>NW_024104310.1:0-9817825 GCF_003945595.2 Pipra filicauda
CCCTGCACTTGCACACTAAACCTCAGAGTCTGGGGGCTCACTTCACCGTCCTATTCTTCACTTTCCCCTTCAAACACCCTTGAAAGGCGATAAGCCAGTCATAAACAATTAATTTCAGTTTATACAAGATGCTTGCTTCAAGGACGAAGGCAGGAAAAGAACAAACTTCCACAAGTGGCTGGGCCAAACACAGACCAAAGTATCAACATCTAATTAAGCCCTGATACAAATGCAAAACTCCTTTTGTTATAATTTGGATTTCTGTATTGTTTTGCATTAGTTTTGGTGGTTTTTCTTGCTGGCTCTGCAGTATTTCAAATGTAGATTCATCTATATATTTCATTAGTGATCTCTTCAGGTCAATGTGATCCAAATTATTTAACCAAAAGATGAAACAGCTTTTAGTAGTTATTCTTAAGAATCTTATTTTCTAAATTTTCATCTGTTGGTGTTAAGAATTCCTTTTCAACTGGAGAGTTATTTTGAAATATGTTTAAGGCCCTAGTCCTTCTGTTCTTCTGCCTTTCTTTGTCTTTTATTGCTAGGAATATAAATCTGTGGTATGTAACTTAATTCTTATGACAGTTTAGGAAATACACGCAAGAATAACAGAAAGCACCCAGTGCAAAGTCAATTGTGATGATAAAGGAGGAGCTCAGCCTCTGTGCTGTACTGATTCTTCTGCCACTTTCAGAATGACCCTTAGGAGAGTTAATAAGAACATTTCCTTCAGAGAGATCTGCTCTTTTGGTTTTTTTAAGATCTGGGAGTTGTATTGGTGGTTTTTGTTGGGTTTGGAGGTTCTTTTGTTACTTTTGTGCCTTTTCAGTTGGTTCTGCTGTTTCAAGGAGAAAGATACACCTCAATGAAAAGTAATAGAGAGTGTAAGGCTTTTGAATACTTGGCTGTACAGTAACCAAAGATGTTTTACATAACTCAACTTCTACAAGCTCTTTTTGAAACTTAGCCTTCCTTTCACAATAACAATAGGAAGGTTTCTGTCTGATCTTGTGGCTAAAGGAGCTTATGCAAGACTGTGATGCATAAATGGGGCGTTTGTCTTGGAAATGAAGTGGGGACTTTAACTTGCATTACTCAGAAACTGATATTACCATTTTGCACATGAGACTATTGTCCTTGTTCTAAAGGTTGTTAAAAGAGTGGATGGGTTATAGAAAATAGTTATAAAAAAAAGGAAAAAGAGTGGGTCAAGTGCCTTTTAAAAGATTTAAACCAGTCCATCTGTTTAACTGACTTAGAAACATTGAGAGATTACGTAGTAGCAGTATATAAATTAATATTTTGATGGTAAGGTGCTATTGAGTACCAAAGACTCTTTAAAGACCCTTTAACGGTAGGCAGAAAAGGGGTAATAAGAGAAGGACTAAAAGATTAAACTACACAACCTACAGTTAGAATTGATGAATGTTTTAAATGCAAAGGATATTCTTTATGATTGGAGGTGGCAGATCCTCTTTTATCTCAAGATGTTTTCAAGTCCTTCTGAGATGATGTTTGCTTTATATATGCACCTTTCTAGAAGGTTGATATGGATTTGGCACAGGCATTACTGGTTGGAGTCAATTATCTACAGAGTGCAGCCAGTCACTATTTCTTTCACTGTCCTGTTTGCCTTTAAACTTCGTGAACTTTAAACTCATTTAAGACTTATTATTTGTGGCTTTGTCTTATTTTTTGAAATATTTATAAATATATATATTCCATAATATGTATTTATAGATAATATATATATATATATAAAATTTCAGGCTATATTAGGAATGAAAATATCATAGCCTTCTTATTTCATGTGCTTTTATGTTCTCTGATTTGACTGTTTTGAAAGCAAGATGCTGGGAAATACTTTTTTCTCCTTTGTCATACTGGCTGGTAGAAAGTAGGTGTTTGAAAAACTCACTCTACCCAGGACAGTGTTAACGCAAATCCAGATTTTTTAACCCAAGAGACTTGAGCAAGGCTACTGGAAGAAACGGGATAGCTTCTTTTCTGAAGTGAGTCTGTCGTCTTATGATTATGAGACTCTTTAATCTCTACAGGGCAGTATAGGAAAAAAAAAACAGTTTTGCGTTCGGCTTTCAGAAAGCTTGGAAAGAGTGAACAGGCACCATCAGTCTTGGAGGACAGAGAAGCACCTGGGTGCAGCAGGAACAGGAAGGTGGGCAGATGGAGGAGCGTCGTGGGCTCCTCACAGTTTGTCTGCTCAAATAACATCTGAAACTTTTGAAAAGAGGTGGGATTCTTTGGGGAGGAGAAAACTGGCATAGTGGAAAATCTGCTTCTGAAAGTAATATAATTACTGCTGGGCATCAGCTACACATTTGTATACTTGAATTGATTGGGAAGAGGTTTCTAATGAAAGAGAGACTATTTTATCCCAGTAGAGATGAGAAACAGTAAGATGATGTAGTTTGCAGTAGATAAGGGTAAAGTTTTCTTTTATCTCTCCACTCTGCCTGGCTGCGTGTTGCTCTCACATCGGTTTGTGTGTCTGCTAACCTAAGGACTGTTTCAGCAGGAAAAAGTATGACTTAACTGCATTATCTTGGTGGGAATGTGTTTGCAAGAGAGAGAGACTTCTGGCAAGAACATTTACTTCCCTAAAGCTGTATGGGAGTTATCCTTCCCTCATACAGAAAAATGCTTTACAGTATTACCATTGGAAATTATCCCCGGGAAGACATGCCATGTAACAGAAGCAGCACAATGAAATGGCTTCTCTGCTAAAATCATTTACAAATTTATAAACTTTAAGCTATAGTAAGAAGTCTTGTTTTGCAGCTTTTCTTAATATGATGCAGAATATCTTTAAAAAATATTCATGGAAAATGTGCTATGTCCTTTCTTTTGCTCTAATCCTCTGTATTACCTGTACAAAGAACAAGGATTTGCACGCCCCCCCTGCCTTTTTTTTTGCTTATCTATGCTGCAGTCCTACTGTCATTGTTTGATTCTGCTTAAATCCCTCTGTACCTAAAGGTACAGCCTTATCAATTGAAAAGCTAATGCTATATAAGAAGTGAAAAGAACACAGAAAGGTTTCCTAGCAACTACTGTGAATCCTTCTAAAGTAAGTCAGTTAAAACCATGTAGTACGTGCAATGGGTGTAAATTAGGGAGCTAAGCTGATCCACAGATTTACAGATGCCCACTATAAAGTACAATAAAACCTGTAATAGAAGGTGAATTGCTCAAGAAGAAAATCACATCAGAGTCTTGACAGCTTTATCATTATTTAAATGATCCAGCTTAAATTGTACTATGTAGTTAGTAAGACTGAGTGTCAGAGCTACAGCAAAGGTTTACAAAGCAGAGTTAATAGCACTGGGTAGTGTCGCTGCTGTGATTATGCCTTTTACTGCTCTTTCTAAAAAACAACCAGCAAACATAAACAAACAGACCCAACTCCGAGGGGCAGTTGCGGGGGAGCCCTTACAAGGTGCAATTATACAAACTCACGTCTGTGAAAGAGGGTCATTGTTGTTCTGTTCTGCTTTTGCACACCATGAATTAAATTGGACATTTTTAGGTTAGTAAAATCTGTTGAGTAAAGTGCGGGGAGGCTTTTTTATTGTAGATGTTTTTTTAAAGAGCTCATTGGGCTGGGATTATTTAGGGAATCAAACTAAACCTCTCACTTTATAAAAACAATATCTTTATTTCTAGAGCATGCTCACTTGAGACTTGGCTTGCTTACACAAATTTTGAAAAGTTTTCACTAAAAAGAAGTTTGTGGCTCATACAATAGCTTTTTTATTATGTATTTAAGTCAATTGATGGGTTGATTTTTAAATCAGGTAGTGCAATACATTTTCTTTCAACTAAAATATTCTTAGTTTACACTTACTCTGAAATGACTAATAATAGGCATAAGAAACCTACAAAAACTAAGTCTAAAATATTTTACACTACAGGTGAGGTTCCTTATTCCTATGTGATTTACAACACTGAATTAGTTCTTTAGAATCTTTAGAAACAATAAATAATAGAGGAATACAGTGAAGTATATTTGTAAGCAAGGGTACAATCAAACCAACTCAGCTTTCCCTACTGTTCCCCAGTAAACAAATGTACCTTCTAGTAAGGAGAAAAAAATAGGATGGGCTTCAAGTGCTACGTATAGCCCCATCCTAACAAGACAAAGTCATGTCTGGAGAGTGCCATTTGGGAACAACATTTTGTGGTGGTGCTTTTCTTTTTGTTGCTTAAGTCATCACCCCTGAAATGAGACTCATATGTGAAAACAAGACCCAAATCGCCATCCCTCTACAGGAGTAACACGTGCATGCATGTGAATGCTCACGCTATAATAGATTTAGCCTTTGATTTCTTCCATTTTGCAGATTTTGGTAAGGAAACCTGAAAAGTTCTAGAACATCACACACTCTGGTACTTACCCAATGCTTCTCCCTTCCTGGCATCTCTGATCTGAAAATCAGGTTGAAGCTGTAAACAGACTGACCTTTCTCACATTATTGTGTGATTTCTGCTTCTCCTTTTGACTTCTCACAGAGAGTAAAAAGACACAAATATTGAAAAGCAAAAAAAACCAACAACCAAACAAAAAACACCCCAAAGCAGCACACCAAGCACCAAGTAAGTTCAGAGTTGTTTTGAAGTCTGGCAATAGTCTGAGCTGACCTTTACTTTTGAGGTGCCCATTCATCCATTTTGCAGTGCAGAGAGTGGACTGACTTTCATAACTCTTCCGGAGGGCAGGCATGAAAATTGTGAAGCAGCAGTTTTGGACACATATTTCTTCCTTACCCCCTCTAACCTCACTCAGCAATCATTGCACTTTTAATAGTATTATGGCAGAAATATTAATTCATTTAGTAGATTGAAGTAGATTCAGCACCCCCAGGTCCTTCTCACCAGGCAGCTTTCACAGGTAAGTAGCAGTGGATGCTGCTTAGGGGCATCACTTGCTTTTGTCTGCATGACATCAGAAATAGTCTCATCAACTACCATCCTTCTACTAAGATTCTTCAGTACAGTACTGGAGAGGAGGCCTTCCAGTCATTTTTGGAATTTAATTTTTACCCTCTCTGCAACTGCCACTCTTAGAGGGCTGTGCTAAGCGTAGGGGAATAATTTGGGCACACAATGTAATAGTGCTTCCAGATGATATGTTCAGGAGTCTGTTTAATAATGATATAATTAATTATTCTAGTCTTTCGAAGCATTTGAACCATCGTTATCCACCACAGTGTCCTAAACCCAAGCCAAAGTCTGGATACTCACTCCTTATGTTTCTTGGTTGTATTCTCTTTGCACGTTTGCCCAAATCAAGGAATTACAATAAATAAATAACAATAAATTAATAACAATAAATAACTGTGAAAATCATAGAGTGTAAAAATCTGTTTATTACTACCCAATATGGAAATTATTGGTAGGCCATGGGGGGTTTGGGTATATTATCAGGATCTGACTTTCTGGTAGCCTATCTGATAGTCTGATACCAGCAGCAACCTTGTAGTCGTAAGAGTAAATGAACTTGCTTTATCTTTACCTTCTGGCTTTTATGAAATGGGCTGAAGTAGCTGTAGGTATTTTCTGCTACTGCTTTCTCTATGTGCCTGATTTTATGTGCTCATACTGCATGATTTGCAAAGTTCATCTTTAAAGTGCAGTATCTGTAAATCTATAATTGACATGAGAAGTTTATTTCAGTTTATCTAAAATTTCTATATGAGTGTGAATAAATATTGCTTATCTACTCTGCAGGTTGTATACGCACACATTTATATTTTTCTGTTTACCAAGTCATTTATTTAGCTTTAGCAATTGATATTTCTTAGAATAGTACGTATCAAGACTTTAATGAAATTACTTCCTGCAGTAAATGTTTTGAGTTTTGAGATGTCCTGAACAGTTTCTCAGAAACATCTCTAACTGTCTACTTCTGGAACCTATTTTCATCAAGATCTTGTGCTGATAATTATTAATATGTCCAGGAATCTTGGAACTAGTACAGAATATTTTATTGATATTCACGGGTAGAAAAACTCCAGAACTTAACAGATCATTAAACACAAAGCTACATATGTAATGAAACTGCACATCTGGACTTGAAACTATTTTCCTTATGTTTATGGGAATAAATTCTGACAGGTTACTTAAAATTCACTTCATCCAGTTTCCTCTTATATCAGTTTGGAGCATGATGTTCAGATATCATTCAGGACCAAGAAATCTGGAAAAAATCTTGCTTGCTTTGTCTTGAGAGTCATTAAGTCAGCACAGAAGCCCCTGCACAACACAGCAGTTCATTTGGAGTAATTCACGATCATGTGTGAAGCAATTCCCTATACATGAGATTTATAATCTGTTTAATCCTTTCTTCTCAATGCTCCTGTTCTTCATTTAGTGCCTTTTCATACGCATTTCTCTGATCTTAATCTTATTTCATCTTCTTATAGCCTGTGCATTGCAGGCTCTATTCAGTGTTCTTTGAAGCTGATAGGAGGACTTCCACTGACTCCATTGTACGGTAGATAAAAGCTGATTTGTTTTTCTGAGGAAAAAAGAAACCTAGTGCTATGCCCAGCTGTGGTGATAACAAATTTGTGTGCACTAGTCATCTTTCAGAATGTTCCTGTACTTTGTTTCCTGAAAAATGATGTGATATTACTACTATCAAGGATGCATAATAGCATGATTAAGGAAGAGTGAAGTTGATTCTTGTCATTACACATCAGATTGCACCTTACTTCTCGCCATGAGATATGTATTATCACCACTGGTGCTAATATAAAGAAAAAAAGGCTGTGTTTTGCTTTAAAATCCTCCCCCCTTTTCTTTTTTCTTGTTTCAAATAGGAAAAAAGTCCACTCAGAATAAGAATATATATAACTGAGAAGGAGGGAAACATCAAATTTTACAGTATTATCTCACAAAACACTTACAGTCCTACTGCACAGTTAAAGCTATCAAAGGAAAAGACGTGGGATGTTCCTTACAGGTAAAATTCTATCTGTGCAAGGCTATGCATCACTGAAGTGCTACTTAAACCCTGAAATAAGTGGGCCTCAAGTTGTTTGTAGACCATCACACAACGATGAATTTCACTCTAAGAAATATCAAGTGGTATTTTTCAATCTAAATCAATGGTCTGGGAAGCACAGTAGAGTCAAAATACTGTTGGTTTATAAATCCATGTGTGTACAGGGTGTACATAAATAGAAATATAAACAAATATATGTGTATAGAGACAAACACAAAATATGAACAACAAAATACATTTAGTATGGTTTTACTAAAATAAAAATGTCATGTCAAGAGGGAGGATTAGAGTTGCTTTTTCTTCTTTTCCTGGAAAATTTTGCAAATTATGCACTAAAAAGAACTGAGCACTTTGGAAATATGGGCAGTATTTTGTTTTACCAATTATAAAGCAGTAATAATGTTGCTTTTATTTAGTACTGTACCTAAGGATTACAATACAGTAATGTCATGCAACTATTCTGAAAGGACATAGTGATTTGGGAATGAAAAGACTAAAATTACAGGAAAATGGACCTCAAAATCACATGTCCTCTGAGAATTAAGTCCTTGGTGTGCAAAAAGCCAGAATATCAGATATAAGCCTATTATACCTGTTACCTGCCTTTCAGTTGGAAATTGCTGCAAGCCATAAAAAATAGTGTTGTTCACACTGCTCAAGTTTAATTCCATCAGATTCGTTGAAGCTTGAGTCTTTAATAAAGGACATTTTTTTCAAGAAAGTAAACTTATCTCTCCCCTTCAGGGTTTTCTCCTCTTATCCTTTCCTAGTGAAACTCTGCTAAAGTACAAAACAGGACCACAACTGTCTGCTATCATATGGCAGTTTAAGTTCCACCATGACATTGTTTTCCAGAGATGACTGATACAGATATTAAACAGGATGTCAGCTTTGAAGGATGCTCAGAACGATGCAAGAGGGGCTCTTTAATACTGACTGAATTAATGCATTAACACTTTGACCTTACATTCCATAAATTCAAAAGGGCAAAAGAAAAAAAAACAAGCACAACAAAAATCAACCAGACAACCAAAAACATCTACGTCTGACCTCAAAGATCAATAAATCAGAATTTCTAGTTCACTAGTTCCGGTGGAAAATTACCATTTCTCTTCAGGCTGAGAGAGGATATCCTCTGTGCTTTATGTTATATTTTTTTGTATTTTGACTCTGTAATTTCTACATCAATCCCTATAGATGTAAACAACAAATGTGGAAATCTTCTATTCTGAGGTCTGAGTAAGAGAAAATTAGTAACTTCCATACAAAGTTACTTGGGACTATAAAAAATGCAAATGGCCATTGATTTAAAGCCTGCACACTGATTTTGTTCTCTATCCTTGAGACTTGGCATTATGAGTTTATGTAGAAAAATATCTGCATATCTTTGCTCTTGTTTGCAAGAGGCAGTAGCAAAATTCCTCATATTTGTGGCTAAATTATGTTAGTGTGAACACACAGACACCTGGTGTATATTTAGGTTACTTCTCTGTACTGATGTACATTTAGGTTACTTCTCTGTACTGATGTACATTTAGGTTACTTCTCTGTACAGCTAAGAAAAGTGTTGGCAGTCTTAGCAACTTTTCCAGATGGTGTCAGTCTCCCCACAAAGAGTGTATTTTTCTCTGTTTCTTGTTTGATTTTTTGTTTGTTTTCATTAAGCTGGTTAAGAGCTCCTTAAAATCCCTAGAGTATGCGTTCTCTTGCTGCTGCCACAGATTTTTCCTTGGGTTACCAACAGGTGGTACTTCCACACTGTATTATGTTCTCTGTTCTTTCAAACAAATAAACTGTGCAGCTCAGAAAAAAACCAAGGTGTTCCTCTCTGTACACTGGAGAAATGTAATGGTATGGTAAGCATGGCAATTGCTTCTACCACCTGAGTTGAAGGATGAGCAGATCCAAAGGAACAAGGTGCTTTCACGTGTATCAGTTTCTTTGAAATCATCCTTAAAACAGGCCCAAATTATTATATCATCTTATTACTTAAATCAACACTTCCATATTACTTAAGTCTTCCATATTACTTAAATTAACACAGTGTCCTAGTTAGGACAACTGAGACCAGTTCATCAGGGTATGGGTGTAACCCAAAACTGTGTATTCTATAGCCTTCCATGCCATTTCCCAGAAACTGTTATCAATGAACCATTTACACCATCTGCCCATAGAGCCTGACTCCTCAGGCTACAAACTAGGTGTTAAAAGGCCTGTGAGATAGGAGGATGCTCCTGTCCTCACACCCTTTGTGGAACTCCCCGCCCTGAGGGAAGTGCTGAGCATTCCTGCCTGAACTGCAGGATATATAATCTTGGAGTCTTGGAACATTTTTTACCACTCTGTGGGATCCAGAGAAGGACTGCAGCTCATCGCTCTCAAACAGACTTGGATCACCACCCTATACTGGACTCCAATCACCACTTTGACCAGACTGCAACAGCTGCAACAGCTCTCCACCAGCAGGTTCTTCCCCTCTCCCTTTACTTTGGACTCAAGCGGGGCCCAAGGAACACCACGTTGTTCATGCCCCAGGGTACTGGGTTATACATTTGGGTTTTGTGGGTTAAGACCAATTGTTTGTTTGTATGATTGTACTTACTGTATTATTTTAGTAAATTGTTATTCTGACTTATAATCTCTCCTTTGAGTTGAGTTCATTTCCCCTGCTGGTTAACTCTTAAACCAGCACACACAGTTAACTTCCTATTTCTTATATTCGTAGGCATTTTTCGCTATGATCCAGCTGACAAATAAAGTTCTTCGGTTGCATTAGTGGAAAAGATCTGGTTTTAGGGCCCTGTGTTCGCTTCTAGATAAGCTAGATTTAGCATATGGAAATTATTCAGATTTGATTCCTCCCTCAGAAGGTTTTTAGTCAGTTTTAAATTAATCAGGAAAGACCATTGACCTTCTTGCTACCAGATCACTGTCTGTTGCCTCCAGCCACTATCCCTTGGATGTGATGGTAGCAACCCAGGTTAGCGCTTCTCCGTTCCTTGGCTAAGCTCTGCGCTGGGAGGCAGGACAACATCAAAATCCCAGTGCGATTTTCAAGATATCATAAACTTTAAATCCCATTTGAAACTGTAACTTGCTAATCCTTCTTCAAACAATCCCATAACTAGGATCAATGGATTTGGGGACAATTGACCTGAATCCTGCCTTAAAGAGATGCTGTGACAGGAATGTTGCAGTCCAGTGAATACTGTATGTCCACGTCTTTTCTCCTTCTGCCAAACAAATAAAATATTAAGACTAGCAAGAATTTTAAAGCTGCCTTCAAATTTTTCTGATTCTTTCTCTGGTATTAAGTTATAAGAGCAAAGATCTTCAAGTTCTTTGTTTTATTTTTTTTGTTGTTGTTTTTGTTTTTTTATGATTTTTTTTTGTTTATTTTTTGTTTGGTTTGGGGGTTTTGGTGTTTTTTGTTTGGTTTTTGTTTGGTTTTTGTTTGGTTTGGGGGTTTTGGTGGTTTTTGTTTGGTTTTTGTTTGGTTTTTGTTTGGTTTGGGGGTTTTGGTGGTTTTTGTTTGGTTTTTGTTTGGTTTTTGTTTGGTTTTTGTTTGGTTTGGGGGTTTTGGTGGTTTTTGTTTGTTTTGGTTTTGGGGTCTTGGTTTGGGGCTTTTTGTTGTTTTTGTCATTTTGACTTGCATTAAGCATTTCATTTAGTGGTTTTCAGGTGTGGGAAAGGGACACTCCAGTTTCCTTAGAGGAGTTATGGAATGAGATTAATGGGTTTTTGCTGCTTTCACAAAAAATAAATCAGATGGTTAAAATTCTAACCATTATAAGTTCAGATAACAGGAAAGAAATTTAAAAAAAAAACAACAAGAAACATGTCTTTCAATTGTTGTCAACCAGAAGTGGCTGACAAAGAGGTGAATGGTTTTATACTAGCCCTTTGTACCATCAGACTGGCATAGAAAAATTACTTGTTAGAGTCAGAAAACCTGGATTGTAGTGAGGCTGAAATGTAGTTTTAGATGATGTATTTTGAGGTGGTGCCATTAAGAAAAGGTTGATCAGTATGGAGTCAAAACTAAACAGGGATTTGAGGTGTCTCCTGTTCATCTTTCAGCAGGATTGTTAACTCATATCAAGTTCTTCATTGGCACTGTTGGCCTAGATTTTCTTTCTTAATTTGCAAAAGAGTTTTATGACACACTTAATAAAGTTAATGCCAAGGAATAATCTTTAATTAATGACACATTTTTTTTCCTTTAAAATTAGAAGCACTTATCAAACAGTAACTCACTGTCATTATTGTAAAAATTAATATATTACAACAGAAATAATGGCCTGATCTGAAGTCCATTAAAATCAATGAGCCCAGAACTGTATTATTCAGATTTTAAAGATTTTCTCTGTAGCTTTTATGAATCTATGACCTTCTTGTTTCTTATTGTGCTGCGGTGTTCACATAGCTTGGCATTTTGTTTTCTCATTGCAGGGTTAAAGTATTAGTCCCTAACAAAGGACACAAAAAGGCTGACTGGAAAATTTCCAACGCCTATTGTAATCTTTGTGATTTTTTTTTATATGGCAACAAAAGGCATAATCTATTTCCACCTCAAACTTTCCGAGTAGTCTGTAATCCATATTTAGTTCATTAATCAATCATTGGGAAAATTTGGTATTTGCTTGGCAATCAGGTGCACTGATTGCCTTTATCACAGAACGTCATTAGCCAGAGTCAAACCTCTCTCTTGAATATGATGGATAGTTTGCCCTCTTAATTTAAGGGAATATTGAAAATCACTTTCAGAGAATATTTCTTCAAAAACTAATGCATTTTGGTCCCCATTTTTAGGCTCTCTTGTTGTCAACTATCTTTGTAATAGAAATGTTATTTTCCTAAGTAGCTGTACAAAGAATTTACTGAGTTGGCATTACCTTGTGCAGAACTAGATTTTTTGACGTTTCCACATAATTTTGTCTTTTTTTTTTTTATCTACCGCTAAGAGAACAGACAGGATGCTGTGTGCTTTGAGTGGCCAGTAGCAAATAAACAGTACAGCTTGAATAGTGAATTTTAAATACTCTAAGAAATGACCCAGAGAGATGATAATGAATATACTTGGAAAATCATTATCTTCTTATCAGTATTCCAAAAGCAGAAAATAAAGATTGAGTAAATTAGGGTAATATTTGTAGGCTAAATTATCCATTTTGTATTCTTTGTTCAGCTGCATTGTTTTCCTTTTTCTAATCAGGAAAATGGAGGGAAAAAAAGCTCTCTCATTGAGATCATGCAAGTTACAACTATACTGCAAATCTATGTTATTTGCAGTGTAGTTAACTTTAAAAAAACACAATATGAGTACAATATGCATTGGAAATGTTAACTAATACTTCCATAGGTGTGTAGGCTTAGGAAATACTCTATGTTACTGCATCCACTCAAAATGTTCAAGTTTTTTAGTACAGTTGGAAAGGGACTAAACTGGCTTTATTTCCTAACACGAGGGATTTTCAACTCACAAGTTGTTAATTTGACAAAATATGAAACTTTTCTTTTAATTTTAGCAGTAGGGGTTTACACATGTGAGTCTTAAAATTTTATAAAGCATGCTATTTTAAAAGTCCTTAGAAAAAAAAAGGTTAGGAATTTGAACCTTCAATTATCCTTTAACATACCACTCAGGCTGTAGGACTGCTGGCTGTGTCTCTAGTGCTTCAAACCTGTCTAGTCCCCGTGTTCACCACCACGTGCTTGAGGCACTGTAGCCTGTTAGGGCACACCTGGAAGTATTTGTCATGTTCAGGGACAGAGTCTTAGCAGGGTTGCAGCCACAGTAGTGAACAACAGATAGAAAAAGGTCGAGCTTCCTTTTCTCCATTGCTGCAGTCTGGATAAATAGAGACATGCAGGTGATTTGAGAGGTGAGATGAGTTTGGGCTCACACATGAAATACAGTATAGATCCAACCTCACAGACTGTCTGCAGAATGAGAGATCTCATCGAAGAAGCAAAATGAAAACTCTATCAAATTATATTAGACCCTGGCACCTGATAAAGTCAGGGCAGGTTAATTAAATGAGCAACTGCCCACAATGTCTCTGCTCTTTTGGGATTTTGCACTAACTATGACAGACATGAAGAAGTATCTCTTGTTTTATACTACAGCTGCATCTTAGGATCACATGAAATCCCTTCTACCTAAACTAATCAGATTCAGAGTCAGTCTCCTGCATCCTGATGCTCTAATCTCCTCTCCTTTTGCATCATCTATCATGGGGTACCAATGAACCATGCTGACCTGTGAGAATAATGGAGAGAGAGGGGGGCATTTGTAGGTTAATATGTCAGCTGTGCTGGATAACAGATGCCTGTAATGATCTGGTCCATGATGTGATGTTACAGTCAGAAAGGTAACAACACTGTAGAGGTGAGTTACAGAGAGGCATCATAGATAAAGCACTGGGGGGAGAAAAAACAAACAAAAATACTTGTTAAATGTACAGGGGAAAGTCTTCAAAGATCAAGGGAAAGATGACAAAACAACAGAAAGAATTTATGATTCAAAAGACAAGGAGCTACATAAAAATAATTGTTTCATTCTGTAGCTTAGGGCAGTGCTATAGCTCTTTATTAGGCAATTATTTTCTGTCATTTTGAAGACTTTATCTCTTCCAACAACATAAAGATTCTACCTGAACTCTTTGCAACCATGTTCCTTTCACCCCTGTAATAGCAGCATGCACCTACTCTGTAATTCCTCTACATTCTTATCAAGTGATGGACTTTTTGTGTTATCACAGCAACCTGTCAATACCTGCATAGCAAAACCGATAATAAAGCTAACATTTTTAGTATAGTAACGTGTTTTACCTCACTACTCTGTAGGCTAGATTCCGATAACCTTATTTATAATGAACAGTATCTTTTTCGGAGTGGTAGATTGCCATAGAGGATAAAGTGCTATCAATACTTGTCCCTTAAGTTTTGAATTAAAGGGTCACACTTTATCAGTCAGTGAAATACCAGCAGCTTTGGGATGAGATGTGACAACAGTTTAACAGTACATACCACCTGCTACCTAACAGTTTAAAACAGAAAAAGAAGAACATTGTGGCCACTTGAAGAGGCAGAGGAAATTAAACTGCAAGCTGACTTGGATGGCTCTGGTCTCTCTGGACACACCAGCAGTTACAGTGGTGTTACAGCCCCCATCTGGGGGTTGGATAGGTTAATTCAGCCCCAGGTCTTGGCCTCTTTCAGCAGGGGTAATTGATTAGGTGAACCTTCAGTTACTGGAAGGGAGCAGTTCCCCTTCCCTTCTTGCAGGAGCAGCACTTTTGTTTTGTCTTCCCTCAGGTTTTTCCTTTTGTTCCCATTTAGAGGGCCAATGTATTTCTCTTTTCCTTTCCCTCTAGAGGAAAAGGACAAGATTCCTATCTAGATGATCCCTTTGCATGCAAGCAAAAGGTATTTTTATTATTCATTATTATCCTTTTACTGATGTTATATTTTTATATCTCCTCTTCTTTATTTTTTTATTCCCTCTTTTCTCTACTCACAGACTTTCCAGTGAAATATGGTTTCATATTGGTTCATTATTAGAGTAGAAAAAGGTTACAAAATAAGTGAAATGAGGTCACAGCTGTACACATCTCTGGTTTTTACCTGCAAGTAAAATCTTTGATTCCCATAAAATACTTGCATATTTTATCTTTCTATGATTTATCAGAACTATTGAATGAGATTGTTTTGTTAAGGAAAAGCAAACAGACCACTACATCCTTCCAATGTTTCTAACAGAGACTTTATTGTGAATTTTGCGGTGGAAAACATCACAGTTACTGGGATTTTGATTATGACTAGGAAATATATCCTCTTTGGCATAACTAGCCACTGAAGGTGCTGTCTGCTAAGCTGCATCCTGAGTGCTGCATACTGCCTGAAGGATGAAGATTGACAGGGCAAGGGCAAGGAAATATTCTAAGTTAAGTGCATAGATAGAGTCAAAGAGACTGTGAAAGCAAGATGAGGAAAAAGGTTAGTGATGGAGTAGGGCTTGAACAGTGAGGGGTAGAATTGGACTGTGGAGCTGCAAGATGGTTTAGGAGAGATGAAAGGCATCAGAGCAGAGGGAGGAAAGAAAAAGGAAAGAGAAATAATCAAGAAGCTGGGAGACAGAACGGCAAGACTGAAAGAGAACAGGAGAAGTGGGGATGGAAAAAAGGAAGTGAGAGATTAAGGAAAAGTTGAAAAAGAAAATCCTGAAGTACAACTGGCACTGTCAGCCCAACCCCCAAACTGGAACTATAAAGGTTTGTCTTTTGGTTTTTATAAAGTTCTCTTGATTTACATCCTATTTCATGAGCTATTACTGCAGTATCAGGATACTGGCCTGGGAAGGAAATAGATAGGGGAACAGATCTCATAGAATACAAATGAATACAGCAGAGGGAAAGGAAACATGAAGTTAAAATTCACCAAAAAAAAGGGAAAGGGGATAAAATCAAGATAAACGTCCTGAAGACTATTTTCCACTGACTGCACTGGGACAGTGGAAATAAAGAATCCCATTGGGCTAGAAGTTCACTGATGCATTTCAGGACGCTTGTGGGTAGGCTACTTGTGGTAATTAATTCCTGCATACTCCAGTGACAGTAGTAAACCATCACAAGTCTGAGTTCCATTAACATTAGTTGGCAAGGCTTGGCTGGTAGCAATAAAGTATGATTAGAAGTCCTTAATTAGAATCCCTAAAATATTGTGCCTGAATATTCATTGATTATATTATAGTTTGAAATATTTGGTTTTAGGTAGTTTCCTTATCCGAGAGGTAAAATGTATTGACTATTGGAGAAATGCTATTTGCATAAATTATATCAAATATGTAAATCCAGTCAAACTTTTGAATGTAGAAAAAAGAAAACCACCGATATCTGGTTTTGTTATTTGGAAAATGGTATGTTAATGTCAATATGAAAAAGGGGAAGAAAGAGGTAAAAGCACTGTTCTTCCTTGAAGAAATGGTTAGTGTACAATTAATTTTCCCTACTGTTTTTTGTTATACCCTTTCTATGAATTATATTTGTTTACAATTGTTATGCAAAATATTACACTGGTAATAGAACTTTATCCTCCTTCTCCCTTTTTCTTATTCTCCTTTATGACTTGACAAATGCCAATTCCAGATGTATGTTTATCCTACCTCATACAGAGTGTACTTTTGAAGAACATGAATAAAAACTGAAAGTAGCAGTGTATATGTTACAGAAATGTGAGACTTCATTCACAAGTTGTCCCACAGACTGTGTTTTCTAGCAATTTATTATTTCTAATATATATTGTTTAGTATATCCATTATGTTCATAAAAGTAAGTGCCATTTACCTAGTGCATTAATGTAATTGGAGTAGCTGTAATTAGTTCAAATACCTGATGTAGCCTAGGACTGTACTGATCAGGCATTTGCTTAAATACATGACTCAGGGCTATTGAAGACTAAGTACAAAAGTACTAAGTACAAAAGTACAAAAAGATGTACTTAAGTACATCTTTGGACTAAGTACAAAAAGATGTACTTAAGATTAAAGACTGAAATATGTTTTAGGGCTAAATACATTCTTCAGGCAATGTACTAAGAATCTAATATTATTGTTTATATAGCTCTGCTTTGATCCAGGAATTGTTGAGGAAGAAGAGAACCGCCCACCAAGCACACCTTGCACTGCCATCCTGTCACGTAAGAAAAGCAGCCTTTCGTCTTGCATGCAGCAAGCTCCAACTCCGTGACATCCAGAACAAGTGGTGGATCAATCTAGATGAAAAAACTCAATTATGTGCAGATACAGGTGATCACAGAGGATTCTATGAAGCCCTGAAAACAGCATACGGGCCTACTTACCAGGTACAAAGCCCTCTACTCAGCGCTGATGGTCAAACACTTCTGACAGATAAAACCTCCATTCTGAATCGATGGTCTGAACACTTTCAGACTCTCTTCAGTACCAACCGCATAGTCCAAGACTCAGCAATTCAGTCCATCACACAACAACCAGTAAAGTATGAATTGGATACTGCCCCCACTTTAGGAGAAACCCTTAAGGCCATACAGCAGGTGAAAATTGGCAATGCAGCTGGGATTGATGGAATTCCACCTGAAGTCTGGAAACATGGGGGCCAAGCACTCCATGCTAAATTTCACAAGTTTGTGGAGCGCTGTTGGGAACTGGGCGAACTACCATCAGACCTTCGTGATGCAGTCATCATCACTTTGTATAAGAAGAAAGGAATTAAATCAGACTGTTCAAATTACCGTGGTATTACTCTGCTCTCCATTGCTGGCAAAATCCTGGCAACAATACTTTTGAACAGACTAATACCCGCTATAGCAGAAGGAATTCTACCTGAAAGCCAATGTGGTTTTAGAGCCAACAGGAGTACCAAGAGGAGCACCAACTCTATTCACAATCTTTTTCAGCATGATGCTCCAAAGGGCCACGGCAGACCTCGATGATCAGGATGGTATCTACATTCGATACCGTACTGATGGAAGCCTTTTCAACCTAATGCTTAGTATGAAGGCCCATACTAAGACAGTAAACTCTAAGGCCCATACTAAGACATTGTCCAGGAGCTGCTTTATGCTGATGACGCCGCCCTTGTTGCCCACACAGAAGCAGCTCTGCAGTGTTTAACATCCTGCTTTGCAGACACTGCTGAGCTTTTTGGGCTGGAAGTCAGCTTAAAGAAGACAGAAGTTCTCTATCAACCCGCACCCCAGGATGTCTTCCATCATCCCCATATCACCACTGGTGAATCAGTGCTCAAATCAGTCCAGCAGTTTAATTACCTAGGTAGCCTCATCTCCTTGGATGGTAAGATTGACGGAGAGATAGACAACAGGTTAGCAAAGGCATATAGTGCTTTTGGAAGACTCCATAAAAGAGTATGGCGTAATAAACACTTGAAGAAAAGTACAAAGATCAGTGTTTACAGAGCCATAGTGCTGTCTACTCTCTTATATGGCTCCGAATCATGGGTCATCTACCGCCACCACCTGCGACTCCTAGAACGCTTCCATCAACACTGCCTCCGTACAATCCTAAACATCCACTGGTCAGATTATGTGACCAATACATCTGTTCTAGAACAAGCAGCAGCCACAAGTATTGAGGCCATGTTGCTGAGAACACAACTGTGTTGGGTAGGACACGTCTCCAGGATGAAGGACCACCGCCTCCCTAAGATCTTGATTTATGGTGAACTTGCCACCGGCTGCCACAAGAGAGGAGCCCCAAAGAGAAGATACAAGGACTCCCTGAAACAACATCTCAGCCTTGGTCATACTGATCATCATAACTGGTCTACTCTGGCCTCCAATTGGGAGGTCTGGAGACAACCATCTATAACGCTGCTGATGCTTTTGAGAACACATGCAGGATCACTCTTGAGGAGAAAAGACAAGACAGACAAGAAAAGGCAGAAAGAATCATGCCTTGCAGAATATACCATCTAAGGAGTCTTTCTGCTGTGCCTTTTGCAACTGGACGTACCTGTTTCGTATTGGCCTCATTAGCCACCAGCGCACTTGTAACAAATGTGGGTGGAGCCCTTCCCAAATCTTCACGAAGCCTAGCCATGATGATATAGCTCTGCTTTTAGAGACTTGTAATACATGGGGGTTTTGCCACCGTAAATCGGACAACACTGTCAGAAGATCTTGTCCTGATTCTCTACCTGTAAAATCCTAAAAATTCCACTGATCACAGACAGAGTTATGGTCATCTGTAGATACAGTCACGTGATGCAATAATGAACAAATAATATGAATATCATAAAGATTTTGGGACAGAAAACAACTGGTGAGTAACAGTGAGAATGTCCACTCAGTTTGCAGGTTTGTTTGCAGTATAAACTATACCCAAAAAGGCTTTGCTGGATTTGTTTATTTCTGTACTTTTTGACATTTGCACCACTATTATTGTGACAGAAATCTAAATCTCTAGTGACAAGTGTACAAAGGCACACAGATAGCACCTTTAATTGGCAGAATCAGAAAGGGGAAGTTCACAAGACTTGGCTAAAAGAGGATGAATGCATCTGGTGTCACTGAAAATCTCTCTGTACCTGTGCTCATAATCAGCCTGTGTGAAGTCTGTGTACCTCAGTGAGTGCTTTGAAAGCCCGCTGTGTCACTTCAATCACAGCTCCACCAGAAGTGATGTGCCATAAAACCTGTGTCAAATTCTGCCTATTTGAACTACCTGGAGCATCAGCATGGGTAAATAAAATAAGCCATCAAAGTGAGAAGTGCAATTGTGTATTACAACAATTTTCCAGAGAAGGCAGAATACTGAAACAAACCAGCTTGATTTATATGTCAGTTCTTAAGTTCAGCATGTATCTAATACTTAGTCCTGAAAAGTGCTGAGAACCCACAACTGTATTGAATTGGTATTTGCTTCCAGCCTAAAGAAAATTAGAGAAGGCTGTTTCTGAGAGCTGAGGGAGCTGGCACTCAGACTAAGTGATAGGGATTGGCTTGGCAAGTAAATATCATCATCTTCCAGAATTGTTTCTGATCCAATTCTCATAATGACAGCTAAGCTTCCAAATCAAGTCAGAGTCAGCAATACGAACAAGTTGGAACTCTTCCTTTTCACACTCTTAAGTGCTTTTCTACCCTCCTCTGTAGTCCTCTGATGGTCCTTATTTCTTCTTCCCTCTTCTGTGAGACCTTTGTCACCACTCCTCTCCCTCCCCATGACAGGCTACCAGACCCCTGACAAGTCACAAGTTCTCTTTGCTCCACTCCCCCAGTTGCTGGCTAAGGAGTGATGCTTTCCAGCCCCCTGAGGCAGACCAGTGTGAGCCCCCAGTGCTCTTTGCAGAGGGCTCTTTGCATAGTGCTTGAGCATCTCATGTGCTTTGGAACTGGGTTTTAATCTCAAAGCAGCTGGGGAAGCAGCCTGTGAACATGTGCAGCCCTCAGCACTCTCATAATACTTCCAGTGGCAGCAGAAGGTATTCAGGGATTAATTCTGTAGCAAACCTGCTGCTCCTGGCTTCAGCCTGAGGAACTGTGCTTTCCTGGCTTGTGCTACAGGGTCTTCCCTGCCAGTCCTTCCTCCCCAGACACTCTTGGAGCCTGCCTCTCTCTTTTAGATTCTTTTTGTGCCTGCCTCTCTCTTTTAGGTTTGCACTTACTCAGAAGGGCAAAGAGGAATTATCATCCACCGAGTTGCAAAGAAAAGAGAAAACACACCAGTTATTGGCATGTTTTCTCTATTTTAAGCAGTTGAATGTTTTTTGGAGGCTTGGTTTTGATTACTAGAAGTTGACAGGTGCCAACCCAAAGTGATGAGCAGTTCTATCAAGTCTTAAGAAATTCATGGAGTATTTTAGCAGACAGCCAGGCTCTTAGTTTGACTGCTAAGTTTGTATCAAATATTGTCACTTGGAAAGCCCACAATAATAATATTTAGGGAAATATCTCTGTCCTGGATGCAACCATGTTTGGTAGTGATGGAAGTGGGACAGGCAGGGTGGTAAATCTAACGTGAAACAGGCACAATCATGAGGTTAATAGTTGGGCTGTGGCCTTTTAAATCCCATCTTCCAAAAAAAGTTCTGTATGGAGATGACATTTCTTTGTTCTGATGGAAGATTTTATTGGAAATAGTTACTCATTTAAAACTAGGGAGAAGCTTAGTAAAACACCCCTTAAATCATATTTTCTCAAAGAATTGCTTTCCTTGTTTCTTGTGTGAGGAACAGAGTATCACGTGTCTCAGTAAGGCCACCATATGTTCTCCCCTCATATAAAAGAGCTTTAACTCAAATATTCAGTTACGTCGATTTCAAATTCTGTCTAAAATAGTCTGCTTGCAATCTGTATTTCCTAACCATGGAAAAAAATTCCTTTCCTTAAGTATCTCCCTGTGAAACTCAGAGTAGGATATGGCCTAGTGTCTTGCTAAGAAAAAACAAAAGCCATAAAAGTTTTAAATGAATAGATGATAGATTCCACTTCCACATTTTTTATTAAATGTGTTCCTCTGGGCTGAAGGGCAGAAGGAGTACATGGTATTCATGGAGTCACCTTAGCTTAGCAAGCAATAGAAGTACAAATACTTTTAGCTGTAATTATGAATTTTGCTGGCACATCACTAAATTAGCCAAGTGACAAAATTAGCTGGTTGTTTGGCTAAAGACCAAAAAGAATTAATCTGAGCCACTGATGTTACTATCCCTGGGCAGTGCAAGGCTTTTAACAAACCACAGAATCAGAAAGTGTAGAGCAGGAAAATGTAGCTTGCCACAAGCAGTTTGGTAGGCGTAGATCACTTATAAACCATCCAGCAGATGGGTAAAAAGTGCAAGCCATGAGGATGAGTAAACAGACCTGATCTTGCTTCCACTGTAAAAAACAAACACAAATTTTGTGGACCCTAAACCAAAAAAGTTTGTAAGGAGTCAAAATAAGAATATGAGTCTTTATAGGTCAAAGATCAGTTCTTTCATAAGGTAATGTTAACTTTTCATCTAAATAGAAATGCATAGTTGTGTACAGCCTTCTGAACGTGTGCAAAACAAAGCAGATCATTCTGTGCACCTCATGTATATATCATTTGAAGACAGACTTATAAAGACTGGTATGAATATCAAAACTTTAATCAGTATAGACCTAAATCTAAATCTAAGTCCTACCTTAGATGATGACTTCCACTGGTACATCAAATTTGTCATGCAAATGGCCCTTAGGGCTTTAATTTTCAGAACTAAAAGAACATATAAGTCTGCACAGTTTCCTTGAGGAGGCTTGGAAAGCTTTTACATCAAACAAACATGCCATTGACAGCTTTCAACCCAACAATATTAGTACTACTGATCTGAATAGGATAACTGCATTAAACTACTGAACTGAGAAAATCAAATAATGCAAAACTTAAAGTTAGTTGTATTTAGGAATTGAGAGAGAAATGGGATTAATGATAAAATGCTTTGTGCATAGCATCAGTAGGAGAGGGGATAGAATCGCAAAGGATAAAACAGCAGGATCTTTCTCTGACAGGAGATGGAAATACATGATAATTAGCACTAAATATTAATTTTATTTTTGTCCAGATATAAAACTAGAAAATCCACACCTCGAGTGCTGTGTCCAATTCTGGGCCCCTCATTTTAGGAAGGATATTGAGGTGCTGGAGCAGGTCCAGAGAAGAGAAACGAGGCTGGTGAAGGGACTGGAGCACAAGTGTTATGAGGAGAGGCTGAGGGAGCTGGGGCTGTTCAGCCTGGAGAAGAGGAGGCTCAGGGGAGACCTCATCACTCTCTACAACTCCCTGAAAGGAGGCTGTAGCCAGGTGGAGGTTGGTCTCTTCTCCCAGGCAGCTCTCAGTAAGACAAGAGGGCATGGTCTTCAGCTGTGCCAGGGGAGGTTTAGCTTAGATATTAGGAAGAAATTCTTTACAGAGAGAGTAATGAGGCATTGGAATGGGCTGGCCAGGGAAGTGGTGGATTCTCCATCCCTGGAGGTTTTCTAAGATGAGACTGTATGTGGCACTTAGTGCCATGGTCTAGTAACCAGGGCAGTGTTGGATCAAGAGTTGGACTTGATGGTCTCAAAGGTCCCTTCCAACCCAGCTGATTCTATGATTTATCTCGCAGTGTTGCTTCTTTTCCTCTTGTTAACTGCTACCATCATGATCAGGCCTTTAGAAAGGTGACAGTAGAAACAGTGACTTCCATGGGATGCCATTGATAACAACATTCACATGGCAGCAGCCAGATAGAAGTCAAACTTGGAACTGCTGGTACACAGCCATACATGTGTGCATTCAGAAATGAAGAACAGTAGAAATCATAATAAGTAAATATGAATAATTTAACAACTGGGGTTTTTTTTCTGGAGAAAAAGAATAAAATGGACATTTAAACCTGCAGGAAAAAAGATAGTTATCTTTTCCCCTCAGCTGACTTTGAAGGTTTCTAGGACCAGACACCTCCTGGTGCAATGTAGAGCTGTCTCAGAGCTGCTTACTCTAATCAGGCCCTCCTCTCCTAAGTTCAAGAGTGCTCCCTGTGCCAGTGGTTGGCCAGGAGTAGGTGCCAAAAACTGCCAATGTGGCTTTCTAGCTGACAGATCTCAGCTGGTTCCTCAATCCAGCTTTGTAAATTGGCAGAACAATAAGGTTGACACCTGGCTAGTTAAAAAAAAAAAAAAAAGGCAGCAAAGTCAAAATTGATCCTTACTCCTTTCTGTGATGACTTGCACGTGTGCTGACGCTCTCTGCCCGAGATTTTCCAGGACTGTGACGCATCCCTGTGCTTCTGCCTGGCCTCTGTGGGGCATCACTGCACCCCACGAACTCCTTGCTCCCTGACTGCACCCCCTGATGGTGCAGCGGCACCGAGGGGGATCAGTCAGACATGGCCAGGCTGCGCAGGGGCTGTGGAGAGGAACGTGGGTGGTGCAGTGTTTTAGCACAGAGCAGTCTGACAGCCGGCTGCGCGGTGCGCTGGGGATGCTCCTCAAATGCCTGGCAGGCGGGAGGGGGCCGGCGGGAAGCGGGAGAGGTGAAGTGGGTAACTCGCTCTCTGCGGGCGAGACGCGGCTCACCGCGGAGAGGAGAGACCACCACACACCGCTCCCGCCGATTCTCCTCCCGGAGGGTGTTTTGGATGCGAACCGCAGGGAGTTGCTTGCAGGTTGTGTACCTTGTTCTGCCTGTCTGTGTCGTCTTCCTCGTGTCACAGCGCCTCGAAGCGTGAGCCACCACCAGAGTGGTCTATGCCAGTACCCATGGGAAGGGCTCTGTGCTCGCTTCAGCCGCTTCGTTACCTTGCCAAAACAATTAGCGGTCAAAAAAAAATATTAGGAATTTACAGAACCACAAAAAATGCTTGATAATTTGTATTACACACAGTGCTTGCATCGTGACTCTGTTTTAAATGTCATAAAAAATGTTTCCCATCAAGGAGTGGGAATGCATGTTACATTGTATTTTTTAAAAACAAAATATTGTTTTAGGAGCCAGGCTGGAGACTTGCGCTGAGAATATTTAAAGCACCAATGGCACAGTTTAAGAAGAGGCAAAAAGAAGTCTTTAACTCTATGTTAAACAAGCAAAAACATGAGTGTGCCTAATAAGTGAAAGATTTTGGTTATTGGTTTTGGCATTGGTTTTTTTTTTTAATATGAATTTTAAAAGTTCATTCAAATGTCTGACAGGATTTTAAGTTCTGGAAATACAATTAACTGCAGAGCAGAGGATTAAAAAAAGGATACTTAACAGTAAAATACAAAGAGGACACAAAACCTGAAATAGCAGAGGAGCACTAGATGAAAAAGACATCCAGAGGAACTATTGATCTGCTTCCCACTTACCTTCAAAAGCTTATTAAAATTATTGAAATGAGAAGAATAAGCCTGAAATAGAGCTGTATTTCCAAAAACCTTGAAACCTTTCTAGGTGCTCTGAAAAGAACATTTAAAACATTTCTAATTATTTGAAAACTTTTAGATAATAACCCCAAAACAGCTAGTGACAAGTCTTTCTGCTTCATACAAATCTTAGTGCAAGATAGAGCTGCGGGGGCTGACATGGGATCAGCTAATCCAGGGGCATGGAGCTCCTCCCCTATGAGGAAAGGCTAAGAGAATGGACCTTATTCAGCCTGGAAAAGAGAAGGCTTTAAGATGACCTAATTGCAGCCTTCCAGTATCTGAATGGGGCTTACTAGAAGGATGGGGAGGGACTATTTACAAGAGCATGTAGTGACAGCACGAGCGGGAATGGCTTCAAATTGAGAGTAGGTTTAGATTAGATATTAGGAAGAAATTCTTTACTGTGAGGCAGTTGAGGTACAGGAACAGGTTGCCCAGAGAAGCTGTGGATGCCTCATCCCTGGAATTGTTCAAGGCCAGGCTGGATGGGGCTCTGAGCAACTTGATCTAGAGGAAAGTGTCCCTGCCTATGGCAGGGTGGTTGGAACTAGATCTTTAAGGTCCTTTGCAACCCAGGCCATTCTGTGATTCTGTAGTTACCTAAAGAGACAGACTACTGGAAGATGTTTGCCTAACTTACTTTTATAAATCTTCAATATCAGATGTTCCAAAATGTCCCAAGAATAAGTCCTCTGGAATCTACTCTAGCATCTTACTACATCTTATCAGGGAGATGTTTCTGTAATGTCTAGCTCGGCTATTTTTGCAATTAAAACTCATTGTATTTGTTGCTTTCAGACAGCAGATTCTCTTCTGCATTATAGATAAGCACAACATTATATTACCACCATCCCTGAAACCTTCTGTAAGTAGCTGCAGACTGCTATGATGTAGACCAAGCAAACAGAATTCTTTTTGCTGTTGCTGTTTCTTATGGTTTTTCAGTTTCAATAATTTTTTGTTTGGTTCTGGATTCTTTTAAGAGTCCATTCTATATTATCCAAAAGGAAGATAGGAATGTCAAATCATGTTTTTACTTTTGAAATTAGCAACACTAGTATTCTTAATCTGATCTTAGATTTTGCTTTGATAATTGAAAAGAAAAACATACATTTAAAAGCATTTAAAGGGTTAATGTGTAATCGAAATAACATATTTGATCAAGATCAGACAATTTTTTTTTACTAACCCCAGGAGTGGGTTAGTAATAGTGTAGGACAACAGGATGTACAATCTTCAAAAATTTTTGGCACCTTACTACCAGATTAATTATTTGAATAACTTCAGTTTAAATATTTCATAGGGAAAAAAGCAAGATTAATAAAGAACAAACTATATTTCAAACAGTACAATTAGACAACCTTATATGAAATTCCTCAAGACAGAGATGGCAAATACCAATCTTAGAAGAAAATAGCAACTACTAGTTCCTTGACTTCTCCCTATCTTACCATTATCCTAACTTTTCAGCATGTGAGCTTTACTTTCCAAAACACACAGATTCAGATAAATGTCATAGTACAATCAGTGAAATTCACAGTGGATTGGCTTTTGCAATGTGCTCTTGAAAGATAGATGATCTGTCTGAAAAGAGATCTTTTTATTTAAGCAGATGACAAGAAATATTTGGCCTGATCTTAGCCATAAAACAAAAGCATTTCATGCTGTCCTGAGTTAATCAACGTTCAGTGAGAACCAGGACTGCCACATGGAAATCTGCAGGCTGCCATTCCAGCATTAGAAAAATGATGCTCCTTCTCGGGATGAGTCATTTGACTTGCACTGCAGAAGTTATGTGTTTTCTTATCGTTCAGGAGAACATTCCCCTCATGTTTTCCATCTTGATTCATGATTCACTCATGATTGTTTGATGATCCTAAAAGAACAACGACCTTCTTCTTGAAAGCGTGCAGGCAGTCCTGGAAGCGTCCGCAGGCACATGACAGGCATACCAACTAGGTTAGAAATATAAACAGGAAATTCAATAAGGCTGGATTTTGTAACACAGGAGTCAAGGGGCAGCTTTGTCACTGACTTGCATAATCGAGCCCTAAGTGAACTCAAGAGAGACAGAATGGATAAAAAGGGAAACACTTCTTCATTTCACTACATGGTTCAGTGCTGGTTTTTGAAGTAAGACTCTCCTGTCCTTAATAAATTGGTAATAAATCTGTTTTCAAGACACAGCTTTGGCTAAAGAAGTTTATTATTAAAATCTTGGCCTGTGAAATAACACAGTGACTTTTTTCACCAAAATTTTCCTTACTAATAATGAACTATATTAATTGGAAACAAGTGCTTGTGGGAAGGAAAAAAATTTCTTTTTAGCAAAGCACATGTCCTTAAAGGTAAACTGATTTGTGTAGAGACTGTAAGAAGAAAAGTAAATGTCATTGAATTTCTGAAACTGAAAATTAGATGGTGAATTCTCAGTGTAAATTATTATGGAAACTTATCTCAGTTACCCATGATTTTCAGCTGTATTTGGCAAAATGAAAGCTTATCTGGAGAAAGCTGTGATAATTGGCACATTACTTCATTCTACTACTATCATTGTAGTAATTCATTTCTCAAATCAGTTAAGAGCATCTGACTAAAAACAAAATTAGCAGAATTAGAAACATTTCTTTATATCTTCATCAGAGCCTGGGATATGACACAGACGTTTTCAATATACCTCAGTATTTATTTGTAAACTTCATAATGAAATGTTTTGATTAAACCAACTATTAAGCAGGTATAAGAATTTTGAAAAACTCTTGAATTCTGTAACAAACCAAAATGCTCATTTCTTATTATTTCCTGGTAAGATAAGCCATGGAGGCAAACTGACCCTCTTCAATTGTCCCTTGTTTTGGTGGGAGTGAAGAGGAGAAGAACAGTTGGAGGTCCCTTCCCTGTCTGGTGATGGGCAGAGGACCAAAGTTCTCCGGGAGTAGGATTGATGCTCGGCCAGTTGGCAGCCCCAGAGCACCCAGGGACCCTGCAGAAGTGGCTGAGACTCCATACATCCCTGGCACATCAGTCCTGCACTCACTGTGCCTGTGGGAGTGCAGTGCTGATGGAGTTTAGGAAAGAGAACTAAACTCACTTTTGTGTGAAAGAGCACCTTCTTCTGGAAATGACAATTCACTCCTTAGTTGAGCACATTTTTAACTTTGAATACAATATTTGGCATATCAGGGAGTCATGAAAAGATGTGGGAGGGTTTTAGCTGTGTGTTTCAGCTACTTAAATATGCAGTGAGAACCTGAGTTGTTTTCATTTGTGTTCAAAAATAATGTGGTACATTTTTTCCGGTCTACTCTAGATAAATTTAGTGGTCTTATTCATGTTAATAAAAGTCATGCAATATGAGCACAAGCCAACACTGAAATTATCCCATAGTGGTGTTTAAATTAGTAGAGAAAAATGTGTTCACTCCCAGTAATACTGGATTCTTTTTGCCCCTTTCTTTTTAATTTCTATTAATACAAATTATTTGAGCATTAGTATATTGGCCTTAATTAGCTTTCATCTTTCCCCTTTTGATTTAAATATTGCCAAGCTCCATTAAACTGGCTGCGTGAATGCCAGAAAATGGTCTACTAGTGAATTCCAAGTGCGCGTCTTTGTCGCAGTGTAAATTGAAAGGTCACAACAAGTCATCTAATTGCTTGGTACATATTCTATTAATTGCACTTTTAATGTGTAAAGAACACTAAAATTAGCAGATAAAGGGTGCTATGTTCTGGTAAAACATCAAGCATGCCTGAATTATAGTCAGACTACACAAGAAAATGGTTCTAATATCTGTTCAAAACCTTTTTATATAGGTCCAGCTCCCTTTTATTTTAATTGACAGTGACTTGCTCACCTCCAGTGCTCCTGCCGTTGGCTCCTTTGCTTCTCAGAGCAGGGATACTTGGAAAATCCAAGGGTAGGAAACTGTCCTCCCCTTCTATTTGCAGGATGTGCTCTGTCCATGCAAGAATGTAGGAATTCTGTGGTACTTCTCAGTATTTGTCTCTCTTAATTCCTTCAGAAGGTGTGTTTATACTGTATCATTTCTCTAAAGAAACATTGTCAAGATGAAAAATTGAAGGCCTAGGAGTTAGGAAAAAATTAAGATGGTGAGACTGCTTTAGCTTTATCTAGTTTCTGCAAAAATTGATGAATAACAGCTGCAGAATTGGTATTTGCCTAATCCTGCAAAGTGCTGGCTCCTCTGAGTGCTAAAATGCACCCTATATTCCTAGCTTGTCAGAGAATATATTTTCCCCTTTTTAATTAATCAGAAAACTTACTGTCTTGAGCCAAACCCCCCACTCTTTCCACAATCATTATTACATCCTGATACATATGTGGGACTTACGCATCACTACTTCCAACAATATGTCATCTTTCAACCAGATATCATAAACCAAAGATCAGTGAAACAAAACTTGTCTTAAAGCAAGTCACTCAGCATCAGACTGGAGCATTCCTCACTTTTTAGGACGTATTTAGTACTCTGTCATAGCTGGTTCTGAGAAGCTGAACGATTTTTCTCCCTGTTTCAAATGATGGAGTTTAATCTTTGGAGACAAAGCAGCATATAGTGTCTTACATGCATATGTTATGAAATGGCAGCTTTCAAATTGCTTTGCATTTCTAGGAATTGTTATAACAAAAAAGCTGAGCAACCATTTTGGCTCTAGTAATTCTTATGGGTACGGTCAGGAAAGTAAGATGGCAGGATAAACAGAAACAAAAGCACTCATTGCAATAATATTCTTTTACAAAAGAATTACAATTTTTCTTCAGAAATCTTGGCACAGTTTTGAAATGTCAAATTTGCTTTTATTTGCTACAAGAAATTATGTGTTGACTAAATTAAGGCACCTTTTCCCTAAAAGTTTTAACACAGAAATTTTGAAAACTGAGTTATTCAGCTCAGCAGCCAAAA
Source organism: Pipra filicauda (assembly GCF_003945595.2). NCBI lineage: Eukaryota > Metazoa > Chordata > Aves > Passeriformes > Pipridae > Pipra > Pipra filicauda. Next base: position 29,364 of record NW_024104310.1, read on the forward strand.
AACTGTTCAATTGCTCTGTTGTTACTGATGATGCAGGAGATATTTGTTAAACCCCAAACCTAATTCATTTACTTATTTGTTGCGTACAACTGAATGTGGAAAACATGGAAAATATTAGAAATACAGTGGCAGCCTTGATGTTGCATAAGGACCAGGTTTTGTAAAAAGACTTCCACATTATATGACTAAAATACAAAGCAAGTGGAATTTAGACACTAAATTAAAAGGGGGGAGGATACAGAAGATCCTTTCCACTGGAATTGTCATTCCATTCCCGATTCACTTTTGCTGGAACACATATGCAGGTACCAGAGAGGTCACAGACATGGAGCAGTTAAGTAACTGCATTTGGGTCTCCAAAATATTCCCAAGAAGTGTATTTCCTACCCCCTTGTGAAGATATTCTTGAAACAGAATGTCATCATCTCGTGCATAAATATTTGTGCTGGGAAGACTTTTCCATAAATAAAGCTTGGAACATAATCAGGCAATAAAAAATAGGTATGTTACTTTTATAGATAAGGAGTGTTTCCAGTGATCTGAATACCAAACAAAACAAACAAAAAAAAAGATTTTCAGAGTATAGATGGATGTACTAATAATTTTAACTGTGGCAGGATGTGGCTTCCCAAAGTAACAAATTTTATATATTCCTGTGGTAGAACAAATTTTGGTTCTATTGTATGTTTTTAGAATTGCTGTCCAAAACTTTAGCTGATGTAATTCAATATATATTATTGAGTAGAGTATTGTCTACACTTATTTTACAAACTATCAGTCTGCACTGTGAAGTTATTTCCATTTTTACTTTTTTGAGAAGCGACTGCATCATGAGATGGATCCCAAAAGGCTTGACAGTATCACTTTTGAAACTATTTACATTCCTGACACTGCATAATAAAAATTTTATTCTGTTCTTTTGTGACTTTTTTTTATTGCTCGCTTTTGAAACATCATGTTTTATTATCCTTCAGTCCTGTTATCAATCTTGAGCAATAAGACGACTGTAATGACCAGTTTTAATAAGTCTATTACAGATTTCTATGTTGATTTGACATACCTAAGTGTAGTAAAATGGTTTATGAGGAATAAACAGCTGAGTAATATCACATGCATATCCTCGGAGATGAAGTGATTGTAGAAGAGAAATAAATAATTGAAGAAGACACAGTCTGGTTATTTCAGTTTCTGAACTCCTAGGAAACGATGTGGGACTGTGTCACAGATGGAGTCATGCACTTTACTCATAACAGAGAGGCCACAATACACTATTGATAGAAAAGAAGGAGTTAACAAAGTTCAGTGGTAAATGTGACAGTTGTTTGACAAGATTCCACGGCGAGGTACTCCTGGTTACTTGCTGCATGGAGGAGAGGGTCAAACAAAACTGTCCAGGAGACCTTCCTATTGAATCATGAAGCTCAGAAAGGACCTCTTTGCTTTCTAAAGTCCTTCTCAGAGAGGAGTCTGGGTGCAGCTGGATCCCAGACGGTCAGTGGTTTATGTCTAAAGGATTATGTACGCACCATCAATCCTTTGTATCACTTAGCTAAGATTTCAAAGCTTAGCGTGCTGTTAATCACTTACAGAGAATCTATAGTGGCAAAGAATCTCTCAGCTTCAAAGACTAATCTTGGGAGACGTCCCTGCTCAAGGGGGAATCCTGGCATGCAGCCTGCTGCTGTGTAAGAGAGCTCAGTGGGCCCTGGACTGACCACTATTTATGGGGTAACGATTGACTTACAGTCATATTTGCATAACAGCAGGATGTCTGGGTCACCAGTCCAGACAGGCCCTGTTGCCATCTGACCCACAAAGTCCAGAGTAAGCTGGATGTAGCTATCACAACCCCACTGGGGGTTTTGGCTTAAGCAAGGGGATACCCACAGTGTGTTAGACACTATAGGGTTCTACGCTTGAGATCTTTATGGTCTGATCACAGAATGGGTCAGATTGGAAGGGGCCACAGTGGGTCACCTGGTCCCACCTCCCTGCTCAAGCAGGGTCATCCCAGAGCACATGGCACAAGAGTGCATCCAGATGGTTCTTGAGTATCTCCAGAGAGGGAGACTCCACACCCTCTCCAGGCAATCTGTTCCAGTGCTTGGTCACCCACACAGTAAAGTTCTTCCTCATATTCAGGTGGAATGTTCTGTACCTCAGTTTCTCCACTTTGCCTCTTTTCCTATTGCTTGGCACCTCTGGGAAGAGCCTGGCTGCCACACACAGTCTTCCTATGTACACATGTAATAATATGGATGTAAGTGTGGTATTGGAGAGATTTTTTTTTGAAACTCTTAAAGGGCCATGGGCTGCAAAGCAGGCTCAGGCATCTGCTTTTTGGCTCTGGTATCCATATGGCCATTCATGTGGCTTGACTGGTGTGAGAGGGTACCTGTGTATTCAGAAGTGTGCATGCCTACAGTATGTATAAATATATAGGAAAGGCAGGGATCTATTTCTATATCTGTTTATAGCCTTCTATATTTTCACATTCTGTCTATATGGAGTTTTGCCACTAAGCTCTGGGAAAGTTGATACTTAATGCTGCCTCATGCCTCAGACAGGTACACTAGGTGTACCTGGAAGCCTAGCACAAAGGCTGACTCTCCTGTGATGATATTCATCTGCTTGGTAATACAAGCCTAGGCTTCTCTGTGGGCAAATGTTCCTCCAGTGTGACTGATCAAATAGTGGCAAGCCAGCATTTAGGGGTGTGTCTGTACCTTGGGTTCCATTAGTCTGTGTTAACAGCTGGCAGCGTGAGCCAATATTGGCTGTTTTCTCCCTTTACTCACTCACATCCCCACTACTTGACTGTTTGGACATTGATATTCTTCTGAGGAATCCCTTTATTTTTCAAACAAAATTACGTGTGACGAAAAAAGCCTGTTATTCCCCATCTGAACATTTGGCATTTGGACTTGGGTTTTAACAGAAACAGTTACAGAATCAGAAAGAGGAAATGCTGTAATGTGACCAAACCTTAGCATGCCTAATCAAGTTAGTAGTGAGAAGCTTGGCTATTTCTGTGAAAGTGTTAGATATGTATTTATTAACCACCCTTAGTTCTCAGAAATCAGTATTTTTTTTCGCATATTCAAAGACATCAAACTATCTCCCTATATGTACACTCATACAGTTCTGAGTGAATGTTTTCTGTCTCTCTAAATTGTGCCAAAATTAAAAGGGAAATTTAGAATTTGTTTTTTTTCTTTTGCACGATAATTTATAAGGAAGTTAATTGTGCCAAAAGTGTGCTGTCTATCAGACAGGACTTAAGTATATACAGTATTCTGAACAGAGGGGAACTCTCTTAGCCCTTGACTCCAGCCAGCCCAAAATTGTAAAATCATATTAAAAACATATAATCATATAGTATGATAATATAGTCATGCAGCTTTCACTTTTTTAAAAGCTAAATACATTAGCTGTGAAATATATTTAATATTTTGTGTTTTTACTACTCCTGCGAGTAGTGAAATATGTGAGGACACCATATTTGTACTCTTGTCTTTAAATGCTTAAATTCTTTAATTAAAAACTTCATTTTCATTCAGTTACATAGAAGAAAGCGACCAAGTTTGGATCATGGAAAAAAATCCTAATTAGATATTATAAAAAAATGAACACCAAGACCCATAAAGCTACAAATAATTAAGGCCTGTAACCTACCAGCAAATAGACCTTTCACTTCTTTTATGATGTATTTACTCAGTTTCAGTAAACAAGAGACTTGGGATGTGGAGAAGTCACTTCCCAATCAGCAGGGTACCTGTATCTCTTACTAAGGGAAAGGGAAATCAGTCAAAGTGGTTATTTTAGTAGTTTGATGTGCAGTAGCTGGTGCATTAGAAACCCATAGAGCTTGCTTAATGAGGAGTAATTTAAGACTATAGTTAGTTCACTAAGTTGTTTTGGGGTAAAATGATGACTGCAAGAGACTTGGAAATTTGAGCGCACACTCACCTCTGTTCCTCATTTCTTCCTCTGTTCAGCTAGAGAAGATTTGTGCAGGCTCTGAAAGCCCTTCTGCTGCAAAAGCAATGCAAAATTTAGCTCAAACCAAAAGGATAATAAACGATTTGAAAGGTAAATAATGTTAATTAATAATAATTTACTGAAAAATTCTCATATATTTTCAGTATATATTTTCCCATTTTATCTTTGACCTATCTGTAAGTATTTCAGATATCCTTTGGCATCCCATACTATTTGGCATCCCATACCATCTCCTTTGGCAACCAGACTGTGTCTACTTCAGGAACACTGAGTAAAACAAAATTATCATGAATCTTTCAGAGACAGAAAAAATAGTTTGCAATAATCATACACCGTACATGTCCTTTTTATAAGCTACTGTCAGAAATATTTATGCATTATGTACTTGTTCCAAGAAATTACAGTACTGTGTGTATTTCGGAGATAACATGTAGAGGAATCTCTCCAGTATGTTTTATTTATTTTGTATGTTGGCATATATTCTAATAATAGATAGAACTTGGGGATTATTTTTTTAATATTAATGTTATCCTATATATGGAAATACAAAAAAAAAAGTCTTAACTGGAATAAACCAAACACTTTGACTACTGTATTGACATTTATGCTTGAGAAAGTTCTGGCCTGGAAGCTTTTGCAAAGCAAGTTAAAAGGCCAATCCCAGCCTCTGACCCAAAAGGGAACATTTCAGTTCAGGCTCAATCAATTGAAAATGCAGGGCAAAATATGCCTTTAGATGACAGAGTTTGATTTACAAGATACACAAATATTTTCCATCAAGCTGAGCTAATTCAGGTTTGTATTTTGACTTTATATGTAGAATGTCTATAACTTATTTATGACCTATTAAGGAGATTGTTTCCAGTGTGTAAGAAATCTTAATTAGGACCACTGTTTTTAAAAAAGAAACTCACAATTTCTTTTATATCCTGTCATCAAAGGCACTAAGGAGAAAGCTTCTGTTCTTGTTTTTGTGGGGCTTGGTTTGCTTTTCTCCTTGCTGTCTATTGAATGTCAAGAGGCCATACACATTTTATTGTACAGTCATGTCTTTGAAGTCACCAAAGAATTTCAGAATTCTTCTGAAGAGTTTATTTCTTGAAATACTTATTCCCCTCATGAAATCGTGATTCCTGAGGGGCTTGTGAAACCATCTGAAAGGGCTGTTGTCTTAGTCTAAGCATAGGGCAAACAGCATTACATAATGTTTGGGAGTTTAACATATGCCACAGGCCTCATGAAGAGACAGGTGACATGAAGAGCAAGCCTTCCAAACTCATTCCCATTCACCCTTTTGGCATACCATGTCCTGGCTGCTGCCCCTAATCGGGGCTCGGGGTGGAAGAATAGAAGGCAACAGACTCCTGGGGACACAGTGATATCTAGATCAGGATGAGTGTTAGTAGACACCACTGAAAAACAGGTAATAGGCAACTAAGTAAAAGACAAGGAAGATAATATTCAGAAGCACCAGCAGATAAAATTATGTTGATAGAATGAAGACAGTGGTCCATATACTGTACAGAGTGGCCCAAAGCCAGCAGCTCACTGCTGCAGGGTTACTTGGACATGCTTAATCAACATAAGTATTTCCACAATACCCCAGTGTCCCCACAAGGTATCTCACATACCCTTGGGCAGAAAGGGGTAGCAGGAGTACAGTATGCTGTGAAATATATAAGCCTTTGCTGTTTTTCTAGTAATATCAATAATTACACCTTGGTTTATCCTGAGACCAGAATGGGCAGCCAGGACTGAGTGATACCAAGGCAGGATTTGCATGCAGCTTTCCCTGTGTCAAGGTCCTTTCAGATTTTCAAATTTACAAGGTAACTTACTCTGTGTTTTCCACTTTATTTCCTGAACTTATTAAGAAATATAATAACCATGACAAACAGAGGCTCCATCATCTTTTACCCAGACTAATCTGTCATGTGAATCAACTTATTCACCATTCAAGTGAATAAGATTTCATGAGATTTCATAACTTATACCACATGACTCTTGATATCATACAGCTACGAGCAAAGAGAAGAATTGGTTACCTAGCCAACAGTGAAAGTGCTAATCCTTCCTCTTCCATCATGGTGCAGCATCCCCTGTATCACACCGGGAAGCAGGAAAGCTTCCGCTTCAAAAGCTTCTTGGGTGAGATCATAGAATCATAGAATAGTTTGGGTTGAAAGGGACCTTTACAGGTCATCTAATCCAACCCTCTACAATGAGCAGGGGCATCTTCAGGTAGATGTTTTATACTCTCCAGCTTGGAGGCTTAGTCTATACCATTTTCGAAAGTTAGTGGATTCTGAGGAAACTGTCAGACAAAACATCGTGGCTGCTGGAGACAGCAATTTGCAGGTGATTGTGGCTGAATGACGGCCCTTCAGCTCTTTCTGACCACCTGTCCTGCCTACCTGGTACTCTCACTTTGAGCACCACTGTCAGTGGGCAGAGCAGCCCAGGCCTGGGGTGTGTATGCCGCCCAGAACCGCCTCTCTAATTCCCTGTGGTATGGTCTCAGCTTTGGTTGGTGTGAAAACATAATATGATATAATTGAGGCCGATCAGTTTGTATATTGTGTGACAGAAGAAGGGATGTGGTAACCTGGTTATATTTGCTTGAGGCCTATTTTCTTCTGTCTTATTTGAACATTTCTGTGTCAGGCACATGGTATGACTCTTGGGGATGGTCCTGTGCAGGGCCAGGAGCTGGACTTGATGATCCTTGTGGGTCCCTTCCAACTGAGCATATTCTGTGATTCTGTCTTTGACTTCTAACAGAAATGCATATACAAAGTTTGTTTACTTGTAACCCATGACCTCGTTTGTACTAGTCCCTCATCATAAAGTTGCCTTTCTCAGGGACAGGAGTATTAATGAAGGTAAATATGCTGTCATATTCTCCCTGTATGGGTGTATAATTTATTCTTTTGTATTACAGGGAATCAGCAGGTTTTCCAACACTATAGATACCAGGGCAGTGCCCAAGCAACCAGCGTGGAAGGCTCTGTTCTTTCAGATAAATTAGTAAAAGTAATGGGGTGGATCCATCTTATTACTGGAAAATGTATTAAGGCAGATTAATGCTGTTAGGCTGAATAACACCATAAAGTTGGGAGATGTTGCCAGGTTCAGGCTAATGAATGCCAGTCCCAGAGAGGACTACAGGGTGCATCTTTCTTCAGTGAATAGCAAGGGAAATGAAGGTACTGCTGAGACTGAAAGGCATCTTAATACAAGGACTGAAGTGTCTCCTGCACCTGAAAGGATCTTTATTTTTCTGAGGGAACTTTCTTGGGTAGCCTTTATTTCAAAAGCATGAAAATAAAATTGACTGAATTTACTGGTACTTTCTGGGAAATACAGGCCTGAAAATCTTCTTTTTAGTTATTGAGAGTGAAAACAAAAGAATTCTGGGTCAAAGCTCACTCCTTTCATAGCCTTTTATTTCTTCAGCATAGATTTGATTTCTGCATAAACTTGATATTATCTAAACTATTTTGCTTGAGTGCTGTCATGTCATTCTCTATGTGAGTCCTGCCAAAGGAATATTGACTGTTGACTGTTTTCCTCTAAGGCTTTAAGGTGTGTTTTTAGAAGTGCCTCTAGGGCTTTTTGTTTCTTCTTACACCTCAAAAGAAATCTTGCATGTGCATCCTTTCTTTCTTCCTCTTTACATTCATCAAAAATGAACAAAGGGTGATGTGGACAGTGAGTTACAGTCATACATAAACCATACGTCTGTCTCAAGCTATTGCTGTGAAAGCTGTGTTGAAGACACTGTTTATTGAAAGCCTCCTGTGGAAGTCACCAGGGGTACAACAAAGTGCCAGCAATTCTTAGTTGTTTGGGATGTTCAGGTGCCAGAGCTGCACACACATCCCGTGGGCTAATGGCAGAGATGTCCAGAAGGTTGATCACATAAGCGTATCCCTAACAGATCGCAGTGCTGCTGGTCCCTCTGTAAGGATTTGGAAGGTCTTTCTGCAATGGCAAATGAGTTCTACTAACTTCCCGGGCTTCCAGAAATACTAATCAGCAGTTCTAGTCTGCAGCACATTTATTACACCCTGACGTGCTGGAGACAGCCTGTTACAAATAGAACTGCCTCGTGAAAAATGCTGTTCCAGTGTTTTATAATAAAGTGCACCAATTAGATGCATTCATTAGGACAAACTGCTTGTCTTTTCTTATATTAGATCTTTTAAAAGGCCCAATGCATTTCATAGCTCATTCTGCTCTGTATTATTATTAATTGAACAGAGCACATTACAAAGTTTTAATCCAATAACTGTAAATACATAATGAATAATATTTCCTTGGAGGCTGCCAGGGTTGCAGCAGCCCTCTTTGCAGCTTTGCGTACTCAGAGTAAGATATATTATGGTAAAGTTCCCTCTTCCCTGGCTGTAGGTTCCCCACAGGTATTGCAGGGACATCACCAGAGCAAGGAATTGTGCGTGTGTGGTAAAAGACAAATGTGTCATTCGTTAAAAGGCAAATTAGGAGCCAAGCCTAAACTGCAGCCTTTCAACTTTTTCTTGTTGAAAAGGGTCACATGCACCAGTTCTTCATGTTGTCTTGCAGATCCCTGGATGCCAAAAGGAAAACAATGTTTTAATTTTAGCAGCATGAGGATTCCTAACTGCAGCATATTATTTATAAAGGGGAAATGGTAAACACTAAATGAAGACAAAAGGAAACATTCTGTTCCTCTCTGGGGGAGCACAACATTATTATACAAGGTTGTGATTGGGCATAGTAAGATGAATTGAGCTGCTGTGCCTACTGACAAGAACATTACTTCTTAGATTGCTACTAATACATGAAGTAGCTGGCACTCCCTGCCTGTACTTAGGTAACGGATATGATCTCAGCAAAAGGAGCCTGAACTTGATGATAATGATACAGGTTTTCATATAAAAGAAGACTCTAGGGCATGTTGAAATGATTCTTTTTTTTATTGTACATACTAATATTTTCATATGGAATAAGTATTTGCAGTAATTTATGCTTGGACAGTACTCAAGTGCTTAGGAGGGCTAATTAGCTTGAAGAGAAGCAGTGCTTTAATAAAGTCCTATGACCATTAATGAAGCCCTATAACTTCCAATTCCAAGCTATTTTATGGTCAATCAGCATGAAAAATTGTCAGAGAGGGAGATGAAGATATCCTTGTATCTGTTCACCTGCTGAAAGTTACAGCAACATGAGTTATTTTCAGAAATTCAGATTTTTGCTCTTATTTAGTGAGATCTGCTTTTCTTGGATCTAGGGCTTTGGTACCTAAGAATATGTGGTACCATAATATTAATTTCTCAATACATGATCCCATTACAACTGAAAACACTTAGGAGAAATTTTAAAGAGGAATTTTGTACCTATAGTCATTTTGGCCTGAAAATATCCAGCCAGAAGGATCAGGTCATAGTGAAGTGAAGAAGTAAAACATATACTGAAAAACAAGGAAAAGGAAAAGGAAAAAACATGTAAGCATAGGAGCTACTGAAAAGCTGCAAGCCTTGGGAATGTTTTTCACAAGAGATAGTAAATCTTAGATTTGTCATCCACTAGATATCCACAATATCACGAGATGCATGATGTTACTAAGCACTGCTAGGACTCTGTGGATATGTGGTTATTATCAGTTTCATTCTTTAATTCCCATTGCTTCATTACCTTTCTATTAACTGCACGATGATGAGTCTGCAGAAAGGCAGTAGGATATGTAACACACACCTGGAAACAAGGATGGGAGAGCTACAGTGCTACTGCTTCTCGAAAGTTTTGAAAGCACAAATTACAGTGACGTGTGCTTTTACCTGGCAGAGTAAGATCAAATATCTACCCCATTTGATTGAAATGGTCCTAGCATTTACCTGTGCCAATCGGGAAAATTCATAAATCTCATTACTTTGAAGATTTCATTGCATATTCCATAAAATTCTTTCTGTTGGTATAGCTAGGGTCAGTTAGTCCACATACTCGTTTTTGAAAAGAAGCAACTTGATGCTTCGAGATGAAATTTAGACACCTAAATCCTAACTGTAATCCTAATATCCAGCTCAACTACTGCCTAACTCTGGAGACACCTGACCTCCTTAGGTGCCTCCTTTTTAATCAGACGAATTCCCAGGTATTGACAGATTGACTTTTAAGCATACCTAATTAAAACTTTGTAGAAGACTGAGTAGATTTACAGCATGTGGCTACATCTTTTTAAAGATGCCTTATCCAAGACTGAGCTTCAGCACAAATGCAGTAATAGTAACTGTTTTGATTTAAGGACATACGGCAGAACCAGAACATCAGCTCTGCTGTATGTGCTTCCACACATTTGTGCAATGATCTTAAAAAAGGTAGCGACTAAAACATACCCTCCAGCTTCAACTCAGTCCCTCTAGAAAACCAGAGCAGACCTCTTCCTTCAGCTATGTTTTATAAGACAACTATAGCATGTATTTTAAGAAAAGAAAACAAGTTCCTCCCTATTTCCAGTAGAGTTTTCCAGGAGTTTTCTCTCTCAGTAACATGGAATGGACATCTGGGTCTTAAGGAGACAGTAGGAAATGATGGAACCTTTTCCAAGAGCATTTTCTGTTGGAAAGCAAACAATAAAAATACGAGTTGGAATGGCAGCAGGCCATTTAAAACAATCTCCAGACACTGCATTAACAACCTTGACACATAGAGAGGGTTTGGTATTATGCTGTATCAGCAGATATAAAAAAAATGAAGCATCTGGCACTATGGACCTCAGGCCTGGTCTTCAGGTCAAACCCACAGGTATTCTCCTAATGGGAAAAAGAAATGAGTGTTTATGCTTGGGTGCTTAATAATTCAAGCTGGAATGTAGAAAACTCAGCTTTCAGCATCTGCTCCAATTTTAAATGAACAAAATGAAATTAAATGCTTGAATGAAAACTCTCCAATCGGGAAAGTAAGGACTAAATTCTGCCTGCCATATTTCAGGTAACAGTTTATTCCTGTTTAAAGTAATTTTTGATCTCCAAAGTCATCTCTCAGCACAATTATAGGTCTGTAAAACTATTACATGTCCTTTATTTTCTTCACTAATACACAGTAAAAATACAGTTTAAAATGCTTAAAAGCCTTTTAAATGGAAAAAGTATCTTACAGTGGACCCGAAGTCTGTTTTGAAATACAATATGGTTCACATATCATACAACATTAAAAGGATTATGCCATACCTCAGTTGTTTTTAATATATATAAAGATTTTAAAATATTCTAAAGTCATGTTGTAATACTGAAAGTCATCAACAGACAGATTCAGGTATAGGAACTACCAAAAGAATCTGAACCTCTTAGATGGCAATTTCTTTTTACCAAAAAATCCAAAGAATATTTTTTTGAGTATGAAACATCTCATAAATGCTTTGAAGTCCTTTAATAAAAAGGGTTTATTAAAATCCAGGTGGCATTTATTTAACAGTGTGAGACTGAACATTTGAGTTTCAAACTCAATGTAACATACTCTTCTCCCTCTGGCTTTTACAGTGAATTGAACCCTTAACTCCCTTCAGCAATTTTGGAAATCTCAATTTGTAGCAATTATGATGAGAAGCCATTACTTGACAGAAAGAAAGAAGAGTTAGTTAAGTTGAAGAAATGTATCTAGATTCCTTTTAAAATAATGAGCACACACAAATAAAAGGGGAATTCTTGCCAGAATTTTACAACTCCCTTTTTTAATTTGCATATTAAATTGTACATCTATCAGTTTCTGTTAATTCAGCAAAATAAGAACTTCTTCTGAAAGTAATTGTGTTATTAGTCTACCTTGGCAGTAATGATCCTAAGGTGAAGGTAGCAAGTAATCGTATTTCTAACTGTGTCTTCTTTTTAATAATTAGTTGTAAAATTACACTGTGCCTTCTCTGTTCATGGGAACTTTTCTCTCATCTGCACTGCAGTTGAGCCATATTTAAACTAAAAGGTAGATTTCTGCTAAAAAGGCAAATTTCTTTGGGCTAATACTTGTTCAGCATGTCTGAAGCCAATATTCTCACACCTTTTCCAGTTGTAAAATGCTTTACCAATTTTCATTTTCATTAAACTTTTCCATATTACTCTGCTTTATGTAATATAAAATTAGAAATAATGCCCTTGTTTATGAAAGCTTTAACCAATTATGAGAACAAGGACACTGGAAAAGCAATAAGAAAACCTTGACCAAACAAGGAATAAGTGACCACTTCTTCCTCTACACCTATAGCTCTCACAAAAAAATGTAATTTAAAAAATCTAAAAAATATTGGTATAATACTGGTTGCAATGTATCTTTATAAAAGTTGTATCTTGCTTTTGCTTTTGGATTTTTTTTGGCATTTACCTAGGTCAAACTGTATTTATATATATTGAATGTTATTAATATTAAAATATTCCCTATTATCTCCTGACTGCTTAGAAAAGAAAAAATGAGTCTGTTGGCCATCTCTATTGATTAAAAAATAACTTAGCACAGCTGTAAATGTAAGGGAAATGTTGTCTAGCAAATCCTGGTAACATGGAACCTACTGGACTCTCTCAAAAAACTGCCGGCTGATGTTTATTTGCAGATATTGACCAAAGGCTAGAAAAAGCAGTCCTGTATCACAGATCTTTTATGTTTAAACAGAAATAAAGTGTTCCTTTTATACATTCATTTTTTGTCAGCTAGAAAGATGCTCAAGTGTAAATGTAGAACCCAGAAAAGGAAAAAAAACTCGACAGAATAAATTGTCGAGGCTGCTCCGGTGAATACAGTGAGACAGGGAAAATGAACTCCTTTCCATCCTGATGGCTTCTTCCTCGCCAAATACATTGTTGCATTTTAAGAGTCACTCCACACTATGAAAGAAAAACCTTGCTGTTATTATTTAGAATGTAAACTCATTATTTTAAAACAAATTAAAAACAAAGGTAGAGAGATTGCTGCCAACACTATAGTATTACTTGTGTCTTCCCACCTGTCATTACCATTATTTATTTATTCCAGGGCATACAGACAATAAGCACTAATTATTTGCTTTGTTTAGACAAGTCCCTCCATTTAGAACAATAGCAATTAGAGATTTTTAAAGAGTAAATTTAATAGTATAAATTATAACATTTCTACATTTAGGTCTAGAAATGTCATACTCCTAAGTTGCATTTTTTACCTAACATGTATTTTATTTACTACATATCAGGCTGACATAATTTCTTTTTAAACCAAATACTGATTAAAACCCTCTTCTGCACTACAGAATTGTCTTTCACATTTTAAATGTTTACAAATACTGAGTTCAGGGAATAATTACCATTTAATATCTTTGAAATGGTGTGGAGGCTGGAAATATTTAATGTGTGCATGCAAAAGCTGTCCAATGTCAAACAGAAAGCAACGTAATTAAGTTTTCTATGCTCATAGCCTTGATTTTTTCTTTTCCTGAAGAATCTGAAGCCATATACTCTGCTTTCACTATCCTGGGGAATATTAACCTTAAGGGCTGTGCTGAAAGTTGAGGAGAACAGGGAAACGGACAGATCAAAAGAGCTGACAAAAAGAAAATGGAGGATCACTTGTGAAAACAAAAACAACATTAACGAGAGAATTCAAACTGTTCTTCAGTGAGCAGAATGGTAGAGGGAAGGTTTGTCATCTAAGCAGTCCAATGTGGGCAGCAATGATAAGCAGTACCATGTGTTACTAGGAGTATTTACATGAGCTTGACTAGCTACAAGAATTATTTAATATGATCAGTCATTTTTTTCTCCACAACACCCATAAGTTAAGAATTTGCAGATGTTATCCTGGCACTGCCAGGAACAGATTCACAGTGACCTCAATATGTCACCAGAAAGCTTTTCTGGAAATTCTTTTGTTTTCCATGTGGTGTCTTAGTATATTGGAAACACAAGTATTCTTTTATTTCTTTAGCCACTTTTCTTTATTGTTAAAAAATATTCATGTCACATTACTTTACAAAGTAGTATTTATTCTGCACCAACTAGTCCAATGAAACAAACTTTCAGTTTGATGAATGGTGATTGAAAAGTTGAGTTAGACAAGATCAAATTTATTCTGTTGCATAAAGGGGATGTTAATTGCATTTATTCAGTCTGATCATTAAAACACTGAGAATCCTGAAGTAAGAATTATGAATTAGCATGGCTGAGTCCATGCTAATGTGTAATGTGTGTATGGATGTGTATTTATCTCTGTCTTAGAGTGTACTTTTGGCTTTTGTATTTGTGATCTGTGGTGTGGCTTTAGGGAAATGTCACAAAAAGGGAGATTACCCCAATCTACTTTAGATTATGTACAGTTTACATGTGTGACAGTTTTAAACTCAAGCACCAAATGGATTGGTTACATTTTCTCTACTGAAATTCTTCTGTATTGCACGCTCAGAACCTCCAGCAAATGCATCAGGATGACTGTCATGGGTGTCTCTAAAAATATATAAACTTTCCAAGTAGCACATTGAAAGTCTTTTCAGTACGACTTCACTACTTTTATACAGATAATAAATGAAAAGTTCCTCGTGATCATTTGCCAACTGATGTAAATCAAAAATATCATTCATGTGGCAAAAGACATCACTCCAGTTTATATGACATCTGAGATTTTCAGAGAGCATATTTTACAATGATGGTTTGAAAAATAATTAGCAATATGTCTTTGGGAGAAGCCAGTCTTGATACTTTATTTGAACTGAATTTGAAACTCTTAAATTTATGTTATTGTTGTATTTTTTGGTGTGTTTTGCAGTCTGGTTGGTTGATGAAGTCTAAAAGTTTGATAAATTTTGGAAGGAGATCTCTAAAATTTGAAAATTATATGATCATACTGAGGAAGATTCAAAACAAAGACATGGTGTGTCAATAATCAACAGGTAAATTGCAAAAGTATCAGAAGTTCCAGGATATTTCTATCTAAATGAAACTAGCTAACACCAGACAGATTACAGGTAGAACAAACTATTTTTACAAGTATTGTTCTCTTCTGTCAGCTTCAAAACCTCTCTTACTGTTGACTCCAAATTTCTTTGTTGCAATATTTATAAGCCTGCTCTCATGTGTCTTTTAAGGAAGTGTGAATTAGCCAAATAATGAAGCTAAAATTATAATCTGTTTGATAGCTGTTTGAATAGAAAATCAAAAACTTGCTGTTATCCAGCGGCACACCATAGACTGCCTTCTTTTACCTAAAGGTACTCATTTTATTACTTGTAAAGATAAAGGCTAATTAAATGTTACACAGACTTTCAGCAATTCAAAAGCTCCACTAATGAAGAGTACTATCCTGTTAAAAAAATTGTAAGACAGACAGGTGTAAAGAATGAAAAGAGCCCGTGGAAGCACAGCAAAGGGCACTGAGTGCCACCAGCAGGTCAGTGTGACCACCCTCTGCCATTGGGGCAGCACCCAGCAAGAATATTTTTGGTACTTTTAGAAACACATCAATTCAAGCTATACATCTCATAGAATAAATGAGTATTAAGGAAACTGTGAGAACCCTTCTGGTCCAGCATGGGAAATTACATGGGATGGTCACGGGTAGAGCTCTCAGAAAGCCCATGTACCTCTAACCCTCCAAACATATTTGCACTGATAAACCTTTGTGTCTTTTGGTATGTGCTGCTTTTGACTGTGATCAGGAGACATGTACCATTCTTCCTGATGGATTTTGAGTTCGGTGTTCACAATAAACCAAAGTTGTAATGGAGCAAAGTGGAAAGTCAAATAAGTTATGAATCATGCTGGGTTTCTTACCTTCCTCCACAGATGAATATGCTGTATATATCTATATATACCAGAAGCTACTTTCCATTTCCTTCTGTGTTTTTTACAGAAAGGCAGGATTAGAGGCAAATCAGATTGTGTGTGCAGACACAGGCACAAATGTGAGTTTGTGAATATATGTATATATACACATATATATATGTGTATGCCTATGTGTGTAGATATATGTCTGTGTTCATGTAGTGTGTACTCACGTACACACATTTTATATGCCTGTATATGTTTGCATGTTTTCCAGCGCTCTGACTGCCTGTAGGAAGAAGTGGATTAACATGTGATTTCCCTGTACATTCCTCTTGTGCTCATTTTGCCTTGGATTATCCAAGTCCCTCAGGATAGTAATGAGACAGAAAAGCTCCGTATTTGGAATAGTTTTGTCAGCATTGTCTGGAACAGAGCTCTAAATGAATGGAAGGGGACAACACTCTCCTCTGTTCAGGTGCATAAGGTGGGCACTAGAACGGGTGATGCCCCGACTGGCCCTGAAGGGGTTTTTTGGCTCCTTTTTTTGGGAGATAGACAGCCCCCAGCTGTCTGGCTCCACAAATGTGGGGGAAAACACCACTGGAAAAGGGGTGAGTGGTTCATTTTGAAAGACATAATTGATAAAGTTAGGGATTAGGTTGCCCCACCCATGATGAAATCTAAGCGCAAAAGTTTAGCTGAAAACTGTAGGTTTATTCATCTATTTGTAGTTGGTATTTCTTAGAATTAAGTGATTGCAATACAGGGTTTTTTGTTTAATTTTTTATTTGGTTAATATATACAGTCAAGGTTATTCAAGCTCAGTGATGAGTTTCATTAAATAGAAGTGAATGAAGGGTTAATACCTCATCCTTGCAGTTTGGAATGACATTTGAGCATGAAAAGCAAGTTTCATTTAAATGTGAACCTTTTCAAATTATATTTTCTGTGAACTGGTGCCAACTCGATTACAGAAACTGCTTTTGTACTGATCTGGTTAGTAAGCTGCCTGTTTGTTTTAAATCTAATACAAATGCTTAAATTTAGTGACATGCATATATTGTATATATTCATTTGCTTTAAGTATTGGGGATTTTGTCATTCTTAAATAGTCTGTTCTGGGAAATATTGTTAGAAAATTAAAAATGACCTTTACTTAAGAACTCTTTAGAAGGGTTACACACAGACAGAATATGCAAAACTGAATTAATATTTTTAATAAGCTGAAGGATCTTACTGTTGGCCCCTACAAAGGACTAAACTTTATTTAGTCTCTCCTCTTTATATCTCTAGAGTAATGGGAAATAGCTGAACTGGTAATGAGCGTCAAAGTCACCATAAAAATTCTGATATCTATTCCCCTACGTGAAGGATCAGTGATTCTGTGGCTTGCTCATTCCGAGTTTGGTAAGTTGTATAGTCCTCATGATGTTCATTTCTGCTGCTGTGGGTCACATTCAGAGAGACACTGGCAGTGGAGCAGCTGGATGGCATCTGGATGTGGTAAGAGCTCACCTAGCAATGCCATGCCAGGTGACATTTGTGTGTTCACCACAGGAAAAAAATGACCTCTCTACACAGTCTTGTCAGGAAACAAAAAGGATGAGGGTATCATTCACATGGAATTAAAAAAAAAGGCTTCATAAAAAAAGAAGGCATAGGAACTTCAGTCTTGCTTTCAAACCCTTTCTAAAGGAAGCAAAGAAATACTTTTAAATAAAATAAATAATTAAAAACCCCTTTGTTATTTCTCAGTAACAAATACATCAATAACCTATAACTAAGTCAGGCTTAGTTGTCTTATGCCTTCCAGTGTATAAAGAATATTAAAAATATTTGGGCTTCCAAAAGCCATGGGTCCTGAAAATCTTCTGTTTCACTCTGGAGCTGACAAGACTCAGAATTCTCATCAAGAAAATTGTATACGGTTATGTCTTACATAGGAGTTCCCTGAATTGTGAATTGCTTTTCCTGAAAATACTAATTGTTGAAAATGTGTGATATGAGATGAGGGTGGTCTTTGAGTAATCATTGCATAGATGTGATGGAAAGACATAAGGACATCCTGTATTCCTTACTTCAGCCTACCATTGCTGTGATTGTACCAGTAAATGGGTGTAGAAATAGCTTTTCTTGAACTTTGTCAGCTAAATGCAAATATGGCACAAAATCTTTTCTCCAAAGGGTTAGGTTCATATTTCTGTGAACTGCTTAACTCCAATTTCCTTGTTCAGAATTTCTTTGCTAGAAATAAAGTGGATTCCATCAACAAGCTGAGATATAAATCTTGAATGACTGAGGCCTTTGGGAACTGGTTGGAATAGTAGATTGAATGTCATCTGTGTATGCAAAGTTGACAGAATCTGTCAATCTTCAGGAAAGCTTTGAGGTGTGTGTGTGTTTATATACCTGTGTGTCTAAGGTGACTGTGCTGGGACAGTCCTTAGCTTAAGTGACAGCATATTTGGATCATTAATCTGACCCCTCATTCTATCAGATTTCAAGGCAATTGATGGAATGTTCCTTTTGAAAAGAGCTGGAGTAGTTTAAATATCTTGGGAGCCACTACTCCCATGCAGAAAGCATTTGCTTCCATAAAACAGTCATCTGGGTGTGCCTTCACGAACTGCAATGCCCAAATCTTCATTTTCTTTACACCTTTTTAACTTAATTTGACTGCACTGGTGCAGATAAGCACTTCTGACTTTCCATTTTGCCAGCTGAGTTTTGTGGGTTTTAACTTCCAGCTCAGACGTGGTTACGCCCAGCTGTAAGTGATAGCACTGCTAGTCCCTCTTGTGTGCCTGGGAAAAAGGTGTCTATCTGCGTCCTGAGTAAATATGGGAATCAGAGATGTTGTGGCAGGGAACACCTACCTGATCAAAACTTTAACTCCTTTTCTCTCTCTTCATCCCTAGCTGTGCCATCTGACCTGAGCCAGCCAGCTTCCCTTATCCCTGATTTTCTGATGGCTTGTTGCCATTTGAATTCACCTAGTGATTGATTATATTATGTTAGAGTGATGGATAGTTGTAGGTAGGTGAAAAGCATGTAGATATTTGTTACTGCTTTCATAGTTAGCATCCAAGGACAGGCTTCTGCAACCTTCCCTGGAGCCCCTGCAAGGGCTTCTCTGAGAACTGATGAAGGAGCTCCCTCCTTCCAAAGGAGAATATTTGCAGGGGAACTTCCTCATTCTCCAAATAAAAATAAATTTTTTTAAAAAAAAGCAAATAAATAGATTTTATATTATTAACTTTATCTTCTTCACCAGGTTTATTTTGAAGTAACATTTCTCTGTAATTCGACTCCCTCAATATATTGTGGTTTATCACTCTCAAGAGAATGACTTAATTCATTGCAGCTTTTAACATTGAATTTCTCACACAAAGGAGATGTCAAATGTATTGTCTTTTCTGTGTTATGTTATTTAGCTTTATGAATAAGTCGAAAGGTAGAATGATCATCTTTGGTACCCTAGAACAGAAGAAGAGCTCACAAAGAAAGAAATAGAAAAGTAGATAATTTTCAAATTTTTTTGCATTGCTAACAATTCGTAATATATTAATGACAATCCTCAGATGCACCACTGTCCTTAAACTTCAGGCTTGCATGTACTTATAATTCCAGAGCACATCAAACGACTATTAGAGTGCAGTTTAATATCTGAACATTAGCACAAGAACAGGAATCTTGTGGATTCTAGAGGAAAATCCTGATTCATTCACTACATCTCAGCTCAACAACTCATACTATCCCTCAGATACTGAAGAGTTTCCCACAGCTAGTAGACAGCAAACCCAGACAGAACTCCACAGACATTGACCATTTATTTCATTGCAAAGTTAGCTTCTGTAGTTTAAATTGGCATTGATTTGAACCAACCTGACAAAATTTGCAGTGAAGTAAACTATGGATTTTCATCTCTGCAGCTTCTAAGCTTGTCTGTAAAAAGAGGGCAGGTGGGAAAGAGTAACTCTTCTGGAATTAGTCTTTTTCTGTGAGATGGTTGGATCTAAACTGTCCCATGGGAGTGTGTCAAGATCTTGCTCTCCCAGAGGCTGAGTGAGCTCGTGGGCCCTTACACTCAAGTGTCTGCTCCACAGAGAGTGTCCCTCATTTTAGACCTGCCTCCAAAAATCTGACACATATACTGGAACAGAAAGTGAACCAAAATGTTGTTGTATATAATTTCCAAAAAGGAGTATTTTTATGTTTAAATTTTCATTCTGAATGTACATTCTTAAAATTATTAAGAATCGTAAAGTTTTTGCAAGCATTTTGGGTGCAAGGAGCAAGTATCATACTTAATTGCTTGGGTTTTGCTTTTTATGTAGCCCAGAAAATACATTACTGATTGCTTTCTAACCACCTATTTTTAGTGTTCAGTATCTGACTTGCTAAAGACAAAGGTAAAAAGTCTTAATGAATTTGCTGAATGCCACCACCTTTTTAGGCTGTATGGAAACAATAAGATCTGTTAAGAAAAGGGTATTTTTGTACAACTTTTCAACCATTTTAAGAAATAGTGAAAGAAAATAATCAGCTTCTAAATTAGAGCAAATATTTGAAACAAGATTCATAACTTGGATTTCACTATTGCTCAGTTACACAAAGCACCTAAAAATTTAATACTAAGGATTAACATTCTTAAAGGATTAAGTTAACAATATAAAGCATCTTACCTGAAGGATATCAAACATCTAAAAAAAATTGCTAATAGGTAAATCAGAGAACTGGCTGTTCTCTAACCTAGTCTGTTGGTATTCTCGAAGGAGGCAATCATTATGTAATCATTTTCTTGAGGCAGACAGCATCATCAACCACTTTTTTATGAATTTTATGACATGCTAATTTCCCATCTGTCCCAAGTAATATAGACTCCACACTTTAGTTCATTCACCATAGTTTAACAGCAAAATTGCAAGAACTAAATGTCTGTTCAGTCCTTCTGAAGGTTAGGTATAGATGAAAATGTTCATGTCGTTTGGATTGGATGGATCATTCTCTCTCAAACATATCTCTAGCATTTGTTATCTATTCCTTCATGTTGACAGTCATCAACAAAAAAGCACTTTCTTGTTCTGGAAATCCAGGCCCAGACGCTTACAGGATTTGTAATACTTATCCTTAGCAACTTCAGCAGGTGCAAACAGATGGCTGACATTTCTGTTAGGCCATAAAACGCAGAATACTACTGTCCTGCTATGCCTAACTGGAATCAATTAAGGATGAAGCAGGATATCAGGCTATGAATCACAAGTCATTTGTTTCCTGTAAATTGCATAGTTTGTTGGGTTTTTTTTTTTTAATGCTTCATTTCATGGAAGCCCCAGGGGTGGCAGGAAAAGCAGCAAAAGAGGGAGGTAAGTACATACACGAAGCAGTTTGAACTTAAATTGCAAAGTGAGCTTCCCTGAGAAGAAAAATCTCTGAGAACAAAGCTAGTTTTGGAGGTTATTGCCATATACCACCTCTGACGTCATGTTGCTCCCCGTTTGACCTCCTGAACTCCTTTCTAAAATGTGCTGGATCTATTACTTATGCTGTGCTTATATTGCTATACCAGGACCAAACCAAGTAATGATAAACTTTCTTGAATTATCTTTCTGAGCTTGATCCTTTCACTAAAAGTCTAAAAATAGTTGTATCAGGACAACTAATGCATGCAGAAATCTGCAGCAGAAGTAGCTTCAAGGGACATTTAAGAGCTTTTTAGCTAGCTTTGGGGACTCAGAGCCTAATATTTAGACAGAATGAAATTGCTGTAAACAGAGGCAACTGAGTGGAAAAAGGACAGAGGGCAGAAAAAACTTTGAATGTGAAATGAAAAATTAAAACAAAGAGGAAAAGATTATTAAGAATGAAAAAATACCTCCGTTTTTCTTCCTAGTTATGATTTGTATAGTGAAATGTAAGAGGAAGGTGTAAATACGATAATAGACATTTCATTTCACATCATGCTCCTGTTTTATGTCTTCAGTTTTCTCTGAGTCAATCACAGCCCTTTGCTAATTACTGCCACAACAGTGAATAAATGGCAAAGAGAAATAAGCAACATTTGTGTTAGGGTGAGTGTAGTGACATTATCTCAAAAGAATGAGTTGATGTGGCAATGTTTTAAATATGAGCTGGCAACTGCTAGTGAGCTTGCACTGCCTGATTTTAACCTTTAATTGAGAATGCTGTGAATAAAGATTAACTTCCTTTACTTAATATTTATTTTTTCAGTGCCTTCAAATTGGAGCTGTCATCATTAATGTTTTGAAAAGTGCTTCAGTTTTCCAGGGCTTTCTGTAGGTTCCTGTTTGTCACATGATTCACTCTTCCAGTGTGAAAGAATGGAAGATCAATGGAGGCCTTTTTTCACATTACCTGAACAAGGAGGATTTCATAGTCTAGGAAATTCAGGATAAAACAAAAATTCACAGATGTTCATATTCAAAGACTATTGACATACCTTTCAGACAGCTGTGGGATACCTCAGGCTCTGACTTCTGTTAGTTAACCTCCAAAATATAAGTCAGGAGAAGAACACACTGAATACAGAGGAAGTGATCAAATCCATAGAAGTTTGTGCTGAGCACAAGTGTTCAGATCTATATTTGCCAACGTTCCTGTAAAGCAAAGAAATTCTACTAAATGTTCTCACTTGCTTTCTCCACTCCCACCCTTCCTGTGCCTCAAACCACAGGATTTATGGAGCTTGGGAAGTGCATCTGTGATGTAAAAACCATAAGTTTAATGGCTGACCGAATCTTTGCAACCTAAAAGAGCAGCTCAGCCCTATAAATGTAACAGATCAGAGCTCTCTAGTTTTCTCAGTATCCCTTTAATAATCCTGTATTAACTCCAATTTGCCATTCACTGGTGTAGGGTATAGAAGCCTGATTTGCCACCCACCCACTTATTCATTGACATAAGTATTATAATTTTCAGGTTAATTGTTAAATGTCATTGTTTTTCCCTAACTGCCATGGCTACCCAAGAGAGTAATGTTTAAAATTTTTATATTCAACAGGGAAAATGTTAAAAATGAGCAAAAAACCAGATTTGTTCGGAGAATCTTTTTGTTTTGAGACAAAGGGAAAAATCAGTTATTTACACAAGCAAGGAATGTTTGCTTTCCCATGATTTCCTTACAAAATAAATAAAATATGACAAATAAAAGTGAGTCTGTATAAGCAACTTGTTCAAGTCAATATTCAGAGAGAAAAAAATCATGTTTTATGGTGTGTGTGAATTGATGTCAGTTAAAACCAAGGACTCTTTGCATATTCCCAAGTAGGAACACCACATATGGTCTCAGTATATAGCTTCCATGCTGTTAAAAAAATAATCCAACTTTTTTCTATCATCTTTTTTTAGGATAAAAAAGATAGTAAACTGTTGAAGTTACATTTGTCAAAGCTTAATTCGATGTTGGAAGCACACAATGAAAACATAAAATGAGTTGCAAAGAATACATATAGAGACTGATAGTCTGCCTCTCATGAATGCTTTCAAATATGTATTTCCATTTACTTTCTCCAAAGTTAGAAAAAGAATAAAAATAAAGCAATTAATTGTTATTAGGTGGGCAGCTTTTGCAATGGAATTTGGAAGTAATTTTTGTGATGGAACTGGCAAGATACACACCTGAGATGACCGGAAGACACTGGGGAGTTTTGAAGGAAAGTTATATAAACATGAAGTAAGGATAAAAGAGGGGAAAAGAAAATGAAGATAAAAAGAATCTAAATACTGGAGGGCAAGGTAAACAGAAAGCAAATTTATTGCTGGGTACTCTATTACCAACGAAGGACCCAAATAATATAATCAGAGTGAGTTTTCTTTTGTAAAACCAAAAGAAAATATCAATTTAAATTTGTCTCTGGCAGAGGAAACACGCTTGTGAGACAGAGGGTTTTCTCCATCACTCATTTTTGAATAGCAGCATTCAAATAGATGGGAAATGTAATAGGACAAGGTGTCTTATTTGTGAGTTCCTCTAGAGAAGAGTCATATTCTGCAGAGAAAATGCTACTTTACATTCCCCTGGTGGAGGTAACATTTAACTTTCCAAAAAGAGACCACGGGATATTCACAGAAAGCATTCATAGAATGTCCCTAAGCATGTGCCTTTTTCGTATCTGTGCTTCTGCCTTTGGGGGTTTTGGTTTCTGTTGTTCATGTGCAATCTCAGTTTGCTTCTTTACTATGTTAAGGTTGATGGCGTTGTTATACCACCTTCCTTGGGTATTTGCTGCACCTTTTAGTGGTAACACAGTGAATAGAAATATAATTCTGACAATAATTAGCTGAGAATGTGTGCATCATTGGAGAGACAAGGGAATGTGTTTCCTGAAAATTTGTCAATGAAAGTGATTTTTAAAGCTCTGTCATGATTTAAATACTGAAAAGGTAGCTGGGACATCTGAACATTTCAGAAAGTGAGAGAGCTGTGTTAAAAAAAAGGCTAGTTAGAGTGGCTAAGAATCAGCCTGGTGGGTACAGCAGACTGGAGGGATTTCCTGAGGGTCATTTCAACACTTTGACAGTGCATACACTGCGCTCTAGAGGTATTGTCAGAGTCAGAAAGCTCCTAAAGCAACTCTTTGCTACAGATAAGTACATAATAAGCTACTGTCCATGAGATGTGTTCAAATTGTGACAAAAAGCACAATGATGTGATATTTATATTCTATTTTCACAAGAGAGAGTGAAGATATTTATGAATGATTACTAAGTCGAATACTCATAAAAGTTCTCACAAAAGGCTTCTAATTTCTCAAGACTTGCCACAAAGTAGGGATGGATATAATCAAGAAATTAAAGAATGCCACATCCCTCCAGAGTGAGAGAAAGGTAGTAAGCTGAAAGCTGAATTGGGCTGTCCATGGGGAGCACACTGCCTGTCTCTCTTGAAAGTGGAAGTGGCTCTCATGGGCATCCTGGTTCTTTGGGAGTCAGCTTGACTACGTGCTGGACACTTATCCAAGTGCTACTTTGATTGAGATTACTAAATGCTCGAGACTTGTAATCTCAAACATGAAGTTGCAGAAACTGTGACATAAATCTGGTGAAAGAACAATAAATTTCTGATGTGAATCACAGATTTAAATTCTACCGATACTGTAGGAAAAAAGGATATTTAAATGGTACTTGGGAGATAGAAAACTCTCAGGTGTCTGCAAATGTGTTAGGGAGAAAGAAGAGAGCTAAAGAGGAGGGAAAAGATCATTCTGGATATTGGTGATGATTGAAGGAAAGAAAGGAAAGAAAGCAAGACTGAAGGCTAAATCAAAGAGAGATTAACAATCCAAAACTTAACTAGCCACAGATGAGTACAGCAGATCGGGTGAATAGAGGAGAAATTAGAAGACAACAACAGAGACTGAAAAAAAGTGTTTGATGTCACTGACAGCAAAAAAAAGGCTGAGATCCTGACGTGCAGAAAAGCGAGTGCCAGAGAGATGAAAGAATTCAGTGAAGCACATGAAAATAAAAACCTGTTAAAAGGCATTTGTTCGAAATGTAAAAGAGAACTATCTCCAGTAAAACTCAACCATCTTCACTCAAAATTAAAAGCTGAAAGCACTGAAAAGCAGCAAGTCCAAGTAATGCGCTAGTAATATTTCCTAAGTGAGTGGAGAGGTTGTTTCTGACTCCATTGAAATTTGGCAATGGACACTTGATTTTTGTGTACAGTCCACAAAAAGGATTCTTTTACTTGACGTGTTCAGCTGAATAGATCTATGATTTTTCCTCTTTTAGGAAAACTTATTGTATTGCACAGTATAAAATTATACAAAAAATAAGAATTAAGACAAGAATATATGTAACAAAATACGAAAACATGAGTAAGAATTCAAGGTAGTGTATATTCAGTTTAGCTTTCATCACACTAGTGAAAAAGACAGGGAGAAGAATAATGTTAGATGTGGGAAAGGAGACATGAACAGGTTGAAACCAGACAGCTAGATCGACCATAAGCAATTCATAGCTGTATGAGCTACCTTAGATAGGATAAAACAACCTTAATTAAAAGTAACTACATTTACTTTGGATTTATAGCTAGTAAATTAGTAATATATGCTAATATGCTAATATGTGTGCTAATATATACTAATATGCTACCATTCAAATAGCAGCTCATTCACCTTGCTATCTTCAGCTAAATGTCATCCTTTGCTTTAATACTTTCTTGTCACATATTACTGTATCAGACACTGCAATAATACCCAAATGTTTGGTAGATTCTGTATTCTATCAATGTAGAATTTCTGTGTTCTTACATGTTTCTGTTTGGGGTTTTTTTGCCTTTTCATGTACAATGATAACTTCATGATAAATTCAATCTACATTCATGTGCAATGATAAATTCATTCTCAATCTACTCTGATGATTTCCATTTTTTAAATAGACGTTAGGCTTACAGGCTGCTATTCCCAGCATCTTTAGGTCCCTTTCTGAACATCAGCACTACTGCTGAGATTCTTCAGTGGCAGGGTAGATTTGTTTGAGATACTCATCACTGGACCTGCAGTCCTATGCACCAGTTCTCTCAGAATTGTTGGCTTGAGATTTTCCTGTTCCTTTACCTCAGTACATTCAACTACTTACATTATTGTTCTTTTTATCATGGTAATTTCCATTTCCATAACTTTGTTCCCACTGTCTCTTGTGCTCTCGTCCCTAGCTCAGTTGCACACACTGAAAACTGAGGCAACATATTCATTCATTTCAAGAGTACACAAACCTCTCTGCACAGATCCTGACAGTGGAAGGTCCAGTGTTATGTTATCCCTCTTTGCCTCTTACAGTCTTTCACAACATTAGCTTCCAATAAATTCTCCACCATCACTTTGTGCTTTAATTTTTCTATTCAGGCACACAGTTCAGTACTCCACTTTGTTGGAACTCATCTTCCAACATGTCTCTGGTACTCTAACTCTGTTACTTGCAGCCTGACGCATTTCACTGTTAATTGTTTCATCATTTTGCTCCCTAGTTACCTGTGACTTATATAAAAACTTTACTAACTTGTTTATATTATGGCAGTTTTTCTCTCTCTGTTTCATTAATATGTTTTCTAACTTTCAGTGATGACATACGTGCCATTTTCTATGGCAAAGGAAAATAACAGGAATTTGGGGGGGACACATAGCTTTGCTAGTCAGTTTGGGTTAATCTTTTGTCAGCCTCCAGTTTCTCTAGCTCAGTTTTGTGGAAGTTGAATCCACATGATTTCTGCTGTCAACTCTTTGGAGCAGGTGATTTGATTTCCCGTATGATTTCTGCTAAGATGTTTTTAACAGATTTTTTTTTTCCCTTCAGCATAAGAAGAATTATCTACTGGTTTCTGTTAATGCTCATTTTCAAATTATGGACTGCATTTTGATTCAATCTGTGCCAAACTATGTTTATTTGATATGAAATAATATTTTGCACTTTGGTAGTATCTTCTGCTTGAGCAAGTTAACTTGCTTTACAAATATTAATTAAGCTTCCCAAAGCCCTTTATGATTGAAAAAATGTAAATTATTTAAGGTAGCACATGGGTTAAAGCAGACAGATAGAGAAGCCACAGAAGAGCTGCCTCTAAAACTCAGTTCTCTGATTTAGCTGCAAGAAGTTATTTGCTCTCTGGTTTAACTTGGCATAGCTGGGTTAATGTCCCTCAGTCCACACCACTGTCAGTGCTTGGGTTATCAGCTGAGGGGAATTTCATATTAAAGGATTTATGTGTAAATTATTTCTGTAGGGTTTGTTAAGCTTTCTCTTAAGATCAGATTTATTCATTATCCATATCTGAGTGCTCCTGTCTTTATTAGATGGTTTTGTCCTCGCTCCTAGGAAACAGTACCAGAACCTGGAGGTTTCCAAGGTCTCTGGATGTACAGATTTGAGCTGTAAATGCATAAAGGAAAAATCTTCACCTCATAGTTATAATCTAGAAACCATTCTTAAAAAAAAATAAGGTTCTAGAGGAAATTATAAAATTTGGATAACCCACACATGGAATTCTGCAAATGATTCAAATGAGCAAACTGTCTGCTGCATGTAACAGTTTTCTCCTCCCTTTCCACATACAAGGCTCTGCTCCTCTGAACTGGCAGATAAAAAACCAAGCAAACCTTTGTGAATCCATAGCCCTGTTCTTGAGCATCTTCTCATGATGAAAAGCTTTTACTTCTTGAATGCTTAATTATCCAATTGAAAGTCTGTATAAGCCAAAATAATAGATTGCAGACATTCATGGCAGGTGAGTGTTTGTGTTCTTCTTTTCATTGATTTTTTTTTCATGTAAAAGTGATAAAGTCGATATAGTAAAAATATACCTGTGATGACATATCCTGGAATGAAAAACAAAACCAAGTTAAGAGCAAAATAAAAATCTCATCATGCTGATGGAACTGTACACCAGGTAAAACACATTAATGTACTTTGAAGATTATGCTAGGACTCAGAATATGCTTTCCCTCTGAGAATAAGAGGGGGAAATGTCAGTCATGTAATTTTTTCAAAGATATATGTAAAGGATTTTGGTCTATGAAAAATTTAGATGAGAGCACCTAGTGAGCTTTATTACCTTCAGATTTATGCAGATGGTGAGTGGGTTTATTTCAGAGTGAAGACTTATATGCCAAAAATTCTCATACATCCTGGTTTTGGCACTTAGGAGCTTTTTTAGGATATGGCTCTTATGGCAGTAATATAAAAGTCTTGCTCATGTTGCATCTCAAACTACTGCACTGGGCTTTTACCTCTTTTCTGCTTTGTACATAATGTGAGCAATTTCACTCATTCAGTGGTATTTTGCTGTGCTTTCCTGTTTCTGGATATTTACCTTCCACCATTTGTGGTCTCAATTAAGACCACTGTTTGTGCTCTTAATGAATTTAGATCAAATTTTTTGAAGTGAGGTGCTGCTCACCGTGAGTAGGAGCATCACAAAATGGTTCATGTGGTGCATAAGTCATCAGAATATTTTGAAAAATCAAGAAAGTAGTTCCATGGTTATGCAAAAAAAAAAAAAAACAAACTGCATAGAAATGTTTTGCATCTCTGAATTGTTTTTCTTACTAAGGAGTCACCTTTTGCCTATTTATGAATTTTTGTTTTGCTCTCAGGCATTTATTTTTCTCCGTTCTAGTCCAGTTGTTTGGGAAATAATTTCACAAGGTTTTCTGCAGAAGAATAATTAGTAAGAAATGCATTAAGAGATTACATATGGAATATACAGACATTTTCGACCCATGTTTAAGTTTTTTGTGTCTCTCAGAGCGTGTCACCTATATCTGATTAAGGAGGTTTATTTGTCTCACATCTTGTGTCCCCTACTATACTGACTTCACTGTGTAGTTAGGGGGTGATCTACTCTGCTGATAATCAGTGGAGAAAGAAGGCTGCATACTGAGAATTAGTTTCCTCTTCAGATTTGTCATTTAGCAGAAGATGGATTTATTATTGACAGCCTTTTGGTAACACTAGAATAGAAAAATAGATGTCTATGCTTCATTGCTTTGTCTTTAATACCTCTTCAGAATCTCTGTAATGTATTCCAGTATTATATATACTTGGTGGTATATTTCTTTAAGCATCTATTTACTGGCATTTTTGACCTCAGTACTTCCATTTTATGGTTGTTGTTATATAGATACAGAAGAGATTTGTCCTTTCGGTTTGTGGATGGAATTGGTGAGGATCATCCAGAAGTCCGTAG
Source organism: Pipra filicauda (assembly GCF_003945595.2). Lineage (NCBI taxonomy): Eukaryota > Metazoa > Chordata > Aves > Passeriformes > Pipridae > Pipra > Pipra filicauda. The sequence goes on from NW_024104310.1 coordinate 58,830, forward strand.
CATCAATAATACAGTCACATCCCCATAAAGCACAGTATTGTTTTCTTCAGAGTGTCATAATTTGGATACATTTAGATAATAATGTATTTGCTCATCCTGAAGTATAAAAATAATAAATACTGTGAAATCTTAAGATGAGAGTCTGTGAACCTGAAAATAAAAAGAGAGGCTTTGTTTTACATATGGTATATTTCTGTTGTTTGGATGGTTTTCCAGATAACCATCTGTAACAGAGAAAAGATGGCAAGCAAACTGATTTCTCATATTTGGTTGCCAAGATTCATTAATATCTGCTTAGTATGGCACGTTGCCTAATCAGAGGCTGGTTGGACTCTCCATCACAGGTTTCAAATAATGTGTTAAGAGCCTGCCTTTGGGCAGGCCCTTTGGCATCAATCTAACAAATTTCTGCACATATGATTCAACTCTGTGTAGAACTGTACCTGCTAAAAAGAAAGAAAGAAAGAAAAATTAAAACAAGGAAGCAGGTGAGGAAAAGGGAAAGGACTAACAAGACAATGTAAGTGAACACAAAGCCAGTTCTGACTGCCAGCAAAAGCATAGTGCCTCCAGTCAGGAGAAATCTAGGGAGATTATTTGGGCTAGAATACAAAAGTGTGGGTAACAGGGGATAATAAACAACAGCACCAGGAGAAACCCAAATCAATCACCTGAAATTAGGGCACATGTTACCCAGTAAACTTAGTAAGTGAATAAGGTACTCCAGATGCTTTATCCAAACTCTGCTAAAGTCGGTGTCAAGTTTCCCCAGTAATTTCAGGAGACTTCATGTTCCCTAATACCTTCTATACAGAAAGAATCTATCTTTGTATAGTTGTATCTAAGAAGAACAAACTCTCAACAGCATCAGTAAAATTCAAGGGATCTAGCAAAGACCAAAAATACAAATAATAGTAAAGATCTAATATAAAAATAAGTCTTATTAACTTTATCAACCTACTTTATTGACTTTATTAACCAAATAAATATACTGATCTGTACATAATTGTATATTATTATACTTGTATAATGCTTTCTTCATTTTTTTACTTAGATTGTAGCCCATTTTAATAAATCTCCTCTCCAGTTGTCTGTTTGTAGAGATCTCCTTGATCTTCTTAAGGAGATTAATCAACTGAAATTGGTATGGCCTCTGTGAGAGATATTTGATAATAATTACTATTTCTGTAGTTATTTTTGCCTCATATAATAGTATGTAATTCCTGTTACATACTAATAAAGAGTGCTATATTAGCACTATTTTGATATTATGATTGGAAAATAATTATGTGCATCCTTTCAATTAAAGTGATTATTTTGTTTTGCTGGGGGGAGTATTCAGCAGAAAATACAAAATGAAGGCTGGATGGGAAAAAAGACTGGAAATTCTCAACTCTGCATTCTGAAGATGTAAAATCCAAATGGAAACATACTATAGTTTGAAAGACTTTCTATAATGTTTACTATGTCTTATTTTCTTTTAGTTTATCCCAAACAGCCTTCAGAACTGATGCAAAAAGTCACATATTTTCATTTAAGGGGACTGATTCCTTATGATTGTGCTGCAACAATTCCTATATTGCTTTTCCAACAATTTCACCCCTGACTTGTGCAAGAATCAGAATTGATAATATACAATGGATTATCAAAGAGGTAAAGAGGCAGTGAGGCATCTCAGCTTTCAGGGATGGCTTTATGCTTTCAGAAAAACCTAAGCTTTTTATCATCCTTGGGATCTCACAACAGCACTAATAACAACAACAAAGCAACAAAAACTCTAACCTGACCAACCACATAAGGGCAGTTTTTTCCTTCTTAGTGGCTTGAAAGCACCACCTTTGACACCTTTTGTCACCTTTTGACATCACTGAAGCAATTAAAAATTGCCATCTGTCAATATTTGATGGTTTACTCCTTTTGATCACTCCTCAAGTGCAGATGATTGTCTCTGACCTTCAACATCCATTCCTTTCATATCCATTCCAGTGCTTAAGAACACTGCTGTACTTAGCCTGTCCTAACACTTAAAACTATACTTCGCTTGTAGTAAACAATGATGAAAAATCACTAAAGCAATCCTTTTGTTCACTGCAGTGACATTTCCTCTAATTAAATTTTCATCTCTGAAGGTATTTGGGCCTCTCTAGTCCATCTGGGATATGTTTGCCCTGAGCATTGCCTCAGGCCAAATGTATTTTTGTTGATACGCTGAACAGCATGCTGTCCTCAGTGACTGTGGGTATTCCCCACTGGTGGTTTATTTAGAAGATTATTTTACCAGTTTCAAAGTACTTTTTCTGAAGTCTTTTTTTTTTCCTTTTTTTTTTTCCTGAAGAGAAGCGAGCGCTGAGTGCCCCCCCGATGCCCTCTCCTCTGGAAATCCCTGTGATGTTGTGTTTATTTCAAGGCATCTTTTCAACAGGCTGTATGTTGGCATAGGATGTGACAGAAGGGACCACGCTTCCACAGAGGTCAAGAGCCACTTGAGGGACTTTCTCTTCATAATATTTTTCTGTGGTTTGAGCATCAGCCTCAATTAAACTGATTAGGGTGACTGATTTAGGAAGGGAATTCTGTCTTGTGATACAAAGAACAATAGAATTTTACGTGAGGCTTTGCAAGCATCATTTTATTACTCCATGGTAGGACAAGCGTGGCAGTAAAAACTGCTTTGCATCTTTTTTTAAAACTCCTATGTCACCTCTCCCACCATGTCTCAGCAGCCAAATTGCAAAGGGTCATTTTTGCACACATGCTGAAGCTACTACAGCAAAAGATGGAGTTTATTGACTTTAAAACAGAAAGGTGTGGATCACTGCAAAATGTAATGGAAGTTTTCTTATTTCCAGTTGGATAATAGAGGCCAATGGGATAAGTGTTTCCATATTGGTTGTGCATCTAATTCTTTTGAGATAATAGAGTCTCATCCTAAATAGAAGACTGCATGAGTTCTTTTAGTGTAATTTTTGATTTGACTGTACTACAGCTCTGATATAATTTAGGAATATCATATTTCAGTAAAAGTTGAGGTTTCATTTTCAAGGAAATCTGATTATTCAGTAATTAACATTCCAAAACAATTTTATCATACTGACAGACCTGGGCAAAGGTAGCAGCCTTCATTACCAGAAACTATCACTTTGCAAATTACTTCTCAAACTTTTTAAAAACCTAGGCAGTCTCTTTTTCTTTTTCCTCAAACTTTTACACTGAAATAAATGCAAGGGCAACTTACTGAAAGAAAGGAAAGGACATGGAGAAAATAGGAACAAGCCACCTGTGGATTATTGACATTTCTGTAGTTAAAATTCAATAATTCTAAATAAAATCATGCTGTTTGGAAAGCAAAATTATGGCTTTCAAAGTTGCATAGTTTGACTTTTCCTTGCTTTTTACGTCAAAACCAGTAACTCGTAAGGAGTTGCTTTATTTACAAGGTTAAAAATATTGGGATATCACAATGGCAGTAATAAGTCATTTAATAGACAGTGAATGGCTTGCTTGTCCCGGTTGGATTGCATCTGTTTTATGAGGTGTATTGTCATTTCCACTTCTGCAAACAGAGTGACAAAATGGGATATAGAAGTGTCAAATTGGAACAATGATGGTGTTTTATGTCAATTTTGCACAGATGCAAATGAAACAAAGAAAAAAACAAGGATAGTAGATAGTGGAATCTGAATTATTCTGATTTCACCCTTTGCTTTTGGGCTACAAAGCTCAATTCTCTATGAAAACTGTATAAATGCAGAATTTTTCTTAGGATATCATACTCTGGATTGACCTTAAAATGAAATAAAAATCTGGCAATGGCAGGCAGACCCCTTGACTGACCAGACTTATGCCAAAAAGCTTAAAGAGCTTGGGATATTTGGTGTGGAAGAAAAAACCTTACTTCTAAGGGAATGCTATGAAATTATTGCAATGACTGCCTTGGTAGCTTTGGATAAATACTCTTAAGGGTTCAAATACCATCTCATTAAGTTCTGAGAAGCTCTATGTTATCTATTAGGCTTTTCTAAAACTTTACATAAATCTCTGATTGCACTTTCTATCTCTGAAATGCTCAGTTATGCAAGGGGTGGTGAAATGACATTGTAGAATATGTACAGCTATTTATTGGTCCTGGAACTTTTTCCTTTTGAGAGTTTTGTATAGCTCAAGGTACTCCTACTAAACAAGAAAAAGCCATTTTTATTACTGCATTTGCTCATTTTCTTCTTAAAAGTGCATTACTATGTATAGACTTTCATTCCATACTTGGTAACTACTGTTTTACCCATCCTACATGACATAACTAACTCATGAATGACAAATCTGAAGGAAAGTGGGTCTGAAGCCCTTTTTTCCTTCCTTTTTGAACCTGAAAAGGACAAAGTTTTTCTTCTGCATATATGGAAATGGACACAGCACAACTCCAGCATTAGGCAGGAAAGGAACAGCTGCAAGAGCAATATAAACCCAGGCTGCATTATGAACTTATTTGAACTTTAAAGAATAGCTGTAGCTGTATCTCACAAGTAAAAACTATCTGTCAGCACTGTTAAGTTTAATATTTTATCTGGGGAGTTCAACCTACCTTTTAGGTATCAAGGGAGCTGTCTGTACTGACAACAAGAACCCTCCAGTTCCCTAACCAGAGCCCAAGCTCCTGTCTCTTTGCTTATAAGTAAATTTACTGTGAAAAACAAAAAAAGAGTTCTTAATAGTTCTTAATGCCTTTCTAGCAGTAATTTTTTAAGCCATGTAATTTCATTTTGAGGCAAAAATATTTGCTCAGAAAAAAAAATGTCAAAATATTTGTTCAGAAAAAAAATAATGTCAAACCTGAACACTTGCATAAAAAGCAAAGATAAAGTATTTTATGACTGTTTTAAGCTAAATGTTCCATTCAGGCAATTTCACCACCTCTTATAAAGGACTCTTCTAGTAATGTTGCCAATTTGATTTTTTAGGAAAGCCTTGAGGAAATCCAAGCACCTGAGGAATCTACGTAAGGAAGATACCTCATCCTTCTGGAAACTTGTTAAAAAGGACTAAGAGAAAGGCCTTTTTTACTGACTTAGCACAGCCCAGGTAGGAATGCACCTGGCACTGGATGCAGACAACAGCTGTCTCACCAGCATCCATAATCTGTACTGGTGGCTTCCTGGCTGTACCTGTGTGCCCTGAATGCAAAAAGCATCTGTTTCACATTTATTCATTTACTCAGATGGCATTATCTACATTACTTGCTACCTTTGGACACAAGACTCTCATTTATAATTCATAGTACACAGATGCTTACAGAGAGTAGAAGCTTTGGCTACATTACCTGTCACTCTTAGTATATTTTGTATTCATGGTGGGTAAATATACAAGTATAAAGCTGCCATATTGTGTATGACTATCTATAATGCATTAGCAAACAGTTGTTTGATCATTTATACTGTCATTCTTTGTGGCTGAAATGATGTTAGAATGAAAAATGAAACAAACTGTGGGTTCACTTTCCCTAATTTTCTTTTTCTCTCTCTTTCTGTGCAGTGCCCAGTACTTTCCAAGTTTTTTGGAAAATGAAGGTGATTTTGTCTCATTTTGTTCCTCTTGCTCTTCTCTTTGTATGATTATCATTCAGGACTCGGTCAGCTATTCAATAAGTTCACCAGTGCAGCTGGCTTCAGAAGAAGATGTTTCCTATTCTTTGCGTTCATAGGCTCATAAATCCAGCCTGCTGAGAATATTAAAAGGAGAAAAATATTCAGGCAGGAATAAAGCATATCAGAAAGAGAGAGTGAATGTAACTGGGGAAACATTTACTCAAAATTACATATTAAGCAATTTGCTCTTTAATACTGAAGGAATATATAGAGAAAATATATTAACTGTACTTACCAAGAGCCCTCTGAATCCATCAAATGCTGTTAAAACTAGCCATTTTTGAACAAGAAGAACATTCTGTATACCATGTATTGTTTTCAAAAGTTATTTTTAGTGCAGTAAATATTAAAGAATGTCATTGTCCCTTGCATGAGCTCTCACTCATTTTTCAGGAAGCTTTGCCAGAGATGCTTGACTTAAGAACCCATTAAAATGAAAATGTACTCAGGAACCTTGCAGGAACAGTGCTTGAAGACATGGGTGCCAAGCATGCTTGGCAGCCTGGAAAGCTTACAGAGCTCTCTGAACAGGAATGCCATCACATTAAAGAATTAGCATAGCCCCAGGCACCGGTCTTTTTTTTTTTTTTTCCAGTAGATGTGAATGACATTTTGTATCTGAGGCAGTGTTTAAAATATTCCTTACTCGCACATAAGTTTTTTATGACTACATTAAAAAGCAAAAGGTTGGTTTGTTCCTGTTGACATTTGTTCCTATTCCTCTCTCTCACTGGGCACTACATCTCAAATAAAGCTTTGATGTTCATCTCGCCTTCCACAGCTTTCTCACTCTCTCCAAATATTACTACTGCCTCCTGCTCAGACTTCTTCTGCTAGGCAGAATCTGTTCTGTCATTCTTCCTAAAGTCTACCAGATGCCACAAATTCAGTAAACTCCCACAAAAATCCCTGAAAGTCTTTTACCTTCTCAGTAGTGCCTCCAAGTTCACTCTTTGAAAATGTAGAGAAAATATATTAATAAATACAGAAAGAATCTGAATATCAGTATTGAGGAGCCTAAAATGAACTTCTCTTTTCACTGACCCTAGTCTATGAGAATTGAAGTTGGGGAAAATTGGAGAAATAATCACTCAGCAGCCTCATCAATCAAACCAGCAGCTTAGGCTGCTAATTATTCCCTGGTGCAGATACCTGAGAATTGAGAATTACAAATATGTGGCTATTCTGACCACTCACCAAGGAAACTCAGGTTATTGATTCCACTACGTGAAAATAATCCACCTAACTCTCAGTTTCTTTCTCTTGGGAAATCTTCTTGCATAAGGTTCTCTGACAAAGAACATTTAACCAAAAAAATATAGTTGCTGATGGCTAAGCTTCATATTATCCTAATGGACTCCATTTTGCCAATTGCTTTCTGTACAGAAAAATAAAACAAAAATAAAACTTGTCTTTTCTCCCCATTAGTCAAATTCTCTGAGTAGAAGCAGCTCATACCTTTGTTCATTAGGCTGCACACAGCCTGAAAGGCTGGGTCGGGAGGCTGCAGTTGTTTCTGGTTTCCTACATCCATGTGATACTATTTGAAATTGCTCCATCCATCAGGCTGCTGCAGATTGTTCTTTCAGTCTGCATTAATCACAGTGGACTAATCTCACTGCACTGATGGTGTGTACATGGGACAAGAACAGTCATGACCTGAGTTTGGTGGCTTGTTTCTCAATGAAAATCAGCACAAGTAGTGCCTGAACTCTCCAGTGTCTGGGGATGGTTACTCTTAAGTGTTTTACAGAGACACGCCACGGGAAGAAGAAGGTATCCTGTTTCCATGTAAGAGCTTCCAACAGTTTGTCCCTGACAAATTCCAGATATAGATTTCCATTTTAGAGACTGTGAACAGCTAAGAACAGAGAGAGCGAATTAGGTCAAAGAGCTGCTAAGACATTTTGAAGTGAGATCTCAAAAAGCATGATATTTAGCCTAGCTTGGTAATTTCATGTAGGGGTCAAATACTATCTCTATGACTTCCCACCCACAATTCAAAGTTTTGTTTAATTTCTATGTTATATTTCAGGAAGTACTGCCAATTTTTTACCAAACTGTGTTCCAATTTTCAGCAACTGCATTTAGATTTCTGGAGCTTATTGTTAAGTGACTTTGGAAAGTTTGTATCAATGTTATTAGCATTATTTATCTTTTAAAGCATGACTTCACTGCTAGTCCCTAAAAATATCTGTGCTAGAGGTATTTTTTACCCTTGATTGCAATGGACGCCTGTTGAAAACTCTGAATCTGGTAACAAAACTTTCATGGCACAGAGCCTGAGAATCCTCAAACATCACTGCAGTCTTCAGCTTAAATCCATAAACACTCAGTATAGACAGTTACAACAGATTTTCACACTTTCATAAAAAAGCGCAGTGCACAATTTTGATATTTTTTTTAGAAAAGTCCTCATTGCCTCACTGTTCTAAGGCCACTTTGGTACAAGGATTTGTTATCTTGGCTGACAAATGCACTGAAGCCTATAAGAATCTCCTTTTTTTGCTCTAACAGGCAAATTCCCTGTTTTCTGAGAATCCTTTCTAGGAAGGCAGTGCTGAATGTGTATCAGACTTGAAAAGAAAGCCTATCTATGCTGCCATTTTCGCTTTTTATTTTTCTGATTTGGAACTCAGCTCACATCCAGCCCGAAGAAGCAGTTCTGCGTGTGGAAAATGCTGCAGCTGGTTTCCTCCAGTGCTTCCCATATTCATAGCGAGGGAGGCAGTGGTGGGCTTACACAAGATTGGCTTAAATGGGAAATCAATACTGGTTCCTCAGTTCCTACAAAAGAGCTGAACTGGGCTGGATTGGCTCCAAGCAGAAAAAAAGGAGTTAAGTGGAAAAAACTGGCTGCCAGTGGGATAGGTACTCTGCTGCATACGAGGCTGTTTGGGTCTCTGCCACTGAACCCATCACAAGAAGTCTGAGATAACCTGGCTTACCTCCTACCATCTGGTTTTCAATGAATGATAAATACTGGAAAAATAAAAGTTGGAGGCTTTTTTTCCCTAGGCATATATTAGCTTATAAATACATAAATGTTTCTGTTCAGCATCAGTAGAATTTGTACCTGATACTGTACTAACCAGTTACAAAAGGGGTTGAAAACTTGTTCTGCAGATGAAAAGTGAAATCATTGGTGTGATTCCTTGTTCTACAGCTAAGGAGAAACATGTGATCTAATTAGCAATTCCATCAGACGTTGCTCGGTGATTGGAACTTAGTTTCGCAGGGTCTCACTTGACAAGACTTTCCATTTAATCTCTTGTATTTAAATTTTCTATGAAATAAATCTCAATAAAATTCACATTTCTGAAATCTCTGCCTGTTTGCCATTTTATTTAATTGAACTTAAAAGAAAAACCAACAGTGATAGTGAAAACACTGTAATAACTTAATTGTTGTGTTTTGCTGGATGGTCAGTCCATCAGTTTGTTTATTCTTTAACCTCTGCTAGTGCTGTGCTGAATTCAGAGACATAGGTTATGAACTGCCATTTCTGTCATTATTTAACAACACAACAAAAATGGGAGAAGGATGTTTTTACTGAAGATCCTTCCTGCATTGAAGTCAGATTCCTGGGGAACCTGCTGTTCCCCAAAAAGTCCCACAGCCAGAGAAGCAAAGGGTGAATCTTACAGGGGAAACAGAGAAGGTACAAAAATTTCTTTTTATTTCGAAACCCATCACCAAGAATGAGTACTTTTGCACTGGGTAAGTAACACAGGATATCTCCAGTCACATGTAATAAATACTGCCTTCCTCAAGTAACTAATAAGTGGGTTTAGATCTGTACTAAGCCTTCTTTTTTCTTAATGTCCACCACTACTAGAGAGCGAAGTCATGCCGTGATAAATGCAACAGGTGTAGTAATGACTGTGCAGACTTTCTTTCCTCTTCGATGGCTGATAATAAAACTCTGTGTTCTGTAATCACAAAGCTTTTTTTTTTTTCAAATTGTAGTGTGTCACCTACATAATGTGTCCTTTGAAATATGTTTTTATTCTACCACAATGATAATCGAAGATCATGGGAAGTTTTTTCTCCCCTCTGCCTTCAGGATCCAGTTCACTCTTTGTCAGCCAAGCATTTTCCTCTTTCCTTTCTTGTTACAGTCTACCTCAAAAGCACTGAACAGTGATACCCAGTATTTTTTTGGTCCTGGTGCCTGGTTTCACTTATTGTTCTGAATCAGTAGCTATTGTTACTTCAAGCCACTTCAGCTATTCCTGCATTTCTTCACGTTTTTTTAGTGGTTTGAAGAGATGTTTGAAAGAGTACTATAAAGTGAAGTCTCAAGGCTTCATGTGATCCAGTTTCTAGTAAGTGAATCTTTAAGAACTTCACAACTGCATGTGTTTGCCAGAGCTCTTAGTATAATCATGTCTTTCCATTTTGCATATTTAGCAAATTTTTGCATTGATTATTACAAAGATAAGTATAGAGAGGAAATTTGGTTAGTTTTGCACATGTACCCAAGCCTGCTCCCAGTTGCCATCTGCAGATCATTTACTCCTGTGTTGCTGCACCTGGCTCTATGTAGATTGCAAGGATCTCAGACTACATCAAAATTCACTGTTTTAGAAATACTTGAGTTGTTGAAAGTAAGGTCTTAGTTGAGCTCTTCAGGTTCTAGTTTGCTATAATGTTTTAACAATGTAACCCTTTTGCTGGCATATCCAAAGATTTCATTTTTATTTAAAAGTATCAGGAAATTAGTATCAATGAAATCTCTAAAAATAAAAAGTCTCAGATAATATTAAGCTAAACCTAATGGACACTGGCTGGTGTGCAAGAGGAATTATGTTACACAGGCTTCTATCCGAAACTCATTTGCTTTCCATTCTAGTCCAGTTCCGTGGCTGCCTACTTAGAGGACTGAGGTAGGTTTCTGATTCCCTAACTTTCTTTATCTCCTTTACATCTAGCCTGAAGGAGCCAAATGTTTACTTTACCAGAAACTTCCCACACTTGAAAGCTTGCTTGTTTGCTTCCTTTCTTTCTTTCTAGATTTTCTTTGTGAAGCCAAAGCTTCTTGAGTGTGTAGCAAAAAAAATCAGATTGTCCTTAATTCTGAGAATCAAAGGCTTCCCTGGCTCACGGCTGACAAACCAGCTGGGCTTCCTCAGTGTTTTGCCTCACAAAGAAATTTAAGGGGATTTATTTTCAAGGAGGAGTAAAGCAAAATGAAGCAAATATACCTGGAAGTACAGAAGTAGGTTTGTATTTTGGGAAGAGCAGACAAGTCTTGTCTGCTAAGGACAAGAACAGAGACATGATCTGAAATGTCCTTAGCACAAACTTTACCACATTTCAGGGTAAAGGTCAGGATACACTCTGCTCAGTTATACTAATTTCACAAGTACATGCACACACCTTAAATCTCTAGCATTTCAATGACTGAAAAAGCAAGAAGGGACATAAACAGAAAAAAAATTGAGTAAATCTGAATATAAATCAAAATTTTGAAAAGACCAAAAAGTATTTTTATATTTTAGGCAGCAGAATACATTCAGTCATCAAAGAGAATAAGAAAAGGTAAAGAAAAAAAACCCACACTAAATAAAAAATATTCCTAGAATAAAAAGAGAGAAATAAACAATGACAAGAATAATGACACAAAATGATAAAGACCTTGTGAAATTTCATACCATACTTATTACTTATAGATTGTATTTGCCACTTTCATATACTATGATGAGAGAAGCCATAGATGAAGATATAGCTTATAATCAGAGCACAAATGATTGCCGCCAACTTTTAGGATGGGGAAAATAACACAAATGGTAGAGGAAAAAATTCATATAATATTGAAAGCTGAACCGTTGTTACTGCCTTAATATAGTATGTAATGGAAGACTGTGATCTGACCCATGGGGTAGTGACTGGTACCTTTGGAAGGAGATAATGTGTTAGTAACATGGAGATTAAATTATTAATTTTCATTAAAGATAGATGAACCAGAATGGGAAGTTCAGGGAACGTGGACCCAAACTGCTCTCTGTGAATCTGGTCCTAGGTCCTACAAGTCTCCCAGTGAGCAAGCTGCACAGCACAGAGGCTTTGAAATTTTGATGCAATAGAATTTGCCTATTACAAATCTGACTAATTTGTGTGTGTGTCAAGGTGTGAAAGACTGCAGTCAGTCTTTGTGGAAAGATTTTCCTTTTTGTATTCAGCAAAGTGCTATAAACATTTTTCTATTAGACCACTGTTCTGTAAACATTTTTGTCACCGTGACTGGATTCTGCAGAGCATCCTGGAAGGCGCTCTCTGTCTGCAAAACATGCCTTCTGTTGGATTGGAAGATTCACACTGTGGGTATAAACGGAGCTGTTCTTTATTCCTCCATTTCTCTCTCACTGCCATTAGTTGTGATCCTGTTCATAACAGTTGCTGTTCAAGGCTTTGCGATATCTCTGCCATTAAGTTTTTTGGAAATTGCAGGTCATGGAAACGCTTGTTCTGAGTTTCCATGGTCTATATCGCAAAGAACTGTGAGACTAAAAGACAATGTCTGGTGGGGGAGAGAAGTCAAGGGGAACAGGCCCCTCAGGGCAGTGGTCACAGCACCAAGCCTGGCAGAGTTCATGAAGCTTTTGGATGATACTCTCAGACACATGGTGTGACTCTTGGGGATGGTCCTGTGCAGGGCTGGATTTGATGATCTTTGTGGATCCCTTCCAACTCAGTGTATTCAGTGAGTCTGTAAAAATATAGGAATGTTTTTCTTTGCTCTACTGATCCACACACAGAACAAGTGTACCCGTAACTACTGGAATCAATCTGAGTGGCTTTGACTGATTAGATCTGTGCCATTTTGACTTTTTCTATGTTTAAAATGTAAGCTCTTGTACAGTTTCCATAAATACTGCAAAACCAGCCCATCAGATGGAAACTTTCATTCCATTTATGAAGGATTTGATTATTTTGCTTTATAAATCCACCTCAGTTTCTAAACCTATCTGAGCAACAGATATGAAGACCCACTGATGTTCACTTTAACAAACTACATCTCAACTATAATTCTTAATCAGTGCTTTACCTTCTAGCCCTCACTCTGTGCCAGCAGTGGCCCTCAGTGTGGGGCCCTGACTACCAATTAGGGAACAAGAAACATATGCTCCAAATCACAGTCCAGTTTCCTGAAAATGTTTGAACACTGACAGCAGACACAAATGTACATACAAATGTGCACATAAGCTTTTTCAGATCTCTCAGGGCATCAATTACCAGTCTTTGGTCTACTTTAGAACTAACCAGACACTGAATTACCAGTGGAGTTTGAACCATCTGTATCACAAAGAGTTTTGAAACTTTCAAATCAAGTATGAAACTTTATGAAGGACATAAATGCACTACTGAAGCACGAACACTTATTTGCTTGATATGTCATGTATTACATGTATTACATGCGTGGGTATGATACAGACCAGAAATTCTTTTCCATCCCTTAAAAAGCACTCTGTGCAGGAGCAGTGGCTCCAACATCACTGCAGTTGTTATGCCCTTGTTTTTCTTCTCCAAATAAGCAAGGAAGAACAAACCCAACATTTCCCTAGATTATGGATACTAGTTTATGCCCCAAGTATTACAATAAATATGGAAGATATGCAAGTGTGTAATTAGCAATGGCTGTAATATTAAAACAAGGATATTTCAGGAGCACTAAGAGAAGCATATGTCTATCTATCTTCATGAGTAAAATGAAAGTATTATTTCCAGTAAAATAATGAAATCCATTATGGTTAAATAAAAAAAAAAGTAAAACACCATTATCAATGGAGGTGGTAGGAAGCTTAGCTCTGCCCTTTGCTCTGAACCAGCTGTGGCCACCCCAGCCATCCCTTCTGCATTACAGAGGCAATAGGTCCATCAAGGTAAGTAATGTTTGGGCTACATTTCCTTCGTGAAGACACTTATTCTTGTACTAAAATCTTATGACAAGGAATTATCACGGCTCTAGTTATTTTTTCCTAATGGTTAATTACACTTACTGATAAACCACTTCACTGTATTTCTGGTATGACACTGTCTGGCTTGGAGTCCCAGGTGTTTAAGCTCGTTATGTCTGTGCATGCAGAAGAAACAGGCATTCTTCATATACCTGCTCTTCTCACAAACATGTCAGCACTCAGATTCTTTACCAGCTCTTTTAATGCTACATTGTGGACTCTGGTAACATTTCAGACAACACTCCTCAGTTTTTCAAATTTGACTAAGTTTCAATGCCATATGGCATGTATGATAAACTCTCCAAATGCTGATATCATTCCACAGCTAATGAGAAATTCAAAACCTAATCTAAAACAGAAGCTGTGAGGGTCTCTTAGAAGTATTTCCAAAGTGGGTATTCCCCTGCCTGTCTCGTCAGTACGGCCTGAAAGAAGACAGCTGGCCTGAGAGAGACAGGAAAAAAGAGACTATATTTGTGTCCTACACCATTTCAGATTCATGGAATCTTATCACAGGCTGTGGTATAGAAGATGGTCAGCCAGGGAATCCAAATTATGGTACCAAGCAGTTGGTGACTTCACAAACAGTCCCACTGAAATCATTGCTACATGAAATACTGATAATTTTTTAGTTCCAGTAATAAAACCTTTAACACAGATTATGATCACTGTATTTGGCTTTGACAGCACCATGTTAGCTCTCTTTGTAGACAAGGATGACTTTCTAAAGAAGTGTCAAGTGGTCATGAAGAATACAAAGAAAAAGGTGACTTCCATTTAAATGTGTTTAATGGAAAAAATGCCTTTTGACTATAATTTTACTTTGCCTCAAGACATATTATTCATAGCTAATTTTAGATTTTTTTTGTAAGTATTAACATGTTAATTTTTTGAAGATGACTAAGTTTAATCAAAACATTTTTAACCCTTTTGTTGCACACTTTTTATTTAGCAAGGTTTGACTCCACCAGCATCATGTTTATTCCTTTGCAAACAGAACTGCTGGTGAGCTTTGAGAATGAGGTACAACTGAGGCTTCTCAGTTCAGTGCTGAATTCCCAACACAGAAGAAGCACTAGAAAATAATCCCCCTAAAAGCCCCCTGCACTCCAAGCCCTAAGGCAGTGACCTGATCACTGTCTTTAGTAATGACCAAGGGCACAGAGTGAAGCGCTTGGATGCAAAAGTGTTTTTTCAAGTTGCTTCAGAATTGTTCAAGGAACATCAGAGAATGAAAACACAGAGTGATGAGTGATACTAGAAAATACAGGTCTGAGGGTAGGCAGATCAGATTCTATTTGCAAAGCCACGTAGTGTCAAAGTTCCTGCTATTTTAAATGTTTGAGGAAATTGATTGTACAAATGCTTTTATGTCTGAAAATCCCAGTCCTTAATTATCAATACAGTATTAAAACACACAGCTCAATCTCATTTCATGGATAAACCTTTTTCCTTACAATAGCAATTTTTCATGTGCTAAGAGCATCCTTAGGAAATAATTTCAAACAGAATGGTATTAAATATAAAAAAATAAATACTTTTAAAACAGTTTTATTGTGTCTAGGATATATATAGATATATAGGCATATGGTGTGATTCTTGGGGCTGTCCTGTGCAGGGCCAGGAGGTGGACTTTGATGATCCTCGTGGGTTCCTTCCAACTCAGAATATTCTATGATTCTATGATTTCCAAATTCAAACAGATTCAATACAATATAAATTAGTTTTACTATATTAAGTTATGTATAACTCACAGATCAAGCATTTAGACTTGGTTCTTATAGAATGGTTTGGGTTGGAAGGACCTTTAAAGGTCATATAGTCCAACCTCCCTGCAATGAGCAAGGACATCTTCAACTTGATCGAGAGACTAAGGCTCAAAAGGCAACACTACAGTAAGGAAAAAATACACATTTCATTTTAAGTTCTTCCTTGGCTACCAGTTTTAACACACATTTTCAATTCCTATGGACACTTCTCAATAGGAACAGAACTTGTCTCACAGATATGATACACCTCCTTTCTAAAATAACGCTCTGAACTTTAGATAAAAGCTTTGCATTATAAATGTACAAAGCATTCTGCCAGGGTGTGTAATAAATCTGCCTTCAAATATCACTCTGATGTATAATGTATAACAAAAAAAGAACTATTTTAAAAGAAATAGGCACTTTTCCATTTTACTGTATTTAAAATCTTTCCTAACCCTTCAAATAGATGGCCAGTTTCCAACCAGAGCTAGAAAAATGGGCAAGCACTGCACTTAACTTCCAAAATTTAACAGGGTTCTTTAAATAACAGAGATTAGTCGCACTTTAAAAAAGACAAAAAATACTTTCTTTTTCTGAGTACAATGACTGCACTCATTTCACGGTGAAGTCATCCCTTTATCTGATAGTTCATTCACTGCCATTCCTTTCAAAATGTCACACTTGCAAAATATAAGAAAACAAAAAACCTGAAGTGATCCCATGATGGCTTTCAGATACTTTACTCTTGAGATATCTTTTATCTTTTTTTCATACTGTACATGCAAGGGTTTTGTTTCTGAAGGTATTTGCAGGCAGGTTTATTTTTCATGTTAGAAAAGCCATGTAATTAAAAAAATGAACCATAACCATATTTTTTAATGTTGGAAAACTGCATTTTACATTCACAAACATGAGTTTAGGGAAGTGTTATATTAAAAGGAAGAGGGAAGGCTTTGCTTTCTTGATATAGTACGATTTTGTTTCCTGCAGCAAAATAAGATAGGATTTCAGAGCGAGTTTGAATAGGAACTAAGGGATCGAGGCAATTATAGTTATTTAAGTCTAGAAAGTTGGAAATCATCAGTATCAAAATTTTTTGTATTATCTACACTCTTCTTACACACAAATTCTAAAGCCATAAATGTCACAGCCCATTGTTCCATTTTATGAAACAAAATACTGATAAAAATGCACTTCAATCAAACATCCAGTCTATTGAAAATTGGGCACATTTAATGTAGCCATACTCCTGTTACAACCAGAAGCCAGGAAACAGTGATACAGTAGAATTACAGCATGGTTTTGTACCCTTTATGTAAGTAATTCTTATGTGCATGAGCAGCCCTGTTAATATTGATGGAATTACTCATGTGAATAATGACTGCTGTGTAAGTCAGGGCTGCTGAATCAGATCATATATGACTTGCCCACATTGGGAATCTATTACAAAATCAAAAATAGCAGCAAGTTTACTGCTTATTCTTGTGCTTTGCTTCCAGGATTAAAATCCTTGCCATGATAATAAATGCAGAAATAGGAAATGGAGGAAAAAAGAATATAAGGAAATACTCAAACTCAGGTCTTGAGTTCTTATTTGCAGGAGTAGTCCCATTTTCTCTCATTGAAACATTTTCATTAATAGAGAATAACAGATAATAAAACTTGCAGAAGTTACTGAGGTCTTAATGAAACAAATTCTTGACTGCATTTTATTTTGTTGCTGTTTTGTTTGTTTTCATTTTTCCTGTTAATATAATTAGTCGTATCAATTCCCCTTTTTTAACGTTGGTAGAGAGAAAAACTAAAAGAATTTGCTATTCTAATATAATATACAATTCATTGTATGCATTAAAATATGCATGTCCTCTTCTTCACAAGGCAGGTTTTGAATGATTCATGAAAAAAAGTAATCTACATCAATAAAAAAACAGCCTTGCGAAATTCAAAGGAAAACACATTTTGGAATGAGCAAAATGGCCAAAAGAACTGACATTTTCATCTCTCCATTCCCCCTTTTTTTTTTGTTTTCTTCTCCTCTGTCCCCAACAATTCTGAGAGTGTATACTAAATCTTTTATCTTTAATTTTATATTGTTTATATCTAATATGCATGGAAGTTCTGTGTGCATCATAATCCACAAAAATGTGACTTATAAAAATTGCAACACCAGCAACATACAGCAAAGGTGGAACAGAAGTGATAAATTTTCTATTTGAAAAGGTGCATGATTTCTACAAATATTAATTTGACATAGAGGATAAACCAAGTAAACAAAGCCCTGGTACTGATGCAGTTAAGCTGAACTATTCATAAAAATTGCCAGGTTATGAAAGAAAAGCATGTGCCGTCCCATAGTGTCCTTCAGTTGTTCTAAACAGTCCTAACATCCTTGGCTATTTGCATAACTATAATTCATCAAAGAATGCAGTGGTTTCTAAGGAATACAGACTTTCCTATCACTACAGTTATTATTTCACCTTCTGAAAAACAGAAATTAAACTGCTACCATGTACATTGGCTATCATTTAATTTAGTCCTCAATGACCATACTGTCATATTATACACAAATGTTCTCTTCCTTCTTTTTATTTCTTGGTTCATATGAATTCATCAGTACAAAGCTTTGCTTTTACTGGGTTATCCTTTTACCAGAACAGGAACCACGACTTCCCAAAGAAAATTCAGGCAATTCAGTAGAAACATTTGTATTGAACAGAGTGGTAAGAAGATCACCAGCTTTTCTCTGTGTGTAGAAAGAATAAGTCAGCAGCTAATAAAGCAGATTGCAGATTAACATTACACATTATTGACCAACTTATTAGCGATCTTTGAAATATTTCTAATTCATAGCGTTTGTTTCCTATGCAGAGCACATAAGGTAAACTCCTTAACAGAAGACTCTTAATCATGTACATGTTTCAGGTGCCTAGAATAGTATCCATCTGATTGCATTCTGTAGTCTAATTGTAGACAACGGATGCCCTTAATAGCATCTGCTGACTGCTAATTTTTCCTTATGGTACTTTACTTGTAATCTTAGCAAACACAATCAGTGACTCTTCCTGTTTAATTCTGAATAATGCTCTTTGCATAGTGTGTTTGGGGAAATTCATCGCATGAGTATTTCTTTGACTAAATACCATATCCTAAATAGGTTAGGATTATATATGTGTGTTTACTGTTAAAGTATAATATAGTTAAATAAAATGGGAGACATCTAAAATATAAGAGAGTTTTTCACGTGCATACTTGTTACATATTCCATGCAAAAGGTTATCACGTTCATCACAGAAATGCTTTGCTCCCTCCTCTGATCAGAAAAAGAGGTGGAGGCAGCAGAGTTTGAGCCTGTAAACTATTGTCTACACAAATTACTCTAAACATCATACAAGAGAGAAGTCCCAAGGAGCAAAGATTTAAAATATTTACTTCTTAGACTTGGGAGTTTTTTTTTTTTTTTTAATTTATTTACTTTTTAATTCAAGTCAGCTTTACATGTCTCATATGCTAGGACACTTTTCATGCTTTGACAGTCTAGAGAGCAGCATGTTAAATAAGCAATGTGAAATTACAGTTGCACAAATGAAAATCAGGACCAAAATGGCTGATGGGGCTGGTTCTGATCATTTACACCAGTGTTACAACTCTGCAGCCCGAGTTTAATTAGCACAGTTAATCATGATTGATCAGACTCATGGAACAGGGGGGTGTCACATTCTCTCTTGCCATGAGTAAGTCTTGGAGCCAGTGAGATAGTAGAGATATGTGATCAGCTCCCTGATTTTAAGGCCAGGCCTGAGTCCAATGAAACTGGAAGCCTCTGCCAAGGAGCTTAGTGTTGTCAGGTCCCGGGCACTGAGCCACTGGAAAATAGCCATGTTGGATTTCTGTTCTGCTGTCCAAGCTCACCCCACGTGTTGGAAGGAGGCATGGAAATGTAGAGCCCAGCTGTAGTGCAGATGCATCAGCTCAGATGCACACTCTCTGGAATACTTGTTTCTGGGTTGTAGCACAAAGGGACTGAAAAACCAGCTTCTGAATCTGTTATTCTAAAACAAGGAAGTTTATTAATGGAAAAGGAAAAGCAAAATTAGGCAAAAGTGGATGCTCAGAATACAGAACTGTAGACACCTGAGCAAAACATTCCCTGTGCAGTAAAAGGGAAGACAGTCTAGTACAGAGGTCAATGCAGAGCTGGAGTCAGACCTTAAACCATTCCCTGTTTGCTCCGATTTATAATCCCCATTGGGATCTTTTGGAAGTGATGTATACAAGAAACCCATTCTTCTATCATATGACACTTTTGATATTTGTATTTCTTCATATCTAGTACCAGTAAAAGAAGCTGATATCCCTTTCTTATTATTATTTAAAATGTCATAGTTTTAATCAGATCAACCTAAGTTTGAGTGATTTTAGAAGTATTTTTTAAATGCTTACCTTTTATTTCTTTAATTATAGACTTACTGTGTTTTAATTGAAAATATTGGAGGAGAACTTGAACTGCAAGCAACCCTTTCACTTATAAATGTGATTTAATATCTTATAAACCCTTTCCAATTCTTTCCTTAGTAGGTGATTGCTTTAATTGAATGAATAGTTTTTGTTTTCTACAAACCAACATTTTTCTAATGAAAGAAAATTGTAAATTTCCCAGCCAGTTCTAAATTTAAACAGCTTTACTGTGCTTGCACTTCTTTTGTGTCTGTCTTTTTCAAACACTGTACCAAATTAGTTTACAGAAAGAAATACTAGAAAAAGCAAATAGTGATATAATGGAGGAAAATAATCATCAAGTCAACATTTCAGAGTCCAGTGACTATTACACGCAGCATAAATCTGAGACTTGGAAGTAAACACATCGAGCTGGTTTTTGTATGCTGTGTGAGCTACACACCTGATTAACCCAACTTTAAGGTCTTAACATTTCACAGGAGATTGCTTGTGAAGTCAAGCAAGTTGCAACTTCAGAATTATTTTAAAAACATAATCTGTTTTACCAGAACACCTCCCTCCTTGTATTACCTATCTGACCATTTATTTGAGAGAAAATTCAAACAGAAATGAAGTTGTGACTGCATTATTTAAGTATCATCGGTGCTGTGAGATGCACTTCTACCAACAGGTTATTCACATGAGCAGGATAAAAAAGGTTAACTTAGATATCTCTTTTACCATCAGGTTTTATAAGCAGATTTACACACTGTGTACTCTAGTTTGCATGTTTATTCATACATTGCATCTCACAGCCAATCCAAATTGGTATCAACAGCGAGGAAGGAAGAACACACAGAATGTAAAATTGCCTATAAAGCATTATGATATGGCGAGGAAGGTTACTGGCTGCACATCCTGCTTGCTATTCTGACTAATTAAAAAAATTAGCTTCAGACATGGCCACAGATGTTCCAGGCTCATGATATTCAGACCCATCTTTTTTTTTATTTGGATGATTTGTGCAGGCCAGCGTTTAGCCTCACAGACAAACATACAGCTCCCATCCTCACAAAGAGAAAACAAAGGATCTGCATTTACAGTAGGCTTGAAATTTTCCAGAGAGACTCAGCTTGATAAAAAAGGTCAGGAAAGGAAGGATATTCTGTGTATTTACAGAAGCTTTTGACATAGTAGTTTCTCTTCACAAAAAAGTGATCCTTTGATCATACCTAGAAACAAAAACTTAGCAGTATGCTATCAGCATTCTTAATACTGAATCTCTGCATTGTATTGCTAGCCATATTTACAAAGCCATGAATTATCTGGTGCGAAAAAAGGTCATTTTTATGGAGACAAAATGAATGTATACTCTAAGGAGCTTGGTATCTTATATGAAGTTATGCATAGGGCTCCTAAGGCAAGGAGTGTAACAAAAATTATTGCTAGTGAGAATGAACAGCTCTAATAGTGACTAAAGGATGAAAAAGTAATTGTCTACTGAATGAAAAGACTCTGGATGAGCCAGAAAGGAGGGAGAGTGAGTTTTAAAACAAAAGAGATGAGTCAGCACTGAGAAGCTGGAGATGGAGGATAAGAAGCAATCAGTTTTGTGTTTTCTGTACACATAAAGCTTACTTTTTCAGTAGTAGAAATGTCGGTTATTCCCAGAAGGCAGGACATGCTTATTTTGAGGCAAACTCATCTGCCATAACCCCTCTCGGGGTTGCTCAGATCTGTGCTGGTGAAAGTCTAGTAGGACTTTACTGCCAAGTATCACAAATTGTACAAGACAAACTAAGAAATTTAGTTCTCGAGGAAGTAAAAAGGCACCTTGTGGAATTTTCAGGAGGTCATAATTGTGTGACACTTGGTGATTGTTACAGGAGTTACTGTATACGCCTAAATACGCTTGGAAAACCACACAACTGTAAATCCCTAGGCATTCAACTACCTGAAAACATTTGGTTCTCAAACCCTAGAGATATTTAAGAGAGAGATTCAAGCAAGCTCAGTGGGCAGCTTAGAAATCAGGGGGAAAAAAAGGTCACTAACTTTCTTAGCGGGTTAACTTTTTCCTGATCATGTTATGGTACGTCCTATTGCACAGCCATTTCTGAAATAGCTTACTATAACTGTAGCACACACAAAAAAATATGATTGACTCAGAAGAAACATGCTTTAAAAAATTCAGGACAAGATATTTAGGCTAATAATATTTCTGAGCAGCTTGTTTTGGAGAAACGTACTTGTACACATTTGGCAAGCATGCTATATTGCATCTACATGAAAAAAAGAGTAAGAACAAGCAAAGCGTTACATGATATTAAATAAGATCAGATGCTGTTCTTGAATAATGCATTCAGCTACACTTGTTCCAATTCAGAACAGAAAAATAATTATTAATACGCTATATTTAAAATATGAAATATTTAACCAAAGTTAAACAAAAAGATGTAAGCAATGAAAGACTGATTTCACAAAACCGTTAAGAAGAAAACCATCAGAGAAAATAAAAAACAAACAAAAAACAAATCTAAGAAGGACAATTAAGAACACCTCACTGAGAATGCAGGCAGCAGAGCACAAAACGTTGTACACCAGATTGAATGTACTTCAGCCTACAGTATCTACAGACACTTGTTTTGATTTAGGACATTGTTCTTTTAAGTATTAATCCAGTAAGTAATCTCTAGATTACAAGAGTCCTGGAGCTCATCTGGTACAACAGTGATTATTCTGACAGATAAGGACAACCAAAATTTAGGCTAATATCAGGAATGAGGACTGCCATTGATCAGGACCATGTTGGCATGTCATTCTGGTTACAATGCCAATCAGGGCAGGAAGGGCCAGAGTGCTAAAAAAAAAGAGAAATATTTAAATTTTAGTCTTCTGCTAGGGGAGAAAAAGCCTACTTTCTAGGTCTCCATGGAATTTCCTACTTCATAAATGATTTTTGCATAGCAAATAATAAATGTGAAGTACCACCAAAATTCCATCAAGTTATTTCAACTTTAACATTACAGGAATATACAAATGAAAGACGTTATTTTCCTTTCAAACTGAATGTTCCTGCATAGCCAGCCATGAGGAAGTATCTCTTAATGTTATCAGTCACACAGAAAACCCTGACATTCCAGACTGTCTTCTATTCATCACACCTATACAAACTTGGAACTGGCACAGAGATTTAGGTTTTAGCTCTACTCTCTGCAGGACTGCACATTTTTCCATTCCTAACTACCATTTATTTTATGCAATGTAATTGAGACAAATTTTTGACACTGACAGAACCACCTGGTTATATTCCCCTTGGCTGACCTGTGCAGGCCCTGTAGTCATGACAAGTTAAGGGAGCCTTAAAACCAACATATTTTGAAAGCTTTCTATATAGATTTGTCTAAGAAAATTCTTAGTAGGTTGTTTTCAAATTAACCTTGAATGTATATTGCAAGGCAGAATTTGTGTATGATCCAAATCTCTGTGCATTTGTCTTTTTGACATGGAAAAGAAGATAGCTTTTCTGTTTGCGGTAGATTAAATTAAAAATTAATTAATATTTCAGTGATATAAATCAGCTTCTTCATTTATTTTCGGATACAAGGTGATTTGCATAGCCCTTTACATTTTTTAATAGGAAGTTTAGGAAATTCATCACCTTCTTTCTTTAGAAAATCTGCATTTTCATTACCTCTTATAAAGAGTTATTTGTAAATCAATAAACATATCTATCAGGTTACTCAGTTTCCCATTGTATCCTATTTAGTGGTTTTCCAGGCAGAATATGGTGACGATCTCCACATCCAACCTCAACGATTCTATGATTCAGCCATTGTCCTCATTCACCCACGAATATCCAGCTGAATGGGGGCATATCCAGGACTGGGAAGTTTGAAATAGAGCCAAGGAAGGTCAGAGGTCACATTGATTGAGCTAACTGACACTCATCCTGTTTTAAGCAGTAAAACTTTGGATCGACTATCAGTACCACAACACAAACTCTTCGTCATAAATCAGAAAATACTTGAGATACAGCTGGTACAAGGCCAGTATTCAAAGGATTCTGAGTTAATGACATTAATGACCATTTTAGTATTTTACATCAGATAAACAGTTAATTTGACAAAATCAAGCCTTTAACACGAGAGACTTATTATGGTTTAAATTTTGACAGTGTTCTCGCTCATATTTTTTGTTACACTGTGAGTTTTATACTTTTCAAATACAGTTAACAATATGTTTTTCTTCTAATGTGATTTACTTTTCTATCTTCATGTTGAGGCCACTCTCTTAATACTGAAATGTTTCTTTTCTAATCTATGAATTCAGAACTGTAATTACAGTCTGTTGTTTTCTTTCTCCCTGTTTCTGTAGCTGCTTTTCTTGGGTTTCATTCCCTTGCTGCTGCTGCTGCTGCTGGAGAGAGGGATTTAAAGTGACAGATAACACAGCATTCGGATCAATTGTTTCTACTTTGTGCATACTTTCTGCCCATGTTTCAGACATGCTCTTGGTTTTTTTTTCTCTTAAGTGGTTTGAACCCCTTTTAGTTCTTAAGAAAAAGCATTAGGCATAACGTTTTTTTTAACCATGATATGTTATGATGTCTTCTTCAAATTGTATTTCTTCCTTGTGTAGATAGATACTGGAGTGTTGGGAGCAATTAACATAACTCAGAGAACTAATTTCCTGTGGTTCTTTAACTCGGTATTTATGGCTTTCAAAAGAGTGGATCTGTACTCCAAGGATTAGTACAGTCTATAAATTTTAGTTGTCTGAGTTTTTTCTTTCTTTTTTTTTTTTTTTAAGGAATTAAGATAAGAAAAATTCATTGGTGGTTGGAAGTCACATTAAAAAGAGCCAACTCACTTTTTAAAAACAAGGGTTTTTCCTTCTTTTTCCTACTAAAAAAACCCCAAACAACAAAGAAAGATGCTTTTAAGTTATTCTGCAGGAGTACTCAGCCATCTCCTTTGCAGCTGGATCTGTCACATACCATTCTACTTCTCTTCCTTAATTTTTTCAGCCAGGCTTGACCCAGAAGCAGGTGATGCTCCATTCCCACCCCGGCAGCCACTGACCAGGGGAACGATTCATTTAAAATAGACAAAAAAGGATTTAGGTCTTTTTCCCCCAAAAAAAGCTTTTGCCAACGTGAGGGGGTCCCTGAGGCAACTGGTCCAGTGGAAAAGTGTCTCTGCTCATTGCAGGGTGTTGCAGTAGGCAACCTTTAAGGCTGCTTCCAGCCCAGACCGCTCTGTGATCCTGTGGCAGGGGCAGGTGTCAGCGGGGGGAGCTGCCAGGCACCTCCACGTGTGCTCTGTCAGACAGGTCTCACTGGGATTTTCCAACCACAAATGGCCCATTTAGGGGCATTTAGGCCCCCCCGGTGCATTAGCGGCTCATAAAGGTCCCTGTCTGGGCACACCTGGAATCACTCGCGCTCTGAGATCTCCCGACACAGCGTCCCTTGGAGGGGCTGCTCCGCCTTCCCGTGAAGGAAAGGCTTCAGCCAGCGGCAGGGAGAGCCACCAGAAATTTTACCATCCAGCAGGAGGGCGCCCGGCCACCTGAACCCGGGTTTAAGGTGCGTGGAGTTTTTATTTTTTATCGTTTAATTGAACGCTATGGTATTTGCTCCGAACTCCTACTGCACCTCAGCCTAATGCCCTCTGAACAGTGCCGGGAAAGGTCCTTCCGAGCCGCAAAGGACCTCGGGGGAAAAAAAGAAATGGAGTCTAAGTTCTGCCTTGAAACAGTGACTTTTTCTTTAACCTTTTGCACAAAATATGAACAAATCCTTAGAGAAACCCAAGCCAACATCCTCATGAAACCCCATGTCTTATATAGAAATTGCTTAAAATTGAACAAAAATAATCTGAAGGTTAACTTATTTATTTCAATTTTTTGACTGGCTGCATCTTTAGGAGACTGGCTGTTTGGTTTATCGTGTCTTAGAGCCTTCTTTGTTCTGATCCATTTGATTAGCTTCACCTCTGGCATCTTAAGTTGTGATCAACAGGTAGCTGTGCTCTGCTACAGGAATGATGCAAATCCAAGGAATACAATTGCTGTGGTCAGGGTTTGTTGAAAATGGGGTGCTTAGACCATCTCCTTCCCCTCTTGGTCTCTTTACATTCTATAGCAAGTAAAACAACTACTCACAAAGGCAAGTTTTAATGCATTTTATCTGTCTTCCAATGTAACCTGGTAATGAAAATACTAAAAGATTGCTAATATTAGGGGATTTAAACGTGTTTTGCAGCTGGTGATCAGAGCTTATAGTTGGGACACCTCTTTCCTTATTATGATTGTAAAATGGGTTGCTGAGTTATTTTTCTGCTTCTCTGCTGCTGGATTTATGAGCTCAGGGTCTTGATAACCCTTTAAAAGCAAATGTAGCCTGTATGAATAGGAAGCACCAGGGACATGGTGGTATGTTTAAGCACAAAAGGGGTGACATTGAAGTAAAAGTATCAACATGCGTATATCTGTTTTGGAAACTTCTGTTCGAGTGCTGAAATACTCTGAGCACTTGACAAAAATATTTATTATTGTCCTCAGTAGATACCGTACACATTTTGTTACGTTTTCCACTGTGTTCAGAGGAGGGGAAACAACGAAGCCATTGCCACTCAAGGGAAAAAATAGCGACTTCAGTGAATCTCTGAAGAACTCATCAGGTCATTGGCAAAATAATTTGACATTCTAATGGTATCTTCTATTGTAATTATACATTTTTATTATTGAGATGCCGCAGCACATAGAGCAGTAAAATGTTCTGTTATAGAATGAATATACTCCATCATTCAGGCCTTGTGGAAAAATGTGGCTTGCAATAAAAGGAGTTTTTATGCTGTGAACTACCTGCACATTCACTGAGAGTCCAAACTGGTTAAAATCCTGTCATCTACAGTGGTGAAAGGGAGTTGAGGATTTTTACAGGATTCTATAAAATCCTGTGATCTTTGCTGTGTGTTTAAGTGCATGGGTGGTACAGATCATAGAATGACTAAAAGACTTCAGGGGTGTACAACAGTGTAGGGGAGTTTGTTTATTTTCGTGGGTTATACCTAGATCCTGCTAGAGAACCACAGCAGAGTAGTGGACTGAATAGGATTGATTCCTTGAAGAATCAGTGGCAAATTAGTCACTTACTGAATGGACGAAGCTGTTCTGACGTGTTACACATGTGCCATGCAGCAATGATGTTCTTGGAGTTTTTGTCTTCGTGGAACTGGTTTGGATTTCTCTAAGGAATTGTTTCAGGTTGTCATTTGGGCACTGGCACACCCTAGGACATTTTTTTTTAATCTTGTTTTTGAGATTTAATCCATGGTTATGGGAACTAGAAACATCCTATCCTCTGCTAAAGATGGATGTCATCAGGGAGCTTAAACTTTCTTTTCCTATGTCTCCCATCCTTTTGTATGTATTTTATTTTGTATGCAGTCAGAAGATGAAGGGGTTATGAATTAGGACTTGGTAGACTAGCTTGAGAATATGTGATGGTGCCAGTAGAAAGTACTGTGTGAAAGCTGGACGGCTCCTCAGTGCTCAATCCATATGCCAGATGCTGCAGCTCAGCGTGTCTGCAGAGACTTATGTAAGAGCTCTGTCAGTGAGACAGATTTGGCAAGAATCTTCTTGAAAGTCAAACAAAGAAGGTGGTGGAAGCACACAAGGATTTCTGCCAGCAGTGGTGTGGCCCAGCAAGAATCAATTAGATTTCTTTTTTTACTCTCAGATGTTTTGAGGCTGGCTGGAGAGCAAAATAGGCAAGGTATGCTAGACTTTGACTCTTGCTTATTGTGCTAATAATTTCAAACCCTATGATGCAAACTAGATATTTAAAATAACGTTAAGACAAGAAGGAGGTGGGGAAAAAAGGACTGTTTTAAGAAATTAATCCTTCATAGTTGCAACCCAATTTTATAGAGGATAGAATGTGAGTTGTATTAATGTCACCCATGTCCTTATGGAGTACATGGGATGTTTTCTGTGTATGAAATAGTCAATTTTGTCTTGCAGACTCTGTATCCAGGCTCAGAATGGTAAACCAAACAAAGGTTTTATTAAATCTTGTATTTTAAGTGGAGAGCAAAGGAAAATACTTGCTCTGCCTGTAGGACTTGCTGTCTGTCCCTCCTCTTGACAGAGTTCCACTTTATGGATACACAGATGGATACAGGTTCACTGGAGCAACGAGATAAATGAATTTGTGAACAGTATCCGTTGACCTGAAACTATGGTTTTACTGAGTAAACTTTTTTGGAAAAAAGGTTGTCTAATCTCACTAGAAATATGGCTGTGATAGACCCAGGCAGCTAGAGCTTCCCATGCCTGCTGTTTCCTTTGGAATTTCTCTTGTGATAAATTGCCATAAAATGGGGATTAAAAGGAGGAGAGTTGGGGGTATTTTTTATTTACTCTGGTGGGAGAATTAACTCATGCCAAATTGTGAGATTTGGGACTAAGCTTATGTTAGAGATTGTTGAGTCTCTGCAGAACCCCGTGGGCTTCAGTAAGTCACTCTGCAGGGGAACAGCTATCTGCCTTTGCAGGACCTGAGATCTAGGCACTCTTCTTGGGATGCTGCTGTTGTCTCCAAGGGTGAATTGCTTCCTTCCCCTGCCTTAACTTTTCTCTTCATGGATCTGAAGAGAGCTCCTGTGGAGATCAGGAATGGTCTCCTATGTGATGCCAGAAATATAAAACCTGGGGAGGGATTGAAGAGGTAAGATTCAAATGCAGTTTTTATTACAGACACTGTAGGAAACCACTCTGTTTTCTTCTTTCTTTGTGTCCCACAGTATCTCCTTGAAGTATTTACATGTTTGTTGTATAGGACTATCTACACAGGAGGACCACACCAGTTGCATGTAGTGTCATGCCAGGACATTTATAACTTCCAAGCTGTTGACTTGTCCAGTCAGTTCAGGCAGCAAAAAACTACCTGGAGTAATCTGCACGTAGCCTGAGACACTTTTATTTTATTACACAGCTACACATATGTCTTATATAGCTTAAGTAATTTTTGGTTTTAAAAACATCTCCAGGGAGAGTGCAAGACTGTTATTTATTATTATTGCCCTTGTAATCCTGTCCTTGCTAGATTCCTTCTGAACTTGCAAACTCTCTAACCTGTCAGGTAAAACAAACCACAAATGAAGAAAGGTTAGAATGTAAAATCCCCAGGTCTGTGTTAAAGTGCTATTTTATCTACTACTAAAATTGTACATTGCAAAGGTGAAGAGAACCATTAGAGAACAGGTGCCCTGAATGAGAAAAGATTTCAGACCCTGGACCTAGAAGCCTCCTTGTTGATTTATTTGAGAAAACTACAGTATTTAGTACTTGATTCAGAGCAAAAATGGAGTTTCTCCACTCTTCATCTTCAAGTAAAGACGAATGAGCTTTCCTAACAGACCTTGCCCTGCCAATAGGAATAAATGACTGTGATTTCTGAACACTCTCAAGGAGACCTGGAGACTCAATATGCAAAATCTCTCATTCTGTCATTGAAAGTGCAGCCTTGGATTATTACTGACAGCCAAGATGCAGTTAAAGTAAAGGTCATGCAGACTATTGACAATAATAAATTCTAAGATTTGCTATCTTTTTGCTGAGGCCTGCATTAGGCTATGCATCAAAGACCTGTACAAAAAAAATGGTTTGCCCTTATCCAATAAAAAAATGCAGTGTACATTTTTCAAGCTTGCTTTTTGAAGGAGCTAGAATAGACCTCTTGTATTTCATGTTCTTATATTTTAAATTAACACACGGAGAACTGCCCACCAAACTGTCAGTTTACTCCTCTGTGCCCACCTGTAATGAATAATTGAAATTGCATAAAATGATCTCTTGCTAGTGGGTGTAAAAATCAGCATTACAGTATATTTGCATCAAGGTTGAGTGTAAACACTAGCAAGTTAATTCAGTTTTTGGTGTGTAAGCCTAAGGTAAAAAAAAAAAGTCTTTAATATTACAGGGTAAGTAATTCCCTGTTCCTAATTGGGAAAGAAATATGTATTGCTTCAAAACTCCGGGCATATGGTAGTTTTTCTTTGCAATCTCTCCATGATGAAATGGGTTAAAAAAAAAAAGTACAGAAAGAGCAAAGCCATAGCTAAGAAACAGAGCTTCTCAAGGTTTCAGTTATTGATGCTTAAATGTAAGGAGGAGCAACTCTCTGAAATTAGGCAAGACTTGATAAATGACTTATAATTTTAACAAAGAAATGAATATGTGAAACTTTGCTTTTTATTTTTTTCAAGTCTTGACATGGAAACACCATTTAAGTCTCTTTCTTTGAATACAATGAATGCATTTGGTTCTTATATAGAACAGATTGAGAACCCTGGATGTTCGTTGCAGTTCTGTGATTTATTCAGAGAGTGGTTAGTCCATAGGGAGCTACAGTATAACTTGCCATATTTAGAATTATAACCTAACCGTGATGGGGGGGTGAAATAAACTTCAGAATGGGAGAGAGCAGAAAAGTGAAGCTTTTGAACCCTTGTGGTGCAGCTAGCAAAACTTGTGCATATTAAGTGCCAAATAGAGACTGGACAAACACCACCAAGTAGCACAGTTTTCAGCAGATGGTATTAACTTACACACACTAGTAACTCAAAGTGTTGAACTGACAATCTAGCAATGAAAGATGCCATTTTTTATTATCAGTCTCGTGGGTTATCCCCCATATGTAGTTTGAGAGCAGCAAGATTTGCATAACATATGCATATCAGGTTTTAAAATACTGCTCGAGTGTCGGAATTTGCTCATGGATGTGTCACAAAGATTCCTGATGGTTGTATTTAATTGTAACTGGAATGGAGAAAGCAGTAGGAAGAGAATGGTATTTTAAAATCTATTGCTCTGATACCAACTATTAGGTAAAAAACCGTGTAATTAAATACTGCTTCAAGCACACAGAAAATAGGAATTCATAAGGGACTTTATCTCACACATACTTAACTTTCTTTATTGCATTTGTTTGTTAAGACCCCCCTCCCCAAATGCTACAATTAGACTGGCATTTGTTATTAAATAAGTGAAACAAAAGAGCACACACAACTTCAAAATATTTCATATTAAAAACATATAAAGCTATTAGGCTATCTACTGTGACTATAAAATCATAATAAAACTCATATTATTGTAATGATTCATACAAAAGAAATGTGTATTTTTAATTGAATTTCTTTAAATTAAGATTTTAAATTATACAATTACCAGTCAGTTCAATGGGAATTGGTTTGTACTGAGGTGAGGGTGTAGGCTTTGGCTTGTAGATAAAATATATATATATATTGCAGGATATTTTCTAGGATTTGGACTATTCCAGTGTTGTTTGAGCAGTTACACTTTCCTTACCTCATTAGGTATCTAGTGCCACTGCTGTGCTTTCAGTCATCTAAAGCAGATGGAGTGTGCACAGTGAACATTTCACAAACTGGCATGGAAATATTGAACTCCTACTATCAGGCCTAATTTTTTCATCTGCATGATGTGTTGACCTAGTATATGTTAAAATGAAAACACAAACAATTTAGTTTTCAAGTCCTTTTAACTTCTAGATTTGCAGCTGAGTTATAGCCTGATATAAGTGAAAAACTCATAATATTTGGCTTTAAAATTTTGCTTTGGAAATTGCTGAAAAGCTATTATGCATTACTAAGTGATCCATAAATGAGATGTAAAACTTAAGGAAAGATGACAGCTGCATTGCAAGGGCTGCAAAAGAGAGGTCCACCTGCCTAGGCAGTATTGGGACAGTCAGGGCATAACTGGGTCCAGCTTTTGTATATAGATGTGAATGAGTACAGGAGCCAGTGTGAGTATGGGATCATATGCAATGCTATAAAATCTCCATTGCTAAGAATCTGTGGCTTCACATGCCCATACAAGTTAGGCCAGCATGGCAATAACACATTTACTGTGTCTCATTGTGTTTGTTTATGCCACATTTTCTTTAGATTATCCCTTTTTGTCAGTCTATTGCTAGTATTGCCCCTTCCAAATGAGTTGTTCCTATGGTAACAGAGATGACATTTTTCTGGACCAAACGTAGTGAGTTCTGCAAGTGCAGTAGTAACTCTTTCTCTGTGTTGAACCAATACCATGTCATTTGGACCCCCAAGTGAATGAGTTTATTTTCCTTTTAAGCAGCTCTTAAATAGGGTGAGTCTTAAGCAGCTGAGGTGAAGCCCCGTGCAAAACCTGTCTTAACCACTATATCACATTATAAAAGGAAAAACCTAATTCCTCCCGAAAAGATCACAGAAATAAATTTCTGTCACTAAACTCCTCAAGGTAACTCTAGTGAGCTTGTATCCCCTCGGAGCTCTCCTCTTGTGTTACTTGCCTTTAATAAATTAAGCAACTTGACGTAGCATGCTGTCATCCAGCTGCTAAAAAATTGTCATATGTGTGCCCAGAGGTAGGCCATTAGTGCAAGAAGTCTTTTAATGCTCCCCATTATTGCAACAGTACATCGTGCCAACCTGAAGGATTGATTGCTGACTGTGCTGGTCCTTGTCTCCCCTCTGCTGCCGCAGCAGGATTTGGAGGTGGCTCAGGATGGTGAGGTTGCTACAGGGCCTTGCAACGGCTTTCTCAACACATTATTGCCTTTTTCAGGCAATTAGGCTTAGGGAACAATGTGTACTCAAAATGATGTGTGTTGGAACTGCATCTTGGAACTGTCTTTCGTTTTATTTAATAGGTCTCTTTATTCTCAATGTACCAGGGATGCCTGTCAGCTGACCTGTGCTCTGAACCTTACCAAATGAGTTCAGAAAGTTCTGATATATTGGAGGCTTTGAGTCTAAACATAATAGTTTTATTTGACTTGTGGGATTTGTCTTCAGGGCAGGGGGCAGCTGGGGAGGAGGGTTTGGTGTGCGCATGTGTGTTTTGTTTTTCCCTCAATTTAATTTTTTTACCTTTATGCCAGTTCCTCTGTGCCCTAAAATGCCTACTGTGAGTCATGCAGGAATTGATTGAAGTGTGACTGTGTGTATGATATTCTGATTAGGATTCTCTGAATTCAGAGTGAATCATAATAACATTTCTGTTTTAGTCTTTTTTTGTTGTTGTTGTTTTTTGGTTTTTTGAGTGTGGTTGTTTTTTAAATTTATTAAAATGATTCCATTTTTAGGCAGGTTATATCTTTTCCGTATCATTAAGTATAAATCGCTGCTATTTCTTCCTATATTCTTCTACCACAACTACGTATTTTTTTTTTCTATGTACAAGATACATGATAGAAACTCACTTGTAGTGCTTGCTAAGTCTTCAATATTACGTGGCTCTTCTAAGCATGAATAGAAGTCTTGCTTCCTTGTGTTTGTTACATACAGTCCAGACACCTCTCTTCTGGAATATTGTGCCTGTTCTTGTTAAGAGGGGCTTTAGATTTGTTTCGGTGGGAATCCAGAAGCATTAGTGTTAATTTGCAGTCTATGATCGAACATATACTGGCTGTGACATTTTCAGTGATGTAGCTTTTCATGTGTATTGGAGTTTTTCAGAGTAGTTCTGCTGTGGCAAGAAAGGTGCCAATTTCATCCTGCCAGACGTTACAGTATCTCTGTACCTGAAGTCTGCTGTATGAATTCTTTATTTTATTTGTGGATGCTCTCCTGGTATCCAGAAGGGCAGCCTTGGCAAGCAGATCAGGATTTTCTCAGGGTAAGGCATCCAGTGATGCATCAACAACTTCCAGTCACCACAGTGCTTAACTCTCCATGTGCAAACCTTTCCTGTGTTGAACGTGAGAAGGTGCAGAAAAAGAGTGCAAGTGCAGGGGCTTGTGATACTTTGGAATAGATTAAGATCTGTATAAACTTCTCCAATATACTGCTGAGGAATTCACTATCATACTTTTTATATGCACCCTGGGGAAAAGCAAACAGATGTTCACTTGCGTAAACTAGAATCTAACAGTGAGTTGTGCCCTAATCCAAATTGCCAACTCTGCCTGTTGGATTTGTGGTTTGACAGTGGAAAAACTGTCTTGTAGTTGGGCTCGATGATGTGTCGTGATATTATTTACATTTCAAATATAGTACTGTGGTACATATGCCAGACCCAGTCCAAGTACACTTAGAGATTAACTGCCAAACGTTGGCCGCTCGTGTGGAGGCTGAGTGTTAGAGATAATACATCCACCTGCACTGTGCTGGGCTCCTGCCACTGGCTCTTCCCAACAGCCAAACGCAGAATCCAGTTGCTAATGGAGGTAGTATCAGTAGCACGATAGGATGATCTTTTATGACACAAGATATTGAAACAAAAGGCACCCAAGTGATTCTGGGTCAGATGCCGCTGAAGATCACTGAACACAGCACGTGTAACATTACCAGTTCTTCAGTTCCATTTTCAGTGTGCTGAATGTTGAGCGGCATGTGGCCAGGACCTGATTTCTCCTGGAAGAATATGGCTTGTTATGAGCCAGAGGGCTGCTCAATAACTAAAAATATATAGTTAAACCAGGCCTGAATCTCTTTTGAGATCCTTCCTTGCTGAAAAGAATGACACAACTAAAGCCAGCTGGTATATTTTAGTGTCTGTGTACAGGGAACTGCTTGTTATGTTGCCAGCTTCATAAGTTGTTGGTCTAAAGAGTTATCTGTAAGGTATTTCACTAATTTTTTTGCATCTTGCAAAAAATTATTGCCTAGATTTGTACAGTTATATATTGTAGTGGAATGAGCTTACTCATTTTAAAGTTTTACACCCCTTTCTGATATGCATTCTCTTCAACAATATTGTGCTGTTTTCTCTTTGGACAATTAAGTGTTGAATTATCCTTTGCTATTTTGGAGTTGTGGTCTGCTGTGGCCCTTTGGAGCATCATGCTGAAAAAGATTGTGAAAAGGGTTGGAGCAAGAACGCAGCCTTGTTTCACACCACTGGTTATTAGAAAGGGCTCAGAAAGTGCATTGCCATATCTGACTTGGCCGTGCTGATCCTCATGGAGTGAGATGATCATTTTAAGGAACTTGGGGGGACAACCTAAACGTTCCAAAATCTGCCACAGACCTTTTCTGCTCACAGTATCGAAAGCCTTGGTGAAGTCGACAAAGGTTACATAGAGACCTTTGTTCTGTTCCCTACACTTCTCTTGCAGTTGTCTGAGAACAAATACCATGTCTGTGGTGCTCCTGTTGGCTCTGAAACCACACTGGCTTTCAGGTAGAATTCCATGTCTATCTCGTATTGGCCTCATTAGCCACCAGCGTGCCTGTAACAAACGTGGATAGAGCCTTCCCACATCTTCGTTCGCAAAGCCCGGCCATGTTGATTTTGGAGTTGTAAGACTGTACAGGGTATTTCATATTCCCGTGTCGTATTTCATGCAAATGTAGGAACTTCTCTACAAGACAAAGCTTTGTAGCTCCTTTGAGTTTGTGTCCCTTTGACAGGTAAAGAGAACTTGAATCCTAACATTTGAAATGAATTAAGGGGAAAACTAAGACTTCGCTTGTACAGAAAAATTAGATTTACAGTGGGATAATAAATCATAACTGAAGCTATATATCTTTTTAAATTCAGCCATAATGTATTTTTCCAAGACAAACAGTGGAAAAGGAAGGAGGATACACAGAGGTGCTTCGGACATTGTACACTGAAAGGACAACAAAAATTTTGAGTCTGAAGAGTTAGGAACTATTTATGTTTTCTACTTAACTGCTTTTTTGATCTACACTGCAGTTGACAATATATATATTAAATTTTACAATATACATTTTGCCCTGTAATGTATGTATTAATATAAAATGTATTTATCAGTATATAGTGTCTATATATGAAATTCTGTGTTACTCAGCTTATCAAACTATGTAGTAGTTACTGGTTTTTTCCTTATACTTTAAAGAAAACACCAGGGTAATATGTTACTCCCTTAAAGTGGAATAAATGGAGCTAATTGTGTTCTCCAAATAGTCAAATAACTTCTTTGTACACCTGACTTGAAATGGTCCAGCCAGAAGTCAGTTGTTATTAGTTAATACTTTAGTAACTTAAGTGTAGTAGTACATCAGGACTTAATTCTGCTTGATGTGTGCAGAATATTGTGGAAGAATTTTGGTCTGCTTTTATTCTAGTCAGCTACTGAAAATGTATGCCTATATTTCGTTTTTAAATGCAACACTTCATACACTTCCCCAAGCAGGTGATATGAACAAAGCCAACAATTTGGGATTTACATAAATCAAATACAAACAACCTTTTTGAAGGGTGTGACAAAATGCTATCAAAGAAATAGTATGTGGGTGGGAGATAAACTGCTTTTAAGCCTCACAGTGGAGATTAGTTGTGGACTTATTTTACAAAGAAAGTAGAGAAGCAGCAAATTAACTGTTGTGTATCCTAACAAACTACAATTTGCAGGGTGGTGCTGACTGGGCTTCTGAAAACCATGTTTCTGTTGGATTCAGCTTCTGGATCAGTATATTCCTGGAGCCACTTTGGCCTGATTTGTCAGTTTTCAAGCATGGGGAGATTTTAAGGTAGGAATCAATGAAACTATTTGTGTAAAGAAGAGGTGCAGATTCAGGCACAGGAATATTCACAACAGAATATGCTAATGTTGTACTGAGTAGTTCTTTAGGCTTTGCTGGGGAAAGGTTCTTCTGAAGGAGTTTTGCATTTCTCATTGTTGGGGTTTTGGCTCATTCCTCCACGTAAGGTATTCATAGGTGAGACTTCCACCTGCTCTGAGGGATATTGCCAACTCCTAAGCAATGAGTACTTGATTTTGTAGAAACTGCCTGTCCTCAGCCAGCAACACAGTGTTTGTGAGGCCAAAAGCAGCATCAGGCACAAGATGACTTTCTAAGCTAGCAAAAAGGAGATCTTGTGGAGAAACTGCAGCTTTGTCTTTGAGGAGTAGGCTCTTCCAGAACTGCTTATGCGTGTTATTAAATAGCTGCTGGATACAATTCAGAAATACTCCCAAAATCAGGGCCCAGCACACCCGACTGCTTTCAGTCTGGTGACTGCCCTGAGGGAGAGAGATTCACCCTGCTTTAGGCTCATCCCTTGCACAACCCCGACACAACTAAGTATTCTACACTTCCAGGGCCAGGAGTTGGAGCACTGCTCCACACAGCTCTCTGTCCAGACATGTATCCCAGGTGCTCCCTAGATCCACACCAAGGAAGGACCTGGGCAGAAGGGAAGGAAATCTGGGCAGACAGGCTAGTGGGAGCTGCAGTGGGCTCCAGCCACAGCCTGGCCATGTTATTGTTGGGGTCAGAGCTGCAGCCTTGCTATGGGAAACACCACCCACAGAGCTTGCCAGTAATCAAAGGTATATCATGGCTTTGGAAGTAGCTTTGGCTAGTCACTAAATCACTGGCATTTAGGCTGAGGGATTTCTGAAATGGTCAAAAAGGAGAGATGTCTTTGGATGTTTAGTTTTTTAAGAGAGCTACGCAGTCTATTCTGCTCTCAGATGAATGAAGTTCAACCAGCCTTGTTTTTCAGGTGATGTATTGTTTTGTGAACTGCTAATGTTTGTGCACTTTTGAAAAGTGCACTTTTCAGGATGAAAATGCTCACATAAACATGCATTTAAAAAGGAAGAACCTTGTTAAAAGAGAATAGGCTCCAGAAATTAAGAGTCAAAACATCAATCCTTTCTTACTAAAGGATAATTAATTCCCCTTATAGAATTTGGTTTCTAACTGATTATAAATGCATTTTACTCTAAGGACTAATTTAGCAACTGGGTCAGTGGCTACAATAGCATCCTCATCAGTTATATGATGGATAGAGGCATCTGACACTACCTTTGCTCTTTGAAAGGTTTCCTACAGATTCCTTTGTCATTTTGAGACTCTGTTCGATCCTTAGCTTTCAAAAACAATAAAACATGTAATGACTTTGTAGTTGCTAATGCTGCATATTTATCAAGAACAAAAAAAAATAGTCTACCCTGAAGCATAATGCTTTCATTTATTGTTATTCAGAAGAGTAGTAGTATTTCCTCATAATAATTTATTAAAGTTAGTTTAAATGAAGAATGGCCTATGTGCAGGAAATCTAGGGTGAGCAGAACATCTAATTGCTTTTTTGGAATGTGGATGAGAATAGTATGTTTCTTTGCTTCTTCAGCTGTTTTGAATGCAAAGTATTATAGTATGCAATTTCAGAAAGAATACTAAGCTGAATATCTTGTGGTGATAACAATAATTTTTACAGGTTTAATTATTTACGAAAACTAATGTCTGAGCAATGTGGCTCTGACTGTGGCTGAGCCACGTATAAACAGACATTTTAGTAGCTTTCTACATGCAGTTGTCAGTGTAGGTTAATCCAGTCCTGACAAAACCCTCAGATTCACTCTAGGGCCTCTCAGCACAGACTACCCTTGTTATGAATAGTGTCATGCAGTGTGATGGCTTTGTGTTGGTGATGTAACACCACCACTGCAGGTAGCAGAAGCTGCCACTTACTTTATTCTAGCTTGGGAACCTGAAACACATTTAAGAAAAACCAAAAATGAAAAAGAACCCCAGCAAACCCACAAGCAAACAAAGAAAAACAGAAAGATAAACATCTTTACTTGGTGGTTTTTTTTTTTTAGTGTATGTCAGCCATCATATGTAAATGAAAGCTCAGACTGTCCAGGTTCACAGACTTTATCAGTTATAAATTAGTGTTTGCAAAACCAGGTAAGTTCTCAGCAATTTAATTGTGTCATGCTAATACAGCCTTTAAATGATGTAACAATGTAGTGTGTTGAAATTACTGAGGTAGATTTCAGAAAAGATTTCTTCTTTCTTGCAGGTACTATGTTTGTTCTGTGATTTTGTTTTTTGGAGTGGTTTCAACTGTACAATATTTGTGTATAGACAGAATATAGCACAAGATTAAATAACTGTTGTGGTTTAGAGGAGCTCACAACTGGTGTGTCTGGAGCAGTCCATACTCATTGTCCATGGTAGTTACGGCATACAGTGGCAGTGTCATTCAGCAACCAATAGCATACAGTTCAACATTACTGACTGTTCTCACCCAATATCAAATCCCCTTGAGGGGGAAGATCGTATTATCCACCAAGAGCACCCAGGTCTTTGAGCAAAAACAATCCCATGGATGGGTTTACCTTTGCTTGAGGCAGGACTAATCTAAACTCTCTTCCCCAACATATTCCTCATATGGATCACAGGGACTTTATCACCTTCTATGGTACGTAAAGGTTCTGAGTGGGCAGGGACAGCTCGATTGGTAGAGCCTCAGGTGTTAACTAACCAGGTGGCCTCTGCTAAATATAGATCCCAGTGTTTGAAGGTTTCCCCACCTATTGCTTTCAATGTGGTTTTTGAGAAGCCATTGTAAGTGTTCAATTTTCCCCGAGGCTGGTGCCTGATTGGGAATGATATATCCACTCAATACTGTGCTCTCTGGGCCAGGTGTCCATGAGACTGTTTTTGAAATGAGTCCCATTGTCCGAATCAGTTCTCTCTGAGGTGCCATGTCACCACAGGACTTGCTTTTCAAGGACCAGGATCGTGTTCTGGGCAGTGTGTGAGGCATGGGGTGCATCTCCAGCTATCCAGTGGTTGTTTCCACCACTGTCAGCATGTAGCTCTTTCCTTGGTGGGTTTGCAGCAGTGTGGTGTAATCGACCTGCCAGAGCTCCCCATATCTATATTTTGACCATCATCCCCATCCCACAGAGGCATTGATTATATGCTGGGGCCTCCTCAGCATGTGTCACCTTCTCCTCCTCTGGTGATAATCATAGTCCAAAATCTTCACCTTTGGGACAGTTTTTGATGACTTTCAAGATCCCTGGGCAGTTGGGGTTTCCTGTTTGAGCTTGCTGTGTGATCAGCATGATCCACTTGCTCCACATAGCATCAGTGGCATGGTGTGAGGAGGGGACTTACCCTTTGAACATCCAGCCCGAAGCAGCTCAAACCCCTTCATAAGCTGTCAGTATCTCTTTTTCAGTTGGGGTGTAGCAGTCCTTGGATCCTTTGTATTCCCAGTGCTAGAACCCCAGAGGTTGTCTTTGAGTCTCCCTGGGCTTTTTGCCAGAGGCTCCAGGAAGGACCGTTCTCTCCAGCTGCGGTGTAGAGCATGTTTTTCACATCTTGTTCTGTCCTGACTGGCCCAGGGGCAACTGCATGAACAATCCCTTGTTTCTGTCCTCTTCCCAACCCCCTTGTTAATGCCCACATCCTGGGACAGGGATCCCAGTTGCTTGGCATCACTACCATCCAGTTTCCTATTGTGGGCTGTGATATCCCAGCACTGGAGCTGCTAGTTCACCAGGGGGCTCACCTGACTGGCGGAGAAAATCTTTTTGCATATCTCTCAGCTCACTTGGTGATAGGGAGCTTTGAAAAGAGCCCTGCCTCTTCCTCCTGTGGTGAGGGCCCTACTTTTCCTTTTCATCTCTCCCTAAACTGACTAATTTTGTCTTGGATTTCCTCTGTATAGGGGTGACTGCCGCTGGCATGGGCTTTTCCTCTGGTTCAGCTGCAGTTTGAGTGGCCACGGTGCCTGTTGGTCTGCTTTTCTTCTGAGCTTTTCAAATTAAACTATGTGCTTTGTCATTTACAGCATGGTGTTATGTAGTATAATTTAAAAGGAGAGGAATGTATGTATTTGTTATTCAAACCTACCTATGAAAAAATATGTGTCTGTTTCAGTCTGAAAATTTCCTTTAAGAAGTTCAGGACTTTTCTAAAGTTCTAACATGACTTTTATAAACTGTGTGTGTGTATATATGTGTGTACAAATATATGGTGAATTGTGGAACAATCTTATAATCTAAACTGACCTTTAACTGCTTTGCCTAGTACCTTGAAGCACTGGTCCTGCTCATTATTGCTGTTTGACATTTTAAAAATAGCCTGAGAACTGAACAGGTAAATGACAATTAGATGACTGATGATATAAAATCAAATCTTGTGATTCATTATGAGTAGTGAACTTCAATTTCTAGGATTTTTTTTTTTTTTAAGAAAATAACCCAGTTTTTTTGAGATAAAATTGTCACTTGTGTATCTGACAAAACCAGATGTGTCTGATCCTAAAAGCATATCAAGAAATCTGTTCTGGATAATTCAAGTAACAAAAATTTTGATTTTAAATTTTATTTCTAGTAACTGCAGCTTGACTACTGATGCAATTTCAACTAGCTTATTAAATGCAGTTTAATGACTTGATTTAAGAACATCTACCAGCGTGCATGTGTATTCAGAAATATACCTGTATAGAAATTCCCTGCAATGCTCTAACCATGCTGTGTTAAATATTACATATTGCTCCACCATTTGTAAATGTCTGCAAATACAATGGTTATGTTGAAGCATGAGATCATATATACTTCCTTCATAGATAACATAAATAACCTGCATACACATACACGTGCTCTGTTGTTAAAAGCACATTCCTGGAGTTACTAAGTCAATGGTCCCAGATTTATGAGCTGTTAAAATGGAGGCTGCCTGCACAGCCTAATGTGCTCCATATGTGTATGCGTTATGATATACTTTTATAGGAATGCAAGCCACTCCACTGCTATCTTTTGCCTCAGCAACCCCTTGTGATGAGAAAGGACTTTATATTCTTTTAGTGGAAAAATAATTAAAATTTTCCTTTGTTATATTGTCTCAAGGAGAGTGCTTGACCTGCACCCTGAAACTTATCTATCATATCTTATTTGTAAGACAATTTTTAATTTACTTACAGGCATTTTTGCCAACTTCGATATAGTTCCAGAGTTCTTCACATGCAGTAATTAACGTGATGTCCCAGTTTAGTGTTGTTTTTTTCCTCAGTGCTTCTGCAATTCAGACAATAGATGATCAATCAGGAAATGAAATGACATAGAAACAGCTGAGGATACACAGTTAATGCACATCTACGGGAAATTAATCTCAAATGGGTTGTCAGGATATGGCAAAAGTAGTGGTAGCGTTATACTGTGTCTTCCACTCTTTTAGTTCAGTATGACTTTTCTTTTAGTGAATTTTTATGGTTATTGGTAAAGATATGGTGTAGTCCTGCTGTGATAACCATCTCCTTGAGAAATGGGAAGTGACCATTAAAAAGAAACAGAAGCCTAGAGTCCAGTTCTCAATTTTGAAGGACATTTCTGATGTACTTTTGCTGTCACCTGACACCATTATGGAAGAATATGGGTCATGTTGCCTTTGCTGTGTCAGCCACTTACACCCACCGGTATAAGTGAGGATAAAGTGAGATCTTTTGGATTGCCTACTAGCCATGTTGAAACAGTAGAGTCTGTCATAATGCAGAATGATGATATAATTTGAGCAAGGTGGCTGCAAAAGGCTAAAAGAAATATCTACGTATTTTCTTACAGAGCATTTGACTAAGATCACCCTGTGGCTCATGATATTGCTATAAAATACAGAAATTATCTCTAACTACTGCTAGAAACACATACACAAAAACAAGGCCAAAAGGTCTCCACTTGCCCGTACTTTCCACGTTTTATATCTGGTGCTCTTACCTGCATATTAATTACATACGTTTTACATTGTGTATAAAAAAATTCTTTGACATTTTCAAGATGTCACTTCTCATTATGTTAATAAAAAAATCAGAGTATGAAATTGTGCTGGTTTTATCTGAGGTATAGTTAATTTTCTTCACAATGGCTGGTGTGAGGCTGTGTTTTGGGTTTGTGCTAGAAAGAGTATTGATAATGAAGGGATGTTTTTGTTATTGCTGAGCAGGGCTTACACAAGAGTCAAGGCCTTTTCTGCTTCTCGACTCACCCCACCATTGAGAAGGCTGGGAGTGCACAGGACATCAGGAAGGGGACACAGATGGGACAGCTGACCCAAGGGATATTCAAGACCATATGGTGTCATATTCAGCATTTAAAACCAGGGGAAGGTTGGTTACAGGGCCTGCTGCTTGAGGAATGACTGGGCAGTTGTTTATTTGCGTTGTTTGTCTTATTTTCCTTTTCATTACAATTTGTTCTTTTATTTCAATTATTATCCTTCTGTTATCTCAAATCATGAGTTTTCTAACTTTTACGCTTCCAAATCTCCTCTTCAACCCCCCACAACCCAGTCCTTCTGGGGGTGGAGGAGTCAGCAAGTGGTTGTGTGGGCCTTAGTTGCTGCCTGTAGTTAAACCATGACAGTCCTCTTTGGCACTCAGGCTTGAAGGGTTTGAGATAATAACAGATTGACCAGAGCGTATTAAAAGGGATTTATATCTGTTAACAGTTTCAGGTCACGATATTGATTCATCTGTTCTCGATATTAGTTTATCTGATCTGCACTATGCTTGGGTATTTTGCTGTACATGTTAAAGACTGCTGTTGGCTTTTGCAGTTTGCTGTGCTCTGTAGCGATTAGCGATGTTTTGCTTGAGAGATTTGTTATTAAAATAGAGACCTTGAGCTTAATCTGGTGTTCGGGCTCTGTACTGAAGCCATTACTGTACTTCCAGTACCGTCTCGTGGAAACAATTAACCCAGACTGCACAAGAGTATGGCTCACATGGTGTGTAGGTGAATATGGACAGGTACTTAGAGAACTTCTCACCTCCAAAAGCCTGGAACTTCACTCCCAAACAACTGTAGGATCCTGATTAAGTGATAAAATATTTGAAAATAAAAAATATTCCGTGGCTAGTCTGAAGAGGCACAACTTACCATGCTGTGCTGGGCCCTGGCCAGCATCTACCAAACACTGCTCAATATTATGCAAACATAAAATGCACACACCACACACCATATGGTCTTACCCAGGTCTTCACTGACACTAGTTCCAATGTATTTTTGAGTTAGCTGTGCAATAATACTCAACAATGTTTGTATTAAAACATAGCTGACTTGTAAGTCAGTATTAAACCATCTACCAACAGATTGGAGTTTGAAAGCATGGGAAGAAATTTCTTTTCTCCTCTGTAGTCACAAAGGAGAGGCTGTTGGCTGGTGTCAGGGAGGTTCTGTGGAAAATAACTCCAGAAGTACCTGTTTGCAGGTGTAATCATGAAACTAAACTTCATCTCCAACTGTGGGCATGGTCTTGTACAGAGAAGACAGAAAGCTTGTAGGGAGAACAGAAGGCTTGTAATTCTTTAGCGGTCTAAAGCCTCTTTCATTTAAATTTTCAGATGTACCTCAGTTAGACCAACATTCTACATAAGTTGGCACCACTCAAATAACTTCTGTTTGTAGTTTTGGCAAGTAGGGGAGAAAATAAACTAAACAAGCATATGAGTAGGAAGAAGCTCTAGTGAGACCACAGTTAGTGTGTTATAATATATCAGGGACTACAGTTCACTAAAGCTGTTGATAATTGAAGAGAATTTGGAAAAAGAAGCTATAAAAATATTTGAAGGGCTAAAAATGGCCTTCTCAAAGATATTTTTTATGGGAATATGAATGCTATTTGGCAGTGTCTTTTCTCTAAAGATGCATAAGATAAAATGAGAGAAACTTGAAGCCTGAAGAACTGTTTGGCTTTGTTACTCAAGTAGTACACTTCTGATGGATAAAATTATCCTTGGAACATCTTACAGAATAATGTGAGTTGCTCTCATAGTTGGATGAAGATAGGAAGCTGCTTATTTGGGTCTCCTTAGCTCTTCAGGGCTGATACAGTTGAAATTTGTATGGAGAAGTGCTGCTGTACTCCTTCAATATACCCAGTTAAGGAATTTTAAAGAAAAAATGGGCTTCTGGTGCAGTGACTTGTGCATTCCAGTAACATGTATCAAACCCATATGCAGCTTCTTCACAGAAAAGCTTACAGCCAGATATATCTACTGTATCTAAGTCTCAATGCTGCTATTTACACTTTGGTTGTAAATTTGGCCTTCTGAACATGAATATCTGTGGCCTCATCGGTTTGTGTGTGGG
Organism: Pipra filicauda; assembly: GCF_003945595.2. Lineage (NCBI taxonomy): Eukaryota > Metazoa > Chordata > Aves > Passeriformes > Pipridae > Pipra > Pipra filicauda. The sequence goes on from NW_024104310.1 coordinate 103,501, forward strand.
GAAAACTAACAACTTCCATCCACGCATTGTATGTGTGTGTTTCCATAATGACAGCATTTAGGAAACACATTTCTTTGAAGGAGGTGCTGAACTTAGTTCTGCTTCATGTTTAGAATGTGTATGTGTTTTTTTTTCTTCATTATGTTATATAAAAATATGCTACTAACAAGACATTTACTATGCAGTCCACCTACTGTCACTTTATTACTTACTATACTTTCAATATTGCCATGATTAATTACAAATCAAGTCTTCTAAATGTGTATTATGCATTATAAGGATAAAGTATACCTTTGTTTTCAGTTTACAATACTCCTTGCTTCATCTATTTTGCTCACCCCAGACATAACAAACTATTATGGATGAGCAATTACAGTACAGGTTTAGTGGTTACTTATAAAAGTATCTGTCAGATGACTAATTATCTATAAACAACCTATTTATCAGGGGGAGCTTCAATGGCAGCTCAGAAGACAAATATAGTCAGCCCCTTAATTTTTTCTTTTCTTGATGAAAACTTCTGGTACTTACTTTATAGTGTCAGTTTCCTAACTAACAAGGAGAGAAGTTTAAGAACTTAGAGATTATCTGTTTTCTTTTTCTTTGGATCAGCAGAGGTGTATGCATGTCAAACTGATGAATAAATTTGAGACAAAGTCCTGAACTAGGGAAGCATCATTCTAGGCAGAGGAGATGAAATAGCCTTGCTGGGAAGTGGAGGCAGAGGCAACCAAGGTGTTGACTTCTCTTTGATAATGGCACACTATATCTTGTCACTATATCACTATATGCTGATTGTAATCACTAGTCTCATCATGGCACAAACAGCCTTTTCTTAAAGTTCTTTCTTGAGCATAGATGAAGGCGCAAGAGACTTGTCACCTTTAAGAGACAGGGTGGTGCTTATTGCTTCACACAACCAGTTTCCTGTTGCTTGTTACGTGAACCATTTCCAGAGCTTTTAACAAAGGAAAAACTGTTTGAGAAGTGCTGTGCAAATAACTGAAGCAAGAGCTGAGAGGAGGAGGCATAAGTGTACTTGAGGGCAAAGGAATGGGAAGGTGCAGTGTGACTTCCCTACTCGTCTTTTTTCATATAAGGTGCCTGGGTGGTGGAATAGTAGTAGTAAGCTGCAGGAGAAATAAAGCGGAAACGGGGGAAAAAGGTGAGTGTTGATTAGAGCAACAGAAGGAGGAAAGTAGGGTAGCTGTATGAAATAGTTTCAGTGATTCCATGTCCAAATAACATTATTTTGACTGTTCTGTTGCTGTTGTTAGTGACAAATCTATTGCATTGAAATATTTCTTTAAATATGCCTACACACATATATAAAAACGTGCAAGTGTCTTGAAAATCCAACCTACTTGTGAGTATGCATACAAACACAAATAATTGCATATGCATTCTTTGGTGTAAGGCACCTTGAGTGGAAAATGAGTCTTCGTGAGTAACTACTTAAAGTTGTGTTTTTCTCTTTACACATGCAACTACATTATCAGTCCTGATTACTTTAAAACAAGGGTGGGTAGGAAATAAAAAAAAAAAGAGCACAACAGATGTTTTAAGATCAAGACTTTTTCCTTACTGTTAATGGGTAATAAATTCCCATCAGTATGTTTTCCTTTTCAGCTGTACTTATATATATTTATTTACTAGAGTGTTTCTGGTTTTCACAATGCCGTTCTTGCTGCCTTTTAGAGTAGCTATCCTCATACGCCTGCCTTACCCCAGAGTGAGAAAAAGAATTTAGAAAACTAACTCGCCACTGCTAAGGTTCATTTAGCAAACTTTGGATCCCCATTGCAATTTGCCTGCTGGCTGTCTCCCTGGCGTGCAGCACTGTATCATCCAGTTTCTCAGAGAAGTATAATTGGCATATTGAAAACAGCAGAAAACAGCTTAAGGCCTGAATTAAGGCTTCAAGTTTTACGAACAACAGTTGAACATTTTCTTCTAGGTTTTTCAAAGACATTTCTAGCAGATCGGAGCACTTGTGTACCCTAAACAAAATCAGGAGGAGGGCTGTAAGATTTTTACCCTTTTTCATGTAATGTGTGTTTATATGATTTTAGTACTGCCTTTACAGTTTGGGAATCTTCTTTATGTTGCCTGGTTGAACAGTATGACCCACGAATTAGATGACAATTCTTCTGGCCTTTATAGCTGGGCAAATGATGGAGAATATATGTAAGCTGTTATCCATCTATGGCAGCTGATGGATGGCTTCTAATGCAGACAAATATAATTATACTTAATATATGTACCAACTGAAATGAAAGTAAGTTTCTAGAGCAGCTACTTGAAGCTGTAAGTCAATATTGGCATATTCTTCATTCTTTCTAGTTTACTTGAAGAATTTGTTAAAAAGAAGCAAACAAATTTTAAGGGGGGTGCCCCTGACAAGGAAGGCAGGAACTTAAAATGTGTCCAGCAAGGGAACCTTCTAATTGTCTGATAATTTGCTGTATTAAGTGCAGATAAGGAGCCTGGTTTTGATTAGGTACTTATGATGTCGACAGGGTTTCTGATTCTAGTAATACAGCTTTTTAATAATTTGAAAGCTGAGAACAGTTTATAATTTTTTAATACTGTGACTGATAAACTATACTTGGGTGCCATGTGGATACTGGACCTCTCTATTATTTTATACATTTGATTTGTTACAGATTCAAAAGAAAAAAATCTTCTCTTAAACTGAATTGCTGGAAATCTTGAAATATTCATACTAATTCTACCTCTTGCTGCCATTGTTTCTTTTCACAGTATTAACCTCCCCTTCAATTTCCATTTCCTCTCTTAAATCAGCTGTTCATACTGCAAGCAGCAAAGTAAGTTCCCGCTGTTTGAAGGGCATGCTTACTGGGCCATCTTGGCCAGTCTTCATTCCAAAACATTTAACAATTTGCAAACTAGTCTCAATAGATGGGCGTCAAGTTAAGCTTAAACCACAGCTTTTCAACAACCCTGCTTTATCAGTTCGTAGACATAGTGATTTTTCCCAAATGTTTAACTTAAAATATGCCACCTGCAGCTAAGCCCACTACAGCCTCTTCTGTTGTTTTTAGCTAATGAGAATAATTGATCCTTTTCTTCTGTGTATCATCCCTTTGTGTCTGTAGACATTCACATTTACACGTGGTCTTTTTTTGGCTAAAATAAACACACCTTGTTATCTTCATTTTTCTTCAGATATCCTGGGGGCTTTTTTCCCCTCCACATCGGTGAGATTATTTTTGCTTCTCTCTTCTAAACGTTCTTGGATTTATTTATTTTGAAATATGTCAGTGTGCTGCTTTAAATGAAATTGAGTTACTGTAGGAAAAAAAGTGCTGGAATTCCTTTAATATTTTTCTGGCTGGTGTGATCTTCTGCTTTCTTTTGGTGTTTTGTGTGTGTGTTATTTTGTTTTTGGTTTTATGTGTTTTTTTGTTGTTGTTGTTGTGTGGGGGGGTTTGTTTGGTTTGGTTTGGTTTTTGTTGTTGTTGTTTTAATCAACAGAAAAATAGTCTTTATTCTCATAACACTTATAACGCTTTGCATAGTTTAATATGCTGGAGAGACTCTAAATTCACTTACTACATATTTGTTCTTCTTTCTACCTTCATTTTGGGTCCAGCACTTTTTGGACAGTCTGTCCGCTGAAGTTGGTCTCAATCCAGGAAAAAAATCAGCTGTAGTCCATGCCCATGCATCTATGTATTTCATTAGAAGGGGAATGAAAAGGGTACAGGCACATGTGAGGTGTCTAAAACACACAGGAGATCTTTACTCCTCAGTCGTGGCAAGTTAAGATGCTTCAGAAGTATATCATGTGGATTCTGAAGTTTTCACTGGGGTTAATAGGGTTATTAATCTCAAAATTGCGGAATGAAGGCTGGATGGGGACGTTGGTGTGAAACTCACTGGTTCCATAGCAGTGAATTAAAGAGTGTGTGCAGTCTTTATTCTACAGGGTGTCAGTCTAAAGAGTTAATAATAACAGCTCTAAACGTCAGTCATCTTGCAGTGCAGTGCAGACACATCAATAAATTCTGCTTATTTAAGATTATTCCTTACTTAGAGCTTCTAAAGTGAAGTCTTTTTCCTTCTGACAATACTATATGAAATTGTATCAATAGAAATACAGGACTAGAGCCACACAGCAGCTCTGTATTAAATTTCTCTCCATGCTGACACCTATAAACTGCAGGAAAACACAGTAATGTGAAATTTACTTTCCTCCATAAAATCTTGAACAAACAACAGTTTTGCTATAATGTGGAAATTAAGAGACTGATTTACATCTACTGATGCAGAAATGCTAGGAGAGAGTAGGAAGGTATAGCAAAGCTTTTAGAAACTAATCTAAAACTTTACAATTTTACTGTTTTGAAGTTCTCTACCTTTTTTCTTTGCTGCTTTTCATCAGGGGAAGGTTATATATAAGAATCCACACTTTAATAATGTGGGTTTTTTTAACCCAAAGGTACAAAGAGCTTAGTCACTTTTTTTTTTTTTTTAAGAGGTCCTTTTCAACTCACAGATGGAAGTTTTTCAGTGGTGAAGCTGAGCTGGAAAGTAATCAGGGCTTTCATCCAGAACCAGCTTGTTGACGTGTTTCTTACTGTGGATAGTAATAAAAATATTTACAAGCATACTTTTTTTGATTTGACAAATAATTTTTTTTAATGGAAAAAAAGATAGTGAAATGTTTCATTCCACATTTTAACATGTTTAAACTAATTTTCAAATTAAAAGTAATCTCTTGAAAAGAATCACAATTTTCTTTTACAATGTTGTTACACAACCTTCAATATTTAAAATGTGATGCCGTTATTTTCAGTACCCTCTAAGTCATAGTTCATATGAAATTGATTATCCTAAAGCTATGGATTTGCATGCTAGGGAGAAATATTTTCTTTGCTTTTCAATGGAAGCAGTATCCCAATTTGAGTCTTACTTTGGTGGACAAAGTAGCTACCATATTCTAAAATTCTGAATAAAGTAGAAGTGCAGGTGTTATTTTTTGACTCATCCAAGATTAATTATTTTAATATGCAAATGAATTTGAAGCAAATTGAAGGCAAATATACTTTTTGGTATGTAATTTAAAGACTTTAGGGCAAGCAAGAGGAGAATCATGACAAAAAAATTATTCACTTCTAGTCAATTATTTTTGAAGAGAAAGTGTCCCAAGACTACCAGCTCTTCCAAAATCTAAGATATATTCATGGAATATATGTTTGATAGATATTGATATATTGATAATATAGATTGATCTACTTGTAGATTGGAAGGATGCTACATTTGCATTATAATTCTTTTTATGGCTATTAAGAAAAAAAAACAAAACAAACCCTGTTATTGTTTTTATGGCTTTTAAAAGTCTTTAGGGTGCTTTTCTTTAACTTCATAGAAAATAATTACATGAAGTCATCAAAAAGAATAGGAAAATAAGAGTCTGGGAGGTAGGGGTTTGGTTATTGTAGGGAGGAGGCAAAGAGACAGTAAGTCACTGACATTAAAAACAATTAAATTCAACAAAAGAGGGATATTTTACCACAGTAAAGTACAGTAATGGTCCATCAAAACTCCTCTTACCAGCTGAAAAATATAATTTAACAAGGTCTTTGCAGAAGCCTTCAGCTTTTGCTTTTAGAGTGAAGATATTTAGGTGTTAATGAGGTACCACAAAATGTAACACAAGTCTGAAGCAAATGGGGTTTTATTAAGCTGTCCTTAATATTTAAAAGACACGAAATAAATATGATGTCTCAACTGTCTCTTCCGAACCCTGCTTAGAGAAGTACAATGGAAACCACTGAAGATGTGTAACAGACCAAACCTAATCAGCCCTTTGCTGGTGTGTCAATCTTTCTAATTTATATCCTACCATATCATATGCACTGTTAATGCAGTCTGGGATGTCTGTATTATTTCTTCATTATAGACTACCCATCTAATTATAAATACAGTGCTTTTATTATTACTTGAAGAGAAAAACCTCTCAGTAGGAAGCTAAGCTGAGCCCCTACTTGTTCAGTGTGCAAAATGCCTTAAAAAAAGAAAAAGAGCTAACAATAGCTTATATCATTAAAGTCTTGTTCTCATTTCCAATAGAGACATTATAATTATTTTAAAAGGAAAAAAGTCAGGAGGAAAGCAAAAGAAAAAAAGGGGGGGGGGGCATGTTGAACCTTCCAAGATGGTAAAATTAAATATATAAATTTTGTGCCTCACATACAAAACCCTGGTTTACATCTTCTGAGTTGGAGAGAGTTACTAACCAATCAGAAACTGATGTCAGAATCTTAAAAAGTCAAGAGCTTTGAGACAGTTCAAACTTTCAAGTTCTATTCCATCTCTAATGTTTAATACATAAAGTTTTATACCCTTTAGAAGTCAAAATACACACTTGAAATACCAGCCTCAAATCCCTCTGAAGTGTGTGACACATGTCTCTCTTAATATATAACATTTTAGAAATGCTTTTGGCCTGAATAAATATATGAATGAGAGGGACTGAGGCAATCCACGGGAAGCTCCTCATGTGTGATAATCTGTTGATCTCCTTTGAATGAAGATCTTAAAACGTTTTAGAACTGTGACTTTAAAATTTAGAAGAAATAATTTAAACATATGACGCGCTGCAGACCAATAACTGAACTTTTTAATGACAAAGAAAATATTTCCATGCATATTTTCATTACATTCCTATACTGTCCACATGGAGTAAGTGTGTCATGATTGCAAATTACTTTGAAAAATTGACAATGTTTATGAACATAATTTTTAAACATTTTACATATTTGTGTACTAATATTTAAAACTCAAACTTTCAAAATAATTACTAAAAATTTTGAAGGCTGATTAGTTTAAGATGACAACTGGTAATCAAGATGTTAAATTATGGAATGAAAAGTTCATAAGTAAAAGCAGGAGATGTCGAGCTAGACACCACATTACTGAGCTGCAATAAAAGCTAATTATATTACTGGGCTAGAAAGCAAAGTGTTTGGAGTGTGCATCTGTCTCTGCTAACCTTCCTGTGAGCGTGACCCATGGGTTAGCCTTCCCATATGTGTCAGATGTTTTTCCTCATGCTCTGCTTTAATCACTCACCTTGTAGAGCCTTCTCAGACAAGGTTTGCTGTTCAGTGCATTAGCATCTAACTCAGGTGTGCTGCAATCTGCAGGGGTGCCCTGGACCTTACCTAGAGTTCTCAAACCCAGACTGGCCCAAGCTGTGGCTGCCTGAAGTATGACAGAAATGTTTCATGTTCATAACCAAATGTCTGCTTGCACAGTAGGATCAAGCCTCAGTCCCACAAATGTAGTTTAAGAAAAGAATGGTCCAGTTGTAAACTCCACTCTGTAACTTTTTCAAATGAAGGGTGTAGACACTTACATGATTGTTTGTGTGCTGTGTACTGAGAAGTCACAGAGCTGAGAAGGAAAATGGTGAAAAATCTGATAGAGAATTACACTGTGATAGAAAACATAGAAACAAATGTGACTGTCCCCATCTGAAAGTGGTAACAAATGTCTGGTTATGGAACTCAAAAAAGGGTAAATAGAAGCAAGATTCTGTTCATTCCTCTGCATAAGGGCAGCTGTGCCTTTGTTTCTTACTGTCTGTGATAGTGGTTTCAAACAGTCATACAGTATATGCTGGCTTTTCTAAACGAGATCACTCCACTTTGCATCTATTCCAGTGCAATTAAGACAATGACCATACTTGTATATGCGTTTCTGTGTATATATGATTCCCATATAACATATACAATATATATAATTCCCATACTGAATAATATGCAGCTATCTTTTCACATAATCGGTTCACCTTCATGCTCACTAAGCCTTTTTGTGAGGGTTATTTTGGCTGTGTTGTACTCAGTCCCATGACAAAGTATTATACCAGCTTAGATCTACATTCTTTTCAAGGGGATTTAAGCCACAGGCTCAACCCATTCCATTCAAAGTATTCTTCTGTAAAGACAGTCCTATGCTGCTGCTGCTTCACCTTCAGCCTTTATAATGTGCTTTTCTTTTCATGGCCTTCCCCAGATTTCACTTTCCAAGTTCTGTGGAGAAATTTCTTTTCATGTTGGTACCTAGTTCTTGCATGATGCTTCTTGCTCCAACTGCAAGAACCAAATCTCAATTGCCATGTCAAGATGATTCAATAAATTTCTTTATTGCTATCCTTTGTGTTTCCTGAGTTGAAAGTCTTCTGGTTCTGCAGATACCTGAGCCAGGGTTGTGTTGTAAAGTCAGATAAGAAAAAGAAGCTTTCTTGAAGTACAGTGGCCAATATTCCATAGCCATCCTCCACAGTGTAGAAAATTTAATCTAAATTCCTGTATTTATTGTGAAATTCAAATGTACTTCTTTTTGAAGAGTACAGCAACTAGCCAAAAAAGATATCCAAAAAAGAATTCTTTCTGTGTGTGGAGGTTGTTCTTACTACTTCAGATTGAAAGTTGCCCTTTGAAACAAACAAAAAAACCCCATGAGTCACTGGGGTATAAAAAGAGAAAGGAAAAGGTTAGGAAATGTTAATAAAAGAGGTTAGGAAATGTTTGATAAATCCAGAAGATGGTTAATTGTAAAAACAATTTCTGTTTAAATTTAAAGTTTTTCTGATGCCAAGATGGTTTATCATAAAAATGTCTGTGGCAATAAGACACATACATACCATCCAGAGAACACAGACTGCTATTGTAACACTGAAGTGTTATAGATGACACCAGCTATAAGAATTGCTCCAGAAGTACCTGCAGGCTTATTTTCAAGGCACAACCAACTTTAATAAAAGTGTATTCAGCATGCTGTGGGAAGCTGATTAGGTGATTAGATAACCCATTGCACTACAGTAGTAGCTTTTGTTCTTTTAACATTCAATTATTTAAATAAAAGAATTTTTCTGTTTAACAAAACATATTGTTGTCTTATACGCAGAAATATGAAATTTAACACATCTCATTTTCTAACAGCTCTATACTTTTATCAAGTCAATAGGCTCTTTTGTTTTCCTCCTGGTTGCACTGTGATTACATTATTTTATCAGATATTAATTTAAAAGAACGACAGTGAATTTAGGTATTATGTCGAGTTTCAAGTAAGTATCAATTGCATTTTAATAACTTGTATAACAATGCTTCTTATTTTTAATACCTTATTTTCAGAATATTACTGTTATCATAACACTTGCATGGGAGAGAGTAGTTAATTCTTTTCTTCTCCCACCTGCGTTGATGCAACTCCACTTCTTTGGAATCTGACACAGTGCATTACCAAAATAAAGCTACACACACGGCATGTCGTGCTATGACTAAGGGCAAATAATATTCGGTACTAATTTATATGCTAAGGCATGATCCTGAAAACACTTATATATGTGACCAAGCTTACAATATATGCTCTAATTTACTTGGATCTGAAAGCATTTGCATTATCAGGGCAAAATAAAGAGCAACTGGATGATAATTTCTCTGTGTCTGAAATAGAGGAATAACACTAGTACTGAGGTACAGGTAGAATAGCTGCATATCATTTCAAAAATATAATGTTTCCTCTTCATCTAAGATTCAAAAAAGAAGAGTTTAGGATCTGTACGAGCATCATATTTAATCATGTTTTAATGCTCTTTACATTATTATGAGTAACTAATGGCAAAATTAATGTTGTTTTCTTACCACTTCTCCTAGAAAAGAATCAATGGGACAGTGCTAGTGATCTGGGAAAGCTACTACATGACAGCAGGAGGGAAAAAGTGCTCTTCTGGCAAGTGTTATTTTAAAAAATTTCGACATCCAAGACTGATTTGTGGTGTGATTTTCTAGATCTATCAGGACACTCATTGCAGAAAGCTTTTCAGAAGCCTGATTTTTGACCTATTGTGATTGTGGAGTAGAAAAAAAAAACGTCCAAAAGGGTCAAATTCAAATAATAAAACTGTTGAACAAAGTGAGACCCCCTCAAAATATAAAAAATATAATAAAATTGTTGGTAGAAGCATACTTGGACCATCCTCATTAAGTAAGTGTCTTTCTGAGGCCGCATGCGTTGCTTGTGACTGAATTATGAAGAATAGGTGGTTTTCTTTAAGGGACCTTAACTGCAAATCACTACACAGCTGATATTACTTGTAGTTGTCATGATGCCTATTTGCAGCTGCCAACTATCCCCCAACGATCCAGTTTAAATGTTATGCATGTAGGAGGAATTAGAGAAGAGCTTACTGAAAACCTAATTAACCCCCTAATGCATTTAAGGTGAACTCCTTGTTCCTTAAATGTCTGAATATGCATAATAACAACAGCCCTCCAAGGGGAGGATTGAGTGTTCATATTAGGGGATCTTTAAAAGATTTAATTAGCTGGTTGTGAGAGTTCAGAAGTACATGAAGAAATTTTTAACTTATTGCAGTCTTCCCTTGCCCATAAGAGAAAGTTGAAAGGGTCTGATCCATAGTTTGTTTCACTCAATGATAGAGTATTTTAGTAAACAGATAATATTTTAAGATTCCAGAAAGGTATAACTTAGTGAGGATCTGGAATTTTTTTCATTGCTTCACCAATTTTTGGAGTACAGTTGTCCATATCACTTGGCTTCCCACTGCCTGGGAGAAACTGGTCTAAGATGTCTTATGGCCTGACAACTAGGATAGTTTTTATGACTTGAGATTGAGCTGTCTAAGTAACTACCTTTCTGAGAAGACCACAAGGCTAGCAGTGGAGTGAGTTTAAGGGCAGTGTCTAAACGGTTAGAGTAAAGCAAAACAAATAGGCTATTTCTTAAATTTTAAGTCAAAGTACACTGATAAACAGGTAAGTCAGTGTATGGTTTCACACAACTCTCCTCAAATTGTTTTGACCATCACCTGATCTGAAACCTGACTTAACCAATAAATTAATTTAAACAATTTAAACAGATAAATAGACATCAGCTTAAGGAAGAAGAAAGATGACGTTTAATCTTGTTGAGTTTTACAGTCTCTGGTAGTGTCTGATAGTAAATCCTGAGGCAATTCCTTCCTTTTTGCTTAGTCCTCTGTGAACTCTGATTTGGGATTTTCCAAACTAGAATGGATAAGCTGGTGCCTTTGTCTGTAATGACTTATGATGTTGTCATTATTTAATTATAACTCCCCCCCCTTCACATGTATGCATCTCTCCATACACCCTTTGAGCCCAGTGAACTCCTGGTATCCCCAGTATGCCACAGTGAGGAGGTCTACACCTTCCTTATCCCTTGCACAAGGACTCGCCTTCTCCGAGTGCTGCTTGCTAGAGTTTCATGTGGTGGTGTGGTGTTTAAGAGAACAGGAAAAAAAGATCCTTCTTTATTTAGCTTTATTTAGCTTTCCAAAATTACGATCGTAATTTTGGAAACATATCTTGATTATTTTCTTAACAGCCAGTGAATTGAGTTAATTGAACTGGTCTTACAAAAGTATCAGTTACATGTTCTTATTTTCATGGACATACTGAATCTATTCTTTCTGCATTGGGAAACCAAAACTGTAGAAAATATTTAGAAAAGCAAAACCTGTACTTTAGGTAATGCTCTTGATTTATTTTTCTTTAAGCAAAGTATTAGAATTTAGCCCAAAAGAGTACAGGAAGGAGTAGTATTGTGTCTTTCCAGTTCTCTTGCTTGAGCTTCACTACTGAAGACTATGAGTTACTAGAGAGTTATAAAAAATGGAAAAAATTCAAGGAGTAACAAAATTGATACAGCACAGCTCTCAAATGTGAAAGATAACATAATCAATACAGACTAAAGTAAAATTTCCCTACATTGGCTTGAGGCCTAAATCTGTGGATTCTTTCTTCAAGAAATATTTTTCTTACTTGATTTGCTTAAAAAAAAAATCTTTAATAAGAATTTGTGCTGGTTTTGGCCAGGGTAGAGTTAATTTTCTTCCCAGTGGCTGGTATGGGGCTGTGTTTTGGATTTGTGCTAAATACAAGGTTGATAATACAGAGATGTTTTTGTTGTTGCTGAGCAGGGCTCACACAGAGCCAAGGCCTTTTCTGCTTCTCACAGTGACACGCTGGTGAGGAAGTTGGGGGTGCAGGGGAGGCTGGGAGGGGACATAACCAGGACAGGTGACCCCAGCTGACCAAAGGGATATTCCAAACAATATGACATCACGCTCAGTATATAAAGTGGGGGGAAGAAGGAAGAAGCAGAGGACATTTGGAGTGATGGCATCTGTCTTCCCAAGTAACCATTACACGTGATGGGTCCCTGCTCTCCTGGAGATGGCTGAACACCTGCCTGACCGTGGGAAGCAGTGAATTAATTCCTTGTTTGTCTTACTTGTGTGTGTGGCTTTTGCTTTCCCTCTGTAACTGTCTTTATCTCAATCCATGTGTTTTCTGGCTTTTAACCCTTCTGAAACTCTCTCCAGGATCCTGCTGAGGAGGATGAGCAAGCCAAGTGTAGTATTTGGCTGCTGGGTGGGGTTAAACCACGACAGAATTAATATAAATTTGCTTCTGTTCAGTCACAGACAAATATGACCCTAGATGTGGTATTGTAAACCAAAGAAGGTTTCACTAGAACTGTTGAAGGCATTACTTGCTGCAATTTCTGGCTGCCCTCTGCTGTCCTGCCTGGACAGGATGGCTTGCTTAAGGACGAATTGTTTTTTTAGGGGTGTGTTCTCTGTGTGTGGTTTGTTTTGGTTTTTTGAACTCTACTTACAGGAAGTTTTGAATGGAACCAAATCAACTATCACACCACAGTGACTACAGGTTGAATAATCCCCTTCAGGAGGCAGAGATGGGGTTGTGGTGATCTTGTGTCAGACTGCACCCACTGACAGACTCTGCTCTCCATCCAGGAGTTGTGTTTCCTGTATGATCACTTAGTTCTGCAGTGGTGGTATAAATATAAGGGGGGGAAAAAACCCTCTACAAACTGACTATAGTCCCTAGGGGATAATTTCAAAGATACAAATGCTATTTACCACCTGAATTGTAACCATGGCTTTGCAAACCTTCCCCTATAGGACCAAACCATACAGAATTAAATGATTTTGAGGAAAATCAGTTCAGTAATTTTGGAATAATGGGCATTGGCAATGCCATTTTCACATGTGGACAACTGAATTTGTATGGTGGTTTTGCTGTTGATTTTTTTTTTCGAAAACAGAAGTGAGCCAGGCCACTTAGAGCTATGCAGTAGGAATTCAGTAGCAATCCTCTACATAAAAGTTAACTTACTTAACTTGTCCATTTTCAGCTTTTATTTATAGCATTGCTACAGGCCAGAACATTTTAAAATTGAGCTCCCCAAGGTGAACGCTGTTGTATTCTTATTTATTATATTTTGGTGTATTCAGTCCTCTCCCTGTGAATAAAATGTGTGAATGGCCATGCACTGTGACTTTCATACTGTGAAAAAGATGAGAACTTCAACAATGAATCAGAGAAATCAAAGGCTGAAATCTTGTAGGCATGAAATAATGGTTTTGTACCACAGCAACACAGCAGAGAAATTTCATTAGACCATAATCCCAGAGAAGGACTTCCTTATTCTTGTTTCCTATGCTAACCTTTAAACTCATGGAAGAACACCAACAAGACCATAACTTGAGTATATTCTGCCACTCCCATTTAAGAATTCTGATATTTTTAGCCTTTCACTGCAAGATGGAACAACTACTGGTCACTGGGCAACTAGTGTCCCAGTGATCTTAACAATTGTTCATCAGTTCCATTGACCAGATGAGCTCTCCATCTTAGGGCAACCAGTGATATCAAAGCATTTTGTCAGCGTAATTTAGGAGAATCATAAGATTTAGCTTGAGGTGTGGGGTTTTTTGTTGTTGGATTTTTTTTTTTTTAACATGAAGCACAGTTGTATGAACACATCATTCCACTAGCTATGTAATTTTATCAGCTTTTTTTTACTTCTGTATTTAGTTAAGTATGTGGTTAGGCACAAGTAATTGATAAAAGCAAATAGCACATTCAAACCAAACTTTTTATGCCTTTTAATATTTCATAAACCAATTCATTTATGACTCTTCCATTTTGCATATGTGTAAATTTTGTAAGTTTTTTTTTTGGCAAACACACTTTCAAGTGCCAAAAAAGACAAAATTTGGCCACAAAGTTAAAAACAGACAGGTAATTAACAGTAATTGACACTTAGTGAGAAGTAGAAAAGGTAGTTTTTCACTTTTTCCTTCCACCTTACTTAACCACATCTTTTCTTTGTTTCAAATTATAATTGAATATTAATATATTAAAAAAATTGGTAAGTTGCACCTATGGTTTTAACTGAGGAAGAGGGCACTAGACATATATGAAATATAATAGCATTATTATACATCCTCCAAGGTGTTAAAAAACCATTGGAAATGAAATGAATATTAAATATTTCGTTGCTCATTTGCAGTCATTGCATTTCTTAACTTTACTTCCATGTAGTCCTTAAACACTAATCTGTTTTGCTAAAAAGCTACAGCTTAAAATAATAAATGGGTCAAAATATATCAAATATGGGAAACCATTTCTAAAAGGAAAATGGAACATGAAAATTAATTGACAGATTTAGTTGCTGCCAGACAGATTTTAAAAATTACTTTAAACCCATTCTGACACCTGAATACATCTTTAAATACCTTCTGGCAGCTCTTCAACCTTCTTAGTATTGAAGCAGCACGGAAGATGAGACCTTATAATAGTGCAATGAACTAACCATGCAGTGTATAATGTGCAAAAGTTGAAGTCATGTTTAAGTGTTGCTTGTAAACTCTGGTTTCTCCTTCAGAAGAGAGCCCTGTAGCTTAGAGAACATATCAACAGCCAGAGTTATTTTTTTTTTCTCTTTTACGGGCTGTTAGCAGTGGTATAAAGTATTTAAAAAGGAATCCAGACCAGGCTTCTGTTGTAGTTGTGTGAACCACGAGGCTGTAGAACTGTTCACTCTCATTCTGTGTCCTGCTGGTTCTGTCTGGGAGGCTTCATCCAGCTCACAGAAGAAGGATAGGCAGCCTCAGTCCATGCTTCAGCTACTGCATTTCTCTAGCCACTGGCTTAAGAAAACAGAAATACTTAAGTTCAGAATAATAAAACCAAATAATTTTGACATTTCAAAACTTTCTTTTCTTTCCCCAAACTAATTCTGTAATATTTTTCTAATTCTTAAGATGGGCTTGAACTCATGCATCTTATTCCTCTCAAAAGTAGCCAGAGGCATTCCGGTATGGACCATTCTTTGATTCATCTGTTGAAAACCTTCTATCTAGATCAATCCTAACTGTTCAAGAAGGAACAAAAGAGAGCCTCAATAGCCTGTCACGTTCAGTCACATTCAGTGTGTTTGAAAAGAGGGAATGAGAGGGGGGAAAAAGACCCCAAAATGCTTCTATTCTGGGTCAGTTGTTCTGAATTTGTTTCTTTGATTTTTCAAGTCAGTAGCTAAATTGAAAAATCAATTATTTACACGTCTCTAACTACATGCTTCCCTTTTACCAGCCAATTGTTGGATATGGGCATTTCACCAACTTCCCTTCCAGAGGAAGATACTCAACCTCCAATCCCTCACCCTGCTTTTGTGGAGCAGGGGCTGTGTGATAGCTTAATAGAGTGTGTGTCAGTCCTTGTGGAAAACTCCTGGTGTGATCTCATTTCATTACTGAAGGGACACAAAGAGTTCTTCATTACTGAAGGGGCAGAAAGTTGTTTTGTTTTTTTTTTTTCCCCTGACATGCAGTCACTGGGTATTTATAAGCAGTTTATGGAGCCAAATGAAAATCTGTGGAGCAGTGTCTATGGAAGGTTAAGATATTGGAGAGGTTTGGCTAGAAGGTAGGACATGGGTGATTTGCATATTTTTCCACTGATGTGGCAGTTTTAACTGTATGAGTGTGTGAAAGCAGAAGTGTGAATGATAAAAAGGAAAACTTTATAAACATTATTGCTTAAGATCCATAGCTTTCAGGGCAGACACTCAATTGCCTTGTAAATCATTAGGGCATCATCAGTACAGGTGTTTAAGGGGAAACTTGGTGCAGTATTTGGGTTGTAATGTCACATGTGCTTGTAAAGGTGCCTGGGCTAGATGACCAGAGAAATCCCTTCTGACCTAAGGCACTGCAATAGTACAGTCTAAATGATTAGTGGATATTTTTTTTCAATACAGAATCTGCTCGGGCAAACTTTTTAATTAGCACCATCTCCATTCTAACACCTTGAAAGTGGATACTGATTGTCATCCCATATTCTTACTGTTAATAAATTCCTTCCAAACACAAAGATCAAATATACAAGATTATTCAAACTTTTCTTTGCTGTCCCTTGCTTAATAAAACAAGCGAAAGCAAGTGAATGGCGATGGTGCATCTAAAAGACACAACGCTATTCATAAAGCATATTACTTCTTTAGATTCCCCAAATTCTAATTATAACTTTACAAAGCAATAACAAAGATAGCAACTGGGTTCTAAACTAATAATCCTAAGCTCTGTGCAAACCAGAAAGCCCCGGTGTCAGTAAAATAATACAAGACACCTGTTTTATATGGTACACATCAAAAGCAAGCCCCAAGGACAATAACTTTTAATATAGTAATTATTAAATGTTTATTAGCCAAAGCTCAAAATATCAAGAAATGTATTGTAGTAGAGAACCGACTATCTCCCAGGCACACACAAAATCTTTCTGTTCTGATGATTAAAACTTTGGTTGCCAATAATCTCTTGGCCCAAGGTAGCAGGTGTTATTACTGTACTTAGAAAGTAATGAAAGGATATTTCTTATCATTCGGTTTTCCTGTTTATAATTTAAAGTACACTCCTGTTCATCTATCTGAAATTAAATTCTTAAATTAAATACTTTATAGCTTTT
The DNA here is from genome assembly GCF_003945595.2 of Pipra filicauda. NCBI lineage: Eukaryota > Metazoa > Chordata > Aves > Passeriformes > Pipridae > Pipra > Pipra filicauda. The sequence goes on from NW_024104310.1 coordinate 120,351, forward strand.
TCATTTTCCTGGAGATAACAAAATTAGTACTAAAAAAAAAAAAGTCTATTTAAAAAAATCCAGAGAGGGATTCAAACACAGAAACTTTGCAGAAGTGCACTAATGTTTTGCAGATGCACAACTTCAGTTTGAGTAAGTCCAGTTGTTTTATCTCAGTTCTTGCACCAAACAAAACTGGGTTTAAATCCAGACTAAAACTTTAAACCTCTGTTCTTGTTGCGCTAAGAATGACCATGTAGCAATATGTTATTGTACACTTTAATAAATTCCACCAAGTGTAAATTGGGACAGAGAATTGAATTTGGATCTCCTGTATCTTAAAAGAAAAGTAAAGCAATAAATTGTAAATAAAATGGAAGTTTGTATAGGAATTTCCCCACTAAAAAGGAAGGAAGGTGGGAATAAGTCTTTCATGTGATTAGTGCTGCTCTGATAGACCACACACACAAAGCCTTTTTTTGATTGCTGCTGCTATTTACTTGTTTCATTTAACAAGGAGGTGGGGCTAGTTGAGACAGAGGGCTTTAAACTGAGGAAGAAGTTCTTGAAGTGATAGAGAACTGAAAATCAGCAGGGATGAGTTTTTGGCCTTCCCTGCTGCTGAGGGAACACTAATAGGAACTGGAGTTACTTCTGGAATTACTGTAAATCAATTAAGGGGAAAAATGGTTAGAAAAGAGCTTCTATAACTGAGCAAATGACAGTGAGATTTTGGAATTAATTGGAGCATATGAGGGGAAGAAAAGAGGAGACAATATTGAGAGAGAAATTAAGCATTGCTCTAAATAAAAAGTGGATTCATAAATGCCAAAGAAAATAAAGAATTATGGACCAAGTACACTAGTGTTGAAATGCTCAGCAATGTGATAGATTTTGAAAGCAGTTTTTTACATGAGGATGCTGTACCCCCTAAGGCAAAGTTTGATAACTATCTGCTACAACCCTTAAACTTTAAAACGGTTCTCTGTACATGAGATAAAAAGACAAAAAGAAGCAAGAGAAATGGAACCCATGTTTTCTATAGCTCCCTGGATATTCCCGTAGTTTGGAAAGGCTGGAGCTCTGACATTCTCATCTACACTCCTGTATTGTTTCTTTGCCACTATACTTTCCCAGAACTTGTTACAGTGGATGTGGATGGGAAGTGCCTGCTGGCTGAAATTCCACCTGTCTGTAATTTACTTTTGATCATTCAAGGCAGAATTGGGTATCAAACTGATAATTTTTCCTTAATGAACAGAGCATTTCTATGAGGTGCTGAGAGCCTTTTACCTCCCAGTAACGTAGATGAAAGCTGGCAGCACCTTGCTGTGTTGGGATTCTTGCATTTAATATAGACACCTTGAATTTATTTGTGAGGAATGGACTACACCTTTTTCAAGAACAAAATGAATTTAAAATTTTAATGTGGAGTACTTTCCCATTTATTGTCTGTTCTTGGGTTTATTTAATTTCTGATTACAGCAAACAACTATGTGCTCTTGTGATATATGTGGCCTGACAAGAAGCATGTGGGACAAAATGTATTTTAAGACTTTTTTCTTCCTCATTCAAATTAATCTACTTTTAAGGTTCACTAGAAGGAAAATTTGACTCTAATCCAACAGAGAATTTTGGTTTTTTTTTTTTTTTTCAATGGAAGGTCTATTCCTGTAAGTGAGTCCATAAAATTCTTGTAAAATTCATGTTTTTTCTTCAGTAATTTTTGGAATGTGTACATCCAGAGTACAATGAAACGTTGAGAGGTTTATTTCAAAACTGTCAAGAATACAGTAATTTGAATCAGGGTGGGTCATTTCCATTCTATGCCTTTTCAGTGATGACAGGGATTGTGTTAGATAAGTCTTATGTTGCATCTGTGCAGTCATTTCAATTTATAACTTCGAGATGCTCATTGAACTCACAGGTCTTGCATGGAGCTGTTGGTATTTGTGATGATACAGAAGGTGGAGTAAAATGGTTCAGCTGTGTTGGCTCAATAGTTTTATAGAAGTAAAAGAATCAATTAAACCTGTATTTCTGGCAGTTTTGTGAGATAACAGGACAGATTTGTGAGGTAAGAAGGTATTGTTTGTATATTTAATAGGGTGGAATTAGATCTTGATGAATGGATGTTTGAGAAATTATAGGGGGGTACCAGTTTAATTTGAACAAAAGATGGAATTCGGCAATAATGTAGAGTGGGATAATGCGACCTTTTCATTTGCGCGAATATGATTTAAAACTGTAATCTCTTTAATCTGTGGTTTCTTGAGGTTGCAGTTGATTACAGGTTTTTATTAGCTGAAGTAAGGCAGTATGTCTTGCACATTATTTCTGAAGCGTTCATGCAGCTCTGCTGCTTTATATAGAACTGCTAAAAATCTATCAGCAAAAAATATCACCTGACACTGTTTCTTGTTAGATATAATTTGAAACATGCAAGCATCTCAAAATAAATCTTGATGTAGACCTGGGAAGTAAGAGGTTCTGATTTCTAAAGCAAATAAAGGCTTAAAATTGCCATGGGAAACAGGATGCTGAACAACACTTACCTACCCACAAATACAAAGCTCTTGTGGAGTCTTTCAGCATTACTTGAGACTCCTCTGGAAGTACTAATTTTGAGTCTGACAGCACAGGCAGTAGGGGAAGCCAGTTAATACATGTTTGTTGTCTCTGAGATGGCACCAATGGGGTCCTGCTGCGAGAGTAGTTTTTGTAATGTGGGCACCTGCCCGCTCCAGAATGGGCAGAGACCCCAGGGAGTTTGGAACTCAGTCACTTAAGAGCTGTGAGTGATAATGACTTTCATGCTAGAGGCACTATTTAATTAAGCAACCCTCATGATTTCACAGTTTTGAGAGATGCTGCATCTTTAAGAAGCAGAGAGTTTTAACAAGCACAAATTCATACTGTAAAAACAGAAGTTATTAATTTTTGAAGGGTTTTCAAAAGGAAAATTTTAAATTACTTTACGTTTAACTATTTAGTGCGAGAGCTACAACAGGCTTAGATATCCAGAGTAGGTCCTATATGGAACTGGGAAAAATTGCAAGCCAAAGTCAGAAAGCATCTAAAATTCACTGCAGGCCCATCTGTTTTGCTTTCTTGCTGTCTGGGTGTCTGTGGCTTCCCCCCACTGACCATATGCGTGTTTTTTTTCATCACAGTATTTCTTAAGACCCATTTTTGGGAGGTGTCCTTGGAGAACACTTAAAAAAACCCCTGGTGCTCTGGATACTTAGAGTGGAGTGAAAGTCCTTGTTTATTTCTTTCCAAGTGCATCTAGGAGGTGCAGAGATGTTGACAGGTGGTGATAGCTCCATCCAATCTTTTAACAAGTAGGCAGCTATCTCCAGGAATACCTTGCTGCTGTGCCTGCCTCTGTGAGCAAGTTGGAACTTGCAGACATTTCAGCGTGCTATTTACCTCCCCTGTTGCAACAGTTCTGTCACACAGAAAAGTAAATTCATTTCGAATTCCAGAGCAGATACAGCTCGGGAGCTTCTGACTTATTTGTTTGGGATTTGGAGATGGGGGTTTTGCTGCAGCGTTTTTTGGAACAAAATTACTTTGATGGCCTCCATTTAAATCAAACTGATGTAGTTCTTGATAGTCTTTATTGGAAATATTGCATCAATATTTTAACTTGCTTAACTTTGTTCTTAGAGGGATATATTTCAAATTCTTATTACTCATCTTTGTTTACTTATTTTCTTTGTACAGAAACATGCTTTGATATGGAAAATATTATACTCAGCCTAACTTCAAGCACTTGTGATTAGTTGTTTGTTAGTAAGGGTACATTGTAACTTACCAGGTGGATTTAAAGTCAACACCTGCAATCACTTCATGATTATTCCAGTACTGCTGGTAATGGCAGATAGGTTCCTAAATACTTTAAAAGATAGATGGCATTGAAAGCTGTAAAGATTCTGGGATGACTTGTTGGAAATTAGGACAAGATTTTATCTTCAGGTAAAGGACTGTGCAAGTTGCAGTAGCCAAGAGTAAACGATGACACTGAAAGGATGGCTATTTTTTTGTTTGGTTGGTTGGTTGGTTTTTTTCAAGAAGGCATTTCTCTGAGAAGCAATACACTCCTCGTGTCACATTTATGTTGAGATGAAGGGTAAATTTTTGCTATCCTGTACTTCTAATATTCAACACAAAATGAGAAGTCATCTCTGTTGTTAGTGATTGCTTAAAGACATTTGCTGTCCTGTTTCCCCCTGAGCTGCTCGAGAACCCTGCTGAAGGTTAAGACCTCTTAGCTTAGATGACTGTTTGACCTTGCACCTCTGTATTATCTGTTAGGTTAATCACCTAAGTTCTACTTTCCTAGCATTCCTCTCTGATATTGTTGGTATGTACTCCCCATTTCCTCTTGATCCTCTCAAGAGGGAGTTTATGATCATTAAGACCCAGCCTTCCAACTTGGTGCTCAGACAGCCCACTCACCCATGTGCAGCCAGACGTGTCCTACACAATCCACTCTGCATCAATTTTCTAATTTTCATTGTTGCACACGCAGTTATTGTGAAGCCTGCTTGAAATCTGCTAAATGCCACATACTTCAACAGGCTGCCTAAAAGAAACAAAATGCTGGCAGTCTATTCATCCTTGCTCTTTAAATGCTTCTGTGTTTGCCTACTTGAGCCTAGTATGTCAATGGATTGTGTCAAATGATGTAATGCGTGTAGGCAACAGGCTGCTCACTGCTTAGCTGTCTTTACACTTCTAAATGGCTCAAATCAGATCACTCTGATTAATTTTTGGCTGCACCCCACATATCTCAGATTTTGGGCAATGCTAAATTTGTTAACAAGTTACGGTGGTTTTTTATAAAAGTGTAGAAGGTTGTATTGCCCAGCAGTCTTTTTGCTAATGAAACCAAATTGGATTTCACATCCTTCTAGGAAGTTCCATGGAAGTTCCCTGGTTCACTCAAGGTGAATGAATAATATTAGTGGCCTCATGTGCACCTCTCATTTAGGTGCTTGTTCACTTTTTGGATTTTGGCAAATTTGCAGTTATGTTTTGTATCAATAAGAAACCACAAGGATTCTTAAAGCACTGCAGACAGATATCAGCATTCTAATCTTACAGAACAGTTCACACATTAATCATAATAAATTTATAGCATTTATCATGGAGTCATAGTTCCTCAGCTCATGAATTTGTTCTTCTCCTATCCACAGCTAATTAGGGGTGTGGAGGTTCTGAGCTGCTCAAGTAACAGGTAGACATGGCCACTCCTCAGAAACTCCATGAAGATTCAATGTAATGTGATCTAAAGCTTAGTACTAAAATTTGGCTTGGGATAGTTTGTTTTCCTGACCTTCTGTTCCTCTTGTGTCCTGCTTCAAAGACTATTTAGAAAAGATCCCGATGTTCAGTGCCTGCCATCGTTTTTATCAATGACTGTAGAAGAATGAGAAAAAGGAGAATGACAGAAACTTCTGTATTTGAGGAAAATTATCCCTGATGTATGAGACATCTTCAATTTGCATATCTTCCCTGGATAGTGCTACTCCTTTAAGCTGCTTTGAGATCCACCATCTCAGTGTCATTCTGAAGAGCTGCAAAAGGCATGTTGGTTTTCACTTCACCTCTCTTAGCCTGAAGCCCCCTCTCGGGGAAACAGCTCTTCTTGTCCCAGGAGTTACCTTTCTTCTGTGCAGGTTAAGCAGGCAGCACAAGAATCTTCTGACTGGGGTTGTGGATTCTGGTGCATTCCAAGTGCAAACCCGTGGTTCAGCTTTGCTTTTTGAGCATTTTACTTTTTCGGTCATACTGAAATTTAAGTGTCAGCCATAATTAAGCACAAATAAATGTCACTCATACCCATGGTTAAGCACAGCTGAGGATGAAGCCATTAATAAGTTTAAATATGTTTCTTTATGGTTTTGTTTGTATCTATCTTACTAGTTTAGAAAGACATATAACAGTTCTGGCTGGCTTCCATTTTTCCTCTCCTAAAAAGACAGAGCATATTTAGTGTTGATCCTGTACTGCTGAAAACCAGGCTACTTAACTTAGACTGTTAAAGACTAGCAAATAACCAGAAATATGTGTCTTGGTGACTCATTCTTGATGTAAATAGTTTTAGTTATAGAACACATGTATAAAAGTGACCTTTTTTTCTGTACAGTGCGTAATACCAAAACATATGATTTGGAATAATTTGTAAATTTAAGCAGCAATATTTACTTGGCAGACAGTCCTGCCAAGTTGGAAGCAATTGATAAAAACTAAAAGAAATGAATGATTGATTCATTTAATAGAATCATGGGACAATTTAAAAGTCAGTGTGGAAAACAGCAAGAAACCAGTATTTAAGTGGTCTACCACTACAGGAGAAACTTGAACCAATTCTACTTAGTGCTTCTGGTTAAAAATGAAAATGAACACCTGAAAAAGAGCAAGTAAGAGTAAAACTACAAAATGTCAGCTTTTATACTAGCCCTTAAATATTGCTTATTGTTCTACTGAAAAAAAATCCAGTCCTTTAGATTAATACTGCTAAAATGAGCATTTGGATCACTATGCCTGAATATTTTATATTTTTCTTAATTTCCAACACTATATAGAAGAAAAGAATATTGACTATTTAAATCATCCCCATAATTTTGAAATGGGGATGAGCTTCAAATTCCAGTAAGCTTTGCTTTGAAAGAACTGCCTCCTCTTCAGAGAAATGCTAGAACAAAATAAAAACAGTGTATTATGAAGTATATGTTGGCAAGGAAATACTAGATGAGTTAAAACATCAGGCTGTTTATTTTGTTGGTTTTTTTTTAGGAAATACCAAAGACCCACATATTCCCTCCAATTCTAAAATCTTGCAAGGAAGAAAATACTTCACAACTGCCCATTTTAGATTGGTAGTTCTGTGGTTTTTCTGTATGTAAACTTGATCCTACAAGACAATCCTCCTATCCTCCTCCCTTATAGAGATGTTCTAAAGGGCTGGATGCCATTAGGATTAAAGTAATGGCTGAAATTTGGGTAAACACACTGCAAATTTGAGAGTGGATCTCTGTTGAATTTTTGGCATTGGATGCTTTCCTTCCACATTTTTCAGGGAACTTCTCATTCCAGTAGGTTATCACTGTCATCTCCTAGCTGTGTCTCATCATTTCTTTCTTGGGAATTTGAAAAATCCAGCTATAATAATCAACCCTACTTCAGATATCTTCAGCTAATTCCCTGGCTTCATGTGGTGTTCAGTTCATTTGAAACTTAGTCTGTTTTATCTTTTTCCCTGCCTTAAATACCTGCAAAAACCAATCTTTATACATTGGGGACAATACCGAGTTATACAATATACACCATAAAGAAAGTACTGCAGTACTTTTGCCAGTTTACCATCTTTTTACAGTAGTCAGGTTGCTAGAAATCAGTACTGGGTAGGGAATAAAGCCCAGTCTTTGCTGTTCTACCTACTCTTTTTCATCCTTCTTTTTTTCCTCTGAAGGATGTTTTAAGTCACTCTAACCAAATGAGCAGCAGTAAAGGAGTAAGGTCATTGTTTAAACCAAGTCCAACTTTATTTCTTCCCCTCCTTAAAACAGACTGTTCTAGCAGATTTGTACTGCTGATCGCTATCAAAGCCTGAAGTCATGATCCATGCTTTCAGTGGAAGTGCCAGAGTTATGTAAATGGCTTTGAATTCCTCGTCCTCTTATGTCATTGACAGGTCCTCATGTCACTGACATAACAGGTCACTGACACATCCATTCCCTTACATTAAAAAAAATGAATAAACAGTGCAGTGATTTTACTTGCTAAGAGAAATACAGTAACACTTTTTTTATTTTTTAATTTTTTTTTTTAAATTTCATTAGTACCTGCCACTTTGTTTTAACTTCCAGGTCCACATCCTAATTTAAATTTGGGTTCATGCTTGTTGCAATTGCTCACGTGTGTATGGGCCCACACAGGGTGTGGAGATGCAGGCTTTTAATGCCTACTTGCAAATACACAAAAGCAGGCACAGTCACGGTCTGCTCAAATTCATCCTGAAAGCAAGTGGCATCTTTCTGTTAAATTTATGCTGATTTCAGGCTTTGGATAAGGGCCAAATTCCCATGCAAAATGTAAGCACACAAGTCCTATCTTGGTTTAAAAATGAAGCCCTAGATATATAGTGAGAAATGTAGATGTTTAGTAGCTGGATCACCAGTCGTTAGAAATGTCAGTTGCAGTAATTTCAAATTTATTCATAGGGAGTTCACATCCAAAGACAACTCCAAAGGGGCATGTTTCCAATAAAAACAAAACCTTGAAGGCCAGTTTCCTATTGTATTTGATTTAGTACTCTTCTTTTTTCTTTACATAACTTGACACATACTGGCCTGATTACACTTTTTGTCTTAGCTTGATAAAGACTAGTTCTGACTTGATGTGGTAAAATGAGACAAAATTCTGATGTGACTTCAAAGTTGTAAGTGGAATGTACTTGGTTTTCTGCAGCACAGTGGAGAGTTTCTTGCAACTGCAGGGCTCCAACAGTCTTTTGTAAGGGAATAATTATTTTCCTTTCTGATTTTGTAATTGTGACTTTTAATCTTAGACATGGAGGCATACATAGTGAAGGGGATGGAGTTGATGTGGTGACTTACACCCTAGTGTAAAGGAAATCAAGGAACATGAGAGAGCAAACAGTGGCTATGCATGTGTATTCCTCTATGGCTGTGTTCATTAAGACCAACTCAGTAAGACCAGGGAGATGGAGAAGGCTGTTACAGAACATTTTGGAAGTACATGAAGCTTTTTCCTGAGTGCAGTGGAGTTACTTGGTAAGTTGAGACATGATGGACTTTGTTGACCCATCAGGTCTCAGCCTTCATGCAGGTGAACTGAATGCATCTTTCTTCTCACAGTCTTTAACTTAATTTTTCCTCCCACTCGTATACTTCTGGGAGAAATTGTAATGAAATACTAGGAAAATTATTGAATTCCCTCCTTCATATGGAAAAACAAGGGTAAGAAGGCCTCTTTCAGTTTTTTATTTATGATTAATGAGATGAAACTTCTTAAAAGATATATTAAGATGAATGAAAATAAGTGGTTCTGATATGTAGTGTTGACCCTTGCCAACTCCAACCTCTCTATGGAAGGAATTTGGCATGTTTTCTACTTTTCTCCCTATATTTTCTTGTATTTAATATTTTCCCCACCTACAGGTTTTGAAATACCTGGACTTCATTCTGTACGTGGGCACACATCAAGAAGGTCTGGAGTTTCAAAATATCTTCCATCCTCTTCAAGTTATTTGCAAGCACATGCAGCAAGAGAAACGAGAATTGTTGCTTGTAAGCAGTGTGGAAGAAAATAATTGAGTTTTTGTTCCTGGTGTTGCACTTTTGCTTCTCGGTATGCAAACCATGTTTGTTGTATATGTCTGTGCAACCCCTGTGCACGTACACCTCAAACAAAGAGAGGGGAAAAGAAACTGCTCGAGTGAGAACAAATGCTGTATTAATAATCACAGGCCATTATCCATCTAAAAGTAGGGAGAAAAAGCCAATTATTTTCTTTTGCTATGGACATAATTTGGTCCATTGACCTCGCTGAAAAATGCTGATCTTTGGGCATGACAGTGTGTTTCCAGAAGATAAACTGGGATCTAAGTCTACAACAAATTAACTATTTTAAGGCGCTTTGCACTTAATGCAAAGGAAGAGAAAAAGACCTAATAAATTTAAAAATTAAGTAGCATCCCTTTTTCTGATGGATGTAAAACCAGTCTAGAATAAAACCTTACATTTAGGTCGAGAAAATAACATTGAAATTATCTCTCTTGTAATCTTTGCATGAAGACTGCATATTTTATCAGGTGTTCTACATATAGCTCCAGTAAAATCTGATCTTAGTGAAGAAACTGCCCTTACAGTATTTTTTAGCCCTGTCTATGCTGATTGGTCAGAGATAGATCAGAAATTACCTGATCTCTTAGCAAACCAAATCACTTGGACTAATATTCTGCCTCTCTTCGTTGTTTTCTAGTGTGGGCTCAATACCATACTGTGTTATCACAGTAAACGTTTTTGATCACAATCCTACATGAATATATCCTAAATTTTGTTCTTTAGTGTTATAACTTTGGATTTCTAAAGACTGCATCTAATTTCACAACTTCTTCCACTAGCATATGTTGATATATGAGATGGAGTGAGATTATCTGGGTACCCTTATGGCAGTATGATGAGTGTCTCAATGCTTTCCTAAACTGATTAGCATAATATATTTAAGAGCTCTAACTTACCAGAGTGGATGCAGGTTGATGTTGAAGTCAGGCATTCCTGTTTCCATGCACTGGGTGAGTTTTAGCTCATGGATTACCAGCCTGTATGTGGTTGGGATGAAAAAAAAAACAACCAACCCACTAAAATGCAAATCAGCATGGTATGACTGCATCCCAGGGAGGGATGGTGTAAAACATTTTTGTCACTGAACACTCCAGGAACAATATTTATAGATTAATAAGTGTAAGCAAAAGGAATTCAAGTTTGATTACCTTTGTAAAGATTTGTTTTAAGCACTTACACTTTACAGATTTATTTATTTATTTTAAATAAGCCTTGGGGAGTTATTTTCTGCTAATGACATGGCCAGAAAAGAGCTGAAACAGCAGAATTCCATTGCTAAAGTTCAGATTGATTGTCACTGTTTAACACTGCTTTATAGCCTCTCTGGAACAAAGAAAATATCACTTTTTAATATATAGTTATAATATTCTAAGCTAGGAAGGGAGGGAAAAAAAAAGAAAAATTTAACAGCCTTTCCTATTTCCAAAACAGACTTTATGAAATAGGGGGATTTTTTTCTTTTTAATTTACATTCTAGTTCAGCAGCCTTTTCTATCCAGAACCTACCTTGTAGGTTTAGATTGGGTTAAGTGCAAAAAAATAACATTTGATTTTCCACGTTAATAATTAGGAAAAAGATTAGTGGTGTAATTTTTTTAATTATTAGATTTCTGCTATCTACCTGCTGAAAAAGAGAAAACAAAACTGAAAGGGAATAAAAAAGTTTGAGGCTTCTTATTTAGCAGTTGAGCTATTCTATTAATAAAAGAAGGCCTTTAAAGAGCTTTATTCTGTGTTTGTCCTGTTTGTGTGGGTACGTCAGCAGTCATAATTTTAATGAGAATTATGCTTTTTTTTGGCTTGATCCAAGTCAGACCCCTCCAATCTTGGATTTTTTAAGCACACAAACATTTTTATAGCATGTCTTGACACACGCCTAAGCATGCTGTTGTATGTGAAAATCCCAAGTTTCTTGCCTTCAGCATAACTTAAACATCTGAAATGGGTCATATCAGTGTGGTAGCCCTAATTTTGGCTGTCTAGGTTATTATTTCTATTGACTCCCTAGAACTTTGCCATGCCTCACCACAGGCCTCCAGGCCTGGCCGCAGCGTGGCTGGTGTTTGTCTCCAGCACAGGTGACCCACTGAACCTGATGGATTAGGGTGGTGACACGTGTTGCCATCACAGCTTGTCCTCAGCAGCCTAAAGGCAGCTCCCAGCCTGTCTGCTGAACAGGCACCTGGATGGAAACTCAGTGGGAAGCTGAACGTCATGTTCCATTCTGCTCTTTCAGATAGATCTAAAAAGCACAGCAGTGCCTTTGGTACACTGTTTAAATATGTGATCTACTCCTACTCGTATTTTTTTCAGCCAGCTACTTCAGTCAAATCTGGAATTAAACATTAATTCAATCTATAATGGCTTTTGCTTCAAACTGGGGTAATTTTAACTCCTGCTTACAAAACAAAATATTTTATGCCAAATCTTATGCACATGAGTACCCTTAAAGTGAAAGCTTTTTCACACTTATGACTTGAAAAGTCACAATTTCCAGTCTTAAATTACAGTTAACAGTCAAGAAACATCCATTTTCCACTGCGCAGTGAGTTGTAATGTATGAGAAATGCACACTATGAAGTGTGATTTCTTGTTTGCTTACTTTCACAGGGATGAGTAAGGACTGCCTCCATTCACATCAATTACTATTGCCCAGCACTAACACAAGGTGAATTTGACTGACAGGAACACCAAAATTAGTGTTCTGAAAGAACTGTTAAGGTGCTTCATAATAGGACCTATCACAAAGTTAGGGGAAAAAAAATCACACGAGAAAACTTTGGTGTTTAAATGAGAAGTTTAAAGTAAGTTATGGAATCTAGACTAGAAGTGCTTAAATGTTTTCCCTGTTTTATTTTCTTGCTCTTTGCAGGGAGATCAGGTGGAGTCACAGGTTCTCTAGTGAATCCATGAGAGACAAATATTCAAGAACCTTTCATTTCAATCACATAATAACTGTCATCTGACTGTCCATATGAATAAACTCAGTATTAGTAATGACACCCTACCAGAAAAAGAAAAACAAAATAAATCACACAAAGTTCAGATGTGGAGAAAAATATTTCAAAAGAGAAGATAATTTATAGACATGCTAAATTTTACTATTGCATTGCAATTCCTGCTATGGAGTTGCAGAGTAAATAAGAGCTATACTTTTGGCTAAAGAAAAATGAAGCATTTTATTTGCTTTCTTTTTAGTGAGTTTGGATGAAAAGAGTTTCTTTTTTACCTTTAAAAGAAAAATAAAGCTTGGGGACTATAGAGAAGTAATTTTTATGTATTCTATAACACTTCCATTTCCTAACAGCCTCTCCTCCTCTTCTACAAGAGGATCAATTATCATCCTCTCTTACCAGTAACAGGAAAAGGTCAAAAGTGAAATAAGAAAATACCATCTTTCCTAAGGGAACAGATTCATAATGTGGAAGGGAGCCTGTAATTTGGCAGCTGTAGCTTTGGGAAGCTAAAGTTTAGTACAGGAAGAAATTGGAATGTCTCTTGGATGGGGAGATAGTGGTCATCAGAGAGTGCAGTTGACACGATTTCTCTGTGTGGAGCTGACATCAGGGTGCTTGGTGCTGTCACAGAAGGAAGGCAAGCAAAGGCTCTGTTTTATGCTATTGTCAGTTCTGCTTTTTTATCTCACATATCATGCTCACAACTAATTGTGTTTACTGTGCTCCTGCAAAGCAGGTAGTGAACACTGTATAATTAACTGGGAAATTCCAACCCTCCTTTTTTTCTTCCAAACTGTGTATAGGAGATTTCTTTCTGGCTCTTTCCCCTCTAAGCAGATTTTCTATTTGTATGCACATGGCTGTTAGATTTTGTAATTTGTTGTTTTGCATCTCTGATACATCTTCAGTTAATCTCTAGTGTAAATGACTGAGTTTTTTTGCTTTTGAGTTTGGGGATAAGGCAAGGTTAGGCTTGAATGTATGCAATCCCATTGTAGTTTGAAATTAGGATCATTACTTCAGATTTTGGCTCAAAACTAGTTCTCTTATTGCCATTACATGTTGCCAATGCATTTGTGTTGAATAATATAATCATTAATCTCTTAAAAATTAAGATGGTTAAAGAAGGAAGCAATAACAAAAGAATAAAAGAAAAAAAAGAGATAAATCCAGTCTAGGCCTTAAAATAGAACCTTATGTGATAATTCCATTCGCAGCCACAGGGTATGAAATGATGTCCTTCCCTCTGCTGGATGAGCTCCTGCAATGTGTGCAGAACCTCTTGCTGTGATACTTCAACAAATCAGATCCTTGGTCTGTAGCTTTCATCGAATGCTGGGAATAAATATTGAAAGATATTTATATATATATACATATATATGTATATAATAATCAATTGAAGTCATCTTGTGGACTTAGTTGAGTTTTAGAATTGGTGTTCTCTACCTTTGTATGGTTAATAAACATCAGTTTATAATGTAGAACAAAATTGCCTATTTTCTCATCTAAAGATGGTTTCTGAGTCTTGAACTGAGTCAAACAACTGAAAATATGAAATGTCTCGGATATAACCGATGAAAGCTTGAGTGGAGAAGCAGCACCCACTTACTGCAAAGAGTTTGTTGACCATCAGTTCCTTTGACCTTTTGTTCCTTAAGGTAACTTCAGCCATACAGGTCACTTTTGTCACTAGAGCAGAACTTGTCTTATGTTTACAAGCCAAGGGAGGGGAATTCTCCTTATTGTGGTAGCAAGAGGTTTTATTATACATACATACATACATATATATATATATATATATATATATTTTAACTGTCAGTGAAACCATTCAAACTTTTATCTTCCCTTGGGAATTAGAAGTTTGTTTCATGCCTTTTCTAATGTGCTGTTATGTAACTCACTTTCTGGTCTGTGTTAATTATTCAATGATGTGTGGGTTTTTTGTTTGTGTGGGGTTTTTTTTAATTACTGTGTGTAATTGAGTTTGTTGGATACACCTAAAAGATGTAATCAGAGTTAATATCTGATAGGATAGAAGAGGTTATCCAGGCTACAAAGAATTTACGGTCTAAAATGAGACAGGAAATAGATAAGAAAGGAAAGCAAAAAGAAGACATTTCCTAGAAGGAAACACTGTGCAGCACTGTATTGCCTTGACTGAACTGCTTTAAGTGAACAGGATCATGTGTGGCACAGTTATCCAGTTCACCATGCCCAGAAAAATTAGCTGACTCTTCCCCAGACCAATCATTTTACAACTGTCCTTAATCACAGACAAACCACTACTAATTAGACCATGCTGTCTCTTACACTGCTGATTTTGGTAATAATACAATCAGTATAATACTGTATTATATAGTTGCCATTGTCTGGATTTTTTACTTGTATATGCTGTCCTTTTCCCTGTGCCTCTATTCAAAATTGTTTAGTGTAATTTTGTCTTTATTTGTAGGACATTCTCAGAGAATAAAGATTTCTTGCAGGTGAGAAAGAAAATCAGTTTGCTTTTGATTTTACTGAATAACCTAATTTGACTTCTGGCTATACTGTGAACATGACTGTCTAGAGCAAAAATGTTATTCCATATCCTTGAGGGTTTTTTTGGTTGTTTGTTTTTTGTTGTTTTTTTTTGTTTGTTTGTTTGTTTTTTTTGGTTTTGGTGTTTTGGTTTTTTTTTGTTTGCTTGGTTTTTTTGTTTTGTTTGTTTGTTTTTTAAAGAGTGGAAAGAAATTGCACTCAAATATAAAGTAGTAGTGACTAACAAATTTGATTTGCAGCTAAAGCATAATCTTGTGATAAATGTGTGTCCTGCAAATATTTAATTTATGTGGCAGGGAAGGTAATCTACCAGTTTCACCAATGCCTTAGAATGTAAATAAGAAGATAGAAAGAGCTGGACATGGAGTTCTCCTTTGACCTTTGTAATTCATAATTGTCACCTGTAAGAATGCTTAAGACTTGGACTTCTGTGTAGTTTATACTTTGTGTTTATGTATGCTTCCTAGCTAAACAGTACAGTGATGATGGGCTTAAGGAGAAACTGAAACAGGGCAGACTGAAAATAATTAAAATATTCACCCTTCATTTGTTCTTCATAATTTGTCTCGCCACACTTGATAATTATGGGAGAGATTAAAAGCTTGCTTTTTCTCAGCCAATCTCCCTTTCATACTTGATCCCCACAGTGAAGTTGCACTGCTGAATTTGTGGTATCAAATTCATTTCCGTAGCAGGACAGATTTTTGCTGTGGCATCACATAAGTAAAATGATTTTGACTTCACTATGGGGTTAAGCTGCTCTAATGGGAGAAGGAAGAGAAAAATAAAACCTCCTTGTGGAGAAGAAACAACTGCAAAAGCAATGCATGTGATAGTTTGATCCAACAACTGCAAATCCTGTGACAATTCTCCTTATTTTAAGTCAGTGGGGCTGCTCAGTAGGGATTTCTTTCATATTAAGAACTAAAGGGTAAGTCCCACAGTGTGATCAACTTTGTGGTTTTTTTCCCTCTTGAAATACTGTTTTTTCCAAAATATAATTTAGCAGGAAAATTCTTCCTTAAAGCGTACCTGTCAGGATTATTTAAACATACAAATACAATACTCACATGCATGCTCTTTCTGATCACATCCTAAAAAACTCAGCATACAATATGTGGCAACATATCCTGAAAGAGTGGTAGCGGTATGCACACGAAAAATACCAGCAGTGGAATGTTTCCCTTCTCTGGCTGGTATCATCTGAAGGTCGTGATGACAAAGGGCGTGTTTGGAGAAATGCAAACCACCACCAGGAAGAGAGGCAGGAAATGAAATCACTGTAACGAGAACTGTTGCCCACTGTTGTGCTGAGAAGTGAAAGACACTTTGATGATGGGTGCAGTGGGCTAATGTTGGTCACTCTCCTGGAAAATAGAATTATGCATAGCTGGTAAACTCTGATAAAATGAAGAGCAAAGTCAGTCAGTGACAGGCACATACCAATTGTAGTCTAAGGATTAGCAGGCTCTATTTTAAACTCATAATATTTAAAGTTCTTCTGCTGCTGTTTCTAAGGGTGCTGGTTTAGCAGTATATGCATATTTTTTAAGAAGGGGAAACACTTCTGATTCCTTCTAATTGGACTTCCATTCAATGCAAAATCATTGTAATTATAACACCTAAAGCTAGTCTAAAAATATATTTATTCTGAAATCTAATTTTTAAAATAGCTATTAATTTGGAACCATGTTTTGTATTTTTATATTAAAAGTGGGTTCTCAGGATAGCCAGACAGAAGAATGAGTGTTAAAGAAAGATAAAAAGTGTAGAAATAAAATGGCTCCTTCCTCCCCTTCCTTCCCCTCTCAGAAACCTCCATGTCTTTTTGGGAGCAGAACATACTTGTCAGTGAAAATGAGTGGTGGAGGGATAATGGACTTGAGACACCTAGAACTGTGCAACAGTTTAAACCATTTTCCATTTAGAATATTTCTGAGCTAAAAAAATCTGGTTTTGAATTAAAATGTAATGTGCCTGTGCAGAACATAGGTCCACTTCTTTAAATTAGCCCTGAGAAAGGATTGCTTTGCCTTTAAGCTAAAATGTTTTACTGTTTTAATTGAGATAAATGGGCACATAAAAATAAACAAGATTCATCTTTTGTGAAACGTGACATAGAGTCAGATTATAAAATGAGAAGCCATTATACCTTGTGAAATGTCATGGATAGCAACCACATCAGGAAACTTTAAACAGAAAATGCTACAGATCTCCTTCTTAAAGCTCTTGGCACTATATAGATGGAAAACAGTATGCAAGAGAGATGAACCCTCTCTTATTCTAACTGACTCATCTTTTTGAGTTTCCCAACAGCATTAGGTGGAATCTGACAGATGGTGTGGAGAAGATCGAGGCCATGACCCCATGTCACACAGAAGACTTAATTAAAATTTCCTTTTTCTTATCCATTTCTTTCACAGATTCCCAATGGGGCATTTAATGTGCATGAAAGGGCAAAACTGAAGCTATGCATATGGAGGAAAGTCCGATATTTTTAGTAATCTGTCTTTGTTATGGAACCACAAATGGAAATAAACTGAGTATAATTCACAAAACTAAGGAAAGTTGCTTCAACAGTGCTATCAGGTGTCATGGTTTAGGAATGGTATTTCCTAACTCAGTGCCCCCATCAAGAGTCTCCAGACCATGTGCCACTCTCTCTTGCTACCCTGCTTCCCCCTCCCCTTCCCTGCTGCAACAGGATGGAGAGGAGAATTGGAGGCCAAAAGACAAAGATCACAGGTTGAGATAAGAATGATTTACTGTAAACAGCAATGAGATAAGAAAACAAAGAGTAACAGCAACAATAATAGTGACAGAGGGTATAAGAAAAGAAAGGATTCATGTGGAAAAAACCCTACCCAATAGCTCTCCAGCGAAAGGAATTCCCTCTCCCTGAAGAGAGTCTGTGGGATAATGGAAACCTAGAGGGGACTGAGAATTTTAAGATAAAAAGCAAGTGCAACTCCCTGGACGGACTGAGGTCGACATGCTCCCTAGTACAACGATCAACATTGCTCAGAGAACAGAGTGTGGAATGAAGTGGAGACTATGTGGCCCCCTCCATTCTAATCCCAGCAGAATGGGAGAACATTGTGGTACTGAGACTGTACAGTCAGTACCTGACTGATGAGGGAGAATCAAGTTCTGCTGCTGAAGCCAAAAACCAAGTGGAACCCCCTCCTCAGGTGCCAAACTATGACCCCCCCCCCCCCCCATTAAATACACCAATTAGAAATAAAAAGTATTGATGACTGGAGCCACTGAAACTCCACCCAAACATAAAGAAAATAGTATAAAAGTAAGTTGGGGCTGGAGGAAAGGGGAGAAAACCTCCACCGAAACTGCTGGAATCAGTTGATGGGCTGAGTCCATCTTCTCTCCTTCCAGAGGGATTCCTTGGGTGAGAAATACACTCTACGCACGTTAAATGCTGCTTTTAGGACCAGAGCTTTTGCTCATGCTTACCCCATAATATATTAGTTAGATGGCTTCCTGTCAGAGCTTGTGTTTGCTTAATATCTGTATCAGTAGATTGCTTTAAAACATAGTTTTGCAGTACATACTAGCAGAGACATCCTTTGAACCTTCTTAACCTGTCACAACTTGTATTAATAGAAAGTGTTATTCTGTAAACTGTTAAAGTGAGTCCTTGCAGTTGCCGGCGGTAGAAAACACCTTGGCAGGAGCCGCTGAGGGGTCTTGGCTCTGTTGAGTTCCCCCTAACAAGGGAGGATGAGGTACCCTCTGATCTTGTGAATCTGTTGGTGAAGGGTCTGCTTTCGAGACGCTGACGGACTGTCGGACACCAGGGTCTCAACTTTCCTGGGGGACCGATAAGCAGCAATCTAAACTCCCACCTTTAACGTGACAGAGTCCCTTTCCTCTGCCCCTGGCAATGACATGAGGTGGTACAGAATAACCTCTGGGTCTGAGCCATCCTTCCTCTTGGCTACTGCAAAAAATTAACCCTGTCCTGGCCAGAACCAGGACACTGGGCTGGGGATTGTTTACCAAAGAAGACAAATTCGTCGCTCTCTTACCCTCAGATTACCAATTTTAGAAACACTTTATTATATTTCTCAGTTGCTGTTTAGGGTACCCATAAAAATATCACATATTTGATGATGATTTAGTTTTTGCAGTTGCTGAGTATGAACATTTTCACCAGTTCTTTAATGTACATAAGAGAACAAAATTCTCAACAGACTTGATTTTGCGTGTGTGGACTAATCATAGTCCTTTTGTCTATGGCAAAAGTGAAAGTGAATACCCATATGCTGTATTTCATTTCACTGCAGTTTGCATATAAGAAATCATCAGCAAGCCTGAAAATGGGGAATTAGCCTGAATTTCCAAAGCAACAAACCCTTCCTATTATACAATTATGATTTAGACCAGAAAGATATAATTCTGGAATGGAGAAGGGGTATGAGAGATGTGAATAGTGCCACTCAGGAGTCACAGGGCCAGTCAAAGAGTAGATGATATTGTTGGCTCAGAATGAGGAGGCCAGGAATGAGTGTACTTCTCCTAAATAAATCATCGGGTTCATTTAATCTGTTCATCACACAACTTGATTTTTTAATTCTTTCCTGGTAGAATTGTGCCTGTATTTGTGTGAACATGTTGCTAGAATGGAAAGAAGCCTTAAGAATGCAAAATAGTTATGAGTGAGCACAGAAGGTTAGACATCACTCACAGAAGGAAATATACTATTTGACAGAGAAGCAATGATGGGATGGGGAAAAAAACCAGAACAGATTTGTGTTTATCCAAAACGGGTTTCTGGGAACAGACTTAGTTTTGACTGTTTTTCAGGACCCAGTTGCAGAAATACATTCATGAAGCCCTGTGGGATAATTACAAGTTTCATTCTTGATATTTTTGTCAAGTTTCATGTTTCTAAAATGAGGTTAAAAACCTTCATGGAGATACTTCTGTACAGACCAAGTATATGTAGACTGATCTTGTCACCCACAGCAATACATTTTCAACAAAATGGTTTTTTTATTCAGCTTTTAGGCAGACACTGATTTCTTGTTTTTTTCTTCCATTTACATCCTAAATACAGAAAGAATGTGATGGATTGTCCAGAAACAGACTGAAGGCCCTTCTAGGATTTCTTGCATTCTAGCCTTGTTTTTTACAGGTTTATTTCCTCCACAGTTGAGATTGCATAAATAGTGATCTTCATCTATGTACCCCAGCCCATTTGCACTGTGTTAAAAACTGCAAAGCACTTTGATTACTGATTAGTAATGATCTGGTTTGCATTTCTTGTCCTCAGTGCTTTCTTTCTTTTCAATGACAAAGTATCCATGGATATCTTTAACTGATTTAGTCTACCATCTGCTCAAAGAAGTTGAACGAGTAGGCACTGTATGGGTGTATTCTTACTGCAGAAACAATTGTTCTTTCTAAAAGCATGCCTTAGTATAAATTAAAATGCTCGAGGAAGAACTTAATGCAATTTCAAATCTGCAGTACTGCAGACCACAGCGTTTAATCAGTATTTAATCTATAAAGAATCGAATCTCACATTCACAAATTAGAGGGATTCCCTGAGGAGTCATTTGGTTAATGCTGGTATTGTATTATATAGCAATCTGAGCTGGGGTATAGCAAATATTTTGTGAAGTTCTGAAAATAAAAAGATGTGACATTCGCTCAGCTGGAATATGGATTATCTTTCATTTTTGCAATTCTATGCTATAGAGCCACCTCAGAGTACTAAGCTATTCATTTCTGTAAAATGTAATTGTATCTATTCAGATTTATGTGCAGGGATGGCTCATATTAATTTAAAAATTTATGTTCAGTGAGGACATACAGTTGAAGTACAAAGCAGAATTTAGAATCAAAGTCTGTGTATTTGAGTGGGTTGTGGTGGTGCTTTTGCAAGGACTTTCTAGCTCTGACTTAAAAAAATAAAGACCAAATTTAAAAGAATCCTGAGTTTTGGATAAGAAGATATGGCTATCTGTTTAAAGACATATAAATAAACATTATAGAGTTTTTACCTGCCAGTTAGGAAGAAAAAAAAGGTAAATAAATAAAGCAAATAAAGTTAAAAAAAAATTTAAAAGTCCCTAAAATGAGTTCCAATACTGATTCCCATTATGCGTCCTAATGATGCTCATTACAATCCTAACTGCATTTTAATGCTGAATTCTAATGCCTTCATTCATCATTGGAATGAAATACAAATGCTGACAATTGATAAACTTAATAATAATAAAAAGGTTCACAGGACTCAAAACTGTCTTTGCATAATTTATCAGAACAGACAAACCTAAGGTGGTTGCAGTTCAGGAATACCTCTCTGGGGAAAAAAAAAAAAGTAAACAAAGCAAAACAAAAATCCCAGCACAGAAGGAAGAAAAAAAAATATGGAAGTAAGAGTCAGCCACTGAACACAATTGGTATTTACAGACTTCTTAGTGATAGGTTTTTTCTCATATTTTTTTTGCTCATAAAGACCTTATTTGCAAGAAAATACTAAACATAGAGACAGTAGAGAACAGTGCAGGAGGGCAAAACATTCTGAGCAATTTTGATAAATTAATTTAAGATGATAAATATTACCAGCAGCTATGTAAATTATAATCTTTCACATTTATATATTCACTCTAAAGTATCTGAAAATTATTAATATGCCTACTCAGGTTCTCAAAATTATCACTTGTCAGCGTACACCTACCTCTTATGATACATAGTACACCTATAAAATTAATGCTGTAAACTGATTTTAAAGGGAGCAAAGATTGACAGTATTTCTTTTCTCATACTCCTTGGTTCCAAGGTCTGAAATGAAAACATCCCAAGTGTTTTATTTAGTCATTGTTATGCTTTCCTACATTTTCTCTCATACAGTAAAATCTCAGTAAACGTGTTGGTCTGTGATAATACTGAATGCTAGATCTCAGTAAGTTATTTGGTGCACAGGAAGTTTTACCTGGATGGTTGACAAAGCTGAATTCTGCTATGCTTGAATTCTAATTCTCAGTTGTCCAATACAATATAACCCTAAAGTTGAAACTATAGGGTTAAGTTTTTTATAAAGCTGCTATTACACTGAATAAAATATATATTAATTCTGTCCTTGCAAAGTCAAATGTTAATATAAATCTTCTGTTAGATGCTTTAATGAGCAGTTTTCATATAAAAGACTGTCTATGAGTATCACTGAAACTGTAGTACTGCTTTTCCGACTATTAACATCTGGCCATGCTGAACTAAGCATGGTGGTGAGAGAGAGGAACCAAAGAGTTTCTTACTAGAAAATTCTATTGAGTCTCCTTTTTGTCTTGTAAAACTATTTTAATTCTTGTCTTTGTATCCATCTTCTAGATTGTTACATTTATTTTATCAGAAATGTATTTTTCTTTCCACTATTCTCTATTTCAGTATTTTCCCATTTTTTTCTCCCTTTCTCTCTTCATTTTTCTTTTATTCTGCTTTTTTTCTCCACTTTGTTTTTGATTCTTTACATTGTCCACCTGCCTATCCTTCCTGCACTTTGATTTATTTTAGGTAAAACTCCTATGTCCAAGTTGCCATGATGTGAAAATGCAAAAATATCCTCAGTCAAATCTTTCACAGTTCCTTCAGTAGGACAATACTCTGAGGGATTGATGGGGAGGAAGATGGGGGCTGTATTTAATCAGAATGTCTTTTAGAAACAGGTAAAGGCAGTGCACATATGCACATCTGATTGATTCTATATAATGTGTGCAAGTGATTCCCTTGGAATAATTTCTGAAGGCGAAGAACAAATTATGTTTGTACAACGTTTAGGTTTAGTCTTCTGTTAAAACTGTTCCATCAGAAAATGAAATTTAAAGCTCACTTTTCTGCTTAGTATTTGTCACTTTATTTGGAATGCTTTTTCTTCCAAAATCAATTAATTTTTCCCATTTGATGCTACTCTGCACTTCAATTTATACTCTGTTGGCAGAAATACAGTTACTAATACTCTTAACCACAGCTCGTTGTTTAGTGGCTGTAGGTTTATCTTCACTCAAAAAAAAAAAAGAAAAAAAAGTAGTGTAGTAAATGAAGACTGACTAGGGTTAAGAAAGTGCAGAAGAAATATATTTCTTTTTCTGTCTGATACATAGTTGTGGGCAATCATAAAGAAGTATTGGAAAGCTGGATAGAAATATTGCTGTAATAGAGATTTAGAACTTGTAGCCGCATTACATACCATTTTTATGTCCAAAAAGGGAAGTCCTGACTGAGAACAGAAAACAAGAAGTAAGTTTAAATGGAATAAATCCTCCTACCCAACTTCAAACATGGCACATGCAGAGAACTGTCTCTTTTTCTGTACTAAGTTGCTATTATATTTATCCCCTTCAAAAGTAACTGCTAAAAAATTCTACCTGTATGGATATATGCTCATATCTACTTAATTTATCTTTCTCCTCTTCAATTACTTGCAAAATCTGGGTTGAAAGTGCCGTCATAATCCATTTATCTAGACACATTTAGTCAAATGATGTATTTGAACTTCAGATAAATGTACTGAATGTGATTGCACGGTCTTGCCCTGTAGCAGCGTTCTGTGGACTGGTGAAATTTTTTCATTGTGAGTAGAAAGCAACTGTAAGTTTTGTGTTTTGTTAGTACATAAGAAATCATCAGCAAGCCTGAAAATGGGGAATTAGCCTGAATTTCCAAAGCAACAAACCCTTCCTATTATACAATTATGATTTAGACCAGAAAGATATAATTCTGGAATGGAGAAGGGGTATGAGAGATGTGAATAGTGCCACTCAGGAGTCACAGGGCCAGTCAAAGAGTAGATGATATTGTTGGCTCAGAATGAGGAGGCCAGGAATGAGTGTACTTCTCCTAAATAAATCATCGGGTTCATTTAACTCTTGGCAACAGGTATACTTCAGAACTGTATTTTATCTTAGGGTAATCTGAAAATACTTTCTGTTAATCACTATTTTTGTGGTAAGCATTTCACGTAACCGGAATATTTTTTGATCACTTATAGACATGGGACACAGGCCTAACTAGACCTATAATCTTTTAACAGATGGAAGTGGGAATATTTTGGCTTTTTGGTGGTTATCCAAATGTTCAGAAATAGGTAGATCTGGCTCAGTTTTCTTCCCAGACAAGGTTTCATATACCCATTAACTCCATGTTACTTTAACGGAGGTCACAAGTGGCACACCGTGGCTCTCTATGAATCTTGGCATTCTTGGGAGTTTCCCTTCTTATCAGAGGATCATTAATATCTTTTAAAAAATAAAAATAATGCAAAATATTAATGGTATAATAGGAAAAACAAGAACAGAATGGCTTATGAAAGCTGGCTACTGCCTTCTAGAGGTAGGCAAGTTGTAACTGCAGCAGTGGTGCTTGTAAGGGGGATGTAGATGAAAGTTTTTTCCCATGGTGATATTGATGTGTCAGCCTTTAGGTACAATAAAAAGTTACTTGAAATGTACGTACGAGCACAGTTAAAATCAGACACAAATCAATGCACACAAACCATGCACACACCTGTATGCAAGACTATTCAGGTTAACTGGTGCTACAGAAATGAACAGGAACATGATTCTAACAGAAGAATTATTTCTAGGTCTCATGTAATAAAAATGAAACTTTGCACAGCAAACCAGGCTCTTACACTGTCTCTAATTTCATGTCAATACATGTCAAGATGTTAAAAAATGAACTCCTAATAATAAAACAACTTTTAGATTTATCTTGATCCTTTCTGTGTGCTCTTACTCGTGTGTCAGAGTGATTGATATGCAAGTTATTTCCTGAAATGTAAATCATTAAGGTAATCCCATTAGGAAAGATATGAAACTGTAAATTTCTTATGAAGTAAAAATTACAGTGCAGTCTGATGTCTGGAGAGCCATTTCACAGCCTCACCAAGAAATAAGAAGAAGACAGATGAGCGAGAATATACACCATGTGGTCTACAGGCCTGTGCTCACCCAAGTGATACCAGTCACAGCTGAGTGAAAGCCAGTGTTTCACATTTGCTGTAGATTCTAGATTAACTACTTGTCCAAATTGCTCCCAAACCTTTAGGAATTTGGAGAGTGTTACCCAGAAGTCTTTCTGATCAGCACAATGACTGCTCATTTTTCGTCCCCTCATGGCTGTTGTTTACCAGTGAGTGTTGTGTGCCACAAAATTACAGCTGGAAGATACTATTTCAGTTCTGGTTTTTATGCTTTCCTTTCACGTCTTGTCTTCAATGGGAGCCAAAATTATATTCTCTTTATAAAGGTTATCTTTTTAAGACATGATTACAGAAATCCATTGTGCTGCTTTCTGATCCAGAACCAGATTTTGTAATGATGTAACTGCCCTTTAAATAGATAAATTTGTGCATTAGAAGGCAATCCTGTCAGTGGGAGAGAAGCAAAACAATGGAAGGGCATAATACTCATCTGATAAAAAGTGAAAGAGAGAGAGTGAAGCCCCAAGTACTGGAGGGGAGAAAAAGTGTTAAAGGTGCTAGATGTCATTTATTAGTGACTCACTGCAGGTGATTGTTGGACACTGTTTCCCGTCTATTTGCAAAACAGAGAAGGATGACAACAACAAGTCCCTCTGCTTTGTATTTGCTGAGTGGTGGTCAGACTTGATGGCATTTTAAATTGGTGCATAGAGAAGCATCAGCACCTTGACCTCCATAGCTCTCCTTTGCATTTTGCCAGAGGAAAGCACATGTGATTTGGAGATCTTTGGGGTCTAGCTGAGACAGGCCATACCATAATGCTCTACAGAAGAGATGAGAATGGTACTTTCCAGTGGAGTGTCAAAGACACGTTCATGCGTGAAGGTAACAATTTTGATTTTCATTGATTTCTCAGGAAACTTTCTGGTTTTCTTTCTAAGGGCAAGATATGCAACACAAAGCAAGACACCCTACTGTTAAGGAGACTGTTGAGTCTAGTGCAAAGAATGAGTCGGTTGATTACCATGAGGTTTTTCTTTTTCTCCCTGAACAGATTGTGCTTGTGGTTTTAATTTTCAATTAGTTAGCAAGTTTATATTGTAGGGAGACATTGTTTAGGTTTAGGATTGTTTCTATCCTTTGCTTACCCTAATTACCTGCTATTATTTTTTAGGGAAGTCTGTGATGTAAGACCTGATACCACGTTCAAGATATACTCTCTGATAGAACCATCCCTAATTTATTGCAGCTTTACTGTTCATTCTCAGTGCATTAACTTGGTTTTGTTGCTATGGGCTTTCTCTTTCTTCAAAGGTAAAGCTTTCTGACATAAACTCTTCATAAATGCTAGTCAGCTGAACTTCGGGAATGTAATACTTAAAGCAGAATGGGATTTAGCCATATAGCTGTGTTTATTTGTCCTATCTATTTATTTATTTACTAAGACATGGCGCAAGCTTTTCTATTCATTTGACATCTACCAATCCAATAAAGATAGATCAGAGTTTCCTCATGTTTTTTCTTGAACCTGCTTTTAAGCACTTAAGTATGGCTCTTGAGTGCAATGTTCTGTTATCCTTCACAAACACATTTTACAGTCTTGCAAACCAGCACCTTAAGCCCAGCTTTGGAACAAAACTGAAGTTTTGTTTCTTGTCTTTACAGGTCCTACACGATATAATTTCCAGAACCTCAGTTATCAAGTGGTTAATAATCATCTTACAGCTTTTAAATCAGAGATTTTAATCTAGGCATTATGAAATTTGTTCTTTACTAACACTGTTTTCTCCTTATCTATGCTTTCTTTCTCTTTATGGTATTTACTCATCTAATAGAAGCATGGAAAACAGTCATATTTTTTCATTCTTATAAGAAGGCTGAACAAATAAAGCTCACACTTTACTGTCTTCATGCCTTTTATCAACAGTAAACCAGTTCTCTCTGGGTGACTGAACTGAAGCAAATTTCAATAGGAGTTTGGCCCAGGTGTACACAATCAGGCTTAATTGTGTCCTAAAGCCTGCAGTAGGCTTCAGTAGCCTGCAGAGCACCATCAGTAAATTAAGTTAGTTTAAAAGGTGTTCAAAGCACAGTTTACACTGCAGCTCCTCTGTCTGATACATTTCACAATGCACAGATTAAAACAAACAAACAAACAAA
The DNA here is from genome assembly GCF_003945595.2 of Pipra filicauda. Taxonomy (NCBI): domain Eukaryota; kingdom Metazoa; phylum Chordata; class Aves; order Passeriformes; family Pipridae; genus Pipra; species Pipra filicauda. The sequence goes on from NW_024104310.1 coordinate 147,311, forward strand.
CAAAAAAACCCAAAACAAAACAAAAAAAAACAAACAAAAAAATTGCAACAAGATGTAAAGTCAAAATCAAAGATACTGAGATTTGAGGGTGAATAGCTTTTAGAAAATACTAAATATTGGTAAAACATTTCTCCCTTCTAAGGAGATCAACTTAGTAAAACTGAGCATTCAGGAAAGCAGAACATTTGGCAAAGATTCTTCATTATTTGAGTTGGCTCACCAAGGTGTGTTTTTTTGTTCATCAAAACTTATAATGTGCTGCCAGTGGTCAACAGCACTTTGCCTGGAGGGGCTGCAATGTGGAGATCTTTCTCTTAATTTCATACTTTCGAAGTTCAGTTAAATGAGCAAATACATGAAAGTAATCTCTCTGATGTTTTATCAGTTGCATTTCTGCTCCAGATTTTTGCTATGAAGATGTTTGATACTTAGTTGGATTATTCTGCCTGCCAATGCCGACAGCATTTCTTAAAAATTTTTCAAAAAATATATTTTTGATGATGACAGGTTGATATTTTTTTAGTGATGTTTTTTGATCTAGTTACTGATATGATTCTTAAGACACATCTTGATAGCATGCTGAGTTGGTTCCTAATTAGAAAATTTTGAATTTAATTCCCGTCTTAGATACTGATGATCAAAAAATTGGTCAAAGTTGCTGTTCCAGATGTTCAAAATTTACTGAACATAAGAGTAGTAAACTTGCTGTGCTGAGTTACATACTTCAGTATATTTCCTTTTGGAAAACAAGCTTCTTTAGATGAATCATGATGTCTGATTTAGCAGAAAAACAAGCAGTTCAGCCTTCACATACTGATATATCTCATTTATTTCTGAAGGAAAATAAATGAGACTCTTGTACAAATGGGCAGTATATATAGCACTTGATATAACTTAAAAAATGAATATCTTTAAATACTATGTTTTCTTTTTCATTGTTCTACCTAACTGCAGAGCATAAATATTTAGCATATTGTTCAGGTCTTGCTCTGTAAATTTGCTCTCTGAAATTCATAATATTGCTTAAATAACTCTGTCAGAATTGATCAAACATGGTTGAAATGAATTTTTGCCAGCTCTGAAAGCAGATGCCTACTTGCAGTATTTTTATGCGAGTCTACCATACTCTAGAGCTTGGGCTGTGAGAATGATCTAAAGGTGGTGAAGGATTTTGGTCTCTTCTGCAGCAAGGAGGAGGAGAATGTGGATACACTGAAGAGAAGTGCTATGCTTATTTATGGTGTTAGCAGGGCCTCAGTGAGGCATTTGGCTTCTTAGTTAATTCCTAACATTTTTCTGTTTTCTCACTTATTGGTGACTTTCAGAAGAGGAAATGCTCCCTCTGATAGGGGTTACAAGAACTCGCTACCAGCTGCAGTTTTTCTTCTAAGTTTCTCTGCTAGAAATACTAGTCCTTTTTCCTGGTTTTGACAAACTATCAGTGCTCAGATCAGTCTGGTTAAGTAGGTTGTACGTCCTTCAGTGGTCTTTGTGTTCCCTCTTACTGCAGCAAAATAACTCTGCATGTAAAAATTGTAACAGACCTATTCTTCCAAAGCATCTTTTAAGCCATAGCTATATGGAGGATATTTTTCAAATTTAGGACTGTGTTGGAGACTGGCTTTAAAAGCCTGTTCTGGGGTCAGGTGCTGAAGCAGATCCATTTGGTCCATGAGTTCAGAGCAGTTAATCGACTAATGTTCAATTAGTATTTAAGTAACTAATTATCGATACTTGATTATATTAAAGCTCTTATTTTGCAAGTTTATTTATGACTACAAACTTGCATTCCTACGGAGTCCTTTAGATTTCCACATAGAAATGTTCATGCACATTCTGATTTTCCTGTGTGGCAGCTTCCAGAGTAGAAATTAGAATAGCTAGGTAAGAAATTAAAAAAATATTTCTGAGTCAGCTTACACTTTCTTTCTTGAAACTCTTCACTGGTTGTCTTCTACAGACTTTATTATTTATTTGTTTTCAGCATTGCTGTCTGTTTCTTCCTTGTGGAGACTGTGCATTATAGAATAGTAAAGAAATGTTTGCATTCTTTCCTAAACTTTAAGGTATCGGAAGTAAACACTATTTTGGTATGCTTTTGGTTTTTTTATTATATACATAATTGCTATAACTTTGATGAAGAAATTTTTCTTCAAATAAACTACATGCATCTTCATATTAAAAACTATAGATATAATTCTCTCATACAATATTTTCCTGGTTTTAGTGAATATATATGGTACATTTTTCTAAGTCTTTTTCTTCAAATTGTTGCCACTGATAAGCAGAATGTGTACATATGTTGCATAATGTAATATTTGTACTCATTTACCTCTCTTCTTTCTCTCCCATCCCCAAAAAGTTCACAGCATCCTTTCATTTCTGTGTTATATGTTTTTCACCATATAGGCAGAAAATGGGGGGGAAACCTACTTAATATTTTTAGCTACTTCAGTTTGTTCTGGTGCTCATAATATTTATGTTTGTGACTTTTCTGGATAGTAGGTGGGTTTATATGTGGGAATTTTTGGGAGAATCTCCATGTTATAAACCTTTAAAAATCCATTTAATATTTTCAAGTTCAATTTTTAAGTCAACTCACTATTTGTTAAAGCAGTTCAATTTTGAAATAGGTTCAGCATTCAAACCTCTGCACATTGGTTCCACTTCAGCGTGCCAGAGAGACCTAATCCTCACAAAAATGCTATTTGATCCCAGGAAGAAAGAAAGATAATGGATTGACCCTCTACATGAAACCATAAAACAGAATTCTGGGTTGCTGCCATTCAAATGAATAGAAACCGGCAGCAATTCTAACACCTTTCCAGTTTCAATTTTATTGCATCTGCAGGCATCGTGCTGGAATGGTAAACATTTTAATGGTCAGACTCTGTCCACTTACACCATTACTATTTCCCTATTATCTCCTATTTTTTGTGTGAAACAGAAGCGAAAAGGTGTCAGGTTGCTGCAAATGAAATGAATGGAGATGCCATTTGCATTCATTTCAGTTGAAGCAAATCCCCTTCTTTCCTATTTCTTTCTTGTCCTTCAGAGAGATCTCTTACAGCTTCTGAAAATCCACGAGCCAGGCACTATATTTGAATAATGCTGCTGAAACCCCATGGATCAGTCTGTCATCAATGTGATAATGCTAAACCTGTCTGTATAAAGAGTCCATCATTTCTTTTTAAATATAATTGATTCAGATTAATAGAAAGATTTCAGCTACACATGTTCTGAAAAGCTCATTTTTTTAAAAATCAGGATGACTCTCTAAAGAATCCAGAGCACAGAAACCCCATATAAAAGCTGATCAGCTTATATACTTGTACCTTTTTCTTTAAAATAAGCTTAACTGAGACTCAGTCCTGTGTTGTCCTTATTCAGAGATGAACTTGCACATTTCTATTTCTTTGGCTAAGACACAAATTTTGGGTGTCAAGTCTTCTTTAAACATAATCATGCAATATGCATTCTGAATGTACTCCTCCTCAGTGCTGAACTGGTTTTGAAACATTCCCCTTGCTGGGCTTTCTGTCTCCCATACTAGAACTGCTCCCATGTGCCTCTGAGGTTTAGGCAAGTAAGCAATCTCTTTAAAACCAGAGACATCTATTAAGAAACTGAGTGTTTGGAGAGTAAATTGTCATGCCTTGCCCAGAGATAGCTCCTTGGTGCTATGGAAGGAGATCCCAGCCATGGCTGATGCTCAGACCTACAGGTAGAGGAGAAATAAGCCAGATATGACTACGGTGGATGCATTATATCATTGACTGCATAATCTCAAGAGCCAGTCAATTAAACTGGGGAATTAGCTTTTGCGTTTGTGCTTTAAGCTCAGATGGTTATTGCCTCAAACAGGTAGCACCTGAAGTGACTTGTTGCCAGAGGATATAGAGAGAACATGTGTGTGAGCAAGTGGGGGTGTGTAGTCTGTAGTCCTGATGCTGTAACCATGGCTATGGGCCTGCTCTGAAACACTGATTCACTGCAAAGAAGAAAAGATGCTGCTAATTGTTACATGCAAAGAATAAGAGAGGATGAATTCTGCTGTGTTCACTTTCTTCTTGTGGTCTCGTGGAGACAGTGAGACTTAATAGTAATTTCTTCTGTACCACACATAAGAACACAAAAAAAAATACCAATCAGAAAAAGTTCTGTAGAACCATAAAATTAATTAAATTCCAGTAAAAAAGGCAATCCCAGAGGATGACATCTGAATTGTCGCAGACATTTTCATGCTAATGTGTTTTGATAAATACACATTTTTAGACAAAAGAAGTTTAAAGCCGTTTCCAGGTAGCTGTATGAGACAGTAGCATGTGTCCCTCTCCTAATACATCTTTATTCCTCCATCTATGATTTCAGAAGAGTTACCACCACCACCACCTGGGCGGCTGAGACAGCCTTCTCTGATTTCAGAGACCAACAATGTCATAGAGCAAGGATTTAGCCAGAAGAGATAAGTTACAAAGAGGTACCTGTGCAGTTTTTGAAAATATGACACTCTTAATTATATGATTTAGTTTTAGGTAGCCCTGCAAGGAGCAGGGAGTTGGACTCAATGTTCTCTATGAGTTCCTTCCAACTTGACATATTCCATTATTCCATGACTGTTCTTTTCCTTGCCAAGTCTCCTAGTCTGGTGTTTGATGTCCCCCAGCTCCTGTGTGTCCCCAGTCTAAACTCCCATGTGTGGGACCTCAAGCACGTGCCTTGATATATAAACAGAGACACATATTGTAGCTATGTGTTCGTAATTACATGTACAGCTTAGCTTTTGTACATGAAACTCAGAATATAATATGTTTTATGGTGTCCTAGAGACATAAACTTCCTACCTCAACATAATTCCTGAATGTGTGATAGAAATGAAGGCACAGATCCAGGTAAGGGTTCTTTACGAACTGAATTCCAGCCCAGTGATAACCTCTCCACATTTCCTTGTGATATATACTGCTTTCTGGAAAAGAGAAGCTTTAAAAAAAATCCTATATCAACCCAAGAAGCAGCATTTATTGTCTCAGAAGTATGCAAAAGTCCCAATTCATAGCAAATTTTGTACTGTTTGAAAATCAACCATAGTTTCAAGCCAGACCATTCCATCTGGATATCCTCCAAGGCTGTTACAGTTCTGATATGAATTTGGATTCAAATGTTGTGGCTGACTTATATAAAATTAAATATAAAGATGGATCCAAGCACTCCTAGCTTTGCCAAAGTATCCAGATTTGGTTCGAAATAACTAGTTCAATCTTTGTTCTTAAGTTGACCTTTTTTCTTAACCAAAACTATCTTTCTCACATATGATAATAAGATACTAGAAAAGAAGAATTTTACCCACACACTCCATAAAATGTCCTATGAGCCTGTGTTTGCCACTTTTAGATTACATGAAAAATTTCTTGCAATTTCATGCAATTAGAGCCACACTTCTAATCAATCAACTTGCAGAAGGAGAACTATTTTTATGTCACTATGCACTCATTTTGGTTATTAAAGGTGGTTCTTTAATAACTTAAGACTGAATTTACTACTTACAAAGTGAAATGTATAAGGTTTCTCCTCTTCAGCCTTTACAGGAGGAACATCCAAAAGAGCATACTGGGAGTGGCAGTATAGGAAAAAGCCTGAGTGACTTGAAATTTGTTCCTTCCGAGAAGTTCATGTGTATGTACCATGTGGAGGGTGAAAACTGATGTTCTCCTTGTTCCCTAGTAATTGCAGAGGATTTGTTATCTGCCCAGATCACGTATTCGGGTTCTGATGGGATATAAAGTTACATTAAATTTCCACCAGATTTCCCTCATGTTTATGGAGATTTTTCTATATTCCTTTTCCTATTGTTTTCCAATCTTGTTCTGCCCTTTCTTCAGTGAGAAATAGTCACTACCCATGTTAGATAAGTTGACTAGCTGTGGAGGAAGCCTCAAGCTTTAGCTCATGGCTGAACATCCTTAAGCTGAAGGTTTATAAATAATTTTCATCCTATCTTGTCTCTCCCTAATTATTTTCTATTTTACTGTTGATGAGGCAAGGTGGTATAGTTGTTGCGCTGATTGCAAAGTAGGGAAATTACTGTCACAAGATGTGGTGCGGGTATTGATGCCAGAAGAGGAGGAGAAAAATTCAGAGTCTGAGGTTCATCACAGGTTTTAAAACACAACTGTTTGAATGCAATGTCTGGCTCTGGAAATGATTAGTGCCATTGCAGTCATGCATGAAGGAGCTCCTTGTAAACATTGACAAAGCCTCCCCAATATCTTTGTCTGTGTCCTGCTTAAACCCATAGGTAGGAAATGAAATCCTGTGTTTTCAACCTGTTGTTCTAATAGTGTTTTGTTAATTCATTGTACTTCATCTGCATCTCCCTGTTGTCTTTTATATTTGCTTAAATTGTAAAACCTTTACTGTTCAAGTAGCTTTTATATTTCCTGCTTTTGTAGAGCATAACTGGTGTCTAAGCCTCTAGTATATTGTCATAATAATAGTAATTAAACAGCAGCAGCATTGAATTGCCTAGTATAGGAAAAATGTGTATGTCAACTATCGAATGGGAAGCTGAGAATGTAGTGCTTTTGTTGTATAATGCTCCTGCCAGAAGCTCAACATCCAGTGTGAGTTTTCTTCTGGTTTTACAAGATGCAAGGGATGCAAATTTTTATTGGTTTCTTTATATGTTGCTTTAGAGGCTGTGTCTAGAATGAAGATGGAGGTTGAAAGGAGCAAGAACAGCGTGTCTGTACTGGTAGGCTTCAGAAGTAGCATGGGGACATTTTTCCTAGGGGTCTAGAGGCAGTTGTGTGCACGTTGTTGCAATCCGTAAGGTTAAAGTTGTAACCCATTAAAAGTTGCTTCAGTAAGAACAATTATAAGGAAAGAATCAGCAGGGATTGTTTTTAAACCCTCTAATTTCTTATTCAGGGGTTCTATATTTCTCTATTTAATGTTGTAGTACATTAATTTGTAATTTAAACTATCAGCAAAAATGTAACAGAAGTTACTTTCTCCTATACACATAATGCATACACAGCCTTCTCTAGGAAACAAGGACTGCAGGGGTTGTGTACAATTGTTCTCTATTTGTTGCATAATGTAGAAAATCCTGGTAATCTAAAACCTAAGCACTTTTGTGAACCGTCCTTCCTGGAGAGAAACACTTTCTGTGTTTCAGTAATAGGCAGAAAATAAGTTTATAAAGTAACCGAAGGTACAATCATAATTTCAGAGCAAATCCCAACAAAGGTCCTGAATAGAGCATTCTGTGTTCTCCAGCAAGTGCCATTTTCCTTAGTATCTTGTTTGCACTTACAGTGGCTTTCCATGTACATGACAATAGGACCTGCAATTGAAAGCAGGTGGCAAGACAAGCATGACCAATAACACTTCGCTGCTTTACCGAGTCTCTAATAAAGTTGGAAAATCAATTCCATTTCTGGCTTTTCTCAGAGAAGTGTTGCCCAACAAGATACAGAATGATGAATGCTGATCTCTTAAAACCACTAAAGTATAAAGTGTTACAAAAGGTTTTTTTAATACAACTGTGTGATAAAGCAGGCTCCTGTTGATGAATCACAGTCATGTGGCTGTCCTATCGTTTATCTAAAACAGTGAAAAATGAAGTCATTAGTAAAAATAAAATGCAAATATTACTGAATGCTGGAACATTTTTCTTCCCATGTTTCAGGTTGAATTTCAACTCCCTGTGTGACATTTACATGCATCAAGATGAAAATGAGATGCATAAGCTTAGTTTCTCCCCGTACCTCAGTAAAAATGAATTAGTGAACCAAGAGAGCTGAAATGCCACCTGCTTTTGAACCAAGGCTACCTCACAGGATAGAGGAGAAACCAGGACAAATGAGTATCGTATGGTAAATATGAAACCAACATTGTAGTTACAATCCATAGACCACTTGCAGACTTGGAACACCTAAGGATGAAGCAAGGAAAAAAAAGGGAAATTTTTTTATGCCCTATTACCAGCCTCATGTGATAGTACCTCACAAATATGGAAGTTAGGCTGTTAAAATGCAGCACACTAATTCCATATGTTAAGCCTAGGTCATAGGCCTGTATTCACATCCTACTTATGGCCTCAATCTGTGCCTGACAGTGTCTGGTTATTTCGTGATTACTATGGGGATGTAACTTCTGTTCTGGTTTTACAGGCAGTAAACTGTTCTGTTCTCCTGGTAGAAGAGGATGGGGAAAGAGCTGTGGACTCTCTCTATGGAGTTTTCCTCCTCTTCACTGCTCAGGAGGAGATTTCCCCCTCAGATGAATCATGTTGCTATTCACTGTCCTCTCTGAGCAGGGGCCACAGACAGGGCAGTTTGTCACTGGGTGAAGGGACGTGTACCTACAATTGATCAATATAGTCTGTTCTTAAGAATATTTTTAGGGTCTTCTTTTTTATTTTCTTCTGTTGGTATTAGTCTGGTTAGAGCTTAATGTAGTCTGATCTCATCTCAGACTACAGAAATGCATTTATGCCTCCAGCTTGCATGAAGCCTTCAGGAATTATGAGCTTCCAGACAGAACAAAACTACGAAGGGTACCTGTCATCAGTGGAGATATTATGGAAGTAGCTCATTTGTCTTTTGCTTTCCATGTCACCTTCTCACATGATGTCAGATTTTAAGATGAAGTTTTGATCTTTATCCACAGGTTATTTTTTGGTATTTTGGGTTATCAAAAAGTGGTTTATCGAAAGCTTAAAGACAATGGTCCACAACTTCATTGCTAAGCCACCACTGTCTTTTGAGGATGCATTTCGTCTGTTTAAGTCTTGATAGTGGTCTGAGTATATACAGAGGGTGTATTTCTTTGATGTGATGTAGCTAAGTATCTAAGTGATGTAGCTGAGGTGAAACTGTATTCTAAAAAAAAAAAAAAAAAAAAATCCAAATAATTAAGTCCAAAGCAGATTACCCAAAGAATATACTTCACTGTACTTGTTTCTTTGTTCTGAAACAGTAGAAAATAAAGGTAGGATAGATGAAAATCACATTATTATATGTTGTAGGGGGAGATGCTCAGGTAACAATATTCATAATTACAATATTCGTAAACAGAAACCTGCACATTTTAAAAAAAGAAAATAATGCATAAGATTGTTCTCTGTTGTGAGGTTTTTGTCTTATGGAGAGAAAAATATGTACTAGGTATTCAGAGACATTAGAATTTTAATTTTCTTCATTGCAAGTTAATTTAAATTTGGGTTTTTAGTCATACAATTCATACAATTCCTATCAGAGTGTAGTGATTCTGAACAATAACTTGTCCAGAGAGGCCCAAGAACATTGTTTCCCAATATAGGAAGCATGGATGTCACTCAAGTCAAATGTGTCTGAGAGCTGTGTGTACCTTTGTGTAGTGTAATGGGATGGGTTTAGCATTGGCAGCTTTGCAGGCACAAAAACAGAGTCTGAGGTGCTGGTGGGTTCATGAATTTCCCTAATTTTGTTGAAGGCTAGGGTGGGAATGGTAGATGGATTCTTAAAATCATAGGATAAATAGTTAAGGTTGGAAGGGACCTCAGGAGGTCTCTAGTCCTTACCCAGAGCAGAATCAACTGTGAAATCAGACCAGGTCACTCAGGGGTTTAACCAACGAGGTCTTGAAAACTCAGAGGATGGAGACAACCTCTTGGGGCAACCAGGTAACATTTGATTTCCAAATTTGATCCACCAGTGCAATCTTACATTAAACACTTATTTTGTCTTACTCAGAATTTCTGTTTCTGAAAAGTGACAATTATTCCCCTATTTATAAACAACCAGATTATGTAAGTTTTCCTCAGCACTTCTTAGCTAAAACAGTGATGAAAAAAACTGCCAAGGACAAGAAATTGGAAAGAGTGTATGTTAGAAATGGATGCAGTGGCCTTCCCCCTCTGTGGACTGGAACATCGTCTTTCTGTCCTTGGATGATATTATGAGGCCGGTCTGGAGTCTAATGCAATTCAGGAAGTTTGGCCCTGAATGAAGATATTCCAAAGAGATCATTTAATTTGATTTGCTAGACTAGCCTTCACACTCAGGAGTGAATGTAGGAATATGATTTTTTTTTCAAATTATTTTTTTAGAGACATTGAATTTGAAATCAAACACTATTTGACTACAGGGAAACAAGAAGCCTCTTAACCATTCATAATGTCTCTGGAATATAATCAATACAATATTATTTATCCTGTTAATAATGATTATTAGTTTAATTCAGAATCAAATTGATATTTAATCAAACATTCAGAGTAGTCTGTATTCCTCTGCGAAGTATAAAAGTAGAGAAATTAACTAAGTATAGAGAAGGGCCAGAAAATGAACTAGACCTTCTTTGTAAAATCTGTTAGTGAAGTGTCTCAAACATCAATGTCTGTAAGACCAAACTCTTGCAGTAGCTGATAATTAAACAGTATTACTTGAAAAGTTACTTGTGTAAGAACTTCTGTATAAATATAGTTTCATATAAGTAGAAATATCTCACGAGCTGAAAATGTTGCATGCAGTTACTTTTATTTTTCTCTGAGAGAAAAAAGAAGCAGTATTCTTCTTCTTTGGTTAATTAATTATTCTTGCATTTCTGTAAGATTTAGGGCCTTATTCCCCCAACCACCCCTATCTAAAATATGCACAGATTTTATCACAGTAAGAAAGGATTTTGTAGCTTAGATGATCCATCAAATGAGTGGTGCAGAGCTGGAATGGTAGAAGTTTGTCATCCAAAAATCAAATTTGTGATAGAAGGTTCCACACCTGCATCAATTCCTTCAGTGCAGACTCCATTTGATGAGACTGACTTACAATCCACATCACTGGCTTTTTCTGAATTGCATTGTCTTTCCAAAGCTGTGAGATGGATTAATAGTGCACACACAGTACTCTGGTCATCAGTGGAGTAATGAGGGAAAAGAAAAATGTTACTAAACATAGTAGAATCTGTAAAGTTTTATCCAATAATATGTATAAGTGCAGATAGGGTCTTGTAAAAAAAAAAAAAAAAGAAGTAAATGAGGTTCTGGAGTTCCAAACTTTGGCTTTTGACTTCTGGCAACAAATGAGAAATCCTGAATTTTAACAACTGCTACAAAGTATTTGCAGGCTTGGTGAATACATTAAGTGAATTGGAACGAAGTTGTTTGCTTTTTCTCATACCATTTGTTCAGCTGAAGATATTTGTATGCATAGAGGGGAGGTGATTTTAATATAGGGATAGGGCCAATTATAAGCCTTTTTGGTGGAGAATTTTTTTCTGTGCTTAATATGCATTGTTTTTACAATATTGAACTTATGAGGGACAGGGAGCACAGATTGCTCAGCACAAAGGTCTGGTTTCTACTACCGCAGAGGAGATCTGGGCAGAGATAAAATGCAATCACTGTGAAATGTCCCATCTCTATATAATACATCTCCATTAACAGCAGGGAGTCACGGTAGCTGAAGTAATTAGATAAGGCTTTGTTCTTTTCACCTAAAGGAGAAACCTCATGGTGGTGAAACACAAAAGAAAATTGCTAGACCGTATATATTGCAGTTCTCTATTTCCACCGGGTTATTTTCTTCTGTAAAATGCTTACTGCAGATTATTGACACCTATAACAAGGAACTTTTGTACTTTGTTAGGTCAAAACTATGGGTGTGCGTTTGACCTTAGGCTTACATCATCACTGGCAACTATGTAAACTGGTCCAAAATGGACATTAGTAAGAAAATATGTAGACATGTGCAGCTTCTCCTAGAAAGATTCTGCCGGTTTTCAAAGCAAAAAATCAAAATTCATCATTTCCCAGTAGATTGAGGATTGATTTGTACCAAGATATTTTTTTGCAGCAAATCTGTGTTTATGAGTTCATGAAAAGTCCATGTAAACCAAAGCAATCATCTAAAAAATAAGTCAATTATACATCAAATAGAATTTCTTGCAACTCAAATTGTTACACTGAAAAGAAAAGGAATAGAGACAGAAAAAAAAAAAAGAAATCAAGGGAATTGGGTGATGCTATCTTTTGTGTTGCAGCTTCATCAGTGAAAGAGGATTCTGTCTTCTAAACTGCCTGATTTAAGTGGAGCTTCACTCACAGATATCCTGTAGGCTCTGACCCAGAGGAAACAAAGTCTATAAGTCAAGGAATTATAAAGAAACTTAACAAGGTCTAAAGAGAATACAGTAATCAGTTGTTGATATTAGGAAGAAAGACAAGAAATTATTATGTGTCCCACTGTCAAGCAGATAAATAGAAATAACAACAGCAGCAACAACAATAAAAATAAAAGCTATTATTATTATATACAGAGTTGTAAATTCTTAGGCTCCAAAGAAAAGCGGGAAAGCAAATTAGTGACAGCAAGGAAAGTCAAAGTCATGATGTTTCTCATATGATAATATCAGCTCTGTGCAGCTGCTTGAAAAATTTGCATGTAATATCAAGAAAAGAACATCTGCTGCTCAGTATGCAGCAGACCACCAAAGCTGCTGTAGAGAAGAGGTGGGAGGAATGGATGGATAGGAACTAGATCATGATAAGCAGAACAAGAAGTGGCTTCCCACTGAATGGCATGACCTCTATTATCACTTTCTAAGTCATTTACTCCCACTTCTCAACTGAGGACTAGCATTCCTGATGATGGAGGTGGCTGCCATAGGCAGGTTAACCTGTCAGTAAATTTACTAACACGGGATAATTTTCCTGGAATGAGTGTTTTCCAGAACATATAGAATACATCCTTTCAAAGCAACAAACTCCTTGATATGAACTTGTGAACACACTTGCCTAGCACCAGCTTCCAACAGGTACACAACTAAAGTGGGAAAGCAAGAAGGTAATAGACTGTGTCAGATACAAGTGTGGAAAAGAACAATACCAGAGTAAATGTATAAGGATCCATTTGTGACTAATCACACGTAATGAGAGCAATGGGATTAGATGTATAAAGAGCTTCAGGCACATTTTTTACTGTCATAAAGGGCTTGTTTTTATTTCTGTTTGGCTTGGTAAATTCTTTCACTTTTAGTTGTTCACTACACTGAACAGCAAGAAATTATAGGATGGAGTTCTCAAATAAGGTTACTACCTGCACAGTGTTAAGGAAACCACATGGGTTTTCCTGAGTATCTTCTTAATTTAGAAATTTGGTGTTAAGAGTATGTAAATTGTTATTTACAGTTTGTGGAGTTTATTTCATATATATACACATAGGCATAGACTGTTCGGAAACGTTTCTTTTTGAGAGTGATAATAAAACCTTTGTTTTTATTTCCATTATTTTCACATGCTAACATTACTTGTCTTTCCCTAACCTTCTATACCATCGTGTTAAAGGCAAAGTACTATTTCTGATAATTTCAGGATCCCATTTATAATGCAGCACTGCTCAAAAGATGTTTTAAGATGGGCTATTTTTGGTTTGAGAGGAGCACAATCATCTAATAATCTAATAATAATTTTAAAATCTGTGATGCCATCTGTGCAAAAGCCCTGATAGAGACTCTACTTTAGCACAGTATGGCTTGCCTATAACATGAATTGGTATCTTTAGTGGGCAGATGTTTTTACTAGCTTTTTACTATCAGAACAATCTTTCTTCTCCATATTATATGCATAGTTGTCCGTTTCTGGGAAAAAAGGTAACTAAGAGTATTGCTGTTATATAAAGGCATTGCACTTGCTGTGTGCACCAATTCTGATTAATATATTTTGTAGGATTAGAGGAAACTGATTTTTAGTATGATCTGGATAATTTTATGAGGTGCAACATTATGAAATGCCAAATGTGGATGTTAGTCATCCAAGTCTTTTGCTTATTTAATCAGTAAACAGAAATATTTAAAAAAAAAAGTCATAATTTTGTGAGTCACTTCCATTAAGCTATTTTTTGCAGAAATTATTTTCTGGTTTTGAACAATGAGCAAAGCTGTTCAAAACCTGTTCTCTCTTCTGCCACACACCTGTGAGCCTATTGACACTGCTCGTGTGCAGTTACGGTGCCAGACCCATGGAAACATAGATCATTATAGTATTTCGGTTTAACCTAGAAATAACAGCTGTGTAATACTATGGATTTATACAAATATAAGCACCATTCTAGTGAAACATAAATAAAATCTTCAGTCTCAAAACTGCAATTCATTTTGCCTTCAGGGACTGATGAATAAATGGTAACATGAACAGAAAAGGGGGAATGAGATGCCGAGGATGCTGCCTTATGCAGCACCACCTGCACATTCACAGGCAATTTTTACTTGGCCAGCTGGGGGGATTTTTGTTCAGGAAGCTTCTGTCAAGTGCTTCTTTTCTTTGTATTCTCTTAGTGTGCATGGCCTGATGATCGGGTTGGGAGGGAGGTAAGCAGGAGGAAAAGAAAAGAAGGGAAAAATTAACCATGGGTTAAGACATTTTGATTTCCTCTATGCATCGTACATAAAATAAAGAGGTTAGTGTGGTTTTCTCCCCCTTCTGTGGAAAAAATGTAGGATATAATACTTGGTTATTTGTCTGGAGCCAGGCAGCAAGGAAGACTCAGAAAAGATGTATACCACAGAAACAGAATGGAATATGAATAATATTTACTGGTAACTGCTCTATGTCATGGGCTTTATTTAAACCCCAGACTGAAATCTGAAATTGCTGCACCAAATACCCATAATATGCAAAAGCAAGACTTTGCAGAAATCAATACTTCCGGAACATCATGTTGTGTAATGACTTCTGGATGTTTATCTAAAGAATGCTTTGGAAAAGATTTTGTATACAAAACACTTCTCAAAGTTGTGTCAAGTAAGATACTTTCTGATAGGCAGCTTCTCATTAATATTTGCCTCTTGTGAGTCATAATTCATTTTGTCACAGACAGTACTTTGCTTTTATTAAAATGATAGCTTTGTTGACTATTCAATGTTTGGAGCTATTTCGTAACAAGGGTCACTTTGTGCCTCCATTGTCTCCATGACCTTCAGATTATGTCTTTACTTTCCACTTCAGCCTAACATCCTGCTTTCATTTACTTGATGGCTCCATGGTTCAATAGCACTTAGAGAGATGTTGACAACAAATGGAAAAGTTTGAAAATGCTCCTGTTTAAATAAGACTGTGTATACATGCTAAATACCAAATTTATTTTCTTTCTCTTTTCAAATTAATGATAGTTACTTTAAATTACAGCTTTGTTTTGGTTCTTCAGCAATTATTTCAACAATTATTATTCAACAAATATTTTTAGCTTTTTCCCTCCCCCCTCTGCCCCTCACTTCTGTGCAGGGGGTTCACCTCTTAGCCTATACTGAGATCAGTCAGTCTTCTTTCTACTAGAAGTTAGTATTTCTAACTTTGGGAAGAAAACCATATCTTCCAAAGATGTTGTAGATATAATGTCCTGTGCTTACTGCTGCTGACATGAGAGCACAGCCCAGGGCAGGGACCACTATGAGGTTATCTCTGTGTCTTGGCAGTCACTGAGCAGGAGTAGGAGTAGGAGCTATTTCTTCTCATCTGTGCTGAAGCAGCCCCTGTGGTAGGATTGACAAATATATACTCCAGGACTCAAGGAAGCAAATTTAGCTTGCAGATGGGATGTTGACTCATTAAAATGTTCTCACATTCACGGGGATAACGGGGGCACAGAAATACACCTACGTGAACTGCACAGTTTAACAGAAATGTAGAATCTTGCTTGAACTGAATGTGGTGCTGTATTTTTGCTTGAATGAAGCAATTGTAACATGTGATTAGTTCTTCAGTATTTCTCTTAATAGTTAAGACAGATGTTTCACTACTCTTCATTCTGAAATACATGCATGCATCCCAGTATGTCATCCTTTATCTTTTAAATTAAATTTAAAGTATTTGTGATGTGGTGCCCCCTGAGAGATATGACACAACATGGAACATCTTTTACACCTTTGGGAATATTTGAATACTTTCCCTCAGTTTCATTTGATGACAGTTTGTGGTGTTTGGTCTTAACCTTTGTGCTACCCGCAGTAAAGCGCTGTGGTACTAAAGAAATCAAATTCTGGTACTCCTTGCTGTCTTGTTTGATTTTGACTCTTGTTTTCTTGACAGCCTTGGAATGCAGTGCCTAAGCTGTCTCTACTCATATTCCTTAATGATGTTTCAACCCCCTTCAGTCAGGGTAGGGCACTCAAGTGAATTTACTGTATTAAAAGTTTTTAATGACCTTCATGTATTAAGGCAAGTGAGTTTCATGTGATCTGGCTTTATTTGATCTGTCACTGGCATTGAATGTACTGGATCAGGTACAGAAAATGCTCTTGCATTTCCTAGTACTTCATCTGTCATCAGTGCTTGATGTCCAGGGAAGTGCACTCCTGTTGTGCGTTTCTGAACATGCATTTCAGGTGATTGACTGAGGCAGGAGGGGGCAATTGGATGGTACATTCATTTTTTCACTGGTTGCTGTTGTTGTTTTAGGGCTTCTTCTTTTTACCAGCCTGTTCATGCCTTGCTTCATTTCTGTGGCTTATGTTATCACTTATACACAGTTGACATATAGATCCATAATTCCTGTTGGTGTTCTCAGATTTTGCCTTTGTATTTCTCTGCCTGCATCATCTCTGTAACTGGATGCATACTAATCTTTTATTACAAACAAAGAAGTCAAAAAGGATTTTTTTTAATCCTGTTGTGTAGGTTTTCTGCTCATAAGTACTTCATCTCTCAAATATTGTTTCTCTTTCCCTACTGCTACAGTACTGTATGAGAGGTTTAAAATGTTCTTTATAATTTACTGTATAATCAACACCTTGCAGATGAAAACTAGATTTTTTTTTCCCATGGATGGTATGGTTGGGTTTTGGGTTTTTTTATGCGCAGCTCTTCAGGTATTTTAATTTTATTTTAACTGTTTATATTACAGATCCAAAAAAATCCCTTAAACAACTGGTCCCTGGTCTCTGCAAGTCAGACAGAGCTCATATAAGACTACCACTTCTCAGTCCAGTGACCTAAATTTTAGATTACAGCAAATACAAAAGCCACTCCTTGCTTTTTACCATGCGCAATCACATTTATATGATTTGACTTCTTTTTGTAGACTTGCCCAGAATATCAATTCTGTTTATAAATCGTGTCTACTCTTTTTCTTTCCTAAATTGTAGGAGCTATAAATATAGTAAGAACCATTTTTGAAAGATTTTTCCTCCCTGGTATCTTCTATATTAGATTTTGCTGACTTTTAACAGCATCATTTTTCAACTTGCAATGTACTTTCAGTTATGATTTAAACTTTATCTTCAGTTAATTTTTTTCAGAATATCTACCCTTCTGTTACATGTTATTTATCATTTAATTTTTGGCTAGGCACATGTTCTTTTTATTCAATGTACACTTTATGTTAAAAATGTTTAAATTACTTAATAAGACATATATATTGATAACACAGCTGTCTTTATTGCTTTACCTTGTTGGCAGTAATGTGAATTGCATTTTAATTTTTTACCAATACCATTCTATATGTGCCCCTATAAAATACCACAAAGTTAACTTGAACCTAAGATTTTGTCACAGCTTGAAAAGTAAATAATTCAGCTGGAGAGTAAGTGGACTAAAGGTATATAAGGGGCCCTTTGCACACTGTTAGCAAAAAAACCCCATAGGTTTCTAATGGTCTGAAGGTCTGTAAACTTGTTAGAACTTATTGTTCTTCGGAATGATTCACTGGGTGGGTACAGCTGAGTTGCTGGGGGGGTGGGATGTGGCAAAGGGACCAGCTGGCAAAGGATGTCTTTGTTGGATAAAGATGTTTAGTTTTGTTGTATACAAGCTGCACATGATGATAGACCAAACCATTCTTGAGAAGCTGTGGATGTTTTATTCCGATTCCTTACATACCTGTTTTGTGTGGCTACTCCTCCCACTGTCCTCTCATTCAGGCTACACAGCACAAGTTTTACACAGGAATCATTTAATTCCGGTGAATTAAACACTTGACTTCTTGAGGCTGTGTGTAGTCACACTTACCCAGTGGCAGGAAATGTATTGTTTAGTGCAAGATTTGTGCAGCCTCCAGAAATTTCAGGGAGAGGCCTGTTGTTTTTAACTGCCTGGAGCAGCACACTGGGGAGATGTGACCCATGGTTATTCTGATAGATGTGCTTAAGACATAAAGGACATGCAATTGCTTTCTTCTTGGGCTTCCAAAAGGAATAATAGTGCCACTGAAGGTTAATTTCTAACACATCACTACAAATACCCAAGTAAAGAGATGTAAACTCATCAAAACATCAGGTGCTAACAGCACCACAAGTGCTTTTAACTCTCCTCGGGGGCTTGTGGCCGAGGAACCTGTGTGGGAAGGTCTGGAGTGATGAACAGGCAGAACAGGAAGGGGGTTTGGTGGGTCCCTTTGTACCAGAAGACAAAAAGTTATCAAGAGACAGGAAGAAGGAAACCTGAGCTCAAGGAGCAGAGTACTGGACCCTGTAACCACTTGGGGTTTTCTAGAGACACCAACAGGCTTCAGCTCCTGATTGAGGTTTGTGCTGGGGCCTGGCTTGTGGGATACCTATGCCTAATGCAACCCGTGAGTGATTGCATGGAGAACCACCAACTGGCCTTTTTTTCCAAAGCTGTAGCTAATAATCAACTGTTTTATCATCCAGTGCACTCTAAATTAAAATTTATGTCACATAATGTGTGCCTACTCTCTATCAGAAAATCCTGGTAGTAGCCACAGGTGAACCTTTTATAAATTAAAGTTTTTTTAATATTGGCTTCCCAGAAATGCTGTGAATTACTTTGTGTCATATTCATTTTCTCTTCCCTTTTGATAATAGTTTTAAGCTTTGTGTCATAACAACAATTTATAAACATTACGTGAAAAATATTAGCAAGAGGAAAACAGACATTCAAAGCAGATATTCAGAGAACTTTATTATCCACATCTTCCCAACATATTGGATTTTTTCTGGCCAAATCCATGGTGGTCTCAAGGCTTGTCTTTTTTTCCTCTCATCTTGCTTCTCATCAAAACAACATTCTTCTAAAAGTTCTTCTTAAGTTACTACAGTCAGAGTAACAAGTTTTTATGTGTTCTCATTTTATTTTCCCCTTTCTTAAATACAGACATGACATTGGTTATTTTGTATTCATAAATACCAACTCACTTTGATAGATTCATTAAATCCTCTTCTCATGTGTTATGTTTCCTTATTTCATATCTGTATTGGCAATTTGAATTTCTCAACTCAAGGCCTTAAAGTGCTTAGGAATTTTTGCTTTCCTTTAGATGTTACAATTTCCATTTACACTTTTTAATCCTAATATGGTGAGGATTTTTCTTCTTAGTTTGCTCTGTTGTTAAGTACTAATGTCCTTAATGAACACAGAAGCAGTATTTTAATTTGGGGACTGTAACTAAATTGACTTTGGCTGAATGTCAGTGAAAATCTGCTTGCTTTCTTCATTTTTAATCTTTCCCTTTTATAGCTTAAGAAACTTCTGCTGTTTATTAAATCTCCCTCCAGAATTACAGCGTCAGTTCTGATAAGTCTCAGTAGATCTGTACACTTTGAGATTTCCAAAATATATTCTTGTTTTCATTCTACTTTTGGAAAAAGTTTTATATCCTTCTTCAGTTGATGCCTTTCCTTTCGTATTTTGTCCTGTTGCTCAATCTGGAAATTTCTAGTAAGATTTTAATTTTTACCTTGAGAAACCTTTGTCTTCTACTGTAGTTGAGGATTTAAACTCCTTAATCTCATTCTTTCCTTGATAATTACTCAAGTTTGTCCTCTTGAAACTTAAAAAGCAAATCCCTTAGCCCAGTGTTACTTCATCAAGTCATCCTGCCATCAACTTGCTCCATTGTTAAATTTTTATTATATAACTTAATTACATAGTATTTATTATTGTTTTATCATATAGAACTGTAAACATGCTGAAGTCAAAGCAGGACCTTCTTCTGCATTTGTTACTTTGTCTCTGTCAACTCTCCTGTTAAGTGTTTCCTTATTAGTAGCTCTTAGGAATAGCTTTGACTCTGCAGTCTTTATTTGCAAAGATGAGGTCACCTGTAAGGGCACATTTGCAGCGTTTCTCCATCTTACATTGTTATAGAGATATCTACTGTATTAAAAGAGGAATCTTTAGATCTGAACCTTTGAATATCCAACTGTAATCCATTTCTAGTGTTGATCTTCTAAACAAACAAATAAAACCAATCTCAGAACCCCTCCCCCTAAAAAAATGGGGAAAAAGCTTTTTCTAATAAGTGTATGGTAGTGAAAAAGACATTTCAGATTATTTTATTAAGCTGTCAGTGTGGGAGTGAACTAATGCCTCTAAAAGAAGTACGTAAGTAAAGTTCATGATCCTCAAGGTCCTTTACAATGGTTGAACTGCTAATCAAAATTTGAATTTCTGTAATCAATAGCATCTTGGAGAAACAAACAACAAATTCCAGTACAATTTGATATTGAATCTATTAGAAGGCATGAAGGGACAAGTAATCTGACAGGCTATGCACTATTAGCAAGTGCCATGAGCTGCTGTTCTCTGTCCATATTTTAGACAGTCATTACCTCTTATAGAATTGCAAAGCATCAGCACTGTAACACCTCCCACATTGTAAATACTGGCTTTTTTCCTTTTCTTAGTATGATGTTTTTAGGATGTTATCCTTCTATACTGAAAGACTGAAAAAAACCAACCAAAACCAAAACAGAACAATGTTTGCATGTTATGATAAAAACATTATCAGCAGAAGAGGAGGCTAATTTCTCACTCACTTTTGAGAGTTCTGTAAAAAAAGGAATTAATTACTTTAATGATATTATTTCCCAACTGCAACCCTTTTCATAGGGGTTTTCTGATTTATCTAACATGTTCATCCATTTCATCTTTCTCAGTTATGACATTTTGCAGAGCAATTATAATGTTTAAGGAACATTAACAACTATTAGAAGCATGGAGTGCTGGCTGTGGGAAGTATGATAGTGCCAGTCATTTTATCATCAGTGAATGTTTACATTGTTATGAGGAAATCTTAGTAGCTTTTACCTGCTCATCTCTGTAGTGTAGACAACTAAAATTTAAGAAATTATCTTCTATTTTGGAACAGGAGATGAGGACCATATTTTCTGCCTAGATGTGTCTACCTCGGTGTAAAGCAAAAGCCGCAAATATTTGAACAAGCCACCATTTTAGACCTGTGAGCAGATATGATGGACAAACATGGTGGGCAAAGCTCAGGGAAAGAATTTGAAATATCTATTGCGTGCCAGTTCAGTAACAGGGAGGGTGTCCTGGGTCACCGCTGTGCTGAAACAATGTCATGCATGTAGGCTTTGTTCTTGCCTTATAACCTCAGATGTCTCGACTGCAACAGCTAATGTGTACTGCCTTGTTTTGAAGCAGTTTCTTTGTTGTTGCGATTCATGGGCTGCTTGCTTCATTTTTTTTGAGAGCTAAGTGCTGCTGAGCTCATCTGGAAGAGCTACAAAGATTACATCCTAAACAACGGGACCCAGGAGTCTGTCCCGGCTCTTAAGTCTTGGTGTCTGCAGTACGTGTAAGGATGAATTCTGAGTGTACAGCATTGGCACTAGGCAGTCATGTGTCCATGTTTTCTGTGGAAGATAACAGGAGCCCTGACACACTTAAGCACTGCAGAGGACTTTTCTGTGTGGAGAGGTGCTGGCTGTGAATAATGGCATCCCTGGCTGCAGGTAGGACAGTAAATTCCCAGCCTCAGGATTACTGATTGCAGCAAAGTGGCTGCTTGTGGCAGCTAAATAGATGTGCTCTCAGATGGGCTGTATGAAAAGGCCAAAGCTAAGACCACCTTGTATTATCTCAACAATAACTTATTGTCAGGAAAAGTAATTAACAAAAGTGCAGCTAAAAGCTAATATGTTGCAAGAAACTCTTACAATGACACTAATTCTCTTTCAGGTGTCAGTAGATAATAGAAATTCATTAATAATAAAAGCACGCAGATAAGATGTGAAACAGAAAATACTTTTATTAAGAAATTACAGCCCTTAAAACACAGCGGGTTTCTGGACAAATTTTGGCTGTTTTCAGGCTGGATAAGGAACACTCAAGTGGATGCTCCCTGTAGTCACTACACTGCCTGCTTCTTACTGCGTTTTCTGCTTCCTTGAAGTCTCTGATCCCTCTCACCCCATACACCCACAAAGACATTCTTCACGCTGCTTAATGGATCTCCAGGGCATCTTTACTGAGTTACAGCTGTCTGATACGCAAACAACACATGATCAAGTCTGTTTCTAAGACATTGTGGGAGTGAGGCAGAAGTTGTAAAGCTTGTACAGTTTACCGAAAGTGCACATTTTATCTCTCTCTTGGGTTTAGCTAGCTTTAGGATTCTCAACTGTATTATTTTTTGCTGCTGTTTTATCTCACTCCTGAAAACCTCTTTGTCTGGCCTTGCTTCCTTCTGCGAGTACTAGAGCTCATCTACTGTCGTGGACTTCTCCTGTACTACATAAATTCAGAAAAGGACACATTAAAAATTAATGTGCATGCTCACATGAGGAAGAGCAGAAAGAAGGGAAATGTTGCAGAGTTCCCCTCAGGAACAGATGAGAAAAAATTGCTTTAACTGAAGGAACACGACATTGCTGTCTGGTGAGCAGGATGTGGAGGGACGGGAGAATGGACTTACAAGGCCCTTTTAAGGCAGGACAAACTCAAGCTTATCTGAAGGGATGAGACTAAGGACAGTGAAATATAGCAGAAAGAGATTTGATATCCAAGCAGGGCAGCCAAGGGCAGTAGCTTTTTGAGCAATGAGCCTTTTATTCAGATACACTATTAAAGAAAAAAACATGTGGGAGGAGAGTGAGAAGGATACCAATGATACCTTATTTTTGAGCCACATCCTTTGCTGTCCATGGCCTTCTCTCTCCCTTCCCTTTTAATACTAGTTCAAACTATTTGCACTTGAAACATTTAAGTATTTTTCTTAACAATCTCAAAACAGTACAGTTTTCTGGAAAGAAGTCTCATTTTTACTGCTTGAACGATTACTGAATTTGTTCAGTGTTCACAAATAATGTACTATTCCTGGGGGGAAAAAAATCTGTATGTTATCAATGCTTTGAATACTTAGTGCCCTGTGGGCACCCAGAGTGTCATGAAAGATAAATAAAATTTAAATAGATTATTTACGCAGTAAAAAAATATCATACCTCAGTACCAGGAGGTATGGCATATGTTTCACTTAAGAGGAGGGTTCATATTTAATGTGTATTGCAGGAATTATTTGTTTCTATTGTAGCACACGTGCAGTACATGATAAATTAAAGGACACAATCCAAGTTACAGTTGACATATTACAGCAGTGCCATGCAGAGAGATATTATTTATGAAAGAAACATTATACAGTCATAAGTTTTCAACAGGGCCTACTTTCTTTCTCTTTTGAGGCAGAATAAGAGTACATAAGGTAAAAATCATGAAGAAAACATAGAGGGTTGTATTTCCAAAGCAATATCCTCCCTGTGGTTGTATGTAGTTAGTTGCTCACACTGGTATTAAATCTTTCTATTCAGACCTGGTGTTCAACTCATCTTAAAAAGCTGGTACAAGACTTGACCTCTTTTGCAGCTCATATCCACAAGTTAGTTGGGATCATCTTGTGCTGTGGTCTGAGATTTATTTGAGTGGCTGTGTATTGCCACTGTATTTAGGTGGTAGCTGCAAAGGTGTTGCATAGTCCTACTGTGTCAAGATGAGCACCCAAAATAAGTTCCTGATAGCTCACTGTGTTGTTCCAAAACTTCACTGTTAGTGCATTTTCATTTGCAGAGTCAGAAGTATCATCTCAGTGACTTTGCTGTCCTTGAATGTTGAATTATGCCTTGGAGAAATTAATTAGAATATAAGCACCAAAATAAAGCTTTAGTCATGGCAGTACTGGCTGGTTTTTTCCCTCTTTCTTTTGGAGGTGGAGATATTAATATAAAAACATATTTTAAAGCTAAAGCAGATCATCTGGTTAAGAAGAACCTGTTAAACAGACAGTATCAGAAGTCTGGAAGACTCCAAACAGAACTGCAGGTTGATATGTTTTTGCCCAAGCTTTGAATGCTATGGAAGCCTGAGTTTAAACATAAAGATAGGACCTTTATTTGCATGCATGTTTCATTTAGTCACAGACTGTCAGGAAGTTTTATGTACGCAAAGTGTTACGGAAATATCTTTTCCATCATTTATAGATGAAGTTTTCAAATTTACATACTTAATTGCAAAGACTACACAAGTGAATGCCAATGCACAAAATCAAGATTTATTAGTGCAAAAGGAAAAGAGCCTAGAGAGTAACACTGTGTATATGTATAGAATTTATATTTATTTTGATTTATTGTGATTATTCATTTTGCCATGTTACATGAGAAAGGAAAAAAACTCTTATTTTGCAGACTTTTTAGTGGCAACTGAGAAAATGGTAGTTAAGTAGTTAAAAAATATTTTTTTCTACATGCAGGTGGTTATTCAATAGTTTGCACTTATTCTACACATACAATGTTATCATGTTAACTATGTAATGCAAACAAACCTCCTGTGTTGCAATCCTGTGTTATAGTTTCTGGCAGAATTGCCACGGCTTCAGAAGGATGAAGATTTCATCCCCAGTCATACTCCTGCAAAGAAAGATTAGTGCTCATGATAGTGGATGTTGAACCATGTTTTTAACATCATCCAATTCACTTCAAAATCTACTCTTGTTAAAGTAACTATTCTGAGGTAGCTCACACCCATGAGAAATTCACCCCCATGGGTTTAATGAGTCAGAAGTTGAATCCTGACTTTGCTGCAAAATGAATCAGGATGTTTACTTCATTGAAACTATAGATAAATAATTTGAGAAGTGATTTCAAATAAGATGGACTAAAACCCAAGTGTTGTACCTTTTCTTTTTTAATAATTTTCTTTCTATTTTTATTAGTTTCAAGTGAAAAGATATTCTCTATTTTTTACCTTTAGGCAGGAGATGGAAAACTGTTTCTAAAATTCCCTATTTATTTCTAAATAATACAGTACTGTATAGAAAAGTCATAAAAACAGAGACTGCAAATTGAATTCCAATAACTCTATCCTGTGAAAGCAAACTTCCATCTAGTAAATGAGAAAGCATTATTGACAATTATATGCAAATTACCAGGCTTTTGGCAGGCTCTTCAAAACTATTATCTTTTGGCAACTCTGTAAATTACGTAGCTATGCCAGCAATGTAGAATTGCTCATTATACTTTATTGATACATTTATGTTGCCTCATATTGGAATATTTTGCTATGGGTCTTTGGAGGCTTTCTTTGCTTATTTTTGTGCCTGCATTTCTCTGCATTTTGTACTTACCCCCACCCTCTGAGTCGAAACTTCCTGCAGAGTCACTGGGCCCGAGGGAGTCAACTTCCATCATCAACATCACCGCCTGCTCTTCGTTACGTTCTGAAGGCCATCAAACAAACAAGCAAAAATTAGGTGTCATTCTGTTATCATAAGGCTTCCCTGGAGACCTGTGCACATCCTCCCTTTTCAAAACCCTGTTCATTCTTCAGCTCAGGTCATGTATTCCTGCTCTACATGCCCCAAATTTGTTTCTTCTGGAGCTGAGAACACAAGATTTTCCATTGCCTCTATGCTCCAGAGTGTGTCTATTACAGCTTATATTTAATAAACGAGGAACAGGCATCCTGTTTATGTTTATTCATAACAAGTTTAGATGTTACTTTTGAAGATAAAGAAACAAGTTTGATGATATACAATATCAGCTACACGCTCTGCACTGATAGCAAACTTTAGCAATCAAGGAAAGATAAAAAGGTTTTGGAGAATTTAATCACGTACTTCAAAGTAGGCTTAAGAACACATATTTCAGAAATTGAGATAAAATATGAATGTTTAATTTATCTTCTTTCTTTTTTACCACTAGTGTTTCTGATTCTATTGCTAATAACCTCATTGCTTCTGTCAGCCAACACCTCTTGTGTTTTATTTTTTTGTTAGAGGTTTATTTTTTCTTTCCTGAAGTAACTTTTGTTGAAGAAAGAATCTTTTAATTAGCTTTTAGTTTTCCCAATGATGTGACTGATGCTTTACTTGGGTGGAGGACACGTGTTGTTTGGGGTGACTCAATACATTTTACACAAGGACTGAAAAGGAGGCAATTGATGCAAAAATAGCCAGGTCATAAAGAGTGGCGTGCTAAGGTTCATCTCCAGTAGAGAAACCCAGTTCTTGAGTAACCTCTGATGGTATCTCTGTTGATGGTAAGGACAAAATCACATACTGTTGTTTATTTTTGGCTGGTTGTGTAGCAATATAAGAAAGAAGTTTCTCTAGTGTGATCTGAGGTAATTGCAGACTTGTTTGGGCAAGGTATAGAACCAAATAGGAAGCACCACCTTGCCAAATATTTGCCCTTTTCTCTTCTGGACATTGTTAATTGGATTCTGGTGTTAAGGACATGTACAAACAAAACTCAAAGCATGTCTCTGCCCTTTCTTATAAAATCATGGGTTAATTCTTGTCTCAAAGTCATGAGCAAAATATTTAATTTGACTTAGGAGCAGTTTTTTGCCTGGAATTAATATATTTTCCCAAATGGAATCAGCTCACCTCTATGCCTTGTGTTACACGCGGTGTCATTGGTGAAGAGCAGCTCTTTGTGTCCTTCTTCAGGTCTTTCAGATAATCTTCAAAGTGGAAGAGTCAGAGTGAAGGGCACCTGTCACAGAAGGAAATACAATTTGTGGCAAGACTTAAATTCATATTCGTTTTAGAAATCCTGCTGAAATAGAATTCTGGTACATGTTGATGGTATTCTCAAAGACCCCTTTCTTCTTCCATATTGTAGCTATAAAATTGTCAAATTGAGGATAAGACATGACCCGGGTCATCATATTTTAGAATCCAACAACTATTTCTCCAGTGCAAGGACTGGTAGCAGGAAAAAAGAGAAAGAGAGACATTTTTTTACTGGAATGGGGATAGGAAGAATTCGAAAGTGACCCTGGGATTGTTTGCAGAGATCAACTGAACAAAACCTTCATTTGCATTTGAGGAGCTTCATAGAAAGAAATGAAGCCAACGTGTTTGGGTGAAATTTCAAAGTGCTTGGTATTGACCTAACTGTACTCCTGTTAAAATCAACAGTGAAATAAAACTCTGACTGACTGGACAACACTCACTATAAAGTTGAGGATTTATCGAGCATTGTTTCTTGGGCTAAAAGTTACCAAATTAAAAAAAAATCCAGCTAGTTTACCTAATTTTCTAGGGGATGAATCTCAAGGAAACCTGTTTGAACTCCTTTGTTTAGCTTTTCTCTCTGGAGGTTCCATAAAGAGATCATGATAAACCATTGGAATCAAATGAAGGAAAGATTAAGTGTCTGGTAGCAAATAGTGCTGATAGCAACGTTGCTAGTTAGTGTAAGATGCTCTTTGCTTGAGATAAGAGGAACTAAAGGTATAAGCAATCTTCCAAACACTATCAGTTACCAGTTTTATGAAAATGAAGGTGCTCATCTACTATTTTAGGTTTCTAAATTTTGAGACTTTCCAGAGCAGAATCTCTCCAGTACTGATTAGCATGTTGAATCACTCGATCAGATGTGTGCATCAGCTAAAATGAGGGGAACACAGGAATCAAAGGAAAGGAAATTACTCTTTATATCCTGTACTTTTTTTGGAGTTCAAAACTAACTGATTGGAAAATAAGAGGAAATCTTCCACATTTATGCTTCATGCATCTCTTTCACTGCTTCCACAGGCCAAAGGAAGAAGCCTGCCTTAGCACTATGTCCTACTAGTTAATGAGGAGCAAGAGCCTTGTGAAGGTTGAGGGATGTGCCTTCTGGGTCACCACTCTGGCTGAAGATGGTCAGCATTAAAGGTTTCTATTCAAGGGGAGAATATGAGAGCCATTTCTAAAATTTATTACAGTTTAACATTACCATTTATTATCCAGCTTGTGGTTAGTATAAAGTACTCATGGTAAGATATTTTCTTACATGTTAGCAGGCATAGTTCAGATAAACAAATATTAATATCTTGAGTGACTTCAAAAGTTGGACCATATAAGGGATATCAGTCAGCCTTTTGAACTTCAAATTCAAACACAATTTTGAAAAGACAGCTCAGTGATTTTTAAAGTGTGCTCCTATATTCCTTCTGAACAGCAGCACTAATATGCTATTTTGGCATATTAGTACTGCTAAGTGAGCTCCTGCTGTGTTTTGGGTCTCTGCAACACCAGCTTTTCAGTGTATGTGGCTTCCTTCCTAGGACTGCCTCAGTAACTCTCCAAAGGAGAAGGCACACTTCCTAACAGCTAGAAGCTACCTATAAGGTGTTATGTCCTAGACTTCCTTTTTTCTCAGCTTTTTTTTTTTACATTTTTCTTCCCTTGTTCTTCCAGCAGTAGAATGAACAGGCTCCCCAGAGAATTGCCCCTGGCTACAGTTTATTTACAGCTGATTTTAGAAACAGCGGGAGAACACTTTGAATCAGACTATGCCTGCTATCTACCTGGTTGAAAGAAGGGAGTGCATAAATCCAGATATTAAAGTAAATAGAGAAAGAACCAGCTGCTTTATGGGAACTCTAGAACCTTTAAACCTTTGTTTGTTCTGCATTTCACTTGATTGTCTGAACCTGTTCTCATTCTCCCAGCAAACGGCTGCAAAGAGAAATGCAAACAGACAAAAGGGAACAGCAAAGGGGATTTAAAAACTGCATACAATTATAACAGAGCTTAGACAGAGAAAATCCTTCTCTATGCCTTCTCTGTTTAAAATAAATAGCTGCATAGGTCGTACTATATAACTAGGGCCTTACATAAAGGGTATTTTGTGAGAAGTGTGAAGCTGGTAGTTAGGTTACTTATATTATTCTCTTACTATAATGTGTAGGACATCCCTATCTTGTATCATGTTTGATTTCCATGGGAAACCAATGGGAGTGAAAGAATAAAAAAGTGTGACTTGATAAATCTGGAAAGAGCTGCTTTCTTCTAGTCCCCTTCAGAGAACATGTGGATTTTGTAGCCCTTGGAATTCTGCCTGATTAGAAGAAAAAGCCAAATAATTTGACACAACAAAGCAGCACACAACTTAAGCTTGCTAGCAGTGACTTAGTAGCTTGCCTGTCTTTCCAGAATGTGACAAGTGCCTGAGGAAAGGCAAACAACTCATATTGTGAGAGAGAAGGAAGGAGTATTAAGTGCTGCTGATTTCAGAGAGAGGGAAAAAAAAAGCATTTGCATGGCAAATGAAAATAGAAATGCAAATCAGCTCCAAATACTTAACATACCTGATAAACAATTGTATAAAAATAGAAAGTGGCAACAGTAAAGACCTTAAAACATTCTGTAGTCACATTCACTGTCAGTGTAGCCTCACGTGGCCGAGGAGCGCGCCTGTATCCGAGCACGGTCATTTGGACCTTCCTGTGTCACATGCAAACACCAGCTCCCAAACATCCATGCTTGTAGTCACACTAACCATTAGAATTATACCCTGGCAACGGAAATGACATGCACAGGAAAAAAGTACTGCTCGGCATTGCCTGAAGCACCAGAAAAAGGTATAATGGAGAATTAAGGAGCTGGGGGAAAGAGGGAGGAAGGAGAAACTAGTCAAGCATATTGTGTTTTTCAGTGGTGTCAGTCTGCACAGATCATGTTTGAGCTGATCGTGCCTGATCTACTTAATGGTTGTTTTCTAAAAGCTGTATTTCAGCTGCTCTGCAGTTTAGAAAAACATCTCCTTACACTGTCACCTCTGCAGAGAACTTTTTTTTTATATAATAATGTAGCTTACAAAGAAGCATGTAAAAGCAAGGCATACTGAATCCATTGGGCCTAAGATGGATCATACCTATTAAAGTGTATTCTTAAAGACTTTTTAAGAAGAGATGCGCTGCTCCATCATGAAGGATCCCTGTGTTGTTGTCTGTCAACCCATCGGTCCATTACTTGAATTTGGACAGATTTTGTTTTCTATTGTGTTGTTTATTACAAATGCAATTTTTTTAAAATGCAGACGCCTTCTTTCAGAATACTTGGTAGAAACAGAAGCAGTATTGTGCAATGTAATTTGAATTTCCGTTTCCAAGTGAGGGCTTTGTTAGTGTTATAATTTCTGTTTAACCTGTTGCACAGACAGGCACCATAACAACACATCTGTACCTCTCCAACCAAGGCCTGTCTAAGGAAAAGAAAATTCTAAAGGAAAATAAGGAGAATAAGCTTTAGCAAGAGATATTTTATTTGCAAGGACATGTAAGTTCTTCAGCCTTCTTAAAGTCCAGTGGTTGAACATGACCTGGTGACAGTGAATTCCCCAAGGGTGTGGCAACTGCAACATAAAAATAATTGTTAAGATCTCAGATCAGCCTCCTAATTCCTTATGATTAGGTAAATACTGAGAAAATATAATACAAACTCTCCTTAGCTCAGTAGGATTTCAATGGGATTATTCCCCATGTGGGAAAATACTTAGAAAATGCTAAATTTCCTGGGTCTTCCCCTTTAATAAAGTGTGGTTTATAACTCCTTATAACTTTAGGGCTTAATCCTTTCATCAATCAGCAAATCAAGTAATGACATTAAACATTAATAAGACAGACAGAAACAGATGATTGTTTTTTCTTTCAAACAGCAGAACTCTAGTACAGAAATGCCTTGGCTACTGTTAGCTCCACTCCTCTGTTGCAGACTTTTGAGATGAAGTATATACTTAGATTGTTCTTTTCCCTCTCAGCTTGCTAATTTGTTCCCCTCACCAACCTGAGCCAGGTGCTCAAGGCTGTCTTCAAGGAGTTGTGTTCTGTTTTGTCCAGTGGCTACCTAGTGTTTGCAAAACCTTGCCTATTGTTTTACACGGTGGAGCTGTGGTATTTCTGCAGAAATGGCAGCTCTATCTCAGGGAAAATGAACAAAAAAAATAATGAGGAGTTGGTGTTGTAGCTGGGCAGGAGACTCAGAGGCAATAAATCAGTGTTCTGTTTTTTTCTCGTCGAGTTTAAGCCTTGAAATTTTGGTGAAAAATCCAGATCTATTTCCTTCTCTCTGAACAGAGGCACAGTAGTCCTGAAGCACTTCCATCACACCTGGATGCTGTTGTGAAATGCTCTATCTCTTCTCCTTGTTCCCTTTACCCTCTCTGTGCAAACTATTGCCTTGAATTCCCATCTAGTTTCCCCAACACCTCCCACAGCACAATAATTTTCTTCTTATTGAAAGGCACTACATGATGGGATATCCTGATATCTGAATATCCTCATTTTTTACTGTGTAAAACAATAGCTTTATGAAAAGCCTCATTTTCAAGGGATATGACATGGTTTGAGAGGTTTTTTCCCTCTCAGAAACATCATTCTTCCTCTTTTTTTTCTTGACAGCCTATTTATCTTACCTTTGCTAAATCATCTATGTAGATAATAACTCATATTCCAGTGGCCAGTAGGCTGGTTTTTTATGTTTCACTGGTGTAGGTGAGAAGTAAGGAAATCTATATTCTTCCCTGATGAAATTATCATTTATTACAGTCTGTTGTGTTGTATTTCGTTGTCTTTATAGTCAAGCATATAAGGCCAGCATTTTTTCTCCAAAACTTTCATATTACGTTTACACACTGCTCCTACTCACAGTTTATGTCTTTTTTCCCCCCCTCAATATAATTTCAACATGCCTTGCATATGAACTGCCCCAATTATAACAAATCCCCAGCAAGTAGCCAAATGATGAGCTCACTTGATACTTTTATGTACGTAGGGAGAATGGGTCACTCCAGGATTGCTCTCTGTCAGTCTGTAAGAAGAATGCTATGGATTTCTTCTGAAAATCTTTCTATCAGAGTCTAGGAAAGGAGACATATGACAGGTGGTTTTGGATGTCTGCAGCGAAAATACACTTCAGACAGCTACAGTGCATTTGCCACAAACTCTTATGTTGAAAGGGCAAAAGTCATGATAAATATTTCATTGAAGAATGAAAACAGTATTTTTTCCCAGCAGTCTATTTTTACTAATTTCTGTCGCTATTGAACTTTAAAATACACCTTGCAGTTGAAATCTGGCTTTTCTTTTTCATACCTAAAAAACTAAAAGCAGATCTCGTACTAATTTCTGGTGGTAGGTGGTACCTGCTAGCAAACAATCTACAGATGAGAACCTCAGTGTATCTAGGAATAGTCCTTGAAGTCTATTGAAGGATGTCTGGGTTGACTAAAGAAGTCTCTAATTTGTCACTTAAGTTACTGCCGTAAGTGTTTGTCTGATGTTAATTTTGAGCTACATATACAAAAAGTTTACCAAGAATTTGCTATTTTATATGGTAGTCAGAGTTGTTTTTCATCATGTCAACTGGTGCTCTCTGTGGACTTGTCTTCAAAGCAGATGGCTGTTTTTTCTTAATTCAGTGACTCATAACTCCCTCTCATGGCATACTTTTCTCCATGTAAGTATAATGCTTTCATGAGAGGTATAAGAGATGAGCAAAAAATCTAGGGCACTGTTGGCTAAGGGCTTGTATTAGTGAATTTTGTCAAAAAATGTGGCAATTGGTGTCATTTTGCAAATTGTTCCATCTTAATAGTAGTAATTCAAACATTTACTAAAAATTGCACTTTCCATTTTGCAAGTTGGAATCTAAAGAACAGCAAGTGTACAGCTGAGGCACATTTTATATAAGGGGATGAGCTTCGTTTTTAATAGCAAAGTCTGTCATGCCTTGGTAGTGAATCCATACAAAAGCCATACAGCAGGAATATACCAAGAATGAAACAAAACTTCAGACTGTGGGGGTTTTTTTGGGTTGTTCTTTTTTTTCTTCTTTTTCTCTCTCATCTATCTAGCCCAGGGATTGCAAAGGCTTCTACGAATGACATAAGTTTATGTCATAGAGTTTAGCACTCTGTAAAGCCCTGCACAGCTCCTGTGTCCCCATGGTAGTTACTATGCAGAATGAGTTAAAAATTTCCTTCTTTAAGTAGCAGCCACTCTGCCAGGTAAAAATAATACTTTTATGCCATTTCAGATGTTCATCCAGGCTGTGGGTTTGAGTTTTTTTCATTATTTAGACATTATTTTGCTTCTTTAGTTCTGATAGCAGCTTTTCCAGTTGAAGTAATATGGCTTGTAAAGTTAAAATCAATTACAGTAGAGTATCCCATATGGATATCCTGTAGGAGACAGCCTGTACATGCACTGCAGATCTCATTTCAATCTTTGAAAGCTGTAATCTGAATTCAGTACATGTAGCCATTAAGAATTAATACAAGATATAAAATCTCACTGATTGTGTTTATAAAATGTCAGTCAAGTAGCAGCTGATGCCCAGAGTTGTTTTAGCACATTAAACTCAGGGTACAATGAGATATGTTTCAGGGATGTTTTTTTGGGAACCTGGGGAGAAATGGAAAAGCTTTATGACCTTGGGACACCAGTTCCTTGGGACACCAGATAAATGTTATGAGTGTCATATTTATATATATGTGTGTGTGTGTGTGTCCTCCTGCATAAATATATATATATACACGCACACATGTGTGTATTTTTCAAAGTTTCTGCTTTGTTAAAGCTGCCTGTGCAGTCCACACTGAAGGAGAAACTGATTCTGAGTTCTTAGCATGGCTTTTCTGTAATCATGGTGGCCCAAATCAATTAAAGTACAGCAGGGTTATGATTTCTCTCTCTTTGTTTTTCCTCCCCTTTGTTTTCTTTGGCCTTGCTCTTGGAGTAAAATAGTGACATTCTTCAGATCTCAGAGGATTTAATTGATTCTGACCAGGTTGCATAGATTAAAAATGGGCCAAAAAGTTCAGTGGGTTTGTGGGTTTTTTTCTTTCCAAAGCTGCTTAATATTTTTCATGGCATAGCTGATTAAAATATAATTTTGACTTAATATAATGTAACTGTATTTGTTTTAAAATTACATTCATTCTATATGACTCATATCTTGTGTGGGCATAATGTACATTACACAGCATGTTAAAAAAAAATTGTCTTCTGATGTTGATCAGCTTTTTGAGGGAAATGGAGAAGTGGTGAGTGCACAGCTCCAGCAGTTCCCCAACTCTCACCCTGGGAGTCAGCACTAATTCTTCTGTTGATACATTCCTTTTAATAAAGCAAAACATTGTTAGCAGAGTGCAATATCCACAAGCACAAAGAAATCTCAAATTGCAGTTTTAATCTCTGCTAATATCCTCGTATTTTCCCTGACAACAGTACCTTGCTGAAGTGCAGCACAATATTTTTTAAAAGGCAAACAAAGACTAAAGCATCATACTATACTGGTTTAACGACACATAAAGGTAGCAAAAGAAAGGGAAGACATTTTTCTTATTTCTTATGCTGCTTCTTTAAGAGAGGCAGTTGTTTTTATGGAGTGGAAAAATGTCAGCTTTATCTAGTATTCCCAGAAGCATTGGTCCAATGCATTGCATATTTGGAGAGTCGGTGCAGTTCAGGCACAACAAATTGTAAAGGTTCATATAAAGCTATGCAGTCCCAAAAGAACCTCATTTGGCACTTTTGCCTTGAGAAGTCCATGGAGGCAATAGACTCATAGAAATTTAAGGTGTTTGCAAACTGTATTACCAGCTACTACTACAGCACTTTCTGGAATGCTGCTTATTCCATTTGGGTAACTTTTCCATGCTTAACTGTGACAGGTTAGTCTACTGCTGCTTGCATCACATTAACAAAAAGGGAGAGAAAAATATCTTTCTCTGCTGTTGTTCTTTGTTTATCTGTCTTTTATGCAACATTTTTTGCTAAAACCCTGTTTGCTTTCCTCAAATAAAAAATAACCCCACATCCAAACTCAGGTTACCTTACTGGTTTACAAGACAAGACTATCTTCCTTGATTTACTCTAAAAAGGTAAGGTGCCCACTGCTGTAAATAGTTGCACACACTGAGAAATTTCAGAAAGAATTTTATTCACAGTGCTCTAGTTCTTGGGATATGAAAACTTAAGCTTCCTTTTCATCTTCAAGAAGAACATTATGCCTATATCTTACATTTTGTAAAAGAGCTCATTGCCCACCTAACTCCATAACATGAACTGAAACATTACCACCTGACAAAAAAAAAAAAAAAATCTTGTCTTTTGTTTCCAAAAATTAGCATACTGTTTCCTAGCAATTTTTTTATCACTTCTTCAGAAGTATTAAAAAGAGCTTTCAATAACCCAGGTATTTTACTACTCAGAAAAAAGTGCCTTTTGGACATCCCAAAGGTATAGTGATAAATATACCTCTGACTAATGCTCTGAGTAAAGCTATTGAGGATGTGGAATGATGTGTTGGAATAGTACCTCAACACCTATTTTATATCTTTGAGATTTACAGGATGATTGTAAGTATATTTAAAAGCTGAGGCTGCTGTGTCTTACCAGTCTCGTGTTAACAAGATTATGCTAAAGGAAAGTTGAGACAGATACTCTCATTCCTTCATCATCCTACCATGCAGACAAACTTTTTCTCTGTGGCTGAATGTAATGGAATGGTTTCTTTTTCTTTTTTTCTTTTTTTTTTTTGTTTTTTTTTATAAGAGGCAGAAAAAAATCCTAGAATCAGAGAAAAGCCTTCCAGCCTGATGTTTAGGTTATAGTTCTCTAGTGAACGTGTAATTATTTATAACATCTGGAACATTTTAACAGCAGAGAGTGGGAGCTTTAAAAAAATAATCAAATAGGCTTACTCCAAAAAGCCTTTTATGGTAGGGGTTATGAGAATTATCAAGGGAAATAGAACATGTAAGGTTAAATTCTCTCAGAAAGCAGATACAGATGTAAATGAAACCTGCATCTCACAATTTTGGGGTAATTGCAGTGAGTGCTGAACTTCATATTTGTTAAGTAGTGGTGGTATCTCATCATTCATGCTAAATCTGTCCTTCATCTGTTATGTACAGACATTGTATTGGAATTTGTAAAGAGGTTCTGGATGACCAACACAGTGTTTTTCCTGTAAATATTAGATTTATTAGGGAATGTACAGCTCTAGTTCCAGTATCATGTGAGTTTGATTTCCTAATGACCAGTAGTCATTTGAAATACTTGGTGGGTACTAATAGTTTTGTGTATAAGGGTTTGGCTATATAAATAAGTGTATTTTTAACAGCGAAGCATACCACTTTCAAATATTTATCTATTGATTACCTAAATCACTTTATATGCAATTAGAATGCTTTCCATTTGATGGAGACTCACAGAAATATAAAGTCATCTTAATTAATTGCCTTTGAGGCTTTGACACTAAGTTTCTTGTTTGCATGAAAGTCATAGTTCTTTCAATGATACTATAAACTATACTATAAATTAGCTTTCCCTGATGATTTTACTAGTTATAGCAGCAAATCTAACAGAATTCAAAATCTGATTTTACATAAGCTCTGGTCAGACAAAGTCAGCAATTTTGCATAACAAAATCCTACTACATTAAATGAGGAAGATGACAAGGATGATGATGATGTTTATATGTGTTACATCAATCAATGCTCTGTTTTACTTTCGTCAAGCTGTAGTCAGCTTTTTTGCTTTTTGGCAAATTTTACGTGTACTTCTACTTTCCTTTTGTGTACGTGCTAAGAATGGATGAATAAAGGAAAGTTGACTTTCATCTCTATAATTAACACTTGCATGAAGCATAAAACGTGAAAATTAGAAATGAGGATGTAACTGAAGGGGGAAGCTGAACCTGCCTGATCTTTTCTGGTTTGAAACTGCTTGACAGATCAACCCTTTGAGATTCAAGTTCTGTTTAGCGAAATGTCAGTCGGAAGCTGCTGAGTGGGAGGGACGTCGTCACTCACTCCTCAGAGACACCTAATCATATCGTGGCGAGGAGGAACTGTTTAATTCCTGCAGGCTTCAGTTTTCAGAGAGTCTTGTGAATTGCTTTTTGTAAGTATGTTCTGCCAGGGCTAGAGGTAAGCAGGGTGTAGGTACGCGGTCTCAAACAAAAGCGTCCAAACCAAGCTCTCCAGCAGCCATTCTCAAGCATAAGGGCCCCAGTATTTGCCCCTCATTTCTACCTACCAGCTTCTTTTTCATGCCATGAAAAAGAAGCAAATAGGTGGAGTTGAGCTAGGTAGGGAAAAAAATTGGTTGTGATGTCATTAGTGTGCTTCAATGTTTGCCTGTGTTTTTTGCCCAGAGCACAGAATAAAACCGTGCTGGATTTGAAGCCAGATTTGCTTTTGAATAGGGATTGCAATAACCATTTTGTAGCATTCAGGTTATAAATAACGCAAGACTGAGCAAGGTGAGCAATCCAGACTTGAGTTGTCTGAGGTAACGATGCCTGAGATTCAAAAAAGAGTTCTTAATTATGTATGAACTTAGGTGATGCAACAAAAGCTTTAAAGTTACGTGGCTGCCAAAGAATAGAAGTCATCACTCCATCTTAGGTTCTAGTCATCCCAGTGCAAACTTGGGAAAGTAAGAAGCAGCCTAAATACAGCATTTCCGATCTCTTAGGCTGAGTAGACTCTTGCTGTGTTTCAGCATGAGACCTAGATGTTGGGTAATTTTTCTTACTCCTGTTGGAGAGAGCTGTGGCTGATGCTGGCAGGTTCTTGGGCAGCCTGTAGCAGGGACTTGCTCCAGAGACTGGATGCTGCTTCCCCAGTCTGGGGCAGGAGCTCTGACAATCTCCAAAGGAGAGGCTGCATGTAAAGGTCTGTCAGTAGTCAGTAGTCCCACCATTCTCTGGGAGTATGAAGTCATCTCTTTCCATTTGGTGTTCATGGCTCAGGTACCATGGGGTATGGGAAGTTGAGTGGTGAGTGGTAGCCATGGGGAGCAGTAGAGTTGAACTGGGAAACCCACTTTTAGGCATT
Source organism: Pipra filicauda (assembly GCF_003945595.2). NCBI lineage: Eukaryota > Metazoa > Chordata > Aves > Passeriformes > Pipridae > Pipra > Pipra filicauda. Next base: position 185,156 of record NW_024104310.1, read on the forward strand.
TTTAGGACTAGATAGACTTCTCTGAGAATCATACTCTTTTTCTCAGGCTCTCCTTTCTGGTTATGCCCCCTTTCAAGCTTTCCAGTCCTGATAGGGATCTTGACTGAGTTCCTGTATTAAGAACTGGAATGTGCTGTGAGAAACCAAGTCCAGAACTGTAGTAAGGAGAGATGAAAATTATTAGGGGAAAAAAGCAAACTGATTTCTTTTAAGAAAATATGAAAGCTGTGGAACTAACCCTAAATAGAACCTGATATGGGTGGATAAATAATTCTGGCTGTATCTAAAGCTGGACAAGAGAAACAGTGTAGACACACACCTGTAGAGTCCAGAGGTAAGCTAAATGTCGTACTGGGCTGCATCTGGTCTGAGGGTGAGCTCTGGTATCTCTTCAAAGCTTTGCTTTTGGAAACGTAAAAACCTACTGTTGGTTAAGTCCCTCTGTCCTATATTTCCATCCCTACCATATTTGCTTTACAGCAGAGGGCTGGCCAGAGGGGACTGTAGTTTTACTTGTGGTCTCCTGATTATGGTGCCTCTGGAGAGTAATAAATTGAAAATATTTAACTGGCATTCTCTATATTGATTAGAGATTACCAAAATGAAGCATGCTTATCTTTGCAATGGCAATATAGTAATAAAAATGTTGTGTAGCCTCGATCAGTGTAGCTTAAGGCTTTTTTTTATTATCTCTGAGTGTATTACTTTTATTGTCCATGTGTGAAAGATTGCTAAGGTTACAATACAGTAGTTTTAGAATAGAAAGCCAACAATTGTGATAAAATAACTTTTTTTTGTTTTAGACATGTATTTTAATACCCTCGATTAAGATGTATGTCAATTTCTAATTGGTGTGTAAGAAGTAGAATAGGTTTGTGGGGGCTAAGATAAGTCCCTTGGTAAAAAGTACAGGGAACAGATGACAAAAAATGTTGTACGTGGGTAATAAGTGATTATGAATCTCCCACACATCTTTGAACACAAAGAAACAAGCAAACTTAATATCACAAAGAGTACATTTTAAAGCACAGAATTACAAACTACTTTTTACTGCCAGTTAGCTTTACTATTAATACAATTAGTATCAACCAGACAGAATTTAATGTGAATTTGTGAGCATATATGACTTCAACCAGACACGCAGGAAAGCGTAGATAATATTTTTAGTGCCTGAGCACAGTGAGCAGAACGATGCCATTGCGCAGAGAGATGTTCCCTCTGTATAATTACCTTGTGACAAACACATATATTGGGAGTATAAAGAATCTTCAATCAAAGAACTATACCATTCTGCACAGTATATGATTTTAAATAGAAGCATTCCAGCTGTTGCCAGTACTGCTGTCAAGGTTGTGTCTAAGAACATTCCCAGCACTAGAAAGCCTGATTTAATGACACTTCTCTGGTCTAAATTTTTAAGAGTCCAGGTTCTACTCCCCAGTGTTCTTTCTGGGCTGTGCAAGACCAGCTCTTTACAAGTGTCAAAGCACTTAAAAAATCCAGATCAACCCACCCAGTGACGTTTCCAAAACCACTTTACCATTATCTGCCCTTTACAGTGCCTAAATAACTGACAAGAAGGTCTGCTATATTGATTATATCTGGTGAGCAAAACAAAACAAAACAAAACAAAACAAAAGCCTGTATGAGCAAAAAATTAGGTATGACAGTAATTCCTGGGGAATTATTTCCTCTTTTATTATCCTTCCAAAAATGGAGGCTTTAAGAGTTCTGTGGTCAGAGACAGGGAGAGACTGACCCAGTGGTGAGAACATTCACTAGATGCACAGAAGGTCAAGGTTAATCTTCAATACTACACTTGTCAATGTGAAAGGAAAAATTGTCAAGGCTAAGACTCTCAAACAACTTCATAACCAACAACAGAAGAGTATGAAATCCAGGCATCTTACCTGCTTTGTTCATAAATCTTGTTCTACATCACCTAAATCCTTGAATGACAGGCTAGTATGAAATACATTAGAAGAAGAAATATAGACAGCTACCCACCTGTCTCAAAACTGACATAAATCAGTCTGTATATATATATATGTGAGAGAAAGTGTGTGTACATACAAAGTTAAGTATATATTCAATTTGGTACCAATATTGTTGCTAATGAAAAGGCAGAAATTTCCAGCCTGCTCTTAATGACTTTCTGACAAGCACCAGATTAATATAAGAAGAATGATGTGTACAACTGGATTTCTGAATTTTAGTTTGCATTTGCCTTTAAGATTTAGCTAATGCCAATTAGTGTTCCATATTTAATATAAAAAGAATCTGGTTTTGGAGGTTGTCAGTCTTTTCTTTCTCAACTCACTAAGAGTGATGCAGTAAATATGATCTAGTACTTCAGGATGTCCTCCAGCAGAATTAAGAATATAAAAACCACTCTTTCTGTTTTTCCAAAGACTAAAAATGAAATACATGTAAAACCAATTGAGAATTAAGGGAAACAAAGAAAAAGCCTGATGATTTAATATATTTATACACCACAAATATAGAGGAAAATGTCCCAACATTTAAAAATTCAGGAATTCCCGATAGCTCACCCTTACAACCCTTGTATATAACAGAAAAATACTTTTGCTTGGCCCATCTAAATAGAAGAAAGACTGTTTTGATGATTGGGTTTGAAAAAAGCAAAAAGCAGAAAAGTCGTCCTTCAGTTCTCGGCCTCCCTCTCAGTCGACAGAAGAGATTTTGAAGAGTGCACCAAAAGATTTAAAGAAGAATTGGTGGCTCATCAGTATTGTTCAATACAAAGCTGCAAATCAGCCTGCTTCTGAGGAGCAGATGGACTACATTAAATAGGCTTATAGTTCTGTGCTGCCAGATTCACATAACTGAGTTCTGAAAACAAATCCCCTGGGTTTAGATGAAATCCCTAAGAAGGGCCTTGAGGATACCATCCCTTACCTTGCTTTCCTGCCTTTACACTACTTTGTGATGACCAGAACCTGAAAAATGCTGAACTGGGAACTAACATTTTAAAAGAGGCTTTGCATACTGAAGTTCATTTAACTGTAATCAGGTGGAATCTGCTGTCAGGAATTCAGGTCAGGTTCCATGACTCGGAGGACAAACAGCATGTAGCCTCTCTGAAGGTTCTGCTGCTTTAATTTTGACAAGCACATACTTAAAAAATAAAAAATGGGTAAACTGTGCATCCTGAAATTTCTTAAAGAAAAAGAAGCATCTCCAGAAAATTGTAAGGGCACAAGAAAAGCAGTCATCTCAGGGGAGTTCTTCAAGTGAAATTGAGGCCAAATCTCTTATAGACAACTCTAACCACCTGAGGGGGAGGGGAGGGGAGAGGAAAGGAGAGGGAGGGAGATCTGAAAAGCAGTTCTTTTAAGTGCAGGAGGTAAATTAAACTCTCTGTCTACCCACACTGAGCAACATCATACCTTCCCTAAAAGTAAGGACAAAGTCAGGATGCTTTCAGTTGAGACTATTCCAAGTTTCTTTTGGAGTTTGAAGTCTTCAGTTTCCTCATGCCTGTAACTCCTCTGGGAATACTAGCTGCCTACTTATGAAGTTCATTTCAAGTGAAAGTTCGATTTCTTACAGGAGGAAATGAAAATTTAGTGAATTTAATTTACTTTACTGTATTTCCAAATTTACCACCCTAAATTTTTGTTTATTTTCTTGGGAAGTCTGACTTTTTCTCTCCTATGGTAAGTTGTATAATTATATTTATAAATGTCTTAAGGAGTGTTGAGACTTACCTTAGTTGAACAAAAATATTTGTACTCTACTTAGTTTTATTAACTCACAAGTTAAAAACTACGTGTATCATGTTTTGTGTGCACACACAGAGAACCAATGTTCTACACTGCCAATACACTGAAACATAAATGTGATTTGTATTATATGCTGTCCCAATTAATGGAGAAACTCCTTTTCCACAGAACCTTTACTAATTGATAAAGATAGTAAGGAAACAAACTATTAAAAAAATTAGTGAGTTGGCACTCAGATTTCAGATTGAAAATAGAATAGGACCATTTTTTAATGTACCTTTTGGTTTTCTAAGTGAACAACAGCTATTTTCAAAATTTTTAAAATATTATAAAACAAAGGTTTCAAAATGCGTAAATGTATTTCAACACAATTTCACCTGATTTACTGTTAGAGATTGTTTCCTCTGTGACACACAGTGATTTCAGATTATTTAGTTACAGTTTCTTCCTGTCACCTGGATAATGGCCAGTCTTCACGAGTGAAGATTTTTGGGAAAGGTCATTAACCCTTCCAGCCTGCGCAGTGGATTTTTAGGTGAGACACAGCGTGCGCTGAACTGAGCCCACCCTTTAGTCCTGAGGTTCATCTGCCGGGGCCGAGCAAAGCTTGGACAGTGGCAGTGAGGTCCCCAGGATGTAGGTTTGTTTAGAGTGACCTTCTCTTAGGTGGATTGCCTACCAAGGCTGACGAGCTCCTGGAAGAGGAGGGAAAAAAGGATCACTGAGGGTCTTCTTGTTTGTTTTGGATTTTCCTTCCACTTATACCATTGCCAAGAGCAGTCCCTGCTGCCTGTAGTAGCTGATGCTTCACATGTCAAAAATGTACCAAGTTCCAGCCTTCAGCAGAGTGTCCATTCCAGTGCTCACCTGAGCCTGCTGCAGGTGTTTGTGCTGCACAAATCTATTTAATCAGGGGAAACTGTTTCTGAACCATGGTGTATTAGCAGTACTGGTCCAGAAGCAAGCTGTTTGTTTGCATTTAGTGCGTTTTGATATTTACTGTAACTGCAAAATGTTTACGTGACTGTGTTATTTAAAATAGATAATTGTGGCTGGTATAAAACTGTCTTGTGTAAATGCAAAGCTGTACTCAGTGCACACCTGTGCTTCCCCATTCGTGGGTGTTTGTTATCTTTCCCGTGTAGCAGCGTGTGTGAATGCATGTATGCACTATGCATATTTTAATATATATATATATAAATATGTATTTACACGTATCTATGTATAGACATAACAGCTGGATTCCTCTATTCTAGCTCTAGCAGCCTTTGCCACTCTTTTTTCTTTCCAGTGAAAATTCTTGGTTTGGTTATCTGCTGCCAGATTGGGTTTCTGTTAATGATTTAGTGAAGCCAACAAAGGAAGGAGATGAGGGACTCGATGTAATTCTGAACAGTGCTGAGCATCTTCTTTCTAAATTCATATCCTGATTCCTTTTCTCAATAGAAGCTCTGTTGTAATTCAGCAACATAAAAACCTTCTTTAGTGCCTCATGGTTTGGATGAGAAACCTGTGAAGTAATGTTTGCAAGCTCAAATTATTTTATTGATGAGAGAGCATTTCTAGGGAACTCTTACTGCACCTACATGTGTTTCCTTTCAGTCTTAAGGCGTTTTTCTTTCTGAAAGTTTTAAGGACTCCTCCAAAACTTTTGGGTACTGCAGGCAATGGAGTGGTATAATACATTGACTGCAATGGAGTTCCTGCAAGGATCAATGTGGTGTGCTTGTTGCTTCTTTTCTGTGCTTTAAATACTGTTAGCCTTTATTGATTTGGTTGCTGTTCAATAATTATTAGGTTTGGACTTAGTATTTTCTTGATGAAATAAATATTAAAAGTTCATGAGGGTTTTTTATTCCAAAGTTTAGAAATGGCATGCAAGTAGTTCAGAAAGGCAGCTGGCCTGATAGCCAGAAGATGTAAAGGAAACAAAAAAGATTGTTAAACTAGGGAATGCACAGTGATACCCTTGTGTGTCACACGTACAGCCTGAGTGGCAAACTTCTCCATGAACAATATAGGACACTATCTTCTGTGGAAAGCAGAGGTACATCCTACGGATTTTAGCCTAGGAATCTTTTCCAGTTGCTAGTGTAGTTTGAAGCTGCAGACCTTAAAGCCTTACACCAGAATGCAGCCCACGTGCCTTTATGTTCCGGTAGCACAAATACCAGTTTACCCATTTCTTCTTAGTTCTTTCTGCTCCCTTGTTAAATAATGAATCCATCTTCAACCTACTCACGTGTGGGTCTTTTCTTTGTGAGAACGTTTCCCTGTTCAGATTCTGGGTGTACTGCTGGTAGTGTGTGTGTCCTTCAGCACTCTCTTGTCTGGGGTTATTGATTTATATGGAGCCAGTTTGTGTCTACAGCGTTGGAGGTTAAAGTACGTTATGAAAATGAACATCAGCCACATCTTTCCTCCCTTAAAAGGGTATGCAAGACCTCGACATTCCCCAATACAAGACTGCAGCATGCTGTAATGACTTGGGCAGGCAAAGTGACTGAACAGATTTATGAGCCTTTTGTCACAGGAAACCCTGAATGTGCTGGCATAGGAAGTGATCATGTTCTAAATTAACCAAGTCAGTCACTGATGACAGGGAAAAACAGAACACTTTGTCTAGAAAAAAATAAAGAGTGATTTAGCTTTACTTTTTATTATAACTAAAAAAAAAAATGTGTGTTTTGTTCAGGCTTCCTTTCTGGAAGTTATCTTTTCCTTTATTTTACTTACACCTGAGAAGGCTGTAAATGTGATGTATTGGAGCTGACCTAGAATATAATCTGCTATTGAGTTGTGTGTTTATCCAGTCCAGGTAATTATTTTCTTAAACGTTTCTGACATAATATTTCTGAATTGCAAATAAAACCAAATGACAAACAGATATGTAGGAATTGCCTATCGTAAAAATCCAATCTGTATTCCTAAATCTCGAGGGTTTCAGCTGTTCAACCCTAATGCAAGAACACTAAAGTCTGTTAGACATGAGCAGCAAGTAATAGGAAATAGGAAATGAGAAAAATATGTAGAAATGACTGGCATTGTTCTGGATCAGGGTGCAGTTCACGTTGCTTGATCACAGATAACTTATGCATCTGTCTGCTGCATGACATAAGTTATCAAGCAGAAACTGTAATTTGCTGGTGGGTTTTACTGACAAAAATATAGGGAAGGTATTCCATGGTAAAGATTTGACTACGTAAATTCTTTAAGGTTTATGTGCACACACATTTTTGGATGAATACAGAATCACAGACTGGGTAAAGTTGAAAGGGACCACAGTGGATCATTGGTATAACCTTCCTGCTCAAGCAGGGTCATCCTTGACCACATTGCACAGGATTGTATCCAAGTAGTTCTTTAATATCTCCAGTGAGGGAGACTCTACAACGTCTCTAGAAAATCCCTTCCAGTGCTCAGTCACCTGCACAGTAAAGAAGTTCTTCCTGATGTTCAGGTGGAACTTCCTGTGCCTCAGATTCTCCACTTTGCCTCTTGTCCTATTGCTCAGCCCTACTAAGAAGAGCCTGGTTCCATCCTCTTGACACCCTCCCTTCAGTTACTTACAGTTATTGATGAGGTCCTGTCTCGATCGTCTCTTTACAAGGCTGAACAGGCCCAGCTCCTTCAGTCTTTCTTCATAATAGAGATACTTCAGTCCCTTGATCATCTTTGTAGCCCTTTGCTGGACCCATTCCCGGAGCTCCATGTCTCTCTTGTACTGCGGAGCCCAGAACTGGACATAGCACTGCAGATGTGGCTGAGTAGAGGGACAGGATCACCTCCCTGAACCTTCTGGGAATGGTCTACCTAATGCACCCCTGCACAGCTTAATTCTTAAGAAATTTGGCAGTTTATAGTTAAGAAAATTACCGATTATGTTCCCTACTGTATTGTTAAAGCTGATGGCTAAATTTTCTATCACAGGATCAAATGTTCTGGAGTGAATCAGTTTTAGATAGGAAACTTGCAGAGAAAAGTCTTTAATTTTTTTGAGTGAAACATTCCAAGAGTAAGAAGTAAAATGCTTGAAAACTTGACAGGAAACATTTTGAGAGAAGTATGCTTAATTTGCTGGGAGGGTTCAGCATTGCATATTAGGAACTAAGGGAAAAATTCAGAACAGATGGTGAAGTATTTCAACCTCCACCCTAACCTATTAATCTTTTCTCTTGAGTTTATTCCAGGTAGCGTATTGGAAAGTTGTGCGTTCAAGACATCCATAATACCCATATGTAGACAGAGTATATCTTCATTTTGGGTTGTGCTCTCAAGAACTAAAATGATATGTTGTCTGAAGACATTCATTAAAATGTCTGCATTCACTAGTTGTATACCTATATGGACAGAGACCTAAAGTCTGAGGAGAGTATGGAATGAGACTCATGTACTTTGAATGAAGACAACTTAAAAAATTTATTGTGTTAAAAATGCACAGATAATGTCACATAACTTCAAAAAATACACTACCATTCTCTTCTGCTTATGCCCAGCAACAACTAACTCTGATGTATTTTTTGTGGACTAGTAGCAACTGTTGACACAGCAATGTCTGAGAGTTAAATGGTGGCTGCATGACTCTGAATCTGATATTACCATTTAGGTGCAAAGTGTTCCAAACACTGAAGTCAAAAAGCATGTATTTCTTCAGTATGTAGAAGGATGTACAGAGTGCATGTGGCAAACACACAGTATTGCATTTGAGGATGTGGTAATTCCAAGCATACTGTGTATAGTGTCTATGTAATTGTGCAAATAAAATATTTCATAAATAAAAACATACTTTCGTTAATACATTTTAAAACTTGCTTTTATATAGTGAATTCTATTTGCTTTCAAGCCTTTTTAGTAGTAATTATAGCTTTCTACAGTTTCTAAAGAAAAATAGTATTTTCTGCAGGGTTTAAAATGCTTATTGAGGGCAGAATTTCAATTATGAGTAAGTACATAAGAAACAATTACTTAGTTAACTTCCTACTGCTGTATGACAAATTTGAAAACTTGTCCAACAGCATGTAAGTCGAGGGCATGAAAATATACTTTAGTGTATGCTGTGATCTGTAATATTTTCTAGGGGCTATTTGTATACAGAATTCAATGTTCTACTTAAATGTAATTCACAAATCTTTTTTCTTCTCTCACACTTTAAGGAATTATAAACCAATATTATTTTACTGTAAAATATTGTCCCAGTTTGTTGTTAGTTGGCACCTCCTCTTATTATTTTTCTCTATTGTTGCTCACAAGGTAACCAGGTAAGAGCAAGACCCTATTTACCAGGCTTTATCTCCTCACTCACAACTGTCTCCTACACAGGGTCCCCACTCACTACTAATATTAAAAAAAACTAATATATATTAAAGAAGCAAAGCAAAAGTAGTGTACTGGATTTTACTGCAGTGTAGGAAACTAGTTGCAAAGACCTTTAGGCAACTGAAATCTTGTGTGTCCCAGTGAAAGAATGAATACTGTGTTTCTTCCTAGTCTGTAAAATATGGGCTGTAATAGCAGTCTGTCCAATTCACCTGGTACCTGAACACATGTATTTTCTCTTATCAACAAAGGCAGAATAAGTCTCCATATGAACTTAAGCTTGTAGTAAAATCTTGAACCTGCCCTTATTAATCTACTAAAGTAGAAGTGGCCTGTCGTGTCTATATGCTAAGAGTAGAAGAAGAAATGTGTCCTTAAATGCTTTTGAAATCTCAGTATTTAAGTCTTTACAGTTTGACTTGCAAAAGAAGCTCTGTCTTGTTCACACGTGCAGTCTGTGGGGTTGCTGTGTGCAGGTGAGACCTTTGGACCTTGGCACCGGTCAGGCAAACTTCTTCCTCTCCTTCCTCTCCTTCTTCCAGACCTGTTGGACTGGGTCCAGAGGAAGGCCACAGAAATGATCAGAGGGGTGGAACACCTCTTCTATGAGGAAAGGCTGAGAGAGTTGGGATTGTTCAGCTCAGAGAAGAGAAGGCTCCAGGGAGACTATATACAGCTTCCAGTACCTAAAGGGACCTAAAAAAAAGATGGGGACAGACCTTTTAATAGGGCCCATTGTGAGAGGACAAGGGGTGATGGTTATAAACTAAAAGAAAAGAGTGAAGATTTAGACTAGATATAAGGAAGAACTGGTTTTTTTCCATGAGGATGGTGAAACACTGGATGAGGTTACCCAGAGAGGTGGTAGATGCCCCATCCATGGAGGTGTTCAAGGACAGGTTGGATGTGGCTCTGAGCTGCCTCAACTAGGGGATGGTGTCCCTGCCCTTTGTAGGGGGGTTGGACTAGATGGTCTTTAAAGGTTCCCTCCAATCCAAACTGATTCTACAATCTTTTTTGTGTAGTAGGAGTGCCACATTAGCTAGCTTAGAGAAAAAGGTGTTAATTACCATTAAGAAAATTCCTCAGTTAAAAAAAATAAGTCTGCATGTTTGAAAGGTCCAATGTTACTCAGTTTTCCTGCCCTAAGAGCTGGTAAGAAGGCAGAGTGTACTCCTGTTCCATACATAACCCTTCCTCTCAGTCGACAGTGCTAAAATTCTCACCCTCCACTCACTCCTTTAGAAAGTACATAAAACCTCAATAATGCTTTGAAAAATAAGCATAACAAATACTAAGTTAAAGGAGAAAATACTGTAAAGCAAAGAAAAAATGTCCCTTTGGAGTGCTAATGTGGTTTGCATTCAAAGAGGAAGTAATTTTTGATTAACAAGGAGGTAATGTTTCCCCACAAGGGTGGGTCGTAGATGATGAATAAATAATGTAATCAAATATTAAATTAACTTTATTTAAAAACCTGATTTACATGTTAAAAGCTTATTGATGTAGTATTTTGTTTACTGTTATTGTTCTGAGGCAATTTTGTAATAAATAGAGACAGGGAATGGTAATAGCATTCAGTTTTCAACACAAATGCATGTATATCGATTACTTCTTTTTCTAACAAATTCGTGAGCTTTTCCACCTTTCTGCATTAGAATTTCTTCAGGAACAATTTTTTCTTATCATAATTTAATGTTTTTGAGAGGATGGTGGCAGAGAAAGTTTCTGTTCTCTATTTCTCTTTATTGCCTTGTACCACACCAAAGAGAAGCAATAACATCCAGTTGCTGACACTGTTAGGTCATGCCGTGCCAAAGGGGAGGAGTGGCCAAAGGACACGGCTGCACTTACCTTGTCTAGCACAGTGCTCCCCTGGGATCTGGATTAATTACAGTAGCCCGTCAAGGGGGCCAAGGCTGGAGCAAAGGATCAGTGAGGTATAAATGGCCCTGCTCTCTGCTGCAGACAGTATTTAGCCTTGAGGCTTTCCACTGAGAGAATGGGAATTCAGTGTATTTTGTCATACAGTTAGCTCTGGTTTTGCCTGTGAAATTGGTACATTCTGTAACAGGTTTCCAGCAGAAGAGGGAAGGGGGTTCTTGTATTTCTATTTTGCTTTTTGTTGTGCAGTGTGGTAGTATCATGGGATTCTTCGGTCGTTCAACATTTTCACTATGTTTTGGAATTGCATAACTTTATGGAATATGTCTCCTGATGACTATATTTCATGGTCCTATGTGATAACAGGAAGGCTTCATTAATAAAACTTGAGAAGATTTAAAATTATTCTTCTCCAAAGGAGCCCATTGCTTCTGATTAACATGAATTGATTTGATGGAAGTGTTTCTCTAGCTCACTGGCAGGTCACTTCTGTAGTAAATTAAAGACTGAGGTTGCAGGCCCAACAATAATTGAATATATTTACTACCTTGTGTTTATGAAGGTGAGCTATGGGTTTCCATTACAACCTGTTTGTGTAGCAATATAGCACACCTGCTTTGCAGAGGACGGTATCATAAAATACTCACTTCGACTGTCTTGTCTCTCATTGCAGAGGTCATTGTATCCTGTGCTGTATAAATATAAACAAAAGAGCCAGAGTGTGTAATAAACCTGGTTTAAATAAAGCAATTAAAACTGGCAGTCATGGTAGATATGTTACAAAACAGGATATAACCTGAATTTTAGTGGAAAAGCTGAACAATCTTAAGTGATTAGTAAATTAATAAATCTGAAACTGGCAGATGTAATAAACACACCTCACTACTTAGAGGTGTTCAAAGTCCTTTAGGCTCACAGAAACCTAGGCCTAAATGCAGAGATCAGTGAAATCTCTGATAGTATACTGTGCAATGGAAAACTGGAAGAGATAGTATGAACATTTTAAAATGGGAGGCTCATATAGCTCGTACAAGGAACAAAATGCTAAGCAGTGGAAGAAATTTGTGGAACTGTACTTTTAAAATGGAAATATGGGTTATGATTTCCTTGTAATTGTTGCCAAAGTGATGGTGATATGCAATAGCTGAAAAATAAGAGGGCTGACATGGTTCTGAGGGTATTGGTGAAAACACTCGGTCCCATTACGTGAATCTGTATAGATGAGGAAAACATATGTGATTGTGTCTTAAGTCACATTTGTGACGCCCTTATTTGAAAGATGAGGAAATTTCAAAAACTAGGATACCTTGCAAATAAGACATCAACACTGCCTGATTTTTCATGGCCAAAGTCATTGCCAATGACAACTGTGTGGTGGATGTACGTTTTCTTGTCTTTGCATCTTCTGCCAGCTAACACTTAACTCTGCAGAACCTGTGCTTACCTCTGGCTTGACACTAAAGTGTAAGTAAGCTCCAGGAGTAGAACAGCTATAGTGTAAGGATGACATTTCAGGTGCTGAAAAAGGGATAGAAAAGGAGTACCTCTGAAAGGAAAACTCCCACCTCTGAAAGGAAAAGTCCCATGCATGGGGCTGAGAGCTGAGAGATTACTACATTTGTGGGTGAAACATAGCTAAAGACTATTTTGCTCCTGCAAAAATCAGCTGTCATTGGGTATCAAAACCTGGGAACTGACTTACTGGGGCAAAGGGAGGGAAAAACACTGTGAAAACTCAACAGAGTGTCCCAGAGACCTGCTGAGAAACACAAGTTAAGAGCACTCCTGGGACTTCAGTATTTTGTAGTGCAGGGAAATATCCACTTAATAGCTTTGGGATCTAAACCAGACTGTACTTTTCAATAGGTATTTTGCAATGTGAGGTCCATGTACCCACAGAGATCACAGCTGCAGCTAATGAATGTCCCTATGACAGCCCTATTACCATGGAAACCAGAAGGGTTGCAGACTACTTGATTTATAGAAATGACGGCTTTAATAAAGCATTTCTTGCTCTTTTGAGTTCTGATTTAATTAGAAAGAAGAGTGATCTGTACAGTGTAGATGCTATCTCCAGCAGTTATTAGATCTGTATATTAACACAGCTGTTGGCTTGTTCCATCTTAAATTGTCTGTGTTTTGAGAACTAAGCAGATCCTAATCTACCTACCTAATCTCCTGGAGTTGTTACTTTAAGGGTAACCCAAACTTCATAGAATACTCTGTGCTCATATATGTATGCACTGTCCTGAAGTGTGGCCACAACTGTGTTAGGAAGAAATCTAGAAAAGAAACTACTTCAAACTCTGACTTATCCTAATTTACACTCTGCCATTAAAATGATTGTGGCTATATGGTGATTTTTTTAAAACTAACTTACTTTCAGAAAGTTTTGTTATTTTTTTATATGGTTAAGACCATCCTGGAAATATGGTGCTCAATCCTCTGTGCTTTGAAGCAATTTCTCAACCCCAATATATATATTTGACAAGTATGACCAAAGTGGTGTCGTACCTTCCTCCTCTTTCTTAGAGGTACAAAGGGTGACAAGGTCAGAAATTCTGGCTGTGATAGCATCTAAAATAAATAAACCCCCTTGTAGCACAAGTTCTGTCTGATGGCGCTAACATGTGTTGCACTAATTCATAAGCCAAAGTGCCAACAGTTTGCTGCAGAAGTCAAGAGGGGAAGTGCAAAATGAGCAATGTTTATACACACGCGCAAGAATGATGCATACATACATATGGAAATAAATCAGAGTTGTAAATGGTGATATTTCAATTGAAAATATTTATCTCAATGCAAGATACATTGCCCAATTTTAGAAATAATTTTAATAAAAGAAATGAAATAAATCAGACCCTAGAGTTCTATCTGACTTCTCCCGGTACTCTGCTTAGAAGGATAAGCGTTATAGAAATTCCCGAGTATGCAAGCTGCTGTGTTTTAAGATTCACTAAGAACTGCCATTCCCTCCTTTTTCCCTCACTCAATATGTCGTGAATGTTTTCATGCAGAAAACGTTCGTTAAAGTAATACACAGTCCTGCTACTGTGTCAGAAAAAAACAAAACACCTCTCAAGTGCTGTCAGTGGAGAAAATTAGAATAAATCTAAGAATCAAGTGTTGCGAGTATTGAAAGGAACAATTACTGCCATCGGCTGAAGTGTGAGACCATTACAAATAATTATTGCTTATTAAGTGTTTACACCCTCTTTTCCGAGTAACTGTGGCCTTGTACAATTAATCATGTACGCTCTAAAGCCCTGATCAATCATCTTCATGTCATGTATACAAAGTATAGATATGTTTCTATAGGGCTTGAGAACTAGCCTAATGAACAGCATGTGTATAAATATGTCCCAGGAGCTATTGATCTCAAGTGTGTATTATAGATCTATTTCCTTTCTTTAGTGCAAACCGAGAAGATGAAAATTAGTATTGATGATAGATCAAGCAATATAACTGCATTTTTAAATTTCTCTGCTGTGAGTAAACTCTTCCTACTTGGTTGGACCTTCTGTAATTTGTGTAGCAAACCTGACGACATCTATGCTGCTTAAGTGGCCTTTTAACCCAATTAGAAAGTTTATCAAGTTTATCAAGCTATCAAGTTTAATCACATCCCTTCCCTTTACAGTTATATTAATGGAAAGAGTGATGGTGATTGCGGCTGGAGTAGATGAGCAGAAATGCTCAGGTATGTCTCCAATGAATCACAGAATCAACTAGGTTAGAAAAGACCTCTGAGATCATCAAGTCCAACCTATGACCCAACACCACCTTGTCAACTGGACCATGGCACTGAGTGCTACATCCAGTCTCTTCTTAAATACCTCCAGGGATGGTGCATCTACCAGCTCCCTGGGCAGCCGATTCCAATGTCTGATCAATCCCCAATTAGGAGTTTCTTCCTAATGTCCAACCTAAACCAACCCTGGCACAGCTTAAGACTGTGCCCTCTTGTCTTACTGCTGGTTGCCTTCTACCTCAGGAGCAGTTTTGTTGGCATTCCTGCTATTCAGATTAAATGACACCTGATTTGAAACAAGTTTAGAGTTTAGCTCAGTTTTCCTAGTTATTCTAGAAATACGTGCTTGTTACATTTTGCAGGAATGTGCTCAAGTTTTCATCTTCATTCTGGATCAGTCATTGGGAAATGTGAAATGCTTTCATTTTTACATAGACATGACAGTATGATTTACCATTTTGCATTCAGATTTACCTGGTTTTGCCCCTAATTAAAGCACTTCATAAGTACTGATTAAGAATTTTACATGCCATTTACTTTTGAAAAAGAATGTTCAGTACAATCAACACAATTGTTTCAGGTCCTACATAGTATAAAAACTTTCTAACACGTGAATGTGGACCATTAATATGCCTTTATAATGTTTTATGTAGGAAGAAAAACCTTTCAAATAATTTGAAGTATTTCACATCTTTATTATTTTCTCTGAAGATTGAAGCCAATAATAAAGAAGGAAACTGTAGATTAAATGTTTCACATGTGGGAGAGGAAAGCAGAATTATTGCAGGGTCTGTCATGAGTTAGAAAGCATGTCCTTCCACCTGAGCTGACTTACAAGAACTCCTGCAAGTAAGAAACTACACAAGCATATAAAAATGGAAGCAGAAGAGGGAATCTCGCTGATTACATTTGATGAAAATATGGAAGTACTCAGGAAAGGTCTCAGAACTAAACTGCAATATATGATTGAGATATGGCTGATGGTCACTTGAGCTTATGATAAGGTTGGTAAGAAAGAACTACTTTTGTTACTGAATAGTCACAATGCTTCTGTACTCACTTGGACTGGTTGTCTGTTTACTACCCATTGTCATTTCTGCAAGCAAGGTTGTGAGTCCAAAACTCTCTGACCAGGTTTCTGTAGATATCCCACATGTGGAGGCTGTAATGTTTGATATTACATTTACTTATTTGAAGAATTTTGATTTAGCAGAGGGATACAAAATATGGGGGAAAGCTATACAGATGTACACTTATATACACACTTAAAGCCACTCTCTGGTCCGCTTTGTGTTGTGACCAAGCCAGCTTGCTTTGCAGGAAGGGTGGTCAGTCACACCCTGCATATTCCCAGAGCTTCACCCACCCACCTCCTCTGAGCCTTCTTCCATTGTAGGAGTTTACTGGTCCATCACAATCATGCAGGCTGCTTTGTGAAGCACTGGCTACTTCTTGGGCTGCTTTTAAAGAATAGTGAAGACACAACCCCAGTGTCCAAATAAAATACTCTCCTCTTAATTTTTGAGCATGAAATACTGAATAAATTCTTGTTATTTGGATTTTAGTTTTTACCAAGAAATTTATTACCTATTGGTGTCTCAGACAGCATACTTACATACACAGGTAATGTATATTACACCATTATTTTAGATTAATTTCTTAATTTTTCAGAAGTAAGCATGAGCAACCTTCAATTTGGGCTAAAAGAATGCAACCTAAGCCATTTCTATTGTGCTCACTTGTGTTTGTAGGAAGAAACTAAAAATATTTTTTTTGTCGTTTCCATCCCGTATTATTTCAAGATGAAACTTGTGCTTTCAGTTCTTGATATGTCTTATTTCAGTCACCATAGCATTGAATTTGCCAAAGGAAGGTTAGAGAACAAAGCAGTGCTTAAACAATTGTCTTTATTACCTGGGACACATGACCTTGAATCTCCTGCAAAGACTTCTTATAGAAAAGGAAATCTGCCTTCAGGAGCCTTGCAGCAGTCACATCCCATTCCTTTGTGTTTGAGGGGTGTATGGATTCTCCACCTCTCTCTCTTTCTCTCAGGCAAAATGAAAGACACCCTTAGATTTCCAGTACGCTTCTTTCTGCGTAGCAAATTTACGCATTACTAGAAGAATGCAAACGTTGTTATCCCGCATTGTTTAAAATGCATATTGAACTTCTGGGCTAACATAAATATACTTCTAGAAAACCTTTCCCTCTCATTGTACAAGGGTTTGTTCATGACAGTTTGAAAGATTGTCAACCCACCTAAAAACGATACTAACACTTATTTTCCATATGTTTGGAATGATCTCATGAAGACAGTAAGAAGGAATGGTTGGTGGTGCTACCTACATGCAGGTATGGGTATCCCTATCTGAACACAAGAATGTGTTCGAGCAGCACTACATTTGTTCTACCCTGGACTAGAACAAAAGATTCCTATTTGAGGAAAGAGACCCAGTTCAACAATGTAAAATTTTAATCAAAGCAAAACCTAAGCAGTTAAATCAAAAAGAGCTGAAAACCAGAACACTTTGCTTCTGTTTCTGAAGCCTTTTTTGTACAGTTCTGTTCCCTGAAATTGGAAACAATCTATTCCCATGGACATTTTGTGTTTCTTGAATGAATATTTTTTGAAAGAAAGAAGCTTATTTCCAGAATATACCTTTATTACAGTATTTGAATATACCTTTCAGTAGTACACAAATTAGAAGTGCACTTCCAGATTTCAGAAATCTCATCTCAAATACCATTGCAAGACAAATAGCTGGCTGGAATGGATCATGTCTCAGTGTACTGACCCATATAAGTGCCTTTAATGATCGGCAGTGTATCCTGGAGTTATAAGACTGTCGTGGTTTAACCCCAGCCAGCAACCAAGCCCCACACAGCTGGTGGCTCACTCAGCCACTTGTGGGACTGGGGAGAGAATTGGAATGGTAAAAGCTAAAATACTCATAAGTTGAGATAAAGACGGTTTAATAGGGAGAAGAAAAAGCCATGCAAGCACACAAAGCAAACCAAGAAATTAATTCACTGCTTCCCATGGGCAGGCAGGTGTTCAGCCATCTCCAGGGGAACAGGGCCCCATCATGTGTAACAGGGACTTGCCAAGACACACCATCACTCCAAATATCACCCCCTTCCTCCTTCTTCTGTCCACTTTACATACTGAGCATGATGTTATATGGTCTAGAATATCCCTTTGGTCAGCTGGGGTCACCTGGCCTGGCTGTGTCTCCTCCCAGCCTCCCCTGCACCCCCAGCACCTTTGCCAGCATGTCAGTGTTAAAAGCAGAAAAGGTCTTGGCTCTGTGTAACCACAGTTCAGCAATAACAAAAACATCTCTATGTTATCAACCCTGTGCTCAGCACAAATCCAAACCACTGCCCCATACTAGGCACTGTGAAGAAAATTAACTTTACGCCAGCCAAAACCAGCATAAAGACCCAAACAGAAATTTTTAATTTAATTTAATTTAATTTAATTTAATATAGTACGCATAATCATGTGTACATAAAACTGGATTAAGTTAATCAGATAAATAACTAAAAATAATTATTAGGGAAAATGTTTTAAGAAGGAAAGTTATTAAGAGAGTATGAAAAATTACTTGTTTGTGGTGTTGACAAAAGTAACACAAAATAGAGAACAAATTGATACTTATTAGCAAGGTGTGTAAACAAAACCTTCCTATTTCTAAATTCGGAGATGCTAAGATTTTAGAAGAATATAGGTATGATACAATTGATATATTGATCTGATAAATTTTAAAGCAACTCTGTATCATCTAGACCACACAATGTAGGAATCCAGATCTTTGAGTTGAGGACTTGTATCTAAATAGCAAAAGACATGACTTCATCATGATCACATTTCATTACATTTTAACATAACTTTTGAAAAATGGTGACATGTCAGAAATTAAGCACCAAAACCACGTATTCACGTGAATAGATCAAATAATTGGAAGGAACCTCTTGGTCAGTGAACCTCAAATGGTAGACTAGATGAAAGATGGTAACAATAAGGCCAATGAATATTAAATAAAAGAAATTATAGGAAAGAAAAAATGAGAGTAGGAAATTAATTTTAAAAGGGTATCTAATAAGTTTAGTTTAATAACTAGCTCTTTTTAAATAATAGTACAGTCTTTTCAGCTTGCTCAAGTACTGATGCAACTCGGTCTTTTCCATTTTAATCTGTACTTTGATTTGTATTGAGGTATTGTAGACATCCTGATAAAATTGACATAAATGTAAATAATATTTACACTTGAGATGGCTTGGAGGATTTTTTTAATGATGGGTTTAATAATCTGAATGTTTCTTGCATTGGTGGTTTAGTAAATGAATACTCTCAATTTCTCTTATAATAAAAATCTCTTGACTCTGTGTTTAGAGAGAGTATCCTGAGCTTTGTGTGCTGGGATACTAGAGCAGAGTTTTCCCTAAAGTTGCTCAGGGCAGGTGTGATGTGATTCAACTTGTAAATGACAACATGATTCTATAAATGAAGAAAAAAAAAGTCAGTGTAGAACTGTAACCCAGCCTGAAGAATTCTCTAAATGTTGGCACATTTTCGATAAACTGTATCTACTAGGTCTGAGCTGTAATTGGCACTTAAGAAACATTCACAATGTGCTATCTTTTTGTATATTTGGAGAGACCAAAGAGATATTTGGTCATTATGTAAAAATTGGTAATTAAGAGCAAGTGATTTTCCAGTTAATTTACATGTTCATTATATATTGAATATTATTTAGTTTTTTGTGTCCCTTTTGTTTCTCATAAACTTGACCCAAGGGATCCTACACTGTTAAAAGACATCTAAATTATAAAATAAGACATACATTTAACTGACTCATTGAACTTTTGTTGTGACTAATGATTCCTCCAGCAATCATTGCATAAGGGAAAACATTCCTTTTTAAGTAAATAATGTTCACTACCTTTTAGAGTTGCTGTCAGTGAAAAAAAATATTAATCTACTGAAATGTCTACATTCTTTGATGAGCTCTCTGAGGGCATCTTGTAGCTTTAAATTAAACTGATCAAATAGAAAGCGATATACCCTTCAAAATACTTTAACTGATTTGACTACAAAGAAAAATAAAGTCATTCCATGTGGTTATGAGAAACTGCTGGCAGGCTAAATTTCAAGAAGAAAAGGATTGATTATTTTATCAAAATTGAAGTGTTTTCCTCATGCAGTTTACTAATCTATGGGTCTGTTAATGAAGCATCCAGCTTTGCAGAAAGAAAGAACTGTGCCACCTTTACTTAGATGTGGTGTGCTTACACCTTTACTCTCTTAGATGTAGCATAAATCAAGGTTGAAAACTGTATGGACTCCAAGATGAGGTATGGCTTTCCTGATAATCTGAGTTTCCCAGGGGATTGATTGATGACATTCTGTTTGAAGCTGATGGGAGACTTGCCATTGATGTGAATGACAGATGTCTGTATATTTTGCAAATCAATTTCTATATGGAGTTTGCTGATGATTGGATTTCTTTTTTATTTTTTTGAGGGATCTTTACCTTTCATAACAGCTTCAAAGGTTTATTCTATGTGCTCCATTATGTATCCTTGTATGAATCATTACTAGCTACTTCTTTTAATTAATGTGATAATAAAAATCGTAAGATTTTTCATTTACTGATTACTTCATTTGCTAGGAAAATTCAGGCACTTCTAGACCTGACATTTTCCACACTCTTGTATTTAAGGGCTGATGAAAGGTGTGAATAAGAAATGATTTCATAAACAGTGTATATGTATAATATTTTATCTTTCCAAGTCCCCTAAATTCTCACAGAGGTGATTTTCAAGTAGGCTTGCAAAGAGAGATGTAATTAAAAAAAAACCTCACAGGAAATAGTCACCTGTACATTTTGGCTTTACGCAATTTATTTCTGCCTCCAAAGGAAAAAAGAGGAAAGTTATTAATTCTCAGTCAACAAAGTACTATGAGAAAGACATATCAATTTCAAGAAACATAATTTATTATTGACATGGACTTTTTCTATCAGTTACAAACCAGTACTGTAATAAAAGACTACAAGACACTGTGGTGAATCCTGCAGTGAAAACCAGAGTTTGAGCATTAAAACTGTGTTTTCCTTCCTGAATAGGTTTACCAGTACAAATAATTCCAGTTCTCCATTGAAAGACTGGAAACTGTTGTATTCAAAGGCAAACAAATGAGGCACAAGATGATTTGAATATTTATTATCTAACAGCACTAAAAGGTTCCATTTTTACCTTTATATTCCATGCCTTTGAGAATCATTAAGTAAATACCTTGCTATTTTACAGCAATATGTATATTCATTGTCTGCTGCCAAGGATTTGGCATAATTTGCTGTCAATAAGGCCGACCTGTTTTCCCA
Organism: Pipra filicauda; assembly: GCF_003945595.2. Taxonomy (NCBI): domain Eukaryota; kingdom Metazoa; phylum Chordata; class Aves; order Passeriformes; family Pipridae; genus Pipra; species Pipra filicauda. Next base: position 206,245 of record NW_024104310.1, read on the forward strand.
TGTAAAAACATGGACTTTTGTTCTAAAGGGATTTTGTGAGAACTGTGGAGGCAGGTTCATTTGCCTCAGTCGTGGAGAGCAGTGCATAAAGCATTCTAATGCTTACATCTCTCTTCATATATACCCAGTTCATTTTTTTCCTCTTTTCATTTGTTTGAGTACATAATACCTACAATGGATATAAAGCACTATCAGCCTGGTAATCAAATAGGCTTTTCATTGCTTCCTGAGCGATGCTCACAGACCTTCTGACTAGACCCTGTATCCCTCCATCTGAATTACATTTCGTTTCTTGAGAGGAATTGCGTGGTCTGAAGTGTTCTCACAGCCAATGAATCTAGGCTGAATGAAATTAGGAAAAAGGCGTGGTTTAGATCATAAGTGTGAAATCTGGACCTCATTTGGATTCAGTGATAGTATTTTGGTTGAAGACAGTATTAAAAGGACCCAGCCTTTTGAGAAAAAATTATCTTGCTAACGCTTCCCTCTCATGTAAATTAGCAGAGGTTCAGCTCTTAGATCTCTCCTGAGTTCTCTGCAAGGAAATAAGAAGTTTGTCAGGTAAACAGAGATCAAAATTTATAGGGTACTTTAAAAATTAAAATCAATGCCCCAAATTCCACTCCTACACTTACGATATTTACAGAGCAACACAGAGTTCAGTTTAAAATTTTTAATTATGTGAATACAGTTTTAGTAAGCAGGGAGTTGCTGCCTGGTTTAGGTTCCAGTGTTCTCAGGAAGAAACTATTCATCCGATATGTTACATTCATTTAGTTTACATATAGAGAAAAGTAGTATAGTGCCTGAATTGGAAAGAATTAGGTTTTTTTCATTTTCTCAAATGTAAGTGGAAAACCAAACTGCTTCTCAGAGACTTGCTTTAATAGTGCAATCTCAGATTAGATATTAAAAAACCCTTAAACTCCTCAAATGAAGTTATTGCTGTAACATACCAGAAATTAAACCAGCTTACTTGCTTGTATTTATCTGATTTAGTGTATGGATAATAATGTATCAGACAAAACCCACTCAAAACAGTAGTAACATGGGACAAGCATAACTCCCCAGCACTTTGAAGATCCAAAAGACCTAGAACAATAAAAAAGAGGCAAGTAATAATATGTCCACCCTGTCAATTAAAAAGTTAAAATGACCCAGGATGTTTTGGAAGCTTCGGAAATATAGAGACTTGACGGGAGAGGTTCAGAGATGTGCTCATAAATATTGAAGTGCTGTCACAAGGTCTTTGGCATGAGTGCACTGAAATGTAGGTAGGTGATTTCTAAACAAATTAAAGAATAACAATGCAAAAGCTGCAGCTTCGCTACCTTTGCTATATCTGAGCCTCCTTCATATGACTGTATTGCCTTTATCAGAAAAGATCAATTTGTTTGTTTGTTTATTTCTTAGTTTTCCAATAATTATTGTTAAAAAGACTTCCTACTTCTTTAAGGAGCAAGGACTGGCAGCATGTCAGACTCTCAATATATTGTTATGCAACTGAAATATGCACTAGGAAAAAAAATTATAAATCAAATCTGTGATGCACTACTGCATGTCAGAAATGCTTTTCAGAGATAAGAGAATCCCATTACCAATGCTGATTTTTGAAAATTATTATAAATCATGACCAATATTCACTGAATACTAAAAATTCAATAACAGCGTATGCCATTTCAATGATGCTGCCTCCAGAATTGATGCCATGCTGAGTTACTGCCTGGCAGCCCTTCAGAGTAAGGATATTTTTAATATCTCTGGTCATGTAAAACTAAACAAGTTAACCTAAAACCCTGTGCACTATAATTTGTACAAACTGCCAATAACCATCACAAGGTAAGCACTTCTCTCGTGTGCTAGGGAATGCCACTAAGAGGATAGTTTTTCTTCTCTTCTTGGTTGAATCCGATTGTTTCACTCAATGGAGCTTCAATTCAGCTAACAGCATTCTGGGCACTCGAAGACAAGGCACGATCAGCAGCAAAATGAAACACAGGACTAATAAGGAATTCTTTAAATTCGTGGTTCTTGCTACATGCTACACTTACTAAATAATCAAATCCACATATATGTACATATATATATGCCCCCATATATGCATGCATATACAAAAATCACTACCATCAAGAAATAAAAATACTTTAGAAGACTTGCACATTTTACCACTCTTCTGTAATCTGAGAATCTTTTGGTCAGATTGTGAATGTAAGAGGCTAGAATTTGCTAAAAAACTGATGTCACAATATTCCCACAAGGGGAATGTAAAGCTTTAGGTCTTTTACAGTCTCTGCACAACATCTTGTAGTGAGAGAGAGAGAGAAAGAGCTTTAAACAAATATGAGGTGTGTCTCTGTGTTTCATGTATTTCTCTATATGCTATGCATTTTAATGATACACATGTTTCTTAAGATATGCATTCAAGTATTATAAGGACTTTTGTGTAAATATATATTAGAAAATAAAGTGTTTGAGTTAAGCTCCCTATGATATTTTAAGACTTGTAGAAATATCCATTTTTCAAGTTGTTATATTATGTATCCATCATTTATTAGCAGCGTGTGCATAACTGTCCACACAGCTTTTGAGGAAGAGACTGTTCGGAGTAATGCACTTCAGGCATTTTCTTATTGCTAGAAGTAAGTTACTTTTGCTCTGTTTACAAATTTTGTGTTTAATCGTTTGGAGAGTGGAGAAGTTGAGTGTGATGAGTTGTATGTGGCAACAGGATTAGAACTGGGAGCCTGTGCATCATGGTCAAGATGAGTCCTTGCAACCACCTGTCTCCATTCCCTTGCCACAAATACGTGATGTGGTAAGAAACACAAAAGGATTTGGGAAATCATTGAAAGACACAGTGAACTGTCAGTCACCCAAACTGGGAATTAATAATTCCAGTTTCCTAGTTCTAGCCAGGACAGGGTTAATTTTTGCAGTAGCCAGGAGAAGGGAATGACCAGGAGGTTATTCTGTAACACCTCACATCATTGCCCAGGCAAGGGGAAGGGAATCTTTTCTGGAGAGAAGGGGGTCCTACTGGTTGAACAAGTGTGGTGGATGGAACAATGGGGTAATGCTGGTCCTCAGCTGGAGGGAGCAGTGGGGTGAGGTGGCTGCGGTGAGGTGGAGCTCTGCAGTGAGCATTTTTGCATGTGAATCACTCTCTCTTTTGTACACTTTAGTTATTAATATTGTTGCTGTTACTGTTTGTTTCCTTATTTCATTGCTGTTTCCTGTGGAGTGTTCTTATCTCAACCTGTGATCTCTGCCTTTTGTGCCTCCAATTCTCAACTCCAGCTCTTCATAGAGGTGAAAGGAAAACGAGCAAGCAGCACATGGTTTGGAGAGTCTCAGTGGGAGCACTGCACTGGGAAATACCATTCCTAAACCCTTATTTGGCAACCAACATGAAGCACAGAGGGTTGAGATAACAACAGGTCTGGCCAGAGTGAGCTGGAAATAAATTTGATCTAATCATTAGTGTATTAGGTACAGAGCCACTGGTCACAACATTGCTTGGTCTGTTCATGTGGTTGTGGAACCCACCCCGTATATATTCCCATATGTGCTCCTCACAGTGTTCTTTTTCAGAGCAGGGAGAGGGATCAGGATTGCTTGTTTATGTAGTGTGGGATATCGGCTTGTGACATGATAACAAGGGCAGTAAGGGTCATTTGAAATGTGTATTCAGTGTTGCTCTCCTACCCTTACCTCAGGTACTACCTCTGGGAGTCCATTAATAATCCATTAATAATCGTACCCAGTCTGTGAAGGGAGCAGGGGAGAATTATTTTCCCCAGTTTTTCACCCTCCTGAGGGTTCACAGTTATGAGTGACAGGGAAGGTGGGAGAAAATGGGCCAGCTTTTGAGGGATTAGTCTGCTCCAGTGATTTGGAAGTTCACCCCTGAACAACTACAGAACCCTGATAAAGTGGCAGAATCTTTGAAAGAAATATGCTGTGACAACTCCAGAGACCAGCAACTAATTTCATTGTGCTGGGCCCTGGCTACTATTTATCAGACATTGCTCCATACTAGACAGCCACCCTCAAGGGCAGGAGGAAAGCAGAAAACAGGCACCATGGCCACTCAAACTGCAGCTGAACCAGAGGAACAGCTCGTGCCAGTAGCAGCGACCCCTATACAGAAGAACAAATCCAAGACACAATCAGTTTGCTTAGTGAGGGATTAGGAGGAAGTAAGGCCCAAATTCCAGTGACCTCTGAGTTACAGGCCCAGCAAGCTTCCTCACAACACTGAGAGGCACTAGAATGGTTACCAAAGATGTCATGTATAGATCATGCTGCTTCCAACAGTAAGATATCTGCATTTAGAGAGTGTCTGTGGGAGGCCTAACCAAATGAAGCACAGTGTTATGCGAGCCTACCTATCCCACTCTAGTCCAAAGCATGTCGTATCTAATCTAATCTCTTGCCTAAACAACTATGGGCAGGAGGCTTTTCAGCAGCCTGGGTCTGTTGTAATGGCTGGAGATGAGTCAGGGCTAATGTGCCACGTTAGAGAAGAGATGATCCTTAGAGAGAGCCACCTGGAAAACTCTCCTGCACATCCTTCAACTCACCAGGCTCTGAACAGGCTAACTATCCCTGGCCCAAAATGACTGTGGATTTGCGTTGCATTTCCCCATAGGTAATAAACCCTCTTAGGACACAACTTACTGGGAAAGAGCCACGAGAACTTACTGGGTCCAGAGCAGCCAGATCCAATAGACTGACTGCACTCAGTCCAGTGGGCCTGGCTGAACTCAACCCCTCCTGGAAATACCTAAGTTATTATCCTGTGCTCCCCAATACACTGGGATTCAGGGTTTTAATTTCCTACTACCCCATTACCCTATGCAATTATGTCCTGCCTAATGCCTGTTATTTTCTGTGTGTGGAAAGGCATCACTTAAACTTCTCAGAAAGACTTTTCCCAGATTAATAGCAGCTCTCATTTATTTCTAATGCACCAGTTTAAACTCATGAATTCCTCATTTAGCAATTGCACCTCTGCTATGAAATTTTGCCATTCATGCTGTAGGGAAAAAAAGTCATTAAGGATCTCAGCCAAGTTCTCTTGATGCATTTGTTTGCTCCTCTTTTTTTTTTTTTTTTCTTTTTTTAACTGGAGTTGTCTAAGACCTTTTTTTATTAAAATCAGAAGTGAAAGGACAGCTTATAAATTTTCCATTTGTATAATAAGCCTGTAATTATGTTAACATTCAATTTTATAGTCAAATTAGAGACTGGATTTCCTTTATTCAGCACCAAACTTCACTTTTCCCAGCATTTGTTTGTCACCTCAGTTGCTGGTTTTGTGACAATTTTCACCCAAAATCCTCTTTTCTGGTCATTCTGAAAAGTTTATTAATCAGAAAGAAAATTGCCGTGAAGATTCAGCTGAGGATTCCTCTTGAATAAATGAATTTTCAGGTGATGTAATCCAACCCAGTCTTTTTCTTTTCTTCATGTACCTTCCCATTGAGTAAGACAAACCTTTGTGCTAAGATCTAGAAGAAGCAAATGTTGGGACTGTACATGAAAACTGTTCCTCTCTTGAGATCTTTTACTAAGGACTTGGACCTCAGCAAAAATTTCAATCAGTTACAACATTTTAGAAATATCTGAGGAGCAGGTCTCAGTTTTGCATTTATTTCTGCAAATGTTGTAGCTTGTTAAAATGATTGTAAAATACTTTCCAGAAATTTCAGTGTGACAACAAAATATATGTATATGAGGCTGCAGTATCTATATTAATTCCTTTTTATTTCCATTTTTCCTAAAACTCCAAATCAAAAGTGTGCCTAATGAGATTAATCTTTAATCATGCATTAACTTCCACATCATAACTGGCACAGCCCGTGATACTTCACATGAGCTGAATTTACTGGCACAAGTGCTTTTAAGGGATAAAGTAAATGTTCTCTCTCTCCCTCTGCAAGAGCAAGTAGCAATGCAGAGGGAAGTCAAGGAACTGTCAGGAGCTTATTGGCTTCACGAGCATCCCTCTGATTACCTGTTAGAGACCTGGCTTTTGATGAGTGCTCTGAATTTTAAGTGTTCGATTTCCTGTTTGCCTTTACATTTTGACACAATGTAATCTTACAGAAGGGAAAACAAGTAGGATCTGGTCTGAAGGTTTAATCGTTCCAGAGTTTCTCCCATACTGAATCTCATCACTGTTTCTCTCACTATTTCCCAACCTTTGTAGAATATGTGATTACCTCCTACAGCTTACAGTGTTACCAGCACTGGGGCACAGATCTGTCTCTGAAAAATGACCCAATTTTGCGCATCTCACCTGTAGTGAGGAAGTGGATGTGGTTTTGTGAGCCATCATTGCATCTAGGTTTTTCCTTCTCAGTTTGCAGTCATTTTCAGCTCCCTCTCCTTGCCTTAAAAAGTGCTCAGACAATTTATTTGTAAATGTACCAAGTCATGATACCAATAATCTAAGTAATATGTTTTTTAGCAGCACAAGGCCCTGAACTCATTCTCACTTCACAGTATTTGGGAACATAAAAGGACTTGGATTTTGATCTGCTTTATTTTATAAGTCTAATATTTTATGAGTTTGAGTTGGGCAGAATTCCAGTAAAAATAAACTTCCCTTATAAAATTTTACAGTAAAAATCAGCTTGTAGTTTTATGTATAACTTTGCTTTGGCTGTTACTTCACGTTTTTCTAATGAAACTTATGAAAATGTTCTAAAGAATTTACTAGAAACTGGTCACTTTATGCTTTTTAATATTTTCACAGATATATACAATATAGAAATACTCAAAATTTTATAAAATATTATTTTAAGGATCTTCTAGAATCAGTATAGATGCATGTGAAATTCCTGGGGTTTAATTCTTTCTTGGGTTCATGTTTATTATAATTTGCAACAGAAATCTTTATTGGGGATAGTTTTCTTGCAGTTCAGGACATAGTCTGAGTTGACTGACATCAAGAAATAAAAGTGAGATAGCTCATTTAATTCACTTCAGCTTATCAGAAACTTCTCACTACAGATGATTCAAGTTAATTCAGAATATCTAAACTAGCACTTTCTTCTCCTATTTAATTTCCTTTCTCTATGTTTTTCTTTTCTAATGCATCCATTTTCTCACTCCATTAGTAACAAGTTCTCCCATATCACTTGGATATTGAATTGAGTTCAAATGGGTACAAACGCTCTTTTGAGTCATGTTGAATATTGTTTGAAAATTCCAATGAAGCAAAATTCTCATCTTTTTATTTCTTGACAAATTGCATGAGAAAGTTCTGAAGAACTCACTAGAAATCAATAATTCCTGTAGACTTTTTTTTTGTTGAAAGAAGTAGAAGAAAAAGTTGTCATTTTAGCTTTCTCACTCAATAACCTTCTTGGAACTTTTTTCTCTCTACCACCTTGGTATAGGTGTGGGGCTAATATAATTTTTCTCTTACTGAATTCCTCAGCTAAGGATAACTGAAGTGTAAGAGTCCTCCTTCAAATAACCTGTCTTGTGGCAACACCCCTACCACCCTCTCTGTGCTCTCTGCTGCTGTGACACCAGACTGTCATGGTTTTACCCCATTATGTGGGTCTTCTGGGCTGGCAAGTGCAGCTGTCTGGCTGTAGTAAGCTGCATTTTAGATTCCCACTATTTTTAATACACTGCAAATACTGCAAGAATACTCTTTCTTCTGGAACTCCTGGCTCTTGGGGAGTACTTGGCTCAGAATGGAGACTCAAACTGTTTTGAGTCTTAAACAAAGACATTTAAAAAAATTAAAATATACAGACCAGTTACTAGTTTTTGGTTTGTTATGTTTACCATGGTAAAGCTATTTGCAGTGTTTTCAGTTCTATGGCAGTACCTTATCTCATTTATTCCCTTCTCGCTCAGTTTTTAAGGAATTGTGATTATTGGATGCATAGGTTTCATTTCTGTTAAGAAATCTGACACATAACTTTGTTTTGGCTGAGAATGGTTGCCATTTTACTAGAGATATCAATAAGCTATCGGGACATAATTGGTGAAAAAGAGATCTCAAGGATAAGCATTCATTGCTCCTGTTTCTTGTGCTTGTAACCTTCTCTGTTCATGCAACAAAAAAGCGCAACAAATTAATAAAGGGGAAAAATCTCAATAGTTTTGAATAACTGTACCTGTGTTAACCTAATTTACTGGCTAATCCTTCTTTTCCCTTTTCCTACAATGAAATTTTAAAGAAATATCTAAGCAGTTCCCAAGCATGAATTTGATGAAGATAAGAACCTTTATTAACTTCAAAGCATGAGCACAGCAATTTCAAAAGACAGTTGCAGTCCAAGCAGAGTAATTTTCAAGGTATGCCACGTAACTACAGGAATGTATATTCATCAGCCCCCTTTTACTCCTGGGATGATTCCTGTTGTTCACATCAATAAGATGTTGAATTAAACATGCTTGTGGATCATAGCTGTGAGAACTGATTTTGAAATCCAAACCTAACTCCTATTTATTCACTGCCAACTTTTGACCTTGCTCTGCTTTTCTTCATCCCTTCCTCCACCTTCTTGCCTTTCTTCCAGCTGTCTCAGCCCAGACATCTGGAAAAGCTCTCTGTGAATGAAGTAGTGACCTAGGGCAGTGGCTTCCACTGACCTGCATTTCCAAATAGCTGACACTGGCTCTTAGAGAGTTCCCAGTCAGATTATATCATCCTCTTCAACACCATCACCCATGTTCTGTATTCCTTGCATGAATCAGGGAGGAATTTGGTTTGTAGAAACTGTACCCTTAATAGAAGAGTTTGACTGTTGTCATATGGAAGAATGATGTGCTATTTTAGAATAGGTTGGGGAGGAAGAGAATCAAAATGCTCTGCAATTAATTTGTAAGCTCTTCTGAGGTTTACCTGGCAATGGCATTAGAAGAAGATTAATTTAGAGTGTAGGTAACACTATATAGCTATGATTCTTTTGCTGAGGTGGTCTTGTAATGTGGTCTTGTAGAAGAGCTCTCCTTCGTTCCTAAAGAGGTTATTTCAGAGCAACATTTATATTTATGGTATTGATTAAATAGATAGTTGCCAAATACATCTGTGTAATAGTTTCATAAATAATAGCTGCCACTGTGTAATTCTCATGCAATGCAAAGTGTGCATTTAGTCTTTAAAAGAGGAAGAGATGGACTGCAGGAACAAAGCTTCCAATAATTACACTGCACAAGAATGTAGCATAACACAAGCAGGTTTCTGTTGCCCTGTTAATGCTTTGCAAATATGAGATTTTCTGAGCCTTTCATAGCCATTATTGCTTCAATCTTAACACTGAGGGTTCAATAAAATTTTATTCAAATCCTGCTTTTTGAATAATACACGTTGACATTATAACTATGGTGAGAGATTTTAAATTGTCATGTAAATTGTCCCAGCATTAGCTTTGAAAGTTTATTATTGCTTTATAATATTCATTGCTCTTAAGCCGCTTATTTATAAAAGCAGTGTGTGTATTTGGAATAAGTGTGGTAAATGGAGAGATTAAGGTAATATTTCTTCTATCAAATCTCCTTATTTGGGAGCCAATAAAAAGTGAGGGTTTATAATTTATGTATTTATTTATTTATTTATCTATGTTTGTGCATGTGTTAGTGCATTTTAATTTCAGTCTATACCAGTGCTTGAAAAGTAGAATTGTTAAACTTATCCCAGGCCATCAGAAATCCTTGGAAACTAATCCTGAAAATACTTGTAGAATACTACAAAGGTTCATGTACATACCACAAGAAAATAGACTGCCACTGAGAGTTTTAAATCAATATCCCCTATCTTTCCTTGCAATTTCACAACATAATGAACACATTTTTTAGGAAGAAACATATTGCACACCTACTCAAAAATATGATATTCACCATTTTATTGAGTACCTTTCCATAAAGTTAGTACAGCAGTTCTGGATTGAACTTGTGAGACATATTTTAAAGTTGAACTTGCAATATTTGTGTCTTGTTTCCAGTACAAAATTTCTGCTTTTTTTCTTACAGCTATGAATGATTCTTATTTCATTGCATTTCATGCTTATTTATTTCTGTACACTCTAAGAAGTGTGATAAGAAAAGAGATGGTCTTCTAAGCTATCAGTCATGTCAGAATGAGATACAACAAGGACAGATGGGAAATTATTGTAATTATTTTCTCACTATCTATATAAATCTTCTGCAAATCTAAAATATTTTGTGAAGTTGTTTGCAATTTTGAAGATACTTTAGAAGCATTAAATATGAATGTTTGAATTAAAGTTACATTTTAATGCTTACTTTTCTACAAGTTACAGATGACCACTGTTAGTTTTTTGATTTATCTAAGGAATAATTTACTTACAGGTATAGTTTTGAAAAGTGTGATCAGTTTAGTGCAGGAGAGCATGGCTTTACTGCATTCAGATAGCAAGTACATCTACTTTTCCATTGGATGTGTGTGTGTGTGTGTGTGTGTGTGTATGTGTGGGTGCAGGTGTGTTTGTGTGTAGCTGTGCCAGAAAGAAAGCACAACTCAAAAGGGAATGTTAGCAACCTGTTGCTCTCAGTTAATTAGCCATCACAAAATCCTGGTGATCTCCAGTAGTGATACTCTAGTTTGGTATGTGAGTTTGCCACAATCAGCAGAAAAGGCATCCCAATGTGTTCTTTCTGAAATGGTATAAAATGGTATAAAATTGTTCAGATGCCCCTTATCAAACCTGCTATAATAAGGCCTTTGGATATGCACAGGATTAAGTCACCTTTTTAAGTCAAGTGTCTGATCTTGGGAAATCCTAAATCCACAAGAGACAAACCCCCAACTAGAGATTTGCCTCAGTGTTTTGCAATGCTTCATTGAGAATCTTTCCAATATTGTCCTTGGGAGACTCCCATTAGAGTTTTCTAATTCTTCCTCCTTCCCCTTATCCCTCCTTCTCTCCCTCTCTCCCTCCCTCTCTTCTTACCTTCATTCTCTCTTTTTTCCCTTTCCTCTCTCCTTCTCTCCTTTAGAAAATGTCAAACATCATCAGGGAGGTTTTCCTTTGAATGTGCAAATCTTCCAAAAGCACACAGGATTCTGTCAGCTTTGTGCTTGAAAGCATCGCTGCCTTAAACATATTGTGTCCTGACATTCTATGATTCTATGATAAAACTGATGATTTTTTTTAAGCCTGCAGCCCGTAAATGATTCTATGATGCTATCTTTCGAGTAATGCATGAGAAAGATGCTCTGATGTGCTATTCAAACATGAGTTCATTCTAAGGCAGAGGCACTAGTGCTCAGGTAATAGATATTTTTTTACGGGACAAATGCTGCAACAATGGTTGAAAAGATAAAAATGTTCATACCAACTGACCAAGAAAGACAAGGATTCTGTTATTTAATAACTATGACAAAGACTCACAAATACCACAAAGCATACAGTGTGGTAAGGAAATTAAATAGAAAAGGAATGAGATAAGAAAAAGAACATATTTTCCTGTCGGTTCATATTTACTTAAATTTTTATCTCTGACCTCTCTATAAAGCAAGATTTTCATTGTTCAGTCCCTGAAGAGATACATTTGATTCTTTCAAATAAGAACAGAAGCAATGAAGCAAATATGAATGCAACCACTACAAATGTAGTGACAGCCAGTTGGCCCAGCCATGGAAAGACATTTTGCCTTGATCTGCAGCACCAGAATACCAAGCAGGCAGGAGGTGTGATAGGCACTGACTAACCCTCATGTGCAATGCTGACCGTACCTTTTGCACCCTTTAAGAAATCTGGGGTTGTCAATAATCAGTCTTCAGGAAGCCTGGCACAGGCACTCCAAAACCAGAAGAAATTCTGTGATCTAGATATTAAAATCCCTGATTAAAAAAGGTATTATCTTAACACATCTCATTATGCAAGCTGGTAACTGTTTGAACTAGTTTATTTCCTGTCTAATTTTAAAAATGAAAAAGAGTTGGATAATTCTTTCTCAGAAACCAAGGGGAAAAAAAGAATATTAATACTAAAAGACAAAATAATCTGTATTCTGTGGTCACTTTTAGAATTTTGGGATGACTTAGAGTGGTTAGCTTCCTCCTGCTCCTCCTGCTCTGCTTCCTCATTTTTCCAACCACACAGAACGAATTGCAAGTTCCTTGTTTTGTTTAGAAATACTCTTGGAAGTATTTTTCAGTCTGTTATGCAAACATTTTACAAATTTTCCTGGACTTGCAGCTCTTTCAATGTCTTTATAAAGGGTTTTTGCTTCTAAAGGTGTAGTTGGATTAATTCTTATTTTGCCCAGATATGGATTCACCACCCACTCTTCCTGGACACTTGCTTTGGGGTAGAGGCTGCCAGCCTGGGCTGTGGCATTGGTGCAGTAAATACAGTGGTTGTGAAAGGTCCTGATGGGTATCCTATGGCTGTCAGGTTATTTCCAGAACCAGGATATTCCCTCAGTTTAGTATTTGGTCATGAGTTAAGAAGCCAAAATGTAGAGTTTCATTTTGCTTAACAGCAAGAAAAAAAGCACCTGATTTTAGACAGACCTTTTGAAGAGGGCCACCTGCATTCAGTTTCCATCTTCATATTTAATAATTCCATACCTCTGCTAAAATGAGTTAGCATAAAATTGTATTGCATTCTTTTCTTCCTTTCGTTCTGGATTAACATATGCCTCTGCATTTTTTAGTTAGCTGTAGTTCATGGTTTTGCTGTTAAACTTCCTAATGATAAAATACCTCTGTGTGTATATGTGTGTGCTTTAATGCTGTTTACTTTTCTCATCAGCACAGCATAGTTTCATGCACTGTATCAACCTCAGTACATGCGGTCTCTTTATGCTACAGATCAAAAGGAAAAGAAAAGAATGGAAAATTTATTTTCCAAAGTGTGAGTAAAAAGCTTATTTCCCCAGCATAATGGAGTGGAGGTAGCTGGCAGGCAGGCTTTCAAAGCGTCAGATCTCCCAAGCTGGTGCACAGTTTCAATTCAATAATTATTCTCATTCCCACTATGCAGCTACTCAGCAGCAAGTGGCGCATCCAAACTGCACCTCGTGACTAGAATGACATTAAAAGAGAAGGTGAAAGAGCTCTTCACCTACATTCTAATTTTCTTTCTTGCAATAAAGACTCAAGTTTGCATTGCTGAAAATGCATAATTGCTAAATGCCAACTGAAGATTGGTGTGGCCTTGTGATTCAGCACCACTCTGAAATCAAAATTGTGACAATTCAGCGTAATAATCTGCTTGATGCAATGAATGGGCTTTAAAGTCCTTAGTGCGTCACGAGGCTCCAGTAAAATTAAAAGACAATGTAACGTTCCTGTGGGCATGCTCTGCTGCATTAGTATGCAGTGGCATGTACTGACGAGGCATCCATAGCCAGTGCTGCTGGTTTCGTTTACAGACCTGCCAATAGTGGCCAACAATTGCCTATGAAAAGCCATTATACACTGGCCCATAAAGCCACACAAATTTTCATGATGTTTCACTTAAAAAGTGCTTGTTTTGCAGGATAGAGGCCATGTCAATAAAATGGATTGGATGTCACTTAAACCAAGTGACATGCTAATCTCCTGGAGACCTTGTGTCCCTAATCTCTACAGGACATAAGTCAGTTTAGAAGCATGAGCTGTTCTCACAGGTAGCAACTATTGAGCTCTTTAATGTAAATTCAAAGGCAAAGCTTATCAGTGTGTTTCAGAAATTGCTTCGGTGTGGTTGCTGTCTATGGGAAAAAAAAAAAATCCCCGCACTTCCCCCAAAATCCCTGGGCAACTTCCAAGCTTTCATTGTGCCCGCGAGCACCTTTTAATTATAAAGAAATTGTTTTTGGTGATATGTGCCTTGTGACCAATTGGATTAGAGGCATTTCTTCTGGCTATTATTAAGCTAACTTGACTATTGCCCTTGTGTAGCTGAGCATGATCAAAATGTAAAGTATGGGAGAGCATCTCAATTATGAACCACAGTACAGTGCTCCTGCGGACTGAATTCTTCAGTTCATTAAAAAAAGCTTCAATGACTAGTAATACTGTAATGAAAGGGCAGAATAATAGGTAGAGGATCAAGGATGCTGTAGCTCATCGAGATGAGTTACAAAGGCTGTTGAAAGATTCAGACTGGGATTTGTAACATTTCAGTGGGCTGGTCATTATTAGACAATAGGTAGGGCCACTGGAAGGCTGTAGACAATCTGTGACTCCTTAGAAGGATCTAAAGATGAAGAACTAAGGTCTCCTTAGAATGACTGTAATAATCTGCTAAACATTCTAAGATACTAAAATACATTTTCTGGTGTAATTCCTTCCCTATTTTTATTTATCTGCTCTCTCTGCTAACTAATGGTTACTACTTTTCTATTCATTTGAACCGCAGCAAGTTTTTCATTAGAGAGCTGATCCGTGAATCAAAACCGTTCCTTCAGAGCTTATAAGTCAGAACCAAGGAGCAGAATGCTTATCTGTATTTCTGACATTCTGATCTACTTCACTCTGAAATCATGATCTGAAACCAGTGCAAATAGATGGGCTCCATTTATTCTTCCATTGTCGTTTACTGAGAGCGGTGCAAAATGCAGCCTTTCTGTCTGGGTTGGACTATATTTGGTATGAATTAAATGATAACTGGGAGCCAACTCTTCACAGAATTTTTACTGTTCATACATAGTATAAGAAGGGAAGAAATGAGAGTAAAAACAGAAGAATTTCTAAGAGATCTGAAATTTGTTCATCACAAAAGGAGGGGGTTTGTTTTCTAGAAGCAGGAGGTGACTGCAAACAGTAACATCAAACCATGCTTCATCTCAAATAGTTTATTAGTAAAATAAAGTTTTTGAGGTATTAGAAGAAAGTACCAGAGTTCATCCTCATTTTCCTGTGTGATAGGTCACCACCATGCGATTGAGAAGATTTACTGATATTTAAACTGGACAGTATCATTGCTACCATTACATTTTTATAACATTTACCACTGTGAATAACAGCCTCAGTGTGGAGGTTTAATTAAATCTTTTGTGGCATTGAAGTTTTTAGATTTTTACCATATTCTCCTACTAAAAAAACAACTCTTCAATTAATTACAAATTCTCATTCTACTGAAAGAGAGAAAGTGTCAGTCAGATCCTCCCCCCACATGTAGAACTGGGACTTTGGGAAGTGCAGCCATTTAACTCATTGTTCCCATTCCTAAAAACTGAAAAATATACTCCATATTAAAACTGATCACAGTCTATGTATACTCACCTGTCCTGTTATTTTCCTTTAATACACATAAATGCCTCTTCTTTCTTGTTTTTCTCTTGGGATATTTGTAGGTCAATTTACTCCTCTCAAGATTAAAAAGCCAAGACCAGAAAGATTCTTGTCTTAAGATGCACTCTATATTCCTTTGATCACTCCAGTAGGCCTTGCCCTCATTAGATCCAACTTTTTTTTTTTTAATTGTAAAATGGAGTAAAATTAAAAGCTGAGGTTTCACCAGTGACTTAAATAACTGTACTGCTATTTGGCAATTTCTTCTAGAAATACCTTGTGTGATGGATATTTGGATTATGTTTGCCTTTTGCCCTGGCCATGTTACCCAGTACCTAAAAATTAATGTTATACAGGGTGGCTAAATTTTTCCCTGTCTCTGATGCACTGTTACATTTTTCTGTGTCACTAGAAAAGAGAATAAAAAATAATTATCAGTAGTAGCCTGTAATGTGTAATTCATTTTATACCTGTGGCCCATCCTCAGTGCCATCCTTTTTTCCCTCCATGATATATACATGTGTCTTGCTCTTATTGATTCGGTTCAACATTGCATTATTAAGAAATGCAATTAGTATCCAACATTGCTGTGTGCCAAGGGTGGCTGTAAAATTATTAAATAAGATTAATCCTCAAAGAAAACTTGGAGAACTCTGCTACTGATCTTGGTCCAGTACAGCTGATGGTTCAGAACAACCTGTCATTGTCTGTTCTCTGGTGAAGTCCTTTGGTGTATGAAATTTCCTGTGCTAATCCCTGTCTTTTTCAATTATAGATTATATACAGATTAATTATATAATTATATACAGAAAGGGAATAATCCTTGCAGAGATACAAGCCACAGAGTTTCTTCTCCAGTTCAGTTAAGTAGGACTTGGTAGAAGTGTTGCTCTGATGAGAACAAATAGAGCTCTGCACTCTTTTTAGCCCCGTGTCCTGTCTGGGGCTGGTTGATCCACCTCACCGGTGGATATATGACAAAGACAGCGAGGAGTTAATGGTTCTGTGTAACAAGGTGTTCTGTGCCAGAACTGTGCAGCTGTAATGAATTGGCTTAAACATTAGCACTATAAAGTAATTTTAGATTAAATTTTATAGCTCATATTTTTACAGTGAGCATTACCCACTCTTACAAGATATCTCCATTTCATATTTCACACCATTTAAGATGAACTCTCATTTTCACTGAAATCCCCTGTTGTTGGCCCAAAGACATGTCATATGTGAGAAGCTAAAAGCAAGGATAAATACATTTAGAAACTTGAACTAGAACTGTCTTCAGCTGAATATATTTTTAATCATCTTATTTGGCAACTGTTAAATTATCCACACTGTATCCTGTTTCTAACATTCTGCTATTGCAACATGAAACAGTTCTTTCACAAACATCTCAATGTTTCTTCAATCTTTTGGAATATCAGGAAAATATTGTGTCTTAAAAATGTATCTTGATACCACAGTTTTATTATCTTTGACTTTTACTTCCTTTTGAGCTAGTATGGTGGGAAATAGCAAACGATAAAGTTGATCAATGTGAATTCAACAAAAAAGTATATGCTAACCATAAATCAACTTGCACCAAGATTATTTTACTGCTCTTCTGATTTGTATTCTTTGAAGCACCTGATCCAAAATGTCATGTCAATCAAACAGAAAATTTTGTATAACATCAGTTTTTTAATACATTGGCTTAGTTGAAAAAGAATGTAGCATTTCTTTGTTGTTTTTTTAAAATGACATTTCTTTTAGTAGCAAGATGGCACAGGAAAGAGTCTTCACCAGCTGTACTTTTTAAGTCCCTCATTTCCTCTTCAGTTTCATAATTTCTGATTATGGATCTACCTATTAAAGAAAAAAATGAGTGGAGAGCTGATCCAGGTTCAAATCTTAAAATCAGGCTTAAAAAGGGCTTTCTTCACTGTTTCTAGGACCTTGTGTTAGGGTGGCAGTGGGAGGTGGGAAGACCAGTAAGGAGTTGAGGCAAGAAGAAAGGCTTGCATTTAATTCTGGAATATTTTTTTTCATGGAAAGGAAAAGCAGTGTGAGAAAACAAGAAAAAGTGAGAAGTCAAAACTATGGAGAAGATTTTAAAAGTGCGGGTTTACTTTTGCTAAGGAGACAAGTTCTGGTACTGACATTTGTCTCCAGAGGGTTCAGATTTTAACATACTTCTGCAGCCTTCAAACTGATGCTCAGCAATTGGAAAATACGTTCTGCTTTGAATGAAAATTGGTCATGAATGTTGCTGTTGGGTTGGATTTACTATCCTTCTGATACCTGTTTTTAGAAGTAAAAACAAAAGCCAGCCTGACAGGCCCTTGGTATATTTGAACAGAGGGATGAATAGAGAGAAATATCTTGAGGGGCAAATATTGAAAAACAAAGCCTTCTTGGAAGAGAAAAATCTTGCAGAAAACCAATTTACAAAGTGTTGGCATAATCTGTTAATAGCTGTGCAAAGTTTAAAGTGATACAAGGTCAATATGCTATGAAGGTAAATTAGTACTAGATACACAAAGCAACTGTAGAAATAACCATGCTGCAGAAACCACCAACATTTCAAACAGCGAGAGGAAAGCTTTTACACACTGAAACTTTTCAGTGTCACCTTTGTGACGACTGCTCTGAAACTTTTCTCCTGAACGATCACTTTAGGTTTTCTTGTTGCGTGTGGCAGCTTTTTAATTTACATCTTCCCTCCCGTTAGAATGGTATCCCAGAGCGTCCGGACTGTCACCAATCAGTAGGGCTTTCATACCCTTAGAGCTTGCTCACGTAAAAGCTCACTGTCATTTTAGGGGTTTTACAACCTCTCAGAAACTATTCTTTCCTTCTAATATTTGCCAACGGTATTGCCTAACCATATGCTTCCAAAATTGTGCTCTCAGTCCCCTCCTTTTCCTTGACAAAAGTAAAAAGGAAATGGGCTCTTACTAGCTTCACTGTAAGTAGGGGTCTTAAAATGCTCTAGGAGCAATAAAAAACACATCAGGGTTTTTTGTGGGTTTAGAGTACGCTGAGTAAACTGTTATTTTTTCAGATGCTACCAAATGCCTTTTTTTCTTTTTAAATAGACTGCTGCAGGCTTTGTTTTATTGTATGCTTTTGCTGGGTCATAGAGCCCTAGTAAAGTTGTTTCTTTTAAAGCGTAAATGGAAAATATCTGCTATTTATTTATTTTGATGTATTTATTGCAATTACATTTGCAACTCATTTTATCTCACAGATTTTTATTTCCTTCTGAAGGAAGCAAAAGGCAAAATAAACAGGTTTTGAGACCGAAGCATTTTCTCTGGAGAAATAGAAAACAATTCTTCCAAATTACTGAAGGCTGTGACAGAGAATATCAGCGCTTGCTTTTGTTGAAACTTTATGGAATATGGAGCAATGAGGGGACAAAACAAGCTTCCAGTCCTTTCACCTACAGGGGGAATTTGCAGCCATGCAAATGATGCCCACCACCTCAGAGAATAATAGGTCTCTTGCGCTTACTGTAGATAAAAAAGTTGGCTATAAGGTTTTTAATTGCTGTCGAGTTAATGTTAATTATTTTTTGTCATGGGTTTTGGAGACAAGTGAAAGTAGTACACGTTGTGTTTTGGAGAACTTCTGGCCTGAGCCAGTTGAAGCTACTGTGATCTGCCAAGCTTGTGACTTGAGATAATTAAACAGATTCCTGCCAGGCATTTTGGCTCCAAAAGGTTCCTAAACAATGCAGACACAGAGAAACACCATCAAGGTAAATTCCCTTTGAGAAAACATCAGTGTTTCTTTCAAACATCAGTGTCCCATTTGGAACTGATTGGTGAATTGGTTTGGGGGTGAGTTTATCTCCTCTTCTTCATCCAGCAGGTTTATGGTAGGTTTTCAGTCTCCCTGAAGATACAAGGGATTTTAAATAACTTTATATGAAATCCAGGCTCAAGTCTTCTTCTAAGGCACGTGTATGTTCCTGAGTTTTGCTTTATGTTTGTTGTGTGCTCTAGTCTAGAGAAAGACTTCAGGAGGATTTTTCAAAACAGCCATAGTATTTGCTGTTCTCTGGCTGATGAAATGGTCCTCTCCCAGTTCACAGCTGGTTAGCATCAGTTCCATGCTGTGACAGTGAGGATCTGCACCTCTACAAATCTTTGGATGGATGATTATTTCTCATTATATCCTCGGGGTTGAAAAAAACACCAACAGGTAATAAATTTGAAGAGATACACACACCACCCTTCACACCCCCCAACTGGAAGAGTACTTAGGAAGGACATCATGAAAGAAGAAGAAGTGTTTGAGGGGTGTGTTCTCTTTTAACTTGCAATAGGTAGCAGGCTGATCGTTGTCTGTGTTTCTCTGCATAGATGATGTGTGTCGGTAAAATATATATAAACAGTAATAATTGATATTTGAGCCTTAAACGCAGGGCTTCAGGGATGCATGTGACTTACTGGCTCTCAAAGATACTCTTCAGAAGGAAGATCAGTGAATAACCTAAAAGCAGCCATACTCAGGAAGATGACTTCAAATTTTCATCACAGTTTTGTCTTCAGCTCACGTTATGGACAAATCACCTTCCTAGCTTGATTTAGGCAATCTTGCATTTGAGCTGCTCTGTGTTACTCTGCATTTTCAACAAGTGAACCACATCAGTAAATGCTGCTTATCCTTGTTCTTCCACCTCCTACTTCTTACACTACAGTTGACAGATGCACCCAACCTAGCAGTCAAAAAACATAAACATGTATAAATTTGTATGTGACATCGGTATGGATATACAACATGGTTATATTCACTGTGTGAAGAGTTTCATTCTACTTACTCTCCTATTACTTGACAGAATTAGGAGGCATGAAACATACAATATATTTCAAGGTAAGAGGGTTTGCATACATCTCTCAGTTTTAAATACAGTATTCAAATGAAATGATTTCCCTTAAAAGATGTTTTGCCGTTACTAACGGTGGCTCCTTCCCCTCATGCACTCTCCAGTCTGTGGTATCATAACATGATAAAAAAATTGCCACCGAGGGTTTTTTACAAACAGTCTTATACCCATAAAAGGTTGCCCAGAGAACTGATAATCATGTTTGGATTTAAACACAGCAACTCCCACTAGCTGAATACTGATAAAGCTTTTTGGAATCTCGTCTGATCAGAATGTCTGGAGTGATCCTTGGAACCCAGCGGCCGATTGAGCTGTGGTTGTCGACCACTTGGGGTATTAAAATAAAGCTGTAAACAGAACCATTTCTATTTTTTACAGTTTCCCTAATATGGATAATTGCACAGAGTGTTACTTCAGCTGCCAAGATGATATAACCACACAGAGACATGATTTCAAAGAATACATTTTGAGAGCTCAGTGTGGTGCACATTTCTTCTTATGTCATGTCTGTTCTCTTTTTTAGCTATGTAAATAGCTTCTAACGTCTCCTCTTTCCTTCTGCCCTTCAAACAGCGGACTTTGTGATGTGAAAGAAAGGTAGTACTAAGCACAGTCCTTTTTTTTTCTGGAGCTAAAATAATCCACCTCAAACTAGAACATCTGCAAACCTAACCCTGTCATTGAAATGCATCTGGGATTTCTATGTATTTTGATTTCTCACATTCTCAAAGAGTGCTTGCTTTTGTTTTGTTTTACTGCTGATAGCCCAGACATTCGAGCTTGTATATGCAAATGGTGGCTGAGATAGGGAGGAGAGAAGCCTTATTCTTCTTGCCTTTCTGGGACAGTGAACGCTCATAGTTGCATTTGTGGCAGTTTCTTCCCTATACGGGCTACTTTGGCTGGATAACAGTAGGAATGAGGTGCTTAGAAAGAAGAAATATGGAACAAAATGAGCACTTTTCCCCCAAGCAGCCTTCCTGCTGTGTTGGCTGTAGGGTCTGTGATGCACAACTTCACGGTTCTGCACCTGTAAGCTTCTGCTGCCTGTAGCAGAGGCAGTTCTAATTTCCACCATCTACAGCCTTAGTGCATCTCAAGTGCATTTAAACTGATTTATTTTTTTCTTGGTCACTTATATAGAAGTGAATCTTTGCAGGTTAAAGGAGATTTCAAGCCTACTTACTTTTAGGAAGGTCCAAGGAATCAGGAAGTGTTATGGTGGTTTATTAGGTTGCATTCTGCTTTGTTCTGAATTTTCCTTTCTTCAAGGATCTGCACTGCATTCAGTATGTAGTTTATGCTGTGCTATGCCTCTTTTCTACCTCCTCATTGCCTCTCACTTGCATTCCAGAGATCGACACCCACCACATCCCTCAAGGAGCCCTATCACGCTCCTCTGTGAAAACATCTGCATTTCAGTTTTATCATCTGTAAGAGGTCATTCCACCAGTTGTATCAAATGTAATCTTGGGTGAAATCGACATAGCTACTATCAGAGTAACTCCTAAAGTTTAAAGAACAGATTTAAGAGGTTCTGTGTTGTGCATATGCCCATGTAATAATTTGCGCAGGCCTAGAGAAAACTGCATTTTTGGAACTCTCATAGATTGAGAGCAGCATCGTTAGGAGCTGATCATCCTCTCTCATTCCTAAGGACAACAGAAGATCTGTGCGTGCTTATGGCATCATGTGGATAGTGCATCATATTAACACAGGCCAATAAATCATGTTTGTCTCTAGACACATTTCTGTGCATCAGCGCCTGTACGGAATCATCTCTATCCACTCCCCACATGCCCTGCCTTGGCTGACACCTGACTCTGGCAATCCTAACTGAAACAGGCAACGACAGCATGGGGGGACACCTTTGTCATCGCTGTTTTGCCATGGAATTGCTATTGGGAATGAGAGAGGACAAGACACTGCTCCCTGGCCCCATTCCCGAACCTTGCCTTTTCTCAGGAGCTGCTGGATCCCTCCAGGGAGGTGTCTTGGAGGGGGGGGCAAACGCTGCTGCCAACATGTCTAATCTTTCCCTTCTAACAGGGAGGGACAGATCAGCACGGGCAGGGTTTTGCCTGGGCACAGCTCCAGCATCTGCAATCATGCACTTAGGCAAAAATCTTTTGCTGGAGATCTTTGCTTGGGTTTATTGTTTCTGCTGAATTCCAGCCAGCGAGTGGAAATTCCCGCTAGGAGGTGGAAGGAAAATAAGTGGAAAGACATCGAAAACAGAAAGGATAAAGGACAGAATAAACTGAGTGACAACCAGCATATGTAGAACCAAGATTGAGAAAGTAATCATCCACTCCTGGAACTTAACAGGATTTATTTTAAACTCCAACTCCCTGTTCATAAAAGGCAAGCAGAAAGCAGAATAGCATTCTCCTAAGTATCAATTGGTGATCAGTGGAAGGTACAGACCCAGCCAGGTGAAAGATTCTGTATAATTTTTAGGTGTGTGGCACTGGTATTTCTCTTTTGGAAACAAATCCATTCTGCAGAGAACAAGGAAGAATCTTCAGAATTTAAAAGACAACTGGATGGCACAATAATGCCAGCAGACTTGTTTGCATTAAGAGGGACTATTCCTCAGTAATGTTTTATTCCAAATTTTGTGTCAGGAGAAAAAGCATATATTAATCAGCTGATTTCAAGATATGATATAATTCCCTCACGAAATGAAAATACCCAAACATTTAGAAAGGCTTACTCTCCAAACTATAAAGACTTTGCAAATCCTGAAATATCTCTGGGATATGGAAATGCCTCTTCTCTCTCTTGCCATTTATCAGGAGGGATCCACACCATGAGATCTAAGAAAGTTGTAGGCTGCATTTCCACATTTACACTTTAAAGGACAGGCTAGTTGTGTTTTTACCTTGAGGCTTCTAAAAATGCAAAAGGCTGTTTTTACTCCAAAGTATACTGTCATGTACCGTGGGTCTTCCTTTTCTGTGTCCTTTTATTTTTTATTCCTTTCGCTAAGAACTGTGGAGTTGCAAGCCTTGCTTGTGTGAAGTATACGGATAAATCCTGTCACACACTATACTTAAGGAATTGAGTTTGCGTGGCACAGATTAAACATGTAAGGAAGGAAAAGCTTCTGGTTTAAGAATTGAACTCTTCCTCTCCCTGGGTGTCTAATTGATTGTGTGGAAGCTGCCCACACGCAGCACTGCACGCTGCTGGAAGCTGCTGATCCTCCCTCCGAGCTGGCTCCACTCAGCGGGTGCTCACACATCCTTCCAGTGTCCTGACAACTGGCTTAACGCTTTTGGGATGAACTGTCTTCCCAATACACTTCCTTAATTCAAACTATAACACGTAGCAAATTGGGTGTCAACGTGTTTGTCTGGAGGTTTTTAAAGGGGGTAAAATGGTGATTTACTACAGAATGGGTAAATTGGTGCATAGGCCAGATGAAGAGTAGCACAAAGCTCGTAACTTAATTCCACAGCAAAGAGCAGCAGCAACTGCACCACTGTCTGCAGTGTCTTCCAAGATCATAAACAGAATATTCAATAAACACAAGTAGAAAAACAGGTGCTTTAAATAGTACCGCCTTACACAAATATAATGATGTTTCATCATACAGGTATATAGCATTTTCTACCTTTTAAACTTTTTTAAGGCAGCAAGAATTACTACAGGGCATAAGTGAAACACATGCTCACATTTGTGTGTCTTAAAAATATGTCTGTATGATTCTTGTCTAGAATTGGCTGGGAACATTGAATGAGGGTGTATCAGTGAAGACAAAGCTCTACCTTAAACTCCTGTTTGATGATTGACTAGCAAAAGAAATTCACAGAAATGTTACGGATAAAGGGCTTGCTATATTTATATGATTTAAAATGCTGCTGGAATGCAAGAACAATGATCAGACAATAAATGGTTTATAGAAAGGGAAATACATTTAAAGTGATAATAAGATGAAGATTAGGAGATTAGTGTTAGTGTTTCTAGGATGAAGTGCATTCAATTCTATTTTTAACCTTTATCATTCAATGGAAGCATCCTTTTAAATAAAAAGAATATTATTTTGAAGGAACTCCAGGGGAACTACTTTTGATTCTTCAGCATTAAAACAGACAAGGGAGAAGGCTATCTGCAGTTTAGTATTTTCATGTGGTAGAAGGAGAGGGTCAGGTTCCCAGACTTGTTTCAGGACTAGCTATATTTAACTATATGAAATACTTTGCAGTTCTTGTTATGGAAATTAAAAATCAAAGTGAAATCACATTCCTTTTTTGAGAGAATAGATTAGAAGAGGAAAAATTACTGTTAGTGGTTGCCCTCATTTTAGGCTTGAAGCAGACTATGATAGAAACTACATTGTGAAATAAATTATTCCTTTTTAATTACTAGCAATAGAAGTTATACCTTTATCTACAAAATCAAAGTAACTGATAGATAAGAGGAATGTTGACTTATTTAATGGCTAAACTGATTTACACCTTCAATTCATAAAACATGGAAGAGGACTTGATCATCTGTTACTACAGCATAAAAGTCTGAGAAGCCCCGACGTGCTGACAGATTGCATTCAGCAACATGCTTCTTCTCCAGGGAAAACTCTGGTTCTTATTTTGAAAGATTCAGGCACTGCTCAAATATGAGTATCTATAAAATGCTCATTAGGGACAATAAAAATCATATTCAATGACTGCAGTGTTATTAGGTGCCATCAGAACTTTGATTAATTTTCATTCTTGTTTGGGAATTTGCCTCGTGAAGAGATTCTGCAGACAGGGCTAACTTGTCTTTTGGGTTTATGCTCTCATTTTGAGCAAAAGAGAGGATTTTTTACACAGGGCTGTCTGAAACTTGCATTTTCTCAAGCTCCTATTCTGCACTAAAACACTAAGAGCACAAAAACAAAGCTTCCATCCTGGATGGGCCCAGGGAGAATCTAAGTCCATACAGCATCCAGGAGCTGAATTATAGAAGAGGCTGTAAACAGGATGAAGGCAGAGGGATAATTCTTTGGTGTGTTTTTCAGCCCCCAGCAAGCCCCTCTACAAAACTGCAGAGCAATTACAGAGCAACCATTATTTGGTGCAGAAAGAGGACAGGAAGAAATGGCATCTGTCAGGGTCTGCTTTCTCCTATCACCCGAGTGTTCCTCATTAGCGAGGCACCTATGCATGTTACTGGGAAAAGGCATCTAACAGGCTGTAGGAAATGGAAGAGGAAGAATCCATAAAAGAGTGTTGATATGTAGGGAACCTGTTAGCTTTTTGGACAATCACCTAAAATAAGAGGGAGTAAGAAGAAATGCTACCTTAATGCTTAATGATACACTGCCTTACAGGGAGGGTTTTCAGCAGAACCACTGTAACTCATTCTTTATTCATCTCTGCTCACAGTTACGTTCATTACTAAATCATTAATGCTGTGTTATCGTTTTTATTTGCGTCAAATATTCAATCTATATGTCTACTGCACAAAGTGAAAATGCTTAACATTTTCATTGTAATACTGAAAAAATTAGCTTAACTTTTTTTTTTTTTTTAAAGTAATAGTTAGTGGAAAAAAGTAAGAATACATAGAAAATTTTAAGAAAAAAGATGCCAATTCGCCCACTCCCTCTTATTCCTCTTTCCCCAGTCTCTGTCCTAGTGGACTTATTTAGATCTATGATTAATAAATAAATGCAAGCATATAGAAATAATAAAATGGCAATAACTTTAATGGATCATCTCTGCAAGGAGTAGTTAAAATAAGACAATGCACATGAAACAGTATCAAATAATAAAATAGGAACAGTGCTTATTTAATTAGACTAAAGTATCAGTTAAAAACTCTATGTATTATTTAATGTATTGATTTATCTATAAGTGAAGAAGAATATTTATGTCTTGGCAGAATGTGTTTTTAATTTCAATCTCTTTGGCGCATAAATGAGTTACGATTGCCAGAGAAGAGAGCCAATATGTTCTCAAACTGGTAAGGATTAAGAAACAGAGTTAATAAAGACTTTGGCTACTCAAATAAATTTAGATGGGAGTAGGTGGATGTCCTGGTTCTGGCCAGGACAGGGCTAATTTTTGCGGTAGTCAGGAGGTGGCATGACCAGGACCCAGAGGTTATTCCGTACCACCTCAGGTCATTGCCAGGGCCGGGTGAAAGGGTCTCTCTTCCAGGGAGAAGAGGTTCCTTCTGCCTGAGCAAGCATGGCAGATGGACTGGTCCTGATAGTGTAGCACTGTCCCTGAGCCAGAGAGAGAACTACCATATATTTGATATATATCACATCTGAACTTAGTGACGTTGCTCCTCTAAGTATATAAGGGTTTCTTATTAACTAAATGGATAAGTTAGTAGTGGTCTGTGCTGGTTTTGACTGGGATAGAGTTAACTTTCTTCATGGTGGCTGATATGGGGCTGTGGTTTAGGTTTTTGCTGAGCACAGGGTTGATAATATAGAGATGTTTTTGTTGTTACTGAGCAGGGCTTACACAGAGCCAAGGCCTTTTCTGCTTTTCACACTGACACGCTGGTGAGGAAGTTGGGGATGAAGGGAAGGTTGGGAGGGGACACAGCTATGACAGGTGACCCCAACTGACCAAAGGGATGTTCATGTTCCAGACCATATGACATCATGCTCAGTATATAAAGTGGGGGGAAGAAGGAGGACATTTGGAGTGATGGTGTTTGTCTTCCCAAGTCCCTGTTACAGTTGATGGGTCCCTGCTCTCCTGGAGATGGCTGAACAGCTGCCTGCCCATGGGAAGCAGTTAATTAATTCCTTGTTTTTCTTTGCTTGTGTGCGTGGCTTTTGCTTTCCCTATTAAACTATCTTTGTCTCAACCCATGAGTTTTCTGGTTTTTACCCTTCCAGTTGTCTCCTTGATCCTGCTGGCTGGGGAGGGAGCGAGTGGCTACATGGGGCTTGGCTGCTGGCTGGGGTTAAATGACATGGTCAGACTTGCAATTTGAGCAGCATTTTTAGGCAATTTTTACTGTAGGGTTAAAATAACATTTTAGCAGCCATTTTTAGACACATAGAGATATCTTCTGGAAATTTTTCACAACTCAGAATCTGAACATAAATTTAATCAAATATATTTATGAAATACTTTGTATTTTCTTCACTTCTCATTTCGCTTAAGCAGAATCTGGCTATACAATGATATTTGGATTACAGGAAATCGAGTGGCTACAGTAGAACAAATTGGCTGTAGCCTTTGTATTAGAACTCTCTCATATATTTTGTTTTATAAGTACATTTATACAAATATGTATATGCAAATATAAAATGCATTACATATGTTTATTTTGTATATTTGAAAAATCACGACCTAAATCTTGAAAGCTTTTTTTGCAATAGGCTTAGATTTTAAATTGGACAGTGTGCCCAAGGACATGAGATAAGGAAGATAAATATCACCAAGACACTTCCGAGAGTTTATATCTGGTATGACTTACAGGGTATGAGGCTTTAAGTTGTTTCATTTCCTCTCCTGAGGTTAGAAGTGACATTGTTGGATTTAGCTTGTTTCAAGGGTGATCGAAATGTATAATAAGCCTTCTTGCTATTACTAATGACTGACAGTTGACTGAACACAACCAATTCAGTCAGCCCCTTCACAAAGTTATGACCGTAGGTTATAGAAGTAAGAAAGTTCTTCAGTAAAAGATCAAACCCAAACCTGCCTATTTCAGATTATCCCCTTTTGAGGCTATGGTTTTCTGAAAAGGCTGTGTTTGGCAAGTTCTTCGATATTTTTTTCAGATTCATATTAGTGAGTGCCAAAGATTTCTGGAGTTCAGCAGTTCCTGCTGCCTATAGTGTAGTGACCTTTCTAGTACCAGGGAAGTAGTGGCAGATGTCCAATGTTTTTTGGCAAAAAAAAAAAAAAAAAAAAAAAAAAGAAAAAAACTGCTTCCAAATGTCAGATGCAGAGACTTTATTAAGATAAAATAGTTGCTTCTAAATTTCATAAAAGTTAGGATGATAAGGAACCATTAGTTCTCTTAAGCCATCCTTCTGCAAGGCTAATACCTTGTCAAGATTCTTCTCAGGCTTTAATAAGAAAGATTTTATATACTGAAGATCACAGCAGGAAATAATATTGGCCAAGAAGTTCATTCAGTAGTGATGTTGCTAAAAATGACCTCATATATTCGTAGCTATGTTGGTAATGATATCACTTGATGCTTTAAATCTATTCTATGAATTTCCCGTTAAATATTTGATTATCATTAATTACGTATTGGGCTAACTTTTTCTGTAAACCAAATGCCTTGGGAAAATCCCAGAATACTATACCATTTACTGCTCAGATCCATAATCCCATCAAAAAAAGAATGACACTCTCTGCCCTCTTTGAAGCCCATCTGATGGACAGTAACTACACTTTGTAATCTCTAATCCATGATTTTTACTTGTGAACAGAGATCAGTCTGACCTATCTGTTCCTAGTTAGTCTTTCAATTCTTTTAGAATATTCAAAGGTTGGTAACTCTCTAAAGCTCTGGAATATCCCCAGTTTTCTGAGGACTGTTAGACATTAACATGAGGGAATCAAACAGATCTTTTACCATTTCCTCCATGACATTTGACTGTTATTTTCTCTGGCATGCTTGGTCCAAAAATGCTTACTTTTTTTATGGTAGTGACTTATCCACTCTTATGGCAGCTGTAAGCATGTTTCTTACACTGAATATATGCAATTAATATACCTTCACTTGCCATACTTATGGATCTAATTTTTCCAGCCTTAGAGCTTTCTACAGAGTTTGAACACCCATGGTCAAGAGCACTTAGCAGGCACCATGTTCTATTTCCAGCATAGCTGTTGTGTTAACAAGGTACATTGGCTGTGTTCAAGGTTTCCTTTCACCTTATACACTAACTTGGATATTTTTAAAGTGAAACTAAAACCTTCCTTGTGCTTGGCTTTTTTGAAATGGTGCTGGGCAAGGTCGTAGGGTGAAACAGCTGCCAGAGGACTACTAAGAAAATACTATAGGTCTCATTTGGGTGAATATAGATTCACAGTCATAAACAAAAAAACAGTGACAGCAAACTATGGACAGCAATCATTAACATGCTCATTTAAGTTTTACTGTGACTGTTTATTTAGGGAACCAGAGTAATGAGAGTCACAGTCTATTGTATTGCTTTGCAGTAACAGACTACTTTGGGATCGTTTTATGCTCCTGTAAAAGTAAATGTCTGTAAATGACAATCTAGGATGACAGACAGCAGAAGTGAGCATTAGCATGATAACAGACTCTCCATGTCTTGTTGCTTATAAACTGATGGTGTTAAATTAATCTCAGTTCATAATGGGGGACAAGAACATAGATAAACATAATAAAATTCCTGAGTGCAAATATCAGACTTGATAACACCCTCAGGAATATGCAACCATTTATCTGTTTGGTGTGAATGTTCATTCCTGGTCATTCACATGTAGCAAAGACAAAGGTTCCATTTTTGCCAAACATATACTAAATTTTATTAAAACCAGTCTGAAGAAATTTGTTCTGTATGAGTACTAATATGTCATAGTTCCCGGAAGGATGAAAGGCATATATGCTGAGAAACCAACAGTATTTTAGACTGTCAAATTTTAAAAAAAACCATGACAGTTGTACTACAATTACATACAGAAATCCACACTTAACTTACACATGCATAAGTGAAGCTACTCCAGCCATGTCAGCTGTAGCTTGACAGTAAGTGAAAGAGCAGGTCAGTCTCATTGTTAGTGATATAATATTACTTTCTCTGATTTGTTTACAGACATCCATTTTAATTTGTCTCTCTGAATTATGCCAAGCATAATCTTTTTCACCATCTGTATATAGTCTTTCATATATGCTTATGATATTATTTCTGTCACCATAAATAGCAGTTGTGATCGTACTTACTAACCCACAGTATAATTGGCTTTAACTAGGGCTGTTTTCATAATTAGTGTTAGTGTTTAGTTAGAAATATTATGTCAATTTTAAGTAGTTTCTCATACACATTTGGTTGCTAAAGCATTCGACTTCTTTGTGGGTAGGCAGCTTTAATACATCTCTAATATTGCTTTTATGGTGGGGCTCAAAATAACCAACATCCCAAGAAAAATAGATTTGTCCCTAGATGTAGAGTGGATGGCTTCAGCAATTACCTGTCTCACACCCTTTTTATTTCATACTCAGCAACAAGGAGAAAAAAAATCAATAGAACCCTACAGATTTTGTACAATTGAAAAAATGCAGCGGCAAATAGGAGGAAGAAAAAGGGGAACCTCCTTGTGTGTCAAAATTTAAGGATCGAATGCATCCTAAATTACATTCAGCACGAGTTACCTTGAAATTTTGCAACGTATTATTTTATACTTTTCCGTATTTTTTTCCTTCAGGATTGAGGGAGCAACCGTAATGCTGTGTGAACACTGAGAAGATACAGCTGCCTCTGCTCTCCTTTGACAGCCCTAAAAGATGGAAGATTTAGGGAAATCTCCCAGAGTAACTTCAGCTCCTTTCAGTTCTTTATTTAAGATGCTGCATTATTCAGAAACAGAGAGAGAGTCTGGATTTTCCGTAGTGGGAGATATCCAATAGGCATTTTTGCTTTTTAAGAAGTCGTCTTTACAATCAGAACCACTTGCTCTTCTGTCTTTGTAACTGTTTCTCTTTGCAGCCTTTCTGGTGTGTTTTAGAGGATTTGACGGGATGAAAAAAATATTCCTTTTATTTGTTTCAGGCACTGAGCACTCTCCTTGCCTACTGTTCGGAGCTGAATTTCAAATTTGGGGATTTCAACAGAACAAAGTAAAACAGTAGGGATACCTGTTAGGACAGACCTTCTTCAAGTTTGGGTTCAGGGTTGTATGAACAAATAATATGCTTGTTTTGGTTATTTTGCATGTAGAAAGGTGACTGGACATGTAAAATAACCACAACTGGAAAATTAATTATTGATTACAGTGCAGCCTTCAACTAAATGCAAAATTAAACATTTATTCTGATCAATAAATGATGTGACAGTTGTGGCTATTCCTTACGTCAAGTCGGATTTCCATATACCAATGTCGCGATTAGGTTACCTGAGTTCAGAGCTGTGGGGAGACAGGCTGGTACCCAGGACAGGAGTTCAATTTGCCTGTCTTGCTGCCCCTCCTTGCCTTCACCAGTGTTTCACCCTGGATCCTTTCCAGGGCAGTTTCCCACTGTTTGGAGGAAACCCAAGGGATCTCAGGGGAGAGCATCCTTCCCACAGCACGGGCCTTTGGGGAAGCTCAATTTTTTTAGAGAGTATAAGTAGTGGACAGGGTAAAGGTCTGGTTTTAAGTTGTTATATCTGTCTTCACTTTCCCCATCTAATTCCCTCCCTCTGAAGAAAATTTATCATTTTTGTCTTGTGTTTCTTGTGGTCCTCCTTGAATGTTTCACTGGCTGAACCTTTCCATTTGATCAGGGGGATGTTAAGAGGCATTACTCTTAGCTTGAAACAATTGAAGGAGAAGAGAGGTTGGGGAATTACACTTGTTTTCCTCAAGAAACCAAATAAAGTGAGAGAACCTGCTTCTCTTCTTCAGTACCTCAATCAAGCACACTGCCCATGAATTTACAGGTTGTACACTGTGTACACAGTTGTGTTCACACTGTCTACTTGAGGTATGAAATCCAAGGGCAGAAAACTCTGCAAAAGTGGGCTTTGGATTGGGTTTTAGTTGTAAAGTTAAACTAATTCTTGAAAAGTGTAATTTTTTTGTATGGTGTGTGGTGTATCTGCATGGCCTCAATCTGGAAAAAAAAATGAAGTTCTCTGATGAATAGTCAACTACTTTTGAATTCTATTATGAAGATGATTTATGGGGTTCTAAGTGTTTTGCACCTGCCTCCAGGAATGAAATACATATGATTTATGCATCTGGAAGGGGGAAAAAAAAGGAAAGAGAAGGCAACTGTCTGATCCTTCCCTACCATGACAGCATATCATTCTGAGAGGAGAAGTAACTGTTTGAGGTTAATTTAGATCACATCAATCTGAATTACTTGACCTTTTCAGAATAAACAGAACCAAAAAGTGACTACACAAAAAAAGTCAATCTTAAAGCCAATTACACTAATAGTATTTGATGTGTAAATGGGTGTTTATTATTTGAAAAAAAAAATAAAAATGCTGCAATAAAGCTGAGGGGCATTTAAAGACAGGAGATGTCTAATTGTAGCATATCCAGTAATGAAATCACAGTCAGCCTAGTAGCTGATTAAGGTTAATTTGAATCACATCAATGTGGATTAACTTGGCCTTTGCAGAATGAACAACACCTTTGTGCTAACATGATCAATTAGTCCCCTTAACTTCATACGTCTGTTTGGAAAGGTTAGATTTATTAGTTATCAAGATAACCACTTGGAGATTAAAATCTCAGGCTTGTGTGCTTTTTTCCCCCCAGCGTACCTTAAGGAATGGGAAAAAAAAGAAGAAAATATGAAACTTTTTAAATCTTGGAGCAGTTTGATGTTTTATCTAATAAGCTTGAAAATTCTTGTTTATCCTAACATTAGGTAAAAGGCTGGAGACTGTACATATAATGGAATTGTCTAAAAAGCACTGACTGTCTTCATACTCCTGTACCACTATTGCAGATACCTATCACAAATGCATTGCTACTGCAAATTCTTTTTGAGAGGAAACAAGCCTGCCATGTCAAATCTGTGGTTTGACTTTACCCTTCTCTATCTTCCCCCCATCCAATGCATGGGGATAAAACCAGGGGATACTGTGTGTGCTGTTTTCAGCTGGGGTAGAATTAACTGTCTTCACAGTGGCTGGTATGTTTTGGATTTGTACTGAACATAGGGTTGATAATACAGAGATGTTTTTGTTATTGCTGAACAGGGCTTACACAGAGCCAAGGCCTTTTCTGTTCACAGATATGCAGCCTCACTGACAGACACTCCTTGCCCCACATATAGTAGTTAAAGGCTATATACACTTGACCGATTCTAAGGAGAGTCAGTAGTTACAGTGTTGACATGTCCAGCAAATATAACTGAGACCTGACAGCGTATGGTGGAGTTGTTCAGCTCCCACGTGGCCAAAAGGATCATGGTGAGTGAGACCTCACCAGCCCTGTGGGTGGATAGAGAACGGTCTACTCATGAAGGTCAGTGCAACTTCTGCTTTTCATAGAAAAAAGAAGTTTGTTATGCCAAAAGGAGTGGAGAAAGTAAATATTTTTTGGACTCTGTAAAATTTTGGAAGAATTATGAGCAAAAAATGATGATGGGCAGACCTTCTGAAAGAAGGTAATGGGAGCTGAGGCCTGAGATACAAATATGGAAAATCACACAGTCAGTGATAGCTGCAGCTAAATTAGGCTAATTTATCTGGGGGTCAGTTCACATAGGGGAATATCCCTTTGAAAGGAAGACCTGTGAAGTGGTACCCCAGTCACCTGTATTCATTGCACAGTAGAAGGTGTGGGATGGCAAACGTGGCAGGAGAGGGCACTTCCTATTCATAGTCATGATAATGGTTGCTCTTGTTCATTTTCCCACCCATTTTCAATCACAGATTAATCCTCTTGCAATTAAAACCATCACTTACATGGAAACAGAAAGGAAATTATTGATTTTATTTATTCTGATTTGTTGTGACTGTTATTTCATCTATTTTAAAATTCTGTCTATTACTGCAGTTGTATCTAGAGGACCAATATGAAGCTGGAATCCTGATCTGCTGGATAGATGTGCACATTTAATCCCAGAAGATTGTTCATTACGCTGTGGATGTTCGCTCTTCACCCTGTCTCCCTTCCCAGCCATCTGTTCTGCTTCTCTTATCCTGAAATCAGGCAAAGAGTGGGTGCCACTTGTGCCACCAGCTCTCCTCCTTAACCAGCTGCAAGTGCTTTGCAGACTACCAGTTGCTTGTGGAACAGGGTTTGGGGATCATCAGCAGTGAAGCAGCAGCTGTGGCAGCATTTCCCATGCATGGACACTCATTGCAACCTTTGCAGAATGTTCTGAAATACTGTCATCTGGACAACATTGTCAGTTCATCCACACTGTATGTGGAGCAATCTGAACTGGAGACCTAACTTGTTGACTTGGTGGCATTTACAGAAAAGAAAGTCTTCTGCTCAGCATCAAAGAGCAGTTTGCTTCTTCAGAATGGATCTAATGGAAGTCACTCATAAAAATACACAGAACTGCCTTAAAACTTGACTTTTCTGTGGCTTCAAACAGACTGTGCACATTAAAGCTGGTATCTAATGTAATTTTGTTTCTTGTTTTAATTTTTATGAATGATGTTAAAATACATTGTATATTCTTACCTTAATCTCAGTGTCACGCTTTAGATGCTGCACAAACGTCAGCATAAAGAGGGGCCTGCAAATCAACCCTGTTGTGTTTGCTTTGTAAAGAAGCCTTTGCTTTGTAAATTCTGCTTTTGCCTGTGTTACTGTCTCAGGTATTACAATGATTTCCTGGAAGAAGAAACAAGTTAATTCAGCATCACATATGATTTGTTGATAAGGTCTGACTTAATTCTTATGGCAAAAATTTTGGAATAAACTATTATTTCTTCTTCTCCATGTAATCCAGTTTGCTATTATTGCTGTCATCTCTTTTCTGCCGAGTCCAACAAACGTGTGTGCTGTGTATAAGACATTTTAGATTGCTCTTTGGGCACGAACATATGGAGTCAACAAATGACTTAAACCTTAGGGCTGTCAAACAGAAACCTGCAAAATCAGCCAAGTATTATTCGCTCATGCGAGTACTTGAAATATGAACCTCACTAAACAAATGGCTCTTTTCAAACCCACCAGTGAGACAAGGTGAAAGAACAAAAGCCAGGCAGTGAGAAGAATGGAAAAGACACTCGGGAGTGAACTCACAGAAACAATGCAAAAAACCCTGCACTTGAAGGAAGATGGTTGTAAATTGATTTTGAACAGGGAATCAAAACATTTTGGTCTGGTTTTATAAGTTTACTATTTTTAGAGATTAATTCATATATAATACATGTCCAGCATGTAGTTGGACTACATATAGTCCAACATGGCTATTTATGTTCGTACGTAGAGATGTAAAATGTCATTCATGTTTGAGGGATATACTCCTTATGTCAATGTTACCATATTTAGCAGAAAAATTGTATATTTTGTGGAAGTTTTTTTTAATAGTCTTTGACCCCTGTTCCTGTCCTCCCTATCCTTTTTCCTTCTGTAAGCAATCTAAGTTGGCTTTCATCAGGGTCGTAAAGCTGATCCTGAAACATTAACAAAAGGGAGATTAGTGTGGAACGATTCTGAGATCTAGTTCTTCCTTTATGTGTTACACTGGTTAGGCTGTATGATTAATTGAGGCAGGCAATGGCTGATAAATAAAATACCCTGAAGTCTTTTTAACTCTCTTGCACATCAGATTGCTACTTAGCAAAAAAAACCAAAACCAACAAACCAACCAATCTGAAAACAAAACAAAACAAATCCTAAAGTTTGCTCTCATAATGGACTCAGATTTTACAATTTTAGACTTTAAGTTGGGGAAGGGTTATATTACTTTGTTTTTTCTTTATGAGTAAAAGTTTTTACAGTTTCTAGAAAAGCAAAGCACATATTCAAAAGCAATAAGAGTGAGGATACCATGGGTGAAGACTCACAGTCATTGCCACTGATAAAAGTTAGACTAGGCTGCATCAATCTGCTATCAAAGTTTACACTAAGAGTAGAAGGAGAATGGTGAGTTTCCATGGTAACCCCATCTCCTGTCCCATCTCACACGTGCTCTGCTCTGCTCAGTTGAGTCGAGGTGTTTGGGTGATTAGCTCCCACCTTCGGATGGGTGTGCAAAAAATAAGATGATTTGTCACGAAGATGGGGAGAATATATGAGAGGCATAAAATCACAAGGAAAAAAACTGTGGTGCCCTGGTGGGGCTGCATGGATGCTCTGGTACCAAGCATACCTCTGGAGTATGGTACTGGGATCCGTGCACCTGTGGCATGGGCACCCTCCAGCCACTGCTGCTCTCTTACCCCCACTTCCCCCATATATTGACTACAAAGAAGCTGCCAGGTGTTTTGGGCCATACATCATCCATTACTTCCCTGACGTTTTGCCATCTTTTTCCAGGCTGATGTGGTTTCTTCTGACTTGTATTTAGTGGGTGCGAACAATTTTTTGGTCAGAAATTTGCACAGTGTGTAACCCAACATGGCCTTAATCTGAGTCAGGGCTGAAGGGCCCCTGTGCTGCCACGGGGCAATGCCAGGTTCCCCCTCTTCTGTGTAGGAAAGTGATCTTCAAGAACTTTGACTTACAGCCTTCCTCTTCTCATTACAGCCACTAAAATAAAGCATTTCTCCATTAAATTTCCTCATTGCTCATTAAAATAAAGTCTTTCCAACCTTGAGGAGAGGCAGTGAATATACGTATCATAATATATTTCGTATATATGTATGCTTATATATTGCTGAGGGCTTATAAGCAGATATTTTGTTATTGATATGAAATAAGGCCTCAGGGTGTAGGTAGAAGACAACTGCCCCACAAAATCTTTGTCCATATCAGATTATAATCCTCAATTAGTTTTTTCCCCTCAGATCTTTCTGCCTGACCATTGGAGTAATACCCAACAGCCACCATTATCACACAAGTTGGGTGACATTACTTATGGTCCTTTCAGTCACTCTGTACTCCTTACAACCGACATATGTCTCCTCCCTCTTCACAGTTTGAATCACAATTATACTGTGCTGATGAACTCAAGGAAAAGGAAAACACATAT
Organism: Pipra filicauda; assembly: GCF_003945595.2. Taxonomy (NCBI): domain Eukaryota; kingdom Metazoa; phylum Chordata; class Aves; order Passeriformes; family Pipridae; genus Pipra; species Pipra filicauda. The sequence goes on from NW_024104310.1 coordinate 243,099, forward strand.
CTGCACTTTCTTTTGAATCTCACCGTTGTCTGAATACAGAAGAAGCCCGTGGCAATTTATGCCCTGCTGAAATGCAGTTATCTTAACTGATATATGGGGATTACCATAATATTTCCTATTAAGTCGATGTGATTTTCCTCCCATTTCCATAGATAAAAAATGGTGATGCATTATCACCAGTGACATTGCAGGCACTGACTTTAGCTATGAAAATAAAAATCTAGCTGTATACATAAATAATGTTAAGATTGTTACTGTTATATGATGCTAATCGAAGTATTCAGTCTTTGTGGTCCAAGGTTATGCTGAACATACTGAACCTTCCAGAAATCTACTTTAAAGATGCTCCTAGTTGAAAATACTCTAAGTAGCTCTTCCAAAATCAAAAGTTAGCAGACATTATCATTAGTAGTTCTAAGACGGCAAACAATGCAATGAATCAAAACACAGACAGCAAGTACTATACAGTGTCCCTCTAGCTTTTTAATTCATGCAGAGTGACAAATATACTACATTAAGTTGGTGCTTAATCATTGTTCATTTTCTTGTATTCCTCACCACACAACAAAATTCATTACATGATAAATTTGTTATCGCTCTTCTAGCTGGTTGCTGGAAAATTCTTTCTACAGTGCAAAAACAATATCAGGGACATTATTTGATTTAATTACAGTCCTTTTCAACACACAAAGCTGTGATTCTTTTTCTTCTCAAATTGTCACCTACTAATTGTTTGTATCTGCAGCTATGCTACAGTTTCACTTCTGCTCTCACATTACCTTTGCTTGTGCTTGTAAAAACATCCCATCTCTTCAGCTGAATTACACTTTGCTGCCTTGTTTATTGGTGGATATAGATTATACCCAACTGATATGATTTCTGAATTTTTTGTCAAATTATGTAAATCTTTCCATGCTAAACCCATTCCATCTCCCCCAGAATAAAAAAATGCCAAAATTCAGAAAGGAGGAAAAAGTATTTTTTCTGCTTGAAATTATGCTTTATTCTTTTATACACCTGTGCATTCAGACTTTAAGTCAATAACAGAACAAATATTAGGATAAGGAAGGAGTTTTTGAATGCTATCACAATGATTTTCCAAAATGAGTTTAATGAGTACCGTGGCTCTTATCTCTGGTACTATTAGGATAAAATTATGCAAAGGGACAGAGCTGATGATACATGACTGAGGCACAGGAAATTTCCTATGATATTCTATTTTCCTCTTAGATTATTCAGCTTTTTTACATAATGAAGTGTTCCTCCAAAGAATGTTTCTTTGGTGCTTTGTGTTCTTTCAAAACAATTTGGCTGTGTCAAAGACTTGCTGTGCTCTGGTGAGGCATTTGTCCATGCCAGCCTTCCTTGTGGGCTACACTGACACAGAGATTTTTACTGATAAAATAGAAACCTCCCTGCTCAGCCAAAGTAGTAAATTTGAGGCTAAAATACTACTAGACCATGCTCAGCAAGGAAATAGTGTTTTTGTGTGATGCTCAGAAGTAGGCAGCCACCTCTGGAGCTGGAATCTGAGAGGACGCACTGAAGTTGTGTGGATAGTTTGAAATTGAACTGAAGCCAATGCAAATTGAGCAGTGGTTTTGTACTGATAGAGTTTCCTCTCATACGTGTGTGTGCGGGGGAGCTTTTACTGCGTTCAATTTTACAGTTACCCACTGCATTGTGTCAAAATGATGTTACACATTGAATGAAGATAGTGAGTACCAAGAACAGAAAGAAGGGAAAGAAAATCCTGTTTTCCAAATGCAATTTCTGCTTCTTCAGAGCAAATTGGAGCATGAGGACTCAGTCTGATAAGAAATAACGTATTTAAAGTACAAAACCGGACATTAAGTAACTAGCGAATGGTATGACCCCAGTTTAGTGTGAGTAGAAGAGCAATAGATGGATTCAGGAATTCTCCAGCCAGCATTTCTTCTCTGCTTATTTGCCAAAGTGATACGGATTTATCATTGTCCTACTGCTTAACTCTGTCCCTGCTTATGGAAGGTATTTAATGATGGCCGTGAACATGAACTAAATATTTGAAAAGGGTATGGTCCAACACTACTTAAGAATACTTATCTGTTGAAACTTAAATACTTCATTCCAAATTTATAAAATAAAAGAAAAATACTATAAAAGCATGTGTTTTGTGATCAAATAAACTACCTGTGGCCTGGGGTATAACCTATGTAATGGCATTATTTTATCTCAGAAATTATGCTTATGTGGTGGTTTGGGCTAGGCCTTCCTTGGTGACCAGTTTGTAGCCGAGGAAGGGTCCAGATTTACCCAGTATTCCCTACGATTTTTACATAAGCCAGGCTATAATAAGAAAGGAGGAGAGGCCTTCGCTCTCTTTCCTTCCGGCGGCTTGGAGGTGCAGGTTCCCTGCTGTTGAGTCTGCCCTGTTGGGGAGCGAGGCCTGGTTAGGCCTTGTCGACCTTGGGAGACGGAGGTTGCCGGCGATCGTTCCGGAGCAACTCTCGGTTGTCCCAAGGAGAGTAGTGAGATATTTCTTTGCTAACTCTTTTAGTTGTTAGATATTGGGCTACTAATCGGGATATATATATATTTTATTTTGGTTTTGTTCCTTTTCCCTTCCCCCTCCCCTTTCCCGTGTGAAATTGTATATATTTCAATTGTATATAACTGTAACATAAGTGTAAATATATTTATATATATTTATATATATCACTTTAGCTGTCTCTCTCTCATTTCGGGTTTTTCTTAGTTGTTTTTCTCTTCTCCCTGAGGTCTGGGTGGGGGACGGGATGATGACTTCTTGTGGTAAGGTTTGGAGACTTGGCAGGGAGCCAGCTTCAAACCATATCAGCTTATTTTATTCCTTTATTAACAGCCTAGCTACTTTGAATTTTCTAATGCCGATAAAGTTTCCTTATAAAGAAAAGCAAAGAGTAAGAGTTCAGATTAAATTACATGAAAAGACACATTTTTACTCGTCATTTTATTTTCTGATGTCCATTTGCATGCTCGTTCATTTGTTAAAGAATACCAATGTAGTCATGTAGTGTTTAACAGGCACATCATAGAGCTGCATGACCCTGTTTTAAAAATTCTGCTTCAAATTATTTCAGTTTCATTACTGCTTTCTTTTTTTCTGGACAGAACTAAGCAAAGGAGGGCAGTGGAAGGCCTTCAGATTTGTGTACAAAGAAACTGGAATAAAAGAAAAACTTAAATAACCACTGAAGAGCTTTGCCTCCCTCAGCTCCTTCCCAACTTCTTTTCCAAATGAAATGTAACAAGAGAGCGATTCCTTCCTAGTAAAATGTTTATAGAAGCAGTTTTTTTCATGTTTTTTTTATTTTATTGGCCTACCTTGACCCTTCCAATAAATAAACCAGTTGACCCTTCCCATACAGAAACCAGAGGTGGAATAAAAAATAAAATAAACCTTTTCCCATGATAGTTTTATGGAAACCAAAATACTTATGAGAAATGTGAGCAACACGTATGTGATGAAAATTTTCCTGTCCTTTTATGGTATATTAACCTACACATATATTTAATCAAACTACAGGTAATATCTAGTGAATTAATTAGAATAAACGTGCTAATTTAAGAGAGCTGAATACAACCCTGAACAAAAAGTGTCTAATTGAAAAGAAATCATGCCTTGTCACATGTAAAAATACTTAATGACTGTGTAAGAATTCTGTATGTATGTTGAATGCATAAGAATAATTAATTAGCTTTGCCCAAGCCAGGTGTAGTTGCATTCAAGAAAATAAATCTTGTTTCATTAAACAAATCCTTGAATGTGGTAATAACAAGTTGTACAAACTAGGAGATGGAACATAAATGGGGGAGGTTACTGGTGAACATTAAAATAATTGAACTGGGTTTACCTCCTGGTTGCTGAGGAATCATTTTGTTGATGTGTGATGGAGGGATGCAGGCGAGCTGGAGAGCGACTTCCCGCCTGGATGGGTCATCTTTCTTCAGGGGGGCCAAGTGAAGGAAGTATGGGATGGGGTTTTGAGGTGAGGTTTCAGCAGAGTGATGCAAGTCTGTAATTCTGTGTAAGTTTCTGAAAAAGATTACCTGGATGATTTTGAGAGCTGTAGTAAGTCGGCATTGGTGCTTTGGTGCTTATACAATTGCTGCTGATGGGGTATGAAGTATGAAGGCATAAAAGTAGGTAATGGAACTCATGTCCATCCAGCTAATTTTATGGAAATTAGTGCCAAATATTGGTTAGTTAGTAGGTTTGTTTGTTTCTTAATGAAACCACAATTTTATTGAAAACAATTGTATTGACTAATGTACTAATATAAATGAATTTATTCAAAACACATCTTACTTAGAAAAACCAAACAAACCTACTGATCCTACACATAGTCAATATAGTTATCATAAAACACTTTCAGCTGCAATTTAAATTTCTGTTTACCCACACCTGCTTGCAGGGGATGTGGGCTTCCAATAGTGGTTCACTGCTGATAGTGGGGAGCACCTGGAAATTTGGGAGGGGTTTTCTGCCATAGGAAAGAAATGGAGAAGGAATATTGCTAAAGAGGAAGAAGGCAATGACTTACAGGGTTTCATGGTGTGGGATGTTTTTATTTTTTCTTTATCAGGCTCTCTCTAAAGTGAAGTACAGGGAAAAATGAAAAAGTAAATGTAACTGATCTATGATGGAGGCCTTGAGACATTTTATTCTGATTAGGAGTTAAAATCCCAAGATGATGAAGTTGATAGAAAGAGAGTGATGTGAGGGGCTGGTGGCTTTGGTGACAAAGCAGCCCTTTATTGCTACGTGTGTGGATGTGACTGAGCAGAAGGCTTTTAGGTAAGTTTGGCAGATGCACGTTTTAGCTCAGCCTTGAAATACTGTTTAATTTGAGTTATGCAGAGTACTTTGTCATTATGGCTCCTAAGAGCAGCAAAGGAGATCCTTAGTGTGGATGAGGTGAGATTTGCTGTTGCAGCTCAGTGGACTTGATCAAATGTGACTTCTAATGTAAGAAGTCACAATGAGGAACTGTCCTTATATGACTGTAGGTATTTTCAGTAGATTTTAGTGCTGATGCTATTCAGTATTTTCATGCAGTGAAATAATTGCTGTGAGTATTTATAAAGGCAGCTGAGGTTATGTAGTGCAATGATAATCTAAATTAATTAGATGGGATTTCTTAGATGAGGTTATTTGAGAATCTGTTTAAATGCTGCCAAATGTTGAGCTTGATGTCTAGGAATACATAAAGCAGGTTGTGTTTAGGAGGGAGAGTTGCCTGGTCTGAAACAAAGATCCTTTGGAGAAGATCTTGATGGAAGTAACAGATCCTGGAATTAGGTTTTAACACAGTCTGTAATGTACTCTCTCTGAATCCTGCTGAGTATTATTTGCCTGAAAAGATGCAAAATTCGGTGAATGTTTGGCATTGTAGTCTTTCCAGAAATACGTAATATTCTCCCACAAAAATACATGGATCAGTCTATACTGTTTCAGACATGAAATAGTAGTTTTATTAAAGGCCAAAAATAAGAAGCTAACTCGGGGTGAATTTCTTTAGCTATACAAAGAACTTAATTACTGTAAACTGAGTTCGAATTGAACTGCATTAAGTTTCGTATTGTAGCCAGCATGTTTTTAGTGTTTTAGCCAGGAAGTCTTGCAAAGCACCTGTATTAATGGAGAGCAACCATTACAGTTTGGAAGGGTAAAACTGGGCACTTCATCTTGCCTTATGTTGAGTATGGTTTTGAGATGTTGTTGTTTATGCTGAAAATTATTCCTACTGTTTAAATTGACTCTTTCAAGTATTACTTTCTTCACACTCAAAAAGCAACCATTTTGTAACACACTCAAGGGATGTTTTATAGTGTCACAAAAAAAAAAAAAAAATCTGTGTGGGGGTGTTTTTGGCATCTGCTTGAGAGCAGGTAAAACAGAGCTATGGCTGCTTGATGCTCCATTTACTTTCCTTCAGCCTCCCCTTATGTAAGATAATTGTGTATTGTCAGCCTTGCAACCTCTGATCATGTTGACAAGAATAATCACGAAAGTGTGAATGTGATCTCGAGCATTCCCTTGAAAGTTAAGGGAAATGAGGAGCAGACCTGTAGCCTGGAGTGAAGGCCAGTAGGGAATGGTCTGGGTGAGTGACTGAGAATGTTGGGCTGGTCCTTGCCCCATTACAAAAGGGATGAGGTGGCTGTGATGCTTTGCAGCAGGGACAAAAGATCAGAATGTTACTGTTATGCATCCTCTCAGCTGCTTAACTGATTACTTTTATGGTTCAAAATCTGTTTCTTTATGTAAGCTGTCTTTGTTGGGTCCACAGCCAAAAGTGCATGCCATGCTATTGTAGTTCTTTACATTGCATCTGTGCCTTCAACTTGAAGGACCATCCAACGCCAAAGCTTCAGCTGTGTTTCCAGAAATACCTTGTCAGAAAGATATTTATCAAATATCTCTTTAGAGTTTAAAGCTTTTCTTTTTGTTCTTTGACTAAAATGGGAGAAGGGGAAAAAACTGTTAAGCGGGGCCATTCTGCAAATGAATTAGAGTGTGTAGAGCTCATCATTTTGTATGTATTGCTACAGGAAGCTCAGGAGAGCATCACAGCTAAGTGAGCTTTAGTGTTGCTGTAAAAGAAAAGTACAGTATTAATCTTACATCCTCCCATGTGGCCGCAATGGCAGGAGGGAGAGTCAGGATTCAGTGTGCATCAAATTCATGGTTTTGTTAATCATCAATTAAAAACAGAAATCAGTTCATCAGAAGGATCAAGCTCATGCTAGGTGTATGTTTCTAAGTGTTCTTGAATTAGAGGGTAACACTATATCTGAAACCTTTTAATATGAATTTTCACAGTAGTGGTATTAATGATGGACACACCTTGCACTTCTTTAAGGTTCCTGACCGTAAAGATACTTTAATTGCTGCTTTTATTTTTTTTTATTTTTTTTTTTGCTACAAAAGCAGAAGCCCATCTATTTCTTGAGGAAATTCAAATGTATGATTTCAAAGTGTCTCAGAAGTACTCTTGTAAGTATGTAGTAAGTAATTTTGGTGTGCTTTGAAAATTAGGAACTTAAAATGTATGGCCTGTACTACTTAAGTTTAATGGGCTGTCAACTGTCCAGTCAGATCCAGTACAAAGTCAGACATGTCTTTATTCTTCAAAGAACATAATCAAAAAAGTGAATATATTTAGTTATTAGGTAGCAGGTACAAAATAAGTGAAGAAAGAAATAGGACTTTTTGTCTGTCTTGAATTAGGTGACTGAAATTTTAGCTGTCCATGTGTCTAAAACATCTGCATAGTTATTGAGAAATTTACTGAACAGTAAATGCTCATTTGTCTCTATTTAATAAACAAAGTCATCCAAATTCATAATTTGCTCAGTTTTTAAATTCCCTAAGTTTAAAAAATGTATTTGTATTACCTTTGCATTACTAATTTGTATTACCATCAGAGAAAAAGTTGAGTCTAAATTGAATAACGATTGTAGCCTGTGAGGGCACAATGATTTGGGGTTTCTTTTTCTTCTTAGGGAAGCCTGTTAATAGGAGTTCCATAGGTACAGTTCTCTTGTCTTAAATAATTGTCAGTTATTTTAGACAAATAGATTTTACACTCGTACCAAGAAATTCCTGGCCTTTGCTTTCCTGTAAGTTCACAAATTCTTAGTAGTTATTAAAGTTGTTAAAGGTTATGCTAGGTGATAATTATATCTTTTAATACAAACGTTCTCTGTCACTTATATGTGAACAGTAATATAACAGTGATATAGGAACTGGGACAATCCTTGCTGTTCGGTTTATTAGAAGAGAATATGTCTATGTTTCACCAGTAGCATCCTCAAGATCAGTTTTGTATTAAATGGATTAAAAAGTACATTGCCCACTTTGCTCCTCCCAGCACTAAAGTTGATACTAGTGAGGAGGTAAAGATCAAAGTCCTACAATTCTGACATTGTCTGGAAGCAGAGTACCCGTTAGTGTCAAAATTATTTGGGTCACTTCTTCAGCTAAACTGACTCTTTTTTTAGAGATTCTCAAGCAATTGACCTGAAGAACAGCTGCCCTGAGAACTGATGGAGTTGGTAATATGGATGATGAATGACTTGAGTTTCACGGCCAAATTTCTTATCCAGGCATGAAGAAAATAAACTGCTTGTTTCTTATCCTCCCTTCTCCTTTCTAGCTAATTTCTGCTATTCAAACTTTAATTTACCTTTTGCATTAAATTGTTCAGTTGGAGCCAGTTTGTATGTTGTGATATTTTTAAGATCTTAAAGTGTTATTTTTGCAAAATTTTAAAGGCGAAATGTCGTGCATTATTTTATTTTAGCTGGAATTCTAAATTGAAAGTATTTTTAAACAATTAATCAGGTTTGAATTAACTCAGATTAGATGCTTGGGGGAAGGGAGGAACTAATATATGCCAGCTTGTGTCAGAACCATAGGTTTTCATCCTAAAGACTGACATTTAACATCCAGTGTATTGTACCTCAGGAAATATCATGATGCCAAGGGTTTTTCTAGGCCTAATTCTCTATGGACTAAGGGAGTAGTAGTGTTCTTTGTCCCGAGGAAGTAACGATTTTTTCAGACACTACGAGATGTTATTTGCAATGCTATTATAATCTTGATAAACAATGTGATCCAGTTGTGGTTTGGCCCTGTGGGGTTGTGGGTTGGTCAAATTTTAGGATCTCTAGAGAGTTGTTGAACTTATTTTAAAGAGTAGGTCCTGATCAAAAATCCTGAGAGTGTAGTGGATGATTGTAGGGTGTGGGGTTGTTAATAGTTACAAGTGGATCTTTCTGTAGTAATGATAAACCACTCCATAATTAGCTACAAAAACAAACAAACCAACCTGGTAAATGGAATAGAAAAAAAAAAGTGAAGATTTTTTTGGTGTGTGTTTTCTGTTTTTTCCTTTCTTTAAAATTAGTACTGTGTGTGTTTGTGCAAAAGTTTAGAGATGCAGTCAAGTTACCTTCAATTTCTGGTGAAATATTAGAATAATTTAAGCACTAAGAAGGTAATGTGGAGTTGCTGAGATTGACTTGGCATAGTTTAATCTAATTTCTTTATGTGTTTGGGTAATGAGCCCTGCAGACCAAAGAGAAGTTGTGAAGTTTATTGTACTTTATGTGATACTCTCATGAGCCTGTTAGGGAAACTACATATAGGTAAGTTAAAAAATAATTAGAAAAAGCACAGTCTGAGAGTATTTATCTGTCAAATACAAAGATACATATGGTCTGATTTCCATGGGCCTTTCCTAAATTCAGTTCAGTTCAATATTTTTCACTAATAACTTGTAGACTTAGTGATTTTTCTATTCTACTAAAGTACCAGGACTGCTGTTGTAGGAGGAATGTCAGGTACAGACAGAACAGCTGAAGCGCAGAAGTGTCCTGAGAGGAATATTATGTGAACTGAAAACAATTTAAGTATAAGGTAGTTCTAGCTGAGTTTCTACTGCACAAATGCAAGTCTGAATAACTAGTGAGGTAGATCTGCAGGGAAGAACACTGGGCCACAGGGTGAGCATAAGAGTTGCCTTGACAAATGTCTTTGTAAAACGTAAACCTCTGACTGGAAGCAGTAAACAGGATGCCATCCATCTCTCAGGTAATCCTTGTCTGTTCAGACCTGGTAAGCTCTTTTACAGAACACTGTGTTCAGGTTTAGGCAGCACAGTTTAGCTAAATTCTGCCTATTTAAACCATGTACTATTTACCTTCTCCTTTCTCCTTTTTATCTCTTTCCTCATACCTACCGCTATGCAAAATCTATGGGTCTGCCTAGTCTAGAGAAAGTGATCCTTGGACTACAGAAAGTCCTCAGAAATTCACTCTTGCAGAACTTTTTATTAGGAATAGGGCTCGTATATACCAGCTAGACTTTGTGAAGTCTTTTTTTAATGAAATGTGTAGCAAAGCACTGGTTTCAAAGATCATTGAAGGCATTTGTTCAAAATCTTTGATAAGAAAAAATAGGCAATAGCTTTGCAATTTGGTTTTTCTTTTCTGCATTAAGAGCTTCTATTCCCTGTGTCTCCTTTTCCTATAGTATAATGACATACAATTTTGAGTCTTCATCTTGTCACTGAAAGACAATACCGCTGGAATGTGGTTCCTATTGAGATGTTTGGATGCTTTATACAATTACTGAAACAAGTGTGTTTACTGTGCTAGATCAAAGCATGCAAGAGTATGTGCAGCTTCTAGATATGCAGCTTTTCAGCAAGTCTTGGAACAAGTTTATCCACCAATTAATATATCCCGTACTAGGTTGGATACCAAATAAATTATAACTTGTCTACAGCTGCTCTTTATTCAGCAGCTCTCTTGATCTTGGCAATTCTTTCAGAGCAAGTGGTCTGTATGTCTGTGGCACTTTACAGCTAATGAAGTGTCTAATATCTATATCAGTTTCCACATGGTTTTTGCATGACTCACAACATGGCTGGACTCCAGGTGTAACTTTCTTAAAATAAAATAAAATTTAAAAAAAAAAAAGTTTCAAGAAATCCTGTAAACTGTGATGGAGAAATAACAAAGTTGACAGCTGAGTGTTCCATTCACATTTGGAGAATGTATAGAGAAGTGGGATTGCTAGAAATGATGCAAATGAAATAATAAATGAGGGAGGATGAAGAGACAGGTTGAAAGGAGAGACTTTCTTTTTGGACCTCTGTTTGACACAGATCTGCTTTCTTTGCTCTTGTGTTAGTGTCTCTGGCTTCCTGCTAAATTTATGTGACAGATCTGGATTAAAGAAAGGCAAATCTTGCAAGAAAGTGTTTTTAAACTTTAAGTTTAGGGCACTACAGACCAAATCCTGGCTTGAAACTAATACGACGACATTAACATCAAAAAGGCAACACTGATTTACATAAGCTGTGCATCTGACCTTTTGTTCTTGAAAAACTTGAGAATGATTTACAATTTAATATCATACATAGTTGTTTTTCAAACCAATTTCATTTTAAATGTTTCTGTGATAACGATAACTTTGCTTTCAACTGTCATGAAAGTCCAAACTAAAGCAAAGCATAACATAATCAAAACACATCAAAAATGCAGCTCATTTATTAGGTAAATTCTGACTTATCAAGTGTCCTTGAGTTTCTGAGTTGCCTCTGATCTTACATCAAAAATTCTCCTTGTGCCTTCTCCAGCACTCATTATTACTCATTAAGGGTTAAGATTTAAAAATTGGAAGTAAACGTCAGATTTTTGAAAAGCAACAGAATTTTTCTCTTAGAAATCTTTCTTTTCAAGGATTAGCCTTAATTCAAGCTTTGAAAGAGGGCAGATATGAATGGACATCATGGATACAGGCAAGCTTCAATTACAAAAGCACACAGACAAAACCAAAACTTGCTCATGTTTTTAAACTCAGTTTTCTGTGGAATCCTCCCATCCCTGAGGAAAGCAGTAGATGTGATGTTTTGAGCTCTGTCACTTAAGACTAAATCTCGTAAGCCTAAAAAAACCTGGAAGGACAGTTGTGCATCTCTAGTAATACGTATTTCACTGAAAGTAAACATGCAAAAAAGTCTCTAATGTTATCTCACTGTGAGAAATCCCTAGTTAGAAATCAAATAATGAAGCTGGGAATAAAATGTGACTGATAACTACTGAACCCAAAATGAAAAGAGAAATTCCAGGATATTGCTTCAACTGAAATTACAGCATCTCTGAACCTAATGGAGCTTAGTTGTATGCCAAACAGTACAGGTTACTTCTATCCTTTCATTTAGGTTTCGGTAGTAGCAATGGCTTTCTGTATTTGTCTAAAAATAAATTCTGACTTGAATCTCTGTTTAGAGAGGAAATGGATTTTTGGCTCTGTGAAGACATAAGAACATAGAGCTTCAAAAGCCAACCATGTTACAATCTATATAGTAAAGCTATGGGTTGTACTCTACCTTTCTCCATGGAATTTCCCTGCTCAAAGTACTTGCTCTTTCTGTGGAAGAGGAGCATGGAAGAGGAGTCATGCAGGTTGTGATGCAGAGGCTGGCAGGCTGTGCTTACTGGGAGTAAACTAAAGATAGTCCAACAGACTGTAGTGTGCAATGCATATGGTGTGTGGTTACAGGTTGCTGAAACCTAAGATAACCTTTTTTTAAGCAAAATTTAAATTCCATTTCTGTTTTTGTATTCATCTGAGGTGTATTTTCATGAGTGGTGTTAGTAAAACTTTTATATATTTATATATAAGTATATACCTGCCTTTCCACAGATGGATGGTCCTCTGTAAACATGATTTAGTACATAAAATTATCTTATTGAGATTTATATTAGTGAGCCAGGACAGGATTATTTATCCTATAAGGAGCCTGTGTAATTAATTTCTTGCCTTGACCACCTGTCACAAGTATTTGAAAAAGCTTTATGTATTTATATATAGACCTCCATAAGAAATGGACTTTCCCAGCCATATGTCCATACAGGTCTGTATTGTGACAGTCTGTGTTCTTTCTGATTTCTTTTTTTTCGTTGATTTGAATTTTTCCAAGTGTTTCTGTTTGCAGTTTGTGCTGCAATGGTACTGCTGAACATTAATATTGCTTGAGTAAGGAACAAGAAGTTTATACTGCTGATGAAAACTGTGCTAAATGTGTAATACCTCTAGAGCATAAGGGTGTGCTACTTTTAAATCAGATATATAAGCATATGTCCTGTATGCCATAAATTACCTGAAAAGAAGGTGATGGAGGAGGAGTCAAAACTAAATGGCTTTCTGTTTACATCAACAACTGAAAGGGGAGAGATGTGAGGGAAGACCAAAATCCACTTCAAAGAAGGCAACTAAGAAGTCATCTATTTTTCAAGTATCTTGGAGTAAATATATTCTGTAGTGGGAACACTAATAAGAATTATGGCTGAGATCTGCAGTGACATAGTGGGGTTTAAATCATGTGTTGCTCATGTATGGAGGTGACTTGTGTTAGTCTGTCCCAAATTGAAACAATGCAAATTTCAGTGAATTATTCTTTCCGTGTTCCATACTCCTCCTCTTCCCCCCTAAAAGACAAATCTCAGGACTTTTGCAACATCTACTGCTAACTTGCTGTCCAAACTGTCATGGTCCTGCTTACAGCCAGAAGCTGCTGGTTTAGTATAAGTTAACTGTACTTCTCTTGTCAGAAGAGATGTCTTGTTTAAAGGTCAGCTCCTCTGCTGGTGCTTATGCATTGATAAGTTAAGCAAGGCAGTGCTTTCTAAATGGAGAGCTCTGTTGTCACCTCCCACAAGCGGAGATCAAATCATGGAAGAGCATTTGCATAGCTGTGCTCGGTTACCTCACCTGGGATGTCAGCCTTTGGTGCTGACTCTGTGGTTTGTGCTCTGTGCTGATTACCTGGACTGATGAAGAACAGTGTTACTTCCATTAGCATCTATCATCCTTTTGCATGCTGGTGCCAAAAAGTTTATCTTACCTCTAGTCCCCTAGATACCTCCTTCCTCTCAGGAACCTGAATGGAATTTTCCTATGCCCACCCTTTTTTTTTTTCTTTTTCCCCCCTTCCTTATCTTTCTCTGGCTTCAGCCTACTGTTGAATTACAAAGTCCTTGTTTTTACTAATAGTGTTAAAAAAAAAAAAAGACAATAAAAGGCAGCTTCCACCCAACTTTTCAACTTCCCTACGGACTAAAATATCTTGCTTTGCTCTTCTCCTAGAAAAGCATTTACCGCAATAATATGGAAATAGCTCTTTCCAAGGTGCACTGTAAGTGATCTCACTAATAAGTATTGTGATGCAAAAAAAAAAAAGCCCACTAGACTTCTGTTCATGTGCCAAGTGATGCAGTATGCTATTTGTGCTCCAGATGATGGTGGTGTCATTAATATTCCCATTCTGGTGAAAGAAGGGAAATGTGCTTTAATAGTTTTGTGAATCCTGATGAAGTTTAAAAAGCCTGTGTTCCACTTAGCCTTAATGGGTTGTTTTTGGCAAGATGACACTTGGAAAGAAGAGTGTCTTTAAACTAGTGAGGAGTTAGAAAGCAGGAACTGTCATCCTGAAATGGTGGAAAAACTCATTTATAATACATAAATGTATATATACACTTAAGGTTAATTAAAGAAGCCTTTTCCTTCCTTGATAAAAATGTCACAATCGTGTAAAGAACCATCTGCAATTTCATCTTCATCTTGATGGTTTGAGTGAGAAAAGTTATACATTTTGCTCGAGAAGGCAAGAAAAATCACGTTTTTCAAGAGGTCCCAAGCTAGTCTCAAGGGCTGTATCTCAAATATAAATGGACATAATATTCATTTTCCCCTCTCTTCATTGATAGGCTTTTCCTGCATGCTTTACATGTTAGACTTGTTTTAAATGTCATTCAAGATATTTTCTCATTTATAACTGTTTTCTACAGCTCCTCCAGTAATTCCAGCCTTTTAGCACTTATTGCCTACTAGCAGATGCAACATATTCAGGTCATATGAGTTTATTCAGTACAGAGATGATTTTTGAGTGAGAATGCTCAAGAGAGCAGCTTAATTTTAACATGAACTGCCAGTAACAGTAGAAAATAAGCTTTTCAGTGAATTGTTTTTTATTTTATTCTACTAAAATCTTAATTTCCAATTTAAAATTAACTCTATGACCAAAATATTCCATTGCTGCTGTTAGATGACTAACTCAAAAAGTGTATTTCCTACAGTTTCTGCTTTCATGTCACATAATGTAATTATTGCATCCAACAAAGTATGGTAAATGTAAGATTTGTAATTAATTTACATCAGTTAGAACCAGTGAACTTCCATAAATTTGTTCCTTCAGAGAGTGGACATATGGAGCTAAATGGCTAAATGTATCTAATTTATGGAAGCAATCTTATGGATGACATACCTGAGCTCCAGAAAGGATGGAGTGTTTCAGTCTGGTTGATTTTTACTTTTCTCACCTGAGGAAGTCTCCAAGCGAATTGTTGATTATGTAGCTGCTGAGATGTGGCACCACTCGATTTTCCCTATCAGATCTTCAGGGGGATGTGAACCTTGTTTGCTGTAAGCAGGGAAACTCTCAAAGCCTGCAAAGTTGCTGCTGCAGCAGCAAAATCCTCTTCCCTTTCTTTAGAGAAACTCCCACCAAGAGATCTGGAAAAGTGGGAGGCATGAGCATAGGATGTGCTAACTACACCTCCAGGGTTCACTTCTGTACTCTGGTCCTCTCTCATATTTTTTTTTTTTTAATAGGGCTTATCAATCAATGTACTCAGGGATTTCCTTTCAAGATTTCTTCTCAGTTGTGTCCTCATTAAATATCAGTTGTGGCCATCAGCCCTTGAAATAAACAACCAAGGTATAAATGGAAGGGGTAGCGTTTGGTGCTAAAACTGCCTGATGCTTTTTCAATACAAGAATGTTTCAGTTGCTGTTTTGCAATCAAACTGCAACTCTCTCAGTGCAAGCTGCTATGCCAGATAGGATTGCCCTTACCTTTTTTAACCCTTCTTGCTAAACAACAGGCAGAAACTCTTCCTAAAAACAAAACTGGAATATATATGCTTTCATCTGGCTGAAAACTCTGCTGGTCTTTTGCATTATTTTGGCAGCCCTGGTTTGTAGGGAGTCTGTGAGAGATTGGCTCAGGGGGTTTGCTCTTCTGGGAGCTTCCATACTATTTTTTTGTTTTTTAAATTTGGGATTCACATGCTCAGATGCTTTAGAGATGCAGGAGTCAAAACCTTAAGACTGCTGTCCTGTGGTGAAGCAGGCAGCCCTGAAATGGAGGGGGGAGTGTTTGTGTGTGTTTGTGTCTCTTTTAAGGGTTTTTTTTTGGTTTTCAGGGTGTGTGTTTTCTTGGAGGGGTGTTTTCTTGTATTGTTATGTGTTGTGGCTTAATTCCAGTCAGCACCTAAGCACCAAACAGCTGCTTGCTCACCCCCCCATGCACAGTGGGGAAGAGCACTGGGGGAAAAAATAAACCTTGTCAGTTGAGATATGAGCAGTTCAATAATTGAAACAAAAAAGTATAATACTAATGATACTAATTAATAGTAACATTAATAATGAAAAGGAGAAAGCAGAAGCAATAAAACTCAAGATAAACAAGGATGCACAACACAGTTGCTCACCACATGCTGACTGATGCCCAGCCTATCCCCAAGGAGTGATCAGCCCCTCCCAGCCAGCTCCCCCCAGTTTGTGTATTGGGCATGACATTCTATATTGTGGAATACACCTTTGGCTTGTTTGGGTCAATTGTCCTGGCCATGCTCCCTCTCAGCTTCTTGTGTACCTCTTCACTGGCAAGGCCAGTGACACTGAAATGTTCCTGATTACAACAACTGAAATATCCATGTGTTACCAACATTATTCCCATACTGAATCCAAAACATAGCACTGTACCAGCTACTAGGAAGAAAATAAACTGTACCATAGGTGAAAACAGGATATTATGTTGTTTTTTTTTTTCTCTTTCAGCTACAGCTCTGGAATTTTTGACTGGGGAGCAGGGGAGAAATGAGTGAAAGAAAGCAAGTTTTGGAAGTAGAGTTGCATAACAGGATAGGGGTTGGCCAGGAACAAAAGGAGAGGATTGGTAAGGCAAGTCAGGCAACAGAAAGGGAATTAAATGTTGAAAAATTAAAACGGATTCAAATAAGATCACTAAGACTACAAGGTCTAAGCAAACATCTAAGGTATGCTACAGAGCAGAACCTCAGTGATGCTAATGTAACTCATCTTCCACTAAAATGTCTCTGCTGCCACTCAGCTCCTCATAAAATCCTTTTGCAAGCCTTATGAAGGGGCTTTTAGCTGTTTTTAGGGGAAAAAAAAAAAAAAGCTTATTTCTTCATAAACAGATGTCCAGATGTTTTGGATTTACGTAAGTAAATATCAAATACCATTGTAATGGATGTAATAAAAACTCAACTCAGAGTAGTTTACCTTATTCTAAACTAGACTAAATTCACCAGCTGATCTACTTTAGGTTTGTTCCTTGGACTTGCCTTTTTTCCACTGATGCACTGATTACCTGTTTGTGACATGCAGCAAAATGCAAACAGCACTACAACATTACGAGGAACATGATGCTGTGTTGTACCAGGTGGCCTCCCTGCTGCATTTGGGGCAGTTCCACAGCACTGTCAAACAACTTTCTCTGGCTAAACAATGGAACAGGTCTTTTAAAAAATAATATTTAATAATTATTATAAATAATTTATTAATATTTATATATTTATTTACTGGTTTTTGCAGATTTTCTTTGAAGTCTTGGCAGCTGTGTTTGACTGTGGCTCTGAAGGCCAGGCCTTCAGACCTTGGGTGGATCCCTAGGATGTGGCACATGGCTTGAACCTACTCTTGAGGTTCTCCAGTGATCTGCTGGTTAGAGGCACAGCTCATCTACCTGCATATTCTGGAGCTGAAATGTCCACCTATGGAAGTCGCTGTCACTTTTAAATCCTTTATGAAAAAATAAAATAGTTGTGGGGTGGAACTGGAATCATTGCAAAGATTAGGGATGTTTCCCAGTGTTGCACTGTAAAACATGATTTGTGATGTTTTAAGAATAAAATAATATGCTGGAAGGGCTTTAAATTCTTTTTGTGTCTGTTGCTACTGTCAATTAACAGCCTCTAGGGTTACGTGGGTATAACAGAGCAGAGTCCAAACAAGAAAAAACAGGGAGCACATTCTGTCACAATAAATGTAGTGTGCTTCCATGAATTATGTACGTTCTCAAGGTCACCATGACATTGAGCACAAGTGAAAGCAGAGTATGTTCCAGAAGCCTGTAACACTTAAGCAAAATTCTTTTTCTTCTTGGTCAAACAGCACTGATGCTAAAACACTGTCTGGAAGTCAGACATGAATTTTTGCCCCAGATGAGCTCCTGGATATTGCTGTGAAATAAGTTTGGATAACAAAGGGCTGCCCTAACTCATCAAGCAGGTCTTGTTAATATAATTAAAGTGTAACTGTTCCCAGTATTAAAAGTTATTTCAATAATAAGGGCAAATTCTACATCCCTCAATAAATCAAGGCTGAAAAGAATTTGAAAAATTTTGAAAACTCCTGCAGAAATATTCTCGAAAAGAATCCAGAGTTTCTCCTGTTCTTGCACTTCTTCCTTCTACAAAGTAATTTCTATTTTGTTTTATAGGAGGTTCAATGAATTTCGGATTTGTACAACAGAAGAAGAAACAATGTGATGAGAAGTCTACCTCTTCAAAAGTAAGATAACTATAACTGCTGCTAGGATAAAGTTACAGCTCCACTTCAATAGTGAAAACTAAATAAGTTGGTTTTATCTTTGTTAAAATTGCAGTGTTCTTCTCCCCTCCCCCAGCATCCCATTTCACTTTTTTTAGAGTCCCTTTTCAGTAGAAACCCTGAAGAACTGCCAATTTGGCTTCAGTTGTGAGTGATGATTACAGATAACTGGGTTATGATCTTGGCTGAGACAAACTGGAAATGGCACTAACATCTTATAAATACCTACTGTTTAGTGGCTTTTGAGATGCTTAAACAAAAACCCAGCTATGTATTTTGAGTGCAAGCAATGAATAAGAAGGAAGTGTGGCATAATCAAACACTATAAGCCATTTTTAAGAATATGAAACAGCAAGTCATTAATACAAAAATAAAGCACCCTCAGTCTTAAAACAACTAATTACAGGTAATGTAGGAATCAGTGTATAATTTTGTAGTTTAATAAGTATCAGATGGTTAAAATGGAAGGAATTCATGAATTCTTAGCAAATAATTCTCTATATAATTCTGATGGTTTGCATTTCTTCTTACACTATAGTATTGTGCTTATTAAACTCAGACTAATGATGAATTTTCAAACCCTTGTTACAGATCATTGAATGTATCTGAAAGGTCATTGCATCACTGGACAGAAAGTTCTGTAAGGGAGAGCACACATGATATTGTCTAGGTCTGCCCTCAGCCATCCCAGCTGGATCCAGGAAGAGGAGGTGGGATAGTTGCTAGGAACTTGCAAAATTGTGCAACATACTGTTGTATTTTAAAACTGTTTTGGAACTTGGGGGTCATGTGGTGTTCCTGATGTATAATAAGGATAAAGACAGTAACAGTTACTCATTCTCCATGTTTTTCTACAATCAGAGCTGACTGCTTTTCTGACTGATGACTGTGCTTTTCTTCAAGAGAATTTGGAAATATCCCTTTCTTTCAAGATAAACTTGCAGTTTCAGGGAAGAGACAGAGGTGGCTGTGCTGCAAAGAGGTTTTTGGATTCTAGGAAACATGGTCACATACCTTAATACAGGATCGAGTATTGATGGAGTGACTGTTTTCTCTAAAGGATTAAAGGAGGAAACATCAATTGCAGATCATTGTCCATATGGGTTTTGGATATTCCCTTGCCTCTGTCCTGCAGCATTTTACACTTAGCAGTCCAAGCTTTGATTGAATTGGCTGAACTGCTGTCTCTCAACACACTTTCTAAACGTTTTGTTCTCTATACTAATGTACCTCAGAGAAGCTCATCCCTTCTCAGGATGATGCAAACCCATCCATCTCATGGTTAGGTGTTTCCAGTCAATGTGTGTGATTCCTTTCCTTATGTTTTCCCTGGTTAACTCCACCATTCAACGTGTTACATGTTCCTTTATCTAGGTGCTCTCTGGGTTCCTCCCGAGCAGTGTGACTAAGCCCTGCTTGCTCAACCTGCCACCACCTGCCAAAATCTGCCAAGTGTTCTGTAGCTCATCTCCCATCTTCTTGTGCATCCCAAAATCTGTTGAATGGTAGGATCTTTCACTTGCTCCTCACCCTCAGTTTGAAGCAGGGGTCCGTGAGCTGGAGAAAGAAAATGCACAGTGTAGGTGTTTGCTTGGAAAAAAAGAAACAAAAAACCCCAAGTAGAACAAAATATCAATGATTAATGGATATCTAAGCATTCGAGTCCACTTGTGACTCCAGGCAGCTACTGACTAACAGTTTCAAGCATATCCTGGAACCAGCACCTTAGAAGATGAGTGGCTGTTTACCAAATGCCTAGTGCCTTTTCTTTCCTTTTTCCTCTGTACCAGTGTGTTCTGGGATATGAGCCTTTTTGTCTGTCCCGGTGTATTAGATCATATCTCCTTAGCACACTTGATTTCATCTTTCACAAAGTGGTTGAGGTTGGAAGATGTCTCTGGAGATCATCTGGTTTCATGCCTTGCTCAGTGCAGAAGCATCTAGAGCAAGTTGTTCAGAGCTGTCCCGCTGTATTTTGGATCTCTCCACAGACTGAGACTCTGCAACCTCTTTGAGTAATGTAGTCCAGCATTTGACTACCCCAACGGTTAAAAAAAAAAAAAAAGGCAAGCGAACATCACAATAAAACTAATTAAAAATTAATGAGTTAAAATAGGACTTTTTGTAGAACTATATTCCTATAATTCAGTTTTTGCCTTGTGCACTGTCCCTGCGCCCTGCTGAAAAGTCCATCTCTGTTGTCTTTGCTCAGACCCGTAAGTATTTATGCACTAAGATAAGATTTCTCCAAAGCTTGCTCTTCCCCAGGGAAAACAGTCCTATCTCTCTCAGCCTGTTCTCCTGTATCAGATACTACAAGCCTTTAACTGTCTTAATGGCCCATCTTGTTGGTTCCTCTGCAGTATGTGCGTGTCTCTCTTGTACTGGGGTGCCCAGCACTGGTGCCAGCAGTCCAGATGTGCCTCCCCAACTGAGTATAGGACAGTTCAGCCAAATTAGTTGCCCTCACTATCTGTTTACCTAATCAAAACTTCATCAGCTCACTGGAGCTATAATGAGGCATTTGAGCAAACTGACCTGGGTTAGGGCACCTATCTCTGAATTTGGGTGGCTGAGAAACATGCAGTTCTGCTGCAGCCTTGGTAGAAAAGTAGAGAAAGCAGTGAGGGTGAGGATGTTCTGGCTCAGGAAGCTGGACCTTAGGGATAAATAAATCTGCACTGGGTCTGTACAGGATAGTTACACTACTGAGTATTTTTTCCGTAATGTTCCATAGGAACCCAATAAAAACAGAAAATAAAAAAATTAGTTTAAACCTTTTTAATAAGCGAGAAAGTATAAATTGAATATCCTGTGGTTTATGACTATATTAAATGCAATTATATAGCATTACCTGCAACATCAAATGCAGCCATAAAAAGCACTTTAAGCATCTCCACAGCAATAAAGGTATCTAATGTGTAAGAGAGTGAATAGTAATCAGCACATCACCTATGGACCAAGATCTTTGGTAGTCAATGACCTTTTAGCTGGAATATGTAGAAATACTTAACTGTGTTAGTTTCTAGTCTTTTCATAAAACCTCATAGGCTGTACTGAATTCCAATTAACTGCCATCTCCAGAGTATAACTAAATTACTCTGTGCTTAACTGAGCTAAATAACACATTTGTTTATCCAGATTTACTCTTCCGACCCTCTCCCATTATACCCTCTTCTATTTCAAAAGCAAACGGTTCTGCCTTGCCATTTTTTAGGAAGATAAAACTGAACCCAGGCATTCACTCCAGTACTATGTTGAACTTTGGTTCTGCTGGTAGGTACATAACTTATTTAAATAAGACTCTTCATATACTTGGATTACTAGTTCCATAAACCTTCTATGTAGAACTACTTTAAAATGCTGTTAAGGCATTTTTCAATTTTATAATTGAGATGGCAAGTGAACTTCCTTGTGCAGATAGCAAAAATACTCATTTGTTGGACTAAGAACTAAGAAACCTATAAATGTAATTAATTTACAGAGTCACTGGGTATACAATTTGGAATTTTAAGCAGAGTAAGAGTTTATGCAGTGCACAGCTCAAAACTGATTCTTCTGTTTCTCTTTTTTTTGTGTGTGCCTGAAGCAGGTGGAAGACAAATTCTATATATATATATTTTAATTTTACTGTAGAATAAGCTACTAATTTTGTATTCAGCAAATATACTGGATGGGATGTAATCAAATTCAGCTTTTGGAGCCAAATGACTGCTGTTGCATACCGAGGTATTTGTGCCTTCTCTAATTCTCTGAAGCATTTCAATGTTTCCCATTCTTCATAGACTTAATTCTCTTTGGGAATCTGTAATAAACATGCAGTGTCTTTACTAAGCCCTGATAAGGTAAAACTATCAAAGCTTATTACCATTCCCAATTTCTGTGTTTCAATTTGAATACATCTTTATTTCATATACAATCAATATTCAATATTTTCACATGCAAAGAAGTGTTAACTAGCTTGCAAAATCCTGTATTTTGTTTACTTGTGTTTGGTGGTTATGATTTATACACCGCAAATCCAAACCCTTCATAAAATAAAAAAAATCTCAAGAAACAGCTTGGTTCTCCAGCTGTATAAATTAAACAAACTGCAGCTGACCTAAACCTTTGCATCAGGGGGTCTCTCTCCTCTCCTCTGTCTTGCATTTCTTGTGTCTCATGGTTGGTGATGTTTTAGGTCAAGCTTGAGGAAGAAAGCCTGAGTTGAAATGAGCCATTGGTTGTGGAAATGTAATGTAAATTCACACCACTTCACTGAAGAAACTGCCCAGTGCCTGAAAGCAATACTCACTTCATCACCTCCAGTGTTCTCTTTTTGCTTGTGCACTAAGAATACTGATATTCTACTCTTTATCCACAAAATATATTTCCCTGGCTAGGTTTCCAGCAAACTATTTTTCTTAAACACTACATAAAGCTTTTGGTTTAGTCAGGTAAACCTTTGTTATGTCTGATATTTATTTTCTTGCTGAAGAACTTAAATATGAAATTTGCTGAAGGAAGAAAACTATTGCATCCGTTGTCACCTCTGCTTATGCCTTCCAGCCTCCTGTTGTGTGTTGTACAGCATTATCATAGTGCACATTGAATATGACTCTTCTCTTATGTATGGAAACCTTAACTCCAGCAAGATGGATTCATTATTGGTACAGGAAAGCTCAGACAGTTGCATAAAACAATGTTATTTTTTCAAGAGTATGCATTGAGGAAGTTTTTCCAAGTACATTATTGTCATTTGTTTCATTACTGGAGCCCTTAGAATACCAGCAAAATGCAACTGACTTTCTGTATGAGCCTGTGGAAAGCCTGGAAAAATTGTTATGTGAAATACCTGTAAATTGTTTCTGTCTTTCTCAGTCAGTGTCTTTATTCTGTAGCCTGGGGGTGGTGTTTAACTATTGAGATGATATGGTAGTAGTTGTTTTAGAGAATAAGCAGTTGAATTCCTTCAGTCATAGGCATAGTGAAATTCAAGTCATGGAACAATGGGCTGTGTTCTTGGTTTGTAAACCGAAGTTATACTGGAGAAAAATTAACTGTCTGTCTTTCAGCTACATGCTGTAGTTATTTTTGGCATGCACAAAGTTTGTCTATGAGAAACCATGAAAACGACTTTGATGTTAGTAACAGTATCACTTCAATCTGCATTTATCTTCCAGAATATATACATATATAATTGTCAAAAAAGACAAATTTATTTGAATAGACAGCAAGGTACAATTAGTTAAGTATCTTAGTTAAGTAAATTATATATATTAGTTAAGTAACTTTTCATTGCAGAAGTAGAACAGGTCGTGTGAATTTCCTGATGTGAAAAAAAGCACAAAGCTAACTAAGCAGTTAAAACTAAATAATGAAATATTGATATGGCTTGAAGTTAATCTAAAACAAACTTCATACAATCATGGAATGGTTTGGTTTGGAAGGGACCTTTAATGGTCCAACACCCCTGCAATGAGCAGGGACTAGATCAACTAGATCAGGCTGTTTAGAGCTTTGTCCAGCTTGATCTTGAATTTTTTCAGGGGCAGAAATCCCTCTCTGGGCAACCTGCACCAGTGCTTTGCCACCTTTGTTTTAAAAAAAACTTCTTCCTTATATGTGATCTTAAGTCAGTGCTCCTTCAGTTTAAGACTTATCTCTACAGGCCCTGCTAAAATGTTTGTCCCCGTCTTTCTTATAGGCCCCCTTAAGTACTTAAGATCTCTCCAGACCCTTCTCTCCTCTGGGCTGAACCCCCTTCTTTCAGCTTGTCCTCATTGGAATGGAACATCTCTCCTTTCTTTCCATTTCTCACACTATGGACAATAAATGAAAGTTTCTGTTAAGAAAGAAAAGCTCTCAAAAGCTCTCTCTTCAAAGCTGTTAAAAAAAAAAATTAGGTGAGATTCCTCTTTCCTCATGCAACTTGTCTCCTGCCAGGAGAGCAGTGATTCTCCCCATGATTTCCTCTCCACTCTGATGATTCCACTAACCAGAGAAGACATGCCAAAAAAGTTCTGGGGATTTCTGGCAGTATTTTGATTTGGATTTCTGGCAGTATTTTGATTTGGTTCTTGCTGTTTCATAGGCTGACCAAACTCTACACAGTTTTAAAACCAGTGTAATGAAGAGTTGTACAAATGCATTGTTTAATTCTTGTGTTGCTCTTGCTCACCTGTGCCTGTGGGATCACTGCAACTTCTCAGGGAAACTGAGCGATCGGATTGATTGTATCCGTGATGGTGGTTTCCAAAAATACTTTCTGATTGATTGATTTAATTGCAAGTGATTAGAGTTAGGATGTCCATTTAAAGTGTGAAAAGACAGTTTATAGCTTAATCACTTTTTAAAACACATCTTAATTAGGAAGTGACTATTCCTGTCAGCAGTGTTGTTTTTAATTACAAACAACCTCATGTGTTTGTATTTTTAAACGTATTACAAATTATGGTATGCAAGGCATAGCAGGCACAAAATGGAAACAAATATAATGTAGGTGTTAGATTTTCTCTACTAAATTCAGATTCACTGTGATAACGTGGAACAAAATAAGCTTTTCATGGAGAAGGTGAAGGAAGGATGTAATTTGTGTTGGTTTTTGGTTGCGAAGTTTTTTGTTTGTTTAGGTTTTTCTTTTTGGTTTTTTGTTTGTTTG
Organism: Pipra filicauda; assembly: GCF_003945595.2. Taxonomy (NCBI): domain Eukaryota; kingdom Metazoa; phylum Chordata; class Aves; order Passeriformes; family Pipridae; genus Pipra; species Pipra filicauda. The sequence continues at coordinate 267,977 of NW_024104310.1, forward strand.
TTTTCTTTTAAACCTGCAGATGTGTGATCTTACTTCTCTGTTTTATCCAACTTCATACTTGAAGTTATAAGACAAATTTTATGTGAGTATACTCATTTAATGACAATTTATGATGTAAGGATGAGTACTAAGATGTGAATGTAGTGGATGGTGTCCCTACCCATGATAGGGAGGTTGGAAGCAGATGATCTTTAAGGTCCCTTCCAACCCAAACCATCCTACATTAATGTTAAAAGGAAGGTGTTTAGCAGATCATGGCAGTAGTGCAGGGGAGTGGAAATCTGGGCTCTGTTCCAGTGTCCTTTCTCTTCTGCATCTCTACCCTTTGGCAAACCACATATAAGTGGCTAAGCCTCCTCCTTCTTTAAGATTGTAGAGGGGAGGAAGGTAAAAGGGAAGGCACAGTGGAAAAGACTGCAGCAGAGAAGGGTATCTGAACTGGCCCTATGGGGTAATTGCTGTTGGAATTTTGGTTTTCTTACTTGTACAAGAAGAAAGTAATTATTTATGGTCAAATCTAGGCAATAAAATAATAGCCACTAATTTATTAGAGGCTAGTAATATCAGTTAATACTATGAAGGTTTAGATAGAATAGGTGGAATACCTTTCAATCCTGACAATTTTTAATAGTGATAAGTTTGGGGTTTTTTGTAGGGGGATCTATTCTATGCCCTGTACTTAACATTGTGGATATTTGGGAGAATTGCTGAGGTATCATCTTGTCAAATTTCAGGTGTCTTTAATCAAAGGATGTTTTCAATATTAAGGATATTTTCAGCATCAAAAATCTCCTTGTATTGCAGATGGTATTGCTTCCCTATTAGCTTATAGTCCTTACTCGTTAAAAAAAAAAAAAAAGGAAAAAGAAAAAAATCTGCCCCATAACCTTTTCTTTAATTTTAAGATGACTAGCATATGCTATCTTTCCTAAGGCGAAGTAAGTGTACAAAGAAGATAAGAGGCTTTAGTTTTACATCTAGAAAAATCGGGAAACAAAAACCCCTCCCAGTGGGGGAGCAAGGTATAAAGCTGACCTCATCTAATTTATCTGAAGGTATGATTGAAGCCTTTTTTGTTAGATGGCTCTTTCCGTCACAATGTGCTCTTTTTACCTTTCCTTGATTTATCTTACATCTCTGTTATCCCAAGGTGAAAATGGGGAATTTATCTTCTACTGAAGACAACTTTTTAAAAAGAGTCTGAATCACTAAGGCCAAGCCCAGAAGCAACTGGAGGCAATTAGGAACACTTTCTTTAAAACTCGCACCCAACTTACACATGCTTAACTTGGGAGATCAGAGAGAAATATAGCTAGAGGACAGCGGGACTAATAGCTACCAGATCTAACAAACCATAAAGGTGTTCACCGGAGAATTGTGGCAATATTGACTGTGTGTTCATTAAGGACATGACTGCCACATGATGAAAGCATTGCTCTGCTGGGAGACATTTTACTACTTAAAATGGCAGATAAAGTTACTCACTGCTTTCTCCTGTTGGAAAAAAAAAAAAAAAAAAAAAAAAAAAAATTAGAAAAAGTGCAAAACTTGTGGGACTGAAAGTATTCCTGGGATGAAGTTTTCAGCGGTCTCCTGCCATGCTCTGCGAAGAAGTTTAATCACCACTTCCAAAGCTTGAAATCTATCAAGATTAATAAGTAGTAATGTCACTCCTTTCATTCCTGATGACTAACAGTAACAGCCTTTTATATTTAATGTATCTGAAACAGAATTTGGTGTCATTACAGCCATGAGAAGTAAATCACCTTTCAGTGAGACTAATTTTCTGAATTTCCCTGTTTCTTTTTCACTCTTTTCTGCTTGCTTCTCTTTCAGTGACATTGTTTCCACATCAGAGATATAGTGCCTTTTAATCTTTTAACAATGTATTCCATTTGTTAGGTTTTTTTTTCTTTTAGTAGCTGTGGTTTACAGCCTTAGAGATCTTTTCCAGTATTAAAGATCGAGTGCAACTGTTAATCCAGCACTATTGTGTTCACCACTGTCCCTAGGTATGACATCCAAATGTCTTAAATACCTCCAGGGATGGTGACTGCACCACTTCCCTGGGCAACCTGTTCTGATCCCTGACAACCACTTTGATGAGGAATTTTTCCCTAATATCCAATCTAATATGTCCCTGTTCTTTCATTCTGGCACATGCAACAAAGTGCATGAAATCTTTAATGACTAAATGAATTGCAAACAAATCAGGTGGCTTTGAAGTTTGTGTTAATTGATTTTAATGTTTTCAGAACTCTTTGTGTCTTTAAGCTATTCTGTAGAGTAGGGAAGCAGAACAGACTTGAGATGTTACAGGGCACCCTGAGTGAGGGGATTCAGTAACTCCACTTGTTTATTATGGCACTAATACAAAGTAGTCTGGAGGTCATTTTTGCTTTATTTATAACATACTTTTGTGACTGCCAGGTCTAGAATATAACAATCCCCTGAGGAGAAAAAAACACTCCCTTATTCTTTTTGCTTTCTCATACAAGCAGAGAGAGTAATTCCACAGTTAAATATACATATTTGTACTTTGAGCCTTGAATGCTCTGACTTCATGCTCTGAGAGTCAGCTTTGTCACTCATGTTTTCATGGTTTCATTTAGCAACAGTGAAAATATGTCTACCAGCTAAATGAATTCATTAGTTCCCTGAATATTTAGAGCCAAGCAAAAGTCCAAGCAAATGACTGTAGGCTCAGCAAGATCACCAGCCTTCCTTTTGTTGTATTATTTTCATATGTTTTTTGCCCGTTTTCCAGTTCAGACTGTTGAAAACTCCAGAGGGAAAGTTAAAAAGTGTGAGGATTGTCTACATCTGTTTGAGTCTGCTGTGAATTAAGATCTTACAGCTGTGCCTAGTCCTCAAAACACAATTCTCTTGGTTTAATCAAGTGAATTGAAATTTTCACTCAAAGGTGTAGGAATGCCAACATTGCTCGTTCACATATGGCAACCATAACTAAACCAATATTCACATTTATATGAAATCACTGAAGGCAATACATAATGCTATATGAAAAATATTAAGTTGTATGTCCACTGTACATGAGCAAGCTGCTTAATACTGCATTCACAAGGTGTCTGGTGTTTTGTAATAATTTACAATAGCTGTAGGGTGGGTTAAAATATAGTTTAAAAGCAGAAAAAAAAATCATCCTTTCTGCTACGAAGTATTGCAAGCTTTATTCTTTTCAAAAAAGCAACTTTTTAAAGCATCTGTAGGAATAAAGGAAGCGTGCTATGATAGGTATCTGTATTAAAATAAATTACACATTTTGAAGGAAAAGAAACAAGAGTTTTATACTACATGGCAAGAGGAAAGAAGTTCAGTACAACTAAATTCTGCAATCTGGATGTGCTACCAGGTGATGCTGAAGGGCAATTTACTTGATTGAAGTTGTGGACTTGTCACTTGACTGAGAATTTGGAAATTACCTACATATTGGGCAAGGTAGTATCTCTGGTTTCTTGAGATCATAAGGGAGATTTTTCCGGTTCATAGGTAAAGGTTCAGCCTATCTGCACTGCAAGAGTGAGAGATAAATGGAAAACCCAATGACTGAGTGTATGAAATGGTGGTGTGGTTTGTTTTGGTTTGGGTTTTTTGTTTGTTTTTATTTGGTTGGTTTTGGTTTTTGTTGGTTTGGGTGGGGTTGTTTGGGTTTGTTTGTTTGTTTTGTTTGGGTTTTTTTTGTTGTTGTATCCTTTTTAAATAAACTTTCTTTTTTTTATTTTTTTGAGAAACGAATCTTTTACTGATTCTGTAATGTTTTTAGGGTCCCCCTTGCCCAAAAAGAGGTGGAAAAAGCTTTCAGTTCTATTTCCTATTTGGCTAGTTAGCCAGTTAAATAATAGCAGAGTAGTTAAGAGGTGCGAGCTAAAGTGCTGTAACTCTGAGCCAGGACCAAACATGACAGCCTAGCTCAAGTGAAAGGTAACATATACCTGCTGCCTTTAGCAGCAGAGCATAAGAACAGCATGGAAAAGAGCTGAAAGGTTTTTAAAGAGGGTCATTCCACACCCCTGACACTGAACTTGGCTATCTCACGTCTTTTAACCTCAGTAGCTGGTTTTGTTTCTGGTTTGTTTTTTTTTTTTCCTGTCCTTGTTAGTTTTTCATCTTTTCTGTCTAATTCTATAAGTAAAAGTATGCCTTCTACATATGCTCAAATCAGTAGTGCTGTGTTTTGGTCTTTTAAACCAACAAACAAACAAAACCAAAAAACCCAAATTAACAAAAAAAACCCAAAAAACAAACAAACAGAAAAACAACAAAAAGAAGGAAAAAAAAAAAAAGGAGAAGCAAAGGCATGGGAGGGTAAGTGCCATGCAGTGGAAGAGTGTGGAGCCACCACTAATCCGTGCTGTGCGCACTGTATGCTTGCGAGAGCCTGGGAGATTGGTGAACAGCACAATGAAGATGAGGAAAAACCCAACTTGCTTGCCAATGGTGTAATTAAGTGCTATTTATCCTTTTTACAATATTTACATTGGCAGTGCTTCATTAGGGATTTATGGCCATCTGTCTTACAGATTTATTGTATATATTGTGGATTTTGTGATTTAAAATTGCTTTGGAGCTAGAACAAATCCCTCTGCTGTGCATATCCCAACACCTGAGGATAAGAAAAGTTTCATGGACCTGCTTACAGCACTTCACAAAATACTGTCTGGGCTGATGTCACACTGATGGTCAGTAAACTGAGCCAGGAATGTGGTAACACTCAATGCCATTCTGATGTGCCTATTTTAGCAGCACGGAGAAGAGACACCGTTTGCAACTGTTACCTGTGTCTGACACTTTTAATGCATCTTCTCCTTATTTAGCCTTAAAACACTTTTTTTACTGGCCCTCTTTCAACAAAGTTCTCATTTTTAACCTTTCCCCCCCCCCAATACATACCTCTCTGCCTTTCCTATTGCTCACTGTTTTCTGTGGATGCAGAATACTGCAATACAAATGAAATTCTGCTCTGACCCCAAGTAATTTTCCCCAGAGAATAGCCGGGCAAAAGAGTGAGGGTAATCTTCCCCAGTGAGGGCAAATCAACATTCTGGGGTAGAAGCAGGAGTCTGCTGGTTTGCTACTTGAGTTTATTGTGCAAAGGCTCAGAGCCCATCTCCCATAACATGAATTGAGCTTACCCAAAACAGTTTTAATATCTGTCTACAAACCATAGGTTTGTTGGTGTGTGCCTGGGGATAAACACCCCAACAGAAGGAAGCAGTAATAGCAAATTAAACAATGTGGAAACATTACCATAAAATGGAGTGCAGCAAAAAAAATTTAATCCACTGAAGCCTTTGAAATGACGAGAAAATGCTTTTGTTGTAGAAACATCAAGAAAATTCAGAGATATCCAGGACTTTAGGCCTTATGCTTGCTACTCCCTCAGGATGAGGCACACAGGACCCTGACTGGGAGGACAGCTTTCCCCTATCCTTTTATGCATTGAAGTGTTTACCTGTTTCTTTGCAAGTAATTTCAGGATTTAGACACTTCTTTGTTCCTGAGTGGATTTTGCCAGTACTTAACAGGAGATGAAAATCCTGTGTTGTTTTTTTTTTTCCTCCTACCTGTAATAATAATATCTGTTCTCCCAAGGTGATACTTGAAAAACAGTACAGATCACCAGTGTGGATTAACAGAAATTAATCATGATAGAAATAAGTCTTGCATTAAAGATTTGTATTGTGAGACCAAAAAAACTATGCAAATTGAGAAAAGCAGCAAATTGGACCCATCTGTGTTGTGAAGTCTTGATTTGTGCTGTCTTTGATGTATTGAAGTGATCCCATTGTGGGAATGTTGTGTCTGTGCTCACTCTAAATCTTAATTACAATGTTAACTTGCCTACACATAGATAAATTTTTAACTCTTTTCCCCATTTATGTTTAGATGACTTTTTATTCAGAAGCACATGAGAGTTGAGTTTTATCCCATTTCACGAGAATGTCAAAGTGCTGGTGTTGTTCCAGCTCCTTCCTTAAATGATCAACACCACCTATTTAATTTTTTTTTTTTTAATTCTTGTCAGAGAATGAATAATAGCTCTATTCTGTAAATTATGAGGAGTGACTGAGGGAACTGGGGTTGTTTAGCCTGGAGAAAAGGAGGTTTGGTATTTATTGCTCTCTACAGTTCCCTGAAAGGAGATTGTAGCGAGGTGGGGGTTGATCTCTTCTCCCAAGCAACAAGTGGCAGGATGAGAGAAAACCACCTCAAGTTGTGCCAGGGGATATTTAGATTGGATATTAGGGAAGAATCTTCACAGAAAGGGTGGTCAAGCATTGGAACAGGCTGCCCAGGGAAGTACTTGAGTTCTGATCCCTGCATTGAATAACTGGAGGTATTTTAAAGGACATGTAGATGTAGCGCTTTAAGGACACGGTTTAGTGGTGGATTTGACAGTGTTGGGGTAATGATTGGAGGTTATGATCTTAGAGGTCTTTTTCAAACTAAATGATTCTGTGATCACATCTCACTTGACCCTAAAGCTTTGCCTCCCATACTACTCTTACTACAGCCTATTTCCTGGTGTATCAGAGGTCTGTTGGAGGGGTGGTAAGACCAGATGTGGACTGGTGCAACCAAAGGGGGTGGAAGCAGAAAATCCTTCCCTTGCCACCATCTCACACACCTCGTTCTCCAGCCCTTTGCTTGGATGACCAACAGAACTCTCACTGCTTGTCGTGACAACCAGGAGTGAATCAAGTGGAACTACCTTGGAAAAATGTCCATGCTTAAAATGCTAGATTAAAATTTCTCTCATTTCTCCTTACCCTTTGAAAAACTCACAACCGAGAACAAATGTTAGTGTATTCAGCTGGTGTTTCCCTGGATACAGTCTTGCACTTTCTGTGCTTTATCCCTGCTTTCTGTCAAGACAGCCATCGCTGTTCTTCTCTTTCCAGGTGTTTCTTGGCCTAATATGTTGCTTTTCCCTTGTGTGGGCAAAAGGAGTGACCCAGAGCCTGGCTACAGGACAGTGGTGAGATCTGCGTGGGCTGCCCTGGCCTTTTGTGTTTGACCGCTGTGCAGCGCTCGTGCTCAGCTCTGCTGATTCCTCTGGCTTTGTATTTTCCTCTCAGCTTGTATCAAGCATATGTTGTTTCTCTGTACACAGGCATCTCACAGAATTTCTCAGCTGCCTCTCTGTCATCCCCGAGTCCAAATTACAACTGTCAATTATACATGAAAGGTAGGTGAGATCAAAGGCTTCCCTTAGTCCTGCTACTTGCGCATCTGCTTTACCCATAAAACTACAAAACCAAAATTCTCTTTCAAAATGCTCATCTTCAGTTTAACCTAGTACATTTCATCAAAATTATCATCTTGGTAGCTTCCCCCTATTGTACAGTGGATAATGAAGAACACTTTATATGCTTGTAAATGACAAGAGAATTTAAAATGTGAAAAGGACATTTTAAAATGAGTAATTTCATGATTTCCTTCAGTGTTTAACAAGGATTTTACCTAGAGTTGGAAATATTAATGAATCAGATTGTTTCAAGGTAAGACAGAAAAACAGGAGAGGAGAAATTGTTAAGTTGGGGTTTTTGTTTGTTTTGTTTTTAAAGGATTATAATTGAAAAAAATGAGTAAAAAAGATAAAATTTTGACTCCATTTATGTGAATGTTACTACATTCTCCCTCAATTTCTCAATATTCAACCTGTTGTTGAGTGTATTTTACACATCCGCTCCTGAGGAATATGAGAAACTCTGCAATGCAACACATCTAAGCTTTGCTTTTTTCCCGAATTAATGGCCCCCACACCCAAAAATTGCTGAGAATTTTTAAATATTGTTATTAGAATGTGATGGCTTAAAGTAAGTAAGCTCATTGTGTGTTTCAGTTCCAACTTTAATCTGATGAACCTCTTTAAAATTGAAGACTGAATGTTAAAATGCTCCACTTTACTACTGTTTATCGTCTGTTTAAAGGAAGTATATATTGACAAAGCACTGTTCAAGTATCAGAGAAACTCAGCTTGATGAAATTCTTGCAAGGAAATATGTATAATGTACCATTGTGATGACATATTTTAAAAATTGTAACATTAATAGCTTAATAAGTAATGTGAACTGCTTTGGTCTTCAGCTAAAGCTTCTTTGCACAGGGATTGCTCCCATGTAGTGATTTTGGTTCCCTATGGATATTGTCATTAATTTGACAATTTAGTTCATGTCAGTGAGCAGTCTAATAAAGGGAACTTTTGGTGCTTTAGTCTTCTGGTTGATTGAGCTGTTGGGGGTAGAGTCAAAAGAGAGGAATATTTGTACAAAACACTGTATTTGCCTGCTAAATTAAAATCTGCTCAGCCAGATGTTTTTTCTGAAGATTTTTGTATGTGTGACAGTAAATCTCATTTATAGGCTACAACAAGTGAAAAGTTTTACTCTACTGGTGTTAATGCAGTACTTGGGGCATGTCATGTATGTCCATCACCAAATTGCAATTATTTCTGAATTATCAGGCATTGAAATCTCTTAACAATTGCAAGCTACTTGGGCCTGAGCTCTTTTTGTTTGGTATGATTCAGAGAGACTACTCTAACATTATTGACATCTTATGTTCTTCCTAAACTCAGCTGATCAATATTGAAGTGCTTTAAAAAAGACCCACAACCAATACTACACATACACACACAAAGCCCAGGCTAATTATTTTGCTGGGTGAGGTTTAACATAATACTGGGTGTAGAAATGACAGCATCATACACATCCTGGATCATTTCAGAAATGCTTTTAATCTTGGTTGTGCTAGTCTAGAGAAGAAAGAAGCTTTACATATCACCATTCTAAAGACAAGGCATATCTGTTCTTGTTTCGTAGATCTGTAAAGTATAATCATACATCTGAAGCTTTTTCAAGACCTTAGCATATGTTTATTAAAAATGTACTTTCCAAATTGAGTCCTATACTCTAATTAGGCTAGTTAAGCATGATGATCTTACTTCAGCTGAGTCTGTTTGAATTTAGAGCATCTCTATTCACTACTCTGATGCTGCTCTGTTTACCCCAATGTGGAGGAAGTCATGGCTTGGCTTTCAGTGGTTTGGCTCAATACATGTGGGAAGAATGAAATCGAGGCTGCAAGGTTTTAAAGCATCTCCATATGTTGGTATTTTGCACTGAGTGAAAGAAAAGCAAACAGGCATCTGGGAGCAGTGAAATAAGGGGATTATTTTTTCTTTATGTGGACCTTGGCTTAAGCTGGGGACACCAGTGGGGGTGTGTGTGGAGGGGTGCTCTGAGAAGCAGATACTTGCCTTGGTGTCTCAGCCCCTTTTTCCTCTGCCTTCTGGCAAAGCAAAATGACAGGAACAGTAGTTTTGTCTTAAACCAGAACAGCCTTGCACAAAATCAGCCTTACAGTCTGTAGCCAAATTGCCACTCCAATACAAACTTTCTGTAGGATTTGTGCAGTCTCTTGTATGACTGACCTCACACTGAGTATGCGTATCAATGATTGTGGAAAACCGAGTCTTTAGGTGCTCCTGCCTGCTGGTGCTTTTCAAGACTCCGTTGTTATTGCTATGTCATTATACACTGAGGAAATCTCAAACTTTTTCATGAAAGGCGAGAGGCCAGTTCTTATTTTTGTCATTACCCAAGCTGGCAGGGTACCTGTTTGAACTTTAAAGGACTGACTCTATCTTGATTAGGTGTACTGGACACTTAATTTTTCACATCTAAGGTGACCACAGTGACCAGCAGTCAGCTGGTTTCCTTAGATGTCTCTTACTTTCTTCTCTGCTCTTTATTTTAATTGTTTCCCCAGAAAAACGATCAAACTTACTTGCCAGCTTAGTAGTGGCTAGGACAGGTTTCTGGGATGAAGTTCGGTGAGGTGTTCTGTGTTCCAGTTATGTGTTCTAATTTTTACAGATTTTACTTATTTAGAGGTAAGGGAAAAGGGGCTTTTTTCTCCCCTTTTCCCTCTTTGAATCAGAAATGTTCTTCTCATCTAAACTGGTTCATACATTCCTTCAGGCAATCCAATTTTTATGGAAAAAACTTTCATCAGAAAATCCCTGACTTGTTGTGCTCTCTGGAGACTTGTGTCTACTGGATTTTAGTTTCTTCGCCTTTGACACATTGACACAAAAAAGTCTCTAATAAGCAGAAGCAAGCCCACCATTCATCTTTCTCTGCTGCTCTCCAGTTTGTAAATGAGCAAAGTTTGGTTATATACTTACGTGAGTTAATTACTCTGTAATGATTAGAATACTGTAGTCTTTTGTGGCTCCAGCAGTGAATTCTTTCCTATCAATTATTGGAAGACTATAAATGCTGATGATAACCATTGGTCTATTTTGGAATTCTAAATCTTTTATCCTCCAAACCAATCACTTGAGTTTTTTTTTTTTTAATTTTATTTTTCTGGACATCTTTCTGTTTTGGGACTAATTAGAAAAACTTAATAGTAATATTCTTTATTTTTATATTTCAATATTTTCATGTTCCAAAATGGCTAGGAGGAACATGAAAAACATATTGCAAGTTCTAAGAACCATAACTCTAAAATCATTCATAGTTTGCTGACAGGTTTTGGCATGAATGACTTCATTCCTTTAACAACAAGGAATCTTTTGAATTCAATTGCACTGTTGTTGCCATCATTGGTTGCTTGGTTTATTTTAAGGAATGGGAAGTTCTGAAAAGCAAAACCCGTTAAAGGGTTTGTTTGGTGCTTAGGAGTGGGGAAAAGAGGAAGGTTGGCAGAATTTTAATGATCCCTTGCTGACAAGTTAGTATCTGGCGGTGTAATGACTGCTGGGGAAACTTAAAGCTGTTTGGAGTCACGTGAGTTATCCCAGTCCCCTGGGCAGTCTTATGGTTGATGTTGGAGGGGCTTATCTGATTGCATTTCACTGTTTATATTTTCTGTAACATGGGTTAGATGTCTATCACAGTTCATCAGTTTTCAGAAAGGCTTCTGTAGTGTACCACAACTTGTGCAATAGACCCTCTGTTAGTGTTAGTTATTACAGTAACCACTGTAATACTAGTCCAGCAATGAAACTCTGCAGCTTTGCTTTGACTAAGTGGAAAATGGTTGAATTGCAGACTTTAAAGCAAAAATGTTGTTCTTACTGTTGTACTCAATAACGTTCACCTGGTTCTACCCCTCTGCACAAGATTGCAAACTAATCTTAATTAACTTAATCTAAATTTTACTTCATGCCAGTCTTCCTTGGTTTTCAAACCTGTTGCATTAACAAAATAACTGGGAAAGCTTGGATTTCCATGCATTTGTAAAGAAACAACACTTTCTGTGTAATTGAAATCTTGAGTGTCACGGATAAATTGTAAATACTTGAAGAAGTATGTGTCATGGGTGGGAATTCTTTCAGGATGACATGAACAAGACTGGCACAAACTGCAGCACATTTTCAATTAACTTATTTTTCTTTTCCCTGAGTTTACAATGCGTGCAAAATGCTGATATGGTTCAGACAGCTGTTCTGACAGTGCAGTAGAAGTAGGTTTAATATTAAGATAGTCCCAGCATATGAGACGGGGGTGATGGGGGGGGGAGCTTTTCCTGCTGCTTTCGCAGCCCTGGATTGAAGATGAAAAGGCATGGTTTAAATTAGAATTACAGAGTGAGAGCAACCCCCCTGGAGCATGGAGAACAGGGTCTGCTGCCTCTTCCCTTCTTCTATACCTTTCAGTCTTGTGTGTCCATCCTTATTGTGCTGCCTTATCATGTGATTCACTCCGAATGGGAGGAGATGAGGGTGACACCAGTCCCAGCTCAACTTGGGTGCAGTTCTGCAGCAGGCAGTTAAGGCTGATCCTAAAAAGCTGCTGCCTGCCCAAATACTGGGACAATTGGGAGTTCTTAGTTTAACTAAGTGAACCGCATTGATTAATGGCCACTGTTCTGCACATACAAGGCAATAAGATCCCAAAAACATTAACACAGAAAAACCTTCATCAACCTAGGCTTAAAAATTAAGAAACAAGGCAAGTCATTAAAGAATGTATTTTACTAATAAATCACATTTGAAATGGCATCTATGCAAATGAGCAGCTTAAGCAGGGCATGAGTGGGACCAAATTTGTTTCTGTAAAAAGATTTACACACTTTTAAATGACATGTTTGAAATCGATTGAGAGGAAAGAAAAGAAATGAAAAACCTGATATAACAGTGGTGTAAAATTACACTTACAGTAATGGGAGAAGAGAGTTTATCTACTCCTAAATGTCATTAATTCATCTAATTGCATGTTCTGTCTTTCTGTTTGTGATGTCTTACATGTGATGATGGTTTTAGTGATAGAGTAATTTAACAATATCATATGAAAGAAATAAGTGAACCTCTGCCTATTCTTCTATTTCATTACTTTCCTCCAAAGCTCTTTTGAACTCCTATAGAAGTAATGCTAATTTCCAGTAACAGTGTGCCTGCTGGCTCAAAATTTATAGTGGTTTGTCCTACACTCCTATTCTGAGTCCTTCTAGTTCCTGACTGATGTGAGTGTGAAGAAAACTTTACCATTCCCCCCTCTCATGCTATTTTTATTGTGGACCTGGTGTTCTCTTTCTTCCTCTTTCTCCTCAAACGTGTTGGTGGTACAGCAAGAACATTGCTATATTGCACAACTCTTCAAATAAAAGACCAATGAATTTTTCTTTCTATCTTTGGTCTATCTGTAGAGAAATGCCAAGCTATATACAACTGCTTGATGTAGCCATTAAAGGCATCTATTCATGTGCTTGTCAGTTTTGTCATCTTTTTGCTTCATGTGTTGCCCATGCTACTTTTGGCATCTCCCTTCCTTTCAAACCTTTACATGCCCAGCAGATAGTTTCCCCAGACCTAATGAGGCGAATGTAATTGATGTGTTTGAAACATCTCAGTGTCTAATTTACTCTGGTATAGTAAAATGAAGGCAAGGAAAAATAGTTTGTGTTGTTCTCCAAGTAGACACATGTAATTACATTCCAGTGACTGTAATCCCTGTATTAGCAAATGAGCTCTGTGTTTGAAATGCTGAGGCATGCGAATTTTGAATGTGCTCATGTACAAACTGCTTGGGTTGATTCATGGCAAAGTTGTTCCCATCTATGTATGTGTAACTGATCATCAAACACAAATGAAACATGCCAACACTCACACAAAATGCTCTAGGAATTCATCTCTTCTTTTTTATGGGTGTTACCTTCTAATTGGCTTTTCATACTGTACTCTCAGGAAGAAGCATGTTCTGTACCAAACTAGAAAGGCTTAAAAAATGCAAATAATGGAGAATGGCAGCTAAACTAGTCTGGTTCACACCAGACACAACCCGCTGGTGTGGATTTATCTGTCTTCTTGAACAGGTGCTCAGGAGAGGAATGATACCCAGAATACAGTTTTCTAACACAATTTTATTTTTAGTCAAGGAAGAGAGAGGAAATACCTACAAAACTTACATTTTAGCTACTGCTTCAAGTCTTCTTTTCATATTTCACATATTTCTCAATTATGAAATCACATCAGAACTGTCCAAAATATCCTTTACTGTATTCCTGAAGTTCTCCAGTGAAAAATACTTTGCTAACAGCAGAAAATGTTCTATATTAATAATGGTTTGGAAAAAGTGGTCTTTCACAGAAATTCAGGCTAAATCACCAGTCAATTAAAATCTGTGTTGCTACATGGATTTGTGCTGTCTGCAAACCTGAGCTCCTACTCCTCCTTGAAGGCAAGGGGGTTGAAGTGTGTGTTTGGGATAACCTAACACCTGGCAGTGGGTTGTCTCACCTTGCTCAAGATACCAACTGCCCCCTGGGACCTTTGTTCCCTGGATGTGGCTTGGTTATGTCATCAAATCAGTGCACTAACAAGAAGAAATCCTCCCAGAACATCTTAAAGCTCAGCATTTCCTGCCAGTATTTCAGATCAGATCTTCACTGCAACTGAACAGACAACTTCCATCAATTACACAGTAAGTTGTTTGCCACCCGGGCAAGCGACAGTTGACAGCTGGCACTGAGTAATCAGGAAGAATAGGGTTGGTTGAATATCAAAAGTGGGAGACACTGAGACAACCTGCTCTTCAAAATGTGTCTGTCACTTGGCACATCTACTTCATATTGTGATCACTCCTGGTTCCTCGTTGACTTTTGGTTTTTGAGCAGTAACATATTTACTGAATAATCACTAAAATGACTTGTGAATAAAGCAGACGGACCTGATTTGGTAGAGTGACTGTGAAGTTACACTAAAACAATTAATATTCTAAAATATCAGCTGCAGTCAGAAACTAAGCTGGCAAATATCAAAGCAATTTACAACTCTGTATAGCTGAATACATGTGAGAACACACAAACACACCCCTGAACATATGTGTTGGCAGAAGTCAAGGGTTGTTTATAAAGAATTATAATTTTTTAGCTAAAATATTTAATAACTGTTTTGTTGCCAGGCTAAAAAGTACCAGTGTGGCAAATCCACTATTACTGATGTGAAATCTTTCTCCTCCATTATATTTCTACAAATATTTCCTGTTATGAACTGGAAGATCATTCTTTGTAATTTGTATGACGTTTTGCTGGTTTCGTTCATTTGTGTTTATGCCTATGTGTAAAGGAGACTAATATCATTTGAGTTTCTTCAGAACTACAGTTAAGTAATATGCACAAAATTCAATCAAATGCATTTTTGACAATTGCTAGATTTTGTTTTTCCACTAATACATAAATGAAGTAGAACTTGCCAAACTGAAACCTTGGCTTGGTTTATTCTAATGAGTTTATTGTATGTTTTATACAGTTCCTTCAGTGTCTTTTGCCTTTTGTTTTTCAGTGCTTAGTCCTAAACAATCACCTCCCATGAGGCAAAACTGTTGACATTTCTCTAAGCATATGCAGACTTTCCAAAACTGTTTCTTGATACTGGCAGAATTGTATAAATTTTAAGTATTTTTCAAAGAGCTCTTTGTTGAGGACATGTGATGCTTGGGGCAGAGAGGGAAATTTATGGGCTACCAGACATTGCACGGTATTTAAATTTCCTTAGTGATTGCAAGCATATGAAAATACTTTATGAACTCCCCTGAAACAAGAAAATGTGTTTTAAGAGAAAAAAAAAGGTACCATACTAGAAAAGCCTATAAGACTCATGTCACTAGGAAGCAAAATTACTGAAGTATTTTCAGAAAAGAATGCTTACCTCAGTACATTAACAGATATTTTTTTTGTATCCTACCCACTTGTTATTACTGTGAGTGTGTTCTTCTCTCTTATTCAGAAACACTGATATACTGTGAAATTTAGTACTTTTTGCCTGTCTTCTAAGTAAGGCAATAGCAGGCTGATATAATTTCTAACAAAACAGAAACATGAATGAGATTCTTAGTACCAGAGTAAGTGAAAAAAAATCACTTTATCAGCATTATTTTTACCAGTTGCTTCAAAACCACTGTGTTAATAAATTAGGTTATGGAGACTTTACTGTATCATGGAAAATATCTTCGAACTAGACACAAACACTTCTTAAGATGCATTAGAGGCCAACACAGGTGTTTCCAGCAGCAACACACATTAGCCCTCACTTTTATTTTCTTTTTAAAGTGCTATTTTAATTATCTCAATATGTTTTCCCTAAGAAGTAGAGCAGCTTATGCAATCCACCAAGTCCTGAGATCATACCCAGTATGCCAGTTGTTGCAGAAGTGGGAAGCAATCAGTAGTGGAGATATGTAAGTATGCTTCTATGTCACTTGAAAAAAAAATGGTTTAAGAATGGGAAGCTGGAAGGAAACATGGGCTGAACAGAACAGTAGAGGTTTGTAAATCTGAGAAAATGGAGGACCAAAAGCAGTAGGGAATTAGAGAAAAATACAAGTGTCAATCTTTCAACAGGAACACAGACAAAGAGAAAACCAACAGGAAACCATCCCTCAAGGAATTTTACAGTTGCAGCTTTTTAAGAGGATATGGCAAGGGGAATGTTATGTAGCAAAGCTTTCAAATTAATTGCTGAAGGATTGCAGAGAGAAACTATCTTTGGCAGAAGAAAAAGGCTGAAGTGATAGTAAGAGACAAATACGTCAGTATCATTAAGATTTTTTAGCAGAAAAAACTTACTGTGGAAGCTCATGAACCCCTTAACTGGAGAGCTGCAGGATCATTGGATAAATATTCATTTGGTGCTGCTTGTAAATGTAAATAAGCTACACTGCATCTGTGTTTCAAACTTACTTTTCAATAATGCTGTGGAAAAGTTGCCTAGAATTTTGAACACTGGTCTTTTTGCATCATTATAGAACAGGTCAGAAAGCCACGATCTCTTACTTAATTAACAGTTCAGGAAAAGGCATTAACTTTGAATTAAGTAACTTAGAAAACAGAGGCGCTGCCTTCACAAAATTCATATTTAAAAGATGCTTTTTGGTTAAGCTGACTATTCTGATCAACTTTCACAGGGCAACAGCACAAGTGTACTGTCTCTTGAGAAGGGATCCTCTGGGCAGACCCACTGCCCTACTTTCAAGCTGACACTTTTAGCAAATAAAAAAAATGCCAAGCAGCCTTCAAATAAAGCCAGAGTCCTAACTCTCAAGAAATTTTGGCTGTGTAATTTGAGTACAAGTGGGGGAAAACAAAAATGCCTCAGGTACTTGCCTGCTGAATTCCTGTTCCTCTGGAAGATATTATTCATCTGATCCCTTTGTAAACATAAATGGTT
This sequence comes from Pipra filicauda, assembly GCF_003945595.2. Classification (NCBI taxonomy): domain Eukaryota; kingdom Metazoa; phylum Chordata; class Aves; order Passeriformes; family Pipridae; genus Pipra; species Pipra filicauda. The sequence goes on from NW_024104310.1 coordinate 284,676, forward strand.
AGAACTAAATAAAGCTGTCAACATTTGAGAATAAACAGTAGAACAGTAAAGTTAAACAGCTGAGGCATTCTCTATATACCATTGTACACATTCATTTTTTAGAGATGTGGATGCTACTGGTCTTTCTAGTCTATTGATTCTGTAAATATAAAGAGAAGCAGGAGAAGATGGATGATGCAATTATTTACTATTGGTACCAAAATAGTGAGCAGGTAAAAATAAAAAAACATGTAAAGGTGTATACTTCTTGTTCAAAAGAAATAAAATCTGAGAACTTATGTGATAAGTGTGCATTAGAAGGTAAAATGGAAGAAACAAATTTTTTCCCAACACATTGTTCTTGCAGGTAGACGTATCCTAGTTGAACACTTGTAGAAATACAAACATCTTGAATCCTTGCTATGCCTGAGAAGGATGGAATAGCCATTAAGACTGATTTCAGGTGGTTTTGATAGGCACAGAACAACTAAGGTAAAGAGACAACATAAACTATTTTAGAAGATATAAATTATCCTTTAGGAACATGTCATTCCTGCAACTATTTGGTTTCCTTAGGCATCACGGAAATTTAGAGATACTGATAAGTTTGCAATATGAAATAAGAATATATTATTCTAGGCTTAAACTTAATATAGTGATACTTAATACAGAAACGAAAATAATCAGGTGATCACCTATGCAGAAGCTTAACTGAGTTGAACTGTGCATCTTGTTTGTCAGTTTTTGCTGGATGGGTTGTGTGCCCAGTGCAGCAGTTATACAACATGAGGAATGTTGTCTTGGAGGGTCCAAGGCACCAAGGTTTTAGGGTAAATGTGTGCCACAGAGCACTGTCATACGCTGGTCATTCTGAGCATTTTGTGGTTCCTTTCCATCATTCACATGTGGTTACCCTTCCAGAAGAGGAGAGCTGGTGTTCTTCATGTCCAAGATGCATTCTGATAACAAGCTGAGAAATGGCCAACACACGTGCTGGGGCTTGGGAATGCTCTGCAGCATAGATATCTATCCCTGTTGGCCATGCAGCACATTCTGAAGTCGTAACTTGTTTTGATTTTTATGAAAGATATTGCTCTTTTATCTATTGTAACCTACATCTGGAAGGAAACAAAAGCTTATCAGTACATATTCTAAATGTAAAGTTGGCTCAGAAGATTGTTAAACTACAGCCACTGCCAGTCCTTTAGGGGGGTGGGTGTGTATGTAAAAGTAAATGGGAAAAAAAACAGCAGTTGTTGAAACTGGGTAAATGAAGAAAAGGAGCTTAGTGTGCTTCCAAAAGGAAATGAAGAGCTGGAATGTGATATTTAAATACACTTTTATAAGTGCACATTTGTGCTTGCAAGTAAAATGGGAACAGATGTACCAATTCGATCAAAGCTATTTATCTATAGATGGAGCTGTTTCCAGATGATGGCAGGCATTAGTAGGATAACAGGGCGGGTAAAATGGGCATCAATGCCTACCCTTCAGTTTACATTAGATTATTTCAAGAGCCTCTTACAGACAGTTCTGATAGGAGTGCCAGGGCAGGTGTGGAAGTCACAGGAGGAGCAGACCCTGGGGAAGGGCTGTTGGAGTGACCGGAGCTCTCGGCACAGTGTGAGCTGGTCTGTAAGTCCTGAGCACTGCATATGCCTCCTGCTGCTTTTCTGGACACCCAGGAGGGAGACAGCAAGGAAATCCTTGGCCTTAGGAAGGAGAGGTATTCCAGTGGCTCCAACAGGGTACAGAGGGACTCCCCTAGACCTGCAGGTGTTGGTAGTAACAAGGGCTGGGTGTCAGCACCTTTGTGTTCCTCATCATCCAAGGGATGGGTCTGTGTGGGCTGCTTGGGAATGAGCATCTGGGCACCTGGCTTCCAGCCAGGCCAGATGGGGATATGCCTCCTCATGCTTGGGAGAATTTGGGCATAAGAGTCAGTTGTGTGACATCAGTTTTGCTTTCAAACAAGAAATACCCTTCTATTCTTATCAAGTGGTTCACTGGGATTTGCTGCTTTGCTACAGGTGTTGCAATATTGTCTTAGACTCTCAAATTCTGGGAAATAAAATGTGTTGAGTGAACTCCTGCCCTCTCCCCCCTGTTTTTTTTAAACTGGATGATATTTTAAAAATATGTTCAGCGAGAATAAACAAAATATTCAGCAGTTAGAAGTGTATTGAATTCCATAAAATGGGATACTGAAAAGCATATACCTGACTTTGTTTGAAATAGCTACATTATTTTGAAAATATTATTGTCTCTTGTAGCCTGCATCTTCAGGGGGAAAAAAAGAATATTCAACTTTGCATTTTATTCTGAAAAGGTAAGCATCCCTTTCTGTTTCACTTCTTTTTGGATACACTGAAATTCTGGAAAATTCTGAGAAGTTTCTTCTTTTTGTTGGCCAGTTACAAGTATGTTCATAATTAACCAAGTAGATGTAAGAAAAGTCTTTGCACAATTAAAATTAATGAAGGATATCCTCTCCACTCCCTTTATCGCTAAAGCTTTATTTTGACATATGGTATTACTTTTTATACTGGCACTCAGGCTTCTTGCACAAATGGAAATGAAGACCTAAGTAGCCACCAGCATTTTTAGAAAGATAAGTGAGAAGTATTTTGGATTTTTTGGCTATTTAAGTGCCTAGCATATGTTACAGCTTATTTTATAAAAAATATTTGAAAAAGAAAGCAAGCACTTCTGTGACTTTTTTCTGTTTTGTTGGTTTGGTTTTTTTTTTTCCCCTCCCACATATCTTAGCGAAACTTTAATAAATTTAAAAAAAAAAATCTTAAGTAAGTTTTGTTCCTGTAAATTCTGGACTTCAGTGCTCTAGAAGGTATTAAAAATTATTAGGAAAATACATGAAATGTCCATCTTTCTTGTGCAAACACATTTACAAATAGCTCTGCTTTCTTTTGGGCTCTTGCAGACCTATGTAACTGAACTAATTCAGGTGTCGGTTACTTAGGCACGTGCAGTATGAGTTATTTGGGGTGTCCAATGCATGACCAGTTCTTGGAGCACATTAAATGCTTACAAAGCATTGAAGGTACCAGGAAATATGGTACTTAATGCTCAACACAGTCTTTGGTTTGGTTTGTACTAAGCATTCCTAGAAAAAATTTCGCTGTCTAATGAGGTGAACGTTATGTGTTCATTTACTTGCCCAGGGCCTTTTTGATGAAAGATTTGATGCAATTGCAAAGTACTAGTATTTTTACCAGAGCAATTAGGTGTTTTAAAGTTGGCTAATTACTATTTCAGTGAGGGTGAGGATGTAATTTTTTGCATCACCTCCCCATGGCAACCCACCTAAACCTATCAGGAGGATGATTAAAGGAGCTATCTCCAAAGCCCCTGCTGCAAGGATCCACCTCAAGACTTTTTAACCACATTACAATACTGAAAGTACCTAAGATTACTTCCTCCTGTTTACTTTTTAATCAGTTACCTATATGTGATCTCATTAAAACTGCATAAACTATACTAAAAAGTCATAGATGAGTTCCAGGCACTGATTTAAATCTTGAGTATGGATTTTGTTAGTCTTTTTTTTTTTTTTTTTTTTTTTTGTTAGAGAGATCTTAGTAAGGAAAGGGATGCCTTGTAGAGGAAATAAAAACTTGCAGTCTTTCTTCTCTAACCCCTGCTGAATAATTCAAAAGTTTTGTTTCTCTATCTCAGGTTAAGAATTATCTGTTAGACTTCCTGATAACTGACTTTTACCCTTGGAAACATGAAGAACTTATGGAATTTGTTATTCTGCAAGTAGAATCTGATGGGACAGTTGCAGGTGGGCATTTTGAAGAAAGGATATGCTCTATGTTAGTGTATAAAAAAAATAATCCAGAGTTTCTTAAGAATTCTCATTTTTGCCATGTTTTAAATTCTGTTAATTTGGTAATTTAACTCTGAGTGTTTCCAAACATATTTGTTGAAGGATGTTGTCATTGGGCATGGTTTCTCTTGCCTTTTCTTACTTTTATTCCATGTATTAAGTATAGTGTATTTCATACAATTTTTTTCTATAAAATCAGTCTAAATTTAATCTGTTTGTTTAAGGCCATAGAAAATTTATCAAATTTAATATATTAGTAAGTGACTGTTGTTATCAAAATTCTGTAGCCTTGTTGAAATGATATCTAGATCCAGATATTTCCTAATGCTGTAGCAAAGGCTATGTCTGCTTGGCAGTGACATTATTTAGCGAGAAGAAAAGTTGACATCAAAGTTTGTATTGAGAAGACTGTGCAGAGAAACACTAAACTCCAGTTCCTTCTAGTAATTATCCCTGGAAAAGAAATGATTACATGCTTCCTGGTGTGTTGATTTTGGCTCTATTATGAGGGGTCTTTAAGTCCTCATGACTTGAGTGCGAGGTGAAAGCACTCTGCACAAAAGCTGCTTTGGAAGTCTTCCACCAAGCTGTCAGAAAACCTTCGTTAAATGTTTGTGAAGCTGAGTCCTCTTCATCTTCTTTTAAATATGCCATGCTGTGTGTAGGTGTGACTTTTACCAAGTTTTTTAATGTGCTGTGAATATAATTAATAGACATTTCTCACAATATACAATTTTGCACTATATAACAAATAGTAAACTTAGGGGAGATCAGAAAAGATGAGATGGGTTTATGGAAAGCAAGTCTCCCTCCTGTTTCCAAGTACCATGAACATGCCTGAACAAAATAAGGATGGGGTGGAGAGATGCAAGATCTGGGAGGTGGATAACAGCTCTGAGGTTTTAATAAATGACTGTAGTTTGGGCTCTGACTTCTGACTGTGTTCCATGTGTTTCAGCCATTGAAAAAGTATTTGTGGAGGGAGTGTGTGTTCAGTCTGTCCTCTGCATCACAGCAGTTGTGTACCCAGTGCTGATAGGCTTGGAAGTAGGGTGGGGATTTTTTCACAGATAACCTTTCCCAAATTATTAGTTTGTTACTTTCTAAACCTTTCACTAAAATGATCAGCTCAAATATTTCTTTAGTATTATTATTTCTTTTAGAGTAACTGGTAAATATGTATGTTGAGGGGTGTGTGTAATCTGTCTATACCTGATGCTCTGTGTACTGTTACTACTCTTATTTAAGTCTGTGCTGCTGAGGATTTCTGTAGTATAATGTAGTGGGTTTCTGTGGCTGGGTTTGGTAGTGGGGGGGCTACAGGGATGGCTTCTGTTAGAAGCTGCTAGAAGCCCCCCCTTTCCCATGGAGCTAATGCCAGCCGGTTCCAGGATGGGTTTCCTGCCACTGGCCAAGGCCAAGTCAATCAGGAGTGACAGTAATGCCTCTATGATAACATATTTAAGAACAGAAGATTGTTGTGCAAAAAGAATTCCAGGCAGGGAAGAGTGGAGTGAGAACATGGGAACAACAATGCACACACCAAGGTTAGTGCAGAAGGAGGGGCAGGAGGTGCTCCAGGTGCCAGAGCTGAGGCCCTGCAGCCCCTGGCGCAGACCATGGTGGGGCAACTGTGCCCATGGGGGACCATTGGGGTGCAGAGACCCGCCTGCAGCCCTTGGAGGAGCCCAGGCTGGAGCAGGTGGATGCATGAAGGAGGCTGTGACCCCATGGGAGGCCCAAGATGGAGCAGGGTCCTGCCAGAGACCTGCTGGAGCAGGCTTTTCCCAGGTAGGACTTGTGGCCCCTGTGGGGGACCCACATTGGTACAGCTCATTCGTGAAGGACTGCATCCCATGGAGGAGTGACCCACGGGACAGCAGTTTGGGAAGAACTGCTACCTGAGGGATGGACTCACGCTGGAGAGGACTGTCTCCAGCATGACATCAAGGACTGTCTCCCGTGGGAGGGACCCCACAGAAGCAGGGGAAGGACTCCTCTCTTTGAGCAGAGGCAGAAACAACAACTGACCACAACCCCCATTCCCCATCCCCCTGTACCGCTGGGGGCGAGGAGGAGAACATGGAAAGAAGGAGGGGTGGGAGGAAAGTGTTTTTAATACTGTTTTATTTCTCACTCTTTGGCACTTATCCTGGTAGTAATAAATTTAAGTACGGTTCCCACTTTGAGTCTGTTTTACCCGTGAAGGTAATCAGGCACTGACCTCTCCCAGCTGTTATCTCAACTCATGGATCCTTAGCTGTTTTTTTTCTTTCTTCTCTGTCCAGTTGCAGAGGGAGAGTGAGAGAGTGGCTTTAGTGGGTACCTGATATTGGGCCAGGGTCAACCCACTACATATACCAAAGCTGATGAAGTCTTAGAAAAGGAATCAAGATTTCAACTTCAGAAAGTGCTTCCAAATAAGCTGGAAAAGTCTGAGAAAGAAAAGAAATATAGGTAGATTTCCAGATGAGAAAAGAATAAGGATGACAATAGTATACAAAAAACCTCGCTGCCACCACCCCCAACACACCCCACCCCATCAACCAGAAATGCCCCAAAACCTGCCTTCAGAAAATAACAGTGATGACTCTAAATGCCTAAATTCATGATTGCAAGAGACATCTCCACGGTTTTGCGTATGCATTTATGACTTCAAGGTAGAATTTAGAAATGGGCAGGGTAACACCTGGATCTCCCATGGAGCTGGTGACTGTTCAAAGTTTGGCCATCACAAACTGATAACTCAATTTCTTATGCAATTTTGTTGTGAAGCCGTGGTAGGGGGACCTAACCTACTCGAAACAGCCCAGGAGTTAAAGGGCTTTGACTGGAAGAGGAGACCTGGATTAAAACTAAGTGTTTAAATGTGCGTATCCTAGCAGTGCACCAATAATCATCAGTCCATAGGGATTTTCCTCTCTTGCTCTGCTACTGGGTAGAAGAGAATGAAAGATTAATATGGCCAGATGGAAAGTAGTCAGTATTTCTGGTTCCAAATAAGTGAAATTCTTTTGCATTTTAATATTAAGCAACCACTGAAATAAAAAAGACTTTGTTTGAGGAGAAAAAAAAAAAAAGTAGGTTTTTAATGTACTTGCCTCTGGTTGATCTCCAGAGGAAGCTTTTTTTCATCTATATATTAGTTTGTTCTGATGTTATGTCAGTCATTTCTGTTGCATACAGGAGGCATGATTTTACATATGGCTTATGTATTCTCACAGAGAAACATTATTTGTTTTCCTGCAGGGAGTTTTCAAAAAAAGTCTTTTATTTTAAATTGTAAAAGTGTATAGGGTATATATGAGATACAAAGCTTACCAAGCGAATTGAGCAAAGATGATTTTATATTTTTTCCTTTTTTTTCTTACCCTCTACCTTTTTTTTTAACTAAGTATTGAATTACAAAAGACAGGTGCAAAAAAATTTTTATCATGATTGTGATAAATGTTTAACACATACTAAATATTATAAATACAGAAGGATAGGCAAAAAACTCAACCTAACCAACAACCAACCAAAAAAACCAAAAAACCAACCAAACAAACAAACAAAAAAATCAAAAAACCCCAACCAACCAACTAAACAAAAACCACAAAAAAAACCAAAACCAAACATGGGAGTGGGAAAGACAAGTTTTGATTTCCTCAAAGGTTTTCGGATGTCAATTGTAGAATTCTGTTTTTTGTTTCCAAAGGACATCCTGTTTTTCTCAGTGCCACAGGAGCATCTCTTACAAAGCCTGTAATCCATTTTTACTATCTGTCATAGGTCCCAATTTTTAACTTGAGAAATATGATGAAATTTTAAATGGCCAAATCAGTAAGTTGATAATATCCATTTAAAGCATATTGATTGGAGGTATTGCCTTCACCAACAAAATTTCTTTGTCTGCTGTGAGACTGTATATTATAAAACTTGCTGACAAAAAGAGGAAATGAGCAGAAGCTGTCAATACAAATTGGGTGGACTTTCCCCTCCCACCCCCACTTGTCAGACTTTATTTATAGAGTCCCCTCACACTCCTCACTTGATACCAAAAGGAGTTAGTGTAGTATGCAGAGTGACAGATGACCCTGCGATGGAGGTGTCTGCCTTGCTGTTGCTGTTCCATTTGTAAGCCAAAAGCAGCAAAATTGTGCAATTTTGGAACCTGAGAGTGTGCAAGCAGTAGAAACTCAGTTCAAAAGCCTGGCTTTCAGCTCAGCATGAAAGCAAGTGATTCATCAGGAATCATGCATAGTCAAACAACTTTCAAAGGTGTCGTGTTCAGTGTGATTCAGCACTGAACTGAGCTCTTGCTTTCCTAAGAAGAAGGTGCTGTAAAATGATGAAAAATTGTTTCCTGCTCAGGGGGAGGGGAAAGCTGGTGTTTCGAAAAACAAAGTTCTGAAGAATGTAAGACTTATTTGGTTAAAGGAAAAAATATCCCCTATAAGTACACATATTATTTTTCTCAGCGTTCCTGGGATGCAGGTGTTGTCTGCTCCTGCTACAGGGTTTTTCTGGCTATTACTGTTCATGGAAGCAGAGGTGTTTTCTGTGTTTTAATGGAGGCATCCCTTCTTACTTTCAGGTAACTTCAGAGTAGTGTGTTATAGGACAGGCATTTGCTAAGGTATTGAACTACAGTGGATAGTGCAGACCAGGGAAAGAGCTGAGGGTGTTAATTGTGTTGTTCTCATACCACTGAATGGAGACCCATTTATGTCAACCTCTTGCTTCAAAATCAGTTTTAACCAGCAAATAAAGGTATTATTTTACAAAAAGGATTTCCAAATAGTTATGAAATATTCATGTGGAGAGAGGGTGACTGATCTGAGTCTGAGATTAAATTTGAATTTTCTTCTCTCCCTCTGTATTCAGATGACTTGCTGGGTTCATTTTTCATTCTTGCCTTTCAGGGGTTGTACTTTCCAACCGTTCTTCAGAGGGGGCCCTCTCCTTAGTGAAATTTTAAGTTTTTTAAAAAATCAACAAATATAATTATTTAAATTCTCTCCGAAGCATTTAACCCATCTTCTTTTTGTTCTCTCCTAATTATGATTTAAGTTAAAGGTCAGGAACTACTTTTGCTCAAATATCTTGTAATATTCTTCATTATAATACAACTACTAATGATTCTCAAAAAGAAATATCTAGAGTGTAGCTATGCTGGTGCCAATGGAAGTTTTATTCCTAAAGAGTTGGCCAGACTCTCCTCCCAGTACCAACATGGAGAGATCTCCAAAGTTCATCTGAGCCAGAGGATGCCAGTGGTTTGATTGTTAAAGCCCTCCAGTACAATCCTTCTAGCATAGGGTATTTTTAACTCTTTTAGCTAAAGCAGATTTATACATTTGCTATAGTGAAGTGTGAGTGTGAATTTGGCTTGAAATAATTAAGGACTACTAGAGTACAGTTTTGTATGATACCAATTATTTTTGGGTGCTATGAACAGTTAGAATTTTTGAACTAAATAAATCTATGAAAAGAGCATATTTCTTTGTGCAATAAGAGCCTGAGGAGTATTGATTTAAAGGAAATAAAAAGTGCCCAAAATACAAAGGCACTCTTTGAAGGTAGGCGTAATACTTCTTTTAATAAGTGTACTCACTGTAATAAAAGTAACACCTGTTGTATCTGTGGTGGTAAGGATTTAAGGGGTGAAGAAGTATTCTTGTACAAGCTTTATTCTTCAAATGTGAAAAAGCATTTTTTCTGCAATTCAGTGATAGTAAACACAAAGATTGTAATCAGCTGCTAAATTGCACCATGGAAATTATATTTTCTTGATGATGATGGAAACAACTTTTTTGCTAATGTGTTAGAAGCATGTGTTCATGTTAAACTTGTAAATAGTCAAAGCCAAGTCTTTAAAAATGACTGGAGAAATAGAAAGAAAGGACCGGTAAAAAGTAGGTAAGTTAGGACAGCACAACCTTGCTTATCTGTTACCTCAGTCTTCAGGCTCCTAAACTTCTGGAGCAGCCACCCTCTTTTTAGAGTCTCTCTGGTCATTGTGTCTGCTTGAATTATCATCCCTCCGAAAGATGTGTTTCCATCTAAACCTCTCTTAAGGATTACTGGGTCTGGGAAGGGGCTCTCGGAGCACACCCATGGCATTCCGGTGAGATTAAACCCAATCCCAACATGCACTGGCAGCTTTTGCTTTCCACTAAAAGGGAGTCGAGTTGAGCAGTGGTTTTCTTTTGTGTAATACTCCAGTTGTGAGAGTGCTCATCCAGGCGCTGGAGTGGGTACGTAACGCTTTTCTCTGCCTGGAGGGCCCAACTGCCGGCTTAGAAGCTTTTCTGGGGATTTCCTTTTGAGCTTGCAATTGAAGCTGTGCTTAACTCAACCCTTCCACTAGACAGGGCTCAGAGGTGATTATTCAGGACTCGGGATTACTTTCTAGGAGAGCGAGTCAGTTACTGAGGTGCTGTATGAGCTTGGCTGTAGGAGATCAAACCGAACGGTTCTGTAGTAACTGGCTGATGAGATGTATTCACACAGGTTGCCAGTGCAACATTTGGTATGATTGTTTATTTCTCATGGCATGGTTGATATGCTCGTTAAAATTAAGAGATCCTTCTGGACAAATCAGTCCTGTACTACGATTGGCTCCACTTCTTTACAAGAGTTATAAATGGAAGTAAAATATTTTATAACAGAATATGTTCATTTTGCTGCTAGCTGGATTGGAGGGAGGTTGCTTTTCTATTTTCAGGAATTTGTTATCTCGTTCAAAACTAAAGCTGCTGGTAATGTAGCTATAATTTAATTTCAAAATAATAATTTCTAAACATATTACTTAAGTGATGAACATACATATGCTTCAAACCTGTTAAGGATTATACTTGAGTAAGCCTGGCATGACTACAGGAGCACCAGGAGAACTGAAAGGTTAGAAAAGTGAAACATATGTATTCCTGCTTGCCTGTGTATGTTTTAGCAGAGATTTGAGCAGGAAGATAGGGAAAAATATTAGACTTATGGAAGGTGAAAGAAATAAGGGGAAAGACTTTTTTATCTTCTTTCTCCAAAAGTATAAAAATATCACTCTATTGGTGGCAATATAATAATAAAAGACAAGGTGTTTTGGAAGTAATAGATTGTGCATTTTGAAAATGGGTGAACTGGCATTTTTGTGAAAGCAGAATGCTGAAATAGGTGGGAACTGTTTCCCTGGCTGAGGCATCTTTGGCACAGAAACAGAAAATTTGGGCTATTTGAAGAATTTGGCTGGGGGTGGGGTTTTATAGTCATGCTGCTGCAGTGGAGATTGCACTTGGGGATGAGAAAAGTGCCTGCAGAGGACAAATGTATAAGAGCTGCTCCCTCGTCCCTACTCCTTGTATCTGCCCTCACCCACAGGTGCAGACACACAAGGATATGCTGCACACACAGCACATGGAGAAAACTTTTAGCCTTTGCTGAATCAACTAGATTTGAAAATGTCTGTTTGAGTGCCATGATCTCTGATGGGAGAGGTGGGGACTGGAAACGCACAAGTTTGCTTGCTCTCTTCTATCTGTGTCTCAGTTTTTGTGCTACCAGAGATTTACATAGCCCAGAGGTCCTGGCATATGTGACTGATGAGTCATACCTGCTTTCTCCAAAATCTTTGTGCTTCTGGTGCTTTATGCCTATATATAAGCACACACACACATATGTACATATAACAACTGATGTGTATGCCAGTTATTTTTTTACTAAATATATGCAAAATTTGTGTGGGATTTCGACTATCAGTTATGTTTTGACTGGGGGTCAAGAGCCTTGGCATCAAAATCCATCTGAATAGGTTTGAACCAGACTGTGACCAGTCCCACTATTTAAAGATTAGCATAGTTCTTAGCATAGTTCTGTCAGGTGGGAGCTGGTGCTCTCCCAGGTAATTCCTAGGGTTGTTTTATGGGTGTTGGGGGTCAGTTTACCAGTGTAGATGTAATGGAAAGAGCCAAAGGGGAAAAGACTAGAAAGAGCAGGAGAGGAGTTTGGCAGGTTACTGAGCTAAAAATGAACAAACCTAAAAAGCAGTAGGACAAGAAACCTGACCTGATGTTTCCAGTGAAGCATAGACAACTCCTTTTAAAATAATATGCTGCCATAACATATGACTATCCAGATGGCTTGGCTTTGCTTCTGACAAAGGCAGAGATTTTTACCTCTGTCACTAACCTCTGTATCTGCAAGAATAAAGGCATAACACTAAACATGCATATATATGTATTTTAAAACAGAATTAATATAGTGACAGTCTTAGATGACTACCCAGAAGATCATCTCTGACAGTGTTTTTGGATCCATGTTTCCTAAATCTGGCTCAATATAATGCAACATGGTAAACCAAATCCTGCTATCCTACTTTTTTTCCGAACAGTAACTTCAGAAAAAATAAGAGACAATATTAAAATGAGATTTATGAATGCTTCTCAGTGTCTTAGTGCACATATGTATATTATATATTTTCATGGAAGAACGCTTTTCATGGGGGGCAGAACACCATCAAATCTCAACTGTTTTCCCACTCCATTTTGTATTCCCTGCTGTTTGGCACGCACTCACATGTTAGCTTGCCAAAAGAGTAGCTTGACAATTAGGTATGTTAGCACAGTTATGCATTTTATAAACTATGCAAAATAATGCCCTCGGTGGTATGACGAATGATCTTTTATCTCACAGCTTTTTTAAAATTATTTTTTAAACAATAGTCCTATTGTAACTTCATTGGTATGATAGTACAGTACACAAGCATCACCAAAAGGGAATGGTATCTTGTGCTTCAGGCAATAAACAGTCCGCTGTGTCCTAAAGAGGTGGTTACAGTCATTCATCACCACAGTATCTGAGGACTTTCCAAGTGTGTCTAACATCTGGCATTTCTTGCTTTCTTATTCTTTTCCCAGAGAGAAAGTGTGTGCAGCAAAGTGTCTTGGTTTAGACTTTTGAACTCATTTGCGTCTCTTTGCTTATATTTGTTAGAGAAAACATAGCCTAGAAGGAGTATTTTGTGGAGAGTGGTCTTCTCATTTGCTGAGAGAGTTTATTCCATGGATTTGGCCTCCAGTCTTCCCAGATTTATATCTTTATCAAAAGATAAACTTTGGCTTTATTGTAGAGAAAATCACAGTGCTGGAATATGTTAACTGATTATCACAGTGTTCATTCTGCTGCTTTGTATGATTTTGTCCTGGAGTATGTGTCCATTATAAGCCTTGATGGCAGAAACCAAGACATTGGATTTCACTTCAGTTTCTGTCTGTTGCCAGTTTAGGTTGAAAAAGACTACATGTGGTGAGTTGGTAGGTTTTCATTTCCTTAGCATGTTTGCTTTAATGGCTGGTGCTAAGACAGAACTGGTGTGCATTTCAGTTTGCTGCCTTAGCTGCGTGTGCTGGAGATGCTGAGTGACTGCAGATTGAACTACAATGTACCTTCTCCACTTTCTCTGCAGTTTTACTTCATTTCCCTAATTGATTTATTTTTCCTTTGTTTATCATCCTAGTTATGGTCACTTTCATTGTCCTTGCTTTCAAATCCTTATGTTTTTGTAATTCTTGCTTTGTCTTTGCATTATTTTGCTGATTTCATGTAAAGAGGAGGTTAGGAAGTCATTATGGTGGAAGGTTTCTTCTGGGCCACTTCAATGATAGAGAATCTACTTTGCTATTTTTAATCTCTGGGAGATGTTTTCTTCAATACCTGCTGCCTCCACGAGTACAGAGCTCCCTGAGTGGTTCGTCAGCCACGGTGAAGGATCACCCTGTTGGCCCTAGTACAAAGTGCTGAGAGGTATAAGGCTGTTCCAATGCCTCAGTTTCAAAAATCACCAAGGAAACAAAGTGCCAGGTGGTTTGTCAGCTGCAAAATGAGTTGTAGCACAAGTAGGTTAAGGTAAATGTAAGATATTACAAACTTTATAGAAAAGGAATACAGAAGCAAAGAAAACTGTACGTCAGTCTGTGCGAGTTGGTTTGTCAGAGGCAAAGCCTGTGTGAAGTCTGAGCAACAGAAGTCATCAGTTTACAACTGCATAAAACAAACCACTCCTTAGCCTTTAGAAATTGTCTGGATTCTTTTTCATTCCCTTTCTCTTCCTTTCTTTCTTTTTCCCTCTTCCCCCCTACCCCTTCGTCTTCCTTGTAACCAATGCCCAGGCTGCCCAGCAAAACTGTGGACTCTCCATCCTTGGAGGCATTCAAGATGTGGCTGAGCAGAGCCTGAGCAACCTACTCTGACCCATGCCTACCTTGGGTTGGGAGATCTGCCCCACAAGTCCCTCTCAGACTGAACAATTCTAGGATTACACTGAACTGGCTGCTATGCAAGACAAGATGCAGTGGTAAAATGATCTGTTCAGAGCCATCACGAGTTGGACTTCCTCTTCTTTAGGGGCCACTGTTGTAACATACACCTCTTCCTTCCTGCTCACATCATTAATTGTTATTTTAGAAAAGGCATATCATTCTGAAGAGAGATTTTTTTTACTGTTTTATTCACTGCTCTTATTTTGTATTTCATATATTCATGGAATGAGTAATCTGTAGCAATTGAGGATATTATATTTTATTTACCACATCAGAGTCATCTGTCATGCATGTTGCACATCTATTTAACATGTTTTTCTACTTTTGTTGTTCTGTTTATTCTGAATTCTAATGGAGAGCAAACTTAAAGTCAAGAGACCTGAAATTGTCTGACTGAAATCTTTGTGCTTGCTTAGCATGGCTTTACATGCAGTCTTGCTTGGACTGTCACATTGCCTTACATGAGGATATTATATTTTATTTACCACATCAGAGTCATCTGTCATGCATGTTGCACATCTATTTAACATGTTTTTCTACTTTTGTTGTTCTGTTTATTCTGAATTCTAATGGAGAGCAAACTTAAAGTCAAGAGACCTGAAATTGTCTGACTGAAATCTTTGTGCTTGCTTAGCATGGCTTTACATGCAGTCTTGCTTGGACTGTCACATTGCCTTACATTTTGCATGCTTATTAATAATTAATCCAAAATTCTTTTAGGTTTTTAGCTTTGTTTAGAGCCATGTTTTGCACAAATACCTTAAAGAAACAGAAAAGGTAAATAATTTCTAAATTTCTTTAACAAATGTAACAGATAATATGACACTAGAATGGAAGTTTATATACTTAATTCGTTTTACATATCTGAGTGGACAATTAGGTGTTTCCCAGCCAGGTATCTTCCCCTCCTTCCCCCAGATAACTGAGATGTTGGTGATTATCAGCTATAGCTTGGGAGGGCTGCATGCAGATCATCTGTGCTGTGGCACAGGAAAAAGTAGCACATTGCAAATTGACAAGGGCCTAAAAATCACATCCTCTGTTTCCCTCCTCCCTTGAAACATGGCTCAGGACTGCAAACCTGCTGCAGAGACATGTCTGCTGCTGCTGCCGCTCTGTTTTCTCTCCAGTGTCTGTTTATGTGAAACCCCTGTAAATAGGTTTCCGATATGTTTAATATGTTTACTTTTCTTTTGATACTGTGAAGCTTTCCAGACATTGCTGTGCTTGGTAACACAGTTATTTCTAGGATGATCCTTGCTAAGTGTTATTGTCTATTAGTCTCACTTTTTTTCCCCTCTCTTGCCCCTCAGTCGTTCTCAATCTCATTAACACTGATGTAATGAAGAGTATTTGAGATACTACAACTCCTTTTGGAAGAGTGGAGTTTGACTAGATTTTAAAAAAATGCTTTATGATTTAAAGGCTTCACCAGACACATCAATGGTCTTAAATGCAATATCCATTCTTGCATACACGTAAAACAAACACAGAACATAATGTGTTCCTTAAAAATCTGTAACACTTGGGAAGAGAAAATTGGTAATGGTGACTGTGAGGTGAAGCATTTCAGAACAAAACCACAGTGATTATTTACCCAAATGCAAGAGCAGCTAGCTAAAACCAGATTTATTTCCAATGTTTGGGAACCCTCACATCCCTTTTGCTTGTCGCCACAGTAGTTATTTCACTTAGGTCAGATGGCTGTGCATCTGTCACCTTTGTTATCGGGAACAAATTGCAATGTTCTGAGTGGAAGTAACACCTGGAAAGAGCAGTTCAACAGGGTGGTAGTGGAAGAAGGAGTGGGGGGTTAAGACCTGGGGTTCTTCCCTTCCTGTCTGTTCCTCACGGACTACCAGCACAAGACATGCTGTGATTTCTTGTTCTCCAGTCAATCGCCAGAGCCAAACATAAAATGAGAAAGAAATGTTCTCCCTTCAACAAAGCCGAGTGCTTCCAAAACCTGTAAGAGCAGAACCACCATTGTTGGACAGTCAGAGCTTGTACTTTTGACCCCATGATTTATCTAGTGAGAATGCAGAAGGCAGAAATGGGACAAGTTGTTTTTGGTAACCTTTTAACTCCTTTGATAAGAATACACCAAAACTCAAACCAACAGAAATAACATGAGCAAGACAGTATTTTTTCAAACCAAGAGTAAGTGTCTAAAACTTCAGAAACTTTCTTCTGTTGTCTAACTTTAATTTTCCAAGGTAGATTTAGAGGAAAATTTTCAGCTAGCACTAAGTTTGAAGAAGCAGCTCTTTAAATTAGTGCTAAGGTGTTGTGAAAGCTTTTATTGTTGCAGTGACATCAATTAATGGACAAATACATCTGCATTAGGTTTCCAGATCCTGGCCTTTGAATGTGAGAGTACTGATCATCAAACATTACCTTCCTACTCAGAATGCTGTCTTGAGAAATTGTTATAGGCAACTTGCATTATAGGAGGCATCTGCTCTCAGATTAAATCATTCCTTAGCCTTTCTATTAATTTGGACTCTTTGGTGCTACCAGACAATCATATAACCTTGACAACAACAACAAAAATAGACTTTTCCATCTGCAGCTAGAGATGATTACACACTCTCCAATTGCATTACAGAGACAAGACTGGATCACAGGTTTATGATGTTATGTTTTTATATTAAAGCATATAATACTGAGGGAAAAAAAAAAAAAAAAAAAAAAAGGAATACCTGAGAGTGACATCTGGTATAAAGCATGTTAGCACATCGGTTATAAAGATACCAGAAATACAGATTTATTTTTGAATCACTTTTATACAATCAGGGCCCAAGCAGAGAATATACTTCTAGAAGCCTGAAAAATGGCAGCCATAAAATGTGGAAAAAAAGGAATGTGTTTTCTATTATTTTCCTAAACAGAAAGGAGCTGACTAGCAATTTTGGGGTATTTTTTTTTGTTTGTTTTTAAGTGTCCAACAATCATTTCTGCAGCATGCTATGCTACAAAGGGAAACCCACCACTAAAATGGATTGTGTGAGGAAGGGGAGCTATTTTGACAATCATCTGGAGCAGAATGTCAATGCTTGGTTTCTCTTTTGGCTGCCTTGCTTGGAAGGTAGATTTAGTCTGAATGAAAGTGATGCCCCGAGCAACTTTCCCGTGGACATTTCATTGCCTAAGGTTTAGCAGTTCTGACAAGAACATGTTTTGGTTAGGGGTAGTGAAAAGAACCCCCCCCCTGCACCAGCTCATAGCAGTCCCCCGGACTGAACAAAGAGATGGTCTCTTGTGGGGGCAAGGGGGGCTGCCATAAAGGCAGGGACACAAGCTGAAAGAGAAGCAAAATGCCCTCAGGTCATCTTGTATAATTTTTTTTTAAAAAATTAGATAAAGAGCAACAACTCTTCTTATTCCTCCTGCCCTTGTTTTCAGTCTATCACACTGCCAGGAATCGTTAATGCAGGCGACCGGCCCTCTGTATGGCGTTGCTGTCGGTGAAGGTGGCATGTGTAATTTGATGTGTAAGAGTATTTTGGGTTTTTTTTAATCCATTTGTTCAGTTAAAAAACTCCAAACAAACAAAGAACCAAAGCAAAACCCCAGAACAAAAAACACCCACTGTTTTCCTAGTGTTTTCTTCTTCCGTTTTCACACGTGCTCTCAGAATTAATGTGTGTGTCGGTAAAGGAGTGAGGCAGAACTTTGCATGATCTCATCTGGTGATAACTTTTTTATCTCAAATTCCCAAAGCCATCAGGCAGGCCGGGGTGTGGTTTATGAGCTGCTAATACCTACTCTGTAGGTCCTGCCAACTGTGTTCAGCTGCCCAAGACATTCTTTAATGGCCTCATAAAACAAACCCTGATGTCTCTTTGGAGTATTAATATGCTGTTCCACTTGAGAATTTCATCTTTAAAATATAAAGTCTTTCAATACAGTTTTTATATTGAAAGAATATGACTAATTAATTTAATAGATGGTAAAGGGAATTGGCTAAATTGAAAGGATTTCTTGCGCTTTCTTATTTTGAAACTATTTCTGATTCATGTGTTTTAAAGTAGAATTCCTTGTAGTCAACATCAGCTCATGTTCCAGCACAATGCCTGTATGCTTCATCTCTTACAACACACTCGGAACTTGTTCTGCCTTGTTTGATCCGATCTTACCATTTCAGCTTAGCAGTGGAACCCAATTGGTTTTTTCACCAGCATGGGTGTTTCTTCTAGCTTTTATTGTGGACTACTGAAGTCACAGCTCCAAAAAGGACACAAATTTGGAACTGCAGTGTGTCTTTATTTATTGTAACTCTCATTACAGAATACAAAATATGGAATGGTCCAAGCACCCCAAAGAATCAGTTAAGGTGCTGTCAAAAATCAATGGCATCACGATGATGCTTTCTAAAATTCTCCTATTCAGACACCATATTGATCACCATAAGTGAGTTCATCTACTTAATATTTTTTCTTTTCAGTGGAAAGTAGACACAATGGACATCATTAAAACTATATTTTACTTGGCTTCCATAAAGGCCATACTCTTATAAAATGAATTAGCTTGAAATGCTCTTTGCTTAATTAAGTGAGAATATGCTTAATTTGTTCTCACTTCGCTATTCAGGCTTTGCAAGGGTAGGGAAAGGGCGGATAGATTACAGAGGCAGGAAAAGTTCGTTTAAAGCTTAGTCTTTAGTCCCTAACACTCTCTGAATTTATTTATTATTTGTAAAGGCATTTATGATGGTTTTTGAATGCCGCTGTTCCTATCTCTCCTTTACTCTGCTTTCAGTTATCCTCAGTTTTAATTTGGGTATAAAATTATGTTATTCATGTAATGAGGATGCTTCTTGGATCCAGTTGAAGATTAATGATTCAGCACAAGGGTTAAAACAGTTTGTTAATGTTAAGTACAGTTGGTGCTGTATTACAGTGGGCTGCAAAGAAAATTTTAATTTTATTCACTTCCATCCTTTAAAAAAAAATAGTTAAAATATAGACTTCAAAGTAGATAGGTCAGGACTAAGTACTTGGGGAAACTTAGGATAAATAAACAGATGATATATGTTCTGTCAGATATTCCACTGATACAAACTGTTAGACCTCTGCTAAAATCAGTTGGATTGTGGCAATGCCTGTCAAGTGGAGGTCTTCCACAGAATCTCCAGAAAGGTAAGAGAGGTGCCATGCAGGGAAACAAAACCAACTAGTTTTCTGCAGGGGAAAGAATTATGAGGCATTGCTTGAATTGACCTAAGTAATAAAATGAGACTTAAGGGAAAAGGTAGATTAAATAGCAAATAAAACCTTCCTGGGACTGAGTTGTGTTAGACTATAGAAAAGTCTCACAATAGAAGTATTACTCCAATGATCACTGATTTGGATGGATTGAAAACAGTGAGTCACATGAGAGATCATGAATTAGAAAGTTCCTATGTACCCTTGTTTGCTATGAAACTAAATTCTTGATTTTGTGCTTTGTGTTAGGTAAAATAACTTAAAATACCACTCTAAAAGCCTTGAAGATATTTCATAAAACAGGAACTGCAAGATCTCTGCTGACATTTTTTCCAGAGTGGGGATGGGGGAATAAAACCCTCAAAATTTGCTTTTATATAGGCATTTCATTTGAAAAAATGGTAACTTTTTCTTTGACTACTTATGCAAGTGAGTAGTGATTCTCGTACATGTGCGTAAATGGGCACTGCTTAAGTCCATAATTGAAAGTTGCAGTCACCTTAAAAATAATCAGTGGTGGTTTGCATTATCTCACATTGAGTGTGTGTATGTTAGGGGTTTATTGTAATCAACAGAATGGTTCTTGCTAATAGAGGACTGAAATTAAATACATTTAGTGCCCTGTTCAATGCCTTTACTGATTCTTTATGTGAAATTGTCTAAGTTAGCCTATACACAAAGGAATTTCTCATTCTTTTTACTGCCATCTTGCCATCTTAAAATTAAAAAAAAGTCAGACTCCTATGATCTTACTGATCTAACTGCCCTCTTAATTAAGCTTTCACTGAATTAAACTTAATATCTTTGTCAAGTAAGGTCAGACTTCCATGTATCAGTGTCAAAGCTACTAAAGATAGTTCATTGCTGAGACAGGAGGGGAGAAAAAAGCTTTCTATAGCTGTGAGGTAGCGCCGCTTGTGTGAAAAGCTTTGGATCAGAAAGGGTGTTTGTATTCAGCAAAGAACTATTTTCCCATAGAAATAATATTTTAAGGAGGAGAAGATTCTGGACAGAGTGCAAAAAATGTCTCATCATACAGCTGTCCTGAAGGGAGAAGATTTCTGGTAGATTATTGTGACTGCAACTGAACATAGAAGTGCATGTACAGAGTCAACCCAAAGACCCTCCATTTTGGAGCTGACAACAACCACTAGTGAGTTCCTGGGGGAAAAGTATTTGTACATTAAGCACACAGTGATATTCTTCTCACAGAATAGTGACACCTTCATGTTTCAGTGTTTACTGAAAGCATGGACTTATTCCTCAGGAATTCAACATCCTGGCGGTCTTCTGTAACTCCTGCAAGCAGTTTTGGTTCGATGTAGTATCAAGGCTACTTATCATCAACAAACTTTGTGATGTTACTGATCTCTTTTCTTTATGATCTCTGAATGGGCTGAAGAGTCCAGGGTTAGCATAACATCCTGCTGAACCCCACTGATGTGCCTGTCCACTGCAGACACCTGCTGCCCCGTCTTACCTTTAATTTTTGTCTTTTAACTGGGCCCACTAGACAACCTCTCCTTGATAACAGTGTCAACTTAATCTCCAGGGGCAAACAAAAGAAGTGCCTGATTTTTTTACCTTAAATAGGACTATTGACAAATATTCTGTTCATTTCAGTGTCATGGATTTTCTGGATCTGGAAGTCCTCACCTCCCAACCTTTTCTTCTCAGGAATGCTTGAGAGACAAAAGCCTGCTGAGATCTCCAAAGGGCTCTTGGCACCTGGAGGGCAAAGAAGGAGAAAAGTGCAGTTGTTTCTTCTATTGCTGCTCTAAAGATCTTCACCAAGTGCTTCTTGTGGCAATCCAAGCTACTTTAATGCGGTAACTTGTCACCTCTTCCTCTTTGCCATCATTCCTCCCCCAGTCCTGAGTAACAATCCTGGGTACGCATTCTGCTCTTTAATCTGAAGATGCTATGTCAGAGTTTTAATTCCTTTTTTCTATTTAATACTATATTTTAAGTGTTTCAGTCATCTGTTTTTTGGATCTTAGACATGAAAATAGTTCTTCTTTTCCAGATCCTTCTTCCTCTGTAAGGTCCATTAGATAAATATTTGATGGTGGATAATTAGCTGGCAATTTCATTCAGTGAGAACTGAATCCTAGTTTGAATCAAACAACACTGCAGACCTGCTTATCTGTGTGATTTTTTTGATTTTTTTTTAATGGGTACCATTAGAGAAATACTTCTGAGGGGAAAATATTTGAGTTGTGCAGGTACTGAGCTGACAGTCCCTCACTGATGGCACTCCTGAGTCTGGGAGTAACACAAACGTGCTTCTTTCCTGCCTTGGAGTAGTTGAAAGAATGAAGATTACTTCATGTATTAGATGGTATTAGATGAAGTTAGTCATCTCTGGTTGTCTTTCCCCCATGCTACATTAACAACATCCTCTGGAGGATGTGAGGGTGTGCACTGGTGATTGTGTATGTTAGTTTGTATAGAGTGAAAATGACATCTTGGAGAGAAACGGGGTGGAAATTCCTTAACTGCTGTAAAATCAGTATTGATTTGCTGATACACAACAGCAGACTTGCTTACTGGTCTTCCTGAAAGTTCTATCCTAGTCAAAGGAAAGGAGGTTGGAGTCACTGATCAGTGTGATACTGAGAGTAGGTGTGCTTTTGCACTGGACTTCACTGCTAATTTCAAAACGTTCAATATATATTCCAAATGATAAACAATAAACCCCAATTTTGATCTCACTAATGCTTTCAAGATAATTTCCTCCAGTATTTCCTCATCTTTTAAAAATTCTTCTCAGCAAAATTAATAAGCTGTGGAGACCTTAAGCATATTTCATAGTTCTCACTATATCAGGAGAAAGAATTATTTCTACAGGAAGCTTATCCTTAGGCTTGGTGTAGGCTACTTTTGTTTGCTGAATAGTAATAAATGAGGTAGAGTAAAACTTTTCAATAAGATATAGGTAATGGTTCTTTCAGAAAGGTCGGATATGGAAGTGTGAAAAGATGTCTGAATTCTATCAGTGCTGCTTTTTGTGTTTGCTTTCTGTAATGTCAGTGTTTATTTGCCCTGCCCTCTTGCTAACATTAGGAGATTTCACCACATTTCTGAGAAGGGAAGACTTTGCTATTTTACCTTTACTTACTCAGCTATCCATTACTCAGATCCATCTTCAGCATCAGAAATAGACTCGTTTTCCCTGCCATTCCCAAAACACTGAGCTGCTCCTGTAAGGACAGCACAGGACACACAAAGGGTGCCCTTTTACATCTTCCATATGTATAATGAGAAACCTCTCTTCCTGAAGGAAATGGTACCCAGTCACTAAGACTATGTAGACCATGCAGCTCTGTTCCTCAGTTAACACGTGTCACATAATTGCCAGAAGACTGAATTTACAGTAAGTCCCTGTAAAAAAGGAGTGACACCAGTATTTTCACAGAAGAATTCCATAAATAGAAAAGAAGGACCTGTATCAGTCCATATTTATCTGTCCATATTTCAAATAAATTAAGACATTGCTCTATGCTCAGCTTTCTGGTGTCAGGTCTAATTACAGAGTTACTTTGCATCACAATAAAAATGATAATTATTTCAATCCGAAGAATTGGGATGCTTAAAAAACAATTTTCTTAATGGCATTACACATTTAAATAAATCAAAATTGTTATTTTAATTCAGGAAATGACAACACAAAAAAGTTATCCTTGTGGCAGTCTTTCAGAAAAAGAAATTTTGCAATCAGATGAGTGATTTGACTTATCTCTTCATATCTACTTTCATTATCTCTTACTTCTTAATATGTATATTTCATGCTAGATATTTGCTAATTGGGCATATGTAATATATCTGGATGTTTAAATGATTTCAGAAGAATCTGTAGAGATGATAAAGGTAAACAAAAGATTGGAATGCAATTTTTCTCCTAGTGAATAATTGTCTTGTTAATCCATCTGTGTTATTTCTGTATACATTGATTATAGTCAGAATGATCTCCATTAAAACTCTTGCCTTCTCTAAATAAAATAATTTTCAGTATATATGCATGTTTTTTCATTGTGTAGCTTGGATTTAATATGAAGAATTAGGAAGTGCTCCAAAATTAAACTCTCTCTGTCTGTCTATCTAAACTGTAACCATAAATCATTATCTGGAATAATTACTATAATTTTAAGGTCAAAAGCTGTATCCTTGCTATAATATATCATGTCAATTATTATAGATTGCAAATTAATGGACAAATTGAAGTAGAAATTGGGAGAACAGAAGGAAGTGTTAAAAATACTTCAGCAAGTGGTGCTCTGTATCAGTTAGATGGAAGAAAACCTGGTTTAAAGACTATTATTTCCATTAATACAAGACTAAAAATCTGTTCCACAATCTGCAAGTAGTGGTATTATGGTAAAATGAACACTTGGAATATACCAATGTTAAAGAAATTACTTTTTTTGTAAATTGAGAGTTATGTTTCTTGGTTAATTTTCTTTCATCACCATTTTGCCTCCCATCCCCATGTCTGCTTTTTCTAAGTTTCACGTGCTGAAAGTGAAGCAAACACTGAACTCTGGGGACGAGTTCCCTTCCTTACCCAGTGTAGGTGGTGTTAGACAAATGAGGGGTTAGTTTGTTTGGTACTTATAGTCGTCTAAGTGTTAAAAATCAATTTATCATTATTCTAGTAACACTTATGCCTGATACAATTTTGTCTGCGGAAAAAAATAATAAAAATTGTCAAGTATAATTGTAGTTTGCATTTTACATAAATACTGTGAAACATTTTTATGTATCATAGACAGAACCAGAGTATCCAGTATAATGTATAGATGAAGAGGATATAATGCAAGGAGATAAATATTCAGAATACTTATGTAGTAGCCCAAATAAAATATCTGCTACCAATACATTAAGATTATTTTTCTAGCAGTGGCTTTTTGACAGAAGCAAATTTTAGTTTGACATCATGCTATATTTTTAATGTAATACAAACCCTAACCATCTTGAAATAAATTCATTTATAAGTAGAAATATATTCAGCAGCTTAGATGCCTTGCAGTTGTTCAGGCAGCCTTTGGGTTAGTGGGATATGCAGCCTAAAGACATTAAAAAAATATTTTCTTGATGTCAATAAATGTTTACAGCTAAATTGAATAAGGTCAAACAAAACCTGGTCTTTCTGATGATGACCAGCAAGATTAAGGAGAGTATCTGCAAAGCATCCTTCAAAACTGGTGGCTTAGGGACTTAAAGGAGAAGTAGTACTGTCATCACTAAATTTCTTTTCCATGCATCATCTACTTGTGTTTCTTTTAAATATATGACCTCCTACATTTGTGTGACGCTCTCAGAGTAAAAGCTACTACTTTCATTTTTTTTTGCCCTGGAAGGATACAACACAGGAATAAAGCTCAATAGTGTTTTTTGCTTCTTGCTTTGAGAGTTTAGGCTTGGGAAAGACACTGTGATAATTTCTAAGCATATCGAATAGTCAGTAGACAAGGGGACAAGATTTTAAAAAGACTGAGGTTTTGCTATTTTGCATTTCTTATGCCATTCTTTTCCATTATTCCAGGTTACAGAACATGATGGAACTGTAGAAACCAGGGCAACAAATGCTGAATGTTTAAAGAGCTGCTTTGCATAATGGAGATTGGCACCAAAAGGAAGCCTGATGAAATGGTACCAAGCTGACTGATGCCTTATGTGATGGTATGAGTTGAATCTCTTTAGCCAGTGGGGTTCAAATGATTAGTGAAAGATTCAAAATATTAGAGGAGTCATGAGTTTGTTTCATATAACCTTAGTAATTTTAGAAAAAAAACTTCTATTCTAGCATTACTAATTCAATATTACTTTCTAGGGCGGAAGAGTAGAACAATACTCAAACAAAGGCCATGACTTTAGCACATTTCAAAAGCAGAGGCTTGGAAATAACGGTTCTGCATGGGAACTTAAGTGGGTTTGGATTAAAGACTTTGTTTAGAAATTGAAATGGAACACAATCACAGATTATATATTTCAAAAATGTTGATGAGAAATGTGATTTTTTAAACTGTCATCATTACTGTTATAACATATAAAATCCCTTTACAGAAACAGCAATTTATGTAAGGCTGGAGATCTGGTGCCTATCCTGTAAAAGATTTCCTCATGACCTGATTTTGATCCTGTTGTGTTAGTTCAGAAAGACTAATTCTAGCTAAAACTTTATTCAGGGGAAGAGCACTCATGCAGTAAAGCAAAAGAGCTCACTTTAAAATATTTTATTATGATGATCCCTGTGGGTCCTTTCCAACTCAAAATATTCTGTGATTCTGTGATATTACAGGACTGTTTTGCAGTTGTAGGTGCTGCTCAGGGAGTGCACAGGTAGGAGCTTAGTCTGCTTAGTCTGGTTGACTTCAGTGCCCAGAGCCTGACTTGAAGAGACATGACAGGAGTTGGCCTCATTGTTGATTGTTTCCATCTTGAAGAGTGCATTTTGTATAATTCTCACAAGGATTTTTGAGTTTTACTGTTTTTTTAAAGGTGTTACACACACGTTGGTTCAGAAGGTAAAAAAGTGAGAATATGCAATTTGAAAGAGTGACTAGCCTAAAGTGTGTCTTTTATTTAAAAGAGAAGATGCTTGGGAAGCTGAGAGACAGAGAGGATGTGTTTCTGTATAAATGTCTTCGGGATATATCAGAAAACTGCAGGAGAAACAAGGCTGTACTAATATATAAATCTATGCCCAGCACATAGGAAACTTGGAAATATGTTCTGCATGAAGGGCAAAAAGGTTCTTGAATGCTTAATGCAGAAGTATTTAAAGGAAGAGAACTCTGTGGAAGAATTTTACCTGTTTATTTCCTTAAACTCAGTAATTTGGGAATTTTCTTATAGTTCATAACAATTCAGTTCATTATAGTACTTGTTTACTTCACTCCTCCATTCAACCCTTCTTTTGTTTACTGAGGAAAATGAGGAGTTTTTTCTTCCTCTTTTATGTTCTTCTGATTTGAAATTCCATTGAAACTGCTAATTTTCTTTGCCTCTCATATTCTATTTGGTTTCTTCTGATGTTAACCACTTTGTTCAGTTATCAGTTTAATTAATATATTTCCTAATTAGTGGTGACAGAACCTTAAGTACTACATATTTCTAAAGTATTTAGAAACTTTCAGCATAATCCTAAGTCTTACTGTAGTGTATTCAAATATGTAAATATTGTTTAAAATGCAAGTAGACTGCCTGTTGATTATCGTATATGAGATAAATGGCATGCATGAGAAAAACAAACTTATTTCAATCCAAAAAGTAATTTTTTTTCTTAGGTGGATCCATTTTCAAGCAACACTCTCTGGAATGCTTAGCTCCATAGAAGATAAGCTGATTGATTTCTGCCTTACTTCTAAAATGACACATTTAGTAATGATGTCCTTTGAGAGAAAACAACTCTATTTTACTTTTATTTCATAACTAGATGAATGTTGAGTTGCTCATGGAAAAAAAGCCAGTAACCATTTATTTCTGTGGTATCTGTCAAATCTACATTATCTTCAAAAATGAAAACAAGTCACATCTGAAAGTTTTGTTTTCATTTAGATATTGTTTTAGTTATCATTTCATACTTGCAATTTATAAAATTCCAGGCATGTTTGTGAATTGGTGAATTTCAATGGGAAACCTCTAGAACTGATGGTGATTAAAAGAAAAGTTGTCTTTTCCAGAGCAGGCCTTGATTCTGTTTTGTCCAAAAATCTGGCAGGGTTGTGATACAAAACACAGTAACAACTGACAATACCAAAGCCCTTTAGCACAAAACTGGGGTTTTCATGAGTGAATGAGACATGATTTGCACCTTCCAGGGAGTATAAAGGAATGTCCTGGGAATTCAATACTCCTTGTTTAAATTCTATGATGATACTAATCCCAGAGCTGAATGGAGAGAGAGGAGAAAGTACCTTTTCTAACAGCGCTTTTTTGAGGTTACTTTATTAAAGCATCTGAAGCATTGCTTTGTAATCATGTACAGAAAGGAGAGAACTGATGTGGAATTTTATCTCTTCAGGGATCTTCCTATAACCTAGCAAACTGGCACCTGCTACTCAAACTAACCTGGCATCATCCTTTTGTGAGAATAAGCTACTGTGGAAAAGAAATTATAAAAAGATTGCAATATGGGGGCTAAATGATGTAAATCCAACACATCCCACCTGTGAGTCAGAGGAACGTCCCCCCTGCAGGCAGACCCAAATCACTATTTGACACCAGTCTCTGAAAAGTGAAAGTCTCCTATTGACTTGTGTTTCACCTGCCTGCATCAGTTTTGAAGGGTTTACTGAGATCTCCAGATCTACTCCAGTCCTTTACTCTGGACAATTTACCAGTCTGTGGATGCTGCATTTGCCAAGTGTGATGTACCTGTCATTTGGGTAACTGGTTTGGGAATTACCAAGGTCTGGGAGCAGAGGACAGTCCCTTAGTCTCAAATGTTGTAATTTGAGTAAGGAATGGGAGAGATGTTTTCTTTTTTATTTTTAAGAAAGTGCACTGGACATTTTGGGGTTTTTGTCTTTGTTTTTTGCTTTTTTTTCCCCCCCCCGAATCTCCCTGTACTACAAAATGATTTAACATTTTCCTAAATATTTTTAGAAAAAATTCAACAAAGTTACTCTCTAGAAAAAAAAGGAGGATCTGACTCTGCTATGTTCTGTTGAATTATACAGTCCCATACTATTTCTAAAGAATTTATAAGCTAAGATGATCAGTGAGTTTAAGTAAGTGTGTTAATGACTTCCAAGCAAAAGAATAATGCAGAAAATAAAGTGTCTTTTTCCCTTCTCTATGAAACAGTCATTGAATATGACAGAACAACTTGTGGTGTTTGTCATAATCACTCTGATTCTTGGAGAAAGCTGAGAGTCAATGACTCTTTGACACCTTCTCTTCCCAGGTAGTGAAAAAGCAGGAAAAAACTTCTTCTATCCTCATATCCCTAATTCTCTGATTTTCTTTTTTTTAAAGGATCACTGTGCTAGACATACAGTTTAATCCTCATCTGAAACTTACTCTAACTGAGACCAATTGCTTCAATTTGCTTAAAATAACATTTTGTGAGCCTTTTGGATTTAGATTTTAGGAATATTTGGAGAGATACACAATTAAAAATTTTCATGTTCTGAAGTCTTCTTTTTCTTTCTCAGCTTTAACTTTGGGCTTGTGGAGAAGCGACAAAAGAGAAGGAGTGAACATATTTTTAATATTAAGCAAGCTATTGTTGTTAGTTAAATTTTACCTAGATTTCCGATGTTTTTTGTTGGATTGGCTCAGGCCAATGTAAATTAAAGCTAAAGTGTCCCTTTGTGAATCTCATGAAAGCTAGCAACGCCTTGAATGCTGTAACATTTTTAGGACTGAATTTATTGTTTTTAACTGAGATGCTTCCTTTGGTTTGTTTTTGTTCCTTTCACCCTCTTCTTCCATTATAACACCCCTAAGCTGTGGTTTCATCTCTGTGATTGTCCATCTTTCAGCGAAGACAAAAACCTGTTGTTCTGAATATTTATGATGATTAAAAATGTCATTGTAATTTTTTCCTATGAGTATATGTGTTACCCTTGGAGTTCAGTCTTAATTCCTGTTTAAATAAGTATAGTTGGTCCTTCTATAGTCAATCTACAATCTTAAATAGATAACAAATTCTTCACTTCTTTTCCTAAACTTGATGCCTCTACTTTATGTGCTGTAGGCTCCTTGTTTCTTAAAGCTGGGATCTCTCCGGATTCCCAACACTGCTCAAAAATCTTTGAGAGAGCTTTCTGATGATATCAGCGAAGTCCTT
Organism: Pipra filicauda; assembly: GCF_003945595.2. Classification (NCBI taxonomy): domain Eukaryota; kingdom Metazoa; phylum Chordata; class Aves; order Passeriformes; family Pipridae; genus Pipra; species Pipra filicauda. The sequence continues at coordinate 313,803 of NW_024104310.1, forward strand.
CAGTATTCTGAGATGAATCCCATCAGGCCCCACAGATTTGTAGGATTCCAGCTGGAGCAGCAGATCCCACATAACTTCAGGGTTGACAGCAAGTTGATAATTCTCAAAGTCGTGGTCCTCCAGCGCAGGGTATTGAGACCCCCTGGTCCATCATGAGTGTTGAAGACAGAGGCAAAGAATGCATTAAACACCTCTGCCTTGTCTCTGTCCCTGTTTGGGAGGTGACCATCCTCATCCTGTTATTTCTACACTACCTTTTTCAGTTAATGTATTTGAAAAAACTCTTTTTATTATCCCCACATTTCTGGCAACTTCGATTCAATTGGGCTTTGGCTGCACAAATTTTCTCCTTACAGTGGCAGCAGCATCTCTATATTCTTTCCCTGTCACCTGACCTGGCTTCCACTGGGCATCCTCCTTCCTTTTTTGCCTTATTTCCAAGAGAAGATTCTTGTTCAGACAAGCAGGCTCACCTGCTTGACTTTCCACATGTGGCAATTGCTGCTCCTGTGTCCTGAGGAGGTGATGTTTGAAAAGTGACCATCACTGATGGATCCCAGCACCTGCAAAAACATTTTCCCAGTGGACTTTACTCACTAATTCCCTGAGCAGCCTGCAGTCTGCTCTCCTCATGGCCAGAGCTGAGGTTTTGCTGGCACTTTTCCTCCTGTCAACAGAGATTTTAAACTTGATTGCCTTGTGGTCGCTGTGGCCAAGAGGGCCCATAACCTCTGCTTTGCTCACAAGAGCCGCTCTGTTGACAAACAGCAGATCAAGGAGACTGTCTTTTTAAGTCTGCTCCCTTAGGACCTGTTCCATAAAGTTGTCATCAAGGTTTTTTAGGAATTGTCTGGCCAGGGTTGTACCAGCTGTGTGATGCTCCCAGTTAATTTCTGACAAGTTGAAGTCCCCCATAAGGACAAGGGCAGTTGACTTGGAAGTGTCCCTTAGTACCTCAGACAATAATTCACTGGTGTCATCGTCCTGGCTGGGAGGTCTGTACTAGACTTCCATGATGATCTACATTATTTGTTTGCCCCTTGATTCTCATCCAGATGCTCCCAGCTGTGCCAGTGCCAACTGTGAGCTCCATACATTCCAATCTTCTGTTGCATACAGTGCCATCCCTCCGCCTCTTCTGCCCTGTCTATCTCTCCTGAAGAGCCTGTAACTATCCAACAGGGCACTCCAGGAATAGGATTCATCCCACTGGGTTTCACTTATACCAATGATGTCGAATCTCTGGGAATGGACCAAAGCTTCAAGCTCCTCTTGTTTGTTCCTCATGCTCGGGCATTGGTGTAGAAACATTTCAGGTGTGGTACATTGTAGCCAACATCTGCTGAGGCAGATTGAGGGATCCTATGAGTGCTTATTTCCTCAAGTTTTGGCACACCATCCCATAACTCATTGCCAGTGAGCCTAGTTTTGTCCCTGTCCCCCTTCCAAGCTAGTTTTAAGCTCTATCAATGAGCCCCACAAGCTCCTGTGCTAGAACTCTTTTTCCCCTCTGAGATAGGTACATGCTGTCAGGTGTCAGTAGATCAAGTGTTGAATAGATCATCCCATGGTCAAAAAAACCCCAAATTTTTCTGATTAAACCAACCTCAGAGCCATGTGTTGACCTGACGGATTTGCCTATTCCTGTCAATATTATTCCTTGTTACTGGAAAGATCAAGGAAATCGCTACCTGTGCTCCTGATCCTTCAACCAATCATCCCAGGGCCCTGAAGTCTGTTTTGATTGCCCATGGACTTCTCTTTGTTACTTCATCACTCCCAACTTGAACAATCAGTAGCAGATAGCGATCAGAAGGCCTTACTATACTTTAGAGTTTTCCAGTAATGTCACTTACCTGAGTCCCTGGGAGACTCCCCTGTGAGTCCGGTCATAGCTTTAAGTTTGAAATGGATGTTAACTTGATATTTTTCATTTAGGGAATGATAACAGATAGATTCTTTGTATGTTTAATTTGGCTGACTTAGATGCTCTTTTAAAATCAGAACTTTCAAATGAGGAAATCTTTGTATGAAAGAACTATTAAACATATGCACCACTGTGGTACTGCTCTTCTGCAGTCACCTGTGTGACAGAGCAGATCACCCTAAGAGGGAAAGAGTGGTGTATTGCCCTGTAAGCATCTTCTAGAGAGTTAGTATTAAAATTGATCATTAATTATCTTTAAAGTTAAGCAAGATGTTTTAAGGAAAATTCTGGAATCTGACATGCTGGGGTTTGGAGAGAAAGCAATTGTACTGCAGCACAGAAGCTTTACAAGACCCACCAATCCATACAATTTATATGTGTTTTGCAGCATGCTAGGGACACAATTTGGGAGTTTTCATTTGAACTGGTCTTGACTGACTACACAGTATCTTTATAAGGATTTCAGACACCATATTCTCTCATATCTCTGACTTCAGGCAGCTGACGAAGTTTACCTGTCACTGAAGGAGAGATGTCAAAATAATCCAGTAAGAAGAGACTGAAATCCTAGAATAAGGTGAATGTTTAAATGTATTATTAAAAGACATTTGTTATTGAAGTTCGATGACAGAGACCCAAATAAAATGAGTTTAATGGGGATTATTTGAACAATTTTCATCTTTGCTGTGTCTTTGACTGTTGCGACTTCTTGCAGCCCAGCAAAATTCAGTTGCCGTTACTGTGGTCTGTACAATTTTATGTAGAATAATGTGTAGGCTATTGACACATATTTCATCCATGTCTGTTCCTTGAAATAGGGTCAGCACACTCGGAAAAATGGTTACTGCTCTCTCTTCTTTGAAATTAGGCAGCCTCTGATCTCTGACCTCAGAAGATAAGGACTTCCAAATTTGGAAGGAGACCTTGGTCTGAGCTGGATCCATCATGATCCAGCAATTTGATTGGCTCTTTTCTACCCAACTGGAAAGAGCTTAAAATGTACCTGGTTCCTGCTCATGTCTATTCTATATCCTGAGGCAGCAGACACAGGGGCTGGTACGACAGGGACTCGAGCCAGTGGGCTCCAGTCACCGATTAGCTCATTTCACATCAACCATGTGGCTTTTAGACAGAAGTCTGGAGCCAAGTATGTCCAAATTACCTGAAGTAAATTGCTTCATAGCTTGTTACCAAAATTCCAATAAAGCCCAAGTTTTTGGCTGCTGCATGATATTTAATTAAACTCCGTGCATCTGGTAGCTTCTCTGCATGATGTGGCAAATAGCAAGTGCTTAGATAACAGTTCATTTCAATATATGGAAAGGAATAAAACTCCAAAAACTTGAAAATGTGTTTTATTGCAAAGAAAAAGAGATTTTTTGCTATATAAAAGATTAAATACAATTTGAAACTAACTTGCATTTTTTGAAGTTAGAGAATAAAAACCAGAAATAGTGACGTTATGATTCCAGACATGATTCATACACATTTCAGCTCTGTACAAGTTTCTCTCCAATCTGATATCTTACTCATCTTTGTCTTGCTCAACAGACTTTAAGAAATAATTTCTTATTCATAATTTCTAATAGCTACCTACCTGCTGGACAAAATACTGAACAAAAAGACAATTTCCATCTTGAAGGCTGGATGGTCCTGCTGTAAAACAGAAGATAATAGCTAGAGGAAAGAAGAAACAAGAAGTGGCACTGCTGGTCAGCAAATGAAGCTGTAAAGTTAATGGCAGACGTCCCAGAAAAAGAAACGGGTTAAGAAATTTTTTTGAAGATGCTTATAGGGAAATTCTGTCCATGCTAGTTTAACACAGAAGTCAGCATTAATATTTATGTGAGAAAATTTAAACAGTTGATATGGGAGGCTGGCATTGTGGAGATGAGGCAAGTTAATGTGATCTCATCTGTGAGTGTGAGATAATCCTGTGTGTGGGAAAGGACTGGCTGCAAATAGACTTGACTCAGAAGACTAAGTTCCTAAAGTTTGATGTGATAGAAAGGGGAAGTGTGTGGTGCCTCCAAGGAGAGGGTTTATACAAAGATATGCTCTTTTGCTATGACTAATAGACAGAAATTATTACTAAGTAGTATTTTATGCAAAGGTAAAATGCTATGTGACTTGTAATCTGAGGCATCTCACTCTGGTGTGCATTCTGTAGGAGGCTGAGCAGCTGATTAAGACTAGAGACTGTTACAGGCTCCTATGGTTTTTGAAATCTTCCTGTATGTTTGGATTTCCAATTGCTTGGGGGGGGGGGGAAATGTTGCTTCATGAAATGCCAGGTCTTTGTGCATGTGATTTAGAGTACTGCAAACATTGCAAATTAAAACATAAATTGCATCTCACCATGACAAGTCTTTTCTTATTTCTTTCTGTTGTTTATCCTAAAATACAAGCTCGCAAGCACTAATAAATAAAACAAATTCTACTTCAAGTTACTTATGCAAGTTGAAATACGTTCCCCTAAGAGGGTCACAGAGGCACAAACTGTCAGAATTCCACATCTTGCTGACTGTCTCAAACCATTACTTAAAGTGTAAATGTATCTTTGTCATTCACTGACTGTTATGAGGCAAGGCAGATAGCATCAAGTACATTTTTTTCTAAAAAAGAAAAAAAAAACAGACAGAAAAGATGTTTGATGGCAGATGAATATTATTGATGTGTCATAGCTCTAAATCAGGGACTTGCAAAGAACAGAGCATGCAGAGCTGTCCCACAGGTAAGTAATATCAAATATGGCTGGGTACCTATGGTAATGTGTTATTCAGAGGGGATTAATAAATTTATGTTGTCAGTGGCTCTTACAGGTGTTAATTTTGAAAACAAAAAATGAGGAGATCAATAGTGCAATGTGTTGATAGAGCAAGGAAGAGTGTTTCTACTGGTCTTCAGTGATATTTAAGAAATAGCATGATGGCTCTTTGCTCTTTTACTTTTCCCGAAATAGAGCAGGATTAGGAAGTGTTTAATTCACTCACTCCTTGGTTTTTCAGTTTACTTTTCAAGACTAAAACATGTGTGAGATATTGTGACGAAGGGAAAGGGAAAATTTTATAAGGCCAGTTAGGAAAAGCAGTTTTATCTTTGGAAACATTAAGCTTCCATACTTCTTATCATTATACATGTGTATGTATCTAGAAAAAGTATGAGAGTTCATTTTGTATTTGACTTTTTTAAAATCTATTTATTTAAATTTTGATCCTACACAGAGCAGGTAGAAATTTTTAACTGTGCCAGTGAGACAGCACAACAAAAGATGAAGTTCTTTGTGTTCTGGAGGCAAAAAAAGTTGAATATAGAAAAAGTAAAGTCTAAAAGTGGAAAGTAAAGCACTACCTTAAGGGTAAGAAGGTGAGCAGCGGAGGAAACCCATTCTTTTAGTTTTGTAATATACTTTACGGTTTTGAAGAAAACTCCTTTAATATCTGTTCTTTCTTTTTTTCTACAGGTAAAACACTTCTTGATCATTTACTTGGATACTCAAAAGTTCTTGGACAACCTTGTAGTAAAATGACTAGAATATTTTGAACATGCTAAGTGCTCATAAGGTATACGACTAATATTCCTTCCTAATTGGATACCAAACACTAAAAAACCCCAACCAACCAAAAAACATACACATCCTCAAAGTGTGACAACAAAAAACACCCTCAAAGCAGTAAATTTTGTTGGAATTATCCCAAAGTAGTGCTGCTTGCTCTTAACTTTTTTTTTTATTGTTACTAGTTTTCTTGTGATGCTTTGCTGGGCAGGAATAGAAATAGCATCTAGTTCTCATGGAATTTCCAGAGACTTTAGGAGGTCTTAAATTGTAGATAAAAGTCCTAATTTTTGTTTCACAGACAAGTAAATTGAGGAGCATAAAAATGAATTTACTAGTTAAAAGTTGACAGGTCAATAATGGATAAAAGGCTCCTGTGTCCTGTACTAAAGCTATTATGCATGATATTTTCCTTAAAATTGGCCATTGAGCCATGCTTATGCCTTTTAAAAAGAAAACCAAAAGAAAATATTAAGTTTTCTAACAGATTTTTTCCATCTCCACCTCAAGATGGGTCCATCTGCACAGCATGTCCTATGTCAAATTGCTTTATTTTGGATGAGTAATAATTAGTATGTTTTTCTCTCTTTGCCCTTTCTTCCTTTTGGATCAGTACAGCATTTATTAATTCTAATTAACCTTGCACTAGGATGACAAGTGTAATGAGAATCTTGAATAACATTTAATGATAACAGAAACACAAAAATGAACTTCTGCTTGCTTACCAGATGGAGTTTTACCACTGTCTTACTGCTCTGACTCATAAAACAAATATGTGATTTTACTTCTCTTAGATTATATATACAGAAGTTCCATTGGTGGTAAATATCACAGGGAAAACAGGACTGAAGAAATACAGTATTTTGTTTCTGAATATTTAAATACACTTTAATGCAGAGAAGCAAAATTAACTCCAAAAAGCTTCCTCTTAATTGTCTTTGTGAGAAAATAATGAGATGGAGATAGTAGGGATTTTTTCACTGTTCTTTTTCTTATGATATTTTATAAAAGCCATCAAGTCAAGGTTATATTAATATGGAGTCTTTCACTATCTGTGAATAATTACTACATTACAAACAAAATGAAAATCTAAGGGTAATCTCCTTGACTAAGTTTCTAGATGATCAAATTATGAAATCTATTATCCTCCCTAAATATATGTACACAGACACGCTCTTGTACCACTTTTGACTCTATGGATATTTGTTTGTCTCTCCAGGTTACTTCATCAGTGCATGTGCTTTAGGACAGACAGGACTATTTTGTTTTCCTGGATTAGAATTCTGTTAAACTACACCAAAAGAACCAAATATTGACAATGAAGTTCTCATACCTGCAGTGATAGGTACTGCAACAGCAGCATCTCTATCAGGGGTTATTTTCTGACCAGGTTGCATTTTCTGGACTATTAATTCCTTATAAAGGTAGAGGAGCATATAATCAAAACATATCTTGCGATTGACATTTATCATAGAATGGTTTGGGTTGGAAGGGACCTTACAGATCACCTTGTTCCAACTTTCTTGCCATGGGAAGGGACACCTCCCACTAGACCAAATTGCTCAAAGCCCCATCTAACCTGGCCTTGAAAACTTCCAGGGATAGGACATCCACAGCTTTTCTGGGTATACTGTTGCAGTGCCTTACCACTCAGAGTGAAGAATTTCTTCCTAATATTTAATCTAAACCTCTCCTCTTTCAGTTCAAAGCCATTCCTCCCTGTTCTATCACTATATGCCCTTGTAAAAGTCCTTCAGCAGTTTTCTTGTAGCCCCATTAGGTACTGGAAGACACAAAAGGGAGTCTCTTTACTGGCTGATGCATACTTTTGACACTCTTCCTTATTGGGAAGGGGGTCTATTCTGCATACACTGTCTGCAGAGAGATTGGTCCCACCAACACCATGAAAGTTACAGACATGAACTGAAAAGGTAATAGTTTGCCTTTGTCTTAATTCATTGTTCAATTGCACTTAGATAAATATTTCCCATTTAAAAAATACTTGACTTATTAGAAAAAAAAATATGAACAGGGACTTCTCATTAAAATCTTTAAAGAAATGTTGCTGTGGCTGCATAAGATGGGATGGAGGTAGTTAAACGTAAGCATGTGGTGCCTTTTCAAATTCCCCACAGCATATGTGACTTCTGTATGGTCTGGTACCAAATGGGGCCTCAGATCTTTGAACATGAAACTGTAGCCATAGAGGATACTTCAGGTCATTTAAAATGACAACAGATTTTTACACTTTAGGCATCTGACAGTTCCATGGTATATGTTTATGGTGTATTTGTATTGCTTGTATGATTTGCCTACCTGCATTGCAGGTAATAATATTACTGCCTAGATTTTACTAAACTAGTCCTAGAGCACATCTCCAAGTGAGGCAATTTAATAGTTTTATGATAATTTTACAGGTTGGAAAAGCAAGGACATAGTCTCTATGCAGGTCCATAGCAGAGTCAGAAATATATATTTAAGTACTGGCTCAACTCTTTGCATTAGCATGTTCCCTGTGACATGGCTTGTGTCTTCTAGAGATGGGCTTGAAAATTCCAGCCCACAAGGATAACACATATTAGAAACTTGGTCATCTCTCCTCTGTTTTATGATGCTGTCACATTATTTTAGAACAATCTATTTAAATCAGACAGTGTGGTGTGGACCATGGCAAGCCTGAGGCTGGCAATCCACAGCAGTGAATTATTTTTCTGTCCTAGACAGGACACAACTACTAATCACTGAAGGAACTGTTCCTGTCCCTTGCCTATCTCTCCGCTAAATTATTCACCTCTTCTCTCTTACCACAAGAGATATCTCTTCAGCAATATACCAAATATTTTGAAGCTTTTCTGAAGAACTACCTATCTGTCTGATTCCAGTGAAAATAATTCCAGGCATATAATTCAGACTGCATCCTCACTTGTGCAATCTTGCACTTGCTTTGGTAAGAATTCTGAAAACCAAGGATATAAGAACAGGGCAGATTATTTAATTCAATATTAATATATCATTTATATCTGTCAAAACCATTTTTAAGAGTTGGGATTTTTGAAAAACAGTTATCAAAGGTGTATGTTTATTTGTTTCAATTTTCTGTGTGAGGTTTCAATTTTGTTTAATTGTGTTCACATAGTGAATTGTATCTCTTGTTACGTTTTGAGAGATATAGGACCTTTGTCAGTGGATTTAAATACTCCTATGCTTACTAACATACAAAGATCTGCTGTAGCTGTGGTGTCTTCTTTATATAAATATATAAAAATATACTAGTATTTAAAAATTACTGCAATTCTGAAAAATCTGATCCTATGAGCCTTTAAAACTGTAAAGCAAGGTCTGTGATCTGCCTTCAGTTTGCACAACTATGACTACAGATGGTGCAAGGCATTGAAGAATCAGTCTCATATTTTCTAATACAAAATAGAATCAGACCCTCTATAAAAACATGAAGAAAAAGCAGAGTGAAAAAAATCCCTGTAGTCATATATAACATGCAGTAGAATGAATGTGAAGTTTATACCTACAACAAATAGGTGTAGGTACATATTTGGAATATGTATTTTCACATAATTACATAAAAATTGGTATCATCAAAAGTTTTTCTAGATTTGTTAAAAATGAAGTAAAATTTCAGATGCACAAAATACAAAGGAATGGAGAGGTACCCTAAGTGCATCTTCTTTATAGGGTTTCCTATCATTTACCTTGACACAGAGCTTTTGTTTGAGCACATGATTGGACTTATAAATTTCTACTTTCTATTCAGCAACACCTCAGTAGCAGTTTATGTCCTGTTAAATGCTTTACAGTGGAAAGAATTGGGTTAGAATAAGCCATCTCCTCAGAAATAAGAAAAAGTGAAAGACAAGAGGGGAAATAAAAAAACTAACCCTCAACTGAAGAGAAATAGCCAGAAAGGAGAGGGGCAAATTTTCTACCAGAAGCCCTGGGCTGAAAAGTGACTTTAATGTATGTGTGACTGACTAGGAAGACAGAGCTTGATGCTTTTTTCTAATATCTCTAATATCATGTGATGAACATCACAAAACTGTTTGTGAAAGAATTAATATTCACTGTGATAGGCTGGACTTCCATTCTGGTCTATGGTAGGTGGCTCAAACCTCTGACAGACAAGCTGCAGGGCTATAAATATTCAGAATCTCAGGCATACTTGGGTGAAAATTGCTCAGTAATTTTCAATAGGAAAAGGAGATAAAGAATTTTGTGCTTTCTTGAGGGCTTTTATGTAAAAACTGTCTATCATGAAAAATAGCAATTATAATATTACAGGCTTTCTGCTTCTGGAGGGAAAAAGAAAAAATAGAAAGCAGTTATAGATGTAAAGCACAGCCAAATTTAAGCTTTTTCCAGTTATAAAGTCAAAGAGTTTCCATAGTCTGTGGTGGAACGAAATAGGATTCTTGTGGCATTTACAATCTTACCAAATCCAAAAAATCCCTGCATGGCAACAGTTCTATATAATTTTTACATTGAAGCAAATATTTTTTTCCGAACAAAGAGTTTTACTGTTGGCTGTAGATGAAACAGAACTGGAGGTTAATTATTTTTTTTTTCAAAACTGGTTTGAAATACTGGAGTGCCACACAATAACTCTAACATTGCTCTAGCCTGTTGGCAGAATCCAGTGTGAAGTGCTTGGGTAATGCTAACTTCCTAATGCAAAGCTGACATGTAGATTATAATTTAGATTTTTGATTTCCATTCAAAAAAATGATAGGCTGCAATTATGTTCTTTCCTTTTAAGTTATGTTGTATTTAGGATAATAGAATAGGAATCATCTCCGTTGGAGCTGTGTATAGACAAGCCTGTTAGAGGAAAAAAAATTATTAGGGAACTAACTGCCACTCCCATGCCTGGACTGTGCTGCCCCTCAGCTGGATCAAAGGAGAATGGCAATCTCAGGACATTTACTTTCCCCCTACATCATTCGGATTATATGGGGAGCTGATGCAAGTCAAATATGTCTCCTCCTGCTCTCCTCTCTCGAGGCTGACCTTGGAGGGACTTGGACCTTTGAACCTTCACATGCGAGAGAAACCAGAGGGGCTTCGAAGTTGATTTCAATGTACAGTTTTATGTCTGCAGATTAAAAAGTTTCCAGAGAATGTTGGAGAAAAATAATTGTTGCTCCTCTTTCTCTCTTTTATAACAGAGGAATACAGAATTTTCCACTTGTCTAACAGTACAATAATTTCAACTTTACAGGAACTTTTTTCTTCTCCCCCAATGACAAATCTATTACTCACCATAGTCTTTCCTATTTGTCACAGACTCTTTTTACTCCTGCTTCAGCTCTAACAAGTCAGACAAGACGGGGTTGGTTTTTCCTTCTTACATCAGAGGCAAAAATTCCGAGAATGAATAATGGACTTTCATGAAGCAATCTCTTTTAGTCCCCTGCATCCCCCTATCCCTGTGAAGGATTCTGACATGCAGCAGGCAGGCACCAAGTTCTGCACAGAATTGCTCTGAAGGAATCTGCAATTCATTGTAAAGAAATGTATAAAATGGTGTAATACAGTAGCAAGAAGTTTAAAGAGGAAAAAGTATTGGACTGGCAATCTAGGTGTGGGTTTTTTCAGAATTAATGATCTCAAGGTGACTATTGAATTGTTGTAATAAAATAAACTCTAATAGACCTTGCTTTATTTTCTAAATCCCTTTGATTAAATGATTAAGCCTGTTTTAAAGCAGTCTGCCACTGACATGTAACAGGTCTCGAATATTTTTAGTTCTGAGGCTTGGGTAAATATTCTACTTGATCCTTCAAGCAAGATGTTTGCCCTTAATAACAAATTGTACCCAGGAAGGTGCAGAAATCTCCTTGAGGTGTTAAGGCAAAAAGGATCTTAATGAAAACTTGTCTTCCCTAATCTGGAAGGCAATGTAGCATGGTTGGTTTATGAAGGAAAAACTGGACTCATGAACACAGAAACGAGTGGAAGATCTTCTCTAAGATCTAATGACAATGTACAGTTCTCTGGTGAGAGGTTGTGCTTCAGGCACAATTTCCATGACATTTGCAACATTCAGCCTCAGCTGCTGCCGTACAAAAAGAAGACGACAACGGTTGTGAGTTATCACGTGAAAGTGGTCAACACCAGTACATTTTACTGACCACTGTCAAAAGAGGGGCCTGGATGCTCTCTGGAGACCTGATTTTACTCCAGGAGATCAATCGGCTCTCTTTGTTTCGAATAAAAGGATATTGCTTGAAAAGTGCCTGAGGCATCACAGACTTCCAAGAGAGAATAGGAAAAACAGTTGTTCCATGTGCAGTGTGTGCAGTTGCTCTCAGGCTATAACGTATGAAGGGGGAAAAAAAAATATATCCACCGTATTCTGTGAGTTCAGGAGGTATTAGGAAACGTGTTCTGTGGATGCGATTACACAAATCTGGAGTCAAATGTACTGTACCTGTGGCTTCCAAATCAGAAGCTCAAACAATTGCAAACCCTTCTCATCAGTCAACAATAAAGGTTAACAAAGAAAAGAAATCGAGGGTTAGGATTTTTAATGAATTGATATTTATGGTATTATAATGCTGTTTGTAACCTAGGCTGCCTCTGAAACACAGCTTTCAGCTCTGTTTATTTTATTTCCAAAAAGAATATGAGGAAAATAAAAGGGGTTCAGAGATTGGCAATAAGAATGCTTATAGAAGTGGAAAAACTACCATTGAAGTAAGATTGAAAAGACAGCAGCAGTTTACTTCAGAATAGAGATGAACAAGATGGGACATGAAAAATAACCAAGTGAAAAAGATGGTGCGTAAAAACGAATTTACAGAGAAGCTAGTGCAGGCTTTCTACTTAACTTCTGACATAATATTGGAGCAAAGCAGTATTCAGAGAATCAAGAGACAGCAAATCTGAAATCGACAGAAGGAATTATTTTTTCAGTCAACAATAAGCTAACAAAAGTCATTGCCACAATATATTATTGGAATCAAGAGCTCAGTCGGATTAGAAAAGGAAATGGATGTTTGTATAGATTATAACAACAGTCAGAGTTACTAGGGTTTTAAGAGTAATCAGGGATCTAGAAATGATATAACTTCTCATGCTTCAGGGCAAAAGACAATGATAGGAACTAGGAATATTATTTTTTATAGGCAGCAGAGCTTTTAACTGGACACTGTGAGGGTTCTTGAATTTTACCCTGGAGCATCAGAGGCCAGCTGTGGGGAGGCAGGTGGTCAGAAGGGTGTCTAATGTTTCCTAAGAACACTTTTAATGTTTAGTTTCAAAAGGGGATGTTGGAAAATACTTGTTGTGCTGTCTGAACTGCTGGTCTGGAATGTTCAAAAATGTATTTTATTATTTTATATGCCCAGAGCCAACATGCATAGATATGTATATATTTATATATATACCTATTTATAATCTAGTTGAAGCAAAAATAGACATGGATATAGCAAGAATGCATACCCCAAAGAAATGAGGAAACTGTAAGGTCAGTTGGTAAAAATTGGAAAGTAACACACTAGAATTGTTTTTGGGTTTACTATTCTGTGTCTCATGGGTTCCTAATTAAAAGGTGCATTGTTCCTTATCATCTCCTAATGTCATGATGTTTTGATGCTTGTCAAAATGTCCTGACAAAAAGGAACCGTTTTGATAATTCTGGTCATGTTTAAAAGCTTAAAAGGTTCCATACCTTTATCAGAGAAGGAAGTGATACATGTGCCACCCACAACTGTTATTTAAAACCAACAATAATAACAAGAAAACTTCCCCAACAAATACTCCTTACTTTAACAAAACAGATTTTATTCTAAGTTACACAAAATTTTCCTCTAACTAAATCTACAGACTCAGTTATTTTTATTATTTGAGATAACTTGTTGATTAATAAAATGAAGTGATTCGAAGGCAAAGGTTAACATGAAACAGGTTTATAAAAATACAGTAGCATTTATACTTTAACTTCCTAGGAACGATATCTTGCTGAAGACATACTCTAAAGGTATATGTATTATGAGTGAATTTATAATGTTCTGACAACTTAGGACTGGAATGTCTGTGTTTTTCACAGCTGTTTTATTTCTTCTGTTGCAGAATATAATCTTATGCAGGGTTCTATAGAACAATGTATCTTCACTCAAAAAGGGATTCCATGAAGAAGTCAAAACTGTGTAGTTCAATAGATTAAATACATAATCAGAATATCAAAATTGCTGAATTTGATAACCCAGATGTTCCCTTAGTATTCTCCTGATTACTCACTTACAAGATTAGAAGCATTGTCTGATTTACCCCTTAATCTTCGTGAAGGCTCCATCCCAGATCACTGGCTTTTAAGTCAAAATATCTTTTCTCAAATTCCCTGCTTTATTTTGGGGGTATTATAATAAAAGTGGAAGCAAACACCTTGCTAACTGAGCATAATCTGACTTTGATCTTGGTTCTGCTGGCAAGCAGATATGTCCCTTCTTGATTCTTATGGACAAGACCATTATGTACTGAGTCCCTATTCCTACAATGTAATCTTCACTGTTTTAGGACTAATTAGTGCTTCAAATTAAGGTTCTGTGTACTACCTTTAATAGCACTGGTTACTGAGCCACCTATTAGGAAGTCTCTTAACCCAGCAGATAAACGGTGAAAATTTCATTAGCACTGCAGCTAGCTAACTGATTTTCATTAACAACAGGAAAAAGTCTATTTTACCATTCCAGATAGTGCATCACTGATACTATTTTTTTGTCTTAATTAAAACACAGCTCTGTTTACTGGGAAATTCTTTAAGTCATTGGGGAGCTCCCTTCTTCACCGTAAAGGCTGGTTTTCCTTTTGTGTTAGATGAAACCTGGCAGTCACTGGTGCTTACTTTGACATGAGGCAGCTGCTCTCAACTTTTTAGGTGGGTTTGGTAATGAACATATTTCAAACCATAAGCTTTTGTTTCTCTGGGAGCCAAACTGTTGAAATTTGTGAAGTTGCTGCACCTAAAGAGCCTGATTTCTGATGAGCAGAGCCCCTAGTTATAGTATTTCCTCTTACAATTCCCCAAAAGATGTCATATTCTCATCCCACTTTGCTCCAGATGGGCCACTGACAGTTTTTAAGGTTAGAAATACTTTAGCCTAAGAGCAGCAGCTAAAATAAAAGTAACATTTCTGAGTATAACAGCCTGTGTGAAATACTGAAAGAGGGACGTTGCAGGAGAGAGAGCTATTAATATTTTATGCTATTATTGAAAGTTAAAAGTAATGTGAACAGTACAACTTTCATTCTGCTAGTAATCATGCAAAATTTAGTGACCTACAATGTGTACACATGTGGAATTTTGATGGAATCGGAAATACAAACTCCTGGTTCAAGCTCTGAACCACCCAGGAAAATAGAAATTGCATGTGCTGGTGAGCTGCTTTGTGTGCTTCCATCAAACCGCTCTCCATCGTCTACCAACAGTCCTGGCTCACTGGGGAGGCCCCAGATGACTGGAAGTTGGCGAATGCCACACCCATCCACAAAAAGGGCCAGAAGGAGGACCTGGGAAACTACAACCGGTCACTAATGGTGTCCCCAGGGATCAGTGTTGGGCCCAGTTCTGTTTAATGTCTTTATTGACAATTTAGATGAGGGGATTGAGTCCATCATCAGCAAATTTGCAGATGACACCAAGTTGGGGGAGAGTGACGATCAGTTGGAAGGCGGGAGGGCTCTGCAGAGGGTCCTGGACAGACTGGAAAGTTGGGCTGATTCCAGTGGGATGAGGTTCAACAAGGCCAAGTGCTGAGCCCTGCACTTTGGCCACAACAACCCCCTGCAGTGCTACAGGCTGGGCACAGAGTGGCTGCAGAGCAGCCAGGCAGAAAGGGACCTGGGAGTGCTGATTGACAGGAAGCTGAACATGAGCCAGCAGTGTGCCCAGGTGGCCGAGAGGGCCAATGGTATCCTGGCCTGGATCAGGAACAGTGTGGCCAGCAGGTCCAGGGAAGGGATTCTTGCCCTGGACTCAGCGCTGGTGAGGCCACACCTGGAGTGCTGTGTCCAGTTCTGGGCCCCTCAGTTCAGGAAGGATATTGAGGAGCTGGAGCAGGTCCAGAGAAGAGCAACAAGGCTGGTGAAGGGACTGGAGCACAAGTGCTATGAGGGAGCTGGGGTTGTTTAGCCTGGAGAAGAGGAGGCTCAGGGGAGACCTCCTCACTCTCTACAACTCCCTGACAGGAGGTTGTAGCCAGGTGGGGGTTGGTCTCTTCTCCCAGACAGCTCTCAGTAAGACAAGAGGGCATGGTCTTCAGCTGTGCCAGGGGAGGTTTAGGTTAGATATTAGGAAGAAATTCTTTCCAGAGAGGGTAATCAGGCATTGGAATGAACTGCCCAGGGAAGTGGTGGATTCTCCATCCCTGGAGGTTTTTCAGATGAGACTGGCACTCAGTGCCACGGTCTAGTAACCACGGCAGTAGTGGATCAAGAGTTGGATTTGATGATCTCGGAGGTCCTTTCCAACCCAGCTGATTCTATGATTCTATGATTCTATCATTTCAGATCTCATCAGTGGCCTTTTTTAACAACCAAGTCTACTGGTTTGCTTTGTTTCTATTCCATTAATTCAGATACGGATTTAGGTACTGTTCAGGCATAACAAAGATGTATTCTTATTTTAATATTTTATAATCTATTCTTTATTAGCCTTTTCCTTTACTAAAATTAACTATACTACTGCTCCTTACAGCCATTTTTAATGAATTATCATTTTCTACATGTTTTGAAATTTTATTCTCAATCTATCCCTGATGGAAAATTACAAATAGTTAGAAAGTGATTGTTAGTAGCATGCTTAAGCATTACCTACCTTTACAACTAATTACATAGCTTGGTTCTGTCCTGCTTTTCCTTTCGTAAGAACAGCGGGATGGCTTCAAAACAAAAAATAATGAACTTTAAACCATTGCATCTTAGCAGTACAGACAGCTAAAACCACAACTCAGGATTGAAATTCAACTGTATTATGTCTGTGCATCTTTTTCTGGAATTAAAATTATAAAACTAAGTCCTAGTTTTTGTAGTTTCTGGTGGGTTTTTTGTAATTTTTTCTTTTTTTGTCTTTTTTTTTTAAATAAGTCCAAGTCCATGGATGATAGTTTTGGAGTGGCTATACCACTAGTTTTGGAGGATTAGCAGAAAAGGGAAAACATCATTTCCCAGTTTAAAGAAGAAAAATGCAACTGAACAAAGAGTTCATAATATTGCCTTTAGAGACTACATTATTTAAGAGAATGACCCTAAAAACAATTATGCTAATGTACATTAGAAAAAAAAAAAAAGGCAAACAAAAATGTTTCGTAGCTTTTTTTGTAAGACTTTACTATTCATCTTTCCTAGTGAACCAGTGAAAATTGGGAGCAACTCCTGGAGCAACTGTTATTGCTCACTGGTATGCAGCAGATGGTAAGTACAAAATATACCAGGCCAAGAGTTTCTACGTCAAAAGATGATTTTACTCATTTTATTGCTGCTTTTCAATCTAATAATTTATTCTTCTTGTTTACTGAGAGCACACACTATGGCATCCAGAAGGAAATGAGTTCAGTTCATTTGATGCTGGAATCATTCAGATTTCTTGTAATTTTGTTGCTTAGTCCTGCTTGCTTAAGTGCTCTTTTGAAGCTTAATGGAGATGCTTTGCCATTTTAATTACTAATATCTAAGCAAGTTTTATTCACATGCAGAATTTTCTCCCAGTAAATGCTTCTCTACTTAATATATAATTAATCTACGAATAATTGGATCTAGAAATAGAGGAGAGTCTTCTTGCTACATCAAATCCCCCTTCCAGCCCCCATTCCACCTATGTTCATTATTTCCCACCATTGAACTATGTAAAGTCTTTCTAACTTTTCCATAATGCAGTGTACACTAACAAGATGAGACAAAAGGAAAAATACTATTGTAAAATATACTTGATATAGCAGTTGTTAATGTGTGAGTGAGACTGAGATAGCAAGACTGCAAATAAGGTGGGGAAGGTCGCGATATTTCAGTGTCAGTGCCATGGTAAAGGCCATTATATACTTTTTCCTAGCTGTAATATGGGCTTAGTAAGCGTCCATGTCAGTGGGAAAATTGAGTTACATTTCTCATTTTTTTTAGCGTGGGTGAAGAAATCTCCTCAGAAACCTGAACAGTCTCCCTCATTAAAATGTTTTCAGCCATTCTGGTTCCATGAAAAGCATCATCTGTGTCAAACCAGTATTTTGGGGAAAGAAAAACTATTTCATTGGAAAGCTCTTATCTCTAGAACTCAATTAAAAATAAATATATCTTAACCTCAATAAAGTGGATGGTTTCACGTATTTCACATCTAAAGCATCCAATAAATATCTAGTTAATCCCCTGAACAGTTTCTCACTGTAGGTAAAAATTATCTTCCTTGTTTCACAAGAGGAGAAACAGGAGCAGGGGGATTATACGATTCATTCAAGGTCACGCTCAGAGCCTGTGTCAGAGCCAACAGCGCAAAGCTTTGTTTCGTAATCCATTATCATCATCACAAGACCAGCTTCTCTTCTTCACCACTCAAAGGCTTGAAAAAATATGCTATGGAAAAATCTAATTTTTTTACTCTTTTTTTTTTTTTTTTTAATTTCTGTATGTAAGAAGTTAATGAATCGCTTGGATTATGCAGTGCCATAGATGAGCTTTATAGAGGATTCAGAGCTGGTTTCAGTTCCTATTGTCAAACAAGTGCCTTGAGAGCTGTGTCCTACCGTGCCCTACCCAGCATTTCTGATGTGTTCTCCTTGGCCTAGAACTATGGCCATTCCTAATTACTATGGGTTTGTGATAGCAGGTTTTAAATATTAAAACCCCTTCACTCAGCTTGGACTTTAAAAACTGGTTGAGAAATGGGAATTTTACAAACCAATATCTCTGAAAAACCGACCATATTTATGTATTTAAGTACAGTCTGACAGAAACAGGAAAAAACAAATTAGCCACATACCTATAATCCCTAATCCTTTATCTAATTTAAAGTATTAGGTGAAAAATGAGGTTTGATCCTGCCTGTTGTTGCATCTTGTAATGATGCCAAGAAATGCTGTTCTGGTTTGGTAGAGTGAAGATGTGTACCCGATATGGCTTTCTGTGGTTAATTTCCCTGTGAGTATTAAAAATGAAAAAAAATATAAAAAGCCATCTTAAAAATGTATTGCAGGCTTAGTTTTATTCTTTAAAAGAAATTATTTATTCAATATCCTTTTAGTTCCACTGGATTCAAGTCCTACACAATTGACAACTTTGGAGGCTAATTAAGTTGCAGTCAGGGGCTATTTTAGCTTGTCTTATGTCTCTGATTACATGGAACATATTTGTAGAGTAAAGCGTATTTCAGCTTTAAAGGGTATAATGGAACAAATAGGTATTATATAGTATTCCTCCTCAAGGTAAACTGGAATGGATAATTTAATTTCCAAGGCGACAAATTATCTTATCATGAGCGAACAGGCAGTTTCTTCCCTGCAATAAACTAAGTAGGTACAGACAGCTCTAACCAGATGAAATCATTATCCATTTTAAAGCGGAAGCATTGGATAGAAGTAATTTTCTCAGCCTTAGTTTCAAAGTAGAAAGTAGCTCTCGTAAACACTGTACACTGTGGTCTTAGGTAAGAGCAACAAGTTTAACCCTTTCAGTGAGAAAAGGTAAACAGGGCTATATTATAAAGATGATAAAATAAAAAAAAAAAGCGTTTATATGTATAACAAAAATAAAAATTCAATGCAAGGCAGAAATAGTTAAAAAAGCAGAGCTAATATATCCATTATGTATTTTGAAAGTTCACAGAGATCAGAGTAAATTGTATGAATTCTAGCAGAAAAGGACAAAACTGATTTTTACACCACTGCAACATGTTACTGGGTTGTGTATTTACATTTGAAGTGTGAAGATGCAATTATGTGTATGCCAATTAACCCTCTTCTTGTTCTTTGCAGGTCATTTTATGTTATTGTGATAATGGGTATGTACAAGGGTACACCTAATACACAAGTTCAGAAGCTGCCCTGCTCTGCTTGCTACTTGGAACAAAAACTGAGACTTTCATAAGTCTGTCAATTTACTTGGGCTGGAATTAAAAGGAAAATAAGGTTTCTCATGTTTTGAAAAAACCGAGAATGTTTTACAGAATTTTAAGTGCCTTTTCTGAGCAAATAACACAAATTTCATGCCCTTTGGAAGTGATTTGGCCCCTTTTTTTTTTTGTAAAATGTGATTCCTAGTTAGAAATTTATTTCAGAAAGAAGTCTGGACAATGTCTGCCTGAGGAAACTTGAGGTTTCATCCTTATTTTTAAGGGAGGGATCTAAACTTGGAGGCTGATATATCTCCCACTCTTGATATCTAGCCCTACATGTGGTGTGTTCCTCTCTTGCATAGCAGTATGGCTTCCTCCAGATGGATAAAGACTGGCTTTATCCTAGGCTCACCAGTAGGAATGGTATCCTTCTGCATTTGGGGAAATAGAACGCAAGGTTAGGATGGTTTAAACTGATTTTTTTCCTCTTCACTTATACAAAAAAAAAATGAAGTTAGAAATATCTCCTCATCTTCAGAGAAATGTTTTTTGGGTTTTTTTTTTTGAACACGTTCTTGACTATCTTGCCGATATTAACTCTTTAGGTGTTGAAGTCATCTCTGTACACTGAGTTCTATGGTCTCTATTAGCTTACTGGTAGACATAAAGAGTCTAGAAATTATCAGGGTTTCTACTGAGGGCTGTCAGCATTAGGTGCCCGGATTCATTGTTTTAGACATAAAACTTACCTAAGTGCTTTGTAGATCTGATTTTTCACCTAGCTCAACTTTTTTTTTCCAAGAAAGCTACTTGCTGACAAAAGTGTTGGTTTTCCCCTACCTCTCTCAAAAAGTAAATGAGAAATCAATGGAACAAGTGTCCTGATTCCCTTCTTGGTTTGCTACTGAGAGATGAGGGATCATCCCCATATTTGTGTAAAGTATTAATTCTGAGTAGTATAAACCCCTGGGCAAATAGCGCTTATCTCATCTAATCATTTTAAACTAGGTCTTTCTGCTTAAGAATATGTTTGTTATTTTTGATGTTATCAAAAGGTATTTTCAGAACACTTGGAATTTTCAGATGCATTTAGTTGTTTATATGTCTGTCACCAATTTGAGTAAAACTGTTGAAAGAAAATAAAAAGTAATCTAGTAGAGATTATGGGGCATTTCACTTAATGTGCATAAAGCAGCATAAATAGCATTACTGCATACAGTAGATATGCTCGTTACTATTGCACTCCTGTAATTTTCCTTCTTAAAAAAAGGCACTTTGTCTAATTTTTTTTTCTGCAATATGTTTTCAGGGTGCAAATAACATTAAAACAAGAAACACTAACACAGAACCCAGGAATCTGTTCTTTCATAGCCTAAGTATAGTGTGTTGATAAACCTTGACCACTTTGGTCAAGTTGAATATTACAGGCAATGGAACTGGGGGTGGATCTTTGTCATTTCTCATCCCATTCCGAATCTGCACTTTCTCTCTGCAAAATTATTTGAAATGATCTGATGTTTTTGACTCATTGAGGAAAACCGTAGGACTGGAGGCTTGGAAAGAAGGG
Organism: Pipra filicauda; assembly: GCF_003945595.2. Classification (NCBI taxonomy): domain Eukaryota; kingdom Metazoa; phylum Chordata; class Aves; order Passeriformes; family Pipridae; genus Pipra; species Pipra filicauda. The sequence goes on from NW_024104310.1 coordinate 334,903, forward strand.
GGTTTCTTAAAAGCAGCATAAGAAAACATAAACAAAGAATCCCCCAAAGATTTAAATTTTAAGATTATAGTTCAGTTCAGAGTTCCATATGTGAGCACTCCAGGTAACATGTCCAAGCAGTTTGAAATCATAACTTTTATAGCGTACCACCTCTGTGTTGTAGCAACCTCTATAAACCTTTCTGCACTTTGAACTGAGTTGTGAGCAGTTGTTGACTTCATGCTGCCATCTCTGAAAGGTGCTCTGGATTTATATGATTGATGTAGCAATGTTTTTGTGAAAGCAATTTGGGATACCTTGGATATGAGAGATCTCTATATAAAGTCTCATTCTGTAGTCTACCTTTCCTTCTTTCTAACTGGACCTATTTCCCAAAAGAACCAGATCTTGTCACTTCAAGATTAAATATGAAGAAGCAGCTATGTTCAGTGGTCTCATGCAGGTAGGCAGACACATTTGCTGAAGGAAGTAAAGAGAAATCGTATTCTTGATAAATTAAATTTGACTTTTGTAGCAAGCTTTCTTTTTGACTGAGGATGTCAATGTTTTCTCCCTCCATTTTCTTTTTTGATTCAAAATGTAAAGTAAACAATTTGTTACAAAGCAATTCTGCCATGTGCTCCAAAGACATGACTTTTTTAATCTAAAAATCCTTACATTAGGGTTAGACTTTTACTATGATAGGTGAGAAAAATGTGCTACCACTAGATTATGAAAAGGTGGTGAACATGAACAAAATTACATTGTCACCCACTACTTCTGGAAAAATTCAAGTCCAACTCATGTATCTTTGCTTAGGGCTCTATTACTTTTCATCCTCAGAACTCTAATTGCATCCTCGATGTGCATGAGGTTTGAAGGGCAGATAATCTCATAAAGCAGAGAGCTCTTTACAGCCTTTAGTAGCTTTTTTCTGCTACCAAAAATGCATTTCTCTTGTAGGTTCATGATGACACTGTTTCAGAAAGATGACATATTGGTTTTGGATAGTGATTTACATAAAAATGCAAAAAAGCTGCAGTGTAAAGCCAAAATGAGGGTAAGGGTTTTTTCTGTCTCGTGTGCCTCTGAGCAGAAAACTGTGGCATTGATTGATGCAATACTGTGAGCATTCTGCGTAATTCTTTTTTTTATCCCTTTTACTTAAAAAAAAAAAGAAAAAGTTTATTGGAATCAGCAATATCTGCATGATGCAAAAACATTGATGAATTGGCACTGCTAATCAAAGAACTGAATTTTCTTCCACACAAGTGAAACGTCACAGCCCATCTTTTTAACCATAATAATGTCCTAAAGTTCATATTTACTGAAATTCTGGTTACGCATTATTCTAATTTGGGTTGGGGGAGACTGTACTTAACTACCAATACAGTAAGAAACACCTTGGAGGTTGCTTTATAGTAGTTTGGACCAACAGCAATAAAGACCAGTACTGATCACTACTGGTGATTTTTTTCATAGTAGGTTTTGGTTTAAGTAATTTATAAGTTATCAACATTTAATCGTTTTGGCTGGAAACCAACTTGCTGAAAAATTACAGCAATCACTCAGTCAAATAGGCAAGTTAGGAAATGTAGAGATGCCTTGCAAAAAATACAGTTTGCAGGTGATGGAAGTACACAAGGTCACTTTCGGGAAAAAATTTATGGTGATTGATTGTAAGACACAAAAAAAATTCAAACATCCAAGTGGCTGACTTTTTGAAATGCCTGTTGTTTGAATGTTTGTTTTAAACCCTTTTAAGGGCTGAAAAAGACCATCTTCAAATATATTGTGGATGTATTTTTTATGAGTTGAATAAGCTTATTTTTATTTTGGATGTTATACAAGCTGAGGAGGTAGGGAAAGAAAGGGTTGACCTGAAAAGGACTTTTTTTTTAACCTTAATAAAGAACAGCAGTCATTTCTGTTAACAATGAACTGTATTTCTACTATTTGTTTTGCCTTAAAAAGGTGAATTATTTTATTATTACTGTATTGTCAAGGAAAGCTGGGGAAATTAGATGTCATCCTTTCATCTGTCATAGATTCCCTGGGAAATGCTAAACCAGACACATACACAAAAGCTTTTTCCCTGCCTTTGAGAACTGATTCCTGTGTGGGAGGATGGCTGAGCCTTCACTACTACAGCCAGTATCCAGGAGAGTTGCATTTATGACCTCTGAATATAAAATGATAACACATGCTGCAAGAAATCATTCAAGTTCACTTATTTTGGGCACTGGTAATGATTGGTATTCTTTAATCTCTTTGTCCAGTGGCTTGTTGTTTTTAAAGTGATTGTAGTAATTAAAGCTGGTGTCTGGGTAGTTAGATATTGTTCACAATGTGACCACAGAGGGCTCCTGAGCTCTCCAATGCCACATCCAGCACAGAGCCCAGAGCTCGGCTTCCTGCCAGGCAGGTTGTCACCAAAATGAGCCACCTCAAGTCGCCCCTGGCTGCACTTCAGGTTGTTATACAAACAAACAAAGAAACAAATCCCTTCAGGTCACACCAGAATAGGTAAGAAAGCTCCTGAAGCTGGCGGCTGCCTCCTCAAGATCTCTGAGAAAGCAGATAAATGGTCCAGCTGTTGAAGTCTCGGAAACGTTTGTGTGGGTGGAGGATGCATCGCCCAGTTCCTCTGAAACTGAGGCATTATGCGGACAGTTTTAAAGGATTGCGTTGTGTGTTTGTGTGTTTCCTTCCTCCCACCATTTACCTTGACCATCTTTTGAGATTTTTTTTTTTTAAGATATACAAACTTCCTATAGGACAGAAATTGCCCCATATCATTAATGAAAGTTTTTGGAAGAAGCGCACACATTAATGTTGAGGAAGCAGTCAAATGCTACAGAAATCAGGACTTTGTCCTCATTTCTGTAGTAATGCAGGATATCACAAAGAGTACTGAATAGAAAACAAGAAAATGGAAGGGCTTCTCCTTATGTGTACACCACCCATCCTCTGTGCTGAGGGAGAGGGTACCTGTAGGAGAACGCAAGTGAAGCCCGAAACTGAAACTCATATGCGTGTGTTAGTAGAGAGGGGAATATGTTTAAGTGCAATTTTAATTCTGATGTTTCCTATCTCGTAGCATGTTGATTTTTTTTCTGCAGTGAAAAGTTTATTTAATGTATTTGCATCTGTAATTGCATTTAGAGTAAAAACTTGCTAATGTGAGTATGGGCGAGAGATTGCTGGGGGAGACAGGTTGTGCTCCTGTAATAGGAATGCAGAGAATCCAATCTGGATAATTATATGTCCACATAATTTAAGGTTAGTAGTTATCATTTACTCAGTGAAGTTTCAATGAATTTTTAACGAAGGTCATTGATGCTCAGTTTATCAAGTGGATTAGTTGTGTTCCCACCAAAAGAGTGAAGATCATAAGTAGCTCTAACACTGATTACCAGGACCTCAGGGCTTCATTTGTCTTCCTTACTTGATATGTTTCCTGTGAACAATGCAACTGGAGGCTTCATTTTCAGTGAATGTTCTGATATCATACATCTTGGTGGTCTTTATTGATTTATATTATTCTACTGGTGATGTTTCACCAAGAGCAATTGAAAGATTCTAATTATTTTGCACCAGATTTTCATCATATTCTGCATCCGCATAATTACCTCAGATTTACTCCTCTCTAATTGAGATTGTAATTTGACCTGATATGTTAATGACTTTAAAGTAATATAAAAGATGATGAAACCATTGAATGAATATTTTCAAATAGGGTCACCCACTTACTCACACACTCAGGCAAAAGAGTGTCTGATTTGTTTGATGTAGGTGATGTAGGGAATATCCATGGGCAAGAGAGATGATACATGAAAGAGAGGAATAAGCAGGGTTTTTTTGGCAACAATACAATCAAAATTCAAACTGGAATAGTAATTTGGCAGCTGGAATTCACTTCAAGTAGAATAAGGCTGCTGGATGCCACCAGTTCACAGCAATGGCAAAAAACAGGTAAGATTGCCCTGGGGGATAAGAGGACATGAAACACGTACATTGTTCAGATGTACAGGTGCTGACATACCTGCTCTCTGTTCCAGGTATTAAAAATGATCCAGTTCTAGTGGGTAATCATAACCATCAGTGACAGCAGTGCAGTTCACATGCATAATTCTGTAACCTGCCTGGTGCAGCAAAAGACAAAGCCCTTTTGACCAGTGATATGTCACTTTCTTCCACTTTCAGAGAGGTGAAATAAATTTGAGTTCTGGTCCCTGCACTCTGGATTATTTCCTTTCTTTTTCCAAAAATAGTTCAATATGAAAATATAAAACTACCCTGGGAAGGAAGAAAGCAGAATTTCAGAACTTCTCTTTCTATTCTAATAACCCATTGTTGCCTGTAGTTATGTTCCTTTTTGTTCTTGTGCACCAGGAATATTTCACTCAAGGAAGGAGAACCTTTGTTTTCAGCTCAAGTAGACCATTTAGTTATTCCATCTCCTATTAAACCGGAAAAAATTAGGTTAGAGTGGTCTTTGGCAGGTGGAACAGGTACAGGTTACATCTGCTGCCCTTCGAGTAGAACCCAATACATAGACATTTACCACTTGAGCATGTTTGAGGGACTTTAGTTTCAAGAAAGCTTAACCTAATTACATGTAAAGATACTGCAACTGTGATGTATGTGATTACCTGTTTTATATTGAACTAACTTTTCACATTCTTGGTAAATAGCACAATAGCAATGAGTCATATACAAAATTAAAAGAGGTAGCTACTCAGTTTAGAAACCTATGTATTAAAATATATTTATTATGGAGTAAGGTTTTGTGTTGGAAATTTGGACTTTGGCTCCAGCCATCAAGTCCTGCTCTCGACGTCACAAGGCACTGCTTCAATTCTGCTGTGTCTTGTCAAGAGTCACAGAGAAAGAAAACCTTTTTTGAGCTGAGAACTAAATCTGGTATTTTTATAGCTCCTGATCCAGGCCTTTTCCAAAGACTGTGGATTCTGTTGCCCTTCTGCTCACATGTGCCTCCAGATGCCCTAGAGAAAACAGAATTGTTGTGTTTTCTTTTTATTCACTCTTCATCCTCTTTTTTTTTTTCCTGATGTTTTGAATTACATTTAATATGAGTTCAGAGGCTGGTAGTTCTCTTCAGTAAACACAATATAGTTTTTCCAGACAAGTTCCTGCTGTTTTTCTGAATTTGCTTCCTTTTGCCCTATGGCCATGCACTCTCTCCTATAGCTCAACACAGACTGTTATTTTGGATAGCTCAATGAAATTAAATTAGTTGTTTTCTTTCACACAAATATCATTTAGGATCACAGAATCCCATTTGTAGCTTATTGTATGGTTCCTAGAAGACTGGATTACAAATCTACAAATCTCAGCTGGGTAAGGGAAGTGTTTGGAAGGTGTCCAGCAACTTAAAATCCTCCAGTTTAATTGATTACAAATTATAGCATGTTGGGCAAACTTTGCAAAGATTGGTGCTGAATCTCTGATGTTTTGCTACACCCACAGGATTATTTCACAAAGTATCCATCAGGGTGATCTATTCTCTGAAACAGGGCTCATCCCTTAGCCTTAACAATTTAACAAAGTCAAAAAGGGAGTCTGAGGTGGATCACTGTTATCCTTACTGGGCTGTTTCCTTCAGCTTGCCTACATCTCTCATTCCCCTTCTAGTATGTGAGGCTCTGTGATTAAATTGCAGGCTTGGGAGTCTGACAATTTGTGTTGTATTCCCAGTTCTGCCACAAAGTTGACATAGCAGGATGTATGGCTTAGCTCATGGTCGTTTTTTCTTATAAATATGTGAACATGACGATGTTTGCAATTGCATACCTAATTTATGCACATAGACATAACAGTGACCATACACATAAATGAGATATTTGCAGATGCAAATAGCTACTTATGCACATAACAGGCCAACAGAAATACACAGTTGTTGCAATTATACTCACAAACTATATGAATGAGTGAAGAGGCACGTTATGAAAATCAGACTGCTGGCCAAAAAGATACTATTAATATTCCTATCCATCATGAGGCATGGCTTATTACTATTTGTAATGAGCTTTAAGGTTATTAAATGGGAGATGCTAAAGATCAGCAATTTTTTTATCTGTGCCTGGAGGGTTAATTTATGTCATAGATTCCTCCATTTGGATGATCTTGAAAATCTACTAGTTTTTTTGCTGCAGAACTTTGTATCACAGGGCTGGACTACTTGGGTATGTGTGCACTGTTCTCCCCCAGTCCTCAAAAGGGAAAACAAGAGTGTGGAGATAAAATGCAGTTACTCTTTCACTGTTTTAAAAACCTTCCCTGAGGCATGCCGGGCCCCAGCAGGCAGGATGTACCTGAATGTGGAGGCTATTTGTTTGTTTTGTACCTTTGCTGCCATCCTTCAGGTGCTCTGCGTACAGCCTCGTTGGCATGACGGAGTAGCAACAGGGGAGAAAGTGAAGGCAAAAGCACCATATCAGAAAGAGCTCTTTAAAGTCAATGTTCAGGTAGCTGAAAAATTGAACATCCTGCTTGGAGTTTGTCTTTCAGGAAAGAACCAAAACCAGAGTGCTCTGCCTAGGAAACCACGAGGCACTGCCAAATACTGGGTCTAGCTAATTGCCTGTGGGAAACCTGTGCACCTGAAGAGCCTGTCAGTCCAGGAGATTTAAACCATCTGTGTGCCCAGTTGTGTATTCTAAATAAGTACAATTCATGAGGCAGAACTTCCAGAATATCATTCTTCTCTCAGCCCATGGACTGCTGTGTCCTACCGGAGAGCGAGTGAGAATCGGTTACGGCTCGGTTGTTTCCATCCGGTTCATTTCTCTCTATAGTTGCAATAGAAAGCTAAATATCTTTTTATCAAATGTTCATTCAATAATGTTGAATTACAGGCAAATGCAAAAGCAATTATCCAGGAGAAAATAAGGCAGCCGAAACATAAGTATTTGTTTAATACCATGAATTTTTAATTATGTATTCTCAATTCTCTCTGTTTAGGACTGTATTTCAGGACAAATGACCTTCCACTACACCCTGTGTATCTGGCCTGCTAACTGCTCAGACTGGAGGAGATGGTGAGTTTTTGAGCAGCTCTCTCTATGGAAATGGTATGACAGAGGGATGTGTACTTGGATCTTCTAAAGTTCATCCAAGTTGTGACAACCAGAGCAATTTTTTTCCAATTACCATGAGACAGATAGAGCTGTAATGATTTCCTTAATTACTAATGCCAACTGTACTTCGTTTTACACTGAATGATTTGGAAACTTCAAGAAGACATGACTTTGGTTTGGATTTGAAAGCTTTGTAGCTGAAACTATGCAAGAGGTAATAGCTTGCTTTTTTCTAATTGGTTTAGTTCCAGATTAATAAATATAGACTTTATAAACTAAGAAATAAATATCTGAAAACTGGAAAATATATTTTGTCCAGTTTTCTTAAACTCTTTTTTAACAGAAAACTAACCTGTAAGCTAGTACAATAATAAGTGTTACACATGTACAAATTCCCCAGGCTATTTATTTGTAGTCCAGAAGTTTACCCTGATGTGGATATTTTTAGTATTTGACTTTTTTTAATTCATTTTTACAAGATAACTCATACATACTGCATTTGCCATAATATAAATTATCTCAGTTGCATGGAAGTAATTGAAAGGAATATTATAATAGTCTAATGAATCTTAAACTCTATCATAAGAACATTTGGAGAGTATTGGGGTTTGTCTTTACTTTGATATTTTTGAGTTTTTTTTCCTTAGTTTTCCACTGTGCCTGTGAGCGAACCTCTGCTGTCTGCACTAACTATGTAGATGCAGTCTTATTTTTTTAATATCATATATAGAATGCTGTTTTTGCTGATAAAATGGGGAGAATTACTGGGACCAGGGCACTTGCATCCTCACATTAATTTAAACTCAGACACTAATAAGTGATCCTATAAATAGCATGAGAGGCAAAACTGTTTAAAAAAAACTCAGTAAAGATGTAGCTGGAGCAAGTAATAGGAATATGGTTCCTCAGTTAATCTCCAGAGAACAGCTCTTTCATTTAAGTTTGGAATATTCAGATGAATTTTAAATTGTGTATAACCGTATCTCCACAAAATGCATCCTACTCATCGATGCTAATGGAATCATTTAGAAGTTGGAGAATTTTAGCTTTATCTCATAACTTTATAAACTTAGTTTGACTTGGAGTTTGTGACTCACATAAGAAGTTGTACAGCTACTAAAAATAAATGTGTAATCCTGTGATAGGAAATCTTCAGAAACTTAAGAGATTCAGATAAGCTGTGCACTGGCTCTCGGCTTGTCTGAACTCCAGGGAATCTTGCTAGGCTGGAAAGCTTTATGAAAATCTGAGAAAGTTAGGAAACTGTCTCTGATATTGGAAACATAGAAGATGAAAAGTTTGCAGTCAGTCCTGCCACTAACTTACTGAATGACCTCAGGTAAGTGTTCAGATGTTCAGGTTAAATGTGAGTAAAAATTATTTATCCTTCATTGTCACTTTTTTTCCTTTGCAAAGTAATGGAAACCAGTGTTTTCATCAGAGAATTTGCATAAATGTACCCCAAAGTGCTGTTTTGTTGGCAGGACTGAGAAACTCTGTGTGTATTTTATTTGAAGGGTTAGAAATCTCAAACTGGTGTCTATCTTAAGGTTTTACATAGTAGCTCCTCAGTATTCAGAGGGCCTCTGAGGCTGACTGCCATAATAGTGGTGCTGAGATCAGCAATAGCAGGTTTAGGAGATTAGGAGAACCACCACTGGGCTGTATTTATTTACTTAAGTTTTAGTTGAAATTTAATCAAGAATTGTTCAAAAAACCCCCAACACACAAACCACAAAACAAAACAAAAACATAACTGGATTTTTTAAACATCATAGTATAGATTCAATTCAGGATTTACTCTGAGTTTATGCCTATGCATGCAAGTCTTTAGGCTACAAGAACCAGTGTATGTCTCTCTTGGATAAAACAGACTGAAGTGGAAAAGGAAAATATTCTTTTTCTTTGTTTAAAGACTTTTTTTTGTTGTGTATGCTTATTGCAATATTTGATAATGAAGACAGTAAGTAGGTAATTCATACTAAATCATTTCTTTCTGAGAATTATTTAGTTTTAAGGTTTATGTTTTATTAGGAATCAGAAAAACAACAGAGTACAAGCAAGAAATAAACAGAATATGAATCTGGTAGACATTTAATGACAGAAAGGAATCTCAGAATTTGTGAATTATGCCTATTTCACACAAATAATAAATAACCAAGACTGTGGGTCCTAAAGTCCGTAACTATATCCTGTGAAATTCAGAAGCAACCCTCGGTTCTACAGCTCAAGAAAATCTCTTGCACAAATACAAAAGTCTTGTTTATATAATTTCATGAGGTGATGCAATTAAGGTGAAGTGTACTTAGTATAAAGATTACAAATATACTTCTCTGTGCACATGACACTTTTAAAGAACTGTAACAAGATGGCTAAGTAGCAGACACAGCACCTCTTTGTCTGCATTGCAGCAGTAATTGGCTTAAGAGGCAGACAACAGTAATGAACATTTGTCTGAGCTCCTTGGAAAATGTCTTCAGCCCTGGCAAATGTATTTGCTCCACTATTCATTTTGTAGGTATAAAGCACAGTGCCATTTGCCTACCAAAGCATCATCTCTTTAAGCAGATTACGGTTTATTGCTCCAAACACCTGCATCTGAAGGGGAAGGAACATTTCCATGACATCATCCCAGTAGGTAGTGACATTTTGAATGCTTGATGACATTTCCTCTTGTAAATAGACAGGGGAAGTCAGTAGGTGCAGCATTACTTTACCTTTTGTGAAATGTCACTGCGCTGAGGAAAGTGAAAGAACTCCTGTACATTATTTTATTGTTTCTGGGAAACAGAAGGAAATTACACCAAAAGGTTCATAGTATCCTATGTAATTCTTACACTATTTGCCAAGGTTACTTTAAAGAAATACCAATGAACTTCTAGTGCATGCATTGTTAGTTTTTGTAATAAATAGCTCTCTTACTTAAATTCATGCCTATTTACACTTCTAATGCTCCTGACTTTAGCTTGTAGAAAGCACATCTTTTACAACCTTACCATCTGTCCTCCAGGATTTACTTAAAAAAAATTCCAAAACATTTTTCTTGTAACACCTAAAATTTTCCCTTCTTTATGTCTTTTCTTTGCTTTCTAACATCTTAACTGGTATATTGTTGATCATTAGAATAATGATTCTGATTTTGGTCTCTGCTCCCTTATTACCATTTCGTCTCCTGGCTCTCACTTGCCTTCACTCAGCTTGTACCCTGGTATTCAGAGAAGAGTAATGTCATTGGACTCTTGGCCCTAGCAGTTTTTCCTCTCCTGTAGACATCCTGGGAATTTTGTGTTTACAGATCACAAAAAGGAGAATACATTTACTGTGAGTATAGTCATCCACAAGAGAAAATGTGTAGGGTCGGCTGTGTTACATTTTTCTCTGGAAAGCTGACCCCTAATAGTTCTGTGAATCCCACAGAAATTTGAGTCTAATATAAAAACATTTCAGGAATAGTTTGGTGCAGGATTCTGTGTCTTAAATGCTTCTTCTGAATGGCATCTATCTAACCAATCTGAGCTGCAACCAGCTGGTTTTCAGCCAATGCTCTGTTTCTGCCAACTACTGAGAGCAGTTGGCACCATCTCTGTCTATCTCCTATGAAAAAGAAGCATAGAAAAAGATATAATCAGTATGTTAATAATAATATTTATAGCCCAGGCTCATTTGATGATCATTCCCAGTAGTATTCCATCAAAATTGAACTGAACCTATGGACTATTCTGACCTTACAGGACCTCGTGTGTTTGGTTATTTAAGAAATACATAACAAATTTTATCTTCTAGGATCAGTCTAAAGATTGGCTAAGGCAGGGATGAAATATCCTACATTTGCTATATCAACATCCATTTGGAACAGCCAGGCCAGAGAACCCCACCCAGAGTGGACTCTGATGGCTCATCCAGCACCCTTTCAGTCTCACCGGTGCTCCCTCAGGGTCTTCCAAACCTCCTTTTTTGCCTTCCTGTGCACCTCATACTGTTCTACTGCACAAACTTTCTTGTTTTGAGCTGTTTCATTGCTGTGATGCTGTTGAGGACCAGCTGTACAGGGCAGCCCTGAGATGTTCCTGTGGACATCTCCGCACTTCTCAGCTCTTGCAGACAGACCCCATGTCATTGCAAGAAATACTTTGAGTTCGTGCTTTTATTCTATATTCAAAGGTCTTCTGTACAGTTAATCAAAGGGGCACCTGCACCCTACTCCACTGCCTTTCCTCTCTCTGCCTAATCCATGTCTATGCCACCAAATTTTCTTTTACTAGCAGGTTGTCCCTGGAGGTTTATTACTTGTTCTTGACAGACTATCAGAAAGCTGTCCTACTTCTCATCTTGTCCTGATCCTGCAACACACAGCAGGTGTCAAGTGTGGTGAATTTGGCGGGCAGGGTGCTGTCTTGGTCATCCCATTCTCTACTGACTTCAGCAAATACCTTCCTCTGTACCCAAAGGCTACACCCGCATAATTTTTTTCTTCTGTTTTCTTGATCACTTTATAAAAGTGGTGGTGCCAGTCCATCTGCCTTAATGAAGCTTGCCGCGCAAAAAATAGACCTCTGCATAATGTATATGTGTGAGTGTGAAGGATCTTTGGGCAAAAGCAAAGCCAGGTCTTTGGCAACTATCTATTCTTATGATTCTTCCTTCTGGTAATTGCATTTAGATTTCTCAACAAGTAATTTTTCAGCACCACTCACAGAAGGTACAGGGAAGAAATTTCTGAACTGTAATGTAGTACAGCTTGGGAGCCTCATGATGATTAGCATAATTTATCCTCATCATGTTAGAGTAGCTGTGCCATCAATATTTAAAAGGGCGCAAATCATCTTCCAAATATGTGATTCTGTGAGTAAATTTTACACCCACTCATTTTGAGGGAGTTGCAAAAATATTCACATGTCCTTCATCACACCTGAGCCCACAGGAAGCAGGGAGGAAAAAAGCTGCCTCTAAAAAAGGCAGACTAATCTCTTGGAAACTCCTCACTGGAACATTGTAACATTAACTGGCAGCTTCCTCGATCCAGGTAATTTATTCATGAAACTTATGGAGGTTAATCAAAAGTTCATATAATTGTAATAAACAGACTACATAATGGACTAATCATGCAATTCAAGGCATTTTGTAATTTATTTGAAATATCAGATAAAAATAGCTAAGAGGTGTGCCAGGAAGCCAGCAAATAATTTGGAAACTGATGAGCGTGGCATACCTGCTGAACTATGAATAGATAACGGAGTGTCTAAAAGTATATAGATAAATATAATAAAAGCAAAAGTATTCCACGTGAGCTTTTTTTTTTTTTTTTAAAGGCTTTAAAATGATTTTAAAACACGTGTTGCTACCTCTTGTACCATGTGGTTTCCAGTTTGGCCCTTCAGCAGCACAGGTCCGTGGATGGTAGGGATACACTTGAGAATCTAGGACTGCACCCACCTTACAAAGGACACCCAACTGGTTAACTGGGAATGCAAATTAGCTGCACTGGTACCCCAGTGTGTGAACACAAAATGGGCATTCATTTGTATTTGCTTTTTCTTTTCCCATGAAGGACTTGTTAAAGATTTATAAGGACAGAAGCTATGCTATAAAAACATTCAGAGGCTCAGGGTTCAGTGTAAGGTCGCTTGTGGTTGATTTTTTTAATGACAGGGCAGAAAGAAAATTGTATATTGTATGTTGCAAACACAAAAACACACAAAGCATATATTTTCTCATAAATACATAGGTAAAATAGGTATCTATAGATATAAAATAGATATGTTTACATATTTGTGGATGTGTTCTGAGTACTGATGGCTGACTGAACACTGGTACAGGTTACCTGGAGAAGCTGTGGAGTCTCCATCACTGGTGATATTCAAAAGCCATCTAGAGATGGTCCTGCTCTGGGCTACCCTGCTTGAACAAGATACCCTCCAAACATCCCTCCCAACCTCAACCATCCTGTGATACTGTGAAATTCTCATATATGAGAAAAATACATGCTTTAGTAGGAGAAGTACAGTATTTAAAAATGTCTTATGTTTTTTCATTATGCCAAAAACTTAATTTTAGACTTGACTTCTTGATAATGATTTAATTTTAAACACCAATTCTTCATTTTGTATAAAACTTTGTACAACTGGGTACTGAAAATCAAGACAATAATTAAGTAATGTTCTATTTTGCAGAAGTAACATGTTTTCTAAAAAATAAGATGTCTGAAATCAAATGGCCAGTTCTAAAAACAAAACCCTAAGCAAATAGTGTCATCTACAGAAAATGTAAGGAGATAGAATCCAATTTTCTGAAAAACCATAATTTTCCCAGGATAAAAAGTTGAACAGCCTAATAAGGAGATCGTACAAAAAGAAATATTAAACATTTCACAGGAAGGCACTTTTCAGACCTTGTTTGGAAGACTTTCAACTCAACAGTTGCTTTAATCAGTTTAGTCAATTATATTCAGGGGAATCACTTCAAAAGCACAAGAAAAGTTCATGTTATGCCTTGTAAGTGATGAATAACTTCTAGACTCTCTTCTCTTCTTAGACCCATACAAAAAAGATGAAAAGATTAGCACTTCTCATAGCACCCTTACTTTCCAGGATTGCCTTGAAAGTGGTGAGCAAAGCACAGTAGATTTTAAAACTGAAGAGGCTATTGTGCAGATATTAATTGATGGCCTTGTTTTGACTGTGTGATAGCAGCAGGAGTAATGAGTATAGACCTTGCTTCAGCATTTTGCTTTCCAGCACTTGGCAGAAAAGCCAGTGAGCTGGATCCTAGCAGGTAAATTCTTTTTTTGGAAGCAGGCAGGCTTTTTGAAGTAAGCGAGTAAGCTCCTCTCTCAGGAAATGTTTATTTTCTTTCTAATAGGCACTTTTACTTTCAGGCAATCAAATCTTTTTCCACTCTGTACATAAGCTCCTTCCTTTCAGGCAGGTAAACTTTTTTCCCCCCTTATTTCCCCCTGGTAAGCAAACATAACCTAAGAGAAAAGGACAGATTAAAGTTGTTTGCCCATAAAACTCTGCCACTTTCCTATACTAGGAATTTGTCTTGTGACCTACTTCCTTAACACTGTTTGCTATTGAGCAAGGACAAAACCCAAATGTCATTTCACGACATAATCCACTGTCAAAATTGGCACTAGCCAGCAGGCCTGCTGGTGGTCACTCACAGATAACAACTGTGGAGCAGGCATAGCAAATGAATTTTTTCCACAGAATATGGTAAGTCAGGGTTGAAGAGTATTGGGAAAGAAGGGTGGGAGAACTTATGCTGCCTCTGTCATGTCTCATATATTCTTGAGACTTTAGTTTCCAGTACTTGTCAATGACTTGTCAAGCTGGCATTCTTCAAAAACATGCTGTTAATTGGTGTCACATAATCATGCTGTATTTTTTTACAGTACCAGTAGTGGGTTAGTAAGTATTACCCACTTCTCCATTAACAGTGTTAATAAACAGTACTGGCTATCAAATGTGATGATCTTAACCACAATTAAGTTTCTGAGTAGTAACTAATGATATGGAACCTTCATATCTGAAAGATTGTAATACTTAAGTGTTAAAGTTTGAAATTCTGAAAATATCATTTTTTTATCGACTAATATCCACCTTTTGACTGAGACCATGGTGTGCAGGATTATTCTTTGTAGAGTCCTAAACACACACATCCTTTTGTTTATAAAATACATTGTTCTATAACAGTAAATCAAAATCCCTCTGAGCTCCTTGCAATATCAAAAGCTTTGCAAGCTTGTTTTGCGAGGCTTCATTCTAAATCATGCCAGGGTAGTATGGAAAGGTGACTGTGTGTTTAGGAACACTGGAAGAAGCCTAGGTTAAGGTATTTCAGTTGACATCCATTGCAAGAGTCTAAAAAATTAAATGCAAATGTCAGTTTTCAAATTCTATATCACTCAGTAAAATTCTTAATTCAGTAGATTTTTATATTTTAATAGGAGACAGAAGATAACTTTTTATTTTTAATTCATCAACATGATTTTCTCTGCATTTGAAGTATTCTTTAGGCTATTTATTAGCATTTGTTCCTGAAAGCTCCTCTTTTTACAGATTATGTAAATGCTTCTGATTTCATAGTATCAACAAGTAGAATCCTATTCCCTGATAGGAGATACATTCCCTATGTCATCTGCAGACTTTGATGGATGTCACTTAGTATCACATCTCCATTTTCACATTCACACAAAAAGAGCACAAAACTTAATTTATTTTATGGCTGTCTTGACTGGCATCTCCTTTGCAGCTCTGCACCTCACCATATTAATATTGCAGCATGCCTGATTTAACATGCAAGGTGTCTGTAGGATTTCTCCCCATGCTGAGCAGACGGGAGAGGTGCCAGACCTGATGGACATGACTGGGTTTGTGCAGGATGTCATGATTATCATCACTGCAGCTCTACAGAGGACAGCCAGGCAGCTGTGTAAAGGCCCTGTTGGTTTTCAGCAACTTAGAATATTTTCACTGTACCTAGGAGTACATGGAAGATGTAGTACATCTCCTGAAGAATACCATGCATATTTAATTGAGCTCCTTGCCCAGTGAGCCTAACATGTCATATCGGCTCTTATGCAGTGCCCTTACACAAATCTCAGGTGTTAGTTCTGTTTTTTCCTTAACATTTTTTTCTTGTGAAGTAACTGCCTATTGCTTTTAGTTGTTTGCTGCAATATTTCGTATGGATGTAACAGGTGAAAATAAACAATCCTCTGCCTTTTGCAAGTGTTAGATAATGTCTCGTGTGGGCCTGGTACCTGGAGATAATTATACCCTTTAGTAGATTTACACTGCCCATTTTATTTCTTGTCACCTGAAGAATAATTATATGCTACCTACCTGCCTTTTCACACTTTTTATCAACTATTTCACTTATTTATGTACAATGGAACTATTTGGACCGGTACCTTTTATTTCTTCCGTTTGTCAAAATATTTAACTAGCATACTCCAAGGTAAGTCATCATTAAATAATGGTCAGGGCACTGCTGAGGTTAAGCCTAAATCATTATAGTTGTTTCTCTTGCTGCAAACCCCCCAGATCTCCCTTCTGGCAGTGCAAAAACCTTGACAGCTATGGGCTTAGGTCACACCATTTAGTATCAAGGAACTGTCAGGTCTTGTTTTCTTTTTGCTATTCCCCTCATTAGTTAAAACAGATTCTTTGCTGCAGCAGGTCTGCATACTGCATCCTAGCCCAGTACATCCTCAGGAGTGCCATCCCCAGATGATCCACCGTACGGGGTGAAAATATCAGTGCTCTGTCACAGTAAGCCAACTATAACATCTTCCTGCATTCACTTACACAGCCTGGCAGTTTTGCAAGTAGCCCTGTTAAAGCAGAAGCTTTCAAATTCTCTTTTAGACTCTTTTTTGTTGGTAGTATACCTTGAGGAATTAGAGTTTTTTCCCAATGCAAATCTGCATGCAGCACTTCTCTCGATGGATGGCCTGCAAGTTGTTTGTGGATAACTTAAAAGAATCAAAGACCCATACATAACTAACAGATAAATAGAGAGAATTTCAGCTATAGAAAAACATTTCTCTATTGCCTTCTTAATCTATTTGTTAAAAAAATGCAGAATTGAACTACAGTGTTTTAGCGTAACTTATATAGTTGCCAGATATTAAAAACCATGTACTGAGTTGCTGAAATGTGTCTTCCACAGAGAAGAGTGCACACATTAACAGGTTTTTTTTGTTTTTTTTTTATTAAAAGATTGAACAGATTTTTGGGGAGTAGATAGGTAGGTAGATTTTACATACAGAAATATGGCTAAATGAGCATTGCAGCACAAAGTCCAACACAGATGTTATAAAATATCAGAAGTAAAATCTGCTATTGAAAATACATTTAAGATGCATCTTAATTGTGTGGGTGTGAATGCAACATAATTTTTCCTCTTGATCCTTGATTCATTTAGAAATAGACTATAGAAAACTGATTGGACTGTAGAAAACTGAATAAAGTGTACAACAAAATATATAGCAACTGAATAAAGTGAATATGCAGCTGCCCACTAGTTTGTGTTACTTCATGATTCATCCCAATCCTGCTCTACTTGCATGTGCAAGCATCTGAGTTGTCCTTCTGGGGCACTGTTACCTAAGGCTCTGGACATGGCTATTCCAGCTTTTCCTCATCTTTCATTGCTCTCCTGGGGTGTTAGCAGTGTGTTCTGGGCATGACTTAGGAGGACTTCAATGTGCTTACCCACACTTGGCGCTCCTCATGACCATTACTTTCCCTTGTGGTCCTCCTATCACAATTTGGGTTAGAATGGTCCAAAGACATCACTTGTTGTTGTTGTCATAGTTCTCTTGTCTCAGCACTTTATGGGTGAGGAAATTAGGCTAGCAACTTTAATGGCAAACCAACTTATTTTTGCACTGCAAGTTGAAAAACCTTCTTTCTTTTTCTAGCCTTTTATTTTTTTGTTAAATTTTACAATACTTGGAGTTGTTAATCATACCTCCTGATGACCATCTAAGATCAGATAAATACCCTGTTTGTGATCATTATGAAAAGATGACTTAATAAAATGAAAATTCACAGAAAAAATGCAGGAATGTGCCTACAGAACCACCATCTCTCTTCTTGAAGAACACTTAATTGTTAAACACATCAGGGTACACGTGCATTGCTACCAACACTGCAGTTCAACTACAGAGTTAACCTTGGCTTTGTGTCCTGACCACCCAAAAGTGGATGAAAATAATGGCTGAAAGTCTCACTGATTAAAAGCATTCCCCAGGTACGAGGACCTACCTGGAATGTGTCCAAAGAAGGGCAATGCACCTGATGAAGGGTCTGGAGCACAAGTCTTATGAGGAGCAGCTGAGGGAGTGAAGGGTGTTTAGGCTGAAGAAAAGGAGGCTCAGGGGAGATGTTATTCTGTCCACCAGGACCTGAAAAGTTGTGGCTGGTACACCAAGAGAGGTTTAGGTTGGATATTAGGAAGAATTTCTTCACTGATAAGGTGGTCAGACACTGGAACAGGCTGTCCAGGGAAGTGGTGGAGTCACCATCCCTGCAAGCGTTCAAAAAATGTGTAAATATGGTGCCTGGGGACAGGGTTTAGTGGTGAACATGGAAATGCTATGTTAATGGTTGGACTTAATGATCTTAGAGGTTTTTTTCCAACTATAATAATTCTATGGTTCAACACTCTGAATACAGTCTGGTTTTAGTCGATCTTTCCTCATGGTTTGTCATGTGAGATTCATTGTGGTAATCCTGAGGTAGCTGATAAGGAACCAAAGTGTTACAATACTGTCTTGAACAGGCTCTACTTTCTGTTGAGCAGAATTGATGTTCAGAGAAGGAAAATCTTGTTCTGTGATTCCTATTGCAGTATGGAACAGGTAATATGCACTAGCACTGTATCTTTAAAAATATGTTTAATATGTTTTTGTTTTTTAAAATCACTGAAAATAATTCTGATAATAGCCACATAGTTGCATATAAGACAAGAATACTGAAAAAAATGGGATTTGAAATGTATATTATGAAGTAAATGAATCTTACTAGAACACTTCAAAATTGAAACTATTTTAATAAGTAATAATCATAAGATATATTTTTCAAAAATATTGATTTCCAAGAATTTATAGTAGAAAGCCATTACAATAATCTCTTTTCAGTCCCGTAACAACAAAGTTTTATGTTAGTTTTCCCAATATTTAATATAATATATAAATAATGTTATTGTCTTGATTTATTTTAAAGTATCTGAGGTGGGATTCATGTCCTAGGGTTTTAAGCTTTCTACAGAGGTCCCCTTAGAGCAGACAGGTGGAACTAAGCAGTTCCATAACGTGATTCATCTTACACCGAGGAAGTAGGTCAGGTTAAACACCTCAGCAAAGTGACTGCAACCCTCCTTTAACTGCACAGGTGGAAAGTTCAGCAAAGGTGTAGACATCTTCTCTGTTGTCATCTAAAATCAATTGTTAAACTCTACTCTCAGTGTCAGTCTAAGTGTGGGGGTTTAGGACCTTTTTTCATTTAATTTGCTGCATCTAAATGATACAAAACTAAGAAGAGGAATCGCAGGAAGATGTTATGTAGGAAATCAAAGTGGTCTCAGATATCCTTTTGTATAAACACCAGCACTACATTGAACTGCTTTTGATCACAGCGTGATATATATGAAGAAATTATAAAATCCAAGCACTTGCATATTTGGGGAAAAGAGGGAAAGATGAGGGGGAAAAGAGAAAAGCTGCATAGCCAGGGCTTGATTTTTAATATTTTTCAGAATCTGTACTAATCTACAGATGCAGGTGGGCTACCTGGCCATGGAAAATTCCCATAAAAATCCACAGATGTCCACAAATGATCAAAGATCAACCTTAAAATATGTTGGCAAATTGGCGATTCAGCATTTGTGTACAGTCACCATATTTGACATATAAGGTAATACCATCGCTTGCAAATCAATCATACCTGCCTTGGCCAACTCTTCTCACATGCTTCTGCTGATGGACATCTGTGCTTTGGAAGGAGTACTGATGCCAATTAAAAAGTAAATATGATAAATAATGTAGACTTGTTTGAATCACATCTTTGACATTAATATGAAAAGGTAGTGTATGTTCTCACCAATTATTTTTCCCAAGTAAAGCAATGCTTGTTAAATGGATAAATGTGATTTTTTTTTTTCTTTGGAGTATATCAAGTATCTGAATCTTTTGTTTCTGTCACTGATCTACTAAATTGAAAAGTGTCAGTAAAATGAAAGTAGGATTAGAATTAGCCCCTTGTACTGTGGTTGATTTTGTATTGTTTCACCCTAGGCTATTTTGAGAAATTATCATTGAGAGAAGAAACATGATGACCTTTAAAATCACCTTCTGACTAATAATCAATTTCTGACTAGTGATCAATGATTTTCAAACTAACATACTTCAGATTTTGAAACACCATTTTCAGGATTTCAAATAATGTTATTAGAGTGGGGGGAAAAAAAAATATCAAAACCCAAACCAAACACAAACAAAACCAAAACTGAGCCAAAAATAAAAAATATCTTCTTCCCCCAAGAATCTTTTCTAAGAAAAATGAGGACTTTTTTTCCTTACCATTGTCTCCCCATCACTTCTCATTCAAACACCCTCTGCTTTCAACTGTAAATTACGTATCCAGCTTAGACTATCTCTTCAGCAACACTATAAGAATTTAAAAAAGCATGTTTTTGTTTATTTATACAGTATAAGCATTTACTTGTACTTGCTTATATAGTCAAGGGTTCCTCGAAGAGTCAGTTTAGGGAGATACTCACCTTCATCATAGGTAGCAGAAAGGATAGTTGTATTGAAGAAAGTTTTTCACCTAAACGGGTCATTCCTTCTCCTCCTAAACAAGGAGCTACATCACACATCTGGTGAATGTACCCTTTCTTGGAAAGACCAACAATCTGCCCACAGGATTCCTTCCAGTTCTTATAGCACCACTTGAAATCCACAGGGCTCTTCTTTGAAAGTTTAGTAGTTTATGTAACTTTACAGAGGGCCCACAATGAAATCAATAGTTTTTAACTATAAGAATAGTAACTGAAAATTTTCATTTGAATTTTGAATCTCATGCAATGTTGCACTCAAAATTTTTGTTGTAAGGCCAAGAATTTCTTGTTGGTACAGTTGAAATAATCAGAATTTAATTGTCACTAGCTGAAGAAAAGTATAAAAATGTAGTTAGGATTTTTAGATGCATAGTTTCTAGCCCTTTTCCTGGTGCTATGATCCCTTTTCCTGAGCTCCTTGGGACCCAAGGCCAGGAGGATCATGCTGGTGCTGTCAGTGAGTTGGCAGCATGTGGAGTTCTTCACAAGGAGAAATATCGGGATGTTTGTATCCACAGTTTCTTTTTCCTCCCTCCAGGATCCATTCAGGGTCATTTTAATGTTTGCTAATGTGCTTTTCCACCTTCCTCTTTCTTCATTGATCAGCAGCTCCATGTAACATTTGAATTTACTACGTGTTGCCTTGTACTTTTGTTAGATGCTAATTCTCCGTTCTCTCTGTTGCCCCTGAAACCAGATTTATCCAGCTCAGGTCTACATTTCTTTAACAAACCATGGATGAGATGTTTATGGGTGTGAGGTCTCTGTGCCTGTGCCCCACCTCCATCCTTCCTTATGGCTTCTTTCTAGCTACAGTCATGCTGTACTTGCAAGGCTGTGTGGTTACACCAATGTGGTTCTTTATTTTTAATTTTTTTTTTGGTTGGTTGTTGTTAACATATTTTTTAATTAATTTTATCACAGAATAGTATCTGAGATGCTGTAAAATATATGTACTATAAGAAATAATTAACATGTTTTGATCATTTAGTTTTGTCAAAACAGACATGATCAAAGTAACCTCTAGTTTGGAGGTGGTTTTACATTTTAGTAAAGAATCTGGGCATGTATATTTTAGTTGTTCTTATAATCACAAAGAATGTATATTAAAGCTAAGTCAGTAGTATATTTAGATTTACAGGTAAACATCCAAATGGAAGTAGCCTGATCTTCAGAATCCGAGTGCAGGCTGTTCCTATGATACCATCTTAATGTCTTAGATGACTCTGGGCTTATTTTGTGTCATGACCAATAACTCTGTTCCCAGTTGTGGATCCTGACTTGCCCATTAATGACAGCATTCCTGTCCAGAGGTTAAGGAAGTCTCAAAGTAATTGCTGTTGCAATTACTCTTGGGTTATTCTGAAAGATTGAGCCTGGTTTTCCAAGGAGAAAAATCAAGTAATTTTGAAGTGGGCAGCGGATTCAGGGCTGAATGTGAACAACTACTGAAGCTAGTTAATGACAATGATTTTCATACGATGGTTTTATGAGGATTTAATATTAAAAACAGTGGAAAACTATGTAGATGTATCAGGAAGCAAAACTCCATCATAGTTACAGATGTAACACAGCCGACATTTACACTTTTTTAATCTACTCTCATTTAGTAAGGTGACACATATTTTACAAAATCAGTTGCATTTTCCTACTGAGCTACTTGTGTATCCATGGATCATTTAGCCTGCTTACTGCAGATGGACAAACACTGTCCTGTATCTTCAATAGTTGTCTTAAACATCACGGTAACCTTATCTGGATATAAGGAGGCGATGATGACCCAACTGTAGAAATTGTCTGTCTCACCCTTTCTGTGTCAAGAGGCTTTTGACAGGAACATAATATTTCCTTCAAAATCATTTTGTTCCTTTGGCTTTTTTTCAGATATTCCATTTATTTGATTCTCCTTCTTCCAAACAGTCTTCAGCCCCGCAGACTGATTAGATCCTAATTCTTTTGGCATGCTGTCAACTCGTCCTAGTCAGAATAACTATTAGGCCTTTGCTTTTGCTACTCCTCTGCAATTTTGTTTCCCTTTCTGTGCTTCATGTCTTTTCTTTGTGATTTTCACCTATTTTGCCTGAAGCTGTCTTCTGACAATATGCTACCACCTCTCTCTGTGAATTTGTTCTTTGCCTGCCCAAGTAATTTATTTATGTGCTAGCATCCTCTTCATCATTATCCAGACTGCTTGACTTTCTGTGTGTTACTTTTCAGGGTGCCTCCAATTCCTAGTATGTTATTAACAATTTGAAACAGGAGGGCTTTTGTAGCTTTTAATGCAACAACTTAATCATGCTGATGATGTGTTTTTAAATGACTGAAACTCCTCGTGTGCACACACTGAGAGAACACCTTGCATGAGCCCATAATAGCTGTGGAAAAGAACATAGACTTCAGTTAGATTTAGTTTTTTTCCCTTGCCAGTTAAGTGACATATTTAGATTACATGCCAAAATGAAAAAAAATAAGTTTTTAGAATATTTTGTTCTATTCCTATATTTTCTTTATGTGTATTGGGACACACACACCCACACACACAGGAAAAATCAGAAAAAAACCCATAAGACATTCTGTTCAATTGCAAAAACTCTTCAAAGTCTCAGACTTGAATGTGACAGAAATTTCATCCCATGGTTTGTTCCTAAACTCCAGAAATAAATGGAGAATCATATACAATTCAGGATAGGGTTCCTGTTCCTTTTCATTAATTCTTTTGTAGGAAGAAAGGGTGATGAAGGCAGACAGTAGAAATTCAATGGCAGAAAGATCAAAACAACCCTATCTTTATTCTACCTGCACCTCACAGAAAGCTGAAATGCCAACGTAATGTGTTGATGGTATGCTACTTATGATTTCCTAGAAAACTGGTGGACACTGAATTTCTTAGACTTTTTATAGCCATAAATGCAATTAGCTGTCATCTGTGGTTTGGTTTTTGGTTTGTGTCACTTTTTTAAAAAAAAAATTAATCTTGAGGGAGAGTCTGATTTCACGTGTGCTATCTTTCTAGTGAAAACCATCTAAGTACCCACACATGGGATCATAAGTTTGAACATTATTGGTAAGTTTTGTATGGGCTTTTTCCAGCTTACCTATAAAGTGATTCCTCTGGGCCAGATACTCTGTTTCCAATCTTGGTAAGGAAAATGAACAAAAAGTAATTTTATCTTTCTGTATTTTGTTTTCCTCTGTGGAATAGATCTGGGAAGACAGGGAAGGCTTGACCCTGAAGGCAAGTGCTGGCACAAGGCTGCAGATCATGAGACCAGTCTCCTTAGAAGGCAATCACCTGGAGAAGGCAAGAAATGTTTCCTGCAGCTTTTTTGTATGAATGCAGTGTGAAAATTTTTCTGATGTATTGATTTTACTGATCAGGTTTTGAAAGATTATGTTCATGATTATTGTATAAGAGGATTAGGGCAACATTTATCTCTCTCTGTCTCCCTTTGGGGGATCTCTGTAGCTATCTGAACAGGAGGAGTAGCAGCTGAGTGCCCAGACTATCATCTTGGAATCTCCAGGGATTCTTGACCATTTGTCTTGAATATAGACTTCACTAAAATCAGCTTTGTCACCTCCAATCTGGGCCCTAATGTACTTTCTGCAGAGCTTATTGCATGGTGAACGTTAAATTGGAACTCTATAAACTTAATTTGCTTCCAGTGCTTCATTTGCTTCCAAGTGTAATTCTTGATATTGATTTTAACTTATACTTAACTTTTATGGTGGTAGTCATGTGTACTTAAGAGGCTGCTACTTCTTCTCTGCTATGAAACCTGACCTGAGTAGTAGATTTTAGCCACTGGAGACAGGAAGATTCCTTTCTCTGGAAGACATGTAAAGTCTTAACCTATTAAAAACCATATTTAAAAGCTCCCAAGACATTCTGTGTAGCCTGTCTTCTGATGTTTAGGTACTGAAACTGGAAGACATCTGTAGAATGGCAGCAATTGCTGGTCTGGTCTAACATTTCTTTATTTATTATGTTTTCAAATTTAGATTTTATTATTAAAAAGTGTATTTTAAAGTTTTCCTTGAACACACACGTATTTTGCAACACACAGGAGACATCAGCACTTCCCTATTCATGCTCAGTCATTGCTCCTCCTGATGACAGTGTTAAGAGAACAATTATAATGTGTCTTTAATGACTGTCATCCATGGGCTTTAACTTTTCTAGAATATTCTGGAAGTTTCTTAATATTGCAAATGCTTGGGCTTCGGTTTTGCTCCTAATTATTTTTCCCAAAATTTAATATTAATGTTTAATATTAATTTTGATTTTTATAAGACCTTTTAAAGTTCCTCTGTACATAGCTGACTCCACTCAATGACTATTTCTGTAACCATCTTTCTTCGAACTGAAATTTAATTTTCTATTTTTAGTCTGCAGACCACTGTGTCGCCTTTAGGTACCATCTGGTGTTGAGCTTTAGCTCCAGCAGAAGAGCACAGTGCATAAGGGGCCCAGATTCCCTTTGACTTTCTGGAACACAAGAAAGGAATTAGTAACCCTTGAGTCAGGTAGAATGCATGGATGTAGCAAATAAACGGTATCCTCATGCACAGAGTAAGAATAGTCATTCTTCATTCAGTCTCGTGTACATGCTACCAGTAAGAAATTCTGGGTTTTATTTAGAACTTTCCTATGGTTTTCTGAGACTTATGACTACCACAAGAACAGTCAGACCTGTGAATTTCCCAGTAGTTGAATTTTTAAATGATGTATGCACTTCAGATGAAGGTAGTGCCAACTGGTAAATGTTTTACATTTTTTCCATTAATTTTCATCGTGAATAGTGTTAGACCTATTGTCATCTAACACAGTTTGACTTCAAATGTCATAAGGAACGACCAGAGAAAGAAACTGAGATACAGTTGTGATTTATGACTTAAAGATGAATAAATAAATCACTGGTGAGATTTTTGTGACAAAATAAGTGAAAACTCTTTCCACTAGAGAAAGCAGATATTGAATAAATGTGGGTAAATGCAGAAATTATGGTAATGTATGGTAAATATTATAATCTCCCAGTTTGAAGAATAATAACCAAAACATTAAAGTTAATATATAGAATGCTGTGAAATTGTTGTAGCCATAAATTATCAGCAGTAATTCCGTGCTTCCTTCAAAGGCGACTCTCCAATCAGACATCCTTCAGGCTGCCAGGAAAAATGGGGAAGGAAGGCTAGAAAGCTTCCCTCCTACCCTGTCTAATATTATTAATGAAAATTATATATTTCTCAGGCATGCTGACTGTAAGTCAGCATTTATTGTTTTGTTAAAAAATTTTCACTAGTGTGTGCTACTGTAGTAGTGGTTAATTTCTGGGAGGCAGAAGGATGCCCAGGTGCCTAATGCCTTCTCCTTTCCAGAAACTCATAGAGACTGCAAAGGACTGTCCCCATCCACTGCAGTGACCTTTCTTAATTTGTGCTATAACTGATAAGATTTTTGGCATGTGCCTGTGTGAAATACAGTGAGTAGAAATGAAAAGCGTATTCAATACTTAATAACGTTAAGACAGCCAATACTTCATCAGAAAAAATGTCCAGCTCTCACAAGAAGAATCAAGCCATTATAGAAAAAGCAGCAGAGAGAAAATGTAATTAAAACTCTATAACAGCTTCTTTTCTGACAATGTTTTCAGTTTTCTGCAACTTTGACGTTTTCTATCTTTATTCTCTTCTCAAAATTACTTTTTTATTATGGTAAGCATTAAATAGTGATAAGGAATTGAAATTTGCTAGTAAAGGGAATGAATAGAGTAATGGTAAAAAAAATGAAGTAATAAGAAAGCACAAAAGTATATAAAATCCTGTAACTTTTTTTTGCAGAATGCTGGAGTGTTTTTCTCCTGCTTATAATACCTCTGTGTTTAAACTGTTCCTGTGACCATGGGTTCACCCCTTTCCAAATGACTGGACGGGTCTTTCAGTTGCTGCTAATGAACCCTGTTCAGTGATGTTAACCTAGTTTTTTGCTGCCACAAGTCCTATTTTTAGAAAATAGATATTATGCATAGATTAGAGAACTAAACTGCTAACTCTGTACTGAAGTAGAAACACCTGGGTTGTCACCTACCCAGCAGATTTTTAAAATTGGAGACTATCAGTGGGGGTTGGTGTTCTGCCTTGTTTCTACCTACCATTACTCCTTTTACTTTTTTTGATGAATTCCTTGAGCTGACAGTACACATCAAATGCCAAAAAGTTGTTCTGGGACTGAGACGTATAAATGTTTCTACTCTATTGTCCTCTATTGAGAGGTAGGTTATGCTTAGAAATTTGAGGATTTCTGGTTTGTTGTTAGTGTTGTGGTGTGAGAGGCTAGATGGAGGGCTAGCACCACTGATTTTCTTATACAGCTCATCTTACCTACCTGACCTTTAGATTGTATTTCTAAAAATCAGATATGGTATTACTTCTGTACCACCCAAAGTTGTCTTGAGTCTTGGCTAGTACTCACCAGAAGCTTATTTACCACTGGACATAAATGGCTATTTCTGAAGCACTTTCAATAAAATCAAAGTCAACATTGCTGGAGCAATGTTCATATCTATGAACAGTTATTTTTTGTTTATTTTTACGGTTACATCATAAGTAGAAATATGGGAGATAATGTCTTTGTTATCATCAGTTACAGTTGTTACTCCTCACGTAACTTATAGGACAGAGTAGCAAGCAGCTACAGATGGAAATACTGGAAGCCCACACAATTCTCACAGTCCAGTGCAACAGATAAGCTTTAGATGTAGTACCTAATTGACAATGAATACAACACAAAGGACACTGTAGTATTTAAGTGTGGAAAAACTGATGTAAGGTGTATGCAACAAGCAGAGGATTAGAGAGGGACATGGTAGACTAGGCCTTAGCTATAGCAACAGTTCTACAAAGGAGATATTCCATTGAGATCTGTTGAGAAGATGGTTTTGAATCACCTTTTGACACAAGACCTAATTTTTAAGATCAATGCAATCTTGAGATTTAATGCAGTTATGTACAAAGCTTGACATAATTGAAAGGCAGGGAAAATGTGATTATGCTTGCTAAAATGAGTCACTTTAGTTAAAAAAAAAATTAGTATTTTTAAAAGCCGTATAAGACATTGTTTAAGTTTGGTATTTAAAATTCTTGCTGAAGAAAATAAATCTGAGAAATGGAAGTAATGTTACTGATCTCCTGAAAATATAATTTATTTATTCATAACTCATTTGTTTAAAAACAAAGTCCAAACTCCATGTTTCTTAATGTGATACTTGGCTAAAAAGTTATTATTATGAATAAATTACTATTAATAAAATACAGACTTCCTCCCCTCCTTTTCAGAATTAAGTTTAAGTGGTTTTACATGACTCATTTACTAATACTATTTGTTAGGGAAGATGGTGAAAGCAAAGGTTGTATAAACAATTTGTTCTTGATCATTTTTGATGTTGAAGTACTTCTCTAAGAGCCATTTAAATCTGCTGGCTCTGTGCGTTCCTCCATTTTCTCATTTTTCAGAAGTATGAGTGGATAATGAAACTACACAATGAAAAAAAAATAAAAATCCACAATGTTAACAGTTAGAAATGCTTATTGCAAACGCAAATGGGAAACATGTTGTCCAATTGATTTATTGTTGTAAATATATGCAGTGGAAAGCATAAGTGTTTCTGCTACATAAATTACCTTCTTCCTGTGAGGCTTTCTTCTGTGGCACTACCCCTGATATATCACCAAGCAATCGAGCCACCAGCTCTGCTGAAGTCCATTAGAAATTCCACTTCATATAATGCATTTCACTATTTTAGCAAAAGTCTTTACTCCCAAGAGTGAGCACTGTAATACATTTTTATTATGTAATTGTCCACAGCCTGGAGAGCACCTGTTAGCTAAATCTGATTTAGTACATTGCTGCTACCTCAGGTAAAATGCAGCACTGTATAGTAAAGTAGTTAGGAAGAAAAGTAAGAAGTTGATGTGCATTTGTGTATGTGTGTGTGAGATTTAAAAATAGTGTACTTTGATGATTTTTTTTCTCCTGTTGAAAATCTCATTCTGTATGGAGCAAGGACACAAATATACCTTTCTAGTTTGCATGCAATTTACCACACAAAACTTTCTATGGAAAGGAAATGATAGAATAACATCATTTAGTGATGAGAGCTCAGAGATGCATACTAATACTATTGTGCTCAAAATGCATCCTACAATTGGATTTTTAGGAAACTTGGAAAGTTTTAGTACTAAATATTTCTAAATATTGCTATGTACACCTGAAATAATTGCATTTGCTATTTCATGACACATATGCAGCGTAATGACTTCATGACATAGTCTAATATTTTTTTAAAATCATTCCAGGTCCATTCTGTTAAGTTCCTCCAAATTGTCATGCTTGAATGAAAAACTTAACATCATTCATTCTGAGTTGTCACATATTTAAGATATATGAGCAGATGTCATTTGAGTGCAAAGATGTCAGAATAATTAGGAAGGCTGGAATACCCCTTTTTTTAAAAATAAGAAAATGTTTCTGGTGGGGAATCCTTCAAACAACATTAGATCTCTTTCAGGGCATAATATAGGGTTCCTCTTCATGTGTTTTCAGAGGTAAAAAAATAGTTACTCTATCTCTCAGCTTGTGTTTATGTAAAAGGATGTTAACAAACACTAAGCAGCTACTGTTTATGCAGCTAAAAAAACCCAAACATAAAACTACAACAAAAAAACAAACCAAAAAAAAGACAGTAGTATGTCATAGTTTTGGCAAGCTCCTAAATAAAGTGAATTAAGTTTATGTATTTGAAAACTCAAATTACTATTTTTTTTTCCTAAGTCTGTTGATCTTTATGACCTTGTTTGTGCTAAATATGGGACTATCTGCAAGGGATGGCATAATTTTATACTCTATGGGCTTAAATTAAATGCCAAAGAGCTTCAAAAGCCATTTTAATTGCTAAAATGAAAAGATGACACACATCAAAGAATCTTTATTTTTTTCATGCTGATGCTTACATAGCTTTTTTAATATCCATTTAAAGCTGTTACTTAGACTTCATCCTTATTATGTCATCCCTGTATTGTCTTATATTTTAAAGACTGCAACATCACAGTTTCCCAAGGGAAGAGAAATCAAGAATGAAATTGTCTTTGAATCACAGCAATATCTGGGTTTACATGATGCTTTTCCATTCCTCTTTTTCTCCCTTTGCTTCTAAGGCTACATATTCCTTGGACTGGAAACCCATTGGTGTTTTCTGCCCAAGCCCTTGGTCTAACCGAGGATGCACCCCAAAATGGAGCATGTTCAGACACTCACCTCATGCACAGTCTCAGTGTATCCCAGCCATGGTATCACGGGTAACTTGCTTAGCAACAGTGTCTAAATGGGAATTTGTAAAAACTTAAACTAATGGCAGACTTAATAGCCTCTGCCTGAGCCTCTTGAAGCTCTCCTTTTAACTGGAAAACAATTAAGTTGTCTCTGAATTCCCAGCACACTACAGTTACAAGAGAGACCTTTCTGGAACTGATGAAGTGATGCCCAAAGTCTTCATAAATGTAAACAATACCAAATACTCTTTGGAAAGCTTTTCAGCATCCTTCCAAATTTAGGATTATAATCTGTTTGTGCATGTGTGTGTATATGTATAAATGAAAACAAATTTTCAAAAGACATATATTATTGTAAAGAATGTAATTATGAACATTTAAATGGTACTTAGGACAAAGGGAAGGAGCAGAATCTCCTCAAATGATTTGATTTTCAGAGTTTATCCACAGCTCCCATCAGTGATCACTGGAGTGATTAGCTACTCCTCAAAAAATTTTGCATTTTGTTAGACTTTTATACTTCTTGAATTTGTGAGATCCTTTTTGACATTTATTTCTGAAATGAATGATAGAAATGTTACTTTGCATGCGATTTTATTACTTAATTTTTTAATTTAATTTTTATTAGAGAAGTTTTTGTTCTTCTGTAGAAACCTATGGGGGATTCTGTTTGTTAGGTTCTGTAAATAAGACTGACATGCTACTAATCTTATAGTAGTTTGATGTCAATATAATGGTGTGTGGTTTTATCTACAGCCAATTAGCACTGTAAAAACAGTCTTGATAAAGTAAGAAAAATAGACTATAAAATGCTAGTTGCATTAAAATAATTCAAAGGTAAAACCATGATGATTTTGTTCAGAATGAATTGTGAGAGCAGAAAATAGGTCTGGCTGGGATGGAGTTAATTTTCTTCATGGTAGCTGTATGGCCTATATTTTAGGTTTGTGACAAAAGCAGAGGTGGTAATAAGGGTTGTTTTAGCTGTTGGTGAGCAGCACTTGCACAGCATCAAGGTCTTTTGCTTCTCATGCTGCTCCTGCCAGAGAGTGCCTTGGGGTGCACAAGAAGTTGTAAAGGGACCCAGCCAGGACAGCTGACCCCAGGGAGAAATTAAGAACTGCCAAAAATCAAGCTAGCAAATCAATGTGGAACAAAGACGAGGAAAGAAGCAGTAAAGCCTTTGTAGCAATGGGAAAAGAGGTTGAAGATAATTTATGTACTGGTTGTAGCCTTAATAAAATGTTTCCAGTAGGAGAGTAATATTGGTTATTAGCTAAAGTAGGATGGTTAATGGAAAAACAGTATGGCAACTGTATCCAGCACAGATCTAAACCATGTTCAAAGGTCTAGAGAACTATAATATAAAATTATAGATGTTATAACAAGATTTTTTATAAAAATAATTAATTTTCCTGTTTACAAAAAGGAGAAAGCACGGTCTAGCCAAACGAAGGTTTTTAAAGTGTGTAAAGCTTTACAGAACTTTACAGTAAAGTGAGATAAAAGTCTCCATCAGTTTATGAAATGGCACCTTCTTTAATGGTGGCTGGTTTGCTAAGTGCTGCAGATGTCACTTTTTCTGACCTTAACAAAGTTTCTAATTTGGTAACTGTATGATAAATTATTAGTTAATCTGGAGAAAAAGGTTGTTATGGCAAGAACTTCATTATGGGTAAAAAATTAGAGACAGCATTAGCTTGTGTTGAAAGGGAAATTAGTGGAGTAGGGAGATCATTAATATCATTAATGATATTCTTCCAGGAACAGCCTTAGGACTTATCTATAAAAAACCCCCAAACTATCAATAATTATCAGCACAAAAGTCAATGCCATTCTCTAGTTTCTTGTATAATAAATACATTGTGAGATATCTTCTTAATCTGCTCAAGGATTGGGAAGGATTTAATTTGTTCTTTATTTAATTGGTGACCCTTAATATTTTTTCTCAAAATTCAGGAAATTTGAGAGCAAAACCAAGAAAACTCAGGGTGGCTTAACTGGGGAGCAATCAGTCCTTCTTTAGAGCCTCCCAGATCACTGGCATAAGACTCAGTGATTTAATTTAAAATAGAAATATTTCTTCATATATTTTGAAACGTATAACAATGTAATTTCGTGTGTCAATATTAATAATTTACTGTTCTACGTGGACTTACAATGCCAATCTTTAAAACCTGATTGAGATTAATACACTTGAGATGGTGTCATGCTTTAATGTTTGAACATTTTGTACCCGGTGGATTGGACAGCTGATAACAGACATAAAGAAAGTGTTGGATGATCCATTCAAACGAATGCACAGTAGCACTGTAAGGACACAGTCCTTTTCCCTTTTCAGTTCAAGATCATTGAGAACATGGGAGAATAACTGTTTTCCACCTAAAAACATTGAAGTGAATGAGTAGTTTGATTCTTTCCCATTTACATTCACCATGTGTTCAGGTCAGCTTGACTTTTTTTCAGTCTTTAAGCAGATGTTGCAAAGTAAATATTATGCAAGTTTTCATGCAAGTTTAAATTCTATTCTGATGTGGGAAAGGGGAGTTATGTGTTACAAAATAACAAATATCAAAATTATTTGTTTTAATTACTTCTATTTCTATAATTGTCGGAGTGTTACAGATATATTCAGAGTCCCCACATACAAAGTGGATGGAGACAGTACATGGTAAGTATATTAATGAACTGATGAAAAAGAGAAGACATAATTAACAATATCCAGGGAGAAGGCAGAGATATCTTCAGGTGCCAGGCTAGCTAAACATATGCTGAATTGACTAATTGCATGTTGATAGATATTCACATGTTATTGTTAATGAAGAATAAAGGTATGCTGAGAAATGCATCTTCTCTGTCTCTTCCCCTCAAAAAAGGAAAATGAAAAAAAGTAACTGTGACTGGAAGAAGAACCTGTGGAGGAGGCTGAAGTGATGAATGGTGTGAAGATGGATGTCAAAGAGAGTGGGAATACAGGACTGTCCCTGGGAGCACAGGTGGAAATCGAAGGAAACTGTACCAGCAGCACTAAAACATATTGCCAGGAGCAGTACATGTAACATCTGCATATAATGAGATTTAATTTTGTGTGCAAATTATTCACAAAACCCCTGCTTTCTATTTCACCTCTAATTACAGTTCCTAGAGATGCTCTTTCAAAAACAAAGAATAACAAGTGAAGAGGATGCTTCTGCCAGGTGCCTTTTTGTAATGATAGGGATTCAGATCATTAACTTTTGCATTGGATTTTGTTTTCTCATATACAGAGTTTCTCAATCCATTCCACCAGTTTTACAATAACAAGAAGTTCCAGCCTTTATGGTATAAATGTATCTGAGGTCTGTTAGGAAAAGAATGCACAGGATATTAAACCATGGAAAAGTCCTCATGTCTTCACTTTCATGCCAGCTGAGCTGAGGAAAATAAAAAATGATGTGCATTTAGTGTGGAGGAGGCAGAGTTCTCCTTCCTGCAGGTGTTCAGCTGGCATTATGTACCCTTAGGAGAAAATGATGACCTGTGAGGGAGAGCTTTTGATGAAGAAAACATTGAATTTGCAATACTCTATTCTTCAAAGTTGAACTGTGGCTTTGTACAACAGTACTGTACAGGAAATAGCGCTGATTCACATTACCACTAGAAAAGCACTCAGAAAAAAAACAGGCTCTAAGTGCCTTTTGGGTGTACCTGGGGATGGCAGCAGCATTGTGCACACTCCCCACACAAACCATGGCCTTGTCCCCTTCTCCACTGATTTGCTCCTGGGAGAAGACTTCTTCTACAAAATGCCTTTGTGAAGGAGTATAAAGAAGTCTATTTCTTGTTCTCTCTTCAGCTGTTTGAGCACGGATACCTTGAAACCTTGGCTAAAACACATGTGGAAAGATGCTGTTTGCTTTTGCTCTCCTGTATCAAAGTTAACCAATTTACTGACAATAAGGAGGGAAATTAAACACAATCTGTTAAAAGGAAAGGATGCATAACCTGTCCAGTCCCACAGTGCTGGCTGATAATGCTTATTAAAACAGACTTATGTACCTTAAAAAAACCCAAAAGTGTGAGCCTGTGTGGTGTATAAGCACTGTTTGAACGCAGGCTGTGTTTGCAAGCACAATAAAAGATTTTCATCATCAGGATGATGACACTTTATTTTCGATTATGTATCTTTCTGCTTAGCTGAATTCCTGCTGAATTTTGTTTTAATACAGAAATGAGCTATAATCGATAACTTGTCAAATTATTCATTCCTAATGGACTAGGAAAATCCTAGCCAAAGGATTTTGACATTACTCTCTGCATAAATTATCTGAAATACATATTTCTATTATTTGTCCCGCTCTCTAGATTATTAAATAATGTTCAGTGAATAATTTATTCAACATTTTTTCTGTCAATCTCTGAATAATTTACTTATGAATACATTATTTTTATTATTCAGCCAACTATATTTCCAGCATCTGTGGCAATACCTTTGTTGTGTGAAAGCTTGGAGATCTCTGGAAAGAGAGATAAACTTTTAACTAACATAACTTAAATTCTTTGTCATAAGCATTTAGTACCTTATTTTATATATCCAAGTGCATCATTAAATAAATCCATTTTCCTCTCTCTCTCTTAATTTAGAGTAGTTTTCTACTCAACAGTCTTTAACTCAATGATCCCTACTCTTTTTATTGAAAACTTTGCACTCTTGCTATCTTGCCTCCCATTGTTTTTTGAAGTCTTCAACAAAATTCAGAAAACTTTAGTTACTTTACTTTATGTGCTGAGGATAATGATGAGAAAAAGATTTACACTGCTTGCCTGTTTCTGTTAACCCAGGCATTTTGAACATAATATCTACATGAATACATACTGAATAAACACAGGTCTGTGACATGCAAACACAAGCGAGAAGGAACGAGTTGTGAAAAAAAGCATTCCTGACAGAGTAAGAGAAGCAACAGAAGTGCAAGGAAAGATTGAAGAAGCCAACAAAAGGTATGTTGTGGAATATCTGTATCTATTTACCAGATAGAAAAATGTTCCAAGCATCTACACTAGAGCAATGATGAAGTGAATTGGCTTGAAGATTAACAATCCTACCTGCTCCTGCAGCATCCATTTTGCAGTTCCCATCCTGGGAGTGAGAACACGAGGTGGACTCACAGAGCTCATGACTGCAGCACAGTGACACCTATTCATCCTGAGTCTGAGTGGGAAGCTAAGAGTTGCTTTGGTTACTCTGCAGCTCAAACAGTATTTTATTATTTCACTACCTAGCCATTTGGGCAGGAAAGTAATTTTGGCTATGTGATGCATGGCTCTCAAGAGTGTGTAGAATGGATAGCTACAGCTAGTAAAGGCAAACAGGGGGGGAAGGGTAGTATCTGAAACCATCCAAATGCTGTTTCAGTTCCAGTTTAGCAATTATTTTGAAAATAATCTGGTTCAGAGACTAGAGCCAGCACAGATTGTGGTGCCCTGGACATGAATGAGAAGAGCAATATATCTTCATTTCTAGCAGAAAGTACTATTAAGTTTGAAACTATATCCTCTGGTGCATAAAGAGACATAGCATGAATTTAAGTCTGTCCTAATTCCACCTTATTCCCACGTTTAGAAGGCAGGTCTCAGATTTAACTTGCAAACTGCCAAAGACCAGAACTTTGGCTGACTGCCAAAGGTAATTAGAATTATCTCACCTAATTTGTACTTTCACTTCTGACAGCAAACATCCTTGATTTTCAGGCATGCTCAGAAGCAGTCTGGTTCAAATATGTGTGTACCTAAAACCAGAATTTTAATGGCATTTGAGGGCTTTCAGGGTCACATTTGCAGCTCTGAACAGTACACTGCTCTAGTAACACCACCGTGTTACTAGAATGATAATATTGCCTTCATGTCTCTTGTAGACAAAAAAACTAAGGACTGACCTGACAAGTTTGATTCAAAACTGGATTTTAGGAGCTAAAGTAGGTCCACGACTGAAGGTGACTGGAGCAAAACTTGGAGCTGCTGTTGTGCATTTGAAACCTGATGTCAGATCTGTATTTTCTTTTAACATGGAAGGGAGGTGCTGTCACCATTGCTTGGCTTAGCTGGAGGGATATGTTCAAGTAAAGGCCTGGGGACTCAGGCTTGTATTAACAAGTTTGAACCTTTCTACTTTCTGTTAAGGTGTATATGATGCTCTATCCAGAAAAAGAAGAAGTAGGAGCTGTATTTGAGAGAAAAGAGGGAAACTGTCACTGTTATTTTCATTTTAATCCATTGGCAGGCTAGTAGAAGCTGTATAAAAATTCAGGAATCAAGAACTGCTGCAGAACAGGCTAAAAACTTCAACAGCTTGTAGGGGAGGATAACCACAGGCTCGGTGACCAGGCAAAGCACTCTGATCTGTGCTGTGGAGGCAACAGAAGTGTGGAAAACAAGGCCTGGGATGCATGACAAAGCACAGCAAAGAATCTCCTTATGGCCAGTGCTGGAACTAGCTACAGAAAAATGAAGAAGAAATGAAAGACAAGCCCTGCTGTTGCAGTTTGTCCATAAAGAGGATTCATGGAATCGTTATTAGCCTGTGTGTGGTACTAAAAGGCACAAGTATAGTCATATTCTTATTGACCAAATGTGATTTTCTTTTATGTTTCAGTAACATGTATCTGATTCTATAGAATATTTCTTTTTTTCGCCCATCCTCTATTCTATTGTTTGTGGATTTTTTCACCTTTTTTTAATTACATCCTAACTTTTGTCACACTATAACACTTAGTTCTTCTTTCCACCTTGATTTGTTTTAATTCCTAAAATGCCTCCAAGGTCACGAGGTCCATTTATTCAGTTGTTCATGGAACCACTGGATAGAGAAGCTGCACACTTTTTAGTTCCAACTGCTTGCAAGTTAACAGTTAAGAACTGCTATAAAGTGAACTCGGGACCTCCTGCTTCTATTATATCTGTCGTATCTCCTATTCTATCTATAGCATCAGCTGTGGGAAAGAAGTAATGTACTTTTACCTAGTAGGAAAAAAAGAACTGTTCCAGAATGAAGTAAAGAAATAGTTATTTATTTTATTTTATTTTGTTAGCCCCTAGTGGCCAGTTTTTCAGAATGGCCTGTCTGAATAATGGTAAAAAAAAAAAAAATAAAAAAATCAACATTCTCTTTCCTACTATTATTGTTCAGCTTTTAGCTACTATGACTTTGTTCATCTTCCTTATAAGGAAAACTATAATAGCTAATCTTAATACTGGATTTTACAATGTTTACTGAGCTGCTTTTTAAAAATTTTCTGAGCTTGTAAAAGTATAATTATCGAATCCTAATAATTATAACAGACGACATTTCTCTCCCTCTTCACAGTGTTTGATCTAAACTGAAAATTTCTGATCTTCTTGTCAAAGACAGAGCTGTTTTCTTGGGAAAATTTTGAACTTTGATGAAAGTTTTATGACACTTCCAACAAAACATGCTGCTCGTTAAAGTTTTATAGAGAGAGAGCTCTATCAGCATTGTTTTGGAATTGTAAATATCACATAATTGTCATCAATGAGCAGCTGATGAAATACCTGTTCCCAGACAGGAGTTTGGTCACAGACCCATAGATGCTTTTGCAGTCCCAGAGAGCCAAGACAAGGCTCTTTTCGTTCTGTCATAGTGATGGTCCCAAAAGTCAAACAATGATGAAACTGTTGATTTATTTATAACGTTTTGCAAGGCATTTGCAGAGGAAACAAATTTTGTAGTCTTTAAAAATCTTATTCATTCTTTCTCTTTGTCCCAAGAGGTACCAGGAGATTAGTGTCCCATTAGTTTCCTTCATCCAGTTTTTATGAGTTGAAACTTCCACATCTGTCTTTGGATAGTAATGGATGGCTCTGGTTCCTCAGTGATATGAACATTAGCTGCAGCACTGTTTTATCAGAGGACATCTAGCTCACACAACTGCAGCTGACACAAATGCTAATTCTCCTTAATATTTAAGCCTCAGGGAGTCCTTCTAAAACAAACAGACAATAAGACTGTAGATCTGCGTAAATATATTTTTTAAGATTTCAAGAAGCTTGTCACATGTTTGTTTCAAATCACTTGGCATTTATTGTAGTTTTTCTGATAATTCTGAGGAGAAAATACCCTGTTTAATGAAACATTGTTCCTTTTCAGAAGCACTTGGGTAATTTGACTCCCAGACAGCATGAGGTTTTATCTCGTCATTATGAAGACTACATGAAGATATAAAGATCTTACTTAGACAAATTGTTTTTTTAAAGAGACAGCCTAATTAAAATTGGAACATTATTATTTAATATTATCTAATTAGAACAGATGCCATTTTTCTTCCCTTCTAGCTGCATAAGAAAACCTTCTAGATCTGTGGGATGTGCACAGACAGAGGAAGCAGATCTTCTCTCTCAAGGGCTATGTACACTGTGCAAAGCCCAAACTGCAAGCCAGGTGAGTTAAATGGAAGCTAGAATATTTTACCTCAGATGGGATGCACACTTCAGATACTGACAAGTGATATTTTTCCTGAATCACATCCTGAAGGTGTGCTTTTTGTCTTTATTGACAATGTAGGGAACCTGGGGAGATGGTGTCTGAATTTGGCTGAGTTAACTGGCTAGAGTCAGGTGATGTGAATACCTCTTTCAGTCATAAAGGTAGAACATAGGTGTTCATCCAAATTGCAGTGCTGGCAGCACAGCAAAACAATGATAATCACAATATAATTAGAATCCATATCATGAGAAAGTTATATATACAAAAGCATTAGAGTGACAATAAACTAGAGAAAGACAGATTTAATAAAATGAGGGAGCTTATAAAAAGTGCCCCAAGGAAAAGTAAACTCCTTGGACATGGCATTTATTCTACTTAAGGAAACAGTAATAGTGTCTCCATATGTGTTGTGTAGCTGAACAAAATGAGAATAGGAAAAACTTACACAGCTAAATAATGAATTTCAAATGATTGAGCCAAGCAGAGATGCCTCAAAAATCTGACCCACTGTAGCTAATAAATAAGAAAATAAAATAAACAACAATAGTATTTATGAGGAACACAAGAAAGGTCAAAACATATTTCCAAAGTAACTGATGAAATGCATAAACAGAAACAAAACCTATCTTTAAATACAGATATTAAAATAGATAAAAATGTAAGAATTTATGAATAAGACACTATTTTGCTAATAAAGGTGACGTATGGTTGGAAGTTGTCAGGAAAAAGGTAAGGAAACAAAGCTGGAGATCAGGGAGGCCGGATGCTAGGCATAAAGTTACTCTGATTGAACTCAGTTATGAAATGTCTGAACATACAACAAAAGAGCCAGTGTCTTACCAATCCAGAGGACTGAAGAAATTCTGTTGTGTAAGTGCTTAGAAGATTTTTTTAACCTGCAAATAAATTTACAATTTTCCTGGATAAATTAATTATCTCTAAAACACAGTCATAGAAGGTCTGTAAAATCATGGTGGTAAAGGTCTAACTAGGATAGCGTTTTGGAAATGGAAACTGTACTTTAGTAATTGTTCTGTATTTCTTTGCATTTGTAGAGGATCTAGGAGAACTGAATGAATTTGAGAAGAAGTAACTGATGAAGTTGAGCAGGCATGGGTAAAAGGTTAGTAAAATCTCTGTACCAGAGGCACAGCATTCATAACAAATTTTGAAGCAAATTGATAATTCTGTATGAAATTTGTTGTTACAACAGGGTTACTGAGTGAGGTGCTGGAATTCAGAGTTATTCAATGGTGTCATGAGTAAAATGGAAAATGACAAGGCAAGAGCCTAAAAAACCGTGCAGGTAACCTCAGCCTGGCAGGGGCTGCAGACACACTCAGGGACTTGGACCTTTAAACGACTATGATAAACTGGGGAAATGCTTTGAAGCAAGCCAACCAAACAGAAGACACTGCCTATGAAAAAAAGAAATATACATACACACCATTGTACAGTAATAATTGACTTCAGAAAAAAACAGGGTGTGTGAGTGTTCAAGAAGACAATAGTTCACAAGGCGTGAGCAGCTGGCCAGTGAAGGTGTCTCTGCGAACCAAGCCCAGTGAAGGTAATTTAGAGGAGCTCTTTTAGCAGCTAGAGAGGGTAACACAAGGGAAAACAAAGTGTGAATGTAAAGCAATGCATATAAGATTGACAGATTACAGAACAACTTCTAGCCTTCCAAACGGACTCAGCTCAGTTAGCTTGCTAGCTGAACCTAAGAAAAAAATCCTTTGCTGAAAGCAGCTTCAGGAAAAACAAACAAACAAACAAGATATTAGAAAGCATAAAGGCAGAGTAGAAGACAATATTGAGGAAAACATTATAATGTATGTCTGTAAATGAGTGGTGAAGGTTTATTTGAGTTAAAGTGCTCATCTCTCTAAATATTGAAAATTATTTGACTCACTGAAACATTCTCTTTTATGAAAAGAATTTGAAGAAACTGATAGTACTATTTTAGAGAAGAAATAAACAGTGCAGTTGGCAGAAAGGTGGCTCAGAATTCATTTGCTTATTTAAGTACTTAAATACTGAATTAGAAATGAAATATCTATACCACAAATGTTTTTGCAGTAAATACTGTAAAGCTCATTTGAGAAACACAAATGTGTTTCCAATATGACAAATGATCCTAGGAGTTAATAGCTTTCTTATAATGGTCTGTAACTTAAATAAGGAAATTCTTCTCTGTTCTTTTTCTTAAATTTGGTGTACCAGAAGCATCCACTTACTAACAGAAATGCTGAGATCTATAAGAACTGAAAAATTCCTGCAGTTGCAATACCATAGCCCCTGATAGGACCATTTTATATTTGGTAAGATTGGGACCACAGAAATATGAGAGGCAGATTTTTTTTAGCCTTAGCTTATAGGACATAAAACTATTAATGAATGTCACACAGGAGTCTGCATGAATCATGTTTTATCTTCTGGATATGTGATCTAGGCATTCCTATTGGTAATTATTACAGATGCCTACTTCTAATGAAGCACAAGGTTAAAAAAAGGTAAGTGAATTAAAATCTAAGGATGCAGTGCAACATCAAGGACTATAATACCTAAATATTCATATTTTTTTAATTAGTTCTCTCTTGAATGAAGTCTCTCTCACTGTTATGACACACTACCACTGTAGTTGATGGGCTTGGCCTTGTCCAGCAGCAGATCTGTCTCAAAGCTGGCTGGCATTGGCTTTGTCAGACACAGGAAAAGCTTTTGGCAGCTTCTCACAGAATCTGCACCCCCTCCAGCCTCCCCCCCAGGTACAAAAACCTTGCCACATAAACCCAATACAGCATATGCACACACTCACATAATATTTTACCATACAAATTCAATTATTTGACACTTGGACAAAAATAAGAAAAAATATCCTGAGTTGTACTGCTAAATGTAAATGTTTTATGTCCATGTCCTCTCTTTCGTTACCTTTTTCTCTAAGGCATACTAGAAATAATCTTCTAATCTTTCCATGCCCACAAGTCCCATCCATGGGAGTTAGGGATGCTTAGCTAATTCAGGTACAGTCTTGCTTCAAGCAGTGTTGTGCCTCAGGCTTAGGAAGGCTTTTCCCCTCAGTCTGAAGGGCTTATTGGAAAAAGAAATGAGGAGCTACTTAACTCCTCCAGCTCGCTGTTGTAATTAAAAAAATGTAATGTTTCAAAAAGTCAAGTTGACGTGCTATGAACTATGTTTGCTTGCCAAATGAAGTGAAAATAAACACTATCTGCTTTGTTTCAAAGGACTGACACAACCTTTGCATTCACTCTCTGTGACCTTTTCCAAACTCCCAGTGATCTTGGGTAAACTACTCCCTTATGTTGTATTATTCTGTATCTGCAGCTTTGGTCTTGTTTGACTAAAACATGAGGATGCAAAAGTACTACTCTAAAGACTCTACTCCTCTAGAAATATAACACAATGGGTGTGTCCCAAATGAGAAAAAATGTTAGCTTCATAAAAATGCAAAAATAGAAGTAAAGGAGGATGAAGTACCATGTTACAGCCTTTTAGCCTAGAACATGAAGTTTATAGACATCTGCTATGTAGCTTATGGATGAG
The DNA here is from genome assembly GCF_003945595.2 of Pipra filicauda. Lineage (NCBI taxonomy): Eukaryota > Metazoa > Chordata > Aves > Passeriformes > Pipridae > Pipra > Pipra filicauda. Next base: position 376,708 of record NW_024104310.1, read on the forward strand.
CTGCCAATATATGTAGAAAGTAGTCATGGGTGAAGTCATGAGTTGGCTCAGTGGAACTTGGGCATTGATACTGCAATGTCTCCACAGCATTCTTTGTAGAAAATCCACATACGAGAGAGATGTGAGATGAAATGGTGATATAAACTGAAATTTGATACTCAAAAAACTGCTCCACTCTACATTTAGGCATCAAAATATTGATTTTATTTTCAGAAATGTTGAGCATCTGCTTGACTAAATAAAAATAATATTGTGAAATACCACTGAAATCAAAACAGCAAGTTAAGCTTGTAAGTTTAGACACATGTAAATAAATTCAGATATAAAAAAATAACTCAGTTCTCTGGAGTGTAAAATAAGAAACAAAGTAGGGATAGAGATTCAACCTCTGTTTAAGAGCATAGCATCCAGTATAGCCAGTGTATTTTCCTACCTATTTCTAATGCTTAATGTCTAGTAAGATACCCATTTGTAGTCCATATGACCCTCCTTGTATACCACACACTTTTATATGTGAAGTGCATATGTAAAACACTTTACATTCTGCTTCAACATAGAAACAAGGTTTATTATCTTTTCAGTATGATAAAATAGAAGCTAGCACTTGGACAATTTCTAATGCAATTCAAAGTGAAGAAAGCTTGTGGGTATTGGGACTAAGTTCTACAGAAATCAGATTGCACTTTCACTGTTGAAAATTACTTCAAGTGAATTTCTGAAGGAAACTTAACTTAGGATGTGATTTGAAACAGTTAAGTCTTTTAATTCTTGTAAGGTTTACAGTGGCTAAATCACTTCATCCCCTCACCCCCACCCCCTTCTTTTTTCCCCCAGCAATATGATTTGTGTAAATCACTTCATACCACAAGGGCACACAGATTTGTGATCACTCACTTCTATGCTGAGTCTAGAACTGCCAGATTCCTTCCATGCTACAAATGCAAAGTCCATGCTGAGGGATATATCATGAAGAATGTGACTAAAGTAGACATGTTTTTTCTTTGTACCTTTTGAAATCAATTTATCTTTTAATATCAGGACTTCTTGACACTGCTGTCTGCTGTGCACCTAATATGCTGAAAAGATATTTGATGATGGCCAGTTTAAAACTAGCTGGCATAGACAAATTCATTAGAATTGCGATTGTAATTAATAGTAATTTCAAATAATTTAACTTGAATGTGCACGTGTATATAGTATAGAACCTTGATTTTGGAAGTAGATCAGACTGGTTGGTATATTATACCCATCCATTTGCAGTGAAATGACCAAAACTCGGGCTGTGCCGGAGCATGCATAGCTCCCACTTGAAACACATGCCTAATTTGCCTTACAGCTGGAGCCAGAAAATAAGAGTTAGGCATGATACATGTCCCAAGCCTGTCAGATTATAAAGTCAGAGTATGATCAGAAGATGGAACCAGCCTCTCAGAGGTTGTAATGAATTCTCTAGTAATAGTTTTTGTCTCTATGGACCCTCTATACCTGCTTATTTAAGTTACTTCTGGGGATTGCTACTAATGTCAGTGGACATCTGAGCCTTTTTTAAAAGATAATATCATTTCATAAAAAACAGTGCCTCTTGCTGAGGAAATCATGGGCCAGTGATTGCTTGAAATTAATGCCACAACAGTGTTATCTGGTTATGCACAGGGCTGCTTTTTTCTGGTAATTCCAACCTTTCTGCTGTTGGGAAGGAGACCACTGAGTTAGAAGTTTATTCAGAGGGACCCAGGAGATTAGTTTTTAATGTCATGATCTTACAGCAAAAGGGTTCTGATCAGACCATGGTTTTCAAGACTAAAAATTTAGACATGCACTTCTCCACTTCTGGTGTTCTGAATGTTCCTATGGAATTGGTCACTAAGGTCTTTCAGGAGTCATGGTCAAAAAAATATCTATGCAATTATCTCTGAGAATGTTACCTGAAAAAAAATTGGATGGTTAAAGGGAGGATACAACTTTTTTTCTTCATTATAATGGTACTTTATAGTACTTAGTGGTGCCAATAGTACTTAATGGTACTATAACAAAAACCTACATGTTTCAGAAAACAGAATGGTTTGCAATTTCCAAGGATCTGTTATTCTGCTTATCATCCCCCTAACCTTAAATTTCAAGGGATCATCAGTCTGAACTGCATTATTTATGTTAATCCTCCTTCTTGATTTTAAAATTGTGATAATCTAATGAGGGAACGAGAGTACACCAGAAACTGTATATGCATTTTCATAACTAACCAAGACAGTTCTCATTTTAAAATCTGACCATTAAATATTCCAGCAGTTTTTTCCCTGATCATTAAAAAAGATTCTCGAGAGAGTTCAAATAAAATACTGTTCTATAAATTACAGTCCACTGTCAGAAGAAAAAGAGTAGTTGATGTGTTGTGTAATAATATGTTCCAGACTTTGCTAAAATTAGCCTGTGGTTCTTTGAGTGCTTTCTGGTATGTTGTGTATGTACATATATGGCCTTTATGCCTCAGAGATGAGGATGATTAGCAGAATACAATACTGGCTGCTCTTGAACAAGTAGTAAATGTCTTTACTCTCACAGAAAAATCTTGTAATTTAGTGCTTGACCATGTCACAGCACTTTAAAAACAATATTAATACACTCAGTATGACAAGGAAGGATATTATTGTGCTGCATTTATTATTATTTTTATAACTACAGTCATCTATACTCTTCAGCAAATTTGGACTTAATTATCAGTTTGCCTCCATAACTTATAATATGGATCATGTTTGCTACATAACACAGCTTTAATGAGTGAAGATAATAAATCAGAAAATTTGGTTTTTTCAAACTCATATTTTGTCTTTATGTATTCTTCTGATTACTGTTGATCAATTTCTGACTATTTCTATATATCCTGTTGTCTACAAAATCACTTAACTGTCAATGCATTTGATGAGAAAGACATTTGCCCTTAGCTGTAAAAGGAAATTAAATGTGTTTCATAGAGTGGTGAGGGGCAGAGAGCAAGGTTAAAGTTTGTTGCCCTGCAAATTGTAGTGCTTATGAACAGGGGAAAGGCACAGCCCTGGGAAAAAAATCAGGAAGGCATGAGACTTCACAGAAAGAACCTATTCCTGCCATTTCTCTGAAAACAGAACCCAGATTAAAGCTTTGTGTGATCAGGCACACATAAGGTAGAAGGCAGAGAGCAGTACTGGGGAAGGTGGATAAACTTCTTGTGGTGTCTGAAAAGATACATTATACATTAATTGGTTTAATTGCAGTGAAATTAAATGAGATTTCTATTTTGAGTTATTATCTTGCATTAGACCATTAGTATCTGAGAGTGATTTATAGATCTGAATGACTTAAGCATCGAGCTGAGAAAGATCATTACCACATCAATTACATAGGCATATTTTTTTTAAGCCAAGGAAACTATGGCTTGCTCCTCACTGAACTCTCCAGATTAAAAAAAAGCTAAAATAAGCTAAAATAAAATCATGGACTCCAAAACCTGATGTTATTGAGAAAAGCAGTAACCCTTAAAGAAAGATTTAGGACAATTGGAATTTTAAAGACTTGTTTGACAGCATTTTTCGTTTTCTTACCACCTGAAACCAAGTAGCCATATCACTGCCACCTGGAAGGAATCAAGTAGTTTGTCTCCACTTGAATTACTTTGAAGAAAACACAAAACCCCATTAGTTCATTAGAGGCTGCTGAAAAAGGTATTTGTTAAGTGACTTTTACAGGTGGTTGGGTCTTGTCTACTTGGGAAGTTTTTATATCTTTTTACATCAAGGAAACAGGGTAGATGGGATACATGTAGTCTTTGTGGGACTTAGTTTCAGGACTTGAAGGATGCATCACTGTTTTTGTTGGGTATAAAGTTACTGCTGCATAATAGCTCTGCCTTGTTCTGATGCCCACAAATTATGGGGAACAGTTAAAGAGTGTTTCTTAGTTACCCATCTCCCTCACAACTACAGCATAATAACTGGTCACAGAGGTGGGTAATGTAGGCTGAATCTCTAAAAAAGCTTGAGTGATATCATTGAATGTGATAGGGTTGTTTGATGACTTATACAAAGTTCCAGAGGTGGGAGTTATTTTAATTATTTTTCATTGTATTTTGTTTGCTCGACTGGATATTGAAAGTACGAAAGGTGTGACCTGACATGCTGCTGCTCTTCAGCTTATGCCCCAGGAGCTCAGCACTGGGCTCTTCTCCCTAGGCTGCTGCGGAGCTGTGCCGAGTGGTGCACAAATCCCAGCACTAGCTTGACACTTTCTACCTTATTTTCTAAACAATGAAAATTAGCTGTGTTTCTGGCATCTTTAACAGTTTTTATCTGCCCTTTACCCTGACTGTAGGGACTGAGCCTCCTTTTAATAATTCACTGGAAAACACTGGTAGATGGTGTTTGGGTTAGTTTGTTTTCTTTTTGCTACTCTGGGGGCAGGGAGTGCAGTCTGTATGCTACACTTAGATTCAAAAAGAACCTCATAAAATACAGTCTAACAAGCCTAACAATAGATACTTTTGTTGGGAGCTCTAATTCCTACTGCCTTTGTGTAACAATAAGCTACAGCACTGGAACCTTGCGTTAATCTGAGATGGTTATAAAGCATGCTAAAATTAAGGAGAAAAAAGAGGAAAACTTAGCTGAGCTGTGGTGGTGTCGAGTCATGACCTTTTGTCGTGACCTCATAGAAGAGGAGAGATTGCTGATAGATGAAGCAGTGCAACAAAATCATTGTCAGCAGAATATGGGATACTGTCTTTAAAGGAAAATCGAGTAGATGTTTCTTAAAATAAACGGAAGACAAAGCTGGAGCATGGATTCTACTACTGAGTCGGGTAAAGGCAGTCACTGTCAGTAGAATGTGCAAGGTTTGAATCATAGGTATGCGGTAAATCTTAATCCTTGAGTTGGAAGGAATACTTTAAAAAGAGAGTTATTTTGGCTCAGAAATTATTTAAGAAGCATATAATAATTTGACTTTCCTTTTTATGCAGTTTATCAAGTCCGTAAACTCTATAATTCACAAAATAAAATGTCAGGAGTCTCTTTTAAGTTTGATCCACGGAGTTTTTTTATACAATGAATTTCAGATGCTGACTTCTCTTTGAAAATTATTAAATCCAGTTCTGTTAAGTGTAACTTGTCAGTGAGAGAGGGATTGCTCACAATTCCCTACTGACACTGGAGATCGTCTTACCTCACGTCTGGAACATACCGATGGAACATACCTGAAATGGTCATGAAGTCAGAAAGTCTTGCATCCTTTTTTGTAAGCCTAGTGATTAGATACAGCTTTTGCTATTCTGAGATCCTGGCACAGTGTTTGTGAAAGGCAAACTCAAATGCTTCTTAGTCTTTCATAATTGCTGTGCTATAACTATACAGGATTCTTACACATTTCTTAAAAATAATAAACGTGCTGATGGAACTCTCTCAGAATGTTATTAGATTTAGAACAATTAACTTTATTGTTTTAGGCTTTGACATATTATACTTCGCTTTTTCACTATTACTAGAATAAATACACTCTGTTAGCACAACTGTGTATAAATGCTCTTTTCTTTAAGATATATAAGCGTTACTGTGGCATTTTCCCATCTTCTGACACAGATTAGCTAAGAAGTACTTGTTTTCTTCCACGATGTTTTGTCACCATCAAAAAAACTTCAAAAGGTAAGACCTCACTGATCCAGAATGTCTAGTACAAGAGTCCTCCAGTCTTGAGAGGCAACGTGACTGATTTTTTTGGCTGGCCAATGTCTGAAAACAACATCCTGGATAATTCAATGGAAGTCCAGAAGATATATTTTTATATAGAAACATACTTTACGCCCCACTGGTGAATGCAAATCTTTCTGAGTAGTACAGCAGGATTGTTATGGTATTTTTAAAATATATTTATATATATATATTTAGAGATGGATAATGGAGTAATTATATTCTTGGTATAATGTTGTCAGCTAGATTGCATCATAAATAGAAATGTTCAGGTTTATTCTGAGAACAAACATAGACTCAAGTGCTGAGCTTGTTTAAAGCTATGAAAACTTGTCTTAAAATTCCCTCTATTGTACCATTTCAATTTATTTCCATTTGCTGAAGGGGAGAAGTTGTGATTATATCCTGAAGGTTAAAAATCCGGACCTTGCAGCCTTTGATGTAGCATGCCTGTTTCTCCTGTATTCATAAGATGCAAAGGAATCTTGCATCCTTTTAACCAAGAAGTGCTTAGAGTCTCCTAGGATTTGAAATATAACGGTATATTTCAGTTTTACTTTGATATTTCATTTCATGTCAGCCACAACAAATAACCTAAGGTAGCTCTTCTCTTCGAAGAGGAGGGCTAATTCCCAACAACAGATGTGTTTTTTACGTGCTCCTGCCAGGTATGGTTTGGGCAGCACTATCATTAGCCTTTTGGAAATGTTTTCCTTGTTTTCTGAATTGCCTCTGGCATTGTGTTCTATAATCTTATTGTAGCTCAGCATGGCTTTGGCTAAAACTTATGCTGGAGCCTCTTGTTCCCCTTGATTACAGTTACTATTATTATTTTTAATGTCTAATTACTGACGGAAAAACTTAGTTTCCTTATTTTTCCCTCCTATGGTTAAGCCTTTCTGATGAAATCCAGACTTCCATCTGGCATGGACTAGTGTAGCTCCATAAAAGTCAGTGTTGATTTATGCCAGAGAGAGGAGCGTCGCTCACAAAATGACTGGGAGTTCTTATACTCTTGAGTCGCTTTTGTGTGTTTTGGTAAAGTCTGTTCAGATTTTCTGTTGTTGATGCTTTATGCAACAGAAATAATACAAAGAATTAATTTGTCCCTCGTTGTCCTCATCTCCTCATGGGATAAGTACCACCATGCTGTCCCATGCATGTGTGAGCCTTGGCTGAAGGTGAGTATGGTGGTTTCTTGACTAACTTGGAAGAATTAACTTCTGCAACTGGCACAACTTGCAGTTGTTTTTCTTCGTGATTTAAACACACATTTCTCTGTCCCATTTTACCCTTCTGAAACCGGAGAGAGTGTAAGTGCCACCATCAGTGCAAGAGAGCAATTTTATAAGTTCAGGGTTTTTTTGCAGATAAAAGGTGTTCAAAATTTAATTTCGTGAAAAACCTTTAAATTTCAGTGATTAAGCTACTTTGGCAAAACATGATTGATTACCCTAGAAATAAGAGTATCATATTAAAGCAATTTGATTAAATGCTACCTAGCATACTCTATCTTTTGTTATTCAAGGGGACTCATATTTGATTAGAAATCTTCATGTTTAAGTCTGCTTTGCTGTTACTAAAAAAATGCTTTTTTTCTTCTCCCTTCTCATTTTCACTTATTTTGAAAGTGAAATGTGGTCCAAACTTTCTTTTTTTTTGATAGGATATTTCCAATGTTTTCCTCATATTATTGAATGTTTCCTTGAAAATTTTTTATTTCTTAAAATTTGATTTTTTCATTGTTTTGTTACATTACAAAATGCACAGTTGCACTGTAGGTTGCCCTTTACCTTTTTTTTTTATCTACTCTACAGTTCAGAATTGTGTAAGTATGCTGTACCAGCGTGTTGAAAGACTTAGCTAATACAATAAGAAGTGTAATGTTATTATTGTGAGAGAAAAAGTAGAACTTCAATACAACATTAATTCTATTAATATTTTACTTACATCTGTCAGCAGAAGTGAGTTTACCTTCTAAAAATTGTATCAGAACTGCGAGGTTTATGTATGTATGTGAGTAAATTTTTTTAATTAACTGGTGAATCATTAAAACTGAATTAATATCTAGACACACTTAATGCTAACTGTTACAGAAATTCAGTAATTATCACTAGAAAAATCAGTCACATTTTGAAGATAAATAATAAATAGAAATAACATTTCTCCCTTTGATTAAAACTCAATGAAGCATCTTAATATAGCCTCTTGCACTTTATTTTACACTTTAGCAAATGACTTTAAGAAGAATAATCAAAGTTTATGTGCTTGCAGTAATGGCAGCATCCTTCTTTTCTATGTAATGGAACACTGGAGCATCAAATACTTGTGATCTTGCTTTCTGCATGAGGCTCCTATGATATCATTAGAAGCATTCAACCTAGAATGAAAGTAAGATTTGCAAAAAAGATTTACAACTTGTAAATGATATTTTTTTCCCTTAAGTGGCTTAACCTTCAGGTAACCCAGTAATTCATGGATGTCACTTCTGAGTTGGCTTTATTCCAAAGGGGAAAGGAAAATATAACTACTGCAGCACTGTCTATCAATCAGACATGAATCCCTCTAATATACTGCAGATTAGACTACAAGCCCTTTCTCTAGGCAATTAATTTGTGTGCAAGTCTAGATGAAATTCAGCTTTAGAAAGGTTTTAAGAATAGAAGTCATTAGCAGTGATATGGAATATTTTTCTTAATATTTAGGTCCCATGCGGAAAACCTCCCCTCATTCTAGTTAATTGTTTTCATTTGTGTGAAGTATTTGGGTGTCTTTTAAAACAAGGAAATGTATACAGAACTTGGTAAAGCTAGTTATAGCCAGGTAAATGAATAATGTGAAATCCAATTTCAGGATGAATTATATTAAAGACCCATGTGTTAGAAATGCAACACAGTACTGCTTGGCTTGGAAATTCTGTATTCTTTAAATTCAGAATTCTAGAGTTCAGCAAGAGAAAATAAAAAAGTAAAATCTCTACTGACCGACATAAAAATGTGCAGTGTGCATTCTCCGTAGATCCTACTGCTCCCAGCAGTTTCATGCCCCACCTGTCATGATTTTACCTGAAGATGTTTATTACACAGTGTATGTGGAATATATGTTTGAAAAGACCAAGGTAGGGTAGACTTGAAGAAATGAGAAACACAATGGCTTATGGATTTTGGACACTTTAAGGGATGGTTGCAGAGAAGGAAAGACTTCCCTTGCGATCTATTAATTTTTTTCCTAAAGCTCACTGCCCGAGGCATAATTTAAAATATTTTACTGACAGTAGATCTGGGTAGGATTTTTTTTTCCTCCCAGCTGAAATACATGTGGCTGTAATTAGACTGGTGATGCAGTAATGGTTGGCAGCTGTCTGCAAAGCTTCTGCAAGGTCTTTTAGTGATGCTCTCTCACAATTGAAATATTTTTATCACTTTGCTTAGAAAAGTAGAATACAAGAGCAATGGACTTCACTGAGTACTGAGTTAATAATTTTATATCCTCTATCTGTTCTGACATGGTGCTATTTCCACTAGGCTGAGTAAGAGAATACGAACGTTAAAATTACCTCTGAGTGGTAAATACTGTGGAGGAAGAGGAACTACTTATCCTAAGGGGTAATTCTGGCTGAAAGGTTTCTGTTAGCTATCTCTGATGAAAATGAAAGGAAAAATTGATTTATCTACCACATGCTGATTCATCAAAGATTTATGTGTTTATTTGCTGCCTTTAAAAATCATTGTTCGTTGCTAGAACTTGACTGTAGGGGCCTTTGGTCTGCTGCCATGTCACCTTGCACAAACTCAGCATATTGACCTAAATTTGAAGTCAGAAATGTTTAACCTGTACAGTTAGGTAATCAGAGTGGTGGTTTTGTTTCTGTTCAGGTTTCTGTCTTTGTTTTGCATTTTGGGGTATGTTTTGTTTTCTAGAGACAGCGGAGATGTTAAATATGAGGGTTTGTTTTGATTGGTTTTTTCCCCCAGTATTGTGGGGGCCTCAAACAGCACTGTTATCCTTGGTATCTCCTGCTTGACTGCCTGTTGTGTATTATCTACAAGTTCTAGGTTTTGGCCTTTCCTTGTGGGTCCTGTATTTCTTGTGGTATGTTAAAAACCTGTTCGATAAGCCAGAATGAGCAGAGAGTGAGTAAACACCTGTCTTGGAAGCTTTGTAACTAGAAAAGACAGTTATATTTAGAAAATCAAGACAGAAAACTTGCTGATAAAATAATATATTAGTCATCAAGATTTTCCAAAGATTTTTGTTTTAATTCCCACCTGTAACTAAACCACAATGTAAATTAAATGGTGTACACTGCATTGCAGTCACAGCAATATCTGTATTCTTTCATTCAGAGGCAAATAACTAGAACTTTAATGTTTCAAAATGAAAAAACATATACCTTTGTGTAAGAGATGCACCTGAAGCAAATGGGTTGACAACAGAAAAGGTGTTGAATACAGGAAAGGCCAGAGAGCTCTTATAAAGGAAGGAAACCTAAAGAATTATACAAGTTGGATCTTGAATCAGGGGTGGAGAGAAACCCACCCAGAAAACAACAAACCTGCAAAGAACAACTGAAATGAGAATCTAAGTAAAATGTACTCTAAAAATCACTTTAAAATCAAGAGCAGCTACATGCGAAGTAATGAATGTGATCAACATTACAGTTTTTGGCTTGCTCACAGTTTGCTCTAGATCCTAGAACAGCAATTTTGGTAGCACCAGGCTGCAGTACCAGAACAGGGCTGTTGCTGATGCTGCTGTGTAGCTTGCTTTTATGATTCGTGCAACATCTGAGCTTTGCAAACACTCCTGTCCAAGCTTTGGGAAAGCACAGATTTCTAGGGGTTTGGTGGAACTTTGCCTTCTGTTTTTCGCATTCTACTTGAACCACGCTTTTAAATCACATCCTCAAAGTGGTTCAGAGTTCTCTTGCAGTGCTTAGGAACACTGGTGACTGTTTCATTGAGTCTCTTTAAGAATCTCTTCCGTGCATATTTTTATACCATGTTGTAAGTACACTGTATTCTGCCTTGGCTGTTTAATGGCTTCATAAGGAATTATTTTGCCACCTTCTAAAAAGATAAGTAGGAGTGATGGAAGTTTTTATGTAAACATTTTCATTTTGGGGATGAATATTCTTTGAAACCAGCTTTCTGTGACAACATGTCAGTTTTGAGTGATAAAATTTTATGATACATTTTTCATATTAAACTGAAAGATGCTGACTACTCCCCTTTTCTTAGAAAAACAGATAGAGTGGACTTGGCATAAAGCTAGATTGGCAGAGACTCAAGTCCAATTATCCATGTCTGACTATCTGCCTCAGGTTTTTCAACTCCTAGACAAATATTTTAGTCATTTGCTGTTCTGGAATAGTGTGGTCCTTTTGCTTTGTTTCAATTTTCTTCTAAAAATATGTTCTTTTCCTGATGCATTGAGAGGAATAAATAGAGGGAACAACAGTAACTGATATAGGGTGGAAAACATGCTTATCTGTACTTCTGTATATAAGTGTAGTAATATATACAAACACCTGTAGTAAGTGGAAAAATATCTCCTTTCGTTTTCACACAGCTTTTAGCTTTTTATTGGGGAATGAAATGAAAAAGGGAGAATGGAGAAGGAGCAATAAAAGTAACACAAAGCTAAAACCTAGAAGAGTTCATCTTCTGTAAGCCTCGAAGAGTTTCAAACAAAATTTATTTGGTAGCATTAGTGCACTTTTAAATTATAAAATGGAAGAAAAATATTTCTAAAAGGAACTGTGCTTCCTTTCGTCTGAATAGATTAGGGTGGTGTGGTTTGTTGCACTGCGTTGCAATATGAATTTTTCTTTTTTTTAATTTAGGGTTCTCCATATTGTCCCCTCACAAGAAGGAGCCCCCCTTACAAGAAGGACTACCGAGATACTGGACCACATATGGGGCAATGAAGCTGGTGAAGGATCTGGAGCACAAGTCTTCTGAGGAATGGCTGAGGGAGCTGGGGGTGTTTAACCTGGAGAAAAGAAGCTCATGGGGGACCTTACTGCTCTCTACAGCTACCTGAAAGGAGGTTGTGTTGAGGTGAGGGTCAGCCTCTTCTCTCAGGTAACATTCTACAGGATGAGAGGAAATGGGCTCAAGTTGCACCATGGGAGGTTTAGATTGCATACCAGGAAAAATTTCTTCACCAAAAGGGTTGTCAGACTTTGGAACAGGTTGCCAGGGAAGTGGTGCAGTCACCATCCCTGGTAAAAAGATGTGCAGGTGAGGCACTTGGGGACATAGTTTAGGGGTGGACTTGGCAGTGTTGGGTTAACGGTTGTACTTGATCATCTTAGAGGCCTTTTCCAACCTAAACAATTCTATGATTCTGTATTACTTAGGGTACATATCAATGCATCTGAAGCACATTGAATTTTCCTTTTTAAAGACTGACTTGACTGCTATAGGCAATGTGTAGATATAGCTAAAGGTACATTTCATTCAGTCGCAAAATGCTTTAAAAAAAAATGAGATTATTGTTCTCTGTGGTAGCATACAGGCACCATGAGTCTAAGCAGACACACAGTGTCAGTTTTGATTTTGCTACTCTTCATTATTTCTCAGTATTAAAGTCAAGCTCTTATTGCTGATGAAAGTGAGTATCAAGTAGTGAAATGTCAAGTTTCTAAACTCCTACCTCACGATGAAGTTTCCTCCCTTTTTGTCTGTCTTGAAGAAAAGAGAGTAAGTGGGTAGAAGGCTGTTGTGCTGTCACTTACAAGAGGAGGCTGAGCTCCATGCAGGGTTTCTGCTAGTTTGCTGCTATTAGGAAGCTTTTGCTAGTCAGGAGGGGAGGTAGGCTTGACATCAGGAGAACAGACACTTTAAAAAATGAAAGATTAATAAAACTTTGTAAGATACTTGGATGTCTGATTCTTTACAGGGCAAGATAAGCAGCCAGCACCTGATAGAAAAACCTGTAAGAATATTTAGGGCAGTAAAGGTGTTAAAAGTAAACAGTGCTGCTACTTGTTAGGTTACTGTCAGGCCTCTGTGGAATATCTTGCTTCCTAATTGCCGTCAGATTTTTTATTTTCTCTAGCCACATGCTGTTATAAAGAATCTCACAGTAAATTTGTGGGACCCTTGTTAACGTGTTATACACCAAAGGATGTACTTGGCTGAAATGAAGATCGTGTTTGCTGGATAGTGAAACTTGGCCTTCTGTTGTGATTATATTTGTGTTTCCTGGGAAGAAGAGTAAGGATTCTTTTCTCTAGTAGAGAAGCTTCTAAATAATCAGAACTATATACTTTAAATGTGAACCACCCTGTCTTGATAAAGACCTTGGGGCATTGTAATCATTGCATTCTGATTCTATGTCCTGCTACTACTAGTCAGCTTGGACTACGGTGTAGGTGAAATTTGTTGGCTTAAGTCATCAGTTTCCAGTATTAGAAGAGCAAGTCCTATATATTTAATATATCAAAGGTTAGTAATGAAAGACATTTACAGATGAATGATATTTTGCCCATTTGTCAATGTCAGACTGATGCGTCTTTCCGAAACAAATGCCTTTCACGTACTGGAAAAAAATTACATTTGCTCTTACATGGTGGTGGTTTCTGGAAAAAAAGTGCAAGTTTTATATAGAGGTGTAAGCTTAGAAAATAATGTTGTTAAATGTTTATGTAATTGTTTAATATTGCAGATTTTTTAGCCTGAGTCATCCGTGCCTACAACAATGCTTAAACAAACTCCACAAGTGCCCGCCCCACCTCCAAGTTCCCAACTATGCAGTTGGTTGAATATAAATAGTAGGGGTAGAGGGAAGTAAGTGAATAATCTCACTTTCCATGTGAATTCAAATAAAAGAGCAAGCACATAGGCACACTCTTCTTATGGCTTTGTTTACTTAGAAACTTTAGGCCACAGGGGTTTTTTGCATGGTTAGCTGGTTCATTTTCATTTTTCTTCCTTTCCTAAGCATGTGCACTTTCTGTACTCTAGCAATGGATGCTGAATTTTAGATACTTTGCTGCTGCTGTCTGTCTGAAGTCTGTTATGACCAGAGTCTGAATAATCAATGAATGAATTTGATAAATTCTTGTGTATATAATGAAGCAGTAGATATTAATCAGAAAATAATTTCTTATGAGTAAGATAATATTAGTTAGTATTCTGTCAATCATTTCACATTCCATGTTTAACTAGAACTTCATATTGAAAGAGAGAACAACCATCTTAAGAGCAGATTTATTTGTTATAAAAATCACAAAATAAGAGATTTAAACATTAGGAAGGTATTGTGAATCTCTTTCATGAAAGCTAATAATATGATTATATGTAACTAATAAAGAACTTTCCATAACCTCTCAACAATTTCATTTATATTTAAGTGGGAACAATCTGCAAGTCTGATCAAATTGGCTCCTCCTCTGTTAGTCTGTATTAGAACATAATTCCTTTCAGTGTAATATCCTGTCCACATTTAACTCTCCTCCTAGTTCTTCCTTGTTTATAACCTGTATTTTGTTTTCCATTCAAAATTCTCTGTTTCAATCTGACTCTGTGCAAGACAGACAGATTTAGCACTTTTGAAGATACTTGATAGTGTTGATTTTTGCTCTCAATGACAGATTGTCTTTTCAGTAAGCTATGAATGCAGTATCCACATTGTATTTTTGAGACAAGTGTTTTAAGTACAACTTTTCTCATGAGACTTATCACCATAATAGACAGAAATTATCTAAAAGAACTCTGTTACTAAGAAAGTAAGTTATAAAAGTCAGGTAGGTACTGTTTCAAGACACTGAGATAATATGCAAGCAAATAATTTCTTATATCAAATGTTAATTGAGTGCCTCTGCTAATATCTTTAAAATGTACTACAGCTGTGTGCTATAAGCATATATATATATATATATATATATATATATACTGTGTCACTATAAATGTGATATACTTTACTAAAATCAGTACATTGCTATATATAACTTTAAAGTTACCTTGAAATCACAGTACTCAGGAGTTGGTACTGATGGAGCTCTGGAACTGTATTTGAAAGCTGAAGTTACCAAAAGAAATAAGAAAGGAGAAACAGATTACTGGATAAGTACTGTATTCAGGAAGAAGAGTTTTTCAGAAAAGTGTGTTCCTTTTCCTCCAGCAGAATATAGATGAGATAGATTATGATCATGAGGGGATGAAACGACCCATCCACAGTGGGATCAACCCTTCCTTTGCCACTAATAAGTCAATTCCACTAGACGTAGGAAAATAATAAGCAGGCTGAGCTGGAAGAGATCCTTACATTAGAAACACTAATTTGTAGCTATCATTTAACATATAGTAGATGAAGGACTTTCATTACCTCTAGATGTTTATTAATATTATATCTAGTTAGACCTGAAGCAATACCATGGCATAGAGAGTCCAACTTCTCCTGTGCAGAGTTAGAGTATTAAATTATTAAGATAGGAAGAAAATATAAGAAAGAATACTTCTATCATAGTTTACTTTGAGTTGCTAAGTTGCTTGAGCAAATCCCAGATGATGATTGGAAGATAATCTAAAAAAGGGCAGGCTAAAATACTTTGGCTATTCAGAAGTTTTCTTGCAATCGAGGTTATTTTTCTTGTAGCATGTCATTTGTAAGAGTTTATATTTCTTAACCAATTGTCAAAAATTTATCCATTTATATAGTTGGTAAATATATTCCATGGAGCATCAATGACTACTGTCCCCCTAGACCAGACTAGGAAGACAGCTCAGAACATACCTACTTTCTCATGTTTCACTACAGCAAAAATGTTCAACTTTATGTTGTTTCTTAATTCCACACACCCACCCTGCCATCAAACTTCTCTTTGAGTATTGATTCTAGTTTTGTTTTGCAGGTACTCTCACATTCTGAATGTTTTATATACATGTATATATTTAAAGTCTATTAAAGAGTGTATGTTCCGGGTGGTGCTAAAGGAGCTCTGACCTTTTGCAGTTTCTCTATGTGCTGAAGCTTGAACGCTGGAAATGTCATTTGTGATACAGACTTCTGTGGATTAAAATTATCTATAATGAGATTCAGTTTCTTGTAGAAAGGTACTCTTACCTAAAAATCCTTGCCTCTGTCTTTGTAAGGAAATCTGATATTATATGATTAGTTGTATGAAAACATGTAGTTAGACCAACTGATATGGCATAGCTGAGGTGCTGAGACACTAACACCAGGGAGTCTTCAGCTTTTCTAGCCAAGATATAGACGTAATTTTATGATTACTCTTATCTGATTCTGGAAATGTTCAGTAGAAAACAGTGCTGCAATGGGCTGCAAACATAAATGTACCTCAGTCTAGAGGTAGTGTAGAAGATGGTAAGAACAACAAAAAGGAGGGAGAGTGCAGCAGAAGAGAGAAAAATATTGGATGATCTCCCACCTATGATGAGTTGTAATTATCATTTCTGTCAGAGCAAGCAAACAGAGGCAGACAAAGCTCCAGAGATTTGGAGCAGTTCTCAAAGTTCTCAAAGAAAGCTTCAGAGAAGTTTTCACCTTCTGTTGCATTTGACAGAGGGAGCTGATTAGCAGTCCACCTCCCTAAACCACATTTACAACTGCTGTGAAAACTTGTCAATGAGACTCCACAAGCTGCAGAGTTGCACAGCATCTCAGGAGAGGGGAAGATAAAGGACCCATGTCAGAAGCTGCAGTGTGCATTGCATTGGCACTGATTTTCCACCTTTTCATCCTGGATCCACATGAGCCAAAATGATAATTTGGCTTTTGGCAAATGACACTTTCTCAGTGCGCCTCCAAAGTGTTTTAGTTTGGAGATGTGCCCTTTAATGACTTGAATGACAAATCCTTTGTCATCTCTTCAGGGAAAGTTATGTATGCCACTAACTTGCTCTTTTTTAGAGCCCTGCTGGGTGTTTTTTGGAATAGCCAGAGGAAAAAAGGGAAGGATAATAATCCTAGTAATTATTAACACAACTCTATTATTTGTTGCACCAAAATTTTTACAGCAGCAGAGGTATGTTTTAATATCAGGTTGCCAAGAAGTGCCTTATCCCAGTCCAATACTAAATGAAAAGCAAAGCACTAAACATGCTTGTTGGGATTATCCAAAATAACTATAAAGTGTCTAATTCCATTTTTTCCAACTAGCTGATGGCATGAACAGTCTGAAAAAAAATTAAAAAGCAGTCAAACTGCAGCTATAACCTCATGTACAAGAATACACCTTTTCCTGAGAAGCTCTGGCTTAAACCCATTCTCTGGCCTCCAGGCTGCCTTGGTCTCTTACACTTGTGAGTCTGTTGGTCAAAGGCTTTGTCCTGTATTCTGAGCACTTCAAAGCATAGCATAGGTGAAGGCTGTGGTCCAGCACTCAAGGCATTCCCTTCATTCTAAAGGAACCTGCCAGCTTGAACTGATGTGTATTAATTTGCACTCCACATAATAAAAATAGGTCATCTGATAGGAATATGCAGAGTTGATTGATAAAGCTGCTAGACTATTTAGTTTTTCTGTTGTGCTTTTTTGTTCCACATAGTGGCTTGAATGAATGAGAAAAGCTCTGCAGTAAGAATTGCTTTGTTTAGGTAAATTGTATCTCAAGATTTAGCAAGTATAATATGGGTGACAGTCCTCCAAACTGTTCTTAGTATTTGCAAAGACACTATCCTTTTAGGGTAGAATATCTGTGCTGACTTCCAGGGACCAGTCCTTTGCTACTACCACTGTTCAGTCATATTCCCTGCTTGATCACAAATAGTTTTTGCAAGCAATGAAATGCATGAGGTTGGAGATGGAGAACAAAGCTACTCTTACTGCAGAGTTTTTTCTGATCCTTGTCCCCATGAGCAGTGAACTGCAGTGTTAATACTTCTTGTTTTACACAAGGTCTTCCTAGATTCCTTAAACTTATGAATGAATCCTTTTTTTTTTTTTTTTTTTTTTACAGTAAGGACAGGTGAGGAATGAGCATTAGCAGAGGAATCATCCTTATCCTGTCTCATTACTCAGTCTCTGTGCTGGAGAGATCACCTCTTTATAACCTCTCAGGCTCAAAAGGTACTTCATTAGCCTCTACACCGAGATTGCCAATGAGTGCCAATTAGTTCCAGGAGGCATTTGTTGCTGTAAATGAAATTCCTTCTCTGATAGAAATGGTAATGACAACAGGAGAGTGCTGCCAGGGCTGGGCTCACAGGGTCTGACCTATAATCTTTTGACTGAATGTTTAGTGGATCTGCAAGTCGTGGTAAGTCACACCATTTGGACTACATGCAGATCTTTCTCATATGATGTGTCTGAATCAGCTCATTGTAATTAATATGTACTTCTTGATCAAGGTAGTCTCCTGATTCCATCAGTTTGCCTGCTGTTTCATTGTAAGTATAATGAAAATACTCTGGTCTCTAACTGGTCTCAGATTTATGTAATTTGTTGCTCTGATTCTAAAGAGGAAAAGAGAATATTTCTTATTAAATACATTTAAATTTGCTTTATGTTGAATCTTGTTGCATTTTGTTTATTTATACCTGTTTAGTGGGTCTTTGTATTTCTTCTTTCTGCCATTCCAGTAGACCTTTTTTCCTAACATATAAATATTCCTTTAAAATTAATACAGATTACCAATAGGATGTCAGCACCTTGTCACTTTGTTGTATGACTTTGCCCCCTTTCCAGTGAGGAAAAGTATTTCTCAAATTTGTGCCCGTTCCAAACATTGCTCTCTTTAGTCCATTAAAAGAAATAGCTTATACCTTTTTTAATGTGTATTATTTATTTTTTGCCCAACGCTCTAAAATGTGTGCCAGTTCAAAGTGTGTTTTATTGTTTTTGTTTCTTTCCCTGGTAATGAACATTTACTAGAGTATTCTGAACCTGTGGGAATGTGTGAATTGTCACGAGGTAAATTGGCTCCGTTCTCCTGCCAGTGTATTTGTACTTTTATTCTAAGAGGAAAAAGCTAGTTCTTCAGTCACAGACCTAGAACAGAAAGTTATGGCATATTGTCCAAACAATTTCACATGTTGTTTCTCTCATCCTGAAGCAGGAGCACTTCTGCAAGAAGTACCTCTGGAGGTGTTCTGTGCCCTGCTCTTTCACAGCGTGGGGCAGGTGTGCTTGCACTTCCAACATATTTCTCTATTTTGTTAAAGCAGATCTCACTGCAAACACAAGTCTCACAAAGCCAAAGTCTGTGATAATCCAAAATTAATGTATAGCTCTGAACAAGCCAGTTAGTGTAAACACAAAATATAGTTAAGCTTGAAGTTTTGTGTGGGGGAGAGTTAAGTTGCTGTAGGAAAATACTGTTGACTAATAGTGCCTTATGTCATCTTCTAGAAAGGTCTGGCGTATGCTTTCAGCTTGTCTGGACTGTGAAGTAAAACACCCTGCGCGTGTTATAAGGAGCGTGGTTTGTCCTCCCATTGGTCTGGCTGGGAGCACCCAGAATGGTTAAAAGAGGTTCATTTCCTTCTTAAAAACAATAGAGAAAAAAGACCAGTCAGAAGTGTACACTGCATAAAATATCTGCTTCTTTCGCTTACCCTCTCCGCACTCTGTCTGTGTATATCTACAACAAATTTCATTTTCCTTTAATCCCTTTAATAACAGGCTGCATTAAAACCAGCCTGTGGTTCAGTCAAAAGTGTTCCTTCCTCTTTGGTGGTACTTTGAAATTCTACAGCTATTTTCCCTTGTATAATTTTGTTTTCAAGTAGATCTAATTCCAAAACAAAAGTGAGATGTATCATCAACCTTTACTGGGCTGGTTTCAAAACCAAACCAAGCCATGTATCGTGCAAACTTCCACTGTAACATTGCAAGTCAACCAGGGCGGCAGGCCATTAATTACTCTTCAGTGATAAAAATGACATAAAGAAACAAAGAAATACAAGAAAAAATGCTTGGATAACACTTTAGTGACTGCAGAGCCCCACTTACTAGTCTAATTTTCAAAGGGACATGCACATACCAGGTGGTATCTCCCAGCTCTAAGATGGAGGATTCAGTTTGTTCTCTAAAGGAGAAAAGAATAAGATAGTCCTAAATAAGTGCAAGTATGATATATTTTATATTAGTGAAGAGCTTTCACCTTGGAGAATTCAGTGAAATTTTCTTGGGATTTATGAGGTGATAAAGTTAAATTATACTTACTGTATCTTATTAAGGAAGGCAAACAAGCTGCTCAGCCTGCCATAAACTATTATGTGTGATCTGGCATCTCCAGGAAATTGTCAGTGTTATGGTTTGGGAGTCCTGGATGGTGGGTTTATCATGACAGACATGGCATTGAGGACTGAAGGCTTTGGCCAGGCCTGAGAAGCTTGTGACATCTGCAGAGGCTGCTGTTGCTCCATGCAGCCTTGCTGCTGAAATGACAGGACTCGGACTTGAATTTCTCAGTACAGGATCTGTTTCCCAGGAATGTGTTTTCAGGTGTCTGATCTGAAGGGTTTTTTCCCCCTAGTGTTTTCTGATGATTTCCACACCACTTCCCATTCCCTCAAGTCAAATTGGTGTTGGGTATAGAGAGATTTTCCTGTATTGCTTCTACTTGAGCCTGTTCTTTCAGCAGGAGTTTGTTGGGGCATTCGAACTGTAAAAGGTTAAAAACCACCGAACTTAAGTAATTTCCCACATTTTCCATGGGTGTTCCCTGACCAGGGACACACCCTAAATGTTAATACAACTATTTATATTTAGCCATTGTTTTTTCCAATGGTAGAATAGGAATATTTTTTTTCGAAATATGTATACTTATAGATTGCAAGATGGTAGGTGGGTTTTTTAAAAGTCTTCAGTAAAAATAAATCAAAAATACCTCACCACTACAATTTTAAAAGACAAAAATTTTTCAATTTGTATGTGCCTACTAAATATTGAAAACTGTCTACACTAAGAAACAGTTTAGGAATTCATTTAATTTTTCTCCCTCAGAGTTTTGCTAAACTTCTTCCCGACAGAGAGATGCTTTTATGTATTAATTTCTGGGAATAGTTGGCTCTCCAACACCCAGAGAAGATTTCCCTAATCAGAAGATAGACCTAAATACATAGACATTTTTCATCACTAATACATTTCATCACTAATGAATTAATTAGTGCTATTCTCCAGAGGGGGAACATTTTCCAAGTTTTAATGTGGATTTCTTTGAAATCCCACAACTCAATCATAGAATCATTTAGATTGGAAAAGACCTTTAAGATTATCAAGTCCAACCATTAACCCAGCGCTGCCGAGTCTCTTCCTACCCTCAAGCAGATCAACATTCCCTCCTGATTTGGTGCCATCTCCAAACTTGCTGAGGGCACACTCAATATCCCTTCATCCAGGTCATCAATAAAGATGTTAAATAGGACTGGCCCAAATACCGAGAGATTTTTTTGTACTGAAGAGTACATTAATTATATGTTATTGTTATAAAATGGAGTTTAATATAAGATTTTAGCAGGTTCAGTTGATTTTACAGGCATCTGACTAAAAAACAGCTGACTGTAATAAAACATGATGAAGGTCAGCTTCACGGAATGTATGTTCATTTGCCAGAATTTAGTTTGTTTATGTATCTGGTCCAGTGAACTAAAATCTTGTATCAGACATTTGGAAGAGACGTCAGAAACTGCTAAATTTGTTTTTTTTTTTTTTTTTACTCTTACTCAGTGGTACAGTTTAGCTGAACACTGCTTTATCACTGAAGAGGCCTGGATAAAGAGTGTTTGCTTTTGCTATTTTTAAAGATAATAAGAAATTGGGAAAAAAAGGTGTAACAGATGGCTTAGCTCCTACAGGCAAGTGAAAACGCAAATAATTTGAAATTATATTAAGTTATGGTTAGTGGTTACTCATCAGCTGAGGTAGTTTATGTCGGTACAAAAGTAACTAATTTATTTCCCTTAGGAGACAAATTTTCCCAATGCAATCATTATAAAATAAAGTTCCTCTTAGTGAAATAATTCCAACATTAAAATAAATAACAAAGCCCCTTTCCAAAGAAAGAGTAATTAGTATTTCAATTTATTTACTAGACCAAGCAGCTACTACAGCTCCTACAAAGTGTTCATTGAGTGCATTTTTAGGATCAGATAATGCATTTCCAAATTACATACACTGACAATATCAACAAAGCTCCTTTATTTGCCCTGTTTTGGCCCTGTGGTATCATTGAAACTACCATTTGTCTACAACTTGACTCTGTTAATGGAAGATGGTGATCTAATTTTTAGTTATTATTGGTTATCTATAACTCTCAGATGATATCTAAGTGTCTTGCATGATTTATTGAAAATTCACACCTGCAACCTACACTAGAAAAGAATATTCTTCTTTAGATATTTTTTTTTTCTGGTTTATTATATTTTAGTCAGAAGAAAATAGAATTACTTTAATTCTAGCTGCTAAAGCTTGCTTTCCCACTTCAGGACTTCAATAAGTTATTCATATGTTAAGTTGGAAGCGCAAGGCCCCCCGAGGGTTGTACATGAAGGAAAGACAGTAACAAATTCTCTGATGGAGAGACAAAGCTTTGTAGCCAAACTCCACTTTGCAGTGGATCTTTTTTTTCTTTTCAGAGCCTTTCTGAGCTGGTGATAGAGAGTCTGTAATGGCAAGGCTGACGTTAAGCAGGATGATGTGAACGGGGCTTTGTGGTGAAACGCTCCATGGCTGTGAACTAAAATGTAGGCTACACATCTGGTCAGAGGCGCGTGTCGCTGACAGAGTATGAACCTTGGTGACTTCTTAAATTACATTAAAATTAATGCTATACTTCATCACTTTGCTTCTGCTGCCCTGCCACATGGTTTTCCATATTTTACAGTGCACACATCATTTGAGTTCTGAAGAAAATTTGCTTAGTCAAAAAGTCAGCTGTATTCAAATTATTCATAAGGGAAATTGCATCTTAGGCAATTAAAATGTGTGCTGGGTAAAAGAAAATGTTTCTTCCTGAAAGGAAAGAGCGGATGCTTCATCTGTGAGAAGTCTTATTACAAATTCTTTTCTGTTACTAAGCACCTAATATTAAAAAGAAATTTGTTCTAATCAGAGATGAACCATACAAGGATATCAGTTTAGATTGATGCGTTTGGTTTTTTTCACTCATGATATAACTATTCCACATCTAATCCCCTCCTCCTCCCAGAATTACTGCTACTTTTATAAAAGACTGTACATTAGTTTTATTTTCATTGAATTTTATATGCTAACTGTGATCTGTTCTGCACAAATTAATGTTCCTTTGAGCTGCAGTTATATGGATGATGGGAGAGCAAGAGTGATGTGATTGGGTTTGGACAATTTACTAGGAAGGAAATGAGTTTGGCCATGTTTAAAGTTAGTCTGAGAGATTAAGGTAGTACACTATATATCTTTTGTCCCCTTAGAATATAAATCACCCCACTTGATCCATTAAAAAAATTGGATACTGTTAGATTCATGTCTAGTCACTGATCTGCAATTTATAACCATTACAGCGAAATTGTATTATTTGTGTTGTCTGTTCCTTATAAATGAGTAACACTTGTAAGCATTTTCTTCAGGGTCTTTTACTGAAGTTTGCAAACCTGCATTGTAAAAGTGGATAAACTGAAAATATCCCTCTCCTTCCATAATCTGTGTCTGAAGGGGTTAAAATCTGTCTTCATTACTGTCAATTCTCTAATCAATGCCACATATTTTAGAATTTCCTAAATTTCTGGGTCCTAAGTATTTATCAGCTGTGTGCAAGCTTATGGTTACAGAAGTGCTAAGAACAAAAGAGATATTGTGTGTGTGTCTCTCCCTGTGTTTATTTTTTGCATAGAAACTAGCAGGGGCTGGCTTGTGGCATCTCTGGATGTCCAGGTGAAGGGGCAGAGATGGGGTGATAGAAAGCTGATCCTTCTTTCAGAGGGTTGTGCTTGGGGCATGGGGATACCTGCAAGCTGTGTGGACACTATTTGAGTTTCGCTTACTCAAACCATGCTCCCTTGGAGAGGCAGGAGAAAACCTACTTCACCTTTTACATGCATTCATTGGGTGAAAGAATTTTTTTTTTTTTGGTCTGTTTGAAGCCTAGCTGCTGGTGTTGTTTTCACCTTTTTAACCTTTTCAGTCTGTCTCTGCAGCCGAGTAATGGAATACTGAAGGCCAGATCATACCATTGATTTCCAAGCAGAGTCCTATTGGATTCTGTGGGGAGTTCTGTTTTAAAAATCAATGGCATAATATGATTTAAAGTAATAAAAAGAGAGCAAAGGGACATGGAATTTAGTTCATTTGTGACCCATGATATTGAAAAACACATTAGTTGCACCACGCAGAGCATGTACTGGGGAGTGCTGCCTTGTTCTCAGGCAGAATGCCTGAATTTTAACACAGCTTTTTTACTTAATCAGAGAAGATCTACATCTGAGGAATGGAGTTCATGACCTACCTTGTAGTTACAGTTTACCCAAGTTTATAAATTAACTCTATAAATTATAGGCATTTTTCACTGCAATGCGGTATTTTATTTTGTTATTAAAAGTTAAGATTTTCTAATTTAAGATTATCTAATAATTGCATTTTTTCATACAGCTGTATCAAAAGAATATACCCACAATCATGAATCTTAAAATAATTGCTCTTAGGGATAATGTGTTTCTGTGCTTGGAAGCATTACTCTAATCTTCTCTAGTGTCAATCTGAAGTACATAATCAAATTGAAACCACAGAAGCAAAGTCAGAGCTATTGTGCATTTTAAGAAGCTTTTATGAATCTGATGTTGTAAGCATGGTTTTATTAATTTTATAATTTCTTTGGAGAGCTTTATTGTTCCTGAATGACATAGCTATAGCAACAACAAAATGTTGAAAGAGATACCTCTCTCCTATTTATATTGCTCAAAATTTAAGGCCTCCATTTAGCTCTGACTTTGTGATCAAACACCCTTCCAGTAAATTTTTTTTAAAATAAATTCCATTCTTTGCTTTTGATTCTTAATATTTTTCCTTTTTCATATCAATTCCTGAACCTACTCACTCCTACTTTGAAGAATCATAAGGAGGAATCTGTTTATGAATCTGGAGCTCTGTAACTTCTTTGTTACAGATCATCTGATGAAAGACTTTGGTATCCATGATTAGTGGAAAATGAGCACAGTTAAATATTATATGTGAGCTAAATAGTTATAAAGAGGAATATAAATGGGATGTTTTAATATCTTTTTTGAGTAATCTTTTGGCTGTTATTATATTACGTTATTCTGTACTATCAAAACATGCACATCTATTATATAAGTAAGCATTTTAAATAAGTACCACATGCAGCCACTGAGTGATTATTAAAATGTTTGTAACCTACTTTGTACATGTAGCCAACTTTCCAACAAGACAGGAGTTAATTAGGCTTGTGGGGGTAAATGCAAAAATAAAACAAAATAATAATGAAAACACTTCAAACCAACGACCCTGTTTTATCGTCCAAATGGGACAATAAATCAGACAAACTCAAGCAAAGCGCAATAAAGATGAGAGAGGGAGAAAGAGAAGCAAAATAAATAGTTCAAGATCTAACCACCTTTTGAGACACAATTTCCCTTTCTAGATTCTTTATTTAGAAGCGTTTTGAATGCAACTGTATGACAGCTCTTGAGTCTTTCCTTAATTTGTTGAGCTTTTTCTTCCAATTGCCATGTCATAGGACTCTGTTTAAGACATATTTTCCTCGGGTTTGGGTCCTGTCACGCTTGGAAATAGTAAACATGGTCAATATTGTGTTGTTTGAGAGATGGGAAAACTGTTCTTTCTCCTGCTGCATCTTCCTTCCTCTGCCCCCAAACATACACAGAGACTCTCTGAGGAAGCCCTTTTCACAGGGTTTGTTGTATGCTTTTGTGACCTCAGAATGCAAAGTAGCCTGGGGACCAAAGACTGGTGGGATAGTGCTGCAATCAACCTGTCTGCTTCATTCTGGGGCATATATTGAAAAGACCCTGAAAGTCTTCAAAAAGTCTTTTTGCAAGAACCACTTCAGTGGTTTATTTTCATATTTCTTAAATATTGCATTTATTTTCATATTTCTTAATCTAACTGGAAGAAGCAGAGTTCTAGTGATCTTATGCTTTATGTGATTGTTACATAACACAGAACTTTCAAAATATGTTTTTGGGTCTGAGGTTTAGAATGTCATGCCTTCGGAAGGAAGGTACTGGTAAGAGAGGCAGTGGATATATTTTAAGGATTGTATAAAAAAATATCCTTCTGGATACTAGAAAGCACTTACAGGAGAGCAATGAAAGGAGTGACAAGAAATGGTTACAAACAGAAAAAAAGCTAATAAAACACAAGACTATACCTACTGATCTCTAAACTGATAAGCTGCAAGATCTCTTGCAGGTAGATAGAGCAGGTTACACTCTTACATGTTCAGGTGAACAAAAGTGCTGAGAAAATCTTCATGACTTTCCTCTTTATTCTGTAAACAAGCAAAAATCTGGAATCTGTAGATCAGTGTGGGAGTCCAGCTGTGCTTGCTGCTGCCTGAAGATAAACAAATATCAAACAAAAATCTGTAATCTTGGGTATATAAACTATAAAAAAAAAAAACATACCTTTGAGAAGAGATGGATGTGGCAGAGTGAAGGCATCTAGATTTGTCAACAGGGACACACTGGTGATGATTAGAGATGAGAGCCCAACAATGAGTCTAATCTGAGGAGTCCTGGTGGACTTTCTGGCATTTTTCCCAACATTTTGTAGGGGAAATAATGGGGCATTTTGACCTCACGCAGTAACAGGTCAGGCCACCTGCTTTTGCTCATGATTGATGTGAATCATTGAGCAGACAGACACCAAGTGCAGCTGCAAATGTGAAATACTGTGGTATTTACATTTAAATATGTCTGAGTTAAACACTGTATTTCTTTTTTCTGTACAAAAGTGTAACTTTAAAGCAGACAAGAAAGACAACTTTAGTTTGTGAGAAGAAAAATAGATAAAAACAAGGAAGGGAAATTGGTTGAGGTTTTTATTATTTTTGGTGGCTTCCTGTGTAAAGCTAGAAAATTATCAAAGGCAGATGACGCATGTGTGGGTTTCAACCTCTTCTATTCCATCTCTATTATTTGGGGATTTTTTTCAAATGTTCCATCTTGAAAACGGTCATGAAATATTTTGAGTTTTCTGAAAGCAATCAAACTAAGTACATCCAAAGGAAACAGACTGTTGGATTTAAGCCAATTAAAAAGAGGCAAAGAAAAAATTTTGTTTTCCAAAAATTAACTGTTTCTTAAAATGCATAATATTAGATTATAAATCACCATTTATTCATCCATTGATATCAGGCCCTTTTTGCATCTAGACACAATATACTGCTGTGAATATTTTTGTGAATTCTTTGGGATTAAATATCCAGTACTCTTAAGGATCTTCTAATGTTCTCTCATGAAAGGTATGTTTACCACAACATGCAATTGTAGGGCAACGTTGCACTTTTCAATGAGTGCTCTGTAATTTAATATCATCTCTGTGCTGTAAAAATGCCTTCAAAAAGCCGTATGTGTTTAATGCCTGCTGATATTTGATATCACAAAGCAAGAAAGACCCTGAAAATTACTATTTGGAGCTTTGTTCCAACTCCTACTGAAGCAAGTAATAGCCTATATCTTCACTTGAGTGGATGATGGATCTGGCACCACATAAGAAGAATATGCCAAATTTCTTGCTGGAGATGTGTACAGTGACACCAGAAGAAAATAAATTTCTGTTTTTTTTTTTTTTTCCCCTTTGACAATTTTGGCTTTCCATAGGTGCTGCAAAATGTAAGAGAGATTGGAACTGCTTCATATCACCTTTCAAATGGTCTCTGCACAAAGGTACGATAGAAGAAATTGATTTTCACTTTTCATCAATATTTCTGAATTGTAACACGTATTTTACAGTACAAGAAGATGCATCACCCTGGACTTTTTTTTTTTTGTCAGCATTCCTGCAACAAAGTGCATTAAAAGCTACTAGCATGGAAGTTTCAGCTCAGTAATTTACAGCCTAAAAATGGATTTCCTTCTCAGAATGATAAGTCAGTCAGTGAACCATGTATTGTACATAGATGATGAGCAATTCACTCACTGGATGCAGGGGTTTTAATATTTCTCCTCAAAGTTTGTGACATAGCATGGACTTTGACTGGGACTTTCTGGACCTTTCCAAATCTGCACACTTCAAGTATTACCAAATGGGCTCTGGTAAACCATCCAGAGCCCAAACCAAAACTGAGCATCACCTTCATAAGCAATTTTTGTTATTACTGGCAGAATTTGAAGTATTGGTTGGGTCAGCTTTGTACACCTAATAATAGCTCATCTCCAAAATTCAGTATACAAAATGTTAATTATTGCTTTTTCTTGCGTTCTCATTCATCATTTTTACCTTGCTGGCAGGTCTTATCATCTGATCCACGACTCTCTGATCCCTCAAACCTGCACTTATAGGGTTAGCTGAGGCAGGAAGAAGGAGCTCTTGGATCTCTCAGGAGGCTGTTTTCTAGCGAAAAAAAAGATATAGGACACTCCTATATCTTTTCTGGATGAATATGCTTGGCTGTATTTGTCAAACTTTTTGCTTTGATGTTTGCATCTACATATGTTTTACTGTATATCAGATTTCTTTACCTGAAATTAGAAATGAAAATTAGCTTCTGGAAGAGGCAAGACTAAGGTAGTTTAACAAGACACATTTCCAATTTCATTTATCTACTAAAGGATTTTCATGAGGACCCTGTGAAGGTTTTACTTAAAGGTGTGTCAGAAGAGCTGTGTTGAAGTTTCTAGAAGACTCTAAGTTAAATGTTCTTATATTGGAAAACCAAAGTTTAACCACTCATTCTTATAATGCATTTTTTGCCTGAGGAGCATTGTGTGATATATATACATATATATATAGTACAGAAATATAAACACAAATAAGTGGAACTGGAGGGAATCTGACAGAACATATAATGTGTTCACAAAAAGATGTTTGTCTAGTGGTTCTTAAGGAGCTCTTTATTAAAGAATTACCACCTCTACTCAATACTTTTAGATATTTTAAAATTTACATTTATTCAGTTCTTCTTTGTTGCAAATTAAAATAGCTTCAGCTAAATTTCAATAGAGATCTTTAACTCACTTACCTAAGCATCACTTGCTTGATTTTCAAATGTATGCTGTAATAATTACGATAATTATTCTAGTATTATGTATACCTTCATTTAATTTTTTTGATATTCCACGATATACAAATGACCATCCTGAATGCCCAAATAGTCTCCATATTGACCTGAGAAGGTACTGTGCAACTGTTGGCCAATACATCTGAGTACATATTATTTTTACTGTAAGGCAAGAAACCCAAATTCAAGGACAGACAGAACAATACTACTTTTACTAGTTGTACCACTTCCTTTCTTACCTCTTTTTTTTTAAGTCTTCATTTTATTTTCAAGAGTGCTCACTCTTGAGGTACATATTTTTATTTTCACATACTAAGTAAAACATGTTTAAGCTGCTAACCTTAGCTTAGAGGAATGAACTTTTCTACACTAGAAACTAATTCTGGGCAATCTTAAATTTTCACCTTAGTTGTTTATGTGTTTCAAGATACAGTTTCCGTATAGTCTCTTTTTATTTTTGTTAGAACGCATCCCTATCCTAAGTGTATATCTATTAATAATGAATTGCCATAATAAATTCACTTATTATGGGACCTAGGTATTGAGTAAGTGTGGTCTGAAATAAGTGGGTCATACTGTCTTGGAAATGAAACTCAGATTCCAAAAGGAGAAGCTGACAGACTTCGTTCAGGGATATAATGACTGTAATTTAAGCCACTGTTTTTCTCTGGTTTCCATATCTGGAAGTTGCTAAGCCTGCACAAGGTCTAACAGTGATCCATTGCCTGAGTAAGGGCATGAGGACTGCACCAATTCATTTATTTTGTAATTGGATTTAAATAATCATGATGAGTGACAGCAATGAAAAAATATCACAAAACATTCCCTCATTATCTCCAAATTTAATACTTGATCAATAGTTAGGACCCCAGTTAACAATTGACCACAGGAAACTGTAAATCTTGAAGCCAAATCAAATATATTTGTTTTCCCTATTTTTAAAAGCAAAGCATTGGAAAAAAACCTATAACATTTTAGTCATTTAGCAATGTTAAATTAAATTAATCTCTGTGGGCTTGGCTGCACCTCTAAGCACAACAGCTCTGAGGAGGAACGTGTTTGAAGGAGAGGATGGAAAGGAGAGGGGAGACAGCAGAGGTAGGTGGAGGTTAGTTCTTATACAAACCCATGGGACTGGAGTCAGTCTGAACTGAGATGTGAACTAAATGCCTCAGAGAAAGCTTCAAACAAGGCAATACCCAGCTCTCATTATTGTTTCTACTAATAAAAAGAGTATGCACATCTCTTGTGGACTGGATACATTCAAAAAATGTTGCCTTTCCCCAAATTAGGTGGGTATAGCCACCTTCAAGTGTGCAATACATCTAGCCATCCAAACCAGCAACAACTTTTCCATCTTTTTATTTATTTTTTGAATTTATTTTCTTTTTCCTTCCTCCAGTAGATGGACTTTGGAAGGGTTTTCGTTTTACAGGAAATATTGATTTTCTTTTGTAAATCAGAATGAAAAATAGATTTTTAGTTTTCCTTGAGAATGGAAATCCTGCCTTTCATCTAACCTTTATCAAAGACCCGGGAGTAAGTTCCCACATGTTCTGTTAATCTCAATAATACTGTGAATCTTTACACCAGATAAGGCACAGCTTTCAGCATGCTTACTCCCAATAGTCATTCCAATGCTGCTTGGGTATCTGAGGATAAATCACCAAATGATTGAACAGTAATTTTGAAGCAGGGTCTTGCCTCAACTCCTTTTGTCACTCGGCATTTTCTCCTTCTCTCTTTTTCCTTTTGTCACTACTCTATGATCCAATATCAGTACTGCTAAACTGGTAACCAGGTACTGCTGGATTAACTTCTTGAGAGAAACAAGACAGAAAGAACATTTGTGTGTGCCTATTTATACTGAAGGTATTGTGATGTGGCAGAGCACATGCACACATGGGGAACCTTTTGGGGTAAACTTGATGCAGTCTACAAATATTTCCAGACCACACATGGACCTATATGAAGTCAGTTCAGAGTATTATTATGCTCCTTCTTGTGGAGGTTGATGAGAGAATGCTTATAAACTCTTTTTTTCACCATGAAAGGTAATTTTGCTTCAAATTTTGCTCTTCAAACTGTTCATTCCATATGCACGAAACATGTGAAATCAAATGTGTGCATTTTCTTCGCTGAAACATGTTAAACTACAGGTGTGTTAAAAATATAAGAATGAAATCCACATCCTGATATGTTAAAATGGAAATAATAGTAACTACTTTATTTAAGTTAAATGTGATTGTCACTTAAGTAATAATAAATGAGATGAACTTTAATCATTTGTTGTATACCATTATATTAGCTTTAAATCAGAAATGAAGCCTTCATGATATGTGATCAAATAATTGTAGGTATGTGAAAGGTGTTTTTAGCTGTAAAATAATTTGGCTGAATTTCAAAGACACGAACTAGCAGTGTGCAACCTACCACACAAATATTCTATTTTTATATTTCAGATTCTTTATTCACTTCCTTGTTTGCTGAAAGTCACATTGTGTTGTATTTTATTTGCAGAAGAATAGGTAAGCTCTTCAGTATTTAATTTAATGCCTGTCAATACTTTTGCACACAAATAGGGGAAAACATTTTCATAAACTGACTTGCACCTTAAAGATCAAAATGCATTTAATTTATTTTTTGAGCATACACTGCACCAAGCTCTTATTTTTAATAATATTGCTCTTCGTTTCTTTTGACTCATGCAATTTTAAATTAATTCCTATCAACTTTTTGAGTAGAAATAGAAAGTAAATATACCTGAGCTTAAAGGTAATCATAGCAAAGGGAGAGTCAAACAACAAAAATACAATACAGACATAAAATGAGCAATGACTATAAAAACAGTGTTAACTGTAATAGAAAAAGATGTTTTCTTTCCCTGGTTTGCTCTTTATTTGTAATTTGTGTGTGTGAGCACGTGTTCATACAAACATGTCTTAAACCTGCTGCACTCAGTTTATTATTCCTTTTTTCCCTCAGTGCAAGCAAACATCAAAACAGTATTATGCTCTTGTCCTTATTTGAATTCTAAAAACAAGTATACCCAAAAGTGATGTTTTTCTTTTTTTGCTGCTGTTTTGCGTCAATATTTTATTCATGCAAAGTTGGAAGTAGGTTAGTAGGTGTAGCGAACAACTTAACTCCAAGTATCCACATTCTCCTCTGTCCCAATATTCCCTTTATATTTCAGGTTTAGTAGCCATAGTACAAATGAAACTCTAGCCTCTGTCTGTGGCCAAAACAAAAACCCCACAAGAGCAAGAAAAAAGTGAAATATCCTTTAACAGATTTTAGCTATGCTGGTATTTTAAATTGTGAGGCAAAAGCCTGTTCTTAAACTCTCTATCCCTTCCAAGTCTTGCAGAGTCCTGTCAGAAAAACTGCACACTGCATAATTATGAAATAATGTATCTACTTCCTCTTTCTTCCCTGCTTTTAACCATGATTTTGAAGTATTACAAAGAAAAAAGAAGATAGAGAGGTGTTTTCAAATCCTGTCTCCCACCCAGTACCCTACAAATTTTTGTGAAGTTTATAACCATGACTACATTTCTTTTTGAATTCTTGTTGCTGAGTGAAAACAATATGAATATGAATGTGCAAGTTCTCAATGAAAATCATAGAATGTTTTGGCTACAGAGAAAGAGTAAACTAGTCATTAGATGAAAGTGCTGTCAAATGAATGAAATTATCCCTATAATGCTGTAATGTAATAACTAACATTGATTCTTTACACCACCAGGTCAGTTTTTGGTTTCCTGCTTTTTTCCCTTTAAGTTTGTTACTAAATTGTGAATTTCATGGTCAGATTTCAAGATGTGTCCAAATAACTATCATAAATATCATCATATATCTCATTTAATTAATCATTTTTTTCCTACATAAATATATTTAGTTACAAGAAAAAGAAAATAATTTATTTCAAAATATAAAGTGCAATACCTAACCATTTACTTCACTGAAGTTTTACTAGCTTCCTGTGGAATAGCT
This sequence comes from Pipra filicauda, assembly GCF_003945595.2. Taxonomy (NCBI): domain Eukaryota; kingdom Metazoa; phylum Chordata; class Aves; order Passeriformes; family Pipridae; genus Pipra; species Pipra filicauda. The sequence goes on from NW_024104310.1 coordinate 409,564, forward strand.
GCATATGGAAAACTAAAATTAATTACTTTTTTTTTATGTTGCAAGGCCTCCTTGTAGAATAAAAATGTGTGAACCATGATGTATGAATAGGGTTTCTTAATTATTTTTTTTAAAGACCTCTAGATCTTGTTTATGCCTACACTATTTAGGGAAATAAATTAAATTTAGGTTTGTTTTTTATTTATTTTATTGGGGCACATAGAAAACCTAAGCATGCCAACTTCCTCTAGTGGCATTCATTCTTCAATACCTGCAGCCTATCCCATATTTTAGCTAATTTGGTGAAGCTGGAAAATCAATTCTGTTTTACAAATACTGATGCTGTGATCATTATCTTTGCTCTAAGGGCTTACATTTGAACACAACGTAATTCAGATTAATAATGCATATTTAATAAATGCTAACATAAGTACCAAGGAAGCACTTTGGTTTCCAAATGAATCTCAGCATATGGCTGTAATATCTAATCAATAATTAATTATAAGCTAGTTGACCCAATATACTCTTGCTACTTTCATGTGTTAAAAAAGAAGAATCTGGTAAGCAGTTTGGAAAACTAGAAAACATAATGTATAATCTCTTTTTGCCTTTTCTCTTTAGTCAGGCACGAGATTAAGATTTTTCTGGTGTTCAAGAGCCCTTGCAGCTACATGCATAAAATTAGAAGAGAAATACTGAATATGGGATCAAGGATACAAATACAGTGCAGTGTGTGTGTGACCCATGATCTGGTCACATCTAGTCAGGGGCCTGACGGGCTTTCAGTGGACACAATTCTGAAACAGCCCTTATATGTATGATGGTGGCCAAAGGTGCACAGGGTGCATGCATTGGCTGTTGGTGCCATGCTTCGTAAAGCTGATGCAAGGACAACCCTTCCAAAGTTGTTACCACCCTTTTTATACATTACATTTGAGGGATCTGCCAACAGCCAGTGCTGAGCAACTCCAAGTCGTTTGTACAGGCCATACAACACACCAGGAATGACAATGTGTCATAACAGCCCCCTGACCATATAAACCATAAAAAAGGACTGCAGACTACTGAGTCCAGCTATGTCTCGGTTGCAGAACGCCAGTGCAAGTGCCTTTTCTTGGCAGGCTGCAAAGTACTGACTGGTGACCTCAGTGGAAGCTGAACTGCAGACCCAGGGCTATCTCCATCTTTGTAGTCAGGATTGAGGAGGAGGCGGCGGCAGAGAAAAGAGTTGGATTAATATGTTAAGAAACTGCCAGAAATTGAAACAGCTACAATATTTCAACAATGAAGGTGGCACTATACAATGGACTCACTAAATATTTGCCACTTAAGCTGCAAAATTGTTCTGGGTCAAGGCTCTGAATCACAGTGTTTTCTACTACGATACTCTTCCTACAGATCATGCTGCTATGTGCATACCAGGTTTATTGTGCCTTTTATCACTTGCTTCATTTTTTGAGGGGAAAACACTCTGCTTTCTCTTACCTCCTGAGCTGTATCTTCGCTAGTTTGTGGCAGAAACAGAACTACATAGACACAGACTGTGGTTTAGCTGACCTTAGCTTTATGGAGAAGCTGTTGTGCACAAAGCATGTCTGTAATGATTCTGTGTTTCTTGTTAAACTATTCAGGTTTTTTAATAGCAGAGCTTTATTGCCTAATAAAATTGTTGCAAAAGAAAAAATGATCAATTTTCTTTTCCCTCTCCTTTGACAATTTATACCTAATCATATATATCTGGCCAGATTGTCTGATGGAAAAAAACTCAACATTAATTGCTATTACTCTTAGATTATGCATGTATTGCATAAATATACAAGAAAACCTACTGCCAAAGAGTACTGTGGACAGAGAGGCAAAGAGAAATTCCTTTGAAGAGGGTCAAATCTCAACTGATCTGACAGTCCAGCTGATTTGAGATACCACATGAAGCAACCTGTGGACCCCCTCTCTCTGATCTCTTCTTGCGTTGCAAGGTCTCTTCCCCTTGACAAGGATGGGTAACTTTCACAGTACTTGACTACTCCTCACTGTAAAGATTTCTCTCAAACTGAGGCTGGTGCTCATGCATTTTATTTCTAGCAAAAACATCTGCCAGATTGATGGAAAAGTAGACTCTGTTTCCCAGAGAACTTGTCCTCATTTCAAGCCTGGGAAAGTTGGAAGCCTGCTTCTCTGCGAAGGAGCAGTTCATGTCCTTTGGGCTGGCATGGAGAAGTTTGACACTGCTCTCTTTTGCCGAAGCCTGGACTAGCTACTGCCATGAAGATCTTGATGTTTAAATGTTACATTTTAAATATACGACCATACTTTCTCATAAGGTCAAATGGCATTTTTTTTAAGAAGTTCACTCTCACTAAACACAGTTCTGATTTTATTAGAGTTAGCTCCATTAGCAGCAATCTTCCACTGAGGATAACTCAAAAAATTACTTGTGACCTTAAGAACCTTAGAAAAATAGCAAAGACTTTACTGTGAAAAAGCGGATGCCTGCTGATATGGTTAATTGGAATTAGATGCATAAGCACTATTAGCAAATGCCTAGACTTTTACCCAATAGTTCAATAAGAAAGAACAATAATGACTCTAATATCTGTCTTAACAGCGTTGCGTCTATGAATCCCCAGTGAAGATTTCAGCTAACTTGGGTACTAGCCCAAGGGGGATTCCACCCCAAAGGGAAATTGTATTCTCATGCTGGGTTTGTCAGGTCTGCCTTTCAGACATAGAGAGCATTCTTACCTCCTTTGATTTTCTGATTGCAGTGTTTGACACTTCTTAAATCAGTTTATAGGCAGCTGAGATGAGAGAACTGAGCTTTGAAAAGTAGCTTGCAGGTCGATGGTCAAGATTTAGATTAAGGCTATGTGTTTCTGAAGAGCTTCATTTCAAGGTTCTGGTTCGTAGCATTCTGGATTCAAGGTCCTGACTTTCCAAAAGTTTGGAGAGAATGAGGCTGGATCTCGTGTTCTGGTTTTGGGTTCTCTTTTCCTTGATTACTGGGAAGCATGTACATTTAAAAAAAACCTGAAACTGACCTATACAGGCATATTTAGGAAAATTATGATTGTTTCAAAATACATCTGACTGCAGCATCTCTAATGTGGTGTCTATGATATTCCCCTGGTTTTTTATGTCTGTTGTGGGGCTACGGTTGTATATTCCTGAAACAATGGACTGTTAGTCGTGATTTAGTAGCCAGACAGTGATCACAAGTTAGTAGATGTATTTGGGTACGTGGATTGCACCTTTTTCCCTCATCAGGATGAGGGAAATATGCCGTGTTTTGGCAACTTTTACTCATATAGTAAGAGCAGAATTGTAAAAGAGTTTACTAATTCATTACATTAAAGATGCAGTGAAATGATTGATGTGTGATTTAACAGTTTATTATTCTTCATTAAAAATGTAATAGAACATTAACAGAGTTTTGTTCTCAAAGGCACTACATGCAGAGAAGAGAGAAAGAGGCTAGCACAGAAAACAAAGCTGTACAGGTTTGTATATTTTTAAAGTTGCATGACAAACTGTATTTGCTAATCCCAAAGCATCATTATGCAGTAAAACAGAATTAATGAGACATCAACCCCACTGCTCAGAGATCCTAAATTTTGGCAAATCTCAGTTCATTGTCAGTCTGGAGATATGCAAGTCTGATGTTTGGTCTCTTCCTCTGTAGCTTCTACAGAAATCTAGTCTATGCAGCTTTCTAATTAGTCATTCCAAAATGGCAAGAAAGTGCATCATCCTCAGGAGTGTTTCTAGCTCTGTGTAAGAGCTTTACTCCAAAACTTCTATGTTCTTTTCTTTCCTGCTTCTTAGGTCCATGGAGGAAGTGTATTTCTCAAATTAAAGGATTATTAGAATAAGATATCCACACTATTTTTCATTTAGAACACCACATGAAATAATTTTTAACAGCTTGATATTGAATTAAGATTCTAATAATTTTTTTTGTGGTGTCTGGATATATTTTTCTGTCAGGTACATGAACAATCCCTGCTTACATAAGAAGGCTGAAATAGCTTATTTATGTTATATTTTGGTATGCTACAGGAGCAAAAACTTCAATTCTGACTGGAAGCACAAAATTTCTATGATTTTTTCTCTGTCATAAGATTTCCATTACAGGTATTTCCTTGAGAATCTGTTCGAATAAAACACCTCTCAGAAACATATGGAATAATTAAACATTCAAGCTCTGGTTATAGCAATAAGAGAGAGGAAGAAAAGACAACCCCCTCCTTTTGAAGTATTTCTCACATAGTTATACAACGTGTTTTCTGCAGAAAGGAAAGTGTATTCTGACCCCAGATATTTCTCTCTTTCCCAGTAGACTAATTTCAGTCTCCTATGAGAGACTGTAAAGCAGTTTTGCAAAGGCTGGGAAAGAAAAGATTGCATGGCCCTGGGCTTCATAGGATGCGTTTGACAATGATCATATTTGACCTGAGGGCAAGTAGAATGGGGTAGAGGTACATGGTTAAGGAGTCCTTTTGCATATTTAGCACAAACAGTTTGTCTTTAATGTTCATATTTAGGAATACTCAACTCACTATATTAGAATAATCACTGTAGCTGAGATGCAACTTCTTTTCAAGGTTAGAAAAGGAATTAGTCAGTTAGTCCTCTTGTGGTCATGATACTTTATAAACATACACTAAATCTCAGTCTCATTCTGTTATAAAAATACCTCTCTGTTGGAAACATGAGCCTTGATCCCTCACTTTATGTAAGCATGTTTTACATTCACATAGGTTAAAAACAAACAAACCCTCAAAACCACGTCAGTGGGTTTTCCATTGTGCTGAAAGTGTTTCTGTGCCAGGGCCTTTCTTAAAATTGTTGGAGGTAAAAAGCAGAAACATGAATAAGAGTCATTTACAGTGAATATGTTGCTTATGGTTGTTGTCTTTTTCCTTTGTTCATCATATTTCAGTCATTTGAATGATACATACATATTTTTTTTCACTGCCTTTTATTTTTGTCAACTAAATGCAAAAGAGAGGAATCTATAATTTTGCTCCCTGTCCCTGTATATTTGAAAATATAACGTTCAGGAAGTTCTGTTGAGCTTTCAACAATCTATTGAAAATTATCTCATTTGTATGAGCTGAATGAAGCACCAAAATGTCAGGTGTGTTCCTTTCCCCAGCATCATTGCTAATCCATACTTTTGGTAACTGGCGAGAAGTGATGTATAATGAAAATGTCTACTGTGCTGTGTATCATTAGCTATTCCTTATTACAGTCAGTCATCTATTCATCCTTTCTGGATGTACTCATGAATAAGATGCATAACAAACTGATGTTCTGTTTTTTCCTCATTAGGAATCTGGTATCTTGTTCAGCAACACTGAAGAGGAAACGATTTGCGTTTAGTCCTAAGTGTGCATTTTATAACCCATAGAAAATTAAAAATATACAACAATATCTACAGTGATTTCATATACTTTCTTCATATAAATTAGAAACATTTTGAAAAATTATGTCAGACAGAGAATGTATGATAGAAAATATCCTTGCAGCAATGCAAAGACTCCTTTTGTAAGTGATTCATAGTATATCTGATGAACCAACATATATCAGATAGATATATTCTGCACTTAATTCTTCAGTGTAATACAGTTATTCAGGTTGTCCTAAAATTTCTCTTCTTTAAATGTTGATTTTTAGCAGCCTCTCCAGTTCAATGTATAGAAACATTCTGTTCATTCAGTGGAAGGTAGGAATGATTGGTGACTAAGAAAGACATAAGATTTAGCTTTCTTCCTAACTGATCAGGAAACTCATTCACAATAGTTTAACTACAGTTTATTTCTGTTGCTTTTCTGACTCTGTGTGGAACATAAGGTCTTTAGAATAAAGGAATTTTTTAATTTTGGCAGGATTTCTCTGGTTGGTTGAAAATTTTATAGAAATGTAAGCTTTAGATGACTGAGATTTACTTGGTAACCAATAAGAATTGCATTATTATTCAAATAAATGTTGTAATCATAACAGGAACCATTATCCTCATTTTAGATGCAGATATACTGTTAGGTGGAAAACTAAAATTCACCTCGCCCAACCAAGAATGATTTCTTACTTGAAGGAAGTAGGGGAAAAAAAGTTAAAATGGAAATGATGTACTCTGCTTCTTCAGGACTTCCTGATTGACAGCATCTGGTGTGCTGTGTAGAAATGTGGCTGGTGTTAACAGTACTTCACTCACTTGTTGTGAAGCACTTGCAGGGTCAGATTCTCATTCATTCTGTGTTTGATCAGTAAAATATGAAGAGAGCTTCTAGTTCATCCTTAATATTTTCTGCTTCCAGTCTGAATATGTTAGCAAACAGATCTATTGAAAACTCTCAGGATAAATATAACATCTATACTTTTACTGATAATCCATCACATGATTCTTGTTCATATATACCCTGTAATGCATAGCTGACAAAACCACAAAATATTGTCAATAATCACAGTGCAAATACATCAGTCTAGAATTGCTTGGTGAAACATACTCTCCTTGGACTTGGAGAGTGTTTCTCAGTTTAAAAAAATATGAAAAGATCTGTTATCTCATTTTACACATAAAAACCTAAGTGATAAATGTTCTTAAAAATAACTGTCAATCAGTGTTATTGGTCCAGATGGAATTATATTTTCCTTCCAAGGCTATCTGTGCCTATATCACTATTGGAGAATTCAAACCCAGCAGTGCTGTGTGTAGATGACTAACACAAGGACATGGTTTTTTAATAACTAGTTGAGAAGGATCAAAGAATGCACAGTAAGTGCACATAGAATTGGTATTGATCAACAAGGTTTTCTTGAGGCACAACAGGACTTTCAGCTGTACCACATATACCAGGCATCAGATTCACTTTGTTTGTGTGTTGGGGGAGAAAAAAAAATATAAAAATAAAAGGAATACAGATGAGAAAGCAAATAGATAAATCAAGTTGTATTAAGTCAAACCTACAACCCAGTTGCTTATTTTTCAGTTACTTTGGGCAGTGCTTTGAAGCACAAATGCTGGGCAAGGAAGGCTTGGCAGTTTTTGAAGCGCATCATAAGACAGGTAAAAAAATAGGGCTGTGGTTTTATTAGGCTGCAAATGTGTCTTAACTTTACCACTGAATATATCCTCTTTCTATATGTTCCATAAATATATATAAAATACTGCTATATATATTATACTGCTATACTTATATACATATATATAAAATACTGCACAGAAACAGGCAGAGAACTGCCCTCAATAGTGTTTTCTGAGCCTTTAATGTGATCCTTGGCCCAGCCTTTCAATGTATGGGGATGTAATGTGGGAACATAACTCCTATGATGTTGGAAGGTAGGAACCAAAACTTCGTGATTCTAACAGTTTTCTTGCAGATTTGTTTTATTCAAAGATTGATCTCTTTGTTGAACAAGTGAGACTGGCAAACCATTCACTCAGTGCCCCTTGACTGAATATAGTTAGATTACTAGCGTTTCCTTCTCTAACGTTGGCCAAACTCTCCTCCAATCCCAGGATATGATGGAGAGTCATATCCCAGTCACATTTTCCTTCACTTAATTTAGATGTGTCCTTCTGTAGTTTGTCCACCTAAACTTGGCTTTGCTCCTTGTATCTTCTTTACTATGTTTCAGTCACATCCAGCTGTTCCTATTCCTGCTTTGTGTATTTCCTTAATCATAAACTTTATCAAGGTCTTAAATATAGTTTCTATAATAAGTGTTACTTTTCCCTCCCCAAAGGTATCACTTAAAGGAACACAGGTATTTATATAAAATAGTATTGCAATGTAAATCATGTAGAATGTTAGTAGCATGGAGAAGACATCATACAAAAAGCCATCTTTTGTCCAGATGTATTTCTTTGTCACAACAAACTGTTCATTTCATCACAATGGGATGTATAGCTTGAGCTACTGTAAACAGTGCATTTTATAGTTAGCAGGAGGAATAGGCAGGAAGGGAGCACATCATCCTCATTTTTAACACATTTACTTGTAATCTGAGATAAAAATGCAGGCTTCTCAGCATGTTGAAGACTTAATTTTAATAACTGATGTTTACTTAATGGTTGTAACTGCAGCTTCTGAAGAGATTGACAGTTTGTAATATGCCAGCATTGCCAGCTGTTATTCAAATAAGAAGGGAGACTAAGAAATTAGCATTGAGAAAACTACTTATCCACATAGTAACACATAGGGTATAAACTTAACTGTAAAAGAGCAGAACAGTGCTTAGAACATAAACATTTTCCCCACTATGAAATACATTTTCAGGTATAGCTGTTATATTGGGTTTACAAGGCCTTCACAGCAAAATCTTTTTGGGTTATTAGTGGTAACTTCCTAGTATTTGTACCTATTTGTAATGTATGTCTATAGTTTGGGTTTTTTTTTTTTTTTTTGGTAGAAAAATCTGAGCAGAATTGATTGATTGGTAGTTATTAGCCTTATTTTGTCAAAGCCAGAATTGGCATGATTCTATTCAGATCTTCACAGAAATTACAGTACCAAATGGTATCATCAAATGTAATGTTCTGTAGAAGAATGACATTATTTTTATTATAGTTATTTAGAGGGATGAAGAAATTATATCAAGATCTTATTCAGGAAGGCATTCATCAGACTGTGGCCTTTTGTGCCTGGCTTAATGCTTGAGGTTTTTTGCTCTCAGTGTATACATTTTGCTATTCTCACATCCATCTCCAGGAGCTTTCAAGGAAAAAACAAGTTTCAGGTACCTTATCTGTTAGATAGGTAAACAAAGGCACAAAGAGATAATAAAAATTATTCATCTGGTCTCACGCTGCAGGTCAGCTGCAAAATCCGGAGCAGAACTAGGGACACATGGCTGCCAGTCCATATTTTCATCAAACACATTTTCATGCCATGTGTGGTGGTGTGTTATTCTCTGTGAATCTCAATAGCAACATTTAAAATACAAGTGAGTTGGAGCTTTTTTTTTGGTGATTTTGTTTGTTTGGTTGGTTGGTTTTTGGTTTGGTTTGCGGTTTTTTTGGTTTGGGTTGGTTTTTTTTTGTTTGTTTGTTTTTTTTGTTTGTTTGTTTTGGTTTGTTTTTTTTTAGCAGCAACCATGGGCATGTGAGTCTTGGTACACTGTAGAATAGGCAGGTGTGGCCAAATCAGTGCTGTGCCATACTGACCCACTTAAGCACTGTGGACTCACAGCAACAGTCTAGAGATATTAATTCGGATGCCTCTGAGCAATGGTGGTATTTGAAGCTGTCAGTGAAGGAAGTCTGTGTGCCAGCCACCGAAAAAACAGGTCTCATCTATCCTAGGGGATGACAGAGCACTGTTTTCCAAGGCATTTGAGTGTTTTACTCTTTCTACTTCTGCAGAGAGTGGGTATTGCCAGCATGAGAATTGCTGGGGACAGCCACGAGTCTGTAAGTCTCTACTGTAGAACACAGTAATGACACCATAAATTATGTGAAATTCAACTCCAAGTATCCAAAATATGTACATTCTCTTATGGACAATGGGAAGAGAAGGGTAAAGTATATGAAGAAGCGAAGCCCAGTAATTGTTAGCCAAGGAGTGCCTGCCATCTACATTTCTCTTTCCTCCCTCAGGACTGCATCTCTCCTTTTTCTTTTCCTTCTCCTTTTTCCTTTCAAATTGGTATATGTTATAGCCTCAAGGTGGTAGTGAAGTAAATATGAAAACAAATCACATTATTCATTATGAAATGTCCACACTTCTAATAGTATGGATGTATGGATGTGGTAAGAATAATTTGCATTAACACTCATAAGCCAACTTTGTTGTTGGTTTCTCATAACGACATAAATAATAAACAATAATGAACAAAATTTGTTTTAGTTTAGACATTTCACTGAAGCTATAACCATGAAATGAAAATATAGTTTTATACAGTCTCATTAGTTTTCTTTTTTTTTCCTTCCATAAAATATAAACAATAGGATTTTGTGTTCCAAAGTGCTCATTATTTTTCAGTATTTCATTTTCTGCAGTTCTGTAAAAGCTAATATAGTTATCTGGGCATTTTCATTCTAGTGGTGTATTATACATTAAGTTAACCTTAAATATCACTAGGTACGTTTTCAGAGTTCCAACTCAGCACAATTTCTTTGACTTAACACTTTCTAATTTAAAATCTCCTTTCTGGCAATGAATTCTAACCTTTGGCTTCTTACACCATTTTCTACAAAACCAATATTTGCTATTTGCAAACAAGAATTTTATCTTCACAGTTAATTATTTATTTTTCCAGTGGAAAAGCTCTAATATATGTTAACTTGAATTTTGAAGTAATAATAAACACAGGTGTTTTCTTAGTTTCTACCTATATAATAAAATGCAGTGAATACTTTTCCTGTCTCTGAACTTCCAATCCAATCTTCTTTGTATGGATTTAGAAGACAAGGAGAGGGAGATAATAGAAAACTCCTTTTAATCTGTAAATATTGGTCCATGCTCTGCAATGAAATGTATATGCCCCATGTGATTCTGAGTGTTAAAGTAGATTAACTACCTGTTCAGCTGGGACTAATTACAGACTGCAGCAGCCAGAGAGAGGAAGATCAGGAGACCAGAGGGCTCAGAGAAGTGAAGGGGATTTTCTTCCAGCAACAGGTTTCAAAGGACTTCCTCAATGATCTGGGAAAAATTACCGTGGGATGTAAGAAGCAACTCCTTGTGAGTGAGACTGTGCATGAAGTAGAAAACATTTCTATGGGTTTGTCCTGGTTTTTCTGAAGGTGGAACAATTACATTTGGCATTCCTACCAACGACCTTTGGAAAGGGATGAGGTGCCTCGAAGCTGCAGAGGCTTCTGCAACTGAGGAGATCTGAGGAGATCCTTCTCCTCACCAAATACTTTGCTGCTGGGGAGGAGGACACTGCTGGGGCATGAGTGGAGTGCTAAGTACCTGCATATCATTTTCTATTCTGAATGGGAAAGAGCTGATTAGCAAAGACTGAGCTCAGGTGAACCTCTCTTTATTAACACGTGAAAACCTTTGCTGATGTCCATAGCAAAACTGATGTTCTCATTAAAACTAGACTGGCAGTTCACTTCATGATTGCTCGTTTTATCTTTGTCTTTAACTGGTTCTTTCTTTACATATTCCATCTCTGCTTCATTTTGGCTTATGCAAGCTTATAGTCAGGTAATTGTTATTAACTTTGCTTTGGTCTCTCTTGTTATTAAGCTTTGGTCGCTCTTGAGTAAGTACAGGAATGAAGTGAGTGTAGCATTATAGGGATTCCACCAAATGAATGTGTTGCAAATGTCAGACTACACTGAAGAATAAGTTTCACTAAGTTGGAGACTTGTATCTCTGAAATGTTAGATTTACATGTGCTGTGAAAATAGATCTGTGGTGTGATTGCATTTGCATTTTATATTTCTAAGTGCAACGTGAATGGAAAAAAGCATTTCTGAAAAAAATCCAAAAAACTCTGACCTTGACTAAAAAAAAATTTCTGTAGTACACTATAGTAAACTGCCTCTCAGCTCCATAGAATATAGGATTTATTTTATGATACCACAGAGTGTGAATTGATAAGACTAAATGAAAATAATTTTAGGAATTTACTGACAGCTCCTACCAATCAGGCTGTCTGTCATCTATGATATTAATTCTTCATAGCAATGCCCTGTAGTTTGAAAATTGGAAGTACTGGAAGTAGCTGCAAATTTGTGGGTGTTTCTTCCTTTTTTTTTTTTTTTTAATTTGTATATGATGTTACAAGAACGGTAGTAAAGGTATTTAACAATTGCAGGGCTCGTCATAGAAGCTTTTACTTAAAATCTTGAAAATAGATCTGGAACATTTTTAGTTGGATTTTTCTTAGTCCTTATGGGAGTAGTAGGTGAGATGGGGTTTTGTGTTCTGTTTCAGATCCATTGTAATGCGCACACTTTCATGCAGCATTTAATCAACATTTTAGGTTTGAGAGGGTTATGCTTTTAGTTTTGCATAGTCAGGAGGGTGAGGTTTAGTGGCAGAAGTGGAAAGATACATATGTTTATCTGTACAGTCATTTAGCCAATGATCAATAAATGTCTGACGATAAATCAATAAGGATGTAATCTCCAATCTGTGGACTTCGAAGAACAATCTCCTGAGCGTTCTTACCACAAAAATCTATATTCACTCCTGTCTTCATTCTAGCTGATTTATGCTCTGATGCTGTTTGCTCTCAAGGACTTCCATTTCTCTAAGTGCTGCCTGGTAGGTAAGCAACAATCCATCAGCCCACTACTAATATCAAGGAGGCTTATATTTAATTACAGATAACAGGCCCAGTGGGACTGAGAACAAAGTAACCAATCACTAAGATTTGATATACTAAAATACAAAAAGAGAGGGAAGACATAAAATGTGAAGGACCTTTATGAAAGAAATAGATGTTCTGATGTTATACTCAAACCATATGGAATATGCGAATGAATTATACGATAAATTGTATTTCCTGTCTAATTTTAAATCTTTTCACATAAAAAATACTCTGGGTAAAAAAGGAAGAACTCTATTGCAAATGGCCAAATGTGTCTGAGATTACCTAAATTTGGTATTGTCTTCATTATGTGTGTGTAGAGAATACATATAGGTTAGTTCTGTTTCTAAATATAAATGTGTTTTTTTATTTTACTGTTAGACAAAAATAATATAGCTCATCTTCCTTAATATATAGAATGATTTAGCATCCCTGCTTCCTGCACACTAAAAGCGATGTAGTTTACCCATAACAGAGGTAGCACAATGTATTTCCTAAATACAATTTCTTAAATTTCCTCATGTTTGTGTATGTTTGAGCTAGTTCTTTTGTATAGACTTGTTAAAACTGGCCCTACAGATATGGCTGATGTCTTTATTTAATAAAAGTAACATGTGAGGGAACCCCTATGGACTGACTTCTAAGGCAAACAATATTTAATAAATACGAGCAACTCGTGTGTTGCTTTAAACTTAGTTTAAATATATAATTGGTATAATAAATACAAACATTCTGAATAGCCTAACGATGTTAGGAAACTAATTTAATAACTAATTTAATAGAAAGACAACTAAACAATATCATATCTATTTGAAAATTCATTTTATCTGAACCTCATGTTAATCCATTAATTATTCTGAGCTGATGAGAATAATTTTTAAAAGAGGCACAGTTTATGAAATAAATTCCTGGCTATTTCTAGTCCCAAGTCCTTGTATAGCAAATTTAAGTCATGTAAGTTGACTGATATGAGCATGCACAACTGTCATAGCTGAAACTTTTGAAATGAAGTGGGGAAATCTTCATTAGTTAGATGGATATAAAAGAGCCAACAGATGGAAAAGGCAGGAAATAAAAATGAAAGAGAAGGCAGACAGACTTCAGTCAATATGAAGAAAAGGGAAGATGCCAATGAATATATGTAAGGTACACGATGCTGTAACTTCTTGCAGCTAAAACTGGCATATCTCAACAACTGTATTAATGAAGATTGTTGCTAATCACTGTCTTTACTTTTGCTGAAGAAATCTGAAATACTGCCCTTTGGCTTCTGAAAAGACAACCTCAAGCTGAGGCTCTCGGAGGATACTTTATCTGTAAAACTGAATCTGCATGCCTGTGAAAAGGGATTTTTCCTAAAGTGTCTGTGAAACATCAGCAAAAGCACTAATCTTCAGGGAAAGACATTTTGGTGAATTTAGTTTAATGGTAATTGGATTTGTACCTGTTAAGGTTTTTGTTTTCTTTTTTACTAATATTTACAAAGTTAGCCTAAAGTTTTGAGTTCTAAGGAGTTTTAAGGTGTCTTTCTTGAGTGTTGAATTTGCTATTCACACACTAAAAGATTTTTTTAATATTGCACTGTATTTTTTAAATGAAAATTAGCTTGGTTGAATGGGGCTTTGAGCAACTTGGTCCAGTGTACGATGTCCCTGCCCATGGCATAGGAGTTGGAACTAGATAATTTTTAAGGTCCCTTCCAACCCAAACTATTCTATGATCCTGTGATTGTAAAAGAAGGAAGATTTATGAACACACACTCAATAAAAAGCATAGGTGTATAAGCCAAGGGTTGTGTAAATTAGATTGTGTGAAGATTAGGAGGGAAGAATATAGATTTGCTTCAGTCTCTTTAGATTTGCTTCCTACAACTCCGTAACTTGGAACAGTACTACTGATATATATTCTAGAAAAATACACAGATCTCTGTAAAAAAATAATGGCTTCTGTAAATTAATGACTGGGTGGGCAAGAAGGAAAGAACTGAATCTTCTATAAAGTATTCCATGTTTTGCTGATAATAAATGAAAGGTAAGCAAAGTTTAGCCAGCATGTGAACTGAGTGCCCTGACTCTGCAAGAAGGAAGTGAGTGATTCTTATCTAAAAATGTATCATATTAGGGTTTAGTAAGACCACTAAGGATGTACATTAAACACTGTGTGGATTCTCCAGGCTCCTTTGTGCTCCTCAGCTTCTGGCTATGGAGAGAAACTAATGATGAGTTTCCTTTGTTTGTAGATGATGCTATTTTCCATAGCTATTTTTTCTACTGAATGTTTCTAGTAGAGCCAGGCAAATTTGATGCTTCTCCCTGAAAACAGTTTCATTTTTTTCGTATTCAGAAGGTCAGGTTATTCCTATTACCCAAAGTAAGAAGACATGTAAGCATCTCTGCTAGGTTTATGTCATCCCCATTTAGGTAAATTCCTCATTGTTTTCAGGCTTGAATATTGGTAGGCATGATTGGTAGGCATCCAAAGATTAGCATTATGTACTTTTGGATTGTTTTTACATGTCAGCTGGTCTGCTGGTGTCACAGGCATCATAAAGGTCTATAAGTGGGCAGTTTCTTTGTGCATGTCAGCATACCAGAATCCAGGGCTAAGATAATGATCTCCAAGAACAGAGGTAAAGTGGGGTGGGAAGACACAGGAGGAGGAGAGGATGAGAGCAAAGTAGTTTACAGTCCTTAGCTGGCAAACAGCATGTGAAATATTTCTTTAGTTTTAGTTGATAATTAGAATTTTCATTTTTTCACGTTAGATTCTGGGACAGTCTGAGAGAGTAGGGTTATCACTCTTGCTTGGTCAAGACTCAATGTGAAATTCCACAGAGAAATCTGAATGCAGTTCTGCTGTGAATGTCGATGTACACAGGGTGTTTGTTTTCCTTGCTTTTAATAAAAATTTTCTTAAGAGACACTAATACAAGTGTTTTAGCTGTTCATGTTTGCAGGAAATACAGGAATTAGTAACTACGTGATGTGACTGACTCTAGGAAAACCTTAAAATGCAGGACAATCAGAGAAACATTTAAATAAGCCTAAAACAATCCCTGAAATTCTGACCCATATGTTGACTAGTAACATGAAACATTTTTAAAACTTGTGTATTTTTAATGAGGTTGTATATATGTTTGTCAGAAAAAGCCTACGTGCACATACTTCTTTTCCTTTGTCCTCTTTAGTAGCCAAGAAATCTATCACTCTCTCCCTGACTTGCCATTCATTGTTTCTGGGTACTAGATGCATGGTGAATTTCCCTGTTTTTAGGTAGATTGCTGATTTTTCTTAACTGTTTTCTGTTTCAACTCAATATTCTCAAAAACAAGCAAACAAAACCCCTCAGATTAATGATATTTCAGGAGAGGGAGTTTCTTTCAAGATATAATAATATGCAAGTAATTTAATCATCTTAGTTGCTTTGAATCTGGAAGATTGAATTATGTCAGCTTCTCTATTGGCAGGAATACAAACAAACAAAAATAGTTATCTAGATTTCCTATTACAGAGAGCAATAAAAGCTCAATTTGGTGTACAGGCAATTAGATCTTGGATTATTCTAAATGTTGTACTTTAATAATGTGTGTATATAGAGAAATTCATTTAGTTCAGGCTAAAAAAAAAGTCACGGGCATAGAGTTGCTGCCCCCAACATACATTAGTAGAATGTACTGCTCGAGTGCCAAATAAATGTCAATTTTCTTAGCCTCAGGTAATCTCAAGAGTTTAGGCACCTGAGCCTTGGATACTAGGAAGAAGCTGGGAACAAAAGGGACTAACTAGTTGCCCAACAGCAGAAAGGATGATTTATGAATAATTATTTTATATTGTCAATGTGTGTAACCAGTGTGTAGATAATATTCATAGAATCTGACAAGACATGGCTTGACAATGTGAAAAATAATGTGACAAATAGAAAGGAGGCAGAAGGGATGTAAAGTGTCACCTTTCAATTACAAATACAAATGTGATGAATGGAATTGGTAGGACTCTTATCCAATTTTCATTATGTAGATAATTATAAAATAAGATGTTCATACAATGGCTTTAGTTAAACTCATATACCCCTCAGAACTCTGAGAATATTCTAGTTTGGAGCTGGTGTAGCAAGTAAGGATCCTTGCTCCTGGTTGTGATAATTAAGATAAGACCCCTGTCTGAAATCCTGTTAGTTCTATGTCATATTTTCTTCTGGAGCTTGTTTTTGAGGACGCTGATGAGATATAGTCACAGAGTAAATGATGGCACCATATTGCTAATTAAATATTAAATGTTCAGATAATTAAATTATATAAACCTAGTCAGTTGAATGGTTTATTGCATATGCATTTAGAACAGCTATTAAATCTTTTTTTTATCTAGATATTAAACTGTTTTCAGTTGTGACATAAAAATCTCATCTACCTGAAGACTTACTTTGACTTATGATATGTAGCAAAACAGGATTTGGTGCCAGATAAATGAAATGTCAGAATATTATCTATATGTTTATGATTTATTGCACTATAGTACTAATAGTAGAAATTGACCTAATAGCAAAAGAAGGTCTCAATAGAATGCTGCATTCTGCTTTTTTTTTTTTTTATTTGTTTATATTCCTTGGGAAGTCTCTAAAACAAACCATGTGCATGTGAATGCCCTACTCCATAATTCTGGTGATAATGATCTTTGTTCAAGTTTCAAGACAAATTGCCTTCAGACTACATGTAAGAATATCTCCAACTTCTAATTTGCTGTTGTAAATGTGGAGAGTTATTCCTTCAATCAGACTGTTAAGAACAAATGAATGGCTGACACTTAAGAAACTCTGGTAGAGAAAAAGCGTAGGTGTGAACATGTGTAGAATCAGCTGCTTCAGAGAGAACTGCTCCTATCCCTGTTTGTGCCCTCTAACACCTAGAAAATCTCTAATTTTTCAGGAGAAAAAAAAAGTACTCTTGGACATTTATACAGGAAGCAAATGTGATGTCAGTCTGTGTTTGGCAGCTGAGAATAACTTCATCTGTCACAATCTGAGGCTTGTCATCACTGGTGGTGACTGAGAGACCAAGGCCTGGTCTGGTGGAAAATGAATTAACATGAGGCAAGTCCAGCAAATGAAGGAAATATTAAAGATTAATCCTTCCAGTATTAACCAATACTCTTCATCTATAGTTTCCTTACTGCTCTCCAAGGTTTTCTATGTTTCCTGGAGTGCTGGGTCCTGCTATCTAGCATCCATGTTCCCTTGTTACCAGAGAGTGAAATGCTGATGCTTACTTCTCAACTAAATTCTTAGAAAGTTCTTGTTAGGAAAGAAACAAACTTAGAGAGTTGTATTCATTTTAGTCCCATTGAAGATTTTTTCCTACTGCAGAGAATTATCTGGGCCATCATGCTTGTACTTCAGTTCTC
This sequence comes from Pipra filicauda, assembly GCF_003945595.2. Taxonomy (NCBI): domain Eukaryota; kingdom Metazoa; phylum Chordata; class Aves; order Passeriformes; family Pipridae; genus Pipra; species Pipra filicauda. Next base: position 427,212 of record NW_024104310.1, read on the forward strand.
TGGAGCCTCCTCTTTTAGCTGGGGAGCAAAGGAGCATGAGGCAGAAATCAGAGCAAATTGAGGCAGAGTGTACAGGCACACAGCAAGGTTAGCTGGGCAGCTGAGCTGGCTTGTCACCGTGCCTCTGCAGGGACAAGGAAATACACCTTCCTAAACTGATATGGTTTCTGAAATGCCTGGGAACAGGCAGGAAAGAGATGCTGTTCTCCTGTTATTTAGGGCAATCTTGTAGTTTCTGCTCAAGGTGATTATGGATCCAAGGAGGGAACACAAGCAGCAGTCACCCTCTTCTCAGCTCTTTTGCTAGACAGTTTACTGGAGAATAGTAGAGGAGAAAGGGAGGAAGGAGGAGATGAGATTCCCTGAGATATCTCAATTCCCAGTATTTGTGACTTGATTACTGTGCATGGTGTATTTGTGTTCTCCTTCGCTTAACCTGTACATGTTGTAGCATGTTCTGTCTTCTAAATGGAAACTCTGCTCCTCCCATCTGAAAATTCCTAAGGCAAAGGCTAAAAGGATTGTTAAAGCTGACCTTCTCTTCAATCCAAAAGAGGTATCTCAAAGTAAAGGCTGATGCAAACAAAGAAGGTAGGGAAAGAATGCTGCTTTGGCTTGTGCCTATTCTGTCAAAGGCATCATCCACTGAGGCTGTCAAATTGGCTCTTTTTCTTTTGACTTTTTTAATCTATAGTTTAGACTAAAAGCAAGTCTATTTTAGTTGTCTAAAATAAATAAATAAGGAAGTTGGAACATAACAGGAAGCCTGCAGTGTGTGCAACTAACCAAACCTCAATATTACAGTCTGCTTAAATTCAATGAACTTCAAAGAGCATAAGAAAACATTTCCATTTTTATTCTTTTTATTTTGGGGAAACAGGTGGGAGGTTAAGTATTCTATTTCTTTAGTACTTAGGGATTAAAAAAAAAAAGGAAGACTTTCACTTCTTAATTTAATAAGTCAGAGAGTGGTATGTGAAGGAACAACTATTTTTTCCCATCTATTGTGTTAGGAGTCCCAGACAGAGAGTGATGCTGTGACTATAGTGTTTATTGTGCTGCCTCTGGGTACAGATGTTGATATAGAGAAAGCAAATTTCTCTTTTAAATCTTGGGACCTGGAAAACATTTGCAATCTAAAAGAGCTGTTGTTACCATGCTGGGAGGCCCTAGGGCTTCCAAACCCTAGGATTATTGTTTCCATTTGATTTTGGTAGAGGTGACCTAGTTAGGCAAGGGAGCCCTGGGAACTTAATGTACAAGGAGAAGCTTTCCTGCTGGGTTTTCTGTGTGAGATGAGCATGGCTAGTTCCTCGCATCACTGGGTCTTGTTTTCTGCTGACTTTCATCCAACCAGAGGGTGGGGGTTTCTGGATTTTCTCTACTCTCCTAAGTGGGAGGGGCTCTCAAACAGCCCTCCTTGTCACATGGAGATTTGCTGGTTGTTCTGTCAATAGAACATCTGTTGATGAAGAACACCCAGGTTTGAAGTGGGAGCTGCTTAACCAGCCTGTAGGTTTGGGGCTTGGTGTAATTATAGAGGTTTTCAGCATCCGTCCTCATTCCAGGTAGTTTCTAAAAAAGACAAGGGAAAAAATCCAGCAAAAATAAAAGGAAAAAAAATTCTGATTATTATTTTATAATACCCTATTAAGTGTTATATGTAAATACTTTATTCGGAAGAAAAATAAATGGAAAGAAAAAGGAGTTTAATGAGGCTGTCATGAAGGTAAAAATGTACATGATATGCCAGAGCTTCATTACACAGCCCTCCATAAATAAGCAATTAAATACCATGTGGGTAGGGGAGAAAACCTTATTTTTAGTTTGGTTTGTTTTCTTTTTTTCTTCAGAAGATAGTCCTAAGCTTAGTTTATACACTGATTTTATTGAATTATATTCACTTGAATTTAAGTCTTGATGACCTGCCAAGGCATTGTGGAAAATCTTTCAATTAACAAACAGCAGGTTGCTCAGCCAAAAACATTATTTTTCTTGAAAAGCGAGTTTTAAATAGATTCTTTATAGAGTCTTGATAATTTTTTAAAAACTTTTATAGTAACAGTTTATTAACTTGTTTGAGGAAAAAATAAATAAAGAAAACAGAGTAAAAACAAGCTTTCCTAATGATTTCTCTTTAGAATGGTGTGCTTTTGTAGAAGAGAGCACATTTCCTGTGCAGGAAAAAAAGAAGAATATTTTCTGCTGTTGCATCAGTACAGTGTTCCCTTGCAGCTGTTCCTGTCTCCCTGTGGGGAATGCAATAAGCTGCAATTAAATGCAGGTACTTGGAAGCAGGAGTGCCCTTGCTCTGTTTAACAATCTGAGGCAACAAACACAAGAACCACAGAGACAGGAATCTACCTTCTGTTTAATGGGGCATGAACACTTTTTCTTGGCACCAAGATAAGTGTCTACCTTTTGTTAGAAGTGCGTTTCTGGTTTTCCCTTGGTGAAAAGACAGAGGCCTTCCTCTTGTATATTAGTTCACTGCTAGGAGAGAAAAACTAAACAAGACCATATGCTGTGAGGGGAAAACAGCAGTTGCTAGGCAGAGGAAAATCTCCTGCCTTTGTAGCGTAACACCACTCATTTCTGTTTCCGATAAGCTGGGAAAGGAGGGAGAAATATCCCCCCTCCTTGGTTTTTTTTATTCGTGGGATATAGATATAATTAAAGGGAACAATATGCAGGTATCTCTTAAACTAGAATGAAGGTTGTTTTAACTTTGTGTTGGGGAGATACCTGGGTACAATTCACTGGAACAAAATGTGGCCCAGGAGCAGGGAGCGACTCAAGTGTTCCAGGCTGTGAGCGGAGGCTTCTGGAAGAGCTGGGAGTCCCATGTCAGCAGAAAGGTAAGCCCTGCTGTTTGGAGTGAGGTGGGTGAAGGCAGCTACACTGACAAGTGGGCACAGAAGAATTACTCCTCCAAACTCTTGAGCTCTCAGACAGATGCTCCAGTGAAATCTTGGTAACTTTAGCACAGAAATTGTGTCTTGCCCTGACCAAATAGGTGTCTGTGTTTGTACAGTGTAGATCCCAGCCTGACATTTATCTGCTGATTCTGGTCTTTGTTAATAGTATGACAGAGGTGTAACATCTCATTTTAGGTTTGAACAGTTGTGATCAGCTCTCACATCCATAAATTTTATTTCTCAACCCTAATGCTGTAGGTTTCCCCATGACCACAAGACGCCCATCCCTGCCCTGCCATCCCCCTTGCCTCCCCTCGCTGGTGCCTGTGTGGCACTCCTAGCAGCGTCACACATCTCTGAGCCACAGCTGGGTGGGTGGCTTTGACTCTGTCCACAACTGGTACCAAGCCAAAAAGACATCTGCTTCAGTTTTCTTGATGCTCTTAGACTTCCGTCAGGCTTAGTTACAATACATCAGCATTTATAGGGAAGCTGGGGTGAGCATATTTACCCTTTTATATAATGATTATATATGCCATGATTGATTAAGAAAATATGCTTCTGGGAAAGCAGAATGTTTGTATTGAGCAGTTTTCTGCCAAAGGCTGTTTCCTCATCAGGTGCTACAGGTGTAGTCTTTTTGGTAAAATGTGTGCAGTACTGTGAAGCTTGTAAAGTGCCATGGAAGTTGTATGCAACTGAAAGATTATCTCTAGTGAGAGATCCTGTTGCAAGTTTATAGCCTAGAATTGTTAAGTAGGATATGAGCTATTCCTCAGTTTCAAAGACAATTCCTTCCAGTGACTCGTGAGATTTACCGTGCAGATTTACTGTAGGTCTTCAAGAAAGCTCTGAAGCAAAAATGTTATTTCCTGAAAAACAAAACCAAGAATGGAGTTTTTAAGATCTTTCAGGCTTGCTATTTTTTATCTTTGAAAGTTCAGGGTTTGGGATGCTCTCATCCTTTGGAAAATATATGATGATAATCTTTTATTGCAAATGAGATTCTAATTAGCGTCTATTGGCTCTGGATCAAATGCATACACGTTAGAGGTTCAGCTGATAGTTTGTAGATTATGAACTTGGTGCCATTTGGGATTCAGTTGCCTAAATAGGTAGAAGGCTTAGAGTATTCAAGAAATCACTGCAGAGTTGACAGATGAAACAAGACACACGTTTTGGAAAAGCAGATGAAGGCAGTCAGGATGCTATTTGAGAGTTAAAATGATGATAACCAAATATGTTTGCTCTGAATCCTACACATGATGCCTGAGTCCTAACTCTCTTTTTAAGATCTCTCATTTTATATGGAGCCAAAGATCATGATGTGTGCTGCACCAAGCAGTTTTGCTGATTGCCTACAAATTAGCTGGAGACAGCATGCCAATGAATTACTGTTTGGCAACAGTACAATAAACTTGTGGGGAGTTTGTTTTCTGTCTTTAAACTGCATCTCTTGCTGAAATTCATTAAATTACATTGTTTGAAACTAGTTGGGAGAATTTCCCCTGGATAGTGTAAGGTATTTTCATATGGAAAATATTAATTGTAGTTGTCTTGGTAGCTGGAAAAGATTTTAGATTGGTGTTTAAAGATTTATAGCATCATCATTATGAATCTTGTCCTTTTGTGTTTGAAAAAAAAGGATATTATGGATTTCACCAGGCTGTGTTGTAAAAATATCCTTACTGGTGTGCTCCAGTCAACTATTTGCTTTATGAAGTACAGTTCAGGTTCCAAATATCTTTTCATCCCATCACAATTTGAGTCAAACCTTAATCTGTGTTTTCAAGGCAGAAGACACATGGTGTGATTTTTGGTGGTTGTCCTGTGCAGGGCCAGCAGCTGGACTTGATGATTCTTGTGGGTCCCTTCAACTCAGGATATTCTGTGATTGTAGATTTTTCTTTTGAAAGTTTATAGTGTAGTGAAGATTTCCTTCTGCATGATGTCTCTATCTTCACAAAACTGTATTTAATAGATGACTTGAACAAGTGGGAATAGTTGTTTCTGCTACTAAGGTAGTGTAAATTTACAGGAGCACTTGCAAGAGTATTCAGTTCTAAATAAAACTTAGCAAACTTCATTTTGTTTTACAGAGTAATGATGGCATTTGCTGTTTCCTGTTTCTGGATTTAGCAACATTTCAAATATAGCAAGAAGTAAATTATGCTTCTAGGCCTCAGACTCCGAGCTTGGCAGTTAACCGGCTCTTCTAAGGGTCAGTGGGTCCTTCTGCATACTTTTCCTAATTAGGAGGAAAACTAAAACCCTTCTTTAGAAGATATAAATATAGGAGATGGAAAGGCAGATGTGTACCTTGGGAGGATGAGGATAAGAAAGCAACTGGAGCAGCTGCATCTGCGCCCAGCAAGATGTGTTCTCTACAGGCTGCTCAGAGGTGGCTACTGTGTTAAGTATCTTGTTTTGGAGTGGGATAGGAGAGATTTCCTCTGTTTCAATACACATCTCTCTAGCATTTACTTTCTTGCACTTAGCCATAGTAGCCGAGAGAACAGGTGTCAGGCAGTTTTGAATCCTGTGACTTTAAGAAGAGTAAATCTCACAATGCACTCTACATATTCTCTCTGAGAAAGACATTTGTATACCTGTGGAAGTTGGCAGCTGTGGTGGTTAAATATCTTTTTGTTCTTTTATAGTAGGTTTTATCCTCAGGGTGTGTGTGCAGGGGTGCTTTTTAACAAGGTAATTAAACAGCAGCATTTTGCTATAATGGAGATTATCTAATTGGCTACCTATTTAATGACCTACTTTGATATTTAAACTAATTCATACCTATAACCATAGATACAGTGGAAATAAGGGCTACCCATAATGAGAGACTTGTTAGAGGGATAAGCAAACATGTATTGTTAGATGCCCTTTCCTCCTCTTTCTCCTGTTGCCTATGGCTTCACATAAAACATGAAATGTGAGAATAAATAGAGAAGAGAGCATTAGTTTGGCAGCTAAAAAAGCAAGAATTTCTTTATTTGTATATACCAGTACACTGGTGTTTTACTATTAAATGTATCATGAGTTTTTTTATTGGTTCACATCCCACGTACTGCACCACCTCCCTACACACTGCATCACCTCCCCACACAGCCCCACAACCCCCTCAACTGAAATAAGGAAAACCATGACTACAGCTGCAACACTTTTCATAACACTTTTGAGGCTACAACTTCTTTGCAATATTCAAAGCCAGTATTTCAGGACGTGAATACAATGATATGATGAAATAGACTCCTTCAGGTAGGTCTAAAGTATGAAGAATTGATTGACTCCATGCCCCAAGCCTTCAGAGGTCAAAGTTATAAGCCAAGATAAGATAACTCTTGAACAAGACTCCGGTAGAAAGTGGAAGAGGCAGGAATGACTGAATTAAATCTAGAGGTTATGTTCAGGGTTACGAGGCATTCATGGAGTGTTATCACCTTTGTCATTAACGTTTCCATGAGGAGGTCAGAGGGAACCTGTGACCAGGAATCGAGGAACTTTCTCCCTTGAGCACTGTGGAAAACAGATCTGAGATGTGCATCTGCCTTTTTCACTTGCAGGCCTCCTTCTCTTCAGATGCCATAACTGATTTTAATATTGTGCACTGGGGACGAGCCCTGTCCTGCGGGTTTCTTTTCCTGCTTTTTATCAGGTAAAGTTGGTTTTACTTAATTTCAGCTGCAGGCTTGTTTGTGATGGAAATGGGATGAAGAGGATTAAAGGCAGGTCATTGGCAAGAAGACCTTTTCTGGGGGCTGCAGGCAGTTTTCTGGACACTGAAGCAGCCCAACAGCTGCAGATGGAGTAGTACTTGCTGTGCAAGGAAGAGGAGGAAAGGGTAAAAACACTTCTGGTAATGATAACTTAGGAAGAGTCCTTCTCAGTACCAACTTCTTTCAGGCAAAAAGTGATAATTTACTTTCTTAAGGACATAATAGCACAAAGGATTTTTCCTGCACACTATCTCAATCCCTTACAGATCACAAAGCTGGTCACAGTATATGTTCACTTTGACATTTCTGAGGTTCAGATCTTGCCCTTACTTTTTACTGAAGCTTAATTCTGAGTTCTGCTCCTCACAGTAGTCCTGATATTGGAGTATTTACTATGTATCACTGATGAATAACAAGCAAGCATGCAGAAGGTCTCCAGTTAGTGTTATTAAAATTTTGTCCTATTGTTTATTTGTTTTTCCTTAAAAGTTCTGTGAGTTCATGATGTTCAACTTTTTTAAGGTGAAACTGATGCCATAATACCATGTAAAAAAAAAATCATTCTCTTCTCCATCCCTCTTCAGTCAAACTTTGTAAAATATTCCACATATCACATACCACACCTGATGTGTCAGATATATTAAAATGAAAAATAATAGTGTGATTACTTAAAAAGTACAAATACAGTGGTACAAGAATTACTTTTGCAATCAGTATACTGATTTAACTGATAAATAATGCTGTATTTTCCAAAGTTTTAAGAGGTATTGTCAGAGGAAAAAAGGTCATACAGAAACACTCAGATCTATGTACATGTCCATGTTGTTAGGTTACATCTAGAATGTGTCTTTCAAGTCTGCCCATTACCTTCATGTCTTAAAGAAAATGCTGAAAAAGACCGCATAAAATGATAGAAACTGAAATTCTCTGGATATCTCCAGGATGAATTTTCAGTTTTAAATTATGGCTTAAAACGGGCCAAATTCTTCCCAAGTGTATCTCCACTGAAGTGTACTGATTTATGCCATAGATGAGCCTGACTGCGGGTATCTAACCCCTGACAGGGAATCAGCAGAACTACTTTCAAAATCGTGCTGCATAACGTACTGCTTTTGCCTTTAGGTTGGTGATTAAACCCTCAGTTCCTTTTCCCCTGTCTGTTTCTGGACTGCTGTGAGATTTCCTATTCAGTGCTATAATTAGGTAAGAAAGAGAGATATTTGGAAAGACTGTGTTGTAATTACACAGAATTAAATTAAGAGATCATGCAAGTTCAGTGTTAGGACTTTCCAAGTTGAGCTTGTGCTTCTTGTTGCTGTTACAGAAGGAGGTTTTAATTGATTTCTGAAAAATGGTACCTCAGTACTTCAAATGGCATCATGCCAGCCTATCCCAGCTGGATTCTAAGAGAGGATCCAGACGAATATGCAGAACCTATAGAAAGTCAAGCTTGTGGCTGCAACTTCGGCCAGCTTTTCTACTTTGATTCCCTATTTTCTTATGGTGACTGAGACAAAGCTTTTTTGAGACTGGTAGCTTTTGCAAAAGGATTGAGCACTGAGAACTTGCTGAGAAATGCACACGTGGGAGGATAGAAAGTGATGGAGATCCAAATGATAAAATTGTGTTCATATGTTTGTTTCCCATCCTGAGGTAGTAGATGTTGAACAACAAGAAGCTGCTGTCATGGTACAGCAGAAAGAAAGGCTTCAAAACATTTGTGTAAAAATCAGAAAATATTGTGCTGCTTTTCCCTTTTGTAAGTAGAAAGAATACACCTGTTGCCAGGCCATGGTAAAGTTGTGTCTTTTTCAAAAGGGTATTTTAATAAAGAAATAGAAAAGGATTATTGTGTACTGTAATGTGAGATATTAAGAAGTTGCACCTTAAGTGCCAAAGGTTAATTGCAAAGATTATTATAACCCTGTTTTGTTTTGCCATGGTGTAGCATTCTAACTGGCTGTTGGTCTTAATCCTTTGGAGTTTTGAGGTAACAAATCATACAGCCCCTGCAGACAATGGAATATGCAGTGAAAATGCAGTGATCTGCTTACACATGGAACACTTACAACAAAGCAATACCTAATTAGATAAGTTATATTTGTAGTCTTGTAAGTCCTCTATGCAATCTTCATAAATGTAACAGGAGCTTTATATACAATAAAAAAGCAATATAACAAAGAATCATTTGAGATACACAAGGTGAACCATTGAATCAGCAGTTTGCTCTAGGCCATTAGACATGTCAGCTGGTGATGGATTGCCATTCAGGTAGAGGTTCTTCATTAGAAATTCTGTCTGCAGACTCTAAACATGAGGCACATAATAGCCCAATGGGTTAACTTTGTCCAGTTGCCTTCTGTTGGCTGAAGCTTTTACTTCTTCATAACAACGACATCGTTTCCGTTCTCCGGTTGATGTGAGGAATTTCTTCAGGCAGAGGAGTATGCTGCCTTATCATCTTTAGTTTTAATGAGTTTGTTACTCATTGAAAAGCGACAGCATAGTAGTCGACTAAGTTCTCTGCTTTCTAAGAGGCATGTTTTCATTATCTCAGTGCTATGGGCAGGGTAGATGTCACTGTTTTAAGCTGTTTTGATTTGCAAGGGCTTTTGTACCATGACATTAATGATACTTTATAAAATGGGAATACATCAGCTGCCACCCTACAAGACTGTATTTGTTTCTTCCACAGCTACACTGAATTAATAGCTCAGTCAATCAGTCTGAAAAAGAAACCCAAGTCTGTCTTCCTTTGTCACTTCCAAATAATTCATATCTAAAACTAGACATTCTTTGTATTGGTGAATAAAAGATCTTGCACTTTGTCTGAATATCATCAGTTTAACTGCTCCCATAATTTCCATGAGTTACTCAGCATTACATCCAACTTTATTTTGGTAATTTTTCCTGATTAACAAAGTCCATTCTATTTTTCTCCCACAGAATTTTTAGTGTTAACAAATTATATTAGTTCCAAGACTCACCCTTGTAGGAGTACTTGAACGACTTTCAGTCCAGTGCAAATTACTGTTATTTTTCTTTAGTTAATGCTAATTTACAATTCTTGTACTACAGCCTCTATTTTACAGCTGAACTCATGATTTGTGTTGTAATTCTATATTGGACATAGAGTAATTTATTTGAATTTAGATTAAATTTATCTTGTTTATAAAACAATTATTGCATTAGTCTGGAACAATCTATTTTCAACAGACTTCAACACAAGTTTCCCAAACTTCCATTAACTTATATGTCTGCCTTTTATATACAAGTTTTGAAGGATAAAGTTTTGGTCAACTGGGATAAGACTAATGATCTTAAATTTCCTTGTGTAAAGTTATTTTTTTTTTCCTTCTTAAAAAGAGGTACAAGATCTACAATTTTCCTGTTGTTATATGTTATATTTATCCTCTTAATATTATTTTCTTTAAGAGCATTCCTTATTCCTTGTTTGATCAACTTTAATTTGGCAATTTTTCTCTTATATCAGGATACAGCTTCACTATCAGGTATTTCCCCTGGCCATCTTACCTTTAATCATCAACAATGTCCTTGCCTCTGTGTTAATTACAAAAAAAGTATGTATTTGGTTTTGGGATCATACCTGACATTATCTTTGATCTCTGTCATTCTTAGTGAATTCTATCCTTTATGCTTGAGTCATTTTTAAGTTTACCCTTTAGGCTTCTGATGCCAGTTCAGCTGATGCTAAGAAAAAACTCAGGAGCAGTTAATTGAGGGTGAGATAAGGAAAGGATTTAATTTGTGCCAAGGCATAGATGTTACAAGACGCGCGCACCGGCTGTGCCTGACATGTTACATGTTATAATACTGCTTGACCAATCCAAGTTTTGCCCAACCCGTAGCCTTTGCTCTGGTCCGCTCCGGGCCCACCCCTGGGAATTGGGTCTGGGGACTTTTTGGGACCACCTCTTCTTCATTCTCATCATCCTCAGAGCACAAAGGGTACATGGTCATCCAGTTCTTGACTCTGTTCTGTTGTTCAGGCCAAGATATGAGTGTTCTCTAAACAGCATAGGCCTTGCCTTGACAAAAGATTAAACATTTCTACTGAATTCAGGGGTAGATTTGATATGGGCAGCATAGAATGGGGTGAGGGGGTTGAGGAATGTGTAAACTAAAGGGTGCTAAAGGGTGAGGAATACAATATAGCTACTTCTAAAATCTACTTCTACTTATAATTATGTATAAAGCTTATAAAAATTAGCAAAATAAAAAAAACTAAAAGGGTCTTAAGGCATCACTTCCCAATAACTCCAGTACCTTCCTAGGGAAATTTCTGACACTTCTTTAGCAATTCCTTCCCTGCTTAGATAGAGGAGTAAGTAGCAGCACTCTTTCAGTATTTCTCTTTTACTTTTGTCAAGTCATGCTACCTGCAGAGAAACTGAAGTGTGAAGGAGGGGCAAGGAACAGTGGTGAGACTGTGTGAAATAGAGACCTACACTTATCACTGCACTTACTAGTTACTGCTTTCTGATATTAAATATGATGCTCTTAAGGAAAATAATGTGTTCTCTAATTTACTTGTGGCAACAAATCATCAAAGTAATAGCAAAATATCTGAGAAAAACTTGTCTGCACATGCAAACTCTCTGCAAGGGAAACTTTAAAAAGTGCTATTTAAAGTCATCAGTAACAGACTTAAAATTTAAATAACTAGTTGCCAAGAAAAAATTATGTAGAATCTAAGCAAATCTCAATATCCTGCAGGAATGTGTCAAATATGTGTCTGAAAGGAAGGGCTTTTCAGTCTCTGTGAGGGTCAGAAAGTGGAGATAATTTTGGAGGGTCATGTAAGATAATGAATTCTAATACTGAAGTTGTAGAATTAATTATTTGGAGACTATATTGTAGTGGTAATCTCTTTTATTAATTCTACCAGCTTTTCTTTTTCTTTGTTTTATATAATTTACCTGTTCCTTGAAAGGTAAATCTATAAGAAGGGGAATAATTTGTTCACACCTTGATAACACTGCAATTGAAATTATTGATGTAATACAACTAACCTAGTGTAACAATGACTCCGTGATAAAGAAAATGAGGTGACCTCATGAAAAACTCTGTTCCTCAGTACACTTTCATATCAGCCACCGTAAGACAATTTTTGACATTCGTGTACTTTTTTCCATAGGGTGACTTTGGAGAGATCGTTATTTGATTTCATTTGGTGTGTTCAATAAGGAAAAACAAAACCAAAGCGCCAAAGAACAGGAATGGTGTTAAATAGTCATAGGCATGTCGATCCATACTAAGTATGTGCAAACTGAAACCAATGTAAGAATAATTTAAAAAGATACAAAGAAAAAAGAACTTACATGTTCTCACTGCATTCCTCTATTTCTCAACTAGCCAGGAAAAGCAGACTGAACTTTATCCTAAATTGATGCAATTTTATAAATCCTTCTGCCTGCTCAAATTACTTTGGGCTCCCTTAACACTAGACAGAGCTGTTTTTAAATCTTCTGTCTCCTTACCAGACTGGGAGCCCTGATGGCCTTAAACTTGTAATGTCATCTTCTGGCTGACAGAACCTGATCTGATCCCAGATATCCCACGACTCTCACTTCTCTGCTATTAAGTTCACATAGGTGCCACCACCACTCTACTTACTATCCCTTTAAATCCAGCCAGCTGTCTGTCAGTCTCAAATTTTAATGCATCTCTGTCTTTCTAGTATTTGGTGCATACTACAAAACTGGCTTTCAAGAAAGCTTTCCAACAGTTCAGGTTCTGAGAGAGATGGAGAACACAGATAATAGCAATGTAAATGCATTATTTAAACATGGCTTACTTTTTTTGGTTGCTGCCTGCTGTGACCTGAAAAGAAATAAAATTTAAAATATGTAAAATAACACTGCTACGATGAAATATTGTTACGGAATTAATAACAAAAAGTTAAACAAGTAGTTGTGTAGATTTTTTTTAAACATTTGGTATGTAATTCAAATTTCTAGAAACTGTAAGAAATCTGGGAATCATGAAGTAAGAGTGTGCATTTTACCAAGAATATATTAGTATTGTCTATCCAACCATACTTGAGAAAAAATCAGTCAGGGTGCTATGTCTTAAAATAATATTATCTGCTTCTCAAGAACAATATATCTTGATAGATGCTCCACGAGTTATTTATGCAAGGGAACTGACACTGCACTTTGAACAAATTCTATATTTGTGGCGTAATAGTGCTAACTAATACAGGACTTCAATTTGCCTTGAAAGAACTACTACTTAGCAATGATTTCTAAAGATTTTAGTTTTTTTTTCCTTCTCACTGTACATTTGTTTACTTTCTTTCCCCCCTTCCCCTTATCTCCTCACTTGCAAAACTGAGTCATGACATAGCTACAAGGATGACAGTGCTCATCTAAATGAAAAAATGTATCTGGGTAAACACACTGAGCTTGCTGATGGAGCAGACATAGGTCTGGGGAGGTATTTCCTATGCAGATTTTGTGTGTGTTTGAGTGCCTGTGAGCAAGATGATTGGAACATAACAGCAGCTTCAAGCAAAGACCAGTCTGCAAAACAGCCAGAGGATGGGGTAGAGTTTTTCTCCATATTTGGGAAAAAATTAGAAACTGAGTCTTCTCTTCCCCTTGCCGATATGTCCCCTGTTATGTCAGGAGAGCAGAACCCACAGATATCTTGCCAGGACTTACATATTTCCACTAAATAATAGCTGTCCCTGGATTTTTGATTGCTAATTAAATTGCAGGCATCTGTCATTTGTCTCATGTTTTGAGCTCTTCATCAGCCTTTCACCTGGTATCACAGTCAGTTACCTGGGAAACAATAAGATATAAAATTGGTTCATATTGAAAGGCTGGCCTTGTTGCTGATGTGATCTTATCAGGCAGTATTGACTGATTACTTAGAAGGCAAAATTACTGGCAGCTCCTGCACAGTTAACATACTTCTGTGTGGCCAACTTATTGCTGGGCTGGAACACCCAAGCTGCATTTTGAAAAGGTGTGTCAGAAAACTGTAAAGCAGCATTTTACCCAAGCAAATGAATCCTTTGAGTACCTCTGTGATGTTGACTGACAGTTTTACTCTTGACAACTCACACAGAGATTGCTGCAGCATAATGAAACGGGCATACATCTTTCTCTTTTGCGCTGAAGTTTGAGTTCATCTGTTGGGATAGTGTACAGACAGCACTCAACCCTGTAGCACCATAATGCCTTTTGATTCATTGATAAAAAGACAGAAAGTGTGATATATAATAAGCTAGTTTATTATAAAGAAATACTGTTACATTTTTCCTCTTAAAAACCTCTTAAAGGTTTTTATGTCTTTTATACTGGAACATTTTTAGCATATGGCAAAGTTATTATTCTGCAGTAAAGAACAAAACCTAAATTGTTGCCAGTAGGTCATGCATGTTGTTTTGGTAGATGTCCAGATTTCTGTCTTTAGCAAAAGGGAAACCTGTCTTTTAAAGCCAGTATTAATAAACCAGGTCCCATATTTAGTGTTGATTATACTCTGCCTTCAAAATAGAGGACAGATAAAATTGTAGGGGTCAAAACACTAATAAGTGCAGTTATGAATTCTGAAGCATCATTCCAAGTGTTTGTACATGTATATGAAACAGAGTGAATTGGCCTTGACCAGGCTAAATCTGTACTTCACTTGGTAGAAATAACATATTTTTTTTATATTCTGCTATGGGTGGTGCCTTGTGATTTGTTTGGGGTGGGATGTGCTTGGCGTAGGAGATTTTTCTGCCCCCTTGTCAAGTTGGAGGCTGTCAAGGAACAAGGTCTCCACTGGAAATGTGGAGAGCTGTGGAGAATGAACATACCGACATGAAATATCAAAAGACTGCATGCTGTTCTCTGATCTTGACTTCACAAGACAACTGGGAAAGCACTTTTTTATACTTTAGTTTCACCCAGTCAGAAAGTATTTGCCAGTATGGCAGCACAGTACAGGAAAGGGACCTTATTAATTCAGGCATCTAGTTTAAAGAGAGGTAGACCCTTCTATGTATGTGATATAATGACCACTCGCGCCGCTCCTGAAGTGTTACCCTTGAGCAACAGAAATTAAAATTCATCAATCCGGAAGAAAGTGTGTCACAATGGATATCAGATATCTGAGTGTGGTGGGATAGCGGGACCAGTTTGGAAAAGACTCCTATTTCATTATTTCTCTGCCTTCATAATTCTCTTACATCTTTTATGAGGGCTCATGCATGAATTCAGAAGTAGGTTTTGAGACAGACAGACTGTCATTCTCCCTCCACCTCAATCTCACACACCACAAGCCATTTGAGAGCTGGACTGCTTTTTACTTGAGGAGGTAGAAATTGATAAGATTTAGATAAAGCAGAAGAAAAAGGAAAGTGTCTGTGGGGAGAACACCCAAATCCTCACAGGGCCACTTGCTGCCAGCATGAATCCAAGAAATTTTCTTATTCTCAGAACTGGCTGGTAATGTATTATAGTTCCATGGTCCTTGAATAAGTAGGAAAGGAATTGATTGTGCAGTTTTTACTTACAGAACATTTTCAGACGAAGTGTTTGTTTGCTGAACCACCTATTTGTATCCATCTCTGGGTACATAACTATATTTCTTATTTCAGAAAACACCAGAGGGGGGCAAATAATGTACTCCACAGCCAAGCTGGCAAATGTTAAGCATCCATTTCAGCTGTATTATGCCTTGGCTTGTATGTCTGTAGTCAGGATTGTGAAGCAACAACCACGCAGCTGCTTCTTTCTGTTAACAGCAATAGAAAGTTTGTGCCAGGTGGGATGGGTGGCTGAACTCTTGACTCCCATGTGATAGGTAAGATAAAGAAATTCCTCTAACTGTTGTGTTTTGCTGCTTGAATCCTTCTCTCTCTGTTTTCTTGAATTAAAAACTGGTCCTTTGTGCCTCACAGGCAGCTAAAGGTAAGGTGAGGAGTACCACCCATGTGCCAGGTAGTAGAGTGGCTGCCATGGTGGTGCTGCCAAGGTGCCATGACCCTGCAGCCCCCACAGCTCTCTTCCAGCTGTGCCAAAGGGCTGCAGTCAGGGAGTATTGTTGTCCCCTGTTTTCTGAACTTCTAGTGGTGACTGGGAATTGACATTAGAGCCAAGGGTCAAGCGGTGCTGAAATTTGTGTAACCACAGAAAAGGTCTTTGTCCTGAGGGAATCACAGTGTAGGCAGCGGATCAAATTGCACTGTGCCTTGTGTGAGTCTGGAGAAAAGTACCACCTGATCTTTCATTTTGCTTTTAGCTGTTACAGTTGAGTTATGCCACCAGTAACATTGCTGGCTGTTCATACAGAATTGAATATGAGATGTGTAAAATCTTTACATGTTTGTTCTTGAATTGTTTTGGTTAGTCTCACAGTTCCAGGTCAAAATGCTCAGTTTTCTTTGAAAATGTCTCTGTACCCAAACTTCTGTTATAAAAATGTGCTTGGTTAAGACTTGATATTTTAGTTTTCAAATGGGGAAGCAAACATGAAAGATCCCTTGTTCCTGGCGTGGTTCATTGAAACCTCTGTCTGCCTGGGATTTTTTTACTGTGCAAGAGTTTTGATTTAAAAAGAAAAAGAATAATGCTTCAGGTATTTATTTTGATGCTAATTACCTGGTTCTGACAGGGGCTAGCCATTCATATCATGGCATTTCTCTGGCAGGAGCTACCTTAATGATTCTCTCCTCTGCTTTTGGTAAGTCTCCAGTAGCTGTCAGCAAGGAATGGATATGTTTTCCTTGCTCTGGCTGGGAGGTGTGCATGTGTGTCTGTGTTCTTTGGTGTATTAAACAGTCTTTCCTAGGAGTGCTGAGACAACTTGTCTATAGCTGGTAGCATTCCTATTGATAAATTCCCTAAAAAATTAATTAGATCTTAGCTTGTCTTCCATAGCATGGTAGAACAAATGTGAGGGTTTTTTTGTTTATTTTCCTGCCTACATAGATCTGTGAATAAGAAATTAATATTTGTTTACAGATTATGCATGTGGACTATATCGGTCATCACAAAAGACTGTTTGTATCATCACTATCTTGTACCTTTTCCTTTCTTTAATATACGTAAGTAAATTATAAAAAAAGGAATTATAGGTCTTTTGGGAAAACATGACACAATATCTTGTTTTTACATGAAAAAGTGGAAAACCAAAAAAAAATATTGAAGTTTTATATTGGATCGCTCTGTGGACCTAAAAGGATTTTGATGCATATAAGAATGGTACAGAAGTACTTTGAATAATCGTGTCACACTTGGGTTCAGCAAGTAGCTTGCAGTCGGCTTAAAAGTCGATTCAATGTTATTTACTTTTATAATAAGATCTTTTGCATCTTTCAATGGACACAAGCACACAGAAAGGGTGGTTTAAATAAGTACTTTCTTCTTTCTCTCTATTATGCACTATTCTGCCCAGTGTTATAAGCTTTGGACAACTACTTATTAGTTCTGTGTAATTATTCTGAAAAAGTAGATGAAAATACATAAAGAAGTATATAGGTTGTAGGACTATATGTCAAGAATTTTGTGAGTAATAAGACTATTTCAGGTGAGTGCACTTTTACATTAAGGTATTTTAGTGTAAAATAGTACATGTATTAATATTAGGTTATACTTAGAATTCAGCTACATATATTTATATACACACATACACACAACATACACATAACTATTTTCACGTGTATATAAAAGTTGAAATCCCCCTCTTTGTAAAATAAGTGATAATCTTGCAGTTTTTGCAGTGGAGGAAACATTTTCCAACCAAATCTGTAACATTTCAAGTCAGAGCACAGAAAATGAAAGACATAACTGAGTGTACTAGGTGGTGTAAGGCATGTTCTCTTATGGAAGTAACAGCACTTACTACTCCGAGTATTTAAAGAAATCTTCTAATAGGAAAACATTTAAATGTTTCCCCAGGTTTGTTATACCTTTTGTCCATTTATTTTCTGCTGTAGTCCCAGTCAGAAGGCAAATTGACAAGTGGCCCATCAAATGAGTTATCTCTTTTGCCACTCCTTATCTTTCAGAAGCAAAATCCTTATCAGGGAGAGGATCTACAGAAGCCAGCCATAGGCCATTAGCTCTTCACATGTACACCCTTCAGCTTCACCCCACACAGGCTTTGTAGCTAATGACATTCGAGATAAGCATCTTTCAGTTCTGTGCTTTAATTAATGATCATTTTCGCCTTTATCAACTCTCTACTTCGTGGGTATATATGAGACCTTTGCTGCCTGGCATCAGTCAAACCCTCTGTATATGTTTTTGCTCACACATGCACTCTGACAGTATTTAATTGAACCCTTAGCAACTTCCTACCTTGTCTAAATAATTAATAGACCATTTAAGAGTCTGTCTAAACATGGGGGTTTGTATGAGTCCTTTTTAATAGTCAAAAATACAGCTCTCATCTGGAATAAAAGGCCCCTGTATGTCACTCATCATAACAGAGCAAAATGCTTACCATCTATTAAACTGATCAGCTGTTACATCAGAACTGCAGTTTAGGATCATTTTGTGCTGAGTATTGCAAGATTTGTGGAGAAAGTACACAAAAGTCCCTGAATGTTTGTTTTATTTTTGTACTTTATCAATTTTCTACCTACCCCTTCCAAAGAGACTTGTTGACGCTCTTCTGGTCGTAACCACTGCTTTCAAAACATTTTGAATCCTGAGATGAGACAGAATACTAACCAGTTCATCCTCGATCTTCTCTTTCCTCCGTGATGTACTTAGGCAAAAAAAAAAAGGAAATAACTCTGACACTTGTTTCTTTCTGAAGCAACTTGTCAGTTTATTTTTGTGTCTCTGTGTGTGCAACTGAGAAGGGAAAAGGAATATTTTATTTGTTCTCTGACAAAAATCTTCCTTTTACTGACATTGGAATTAAGTGTAGAAATAGTGCAAGACTAACAAAGAAAAATATAATGTAAAATATTAAGAAAATGGATTTTCTCCATTTACATTAAATAGTTTCTCAAGGAAATATGCAAGTGCTTTAATTACAAAATGAAAATATTTTCACAAAAGTTAATCTTAAAGTGAAAGGTTTCCAAAATAAAGCATGTACTATCCACATGCTGAAACACAGTAAGAAACTCGAATTGTAGTGAGAAAGGACAATTTGAAGGATGATGAAGATGGACTTACCTACTTCATTTAGGTGGATAAGAGCTTTTATTTACTGAAGTGAACATTCGATCCAGGCCTGAACACCTGTACTGTCAGGAGGAACTTAAAATTGCAATAAAAATATGAGCATATTTAGCAATGAAATAGAACCAAAGTATTGCAAATATCTATGAAACATTCGAGTGATGACAAATGGGTTATTATATGTCTTCAGAATGGGATTAGTCTTGGACATAAATAGACCATATGGTACAAGGTGAAAAGTACATGGGGATCATTTTGTGTATAAAAATTTAATACATGTATGTAGACACACATAATCGTAAAAATATGTTAATATTGAAATGCATAGATTTCATATAAGGTATGTTTTGAATAATAATATTCTCATAGGAAAGGAAAGCATTATATGATAAAATCTGCTGCTAAAATAAGCTTGTTAATGAACATGTGTATCAATTATGTAGCTTCTGCACTCATTACAGTTTTGAATATTTAGCCTTCAAAACAAAATATGTTTCATTTTTTGTGCATTAATAACATTCCCAGTGACAGGTAAGCAAGAATGTAAATAGGTATTGAACAATTTTTTTTAATATATATTTTTAGATCAAAAGCTACCAGAGATGATAAATATTTTCTCATCAAATGTAGCTTAGATGTCTCTGTGATTTACACCAGTGAATGAAACTGTAAATAAAACTGTTCTTGGAAGGAGTTAAAGGATGTGACACCAAATCCTTGGGGTTTCAATTGATAGATCTCTCTCTTAGAAAAGGTTTCCTGTTCTTAGGCAGCCTGTGGAGCTGGGTTTGCATCTCTCAATAGGCACATCTTGGTTAGTCCATTACAACCACTAAACAGCTCTCTAAACTGCAGAGAGGTGCTATTAAAAAGAATGGCAGAATTTCTTTTGCAGCTTAATGGCTTAAGGAAAGTTAAATATTTTTTTTTCTGTGTGCACTGATCCTGAACATTTGCTTAACTATTTTCTTTCCATCCCAGTCCTGTAAGACTGGTAGGAAGTGGATTTCTGTTTCCAGTACCTCTGTAATCAAGGCAGAAGAAAATGTCCTGTTCTCAAGGCAATAATCTGCCTTGCTTTGTTTTATTGTTTTAGGTAATCAAATATCTGTGAAACACATTCAATAAAGTCTTTGGAGATCAGTCTTCTAGTCACAGAAAAGCACAGGGATAGGTTTTTCTACTGAGTTTGATCTAGAAAATTTAATTTGGTGCCCATTGCTTTGTTGCTGGTGCTATCATCATGTATATTGTTTTACACAGGGCCAGAAAAAAGCAGGGTTTGATATCAGTTAATGTTACCTGGGTGAGTGAAGAGCAATAACTTGTAAGAGTTGGCTGAGTTCACAACAGGGGAAGGACCCGTACCTTATTTCTCACACCACAAGGCAATTGGAGCTTAAGTGCTGATTTTGGTATTTGAAAAAAAATATTTTTTTAATACTATTATTAATATGATCTGTTCTACTCTGTAAAGATTGGGTTAATAGAAAATTATTAACAAATAAGTATTTGGGATTGAAGCTGCAAATAGCACCGTCTTTGCTGTTAATGAACAGCATAGGGATTATTTCATTGTAATATCCAGAAGCTGCTAAAATCTGAATCCATTGAGATTCACAATTATCATTAATGGAATATATTTTCAGGATGGCGGAAGATAGCCGGGCTTTAATAAAATATTAATGGGCAGAAACCCTGGATTAAATATTCATCTTGGTGCCTTTGGAGGTTACATTCTATGGCTACCCTACAGCCCATCAGTAAATAATGATCTAGTGGCAAAACCTTCTGGGACACAGCGTAGTCTAACACAGAATTGCTGTGTAATGTTAAATCATAGCATTTACATATTTTCTATTTTGTAGAGTAATTACATTGTTTACACGGAAAAAAAGTTGAGTCAGTGCCGATAGTCATCTAAATCACATCAGTAGAGGTAAATTACCAAAATTGAGCTGGAGGCATTTTTAGTACGTGATTCCACCAATACAAGTGAGATCTGACTGGCTGTGCACTCTACAGCTCCTTGGCACTCTGGGTGCTTGTCTTGCAGAGCCTTCCTGGCCAGCATCTCTAGCAAAGGGAGCTCTGCAACTCAAAGCAGAAGAAGAAAGAGGCTTCTGTGTGTCTTGTCTTAGTAATCATAATAGAAACACTTCAGTATTGCTAAATTGTGAAGGGGTAACTAAAATTTCCCATGAAAATAGGGATGCAGGATTTTTTCTGTCCTGCGGAGCTGATGGAAAGCGCGGTGTTGAAATTCATTAGTAATGGGAAGTCAGGGCTTTGATATCCCCATTTTTTAATAAAAAGGATCTTGATTCAAAATTAGTCTTTCATTTGATAAGCAAACATTCATAATGATATTGCAGCTTCTCATGAGAGTTGTGCTTGAGCTAAAGACTTCGCAACATTTGGAGAACACGGATAGGTAGCAATTTAAATATGTTTTTCAAGATGAATTGTGGCCCAGCAGTCAGGTGATGTGCAGCTTTCTGTGTAGCAACAGGGAGAGGGACAGAGTGCCAATGGGAAAAATGTGTTTCAAGTCGGCAGCCAGACCCCAACTCACACTTCATCTGAGTGCTACTTACCTCTTGTGTTAGAAACAAATGGCCAGTGTGAACACTGCACCAAGACAATTCTGTTCTTTGGTGTCAAAGAATATATTATTCATTTGTATTTAAAAGTCAAAGAGCATAGTGACATGCATTAGAAATGATAATAGTCTGTTATTCAGTTACAAGTGTGGACTGTAAAACATGTGAAGTTATTTGATTTGCAGTGCAGTTAAATTTCTGCCTCTTTTGATTCTTTTTAATGGAAAATAACAATTGTAACCAGTTGTGAAGGTGATGTGCACTAGGGAGATTCCAGTTCCCCCAAACTGATGGTGCTATATCTCTCCAAACTGTAACAGTTCATGAAAGCCAAGTCCTCACAGAGGCTTAAGGCATGTTCCAGTATGATTCTGGAACACTTGAGAAAAGTGGGTAGATAGGAAAAAAAGTCTTTTTTTCCCCTTTGACTTGCAAAGAAACTAAATCACCATTTTATTTTCTTATGTGAATTTTGTTAGCGTGTGAATTGTAAATGACAAATATCTGAGAGAGATCCAAATGGATGGATGTCTGCTCTTTGTTTTGTTTGTATTCTGGCTTGGGATTTTGTGAGAGTGGAGAAGTGTCTTTGTTTGAAAATTGTGGTAAGTCTCAAGAGGCTTAAGCGAGTTGGAGCTTTATTATGCTAAATGGCTTCTTGTGTATTTCTGTGCTCCACTTAATGATATTCAGGAAATATTTTTATTTCCTAGGAAATTCATTGAACATTCTCCTGCAGGGTTTAGTTTATTTAACAAACTAAGTGAGGGTGTCCCTTATTTGTGTACTTTAAACTCAAAAATCAACATAAGGGGCTAACAACAGGTTTTGCATCTTAAATTTTGCTGGACATGACTGGCACTGACTTTGCATCAAGCTATTTTGCCTTTTCATATCCAGCTGTTTTCCTTGCAGGAGGCTGATGCTGAGTGCTGTTATGCTCTGTCTTATGTAATATAGATGCATTCCTGTCACACAGGTTCTTCTAACAAGTTCTGATAGCTCTGAGATGGTTCTGTGCTAAACCTGGATGCTGCCATGGGTAGTGCATTATGAAGCCATCCAGACCTACGGATGACTGGGACAGGGTTTCTTGCCTAATGGATGGCTGATAATGATGTCAGATATACAATTTTTTAGGGACGTTTGGCATATGAGCAAAGAATCTGAAAAGCGGGAGATACATATCACATCTTTTTGTAAAGTAATTTTTTATGAGTATCAGCAGGTGTTACGACTTTATAGCCTGTATTGTATCTTTGCATAATAAAAACGTGACTGTAAAAGATATTTTTATTTCTGGGCAGTAAATAATATCTCTGCATTATGAACAGCATCTCTGCATAATATATGAGGATCAATAGTCACAGTAATCTTGCTGCTTACGAGGAAGTATATATGGCAAATTATTGATTTTAATAATATTTGAACTAAATAGAAATTGAATATAAACATGATGTGTATACGAGCATGTGTAGATCTATGTATGTCAGTTTGATTGAATAGGTTCTACACCTCTGCATATGAAGGAAATAAACACTAAAGCCATAGCTCTGTAGAACTGAAGCAAATGTGAAACTAAATTTATTTAGCTAGTCAGACTGTGAGACTGTTGGAGCAAGAGGAGGTTAATGAAGTTGCAATACTGACTTATTCACTATGTTCAACACCATCTGATTTAGTTAATGGAAGAAATATATGCTATAATTCATACCTAAAGGTAAAGGTGCCACTAGCAGATGTGCCTGGTACTTTTGTTTCCGCATCGTCAGTGTAAAATGGTTGTACAAAATCTTTGCAATGGCTTAATTTTTCTCCAGGTGACTGCTCTGGTTTTAGTTTGCTGCTGATTTTACTTTTGCTACAGTGTGAGGTTATGCTCAGGAAAATTAGTTGCTGAATTAAGTAACTGTGAAACATGAATACTTTGAGTTGCCAGCTGCTTCTTATCTTTATATCTATGTGTGTGCCCATGTATGTATATATATAAATATGACTTCACAGGAAGGTGTAATAG
Source organism: Pipra filicauda (assembly GCF_003945595.2). Lineage (NCBI taxonomy): Eukaryota > Metazoa > Chordata > Aves > Passeriformes > Pipridae > Pipra > Pipra filicauda. Next base: position 450,624 of record NW_024104310.1, read on the forward strand.
GCTTATTCTATTTCCTTACTGCTTGAAAAGTTTTCTTGATGGTTGTTTCAAAATCTTTTGATAAAATTGCAGTTGTAGTTACCTTGGCCAGTGTTGAGAGGATAATTCTTGAAGAACCCCTTAGCCAGTTTTTAGGAAGTTGCAATATTGTGTTATAGTTGCTGTTGACCAAGAGTTATGTAAACAAACGTGTAGGAAGTAAATTTTGAGTGGACTTTTATTTGTCTCTTAACAAAGAAGTAATCAGCATCTGGAATCTCAATTTATTTCTTGGATTTTGAATTATTTACTCTAAAAGGTAACATCTTCTAGGCTGTGATTTTCGGGGTGTTTTTCATAGCCATTTATCAGTCCTGCTATCAGTTGGATTTTGACAAGTCTAAAGTCTTGGGTAGGTGAAGATGTCCACCTGATATCATAGACCTCAGGAACCTGAGAAAATGTCTATTTTCACCTCTTGTGAAAAATTGTCTTTTTGAAGCACTTCGAATTGTTTAGCACCCTTATAGAAATCTAGTGAGAGTGCTCAGACAAAGCTCTGTTCACTGGGTGTTTTTTAATTACACTAGCTAAACAGATCTATCACGTTCCCAGACAAAACAAAAAACTCCATTTACATATTACGTATATTATATTTATTTATTTAGGAATTTAACATTTTCAGTGTGTTCTTAAATTGAGTGGAAGAGTGCCAACATATCAAATATCTGAAATATCTCTATTTCCTTGGTTTTTTTCTGTTGTACATCATCTGAATGCTAAGAAAGCCAAGACTTTACATATTCCACTTTTAAATGGCTGTAATTTTCATTTGCTAACTGGCAGAATAACCTTATCTACAGCTTTATCAGAGTTAGTTTCAATCCAATTAATCTTCATCAGTATTGCCATCCTTCACATCATCCTCTGGAAAACTTAAAAGGAAAACAGCTTAATTAGGAACAGCAATGGCATTTCACTTTCAGAGAGCTGGAATGTTCAACACACTGTGTTGAAACAAGTCTCCCATTAGAATAATTTATGTGGCAAACACTAAATAAATATGCATTCAGTGGAAGGGCTTTGTCTAACCAATGTACACAGAACAAGGTTTTCTTGTGCTCAGGAATGAAAATAAAATTCATTAGAAACAACGAATATTCTTGTCCTGTTATATGAGCAAGTCAACATCTTGTGGCTTTAACTGTATTGGTGATACAGATTTTATAATAGAATTCAATTTGACTGCATGCTTATCATGGTGGTCTTGACTGAATTGTGTGATTATGAATACTATCCATATTCAGCACTTTGTAACCCAAAGATGGAAAAGGCAACATGTGTTTTATAATGCTTAAGGAACATAAAAGTTCTTAAAATTCTTAAAAAAAAAGATGTGTACCTCCCACTTTTCAGATTCTTTGCTCATATGCCAAATTTCTCTAGTTAATATTATATCTGCCACCCCTATCAGCCATCCATTAAGTAAGAAACCCTATCCCAGTCATCTATACATCTGGATGCCTTCATAAAATGCATATTGCAAATAATTTCATTTACAAAGAATAAACACAAATACTCTCAGAAGCAGGTTTATGCAGAGATATTAGATGGGTGCACTGAAGAATAATATTTAACAATTGCAACTGATTAGTGATCTTGAGATAATATTTTATCAAAGTGAGTATTCTGGAGATGCCCAGTGCCCTAAAACTATCACAAAAGGGCATTAGAGGTTGACCAAAAAGTCTGTTTTCATCTACAGATTTGTTCAAATGATTATCAAAAAGACTTCTGACCAGAAAATGACTCAAGTTCCTGATAATCTGATTTGTTAAACTCTGACATCCTTTTATCAAAAGCGAAGATATTATGGCTAGTTTCCTCCAGCAGCCTCTGTATTGCCAGTATTATCTGTATCAACCACATGTGTTTAAAAATACATTGTTAATGCAAATCAGATCTGAGGAAGTTGTGCTGTAAATTGTATACAAGAATGCTCTAAATTATTTCATCTGCTGGCTGGATTTATGATGCTTGTGGAACCTTACATCAAGGGAGGCTTATTATCATTCTCTCTCCTTTACAGAGAGGGCAGGACCATCACCTCTTCAAACATGACCAGCCAAGAATGAAGCTAGTTTCCCCTTTTTATCCCTGGCTGTAGCAAGCTGGGTGGATTAATAATTGGTCTAATAATATGAGTTATGAAAGATCCAGTCAGAAAATAAGAATCACTTAGTGCATTAGTCATGCATTGAGGAGGAACTGAAATTTCTTGTTTCTGTTACTATTCTTTTAGGAAAAACAATTTTCTGCCTCCCAGTTTTCTGCTTTTGTACTGTACTGGCTCCTTGTAACTATGCAGGTCTTCAAGGTCATGTTGGATGGTGCTCTGAGCAACCAGGCCTAGCAAAAGATGGCCTTGCCCACAGCAGAGGGTTTGGAACTAGATGATATTTAAGGTGCCTTCCAACCCAAGCCATTCTGTAATTCTATAATTCAAAGTAGTTGGATAAGAAGACAAGTTTTCAGGTCATTTTGTTTTACAAGGGAGAAGGAATGAATTGTGGTCAGCGCTGATGTTCCTTGGCTGGTTACAGGTGTAGGGGTCGGAATAGGAATGGAGCAATAATGCAGAAATGCCCCAATAATTGGTCCCAGCTTAGCAGAGATTCAGAGTGGCCAAATAATATTTGATACAGGCAGTGTGATAGAAAACACCACATTCTATTGTTACCACTTGCAACTTCTGAGGTATTTTCTCTGTTGAACACCTATTATCTGAGATTACTCACACTACTTTCAACACTTTTATTCTGCAAAGTGCACGGCAAGTAAAGGTCAAATATAATTAGCGAGGGGGAAGGTGCTGTTTGTTTTTGTCCTCACCAGAATTTTTTTTAAACTGTAATTATGAATAGAGGTAAGGTAATGTTACAGAATGTATCTCCAATGGAAATTTGGTATATAGTGAAAATAATCTTTCACTCTGTAGTAGCAAATTTAAAGAGTGTCTTACACTCTGTCAAAGTTTCATTCATTACCAGCCTGGAAATATAAACTGACATCACAATGAGAGAAAACAAACCTCAAGCTTAATTTAAAACCCTAAAAAGCATGCTAAAACAATTGTACATTTAAACTTTACAAGAGAAAGAAGCTTGAAAATGTATGGAAAGCTCAAGAGAGAGGGGAAGTGTGCTGTGTCATGACTAATGATACAGAAGCCTTCAAATGCCATGAACTGTCAGGAACGAATAAAGAACTGTCGGGACTGTGCATTTATTCAATCTTCCTTCTTCATCCCCTCAACCTGGAACCCTTGGATACTATTCCTTCTTCATATTTTGCTGCTGTGAGGTTATTTTATTGGAAACAGGAGTCCAAGAGATCACCTGTCCTCTCTGGTTCGTGTTCAGTAGCAAGTACAAATGTGAAGTTCTTGAATCTAATGAGAACAGGGGAATTACAGCAAGAAAATCAGTTAGAGCAAGGCAATAAATAAGTTTTTCATTTCTGTTGCATATTTCACTCACGATGGTTACTAGTGGTTGCGTGCATTTTACAACACACTATGAAGAAATGCTATGAGTAAACAAAATTTGCTAGCAATGTGCATCTATAATTAAGATGATGGAATTCAAAATAAGCAGGCAACTGTCTGGATTTTAATCTCTCCATGTTTGAATAGAGATCTATGAGCATTCAGTATGGATATAATAACTTGACAGCTTACTGTGCAGCATTCAAATTCCTATTTGGGGTTTTTCTGTTGTTGTTTTGGGGTTTTGTTTGTTTTTTTCATTTTTGAAAATGTGGTACAAGGTGTCAAAAAAACCCCCACATGAAATGGCAGTGTCAAGAATAGGAATGTGCATGAGTAAGTATTTGTAGTTCTGAATTAAACCTGGAATTGAAGGAATGTAAAAATAATCAGCTACATTTTACCTAACCTCATGGAAGCCAAACCAAATGGAACTAGCTTCTCAAACTCTGAAAACTTCTTGTTTTCAGCTGAAGTCAATCAAAGTGGTTTATATATTAGTGAGAAATGGTTTTAGTTTCAATTAAAAAAAAGGAGGTACTTTAAACTTAGACTTATTTAAATAAAAAAAGCATGCCAAACATGTTCCCCATTAAGTATGCTAAGTGATTTTTTAGTTTTGTTTTCCAAATAAGAATGCATGCACATCTGTTTAAAAATGGTAGAGCTGTCTTTGACTCTTTTAAAATACTGTTTTAATATGATTATAAGCACAGTTTTCACCAAGTCTTTATCAAAGCAACACATTTCACTGCCACCAGTTACAAGTTAGTGCTGCATCCATGATAGTTGTTTCAGAATATGTTAAAGTGGTGAAGGTGAAATGTAATTAACATTATGTATCACATAAATGTTTCAATCAATTTAAATTAGTCACTAGGTGGCCGTGTATCACAGATGGAAGTGTATTATTTAACAAGACGAAAATCCTTATTAATAATGCAATTCTTAGTCTAATAATGGATTAATATGTATTGTCTGAAATTTATGCACTGTCTGACATGATTATAGTAATGGGTCTGAAAACATGAGACTTACTCTTTACCTTCTACATATCTGTATCTACAACACTTACTCAAAAATAAAGTAAGTATTGGGATCATGGGGAAGGCTTCCTTGAATGAAGACAGAAATTCAGATTTCTTTAGAATAAAACATTCTAGTGTGTGTATATACATACAAACCCTCATCTACAGGATATATGGGGTAGGTCCTCATTCTCAGATTACAGTGGGCTTTGTTAAACAGGCAGCTTGAGAAGGCAAGTGAGGGGATGTTGAATTGTATTGATAGAAGTCTGAAGGACAGACTCATTCCCACTGAAGTTTTTCCATGTACTGCCTGTCCTTCTAATGCTGTTAAATGAATTAATATTTGCCTCATTTGTTTCCCTGGTCATATTTATTCAAGGGAAATTCTTCACCATGTGCAGGATGATAAATGTACTCTCCATTTGTAAAACGTTTAGTTGACCACCTTTAAGCTAAAAAATTAATGGTCAGGTATCACTCAGGAACTACCAGCTGAAATTCCTGTACCTTTAGCAAGTTAGATGCTCTTGTATTTGGTTAATTTTCATGGAGTTGTTCTTTTTCCTACTAAAAAACCACAGAAACATAGCATGGACTTCTCATTTGTAAATGTTCCTTTCAGTCTGCCAGCCTCTGCATGTTCAGATTTTTCTGAAAAGGGAACTGTATCACTTTTTGGATGCAATAAATGTATATTTAATGCTGGATAGATCACACGGAATTCTTACAGAGATTAGAATTGGGGAAAAAAAAAATGTTTTCTTAGCTACAAACACATAAAAATAAATAGATTTGGGTTAAAATAAATCATGTCATAACTTTGTTACCTGAGGAAAATTGTCAAGTTCTTCCAACTTAGAATAGCAAAAATGGGAGAGACACACTCAGCTACTTGCCCACATTTATTGTATATTTCAGCATTTTGATTTTAAAGCAGATTTTTTCTATTACAATTTATACAAAGTAAATAGAAAAAGTAAATATTTTCTTGAATTTATTTACATTAGGTTATCTGAGAATGTGAATAGAATTAGCTTATATGCTTTATATGATGCTAGAGGAAAAACAAAAGCTAACCATCAGATCATTTCCAGCTGTGTTAGGCTTTGCTGTTTTGGTTAAATATTCCAGAAAAATGCCATCAATCAAAAAGTTTCACATTCCACATCGACAAATATTATCTTTTTAAGCATTGCTAAACACTTTGACATATTTGAAAAACCGAGTCCTAGATCCTAAAGGTTATATGTCATAGGAGAAAGAGAAGATATTCTCTGCCTATGCCAGAATTGCAAATAAAGACTTTAAAGATGATAAGTCTGGAGTTGCATACATAAACTACTTGGATACATAAACTTCTCAGATTCATAGTCCCCAGCTTCATAACATTCAGTTGTGGATTAATTTGGCCTTTACTGTATATAAATATAAACAAAAGGGAAATAGATGATGTCCCAGGTTGAAACCTGATGAAGGAAATGGTAGAGAAGGGAAAAAATGGTATAGAATACATTTTCAATGCTCACCATACTGAATCCTTTTAACAATGAATTGATTTGGCTTTGGGGAATTTTTATTTGGTTCTGGGTTTTTTTAGTTTTTCTTTGTTTCCAGATGCACACTAGTTAAGGTAAAGCATGCCTTGAATCTATCCTCTCCTACGGTATTTAAAAAATCAAATATGTGACAGACCCGTAAACTACTGTTAATAAGAATAGGTGATCAGAAGAGTATTCAAGAAGACTTTTTTTATGACCAAAACAATTTCATTCAATAAGTCTCTATAAAGAGACTTATAAATAATAAAATTATTACTTTATCCTAAATAATTTTACCAGGCTACTGTGAACACATAAAATATGGAAGAGTTTCAAGAGAGACAAAAAGGAACAGTTACATTTTTCTAATTGAAATTGTGTGTTGTAGTCATAATGTGTGGCTGTGGTAAGAGAGAAATTATTCAAATTTTGTGCTAACATGACTGCATGGCTTGGGCAAAGAATTACTAATTTTATAGTGACAGGTAGTCACAGTGATGCTTGTAAACATGTCTAGTATCCAACTGTAAGCTAATTTCACCATTTAGCTTTATGTTTTGGAGTTGTTCCCCTTTCAGCAATGCATTATTCTGTCTTTGTTAATGCAGTTATATCAGCAAGTTATTATCTAATGCCTAATAATTTTCAAGTAAATTAGTTTATGTTAGTAGGCATATAAGAGAAACCTCCAATATCATGATTTTCAACAACTGAACACTGCAATGACAGGATAATACTGGTGAAGGGAACAGGGGCTGGCAGTTGCTGGTGGTCCCTGGGCACACTGCAGAGCAAAAAGCTCTCACTACTCTGCTGAATCTTACACAAAAAGGTGACAAGAATTTTCTTTCTCTCTACTGTATCCATAAGGGAAAGGAGTCTCTGCAAAAGGGTAGGTGAGAGTTTTGGATGATTATGAACCAGATTTGCCAGACCATGCAATGAGTAGTCAGGAACACTGGCAGGACTGGTTGTATGCTCTGAACTCCCCCTTAATGTAGAGTATTGACCATCCTCCCCCAGCATTGGACTTTGGTGGAAGACTAGAAACTTCTAATACAAAGCATCACCCTCTGAATCATCTGGGGATGCACTTCCCTCATCACCCACTGAGCATGAACTAACCCATGGTAGCACTTGCTTAGTAGTGGACACAATATTTAAACATCTAGATTTTTACTTAAATACTTCAGCACAGTAGTAGAAAAATAAGCGGAATGAGAAATACTCTAGACCTGGGTGAAAATGTAAGGTTCTGCAAATCTCAAATACAGTACCAGCTACTGAGAAATGCTTGCACAATGACCTACTGGTAAATAATAGCTTTTATTTTTGATTCACTGGTACACAAATGTCTTAAATTTCCTTCATTGTCATTAGTGCTATATATGCACACTGTTATTCAGAATCAAGAGGATAAAACGTACTTCATTCAAAGTAATAAATGTACTGTACATCCATAAAACAGTTAGTTTGCAATTTATGGGGACAAAAACATTAATGTTCAAATACCATTCAGAAAATATCAGCTGGATTTTTTTATAACTTCAGCTACTTACATGCTCTGTATGAATATTTTCATTGTTAAACTAACTCGTAATCTTTGTTCAGCCTCTAAATAGTCTGAGAAATAATTACAGCTTGTTATAGCTCTTGAAAGTGAGGACTGGCATAGAGATGTGTGAGGTCAAAAAGATGTGTGACCATCAGCTCTGAAGCCTATACTTTTAAACTCTTGACAAAGAAAGCAATTTAGCTCTGAGTGGTCTCAGCTATTTCCATAAGAAAGAATATGCTGCCTTTAAAGTGAATTGTAAAAGATCGGGAGCTGTTATCTTATGTCCTATTTGTAGCATACAGATAGGATGCTAATGCAGACCCTTCTCACCATCAGCACCCAGTGTATTCCAAGAACTTCAAATGATGCAGAGTAGCTATTATTGGCACACCCAACTCTTCCACAGAAGTTTTTAAAATTAAATTTTCCAACCTAAGGGTTTTCCCCGTGTATTTGTTCTCAATAAAACTGCAGGAAGTGGGAGGGAACAAACATGTCCATTAGTAAGTCACAGTAGAAGTTACTGGATATCCTTGTTTGACAAGGGAGTGTTTTTTATTTATAACCAGTTAAATTAAGCTGCTATATTTGATTTTAAATCTGCATTTAATAATTTTATTGGTTTTTTTCTTTACAAAATCAGTGTAGGTATTGCCAAAGAGAAATAGTTTTCACCAAAGGAAATGTAGACTTTTCTAAAGTTTGAGAAAGACAGAGCTCAATCCTAGCTTATACAGATAAGTGTATATAAACCACATAGCATATGAAGCTGTTAATATTCAAGGATTATTAGTACAAATCCCTTTATAAAGCAGCCTTACTTTAGCTTTTGAGTGATATTGCAACATTGTTTTTCAATGAGACTGTCCTTGAGAATCAACTAACTCCATTTCACTGAGAGGGTTAATTAAGGTCAAGTTTATAATGGGGTAGGAAGAAGCACAGACTGAAGTAGCCGTATATCAGATTGAGATTTCAAGGTCTCTGCAATGCATTAATAACCAGGAGCTGTCTAATGTGGATGGCATAGCATGTTCTGCAGCAAGAAATCCCTGAAGCAAACCTAAAAACCCCAGATGCAGTTCCTTCACCTTAAGGTATGTTTGACAGTGTTTTTCCAGCAGAAATCTCCTGCTGGTCAACCTTGTTTCTGAGGGACTGTACCAGGTCAGAGAGCAGAGTGCTGATCAGCAAGCTTTCCTGGGTTTGTCCAAGATGCGGGAAGTTCATGATCCCCACATTGCAGTAGCTACAGCAGGGAACTGAATCTTGTTCTCCTGCACCTCAAGGGTCAGGTGCTCTGTCTTCTCTACTCTGTGTGTGGTGATTCTCTTCTCTTGTGTGCAACCAGAAATTTTAAGGGCTCAACCACCCCTTCTTCCATGATGCTGCTAACTGGGCAGCACTCTGCATGCAAAAGGTAAGGAGCAAGCAGCTGGAGCTGCTGGTGAAGGGGTGGAGGCACTAATCCTGTGGCAGAGCAGGAGTCTGTCTCCCCCCGGTGAAGGATAACAAACCATGTGTCAGAGGGCCACTCTGGTTCAGCTCTGGTGCTGCTTCTTTTCTTGAAATATGTGAAGAAAGCTAATATGGGGGGAAGTTTAGGTGCTGTGAAACTGCGAGAAGTGGAGAGGATATATTAAACCCAAAGGGGGAGGGAGATAAAGGAAAGGTTGAGCATAACTTTCCTATTTATGTATGTATATTTTATGTATATGGGTTTTTTTCCTCCAGATAAAGTCCCCACCAGTTCTCAATACAACTTTCGTGGCTCCATCTGTACAATTACTTGTGTTGAAGGGAGGACTCACCAAATGGATCTTCCACATTTTCAGAGCAGTGCTGAAAATTTAAATTCAGCAGACATCATCAGACTCCACCTCTTCAGTTTCTGGTAATTTACATTGTTGTATTTTTGTCATTTTTACAGATCTGCAGTAATAAGGATCAAAACATCGAAACTTTTAAATCCACTTTAAATAAGTGTCATGAAAAAAATAGAGCTGTCAAGGACAAATGGAGGAGTACTAGTGCTGAGTGGCTTAGCTTTACAAAGCAACTAGAGCTCTCTCCCTCCAACAAATAGTATTTCCAAGAAGTTCAGGCTATGGCAGCAGCTCTAAGGCAAGATGTTTTATTTCCCTTCAGGGACACATTTATCAGACGTTAACATTTTTTTGCATAGAGTAAAAGGAGCTTCTCAGATTCTTTTCAACCATCTTTATGATACAAATTTGTGTTTCACAGAAGTAAGTTGTGTTATACAATTTATTTCTTTGTTGTTCCCCACATGCAGAATAAGCTACTCAAAACTTTATCATATCAGGATCAAGACTTTTATTGTTCATTTAAATAATCATGTGAAACCATACACATGATATGAATGCTTCTTTGAAACAAAAAGAGAACAATTTAAGTGAAGGAATTACTTTTTACAGGCACATTATGAGAACAACCAGGATCCTTAGGTTTGGCTTGCTTTTTCTTTTCAAACTCCCATTCTTCATTCAGTTTTTGAAAATTCAAATATTCAGCAGAACGATTGTGTCTAATCAAGATCTACAGGATGTATCTCTCTGTCATTAAGGTGGCAAACTGTCAGGAGACAAATATTTGACACCAGATTTCTCAGTTTCTATTCTGAGCTGTAGAGAAATAAGAATGTTGGACTCAGACCTGATTTCTCTTTCCTTTTCTACCTGTACACTTTGCAATGTGAAATGACAATATCTCGAGCCACTGCTCCTGCTCACTTTATTTTCTAATTTATAGAATCATAGTCCTAGATAATTTTTTCAGTATTTTCTTGAGCCCAATTCCTTCTCTCATTCCTTCACGGCGTGGTCCCCTCCCAAATCCTGGTCTTTCCCTGGACTAAACCTTCTGAACCTGTCCAACTCCTGGTCCCACCTGTGTGTAAGTTTGGCTGCTTCCAGCTTCCTCCTGCATGCCTGGCAGACAGCGAGGATGGAAGGAAAAAGGATCTCTGCTTTCAGTTCCAGTGCTTTGTGCCACAGTGGCATCTAGCTGCCGCAGCTACTGTTGAAATTCCACACAGTCCACGCAGTCCCGTTCAGGAGCAGGTCAGTGCAGATGGGCTCTTTAGAGGAATCATCTACCAAAATGCTGAGCATATGTAAAGTGTGATCAAAGTCTTAGCATGGCTTTAGCATTTGCTTTTTTTCCCCTATCCAGCAGAAGATGAGTCCTTGTAGTGAGAGACAATCCCGAGTGAGCTTCAGGTCTGCGCTTCTCAACTGGAAATGCTAAAGCTTGTCAAGACACTGCCTATGGAATTGGTTGTGTGTTTAAAACAGTATTTCACCCTAGTTTAGTCTTGGAAATAATTTGAGAGGCTTTTTGCTAAAGCATTTTAAAATATTTTAAAAATAATCAGCACAAAGTTAATTCTCCCAAGTAAAAACTGGGGAGTGAGTGGAACAAGCTCTCCCTATAGAAATTAGAAAATGTTTCAGCAGCTAAAAGGAGATCCTAAAAATTAAGATTTTTTTCTAATAATAAAAGGAGGATTTCCTTGGGATGTTTTCTGTTGCACACATACTTATTTTGTTCACAATTATTGTATTCTGCAATTTTACAGCTAAAGCTTCACGCAAAATATCTTTTGTTTGTATCCAGAGTTTGGCAACATAGGAAACCAAGGCAATAAATGCAAACCATCAGTTCCAGAGTTCAAACTTGTGAGGGTTTCTTATCTTGCCTATCTTTTGCTAATCAGCAAACCTAATTCTGCAAAAAATATATTAGCTGGTGCTTGATTTTTCCTGCCAGAGAGAAATTCATTAAGATAATTCAGGATTCTCATCTGCACAAAACTTTGTACTCCAGGTGTGTAACGGTTTGCAGTGCCAGTTTTCACTGAACCTTCAGTCTTCTGCAAGTTTTCTCCTATTTTTAAGTTAACATTTACAAATTTTCTAATGTTTTTCTCTGTAATTCTGTAAAACAGTTCAAGAACTGTTATCACTCTGAGTGCAAAAGGTTGAGAAATACAAATACCGGTGGAAACATTTTACACTTAAAATAATCTTCAAGGTTAGTTTGTTTTTTTTTTTTCCCGTGTCAAATAAATAAGAATGAAAACTTGACGAATGGACTGTGAAGGAAAAAAGTACTTTCATTATTGCCATGGCAGACTCTCCTGGCATTTGTTGTTGTGGAGGCTGGTGGAACACCCTGTGGGGCATTGTCCTCCCCGGGAAAGTCAGTCACAGGGAACATGCTGAGCGCAGGGTAACAGGGCACTCTTGTTCAAGTGCATTCTCTGGTGGATTCTGGGACATTTAGTAGTTTCTGATGGTAATAACCTCAGCCAATTAAAAAAAAAAAATAAGAAAAGTTATGTTTATTTTTAATGCAGTGACAATTTTGTGACATTTACTTGACAGGCTCCTTTGATCATGAACTGAAGCTGGGACTGAGGAAGCCTCAAAACACATTTATGTACCATGCTGCATCCACAGAGACAGGGGGACTGACATTGTACCTTGTCAGAACAATCCTTTGGTATTCTTAACACATGATATTTATGTATTTCTAATTTGTTTTGCGAGAGTTTAGTTTTAATTAAAATTTAAAGATTATGAAATCAATGATTTAGTTTCAGGGCTCTGGAGCGGAATGAGAATTTTTTAATAAGCTTTTACATTTTTTATTGGAGGAAATTAAAGTTAGAGTTTACCATATAGCATGAGCTCTTTAAAAAAAAAAATGGAATTACTAAATTAAGACTACATTCAGCTAAGGTTCTGAGTCAAGAGAAGAAGCCTTACCTCTTCACACTGTGTGTAAACTGGCTGTGACCTATCAGATGGTGGAAATAAGTCTGTAGGAAACAGAAGGGAATACTGATGTACAGCCATGCAGTATATATAATTTAGGTGCTTTTCTCCTCTTTGTGAGCCTCTGTGTCTTTGATTTTGCTTCTTTTCATAGATGAAGATGTGTGACAATTAACTTCAGCAGTACTGGAAATAACTGGCAGAGTAATGGAAGCCATCAAGGCTTCCTTTCCTCTAGGCTGAAGTTCTCTACCGTTTTTCTTAGCTGCACCGAATAAGGTACAACGTTCTGTGTTCTTTCCATACTACACCTACAACATGTGTGGTAGGGGTAGAACTACAACTGAGCAATTGTATTTTCACAAATAATTTCTATTTGCACTTTATTATTAGCCCAAGGTTAAAGAAAATAAATAAATCACAGTGTTGGAGTAGGAAGTGTCACTAGGTGAATTAGAACTTCATTTTCATATAGAGGCTGTTTAGAGATATGGCTGTGGACTTTGTGAAGCATCTGGCAATAAGCTATCTCATGGTGACAGAAAGATATGAATTTATATACCATGTCTGTGTTTGGAAGGCGAGGGGAATTCTGCAAATCATATGCAAGTACTCAGCCCTACCGAAAAATGATAAAAGGAAGAATTCCCTCCTAGCATCATTAACTTTAAAGGATGGAAGTGTTTTTTTTCTTAGTATTTCAATTTGATAGGGAGGAGTTTCTTCTAGAAATCATTTTTGGGGCTGTCTATCTCATAGCTCATCTCCTGTTTATGTAGGGCTGGGGGAAAGGTGTGAGGATGACAGGAGCAGGATGCAGGGCTGAGGGAAAAAATGGAAAGTCATTCTGTCTTCTATTGGTCCACATATTGGTTTCATTTGAAAGTTACACTTAACAAGGCAAGAAAAAAGGGGCAGAACCCTTTAAACTTCATGGTTACTTATACCTTTAGAGATATGGATGAAGGGAAATCACTGAAGTAGAGAACAGGATGCAGATCCTCTTGATGGTATTATAGCAAACTTGCTCAAGGAGAGTCAGTGTATACCAGCTGCAGATTTGATACCCAACCCTGATTTGTCATTTCTTGTGCTACCAGATTTTTTTTGGTTCCTTTGTTGTTGTTGTTTGGGGTTTTTTTAATGGCTAATATCTACATAAGGCTCTTAATGGCCCAGCCTGAAATGAATAGAGCTATGTGAGGACTGGCAAGTCAGTTTTTAAATGATTGGTTGCAAGATTGGGGGTGGGAATCTCATCTATTGAAAAATAGTGGAATTAGAGGAGAACCTTTTGAAAAACAGAAGTGGAAGGAAAATTAACAATGATTTCATGATGAAGAGGCAGGCTAATATGTAGGAGGGAAACCAAGAGAGCAAATCACTGCAAAAATAACAGGCTTTCAGATTAAATCCTTGATTTATGTATATTTGAGTACAGCAGAAAAAAATCACACAAGAACAGAGGGAGACCTTAAAGAAGAAGGTTGGAGACATTGACTATACTCAGAGTTATTTTTGATAGAATTTTATCTTTAAAACTATACTAAAAGTATTACTGTTTTGTATGAGTTCCTAGGGAAGCATTATCTGAAGGAAACCAATCCTGTTTGTTGTTTCACTGCTGTTAGGAAATTTGCTGTTTCCCATGATCCTTTATTTTCAGATTATCATTCCTTTGCATTTCTCTTGCGGTGTATTACTAACAAGTTATCAGGGTCAAGATTAGAAAGTGTGCTGCTATTAGACAGGGGTTTTAGCTTGGAATCTTAACCTGTTTGTCTTTCTTGGTTTTAAATGTCAAAGATTTGATGAATGCTCTAAATTTAAAAAAAATAGTAAACCATGAAATGTGAGTGGGAAAGAATTAACGGGTGGATTTTTCTTGCCTCTGCTTTGAGGAGTTTCCCTCAGGGCTTTAGAAATTTCAGGCTGAATAATGTGGGTCCTCTGTTCTGAGGTCATCAGGTCATTCTCCTAAGTCACATAAGCCCAAGCACATGTTGATAAAATAGTAGGTAAATATGTTATCACTTTCACCATTAGTAAGCATCCTTCCAAAAGGTCTTAGACTAAAACTTATGCATGCTCTTAGATGAAAGCTGGAAATTGTTTTGAAGGGATTAAAACTTTCAAATCTTTCAGCATAGTCAAACCTGGAGATAGGTTGTTACTACTCAAAACCTTAAAGAAGCAAGCAATACATCCAGGTGCTTGCTTCACTCTGGTCAGTGTGATATCAGCATGGAGAAAAAGATCTTCCAGCATCTCATAACTATGCCTGTAAAAAAAGTTAATAGTTCAAACTGTTGGGTATTGAAACTTTGTTTTTTTTTATTCTCACCAATGCAGTACAAGCCCATTACCAACAAAACCAACCAGACAAGCTGCTAATGAAGTTTCAAAGGCAGTTGGTTTATGTGATTCAGGGACCAACATTTCTTCTTTTGGTGGCCAAAGTCCTGCTATGCAATTATTGATCAATGCAATTGGAAAAATGCTTTAAATAAAAAAGGAAGACTAATAATAATTATAATAATCCTAAAAGAACTTAGACAGGGGGACTAAATGAAATGAAATCTGTGTTGAAAGCAACAGCAAAACGTTCATTAACTTGGATGAAGTTCCCTTGATAGGATGTCACTGATGTTTTCCTGGTATACCACAGGTCCCTGTGAGTGGATATCCACTGTCCTTGCTGTCAACAAATAGCAGTAAGCACAAAGATGGTAAGACCAGGCCCCTGCTACAGTTGTCTGGCATGGGTTCTACCCAGTGGGGTGCTCTGTTCTCAGGCCCAATTCAGCAAAGCCGTGGGAGCTGGGCTGAGCTGTTGGCACGTCAGGAGTCCCAGCCGTGCTCTAAGTGCTTTGCTGGATTGGTGCCAACGTGCTCAGCTCTCTGAACAACGTACAATAAACATAAATTTTACTCTATGGTTTCAGTGTTGATGTTGCCAAGTTCACCTCTTATTTGTAGACTTGTGACTCCAATGATGTTATCAGTCTGCACTCAGAAGAAAAATCTTTCATTCTGGGACAACACCAGAAAACAATGGGGCCAGACATACCAGTGTATCACTGGCCTGTCCTAGTTGTTTTTCAGGGGTACAGCATATATGTCCCTGCCCAGGGAATAGCTGATGAACATGATGAATATTTTTCAAAGAACTTTTTTAACTAATGAAACCAAGCTGATTTTTAAATTTGTTTCCAGTTTTCACAAGGGAAAATCATTGCAGCAGAAAAAGTTGCTTCACACTGCTGCTCATTGCTGATCCCTGGCCAAAAGAAGTCACTAAGTATTGCACAGATGAGTGGGTCTAAAATATGTATCAGCTGAATCATATTGTTAATTTCTTTTTTTTTTTTTTTGAAGCAGAGACCACACTATGCTTGTGGGACTGAGCTGGAAACAAGTTCATTAAACTAACAAAATGAGACAGGTATGTAGCAGAACTGTCAGGAGGAGCCAGCATTGATCCAACTCAGTGTCTTACTAATGAAGCACTGTATTTATGGGTGTAGTACTAAAGGTTTGTAAGGTGATGAACCATTTATGTAATTTTCTGTGATTTTGCAAGTTTTAACGACTTGTGTCAATTTGGATATAATGAATCAGATGTGTACGTGAGGCAGGTTAAACAGTCGCATCTTCAAAAATAAGGATTTTTTTTTCTTACTTGGTTTTGAAAGCTAACACAGAAACTGGCCAGTGAATTGATAGAAATGCTTCCATGAGTGTTGATTTGTTTAGAGCAGTGTCTGAGAGGTAAAACTGACTCAAGTATCTTTGATTAAAGTTCTTCTGACTCTGAATGAACATGATGATGAAACTTCACATTTTCAAAAAGCCTGGCCATTTTGTTTGTTTTGTTTCTCGTATGTGTTACAGAATCAAGATCTCCAAGGAAAGGGAGAAAAAACTCTGAGTATCAGTAAATAACAATTAAGAATGTAGGTAGTAAATAATAGCTCCAAAGCATGAAGAAGGACTTAAAGAGCAAGATCATAATTTTTGTGAGATCCAGCTTGAGACTGATCACAAACCAGAATGCTTGGTGAGATAATTGGTCTGGATTTGAAACCTAAAACCTGGACTATTCCAGATATAATCCTAGGTAATTTTGAGGTGATTTCAGCTGAGTGTTATGATTTATAGTCTCTGCTCACTTTGCACCCTTCCTTTTTTAGTTTAAATGTGGAGACTGGAATAAAAATCTTCAAATGTTAAGTAGAGTGTTCCTTGTGAAAATCACGCAAATTGCGATTGTCTGCTAAATTAATTAATTGCATTCATTGGAATAGCATATGAAAAATGAAATATATTTCCAAATGTTAAATAATGGCTGGATCATTCTGAAATTAAAAAAATTAAACAGATACATGGTCATAGTCTGCTATTCACCCTGTGAAATTACATTTGACCTCCATTTGGGTAATTGTATTATGCCTGCCTAAATTTCCATGCACAGTGATTTACAATTGAACATATTATTCTACTCTTCCTATCATACTGTACTGCATGTTCCTGCTATTTTTTGGAGTGTAGTGATATTTATTTAGAGGATGATTGTATTTTAGTGGGCAGACTCCCATGGCTCCTGTATAGATTTCTTTGGCAAGTGTGTTTTTCATCCCAGTAATTAATACCACGTAAATAATAGATTATTTATATTTATGTATTATATACATTTTGATGTGCTTCTGATGAAAGAGAGAGAGGGAAGAAAATTACGGAACAAAAGCAAAACCTTTGCCTCTGTTTTTTTCATGAAAATTGTTGGGTACTCCTTTCTAAGGATTCCTCCCTGAAACATCCCACAGATTACTTAGTCTTCTTGATCAGCAACAGAGACAGTTTTCCTGAAGCTGGCCTGTGGCTCCAAGCAGTACCTAGGGAATAAAGAGATATTGCTCACTGCCTGAACAGAAGCTCAGCAGTTATCTGACATCAGTCTTCAAACATAATTGCAAGTTTAAACTCATCGAAGAGAGAGGTATTTCATCATGGAGAAAGAAGTGTATGCTCATTTTTTATTTTTAATCAGGCTTTACCTCTGTAGCTTTATGGTCTAAGAAGAATTCATATCAGATGGGAATAACAGGCAGAGAGGCTAATTTGATCCTAATAATTTGAGTCCTAAATTTACTCCTGGTTAAGCATGTCGGAAAATGGATTGCTTTGGAATAGCTGAAGTACAGTGTCATAGATTTGTTACAAACAGACCTTTTCCCCTGTGTGGATGGAATACTGTATTTTGCAAAAGGGTAGGAACTTGATGCAAAAGTGTGGTTAGCTTAGACCCACGAGCTCTGAACTGTATGTAATGCCTGCTCTTGGCTGTACCTGGGTTGAACTGTAACGTACTAAATAATGCATATTCCAAGTAAATGTTAGATCTGAGTGGCACTGGAACTCTGGAGACCAGTGAAAACAAACAGGATCTTACTCCTTTTATTAGTAAATGTTTGGACGTTATTGTGAGAGAGAGAAGTGCTTCTGTTTTCACAGTACCTCTGAAACCTGCCTTTGAATCAACCTAAGCTACCCTTTCTGAAACTATCTATTAAAGAAGTAGGTTAGGAATACAATTCAGGCATGAGAATGTTCTGATACTTGAAAATGGCAGGAATCTTAATGTTTTCTGTTTGTCTCCTTCTCTTGCATCCCTGAAGATTATTGCTTCACTTACTTAAAGGGACTTCAAACCTGGACCCAAACCTGATCTTATTTCAGTGTAGGAATTACTTCATTTCCCAAGAAACACATCCAGCTCTGCTTGAAGAAGAAAATATCCACTATTCTTGAACACAGAGATATTGCTTTGGCTAAAGGCCCACCTGAAAATGCAAACTTCACTACTTTAATACCTGAAATATGTCCCTGAGAATTACAAAAATGCTTAATGACATTAGATTTTGAACTAGAACTATTGTTTTAGCTAGAACCTATAATGTGCATCCTAAAATCCTTAATTTCCTTAATTATCTCCTAATTACAGTCTAATTAATTACTAATTTATCTTAATTTCCTCTGGTAATTTCCTTATTAGTCGCTGTTTTAATATGTTACATTTTTATCCTTTCTCTTTTAATTGGGAAATAGACTTTATGGTCTTTGCTATGATAAAAGGTATGTTCCTTACCTGCTTTACATTATACCTAAATGTGATTTTGCAGCTATCATGTTTTCGTTAGAAACTTGAATGACCATGCAATTGCCAATCTTGCTGAGAACACAGGAAAACCTATATGTTTCTCACAATTTAAAAAAAAAAAGAAGGTAGTTTTTTTGTGGAGATGAAAGTATCCTGAGAATTCTTCATGAAATATAGTCAATTCAGTGTTTAGTACTTCAGTTTTTACTTAGTTATTGTTCTTTCTGTGTCTCATTTAAACAGACCTTTAGTGAGATTCTCTAATTCTTTTGTATTTTAGAAAGTTCTGAAATCAGAATCTGCACATCCCCCTGAGTGGATATTCTTCACTCGTGCTTTTCTTCAGGCACTTTTCCACAAATTTTGGTTAACTGTCTCTATTAAAAAAACACCCAAACCGAACCAAACCAAACCCAACCTATATATATATGTATACACATACATAATAAGAAAAGCCTATTCCATAGCTTAAGTTTGAAAAACTGTTTTGAAAAACTGTACCTTAATTAAAAGATCTATTTTTCCTCCTCATTGAAATAACTCAGGCTGGAGGTGTAACTCTCAAATGCTTCTGTCTTGCATCCAAATGGGGGAGAAGTATTTCTAAGGGAAGCAAGTGCACAGTTCAAATGAACTTTCACAATATAACTCAGCAACATTTTAATCAAAAAGGATTCTGTTGTTAGCACAGATGGAGGCAAAGCAGTGGGAACATAAGCTGTCCAGCAGTAGCAGAGCCAGGAAAAGAGAGATCCTCAATTTAACAGTGCTGGCAGAGTGCAGTTCCCTGTAATTGTACAGGAAATCTGATGTTGCATACAGACATAAGTTGGAATTGTTTTAGTTTTGTGGAAAGTGTTTTTAGGAATAGCTTTCAGAGTCCATACCACACAACTGTGAAATAAGTAGACTTATGCTGCTCAACCAGCCATCAAAGATGACACAGAAATGTTCCCTCTCTGTGTGATGGTAAGAGCCATTACTGATTTCACCCATATAGAGTTAAGCCTGGAGAAGAAAAGGAGGAGTGGTTAAGAAGAGAGAGCAGGAAGAGCTGCAGAAAGGTATTACATCTCCTTATTTACAGCTTACGATGGTGTGATTGAAGGATGGCAACAAAGTCTACCAGAGGTGTAGATTGCTGAGACACTCTTGCCAAGGTTGCACCTGAGGTGAACTGAACCACGACCAGCTGCTTGTTGTTACTGCCCACAATGCTTTTTCCACCAGGGTCAGGGCACTACCCCGAAGGCAAAGTCCGCAGACTCACCTGGCACAGCCAGTGATGATGGATTCAAACTGAAGTGCTCCACTGCAAAGCAACCCTGAAACATTCTCCTAAGATGGTAACCTCTGCCAGAGGGCCAGTAGCAAGCAAGTCAGGCTGTGGCATCTCTACAGCCACAGCCGTTCCCTAATTAAATGTGTGTCAGGCCTGTCACTGTGGCCTGAGGTAAATCAGAGAGGGAGCAGGGGACCTTCAGCTGGCAGCTAGTCCCGTGGCCCTGATCCGTGCCTTCTCCAGAGAGCTGGCAGGGAGCAGAGCTGGGGCTTCTGCAAGCTTAAGGTTTCCAACAGCAGTCTTTGTAAGACACATTTCTGCAGGCTCCTAAACCCAGGGCAGATTTTCTTTCCAGAGGTGTAATAGATTAAAAATCTAAATACACAAAAGCTTGCAAAAGTGGCTGTGAGTTACCCATTGCTCCTGGGACTTGTTTTAATTCACTGATTCTTAGTGCTCTTAGTATTTCCTTATTTCTTTTGGCCTACAAGTGCAATTTTATTAGAAAAATGATTGTAAAATTACCATTTCCATTTAATTTTTTGATTACTTTTGCATCGAGGGTTCAAAGATTTTTGGGAATTTTGTTGCTTGTTTACTTCATGAACAAGATTATTTGCTGCATCTGCTAAGATGAAAATCTTTCTAAAATCTGAAAACATGGCTGTGATCTTTATTGGTCTTCTCATCCACACCAGACAGAAATCACAGTTGTTTTTTCTCACCTCATAATATTTTGTAATATTTAATCGAGTGATGGTGTGTGACTAAACAATTCAGATAGTGAAGAAGTGCTTTATTTTCTGGTTGGATTTGATTGGTTGGTTGTTTTTTTGAATGTGAGAAGTGTTGTACTTGGCTCCACAAAGCCAGCAGCAAGCAGCCACAGGGCTGTGAAATCCAACCATGTCCTTTTTACTCAGTCACTTCTCCTTTTTTGGGGATTAATTCTTGATAATTCACAAGTCTGAGTCCAGTTAAAGGGAGGAAGACCTGTGAGTAGAACAAAGGCTAATAAGCTACCTCCTCAATCATGTTTAGTGCTTGTTGCACTAAAACTTACTGTCACTGCAAGAATTGAAGGTCTTGGGGCTGTAGGAGTCTACCTTGTGTACTCAACAACTCAAGCTTTAAAAATGTCTCATCCCTTAGCTCACCAACTGCTTACTTGCAGCACAGAGCAGCCCACAACAGAAACTAGACATGTTTTTAGGCAATTAACTCAAAGGAAGTCAAAATCTCTGTAGATTAATGTGTATGGAGAAACCTGCTGTTTCCAATTTTGTGGTACATAGAATTAAAGAAAAGCAGAAAGTTAGTCCCTTTGCTAAGACCATCAAGTATAGCCACATTACATTTTTGTAAGAAAACTTTGGAAAAGGAAGCTCCAAATTCTCTTCCAGAACGGAAGCATTTCCTCTTATTTGTGTTAAAGATGGAGGAAAAGAACCAATATATTAATTAAGGATTTACCCCCATCAGAGGAACATAGTACTTTAAAGGCACTTTTGTTTTGTTTTGTGTTTTCCCCAAAGACAGGAGACTTTGGTGTAAGTAAAGGTTCTCGAGTCCTTGAATTATCCTCCTGGGCTATCTTTAAATCTAATCTTAGCTAAGCACTTACTGGTTATATGATATAGTCAGAGATTACGGGCCAAATTCTCTTTCAGTTATTCTGCTGAAACCCATTGAAATCAATGTGAGATTGGACTTGTGTAACAGGGAAGAATTTGGGCTACTGTGTGCAAGAGATAAGAACAGGGCCAATACTACAACAACCTCTTTTCAACAAAAAGAGCTTCAGGCAAACTTAGGGTCAAGTGCTGTCCTTGATGCACATATAGAGGTTCAAGGGTTCATGTGGGACATGAGACACATATTTAGAAAACTACTTTTTTGCTAGTTCTTAGGTACAGAAGTTTGGATGGAAAAGCATCCAAAATTTAAATAATTTTACAATTAAGCTTTGAAGCCCTACACTTATTCCATAGGTGAGTAGCATTTTCAAAGCCACAGAGTGGCACAGTGCAAATGACCCTCCCAAGAAACAGCTGATATTATAACTGTAGGTGATGAGGAGCACGGACAAAGTAAATCTTTGCAGCATAGTGTTGCAATATCTTTTGTGGAAATAACGTGATCCCATCTCTTCTCCCTTCCCTTTCCAGGCCTTACTACAGCACTTATGAGAAATAGTAATACTTTGTGCTGTCGTGGAGTTTCAACCCCTAAATCAATGCACTTGAAAGGGTTATGTGAAAGTAAGAAACTTACGGTAAACCATTAGGTTAGTTTGGTCATGGAGAAGAAAGAGTTCTCACAGTGTCATATTTTCTTTTAATTGGGAGCTAGAGAGGCAAGAACAACTGCTTGAGTTTGATTTTATGCTAGACAGTTCACCTGCTGCTTCCATGTTAAATTCAAACTTGGTGTGTTTCTTGTTTGACTGTTTAGATTTTTGGGATATAGTCATGATTAAAAATGCACTTTAGAATCTTAGGCACCGCTTTCTTTATTCTTGAGTTCCTTTCATCTATTTTTACAAGCAGTGCCTCAGACTTTCCCTTATATCTACTTCTGTGGGCCAGCAGACCTGTGGCCCTGTTTTCTTGATGGCAGTGACCGTAGGAACAGCAAATTAGTCCATGCTGGTACCTTCTAACATTGTCCTGCTCTGCTTCTTCACTGGGGTTCCCGTGGTTCTTTTTTTATAACTTATGTAGTCATATAGACATGTTCAAAATCATAGAATCATAGAATTGTTAGGGCTGGAAGGGACCTTCAAATCATCTCGCTCCAACCCCCTGCCATGGGCAGGGACACTTTCCATTAGATCATATTGCTCAGAGTCCCATCCAACCTGGCCTTGAACATTTCCAGGGGTGAGGCATCCACAGCCTCTCTGGGCAAAATGATGTAGCAGTGCTTTGTGCTTGTAAGTAGATAGCTGTATGTTTAAAAGGAGCTGTTTTTTCAGTGGCAGGTGGAACAATCCATAGCATTATATCCAAGAAAAAAAATTCATAAGGTATTTTAAGGCTCTTGGATGAAAGGGGATTTTTATAAATATAAGGTAGTATTATTATAGTCATTTTATTAAATAACAATAGAAGGTGTCTTTCAGCATAAAATCTATGCACATGATAAACAGTAGTTGGCAGCCTGCAGTAAGAGCACCGTGTGCTGAGATGCTGACAATAATGAATAGCTCTGGAACACCAGCAGAAACCACTGTATTGCATGTGCACAGTGCAGTGTGTGAACAGCCTGCAACAGCTTCATCGAAGGCTGTAAAGATGTGTGTAAAGCTGCAACAGCATAGGAAAAATACAATACAAAGGGAGCAGGCAAACTACAGCTGGGGCTCTTCTTAGGGACTAAATTGGATACATAGTAAAGCACAACTTGTGTTGATTGACAGCTGACACCAGCTTTCTTAAATTGGATATTATTTGGGATTTTACTGTAGCACTGAACACAGGAAAGAGAGTCATGGGTTTGTCAGCATGAATCAGAGGTGGTAAGCCTTTTCAAAGACCTGCCACACTGAAGGGTTTGTTTATTCCCATTTGTACAGATTTTGTTCTGTGAGATGTACCTAAAAATCCTCGTGCTTGACCCCTTTTGTTCATTTGCACCTGTTCTTTGTTTCTTTAATTCTCCAACAAATGCCTGGATTTCTGTAGGGTATTGCTGAGTGTGAAAAGGTTTGTCTTGTTTCTGGAAAGTGAGGCAAGGGTATTTCTTAAGAAAAGTAAAGATTGTGCAAGCAACAGCAAAGCAAATATAGATAGATTTAGTTTGAAACAAAGAATTCCACATTTAATACAATATTGAGTGTTCCTTTTTTTTTTTTGTTTTGTTCTGTATTGGTGTCAACACTGCAACACTACGTTCCAAATTATGAAACCCCAGAAACAGAGCCCTCATTACATAGCCTGCTGATCCAGGCAATCATCTGGGTTTTGGGACACTTGTATTCATGTTTCTTTCCAATTAGCACATTCCAGATGAGGTCCCAGTAGCTGGCCTGAAATCAGCTTGTCATAGATTTAGTAAATATATTTCTGTGCAAAAGGAAAAACCTCGGGTAGTCGTGGGATAAATAGATGATATCTTTGAATATCCTGTTAGTTATTACCCACTTACTTAATATGTACAGCATGAAAGTCTCTAATCTGAATCTGAGATCAAAGGTGTAAATTTTCTCTTTTTTTCTTTTTTTTAAAGAGAGAATTAACTGGAAAAAATGCTATAATTTAAAACATTAGCATGTCATTTTATTTCTTGATAATGTACTCTGTAATTTTTTGTCCAATTCACATTTAATTTGATTTTTTCAATTTCTTTGTGGTAGCTTTGTTCTGCATTAAAGATTTGACCAACATTTTTACATCAGTATGTTTGGCTCAAACAAATCACTTTCCTGGTAAATTTAGGAATAGGCTTTTTTGATGCAAAATCAATGCTATATTTATCTTCTCTTTCTTTTAGAAGAGTGCATGCCAGAACATACCAGTTGCATAAATTAGAAGTGTGATCAGATATGTAAAGTCAGAAAACCAGTACCACATGAAAACTCACAGACATGCAGCCATGTCACAGGAACAGCATGGAAGGCTGTGCCCTGGTATAGAAGAACTGAGAGAGAAGGGGGAAAAAGCCATTCATATTTAAGAGGTACACTAACAGAATATACACATTTCCCCTTTATCTGGACTAGCACATTTATTGGGCAAGTCAGAGAAATGCCTTCATATTTTATTGCCATGATTTAGTTTCTCCTCTTTTTTCTTTTTGTTTTGTTTTTACATTGCTTCATAGGGTACATAAAGCAGCTTTTCAAGAACAAAACCAAATGAAAACTATGATTTTCCTTTTTCCAACTGCCCCAAGTGTTCTTAAGCCAAGAAATAAAAATATGACTAGGCATAATTTTTGAATACAACTCCAGGTACACTTAAAACTAAAAAGAGTCATTTATCAAGCCACCAAGCCTTTGGGAGACTCAGAGAAATGAGTGAGAATTAAAAAAAATATGTATATGTGTTTATATATATAGAGAGAGAGAGAGAGTGGTGACAGCTTCTGCCAAAAAGAGTTCAAGTTAGATTTGTCTTAGTAAAATTCTGCTTTTCTGTTTTCCTTCATGTTTCTCGTCCACTGATTCTATCAGTTCATTAGTCTTTGTTTCATGGTAGTAATTATATGCCCAGGCTCTTCAAGAATGAGTGTGCATCCAACACAGTGGTGCTCATGCTGAGAGTGAATTAATTAAAGCACCAAGATATTCATGCTCAGCAATGAGAACAATTGGCTTGGTGCACTCTGATGTAGATTTACTCACGAAGACCTAAGGGCATGTGAAGTAACTGCTGAGAGCACCTACCACGGGTTGGAGCACGGTGCACGTTGCGTGTCTCTGTGCTGAACTTAGACCACCAGTCATACAGCAAGTGGCTCCTTCACCCACATCTGTTCATCCTGTCTCATTGATGGTGACGACAGCTGTCCCCATTATGCTTCAGTGGGGTGAAGTATAGTGAGAACAAATGCCTGGTGAAGACATTATGTGTAGGAGAGAAGGGCAGGTAGGTGTCCAGGAGCCTGGAATAGAGGTAATTCAGATGAAGCTCCTATCTGACAGCAGGACCTGGAGGAGCGTTACTGCCAAGCCATCTGGGATGGGAATTCAGTAATGAGAGGACACTACTACACCATTCCATCATCTGTGATGATTTCCTGGAAAGTTTAAGTCTTGATATATGAGGAAGTCCAAAACTGTAGCATAGGAGAGTGAGGAGTGGCTGAGAGCCTTTGTAAGAATTAAGACCATTAAGTAACACTCACTTGCTCTAATGCAATTAGACTATAACTGCCTAATTGAGTCACCAGTGAAATTTCAGAGGTTTCACTGTGATTATACACAATGTGTGTGTGTGTCACAGTTCATCCATTATTTAGCCAGTTATTCTTAGAATCTGGGTTTGCATTAGGTTACTGGGAGCCTGCCTGTGGCCATGTACAGGGGGAAGCAATCAAAAGCAGGGGCCTACTGCTGTCCTTAGCAGTGTCAGTGAGTTTTGCAAAAGGGCTTAAAAAAATAGGAGTAGCATTTAGGTCCTCTGCCACATATTGAAAAATGGAACAGATTGTGTGCAAACTGATCACATAAGTCTCAGTGTCTCTTATTCCTATTCATCAGCAAATGATCTTATCACTGGGTCTCACATGAGCAACATTGCTTTTGACTATGTCATTCTTAGAGTTCATTTGGTTAAAACTATGCAACTTCCCATATGGACAACTTTATTAACTCAGTTCAATATTCCATTGATTTAGTTTTATATGAGAAAGAAATCATGTAAAATTGATATGAATTGGATTTAAATTGGATTGCCCATAGATACAGTTGAGTCCACAAATTTGGCAACCTAATAATAACTTCAAGCTCCTTCATTGCCCTCTTTCAAGCTCTGTAATAAGTCAGTTGTTTCTCACCCCACTCATCTTGCAGCAAGACTTCTCACAGTTAATTAGAATTAAGTTCAACATCTTTTTATGCCAAACAGTATAAAACTATAGACAAATATTGCCTAAAAGTCAGAAGCACTGTACATGTAATTTACAATTATTAAAATCTATGAGTTGCATTCAGTTTTATAGCAGAGGGGATTTCTGTTTTGTTTATGTTGAGGATTTTTTTTTCCTATTTACTGTGTTTTAGTAGGAAGTTTTTAGAGAATTTATTAATTTTCATAACTTCAGAGAAAGCCTTGTGGTTTAGCACAGTGTGGGTTCAGCATAGCATAATGTACTGTGATGGAGTCACCTAGCTTGGAGCTACTGCTCTAAAATTGGCCATTGGCCAGGCTGATTTGCTTCATAAATTAGAGAAAATTAAAGCCTTTTGCCCTAGTGGTGCTTATTGGCAAATAGGTGTGGCAATGCATATCTGTCCTTTTTTTTTTCCTGTTTATATCCCCTGCAGTAAACCCCAGAAAAAAGGGACGTGGCATCACACCAATAATCCTGCTCATTAGTGACAATCCTGTCCCTAGGAAGACTGTGCTATTGGGCTTGTCCATTCATTGGCTTCAATAATGGATAAAATGGTGCCATTGCTCTGATATTTAGTAGATTATTGCACAGCAATGTTGTGTCCAGAAAGTTTCTGAGATGTGAAACACATTCCTTTATAAATATGTGAAAGATGAGGTACCAGAAAAGAGATAATTGTTGCCTTGTAGCCAGGTGGGCTGTAGCTTATTACACCAGAAGCAAGAGCAAGGATATTTTACAGCCTTTTGGTTTTGCCTTTTTGTTGCTGTTCTCCTGAGGGAAACAAAACCATGTGCTAGTAAGCAGAAACTGCCAGTCTAGAAAAGGAAAACACCTATGCAGGTAAATGAAGGTGGTATGAGAAAAGCTGTGAGACTTGTGCAATGACAAGACAAAACCAGATGCAGTTGCAAAAAAAAAACATCTCTGTCCTATCTTGACACGTACCTTCATTTTTGGTGTTTAGTCATTCCATTCCTGAGGAATGTGTAAGGCTAATGTCTAAAATATGATGACAGTGAAAAAATACCAGATTAAAAAAAGACCACTTGTTCCAGGAAGCAGTTTGCCAATGTTTACACTGTGCAGTGGTAGAGAGCTAAATAATATGAAGCTATTATTGTTTAACAGTGGACATCAAGATGTGGCACTGTCAGACTGAGGGGCCTGAATGAGATGCACAGCTACGTTATGAAATAAATTATTCTGGTAGCACATAAATAGTAGAATTTCACTTTTGAAGACAGTGACCTGTGAGAAGCAGTATGAAAGAATTTGCAGGAATTATCATGTCTGGACAACATGAGAAAGAATTTAAAGTCTTTCTTTTTTGTTTGTCCCCTCAACAAATATACCTGTAGACAAATTACAATTTGAAGACAAAATTACCAGAAGTTGATCTTGCAGGATATCTATCCAAGATGATAAATAATGCCAGTATCTCCTAGAAATAAGATTCACTTTGAAAATTTTAGGCACATTTTTTAGACTTACTAATTCAAAATAGTTACCATTTGCATTTCTAAAGGCATGTCTGCACATGAGCTGACTGAAGCTGAACAAAGAGCTGCATGCAGATCATGCCTTGTGTTGTTACAGAACAGGTCAGATTAGATAGTCTTTTCTTGCTTCAAAAATTCTAGGCACCAAATCCAATTTCTGAACTTTGGAAGCATCTCAGATTTGCTTTTCATATGTAAACTAGAGTAGTTACAACACATCTGCAATCAACATCACTATGGTAGGATCAGGTTAAATTCAGTTCACTGAATTAAACCATTTCATTGGCTTCAGTTTCTTTGAAGACTGTGGGAAGCATTCATATAAAATAATCGAAGTATTAATTACTGCTGTAAAATATTCACCTGAACACAATGTAGACTACATTAACGTGGACAATGGAAATGAGACCCTCCTCTCAGGGGTTAGATTGGTGATGGCTATATCTCAAATGAGGTTACCACTTGTCCCACAGAAAATTATACTTCTCATAATACATTCTCAAATCCCATATTGTGTTTTGGAGGTGCAAAGAATTTTGCTCAACTTGTATTTCCCACTTCCGTATGAAAAAAAAAAGAGTGAAATCTGAAAAAGTGCTGTTACAAAACCTTTCATGTGACCCTGAGATTAGCTCAGTTGGGTAGAGCTTGGTGTCAATAATGCCAAGGTTGTGGGTTTGATCCCTGTATGGGCCACTCACTTAAGAGTTGGACTCGATGATCCTTGTGGTTTCCTTCCATGTCAGAATATTTTGTGATTTGTTTCTAAGGTATTACTGCTGCATTCCTTGTTGGATGGGAACACCTGCTTTGTTTCTGAAGGTTGCAGTTGGAGTCAATGTCACCTCAACAGAACTGTTAATGATAGGATTTTCTCCCTTTGAGAGAAGCACCCAAATGAAGATCTGATGATGTGTATTACAGGGTACCTCAGTGTTCTTCTGCATCTGACAAGGTGAACCACTATTACAGTATCTCTCTAAATGTAGTCTAGCACATCTGGCTGATCCAGAAAAATTCAGGGCTGGGCATTAAGTGATCATCACAAGAAAGTGCATTTAAAAAAAAGAAAAAATGATAGCCAAGGTTTTTGGAGAGGCCACCCCTGATTTAGGCACTGCTTTCCCAGCTGTAACTGAGGCTCCATAAATCTTTAGGAATGTTTTTTGGGGAATGCAGATGGTGAATTTGCACTGTGGCACAGGCATTTATTTTCCTTAAGCTTACCAAATTCTTAGTTGTCCCTTCATGAGAGAAAGGGACATTTTTGTCCAGTATGTTTTTAAATGCCATTCCTGACACTGCAAAATTTAGCAAATGCACTGAATGTGAGTCCCAATATCTGTATGACCCATCTGAATGATACTTAGTTTCATGCAGACAATTGCTGGAGCTACTGTGCTGGTGAAGCTCTAGGAGTGGGGAAATGAAGACACATCCACCTCTGATACTATTTTCAAAATCAAAAGACCATAAAAGGAGATTTAAACCCCAAGGAGGGTATACTTTGTGCATTACTCTTGTATTATATTGAATATGAGGCAATTGAAGAGGCAGAACTGTGGGTCCTGAAGGCTGATACTTAACAATGTAATGAAGAAGCTTATTGCTCCAGCGTGTATGAACAGTTAACTGCAACAGTTTGGTTCTTCATCTTCATGGTGATATATCAAATACACTGTTATTTTACATAGCTTTGAATAGTAAACTTTATTATGATTATAAATGATAGACATTAATGGATCATTAATCCATATAATAATACTGCATTTTCATAAAACAATTTCAATTCATTCAACATTCTCCCTGAGAACCTTTCTGACACCCTCTACTAGAAAATGACTTTATTTTATTTATTCCTAATCATTCCACACTTCCTTGGTTCTGCTAATTACTGCTTCAATTCTCAGTTGTTTGTTCAGATCACCTTTAACCATAATTCCCATAAATTAAAATACAGCACCAGCTTGTCAGGTTTCAGATGAATGTCTAAATGTATTAAAGTACATACTATAAAATAATGCTCATGAAGGCTTTACACATGAATCACATGATGGTATTCTATAGAATATGATTACATTTATGGCTATGCAATGTATAATTACTCAGGCAGGGTTTTTCTTGTCTAAGGTAACCAGTTGATTAGTTCATGTCTCCAGATAGCCTGAGATCTGCAGTTAATGACTATCCTCTTCTGTTGAATTTTAACAACTTCATTTCTCTAAGCATAGACTCATCAATAGCTGATCATGAAAATTCTGAGGTCATAAACTGACAAAGGGTTGTTGGCTAAAGAGTTAATAAATGAGGTTGTATTGGTTGAATAGCAATGTCCTGTTCTTAAGGGAAAGAGAAGACCCTCAGCCCCAAGGGCTGATTGTTTACCTGTGAGTGTTATGAAAGTTTTAATTGAAGTCTAAGGTTGGTGGTTGGTATCAATTGACCAGGTATCACAAAAGTCAGGAAACTGAGCTCAATTTATACCTAATGCAACAAAATTCCTTGCTAAAGAATGAGTAAATAAGCATAGGGAAAAATCTCATAGATCCTGAAATATGTTGCATTCATTTGTAAACTAGATTAGCATATAGGACCCACAGCTGTATAATAAGGGCTCAAAACTATCCATATGAATTTGGACAAAGACTAATTGTGTAGTCTTTCAAAGTCAGGTCTTTTTTTGTGGTTGACTGCAGCCTGAAATAGTGCACATGTGTGTTTTGCTTATTAGGTCAGGATAAAAGTACAGTGAATTATGAACTTGTGCAGTCATGGCTGTGAAGTTTCATTTAATAAGTATAAAACAACTCTATTCAGATTCATTTTACCTTTTTGTAAACCTATTCCTAAAGGCACTTAAACACAGATACAGTGGTTGTAGCTTCTTCCACTACATTCCAGCTTCCCGATGCAGCTGTAATTCTGGGTGCCTCTTCCTCAGAGTTGTGGTTGGTAAAGACTCACTGTTTTAGTTGCCTTTTGTCTGTTCACAGTCACTGCTGAAGTTTGACTTGAGTCAGGAGCACTGTGTTCCCCCAAGTACTGCTCGGGCTCCTACTTGTGAAACAATCAGTGCCTGCTTACAGATTGAAGTCCTTCATGTCTGTCATACTGAAATTCTGTTCATAAAGCTATCTGGAGATTGATTGTGACTTCTTCTGTATAATTTCTATGCATCACTACAGTGGTCACTCATTATGAATTGCATAAATAGGCATCAACAATCTCCCAATAATGTAACAAATTCTGTGTATGGAAAAAGGTATAAACAATTTTTTGATTTCTGTAAGTGAATCTGTCAAGAAATGGATTTTCCTCTTTTATGCTAGAGGATCAAAGGCTTGTAATGCTTCTGCATCCAAAAAGTTTGTCAAATTGACATAACTTCATAGCCAGGCTAGGAGAAATATGAATTAAAAGTATCGAGATTATTTTATCATTTCATTTTAGTAGAACAAATGCATTCTTACAAAGTGCATCTTAATTTTTTATCTTTGAAAATTGATTAGTAAATTGACCTAATCTTAAGACAAACTGGCAGCTCTGCGATGTGATCAAATAGTGATGAATTAGAGTAATCTGAAAAAGTATACTCTAATAATTTGATTTTGAATTATGATCCGGTGTTCTGAAAGCATCTATGTAAGGAACCATTTGAGTTTGCTTAGTTGAATTACATTTTGTCATTACTGTGAAGCTCTAATTTTATGAGATTTTAATTGTATTCTTCTTCACACTTCTGTTCACTTTTGAGCCTCTTATTTGACTTTTTTCTTTTGGAATTTTATTTGAAAAGTTCAAGTTCACTTCAATATTTTTCCAGCCAGAGTCTGTAAGACTCACTTTTGAGCCCTTTTGGTGTAAGCTGATTCTTGACAATACAAAAAATATTTCAAATAAAAATGGAAATGCTTCAGCATTGTCCTGCTGTTTGTCAAAAAATTCTTTGCTTTTATAGGGGTGTTTTTTCCTTGAACCTCACGTTCTGATTGGCAACATTTGAAAAATTTGAATAATTATTATATTTCCTCACTGAAGTATTCATGTGCTTTAAAAAATGTTTATCCAAAGAATATCTGTGGTGACTCTTTTTTTTGTTCTGAAGAAAGATGATCATGAATCATTTGCTGGATTTCCCTAGGCTTGGGTGTCTGGGAATTCAGACACTTCTTCTAAACTTTATCAGAGGTTCAAGGACAAAAACACTTGAAAGAAATCCCATTAAGGAATCAGTGCAAAGTTCCTATGAATCTAAAACTAATGCTGCTTGGAATTCAGTCTGTGTCTGTAAGGTTTGCCCTTCCTTGGAACTGGACATGTTTAGAAATGACAGCCATAAAGGAGTCTGTAACCAGTTTCTCTGTTGGCCCAGTTCGTGCATGAATCATCTTCACAGAAATAAGACAACTCCCATTAAGTACTTTTCATGTCTTTGCTTTTCCACATTTTGTGGTCACTTCCCTCACAGCAGGACAAAGGGTGGCATACAGAGGCCACGTATGTACATTTATTGTACCTGTTTAGGCTCCATCACTATGAATGATCATCTGTAATATTCCAAAATTATTACTTTGTGGACTGTGTACCTAATTTTGCTACTTTTTTGCTCCTGGTGTGTAAAGAATGCAGTATGCAAGGTGGATAATGCTGCTTTACCTAAAAATAAAGATTTATGAAAGTATTTGTAGGAATGTCATTGTTCAATGATAAAGCTCTAATTGCAGAACTCAGTGAATGTTTTACAGTGATTAATTTATCTACTGTATCTACTTTCTTGTTCTGCAAGCAGAACAAGAATAAATTGTTGTTACCTTACGTTGTATACTAAAACACAGTCTTTACAATGGAAAGACAAAATGATAGAATTACTATAAGTAAGACATATAAGAAAGTCTAGAAATAAGGATTTGTTTGTGGGCTTTTTTCTACCTTCCTTTTAAAATTGTGATACATGTGCTTTGCATGGGTATAGTAAAATAAGATGTTTTTAGGATGGTTCTGAATGAGAGCGAAGTAATTTGACATAATAAAAAATACCTATGCAAGTCTTCAAGTTGTTCTTTTCAATATACAGTGTTATAATTCTGCCACATGGGGCACACAAGGAAATGATGAAAATAAAAACTGAATTATGATATGGTGAGATTGCAAATGGACTATGATTTTACAATAGGTATGTTTTTTTGAATCTGAAAAGAATAGAAATAATATGTAGTCTGGTTTTTTACAAACCATCATATTAAAATTTTATCATATGTTAGAAGAAAAAAAGGAAAGTACTAGAGGAGTATGCCAAAGAAAATTTACCAAAAGTTTATCCAAACACTGGATTTTATATTTAAAGACTCTTTTGTGCCTATTTCTTCCTGTCTTTTCAGGTACAGAAGTGATTTTAGTAGTTGTATTTTAAAATCAAATATTGAAAATCAGTCTGTAAAGATCAATAAAAAGCTAATTTTTTCAGTACTAAGCAGAATAAAGTGGTTTTGTTCCACCTTTTTTTTGTTACTAAATATTGAATTAAAACCTCTGAGTATTTCTTAAGTAGAGGAGTATTTTAGCATCTTCATAAAAGAAGCTGATTCTAAATCCACCTAGAGATGAATGATGATAAAATGATAAATGCTGAATGATGAATAAATGCTCTCTCCTCAAATTGGAGAGAATTTAAGGTGTGTTATGTGCTAAATTTCCATGTAGTACACAGGGAAGATGTTTGTTACTAATTAGGCTTTTGCTGTTATCCAGTCTCTACTTCCCCTGAATGTTTACCCACAACAAGATCTTATGAGGAACTAAAAAAATATGGCTTTGATTGAGGAAGGCTTTTTAAAAAAAAATCAAAGAAGCCTTCTTAAAATACATTTAATTGGAGAATATTCACTTTTGCAAAGCAAATCAAAAAACATTGGCACTCTGCCTATAATGCACTTTGTTTTTCCTCTGTAAATAACATTTTCATATAGCACAATCCATTTCCTTTCTCTATGATGATAAATATTTTTCATGTCTGTATTTGGTCTTTAAAAAACAAGCCCAAATAAAAACTGAAGTACTGCAGCCATATAAGACTTGTACACATTTGACCTTTGAAGACAAATTCCGATGAAGATTTCTTAGGTCTTAATAGTTTTTGGTTGGCTCATTTGAATTCAGACCTCTGGTGTGCTTTGTCTTTGCAAAGTGCACTATCAGGCTACGAGTTTCTGGGTTTATAAGACTGTTTCAACCTTCATAAATTGTAGCATTTTCTGTTTTTTTTCAGTTAAGCCTCTCTTCTTTTTCTTCCCTATTGATATAGAGAAATGAAAAATGGAAAATTTGCAGTTTTCTGTTCATGTGATCTCTGAGTGCTTTATGTGATGTCTCATTTAAAATTAACAGAATTTAGAGAGGAAAGTAGAGAACATGAATATTCCAGTGGTTGGAAGAGAGATACTGAGATAGAAAGCAGTTCATTTTTAATTTTTTCATGAGCCTTTAAAATATACTGAGTCTTGCACTCCGTAGTGCTGTATATACATCATACTACATCCCCCAGTGTATGACCAACGTCTAGGCTGGCGGGGGACATCCCTGTATTTCTTTTATTTTGAGTTCTGATGACCAATTTTTAACTAAAACCGAGACCTAGACCAGATTGGTACATATTGTCGGGTCAGTCAGTAGCCCACACGAGTTAGCAAACTCTTCTTTCACAATTGTTATGTCAGTCTGGATGTAATCTTGAGTTTTCTGTTGGTTTGTCTCTGGTGAACAGCACAGTACAATACCGATGTTTCTCCGGGGGAAGGCAACTTGCCATTGATGACAGTGAATTGTACAGCATGGGGATGGATGCCACCATAAGGGAGACAGGCAGGATAAAGGCACAAAACCAACCTGGTGGTATCCTGGCCTGTGTCAGGAATATTGTGGCCAGCAGGACCAGGGAAGTGAGTCTTCCCCTGTACTCAGCGCTGGTGAGGCCACACCTCGAGTACTGTGTCCAGTTCTGGGCCCCTCAGTTCAGGAAGGATATTGAGGTGCTGGAGCAGGTCCAGAGAAGGGCAGTGAGGCTGATGAAGAGACTGGAGCACAAGCCCTATGAGGAGAGGCTGAGGGAGCTGGGGTTGTTCAGCCTGGAGAAGAGGAGGCTCAGGGGAGACATCATCACTCTACAACTCTGTGAAAGCAGGTTGTAGTCAGTTGGGGGTTGGACTCTTCTCCCAGGCAGCTATCAGTAGCACAAGAGGACACAGTCTCAAGATGTACCAGGGGAGGTTTAGGTTGGACATCAGGAAGTTCTTCACAGAGAGAGTGATTGGACATTGGAAAAGGCTGCCCAGGAAAGCAGTAGAGTCACCATCTCCGAAGGTATTTAAGAAGAGACTGGATGTGGCATTTAGTGCTATGGTCCAGTAGATAAGGCAATGTTAGGTCAAAGGTTGGAGTTGATGATCTCAAAAGTCTTTTCCAATCTAGTTGATTCTGTGAAATAGGTGGTAAGGCTCGCACTGTTTAAGGACATGGATGGTCACTGTTCAGGGCTGTGGGGTTTTGTGAAGATATGAGGTGGAAGAGCATCATCTGAGGCTGAGGAAAGCATGCTCCCTCTGACCCCTGAGGACATGGAGAACAAGTAGGTGATGGCAATGGAGAAGTAAGTTGTTTGATAACAGCTGCTGTGATGAAGGTGAATATAGAAGGCAGCCACCGAGGGAAGGTAGCCCCTAAGGAGAGGTTTGTGTGTGTCACTCCTTCTGTGGCACACAATGAGGCTGCAGTGAAGCAATCATTAAAAGGAGGCTAATTGTGTAATAGGAAGCATTAAGGGGAGCACAATCCCAATCTTCTTCTTGCTCACAGTTCAGTCAGTGGGAGTTTTGCCTCCTCCCTCTGCTTGTGATGCAGTTATTTTAATACAAAGCAGCTTTTAGTGCTGTGATGTTGAATTTGGTTGAATGAAACAGTACTTTGTGTGGAGCAGAAGTTAAATACACTGTTCTTCCCTTGTCTCTGGGTTACACAGCATGCATGATGAGTTACTAGCTGCTCTTGATGCTTGTTGCATAACCACATGTGCTACAGAAGATGCAAGTCACCATTCTGAAAGGTTTACTTCTAGCAGCTTGCAGCAAACTCATGTTGTGTGTGCTGCTTTTCTAATCCTTAAAATGCAGTTGTTTTGGTGACGGCTTTCTTTCACATAGCAGGCCACACCATGTGGCTGCAGTAACAAGCTGTAATTTATTTTCATCCTGAAAGGTAATTTCTCAAGTTTATAATTTTTTGTGCTTTTTCATGTTCCCTTTCTAGCAATAGAAAGGGTTGTATGAGTACAGAAGTTTCTAGCCTTGGCGAAATAAGAAAATTGTAGCCATTTCTACTTAAGTTTAGTATTTGTACCACAAGATATGAAAAGCAAAAAAAGTGAATGGGGAATTAACACAAGTGACTTTGACCAGACATGCAGAAGGCAACGTAAAAGATTAATTTGAGCCTTAAATATATTATACATTTCAGAACTGCAATGGACTCTTCAAGTGTCCCCATTGCAGCTAATATCATGTTGAAATGGGGCTTTTCTAGCATTAATTTATTGTTTAACTAGTTTACCATGACTTCAGACTTTCTGTATGGGGGTGTAGCATTGCAGGTGTTGATTCAAAGGTTGGTACTTTTTGTCACTGCCACCAATATTCAATATGATGTTATTGCAAAAGTGCAGAGCTTTTTATTTTTTTTTTTCGTCTCATTTCTTAACCTTATGATTCCCACTTCTTGGCTTAAGCATATGCATAAGCTGTTTCTGGCCTCCTGCAATTCAAGAGGGAAAAAAAAAAGAACCTTATAGTGTGTGTAAATATCGATGAATACAACATTTATCCACACAGAAACTTCTGACATTTTAAAGGTAGTTCTGAGATTTTGGTAACAGCATTACTAAAATTTCTAGGCTTTCTTTTCTATAGGCTTTCTTTTCTATAATTATGGATGTTCTGATTATTTTTTTGGCTGGATTTTTTTTTCTACTTTGTTTTGTTTAGTCTTAAGTGTTAACTGATGTATAAAATAGGTTTATGTTGTATTATTTATTTGGAAAATCTGCTGCCAGTTTCCACGGCAGCTCAGAGATCTAAAAAGGTGAATGAACTTTAAATATTTAAAATCCAGTGCCCCCACAGATAGCTTATACTGGTAACTCCAAAGATACTGAGGAAAATCTTCTTGTGGAAATTTGTTGAGTCTAGAGCTAAGAGAAAAGGGAGAGATACTATCTGGATCTGCATAGAGGAAGGGAGTAATTCAGTCACTACATAGACATTGAGATCAGTGCAGTGTTTATAAGCATCAAAGAGAGAAGGGAATATATCAGATTAATGTGGAACCTGATACAATATACCCCCCTGTTCCCATATGAGAAGATGGATTTGCAGATGTAACCAATATTCCTTAAATGCCAAGCTCTACTGGCTTGCAAATTGCAAGATGTTTGTCATTTATCATAGCTTTTAGACCATTCTTGTGGCCTGTCACTATAGCAACTCTATTGGCTTCTGCAGCAACACCTGGTCCTATCAGTAGCTTTACCCCATTGAATTTTCTTCATAAATAATCCATGTGAAAGTGAATGTAGCTGTCATGTTAATTTGTGGCTAACTTGGTTCTGGCAAGTTTATAATTATATTTATGAAGCAAATAAAGCAGATTGTTTTCTTTTTCTTCAGTGATGACTTAACACAAACTGACGGAAACAAATAAAAGAAGCTTTACTAATCACGGTCAAAGTAAGAAAGAATGTCATGAGGATGTTCTAGTTACCATCTCACAAATACATTCCTAAATCTGTCTCTCTGACCTCTAGTTAATAGACACAGTGGTACTCTTCACAAAATGTGTTTACCTTCACAGTGAATATTATATACAACCTATGGTTGCTTAATTCTCTTCCTCCTCCACGTCCCCCCTTCAACTCTTTTCTAATCCTACCCCCACTGTAGTGTCATTCCTATCCCTTAAGGTTGGGGAGAGCATCCACAGATTACAAAATAACATTTATGTTTAAAAATATTACCTTAAATATGGAATGACACAGTTGAGTGAAGCTTCTGTTCACCACTCAAACTAAATGTGGATAGTAGTAGGCTGAGGGTTTGCATCTGCCTGGACTTCCAGTGTCTCCTCCAAATATGGTCTTAATTTTGTGACAGACTTTTGCATAGACAGGCCAAAGAACTGTTAGTTTTAGGAGGAGCCAAAACTTCTAAATTGTGTTAATACTTTCTCATTGCTCCTGATACCTTGATGTATGGGTGGGAGACATCTGAAGCAATGGAAGTCTGCAATTCTATCCTTCTGTTCTTTCACAGACACACTCACTAGAAAATGCAATATCTCTGGTATAAAGTAGGAGCAAATAATCTTAGATTGAAAATAAACTGTTTGAGAAACTGTAAGGGAAAAGTGTGCCCACAGGACATAATATCCTCCAGAATTACTCCTTATACATCACTGTTCGAGTCTCATGAAAACTTACTGATTACTTTCCAAGGAAGAGATGGTTATCTCTTCAGTCCAAATAAACAGTTAAGTTCACAAAATAGGGATTTTCATCAGTGAGCATTGCAGTTTGCCAGTGAACAAGATATACAGATGACATAATTATGGGTCTTCTCTTTAGACTTGTTTAACAATGACTATTTTATACTTTTAGTGAATTTCATGCATTATAATTCTGTTTATACAGATATTCTGCCCCATATTTATCTCTCTGGCAACAGAAATAAACTAATTTTATCTGTTAAAGGATTCCTAAGGCATATGTTTAATGTATTTGAGATTCTATTTTTACTATTTCCTGTATTACAGGAGACTTTCATTAATTTAGAGCAATGTGACACTTTTTGTAGCTCCCATCATATAGAACAATTTCTCAGTTCATAATTATACCTTCCTGCCAATTTTTCTTTCTACCAGTCTCTGAAAAGAATTCTTTAAATACAGTGTATATGACATGACTTACAAAAGCAAAGTAACCACATCAACTGAAATCAAAGTAAATCTTTTTTCAGGAGTTAAATGAAGCCAGTGTGTACGAGACCTATTTTCAGGAGTTAAATGAAGTCAGTCTGTACAAGACTGCTACAAATCATGTTGTAGGATTGTTGCCATAGAAAATTAGCTTCTTCAGTTTACTGCCTCTTCTCTTACAAATGCTAGTTCAGTTAAGAAGTGTCTGCTAGTTTATATCTGTGTATATAATTCATAGAGGAATCACATCTAGAGATGCTGCCTACTGAAATAGCTGACCTGCTTTTATCCCCCGAAGGATATTCATTCAACACATCCCCTGAAAAAAAGGATTTGCTTCCTCATCACAGTGTAATACAACAAAGAAACACATGCCTAAAAATCTTGTTGAACTGAACAAGGCCATTATTGCAAGAGCAGTGAGAGAATGTAATAAAAAAAATGACAGGGAAAAGAAGGTCCTTGTCAGCTTCCTTGCCACAGTGTGGGGATGAGTCAGAGAGGACAATCTACCACTCTCACGAGAATGCAAAGTCCAGCTGGTGACTCTGACCTTACCTCTTCCAGTGTGTACAAAGAGAGGACATTCCCTATGAAATGTGTATCTCGGTAGCAGTTTGAAAGAACTCCTTTCTGAAAGCTGAAGGGAGTTACGAATTTGGGTGACTGAGTATAATTTTAGTTATTGATATGTGTACAGGTGTGAGATTTTCTTGTCCAAGCAACCTATTATGTGAAAATAAAGGAATTAGACCAGAGCAACTTTGAAAGATAGATTAGATTAAATTACTTTACATGTATTTGATATCAGTTGAATAATTTACTGGTCAAAAATATAATTACCACTGTATGTATATCGGATTACTGTGTGGTCCTAAAACAGTGTTTAAAACAAAATCCTTAAGGTATGGGATGGAAAGGCTCTGTGATGCACAGGGGACAGGGTCCTGGTAGAGACAGTGTAAAGATTTGCTCTTGGCCAAAACAGTAGCATCGTTCTTTTTCATTTCAGAAAAGAAACATCATGCACTTCTCTGCTCTTCCAGGCTCGATACCTGGAGGGGAACCAGAAGCAACGTGCTGCTCTTTTGACTGAGCAGTTTCTACTTGGCATGACTTGGGTTGTTCCTTCAGGAAACTGACTTGTGGAGTAAGTCATAAGTGTGGAGGTGCTAAGAATTCAGAAATCATCTTCCCCAGCAAGAAATAAGATAATTTTACCTGTGTTTTAGTCTTTAGAGTGTACTGTAAATCTTCAACATTTGACAGTGAAAAGAATTGAAGTGTATCACTAAAGTCAACCATAAACAGATGAATTATTGTGCTTTTCAGGGCAAATGAAGGTCAAGAAATTGTTGGGATGGGTGTGGGAACGATGCATCTCCAGAGTCTTTCTTAAGAACAATTAGCTTCAGATTTTACTTAACATTCCTCACACGCATCTATGTGAAAGTGGTAGCATTTCTCGTTAAAATTTTTTAAAAGACTGTAACTTTTTAGAAGGTTACATAGATGTTCTGCTATGACTTTTCCCATTGTCTATATTGTGAAAATGTGACTTTATTTGGTTATTTCTGATTTCTTGCATAGTCTGCCTACACAATTCTAATATCATCTGTCTTAAAAAATCAGTGTTTTTGTAGTCTTGCCAGTTTTTTCTTGACTACTGCTAGTAACTTTTAGATTCAAATTTGGAAAACACCATATACACCAGTCTGCTCTTCTCTGTTTCCTTTTCTTTACAAAGGTAGAAAAAGATATAAAATGACAAGTTTGTTATATAAGAGAAAGAGATGGCTTTGAAAACTAACAAAGTCTTTGGCTAAATATCCTTTTTAAGCAATTAAATTTTATTTAGTGATGAAGGAAATGTCAAGAACGTCAAATAAATTGTCTATTACGATAGAGAACATCTTTCCCAAGTTCTCTCTTAACAGCATCATATGATTATTTGCCACTTCCTTACACACAACTTTACAAGCAACTTTCTAACTTCAAGACTTTTAAGAAGTAACCACAGATCCACAATAAATAAATCTTACTATCACTTCATGGAGTTACTACAAATTGCTTAATTTATAGCTACTTGTGGTGGAAAGAAATTAAAATAATTATTTTCAAAATTTTAAAAATTGATAAACTTGGTACTCTTGGTTCAGTGTCAGTAGTAATTCTACACTGATACAGAGCTGAGCGATAGCATTCTTATAATTTACTGGAACAGCAAAAGCTTACCCTAATTGTTATTGACTACCCAAACCTATTGCAGTTTCCCAACTATTTCTGAGCTTGTAAAAAGACGAAGTTTCTATTTGTGTCACTTTGAATTTGCAGTACACATTGCACTTGTTTTTCTTGAAATTATTGCCTCTATTTAAAGTTACTTTTTAATTATTTTATGGTTCTTTTCCTTGCTTTACTTTGGAGGAAAATGTTGCTCCGTTACCAAGCGGTCTTAAATCTCGAAGTTTTTCCCAATAATTGGTTAGAGTAGGCCTTATGTGGAGAACTATTTAACGTTATTTTTCTTGGGTGGTTGATAAGCTGATTTAAGGTAGCTAATACCATTCAGCACTGAAACAAGGAAGCCTGTGGGACTGGGGAATAGACTGACTTCAAATCTCAGTTTAAGTAAGA
Organism: Pipra filicauda; assembly: GCF_003945595.2. NCBI lineage: Eukaryota > Metazoa > Chordata > Aves > Passeriformes > Pipridae > Pipra > Pipra filicauda. The sequence goes on from NW_024104310.1 coordinate 492,234, forward strand.
AAATTCAAGTGTACATCTGAAATAATAGCAAATGCTCTAGCCCAAAGATTCCTCAGCATAAAGCGTAACATATTTTGATCAGAGAGTATCTAATGTGATGTTTGCAAACTTCATAAAATATACATATTCTTCCCTGTCTGATCTTAAAACATTTACGCTTTAAAGAAATTATTATGACGTGTCTCATGTTTATGTGGTTTTGCTTTTTTGTTGCATTTTTGAGTAGAGAGGAAAGATAATAAAAAGACCTTGTAAAGAGAGAAAGAAAATTCTTATTTATAAAATGGAAACGAATAATACCAAAAAACAAATGTAGAGGAGCCTTAACTGTTTCTGTGGGAATGGCTGTATCTACAGTACACCTCAAACTACGTATTTCAAAGCTAAGTGTGAATTGGAATCCAATTCAGAAGATATATGGAACTGACTGCAGTTTCCTTGTATATACATGTGGGTTTCCTTCCCATGGCAATCAAGGGGTGTGAAGATGGTGCACAACCATCATACAGTGGCTCACTATCAGTAGTTATTGGGTCTTGATATATCCTCTTAGAGATCTGGTTATGGAATCAAGTCCCACTTTAGCTGAGCAGCCTCAGGAGGGACTCTCCCTTGGAACTCCAGCTCTACACCATCACACTGCAGCAACTGTGTTGCTGTGACAAAACAGAGCTCTCTGAAAATGGTGGGATGTTTTGGAAGAAAGATGACTGTGAAAAGGTGCAGTGGGGTGAACCTTAGTAACAAATTCAGGAATTACGGCAGCACAGTATAATTTTTGTTTTAGGAAGGGTCTCCATCTGTGCTTCCAAGTTATGCTAGTAACCAGATTCTTGGCTTCCTACTTTTATTTATGATTATTTATCCTGGTCATCTGGTTTTATTTGTTCTGCAAACACTTACTGTTCCCCCAAGTAATTTTTCAACTAATTAAGCAGTTTAATTTTGACAGAAAAAAGGTTTTTCAAACCTCTCAGGGGTTTGAATTGCTTACAATTTTCAGTGGCTGTCTTGAGGGAAGACATTATGCCAATAATGGGAATTAGGGGGAAAAATAAGGGGAGCTTGAGTTGATCTGTTTCACTGATGTGCTAGAGAAGTAAAACATTTGTGTCTCACAGTCATGGCTGTTTCTTCTTTATTAATAGGTTTTTGGGGGCAGACGGGAGAGCAGCAAGAGGAGTTAAAAGGATTTGGAGGAAGGTCTTAATATTGCAAAAATGAGAAAGAAAGATATTGGAATGCATAGGAAAGAACTAGAGTTACTGTAGATAAAAGGATGTAAGTTGTAAATCTATAGAAAGAAGTTTGTTAACCATACCACTTGTGAAAGAAGTAATTTAAATGCAGAATTTTTCTGAAATCTCAGGTTTTTTCATTAATCTCCAGGTTAGCACTTTAAAAAGGTTAGCTATAAATTCAGCACTTGACAGTTTTCTCCCATTGGTGCAAGACTTCCCTATATTAGATTTTTACACCTCTTTTTTTTTTTTTTCTTCCAGAATTAGCACCAAGCAGCTATATGCCACATGCATGCTTCTCTATTATAGGCAAACCCCAGGAAGCTCATTAAGTTTTCTTTATGGCTCCTTTGCACTACTGGAGCCATACCTAAGTGGAGTGTTTGACTGTCAGTGATTAGATACCATGAGGGTATATACTTTAGAAAATATCATAGTTGGCATACAGGAACAGATAAGTGTAACAGCACCGCAGAGGACCATTTGTTCAACAGACATTTCAGTTGCATAAACAGTAACACTTGCTGAGTTCCTGTCATTGGCTTCCACCTTCAATAGTAAAATTGTTTCTGAACGAGCTACTGTGGAACCACAGGATCTGACAGAAATCAATATATCCTAAATTCAAGAAAATTATGGATGTCAGAGATTAGTAGATTCCTACTAGTTAAAAATTGTACTGTTCATAATTCTCTTTTGAGTGCTTTGGTACAAAATACTTTAAAGGAAAATGGTCTTGTGGGAAATATTATATCGGTGGAATATTTGATGGGTTATTGGTGGGAAATAATCTTGTTGCTCAGATACTGAGGTTTAACATGATGTTTAGCATGCAAACATTAACTGATAGACCAGAATAATGCCAACAGATTGGCTACTCCTGAAGAAAAACTTGTCAGCTCTGTAACTCTTATTGTGAGTTTTTATTAGTTCTTATGTTGGTGATCTAGAGGAACCGATGCTGTTATCAAGGTAATCTTTGATAGTAGTCTAGTAAATGTGCTCGAGAAACAATCTTTTCCTTCTTCCTTTATTCCTTTCCCTGAAATTTCTTATTATCTGTTATTTTTCTAGAATTGTTTCTTTTGTAACTAGTCATGCTTTCTATTTTAGATCTTCCCACTTTTTTTCTGCAGCCAAATTGCTGTAGTTTCCTTTTGCAGCTTTTGTTGTGTTTGGGTGGATGGGCTGATCTTTCATAATAAAATTAGAGTTTCCAACACTTATAAGAAGACTATGATGAAATGACAGAGAAGATCATATGAGATCAGGCCTTACAGTGCACACACATGCACTTTAAAATGTTATCAAGCAGGGCCCACAAGGGTGTTTGTACCACCCATGTTTGAATTGTAAATACATTGCAGTTTACCAGTTGAGCAGTTGTCTGGTAATGCCATTAATCAGTGCATGCTGCTACCTGAATCAGTCTGACTCAGAAATGAAAATGTATTTGAAATATTCAACCCCTTGCTAAATGGTTTAGGACGATCTAAGTTGTGCTAGTAAGTAATCTCTGTTTCACGGGGCAGCCCTCCTGTTTTCATGTGAAATAATCAGCATTTCTCATTACTTTTAATGGTGTTACACAATGAAATGTGAATTGCACGAAATAATTTTCTGAAGCTTTGCCACCTTCGTGGCTGTGTTTCCCCACACAGCCACTGAGCAGCGGGCAAGTGCCAGTCACAGTCGGCACCTTCCCAACCCCACAGCCCAGGGCACCGCTCGGCTTCCCCTGTAAGTCGAGAATTAGAGCTGCTCTAATTTCTCTTGGCAGAAAGAACTCCCTGGGGGCATTCCTCTGTTTCGGAATACTTTGTGTTAGCTGGAGACACTGCTTAAGATACTCTCTGTGTCCATGTCAAGGGCAGGGAATACGTTGCATGGAGCATTTTGCTCAGAGGCCTGTTAAAGGCACCTTTATATCCCTAATGGACTAGAGCAGTGCATGAGGCATTAATCAGAGGACAGGAGTGATCCCCCCTCCTTCTTTCAAGAAATATTAGTGGTATCTCACAGGCCACAGTTTCATTTTGTTACAGCATTTCACAAGCCAACTTCAGGACAAGTCGCTTATTACTCAGGGACAGTAAAGGATAAGAGCTTCACTGAGGCAATATGTTTACTTCTAGAAAGAGTATCTTCTGTCAGTTCTCATTTTCTCCTTGATTTTGAGCTTGCCAAGGATCAGTTCTGGTGAGATCTGAAGGGAATTGTCACGAGAGGTCACTGTGACAGGACTCCCTAAGAAGGTCTCAGAGGGCCTCTGACAGGGGGATATTTTTAACTTTCTCTAACAGCTCCTACAAAACAACCGACTCTTCTCCAGCACCCCCCAATAATAACCCAGGTACTTGTGCAAGGTGGTGTAATTTTTCCATACCGGAAACAAAATTAGGGACAAAACAGTAATGGGTACACAGCATAGATTATATCCATGGCAATATTTTATATACTTAGGAAACTACTTGGTCAAGAAGTACGTTAGTCCTTTATTTGTTTGTCTAACACAATTCCTGAGTTTCTGTAATGAGCTAATTTTGTGTTGTTACTCCTTTTCTTTTTTTTCTTTTTTGATAATTCCCTTTTCTGCATCTTCTCTATATCTTTCCTCCTTTGTTAAGTTGGCATAATTAATTTTCATCCCATCTTGTATTACTTTCCTGCCTTCAACTATAGGAGAATTTGCAGTTCTCAGCTTCTATATGAGACAACTCTCTTGTGAAGAACCAAATACCTTAGAGGTGTAGAAGATGGGAACCCTGAGAACATCTGTTTCCCCTTGGGCTGTCTTTCAGTGACTTCTGTGCTGTCCTGGTTGGCCCTTGACTGTTAATATCTGTTTAGAAACAGAGAATAAATGAACTCATGATGCATAGTAATTTACAACTGTCGCTCTGTGCTTTTCATATTCTTTGTTTTGTAACATTGTTGCCAGTGTTGCTTTACAAAAAAAATCCATAGCAAAGTGTGTCACCTATTACATTTCCACTTCAAGGAAAGGGCAGAGAGCACTTTCTTACGAGACGGGTTCATCATCAAAGTAATGCACAAAAAAATGAAAGAAAACTTATAAGAGAATGGCAGAAATGTTGGTTGAAAAGAAGGTCAGCCTGAGGAGCGTTCCTTTCAAACCCTCACTGTCACCAACCCTAGATCAGGCCAGCCAGGGCTTTGTTTGCTTGGAGTCTGGAGAGTTTCCAAGGATGGAGTTTGCACTGTCTCTAAGGGTAACCCCTCCAAGCCCTGCCCTCCCATCATGATGACCAACTCTTTCCTCCAGCACATTGCAGTATCCATCAATACTAAGAAGAGCTGGGCTGTATTATGTCAGTAGCAGAGCAGCTGCAGGATCTATGGTCACCTCCTCTCTGAGCTAAACAAACCCAGCTGCTTCAGTCTCTCCTTGCAAGTCCAATATTGCTGGGCTGTTACTGTTGTCTAATCTGCTGGATTTGCTCCAAATTCTCGACATCTCTCTCAAACTGGAGTGTCCAAAAACTGGTGTTTCAGGTGAGCTTCAACAAGTACTGAGTTAGGTTATGATAACTGATTTGCTGGCTGTTCTCCCAACATGCATGTGTAGTTTGCCTTGTTGCTATGAGAGCACACTTTGTAGCTCATTTCCAACTAGGCATCCACAGTGGCTGCCGGATCGTTTCCAGTGTAGCTGTGCTCTGCAGGCTGGCTTCCAACCTGTACTGACACACAAGGTTATTCTGCCCTAGATGCAGAACTTGTCGGTCTGATTCTGAAGCTTTTCAAGCTCCTTCTGGACTGACTGGGTAAATCTCTCTGCTTGGAGATTGAATCTCTGAAACGTGTTAAAGTTCAGACTTAGCCTATTTAACCACATTGAATTAAATTTATCAGAAGAGTAAGTGTCTTTATTGTTATCAGAGACACAACAAGCAGTTAATTTCTTTCCCCTTGCTAAAAAAATAGTGTGAAGAAGAATGTTCTGCTGAAATAGATCTGTGCCTATCTTGACCCATGTTCTCTAACTTGCCTTAATACCCATTCTGTATATTCCCAAAGGCCTGAGTTTTATCTTCCTTATTTGCTGTACTGCAATCAATTCAGAACAGACTAATCTAAAAAAGTTTGTTAGTCCAGTTAAAAACAGGCGTTCTGGACTCTGGCTGGTGCATTCCAAGTATTACTTGGAATGTAGACATAGTTCATTCACAGGCTAATTTATTTCAGAATTGTCTTAAGCATCAGCAATTTTTAAAAGACAGCAGCAAATTCTGCTAGTAATAATTGCATTTTATTTCATTAATAAACACAAAGTTATTCCTTATTTTCAAATGCAAAAATAAAAACAACACTAAGGTCGGGGTTTTTTAATATTTTTATTGACTTAAAAGGTCTATTTCTGGGTTTACCTCACCACTGAATCATTTCAAAATTACCGAAGGCAAAGGTGTTGAACTAGTATAAAATCAATAAGAAGGGAGTTAAAAGGGCCATACTTTCCACATGCAGTGAATGAGAAATGAAAGAGAGGTTTATAATATCATAAACCTTGGAACAGTGTCTGGTAATTATCCCTGCTATGGCCTGCCAGGGAAATGACCACCATCTGCTGCTGCCCACCAGTGCCCTGAAAATACAATCAGGCCCTGAGTATTCACTGGAACTAGGAGCAAACTAATCCTCTCCATTTCAGCTCTCCAGATTACATGTAATTGCGTATAAGATGCAGGCTCAGTCCGCACAGACTTTCAGACTCTGAAGTTGTGAAGATTGAAGTAGATGACATTTGTCCTATACTCACTGTTCAGCTTCCCCCTCTGTATTTGTATTTCATTGCTTCTTTTGGTTTTAAGTTGCTGGTAAAAAATGGCTTCCTGCTGAGATTTGGGTGTATTCTCTGTGGTTTGTGCATTTAGAACTGGGACTTTTTATGATAGAGATGCTTTGAGCTCAAATTAATATTTTCTTCATGAAACTGAGATAAAATTACATTTAAAATAAAGAAAATGTTTCAAGGTTTTGAGGGAGTTTCAGTAATATACACACATCTTTACAAGGAATATACAGGAACTAGAGCATGGTAAGACAAGGTGTGATAAAGAAATGTGCTGAAATAAAAGAATTTACAGTAGGAAGAAATAGCATGGAAAAGTTAGATTACAAGCAGGAGGAGGTGAAATAGAAAGGGAGAGAATCTGTAAAGAATGCAGTGCAACCCTAATTCTAGTTTGAGTGTTTCTACATGTTTCTAACTTACAATGGAATATAAAAGGGTATCTTAACAGATTTTTTTCAGTAAAATAAGAAGAATAATAGACAAAAATTCTAGTTCCTAGCAAGTTCCTACTACTTCACAGTACAGCAAAGAAATACCAATACATTCAACCAATAGCTTAAAAAACTAGAGGAATATAGAATTTAAGGAAAAAAATGGGAAAATTAATAAGGCAGGAAGGAAGGAAGCTGCAGAGGGATTCTGCTTTGTTTGCTCTCCCCCATTTCAGATGGATTAAAGAATTATTAAAAATTAAAATGCAAAATCACTCTCAGACAAACCAAGTGCGAATGGCTTTGGCTGAACTGGATAATATCTGGGCCCTAGGGGACCCAATTCTTCTTCATCCATTTTTGGCTACGATATAAAGGGCCTCTGAATCATTTGGAGTGGCCTGCAGCAGTAATAATGTATTCCTTAGAGCTATGCCACTCACTGGCAGAATGCAGGACAAGAGGCAAAACCACTGGAGAGGCCTTTTTTTTTTTTTTTTCAGTGTGAAATGAAGCACTTTGGCTTCTGCAAATGAAAACAAGACTATGGTGGCATTAGATACAAATTAGAGATGAAAATAGGGGGCATTTCCCAAGAGACGGCCATCACAATTTTTGATCAGTGTTTGGAGACAAAAAGGGTGCAGGGCTCAAGCTGAATGCAACTAAATTGTGCAACATGCTTGCAAAATTAGGGTTGTGAATATTTAAGAAGAATGTTGTAAACTTTTGTTCATTTAATTTTGAAAGTATCATTAGGGATTCAGGTGGAAAATGTTACATTGATAGACAGTGGTGTTACAGGGAAAAATAAACCCAGAGGCTTTTCTGGTGGTAATGGGCACTGAACACACAATTTCCAGTCCATGACACAGAAAACTCTGTTCCACACATAAATAGGGAGGAAAATAAAGGCTCATGTATCCTACTAAACCATTCCAGTAGCCTATATCAGGGACTCCCATGGGTAAGCTTGGGAGAGTGGAAAATCCCCTAACTCCCTTGCCTGCTTCCCTGGCTGGATGGCTGTTAGTCAAACACTCCAGTGCCTGCTGTGGAAAATACAACCAGTCCTGTGGAAGGAAAGAAGGCACAGTAGTCACTTCCAGCACTGGGAGGCAGAGGCACAGTACAAGGTATAAGGTACTCTCAATGGTATTGGTATTTTGAGGCACCTGTTATGTCTCTTAGCTGGTTCCCCCCCCTCCCCTCCAGTCTTCATTTTCAAGTCTGTCTTTTCCTTGTAATTATAAAATAATAAAGGAACCTCACAGTGGTTCTGCGCAATCATCTTGAGGTTTTAGTCCCAATTCTCAACTCGCAATATTTTTATTTCAGCTTAATTTTTTTCTCTCCAGTGATATTGCTCCCCAGTTACACTGAAATGAGACTTTCTGAACCATCTGTATGGATAAGGTATAGATGCGAATTCAGCTAAACATATATTAGGCTTTTTTTATTTTATTTTGGTTTTACTTTTTATTTTTAAACTTTTAAATTTAATAATTATTTTTACGTGTACTGCAGTACATACAAGGAGGAATATGGAACCTAACATGGATAAAAGACAGGTCACTGTAACATACTTCTGTTTCTACCTTTGCCCATAGTGAGTGAAGAATGGCACAATGCATAGCTGTGAAGCCAAGGTGTATTGTAGTACATTTATCCTTATCCCACTCCAATGAAACAACTGTGAGAAAGATAAGAATCCTACCCTCATAAGATATGTAAATGATAAATGTGCTATAATATTTCCTTTCTCAGTGTATTTTTCTCCCTTAATAATGCTGTTATCTCAAGATCTCTGCCACAGCATCATTGACTATATTTTATTGTAATATAAGTTGGTGTGATACCTTTATAAATATGTTCAGCATATCAATATGTTAAATGAAAATGCTATCATTGTCCTAGTGTGCCTAACAAATGAATAGCATCTTGACAAATGCTGTTTGATATGCTGAAGCCTAATGATATTTCTTGTTCAGAGTCTGTAGCCATTCAACTTGAAAACAAATAATTAAAATAAATTATACCCTTTGTGTCTGCAAACTAAGGAGAACAAAAATAGCTGCGCAGGAGGGAGGTTAACACTGGGATATCTGTTGACAGCATTATGAAGACCTCAGAGGGACTCCTACATTAGCCTGACTTCAGTGATTTGTGTGAGGAATCCCATGTCAGACTGTTAAGTTTAGCAAACAGGATTTCCAGTAATAGATTTTCAGAAAAAGATGGGCCCCCAGGGGTATTGTGTTCCTCCCAATTACTCAAACATTCAGAGACTTTGGCCTTTTTCTTCTCTGCTTGTGTGTATATGCATATAACTCTTGGGTTTGCTTGCTTTCTGTGTTTTTCTGCTTATGTGATGTTGCGTTCAATGTCATGAGAGAGATTTTATGACCTTTAACACAGCTGTCAGTCACTTCTTATAGGTGCCTGTGCATATGTGCACCCATTTTACTGATGGTGACAAGTGACTCTCAGCCATTATCATTTCACCTCAAAGCTCCTTCTAGTTTCCTTCCTCTGTTATTTTGTTTCAGTGCTCAGTGGAAACTTCCTGTAGTCTGGAAACTTTAAGTCCCAAATATTATTAATGCTGAAGGCTCTGATGTTTAGGCCCCTCTGCTGTGCTGAATAACTAATGACAATGAAGTTTCTACTGTGAGGAAAATCATCATTAACAACTCAAAACTCTCAGCTTGTGGCAGGGCATCCTCTTTGGTCTTTTCCTGGTGTTCTGATATCTGTCTATTGGCACTCTTCATTTCAGAGGAAGGAGGCAACTGATGTGTATGAGTCGAAACAGGGAGAGAATTTTAATAAGGAAAGCAGCATGGGCCAAGTGGCCTTCTCTGTACTTTAATATGCCTGGTGGTCTTCTTGTCTCCAAACGTATCAGACTATAAATGGCTTCATTTTCACCAATCTGCTGCTCTTGCAGAAGAGAAAAGAGGCATTAAGCTGAGCTGTGCTGCCTTGCTGGGCACGAACAGCCCACATCAGCCCCCTCAGTGTGACAGATGCTGAGGCAGGTCTTCAGGACTCATCCAGGTCTCAGCTGTCCTGCCCACTGAGCCCTTCACTGGGGTGTTTGTAGAAACAACGTGCACCCCGAAGGGCTTATGTCACCCCCAAAAAGTTTGATCCGTTTGCAGCTATGTGTATACCCTAAAAATCAGTCTTGGGCAACTAATATATAAATAGACTTATATGGCTTACCACCAACTGACAGGGAGAAAACTGGAGGGACCAGGACAAAAGGGTTTTCAGTGGTCTGCAGAGGAAGTCTTATTTCCACCCTCTCCCCCCTTCTCCGAAGGATGTCTGTGGCTATGCCAGAGCAGGCAGCCAAACCTGTCCCCAGTCTCATTACCTGAATGCCTGAACAGAAGATGATGTCCTACAGAACATCTGGAATCCAACCTAATTCAAAATCTGAAAGTTAATTTGCTATTGGCCCACAATCTTTAGATGATCTACATTTCTCTGAATAAGGCTGGTAACAAGATGTCTCTTTTTCTACCCTGTTCTTCTGTCCCAGATGCTTTCTCGGGAAATCCTAGTCCATAAACAAGAAGTAGAATAATAAAAAGCCAGAGGGAATTGAAGGAAAGTTTTCACAGGGGAAAGAAAAAGTTAATTCAGATTCAAAATAGGAGAAAAGTTTTGGCTGAGTCTTGGTTCTTTCAAAAATCACTTACTTTCTCTAAACTAATGGTTGGAAATTATTTTTTGCATTTAAAAAGGAGGTGGCATTTTAGATTTAGTTCTCCTTAGGGAGAACCATGGTTAGCCTGAACTTGTATCAAACTTTTTTTTTTGATGCAAGTTTTATAATTTTGGGCATATCAATGAACGGTGTCACACTCAGCAGATGTATCTATCTGCCTCTTTGAATTTGAAATAGACTAAGAACACTTCAGCAGTTCAGTTATAAAACTAAAAGAAGATTTGGGGACAGATTCAAGACTTGTCTGAATTCATCTTAGCTATTTATGGCTTCAGAGTAAGTAACCTAATTTACATCAGCTCAAGACCTTGTGCTTTACAATCTCTTCCCATCTATTTCCAACTCAGACAGAAAAAAACCCCTTATGTAAGAAGTCCAGCAAATGACTTAACCCCTGTGACCTGTTTTTCTGTTTTGTAAAATAGGGTGATGATGATGATAATTGCAAATGTTACTTGAATAATGACACCAAACAATGTAATTAGAGATTTTCGGAATGTGGAAATATTTCTATGGAAATAAGAAAGCGTATGCAAATGATGTCTAGAAATAGCTTACTAGGAAAAGGCGTAGAGTAGCAGTATAATTTTAGCAGCCAAGACTGTTTTGTCCATGTTTTCAACCAGTCTAGATCATGACTTTGAGGATTGATACCTTTGCCACCTCAGTGTGGTTTCTGTATAGCTCCAGAGACATTGATGATAAATAAAAATGCTGAGTTTCTGATGTCACAAGAATGTGCCTGCATTGTTGTCTTTGTGGAAATAAAAGGTTGTTTCAGTCCTGAAAATGGTATTGCTGTTATTTCATTGTGTTGAGCTTTTTATGCAGTGCAGTAGCTAAAAGAGGTGAGAGAGCTGTCCATTTTGGAAAGAAAAAGCTGAGACCATTCATTTAATGTCACTTAGGACCTATTACAGATGAATAATTTGGTCATTTAGAATTTTAGATCAAAGTATAAATAGTCTAAAGCTACACTGCATCCCAGAGGTGAAAAGATGGAGACTATTTGCAGTCATAATACCAGATGTTTAGTCATTGCTATAAATTCAATAACAAAAACTGAAAATAAAAAGCAAGCTGCTAATTGGAGATATTTGGAGCCATGTCACAGGTGAAAGATGATCTAAAATGCTGTTTCATAGCACAGTGCAATAGTGAAATTAGCACATGTCTATTATCACTGCTTGCAACTCTGCAGGAAACTAATGGAAATAGCTTAATCTTTTCAAGCTCTGCTAAAAGGAGAAATATACGATTTAACCTGTGTTCCTGAGTTTTCCCTCCTCTCTTATTCCTTGCCAAATTCTTACTGCACAGCAGATTTTTATTATTTAATAATAATAAATTGCCTGGACTGTAGATTGAATAAATAACTGTAGAGAACAGGGACCTGATCATTCATTTTTAGAAGCAGCAGTAGGGATCCATTGTGTTAATGGTTAGAAAGGGAAAAGGGCACAGTCCTAAAATCCCCCCTCTTGAACCAGTTTCAAGGAGCTCTCTTTCCAAAGCAGTAAAAGCAAAGGCATTAATTATACATTTCCATTATGACAGAGCCAACATCAGCAGTGACTAAAACATAATTTGTTTAGGTGACAGTGCAGGCTGTTCTCTGATCAAGTTTTGTTTCCCACAGGGAGGCATCAGTCTTAAATTACACAGCAAGCAGGCAAGAGAAAGGAAGCAAACAATAAAACACTTCCCAGAGGAAGAAAAGAGGAAACACTGTCTCTCAATGTCTTATTAAATAAATAAATCTACATTTTTGTCAAAAAAAAATCAGCAATGGGGTACAGCTTTGATTAAAGGAATACAATAAGATTGTATTTTACATTTCCAGTGATGAGTTGCTTTTAATGCAAAGGAACTTTCTCACTGTAAGGAAGGAGAAGCTGATAGAAAGGAAAATCCTTGGGAAGTGTTGACAAGAGGGAAACATGAGATATTTTGCTTGTCCCACTGTAATGTATAAAGATAGAGTAATTTGGATTTTACTAGGACTGGTGTCTAGCAGCATATTTAATTTTACAGTAACACCAGTACCTGTATATTTATGTACAATTAAAGTTGGACATGGATCTTTCTGGGGAAATGTATTTATATATTTTAAGCTAGAATTCAGTGTAATACTATTAAGGCCTAATTTTACTGTATCCTCCATTTGAGTGGATATATTACTTTGCATAAATCTACGTATGTACTTTAGTACCTTACCGAATCAAAGACCCCAAAGGGATGCTTTTGTTATTTGCTTTTAATTTTTGGCTGCTATAATGAGTCATTCTAGTTTTTTATTGTAATTTGACTTTTAATATCATATCCCATGACTGCTTCAGCCTCTCTGCATTTGGTGTGTGTGTAAAGCAAAAAGCAAATACAAGTCTTATTTCTTATTATCTCCAACACTTTCAGGACAGATGATAAAAACTAGAATTATCTTAATGTTGAACATACAATTCCCCCTCCAGTGGTATTTTCTGGCAATTTCAGATGAACAAACAAATCAAAAAATGCGTGTCATTTACCCCATGTGCAGCAAATACTCCTTTGAAACCGTTATTGTGCAAAATTAGATTCTCTCTAATACAAGGAAAAAATCTACATGTCATGAAAATGATTACAGAGAATGTTGTGTGAGCTTAGAAGGTTTTATTTAATTGAAGTAGTTAATATTTCCTGTCTTTAAAGAAAAGAGGCTTCTGACCACTCGAACTTTCCAAAGCAATTAGATACCAAAGAAAGACGCTGCGAAACATTACTTTGAAAGGGAATGAAAGCATCTTTGTCTCCTTGTTGTAGACTTAAATTAGTGTGGTTTGTTTTATAATTCAAGCATTTAGCCATGCTTCAATTATAAAATTAACTTTACCATACTAGTTATTTAGAACCTTAAAATTCAGTGGTCTAAGGGCATGTGTCTCCATATGTATGTTATTCCTAAATGGCCAAGTTGCCATCATCCCCAAAAGGAATGGTGGAAACCCAGATAAAATGCGGTATAAAGACATAAAAAATGTTAAGAAAGTGGTCTGGGAACAAATGATCTCAATCTTTTACATGTGTTCTGAGTTTCATTGCTCTTAACTGAAATAAGGAGCAAAGGATTAATATGAAGCCTGGCTGACCTGGTGTCCCACAATTACATCACCTCCAGTCAGAATTTTGTGCTCATTACTGAAGTGGCAAAGGCTGCAAATCCTACTGATCTATTATTGGAGTAGGTAATGTGGGGGGAGGGTGTCCAGTTTATACTATACATGGGCACGCTTTTCTGGATATTCAAGAGGTAGAAACTCTAAAATAGATTGATTGCTTAGAATATAGTCTGCATGCCCTGTATTACACATATACTTATCTCTGAAGCACATATTTAAATTATTACTGGATTTGCCTCTCTGTGCTGAAACTGGCTTCGTAATGGCACATCTATACCTCCTAGAGTTGGTGAGCTTTGTGCAAGCAGGCAGGTGAACTGTTCCACCCTTCCTGTGGCAGAGGGTGTGCTGCTGCTATGTGCTTGCCTGTCTTTCATCAACATGGCCAGACAACAGAAGAGATTGTATGAAACTGTGGCAAAAAAATAAAAAGATGTGGCTCAGAATGAAATGCGAGGAAGATGTTCAGCCAAAAATGCACTGAAAGAATTTGACTTTTAACAGGGAGGGTTAATTTCAGTTTGTCTGGTGACGCTCCTGAAATGCAGAACTGCACAAAGACTAGTGACGTTAGAACCAAGAGGTTCAGATGGTCAGACTGAAAGGGAGACTTTTCATTCGTGCCTGACCCATCCAAACCATCTGTGAAAATCTTTTGCAATGGCAGAAAATTATGGAATCACAGGGTGGTTTGGTTTGGAAGGGACCTTAAAGATCACCTCATTCCACGCCCCTGCCATGAACAGGAACTCCTTCCACTAGACCAGGTTGTTCAGGGCCCTATCCAACTTGACCTTGAACACTTCCAGGGATAGGGCATCCACAACTTCTCTGGACAACCTTCACCACCCTCACAGCGAAGAATTTCTTACTAATATCTAATCTAAACCTATCTTCTTGCTCAGTTATGTATTCTTAGAAAAAAAAAATTGTGAAGAATATTCCAAAATCAAAGGTCTGGATGGAATTATCTCCAAACATGATGAAAATTCAGGTCCAACCTTAAATGTTTCTGATTTGGTTCTATCTTTATGTGATTTATGAAATTTTGAGTTACTAGAAAATTCCTGTTGAGAAATCATTTCAAACTTCATGAGTGTTCAACACAATGACTGAATGACCTCACTCTGATTGTCTCTTAAATTGGTTGGGATAGAAGATTTCAGTGCTGTGGGAGGTAAGAAACTGGAGAACAGGTGGGAACATGAGTGAAAGAACACAACTGCAGTGATAGAGGCCAGCCTGCTGGAGCAGGTACAAGGGGAATTCCTGTGTCATTTGTACCATTTTTGCTTAGTTTATTTTAAAAAGACTAGTAAAAAACCTTCTTATCTTGCTTTTCTGTATGCATAATTCTTCATAGAGCTTGTTATGTTGTGATAGTTTAGAGCCAAACCAAAAAGAACCAGGCAACTTGAAGAAGTATCTTCAGGGGGTTTTATGCTGGAAACTGTGAAATTAATTGGGTTTGGAAATGTTTTCTGTATTTTCAGATTTTGTTTGTGAGAAGTGAATATTCCTAGAGAGACTTCTGCATCTATGGCTTTACTTTCCCTCAAAAACCAGTTACTTAATGATAATATATTATGTGACATTTTGCATTCTCTTTGAAAAGCCATCTTTTATTTAATAGTGTTCTGGCAATGTTTTTAAGATAATTTACCTAAAGTCTTTGTCACTTATTCTCTCTGTTAAAATATCATGCAGGCTTCATGAATAGGGACACTAAGAAGATTGTTGAAAGTTCAAAAATGAATTTTCTGCAACAGCAGCTATAATAGAGCTGCACTTGGGGAACATTTTTCCTCCAATGTCTTGTGTTTATGCAGCTTTTATGACCTTAAGAAAAGATCTCAAGCTGCTCCACAGCAGTAAGATTATTTTCCTCCTTATAAACATGGTACATAAGACTGACTACTCTGATTTACTGAAATCACTGAAAATGTCTTCAGTTTCTTCATGTTGCAGATGAAAGCTGGGCAGCAGGAAAAGCCCTCCCCCTGTTTTTATCTGTAGATATCAGGGCTTCCTGGAAGATGCCAGACCGAAATGGTTTGGATGTGAAAAGTGACATTTGGTTATAATCCAGACGTAGCGAGTCATTATCTAAATTGTTCTTTTTTGGGGGTAGAATGAATGCTGGAATCTTAGTAATTTCCTTTCAAAGCCCATTGAAGTGGACTAAGATTTGGACTAAATACTGTTGTGAGCAGATTGGAGACCCAGATAAAAGGAATTAAGAAGAGAGGTTGCTCTGGCTGTTCATCTCTGTAATGTGTGTATTTGAAATTTGGAAGTCTGCTGCTCCAGATTGTCTGCTTGTTTCCCAGGCACAGTCATTCTTAAGTCCCCTTTTAAGTTGCTCCTCTCAGCAGGTTTTCTCCTGCTTGCTAATTGCCAACAGTGAATAATCTACAGAGGTAAATTGATAAGGAAGAAAAGGTTTCCAAATGGAAGTGGCTAAAAGAATTTCAGCTGCAGGGGGGCTGAAAAGAAAGGCCAAAAGCTTTTGGCATGTGGAAAAGATCTTTTCCTGCTAATTCTGTTGACAATGATCTGGCACCTTGAGAACTATTTCTGCAGAGTCTCATAGTGCCAGCTCCATAAATAGACGAGAGATCAATAGTTGAATAATAGTTGAAAATAAACATGGTGACTACAGCTTCTAGATTCATGTTAAAGATTATGCATTTGAATTTTTTTTCCCAGCTCTGAATAACAACCTAGCTTGTGTGGAATTGTACAGTCTCCATTGGTGTGGATCAGCAAGGACATCAGCTTCATTTCTTTTTCCCTCCTGACCATGCTAAATAAAAGATATCTGCAATATAGAGTGATAGATCTGAAAAGTAATTGTACATAGGAAATCATCTGCTAGGAGAATTTCTAACAGTTTCTACAGTTCTTGGCCCACTCATAGGCAATACCAATATATCTATTAACTGAAGTCACGGGCCAAATTGATGCTGCTCTAAATTAAAATAGCATTTGGTTGCACTGGCCTGACAGGATTACTCTGGGCCACAGCATTAAAACAAAGTATACTAAATTTTAAAGAATTTCACAGAGGTAAACTGATGAGACAGGTGTTTTTTAGAGAACAGTCTAGGTCATAACATTTTCTGCATTTCCAATGTGTTGTTACATGTATATGGATCAATATTTCTCTTGGAACAAGAATATTAACCACATTTACTGAGGAGACTTGGAGCAACATCAGTTTAAACCAGGCTCCTTGTTTAAAATTGTAAGATAGGAGTCCTGAAGGAACCCTAGGAAAATACGGAATAAAAGTAGATATGTACTATTCTACTGTAAGCAACACTCATGAATGCATTATCAATTGTTAAGTCAGGTTTCATTGTATTTTTAAAATGAATTCAAGAAAGAACTGAAGGAATGAATTGAAGTTCAAAATGTCTGTTTTTCAGCAGATAATAAGAAATAGTAGGAAGCACACTCTTCTAGTACCTACTAAAGAAGATTTTTGATCATTTTCCAGTTAGCATGTGAACTCACAAGAAATTCTAGGGACAGAACGTTGAATCCAGCTTCAGATGAAAAAAGTTATGTTTATAACATAAGATGTAATTAATTACTGAAACAACTATTGAGGATATATCAGTTGAGGTCTTGAAACTCTTCGAGGCACGTCTCGGCTACACCAGCCGTGGTCGATTCTTTGCAAGGTGAAGGTGAGCTGTTCTAACTTTTTCATTACAATGAGAATGAGGTCTAGATTTACTTATATTTTTTTCTTTTCTGGGTTCCTTTTAATTTTCCACACACATTTTGAACTGTTTGTATTATTCAAAACAAGACACAGATAGTAGGTGTTTATTACAAGTCTTATCAGCACTGTGTGTACGTTCTATGTTAAATTCTCCTTTTTTTTGTATATCCAAAGACTTCATTAGACCTCTAAGAATGGCAAGCTTATGTACTGATATGCTTATAGTTACTGATGTGCTTATAGCTGATGACTCTTAAATCCCCAGGAAACTCAGACTATCTAGAATAAGAAAAGAGAATGCTGGTAATTTCTCCAAGATCTCAGAGTGAGAATGCCACATTTAATTGCAAATGCAATATATGTTCTGTCATTCAAATGTACTAGATTGTTTTAATGCAAAATAAGTTTTGACTCTTGTTGATATAGGTTTCCAAAGTGAAGATGAAGAACAGCCATAGTAAGATGTGAGACACATTCTTTCTATATGCTCAGAAGTGAACTAGAAATAACACCTAAGTAAGGGAGTTTTTTATAGAAAGCAGAATTTGAAGAGAAATGCCAAGAACTGTCAAAACTGATTGAAATATGCAGTCTTGACAGTCCTAAAATTCATAGTCTGACTGCCTGACAGGCAGAATTTGTGCATGATGCCTTGTATTCTTCAACCCCTACCTTTGGCTATCAGAGTAGTATAAAGGGGTGAAGGTAAACAAGAATCTAAGAACCATTTGTTGCCTCTGCTTCCCTCCCTAAGTCTTGCACAACGTGTACTATTAACCACTTTGATGCAGTTGAAATGAAATAGCTCATTCTCTTCATTTAGGGAAAAAAAAGCAGTTTAAAATAGATTTCAAAAATATTAAATTAGACAATTGTCCTACTGGTTCTTGATTATAAGGCTGAATAATGATTGCATTCTCATTTTAACACTTCTCCCAACAAAGTCATACGGAGAAGGGTAAGAATGATATACGGTGAGCTCTGTTCTCCTGTCAGGGTACAGGAGTACTATGTGTTTGCACCGAAAGCTTTGAAGTTACACTATTATAAAAAAATGTATAAAAAAAGAATGAGTTGCAGTAGTCTTTTCATTATAGCCATAGATTAATCACAGTTCTGTAACAGTGGCCACACAACGTCAGAGTAACTGAGGCATATTATATAAGAAGCCTTGCAACACTGCTGAAAATATAAATATTATTATATTACATTATTAGTTTTTTATCTGCTGTATTATTCTCCGTTCACAAAAAGGCAAACTGATCTGTACAATGGTTAACTGACCTATTTAAAGTATCTTCAGACATACATCTAAAACCAGATCTCTGATCATCTTACCCTGATGTCTGCATAGAGACCAATAAAATGACTTTCTTTTCTACAAAAAGAAAAGTAAATAGGCTTTGCACAATGGCATCTTATGTAGCTCTATATAAAGGCTTTGTCAGATGTAACACTGTTGGGATTCTCTCTTATTCGGGACCCATTATAATCCAAATCATTTGGAGAGACTTATATGAAAGTAAGATACATGCCTTGTTCTTGTTGTCCCATAAACTTTGGAGGAAAACTATCTTAAATTAAAATGGAAATTATTCTTATTCTACAGTTTTAGTTTACATGTAACTCTCAGAGAGAGACAGAAAAATAAGCACAGAAATGTATTAGGAAGTATTAATCTGATTTCATTACATTTCAAATGGGTATTTTCAAAGAATATCAGTTATCTATTCAGAACCACTTCTTAAAGTGGAAAAGTACATTCTTATAATAAAAGCAAATTTAGGAGTAAATTTGTAAAAGAGGTTTTTGTACTGATTTGGTGCAAACAGAGGCAAAACACTTCAATATTTCAATAATAATCAGAAATACCTTTCCAGTTTCAAGACCTAAATATGTAATCAATTTTATCCTTAATTATGTTTCACAGCATAACCTTCTGCTGACAGACTACTCAAGGCTTATGTCAATCAGAATAATAGGTTGCACATGTTATTGATGTAGCCATCACTTCGAGGAACTGAGCTTATGGTTTTATTAGACTGTTTTCAACAGTTCCTTTCGTACAAGTTAATTCTGCAGATCTAAACAAGTATAGATCATGTTCTCTCAAGATGTGCAGTCCTTTCACCTTCCTTTTAGCCATCTATGATAATCAATTAAAATCATGGAACATTCAAGCAGATGTATTGTGTTGGATGCATTAAAGACAGAAGAACGTAAGTGAAGAAAGAGCATGTATATGAGACAGGATCACACTGAGTCATTTTAGCTGATGAGTGATCCCTAAAGTTTTCCTGTAGAATTTTTGACTCCAAATCACATGGATTTTTTTCCTCAGTTCAGTTTCAATACATGTCCACTCCTTCACGGTATGAACATCATCAGACTTTCTGTAAAATAACCTTGTTTTAAATTTGACTGAAACTGTCTTAGTTAATGTTTAAAAGTCCTTTCTTTAATATTCAAATACTAATTCAGTGCTCAGTAAATTAGAAATAGTGAGACTTTGCTTTCAGTGTATTTTCTCTCTCCCCTCTGCTTTTAACCTTTCCCAGCTGTGTGCTTCTGAATAGCCATTTCCATTTTTGCATTATGGATTCACGATCCTTACCTCTGGGCTCATGTGCACACATTTCCATCCTACAGCATTTGCTATTTGCCCACAGCATATTTCTGCTATACAGAGGTGGTCATTAATATCTAAGGGTTAGTACTCAGTAAATAAATTTTGCTCCACTGAGGTGGACAGGAGGCTGCTAAATTATGTGAGCTAAAGCTGTTGTTTGTGTTGAAAGCATGTACTGCAGTACTGCACTGCTCAGTAAACTAAGCCCCTGGAAAGTATCAGTAGTCCTTCAAGCTCAGTTATGCAAATGGTCAGATTTATACCTGTATTTAAAGCTAAAAGATACAAACACCTAACTGGCTCCGTTGGGAACCAAGGAGACCAAGAATCCAAAGCAATGACAATTCTCCTTCCCTGATTTTAGCAGTGTCTGACAGAAGTCTCAGCTCACATGTTTTTTCTCATTTGAAATTTCGGGGGGTTTTGACAGGTGAGAAAAAGGTGAATATTTTTCTTTTCATTTCCATGTTTCCTATGATTAATTTTCTTCATTGGCTCTTTTTTTTTTTCCTTAGTAGAGTGGAGTAACAATGGAGTTTCTGCCTCCTAACTTTGTAATACAAACTGGTGAATCATCACAGATCTTTCAGTGTTACCTTTAGGGAAACAAGGAACTACCTTCAAAAATCTCCTGTTATAGGTAAGTAATTTGGTTTCTCTTATCCATAAATCATTCTTTTTTAGAATATAAAATTAAAGAGTTTTCTTACCTACCCTTACCTAGAAAGAAAACAAAACTGAAAGACACTTCTTTTATGTTTGCTGTACTAAACTTTGCATGTCTTTTCAAAGTACAAGCTTTACCTTAGCTTAAAATAAAAATAAGATAAAGAAAATACAAAGCTTTCCTGTGAAGCACTCTGGAACTGAATTTCCTTCTTTGCACTTAGTCTAAAATGTTAATGAAAAGTCAAGTAGATGACATCTGTCTCATCTGTTGAATATAAAGCTCTTGACAATTGGAATCTTCTTGTGTGATAGTCTATAGGTTTAGTTTGAACCATACTTTCTGAAGATCTGAAATTATTTTACTTCTGGAACACAACAGGAATCATATGTAAATGTTTGAATTGCCTTCCAACTTGGTGTTATAGCATTTTGGTGAAGTCAGTCCCACCAAAATTATTGTTTTTACTTTACTTACTGTTACTCCTGTTTTACAGAAGTATAGGTATTATAGGAAAGAGGTTGGCAACAGTCAGAGAATGAGAAACTGTCTTGCTCTTCTACCTTGTTAGCTTCAGCAGAATAACTACAAATGCAGTGGGAATAGATGCATATTGCTCACAGATTTGCTTAATATGCTTCCATCCTGTAACTCGTTCTGTTGTATTTCTGCATAACATTATTCAAATCCACCAAGGTTATTCCATAGGCATCTAATAGTAAAGTTTGCATTCAACCTGCTGCAACATGCCCTATCTCTTATAAACACCTTATAGTTCAAAAGAGTATCTTAAGGTTTGATCCTTGTAAAAGGTTTTGTTTGAGGAATAGTAATTGGTTCAGAAGAATGAAAATGTACTCTGGTTACCAGACCTACTGGGCACATTTCATCTGAAGTTACATTTCTAAAAATTTATTCAATCTCAGTTTCTCAATCAAAATTCACTTGCTTTTCCTTATAGTCAAATACAGGCAGCCTTTCTGATGTTTTAGCTCCTCTATTTAAAAAAGCAAGGTTTTTGAAAATGCCTTTCTATATGGTATTGCAAGCTTTCTAAATAGGTCAATTTTCTTAGCTATTTTGTTGAAAATAAATCAAAACTAGTACTGAATTCAGAGAACAAAAATAGGTCTGTGTACTTGACAACTGAGAGGATAGCAAAGATCTGTGAAATGTATCAGGGGTAGTAATTGCTATTTAAGTTATTTTGCTTCTTACTAGTTAGTGGGGTTGTTTCCTACAACTGTAAAAATATTATGATAACCAGGCAAGGTAAGATTTGTGCTAAGGATGTGCTCTTTTCTTTTTCTCTAGTCATTTGATAGGTGTAATACGTTCTAAAGAACAGGCAGAACATTTTGTTTATACAGTTATGCCTTTTTTAATAACTTGCACTGCTATTTTAGGCCTGTTCAGTACAAAATCAGACTTGTAAAATACAAATTATTTTTTTTAAAGCTCAATAAAGACAAGTTGCAGACTGCAGGATCAATGCCTTGCTATAAAGAAAACTAAGAGGGATGAAAAATTGGAGAGCAAGATGGATGAAAGCAAAAATGAGATTGTCAGGTAGGAACATGCTCTTGGAATATTTTAATTACTAAGTGTATGTTAGTTCATAGAGTATCAACACAGTGTAAAAATAAAGTGGTTGTTCATACTTATTTCTGTCATGCTGCTTTTTATATTGAACAGAATTTTTAATTAGTTTTGTAGGTTTTGTATGATTTGTATTGGATCTACAATGTCCATACAATGCTGATTTCAGGATATCCTGGTCATTATTTTATACTTTTGTCTGTCTTTTGGCAACATTCATGATAAAGTTTCTCAGAACATCTTCTCCAGAAATGCTAGCTTCTAAATTTGAGAGTTTTATGGATCCCAAGCACAGCTGGAACATAAGGAGAACCACAAATCTGAAATTCTGCAAGTCACAGTGCACTTTATCAAGAATAAAATTGATTTTATGTAGCAATCTTTAGGAATTTTCAGCATAAGCTATTTTATTCTGCTTCAGAGATTTGTAAGGAAACTGTACTTTTCCTACATTTTGTTAAGAACACTGTAAGCACAAGTAATACTAAAAGTGAATATGGAGTTGGAGTTAAGAATAAATGAGGTCTGCACAAATTGAGACTGGTGTTTGAAACTGAGGTCTGGGGTCAGATGGAGTGGCAAGTTAGTGCCTTCCTGCTTGCTTCTGTTCTTTGTAGGTAGTCATTAAGCCAAAGATGAACCACACTAGGTATAGAGTGAACAAAATTTATTTGATTTTTACTTCAGTAAAGCATGTGTTTTATTTTTACATAGCATGTTTTGGATTATGTTCTTGATGAATTCTAGAAAAATATACAAAATAAAGAAATGTGCTGCTAAAGAAATAACTGGATATTCATAGTTTTAGAAAATGATACTGCACTAAAAAACATGTTGAAGACAGTAAGAACTGACTGTGTTCTAAGCACATGTAGCTATGTGGGGTGTAGTTACAATTCACTACTTAGAGCTGCATCTTTGACTCACAGCAAGAAGGCAGTGTAGCTATGTGTTTATCCACAGCTTTAAACTACCTTCTCTGGAGTCAAAAAACTTACACTATTGAGAAACCTTGCAGTTTTCCTAAGGCACTTTCTGTGAGGTTTGGATCTTAAGTTCCTAAATACACTATATGTGATCAATACTTTTATTATATTCCTTTGAGAGGTAAATAATTGTATTTTACTGAGTCTCATTGCCTTTCTATGTTACCTTCTGCCCTTCTGCACCTTCTGTGCAGTATTGCTACTGGGTGGATTCTGAATTTTCTGTATCTTTCAGATACTGATAAATCTGGCAAATTCTTCTTCCCTTTTTAAATAACTTGTAATTGCAGTAGTCTATGTCTTCTCCTGTATGTGAACCCAGAGAATTGGGTTGAAACTGCCTTCAGTCTTGCCTGAAAGAAGAACCTCTGAAGCACCCTGCTGCACCCTGCTGCAGAAACCTGAAGAAAAGGTACATGGATGGTGAATTTCCATTACTTTTACTCTGTATCCTGGATTGGTCCTTTGGTACACATGGAAGCATCACACTTTGAACTAGGTGTCACGATGCTGAGCAGTGCTCAGGTTAAATATGAGACTAGAAAACCCAAATGGGATCTGTGGCCAGGTCTCCCCTTGCAGGACTCAGTGAAGGTCTTATTCAGCACAGCTGCAAATACGGGGTTTGCTTGCTTGGTGTCTTCCACTGTTCCTGGCTGTGCCTCAGGCATTGCTGCTCCCAAGGGTGCATCTGAGCCCTGGTGAGTCCTCATTCCTCCAGCTTGGCATTGCCATGGCATAGTGTGACATGTCTGTCTGGGGAGGGGGTGGGAACAGTGTTGGTCTCACTGGGTGGAACTCTGAGCATTTCACCTTTATTTGTCTTGCCTGAAAATTTTAGGTCATTGCAACCCATCCTGTGCTTTCCTGACTAACAGTTCTCCTGATTTCAAATGAACTAGTGATCAAACAAAAGTGGGTCCTAATTACCTAGATCCCATTTTTTATCTCTGATAGAGTTTAATGGGTATGAAGTGTTACTATTGATTTCCATGGGAACAGGAAAGGGCTCGTGTTATCCAATGCATACTGAAATCCTATGACAGCTACTGGAAGGCAAAAAGACACACTAACTCTCCTTTAAATTGCAGGATGAAAATTGTGTATTAGAACAATTATGCCTCAGGGTGAATGTGTAAGTATAATGATACTGAAACTTGGCTTCTTTTCAAAATATACAAGTCTCTGACAGGTCGGTATTGAAAAGCGAGTGATTCACATACACAAAAAATAGAAGCAGAGCAAAAATGTCAAGGTGTGACAGAGGGCAAACCTAAATTACTTCCAATAAGAAAAAAAAATATTCGTTTTAAAAGAATAATTGCTGAGTCTCTTTCCAGGAATATATTTACATCATTAAAATATCATTTATGTATTAGACATAATTATAAGTTAGACAGAATAATTTTTTAAAAGGTGTAAGTATATAAAGAAGCCTCCCACTCTGCACATTTGCCACGCACAGCAACAGCTTATAGAATGGAGAGCTGGAGTTAATGGTCAGTTTTCGTACTTGAAGAAAATCGCCATGGAGTCCCGTGGGGCCGTATTCATCAGTGATCTGAAAAAGAATGAGCAGTGAAGTGACACAGTTTGCTAAGTTATTCAGGATAATGAAGGCAAGGGTAACGACAAAAAAGATGCAGAAGGTGCTCACAGGGACTGAGTGGTAAAATAGCAGACTGAGATTGGTGTTGATATATGTAGCAGGATAAACGTAGGAAGAAAAATAATTGCAATTTAACATACACTTTAGGTAGTGAATTTACTGTTACACTGAAAATCTTATTCTTGAGTGTTTTATGAAATTCAGCTTAATTTTCTTCTGTGCTCAAAACCCCCAAATATTTTTAGAAAAAAGAATAAAGCAGAGAGCATTGTGAGCGATTACACACAGAGCTGCTGTGTCACCTCGGTTGGCACACTGGGGGCAGACCCACTCCACCCTCTCAGAACACCACAGTAAAATGTGATACTCTAGTAAAAGAGTGAAACATGGCAAGATACACAGAGAGGTGACCAGGATAAGAAGGAGTTGGGACAGATTTTGGGCAAGCAATTGGGAAAATTCAACCATGAAAAATGGGGCAAAAGGAGTGGGAATTAAGTATATAAAGAATAAAGTAGCTGCACTCCTATGCGCCTCCAAGGACATCTTATAACTGACCAGACAAAACTACACTGGTTCACAGACCATACCACAGTGCTTGCTTTTTGTTCATATCAGTATGAAAATGGTTCAGAAATGAACAGTATTTTGATTTTCATTGCACTTGGTTTAGGGAAACTCTGAAGTAAGTGTGGTATAAACTAGTCTAGAAGGGTACACTTAGCTTGTTTTGGCAATGAATGCTTTTGAAATGTCTCTTTAGCATTATGCTTAAAAGATTATTCTGGGAAGCATTGAAAAACACTTGGAGGACAACGCAGTCATTGGTCACAGCCAACATGGTTTCACGAGGGCGAAGTCCTGATTTCCTTCTGTGACAGGGTAACCCACCTAGTTGATCCAGAAAAGCCAGCTGATGCAATCTTTTTGGACTTCAGTAAAGCTTTAGATGCTGTCTCTCACAGTATCCTTCTAGACAAAATGTCCAGCATAACCATGTTATGCGGTGGGTGAGCAACTGGCTCATAGGTCGGGCACAAAGAGTTATAGGGAATGGGGTAACATCAGGATGGAGTCCAGCCACTAGTGGTGTTCCACAGGGCTCCATCCCTGGCTCAGTTCTTTTCAACATCTTCATTAACGACCTAGATGCAGGACTCGAAGGAATACTGAGTGAGTTTGACGATGACACTGAATTGGGAGAAGCTGTTGACTCCCTTAAGGGCAGAGAAACCCCACAAGAGAGACCTCAACAAATTAGAGAGATGGGCAATCACCGTGTGAATTTTAACAAGGGGAAGTGCCGGATTCTGCACCTGGGATGGGGCAACCCTGGATGTACAGATGGACTGGGGAATGAGATGGTGGAAAGCAGTGCCGTGGAAGGTGCCCTGGGGGTCCTGGTCGATGGCAAGTTGAACATGAGTCAGCAGTGCCCTGGCAGCCAGGAGGGCCAACCATGTCCTAGGGGACATCAGGTAAAACATCACCAGCCAGTTGATGGAGGGGATTGTCCTGCTCTGCTCTGCACTGTGGCAGCTTCACCTGCAATATTGAGGCAGTTTTGGGCACCACAATAT
This sequence comes from Pipra filicauda, assembly GCF_003945595.2. Lineage (NCBI taxonomy): Eukaryota > Metazoa > Chordata > Aves > Passeriformes > Pipridae > Pipra > Pipra filicauda. The sequence continues at coordinate 518,425 of NW_024104310.1, forward strand.
AAGAAAGATGTTTAAATATGAGAAAGAATCCAAAGGAGGGCCACGAGCTGTATGAAGACTGGCTGAGGTCACTTTGTCTGTTCCGCCTGGAGGAGATTGAAAGGAGACTCATTGTGGTCTACAACTCCCTCGTGAAGGGAAGTGGAGAGGCAGGCACTGATCCATTCACTCTCATGATAAGGGACAGGATCCAAAGGAACAACATGATGTTATTTCAGGGAGGTTTATGTTATATGTTAGAGTGGTTAGAGTGCCTGACTCTCAACCTGGGTTCGATTGGGCCCTCGTCAGCCTTGGTAGGCAATCCACCTAAGGAAGGTTCACTCTAAACAAACCTACATCCTGGGGACCTCACTGCCACTGTCCAAGCTTTGCTCGGCCCCGGCAGATGAACCTCAGGACTACAGTCAGCGCACGCTGTGTCTCACCTAGCGGCAGGCTGGAAGGGTTAATGCCCTTTCCCAAAAATATTCGCTCGCGAAGACTGGCCATTAAGGCTCACTGAAAAAATGTTATATGTTAGAAAAAGGTTCTTCCCTCAGAGGGTAGTTGGGCACTGGAACAGTCTCCCCAGGGCAGTGGTCACAGCACCAAGCTTGTCTGAGTTCAAGAACTGTTTGGACAATGCTCTCAGGCACATGGTGTGACTCTTGGGGTGTCCTGTGCAGGGCCGGGAGTTGGACTCAGTGATTCTGATGGGTTCTTTCCTACTCAGCATATTCTATGATACTTAACCATTGTACCTGTCTATAGCAAAGAGGGACTGTTAACATTACTATCATACTCTGTGAATGGATGGTTATGCTTTGTACACCAGTGAGCTGGCCAGAAATCCTATTCTGCTCCAGCAGAAAATCAGATCTGGAGGAGTTCAGTGTTCTCTGATCTTTTCCACATATGAAAGGAGTATTTAAAAGTATAATGTCTTCCATTTCATCAATTTGAGGCGAAAATAATAACATCATTAAATGAATTCCTATGTAGAAAATTGCCGAAGGACTCAGGTCCCAAATGATTTGAATTTCAATATAAAATGAGAAATAGCTGCTTTTCGCCTATCGCAGCAATTTTTCCCTTCAGCTTTTCAATTCTTCCTCTGCATGTTGTATAGCTTCAAATGTACTGATATCCTGAGCATGAAAACAACCTCTTCTGGATATTTTTAATCCAAATTTTCATGAATACTCTTTTGAAGTTAGCTATTGACACACCAGTTTTTTTCCAGCTTTGTGTTCCAGTCAGCCACTCTGAAATGAACAAATGGGGAAATCAGTGTTTATTCAGATTACATTGTTATTATATTATTATTTATTCATATTATGACTATTAGTATTACTTTCATTCAGCTATGTTGCCTGCTTAAACATACATTTATTAGCATGAAATCTTACATTGAATAAGATATTAATCAGCTGAGCAGTAGGGGACAATTTTGTAGATTTAGCTCATAAGTTACACATTTATGAAACTTAAAAAGTAGCAGTATGTAAAAACTACAGATGCTTGAGTCACTATCAATTAACAAACCCAGTTAACCCAGTCTATTTATTTTAAAAAAATCAATTAATCTGAATAAAGCCTGTGACACAGATTCAGCACAGTCACCTTTAATTTGGTGTTGAATTCACAAGCGGACTCTGCAATATCCTGAAATCAGCTTGGGGATGCTAGAGACATTTTCCACCCTCAATTGAAAACTTCAGAACCAGCCACATTAGATGTTCTAGTAAGACTGTTTGAGCTGCAGATCCTCAACAGTTTTGGTTTTCCTTGAAGAAGTTTAAAAAGTCCAAATAGGGAGAAATGAATCTACTTAGTTCTGATAAACCACTGCATTGTGAACCTTTGCTCTATTTATGAGGATTTGCTACTCCTTTAGCTCACATTTAATTCTCCAGCTTTCATTTTTATAATTTGTAGTTTGAAATAGTATGAAATAATTGTATGTTACAATTATTATTATATGTAAATCAGTATGAAATAATTGCGTGTTAGACCAAAAAATCACTTCGAAGCTCTCCCAATCATGGAAAATTTCCCATATGTTTTTTTTTAAAGCTTCTGCATATTCAAACCAGCTGTTTACAACTGAATATGATATTTAGCAACACAGAGTTTATTAAATATTCCAATTAATTCCATACTAGCTGCTAGAAGGATCCTGGATTTATTTTCCTTTTAAGTCTTCCTTCAGAAGCAGACTTCACGCTCTTCTCCTTTACAGATAAGAACAGGCCAGGATATTCAGATCTGGTAGCAAATGTTCAAGACCAAGGACACTCATAAAACACAATACAACAGTCCCCTGTAAGCACATGGTCAGAAGAACCACTACAGCTTGGAGAGGTTCCAAGGATCATGTATTACTTAAAATAAACAGCTGCCCTTATGCAGCTAAACTGACATACCAATAACCTCTGAAGAGTTCCAGAACTTGAACTACAGGAGCATCACACATGAGATGAAATGGTGCTGTGGTGTTCTCCTTTAAATAAGGTACAAATTATTTAGTCACAATAGCAGAAAAAAAACATTTGTACTTTCAAAAGGCCCCCTGTGCTTCCCAGGCTGCCTAAAGGGAAATGAAGGTCACTGCTTATGTAAGGTGTGGGCTCTCAGAGACAATACCAGTAGTTTATTATGAGTGAAAAGCATTCTAATTTGGCCGAGGTCAGGCAGAACAGTTCATTCTTTTCTGGAAAAAAAAAAAGAAGATTTTATTTATTATGCCACCTATCACACAATTTAAATCCTTTCAGCCTTGTGCCAAGTATATTTCTCTGACCGTATTTTCTATTGTAATACTTATTTGCAGAAATTTCTGTAAGAAAAAATGCCCTTGTCTTTTTCACAGAAAGATAATCTTCACTGAAAAAAAGAAAAAAAGCCCTTCCGTGTATTAAAGAATATTTTTTCCCCTTCAGAAATTGTAAGACTAAGGCAAATATTTCCTACTATTTTACATTATTAATAATAATCGATTGGGGGGGGAAATGAAGAACTTTATTTTGTGATTCTGTAGCTCATAGATGATACTTTGTGGAATCCCAAATGCCTATTGACCTCTTCGTTTTTGTCAACAGACTGAGCGTGCATACGTTGTATTGGTTCATGAGCTTACATAAATTGCACTGCATTGTGGAATGACGTGAGAGTGTGCTTTTTTAGGAACTCTAAAATAACAGAAGCAACTGTGGACCTTTAACACTTGAACAAAGAAACTATGCAGTCTTCAGTTTACTTAGTCAGCACTATGCGAATTCTAGTTTCTTGTTTTCTATACAAGTCTTTAATTTAAGAGTTATGGTGGATCTCATGAAACTAAATTATACTAAGATGAGGTTAAAAATAATTTGCTCATCCCTACACACAGATTTGCTACGTCTGAGGACCAAGGACCACCAAATCAGTGTTTTGGATGTGGCAAGTGGTAACAGGAACTGGATGTGAAATCATGTCATTTGCTGGTTGTACACCTGAGGCTGCCATCTGACTTTCCAGACACTGCTTTGAGGTAGGTGCGAAGGCTCCCCTCTATGAGCAACTTCAGACCTTCTCCCCAGAGATTACTGTACATCTCTTGCTTCTCTGCACGGAGGCAGCACCAGCTCTGTGGCAGAGGTTGTGTGGTGGGAGAATGGCCACGGGGGGTCTCGTCGTTCCCTCCTGTGCTTCAATCCAGCTTCCCAGATGACTGAAATCACTAATTTTGGGGGTCTGAGGACAGGTCTTGCTGATGATAACTGTAACCCTTGCAATGCAACATCTTCTTTGGGATCTCAATCAAGACTCTGTAAACTAGGAGTTAGCTCAAAATAAGATCCCTAGCAAATTATCTCTGGGGGAAATCATCTTATTTTCCTTGAGTTTTTCCTGTGCTGGAATGCTTTCCATATTGTAAGTGAAGCTTTGTCATAGATTCCTTTTACAAGACATTTAACAATAACATAAGCTTCAGCTGAGCCCTTTAATGGCAGATATAAGGTGCTATGCATAATCTTCTTAGGAGCTTTGCATGCACTGCCTCATACAAGCAGAATAAAAATAAAAAATAATAATGTAATAAATATATTGACTTACTTGCCAAGAAAATAAAAAGTTACTACAAACAAAAAAAGTTTACTACAGCAAATTAAATATTCTCCTAAAAACCCCATTTAATTAACAAAACAAGATGCAGTAGTTATTATTGGTCAATTAGAGATCTAATAATTACTCCCGATTAGTTGATGAGAACAGGATAAGTAGGCAATTACCATAAAAAGCTAAAGTACAAGTAAAATCAGCTAAAGCATATATTATGTTGAAACAAGTATGTGGTAGCTGAAATACACCATCAAGTCTCTGTTCATCTTTTCAAGTGCATGTCAAATTAAAAAAAAGTCATTGTAGAATGATACTATAGAGCTCTTATTATAATACATAGATAAATATGTCTATAATACATAAATACTATATTCTTAGTACAGAATAATATAGACCCTCTTTCCCCCCACTCTTTACTTTCAGTTGTCTGGAAAAACAAAATAAAAAATGGGCTTCTAGATTGTGTCATATTTTTCTCTGTGAGAAATTCAAGCTGAAATGGGGATATATATTCTAAAAATTTTCAGATTTAACATTTATTGGAGCTGGAGAAACAACTTTTAGAAAAATTAACATATTCAAGTATATCTGTCCTAATTCTGTTCATAAATTATTTCCAAACAGACTGATACTATGAAATTAATTCTTATTCAAAATTGCTCAAAAATAGGTTGTGCAAAGATAGACTAAATGTTCACTAACTCTTTTTATAATACTTAACTAAATCATATTACATTGTTGCTTTACTTTGATTAGATCACTAAAACATTTATAAATCTGTAAAAGGATAATCAAAGGTTTTCTAGTGCTGAGTTCTTCAGGCTATCACTGAGATTCAGGGACTAACAAATTCACCCATTAATGAAAAATAAGTTACCAAATATATGATCAGATGTCATTGACAATAAATTAACCTTTCCCTTTGGACAGGAAAGGGTGCCTCGATTAGATAAAGTAATTTTTATAATATTTCAAATTATTTGAAGGGAAACACTGACTCTGGACTGCATTGCAGCATATTTTCTGTCACTCAGCTGCTGTAAAAAGATTACAAAATAAACTCCATCTGCTCCAAGGGATAGCTTTAAAGCATGTTCAGAAGTGAGTAAGTACTTTATACATCTTCTAAGGCTTGGTTTTCAGGGATCAGATTAGGGGTGAGAGTGGTCACAGCCAGAGTGCTTTCCCAGGCGTTGGGGTCACGGTGCAGCCCACGCACGGCAGGATTTTAGCAGCTGCCTCATTTAGATGAGGAGCACGGACTCTTCCCAGGGACTGAATTCTCCCCTGGAGAAGGGTGCCACATGAATTTCTTTGAAGGCAATACTGGCTTAAATGTCCTTATCTCCAGCCGGTTCTCCCTGGCCTTCCTGCTGCTGTGGCGGTACCACTGTTCCCACTGCTCAGAAGTGAACTGGACAGGGAAACTGAGTCCTTAAAAAATAAAAAAAAGTATTTTTCTTCCTTTTTTCTTTTTTTTGGTCAGGGTGATCACTTGCTACTTTTTAACTATTTTTGTATTCTCTGATATAACATCTAAAAATAATGGATCTGAATATTAATTCCTATTGTTTTATTTAATCATATTTCCATTGTCATACAAATTTAAGGTATACGTGCAAGAATATTTTCAAACCGTAGTCAAGTCTTCTTTTGAAATGAGGTTCAGCTCATTTTTTTATTTAATTATTCTCAGTTTAATTCAAATTTTAAGTATAATTATGGAGATCAAATAATGACTGTGAACCTGTGAAGTGATGGATCCTGAATTCTAATATCAGACACACCTATTGTTTTATTATTTTTCATTCATCATGTGCAACTTATGAAAGGAGCCACTGATTATGCAGCTCTTTCAGTTCTCCAAGATGCTCATCCCTTTTTTTTCTGAAGAAGCTGCAATTTAGACCCAATATTCAATTTATTCAGTCATTACATTCCACCATGGGAATACAGAGCACTGCAGTCAAGTCCTTTATAATGATTATTGTTTTGTTGGTATAGAAGATGATGCGCTACAGATATCATTGTATTTGATACTATCATTATTTATCACCTCATTAAATAATTATATCAAAGGGTTCTGGGGAAGTTAAACTAGTGAAAGGTCACTATTGGTTGGAACTAATTTTGTCTTCTTACCAGGAAATGAAAGGCTCTTGGGTTTTTTTCTGATGATGCTAGGGCAAAAAATCACTCCATGATGCATTCATTGCATGCAAATCAATCACATTGTGTAAGTATGCACAAACTAACTTTGTTATTATTATTATTTTATTTTTTATTTTATTTTTTTAACTGAAGCATCTTTAGTTTCTAAATTTGTAGAGGTCCGAAGCGCAAACTCAAACATCTGACTCTCTTTGACTGTTTTTTTGTAGTATTTGGTTTCCTGTTGTCAATGAATTTTACAATATCAGGCTATTTTCTGTTGGTTTTGTAGCTTTATTTCTTAATCATGTCTAAAGCACAAATTTGATGAAGGTAGAAATGTTTAATGGATGACTATGAATTGAGAGTTTAGGCCTATGTTCTGTTGCATTGCAGGAATTCCTTCAGTGATTGCTTAAGTTACAGGCAGTAGAATCTAGCCCTGGGAATTTGGAAGCTCGAGAGAATAATGTGATCTGAGTGTATGTTCTTTAGCATGGTTTACAAGCTGAAACCTTTTATCTTTGTTCTCTAGATTTTTATCTTACTTTACTGTAGCCAGTTTCCCCCATAAACTGTGGTTTGAACACAAGAACCAGAAGACTGCTGAACTTTCTGATATTTCTATTTCTTTACTGCATCTTTTTAAATCATTTTCAGAAATACTAGTGGTACAGTTTTTGTTAATTCACCTTAGAGATATGGATTATCTTGCCTATAGATCATCCAGTTTTCATTCCAAATAAACAAAAAGTACATGTTCAAACATTTGTTAGAAGGGTGGTTAGTTCAGTAGGCTTAGAGGTAACTTTTCAAAGCAAGGAACACACTTTTAGTGAAGAAGTCAGTGGATACAGTAGTGGATTACACCAGCACTTGCTTAATTCCCCTCTCAACAAAGGCATTTCCAGCACAATAGCTCTGCAGCAAAAGTCTTTCTGGAGGAAGTTTGAGGGCATAGAACTTTCATAATAACTCTTGAAAAGGAAAATCCTTTCTCCATCAAGCTGATAGGTCTACCTGGACAGTCTCAATCTACTTTTGGCAACTAAAATTAATAGGAATAACTTTTGTATTCCTCTGGTCTTCAACTGTTGGATCAGCTGGCATCCAGCATCACCACGATCCAAGGTCACCTTCTCACTCTGCTTTTATTCTGAGAAAACTTGGCTACAATGGGTGAGAGCCTGGACCAATATACACTGATATGAAAAATCAACCCTTAATTCATCAATAGTACCTAATTAAACACTAGTAATTTAAATAGATAGTAATAAGGAACATTTTCCTAATTAATGTACTGGCAAGAAAAGCCTCTCAAGGAATGCCAGGTTTATGTATTTTGAAAGCACATTACACATGTCTTTGTTAATGTGACTCTGGAGAAACTTCACATCAGAAACTACAGAAAAGCAGTCTGCATTTTAAAATCTTTAGCCTAATGGAAGTTGGAGCACTTAGAGAAAACCAGATGGAGAAAACTGCAGGGAAGCCATGAAGAAAAGTACATTAAATTTCTCTGGTTCCAGCAATTTAGAAATATTAGAACACATTTAAAACTTCATAGTCTGAAAATCATATCCAACAATCCCAACATAACTGCTTTTCTAACCCCAAAGTTTTGTTGTTTAACCTTATATTTACTAAAAGACAAAAACCCAAAGAAAACCAACCCCAACATTTATTTATTGCCATGGTTGTAGAAGGGTTAATACATCAGAAGAGAGATATTAAGTCTAATGATCTTCCAAGCATTATAAAAAGTACAGTAATTTTGCATTTTTTGATTAAGTCAATAAGTGTATTACTATGTAAGCAGTTTTCTTGACACAAATTCAATATTTCCTTGTGTAACCTGGATTTTCCATAGTGAAGATGTCCAAGTCATAGAGCATATCTAGTGCGATGTTAGATAGAACAGTATTGATCATCATCATCAATATTATTACTATTACTAGTAGATTAAAAATCCCATATGCTCAATTGATGCCATTATCAGTACCAATTAAGTAACTAACTTAGAAGTAATGTTCTGCTGTGTTTTAGTTTTTTAAACAGTGTCTGATCTTTACCAGTGTTTTCCCCCAAAAAATGTATGGATGTATCTATGTATGTATTCTAGTGGTTGCAGTGGTCTGGTCATTCATATAAAATTGGGAACAGCATTCTTTCCAAATTCAGAATCCTGACACAAAAGTAAATTCTACTTGTGTGCTCTTCCACAAAAAGATGGACTTTTTGACTAATGTTGCTGCTATTCTGTGATTCCCACTGGATTTTTCTTTAGAAATCAGGTTTGTGGAGTGATAGTCATGACAGCTACAGAGTGTTCTTGGATAACTCAGAGTTTTGTAGGAAGACCTGTCAGAAGCCAGACAGGTTGAAGTATTTCACAAGCTGTCCATTTTTAGTAGAGAACTCAGGAAGTAGTAGCGATAAAATTTATGGTTGAGAGAGAGCAACCTGCTGTGTAGTCTCGTGGCATTTTAGATCTAATCACAGAAGAAAGACATTCTTTTCAGCTGTATTTTTAAGAGACGAGAAGCCAATAAAATGAGGAGACAACAACTTCCTTTTGCACCCTAAATTACCATATATTTTTTGAGAGAAATATAAGAGGGAGAAAGTGTGACTTCATTGCGCACTTTCAAATTCTGAGCGCCACTGTAGCTTTTTCAGGTACAACACTGAAAGAAACTGTGCTGAGATAGACACATAGAGTTTTACTGAGTGTTTTTTTTTTTTTTTAGGAGGAACTTTTGGAGATGTCTAATCTGGCACTTGACTCAAAGCAGCTTCAACCCTGATTCCACTCTGGAGTTGAATTCCAGCCTCTCTAGAAAACCCAATGGTTTTCTACCTAATCAGCCACCAGACTGCGTAGGAAAACTGTGTCCCAAGTGCAAGACGCTGCGTTTTCCTTTATTGAGCTTCATGAGGTTTTTCCAGCTTGCCAAGCTCCCTTTGAGAGGCAGCTTTACCCTGCAGCTTTTCAGTCTTTCTCCTGATTTAAATAATTCCATCTTTTACCTTTCATTTAACGTCTTCATAGAATATTTTATGAGAAAGGTATCGTAAGAAGCATTCAGAAAATAGGGAAAATGGAAGACATGAACCTTCCAAGGTGACTGCTCTTTGGTAATTGTACTTCACAGTCAAAATCGAAATGAAAACAGTTTTTTGTACATCTTTTGTGGTCACAGATTGTGCTAAAAATGAGTATATAGTGTCTGAACTTATGGTTCTTAGGCAAAAACTCCATTCAAATATCACTGTGGAAAAGTCAATGTTAAAATGTGCTAGTGAGGTAGAAGGAATGAGGAACAAGGATCTAGAATGGAAACCTGGGGAAAAACATCACAGCTGAGTCACTCAGAAACTTTGCATTTATTAGCTTTTTAGATATTTATTCTCCTAGGGGATTATTAATATTTATCACATTGTGTGTCCATATCAGACCCTAATAAGAAGAACTTTTATGTAATAGAAAATATTTTAAGATGAAGCTTTTTTCTTTAGATACCGGAGTTTAAGAGTGCCTGAATTGCAGCAACTTCAAGAGAGATGATTTTCAGTGGGTGAGTGGCAGTTTTTTCTATGTATCAGACCTTTTGACATTTTCCTTTAGGCTAAGCAAAGCAAAGACAAATTTTTTTAATTAAAAATTTAATTTTCTATTTAGTCCATTACATGTATTTATCAATATATTTCTATTTCTACACAGACCTATGAGAAAGTCTGTTCTTTTTAGTTTTAATTTTTCTCTTTTATATGGGACTACAGGAATATTTACCAGTAATCCAGACAAAAAACAATTAACAAACGGTTAATGAAAAATATTAAGAAAAATAATGAAAAAAGAAAAAATAGCAGTGTTAACAGGCTAATAATAAACTAGTTATATTCAGGATGAAAAAAATGAAAAGTAAAATCCTGCCAATTTGATTACTTGCATATCGCATAACTTTAGATAAAATTCTCTAGTGATAGGTTTGAAAGAAATACATTGAGCACTTAAACCTACAATTTAAGGTGAAAACCACAGCAATCAAAAATAGTCATTAAGCGTAACTTTTATGGAACCCGAAGTACTCTTTTATTCTCTACAGACCTGTATATAAGTGAATTCTGCAAATCTGCACTGATAAGAGAAGGAGATGTACTGAGTTCCATAGCTAAAGTGCTTATGCAAATGCATGTTGCAATATTACATCTGGGAGACATGATATTGCTGCAGTACTTCTAATATATCATACAAATGCATATGGTCATGCAACATATTCAGGACAAATGTGTTACTAAAACATAAAAATGCTTCTAGTTGTAAATGATGCATTAATATGCTCTTGAAGCATAAGAATATATATAGATTCATGAACATTAAAGGAAGGAGGGAGCATTAGATAATTTAGTTTGAACTCTTCAATACCAAAGGTATCCCATTTCATCTAGTCCCAGGTCTTCTACCCAAAGAAACAGAGGCCTCTATATTCATTTGTCTCATAGTTAATCTTCACTTCTTACAACTGTATACATTCACAGGTATATCCTTACAGCCTCCAACAACCCAGTCTGAAGTCATTAGGTTAAAATCACCTCAGCTAGTTGCCCTGTATGAGGCAATCATACTTTTGTTTGGGTGGTACTTGATAGATCTTTCTCCAAGAAATAAGAAAGAAAATTTCAGAATTCACTGTTTTCTTGTCTTTCACATATAATTCTGTAATCAGGTTTTGCCCCATGCTTTTTCTGAAAATACAAAAGAGATTGAGATAATTTTTTTCCTATAAAAATTTTTTCTAGTATTTGTGACTTCTCATTTTCATAATTATTCAGTTTTTCTGTTTTAATGAGGACATGAGACCAGGATAAAACATTTGAGCATCGGTATCTTCAGTGCCACCTAAAAGGATTAATACCATCAACTGCTCCTGTCCATTATTTCTGAGTTTAGAAGACTGTAAGATAGCTTTATTTTAATTAAATGTTTTCCATACCTAAGTTTGTTTACCCAATCTAATCCCCACAAACAGATGTCCGTCCTTGGAAACCTTAGCTTAGTCCCCTGTGCTATAGGTAAAGACTCCAATTCCTTTTCATTAGAGGAAAAGAATTGCATTTTCTTCTTTTAAAACTGATTTTGCTGTAATAAGCCCAGAGTATCAAGGGTGAAGGGATTTTAAGGAAGACACAAATGCTTTCTCTTAATTCTCCAAACGCAGACAGCAGCAAAACAGGAGCTGTGCAGTGGCAAGTAGCTCAGTGAGCTAATGAACACTGCTGAGAGTTCGAGCACACTGCTTAGGCTGCCTGCATCTGTGTGCCTTTGGAATTGGAGCTGGCAGGCTTCTGGCTGCCTCAGAGCACAGACAAACCCAGCACAAGTCAAATAAATATAACTATTGTAATTCAGGTCATTCTAGATGAATGCCAGGCCTGATTATAATTATTTACCACTCAACAAATCTTTGCATCAGCCATAAATTTTATCAGCGGTGATTTTGTGCTTACTTCCAAATCATTGCACAAAACATTAAGAAGCATGTGTCCTATAGCCATCACTCCACTACAAACACTGCCCTGTGCTTAAGGTGTTTGACTCAAGCTACTTAAGAAATATACACCTATAGATGCATACATGTTGCAAGCAGATCTGTGTATATATGGTTGTGAGCATTTTCTAATAGCAAGAGAAGCTACTAGATAACTATATGTAATTTCCTTAATGATAAATTTAAACAAACCACATTCAACAACCATATAGAAATTTTACAAAAAATGTGTCACTATTTTTTATCATTAAAAGGCTGTGATAACAGCCTCCCACACATGGGATTCACAAAGAGATACACTCACAACACAGAGTTAAAATCCCCGTCCTGAAAGTAAGGAAGTCTGCATACCTGGTTATTTACAATTAGCAGTCTGGATTCTGCCACCCATGTGAAGGTCTGAAATGGAAAACATGAGAATATAAAGTCCTAAAGGTTATATATTCTTTAGGATTGCTTTAATTTATAGTCTCAAGCAACGACTGGATCTTTAGAAGACCACCAGAATGCCATGTACTCTGGTCACTCCTCCCCTCTCCCCCCGGACACTCTTTTCACTGAGATAATTAAAATATTGTTTACCACTCAGGTCTTCAATTATGGGGCCAGTATCCCCAGCTGGCCATTTAATCCAGTTTTGGGTTTGTTTTCACCAGTAGTACAGCATAAAAGTACCTTTTATGAGTCTGGATCCTGACTATACTTTTCAGAAAATCAATTAAGTGTTATTTGTTAATTTCATTACAGCTGTTTAACTGATGACTTAGCAGTCTTGTTCTTTATAGTATGTTAAGAATATGCACCAAAATCAAATCCCTGTCTGCATAAACCTCCCCCCACCCCCCACTTTTCTGAAATGCAGAAAGAAGAGTCATATGAAATAATGGCTGTTTTGTTTATTTTTGGCTCTAGACATTTCTGGCTTTGAGTATCTACTTAAGAACTGTATTTTGTCTTTAGATGTACCACCAATGGAGAAGTATGGAGTGGTTTTCTCAGGGTAGCTCTTCCAACTTAAGTTTTCTTGCACAGGTTTAGATTTTCAGTGGCAGTGCTGGGAAGACATGGAAGGATAAGAGTATCATTAGGTCAGTAATTCAGATCACAGCAGAGTGACCCGGTTGTCCTAATTTCAAAGGTTATTTTAATTTTATGTAAATCTTTAACTGCCAGTCACAAAAAAATCTGCATAATATGGCTTGCATTTTAGTTTTACTTGCCATCCAATTTTGTATATGAATCTGAGTTAACTAATTTTTTGTGTCTTCTGGTACACCAATGGTATTTCTGGTATTTCAACTAAAACTTGAAGAACTTAATTAAAACCAAAGAAGCTTTTCTCCCCATCTTTATGAAACACAAACTTGTAGCTTTCAATTCTTGTTTCTTTTTTGTTAACCAAACAATTTTCAAAATGATGTGCAGCTAGAAGAGAAAAAAAGCTGACTGTTTCATATCTAAGAAAAGAATAATCTGAACCCAGGAAAATATTTAAATGATTAGGCTAGACTCTGACCCCAATACTCATATTACTGAAGGGTTACTCACCTTATTAATACTAATCCCATGTTCATGTCACTACCTGCCCCAGAAGGCATTTCTTTATTTTAATATTTATTATATTTCATATTCTGTGCTTTTAATTAAATTTTATCTTTAATAAATCCCCTTTTGCTTTGTTTCACTCCCTTCTGTGATTCACTAGAGAAGCTGCATGATAGGAACTCTAATTTCCTGATTGGTTAAACCTACTCCCAGAACCAATATCTAAAACTGAATGACCATGTTATATATACCATCAGAAAGTCAAAGAGAAAAGAATCAGTATAAAAAAATGCTCCCTTCTCAACACCAGCAGATGATACCCTTTGCTCTCTGTTTGTACTTTCAAGTTACTTTTTACTGCTTGATGTTGGCACTGGCCCTGGCTGATAGAAATATTAGAGCACAGCCTTTGAAAATCACCTGCTGGTTCTTTCCCTGTTTGGTAAAATAAAGACTTTGCATGGAAGGTATGCAAACATGCAAAAAAAAACATATCTTTTTTTGGTTTTAAACAGAAGATGTGAATTTAAGGAGATGTGAATTTAACCTCAGCTAAATAAGAACTGGACATCTACTCTTACCGGATCTTCTAGGCCCTCTGATCAATGCACAGGTAATAAAGGATGCACATTAAGTCTGGAAGTCTCTATAAGATAATGAGGATAATCACCCTTTGTAAAACTCTTTCTACTGTCAGTGACGCTAAATATCCAAAATATTTTGTGGAATGCTAAAAATCTATGCATTTCTGAAGAAAAGGATGACAGTTAATTGATTATTGATGACGTTCTTTCATTTAAACAGTGATATCAAGTAATACCACATCTTTTCAAAGACCTGAGCTTCAAAAACTCTCCAGGTGAGGAGATGCACCTCAGATAGTCAGACTAGTAAATTTACCTTTCTATCTATACAGTAGAATTGTTTCAGTTAGTTTTGAAGTTTTTGATGTTTAGTTGTTCCTGGATTTTAAATGTCCTGAAGCCCATAGCAATTTAAGATAGACTGTGATTATCTCATTTATTTTCATATCACACTCTAAATTTGTTAAAACTTCCTCTCCTTTCACACCTTTTTTCTGACTAGGAACATGGTGATAATGAACTCCTCACAACAGCAGCATCATGTTAATCTTTTATCTGTTGCTGTTGATTCTGGACTTTACCATTTTATAGTTCTTTTTAGTTTAACTCTCACAATGACTTTGTTCATTGTTCTCATTTTATGTTCAGCAAGGCTTGTCAGGAGATGAAAAAAATCTTGAAGCATGAGAAACATCACAGACTGTCAATTAATATTTCATTAATAAAGAAAACAACAACAAAATGAACAAATAAACAAGGAAAATAGGCTAAGTGGAGAGGTGTTAATTGAGGAAGATCTGAAAGGCTTGAAAGATCTAAACATAAAGAATTAAGAAAAGAGTGAGTTTTTCATGTGAATTCATCTGCTTGGAAGTTTGAGGAATTGGTCCTGCATGGCTATGATGTTGGGAAACAACATGAAGAATAGGGTAAGCAAAAGCAGCAGAAGTGGGAAAGAGTAAATGGGACAGTCTGGATTCTGGGTTAGCACTGATGGAACAGGCACTTACTTGGTCAAAACATTTTTATTTTCAGATATCATTGGGAAAAAATATTCCAGTAATTTCTACCATCTGAACACCAAGCCAATGACCTGAAATAAAGAAAAAAATACTCAGCATTCAAGACTCCTGCTTTCCTCTAAGAGTTCACTTTGAGTGAGGTGCAGCACGTCTTGGGTCCTTGGAACCCCTGGTCTCCCATAGTGGTCACTCTAAAAATTTTACATTGTTCTCTTGATCAAGTGATGTTAAATGCCAAAATGGATGAACAAAATTAGAAGATTAATTGAGGGTTTTTTTTCTTTGTTTTGTTTTCTTTGTGTGGTTTTTTTTTTTTTTTTTTTGCAATTACTAGGACAGTTGGGCAAAAAGGAAGGGCAGGAAGGGAGAGACAGAATCCTTCACATGCAAGTCACATGTCAGTTACATCTACGTAAAATCTAGTTACAACAAGCAGTGATAAATATGAAATCCTGTGTAGTAGCTTTGAAGAAACAAACTGATATCTTTGTTGGAGATTACAGGTGAGAAAAAGGTTGAACTAGACCTCTGATCACTGCTTTATTTGCCTTCATTGGGTATTCTAATTAATTAAAATACCTAATTTTACTAAGGAATGTGTTTCACACTGTTGTGTAGGTTTAGCTATGAGTAAATATTAAAACATAACACATAATATGAAGGTAATTCTGATGTGTTATGATTAGGGTTTATGAGTTTAGTTTCAGTCTTCTGTATGATTCCCATTTTGAGCATAATAATCTAGTCTTGTATGTTATTTTTCCTCTTATTTTCACTAAGACATAAAAAGCGTAAAGATCTTGGGATATTAGTATTTTTAAGATTTTTAGAAGAGATTTTCAGAAGATGCCAAAGACTAGCCGACATTGCCACAGAAAGGAAAAAAAAAAGCACGATTATATTTAGATCTGGCCACTTGGGCTGGGTATGGACATTTCAGCTGAATGAAGAAAGTCTTGCAGTGCCAGTGTCATATTTTCTCTCTCTGCATATTTTAATTTCTGACATTCTCAAATTAAACCAAAACTAAATTGCCTGAACTAAAAAAATAAAAACAAAACAACAGCAAAAGCTAGATCTTCTTCATTAACCACAGTGAATGAGGTGTACAGTATTTTTTCCCCAAGACTGATTTATTCTGTGAACCATGCATGCAAGCTATCAAAAGCTGTAAATTAGTGGTCACCTCAGGCATTAGAAATAAGAGTTCCTTTACAGGAGCTCCCATTGAGTCGGTCTTTTTCATCTTTGCTAATTAACACTTTTTTACCATTGCCTTGTAATAAATAATTGAAACTATCATGTAGGACATGGTTCAGAAAAGAGAGAGCAAAGACTTTAAGCTAGATCATTTTCAAAGGAATTTTTCTCTGTCTGGTTTCTTCAGTAAAATCTGGAATAACTAGAAAATAAACTGTTTTCTGGCTTTAAAAAGCCTTTGAAACTCTGTACTACCTGAACAACTCTAATTTATTTGCATAAAAAACATCTTACTAGTGCTGAAACCCAAACACTTAATTCTCTGAAAAATCCAGGTGAGCCATAAAATACTTCCATAAAATACAGGATCATATCAGTGTACCCTGTAGTATGTAAGAATGCTGGAGTATCATCAGATCTTCTGAACTGAGGAAGCAACTTTGATTATGAAAAGGAGAGGATTAACCTTAAAGCCTTTGCATTGTGTGGTTTTGATCCTGACTAAACAAACAGAACCGCAGCCAACCACACAAGAAGGCTTTGCCCATCTTCCTCGGTAGCTTTTAAAGCATTCCAAATTCATACTAATGCTGAGCTGGATTAGCCCTTGAGTAGCACCAAAGGCACTAGTTATTTGCATATTTGGAGCTACCTGAGGTAGTGTGATCCCAAAAGAACATTTTTACAGTACTACCTCTCACCTGCACTTTGGTGTGTTTCAAGCAACTTAATAATTAGACACACACCTGCATAGCCCTCATTTGCAAAGAAAAATTTCTGCCATCCTGTGATTGTCAATATGAAGACTGGTTTGATTAAGCTGTGTTAAGCAAACATTAAGAGTGCCTTTTTCAGGATTGGTTCACAGAGCTCCACTGCAAGGAAATGCTCTATGAATAAATATAATTACGGGAAAGGAAAACCTAAAGGTAATTTGATAACCCTCTGCAGAACTTAGCACGGTGTCTAAAAATGAAATGTTGACATTTCTATGGTTACTTTACATATAAAAGAGGTACCTTTCATAAAAAGCAAAGCACGCACTTAACATTCCTCAAAGGTGGATCTAGTATTCTTCATTAGCTAAGTTTCAATTGCCTTTGTCAAGCTTGTCTTCCCTACAAAGGTCTCTGTCAACTGTGAAATCCACTTAAGGTAATTAGTATTCTGTTAGATTGAACAGTCAGTGAATTAGAACTGTAACAAAAGAGAACATCTCCTTGTTTCTTCATTATCAAACAAGTGGAGCTTCCAGCTCCTGTGGCAGC
Organism: Pipra filicauda; assembly: GCF_003945595.2. Lineage (NCBI taxonomy): Eukaryota > Metazoa > Chordata > Aves > Passeriformes > Pipridae > Pipra > Pipra filicauda. The sequence goes on from NW_024104310.1 coordinate 535,833, forward strand.
TGAACCTGACTCTTTTTCATGTCATACAGGCCACACTTAGCACAAGGATTAATAGCTGTGCTTAAAAATTTGATTTTCCATTTTACCAGAAATGATGGTATTTCAAGATGTTTCTATTCTGATTCATAAATCTCACCCTCTCTACAATCAGGAAACAGCTTCCTTCAAATCAGTGTAGCATCTTACTTGAAAATTTTTTACAAATGTTCAGATTTTGTTTAAGAATTTCAACATTTTCTTCAAGCTGTATTTATAATATTTAGACTTCTTTTTTTAGTATTTTATTATGTCACAGAAGAAGGGGCCTTATACAAACGTACAGCTGTTACAGACTTCTGAAACTCTGACATGAAGTAACATCTCAAGAGTTCTAACACATTCTTTTTTTTTCAAAATCTGTCACTGAATGTTTGCTACTTGTTGAAAGGAATATTTTGTATATTCTAATTCAAAGACAGGGGTTTTTGACCAAAAAAAAGGCATGCTGGAATAAATCAGAAAGCTTTTTTAGCATCAAGCCTTCTCAGACTTAGAAACAAAAAGTCATCATCATGGCTAGGCTTTGTGAATGAAGATTTGGGAAGGGCTCTACCTACATTTGCTACAAGTGCTCTGGTGGCTAAAGAGGCCAATATGAGATAGACAAGATCGGTTGCAAAAGGCACAGCAGAAAGACTCCTTGGATGGTATCGGCAAGGCACGATTCTTTCTGCGTTGTCTTTTCTCCTCGAGGGTGATCCTGCGTGTGTTCTCAAAGGCGTCAGCAGCGTTATAGATGGTGTGTCTCCAGACCTCCTGACTGGAGGCCAGAGTAGACCAGTTATGGTGATCAATATGGCCAAGGCTGAGATGTTGTTTCAGAGGGTCCTGTGTTCTCAGCAACATGGCCTCAATGCTCGTAACTGCTCCCTGTTAGAAACAAAAAGTACCAAGTAATTATAAGCAGATACAAAGTCTGGATGAAGATATAAACTGGGAAAAGACTGGGTTATTCATTGTAAGGTCAAGGAAGAGATAAGAAGGAAAATAAGTAGATCAATTGGCTGAAAATCCTGCCGTCTGTGTACTAGTGCCAGAAATAGGGTGAGTAAACGAGAAACAAGGGAATCTCCATAGTTTATGGAAACATATGACTTTGCCAGCATAACAGAATTTGCTAGTGCAAGCCTTCTGCCTGAAAGATGTTAATACTAAAACTCAATATATTATCAATAAAAATGTATATAATGTGAAACGTAAATCTGTTGTCCTGTACTGACATTACTTATCAGCCCTTTGATCTGCAGACTATAAAATGAGAATATGTGAGCCCCAAATCTGTTAGTCCCAAAGATTTGCTCCTTTTTGTTTCTTAGCAGCCAAACAGTATGATTCACTTAGTTTCTACAAGTTTATGCTTAGAAATGCAGGCTCCTAACGTTACCCATGCTAACTAAATTCAAACTAGAATGGGTGTCTGTACTGTCATCACACCTTCAGTACATTGTGTAGACATAGTTTGAGATTAAAGTGTTTTCTGTTTGTCTTGTAGTGACACAGTTTGACACTGAAGGATGAAGTCTCTTCATTACAACACAAATAAGAGACATTTTTGATGCAGAAAATCTGTTTCAGTCACTAGGAAGAGTTTGTCTACATGAAGGCGCTAGTGAGAAACTGGGAAGAGGGTGAATTGAGAAACAGTAGCTGTTGCAGACTCACCCTCTATTTGGAGAGCCTTGGTAGATGCTTACAGCCTCTCTGTGATTTAGCCAAAACCACTTCGAAAATGTTTTTAGTAAGTAATAACAGGTAAACTCAGGCCTAGAATACATTAATGACCTAGGTCACTTCAGAAAATAATGTTTAAGGAGAAAATTTTTCTTTTACCATGAATTAAACTGAAAAAAACATGAAAACATGACAGAATTCTGTACTTTCAAGTACAGAACTCTTAAGGGTGAGTCTGAAATACTGAATTTTTGAGATTTCCTTAACATTTCACATATGACTTAAAAAAAAAAAAAACACCAAGATCGTATTAATATAGCAGAAAATGCTCCTCCAGGCAGAGCTTTCACATTCCCTGTTGTCCTGTGCATGTCCTTTGTATCACTAAGTCATGCTCTTGCAGGGTACTTCTCAGGGAAGGAATTATTTTGGTCCATCTCATTCGTGTGTTCCTGCAGTTACCCTGTGGCACATTTGCTGCTGACAGAATTCTTCAGACAGCTTTCATATCTCTGCTGACATATGAATGTAGCCTGCATCACTATCTTATTTATGTATATGTTTTAGTTTTAAATATACCTATACTTTTTCCTAAGTGCCTGCTATCATTATGAATTGTCCAGGAGGCTTTTCAGAGCTGGGCTAATGCATACAGATGCTGTGGGAGAGAAAGAGAGGGGGAGTCCAGTGTGGCATCTTATTTATGTACTTATTTTCTTTTAAACATACCTATATTTTTCCTGAAGTGCCTGGAACAATATATGCAATAAACAATATTAATCAATAACCATGCTCAAATCATTCAGTTCCCTCTGTTCAGTGCTGTGAAACAAATGTGAGAAACTAAATAGACCTTGTAGCGTGCCCTGTAGTTCAATAAATCCAAGGTCTGTCTGATCACAGAGACAAGGTAATTTTCACAATTGACATCTGCAATACTCTCCCTCTTTTCCCTTTAACTTCAACTGGAGAATTATGAATTTTTTTTCACTTTCAATTTATTTTAACTGTTAAGACATGAAATAAAAGGACAAATAGTTAAAAAGAAGTAAATAGAAAAGACTCAAACTGTTTCAAGACTGATAGAGTACCACAAATAGTTTTTACTGAGCAAAAGAATCTTGGACAAAAAGAAGAAGAAAGAAGGAACTCTTAGTGGTAATACCAACAAAATACTGAGATCCAGAAGAAAACTGAGGGAGAAGAGAGTTATAGAAAAAAGAAAATGTTAAGCACAATAAGTAAGCCCAGCCACAAGTCTGAACTGTTAGTTTTCTTTCTAGATGTGTTTTCAGTTTTTCTATACACTTTGCACGGTTAACTTCTGTATTCAATATTAGTAACTCTTATTCCTGCAAAACTGGGAAATATATGAAAGCAGTTTCTTCTCATCTGGAACTGTGAAGCAAACCCAAATAATTTTGTTTTTCAAAACTATGAAGATGCCAAGAACTAGTTACTGTAAAAATAGATTATGCACAGAATATTCACCTTTGTATGTTGTAAACTTTTCAGTTGCTGAAGTTTCAGGTTATTAAATGGAAAAATGCAAATGTCAAGAGATTCTTGTTCCAGGAAAATAAGGAAATTTACATAGCCATTGTCTGTTTAACATGTAAGTGCACTAATAGAATGGGCCTGATACAATGGAGAAATTAAAATCTAAATAGTAAAAATTCTAAGTGACAGCTAGAAGTGTTTACCAAGTTTAATTTTTATTACTCAGTTTCTTTTTATAGCAACTCTGCAATATTTTTAAAGAGTTTGAAGTTGATATTACATGGACTTATAGCCCTTGAACTTGAAATATAGTTCCTTTGACAGTGGTCTTCAACTGAGAAATGGAAAGTGAAGACAACCTCTTCCCCTTCCTCAAAACAGTTATCAATACCAGCAGTATGTCTGTGAATTTATGTGAGAAAGGCACATATCTTTCTATTGTACTTATGAATTGTTTTTCACTTTAAATATACCTGCTTTTCCCTGTGTATCAACTATAGATATGAATTGTTCAGATGGCTTTTAATAACTTTGTATTTTCTTTAGTTGCTTGTATTGCAATAATGCTCAGGAGGCTCAGTCATGGATGAGGTCTCTTTGGGCTATGAAGGGTGTACAAGCCCAGAATAAATTATTGGTGATCCAAATAATCTGATTTTGTCCACACTTTCTTCTGTCCTTTGATTAGGCTATCTTTAAAAGCTGCTTTTATCATTAAGTTTGGAGTTAGCATAATCTTTTTCTTTGCTGTGGCCCGATGATTTATTCAGTTTATGTAGACTCTGCAGTTTCAAAGTACATGTATTATTATATTCTTGTTTAAACTGAAGACACATTTGTTTGCAGAGGTTTTATTGGTAATTGAGTGATTGTACCAGAGACAATATGTTGCACTGGCAAATCTATCTCCAGTATGTTTGCAAACAGTTTGATATTCTTCTACAAGGTTCGTGTTTTAGAGCACTGCTGTCTAGATGTTCAGGTTGATATCAGTGGAACAAAATGAAAAACGAAGAACCAAAATGCCTGCTTATCCTCAGGGAAGCCATGACAAATTAGCGAGACGATCTCGTGTTATAACAATGCTTTCTGTTGTTATGACAGTTGTCATATTTTAATTCTTTCTGAGCTTTCATTTGGGCACTATCATCAAAATTCTTTGTGCTAGATGATTTGCATTTGAGGTAAACCTCCCCTATTCACCAGTTCTTTGGACTATGTGCCAGCCCGGTCCCCTGTGGATCAGTGCATCCTGAGAACCATTCCATTTTCTGAGAGACTGTCTGTCTTCCCAAGGCACTGTTTTGGCAGCAGCTGATGATGGAGACACTGCAGCCATCCCCACTTGTCCCTGCCTGTGGTGGCCGTGCTGCAGAGAATAAAACTCTACACTACTTAAGTATTAGGCAGGAAAGTCATCTGAGAGCAATTTTAGTGGGCTACAGCTGTTCTCTGCTTCCATCATGGCACAAACCATCTATAAAATAACATTTAGGGCATGGGGTAGGGGGGGATTGTGACTGTCCTTTTGTATCCTATTCCAAGTTGTTAAGTCATGCTTCTGTTAATATTTGTCAACAATCTGACTAGCTTCGGACTGAAAATCCAAAGATAAAATGATACAACTATCACTCCTAATCCCTGAGTCGCTTCTGCTCTCAACTCTTAAAAACACTATAGGTAGGAATGTTGGGCATTTGGCAAGAGTTTCTTTGGATTTCTATTACATTTCTTCTTTTAATTTGGAAAAAAAAATAAAAATAACCCGTCAGTGAAGAGTCCATTACGTTTATTTTTAAAATGTGAAGTGCCCATTAAAAGTGTTCAGACAGTGTAGATGGCATGTCCTGTACAGATACACTGTGGATCTGCATCCTCTAAAATAAATATAAATAAACAAATAAGGCAGCAACCTCCAATCTCAGTCTGAGATCATGCACTGAGCAACTAATCTGTTTTTGCTAGACAGAGGAAGCCTCTGCAGACTGAGAAAAGGTGTCATTAGCTCATTTTCATTCCAGGACCGAAACCAAATAAAGCTAGAGTTGGAAACAAACAAAAATGTATTAAGTTGACAAAAAAGTTTCCAATGGGAAATGAAAGACAACTAGAAACAATGATAATAACATTTTTGTGTGCTTTCATTACATGAACAATTTGGGGATGTGCTGAACAATTCAGAAATATTTCAAATTGCTGGGTATATGCTGTAATTGCTAGTTTACAAATATGTCAGATCCTTTACCATGTGGGCTGCTTTTATCCACTGCAAACAATTCTATATCAGATGTTTTCCATTTAAACTGTTAGAGAAAACACTGCAATCCAGAAATAGCATCAATTTTCATGGCTGCACTGATGAGGGTTATTGAAGCACAATATCATCTTGGCATTTATCAATATGTAATGTTAATTTCCACAGTGATCTCAATTAGTCTCACTCTATACTAACTCAGTATATATGTACTTAGAAAACTATGTATAAAGCTGAGTAACCTGAGACAATAGTTTAAATGGAGACTTGCAAAGATGCTAGAATGAAATAGCAATTAACTTTCTTTTATATTATCTAGTTTAATAGTAAGGTAAACAACTGATTTTGAACGTCTACTGGTGTTTGTTTATACTGTAGTAGTAGGCACTCAATCTGAGGGTTTAGCATAATAAGAAATCTCTTTACCTGCTTATTAAAATTAAAACAGTTTTTATATAACTCTGTTTTTATAACTTTGAGATGGTTACTTAGACACCATAATCTCTCATATATATGATTTTACTGACTTGGGGGAGAGAGAACAAAGAGTAGAGGAGGGAAAGGGAGAGGAAGCGGGGTGTGATCAGAAGGTGTTTGACAATCAGTGTGCACTGAGCAGTTCTCACTGGTTGTTCACTAACTCTGCTTGGAACAAGTTATTCTCATGTATTCCCTACTACATTCTTCCAGATTCTCATCTATATCAAAATCAAATGCTATTCCAAGTTGTTGAGAACTCCGGTGGACTATGAAAAACACTGGCATGCCATGCAGCCATTGGGCAGTGGGTTTGGAATGCATCTACACAAAAGTAATCTCCTGACCCATTTCTACCCAAGAATAAGTTGGTTCAGTTGTGGAACAGCCTCAGAGGTTGAGAAGGACCTTCTTTTGGACAAAACAAAACTGGAAGATGCACACTCCAAGAGGTTGCCTGCTGCACTTCAACCATCAAAAGATGCTCAGTGCCCAGGGTGAGTGTGAAGTAGCCCCTGCAAAGCACATATGGGACCAACAGTGAATTCGTGGCCCCAACTGTTTTGTTTTACTCGTGTGCTTCCAGTGTACTGTAGAATTTGCCCTGGTAGCCATTGCTTTTGGCTAGTGGAATGGTAACAGCACCAAGACTAGGTGAACATGTCGTCTTGGGATTTCTTGCATTGCTACGTAAAAATTAGGAAATTTCCAAATTCCCTTCACCTTGTAGTGGTCCTATAAAAAGAAAGGAACCTGGTAAAATCTGAACAATTTTTAGTCTGTTTACATCCCCAGCATCCCCAAAGAATGTTACAAAATGTGTTGGTGCCCCTCTCTATCATATGATAAAGTAACAGATAATTGTCTATGAATTGTTAATAGAAATGAGCTTAAACAAGACTCTAGAAATTTTAATTTCCTGCAATGCTAAAGTCATATATTGAAGAAAACACTGCACAATGTCTGAGTAAATATTTTCTATAAAACAAGCATAAAGAATCATATTTTAATTGGAAAGTCTAACCCAGTAGGGGTTTTAGAAATGAAGTAGATTATAAAAACAAAGATTTGTTTGGACTGGATTGTTTGCAGAAGATTTAAAAAACAAAGATGTTAAAAAAAATATGAATGTATTAATATTATTTTACTTCTCTCTTGCATTCTCTGTAAATAGTCTGGAAGCAGCATCCTGTTAACACATACATTTGGTGTAATACAATTACTATATTAAAATTTATGCTGTTGATTTAAGGATGTCTGCTCAAACTGCCAAAGCCTCCCACTTGAACCTTCTGTCCCTTTATGCTATTTAATGTGACATGATTATGTTAACCAATTTTGAAATTCATATATGGATATACAATGCATTTGAATGGCTTCTTTCTTATATAGACAATTTGCATGAGATGGCATTGATATAACTTAATTACAAGATGAATGTAAGTAAAATGCTAAACATGGCCATAACTGTCCAGTGCTGGGGAACTGCCAACCACAAAGCCCATACTTCAACAAAGCTTAGCACTCCAATTTATAGCTTAGGCTTGACTCTTGCAGTAATGACATTTTCCTGTTTATCATATCACTTTCAAGTCTTCCCATATGGATCTGAGGGCCCCATCAGACTAAGGGAGTAAATTCAGAAGAGATTCTCTAGAACTGTGTCTACAAAGTAGAGGATCATGACAAAACAGTGAAACTAAACTTGTCATCATGATACATACTGGCCACCTAAATAACGGCTTTTTGTAGGCCAGAAACCTTTATTACTATTACCATTTATTAATATTATTAGTTAATAATATGAATTCAGGAATAGGTAACTAAGCATGCAGGTCAGTATTTACCTTTATGGCACATAAGCAGGTGCCTTTTATTTGGGGAGTGGGACTAGAATAAGCAAGCAAGGGTTCTTGTGAAGGTGCAAACAACAAGTGATGAATTCACCATCACTTATTCTGCACTGACAGTAACAGTCACAACCAAGATCAAAGTCTGAAGTCTGTTCAAACTTTGAAGTATTTCAGACTTAGGTTCTTGTATTTCATTTAATCCAAGACCTGCTTATGAGGGAGAACTGGTGGCATATATATGTGTGAGTACATGTATATATACACCAGCATATAAATCTTAATTAGAAAATGGTAATTAAAATGTCTAAGTAAAGGAAGCCTTTAATTTTGTCCATTATTATGTTCCACTGGACGTGCTTCCCTCTTGCATGTCACACAGTGGAAGGAGTTTATGTATCACTAAGCAATAAGGTTAAATCTATCCTATGTTCTTAATCAGTTACAGTGATCTGTCAAAAAACAAATATTGCTTGATAGGAAGAATATGCCACAGTAGAAAACCACAGGAACACAGCAGTGAACAGCACTGACTACAATTTGAACCTCACCCTAAATAACACTGGTAGGACTCTCTTCAAGAAATATGTAGGATCCTTTTAACCACGGTCAGTCTTAAAATTGCAAATTAGGTATATTTTGAGCAATAATTCCATATTTCTCATTATCAATGTGATAACACTTGTCTGCATAGAAAAAAATTTGAGCTTAAAAATCAATTTATGTTTTAAATGTAGAAAATACACTGACAAGCATTGAGTCAGTGTAACCTTAAATACCGTGGCCAAAACTAGGAATACTGACCAGTACTTGTGTTTACTTTTAACATTCAATAATGTGTTTGTGTGCAATACTGTACTGCTTTTATTAATGGATATATAGTAGATAGATATGAATATAACAATGCACATATCCTTATATATCCAGCACATTTGGAGAAACATACAATTAAAATATAAGTAAATAGATAAACTATATCAGATTCTGACATGCTTTCTTTAAAAATTAAAACTTCCTTTCTTTTTCCTGCATTTATGAGTAAAATGCTATTCTCCTTTAAACCTCTAATTTTGAAAGCTTTCTTTTTGTAAGCTTTTAGAAAAATGCAGAATACATTGGCAAATTATATACAGAGATCCAGAGTCCTCTCTATTATTTCAAACTGTAGATAATGGTTTCTTAAGTACAATATGGTAAATGTGCTGACGTATTCCCATTTTTAAAAATCAAATTGAATATGTAATGCAAATATAATTATTCAGTGTTCAATAATAACTAATGCATTTGAGTGTCTATCTTAATACATGAAAAAAACCTAGGTTTTTCAGTTTGAGTCTAGTTTTCTTTGAAATCTTGGCATCAAAATTATGGCGCTAATTATACTAATTAGAGAGTACAGTGAAACTGTTTATATGTAACTAACTGAAGTCAAGTACAATGAAAATGTGGAGACTAAGAAAAAAGGCTAATAGTTTCCATGCCCTGCTTTGTGAAAATTTCCATTCCAAATTCATCTTGAGCAGATATGATCTATAAGGAAGTCTGTCAATAAAAAATTAGATGTTTTATGACAGCATTATTTTTATCAACTGTGTTAACTGTACAGTGTTACTTTGGTAATGTTTTAAGAAATAGGATATAAAACGAGACAGTTCTCAAGACCAATGAAAGTTCTTTAGCACTGCCATTTTCTAAGTGTGTTCTCTTCCTTATGGACAAAGTTCTTTGTCTAAAAACAGTGGCTGAACTGTGGAAATAAGGGAAAGTTGTAGAATTGGAGCATGTTTTCTTTGAAACTAAAAAATTAAGCTAACGAATGTTGAAAAGAGATGGTGTTCTAAGTAAAGCCCATATCCGTGGCAGGGCTTTTTTTGGAACACAGAACTCGAGGCACACAAGACTGATGCTGTCAGTCTTTGCAGCAGCACCACCACGGCACGTTTAGCACTGTCTTTGCTCTTCCTCTGGGGAGTGCAAGTGATAAGAAGCCACAAGTAGTTTTATTAGTAGAGACAGAGATTATAGAAGCATTGTGGCAACCTTGATTTTTAAGAAGAATTCTGGTGTGCTTTGGTTAGAGTTTTATTTAAAACATTGATCCTTGACAGTTGACGTAATTCTAGCAAACTACTAGTTTTGTTGTGGATTTGCAGTACTAATTGGATGTTGTGATGCTTCATAAACTGCCCTGTCCTTACCTGGTTTGATTTGCTCTGGGTTCTTACATTGCACTAAGATTCTGTAGCCCTGACATTTTCTGCAATGCCATTCTCAACATCCAGAGTTGAGTACTATTGTCTCATTTGTCTCAGTTCTTCAGCACAAGCAAAAGGCAGCAAGTAATGCTAAAGCTCAGGTCTGTATCCTGAAGTGCAGCTCAATATAATCAGAGAGATTGGTAGGCAGCATTTTCCCCCTAATGCTGAGGCAAGGAAAAGCCTGGGGCTGAGAAAGAACTAAGAGGGACACAAAATGGGGATGGAAAAGGAAGAGAAGAGATTCACTATCTGAAACAGAATATATAGAAAAAGATTGGACTGCATAGAGAGAGGATTCACAGATATGGAAAATATGCGGATGAAGATTAAACTTTAGGGGGGAAAAAAAGAGCAGAATTTGGAAGAAATAGGCAAAAAAAAAAGAAGAACAGATATCTCAAAGTGCAGAAAGTCTTTTAGGTAATGCTCTAAACCTCATCAGATCACCAAGAAAAAAGTCTTATATGCCCCCAAGAAAATGAAATACTGCAGAAGAGTATTTATCTTTCTCCTAGAGTGCAGGTTGTCTTCTGCAAGGCAGAATAGCAGAAAAGAAAAACAGAGGAATGCCAGTTCTAAGGTACTCACCAAGTATATGTCATCTACCCCATCTATTCATGAGGAAGGGAAAAAAGAAGAGGCCCTGTTCAGCATTCAGATTTGTAAATGTTTAAGCATTTCTTCAATTTTCACTGGTCCTATATTTAAACATGCATTTTAATTGATCCCAGAAATAATTTAATTTATATATAGTTTTTACAAGCCTGGGGCCTACCTGTCCTAGGCCTATTTGAAGATTTATCTATAGAAACCTTTTACGAAGAAAGGAGGGAGGATTTCATTTACAAAGGCCTAAATCCAAAAGCCTATTCTGAAGTTTGGCTTAATTATTGATGTGCAGTTACACAGGGATTTCCCACGCAACCTCCCAGCAGCATCAGATTACCTTGAAGTTACAGTAACCACTGTAATCTGAACAGGTCCCTTGTAAAGAGCAGAAATATAGGAAAAAAACCCTTTAATGCATTGCACACTGCCAGTCTGGGGCCCCACTAAAACTGTTCTTAAATGATGCAGGTAATGCTCTCTGCTACTTCTGATCCTTTCTCACTGATTTTGTCAAGGAAGAGAATCTCACATGTTTAACTAGCGTAGAAAGAATGGGATTTGCTTGGTAAAGTAAAATTATGTACAACTGGATAGTTTCAGGCTGAGGCTGTGATATATGGGGAAAGTCTTAAAAATATTTGGGTTTGCATTTCCTTTAAAGGCCTGGCAGGATTTCCAAAAGCATGAGAGGAAGAGTCCTCCACAATATGCCTGACACAGATATTGGCTGCCTTTCTGAGGCTTTAAACACCTCAGTATCTACAAAATTTAGCCTACACTTCTTTTGTCTTTTTGGTGGGGTCATTCTTACACCCATATGGCAAGACACCTACAATTTAAAGGTGATATTTCACGTGATAGTCCCTGGAAAGACTGTGAATATATATGGAAGATGAATTCTCCTGTTCTTTCTAGAACACTCTTAATAGGACACTGTGGGAAAGGTTTCTTTATCATTACCCTTAAAATAAGCATAAACACGGGCATTCAAAACCAACGCTTACCCATCATAAAACTTATATTTACCAACTTTCATCCAGAAAAAACAAAAGTTTGTTTTATGTATTGTGTTTTGTATACAGAGATCAGTTAAGTCACCTCTGGAGCAAAATTCAGCAGCTGTTTAATAGTGGCAGCAATGCTGCAGAACCGTTTTAGGACATAAAGAGTAGAAGAATAACTTATCTAATTGAAACTGTGAGAGGAATTTAAGTAGGCAGAATCAAATTACTCAAGCTGGAATTTGGCCATTCAAATATTGAAGCCTTTAAAGGATGGTAATAACTATTCACAGCTTTACGAATATATCTTCAAATCACAATTTTAATAAGAATAAAGAAGGGGAAAATACATTTAGCAGCTTATGCTAGGGAAATATTGTATTAACTGTAGGGACAAAAATGAAGGTAAATATTTAAATACATCTGTTATCATGGGATAAGACTTTGATGTATCAATCCCATCTTCACCAAAGCCTCCTACTGTAAAACTCCCACATTGAAGTATGTTTCTGTTTTGCTTTTGCTATGATAAATAGCTATCACAAAAAAAGGAAATTTGGCATAAAACATGGATAATAAAAGATGTGATTTAAGAAAATAACTTTAGGCAGTGGTTTGCATTACAAAAAGGTAGAAAAGATAGAGCAGAGCAGTGATTTGTTTTGCATAAACACTTTAAAAATATTTTCTTTATGATAAATGGCTTGTATACTTGCTATTCCATTGTGTAAGTGATTGCTAGCTGGTGTGGTTATTCCTTAAGATCAAGAAAACTGGCAGAGTTAAAAAGGGGGCCTCTAATTATATCAGAAGATAATTGCAGTGTCTATTAGATAGAACTAATTTACACCGATAAGTTCTAGACAACCTAGCCTTCTTCAAAGTTTCACTCTGAAGGCATATCTAGCCAAATTTATGTACACTACCACGTTACCAACAGTAATCAGAATTTCAGCAAGCCTCTTGATTTATTCTGTTTCATTAAAAAGAAAAAAATCCAAGTAATTAAAATGCGAATTGCAGTCTGTCCCAGGTTGGATGGTTAGCTGAAGAGCTGCACAAGAATCTGCAAGCTGACACAAAGGTCTCCATGAGTAGTGGTGGTGCTTAGAGCTTCCTCTGCTAGTGGGAGTGATACCCTTGTTACCAAACTTGTCCTTGATAGTGCCAAGCAATGTAAATCTGTGAAATCCTCCTAGAAATACAAGGTTATGCAAACTAGTGTGAATATCTTCCACATGGTGCAGTGCAGAGCATTCCTGTGCAACAGCTACTGGTTTGTCTTGAGAGCATCAGTGTTCTATTAGTGCAGTACTTTGTCTCAGCTTATTATGGCTGTGCTGATGAGTTTTATTGCCATTGCTTTGGTCACAATGGGTTTAGAGATTGCTGCCTGGTGCTCCAAAACACACTGTAGACAGACATCAAATTTATCTTAGGCTTAGCTACAATTAAAAAACAATAACAACAAAAAACCACAAAAGGACGCCTACAGTGCAGAGGGACAGTTAAGCATTTCTGTTTGAGATTCAAAACAGCCAGCACACTGAGCAAGGTTGGCTGCAGGATACAAAACTAATACGCTTTGTACACATTAGCTGAGCAGTTAAGGACCAGAATGCTGTTCCCTCCTCATGACAAAGATTTCAAATCTCATTTTTCCAGAGTCTGCCCAAGGCAAGTCTACCTGTTCCTGTTGACTCTGGGGCTACTTACTGTGCAAGGTTTGTGGAGACCAGAGAAAAGGGCACACCTGTATTTGACATTGCAGTCATGTGGTGAGTATGGCTTTCTCCCTTGGGCCAATCTGCCCTTTACATCCTTCTGCCAGGTGAGAGTTGCATGTATTTCTCTATATAATCATTCTTACACTGTTTTTCAGTCTGAAATGAAAATAAGTGAGAGAGGAGACACTCAGGGTGGTAAGAAAATAAGGAAGGCTCAATGTCAGTAGCTTTTTCAGTCTCATTCCCCAGTTATCATCATACTGCAATTATGTACCTTTCTAAATGCATCTGTGTCACTCCCACATTCCCCAATAAGTTTGGATAATTTCTGCACGGTTCATTGCAACCAGATTTGTGGAAGGTGGAGGTCTCAGAAATAATTACACGGATTCGAGTTTTGTACCCACAAACAGCCTACAGAGGGAAACTGTACACAGTTCTGCATGAATGCAGTATTGGACACCAAAGAATCCTCTCTGAGGTGTCTCCTATAAGCACCTTTGGGTCAGGAAAGTCTTTAATGAAGATTTCATTTTCCATCACACTAGACCAGACAACCAAAAAACCACCCCAAAACACGGTAAACTTAGTGACCTTTGTTCTATTGGTCACAAAACTTTCTTAATATTTTTCTTAATATGGCTTAATCACCTATAATTGTTGTAACAAGCGTCCCAAAAGGTAATAATGATATTCTATGACAAATTTTATACACTATGATACGTGTCCTTTAGGCTTTATAAAGGCTCCTTGTGATGGCTTTGACAAGCTTCCCCAAGGCAACTGAGGCTCCTTTACATAGTTCATTAGTTGAAAAGGGAAATGGGCTTTCAGGTGCTTAAAAAAGATTAATATTTTTTCAGTTCACTGTTCATAGGAAAAAGTGAATATAGAATAATTCAGGGCCAAATTTGGCTTTAATCAGAAAAATGTATTTTGGGGAAAAATAGAAATATTTATACCTGATTGCATAGATTGATAGATGACCTTTCATGAAACAAGAATGTAGCTCAAACAACTGCTGTTCTTAATTTTAAAACAGAAGTAGTTTGTCCTCCTTGTGCCAGATCTTAACTTCACACTTTCTTCTCCAAGATCACTGTTTGCAACGTTTATATCAGAGAATATTTATAATAAGCTAAGAGCATTTATAATAGGATAACCTAGGACAGGATAATGAGTGTTTCTCAGTCACTCAGGGAGAAAGAAGTAGAAAGACCTGACTCTTGTCATGAGCTATACTGCCTCATCTACAGCTCAGCCATTAGCAAAGGCCTGTGCTTTAACATATTAGCATAACCTTTCCTTGTACTGCAGGTCAGAGAAAACTCCCATTTAAAATCTCCCTCATTTGTCAAGACAATTTCTCTTTTGACATCATCCAGGAGGTAGTGGCTCTTATTGCCATATCTCTACTATTTTTGCTGGAAACAGATTATGGGAGCAGGATCCGTGGTCTGCCACGTAATTACTCGCTTTCTGCCTTACTACCTACCTTGATTTTTTGAGTGTGTCGTTTAAAATGAACCACCAGCTTTTCCATCAGTGGCAATCATTACAACATATCAGACAACACTAATAAAACAGGTAATGTTTTTGTACTCCTTCCTATCTCTCTTGCAAGCTTACATATTTATATATATATATGAATATATATAATCTCCTTAATTAGGGTTTTTTGTTAGTGTTTTAGGGCCTCAGAGGTAATCTGACAGCAATATTGATTAATATCAGCTGTTGCTGATAATCAGTGTTCAGAAAATTCATACAGATTTATTCTAAGCAAGTTTTACTGTATCTAGTACCAAGTATGAAACTCTGAAATGAACTAGTAGAAACCATAATGGTAAAAATACATCCCATGGAACATGTATAGATGTAGTTTATGGACATATTCTGTAGATATTAGCAGATCATATGTTCATATTCACTATCAGGAAAAAAATAGAAATGTATGCACTAAATAACTGGCAATACTTTAACATCTGGGTTTTTTACATTTATGCCATAATTAAAATGGTTTCAATAAATTTTGACTTTTGGTTATCAGATAAATTGTACGCTGATCCTCTTCCTTTCCTTCAGTCATTCTTCTGTTACATTTTGTTAAAGAACTATAACATTGTGTGAAAAAACCCCAAAATTTAGAGAACTTACAAGTTATATTGTAAAGCTAAGAAGCATCTCCAACTTATACACCTTATTTTTTTAACTACATTTAGAACATGAATGAGCTGCATTTTTGATCATATGTATGTTTAGCTATTTCTGATAAAATCAGCACATACAGGAATAACAAATCTGTGAGGAAAAATCTGTAAAGCTGGTTCACACAAAGGATTGTTATCTCTGTCTCTACCAAATAGCTAAGTCAAGTCTAGTTAAAAAAATGAATACATGCAACTTATAACACAGACAAATACAGCCATAGGCTTTGGCAGTCAGTGGGACTATCATGCATTACAGACAATATAATACTACAGAAATTTATTTATTGAGATCCCTGCCTTTCAGTTATGTGTATTTGCATTTCGACCAAGTTTTCTATCAAAACAAAGCTTTCAGTAGCTTGCTACAGATCGGTGCCTAAAATAAAAAACGTCCTGATGTTCATTTTTTCACAATGGCAACTTCACATGACTTAGTTTTAAGAACTAATACAGCTAAAAATTCTTCTTAATTCAGTATTTGAAAATGTCTACATACAGTTTGTTTCAGTCCCAAATGTAATAGTCTTTTAAGCACATCTGTACTACCATCTACTGGAAAGGTGAGTAACTATGTATCAGCAATCACTGCTTCTATCTGCTTCTGAAGCCAGAGTAAAAATAATAAAAAAAAGAATCTTACGTTTCTGCCACAAAAATTGCATCTTTGTGTGCACTTTAAGTCATACTGACACTAGAAATCTCTCATTGCTAATCTTTTTCAGAGATCAGGTTGAGCTAAGGCTGGATAGTTTCCATCAGGATATATTTCAGCCAAAAGTGAGACATTTTTATCATTTTTTTTGATAAGGTATTGCACATCAGTAGTTCTCTTTCAGCTTCCGAGATAAACAGAGGGAGGAGAGCGAGAGTGTCTGTGTGTCTGTGTGTGTACAATTACAGTTCTCAGGCAAATAAGGGAGCCAGAAAATCCAGCAGAGGCAGGTACTGTGTATGTTATTCTATATCCTTCTGCACTCCACACACCAGCTCTGTTTTCTTACAATTCTGTTGTGCCTTTCTAGGATATCTTGAAACAGCTGTGCTAGGACTGCTGAATTGTATTCTTTAGCAGGGTGAAGAAACATCTTCTGAAGGGAGATCAGATTACTCTTTTTTTTTTTACACACCTAACAGCCTGCATTCTTTGCTAAGCAGCTGTGCACACACACACCCACACCCACACCCACACCCCACAAATGCAAACACGATGGGAGTTTTGCAAATAATACATCTGGATACCATCAAGGGAACAGGAAAGCTATCTCTAGCTGCCTAACATGTTATCAACCTCCTCGACAATTTCATCATTTCTGCAACTGGCCACACATACACACATCGTTACCTGCTTCTAGGCAATTAAATAATGTTTCATGCTGATTACAGACTTCTCCATTTTTGTTCTTAAAACCATGCCCGGGCAGATGCAGGGAGAGATGTGCAGGAGTGTAAGATGAGTGTACATAAATGAAAAGCAGAGGATGGCAGCAGTGTTATTAGTTTCTGGATATGAGGAAATGGCTGTTCTCTGTACATCTATTTAAAACTGTATTTAGAATACTGCATAGGAATTACTTTAAAGAAGGTCATTGTGTTGTTCTTAGGCACATCAAGGACAGATGAAATAATAATAATTTGTTCAAATAACGTGTAGATGAGGAACTATTAATAATGCATACTGTTATTAATAGACATTATTTCAGCACATTTAAAGGAATGAGCATGGCTGCAAAGAAAACTTTAAAAAACACATTTGAAATATATTTAAAAAATACAATTTAAAAAATACATTAAACCAAGCCTGTAACAACTGGGATACAGTTTACTTTCTTCCTTTTGGCTTCTGCCATTGAGGGAAAGAAGGAACCCTGCCTCTCATTAGAGAGCTATACAAGACCCATTGTGTGTCTAGTAGCTCATTTTGAGTCTCTAAAAGCAGGATAATTTATTTTCAATAACCCAGGATGCACACTGAATGCCTTCTGCAAAGGTACCTTAACGGCATCAGAGCACATAGTGAATAATCTCCCTCAGTCAAAAAAAAAAAAGAAAGGACATCTGAAGGGGAAAATGAAATAAAGTAAGCAAACAGACTCCTATAACTTTCACACACTTACACAGTTTGAGTAATTCTTGCTGGATTTTCACCTGTTCTGGAGCACCCTACCACACAGGGAAAGCACACCACTTTGCAGTGATTATCATACTTTACTGTTTCATAGCCTTTTTCAGCTTTAAACCTGATGTTTTCATGTTTTTGTTCAGACTTCACTGGTATGAGTTCCTTCTGTCCCTAACCTGAGATTTAAGAACCTTCTCTGATGCCAAAGAAAACTCAGATGGCCATTCAGTCTCTTTACTCCTTTTTCTCAGCTGTGACTTCTACTCCACCTTGTCTTGAACATGTCCTTCATGCTTTCCTTTCCCCTAAATGGATTTTACCACTCTCACTCCAGTGGCTGCTTTCTGATACAGCTGTATGTTCTCTCCTCATTGAGTATATTTAAAATTAACTTCTCTGTTAATTTTTAATTATGTAAGCTATTTTTTTCAAACCATCTTACTTGATTGGCTTTCTTTGTTCCCATGTTATTCATTCATCTTAGGAAATGTTGTAACATAATCTTTACTTGCACTTGTTAAAATTCAGCTGCCTTTAACTTTCACTAGTTTTTATCATAAATATCCTATATTCCCTAAGGTTGCAGATACCAGATTTACTGGCAACAGAATTCACAGATGTAATACTGTTCCAACTGATAAATATCTCTAATATTGTCATTTTTCTTTGACTGTATTATCTGTGCAGGATATGACTTAAAAGTGTGAATTTTCTTTCCCGATGCGATCTATAAAAATGATATCTCTTTCAAATACTCAAGACTCAACTCTGCCCTAAGGCCTACACAATTCTAGCTGTTAATCATGTTGAGGGAAGTGATGGGCTGGAACAGTAATTGCCTTCCTTATTTCTCTTTTCTAATTAAACTCTCCATTACCCTCTCTCTAAGTGAAAAAAAAAATCCCAACAACATATAATTAATAGTTATATCAGTTCTTTCCTTTATTTACTTCAACATTGGAGCTATATTTCTTACCTGTCCATCTACTGCACCTTTTAAGACCATAAGCCTGCTGGAGACCAAGGTCTGCTTTGCCTTTCCTGGTTTGTACAGCACAGCCATTCTCTAAACCTGAGGGAGGATGTGGAATACTCATGTCAGATAAAGGCAACATCTTTTCACTAGATCTCTGCTGTCAATTAGGCTGAGAACTACTCTACTTTTTCCCTTAATTTAATGTTATGATAGAGGAAGAGGGACGGTTAGAGAAGGGGAAGAACCTATCATTTTTATATCAGTCTGAAACGCATGTCTAGTCATACTTGGGCTGGTTGTATCTGTTTAATCTGAATCATTTGACAAGACAAATTGTTTGGCTGATGTGCACAGGGGTTTGTAGAGGAATAAACTGAACTGCTGTCTGAGGATGGGATTAATTTCTCTGAGAAATTCCAATATATATGTAAATATCAACATTCTCGTTTCCACCATGTAAATAGAAACATGTGCATAGAAACATGCAGTTTTCCAAACTTCTGACAGCAATCTGGGGCTATCCTTCAACCTGTTCACAGATTTTTGACACTAACTTCCAGACCTATATACATATTTATCAGATGTAGTTTTAACCTAATATGGGAAGGTGTTAATGTAGCAATGCAAGAATCAGTAAAACCCTATCATGTTTAGAACATTTCTTCCTTCAGGCATATATAAAGTACACCACCACAACAACCAGCATGTTCCACCCACAAAAAAACACCTCAAACAACAACCCTCCCCAACTTAAAGTCTGATAAATTCTAAAATGTGATTATACTCTCTAGTTGAGCAGGGGACTCAGCAGGAGAAACAGTAGCAAAACAACACCTGACACCCACTCCTGGGCTGCTACTGAATTCATGAATACTGCAGAAACATTTTAGCTTGATAAATAGGAGAGTGAAAAAAATCAAATAAAAGCACTGAATAGGAGAAACAGTTCTGTAAGCCATTCACAGTGGGGAGAAGAAAAATACAGTGAAAGTGAAGAGAGGTCCTTTTAGACTAGAGAATGTTTGAGATTAGAATGACATGATTTTGCTCTCTCATAATTAATATTCTTTTTTTTAAATAGAACACTTATACAGTTATTTTTTTTTGAGCCAGGCTCAAACACGGGGAAAGCTGTTCTTTAAATTACCTATTTCTGAATGTTAAATCAGTCCTGTTAGTTGTTCTTTATGTGTCAGGTGTGAGCGAATGGATCCGGGAGTGAAGAGTGCCACCATCAGGGCAACTGCCAAAGGGATGCAGTTTTTTATGATGATTAGTTACTCCTTCCTTTCCCAACTTCAAGGTTTACTTGAGAAAACATTCTCCAAAATTCTTTTATCTAATTTTACCTGAGCAGTCAGACAAAGCTGATTGAGTAAGTTAATTACAGGAGATTGAGATTTCTCTGAAATCATGTGGGTTTTTGAGGTTTCACATTTTTCTGCTTATGGCCTGTGTTGTTTTTTGGCTCTTCCACACAATGGCAACTAAATCCTAGTTCTTTTCTTTTTTCTTTTCCTTTTCTTTTCTTTTCTTTTCTTTTCTTTTCTTTTCTTTTCTTTTCTTTTCTTTTCTTTTCTTTTCTTTTCTTTTCTTTTCTTTTCTTTTCTTTTCTTTTCCTTTCCTTTCCTTTCCTTTCTTTTCTTTTCCTTTCTTTTCTTTTCCTTTCTTTTCTTTTCCTTTCTTTTCTTTTCTTTTCTTTTCTTTTCTTTTCTTTTCTTTTCTTTTCTTTTCTTTTCTTTTCTTTTCTTTTCTTTTCTTTTCTTTTTTCTTTTTTTCTTTTTTCTTTTTTTCTTTTTTCTTTTCTTTTTTCTTTTCTTTTCTTTTTTTTATCTCCTCTCCAAACCTCTCCTCTCCTTTCTGCATAGAACTCATATTTTATTTATATTTTCATTTATTTTGTTCTGCAAATGGATCAGTCTCTCTTCCCTCTCAAGTTATTGGTAGATGAGCATTGCTTTCAAAGAAAGACAGATTAAACTGGATCAGTTGGTCAATCTTTGTAGCTGATTTCATTTTGTGGGAAAAACAATCTTTTGTCCCTAACGTGAGTGCACCTAAACAAAAATATCCTCTATGGTTCTTTCTTTGGTGGCTCAAAGAGACAAATAAAAAAAAAGTAAAAAATCATGAAAATTCTGACAAACAAAAGCTCATATACCATGCTTGTGTAGATTTCACCTTAATGATGATCATGACACTAATCCAAATTCTTGACCAACTGGGAGTCAAAAACCACAAAGCAGATGCAAGACCAAGGCTCTGATTTACTTGTAGGGACCCAAACCTAAATTTCTCATGAGGTTGTCCAGGCAGAACTCAGCCACTGCAAGATGCTGTTCTGGAAAGAAGGTGTTTCATTTGTTTGGGTTTAATATCTTTACACTGCATAGAAAGAATTAAACACAGCTTGGAGAATAGATTAAAAATCCTGAGATAAGTGGCCTGACCATCAAACTTAATGTTTTGCAGTCACCCAGAAGTCATCCTTGCTGTTTTGGACTTTAGCTCAAGAACCCTTTAAGTGTCAAACCACTCTGCTTAATGCTGGGGGAGCCTTGGAACCCAGAGCTGTGGCAAAAATCAAGATATCTAAGAATGACTTTCCAGGTTGGTATTTCAGCATGATTCTTAGTAGTGAAAGCTATTGATCTGAGGTTTGTTTTGGTACAGAAGCAAGTAATGAGCAAATATATAACTACATAAAAGAGACTTCTGTAAGGTTTATAAATGATATTCTGATGTCCTTAGTTTATTTAACAAGTTGTTGACATGAAAAATTTTATTCTAAAATTTACTTTGTATTTATTTGTCTGTTTCTTTGTTTGAGAAGAAAAAAAATGTTTAGATCACATTATATTCATTTTTACATTTGATATTTGATGTCAAATCAATTGATATTGATATTTGCTGTTGATCCATTCTACAAATCCCCTTGTTATTTACGCAGTCCTACCTCATATTCTATGAACTTAAACATGAGATTTAACATATGTCTTGTGCTTAACCCTAACCCTTTGCATAGAAACAAATTTCACCGGCAGTCAAAGTAAAAATGTAACTAATGCAAATATCTAGTCTTAGTCAGCACACAGAAATAAAAAAGAAAGGTATAAAATCCCCTAAGAAATTATAATACTAACAATAATATTGAAAATCATCCTAGAAAATAATGATCTGGGTCCAGAGGTAAAAGAAAATGTCTGTGACACTACGGACTTTAAATAGCTCATTTTACTCAAATGTTAATGTTTTTCTTAAACATATGAAACTGTAGTTATCGTGAAGATACAGGTATAAACTAAATATATGAGTAAGTAGGCACTTTGAAGAGTTCCAAACTCTGACTTGTTTTTGATATTCAAAACATGCCATCTTCACCTTTAAAACGCTAACATTCCTTAGAAATGTGTGATTCTGCAATGAGCTACAAATATTTGCTGTTGAGATATGAGTTATAAAATAACCATCATGAACAGGGCAGCCAATAAACACATTCCCAGATTTCTTTCAGGCATTAATGTTCAGTCAAAAGCAAACCCTTTAATACACGGTTATGTACTCAAGTTGGGATGCTATTTATGATTTATTTTTTTCTGCCAAGTATGCATTTTTCCTTCTTTCTGACATATTTCATATTTTCTGTATCTGTGACTAGAGATATTCTCTACTGGGTTATTACTCATTTGTTTATACCTCAGGAAATGACTATCCTAAAAAATCATTAACAGGTAGCCGACCTATTCAATATCTGCAAGCACAGGTAAAACAGTGCACTGTGGAACTGCAGAAGGGAACTTACTGTGGGCTGATACTAAGATGTGCATTGGCTGAAAAGAGATGCAAATTTTACCATTGCATTCATTTTAACCTCTCTCAGAAAGCTGCAGAGACCAACATTTACAATAATGGGGAAATATCTTTAGCAAATCTCTGCCAGCTTTATGATATGCATGTTTTGCCACTGGGATGCAAATGATACACTTACCACTTTCAGGTTGCAATTTTTACATTAAGCTCTTCCTCCTCTCCCCTCCCCTTCCCTCCCATTCCTTTGGTGTCGTCTTCCTTCGTCTACAATTATAAGCTGAGGGTAGGTATCACAATTCTCCAGGATACTCCCCAGGAAAACATGAAGAAGACTGAAAGGAGGTGGGGGTTTCCAGATGGCATGTTTTTCTTTTCTAGTCCAGTGAGTAGTGCAGAATGCAGGTCAGCTGTGAGAAAACAAGATTGGTAGAGCTCTCCTGGGTCACCATGGTCAGGCACTGTCAAAATGGGAACCACATCTAATGAGTAAATTTGGTGCAGGTTATTGGCAAATTTACTGGTGTCAGTAGCGCACTAAACAGGAACAATGGTTGCTCGTTTGAGAGCTGTCACTACTCTCCACAGGGAGGCTCCTGCACTGCACTTGCCCTTGCCCGTGGCTTTGGGCTGGGTTATTTCTCACTTCTGCTGCACTCTCTGATCTCCTCAACCACTCAGTGCTTTGAAGGACCAGAACCCGACTTCATCCCTTCCTCAAAATTTTGTATTTAGTTTTTGATTTCCAAGCTGGTTTTGCACAGGTTAGGTGTATTTTGAATCAAACATAATTTTAAGTTTGAGCACTCCCAAAGCCAGTCTAGGGAAGAACTCAGATCCTGGCAAAAATATGAACTCTATCAGGAGGACCCAACTCATTTCTTGATTTTTTTTTTCCCCAGGAGATGGGTGGTGTTAAAATCTAATACTTGTTCCTCCCAGTTTTCATACTGTGTATGTCAGCAGTGGGGGGATTATATATGTACTGTTATGTGAACACCTTCCAATGTGCAAGATTCTTCCTTTGTCCAAAAAGAACAAAAAAAAGGAAAAAACACCCCTACCATCCATGTCACAGAGATGAACCAAATTATTACCAAAAATTACTGATGTAAAAATCTCATTCAAATTCTTTGTTTTGATCCTTCTGAGGTGTGTGGCAATTTTCCTGTCAGATGATGAGGCAAGAGTTTTAACTTTCAATCTGTCCCAAGCACAAACACTCCTAAATGATTTGCCAGTACCTGTTCAAGCTTTATACATATTTGATGCTATTTACTTATTAATGATTGTGAACATGGTTACTAGATAATCTTATACTTCTACCACACAAGGTATAATACAATTACATTGCTTCTTCTACTATACTTATTGACCTACTTTAAGAATTTGTAGAATTAATGGAGTAAGATACATTCTTTTTATTAACAGAATTTTAAAGACTTTCATTTTTGTAGGAAGAAAATGTAAATTATTGAAGAAACAAACAAACATTCATATTTATATATATGAGAACAAATCAATCAAATACCATGATTCCAAGTAAGAATTTAAAAAAATCATTTTATTTCTAAAGACTTTCATGAAGGAAGGAAAAGAGCCAAATATCGAAGTACATTAAAAATACGTTTGAATTTAAAGTATTTTTTCTCTGTGAATAGCCGACAAAATGGTAACCAAAGTTTTTTCCTGTGGTATTTCAAATAATGAATATTATAAGGGGGAAAAAAAGTATATAAGGAGAACAGACACAACCTAAAAGTACTCTTCTTTCCATGATATAATTAAAAAAATATTCAAGTAACTAACCCTGGAAAGAAGAACAGTTGTATGTGATGCCAGCAACCATGCCAAGCAAGCCAATCCTACTTTAAATCCTG
Source organism: Pipra filicauda (assembly GCF_003945595.2). Classification (NCBI taxonomy): domain Eukaryota; kingdom Metazoa; phylum Chordata; class Aves; order Passeriformes; family Pipridae; genus Pipra; species Pipra filicauda. The sequence goes on from NW_024104310.1 coordinate 560,211, forward strand.
TGAAAAATTCAATCACAACAGAATCAGCATGCCTTCCTTCTTGTAATTTGTCATGAATAGTTCCAGGTTGCTCTGGTATTTCTTGCAGAAGGCCATCTGACAGCTGTAGGTGTTATGTCTCATGCCTATAAAACAGGAGATTATGGTGGAAAACTTAATAAAATGACAGCAGAGAAATGAAGCAAGTTGAAAGGCTCTAACTGGCTCAGCCTCTCAATCAGACAGTGGAAAATTAGAGGGAAAGAAAGTCCCGCCAATTTAAAGATGTTATGAAGTGTTTCTCAAGATATTCGAAATAAGGATTCTAACATCTGTAATGAAGGTGAACATTTATAAAATGCATACTGGTATGTAAAAAAAAGAAAAAACTGAGCAATATGTCACAACCATTTTCTGGCATTTTGGATCCTGGAGTACCAGGATCCCACAAGTTATATTCTTCCATTGATCCCCAGTAGCAGCTCTACTGTATATGTTTTAAAATACACATCCACTTGTAGTAACAGGACAATCTTGAGGCCTTTATCCATTCCCCTGTCTTTTCCAGGTGGTGCTAAGTTCTGTAAAATTTGTTTCCACTTAGCCTGACAGAGAAATCCTGGTTTTTCTTCCTCATACACGTGCAGATTGGCTCCACAGTAAACAAATATGATGGTCAGATATCCAACCTACCCTGTACACCCTATGAATACAAAGCAAACCTGATGATTTTTTGTATGTTAAGCTTACTTTTTCATTCACAGTTTAATTATATAACAGATTGTTTTAGGTCCAACATGTTCTTGGTACAGCTGACCTTCTGCAAATGTTTTGCACAGAACAGTTTATGTGCGTGTGAAATCCACACACCTGCATTGCAGGTCTGCTCAGAATGGACGTAGAAGGTACAATATATCATCATATATCTAAATCCATCAGAAACATAACTTTTTTTTCAGAAAGGCAGATCTTCAGTGGTCCCATGGACTCCTTCTTTCATAGTATACCTTGAGTTTTGTGTGAAGGTACAGTCAGCATGAACTAAAGTCAATATTTCTCTTGTATCTTTTTGAGAGGTATTGTTGCAATTTTTAGCTTCCCTTAATAGCCAACCACAATCTGGAGCAAGTCTTAATTACTAAGAAAAACTCCAATTAGGATCTGAAGAGTAAGAGCTGAAGGGGTGGGGGGTGGGGGTGGGATGGTGAGCTGGTGGGATATGTGTGTATGTTTGTGCATCTTCAGACAGTGGTGGTGGTGCAAAGGTTCCTGTAGAAAGCAGGAGCCAGATCTCATCAGGTAGTTACAACTATAATTATATTTAAAATGGAGTCCCATGGAGTGCTCCTGTTACTAAAGCTTCCTCTAGAGTCACTTCTTTGTTGAGTAACTGCAGTCACCAGTGTTGAAATGTGGTGCTCAGACTGGGAATTTCAAAAAAGCCTAAAGGAATTAGAGGCCTTTGAACTAAGTTATCTCCCTTAGGCTCTACTGAAAACCTCAGGCTTAATCTTTTGTTTTGCGTCTTTCTTTAATCATGTCTATAATTTTTCCCCCTCACTTGCAGGCATCAAAGGGATTCCTTCACTCTACTCCAGAAAATTGACCAAATTTAGTCACTGGTAAAATAAAAATTCTGCTTAAATTCCTCACTTGGGAGCCCCTATTCATCCAGAACACCATATACATGTAAGTGACAGCTATCATCTACTCTCATTTGCATCAGGGAAATACTGATATTACAGGCAAACGTTGAATGTGAAAGCTTATCAGGTACTTAGCTTGGCATCCTTTTTTGTGCTCTGCCAGAGCTGATGTGTGCTGTTTATGTCTAACAACTACATTATTATGGTTATTGAGCAAAACAGCTGCAGAAATGAATGTTCATTTATTTTCAGTTGGTTTTCTACAGATCAGGTGATGCTAAATTACAGTGTCTGTAGTTTTGATCATAGTGCAAAATGTAGCATAATTTTAAATCTATAATTTTAATTTTTTTTACTTGAATTTTGCTTCTATGGAGAAACAGTCTAAAGATGAAAACTGATACAGAGTACCATACTGTTCTCTTACAAATTAAAGTGTCACTTCTGCTGGTAAGTTAAATTACACTTTCAAGAACAAGACTAAAGATGTTAGACTAAGTATCTGGTTTTACAGGCATTTGCTGCAGAAATCAGGAGACTGGACGAGGGATTCACAGATAATAATGTGAAAAATTTTTGTCAAAGTGTTTTATGGAGACACAAAAAGAGGGCTCCTGTAGATCCCTCCACTTTGCAGTCTCTATCAGAACCAGTTTGTTTTGTCTCTTGGTGGCTTCAGGAAGTTCATCTGGAAGTTTTCTTTATAGCGTGATCAAAAGGAGTAATCATGCACCACTCTCCCCAGTGCGTGCTTAGAGGCACCAGCAGACACTGTGGGACCAGCAAACTCTGCTCTCCTAATTTAACTGACCTTGCTGAACCCTAAGGCTTTCCTCTACGGACACCCAATCCAGCACTGCCATATTGGTGCCACATTTAGCCTCTAGGTACCTGCCCCATGTGATTTAATAATGTGTGTTTCCTGAGTGGAGGAATTAAGTGAGCCTAGTTTCCTGTGGCTTTTTTCTTGTTTGTTTTACAGGTAGATTCCTTGGAGCTAGAGAAAGAATAATGAGCAGTGCTGGTCTAGAAGTGGGATCTCCAAAGGAGATCCTGCAAGCGTGGATTCTCTAGTCACCAGTGATGGGCAAAAGCTCACTCTGCAAGGTGGGACCACTAAAAAAATCCTTTTTTCTTTGCTTGCCACTTTTTTTTAATGACAACTGGAGGACTGAGAGGTCTGCTGAACCTCTGACTGAGAGCTTTGTTTAATTGACCCAATAGATACAAAGTTATTAATGGACAATGGGAAAATGAACAAACTGGCCCATACAAATGCATATCTAGAGCAGAATGCTGCAAGATTAATTTCAAAAAGAAAACACTGTAGAAAAAAATGGGCAATTTGAATGGAAATTTTGTTTGCGGATGGGGAAAAGAATTTCTAATTGACTCTTCCTGCCCCTCCATCTATCACCCCCTCATCATCTTCTGCAACTACTTTGCCATTTGTGAAGGTCAGGCTAAATCTCAACATATGCTTTTAATTCGAGGACTCGAAGCAGCATTTCCCAAACTAGGAAATCTGGAAGCAAGCCTGGAAGTGCAAGAAGGAGTAGAGTCGTGAATGGAAAAGTTTGGCAACTGTGGTATAAAGCTTACTCATTCCACCCAACCAGACTTTCAGCAAGATGTGTTTGGTTTATAACTGAATTAAGTGGCTCCTTGCATTGATGGACTTAAGAAAAAGGCAGCTGGTAGAGCTATGATGTCTCTATGCTCTTCAGGTTGCAACCATCATAATAAGATTCAAATACTTTAAGCAATGTATAGTTCTTTCCTGTGCAACAGATCTTTTGACATAAACCTCTGTGGAAATTCTGCTATAAGAAGAAACATAACCTTGCTCCCTTCCCCCTCCTCTCTTGTGAGTACTGGCTTTTTTGCAAAATGGCCTCATCTATAAAGGCAAAGGCAAGGCTGTCAGTGTGTCATCTTACGAAAGGATGGAGTCCTACTGCTGGTGATGTTGAAATTATCTCATAATTATTGGCTGAAATCCTGCCCTTTCAGGCAATGGCAAAAACTCCCTGGCAGGCTGTGTGGGAGACAGGGGTTTCCCTCCTGTCATAGACTGTGGTGGGTGAATTTCTCAGTGTGAGTATGTTTGTCATTAGTGTTGCTGCAGTTGTATTGTGTGTGGTTCTAAGAAATTCCCTATCCCCATTCTTTAGTGTAATGAGTAAAATCAACTCACTGGTTGTAACTCAGTCTTCTCATCAGTGGTTGTATGATTTCTGTGGGCATCAAAGCAGAAAATCTTGACAGGGATTTGTGTGAGGAAAAGGAAGGTCAGAAAAAGCGTATTGATTCATGGACTAATCCAGGGAGTGCTTCATGTGTAAACTTTTCTTTTTTTTAAATTGCCTTTTTTTTTTTTTTTAATTATCTTTGCTCCCATTTACTTCCATTGGGAACTGTCCCCAGAGAAAATAAAAAAGGAAACAAAATATGCTTGCTGTATTTAAGCAGAGTAGGAATAAATAACTGATGTGCTCAAGTGATTTGGAGACCTTTATCGTAACTCTGCCTACCGTTGTGATATTTAAGTCTTGAATGGTTCCATTTTCAGTCACGTATCCAATTTGCAACATTTTTGTACCACTGCTGTGTACAATATCCTGTGGATAATTGTTATAATTGCCTCACATTTGCAAATGCTCTTTGGGGATTTGGACCCAGGTCTTGCTCCTGCTCTATTACAGAGGAAGTAGAAGGAGCAACTCCTCTAGTTCACAATAGCTTTGGTAAGGAGTGGTTAACCTGAACACTCAATTATGTGCAGAAAATCTGCACATCCTGCCCAATTAAGATTTCTTTTTCCCGTGGAGAAGGTTCTAAATTTTTAAATAGTTTGATTGGAATTCTAAAAACAGCAAGAGAGAAGATTAATCTTGTTAATAATTAGAAAGCTGAATGCTAACATTTTTCCCCCATAGGAGATGCCTCAATGTTATTACTTTCACAGCTAACAGCAGATACAGTCTGTGTGTAAAGAACCTGATATACATGTAAATTGACCAACAGTTTGTTTAAAGTGAAGAGTTTAATTGTGTCTGCCACTTCATTTGCACTACAAAAAGGAAGGATGTAGGGGCAAGATAAATCAATTGGTCCCATGACTAACATGGTCAGCCTATTGCTTTGCTTTCCTTTTGGTATAGGGAAATACAGCTTCTAAGCCACATCCTCTTGGAAGTCAATACAGCACCTATGACAACTCAGGATGCATTAGATGCTGTTCAAACATGACTTTTGCACTCTCTACTTTCTGGATAAGTCTGTCTATCACTGCTTAGTGCAGGCAAAGTAACACAGAGCATGAGGCAAAAATTCCTTTTGATATTTTCCTCCTGTAAGGTGGTTCCTAAATAAGCTTCATTCATTAGGATCACTTTTTCTCTTCCTCAGGATCTTTGGCATAGGACTTTCAGAGACCTTCTACATAGCTATTGTCATCTAAAGATCTGTTTAAAAGTGTAATTTTTATATATGTAATAATGGCGATCATGTAACTTGCTAACCTTGTCAGGGCAGTAAAACAGCAGACTACAGGATGGCTGCAAGACTAGTTGTCAGATGATGACTTCTTGGTCATTTTAGTCAGAGTAGAAGTTTGAACCAAGGTCTTCCTCTTCACTTGTGATCATGTTCATCACTAATAAGAATTTAACCCTCTTTTTCTTTCTCTCCCTCTCCACTTTCAGTATTTAACTAATTATGCAAGAAGAGAACACTGCCAACACAAATGTCTGGCAGAGATAGTACACCAGTCCACTTCTTCTGCCACCACATGCAATGAATGAGACAGGAATTGAGGGTTCATTACTAAAGTGAAGATATAAAAAAATAATGTATCGTAATGCAGAAATGAGATTACAATAATAGTACACTAATAATTTGTTATTTCTTTTTATTTCTGTGCTTTATAGTATTTAAATATACATCACCAAAAATATGTGTTTGGATGTGTATATTAATTTTTTTAATTTCCTTCATTTCTTAAAAAGTTCATTCAAAGGCAGATGTAGAAAAATAGCTTTTCTCTTAACTAAAAAAGACTTTTAAAAAATAAAAAACATTCACCAGGTTTCTCCCTCATTTAAAAGCTGTCATGGTTTACTATTCAAGTCCAATAGCATACACTAGGTGAATATATTTATATCTCCCCTGAAAGTACTAATATATGAAGCAAAAGATTTGGAACTGAGATCAATAATTTTATTCTGCTCTTTATGACCAATTTATACTAAAATAACCACAAATTTTAAAATTAAAATTCATAAAACTAGAATTTTTAAATACATTTTTGACAAATTATTGACTTTTCTCCTATATTATGAATTAAGAAATTAATCCCAACAGATTTTTTTGCTGTTTTCCCAGTAATTTGACTTTACAAAAAAGAGAAAAGATCGTTTATTTTCAAAACATCTCAGCTACTTAATAAACTTTAAAACAATTTAAAATTGTGTAATATTCCAGCCATCATCAGTATAATTTCCTTGCAGCATTAATAGAGCTTACACTTTGAAATATTAATATTGCAGAAAAATATTTTTGATGAGCAGTAAGATATAGTAGAAGGAAAACCCAAAGAAACCTAAGGTATTACTCCTCCATCTTGAGGGAATTTTTTTTTAATGTAAATTTTGGTCTGTGATAATGTACAAGTAAATTCACTGGTAAAACTAAAGGAGAGAGTTTAAGAGCTATTAAAGCCTTTCATGTGTCTTTCTGGTCTATGTATCTCTTCCAGAATGGAGAGATAATACACTATATTTCAGAGAAACTTGCATCATATGGTCCAGAGATTTCCTATTTTTTCCAGCTTTCCTCAGAGATCAGGTAGGGCTTCTGTAGTTACTAATGAATGTGAGCTCAGACTTATATTTTTTTCTTGCATACAAAAGTTTTTAGTTAATTTTTCTTTTTTTGAGTAAAAGCAGAACAATGACTGAATTGGTATTGTAAATTAATTTTAATTTCAACATAAAAAGATAGGAGCAAAAAACCTCTATAGCCTGATGATATTTCTGTTCACTGAGTATCAAGATCTTTTTTAATGAAAAAAAATTCCATGAGTGCTTCTTGAGAAAAAGAATATTTATAAAAAGTAACTGTTATATTGTATAAATATATCCAAGAGGTGCTCTGTGATGCGGAAAACTGAGAAGAATTATGTGACCAATCAGTCATTGTGGTCATGATAGGATAGTGAGCTTTATATCAACATTTATTTTTTAAACTTATATAGCAGTTTTAAACATCTAGCAGTTGCCATACAGTATTTTAAAAATATAAGAAAAATTATAATTATGACACCATCATCAAACATAATTGTACATGATCATCTTTATCATAGCCCTGCAAGTTAATGCCTCCTATTAACAGTTAATCACATATCTTAAATGATTCCATGATGCATTTTTATTAACTCTTTAATGTGCGTTGGTGAAGAATGTAAATAGTGGACAAGGAATGAACTTAAGCAAAACCATTTTTGTTGTTAATTTCAACATAGAAAGCTGAAAAGCTGAAAGTGGTCAGGGCATTTGGACAGAGATTTGCCTAGATTGGGTGCTGCATTTTACAGAAAGGAGTGCTTCAAAGCTATCACAACAACAAGGTGCGAAATTCAGAACTAATGTGGAAATAGCTTAAGGGTAACAATTCATAAGTAACCTCATGAAAGAACATTAAGTTATTTCTCACACAGAAATATCTAGCTACACTAGGTGATTTATTATTCTGTGTGTCTTTTTTCAGCCTTCATAGCCAAGGTTCAAAGACTGAAAGGGGAACAAGACAATTTGCTTTGGTACAATAGAAGTAGTATTTCACAACTGACTTAAAATTTTGTCTTTAATCGGAACACCTCAGTCTGTGTGTGTATACATATATATAAATACTTTATAACAGACAACTGGACATTTTTGAACTAATTTTTTTTGGAGTAAAATATCAAAAATTTTCAGTCCTTTTTAAAGTGGATTAGACATTGCTGTTAACCCAAATAGATGTGCTGAAAGAGGACAGAGATGTGCAGGCCTTGGGTAGCAGGGAGGGATGGGGTTGAGGCCAGGGCTGCTGCAACAGCCTCACTGACAGCAGCTGTGATCTGGAGATATCAATGGAACATCTCATCATCAGCCTGAGGAGGAAGAAGAGCAGATCATGTCACCACAGGAGGATGACTGGGAAGTTGATAGTTTAATTGCAGAGACCCTGTAGGGACAAGAATCCCAGGCCCATGTTGCACAGAAGGAAGGACAACCAGCCAGTGGCTGTGCTCAAGTGTAGGGAGAACAGGGATTCCAGCCACAGTGGCAGCAGGAAGATGGTGGGTTTTGGCACAAAAGAAAATGTTTCTCCTTGCTACTGTTTGGTTGAAATAGTGGGGTCTGGGAGCTGGGGAGGAGGAACAGGCACTTCTGGGGAAGTATCCAGACAAATTGTACCTGAGTCCAGGTGATGTAGCCAGTGACTCAGACAGGAAGGGTTAGGGATGATGAAAGTCACCTGCCAACTGGATTTGCTGTCTTGAGACACTTGCTGCTCCCCTGGGATCCAAATCTGGAATACTGTGTGAACTTTCCCAAGGTGCATCTGGGACTCAGGCTGTTACTGATTGCTCCTTGTCCATGTGGGTGTCATGATACTGCCAAAGGAGACCTTGAGTAGATCAAGGATCACTACATGGTTAGAATGATGGGTAAAGAGAAACTGTTGGTGTTTTCTTCAAAGCTACTGGTCAAGGAGAAGCAGCCACAGAGGAGCTGTGAATCCTGTGGATCAACACCTGGCTGTGTGGCTGGTGTTGCTGGTGGGGATCTGTCTTCTGCAGGAATGGGATTTTTTTACTGGCTAGAAAAGAGTAAATGTTACAGGTATTTTCAAAACAGAGAAGATGAAAGATCCAGGGAGCAGCAGCCCAGTCAGCATCACATCACTCCTAGGAGGACTATGGAAAGTGTTCCCCTGAAAGTAATTTCCAGACACAAGAAGGAAAAGAAGGAGACTGAGAGAAATCAGTCACCTATTTACAAGGACAAATCATACCCAACCAACCTGATCATCTTCTATGATGAAATGACGGGTTCAGTGTCTGAGATCACTCCTCAAGAACTGATGTAGAGGCAGTTAGTGTTTAATATCTTCACCAACAGATTGGATGATGGAATGGGATGCTCCTTCTTCAGATTCACAGAACTACCACTCAGAGGGACAAGATGGAGTAGACAGCTGAAGAAGTCCTAAGAAGCTGAATGAAAACAAATGCAAAGTTCATGGGGACTGACTGACTGGGGAGCAGCTCTGCAGGGAGTCCTGAGGGACTGTGATTGAACACAAGAAAGTGGGATGGGGTTGCAGAAATGAAGACTATGCATGGGACACACAAATAAACCATAAGCAGGCCAAGAGAATAGATTATCACCCTCTATTCAGCTTTCATGAAGCTTTATGTGGAGTATCGTGCCCTGTTTTGTCACCTTTTTCAGCTATTAGAACTACAATGACAAATTAGAGAAAGGCCAGCAGTGGTCCAATGAGATGGGAAGATGCCTGAAGCACGGGGAACAGGAGGAAAGTCTGAAGGTCCCAGGTTTGTTTTACCTGGAGAAGAAAAAACTAGGGAATGTAACTTCTTCTTGTAATAAGTTTATGTTTATAGAGAAGATTTACAGACTTTTCTCTGTGATGCACAGTGAAAGGATAAGAACAACATTCATAATTTGAAAAATTAAAATTCTGGCTGTATATAAGGAAAAAAATGTAGTGAGAGTGGTTAAACACCAGAACAGGTTGCCCAGAAAGATTGTGAAAGATACAGCTTCGGAAATATTCAAAATTTGACTGGAAAAAGCACTGAGCAACTTGATTTGACTTTGAGGCTGCACCTGCTTTTGCATAAGGTTGCACTAAACAATCTCCAAAGGTCCCTTCCTAAAAAACCTTATTTTATTTTTCTATATTTAGTTTATAGTTATGCACTCCTGGAATTGGAGAATATTTTATATCCTTCTCCAGTCTAGGAATGAAACTTATGGCCACAAATAATTAGTACCCTTCTTAGGATGAAATAACTTTCTGTGTCTGAGTCTCTCTCAGACTTGTTGACTAGCAGATAATATTATGTGTATGAAAGAATCCTCTTATGCATGAAAGCTTCCAATAATGCAAATGTTTATGATCCTGATACAAAGAAGCCATATGTAAGCAGAGGATTCGTGAGACTGAGGCTTCTGTTCCCTATTTCAATCATGTCTGATTTATGAAATGTAAACAGTGGATCCAAACCCGTCCTAGTTGTCAGTGGTCCTTGTGAGGCAGTAAATATCATGAATTTCAAACTGTTTAAAAATCTTTCAAAACTGCTCAGCATGCAACTGCTTTTATAGTTACACGAGCTTTTAAAATGCACATTTCCTGAAAGGCAAGCAAGCGGGAATAATTACTATTCATTTTTTTCCTCTCAGCTTAGAGAGTTAAATTGTACTCAACAGTTATTTCTCCCTAGTGCATGATACAGCAGAAATCCTTCCAGAGCAAATGCACTGCAATCACAGAGTTGGCTTCAACAGCATAAGCACTAAAAGAAGTAATTCAGATTAATGAATGGATGATGTAGATACACTCTGTCAGCACTGTTTGACAGGGATCTCCTAAAGCTCTGGAAATGAAGATTTCCTCTGGAAAGTTTGTTTGCTCAGCCTGTGGTAGGTACTGAGGATCTGTAGTTTTAAGGGCCCTATTTCTCCCCACTCTACTGATTTCAGAAAGCTTGTCTTTTCTTTTTGAACATGAAAAGGCTGGACTTTGTAAATAACAAAACTCAGGTGTCAAAAGACTTCGTCACTGTCAGCAAGAAGCTTGTGATGTTTTCTAAAGGATCAACCCACACATTCATCTGTCTTTAATAAAAGCAGATCTGCCCGGCTGTATCAGCTGATGTGCTGTGCTTGCCTTGGAATAAGAGTCATTTGTTGCTTTTTTTCAGTGGGAGGGTTTTCAAGATTTATGGGTGTGCTGAGAAAACAGTGGAGGAATCTGCCCGGAGGGCTGATGGGTCTCCACGGAGTGAAAGATGTACTCAATGAAGTGCATTTATACATACTGTCCTTGGCTTGCAGTGCAGGTTTCCAAGGGTAAGCCTCACCCAACCTCTTGAGAAACAACTTATTTAGTAGTTTTCTTCTCCATGTGATTTGTTAATTTATGGGAACAGAAATGCTGAGGCTTGTTGCAGAAACACAAGTAATCCTATTAATGAAAGTTACTCTGAAATGGGAGGTTTGTGGGAAACAAGATCTTGAAGCTGTGAAACACAAACATTCATATACTGTAAAATACTAAAACTTCTTGAGAAACTAAAAAAAGAAAATTACACTTTGTAAAAGTTCAGACTAAATAGGTGTAATGAAAAAAATCTTTATAAAAGATGCCACCAATAATTTGATACAGTAAAAAAGAGAAAAATCTAACTGGGCCTCAAAGAAAAGTTTGGCATAATATAGTAAATAGCGATGAGCTATTAGTAATTAGTTGTTTGACCACAAACACTATATACTCATTCCTAAAACTAAACTATGAAGTATGTGTGTGCTCGTCTAAGAGAGAGTTTGATATTACTTTTTCAGTCCCATCATACCTTAATCTTGCCCTCTGTCCTCAATCCTCTAGTCACAAGTAGAGTCATTTAATACCTATATGACATACATTCAAATCTCTTCTGTCACGCAAAGTAGCAGAGATTTAACCTCTGGGATCCCAACATTCTGTGCTAGCTTAGAAAGTAGTCTAGTTTCCTTTTTTTCCTCTTAAATATCCTGTGTTTGCATAAAATGTTAAGGCTTTCACTAAAGGAAGAAAGAGTGAGAACTATTAACATCATGAATATGACTAAAAGATCTCATATTTTTCCCACATAAGCATTTTGTACCTGGCATCCATTACTTAAGTGCTCCAGACACTAGATATGTGAATATAAAAAGAAAACATCACATCCTCATGGAATCACAGAATTCATTACTCTTCATGAAGGCACCTTTCTACTCATAGAGTTTTTATAAAGGCTGCAGGTCAGATAACAACAGCTAAAATCATTCCTAAGTACAAAGTTGTCTACACTATCATTAGCTGCATTAAACTGTAGATTTATTAGGGCTGAACCATCAATTTCAAGTGAAATTTTTAGAGGCTATCTAGCCAAACTAGGAATTCTGATGTTCACAGGACTGAAGTTAGTAGAAATTGCAGCTAGGGGGTTAGGAAGCTTGGGTTTCTGGAAGCATTGCTAGCAGATTTAGGACCAGATAATCAAAATGAACCAGGAATCACACTTATGCACACAGCTGAAACAGGGTTTAATCTAGTTCTGGCTATGTTACAATAGCACATAATGCCTATACTATGTACACAGAATATATGCTAGTGGGCACATTTAGTTCTTTATCTGTTAGCAGTGAAAACAAATTGGATCATGACATTAATTACAATCACTCTCCCAACTAAATTAATCTTCCTTAACCTTATTTTCTTCTACTGTTCTTTCTAAATGCATAGGTGGCTTCCTACCTGCAATTGTCATCATACCTATTTGCCAGCAATACAGCTCATATAACATTTCATTTTGTAGTTTTATTTTATTGCCTTGCTAATTGTTCTGTAAGTAGCCAACACACAGAATAAACTCATAAGCTATAAACTACCTCAGTATCTATTAGCAAGGGTACTGTGCCTGTTTTGATATAACACAGTCTTTTAAAATAGGTGAGTTATTTACCTTATCGACTTAAACAACATTTCCACTACAACTACTACTAAAGAAGTAGAGAAAGAAAAAAAAAAAACACCTTTATGGGAAAAGATTTTAGTTAAGCGTTTGTTATCTGAAACTGATATTTATTGCTGATGGATGGGAAAATAAGTCTTTCAGTCTAAGCTGTACGTAGGATATCTCCAGATGTCAGTAGCACAGTGAGCCACCAGTATCATGTCCATAAAGGATCAGGGAGTCTACTTCAGAGTTCAGGAAATTTGTGAACTGAAATCTGATTACACCAGCTCTGTTAGCAAACCCTCTTTTTAACTCGAATTAAGCATAAATTCAGCTGTGCATATTCCTGTGGAAAAAAACTTTGCATTTTGCTCAGTGACAATGCAATGAGAAAGCACAGCTCAGATGTGCCTGAGAAATATAGCCAAACCTGTACAAGAGCCAGGAACAGCTGTAGGTCCTTCATGTAACCACACATAATGCTGTCTATGCCTACACACCCAGTAGAGGATGGTTACAAAATCTCTTGAGAAAGCTAAAGGGTGGGTTTTTGCAGACATCTCCAAACTGGATTGGCATCTGTCATGGAAAATATTGATCTTCAAGAAGCATCCCATGGGGATCATGATATGCAGGGAAACAACTTGGTGTTCGAGGATAGCTTGTTTTGTAAGTACCTGCAGTACTTTGATTGCTGACTATTGTGTGCTAAGTCTGTCATACCACTCTTTTATTTTGAAGATTCTTATCCAGAATGTTCTCATTCTTTGTTCACCTAATTTTGAAGTGTGCATTAGCACTGGTCTCTGATCGAGTATGGGTGGTGCCCATAGGTTAGCTGCCTCCAGGAGGTCAGCCCAGAGAACATACTCAGTTTAGGATTAGCATTTTTCTGAAGCCAATGGCCAATAGAATGCCAGCCAGAAATACAGATTTTTGTGCTTCTTTCTAGACTGTACGAAGATGGTCAGAGACAGTCATTTAGGCATAGAAGAGCAGAGGGAAAAATAAATAAGGGCAACTACCAGCTTCAAGTTCAACAAGAGGAAGTTTTCTGGGTTTATCAAAGTCAATCATCATCTAGTGCTCCTCTTTCAAAGTGTCTTGTTGCACATTCTGATTGTTTTTCTCTCATCTGTTTAGAAAAAATGCACCAAGTCCCTACTGAAGTGTAATTTCCTTGGAGGCCTGACACAAGGTAACATTAGAAACAAGATCTTTCAGACTAGAAAGTCAAAGAGTACTCTAGGAGTGCTTTTAGTTGTCTTCATTGTGACCCTATTGCCCCTAATAAAATATCTGCCAAAAATATCAGTTCTGTAGAAAAGGCAGGCAAAGATAGAATTATTATTCTAATGCTTTCAGGTGCTTCAGATCACCTAGTTTGGATTCTTCTATAGCACCGACTGATGAACAACTCCCACATGCCCCATAAAGGGGTGTAAACTTTGAAAACCTAATGAGAACACTGCATAGGAAGGCAACCAGTCTCAATATGAATGAACTGAGTTCCCTTACTTCCCTCATGTTCACTTCTGATCCCTTATAGCACCACTTAATGGACTTAAAGAAAGGGGGGATGAAGGAAGAGTGACCAGGTCTGTTGAGAGTTTAAAAGCCATTTAAATGAATGATTAATTTCCTAATGTACAAGGCATTTCTCTTGCTCTAAGGGTAACAGGGTGCAGGAAAAATTCTGCAAAATCCCTTTATGAATACGACTTCAGAGTATAAGAAATCTGATCATTTCAGAAAATGAGACGCAACACCCTGTTACAGAGGTGTAAAATTCTAAGACCATCCAATTTAAGAGGAAGATATTTGAAAATTCTCATAATCTCTGATCTTTGAAGTAGCCACCGAATAGGCTGCAGGGAGACAGCATATTTTTCAGAGACCCACAGAGAATTGAAGGGTTGAGATCACGCTTTTCATGGCCACACCTCCTCCCCAACACCCTTGTACTTTAGTATACCAGTGCAAGCACTGCATAAACAGGTTCATTAACAGACTACTGTTCTTCCGCATATAGGAGATGGTGTCTACATGAAACTCTCTCTATTTTTCAGTCTCAAGAGGTACAGAAAGAAATACTTTGAATAATTTTTCTCTGAAAGGAAATCTCCTTACAGAACATTTCACACGTTTCACATTTGCACATGATTTCTTTTTCCTTTACCATTTTTTTTAGCAAATATGTTCCTTGTCTTCTTGGTGAATGTTTAAGGAAGAAGTAAGATCCAACTAGTCTGACATTTAAAACCAAATGTCTCAAGGTAAGCATAAGAACAGCTGTCAGTAGGAATTAGCAGGAGCCAGCAGCACTTGAGAAGAGGTTGATATTTGACAGTGTTCATGAATACATTTCACACTGAAGATGTTACCTTTTCAAACTTTAGGTTTCCCTTTTCTTTTTAAGCTATGTCTGGCCTTACTCACCCTTTTAATGTTATGAAGTGGTATAATATTTTATACATGACAAGCAGGAGGGAAGAACCCTATTATCATTCTCCCGTGTACGTGTTGTAACATGAATTAATGTAAGGAGTCAAATATTCATCCATTTCATGAGGACAGTTGAAACATTTGCTGCCAAAATTCCTTGCCTGTCATTTATTACTGACATTGAGAACATTTTTTATGCACTCGCGAAAGAGCTTTCCAAAAAACGTTGAAGTTTATCAATTGCTTGCAAATTTGCAACTGAATAAGTTGAATTTTCAATACCTTGCGGGGCTTACATTTCTCTGTGTTTTTGGAAGGAACCTTCTGTACATTTAAATTGCCTTACATGGCAATTTAGATTTGCTCATAATGTGCTACATGCTCAGTGACGTTTTACTGGTGCTATTATTACTGTCAGCAGTTAGGTCAGTACATACTTATGTCTCCTGCAGAGCAATTCAGCTCAGGAGGGGGAAATCCTTTGAAATTCGTCAAGGTTTCCAAATTCCTTTTGTAAGAAGAGTAAATATTATGTGGATCACTAATGCAACCCACTGTTAAAGTACAGGTAAAACTTGTCAGACCACAGTATAATTACCATATTCATGTGTGTAATATGAATATGGTAATATTCATATTCATGTAGTGCATTGCAGAATGCAATGCACTACACTATTTTGACAAACTTTCTCTGACTGAAAGAGAAACTGAGGATCTTCATTTTCTCAAGGTTGCTTAGTAGCCTACAGAATTGAGCTCATTCCAGAGTAGTTGTTGGAAGATATGTGGAATAATGCTAATATAGACTCTACAGCATGTTTATTGTTTCACTAATTTATTTTGAAATAGTATTAGGCAAATAAATATTTTAGAAAATCTGAATAAAAAATGTATTAACCTGTAATGTTATGAAATCTCTTTATTTCTAGAAAGTTTTTCAGATATTTTTAACAGAAAAAAAAACCATGCAAAACATCAGTGAAATATGGAGTGGTCAATATGTGTTTATGTCAGAGAGTAAATCAAAACTGAATGTTGTCCTTGAAGAAGATGGACTTCAGGACTGAAATTAGGAATTTTCTAAGATAAAACATTTCCATCTGCAAAGGGAAAACTTATCAGAACTGAAGATTTCCAAAGGAACATGTCAAATTTGACAAAACTGTCAAATAGAAGTTCTTGTCGAAGTCAGAGAGAGAGAGAGGGGAGGAGAGAGACACACAGAGAGAGAGAGAGAGCTATGTTGTGAATCAGTATAACAAAGACCATTCCCTAGCCTTGAAACATAAGTGCATGACTTATTACCATCTAATTAAATGTACTTCAATGAAAACATCAAAATGCCTCCAAACTACCTGTTGGACACCAAACTATGCCTGGACACTCTTTGAGAGAGTAAGAATTATAGAAAAAACCTACATAATGAGTGTCCTATTCATTGAAGACTAAGGATGATCATGGAATTCTTGCTGTTAATAGATTACAAAGAATTAGCTATGTTCACAATATATTCTATATTTTATTCACAAACACAATGTAAATGTTGTTTACTGAGTATGTACCTGACTGTAGAAATATGCTTTGTAGTTCTTACCAGTGTGGATGAAAAATAAAATGCAAAACTATAAATCTCCAAGTTTTTCTTTCTCTTTCTTTTCCCAATTTTTCCCTATTTCCTAAGCCCTACACTGGTTTACAGCTTTCCTGATATGAAAGAGCTAGGCAATTACCATAAAACCAGAACTATGTGCATTTTATCGGATGTGATGTAGATTTCTTACACTTCTCCCAAAATATCTCAGAGCCAGCACCTGTCTGTGGCTTTTTCACACAGACCTCAAGGGAGCAAAGATACACAGACACATGTATGTGCAACCCCAGGTACTTCCAAATATATCCATCCCTGTTAGTATATTGCTCTTTACGACTATTTGTTCCTTGCCTTCTTTACTCTGGTGCAGTTTCTGACATAAAAATATCGATTGAAATTGGTTCTTTCTCACTTTTATAGTTTCTCACTGTTCAGCTTTTTTCCTCTCACTGACAGCTGCAGGCAGTTACTCATACAGTTCTAGTGCTCCAAAGTGTTTTTCGAGAATTTCGGTTGGAAAAGATGGGATAGGTCAGTCTCAGGGGGAGCAAAGGAGTGCTACGTTAGTGACAGTACCAAAGTGTTGAGTACATTTTGGTATTGTTTTAAATAAATTTTAATTCTCATGTGTTATTTAACAGATATTCACATTCTGATCCAGCAGCAGTAAAGCAAGAATCTCCCTTAGTAAAACCCAATGTCTGCCAACTGGTTCAGTTCATTTCAGCCATTGAACATGTACACCTGTCTTGGCGTGACTAATGCACATCCTCAAAGTTCGTTTGAGGCTGAAGTGCTTGGCTGAAATGAAATCTGGATTATTCTGCTGAATAAGCCTGTTATGGCAGGTCAATCAACAGCAAATATGTTTTACACAGATTTAAAATAAAAAAAAAATCACCATTTTGCATTTAATTTATTCAATATTTACAGGCACATTTAATGGGGTACTGGGCTAAGCTGAGAAATAAGGAAAGTTTATAATTTCTTTGAACTTGAAAATGCCTACTTTAATTAAGGCTACGTATCATAATAATTTTATATTTTCCCGGGATGTTCTGTATTTCTTAGTCTCTGTGACTGTAATATCATGATATGCAAAAATTAAGTTGTTCTTATTTTCTTCTCTGACTCAGCTCTGGTCAGTATTTGCCTGCTTCCTACCAACACTTTGCTGCCCCTTCAGCTGTGACGTGATAAATGTTTGGGGAGGGGAGGATACTGTAGATAGGATTACTAAAACCTCTGAGTTAAACTTTAGGAACAGTAAGAGTACTGATAAAGAATGTTATAAGTTGGCCTTGCACAGAAGCTGCCACCTCTTGAAACTATAATTTTCCTCAAATAAATAAGAACGAAGTACATGTTGTACAGATATTTAATAAACTTCAAGGCTTATTAAGGATAACTAGTACTTTTAAGTACATTTAGGGCATAAAAGCAACCAAATTTTTTGAATAGCAAATTCTGTGAAAAATATGGAAAATGGGAGAAGGGAAAGAGTCTCCAAGAATCAAAAGGGAAGATGTCTGAAATATCTTCGTCCTTTCTTTTTCTGACAGCTTGTCTTTTTTAAGGTCATATCCTCCCATAAAATTGAAAATATACACAAATATTCTTGCAAAAAGCATTTTCTAAATAAACTATGCTATTTTTTCCCACTGTGAGTGTTCTTCAAGGTGAAACTGATATGCTTATACGTTTCCAATAGGAAAAAGAAATTAACTGTAAACATGCAATTTACTGACTTCTACAGTAATTTCTGATAAGAATATACATCAATGCATATTTGAGATCACTGTAGCTTCAAATATTTAAGTAACCCTCTGGGAAAGGTCACAGTTTTCCAAAATACAGATCCAGAACTCCTTCTCATGTTCACAGCAACAGCAAATACTCCTCAATAGACGCTCTGGCTTCCCCTCCTCCCTCCCATCCCTTCAGCGATTTACAAGCAGCTAAAGAGCCCCATGGCTGTTAGAGCAGTATTTATGCTCTTTCAGTTTGCCAGAGTTATATGGCTGGCAATGAGAAGGTCAGCTTGTGGCGCAGTGTCTCCAGCTTGCCGAGCATCCATCGCCTGTGCAGCGCCGTGGCCCCATCCTGGGCACGGCTGGTTGCTATGGAAGCAGCACAGCACAGCAGTCTGATGCACTGGGAGATGCTGGGGGGACTATTCATCATTTGACAGAGATGTAGCAGTCCTCTCATGTAAACTCATACCATGTATGATTTCATTGGGACTGAGTGGTCATATATCCTTTGCCTTCTGGAAACCACAAGCGTTATGACTTTTGCTTCCTATGAGGGTGTGCAAGAAGAGATTTTGTACATCTGGATCCAACTCCCTCTGATTTTCAATGTTCCACACACTTGTGAGGCTTTTTGTATGTAGTCTTCATGCTTTGCCATGTTTTCCAGTTGAAGGTAAGAGAAGGAAAAAGTGGGTGAAATGGATCACCCTCTGCTGAACCTTCCTGTCAGTCCCCCAAATCACCCCCTACTCAACTGACTCTCAACCCAGGAGTGAGTCCTGTCCCTGGCCAGCCCTGGGAGGCTGCTTCAGCTCAGATGCTGCAGTCTTTCAGAGTAGGCAAGATCATGCACACGGTGGTACATCACCACGGTGACCAGGCACTTCTCAGTCCGTTGCAGAGGTCGTATCTTGAAGGAGACCAAATTTGCTGTATCCTAATCCTTTAGTAAGTATTCTAAACTCAGTTCTCCAGAAGAAGCTTAGGCTTGTTAGAAAGCATTCCTTAAAAATCTACACATGTAAAAGTCAGAAATTATTTTCTTAACATATAGGACTTAGTTCATAGGTTAAATGTCCAGGTAGAAATGTCTATATGTGAGGTGGGTGTATGAGCAATATTAATTGAAGATCTTGTGAATATCCTCTTGCCAAAAGTGTAAAGATTTAAATAAGGCAATATTCTGGGTTTTATTCTATTATCTAGAATTTGCTAATTAGCAGTTTTTAATGGGAATCATCTCATTCAATCGCATCTAAGAATTAGATATTTAGGATAAGACTGTTTTTGCAGTTGCTGGAGAGAACTCTTTCTCAACCAGAATCAAAATAGAGTATTTCTTGAGTGTGATCCCAATTTCTTTAGATTATTTTTTTAATGGATAGGATGGTTGATCTCTGAAGGATTCTGCCTCACATCTTTAATTGAATACAAATAAAGACTAGTGTCAACAGGATGTGATTCATTTTTTATATAAATTAAACTGACCAAAAGGCTGGGTATTTCCACCTAGTAATTATCCAGACAGAAAAGTTCACATGTTCAGCGTTACCAATTTTACATACAAAAGCTATGTTGTTTAGGTTCTTCTACAGAGCTTACTAGCTTGTACCATGGGAAGAAATCCCACACTGTGCTCCTTTTGGGTAAGAAATAATATTATCCTGTAGTTGTATGTTTATATAATAATAATTTGAAGGCCTGAGAAACAAGTGACATTTTAGTTTTGAGGGAAGTAAAATAATTTGCATGAAATCAATAATTCATTTCTTTTTGCCTACCTAATGATGCCCCACCATTTAGTGTCAAAATAGTTGCTTCTGTGGAATCGAGGTGATTTACAGCTGACAAATTCTTGTTAGAGAACCCACCACATAATGAGATTTCATGAGGAGTCATTCACATACAAACCTGGCGTAAAACCAGAACAGTTGGAATCTCTGGGTTTTGTTGAAAACTGGATTTGATTTCTTAGTAATTTTTCTTCCAGGCTTTAAAAAGGGACTTCCAGCAGCAATGAAATCTGGAATTGCTTCAGCTCTCAGCATCTTAATGCTTCCCAAAATAAAAAGGGCATCTGTTTGTAGATATCCCCTTACAATTTTTTTTTATTATTATTGCAACACTTGCATGTAGACTTATTCATGAACTGAATTATTTTTTGTGTTGTGGCACAGCATGTGACTTTAAAAAAATCCATGAAAAACCACACACAAAAAACTAGTTGGATGGAAAGAAGTTTGGCAAGTAAAGTACATTCTCTTTTAAAAGATTATGATTACATGTAATCTCACACCCCTGAGCAGATGCTATCTGTTTTCTCTTCCAGAACTTTAGGCTGTAACCAACAGGAGACATAAAGGAGACAGAGGAAGCAGTGACAGACTACAAGGCTTTCTTAATGTGTGTTTTTACCATGTTAAAAAAAAAAAAAAAAGAGCAGAAGACCCATTTTTGCATAAGTTAAAACAGTAGAAATTAGTATGAAAATGTAAAATTGAATTTTAATGAAAATTGCTGAAAAAATTCCACTTAGAAGGAATGCGATATTTACCTTTTGCCTTCTCTACCATGTGCATTAATCTTGCTGAGACATACATATCTTTCATCATTGTAGCATGTCTATTACAATTGATGGTAATGACACTGTTACTTCTGTGGCACAAATCGATGGTAGTGGATACATAAATGAATGCATTTGCCTTTATGCATTCTATATCATACTCATAAATCTGTAACTATAGATGAAAACATCTTATTTTTTTATGACTTCTTGTATGCCTCTTTCTCTATGTAATGAGCTGAGGATGAAGGCCTGTATCAAGGCTTTACTAGAAGACCAATGCTGTAAGAATTAGAAAAAAAAGACTTTGAGCACCAGCTGGAGCATTTAATTTCAGAAGATGTGAAGAAAGGCACAAAAAACCTAAAGGATTAATACAGAGAAATATCAACAAAACAAGACAGCAGCTTTGCTATGAGGAATCTTTCTAGGTAAAGTCTTCATTTAGGGTAAGTTTAATGCTCATTTCCTCCTCCTGACAGAGACGTATCCATACACAACATTCAACTCCTAGAAAATACGTCAATATTAAGAGAGAGGATAATCAAAGACAATATAAGTATTGGTCTGAGTACTTCCATTTGATGCTCTTCATTTTGTGTGAGCAATCAAATATTCAACTGATGCCCTCCATGTTTCACTTCCTAATGCAAAAGCCTAAGCATAAGTCAACAACTGGAAAAAATATTTCCAGTGCAAAAGCTCCAATAGAATCAAAAGAAGGTGCCCCATCAAAAAGTGGCCAATGATCTGGTAATTTAAATATTCACTTCAGAAGAATGATCCCACAGCCTGACTCTCCTGCTTGTAGCAGTAAGAGGACATTTACAATTATGTTGCCCTTCTCCAATGAGTGTCCTAAGAATTCTAGTGAGTTATTTACTCTCTGGTTTAAGTAAAATTTGAATATTTTATACAGATTGGAATAGCTCCCACAGCAAGGAAAACAGTTTTCCTGTCGTGGTAAAAGGGATGTGAGTCCGCATATTTTAGCCAGAGTTGCTGGTGAATCTTAATCTTCTAGTGCCAGAATTTTTGCCTGCTTGAAATAAATGAGATAATAAACACTATCTGGATTTATTCTCCAAGTGGTGCTGGCTCTGACTGATTTACCAATTAATTCAACTAGAACTTAAAAATACTTTGTGAATAGCCAAAAATTAATCTTCTTCAATAAATAAAAATTTATTGAAAAATTTAAATCATTTCACCAATATGTGAATTAACTCTGTCATGAAAAATTATCATTAAAATAGTTATCATCAGTAAAATATACTCTCTATCACTTCAAGAGTTTTTTAATACTACTGTTATGATTGTGAACAGTTGAACTGAGGCCTGTGGTATGTGATTTATGCAAACAGTGATCCTGAAACCCTCACTTTTATTTTCCACAATATTTCAGATTTTTTTGCCTTTGACAACATCACTAAATTGTATTTTTCTTTTCCTGGAGGCCTCATTTATTTTATCTCAAACCTTACTTAGCTGAAAGAAAACATGAGCTTAACTTAGAGAAACATTACCTACAGATCAACAGCAAATATATGTTTTTCTATTCTAGGATAACCCATTTTTGAGCAGTCTGTTGGTTCATTCAGTTTATTGCTTGTAATCTGATGCCAGACCTCATAAGTTAGAATGCATACATGTATTCATCACAGTTTATACCATATTTTCGCTTAAAGAGAGTTGAGAAATAATGTATTTTTTTTAGTGATTAGCATGTCATGGCTCTGAAGGACTATTGGTTTGAAATGTGATTGTTTTCTGAGTCAGAAAAAGACGGGAAAGGGAAATGTAGGAGTAGGTCAACAGCAGTTTTCATTAGGCAAATCAGCAGAAGTTATCTGAAGTATTGTTTTGTCCCGCATATTTTCTCTTATATTCTCCATAATTTTCTTCATAACTTTTGTTACTTAATCTTAGTTTGAAAAATGTTTGATATTGCTATTATATTCTTATTCTAATGTTTCTAGGTGTGGTATTTCATTTGACTTTGAGTGGCACAGTTGTGAGTTTGTTGCGTTTTCTGCTTTTCTTCTCTTAGTACTTTTTTAATTACTCTCATTATAAGAGGTATATAGGACATATCAGTCGACACTGTTTGGCATGTGTTCTCACCTGTCATACCTGCTGTGGTGCTGGCAAAAACTCCTAAAATTCTTCATTGCAGATGTGCATAATCATCAGTTTTCCTATAGGTGTCCATTTCATTTTTAGTTTCTCTATTCTTTTTATTTCTGTATTTCAATAAAATGCATTATTAGGTAAAAAGGGTAATATTTTTCTTCTGCACAGTTGTCATTAATTTTTAATATTTTATTATATTTTTCTGCTCAAAGAAATGTCTCAGTGAAGTGTCTCTGAGGTCATTGTTTAATTCTATAAAGATGATTTTATAAAATGCTGCTTAATGTTCTATGATAAAATACACAAATGTATAAATCCATTTAAGTCTTGATTAAAATTTTAACTTACTGTGTGTTCAAAATAATATATAACTTATGTAGTATTATAAAAAAAATCTAAAATAAACTCTACACTCTTTTGTCTGTGATGAGGTCTATTTCCATTATCTGTTTCCTTTCATTAATACATTGAAATCAAGCTTTATTGAGAGATTTAATCTTTCTCCTTTTTTTATTTTGAAGAAATAAATTTTTCATGAGCTTCTACCATAAGTTGATAATTTTCATAAATCAAAATAAGCTGCAGAAATGCGAATTCAAATACCAAGAACTACCTTGCGTGATTTGGAACTGCAAGACCCCATCTGGAGCCCACAGGGTCATTCTCATCCACTGCTGAAGTTCTGACCTGGATTTCAGATGATGTATGGAAGAATGTTTTGGAAAAACATTATAGTGAAATATGTTTCATACTCAGTCCCTTTTCAGTGCAATGTGATTGATTTTGTGCATTTAGTTCAAGAGATGTTTTTAGTATTTCCATCAGACAAATATGTAAATGTATATAGTTATTTTGCGACATAAGGTATATTCCAGCCATTGCTTAATAATAGAATTAAGATTGCATGTGCTAATTTAAATTTTAATTTAACTTCTAACCTGTGACAGTCAATATCACTTGCTGAAAAATAAGGCACCTTTTTTTCTCAGAAAGAACTTTTATGATTAATTTCTATATTTAATAGTTATTTTAAGAATAAGATTATAATGAATGTATTCAGGGTAGTGAAAATATCATTGAAATTAAGAAATTATGATGAGAACATTCAATAAAATAATCATCACATGATTAGCTATAATAATAGCAATAGTAGTAGTAATGAAATATAATTCGATAACAGAGTACACCAAAGGAAAACATAGTCCTAAAAATGAAAAGTTTTCTCTCTCTCCTTTGCTTTTATAGGTCATATATTCCATTTAAGCAATATAATAGCATGATTAGTCATATGTTTTTTGGATGATACTGTAAGTCTTTAGATACAAGCACAGGATGATTACCAATGTAGTAACTTGTATTTTCACATGGGAAAAATGTAGTATCTATTATTAGATTTATTGTGACATCCAGTGATGAAATTCTTGCCTCATTAAAATAAGTAGACTATTTGCTAGTTACTGCAGTAGAACCACAGTTTCAGCCCACAACCTCAGTTCATAATTCAGTATGTCTCCACTGAGTTCATTGATTCCAAGCCAAAACACACAAGCTAAAGTTCCCAGGCACTATTTTTGAAATATCTTCCAAAAGCAAGAGATAATATCATCCAAATATCACACAGAAGGTTAGTTTCTTTTATTTTTCACAAGACTATGACATGACTTTCTAAGGCATGTATCATCCACGCAGATGCATATAGAGGATATCCTTGAGCTGTCCTTGGTAAATTAACTATGTTATCCTGTGTTTCACCTGTTCAAACTGTTTTAGAAAGATTGGACCTGACCGGTTCATGGAATCTCATCCAGGAAAACACAAGGGATAGAGAAAACAGTGTTTGCACCAGGCTAGTGGTCCTTGTCCATGTCAGCCTGAATTGAACACTGTTTCCTTACTCAGATATTTGGGTACACTTCATTGTAGAAGCTGTTCTTCACATGAAAACTAATACTAAAACTCTGGCTGGTGTCTATTACAGAGGAGCCGGGATTATAATTCTAAGTGGTTTGGCTGAATTCCAATGTAAATAGCTTCATTCTGCCCACATAAGAAATTCTACTGTAACTTCATGAATGGTATTTTGGGTCCTGCATTAGAAGTGTTCTGGGCAATAGCTGGGCTTTGGTGAGTTGTTCTGTTAGTTCTCATTGCAGACAGAAGGTACTGCAGATGTGTACATACTGAAGGACAAATATAAAACTATCAAGTTCCCTCATTTAAATATTTTTTTGCTTTTGTTTTTGTTTAAGCCTCTCCTCACTTCTCCCACTTTTTAACTTCCTGATGAACTCTTGCTGGCAACCGCTGCGCTTTACTTCCAGCTGGCAGATCAAACAAACACCCTCTTTGAGAGCTGATGCTAATGCACAAGCAGACCAGAACATGTGTAATGCTATGCAGCAACCCAGCCAGCTTCTCTTTGCTCTTCTCTCTGCTCTCCCAGATGCTTATTGAAACTGCATTCCTGGGGAAGACTGGACAGATAATCCAACCTTGAACTTCTCACATGGCAACAGTCTCTAACATTTTGTGCCAAATCATCTATTATGTTCTCAGTGAGCGTGTAGCTTTCCAGCTTTGCTGATCTATTTCAGTGTGAGTTTAGAAAACAATATTGTTCTCTTCATCTCCCAATCACTCTCTAACTCAGTGGATAAAAGTTTGTTTTATAAGATGCTTGTTTTGTATGGAGTAAAAGCTGACAAGTCATACCAATCAAAATCCTTAACTAGCTCAAGCAATCTGCTTAAAGTAAACTCTTATCTTCCATGTAATATGCTTTCTGTTGAGGTCTTCCCGGATGGCAAAATTGGGCTAACTCGCCCTTGACAACAGCAAAATAAGTTTTCGACCTCTTCATGGAGCAGACGCTGTCATTGTTGCCAGCTGTTATGGATGCTGGGTTGGAAAGGTTACACTCAGGGTCAGTCCACTTGATGGCTACAGTTGTAAGAAATGTGCTTCGTCAAATTCCACAGCAGGGCTAGCTCGTTTCAACAGGACCTGTGCTTCACTCATGCTGCAGGACAAAAGTAAAGTTTCCTGGGCAATGGTTAACACATATCCAGAGTTTAAAGTAAATTATCTGTCCACCAAATGAGCTGGATCTTGTTGAAATGCAATCGTGTCATCTAAGTAATACTATTGTAATGTGACTTTTTACAAGCCTATTAGCTATACATTCTACTAAGTTATAGAAATATGAGCTCAAATACAATAAATTTCAGAGGCCATCCAATCATCATATCCATCCAGTAAAGTACACTTTCTAATGTACATTTAACAAAATAATGATTTGAACAGCTGACTATTCCATTTTAATCAGACAAACTGATGTGTCCATATATCTTACAAATAAGAAAAGGTTGTGGTTGAGAGGAGTAAATGTACATGTCTTCAAGAGGAGTGATTTTTTCTGAATGCTATTCCTCTCTGGGATGCTCACGGACCAGCCATATGACCTACTGTACATTGTTTCCTCTGCAGCATTTTGCTGGCTTCATATGTTTTAATTTCAGAGCTAATGTTTTTCAATGTTCTTTTTATTGGAAGTAGTGAAGCACTAATGAACCAGTGTTCAAGCCAAGAGACAATGAAACATAGTTTTGTTTTATCTTTGCAAAGGCAATTCTATAGACCAAATGAGTGATTTACTAGTACCGTGACATGCCCTATTAATGGAAAAGTTGTTTTTTAAACAATAAATGGTAAAATACTGACCACTGTGTAATTAGCAACAGACCTTTACAAGATTCTTTTCTGATCTGATTGACAATATGTACTTTAAAATATGTTTGTTAGATACATTTTAGGAGAAAAACTGATTTATCTTTCTAATTCTAAAGGAGAGCCATTGGCTTCAGTGTTATGTCACTCAATAGTTACGGATTCAAGGAAACCATGATACATGGCCTAATCAAAGAGTTTTTATTTGACAACTGCTAACAGGACAGGTGTGCCCTTGGCCTTTCCTGTTTTTTATGAGCTTGTTTCATTCTTTTTTTACCCCAGTGTCTGTTACTCACCAAGTGCCCATTAATCATGTCTCCTGTCCTGCACAAACTGCAGTGCGGATCTAGGCAGCTGCTACAAGGTAAGTACTCTGTGAGTGGACATGAACCCAGCAGGCTGAAAGGGTCAGACATCCAAACTGAAAAGGGCTCTCAGATGTCAGAAATTACTTAGGAAAAAAAAGGGTATGTGAAGACAGGGTTATCACATACAGGAACTGTGACCACCAACCACTTCTCCAATAAAAGTTTCATGGTTTACAGCCTATTTGAAAACCTAAATGGAGAAGCATTAGAGTGACATTATGATAGGACAGCTAAAGCTTGAAAAAATTTCTCAGCACCTCTGGAAACTGCACAAGAGAGTCATTCTTTAGTGACACCAATCACTCCAGACAGAACATGATGCTAATGCAGATACTCTGTTTCAGGTTTTTAAGCTAGTTTGGAATGGTTTCAGCTCCAGCTAACACAGTTATCTATGTGTTGACATACCCACAATAGCCTCCTCAGGAAAGGAGTCTCAGTACTATGAATCAATACATTACGTTGATCAAAAGCAAAATAAAACAACAAAACACAGAAATGTGGAACAAATATTTAAAATAAGAGTGCTGTAGGGAACCATTTCCACTCTACACAGACCTTTGAGTGATTGCATTCAAAAGCTCTGTAACAGATGAAACTGGTAAAAATAAAAGGAAAAACATGGGTTGGCAGGAGGAGACAAGCTATTAATATCTTTCAGCAAAATATGCTGGGAGAAAGGACATATTTTCTCTCTGAAGTTTTGGTGTACTGAAGAATAGCACTTGGACAGCCACTTGAGTACAGGAACTGGTGTTTTGCTCCCTGTTTCCTCACTTCAACAGGAGAAAAGGCCAGCCAACTGAGCTCAGTAATGGAATGTAAAAAGGACTTACTTGCCACATAATAAGTAAAAAAATGAAAAAAATTATAGTGAGTTGACTTTCAGTGTGGGAGTATGAAACATATAAGCAAAAGATTTGCTACAAGTCTTGCTTAAATTTTCATTTTATGTTTTCATGATGTGTGTGTAGTAAAAGTGTGGGAGTGACAGGACATCATGTCCTTTCCCTTCTGTCATGGTTTAACTTTACACTATCTATCAGCTTAAACAGTGAACTACTGGCTTAATAGAGGTAATATTTATGGGATGACATTAGAGGATACAGTTAGGGTTCTGATATATTAGGTTTTGAAACTTCCAGAGACCAGTGATGGGACATATCTACGAACAAAATGATTGTCCTTGAATCTTTGGTGAACATCTTCATAGGAGACTGCAAAAACGCACTGCACATTCTTTCCTTGAAAAACAAAGTGCTAGACTAATGCTTTTGCATGTAGATAGATTTAAATTTTTCCAAGAGACTTCAAGGTTTCATTCCTTATTTGTCCAAGTGACACTCTTTCTTCCTCTGATGTACCTGTACTAACCAACTTATACAGACTGATTGTTCTTCTTATTAACACCCATTTATTTGGTAATAGTCTTTCCAAATCATTTGAGATCATGCTACTGGAGAGTGAGTCAGTCTATCCTGACAATGCTCCTTAATAACAGTAGATGAGATTTCTCAATATAATCGAGGTGACCAAAAAGTAATGTACAGAAGATTTACTATTTTGTCAGGCAAATAGTGGAAGATTGGCTCTTTCTCTGTGTTTGTTTCTGCTTCCTTCATTATCTATAGTAAAATATCCATTGACTTCCAAGACACAGAATTAATTGTAACCTGCTAATCACACTGCTTCCTTCCGACCCTGGGGGATTTTGCCATTGCCTTTCTTTTGCCAGCATACTGCATAGAAGTTAAAGATGGGGAGTGGAAGCCTCAACAAGTCCAATCCTGACCTCTGAATATACTACCAGGAATACTTAAAAAAACTTCTCACTTGGAAAATACTGATCCATTAAAATAATTTTTTTTTTTTTTGCGAGGGGGGGACAAAATACAATTTGTTTTGTTTATTTTATTTTAAGGTTTTCAGATCTTGAAAGGAATTTCTGATTACAGCAAAGGCTGAAAAATCTGGAGTTACCTGATAGTCAAATTATCTAACGGTCACCTAGGAAAGTAGAAGCAAGATTGAGCCTGCACTGCATTTTAAGAACCTTCCTTTTCACCACCCTTTGAGCTGTTTCAGTATGAGTTACTCACTATTTGAACATTCCCAGCTTCATGCTGACAGTGTAAGGTAAAATATATTCATTATGAAAGTTTTGACGCATCTAAATATTTTTCTTTATGGTTTTTGTTCTTGTATCATTTTCCTGATTTGAATAAGCACATTTATTAATCATATGGTTTGTATGCAATTTGAAAATTTCAAATAGTACAAGAAAATCTATTTGCAAACATCATGGAGGCATCAGATGATGTCAGACAAAGAAGTCTCCCACTTTTTGAAATGTGTTCCTCCTTGTTTTTTTTTCTTCATCATTTTTTTTCTTATAATTTTATTTTTTCTTCATTGGATAGCACAAACTACCTATAAAATGGGAAAAAAATTATGATTCTAAAATTTCATCATTCTTTAAAAAGTGGTGCTTTTTAAAGATTAAAAATTCAACTCCAAATTCTGATTTACACTGCTCAGAGTTTCATCACTCCCACTTCTATTTTTGGTGTTACAGAACCTCAATATAAAGGAGTGGTTGATGTTATTAGCAAAGTACTGAATAGCTTAGGCCACGTGAATTTTTGGTCGGAGCAGATAGAGTTAAATGTCTTTTATCAACCACATACATGCTTTTGAGAAATTCTAGGAGCACATGAAAGACAGCAGGCACTTAGAGGAGAAAGAGCCAGAAGAAATGCTACCCTACATGCATCTTTATACATGAAAAAGATTAGATTGTATCCAAATCAGGCATCCACGAAAGCAGAAGAAAAATTAGGAAGCATGCAAAATAGAGCAGAAAGTGATTGTTAAAAGGTTATGGTCTTTTAAAACTGACAAGGTTCTTTGGCCAGCTTACACGCACCAGGAGTGCTGAAGGAAGTGGGGGATGAAACTGGCAAAGCATTAGCAGCATTTTCACAAGTTCACTCAATTTTTATTCACTTCAAGAGCCAGAGACAGATCTGAAGACTGCGAAAATGGGTCACACCGTTTCTTTACTTCAAAAAGGTGAAGAATAGGAAGAGATATATACATGATAAAGTTGATTCAGTCTTTTTGATAGTGTTGTAGGAAGAGAGTCAAAAATGAAGGCTTGAAAAAATCCAGAGATACAAAGTATAGCAAAGGGTAAAATGTCACTCTGTTGTTCAGCACTATTCAATTAAGGCCATCTCATATCTCTCCAGACGAAAGCATTTGTCCATGCCTAAATGTATTCATGTTGTTTGAGATGATATTATTGTGGTAGGCAGGGAACATCAAAGAAGAATAATCAGTATACACCTTGCTAATTTCTCCACTCCACAATTACATATAACTTAGAAGATCCTTTGAGAGCATCCCACTTCAGAGTCCTGGATAGACAGGTACAAAACATGAGATCCTTTTCTGTAGTTCCAATTCCTTCATCACATTCAAAGAGGCTAAACCTTTAAAAAAGAATTCACAATATAAAAGATAAAAATAGGCATTCCAATATACTATATTGGGATGTGATTTTTTTTTACTTTCACAGTGAACTGTAACTTAGATCTGTTTAACACTCTCAACTATAAACGGCACAATTTACCTGCAGTCATGAGAAGCTGTACCAAAAATTTTGTATATAAACTCAACTTTGTTGTTGTTACTACAGAAAGTGGGCATTCTATTCCCGTTATATGAACATCATGATTCCCTGAAGAACTGACAAGATTATGTTTTGCCTAATTCTTGACTAGCTGCAAGTTTTGTCAGTTTTTCTGAACAGTTTAAATACTGGGAGTATACAGAGGCAGTGATAATGGTCAATACAAACCACTTGAAATCTGTCAGTTAAATGCTTATTAGCAAGGTTTATGTAAGTAAAACATTTGTGTACTTTCCTTTTAAGGCCTGATGCAGAAAAGCTACTTTCCTCTTATGTGTTCTTAAATTCAGTCCCACCATGCCTGTTTGCCCTGACATTGTTCAGATCTGAGGAATTGCTGCTTGATGGCTGCGTGGTAAGGCCATGTGTGTTGGATCTTTTAAAATGGTGCTTATTTTCAAGAAGAGTTCAGGAATGGGAGTTCTACACAATCATTGTACCCTAAACTACAGATATACCTGTTTTAAGTGTACATTTATCTATTACCAAAATACAAGCCCAGAGAATAGTAAATAAAAGATGAACAGATGTTGTATTGCTGCATATTAGACACCAATTAAACTGATATGCCAGCATAGCATTTTTTCTTGTTCCTCTCTCAAAATATTTTTTCTATGGCATCAGAGCTTGCTTCAGGTGACAAACTGCTGCAGCAGCATAGCTGGTGTGGCCATATGGCATGTGGTCAATAGAACACAGTTGTAGAAATGCCAAAAATGGAAGCACTCTACTCTTCCCAAGCATGTTTCTTCCTGAAATTTGTCTGTCTGTAATAAATACTAAATTGCAGCTGAACAGAAAAATCTGGTTGTGGAATCAGTATTAAACAAATCCTTATTAAAAGCATTAGATTCTACTTTTAAGATAAAATTAGTGTGTCACATCCTCTTACTCATAGGCAAGAAAATTCACCAGATATCACATACAGCTGTTTCTTAACTGTTGTTAAGAAACACGTGTGTTAAGAACACATATTTGGAGGGTCAGTATTTGGCTCTCTTTACATTTTTTCTACATTAAAATTTGTACCTCGTAAGGATAAAGCACAGAAAAAAAATATTCCATGATCAAAACATATAAGAAATATTTGTGGGCTTATCTCCAGCTTTTAACAGCTCCTAAAACTATTTCTGAAACTAGTCAATTAACTGTTATTTGGCATCAGAAATTTATATTAGTTATAAACTTTAGTCCAGTTCACAAGCACATATTGCAGAGTTTTCATATGGTCAAACTAGAAGACAGGCGTGATGTGCTTTGGGGTTGTCTTCTGACACCCATCTGACACCAGTTGCCATCGAACCTAACTTGAGGCACCTCAGAATCTGATAGCTGTGCAAGGTAGGCCTCTATCCTTGTTATGTAGTCCATGGAGATAGGCACTTCCAAAATGATTCACGCAACTTGGAAGTTTTTCCCTTGGATGTGGCATAGGATGATGATGAGTCACCAGTCTGAGGTTCTTATATCACTGGAAGTTCCCCCAGTATCTATTAAGGGATCAGCCAGCTGGTCTAAACCAAGAGCACCCAGTTTAGATGCATTAATGGAATGAACTTTACCCATGAAATAATGAATGTAATTTAACAGGTAGAGGCTTTGAAACAAATGGCTACTTTCTATAACAATTTTTTTTTCTCGTTACTTATTTCACCAGATGGGTTCTGGAACTGTAAGAATATGTCTTAACGTAGTAATGGTATTCTTAATGAAGTTAATGGGATTGTGGTAACTGAGGAAAAATGCAATAGTTTGAAATAATTATTTTAATTATCTTTAAATCCTTGTTTAGCATTGGAGGTAACCATAACTGTTATAGTTATATCTGTCTAAGAAGTAAGTAAATTCTATAAAGGTAAACTAAAAACTGCAAAACAAGTGATTTCCTGTAGGAATTGTAAATCGTCTCAGAAAACCTGAGGGAGATATATTTGCTTAGAGACATGAAAAGTCTTTTTAAATTTTAACCTCAAAAAAAAAAAAAGTCAAAGACAAAGAAAAAGAAGCACCATTCACAGCTAAGATGTCAGTAATTTTCATCTGCTCTTTCCTGAAGGCTGTGGCATTTTTAACTCTAATTTTTATCCAGGAATTACTCAGAAGGGCTGAGAAATCCTTTTAAAACTGTGGCATGCTTTACATATATTTACAGTGATGGTTTTAGTCACTAATTATCTCCTTTGATTTTAAAGAAATGTCTCTATATTAATTCATTAGCCCACTACAAGTATTTTTACCATAGAGACACTGCTACTTTGCCAATGCAAGTATCATCTTTATATGTAAGCATCTGTATTTAAAAGAAGTTCTTGGAAATTACCTATCTGCTCTCAAAACTATTATTTTTTAATGACATACCCATAAAAGGCAGAAGAAACAGTAGCAGCAGTGATCTTAGATTTCACGTGGAAGAGTCAATCTCTTATTTCCTCCGGGACTAAACGGAAGCAAGACTGGAGGGTTTTGCTGAATATTATACCGTACAAGACTTTTACAAGTACAAATCCAACTTAGAATACTCATAATCTTCCCATCTCTTCTAGCTGGGATTAGATTTCCTTTTCCTTTTTTCTTCCCTTCCCCTCAGAAATATTTTCTTCTTTCAAGAACCTTAAAACCTCTAGATAAATCCATTACTGCAAAATGAAGACCAGCTGTTAATATTTTATGAGGCTGGTGAATATCTCTTACCACTTTGGCAAGACAAAATAAAAATGCATGTTTATGGTATAATAATTAGCAACTTTGGAGATGATTCAAAGACAGACGTAGTGAAGTCTTGACTAGAGATGTCAAAAACAAGGAAAAGAGATTTTACTTTTCAAGACTGACATGAAGCCATGGTTGTCACATATGAGATCTATGAATATTTAATGCAGTGTGGAAATTAATTTTTAATATACTCAAGTCCTGTATGACACAAGTACTTGGCACATTTCTTTCAAAATGGAAAAATAAAAATGTTTAACTGCATTCTGTGAGTTTGACCCTGAAACCTTTACATTTTGCAGTTCTGAAAGAATGTCAAACTCTATTCTACAGCATTATCATTATAATTTCAGAAATTACTCACGTAAATCTACATTCCAAAAAAAAAAAAAAGCAACATGTCTTTCAAAGCTGTTGTGATACATGGAATCCATCCATGTATTGACCGTTGACCAGGAAGAATTTATTACAGAAGATTTCTTAGAAGGACAAACACAAACAACAAAGTTGCACACAGTTTGATTCTCAATTGTTTCTTTCTTAAAATCATGCACGATATATATTTTTTATTAAATCAGACATCTAATGTTGAATAATTTATTATAAAAACAATGTGACAACAATGAGACTGAAAAGCATTTACAATTATAAACTTCTGAAGTTGGAGCAGAGGTAGCCCAAGACATTCTTGATAAACAAGATTTAAAGAGAGCATTGTGAGTTTTAAAGCCTTGGTTACCTTTTTCAACACAGTACCAGTTTAGTTTATCCAGAAGGCTCTTTGCTGGTCTGCTTTTATAACTGGTCAGCAAATTTATTATTTCACTGCACACAAGGCCCATTATTTCACATACATAAAAAGTGCATATTCCATGAACTTGTTGTCTGATTAAATTACCATTTGTTTTGCTAGCAAATGGTTGAGGATTGGCTTCTGTCAAGGCAAGGGCAGATAACACAGTTGGCTCAATCTTTTTCAACCCTGCTTTGGTGGAAACTGTTCAACATAGATGAAATGAATTTGGTTCTCTTTCCGTGCCCACTGAAAATTATACAAAACATTGGCAAGCCCAATTAATGTCTGAATTTGTCATGAAACCTCAAATGAGCCAATATCTTTTCTTTCTGCAATTTTAATAGAAATATGCTAATTTAAATCTCCAGTACATAACGTAGCACTTCAACACTCCAGCCTTATTTCACCAAGCAGAAATCTGATTAGCTTTAACATTCTACATGCATGTTAGAGAATGAGAATATGCTTCTCATTTTAAATGTTTGATTTAATGAAATCATGTATTGTTGATACTTTGTACAGTATTAAGGTAAATATTTACAAGAAGCTTTGTAAGTATCTTTTTCACTTATATCTAGTATTAAAAGTCACATGACTTTTATTCTGTATTTTAATTAATAACTTAATTTTATTGCTGAATATGAACAATTATGCAAATTTTAAAAGATACCTGCAATGCTTTTAAAACCAAGATAAAATATGATTCATAAGAAGAGGCTAAATATGTATTTTATTTTATTTACCTTGTGCTTTTTTCTTTTATATGAATTTTATTGCCTTGTCCTAAGAAAAAGAAAAAGGATTTTTTTTGCACTAATTGTATATGATTTTTTTATTGTACTGAACAATTTATTGAACTATTAAGAAACAATATTTTAAAAATTAAGTTCCTAGACACAATTCTGAAATATAGGCAGAAGTTCATCACGGAGTTGCCATCCTTGGAGATATTCTAAAGCCACCTGGAAATGGTCCTAGGCAACTGGCTCAAGGTGTCTCTGCTTGAGCAGTCAGATTGGACTAGATGACCTGCACAGGTCCCTTCCAACCTCAATCATCCTCTGATTCAGTGACCTGTAGGGATGTAAGGATTATGGTAAACACTGAGTCCAGCTCTATGGCTTTGTTAAGAAGAGATAAATTTGCATTTCCATTACTTATGCCATTTCATTCACATACCATAGGGAATAATTTTGGCCTTATTCTGCCAATGATCAAGGTGTCTAGATGGGAGCTTTGAGCTTTGGACTGTGGAGTAAGTGCAGTAATGTTCTTGGAGTGATATACTGGGTGTTTTAGGCACACTGGAAGAGTGAGACTTATTTAACCAAAGTGTAATGTCCACAACAGGAAGGCTGGATTCCCACTCAGGGTACATTGTCATGTTTATACTGCATGTCTTGTCTTATTGATAGACAGACAGGATTATTCCTCTTATATCTGTGTAAAATCCATTTATTTAGTATTGTAAAATTAGTTTTTGCAAAGGACTGATTTTCACTTGCAGACTTTTTCACTGTAAAAGCTGCAGACATAAATTAGAAATCTTCTTCTTTAAGTATTTTGCAGGGCACTCTCCTGGGAAATGGGAGACCTAAGCTGTAAATCTCATCTCATTCTTGTGGTTAGCTGCGTCCTGTGAGCCTGTCTGCTGAACTGGGGATGCATATTTTTTACTGTTCTTTAATGAACAATAAAGCTATTTCTGGAGAGCAGCAAACAGCACCTTGGAATTAAAATGTATGTACGAGTTCTTTAATTTATTCATGTTTCCAAAAAGAAAAGGGATGTGTGATAATTTAATTGGTTTCAGAAGGCTTTTTACATTGCCAGTAAGGATCAGACCCTTGAACTAAAGCAACTTTCTGTCCATTCAAAGTCTGCAAATATAAAAAGCAGGAACTCTATGGGTGGACTGGTGCCAGTATTCTCACAATGGTGCAAATTGCTTTGTCAGTATCAGTCTGACTGCACTGGGTGACTTCTGCCGGAGTTTAACACAAAAAGCTTCCTGAGCCAGGAAGATAGACCAGTCTATGAAAGCTTGAATCAACATTTTGGTGGCTTCATGTTACTGGTTTGCTTTTGTGTTACTATGCATCTGCTTTACTCATTTCCCAATTCCCGACTTGGTTTTTTTAAAATCCTTTCTGATCACATTACATACAATTAAATTACTTCATTGAACAAATCATGTTCATAAATTTGTCTTATTGATTGTCCAGAACACAGTGCTTCAAGAACCCAGTGTGCTGCATGGCTCCTGTACAGCTCTGCAAGACAATAAAATGATTTATTCTAATGGATGACCTATTTATGATGGAAAAACAAATCTAATTTCAATTACTGCTCTAATTAGGATGACTCATGAAAACTGGAACTTTTGTTTTAGTGTAGGTCAAAAAACAATGAAGAATGATTATATTCATTATGCAGACTCCTTCTATCTGTTATTTACCAGTATAAATAATACATTTCAGTTTGTGTTTTTGTTGATAATAAATTTTTGAGACAGAAAGGATCTGTAAACTGCTTTTGTTATTCTTTTAGAGATGCCTGCAAAAGGACATCAATATTGTGACTGATAATAATATATGATATAGACATTCACAGTGAAAGAAAAAGATTATCTGCTACAGCAGGTTTCTGTTTATTAGAAGGATTTTTCAGTGGAGTAAAGACCAAAGAAGAAGCAGCAGGACCAGCAGTGCTGGAGTAGGAAATGTTGACTGTCTGCTCTGTCATTATCTCTGATCTCCAGAAAAGCCACACTGGGACATGTGGGCCATCAGCAAGTGGTGGCAGTAGTACAACAGAACAAGTGTTGCTCCTAGAAACAGTAATTATGTGCCCACTCCTTTCACATGGAAGAGACAGAAGTGCAGCTCCCCAAGGACGTGTCTCTGCCTCTGTCTGATATTTTCAGCCCATTTATCCTTCTCTGTGAAACTTCTAGCTCTAGGTAGGTCCTGGTCTATGATCCTTGGTTGCGTAAAAGTCTTGATGTTCTGAAAAGCAGAAAGAGCTTTATAAGCTTGAACTACTGTCATCGTTTAAGATCCTAGAGAAAGCAGAACCTTTCATGAAATAGGGTCAGTTCTTCTTGTCAGCACGAATTGCTTGAATGCCCAGGGTGACTCTTGATATCTCTGTGTCCTAATGACAGGTGTTAAGAACAAATGTCACAAAACAGTTCAACGTACAAAATCCATGAGTTCTGTAGCCTCTGATAATATGTTAGTATAAATATTACGGTTATTGCTTTATTTTGCAGTAAATATTCAAGGGTCCTTGGGGATTTTGAGTGGCTGTTTTGTAGACAAGCAAACTTCAGAGGTAGATGGTGTGTATTTCCATCACAAGTCATTGACAAATATATTTTTTCTTAATAAAGGATGAGTGACATGAGGCCATATTTTTCTGCTCAGAGAAGTTTCTAAAGGCCTCTGAGGGGCTGATGAACATTTCTTGCTCTCTATACTGGTTTGGAAAAAAGAAATATCTGGAAAAGTATTTTTGGTTCCTTCTACTGTGGTAAAAATTTATGGACAACACATTTCAGAATAAGTGAATTCCCTAGAGGAAACTTATGTATATTGAAGGGTTGAAGAATGAGGAGAAAATCTTTGAAAAGTGATGCCTCCCAGCACTTAATGAAAGTGATGCAAATCAACTCAACCCTTAATTCAGCACTGTGTCTGGAAACCTTAAATAAAGACCTGTTTTCCAAGTTAAAGGGAATAAATAAAACCTTTAAGTAGTGAAGCAACAGGAAAAACACATCAAAGTCAGCTGGCACATCCTTTTCAAAAACAACCTTGCAAATGTGCTGGTCAAATCAGTGAGGTGGGAGAAAAAAAAAGAGCAAATGTACTTTCTTTTGTCCAGTTTTTTTAGGTCAGCTATCATAAACATGCTTGGAAGCCAGACCTTTGCTCAGTAGGAAATATAAGTAAGTAAATGTGCACTTCTTTAATGTTAAATATTAGAAGATCTTTACATAGAACACACATCTAAGCAAGAGATTTTGCATATAATTGCATGATAGTCAGAAGAAAAATTCCAATTCCAGAAATCCCAGTGAGTGTGCAGTACTTCAGTTGGCAAACAAACATGAAATAGGCCTTTCAGACAAGTTAAGAAATTAGTTTCCTCAAAGACCGATGTTCTGAGTTTTGAAATATTGTTTCTTTAATTTTCCTAATTAATTAGTTCTGTTTGGTGAGGGGTTTTTTAGAGAAGAATAGAAGTAAAGGACTGAAACAGCATAAGAAATTAATTTCTAATACATTTCCAGTATTTAGCAATAAGTTATTTTGTAGAGTTTCCCAGTTTCTAAGCCACAGGAGTATGAATCTCTTGGGACAACTAATTTGAAATAGAGTTTTCTGAGACATTATTTGAAAACCCATCAAAGGCAGTTGGAGTCTGTCCAGTAATATTAGTGGGAAAAATTCGTAATTATTCCAGGGAGATCAGAATTTGGCAGAAGTTACCAAAGGAGTGGAATTAAGCATAAAAAAGAATTATGTCCTACAAGCAAACTATAGTAATGTATACCAGAATTTAAAGACCATTTCTTTTCCGAAGGGGCTTCTTGCCTATGCTTGTGTCACCACAGATTTCTAGTAGTTTTCCCTCCAAGTGCTAGTGAATCCCAGGATTGTTTACTATCTAAGATCAAAAGTGACTGCACTGAACCCATTTCAGTGTTTATAGAGGATAAGTATATTTACCAAAAGTATAAAATAATAGCAGAAATAAAGTGCTATTGACATTTATTTAGAAAAAAAATTGAAAACTTCGTTATCTGGTCTCTAGAATCACAATTAAACTGCAGTTATTTTCATAATGAACATGACCTGTGATCCAGTAGTTCATAACAATGAAACCTCATTTTTTTTAACACACACGAAATTCCATTTGATGCTGCCAAGGCAGTTGCATTTCTTCAAATGAACTCAAGAATGAATGTGCATTTCTAAGATAAGGGTTGTCTACAGGGAAGTTTATTTTAAAATAAATATGTTTCCATTTTCATACTTCCAATATACTCAGATAGTAACCTCTATATTGGCCTTACCTCTTACAAATCCATAGTAAATAATTAGCATGAATGGTTAACAAA
The DNA here is from genome assembly GCF_003945595.2 of Pipra filicauda. Taxonomy (NCBI): domain Eukaryota; kingdom Metazoa; phylum Chordata; class Aves; order Passeriformes; family Pipridae; genus Pipra; species Pipra filicauda. The sequence goes on from NW_024104310.1 coordinate 599,526, forward strand.
AACCAAGCTATAGGCAATTTGGCATTCAATTAAGGGTTTCTGTGCTGAAGAAATATTCCTGTCTTACTGGAAACTTTTAATTTCTGTTCAACTCTGAAAAACCATTCAACCCTTGGTCAGTTGTAGATTTAGTTTTAACCCTTGTAGAATATTATTTGTTTGTCTGCTCCATTATTTTCTGGTCTCCAAATGACTGAGTCACCATAAGTACTTAACTGATGCTGATGCCTTTTACACTTGTTAAAACATTCTTCCTCTTATTGCTGGCCCTGCTCATCCTGAGCACTGACTCATCCTGAGAATCTTTTTTTTGCTCTTTTAGAGATATGTTAACATACACTTTTTATATACTTTTTTTCTTTTTACAATCATTCTTTCGGAAATACAACAATACTCTCACATCAGTTCAGTTTTGAAGGACTGTAAAGGTATAATTTCAAGAGATATTTGTCTGAAGTATGTACATATGAATGTGTGCGAATTAATTCACCAATGTATTTTTTTACTATTAGTCTGGAACTCCAAAACTGTGAAAAATTTTAGTAGAAAATTGATACACACCAAAAATAGATGAAAAATATCCTTGTGTTGTGACTAATCGTCTTTGACTTTTGCTTTCACATTTTGCTGCAGCTTTGATAGAAATCAACAGGTTATTCCACAGAGTTCAGTGGGAATTGGTCTAAGTCATCAGTTACCCACCAATACTTCCTCTGACTTTGGCATATAAAAAAAGCAGTTTCAGTCCTGTTAGTGAAACTTGTGTTTCTGCAGAGTAAAAAGAAAAAAAATTGAAATTCCAGTCTATTCCCAAGGGACCAGGACTCGACTCAGGTCATTGCTAAGACTTCAGTACTAAGAACTTCATTATGAACATGAATACAGCAGTAGAAGATATAGCAGCACACCATTTTAAGTGTTTAACTATTTGACTGTCTGAAGACAGACACAGTTAAACCTCTGCCCCCACTTTAACCAGGACTGATCATTTTCAGGTATAGTTGTCATAGTCTCTGCCCCTGACATCTACCAGATAACTGTGCACTGTCACTTCTCCAGCTGCATAAATACTGAAGAAATGAAAGTGCAACACAACAGAAGAAGATAGACTGTCTGGGGCTTTTGATCACTGAAGCATAGGGACAGTTTTCCAGAAAACTGATTTCAGAAGTTTGTTGTTTAGTTTTTCCTCCTTCCACCCTGCTTACCTATAGGTTGCCATTGGAACTGAGGAAAATGTTTACTGCCACATATGCAAAATGAAGCTGTTAGACTGAAAGATAGTTAATACACTGCATAAAGCTGTTAAATTAATCTTAAATAAGAGAGCCTGTCTGGTTTATTGGCCACTCCCTTCAATGTTAAGACACAGGTCAAGTTCTCTTGAAGTCGACTTTTTCAACTAGTTAATGGATATTTATCATTGTCTTCAAAATTTTTCATTCTGAACAAGTTTTATTTGTATCTAAAATAGAGATGTTGGCTGGGTAATTAGGTAATGTCTTCATCAAATCATAATTGCAGCAACAAATGAGGCAATAATTACATTAAACTGAAATTTTGTACAGTATTTCCCATTCATGTGTAACCCATACTACATACAACAGAAGTTGGGTATGGTGATGAGTGTCATTTATCTACAATCATTTAAAGGAAAAAAGACATTGTGGAAAGACAGATTACTTCTTACAGACATAACCAGAACTATGTCCTTACACAATCCTCCCTAAATTCTCGCGACTTGCATATAGTTGCTCTTTACACACATATGGCTCCTGTACTGTTTAGACAACGTGGATTCAGAGGAAAGGCAGGATGAATCCTCTCCATTTCTGTCAATGTGCTGGAGCACAACAATGTGTTGGAGCACACTGTTCATCTTTCAGTGAACACCTGAGTCTAAAGTGACAAAGAGGGTAGAAAAGTGATTTGGTCCTCATTATCTTGTTCATTATACATTCATGTGCTGATGGAGATATATGTGACTTTAACAAAAAGACTTATTGCCTGTTTATGTATTTTTATATAATTTTAATTGTTTACTATTGCCCCAAGGAATTGATTTCAGCCAGTATGAATAATATTTTTCAATATCCAAATTTTTGTCATCAGGACTGGTTAAACTAATCCTCTGAAATTTTTTTCCACTCTTTTTCCTCTCTGCGGATTTTTCATTATTTTTTCCCTTTTATTTTCTTCCTCCCTCCTTTTTTTTTTTTTTTTTTTATTTTTTTGGCCTTTAGTTCTACTCTGGTTTCATGAATTTAGACAATTTTCTTGGGCATGTCCTATTTCTTAGTACTTTCCACACACTTATTACAACTGAAAGCATTTAAAAGTCATTATAACTACAGTGACCAAAGTTAGTAAGTTAGTTTAAAAATCATGCATAGTTTCCAGCATTATCACATTTGTATTCCTTTAATTTACTTCTTGGTTTCTCAGCTTGTATCATTATGCTTAGATCATATTTTCCAACTTTTCCCTCCTATGTTAACGTCAGTTTCAAATTCCTTATAGTCAGACAAGTCTATCTGGTATTTAAAAAACTTACATACTTCCCAATAGAATGAGAGCTATTAATACATTGTCAGAGTTCTGATTTATAGGCAAAAGCCATTTTCCCCTGTTCATGTGTTGCATAAAATGTGTCCAAGAAACAGAGTCAAGTGGACTTTATTTCTTCTCCAAGCTTGTTCTCAGTCTTGTTATTCACTTTGCCTAGTGGTCAGAGTTCTTTGTGGAAAATGTTTGGTGATGCTTTAAATAAAACTTGTCCTGGAAAAGATCTCAAAGGTCATCTAAGTCAGCCCCTTCTCTCAGGCAAGGCCAACATTTCTGTGACATATTCGCCTAACCTTTCCTTAAAACTGTCCTTTATGTGATAAACTAGATAATATGTTCCAGTAGCTAACTCACAGTTAGTTTCCCTTTACCTTGTGTTCAGTTTATCTCTTTCTCTTCAATTTCTGTTTATCTTTCAACTTTTCATGTGTCAGGACTCTTTCTTCAGAAATGGCAACTGCAATTCCTTCTTCTTTACTTCAGGTCAATTTTTGTAGAAGTTTGACATTCCATACCATTCCTCTGAACTTTCTTTGATTCTTATCTTCGAATGCAGTTCTCTGTACTGGACAAAATGCTTCAGATGAAGCTTCCTCAATGTTTAGTAAAGAGACACCATTACCTGTGGATCATACTTCTGTTTACACATGCCTGTTGATACTTACCTATTATTGCACAAGCAATAACAACAAGTAAAAACCCCTCTGACTGTGGTCTCTTATATCCCTAGGTTTCATGCACAAATGCAGTCTAAATCAGTTGTCACCTGGCTTTTGATCTTTGCATTCTTCTTTACAGAGCTGCAACCTATTTAATCTTTTCAAAGCAATTCTCCAATCGGTTACTATAAATCCAATTCAGTACATTGTAGTCACACTAAATCTTTTAAGTGAGTGTCATCTGTAATTTAAATCAGCAGACTTTTTATTCTGTTATCATAGTAATGAGCAAAACAGAGCAGTACCCAATGATTACCACAGAAGAAGTCCACAAAAATGAGCCAACATTAGGTATTCTTTAAGTACAATGTTCTATCTGGTTTTGCCTATATCTGATCATAGATCCAAGTCACGAAATTCTTAGCCTCATTTTGAGAAGATCATACAGGACATTTTTAGAACTTTCCTCTGGCTGAGACACAAGAAAACGATGATCTTTCTCCTTATCAGTAGATATATGAAAGAATCTTAAATGTTTATTCTTGTTTATTCTTGAGAATCGGTGTTGACTCTTTCACATTTCTTATTATTTTCTAGGATAACTGCTTACAAATAATTTTAGTACTTTACCTAGTATTTTTCTGTAAATGAAAACAAAATGAATGGTCTACAATAGCAGAGATTGTCATCTTCTTTCTCTTTTAAAGGGACATATTATAATATAGACTCTCATAAAAATACTTTAGTCGCTTGTGTGCAGTACCCCATTAGGAGTCTCGACAAACTGGACACCTCTTTGAAAGAGTGCAGAGAGACAGACAACTTTTAAATATTTGGATTAAATACTAAATAGGTATAGACAGCTGATTAATATAATCACTAAATGTTTAAAGTTATGGACTAAAAACACCTTATTTTTATTTATGGAAACCCCATCTATTCTCCATAACTTTTCAGTTCTTCATTAATATTTTGGAGGTTTTTTGGGTTATTTCTCTAATTGATCCCAAATGAATTTCACCAGACTCAGTTGATCTAAAGTGACATTTATCTGTTCTACCTTAATTTTTTTACCCCTTATTTTTATCATGTCAAAATCAACTGAAACCATCAAAAATTTTACCGAAGCGTGATGTAAAAATGGCACTAAACACTACCTTCTTCATATTATCATCCATTGAGAGCTTTCACTATTGAGCAGTAAATGAGGTCTGTTTTGTCATCTTTACTACAGTATGCTCATTCTTTCTCATTATACTTTATAGACTTTTCTAGTTCTATAATATTTTCTGCTTTGGTTTTTGTCCCTAGAGGTTTTCTCCTCCAGTTATCTGAAGTCATTTGACCTACTTTCCTATATGCTTCCTTCAATATTTGTGATCTCTGAAAAGCTGATGATGTAGAAAATTAATAATTTAAATATTTTTCAGCTTTTCTCCACATTACAGTGGCGGGTGCTTGTATACTATTAATATAATTTCCTTCAGGAGTTGCCTTAATTATAATAATACTGAAATGCCACCAACAAAATATCAAATTAAATAAAAGTTGCTTAAAAGATGAGATTTTGATTGTGGTAATGTGTACCCTATGGAAAGCTGTAAAAATAACAGAAAAAAAAAACAAACAACAAACAAACAATGTATAGTAAAACTCCAGAGCATCAAGGATTTATTTCAGCAAGGCTGCTTCCAGGCAAACTCAAACTTTTCACCATGAGTGGCTTCTATATATACTTAATAAATATTTAATTCTTACTGTTCAGTCTGTTCAATCCATCCCTTGATAACGAAACAGTTGTTTTTGAAAGCTCATCTATTTATATCCACCTGCTTCACATGCACGAGCAGACTGCTTGATACAGAGAGAGGGGAGAGACATAAATAGAGATGTGCATTAATCTCATTTTAACTTTACATTCGGTATTACTAGAGTAACTCTAAATCTAAAGATATGTTACTACAAAACCAGTGCATTTGAAATGTAAATCAGACATGATTTGTCTGATTGATTGATCAGACATCAGAAATCAGACGTAGTTACGTTGCTGACGTGTTTGTTCATCATGCTGAATTTCCTCACAAATAGAGCATTAGGAATACAATATGCAAGCTGTTAGAGAACAGTCAATAACAACATTTAGTATAGTTCACTAAAAAATGCCTTTGGCATAAGTTTTTGGGACTACTTTAAGATTTTCTATGTCCTTTAAAGGAGCTCAGGTGGTTAAGGATGCTATCATTTTTCTTAAGCTGTTTCTTTGTGTATGACTTCAGACATAAAATATTACTATGTACAAGGTATTATGTAATCCTTTGTCCTTCTTATATTACATGATCAAAGACAGTATGAAACCAGTAATAAGAGTAACATAAGCTCTGCTTTATTTCACTTAAGTAGAGAAAATGTCTTTAAAAATGTGTCTGGTTTCAGTGTCTGAGGAAGGTTGAGGTCAGTGTTTCTAACTATCTTGGTTTACAAGAACAAAGAATTCTCCTCACTTGTTCTGCAATTATCATCTGGACCCTGACATTCAATATGAAGCAAAGAGTTTCCATTCAGAAATACACTTCTAGAACTGTGTTTGACATATTTTCAAGTTTTTAAAAAGAAGATATAAATCTATTCATCTGTCTAAAGTCTTAAGCTCTATGGTGATAGACATTTTCCAGACATTTGCAATCCTTTGGCCTGTGTTAAGTAGAAAATCAGATCATAGTGGTTTCTCTTAACCTTGACATTTATTAACATAGTTTAAAAATTAGAAGTAATCATGACAAAGATTATGGTCAGACCTTTTCCATGGAGTGGAGTTGGAATACAGCACTGTGGAAAAAAAAGAAACGTAAATTCAAGTTCACTGAAGCTCTGCAGCGCAGCATAACTGATCCCAGGTGTAAGCCACTGAGTGAATGCAAGTGGGCAAAAGATGAGATTTGCACACCATTGTTACCTTTAGAAGGAAAACTAGGAAATGCTTTATTGTTATCTAAGCGGAAAAATAAACGTAATTAACCATATTGAAATAAGCACAATGAAGTATATCAGGGCCTAGAATATGAAAGAAGGTGAGGATCTAAGCAGGCTCAGGTGTATGAAGGATCATCCCAGCTACCTTCTCAAAGAGTGGACTACTTCCCCAAGAAAAGCAGCAAGAGCACCTGCTGCAGACAGATTTAGGCAGCACAGCACCTCTCATGACCAGAAACATGGCTTTTATGAAGACTTCCACTCCAGGAAGAACAGGGATATCTGAGCCCTAACTTGGCAGAGCATCAGGAGGAAGAGGAGTTCAAACTTCTACACCAACTGTCCCTTCCCCTAACCAGCATTCAGAGGTGTTTGGGGCTTGTGTGACACTTGCCAGAAGTATCTGACTCTCTCCGGGTGCCATGTGTGGGGTGTCCTTTACCCAACTTTATCTGTGTGTTGTGGAGAGGTCTATTCTGGTTGTCTAGCTCCCTCTATAGTCAACTTAGACAGAGATGCTGCCAAAGGGTGGGTGGCTTATCCTTCCTCATGTTGGGACATCTGGGGCTAGTGGATGAATCTCACTGGGCCTGGTTATTCCTGACTGAAAGGGAATCCTGCATCTTCAAATAAATCCCTAACTTTTAGATGACTTAAAGTATGTGAAACATCTTTCAGCCAAAACTTGCATATTCTAACAGGAGCTATTCATCCAATCATTGCAATATCTGAGTTGAACATTCCTAGCTACATACTCTGAACCTCACTTTGTTTCTTCTTAACCCTACAGCACCAGTTAAATGTATCATAGTAACACCTTACCAACGTGTGCCTAAGTTGTCATGTTTTGACTTGGATGACAAAACTTTAAAATGGATTCTTTTACTAGATTTGTATTCAGCAAGTATCAACTTCTTAGTGAGTGAATCCACATACTTTCATACTCTCAGATTTGCTCCAGCATCCTTTGAAAACATGGTCAAGTGACCCACTTTTCCTGAGGACGTGTGTCATGTACTCAAACCTCCACACTTACACACATTCTCAAGAAATGTGGCTGTAAATTCAATTCCAGTAAGCAGACTTGCCTTTCACTTTCAGCACATTCCCTTTATTAGGCTACATACATTCCAGACTTGATTTAAATGACAACAAACAAATTAACAAACTTCATTTCTTAAGATTTGTTTTCCATCCTGCGTTGCACATGGAATGCCACATAGGAAAAAAGTGTGTGAGTTTTGCCTTCTTATGAACCCATCTGAAGGCAGAACCACAAATGTTTATTTATAAACCCAGAGGAAAATTTATTCTGGAACCTGAGTTCAAATGTGTTGCTCTGAAGTTAAGTGCAAAATTTATTGTATTAGGGACTTCAGGTTAGCTAAACAGGGTGTGTTTTTTCTTGTTTATTTGTGTGTATGAGTGAGAAGGGGGTTACTATATATAGGATTTCTTGGTTATTTTTGATACAAAACAGAGTATGGAAAAGCCAAAAGTATTATTTTCTTTCATGCCAATGGGATCAAGGCCACAAAACCAAGAAAACAGTGAGGTCCAGATCCAAGGATTTATTTAGAAAAATATAGCTGGCTTTGATGTCTAAATAGTTTAAATACCCAAACTTCTGAAAGATCTTAGGGTGTTGCTGTAAGAGGGGTTTCTGGGGGGTCACTGCTGGCCGCTCTGTGAAGGTTTTCAGGGCTGGAATCACCCCCCAATGCCCATCCCTCGTGGCAGGGACAGGCGGCGGAGGTACTTAAGCCAGGAGACAGAGACCGTGCAGGGAATTCAGCAGCAAAGAAGGACTTTATTTAAATTTCCCGCAGCTTATAAGGGCTGCTGGGCCAAAGAGGGGATTGGCCATTTGGCTAGCCAATACAAAGAGACAATATAATAACTATGGCAACACAGAAACCAATGGTAGACAAGTGAGTTAACAATTTCCAAACCCCGGCATTAGGACACTAAAATTATAGTTTTATTTCATTATTACATAGTTTTAATGATCTCCGACTCTCTTGACATCGTCATCACTCATGACTGATATTGTTTGCATATACTCTTAATGTAAGAAACAATTTTGTTTTATCCACATCTATAAGGGAGATGAGATTATCACCCTCCATCTTAAGAAAATTAAAAACTTATACAGAAAAACATGGATACTACTGCTACTACGATGAATTTATAACTTGGACTAGAGGCTGGGATAATTCTGGAGTGTTCAAATGATTTCCTACTGCATTTGTTGGATTTCAATCTCCTTTTCAAAAGGAGATTGAATACACTTCCTATTGATACACTTCCTATTTAGACGTTTCTTATAAAAGGTTTGTTGAAGACGTTGACTACAATCTGAGTGGTTGAATCGATAAATGGTTCACAGCAATGGCTCCTTCCTGGAAAGCAACTCCTGATTCCAGCAACTCCTGATTCTGGGTTTCCAGAAATATTTGGATCTCTCTCAAATCTGCAATAAATAATTTGTATTTGTTACAGGAATCATCCTTTCCTTGTGTATTGTGTCATTCTGTTGTGCAATGTGTCATTATCTGGTGAAACTTGTCCCAAATGTGAAATCTTGACAGAAATAAAAAGTGTCACGGTAATTCAAAAGTTAGGTCCTTCTACAGTTGCCTAAGGACACTATCAATTTCTTCCTATGTTTTGACTATAGATTACCATCTAATACTATCAGTAGTGTAAAACCACAGTTCACATATGATTGACTCAACTGGACTGCTGGTTTTCAAGTAAATAATACAAAAGGAACTATTGAGTTAGCAGACACCTGCAAAAAAGATATTTAGAAAGCAAAATCACTTCTGGGGCATTATGGGAATTTGAACGCATGAAAGACAGTAACACTGAATCTTAATTTTTAACTACCAGTATCTGAAGAGATAATGACTAGCTTGCATGGCTGCATGACTTCCTGAGAAGGAGAAATTTTAGATTTTCATGTAATTAAACTATGGAACACTTATAGCATTAGCCAGTATCAGCTGAGGCCTGTTGAAACATCTTTTAATTTAAACACAAGATTTAATGTTAAAAACTGAGTGTGTTCCTTTCACAGCACTTTAATTATATCAGGATGCAATGCCATTTAGTGACACATTGCAGTGCAGAAGAGCCAGGTGATCAAGATCCTTATGGGTCCACTACATTATTGTCTGACGCTGGTCACCTGTGTTTGTATCATGGAGAAACTCTTACAGCCTGGGGACCAGATCCCTTTCAGGTACAAACTAAACTAGAAGACACTCTCTAGAGGGATTTCCAATGATTCCTAGCTCCTAATGGGCACATAGCTAGCAGAATCAGACCAGAGGTAATCTGAACTGCACCCCCAAAATGCAGCTAATCTGTATTAGGGGACCTTAGCAATGTCTACAAGTGTCTGAAGGGAGGGTGTCAAGACGATGGAGCCGGATTCTTCTTGGTGATGCCAAGCAACAGGACAGGAGGCAATGGGCAGAAACTGATGCACAGGAAGTTCCACCCTAATAAGAGAGAGAACTTTACTAAGTAGGTGACCACACACTGGAACAGATTGTCCAGAGAAATTGTAGAGTTTCCCCAAGTGGTGATATTCCAGAACTGCCTGGACACAATCCTCTGCAATGTGCTCTAGGATGACCCTGCTTGAGCAGGGAGGTTGGGCCAAATATCCACCGTGGTCACAGAATCACCCATTCTGTGATTCTGTGTTTGTTCTGGTCTCAGTAAGAAGTGTTTTAGCCTCTAGATCTGCACTGGGTGTACTGCCCTATGTGCTGGTATACACACATCACCACTCTCTGTCTGTGGACTGAACGTGAAAGTGGTTTTCTAGTTAGATATAAAATAACTAAAGGGACTAGTTTCCTAATTTAAGCTTCACGGTGAAGTACCTTAAAATAATTACAGTCATGTGGTTCCTATGTCATATTTTGAGGGAATCTGCAGAGCCTTTAAGGGATTTACCCATATCAGAAAGGCCCTTGACTGCCTGGCAGTCAGTTTCTGTTGCCTGATGGTAAAGGAGAGGGAGTGTATTTTGAGCCCGATGCCTATTGTGGCAAATATTCCATATCTCTCATGTTACTGACTTAGCTAAAATTTACTTGAATTGCCCAGGGAAGTCTGCTGCTGCAGTATTAATATGGACCAATTTCAAATCTGTATCCTCACCAGAGAAAACTGCAAAGCAGAGAACAACCCTTACCCTTGTCACCCTTTAAATAGGGCCAATTACACAGATGCAACATGATCTTTTGTTAGACTGTTCATAAATACAATTTCAATACAAACCAAACCAAACCATTGACCTGTGTTGCATGATAATTTGTTTAAATCACTCCTTCTGGACGAATATTTTAGAAAATCTGATATATTATTAAAATTAAATATTAGATTTATTTTCATGTAGTTTTATTCTCTTTGAAATGCAGAATCCTTTAAATAATGTATTATGTGCTTAGGCCCTCTTTATGCATTAAGACTTGTGAAAATGACACCTTTGGAGCATACACAGGTGCAAATGTATTTCCCTACCACCTTTAAAATAAATATAACTCAGACTTCTTCTGAAGAAACCCTTTAATTATGCATCACTTTTTATCTCATTATTTGTTTAAACAGTCACGTTTTTTCTCAGAACTGACATTGAACCAGTGGTTTGTGTTTCTGTGTCCTGAAGGCATTGGTAATTCCAAAACACTTGGGAGATTTATGAACTCTAGTGGACAAGTTTTCTGAGTATCCTTCGAAGACCACACCAATTTATTAGCATGCCATTGTGACTTTTTAAAAATTAAAGACAAAATAATGAGTTTTCTCATCCATCTACTAAGACAGAAATCACATTTTCATCATCTCTTGTAATACTTTTTATGTCACATTCCTTTTATTGATCTTGGACTAGAATTACATAGGAGGTTTCTTAGCAGGATTTATGAAATATTCAAATAGGATATCATAATCTGTTATAAAAATCTGTTCCCTAGCTTGCTTTGATTTACTGTTTTTATGTACACATGCTGCTTTTCAGGGCCCTATCCTCAACTTTTAAAAAGCAGCCAAACAACCAAAGCAATGCAATAGAGAGAAAATAATAAGGTTTTTTATGTACTGATGACCTAATCTCGGTTTTTACCATCCTGAGAATTTTGTCTCATGTGCATACCTACCTAAGAACTGACATCTTCTCCATTGGATCATTTACGTGAGGTACTGACACTTTGTCACCTGTGAAATACTCATGGAAAACCAAAACAATTATTTTGATAGCACTTTAAGAATATTTCACTATGATTTCATTCTGTGATCATACCATGCCATGGACACCATTGGCCACAAGCAGACCTAAATGAAATTTCAATTATTTGGGTCAAATGCATTTGATTTTCTTTCTGAACGAAGAACCAGGTAAGATACATATAATATTAAGACTAAATTCAAGTTTCTTTGAAATTAATTATTTCAGATTAGGAAATAAACAAGTTGAATCCTGACTCTGAAGACAATAAGAGTTTTTCCACTTAGTAACCATTTAATTCTCAAATTCAAACTGTTAAAAGTCCTTAGTTTTCTAGAACACTGGTGTACAAATTTCTCTGGAGCTTTGTGATCTCTCCTTATCTTTGATTGCCCTTTTTGTCAGTGTCAGGTGTACACTTACACTAAGCATCTGTTTTCATCATTAGCTATGTGTGTACTTTGCAATTTGACCCTGAAGTAAAATCCAATTGCTTAACTGTGATTTCTTAATAACAAGTCCATTTAAAGAATTCAGTGCAAAGTTGAGCAGAACAGGAAAAGATTTTCAAATGTATCAAATAACTGTAGAGACGATGCAAGAAATTAGTACATGGTACATTGCTTTTTATAGTAAAATGTGTAGCAGAATGCAAATTCTTTAAAGGGATGATCATAAGAACATTTTGAAAGAACAGTTAGTTATCCAGTTCTCATTGAAAACTAGTGGGGCTCAGGTACATCCATCTACTTTACCCTGTCAAGAACTTCTTCAACATGGCATATTTGGAATTTTCCATGTGTTTGTCAGTTTTATGTTTCAGTTGGTGTCGCATTTTTTCCCTTCTTTCCAGAAGAATTTTATTTCTGAGCCTCTCCTTTCATTTAAAAAAGCTAAGTTACTTTTTTTCCCCCATTGTAACCTTTTCCTGAGGGCAAGAGAAATAAAGGAAAGAAAATTAAGCAAATCAAATAAATAAATTACAGAATACTATAACAATTCATCTTAAATAATACTGGCGATTTTGGGAGTTCTTTCTGATTTTCTGAATTCTCATGCTCAACCATACTGTGCCATTTTTTTTTCATTATGCAAAACCGTTTTAATTTTCATGAAGTTCCAGGAGGACTAAAGCAAGATTATCTGAGTGAATGCAGCACAAGAAGTAGAAAACTCACATATAGATTAGCTCATACTGTTATCCCAGCTAATGTATCCAGTCAACCTTAAAGACCTTTTGGACATTTGGAAGGCTGCCATTGTGGTTGTGTCTCCTGACACAGAGCCATAAGTAGTTTATTCCGTATATCTGTCACACAATATCTTTTGACTGTCTTGTGACACCTGTAATAGAGATCAGTGTATTCATGTTATTGCTTTTGACAGTCTTTATTTTTTAAAATTACTTCAGTGGTCTTCCAGCTCATCCCTAGCATACATTTCCCTGTTTTCTCTCAGAATGTCATGTCAAAATACCTATCAGAACTATCACTACTCAGAGAGAAAGACACTGCAAATGTAAAAATCCACATCTGCTACTTATGCATCTTTGCTTTCCAACATCACACAAAACAATCTCCTGAGCAGACATTCTATCAGGGTGGAATAGGGTGCCTGAAGGGATGAGTAGTGGGTACCACCATTCAATACTTCTGCTCCCAAATATGACCAATGACTTTAAAAGACAGATGTCTGCTTGCTTTTAGAACATCTTAAATGCATTTGTGACAATTGCAAAGGGTGTCTTTGGACATCATATTTTCTCTGTGTGCAAGTAATTTTGAAGAGCTCAGTAAATATTTATCTGAGCATCTTTTATATCCTGTACAAATGGTCATTTGCTCAGTTATTCTCACTGTACTGATGATTTTTAATTGCAGAATAACTTGAGTAGGAAACAGAGGTCCAAAAAGGAATATGCTTGTGCTGTGGATTTTTCCACAGAGTACTCATCATGATTCTCTTAAGTGTTTATATTGCCTGTCATTTGGAATTCATAGTTATTGTAGTACTAATAAGTAAAAGGGGAAAATGTTTTTAAGCATTAGCTTTTTCAGTGTTTGACTCCAGGCATACTTAGACACCACACCTTTCACATCTTATTTAATTATCTTAACTAGACTGAACATGAAAAAGGAGGGATACATGTGAGAGCCAGGAGGAATTCAAGGTATTTAGGATCTGAACAAGAATTTCAAGAAAAATTGCTGAGCAGTATCAGTGCATATTGGTTTATATTTTCTGGAAACTCACTTAGGTGAGGTTAAGGTCCCCCAGGCTCCCCTTATAATTACCAGAGAGATATAGGTACTTTTAGGCCATGATCCATTTGGTGTACTTTATCTGCCTACTTAGAATGAACTAAGTAGCATCCTTGGCTTTAATGACTATTGCCTTCACAATGCTCAGATTTCCACTGATTATAAAGGCTCAGACTGAAGCAAATGTAAGTTTAAACAAATTGAGTGTCAGTCAAATGACTCGATTCAGGTTTCTTTTATCTTTTTACATCGAACAGAAGAAACAAGGACCTAGATTTGCAAACCAGGGCATTCTTCTCACTAATTTCAGCCAACTGAAAGTTGCTTTCAGAACACAACTGATACATGTAATATCTCTGGTACTCAGGAGAGGAATGTTCTTTTCCATTGACTATGATGAGGGTTAGGTGATTCACATTACACTTAGACAAATAACAACTATGTGGTTAAAATTAAGCAAGAGAAAAATCCTTCAGATACTAGCATTATGGTTCCAAAGATACCTTTATGAAGTTTTGAGCTATGTTGATCAGCCAAAAATGCTGCCTTTGCAAAGGTGATAAAGTACTTCAGGGACAAAATCAACATTTTCTTTTATGGTAATGTTGGCAATTTTAAGTACAAAATGCTCAAATGGAAGGTTAGGATGTTCGAACCTTTGATTTATTGGTGTCAGTCAGCCACTGAGGTCGGTGGAAACACGATGTGATACAGCACAAATTGAATTCAGTGATGAAGTAACTTGTATGCAACATCAGAACTGCAACAATATATTCTGGTATGGATCATCTGCCCTTCCTTCTTCCTTGGCCTCCTTCGGCACAGCTTTTTTCCAGTCATCACTGTATGACTCTCCATCCTATATCCTTGGCCAGCAGCAATGCTTCCTCATTAGATTCAAGTGTAGGTCCCTGGATGTGAAATAAGTTTTTCACACCTTTCTGCATCAACTGAGTAATGGTTCTGTGTAATTTCAGAAAAAGAGGTAAAGAGAAAAAGAGGCCTTTTCTGCAACAGGTATAGGATGACACTTCTGGTTCATACAATAACAATCTAGTACAAATAAGAAAGACAACAGCTCACTTAAGCAAAGGACATTTCAACACTATTTGATGGTATTTAACTTTTTGGCACAACTACTTGGTAATGATGATGGGAAAACATTCTGGTGCATTTAAAAGTTTGTCTTAAGTAATTGTGTCCTCTGTATAGTAATTTCCAGACTAAGACGTTTTCATAAGAAACCATTTCCATATGAATTTAATAAAAAACCTCTTCCTTTTGTAGATTGCTCTAGATTTACACGTCTTCTATTAGGAAATTCCTAACTGCAGATTCAGTTGAGGAAATGTTTGCAATAATTCTCAGTGTTTTCAAATTCTGTTTTGATCCCATGCAAGCTCATGAGTTAGAAATTGCTACAATCTAATTAGGAAATTCTTGTAGTTGTCCAAATGCTTGCTTATGTTATGCAAATGACAATGGAACAAATTATATTTCCTTGCTATTCAAATCAAGGAAACCTAGACCCTCTGCGAACATGTATTTACAGATCAAACAGTAACAAACTGGGAAGTAAATAGTTTGCTGGTATCAATTTTTGCCACTTTTTACAAGAAACTGAATGTTCAGAAAAGAGATTTACTTTGATTTAGATCTCTTAACTGATTTGGATAGAATTTCATAGCTATAAACGTGTATGTACTAAAATTATCATAGTAACTTTCAAATTCATGAAAAGACAAGAAAGGAACATTTATTAGTAAATATAAGCTAGAAATATATACTTTGTGGAATTGACTAAATAATAGCTATTGTATACGGGACATAAAACTTTAACAAACCAGAGTTAGGCAGCTCCTATTCTCTTCCAGATCTATAAAGTGGACTGGAATTATTACTGTTACTGATGTAGACTATTTTGAAGGAAATAAGTATATTTAATGTATTTTCCCATAAATCTATTAATTCTTCACAGACAAATATTAAATATTGAAAATTTAGATAAACATGCTTCTTTTCCAATCAAAACCTGAAGTTTTCCATCCCAAAATTTTGTTGCAGTACCTTAGTTTACCTAAGTGTGCCAAGAAAGTTGCAGCTTGTGTCTCTCATGCTGCCACTTCTCTTTGGGGACTAAGTTCATATGTGTTACCACATTTCCTGGTGCAGTGGGTCCTTGATCTGGGGCATAGTGAAAGTCTTCTCCAGTCACAGTGTCCATGCTGAAGATGAGAATAAACTAAGCCATTAAATCTTCAAGAAAGCTGTACTTTAGTATATTAGACATACCTGTTTTGGTTGTTTATTTGGGAAAACAATATAATTTACAGTAATTTTGCTTTGCTTTGTTTCTTCACAAAAATTTGTCTAGATCTCACACCTGACTATGTGAACCTCACTGAAGATCAGCAAATAACAATAGCATGTGTTAATGTTTTCAGTCTAAACTAATCAGATGGGGAAAATTATTAAAGTTACACAGCAATTTCCTTTTTTTACAAGAGACAGAAGCTTTCCAAAAGAATGATATTTCATTTTTTTTTAAAGGCCAGTACAGAAAATGAAACACCTTGTTTGGAGCAAACTTTAGAAAATTCTGACTGTCACTGGCAGCTTCCTGGAGGCATATGACATTATAACAGCCCTTAGACTTACCAGATGTAGTTTCCATACATGAAGGAGTATAGAAACCCTTGAAGCTTTAGGGGGACTTCAGGGAGTTTTGGATTCTGATGGGACTTGGTCTTTTCAGGGAATTTACAGGGATCAGACTTTTAAGTTTTTGATCTAGACACAGTTTTCAGTGGTTTGGGATTAGGGAAGAAGGTTGCAGTACTTTCAGTGAAAATTTGGGCTTTTTCAGTTTTGAGGTTAACTATTTGCATGACCTGGAGCATTAACAGATAGTGACAGCAGAGAAGGTCTAGGAAAAATGCAAGTTCCCTAAAAGTAAAGTCAATGTTGGTTCAATTTTTACAGTAAATAACAATTGAAGCATTACAATTGTTACGTGAAAAAAATACTGAGCTGATGATAATGAACAGTGGCAGCTTTTGGGACCTTAATGCATAATGTTCTGAGGCAATGATAGTCTTTTAATTGACTTCAGTAGAACTTTAATTCAGACTTCAAATGTTGTTTCAAATAGTCTGCTAGATCATAGTATCTTCCCTCATTCAGAACATCTCATTATTTGTCAAATGTCATTACTAAATGGGAAGGGAGACACCTTTTCAAAAAATGCTAATCTACTGTCCATGTCAATGGTATCTGTTTCTGACATTCTTAATTCTGCTATCTTCACACTTTGCATACAATTATAATATTCTTGTGGGTTATTTATGAAAAATATTACAACTAAATATTAAATATGCCAAAAGAAAAAAGAGAAAAATCTCTTTTTACTTGCTTTAGAAAATACATTCAGAAAGTAATTATTGTCCTATCCTTTGTCTAAAACTCCTTGCAAGCATAGTACCTACAATGAAATGTTATCTGGAGCTACATCCACAGTGGAACTTAAGCAAGAAGTGGTTTTTTAAGTGTCCTGCAACATGCACTTCTTTCTTCAAATCCTACTTGAATTTACATTGATATGAAATAATAAATAATCACTGACTGGCAAAATGAGAGGAGAGGGAAAGAGTGGTAGCCAGAAGAGGCAGAAAATATGTAACTATATAACATAAAGTTAAGTTATTAGCAAGCATAAATGTTCAGATTCTTGTACCAATGAATATTTAATCTGGTATATGGTGTGGAAAAAATCCAACAGGAGACACTTCAGGAGTAAAAGAGTATGAATTAATTCATACTCTGTAGATTAAATTGCTAGTCTAGGACATCTGAAACTTGGGTTCAAATTACTATTCTGAGGTGGGTGAAATGAGGTTTTGAAGTGCAGGACAATTTTAAAATACCTCCTTAGTGATTTTGATTCGTCTTATCAACAATTAAACACAGTGAAGTAGAGAAAATGAGGCAGGGAGGCATTTGGGTTTTTTTTTTTGTTTCTCTGTAGGAATGATCAGCTTGCTTAAGTTCCCAATGGAACAAAAAGTTCATAACTGATGACCTTAAACAAAGAAAGGTATCACCGTTGACCTTCATCTTCCCTTCAAAGCTCCCCTTCATCTGTGAAGAGAAAGAGCTGGGATTTAAAGTTGTTACACATATGACAGGTTTGAAAGCTCTCTGTGAGACTTGCAAGAGGCTTCCTTCACTGGAGGGAGACCTTTAATTCAATTTTGCTTCTGGATTCTAAGGGACAAACACAGTCTCTGACTTCAGTGGTTTTCAAAACAACAGTACTGAGCAGTCACTTCTCATAATGTTACTATATTGTAAGTACTCAGCGCTCTTGAAAAGCAAATTTCTATTTTAGTGGTTTTGTACTTTCAAAACATTGGATGTTATTTCTATGGGATATTTTAGTTACAATGGTAATACTAAGGCAGAGCCTAAAAAGCTATTCAATTTTATATTGCTTTAGCTAATCTGTAATCTATATGTTTCTGGGTTTAAAATTTTGTCCTGGGGAAAAAAGAATGCTTTTGGAAGAAATAAGCCCCTTCATGAATTATTGACTAACCTTACTGCATAAAAGCAAGACTCTCAAGGTTTTTACAGGGGTATAACTCAGAAATTAGGAACATTGCCAAAGGTTGGGATAAACTAAAGAATGCCACTATAAATCTCTAGGGTCAAGTACAGGGAGTGCTTTATTTTGAACATGATTCAGACAATCTCTCAGTGTGTTTCTTTGTTCTTCAGCTTTTTAAAGCCCAAGGTATCAGTAATTCAAAGTATGTGTCTAATGTGTACTTACACCATCTATATTCGGAAGGTGTAACATAGTACATTTTCTTAGCTGTTTGAACTGTTGATACTCTAAAGTAAACAATAAAAGTTCACATTCTTTCTCTTGCAGAGAACAACTGTTAGGTGTTAAATGACCCTCAGGCATTTTTGCTTTTAAAATGCAATTAATAGTCCATTTTTTTTGTCCCTTTATCAGAGTAAGTTCTTTACTCTTGAGAAACACAGGCAAAGATGTTGCCAGTATTCCTCCCCTCACATGAATATGCATCTTGATAATGCACAAAGTCAAATTGGAGTGTAGAAGAAAGACCAGTTGCAAAGTTATTAATGGCTTACTTTCAGAGGAGGGAGGTAGGAGCTGTAGATCTGGCAGTCTCTTTCTCATTCCCCACAGGGCAAATGACACACCTGTACTTCATGACAAGCTGCTAGTAGATTCACTCCCAGTGCCCCAAAAGGGGAATCAAGGATTGATTGTATTGTTCTTCATGTATATGCTACTGGGAACTCTGTCATAACACCAACAGATACAGGATGAGACTTAAGTCAAAATCCAACACACGAAACAGTCTAAATACTTACTGGTTCCTAAATAGTGCTTGTGAAAACATCCAGAGAATACAAAGAATCATTTCTATTTTATGTTCAAGACCTCCTATGAATTCAAGTTATTTAATGTTAGCTTTCATGTTAGGGTAATAACAATAATAATATTAATAATGGCAAGAGAGGAAAATGTTCACATTTTTGCAAGTAAAACTGATGCAGATTAAATCCTTGCTTACGTGTGTGCTAAGGTACAGACAGAATTTGATCTACTGAATATTTCATTAAGGTGTTGACAGCTAAGCATCTGAGATACAACTGCTGAGATTATATATAAAACATGCCAAAAGAGAGTAAATAACAGACTACTTGATCGTTTTCTCTATTTTCGGTCTCTTTGTCTCTCCCTTTCTCTTTTTAACTGCATACAGTGTAAAAACTGGCTCACACATGTTCTTGCAAAGAAAAGGCGAGAGCTGAGGATCTGATTGCTCTGTGAGATTGTGGCAGCCATTATTCATACAGAACTGCTGCTATCATTAAGAAAAAGCCCTGAATCATACAGTTAAACACAAATAAATCTATCCATGGGAAAACTAACTCCAAGGGTCTTTATTGGACCTAATGGCTCCTTTCTAGCTTTAAAACATCTCATATAGAAAAGAACAATCTATAGAGTGAACGAGAATCTCTGGAGACAAAGTGAGCAGCTGCACTCACCAAAAGCACTAGCTTGCAAGCATCATTATTAAACAGTTTACAAACAAATGCTCAGTCCAATAAGCATTCTTTAGGAAGCTTTAATGAACAAAAATAATTCTTTTCCTTTAAATAATTTTTTAAACTTATGTTATTATAAATATATTTTTCTATTTTAGCACACCAGCCTACTAATATAACAAAATGGGAAATTAAGCCTAGTTCATATATTTTACAAATTAGTACTAGTGTGTCTATGATTAATTAATAGGAAAAGGGCTACATTTGCACCTAAATATTTTTACAATGAATAATTTATCCAAGTTTACTTTTAGCATATTGGTAAAGCAAGCTTCATTTCACATACTGCACAGTAAAATCTCTCTAAAGCAATTCATGAGACAAAAAAATTGCAAACATAAAAATCAATTGCTCATTTCCATTTAAAACTTGGAGCAGGACTATATAGAGTAGATTTAGGATATCCTCATAATATATGTGATTGTCTAGGACAGATATAGGTTCTATTATTCCCAGCAAGAAAAAAACTGTTAATTTCTCTAGAAGCAAGTTATTTGTGTTAATTTATTCATTCACATATTCCTCATTCCCACAAAAACACTTCTTTGTGAAAATGGAGAAAAATATACAGTAAATTAAATCTGGTGCAGTGATTTAAATCAGCAGATATGCTGTAAAGGGGGGAAAGATAAGTTATCTTAATTTATGAGCCTTACAGTTGTGAGTCATGTCCTGTTATGGTTATTATATTTATGAGGTCTAAATGACTGCTAGAATAAATAACAGATATACACCAATCCAAAATGCATGATGAGAATGCTACATAAAATCTTCAAAAACATACCGAGATCACAGCAAAATATTCAATTTCATTTAGTTCACTCAGCAATTTTGAATAGCAAGAATGATGTATACAAGTAGGCAATACTGATTTCACAAGAAACCCTAACTCTAGGGGTTAGAATTTAAAGTTATTATTCTCTAAAGTTCAAATAATTGGCGGTATTGTGTTCTCTCTTGAGATAACAGGAACTGAGATGTTGATGAGAAGAGAGGCAGAAGGACTGACATGTTACCGACTGTTCAAGGATATGACAATATCACAAAAAGAGGCAAGAGAAGTGAGCCCTTTGTGTATCTGGCTGTTTATATAGCACAGAATATCAATCACTGATGGAAAAATGTACCATGTTTCAAAGCCAAACTCTTTATTGTACATTAACCATAGAAACAACTGTAGAGAATTATTTTCCATCCAAAGTTAGAAAAGCTCTTTTTGCTCTAATGGCTTAATGTGAATTGACAGTGAAGTATATCCCTGGAGAACTGAAACACTACGCTCTAAGTGAAGTAAAGACAGCACAATTCCATTTATACTGACACAAATGCCAGCTTATAGATTTCAATAAGAAGCAGGAATTTTTCAAGACTTCTGTAGGGGTTTTAACTAGTGCAGATTTAGATTTTGATTATGGCTTCTTCTCTTTTTCCTCTTTTTTTTTTCCCCTCTAGTAAAGCCACTGATAACACAATTGCTATGTCACATGTTTCATTACCTGAAAAGACAGAAAATAGATGACTCTTATCTGAATTTGCTGCTAATATAGACTGCTGGAGCTTTGTACACATTTTCACCATTCAGTGGTAGAATTCTTAAAGAGACTCACAACCGACTACTTTGGTTTCTCAGACCATTTGAAGATTGGCTCCGTAGCCTTGATTTTATTGTACAGTTGTCTCATTCTCTTTCTGTCAATTGTATTATATTTTTGTAAATTGAAGTTTTCAGGTTTCTACTAACTGGTAAACAAACAAACTTTTACATGACTGCACAGTAAACTACATGTGCAAGTGCTGTGATGGTGTACTGATTCAATAATTCAAAATATGAAGGAGGCAGGAAAACATAAGGCATTCTTTCTAAGCTCATTATTTATTGCAAAGAAAACAAGATGAAAGAATTATGCTGAGCAAAAGCAATTTCCCAGCTGCCGGGCCACACATTTAAAAGATAGAGGTCCTTTTATATTTAAAATTCTTCCAAATAGGTGTGATGAGGGCATCGGTTGGTAACCCTGGGCTGACAATACTATCCTGGAACTTATTCTGCAATGAGTACTTTAGTAACTGTAAAGACAACCAGCACCCACTGTGAGTTTAAGGAAGAAGTCTGATTCCTTGCTATTTCCCTCACTTTTTGGCCTAGTGTTGTAATAAAATAATCAAAGTTTGACTTTTATACTGGGTTCAGCAACATTTACGTCACAGGTTGCTGGATTGTCAGACTCATAAGATAAGAAATTTTAAAGTTGCACTTACCAAACAAAGTTTTTATTGTGGTGTTCAAAACACAGTTAAGGTTTTAATCTTGTAGTGAGTTCAGTACTGTGGTAACATCTAAGCAAAGTACAAGACATACTCCAAAAATGAAACCTAGGGAATTTCTATTGTCTTATGTTTAAACATTTAGACTCAGCTTGTATTTGGAAGGCAGAAAGTCTGACCACCTCAGTACATGGCTAAACTTTACATTTTAGGGGATATTAGGCGTGTTAAGATTGCCACAGCCAATATCTCTCTTCTTTCACACGAGTTGGGAAAGAAATTATGACTACTGGAGAACTCAGTAATAACTGCTTGCTGGAAGAAACCTACCACAATCCCTTTTACACTCCAGCACTTCTTGACTGCTATAGTTCTTCCCACCCTCACACATGACCTATAAGAGAGCTTCTGTCTATGGTTGAGTCTTACACCCAGGAAAAATGGAAATCTGAATGATGCAGTGGTGTGATATTATGGGGCAAGAACTCGCTTCCTTAAAGTAGGGTCCTACATTACCTGAAATAAACTCTCAAAAAATATTTTCTACAAGTGTTTCAATAAACCACTCACAACCTTGCCCTCACAGATGCAAAATCCTGACAATAAGGAAGCATTTTGTTACAAAATAAGAGAGGTAATTTGATATTCTCAAATGAGAGGAAGCTCAACAGGCTCTTGGACTCAGCTCAGCTCAATATGTATATTGACATATTTGTTATGGGTTCTCTGTAGTTATACTGCTTTACATCAGCTGACCTTATTAATATAGCTGTCTTTTTATTTGTCTCCACTGAGGTGCTCAGCATGAGAATTTCAGTGGTTTAAAATTTTATTAAATTAAGCCTTTAACTATTTTTGGTTTAGTTCATTTGTTTTTTTTTCCAGCTAGAAAAAGTGCCATTTCACTGAGCACATTATTATTTTTATTTTTTTTTTTACTTTCAAAAAGGAGTAATTTCTGAAGTATACAAAAATAAATAAAAATTTATAAAGAACTTCACATATCTTAAAAACAGCTGAAAAGATTTTTCTTTCTCTTTTAACCTTCCACAAAGAATATATTTGAGCTCAACAAGGTAAAGAAACTCTTAGCTGCAAAGGGCACATTTTCATAAAATTATGAACAATTGAAAATGGAAGGCTAGGGAAAAATGTTATAGGCATAATGTTTGTAAAACTATTGATGCCCTAAATGCTATTATACTTTCACTAGCTATGATTTCAAACATTAGCTACTGGCCTGCTGGGTTAAATATTTATTTTCTAGGAGTCCCATCTGTTTCAAGCTACCAGCCAAAAGAGCTAAATAATAAAATGTACAATATACACAGTTACAAGGTACAGAACAATATTTTTCAGGATGTTTGCACTTCTGTTAACAAGGACAGATAAACAGGCCCACCACTGGCCAATAAGCTTTTTACTGGTGGAAATTTTATCCAATAACTTACTGTCTGGTGACTGTCTGCTGTGTTAAAGAGTGCTATAAAAGCTATGTCTACATGCTCCTTCCCATTGTCAACTTTCAAATGGCCAAATCTTTGTAGATTTCAACACTCCCTTTCTTGTTGTGACTAAGGTGTTGCAGTAAATAATAAGTGACAATGCTGGGAGAGGAAGGAGAATGTGAAACTATAGCTTGAAAACCAAAGATATATTTTGGTCTCTTCTGTAATGAAATAACATTCTTTTAGATCACATGTACAGAGCAGAACTGCCTTAACAAAAAGAATCCAATAATCTCTTACATAGAGTTAATAGTTGTGTTTACTCTGTTTCTTTGGTTTTGTTTTGAGTCTGAGATTATATTGAACAGATCATGGTTTCCAGCAAACTATATGCAATCTATAAATCCCACAATATTTCAGATGTTTCAGAGAATCTTTTTTCTTCAGTTATGCATGAAAGTCTTTATCCAGTAACAGTCTGAGACTAAGCTATGGCTGTAACCTGTATGTAACACAACTGGGAGGATGCAGTTTTTATCCTTATAATCTTGACAGTTTGGAAAATGACAGTCAAAGCAAAGGTCAAAACAGCGCTCCAAAGGAAATTTGCATTTATACATACAACCCTGCAATGTTCCTTTCCACACTGTTGCAACTCCTATATATCACAAAAACAGAAACGACCTCTTGAAACAAAATCTCTGAGGAGAATAAACTGCTTACAGTTTAGAAATTGTGGGAAAAATACAATTTATATCATGCTCTATGAAGCTCATTTCTTTCCGGATTCTGTAACCTCAATGCACTGCAGGCATGAACTAACCTGTAGTCATATTTCCTGTTGATGTGAAAGGGGAATATTATATTTCTTTAGTTCATTTTTTAAAAAGCATGTTTCTCTTTTTATATATATTTTTCTGCTCTATCAACATCATTTAAAGATCTCTGCTTTAGTAATTTTGAGTCATAGTCACAAACTGTACTGTCTTCAGCACTTTGGCAGTGATACTGTATCTGGGTTTCCGTAGTGATGTACAAACAGATAAATTTTTCTCCTCCCATACAGAGCACATCCTTCTGATGGCATTCCTGTTGTGTGGGAGGGCGGCTCTGCTCCATTCACACACTCACAGATGTGGCCTCCCGGGTTTACTCCTGACGGGCTTTCCAGCAGAGGAACATTTGTAGCCTCAAGGCCACTCTGCAGCCTTCTAGTAAGCAGTCAGGGCATCACAGCTCAGGCTCTGTTTCTTCCTCTCACTGATGTGTTGGGTTGGTTTTTATCCCGTGAAGCCGAGAATTTGCCTTTGGAAGGGAGAGACAAAGAAAGCAGGGAAGAGGGAAGAGAAGATAAAAGGAAAGGGGAAAGGAAAATGAAAAAAAGAAAAAGGAAAAGGGAAAAGAATAGGGGGGAAAAAGGAAAAGGAAATGGGGAAGAAAGCTCAGAAAAAATAACAAATTTTGGTATTCTCTAAAACTGTCAAGAACAAAAGCACTGTTCCATTCATAACTGCTGTTTTACAAATAATTTTAGTTACATGGCTATGAAGTAACACAGAAATTTTGAGTCCCTGGAACAAAACCTTGCTTGAAGCCAGTGATTTGATCAAGAAATGCCACAGAATGCATTGCAATCTAATCTCTTCTCAGACAGTTAATGGCATACATGAATGATAGAGAATAATACATTTAAATCATCTTATTTCTTTGAAAAATGTTTCCACAGCAAGCATTTTATCATAACAGCTGTAGCTGCTGCTTCTGCCAATAGGACATTTGTGTGACTGTATAGATCAGCACAGGCCATTTCCTGCAGGAATATTTTATTCTATAACTAAATCAGGAAGAAAAACACCTGGAACACAGTTGAAGGATGTTCAAAATAACACAAGGTTATTTAATACCAGATTTTACTCCACAGCTTGCTAATGGAGCTTTCTGGTGTATTGTAATATAGCACAGGAACTGCAATGGCCTCATGAAGGGAAAATGCCCCTATAAAGCTGTGCTTAGGGTGGGTGAGGAGTTGATAGCCTTGGTGCTAAACCGGTGCTGCAAGAGGGAGGATGAGGTCATTACTTCTGCATGAAAAGCAATATGTCAGACATATGTAAAAAAAGAACCTGATTCTCCCAAAGCATCTTAACATATTCTCTCTGCCTGGAGAAGACAAAGAGAGGTTCAGTATAGAACAGGCCTATCTCCATTTTCAAGTTGACAGTAATGTCACAACAAAGCATGGGGAGAGGGAGAAATGAGAGGAATTCCCCACATTTTATTGTGATCGTACTCTCTCTACCAATAAATCCTCCTTGGTTCATAAAGATTCTTCTAAAGAGCAATTTGATTTGTCTTTGAAAAGCAGTGGAGTGCATCAAATGTCATTAGTTCTTTCAATATGTCCATAGACTACTGTAGGCTTGGAGCTTTATGCAAAGTCCCTTGTCACTCCTGGCCCCATTTTTCCTTTGTAGAAATCCAGATTAAATTGTTGTGTGTGTGTTTCCAGTA
Organism: Pipra filicauda; assembly: GCF_003945595.2. NCBI lineage: Eukaryota > Metazoa > Chordata > Aves > Passeriformes > Pipridae > Pipra > Pipra filicauda. The sequence goes on from NW_024104310.1 coordinate 625,600, forward strand.
GCACACTGGGATTGAAGTTCTTTAATGTTCTCTATATGAGTAGCAAGGCACATTGGTTCAGGCTCCAGGATATGGTTAAATTGAATGATTATATTGCAGTGGATTTTTCCAAAGAAGGCAAATCTTGATGCAATAGCTTGGAACTACACAACTAATCAAAATTATTCATATTAAATCAGTGGTATCATATTCTCTTTGGACTCTTTCTTGAGTATACTTATTTAGTTAGATCTCCCTTTCTGATTCTTGCCTAACTGCTAAACACTTCAAAAATATCTGATGTTCTAACTCTATCTATTGCATTTTTCCCTTCCCTCAACCCCTTCATCTGCTTTTCTTCTGTCTCCTCCACTCCTATCTCACTCCCCAGGCTCTCCAGTTTTCCAGTAAAGATAATTATTCTCCTAGCTCTTCACCTTCTTTTATAATTTGAGTAGCATCAGCTATTTTTCTATGCTGAATAATTCAAGCTATGAAACTCCATCTTTAAATGCCTCTCTGTATCCATTCCCCTACGCATCTACTAAGTGTCACTCAGTAGAGCTTTGCATATTCCATCCTGCAGTACTTCCTTTCTTCCAGGTGCTCCATTAGGACGTGGTTACTCTGATCTTACAGAAGGATTGATCGTTCACGACTGCCCTATTCGACTCTGCCTTTCTAGAAATGGTCCTACCATTGAAGACCTACAAGAGGAAATCCGGGCAACTAGGACTGCTGCCAAAACTATAATCCACATTCCCTAGGAAATGATGTGCCTGCCCTGACTGAGGCAAGCTTAAATCACAGGCTGTTAGAGAAAATTCAGGCATCACGTGCATTTAATATTAGACACTTTTGTAGAAAACCCTGCCAATCATGTTGATTTGTGTCAAATTAAGTGCAATGGGATCCTTTCTTTTTTTTTTTTTTTTTTTTTTTTTTTTTTTTTTTTTTTTTTTTTTTTTTTTTTTTTTTTTTTTTTTTTTTTTTTTTCTTTTTTTGTCTCTTTGTTTTTTAATTCCTGTGGACAGCTTGGAGGCAGGAAATTAAACAAACCTTTTTCAATAATCATCTTGGCTGAAAGTAAACTGTGGTCTTAATAATCAGAGAGGGACAATCATGTTATAAAAAGCTATCCCTCAGGTAAGGAATGTTTGTCAAAATTAAACTCTTATAAAATCACCAATAGGAGAGACAACTTAACAGGCATGATCTTGATTTTACTAACAATACTATAAAATTAAGAGATAATTCCACGTGTCCATTGGGTTTCAATGAAGTTTCTCATCACCTTACACTATTGACAGATTATTTTTAGATTTCTCTTGTGAAGCAGGGAAATATTCCAATTTTGAAGAAATACATATTCTAACTTTATAGGTTTCACAAGTCTATCAAGCTCTCACTTCAGTACTAAATTCTTTAAAACATTTTTTCTGACTGAAAAAAAAAAGAACCAGGAAATTTCTCTGCTGTGAAATATTAAGTAAGAGCAGAGCCAGCAGTAATGCTGTGTATATTTTGCACAAAATTACCAATGACATATCAGAAGAGTACATATATATGTCTGGAACACAAAGTTTTTGGGACTCAAACTTGCACACCCTATGAAGGTGAAGACAAAGACATTTCAACTTTAAAATACATTACCATCAGAATTACTACTGAAGAGTGTTATGGATGGCTGCATTCCTCCTTTCCCTCTTCTTTAGTATCAGGTTCAGATTTTGGCTGTTACATGACTGATGGCTGGTTTTGATACCCAGAGCAGAGAGCACTACATCATTTGTGCAAGCTCTGAGGGCTGGCAAAATCCCCACTTGCCGTGATTGGAGAGCACTCAAAGGAATTGTGTCCTGTCCAACTCACTGGGATATAGAACAACAACACTTTTCAGAGCCTCTCTCATTAAGGTGACAGAAGAGGGAAGTCAAATCACAGCTAAAAAGTACGTTGCAATAAGAAATAGTAATAGACTTTCCCATATATCTCACCTTTCCAGGAAAGAATACAAGTTGCAAAACTTTGCATGTGCTCTTGATAAATAGAAGTGACCCACACCCAGTTTTTACTTAAAAGTAAATCCAAGAGGATGAAAGAGCCCAAGAAGTTCATCACATAAATAATCATTTACTGAAGGTGCAAAGATAAGGAATCAAGAGATATCTCAATATTTGCTGCCAAGAAAGATTTTTCTAATGGACATTTACACATTTACATGCAGATGACAACACTGTAAGCTCATTTTATAGTAAATCTGGTTGTAAGGCATGATTAATCTAATGTGTTTTAGGCCTTTACTTTAATATAGATAAATTGTGTCTTAGATGGAATTTATTCTCCTGTTATGTTCAATGACAGTAAAGAGAGTTTAGGGTGACTATATTGGACATGCACACATCTAGTCAGATAAATCCCATCTCGGCTTGCTGCTGAAGTCAACATATATATGTGTGTGTGTATGTGTATAATTATATGTATATATAAATGTATATGTACAAATACATATACATACATAAAGTATATTAGTGACAAGACATGTTCTTTCTTCTTATGCTGCACATGAACTCCCTGCCTATGGCCTTACAATTCACAGTAAAAGTGAAAGCCAAGAACAGCCTCCAACAAGAAATCCCTTGTGTGTGATGCTTGGCATTTCCTAATTTTCACAGTTTAAATCCTTTAGTATGAACAGGTATGAGAGTTTCCCTTGCCCTCACCTCTACCCCCAAAATGCTCAGGGAAAACAAATAACAACACCAGAGAGACAAGGACACTTCCAAATGTTCCCTTCAAAGGTGACAGACTGCTACCTCAGTCCCTGCCATCAGCATATAACTTGTCACCATTTTTTATTTGAAAGACACTGAGATACCTTGTCTTTGTAAATATTGCCTTAAGTGCAATTTTTTTTTTAGTAATTTATTTTGCTGCTGTTTTTTCTGCATCACGTAGAGGTATAAATGACCTATCTCTGTGTGTGTGTCTGCACTTGTGGAGGAGTGCTTCCCATGTTGCATTACTGAGAATTTTACCAGATATAGTTTCCAAAACAGGATTTTCCTGTTTAATTTCAAGAACATGCTACACATATTCTATTCACAATTTATCTTTTTGAAGTTCTCCTTATATTGATATAATTAAAGGTTCTTTGGTGACTTTGGTTGGTTATTGCTTTGTATATGCTTAATTTGAAAATGTTACTGCAACATCCAGCTGTAGAATCTGAGGGGTTACTTAACTTCAGTCTAATTCTGCTAGACTTATGTCTTAGAATTCAATTTATATTCCCTTACAAAATACATACATATGTATATATTTGTATTTATCTCTAAATATATATTTTAAATCTTTTACAGAAGACGTCATGATGCCAGACATTCATAGACATTCCAGATTGAGGCCTTCATAATTTGCCATTTAGTCTGTTTTCTTGTCAATACAGACTATACAATGTGTTTCTCTCCAGCAAATATCTATACTGTGTATTTTCCAGTAATTCAAAAAATTGTCATGGTGTGATGGTCTTCAAGATGTATACATTTTATTTTCCTGAAATTGATTTTGATCTGATTCTCTTTGGAAAGTGATCCTATCTCCACTCATCTTGTGTAGCATGAAATCTGATGATACAGGATAAAAAAACCCCAGATTTCTCCTTGTTTTGGCCTTTTCTGAAATACACAAACCCCACTAGCCATGAACCCTCCTGCTGATGATACAGTATATGTTATCTTTCAAGGAAAACTGTGCCACATCCAGCATTTCTTGTTGATCTAGAGAGGTTTGCCTTTTTGGTGAACTCTCCAGCTGCCTGCTGCAGAAATACTCTAAGTGCTTCCAAACCCCATCCCAATGCCTTAACCTGATCAAAGATAATGGTCCCCTCTGCTAAGGACAGTCTGCCTAATGTGAAGGAAAAGCCTTCCTGTCACTATTTCCAATATGAAACACGAAGTACAGCAGAGAGGAGGTTTTGCCCCGACATTGTATTCTGTTTTAATCAAGTCCCTAACTTATTTTCCTCATAAGTTTCTTGGTAAATAAGCTCTAACAAATATTTTCTTTAGGAAGAAAGTTTGTCTTAAAATTCTATATGCAAATATATTTTATTTAAGCTTTTTACTATGTCTTCCTTAAATTTTTAGCTATGTTTTTTTTTATGTACACCATATGTAGCTTATCTGTATCCATTTTATAGCAATATATATATATATTTCAATAGAACAGCTCTCAATTTTAATCTTGAACCTCCTCCAGTTCTGCACTAACACTTTAAAAATAATAAGGTCAGGTCTATGCAAATGACTTCTGTTCCTAACCCAGCTAATATTAAGACAGTCTGAAATGCTCAACAGCAACAGTTTCAGCCCTAAGCCATCTGCAGGCTTATTTTTAGGATTTGAAATTTTAAACTGAGTACTTTGCTAATCAAAAAAACCTTGGAGACTCTTCAATATTACTAGGTCTTGCACTTTTACCACAAAAATAGTATTGCAGTGAAGTTAAAATTTTGGGTTAACTTTCACAGGGCCTACCACTTTATTTGTAGTGTTACCATTTTTCTACAGCCCCAGATTTTAACAGTATGAAATTGTAAAGTAACTCAGCTTTTACTTTTTAATGTCAGTTTTTTACAGACACAATTCTTGCAATGAAATCCAAATGCCAAACTCAAATAAAAACAAGACAACAAACAAGCAACCATCTCAAGACCAAAACAACAAGCCCACTCCTCAAACAAAAACAAGAATATATTTTGTGGGGCTTAACATTGGATTAAATTTAATGAATCCATTTTTTAGGATCCTGGTAGAAAATAGAGGAACACTTTAAGTTTTCAAATCTGTATTTTGAAATATGTTTTTAATCTTACATTTTATTTTATTCTCATTCTTATTTTGAAGTATACATTTCATTTTATTGATGTGCTTAAGGTATTTACTATATCTCCCCAGCCTTTCCTTTTCTAAGCAATTTTGATTTTTATTGCCATCTTACATTTTTATTGATTTCTCTGTTCCTCTTTCCATAAATTTTTTCAGTTTATGGTTGACTCTTTGTTCACATGACATTGGTTTATAGAGTAAAAAAGATGAGAGGTGATAACAGGGCTTTTCAGTGGTCACCTCATCTAAGCCCGTTTGCTATCTGCACAAATAGATCACCAGCAACATATTGACTGAAGTGTTTAAGCTTCAGGAGTTTTATCTTGCTCCACTGACATTAATGGAAGTTTGCCACTGACACAGTAGATGGTGAATGAGAGTTTAGATTTGCTACTGTATTGTGCCAGTCTAAAACAGGCTTCAATTTCTTAAAATCATAATCTGCTTAATTATTTTTCTGTAGTGATTTCAACATATTTTTTACACCTTCATCACAGAATTAAGGGTTTTGTCCAATTTTTTTTTTTAAAGACAAGAACTCAGTTCACAATAATCTGCATTCACCTATTTGTGGAAATTCCACAAATAATTGTCAGTAGATAATTATGTTTTTTTATTAAATTTTCCAAGTATTAAAATACCTATATTTGAATTTCTGTGGGCACCTGTTTGATATGCATGTTCAGTGTGAACAGCTGTGTATGTACCCCTGAGAATAAGATCTGAGATAAGCTTTCAAGTACCCGATCATGCTTTGTTTTCTACTTATATTCCTACCTAACCAAAATGTATGTTTTCTAAAAGCATGCCAGTCACTTTAAGTAACATTCCAGAAAAACAAACATTACTTGAGTGTCTGTAGAAATTCAGAAGGCTCATATTATACACAAGAAATCCAACAAGGAGGCAGTATATGTCTAGAAGTCAATATATCCATATAATCTACATATTTGAGGTACTCTAACACTTTTAGAGTCAAATTTAAAAAAAAAAAAAAAAGAAAAGAGAGAAGAATTTAAATTTATGCCTACTTCAGCCCCTGTATCTTTCTGCCCTACAAAATACTAATAGCTAAATAATCACTTAATGGGATTTAATTACTAAAAGTCCTGTGGCATTTGACAAAATAGAAGGGTTTTGTCTCTTTTATTTCTACTACCCACTGACAAGAGATGTTTATGATAGTCACAGAAACTAATGCTCAATAGGATGGGAAAATTGGCATAGACAAAAATATACACATAGAAGAAATTTTAAATACATAGAGGAGAAGATGTGTTTACAGTTAAGAAGTATTACACTGTGATGTACTCCATAAGTTGACATATTAAATATGGCATAAAGTTTTCCAAGTTCAAGTGAGCACTAATGCAGTTATGTGTCTTTTATCATTTTATGGCTTTCTGAAAAAGCTACCACTGATCTGGAGAAAAATCATTCTTGAAACATGCATTCTTTACCACCAGTATATCTTACTCCTCCCCTTGGCAATAATATGTTGGTTTCCAGTATGATCTCTTCATCTATTCATCCTCCTAGTGAACAATGGGGAAAATTATTAATCTTGCTCTCATCTGAACATTCTTTAATAAATTACCTTTTCTGTCTCTTAGAAGCACTAGGTTTTCATTCATTGAATTCTTGTTGTTCATATACTTGAAATATTACTAATTATTTAATGTAACCACTTGAGTAATTATCTTTTTCTCCTCCTTTTGGCTTTCTTAGCATATTTTAACATCTTTTGCCTTGTTTCAATGTCTTAACCTTTCTTCAGCAAGACAGCTCATCTCTTCTGCTGCCTTAATTTCTTGATCATTTTTGTAGTGGATCATATTTATATTATGAAATATGTTTTTCTTATAACCATATACTCCACTTTTTCAATTAGGCTATGCAGCTGTTATTTTCATTGGAATGTACAGTTCTGAGAGAGGAGGAAATATGGACTTTAAAAATTGATGTGTCCTCATATATGGGTATAGCATTAATTTTACCTTTTAGATTAAGAAGCATATTTCCTAAAATTTTAAATATATGAATTGACATAAAAATGAACTTTATAAATAAACTTTATAAATTAGATTGACAAACACTAGGAGAAAGCAAATAGAGCCAAGTGCCCAGTAACACAGATGTACCAAATCCAGAATAAGAACATACATACTACCACAACACAAGCAAAGACAAATCAAAATATATATATGAGTGAACTGAAACTAATAATGTTGCTCCAATACATCTTCATTCTCACAAACAAAGAGAGATTGTCTTACGTTAGCCATTACAGTTAATATTTTTTTAGGGGTTTTCATATATCAATAAGTAATTATTTTTTACTACTACTTGGCTTTATTACTTTATTTTATTATTAGTTTTATTGGACATGTGCAAGGATACAGATCCCTTCTGCTTTGGGACTCGTGTTCAATAAAAGGAAAAAGGTCAAGACATCATGAAAAAATGTGCTGATCTGGATGACTCTTGCAGCTGGTCATATCTTTTCTGAAAAAGCAAACGAGCAATTTCTATATTTAGAGGCTCCGAATAATTTTTTTTCCTGTTTTTCAGCAATTTATTTTTCCTAGACCTCTATTTTTCTTTTAGTTGAAAACAGCAGACTGTATTCTAGTTGTTACATATTGACCTAAAATATGACATTTTTGTCTGCTTTTTATTTGATTTGAATCCTGCAGTTCACCTGACTGTGATTTTACCTCTCATAGTTTTTTGTTGAATATACTCAATGAAAAACTTCCAGTTTACCACCTATTGAGAGCTCAGATAACAATTGTTGTGTACTGCAAGAATGGGAGCTGGTTTTGGAGCTAACATTTGCAATTGTATTTATGGTTTCCTATTTTTCCTATTATAGTAGCGGATTGTTGTTTGGTCTCTCATTCATTAAAACACCCTCTGCTAAACATTTTTGTTGCTTGTCCGCCAAGTTGCAGGATTGGGAGAACTCAGCCTTGAACAGAAAGGCTCAGTTTGTTTTAAGCTGAAAAAAAAAAAGGAGATTAAATGTAATCACATAGTTTTTTAATTACTGTCAGAAAGTTAAAATTCTGGATATGTTACGAGTATTGTTCATTTCTGAATGAACAATATTCATTGTCTCCCCTGAATTTTTTTGTATGTTTTCTGTATTTGATGGGGTTGGTTTGAAACATTTTAACCCACCTTTTTATAGTGGAAGGAATCTGAACAGAGAAATTATACTTGTATTGTTTAGTTGTTACACTTCTGCTTCACTCCCTTCTACATTATTTGTGGGTTTTTTTCTACCTATTACATCATTACTTCAGAGGAAAATAACTGGAGGATATGTTCTCCTTTTAATCTTCCTTTCCCATGTAACAGAGAGCGGTTAGAGACTGGGCAAGGAAGAACAAAGAAGATATTGTAACAGTAGGAAAGTCATATTCAGATTCCTAAAAACACAGAGAGAATCTGGCCAAGCCTTTCATAATATTTTCCATCACTTTTTATTGACCTCAGCTCTGAATCAGAAAACTCCACTTGGATATATTGTCTGCAATGTATCCCAAAATAAACATTGCCAGTTACCACATACTCGAGGGGTTCCCTTACCTTTGTAAGAGGAAACAAAAGCGAAAGCAAGTGAAGAAGAATTTATGTGGTGCTGTAAATCTTCTGTTTCCAAAGTCTGGAATTCTCACTATGACATTACAGCCATGGTTACTGGTTGCCCAGTGTTTCGTAGCTAAGGCAATGGTAACTCTCTAGGCAGAGTTGCATTAGTTTTGTCTGAATCTTAGTTATGTTGACACTTTCTAACCCATCAGATCCTGTGTTTTAGCCAAAGTCTATAGCAGGAGTAGGTAGATGTCTACACAGCTCCAGAAAAAGAAGGGGAATTTCTTGAGGAGTTTGCTGTTTGCTGATATAATGCTAAAGTTCAATCTGAGCAGGTTCCTTGGCAATGATTCTATTTTATGATTCAGGCGACAAAAGTGCAACTGAGGAGGCATTAAAAGCCCACATTGAGAAGACATAGTCAAATAAAGGCCAAACCAGATCTAACTTCCTTAGGCTCTCCAACGGTGTAGCAACCAGATACGGAGGTGAATTGCATGTAGATAAGTGAAATTCTACTTAATGCCTGGTCTGATCATCTAGATTTCCTCCTTGAGCTTTCTGTTCTTAAAGTCAGTCTTTGGGAAGCCTATGTGATTAGAAATACTCTGAATGCACTTTAACTGCATTACACTGCCAACCTTTTGTATAAAAGCCATTTGTTTAGGGAGCTCAAATTAGAGTAAAAAATTGCAAATTTGAGTCCAATGGGAAACCAGAGCTTTTCTCCTAGATTACCTAGGAAAGAAATTGTATCTTCTCTTCTGAGGAAGATATAAAATATGTTTCAAAACAGCCTTGCCTCAGTTTTTCAGGCTATGTAGTTTTCATAGCAAAGTTGAGAATATGAAGATACCAGCGTTTCAGAAACTCTCAGTACAAGATATATACCGTGAATTCAGAAGTAGATTCTGGTGTTAATCAGGGACAGCCCTGGGACCAAAAGTCTCATCAAATGACAAAAGAGATTCAGCCCCAAAGATCTTAATAAACCTTGGAACCAGGTTAACAGAAACTGCATGATGTTCAAAAATAAAACTGCAAAGTTCTGTACATAGGGAATAGCAAACCCATGGAATAGTAGATGTTGGGATGTGCTGGTTTAAGAGTTAACCAGCAGGGGAAATGAACTCAACTCAAAGGAGAGATTATAAGTCAGAATAACAATTTACTAAAATAATACAGTAAGTACAATCATACAAACAAACAATTGGTCTTAACCCACAAAACCCAAATGTATAACCCAGTACCCTGGGGCATGAACAACGTGGTGTTCCTTGGGCCCCGCTTGAGTCCAAAGTAAAGGGAGAGGGGAAGAACCTGCTGGTGGGAGAGCTGTTGCAGTCTAGTCAAAAGTGGTGATTGCAGTGAGATGCTGGGGGGAGAGCTGTTGCAGTCTGGTCAAAGTGGTGATTGGAGTCCAGTATAGGGTGGTGGTCCACGTCTGTTTGAGAGCGATGAGCCGCAGTCCTTCTCTGGATCCCACAGAGTGGTTAAAAATGTTCCAAGACTCCAAGATTATATATCCTGCAATTCAGGCAGGAATGCTCAGCACTTCCCTCAGGGCGGGGAGTTCCACAAAGGGTGTGAGGACAGGAGCATCCTCCTATCTCACAGGCCTCTTAACACCTAGTTTATAGCCTGAGGAGTCAGGCTCTATGGGCAGATGGTGTAAATGGTTCATTGATAACAGTTTCTGGGAAATGGCATGGAAGGCTATAGAATACACAGTTTTGGGTTACACCCATACCCTGATGAACTGGTCTCAGTTGTCCTAACTAGGACATGGGAAGACTAAGAAATAACCTTGTGGGAAATGTTTCCATCATAGTCTTTATGGAGAAGAATCTCCTAAGCAACAGAAGAGACAGGTAGCCTTACCTGTCTCATCTGATTGCAATGGGGCTTTACATTGAAAAAAACCATTGCTTTAGCTTCTCAGCCAGACTGGGCAAGGCTCAGTATAGAACATCCTGTACTCAGTATAGAACATTTGTACTTCATAGGCATGTGTTCATACTTGTTTAAGTATCACTTACCAGTAAGTGGAGTACCTCCAATAGAGGTCAGAAAGCAAAATTTCTCCCAATTCCAACTTCCATCACCTAGTTCTTGGAATCTTCTACTAAGAGCTTGTGAGACAGAGATTTAAATCTCTAAGTGTGCAGAGATAATGTACATACTCAGTACATTTATGTATATGCAATGAAGTTGAATGTCTCTTAGTTCCTCCTGCTGGGCATATTTCATTTTGCATGAGATAAATTTTTATTCAGAGAGCAAGTAAGAGTGACCCTCTCAGCATAATGATTTCCATTTGTGATATGAAAAGCTGTGGTCCTTTCTGCTCTCAAAAGTCATTCCAAGAAAAAGTTAACATTCTTAGAAGAACCTGAGAGCACACTTAAAAATATGCTACGGCACAGCAAAGAAGACACAGTTCTGGGGGAAAGCAGAGAAATAAAATCCATCATTCAGAAAAGGCACTGAATCTTAGCTCTCCTTCACCTAAATTTATTCCTTCCATTCTGAACTGCTTCATCAGAGAGTGACACCACTCACTGCTTCTGGCCCATTTGCAAATGCAACCTAAACATGCAGAAACTTTTTCTGAAATTCAAAAAATTTAGTCCACATTTTTCCAGTCAACTCTAACTGCATTTCACTACCAAATGTCACAGCATGCTGCTTGAACAGCCTTGTTTTATGAAGGAAAAAAGTGGAGCCATTATGCTTTAGCAACCTCAGGAACAGGAATGCAAAAGGAAAGCAATTTTTGTGCCTCTCCATGAAAGCTACATGGTAAAGACTGCCAGTGTCATTCAACACACAGTCTGTAAGTGTGCCAACATTCAGATTGACAAGAATCAGCATTTAGCAGTCCGATTAATATCTTATAGTGGCAGGGAAGGGGTTAAAAGGGGCCCAGTACAAGTATTCCTCCTTCATCCATACTAGTAGCATCTCTGGGTCAGAGATGATCTCCTGCGAATTACCAATGACTTCCTTTGTTATTCTCTCTATGTTCATCTTTGGGGTATGGAGATTATTTTCACCTCAGAGGGTATCAGTCGTTACAGCCACACAGTACACTACTCTAAATATTTCTACAGAAGTAAAATATACTTCCATTTATAACACTTTACCAATATAACTAGGGATTTCAAAGTAGTATTTTATCGAAACACACACATTTAATATTTGTTCTCTTAGCTAACTCACTGAATGTAGGCAACACTTTTCTTCTTCTTTTTCTGTGCTGAATGTTGCCTAGCAATATATTACACTGACTTTGAACAAATCTGTAATAGTGAATATTATGGTTTCTTCTAATATTTTACCTATGAAAATAAACTGCATAGAATGGAGTTCACATAAAAGATACCAGGGTCAAAGACCATTGGAGTAGGCATTGTACATCCATTACAATATACTACCCATAGGCAGTGATTATTTATTGGAATATGTTGTGAGTCATGGCAATTCATAACACTATGGTCGCTGGAAAATTCCATTTTCCACTCTGAGTCAACATTATATACATGTTGATTGACTGAGACACAAATGTATCCCAGCAGTTACAGAAGAGTTGTTTCCTTTCTTTCTTAAAATTGAGAGATACTTATTATTTCCAGGAAAATAAATAAGGTCATGCGGAATGAAGCATTTACAATTCTTGGCAGGGCACTTAAAATGAATAAGACTGTACATGAAAGCTTGTTTGACTGTCTATTTAGTTTCATTTTAAAGACTTCAGTCTTATCATTCATGATTTATGCACAACATGTACTGCCACTTGCTGGTCTGTTCTATAAATACCTTCATAATTTGAATTAAGATAATCTTTTATCTGTGCTTGGTAGATGTATTACAGTTTTGTACTCACTTAAAGTTCCACCAAACCATAAAGCCTTTTTGCATTTTAGATTTAGCTAAAAATATTCACCCATTAAAATAGCAATCATCATTAAAATTAGTTCCCTGATTCTACTGATTAATTTCAAAGCAATAAGCAAGGTTTCTGAAAATTTACAATTAAACATATTTTTAGACAAAACCTAACAATTTTTTACGAGTCTAGAGAAGCAATTACCTGGCATAAAATCTACAGGACAGAATTAGAGGGAAGAGGAAATAATTTGAAATAAATATATATATTAGTATATATACACGTCATAGGAACATTGCCAGAGGCAACAAAGTGGTGTTGCTAGAAAAGTTTTAAATTAGTATAATTGAGACCTTTCCACTTCTCTCCAGACGAATGTGAATCCTTCTATAAAGGCAGTAGATTTTTTCTTTGAGAATATACAGTTTCTGGTTAAACAAGTCTCAAACTTTTTTATCTTCTATCACCTCTGTAGTCTCACTGAGACAAATGCAAGTAGTTGGCTTACGAGATGCAAGATAAGGGTTTATAATTACATTCTGGTAAATGGGCATTTTTAGTCACATGAGTAATTTGAATCTTAAGTTCACTTTTGGCTGTTGCTAAAGGGGAGGGAATAACCTGTTTTTCAAATCTGTGAGACAGAGAACAAAAAGTGGTGGAGTCAAGTTGCAGTAAGAACTATATCTTATGTCTGTGAGGATATGCTAAATCACTGGCACAGAATGCTCAGAGAATTTGTGGAAATGCCATCACTGGAGATCTTTAAGGTAAGTTAGGTAGTAAAAGATCATAGCTTGATGCCTTTATTCAGTCTGAATAATAAACAGTCTGAAAATCATTTAAGAGCTATGTAATATTTTTCCACATAAAGCCATAGACCATCTTGTATCTTTCTTCAATGTTCATCTTCATTTACAATCAGAAAAAGTTGACATTAAATTAAAATTATTTTTAATTTTCCTATTTTATTTGATTTGTTTAACTAAGTCTATGAGTAGGGCTTGGATAACTTTTGAATTTTCTCATGGACCATTTCTCATGTCCTGAGGTCCATCAGTTGGTAGCTACTGGACTAGAAAACCTCCTGATGGTCTCTGCCTTCTTGTTTGCCACAAGTAGCTTCTAAAAGATCATCTTTCTGTTTACCATTTAAATTATGCTTAAAAGTCAACTGCAATAATACAAATTCTAATTTTAAGTTTGAAAACAAGCCAAAGTCTATAACTGTCAAGTACTGTCATAGTTTAGGAAATATTAACATGGATACAACCTTAAACTTTAGCGCATTTTAAAACTCTTTTAACACTAGGGTGATACTCAGAGTAAGATGTAATGGCATATATTTTTAAATTGGGGATTGCCATCATCCTTAGATGATGGGGAAAGGGGAAGCTCTGCACAGGCCAACAGACAGGTTTTTTGTGATAGGAAAGAACAATATGTCTCTTTAAGTGTAAATGAAGCCCATTGCCTTCTCTTAAATAACCTATGTACCAGGAAATAATTTAATCTGTTTATCACCTTTTTTAATTCTTTTATGACTTTATTGCTTATGAACATTGGACATCTTACAGTAAACCCTGATTTCCAGCAGCAGAGCAAACGAAAAAAAAGCAAGCTGCAAGCTCCACTAGAAGCATAATGGGGCCTGTGAACAAGTATTTGTTGACAAGTTTGTGAGTCAAGGAATTAAATACTGTTCAGCTGACAGTAACTGCAGATGCAGTCATAAAGTATTGGTGATGGACTTATACTGCAAATAATAGCAGGCTGCAGGCTGTCACAGGTGGTTACTGGACAGTAACTATTCCTGAAATGCCAACGTTGAGCCTTTTAAATGAAGAGTGGTGGTAGATTTTTTTGAAAGCGTGGAGGAATGGGAAGGTGGAACTTGTGACAGACTGTTTTGATGTGTCAGGGCAAGACAGAAATAATTAACTGGGACCTACCTGTCTGCACCGTACAAAGGAGTGCATTGTGCAGAACTCACAGCTCCCTCTTTGTCCTTTTGAGCATTGCATGGACAAACAGGGGTGACTGAAACTCTGAGAAACAGCTCCAAACCTTCATGAAGCCAGCAGACCCATAATCATCTCCTTGATTTGGCTCAGGTCCTCTGTGCATCCACTCAGTAAACCTCTCCTGAACCTTAGAACAAGTAAAATACAGATCTGGTTAGTACCTGCCTCAGGTCCCAGCACACTTTGTAATGAAATTTGGCTTCCCTTTTGTTTCACATTTTGTAACAAGGACCAGCATGCAATAAACTTGCAAGAATTTCTGGCTCCATTCTTTCACTATCCAACATACTAAGCAGATCCTGTCCATTCCTCACTCTGTTCCCCTACAAGCTTTCCCTGATGCGCATCCTCTTATTTAGCAGATAAAGGAGATCAATACAGCTGAAACATTTTTTTACTCATCAATCAAAAAGATGGAAGGGTCTCATGGGCTACATTGCTACTTCAGTTTATGGAAAAGACAACAAAATTGCCCCTCTCTCTGTAAGAGAAGGAGCTTTGGTCTGCTCACAGCTCTCTGTCACCATGTTTCTATGCAGGGAAGCCAAAGGCAGCATAACTGTCTCCTGCATGACCACACATGGTGAGGGCTTATAATTAATATGATTTGAGCAGACTGTGAAGTGATATATTAACACAAAAATTACTGTCAAAGACACACTTCTGACTGAGAATGGTTAGTACACTGTCCTAGCCATTTGAATAAGAAAGAAAACTGTAACTATTCCGTCAGACTTCCGCCACATAAGAGTGATGCTACTGGTTTAAGCAACTGCCTGTGTTCCCACTGCAGTTGAAGGAAAGGGAGTATGTTTTTCCCCAGTTATATAACACCCACTTTGGTACTAGATAAATCACTTACTAGAGATGTCTACTTCTTTCCAAAGATAATATGGGCTCCTGGAAGACAAGGTTGGAGAAGGGCCCTACATTTTAGACGGTGCAAGTTAAGTCAAATGAATTCTGCCAACAGGCTGCTGCTGCTATAAATCACAGCATGTTTGTGCCCAGTCCCATACTGACATAGCTCTCTTGAAGCAGCTGTAAGAAGTGACAGCTGCCTGGCAAGATACTAGACTTAAATGTGAGCAAATAAGAAGTGAGATACAGTGATTTTGGGCTTGGAAGAAAAAAGAGGAAAATAAAAATCACCCATTTTATACAGTATATTATATCCTTTACGGTTCAAAGCAACATTTGTGTGACATCCCCTACAGAGGGTAAATTTCAAATAGGTTATCTCAAGATGATTTTCAGACACGTAGCAAAACTGTTCTAGTATTCATCTGAAATGAAATACTGCCCCTCTCTTTTACTACTTCTGAAAAAAAAAAAAAAAAACAACAAACCTGAAACCAGCTAATAAACAGAAATTTTCCTACAAGATTTTGCTTGCTTCTAAGCATCAAAAAATAAGGAAAATTATTATTTCATTAAGATTTCATGGTTATCTGCTTCAAATCCTGGACAAAAAAAAAAAAATAGAGGTAGTGTTGGGAGTGAGGGAGAGAAGCTTCTGAACTGATTAAGGATATAGATTCGGGTAAAACATTTTTGGATTTGTGACAAGTTTTATGTCTGCTTTTTATGGTTTCTTTCCCCATTCATAATTCCCTTTGTATAAGCAGAAATCTTCTAAAATACCTCAAGAATGAATGGTCACATTAGCTGTTTCTATCATGAGTGACCACTGTTATTTTTCTATTTCCTAAGGAAAGTTTGGCAGTGTTAATCCTTTTAAAACAAAGGAACAGCAGACCATCCTCAGATGGATGCTTAAATGCCAATAATGGCTAAAAGCAATGTAAAAGCAACATTATTGGCAATGAAAAAGAAAAAATGAAGAGGTTCGTGGTTAAGATGTAAATAACCTTTTTGTTCTCTCTTGCTCTCTGTTGTTTGTGAACATAATTAACTAGGAATATTTGAAAATCCTGGGTGAGGGGATGTTTATTGATCATGGGGTATTTTTTATGCCTGCCATGCTTGCAGCGCTCTGAGATTCATGCTTAAATTTGCAGGAACAGGAATGACTGTCCTGTGTGATGATTAATTTAGTATTATTATTAATTTGGGAAGCATTTAATTAAACTTTAAAGGAACTGGTCATAAGGTATTGATGACAATGGGTATATTCAATATTTCAATACCTACTGATTAAGTCCCACCAAACATTACATATGTAAGGAGATAAAGATAAAACTAAATAGGAATCTGTCAATAACAGCTGGTCAAGTCTATGTTGTTATTTTAGAGCTACCTTGAGATCACATTAACTAGGCTGAATTATATGAACTCTTTATATAATATTTTGTAGCACATATCAAAGCCATTTATATTATTCTTAGGTATTTAAAATAGTGTGACTGTAGGAATTGATTCCTCTCCAGGTGTTTGGATTTACAGAATCATAGTATTATATTTCTCCCCCTTTCTCTTATTGTTATACATAAAAGGAGGAATCTTGGTTCAGAAAGACTCTTTCAGGGACTGAGAAGATGATAGTCCAACTGGTGGAAATCCTGTTCCTCAGGAGGTATGTCTGCATCAGTTTTACACACACAACAGAAAAGGGAAAAATGAGACCTCTTGATATCTGGCAATGCAATAAAGCCTCTGAGATGTCAACCTAAAGTGTTTGCAACACAGATTATCAAACCAATTTGAGTTTTAGGAAAATTTCCAGACTGACAGATGTAACCTTCACTAGAAAATCAGACACTGTGGTGAGCAAAACTAAAACTACAGACTAACTCAAAACAATATCTTCACTTTTGGAAATGATGTGAATTGTCGGAATTTATTTTAATTTCACTCTAGTAGGAGAAAACACAAAAAAAAAAAAAAAAAAAAAAAAAAAAAAAAAAAAAAAAAAAGGAAGTATTTCAGCAGGTTAGAACCATCATTTCAGATCCAGAATAAAAAAACAAAAAAACAACAAACCCCTACACTTTTCTAAAAAATATGCTAAAAGACCTGTCATCCTGGGAGATTTTGTTTGTTTGTTCTTTGGTTTTGCTATTTGTTTACTTGGGGTTTTTTTATGTGTGAGCAATTACCATTTTTTAGTAGTCAAGAAGGGAGATTTCTTAAATACAATAGCATCGTTATTATATGGGGATTTTATATTATTATATGGGTTTTTCCACAGCAACTGACATGAAAAGAAGGAGACTTGAAGTCAACAAAGAAAGATATTCCTCCAGAATACGTGAAATTAGACCTAATGTGTTAATTTCCCTTCTTTTCTGAGTTAGAAAAGGCAGAATGTTCTCTCCGCTGTTGGATACTGTTCTACAAACTCCCCCCAGGCAAGGTAACAGTAATTTTATCTGTCTAACCACTGTTAGATGGATATATAAACAAAATATAAGAACAATCAATAAAATAAAAATGTAACACAGCCACAAAATGCATTATATAGAGAATTACATAAAATTATAGAAAATATTAAATAACTTTTTTTTATCAGTGTCTCATTATGCATTTAAATGGTTGAACCCATGGACCTTTATTCCCATCTCCATTCCTTAGAACATAGTTAACATTTTTCATCCTTTTCCAACAGGATTGAATTAAAAGACATACCCATTTCTGAAAGCACTTACATATCTTCTTGATTTTAAGCTATGTTTCAGTGTATTCAGGCACTCAAAGGGGCAGAATGGTACTGAGGGGGATTTTCTGAAACATGAGCTGTCTCCCAGGAAGATATTAATGAACATCAGTTTTAGTTTTTAGTTGCATAAACATATCAGAATCATAGAATCATTGAATCAGCTGGGTTGGAAGGGACTTCTGAGATCATCAAGTCCAACCCTTGATCCAACACTGCTGTGGTTACTAGACCATGGCACTAAGTGCCTCATCATCTTAAAAATCTCCAGGGACAGCGAATCCACCACTTCCCTGGGCAGCCCATTCCAGTGCCTGATTACCCTCTCTGTAAGGAATTTCTTCCTAATATCTAACCTAAACCTCCCCTGGCAGAGTTTAAGATCATGCCCTCTTGTCTTATTGATAGTCACCTGGGAGAAGAGACCAACTCCAACCTGGCTACAATCTCCTTTCAGGGAGTTGTAGAGAGTGATGAGGTCTCCCCTGAGCCTCCTCTTCTTCAGGCTAAACAACGCCAGCTTTCTCAGCCTCTCCTCACAGGACTTGTGCTCCTGTCCCTTCACCAGCCTTGTTGCCCTCCTCTGGACCTGCTCCAGCACCTCGATATCCTTCCTGAACTGAGGGGCCCAGAACTGGACACAGTACTCGAGGTGTGGCCTCACCAGTGCTGAGTACAGGGGAAGAATCACTTCCTTGGTCCTGTTGGCCACACTGTTCCTGATCCAGGCCAGGATGCCATTGGCCTTCTTGGCCACCTGGGCACACTGCTGGCTCATGTTCAGCTTCCTATCAATCCAAACTCCCAGGTCCCTCTCTGCCTGCCTGCTCTCCAGACACTCTGTGCCCAGCCTGTAGCACTGCAGGGGGTTGTTGTGGCCAAAGTGCAGGACCCGGCACTTGGCCTTGTTGAACCTCATCCCACTGGAATCAGCCCAACTCTCCAGTCTGTCCAGGTCCCTCTGCAGAGCCCTCCTGCCTTCCAGTTGATCGACACTCCCCCCAGCTTGGTGTCATCTGCAAATTTGCTGATGATGGACTCAATCCCCTCATCTAAATCATCAGTAAAGATATTAAACAGGATTGGACCCAACATTGATCCCTGGGGGACACCACTAGTGACCGCCTGCCAACTGGATGCAGCCCCGTTCACCACCACTCTCTGAATCCAGCCAGTCCCTAACCCTGGAGAGAGTGCTCTTGTCCAAGCCGTGGACTGCCAGCTTTTTCAGGAGTGTGCTGTGGGAGATGGTGTCAAAGGGTTTGCTGAAGAAGATCCTCTGCTTTGTGTAAAGTATTTTGATGTTCTTATGAACTTTCAGATTCACAGTTCTGTGAGAAGTCAACTGCATCAGAATCTGTGTTGCTCATTGCAAAGTCTGGGTGAGACCAATAACTCCAATGCATGTGAATAACACAGAGTCACACGAACAGTGCTGTTGAAAGCAACAAAATTGAAACAAATGCCCCAAGGCAAAAACCAAGACTAAAGTCTTCCTGAAGCCAGGAGTGTTCTGGGAAAGCATACTCTCTTATCAATGTCTTTATAGCACTAAAATTCATCTGTCAGTTTGAGACAAATTTTACTTCTACTTGCTTTAACCCCTAAGTAAATGACTGTCCAAAGAACTTGTACCTGACCAATACCCGAACTTCATAAACATTGCTTTTTAAGCAGCATTTTTCAGCCCTGAACATGAAAACATTTCCCCTCATTTCTCCATGATAATCTTTCAACTTAAAACACATCTTTATCCCAAAAGTTTTTTCAACTAAAAAGGAATGAGTGCTGCATTTTAGTCTGCTGTTATTCTTGAGGTTTGATGATAGCAGCACTGCTCTTAGTGCCGGTGGACTTTCATAAAATTAGTAGCTGGTAATCCCTCTTATGCTTTATTATTTACATGTGCCAAGTGCTGCAGTCTGGAGCACACCAGGCTTCCATTGCAGTGAAAAACTCTCATAAAATATTCCATCAAGTTTTATTTTCTGAGAAAGTTATTCAACTTGGCTCCATTCCTTACAAAGTTTGTAGAGTCCAAATTACATAAAAAAGCACATGCTGAATAGATGCCATGCAGAAAAAAGTTTTCTTGAGATTAATATATTAAAAAGAATAAACCAAACAAAAACATACAGTAAGAAACAATGTTTAAATAAGGTCATACTACTAAGTAGTGAACAGATTTGATGTCTATCTCTTGGAATTCAGAAATCAGTTTCCACTCTTTTTATTACTTCTCCTAACAACTTTCTGTCTCTGGGAAGATTTTCAAAGAGAGAGCTGTCTGTAATTGATTGGTCTTATTAACAGCAATACGAAATGCCCAGCAGAACTCTTTTATTTCAGGGCTATTAGTCTAGTATGGAGGAATTCCTTCTCGCAGTCTAACACGCGTATGCTGGCAAAAAAATTTTGCTGTTGGAGCAGAAAAGCTGTGCAGATATCAGGTTACCATATGGGGAAAATGAGAAGATGAACTGTTACTATGGGAGAAATTCTGCTAATGCTAATCTTATTGCTGTTAGCTTACTTGGCAATAGTGTAAGTGTATCCAGAAGACCAGGCAAATCCTCACTTGTGGACAAGTAAGGAATTTCTCCAGCTGAACAAACTGTAGGTAAGTGAAGAACAGCCTGTCTGAGGCATGTGCATGTGAGACCAGCCTTGTAACCCAGAAGGGTTTTTCTCACCTGATACCCTTGCTGAATCTCTACTAAAGTTTCCCTTTTCCTTGGATTTGCCGTTTAGGCTGCCTCGGAAACAAAAAAGAAACTGTAAAGTGCAACACCAACTTTCTCCTTTGCTCTTGTTTCTGCCTTTACATCCATCTGGCTCTCAGAAACAACCTCATTTTTCCATATTCCTGGAAGCGAATGGATCCATCTGTTTGATAGGAGGGTGAGTCAGCATGAGAGCTTGGTATCTGTACGAAGGACCCGTAGAAATAGATATGAAAAAAACCAGATCATATTTGCAGATTATATTACATTTCATTATTATAGCAAAGGAAAATGTCTCCATTTCTTTCAAACATACATCTATGTATTTTTATGCTGATAATTTTGGTTTTATCTCAGTACTTCTGCCACCACAGGTATCATTTGATGTATATGACATTTTCCTTCAAAACTCATATGGATGTACCTTGGAGATACCGATTTTTACCTTGGAACAGTTTTGCATTTAAAAAGTTTCATTGAGCCCTGGAAAATATATATGTTGTTCCTTTGCTTGTGATGTAGTTTAAAGCCATCTGCAAATACCATTCCTCAGGTGACCCATGAGCAAAGCACCAGTGTTAAAATCTACCAGGGAGAGTCACCAAGAAAAGGGACATAACTTTCACAATCACTACTGTTCATCAGTTCTGGAAGATCCTTAGTTGGCTGGAAGACAACCTCACTGGATAAAGGCCCTGGGAGAGCTATAGTGCTCTTTTTGGCAAGCGAGTACCACCTGTGATTTTACAGCAACAGACATCTCAACTGTATCCACTTTACTTCACAGTGGAGAGAAACGAAGTTGCTATTATCTGAAAACAAACAGACCTGAAATATGCAATTCTATGTAAACCATGCAGTTATTTTGCATCTTTAGTATCTGGCTGGATTTACTGCCTAGCTATTTATCTGTTTATTTCCACTATTTATATTTGGCTGTGCTCTGTCCAGGTCTGACAGAAGAAGTTAATTTTGGCTACTGGATGTAGAGATAGGTGCCAAACCATGAATTTTCTGTTAACTGTAATGCCAACTTGACAGATACATACATGGGTCTTTGTTAAATTTGAATTTCTAAAGTGTGTCCACGATTCTTCCTTCCTATTATGCAGTCACTTAGCTGAATTAATCTATTCTAATTCAACTTTCAAACACTTTTGTTAGAAAGCAATTTATCTGTGAGTGGGCTATCTCCTAATTACTCAATTCATTGCAACTTTCTAAATAGACTTCTACTTATGCCTTTAAGTAACAGAGGGCTAAAGTAGAGGGTTACAGGTCTGATCCAATGCAAGGAAAATGCCAGGTTTATTTATATCTGTAGTCAAACAATTAGTCTTTAAATAATTTGCCTCGTGACAGACAAAGCCACTTCCAGAAACAGCAATATGTTTCTGGAAGGTATTGACTCCCTGCACGATGACTGCTGTAACTTTCCACTCCTTTCCACTTAACATGTGCCCCACACACAGAACACGTGTTTCTTTCAAGCACTGGATAGAACAGCACAGAAATTGCCAAGAAGAAACACTGCTGGACTAGACTGGTCAAACCAGGAGAAAGCACTAAGAAGCAGCAAACTGTCTAATTCTTTTTTCCTTTTATCCTCATTAGACAGTTGACATTGTTTACATACTCTAGCCAGACGCAGTCAAACTCATTTGGTTATTTTCATAGTGAGAAGTGTCTATTTAATGCTGATTTAATGCTATTTAGGATGATATTTAACATTCCACTCAACATGACAGTCATACAATGTCATTACATTCCAAAGCAACAGTATTTACTTACAGACTGTGAGCAGTTAAGGAGAAAGAAGACCAATTTCAGTTGCTGGGTCTACACATAAACTCCAGAACAAACAACAGCCCATTATTAACAGTAAGATTAAAACACTCGCTTTCTGTTTTATCCCATGAAAGGCAAAAATGCAACATGTACAGAAGAGGATCTAGAAGTTTGGATTAGCAAAACATCAGCATACAATGAGCTGTACACCACAGCGTTAAAACGTTGATGTCAAACTCTGAACACATGAGACAGTTCCTAGAAACAAATTAGCTCTTTTACCTACAAACTTACACAAAATGAATCAGAGCTACATTTGTTGTACTTTCATTTACCTTTCCAGACACAGCACGTTTCTTTTTCACATTTTCAAATGCACAGCCTGGTCCTCTGTATGCTGCTGTCATGGTATGATTTGCTCCAGGTTTGTGCCTCAAGCTTCATCTCTCTGTCCATGCGTGCAGGGCCTCACTACGGATTTCAAAGGAACAGTTATTTCTTTTTTTCTTTCTCAAATGTGAACACCATCACTTAATAGCAATGCCAAGATTTAATTTTCACTCCTTTGAATAGATTTGTATGCATGACTACTTTGTGGGTTTGCTGCTTTTTTTTTTTTCTGAAGGAAAATAGATGAAAATTGCAACCATTGTTTGTATATACTTGTATATGGGTGTACATGTTTGTATATGTACAGATATACCAATACCTGTGAGCCAGCAGAAAGTTGGAAGTCAGTGATTGTGCTTTACAGCTGTGGGCTGGGGTTTTTGTAATTAATAAGTTTGGGACACACTGTACTCTGGGCAAGGGAGGAAAAGAATCCTTTTGCTAATGTCTTGTTAATGGATTGCTCACAGGTGAAAAAACAAGGACTTATAAAATGAAGGGATTGAAATTTTTCAGTATTTTTTTTCCCTACCATGTGTTTCTCAGAGTTTGAGATGCCTGGGTAAACACACACACACACACACACACACACACACACACACACACAAATTCCTGTGATATTTGACTCATATAACCAGGACTCTGTTCCAGTCCAGTCCAATGTAGTCACAGTTTTTCCTGATAACTACTGTACAAGCTGTGTGCCTGGTACTCTAATGGGGAAACTGTCCAAACTGGGAATAGATGACTGCCAGTCAAATGAAGATAATTAATGTCACAGAGAATGAGGCAGAGATTAACAAAGAAGTCAGCCAGTTGGATCCCATCCTAGTGTTTACTAATGACAAAGGCTTTGCTGCATCTTGGACATTTTATTTTATTTTATTTTTTCCCACCAGAACAACCCAATTCTCCAGGTTGTTGTTCCTGTCTGCTAAGATAGGTTTGCACAATTACTTCATGCTGATTAGGGCTGTGTGCTCCCCTGTCTTCCTGATTTATTTGGACAGATCCTTCAACATTTATATCATCAGTAGGGATTTTCACATTCTGGTTTAGAATGGCTTCTTTTGTACTAGTGTTCCTTCTTTAAAAGTGTGATAGGACACCAGAAAACTATGTGCTCCAAGGGAAACAGAATAAAATACTTGTACTTTTTTTTATTATTTTTTCTGTTTTGACATTCAACATCTTCTTGCTTCCAGACTTGGGCTCATGTTCAGCTCAAGAAAACATTGACAGTTAGAAAGGAGGTTAAAGCATGTGCTTAATATTAGGTATATCTTTAATTCCTTTGAGAATTCAAAATTGAAAATGTGTTTAAGTATCTTCCTGGTTAAGATACTAATACTCTCTTTTCATTTTGATTTCTGCAGCCAAACTTTGCCTGTACCCAAGGCATCATTTGTACTCATTTCCATACTACTCTTTAAATATTAGTGTTTCTAGATTTACCCAGAGAGGCACAAGCATATGAGAAACAGAGCGGCTCAATTTTTTTTTTTTTTAGATTTCAGTGGATCATATATGTGATAATATGTTAAAGTTATTTTATTATCTATTGATTTATTTTTATTATGGGATAGAGATGAAAAAGGTTTTTAACTTAGTGCAAAAGAAACTTTGTGAATTACATTATTCATCAGAAAATTCCTCACGCTACCAGAAGGAAAATGATCCTATGAAAATTGATATGGTTTTTGTAAGATTACAGCAATTACAGAAAGAGTTCAGTTTTGAGTACTCAAAGGTTAAGATTCATCCTGGAGTCACTGGTAAAAGCCTCAGGAAACTTCTTGTTCAGATTATTTAATCAGAAAATCTATTTTTAAATATGGGTGCATTTGTTTGAAAACATGACTGAAATCTCAGTCTCAGACAGACAGATGCTTTGAGTGGGATTCACCTGACTCATGAAAGATCTAACTGTAGATGTCTAATAACAGTGGGTGAAATAAATTTATTCCCGTAGTCTACTGAACCAGATTTTAAGTATACTAGATTTTTATAATTTCGACAATATTTGCTTAAGAAAAGGAGAATGTAATCCAACCTAAACTCAGGCTCTAAGAAGAATTACAGACACAAAAAAGTGACTTTCCGTGCCATTATTTTTTTTGTTTATGATTTTTACACAATGGTGCTTTTCTATGTTTTTCACTTAGATATTACTTCAGTTTGGGAGTCCTGTTTATATGGCTTCAACCTTGTATATCGAACTAAATATATGGGCTCCCTCTTTACTCAGGAGTACTGAGGGGCAGATCTGAACAGGGATACCCGTCCTGCTGTGCTACACGTTGCATGTCTAACATAGAAAAGATGCTCAACTTCTACCCTGAATGTCAAATAATATAGACTTATGTAAATAATTATCTAAATACTACTAAAAATGTCACAGATAGTAAACCTTATTTTTGAGCAGATTTGGTGATCTTTAGTTCTTTTTTATCACTGTCATCAGTTTGAATCTGGCCTTCCCCATCTATTTTTTAAAGAGCCTGCATATCCCACCAAACACAGTGTGATCATAGTCTTTTGTCTGGCAGCTGCACTAGTGTGATTTATAAATGTTTCACTGGTATACCTGGGTTTCTGGTGAATCTGGAGGTGTGCACACTGTGTAACTAATGGCAGCAGTTTCGCTTCCTCTCAATCTCTGCTGGATGCCAGCCCAGGAGCAAACAGCAACATGTGCCAAGTTTCGGGGACATGTTCAAGAGTTCAGAAATCTCTCATACACCTGTCCATTGTTATTACAATTCACAATCTGCATTTCTTCTTCCAGCTGTCCTCCACCATGCTGACATGTGCTGCTTTGTGTAGCAGACCTCAGTTAGATTTTCAGTTGCTACAGTAGAAGGCACAACAGCGAGAGATTTATTTCAGTTTTGTATGTCTCCACAGTTTATTCTGCTCTAAGAATCTAGGCACTTTGCAACTATGATTACTTGCTCACTGTACTCAGGAAGAGAAAAAGAGTAGATAATTCTGAATCTTTTACTGAGAGTGCCTTTGGACTGGCTGTGCTGGTTAGTAGTGTATTGCTTCTTTTGAAGAAAGAAAGAGGAAAGTGGATTTTGATCCTGCACATGTTTTCAGTGGTCATGAAGGCTATTCTCTTCATTATTCAACCCAAGACAAACTTATACCATTCAGCAGGAGAAGAAGGAAACCAGGGAAATATTAGTGTTGCCTGACTCTAGAGAAGTAGGGTTCTTCTGATTTAAACCAGAACCTCTAATTTAGGAGTCTGTATTTCTCCACTGACTATATAATGGACCCAAGTTCCTATTTGTGGCACTTAGGTGCTTAAAAATAGTTAGAGATCTGCTCTCCACCAAATTATACAATTGACTTACGTCCAGTAACAACAGAGCTCTAACAGAAGCTCTGGCTAGTTAACCCTTTGGTTACAAACGTGATGCTCCACCCGCACTTATACTCCACTGAAATTCCATGGGAGGTATACGTAGGAAGAAGAACAGTGAATTCTCGTTCACAGAAAAAACATCACTGGAAACCAGTGAAGCAACTAGTCTATCTCGGAATTTTTATTGGAGTGCTGGAGTAAAATTACTTTAAGATTTATAGATCAAAATTGGTGGTAGTTCATTATCATTTTATTTGGATTTCTTTCCTTACCTGCTATTTCGAAGCTCTGCATGCACACCTATACATCTTAGTCCATAAGTTTATTTTAGCAGAGTTTGGAAAGTCAGTGTTGTTGCCCAGCACAGACGGGGGACACTAAAAGCAAGTGCAATTTGGAAGAGGAAGGAGAGACACAAGAGTTGTTATCATCCTTTCAGTTTAAAACCTTTGAAATTGTTCACATACGGGGAAAGCATGGAGGTGAATTCTCCAAAACAAGCATTAGGCTGTGAACCAGATAACAGGATTAACCCGGGATTTCAGCTTTGGCTTTCTACCAGGCACAAAAGCTTCAAATCTTAAGAAAGATGGCAAAGAAAGCATGTCCTGCCTCTGTGTCGCAGGACCGAGGGGAGCAGGTTAACAGGCTAGAGCTTTCTCCCAAAGAAGCAACGTCTCAGTGCTGCGAAGATTACTGGATTTTCATGATGAGAGGAGATCTTATAATGATTTCATCTGTGAGGTGAGTATGCTATTTGTGTAGCACAGACAGCAGCATTTCAGTTGGGAATGCTCACACCACTCCAGGAAGGGTCCTCTGCAAGGGTAGAGATGTGGGTGATGGAGAAGCCATCCCAAGGTGTCCAGGTACCCAGGGAAAAGGCAGCACCTGAGCAAAGGTGTTTCATTCTCTGCATCACCACATGCTCCAGGTATACCCTCCTACTAGATATTGTCTATATTTAAGAAAGAGAGGTAATGCTTTTGTAAGCAAAGAACATACTAAAGCATTTCATTCCTCTGTGGAGGGGCGATTTGAACACATTTTTCATCACCGTGAAAACTTTGTGCGTTTTTCTTGTTTGGCTTTGTCTACCTTCCTTTTCCAGCCACCAAAATTTGTCTCTGCCATTTGGAAATTCATACTAGGAGAGAGATAAGAGTGAGTTTGACTTTTAAGTAGTATGACCCAGAGGTGTAATGTTAACTCCTATTTTTACTTTTATTAGTTTTTGCTTGATCAAGAGAAAAATATGCACACTGAAAACAACTCAGAAAAGCGTTTTGTCCATAGTTTACATAGGCATGGATGCCTTCTGCTTCTCAAATTCAAGGCTTCCTTAACATTAGCATCTGGGAAAACAGTCACTCTTACATCTACCTAAAGCAGACTTGTTGTTGCCTGTCACTCAGCACCGTATATTCTTTATTACATTAACATATCAAAAGTAAGTAGTCTTCCTCATTTGTGTTAGGTGTCTCAGATCCATGAAACTCTTTCTTCCTAATTGCTCATTAGTGATGTGCTGGTATTTTTTTTTTTATTTTAATTTGGTAATAACTACAACAAGCATCAAAATAAGCTGCTAATGACATAAACATTTAATAACACAAACATTTTCCATTTCTATGCACATGGTAAGTGGGCTGTGCAATATAACACTGATTAACTGCTGGTGGACCATGAAGAAAACTAACAAAGAACCTCTAGTCACTCTAAACCCTACTTAGAAAACTTAAATGAGAATACTCTGTTGGACTCTTTGTATAAGAAAGATTTTTAGTAGAGTGAAGCAGTATAACTACCTTAACACATTGTGAAATACCATAAATTTCATAATGTATATTTATGTGTCCTCTGAGGCTGATATGGGAAAGGAGAGGAAGACTGGTAATATCTGATCAATGCTATCAAAAGGTGTTATCTCTGCAAAAGGCATGTGTTTCAAGTACACATGGGGTTGCTTGAGGAGAGCTATATTTGATTCTCTTGCGTAGAACAAAACATAATGCTTCATGCTGCTAAGACACTGAAAGTGCTTTTTTGTGTATGTGTGTGTGTAGGAGAAAGTATCTGTGATTTTAAGTGCTTTTTAATTAGCAGACTGGGCTAAAAAGGAAAAAAAAACTGGAGGAAATCAGACCATTTTACTTGATACAAAGCGTTTTCTCTCTGGTTTACATACTTTAACAGGAAGTTTAACTGAAGTGAATCAAACAAAAAGGAAAACAGGAGCAATGGAGAAAAAACCCCTCACTAAAATAAAAAACAATTTGGTTTTCATCAAAGAAAAATCAATTCAGATTTGTTTTTTTTCTTTTTTCCCCCTCCTTTTCTCATTTTTGTGAGAAAGCCAGGTGAATTAAAGTGCTATAGTTCAGATCAAACCAAAACAACATTTTGTTCCAATTTCCATCTTGGTCATGTGTCAGAAGCTGTTCATCACTTATAGTGCATAGTAATTCTTCCACACCTGTGTAGCACACTGGGATCCAGGATTTCTCTCATCAGCCCTGGAGAGCTTGGCTGCCCCATGCAGCAGTTTGTGGGAACGGGCTCCCCAGCTGCCTTGGCAGCAGGATGGGTGGGTAGTGTGGGTTTAAGATAAGGAGCTCTTCTAAGCAGCAGGTTACCATCAGCATGGTGTTTTACTATTTTTTCAGATTTCTCAGCTGCAGTTAGGGCTTGTCTTCCCCTCTTGCCTCAGACCAGCAGCACCTCCTGGGGGGGGAAGCACAGGGTCTGTGCCAGGGCAGGGCGCAGCAGCTGCCCCAATGCACTACCTCTCTCTCCTGACATCTGTTTGCATTCAAGCTGGATACTGTTCTCTTTTCCTGAAATGCTGTTTACTTGGATGTAGAGACAAGCTGTCTGTGGCCAAACTGAAGGCCATATTTACCTGAGACAGTCTGATTTCTATTCTGTGTACCCCCATGTCATGAGCATGCATTGCCCTGATTCAACACCTGAGAAGAAGGTCTTATACTTCAGTTCACAAAGCATCAAACTAAGGAATGGGGTTTTTCCTGCTCTTCAATTAAAAGCTAATACAATATCTGTGACTTTTTAAAGCAATGATTTGTGTGGTGACTCCTGCTCAAAACAACCAAATATTAAGCATTATCCCTTCCACATCCCTTTCCGTTTGCCACATTCTCTACACATGTAATACATATTTGATATTTATGATGAAGAAATTAAGAACCTGAGAAAGAAAGAATAATAATTAAAAAAAAAGTGGTGGAGCTCAGTGTTAGACATCTGTTTTAATTCTGCAAAGTACCTCAATCCTGGTCCACAAGATTTCTATCATTGCAATTCTGGTACCCTTTTGAAGTGAGACTGATAACTGTATCAAATTCCATGTAACTTCCTTGAGTTTTGTAAACATGTACTAGAGTTAGGTGACCAATTTCATTCTCAGTGATGACCTAGGACAAAATGAAAACATCAAAATATTTAAGTGTGGAAGGACTGTGCATTAATCGTCCACGGCTCTTAGCTGCCCCTAGAGATACCTGATATTTGATACAATAAAGATTCAAGGATCCCAATAAGGAGCATTACAAATGGAGACTGTGGAAGAAAGACTATCTGGATTCAAATAGATAAAATGTTCCATTACAAATTACAATACACATCTGCTACAATAATTTGTGTCAATCAAATCGTCCTAAAGAAAACAGTCAATATCAAATAAGATTCTGTAGTCAATGGGCCATAGTAATTTCTGGTGTTGTTCCACTGAGGTTAATAGAGTTGGAAGGGGAATAAATAAATAAAACATAATAGGGAAAGAGTATGTCATCTGGAAAATAAATGGAGGAAATAGAGGGAAAATGCTAATCTAGCACATCCAGGGTTTCAATTTCTCCTCTGCTATCTGCACTATCTAATGAGCAGCTGCATGAAGTTATCACTGGTTTTCAGGAAAACAGAATCCTATTTCAGAGCAGCGCACAGGTCTGAGCATTACTAGAGCTCTAAAAGGCTCTCTTCCAGTTCATTAATTTCCCTTGATCTTACTGTCCATTCCTGACTTAATAGATTCCTCTTTCCTTCTGTAAAAGGAATGGTGACCCAGGGAAATATTTCTCTTTAATGCACCCTGTGGCTTAGTTTTTTCAGGCATTTCCTGTTCTCCCAAGGAAAATATTTCCCATAGACCTTATACTCATACTACAGTAACATATTCCCTTATGAACTCTGAATCATCATCCTTTAAGCATACATTTTCTGATCTCTTTGTTCTGCTTTCCCATAGACTGATGAAGAGCCTGTAACTCCAAAGTTTACCTTCTTTTATTTTTTTAAAGTTTTTCTATAGATTCAGCCAAAATTGAATAGATTTCCTTATATTTTATTCTCTGACATCCTATCCGATCTAGTTATTTCTTTTTTATCCTGTGACATTGTTCTTTTAAATAAAAACAGAACTGATAACATTTGTATAACTATATATATGCATACATACAAAATTCAGACTTTATATGTTTAATTAGTCCATATTTTTGTCTGGTTTATTATTCTCTATTTCTGTATAATTATTGTTATATAGTTATGTATATACAAATATGCATACATAGTCAAGTAAAATAGGGATAAGAACAAAGTATTCTCCAAAGAAGGGTACTCAGGTCTTATGATTTGGAGATTACTCAAAGTAGAATATATAAATTATCACATTTGACTAAATTACAAAATTTAATAAAGCAACAAGTGATGTTGCTGTAATGTTTGATAAAATTAACAAGGAAATTTCAGCTCTGGAAGAATTCTACAAAAACGTCCAGCCCCTGGATGCGAAATTCCAAAAATGACTTTTGATTTCAGAGGTATTCAGTTCTAACAGAATGTTTCTAAAGCCTGAGAGAAAAGGGAGATGTGAGGGATGTACTGCAAATCTGACACTGTGAAGGCTGTTCACCCCAGATGCTGCAGAGGCATGAAAGGCAGCATCTACAGCTCAGCTGCTCCTCTGGTGACTCTTGTAAACAATACAGAGGAATATGCATTTCTCTTTTAGGGAGCAATCCATCTGACCTAGCGTAACAACCTACCTTATGGTGAGATCAATTTAGTCTTAATTCTTATTGACTATATTTTGTAGGTCTCTGTTGGCTTTAAAGAAATCCACGTTGACCAGCTCAGATTTAATAAAGCGAATCCCAACACCAAGTTATTATTCCAGTCTGTCTCATATGTGGAAGAATTATTTTGTAGTAAAAACTGAAATTAAAGGCAGTATGGTCTGCCTAGGCAGTGCAGGGAACAAGTCTGATGATTCATTATGTGGTTTTCTCATCTGAATCAGCCTTGACTACATGGTTAGGGAATGTTGTGATGAGGATAGCATTATTTTTAGTTTAATTTTAATCATATATGTTAAACATATCTTTCCAAATTCATGGGACAACATTCATGTAGAAGCAGTGATATTAACAGAAGTGACCTGGTGAAGCTTTGTCGGATTTTTAAACAACAAAATAATATTTTCTCTCTTTATATTGGATGGATATAACATGGCATACACCTCCTGTCCTAAGCTAATACTTTTCATTGTGCAAAAATCCAACAGTCTTTCAGAAGTTAAAAGCTCTGTGAGATTTTAAGTGCTAAACTTTGCATAATTTGGGATTTCAGGAAATATCACCTCTGATGCCTGAAATTTATGCTATTTTCATCTGGTCTTAAAAAAATAATTCTGAAAAACAACTACCCCCACTTCTCTATCCCCACCCCAATGACAATTTAGATCTGAAATTTGAGAAACAATATTTTTTTTTTACAAAGCAGTTTAGTACATTCAAATATGACAAACCTGATCTCGAGAGATTCCAGTTTAAAACCAAGATGAATTTTATAATCAAGCCAATCTCTGAGACAGTTGGAGAGTTGGGCTGGTCTGAATTATCTCTGTATTCAGTAGGCACACAAGTTTTCCCCTCTCCAAAATAAGTCACATTACATTACGAACATTAACACAGAGGCAACAACTGGCAGATGCCCCTTCATACAACAGTTATAAATCAATCCTACATTGGATTTTCCTGCTGAAGTTAATCCTGTCAAGGAGTTTTGCCAATCAGTACACAGTAAAACAGGAGCCAAGACAGCATAACATCCCTTTCTGCATTATTTGCCTTTTTTATTCTAATACTGATTCCTCCAGCACTTTCCTTTTGCAGAAGGAGGAAGTTAGAGTTTTGAAAAGCTGTATCTCAGATTTTCTGTTTCTAGTTTAATTTCTGAGGTAGCTCTGGTTGTGATTTCGCTTTGCTGCATAGCCCACACCCACTCATGTTGATCTTTTCCAGAAGAGCTGCACAGTCATAGTTTCACTGTTGCCATATGAAATGGCATTATCCTGGTGAGGATGCACCAGGCATCCGAAGCTGGACCTGTGGCACATTTCTTCACTTACCATCAATGGATTGTGTGACTGGGTAAGGATTATACAGTCCTCAGTGATTAAAGACCCTCTTATTTCTCAGCTACACGCAGATAAGTACAAACAGAAAAACAAAAGAAATTTTTTTAAAAAATGAAGACAGAAGAAACTGAAGTCTCTGTACACATGATTACTGCACTCTCATAGTCTCAGGTCACATTATAATTTGAGGGTCCAATTATTACTTTTTACCCTTTCTAGGTTCATTTCTGATTAGCCACACTAACATCACAAAAAGACACTGTCTTGCTTGAACAAAAATGAAGATGCACGATTAGCATTCTTTTCTGTTGAAATCAGAGAGGTTTTATACTTTGGCCTGACAAATGCATACAGTATCCTGTCCAGAAACATCACTTTAATGAAAACTACAAAACTTAATTTTTCTCACTGAGTTATTGACTAAATATTTCTTAAACACGTAGTTTAAGAAATTAAAATATAATTCTTACTTTCAAGACTAATTTTCTTTAAAATCACACCATTGCTTATTATCACATTGTCGTGGCTATGTTGCAGTTGCAACAGAGGATTGCATACCATTACTAACTATTCCACCAAGCAACTCAAACATGCTACATTATCTAACCCAAATTGTTGGGTTTTTCTTCTTCTTAGTGGCATTAGTGTGGCAACCTCTGGGTAATAAGATGCTTTCTATGTTGTAATGGCCTTACAGTGCAGTTCACATCTAGGGAAGAGGGACAGCAACAAAGCCTGCTGTATGGCTGTGCTCCTGTCTCCAGTAATACCAGGAGGACCTGAATTTCTGATCCTTCTTTTGGATACTTTTCTGCTAGTGTTTGAGAAAACCCTCTCAGTAATTCATCATACACTTTTCAACACTTATGGGAAGGAAAACTTTACCATACCCAGAGAAAGACAGCTTACAGTTGTGGAATAACGTGTGAAGCCATTTTGGCTTCTGTAATGCAGGTGAGACCTTTTCATTCTTTGAAAATCGGAAATATCCAAAAATCTCACTACCTGAGCAGCATGAACACATGGACAGCACTGATGTGTCACCTTTGAAGCATGCTTCTGTACCTTTGGGGAAAATATGGAATCCAGTGTTTCTCCTAAATTGAACTATTGTGTATATATTTCCTTCTAAACAGTTAAGGCAGAACAGAGCACATTTGATCTGCTTATGCAAGGAAAATTAACTTGTTTTGTAAAAATCTGCTCCTTTCCAGAAAGGAATGGAAAGACCACATCGTTTAATAAAGCTATTTTTGCAGTCAGTGTTACTTTTGTACTTCCCAAGAGGTACTCATAACAGCCAGATCCAGATAACCTGGAGTTTGAGTCACATGTGCAATTTTTAGGGAGAGGGAGACTTGATTGTCCATCTCCACCCCTCATGCTTTACAGTAAAAGCTGAAAGGGTCTCGCAAGCTCTGCTTTTCACGTAACCTAAATTGAACCGAGTGTGTTCCACAGGAGAAGGTTACAGTTTATTTTGAGCCTACTCTGTCATTCAAGCTTGGCCTGAGGCTTACCATGTAACCAGTGGTCTTGGCAGTGAGTCAGTCACAGTGTCAGCTTTTTAGGTCAGAGAGGTCTTGCTCAAGTATCTAAATGCAATCAACATTTCAAAGAACCAACACTGACTAATCCCCACTTTTTTCTCAGCCACACTTTCATTCAGTTAATTAACTTTATTTTCCTTTGACTTTTTTTGCAGACAGCAGAAAACTATTTAAACAAAGTCCTCTACCAAGTAGGGTTATTGATGTTAAAAGGGAAAGGAAATTGCTTAGCATTTTCTGCAAAGGACTTCAAAAAGGAACAACTGAAGGAAAGCACGGAGTTAATTGTATTCTTTCAAAGCCAACACTAACATCTTTCAACTTTCTTATCATTTTAGGAGAGCTGGGAACCTCTAATTATTAGCTGTGAGCCAAACACCAATTATATATATATTTTTTTTAACATATAAGCAACAACCTCCAGCTCTTCGTTGTACCTTCCCAGCCAGCACACAGCTACACAGCCAGGCCATCAGACAAGACAGGGGCACAGCTTCCCCAGCCCCAGCCAGGAGCTGGTGGTCACCCACAGCTCGGTCTCTCTTGCTGGGCAAGACCTAATGGTCTCCAAATGCTGGGCTGACTGCAAAGGAGGCTGTAAGAAATCCCAGATGCTGGTATTAGGGTAAACAAATCTCACTTTGGTTGGTTCAACTCTCTGTTCTCTCTTGGCCCTAATAGCAACAGCTGTAATTTTTTAATTTTAATTTTTTTTTTTAGAGAAGACTGATTTTATCTCTAGTGATCACATTCATAAACACATCAGAACACTCAAGAGGTACTGCTACTCCCTATGTAATGTTAATAGTAAAGTGGATTTCAGTGTCTCAGGACATTCCTCGTTAGTTTGTGATTAGCTACAAATAAAGTAAACTGTTTGAGGGTGGAGGGGTTTAAAGGTAGACACCGTATTTTGATTTCATAATTTAAAATACTTGCACCATTTTTGAATTTTTCTTACACTGTATGTTGCTGAAATACCTTGTTTAAATAAGTAAATAAAAACATTAGTCTTATCTTTGGTGCAGATTACTTTCAAATACTTATAAAAGCTTTTCCTTTCATGTTTTTAGAACCAGTTCCCCAAGGACAAGCAGTAAATGTTTTCTTTCACCTTCTGACTGAGGTTTATTTACTTATTTAACTGTCTATTCACCACAATTGCTCATGGAGAGCTCATGTAATGCTGAATATAGTAGTGTTGTATTTTGGTTTATCTCAGTTCCATTTGAATTAGGTAGAGACACAATAAACAAAATAGGCAGTGACAGAAATAGAGTGCCTCGTGAAAGAACATTTTCAGTGCTTACTCAGTGAAATAAGAGGCAATGGGCAGAAACTGATGCACAGGAAGTTCCACCTGAATATAAGGAAAAATTTTACTGTGCAAGTGACCGGGCACTGGAACAGATTGCCCATAGAGGTTGTGGATTCCCTCACTGGAGATATTCAAGAACCATTTGGACCCAATCCTGTGCACTGTGCTCTAGGATAAGCCTGTTTGAGCTGGGAGTTTGGATCACATGACCCACTGTGGTCCCTTCTGACCCATTCTGTGATTCTGTGAAATCTGGACAGAGTGAAAAGGTGTAGGAAACATGAAGTGTTTCCAAAAGAATAGTGCATAGCTTTAAGTGATATATTATCAAACATATGTGAATTTTAAGTGCTCAAGATTCAATTTTGAACTAAAAGCCAGGCAAAGAATGAGTATATCAGGTCGTTGTGTATTCAGAGGGCAAAATTCACTTAGAAGGATGCTGCCCAATTGATCAGGTGTTTTCAGAGTTACTGACTTGAGAAAGGCAGAAGAAGCTAAAATGAGCAACAATGGAGGCAAATTTAACTTCTAACCACAGTGAGAATCCCTAAAAACAGAAAACAGTGAACACCGGAAACTCCCCAGAAGGTTTTAAAGGTGACTAAAGAAATGTCTTTCACATAACAAAAGTCTCTCTGAAGGGCTTCACACGTATTTCATGAATATAAGCATAGATTGCAGATACAAATAAAATAATAAAACACATTTTGAAAGTACAGGTTTATGTTTATGAAATAAATTTCCATCCATGTAATGTGTGTAGCTTATTTCCCTTGATTAGTTTGCTTTCTAACTTTAACATACTTGAATACTGCTGTCTTGTACAACCAAATAAATGTTGCTGATTTCAGGGGAGTGCTCTGACATGGTCAGTTAATACTAAACTAGAGACTGAACTCAAGCAATGGTTTTCCTTCGCTTTGTGTGAACTTAGAGAAGACAAAACTGCCTTAACACATGCTGCACTCATAATATAGACACATTTTCGTAAGAGTTTTTTGTTTGCATTTTCTCTGTTTTTCTTCATTATTAAATGTAAACTCAATACCCACTGCTTATGTTGAGGGAGCTCTTGGTATAAAACACCATACGTGCACCAAAATGTGAAAGAATTTTCGAGATTTTTTTTCCCCTCCCTAATTATTATATTGTTTATAAATTATATTTGGCCAGAACAGTATAAACAAATATCATGCTAGTGCTCAGCCCTGATTCCCATTCAAAGGATCTGTTATGTTTACATAAATGAACATATAAATGTGTGTATATCAATAGCTTCATGTAAATATATATTATTTCTTCTTACAAACTACTAATTAATAGCAGTTTGTGTTAACAACGACTATACAGGGATATTTTTCAGAAGTGTTTCTGGAACTAACTTGCAACAGCTTTAATTCTGTGTGATAGCTCCTAAACTACTGAAGGTAATTACAGGATGCAATAGCTCATATCTCTGCAGTTCCATTACAAAGTATCAAGGATTCTTGAAACATTATCATCATAACAGTGCAGCTTTTAACATAAGTTAATTTACTTTACTTGAGAAGATTTACAGCTGAAACAGAGAAGTATGGAATGATAAGTTTGGCAGGTCCTGGACAGCTCACCTCATCCATCCCTCTGGCCATCAAGAGAAACTTTTATAACTTTTCCTTAAGAATTTAGTGTAATAGAAGTTCCCAAAGTGCCATGGGCACTGCTAGTGCTTTGCTTACATTAGACGCTATTCCTGATATCTAAAACAGGTCCTTCTGAAATTTAATTTCATGTATTTCTTACTGGGTTTGCCTTGAAAAGTGAGAATAAATTCTTCCACTCTTCTGTAGCAGAATGTTATGTATTCAGTACTCAGACCCTAAACCCCAACTGTGGTGGTGCCATCCCCACCTCCCCCCTCAGGCCACACTGTGATCTCAGAAATGCTCATTAGACCTGGGCCTTTATGAACAGCACCTGGGCTCAGCTTCTCTTGAGCTTATCAGAAACACTGCTCTCAGGAACCAGTGCTGTCTATTGAGCTTCTCTTTTTTTTAATGAACAGCCTGGGAAACTTATCTTTCTTGCCTGAATGATAACTCAAGTGGAATAACATTTTTGTTATCAAATGTTCAAAGAAAGTTACCTACCTGAATTGCAGTCAGGATGGAAAATTAATATGACTAAAGCCAACTCTCTTGCCACCCTACAAACAGAAGTCCTAAGTGAGACCCTTTGAACTCTCCTGGACCACAATGGGTTGCAACCAACATGTCCCTCTGAGTGGGATGCCTCTCAGAACTAGAAAACTCTCAAGTTTGTTATACTTGTATGACCACCACCAAATGATGACAGAGCCTGGGCTGATACCTCCAATCCTAGAGGATAAACCTTTCACCCACTGAGAAGATACAAAGGCATCCAACGTGAGTACTTCACTGATCTTGGGGGGAATTTTTCACAACCATATACCTTGTACATATTTCTTTAGTTCTGTGTGCTTGTGAGTCTGAATATGCTACAGCAAACATTCCTAGATTCTTAATTACTTTACATTTGTAAATAAGTTGGGCCTATAAGTGGGTTACAGTTGTGCTATAGTCAACTCTATAGAATCTTTTGTTAAATTGTTTACCTTAAGCTGTCTATTAAGTGCTATTAAGTGCTATTAAACCTTTAGGCCTCAGTTGGAATCAGTTTAGAAAGGGGGTCTACTCTGAACTCTGTGACTCAAGGGGAGGGACTCCCTTATTCCATTTTATCCTTACCTTTTTCTATCCTTACCCTTCCCTTCTTCTCATCCTACCATAGATAATTTTTGTGTGGATTTTGGTTTTAGATTGATTTTTTTTCAGATTTCGTTTGCTTTTTCTCTCTATGGTTTAACCATCTAGTAAGTAGCAGAGCAAACCTTGCAAACTCACTTCGTCATGCTTTCACTTTTATATTAAACCTGCTTTTGCCAATACATTTGCCAGTGATCCTTTAAGTGACCTAAAACGCTCATTTGCTACACTAACTCCCTCAACCTCCCTTCATTTAGGCTGCACAATGCCGGTTCTTCCCAGTATTTCTCCAACTTGCTGTTCAGCTCTGGCTTGTCTCTGCACCTCACCTGGAGGGTGGTGTCCAAATCAGTGCTTGGATTTCAGATGAGGCCTCCCCGGTCCCAAACAAAACCCAAGGATTACTGTGTGTTTCCTACAGCCTGTAGGAAGCCTGGTTTGTGTGCTGACATGGCTGTTCCACTTCCAGTTCCAGAATTGTTTCATTCCCTTGACTATCTTTGATTGTTGCCATGTTGCAGAGAAGGCAAAATCCCTTTTGTGCTTTTTCCATTAATCTGAGTGGAAAAGGGATTTGGGACCTGAGTTCTCCAAATCTTATGACCATAATCCTTAATGGAACTGAAATTCCAGGCAAAAAAATTAAAATAAAATCACCCCTGGTTTCCCACCTCC
This sequence comes from Pipra filicauda, assembly GCF_003945595.2. NCBI lineage: Eukaryota > Metazoa > Chordata > Aves > Passeriformes > Pipridae > Pipra > Pipra filicauda. The sequence continues at coordinate 664,621 of NW_024104310.1, forward strand.
AAAACCTCAGAAAGGTTTGTACCACAAGTATCACAACCCAAATATATAATTTTGAAAGAAAATGAAAAGAATATTACACTTTTAGGAGCCTCAGAAGAGGAGTCGTCAGTATCATCTCTATCTGGCCTGTCCATGTGTGTGTGTCAGTTAGAGATTCAAGCTAAATTTTTTTCTTTTCCAAACCTAACACAGTGAATGATTTCTATTAAATATTTATTCCTATTCTTCTGCTGCAATGTGGCTCTAGAACTTGTTTGGAGCATACTAGCTAGCCTCTGAAAGAAATATAAGATCATTATAGTTATTTCTGTGATCTTTGATGCGAGGAGGTGACATAATTTACCCCAGAGGTGATTTTCACCTCACACTACCCCTGAGAGTTTAATGGAGCTATTATTCATATGCTACGAACAGAGAGCTGAGGCTCAGATAAACTTCAATGTTGTCAACTTTATAAACTTATTTTAGATCCCCTATTTAAAGCACACACTCTCAGGAAAAACAACACATTTTACAACACTTTTCAAACACAATTGACTTCATTTGCAGCTGTGAGTGCTCAGTTTTGGAAAATCTGGCCCCATATGACCCAAACTGAGCAGTCAGAAAATGAACAATGTACAGTAGTGGCTACTGGTGAAAAATTTGATTTAAGTGAATTGCTTGTCTCCATCAGAAAAGTCATTGATGCCAAGATGTGTATTCTCACAGCATTCAATTGTCTTAATGATTAAACCATCCTTTCTCAACATTTCTCTAGCTACATTTACTACACAACTTTGGACTTCTCTGTGTAATAGGCAAGAAGCCAATTTGCAACACACTGATTTCCTGCATGATCCTAATTCATTCCTAAGCTGCTGTTTGCCATTGTACTGGAGGAAGCAGGTTCTTAGGAAAAAAATGCAATGTAGTTAAATCATAAAGATGGGTCTATACGGGGAAATCTGGCAATCTAGCATTGGGTTTATCTAATTTCTCAGTTTTTTCACACAGTTTTAGGTATCTCAATCTGAAGAAGTCCATTGGGCTCTCTCATAGTTGATGGGGAGAAGTCTGGCTAACCTGTCCAGCAGTCTATTCAGGGATGCTTAATTCCCTCTGCATGCTCTAAAAGCAGAGTTGCTCAAACTTAGTTATTTGAACTAGACACAAAGCATTTATACACCCATCAACTCCCAGTTGCTCTCTCTGTTTCCCTGTTTAATTTCCTCTCTCCGTCTCCGTGCTTTCTCCTGTTCAGGTGTCTTTGCCCAGCTCTTACCTGAGGCAGCTGCCACCTCTAACTTTTTTGTAAATCTCCTGAGAACCCTGTGAGCAATCTCCTCAAGTGGCAACCCATTTTGCCATCCCCTCTGAAAACAGGAAGGAGTTCAAATACTGTTGTTCTACAGATAGCCAGATCTCTATGGCCTTTGGGCAATGAGAACATTTTTGGATCATGCACTTCCCGAGACCTCTCAGGATCACAGGGCCATTTTTTTCCAGATGTTCATTTTTCATCTAGATAGCAAAAATCCTGCCCCTGCAAGAAAAGTAGTCTACCAACCTATCTTTGATTATCACATGATGGGAACCTTACAACCACTTTACTTTTTTTAAAGTTATTCTTTACAAGGGAAAAAAAAAAACGTATTTTCCCATAATGCTATCCTGTGCAACAGGTGAATATTTTTTTAATGACCAAAAAGTAATGATGCCTAAAAGAAAATTCAGGAAGAAAAATCTCCAAGGCAATTTAGTTTTTAAGGTGAGATAAGGAAAGGATTTTAATTTGTGCCCAGACATAAGATTACAAGACGCGCACACCCCTCTGTCTCAGACGTTACAATTTATAATATTGTCTGTTCAATCTCAGGTTTTGTCCACCCACTGGCTTTTGCTCTGGACCACCCTGGATCACACCCCTTGGGAATTGGGGCTGAGGTCTTTAAGATCATCTCTTCATCAATCTTCATCTTCTTCAGAGTACAAGGGGTACACGGTCACCTAGTTTCTGACCATGTTCTGCGGTTTAGGCTAAGATACAAGTGTTCTCTAAATAGAATAGGCCTATCTTAAAGAGAGACTAAACATTTCTACTGGAATTCAGGGGGTAGAATTCATATGGGGAGCATAGAATGGGGTAATAGGGTTGGAGAGTTTCTGTGCTAAGGGTAAGGGAATGAAATGCTGCTATATAACTACTTATAAAGCTTATAAAAATTAGAAAAAAGAAAAAAAGACATGGTGGATCTTAAGGCATCAGTAATAATGTACCTTTAGCAGAAAACTGACTTGGCCAATCTCACTCTTCACTTCACAGTGTTATTCTCGGCCGAAACTTTTCTGTTTTGCTATATCAGCTATAGGTAATAAATTATAATTAGAAGTGAAATATGTTTGCTGCAATCATCTATTCATAAGCGTCATTGAGACAGGAATAGATACAGGATTGGTACAGGATTGGTCCTAATGGAGGGTAGGGGGTTATAAGGCATTTCCTGGGATTATGACCTGTGACATGGGAACACACATGCCCTGTGCCTGATGAGGGCTGGGGGAGAGGCACGACCACAGTCCCCTCTTCCTCCTTTGCTCGCTAGTTAGCCTGTATCTCTGGGGAGAGGGGAGGAAGAGGGGAGAAGTACCTAAACAAACAAAGGAAATTTTAACCCCAGTAGACTGTACTATTTAAGGTTTTATAGAGCACTTTGAAGCACTAACAAGGAAGTTCCTAAGAAAACAAATACTGTTATTGAAAATGTTGCTAAGTCAGTTGATATGGTTCTGGTTATGATCTGAAGCTGCCTTGGGAAACTTAAGAAGCACGTTTGATGGAAAAGGTACAAAAGCAAGAAAAGAAATTTTATGTATAAATGGACACCAATTCTGTGTGTTCTGATAAAGTATATAAAGAGGTGGTTAAAAAGATGTAGTTGTTAATTTAGTTTATTTTAAGGCAACATTTTCCAATAAAGAACCACTTACCACAAAAACAAAACAGCCAAAGGTGCTGAAAGTCACAGTAAAGCTGACACACTGCATATGTAGAAATTCCATAAATTTAAGATCTTTGCAGTACACAACAACCACACCTTGAATCGTACTTAGAAATGAATCAGTAGTAAATATTGAGTCCTGTGATTTTTACCGGACGAGGAAGAGAGGACAGAAATAAGTAGCAAATCAAATTTTCTCTTGAATGCTGAATTCCCCCCCCCACACTTCTAAATTCATTAATAATTTTGGTAAAGATCTAAATAAAAGACCACTTTGACAAATCAGATTTTTTTCTTGGTTTCTTAATTCCAATATGTATTCTATAAAGCTAACTCATTCAATCCCTGTAATATACAATGCATAGAACTCTACTGACATGTGCCCTGTTTTATTTGTGATGGTGATTTTACTCATCTGAGGTTACAACAAGATCCTAGTACGGATTTGCAAATGCAGATGGTAATGTTGAATGCTATCTCGAATTTTATGTAACATATAAATTTCACCATAAGTAATAGAAATAAATAAAATTAAATATAAAGACAGTGTAAATGGGAGAAGGAACAGGTAAGTATCCTGAGTTTTGGTAAAAGAAGTGAAAATATAAAAATTAATCTAGAGATATTCAACAGATCCTAATAAATCTGCAAGACACACAAGTGACAAAATTCAGGAGAAAAATCTCCCTTTAATATTTACTTTTCAACAGGAAGTTCCAAATAATCTTATAAATATATGTATGTATAAATATCCTGTAAAGTTTTGTAAATAATATTTTGCTGGTTACAATAGTAATGAAAAAACTAGGCATGCTTTCATCAATTGAAAAAAAAAATCACATCAATTAAAAAAAATCTCATTCCTTTATTACAGAGGAATTTTTCTTAATTAAAGTCATTACCTTCATTGAGAAGTTTATCCATTAGGTTTTTTTCCTGAGAATATTTTTCTAGGAATAGCTGTCATTTATATTTTCCTCTGAATTACTGTGGAAAAGAGTTTGTGAGAGTTCATGTGCTTATTCACTTTTCTAAATAGTTGAAAGAGTGCTTTTAACCACAGTCTTAGGCATAAGTCTTGAATATATCCATTGCTTCTAGGTCTTATCCTTTACAGGTATAAAGTTTTCTACACCCTTAAAGAAAGCACTTAAACAAAGTAAGTGCTTCATGCACCACTATTGCAACTAGTTGTTTAGGGTAGTATTAAGAATTCTGAATATTCAGCACTAAAACTGGAATCTCTTGCATTTTTTAAAAGAGGATTTCCTGTAGTTAACCAGCTGTAGTAAATACTCTTAAAAAGACCATTCGCTCCTGGGTAGAATGCTTACATTATTTATAAGAACTGTATGTCACAAAATACGCATATAGAATGTGTTAGTGGACTACAACTTCCAGATGATATTGATAATGGCTCTGTGTATGGATAGAAAACCTGCAGACTCCATTTTTCATTTAACTCATAGATCATAGTAATCAATGTCTAATGCAATATTTTGAGAAACAACCAGTCCTGCCCAGGGCTGTATGCATAATCAATACCTAGATGTTTCTAAGGAAATTTAATATTCCAAGTCAAGCATCTTCCCGCAGAAATTCTGTGGACAGTCCTGTTATTTTCACAAAGTCAATGTAAATATTTTCGGGCTGTAATCAAGAAGCTCAGAGGTCTGAGATTTGTTTGAAGCTGTAACAACTTGAACTTGTTCGGTGTACCTGAGGTAGGATGTAGCAGGGTTCCTGAAAGCCACTGCAACATCTCAAATCCTTCCATTATTAATTTTAAATTGCATTTGAAACTATCTTCCAGGTTTATATCTCTGTCTTTTCTTTGATTTTCACAAAAATATTCTTCTGAGAAAACTGTAAATTGGCACATTTCCAACACATACTACTAAACAAAGTGCCTCTCTAGACTAAATCATCTTTGAATTTAAAGTCAGACATGTTAACTAAGTATTTATTTAAATACTTTTGTAACATACATTATAAGTATAAAGCCACTATATGAGCTCTGCGTAGGGCTGTACATAAACCTTTCATATTGTATCCTCTTTAAGATGTTAGCAGCAATCTTTGCATGAATTACAGCTTCAGTCTGTCCAGAGGAAACTGCTGCCCAGTATGTGCCTTAACAGTTTTTCAACTATTCCATAACCTCTCAAATACAACTCATATTTGCAGAGCTGCCTCTTTTTTTTTTCTTCTATTCTAAATTGTAGTCTGGGAGAAGTAATGTAACTCAAAGTCAATGACAATACTAATTTCTGAGCTTTTTGGGTTCACACTACAGAAGCAATTTTGTAAAAATGAGCTGATTAACAAGCCCACTGTTGAATTTTACTACATATGTTTCCTACAAGTCTTGCAGGGGGGTTAAAATTTAGGAAAAACATATCCTATTAGTTTTATTCATGCTAGTGTTATACATAAAACAAAACACTGAATAGTAAAAAATGTAACAACAAGAGAGCAAAACCAAAACTAAACACAAAACCAAAGCAAACAAACAAAAAAGAAAATAAGGCTATTTATTTTTCACAATCAGTGATACTTTCCAAATATTTTAATAATAGAACTTTATGTGTGAGTCCAAATACTCCACATGAGTTATTGTGACTGTATTAGTAGTTGTGTCCTAGTTTTGAAATATTTTGTATTTTTAATGAAAAAGCTTGAGTTCAGACACAATATACAATTATGGTAAATATAGTCTGTAGACTTACACATTTTTTTTTAAAAGCTCTTGGCCTTGACTTGAAAATGAATGGTTATGAAAGCAGATATTTTGAGCAAAATGCCAAGTCTTTCCATTTCTTTCTTCGTTCATAGTGAATGGCAAACTTTTTTTGGAGTGATTAGTAGCATGATTCCAATAGATTGGAATGCACAGCCTGTTAATCATCCTTTGCAAGTCTCCAAGCATTCTCTGTACAACTGTTGTTGAGAATGAAAAATTATTACTCGTCTACCTTGAAGACTTCACAGCTGTAATGAATGTAAAGTATCAGCTACTTCATTTCTAAGGGATTATTTTGTACTTATTGCAATTTATTCAAAATTAATAAAGTTATAAAGAAGTCTGGATAATAATGAATTGCACATTTTAATTTAGATTGTCCTACTAAATTCTGTCATTCCAGAAAGAGCAAATTAAAGAAATAGAAGTGTAAGAAATTAAGTGTAAGAAAAAAAACCAACAGTATTTCTGGCTCTGTACTAAGAGTTTCCTTCATTTTGTGGGACTGAATCAGTGACTAACAACCAACAAATCTATACTGCCTGTTGAGAAATAATATAGAAATAATATAGAAATAATATAGAAATAATATAGAAATAATATAGAAATTGATATGAGTTTCCTTTTCAAGGGTCAAAGTAACCAAAGCAGGATAAATGGTCTTATCACCAGTAGTAAGATGCCAAATTCACATGCGAGTTATTGAAGCAGAAGTCGTTTAACTGACAGAAACCCCAAAATTTATAATAGGTCAGTGCCTCTTTCTTGGCTAATTTTTAATGCAATGTTTTCCAAAAACATTATATAATATTACCTAGGACAATATTGTCTCAGTTTTATCCCCAGTATGAGATATTTCTCCCATTAAACTCAAGTTGAGCTGAAATCTTCTTTAATTTGTTTAATTGTAGAACATGAATGATCAAGTAAAATTTGTACTACAAATAAAAAAAAGCCAGTCCTGTAGGCTTCAGTTTTTCTCATTGACATTTTTCTACTGTGTAATTCATTTCCAATCTAATATGTACTGCCATGAGCTCTACAGCACTATTGCTGATTAACATGACACTTGTAGCATGTCTGTCTCTTCAATTCACTGAGTTTCTGAATGAATAACAGTGGCCAAATACTGAAGAAAGAGTTGTCAGGAATTTTCATTTGTCTTCAAGTAGATGTTTCCTTCACCTATCCCTAGTGAAAATATTCAACAATGCTCCCATATTTAATTAAAAAGGAAAAAATAAAGAATAATAATTTTCAGCTGAAAATTAAAGATTTTTGTCTAAAGTTTTAGATTTTGAATGGTTGTGCACTATTAAAACCACGACTATATTCTTCTGTCACATATTTTTCAGTCAGATGACATATCAGACAATGTTATCACAGCATTTTCCCCTTAGTGAGACAGTATTGTTAACACATTTTACCATAATGAACAATTCAGAGAAGGGAATGAAAATCTGATATAATTACAGTTCTATAAATACTATTGACACCTCCGAAATAACTACTTTCTTAATAAAAAAATAACTTAGTTTTCCAACACTTGCTATTCTTATTAAAAAAAAACAAAAAAGACATTTCCAAAGAAATAAAAGATTCTATTGTTGTTATTCTCTGAAAAGAAACCACTTTCCACAGAAAATTTTTTAGCACACAGAGATGTACCATTCTATTCCTGTATCTTTTGGTGATTGAAAATATAGCATACATACATGTCCATTTTCATTAATTTAATAAACTAAATTTTCATCATAAAAGATCCTACATAAGTGTATTTATTATTTTCTACTTTTTAAACAGGTTATTTTCTTGAAAAGTGTAAGTGAGGGTAGCAGAAATATCAACACATAACATGCACAAGTACCAATGGCAGAAATCATAAGTAATCTAGGCTATCATGGACGTGACCTATTGATCAACTAGCCATGAATGTAAATTGCTTTTGTACACCACTTACCACTAAGAAAAACATCATGAGAATTAAAGATAGCCCTAACTGATTATGAATTGACATGAAGATTACATTTTTCAATACATCATTTTATTGGAACATATAATCACCCATTTTGTAGCAGATAAGAAGAAGAAATAATTTAGTTAATGCACAGAAAGGACAGGAGTGTTAGGATCAGAGAATTATGATTTTGCCATTTATGCTTGTTGTCCATTCAATACTCACTTTATAGGAGGATTCCCCTGGTATTTCATGCTCACCGTGCAATTACTGCACCTGGCAAATGGATATGAGAAAGAGAATTTCATGCCCATTGTGATTGTATTTTGCAGTTTGAAGCAGGATTCACAGTGGGAGTCCGTGAGTGGAAGGAAAGTTGAGAAGCTGCTATTTCTTCCAAAGGCAATAGAAAAGCACTGGATGAAAAAGCCAGAGAGGCAGAAGATGGGAAAAGCTCACCCATTTCTACTAACAGACTCCTAGGATTACTATAATGCTGAGATAATAGACACGAGCTATTGGGAATATGCTGCACTCACAAGACGTGCTCATTAAACTCCATTAAACCTTTTGTACTTTTTTTGTCTATCAATAATGCAAATTAAACTTGCATTTCAAGTAAGGTTGCCCTGAGTACACTACTTTGCCTACCTGTCTCCTTTAAACATACATCATCAAAAATCCTGCGTAAAAGGGTCCATAATTGGAATTGTCAAGTTGAATAAAACTACACTGCAGTTATTTAATTGTTATGTCCAGGCTCTGTTACTGAATTGAATACATAAAGTTTATTTTGGCAGGAAAATAGTTGATTAAAATATTGCACAGTTATGCTTTGTTCTTTAGAAATATTTAGTGATGTATTGTCAAAATAAGATCTAATAGAAAGTGTTCAATAGCTTATCTTTTGGCAACTCTGAAAAGGATACTAATAAAGAACTTATAAGAAACATCTTCATTTGGATTACAGTTGACCACAGAACGTCTCCTTGTAAATTTTATGCAGTTTCAGCTTAATGTACTTGACAACGTTTGAATTACTGAGATTTTCCTGTGAGAACTCTAGCCACAAAGTAGCTAAACTTTTTGCCTCTTTCTGGCCAGAGAAATTTGACTTGTCTTCTGCACATTGGCTGATATAAAAATAAATCTGTTTGTCATTTTCAGCCCTTCAGAAGACACTGTTGTTTCATCATTCAGGAAGTTTGGAGAATGAATAGGGAATTAATCCATAACCCTTTTTTTTTTTACCTTTTTTTTTTATTTTTTTTTTTCCTGGGAGAACACCCTAATTCTCAGATTTTGTGCAGAAGTGACTTCATCACTTCCACAGAAATTTTCTATGTATGTGGAATCCATGTAAGTATAAGTTCTGGGTTCTTCTCTTAAGGACTGAAAACCTTATTATAAGACATATTTGATGGAAGGTGGGTAATTCCACCTTATACAGTGTCCTGGTTTATAGTATTAAAGATTAAAAATGTCATTTTCCAAAAAAAAAATAAAAGAAAAATCTGATGTATCATGTAATTGTCTAAAAGGCAGAATTTTTTTTTATTTTGGATTCTAATTGTAAGGCATTTAGGGAAGAGGAATACAAAATTCAGATGCGTTGAAGAATGCCTCCTCTCTTTACAAAAGCTGTGACTGGCCTGGGTTCAAACACAGATGATGGTGTAGAATCACCACTAAGGTCAGTTACAATGCTTATGCATCAGATCTCTGTTTTCAAGTTGGCTAAAATCAAAATATGACCTTAGCAAGCATGGCCACAAAGATAACCCTTTCCTACTGCTGATAACAGAGCATCCTTGTTTTTAAGGGATCATAAGAGTTGAGCAATTCCATGAGGGGACACTAGGTTGGGAATAATGGAGCGTGGGAAGTAAGAAGATACAAAGTTCCCTAGAGTGTTACTTTTGCACTACTTTTATTTGTTTTTCAGAACAAACTTACTGTCTTTGGAATACATCAGCTTGTTTCAGGTCCAGAATTCACAGTATTTTGCAAACTCTCCAGCTTGGAAGACCTCCTTGGGCCTGATCCCTTTCTCTTGACATCAACTTTGCTGATGCACTCGCAGCCTCTTCCCGAGTAACACTTCTTTTTTTATTGTTTTAGTTTTGTTTTTCACAAGAATGGGATAGAGGAGGTTCAAGTCATTGTTTCAGATAAAAACCTTGACTTGTAGCTAACATCAGAATTGCTACATTTTCTTAAGGGTGGATACATATCTCAGCAACGGCGGTTAAATTTTGAACAATACAAAGTATACTTGTAAAATTAAGTATAACCTGTCATCTGTATCAATTTTACAGATCTGAAAATCTTTCCTTTTAGATGCTTCTTTCATTCATAGAAAAAGTTGATGGTTATTTTAAGTGGTACTTTGCAAACTTTTTCTTTTGCTAACCTCTCCACTCTTAAAACTTTTTGCATACTGAGTTTGAACAAGGACAAAACTGTGCTTCACTGGACTTTAGTCTTTCTATAGCTCTTGTTCAGCTAGAAAAAGACACTTTTAAATCTGTAGATTTCAAGGTGTAGGACATTGAAGGCAAGGCACTTGGAGCCGGTCTGTTCCAAACCTCATCAAAAACACAGGAAAGAGGTTTTCAGTCAGGTCCTTTTATACCCCTAATTCTAACACAAGTATAATCCCATTGATTTTTAAGGAGCTGTTGAAATGTTTAAAATTAGGTTTGTGCTTACTCAGTTGAGGCCTATGAAGGCAGAACACATATACTGGAAGGAATTTTTCCATTAACATCAAACATTTTTTGCATCTCCCCCTCTATAAAAAGGAAAGGAAGAAAAGAATTGAGTAACGCTTAGTCTGACTTTCCTCCTGTGGTTTACTTTGTTTTTCAGAGACATTCCAGAAATGTATTCCAGATGTTTTCAAATCCTTGTAACTGATTTTCCATACTATATATAACCTCTTCTACCATATCTGTTCTCTCTTTCCCTTTCTTTCACTGGTTACTGTCTCCCTAATTTTTTCTCTTAGTTGTCTTAATATTTTTTTTACTCCAAGTTTCAGATGAGTACGTTTGTATCCTTTCAGAGGTCCAACTTAGAAAAATGCATTATCTCCTAGAAGGTATTGTTGCACACATTAATATCTCTTGCTTTGTGAAGTTATTAATTAAATAATAACATTTAGTTGCATTAGCTTGATTTTAATAAGTGTAAAGGATATCAACATCTTGCTCTCAAAACACTAAATAGGCTTTTGAATATTAAATTGGCATTGTGTTTAGGCACACAGGCTGTCTGATAAAACACAGATTACAGTCTTATCCAGTACTCGCAATGTAAAGTGTGTCTTAAAAAGTGTCTCTTTTGTTTAGCTAATTATAAGCCAGTTGCTTAATAATTTTTTCCATAAGGTTACTTCAGCATTATTTGGTGATTTTGTTGTTGGAAAATGTTGCTGTCATGAAACAGAAAGTGGCTGTCAAGCCCTTAGAAGGAGAAAGTAATTTTAGTGAAGCCCAGGATATTTTTCCAATCATTCAGATGAACTTGGTCAACATTCCTTTCTCCACATGAACTAAACACGTGAAATTTCACCCTTCTCCTCAGGAGCTGCTGCTTGGCAATGATGTTTATTCACTCCTTCCTGAGGTTACAGTTCTGCGCTGCGGAGCTGATGGGAAACTGCCACTCTCCAGTGTTATTGCTGGAAGAAAAGCGTATGGGAACAGGCCAGAGCTCCACTGGGGGTTCCAGATGCTCACTGAGAAGAAACAGATTTTTCACAGCCCTGGAGTACCTACTCAGGACTTGTTAAAACTCTCTGTATTTAGAACGGTGATATTTTTTCTTGGTTGACTAAGTAAAAATAGCTCACAGCAGTACTTACAACAATATCTGAGCTCCCTTTTTATTTAAAAGGCAGAGAGCCAAACCTAATATAGTGTAAATCAGAACAACATTGACTTGTATCAACCAGGGATCCTGCCTATCACATTCTAACAAATGCAGATGGTAAATGTTCATCATAGACATAATGTTAAAAGCTAAAAAAAAAATGGAAGATATCACATCATCAAGCTTTTTCCTGCTACTGAGAGCCACCTAAATCCTGAATACAGACCTAAGTAGTATTCTGAATGATGTGGCTCACTGGTGAGTGGTATTGACTTTCCGGAAGTCAGAGGACATTTTGCCATTGTTTACTATGTGCTTATTCTGTGAGAGAGGAAAATTATTCAGATGAGATATGAACTTCCACTAAGCTCAAAGTTCTTTGGGATTTGATTATTATTAGTTTTATTATCGCAATGGCTTATGGAGTGCTCATCTGAGATCAGGAATCCATTGGGGTAGTTCTTATACATACATGGATCCACTGCTCCTAAAAGCTTCAAATCACTTAAAAAACACCCAACACAAAACCAAACAAACCCCAAACCCAATAACACCCAAAGCAAAAGCATAGAGAAGTATTTTTCCCAATTTACAGGTGGAAACCAGATAAAGTTATTTGCCAAAGCCTGAGACGGCTGTGAGGAACTCTTTAATCACTAAACCTCCTTTATCTTCCAATTTAACCCCACACATTTTTGCAATCCAGAAGGGAATGCTTCATTATAAAATGAATCAATCCTGAGCAGTTTCAAAATAGAATAGCTTTACCATGACTTATAAGAGGCACAGTAAATACGACTCTGTGAGGAATAGGACACCACTCTGGAAGTGTGCCACCATTATGAGTTTACTTCTGAAATAAAGAAACAAGTTGTCTTTGTTCTAGGATTGAAATATTCAAACATCAGAGCCAACATTTGTAATGTTTGGAAGCAGAGGGTGGAGAAAGGAGAGAAGGGAAAAAGAGTTTTATTTTACAAAATCCTTTCAAATTGTGAGTTCCAGAAAACGACAAAAAAGAGTACTTAGGTGGTAGACAGGATGTACCATGAATAACAATGTATCCTGTGGATATTTACTACCAAATCATGTTTAACTGAAAGGAAAGTGGGAGTCGCCACAGCAAGCAATTCCCATCCGATTTCTTAACATGTAAATCAGGAGCACAGAAAGGCCATTTATGGGAGTCTTGCCGAGACAATGGCTTGCCCAGTGCCAAGTGGTGACATCACGCCTCACAAAGGAGAAGGAAGAGGGTTGTAAGTGCAGGCTGCCTTGCCAAGAGCTTTGTTTTGTTTCCACAGAAGAAAAAATAAAAAGAAAAAAAAAAAGAGAGAGAGGCAAAAAAAAAAGCCAAGTAAAAATTTTTCTCAAGAATATAATGTTACAGACAGAAAAAGCACAAACTTTCAAAGAAGTTGCCATGTGACTGATGGAATGTACTTTGCAGTTCTTATGGTGATTTGAATATCACTTGTGAAAAATCAAAACTAATTTTATATTTACAGTATCCAAGCAAAATGAAAGCAAACACAAACACCCATACGGCAACACACCCTCAGAGATGAACCCAAGAAATTCCCTTTGTGGGCTATGATGCTGAGCTTTTCCCAACTGTAATGCCAACTCCAGCTGCATTTTGTAAACTAAATTCTGAAACATTATTCCTCTTGAAGTAAAGTAATGAGAAAACACATGAAAACATGGTGTTTATGTCTTCTAAGGAACCTGGAACAGTTAACTTATTACATAAAGCTCAAGATCTTTAAGAAGTGATGTCTTTACAGCACCTGTATTTACTCCTAAGTAAATTGGGATCTAAATAGCTCTTAACCTCAAGAATCTCAGACAGCTGACATTTTTTTTTTCTTTCTGATTCTTACAAAGACCGTAAATATATCAAGCCATTGGAACAGAAAAGAAAGAACTGGAAACTTTCAGGGCTTCTGATTCATAGAAATGAAGGGGAAAAAAAGGTTTTTTTATTGAATTTACAAGAGCCAACACTTTTGTCCTCTGTTTCTGTTATGTGGTGACTTACGTAATATAATAACATATTAGGGAATCCCACAGCAATGATTTTCTATGCCACATACATGACATTTTAATTTGTAAGAGTGTGGACAATTACTTTAGACTGTATATTGTTCTGATATCTAGCAGTTTTGGCAGGGAAGAAACACGTAGTTTTTCCTAAATATAAACATTTGTTACCACATGACTTTAAAAAGTCCAATTCTATTTATGACTTGAATAGTTCTGACAATATAGATGTAGCAAGGCCCTCTTTTGCCCCATACATTAAAGCATTATAAAGATCTTCACTGGGTTTGTTGTGGTTCCTTTCCCAGCCAGAACGAAAATGAAATTAAACATACACAGAAGTGCATCAGAATGTTTACCAGCTGAAATTTTTATGACTTTAAAAAACCCCAACCCAAACAAAGAAAAGAAAAACAACAGTAACAGTAACAAAGCAAAAAACAACAAACAAACAACAGCAACAACAAAAACATTAAACCCCAAACCAAAACAGAAAAAAACCACCAAAACACCAAAACCTCCCTATGCTTTATATACATATTTATTATTTTGCTTGTGTGTTGTTCATTTCTCTACTAAGGTCAGGAAATACTGTGAGATGAATTGAGAACTGAACCTTTTAAAGGCTTTAGTAGAAGGCAGCTTTTGCTCAAAGCCTCCTCTGGTTAAGGAAAGCCAATACTGAGGGAGTGATCCAAAATTGTACTTAATGAGCAAAAGTGCAACTCTGGTGGAAGTTATATGTCTTCATTTTGTAGATAGACAGGCCCAAAATCATCCTTCTTGATCCACTTCAGGGCCTGAGAGGCTATCAGTGTTCACATACCCGTAGGTACCTCCATTTCACGATAGAGCCACAAAGTATCTGAGTTGGAAGGGACCCACAAGGATCATTGAGTCCAGCTCTTGTGTGACTGGATGAAACCTGTGACCTTGGCATTATTAGCACCATGCTCTAACCAGCTGAGCTTATCTCATTTTTTTTCTGCTACTACTTTCACACACAAGCCCTAATGACTTGATGGGTTAAGATTGAACCACATTCCTGAATCACTGATTTGGTAGATGTGCTTAATACAGGCCTAAAATGTGAAGACATCACCGAGTTTGAGCCAGGGAACCTGAGAAGTCTGTGCTAACTACTTAAATGGACTTTGGTCTGCAAGTTAAAGCATGTAGCACCTGTAATAGTTGAACTTATATCTCCAAAGACTAAGGAGACATCCCCAGCTACCAGGCTAGGAGAAATGCAAGATCTCCTAAGACTCTCTCTTCTTGTTCAACCTTGGTCATGCAGCAAGGAGAGAACAGTTGTGGTGGGGTGTGATGCTGTAGCTTAGTAGTTGGACTCAAGATATCGTCAGGGATATTGGCCTCTGCTACAAAGGAAATTCATGTGCGTTTCCTTCAGTAGCCAAGGGATAAGAAGCAAAAACCACGAGCACAGACGTCTATCTACCAGCAGGTTGTCTTTTTCATTAAACATGGCATAGCTAAAATTAAATGTCTGATGGGAAACTACAGTTTAGCTGTGTGTTTAAGCCGTTTTTAGAGAAGTGGAGGCTTTTCTATGTCACCTCAAGTCACCATTATGTCCACTTTAATGACTCAGTAGAAAATAGTATTAAACAAATGCCTTTCAAAATATTGAAAATCAAACTCAGAGCCATATTTAATGACGTTAAATTAGGGAGCAGCACCACTGAATCCAGAATAGAGACCTGTTGGTAATTTATTCAGTCTCAACCTCGAAAAGTAAGCCAAAAGTCAGAGATTTATGTTATATTCTCTAAGGACTTTTAGATTTACTAAAAGGCAAATTAAGCAACGTAAAATGATCCACTTAATGAGGGGTCCTCTGAGCAAGTCATACAGGGAAAATAATAAGATACATGTCCCCAGTGCAGAACAGTATATTTTAAACAACAGTAGTATCCTAAGGTGGTATCCTATTCCACTCACGTGGAAGTGTCACTTCAGCCTTACATAATGAGGAGACACACCTCTAAGAAAAGAGAGATAAACAAAATATCTTGTTTTGAGCTATTTTGTTGTGCCTCAGATTTTTTCCCACCAAGAAGGTCTCAGCCAGCAACTAGAGCAGATTGAGATGGCTGAGCATCAGAGCATGATACAACCAGAAACAATGGATTTGTCATTGTCAGATAACAATACTCATGAAAGAAGACAGGCCTATAAAATAACACTGGGAACCTTAACAGCATGTATATATAGCAGATAAATTAGTGAGAAATGTTTATGTACTTATGTGTACAAAAACTTTTCTATCTTGTTTATACTTAATTGCTATTATTATTATTATTATTATTATTATTATTATTATTACTATTAACTGGCAAAGAAAGATAGAGGAAGCTATACATTAACATTTAAGATTCTAGGAAAAAGCATTTGATACTGGTTGTTATAACATGTGGAGACCTATGTTATGCAATGCAGAACATTTACACACTGAATTTACACACTGAATATAATGAAGCCCTGTCAGATTCCATGGTTGCGAATGATTTTTGAATAGCAAAATGTGTGTGATGTAATTTCAGATTTGAACTTTCTCTGGAATCTCAAGTTCCCATGTGTATTCTTCCACTAGCTCTACTCATGAAGAAACCAACATTTTTGGAAACAGTTCTCATGGATGACTGGAAGATTTGAATTAAAGTTTGAGTATACATTTCAAAGTCTGTATATACACAAAACCATCTTCACTTGAGAACTTTGTTAAAATGAACACTAAGGTGAGTAATACTTTGCATTGTCAAGGTAAAGTACGTTTGCATCCTGCACATCCCAACATCTCTCCAGCATGGAATATTCATAATATTTACAGTTTGGGTTTCAATCTCTCTAGGGTTAGTATTTTCAATCCATTTATCCTTCGCTATATTTTACTTTTAAATAGTAATACTATTTCTGTATGAAACCTCTGTAGAAATGATGAAACCGAAATTGCTTTACCTGAATGTTAACTATATTGGATATTGATTTCACAGTTACACTTCAATATAGAAGACATAAATGCTCGTTTTTGAATGCAGTGAGCATAAATAGGGCCAAACACTTTGCTGAAATTTTCTGTGGAGAATCAAATCCCCACAGTTTCTTAGCACCAGTTTTATCATTCGTTCTCCTACTTCCATTTATACTAAGGTAAATTGAAATTCATTATTCTTTTTATTTTGCTAGTAATGCATGTTTATAATGTTAATGCATTTTCTGTCAAATAAAGAAAATATAAGATATTCAAAATTTAGACTTAGCAGAGTTATTTGTTTGGAAACTTTGTAGAAGGACAGTGGAAATAGAGACAGCTGAACTGCCACAAAGACATTGTTATTTGAGACTTTCCTGGACATTTGTTAGGAAACCTGTAAACAGGATACAGTGTTCTGTAAACTTAGATGCCATATTTTAAAAACTCCTGTGACATAGCTTAGTGATTTACATGGTGAAATTAAGGTTGTAAATTAAAGCAGACACAGAAGGGTAGAACAGGGTACATTAAAAATTTACATCATCTTGGAGTATTTATCTGCACACACTGTGTTTTCAGTAACTTTAAATAATTACTTTGGCAGTTACACTTTTCCTGCTGAGTATGAGGTATTTGAAACTCATTTACTGAAAGTTGTGTTTTGTGGATTTCCATAGATAATAGACATAATTCTACCTTACCAAAAATACCACCAACTGGCTGTCATGTGAGTTTCTGAAAAACTGTAATAAATGTCTTTCATGTGTTTTCATAGGGACTTTGGGCTGAATTACAAACTGCACGTTATTTTTCTCTCTGTGACCTCGCTATTCCTCCTTGTTCAGAACTTAATAGGTGGTGACTCTGAACATCCATGGGGATTCTAAGTTTGCATGAAAGAAAACTTGCTGACACTGCTGCTTGATGGGTGCTATACTCTCCTCTTGATGGGTGTTATACTGTAACACTCTCCCAAATGTGGCCCATTTCAGTATAAACAGCAAATGTGACACACGCTGATGGAGGTGATCAGCAAATCATCATATCCGGTGTGCTGAGAAATATATAGGTAACTTAAGAACAATACACACTGGGGTGAAAATGCAACATTTTAAATCTGTTCATTATTATAGAACCTATTACAACAAATATAGTGGGTAGAGTATCATTATTCATGTTTCAATGGTAAAGAAATGACAAAGTAATAAGTTGGGTAAAAAGCACCCAGAAAACCAAAGGTCTGGAAATGAGGCTCATACTTATTGAGTCTTTTCTTCATAATATTATTGACCAGACCAGGAAGTTTAAATGGAAAATTCTATGTGAAATCTGAACCCCAGATCCATTTGGCTAAACCTTGACAGTGTCACAGGCAGCCAAATTTTTTCAAAGAGATTGTGTATCTCTTATTACAGTCCCTGAGGCACTTTGCTGAACATCAAGGAGAATGGGAACAACACTATAATTCCCACTTTGACGGTGACATGTGGTTACAAAAAGATCTGATGAGTGGTACCATAGCATTCCTTGACCAAAATAAAGATGAAATGGATAGTCCAATGTTAAACCATATTATCTCTTTCTGTGTTTATGGCAGACTTTTGGCTGTCATAATTCCCCACAGAGATGAGTAAAGTCAAGATTAATTAGGACATCCAAATCCACAACTTATGTGTCTGTATTAAGTGTAAAGGACAGTACAGCCACATAATGACTGTTCCTGGCCTGTAATCCTTTTGCCAAATGAACTCACCCAGTCAGTTCAAGGTGACAAAGACCCATAGCATATTAGTTTCTGGTTAAATCAAATTGAACTGCTATTCCATTGTACCACTGAAGAAAAGTTATCATTTCAACAAGCCTGAGTCTAATATCTTTCCTGAAGAGTAAATATATATAAATACATGTCTTTCAAAGAACAAAATGAGAGAATTAACCCCAAGCATTGATGAGATCTGCTACAGGTTGTGAACTAAGTTCCTCAAAAACTCTCTGGGAAGCTTTTTCTGATTTCCTGTCATTTTAAAAGAAATAAAAGTCTACACTCTGTATTGCTTTTTCTTTAGGTAAACACATTTTTATTCTGCCATAAAGAAATCTCCTCGTGCCATTTTTCCCTGCTGTGAACAGCAGCCTATCAAAAATATAAAACCTTAAAGGTCACATTGGAAACAAGATGTATATTACAGTTTCAGATACAAGTCTCAAAGACCTGAGAAGTGCTTCATTCAGACTCATAAAAGCTACAACAAGAAGAAAGAAACTTCAATTTGTTGATATGAAATCTTCCTTCAACCTTCTAAATAATTATTTGAAAGAAAGGGTTTCTCTTTTAGCCTTAGCAACACAATATGCCTGCAAGAAGCCAACTAAGTTTTGCCAGTACAGCAAGACTTCTATTTTCAAATATGAGGGAAGATTTTATAAGTTACTTTTAAGAAATGAAAGAAAAAAACTCCCCTTGGTAAAATATACAACGCTTGTATTTCCCTGTGCTTTATAAGTAGATATGGTCTCTGAGTCCCTGAGGCACAGTAATTTTTTTTAGCAATTTATTTTGTATAGATGAAGTGACTACACAGATCTACAGGTGAATTTGCATGTTCTTCACTCTCAGGTTGCTATGATTTGCATTGTTTACTAAATTAGCTGTGAAGCAACCAGCTCAGATATGTGACAGCCTCCAGCCCAGGGAGCAGAACCTCTTTGCCTCTGAGCCCATTTTGCCTATATGGTAAGCATGGCACCATGCATTGTTTCCATTCATTGCTGAAACACCCGAGCTACAGTGAACATAAGGCTTCTGTCCTGGTTGGGCCTGGTGTGATATTCTCCCACACAAAGAGCTGGGAAGTCCTAAAGAATAGGAGTAATAGTGTAGTTGAAACACTAGCAAGTACTTGTTGAAATTTTCGCCCACAATGTTAGAGAACAGGATCTGCTGAACAATGGATCACCCTCATATTTGCCATTTCTCTTGTCTGGAATGCCCTTCTTCTGGTGGTGTTCATGTTCATGGTGGAAATCAAACACAAAAACCTTCTCAAATCCTGTTCTACCTTAAATAGTCCACACAGATGGTGTTACTATGCTGATGCTGGCAACAAGAGAGGATCAGGCCCTGAAGAGATCAGCAAGATAAACAGGGCACAAGAGTTCTGTGCAAGTGACTGAAGTACTGATTATCAGAGCACTTATTTAGCTTTTATTCACTTTGGATCTCCAGTTGCAGGTTTTAGTTTTATCTTCCATCGTAACTTCCTCTCAAGCACATAAAAAATGCACAATTAGAAAAG
The DNA here is from genome assembly GCF_003945595.2 of Pipra filicauda. NCBI lineage: Eukaryota > Metazoa > Chordata > Aves > Passeriformes > Pipridae > Pipra > Pipra filicauda. The sequence goes on from NW_024104310.1 coordinate 684,512, forward strand.
CAACATAAATATTAAAAAAAAAGGAAGCAACCATTATAAGTATAATAATCATTATTGTATATAAATAAAACTATATATAAATATATTTATATGTATATATAAATAGTGGTTAGCCAACAGAACTTAAAACAGGGTTTATTAGGTCACTGTTCCCAGGGCTGCTGTAGGCTATAGAACTCCCTATCGCTACGGTGGTTTCAGAAGGCTTAGACAAAATGGTGAGATGCACATGGCCAAAACCTGGGGTATGGGACAAGATTAAAAACCTCTTGGCACTTGTCTTTTTATGTCTTATTATTTACATTAACGTCAGGAATATTTGAGAGTCTAAATTAATTAAAGATTCAGGTCCTTGGGAAAAAAAAATGCTGAAAAAAGTTTTCTAGTGATTCCAACTTGTCCTTGATGAGTCTCAGCCTAGTACCTTTTATCCAACTTGGATTAATGAAACTATGGTGTCTATGCATGTCTCTTCACAGGCTTTTCAATTCAGATCTGGTGCAGCCTTGTTGGAGTAAATCTCCCTCAATTTTTCCAGTCTCACTTTGGTACACTCAGAAAAACTAACACTTCCAAGTGGAAGAGGCAGGGAAGGGGATGGAGGAGGAAGACTCAACTACCAAAATGTCTTAAAAGTAATAAACTTTCCTCACTGAGCCATAAAAAAGCCCTCTTCAATGTCTAACAGCACATACCACAAGACTAGAGTGATATTAATTATGTACTCTTTCAAGAAAATGGACTACATAGGATTCTTGGAAATAGATTTTGTCGACCGTCTTCATAGGGATAGGCAAAGGTAAGATTTGCCTCCATTCTTTATTCCTGGCAATGTTCTGCATGCAGCTTCTCCCTCTCTACTCAGAGATTAAAGCCAGAGAAAACAGAATAAAATGCAAAAAGATAAGAAAAAGCCAGTGACTTTGATACTTCCCGAGTGTTCTTTTCCTTCACGTGTTTGGGAAAAGCAAGTGCCACAAAAAATAGATAATGAATTAAAAAACCCAACAGTAAAAAACACAAGATGAAAGACTTCTTGATCTTCTTCACTCAAGCTTCTCTGTGGAAAGTAATGTTTCATCTCTCCCTACTTAATAAAAAGACCCAGTAAGCAAAACACTGTCCCTGAAGCAAAACTCTCCTTTACTGTATGTTTTATGATGCTTCAACAAGTATGGTCTCAAAGAACAGACATTGTACCAGAGCTGAGCTATTTCTTGCCTTCCACATCTGCGCCTAATATATTTAGTATGTAACTATTGTTGGCTATGTCTAAACCTTTTCTACATGTCACATCATCAAGAACTGATGTAGTGGCACACTAAAGCCTCACTGCCATCACCCAAAGGAATATTAAAGCAGAAACCCTGAGGAGATATAAAGGCAGGACTTTTCCTTCTTGGAAAAAGAAGGGGTTCCACTTGAAGATCTAGCAAGAATCTAGTCTCGAGTCACTTGTTCATAAAAAGAAACTGACTCCCATGGTAGAAGGAGAACTCCACAATCTCTGCATTTTAAATCTCTTAAGATGCATATATATGATAGAAAACATCTTCAGAGAAAAGATCTCTGTCATTTGGCAGTGACACATCAAACTTGAGACTTTCAGAAGTCTTTCAAAAGTTATTAAAAACAACAAGAAAAGGAAACCACTCATTTTAGATTGTTATATTTGCTAAGGTGGCCTTCAGAGGCTGGACTGGGTGTGAATTGCTGCGGTTGAGGTCATTCTATTTTCAGGGCAGCCTTTTTCTGAAGACAAAGTAGTTCTGGGAAGTGTAAACTGTTTTTTTCTCACCTTGGTGGGATATTAACTAGGAACTCCTATTATGATCAGCCCAGAGTCAACATTGTTAGCTGTAGTTTTCTCATCTCAGAAAAAAAAAAAAGGCTTTTGCTTTCTTATGAAAAAGCACAGTGGTGGAATAAAATCTTCACAATCTTCCATGGAGATTGTGAACTCATATTTATAGTGCTGCCAAGAGACAAGTTTGCGGAATGCCAGAGTTTGGGATAACACTTCTTTTGTTTAGTTGGTTTTTGGAATCCTTTATTTTCCCAACCAATTTAACCTTGAGGCACCGTTTAAAGGATAATCCACATTTGTCTCTTCCCTAAGCCAAATGAATATTCACAACTCGAAACAAAAGGACACAGAGGATTAACTCAGAAACAGCCTTTTAAATGATGAATGATGAAGAAATAAGGAAGGATAAGAATAGCTATGAATGAGCTGTTCAGCTTCACAATGTAATTGAGAAATGTTTAAACTAGTCAGAGATCTACTGTCACAGTTTTTAAAAGGTAAGGTTATAAAAGATAGGAGAGAAAACTACAGATGTACCTTCTGGCTGTTTAAGGAGAGTAAAATTGGAAACTGATATTCTTGGAAAGAAGGAACAAATGTAGTATATTTTTCCCATAAGGATTCAAACTCACTGGAGACCAAGAGGTGTGTCAATTTATCCATGGTGTAAAGTTAGAGTAGTCTATGGAGTTGTATTAAAAATTACCACAGCCTATTTCAATGCTGTGGATTTGATTTGTTAGCTGGGCAGTACAGTTTAACACATGTTTAATCTGACTGAAAATATAAATGGCTCTAACAACAACAGTCAGAGCAACTCCAAGGGCAGGAGTTGGCCATTATATGATTTTACTGTAGAATCATAAAACCAAGTAATCACAGCTTTGTTATAAAATTCTGCATGATCTGAAACAAATAATTCATTTTATTTCACTGTTGATTTCTCCACCTGAGCAAGGGAAATCATGCCACACAGAGTGGCGAGACTGAACCCATTCAATTTGGAACTGCAACTTGAAATCCTTTGAGAAAGACAAGTCTATTGCACCAAGCTTGCTATATTTAAGTAATACTTATATTCAAGTGTGTGAAGTATTTTTAATCCAGATATTATGACACTGCAAGCTGATCTGCACTGAAGTCTATTTAGACAAGCATGGAATATGCCCATGGTGTTCCTTTAAGCTTTAGTAGTTCCTTCCACATAACCCACCTGCAGAACTGTTTCCACCTCATCCCACCCATCAGTGGGAATCTGCTGCATGACAGGGTTGTTTGCCTTTTTACTTACAAATGTATAGAGACTGAATGCATTTCAACAGAGTTATTGTCACCCCATTTTGAAGCTTACCATATGATTGTTGAACCTATTTTTTCAGCCTTTATGAATAGAAGGAACAGAGGGAGGATGAGAGCCATGAGGGCTGTATTTACACTGTATAATGGAGCAAACTGCAGATATTCCTTAACTGCTAAAGCTAAGGGTTCCCTGACACTGGAATACAATTATGTTAACACAGAATGGATTTTGTGCTAAGCATCTTTTCCTGGAGTCTCTTCATTCTTGTTTCAGCCCTGGTGACAGGCTCTGGGCTGCAGCACTGTAACAAGAGTGATCTACTGAGTCCAAGGTCTCCACCGTTGTATCCTGAAGTGATCCAGGCACAGCCCATTAGCAAACAAAAACATTGAGCACAGCCAGAGATGGGACATTTCTGTTCTGCACTTTGTCTGGGTGGTGTCTTCAAAATGCAGTTGAGAAGGGGTGTGGCAGTGGCACACACAGGTAAGGTGACAGTGGCACACACAGTGTAGCAGGCCAAACAAGCCTCCAAAACCTACCGGAGAGTTATTAATTTGTGCAAAGTTTTGCAAATGCTGAAGCACAGCCTTCAGTCCAAGGCACTATGTTCAGTTGCCTGGTGGGATGGATGTCCTGGGCTAACACCCCTGCTCTGCCCTCCCTGCAGCACAGAGTGAGACCTCAGATCCTGGCTGAGCTGTTACACAGATAGAGCAGTGAAGTTCAGGTTCCACAATTTGTCCTATTTACTGAAAAAATCCAATGGCTGCAATGATATCAGTCATCCCAAACCCAACACAGGTTAATATCCCCTTCATCCTCCTTTATTACTCTGTGTGCTCTCACATGAGACACAATGCCCAGCATGTGGTATTCATTTTTAGATTTCCTTCCAGACCTGTCTATGAAATTAAGAATAATTAAAAAATTTCAGCTTTCCTGTCTTGTCTATCAGTAAAGAAGATATTTTCATTATTCTTTAAAGGATAAAGAGAGCAGGAATCTGCAAAAACAACCAACAGTTTCATAATATTCTGATTTTATTACATTCACTGATTTTATTTCATTCACTTAAGTTGGAACAAGCTAAAGTTATCTTTAATCTCTGACTTTCTTAGATTTTTTTCACTCTGAAACTTTCTGGCAGAATATGAAAGGAGTTCAAGTCCAGTATAAATAAAAGTTTTATTTGAGTGACTTTCAGGAATCATACTGTAGTATAGAATGAATAAAAGTTAGAAAATGTCTAGATAAAAGCTTTAAAAAAGGGTCATATTCTTTCTGGGGAACAACATGATTAGGATCTGAAAATTTTACTATTTATCTGCCTCTTCAATTTCACCTTCACTGAATTTGTTTCTCCTGCAGTGTTCCAGAACTCTCTTTCCCATGGATGATTCGTGTGGCAGATTATATAAGACTTTACTTTACGGTTCTCATAGTTAAAAAAAAAAACAGATTGAATGTATGGCTAGGGAACAGATAGACCTTTTATGTTTCCAGATCCCTAACAGATGTTTTCTTTAATGCTGCCTTATTTGCCAACACTGTTTCCTAATTTCCTTTTATAATTATTTGCACCTGCAAATCTGGAAACACTGCAACATGGAGTGACACAGTCACAGCCCAAATCTGTGAATAGGAAACAGGCACCAGGTGATAAAGTCACTTGCCAAACATTGCAGGGTTCTCCAGTCCTAGGAGCACAATCTAGCATGCTATCTTTTGTAACACACTGGAAAACATTTTACTTCTCTGCCAGTAGCTGAATCTTTGGGGAAGGGATGGATTCGCTCACTGTATATCTGAACAATTTCTGTAACATGGAACTGGGGTCTTTAGGTGCTAATACAGTGCTAAGTCATAATAATCACAGAGATCACAGTTGAAGTAGCTTTTTGATAATTTTGATATTTTTTTATTCATATCTTTGTGTACTGGTGTTCTGCAGTTCTCCAAACAAGGATGGATCAGTCTCTTTGAACACAGGAAAAATCCTTCTCTGCCACAGACTTCCCATGGCAACACTTAAAGCGTTCTATGTGCTGCAGAGATGCTCCAGTCTCTGTGAGTCCTTCTTCCCACAGGAAAAAATCTGGCTTGATGTGGAGGTAGGAGGTGGATAGGATGGGAGTCTTTTTGTAAGAGTGAGATGTACTTCTGTACCCTACAGTTAAACTACTGAGTAAAGCCCCCTAGCTCAGCAACCTGCCACTAAAAAAGGAAAATTTTCTCCATCTTCTAGTAAGTGGGACCTCAAGGTATTAGAAACAGCAGTAACGGATAGTATACCACTTGAGGACTTAAAATAGAAAGGTTGTTAATTTTAGGAACATTTTCAACTATTTTAAATCAATATGTAGAACATCCATAGAAAATACTTTTACATTAATATTTTAAATATTTATTCTAAGATATATAATCAAAAATTCAAAACATAATATATGACCTCAAGGTCTAATAAAAGTAACATAAGTGTCAGTTATGAACATTACACACACACAGCCAGACTGACTATATGAAATTGATAAAAGAAAAAAACAAACAAACCACAATTTTCCCACTGCCTCTTGCAAAATTCTGACATACAGATTGTATATCTACATTAACTTTTCTTGGTTAGATATCTGTGAACAAACTGATGGAAATTGCAGTTAGTTTTGATGAGCTGTGGAACAGATGCATAGAAGGAAGGAGGGAGGGTGAGAGATTTTGCTGAACTTCATAAATAAATGTTTAATGCTGATTCATTAATGTTGTGCAAAGAAATATGATAAATAACAATTACAGAACTATCAGCATCTGTAAATAAAACTGTGCAAAGGAAAAGAGACGAAATATGTTTCCTATCATCTTCATGCTTAATGAATGTCTCATCTCTCCAATTAACACTTCCAGTCTTCTGTCCTTAAAAGAGCAGCTGGATGAAATGACTCTATCTTAAACATGGATGGGAGGACGTGCATTCTAACATGTATTTTCCTTAGTCTAGGTGTCACAATTTCCTGTGAATGACGCCATAGATCTGATTGACGTGATAGTACTTTAAAACTAAACAGAAACAAATTACTGCCCAAAGGTATCAGCAGTCAAAACATTGCTGGTAATTACTCTTGAAGTTACAAATTCCTCCAGGGATATCTTCCCTATCAAACAATTAAAAATCGCATGTTATCAGATAGAAGTTTGGTTCCTTTGATTTTGTTTGTTTTGATAGACAGGAAAATTTCTGCAATTTCTCCATTTTCTAAAATAGTTCACACGTTGTCTCCATTTCCCTGTTCCCTTCTCTCCTATCTTTTTTTTTCCTTTATCTACAGAGACTTGTGACTAGCTCACCATGGAGTTTTGGGATATCTGACAGTATTTTTCTACGATATATGAAGGAAACATAACCAGTGGCTCCAAGTGGGTAGAAAACATTTGTGGGCTGGTTTTTCTTTCTTCAAGCAACTTACTGAACTTGCAAATTCACGGTGTTAAAATTTGTGTTTCTTTGCTCAGCTTAGGGTGTAGTTTTTCATATGCTTCTTAACATGCAGAGGGTTGATGGTAGAGCCACCTGAAGTGATAGGATATCTGTACCACAGGTATCCTCAGTCACTATCAGTATGTCAGTGTATCAATACTCATCTGTTACACGTCTCATGCAGCAACCTGATTTTTTTCTCCTTTCTGTAGAAAAAGGTATGCATGCCATCTTTTCAGTGTAATCAAAGTTGAGATACTGCCATATATAAAATACTTGCACAAGACTGAATCTTTAATTACTTCTGAATAATACAGGCAGACATATTTTTTCCATTAAACCTGCTGCCAATGGTCAGAGCTCCAAGACCACCAGGAACCACAGTTCAGGGGAGCCAGAACTCCAGCTCACCTTGTCATCGTCATCTGGATTCAAGCCTCTAGCACACTTCTATTGCACACACAGCAATACAACAAGACAATTTTAATTAAGGGGAAGTAATTGTAATTTTCATTGAAGAAGGATGAATTCAGGCACCCCAAACTTTATGCATTTGTTTATCTCTTATCAAGTCCCTAATGCTTTTGATTCTTGATGGAGAGACTGCAGGACATCAGTGGAAGCAAAGACATTGCTTAAAATCCTCATTGCAGATAGCTTTAATGAGTAATCAGCAGCACTTCTTTAAGTGTCTATCACACTGACCTTTCCCTGCATGCTCTTCTCTGTTTTTGCATTAACAGCACTTTTACTTAATACCTTGCTTAAAAAAAAAAAAAGGCAGTGGAGAAGGACTTTAAAGCTTTCCTTTTAATTCTAACAATGAAATACATGTATTTCACTTCTAAAACTTGCTGACAGTATAAATTGTATGACTGCAGTGTAAAAAGACACTTTGTCAGGATGACACCTTGACCGTGCATATGTATGAGCCTACCCAGGTGATTCCCTTGTCACCTTTGCTTAGTCTAACAGTTGAGTAAGGTTCTCTCTTCCATTTGTTTGCTTAGCTATTCCCAGTACCAGGAGGTCAACAAGGTGACTAATTCTTGAAGAGTATAAAAAATATAAACGAATCCAGACTATAGCAGTGCCAACCATATCAAACCCAGAAATACTGAGGCACAGCAGACTGTTTATTCTCTTTGATTTTAAATGTATAAATTTCACTGCTAGCACGTGTGCATCCAAAGTAAAATAAGCTAGGCACAGGCAGAAGCTCAACAGAGAACTGAAAATAAGAAAATTAAGAAAAAAATAATAAAAATAGATAGGAAAAAAGGAGACAAAACTGGAAATTATGGAAATTATATACAATGTGTTGGCGACTGGTACAAAACTGAATTCTGACCTTTTGTCGGAAGTTTCTAAACACACTGACACTTCTTAATTTGTGATTTGTATAAGCCTTTTCAGGCAGAATTCTGCATGGGAAAAATATACGTACAGCTGTACTGAAGTGCTTTGTAAATTCATATCTTTGCCAATTGTTCTTGTTAAAAATTCAGTAAAAAAGGAATACATTTAATTTAAAATTTTTTTTAAACCAAAACGTTTTGACTTTAATCAATACTAAAAGTCCTTTGATGCCTGCACATTCATTGATTAGGTCTGTTTTTAGAGCTGCCAGCAAACAGAAAAAAACTGTTATTCATGCAGCTCTAATTATGGAAAATGCATATGCAATTGAGAAAACCATGCACACTTCAGACAATTATCTGTGCTTCCACTTCAAGCACTTTTCTGGGGGACTATCTCTTCATATGTATATAATTTTATTCCTGAATACTTTTTTTTCTTGTTTGAGGACTGCTCTAATACTATCATATATTTGTGAGAAATAAGAAAAAAGAGAAAGCAAATTTAGTGTAAAGCTATGACTGCTATTGAAATGAATCTTAACCTTAATTAGAGGTTGTGAGGTGGGAATATATAACAATCTGAAGGTGGGCTTGTAGACACTGGTGCTTTTGCAGATGCTTACTTACATTTAGGCCTATATGGTATTTTTGCTCTGTATTTTTACTGGCATCAATACCTGTCTTTCTTTCTTTAGTAGAATTTGAACCAGGAGTATGGGGCAAGTGGGAGTCATCAGGAATTATATTCCTAGGTCAAACCAGCTTTTGAGTGGTCTACTTGGTAAAGTGTTTATTAATATCAATTTATCATTACAAATTTTCCATTAATACCTATTTCTTTTCTTCCATGTTTACCAAATAAATGCTTAGTATTCTCACTTTGGAGTGTGCTAAATTTCCAATGACATGTTTCTTTGGTTTTAAATCCTATAAGAGGCATTGGTCTGTTGTCTGCCTTTGCCAGGTTGTAAAAAAGTGAAAGAAAGAACTCTGAAGTAGAAAGTTTTGAAACACTCATCTCCTGGCCCCTCATGCATTTGGACTATTTGGTAAGTTTGCAACTGTTAAGCAGTTCCAATGAGTGCTCTGAGCCATCCCTACAACCAGTGGTAGTGGTAAGGATGGATGTGAGGCAGAGCTGGACTCTGATAAACAGCTCCCAGAAGGCTGTTAAGTAGCATTCTGCCTGCAGGCTCATTTATTTTGCATCTCGCTCTTTGAAGTTGCATTAGAGCACCTCTTTCAAAGTACTATCTGTGAAGGACAGCAAATGCATCACCAGACAAAATGCAGGAGCTAAGAGCTTGCAGTTTACATCAACCTAAGGGCAAAGGTTTTGCAATGGACTTTCGCTGGGCATCCACAGTGCAAATTTAAAACACATCACTTAACACCAGCAGACTTTCCTCCAAATCCCCATTGGGATCAAGTGGGAGGTTTTACTATCACAAACATTTCTGGTGTACATTTCAAAGTCTCAATCATAAGTGATTATCTAAAGATATCCTCATTTACTCTTCACAGAAATGCTTTCCAGCAGTCAATTCTCCAGATCTGCCTCTGCAAACAAGGCTGCAGCACATCTTAGGTAACACTTTTCCTTCTGACAAGGGATCTGTAAGCACAAGTGAGAATTTTTATAGGCTACTTTCTTAAAGATTTATAACAGCATCTCAATGCAAACATCAGCCTGCTTGTTAAAGTGCAACTGTGAGAGGGCGGAGCCAAGGGACAAAGAGAGTATGATTAAATTGCATATATACAGTTATGAAAAAAAAGATTTTAATTCTGAAATATAGATTTACTGATTTTTTTCACTATGAAATACAATTAGTTAACCTCAAAGCAGTCAGTAGTTTCCATGCAAAGGATCGAGGATATCTGGTCTGTGAGGGTGAAGATGCCAGTCTATGTCCCTTTGTGTGACACATCTCACTGGTCATCTCTGAGGAATTTTAAACTTGTTTGGTTGCAGTGAATGACGGCAGGGAAGAAGATGTCAGAGTATAAACTCATTCACATTACCTCTATTTTCAAAATTTTGTTCTAAAATTCTGTTTCATTTACCTTATTGTTCAAAAACCTTATTCAAATTTGCCAAGGCAAATACCTACTTTCCCTTTCTTGCTTGTCAGATGGCGGTCAGAGCATGAACTGAGAGATGTGTCAAGAGTGGACTGAGAGACGCCTTCTATATATTCTCCTGTTTGATTCAGGATATCTAAATATCATTCTTATCCTCTTTTTTTCCACATTTATCTGAAGAGCATAGCCTTATTTTGCAACTGGTCAAGGTTCCAATGTGGAAGACCTACCATGATTTTATGTTAACTGTAGTCGATAATCTGTTTATTGAGCAACACCTTGAGGACTTTATTCCAGCATAGAGTCTGAGTTATCTAAAGGTGCTACTAAACACATCTAATAAACACAAGCCATCTGCATTAATTAGGTGGATGAGCAGGGTTCCCAAAACACAATCAAACTGAGGCCATGATATAGTTGTGTGGCCAGTTATGGTATCTCAGATGCGTGGGAATGGCAACCTCCATGAGAGAAGCTCTGCAGAACAGCACTGGAGGTAGCTCCTTAATCCACGCTGAAGTATGTCTGCATATGCCATTTATCAGAGATCAAACAGTAAATGTGAAACAATTATTTAGCAAACAGAAAGAACTCTATAAATGATACTTTTTGTCATTTCTTCAGTCTTTAACTTACAGTAAATAATGTTCTATCAGATTAAATTAGAGTGGAATGTCACAATACTGGGATAAAATTAAGTGCTTCTGGATAGATGAACAAATCTGTTATGCTTTATTGCATATTTTTTACAGGACAGTGGTTGAAATGTCAGTGTGAATTACACCTAGATTTTATTTTTGTTGTTATTATTTAACTGTTATGTTTCTAAGACTTTATCTGAAATTCTAGATCTATCAAGCACAAAGTTTTTTTAAAAAAAAGATACGGCACATGAATATCTTCCTTTCAAAAAAACTTCTGTCTGCTCTGTAGGTAGCAGGGAATATTCGGGCACACATCTCTGCCATGAATTTGAACACACATTTTCCAATATCATCATTGAAAGGCAAGCATCTAAATTCCCAGCAAACAGACTCTTCAGGGTTTTTTTTCTGACAATGTTGAGTCACTTATGATTTGGAAATAACTTAAAAAAAATAGAAAATTAGAAAAATTAAAAATTCCTGGATTCCTGTGCAAAAATCAGGTCTGCAAGACACTTCGGGAAAATTTTGCTGTAACGGTTTCCTTCAGCTGCCCAAATTTGAGAATGTTAACTCATAATAGCCATCTTCCAGGCAAAGCATTCAGAAACTGTAACATAGCATTTGGCTGACTCAAGCTTGTCTCTTTCTGTAACAGAAATTGGCTTCCCTGCTACCCCGTGACTTACCATCACAGTGGTAAACACTCTCCAGAACCCTTTTGAAAGGGATGATTCATCCCTGGAGTATTTTTAGGAATTTGTTAACTTGCATTTAGCTTAGTGTGCTGGTAGCCAATAAACAGAGTGAAGACAGGCTTTGAGTAGTCACACATAAACCATTTTGAATGCTATAATTGTACAGTATTATCTTGGTCTGTAGACTGAGTCATCTGCTGGTTAAGCAGAATGGAAAAAACAGAATAAGGCTGTTGCTACAACAGGGATTTTGATAAAATGCTAAAGGAATCAGTTCTAGCAACTGGATTATATTTATCTTTCCAGGATTACACCTGCTTGTTCCAGGCACAACTTGCAATCCGTGCTGATTTTTCCAAAATTACTGAAGTCTTATGTGTGAATATTACATGAATCTAAGTGCCAATATCACAGAAAAAAAATCAGTCTAACATACTAACATACCTTTTTGAGCAAGTTTAACTTCAGAGAGTACCCATTCTGTGTCTTGTATTTCAATCCAGCTGAAATAAAAATGAAACACAGCAGGCACTGCCTGTTGTATGTGGCTGGGGACCCAGTTTTTGCTGACACTTGGAAGTATGCCCAGATGGGGGTGGTGAATAAGAAGAGAGCAGGAGAGTGAGAAACAGAGTTTGTTAGACCACCAGTTCAAACCAAGTGCAAATCAGAAACAGGTTTTGCAGCAGTTAGCCTAACAGGAAGGTAATGAGCGAGATTTTGCTCCGTCCTTGGGACTGCGAAACAGAAACCAGCTTTTGGCAGCCAGATTAGGGGAATGCCACTTCATGGAGAATGGAAAGTGATGAGTTACAGGAACTTGGCACACTGATCAGACCATCTCATCCTCCCACTCAAAGCAATAAGATCCTGGCATCCTAATTTACACAAATATCAGAAACATGATCTTCACAAAAGCTCACATGTATTAGAAGCCAGTGACACAGTCTGTCATCTTCCTCTATAGAGAGCTCTCCTTCAGCATGTGTCAGTGAACTGTCTGACTGCACTACGTGTAATGAATTAAGCCCGCAAAGTAAACATTTAGCTGTTTGGAAAATATGAACAATTCTGCTTTTTCTGTTGAAGGATGCTGAATCAGTGAAAGCAAAATATTTTTCAAAGATCACAATGAAATTGCACTGCAAGACAAATAGGGTTTTGATGGATCTGCTCATGCCAAAAATGTTTCAAGTCTTTCTAATCACATGCCAGGGTACCTGATGAGTTCTTTAGTACCTGATTAATGAATAAATGAACAGGTGAGAGGACAAAGAACCTTGGAGTCTGTCTCCTTTACAACTTGCCTGAAGGTTTCCAGGATTTTCAAATTCACAGGTCAACAGATGGGCTCATGTGGATTTAGGAGTCTGGAAACTCTGAAAGCTTCAGAATTGCTGCCCTGGCTCTTCAGTGACTATGATAATTTCCAGCTTTTCAGAGAATGCTGCTCTCCATCTCTTCACTTTGGACATAATGAAATATTCATTGAGCCAAAATAGTCTGTCTCTATGGTTTAGCAGTTTAGGACACCACCTGATTTAAAACGGGGATTTGAATCCAAGCTGATGGATGCCTTTATACTGAAATGCCAGCTGGCACAGGAAATAGGATTCAGATTACTGTCCTAATTATCAGGCTATATAGCAACTTTAATGCTCTGATCAATATTTTATTATGAAACGTAAAATAGAATAGAATAACAGAAGCAGCGGATGAAGGACCTATCTCAAGTACAAAGCTTCATACATCTCTCAGGAGTCGGAAGGGTTTGAGTCATTTCTTGCAAAAGGAACAAAGCCAAGTCCCCTAATCCTATATTTGGTGTTCAGGTAGCCACAGGCTCCTAGTTATGCCTGGAACTTTATTATGAGTGTTTTAGTACAAATTTTTGAATAGTTTTGTTTCCCATTACAACACATTTTTCAAATCATTAGCTCGTAGCTAAAGAAACAAGTTACAGTGCAAAGTTGCCGGATCTAGTAGATTTATACCAGAAATCAGAAGGTGGTAGCAATTTCTTTGTGCAATGTTATGTTAAAAGCAATCTTGCAATTTAATCACAATATTTGTTACTCACATAATTTAAAGCAGTAAAAAAATAAAATATTTAGTGCAGTGATAATTAACCAATACTATTCAACAGCTACTTTATTACAGATATTTTAAATTATTTATTTAATAATTACATATACATAAATGCATAAAGTGTCTTCTTCCTTCAAAAACTACTTGTAGAGGTTTAATTTTGCATTATATATTCTTTGACAGTAGTTTGTACTATGCCAAATTCTCTGAAATTTCAAACCTGCATTTAAGATGAAAAGCTTTTTATTAGAAAAAGCCATCTGCAGATACACTAATAGCTGACGTTCCCTCAGGTTCTATAAGTCTATGTCAACTTGACAGAGGTTATATATCATTATCATCACCAGCTTTGTTGTTACTGCTCTGTATGTTGTGAGCAAGATGACATACATTAAGATAATGTTTCTTCAAAGACTTTCTAGTGCTAATGGTGCCTACTAATATAAAGAAGAAAGAGTATAATGATGAGTATTAAAGGTTTGCTGGTCTTCTGTTTTTTCATCTGCAGAGAAAGTTGTCTCATTAATTTCCATAAGATGAACACAGCATCTTCCCATGGTATCATCCAAGAAGGTACTGACCAAAATGAGACCAGATGCTTTTCAGTAATTCTATTTGAAACACTTTCTCTGTCAAAATTAGCAAAACAAAGTTGAGGTTGTCTGTTGAAGGAGGTTGTCTGTTGAAGGAGCAATGAGATGAAAGCGATGCTGCCACCTGATATTCCTGTTGGGATTTCTTCAGCCTAAATTCAACTTAAACACTTTCTAGATCATAACACAGAGGAGTAAGAGAAACAAAATGGAAGAAAAGAAGAGGGGTGAAATGTTACAGATACAGAAGAAATACAACCCCAGGAATTCAGGAAGTATTTTGTAGTATGAAACGAAAGCCTGACACCCAAAGGCTAAAACAGAACCACTGCAAAACTGGGGACAGTAACAAAACTGTTGAACTTATAAAATGTCGGCAAGTTTTCTGCTCCATTTTTTTTCCATAGGGAAAATTATTGCCTTGCTTCCCTCTCTAGGAGCACTCCCAAAGAACAGGAAGTGAAAACACAGCTAGGGTGTAATTCGGACACTGAAGCCATATTGATTACCACATATAACCCATATTTCAGTGAAAGCACCTCCTAAATATCTACATTTACACTTAACATATACACACAGGATTTTGTGTATAACCCTGATAAAGGAGACCAGTGGTGGGAAAGGTTCTGTGTCTTGTTCTCTGGCATATGAATTGTGATCTTTAAAAGTGCAGTAGCACCTACAGAAAACGTAAGTTATAATTTCACATTATGAAGGTGGGAAAAAAAAAGATACTGCAGTTTGCCATCACAACACATTAACACATTCCTGATAGGGTTTGTTGTATCTGATTATTCTGCAGCTGTTCTTGGTAAGGCTTCTTGTCTATCTGGCATGGACACTGTGAGAAATTGCATTAAATAAGATCAATCACAGATTGTTTCCTTAGTTTAGCTCTTGTTATACGATTTTGATAGTTAATAGTAAGCATTACCAGATAGAAGTTCACAAAAATGGTTTAAGGCTGTTTAAGATTATACTGGGACAAAATAACCAAAAAACGTGACACAAATTTCAGACCACTTCCCCCTATCTCTCAAATGCAATGAGAGTCAGTTTGGGCCTTATAGAAATTATAACTCTTAATCAGAGTAATTAAAATTGACATCAAATGCCAAAAAAATCAGTGAGCCTGTTTGCTGGAGAAGACTGAGTTCCCAAATGCTCACTCATGCCTGCAGTGATGCCTCACCTGTCACTCTGCAGGTACAATTTTACCAGGCTGGCCTCACACTTCTTGACTTGTAACCCAGCCGGTTTAATATATTATGTATTTTCTTGACTAACTGCTAAGTAAGAATAGATTATTAGTCTAATTGCATTCCTTCTGATTTTTTCATTTATCTATGTGACTTTATATGTACTTATGACCCCCATTTTCTATTTTGTCCAATGTGTCTGACTTTAACTGAATCTTCACATCACCGATAAACCGTGTTTTACACCTCCTTGTTTAACTCAGATCTCTTCAATTCCCTTGTGTGTCTGTAACATAACCAATCTGGCCAAAGTCTTTCATTTCCACCCACAGAAATTTCCAAAACAAGATCATGATTCATTCTGTCGTGCTTTTATTCAGAACATAAACTTATGTTTAAATAGCTTCATGACTGGCATCTTCTCTTATAAAGTCTGAAGAACAATTTACAAAGGGATTTCCTTTCAGATCTCTGTTATTTATGAGCTGCATGACATAAGTGAGTAAAGCTCTTTTAAAGAGATAATGGAGCTTTTAGTGAATTTTCCCATTAATTGGTCTTAAAGAATTTCTGATGCTAATGCATTTGCAATCATTTTGTATGTCATAGTTTCAAAGCTCCAGTTGCTACATCTCTTATTGTGTTGCATCCAGGAAGGAAAAAGTAGCAGGGGGGGAGGAAAAGAGAAAACCACATACATACAAAGAAAAAAAAAACACAAAAACAAAGTAAAAAAAACGAATTAGGAGACAAAACTGAATTTCCATTTGTGTATAATTGGGTAACAACTTGAGAATTTATTATTAGTTACAAAATTCATTTTCTAAAGACTGGAAACAAGTGTTTATTTTAATTAGAGAAGACTATCAACACCTATCATAACACCGTAGGAACTGGCGATCTTTCAGATGGCCTTAATATACGAAGATAACTTTAAAGAGGTATTGCTGTTGTTATTATTATTAATGCTTTACAAGAAAATGTTGAAGTACCTTTTTTCCCCTTGATTTTGCTTGATGAACATTAGATTATACTATGAAAATGATGTTTTCTCGTTTGTTCTCTATAATTTCCTGGTTTGTTCTGTATAACTTTCCAACAGTGTTTAACATTTTCTTTCCTTTTTGACTGCACTGAGTCCCGAGGCAATGATTTCCACAGGATTTGGGGCTAAAACTCACTCTAGATTAGTACTGGTAAACCATTGTTACATAAATAAAATAAGGATCACTTCTCTCAGTTCTATTACTTCACATTTATCTACCCTAAGCTTCACATTCCGTATTATTTTTATTGTGTATCAAGTACAGTCAGGACTTGCCTATTTTCTTATGAAATGCTGCTGTACAGTAAGTGTGCATTTTTTTCAGCTTTGAACAATTTCAACTTCAAAGGATTCCCATCAGATTTTGTTACTTCAGCTATTCCCATTTCTAGATAATTTATGGATAAGTTAACAGCACAGATCCCTGAGGTAAGCTATTGCTCACTTCACTCCTTTGTCAATACTGACAACGTACCATATCTTGCGTTTTCCATTTTTTGACCAAGCGTTTACCTTGGAAACACCTTCTTCATGACCATTTACTTTTCACTCAGAAAAACCTTCAACAAGTTGAATTTCCAAACGCCTTTTGGAGATTCAGGTAGATTTTATGAACCAACTCTCCATTATCCACATCACTGCTAATATCACCAAAGAACTGTAGTATGTTTGTTCAGGCATAACTAACCTATAGAAAATTCATGCTTGCTCTTCCCTAATATATCCCACATATTGCCTGACTTGTGTGGCATAGCTGTAAGAATAATAGATTAACATTTCTTCAGATTTTCCAAAAATACTTCTTGAAATTTGGCATTGTATTAGCCACCTTTGAGTCCTTTGAGACATATCCCAGTGAAGGATTGCATACCAAGAGTTACAGTTCACCTGTAACAGTTGACTTCTGTTTAGGACTTCTGTGTAGCACATGGTTCTGGCAATGTATTCTGCAGTGCCTTTTTCTCTCACTTTAGTGTGATTCACATTCTCTTTGCTTATATGAAAGTACAGAAGTTCAGGTTTAAGAACCTCATTATACTTTTTCAAAGTGAGCAAACACACACACAGAAGGGTTGTCTGCTCAAGACACCATTTTTAGTCTTTTTTGGACTTTGCATATCTATACATTATCATCCATATGCAGAAGGAAGAATGAACATGAATAATGAATAAATTCAAGCTTCTTTGAAAAAATTGGTCAAAGGTTTTCAGAGGTCAAATGTTTTGCTAAGTCTGGTTGTTGATAAATAGCAGAATGTAGGAATCTATTTAAAACAACTTGGAGCACTGTTTGAGAGGTCCTTGTTCTCTGAGCAGGGTCATATGAAATGGTCATCTGATGCATGCAGAGCTTGATTGACAGAAATGATCAAGAATCTCACATAAAGCAACTGAATAGAAACAACAGGGTCATTTTACAAAATAAGCAGGATGAAAGCAGCAGTATTAATTTAGGGTATGACCAGGCTTCAGAAATCCATGTGTTTCAGCATTCACTGTAATTTTTCAGTGTAGTTCTCAGTAACAGGAGACAAAGGCATGTGGAATGTGACTCTTTAAGAGTACATTGATGTTATTGAAGTTTCCATTTCTTCTAATGTACTAAATCAAATGAATGTGCAAATATTTCAAATAATCAAACTGCTCTCATAAATTGAAGACTGAACAGTTATGACTTTTTCAATATAAAAAGAAAGAGGACCCAAGTCACTTCTCAACATATTCCTACTCAGTCTTAGTTTTGTAATACCAAATAGATATTTTAGAAATTATATTCTATAGCATACTCTACTGAAAAGTCGGTTTTGTCCAACAACATTGATTCCACTTCCTATCTGCAGCCTTGGCATGTTGCCCCTTTCTATCTCCTCAAGGCTTGCAGGAGGATCCAGACAGCAGGATGTTAAGGGACCTGCCCAAAAGGAGCTACTTCTACACATTTGCTTTGGAATCTCATTTTTATTTGCTTCTATTAACACACAAGGTGGGAACTGAGAGCTTTAAGCTGTTATCGGGATTGTATACAAGAATGAGAAAATGTGTAGATGTTTTGGTCTGTGTGGATCATCAGCTCTGTCCCCAGTCGGTATTTCTGGATGGCCAACAGATCCAGTATTTTCTTTATGCTGGTGCATTGCGGTGCTGCGGGAGCATTATGATTCTTTTCCCTTCTGGAAGGGCAGTGGATTTGGAGAGGATCCGTAGCCAGTACAGTGTCTATGTGCACAGGAGAGGCAAGGCTGAGCTGCAAAATATGTCAACAGAGAGAGGGTTGTTATCATTTCCGTGGTGGTGAGTGCAGGGAGGAATGCTGTATTGTTTACATTCTTTTTATATGCAGCCTGCTTACATTTCTGGTGTACTCCCCTTATCAATCACCTGCTGAATTCCTGCAGTGCATCATGTATGGACGAGCTCCAGTGGGTGGTTATTTTATACTCAGGTGCTGATAAGATTGTCTTTCTGTTTGCGTCAGCTTCTGCTCCACAAACAACCTCACTGACCCATTTCTCCAGTACTCTAGATAATAAGTGAAGGTTTTTCAAGGATTATACTGTTAAACTGAAATTAACCTTCAAAGAGCTTTAGCAGTGATGTTAATGTACCAACATATTACACAAAATGGCTTGCAATGCTTACTAATTCTCCATTATGGATGAGAGAGCTTGGGAAACTACAATTACTTATTTTGGGGTTTAAACTGGTCTCTGATATTAAACTGTATTTCACCAACCTCTGGATGTCTATAGTGGGAATAGCCACATATAAACTCACTGCCTCGTTTACTTCTATCTCTAACATGGACAAATAGGTACTTTAAATAGGTGTGATGCCCTGTGCTCTAGAAATGCCTGTTTGTCTCCTCTGACTAGAAAGAAAATCTGGATGATGAACCCAGACATAGATTGTCTACACTGCTCATGTCAAAATTTGGCAAAATGTAACTGACCATGTCTGCCTGGGATTAAGACATAACTGCCTAGAGGCAGGGTTTTTAAACTGCAGATTTCAGGGCCTCTGCTGCTTTCCTCTGGAGTGATTTGATGGTGGTCACTGGGAAGGTGAGGAAACATATTATTTCCATGGACTATATGTGTGCTGTAGTATCAGATCTCCCACTGCTATTATAGAGCATTTCAATCATCGATGGAATATATCCTCCAAGAAAATAAATAAAAATAAATTATGGCAATTTTGAATAACAGAGATACCTTTAAGACACTATTGGTCTTTCATTCTTCTTTTATTCAGGCCTTGAGAACTGGACGTCTCAGTTGCACAGCCTGTTTGACACAGCTTGTTTGCATTACACAATCTTGAAATGGTAAATAAGATTAATAGAAAAATATTTCTTATGTTAAATTTGAGCTGAAATTGTATTGTTTTGCACGTAGACTCTCTACGAAGAAAAGCAGAATTCATGGTTGTTTAGCCACATGCCTTTCTGTTCTTTGGTGCAACAAGAAGGAGGAATTTTCAAGACAGTTTATATCACATGCCATTGAGATATGCAAGATAAGTCCTATCATGAGGTTAACCTAATGTAGAGTTGTTCTGCTTTCAAAACAACATGTTTTAAAAACAGCAGCATTTAAAACAGCATGATTTGTTTTTAAAAAACACATTAATTAATAAAGGAGAATTTAATTTAGCAATGTATTTATAGATGTTTAGTACTGATACCAACATTCAACATTGAACAATATTGCTTACCTCCACATCCTTTCCTCAGTCAAGAAGTGTTTAGTTGTCTTGAGCAAGAATCAAACAAAAAAAACCATAATTACATTTGTATCCTTCCAGAAAACTGACTGCAAGAGGTAGCAGTGAATATTGAGTCTAAACTATTCACATTCTTAGCAATAAAAAAGAAGTGATATTTGCAGAACAAGTCAATTTTATTACCTAAAAGAAATTGTAGATTGGACAGAATCTGGTTAAATTAAAATGCATAAAAGGCCAGAAAATGTCATCAAGTTTTTTCAGAACAATTTCCATAAAATCATTTTATTTTTCAGAATTTAAGCAGACTTCAAATTTTCAAAAAATCAAAAGGAACTTTATGGGAGTACTCACATTAGTTGAGAGACATATTTTTCTGTAGATATCAATATTAATCTTTGTCAATAGATACAGACACCAAGATTCACACAAACTCTTTTGGTTGTTGATTACACAGCTCTGTATCTGGTGATGTAGTCAATACTAGTGCCTGTTGCAAATCCAGACCTTTGTGAGCAAGTAGTGCTTTTGTCAATAACTTCCATTAAGTGTCAATTGGTGTACTGATGTATTATATTTTAAAAAAATAAATTAATTTCACTATAGGTTTAATAGAAATCATATCATTTCTTCCTGAAAAAAATGCACACATATATGTTTGATATTTGTATAAGAACCAGTTTGTTCATTCAGAGTTTTGAAGTAGTAATTCTGTGAAGAGGTTTCATGATAGCGATTAAGTTTTATGACTCATTGTAGATACACAATCAATAGGCACAGTATATATTTGATTTTGCAATTTTTTTACACATCATTTTGGCTGTAAAAATTGAAGCCAGCTTCATAAAGACACTGTGGCTCTGTAATTGGAATAATTTGTACAATAGAATCAGTAGCAGGGGGAGCAAATGCCTTTTGGACTAAATTAGAATAACTCAGCTAAGCCATTGTGGGCTGAAAAGCTGTGGGTTAAGAAGTTACATATTCCATCCTTGTATGGAATAACTATTTTTCCAAGTTTAGCAATGTACATCAAAGCCCAATTCTTCATCTCAAGAGAAGACTGAACAATAGGTAAGCAATAAACCAAATCAAAACAAAGAAACAACAACAACAAAAACCCCAAAAAACCAAAAGCAAACAATAAACCCCCAAACTCACTCAATTGCTTCACTTTCCTCCACTTCTTTCCCTAAAGAACTGAGATGAGATAACGGCTTATATGGTTACTAGCACATACATATAGCAAACTGGCTACAACACAGCATGGAATGAGGTAAGAGGCAGGAAGTAGTTAGGGGTAATACACTCCAAGAATAGTTCCAGAGGTTAATTTACGATGAAATATATAGATTTATACATATCATTCCCCCCACATACATACCCTACCCCAAGGATTTTATTGCTTGGTCATGTGGTTTCATTCTTGGTGACTTTGTATCCTTAGCAGGAGTAAGGAGACTTCTTGGAGAACGTTAATGAGACTGTAGTCCCCCTCTCATTAGCAGTACATGTAGTAAGAGCTGTTCAGCATTTTAAGTGATAAAGATGTGCTGCTAGGCACCCTTCCTTCTTTGTTACCTGAATAACTGTGCCCTGTATTAAGCCCAAGAATGTTTACAGAAGAAACAGAGTCAACTCCTCTCTCAACACCTATAGCTCTACAAAATATTTCTCTTTCACTTTCCCTGGAGAAGTTTCCCCATTCTCTTCCTTAATCACCCTAGTAGGATCACTGGAAACCATGCCATTCAGGAACTATGACAGATGTGCCACAAAAAGATAATGAGAGTGCTGAGGTGCTGGAACAGGTTGCCTGAGAAGTTGTGGATGCCCAGTCCCTGGTGTTCAGGTTGGATAGGGGTTTGAACAACCTGATCTAGTGGAAAGTGACCCTGCCCATGGCAGGAAGTTGGAATTAAATGTTCTTTAAGGTATCTTTCAACCCAAATAATTCTAGAATTCTATGATTTCCAACTTTAGTTTTTGTCAACATCTTTTGCGGTGTTTTGTGGTATTTTTTTATTTGGGAAGAGTCAGTTACTTTTAGATAATTTTTCTTTTATTCCTCATTTCAATTTCCATCTCTGCCTTTCCTTGTCTCTTTAAAGCTCCTGCATGTGAAATATGCATCTTTTTTTATTTTAGAAGAATTTACTTGAGAGGAAGGGACATATTATTTCTAACATACTTATTACAAAGCAAGTTTCAAATCTTGTAGTTCATTTTCAAGCTGTGTGAACACTGGCTATTGACTGCTTAAAAGCAATTTCATTCATTTCCTGGAGTATCTGATCAAAAGAGTATTCAGTATAATTTCTAAGAGTATGAAGTTTAACTACAGTGAAATTTCCTACCCTGAAATTTGCTGATATAGA
Source organism: Pipra filicauda (assembly GCF_003945595.2). NCBI lineage: Eukaryota > Metazoa > Chordata > Aves > Passeriformes > Pipridae > Pipra > Pipra filicauda. The sequence goes on from NW_024104310.1 coordinate 706,905, forward strand.
GGAAAACACAATGTATAACACTGCTGCACTTCAACCTTTACATTTGCTGGTTACAGTATTCATTCAGAATTTTTAGTTGCCCTCACAGAATAAGTCCAACTTATTTAATATGACTAGGAAGGGGACTGTTAGGATAAGACAAGAGCAGTACAAGCATGTGAAATTCTATTTGTCTACGACAGAGCCCAAGGGGCTCTGAGCTGCCTAATAGGAATCCATTCTCTACCAGTCTTCACTATGAAAAGCTAGAGATCCCTGAAGAAATGTTTATCAATGGTAATTGGAATGTCATGGCTTAGTATTGTATCATTAATTATATAATTGTATTTGATTAAAAATCCCTATAATAGCAGTTTGCACTTGATCTGGTCTTTTTGATGAAACTAAAAAGAAAATAACAGAAAAACTTACTGTGCATTAGTAATTGTTAAATTACATAAAGGATTAGTATTGCAACTTGCAGTAATCAGATTCTTATTCTGTTACAATGCCAGAAAGTATCACAGTTTCAAACAGTCCTAAGATTTGCATTTTGACTTCAGCCCCTTTTGTTAATGTTAGCCCCCGAATTTTACAAAGAACTTCTCATTGGTTTTAATGGAGAGTTATTTCCACTCTTAACTGCCAAATTTTCTCTGAAAAATGACACGAAAGGGGGGGGGGGGGAAAGGAAAATGAATCTAGAAAAAAGGTTGGATTTAGCCTGCTCCTGACTCTGTTTTGAAATTTTTCCCCATAATTTTTGTGTCCCATATAGGAGGTTGAGAACAATGGCAGCTTCTGAGTGTTCATGTTCAAGAAGCATTTGAACACCACTCTCAGGCACATGGTGTGATTCTTGGGGTGTCCTGCATGGAGCAGAAGTTGGACTCAATGAACCCGGTGGATTCCTTCCATCTCAACAGATTCTATGATTTTATGATATCCACAGCATTTCAGTGCACTTCATCTGCTTATAAAATGCTCTGAACAAGGTTCTTCTGTTTGTGGTGAATCTCAAAGTCCTCATGAGTCTGAGGTCAGATTTCAGCTGCCATGTTATTTGGGCAACAATGTCTTTAAAGGCTGGAGGTCTAACAGAAGAGTCATGAATGCTGTCATGTGATAGCACCCTTTGAACAAGTCTCTAATCTCTGACCCTGCTGTTCAATGACAGCACAGTTCAAGGACCCAGCAGTGTTTCCAGCATGGACAAAGCACACCCAGCCACAGAACCACTTCTAGCTCCTTTCTGTGCACTGACACAGACATAGTCTTGAAAACTGTGCCATGGATTGGGGCAGGACTGGGATACCGTCTCATTACCACAATTATTTCTTCAGCAGGCAACCTTCTCTGGCTCTGAGGGCATGTGGCAGAACTCACATGTGAAAACTTAAGCTAAATTTCTCAACGATCAGGGGGTGACCACACTCAAACTGCTGCAAGGGAATGGTCGTCTAGCGTCAAGGTGTTTAGCTCAAGTACTGACTTGGCCCTTGCTCACAGTTTGGGGCAGCGGATGACCGACAGTAGGGACCATCCCGACTGTATGGTTGTGTAGATGATTGTGCCACTGAGACCCTGGTTCCATGTAGTTTACTAACGTAGATATATCTTTTAAAAACTTGGCTTCTGTTCACATAAGTATATAGATGGGAGCCAAGCCATGAGCGGTAGTCAACTACGACCAACAATGTTGTAATTACGAAAATTTAATACCATTCCTGTGCACTGAAAAGTTCAGGGAAGCACTCTGCCTTTCAAAAATTGAATGTCTTTTAGTGGTCATAAGCTAATTGCATATTCATTTAAGTAATATTTATTAGCAGTAATGTATTAGAGACATAATGGTCAAAAAAAGAAAGACTAATATGTCTCTCACACATCAGTAAATGCAATCAACTTTCATAATGTTTCACCCCAAGGTTGTATTTTGAGGCCTATACAAGGAAAGATAAATAAATCAGGGAGAGGTGGTTGTTCATGATATTACTGTTTGTCTCATAGGTGACTGATTTTAATAAAGTTAAAATTTCAAGAGAACACCCCAAATGTGTTCTCTGTGCTTGCAGTCTGTTAGCCTACATTCATTTGGCCAGGCCAAATACAAAGAAGAAAATCAGTGTTGCTGTTGAATTCTATTTAGTGCCTTATGTTAGAGATTTGTAAAACTGTCCCTCGCTGACTTGGAGATAAGTGGAATAGCAATGAATTCAGCTTCAGGCAAGCTGCTTTTCAAGCAGACCTGTCAGGAGACAGAAAGGCAGTTCAGAGTAATTCATTCTTGTGTTATGTCTCAAGTGACTAGTGAAGGTATAGGGCAGATCTGAAACCAAAATAACATTATATACTGTAAAAAGAAAAAAAAACCCCAAAACCAAAAACAAAACCAAAAACCAAAATAAAAAGACCAAGCACCTACAAAACCCAGCAAAAACCCAAACCCAAAGGATACATCACGTTTGTAGAGGACCACAAACATCAGAGAAGACATAGGAATCAGAATCCAGGAATTAATTGTCAGGAAAAAAAGAGTCCATGCCCATAAGTGCTTTTATCAGAATACACAATCCAGAGTACAGTAGAGCAGTGGGTTTAATTCATTTTCGGTATTTTTACAAAATGCCTCTTCAAGAAAACAGTCTCTGGGGCATAAAGTGCAAATGAACCGTGAACACAGAGATCACCTGTTGGAAAATAATGTCAATAGGAACAAATAGAAATATGCAGAATCAGCTTGCAGCAGTGTACTACAACTAAGCAATTCAGCCACCAAATAATTTTTCCCCTGAGAGCAAAAAGCCTTTAATCAGTATCCAAACTGAATTAAGAGCTTCCAACGGAGCAAGTACTTTCACTTAATTGAGGCAGTAGGACTAGTACCATGGATGAAATCATAGACATAGTCATAGCACCACAACCTTTTTCTGTTTCAGAGAAATGTAATGGAATATTCTTTCTATGTTTGGAAAAAATGATAAAGATTTATGGCAAAAAAATGTATAACAAAAAGTGAGAGGGTAACTTCAACTTTTGTGATTTAGATTTATGACAGTATTAAATATTTTGAGTTAATATTATGTGTGTCTATGAAATGCTAATAAATAATAATATAGGAAAAACATTAAATGGACTCACAAAGAAAGACACTTTCTCTCTCTAATAGTTCCTGTGAGATGAATCACCCATGATGTTTCAGTACTTGGAGCCATTTTCAATGTGGGTTTTATTTAACAGTAGAAAAAAAATACAGATAGTTTTAAGGCACAGTTTGCTACCTCTGCTCACTCTTAATAGAAGAGCAAAATAACAGGGTAGGAAAAGATGTGTCCTTTTGTCTGACTAATCATCATCTCTCCTTGCCACAGTCTAGGAATGTTAACTTACCTCTTTAAATTGAACTGATATTTAAAGCTTTTTCTGTTAGCAGTACATTAAGAATCCTCTGTTTGCAATTCAAATGTCAGCTACAGCTGAATGACCTGAGCATATGCAGGAACAAGGTGCTACTGGCCAGAGGAGAAGCCCTATGGTAAAATATTAATGATACGCCATGGAGCATCCTGGCTGAGTCTCAAAGTAACTGTGCTCCTGGCTACTGTAATCCTTTTTCCTCTAGAATGTAGATGGTGAATGACATGATGGAGCAAATCCCTGACAGACAAATAAAAAAAAGTTAAAGATACAAGCTATAGACAAGGGAAGCTGAAGTGACTAGAAGGACATGTGATGCATGTAGAACCGGCTACTAATAGTGGTAACTTTTTGCCATGTCTTTGGTATGGTGGTAGAATTGATGAGGAACTGGGACAGGTGACAGTGTGGGACTGGTCACAGAGTCAGAGTTTCCAGGAAAGCAACATGTATCTGGTTTTGATATGGCCTGAGTTTCTCAGATTTAATAGTGGACTGTAATAGATGCAAGTAATTGATTTCTTTAGGCATCATTGCACTCAACAACTCCTTTCACTGTCTTGCCAGCTGCAAACTCTGGGAAGGAGAATGTCCACGGAAAACACCTGAGAATTTTCTCTGCCCAAATTTAAAAAAAAAAAAAAAAAAAAAAGGTTTGCTCCACTATTTCAGCCGTTTCCCAAACTCAGCAGTCAGGTGCAATATAGATGGAGCCTAAAGGCTCTAGAAAATGACTGTACATGGCAGATATGCCAGAAAGGAAGGAGAGAAAAGATTCCAGTAATGCTTAGAAGATGAAAAGTTAGGAAGAAAATGGAGTAGCTAAGTGTTACCACCCAACAGAGAAAATAAATGCAACCAATTGATTAGAACAATTATAAAATCTCAGACAGTCATCTTTATTTTTGTCATCAGATTTCTTCTTTTGGTGGTATACATGACTGCATTCTAAATAAGGAAAATGCTCTCAAATTGCGTTGAACTTCAGAGTTTATAAAACATAAAATTAAGAATAGTCAAGAGATATTAAAGGGGAAAAATAATGAAAAGCATGAAAAACATAAGAAATAATTTACTTCCAGTTCATCTTAATTTTATTTCTAATACGCAAGAGCAACATCAGTCTCAATATTTTGCTGGAAAAGCACTTTTGTTCCCAGTATTCAAGTACAACTAAAGGTATATGGACTGCTGTTTCAACATTTCTGCTCATCTGTGTAAAAAAATTAAAGCAAGTAGAGGAAAACCAGGAAAAATTACAATAGCAACAGCAGTGAAGCACCCTATGGCTGCCCTTTACTGCAACAGCAGGTGTTGGCTGACCAATGGGAAGGACATGGGATCCACAGTGTCTTCTTGAGAAAAAAAGATGTTATTCAAACAAAAATATCTTGTGCAGTTAAAAAATGTCCTGTTCTGAACTTCTTCAATGCTTCAATAGCAGAAAGAGGAAACTTCATGAACTGTATCACAATAACCTGTACATGATTCTTCCTATTGAAAAATCCTTTTGTGATGAGAACAACAGTACTGAATAAGATTATAATAATTCTACAAGAATTAAATACCTACACGTTTTTGTTCTAAACAAATTAGATACCTTTGGGGAAGACAGTTTTCCAATATGCTTTTTTGAGATATTTGTTAGAATTCCTTGTCAGGATATGAAACCACACGTATTTCCCCAAGGGGTCATAATGTTAGATAAATTTAAGGATATCAAGACTTAATTAAACTTTGAATGATAGATTCCTAAGAAAGAGTCTGTCTTAGGCCCTTTTTAAAGTTTGAAGTGGTATTTCATATTGTTATGGATAGGTTTGTGCTAGATATTTTTCAGTTTACCTGAGTAATATGTTCCTGATTCTTATGATATCTAGTATTTACTTACCTGTTCTTTCAGACCGTGGCTTCAAAAAACATTCAACAAATTTATTTCTTGCTACTGGAAACTGTGACAACTTATTAAAGTAGTTGTTTTTATACAGCATAAGTGCATTTTTTTTTAATAATTTCTGTTAAAAGAAAATTCAAGATAAGTATAAGAAAAATCTCGAACTAATGAGCAGACAAATGAAATTAATTTGACAGAGGAAATGAAGGAATGGAAAATTAAAAAGAGGTATTCACTTACATATTTTTCCTGAGTCTGGAAGAAAGGAGGGACAGACATCCTGAAAGTCTCACAGTAATGATAAAAGAAGGAGAAGAACAAGGTTAGCATTGATCTTTACAAATCTCCAAGTTGTGAGCATTATTCGCAAAAAATATTTTTGAGTGTCACTGAAAGCTTAGGAGTGTGGAACTGTGATTATGGATGAATCTGATGAACTAGTTAAGCATCAAGCTCTGTAGTTCTTCAGTGTCTTTCCCCCTCCGCCCCTTTTTTAATTCAGAACATAAGGAAAGACTACAGGGAGAGAAGTTGCAGGGTCCTGCTCTCACTCAGGAAATCACAACATCACAGAGTCATTGGGGTGACAGGGACTCCAGGAGGTGCTCCAAACTGGGTCAGTGAGAATTCAGATGAGGTTGCTTAGTGATTGATGCAGATCGGTCTTGAAAATCTCCACAGATGTGGAGATTTTATTATGTACACAGATAAATTATTATGTACACAGATAATATGAAGAGTGAATATCACACTCAGCTTGCTGACAGGAAGAAGAAGCTAGATGGATATTTTGGATTGCTCATAGTGACACTCTTAAATCCTTCTAAATTTGATTTAAAAAAAACCAACTGAGAACTTGGTGAAAATGTTACAGCAGAATGCAACAGCAATCATACCAGTAACTCACTAAAAACATTATAGAAACATTATGTATGTTTCTATACATACATAGAGGAGAGCAATACAGTCAACTCTTGAACTTTGCCTATCATAACTGAAACCCAGGACATTTTACTAAGGAAAAGTAAAAGTAGAAAAGAACAAAATACTAGTTAGGTCAACTCCCAAGAGAGTTTTAATTAGCCAAGAACAAAAAAAGATTGTTCTAGAACAGTTGTCACCTGTGAGAGGAAGAGTTTTCTCAAGGAATTAAAGGTACCTAGAGGTGGCATCAGCAGGGATGAAAGTTTTTTGCCTTTCAGTGTTCTCAGAAAGACAATACATCTACATTTCTTATATCTCTCAGAAAGGGTGATAGAAAGTGTTTGTGCCATTTCTCACAGGTTTCGTAGTAATTAGATGTATTCACTCAGCTGAACTTCTCATTTTTACATTTTTACATTTTTTACAGCAGTTGCTGTGTCAGGAAGTAAAGAGGAAGAAAAACAGGTTGGAGAGTTTTTTCTTCCCATTCCAAAAAATAATGAAATATTAAAAAAAAAGTTTTCTAATGCATTTTATTGGATATCCAGAAATCTTATGAAATAGCTATTTTTTTCTCTCACACTGCTAATCAGATAAGTTTCCTAATGTTCTACAAGGCAGCAAGAAAACTGTCTATACTTAAAGGTCTTTCAAAGAGTAAGTAACATCAAGTTTATGAATTCCATAGCACTTAATGTCACTCTTCAGTACCATTGTTAAAGGTCCAATGTAAGGCACAGATGAGATCAGGAACTATCTTCTTCCCAGAACTGTAAATGGTCATTTAGAGTATCTTTTCTGAAGACATTAGAAGGGTGGTGTATTTGATGTGATCTGATTTTCAGCAGATGCAACTGTTGATTTCTTTCCATTATGTGTTACCTGTAAAAAGAAGAAAGCATTTTTTTAGTAGCAATCCCTTTTGCAAAGCTGACTCACAGAAATACTGCAGTCAATTCATATGTTGGGTTATTTTCCACTCATACACCTGAGCAAATAACTTTCTTATCTCACAGAATGTATTCTACTCTGTAGTCTTCCTTATATTGTTAAAGACATTGTTAACAGAAAATCAGATTGGAGTTTTGTTAAAAAGTGTAATTCTGGAATAAATGCAGTCCAATCCATTATTACATTTTTGGAAGACTGCAGTAATGAACTAAAACTTCAAGTGTAGTATTTCTAATTGTAATTAATGTTATTTTTCTGAATAATTGATTTTCCTAGTAATAAAAAGCAGAGAATAAAAATTATTCTTGTGTACAGTCATTATATTAAAGGGCATATTTTAATTATTGTCTAAAGTATATGTTTACATGTGCTAAATCATCATTTTATTTGATTTTTTCCTTTAAAAGATAAAACATTGTAAAACAAAGCCCAAAAGCCAACAGCTTAATTTAATGTACAATACCATTACTCTCCTCTGCAAGGGAAAGACAGCAGCAGCTAAATTTAATTCTGATATATCCAGTACTTACCCTTTTGACCTTTAGGTCTAAATCCATTTCTTTGTATGAATTAGTAGGGGAAGGGGTACAGAGAAGAGGATGGCAGAGGGAGATGAATGGAGAAGTGAAAATGACGTGCTGTCTTTCATTTAAAAGAAATTTCAGACTGAAAAATGGAAATAATTTCAAAATTATCTGATGGATGGAATTAAGTCCTCAAAAAACCAATAATGTTTTTCTTAATGCCACTAGACACAACCCTGCTGCTCTTTTAGTGGTTTTGGTTATAGGAGGAGATTCTCTGGCATGAGATTACAGTGAACAAAATTTTTGCTAGATTTAGCTGGCCAGACAAAACTACTACTTGAGACACGTCAGTAAGACACACAGATGGTGTCTGTGACTTTGTGTGTCCATCCTTGTGGAACACTGTCCTGGGAAGGACAAAGAGGAGTGGCTGGGACAAGGCGTGCCTTGCCTAGCCCTGCTGCCTGTGGAATGTTGGAGCCAAGCTAAAGCTTTTAGGAGGGGCTCTGTCTTTCCATAAAAGTGATAAACAGTGTACTCTGATCCAAAAATCTTTCCTTTTAACTCAAAAAACCCAACCAAACCTCACACAGCTGATTTTCCTAGCGGGTGTAGTTCACATGCACAGCAACATGTACAACTGCAAATGCAAAAGGATTCAACTTTTTAAAATGGTAAATAAATAATTCAAAATAAAAAAAAAAAATAAAAAAAAGTTCTTAGGTGTGTTCATTGTCCTATATATGTATGGTGATACTAGATAATAAACCTTAAATTACCAAAGTTTATATCTAAAAGGAAGAGTATATGGAGTAACACCAAGTTAATCCTGTACTGAAAAGAAGGGTAATTCTTTTCCTGGCCTTTATATGCTTTACATTCCACCTCTTGATCTTTCACTCACACTAGTTTTGTTTGTACTTTCTTTGCATGTAATTTTCTTGGTGCTTTTAAGGGAATTGGAGGCACGAAATGTGAAATCGTCGTAACAGTTTATTATGGAAGAAACATATCAGCTATTTTTTGTGAAAGAAATTTATCCATTATATATTACAGGGGAATATGATTCACAGATTCTTCTACTGTGGACATCTAAGGGTAAATCCAGAGGATAACCAAAGGTATAATAGAACTAAGCCCTGGAGATTATTGTTAAATTAAAACCAAAATATACTATATAAAAATAAAATAAGCACCGTTCATTTTCAGTTCTTAACAAAAGTATACCAAAGATTGTATTAAGGAAGTTCTTTGTTTCATTAATTTAAATAGTTTTAACTTACATAAGCATTGAACTGACTTTCTTTTCATAATATGAGATTGTTTCACATCTCACCTGAGACTTGCGGACCAAAATAAATGTACAGTCCCTAAATTTATAGTTTTGAGTAAGTCCAAACATTTCATCACAAAGGTCCAAAACCACTACAAATATCTTAGAACATTTTAAGAAAATGAAATAATATCATATAGACATTATACTTGGAAATTTTTATTCAAAACTGTTTATGTAAACTTATAAAAAGCCAATATTGAGGAGAAAAATGGAAGTAAAACCATAACGATGGCCACTACATCTGTGTGGTCTACCAAATTTCAAGATAAATGGTAAAAAAGGGAGGAAGCGGTAAATTGCCAATATTTTTGGGTGACCTCCCAGTCCTGCACAGCAGTAACTTCTTGCAATATTTAAAATTCCAAATAGTGATAATGAGTCTTGAATTACATATTTTTATTACCATACATTTTGCACAGTCATATTATTGGCAAGTGATAAAGTAAATAAAAGCTATGTACAGGTTTTTCAACATATGGCAATACACTTTTTTGGCCTTTCTGCTTTGTTTCACCAGCATTTTTAGGAAGCTATTTTAGGATTTTACTGAATTTAAATTATAGCAACTGTGCTACTTAGCCTGATGTCTTAATGCATTACAGACACATTAACCATGCTGGGTGCAGACAGGGAGTTCATGAAAGTAGATAACCAAGCAGAGTAAAGAAATTTTATAAAGAAAATGTTTTTTGTGAACTGAGTAATTATTAAGTACTCAAAACTTTACTTGAAATGCAAAAGATATCATACTTTACTTTTCCTAATGCTAACATATCTTCTATTTCTTTGACTACAAAACTTTGAATAATTAATATATGGTTTTAGATTTTTAAAAGCAATAACAGATGTAATACATGCACTCTTTAATATCTAAAAGATATGCATTTCTCCCACGAAATTTTCATGTTCAACATCTTATTAACTGTCATAATAACCTGTTATAGCATAAGAATTTTAGTTTCTCTGAATCATGTAATGTGGGAATTATTTCTATATCAACTCACATTGCTCAAGGTAATGTGTGAATTTCTTTGAGAAGATCTTATTCATTGCAGTCTAAAGAGATATGCTGAAATCACCAGAGTTTAATGTGACACAGATGGAAAGCTAAACACAAGATATCTCTTATCACCTGAGTTTTTATAATAGGAATGCCTGTTTTTTATTAATAGATCAGCCAAAGCTGTAAGAAAGTTTGTGATATCATGAATATTCATGGAGAGAATATATAAGTGCCATTGTCAGTGTTGTTAATGAGCTGCTCAATATCTGCACATGGTTATACAGTTTATTCAGAGTCTTTAAAAAAATCTTCTTCTCTTATTATGGCTTTTCAATTGTAGTATAGTATTATAGATGCAAACTAATATGAAAGCCTAGAAGAATTTTGCAAATTCTTTGACATTTAGCAATATAAATATAGTGTCAACCTCTGAAAATGTGAAAAAAACTCACCCTAAAATCAAAAATCCAAATCAGACCACATACAATCACCAATACGTCCTTCCTAAATCTGTTTCCTAGGTAACTACTAGATCATGATAGGACTAACTTACAGTGTAGAGGAGAATAACAGTCTGCAACGTCTCCATGTTAAGATTTGTGAAAAAGGTTTCTGCACCAAGGGTAGTGCACTGCAATAGGCACGGATCAGTGACACGTAAAAATTATTGTCTTAAGCTGTAAGATTTATTTCTGTTATCTTTATTCATTTTGGTTTAGATTATTTTTCCCTATTTTTTTTTCTAATTGTTACGCAGTATGAAAAACACATATTGAAGTTGAGTCTTATTACACCGACTACCACATAGTTTCAAATTTAGGGACTGTGCCTTACTTGTTGATAGAAAGACATAATGGAAAGAAAAAGTGGAGAAAGTTTTTGGTTTCATTATGGGAAATAGAGTCATCATGGGATTCATCTCACCTACCTTTGACCATACAAAATTCATGTGCCTGGGAATTACTTTCTCATGAGCTTTAAAATAAACAAGCAAACAAATCAATGGAAACTGGGGTGATCTCCACAAGGTGCTTTTCTATAGAGTGAAAAGTAGCAAACCAGTACTGCATGCATATACTTAGGTACACATCGTCCATGGAAGGAAAGAACCCCAGGTATCGAAGTCTTCTAAAGAGTTACTGATTCTGTAAACAAAAGCCTAAATGCATTACAACTCACTATTGAAAAAAAAAGTTTGTGGAAAGCTGAAAGATAGTTAATTCTCACAGGTTACTTGGCACCTCCATGCCTAATCTCCTCATTTTTGAATTCAAGATTCTTACTTCGGTCAATCATCTGAAATATACAACCCTCCCCCCCAAAAAAAATCCAAACCCCCTCCCCCCTTTACTACAGGGGTTTTTCATTTCAGTAATATGAAGTGAAACCTATTTTGTTTCTGGTCAATAGTTTTCTGATTGCAGGGCTAGGAAATAGGGACACCTGACTGTGTCACATAAATGATAGGTAAATCTGGTTCAATTTGAGACTAAGGCAATTTGGAGCAATTCTACCTTCAGTTGTTTGGGTTCAGCTTCTACTGATTCCCTTAGGAATGGCACCTTGAACTGTGATGAAGAGAGTATTTGCTATCAGAAATGCATGAATATAAAAAAGCAGTGGGAAAAAGTATTATTTGTTCTTCTGAGGATTTACCAGTAATAGTTTTATCAAGATTTAGAGCTGACAGTCCATCCTGGAACATGCTGAGCACACAAACTATGAACTAGAAGATCACTTTATCCAATTTTAAAGTGTTGAGCCAAAAATGAGAGCTGAATACAGGTGACTGGCTAAATAGCTCAGCACTGACAAGTTGGCCTAACTGCATTTGTCAAAGTTGGGGCCAGTGGACATGTTGCAGGACAGAGATTTTGTAAGAAATAGCTGAGATACAATCCTAGTGAGAAAGATTTTGGCATTGTTTTTAAAACCCATGCACAGTCAAAACAGTAGTTTCTGCTTTCTAACTTTTGCTAAGGAAAATGGACAAAATCATGGCATTTGTACCACTGGATGACGTCTTTTCTCCCATGGGTATGGCTTCATCTTTTACAAAGTCATGATGAGAGCTGTGTGATAATATTGGCATTCAGAGCAAAACTGCCACATTTTTTGGCTTTCCTCCAGTTCCACTCAGGCACAAGCAATTCTGGCATGTTGCCAGACATATTTTTGTGTTCATTCTCAGTCACTGAAAGCAGTTCTTGCCACCTCTGTTTTTCTTAAGGTTTTTTATCCCATTAAAGGTGACGGCCATGAGTTTGGGTGGAATCATATCATGCACAAGCATTTCAGAAGAAAAATGAAGATAGGAATGGAGGCTCCATGGCTTGTGAGTGGCAGCTACACTTGCACAGTTCAAATTTTCTATTTGAACTGATGTTTTAACAAAAATCCAGAGGTTGTTTTTCTGTGTTTTATTTTGCTAGCATTTGTCAGCATTACAACATTTACCAGTTTACTTGCTTTGGAAAACCTGCCCCAAAAGGTCTGCCCAAAAGTGTGGAGGAAGAGGTGCCTTTGAGTACAGCAAGGTGAGCCTGCAGCTCATCCCATGGGGTCAGCTCCTCACCGTGTCCACACTGCACGTGGGTCCTGTAGTTTCTTTCAGGCATAGTGAGCAAGCTTTGCAAGAGTCCATCCTGTCTGTTCCTGTGTCTAAATAGAGTGGGGAGAAGAAGGAAAGAAACAGTCCTGTCCTGATTTACCAGGTATTGACAACTGGGTAACTGATTTCAGTGTGAAATAAGTACCTTCAGTGATGGAATGATGGGTTCTTCTTTTCCCTGTCCTCTGACAAAAAAAAACTTTCGAGAACTGTGTTCAGGATATCTGGACACCTAACTTAGTTACAGCTAGATACGGTGTCTTTTTGTTTGTTTTCCTCTTTCTTTTTAAACAGTCGTGTGCCTTCTCCATGCTCTGTAGGTGTAAAAGTTGTTGGTCCCTGCCTAAAAGGATACAATTCACCTCAGGTGCAAGTGACACAGTGCAACACCCCTGAACTCATGCGGACAGTAGTGAAGAGCTTAGCAGGCTGCTTTTCTAAAGCACACTATTACAAATTTGTAAGGACTTTCTATCTGCATTTTCAAGATTATAATGAGTAGACATTGCCTGAATAATTGAATGTAATCTACTTCCACAAAATTATATCTGTCATATGATAGACCTCGTAATTAAATAATTGGAGCTGGAAACCTAGAGTTTTATGGCACCTAAAAAAAAAAAAGGCAGCATTCAGTAACAAAAGTGAATATCAAGAACTGTCATTAAGACTCAAAGATTTTAACTTAACAAAGTGAGACGATTATGTAAAAATGTAACTCTGCACTGCTAAGATTTTTGCCACACTTCTCTCCTCTTTGACATGTGTTGCCACTCACAATATTCTCTAGCGGATGCTACTGTTTGTGCTTTCACTATTGTTAAAATGACTAAAACTCACAAAATTTTGCAATCAGAATTAATATATTCTTTTCTTGTTTATTTCAGCCAACAGATGCAGGTGTATATAACAATCTATACATATTTAAAACTTTGGGTGAGAAAGGAACTATTTAGGGTGGCTCTTAAACACTCTAACAAGGAATAATATAAAAGATTTATGAAAGAAGCTGTGAGCTGGAGATCAGATCAACAGTTGTATGATAAAACCTTACCAAATCCTTCTACCTAAGGAGTGTGCTTTATTGAAAATAGTGGAAGGATTATATGTGGACACTAGCAGTTGTACTTGTCAAAGAATATGACATAGGTTGACTGGCATTAATGCCTTCTGTAGTGGGTTGACCCTGGTCAGATACCAGGTACCCACTAAAGCTACTCTCTCACTCTCCCCTCTGCAACTGGACAGAGGGGAGAGAAAAAAACAGCTAAGAATTCATGAGCAGAGGTAAGAGCTGGGAGAGGTTCAGTGACTGATTACCTTCACGGGCAAAACTAGACTCAAAGTGAGGATAATACTTATATTTATTACTAACAAGATAAGAGCCAAAGAGTGAGAAATAAAACAGTCTTAAAAACACCTTCCCCCCACCCCTCCTTCCTTCCATGTTCTCCCTCCTCCCTCCCAGCAGTGCAGGGGGATGGGGAATGGGGGTTATGGTCAGTTGTTGTTTCTGCTGCTGCTCAGGGAGAGGAGTCCTTCCCCTGCTCCCACGGGGTCTCTCCCACGGGAGACAGTCCTTGATGGACCTCTCCAGAGTGAGTCCATCCCTTGGGCAGCAGCTCTTCCCAAACTGCTGTCCTGTGAGTCACTCCAAGGGTGCAGTCCTTCACTGATGAGCTGTACTGACGTGGGTCCCCCACAGGGGCCACAAGTCCTACCCAGGAAAAACCTGCTCCAGTGTGGGCTTCCCTCTCCACAGGCCGCAGGCCTCTGGCAAGACCCTGCTCCATCCTGGGCCTTCCACGAGGTCACAGCCTCCTTCCTGCATCCACCTGCTCCACCATGGGCTCCTCCATGGGCTGCAGAGGGGTCTCTGCACCTCAGTGGTCCCCCATGGGCTGCAGGGGCACAGCTGCCCCACCATGGGCTGCACCACAGGCTGCAGGGCCACAGCTCTGGTGCCTGGAGCACCTCCTGCCCCTCCTTCTGCACTGACCTTGGTGTCTATGTTGTTGTTCCCATGTTCTCACTCCACTCTTTCCTAGTTGGAATTTCTTCTGCGCAACAATCTTCTGTTCTTAAATATATTATCCCAGAGGTGTTACTATTGCTCCTGACTGGCTCAGCCTTGGCCAGTGGCAGGAAGTCCATCCTGGAGCCGGCTGGCATTGACTCCATGGGACAAGGGAAGCTTCCAGCAGCTTCTAACACAAGCCAGCCCTGTAGCCCCCCCGCTACCAAAACCCAGCCACAGAAACCCACTACACCTTCCCATTAATAAGCTTTGAATTGCTGTTTACTAATACTTAGGTAGGACATGATACTTTTCTTTCATTGTATGTTATTGTTTTTTTTTAATCCAAGATACACAAAATTCTAGAAATAGTTATATTTTTAAAGTATGCTGATATGTTAACAGAGTAACTGATTCTAATACCTTTTCATCTCTAGTTTTTCTTTCCATGATACATCTGTACATCTATCAAAAACTATTTTATGAAAATATTTATATATAGAAGAACAAAATATTAGAAAGAACACAGATGTTTAATTTTAAAGAATAGCCCTTTACTCATAAATTCTATGTGTATTTTGAACATCACATTTAATTCCAAGGCTAACGTACTGACAATGAACAAATTTCACCAGTTTAAATTGCACTTCCAGTGCCATGATTAAGTATTGTTAGAAACCTGTCTTGACCTTACCAAGACTTCAGGAATGTTTTTGCTGATATTGCACTAGGAAAAAATATATCTTAAAGTAATGAAAAGATGATATCAGCTTTGGGAAACTGTCAGAAAATTGGAATTTTGAAAATAAATTTGTGCAAAAATTTCAATTTAAAATGTTTGTATTTATTAAATTTGTCTAACTATATTCTTTACAAAATTTTAACTCCAATTCAGTTCCAAACTTCTGTCTCTTTTGGAGCTGAACTAGATTTTATGCAGACTGACAAAATGGGTCAGGCAGTTTTCACAACTTGAAGCTGCTCTAAGTGCAGTGACATTGGTCAATATGACTCACAAATGTGCTTAGAAGATTTTGCCCTTTCCAAGTCTTTCCTCTTGTTGGTTTTTTTTTTTTTTCCTGTAACGTTAGTGCATCCTAGCAGTAATTGTAATTGATTAATAACATTCCTTTCTGATTACCAAGTTGAAAATGTGCTTTTAAGAATTTTGCAATTATTTCATACTTTCCTTCCCCCCAGTCAGGTGCAGTGAACTGCATGCTTTGCAAGAAAAAAAATGGGTCAGTTTTCCCCTCATTAATTTTCAAATAATTTTCAGCATCATAGATATTGAGAAGATAGGAAAAATGTGCTATATATCAAATTAGTCAGTAGATGCCAAGCAATGCCCCCCTCGCCCCCAGCCCATATGTTTGCTTGCTGCACAGATTGTGATCAGTTAAAGAACAGAGTCCCATTGTAAACAGGCAAAACTGCAAGTTTAGTTTTGTTGAATCATCACATCTTTTGTGCTCCTTCTGATTTTTCACACATACCTTCTCCCTTCCTCTCCATTACATGATGAATCTCCCAAAGGCAAACTCCCTGAGAGGTTGTGTGGCCAAGTTACTATTCACAAAGGCATGTTACAGTACCAGAAGTTTGAGGGGAGGGGTACCTTCTTCTTTCCTTTCGTAGTTATGTATTGAAATTTGTCAGGGAATTAGCCAATTATTTCACATGTTCTCACTTTCCTCTTCTTTTGAAGAGTTCCTTGATATCAAGTTAAACAGTTTTGTCCTTAGCTGATATGTGTGCGATGCACATTTTCAGTTCAGGTATTAAAATTTTAAGTGCTCATTAGAGACTTTTTCTTAACACAATGAATTTATATCTTACCATTCACTTATGTGAAGCACATGTGGCCACCGATGATCCTGTGGTAGAATAATTGTCCCACGCTTAACAACTTGTATAACCTTGCATTCATCAATTCAAGGTAAGGCTATTTTTATACAAATCAGTATTTTGCTAGAGTTAGCACATTATGTGAGGTTACTCTAGTTAAAGAAGTGATAGAATACCACAGGCCAACTAAAATATACTAGAGAGAAAAAAATGTTAAATGGGATCAGTGAAATGGTCTATCACTTGCATTCTACTAAAATGGATATTCAGAGCTAGTCTTAGAAAAGCTGAAAAAAACTTAACCCTCTTTCCCTGCCCCAAGAAAGCTTAGCTGGTAGCTTAAGTAATTAATTAATATTTTCTGTTGCCATGTCATAAAAGTAATTTTTAAGCAGTTTTCACCACAAAAAACCGGGAGAAATTTCTTCTTATAAACTGTCATCATGATCTGATTGAATTACAGAGGTACACTACAGCTTTTAACAGGTCTTCCACACAACTGTATTGTGTTGCAGACAAAACGTCTGCAACAAGCTAAAATAATTGCATTTGAAATTAGGGAAAGAAAAACAAGAAAGCAAAGTTTAGTAATAATTCTGCTTAATATGTTTGAGAGAACATTTCAAGATCTGAACATGGAAGACATGATTGATCACTGCCTGGAGAAAATCATTCTGTCATAAGACAGAAAAAAGCTATCTCCCACACAAGAATATTTCATGTATGGTCTTTTACTCTGTCCATTCAAAATGGTGCATTTTCAAGGACTAAACCGATCCTCCAATTCACTTTATTTTCATCTATCTAATAGCAAAACCCAGCAGAAAAGCTTAGCTTTTCCCATGAGGATGTCATCTCCGAATCTTCCCTGAGCTTACCATACATGTTTATTCTCAGTTGTTCTGCCACAGAAGACAAATATACTTTTACAGAGTAAACATTTTAACATAACAACTTTAGAGAAGAAATATGACTTGATAAACGCAGAAACGGGTTTGAAGAAGAGACAAAAATAGAAGCTTGGAACTTCAGAGAAGGACAGTAAGTAAAATGGCAGCATAAAAATATTTAAATTAATAGGTAGCTTCAGTATTGTCTCCAGTATTCCTATCGCAAGAAAACATTCCTTGCAAGCACATTCTTATGAAACACAGAATAAGGATTTAAACAGCTCCTCAGTATCAGCAGGCCTGCAAAAGGCAGGTAAAAAATAACATCAGGAACCATATTGCTTCCCCACAACTGCTTTCAGTGTTTTCTGTGTCCCCAAGGTCTACAACTGCCACATGCATCTGCAGAGGATTGACTCTGCAGACACTGGACAGCATCCTCCCATGCCCAGCTCCAAGGGGAGGATCGTCATTATTTTAGTCACATGAGTTGACTATGGAACCCAAGATGTTTTGGGTCTAATAAATACTCTGGAGTCCTGCACAGAATTTCTCTTCTCCCTCAGATCAGGCCCAAGGGAATGCACTCTGCAGTGGTATAACTGTGATGATGAATTTGTCACATAATGAAAGCACTAATGAAGCTCATTGACTTAAAGTTCCCTTCCTCTAGGCCAAATATGCACCCCTTTAAAAAAAAATTAGAAAGGAAAAACAGAAAGGTGGAAGGATATGGGATTTGAAGTATATAACAATAGTTTCAAGAATTGCATGAAGGTTACTGGGACATTTTAAAACTATTTAACGTCTCAGTTCCCTTTTCAGTTTCATCTGTTTCAGTGTTTACTAATAGCTCAAGCACAACTCTGGTCTAATTAACAGGAAGGTCATCTGAACTTTAGTCCCTCATGTCTCTAAAACAAGGAGGTGAAATGGAAAGCGTGAGAAGTCAGGTTCTATTCAGATGAAAACTAAAGTCCATTTACTGGTGAAGCTGAAAGAAACAGTTGACTGCAGGTATTTTTTCCCTTACAGTCATGAGTGACCAGATTAAATTGCACTGATTTGTCCCTTCAAGATATTGTCATACACAATAAATGCTTATATAAAGTAATTGCAATAAGAAAAAATCTTTAACTGCTGTTCTCCATGGCTGCAAATGCACAGAATATGAAAGGGAATAGATTTTTTTAGTTTCAACTTTGAAAGTCCAGTGATGCCATGAACTTTGTGACATAAATTAAGTCAATGAATAAATAAAATATACAGTCAGTGAAGTCGAAAAGCCAATTCATCTTGCATAAAGCAAAAAAATTATCCAAGCTCTGTCAAATTGCACCATTCATACAGCAAGTTAACTCAGCAGAACTGTGTGTGGCATCATTTTTCCCAGTCTACATGCAATTTATATTTTAGCCCAGAGAAGTGCAAGTGTCTATTCACTGGTTGTTGAATTTCTTGTGAGCTCAGGTTATTGATGTTTTCACTTAAACATGAAATTAAGTAGTTTGGATTTTTCCTTGCTAATATGACCAGAAATCCCAATAATGCCTTATAACTTCCTTGTTCCTGTTAAGTAAGGGGTTATTGAAAGAGGAATTGTTTGTATATCCTGGCTTTTGAAAAAGTCAGTTCAGTTTTTTGATGCAGACATCCTGTGAGGCTACATAGTCTGATGGGGATCTTTAGACCTCAGTTCCCACATCTGCAAAGCAGATTTGAGCTTGCTACTCAAATGTGTGAGTTTGCTACAGTCAACGTGGTGATGTATTCAGAAACTCCACTGATGAAAGGCACATACATAGCATTTTTGTATTCTTCCATACATGATTTTTCTCCTTTAAAGAATGCTGTCATTTCATTTTTTATTTCTATTACTTAACTGATGTGGAAGGTAATCTCACTGGTCTGAGTGTATCTACTAATGCAATCTATCAAGCTGTAGAGATTACACTGCAGGGGCTGTTTTCAGAATTGCACTGGATCAATAACACAAGATCGTTTAAGCACACTTGCCTTCTTCCCACCTGAAGCAAATGGTTTGATTATCTCTTCACAGAGATTATGACACAAGGTGCTGACTATGGTTTTAATTTTATTTGATTGATGGATTTAGATTTCAGCTGCACACTGTCTAACTATGCTTATCCACCCACAGTTCAGTTGCCACAATGATATGCCTTTTTTGTGTCTGTGTGTCTCATCTGAAGAGTGAAGATGATATAGTGGAATAATAACTCTACAGTTTAATATTCTATTGAGCATCCCCAACTGCAGTTCAGCAAATGCAAAGCTGAGAAGTTTGCACATTACATTTCTGGAAGCTGTTATCTTATTGGCCTTGGAATATGCTAAAAGAAAATAGAAGCCTCAGAAACCAAATGAAAGACATAAAAAGTAAAAGCCTAGAAGCTCAGTTATTGAGCTGAAAGAAGTTACTTACATATGAAAGAAGCAAGAAAAATAAGCCGTTTGCCCCAGGCCGCCTGATTTGTGAGAGCCTCATTACATTACAACAGATGTAGTCTGAATCTGCTGGTATTTTTCTTCTTTTATCATTAAGTTGGCAAAAATCATTCTAAGATTGTACATATTATGTTTCATAGTTATGTTCCCTACAAATGAAATCAACTTTCTTGCAGGAAAAAAAAAAAGAGACAAAACCCCTTGTAGGATGTCACAATATGTCATAATGTGATAAGATATTATTTATTTATCCACTGTGCTTTTATTGTACAGTGCAATCAACACAGTTGCAAAGGTAATCTTCACATTGCACAGTGAGATTCTTTTTTCATCAACATGGATAGAGATGCAAGCCACCCAGAAAGGCCCTGAAGATTTGCAATATCCACCAGTTTGGCTTGCAATATAATTCACCTTGATGGGCTTTGGATGATAGGATGTAGACAGCTGTATTTGAAGGTGCCCAGAGTCACAGTTTTGGCAGATCAATGACCTCCTGTCATCCAACCTTACATTAATTACCAATTATAACTAAGCAATCATTTATATTTCCACATTCAGTGGTATCCAAAGAGGTTTAAATCCACAATAAAATTTTATATTAGAAGGCACTTCTATAGCCAAAAAAATGAGACCAGAAAGAAAGGGCCATCAGTTTGCTGAAATGCCAGTGTTCCCCATCCATCCATTCCCATAATGCCCATATGTGGCAATGTGGACATGTGTTAAAACAAAGACTTAGTTTTGTCCAGTTTGCCATCATAAACTAATACACACCTCTTATACCAAATATATTGAATTTCTGCATTTTAAGCTCACTTTTTCTTTAATTAATCATCACAGAAGGTCGAAAATTATCTTAATTCTCTATTACATGCACACAAAGTATTGCTATTTTCTCCCTGTTCATTTGAGATCTAATAGCCTGTCTGCCCAAGCTGTGAAATGAAACCCTAGGTCTCCAATTAAGAGTCAATCACATAAATCTTGAGATAGAGAAGAAGCACAAACACTTGCTCGGAGTTTCAGTTTTACATTATGCGTTTAATTGTGATGACCTTTCCCCATGCACTACTTTAGTATTGAAATCATGGACTGGAATGAATGCTTTTTATCTTTAGATTTGACTTGCTCTTTATGACAAATACCAAAAGCCAAATTCTGGTCTCATGTATAGTGGTGTAAATTTAAGGTCTCTCTATTGAATTTCATGTGGTATTAAACTACTAATTAGTTCTGTACGAATCACTGAGCTACTCTTTAGAGCATGTATGCAGTATGAATAGCAGAAGGAAGAGCAGGTTTTAATAAAGTACAAGTTTTATATAGTCAATAGTCCTTTAGTACTTTGTTACCAGTTAACCAGAAAAAGTAATTAAAGTCTATTTTTAAAAAATAGAGTGTAATTTCAAAAATTATGTAAGATAGATATATTTACAGGACCATGTTCGTGAAATAAACATGGACCACCTGATGGCTGAAATAAACACAGATGAAATAAACACTGAAATAAACACTGGATGAAATAATCATGACCATGTGTGAGATCCTGGATCCGAATCTCACTGAATTATTGATATGGATTGAAACCCACTCCCTGTGCATGTGGGGAAGGGCTGGGCCTGGACCTGCAGGAATGTGATAAGGTCTGCTGAGGGCACAGGGCAGAGCTGAAGGCAAGGCCTGCAGCCCACGCAGAGCACATGGCAGAGCTGAAGGCCTGTAGCTGGGCTGTCGGTCAAGGCAGACCTGCCTGGTAGCCCACCCACACCATCCCCCTGCAGCCTGTGACTGCTACAGCACAACTCATTCTGTCCTGAAAGGCACTGGTCGGATATCCTGCCTGGGAGGGAAAACTAAGCTCCTTAAATACACAAGACTCCATGTGGTCTCTCCCTCCTTCCCTCTCATCTCTCCTGCAGCCTGAACCATGTGAGTCAATAACCGTTTCTCTCTTCTCTCCCTCTCTATTCTTCCTCTCCAGTCGGCATCATGTGAATCATCGAATCTTGTCGGTAACTATTCTCCTCTCCTTCTCTCTTTCTTTGCCCCTTTTAATCTGTTTTCTTCTTTTACCCTTTTCCTTCTCTTGTGGGTAACTTAAAACCAATGAACTGTGTTTTACTAAAGCTGGTATATGAATTTTTTTAGTGGACGTTTCCTGTGGAATGGGTCTTTGTGCTGAATGTTTTAGTGAAATGTTTTTTTCTTGGTTGTATTTTACTCCTCTAAAAACCTCTTGGCAAAATATCTTATTTTTCTCATTAAATTAAAAAGAATTTCTCTTAGAGAAGAGTGTGCGACTCTTTCTTTGGATGCTAATTAGAGGTTATAACAAACCAAAAGGTTTTTATAAAGTCTTAAACAAAAATGCAGCCACTCTGGGCAGTTTATAGCTTAATCCAGAGCACACCATGAAATAAACATTGACCCCTGACCCTGGAGAGGAAATAGGGCCCAGAAAGCTAATTTGAATTTGAGGATCTCCTCCTCCGAGCTCAACACTTGACTATTCCAATAAGCAGGAAGTTAGGCAAAAATATGAAGAGGCCTGTGGATGAACATGGAGCTGCGGGCAAAACTCAAACATGAAAAGAAAGTATGCAGAAATACAGAGTTCTGAGTTCCCCAGTGTCAGAGAGATTTGGAGCAATTTGAGAGAGGCCAGCAAAGAGTCACTAAGATGATTAAAGGACTGGACCCTGTGTCATATGAGGAAAGACTGAGAGAGGGGACTGCTCAGTCTGAAGAAAAGGCTCAGGGGGAAACACCAATGTGTATAAATATCTGAAGGAGGCTGTAAAGAAGACAGAGCCGAGTTCTGGACAAGTTGCCTCAAGGACTAGAGGCAATGAGCACAAACTGAAAAACAGGAGGTTATATCTGAACATAATAAAACACTTTTTTAATGTGAAGGTGGCAGAGCACTGGCACAGTTTGCTCAAAGAGGTTATGGAGTCTCTGTCCTTGAAAATATTCCAAAGCTGTCTGGACACAGTCCTGGACAATCTGCTCTAGGTGCCTCTGCTTGAGCAGATGGGTTGGAGCCAATGACCTCCAGACACAATTGTCAACCTCAACCATCCTGTGATTCTATTGTCTTGACAGAGAATCTAAACAATTCAATATAAAGTTCAACAAAAAATACATTATCAAATGTGAATATCAAGATATTTATCCAATATCATAATTGAAAAACAGCGAGCAAGTTGTTCTGTTAAGACCTTGCCCAATCTAACTCTAATCTAACTTCCAAATTCACATTTCCCTTTCAAAACTTGTGCGACAGGTCAGGGGTTTGGGGATTTGCTCATTTGTTTGTTTGCTTGCTTGCTTTTTTCTGTCAGCACAGCATTTCAACTGAAGAATTCTCACTAAGCCAAGCTTAAATTAGGGGAACCAAGGCTACAGGATTTAGAGGGACAGCCTATGTAAAGCCTGTGCAGAGCTGAACTCATAACACGTTAATCAGTGTTGTCATCTACAGCAAATGGAATGTGAAGTTCTGCTTCTAATCTTAAGGCTTTTATGTTAGTTTTTTGTAGGACTTGCTTGGGTTAAGATTTGAGGTATTCCAAACATTTTAGAGTTAGTGTAAAAGGAATTCTTGGTATTTCTAAACAGGATAGCTTTTTTCCACACAGTACCATACAGACTGTCATGTGACATGATGAAAGACCACTGTAATAGGCTGTAGCAATCGTGCAAATGAAATGTTTTTCAAGGGAAATAAATTATGATTCTTAGAATGTGAGGTGCAAAGTGTAAAGCAGAATAAACGCACTTTGTGCCATAGAGTAGCAAATATGTGTCCCAAACGGCCACAACATGAAGAAGAAAGAAAACAAATATGACAAAGAAAAGCAAAGATTAATTGAACAACTGAAGGACAACACATCTTCAGTAGTCATTGGCCTAAATGCATCTTGGAAGGAATGGGATATTTGATAGTTTAGGTATTATTTTTGGCACTAACAAAGGCAGTGGAATCTGCTTCTAATATTTAGTTGGCGGAAAAAAGATATGTTCAAAGGAATTAAAGCATGACTTGATTTGAAAATTTTTCAATGAGCAATATAAAACAAAAAATACAACATTCATGTGAATTCTACACATTAAAAAGGGGAAAAAAAGGGTAAATTCTAAAAGGAGAGATCATAGATTGTTATTTGACTTCAATGATTCTTATGTCTAATATCATTAGGTCAGATCAGAAGTCTCTGTCAGTGTTTCAAACACTTGCCAGGAGAATGGACCTGGAACATTTTCATGGAGTGACTTTTCCTCTGAAATATCTTCTCTCTTCCAACAGATAGGTGTTTAGGGGATTCCAGAATGAAAGTTCTATCTCAACCATTGCTTTTCTCATACTTATATAATTATCTAATTTCTTCTTGAACACATATTTACTTCTTGTATCTGCACTATTTGGTTTCTATGGATATGTTCTAACTGCTAAATAAAGAAAGGTCAGAAACTTACACTTGAAGCCGATTGTCAAGGTTTGTCCTACATCCTATTAGCCTCATGAGTAGCTTGGTCACATCCCTGCTACACAACACTTGGCCTTACAGAGTCCCCCATGACACTAAGACAACTATTCTTGTGTTAGTTTGCTTCGAAATGTCTGAGGTAAAGTTTGGACCATGCAATGTTAAATTCAGTGGTGCTCCACAACACAAAAAGAGTTATTCATTGCCTACCCCCAAGTGTGATGTGACCAGAAGAATAGGGAAAATGTTTCAAAACACAAACCCCTGCTGGGACTGGGTATAGGGTAGATAGAAACTGTGGAGGAGCAGGAATCAGAGTGGGAACGGTTCCAGGCGTGGAAAAAGATACACAACAATTGAAAAAGGACTTTATTATATGGATTTTACAGTTCTTATGTAGTTTCAAATATGTGCATTGTATGTTACCCCTACAGTTGTGATGCCCGGGCATGTCCAGGGATGCCTCGAGTTGTCTGTTCCCTGCTTTCCCCGCTTCTCCCTCTGATTGGCTGAAAAAGCTGCAGTGTGAAGAGAGCTACCATTGGTCCTTTCTTTTCCCAGTTCCTCTCCAGTTCCTCCCTCTTCTCCCGAGTCCATACTCCTATTCGTTCCCCTGGTTGTCTGTCTCATGCTCCACCCCATTTTCTGGCCCTTTCTACACCAGACCTTATATAAACCCTCGCACACGCTCAATAAACCACCATTGCACCTTCAACCTCGACTCGGACCCTTTGTGCAGTGTCGTGGTCCCACTGCCCTCTCCCCTGGACCGTGACAAGAAACAAACTGCATACATTATCATCATCATCTATATGACCTTTTAGGATCAGTATCTTCAGGAGTTCTAAAACTTCAAGTTCTTGTAGAAAACTTGTTGCAACAGTCACAAAGTTAGGCTAAAATGGGGTGCAAGCAGCATAAGGAGTAATTATTAGTGTCATTGTTACCCCATGACTGTATTTACACTGGTAAATAACATAACCCAGAGTCCTTTCTCTGGTTCTGAAGGTCTTGTGCAAATTCCGTAATTCTCTTCATACTCCAACTAGACTGTTGTCCTTCAGTCCATATGTGGGGGACAGCTGATGCAAAAGGCAATTCCTTGAACTGTGTGCAAGAATTGTCTGTGGGACCCACCTGGGACAACCTAAAGCTGAAGACCATCAACTACACAGTACAAACAGCTGCACATCAGTAACTGAGTTTGTGATCTTACTCTGATAGATTGAGCCTATGCATTCAGAGTTAGTGTTATAGAGAAAAAGTATGTCCTTTGGCCATTGAACCCACTATGAATAAGTTTTGATGGCTGCATTTTAGCTTTAAAAAGTTAGAAATACAGAGAAAATTCCCCAGTTATCTTCTCTGCAACCTTCACAAAACCTTTAAAACTAGACTTTCCCACTCAGTATTTTCTAAACCAAAAAGCTTTAACTATATTATATTTCCTCAAATAATCTTACACTCTTTTTTACACCTTTACAGTTTCTCTTAGGGCTTTTTTTGGAGACAGAGTGACCTTGTGCAAACTGGGCTTAAAAGGTTTTTCTTATATGAGATTATACTGCTTGCTGCAAGCTTTGATTTTTGAAAAGACCACAGATTTATGGCCCAGAGCCAAGAACACGTTTAAATATATCTTTAGGCATCTCATTGTTTCTTTCAGTTAATCTAGGCAAAGTTCTAATGAAGCTAATCATATATCTAAGGGCAAACAAATACTTCAACTTTTTTTTGGCTTGAATTTTAAAAATCCAGATCAAGCCCACAATAGCAAGAGTACTGGAAAGAATAAGGAAATGATTACCTCTTCTAACTAATATTTTTTAAAAAATCTTTTCTGATGTCAGTTTTATACATGGAAAAATGTTCTTTTTTTAATTTTTAATCCCCATTAGTATGCTTTTTGATTTTTTAGATTTAGTCGCCATATTCATGATTTCCTCTTCTATCAAGACAATGATCTAATAATAGTTACAATCAGAGAAATACCAGTTGACTACAATGCAAGCTGATATGGCTTGTAATTCTTTAAGTATCTGTACGAAGAGAAGAGTTAATGAAGGATTTTTTTTAACATTGCTTTATAAATAAACTGTGTGACCAGAACCAAACCAAATTCTGATTTAGAATTTACCCATTCTGTAAAGCTCAATTTCATACCACAGACAAGATTAGGTATCTCATGCAAGTCAATGGCTACAACAGCATCATTCATCACCCATAAATAAGGGCACCTTGTCCATCTGATCTAACATGTGTTAGCAGATCCACAAAACTATTTATCTGCAGTCATCTCTGCAATTACACTGCAGCTATATACTCATCTTCCAACTCTGCTAATAGAGCTGTTCCAACTACAGGTACACCTCTAAGGTCAAAGTGTAGACTGTGCCCAAGGGAGACTTGAAGAAGAGGAAAAGTACTGGTAGTCATATTAAGCACATGGACTTTTCTACTGCATTTTTTAGCTATAGGTTGTCTGGAGAGTAGTCTGAAAAAATCTTGACCTTCTGTTAAAGAATCATAGATGAGTTTAGCAGTTAGGTTGGTTTGTTTGGTATGAGAATAGTAAGAACACTATTAGGACTGAGGGAAGAATTAAAAGGGAACCTAGATTTGGAATTAAGAACAACTGAATAGGGATATGAAGAAGATCTAAGGAGGCAGTTAGACTATATGAAAAAAACCTGGAAACAGCAGTCATAAACTGTGGTGGTAATAGAGTATTCTTTGTATTTTTAATATTTAGGGGGAAAAAAAAGAAAATATGTTTATTTTAAATTTCCTTAAAGAGAGCATATAGTCTTTGTCTTTAATGTCAGATGCATAGATACAGAAGAGGATAGTATGGGTAATCTGAGAAAAATTTACTCTAGCTGAAAACTTCATTGATACCAGTCTTATAGGTTTCACTGAAAATACAATGATCAAAAATACTAAGAAATACCAGCGATTATTTGTTGTAAAATACCAGATATCTCTTGCTTTGTCCTTAAAAAAATTATCAAGCATGCATGCAGCTGTCAAACTACCTTCATCTGGATATAACAGATATCATTATGGTTATCTATCTAAATTAAGCCCTGCCAAAAAAAAAAAAAAAATCAACCTTTCCTGCCTAGCCCTTCCCAGTCTGAAAGGGATGATCAAAAAGGATGAACTTTTATGTTTTCATCCAGCTCCAAAATGTTGTTTTGTTTTTTTTTAAAAAAATGTAATATTAAGAGCCTTCATGTACCACACCAGGTGAATGCCCAAAGATGACATATGCAGTTTTCATACTGGAGAGAAATAGCTCACATTGTTCATTGCTGGATCAGTGTAGGGACTGAGGAGTGTTAACTTTCATAGATGTTTGTCATAAAGTTTCTTTTCTGATATGCTTAGAAAAGAGGTTATATATATAGCAGTGTATATAGTGGTATTGGCTGCCTTTAGCTTGGACAGTGTCAATAAGGCATGAGAAAGAAATAAGGCATGTACATGACAAGGAAGCTTTTCATCAGTGTTTCCAGAAACTTAAGAAATTTTGGTCATCTCCCTGAACAAAGCCCTTCTGGCATATTACAGGCTGGTCCAGTCATGAATAGACATAGAAAAGAACATTTAATAGCTGATGAAAAAGACATTTGTAATTTCCAATCCAAGCTGCAGAAAGTACCAGCTCATAGCAAAGTTCCTGTGGAAGATTTTATTTTGTACTTTAAAAATCCCATTCAGATAAATACAGGGATATCATATCTTTTAACAGAAAGATTAAAAAGGTCCTGTTGCAGTTATAATCCTTTACAGATCCCTCAGTATTTCTGCATGATCAGCCCTTTTTTCCTATCCTTGTTCCAGCTCTGTAGAATTAATCTTCTTGGAGTAGATGCTCACTTGTTAAATATATCCATCACTGAAAGATAATTGTAATATATGACAAATGTACCTTGAGAAGAATTCATTATAGACACCAATCTGACATTAGAGGATAGTGATGTGTTAGCAGCATCTTTTCTCCCCAAACAGGTTGTGAAATCAGACTTTAAGATAATTGTATGTCTTATCTAAAATCCCTCCACCTAAATTGATACTTTATAGATGACTACTGAATTGTTCCTCCAAAGACACAAACCTAAATTAACCTCAAGTGCAAAAGAGGTTTAGTGGTCTGCATAAGAAGCTAATATAAACAGAGAAGTTAAAAATCTCTTTAGCTCTGAATTTGTTATCTTAATTATTTTTTCTTATCAAAGTAAGAATAAAGTTTGGAAACAATACACAAAAGACTAAGAAGGTATGTCATCCTGTCACCTCTGTTTCTCTCTTCTTGTCATTTTGCCTGAGAGAAAGCAGGAAGAGCATTTTTCCCGGGTCCTTTAGTTCACAGGGTTATTATAACCCTCTCATTAAAACATTCTCTGTCATGGCTACCATGGGGAAACTGAAGCCCACTTGTGCTGACTTTCAGTGATAGAAAATTCTCATCTTTCTGAGTCTAACTGTGCTAACCTCAAACTAGAGCAATTTTAGGTGAATATTAAATTCCACTAACATTGCAAAAATGTTTTCAAGAAATGATTAGATATTATTTAAAAACTTCTAATTTCTTTTTCCTTTTTTTTTTTTTGTTTGTTGGTTTGGTTTTTTGTTTATTTTGTTTGGTTGTGTTTTTTTTTTAATTTAAGATCCCGTTTGCATCCCAGATGGACCTTCAAGTGGAGATTTTTTGTGATTAAAATAGAAAATAATTCAAATATAGGAACCTATATAACAGTTGAAGTAATTTTTTATGGGAATTTCATGCTACAGGAATGACAGTAGTGGGAATGGAGATTTCTTCATAGCAATAGTCTCTTGTCTCTTTAAAACATCATTTCTCTACAGCAAGGAAATTTGCTCATCTCAAATGCTCATTACAGTCCAACTTAATCTGCATCTGATGTAAGTATCAGTTATTTTACAATGTGATGGATTCATTTTTTGCTGAACAATGCATATTAATTCAATAATAGGTTATTGAAAAAAACTTCTGCTGTTTGATTTTTGCTTATTTTGCTTCTCTGGTCATCTCTTTACAATACTTAGAAGTATGATAAATTCACATGAAAATGTATCTTATTTCAAAGCTTTAAAACTTTATTACATCATGTAGTAATATTTTGAGCAGTGACTAATTTTGGTTGTGCAGATGTTGCTATCTCATTTTCAAAGTACAGTGTACTTCTAATCAATGCTACTCTCAGCCCAAAAGTTGAAAGGTAAAAATCAGTTAACACTTTGTATAAGGTTAAGCCTTCATTTTAGCCCTCCAAAAGGGCTTCATTTTAGCCCTGTTTTGTTCAGAAAGTACTGTTTTTTGAAAGAAAGTATGCACCATAGAGCCTCACACCAGGAACATGTTTAGAAAGCATGACTGTTGTGATCCAATCTAACACAGAGACCCAAAGTGTCTCCTTACCGCATTTTCCATTCCTCCACCCGTGCAATTAAATCACTGCCGAAGGCAAAAGTAGTGCAGACAACTTGGAAATATTGCCTTCGCTGCTCCTCAAAGGCCTTTAAGGTACCTTCTTATTTCTCTGCAAGCACTTCTATATTGCTACTCATGTGGAGAAGCTCTTATTCCCACTCCTTCAGATGGGAGATGACCGAAGAATGATCGACATCCTCAGTTGTGGTGAATATCAGTGTAAGAAAAGGAATCAGTCACCTATGGGCCTTGAAGTTCAGTGTTGTTTTAATCCTTACTCTAGTTCTGAGGTAAAGTCACTGTCTGTTTTTGCCTTGAGCATAAAAACTAACAATGTTGATGGAGGACTTTAGCACTCCATTCCAAAATAAACCCTGTCCAAGAACTGTTCAACAGATGTTATTTTCCTTGTAGTCTTTTCTCCAAAGCCTTGTTAACACAAGAGATTGAATTTGTACCTCAGGGACTCAAACTTTATTATGGAGCTGCAGGTAAAATTCTTACTTTGATCAAATAAAAAAATGACAAAGTAGTGCCCTAACTTATAGCTGTACAAAGTAATATCAGAGAGGAAAGCAGGCTGAAATTTTTGGTTATCTTAATCAAGTTATACCCATATGTGTTTGAGAGAGAGATACTACCCTCAGTTTACAGCAGAAGTGTTGCTGTTAACAGATGCTTAATGCATTGTTCAAGAAGGAGTAAAAGGCAAAACGAGAAACAATAGTAGATATTAAACAAGTCTTTTTCAGAATGTCACAATTGTAAGAGCTGACCACCTCAAGCCTCAAGCCTCAGAAGAAGATGAGTTCCATTGGTTGAAGCATAAATTCTATATCTATATCATCTATATCTTTTAAATCAATAAAAGTTTGTATCTGAATCTGTGGTGCTTCCAATAGCAATTTTCACACTGCATGTGCTTTACTTTGAACACTCTGACAAGGAAACCCAACAATAAATCTGGTTTCAGGGCTAAACAAAACATAGAAGGTGGAAATCAGTTGGCACCATTTGGTTCAGAGACCATACGGTACTTTCAGGATCTGATAAAAACAATAGTTATTCTGTATTTAAAGAATCCTAGTGAAGAATCTAGAATTTCTTTAGAGGTCATAAAGCATATTTAAAATACTATGACTATTTATGACCCAAAGAAAGAGAAAAATCCATGAATTCACTGTCTGCAGAGCAATATGCAAATGACATATTGCATATTGTCCAAAAAGATCTCTTGTTTTTTATATAAAATAAATCATTATAAATGTGATCACCATAGGCAGGTAATGGTTTTTGCAAATACTCACCACATGTACATTTCAGAGGTTACAGAATGGACCCTTCACATCTGCTTTCCACACTACCATCAATAAAATATTCTTGTTAATATTTCTTCTAAGAGGGATCAAAAGCAGAGGATAATGTGTAGGATAATCAGCACCAAGAAAGCTCACTGAGCAAGATATTAGCAGTTGCTAAAATGGAAAATGTTAAGGTTTTGTTATTCAAAAGGAGAACCTTGATCTGTTCTGTCAAAATTGGACACTGTGTTTTCAATGCGCTTTCCAGCCAGGAAAATGGAAATCCACTGCAGCAATTGTCTTCTGCAGTAACACTATATATGTTATATAAAGATTTAAGATACAGCTTTGCGTGTTAAAAGATGGATATGCCACACAGATGCTTCCTAAATCATCCAAGTTCAACCCGATCAATCAAAATAAAGTTGAAATTGCCCATTTAAAAAGCACCCAAATTTCAGTCCTGGTAAAGGTAATATCAGTCTGATTAATATTCGTATAGCTTCTCTCGTTAACTACTTCATGTTTACATAGAATACATAATGGAAAATTATTTTGCCATTTGACATGACTCAGACTGTGTTAAACATAACATACTCTCTCTAGTCTGTACACTAAAATAGAATTTCATCAATTGCTTTATTCTAAGAGTCATCAGTATCACAAGCTTCTCACAACTCTAGCTCACTATTTTTGACCAGTTCCAGTCACTAAAGAATGATCCCAATTTGTCATGTCAAGGACATATTTATGTATGAATATCATTTTGTGTGTTTACAGCAACTGTTACCGGAAAGTATTTTACATTTTTACATTTAAATATTTCACAATGAGCTTCATAATAACTCCAACATACAGGTACAAATGCTGTTATTTCAAGTTTATCTACCTTTGTGACATTATATCTGTGGCTTCCAGACACTGGGATTTCTGCAGGATTTCTTTGTGAATAGTCCTAAACACCTGACTAGCCCACAAAGTTATTCAAGCTCCACAAAGTTTAGTACCAGTTCCATCCTTGTTGGCCACTCAGTTGTTTTTGCAACAATACACATCTCCTGAGCCTTGAAAAATTATTTCTCCAAATCCTGGCTTCACCCCAGCCATCTTGAATTCCTAAAGAGGAATTTACAGCAGAGGACAAAAGGGACATTTCCTTTATAACAGAGAATCAAAGTGTGATTTCCCAGCTGAAAAGTAAAATCTTGTTTTACTGATTCACTGTTGAATGTAGCAAGGAAGCAGCTGAATAAGTTCCCTCCACAGACATACACATTCAACCCATCACACATGCATATGGGTGGTGTTCCCTGTCAGAACAGGCACATCACTTATCACTTAGCATCTGTTTCCTTTTTTCTCAGACTTGTTTACCAGCATTTTCATTGAGAAGCTTCCTTACAGAGGATAATTTTTTTCTACTCTCTCATTCAGTCACGATGAAGTTACACCTCCCAGCTGCAGCTATTTTAATAGTGCCAAGAGTAAGGTGTAAAATTTTTCAGTGTGACTCGGATTCTATCAAATAGAGAGCTAAAATACAGTACAAAACTATTACAATCAAAGCCGTTCATAGTGACAGTCAATTTAAACAATATTCTTCCAAGTTATGTTGCTTCATATTCATTGGCAGTAAAAGGACAATTATGGAATTATTTTTCGTTTCAGCCTAAAAATAAAAGGATTATTTTAGTAAACAATAATCCACATCAATATTATTTATTCTAACTAGTTAGAATTTAAGAGATAATTAAAGCAAAAAAAAATCTAGATGAAAAAGACTCACACTGGTTTTGTAAAGGTTGGAATGAAATTGCTATTTCTAGGAGTTTCCATGGAAACTACAGTCCTAAGCAAACCTCTGTACAAAAAGAAGAGATTTTTTTTTGTTGTTGTTGCTAAGTGTTCCTGAGAAAATCTGAACTACCATCATTATAATATGTAGCCAAACCAACAGGCATGCTGGTTGAATAATGTATAGCACACAACCACAGTGTTTACTTCCTGAATACTTTAGAAATGAAAGTTCAGGTATCTGCACGACCTTAAGATTTGGAGCTTTATAAATTTTAGATTCAGCATTGCAATATGTTTAAAGTAAATCAACATGGTCAGAAAACAAAATTACTCTGGACAAAACCAACAGGTTGCCAAATTTTTACATTCAATACATACCTGATAATCTTAGTAAATAAATAATTAATTGGTTCTTAATTGGTTTTCATATGATCAGCTACTCTTAGTGTTATTGAGAGCACCCTTCTATCCTCTAAGGTTTTGCTTATAGTTGAATATAGGAATTACACCTTCCATGACAGTTTTACTATGTAAGAACAGATGAAAGTCTTTTCATAGTGAAAGTGAAAAGTAGGGCAGGTTTTTCTTTGAAATGAAACCAGAAAGTTTTTCAAAAAAGAGATATATGATCAGACTGAAAATTCTTTATGGTCACGAACCAGTTTTGAATGTCTGTTTTTGCATCACCAAATCAGCCTTCATGGTTTCTGAAAATTTGGATAATTCCACAATTAAACCCTAAATAAGAGTACTTAGCATTGACAAGGAGTACGTGAGCCCATAGGAAGATTTATGAGAGAAGATGTACAAAACAAAACAGTAGCAAAAACTGAACAATATTGGCTTTTGCTAATTTAAGAATACAATACCTAGACTTCTAGGAAGAGAAAACGTTACAAGTTTTACATTCACTTCTGTTATGAAGATGGCAAACTTAAATTCATGTCCATCTGTTCTCCATCAGTTTCAGTGCTAATGTTATTTAGACATTACCTTGTTTTGTTGGAGTAATAACAGAAATGCCTGTGACTATGAACTAGCACCACAATGTGTTGTGACTATTGACACAATATTCCAAACATATCGATTGCAGGAATTTTGTTTCCTAAAGCAGTTGTATACTGTAGTGAAGCTTTAAATATTTAATTAAAAACCATGTATTAATAAAAAATGATTCAATAAGTCACCAAATGCAAAATTCTGCAATGATGCCTCTATAAATTATTTAGCAACCTCAAGAGTGTTGGTTTTAATAAATTAAATTCAAGGACATCTGGTCAACATACTTACAAAAACTAAAAATACAATTCTTTTTATCAGTGCAGCAGTCTGGGTTCTTATATCTCACCACGAACAATTTCAAATTTGCTTAATAGTTTCTTTCTCAGGCATGTTTTTTTTTCAGGATGATAAATTGATGATATGAAGAGTAAATTATGAAACACAACCAACAATTAAAATATATAGGCTAATATCTATTCTTCTTTAAATTTTAAATAACAAGCTAGTTAACCAAAAACAATAATCAGCAACACTATTTCCCTCTTCCTGAAGTTATCTGGACATTTCCTATTTTTTTTTTTGGCTGCCGAAAGTCCACTTAAAGAGCACTTAGCTCTACAAGAGCCTGGGATTTGTACTTCTGAGTCCTGCCAAGAGGTTCCACTTTCCATATAACACACTTCAGACTTTTGATATACTAATTCCTTTGAAACTACTTTCTATGATCTCCTTACTTCATTTTCAAAATGTCCATAATCATATCCAGTACAGTAGTCGAAGTGGTTACTTGTACTAATTACTCCTATTTTACTCCAGTTAAGTCAATGAATAAATGCATATATGTACTTCATAAAATGAGAATTGGTTTGTTGTTTTAAAAATCCACAGACTGAGCAGCTGTAACAAGTTGTTAAATGGAGATTTTGAATATTCCTCGCCAGTTAACAAGGTAATTGTCTTTAACTCTCAGAAGGGAGAGCTCTGGCAATCTATACTACACATTTTAAGAATCTATTTTCTCAAGTATTGTTCATAAATAATAAGCTGGGAGAGTAGCTGTTTGAGGTTATTCTTAGAAAGACAAAAATATTTTTCAGCAATAATAGTATATTTGAGAGTGAAGAACTTCCTGTTGTTTTTGGTATTCAAAAGCTCCTCCACAGTTTAGCCACTACCATCAATCAGTAACTCGGTTTTAGTGATTCAATAGGCTTTGTATCTCCATGTTTCTGCTACATACCTAGATTTCTGCTCCTTCTTCTTGTTATTGTTATTGTTTCATAGCTGAGTTTTTGTTTATCATCTGAAAGAAGTGATGACATTTCCTAAAAATTTAGCAGAATCTGTCACAGAGTATAGACATTGATGAGCATGGAGGTCCCAGTCACATAAGGGAATATTAAATATAATTAAAGTTTCAGAATAATTTAGGAACTAGTAGATGTTCAGCTGTTATGGATGTATCTCCTTGCTTTATTGCTTTTATTTTTTTAATGCTTAAGAATTAACAATAAACATAAACCAGAATTGTGCACCTGGGAATTCAGCAATCACCTGCTGAGAAACGTGACCTTATCAGAAAGGTTTATTTTCAAAAATAAGACGTGTGAAAAAATCCAACGGGCCTCAGAGTTCACTCAAATTAGAAAATGCAACCCATTCAGGTTAAGGGAGTTTTTGCCCACAGAAATCTACGAAATGCAAACGTAGCACCACCAGTGAATTGTTTAAAAAAAATGCAAAATGTTGTTCATAGCCTAACCCTTGTACACTTTCCATCACACCTTTATCTAGTAATTGTTCGGCTGCCTTTAAAAATGAACCTGTCACAGGTGCAAATGAATCATAGCAAAGGGCTAAAGGAAGCAGGATCAGGTATATGCCTGCAGTAACAGCAACACTGATTTACTTCATAGTTCCTAAAATAAAACAAATTAAAAATTAAAATACTGGTGTTTTTAGAGGCCTAGAACTTTAAAATTCCTCTTCAGTAGGAGCCCATGGCTAAGAATTTACCATATAAGGACGGTTCCAGGATGTGATCTCATCACACCATGATTAAATACACATGTTCAATGAAGGAGAGGACAAAAAAGTTCACCATTCAAAACCAGTAGTAAAACTACTTCATCAGGACAAGAATTTTCCATACCTTCTCTGTCCATGTAAATCAAAGAAGAATTAGTCAATCCATCAGGTTTTAGAGCATCCGGCAGCATTTTCACTCAGCCAATATCTTATGGTATATGACAGGATAAAAAAAATTGGGATTTAGTTCACAAATTTATTCCAAATTCTTGTGGGTTTAATTTACTTCAGTGTGAAGCTTTGATTTAATAATTGGCCTATTTTGTCAAGTGTCTGTGGGTCAAAATGCTGGGTCCATTTCTCAAATCATAATGGGTCTAGGAACAGTTACAGATGCTTACTACAGGGTAGTAAGGGATTTGGCTATTTTACCCCAGGTAACCCACCCTTTAGAACTAATATAAAGGGAAAAGATACAGGCCCATGTACCACAGTCTCTGGAAACTTCCTTTTTGCTCTCACTGGAGCAATGTAAGAACACCCTTTGCACTCCTTTAAATGCAGAAGAATCCTTAACCACTTGATATTTAATATCATCAGGGTGCAAAAGCTGGGAAATGGATTTTAGCAAGTCACTGTAAAGAGTTCATCAATTTGTCTCCTACCCCTTTGTTTTGGGAAGAAGAAAAAGGAAGACAGGGACAAATTAGAATTTTAAGTGCAGTTTCCACTTCCGGAAAGAGTTTTTCTAATGGGACCTGGTCATTGTTTCATAATTCTGACTGATTTACCCATTAACTTCATTATATGCATTAGCTTAGCTTTGCTAACAACAAAAAAAGTATACACTTTATCTAAATCATTGAACAATAAAGTTAGCTTTTCCTTTTGACCAGTTAAGTTTCCGTAATTTCCATTGCATTTGACTGAAATCAACATTTGTTTTAAAGCAGAATGCACTACCATTTGTAAGTAGAACTTTTATATTAGTTTATAGCCAAATTTCTAATTACAATTGATAGCTGCTTTGCTTAGTCTGGAATCTACAAAAAGTTCTGCATTTCTTTTAGGATTCATAAGTGGTCTCATAAAATATTGGCAGAAGTAATTTCATTTATACAATATTCTTAATCAGTACAGAAAAGCTGATTATGTATTCTTAATTCTTGTTGTCTTCAATGGCGGTATTGCAAGTCATAGGGATGATAGAGTGCACCATGTCTTGGGCAAAGACAGAGTAGGTGGCTTATTGAAAGAAAATTTTGTGCTGCCTCCAAAATCAGTAAACTGGTGAGTCCGGCCCCAATTTGTCCGCCCCCGTTCTCCAGGAAACATTCAGTTCTAGGTGAAGAGTAGATTGGTCAGTCTCTCCTGGCAGGAAAACTGGAAATGACTGAGTTGTGGAAAAAAATATCCCAATCCCGTTGAGATATATCTAGTTATCATTTAAATCAGTTTGAATGAAATTACTCTCCTATGTAGCCTTTGTGGACTACATGAGTTCCATTTAGTGCTTCACAGCACTATACAGTCACCAGATCAAGGTCAATGAGATTTGATCATGTTACAGTGCCATGTTTTGCAGACCAAATAACTATAGCAGACCCAAAAGCAAAAATATCATTGTGCTCTGTGTCTGACCTATTGCCTAAGTTCTGTTGTTCTAGGCATGAGCCACAAATTCAACAAACAACTCTGTGTGTTTAGATCAATCTCAACACATGCACAGAGTCCAACACTTTTGGGACAAACTCGCTTTGTGTGAACAATAGGATTTGTCTGCAAACACAACAGCCATTCATCCGGAGAACCATTAAATCACGAGACAGAACAGTAGTGTAGCAAATTTTTGCAAAAGGTGGTGGCTTCCTACCAAAATCAGGAGGGTAGTGGTTCTGGATTGGTAGCTGTGGTTTTCAAAAGAATTAAGTGGGGTCTTCATAATGGAGAAAGTTTGCCTATGGAAAACAAGCCATTAACAAACAAAGCAACAGAACTGTCCATTGTGTAACCCGGTTTTCTTCTCGGATACATTATGGTAATTTCCTACAACGTACTTAGGATGCTGAATGGGAAAACTGAGCCGTAATATCCATGCACAGGGTTTAATAAGAAGCGTACTGCATGCTGACAAGGCGGATTATGACAACTGCAACAAGAAGACAATGACGTCTAAGTCAAGAGCAGGTTTGCAAATACTACTCCAAATGTGTGTAGTTAAGACGAGAGTATTCAATAACACTGTTGCTATTCAAGGCAGCTCTGTAGCAAAACCTTTCTCTTTGCAAATTGGAGGTGGGCAAGGTCTCTTTAAGGCATGGTATGGGTAAAGAGGAAGCAGCTGTTACACTAATCAGAGGGTTACACTTTAAGGAAACCTGAAAATGAAAACAAAATTGAAGATCTGAATCTCTTATGTGTTGCTACCCACTGTGACACAGTTTAACACTCTAAAACACGTTAGGTGGGAATCTGAGAAGTGCAAAGCTGTTAAAAGTCTTAATTTACAACTACTAATCTTCAGCACCTACAACGGTTCATAACTATATATATTATCATACTATATACATTTATTATAAACATTTTTAAAAAGATTAGCTTATTATCTGGGAACTCACTCAAAAATATTTATGCTTTAAAAGTCAGCAAAATAAAAAAAATACAATAAAATTTTAAAATAAGAAAAAGAAAATCATATGTTATTAAAAATATGTCCAGAAAACAATGGCACACTGCACTTTGCAAAAAAATATATCTAATTCTGAGGTGTAAGGATCAAAGAGAGAATTATGAAGGGAGAATCTAATTCAGGAGAAAATTAGGATTTGTAGAAATATTTGTATGTTCAAATAACTATTAAACCTTCCTTGTAGAAGTAACAGGTAATTATTCAAAAATATCACAAGGATGATTTAGCACAGTTTAACTGGAAAATAGTAAGTGAAAAAAGTCAGAGAGAGCTGTGAACCTTTTGATTTGTGTACTGACATCCTCTGAGCTTATAATCACTGTGAACCTTTTGATTTGTGTATTGACATCCTCTGAGCTTATAATCACTGAGAAATATCAGAACTGACAAAGGATCTGTAGTTTGAGTGGAGATTACTAGTTATAAAATTTGGGAAAAATCTAAAATGCTTAGGAAAGCCCACTTGACAGGAGGAAAGTAAGGTCAGTGATTTGTCCTGGGTGCACTGTATACACAATTTAAATCACAGATGAGTCATAATTCAAATGATGAAACAATAGCTTACCAGCTATCATATTTTTATAAAATAGCAGTATTCAGAAAATTTTGCTCTTTTCAACATCATTCCTTGAACATAAATTATAATTTTCCTTAACTACACCATACAAACTTCCTAAGTGAGCAAATACAGCCATTAGTTAACCTATACTTTCACATTTATACAAGATAATAATTTTTACCATATCCGTTCTAATTCAGAGACTTCCTTTGATCGGTTTTTCCTCTGGTTTTATTCTCTTCTGACTAGTTTCATGTAAGTTCACTTGCTTAAAAACTTGACCTTAACTCATGGCAATCTTATGAGGAGATTCTATCCTGCCCAAGAAGACATTGTCGTTTAGCTTATTTGAGAGAAGTGGAAGACACAGGTCCTTTAGATTATATGGCAATTACAACTCCATTTAGAGTGTGCTTATTATGTATTTTAACATTGATTATATAATTTAATATCACAGTTCTCAATTTAAATAATAAACTATCTCAGGAAAGAAACTTTTTTTCTAGAAATATAATTGGTGTACTCTGGCAAAGGAAATGTAACAGATGATCATTCACAAAAAACATAACAGAATGAACAGTTCTCTACTAGTTAAGAGAAGTTCTCTCTTTGTAATTTTATCCTGAATTTATATTAATTTGATTTTTTTAAAACTGCTTTTACTGCTCTTTCAGGTCTTTATAGGTTTTTTTTTCTCATAATGTTTAGGTAACCTAAAATCCACTTCCACCTCTACTAGAGTTACAGTAGCTTCCTTTCTCATTCCTAGAGTGTCTATTTGCTGTACTTTCAGAAGGAGAACTTAACTATGTGCTTAAACGAAATTTAAAATTCATATAATGATACATGCAAAACAGAATGTGACAGCTTGATCCAAACTTCTTATTAGTACCTGATGCAAAACAGTGGGTATTTAACTTGGAGTCTGCAGAGTTTTGTACTATATTTCATTACATTATAGAGCAAGTATTGCTGAAATCCCAGGTTTATGTCATAAACAATGAGAAAGAAGTACCAAAATTTACTGGATCAGTCTATCTAGAAGTCATCAGTTCTGAATAAATTCTTAATAAAGAATAAGTCGAAAGATAAGGAAAAAAAAGGCTCTTCATTATCTCAATTGTAATAAATTAGTCATACTAATAAGCTACAAATAGCTCCTGCAAATTAAGAATGCCAGTCACACATAGATGTCTAAAACCCATCAAATTTGTAATTTTTTATCTTGTACCTTTGGCAGTTTTTAAAAATCTCACCTTTATTCAGCAGTTCAGAAACAGGATAATGAATAGTTATGTGGGAAGCTAATGAGAAGGTGGTGAAGCTTTTAATCATTAATGAAACAAACAGAATCAGGAAATGAAATTTTGCCAAAAATTCCATAGTTTAGGCCACTTATTTGCACATAGTTGTACTGTAAACTGTAGTTTATAGTATTTTATTTACAGTCAATCATCAGCTGGTTGTGGAAGCACAAACAGCCAGTTTGGTTGGCTTCAGCGCAAACCATGTAGAAAAAGGCAATGGCACCAGATTAAGGAGCAGTGCATAAAATGTGTAGAAGTGAGGAAAGAAGGCTCTTGCCCCAATGTCTACCCAGATTTGTCACAACATTGATCCCAGATGTATTGCAAGGATTCCCAAAGCTTTTGATGAGTATCTTTCTGTTTAAAAGAATTCATATGAACACATCTCAACTGTATGATATAGTACTGGAGGTTTGCATTTCAGTGATATTTTGACCTGAATTTGATCCATCAAGGAGAAAAATAAAAAAAAAAAAAGGCATGACCGTGCTGCTTTATGGCAAAGATGTTAATTCTGAGACTATAAAATGCAATTCTTCTGTGGCGCAGTCAGATTGGATTGTCTTTCTGCATGGTGCATTTGGAGCATAAATTATTGAAACACCAGACAGAGACTTACTGCAAAATAACATAGGACCTATTTGCAAACAACATTGTAGTTGTTCAGATTAATGCCATGGCTATCATATCCTTACAAACATCACCTTGTGCTGTCCTCTTTTGTATAGCCTGCATTGTGACTCAGGGCTTTTCCAAAGATCTGACTGCTCAGACTGGTCAGGACTGTCTAGACTTTCAGAGATTTCAGGCACCTTAGTTCTATTCTTCATCTACCACCCCAGTTTGCATCCTGAGTTAGTGCTCACTGTCTCAGTTTTAGCTTAAGTATTCACCCCAAAAGTCCATTAGCCAAATGAAACAGTGAAGCAGATGAGAAAATGGGTGAGATGTGCATATATATAATCTATAAACATAATTTTAAACCATTACAATTTCACCTATACATAAAGGACTAGAACCTTAAGCCAACAAAGAATCATAGTAATTCTTGTAGTTTACACTTTATTGCTTCTCAGCTCAGGGAGTAAGATTCCCTCTATTGTATAAAGCTTCTGCAAATATTCTCCTTCACTTGATAAAAATAAATTAAGAAAACCTTGGTTTATCTCCTGCCTTGTTTTTAAGCCTTCAGCCTCTTCTTCCAGGTGACTTTCTAGAGCTCAACAGGGAACCTCCAAAATGTTACCAGGCAAATTTGAGATTAGACATTTTCTGATAGAACAGTTCTTTTTTCTTAGACATCTAATTTTAGAGTGAGTACGCTTCTTTTGCCTGCTCTTTAGAACCATCCTATGGGACTTTTAGCCCAAATTAGAGATAAAAAAAAAATAACCCTCTTTAGGAAAAGTTTGCCATTAAAGAAAGACAAATACAGAATTAATTTTCTTAGTTTGATTAATTTTCTCAGCCTTCAGAAGATTAATTTTTTTTAATCCAAGCTAGTCAACAAAGTTCTGGTTACAGACGGTGAAAGCAGAAATAGACATTTCAAAAAGCAGAGTACCCCAAGTGTATAAACTGGGATGAATGCTTCACTCAAGGTGCTGTTCTCTCCACTGACTGCAAAGAAAGTGTGCCTTAACACCTAATCTGGATTTGTAAAAGGTTCTGTTTCAATTTATATTTCATTTGATGAAAAACAACAGCAACGACAATGGTTTGACTTTCTAATGCTACACTTTGCAATTTTTAAAGCAAAAATTCCATGCTTTTCTGATGTTGTTTTTAAGGAAAAAATACCACCTAGACTTATAAAACATATTGATGTTTCTATTGCAAGAAGGAAACATTTTTCAAAGTTTCCAAAATTCTAAAAAGACAGGAAAGCATTTCATACTAGAACTGCTAGTTCCCATATGGGTTGGGGAATAAGGGGTGGAGTGTTGTCTGCATTAAGAAGCCTTTAACAGATGTTAGGCATGTTCTATAAGGGAAAAAGGACACAAGCAACCAGATCTGATTTTGTGTGTTGTACTTCCCACAAGTGGCTCCCCATGGTGGGTGACCTGACTCCCCACTCAGACTGCAACCAGCATCACTCTCTCCTCCTGCCAGCAAGAGCAGGCAGTTGGCACCTGAGGACTTTAGGATGGGTACACGGGAATTTGTCTTCTGCTCATTCTCTCACTTATCCCTCCACATCTCTTTCACCCGGAAAACGTTTAGTGGCCACTGACTTGCAGGGTACACCTGCACACAGACAATACATTTTGCTAAAAGTATGAATAAAGACGTGATTGCAATACATCACCACTGCAATATGAGGCATCCTTTATTTACAGTGAAAATAACAATTTTAATGAAGTGAATAGAAAGTGCCAAGTAAATTTTTAGATTAATCTATTACCTGTTGGCCATTTTACTAAAGTATTTTTCTTTTAATCAAGATAGATAAAATGTTTAGACTGAGTTAATGGATATATGTACAGATGTTCCCAGTGGACTGCTAACCCTAAGACAGCACAAAGCACAACCACTGCTTAATTGGAACAGTATTAGCAAACATTGCATTTAATTGGGAAGCATTGGCCTGGTGCAAAGGGGTTAAGTACTGTTTGCCCAGGTGTTTGAGTTGGGGTTCTGGGGTTGTGTTACAGAAATAAAAGATTCAAAGAGAAAAGTTGTTGCATAACATTTTTTTTCTTGGTTCAAATTATTTTATTCAGGTTTTTTATTTGTTTGTTTTTTTTAAAGGGATGGGGAGGCTGAAGTGTAATTTTGGAAGTTGTTGGCCAGCTGCATATACTGTTACTCAAAATTGTCATTAAAAGCAATAAAGAACCACCTTTCTTACTTCACTGTCGTGGGTATTCTTTCTTGCTTCTTGGGTAAATTGAAATTTCAGGCATTAATAGAATATAGCCAATTGGTGGATAAGGTAAATACTATCTACCAACTGTAGGTATAGTAATATATTCCAGTGAGAGTCAAGAAATGTCATGCCACTGTGTTTGTAAAACAACTATAATTGTATACAAACTCAACCAGCAGTGAAATAGGATCTGAAATCTATATATTTATTAAAACAAAAAACAAAAATTCTAATTTGAATTTCTTTGTTCTAATTTTCAGTTTTGATAATTAAAAAAACGTGACTTCTGAGTTTCTCTAAAGCTCTCAAGATACAGTCCGTATGTAATTGCAGTGGAGAAAAACTACTGTTCTCACTTTAGGAAACCTGTATACTACTGTCAATTGTCTAAACAACTCCAAGGTGTAGTAGGTAGGAAATTATGTATTTCTGTGCA
Organism: Pipra filicauda; assembly: GCF_003945595.2. Lineage (NCBI taxonomy): Eukaryota > Metazoa > Chordata > Aves > Passeriformes > Pipridae > Pipra > Pipra filicauda. Next base: position 750,710 of record NW_024104310.1, read on the forward strand.
CGTCAGGACAGATTAATTATTGCTCTGAACAATCTGAGTTAAGAAAGGTAGATTCCGAAAAACTAATGATTTATCCTGTAAACTTATCTTCCTTTGCACAGCTTTGTAAACTGTCATAAAGCCTGTTATCTATTCAGGATTTTTATTACTGGCTTAAGAGAATGAGGGTGGCAAAGCACTAGAACAGGCTGCCCAGGGAGGTCATGGATTGTCCCTCTTCGGAGACATTCCAAACCTACCCGATAGCGTTCCTGTGTAACCTTCTCTAGGTGACCCTGCCTTGGCAAGGGGGTTGGACTATATGATCTCCAGAGATACCTTCCAACCCTAACAATTCTGTGATTCTGTAAAGTCAAAAATCAGAAGTCACGGAGGAAATAAAACAGTTCTACTGTAAGCTAAATCTTCTGGGTTTGTTTTTGGTTTGTGTGGTCTGTGCTGGGGTTTTGGTTTATTTCATTGTGGGTTGTTTTTTGCTGCTGTTCTTGTTGGTGTTTGTTTGTTGTTTTGTTGTTGTTATTGTTATTTTTCTAGGGGTTTGTTTTCACGGTAAAACTGAATTTCAATGACAGAAGAGAGAATTTCTCCCCTTTTTCTCTCTTCCCTACTCATAAACCTAGAAGTGAAAACTTGTGCTGCAGCACAACATGCAAAGTGAACTAATCCTGTCAGAACTAAATGAGAATTCACAGTATCAAAGCACAACCCATTGGTCTTGGAGTATCAGCTTGAAAGATGGGAGAATTTTCTCTTGGAAGTCACGCACAGTTTCTTCAACAAGTTCATAAGACTGCATGTGTGTTGCGCATTGAAGTGGTTTGCTCCTTTTACTCAATACATCTGAATACCTGAGATAGTTCAGTCACTAGAGCTACCTAAGCAGTCTGCCTCTGTTTTTAAGAAGCTTATTTAGTGTTCAGAAACTTCTCCTTTCGTAAGTGCCCTAATGACATGGTGACTCTACCTGAGAAAGTCCAGTGCTTTTGTGTCAGAGATAAGTATGATGAATATTGGGAGGTTCTGCTGAAGGAAGAAAGGGGAAGAATGGTACGTTAGATGATGCCCTGTAACATCCCTCCCATTTTGTTCGACTTACAGAACTAATTTTCTATCACTGTTTTAGCAAGTGGACTAAAGGATTCAGATGTATGTTCCCTTCAGGGCATTTGCAAGTAGCTGGTCTGTTCTGTTGCAACTAAGTTCAAGAACTGAGTTTTGGAGCTTTCTTTTTACTTTCCTTCCTACAGTTTTATTCTACGGAGCTTCACAAAATTGTTCCTGATTTGCATTACTATGACATAAATGAGAATTTGAAGTGTTCTCTGCTCTCTTTGCTGTATTTGCTGAGAACATAATTTCTGCTTTGCAGAAAAAAAAACCTAGAAGGAACAATGGAATAGATTTTCAATTCATAATGGTTTTTGCTGATTTTTCTCTCCCTACTTCTCTCTAATTTGTATCTTCTGTCTGTCTCAGGGTGCTTACATAACTCACAGAACATATTGGAGGGATTTACAGTTTACTTAAAGATTACCACTTAAGCTGTTGCTTTCAAGTTTTATTAATAATGTATTATGTTTTCCATCTTATGCTCTACATTTCTTTTGTGTACTTTGCTGAAAGTACATTTGGAGGAGAGAAAAAAAGCATGTTAAAAGAAAATGGAAAAAACTAGTTTGCAAGTGATGCTATATCTGTATGTGTGTGTGATTATAACCAAAATCAGGTTCTCATACTGCAAGTTCTCGTCTTATGTAAATCCAGTTATCTTTCTCTGTAGCAGATGAAGGTTTAGGCTAAACACATCAATGACTCTAAAGCAAACATAGTTTGTCAAAAGTTAAATTATAGGAATTTTTCTTATTGTTGCCAGCACTCCTATGCTGCTCTGAACCATGAAGCAGAGGTAAGAAAAGAAATACATATTTCTCATAAAGTTAATCATATTGCTGGGTGGAAGACAAACAATTTGCAGCATTTCTACTTCAGTTCTAGAAAATAACCAACATACTTCAGTTGCTCATACAGTATGTTCACTGATTGTGAGCATACAGTAAGCCACTTTATTTTTATTTGTCCTTGGTGTTAAATCACAGAGAGGATTTCAAAGGTGCAGTGGGGGTGGGGGATCGGAATCATCTTGAGGTTAATGGAAACAGCAAAGAGCTGGAGGCCAGTAAAGCCTCTGCTGTGTGTGACTGGGGTCAAGTCACCTGCTGCCTTTTTCATCATCCTTTGGCACGGCTCAGAAGAAGAAGAAGACTAACAGCGGAATCTCAATGAAAATGCAAACCAAATGATTAAAGCTTTAGTAATGAGCCTATAAAATTAAACCAACCTTTCAGGGAATTTCATTCCAGCTGCGCTGCATTTGTACAAAGAAGGGAAATCCCAGATGATAGGCATGTCTGTCAAAATTAAAAAAAAAAAAAAGTTAATTTAATGTGATTCTTCAGTTCAGCTGTCCTTAAAAAAAAGTCTAACTTCTGTTTACCTGAATTTTCTAGTGGCCAATTTTTTCTTAGTAAAAACAACAATTAAGTGCCTTTCAGCTCCTATTTAGGGTAAAACATGTGTTGTGCTTTTCTGACATTGCCAAAGTACCATAATTATGACTGTGAAATTATTTTGACACTTTTAAAATATGAGTCATCTTATAGGAAGTTAATTTATTAGCTGTGCTATATGAAGTGTGCTAAAGGGAATAATATAGCTAATATTGTAGATTTGTCAGGAGGGAACAATTAGGTGACATGGAGATGATACAGCTGCTGTTGGTCAATACTGGAGAGAGCTTTAATATCAAGAATAATGGTTTGTTTACATATTTTTATTTGTATAGATTGGATGATTGTTCCCTGAATGCAGTACACACCTGAGAGTTGAGGAAATTGTGTTAGTTGGGTCAAACAGGGCTGGTGGGACTTCCAGCCAGGAGAAACCTTCCTGCCTGTCACAGACTCATGCTGTGTGAAAAAGTGCAGCTTGGCTTGTTTACAGCTGATTCAGACAGCCACGGCACCCAGCTGGGCTGTATTGCTAAATGGGAAGACTCCTGTGCTAAAATAGACAGACACTTCCAATTCTTATACATGATGCTCCCCAGCCTCCTCCTCTCTTGTAAAAACCTTTATAAGATCTGTGGATGAAGCATCAAGGATACATTTTGTGCTCTTCATTCTAATTCTGCCCCTCTGCTAATCAAGCCTGCATGTTTAATAGCATTTTTATTATTATTTAATTAATTACTACTTTTTCTTGTCTTCATTATTATTGCTATTATTCTCCCTTTACAGTTATTTTAATTTACATCAGATAATTTCAGGCCCCCATTTCACATTTCACAAAGCATAGAAAAATAGCTGTCCAAAACAGCTGACAGTCTAGAGACAGAGAAAGACAAAAAAAATCACAATTTATTTTTTATGTCAGTAAGTAGCATGGACCAAAAGAGAATAGATATGCGGAGCAAACCAGTTTGTACTGAGGACCGTTAAAAAGACTGTTGACATTTCAGGGTTGTTAAGTTTACATTAGTTCTCATCTGGTCCTGTGGACTGAATAATTTTTTTTGTCTAGAGCCCATTTGGTGCACTCCTGGAGCATAGCTTCCAGTTCTTTTTAATCCAAAAGGCATCATGTTCATACACTTGGAAATGACTTCATGATTTGAGTCAAAGCAATAGAAAAAAAGAGGGGAAGGGAGGGGATAAGAGGGAGATTAAAATCAAAATTATAATGTTTGGTACATTTAGGAAATAGAAGAAAAAAAGAATTAAATTCCTTGTCTCAGTTCCACTAGAACTCCATGGCCAGGATTTAATTTTAATATAAAGTGATTTTATACAAGTAAAAAGATTCACATAAAAAAGCATACTTATTTAGAAGTACAGCAAATATATCAAAAGAAACACCAACATATCAATTTAAGGCATGGAAAATTTTTTGCATCATTTGCAGGTAAGAGCGTATACACAGTCAGTCCTTCTGGTTTCCACTGCTGACAAACAGAACTGTAGACTCTTGAAAAAGTGAAAGAAGCGTCTCCAAAGATCATGATCCCAGTTTGTATGTTCTGTGGTTTATTGAAGAACTTTAATTCTTATAAAAAATCAAAATTTCTTGTATTTATTTTATTTTCTTGTATGCTGATTCTGAAACACATATATATATATAAAAATATATACAATATTTATACTTCACTGCTATACTCTGAAAAACTGGACAGCTAGACAGCTATTTTCAATATTTTCTTTGGATACCCAAAGTTTAAGTATTTTCCTGTTGGACTGATACTGCTTCACGAAATTCAGTTCCACTGCACCTGTTAAGAATTTTGACCCAGTATAAGTATTTAATTTCAGTAAAGATTTTCTCCCCATAATGACTCATAAAGCTTTAATTTGTATGAATAAACTCAAAATTTCAAGTATCTAACGTTAAGAAAAGTGTTGTGAATCAGGTGAGACAGAAGAACAAGAGTTGAGAAAAATGTAAATTTCCCTGACACTAGAAACTGTCTTCTGATTCTGCCAAATTTAGCAACAACATATCTAAAATATTTTATGAAACCTTAACTAAAGCAGAAAATAATCCCTCCTAATACCAGTGGTCATGAATATTTTTAAGTTTTTCAAAAAGTGAAGAACCGAAAGGTACATAGACTTATTTCACCAGCATAACAAACTATGGACAAATTTTGGCTGTACCACAAGCTTTTGGCCAAGTTCTACTGAAGAATTGATGTACTGTGAGTTTTTCACATCAGGCATAATCCACTGCTCAGCTGAGGACAGTAGGAGTAGGAGTAAATATATTTAAATGAAGTAAGGAATTAAATTCAGTAGCAGGAGCATAATCTAACTGATGAGACCTGTTAGAAAACCTGTTTCTCAAATAATTTGAGTTCTGTGGTTCTTAAATACATGTTTGACATATACATTTACATAAACACACTCACTCGTTGACAAGTAGGGGAATGATCTCTAAAATAACTAGCCCAATATCATTGGCACTCTCTTTCTTTTAAAAAAAAAAAGAAGCAGAAAGCAGTGGAGATGGAGATGCTGTTTCCTTTTAACTTTGAACTATTGCAAAAGGTGGATTTAGTTTTCCTAATCTAAAGTAATATTGCAATGCCTTTATTCTACATCAATCAAACTTCTTGTAAAGCCCATGACTAAAGAAAGTCTGAGGTAGGTAACAAAAGCTGTACAATATGTAGTAAATCCTCTGCTTCTTTAGCAATGCTCTAAGATCTGTCTATTGTAAAAATAAAAGTGTAAAACAGAATATACACACCATCTACAATACATCAAAAGTAAATGAAAGGAACCCTTATCTACATTTCTGAGCAAGACTATCAGATAATTATCCTGGCTTCTAAAAAGGGAAAGAAAACAAGCATCTGGTCCACAAATCTTAGGCAAACTGAAGAGGATTGCAGTGTAACAAAACCTACAAAGAAAGTGTCTACCGGCAAATCCTATGTCCAGAGCCATTCTGCTCCTGCACTCTCAGGATGTCACAGTGACCTCCCACAGCAAGTGTGTTTCTGATTTTAGACAGACAAAGACCTGGGCCCAGCCTCTGTAAAGATTAGAATATTTGTTCTGCACTATCCTCAAAGGACTCTTGGTTACTGCTGTTGTGAACATTTATTCTGTTCATATGAAATTATCTCAGGTGCAACTCCACTGAAGTTAATAAAAACCAGAGAAAAAGTTATCCTTAGTGAGAAATAACCAGTGAATTTTCAGACAAAATCTCTGCCTAGAAAAGAGCAAGGGCTAGGAATATGTATGAACATATTCCTAGCCCTTGCTAGGAATCAACATATACCTAGCCCTTCCTAATATTGATTTTAGTCTTGGAACTTCATAAATTTAAACAAGCTCAAGTAAAAAGCATGCCAGGGATGCTGCAACTGCAGACTGAAAACTCAGATTCCAAGCTAAACGTCAGATGAGATCCAAATATATAAAGCATGAAAATACATAATTTGTTGTCTTTCCCTGCCTCAATATCATATATTTATAAGTTCAGCCTGGATTCCCTTTCTAGGGTGAAACAGAAAATCAAATCTTTCTATTAGTCTGTTAGAAATGAATTATTGAATAAGCAAAATAAATGAAGTTTGAAAACACTTAACTTATTTGACTCTCCTCTTGGAGTTTTTGTTTTCAGTTTCCCCTTCTCCCAAAATATGTATATTCATTGGCTCCAATGGTATTAGCTTTGATTTACAGCAGTGTAACTGGGAGGAGATCTATCTCCTGATGGAGCACTATCTCACATTTCTTCTATACACATGCATCATCAACCTGAGACAGCTAATGACTACTGGGGATGATGATCAGTAAATTAAAAATTCTCTAATGAGGCTTTGATATGGTACAGTGTAATGGCTCCAAAGGAGACAATACGGTCTACTGGGTCATTGATTTGTTAGCTACAAATTCTCTTTGTGTGCCATAACATTAATCAGCTTTAATGGCTCCGATGGAGGCATATTAATTAATTGCAACTCCATTAATAACTCCCTGATTATGTATTTACCTGACCTAGACTGTACTGTGCATTTTAGAAAGTCTTTAATTATGTTTTACACGATAGTGGCTCCAAGGGAGACTATAAATAGTGTGTTGCAGGTACTGTTATTTCCAAACATTATTCCAAAACATTTTTTGACTAACATTAAGCTAATTTTAAGACAGATACACTGAAATATTTTTATAGTTTATTTCATGAGAATAAATCAAATCCATTTGGACAGAAAACTAAGAACCAGGGGTAAAATACCTAGATTATTCGTAGCTTCAGTTCCTGGAAGTCCCATTTGCTTGTGCAAAAACAAGCTGCATTCCGATACAGATGGTCCGCATAAGGCACCATACGAGACCTTTAGCTGATCAAAGGAAAGCATCTTCCTTCTGTCTTCATAAGTGCTAAGGGCTCTGTTAATTCTAAAAACCTTCAAGCAAGCATTGCACTGTGCTACCCAGTTCCTCAGTGCAGAAGGCTGAGGTCACGTAGAGTTGGTAGATGCAGGCATTACACACAAAGCTACCACACAACGTATAAAAGCCTTATTAGAGAGATCAGTAATTGGTTCTAAATAGACTTTCAGAGGCCATTGTCTCATTTGGTTTGTCCCTCTTCATGTTTACTCTTTAACAGAAGGAAATTCAAAGAATGACAAGCATCCTAAAGTAAACTGTTTCAAAGCTTATGACATTACTGATCATTATATGGATTTATTTATTCTATTTACTACCATCATTTCAGTTGCATAGATTTGTGCTTGCAAAATTATACGAAGATTCAAAATTTATTCCCTCAAGTTTACGTCTAAGTTCTTCCATTTCTGTTTTTGCAAACTTTACTTCCCATTATTAGTCTAAATTTACTATCACTGCTAACATTTCCTGCCTTTTTCCTTCCTCTCTATCCAATTTCTCACACGTAAATCAATAAATAAAATAGAGGTGTTTGACCAGTTAAGAAAAAATTGAGACTTTCTATACATTTTAATATTGATTTTAGTCTTGGAACTTCATAAATTTAATCCTTATTCCTGGATTCTGTCTCTTCCTCAAACTATCTTTTAGAAGACTGAGGGAGTAGTTTTTTCTTTTTTTCATTTAGCAGATAATGTCCACTTTCATCTCCCTCCATGACACAATGGGAACAGAATATAAATTTCAGCATTATGCAATAGAATATGAATAAAACAAAACCTGTTTATCCAAGAATGACCTTCACAGACTAATATTGTAACTCTCTTTATTAAGATAACTGAGTTTATAAACAAAATCATACGTATAAACATTCACATTTCATCTACTTGGACTGCAGTATAACATTTTGTGTGATGGTATATGGAAAACAAAACAGAGGAAAAAAAAAGATGATGTGCATGAATATTATGGAGTGACCTTACATTAGGAAAGGTAATGCACAAGACTGATGGAAAAGACACTCAAAGATCCAAAGGTGAGTACTTGTGAAATTCCAGAACCTCACTCAAAACTCACCTGATTTAATATTTTAAGTGGATATAAAAAAAAAATATGTAAGGGGCTGAGTTAAAAATAACACAAACAGACATCATTGCAGAGAAAACAAAAGAACAGTAAAATAATAGTATTCAAAAAGATAAGAATGAAAAATAAAAGTACTTTGAAACTAATAAAATATAAGCACCACTATAAACTACAAAGTAAAACATACATACGTAAGAAATATATAAGATGAAAACTTTACCATGTGAGCAAACTTACCTAAAAATATTCACAAATACATTTTAAAATTCAAATTAAGAGTTTTCAACTCACTCCAACTAAATCCAAACAAAGCTTTTCACTCTGAGGCAAGGATATCCAACTGGATTTATCACAACACTTTTTGGAGGGAAGAGAAAATGCAGTGCACACATTTGTCAGTGGCTTTGCTTGATGGTGCAGAAGGATCATGTTTCTATTGTCTCTCACTTCATGAGTTTTTATGTGAAAGAGCTACTTGCCAGCTAAATTCCCACATCCATCAGGCATTAGAATCACTGACTGTTTTTTCTGTTCTTCATGAGACGGAGACAAAGCTGGGTGTCTTCAGCATCTTGCATTACGTATGGTACTAGTATCTCCCTCTGTAGCATCATGACTCTAATTGGACAGTTAGAGAAGAAATAATTCAGCATCATCATGAAGTCTTCAGGATCTTGCCTTTTTTGTTAAACAAACATGATAAATGATTGCAGATAGAAACAGATATAACCATCTTCCAGGAACCATAGTTTTTTGTGCCTCCAAAACACAGAATTTCTGAGAAATAATAGCTACATTTGACAAAAAGTGCCATGCACTTCAGTAATCAACACAAAGCATGACTCTTGACAGGAGTGTCAAAAGTTTTATTACAAGCATTTCATTTGCCTTGTATTTTCAGAAAAGCATATGTTGTGCTCAGGCAACAGGTTATAGATTTTTGTTGCCTTTTTTGTTTTCTAAGACCTCTTATAAGGACTGGTTATTTCTTTTATTAAAAAGAGAAGGAAAAGGATGAACAGATGCTGAATGAATGTGTTTATACTAGATTTTTATCAATATTATTCAGATCAGTGTAACCTTGTTAAACCAATCTCCTTCAGTACAGATTACCTAAGTATAAATATAAACCAAGCATTTTACTATTCTAACCTCATAACTGAGGATGTACTATAGAAAAGGTCACTAAATACATCAAATTAATGAGTGGAATGTGAAGACTGACCTACAGATAGGAAAAATATGAGCTTGTTCTTAACCTTGTAAAAATATTTATTTATGATAATTTATGTGGACAGAAGGTCTTTGCTATATTTTTAATTTCAACAGAAATGAGTGATGTATCTCTTTCTATATATCAGAGTGCTCCAATAACAGCCATATCTGATATTTAGTTTTCTAGAAATGGGCTTCCTGAGTAGTACATCAGGTAATGCAGTCACTCATTTTCTTTTGCCTGCATTTTGTAAAAGGGCAACCTGTAAAAGCAAGGTTAAGATAACTGTTTATCAAAACAAAGCCCATTATATATTATCTGCCTCTGCATCTACCTCTCCACAGCTGGTTAAAAACATGAAAAGGTGATAAAAATGAGTGTAAAAATTAGGCCAAAACCAGCAGACTGGATTACATGAAAACATATAAAAGGATTCAAGGTTCACCAGTGAAGTAAGATCTCAGTAAAGCAGAATTATACTGTAATCCAAGAAGGAAAGCTTTTAACACAAGGAAGGTTAAAAAGAGGACTTCCCATGAAATAGCTAAAACTTGATTGATGCAAAAGTCAGAAGTAAAAAGGCTGAAATAGGGAATGAATTTAAGTGAAGAAAATGCCATTTGCAAGAGAGAGGAATTAATTGTTTAGGAGTCCTTTGTAGGGGTATAACCTGAAATCTAAATTTACCTGAACTGTACTCAGTCCAACTCTTACAATTCCATTTATGAAGCCTGTTATTATAATGCCAGAGACTCAGGTAACCTGAATGATCAAAAAATGTCAGTCTGATACTGTGGCCCAGAGTTCAAAACACAAAGCACACATCAACACTAAATAATTTTCACAGAACCTGGTTGTTTCATGTCAATCTTTAGAGGATTATACCAGCCTCATAGAAAAATAAAGATAGGATTCTGGTCATTCTTAGTCACTTCAAATGAATAAGTAACTGCAGGGTCCTTAAAATGCTCAAGTGAGTTGACTCCTTTCCTTTGAATCTTTCTGCTGCCAAGACCTGTTGTTTGTACACTCAGCAAACATCATTATGAGCAAAGGTGAGTGTGTGCTGCGTCACACTGAGGAGTCACCAGCTCCAGGAAAATGGAAGACGTTTCTTGAAAGTAATCAACAGCTTCTAGGAGGAAAATTGCAACTTTGTCAACTTTTACTCTGTCATATGTTTTGGGTAATGTATATCTGGTATTCTTCTGTATTTCTTTTATTTCCAGCTGCATGGTGACCAATAGCTTAGTTTTGTCCTTTCAAAACTCAGTTTTCAATATTTCCTGCCATGAAGTACCAGTACTGGGAGGAAAACACACAAACAACTTGAAATGAGTAGGGGACAAAAAGCGTTCTTTGAAAGAAATTGAAAAACTTAAAAATAGTAATGACATTAAAGAGTACAGTGAATTCATCTTTGACTTGAATCTGGTTTTGGCACTTTACCAATTTTAATCTCTTTTCCTACATGCTTGTGTTGTAGCTTCATCTGGTTGTTGTTTGTCTATTCTCCCTTAGGAAATATTTTCTAATTAGTGCAGTAGTGAAAAAAATGACCTACCAAGTGCTAAAGTATACCAATATATGCTGAAGGATGGTTTCATAATTGATACAAAACTGTCATCACATATCATACTTATATTGTTTCCTCCTGCTGAAAGGATTTACACTTCAGATAATTTTTGTTTTCATAACAAGCTTCATAAACCCTTCAGGAACAAATTCTGTCTTTAGCTTATGTCAATACAAATTATGATGCCTTTCATTCACTCTCAGAATCAAACTTCAAAAAAACCCACACAGCCAGAAAAGCAGATAAAAAAATTTACCTATGTAACATAAAAAATTAAATAAAAGTCCCTCTTTAGCAATCTTGGAGATTACTAGTATTCTTGTAAACTCTACATTGTTTTACAGTGGCATAATATCAAAACATTCAATGAAGAGGTAAAGCATCAAACAGTGGGATTCTATGAATTTTCTTACCACACCACCACTGCACACAGATCAACACGGTGTGTTTATTCATGCAGAAAATTAAGACTATTCAGGATTATTTTTATTTTTCTCTCTTTTTTTCCTTCAAAACTGCTCTATGCTACAGTATGAGTGTAAGAATTAGAGAAAGGCAGTTACAGACAATCTAGTAATCAAATTCAAAGGGGTTTAAGGAAGACAGAATAAGAATTTGGCCTCTCATGCAATACACAGAGAAAGTCAAGCACTTTTTAAGATTGCTAAGAATTTCTAAGATTTCCAGACATAGAATCATGACCATCCAACCAAAGATCTGACAAATACTAGGAAATTCAGTAGGAATCCACCTCTGGTCTATAATTTGAAGGGTGAATATAGAAGAGCTTGCCTAAAAAGTTTAATGCACGCTTCAGCTTTACATCAGAACTCTTACTCAAGCATAGACAGAAAAACACCCACAAGTGTCCAACACTGAGTCACTTCCACCCCTTGCACTCATTGACTGTATGAGTTGGCTTTGAAAGTTCTTGTTCGCTTCTGTGTTTTCTTTTGTTATTTTCATTTCAGTAGAAAGGCAAGCATTTTCAGAAAACAAAAATCAGTTCCTTACTGAGGTAAGTTGATTAACTAGAACTACCTTGCTCAGAAGTGCTGCACTAACGTCTGTGTGCTTTCAGGGTATTTGTGAATAAGCTTTCATATTCAACTATTTCATATCCACATTTCCCAGAGATGATAGAGACATTAAATATATAAATCACAATTTCTAGATGATCTTAAGTGCCATAGCAGGGAAAACTTTAGAAACAATTCTAAGCAAAATATGATGGGCAGGTTTGGACAAGTTTATTTAAAGAGAGCAAAGTTTATAAAAATTGAAGACATTAAAAATGAAAAAAAAAAAGCTCTTTCCTTAACTTATTTTGTTTCCATCTCAGCTGGTGCAGTACATTTCTTGCTGCTGCAGTGATATGTTGTAAACACTCAAAGCAGTGTATCCTTTTTCAGGTATGTTGTTGAGATTGCTTGCCAGTTCAATGGTATGACAAACAGGAGAGATTTCAGGAATGTTTGTGCTGCTCATTCCAGCCTTACAAGTAGATGCTATCAGGAAACAGATGACAGGATTTACCAAGTTATGTAAGAGGCAAGGAATCTGGAAGTGTTTACTGTGACAGAAACTCAAATTCCAAACAGAGGGTTCTCATTTCAGGGTATTTTACAGTCTTTTGAAGCCTGTCAGCACAGCTCTTAGTCTTAAATACATCTGGCCAAAGCTGATGTAACCACTTTAAATTATAAAAAAAAAATAAAAAATAAAAAATCAGCAAACCAAATAAATGGAGTAATCAGCTCTCAGCAAAACACATGATAGGGGAAAAACCAAAGCTATTTGGAAGGTGCAGTGTGCACACATGCATGTGGATACATACCACAGACTCATAACTTTGCCTGAAGCTTTATTTCCTTGAGTTAATTAATTCCATTGACTATGTTGGAACATGGCTTTACTCACCCAAAAAGTTATCTAAAAAAAACAAACAACATATATATACATACATTTTATATTTATGATTGGAGACAGTTATTTAGCCAAAGATCAATGGACTTCCAAAGAGCAGAAGGAGTTCTCCATCAGAAAGTTGAGGTCACCATAAGATTGTGGCTGTTGCTTCCTGTTACTGAGCATCCCTAAATTTCCCCCTCAGTGGTAGGGTAGAGCTGTGGGAAACATACCTGCTGTAGGGAGGGTCTCAGGATGACTTTACATTACTGAACTTCAGGGCTTCTTCAGGGTGCAAACAAGATGTGCAATGGTCTACCACAGGCACTATGTGGCACGAAATATAGGGGTGGCACACAATAGAAACAACACAAGCAGATCACTGACCACCAACAGAAAATCCAAGGTGGCTGAATGGGGAGTCTGTTAGTCTGCTGCAAAAAGGACAAAGGAGAAAAATAAAAATCTGACTCACTACCTGTGATGTTGCTCAAATGGATTTACTTTACTCAAGGTTGCAACACACTGCACAAAGGTTGCTGTCTTTCCCCAAGGCAGAGCTGTGCTCCACCTCCCTTTGATGAAAGTGCTCTTTGTTCTAGAAGACTGAATTTTTATTTTTGTAGATGTTATAATAGAAATATGAAGGACTTACGGAGAGGAGAAAACAGTAGTTTTATGATAATAATGTTGGTTAATTATGATAATAATATTGTACAATATACTTGTAAGGGAGATTTACTTTATTCAGCCTAATGAAAACTGTGAAATCTTTACGGAACCTTGCATACCAGGAATGGACTCTCGTCTGAATTCAGTCTCATGCTCCTTGCATGTTAAAATTATCATTTTCCCATTATTCAGAGGCAGAGGCAGCCATAACAAATCAGTAATCAAAAGTACCTACCGTAGCTATTAGATAAATAAAGGTCTCCAAGTGCCCCTATAATCTTAAAAATTCCTGTAATCTCATGAAATTAAATTCCTGTTACAAAAGCAAATATGGAACTTCATGCAGATGACAACATCTGATTATGAGAATGTGAACTTTGTACTGAATGATCAAGACTTTTTCCCTGCTATCCCTATAAGTCCAACATTAGATCAAGGCATGCATCATGTTTCATGAAGAAGCAGGATATATATTTTAATATTTTTAAGATACATCCCATGAACATGGTAAGTCAGATGGCTCTATCCTATCACTTCAAGGATTCAGTGACATGTGCAACATTCACATCCTTTTGTGATCACATTTTCTTTTTATATATATATATATATAATTCTTTATTGATGCGGTGTTAGATCACAAAAATGGCTGTTCATTTTTGCCTGATAAGCCTGTGATTTATTGCTAAGAATCAAATATTTATTAATCATTTGAGCTCAGGATATGAAATAATTTTTCAAGTTGTCCAGCTGAGCCCATCCAGTTAAATTTTCCCATCAGTTGCAAGAGATGGTGTAAAGTTGGCCCTGAATGTCAATCCGTCTTCAGGAACAGTTGTAATTTCAGTCTCAACCTCTGCATCAATGCTTAGACAGTGAGTTATGAATTTTCAGTCTCCTAGCAGAACAAGTCCTTCACAAGTTCACTTCTGATATGAGAAGTAAGAGCAAACAGAGTTTTCTTAGTTTGATAAAATGTCTGTAATTAAAAAATAAAATAAAATAAAAAACCAGAATATTTCTTCCTGAGATGTACCTCTTACATCATGGAGAATTGCTAGGATATCAAGCATGTCTGATTTTTAACTGTATTTTCCCTTCATTTTAAAGATTTCCTTACTGGAAATGAATTTATTTCTGTAGAAATCTTGCAAGCAAAGTCATTCCCTTAATAACTCCCAAGAGACAAATGCAAAACCCATTATCGACCTGGTTTCTGAAGTGATAGTTTTAATGTTAAGAAATGACATTAATACCTAATACTTAAGATTGCTTTAAACGATGGAAAACAAACACTTAGATAAATTGCTTTAAACTGATAAATTAAGAAAATAAGGATTTTCCTGAAGTATCAGGTTTGCATTATGCTGCTACAAAGGCACATTCTGGTGACAAGCCCTTGATAAAGAAACAAAGAATCATTTCTGTAAAATTTTTGGAGAAGTTCTAGACATACTGTTACAGGAACCCAGAATTTCTTAACTAAGTCAAAGTATCTAACTACATTAAATATCTCTTTACTGAGGCTTGGAATTCCTAAGAATTTCAAGTGTATTTTGCACCAGTATATTAGCAGAATGAAATTTTTAATAAAAAATATGTGATAGAATATTAGAGAAAAAATTTCTTTTGAACATCAAGTTACTTATTTTCAAAATATTTTTCAGTTATTTTTTTAAACAATAATCAGCTGTCTGGTTCACATACACCAAAACCCCACAACATAAAGTAATGTTTAAATTTATGCTATGAAAATTAGATAACTATTTATATTCATATTAGAGTGGGTTAGGGAAAAAATATCCTACTTTCTGCTTTTTTTTTTGCATCTATCTCTTTAGATTCCAAAAATGATTATCGACTAACAATGCTCTTTTTTTTTTTTCTGCTGTAGATTAGTAATCAATTTTTTATAAAATCATTGACAGGATAGCAATCTTTAAAACAATGGTTATCTATCCAAGATAGTTCTGATTCCACTACTGGTCTAATTTTATATCTATGGAAAACAAAACTTGCATATCTTTTCCAATCCTACTGTTGCAGCCCATACAGCACTCTGTATTGTGTGAGATTACTAATATCTTTAAAAAGTAAAATTAGAAGGCAATATAAAATATTGAAACAAGCAAAAATAGAACTGGGGAGGGAGGGGAGGGGAGGAGAGAATGAAGCTAGGCTAGACTAGGCTAGACTAGGTTAGACTAGGCTAGACTAGACTAGGCTAGACTAGACTAGACTAGAATAGAATAGAATAGAACAGAACAAATTTCTGTTAGAAGGAACCGACAACAGTAATCTAGTCCAACTGCCTGACCAATTGAAGGTTGACCATAAATTAAGGCATGTCAATAAGGATATTGTCCAAATGACTCTTGAACATTGACAGGCCTGTGGCATTGATTACCTCTCTAGGAAGCCTGTTCCAGTGTTTGATGACCTTCTTGCTAAAGAAATGCTTCCCAAGTTCCAATCAAGCTTTTTTGCGAGACTTCTGTAATTTCAACAAACCGTGGGCCCAGTTTGATCTGATTTTCAGTCTTTAAAAAAAATAATAATGCTATATTTTATCTATAATGACATTTTATTATTCCGGGTTTGCTATAATTTTCTGCTACCTTGTTTGGCCTAGCTCTTATCAACTTCAAAATGACTACAATTATCCACATCAGCTAAAGATTGTTTTCTGAGAATAAATGTTGCATATGAATTTTTAGCATCAGTAAGCAAAAAGAGTTATCAATGACTGTACCATCATCACAGCTGAAATGCAGTTGTTGTTAAGTACTATGCTATTCTTTCAGAAAAGAGTACACTGTTTTTCCTGATGCCTAAAAGAGCTGAGGAAAAAAAAACAGAGCAATTTAATTAGAGGTGAGATAAGAAAAGGATTTAATCATGCCTCCAAGGCACATAGGTTACAAAACATGTGCCCTTCTGCCTCAGGTGCTTACAATTTATAATACTGTTTGTCCAATCCCAGGTTTTACCACCCTCTGGCTTTTGCCCTGTTCCACCCCCAATCCGCCCCTTGGCAATTGGGTCTGGGGTTGTTTTCTTCATCATCTTCATCTTCCTTGGAGCACAAAGGGCATACATTCACCCAGTTCTTGACTGTACTCTTGCAGTTTAGCCCAGAGTACAAGTGTTCTTAAACAGAATAGACCTATCTTAAAGAAAAATCTAAATATTCTAATGGAATTCAGGTGTAATTGATATGGGGAGCATGGAATGGGATAAAAGGGTTGAGATATGTGTGTAGTTACTATGCTAAGGGTAAGGGTAAAGGAATAAATGCTGCTGTTTCTAAAATCTACTTCTGCTATATAACTACTTATAAAACTTATAAAAATTAGAAAAATCAAAAAACTGAAAGGACCTTAAGGCGTCATCCCAAGAGTCCCTGGCCCGTGTGAGCCAGTTTCTCCAGTAACAGTGATCTATTTGGACTCGATGATCCTTGTGGGTCCCTTCCAGTCCAGAATATTCTGTAATTCTGTGATTCTGGTGGTCAGCATTTGTAGCAGCTTAGACACAATGCAAGAGCACTCCATGTTGTAAAGGAACTGAGCTGAGTCTGAGCCGTAGCTGAGTCTGACGGGGGGTAGACCTCACCGGGGGAGCAGACAGGAGGGATTTTTTCTCTCCATCTGCCATCTACAGTTACACTCCAGACAGTTTCCTCCTTTACCCTCTCATCAGTAGTGGATTCTAGTTCTGAAAGCAAGTTGAATTGCTCTAGACAAATCCATAAAGCCTCTCTTCTAAATCTGAGGTGTGACTTGAGGCATCTTTCTACACCACATTCTTGGCATCTTCTTCTGTCTGTGTGGCTGCACGTTCATACATAGGAAACTGCACTTTCCCTCTGCCTGTCCACAGAGCAAGAACGTGGCAATACTTTAGCACATGTGTGTGTACTTCCTCCCAAGCCCATCTCTTGTAAAGTCTAATTGACACAGGCACTGTCACACTGTTATTACACTGTATTAGTGGCCAAATAAGAGTTTCTTCAGCTTCCTGTAATGACTGTAGCCTTATGAGCATGTAGGCAGAAGTAAATGCTCACATATCTCTCTAGAGGTAAGTTTTTGATAACCTGCATGAAGACAAATTGGAAGTTTTGGCACCGGGAGTCAATAATTATGGCTGGTGTTCATATGAGGATCTGACAGGCTGTGTCCACTTCTCATGAGCCTGCACAGCAATTTCAGGGCTTTATAATGGCTTGTAAACCTGTAAAGGGGACAAGTTTCCATTCTCATCTGTTTTATGGTTTGGGTTTTTATCTGGTTAATGGCTTATCTGATTCGAAAGAATTATGTTTTATGGTATTTGTGCTTTTTTGGATTTAAGAGATTTGCCAAATAATTGTCTTTTCCAGAGTCTGTGGGATTTTTTTCCGTTATAGATATCCTTCAATACAGTTAAATATTTCATTGTGTAGGTTGGTATTCCAAGTAAGTCTCATTTATTTTCCTGAACAGTTATGGAGATATTCAAAATTTAATAGTGTGCTTTCCTCTTTGTAGATACATCAATAATCACTTTTATAGACACTTTGATAGCATTATACCACCTTACATACTTACAAAAGAGAAATCTAGATAGTATCAAATACTATTTACAGCTAACATGCTTGCAGTGTATGCAAGATACTGCTCTTTAGAGAAAAGACTTCACTCTTTTTTGGAGTTTCTGATGTGTGCAGACAAAAATAAAAAAAGGATAAAAATAAAGGACTTTGGTGTAATGGGATATTCTTGTGGTAATGCTTTTCAGTTAGACTTCTTGTAAGTTGGCACATTTCAGACTGTCTCTGGTCCTGGGTGTACAGGAGAAGTAAAAAGCTGTGAAAACAAAAAAAAACCCAAAAGGCTGTTGTTGACAGGGCTCTTAGTAGGGTATTGTAATAGATGGTCTGCAGAGATACCTCCCATCCCCAGAGATTCTGTGCCAGTAATTCTGAAGATCTTAAGATCGGGGTATTTCTATATGCAGATTATTTTTCCAATAAATATTTCTTTTTCTGTAGAAGAAACTCTGATTCTGTATTTCATGACAATTGAAAATTAATTTCCCTATTTAAAGTTCATTGTTTATTGTGCTTTCCAGAGAAAACTTGAGTTCTAGGGCTTTAATTTAAGAAAAGGAGGAGAAAACATAGGACCTGAGAAATTTAGCATATGTGGCATTTGCCACTGCTGCAATAATCCAGATCTAACTCTCCCTTGGAGTTAGCACACCTTTAGCATGATCTCTATTTGAATACAGAGTGACAGTGATGGTTGTGATTTACATCTGACAGCTGGGTTTGTTCCCCAAGGAGTTCTGTCTGGAGTCAGTCTCTCTAAAGGATTGATGATCACTAGAGCAATGGCATAATTAAATTTAAAGGGGAAAAAAACCAGTGTTTTACTAGTGACCATTTAATCTGGAAAGAAAGCAGCACTGAAACTCTTGCTCCCTCTTCATCATGTAATTACACTTTTGACAAAAAGTTGGTTTGCCTTATAAGGCTCCAACAAAAATAGCACGGAGCCAGCCAAGGTTATTTCTGTCAGACTTTAAAAGTTCATTCAGCTCCATTGTAGGATTAACTATGTTTTTGTGAACAATAAGGAAGTCTTGAACTAGCTAAGGACTCAAAAATCAATTTAATCCCTCATTAAAGCACAGCCCTACCTTTTTCAGACAAGCATAGAATGTCAGACATCAATTGACTACATGTGATTGAACAAAGTATTTTTCTCATTAACTTTTTAATTTTGTACATCAACTAAATATCTATTGTGTGGAACAATTAGATTATCTAATCATGCTTATTTTTACATTTATGAGGTAACTTTGTCTTTGCTGAAATCAAACTGTGAAACAAAAAGGCAGATCCTAATCTAGCATTTCCGTAGTTCCTCTCCAGTCAGAGAAATATTATAGATATAAACCAGACAATGATCTGCTGAAACACAAGGAGAGGGGAATAAAACAAGGAGCTCTCAGTTTTGTCTCTGCCGATTTTGCTTTTAAAACACTAACGCACTATACTCCCCCCCACAGAGAGATTGCTTATTAAAATTATGCACAACAATTGAATGATGTATAACTATAAAAGCAAGTAGGGTTATTTAGCACAGACCTCTGACTTTCTATTCCTCTAAACTCACATTTTATGAACTCACATGAATTTACATGAAATGAATGCTTCCATATATTTTTCAAAGTATCTATTGCATTTTGCTATTTTTAGAGGAAGAAAACAATAAAAGTAGGGCATTAAACACATCACCAAATAAAACACACTGTGGGCAAATTTTGTGTAAAAAGCCATGATAAACAATAGTTGACCATCAATAGTAGACTGAAATATTTAGCTGTAACCATGAGTATGTTGGTAGTGAGTATGGTTGTGACACTTTTAAACAAAAATTAGTTAAGAAAAGAGTCAGGTGATGGACTAGATTCCACCACGACACAAACGTGCACCTGTTTCTTTAGTCTTATATTGTTCTTGAAGAACCTGCCTGGGTAACTGCTTGTCCCATCTCCCTAGTGTAAGGGGAGGGGCAAAGGAATAGTAGAAAGCATACCTGAGTCTTTGGATTTAATAACATCAGACTATGCAATTTGGGAACAAGCTTCTTGCTTCATTAACTCTGATAGCTCCAGTAACACATATTTGCAGGTGATCTGAGGAAGCAAAAGGAAAAACAAGGAACAAAAGAAAAGAGCAATGATATGCAAGGAAGAACACTGTTTTAGAAACCATTGATCTTATGCTGAAAAATCCAAATCTAAAAGTTCAGAAGCCACCTGAAAGAGCTGGGTTTAGAGTAAATTAAAAAAAAAAAAAAGTAATTTAAGATGGGATGTATCTCATCTGACTGCAGCTGTCTAAAATTTAGGCAGACTTAATTTCTGATCTAGGCTATTATACACTGAGATATAAACCACTTCAGAGTCACTTACATACAAAATTATAGACATGGTTTAAGATAGAATGATTTTCTCACGGGTGCCTTTTAGAGAATCATAAACATCAGTCTTACACTGGACAGCCAGCATTTCCATTCAGAGAGGGATTTTGTGCTCCACACCCAGGAGGATTTTCAGAGAATTAAGCAGGTTATCACAGTGTGGCAATAATTTATACAGTGGAAGGATGTCAAAACTGAGAATTGCTCTTACCGGGTAAATCTAAGTACACATAGAGAAACTAATATAAAGGAAATTAATTTTCCTAGTAGCAATATCAAACCTCACAAACTCTCTGAGTAAATCGATTGTTCCAATCATGTGAGTCATCAAGTCTCAACATTTTTTTAGCCTATAAACAGACATAGCAAGTATTATTATAACAGCTCCTGGTGAAGCTGTAATTACTGATAAGTGTTTGAAACAGAAATTATTTCCTTAGAAAATTTGGAAAGAAGTTAATTTTATTTAAATTTTCTTACAAAACTCCAATGGTAATTATTTCTAACTAAATTAGGGAAAAAGAAAAAATTTAATCTACTTGATCATGCACTTTTTTAAAATTTAGACTCTTATCATCTTTGTTTTCAAAAAATAACAATTTGAATTGTTCAGAAATTAAAATACCCACTTATATTCGAACTATGTAATTTTTATAACTTCCACAAAAGTATCATTCAGCAATTTGCAGACAAAGAATCATTAAAGCTTTTGGAAACACCCAAATTTCTGCAATGTTGGCTAAACAGCTAGCAGTGAGTTGATTTTGCATAATTAAATCCAATATGTCAGGGGCAGGTGCAGCTTTTACTCGCTGTGGGGGTGATAGAGGAGGTTTTCTTCAAAAAGGCAGTTGAACCAAAATCAAATGTTTCAAGGTCAGTTGAAAACACTGAAAAAAATCCTTACAGATAACATAGAGCTTCCAGTGGTAATGAACTGGATTGAGTAGATACGAAATGGAACAGGTACTTTTCTATATGTGCCATAGGCAGTTTAGTGCAGGTAATTGCTCAAATTGAAGGGCTTGATGTGTTCTTTCTTTTATGCACCAAGTGTTCTTATTTGATCTTTATATTTTCATTCTGAATTCCCAATATTAATGGGAGAAAAATAACAGTGTTTTTTTGTATTGGACACGATTTCAAAACTTGGCACCAAGATGCCCACACAAAAACACAGGGATATCTCAAAAGCTGTGAGTAACAGCATGAGGCTGTGTAATGAAAGGGGCTCATGTCATTGCTGATTGTCATGAAAGACCTTTCTCATCCAGTTAGAAGTCCTGCAAGTGGGGGGACTCTCCTGAAAGCTGATGCATAAAGGGCTTGTAGCCACCGGGGCCGTGATAAACCCCTCCCGCCCACAGGACTTAGCCCTGCCCCTTGCACCTGTGCAGTGCTTAAATCTCCAGTCAGGGTCATCCAGGAGTAGATGAAGGAGGAATGGAAAATACTGACTGAAAGAACAGGAATCCTGTGAGCTGAGTTGCAGTACACTGGTGGATGTTAAAATAGGGGTGAAATGCTCCCTTCTGAACTAAAAAGGGGAGTCAAAGGGAAAGGGACTGGAGAACCAAAATACATCACCATGAAACAAGGGAGATAATTTTGCTTTTGTGGCTATATATAAAACATTTGAAGGCATTTTAATTTCTCAAAAGGGAAATAAAAAAATATCTGTTATTAAATTTATATGAGAACCTAACAAGCTAGCAGAACACCCCCCAGTGTTTTACATGAGATATTCTTATTATCCATGGATCACTGACATGATAGAGCATAATGACATCTGAAAGAGTACTTGGAGACCACTATTTTGTGTCAATGAGCAGTTAAGAAACCCTTAGCTTTTTGGAGCCTCAGTTTATTGTGTCAGTCTGTGGAGAAACAGACACTAAAGGCAGCAATATCTCCACATGATGAAGCCAACTGGCATCCTAACAGCATGCCTGCTCATATTGTACTTGGAAGGGCTTTTTATTCATGACTAGCTCTGTGTGAAATAATCCTATTTTTCATTATATTGCCGTGTGTCCATCTCTTGGAATATTATTAATATTTCAATTCAAGTCTCAATTCAATCAGCTCTTCATGTAGAACCAGTAAGTTTTAATTCACAAAAAAATTCACATATTTCACAAAAATAGACATAACTACAGTGTAAGCACATAATTGTTAAGCTTTTTTAAGCTTCAAAATTACTGTGAATAATCCAGCATTTTAAACTGCCATGTTCACTAGAATTAGGTTCACTTACTATCCCTAATTGGTAAGAGGTGCTAGCCTCACTTACCAGTTTGTTAGATTTGCAAGAAATCACCTTCAGGCTTTGCTGATGTTGCCATTCATAATGTTAAAAACTCTTTGAAATTATCTGCAAAGTCTTTTCACTGCCATCTAGTCCTTTCCTGGAAATTGTCCTTTGCCATAAGGCCAGAAAATTTGCCTTTGATCAGGCCAGGGATGTGATATTATCAAGTAGACAATGCATTTATTATATTTTCATCTTTTTCCCTTGCCCAATTGTTG
Source organism: Pipra filicauda (assembly GCF_003945595.2). NCBI lineage: Eukaryota > Metazoa > Chordata > Aves > Passeriformes > Pipridae > Pipra > Pipra filicauda. The sequence goes on from NW_024104310.1 coordinate 773,627, forward strand.
TTCTGCTTGATTTTCTAAGATTTTAAGCACTATGAGGGAAGAAAATCCTATTTGCCCTCAGTTTGTACAATGTCTAGTTCTGTGAGATATACTGCTTCCTGACCGTGGTTGTTAAATAATATCGCAGTATATCATCACACTAATAATGTCTGTCTCACTGAAAGGGCTGCTGATTCCAACATCTGTGTTGCCATGTCATTGTGAAATCCTGCCTTCAGAATCCTGGTCCAGGATGTCAGACGTGCCTTCAGCGGTCATTCCCTCCCAGCCAGCAAAACAGTGCTGATGCACTGTTTATTTTCATCCATTTTCTTTCAGAACCTTAAATAACAAAAGGCAGCATCTAAAATTATGTTATTCCCTATAGGTCCTGATTCAAAGCCTTTGGGAGTAAATTTTTTCCACTGATTTAGGTGGTCTGAGATAAACCACAGTATTTGGGGATTTTAGAACTATTACGCCTGCAGGATATATCTGTGGAAATGATTCTCATTCTTATTATTAGTGACTTGTTTCATGGCAGTACATTGCATACAACTTCCTTGTACACCTAACTTTAATTTATGTGATAATCATACTGAAATAAGTTAAAAGGGCAATTATCAAACATTTAAGTAATGTAAGCGATATGCTTCCTATGGTTAAAAAAAGATCCAGGGACTAAAAAATTTCAAAGTGATTAACAAAATCAGTCAGAACACAGAACATCTTGTAAAAATAGATGAAAAGAATCAGATCCATCATAAATAGGAGGGTTTTTTCGTGGGATAAATAAATAGTAATGATTTCTGACAAGAAAATAGATATCAGCTATTTCTATTTAACCAATGAAACTTTGATTCTGCCTGCGTTACTTATGTTTGTCCTCTTTTATTATTGGGACATGGTATCAAGGCTCATGGTATAAAAAAGAGAAGCACAGTTCTCCCAGTTCCAGGCCAGACTGGAAAAGTCCTTATTATTTGATTTCTTTAATTTCCCAGTGAACTTTATCACCTGATTCCCATCTAAATAATTCCATATTTGAGTAATGTTTCATACATAGGTGAAAAAAAATCCCTACATGTAAGTTTGTTTAGTTTTCATGTCCCACTTCTTTGACAATAAAATAATTTAAACACGTGAGAGATACAGATGCAAAGAGACTAAGTAGGGTCCTTTAAAAACAGTATTTTCTCACAATTTTAGATTACAAAATGCAATAATATTTCATCACTTCAATTTCACTGATAGTAAAAAATGTACCACGATACCACCATATATGAGACGAAATTCAGCCTTTTGGATGAGGAGAGATTTTGGAGCTCTTGTAGAGAAGGCAGGGATCCTTTTCCTCTTTCTCTTAACACTTCATGTTTTTTCTCAAGCAATCTCACTGAAATATTTTCCGTTGATGGATCACGAGTTGGAGATTTCAACGTGTAATGGAACTGTACAGTGAAATTTTGCTTTATGTTGTAATGCATGACTTCTCCCTTCATCAGTTATCTTCTGAATGACACCTCCTGGAGAAAGATTTGACCGTACACAAAGAGCAAAGCCACAGATTGAAATGCAGCTCTAAGACTGGTTACAGAGGGTGACAAAAAGAAGAGAAGCAGCACCGGTTTCGTGATAATGTGACGTTATTGTCACCTAATTTTTTGTGTAATAATATTGACACTCATAGATGAAACTTCTGGTAGGATGTTGGCATACCTCCAATTATAGTCTGGATGATGATGCTGACAGTGCCAAAGGATGGGTAGTTTCTTAAAATGTCCTGTAGCACAGTATTTCCTGTTACCCTAAGTCATTCAATGTCATTATTAACTATCTATTTATGGTAGGAAGAATCACAACCGTGTGAACAGCAATGTTACAAATGCTAGTAGAAAAACTAAAAGAACCCTAGAAGCATCAATTTAAAGTTTGTTGGAGCCTAACTTGTGACTTTTAAGACTTAAAGGTTGAGTTTCAATCAAACTTACTTAAACAAACACTTCTTTAAAATACCTTGTGACTCCATCTTAACACACATTCAGGATGTTCAGCACTACCTCCCATGTGTATATACTGTCCAAATAACAATGAGCAACAGATATGTCATGAAAATCGAGTCATTATTTACATCAGGGCAAGCAGCTGTGCCATTCTAAGCATTGGCCTATTAGGCTGAAAGAGCTGTAAGGTACTGCTTTTTGCTTCTAGTATCCATTTGCCAGTAGGCTTTAATCAGTATGATCCTTTGGGAATGCTTACTAATCACTAAAGAGACAAGTATCTTCTAGTCTGGCAAAACATACCATGCATTCCTCAATTAACAGAATGTGAATCACCACATATTCTGACACTTTCTTTTTCATTACTGCTACTACTGCAGTTTCCCTTTATTTCGTTTAACCTTGGGTACAAGGCTATCAGGGTAGGAAAGTGATGATGTTTTCCTTCTACATTTGGCTGTTCAGTGAACAAAGGTACTGGACAGGCATAGCAAAAATTGCACTTGAAGAGAGGGCAATTACAATAGTTTGCATTCACATGTTTTAAGCTTCTGGGTACCATCAGAAAGGTAACAGCTGCTGAAAAGTTCAGTTGATTTTTGCTTTGGGCGACAACTCATAATTATTTTTGGAGCCTGCAGGCTTTAAACTTGGCCAGCCCAGCTGAATTTCTTTCAGACTTCCTTTAGTGAGGAATGCATGACCACTGTATTACAAACCAGAGCATTAGCATATGCTGTTTACAGTTATCACTTACATCTGCAGAATAACACCCAGGAGACTAAGAATTTCCTTTGTACACATTCTTAGAAGTGCTAAAGTCTTTAAAATTTTGCTATTAAGGGGGAGAAAAAAACGGAATCCTTCTCTGGCTCCATTTATGCATTATTAATCTCTTTATTTTCTAAAGTAACTGGATCAGAGATGCTACTGTATCCCATGCAGCCTTGTAGTGGTTATTTCTAAGACAGTGCACCAGGTATTCTTTATGTTTGTGCTTATGAGATGGTAGTTTGACTTTTCGCACTGACCCAGACAATTTCTGAATGTATCTGCTATCTGTAGTTCCTTCAGAATTTGTCCTTGAACCACCAATGATTGGTATTAGGAGATTGTTTTTCTCACTGGAGGCACCTAATCTTTCAGTTCTCTGTTCCCTGCTTTCTGAGACTGCCTAATTTATTTGTTGTATAAGCTTCATGAAGTATTGCAACTCTGGTACCTTTGAAATTGCAGTATCTACTGCACATTCAGGGGTCAATTCTGCTTCCATCAAAGACTGCTTTTGGATTGAATTATTTTGCATAACACTTACTAACCATTCTCTTAATGCATCATTTAAACTCCCTCCAAACTGGCAATGCTCATCTAATTGCTTTAATCCAGTCACATATCAGCAAATGTTTCATTTTCTTGATTCTATCTATAAAAGTAGAAATGCTTCGCAATCATAAGTAGCTTTGGGGATAGGTAATTTTGCAGAATTTCCACAGTCTCAGCAAAAGTTTTGTCTTTTGCTTTAATAGCATCTATAATATTGCACTACAGGATATAGTTTTGGTGACCATTACACTCAGCAAAACAGTCATATTTTACATAATGTTGAGATCATAAAATAGTGTTCAAGTCTTCCAGTATAGGTAGCAGAATCCTCCATCAAACTATCTGGTAAACTATCTTGTTTGACTCTACACTTACTTCTCTACTAAGTTATTCTTAGCACAAGTGTTGCAGACACCTAACTTAGCAATGCCCACCTGGAAAAGCACTCTGCATTCTGCAGTATGATTCCGTTCTTGTTGCTGATGGGGTCTTGACTCCCAGGATACTAAAAACAAAAGAAATAAAAATTAGGATCTAGAAAGGTGGTATGTTGCTGTTCTGACAGGCTTCTAATAGCTGGCCCATGATGTAGTACCTCGCTTTCAACCACTCTAGGCACAGATCAATTTTTAGTTACTTGTCCAGATCCAGTGTTAACTGCAGAAAAATATTTTGCTTATTTAGTGCTCAGGACAAGGCAAACCTGGTGAGTAACCTGGACTTTAGAATAAAGGTTGGGTTGGATATTAGAAGTTACTCTTTTTATGTGTATTCACCGCAAGGTTCAGGGCCTGAGTTGTGCTCATAAGCACAACTGCAGTGAGGCATGTTGCGTGCTCACAAAAATATTCCCCATCACTAAGTAACTTGGCCAGTCTGGTGGACAGCACAAAGTCAGTGGTGATCATTTACGTTGAAGTACTGGGAAAACTTCAGTCTGAGGGCCTGGAATACTCAGCTTACAGTTTGTAATCAAAGTCTGGCTGAAAATTCACTTACAGTACATAATCACTTAACTACTTAACATGGTTTTTAGACAGCACTCAGGGTAGGATGCAGCATCTCACTGAATAAGGCAACTACCATTAGTCAAGTGCATGAGCTAGGTGTCAGAGCTCCCCTTACAACTGAAGGGTATGCCCAGCAGCATAGTCTAGAGAATGATCCAGATGATCAGTGATAGACATAACTCAGATAGTTCTTCTTGCTAACATACAGGTGTTGATAGACATGTGAAATTCTTTGTTCTACCCAAGTCCCTCAGGATGAACACCTATGACTCACATCCTCCAGGGTACTTAAAGGAACTGCTAGAGAGCCCTTGGGATAAAGAACTTTAGGTGGCCTCAAATCTGCGTGGTTAGGCAATTAATCTGAATCCTGGCTATCTACATTAAAGTGCTGTAAATTGTTGAATCATAGAATCGACGGGTTGGAAAAGACTTCTAAGATCATCAAGTACAACCCTTGATCCAACACTGCTGTGGTTACTAGACCATGGCACTAAGTGCAACATCCAGTCTCATCTTAAAAACCTTCAGGGATGGTGAATCCACCACTTCCCTGGGCAGCCCATTCCAATGCCTGATTACTCTGTAAAGAATTTCTTCCTAATATCTAGCCTAAACCTCTCCTGGCACAGCTTAAGACCGTGTCCTCTTGTCCTATTGCTGGTTGCCTGGGAGAAGAGACCAACCCCCACCTGGCTACAACCTCCTGTCAGGGAGTTGTACAGAGTGATGAGGTCTCACCTTCTCCACGCTGAACAACCCCAGCTCCCTCAGCCTCTCCTCATAGCACTTGTGCTCAAGTCCCTTCACCAGCCTCATTGCTCTTCTCTGGACCCGCTCCAGCACCTCAATGTCCTTCCTGAACTGAGGGGCCCAGAACTGGACACAGTACTCCAGGTGTGGCCTCACCAGTGCTGAGTACAGGGGAAGAATCACTTCCCTGGACCTGTTGGCCACACTGTTCCTGATCCAGGCCAGGATGCCATTGGCCTTCTTGGCCACCTGGGCACACTGCTGGCTCATGTTCAGCTTCGTGTCAATCCAAACTCCCAGATCCCTCTCTGCCTGGCTGCTCTCCAGCCACTCTGTGCCCAGCCTGTAGCACTGCAGGGGGTTGTTGTGGCCAAAGTGCAGGACCTGGCACTTGGCCTTGGCACTTGGCTTTCTGCATTCCACCAACTCTATTAAACAAATCTCCAGTGACTATAGGGACACCTTCAATACACTTATCTTTAGAAACTTACAGTTTGGTGTCTTTACCTGTGAGCTGAATCCATTTGTAGCTGTGTATTCTCATGCAGTAACTTAGCTATTTCTGCCCTTAGCTTTTTTATGCCCCATCTTAAAAATTAGGATAATGCCTCTTTATTTCTGAGGACCATTGTGAAAATGAAGAACGATCAAATGCTATGGGGAAGCACATTGTATCAGGGTACAAGAAGGAAATTAATAATTACTCTTCAGCATAGGTTCTAATAAGTATGAGGAATGACACAATGCAGCAAGTAATAAAACATTTTTCTTCATATGAGTTAAATAAGACAGGGACAGCATCAAAAAAGAAGTATATGATCAGATAGTTAATGATTTGGTCACAGTTCATGAATACCAGAGACAGCCTCTGCAGGTAATCTTCACTGTGGCACTCTAATTCTGAGTCTTGCTTTTTCATCCTTAGTAACATTTTTTAAATGTAATTTTTTACATATTTTATGTGGAGAACATTTATAGCTACATAAAACCTCTGTTACTTTTCTGTTTTCCTCTCACAAAAACCTATGCCAGTAGGTTTCATAACATTTTTATTTCTTAACCTACCACAACGATCAACAAACTGAAAATTTAGTTTATATCTGCTTTTTTGACAGTATTCATTTGGTCTGAAAAATATGTCAGCTTCCTCATCTCCTATTGCTACCTGACATGAACATGAAAATTAAGCTGAAAGGTCAATTCAGACATTACTAGCTGTTTTTCTCTTTCTACCTTAAACTTACCATAAAACTATTGATAGTAGCAGAAGCCACATCCTATAGGATTTAGAAATTTTAGAATATAAACCACATTATTTTTCAATAGGAAATATAATGATACTTGTCTTGGATTTTTGAGATAATTTCTTTTTTTATTAATTAAGGAAAGAATTGCCATACGAATATTGTAATTTATTTGAAGATAAATCAGAAAGTATTTAGAAGCATACATAAAAGCAGTGATTGCCCACTTGGATAAATTTGTGTATGAGGAGAAATTAAAGCAATTCAAGAATAAAAGGCAAAATTGCACCAAAAAAATTTTGTACTTTTTTTCCCCCTAGCTTCAATAAAATGGGGAAGAAAAGTTAAAGACAGAGAAAAAAGTAAAAATGCTTACATGGATCCTGCTGAAATGCAGATCAGACATGAAAGCAACTCATATTTCATCGGGGATTAAGAATCATCTAAAAGGTTTTTGAAGAGGCTTACGGAATATTCAAGTTGAAATGACTCAGACTTGGAGGTGGGTCTTGATGGCATCCAGATCTGGGAATGCAATTGCCTTGCCTGAGTTTCCTCTGGCAGTTTGTAGTGTTTAAGGGAGTTTACCATCTAATCTACATAAGACCATTTGTGACTGACGATTTTGCTCTTTGTTACCAGTTACCCGTGTCCTGAATTAAAACTCACATGTATTTCTGAAGAATATGCAATGCAGTATTATGCCAGATGCATTTTAGAAGTCTTTACAAGTTGACATGTACAATTGCTTTTTTCTCCTGACCGCTTAGAGAGTTAACAAATTCTTATTCTGTTTTCCTAAATTTCTTCTGTTGTTTGTTCAAGACGTGTTTGTTAACATGTCAACTGCCTTCTGAGTAACATAAAAGAACTAACAAAACTGAAAATCAGACAAAATATCCCCAGCAAGTGAGCAACAAATTAATCACCATATAACACTTCAAACTGTACATAATGCTAAAAGGAAAAAAAATACGAAGAAATATATTTTCTTTCACAAAATTAATTAAATAGTTATTTCAATGTGTGTGAAATTTATATCATAAATATATTTTTCAGTATTTGAACATGATATTTTCTGAGGTATCTCTGCCACAACATTTGACTGAACGTCAATAGACCCAAGAAAGTCCCAAAACCACTGTTGTTTCTTCAGCACCTAAAAAACTTTGAGGGGATAAAGCAGTGTTTATGCAGGATAAGCAGTTCTTGTGACCAGAAATAAAGCTCTTGTCTAAATACCCATTAACCAACTAGAATCTTCAATCAAATTTCCAACCCATTTGCACATGTATAGATGGGATTTAAGTTACAATATCTCTCTGGATTTACACTGAAATAAACTTTATAGGGTAGGGAAATTTCACTGTGGTCATGACTGGTTTATTTTCTTTACCCCTTACAGCCTCTCTTTACTACTGTCTATTCATGAGTATTCATAAATGATATTTTCCTACAGAGATCTGTAAGAATGTGATTTTAGTATATGGAGAACAATAAATGAAGCAAATATGGCTTAAAATGACAATAAATAATCATAAGGACAGAAAACCTTTCATTTTGAAAATAAATATTGGAAGTTATATTTCTCAATATTAGCTGCTGACATCATGAACTAAGGAAAAAACCTGGAACTGAGTCTTCTAAAATCTGAAGACTTAAAACCCAGTCTAATCCAAATTTTGTAGGTCAGCTCCATCTGTACATTATATAAAGCTACACAGAACTAATGATATTGAATTGACTAATGCTAAGTGTTATTTATACCAGATTGCTTCAGCCTCAATCTATAGAACTTTTGGCAGAAATATTGCCCACATTTTTTCTTGATCCATTAATTACATATACAGAGTACCATGTGATATCACATGGAAGGATCCAGGAAACACTGAAATTTGAAGTGGCAGAGGAGTTCTTATATGAGGGCTTTACATACCAGAAAGTGTGAACAAGCTCCACCTTCGGGGGTTTTCTGTAATCAGAATCCAAAAACTAGAGACCAGTCTTGCTCTGAGATTCACAGATTGTGCCAGATTTTACATGAAATATGACCACATCTTATGCTGATGAGGAGGTGACGGAGTCAAGCGCAGAGACAAGTCCAAGAAACTCAGCTGAATGCTTTGAGGAAGGCAGGCTGGCTGCAGTAATGTATTAAAATGTTCCATAACAACCGCTGCAGTTGCAACACAATGCTAACAGAAGGTTGGGTTTATTTTTATAAGGTGCATTGATGAACACAGAGGGGAACTAATAATAGCAATAATAATTGTGAGTCCTCCTCTGGGCTGTTTAGGTTCCTCCTGCAGTCACAGAGCCCTTACCTTGAGTGCAGTGAGAGAACTGGACATTTGATTATCAAAAGAATTGTTTTTTTCCTTATGTTCAGGGACGTTCCTATAAAAGAAGGTCATCAGAGCTGGATTCAGTCAAGACTATAGGCTCTGCACTACCCAATCATCAAGTGCTGGGTCTTGAAGTGATAGTCTGGATATGCCTGCACAGATAGCTTTTTATGCAAAACAGAGATGTGAAGTCTGGATGCTCAATGTGACTGAACAGCCCAGCAGAAACCAGCCTGGACCTAGGGCAAGCAGGAGTCTTAACAACCACCTCTCAGTTTCCATAGGTGCATGAAGCAGACATTCTCTTCCCTAGGGTATATGACCTCTTAGATGAAGCAGCTGAGGCTTTCCTCCTGATAAGCAAGCCTGCCTCTAATCATTTCCCTTTAGGACAAAGAGGTGCCCTTCTGTTGTCGATGATAACCACATGGTCAGAGTATTTCAGACCCAGTTCTGGCCACAGTCTGAGAGGGGAATTTAGATACCCTGCTTCCTTGGGAAGTGTTTGAAAAAATAATGTGTCACCTAACTCAGGCTGTTGGTTGCTCTCCAACTCTCTCAGTTATGTTCTTTTCCTACAATACTGAATATGATTCAAAATTCAGTATGCAGAGAGAAAATGCAGAAGGAACCCAAATCTGTAGTACAGGGATTAGAACAGTCAACTGCAAGTGGGATTCCATATGTCCAGTATTGCTGTTTTTTCTTCAATTGAGAATGTTTTTTAATTTTTTTTCAAATTCCTGTTGTTGTTTTCAGAATGAAATTACTTTTAATACAATGGACTTATCCTTTGAAGCACATACCTACATGCACGTATATGCATGTCAGCAAATTGTCCTACATGAACACTAGCCCTGTACCTTGCAAGAAGTAGTTCTGGGTTCAAACAAGTAAAACCATGAGCTCAGAAGTGCATTGTGTCTACATAAAAGCTGACCCAACTCTTGAATGTGATCCAGACTTCATAATACATTCCACTGACTACTCTTTGAACACTGTGGACACTCTCCTTCAGACTTTTTCTCCTTACAACTTGCTTGGCTTTTAATGTCTTTATTCTGAATTTAATTATGAAGCAAAGCAAAATGCCAGGATCAGTTCAGGCAATGATTTTCAGTTGTATTAGTCCACCCCCTCTGCTGTTCAATCTGGGCTGTTTCCAAATTTATCCACAGAGAGAAGTGATGTTTGGGCTAAGCTTGGAACACTGAGAAAAAACTGGGAAAAAAAAAAGTGCTTCAAATGTTGTGAGCACCAGAAAGAAGTTAGTGATATAGATAACAAGCTCCACTCTGTTTCCATGGTGTGAGATGGCAAAAAGAACAATTTCTTACTTTTTTTTAATATTTATGTGTGTATTTATGTGTTTGTTTATTTATGCCAGAGTGCTAGACTGATCTTGCCTATCAAAATTAGCATTTTTTTTTGTTTATTCTTTGGTTGATTCTTCCATCCAGGGTGAAGCTCATTGCATGTTTCGTTTGCTGTAGCGTAGACCAGCCACAACTGAGTGAAAGATTCCAAGTGACGGAACTGGAACAAGAAAAACTAGTGAACTCTTAATATCTACTAAAAGAGAACCTTGTTAGGAAATATCTCTGAAATAGTTTGTTCATTGTTGACATTATTAATCATAACAGTATTACTGAGGAATTGATGGATATGTGTTTCATTGTTTTCAGTTTTATTATTGCCAGCCAGTTTTGTATTCCTAATGTAATTTTAATCTGCTTTTTACTGGTAGTTGGATGACTAATAGGTACAGCATTTTGAAAAACGTCCTCTGCTCATGCTGAGCTCAGCAGAATTTCAACACTCCTTACAGATGACATTCTGAAAGTTGGTTCCATTCCCTTGGCAAAGTTAGGGGGACCAAATATTCTGAATAATTTTCTTAAAATGCTAAAACAATACAAATTTTTCATAACAAATATAAACCCCATAACTGTTTCACAGTATTTGCAAACTTAGCCTACTGACTCAGCTGTAGCAAGATCTGAAATAATTTCTATTTCCAATTAGCAGCTGTACAGTTGCCTTAAGGGACTGTTATATCTTTCCATTTGGTAAATATTAACATGCTAAAATGCTGGGGGTTTTGTGAGGTTTGAAGAGGACAAGCAGTAAAGGCAGATCATCATTAATCTCCTGGGTCACTTGCAGCTAAATTTGTATTTTCAGTAAACTTTGCTGGAGCATGGGAAATTATTTTGAAGCTTGTATTCAATAAGTAAATGGGCTGTACACTAGATGAGAATTTATAAAAAAAACCCAGATGCATTTCCCATGAGAAAACAATTAAAATGTTTGACTTTCAAATAATTTAGCTGTGAAGTTCCTTGCTAAAAGAAAGAACTGAAGACTGAGATTTAGGGAATTTAGTTTCTTTATTTCTATATCTGGATTTATAGCCTGAGACAACTAAGTTTAAGGTGACTGAATTAAGAAAAGCAGTATTGGAAAAAAATGGCTTCCATGTCTCAGATATATAGCCTAAATATGAGTTAGTACCTATTACTCAAGGCTAGAATATGGTCTTGGATTAGAGCCAGTCCAGGCCATTTTGCACCAGTGGTGGAAATTCTGAGAATGTAACATGAAAATAGCTGTGTTCTCAATAACATTTTCAATCTCGAAAAATTTGGAAAATTTTAGACAAAATATATTCTCAGACCTCCTCTTGCCCCAAAACAACTGACTATGTCTTACAATGTCTTACTGTCTCCTTGAAATTTATCTGTTACAAAGATTTTAGCAGCAGAAGTATGGCTGGTGCACATGAATCTATGCTTCTATACTACTATGCATATGTATGAGTTTAATAAATTATATCTAGTTATATCATCTTCTTATTTTAAGAAGTATCCTCAGTTAAACAAAAAGACTCTCATTTAGCTCAAGAAGCTGAACTAAATTAATCATAGTCTTGCTTCATATTAAAAGTCATGATTTCATATTAGAATCTTTCTGTGGATCTCATAATCACATGATAAACAGTAGCACTTATTCTCAGTTATGTGACTGGTCAATAATGAGACACTGATATGACTGTAGTTTATTATGGGAATCAGAGGTTCTGTTCCTTTCACTTAAGTGTGGATTTATGAAACCAGTTGTGTTTATTGTCATTTTTGGTGTATCTAAAACCCTATTATAGAATTAATTGGATTATTCCTAACTGAGGCAAATTTAAGTCATTTTTTTTTTACTCGAATTAAAAGTTTACTAGCATAAACTATTCCAGGCTTGTGTATCATACTTTTAAAGGAATCTTTCAGGGGCAAAAAACTTAACATCCATGTATTTCTTCATAGGTTAAAAAGCTACACGACCGAGTAACTCTGATGCCATCTCTTTCCTGTGGCTTTCATTCTGCATAGACTTTGCTGGCAACTGTGAAACGTTATAGCTTAAAGACATGCACTTATTCTATTTCCTCTAACAAAGAAAACACTAACCATGTTTACTACAAATCATGAAGTTAAACCAAACTGCATAACAATAACACAGTCCTCTGCAAAGGGTATGGAAGTAGGGCTATTTGAAAGCTGGAAAAACATTGGCAATCAAAAGCTACACAAAAGTAATCTTATTTTTATTACATACAAGGAACATTTTCCCAGGAGTGCTGATGCCTGCCAGAAAATAAATAAGAAAGTAGGATAAAAGAAAGAAGGAAAGACTACTTGAGTTAAAGTGCTCAGCCAGGTTTTCCTTACACATACACGTGGGGAGTTGGGTTTCTTCTGTGCTCTGGTACAATTGACAGACGGATGGCAACCAAAAGACTTTGTTACAACCTACACTGTTAGTGCCCAGGCAGCTGCAGGATCTCCACTGCTGCTGCATCATTCCATATTCGTGTTTCTAAGTCTGGCTATAACTCTGAAAGCCAACACCCTTCTTAAAGAGCCTGGTGCTGGTACTTCAATCATTAGTCCTGAAGTAAGATCAGTAAGACCAAAACAAAGAAAATAAATAAATAAAAAGGATCCTTGTTTAAAATAATAATAGTGATCCTCAAACCCACAAGAACATAAATGAAATGGACACAGGTGGGTTTGGTATTGAAAGGTTTTTTTGGTATTGAAAGGACTAAAAACCTGTCTGCCAGTAAGCCACGGAAATGGAACTTCCCATGAACTTTGAAGTTACTGATCTGACTTTGAAACAAGTCAGGAAGCTCTTAGAGAGGAAGAAAGTCACTATGATCAAGGTAAAGCAAGACCTTCATTCAGTTTGCTAAACAAGACAAGAAACTATTACCATGTGAAAGATCTCTCTGCTGGCCAGGGTTGTAGATAAGCTGATAAATAACCTTGGCTACAAGGCTGTTTCCCTGCTCTGGTGCACATTGTTTCTGGGGCAAACTTCAAGTGTTGGGGGTGTAGAAGGTTGTAGAATATTTTCAGCTTCTAGGGCTGGAAAAGTGCTGCTCAGGCACCGCAGTGTGGCTGTTACCTCCTGCACAGATGCTGGCCATGCAGCCTGCTAACAGGAACTGCTGCCTCAAGCCATGAATTGCTTGGACAATTGCACGGGGTGGCTTATCCCTAACACATCCCCATGCTGCCTCACTCCATGAAGATCAAAGTCCTGCCTGCCCTTCTCTGCTTTGGTCATCACCTTATTCCAGACACAGATCAGGAGCTGCAGAGCAGATGGATTTATCTCTAAAGGTTATTCATCTCTCAGGGAAGAGGCTGACAGCATGAGTCCTTCAGGGAGCTGCTGGGAGAGAAAGCATGAAAACAGTCAGAAAGCACCAGGTACTGATTGGCACCTGGTGTCAAAATGCCTGCTGCAGCTTTGTGGGCAGGTATGTGGGCAGAGCACAGATGGGGTTCCCGGACAGACACAGCCCTGGGATGGTCAGGGAGAGCAGGGCTGTGGCAGAGTTGGAGACCAGCTGGGAATTCAGCCAATATGGCCAATGGCTCAATGGTCCTCCAGCCCCAGATTTGGTGTTAAAAAGACTAAACATGTCCAGACAGTCAGGATCCGTAGAGTTAGGTGAAATTAGGCGTGTAAGTATTTTTTTGCTTAATATTTCCTGCATTTCTAGTTGTAAACCTCACAGAAGCTGCTATTTTCAGGAAGATTTTCAGGACATGTTGGCTTTTTAAGAACTACATCAAGAATTGCATTTTTCCCCCTGTAATTCAGTATGTCTTCTCAACTTACAAAAAATCACAGAATAATTGGTTCAAGTTCAGTTTGACCTTAAAGTCAGTTTGGGGTCAGTTCTTATTTTTACCTATGCTAGTTTTCCCATGCTTAGTTTAAGGACAACAATAAATGATTGAAGCACTTTTCTAATTGCAACTTCATTTCCATCTAAAGTGAAAGACAGACTCTTACTTGGAGATTACCAGACAAGCAGTTGAAGAAAAGATTGATGGTTTCTTTAGTTCCTTAAGGCTTTGCTAAATAAGATTGATTTCAGCCCTTTATATTTTCTTTATTTTTTTAATAAAAGGTAGCAGATTCTTTTTTTAAATTAAAAAAGACCATATTCCCTTCACATTCACAAAGCAAAGATTGATGTTTCTTCACCTGTTTGATATAAAATACACATTTTAAAAAAAACCTAAACAACCACAACCCTAACCAAAACCAGACATGACATCTCTCTTTATTTCATATAATAGGCTGAAAAAAAGACTTGTGAGACTTCTGCTTTTGTTAAGAACTTTATTCAAAACAACTGATGTTGCAGGACAGTTTGGAATGCTTTTTCTCTTTGTTTATTGGCTGGTTGGCTTTTGTTGTTCAGATGCCTTTAGAGCATTTACTTTGCCAATCAGGGTATGAATTTTAGTGTTTACAGAATATATTGATTCTTATGTACAAGACTCCTAACCAGAACATATTAGGAGCTCACCATCAGTATACAGATATATTTGTTTAGAAAGAGGCATTAAGCTTTATTTCTCCATTTCCTTTGTAAACTTTAATGGGAAGGCATCTGACTACTTAAAAATTCTAGAAAGATGAAAAAATGTAGAAAGATGTTCAGAGCATCTGTGCTTTCTTGAAAAGCAGCCAGAACATCATCAGCACATCTCAACCACAGTCTCTGTCAGCTTCAACAACAGCACAAGATTCTGTCCAGAGGACGATATGAAGATATTAGTAAATACTGGACTCAAATCTTTTTACAAGGATGTAATGACAGAAAGCAACAAATAAAGTCAGCAAGCACTTGTTGAAATTATGTGAAATCACAGACAAGTTCTGGTTCATACTCAGGCTCCATTATTATTTAAAAAGAGCCAATTTGTTATGCCCTGTATCCAGTTAGGCACAGCAGTATTGTTAAGATTTCCCCTTTGATACAGGAGCTGGAAAGCCAAAACCTGTAATCACCCACATCATCCTTCGTGAAAGAAGAGGAGAGGCAAGAAAGCGGCCAAGGAGTGACAGAGACTCATTTGGTTGAATAAGGTGTAGAGATGGGAAAGGAAGGGAGTAAGGGAAGAATGACATTTTTTTTTTTTATCTAGTTCATGGACTTGCACGGTAATACACATGGCTGACATATGGCTAGACCCAGTAATAAGATTAACTGGAGAAAGTTGAAGCCATGTGAGGAAGACAAATGACAAGTGATGAAATTACACACCAATCTATTAAATTAGAATAAAACCGAGAGAAAATCCACGGGATTTTTTTCCTACCTGAGTTTCAGCAGGATGCAGAGACATCAGAGTAAAGAGCAGAGGTGCCTGGACATGAGACTGCAGGCATAACTTTTTCATTGCCATCTCTGTCTCCTGCATCATGCCAGGTCTTCAGATTGTGCAACAACCAATCAACAACTAAAACCTTTGTCTTCATCTACCTCTAGTCTTTCTGCCGCAGAAAAAATATTGATTGCCTTTCATTTTCTGAATCAATTTGCCGGGCATAAACTTCCTTTCAAAAAAACCCCACATTAGTATCTAAGTGGATCATCAGATGATCCTTTACAAAGCATGGGATAGACAGAGAAAAACACCACAAAATATGCATCTTCTGATGATTCAATTTTTGTGCATGTTTTGGAACAACAGAACTACTGTTACTCAAAAAATATCACATTACTGTTCTTTCTGGGAACATAAATTTTGTTAGAACATTGTTTTCAACCCAGAGATAATCAAGTAAAAACATTCTTCTACACTAGATCCCTAATTTAGTTCAGAATTTGTGGTGAACTTGAGAGAAAAAAGGCAGTTAAATTAAGCAAAGAGAGTGTCATTCAGAACTGCTAATTTTGTTGAAGTCTTAAAGTCAAGTGTCTCCTATTAAATATGAATAATAGAGATGAAAATGAATAAATGACAAACTTCCTAATTTTACAGTCAATGTTTTAACTGTTGTAATGGCAGCTTTAGCCTCCTGCATTATAACAAAAATTGACACAGCTGTATAAAATTACCCATCCCTGTTGTGATTTAGTGTATCTGGCTAGCTGTTCTTAGCTGTGCAACTGGCATGTCATTTCAGAGGGGTTAAGTTAGTGTATTTATGGGAAAAAATTTCTTTAATGGCCACTGTGCTAATAAAGAATTATTGGATTTGAACTCTGCTCCACCACACCCATTCCCTTCCTTTGCTAATACATTCTTTCCTCCCCTGACAAGTCCAGTAAGCTTGCCAAAGAAATAAAAGTGGGAAAAAAACCCCAAAAAGCAGTTTCTTAGGATCCGGATGGTTTGCAGCAGTAAGGATTTCCGTTCTGACAAAGGATATATAAATCTTTAGGGAATCTGTTTCTCAGAGCTCTATATATTTAAGATATAACTCAAAGATGTCTAGCTTGCAGTGTAAGAAAACCATTTGCAACACAAAATCTTGGCATCTAGCTTAAAAAGGAAGGGACCTAATGTCTTATTTTATTTTTATCTCCCTTTCTTTTATTCACTCACAGCTCTATCATCATTCCATGAGCTCCTGTGCTCCCAAGGCTCTAATTTTGCTAAGTAGTCCACTGTGAATCTTCCACTACAATCTATCATGATAGATTCCTACCAGTCGTGTTATGGATAAACCTGGCACAGCAGAAAAGACTTTACAAGGGATTTGCAAGATAGCCTCTGATTTTTATCTGATTTGAAACTGGACGCATTGCATTTCTCCTTTCTGACACGTTTATCAGCTACATGCCCAAGGAAGAAATCTAACACTTGTGCTGTTGAAAGTCCTCTTCGAAATTATGCTGGTGACTTCCATGGGGCTTTTCATGACAGTTACAGAATCTTAATGGTAAAGTAGCCTCACATATCCAGATTATAAAATACAATGTGAACCTTTGGTCTTGCTAATGTTAGGAAATACCAGCATCTTTCAGCACCACTAGTTTCACTAAAGTCAGTCAGACTAAAGATAAATAAGGATAATGCTCACTGGTAATCTCATGCCTCAGAAAATAGTAAAACTGACTGAATATCAGAGTAATTACAGTGAGAATTGTCTCATAATCTTGACAATGCTATGCTGACACCTCTATGAGGGCATTGTGTCCCTAGATGTGCTAAGGGAACTCACCATTATGAATTTCAAGCCAAATGAAGAAATTTCCAGTCACCCCTGCTGCTGTTGAAGTCACCATGTAGTGTAGGTTGTCTGACAGCTACATCACGAGTAAAGATTGGACATAAATTGCGGGAGAAAGCAGGTACCAGTAGCTAGTATCTAAATCTTCCTAAATCTAGTTCCTAAATCTTCATGCCTACTAGAGGAATAGCACTTGTCAACAGAGGAAGAGATTAGACAAGGGACCTGATAGCCCACCATGGTCTTCAACACAGGCAGCTCTTCTAGAGAGGGGATTTGTCTTAAGAGAATGTTCCAGGCTTTGCTGTTTTCATCTTAGAAACTAGAATGGTGAATTTTAAATAGAAGTCATACACTCTAGATTCTTTAACTATAAAGAGTTTCCCTCAGCCCCATGACATCAGCTTGCTGATAGAATCAATTTCTACATATTTACAGTCAAAAGATGACCAAGACCACAGCATTTTAAGAAATCATCACATACATCTTCATAAATCAACCAAAATGTTATAAATTATGTCAAAAAAACCAAACCCAAGTCTGATCATGCTGACAGTTGAGTCATATACATAAAAGAGAGTAAAATATTGATACATCACAATTACATGCACTATAAAAAGCCATTTATTCAGTAGAATGACTTTTCATTAGTAAGCCCCAAAGGTTGAGCTGTTGTGGTCTCCCAAATTTATAACATGCAGATATTTTAAAAGGAAAGCATATCTTAGAACTTCTAAAAATCTTCTATAAGGAAATTGCAAACCAAAAGACATTGTTCTTTCCCTTCCATAGATTGGTAGCATTGGAAGTGCAGGTTGGTTACTGGAAGGCTTTATATACAGACATGGAAAACTCCCTAAATTTCTCAAAAGTAAACCGAATCAAGAAATTTGTGAACTGGTGCTTAAATCACCTTTCAGAATCCCCTGTGCCCACCCTGCAATATACACAAGACTGAAAATTATGCAGTTCTGCAAAGTGCTAGAACTAGTGAAGGTCTTTACTCAGTTGAAAATGGAAGTATTTGTTTTAATTGTGGCAAACTTCAGAATACAGTTGCAGCTTCAGTACTAGGAGGTTATAAGACAGCCTGCATGATTCCGAGGTTCCTGAAGTTAGAGGAAATTGTGCCTGCCATTCCACCTTCTGAACTTCAAATTTGATCCGCAGTGCATCAAACCCAAATAGAGGTGAAAAGCAAAAAATACAAAATTTAAAGAAATCATGACAGCAATATGAACCTCTGTATTTTTCAAATACCTTGTTCAATTTGCTTCAAATTCATAATAAAGCAGATTGCCTTGTTGAAAAACAAGATATGCAAAAATTCTGAATTGGTTGTAACGAAGTAAGAAGAAAATGTAAATCTGTAAAGACGAATTGTTTACTTATATTTACGGAGAGGCTACATTTAACTAACTCTCTTAGAAAAATTGCCTGAGTAAGCTCATTGATATCCTTAAAATACCCTCAGTATTTAGTTAAATAGCACACTATGGACTATTTATTATTTATTTTTCTTTATTTTTTTCTAATATACATTAAAAGTAGTCTTCCATTTAAATATTCTCATTTTAGCTGAAGACTGAAGACCAGATGAGTACAATGAAAGTTTTAAACCCTAATTTTTTTCAATGACATATATACTGTTGACACACTGCAATTGCATTCTATCCAAGAATACAATGATTTCAACGCAGTTTCGATGCAAATGTCACAGTCTGTATCAGTTGCAATTGAATTTCTTGTCAAGGGACATTAACTCTCTCATTTCATCATTTGTTCTAAATACCTTGTATGAGGTGTAAAGATGGAAAGAGATCAACCTGTTAGAGAGAGTCCACCAAGAGGAGGACCACCAAGATTAGAGGGATGGACCAACTCTCTTACAAGGAAAGGCTGAGAGAATGAGGTTTGTTCAGCCTGGAAAAGAGAAGGTTTAGGGTGGCTTAATTGTGGCCTTCCAGTACCTGAAGGGAGCTTGTGAGAAAGATGGAGAGGGAGTTTTTACAAGAGTGTGTAGTGACAGGGCAAGGAGGAATGGGTTTAAACTAGAAGAGAGTAGGTTTAGATTGGATATAATGAAAAAATTCTTTACTGTGAGCATGGTGAGGCACTGGAACAGGTTGCCCAGAAAAGTTTTGGATGCCCCATCCCTGGAAGTGTTCAAGGCCAGGCTGGATGGATCTCTGAGCAGCCTGATCTAGTGAAAGGTGTCCTGACCTATGACAAGGGGGTTGGAACTTCATGATCTTTAAGGTCCTATCCAACTGAAGCTGTTTTATGATTATATTATATGCTTGAATATGGCTTATTATTAGGGAGAAGAAGCTAAAGAATTTTACAGTTTTTAGTTATCTGGGTCTTATTTGAATAAAAAAGATTGTCAGCTGTTCATGTTGTTTTTCTAGAGTAATTAGATACACATATTATCTCATTTCTGCTTTATTTCTGACCAGTGAAAATATATCCCATTTTCATAGAATCATAAAATGGGTATGATTGCAAGGGACATTAAAGATCATCACATTCCAAACCCTGTGCTGTGGGCAGGGACATTTTCCACTAGATCAGGTTGCTCAAAGCCCCATCCAATCTAGCCTTGAACACTTCCAGAGAACTGGAATCCACCACCTCTCTGGGTAACCAGGTTGAATAACCCCAACTCTCTCAGCATTTCCTCACAGGAGAAGGGCTCCATCCCTCTAATTGTCTTTGTGGCCTCTTCTGAACTTGCTCCAAGTTGTCAAAGCCCTTCCTGTGCTGAGGATCCCAGATCTGGATGCAGCATTTCAGGTGAGATCTCATGGGGACAGAGTAGAGAGGCAAAATCACCTCCCCTGGCCTGCTGGCCATGCTTCTTTTGATGCACCTCAGCATACTATTGCCTTTTGGTCTGCAAGTGCACATTACCAGCTCATGCCCATCCTCTCAGTCACCAGCACTATTAAGTCCTTCTCGGCAAGACTGCTCTTGATCCTTTCGCCCCTCAGCCTTTATTATTATCAGGCATTGCCCCAAATCAGATGCAGCACCTTTCACCTGTCTTGTTAAATCTCATGAGGCTCCCATTTTCTCTTCCATTTTAACAGTATACAAAAGGAGGAAATAGTTGGAAAATCAGAGAAAACTCTGGAAGTAACCACCTTATACTCAGTGGGGACTCTGCCAGTCCATTGAGGTGTGCTCCTGGACCGGGAAAATTAGCTCCCTGTATCTCTGGACATCCAATTATGAAATGTTTTAGGGTTTTCTTCATCTAGCTGGGAAAAAAGAAAATAAACTTCAGAAAATTAATTCTCAGATCAAACCCCAAAATACTACAGACAAGAACTGAAACTTCCTTTATATCTTTAGTCATAGTGTAATGTTGCCTTTATTGAAAGGTCCACTGCTGGTAAGAAAAACGGAAGTAGAAAGAGTAATCAGCATTTGTCAAGGTTCTCAGCTGGATCCCCCTCCTCAGTTCTGGCAAAAACATGCCAACCCGAGACTTTGAACAATAAGTTCACAACTTCATCAATCCATTTTGTCTATATGTTTCTGATAACATTTTCTAGAACTCCAAGTCAGAGCGCAGTGATGACCAGAAGTTGTCATCAGTCATAGAAAAGCTTTTGGAGGGAATAAAAAATGTTAGACTATTGAAAATTTCCACGGGGTTATTGCATGAAAGCAAGAAATAAATTATATATATTTACAGATGTATTAATTGTGCATGATAACATGACAAAATTTTAACAATTCTGGATGAGCAAAATGGGAGTAAAGAAGAATTTGCACTTGCACCTTCCTCGATGAAAAATTACTATGCTAACATCACCAAAGAACACTTCAAAGAACTCTGTACTAATACAACATTCCTGTCAGTTTGGCTTCTGTGGTTTCTTACAGAACAAGAATCAACTTTTTAGTGCAGAAGCAGGTCCCTGTGTGTGATTTGAAATCCTTGAAGACTTTTTGCACTGCTATTTACCTAGACCACGAGACCATCTTTCTCTATTGAAGTTGAGCTACCAATTATGCCTTTGTTGAGTCCTCACATTGTAATCCAAGCACTGAACATGTCAAATAATAAATTGGAAGATGAATGCAATGACAAAGTAGCAACTTTTGTATATGTCTGGTACTGAACACAATTTTTAAACTTCTATTATTTGTTATTTTGTTATTATTCAAACTCAGAAAGAAATACCATTTTAAGGCTTATGATCATTCAATAAAAGCCTTTAAAAAAAAAAAAAAGAAAAAAAGAAAAAAGACTGTTAAGTAATTTGTTATGAATTCAAAACAAAAGCAAAACTCAAGTTTCTTTTATTAAGATAATTATAGATGTTAGTAAGTTCTAAATGATGATATACTGAAGTTAAAAGTCAACAACAGAGACAAAAAAAAAATACCTCTTAGTCAGAACATGGTAATAAAGAAAACCAGCAAGCTCACATTTGAATGTAACAACATGTTCATGGAATTTTGGACTGCTTTACATTGGAAATTCACCTCAGATGAAACTGACCCTGGTTCTGCAATGGTAAAGAAATCATGGCTGGGAATCACCAGTGGAGATTTTTTCCTGCTGGCTGGAACCCCAGAGCTCAACACAAGAGTGAATCAAGCTAGTCCAGCATTTGGAATTACATTGGAGCAGGGATCTATTTGAAAACTGTCTGGAGTTTGACCTGCTAATTAACTCCTATTCTAAGAATTTGAAAGGAAGATGGGACTTCTGTGGGTGTGCCGTCTGCTACTCTATAAGATTCATGTTACAGTAGAAAAAAAAAAAAAAGCCATACTAGAGAAAGCCAGAATATACTACTTACTGATTCCCTTCTGCCTTCACCATAGAAATGAAACTTATCTGAGTGAAACAGCTTATGAAAAAACCCCCCACACCCAGTTGATTTTATATATAGCTTTTACTTGAGATCTTGTCAAAAAGAAAAAAAAGCCTATTTGATATTCAGCTACCTCTTCAAAATATGTTTTAGCATCAGTAAAGCATAATGCATCTGGAGATGGTCACATTCCACTTCTTAATGGACCTGATCTGACATAACACTTGGGACCATTCCAGAATAAATTATTTAGGGCAATATTATCAGATATAATCCTTGAGTCTTTAAGTAGATTATCAAAACTACAGAAAAAAAAAGCACAAAATAAAAGATACACCTATTTTTATATTAATTGAAGACATATAGGGGTTTTCTTTTAAATTTAATTTTCTGAAGTAGCCCATGAATTCATTAATTTTAAAATCCTCTTATGGTACATTCTAATATTAATTCTGCCAATTCAGGAATTTTTTTTCCTTTAAGACCTTAATCTTGTTTCAGTGGACACAGATCTCACCTACACGACAGGTTAATTTCCAATATATTCTTTGTTGAATTCTGGAGACTTTTTATTTAATTAACTAAGATTAGACAAGGGAGTTGAAACCTGTAAAAAATCCTTATTGGATTCCATTGTAGCAAAGTTAGGGATTTTTTCATGCCAAATGACTTATACAAGTGCAACCATCTTCAACTGAATTATTTGAATGTGAATAATGATATATTTTTCGCATATAGAGTCTTAGACATGTACCACAATTTATCATGATGCCCCCTTAACACTAAGGAGAGTTGAATATTTAGAGTAGTGAAGTGTCACTATATGATTGCCAAGATAATTTGTGCTCTGTATAGCACCCAAGAACTGCAAATCCTGATTCACTTATTTTCTATTTGTCCTTGTCATCTGAAGAATCATTTAGTTCCTAAATCCTCCCTGTGACTTTCAAAAGTAGTCTTAAAGCTAGACAAATTTATGGTTGTTTTATGCCAAATGAGTTCCTAACACGCATGGCTGCTGGAATCACAGAGAGTGGGAAAATGAGCCACTCTGTATATTGTCACAACCTAATATTCATGGGGAACTGAACGTGTTGAAATCCTCAAAGAGCAAATTCTAAAATGAAAACATTTGCTCTGCAAATAACAGCATTTTGGAGGGTATGGAAAGGACATTCTGGTTTGTAACTTGAATACATTTTGGATGGCTCATATTAACTGCCTCATTGAAAAGATGAAAGGATATCACCAGCATAAACAAAACCTGTGTGAAACAAACAACTGATTCATATTAAGGGAGCTCTAAGTAATCGAATGTGCAATGGAACATGCTGTGAAAATGATAATATTTGCATACTTTTCTGGGAACTTCAGAATTTACCCACAATGGCTCTCCTGATTACATTATAACACTTCAGTAGCAACATTGGATATATTATCCTTTTACAGCAAAGGAGACCTCAAAAGCTGTTGTTACTTGTGTAATATTAATTAATCTGAAAGACAACCCTTTCTGAGATGAATCTAAAAGACTTTAGAGGAAGTTGATATCTACTAGTGGAGAGTACAAATCACCAGCTTGGAAGAGGTGTATCAACTGTTATCTGAGATGGGAATATTTGTCTCCAGTATAAGTTTGTGTGTGTGTCTGTTATAAGTGCATACTTACATATACAGTCACTCTAAGTTTCTGTGTACTCATGTTTGTTAATGTTTAAGGCATAAGGACTTATGAGGAGAAAAGCCAAGCTACAAAATACCTTCATTATGGCATAAAATTAATAAAAGACATTACGATAACATCAAAATGGGACATCAGGTCCAATTTAATGTTACATTTCTTGTTCTTTAGGGGAATTTCATTCTTTCTGAGCAAGATTAAGTACTGTGAACTGTGGCACAATATTCTCAATAATGATAAAAGCAAAAAAATACAGAGTGACCGATGTGATAAATGACGTCTGAAAAAGTCAGGGATCCTGTGAAAAATTATACAACTGAAGCTGATGGCAGAGTTAAAAAGGACTGGTTGAGTGATGAGCACCACATAAAGGGACTAGTGTTTCCAAGTTTGAGCCACTTTTGAACAACATAAATGATGAATGCACACAGGAATTAAGGAGGTAAAGAATTAAAGTTGTAGGAGTGATTCCAACTTTTTCACATCATAATTTGTTTATTTCTTGGCTTCACCCCTCTAAGATTTTCCAGTTGATGGTTCTTGGTTTTGCCTTTTAAGCCCAAGGTTAGAATGTAGGGAGTTTGAGAAATGCTTAAGATAAAAGGAGCTTCGGTCATGCAGGCCAAGTATGTGATGTGATGCTGTTTCTGTACGCACAGGTTCAGCCCTGCCTCAAAACTGGAATTTTCCTTTCTTAATTTCCATTGTAAGATATTAAAACCACAGGTTTTTGGAGTAATTTAGCTTGGGAAAGACCTCTACTGGTCATCTGGTCTAATCAACTTCCCAAGGAAAAACTCTGGCTTCCAAGTTAGATCAGTTTTTTCCAGCTCTTGTGTTGTCCAGTTTTAATTATCTCTGTGAATGGAGACACTGTATGGACAATCCTTTTGACCACGGTCTTGGTGAAATAAAATTTTAAATATCCGGTCAGAATTTCCATTGCTCCAACTTGTGTCTGTTTTCTCTTATCCCGTTTCTATGTGTTCCTGAGGTGAGCCTAAGTCAGTTCTACACCTTCACAGTAAGGATGTGTAGGTAGAAATATGGTGTGACTCCTCTTCAGTCTGAATGACCCCAGCTCTCCCAGCCTCTCCTCAGTGCTCCAAGCCCCTAATGACCATCATGTCCCCTTACTGAACTCACTCCACTATCTCTGTCTCTCTTGCACTGTGGAAGGATCAATTCCCTGTGCTTGATGCTCTGCCCAATCCAGCCCAGGATGCTGTTGGCTTTCTTTTCTGCAAAGGTGCTTTTCTGACTGATATTAAACTTTGTGTCCATGAGGAGTTCCAGGTCCTTTTATTTACAGGAACATGAAGCCTTACCTAACACCCTTTCACAATATTTGAGGAAAGGAGGTAATTTTATACATGTCAGATGCAACAATAGAAGTGATACCCTAGGGCTATCAAAAGCATTCAGTTGTACAAAGAAACATTTCAGTCTGCTAAATTTCTATTTCCAGCTTGCTGAGGGACAAAGAGTGAAGCTCTTTTATTCTTATTTACAGTTGTTTAAAATTAAGTTCAAATACAAAATTTTGAATTTGTGAGATTTAATACTTTCTTTCCCTGTTGAGCAATGCTATACCAAATATTATAAAATTAATTAGGACATATTTATAATGTAGAAGCACCACAGAGTTTCATAGCAAGTGGAAAATTTAACATTGCAGTATTTCTTAGGTATTGAACTATGCACTGTATATAATATTTTACTTTCTGAGTTGCAATATAGAAGTAGGGAAGAGGACTGTGCTTCCAACAGAGTTAAAGAAAGTGGTTTGTACTGATTTAGAATTCTAATAAAAGACCAGTGTTCCTTCCCCTCTCCCCCCCTTAATGATTATCAAAATCAGAGGCACAGAGGAAACAGCGTTCATGTAAGAGGCTTCATGTAGAAGAAATAGATGTGCATAGCTTTCACATATTAACAATATAACATACAAATCTAAAATGTTACAGCATAACTACATTGAAAGCTATGTTCCTATGATATTCCACCAGGGAATAGTTTTATAATTCCTCATAAAGCTTTCAAGTCCCTTGTTGTTATTTTCAAATTAGGCTATTTCTGTCAGTAATATTCTAAGACATTAAAGACAAGTCCAATAAATGTTTCATAAAACTATGCAAATTAACAACTAGACTTAATCTGCCAGGGTCTATGAAATTTTATATACTAGCTGTAGTTACAATTAAGTTTGAAATAAGAGGCCAGGCCAGCTCTGTAGAAGAGCAAGTGAAACTTTCATTGACTGTATTACAATCCTAACACTTAAGACTGGTTACAGACTAAATGATTGCATCATCAAGTATGAAAAAGTAATAAGGCTATGCCATGCTCACAATGCTAATAAAGTTCTAGGGAGAGAAGTTAATGGGGCAGAGGTCTTTATTATCTCCTGTACAGGTAAAAAAAGTAATGACTTTACTGAAAAAAGTCAATTAAACACCTACCATAAGCCTGAAAATATTTGAAAAGAAAAAAGAAATCTATGTTATACTTCCTCAGAAGAAACATTCTCAAATTACTTGTTGAGAACTGATTCAACATTCTCCAATGCCAACAGCACATTTTTGGAACATGCACCGATGAAAACTGTTTCACTTAATAATAAAGGAACAGAAAAATATTTGTAGCAATAGTTAGGAACACCATGTCCTTTGGTCCATGCATTTGGGCTCACTTTCCAAAACAGAGTCCTCTTTATCCTGTTTGCTGTAATTACAAGAGCAAAACTGTGATCTCAGTCCCACAGGTATGTCTGTCATGAGCTCTCCTGAAATATGTTGATCTTACATTTATTTGAATATTTGGCTCTTTCTTTATCCAGAACTCTGTGTTCTCTTTCAGAAACACAAAGTACTATTGATCTTTCTTGTACTCTGTGTTTTTCTCTTCCTTGAAGACACATGGACAAACACATATTCTCTGAATGCACATGATATATGATATTATGATAATTCATACAAAAAGGGATTTCTAAGTGTGAAAAAGTATTTCCCGTACATCACTTATTACCTGTTTTTTGAAAAAGCTTCATTATATGTATTCATATGACTGGTATTCAGTGGAAAACTTTCAAATATCTAAGCGTAGAAACCATGAAATTAAAACACATCCATAGGTGATTATGCACACATACCAATGGTCAAATCTTTGGACAAAGGTCTGTTAAAACAAAAAAAAGCATAACAAGTCTGAACTACTCCACACTGATGATCTTAACTTTACACAAGAAAAAACAGAGCCCTAATAGAATATCCACATTGAATGTTTATACAATTTCTCTATACAACATCACTAGGATACTTTCTGATTGATTTTTAAAACAAAATAGAACAGACTGATTTCTGAGCCTGGAATTCATTTTCTAAACATTCAAAGGTGTTGACATTCTAGACTGTAAGTTTTTGACCCCCTACTAATAGCAATCACAAGACACTCTAATGTTATAGGATGGGTCACTGTTATATCTTGCACTCATGTACGTTAACTGAGTCCTACGAGACACAAAATTCTTCCCCATTGAATAATGCGGCTCATTGTCTTGACTGTCCATGAATTTCTCAGATAGGCAATTCATGTTGCTGATCACAAGTGACATTAATACACTAGCTGTCATGTAATGCATTTAAACTTGCCTTTTATTGTACAATGCAAATGTGTTTTCTCTGAGCATTCTGAGTGCAGCTTAACAGCCAGGCAGGAAATGGGATAATTGGCTAAAGAAATTCATGGTGCACACTATTAGTATTTTTATTACTGCTGTAATTTTATTGTGTATTTGACTTAGAGAGGAAAAATGAAAAGGCATTCTGTATCTTTCCAGTTGCACTAAAATGCTTTGAAATCAGAAATTAAAGTGCTGACTAAGATGATATAATGAATCTTAGGAATAATCATGATTATTTTCCTGATTTTGCATTTGTATCAGTCTCAGCATCTCTATAGTCACTGCTACTACAAAGGAAAACAGTCATTAAACAACAAGAGATATATTGCAAGAGTATTTTTTTACCAGCATTTCTAGCTATATTAGAGGTTTACAATGTTTACAAATGTTTTCATATTTGGACAAGGAAAAAGAAAATCTTATAGAAATAAAAAAGAATAGTAACTTAGTTAAAAGAAATTTAACTTCGAATATAGAAACTTTCCATGGCAAATTGCCTTATTGAAACTAAGTTTGCATTCTCCTTCAATACTATTTTTATAGCATCTTTCCACAGTTTCTTTTACTGTGGTGATCCGTGTGGCATATTGTATGTTCTAAGAGATGACTGTTAGTCAGATCCAAGTTTTTTAGCCAGACATAATCCCTACGGAAAACAATGGGATCTGCCGGAGCAACTGTAAAATGGAAGATCAGACTGAGAGAAACATCAGAGGAGTGCAAGCAGTGATGAATAGCTTAACATTGAGAAGATGAAAATTATTCATTTATTTTCCTCATGCATGTTTGTATTGTGTTTTCTTCTGATCTTTTTTCGACTGCTTTAGGAACAACCACAATTTTAGGATGTCTCTGCAACATTGGCTATTTACATTTCCTTCCTAGCCCTTTGACAGGGTTAACAGACTGCAGTTTTGTGGCAATCTGAATGGAGGAAAATGTAAATTAAGAACGATATTGAAACTCACTAATCAGATAATCAAATAGACATAAACACTCTAATGTCACCAGAAAAATATTAAGATGGGTTGTTAGGTGGATGGAACTTTTTGTGTGAGTCAGCAACAGTCTGAGTCAGCCTGTGAAAGGCAACATTGTGGCAGGACATTTAGTCAGATCCAGACTGGACAAAATATAGTCTAAAAAATCTTGGTGGTGACTGGAATTCAAAATGCACTCTTGGTGGCAGGGAGAAAGATGAAAACCAGCCATGGTCAAATGACCAGCTTGTGATAGCAGACTGCAATCTGCACATGACTCTGGTAGGCTAGCGAGAACAAATCAGTATTGCTCATTTCCAGATCTTAAAAGGGATGCAACGGAGAACTGGAAGAACTTTTAGAGCTAACAAAAGTCCCACAAGTGGTTTCTATTAATATTTCTTTTTTTTTTCCTTTTCTATTAAGTGGGAAAAAAAAAGGCATTTTCAGAATTGTACATTTGGACAATGTTGATCTCTATTAGTCTTGTCTCTGAGACTGTGGAAGGAAGGCCATTAAATTATTGTTCTCATCTAGAAACTAGCAGAAATTATCAGGGAAGTGGAAATTTAAGTCTCTGCATCTGTTACTTACTGCTGTGACTTACCTCATTTCCAAACAGAAGTCACAGATCAAGTCTGAGTCTATTTCACACCAAAAAATATCTTTCTTTTTCTTTTCCTTAATGCATTCAGCAAAGCTAATGGTTAACTGTGAAGTCATTTTCAAGTTCTAGTTTACTAATGTCAATCTGTCTACCTAAAATACCTTCTACGGTGTTAATTGGATATATTATTATTCTTTTCTTCTTGCCAAAACTGTTACACAGTTTGGCTTTGTGATTTTTAGCAATAATTAGATTTCCGATGATTACTAGTGTTTCAAAATCTGGTGGACTAGCTTATGTGTTATGTCTGTAAAGTACTTGAAAACAAAAAGGCTTTATATACATTTATATTATTGTTCGCAGTAAGAAGTACTTGGCATGTGCAGAGCTGAATTATTGGTGACTTCATAGTTCCAGTCTTTGCTTCTCTTGTCTGTAAAAAAGGTTTTAAAAGGCTACCCACATTTGATAATTTTTATCACTTCTATTTCATATTAAAATGCTTTCACTTAATCGTGTTGTACTAAATATTTTTTCCTAAAGTGGGGGGTTGAGGATTCTGACATGGACATCTATGTCAATCACCATCTGTGGTTTTGGTTACAAGTCTGTATCACCTTCCTGGTTGCACTTATTTAAAAACAGATCTTGTCTGTAAAACATCATGATTTAGAGCTGATCGTATAAATATCCAACCTTCTGTTGTGTGCCTTCTTGAAAAGTACTGTTTGTACGTTCATATTTTCAAGCTATGATGAAGTGTGCCCCTTTCCCTTGCAACATTTTCAGGCATCTGCAAAGCCCATATTTAAATGAGTGAAAAGATTGTAAAACATATTTTGAAATGTAAAAGTTTCCAATAAAGTGCACTTGCCTGCCTTGTGAACTTTAAATTGAAGGCTATCTCTCAGTATATTACATTTGCTGCTTGCTTTTATTATCCCAAACCTGTAGTGACTATTTCTTTCCCTTTTGCTCTGTTTGCTCTTACTTGTTTTTGCCATTCCTCTCAAGGGTATCATGCCCTGGGTAATAATAAAATAAAAGGTTCATTCCTCTTGCAGCATTCTGCACAGTGAGTGAATTGTTCTAAGCACCAGAGGCTGAGAGAGGCAAACCAATGTGAATGATGGTAGGTGAAAAGGTCATTGTTTCATTCTTGTATAAAATAATTTTTGGTGCCCATTTCACTTTTCCACTTTTTTTCTTTCCTTTCCTTTCCTGAAGGCTTTTGTTTTAAGTCTCTTTTTAACTCTCTTTAAATGATTTATGATCTGTTTCGCACTTTGTTACCTTTCTCTGCATTGTAAATGCCAGTGTGCCACATCTGAGAGATGGGAAGTTAACATGCCGTGGGGTTTTATTGACGAGTGTGTGTCAGTGTAAAAAGAAAATGTTTGTAGCTGATAAAGCACTGCATTTGTTATCCAAAATCTCCTGACAGTAGTAATGATAACACATGAATGAGATGAAATACTGTCAAGACCTTTTCAGTGTGCCGGAGCAGAGGATGATTGAGATAGGGAGAAAATTCCAAGATTTCAGAAAGTTGTTTCTTTACAGAAATAAATTACACATCACATACTCAGAATATGTGACTACATGTGTGTACCTGGTATTCATACACAATCACGTTTACATACACGTGTATATCAGAAGACAGTATTCTTTTATTCTCCCATCTGAGAGCTAACATTCCCAGATGCCTCTTAAAACCAATTGGGATCTCAGACCTGCCTCTGCCTCTCTATCAGCTACTAGCCTCCAGCTGACCTTGAAAAATTCACTTCAGCTCTCATCTCCCATTCTCTTGATATGTAAAATGGAATTATTGATCCACTTCTCTTTGGTAAAATGCATTTGAGAAGCACTAATAAGGCATGAAATAGGTAAAAAAGCTCTGAAACATCATACACCCATATTTATAACCCCAAAAGATGCATTATGGAAATGAGAGTTGGCAAAACTTTCCAGATCATCTTTCATGGGTACATTTCCTGAGCAAGGAAGCTTAATAATTCTCTGTATTTGAAAGTCGATAGAAGTGCTTCACCCAATTTCACAAAATTCACCTAAAAAAATTCTTCATGAAATCTTGATAGCATAGTGACAGAAAAAAAAGTATAAATGGAGAAATGAACTATGGGTTACCAGGAAAAGGTTTCAATCCCTTATTCAAATTAGGCCTGCATTCAGTGTACACAAAGTCTTAGGACAGATGCAAAATGCAGTCATCACTTACTTTCTTTGTGATGGCTACACAGTTAGAAGGGCACACAATCAGCTTTGTACAGATCCTGGAGCTTCTCTAAAAGGAAAGAAACACTAAGTGAATCCTTTTAGTTTTCATTTTCATACAGTTAATATATCCCTTTTCCACTATTCTACTAATTGCTGGGTTCAGCAGAAATTAGGTTTTCTCTCCTAGAATATGTGATTTCTCTTAGTTGGTTTATGGCACTTTAGTTTATCTAATTTTTGTTGTAGCCTATGAACTTCAATGGTAGTAACAATTAATATCTATTTTGCATAACACAGTTGATTAATTTCTAAACCTCCAGCTGTTAGAACAGTTCTTCAGTTATACAACACTCATGTTTAGTTCCTGCACACATGCCCTCACCTTTACTTTTGCTTCTTCCTAGGGAAAATGTTGGAGACAGGGCTGGTAAAAAAATTTGCCTTTCAATTTTTTTACAATGGAAAAATAGAAGTTTAGGTGAGCTTTCCTCTAGGAAGGAAATTAGCCCTTGTTTAGGTCAGTTAACCTGTGTTATGGGTGAGAAAATTGACTACAAATTGACCACATCCTGTTGCAAAAACGCAGAAGTATGCCTAGAGACTTAGCATTAATTAAGAGGAAGAAGGAAGACAAAATTGGGTCCAGCATAGTCGGAATGATTGATCTGAGTCTATGGTT
The DNA here is from genome assembly GCF_003945595.2 of Pipra filicauda. NCBI lineage: Eukaryota > Metazoa > Chordata > Aves > Passeriformes > Pipridae > Pipra > Pipra filicauda. Next base: position 805,533 of record NW_024104310.1, read on the forward strand.
GCAGCCAGAGGTAGTTTGAGTAGTCTGTAAGACAGACAGGAATATATTCTCTGGTCTTAAAACAAGTTCATTCAAGCTAGTCACCTGGGTTTTCAGAGGGGACCTTTGATTATTTCCGAATACAAACATCTGATGAATTAAGGTAAGTAGTTGGAAGACCTATATACTGAGGAAAATATAGATCAGATGTGCCAATAGGTCAAAGTGGTGATAAAATAGTTATGAGAGCCCTAGAATACAGAATATAACAAAAATAGAAGTATCTAGAGAAAAACACTCTACATTAAAATTTCTGAGACCTGGATCTTTAGCTCTTTTATTTATGAATTTCATTTATTTATGTATTTCATTCAAACCACACACCCCTCCCCCGAACAACAGCAAGAAAGAAAACCAACACCCACCCAAACAAATATGCTATAAGGAAAGACAAATATCTCTTCTGTGGGTTGGTAGCTGTCAACATTTGACCCAATCTGAGTATCTTTTTTCCAGATTGTAGAGGCCAGCAACTCTCAGTGGAATTTCGGTGCTAGTCCTTTTACAAGTAGATGAACAAGAATCAAGGCAGAGTGTAAAATAGGCCTTTGACACCAAAACGTCTTTTGGGCTCCTGTATCCTGGCACAGAACTCTGTGCTTGCTCTCAGCTTGACTCTCAGACCCCTTGTATTGTGCACAGACACTTGCAGGGCTCTGGAATGGAGCCCAAACACTCAGTAAGGCAAGAAAGGCATTCTCTATATCTGGTATATGTTCAGTTTCCAGATGCAGGGAGACTCCTACCATTGGGCACTGAAATAACTCTTAAAATATCCAGCAAGAGCAACTGGCTGTACATGTTCAAAAATTTTACACTATAAAGTCATTAAATAAGAAAAGGAAGAAAAGGGCAGGGTGAGTAGATAATCAAAGAGTGCAAATGTTCAGAGGAATTTTCAAAGGAAAGAGGACCTCAGGCTCTATCACATGAGCAGAGAAATAACTTAAATATTTGTGCAAAGAAATGCACACCAATAATGATAAAGCATGTCTGAAGAAAAGTAAGAAAGAGGAAAAATATCTTGAAATGTGTAAAAGACACAGAATATCCTTTTGCACATCGGGGGTCATACAAAGCCTCTCGGTGTAACCAAGGGAGAACAGATGCCAGATTTTTAGAAGTAAAGACCCTAGAAAAAATAATTGACAAAGAAAGAGATCCTGGGAAGCCATGAAGCTTGATCAACTCAGTAGATCTCAAAAAAACTTTAAAAACAATGGCAGAGACAGAGAGCGGCATGAATGAGGAAGCTACAGTAAAGTTGCCTTATTAAATGTGAGAGGTAAAATATTCGCTATGATATTTGAGGAATAAATTAAAATATTCATGAAAACGGGGCCAGTGAGGGAGCAGATCAGGTTTAGATCAACACAACTGCTCGGTTGTTTGTTATAAAATAGATCCTAAGAAACTTTGCAGAACAGAAATTAATATTTTGCTAAAATTTGATAGGCTTTTAATAAGCTTTTACAAGTATATGAAAAAAGCAAGTTTGCAAAATGTATGTTATTCTTTAGAAATAGATCAGGCTGGTGGATTGCCTCTTCAGTAAGCTGAGGAGTTCAGTGAGCATAGACAACAGATCAACTATCAAGGGATATGTTCATTTTATTGTTAGAAAAAATCATATTTTTAGCTTTCATATAGGAAGTAGAAATCATGCTATATAAGGGACTAGTAAGGAACTGTAGATTCACTGATGGCAATGAATTCACAGTCCTAAGGAGACTGATTTTTCAAGATTAGTATATGATGGAGATTGAAAAACCAGAAAATACGGAAGTGAAGATTACCAGGCAAAATTAAAAAAAAAATAATAAGCAGATAAGAACAGAAAAACAGAATAAAACAATATAAAAATTAAGAAACCAAGGACTAAAACAGATAGTTAAAAACACACTTGGTTTTGAGACACTATGTATTACTGAAGGTATATGAGAAGGAGTCTAGTTACCACAGAATTTGTAAAAATCAAAAATATTTAAAATAAAAAATGTGGGTTTGTTTTTTGGGTTTGTTGGTTTGTTTGTTTGTTTGTTTTAAAGTAAAAATAACTGATTAAAAGTCATGTTTGTGTCACATAGAAATACTGTTTTACAGGTTGGGATCCGTAAAGCAAGATAACAGACAAAAGATGCTGACTCTACAGATGAGTTCCTTGAGGGGAATACTACAGAAAACAAAAGCAAACTGATTAATGAAATGGTTAGGACAAGAAATAATAACTTTACAGACAATCTAAGGCAGTTGACTGTGGTTAGGTTTGTGTCAATTGTAAAACCCTAACAAATGTTGGACTTGAAAGAAAGTTCAAGCAATGAAACACAAATGATCAATGACAAGTTGGGTAGATAAACGAGAAAACAATATAAAAGCAAAAGAATTTTTAAAGAAGGAAAAGCCTGGTAGGAGTATTCAATTGAAAGAGATAAATTATACACAAAAAAAATGCAAGTCATGAGAAAATACGTAGCAACAAACACGGGTGAAAAACCACATTCCAGTGCTGCACTAGCTCAAATAAACTTCTTTCATGGTTTGTATTTTAATGCAAAGATTTTAAAATACTTTTGCAAGTAGAAACCCCACTTTGATAGAAGGTTGCCACTACTCGTTACATTTTAACCCGAGCATTAGAAATGTGCTTGAACCTATTTGTAGCTAAGAATGACTGCAGGTAAGGATGGGAGCCCTTAAGTTGTTTTTTGGCAAGAGCCAGTAGAGATCTAGCTGATACATAGGCCTAGAGGGCTCTTTAGAACATCAAGTGTTTACTTTGTAGTAAACTGGAAAGATCTCTAAAGTTTCTACTAATTTCAGTCACCAGCTGTCTGCACTAAATTCCAGCTTACATTTAAGGGCTGGCGTTAGAGTTAATTTCTATAAGCTAAAGATAACCTGGAAGATCAGGGTAGTCGCTTGCAACATACTTCGACTGCTCACAGGTATGTACTTAATGCAGCACCTAATAGTATCTGAGATATCCTATTGTGATGATGCTTAGGACCTGTAGGAGATCTGTCCCATTTAGATGGTAGATAGGAGCCTCTGAAATGTCACCAGCCACCAAGAGGTGGGCAATTGAATCAAGCCTTCAAGATATATTACATTTATCATATGCAGCATAAATTAATAGACTGGAGAGCCATATAAGCTTAAGCAACATTCAGGTGGCTTTGAAAAGAGCACAGGAGAAAAATCAAAGTAGGTTTATAGTTCAAATAATTTAATTTAATACTAAACAATATATATATATTATTCCTTTTTATTATTCTTAAAAAACAAAGCAGTAAAATGTTCTTCATAGAACATGTGCCCTTAAGTTGACAATGCTCCTTATACTTTAGTGAAAACATTGAATTTTTTGACATTTGTAAAAAATGGCAATTACCTGTGGTCAAAACAAAAAACTCAACAAACAGAAAGCCGTGACATATTTAAAATATGTTCAAAACATGATCAAGATTTGTTCAGCAAATACAGTTCTTGAAGTGAATATCTGTTAAAGAAATAGACCCAGTCAAAATATCCATCACCTGTGAACTGAACCAGAGCCTACACCCCGTCCTAGACCTGTGCTACACAAGTATAGCAGTTAATAACTCCTTTTCACCAACTTCAGCTTCACTTGTCTTTTTTTTGTCCCTATCCAGTTCTTTGCCTACTGAAGTCAAAGACAAATTTTATAGCAAGCAAGACAACTCAGTTATTGAGTAAATTAAAAAAAAAAAATAAAAAAAAAATTAAATATGGCCCTGATTAAATGTATGGTAGCTTTTTCCTGGCAATTCCTTTCAGGAGTTTTGAGGAGGGCATAAATTGATGATAAAGAAACAAAATTTTTCAAATTCTAGGATAGTCTTACATAATAATAGGTCAACCAAAATACTGAGGAGAAAGTAGAGGTCAAAATGGGAACACATTTAAAATTTTTGCAGGGATCAAACGTTGTATAATGTTTAATTGTAAGAAATCACCTCTGCTACTCACCATTTATAAATTCAGTAAGTACAATTAGCTCACTAGCCTTAAACTATTTCTTTAATCTGACTCATGATTGTAGATATTAATCAATCTTTTAATCAATGGTGTTGAAATAAGCACTGGAATAGTTACAAACAGAAACAAGTGAAAAGGTGAAGTAACTTTATAAAAAGACATAGATAAACATACAAAATACGCCTTCCAGCACCATTTGAACATTTAGATGGTTCCAAAAGCAGCAAAGATGAAAATCACATTAAATATATCTATGTCATTGCATACCAGGGACACTACACTAGTATTGAGAATAATCCAAAATGCTGTTACTGTTTTTGTATTCCCTATTAATTAAAATAAAAATAAACTTTTAAATTGAAGACTGCAATATTAATAGGCAATGCTAAGATCCAGTCATGTTCACAGTGAAGAAATAGGAAATAAAATGTCACTATCCACTGTTTCATAATTCTTCATGTTCATTTGTTGTTTGTTGCTGTTGTTGTTAGCAAGTGTTTCTTTTGAATTTTGTGTTCATGGAAGACAGTTAGTCACAGTGATCTCAACCTACCTTTGATTTGTGAACCAGTGCTGTTTTTCATGTAACAGCTTTGCCAGTTCAAAAGTGCAAGCAGTGAAGAATCAAACTTTGGAGATGAATAGTGGAAAAAAATCTTATTTCCCACTCAGCAAGAACATTGACTAACAAGGCTAAATGGAACTTGGGCAGAAAACCAATAAAAGTATGTATACTTGTAACCAGCTCCCCATCTTGGGTCACTTCATGTGGGATCACAGGCACGAACAAATATTTTTGGCACTAAGTTGCAACTTTTGAGCGTTAGGGATGCACTATTCTTTTTACAAAGTTCTTGTTTTTCTTTGTTGTACATTGCTTCAAAATATAGTTCTTAGACTGATAACAAAGGGTTTATCTGCTTTCAGTCCAGAGAAAAGGAGGTATAACTCATCAACAGTGTGATGTCACTCAGAGAAAGGGATTAAACTATACAAGTGTATGTAACAGTAAAAGCAATTAAATTTACTCATAACTGTGTGCTGTAACACCCTACAGCTGTATGTTACTTCTCATGCCCTTGGACAGTGGATTTTCCAGAGACTGATTTTCGTCTTATTGTTTTTCCCAGGGATTTGGTCCCCCTTGTGCAGAGAGAGAGCTGAGCAAAACATGCCAGTGGTATCTGGGCTTCAGTTCCCCCTCAGATCGGCTTTAAGCTCTCTTTTTTGTTAACTGGGAATCCCAGATTTCCATATTTTTTCAGGAAATTTTTTATGAATGTTCTTTTCATCACCCTTGTTTTGTTTGGCAGTTTCCTCATCCAGATATGGTTTTGTGTGTCTAACCTGTCCCTGAGACCTGCTTTGACTATATGGGCCAGCTGCTACAGTATTCAAGTGATTTACAGCCACCAATGAAATTCACCCTCACTTTGACCCCAAGAGGAGGGCAGGGAAGAATAGGAAGCCAGCTCAGCCCCGCCATGTCCATACTGGATTCCAGAGAGCATCAGAAACTACATTATGCTCTGCACAGCTGGGCAACAGCATCAGAAGGCTGTATTTAGTCCCACCATTTCACAGCAAAATATGGCAGATACCTTAACAGTGAATAGATTTTTTTTGTACTTTTCACTACTGTTTTGAAAGATGAGAGGAAAAAAGTCCCTTTCCACTAATAAATAAATTCTAGATGTCCATTTTAATTGTTACTTTCTTGTTTTTTACGGGGGACTGTCAGCTTTGTTCTTGCTTGATTTTACTAGGCACGCAGAGGAAATGAGATGTTTAGTATGTAAGCACACAGACACCAAGTTGTTGAATTCTGCTCTACTCACATTTGCAGCTGCTACGAGGAAGTGTGGTACTTATTTGCTCTCTTACAACAATTTATGCTTACCTAATGCTTTATCTCTAGGGTCCACTTCTACTTGCAAAGAATTTCTGAAAACCTTACTACATGTTTGTCAGTGTATTTGCTGTGAATTTACTAGGAAAAAATGATAACAAACATGACAGAAAATTCACTTCAATACAGAAGTAAAAGAGAGAATATAATTATTTTCTTTATATAATGTACATGTGAAAGTGTCTTGTTCAGGTATGTACTCATAAATGGTGACTCTATGCACAAACACTTGTGTGTGGATACAAATATGTATGTATGTGTGTACATATATGTATTTTATTGGTAACAACATAAACAGGAATTTTGAAAGTGGCAAAGGAGGGAGGTGCCAGAATGTGGCATGGATAAACTGTGGATGTGTGTCACATCATTTCCAGGACGTTATGGCATGATGTTTAAAGTTATTTCATTATGATACTTGTCCAGCATTAAAATATTAAAATTCATGCATGTACATTTACAGATACATATGCATGCATATATTAAGAATATGTGTCCTTTAATTTGGTGTGGGAATGAATCATTACTGAAACTAAAGTTATGTGATGCTAACTAGTCATAATGAAAACTGATACCTTCAATTCCTTGGTTTTGATCTTATCATTCTAGCCACTCCTCCAGGCAGAAGACAATGAAAAATTATAAGAAATAAAACATCTAAACCTGTATGTTTGTGGCTCTGCCCTCTACACCATCTCTTGATAGTGCAAATGCTACTGTTTGGTGGGTTTTACACCTACTTGGTGGCAGTGGTGTGCTCCAGAAGAGTCAGATCCTTTGCTGCTCTCATTTCCTACTTTTTGCTCAATTTTCTTTCTCGTATCATGGTCAATTATACTACAGGTTTTTAGTAGGATAGTGAAATGATTCCAAAGTGCTATTCCAAACCTTATGATGATGAAAACAAAAGTATTTCTTGATAAAGAATAATATAACTGTATAACAGTTTAACTCTCAAACAAGAGAAAGGCAAATGAAAGGGGAAGGGGGGGGTTTGAGAAGACCGGCTAGTATCTCACTGCTCTGTGAAATGGATGAGGTCAAAGAATAATCTTTTTATCTAATTTCTTCATAGATAGTAGCACGATTATTTCACTGATGCTCTGGAGACTGAATTTTTAAGACTGGGGATACACACCTTTCAGTTGTAGCTCTGCCTCATCCTCCTTGGAGCTGCTGCTGTGATGTCTCCTCTAACCCTTTCAGTCAGAATGAGTCAAGTGACCACTAACAGCTTAAATAATAGGCAAAACCACTTAATGTAAAGAATTTTTGTTGGAGGCCTTTTGTCAGAGACCTTTTGTTCCTATGCAAAAAGAGCCAGTGGCAACAGTACCCCTGCTGCACCCCACCAGCACGGAGAATGAAGTTCCCCATTTCTTTCACTGCCTGTCCAGTAAGCTGGTTTGCCCCTAAAGTGAGACATAAAGGCACCTCCTCTTGTACGAGGCTTGTGACAAAACCAGGGGGTGACCTTAAACCAGATGATCTTACATCTTCAGTAACTCTTTTATTAGAGTTTCTTTACCTATTGTGAGCTCCTCAGATAGTTTCTCAGTGACTAAGGTAGAAGACAGCTCTGAGTGTTTTCATGTAAATTAATGTTTCCTGAATTGCAGTGTGACGTTTTCCTAGTTACAGTAGAAAAAAGAACCTTAGAAATCAGGCATTTGAATTATCTTTTATGCTGGGTGTTTGAATTCAACTCGATCACACCACATCAGTTTTGAGACACATTTTGTTACTGGAAAAGACATTTTTCCTACCTTAGCTGCATAACCATATCAACAGTTGATGTCTCAGCAAAATGACATCCCATCTGCATATTAAACAAAAATTCTGAAAGCATTAATCCTCTTCTTTTATTAAATTTCCATTAAATTGGAATGTCTGATGTATAATTTTTGAAAAAGAGAGCAATGGCTAAGATGCACTGTACCTAATTTTTTTGAGGGTGTAGATAATCAAAATAAAATAAAAATAAACAAAGAAAAAAATTTAAAGCTCTACAAATCCCTAAATGCAAGTAGATTCTGAACAAAAGGTTTCATGGATTATTTTATTCAGGCATTTTCATAATAATGTGCTATGCTTTGTGATTTCTGTAAAATTACTTCAAACTAACTAGAAAAATTGTCCCATGTGAGTCAGAAGGCTTCTTTGAGGCATGCATATCACTCTTGCATTTCATAATAAAAACCAAGATGCTGCAGAAAGACGTTAATTTTCTTATTTTGAAAGGTCTGATGCTCTGCCTTCACAATTGTTGTTATCTGCAATTCAGTATAATATGTAGAAAAGATCATTTTTTAATTATTACTCTCACAGAAATGAGAAAGCTCATTGGTCTTATCACTGAGACAAATTTGTCTCTCCTCACATTCTTCATAATGAAGAGACATTAGATTAATGTTCCCTTAAATAACATGATTAATGGTATGATCAGAAGTAGCTCATGTTGGAACAGAATGAGTGCAAACCACCTAATCAAACAAAATGATTGGGGGTTTTAATTGTTTATAGCAGTATAAGGTCATATGAAGTCCCCTCTAGTAACTCATCTTTCTCTTCCTGTATTTTAGTTCTCCTTTTCTGTCCCTGAGAGTGATCATTAGTTATAATTAAAGGAAAGCAAAAGCAGTTAGCCTGACAAGCTCAGGATTTGGGAATTATTATAGTCATTAAAAGACCTTCTGATAACCATATTAAACTTCATCATTCACATACCATCAGGTTTCTATCTGTCATACACAAAGCAAAGTACATCAAGTACAGCAATGTCTTGAGAGAGTGGAGCAAATATATCACCTGATTTAACTTCCCTAAAGTGAGTGGAGATAAAGTCCAGATTAATTTTGTCCTTTGACTCCCTGAAATTAAGACAGTTAAGAATGAAGCCCAAATGCCTGAGTTAGAGGGGTTCTTTTAGTTCTTGTTATTATTAGTCTGTGGTAACATCATATGAGAACCTCAAATACATCCTTAGATTTAATTCATTGTTCAGTCTCATATTCTGCTTGGTGTTCCTCAACAGAAAGTTGACAGAAATCTAATGACAAGGGCCTGTTGCCATTTTAATGCCACCTAAGCACCTGGACTTAATTCCAATTTCTTATACCATTTTAGAGTCACATCTTAGCCAGGATGAAACAGAAATAACTTTCTGAAAAATGAATAAACATGTTCTTGAATCCATATTCATATGTGGATGATTGCATTTGTAACTTTTCATAATTTTTACTCTTAAATCATGTCCAATGAAAAGAAATTATGGCTGAGGCACGAAGAGTAAGTGACCTATTCAGTAACAGTATCTTAACCCTAAAAATATGTGAAGAGACAATTGTCCTTCCTAGTACAGCTCTGAACTCCTGACCCAGAACAGCATAATGTACTATTTGAGCAGATCAGTCACACAGCACACTGTAAGTTCACACAGAGCACAGTGGTGGGCTTCAGCATTTGCTTACCTGCAAGCCACTCACAGCAGTGGTCAAAGGTTACCAGCAAGCTGATTAAAAATGTGCCTGCTAGACATCTTTCAATATGTCACAACATGTCATTTTGTGCTATGCATTTCAGAATGAAGTAGCTTTCTCCTTTTAAGACATTGTCATTTGCTCTGTCAGTTTGCTTTAGACTCCAGAAGTACCCAATTCCTTTTCATAGAAGCTACCCAAAACATAACAATATTGGAAGCACAGAAAAAAAATCCCTATTTTTTGTCTACATCTAAGAGTAGTCATTCTGCGAGACTAAAAAATATTTCTGCCCTTTAAAAAAAATGTTTAATCAATTCTAGTACGAGTGAAGTGCAAACATAAATGATACAATATTTTATTTCTGCTGCTACACAGTAGCACACTGCACATTTTCTAAGTACATAATAGAAGGAAAATAACAGAATGTGACTGTGGCTGTTCAGTCTCAGCTGGAGGTGTCAGGCTAGATTTTTTGTCATTTGTTCATTTTATATAAAGTGCTTTTTCCAGATCTAGTTTATGAGTGTGAATTTTGCAGTGTTATGGAGAAAGTTCTGATTTTTTTTGAACTGCATTTCTCTTCCTACAATGTAGTCTCAGACATTTTTTTCACCTTTCTTGCATCCCCTTTTTTAAAGACCTCATGTTAGGAAAACCTTCTAGATAGCCTTAATAGGAAAACCTTCTAGATAGGAATTAAGGTCTCCTTTTGGAAGTAGTTATACCACATCATGAATGTGTCAAATAAAAGAATTCTTGTCAAATTCAGTAGGACCTGATGCCATCAAAAAGAGAACTAATCTATAGAAGTCTAAAAAAAGGATTTAAAACAAAATACATGCTTTCCCTCCACAGAAAAATAGGAGAGACACCCACAGACTCATTAAACCATTAACTGAGGCCTGATGTGAAGATTTATAGCCAGGTGCATTAATTTACTTTCCTTATACTATGCTGGCAAGGAGTTTTCAAGGCTGAGTTTCTGCTTTGTTTATTTGTTTGGTTGGGTTTTAATGACTTGGCTTCCTAAGTTTACACGCATGCAGCAGCTGTACATACCTACATTAGAAGAATGTAGAAGGATAACAGCATAAGTCATGTACCAGGGATACATTCAGGAAGGCACTTAAAGCCAGAACTACAGAAGCACTGTTTGACTTTCAAAATCCAGCTCAGATACCATCTAATCCTTCGAAGTAAATGTTTCCTCTTTTCACAGAGGAAATGTTTTGGATGAAGTGGTTAGAGCCAACAGCTTTGATGCAACCATTCATTCCAAATACAAATGAGAACAATGGAATTGTTCCTGTAATGGGATGCAATTCACCAGTACAATTTAACCAGAAATTAGTTTTGTGTCATTGACATTGGTGTGAAACAGCAGATGACTAATGAAATAAATGACACAAAACTAATGAAAGAACATGGTAAATTAATATGCAGACCTTTCTATTCCTATAAGCAGCTAAAAAATATCTCTAATGGCTTTCATTTGTGATTATCTGCAGCCAGTATTTTTTAAAGACTCATTGATCATATTCAAGGGACCAAGAACTGAACCCCACTACTGCCTACAAAAGTCTGCCTTGGCTCCTACCGCTTTGACAAATTGAACATGCCAGCTGCCAATTATGCTAATTTTTAGTGCTAATCTACTGTGTTGTTTGTTACTGAACTGTCAGATTTCCTTTTATTAATATTCTCACTTCATTCTAGAATAGTAATATTTTCATGTTCTTTGTCTTTGGCCTTATTTATTTCACGTGAAGAACGTGAAAATTAAACCCTCTAATTTTTTTTTCCCCAGTATATAGTGTTCTGGGATAATATTCAAACACCAATATAATCTTTCTTTCTCCATATTACTTTTGCATTTAAAGGGTTTCAAGGGATAAAATGGCCTACACAGGGAGCTTTGTTGCACTCAACCTGACAGCAAATTAGTGAACTCACATAACAGTGTCAGAAACATAAGATATAAAACTAATAAATCTTCACAGAACATGATTTTTGCCACCATTTAGACAATAGAATTATCTTATAATGAAGCAGCTCTTCATGTATTACCCTGTATTTTTCAGGCAGCTTTTTCACATTTCCTTGAAAACCTCAGTAGATGTCCTTGGAATCCTAGAATTTAGAGTATATTAAACTGTCTGACTGGCACTGAATAAATTTCAATGAAACATTTGTAACCTTGAAATGATCAGCATTGTGAAAGCTTTCTTGTGTTGAATTTATACAAGAAATGTTAATGGGAATTGGAGAAACAAAGAGAAATTAATCATGAAAGAAACCTTTTATTTTCAGAGCTTTGCAACAAGTACTTTTACATAGACCCTATTCTTAGGGAAAAGAGTAATTTCTCCTAAGAAAGCCCATCTGGAAAGTTTTTTTTTTTTTTTTCTTGAATGCTGCATGAATTATTGCATTTTCTGCCTTTCTTGTGGTATTTCAGTATTTCCAGTTCCAGTTTGTGCTGAAAGAAAGAATTACAGAGAGTTGCAAAATCAAAACAGAAAGTCAGCTGTTTTCTTTTCGACATTAAAATAATAAGGTCTTGGTCAAAGGTTTTGGTGAAAGAATTCAAGAGTTTCTTCTTTCAGTTAGTATGGCTCAAATTTACTGAGACACAATCCTGATATATACTTGAACATAATAATAATTATTCTAGTTCTCACTTGCTTCTATTTGCAGCACTGTCAGGTCCACCAAACATGCCATAGTCATCTCATTGGACTCTATTACTTCTATTACTTTTTCATAAATCCTTCTTTGTTTCAGGGCTGTTACTGCTAATCCAGACACTAAGTAATCTAGTTCATGAAATGTCTTTAGTAAGATTAGAAATGTGTAATACTTGGCAGAAATGACTTTACCGTGAAATGCTGACATCTGCCAACACAATGCAGACAGACTCATGACATATAACACAGTTAATAATCAAAAGTTGCAAACAAAAGTAAAAAATTATTATATATTAGTTTCTAAGTGACATAAGAAGAATATCCTTGGAATGAGTTCAAATCCTGGTCCAAGAACGTTTTGTGCAAATATCCCCATGAAATATTCCGCTATTTTTAGAAAATCATAGAATCATAAAATGTTAAGGGGTTGGAATGGACCTTAAAGATCATCTAGTTCCAACCCTCCTTGCCATGTGCAGGGACACCTCCCAGTAGGCTATGTCGCTCAAGGCCTTATCCAGCCTGACTTTGAACACTTCCAGGGTTGGGGCATCCACAACCTCCCTGGGAAACCTGTTGCGGAGTCTCACCACCCTCACAGTAAAAAATTTCATCCTAATATCTAACCTAATTTCCCCCTCTTTCAATTTGTACCCATTACTTCTTGCTCTACCAATAGAGTTCCTGATGAAGAGTCCCTCTCTGTCTCTCCAGGCCCCCTTCACATACTGGAAGGTTGCTATGATGTCTCCATGCAACCTTCTCTTCTCCAGACTGAACAGGCTCAACCAACCTGTGTTTGTAGGGGAGGTGCTCCAGTCTTCTTATCCACTTCTTGGCCCTCCTCTGGACTTTGTCCAGCAGTTCCATGTCCTTCTTATGTTGGGGGCACCAGGACTGCAGGCAATACTCTAGGTGAGGTCTCACAAGAGCAGAGTAAAGGTGGAGAATCACCTCCTTCGATGTGCTGGCCCCATTCCTTTTGACGCAGGCCAGGATACAGTTGGCTTTCTGGGCTGCAAGCATGATTTTTTTATCAATCATCACCCCCAAGTCTTTCTCCACAGTGCTGCTCTCAATCATTTCTCTGCCCAATCTCTAGATGTGTCTGGGATTGCCACAAGCCAGGTGTAGGACCTTGCACTTAGCTTTGTTGAACTTCATGAGGTTTTCACATCCCCACCTCTCCAGCCTGTCAAGGTCCCTCTGGGTGGCATCTCTCCCCTCCAGCACGTCGACTGCACCGCACAGTTTGGTGTCATCAGCAAATCTGCTGAGGGTGTACTCAGTCCCAATGTCCCTGTCACTAACAGAGATGTTGAACAGTGTCAGCTCCAGTACCAATCCCCCATGGACACCATCATCACTGGTCCCCATGCAGACAATGAGCCATGGACCACAACTCTTTGTGTGAGACCATCCACCCAGTTCTTTATCCACCAAGTGGTCCGTCTATGAAATCCATATCTCTCCAGTTTGGAGACAAGGATATCGTACAGGACAGTGTCAAATGCTTTACGTAAGTCCAGGCAGAAAATGTCAGTTGCTCTGTCCCCACCCACCAACACTGTAGACCCAACACAGAAAGTCATCACATTTGTCAGGCATGATTTCCCTTTTTTAAAGCCATGTTGGCTGTCACCAATCACCTCTTTGTTTTTCGACGTAGTTTCCAGGAGTGCAGTTTCCAGGAGAATTTGCTCCATGATCTTGCCTGGCACAGAGTGAGACTCATTGGTCTGCAGTTCCCCATGTCTGCTGCTTTCCCCTGTTTAAAAATATTATTTAACAAATTATTTGAGCTTACTAAAAAACACTCTGGACCGGAAGTATTTGCGTGACTTAAATAGAACACGGTACCATCTCATTAATCATTGATGCAGGTACCATGGAGGAAAACAATTCACAACATAGCAGAGAACAGTGATTTTTAATATATTTTCAATTTTTCTGAAATGCTTTTTTCTATATTCCTTCTTCCCTTCGGTAATAAGGATATCCAGAAAGCGAACGCTGATTCTACCCAACCTTCCTCAGCGTGTAACCCATCCTGTACAAGCATTTTATTTCAATTCATGTCAGCAAGGGCTGATCTCATGCATACAAATAAAACATAACAGACAATTGAGAGAATGTAAGACCTGAACATAGCAAACCCTGTTTGTGAAACCCATTTCTGGACAAAAATACCATGGAAAAGGTCGGTAGGGTGAGCCAAAAGGCACAATGAGCTGTAGTAAATGTTGAACTGTTACCAGGAGTAAACACTCAGATTCTTTTAGATGACCACGAATTGATAAGAGGAAAGAATAGAGATCCACTATCTGAGAAGAAACAGAAAACAACATCCACCAGAGTGAGCTCTGACTTCTGTGTTTTCCTGCAGTAACAAGGAGCAGGAATGTAACCTCATAGCTTCTAATTTTGCACTCTTACTGAAGGTGTACTATCAATAACTGTAATGATAATAGTAAAAACCAGTTTATTACCTAAAGATCCCTACAAGCTTCTTTGTGAAAGACAGATTGAGAAGACATTCAAGGGAAAACATTCCCGTTATTTTTGACACACTTTGTATCTTAAGGCTTTGTTCTCTTCCAAGCATCTGGAATTTCACATTTGTTAATGATTTTCCAAAATATCAGTGCTTCAGTATTTTGTGTGCTCTGGGCTGTCTCTTCTGTTCTGTCTCTAAAGAACACAGCTGTCTCGAGCAGAAATAGCAAAGCTGCTTCTGAAATTGAAAACTTTCTATACATGTCAGCACAGCACTCCTTATAAATTAATTCATATTCAGGTGTGGATCTTGTTTATGCATTTATAAACTTGTGATTCCTTTTGTACTGAAATAATGATAAAATAAACCAAGCCTGGGAATTCTATGCAGTGTTCTTTCTCTGATTATAAATGAAGCTATTCGGTGTCTGCTGCTACCCCTAAAATGAGCAGTAAATTTATATAATTTTCAGAAATTTTCTGTAACTTCTCAGAAACCATACATTTCTGAGATATGCTACCATACACAACCTATTCCTGAAGTTACAGACAAGTGGTACAGAATTCCAACCTCATGATTAGCTATAAAAGTGATAGTGATGCTTAAGATCCTACCATCTTCAGGCCAGACATATTTAGACACCTGCTTGTTTGAGAGTATCCAGTGAATCTTTTTAAAAGGGTTGAAGCACCTCATATCCTCATAAGATGAATCCAATTCAACAGAGTTTTGGGTAGACCTTACAAATGACTGCAGCAGGATGTAGATCCTACAGTGTTTAGCATAAATTTTAAATTTAATCTTAAATTAAAATTCCTATTTGAAACCTACAATTTCTATTTTTGACCTAGGTTCAAAACACATTGTATTTGTATAAAGGTGTAAACAATAGCTTGGAAATATCTAGGCTGACATTCAGAGATGCTGATATAAAGAGAACTGAAGCTAGAAAAGAGATATCATCTAGATTTCCAAATGTTATAGTTTTGAATGTGATTTTTGCACCAAAAAAATTCCAATTCTACTTGAACATATATTGTGCTTTTCTGAAAGTTACAGCTTGAATGTCAGTATCTTTCTAAAATGTATTTCTGGGCAAAGCAGTATCTAACCAGAATATTACTTTGTTTCCTTTTTTCTGTCACTTATAAAATCCGCAAGGATTTTTTTTTTTTTAATATCATGTACAATAACAGTGATAACAGATCCAGGGCTCTGAAAAATTCATGTAAATAAACGGACTCACACATAAAAAGCTTTCCATCGTATTTTAATAGAAATTGGATCAAATATCACAAATTGGATAACTGCATCATGTGTATGAAAGGGAGGAATATAACTGATTGCTAAATGCTAAATTTACAGTAGATATATAGATGGTTGAATGAGCATTTCACTGGGTTTTTGTTGTTATTGTTATTGGTTGGTTGTTTTCTTAAGGGAAGTAATTGTAGTCTGATCACATCAACACATTCTTAATCAAAACTAAGCCTCTAACCTATGGGATTCTGCTGAGAATGATTATAGTTTATGGATGGGTACTTTCTACTCAGTGAATCACAGATGAAAGAAAGATAGGCTGGAAAAAGAAAGAAAAAACAAACGATAACAACAAAAAAAATCACATACTTCACACCGATTACCAAAAGCTACTCATTCTAACTTGAATATATTTAAGAATGGAACAAAAATAAACACCACTAATGTTGTCATTAATATTTTTAATTGTCTCATAATCTATCAAAAAATATAAAAATATTAAATAATGCTCAAGAGCATACAAGACAGAGCTGAGATAAATATTTAAAAAGCCAGTCTGCAGCCGCCCTTCCCCCAGGAACCAAACTGCATCTCATGAGAAATGCCTTCCAAATGTAATGCTGATTCTTACCTGGAAGGGTGCCACTTACATACTCTGGCATATTTAAGGGCAAAACACATTTCAAAAGGAGATGTTCAGTGCAATCAGAAAAGGGGAGGTTCTGGCATAGCAATTTACTACAAATGGGTATGCTGGAAAAGATGCTATATCAGGAGCTGACAGAGGGAACACAATGTTGGTGCCTGATATTTACCAAGCTGAGCAAATTACCAGCAAGTCAAGAGTTTGGGGTACTATTCCACTATTACCAAGTAGCTGGGATAAACACTCAATTTGAACTTCTTTTACATAATCGTTTCTGCTTAAGTTTCTGCCAGGGTGAGCTTCACATGAATTAAATGTAATTTTCACAAGGGAACATTTGCATATCCCTTGTCTTTCCATCAGGGCTACCCGTACTTTTGAAAAAATGAATCTGTAATTAGAAGTTCCCTCTCACCTATGAAAAAAAAGACATAAACAGGTTTTTCATACCTGATAGGCTGATGAAGGGCTTCTCTAATGCTGTGGAGTATTTTGTATGGTAGCACAGAAGGACTGAATACAGCCAAAATTGGTGCAAATATCCCTCATGTTGAAGTAACAAGTGATAAAAAACAAAACAACAGTCATTAACAAGAGTTTCAGTGAAATGCAATGGGGGTTTCTTCATGATGTAAAACTGACTCATCTTGTACCTTGCTACAATGACTGTTTCCTGGCAGCAGTACAGACAGCAAAGGTATTTTTTTACATGGTCTGCCCCAGAGACAATTCCTTTTGGAAGGAAGTCATCATTCACTATCCAGTTCTCAGCTGGACTCACCAGCCTGGCTGTAGCACACAGCGATTAGATCATCCAAAGTACCAGGAGACACAACAGATTCTTAAAGATGCTTTAAGAAACTTGTCATTTCTGCATAGAAACAAGTCAGCCTTGTAACACTCTTTTGGGAGCTGCCATTTCAGAGTCTGTGCCTTACACTGGAAGTTTGCCTGCTCTGAATTCCCCTGGAAAAAGAGCATTCAAGTTCTGTAGAGCACAGGACGACAATTTAGTGGCACCATATGGCAATATTATCTGATAGCGACATTTTCCAGGTACAGAAACAATTTTCTTAACTTCATTGATTTCTGTAGTTGTGATACATGCAAAGGAGGACAAAATCAGCAGAGGAGTGAACATTGTTGTACGAAACACCTAATGCAATGTAAGCAGAGCTCAGTGAAAGGAGATATCATGCATTTTTAATCTAGTACTACACCATTAAATGCAAATGTACTTTCTGTTACCAAAGCAGATGTCATTTTGCATTTCAGTTCAGAAGCACAATGCAGGCAAGGGGGTCACTGTACTCCCACTTTCTGATAGAAATTTCGGATTTGTTCTGTCACGTTTTATTTTTATTCTGAAATGAGTTATTCAAGCAAGAGATGTACACTATTCAGAGAGAGTATGGTAGTCAGTATGCAGTCACTGAATACTGTAAAAGTCTTAATAGTACTAAGAACTCTAAGGAAGAGAGATATAGACGCCTCTATGTATGCACATATGGGTAATGTAAGATGATGTAATTCTGGCTGAGAAGCTTTGTTCACAGTGTTCATAATTTAATAGATGTCATAAAATTCTGTTACACTACACTTTCCTGAGTCCTTTCTGAGCTGTTAGCACTGTAATCTTTATCAAAACAAAAAGAACTACTTGATAATTCTAAGGAGGCTAAATAATTGAGATTATTAAGGGAAAAAATAAACCCCACACTAACAACACTTAAGGGCATAATTCTTAATTAATTTTAGCAGAGACTATGTTTTGCTAAACTTTCCACATATATTTTCTCTTTCTGCAATGGTAGTTTCCTCTTTGTCCTTTAAGTAGCAAATGTTCTCTTGAAATAATACATATGTTATTATTGCCCTGTCTGCAATTTGTTGACTTAATTCTTTGTCTTATGGCATTTATGGTTAGAAAGTACACACTGACCCTTGTGACTGATCAGCTTTTTCATGTATAAACTAGGGAATATATTATTTGTATTTTTGCCAACAATTCTATGGTTTGATTTTATGTATTTCAGGCTGAACTCTAAAATCCTAATGGCATTAAGATCTGGCAAAGTCCATATAATTTTACTGAAAATCATGTTGCTCTAAGGATGGACTAAGCCTTCTTGCACCTCCTGGAATAACATGTGAAGACATTACACTATGAGAAAAATTGCCAATTTTCATAGCATTCCAGTATTGTGAATGTGTTTGAATTAGTGTAAATGTGACTGAGGCACGTAACTTCAGTGAAATACAGCATGTTAGGAATGTCACATCAAGGGGGAGGCTTGGTGATATTTGCAGTTAAACAAAACCAGCCATGTTTTTCATATATGGAAAAGAAAAACAATTTTCAAGCTTGCTTTTGTTTCTTAAAAGCCTGCCAAATGTCAAAGGCTTTGGAACAAGTGCTGAAAATTTCAATGATCTTTGAATGAAAGCCTTCTAAGAGGCACATAGGCAAGGCTGCTGCTTGTTCTTGTCTGTTTTACAAAAGGATGGGAGGGGGGATTCTTCTAGAAGGAGACCAGAAGTTGTGCAGCAGATGAATGTAGTATTCAAAATTTTCACTTACCTTGAACATGAAGGATTTTCTTTTGACCATGTCACGAGCCTTGTAGAATAAAACTACCTACAGAAGAATATTTTCTGATGGGAAATCTGAAGATGAACTGTAATACCAAAATGAATGCTTTAGATTTCTGGCTTCTTTTTGCATCAAAAAGAAAGTCAATTTTTAAGCAATTCTAAAGATTTTCCCCAGTTTGGTGAAAGCTTCATCCCAGACCATGGCAAAAGAATATAAGAGAAAGAGATTTTTTAGTGCATTTAATCCAATACATTTTCACAATGGAGGGTCTGGTGTGCAATCAAACGCAATTTTCTGCTAGTCAATTTAGGTTTCCAATCTGCAATATTTGAACCATTTGCAATCACAGCTCTTTTACTGAGCAGAGAAACATATTGATCTTGCTTTGATGATATGGAAGTGAGGCACAGAGCAGCTCAGAACCAAGTTTTCAGACATTGGGGTTCCCAAAATGCTCTGAAGAGCTTCAAGATTTAAAAAAAGGGTATTTAGACATAAATATTATCGGGGCTGTACTGCTTTGGACTCTTGATGTCTACATGCCTGTAAAAATCCCATGCTGTATCCAAGTCCTTTTGCATTGAGTTCATCACTTCAAGCACTCACAAAGTGTATGGGTACATTAATATTTGGGACATGTTAGTTTGCAATGTCAATATATTGTTTCTACTGTCAGAATTTAAGTATAATCTACTTTAGCTGCTTTTAAGAATTCAGAACTCTGTATCTCCTGCTCAGTTATGTGTAACTCCATTGATTGTTTTATTTATCAGGTTTCTCTGGTATTTCAGTATGTTCCATTTTTATGGAAGAATACTGAAAATTGTACAGTTCCTGTAAGACTGTTTATAGTCTCAGGAGTAATGAATATAGAAGGTTTCTGTTTTACTTTTTCTTTTTTCCCGAGAGACTGCAAATAAAGATTTATCAGAAGCTGTTTGGTTTTACCAGAATTTTATATAATCCATTTGCAATTTGGGAAATAAAATATTTTCTCACATCTCTAATAATAATTAACTTGACAATCAAGGCGATAAAACAAAATCATTTAGATAATTGGAAGCGTCTAAGTAACCAATTATTTTAAGATGTCTCTTTGGCTTAAAGGAGAACAAATAAGAAAGTACTCCCAAAGTGAATATCCAACGCACAGTCTCTGCGGATGTTTCACATGCAGACAATATTACGGATGCGTCACTTGCAGTTCCTTGCAGTACGTTCAGTCGTTTCACACCTGAGGATGATGTAGTGAAACAGAGTGTGCCTCTGCAATGCCAGGAGTGGAATGCAGAGCATATATCTCTGAAAGTCCTTCCAGATTTTGAGTCCCGTTGTGACATTCTGCTGAATTCTGAATTGCACCACCTTCCAAAGTTTTTTTGGGATGCAAGATTCCATTAAATTCCCTGCTCTGCTGGCCTCCACTGGAATAACAAAGGCAAAATTATATTTTTCTGATTATATGTCTCTTCAAGTTGGCTCAATCTCACATAAAAAGGTGTAAACAAGTGAAAAAACATTTAATGGCCACTCACTGAATACTTGTGGTTAGAGAGTAATGCTGGTTGTTAACCGCTTATAGTTATTGTAACTCGTAGGCTGTGCCTCAATGAGGACCATAGATTGTACTTTTCTAAGAACATCCAGCCTTAAATGACACAAATAGTTACTCTTATGTGGTCTGCCAACAGTCAAGCACTCAGGTCAGTAAAATACTGGAATTCATTTTTTGTGTAGCTTTGTGCTTTTCACAGTGATCGATCTTCCTTCCTTGGCAAAGCTCTCTCCTTGGGGTGATCAACAATAACAACAACAACAACAAAAGCATTATAATCTTCCTGCAAAAGCAGGGTTTTAGCTTCCTGCGGCAGAGTAGTGTCAATTGTCAGCATCTTGTATGGTTTGTTTAGCTGGCTTTTATTCTTCTCTGACATTTAGAGATTATGTGTTTTCCTTTTCCTCCTCCTCATTGCTAGAGCCATCTGTGGGCCTTTACACAGACACATACATTAGGAATATCAGATAGACAAAGCTAATGTGCACTGGAGTAAAATGACAAGCTCCTTTTCTTAATTAATGTAATCGCTGCTGCTCCAGTGAGGATTGCAAGCTTCTGAAGTAGTTTGGAAATGAATTGTTCTTAATTTTCATGAGCATTTTTCTACTACATTTAGACTGTTCTATAAATGAAATAGTGAAGAGTCCTCGAATCCTGGTCCCCTGAAACCACATCTCTACTTATGCATTAAGCAATATCTGGGACCAGTCCTGGGTGCTGGACCTGCACAATCTGAGCTGTTTAATCATGAGGAGTATACTGCTGGTCTGTCAGTCTGCCCAGTTAGTGCTCCACAAAACCAACCCCAAGGCCTTCCTGCTCAGGGCTTTGCACGGGCCCTTTGTGGTCCATAAACAGTTTCCATGAGATTCCTGGGTTCTGGAGGCTCAGGGAACTTAATAGAATGGCTCTGATTGTCCTGTTGAGAGATGTATTAGAGCAACCATGGCTTCATTCGCTTTATGTTCTGGGCTTTCTCTTTGTGCAAGAATTTCAACCCAGACAGTGAAAATTGACCCCAATATAAATTCAAGGCCCAGCTGGAACAGGTACCCAGAGTTGTGACCTGGGAATATTTCACAGCTGCAAATGATCAAGGTTTAACTGAAAGAGGGAGTGTGAACACTGACCACATGGACCTCACACATCATATTGGCAACAAAACCAAAATGTTGAAACACTTATGTAGATAGCAGAGATGGGAAAGTGGTTAAAGTCTGCCCCTATTCAACCTTTATGTGGCACTATTGTCAGCATGAAGGAATGAAGTTGCCCGCACCACCTGATTGCTGCATCTCATCATTATTATTAACTACCATTTCCATCAGAGAAACAGAATACTTTTTCACATTCCAATTTTCCTGAACATTCCTTACTCCTACCCCCTACTTCCTTACCATTTCATCCAAACTAAAATTTAAAATAGTGTCCTTATAATTTCCTCTCCTTCTTTGTTTCTTGCATACGAAGTCTGCTTTCCTCATTTGTATTCTGTAAGATCTTAAAAAAAATGTTTGGAATACATGTATAATCAGTTCTCTTGATTAAGTCTCAGGGAGGTAGCCAAGTTTTGTAACGTTTTGACTCACTTTTAGCTGTGTATTCCAAGATGATTTTTATGTTTACCTCAGTCCTATTTCCATTTTTTCATTTAACTTTTTCGCACATTGTTCTATTAATGCTAGTGCTGTATTTCTGCTAAATATTCAAAATTATTTTAAAAAACACAACTCAGAAACTCAGGGAGTTCAACCTTCAGAAGGTCTGAATATTTTACTTCGGACGCATTTAGCTTTCTGAGTCTATGTTCTCTTACATGAGCTTTCATAATTAGAATATATAAAAATACCAGACTTAAAGTAATTCGGTCACTGAATTTCACTTTATTTTGTGAAAGTAAAGTGCTTTCTTATGCTGGATAAGACATTCATTTATAATATTCGGTTTTAAAATCTCTCTCATGTCTACTTATTGCTTATTACACAAAATTAGAATTCGGTAACATCTGGGCAAATACATCTAGAAAACCACATTAATCAAAACCGGGAGATTATTGTTTGGATCACATTAGCTCCTGGAAACTTCCACCAAAAATCAGAGTGAAATTTTTCTAGGGACACAGACTAATGGTGAGAAGATCTTAGGACTACTTTTTACTAGTGGAAGATGTAAGTTGCAATGATTTGTTTAGAGCTCGTTAAAAAGATAATGAAACTATTTCAGTTGTAATTATATCAAATATATTATTTATCTCAGTTCAAAATTAATCCACATCATCATAAAAATGGCATTAAGGTGTCCTATATCCTTACTAACACCTTTTTACTGAGGTCCCTCGCTAACCAATGTGCTTCATAGCATGCCATGATCTCTATCTTCTGGCTCAGGTGCTGAAGTGTACGGTGATTAAAACACAGCAGGAATGCCTATTCCTCATTAAAGACATTAGTGCAAATCATCTGAACTACAAGGCTTTGTTGTGGTTCAGACGACATAAGAGATACATCCATGCTAGCAAACTAGTGTTGGAAGAAGCTATATGATAGAGATTTGATTTGGAATTTCTACATGATTGCCATAGATAGAAAATCTATTACTGTGCTCTGAAACTTGTTTTAAATTCTGAATTAAATATATATATATATATTTAATTTGGGAAATATATATGTATAGTTGTGTGTATATATATATTCAGAGTATGCAAATATGTGCTCCATAAATATATTCACAGTCCATGAACAAGTTGCTGTTAACCTTCTTTCGTTACGATAAAATAGATTAAACTCTTCACATACCTTTATGTTGATTTTAAGTCCTTTAATCATTACTGTGGATTTTCTCTGAACTGTTTCCTATTTATCAACACCTTTCTTGAAGCACATATTCTAGGCATACAATTGCCAAATCACTAACATTACCAACATTACTAATAACTCATGTTATTAGTATTCTCTCATTTCATGTGCAAGAATCTTAGTCCTTTTAGCCATCAAACTGAGTCTGGTAGTCCTACCAGATGACTGATCACTTGGGTACATCAGACCCCTTTGTCTGTATATTTGATCTGTTCAGATTGGACTCCTTCCAAATCATTTCTGGGCACAGTTCAGGTGCTGAGTATGGGCAAGAGGCCATTTTAAATAGGCTTTTCTCATCTGGAAAACACATTTTGAAGAGTAGGAGTCTTTCATTTTCTGTACAAAGATAATTGTCTATCCAGATGCCTGAGTCCTTTTCAGAGTAGCTACTTCTTCAAGACTCTCTCATCGTATATTTTCCTTGTCCCTAGATGTATGATTTTGTCAATATTAAAACTGACATTTTGGTCTGTGGTGGTGGTGTTGATCAATCCGGATTACCTAGTATCATTAGATGGATAAGATGTTTTTCTGTTCTCTTAACACTCTTCCAACTTTTTGCTGTTTGCAGAGTTTAGTGGAGATCACTTTGAGCTTTCTAGATCATTGACAAAATAGCATGGGATGAAGAAAAAAATTCTGTGAGAATTTTTCAGAAACATCCACTCACTGATGATTAGTCATTTGCAATTTGATGTAGAGTTCCCTTAATTAACAGGTTTTAATCCATTTAACGTGTTGATAGCATATTGTTCAAGCTCTTTAATCAAAAGAGCATGTGATGTGTAATTAAAAATCTAATCATATTACATGAACACTATTATGTTTATCAGCCAAATATTCAATCCCATCAAAAAAGATATTAAGTTGCTTTGACGTGATTCATTTTCTTGAACCCATGTTGATTGGCATCAATTATATTTTCTTTAATTCTTTGTTATTTAGGTTCCATAAATCAAGTTCTGTATAGCCATTCTACTACTACTCATTAAAAAACTGTTTCTACCACTTTTGGATGACTGAATCATGAAAGAATGGACTGTAATCAAACTTAATGATTCACATAAGAAAGAGTAAGAACACAGTACACACTTGTTTCTTTACAAACACCGTAAATATGAACAGTCACCTAAAATCAGCATTTCCCCAGATTTAAGTTCCAAAATAGTAACTTCATCATTATCACTAATAATGACTAAGAATGTATTTAATTGAAATGAAGGACTCTTTAAAGTATATAGTAATACCAAAACTTGTGGCAATGAGGAAAGTTCTTACTCAAAAAACTTCATTGTATTTATACTGTTATTCAAGTGACCTTATAAAGTTATTATCAACTAAGTAGCAAATCTCTGATATTTAAGTGCAATTTTTATTTGCATTTACATTTTGATTTTAGAAAAAAGTTACATTCTTATTTTTTCCTGAACATCATTTAATGTTTAATCACAAAATATTCAGTTTATATTACTTTTTAGAAATTATTTTTTTAGTCAAATATGCCAATTTAGAAAGAAAATAAGTTTTTCCTGTGGAAAAATTTCCTCATATTTTGCAGGAATTCTTTTCAGTAGAGACCAGTTGTTTCATTTAATAACTGGACCTAGTTAAATTTCATTTTCATTTTACAAAAGACTGGACAAACCTAAAATTACATTCCTTTGGACAAAGAACTGGATAACATAAGTATGGGTATCAAACTCGACTATAACCACAACTTTACAGATGATTAAATATTGACCTGACATGATAAAGAATCAGAGAAATAATTAATAGCGAAGAAAATGTTAGAGCTATGTGCTGGCTTTGGCTAGAATAGAGTAAATTTTCTTCACAGTAGCTGGTATAGTGCTGTGGTTTGAATTTTTGACAAAAACAGTGTTGGTAACAGAGGGATGTTTCAGTTATTGCTGATCAGGGCTTAACACAGAGTCGAGGTCTTTCCTGCCTCCCACCCCACCAGTGAGGAGGTTGAAGAGACTGGAGGGGCACAAGGAATTAAGGGGCACAGCTGGGACAGTTGATCCCACCTGTTTGAAGATGTATCCCACACCATATGGGGTCATGCTCAGTATATAAAACTGGGGGAAGAAGAAGGAAGGGGAGGATGGTCAGAGTGATGGCATTTGTCTTCCCAAGTCACCATTACGTGTGATGGAGCCCTGCTGTCCTGGGGACGGCTGAACACCTCCCTGCCCATGGGAAACAGTGAATGAACTCCCTGTTTTGCTTTGCTTGTATGCACTTTTTTTCCTTTATTTATTAAATTGCTTTTGTTTCAGCCCATGAGTTTTCCCATTTTTACTCTTCTGATTCTCTCTCCATTCCACCGGGTTGAGGGAGTGAATGGCTGCATGGGATTGAGCTGGGGCTAAACTACTACAAGCTGATAGAAAAAAACACAGTCAAGTGTTAAATTCAGTATTTTACACACTGTGTTCTCATTTACTACTTTTATGAAAAGTAGAATTTGATTAATGAAAGTCTTCTTCTCTTTAAATTTTGATGCGTCATTATGCTCCAGGACTCCACATCTGAACTGTAAAATGAGATTCCCTAAATCTGATTCACAAATTTTTCGAGTATTATTGAAGAATACATATCCTTTCCAAACACATTCCAGCTTTAAGTAGAACTTTATTTATTACGTATTATTAAGACAGAAGAGATTTATCTGATTTTTTTTTTGCTGTTTGCATTGCTTCCTGAAAAACCTACTTTCAAAAATGTAAAGAAAACAAGACTATATCCTGCTCAAGTATCCAGATATGTAGTGTCAGTACTTGAATCATGATGGTTTAACTCACAAAGTCTTCTGTTCAAATGCCTTTAAAATACCTACACCTTTGAATCTCAAAGGATTAGAATTTAGTGCATTGCTTTCAAAATTCAGAGCAGTAGTTACTTAATAAAAGTCCCCTGCCGTGGATGCAAATCCTTCCATAGACTTCAAAGGATTTTGGAGTAAGTCCTAACATTACAGATGGTGGCTAATTCTCAGTAAATGGCACATCAGACACAAGTAGACACTTTCTCCCCGCAGGAAACATCAATAAGACCATTCCAATCTAAAATTGTTAATGCTATAATGATTTCTGAATCCTTGATTGTGATTTTTTTATGACAACAAAAGGAAATCTTGTCAAATTATATTAACAATTGACTTAGACTTTTAAACATACTCGATAAGAGATACATGCCCCTATTATCCATGGGATAGTAGGAGATGGCTCTATTAGTCCTTTAAATAGTATAACAGACAAGAGATATTACCTTCCCCTGGTGCTTTGGAATCATTTTATAAAGGCTGTGATGTCACCTTTGAGAATTACTCAACCTCATGAGCAAGCTCTGATCCTGTAAACAGACACTTTTCACTGGCTGACTCTACGTTCATGCTGAGTAGCCAGTTAATTGATCAGAGATAATAATTTCTTGATTCTGTGTGGAAGCTGAACTCAACTTCAGCAATATTAATCACTGAGTTTGATTATCTAGAGAAAGGATAAAGGTGTGTGACCAAAATCAAAACAAGGTAGAGGTTTTAATATAACAGAGGTAATGTTTTCTGATTCAAGCTTCCCTGAACTATTTACTTACTGTGTCTCAAAAACAGAGACAGTGTGAGTGAAATGACAAAAGAGCTGAATAACAGCGTTTCTTACAATACATACAATTGAGTCCTTGAATGGTATTCCTCTGAAAGGGTTTTGAAATTGAAAGACAAGTATAGAGACATATTTCCCAGGTAGCCTACGGAGACAGACAGAGGTCTCCAGAGACCTATTACATGACCTGGACAAAGTGAATTCCTTCCAAAATTATAGGTTGGTAGTGATTAACATGTGTAGTTTGATATGAAAGTTTAAGATTTGATAGCAATTTTTTTCTACCTTTTAACATAGAAATATGAAAACTAACCAGCTTCAATACTTTCCTGCCAAAAAATGCTGAATATATACCATAGTTATCACATTGATATTTTCCAAATACTTATATTGCAGAAAGCAGGATTCAAAACTGTGTTCAATGTTTCTGAGTTAGTAAATACTAGTTTAGAACTGCTTTCATTACTCTTTCCTCCAAAATGTTATTTTGAAACCTAAAGAGTCTTACAGACAAAAGATTGCCAGGTTGAGTGCAGAAAGGTATTAAAATGCAATGTATTTTGCAGTCATTCCCAGAAGTAGTTCAAAACTGCTACATTTTTTCTCCAGAGTCAGGGATCAAAGAAGAATCATTTCAAATGCAATGAACTTTGAACCATTTCTTCAGGCAGGTGATCAATACTTCAGTGTGTACCAAATGTTAACATATTCCAGTGCTAGGAATAGTACCAGAAGCATAATTTTATTAAGGGTTCTCCAGATTCAAGCTACATTTAGAAACAGAAAACAGGCCTTAAGTGAGATTCATCTCTTTATAAGTATAATAGAAGTTCTAACAGGCAGGGAAATAAAAGCCTGTGCCTCAGGAAAGGCAGCCCTCTCAGTCCTGTCCATCAAGTGATGTGCTGTCCTTTACAACAAAGGAACTGTATTCAAAATTTCAATTTCTTAGAAGTGATTAGAAATAGGGAGAATATTAGAATGGCTATTCACTGATAGAGTGAAAACTTAAGGGTTTACTTTAAAGATTAATATATTATTAATGTTCTTGTTTACAGGCAGAAATACACATATCATAAGTCCAAAGAAGAGAGAGTTTTAGAAATGGAATTTTATAAGTGAGGGAACGTGTGACCTTGGAAACTCAGAAAAGTTTTATACAAAGCTAAGTTAGGTCCATTTGTGATGCTTGCATGCATTCTTACTGGTCTTCGTATGATTTTTGGTAATAAAAATAATTCAAATATTTGTGAAAAACAAATTGTCACATAGAGTCAAAATTCAAAATCCAAAAGTACTTTTTTTTGTGCTGTCCTCTAGAGAGCAATAGGACTTTTTTGTCTGATGTGTGTTTTTCTGTTATTTTTACAAAAAGCAATAGACCACTTCCCAAATATCCATGTCATCACAACTCCTGCTTGGTATATATTTGATCAAGCTAAAACTAGCTCTGACAGCCATATAAGATATAAATTCTTGATTAGTACTGCAGAATGTATTACAAACACTTTAGTGTATAAACTTCTTATTCTAGAGGAATTTTTAAGACTTGGATTTCTTTGCCATATCTGAACCTGTAAAATGTACACAGAGCTGTTATCAATCCCTCAAAAAATATTTAGTAAAGCTTTGGAGGGTTTTTACAATAACCTTTGGCTAAGTTGAAATAACACCTTTACAACATTGTTCAATTCATGTGTTGACATCATAGCCTAATGTTGGTACAAAACCTGTTGTTTAATATCTGAGTTTTAAAAGGCCATGTTAGTAATTCATTCTGATTTATTTTAATTTTAGAAGTAAAATAATTCACTTTTTCTACTACAATTTACTGATATAATATATATTTTTTCACACAACTCATCGTCTTTCATCTTCTCTACAGTTTTTCTCATACTGTAACTCATATTGGAGAACTTATTTGCCAAAGGTGCATGGGGAACATTGAATGTTAGTTCATATGCCAGAAAGATGCTGGCATAGTCAACAATCAAAGTCAGGACAAAGGTAAAATATTTTAATTTTTATCATATTTTTCTTTCTTTCCAGAATTTACATTTCTCACAACTGTGATGGATATGAAATACCATATAGCAGTGAATGAATTTGCATGGTAAAGGTCTCTGGAATAATTTTAGAAAATTATTAAATGTAAAGAAAGTTTTTGCTGATACACTAAATCTTTAGCTAAACTTATAGATGAGACATCACCATCGGAGCTTTTACAACAGTCTTCATTGTCCTTCGGTCTTGGCTCATCTGTTGGGAATTCAGGAAG
Organism: Pipra filicauda; assembly: GCF_003945595.2. Lineage (NCBI taxonomy): Eukaryota > Metazoa > Chordata > Aves > Passeriformes > Pipridae > Pipra > Pipra filicauda. The sequence continues at coordinate 834,953 of NW_024104310.1, forward strand.
ATTCTACTGATACAGCAGACTAACAAAGCAAACACTGTTAGAAATAATCTGAGATCACACAAATCACCCCCAAAAGTGCACCAAACAACAATACAGTATTTTCAGCTTATTTTAAATTTGATTTTTCTAAATTGTTTGGATTAATGAAAATGTCTGTTATCTTTAAATTGGAGCATACTGCAAAAATAATATGCAAGATAAAAAGTTCTTTACTATATTTGTCATTCAAACAAAAACCAATCCATCTCTTTTTGTACAGTAAATAAAAATATATTCCCAAATGTCACTGTACTAAAGCAGTCTGGTTGTTTTACTGCTTCTTATCTTTCATGAGGATCACTGATATGTATTTTTGTGTAACCTGATCCAGTTACTAAACTAAAAGAACATGAGATAATAATCCTAATGAGAGTGCTTTACTGTGAGATTCTAAACCAATGAACAGTGTTCATTTTCTGCTAGAAAGGAAAGGAACAGCAGACTATGTTAAAAACTATTGTCATCTGTAAGGTAATCAGTTCCCTGACATGCAAATAATATCGCTTCCTATCAGAGCTTCGGTTTCCATCTCAAGAACAACTTTGTTGGCTAAAAAATGTGCTATGGATAAGCAAGAGAAAAAATAAAGAGATACTGGAACAAGTAAAATTTTATTAAAAATCATTTTAAAAGCTGCACAGATTTTTAATTTACCTTAAGATTTGCTTTCAATCCTCTCATTTTCTAGAATAAGATTATCACAATTACATTTACCTTAAAAATGTTTCACTCAGTCTGTGAGCCACAGGCCTAATTGACGCAAAATAGGTTTAAAGAACACTCTAAGCTCAAAATACCCATCTAACTGAAGTGACTCTACTCATCATTACAATTCTCTTAATCATCCTCCTCCTCCTCATCATCATCTAATTCTCTCCAGTTGTACAGATTCCTCCTTTAATAAAGTGTGTTTTAGTGTCAGGTGTAATTCCTTCCGTCAGAGCCTGTTTCAGTCTCCTTACAAACAATCTCAAACTCACTCAAATGTGAGACTTCTCACAGGACCTGGAAGCAAGGAGAGGTGTTAACTGTTCCGAGAGGGAAGTATTTCCTTTATGAGTAAGTTTTCTGCAGATCAAGGCATCAGAAAGCTTGTGCAATGACATTTACAGTTTACATAGGCTGTGTTCCATGTAGAATCCTCTACACAGTGTTATACGGAAAAATGTTTGTAGTGAACTCAAGCCAAAGCCACTGTGACCTAACACTGTGCTGAGTAAAAATATTCTCTTGTTTCTCTTCCCATGGTTCTATCTCAAATAATCAGCTCCTTCATCTTTTCCAGCAAACTGCTTTCCACGAACTTCTTTCAGATGTGATAAGTCAAATCACTTTAATTTTCTCCAAAGTTTTGCATAGCAGGAGTAGATATTGTAATTTAATGTAAATGTAGAAGCTAAACCTTCCCATTAAAAAGGGAAGAGTCTCCCTAATGTCCAATACGATAATGATTTAATGTCAATAAAATCAATTGGTTATATCTCTAGATGAGATTGTTGTAACCTTCTGCATACATATTAACTTTGGAATCAAAATATTGATTGAAAAGTGGTGAAAAATGCACAAAAGCATATCTCTTATTAAATGTTTGTTTAAGGTTAAGTTAGATTAAAATTCCATGAATTATATGTTTATATTTCTATTAATAATACCTTTATGTTACTAATAACTTTTTTTAGAACCATAAGAGCTAAATTATGACATTCTTTCCTACCAGAATAAAAGCCATCTGGCTCCTATATATGACATAAATTTGATTCTGGCTGATAAATATCAGACAGAGCTGAGAAGGTCCAGTTAACCAACTGTCTTGTCTCTGGCAGTGGCCATTAGCAGACACCTGAGGAAGGAGAGCAGAACATTCCCAAAGCATTTGCCGTTCTGCACCTTCAAGACCTGCTGAGTCACAGATGGTGTAATTACACCTAATATTGTCCACCACTTTTTTTCTGTCATTTTTTGATTGACTTTCTAACCTACGCAAACTTTAGACAAGAACAAAGTCATGGGAAAATAAATTCCTCATTTTAATCATGTGCTTATTTTAAACCTGCTACATTTGGTGCCTTGATTCTTAACTGAGGCACATAAAAAGTACCCTGCTCACTTGTAACTGTTTCTGCACACAATGAAAAATGTGTTAGCTCGCATTTTTATCATGTCAGTATTGTTACTCCGTGCTGCTTCAGTATTTTGTGATTTACTCTAAACCCACATGGTTTTCTTAAGTAATACATATTAAATTACCATGAAGCATTGCTGTATTTAGTTATCTTCCTCTGCTCTCCAAACCAAATCCTTGCCAATATTCCAGATTCCTTATTAAATATATTTTTACATTACACAGGATAAGAAGGGCCCTTAGAGTTTCATATATTAAGCAGGTGGCCTTAATTGACACAGCATGCTGTCTTCCTACACTACAGAGTAAGCTTAATATTTCATGCAATGTTTTAGTTTGCCCTTTGCTTCCATAATGTGTGAAATGTACATTTGGTTAGAGAATGGAAAGCCAATGTGTGCGGAGATGAAAAGGGCAAGGTCCTCTTACAAATGTCTACCTTGGCAAAAATGTCCTTTCTGCTGTTTTTATAGCTCCTCCACCAAGCATCCTACATCCCAATCTCTATAAACAGAAGATCCAGCTCTTCCTGTGGAATTAAAACACTCATTCCTAGTTAACTGGATGGGGTTTATTTTCTTTGTTTTACAGGTTGATTTGGATAAGTAAGCTGCAGGGATGTGAAATAACAACTCAGTCCCTCTCACCACAGCTGTCATGAAGAGTGACAGCATCACTAGGGTTCACAAGTGCTGCGGAATTTGGTCTCACAAATGTTCTCAGTATTTGCTCTTTCCTCAAAGACCTTGCAGCCATTTTCTGCTTGCTGTAGTTGCCTGAAACAGGAGTGGTTTCCTTCAAAGTCCCAAAGCCAGTGAGATTTGAATCAAAAACAAAACTATTTAGATTGATCCTCCAGAACCTCGGTATACTACAGGGAATTGCTCTAGTTTGACAGCAGCCTATTTATCCTGTTTATCCCTATTTAACCTGTTTATCCCTCTTCCTCTGTTCACCCTTACCGTAAAACAAAAGGACAGTGGAGTTAGCTTACTTGAACAGATCTGGCTAGCACAGCATCTTCCTTCAAATGAGCATCCTCATATAAGCACCTTAATCAACAAGTAGCTCCAAGGGAAGCTGAGTCAATGCTACTCATCACCTCATAGTTTTCCTAAGGCCCATGCATGTTCTTAGTGTTTACACTTACTCTATATACTGACAGTAATCAGAATTATAGAAATCTTTTACAGTGGCCAGCCTAATTTTTTGCTGTAATTGAAGTGTCATCACTTTAGGCTCTGATGTATGCTATACCTGTTCAAATTTGAAGAAATCTGGACAACAGGATGAAGCCTTTTGCTCGCAGCCTCAGTGAATTAGTAGGTTTCAAATTAAAAAAGAATAATATTTACTTAACAGAATATACCATCTCTGAGGTATGTCTAAAGGATATCTTGATTTTATCCTTTGCTTTAGTTATGCCACTTCCTCAGCACTATTCTTGCAGAACCAGCAGGAAAAAAATTGTAATGACTGGGTCAAACACTGAAGAAAGAGTTTACAGCCTTTTTCCTGAAATCTTGTGGCACGCGGACTCAGCACGATCAAAACCATTGAATTTTCTCTGTGACTGGTGTTTTCATTACTGCATTTCCATAGCACTGCTCTCCATCTCTACCCTCATGCATGCCAACTGTCCCATTTTCAGCTAGGAGTCCTCACTTTTCTTATCTGTTTTTGGCTGTCACATAGTTGTTTGTTTTCTTTGCCCGTGCACATTGATGCAGCTGAGGCAGATAACGGCGATGTTTTCTGCACAAGGGTGCAACAGGCCTGTATTACTGGTGGATGCTGTATTTGAAGCAGACTGAGAGCTAAGCTGAGCACTATTTAATCTGTTCATTTTGAAGGTGCAAGGTGTGGTAAACTGTTCAGTCTTCAGGCTGTTAACGCTGTACTAAAGATAGCTTCAAAGCAAAGTGAAACCTCATGGCATACTCCGTGCATAGCCTTCATGTAATATAAGTAGAAAAGAACTATTTATGTATTCATACAATGGTATTTCCTTGTTGTATAAAACATCAGAGCCCTTTTTAATATATGGTATTCTGATGCATAAGTCTTAAACAAATCAATCCCTTAAAGCACAAATGAGTACAATCATTTTAGGTGCCCTTTTTTCTTCTTTCAAAAATAAATTCTGCATTAAATAGATTTTGAGGACAAATATAAATGAGGTGAGAGGCCTGAAGTCCTGATCTCCTCTAATACTTCTCAGCTCCATTCTTGAAGCCAGCTTTTCAAATAGCTAAACTAGAGTCCAATACTTTTATTATCACAGCATGTTGAACAAAAAGCACACTAAGAGTTCTATGTAATTGTCTCTTTTTGAGAGAGAGAGACAATTTCAGATTTCTGGGCACAAATAGTCCCATTGATTTTGGGGCATAAATTTGTGACCCCCAATACAAAGAGATGAGTATTTCTGATCTTGCTTTCTTCTTAATACGTCCTGCTAAGTGGAGAGATCTGACGTGAAAAACCAGCTTCAAACAGTCTGTGTGGATTTCTTGTATGGAATAATAACAACACGAATAAGAATAACAACAACAACTATAATAATAATATAGAGAACTCTGGTAACTGTTAAATAACCTGATAGAGTTTTCAGTGGCAAGCAAGAAGATGATTCACACAGCACACATGAATGCTTGTCATCCTCAGGGGCAAACTACAACAAGTCCTATTAATGATTCATAGGGTGGAGTTTCCTGGTAAAGCTGCATGTTCCAGCTTAGCAGACTGACATTAACACTATTAGTAGATTGACAACATTCAAATAAATGCTGAGCTCACTCAGTCCCAGGCAAAAATGGCAAAAGGATACCAGTTAGACACATGACACAAATGAAGGGAAGGAAGAATGAAAGCCACTGGAAGCAAAAATAAAGGGATCTCAGCTATGTATTCCTCATAAACAATATATACTAGTGGCATTTTTGACACTTGTGATTACAGTTTTAGCTGATCAGAAACACTAGGAATATAACAGGACCACAATATATTAGGGACATATACATATGTCCAGCAACCCAAATATTAGGGCAAAATGGGCCGACCCCACATTTTTTTTAATATTGATGGGTTTGATGTCCTCCTGCCAAAATGCCAGCTGGTTTCCAGTATGCTGCTGTCCTAGCAGGCTGCTGGGACATCAAGAACTTACATCTGCTAATCAGGTATGCCAGGTAGATTTCCTTTAGACAAGAAGACCCTCCTGTCCAAGGTCCTGAGCTATGGGAACAAGCCACAGAACTGTTTTCAAGGGACTGGGATCTGTCTCCTGGCTATGCTGCTCTCCTGGAGGAGGGAGCCCCAAGTCGAAGCTTGTGCCAGGGCACCCCTATGGATTTTGAGTTGGGCTAGTGGCACAACAGGGGTTCATTCCAGAACTCATCATAAGTCTCCCTGGGCTGCTGCTCTCCTGGCCTCTGTTAGATCATGATTTGTGCTTCAGCAGGCTCTCAGGGCTGTTTCTGGTCCCAAGTGTCTCAGACCAGGGTCTTTTTGTTTTCTGAAGGAGGGAAATGTGGAATAGGACAGAGAAGGAAATCAGGCTGCTCATAAATGAAAACTTTTTTGAATTCCTTTCTGTAGAAAATGTCAGGATTTTACCTTTTGTATACCAGCCCAGAATGAAAACTTTTAAAAATACCAAAATATCCCACATATCCCCAAACTCAGTATTTGTCCTGCTTCAGTTATAGTCACATGGAATCATCTTAATAAAAAAGGTCTGTTGTAAAGGGATCTTCTATTAGTATCTTTTCCATCTGTCTGTATTTATTCATAATGGAACATTCATTTGTTTTCACATTTTTTTAGTAATAAAACATAACAGCATTCTGTGAATTAGTGGCATTATGGTGAACGATATTTTGTTTTTAAAAAATTGATAGCTCAGGAGACTAGCAGATGAACAGACAGAAGAGCAGAACGCTTCCTGCTCTGAAGTTTACAGCAAAAGCATGTAACTCTACTTGTCTACTTTGAAGCCAGACTTCAAAGTAGTCATGTGTTAAAATGTGCACAATATGACTATTTACCATATTAATGAGAAAATATGGCAATACTCCTTATTACAAAAAATATTTGTGTCACTTCTCTTCTTTTGAAGTCAGCTGTTGATTTTAAATCAAGTGGTTAATGTAAGTTTTGTCAGTTCCATTCTCAGTGTATGTGGGTCACTGTGTTTTCATTAAGTGTCAGGATGGGAAGCTGCCTTCATGAAAACTATGCTTTCATGTAGTCAATTTGAAAGATATTCGTTCCTTCGATACTTATGTTTCCTCATTCCATTGGAGAATGATGACATTCAAAAGTAGGTAGCCAGACATACAAAGGGAAACACTTGGAGCCCATCTATCTTGCTTGGAGGAAAACTCAGAGGCTTAATTCATTACAGTTCTTTGAAATTGTAAGATGAAGACAGTGTAGAATTACAAAGTACTTTTATTATTAAGGGAACAGGGGAAAATTTCACCTTTTAAAATTCAAAATAAAACAGTGAAAACCTTACCCCAGGAAATTGCACTGGCTCAATCAGTTTCATTCATCATCATTTTTAACATCAATATATACCTTTACCTCCATTTCCTCACCCCTACTCTGCTTTTCCCCTTTCTTCATTTGAAGTTTCTCTGTGGAGTCTATATTTTGTCACTCTCTTTTCTTGGTGCATAAAACAGTGGTAAAACTTCCCTGGCAGATGTTTGTCTAAACCTGTTGTGACAAAATTCCCAAGAAGAGGAATCCTCAGCCTCTCTAACCTCTCTTTGTTTGAATTATGCTCACAATAAGAAACAGAATTAGAATGGTTTCTCTTATGCCTAATCTGAGCCCTTTTTACAGAAAAAAAATCACTTTTTTATCCTTCTTGAAGAGATTCAAGAAGAACAATTTTATAAATATCAGAACACTGCCTTCTAACCATGCCTTTAATCTATTGCCAGAACTTTATAACACCTTTTACATCGTTTCTCTTTTCCTGTGTGAACTATTCCATGAGTCAAGGTTTTGGAAAAAAACAAACAAACAAACAAAAAACCAACAAAAACCAAAAGCTCACAAAACAACAAAATACCAAAGACATTTTCTTTTTATTGCTTTCTTGTAGACTCTGGGTTATGTGTCCTGTAAAGCTACATTTTAATGGGATTGCAGAAACTGAACACCATTCTTCAACTGAGATCTCACTAGCATGATGTCAAGAGAATCAGATTCTCCTGATTCCATCCCAAACTGGAATTGCTTTGTTCACCACATCAGCTACTTTTTAATTCATCTTTAGCTTAAGAACTACCATAGTCTGACTCACCATACCTAAAATGCAGATTTAATTCTACCTTGGAGCTGGATGATGAACAAGAGTATTTATCACAGAATAATTAATGGTGAAAGGGATCTCTGGAGGTCACCTATATTAAAGTGTAGGCTTAGGTAATGATTTCCATGAATTTCTTGTCCAAGTTTCAAATATTTTCAAAGATGGAGAAATTCTCACCCTTCCTGGAACTCTCTTTCAATGTATGACTTCCTTCACAAGGGTTTTTTCCCCCAAAATATCTAACTGGAATTTCTGTAACTTGTACGCATTGCTTCTTTTTGCACAGTCCTGGCCTGACTTTGATTCTACCTCATCAATACAGGTTTGTCTGGCAACAACTGTATTTTGTTCACCATGGGACTCTGGCTGCTGAAGACACTGCCTCATTCGCCTTGCTCTTCCCCCTGGTTCTGAGGTCACCTTTCCTTACCAAGCTACCCATCATCCCATGACTTTCTGGGAGGGGTATCCAAAAGCACTGCCCTTCAGAAATAATGTCTGCCTGCATGAGGCATAACCTTGTGCCTCTGCAGTCAAGGAGACCTTGGTCAAAGGGCTCAAAAGAAGTAGAATTTGACTCATCCTGCAATGGTGGTCTGGGTGTCAGCATCCTCCCTCTACTCAGAAGAACATTCAAAGACTGTAACCACACATTTGGAGAAAATAACTGTCACTTCATGTTTAATCCACACAGCTGAATGTTTCTGAGACTTTTGCAATTTCATGTCCTGTCAGTTCCATTCCAGAGGGGGCTTACAATATTTTTAATTTCCCACCACATCGCATAGACATATTTTAAATGATCCAATTTAAAATCAAGCTTTATTTGCTTCATCTCTTCTGTGTCCCTTCAAATGAGTAACAGAAATCACAACCAGATAACAACAACCTGTGTCTGCCCACACAAGTCCAGTTGGCTGAATGTTTGTTTCAGCAGTTCCATTTACATCCCTTCCTTGACAATCTATTGGAAAATGACTAGGATGTGTTTGTGCTGCTGATATACTACATGTGACAGAGCTCCTGCTCATTTATATTGCTGCATGTCAGGCCTCTGTGTACAAAACCAGCACACATTCTATTTCCTCCCACTTGAACATACTGTTGTAATTAGGTGCAAGCCACAGGAAAGCATTGTTTTAGTTTCTTATCCTTAAAATCACTGATTAGAGCCTGGGTTGTAGAATAGATAACTAATTTCCTATTTCAATCTTGTTTCTTTTCTCACTTTTCTTACTACTAAAAAATAAGGAATATATAAAGGAATTGAAAACATTGAAATGCTGTCAGTAGGATTCTCTAAGTATTATTTCAATCAAAATTTATACTTTTTTTTTTTTATATATAGAACCTTAGTTCTGGTCTAGTTGGATAAGAAGACCCAGAAGACTGGGAAGAGAATCTAAAAACTCATAGACTGAAGAGAATTATTCCATTGTTGAGATCCAGGAAGGCAGTCAGAGACTGGCCTGTGAGGATTCTTTCCCAACCAGACCATTTTCTGCCATCCCCAGAGACAGGGACAAAAGAGAGCATGGGAGGCAGAGCCAGAGCATGAAGCTCTCAACAGATTCCATTCCACACTATTGCACTTTGGAAACTTTTAAACATTGTGAAAATTTGCTTTATTCCTGGAAAAGCACCGAGAGCAAAAGAATGTTCTGGCATCCTAAGACCAATGCACTACATTTGGAATTCTGCATTTACATTCTGCATCTTAAATTTCACCCTATTGACAAGTCCAGTCATAAATGCTATGTGCTACCTGCCAATCCAGAAATTAAAATGGCTGATTCCACCCACCCCTTGTATTCCATTGTGAAGACCAGCTAGGCTTTCCCAAGAATTCCCAGACAGTTGGCTAACACCAGCTCCCTTGGAGAAAATAAAGGAAGTTGATGTAAATTATGTATATCTGAAATAATTCTTTATGAGTAGCCAGTTGGAGTTTAATGTTCAGAGAGCTTCATATCTGACTAAATATCTAATACGACAGAATACTAAACTTCAGAAGATGTAATTCAGTTGCTGTCACTGCCCTAGAATTGTTGAGATTTTTAATCCTTCAAAACCAGAATTATTCTTGCAGAGCTCACAGTAGGGGATTGCAGAGAAAGTCTATACATTATTTACTTTTTTAAATGCATATTTTTCCATGAAGTATTAAGAAAAAAAACAAGATGATGAATGCACATCAGCAAACTAGCACAGACTTGCTTTTATTTCTTCAGCAAGAGTATCCACAGTGATACAATCTGATATCACACTCAAATATAACTCTTCCGTCACATATCTACAGCTGCAACCTACTAGAGAAAAAGATTAAGTGGAAGGAAATTTAAGCCACAGTAGGCCTAGCAAGTCACCTGCTAAAGACTTTGGATGAGAGTGAGGGGGTTAGCTGAATTCCCAGTCAAGTCATTCTGTATTCTTTCTCTGAAAACATCTGTGCTGAGGAATGGGATGGCAATGCATACATATGGACTTTTTAAATTTCTTGTGCTTAGCTAAACATATCTGCAGAATGATGATGCTTTGCAGATTGTACAGATTTGTTTACCTCTTTCTGAGAAGCATGGGTGTAAATTTTTTCCTTGATATGCTATCTCATTTAAAACTCTAACCTGCAGTTCTTTGAACATGACCATATCAGATAAATGAATAATAATGAAAAGACAAGATTCAACTGTACTACTACTCTATCCTATTTCCACTCTCTTCTCTTGATCAAGCACCCAGTTATATCTCCACTCTATTCCCTTGATCAGGTACCAAGTTACAGAATCTTTCAATATGCAATGGAACAACTAAGAAAAACCCAAAAATGTGTGAAGGTGTTATTTTTTCTTGTATTTCATGTTGCTTTTTTGTTTTTCCTTGGGTAAGCTACAATTAAAGGTGGAAGGAAAATGAAAATCACTCTGAAAGTGAAATAATTTATTTTATAGGTGATACTGTAGTCAATGGAAAGAGTGAGCCACAGGCTGACAAATGTATCAGTTTTTGTCCACATATACTTCTTGTCTAGGAGATAAATTACCAAACTGTAGAAGTCCATGTCTACAAACAATGTCACACAAAATTTACTGCTGACCATCACTAGTCTTTTCTTTGCCTGTATTTTTGATGTCATTTTGATGCTTAAGTGAAGCCTCCTAGATGTGTCTGGGGCAGCAGAAATCCCACTTTATTATATTGCTTTTAAGTCTGTTTTGTTTTAGAAGTGGAACTATGAGAAAGCTTTAGAAGTTCAATAAACCTTACTGATTTAAAGATAAGACTGAAACATCCTCTTTTACTTTCCCTTTCTTATGTCCCTGTTATTACCATTCTATCAAATTTAATCTTTCGTTCTAAATTTGTTCCATAGTGAATCCAGGAATTCATTTACAACAGGAATGTAGAACTGGACAAGACCATGAGGACTTTTATATTAATTCCCTTAAAATAACAGGAAATAACGTTCTCGATGCCTAGTTTCAGAGGATCCAAATAGTTTCTGCAGTACATGTGTCCATATACCATACTTTCCACCATCCATTTAAAAGTATAAACCTGTAATGAAAGATCAAAAAGAAGAAATATAATTTTCTGTGAAACGAAGAATGAAGGAACAATAAACTAACTGCCAGGGGTAGTAAAGTTTGGTAAGTAAAAAGGGCTATGGGTCCAAGGAAAACTATAAAGGTCAGTTATGTTACAGTGGAGGACCCAAAGAAAGAAATACCCTCAGTTCCCTTCACTGTGACCTAGTCTTGTGCTCAGTTTAATTTTGATTATGCAAGGAAAATATGCTACTGAGGTTCTGAGAAATCGAAATTCTCTGAATTATCTCGACACACCTTCCCTCCTGGTCATTTGTGCAGTGGCACATCTCTTTGTCCTACAGGAAGGCACAAAAGCCATAAAAGTAGGAGTCATCCCTCCTCTGTCATTAGAGCCCACTGGAAACCCCAGAGCGTGGGATTAATGTAATTTAAGTACAGAGCAAACAAGCGGTGATCCTGTTACATCCAACCACATCCTCTTTCCTTAGGGCAGGGGGATCATGGCAAAGCTGAAAATGTAGCTGGCTTTCTGTGAATAGACAATGAGAAAAAGAAGATCCAGAGTCAATCCTTCCCTGGGAATGGGACAGTTATAACATCTGTGATTTTAAAGGTTGCCTCCTGTGGGATGATAGCAAAAGAGTGAATACAGAGTCACCTTGTTCCTCCTCTCAGAAGTCAAAGCTGAACACATAGTAAACTACTGGTTTTAAAAAGAAACATAAAAACAATTTTCAAGTATCTTCTGCACAACATTCAAGTCACCAAAATCTATTTTCAGCAAAAAAATACGTATTTTCCATTCTTCATATGCTACCCAATGTTCCTGAGGTTGGATTTCCACCAAAATAGAGTGTAAACCACAGTCACAGTATTAGTGATGGGGAAGATCACTATAAATTCTCACAAGAGGTAAGAAGAAATTGCGCTATAATGAACCGTGCGGAGTGAGATGTAGGGGAAGATAATCAGCTTTGTCTGATACTGTTCACCTTTATATACACATTTGTCTTAAATCTATTTTTGTACAAGAGCTTAAATTATTACCAGGTGTAAAATAAAGTAGCTTTCTTAAACTCAGTGGAGCTGCATCAAGTGAAGAGTGATAAGCATGTCTCTTCCATTTAAATACAATCAGATCAGATGTTAATAGGATAAATTTTAACACCAGAACACTAAACTTTGAATGTCAAGTTTAGTAATTACTTTATTGATATTATTATTGGGAAAGACATAGTGAGATATGCTTCAAAGTGTATTTTAGCCAACACCAGAATGCCTAAAACAGATTAGGAGGTCTATGCCAAAATTGCTTTTGTCAGAGTAGAAGGTATTTATATATACCTATGCAGCATAGCTTTGGATCTTCAAAGAAGGAAAAACGGCCCTACTGTGAATAGCTGGTTTGCATATTTCCTATGAGTTGTGATGAAAATAGCTGCTTTGCAAGCTGTTCTGTAGCATCTTTATGAAGATGTTAAAGTGCTCTGGAGAAAACGCAGCAAATAGAACCATATATTCCTGTTCAACTAAAAGATGTTATTGATTCAAATATTGGCATAGATCACTGCAGAGGAAAAAAGGTCAAAAAGCAGACCCAGACGTGTCACAATAGGCTTAAGTGTTTATGATCTAATAAAAAGTCGATGTACACATCAAACTGATTGAATTGCTTCAATGCAGTTGGTAGATCTCTGGTTGTACACCATATTGGGATGGTAGTGCCATCAGTAACAGAGTTGCGGGAGGACAACTGTCCTGGTTCCAGCCAGGAAAGCGTTAACTTTTGCAGCAGCCAAGAGGGGCTTGGCCAGGACCCTGGGTTTTTTAATACCACCTCACACCTGCACAGGGTGATGGAAGGGGTGGTGATGTTTCTGGTTTGTTGGGGTGTGCAATCAGGTAGCGCTGGTTCCACGTGGTAAGCAATCACTTGTGGATCATTCACCTGTCTTGCACACTGTTACTAATATTGTTGTGACTGTTCATTTTCTTATTTCACTGCTGTTTCTAGTAAGTTGGTCTTATTTCAACCCCTGTTCTTTATCTTTTTATCTCTCCATCCCGCCTTAAAGCGGGAGCAAGTGAGCAATTGGTGAGTGGTCTGGGGTCCTTCAGTGGGGAGACCAAACTGGGGAATACCATTCCTGAAGTATGACAACTTAACTGTTTCATGACTATTAAACATGGAGAGAAACATGGGATGGATGCAGCATTGGACTTGAGTATACAAGAACAATAAAATAATAGGAAACAAAATAACAGTAAAAAGATCAAAAAGTGAAGGCTTCTTCATTTATTTGCAACCAGGCTATGGGAATGTGTTGTAACCAGTTAAGTGAAAATCTTGAACATTAGGCAAAAACATCTCTTCAGAATCTGTCCTAAGCAATCAGCCCAAAGTTTGGATGATGGTGACAAGTGCACAAGCAAAAATCCACCAGGTCATAATATAGGCTACCAAATGCCTACAGATCCTGCCACCTCAGTGGAAGGCCTGAGTAAGAATCAGAAAATGTCACCTAACCTAATTATAAATTAGTTGTTTGTTCTAAGCAAGTAGAAAAGATAATATAAATAAATGTCCCTTGGTCAACATGTTATTCAGTACAATACCAGCAGTAGAAGGAAAACTAAAACCTTCAGCAACAGAAATCTCTCAAGGGATCTCAGTGGTTTAAGATTATGTGTCCTGATATCTTTTTCCTTGTCATTGAATAGCTCAGAGAGCTCTAGCCAGAAAGTATCCTGGAAAGCAGAAATATCTGGTCAGAACCTAGCTCTCTTCAAAGTTCCTAATTTTCTTTTGAGTAAGGATAGTTTGGACAGTAAATCTATCCTTTATAAAATAATCCATTTTGATATATCATGGCAGAAAATCAGCTTTGAAAGAAATGCTACATCATGGTTGTTTCATAGATAAAATATAGTTTTTTTCTTCTAACATAATCAGGTTATGGGGGGGGTTGTTTTGGTTCTTTTGTTTCATTCTGGGATAGAAATAATTTGTCCTTTTTCAGGACACTGAAGGTCAGTAGCAAGTATGGTCTTTTGTTGCATTGTCATAGAAGCCTATAGCTCTAAGGAATATCAAAAGCTCCAATTTATTTTCAAATTTAAACAAGAAAAACAGTCAGAAAGTATTAGCATGAAATACAGTTCTTAGATTTTATGTAGCTATGCAATGGAACTGATCAAATAGACTGAAGTATTTATTTAATTAATTGTTATTTATTAGATTATTATGGTTTCCATTCATATAACAACATTAATTTTCATAAAGCTGTAAAAGCATGAAACCCTACTGGGTAAAATCCTGTAAATTTAATATGTTTCTTAGAAGAACAATGTATTAACTTTGTTTTCTGATAGTGTTAGCTGTGTAACAGATTCCCAGTGTTCTTCTAACCCCTTAGGGTGTCTAAAGAGCTCCAGGAAACAAAGGTATCTTACAGTACCTTCTGTTGTTTCTACAAGCATTTAATATTTGATGTCATATACGTGCCCTAATAGCACATGAAACACCATAGCCTGGTGCGATCGTGGCATATACCACATACATAGTGTAGCCTCCTGTTTTTTCCTATTTCATTTTTCTATTTGGTATGCAAATCCACTCTGTGGTAACCTTATCCATGTGCTGCCTGTTCTGCTCATGCAAATCTTTGTAGATATCCTGGATTCTGATGCCATCTGCATCTGCTTACATTCCTTGCCTTTAACAAAAAATCAGGAGTTAGCTAGACAGATGGCAAAGCAAAACTACTATCAGAGATTATCAGGAAAATATGCTATTTTAAAGACTTAAAAAAATGTAATCACCCTTATTGAGGGTAGCAGTAACATATTGTGCAATTACTGTTAGAGTTCCACTGCTTCAGTACAGACAGTATTACAGCAGGACAGGGAAGAGAGATATTTTACTTTTTATAACACTCTCAATGGCCCTATTTTACAGCAGTTCTCCTGTTGAGGGATTGCAGTGATATACAACTGATTTTTTTTAGTAATAACTCCACCACCTACTTAAAATCTCTTTTTGAGAGAAAATTAAATGATGCTTAGCTGACAGTAACTGAACATTACTCATTGGCTTCTACTTCTGTTAAAGGTCCCATTTCTCCACTGGTTGCTGGAAGGAGAGGGGTCATCCTTGCAAATTCTTGGACTAGTTGACCTATGGTTAAATGCACTGAGTGACCTGTATAGATGAGCAGGTGCAGCTTAAGTTTACAGCTGCGAAGTCTTTCAAGACAAATCGTGTGCAATAGGATTGATCTTCCTTAATATTTTATTTTTAAATTCTATATTCCAACATCTGAGTTAGGTAGGCTTGCACCGCTGAATAGTCATTGAAAAGAAATAGTCACTTGAGATTAATGCATTAGATCTACCTCAGATAACTGTATTAATATGAGTCAATGTGGACAAGTACTCCATCACTCTGCACTGATCATAGAAGAACCTCTGTAGACTTCATCATCTAATATTGGGCACTTTGGTAAAAATATATTAATGGTCCACCTGAGATAGCTAACATTTCAGTATCAAGATGTATATTCTTTCCATATTTCATAGAATTCCATGTTGTGAAAGCCCAGAAATATAGGTAAAGTGTTGCTGGGGAAGTTGAAAGGGCTGGCATGAAGTTCCTCACACCTTATAGATTACTGCGTGATTTAAGTGTTCATCTCACTTTCTTTTCACATAAATCACTGTGTTGACTCAGTTGATGCCTTGGTGTATACACCAGTATAAAGGTGTGCAGCTTTTGTCTTGTTCTGTAATTATAATTCTCAATATGATAGATGGCACATCATTTTATAGTGTTTTCATTTTTAGGTAGAAGGCTACTGAAAGTTTTTTCAGAAAGTGTTGTGTATAACAGTAAATATCTGTCTGAACTAATAAAAGTGAAATTAAAACACACTCCAAAGTCCATTCTTGTGAAGTTTTCAGCCCATCAAAGATGCAACAACAAAATCAAAGATCATTTTCTTTGTTGGACTTTCAGCTTCTAGCGTATCCTCATCCATACAATTATCGAGTTCCACAAAATGTTTAGGTGGATAGGATAAACTCAGTTCAAATAAATACAAGAATTCCCCAAAATTGGTAAAGAATTGAGAAAACAGATCAGAACTGCTATAGGGACAGCTGCAGCCACGTGTCTTTGCACAATTATAGTCAGATCATGAAATTTGACAAGGAAATCACAGAAAGAGATATCAAACAACAAGAAACACTTTATTATGTATTTGGATAACTGTCTACAAGTTACCAAGCCAACAGCTGGTGGATATCGGTGAGTTTTACTGAAGTCAAGGACCTCGCATTAATTTATCCTAACTAATAACACTCTAGAATGTTATTAATAAAAAATATTTTAGTAGTTTATGAAATTTTTATTCTGATTATTATTCTCCTGGTATAGACAAGTTAACAGAAAAAAAGTCATTTTCACATATCCTTTGGAGTTGCAATTACTTTGATTCCCTCAGTGTATTACTAAGCCCATTTTCTCTAATACTTCTTTAGCCTTCTTACATTTCGAAAACCCTGTCTCCTTGTCCTTGTGCTCGCAAAGATGTCCCTATTTGCTCTTCTTACTGTTTACCTTCAATCATTTTCGTAGTTTCTCACCCCTTTTGTTTTTGCTCCTCTATCCTTCTCTGAAGAATAATTATCTTTTGCACATCAGAAGTACATTTAAAATCATTTAACTTCGATCCACTTTTCTTTCTTCCTAGTTAATTGAAGCCTGTTTCATAAAACCAGTTTATAAAACCAGGAAAAAGTATCTTTTCTTACATGGAGATCACCACTCTTAGAAGTTGTATTTCAAACCTTGTCAATCCTAGAGAAGTGACACTAATTGTACAGTAGATACATGTGAACCAGGGAAGCCTTTGCTTAAATAACTTTCACATAATGACTTTAATTTGGAAAAGAATTTAACTGCTACAGGTGCTGAGTTTGTATGGATTTGACTACATTTATATCAGTCTATTTAAATTAGTACAATTTTTGAATAGAGATGAAGTCCAGAGCTTTTTTGTATATTTATTGGTCTTCAGTGTTGATTGTCTCTCTGCTTTTAACTTTACACAGTGTGAGAAGAATCTCTTGCGAGAATTACAGAGTCCCAAACCTTATTTACAATTTCATTACTTCATATTTAGTCCTGTAATTTCTTATCCTGAAATAAATAAATGGCAGTTCTGTCTCTGCTCAAGGACAATTTTTCCTGTGTACTATTACACCTGTTCTTCCTACACTTCTGGATAGACCTACCTATTTTCTTTTTTTAGAAACCAAATGTTTTTAAATATCCCCAACTTTGCTAAATTTGCTACGAGCCAGGTAGGTTAGGTTGTTATTTCTTATGGATTTGTAGTCATAGAGCTGAGTGATAGGAATAAAACTCATCCCCCCAGATTTTAACAGAAGGGGCAACACACAGAGAAATCAGAAATACATATTTAGTTTGATTTAGTTATTTCTATTAAATGAGCTTAGGACACCATGTTTAGTGTTCTTCAGAATTAATTTGGCTTTGGCAGAATGGCATAAACATATTTTAAATTAAAATCATATTTTTTTTGTAATTATCCTTAAAATGTGTTTAATTGATGCTCCATTTTGCTCTATCATCATTCAAGTGCTACTTCAAGAGCACTAGCTCAAAGCTCTTGCATTAGTTATCATCACCATAAATCAGGTAGCTTTAAAGAACAGAATCTTCTGTTTATCAAAAAGAAGCCTTTTCAAAATTTTCAGGCAGGAAAAAATAATCATGAGAGCACAGAGGTGAGAAATGGAAAAAGACCTATTAAACATATTCTTGCTGTCTGTCACTGCAATGTTTTCCCCTACAGTCTTTTATTTTATCTTGTCTAGCTTCAAATCTCTTAAGGCTTCCTACTCAATTTTCATTGGGAAATTATTTCAGTGCCAATCTCCACCTCAGGAAATTTTCTCCAATATTCAGCTTATGTTTATATTACATAAATGACAGATATAAAATGTTCGGTAAGTAACTTACATATGTTATTTTCTTAATCTTGTCCAGACATTGCTGGAAGAGGTGGTTGAATGGAGGAAAAAATACATTCATCAGCATGCTTACTAACACTGATTAAATTATTCCACATCTCTTTGTACAAGGGTTTCCATAAAGATAGGGTTGATATTTTGTATTTTGATATTTGTGGTTGGAAGCTGGAACATTAATTGACAGAAGGAAGGCTCAGCGTATGAGACGGAGGAAACCAAGGATCTGCAGTGTGATACACTGAGTGTCATTTTCAGCAGAAATAGTTGTGTGAAGGAGTAGGCCAGACAGAAGAGGCTGATCTAGTAGGAGGCAATTCCATATGCATAGTCTACTACAGCTGTGCTTCATGTGCATAAGGAAAAAGGATTAAAGGATAAGGAAGCAAATGAACAAAACTGGTGGAAAAAAGGATATTTTAGGGAAAAAACATATCCTTTTTATCCTCAAAAAACCTGAAAACTCAGAAAATTTTAAAAATCCTATTTTACCCTTTTTTTATCTTTGATTCACGTGTCACCTGATTTCTTACTGAAAGCTGCAGTTTTTCTGTAAAACTTTGACAATCAAAGCAGTTAACAAAAACTGAGGAATATTTAACTTAGATAACAGGTCCTGATGAATTAGTCGGAGCTTTCAGTTCACAGATGAGTAGATGAAATATATCTGCATGGTATATACGGTCTGATGAAATATTAAAAAAAAGTACATTCAGAAAAATTGCACTAGCTGTAGCAAAAAAGGTTGCAATTCAACTGTCCACTGTTTCTCATGAGTAAACTGCCCAGCTCTCTGATCAATAATGTTGCTATGCATTTCTAAAGTGATATATGATTTACCATAATACACAAATCCTGACTAGATGTAATATCTAGTCCCTGTATGTAGGATGCTGATGTAGGTTAATATTCATGCTGTGTGTTGTTATTTCAGCGTCACAGATCATGGCTGTTAGAAGCAGGTATGCAGCATAGTGCAAAGGAATCTGATCACAACTTTCTACAGAAAAGAGGAAAATGCTAAGCTTTGTGTTCAGCTTTGTACTCTATTTTTAGTCTTTTTTTCAGTTACAAGACAAAATGGACACCTGTTTTGGAAAAAGTCTTTGTGTAATTCTAGAGTGTAGGAATTGAACAGCTGTGTTGACTGTACCGAAAAAAGTAGGACATCCAAGAAAATTGCACGTAGATTCATACTTCCCACTTGATTTATTTTTTGAGACTCAGGTTTAGAAACTTCAAAGTTCAGATAACTTTAATTCTAAATAAAGCTGCCATGCAGTGTAATACTAGCAGTTATTAATGCTCAGGAACATTATAGTTCTTTGCATGTATCGAAAGTTGAGGAATTCATGCAAAAGATGCCAAGTTTCCTATAAACTACATTAAAGTATGTTTACTTTCAAGGCAAGGAGAGAGTACAAATGGGAACTGTGAGAAAATAAATCAGTGAGTCTTACAGCTCCATGTCTAATTGCCCATGCTGATCTGTGACCAATAGGTGAAGCACAGCTGGTGTAAAGCATAAAACAGATTTGTTACCAGTGGTCAGTCATTCAGATATCTAAGGCTGCTCTAACTGCAGCAATCATCCAGGTGACTCTCTGAAAACCTGACATTAGTTGTAGGGTAAAGAATAATATAAACACAAAGCTCACATAGCTGCGGATCTCAAAAATATTAGCAAAAGCAAGTCTGAATTCGGGGTAGTCGTGTGTATATCTAACATACTGTGACTAGACTGTAACGTATTACTACTCTTTCTGTTTTGCTGAATTTGATCATTTGGCATGACAAATTGGTAGATATTCCATTGCTCAACCAAGAACCTAATGTACCATTCAAATTTCTATTCAAATGAGGCTGAGTTGGAAGGGGTAAGGGGCATTTCCATGGAAAAAAAATGTTCTCCCTTAGTCCTACAGCTGGCCAGAAACCACAGCTATAGCTGCCAAATGACAGAACTTTACACAGATTTCAGGGGTGCACCAGAAAAGCACTAGATATTCTCACTTTACTGATTGGTGAGGCAGAGATGAAGCAAAAGACATGAGTTACTTTTAATTTCCAGCTATTTCCCTAAAGATGAACACATGCTGTATAAGATTCACAGGTACAATGAATGTGCTACATTCACATATTTTCCTATGTCTTTGTTGGTGTCAAGTATTTCATAACCAGGTCACGTAGGGAATTCCACATATGCACCAGACATCTGGTTCATCTGAAACTGGAGTATTCTGAAAGTTGTATTCACCACGAATTTTACATCAGTCAATTATCTTGCAACTGCTGCCTTAGTAAATGCTCTTAGTAAAAGACTTTGGGCACATTTTTCATCATGGACATTTGGTTTTTTGTTTGTTTGTTTGTTTTTTTATTCACTGGGGCTCGATGCATCTTATATAATAACATGTTCTGTTTACATGAAAGTAGTTCTGACTGGAAGATTTTCTAAATTGTCCAAATAACAACAAAAAAACCTCACACAACCCCCCCCGAAAAAACCCGACAACACAAAACCGCACCAAAAAACCCAAAGCAAACATTTCAAGTAGAACAAACATATTTTGTATCACTCAGCTAAATTACTGTTTGATTCTGGTGAGACCTTTGATCACATTCTTTCTTTTATTAAAATAAAGTTTTCACCCTAAATTCTTGAAGGAATACAAAAGGTTGGAAGCTGGACTTCTCATATCACATACTGTTCCTGAAAAAATTTAATTACAGAACAAGTCATGCCTACATCTGATAAATCTTAGGCATAAATTGAAATAAATCATAACTTGGATATTTAAAAATCAAATAAAATGGAATATTCCTTTGCATATTTTGTAGGTAACTGAGTGACTGCATGAGAGGGCCACTTTGTGCCATTTACTGACTGCATTGTGTGTTTCTTCTGCATGAGAAGAGTTGAGACTGAATGCCCATCCCACACCTTCCTTGACCTCACAGAGCTTTGGCTTCAGCTTCTTAATCTTTCTGCTGCAAAAGCAGAAAGTTCCCTGAGGACTGGGAATTGAATAGAAGAAAATCTTCTTTGACCCTCAGTGTCTTAGTTTCATTAGATACTCTGACTGTTTGTGTGTTCTCCCTATACGGAGCAGGATCTGAAGATTCAAACTAAGTCTAATTATTTAACTATTATCATCATATAAGTTGAAATTAGTAGACACCTGTGTTGCTAATCATTGCTAGTCCTTAATCTCACTAAAGGAATAGTACCTGCCTCAGCACTATTCCTTTTGATTATCATCAATGAAGATGTAACTTTAATTTTGTACTTTTAGCCCTCTTAAAAGTGGTGTTAACGGATTTTTTAAATCTCAGTTATATGTATAAATTAGAAAAGAAATATTATCATTGAATTTCCTCTGTAAGGATGTGTAGGCCTGCCTGTTCAGAAGAGACCATCTTCCTGCCCCTCAAAGTGACACTCCGTATGTTCTTTATCATCTTTTGTAGAAAATAAAAGGTCTCCCTATATAGAGGAGAGATGAGACACCAGGTTAGTGAATACCCCAAGACGGTAGATCACTTCTAGCAGATGCATATATCTTCTCAGATTAACATTGTTCTCAGTTTCAAACTGTACAGTGTACCTAAAAATGTCTAATAAAACAGCAAATGAAAATCACTTGAAGAGGAAAATACTCTGTAGTGCGCTCTCTATTGCTTCTGAACTACACCAGGCAACAGTCTCTCTTCTCTTACTATACTCTGTCTTTCATAATCCCCCTCAGATCAAGATTTTAAAGGATATTGTGTGTTTAGAAGGAAGGCTTCTAAAATTTAATAAATGTTGCTAGGCTTTTTGTAAATCTAATATTATCTGTTATCTCTACTTCAAAGGGCAGAAAAGCTGCTGTTACCAGCTGGAATCTTTGACTTTTAAAACGAAAAAGTAACTGAGCCCACATTCCTTATACAGGTCAGGGAAACGGGATACTATTGTAACTCTGGTTAAAAAACATCAGAGACATAACTGAAGAGGCACCAAGTGAATTTGTCCTCCATTTTTTCGTTAACTGTCAAAGTGATTTGTAACATTCAGACAATGACAGTCTTCCTCATTAAACTAAGTGGTGGACTCAGTCAAAAATACCCTGCCTTTACTATTATTCTTCATGCCATAGTCAGTGTTTTCCAAGTCAAAAAGTATAACTAAAACAAGGTTTGCAGGAAGAAGTAATGCCTGTTAGGAAGCCAACTGAAAAGTTACAATCCTTGCTTTTTCAAATCATTGTGGTGACTGCAGCATTTTATCACTACTGTGGTAGTGAAAGCTACCACACAAAAGATTTCTCCCAAATGAAAGCCATAATGACAGACCAATGACTGCTTTTGAAAGAGCCATTTCACTTATTTTGTGCATGTAGTCTGACTTTCTGGACTATATTAAAATATGAGTATGAAAAACATGATTCCTATTGTAGTAGGTACATTTCCACAGCCTTATTCATGCTTTTGTCCTGACAAAGCCTTGTGCTATACTGAACTGACAAAACCACATCAGTAAATACATTTCTATGGGTCTTAGTAGTGTTTGGTTTATAAACCACCTGTAGCTTCCCTATTCCTGTGAGATGGTCCTGTGATCATCCATGTTTTCAGAGAGTGAATGGAGAATAGAGATAATGAGGATGGGTTACATTTCCACATTTATCATCAAAACGTTGTCTCAAACTTATTCAACACTCTCTAGAGAAACAGGCACATCTGGAAAGCAAGTCCACAGACAATATCTAAGAACACAAAGAGGAGACTCTCTGTCTAGATGTCTTTCTATCTCGTCCCACTGGTTATTGGGGAGCATAGAAAACAAGCTCAAAGTCGGTCTGATTTTAGAGGTTAATTTAACTGGGAGAAATTCTAACCAAAACATAAGTCAATATAGTTCTAGCCTTTTTAGTTATTTCTTTCTAAATCTACCCTTTATAATTATTTATATACTTTTAAGTTTTTCTTTATTTTAATGAAAACTAGTTTTAAAAATTAAAAACTTGTCTAAGTATTTGCCTTGGGAGTCTCTACAGTAGGTCGTTGAAGTGTTCAGTTACCATTGAGAATTTCTCATTTTCAGCTTTTGACTGTTGTTTCTTTACACCAGCTCTTACTATAAGAAGTAATTATTTTCCTGCAGTGCACATGAATTTCCAATAGAAAACTTGACTTAGACTTTAAACTCTCTACTGTCCATTTAAGCTACCTAAAGAAAAGATAATAGAATAGAGAATTATTCTCCAAAAAGAGAATATCAGCCCTTTGATACTATTGAATGATGTGTTTGGCCTTTAGTCTAAGAAGTTTGGACTTTGCTCATCCAAATAGTCCCAAGAGGGGTTTACATCCAAATGTTGACCTTGTATAACCTTTCTTAGCTTGTGAATTGACAAGATCGTAGCACATGATTGTATGGTTCCTCTTAATTAATTTGCCATTATATTTCCACAGTCTTGAGAGAGAAAGAGATTTTTAGTGCTTTATTCATTTTCTAATATCTGTCCCTTGGCTGCAGTCCTGAAGTTAATGCTCACTAATAGTGTGTTCTTTGTCTGCCCAGTTACCAGGGTCATCGTTTTTCAAGAGGTTTCCAGAATGTAGAAATGATTCTTCAGTCACTGCTTTTCTTTTTAACAGAGACCTTTTCTATGTTCCTTTTTCCTTTATAGCCTAG
This sequence comes from Pipra filicauda, assembly GCF_003945595.2. Classification (NCBI taxonomy): domain Eukaryota; kingdom Metazoa; phylum Chordata; class Aves; order Passeriformes; family Pipridae; genus Pipra; species Pipra filicauda. Next base: position 858,727 of record NW_024104310.1, read on the forward strand.
AGCTGAGATGTTTTGCTCTTCCAATTTTTTATTTTCTGCACAATCCAATTCTTCAGTCATTAGAGAGTGAACTTTGCATATGATTGTTTTAATAGACAAAGTCACAGTAGAAACTGGTATAAATTATCCTAACCAGAGAGTATTTTGATCTGATTTTAGTTTATACTTAATCACCAAAATATTTCTAAGTTTTCTTCTTTCAATACAACATCACTGATCATTGCAAAGAGAGAAGAATGAGTATGAGCTTAAAGAAAAGAAAAGAAATTACGATCAAAACATTATCCAAAATGAGGTGTTCTGGTTATCTCAGTGAACAAGAGATATAAATAAATGTTTGTTGCTAATAGAATTTTGGTTTCTTCTTATTGTTACCATTTAAAAAAAGTTACAAAGATTGGAAAATATATTTTTTGTCCAAGAATAGAAATAGTCTAAACTTTGGAAATGGTTGGAAACTTAAAGGAGCAAGGGAGCTGAAGAAAAGGAAATGTTTCCTTTAGATTTAATCTCCAGAACTTTGGGTTGTGTAATGACAATCTCTGTGGTTTCATTCAACATGGTACCACGCTGGAAGAAAAAGAAGGACTTGAAGTGGGATCTGAAAAAACACTAGTTATGGTAAAAAAATATTAGTTTCAAGAGGCTGAGGAAGATTGTAATCCATTAATACATTTTTCAAGGAAATGCTTCCCTTTTGAAATACAGTGGACACCTTTAGCTTTCTAAAGCACCTTTCTTTTATCCACCAAACTATTCCATTCACCTTTAAAAAAAGAATATCCACAAGTTTTCTTAAATTCAAAATGTAGTGAATCTAAACTTTATAAAATAATTATAAATTTTCTTGGGTATGAGTTGTGTCTGTCATTTGGTGATGAAGAGTCCACCAGAACTTCACGTCTTCAGACAATGACGAAAGGGAAAAGATACGAGTGTTCTGGAGTTCAGAATTACAACTTCATAAGAAAAAATATTTCCACATGGCAAGAACCTGAAGTCTACTCACAGATTTCCTACTGAGATGTATTCAAAAGCCTTCAGAGTGCTCCATGAACTTTAAATTTCAGCTGACCTACATCTTTGCATTAATGCCCTTAATCTTTTAAAAGCTTCCTATTCCCTTTTATTATAAAACCCCACCAAATTTCCAGTGACATATCTATCCCTTCCATAAAGTGGCATAATTTAAAATATGCACCAGGAGCCTGCTAAATTCGTAGAATCACAGAATCATACAATTGTTTGGGTTGGAAGGGACCTTGAAGGACATCTATTTCCAAATCCTCTGCCATGGGCAGGAACATCTTCCAATAGACCAGGTTGCTCAAAACCCCATCTAACCTGGCCTTGAACACTTCCAGGAATGGGACATCCAAAAGTGAACCACAAATTCAAGTAAAATCAAGCATACTTTAGAAAGAATTTAAGTCATTTTCTATTAATAAATGGGAGAAGCTTGTGTTAGACAAACATGAAACTGAGTCATGTGTTGAAGATTGCTTCAGGTGCTTAGGTATTTGGCAGGCACCCTGAAATAATTTTAAATATTAATCCCATTACATTATTGAATGTTTTACATTCAGTTCTTAGATATAAATATACACAGGTATTCAGCCATTTAAGAACTGGTCATCTGTTATTTCAAGTTCAATATGATTTATGTACCTTTCTAAAAGTACTAAGAAAGCCTACTTCTTCACATTCTATATTTTCAAGAGAGTTTACGGTTTATGCAGGCTGGTCACAGTTGGGTATAATATATCTATGTGTCAGAAATTGGAACAGGCAGTAGACATTATAGATGAATTGCCAGGAAATTACCCCAGTGTGCTGACTTCCCAAATTCCTTCAAATGACTTAACAGGCTTGACATGGCAGCTCAGCGTTCAGTTTGCTTAGGGGACTTTAGGAGAATCAGCGCTTCCAATCCATTGCTAAGGTTTGAGTTTTTCACATTTACATAGCAATAAGGAGCTTAGGGAATATGTAACTGGCAAAGAAAAAACATTTAAGGCAGTATTATTGCCAATAACAGTGTTTAAGTTCATTTGTACAATTCAAATAAAAAGTCCTTATTTTCTAAGAAAAATTAAATGGGCAGATCACATTATTATTGCTGAATTGCTGATAAGCAGCATCACCTTTGATCTGAAAGGCTTTTGGAACACGGCAGTACTGGCAGTAGCAGACGTTCATTTTTGAAGAGACAGTGAAGTGTGTAGGGGTGACAGGCTTTATGGCAAAAGGCATCACATACCATCCACAAATCACTCGTTTGTCTAGTTTGTGATGGTATAATTCTGTGACCTATGAAATTAAAAGCAGAAACCTTGATTTTCTCTTTATATTGCTCCTTGCATCATCCAGGATAGAGAATGACTGTCAGGATCTTATTGCTACATGAAATTAAAGGCATTTTGCAAGGGTAACATCATTCTGCTGAGATTAGGGAATTCCCCTCTAATGTGACATATTGTGGTCTAACATTTTGGAACTCATACATATGGCTATAAAGTGGATACAATACAATAAATGTTCTTGTTTATGTTAAATTTACCCTCACTACATTTTCTGCTATTATTTCCCAGAGCCGCTAAATTAACAAAAAGCTGAAGCAAATAGGCTGATGCCTAGATAAAGTGAGTGATGGGAAAATGGCCTCCAACAAGATTCTTCTTATTTGGAAACGATCACACTTAAGGTGCGTCAAACTGTTAATGCTACAACTAAAATATTACTCATGTTGTTAGAGCTTGGCTGATTTCCAAAACAACTGTGGTCTAAACATAAAAGAAAACTGAACTGAAAATTACTGAAAAAATGTAGTACATTAGATAGACTGATGAAGATACCAGGAGGTAATTGGTTTGACTAAACCAATGTCCCTTTTTTACTATGATATAACTGTACAGCAATTAGGTTATTCTTGTAAATGGCATGGTGACTACAGCTGCAAAAAGACATTACTGCCATCTTCTGGTAATGCTCATTCAGTTTGCCAGCATGTGGGTTTTCATTTATTTATTTCTCTTTTTATAGAAGAATACACAGGCAATCAGTGTTTTTTTGTTTACAAGACCAGGGAAATGTAAGTTATGTGCTTTAGCATTCAGAATTTTTTTGATCAATAATTTTATACTGCTCCAGAATTCCTGAATTACCATATGGCTTCAACTTCTGAAACGCTCTTAAGACTGATTCCTTTGAGACTGAAGATACTGTAAGTCCAGAAATGTGCATTTCACAGCACTATCTTGCATTATACTTCTATCCAAGTGTGAGCTACTGTGATTGAATGTATGAAAACAGGAATACTGTATTTCAAGAGGATCAAGTTCAGCTGAGAGCCAGTGATGATGCTGTGATCACTGTCATTTGTATTTGCTGAGGACCTAAATCTCTTAAGAAGGTTACAGGTACGTATTTGTCAGTGTGACAAAACTCTGCTCTCTGCTTCCTCCAGAACCTTTGGTGCCTCAGCTTTACCTCTGATAACTCAGTGGATCTTGTTTATCACTGATCATCAAGCAGAAGCTGAATAGCAGCAGTTTGTCTTGCTCCACAAGATGTAGCTGCATTTGTGACATGATCTTTACACATATTTAGCCTCAAACATCATTGCTATAATACTGCTATTAATAATTATTTCCAATCTTACTTGTGATGCATTAGCAAAGTCTCCTCTTGTACTTGAATTATGGCACGTAATGTGGTTACTTTATAAAATATAGTACCTGCTCCCCTAAGTATTTGTTTGGAAATCACTTGTCACAACTTTGGAATTTCCTCAGATAGTAATTTAAGAAGTAATTTTTTTTCCTTCATACTCTAAAACCTGACAGTTACTCAGTTTACTACAGATTAATAAATACATATACAATTTTGGGTTGAACATAGACATAGGGCAGAAGAATAGGGAATGCTTTTGAACAACATTTGAATGACTGCGTCCTCATATAGAAGCAGAGAAGAATTTCAGGTCAACTCTACCATGCAAAGCTTTATTTACAGTCCAGACTGTAAGAGACTATGGAGATTCAATGGGAGCTCCAGCTGGAACGAAGCAACTCTGTACTTGTTCAGTGCAAAGTAGGCAGTGGAGATGCGAACTTGCTGGCCTTGCTGGATGTGCAGTAAAGGCAGCCAAAGGGTTCCACTGATTTCTGAAGTTACCATGCCAGCAGGAATGGTAAATTACTCTCACAGTTCAGATGGCTCTTTAGCTTCCTTGTTTTTTCCTTATCGTTCTGCGTCCTGTTGAAACTGGACAATATTTGGTCCAAATATATCTATATAGGCAAAAGGTAACTTTTATGTAGATGCTGCCATGATCAGCAGTAGCACCTCCTGAGGCTGGTTTCTGCTCTGAAGTAGCATTTGGTCCGGCTTGATAAGATGGGTCTGGGGCTCAGATCTGCTGACCAAACAATGGTCTTTGTTTCTGGCCCCAACTCCAGATGCTGCAAAAGACGGGGAGCAGATCCTGCCACTAGCTGTGCTGGATTTCTCCTCACTGAGCTGCAGCCCCAGCCCCAGTACCTCTGCTTGACTGGTTTTTCAGAAGAGGAAATATATTACCCTTCTACTTTTTCTGTATTGCAAGCATAGCCTCGATTTGTAGTCTATGTATTTAAGCGTAAATCTTCCATTCAAGTCCTCACAGCCACTGTGAGAGTCATATCACTCTTGGAGATATTTCCCTTTCAAAGCAGCCAGTCTGTCCTGAGAAGAAGAGATCTGAGATAGTAAATTTTTCAGAATCATTTTTTATTGGAAGTAGAGCTGTTCTCCATAAATGCAGGAGCCAACCATCTTTAAATCCAGAGCTGGATAGTGGGTTTTCACTGTCCATTCATGCCAGTGACAGATGTCTGGCAATCAGGAGCTGCTTGTCAGTTCCCAGACAGGAGGCATAGAGCATACACTTCTGTTAAAAGAGTAGAGAGGCTGTTGGTTAGCATAAGCTTTTACGATGAATTTGGCACACGTTTTCATCCAACGTCACTCAAAACCTTTTTCACAGCAGTGCATCCCCCAGCTGTGAGCCAGCTGGTGATTGCAAGGGAGGAATGAACCAAGGTACAGTAAAATACTTCTCCTGGTAAGCAATTTTTCAAAAATGTAGTTTCAGTTTTAAAGAGCTCTTCTAAAACACACATCTCTTCCCCTTGCCTGGTGGGTTTTTTTCATTTTAACAGTCCACTGCTGATTCGGCAGTTTGTGATTTGTTAGTATACAGGGAATTTCTGCATACTGATCTAAAAGCAGGCTGAATAAAGAGATGCAAAGAAAGGATTACAGAACAGGCTTTCTCTTGCAGTTCACCTATCCAAGCTAGTTTTATGTTTACTAATCAGTACTTTCCAGGGCTTCCAGGAGACCAGTGTAAAAATCATGGGAACCTGTTCTTATCATTTACCCATAAGCAGTGGGTTAAAAGCAAATCCAGTCCCATCAATCAAACCTTTGAAAGTAACTTGCTGTGAGTAGAAGGTTACTGTGTTCAATTAAGTGCTTTTGAAAATATATCAAAAACTTAAGTAAATTCAGTTATTACTATTTTCTAATTTTTAAATTCAATATGATCCTGAAGTTTACAATACAGCACACTGTAATCAATAGCAGTGGCATAGAGAAAGACTCTGTAGCATGGAAAAATCAGCAAAAAAATAACAGGAGAAATACTGGAAGATATTCTTAGACTTTTTTTCCTGGCTTAACAGTCTTTATAAGTGAAAATGAGATGAAAATTATGGATCATCAGCATATAGGGAACTGTGCAATAGCCATTATACCTTAATGTCATTTACATTAGTCCTTTCTCCACACTTTGCTTTGTAAGCTGGTTATATCTTTATTCTGCCAAGAAGTTGAACTGGATTGTGGTACATTCTCAGGAGTTCCTTAAGAGATGCAATATCTATTTTTATCATATTAACCTTAAAAACTCATTAAAAAGTCATCTTCCTCCAATGGTCTTCTATTTACAACTAGTCCTAGTATATTGAGAGCTGAAATATTGGGCAGGAGTACTAAAAGTTCTGATTTTCTGAGTTATTAATCAATGAAAGCAGCACTTGCACCAATGCAGTCTTGGTCTACAGTTTTTCAGAACTTAAGACAGTCAGCAGTTAAATTAATGTGGATTTGTGTTGATAATGTTCAGCTTTTATTTATAAGTTATTTGTATACTGTGTTAGCTTTATTTCAAAGTTAGCTATAAAATGCTGCTTTATTTCTTGTGTTATAGTTTCTTTTGGTTTTACTCAAAATTTTCAGGGGGAAAATAAGAAGAATTGGCATATAAATTTGTTGCTGTAATAGTCATATATGACCTTTGCTTATGAAAGGATCATGAACACCCACAATAAATTAATTTAGAGGTCTTTTGATGGTTCTCCTGGTTCCATTTTGTCACAAGCATTTTAAGATTGTTAGTGACTCTGAAATACTTGAAACTTTCTTTGTCAGCCAGATCATGAGGTTATGTGAATCATTGTAACTCCAGTCTAGGATTTCTCTGCTTCCTTTTCTGATTAATTCATACATAAGTCAGTGCAACACTGGGTATGAACTAGAGTGCAGAGTGGCTGTCCCTCTGTATGACAATCCAAAAAGGCATTTATAAGATTACTCATGTGGCAGCAATTGTAATAGTTGTTTGCTTAAACTTAAAATGTGCTCTAACTTTCTTCTGAACTAGGTAGCAATCCCCCTAGACCCTGGGAAGGAGAACATAGTGATATTAGGAAGCCTTTGTGGTGAAACTGTTTTAGAAGCCTGCAGAGCTCCTTTTTCAAGTGACTGTATTTTTATTTGTTTTATATATTTTAAAACTTAACAAAATTTGAGGTGGATCTTTTCCTGTATGTACAAAACAGTAGGATGGGAATTCTCAGGAACAGACTGTGGTTTCCTTCTACTGTTGCTTGCTGGCGCTGGCAAGAATTGGAGGACTCTGATAAAACCAGAATACTGGGCCTTCCATTCTTCCCATAAAGTATTATTCCATTATTAATAAGATATTTTTCCTTTCAAGCATGGAATGCCAACACCTTTCCAAAGACTGTTCAAATCTGGCATGTATGATACAGAGTTTCTCTACACGTCTGGCTGTAAGAGACATGATGTCAACTTTGGTAATACCTTCCAGCCATGTTATCTTGCTGCTTTTATATTTTACATCCAGACTTTTGGAATTTCACATTGGCTACTAAAATTTGATGTTCAAATTGCAGACCCATTGATCATTTTAACTACTTGAGTGGCCAGAAGTCACCCTCACTAATCGTTACTGTTTTTAATCACTATCATTGCACTGATTACAGGCTGATACTCTTGAACTTCTCACAGATGCTGAATGATTGAAAGTGAAAATAATACAATGCAAACAAATTGAATCCTGAAATTGCTTCCTTATTCAGTAAGTACCACAAGAAGGTCTAACGGTGTCCATAAATTTACACCATCCTGGAAATAGTTGCTGTAAAAATTGAAACGAGAAATAAAACCATAAACTCCCCCACTTCTTTTCCACCATTTTTTTCCATAATTAAAAGACTGCATTTTTTTTTCCAAATTAAGTATCTGATAATACTCCTTGTTACAGATATTTTCTTTTAAAATGTGTTTTAGTGATCTTGATATTTGTATAAAAGACATAAAGATTCCAAGCCTCTTGGTACATACACTTGCATTTTTTCAACTTTTACAAATGTTAAGCAGATTTAGGAAGTGGAAAGTGACTACTGTTTGTTATGAACTGTATTCATAAATCTGCCTTGGATGGACCTAAAGTAGATATAAGTAAATGACTAATGGACCTGAATTATTGAACTGTTACTTGCAGTTCATAAATAACACAGTTTTCCTTAAAGCTGCCTATATTTTGTATTGTAAGCTTAGGCTCTAAAAGCTACTGCATCAAAGTGAGTCTGAACTAAGAAGCTCTTTCAGAAACTGCCATAAGAGTAGATGGCATATATTAAAAAGAAAGCAGCATTTCTATGCCACAAGTAATAGGCACATCCCTTATGACATGTTTGTCTCTAAAATATAGTTCTACTGGAATTTACTATGTCTCTTCCAGGCTTGTTTCACAAGTTCAATGTGCTGGACAAACAGTTTCAAACAGTGTAGCTTGATAAGAATAGAAAATAATATTTCAATATGTGCCCCTCTTATTTCAGTGCTTATCTTCTAGAGCTGATCAAATAATACTCAAACCTTGCAACGCTCATTAGAGTTGGCAGATGACATATAGGAAACATTTTGCCTACAACTGAAATGTAGTAGCCTCTCCACTAAGCACTTTTTTATTTTTAATTTTTTAAGAAACCCATGGTATGAAATATACTTGTAACTTATTTCTTCTGAATAACTTATTTTCTTCTTTTTAATAACTTAAACTTGCATAAAAAAGAGTTATGCAAAAATTGTTGTAAGGCAGTCTAGCTGCTTTATGTAAACATTCCTGTTATTTTTTATCCTGTATAAGACTGTCTAGAGGTTTAGATACTTGTTTGGTTTAGAAAAGCATTTTTCTTCGAACTCTATGTTGGTTTCTAAAACCATTCTTCAAGTTGAAGCAAGGGTTATTTCTTGATGCTTGTTGTTTGAACTTTGCTCAGTGGAAGAATTATTCTCAATTAGATCTTATTCTAAAAGGTGAAAATAGTTCTTGTAATGGTGTCACTGATGCTTTCTCTGACTCTATTTTAACTTCTAATAATTTCTGCAAGCCCTGAACATCACTTGTGCTTCTGTGTGAGTAAACAGTATCTACGAGTGCTACCTTAACAACCAAATTTCAGGAAATAATTTCACAAGGGACAGTTGTGTGAGCTTTGTTTAAGAAGCAGGCTGTCACTGGACCTAAAAACAGCATTTTTGAAAGAGATGTACAAAACCAATTGAATCTGCATCTGTTCTCTACAAATATTTTCCCCCTTGCTTTTCCATACACATTAATTCATTCTAGATTTATTATCAACGAACTTTCCAAAGGTCATTATCTCCATTTAGAGGTGATGCAACTTGAAAAATGTTCTTGCACGTGTATCCCATTCTCTTCATCCAGTACATTTTCTGATTCTGTCAGACAAATCATATATTTTTGGCATGGCTTGATATCACCATTTAAAGCTTCATGGTTCCTTTGCCTTCTACTGCTAACATCCATTTTTATGAGCAAATAACAAAATGTTTTTCATTTGCTTCATCATCATCTCAGATATTAAGAAATAGAGACTTAAAAATTTGCATGAAGACATTTCTGAAAACATGGGATTTTTTCCCATCTATTTGTAGAGGTTTAGTCGAGGTCCCATTTGCTGCTGGTCCTGACAGTAACTACCAAGAGAGTGAAATATCTATCATGGACATTTGTAAACATTTCAAGCTCTTTTGGGGGAGGATCCTCTGTGATTTAAGGGTCAGGGTAATATTTGTATAGTGCTTATGAACTTTTTTATGACTGAGATGATGCAAACAGCTCTGCATATGGATAAAAGTTTACCTGCAGTGTTCCTCTTACGATAAGAAAAAAATATTTTGAAAGTTTTATGAGCTGCTCAGCATGTCTGCTTTAGGTTTTGAAAATTTTTACACAGCAGTGTTCTTTTAGAATATTCACTGAAAATTTTCTTTACAAATTAAAACATTTTTTGTGGGACAACATTGCTGTTGTCTGAGGAATAAAGAAATTTCATACAATGTAATACTCGTTTTCAAACTCATTTTTAAAAGGAAGATTACTTTCTTTTTTCTCTTTGAACTTACTGTTATTATATCATATAATATTTTATTTAAAATACAAAATAACTATATCTTTAAGCTTTGTTGGACAAATTTGTTAAAATCTGAATACTTTTCCTGTCAGTGAGAGCTTTGAAACTTGATAATTTTTCCTCACCTTAGAAGAAAAACAAGTATTAAAGTCTTTCTATACTCTGCAGAAGACAGTGTCTTTGCCCGTTGCATCTCCAGCTTGGGAGAGCAGTAAGTTTGGACACAAGCACTTTCTAAACATAAGCATATCTAAGTAGTGTGATTGTACCCAGAACATGCCAGAGCCTGGAGGACTCCTGTTTGCTTACTCCAGTGTCTCAGCCTTGATCTGCTTTGTCACTTATATGAAGATCAGGTCTTTTTTCATATGATTCCCCACAAAGGACTAATCTGCATTTAGCACAGGAATTCAGAAAATTAAAAAGTGATTAACAATTACAGATATGCAGAAGATAGTGCAGTGAAAAGAGACGGTCAAAAGGGATATTTAGTATGTAATGCTGGAAAAGACACTATTTATTTTAATCTTGACTGTGATAAACTGCAGCAGAGTTTTCCATCTGAATCAGGCTATAGTGAGTCAGGATTACAAGGAAAACTATTTTACCATTATTGTTGATCAGAAGCAAAATATAACAATCACTTTTTTTACACTGAAATTTTAAAATTCTAATAATAGATGGAACAGCAGACACTTAATAGATAGGAGCTATTAACAAAGAAAAATATTGTGTCAGAATAGCTCAAGTACCAGGATTTAGGATTAAACCAGAACTAATCAAAGCCAGGATCTTCAGCACTGCACCAAGCCCCAGTGACTCAGCTAGCAGCTCTGAAAATCATGCATGGAGAAAACCTATGCTCTCTCCCCCTCCCCCCCCCCCCCCCCGAAGAAAATAAAAATAAAACAGGACTATTCTGCAATAATTATTCCAGTGTAGTGCCCAGCTTTCCACCCCATGGAGACCCTGGTGCATGCAAACAGTTCATGCTTCTATTTCCCCTCACTAGCCTGCACACATGACAATAAGAAGGCCTGACAGTGTAGACATGAGTCAGGTTTTCTACACAGTATTTTTCCTGGGTGCCTTCCCTTTGCTGTCGTCATTACTCTGCCAGATCTGCAACAAAGACAAAAGTCAAAGCCTGCCACTCCTTCTTCTGGTTTTTAAGTCAATTAAGAAAGCATTATTTTTCCTTAGGAACAAACTACTACATAAGATATTTTTATTTAACAATTTAAAGAAAAAAAAATGAAAAAAAAAACCAAACAAACAAAACACAAGACAGGAAATCTATTTGCAGTATAATCTTTCTCACACACTCGGAGGTTCCCCAAAGGCTGTAGGTCTCTGTTCCACAGTGAAGCACAGCAATGCTGCAGGGAGGGAGGGGCATTTTAAGGAAACAAACAGCTGGAGAAATGCTGTGAAGATACTCAATTCTTACTCACAGAGGTGAAATCTATGCAGAGAGGATCCTTTCTGGTCAAGTAAGTCAGATGAAAGCACTTTGACTGAAGGGACATTGCATAAACCTCTCCATGGTGCAGAGTTTAGCCTTATATTTTACTAGAAGTGCAGCAGTGTTTACAAACATGGGGCTTTCATGCCTCACTGCCTCAACTATGAAGTATTCAGTCTTCTCCTTAATAGTTTAAGCACATTCGAAACAATTCTCTTTGATTTTGGTCAAAATTCAGAACAGAACAACTTAGTCAAAATAATGCTATTATTTTATATTGTTTAATTTTCTTCTGATATCTATACCCCCCCAGGTTCCCCTAGAGTGCTTAAATTGCTGGCCTCTTTTGCTGGAGTGAATAATGCGAGAAACTGAGTGGGAAGAAAAACAAATTTTTTAGAGCCTTTGTACATGTTTCTTTTTTAAAGTTTCCTGTTGGCTTAGGCACATTGTGTTCCTCTGTATCACATCCTTTTAGAGCCATATGTGGAAGCAATAAAGTGTATCCCTGCCTTCAAAGATATGGAGTATTTGTTTAGCCAACTGACTAAGGAAAATACTATGAACTCATTAACAAATATGGTTATATGTGGTCAATTAATCATAGAGAGCAGGCTGCAGAGCACAGCACAGGAAATATTAGTCAGCACAGGCAATGGGTAACTGTCAGTTCCTGATCCCAGGATTTCTTGCCAGAAGAAGGGCGACAGCACGTTAGCAATAAAACACATCAAGTCTGCCAGCAGTTTCCAGTAATATCAGATTTCCAACCCCAGAAATGTTTGCAGATATAGGTGATGATTGCTTCTGAAATCCAAAAGGAGAGTTTTCTTCCTTGAACAAAAGATGCTGCCCACTAAAGTCACAGCTAGCGTAGAAAGTAAAATGCATAGGATCAGGAAATCAGTTTTTCCAAATGTCTTTTCCACCAATTCAGAGACATATAAATACATACATGTGCTGCAAATTGAAGGATAGTCCCATCTAAGGGAAGGACAACACTTTAAAATTCCTTTTAAAATATCTGCCTGTTTCCTCTCCATATTGCTTCAGTGTACCTCAGTCAAACATGAAGTATTTTCGTCACTGTGGAAATGTACACTATGCACTGAAGGAAGAAATCTATTTTGCAGGACTGTGAAGTGCACAGGCCTTGAACACTTCACAACCAAAACACTTAGAGATAATACCTTTTTTTGTTGTTAGTAAAGAAAGGATTTATGTTTTCCTTACAGATGCTGTCCCACATAAGCAATGCCTGAGAATGATTACATCATCAGGCTAAGGGATTTGCCTGTCCTGTGGAGAGAGACAAAGTTTAAGAGGGAAGTAAGACAAGTTATAGTCCAATTATGCTACAGAAGGAAAACTTAAAAGGAATCTGCCTTGTCCAGACTTGGATGAAATTCAGAGAAACAACATTTGATTCTAAACTTCCGCTATTTTTACAAGTAAAATTAGAAAGAGTTTCATTAAACATTGAAAAGTATTGATTTTTTGAGAACTGTATGAATTTTTAAATATTGGCAAATATCAGTGAAGTTTTCTTTCTTCTCAGTCTCTAAAATTTGGCAAAACTCAAATTTTTTTCTGGGTACTTTATTAATAGCTTGTTAAACCAACAGTTTTCAAACCCTGACCTAAACCAACAGTTAGCATCATAGTAAGAACTGTCCGTGTGTTCTGACTGCAGGCCCGTAACACCACTGCCTTGAGACCCACCTCCTGGCACTGACATTCCTGCTGTGCCACATCCCTTCAGAGGGCTGACAAGCTGTACAAAACCACTGCCTGTAAAACCGCAGCTTTATTTGCTTCAGAAGCTGGAATGTGTGTTGATTTGTGAATTCAGGAAGAGAAAGCTGGGTCCCACAGTCAAGTCATAAAAGTATAAACCCCATGGATTAGCTACTGTGCTCTTAAATCGCTGTGTGAAGACATGCACATTACCAACTCTACAATTCAACTTGATATATAAATGTGATTAATCAGAGTCAATAGAGAAGTCTATAAACCAGCTTGCCTCCACTGTCAACAGAGATCTAGTCAATATAAACAGTGGAGTGTAGGACACAGTTCATCTCATTTTAAAGGTGTCTAAAATTTGCCATATTAATTAGGCTTTACTTTTCTTCTATTGATTATAAAGGCAGACAGCTCAAAAATTTAAAACAAAGTTTAAAATGAATGACCATAAAATTTAAAAACCACGCAAGACAGTACCTTGAAAGTATTCCCAGTATTGTTAGTCATTAATAGTTAACAGTGCTATTAATAGCATTTATTAATCATAGTTAATACTTTGTTTTTAATTCCCATCTTTCTCTGCCTCAATGACAATAGGTAGCTTTATTGTAGTATGTCATAGAAGCAGCATTTCATTCACAGGACTCAAAGTTATAATTTAATCCAAAGAATGCCATGAAGAAATGGATCATTCTGTGTCTGGGATTGTATTTAGAAGATTTGTGGTGAATATAAAAAAGCTCATAGAGGTACAGCTGCCCAAGACCAAGAGATCATCTTTCTTGAACTGAATCAGGAAGGCCTCATGGAAACAAAAGCTCCACATTGTAGTGGTTTGAACCTTGTTTTCCCCAGAGACTAAGAGAAGTGGTAGACCCCAAGGGGTGGAAACCCCTGGAAGTTTTGAAGTTCTGCCCAATGGACGCTCCTGCAGAAATGTAAACATATCACAACCAGACCGGAAAAGAAGAGTTGTAGTTTGGTTGTAGGAGAGGTGGCCATGTTGTAGAGCCACGAGGTAGGGGCTCTGAGCCCCTTGGGGCCTCTGGCCCCCTCCCAGCCCCTGGCTGGGGGCTGCAGGGACCTGGAACAGCATAAAGCTGGGCTAGGTGCCTGTAGTATGCCGGGAGATGTTTTCTCCATGGGCACAGAGCAGCAGCCGACGCTGACCAGAGAAACAGTGGCAGAGAGCCAGAGATAAGAACCTGAACTGAAGAAGCAGCAGAAGCAACATGCAGCACTGCAGAGGAGACTCCGGGAAGGAGAGTCGAGGAAAGGAGAGCCAGCAGCTGAGAGCTACAGAGTTCTTGGGGGTAAGACTGATACCAGGTCCCCAAAACTCCTTTGAGACCTCCTGGAAGGAGGAAGATGATGGACTCTTACTTGAAAGAGCCTTGAAGTGCGACATGCACTGTAGAAAGGAGCTAGAGAGCTCCGAGAGGAATGCAGGGGGGAGTTGACCTTGGCTTCCCCCCCCTTGCACTGCTGCCACGGTGGCAGCCTGAGAGACAGGGCACAGAGGCCCTGCAAGAGATACCAGACCGTCACGAAGACCCCCCTGTATCTTCGTGATATGACGTGGTGAAACGACCTTGTCTGGGGTTACGAAGCCCACGGAAGACCCCTCGGTTGTGAGGCGATGGGGCCGAGGGAGCTTGAATACCTCCCTCGTGGACGCTGGCAGAAAGCCAGCTATCAGCTGCTGCATGAGATGAGAAGAAACCTGCTGCTTCAGAAGATGCTGCTGTTCAGAGACTGGAAGGGATCTGTCCTTCTTTCCCTCCTGGACTTTTATTTGGAGGGGAGAAGAGATCTGATCCATTGTAAATACTATATGTCATGGTAGAGATAGTTATGATCATGTGTATAATGTGATATGGTATTTATTTGTACAGTCATTGTAATATATTTCCCTTTCCCCCACTTTGGATTCTGGTGTGTTTTGTCTGGAAAAACCTCTCTCACATTAGGTTGAGATGTGGGAGGGGGGATGGAGCTAGGGAATTGGATTTTTGGGGCTATCTCAAACCATGACACACATATATACATCTTTACATTTTATATCTTCTAAGACTTAGGATTTCCCCAGCCTCAGCTGAGGATAGTTACCATTAATCATTTTATTTAATTTAACAAAGTCTTCTTATTTTTCATTACAGATTACTTTAAATGTGGCAACACTGTGCTGAGTCTAAACAATGATGCATATTCCATGGTATATCATTTTTCTTTGGTTGACCTTGTCTGTTCAGCTGCTGTACTTGCTCAGCTGCTGGTCTGTCATTGAAAAGGACTGTCACTAGTTCCATTATAAAGTGCAGATAGTGTGATAGAAATACATAACAGTTACTCTACTACAAAGATTTTAAAAGATCTCATCCCTAGTATTATTTCACACTACAAATGAAATTTTACAGCTCATTAGTCCAGAATGTGAGCTAGTTGTTTGACAATATGAATTAAAAAGTCTAGGACTATTTCATGTAGAAAAGTATAATCTGCACATGTGCCATAATTATTTTCTGTAGGAATTCATAAGCACTATTGTATCTGCAGACTTGCACTGCATAATTAAAGACTCTCTATGTTGTACTATTTGGACATTAGTGCTAGGAGCCTAAAAGCTCTAAATTAGCTCTTGAAACATAATGAATATATATGGACAGATGAAAGAGTTCTGCAAAAATAGAAAACTGCTCCAACACCTGCTGTTGTCAAAATGAAGCAAGCTTCTTACCAAGAAATTTCAGCTTACGCTAAACTGTACGATGTCCTTGTACTGGATAAGGGAAATAGAGAAGTTATCTTTACAGCCATGAAAATCAACCTTGAATTTCAAAACGTTTGCAAATAGAATTAGGTATAATTTTATTTCACTAGAAGGCTTGTTATATATATATATCATGAATTTCTGCTGTTGTGAGAGAACAAGAGGTCATTTATGGCTTCTAAATTTACGTACTCTGGTCCACTATGTTGAACTCAGTCCAAAATACGCGTAGCTTACAGAAGTCAGTCCAGCTACTCTGACTGACATCCATTCATTTACTTATCTTTCCAAAGCAAATGAAAGATGTCATTTTGTTTTCCCATTCCTCCCTTCACCCAACTACTACAAAAGACAGGAACTAACTAAATCTGAGAAGTGAGAACTGCTCCCCATTTGCCAATAACAAAATACTCCCTTTGTCTTCAAAGGCGTACAAAAACCAATTTATAGTTCACAATGAAGATGCCAACTTCACTTTAACAGCAAAAAAATTATTGAGGTTTTCTCTATCAACTGCTCGGTCAGTGCAAGAAATATTTTCTTTTAAATTCAAAATTCCTGTTACATCCTAACAGGGCTTTAAGGAATAACACATAATTATACTCAGGTTTCTTTAATCAAAAAAAATTATTGAATTTGCATTCTCATCATGATTTCTAGGAATGAAGAATATGTGTATGCATGTTTTCTCTGAATAGGGCACTTATTAAGATTTTAATTTGCTGTCAAGGATAACTTACCATATCAAGATGAAACTTTTATGATTCATTTACTAAGTGTGACTGAGACAACTGATATTAATTTAATCTGTGGTCATGAGCATTAGTATTCATAAAGAATCAGAAGCACAAACAGAAGCATTCAGTCTTTCTTTTTCCTGAAGGCATGAGGTGAAGATCCTATTGAGTTGTAGACTTTTACATATCTTTATGTTAAAATAGAGATACTGAACTAAAATAACAACACTTGCAAAGATTTAGTGCTGTTCCTTAGAAATAAACTTGAGTGAAACATTGCCCAAAATATATACAACTGTAATCTTTACTCCTAGAAAGAAATATTTAACCCCAGTAGTCCCTGTCATTTCTCATCTGGCCCAGGAATTAAATGTTTTGGGGGTTTCTAATCTTGATTTAGAATGGCTTGGGGAAGGTATGGGAAATAGTTAACATAAATTAAACTTTTTTTTTAATGTGTCCTATATTCTACAGAACATAAAAGCAAGGCCAACTAGATTTTGCCAAATCAATAATATATAAGAAAATTTATGTTTCATAAAAGCAAGATGGCATCATTGCATAATACAAACGAAACTACAACATGTTTAGCAAATTGGTCACGGGAGCATAGCTAGGCCACATCTGAAAATAAAATTTTCTAATTTTACCTAACATGCCTAAATAGGAATGCAAAGGAAGGACATTATCAACCAAAATACTGCCTTCACTATCATTCCACAGCTCTTTGAACTCCAACGACCTCCATGATGTCAGAAAGTGAAGGAGGAGGATGCAATGCTCTTCTTGTGCACCTGCTCAGCACAAAACCTGACAGCCACTGTGGCTGCACCACTGTGAAACACAACATGGTCTCTATAGTGCCAAGGCTGGCCTGCCAAAGAGAACATAGAGCAACAAATGTTCTTGTTGATTATGTGATTTGCACATTAATGTAGTACCTTTGACCTTAAGATTTCTCCTGATTCCTATAAGTGTGATTGGAGAAAAAATATCAACGATGGAACTAGTCAAGAAAACAGTATTTAGAAAAGGAAATTGTACAGAATATCTACTGAGGACTTTCCTCTAAAGATCCCAGTCTTCAAGTCTTCAAGTAAGCAGACCATTGCCTATTAAATATGCCTTCAAATGCCAGAAGAATAAGAGATGTAACAATTCAAACTGTGGCAGAAGCAGTATTACAAGGAATGACTAGAACCTAAGGAATTTATAGATTTCAACAACAAATACATTCAAGGATATAATGATTTAATCACTTCATATTTGATCTAAGGTTTTTCTTTTATTCCCATTCTAATTTTGCGTTTCAGCCTAGACAGCCTTCAGCAACTGCATGTATATTTTAAAGGTCTGGCTCACAGAACAGTAAAATGATTTTGAAATTGAGCTGCCTGAAAATACAAATATTGAGAGTTGCTGGCTGTGTAAAGCAAGCTAATTAAGTAAAATACTGATTTTTTAATTACCATAGACATAGTCATATGATACTAATAATAGCTTGGAGACAGGAGATAGTAGAGACAGTGAAGGAGTTTCTAAGCTGAAAAGTAAAATACATGTACTTATTTAAAAGGAACTCATTTAATTGTCTGGGTGTGCTTAAATAACCAAGAATGTAATTGTTGTATTTGTACGTCTTCAAAAGGAATAATACAATGAAACTATACAGTAATGGGTAAGGAGATTAATTCAATTAAAAAAACAATATTTCACAGCTAAATTAAACGTGCCTAGTTTTATCCACATTACGTACATTAATACTAGAATACAAAAAAATATTCTACCTTTTATAGTTCTCAGTATGTAGCGAGGTGTCTTCTTTTGTCCTATATTCATCCTCATATGCCATAGATCTACTACAACTTCAGCTAAAACCCAAATCTGAATCCACAAGGTAGGAAATTTGTCTTTAAAGAAAATAAGTCTAGTTAATTATTGTGTTCTTTCCATATGTCAAAGCATAGAATTGTCTATTATAACACTGGTGGGAATTACTAGGAACTTATGGCTCAACCATCTGAATGAAATAGAACATATGGTCTTACTGAATTAATTCCTGATTATAGTAGACCATGGGAGAAGAATCTATCTCAGGAAGAATTTTTCACTGAAAGGGTTGTCAAGCATTGGAATGGGCTGCTCAGGGAAGTGGTGGAGTCACCATCCCTGAGAGTTTTCAAGAATTGACTTTACATGGTACTTTGTGCTATGGTTTAGTTGTCAACGTGGTGTTCGGTCAAAGGTTGGACTTCATGATCTTGGAGGTCTTTTCCAACCTTAATGATTCTATGATTCGATTATTCTACAATTCTATGTTCTAGATTTTGCAACATTTCTTTGGAAGCAATGGCTTTTCCCAAACACATCACCAGCAAAAGAGGGACTTGCATTATCATTTTGAAGTTAACATTCAACAGCTGCAGCAAGATGAACCACTCCGCCTTTTCTTTGCCTTCTGTTTTTCTGTTTCAGTTCGCAAACTTCCACAGGACTTGCAGGTATAAAGAGAAAACCAGCAGTTCCGTGCTGTCACACATTGGCAGGATTCATTGGTGAAAGGATCTGAGCTAAATCCAGAAGTCTTCTTCGTATATTCTTCATACATTTAAAATTTATATTCACCCCTTTTTAAGGATCATCATCCAGACTGCACTGAACTTAAGACTGGGATGCCTTTTGAACTGGGACCGAAACATCCCGAACACTAAGATAGTAAAAATGAGTGTGTTTTTCCTTTAAGAATACTTTCTGCTGCATAACAGTATCCATACCACCACATGATAGTGGTAAATTCCTTAAAAAAGGTGAAGTAGAGCAGTATCTTAACCTAATATTGATCTAAATTTTGAGTTGGGTTTTGGTGTGTAAATTATTTTGTTTGTTTTGGGGGCATTTCAGCCAAAATAAATTATCCAGCCACAAATACTGTCAACAGATTGGAAATTCTGACCTGAGGTTAATCTGTCAAAAATTACAACAACGCCTCTGCTGAGAGGAGGGAGTGAAATCTGTCTCACAAATATTTTCAAAAATTTTCCATTCATACCTCTACTATTTCTGATTGAACAGTAATTGAATTTTGAACTCAGAAATATCTACCAGAGTTCTGGTTTTATAGTGTTGCACATAAAGGGAAAACTGACATTGGAAAGCCCAAAACAGTTGGATGCTTTAAGCTGTAGCCATTTTTCCATAATCCTTATTGTAATGTTCTCTATAAACCTTATTTGTGGAAAACAACTTAGTGCAGTTAAAAATAATAAAAAGAGCAGCTAAAGTAAAATAATAATACTTTTTAGCCTCTTCTATAATGTATAAACATATCTCCATTTAAGATATTTGATTTAATGCTTCTTTGTTTGAAGTACAAAGTGATTTTCTTTAATTTCCATATGCTTTAGTATTCTTTCCAGATCCCCAATTCAAACATACTGAACTCAGCAGTAAAAGTCTCCATGATTTCAAGCAAATTTTTATAAAAACTTATTGTAATTTTCACTGTATTTGATAATTTAGCTATTTCAATAAAAACATAACTGCTAGTCACAGTGAAAACATATATTTGAATTACTGTACTCCTCTATGAATTGGTTGGATTTTTGTTCACTTGTGGGTTTTGGTTTTTTTTGTATTGCTGCGTATGACTAAGAAAGAGAAGACAAATATTCATGGTGGGAAACTTAGAACGAAAAAAAAGTGTCTTTAAAAAAAATATTGATATTCACTTAGTCAAAATAAGCAGAACATCAGTTCCCACTGTCATTCTTTAAACATATGAATAGGGTAAAATTTAAGCATTTTACTTTTGTATTTAATATTATATCATGTTAAAAAAGGTAACTGCATTTAAAGTTGTTCAGAGTAGAAGAAATTAGCATATAAGGCATAAGTAGAAACCTATGACAAGGAAAGAATTTAAAAATCTGTCTAAAATTTGTCCAAAAGAATGTAAAGGAAAGACTAGTCCACAGTGAGTGCTTTCTTTTGGATACAGCCTTCAAGCTGTAAAGTTCAAGCTAATAATTTATATGAAAACTATTTAAAACTATGTAAATATTTCAATTCCAAAGAGAAAACTATCTAAAGACTTTCTGCAGCACAGGGCCAGAACTGGAAGCAGGGCTGAAACTGGCAGCTGAGCAGCCTTTGCAGAGATACCAGGAGTGAGATACACAAAAGGGAAAAGAAACAAAGATGGAGCAGCACCTGCTCTGCAAAACTTGAAAATAGTCAGGGTATTTGAGTATATATTTCCTTTGTTAAACTCAGCATCTTGTAGACTGGCCACATGTTGCTTCTCAGACATCTCCATGTTGGAGAGACACCCAATTCAGAGAACAACTTTATATCTGCTGGCAAATTGCAGTCATTATTCTGTACATAACCTACACATAAAATATAAATATCAATTGGTACAAACCTATCTTTTTGCAGGTCACGCAATAAAAATATTCTGCAAAACTATAATTTACTCTTCTTACGACAGTTTTCTTCCACTGGTGAATATGTGTGTCTCCTTTTCAGCTGGAGCCAAGGCACTCTCTATCATTCCCAGTGCAATCTTCCACACTTTACACAAAGCTGTGCTAAGCTCCAAACACAAAGCCCGCATTCTAAAGTAAATTCCTAAAAAAAAAAAAAAATATAAAATAAATCTTAAAGAGCCACAGTACAAATATTAACAGATAAATCTGATCTCACAACTGCACAGAGGCTGTGCCACAATAAATGCGATTTCGCAAGGGTATTGTACAAATAAGGGGATGTAATTTTCAATAACTTTGTGTTACACATCTGACAGTGACTGGAAATATAGAAAAAAAGCCACAGTGCTGACACACTGAATTGACTGCATAGTAATCAGAAAATAAAGTTTTCTCAAGCACGCCAACTAACTTCCATTTTCCATTGTCGACAGCAATGTTGCTGTGCAGTCAGAGGGGAGGGGTGAGTTACGATGTGGTGACTTCAGTGGTTCCTTTCTGACACTTCTGTGTTCCAAATTTCTCAAACATACAGACCAAACAATTTTCTATCTTATTTTTGCTTTTCTCCAGATGTGTTCTATACCCCTTTACCCAAAGCATAACTAAGTTTTCTCCTAAAAAAAAAAAAAGAAATTAAAAAAAAGAGTAAATGTAGTATTCCATTTGGCCATTTTGCCTTTACATAGTTTTTGGTCTAGACATACTCTCTTAATGTTCATTTACTTTGGGTCATTTTATGATGCTCCAGTTCAACCATAATTTACATCGAGAGTGAAATTTTGACAGCTTTCTGAAGTTTTTCAACTTGCTTTCATGACAACAAGTTTTAATACTTCACTTTTCCAAGAAAATCAAGGGGGCCATAAAAATATACTGTTGTATGAGGGAAGTGGATGTGGACAAGCCTTCCCAGATCAGTTTAGAAGTCCAGACCCTTGCAATCCTGACCCACTAAAATGATTCACACCCATATTATTTATGTGGCAATTACAGGAAATAGTACTATCCTGAGGAACCAAAGTCTATAGTAGACTATATAAATAAATCCAGTGTAATTCCAGGCAGTTAGTAATTTGGCAGTTAAATCTTTTAGGGACCACTGTAACATTCAAAGAATGAAAGCAAAATTCTCATCTCATGATGGAAAAGTCTCAATCCAGACACATTTCTGAACACAGAGAATCTCATATTTCCCGATTTCCTCCAGCTAATAAAGGTTCTGGACATTATTAACTGCTAAATCCTGTCATTTCAGGATCATCCTATTGCAGTTGAGAACCATTGCCACCCACTGTGTTAGTCTGCAGCACTTCCAGAAGACAAAATTTGCACCCTGAGTCAGTCCATCTGTGCCTGGGCTCGCAAGTTACCTTGTACACAATTAAAAACACAACTACAATAGAAACATTGCCACAGGTCTAATTTCCAAATTTTACTCCACTCTGGATGATAACTACACATTTACATGCATCCTGAATGTAAACTTTCTGCACCCACCAGTTTTTGTTATCTATATCTGTATTTTTTTAGAACATTGCTCATTTTCCTTTCTACTACCTTCCAGACATATAGTTTTCATGATTTTGTCTGACAGTTTTAATCTTGATATCTAAACCCCTAGGTCAGCATATGTGAATTCTTATGAATTTTTACATCTTACTTTAGTAATTTTTACTTTACTGGTTTTTACATCTGTCTAAAGGTGAGGTTTGTCCTGGCACATCACATATATTCAGTTGCTTAAACAACAATTGATTTGAACAGTGTAAT
Source organism: Pipra filicauda (assembly GCF_003945595.2). Lineage (NCBI taxonomy): Eukaryota > Metazoa > Chordata > Aves > Passeriformes > Pipridae > Pipra > Pipra filicauda. Next base: position 881,496 of record NW_024104310.1, read on the forward strand.
ATCTCTATTTTGTAACTTAGTAGATTTCTAGCTAATCTTTGGAACTCAATTCTTTAGGTCATGCAAGCCTGTCATTTTGTTCTTACTGCTAAAAATTCTTTGAGTAGGCTGCCTACACGTCAAGATGATACTTCGGATTTTACCTTCAGGTTTCTGTAAGCATCAACACTGAGAAGAGCAATACCACACGGAGTCAAATAAGTTTATTTCTCTTTTTACAAATATGTATTCTGAAACTCAATATGAGAGCTACAAGTGTGTTCTGTGTCAGGGTGAGAAAGTGGCCAAAAACAATTCAGAGTCCTTAATATTCTACAGAACTTCTTTACTGCATACAGAGAAATGCAATGTTGGATGCATATTCATGCATCAGGTAGATCATATTCATGCATCAGGTAGATTCTCAACTCTGCAGGGGAGTACCAAGGCTGAGAAGGCTCTATAGCTGCAGTATAACTGTCATGAACACTATTTTTTTGGGCAGACACTTTGGCAAAAGCAGTACAGCACAGCCAGACCCATGCTGAGAGGGACATGAGGAAGCATGCCAAATCTGTTCATAAAACAAATGGAAATAGTATTTTTTAATGGAATGATAGAGGTAGAAAAGGATAAAAACTTCTCAGTAATGAAAAATCAAGAGGACTGTTGATAGTAAAAGTTTAGAATACTCAAACTTAAGTTCAGAGATGGAAAGATGAAACTGGAAGTGGAAATAAACTGAAAGAGAGCATTCAGCTTTTTCCACACAAATCTTAGGGATGGTATGACACAGCACTAAAACATATGGCTGTAATAAGGAAACATGATGTAACTGGGATAACTGAAATTTGACCATATTAGGAAACTAACTGGACTATATAAATACTCCAGAGCCACTAAGTTTATAGAAAGGATAGTTTATATAATGAGAAGTATTTATAGACTTAGACCTCCTGGTTATGTAGAAAGAACAAGATGGAAAGTATTGTAAATGTCAGCTGTACCTAGCTCTTACACAAAACAATGTAAAATATCTCCATGTTCAAAGAACAGAAGAATTATTTCAAAGAATGTTAAGAAATTGTGTCCACACAATATTTTAATTCTGTTTTTCAGTTTATATTTTTATCAGGTAGCTTGTTTTATTTATTCTGAAAAGTGTAAGATTTTTATGATATCGCCTTATTTCCTACTGAGAAGTAAACACATAATTAATATGTGTTAATAACGTATGTTTTAATTTCGTAAACACATACAACCATAGAATCATAGAAAGGTTTGGGTTGGAAGGGACATTTAAAAATCATGTAGCTCAAACCCCCCTGCCATGGGCAGGGACACTTTTCACTAGACCGGTTTGCTCAGAGCCCCATCCAACCCGGCCTTGAACACTTCCAGGGATGGGGCATCCACAGCTTCTCTGAGCAAGAGAAGTTTGTCATTTCTGTGCTCAGCTGTCTGACGTCTGGGAGAGCTGTGTTTTGCTTACCTTGCTGTGCTAAGCTCTGTGCCCATTCGCCCACCTGGCAAAGCCTGGTGTGGTTGTGTCTGTGCTATAATACAGTCCCGGTTTCACCTGCACTATAGACAAATCCTCAGGTTCTGTAGAATTATCCCTTGAATTTTTGTTCATTTAGAATTAAATTCTTATTCCTTAGGGGCTAAATGTAAAGATTCAGGGGGGGATAGGGTGAAGTAGGTTAATTGCCCCAGCTTTAGGCTTAAGTCTGAGTTTACTAGACTGTGACTTTTCTATTCAAAAGCAGATCTGCTTCATCAAGATAACACTCTCAATAAATGCATGAAAGTGCTAAAAAAAAAAAGGTAGATGTGGTGATTAGGGACCTGGTTTTGCAGTGGACTTTGCAGTGTTAGGTTAATGGTTGGAGTCAATGATCTTAGATTTCTTTTACAACTTCAATGATTCTATGACTCTATGTCCCCGTGTAGCTCAGAGGTCTATCCAAAAGTCTTAATGAAACCTAAAACCTCAAATGGAAGGAAAACATAAACTGACCATGATTCAACAATCCCATGTAGATGTCTACAGAACTGCCATTCATAACTCACCAGTCACATAAGCCTTAATCCAGTGCATTTTTCCTATCCAGCAAGAATACACATACATGATCAAGCCTCACTGATGTCACTGCCATATTAACCTTCTTGTTGAGATTGCTAAGGACTTCTTAGACATCAACTAATGTGCTTTTTTAACTATGGTATTAAAGTTAACACTTCAATATGTTTTAAAGCAAATGAGTTTAGTGACACAGAGATTAGAAATTAAACTTTTCACCTCTATCATCTCTATCCTACTGATACAATAACCTGCTATTGTGGCTGTTATTCCCCAATATAAGTATAAAAAATAGTCAGTTTCAACTCCATTCCTTGAGTTTTCACATCAAAAAATACTAAAATTTCTTCTTGCTGTTTTCAAAAGAAGCAGCACATAGGACAAAATAAGATTGCAGTGTTACAATGATAGTCTCCATTTTAATTAGAAATCTAGAAATAAACTCTATAGATTTGAAAATGCTGGGTATATTCCATTATCTAAGAAGAAAAGTTAGAAACCGTATTTTAAACAAAAACTATGCAAAAGAACTAATTAGCCTGATTTTGGTAATTTTGGTAATCTTATTTATATTGGCAAAAAAAGATTATGGTCAAAAGAGATACACAGTTTCTTCCTCCTTATTCTAGCACATCAGCTGCAATTCAAATGTTGGGATGGTTTTTCAGCAAGGGTAACTGGTGGTATGTCCAGCCCTGACGGTTCAATGCAACTAGATCAACTTTTCAAAATAAAGCAACATCACTGTCACTGAAAACTTTCTGAGCTCTATGTATTTTAGAAAAACATAAGATGGAGGAGTCAAGTTGTCCAGCAGTTAGGGTCACTAGCAAATATGGAAAACAATGCCATATATGGACATCAATCATAAGTTTTCTGAAATATCCTAGCATAGATAAACTGACTAGGGTAAAGGATAGAAACAGCATCTCAAGAAGATTTTCTTCAGAATAATACTTGAACAAAATAACTGCATAGAATAAAAAAGAACCATTTCTTATTAATAGTGCTAGTAGCTTTGTTTTTTATGTTTTATAATTCATGTGTTAGAATTTAAAACATAATGAATTTACTGAGAGTAAATTTAGAGAAAAGTCATCAAAAGATATCTCTGTGAAAGGAATTACATACTTTTTTATTCTTGTTTATAAAGACTTATACTTAGTTCAGACTGGGATGGAAATGAAAGAACAAAGTTAGGAGGGGGGCTTTACAATTAATTTCCTGCTGATATAACTCTACTGGCAAGATATAATCAATCTCAATCACATTTGAGATTGTGTCACCACAGGGCATTTACGTAGGCCAACATATGGTTAACATTTGTCTGCATTTATTAAATATCCACAAAATCTTCCAAAATTTCATGGACCATCAGTCACATCAAACTAAGCTAAAGCTTTCATGACAAATTTATAATGTGAGACAAACAGCTTGTAAATTGTACATGTTTTGAGTAGTCTTGTAAAAATGAGAAACAGAAAAGAAAGTATCAGTGATTGCATGCCAAATTCTGAACAGACTACTGAAAACCAGATAGGCAAGTTCCATCCAAGAAGGCCTATGGTGACAATAGCTGAAAGGATGATATTATATTAAAGATAGTGGTGGATGTTGCAGGTTATAACCAAAGTAAAGATAGGGTGAAGAAATCCTTGTTTCCTAGGAAGAAGCTGGTCGGTGAATCCAATTACACTGGAAAACATGCTATTCAAACCTCTCAGGCAATGACAGTCTTGCTATGAGCATCTGGTTTTAAGGTCAAGAGAATTGGGTCTTTCTGTCCAGATCTTATTTATGCCCACTGGCCATCCAGTGACTCTTAGGGGCTTTTGAGATATTTAAAAAATAATATAATTAATAATATAATTTCCAAAGAAAGCATCCTTCACCCTTTCTTCATAGCCAGTAGAGAAATTTCTTCTGTCCATTTGTTCTATATTTGTTAATATCTCTTTTAGCAAAAAAACCTCCCACTGTTCTACCCACAGTATCTATAACCTGATAGCGTAAAAAAAACCGAGGCTGATTCAAGGGGTTTCCTGCTGTTGGATACTCTGTTACTTTGCATGAAAGGATCAAGACAATAGCATCTGAAAATAAGATGTCATACAAAGCAAATGTAACCGTCAGGCACCGCAGGGCAAGTGGAGCCCTTAGTTCTCAAAGTAGCTCTTGCTCATAAATTACCACTGCCAAATGTCTGCACACTCCTCAGGTTTCTGGCTGTTGTCAGTAGAGGTGTGGATAATTCAGGGATAAATTTAGTATTGTTTGGCTCAATACTTTGAAGCATTTGATTCCAAAGTACTAAAACGTAATCTCCCAAGGCTGAAATAGCTACATCAGTTCAAATAACATTTATAGGGTAGGTCAGCTGGGGATAGAATGGGTTAAAATCGGATGCCAAGATTAGTTCATTTTGGGAATAAAAAAGCTGTTACATTCCTTCACCCACACCTTTCCACAAAAAGTGTTAGCCCTCAGTCACAAAATGAAAAAAAGGACAAACCAAAAGAAAATCCACACAAGAGAAGGAAATTCACTGTGGAGACAGGCGGTAAGGAGAAGGCATAATTAAAAAAATACTACTAAGGGCTCATCTGAGGATTTGCGAAGGGGAAATGGATTTCACCTGAAGACTTTTCTTTACAGATTGAATTTTAAAATTTTGCATTCAAATAAATCAATGGGGCCATGATCTAAGAAGGAAATTGAAGAGACTTTTATATATTTAAGTAACTTATCTCTCACATCAAAAAAGCTTCTTTCTTATTTTTTTTTTAAATTATAAACAGTATTAGTATAGGCTAAAAGTATATTTGTGAGGCTAACAGAAACCAATTCAACTCTATTGGACCCAGTGGAAAAATGTCTAACTTTTAGGACTTTATTTGAAGCAACAGTGAACATTAAACTGTTGGGAGGAGATGGAATAAAGGAGGAATTAAAGTGAAAGAACAATAACTGTATGTTTTGGCATATTTTAAAATGAGTTTTAGAAAAACAACCTTTATTTAAACACATGCCAGTAGAAGCAAATGCCATTGTGGTACTGAGGAAAACAGGACTAAAAACAATAAACTTCCCACAGGGTTTGGTTCAGCATGTAGTTTCCTTCTTGTCAACCAAAGTTAAATAAGGGGACTTAATTAGGAAGCATTTGTGACATATTTATTTTACGCAAGAGTCAATGTTTCAAAATAATATGTGTGAAGTAACTACATTAGGCATGTTAGTATGTGTTTTTCTGCCAAACATAGCTGCAGTGGAGGGGAAACAAACAAACAAAAAAAGAAAGTCTGCAAGTGCTCAGGGACAGTGTTAGCAGCTTGAGAGGCCTTTTTTAGACACAAATATTAGTGTAAGCAAGAGAATGTCATTCTTTTGCATATATTTGTTACAACCATAACAATGCATCAAGAGGTGTGAGGGGGAGGTATTTCTAAAAAATTGTGGTGTGTTCTAGTTAGTGTTTCATGTGCATGAGTGCATGGGGGAGATTTCTAACACAACAGCAAAATGAAAAAAATATCTTCTCAAACTAGACCACCCATCCTACCCTGAAATTAAGTTTGCTGTATGTTCAGATGACTGAAGAGAAAATAAGTGGTGTTCTTAGCCAAAGACTACAAAGGCAAAGAGAGTAGTTAATCCTCACCAGTCTATAATAGCTGGTAGAGCTGTTTTATTTTTTCCCGGTATTCTATAGGCTTTTATAATTTAACTTCTCAAATTTTCTTTAGCTCTTATTTGCATGATGCAAAAGGAAATATATCAGTTTTGTATTCTCGAGTTCTTGTCCCATTTCCCTTGCTCTGTAAGTCTAGCTTTCCTTTTCATTTTTTTCCCATTTATTAAATATTCATTTTCCTGGTAGGCCAAACACCATACACGATAAGAACTGAATAAAAGCTGAAGCATTTGGTATCTTTTTTCAGCATTTAGATGCAACAGGTAACTTCATAAAAAGACAGTGTGAATGTGACATACATTTAGTAAATATAGTTGTGATGAAAAAATTTTTTGCATGATGGGCACACAAAAAATCTCCATGGGTATCTTAACAGGGACATGAAGAGGGACACAAAAGGTCCAGCCCAGTAATCTATCTCTCACAATAAGGGACACCTGAAAAGGGATGCCTAGGGATGACTGGAGCAGAGGAGGCAGAACTGGTGACATTTACCTTAACCTATTTAGTTCCTATATAAATGTCCACACATGGCAAAGAACATAAGGAATAAGTTACTACTACTTTTCACTCTACTCTCTGCATCAGCTCTCACTCATGCAAAGCTCGTAATCTAAGAAAAGATACTCCCATCTCATCCTTTCTGCATTAATCCTATTTAAATTCCTGTCCCTGATCTTCAGTGATCACTGAGCCTGTCTTTCCGCCTTCAGAATTATTATACAGTTTCCTGCACATTAAGGGTTAATTTTCTTTAGCTAAAGCAGTTCAGAGTAATCATTGCTTCCCAATGGAATTGCTGCTTCTAAAGAATACTCCAAATTAAAGATAAATCTTGACTGTAGTTCTCCATGTTTGTGCTGTCTAATAAATAACTCAGTGGCTGTGCACCTGTCCTGTCAAAAATTGTATGTTGGAATTCGCCAAGGAAACATCTTTCCTGAATATTTCAGCATCTTCATGTACAACTACCTTCATCTGTCCCACACTATTCCTCTACTGAATAACCCAAGGGATACTACAGTCTGCCAGGCTGGTGGTGTGACTACTCTGAAGTGTGCACTGCTGGGCTGAGAAATGTGTCAGCAGAAGAGCTCTGAAAGGAGAGCCCCGTGCTAAATGATTCATTACGATAAAGCCAGTTAGCTGAGATGAGCTTCTTAAATAAAATTCCTACAAAACCCCGCTCCCAGTAGACTGCAAAGTGAATGTCAAGTCATACTTTGCAAAGAAAGAAACACTGTCCTAATGCCACACAAATATAATCCAGGCCATTCTAGATGAGTTTCCCCTTCAAAGTCTGAAACATTTTAGGACAAATTAGAGTGCTTGGATTTGTTTAGTTTTTTTCTCTTTTTTTAGGGCTCTAAGCAAATACATTCAATGACTTTCTCATTCCCTGCTTTCTTTCTTGTGTAGCTAGTCATCACCAAGATATGGGTAAGCAAATAGACCTTTGATTCCTGTTGCTCAGTGCATTGTTCAGAGCTGGAAATCAGAACTGAGTTGGTTCTACCGCAAAATGAAGACTGTCAGGTTCTGAATGCTTCACAGACTGGGTATTTCAGTGGGAGTCAGGTTTTATACACTACACTGCTGACTCACTAAAACCTTGTAACCTGGCCTGGTTTTCAGTACTGGATTCAAAGAAATATCTCTGCAGCAGAAGCAGAGAAAAGAAGCTACACAATTTCAAGGTTACTGTCCAGATTACTTATTTCAGAAATCTATTCTTTCTCCAAAGCTCTATCATTTGGCAAAAAGAAAAATCAAATGACTCCAAATTACCAAAAATAAAGTATATACTTTTTTCCATTTAAACTAATCTATCTAAGTCAAATACCTTCTAATCACTGCTCCTCTTTTTTTTCTATTTTTAAAGACACCATAGCCAAAAATATGAAGTACAAAATAACTATCTTGTGTATTGCTATCAAATATGGCCATGCCCAGTATATATTTGATTGCAAAATTTAAAACTAGAGAACAAATCTGGAGAAGGAAAGAGGTTCCACCAGGTGATCTGAACAAAACTGACTTATACTAGATGAAAACTAGTAACAGCTTCGTCTGGGGAGACTGCTGGTTAAATGACCTGAAACTGAGGTAACAGAGGATTCAAATGTTATCGACAGAGCCAGAGTATTTCCCCATGTGTGCATTCTGAGCTGGTGACAATTGTGAAAAGGTGCAAATTAGGGTAGCCTTCAGAGAAGGAGGGTTGAGTGACCTTTTCATATTTGCTGCAACTATTAGAGTGCATATGTGAATTTACAAGGTCTCAAATGTCACCACATGCTCTGCAAAACTTCTGGTCTTTTATGCTTCCTCTACACCCTGATTTCTTGAGAAATATTTCATATAACAAATAGAAAAACATTAGCATGACTTAATGTAATGGATATGGGAAAAAGACAGTTTTGATGCTGTTGAAGTTGGAGGGGTTTTGCCCACTGGGAATGTGTTAGGTAAACAGAAAAGAGGAAATAAAGCTGAAAAGTGTCTCCCATCAGTATTCTGCATCTGTGGGAGACGTTTTCAGTGTGACAGCCAACAGTAATGCAACGTGATCACTGATGTGCCACGGGAATAATGAATTCTGTCACTTCCCTTGTTGTGCAAGTGCCTCATTTCTATTCCCTCTGCGTTCAGGGGGTATATACCCAGAATCAGTACACATCAGAAAAAAAAATAACAATTTGTGCCTCATGTGGCCATACCAGAGGTTGTGATTGCTGCCTGAAAACTCTATTACACAAACAAATTCGATATATTAAAGATATCTTTGTGCTTATACACTAATAAAAATGTTATTTGGAGGGCAGATAATATGCTCTTGAAAGTTTGGGGGGTTTTCCTAAAAATCACAGTCAATTTTCATTTATGCCTCCTGGAAAAGTTAAATATTTTTCAAGTTACTTTTTGTGATTGCTGAAATATGAAATAGATGTATAAACATATTTGAACAGAAATTTGTCTGTAATCTACTGCATTTTGGAAGGAATACATTTAATGGATAGAACTCACAACCCAACATTATGATCAATTTATTTAACATCAAATATAAACTATGAAAAATCTAATCCAGCTGGATTTCAAGTAGGAGGAACATACTTTCCTAAAAAGCCACAAGAGGGAGTAAAGAGTTACTTTAAGAAAATGAAAGTTTGTAAAAATGTAAACCCCTATATGAACATGTGTTAAACACACAGTGAGCAGCAAAGGTAACACAGGCAGAACTGGAAGATGACTCCAGGAATTGTCAGTGATACTTGGCTTAAGAACTTATTTCAGAGCTCTAATGGGACTCACAAAACTGAGACATATTAATTATTCAGTTGACTTTTCCTCTTTATTGTGTTTTTATATAGTGAGAAAAGCAGCTTAAATCTATATAGATATTTTTTATTCAAGTTTAGTAATAGCTTTTAAAGGCATCTTTCTTTTCTGTCTGCGTAAGGCCACATTTTGTGTGCTACTACATTGAAAAGCTTTTGGTTTGTCTGCACTGAAACATCACGACAATGCAACCTATATAAAAACTGAATCTAAATGGTCAGTACATGTTCAGACAGCTCTGCCAAATGATTCCTAAAGGGTTTGGTGAGGGTAGGAGTGAGCTCTGCCAGGATCTTTTCAGTTTCTGAGCTTGAAGCCTCTGCTCCCTGCAGGGACTACTTCCAAGTGTAGCAGCACTGGGGTCAGCACCACCAGCACCTTCATGCTGCTTCCCTGCAGCCTGGACACAGAGCAGGGATGCATGTAAACACCACTGAGGTCATTGTGTCATAGGCAAGCAGGTCCCTGGCAAATCCCTGCTGGTCTTCACAAAGTGCCATGGGGATACAGCAGTCAGGTAGGTGCCAGTGAATGCAAGAGAAATGAGAAAGCAACGTATGGACCATGCACACAGCACTGCCTTAGAACTACCAGCAGCCTCTCTCAAGCTCTTGCAGCAGGCTAGGCAAGAACAGGAGCAAAGAGAGGGAGCCATTAGTCTTGCAGTCCCCAAAAGACAATTTTTCTCACTCTTTTTCTCTGTTCTGCCTGGAAGGATCTGGCAGAACCAGTGCTGTACTAACCAAACTTGATGGTGTCACTTCAGGGATGTGAAACAGTCAGAACTCTTCATCTCTCCATTTGGTTTTCTTAGATATGCTGTGCTTTCAGTGGGTTTGTTATTTATTACTTTTTTTACTGAAAGCCTGCATTTTCCTATAGGTTTTGGAATGGTCTGTGGTTTCTGCTGTGTGGCCATGAAAAGGTGTTCTCTGGTACTGCTGCTCTGAAGTCCCATGGTATCTTTACCTGGTGCTGTCCTGACCTCAGTCAGAGGAGTGGGTTATATAGATTTACTTTCCATTGCAGATCTGCTTTGGTCAAAATTTACTTTTAATATAAGATATTAAAGAAAAGGTAACTGATAAGGTCAAATGTGTATGGAGTGTCTTCTGGGTAATTGTTCTCCCCTTCAAATTTATTTTCTTTTATTTATTATTTGATATATAGTATAATTATGACTGAGGGAATGTTTCAGTCTTGCTGCAGTCCCAAATGCAATTTTTTTTTCTGTGCATTTGCTTTAGCACTAAAGTAGTTGTTCTGCCTGTTCATAATCAGATCTGAAATAAGTTTTTCCACGATAGTCAGGAAAACAGGCTAAAGTGTTTTTCTGGTGGAACTGCTAAATCTCTACGGATGACAACAGCTGTTCTTGGAGCAATTGTTACTCTTAGATCAGCACCTCTCAAGTCCTGATGACATTTCTGCAGGCTATGTAATATTTTTTTCTGCTGACTGTGTCTGGGAGCCCAGCTGTGAACGTGTGAGAGAAAGCAATGCTATTGTGTTTCCACATCCTCCTCATCAGGCTGTGTCAGACCCCACTGGTATGCTGCAATCTGGGAAGGAAATCAAATTTTCAGCACCAAGGTTTCCTAAGGTGATTATGCAAAACTTGGCTAAGACTACTCAGGAAAAGGAAAAAAAACTGTATTGCTGTGTAGAAGCAGCAGATGATTATCATTAATTGAATGCATGTATTTGGCAACAAGGAAAGATAGTACATACTGTGCTATAACATACCAGATGGCTTCCCAGAGAGACTCCTCTGAACAGACTAATATGTTGGGAGCAACATCAGACTAAGCAAACACAGAGACATTTTCTTGAGACTTACTGAAAGCTAAATATCCTCATATTAAATTTCTCAGCCCTCAAAACTTGTCTTAAACTCTGCTAAGTCCTAAAATGCTTTTTTAGCATGTATGTTCGATAAAGGTGTGTCATACCCACAACCTGGAGCATTAAGGCTCCTTGAAAGAGCGCTGTGAGAAGGGGCTGGAAATCAGCCCAAGAAAGAAGCAGGAAGGTTGCACCAGTGAGTGCTTGTGAAATGTGGCCAATTCAGTATAAGGAGTATCACCTAAGCAACATATTGATTAAGCATACTGTTTGGGGTTTTCTTCTAAGATGATTAACATGGATTTACCTTGGCAAAAGAGTGACCAAGAGTAGTTTTCTGCAACAGAAAATGTCTTTCTTTTCGAAGCATGTAACAGGTCACAGGGTGACAAGGTAGCTTATAGACAGACATGGGTGCTGGAGGAGGAGACACAGTCATGATTTCCCCTCAGCCTGCAGAGCAGTATGCTCAAGGGAGAAAATTAATGACTGAGGAGGGCTTCTGGTTTTAACTCTGTTGTGCAAAGATGGTCTTGGCTTATAGCCTAGGACCATTGTACTGCAACTAACTCATATCCATCATATGAGAACAAAAAAGGAATCAGATTCAAGAGTCTCAGACTGCGACCACTCTAAGTCAGTGGAAAAACCTGAAGATGCCATTGTGAGGGTTAGCGAAGTCTCCTGGAGGAGTTCTTGAAACTCTTAGAGGAGCAACTCTCAAGAGAGACATAATTTTGTACAAGCCTATCTTGATAAGGCCTGAGGGTAGACTATCTCTTTTACGTTTTGTTACTCACCTATAAAATGTGTAATATTTTTCTTTCTCCTAATTGCTTTAATTGGTACAGAGGAAATAATCTGAAGTGGCAGAGTGGATGTTTAATGCTTCCAAGCATGGTCATTCCTGCTGTTTCTCAGACATCTGCACCTTACATGTTAATGTTCTGTATCCTTACCCCTCCATGGATATCTGTGCATTTACAGAGAAGAGATTGGCTTTCAAAGCCCATTCAATATTCTTTGTGCCTTAATTCTGAAGTACTTAAAACAGTTTATGGAAGAGAGAAGGACTCCCCAGAGAGTAGTTCAGAAGAGATTTTGCATTAGTTATCTAAAAGTTCACATCTAATGTGTGCTAGATTTAACAGAAACATCCTCAGATATTAACTATAAGAGAACTGTAGGCTTTAGAGCTTCAGCTTTATTGTTGCATAAGAAATATTTTGGAAATATAGGATTTCCCACTCTAAATCCAGGATCAGTAGACTTATAAAATCATAGAATCATAAAATACTTGAATTGGAAGGGACCTTTTAAAGCCATCTTGTCCAACTTCTCTGCAATGGACAGCGACATCTTCAAATTAAATCAAGTTGTTCAGAGTCCTGTCCAATCTGGCCATGAATATTTCCAGGGATATGGCATCCACAGCTTCTTTGGGCAACATGTTCCAGTGTTTTATCACCTTCATTGTAAAAGGCTTCTTTGGTCTATTACTTTCTCTTGGTTTAAAGCCTTGTCCTTTCACTACATGCCCTTGTAAAAAGTCCCTCTCCAGCATTTCTGTAAGTGGAAGCTGCTATAAGGTCTTCCTGGAGCCTTCTCTTGTCCAGACTGAACAACTACATCTCTCTCAGCCTTGTCTCATAGGAGAGGTGCTCCATCCCTCTAATCATCTTGGTGGCCTCCTCTGGACTTGCTCCAGCAGGTCCATGTCCTTCCTATATTGAGGACCCCAGAGGTGGATGCAGCACTCCAGTGAGGTCTCATGAGAGCGAAGTAGAAGGACAAAGGTCATTTTCCTATAGATTAAGGAAGAAAGGATAAATTTTTCATAGTATCAGAAAATATGACTTTAAAGAACTCATGAAGATCATAGTTCTAGGGCTTGCCACGTAAGCAATGAGGTTAAAACAGAAATTTTGTGTATTGCACCATTTTTGCAGATAATCTGTTTGCATGCTTTCCTGTTGTGCAATCAGAAATAAAAAACCAGGAGAAACTGAATCCACACATACAATAAAAAGAAATTTAGTTCCAAAAAAAGCACCATAAAAGAGTTCCCTTTAGTTTTACTTGTAATGATTTTCCTGTTGAAATTTGCTAGTACTCCAAGTGGAAATGACTGAAATAATTTTTACGTAGTTTTTCACTCCATCGGTGCCTGCAGTTTTAAATGCAGTGCTTGGAGCACTGTCTTTTAAAAGACACTCTATTTATTTGTAGTTCAGAGCATGTTTGCATGATCCAAAACTGCAGAGTTATGGAATTCGTCACAAGCTTTTATTCTGTTTTAATAGTGTGCAAAATATATGGGGAGATAGGAGGTGTAAAAGAAAATTTAGGAAATTTACTAGGTAAGAGTCTCTAAGTGACATAAAAAGGGTCTAATATGCTCAGCACCACCTAGTTTGTTTTGCCATAGAAACATGTTAGGACACAGAGAGTGTTGTGAATTCTGGCATTGTTTTTACAAGTGCAAGAGATTGCATGGAAGTGTATTAAGTTTTGAGTTAGGGCCAATGAGGTCTTCTGCTATTATAAGACTTAGAGGTTGCAAATACAGTAAAGAAGAGAATTATCTGAGTGCTTTTAAAAATAAGGCTAGGCCAATATGATTAATATCAAACGTTCCTTGTAAACCTTTCCATTGGGGATTTTGGTTCTCTGTGAGAAAAAAATAAACATGTGTAGTTTGATCCAAAAGCTAAGTTACTGTTCATTGAAACTGAAATAAGAAAAACACTGTCTGGTACAAGGGAGGAGAGAACAAATCTCAAAACCTCATAAGCTAAGAAAAAAATCTAGCTGCCAAACTTTGCTCAACCTCTGTCTTCAGCTTCTATAGGATATGAAGGATCTTTTTATCACTTGTGTTTGATGACTATACTAACTTCTGACTTTAATTCTAAGCCAGCCATATGAAGGAAAACAGCCCCACATTTTTACCTTGACTGCTTATTTCTGTGTGGTATGATGTAGAACCACTGTGTCAAAGTACTTAAAACTCTGTCAAGATAGTTACAGCCCAACAGTTACAGGGAATTAACTGTATTGATTGGGAATTATTTTTCTCAGGAAATAGCACAGGAAACAACTCTATAAACTACCAGTAGTATTCAAGGTTTATTGAAACATTACCAGCGTAATCCCTCTGAATCCTCAGCTGTGACCATGCCCAAATGCTGAGGGGAAAAGTAGTGATAATGTACTACCATGAAGGACTGCTCATCTCTTAACCTTTAGGTTTCTAATATGTTTCATCATAATAGGCCATAAATATGTGTATTGCTCCCTGCCACTGGCTCCTAGACATAAGGTTTAATCACATGGGCCTCACATTTTAGGGAGAGGCAGGCAAGATAGCAAAATCTACTGTATCCACAACACACTTACTACCCTGCAGCATAGTTTTTGCCATATTTTAAAACTTGCACCCCATACAGCTGGAGAAATGCTTGTACTATGCAAGTGCAAATGGTGACCAACAGATATTCACTCACAAAACCTCTTCAGGACCTTCTCAGTGTCAGCAGGAGCTGTTCTGCCTCTATTGCAGAAATTAACTGCCTTGGCACAGAAGGAAAGTTTTAACTCAGCTGACCTCTGCTACAGGCTCCTCTTGTTGCTAAAGTCGCTTAATAGCTCTCATTTAAATAAGAAATGTTTTCTGAGAAAAGGAGTCACATCAATAGGAAAAAAAATACTGTTTAATTGATATACCACCTTAATTTATAACCTGTGGGATAATGGTGACAAACAGAAGCAAACTTGTTTGGTGTGGGTGAAATGCTGGTGGCTATACTAGATGTTGCAAAAAAATAAAAAGAGGTAAAATAATTTTTGCCACTAATAATTGAGTCAATTACTGATCAAAATCTCATGTTCTCTTTAGCAATTTCTAAAAAAAGCCAGTTTTTATTTTGAGCCTATTTCTTCACAGTACATAAGAGTGTAGTATCTGAAATGTACTATTTTACAGGGGTTGTGTGAAGTTATCTACCAAGAAAAACAAGTTTTCTTAACAGAATCACATTTCAAAGTGTGTTCATCAAGCAGAATCCAGCGCTATACTTAGCCAAAAAAAAAAAAAAAAAAAAAAAAAAAAAAAAAAAAAAAAAAAAAAAAAAAAAAAAAAAAAAAAGGCAGTAAAAGTGATAAAAACCACGTTTTTATGATTCTTGTCGTAAAGATATGGTGATACTTCCCCCTTACATAGAGACAAGGGTGGCTGAATACAGACTGTGCAATCAGAAACTTTACAGTTCGGACACCACTAGATGGCACTAAATACCTGTCAATAGAGCCAGGTGTGCGGCAGGTGACGTCATACTTGACGTCATCTTCAGGAAGGACTGAAAGGGGCTTGTGATGTCGTATGAAGCACTCCTCTGTCATACTGATGTTCTCGTTTACTTTTTTCTTTTCTTTCCATTTTGCCTGATTCAGAAGAATGAAGTTCAGTAGTTTTGAACTAATCAAACTTCAAGAAATTCTTTTTCAATACAATTTAGTATGGATTATTGTATAAATAAATTAGTATGTGTTGCACACTAGACTAAAGCTCCAACCTAAATATAAACTAGGGGGGACATACCTATAATTAAAAGACACTTCTAGGAAATAGTAGTTTCTTCCACCCTGGTTAATAAAAAGAAATTATTTGTGACTAAAAGTAACTATAAAGCTCTCCATGGTTTTGCTGAACCTTCTGATACAGCTTGGTATGATCACTCCTCAAGGAAAACCCTGGTTCTGCCTCTCATAGAAACATTCAGTCATTTTGGAGGATGATTTGAAAGGAAAAGTTTGTATGACAGAAAAGAACAAGGTCAATAACTTCTCTCAAGGTCAATGATCAACAACTAAGAAGACAACTCTAGCAAGTGTTTTATGCCAGGTGTGTGAGAATACTCACACAGTGGATCACAAGGCGGAGGCCACACTTCCTTTCCTGTGACCCAGCACAAGGTGCCAAGAACACAAAAAAGTTCAACTTAAATTGAACAAAATGGCTTCACAAGGTGAAACAGATTTACCACACTGACTGCATCACATACGTATGGATGTCATGGTCTCATGTTTATGGATAGACTCGGACAAAGAGGAGAAGCAAGCACTCTTCTACTGCAGCTGTGTTTGGGTTTGATACCAGGCAAAGTACCTATGAGAGGTTCAAAAGCATAGTATTAGACTTCTTATTCCTACCAGTAGCATGAACTCATTTTAATGCTAAAATGTTTATATGCTGCTCTTTTTCTGAAGAAAAATCTGATTCAATTCAAAAAGGGCAGGTCTTCCTAACAAAAGAATCCATTGAGAATGATGATTCTTGCACTGGGAATTAAGATGTATTTTACTGAACATATAAAATGACAACATAATGACAATTCCAGCTTTCTAATTCCCCTGTAGAAAAGAGGCAGATTAACCATCTCCAGAACTGACTGATTTTATATATATATTTCCCCCACCTCTCCCTCAGGAGATATGGCTGATTGTTCAACTCATTCTGTTGACTGAAAGAGAATCCCTTCTGATTTTTATTCCTGGAGAAAGCTCAGAGGAAAACTACCTGACTGTTAAAGCACTTTGCCAAGTGGCTGGTGTGTTTAGCTTCCAAACTGGTTACAATCAGCAGCTTCAAATCTCATAAGTGTCTCCTGGGTTAGCAGCAGAAAGCAACACAGCCACAACCAAGTAGAAATTTCAAGCATTCAGTGGACAAAGACTTTTCAAAACATGTTTTCCAGCTGGTTGAAAACAGTAGATAGAAATAAGAGGTGGTTTACTCTGATCTTTTTGCAAATGCATATGGCAGTTCTATTGTTTCCTTTACACCTTATTAATGGGCTGATATCAAATTACTTCAAAGAGTAATTTTTTGCTGCAACCAGTTCACTGTTCAGGTGGATCCCAGGTGTGTCAGGAGTAGACAGAAAGTTCAGAATTTTGCCCTCCTCTCCCCATGTACAGATCTGTGCTCCAACCTCTCACCGGGTTTGTCCCTGTATTGCTGTTATCTTAAACATCTTTCTTCTCTGTAGTAAAAACTGGTTCCTCCACTGATAATCAAACATTGAAATGTGGAGTGAGAGTTATGGTGATACATGAAATGTGTGACATTTTGAAAACAAAATAAAACAAAAACAAAGAATTGCCACTTACATCTCGACTGAAACACACAAGTAAGGAAATAACCCTTAGCTGTGGCACATATATTTCAAATGGGAACCTTTGTATTTACTGATACAAAAGCTTAGCAGCATCCAGACCTCTTGTGGGACTGCAACAGGAGCAGCTGTAGATTCTTTGCTTTGGCTGTTTAATTAATATCTCCCCGCCTTTGATTAATTTGCATAGCAGTAAAAATTTAAAAGAAGTGTGTTGTAGCTTCAGCATTTAGTGACATCTGAAATCTGTTTTCTTGGATCATATTTACCTTGACCTTTGGGTACTACATACATTTAGCTTTATAAAACTTTTAACCTCCTTCCAAAGCAGCTTCTTAAAAAGATGTGTTCTCTGTTTAGACATTCCTGAGTGGAGGGGACGTATAGGATATGTCTGTATTTTTTCCTGTCCCTTAATCTGTTAATAAAACACTTGGGCACACTCAGTCAATATTATATTGAGACATTTGGGGACTTACAGCCGGCTGCTTGTTGGGTGGATCAATATCAAAGGCAAATCTGGAGGCAGACTTTGGAGGGCCAGAGGAGACTGTAGTATAGAAGGAACCAAATGCAGAGAAATGAGACCACAGAACTGCAGAACAGAACCACTTAAACATATTTTTTCCTAACTCTACATACTTTAGTTTTTTTCCCTTTCAACAGGAAAGTGTAGCCAAATTAAACAGAAATTACCATACTTATTAAATGGCAATTAGGGTTTGTTTGCTGCATTGCATTTATTCCAAATTAATTTACTATTGCTATATTGGTGAACAGTTAAACCATTTGATATGGTTGAATGTGCACATTAATATAATTTAAAGAGCATAATGATTACCCATTTTATTACTTCTGTATTGTAATGCTGAATTAATTTATGCCAGTTATAGTTGATTATTATGGTTATTAACATCAGTAAGTGCTCTTTAACAATCAGTCGAGATCTAACACTAACTGCCTTGTTAGAGCTAAATTAAATGCTGGAGACACTGTGCTCACTCTGTAACCCTATCCAGTTTCGCTGCAGTTTTCTTCCTTTTACCTAGTAACCTCAGAAGCTGGATTAACTGCAGCAATTATATGCCTCATTAGCAATAAACAATACTAGCTGGCTGCTGGTGGCTATTGTGCCACAGGTGCACATAGCCATTACAGCTGTCTCAGCAGACAGAGGGGGATACAGCAAAACCTCTTCTCTCTGGAGTGGCTAATCTCCAGGAAATAGAAGGTGTTTTAGCCTGCTAATGACAAGGAATGAGGGACAATGTTGACATGCTCCATAAAGCTGCAGAACAAGGCAAAATAAATAAAAAAATTGGCTACTGCCTCTCTATGACTAACTAAAGAACCATGATATATAAGTTTTAAAATTTCTGTATAAACAAACTACAGTGCCCACAGTTAGTGTAAAATATGTCGAAACTACATTTTTAATGGTTTTGACTTCTACCTATACTAAATAGCTTAATTTGAATAAATATTGCCACTTCCAGCTACATAAGATCAATTTAACTGTTGATTAAATGCAAGTCTATTTTTACTAGAAAAATCAAGGGTGGTGTTATAATTTTAAAATCATGCTGAACCTTGAAAAATTTTTCTTCATTTCAGGAAAGGGTAGATGTGTTCTGGTCCCTTCTCCAAATCTTTGTTTACTTAATTTTCCTAATTGAATTCCTAATGTGAAATAAAGTCTGAGACAATACAGATAAAGGATTTTGCTTTAAGATCCTTTCATTAAGGTGGGGTCGTGGGAGATGTTGCAGAGATAATAGCAGGGCAAAGAAAGTTCAGGTGATCCCACAGGTCCCTGACACCTTGGTAAAGGCAAAACAGGAACCTGCTGTCTGCGCAAGACCCTTGAAGCAAACAATTCCCTTGCAACAAAAGAAAAAGTCCAGTGTCTGCAAAATTATCATGGCTAGGCTTCGCGAACGAAGATTTGGGATGCAAAATTATACTAGATTATTTACTAGTCCAAATAATACATAAACTTTGGTAACTGGAGATGTTAGATAAGGATATAGCACTCAGGGGAACTCTTGTCATTTGTTTACCAAAGAGATCATTGGAGAAAATATTATATATATTATGTTTCACAGAGCCTGAATAATTGGGGTTTAACTGGGGGTTATATGTGGTTGAAACTTCACACGGTGTTTGCATGTCTGATTGGTATACTACAAAGTTTATAAGCAGTCTTTTAACATCCATATCTCAGGTCTCATGGTCCACTTTATCTGTATCTATATTGTTTCTTTGTGGGTTACCTTTAAACAGGCATACAAACATGTCACTACCATGAGATCCTGATAAGATACAGGATGGCATTGGAGGCAGGTGGGCAAAGGTGCACAGAGCAATGCCAGAGAAAGCAAATAGTAACTACGTTATCATTTCAGCTAGATCTCACTTTGAAATGATGGGTACAGGTACTTTCTGAGCCTGGCTCATCTAAATAACCCTGTAAATTCATATCCTTCCTTTTTTGTCAGTTAAAGAGGAAGCACTGCAGATCTTTAGGGCAAGGAGTGAACACTAGTGCAACGTACTAAGAACAAGAGCAGTTTCTTTGGTGGTATGCCCCTTCCCAGCCTCCCTGGCTAGGATCACACACCCACAGCACACCCCTGGGATGGCTGAAGAATGAATCCAGATATTCCTTTCCACTTCAGCCTGAAATCCAATAACTCCATACCAGTATAATATAGTAGTAGTGTATTGCCAGAAGGATAAGAAAAAAATGCACAAAAAGCAGCTGCAGGAAAGCAATCCCCATCTCCAAACTAGAGCAGAAAACGAGTCTAATCTCAGACCACTCTCATCCCAAATAAAAATTGCTTTATGAACTGCTGTCAAACCCCTAAGTAATAGTGGCTACAGCATAATTGCACTTGACAAGGGGAGCAGCATATGCCAAAATTAATCAGGATACTAGACTGTGTAAAAGAGAATGGCCTAGAAGGTCCAAAGAAATCTTACGCTAATTAGAAGCAAGAATATCAATTGGTCCCTGTATATAGTGTGGAGGCAATTCCTGTGTGGGATAAGAGACCCCCAGAAACCAAGTCTAACCTTGCAAGGAGGAAGATGTGAAAAGATTACTACTATCCTTAATAGCAGTGGTGTGCAGGGTACCTGAGCCTTTGGGCAGAAATGATTCAAAAACTAGAAACACAGTTTGGTAAAAGACAGTAAAACACAAGTAATATTCTTACCAAAAAAAAATGAAGAAAAATATTCAGACCAAGAAAAAGAAAATAGTAAACATACTTATTAAATACAGAAACTGATGAATTCTTTTAGCCAGAAGTAGGAAATTGGGTAATGAGAGGAGAAACCAAGGAGGAGGGGAGAAAAGGGTTATGGAAAATACAATGACATCATGTTTTCATGACAGGATGTAGAGTACGTTTTATTTAAGGTGATAAAGATGATCAAGGGGAAAAATTTCTGTTTTATGAATTTTTTTAGGAAGAAGTCATGGAAGGTTTGAGACTAGAGGTTTGGATGTACCACCTCCTGCCACTACAAGCACAGAGGAACCCTTTCACTCTGTATGCAGCTTTCAGACTCAGACCTGTCAAAACTGGCAGGTCCACAGGCAGTAGGTTTTATGTGTCTCATTTTTGGACATATCATAGATGCTCAGTAGATCTGCACGTACGTGACAAGCCTGCCAGATCACAGACAAGTCTGGACTGTGCAAAGCAGAACAGCTTTCTCCTTGGTGTGCAGGAGAGCTGCTCTTTATAGACACCATGATCATTCGGCTGGGATTTTTGAACATCTGATAGCCCGGGCTGCTAGCCATCCTGAAATCTCAAGACCCAGAAAGTTGGCAAGTGTGAAACATTTTTCCTTTTCCTCTGTAAGTGAAAGTTTTTCACACATCTCTTTTAAAATGCAAGACTCCTTTCCGGCCTCTGAACATCTGCTCTCAGCTGGAGTAGAGGGGACACCAGAGTGCTACTACAGGGCATTTAATTAAGGTGTATAATTCCCTTTTGGAGAAAGTGTGCTGGCAGGCAACTGTTGCTTGGTACCCTCCTGACTTATGTGTTTACATGCATCATATTCACATACTTCTTTATTCTCCAGTATTTGTCCAGGATTCAAAATATGACTTGGACCCATCCTGGACCCAATGAGATTATTCTGCAATGCCCTTCCTCTGAGAAGCTGCCCAGGTTTCATTTTTAACTGCAAACCCTACTGAATATCATGTATCTTCCAGTTGTTACGTGAATTTCAGATGCTTCAGTGAAGAGGAAAATCTTGTTTGACAGACTATTGCCACTCTATCTTGTCTTACTGGTTGCTTTTTGTTATGTAATCTTTTCTTTTAATATGTGATGAAGAGATATAACTTACTGGGTCAGATGATCAGATTCATACTGGTATCAGTCAACAGAAGACAGGCCATTTTATCCCTCTGATGTGTCAGTCTCCTCCTCTTGCTCCTTTCTTTTTGTTCCTTGTTTTATGGTAGCAGTTGGAGGTTTCAGCTGAGGTGAGGCTCTCAGCATATTAAGGATAATAATAAGGCATAAAAAAGACCACCACTCTTCCAGAAAGCTTGGATCCATGTTCAGATAACCTAACGCCCACCGAAATCCTCATGTCCAATTTTTCAACTGCTTGTTTCTAAGTTACAATTGTCTTTGTTTAGACTCAGAAGGGGACAGTGAAATACCTAGCATCCTCTGAGAGTTCAGTGGCAGGGCACAGTATAGAAATAAGTTTCCTACTTAGAGATTTAATTCCCATGCAGTTTTATGTGTCTCCACTTTAATTCAAGGATGTTAATACTTCTGTATGAAAATTGTATGATTTCCTTTACTCCTGTGTGGGGCAGTGTTTAGTGATGTAATGATGTCTCCCTACCAGCTTGCAGTCTTGCTGCATTTCCAATGTCAGTGCTAAAAAAAAAAATAAAAGAAAGAAAAAAAAAGAAGGGCTTTGAGCAGAGCCTGACTGGCTGACACTGTGCACTCTGCGTGCTCTCATATGCACACTGCAGGCCTTCCTGCAAGCTACCTCCCTACCTAACAGGTTCCTTCAGCCTTTGGAGACAGTCAGGGAAAGAGAATGAGAGAGACACGTTCAGAAGTAGTTGCATTTACTGTGTCAGAAATAAAAGCAGCCCTTGAAACCTCTTTGGGGATGGAGGGGTCTGGGGAGTAAACTCTGGTTTGAAAACAGCTCAAACTTCATTTCTTCCTTTTTTTTTCTCTCTCTCTCTCTCTTCTCCATGTAGCACCCTTATATTTCAATGCTAAGTGCTTTTTAAATTCCTCCTGGGGTGACTATTTACATATTATAATGTGAAGTAATGAAGGGAAAGGGATGTTATGCAAAGCAATTGCCTCTTGTCCTCCTCTCCTGAGTGCAAGGGCCAAGCACATTTCCTGCCATCTGTTTAACTCCATCTCCTCATGCTCATAATGAACCTGGCAGTGCTGGGCAGATGGAAATCACTGGCAGGCATAGCTGTTTACTTGTAAAGGCAGCCCTAATTTGTTAGACTTGCCAGCCAAGTCCCCAGTGGTCAGATATTTCATAGTGATGGAGGGTTATTAAAAGAGCTCAGGTGAAGAAAGCTCTTCCCAGCATATGGGAAGACTGAGCTGAAGGCTGAGTTTTGCCACTGTGCCAGAACAGCAGCAGAGCTGGGTGCTGCTATTAGCCCAATTGGGGCCAGGTTCCCTGACCTTGTCTGGTGGCAGTTCTCACTGGGTCCCACACTGACCTGGGCTTCATTAGCTGTGCAGCCATCTGCCACAGATCATATTTATCTCAACTTAAGACCTCACTAAAGAACAAGAGGAAAAATGTGATTAGGCTTTTGTGTGTTGGCTACAAGGCAGTTTGCCTTGTGAAAGGCACATGGGCAGCTACTCCAGTGAAAAAGACTTTTTTAGAAAATAAAAGGATAACTGAATAAAATGTGGATGTCATGAGAACACTCTAGGGACTGCTGGTTGGTTTATCTTTCCACATCATTCATATCTTTTTTTGTCTTCTCCCTCCCCTTGCTCTCTCTGATATGAAGTTAGAGATGAGAAACTGAGAGAAATAATTATTTAGTGTAACCAAAGTTGGTTCATCAATACAAAAAATTAAAAGCAGAGAAGGAATTAGAAAAATATGAATCTTAGAGTCATTTAATACATGAGACATAAAGGAGAAATTCTGTTCCTGTTACAGGATTACTTATCCCTTATTAAAATTTGCCAGTTATGGGGCCAATTTTTGACAGTCTCATGAAATCTGGGGTAGAGTGTAGTTCAAATGAAAAATAAGACACAAAGTTTTTACAGAAATAATTTATGTTTCCTAGAAATGTCTGCCTAATTTCTTATCTTCCAGCCAACTGATCATTTTAAAATAATATTTCAAAATATTTTGTGTAGGATGCATATTTTGCTTAGAAACAAAGACCAAATGTATATAGAGACACCTTCAGATTTTTTGGATTTGAAGCCTGTATTTCACCATTCAAGCTATATAGATGCATATTTGCTCATTCTACCAACATATTTGACATTCCCTGCATTGAACTGTGGCTTCTTTGCGCACAAATATTCCTTGCTCTTCTGGAATTACCATTTTTTGAGGTTTGCCTGGAACAGGGAAGGTGAGGGGAAAAAAAGGGTTGCATCATTCACTTTAAAAAAACATAAGTATTTCATTATATTTCAACATAAGTCAGCTACCTGGTCATCACCAGCCTAACTCAGCATCCAGCAAAAGCAATGGACTGTATCAATAGTTGTTGGTTGGATAAACTAACCAGTAAGTAACTGAATCCACATGATAAAACATGAGCTTGACAGAATTGTTTTATATGGGGGAAAGACAAAATTCATCATAGTTCTACAATGAATTATTGTGTAAGAATGGCTCCTTCCTTTTCTTCTTTTTCTCTTAGGATGTCATATTGTTTCCTGATATGTCACGTTGCATGTGTAATGCCAATATACTTAATCAAAACAGAACTTGACTAATTTGTTTTTAGGAAAACTCAGTTAATCTTGGACAGAATAGAGCAGGATACATTTAATTGTGATTTACTCCAAAACAAGTACCCACGCAGGTAAAAAATATGATTTATTTCTCCTTTTATAGAAAGCAAGTCTCCATATTTTATGGCTGTTATAAGATATTAAAGAAAACATTAGACCTGAAGGTTACTATTCATTTAATTTAAAATGTTCAAGTGCAAGACAATTGTAATCTAGATGTCATAGGCTGTAATCCTGCTGACAGTTTTTTTTCATGAACTATTTGAGATGTATAGTGGTTTACATAACAGCAGAAATGGACTCTGGTTTCTTACCTTTACATCAAATGAGTTCCCCAATATATCACCTTTAAAGCAGATACCAAAATCTTTGCTAGAATGACAAATACCCATAATTCCTAGTAAATTTAAGAATCACCTTCCCTTAGCTTCCACACCCTGTCTACTTCAATCTGTGCATGAACTTCCACCAGTCAGTTTATATTAATATCATTGATTTCAGAAAGCAATGAAGTCTAAAGGAGAAATATCAAAAAGATAATATTTTTTCCTCTTTTTTTTCTCCTCAGTATCTTGGCAAATTAATTATTCCTTTGAGGAAGTATAACAGCACAGTAAGTTCATGCCCATTTCCATAGTAAGTGAAAGAGGACTTTCAATTTAGCAGAAAGATAAGTCAACTGGAACCCACTGTTTCTATTCTAGTAGACATCACTTTGAAAAAGCAAAACCGGTTTTTGCACAGAAATAAAATCTTATATTGTTTTTCTGTTATTTTTTGGGGGGGAGAAATTAAAAAACTACAAAACCCCTCAAAATAAAATAAAACAAAACAAAAAAAACCCACACCGACCAATAAACAAAACCAACTAACCATAAAGAACCCAAATTTAAGTTACAGATGTAAGAATTTTGGCATGCCAGAAGTAATACATTTGCTTAACATCTGATCTTTGCCATGCTGCCCTTTGTTATTTCTGAATATAGTATTGGGGAGAAACTTGTTTTTGACACTCCAAGCTGCTGTGTCTGTGACTGCTGAGCAAGTAAAACTCTGCTGTTGGGTTTTTTCTCCTTTCAATATAAGACTCTTCATAGTGCAAGATGACTAAATAACAAGCTTTCCATTAGTAAGTAGTCACAGAAATCAGACCCTCTGCATCCATTTTTCAGAAATGCCAATCTAAGTTTCTTCCACCAGTTTTCAAATCAGCCAAGAGGTTTTCAAGATACTCTGTATATTTAAACACAACACATTTGGGCCAGCCCTTGACATCTTTAGTCTTTCTGTAAATGTCTGCTTTTCTCCTAAAGTTGTAGAAATGCTCTGAACTTTTTCCATGCAATATACTAGATCAACTAGAAAGTGGAACAGCTTATTGCATTCATGCTTGTTTAATTAAAGAGTCATCACTTTTAGATTGGAATCTCCATTAATTTTAGGTTTGCACTAAAATACAAATATCATATATTTTTAAATAAACATAGGTTACAATGGTGAATAAAGAAAAGTTTTGATAGCAGAGAATCTTCATGCTTCCAAAAGATTAAAATAAAAAAAAAAAAAAGAGTTTGGCATAAAGAACACTGCAGAATCCTATGACTGAGTGCCTTCAGGACATTGCTATATTAGACCTTCAGGTGTTATTCCAAGGTCAAGAATTTTTCTATGGCAAATATATAGCCAAATGATACAGTAAACAGTACAGCAAAATTAATGCAGTTAGTTTTGACAAATATGGAAAATATCTCTCACATTTTTAAAGAAAATAAAAAAAAACAGTAGAAAAACCTGGCCATTGCTAAGTGTTTTCTCAGGGGTGAAAGATTTCTAAACGTGGAATAGTTGTCTTGCATTGTTTTGAAGTGAATGCTACCTAAAGAGAAACACATTTTGCCATTAATAATGGTGACAAATGGGGGGTTCTATTTCTTGCTTTTTATTAGTTACTTCACCACTTAAAACAGTGTCACTGGGGCAAGGACCTGGTTTCAAGCATCAAGTTAGCTTTGAATGAATACTTTGAAAAGATTACTTAAAACTGAGTTGTCCAAAGGAAATGACCTGTCATTCCAGGTAAAATACATTATGAATTACTTCATTAATTTAATTGCAGACTGGTTAGATTTATGTTCACCCCTCTGTGTGTAAATTTTTCTTTAAAAGCAAACATTTCTCCTTATTTCTAATTCAGATTTTGAAACAGTTCTGTCAAATTATGTATATATATATATATATATATATCAGCAGAATTAGTAGATATTCAGGACACTGAGTTAATAACAGGAAGGTGGCTTCCTTTGTGAGTAGATGATGATGGTTTGCACAGTTCATATAAATCACTTCTCATGCAACTCATAGCAGCTTTATTTGAGCAACACAGCCTGCTGGTTTTGGTTGAGGTAGAGTTAATTGTAATCATAGTAGCTAGTATAGGGCTGTGTTTTGGATTTGTGCTGGAAACAGTGTTGATTCAGGCATATTTTGGTTACTGCTGAGCTACAGAGTGAGCTACACTACTACAGAGTTACACGGAATCAAGGCCTTTTCTGCCTCTCACCCCATCCCACCAGTGAGGGGGCTGGGAGGGGACAGACCTGGGACAGCTGACCCCACCTGACCAAAGGGATACCTCACACCATATGGCTTCATGATCACTACATAAAGCTGGGGGAAGAAAAAGGAAGGGGGGGTGTGGTGTGAGTGTATGAGTGTGTGAGTGTGTGTGTGTGTGTGAGCGTGTGTTGTTCAGAATGTTGGCATTTGTTATCCCGAGTCACCATTACATGTGATGGAGCCCTGCTGTCCTGGAGTTGGCTGAACACCTGCCTGCCCATGGGAAATGGTGAATGAATTCCTTGTTTTGTTTCACTTGTATACACAGGTTTTGCTTTACCTATTAAAGTCTTTACCACGGCCCAGGAGTTTTCTCATTTTTACCCTTCTAAATCTCTCCCCATCCCACCAAGGGGGAGGGAGTGGCTATGTGGGGCTGGGATTAAACCATAACACTCAGTGAAACTAGTTATTAAAAAGTAAAAGCAAACAAATTGTCAAGACTTGTGAGGGAACTCAGTAAATAAGGAAAGGTGTTTATAAAAAAAAAATCTCTTAATAACCCATTCATTTACAAAATTGTAGCCATGTTCGATTATTTTTGGTATTCCCATAAAATACTTTGGTCCAGAAAACAAAAGGAGTGCACATTAAATACAGAGATACTATATTCATAACCCAAAAGCTCACTCTCTATTTCATGCTTTTGATGATTAACCTGAGGTGTGCACAATGTCACTTATAGTATCATACAAACATCCTTCAGTGTAATGTAGTTTTATTCAAATTCCTATTGCTTGAGCATTCACTTAATATAGATAACAAGGATGTGTAGATCACTATTCAAAAAGACATTGTTTGACAGTATCTCTGTAAATGGTCTCTTTTTCTAAAAAGCAAAAGAAGTGCCTAGCAATTCTTATTAAGACCTATAATACTTATTTGCAAAACCACTCACTTGAGAAAATACTTTTCTTTCCAAAAATAGCAAGAAGAACATTTTAAAAGATTTCTACATGGATGTTCTTACTTTTCCATGACTTTTCATTCCTGTTAGCACCTCCACAGCATTTGTCACATAGCATGGAAAATGATAGGACACTTTCCAGACTTCAATATTGAATGACCAAAAAGGAAGCCAATATTTAAATATCTTTTATTTTCATTTCCATGCTTTTGTTCTCTGTAGGGATTTGAACAACAGAATAGAACTGGATGTCTAACATTTAATAGTTTCCTCATTTCCCTGAATGTTGTTTTCCTAGGTATTCCAAAGGCCAATCAACTCTTCTGTAGGAACTTCTTCATTCCCATATATATCAAAGAGGAAGGCAATTATACTAAACTTAACTTAAAAATCTGGGGGAAAAAGGTATATATCCTTCATCCTACGCAGTGAATGCAAGACTTCGTGCAAACATGGAACCAGAGAGAGAAAAGTAAGGTCAATGCTCCTTGGATAAATCCAAGTGGTCAGTCACATCTCAAAGCATATTGACACCTCCCTCTGACTTTGCAGTCTGAGTATCCATGTACTGATAATGGTACCTGCATACCTGCAGAGACATGCTTACCTTGCAGATGTCCTTTCCCTTAAAAGAACTGTAAGAAAACAGAATCTTAATTCAAGTACAGCACGGTTGGTCTTAAGAACAGTGCAATATCAATTCATGAAATAGGCTCAGGATTTAACTCATGTATCAGAGGAAAAAAATCAGAACTATTCCATACTTTTTAATGTGTTCTTGTTGTCACCTTTTCCTGGCTAGGCTAGTTCACAAGTGTCTTAGTGTGCGCATAATATGTATTTCCAGCCCTGATTTTGGTATTTATTCTTTATTTTCAGTCACATATCCCAGTGACATACTTGGTAGGGCTGTTTTCCAATACCATGCCATTGCTACTGTAGTGGAATGATAAATTAATGTAACAGTGGCAAGCAGGCTCAAGCAAGTAATTCCTTAAAGAAGTAGGCTCATCTTAGTCTGTTTCCTTAAGATGCAGCCTCATTACTCAACCCTAGAGTTACCTGTAAGGTAATCCCAAGAGTTCCTACGGTGAAGAATGGAAATATTCTTTGTAAGTAGTATTTATATTTAGGCCACTTTTATAAGTTTAGTACAGCTCTAGGATTTAGTTAGTCTCAACCAATTTTATCTGTCTAAAATAAAAGACTCAAGTGTTAGTCATTTGTTCTATGGTCAATGGAAAAAGGTTCTTCCCAGAAGATACTTCATCCTATCTAATTTAGAGGTGCGATTCCGTCTTTGGAGATGTCTGTATCTCTATGATGACTATCGCTATAGTTAGGTATGCCTAAATTCCTTAGTCAGGGCACTCTAAACTCATGCAAAAAACATCATCTGCCAGTTTCAAGCCAACTCATTCACTTTATACTAATGTAAGTTACAAATTCACTTTACACTAATGTAAATTGCATACTTTTTTTTCCCTTTAATATTTCAGCAGAGAATTATTCAGAGGGCAATATCCAGTGCAGACAATTGTCATAACTTGATGAAACTGCAGCAGGCATTGGAGTAAGGAAACAGCAATTACCCTTAGCAAAAGTTGCTTAAAAGACACAGAGAAATTTAGATTCAGTTGCACATAGAAATACCTAAACACAGTTATACTGAGAAATGTAACTGTGAAAGAGTTTGCGTGACATTAATGAAAAAGTTGGATTTGGGGAACTGATTCAGAACTGCAATGAACAGTAACAATATCTCAGTTGCTGTCAAGAATAAAAAAAAATCCAATATTCAGAGATAACATGAATATTATAACATTGATTATTTGTGTCATAAAATGGAAAACATATTGTAATTTCCTTTGGCAACTTGCTTAGCATAGGAGGAGTAATCTCGAAGGAACAGTGTTCTGCCTGACCATATGCATGAATAGATGGCTGTCAAGTTTATACTGCATTGTCTTCAGACTGGCATCATGCCAGCCCTCAGGCAGGCAGCAGAAAGATATATGTCGAAAGAGGTAGTCAAATTGCTTCCCTATGGCTGCTTTATAAACATACATATGTTAAACACATTTATTAGGGCAATCAGCAGCAGCAAGTGCAAGGGCCCTTCTTCTCCCTCATGAGGGGTAGTCGTTGCTTACATAGGAGTGAGAAGTTGGAAGCTGGCCCAGAAATCTGGAAAGCATATTATGCTGGATTCCCCATGGAGGATCACTTTGCTGCCAACGTATCTTGCTCTGGGGTTTCAACACACCATCAATCTGGAACCTGGCAGCCACCATTCCCCAGCTCACCTCAGCTCATGCAGCGAGCAGACACAGTGCAACTATTTGTCTCAGATTGCAGCCCGGCCACTCATGGAAGGGAAGGAGGATGGAGGGAAACAAAAAACCTCCGGTGGAGCCGTGGTCTGGGTTGCGCAGCTCCAGCAAGTTGCCTGTTGCAGCAACACAGCCGTTTGAATGACACACTCACTGCTCTTTGTGGGACCACAAGCCATGGCAAGTTTGCACAGATATATGGCCCTGAGCAAGGAGGAGGGGAAGGAAGAGGAAGAACTCGACTGGAGCTTTCAGACAAAGTGCTCTCAATTACTTTTCAGCATGAGCTGTGTTAATAGTTTTAAGACTCGGGAGAATTTTACAAATCTCAATTAAATCTCAAATAACTTCTACTTATGAGTGCAGCTGTTGTTCAGAGAGCATTGCACTCCTTGTGGGAAGTAAGTTACTGATTTCTTATCCTGGAGACCCTGACAAATGTGAAGGGAATATCAGTGATCCACGTTACATTGTCCAGTGACAGTAGATGCAGTCAGCACATTCACAGAGTGATCAGCCCTGCCCACGTTCACACAGTGGTGGGATGCTGCAGCCCTCAATGGAGGTGAGGTTGTTTGTTTTCCCCTTGCTCTCCTCCTCCTTGCTCTATTTCCATGGCATATTTCCTGGAACATAAAAAAGAACCTGAGGGTAACCAAGAGAGCTAAAATTCTAAGTCTAGGAGCTATCAATTCTTGGTTTTTCTCCTCTTCCTCAGAAGCAGCTGATTATGCTCCTTATACTGGTGGTGTTTACTACTTCTGTTTGACCCTCCTGGGCCTAAAACCCCTGGCAGTATAAGTTGAGTGAAGAACTGCTATCCAGTCATTAATACAGATGCAAATACTTGTTTAGGTTTAGTCCCACCCACTTGAATTAATACATTAACACGCATTGAAATTTTTCTGTACCTTAAGGCAAGTCATTAGAGTTGTCCTCCCCTTGCAATAGGCCTGTTCTGTCTCTCAGTTCATACCTCATCTAAATTTCAGGAATTATGCACAGAAATAGGCACTGTCTGTGCAATGCGGTTATAAGACTGGCCAAAGCTTGTACTTTCAGTTAATCTAAAATAAACAGTCAGAAGTGCTCTGTTGGACAGCAAGTGCTGTTCCACCTAAGCAACACCAAGTTATTTTTATATCTCTGTAACTTACTTAAGTTTTTACACTTCTAGTTTCACACTATGAATTGGAGCGTAAAGCTGGAGGCAAACATGCTGGAGGCTTAAGGCAAGGCAACATGCAGGCAGAGCACAGTTCTCTGCCCATTCTTCGAGACAGATGGGTATGAGGTAGCTCCAGTCTGAAGCCCATCCAGTTGCATTAACTCATGCTGTGATTGAGCTAATTAGTTCTCCTAAAAGCTTTAATCTGACAGTGCCCAGCTGGGGAGGCATGGCCTGAGAAAGGTGGATCCAGCTCAACCCCCAAAGCTGTACAGTAATTCAAATGGACATTGTTTTCTTTCTATAAAATACAAACCTGGGAATCAGACCTGTAGTGGGGCACATTGATTTAAATCTGGTGTCTGCTGCAATAAACAGACTGCTCCCAGAGGGTAATCTGGCCTTATCTTTTCCTCTTTCCAAAAGAGAAAAAGCTAAATGAAAACAATAAATTCCTGATGTGTGACTGACTATAGGATAAAAAGTGGGGGGTTTCCCCTCCATTTTGTTACTAGGTATCACCAGTGAATTACCTAATTTTGATATATGTGTGGTCTGTAGCCATAGGCTGTGTCTGACATTTTTAAATGGTTTCATTTTATAACATATGCTCTGCACAGGAATCATCTCATGTAACATATGGCTTACAGGAACACAGGAAAATAGTGGGTTTGCATGAGAATTCTGTGTTAAAATTGGGAATTTTCTTCACCTTCCACATTGCCTCGAGTATTTAATAGGTAACTCATTTGTTCTGTTTGTTAGTTGAGGCTAAAAAAAATATGAAACAAACAAAAAATAAAGTTGTCTTCACTTGATCATTTGCCATTATATCCAGATACTTGTTTTGCTTATTGTCACTTAAAAATATGTGAAGAAAAATTAATTCTGGAAATGCAGAATCATGAAGATCATTTAAGTCCCTTGGTCTCTATCTTTTTCTCTGCCGAAGTACACACAGGCATATTTGATAATTTATGGGTAAGAGTAGTGGGAAAAGAGAGCTTTTAGGTAAAATTTGAGTTTGCTTTCTGCATTTACATCTGGGATTAATGTCTGAACTATAAAGATTGTTTTTACCCTAATTGAGGAGTTTCATATTTTGGTTCCAGGTGTGTAGTTTGAATACTTAATTTTTTTTATTTTTTTTTTTTTAGGAAATTCACATTATCTATAAATAAGTCTAAAGAATGAGAAGATGCAAAGAAGACCTTAGAAATTAGCCCTGGCTATATTTTGAAGTTTTAAAAAGCAGGTTAGTCTTTGGATTTGATAGAGACAATTTTGAATTAGAAATGAAAGGTTTATAATGGAACTGGGTGACATCAGTACAAGTCTTACAGTAATGATTATTCTTAATTTATTTCTTGTTTAGAACAAAATGAGTTTCTTGTAATGAGATATGTGAGAATTGCAGAGTTCAATTTCAGTTAAACTTCTGCCAGATGAAAACTATAAAATATGAAGTTTAAAATCACAGGATAAAAATGCTTCTGTAGGGGCTGAACTTTATCTTGAAATTAGTATGTGAGGTGAGCCAAAATATCTTACATTTTGTTTGTGCCTAATAATAATCAGGAGTAATGAGTCTTCGGTTTAAGATAAATTTTATCTTGCCGTACAATTACAAAGGTAAAATTCACCCATCTAAAAGAAATAGATGCTTGTAAAGAAGCAAATGCCCTTGAAATGTTCAGAAGACACATCTTGCCTTAGAGCAGAAGATTCTTTTCTCTTTGAAACTTGAAGATATGAATAAAGGTACAGTACAGGTATAAGACCAGGACCTTCATTGATGTCATTTCTTGTAATTTCACTAACTTTAGGTAATCTACGGTAATTTACACTAAGAAATGTTGTTTTATATGATGTTTCTAATAATCTCTATGACACTGAACTTTAGAAGAGTCCGTGGGTTCTTTTGGTCCTTAAAATAGTTTGCCCTTAAACCTCAAAATCATTTTATGTCAGTAAGGTTTATAAAAAGTCTATTATTCATCTTTGGTGTAAGAATTTTTATGTCTATTTTTTTAAAGGAATCTTGAAATGGAAGCTTAATTATAACTGACTTAATGTTGGCATGTTATATTTTACAGCTTATAAAAAATCCTGAAGATAGTGTTAATGAGAAACAGCTGTAGAGTTGATTTTTTTCATACTTTTTTCATGCCATCCAGAAACCTATTTTTCAATTTTGTTATATATAGTAATCACAGAACTGACAGATCTGCTTTTGAGAGTTGTTCCCCAAGCATTTTTTGAAATTTCAGGCTCTGGATGGAAGGCACTTCCAGACACTAAATGATGAACATCCAAGTTGTCCAGTCTGGTCTCATGTAAGGTACACAGTGATGCACCACTGAGACGTGTGTGTAATATACCAACTTATCTGCCATTTGCAACTTTCTCCCCAGATCTGTGTATCTTGTTTTGGAGAGTTCTTTTGAGATGTCTCTGTTTTCTACTTATATTTTTATTTTTTATTCTCTATCACATAGAACTATGACAGAAAAAGCAACACTTTTTTTTGTATCTTTCCTAGACAGACATCAAAAAACTCCTTCTGTCTCAGCATCTACCTCAGTACTACTGACCAGCTCACTTTCGTCTTCATGCCTGAGACAAGAGAGTTGCTCCCTCCAAGCCCCAGGGAGGCCCCCTTGCCTCTGTGACTTCAACTTTACATTACAAATAACCTCAACAACTTTTCACTGCCAAAAATATTTCTGTCCCTCTTTCCTTCCTAGCTGTTCCTTTCTCCATCTCTTCCTGCCAGAGGAAATTAACAGTAACCCAATTCCTGTTTTTTTATATATTCCACTGCATCAGTTTTTCCCAAACAGACCAAGTTTTCACATCCAAACCACACAACTGATGCTGAATTCAGACCTTCATTTAGACTTCATTCCTTTGACACAGGTTCTTCTTCCAAAAGTCCTGTTGGATCATAACATCATTAATGTCATTCTCTCCAGTCAGTGTCTCCATCTATGATGCAAATGGTTCTCCCTATGTGAACCTTGAATGCTTTAATCCTCCTTTCACTGCACACTGCCGCATACAGCTCTGATTATGGAATCTTTCTCATGGTAAACACCTCCTGGGATTATTTTATATACAAATTTGATTTCCATCTCTGTGCTGACAATTTTTAGAGACACATCTCTCATTCAGACTGCCTCCTGTTCAGTGCACAGTCTAGGACTGTATCTGATACCTCATCATAGGTTATTTAGCTATGAACTCAGGCACAGCAAGACTAAAAATGTCCTTCTCCAAGCCCTCACTCTGAGTGATTTCTGCTTGATTATGCTAAATAGTAGTGAACTATCCTGCAAGTCACTGCAGTCTGGGAAACTTCTCCAGCAGATTTTCCACCAGATCCTTTTACCAGGGTATGCTTAAATGCTCAAATACTTGTTTCTAAATAACTTCTCAATGACACAGTATTTCATATCCTCTCATTTTCAACCAGGCTCTCACTGTCTCCCTTCTCAGTTACCTTAGTGTTTTCCCTCAGACACTCACACACGGGCTATGCCTCTGCATACCAATATGGGACGACTTTGCAAAGATGATTTTCCTGGTGTGCTGTTTTGTTTCCATCCTTCCATTTTGATTTTTACACCTACCATATCCTCAACTTCTTTTGCATCAGATCTGAACCATTTGTCCTCAAGTCCTCAGAAAGTCCTAAAAATATTTTTAAGCTTTACCCACAAAAGACATTGTTCTGACTTTGTAGCTTTGTTCAGTTTTTTTGAAACTTCTTTGAAATCATCAGTTCCACCTTATTGTATTTGCTGTTTGAGTGTAATGGTCTCATGACTTACCTAGAGGTTGTGTAAGCATCACTGAGGTCACAAGCTGACAGATTTTTATTTTTGTGGATACATTTTTCATAAGCGCTCCTTCTGAATCATCTATATCTCACAAAAAGAGAGAGAAATAAAGCACCTGTGTTGACTGGTGCAGGTTACACGTGTTCAGTTCTGGGATAGGAATGCCTGATTTCTTTTCAGGATAGATTCACACAACCAGATACAAATATGTCAGCATATATTCAAACAGAGTAAACGTTATAGTCATATGCAATTACAATGGATTATTTAACATGTGAAGCACTTCCCTTCAAATTTTCTAGAAAGGTAAGTACCTGTACAGAGAGATTCTGTTACCTCTCTTTTACCATGGACACAGAGATTCTGGAAGGTCTTGTTCCTGAATTTCCTTAGTTCACTTAGTTAGGTGCCTACAATTAGGTGAATAATCTTGTATCTTACAGATTTCAGACATTATTTTTCAAACGGTATCAAACATTATTTTTCTTTGCTTTTTGTAAAACAAATAAAATATTTTCTAAACAACTTATTATTCAGATCTATTTTTTTGTTTTTCCTACACAGAAGTCACTGCATGCAGAACTCTAAGTAGTGTGTTGCCTGAGTTTTAGTTAGGAGTGGTTCAGTGTCTGCTTGGTGCTGCTTTTGCATAATATTATGTTCACACTGGGTTTGTGAATGTCTGCATCTGTACAGCATTTCCTCTCTCTTTCTCTCTCTATATAAAACCACAATAGTACTTTTTTGCTGAGAAATTTTGGCTTTAGCTAAAGTCAAATTTATTTGATAGTCTAAGTCTTTCAACATTCAGTTAACTATATTATTTATTATTGTGAGTTTGGATGAATAAACTTTGGAAAATAGCTTTCCTTTCTCAATGAATTAAGGTGTTTGTATTTAGGGGTCTCCTGGTCTTGATAATTAACATCACTTCAGGTATCAAATATTCAAACATTAGGGAAAAACTTGAAAAACATAATAAACCTAATTATTTTCTTCCTTCTTCATCCCAAAACCTAAATTTATATCTGTTTTTCATATTGCACATGCCTATATATGTATTTTAAATGGTTTTTTGAAAAATACAAGTTGTAGGCTGCTTCTTTTATGCTGCCAGACTAGAGATAAGGGAATTACAAAAGTTACATAAACAATCATTTTCAGAAGGAAAGATTCCTTTTCTCTAAGTCCTTTCTGGTTTAATTATGTGTCTGCATTTTCAGTCACGACTAGAAGTGCTGAATTACCCCAAGAGAAGAGAGCTTGCTTTGCAGTCACGACTAGAAGTGCTGAATTATCCCTGGAGAAGAAAGCTTACTTTTGTCAGGATTCCAGTCCAATTTTGCAAACACGAAAGGAGATAATCACTCAAATGTGTATGTGTGCTTATTGGAACAGAGTCGAAATTCTGAACCTTTTGAGGTTTGCCCATCTGTATTACGGGCCTCATTAGTTAAAATTGCACATAGCAGCTTGAGAAAGCGTTTTTATGTCCTCTGGCTAGGAGTAGCTCAGTTAGCACACACTCATATGACTAAGTAGTTACTGAAG
This sequence comes from Pipra filicauda, assembly GCF_003945595.2. Classification (NCBI taxonomy): domain Eukaryota; kingdom Metazoa; phylum Chordata; class Aves; order Passeriformes; family Pipridae; genus Pipra; species Pipra filicauda. The sequence goes on from NW_024104310.1 coordinate 918,060, forward strand.
TTGCAGGATTGCTAACCTTAGTGATTTTTTCATCAGACATTCAGCTCTTCCAGTAAACACTCCCCCTTTTTTTTAATGGTTCTCTGCCTCATATGGCCATGAATGTGAAACCGGGACTGTTGTTATTATAGGAAATGTGTGTTCCAAACATTATAAATCTCTTAAATTCTGTTTCTGCACTCTACTTTCCTAATAATTAGTCACGCTTACAGTTCAGTAAAGGCCACTTCAGTCAGTCAGCCAGCAAGACTACAACACTAAGTTTCCTGGCAATAGGTGACTAAAGGGCAAATCACCGCTTGAGTGAAATTTAGTCTTGCACATAAGACCCATCGTAAGACTAAAATACCTATAGTTTTAAAACCATAAGAAACAAAATAAAGAGTGTTTACTATCATATGGTTTTGGAGTCTCTACACTGATAACAATCTTAATTTGAAACCAGTTTTTATTATTCAGGGCAGAGATGAATCCAATTTTATTACTTTAGGATTTTACTCAGAGTATGATAATTCACCTATTAACACAGCAGCAGAAGAAAGGTTATCCTGACCTGGGCAGGGCAACATAAACCTCTTCAAAGTTTGTGACTCACAGAACTGGAAGACCAGTTATGGAGATTATTAATCCTTTTTTGGTTTACATTAATCTCTAAGGCTTTACAGACACCTAATAAGGTGGGGTTCCCGCCCTGATGGCAGGCATTGTGTTATTCTCATGCACTTCTAGATATAGGAATCAAGATCCAAGAAGGTTTTGCTTTGAAAATATTTCCTTTAAGCATTTTTTTTTTCAGTGGCAAATAATTGTGGCCTTATGTCCTGGCAGTAGATCTTCCCGTAGGCTGATTACTCCTTTCAAGACATTTGGGCCTGCCAAATCATTGCCAACCCCAAAATTTTCTCTTAGAACTCCAATATGTCCACCCAAAATGTCAGCTTTTATTTTTCAGTCGTGTACCTGGTTCAGATGGAGAGGTTTCCTTGGTTTTCTTTCTGACTAGAAAATCACAGTTTGAAATCCAACATAAATAATTCTGACTTGAAGGATTAATTAGTCATCTTATGTCTTTCAGAGCATGGGGCTATATGAAGTGGTATAAAATTTCTGCCAGGTGCCTAACAGGTCATTTAATGAAGTAGCACCTAAAGTTTCCTATAGTGTCACATGCTGTGAGATACAGGGCTTTTGCCAAAATATTTAAGAACATTTTGACTTTATATGTTTGGGATTATCTGTTAGCATAAAACTATTTGCAGGTTAGTGTTTGGGTGACCAAAGAAAAAGGTAACAGCAGCACTTCACATTGACTAAAGGTTTACTCTTTGGTTTAGCCTGGGCTTCCAAAGATCACTCTGCGTTGGAGAGTTTTCTTTGCAAGTAGGTAAAAATAGTCTTAAATATTTTTGCAAAACAAATATTTATATTTTTGTCTGACAATGGAAATACTTGATATTTCTAGCACAGAGATGATAATAATAACCACTGGCTGTGGAGCTGATCAGTGGTGTTCACCAAACCCAAGGAGCAGCTGTAGTCCTTCTCTGTGTTACCAGAGACTGACAATCAAATAGAAGTTTTCCAGTCTGACCTAAACCACCCTTACAAATGTGTTAGTCGAGGTTCAGCAATCATCTTTGCCTTCAATTTGAAAAAAAAACCCACACTGATGCTGTACTATATATTTCCCATGAATTATGCTGGTTTTCTTCTCTTGCATTTTATCAATGAAAAGTTGATATATATTTACTGATTTACACTGATGAGTTGTGTAAGATAACTGAACAATTCTATCTTTTTTAAGATCACCACATATTAAAGAATTGATTGCTTTGAATACATTTTTATTTTGCAATTTTGTCACTAGAAACCAGTAACTTGCATTGGTTTTGTCTCTTGTTGAATTGGGGATTTTTTTGAGGGTGGGGCAGAGGAGAATGGTAGTGAATGTTTTAAGAAGGGTTAGTGTTTTAAGTGGGGCTTTTTTGCCTCGAAATAAACTTAAATGATATGCACTTATTCTATTTTATTTGAAATTATCTAGAGTTAATTTAGAAACTTGAGAGTGGATGCTTTCTACTTCTCATTTATTTTTTCTAAATAAAAATTGCAGTACTGAAGCAGCTGATTTTACCCAGTAAAATCCTAAGAAAGGTTTGAATATAGAATGTTTAAAATAAACATGAATTATATTTCATTACTCTTTTTGGTTGGGTTTTTTCAGCCTTAGAGATAAATTTACTTTATATTCACAAACAATTTACACTTGCGCGATGTCTAAAACATAATAGATTTTTTTTAAAAAAATGAGGAGTATAGTGAAATTACACAGTTCCAAGTAATGATTGCTTAAGAGAAGCACTATAAACTCATGACAAAGCCAGAAGAGTTAGCAGCAATACATACAAGTTCTCTTAATAAATCACTGAAGCACCTCATTGCTTAAACCAACAGAAAACTTCTGTCTTTTCCTTGCACATAACTCAGAAGGCTTAGAATAAATTAAAACTGATTTTATGCACAACTTATCATTTAACATTGAAAGGCAGCCACCATGATTTCTGTATTGAGAGTCAGAGAATGTTCAGATGGGGATGTTTTTGACCTTTTTCCAAAGAACTGAAAAGGAAAACTATTTTTTTATAGTTGTAAAATTTTCAGTGGAAGACCAAAGTCATCATTTGGTTTTCAATATTTAAACAGCAAGTTTCTCAAACAGTAGATGTTTATGCAAAAAACCTTTTTCAGTTCAAGAGGAACGTTAACTTCTAGGGGAACTGTTAAAGAAGATAAGAATGTACCAAATCCTTGCTCTCAAGCCTGCTTTGAGCTGTATGTGGGCACAGTTTCTATTCCATAGTGAAGGAGTTTGGCCTATATTTTTATGTATGCAAATGATAGTGAGAGAGTCAATATAATATTTGGCAAGTTTCCCATGAACATAGAAACAACTGAGGCAGAGGCTCTCAAGATAATTTTCAGTATGAAACAGTAAAATCAAGCCAGTCTGCTGATTTATGCCTATTTCTACTGCAGCAAGAAACTTATACAGCTTGTTGCTGTTGAGGAATCGAGCGGTGTGTGGCTTATTGTTCTGTCTTATAAAAAACAATGAAGACAACAAAGCTTTCTTCTGAGAGACACAGCTGATTGTAATGAAGCACATACAGCATGTGTGAGATTGGTCTACCTGCAAAGGTGAACACTAAAGCATAGCCTAGTCAGTTGGTGCTGTTCCATTTTTTTAACATGTCCAGAAGAATACTTGTGCAACACTATTATTTAGTGATTTCTGTATCTATTGTGGTAGATATTTTGAGCTGCTACAATACTCTAAGGTACTACAGAAAACTTTAAACCACAGCTAAGTTCAAGTTCTGTGATTGCTTTAACACACCTCTCAAAGGAAGAACTAGAGGCTCATAAAGTCAGAAATGGTTGGTGTCTCAGTGTGTAAGTAGAAAATTATAGGTCTGGAGAAAACAGGACAGAGAGGAAAAGATGGGTCCCCCTGATCCTCCCAGCACCGGGGCGCCTGTGGCCAGTGCAGCTGGTGCAAGTGTCTGCCTGGGGGCACAGCTGTGCTGACCCAGGGGATGCACAGCCACCTCTGCTCTCCAGCTGTGCAGTGCTTTGTGCTGAAAACTGGATCCCCTGTTATTTCTTTGTTCTGACAGTTTGAGGGGTGGAGGAAAACAATAAAATACAAATGGAGAGAAGGTCAGGCGTCCCCTTCCAACTCGGCATATTCTGTGATTCTGTGATTCTGTCCTTTTTAGGGGCAAGCTGCTGCCAGGACGGGGAGAGGAGGGCAGTGTGCGCCTGTGAGTGACACGAATGCATAAGTGAAAACAAATAGGGGAAGAAAAAAAAGTCGATGTTTTCCTTAATCCTGGATTAAACACAAATGACTGCTTTCCCCATCTGCCGGTTTGAATCCCATTCCAGAAGGGGGGTGCTCAGACCCCGGACTCCCCTCTCGGGACGCGCGGGCGCCAGGCGGGCGGGGCTGTTCCCGCCGCCACCGCGCGGGGTCGCTGTCGAGCCGTCCCGCCGCTTGTCCCTTCCCGGGAAAACAAAGGTGCCCAAACAGGACCGTATTCCTGGCGTTTTCCTGACACAAGGACCGAGTAGGGTGTAGAGTCGGGGTAGAATAGCTGCCACTCTCAGTCCTAACCCCCCTGCCCTGCTCGTTTCATTGATGCTTCGCAGGGAGTAGCAGAGCGTTGTCGGTCTTTGCAGCTGCAAATCAAATCTGTCAAATAAACATTCATAAAATCCTGTTTATTTTGTGGAATCGGGTCGTGTTAATGTATTCTGCTGTGCCTGATAGTGAAGCAGAATGCAGACCTGACAGCAGGATGGGAAGATGTATGTCTAAACTATAGAGCAGCATCTCCTGATCACTTTTAAATTCAATCACACAAGACCACAGAGGAGGAAAAAAACCCAAGGATTTATTATGATGGAACGGCTTGGTTGAAAAGAAATCAAATTTACCACACACTTGAACAACATTTGATCAGCAGAAAAATCCAGGGTACCGGAACCTGTTTGATTTTTTTGATTATTTTTTTTTAAGCTGAAATATTTACAAGAATTTCTATGCCTAAGGTGTCTTAACTATACTACCTCTGTGGAAATAGTCATATCACAAGACTTGTTTAACCTAATCCTATTACTTAGCAGTTTGTGAAAACAGCAAGAAGAGACGGCCAGTTTGCAGATGATAAATTGTCCAAAGCAGTCAGGATTCTCTAGGACACGTTGCCAAACACAGAAACAGCTCCACTTTGCTCAGAGAGATATTTAGCTTGGACATGCTAGCCTGCTCTTCATCTAAACATCTGGTTTATTACCAGGGAATCCCAAAATTTCCAGCATATCAACAACAAATCTTGCAAAATAACTACTCTTTCTTGTATTGATGGCTGATTTTGTTATTGAAGTCTTAAGATTTGAATTAACATCAGGCATCTTCAGGAAACCTCGATGAAATTGGCACAAATCATCCCAACCAGACCCATTTATGCCATTAATGTTAGTCATCACAGTCCTCCCAGAGCCAGGGGATGTATAAGGGGTCCCTCTGTGTAGATCAGCCAAAGAAGCTGCTCTTTGACACAGCTGCTGTGACCTTGTCAGTATTTGCTAAAAGTGTATTTGTAAGTCAAGCCAAACTGTAATGCTGGAAAGAGTTTAAAATTAGATAAGTCCTCCTATCCACAGTAACATCCTCCATGAAAATCCATTATAAGAAGTTGTCCTTATTCAGAAGACTAGGGTACCTCCTGCATTGAGAAATAAGATGGACATCATTAGTGATGTCTAGAAAAAGGATCTCCAATATCATATCTAATATGTTTGTAGCAGTCAGTCATAGGATTTCACCAGGATAATTAGACTCCAGGGCTTACAAGTAGTGTCCTTAAATCTTAAATGTAAAAGTTTTTCAATAAGAGTACATTCACACTGGAAATATCTTCTTTCTGTGTTACAAGATATAAAGAGTTGATTCTCCTATGGTATGAGAAACGGTCATGCTTTCAGAGAAATTTTTCTGAGGGTCTATAGCACAAAAATGAAATATTCATAATTACTAACTAACCGCTTTGGCTCAGTCTTGTCTCTGCTGCTCATTCCAGACCCATCCATGTTTATTAAATTCAATGTATTCAATATTTAAGTCTCATCTGAGTCTTGTTATTTCTCTTCATGATAGCATCCTTTCATTTCCATTCCATACTCACATTGCTCTATCAAGTCTACTCATCACTTTGTACAATTTAATTTTAAATCCTCTATAAATCCATATTAAAGATTTTGCATTTTAATTTCCTGTTGAGGTTATTCTTTTTTTTTTTTTTTTTACTGAAACACCTACTGCTTTACATCCAATATATTCACTTTACTGAATTTTCTGGAAGTACTCTCTTTAATTTAGTGTCTTTGTGCTAAAAAAAATTCAACTCCAGACTAATCCAAATTGAAAAATCAAAATTAGCAGATCTAGTATTCAGATATCCTTTGCTACCATTTGAAAAGCCATTCATTTCCCACACTTTAGATCATTGAAACTCAGCCTATTTTTCTCAATAGTTTCTCCAACATTAGCAAATCACAATGAACTTCACTCAGGTTTTGAATTTATAAGGAAACCTGAAACCAGAAGAATCATGAGCGGTTTCTTGTTTCACTGTGAATGCTTTACACAGCTGTAGTGGAAAAACGTTGACGAGTAAGATCCAACAGTGCTGTGTCATTCCTCATGGTGACTCAGAGTCATGCAAAGGTTTCTGAGTAGACAACCTACTGCTGCATTAAGGTCCCTGAACTCCTGCTTGCATGCATTTTTCTCTGGTTCAGTATAACACAGGCAGCATGCAGACAGTCCTGTGCAGTCCTTCATCTCCTGTGCAGTCCTTTATCTCCTCTCTCCATCTTTTTCTGACATTTCACACAAGGTTTCCAGTCATGATATGAGGGCACAGGAATACCTACCCACAAAGCTGAAAGTATTTGAGGAACTGCCCACAGAAAAGGCAAAGGAATCAATCTGGAAAAATAATTCAAATTATTGGAAAATGACAGCATCAGTCTTTACATACAATCCATCTCATGAAGTGTTATGCTCCTAGTGACATGAGAGGAAAATCTTTACATGGAAAGTGTGGATGCAATTGTTTTAAATGAACAGTTATTATGAGGGCAGAGGAAGGATAAAAAAAAAAATCAAGGGCTCCTTTCTTAAGTGACAAGTGAATTCATAGCTAAGCATCTGCTCAGAGTGGAAAACACTGAGATCAGATCTTGGCCTTGATTTTAAAGTGGGTCCAGGGAGCTATATAACTACTTTACAAGCAACAAATATGTGTCTAGTGACAATATCTTCTGCCTTGTTTCGCTTTTATTTTTTTCTTCAGATTAGAACGTTTTCATCTGTTTTGTATTAGAACCAGGATGAGGCTTAGGTCAGTCAAGAAAGAACCCCCTGAGAATGATAGAGGGTTTGGCAGTGAAAGATCCCCAAATCTACATATGTATGCCCAAACTAAAGGGGAAGAGGGAGGAAATAAGTGCAATTTTTCTATCAATTTGTCTTTCTTGTTGTTTTTCTATTAAAAAATAAACTAAAAATAAAATTATTCCTTGTCATACGAATCACCTTCACTCAAAATGCATCTGTATTTAGAAATAAATCAGAAGTCCTTATTTTAATATGAGAGTCAGATTACTTGTTTTGTAAAAGGAGAGAAGATACTCCAGGAATGGGAAACAAACAATTGTACATCTGAATGACCTGACAGCAGACTTCTATTGCGTGTGGGAATGTACGTTTGGAAAGAGATACTGGAATCGGTGAATGATCGGAGTTGTTTTGGCTGGCGGATGGTACGTGTCAGATTTTCAGTGCTGTAAATCTATTGCTCCACAACATGGATTTCCATCAGCTGCGCAGCCGGTCCGGGACCTCTCACAGGAATGCTGTGTTACCTCACCAATGGATATGTTGGTCCCAGTGATGATATTCCTGGCAGGCTGATCCTTACACTGATAGAGCTGTGACCTGGAGAGGGAGGCATGTCTGTCATCCTATCAAGAGTAAATAAGCCGTAGTGGAAATGAAAAACAGAAACCAAGGCCTGGGCTCAGGCAACAAAATTGTCTGGTAAAACTTACTGAGGCCTGATCTGCTAAAGAATTCAGAACTAAATTTGGAATACACCACTTTGCCAGAGACGTGAAAATCTTTGTTCATTCTTTTATTGACATGTAAATGTGTTTCAATGACTTTAATGTAAATTTAGCAAAAACATAGGGAGTTTGTAGATAGAATTCCAGACAATTGCTGTAGTTGTCTGTGCTGGTTTTAGTAGCTTTGCTATTTACCTGGTTTGTTAGTTTTGTTGGTTTGGGGGGTTCATTCCTCTCTTTTTTTCACTATGAAAATCAAAATGCTGTTCTGGAGAAAAACTTGCTGCAATATTGTTTGCTAAGGAGAACATGGACCTGAATTTTTATGTTCCTTATGTTTTACCTTCTCGGGTGTTTCCAGCAGAAATCAAAAATGGGAAAAGACTTCTTCATGTATGATGAAACTCTAATATTATAGAACCAGTTTTGCAACTTGTATCATACAGGAATGCATGGGGGTTTTGCCAAAACGATCAAAAGCCTGATAATGCTTGCCTCCTTGCAGGTTTCACTACAAGTTCAGCCAACCTTGCTCTGAAAACCCTTAAAATTTAGAGGTTTAGGTAGCACTTGAGCAAGACTGAACCCAATTCTAAGGGGAAAGACGCTGATTTTTTTTGCATTTCATTGTGATTAGAGTTTTGGTGGTGGTAGTGAAAGCGAATGAAATATTTGGTCTTAATTTTGCTTTGAGGTTTTGAATTTTCTTGCATAAAGGAGTTGAAACTGAATAAAATATCTGTAGTACTCTCCTTTCAAGGGATTGAAAAGAGCAGATATCTAAGCAGAGCCCTGGATGCCCATCTGCTGGGCACCAGAAGCTTGTGGATGAGGATGGGAAGCCATGAAGAAATGCCATCCCCTGGCTACTTGGATGAGGGACACCACACGAAATCTGGAGACAACTGTTTCCGGGTCTAACTATATCAGCATCAGCCTTCCATTAGAGTGTATTTATCGCAAACTCTTAGAAAAACATCTATCCAGGCGAGGGTGAAGGTGTTAGGCCTCCAGGCCCTGACTTGGTTATCTCTTACGTACATGCTTATGTTCATCCCTTTTCAGCAATATTTATCCTAAAATCTGGATTACACGCTATAAAATGACCCCGAAAGGCATACCAAGATCATTTTATGGTGTAGGAAACAACATATAATCGCACTGTACTACCATCCCAGCATTTTTTTTCAATACAAAATTTGGCCTTATTGTACTAAAATAAGCATGCAAGTCTATTGTTACTCCTCTTGTCCTCTGGTATTTTGAACACTGCATAATAATAAACCAAAACTGGAGCAGTCAACTGATGTAAAGCAGAGATGTAATATCTCTTTGTGGGGGCGTAAAGTTTCCTAAATTAATAGGAGCTCTCTGTAACTATGCTATCACCCCTTAAAAGACAAAGAGTTAGGGAGTTGCAAAGCAAAGCAAAAGGATATTTCTGAAAAAATTCGATCCTGTGTTAAAATCAGCTATTCAATGCTATCCAATAAATTTTGTTATACCATTTGTTGATTTCTTTTTAAAGGTGATTAATCAATCTACCTCATTAGTGTCAGTGTAGATCTATTGGACTCAATATTTTTTAAAAGCATTTAGATCCCTGAAAATATTTGTTTGGTAACCAAGCTCATGTAACATTATTGCCCATAATTAAGTGAATTTTATAACATTATTCTATCCCTTCATATTAAAAAATAGTGTCATTAATAGATTGAATGCTTACCACAAACAAATTACAAAGAATTGATTTCCACAGGATTTTTAAAATGTTACACTGCTGTAAAAGTCTTATCTTGCTGCAACAAAAAGTGTGTATTTGGTAACTAGGTTTTGAAACCATTTCTTTGTATTCAAAATTAGTCACTAAAAGTCTTCAGCTTTTCTTCATATTCTTAAAATGGGACAGATCAGTGCCACATTAGGTACATCACAAAACAGTACAGCTCTGTTGAGGCTTTGGCAAGGAATATTTTTACATAACAGGTAACCAAGTCTGTAAGTATGTTCACTTGAACCTAATAATAGAAAACACTTGCAAGTCAAAACACACTTATCAGTAAAACTTGAAAAGTGTTCACAAGCTTTTTTGTCCTTTTGTTTATTGAAAATGCAGAATCAAATCCTGTTTCTTTCAGATAAAAATATGATATGTCTCGTACCTCTGTGTAAGAAATTCTTAAAAGTTGAAGTATTCTTAACTGGATAATAAATAAGTAGAGTAAAAATTAATATTGATACCAGCTACATCTAAAGGGCCATTTTAAATACATCATTTGGACAAAAATATGGCTGCAATGAAGAATATTTCTTCTGGGTAGGAATTATTTTACGTAGAATGCTGATTCAAATAATTTTCAAGATTTAAAATAGGAAAGGGGAAAATCAGTGAAAAACAATTTAGCTTTAAAACTATTATGCTAATTGGCTGTATTTCCCTTTACAACATCTACATTCTCAATATAAACTGCATGTGGTACAGTGCAATCATTAGCAGATCTGACACGTTGTCAGTGCTTATGATGTCATACTACAAATTACCAAATATGGAAGCTTTTTAAGTATCTTGCCTCAAGCTTAACTGAATATGGCAAAAATCAAGATGTTCATTGATCAATTTTAAGCAAAGATAATACACTTAACATGTTAAAATAAAGAGAATCACATAAAAAAAAAAAGGTCTCACCGTCATTAAATCTAATGGGAATAATAATTTCCTTCCGGGCACTAACATTCTCAAAAGGTCCGTTGTTGTTTCTTAAGGTGACCTGAAAGTATTTGTCATGGCTTTTTCTATGTGGCTTAAAACAATAACTTCAGAGACAGATCGAATGAGAGGCCTGGTGAAGAAAGCTCTTTCTTGAAAAATACAGGAGGTTTATTCTTCATTTGAAGAAAATCAAAATTACATCTCCATGTAACAAAAATGTTTCTGAAGGGAAAACCAAAATCTACAAAAACTGTCAAAAAAAAAAATCTGCCATGTTTATTTCACTATTGATATAGAGCATAAATTAAGGCCTCAGAAGAAGAGGGAAAGTGCATCTTTCAATTCGGCAGCCTTGGCATCAGAAGAAAGTACTACATTGTTCTTCACACAAACCGTCCCCATTAGAGCTCAAGATGTTCTTTTCCTTTTAATCCTCATTTGTACCCCTTAGCCATTTGTTTGGAATTAAATTAACTGCAATTTGGAAAATGTGGATGAAAGGTAGTGCATTGAGTAGATATCACATGTTTCCTGAATAGTGCCTGTTCTGCCTCTTTCACAGCCATTCATTGTGCCTGAAAGGGTGTAGTGTGTGAATTGTTGGACTGTCACTCTGCAGTGAAGTCTAGTAGCCAGTATTACCATGGAAACAGCAGGAAAAAGACAATTAACAAAATGGTTCTGATTTTCCTTATTTCTTGGGGGAAGGGGTGTTCATTAGTGATTTTTTTGTTTTCTTTTGTTATTTTCCAAGAAGAAACACAGGGGAAGGAGAGGAATCTTCTTCTTAAATTAGATATCGTCATCACTGCAGGCCTAATAATGCATCAGAAATGTGTGTTTGTGCAATAAAATGTAAGCTTTTAAGTGTTGTCTAGTCTTATTCCTCTCTTTCCCATCACAGAAAAGAAGTCTCAAGATATTCTTAGGTGAGCAACTGTTAATGAGCAGAGCCTGTGAGTTTAACCCTCACACATTCATTGGACTTTTAATTAGTCCCTCTCAGAATCACTCCTATGACAGAAACACAATATAGGCCTGAGAGGGGTTTAAACCAAAAGGGGGCTCTCTTTAGATTTTTAGCAATAGTTTAAAATCAAATAAGTTGGCGGAAAGTGCTGTGGGCTGCTGTAAAAGGCAGTTTTTTCTGACTGAAGGACATTCCAATGCAGGGGTCCAGCTATAATTTCAAGGCAGTCAAGTTCACATTCTGCATCCAGAAGCATGCAAAACAAAGGGGAGAAACTCAGGTCCTTAAACATATCTCTGCCTTTAAAATTATTTCTCACTAATAGTGTTACTAACCTTCACAAATTGTAATTAAAGGAAAAAAAGCTTGATGCAAATTCTATGCTAACATTTTATGTCAAACATTCCCAGAAGACTGAATTCTAGGTTGTGTTCATGTTACATGGACATAGGGACTTCAGAATCAAAATGAATTCTCCTACCTGCTTATACAGATGCAGTTAAGATCAGTACCAGACTCATTTTCATTTATTGATCATTTCCAGAGTAGAAGCAATACACATAGCAGAAAAACTGATGGAGAGCATTCTGATTAGGCAAACTCTACTTCTTTATGCTTGGTGGTAACTTAATTTTGTGTGCTACTGGTAGGTTTCACTACTAATATACTAAAAAAAAGACAGTTGTCTACAGTATTTTCTAAACACACCCTGCTAAATATATTTTGCAATATATCACACCTGTTGTTGGAATAGATTTATCCTATATTCTGTATTTTACTAGAATCTATGCCTTTGGGAACAAGGACTCTCCTGGATCTCTACACTCCACAGAAATGCAATTAATAAACTACAAGAATAGTTGGCTTGAGTTTTTTTAGAAAGAAGTTGCTGTGAAGTCATGTGTTTGCTCTCTGAATAGCAACATGGAAAAGAAATTTACCTGCTTTGCTGTCCAGCAAAGAGAATTATTTACAGAAGTATGTTGTATTTGAAGAAAGATGAACAGTGCAGGAACAAAATGACAGAACACATACTAAGAACATAATGCAGAGATTTGGGATGAGTTAAAACTGGAGAGGAGAATAACAAGTGGAAAAAAATTAGATGGAAAGTTCGAGTCACTGTCCTGGGTAAATACAACAGACCTCTGAAACAAACCACTAGAATAGTGGAGGGCAAGCCCAGGGAACAGAAGCTGAAGGCATACCCTGACTGAAAGGATATACTCCAGCAGCATTCAAGTAGATGGCTAACAGAAGAAAAGGAGGAAAAAAAAATTAAGAACAAAAGTTGAGGCAGCCATCAGGTTATCTGATTAATGAACACTGAATAACTCAGACTTAATAAATCTGTGAAGTAGGAAGAGACAACATGAATGTTTCTTTGAAGCACGGTATTGAACTAATGCAAAGTTTTGCATTACTGGCTTACAGGGATGAAACATGCAGGTAACTGTAAGTGGAATTTAGCACTGAAGAGATACAAAAATCAGTTTCTTTTTTTTTTTTTTTTTAGTCTCTGATTAAGGAATTTTCTCTAGTCCTTGAGCTCTGATATAAGAACCTTTTAGCAATATTATTAATATGACTATTAAAATATGCTTGTTGATGAAATCAAGCAGCAACCTTTGTTGTTGATCTCACCTATGTGGCTTCAGATTATAACAAAAATGTCAGCAGAAATCCAAGAAATGCAAAGAACAGCAAACTCTTTACTTAGAGGTAAACCATCCTAAGATAGGCTTTTTTCCTACTTCCCCTCACTGTCATTATGATTCCAACAATGCTCCATTCACTCCCACAAACTGTTTTACTTTAATTATTGGTTGAGGTAATTGGTGTTTTCTTTGGGCTCAGCATGTTCTGTGCCTTACTTAGTCCTTAGCATTAACACTAATGCACTTGGAATCCAACACTTTGTAGGTTTTCCTGGGATTTAACTTACTAAGGAGTGGAGTGCAGGCTCTGTCATCTTACTTAAGGATCACATAATCCAAATGATGAGAAAGGTGAGGGTTAAAGCACCAGGTAAAAATCTGAATAGTTTTCCATAAACCCCAGTCAAATAAACCATGTTTATTTGTTTGTTAAGTATGCAGGGTAATTAAGGCTAAAAGTAATTAATGAACTTCTCTGCGGCCACTTATACCAAAGTACGTGCACATTTTGTGCCTGCTTGAGTTGTGGACTCAAATATCCAAAGCATTTACAGAGATCATTTATTTGGGCATGTTTGGAGAAGCACATTTTTTTAAACTAGCATGCACGTATGTATGAGCTATTCTCATAACTAAATGTGAAAAATTATGTAAGAGATTGCTTAAGGCTGACTTTGTGAAAAGAGCCTTTAGATTTTTTGATAATTCTACTTTGGGGTCTGCAAATCTTTCTATCCATCATGGTCTCTGATAGCCTCAATTTCAAATTTTTTTTTTTAACATTATTTTGGACTCCAGGGAACTCACAGGAGTCTCACCAGTAACATGCTGTCTGAAAGCAGTGTTTAGATAGTGATATCTTAGAATTGTTATGGTTTATGTGGTCCTGAAAACAAAAAAATAGCTGTATTAGTGACTTGAAATATTGTCAGGAACAGCAAAACAGCAAGAATCTTTAGTCTGTTATCATGACCTCTTATGCGCATGCTGGAGGTAAAAATTGTGGCAGTCTTGACAATGCTTTTAGCAACACAAGTTTCATGAGACTCCCACCCTTCAGGTAAGTATCCTCTGCAGGAGGAAGACCTCAAGCCAATCAGTTGGTGCCTGTCAATAGAAGATTAACTTGTGGCAGACAGTTTCCAAAGGAAATTGTAAACTTAAATCCAACTTGAAATAACTGTTTTCTCCTTTTGTTTTCTTTCTTTTTTTTTTTCAAGAAGACTGTACATAACACTTGTTTTCATACTCTTTCCTGTTGAAGATCATTGCAACTTTCCAAGGAAATCCTTGCAAGTGATACTAGCCCCATTACAGATGATCTCTTACAACATTAATTTGCTCTTTTTTATTGTGAGTGAAATAGCCCATTTGCTTCCACTGAAGAGGAACGGTGTGATTACTACAACATGATCAACTTGGTCATGAAGGAACGTGTTCCTTCCACTCTGCATGTGGTAGACACCTCCCTGCCCCAGCCATGGACATGCAGGAAAAGTTCTTCCCTAGTATTTAAAATTAAGTTCTCATGTGCACTAAGGCCATTTTTCACCATAGAGACATAGGGAAGTGTCATGATGAGTGATATTTCAAGTTCCTTTATAATGCTAAAAGTAAAGTATCCATAATGTGAATGAGAGGTATTCCCCGAGGGTATGGATGAAATATCAAACACTTACAGAGACCTGGCATGGGTCCAGGAGAGAAGCTGATTGTAGAAGGATTACAAAGGTAGTTTTTAAATGTCAGTAGCACGAATGTAGGATTCCATGCCAGTAGAAGTCCAAATACTTGCTGTCACAATCCTATCCATAAAAAGTAAAAAAAAAAAAAAAGCTAATTGGATTTTTTTAAAAAATAGACCATATTGTTAATTTTTGTGGAGGTGCTGTGCTAACAGAAATGTTACCTGCTAAATGTGCTTTCCCCATCCTGCAGATTTTTATTCTTTTCTCAAAGAGCAATGCCACGCCAAAGCAACATTCCTATGTAATTATATATTCAATTAAAGTAAAGCTACTTTAACAGTAGCTGAGTTCTCCATAATTGTTTGATGTCATGAAAAACAAACAACTCCCTAAAGAATAATGAGTCAACATCTGTTTTTTCCCCCTCTTCCCTTCCTGGTTCTTCTGGTAGCTGAGGGAATTTTCATTTGGGGCTGCTCAGACAATGTTGGGCCAACTTTATCCTTGGTCTAATTTCCATGGAGTGCTGCTGCACAGGACTTTAATCTAGTCTCATTATTTTAAAGCAATGTTTAAATGTGCCACAAATAGTAATGTTATAAAAAAAGTCTGTAAAACTTTCATGAATCCATTTTTCAGCCTCTATCTAGTCAAAATCACACTTTAAGTAGCTATGATAGAATCCAGCAGAAATTTAGACCTTATATAACATTGCATTTAAGGAATTCGTATGCATTCAACTCTACATTTACGAACATAAAAAAACTTCTCATCGAAGCATAAAAACTTTGTGAATTTTAATTTTTGAACAAGTACTGACATCTGAACCTTGAGGTAATATCTACCTGGAAGCTAATACAAGTATATTAAGAGAGATTTAATCAAAGAATGGAAGACCTAGGCAATGCTCAAAATTCAAACAAACTAATATTGAAGTATTTCTCTCTTTCTAGGGATTGTTAGTTGTTGTTATTTAGGGGGAAAAAAAATCTTTGTACACTGACAGAAAATCAAAATCAAAATTATTTAAAGTGACTTTTTTACTCCATCTGGACATGTGCAAGAAAACACCTTCCATGACATGCAAAAATATGTCTTCAGTCCTGTTTTATAGATTCCAGGGTTGGAAACTTTATAATTCTCTGGAGATCCTTTACAGTCTTTCCAAGCTTTTTACCATTTGGATATTTTCTGACACTTACTATGTCTGTTTCTTGATTTGTTTTAAGCCTATTTTTTCCTATTATAGCCACCATACAGCAGAGAAAATGCTATTATTTTCCATTGTACAACAGTTTTGAAGACTGTTGTCCTCAATTCTTCATGCTGGAACCCTTCCTTCATGAATCTCAAATTCAGTTTATGATGTAATCTTCCATCTTCTCTCCTGAAGTAAGTAAATCAACACTTGATTCTTCATTCCACACTACATTGTGTAGTCAAGGATTCTAAAATTGGGCATTTTCTACTGGTCTTTGTTCCATTTTGTTCTCTTTTTATCCAGTCTGCTATTGCCATTTTGAGTTCCAGTCTTATTTCCTGACGTATGTTCAGTTCCTCTGAACTTCATGACACTTGTGGGCTTAACACAGGTTTCTGTCTATTTAGTAAAGGTCTCAGTAGACACACATCTGGACAGACTCCAATAGAACAGCTAATTTTGCGCTTTTGGTTGACAGTGAATCCCTGATAGATATTCTGTAAGAAGCTAAAATCCTGAGTTCCTTCCCTCAGTCATGTTTATCTGAACAACTAGTTTAGAATTGCTGATAATTTCCAGAAGTTTTAAAGACCTTGGTGTGTTTCATCTTCAAAAATCAAGCCTTGTGCCTTTACTCTGGTGGTTATGTATTCCATATAAATTACTACACATGGGTTGTCAAGCATAAGAACATACTTCTTATTCATTGCTTCCATTTTTTCATGCAATTAAACTGCAGCAGTACTTTGTGGCCTTTGCAGAAATTTCCTTCTTTTATTTTACAGGGTTCCCATAGCCCATAGAGGAATTTGATTATGAACTGTTACCCTATTTATTCTTGGTTTTTCATTTATAGAGAAAAATGTGTAATGTTCTCTCTAGGTAAATTAACATAGAGTGAACATTTCTCAGTATGGATTGTTTTTTGTGCAATAGAGGATTTTCCAACACACGGCCAGAGCTCCACAAGGGACAAGAGTAAACATAAAGAGGAGGCAGCAACAGTATGATTAAGGATACATTGCCAATTTGTAAATTAAAAGTCTTGAATATTTTTTCCCCTTTCCTTTTCCCCCTGAAGTGTAGTGCCCATGGGAATTTCTAAGTAAATCTGGGCAGGCCTGCAGATAAATCAAAACTCAGAGAAGCCATGGTCCTGGCTTTTCCCCATAAGCAAAACTACAATCCAAGCTGCTACAGTTGGCTGCCCATTTAATAAAAAAACAAAACAAAAACCTAAAAAAAACCCAAACCAAACAAACAAAAATCCCACAAAACCAAAAACAACCAAAAACAACCAAACAAAAAACCCCAAAGCCAAAACAAAATTCTACGTAAAGATATATAAATTGAACATGACCATGAGGAAATCATACCAAAGGATTGTCTTTATTCAGGAATATGAAGCCAAGGCAAAGCTTGTAACTCAACAGAATCTGAAATTAAACTTCCTTTAAAATGAGTCTAAGTTCTGTAAATTTATATAATTAAAGTAGGATAACAGGAACTTTAATGTCAACATAATCAGGTCCCAGGAACAAGTAAATCAGCTCTTTATGGGGATAAACAGTTCTTACACGGCATAGAATTACACCTTTTACAGAAAAGGAAGTTAGAGAGACATAGAAGGATGAAAGAGGAGACTGTTAGAGACCTGATAATTAAAAGGGTCTTTTTCAAACACAAACAGAAGATTATGACTTGAGTTAAAGCAATAGCAATGCTTATATATGCACTTATTATCAACAAAGGTCCTTGCATTTAAGTAAAACAATGCTTATGAGGAAAAATAAGATGAGCTATATGCAGAAATATTTTCAAAGTAGAATATTGTTCATGGATTTCCATAAAAAATAGTGGCTGTTTAGAAGTGTCCCTTTTAAATTGTCATGGACTGAATCAGAGACTAGAACTAAAATGTAGCCACACTCTGAAAAATATTGGTAGTGGAGGCTGCTGTTGTTTATGCATGTTGTTCACATTTACTCTGCAAACATATAGTTCAGTTTAATTAGCATGTGATTGAAAAGTGTTGACGTCTTGTGTTCTGTGTTGCTAAATGAATTTCTTCAAACTGGGGAATATGTAAATTCCTTGAAGAATTGTTTATACTACCAGAATGGCTTTTAAGTAATTTTGATGACAAGAATTAAAGTAGGCAGTCAACATAGTTATTTTGAGGATTTAATATAGTTGTGAACACAAGAGTGTAAATAACTTTTTCAAGAAGCTGAAGCAGTCTGTGAAAACAGCTGTACAGATTTTTTTTTTATTTTATTTTTTATGGAACAGTAGAGTTTAATTGCAGCTTTTGTCTTTTCTTATTTCTGACAGCCTAAAATAAGATGAATTAATGTGAAAAAAACCTACCTCTCTTTCAAAGCATGGAGTATAATTTAAAACAGAAAAGATTTAAGAATTTCTGTATGTTTCTTCTCTGGGCTATAAAAACATTAAATGTCTGTAGCTCATTTATTTCACAAAGTATATTTCTGATTCACTGTGGTTGCATACGACTAAAATATGAATTAAAGTGTAAATTACACTTCTTTGAAGACAGCATATTTTTAATTGTCAGAATGGCAGAGGCAAAGTACTGTCACAGGCTTGCATAGTTCAGAAAAATCTAGAAATATATAGACATTGAAATTTTCACTCCACAGAAAGACTTGCAACTTCAGAATCATTTTTTTTCTGAACCAAAATGAAAAAAAAAAATTCTAAGAAACATAACTCCCAGGAATAAAAATATTAGATTAATTTTAAAAAATCAAAATGTTAGACTGACATATTTTTCAGGCTTATAATATTTTGAAAAACTATTTTAAATGGGAAGTTATTGCAAGATGAAAAAGCAAAAAAAAAATTCTTGTCATAAGGATGTCACATATATTTACTATTTCTTTTCAAATTGGAACTGGGAGTTTTGAGAGGTTACTGGCAAGCCTTCCTCATTTTGTGAAGGTGACTTCTTTCCTTGTTCACAACACTGACCCACTGAAGGCCCATAAATATCTTAGTAGTTGAGAGGCTTGTACCTTTTTAGGTAGAAGATCATGTTCTAAACTGAAGTATTCATCTACCTTGGGTTTGTTAAAGATTCTAGTCATGAGGTCTAAGACAGCTTCCTAAGTTTCCTTAGGACAATGCAGAATCATTCATCTGTTGTAGCCAAATGCTTACAATAGAAAGGATTTTTTTCCCATTAGGGCTGTCTGCAGAGTGATTTGGATCAATAGATGCTGTACTTTTATGTGGTTAAAGTTAGGTTATGTTAAACTCCCTTTAAATATCAGAATCAACCATGTAGAAGAGAAAATCCCACTTGGTGTGTTAACCAGATAATAATCCTTTGAATCCATTGTGTTCATTGTGTCACATCGCATTAATTGATGATGATGTTGAACAAAAATTGTTTTTCCTCAAAAGCAAAGTTAACCTACCCCACTAAATTACATATTAATGCTACCTAAGTACTATGTTTGCCAGGCCTGTTCTTTTCTTTGGAATTCCTCTGAATGTCCTTCTGTTTATGTGATTAAATTCCTGCCACTGAGGTACAGTAAAGTACAGGACAGTGGAGTTCTATCCCCAGCCTTGTCACCCACTTCCATCATCAGAAACACTGGTGGATATTCATTCTTCTCATCAGACATGTGGATTTAGATAAAACTTCAGTATAATCACAACTAGCACTATGCTCTCTGAACAAATGGCAGTTCAAAGAGGGAGTGGAAAAAAAATAACACCATGATATCTTATTATGAGAACATAAATCAGATGTGATAAAGGACAGGGGAAAGGATATGGGAAGATAAGGGAAACAGAAAAGACTGCATAATGGATCAGCTTTCTCAAGTAATTCTGGAAAATGCTAACCCAGAAAACCAAGGAGATCCAGCCCATCAAAATCAATGGAAAGTTTATTAGCTTAAGTGGTGTAACATCACAGGCTCTTTTTATCCTTAAACCTTGGAGAGATACCATGATAAGAAAACTGCCTAACCACATGAAAGAACCTCTGCTCTACTAAGTCATAGATTAATTTAAAATTGAGGAATTTTGGCAAATATTTAAGTTACCCTGTATCTCTTACCAGACAGACATATAGTTTAGCAGGCAATAAGTAGCTGTTCTAATGTGAAAATCTATCCAGGTGCAGGCAACATTTTGTTATAATTTTATCAATATCTAAGAAACAAAGGTAGGCAGTAGCAATCAGTCACAATATGAAGAATAAGAAACAAAAATCATATTATATACTTGTCAGATAAGATTTCTTTTGTCTGGAAAGAACTACTCTTTATAGATTGCAGCATCCTTCTTAGAAGGAATAAAATGCTGTCAGAAATTTTGTGGACATTAGCTTGACTTACAAAGGCACTTTTTAAAATGCAAGCTTTGTATGTCCAGTTTCTGAGGTTAATACCTTAATAAAATATACAGAATAATTCCTGATCTTTTCAATACATATTGAATTCATAAGGTTTGGAAAGGGAGGAAGGAAAGAAATCCTACCATTAATCTTTAATGTTGATCATTCAGACATGTCAGATTTTAATACTGGTAGAAGAAAATCTAGAGATTCTTTAAAAAGCAGATTGAGTTTTACTAATATACTGAAGACATATAATCTTCTGTCTTCAGGAGCAGCCAACATAAGCAGCTGATTCTGCTTTTCTTTCAACTAAGATACAAATTATGACTGCTAGGTAACCTTGCCACTGATACACTGGTTCCCAAAAGCAATGCAGACATCATGGAAATTAAGTGAAATTTCCAAGTACTACAGGGATTGGCTTGATCTCGGCTACCTTCATGACTCAAGTAGGACTTGTATTTATGACTGAACAAATAACAATTTTTTTCTACTACAGAAGTGTTCAGACAAACTATTGTTTCCCACTGCACAGAAGTAAATAAAATTTAAATTTAGAGTCTTATCATAATATCAGCTTTTGTACTTGTACTACAGGAACAGATGGAGTATGGGAAAAACTTGAAGTGTTAATTGATTTTGTTTGAATCCTGTTACCCTCTGTTTGGTGTGAATTGCTAAATTGTCAAAACATTAAGTTATATAAGGAATGGAGCAGAGAATAAACAAAAACATAATTCTATTGATATCAGAGGTGAATCTTCAGCTGGCATACTATGTTCGCACCGGTTATCCCATCTCAGACTGCTGAAAAATAAGGGGAATAACAAAAATTATAGCAAAGCCTGTTTTCAGAAAAAAAAAATAGCTTTCCTTTCCTTAGTGAAGAGATAAAATGCAGAATTCCTGTTACAGGAAATTTGTTGAGTTGAAGTATTCGAGTGCTTTCAGATAGACTGAGAAAACAAATATGTACAGTAGTATGAAGACTATTTTGTGTTTTGATAATTATCCCCCAAAACAATGAAAGGAGCATTTATCTTTGTGCTTCACAAGTGTAAGTATTAGAAGTTAATGTGGGATAAGAGATTGCTTGCTGCTCCTGTGAAGTTATGTCACCTTCCTCAGAAGCACATGGTATAGAGAGTTGATGTGGATAAGGTTTTGGAATGATGGAGCAAGATCTGATATAGCAATTCCTGTATATTACATGTACCTAGTAAAATACCAGTAGAACAAAATAAGGCACAAGGAAACCTCTCAGAAGCTCTGACTGCAGCATGTATGTGATCATATGTAATTCAGATTATAACCTGAAGTAAAACATAGACTCCACAGGGTTACATGGTGTTTTCTCGTGCCAGGCATTCATACACTAAAGGCAGGAAGAATAAAAGAACGTGATAATTAGCCATGCTGAGATTAATCCCTCTTCCACTGTCATGTCTTGCTTCAATTAAAATCATGGTTCTCATATCAAAATACTAGATACCATAGCACTTTTGACCTGTAAGTAAATCTAAATGTTCTTTTACATCATAAGCAAATCAGTAAGTATTGAAGGTAAAAATAAATAATGATATTTGAGGGAAAACACTTTGTCTTTGTAAGGCAACAACATATTACATCAATACAGGGTAGTATAATATCATAGTGACTATGGGAAAATATGTGGATTAAAAACCCACTGTCAGAACCACCTCAAAATTAACTGCCCAATATAAAGAAATCTTTGCAAGGTAGCAAGTCAGACGACTCTACCTTAGCAAAACTGACCCAAGAAACAAACACAACTAATTGAACCTTATTCATATAAATTCTTGAGGGATGAATTATCACAACTTCAGAATTTTTTTTATTTTGTTTGGTATATTTCTTGTTGTTTGCAACCATCTAAACATAGAAAGCATCTGGGGTTTTGTAATATTTCTTGAATGTCCTCTTTCCATTGTGGCATTTTTCAATATTATTCCTTTTAACTTTAATGAATGAAGAATATGAAATCTGCTGGCAATTTGCTTGCTACCATGACTGAGAGCATATATTTTAATTAACTTTTGTATCATTAAATTTATCTTTTTTGTTGTTGTGATACAAAATGAGTAACCTGTGGATCCCAATTACATGGGAAATTCCAGCTTCAGGGCCACTGGTTCATTTGTAGAAATTTGTGGGGAAAAAACATCATTACAAAGTATATTAATTAATTACATTAATCCTAGTTCTGCTTGTAGAAAAAATGCATTCACTCAATTGTAAGGACTGTTGATTTTCTCCCTGTTTGTATTTTTATTCTTGAATCTCTTTCTTTGTAACTTATTTGTCCATTGCTTGCACTCCATAATAATACCAAACCTTGAATTAGCTGATGAAGAGTAGTGCATATGGATTAAATTATCCTGGAATCAGCTGGAATCATTTAAGGCACTTCATAATTAAGTACGTAATAAATACACAAAATGTTTCTATAACAGGGACATTGTGAAGGAGAAGAAGGTGAAGAATCCAGGGAAGCAGATCCTTGTACAATGAAGGCAATGATGGAAATCTGTGTTAGGTAATTTGCTGTTTATTAGGGTCTGTTTTGCTACCTCTCTCCCAAACAAGCACAGATATTTTATGCCTCATTTGCTTTCTCAGGTGTCAGATCTACATTGGACTTTGGGAAAGAAAGCTACATTGGCCATACAACTCAAATACCATTATGTAAGGTACAGGTAAGGAATTCATATGCTTTATGAAAATGTGAGAAATTTATTTATTTTCCAAAGGAAGAAGGATAAACTATGCAGTTTTGTAGCCTTCTTTAAACATCCATTTACACAGTGTCATTTTATAAAATGACATAACCATTTGTTTCATATCTGTAATATATTGCTGGATGTAAGAGACAGTCATTACAATTTTCACTGATGTGGGGGCTTGGCTTTTACATTAATTCTAAAAAACATGTATTTTAAAAGTATATTATATTTCATCACGGTTCTGATTGCTTATGGTGACAGTGGTAAAAACTAACCATTTAAGAAAATTCTGAGACTTAAAGCTGCATTTTATTTGACAATAATGGCTTTTAAAAGAAATTGTACTGGCTGCAGACAGACAAGATTGAGTTAAATTCATGTGTATTGACAAAGAGGCACTGATGTGAGTGGATTGACCACAGAAATTTAGTCACAATCACTTGCTCTCTTCTTGCCAATAGGATGACTGTCCAAAAGAAAGAAAACGTTCCCCTTTTATGGTCTAGTCTGGAAATCTCTATAGATTTAGAGAAGTACTCAAGTATCTCTCCTCATCAATATTCCCTTTTCTCCGCCCTACAAGAAACCTGAAATATGTCAAGCAGAACAACTGTTGAATTACCAGTAGCTAAACGAAAACTGTTTCCTGTCCTTACTGCTATAAATGACCTTTACTTCAGTTGCTCTTTCAGGTCTGTGATGGTGAAAGGAAGGGTAAAAGTGCACAAAATCAATCCCTGCGAAATCCAGTTTTTAATCTGGTTTTATATGTGCCAGTTGACTGAGAGCATGTTTTCTCAGTTCCTGAAGATGAGTTAACTAATGTACTTTGTTCAGCTTCCTTCTAGCCCTCACCCTCACCTCTGGATGTATACAAGAGACTGATTCCTATCCCAGTTATTACATAAGGATCATTGCACTCTGGAACAAATAAACCTTACATTCTTAAGCATTGTATAGAACTTGCAAGGCACAGGACATTTTAAGGACTAGAAGCATGTCTAAATACTCATATAGTGTATGTCTTCATTTTCTCTCTTGAGTATTTAGATTGTACATGACCAAATTTGATTACTGACAATCTGTAACTTGATTATAACTAAACTTCTTTTCAAGGTTTAGAAGGTTGGGTTTTTTTTTTTTGAATGTAAAACATGAAACCCTATTACTCATTTTGTGCAACTAATTGTCATCTAATTACTGATGCTTCCCACGTGTGCCTGGTCAGCCCTGATTTCATAAAGGTAATTTTAAAGGTAGTGAAACAGGAGGCACTAGTAGGTCTTGGTCAACCTGAGAAAACAACACACCTGCTGGATTACAACGCAAAGAGAGAAGTGGAAAAACAGGTTTGCCAGGAGAGAGAATAATCGAGAAAAGCTTCTGCATGTATCTGAAGGAAATGGAGAACCAAAAATCATTTAATCTGTAGAAAGTCAGATTTCCTGTCTTTGATATTGTTCCCTTTAAGAGGAGATATTAAGGAAAACAAAAGAAACAAAATCCTGTACTTCTTGTGAAGCTGAAAGAGGAGGTTATATTGCTTAATAAAATGCCAGCCAGGTATTTTTCCCCACTTCTGAGCTTTGGCTCTCACACAGAACATAACAAACCAAGCAAATGAAAATGTGGAGATGCCTTATCACTTTTTTTCTTGTTTCATAAGGAACTTTAAACTATATAGGGGAAAGAGGATGCTAACTGAGCTTTTTTTGCCTTGATAGTGAGGATGTAAAAGAAGAAAGCTATGTCTCAAAGGAAGTGCAACTATTTTAAATACTACAAAAGACATGTTTTAAAATTTCAAAGCTCAGGAAAAAAAAAGAAATACTTTTTTCAAATAAGGGAGATGCATTCAGATTTTAATGTCCTGATCAGTGTGCCAGAGGATACTTTAAGAATTATATCGTTCTAGAACCTTTCTTTCACCTGCAAAAAATGGACTTTCAGGGCTCCCTCTCAGATGCCAAGTTGCTGATTTCCTATAGAAAAGCTGTGTCCAAATTGAGAACAGGGAAAGCATGAACATGAAAATATGGAACAGTCTTCAGCTATACATAAGTGAAAGACCATCCTAGCAGCTGCTTTCCCAACCTCCTGCTTAATAAACTAATTCAGCTGTGACTGTAGGAGTACAAGGTGTTTAGGGTTATCGGTATAGTGACGCAGTCAACTTAAAAATATGTCAGGAATTCTAAGGGAAATTAATCAGGAAAATGAGAAATTATCAATAATTGTAACATCAATTTTTGAAAGAATAAAAGCAACTAGTGTTCTTATAGCTCATTTTAAAGTGAAAGAAAAATCCCTCTGAGAGGGGAACATGAAGTTAAAAGAAAATAGACTTTTTCCAAGCAAATAATTATAATTTAATTACAATATTGCAGAGAAAAAATATGTATTGTATTTTATTTAAAAGTATAGCATATATACATTGTACTTAATAGTCACTTTTGGTTACAAAAATTAAACCAGTATAGAATATTACCTGAGGGCCCAATGCCTCATGAAGGGAAAATGAAAAAAGATTGTCTAAGGTTTACATGAAAACATCCATGATGAAAAATAATAAAAAAAAAATTCCATTGTTTAGGCTTCTTTTACACTACCTTCTGAGTGTTCTTATCTTTTCAGATTACGACAGCTGCAAAAAGGACTTGGAGAAGTCTTTCATGAAGGGTTTGAAGCAGACCTGCTGCTGATGCATGAAGAAGGTATTTAGTGATACCCAACATCGCCTATAGATATGTCTGCACTGTAGTCAGGTGTCATTGAAATCTCAGTAGCTTAGATACTGAGAGGAACAAAAATGTGGGAATTGAACTTCAGCATAAACTAAAAAAAGTTTTCTTGAGATCCAGGGTATATATTTGGCAACTATAACCCTCACTGTGTTATCTCTTAATTATAGTATAGCCATGCCTTGGAGTAAAAATACATTGCATACAAACTGGAATCTACAGTGAAACGACTGCTGGTCTCCTGTCTTTTCCATACTGAAAGGACTAGCTACTATTAGAGAACACTGGGAACTTTCACCTAATTTCAAGTGTCTAAATTTAATCCCTTTAGATTCCCTGTACAACCTAGGCATCTCCAGAGCTGTATCGCTTCACTGCTTGCACTTGCCTGAATTGCAATGGACAGAATCACACTCTGCAGGCACTTATTTTTTCCCCCACCGACAAAGAAGAAAATCCTGGGTGTTTTGTTTCAGCCTTGGCTATCTCAGTTAAGGCAAAATGACCCCACACAGTACAGTAGCATAAAGCTTTGACAATAGGAGCGTTTAGTAACAGTTAAACAGTTGGAAATCGCTGAGAGGGAAATTGGTTTTGGACTTGGTAAGGGTCAGGAAACTGTATAAAAGAGTTCAACTTATATTGTCACAAAAAAATTGCATCTGTTTAGTTACACATTTCATTTGTTATGATATGTACATAACTGGAATCCAATTCCTTTTCGTAAAGCGATTGCTTCCTCTGCTGGAGGTTAATTATCCTATAATCATAGTGCAAATTATCCAAGTGAGATGGTGACATGTTTTACTTTATCAACTTCTTAAGAAAGTCCCTGAGATGTAATCAGCTTAACACAATACCAATGCAGTCTAGAGATTTGACTACTAAATCATAAAAAGGTTTTGTTTGTGAATAAACTGTGACCTATTCAGATCAGATCTGTAGATGTTAAAAAAAGACATGAAGAAACACCAAATGCATCTTTCCAGGTGGAGTGACAACAAGCAGGAGGTTGCAAATACTGCCTTTCACTTCCCAAAGCTAATGAGTTCCAAGTTTAAAATTCATATATGAAGAGCAGGAGAAGGTCTAGGAAGCATATGCAAAGATATAGAGATCAGTTTGAGGACTAGTATGTACTTCAGACATGAGGAAAGACTACATATTCAGAAAATGGTTAATTTTTCCCAGATGTAGAAAATGATTTAATAAATAGTTCTTTCACCTGCAAATATTGCCTTTCCTCTGAAAGTTTGTATACGCGCTATAAGCTGTTAGCTCTTGTAGTCACTGAGTTATTCACCTCACCTACCATTAGCCAGAAAAGAGATAGATACCTAGATATCTGTTCTAAACTGGTGTTTGTCCTAAACAAAACCTGACAAAGTGGAGGGAAAATAAATAATATGATGATTTGTTATTTTTGGAGACTAAATTCCTGACTTCTTCTAGAAAAGCTCTATATCTTCTCAGTGTTTTACGCAGAGATCAGTCTATTATGCTGCTTGTATGAGAATACAGACCAATCAGAAAGGTTTGAAAAAAATCTTTGTCTTTTATTTTTGACTTTACGATCTCAGTCACATATGCCCAGATATACCTATGAAGCAATCAGTCTCTAGTTTTATATAGTAATATGCATGTTCAAGTCAAGGATAAGTACAAAATATATCAAAATGTACAATTGTAGAGTTACAGCTACAATAAGAGCCAATATTAAGTAGTAAAGAGATGTGCACTGTAACAGTGTCATGAAGGAAAGAGAGAAAAGATTCCCATCTTATTCCTTTGCTAAACCCCTCCAGCTGGTTTTCTTGGCGAGAAGCAGCAGAAGAAAAGCTATGTGGAGGATGCAGCTTAAATTGACACTCTTGAAAATGTGAATCTGCTTGCAAAAAAATTTCTAAACCCTATAGAAAAACTGGATTCTGCCAAGTGATTCGTTATTTTAATGACTTCCTGCTTTAATGCACTTCCTCTCTTTTCCTTCGTGCAAACTGCTCCAATCCCTGTTAAGGATTTAGCCTTACAATGAAGCTTTTATAACTTTCTGGATCTTGATCATGTTGGCATATGGGTCATTCCCTTAATGTCAGGACAAGAAGAAGGTGGAGAACAGTTGTCCGGTGGGATAAGGAAAAAATTCAAACCCGCACTGGCCAAGCAGTGCTCTGAAATACAGTGTGAGTTGTTTTTTCCCTTAGGAGCTGAATGCTGGCAGGTAGCAAGCGTGGAGGAAACCTGAACATGTTTAAATGCTATCTGTTCCAGCAGATGTCACTAAGAGGCAATGCTGTTTATAGAATGGCCAAATTGGAGACAAGCAGGTATTCTTAAATCACAAAAGTATGGAAAAGTTTTTTCTAGCTATCAAAAGAAATGTTTCAACACTGAAATATTTTTTAGCTCCCAAATAGGACTTTACTTTGGATCCAGGTCTGGAAATACACTCCTGGTTTCCACTACATTTCAAAGGTTGTGGTAATATGTATTCTTTACAGGAAACTGCATGGAGATCAGGAGACAAGCTTGGTGCCATTGCTAAGGAAATAGTGAAGGTTTAAAAGAAATAGATGTGTATTCATCTTCATAAGTTGTGCATTTTTAAAGGAGAAAACTACAAGAGTTTTTGAATACTGCAAAGATTTAGACTTCTGAGAGACATTTTTAGTACTAATAGTAGTAGTAGTAGTAGTAGTAACATTATTAGTATTATTAATCTTTTATTTATTTAAAATCTTCTGATAATTTAGATGAAAAACCCCCAAACATTTGGAGTATAGAAGAAGAAGAAATAAAATTATGGATTCACAAATGAATATCATGCCTGTGTAAGAGATATCATGCCTGAGACAAGGAACACCTCTGCTGTTTGGCTGTGCAGCACCAAGCACATTGAAGTCTCAGTCCATGACAGTTCCTCTGGTGTTGCTGTGACATCCATTAGCAGAATCAGTTGCAAACAGAAGATGGATCATTATCTCAGGTTACAGATTAATTCCCATATGGTTTTATTCAGAACAAAGAATAGGCTACACTTCTGTTTGCTGTTGTTCAATCTACTCTCTTTAGCAAGAATGAAATTTGCATGACCTTTTGTGTGTTTTAGTTAATGGGCAGAGTTTGAGGTCAGAGATGGGAACAAGGAAGGTAAGAAGAAAAAGAGAAAACAGCTTCCAAGACAAAACTAACACTTTCCACTACAAACAAGGGGTGCAGCCTGCAACCCCAGCAGTACAGCCAGATGTTTAGAGGTCTGCAACAGAAACACTCAGTTAATCGTGTGAGAGCAGCACGAACAGATGGTGCTATAGCCCTCTCATATTCCCTATTTCTACACCCACTACCACCTGCTATCTAATCCCCTTTCATTATTCAGCTTCCTAGTAACAAATTATTACATTCTCACCTTTTATTTGTTTTTATATTACATCAAGACCATCTATGCTCACAATCTGGATTCATACTACAAAACTTTGTGTTGTTTTAGGACCCCTGATCTTCTAAATTTGTGAGAGGAAAGGCAGGCCCTCAGCTTCGTTAAAAATATATGTAAGTATCCTCTGCCCCTTAAAAAAACACACAAGAAAACATATCACTTAATAGAAGGGAAACAGTAAAATATAATTGTGCTATGCAAGGTTAATAAATTTACTTTCTCATTTTTGCTGTCCGTACCCTCACAACTCTTTAACTAGAAGTGCAAAAACCCTCAAAGATGTCTTGAAGAACACAAATTCAGTTCCTCAGATTTTTTTCTAGCATGCCTATGGTCCTGACAAACATCTGTGTCTCATCAAGAATTTGTCTTCATAAGGAGGTCGTTAGTATGCCCCTAATTGTGGGTTATGACTGTCCAAATTTTGAAGATTGTAAATGTCAGCAGTTTGTAAAAGCACCACAGCCTCCCAATTTTAGAAAGGTCAGGAGGACCCTATTACGATCAAATGTTCTCTGCAGGCTTCATAGTTCAAACCTCCATTATTCTTTGCTCTCTATTCCTCTTCCCTATTCCTTTCCCAAACACCCTGTATGAATAAAAGGATCATCATTTCAGTGGAATGTAGCTACCCCTTGGATGGAAGAAATCAGTTCAGGGCCAGTAGCACTACAGTACACAACCATTTCCAGCAGCCAAAATCTGCCCTTGGATGCAAGTCAGTGGAAACATGCACATTCAGTGGTAGACTCTGGCCTCAGAAGGAAAAGCAAAGAGTAACTAGAACAGCTGAAATTGCCAAAGGGATTTAGGTTGGCAGAATGTATTTAACCTAATTTGGCATGTGGTCAGGATACGAGAAGCTAATAGCTCATTCTTTGAAAAAGCTGATTCTTTGTTTTATACAAATGTTCATGATATGGGCTTCATATCATATCTGTTAGCTCTAAAATAAAAAGAAATCTCAGTTTCCATAGTGCTGATATGTGTGAACATTCATTACTTTGACTCAATGAAACCACCAGCTTGTGGGTTCTCCCTGAAGGTTCCCCACTTACTAGCCTGGCCTTCGGACCTGCCCTTCCCCGTGGAAGCATTGGTACAATGTGAGTTAGATGGAAGAACAACCCTGCAGGAACAAAGAGATGCCTCTGATTCTGCCAAGCCATGGAGAAGCATTTCCTTACAGAAGGGTCTGCCCACCACACCAAACCTGGACAACACATCACATAGCGACAGAAAAGGACTGGGAATGTCAATATTATCAAAATTGCAGTGTCTGTATCAGCAACCTTGAGAATATCATATACACTACCAAAATCCTGTTAAATTGAATAAAACTGGCTTTTTGCTTAATAATTTCATTTTTATATAATAATCAGGCCATATATTAATTCCTATTTTCATTATTTTGCTTCTTCTCTCTTCAAAGCAGTCCTCATAATCCTCGTTCGTTTTGTCTCTACCATGCCAATGCATTTGGTAGTGTCTCTGCTTACATCTGTGCATAGTCCCATGATGTCAGAGAAAGGTTATAAATAGTAAATATGGAAATGGTTGACTAGGGTCTTCTGAGAATGTGTAATATTTGGCTTCTGAAATATTTGTAACTGGTCATAACTTATAATAAGAAGGCTAGACTTTCTGAATTGAGCAAACTTTTCCTAGTGCATGAATATATATGTTTCTTCATTCTCCTTTGAAGAAGATTTTTAGTTTTGTGAATAAATATGACAGTATTGCAGTCATCTTAAACTGTATGTTTTCAATTTGAAGGACTATAGAGTCCCTTCTAGGAAAGTTATTAAAAGCTATTATAGAAAGCATGCCTTCTGACTGTAAACTTAGTCTTTCTACAGGAGTCTGTGTCTTCAGTGGAAGATGGTCTCCAACAATCAAATTTAAAAGTGATGAGCTTAGATTAAGCTGCTAAAGATGCCTCTTAGAGGCAACTCATCTATTTGAATCCCATGAAGGTGAAGGTGGTCCAGTAGTAAAGGCCTGACCATTTCCAAGGTGCTGGGCACAATCTTTTCCACTTTTCTCTGTACTCAGTATCAACATCTCCTTAGTGGATCACCTTTGCATAAATATTTTAAGAACCATAACTGTGTGATATTAGTACTTGATACAGAAATAATAAAACAACTGATACATTAATACACAGTTGGATAATTCTAAATATGTACACTCTTAACTTCATAGATAAATTCCTAGATCTACAACCACAAATACTACAAGAAGTTGAAATTCCACCTCTGCTTTTTAAGATATTATATTTCAAGACTAAATCCATGTTAGAAGCCAATTCTAAATCTCAAATATTTCCTTACCAAGCACATATCTTGCTCTCATTGTTCCTTCCCAAGACTTGGCCTTGATATATGCCATTTAAAAAGCAAACAAAGAACATGGATTTGTTCAAACTCTGGGAATATTTCAGCCTACAGCTCAGCAAAAAACCTTTATCTGAAACCAGTGAACTTCTCAGAACCATTGAGAATTGACCAGAGGGCCCAATTAGGTGTTGCAGTCTCCCTGATTCTGTGTCAATAATTTATAAATTTAGAGAGTAAGCAGGTTTTTGCAGCTGTTTTAAAATTGAAGTGTCAGTTCTTAGAAAGTCTGTGCCACTTGACTGAGCTCAGTGGACCAGCACAGATCTAAATTCACAGAGGATCTAACATAAATAGGTATGTCATGTTTCAAACATATTCTTTCCTTCCAAAACCAAAATTTAGTTCATCATTGAAAAGATATTTATTAGATACTCATATTTTTTATATAGTGAAATAGCTACTGTGTTTTTGTTTTCTGTCTAAACAATGTTGGAAAAAGCACAGATCAGTTTTACAGCAAAGGCAGGCAGCTAAGAATGTTTTCTGCCTCACAGCAGCAACAACCAACATCTTAAGGCATTTTTGGTCTCCTTCACGTTGCACCCTGTGGTTTTTCTGACTACCTAGGAAATACATTTATTTCTGATGCCATAGACTGCTTTGTGTTGGCTAATGTTATTTAACTGAGAATGTTTTATTACCCATGGAAAATGGATGTGGTAGGTGATTTTGTCCATAAAGTCAGAAGGCAAGTATTGCAGGTACCAGAGCCCCACTGAGTTCACTTATTTCTACCCTCTGCTGGACAAAATGCTAATGTGTATACTTGCCAAAATTGAGGCAGATGAACAGCGCATTCTGGGATGCAAAAGCCTGACATTACCTAACTGGGTTGAGTTTACTCGCTCATTTGCCAGAGGTCAGGAAGGGTATCTAAACCAAAGATTTTTAGGTCTATGCTGCACAGAAAATTTGCTTTTTGGCTCCAGAGTCAGCTGGGCACATGCTATTGCTCTTTCCAGCTGCTGCTGAAATCTCCAAAACCATTTTTTTGCCAAAGTATGTGTAAAAACCCATCAGTCTTCTGTACTGACCACTTGAAAACCAATTAGAGTGTATTCATGCATTCCAAACATTACTTTTGTGTATAGATAATTACTTTATTTTTGCCACTAATGAAGATTCCCTACAGTGGCAAATTTGCAGAGGTTCACCCTTATGCCCATGAATTAAAAATCCCCTAGGAATGATCCAGAAGCCTCATATAAGAATTAAGGTATATAAGTTCCCAAAGTATCATTACATATCTGTAATATTTTAAAAAGAAGGTGTGGACAGCAGTTTTCAGGAGGGTCAGTGAAGAGTATGCCCACAGAGATGTAGTTGATGGGGTCCAGTATAGTATAATTGTTTTCTGATAGAGTTTCCATTCGATATCAGCCAAGAAATCTTGGGTTTCTTTAAATGTGTTATCCAATAGCAAATGATTCAGTTTGAAATCATGGTAATCCTCTTCTGAAGCTACTGTATCTGTATATCTCTGGCAAACTCTCTAGTTACTATGCACAAGTGTAGGATGAGACCTGACTAAACTCATTTTCATGAGGTGTAAAAACAATGCATTTAGCTCAGTGCATCACTGAAATCCTGGCATTGCTTAGTCCACAAAGATTCAATTCATATTTCATAGCTAGAAGATAAATTTGCTTTTTTAAAAGAGTTAGCTTTTTTTTAAGAGAGCTTGATGGGTTTAAGGCTATGTCTTTTTCCATCAAAATCAAAAGTTAACTTGGAAACATAAGAGACTGTAAATTAAATTTAGTGAATACCATTTTATGATCCATCCTGATGCATGTAATTGTCCTAGGTAGAAAATACATCTGTGGTGAAGAAGTGGAAAATTGGAACATTATGGAGTTTCCACTAGGCTCCCTTGTTAGTGAATCTAAACTAATCTTTAGTGAATTCCTGAGAAAGCATGAAGAGGTTTCTTTTCCTAAAAAAAAAAAAGTGCTGAGCAAGTGAAAATGGAACCAGAACAGACACTGCCACTTTGCTTTAAGTATTTAGATATGTTATTTGATTTGATTTCTACAAAGGCAAAACTAAACAGTGATTGCAGCTGATTCTCCCTGGAGTATCTGGTAATCTGTATTAAGTAAACTTAATACTGAATGTAAAACAAAAGTCTCTGAATGAAAAGTTGTTCCATACTGGTGGTCAAACTGAGTTATCTGGACAGGTTCACAACACAGAACACTTATGTTAAACTATGGCTAAGGTTAGCCTCCTGCAACAGCAGTATAGTATATATATATATAGCAGTATCCATACGTGATACAATTTTAAACTAACAGCCAAAAAAACGCAGCCAGTCAACTTTGGCAGGACAAAGCTCAGTGAGGTCTAATTGACCTAGGTGTTTACCCAAATTTTTTTGGACAGATTTTTCAGGCTGCTTAATGCCATACTGCTAATTTCTTTTAACCCCTCTTTGATCAAGCTATGCCACTGAGGTGATTATTAATAATATAAATCATGAGTAAGGGCTTCAGAAGGATTGAAATGGGATCAAAGCACACACCACAGCAGATGGAAAGGAGGACAGAGAAGGAAGATCTCCCCTTTTCATCGTGTCACCTCAGCCCCTCTCCTGCACCGAAATGACCAGCCCCATGTGGGCAGGGCAATCCTCTCTGGTATGAAACCTCCAGAATTTAGAGAGGGACACACATCACAGAAGTATTGTGACCCTAATGGTTTACTAGTTCTACCACGTTCTACCATATACGAAGGATTACTGGAGGCTTTAAAGACTGCAGTCAGCAAAACAAACTATACCTAATTAGAGTGGCAAGGGCTGGATGTTTCTAACCCTGATTCCCCATGAAAATCTCTCATGGATTCACATGGCTTTGTTGCGAATGTATGTCTGTACCACAAAATTGCTGGAGAGATAACTGTTTCAACATACTTGTTCAAAGACACAAGACCTATAATTTTACACCAAATTGGCTCTAATTGCCAGCAAAAGCACTGCCTGTACTGAGGCGTTCTCTAAGGGCTTGTCTTTTCTGCACAGGAACTCAGACCCTCCCACTGTCCACAAAGTAAAGCCCTCTGACCTAGGGCTTTAAATATGGACTAATTTATCTGGCTAGGATTACCTGCTGAGAAAACCATTGAGCACTAATGATCTGTCCTTTCCTCTTCCCAACGCTGAATAGCAGACTGGGAAGCAAGGGGCCAGATTCCAAGTAGAATGGGTAGAATGAAAGAAGTGGAGGGAGGTGTCTACAAAGCTACAGGGAGAAATTAAGATAATGGAGAGAGGTACCAGAATACAAGCTGCTGGTAGAATTTGCGAGGGGAAGCTGTTCTGAGGCACCATAAGGTATATTTGCAATTTTAAAATAACTCTTCCAACTGCAGGACAGAAAGAATAGTCCACTAGTCAGTCCATTAGAAAACCTGGATTCAAGTATCTATTCTGTCAAAGATTTTCCTGAGGCAGTCAGCTGGCTTTTTTTATGCCTTAGAGACACAAAATGTAGCTACATTGCCTTTTTCACCCATCTGCAAAATTGGGAATGACAGTTCTTCGCTACTTCACAGAGTATACTAAAGACTTTAAATTGCTCTAACGTAATGGTAATAGGAGCTGTAGAAGCACCTAAGCTGACACGGTTTTTCACTTACTAATGAGCATAATTTCTTTTAAGGATGCTGCTTTTTCTTTTCCTACCCATGAGTTTCCAAAAAGAAGACATCTCAGTGTTCATTAATACCTGCAGAGTACAAGCGTTAGTCAAACTGCAATAACATGAAATTCTTTATTAATATAAGGAAATTACATAAACTTCCTTTAAATGTGGAGACAGACATCTAAAGTTCAGAACCTGAAAGTAAGAAATTGTCGATGACTGAACTTGTTGCTTTTAATGGCAACAAGTGCTGCCTTCTCAATGGCAACTGCCAAGGACCACTGTCTTAAAGGTTTTCTAGAATTACCAAGAATGCACAAAGAGAAACAAGAACGATTTGACAATGGCATTATTTATGCTTCTAGTTTTGTTGTTTGAGCACAGAAATATCTCAGTTCCAATGAACAAACCAGAGAATTGAGTAAAGGATCTAATGATTAATGTTATGTTCGCTTTGGGACAGTCTTTGGACTGTCAGAGAATATGAGAAATATGTGCACAAAGCAGTGGTGTGACTGGGAATATTTCATAAGAAAAGGTTAAGCGCACTGTAGGTTTTGTTTTGGTTTGGTTTTTTTATCTGAAAAATGATCATATGCCATCCAGGTCACATAAACTGCGATTTCATGTTTCATTTTCTTAGTTGTTTGAAGACTCAATACAAGTCAGGAAAGAGTTATTGAGGCTAGTTATTATACTTGAACTGTTGTGAAGTATCAGATAGAAATGTTGATAAAATAATGGAAGTGGGACTTAGTTCTCTCAGAAAACATCTAGACATATGAGTCTGTTTATTTATCAAACAAGAATAAAACATTCCTTTCTGGGATGGAGATTAAAAATAGTTGCTAATCGAACCATATGTTAAAGTGTCTCCAAATGGGGATCCATACTTGGGCTTGCTGATCAAGCAGAACAGAGAGAACAGAATTTCCTATTCTGGTTCTGCTTGCAGCTTGGTGCCAGCCAATCTCCAATGAAGTTAGTGGCTGTGTGTCATTTGACTTGAAGGAGACTTGGATCAGGACTCTAGGCATCCAAATTAATGTGGCCTATCAACAGTCAATTTTGCCCTTGTGCTGTTGGAAACTGGATTATGCCATTTCACTTTAATATCTCTGAAGTAGTTCAACAGACTCAAATGAAAAAGAAATACATAAATGCAAAGACAGAAGTATGAGGTGGAAACCTACTCATGATTTCTGCTTTCTTTGTGCTACTGATGGTTTCTATCAGGAATTTGGTGACCCAAGTCCAGCTAAATCCCTATTTAGCTTTTCATGACTGTGAAAATTACAGTCCTTAACATAACTTATTTAGAATAAAATATCATAATATACTTCCCTCATCTAGGTGGCCTTATTCTCAAATTACCATTATTATATTTTTCAATGTCTACAAGAAGCAGGAGAATAAATGAAAAAAATTCTTTAAGTTTTCACTTTTTTTTAACCCCCTAACCTGAGACAAGGAAACAGCAGAAATCTGATTAAGTTTATCTCATTTAAAAAAAAAAAACAAACAAACCCTCAACTGATTTCCAGTAAAAAATTAACTACTATGTAGCTAAAAGGGCAGGAGTGTTAACATGGCCACTTATAAAAGAAATTACCTTCTTGATTCAGCATTTCTGATTCTGCACATCTTGACATTGAATTAGCAAGAAGACACATCTCCCAGAAAACCAGAGTCTGAAGACCAGATTAGTTACTGAGGCAGCTGATTCTTCATGCCCTGGAAGAGAAGATCTGTGCTCCCTGGGGAGTACCTTCCTTCAGTCAGGTTTTAGTATGGGTAAATTTACTATGTTCTAGCTTCAAGGGCATCCTAAAGCATTTCAGGTGCTAGCTAGGAACACAAGGTGCTCTTCAAGATAAAACAAAGCAAACTCCTGTGTGCATTCCCAGCTGACATGGTGGGCACCTGTCCTTTCTCCCAGAATTACTGAAGCAAGACATTATGAACATGTCCTACTCATTTTCCTTTCCCATGGATTCTTCTGCTTCCATTTTCACAGACAGCCCAGAAATACAGGATCAGACCTTTTTACTGGTAGTTCTCTGATAGTCATTACACTTAGTTTTAGACCAGGATCTGTCTGTGGTGCAGCACAAAACTAAACCTCAGACCCTGGGATCAGGCCCAGCCTGGACAGGGTGAATCAGTGGGCCAAGGCCAATTGTATGAGGTTCAATAATGTAAAGTGCCAGGTCCTGCATTTGGGTCACAACAACCCCCGGCAGTGCTCCTGGCTGGGGGAAGAGTGGCTGGAAAAATGCCCAACATTAAAAGGACATGGGGATGCTTGTTGGCAGCTGCTGAACACGAGCCATCAGAGTGCCCAGGTGGATAAGAAGGCCACTGGTATCCTGGCCTGTATGAGAAATAGTTTGGTCAGCAGGACCAGGGCAGTGACTGCTCTGTACTGGGCACTGATGAGGCCACACCTCAAATCCTGTGTCCAGTTCTGGGCCCCTCACTTCAAGAAAGATGCTGAGGTGCTGGAGTGGGTCCAGAGAAGGGCAACAAAGTTGGTGAAGGGTCTGGAACATAAATCCTCTGAGGATCAGGGTTGTTTAGCCTGGAGAAAAGAAGGCTGAGGAGACATTATCGTTCTCTACAACTAACTGAAAGGTTGGTTGCAGTACAGTAAGGCAGGTAACTAGTGACAGGACAAGTGAAAATGACCTCAAGTTGTCCCAGGGGAGGTTCAGGTTGGATATTAGGAAAAAAATTGTTTGAATGGGTGGTTAAGCATTGGAACAGGCTTCCCAGGGAAGTGGTGGAGTCAACATCTCTGGAAGTGTTCAAAAAACAAGTAGACATGACACTTCTTGATATGCTTCAGTTCACATGGTGGTATTTAGTCAAAGGTTGGACTTGATGATCTTGGAGGTCTTTTCCAAACTTAATGATTCTATGATTCTATATGCTATGAGATGTATTTGAATTTGACTGTGTAAATATAAAACATATTTCCACCTAGTCTTAAGCCACATAGAGTCATATAAATATATATATATATGCTCTGATTATTTTTATTAGTATAGAAGTTAAATAAACAATTATTCTAAAATATCGCAGATCATTTTTAGCTTTAGCATGTTACAAATTTTATTTTTAACAATCTGTGGATGACAATTGATCAAGTAGACATTGACCTTTAAAGGCTGAGTTTATATGAGGTAAATTCTAATGTTTATTTTATACAGTAAACCTGGGAAACTTGGAAAAAAAGGGACAAAAATCCTTATCTTGAACATTTTCTTTTTCCATTTTCCCCTTCTTCATCCACTGGACTGTATAGGAGATTACCCTCTTAACAGAAAGAAAAAGCATATGTCAACTTGCCTCACCTACAGAGCCTTCAGGCAAAATGCATCACTTTTTGGGACTTCAAGGGCTGAATAAATCAGAGATAAGTGGGTTAAAATGTCAGCACCCACTGGGACCAAAATAAACCTACCATATTTATTCATCCAAGTGAAATCCTCTCTGCAGTATCATCAGTACTTCATTCATTCATTTAGGAAGGCAATATAAAACTCTTAATTATTAATTTTAATTTTTTTTATAAAAACAGAACAAAAAACCACAACAAATTGTTGAGGGGTTTTTCCCCTCCCATTTTAATAAGCCTGTGGAAGTTATCTCATGGAAAAGGTCAGATAAGTGTGATGTGAAAGATGGTGCTAAAAGGCTTTCAAACTTTGTTTATTAATAGATATAACCCTTTCACCTCTGCTACATCTGTCACCACTAGGTTAAATATCATTTATCTTGCTGGTTACCTGACTTCTTGTTATGAGTACGGGGAAATGCCACAAAAAACCACTGAAAAGTCACAAATCCATTATAAAAAAAATTGCAAGAGAAGAATTGCCTGAGCCCTTCTAATAAAACATAGCCTAACATGGAGTAACTAAAGACACTGAGGGTAGCCTCTGGCTTTAAAAGCATTCATTAAGCCATTGATCATTGAAGACAACACAGTGACCTCACACAAACACAATGTAAACTCCCAAACTCATTGATGGCATTCCTACAGCTCTGTCTGAATTTATATTGCCTCTCTGTAAACTGTTTGACATAAGCAGTGAAAGATGGAAACAGAAAAGGGCCTCTTCAAGATGATGAGCATACCACCAAACGCAGCTGGATGCAAGTGAATTAACTTGTAGCTTACTTTGATGTGCAAAGAAGTCTCAGGCCAAGACGTGTATTAACAGAATTTTCATAAGATTCTTGAAAGTATATTTTTCCTTCTGGATACCTGAAAATATACTAGAGCATAAAAATTCTCTGAATCTATTTTGAGGAGGTGAAGGAAAGAAATAGAAAAAATATACTGCATTTCTCAGACAGAATGCTATGGCTATGTAAGTCAAATCAGGCACTCAGAAAGGCACGTGGGTGTATGTCTGTAGGTGTATATATATGTTCCTCCTTTTTCTCCCTTTCCTTCCTTCCTTCCTTTTCCTATAAGCTCCAAGAATGAACAAGTGCAGGACCCTCAGTATTTTTGCACTTACTTTCACTGAGAGTGTAGCAAACACTGAATAAATGTGTGTACTTCATACTCCAAAATTATGTTAATTAATTGTAAGGCAAATGCTAAAATATGAACACAGAGAACCAGAGTAGAAAGCTGAAGAAAGCAGCAGAATGACAACAGTGAGTATGTTAACTGTTTAAACAATTTATTAAAAAAAAATCAGTATAATTGATATTTAAAATAATGAAATCTCTTGCTTGGATTATTGTAGATGGAAAACTCAAGGACTGTTTTTTTAAGAAGGATGCTGCAAATTTTGTACATAATTTAGACAGTTTAGGCATTGTGCTCCTGGAATGAGTAAGTGGACAGGAAGCAGATACTGCTAGAAAGTTCTCCCTTCTGTTTCTAAGCCATCCATACTAGCAACAGGTAAGTTCTTTTCCTGTTTCCAAAAGAAGGAATAAATCAATGTGCAATAACTACAAGAAAGACGGAGAGGGACTTTTTGCAAGAGCATGTAGTGACAGGACAAGGGGGAGTGGTTTCAAAATGAAAGTAGGTTTAGATTAGTAAAAAATTTTATAGTTACATAAGAAAAAAAAATCGTTACTGCTAGTGAGGCACTGGAATAGGTTGACCAGAGAAGCTGGGACTGCCCCATCCCTGGAAGTGTTTCAGGCCAGGTTGGATGGGGCTTGGAGCAACCTGGTCTAGTGAAGGGTGTGTCTGTCCATAGCACGGGGATTGGAACTAGATAATCTGTGAGGTCGCTTCCAACCCAGGCCATTCTATGATTCTCTGGTTCTATGATATAATTCTGTGAATGAAGTTGTATATGAGCATGGTTTTCATCCTGCTCCTGGAACAATGTTTTACCTTTCCTGGGAGCTGATTGCAAAGCTACATTACAGCTCGTAGCTAATAGACTGTGAGATGCTACTAAATGATTATTTCGGGCATAGAATTCTATCATTGTGCAGACTAGAAGGACAGTTATACATCTCATGACTTTGCACAATTCCAGCTGAAGCATCAAAACAAAACCAAACAACAAAAGGCATCATTGCCTTCCTGTGCAGTAAAAATGGAAAGAATCCAGAAGCATCTCACAGCTTACAGGTTTCCAGCAAAGTTACTGTTTTTAAGCCATGAGAAAATACCTCAGTTGATATTTTCATGTACTACAGAAGACCACAGGTATAAGAAACTGCAAGAAACATGTCTGGGAAGCGCAGTTGTATCTATGAGAACAACTTTTACGAGAGCAGGTACATTTACAGTATTGACTTGAAATTTGTGGGCATGTAATACACTGACTCTAAATCCCTCTTGAAGTCTCATATGTCATTGTCTTCTTCACTTGTCATCTGAGAGCCTGAAGTTGATAGGGGTGGCTATTAATGGACCTTGAGTAACCCATGTCCTATGAAGCATGTTGCTTTGCTTGCTCCATCCAGTCACAGGTCTCGCTCTGAAGTGGAGTGTTCTTTGTGTTCCTCTGTGTCTAGGTGGTGTAGCACCTCTTTTTGGAGCATTTTCCAGGCTTATATAAACAAGTAAATATTTCTTTTCCAGCAGAAGTTTAATTTGATTCAAGTAGAGCAGCTAATCATTTTGATCCATTAGCTTAGGCTTAGGAACATGCAAGTTGCAATGAGAATCTGGACAGCTAAAACCCCTCTGGTTTGATTTTTGGTCCATTGCCTCCTGCTGGCGTAACACCTGCCCTCTGCTTCCAGAACCTCTTCTCCTCCAGGACAGAGGATTTCATCCTCTTTCAAATATCTGCCCTTTGTAAATCTATCACATTTGCACAGCTTGCATCTCCCATTCTCCACTCCTCCTAGGAACTCTAGTCATTACCCATTCTTAGCTATGAAGTGTAAATGGCTAAAACTTCTCCTTAGGTTAGCTCAGCTCCTTTAGCCCTTTGCTTCTTTTGATTTCTGTAAACTTATGTGTGTGTTTTTTCCCTCTTGAAGAAAAAAGAAAATAGACTGAAACAAAAGAAGTGAACGTTTAGTATAATCACATTTTCTTCCATTCACTGCAGCCTACCATGTGAGTAGGTCCTGTCTGCAATTGTCATATAAACAGTTCTAGGAAATCTAATAGAAATTATTTCAAAATTGTTTTGGGATAGAATATTTTCTCTGAAAGAGTTGTCAAGAGTCAGGTTTCATGCATAAAAGGAATCTGAGCCATGGAATTGACAGTGATTAATTGCATCACCAAAACTGGTGGGCATTCTCAGAGACCTGAAAGAGCACTCATACAGTGAGTCTTCCTGGGAGGTACTTACCTCTCAACTTTGATGTATCATCTCAAGGCACTAACTACTGGTTCTGTAGTGAACCATAGCTTGTGTGCATTCCTCAAGCTCTGCTGGAGTAACACTTCTTCCTTTGGCTGCTTTGTCTCTCAGTCCAGCTCCTGGTGCTGTGCCCACTCCTACAGAAATCACTAAAATCTTATATTGGTCCTTTGCCCTCAGTTCTCACCTTGGCTTGACTGCTTGGCTTGACACGCAGAATCGCAGAAAGGCTGAGTTTGGAAGGGACCTCTGGATGCCATCTGGTCCAACCTCACTTCTCAAGCAGGGACATCTAGAATTAGTTGTCCAGGACGATGGCTAAACAGTTTTTTAATATCTCCAAGAATGGAGACTCCACAAACTCTGTAGGCAACCTGTGCCAGTGCTTGGTCACCTTCATAGTGAAAAAGGGTTTCCTAGTGTTCAGAGAGAACCTTTCATGTGTCTGTTTGTGCCTATTCCCTCTTGTCCTGCCACTGGGCACCAAGAGCACAACCTGGCTCTATTCTATCTGCATACTCCCTTCAGCTATTTATATATATGAATAAGATTACCCATCCTAGCCCTCTGTTCTGCAGGTTAAATGTCTCTCCCAGTCTTTCTTCACAGCAGAAGTGTTTCTGCAGTGCTGTAACCATCTTGTGCCCCTTTCTCTGCTTTCTACCCAGTATTCCTTGGCCATATTGATCACCATAACTGGTCTACTCTGGCCTCAAATCGGGAGGCCTGGAGACACACCATCTATAACGCAGCTGTCTCCTTTGAGAACACACGCAGGATCACCCTCGAGGAAAAAAGGCAACGCAGAAAGAACCGTGTATTGCAGAATATACCATCTAAGGAGTCCTCCTGCTGTGCCTTTTGCAATCGGATTTGTCTGTCACGTATTGGCCTCATAAGCCACCAGCGTGCCTGTAGCAAATGTGGATAGAGCCTTCCCAAATCTTCGTTCGCGAAGCCTAGCCATGAACCCAGTATTCCCATGCCTCTCGAGCACTGGGGAGCCCAGAACTGGACACAGGCACTGCTACAGGAGTGGCCTCACCAGTGCCCAGTAGAAGGGAACCTCCTTCTGCCTATGGACATTACTTTGTCTAATGAAGCCAAGTCCACCCTTGGCTCTCATTCCTGACAGGGCACTTTGCTGGATCATGTGCAATGTGGTGCCCACCAGGACTCTCACATCCTTCCCTGACAATGCGGGTTTTCAATGTCTATGGAGGTGCATTATTTTGCCCATCTCTCCGTGTTAAGCCTCATGAGGTTCCCGGTGACCCATTTCTCCATCCACTCTGAGATTCCTGTGGATGGCAGCACTGCACCTCTGGGAAAGGTGTCAAAAATGCAGCTGCGTTGGCCGGGAATCGAACCCGGGTCAACTGCTTGGAAGGCAGCTATGCTCACCACTATACCACCAACGCTGCTCTGGCTGCAAGTCTCTGCTTGATTTCCTGCTTCATTTCCAAGTTTCCTCCATTCCAGGTTTAACCACAGGGCTCACTAACCACCCACCACAAGCACAACAAAGGACTACTGAGGGAAGCATTTGAGTTCTCTCCACAGCTGCCAAGACTACAAAAACTTTAGAAACTTTGTTTGTTTGTTTGTTTGTTTTAAACACTGACAAAAACTAAGGTCTTATTCAGTGAAATATTTCCAACATCCTGATGAGTTTAAAAGATATTCCAAAAGGAAGGACTAAAACCTTCAGAAATGGTACTGTAGATAATAGTGCAATTGGAAAAAAGGCCAGCTAACAGCTCCCATATGATGAAACAGGTATCCTAATTTCAACATTTTTAGTAAAAGAAGTAGTCTTGTCAGCATTAACGTTGAACTGTTATAAGATCTTTATTTCGTATCTGAAAAATTAGGTGGAAAAAATTATAACAAACAACATATGTTGTCCTTTCCATCAACTGCTGTTCTTATCTTCTCAGTATCATCCAAAGAATCGTAAGATCACATGCAAAATGTAGTTAAAAATAAACTAAGTAAATTTGCAAAAGGTTGATATTTGAAAGAGGATTATCTGAAACACAAGTCTGAAATTTTGAATTCCAAATTTAAGTACATTTTTATTACAGAATATGTGGTGAAAAGTTTCCTACTACAGTGGATAGAGCCAACAAACTACTTCAGAGAAACAAAAACTCAAAAACTTACATGCTGTAGGGATAGCCTATGAATGATCCAGGGCATTCTGGGGCATCTGTGATTTCACTTCTGACAATG
The DNA here is from genome assembly GCF_003945595.2 of Pipra filicauda. Lineage (NCBI taxonomy): Eukaryota > Metazoa > Chordata > Aves > Passeriformes > Pipridae > Pipra > Pipra filicauda. The sequence continues at coordinate 962,374 of NW_024104310.1, forward strand.
TCCTGCTTATAAACAGATCTGGTTCTTAACCTGCAGGAGTGTATTGCTTTTCTCATCCAGTTTATGGCTAAAAGCATTCTGTGCCAGCTCTTAGTTCCTTAGTAAAGATACCTTCAGGTCTCTTTCAGTCTCAAATGCTGAGTCTTAACTGCAATGGTTGTCAGAAAAGCTGTAAGACCTAATACCAGTTAGACATCCATCGGTCTCCCAATTTTTGACCCTTTCTGTCACTTGGCATCTGAGGAGTGAATAGGTCCATAACAGGTTCTCTTGAATACTCTGACATTTTACTCAGAATTGTCTAGTTAAATTTTTAGCAACTATAAATGAAAGTCTGCGGTGCACAACTACACTGTAGTAGTAAGGATATCGAGTCTTCTCTCATTTTCTCTTCACATTTTACTTTAAAAATAAGCAAAACCATCCAAAATCCTATTTAGAAGGTTCTGCAAATAGCTCGTGAGGACATACTGTTAAGTGTATTTATAACTAAGAATTAACAGAACAAGCTAAGAGGGCTCTACTGAATGATGCAGAGTCTATTTTCACTTTATAAGAGAGGCAGTGCACATGCATTGCCTTGCAAATGTACATTTCATTTATGTGGTGCATGCACAGTGAACCTTTGCTTTTTGGCACCACGTTTTCTATGCATGCATTGTGGAACCTTTTTATATGGGGTCCTGGTCTTGAGCCAATAGGTTAATGGCTTAAAAAAAGATATGATGGAACACACCAAGCTCACTGATCATAATAGCTTCTGAAAAATACATACATTATTGTAATGATTTTTATGCTTTCCTTCTAATATGTAGACACCATAAATATTTTCTAGTAAAATAGCAAAGCTGTCAATGATAAATGCAAGCCTACCAACAGTTGTTTCCAGTGTTACTGAAGAGTCAGGTTTAACAGTCATCAGAAATGGCTATTGTTTACATACTCCCCTGCAGAAATATTCCATGGAACCTGAAATTCTGTGGGTTACCATTTGAAAATATTTGCCTTATCATTTAGGGAATTTGAATAACTTTAGTAAGTCAGTCTGGAGGAAGTGTGAACATTTTTCTTATAAGAACATTTCTCTTCCTTCAATTTTCAGTCTTAACTATGCCTTGTTTGTGATCTCACCATCCTGTATTTTAAGACAATACAGAGTAAAGAAGGTGATTTTAAAAGGGTGTGATAGAACTGAAAAGAGAGATAGGCCCCCTTTGAATTGAGAAAAAGAACTGGATGAGAACTGCCGGCTCTGAGAAAGCTGGAAGCTGACGTGTTTGGGCAGAACAGGACAGAAAAGTGGAATGGGCTAAGGGGATCTCTGTGAAAGGCAGCCACCTGCATCTCAGCTCATAAAGCTGCTTAAACACACACAAGATTCCTGAAGTATTTAAGCACCAAAAATTGCAGATAAACTCAGAGGGCTACATTCTCAAAGTCAAAGTAGTCTTATCCTGTTCAAGAAATTCTAGAAACACTTCTGAACATCTGTAGGCACCTGGAAATCTGTTGAAATCTGACCTCAATGTTCCAGTCCCAAATGCAAAGCCTCCTAAACCTCGGTAACTCTTGTATGTTCAGACAACACACACACACTGCCAAACAGGGCCTCTCCATAAAATTTGTCCTGATTATTTGCTTTGCCTCTCTCTCACACACACATATGCACACAGATTCCAGTAGCACTTGATGAACAAGCAGATCAAATTAACCCTTATTATGTCTTACCATAACAAGATGAGGATGCAATGGTAGCCTTTCCTAATCTGGTTTTAATTCACTAGGCTACAAATCTGTTGACTATGAGTCTACTGCACATAGCTTATAGCTGAGAGGAAGTATTTTACCGTAGCATAATTAAAAGGATTTCTACCGCACACGTAATGACACGCTCTCTGCTTTCTTATTAAAGGTTTTCTTTGTTGGGGTTTACACCAAATTAGTTGCATATGTGACTGGTTTTGCTGCAATATCATCTTCAACTATTTAGTGCATCGTCATGTTAACCTCTCAATTAACCCTTGTTTCAAAGACTGCTCAGTGCAGGTGCAGTAACGTTGCTTTTCTGGGAAAGGACATGCCTTGCTCACTGCTGGTGACCTCTGCTATTGCTGAGGATCTGGGCATGATACACATGCTTTAGGTTCACCATGCATGGCTTCGGCTAATTGTGTAATTGATGTGCTGCAGATCCACACATTGTAGAAATCTAGAAGATATTCAAATACAAAATATAAAACCTAGCTCTAGCCAACACTGAATTTGTCTGGTTTTCTGGCAATAAACTTCTCCATGAAGTGTAGATTACCATTTAGTTAATCTGGAAGAAAAAATATGTTTATACTGGAGGTCCAATTAATTCCTTAGTCCATATCAGAGGGAAAGGTTAAAAATAAGAACAACATATCCCAAGAGATTTCAGAACACTTTGGTGTTACCATCTGAACAGAAGATATCTATTGTCTATCACAGGTTTTATCAACTTTTCCAGAAAAGAAACGGCATTAAATCTTCAAAATAAAAGACACTTAAGTTTTGAAAAAGAAAACTTCCTAAATATGTGTTAGACAAATAGAGGTAAAATAATATTACAAGATGTGATCATTTGGAAGCTGTTTGAAAGTTGTAGGTGTTTAGATCTAATACACCAAAAGAAAAAGGAAAGAAAAAGATTTTACTTAGGATAAGCCAAGTCTAAATTTAATTAAAAAATAATAATCAACCTCTATGAGGCTTGAATTTTGTCTTCCTTATGATTGTTATTCTTTTATACATGAATTGATTGTCTTAGTTACTGACTTCAGTTTGCCAAACACTATTCTCCAACCAAAATGTTAACCTAGTTATATATCCAGTTGTAGCAAGGTCAATCTCCTTGAGTGGTCAGTCCTTAAAATACAGTAAAGGTAACATACATAGACACGTGTTTATCAAAGAAGACAACAACTCAAATTTAGAATTATTTTAAAACAGACTGTAAAGCTGGCATTTCAAAATTCTTGACTCATTGCTGTCCATCAAGAGGTATTGCTAATAATTTTTGACATTTGTAAAACTTGTTACCTTGGTTGCTTTCATGTCTAACATTCATAAATTACTTTTTGTCTACTTAATGAAATTGTATGATTTTAGATTTGATAGAAAATACTAGAAATTCAGTGATTTCTCATGATGATTACTGAAGATTTTATTAACATCTAGAAATATGTTTGACTTTTCAAAAATGAGTTACATATTCTTTGCTCTACCAACAAGTAACAGAAATTTAATGGCAAGCAATAAGATTCTTTCCCTGTGGTATGTAAAATTCATAATACTGTCATAGTAAGCTGTTAACTTGAAAAAAATAAAATCAATTTTCCTGAGAAATATGATTCTTAATGTGAAGGAGAACTCACTGTCCCGGATGCAGTAGAACCCCAACAAGGCTAGTATAGTACTGCTAAATAAAAGAATTCAGCAGTCAGCTTCTTTCTAGTTATTCTGATGATGAAATGAACTGAAAATCAAACAACTTTCCCCAAAATAACAAAAAATTGTTTAAAAATCTGAAATAATTCCTATGTCATTACTGTGTTTGTTCTTTACCTTTTCTTTGAATTATCAGGGGATAGGAAGTTAAATGAAAATTTGAACTGAGACTTTTTTCATGCAACCATTTGGTTTAAGAAGTTGGGATGCTATGTTGAATGTGCATGGGCATCTTCAGGGAGTAATTCATATCTGCCTGGGATAAGTATCTAAAATAAGCTGGTGAATCCCCTTCTGGATGGACCTTTTCTCTCTATTGATGTTAAAAATAGGAAGTGGTTATCTCAAACTTAAATGTTTTAATTAATATAGACTAAACATACGTAAAGAAATTATGAAACACAAAATGACAACTCCCATTTTCCTGCAGTCTAAATTGTTCTTACTGGCTATTATGTTACTTTAAGATTGGGAATATCACCTGGAGACAGAGTTTGAGATTCATTACTGTAAGGATATTGATGGACTTTTGTACAGAGTGGATACAAGACATCCAAAAGTGACTTAGATGTTTTCAGGATTAACAAAATACATTCCTCAGAAATTATTTAATATTTAGAAATGAGCTACTCAATCAACCAGACCTTTAGTGGCTCTCTATGGTGCCTCAAGGAAACAGAAGTCAATGAATTTGTCTCTATTTGATGAGAACACAAACATTTTAAAAAATTCAACCCCAAAGAAAGAGGATTATTAAAAACAAGGTGGGCTGTATTTTTTTCCTTTGAATTCGTGTGGTTGATTCAAGAAGGCAGCTACACACTGTTCTGTCCTGTTCAGGTTTATCAGCTGGATCTGAGGTTCGTAAGCAGGCAGGCTTCAGGTGCTTTCACCCTTATAGTTGTACCCCTTTCCATAACAACATCTGTTCTAGATGACCAGAATTATAGACACAGTAACAGACAAAAGTAGTAAAAGAACCTCTTTATTTCTACAGATTGAAAATGTGGAAGTCTTGTTCATAGTTTAGTATTCTGTTATTAAAGACACCCAAAGATTAAGCAGGTTATTTTTTATCTATTTTTTTTTTACCTTCCAGCACACTCTTGCTCTTCATTCCCATTTCTCCATTTCTTGGAATGTTTCCTGTTTCTTGGCAAGTTTTTAAGCAAGGCAAGGCACACCCATAGCCTCCACCTAACTTTAGAGGACATCATTGGAAGATTTGACTGTGAAGGCTATACACAAAGACCTGATTGAGAGTAGATTTTTTTTTTAATAGCAGAAAAATTCAGACTACATAGAAAAAGATCTAGATTTATTTTGTCAATTTATTTTATCCCTTCCTTTCTTACTGTCTCTTGTAGGGGAAGGTATCTGCTTTTGCTTTAGACTAGGACACCCTGACTGATTTTTGCCAGAGAAATAATTTGTCTTTTTATTTATCTTTGCTATATAATGCTGGACATATATACCATGATCTGGAGTCTAAGATTCTTCTTTACTCCATTTCCATCTTTCTGAGAGCTGAAAGGGAATAATAATAGGGAATTATTAAGTTCTACATCTTTAGGGAAATATGCACATGGAAATATGTATAACATGGTGCTGGCATTTAGCCGTGTAGGGATTTCTCTTTTCCCATCACCTTCTGAAAAGGTTGGCATATTTCATTTTTTACAGTCAGCCCAAAAGATTACGTTTTCCAGAACCCTGTCACATGGGTATGATTGATGCACCAGCGGAAAATAAATATGGGGGAAATTACTCTTGGGTATTTATGCATTAAATGAACTAACATTCACTATCCCAGAGGCTTACAGACAAATGAACAATTAAGCCACTTGATTCTTGCACTTCAATGTAGAAATTGACTTCTGTGGAAATGGGGAGCACTGTTTAAGGTGGTTGTGGGTATTTCTCCATGTTAGAGGTTTTAATGACTTCTGTCTGAGATTTAATATTTGCATTGGATCATATAAGCTATTCTTGGTCAGGACTGTCAGGTTTAGTCGTTTTAGAATCATAGAATATCCTGAGTTGGAAGGGACACACAGGGATCCTCAAAGTTCAACTCCTGCCTCCACACAGGAGAGCTGGGCAGGTTTCTTATAAAAATGATCTAGTTTCAAAATACATACCCATTTTAGAGGGAAAAAATTTTATTGTTTCCAATTCTTGCTGTGATTTAGGAAAGCCCATCTTGTGCTTCTGTCATAACATTGTTAGGACAGATTAAAACTGAATTTATAAACATAAGTGCACAAAAATAATTTTATCACTCATAATGCCTTTTATTATCTCAGTGTCAATTTCTGTGCAAGTTAATTTGTAATTAAAGTTTCTCAGCTCAATACTCTGCATATGAAGTATGACAAAGCTGCTCTGAGATTTGCTTATGCTGAGGTAGCTTTCTATACTGATAATTACATTATTTTAATCAAAACTTTATGTAGAGACGTTTGAATAGTTTTTGAAATGGAATTTTATTGTATAAAAATTAAATTATGTTTTCAGTTATATCAACATTCCATTGGATTAACTGTAAATGCTTTTTAGAACAGATTTGGATACATTGGATACCTTTATTTACCTTTATTTTCTTAAGATTAGGGTTAGAATTTAATTACTTTTGTATCTAATCCTCTAGCTACTCTGGTTCACCAAGTTATCAGACATCAGCTGAGCTGCAGAATTGTTTGTTTGTCCTTCAGCATTGGCCATTATGTGCAAAAGCAAATCACACTATGGAGTATCAAGTTGATCAGCTTTTTTTTTTTTGGCTAAAAGCAGAAATCAATTTCCATAGATCAGATGTTATATAGAAGATTTAAATTACCATTATTGGTAACTTAAGTTAGCACATTTTTATTTGTTAATGTCAAACTCTGTTTATGGGAAACCATACATGTTAAGGTAAGAATTCACTGTTAGTGTTACTAAAATCTGGATAAAACGCAAAACAAAACAAAAAGTTAACAGCATTAGTCCAGTTAAACTCACCAAATGATTGCCATTCTTCAATTCCAAAATCTCTACTTAATAGAAACCAAATACCATGAATTATATAATTAAAAATTGTTACACAAAGCTTCTTTTTTTCTACACTTTTATTCTGGATATAGAGTTTTCCACCACAGCTCTCTGTCCTAAGGCCAAGAAAGCCACTCTTCCTCAGAAAGAACAAGACATGTATCTTTAACTTACCTCAAATCCTTATTCTTTATTCCCTTTGCTACCCTTTGCTTATTAGGTGATTTCAAGTCCCTCCTTACACTTTTTTCACTCTGTCTCTGTTTTGAATGATCTACTGTAATTTTGCCAAATAAACCGTAGCCAGCAAGTTGGTCATATGGAATGAACAGTTAAAACAGGATTAGATGAAATATCAAGTGGGCAAGTACATTTTGCTAACACAGACATTCCCTTTTTTCCACCCCCTGAATCCACATGTGCACCTATTTCAGGATAAATCCCTTTACTCCTATTGGATTCCTGTTGTGTTCAACAGACTGGAGAAGTGCAATGGAAGGGTACTGTGCTAATTTTTAAGAGATGCTTAGGATGTACATATTCTTCTGAAGTCAGTGGGAGCTGCAGGTGCTCAACACAGTCTGAAAACCATGCCTTAGTGGGAAAACTTATACTCTCCCTTGGAAAGACCATTATTTTTAAAAATCAGATAGAGACCTTCTGTCCCATTTCACCTTTGCTTTGATAAATTCATTCTTCATGTTGGAAACAGAAGGAGTTCTAATGACAGAAACATTGTTTATTTAATATCTTAGAGATGAACCATCAAAAAAAGAATATAAGGAAAAGAATTGTCTGAGGCTCAAACCCTGGATAAAACTTCCACAAAGTAGGTAATTCTGAAGAAACGTATATTGAGAACATTAGCAGCTTTGTTTCAATGATTTCTCTGACACACCCGAAGTGCTTTTCTGTCATATTCAAGCTTTTACTCCTAAAACCTGAATAAATATCAAAGAAAACATGAGAAACCTTAAGAATGAAAGAATAAAATTAAAAGAAAATTTATTAAATTAAATTAAATGCAATAATCAAAAAACAAACCAGAGAAGAGAAATTAATGGAAAAAAATCGTTCCCACTGGGACCCAAACATGTCTTATTGTCATCATATTTCGAATGTTTCATACTTTATTCTTTCCTTTGTTTTGGAAGCAAAAAAAAAAAAAAAAAAAAAAAAAAAAAGGAAAAAGAAAACCAGAAGAAGGAAAACGGATATTACCATCCATGACCAAAATTCAAAATTCTAAAACTAAGATTAAATTCATAAAAAGTGGCTAATTATTAATATCTCACTGAAACGACTAACACTGATGTTCTGAGAAAGCAAAGATTCTCTCTTCTTTGTATTCTGGACAGTGACAGGACTGGTGTCTGGATTCCCTGTAATAGTCCCATGCAGGAGTAAAAGGTTTTTTACATCTAGCACTGAGTTTGTTATGAAAAACATGGTAACCTATTCGTGACTACAAATTCTGTACCAAACAGAGTACTTTCTATTTGTTTGCAACTGTTTGTATGGTTAGTGCACACACTTTGGGAGTGCTACAGACACTGTTTATTCAGTACAGAAGAGATAAGGGCCGCAGTGCCCTGTGGATGAAATAGTGGTGACAATGCTAATATAAGTGTATTGAAAGTATATGAAAATATGTTGCATGAAAGCCCAGCTTCACATGAAAACTTGAGAAATAGGTAGTGTTAAGCTTCTCCATGAACTAGATGTTGGAAAATTTTCCTGCGACATGGAAGCTACAGATTCCAGACTCTTTCATGATCAAATCAGCCCTAAAACAAATTTCTCTTCTTTCTCTGATAGGAACATTGAACCATACCACACAATCTCCCACAAAATTCTTGTACTGAAAGTGGGATTTTACAGTTTGGGTGGATGGACAACTGGATGGATAAAAAACTGATTGAACTGTGAGGGTCAGAGGGCAGTGGGTAACAGAGGTTGGTAACAAGTAGAATATCACTGGTGTCTATCCTTAGATCTGTTCTTCCTAGCACCTTTGAGAGGAACATGGTAAATGAGAGCACCTGGTACAGAGTTCTGACAGGCTCTTTGTAGGTTTTACAGTTTGGGTTGGATAGCGTAAGTGAGTGCACTCTGACCAAGCTTGCAGGCAATACCCTGCTGGAGGTCAAGGTAAGATACTCCAGGGCAGGGCCCTGCAGAAGGACCTGCACAGGCTGGAGAAATGGGCCAAGAACCGTATGAATTCAGCCAGAACCAATGTCCAGTCCAGCACAGAGAAGGGAGGAGGCCCTTGCAGTGGTACAAGAGTGGGCTGGGATGTCCAGGGAGATCTATGGGAAGGACACTTTTGGGAACAACAAGATCTGACAATGCCCTGGGCTGTGTGAACAGGTTATTGTCAGGAGAGAGACTGCACATTAACAAACTGGAGTGAATTCAACAAAGGCCACTTAGGTGATTGGGGCTGCAGCATTTCCTTGTGCAAAGCACCCGAGGGAGTTGGGACTGGTCTTCCTGGAGAAAGAAGGTTTCGGGTAGAACAGACTTCAGGCCCGAAACCATTCTTCTTCCAGTACCCAGAAGAGGTCTGTGGGAATTCGGAGCTGGCCTACAGCATCTTACAGCCAGAGATCAAGAAGCAGAAATTGAAATAAGGCAGCTCCATCTAGATACAGGAAAACCCTTTTCACAAAGATAATTGAACATAAAAACACGTTGCCCAATCTGCAGTCTCTATCCATGGGGATTTCAAAACTTGAGTGATTAAAGACTTGACTAATCTGCTCTGTCATGGGGAACCTCGTTTTGAGTAGGAGTTTGGAGAGGAGGCTTCCTGAGTTTCTCTCCAACCTAAATTACCCTGTGGCAGCCAGTCAGAGAGACAGTAAAAATTTTTTTCAAAATATTTTAATAACTTGGTGTGCTGGTTTAAAGGTAAACTGGCAGGAGAAATGAACCCAACTCAAAAGAGATTATAAGTCAGAATTACAATTTAATAAAAATAATACAATAAATACAATTATACGGACAAACAATTGGTTTTAACCCAAAAAACCGAGATGTGTAACCCAACACTCTGGGTCCCAAACAGAATGGTGTTCGTTGGCCCTTGTGTTGAGCCCCACGTGGTCCCCGTGAGTCCAAAGTAAAAGGAAAGGGAAACCTGTTGGTGGTCACAGTCTGATCAAGGGTGGTGGTTGCAGTCTGATTGAGGTTCTGCTCCTCCTCTGGATCCGACAAGCAGATCCAGAAGTCCCAAGACCCCAAGATTATATACAGTCAGGTTTGAGTGGGAATGCCCAGTACCTCCCCCAGGGTGGGGAGTTCCACAGTGGGAGATTGTGAGTGGTGAGATATTTTTGGAATCCTTGGTGGCCCATTAGCAGACATGACCCCCCCAGGCTGGGTTTGGAGGTGCTCGTGACTCCCCAGAGGGCAGTTATCACACCTGAGTCATTGGTGTGAGGATAAGAACATCCTCCTATCTCACAAGCTTCTTAACATCCAGCTTATAGTCTGAGGAGTCAGGTGTGCTCTGGGCAGCTGCTGCAAATGGTCTGTTGTTAAGTTCCTGGGAAATGACATAGAGGGTGTAGAATACACAGTTTACACCCACACAGTGATAAACTGGTCCCGGCTGCTCTAACTAGGACACTTGGGAAAAAGATAAACACCACAATTAAAAATAACAATGAAAATTAAAATTATTAAGAAATAAAAATTCTTTTGTTTTTTAGATTTTTTAATGCAAACTACATAATATTTTACATTGCCTTAGCAAAGCTAAGAAGTTTTATTTTAAGGGTATTTTAAGAAGCCTCAGTGTTTTTTGCTCAGTGATTTGAGATCATTAAGCGGAAAACCTCTCCTTCCAGTGTTGTAAAGGTCCTTTAAGATCATTAGCCTGAACTTTAATCTTCCTCTTATCTAGAGGATAAGATTTTATTTATTTTATAGAGTCTTGGTAGAAGTTACTAAAAAATTCATGTAAGGAATTTATGAATATGTAAATGTTAACTTTCTCCACACAATTTTTGATTGCTTGACATCCACACGAATTTTATGAGGAAAACTTTTGGTGAGATTATTTCAGCAAAGTACTTTCACTCCTTGCCAAAAAAAAAAGTTGGTACTTTCAGGTACAAAATGCTATGACATTGTGAGCTGCTCTATAATTCCAGTGGTATTGACACAGTCTGTGTCAAGGATGATCCTTTTGTTCTTCTAAAAAATGAAACCTAAGTGAGAAAATTAGAAGCAGGAGCAAGGAAAGAAGGCATGTATCTGAAGAAGGAAAGAGAAGAAAGCACAGCAGAGGGATTTATAATACAAGTACAAATTTCATATTTCTGCTGATGCCTATGATCTTGCTGAAACTAGTACAGATGGTGATATCATCTGTTACTCTGTATAATCAAGTCATTTTCGGTATCAATGTGTCAAAAATCTTCTGATGGTAAGGTCACTCTGTGCTGTATCAGGTCTGATTGCAACACAGTCCTTGGCTAAATCCGTGCCCTTTCCCTCACAGCCACTAATTTCTGTAGCCAGTTTTATGCTGTAAATAGAATTGTACTTTTGTTATTTGGAAAAATATGAAGTATTTCACACAAGACCTACAATTATAATAGATAGTACAATCTTGTATAGGTATAATCACAGGTACCAATACATATTTTGCCTTCACTTACAGTACTTAAAAGTCAATACTTTAGGAAAAGTCTTAATTTTCTGGCTTTTATTCCCTCTTACTTATAGGTGAAATTTGTTTCCTGAGAAAAATATTATACTATGATGGCTAAATATATGGCTTATTGTTGAATACTAAGCACAGTTTTAATAAGATGTCATTAAATCTGACAGCTGGGGCCTCTACATACAATGTCACCTGTCACTCTGTGCTCAATGAACGGAAACAGGAGAACAGCTGGTTTCAGTTCTCATGAGTTTCATGTTTTCCTTATTTCTGCATCACATGGGATAAATTCCTACATTTCTAACCTGGCTTTTGAGGCACAGTTGAAACACAAAGGAGAATTTATACCTGACCTGATTATGTTTTGTCTAGTTTTGAGCTGCGAGTATAAACTACGAAGCTTGAGCATATTTTTTTCTCAAAATTTATGTACCAGCCCGTTTCGCTTTAATTAGGTGGAAGTTTGGAAACTTTTCAAAATTATACAGTCAAACCTTGTTAGCTCCTAAGTATCAAAAACGACTCAAATGAGTTTGCTTTCACCTGATTGCAAGTTTATTTATATTATGATTCCAGCCTGGGGGAAAAAAAAGAAAGAGTATAACAGAACAGCTTTTAGAAAAGATATCTGCCAGATACAAAGTGCCTCATCTATCACGTTAGGGAAAGCCTACCTAGCTAATTATTGACTTATTGCTGCTTATTCCTATGAGAACAAGCACAGTGTCAACAATGTGTCATTACTCTGCAGACCCTGGAATAATGGTTAACTTGTAATTCTGTCATTACTAAACTAAATTCTTTGAAATAAGTCAAAGACAAAAATAAATGTGAAACAAGAAAAAAAAAGACATCATTCTCCTAATTAGTCTAAAGAACTCTACATAATAAAATACCAGAAAAAAAATGTAAAACAACCTTGTAAAACTAGCAAGACAGCAATGAAATAAAATATAGACTAGACTCCAGAAGTTTTAGTGATCTGATCTGGTACTGAACAGGTTCATTTCTTCCATTCCGCCTCCCTAAAATGCCTTTCTTATAAAGTGTGAATTTATAGAACACCTTATAAGTTGTATTTTATTCTTAATAACTGTAAAATCAGGTTACTGAGCCTAAAAACTATAATTAATCATACCTCTGAAAAAAGAATGTTGCAGTGAGTCATCAATAAACATCAATGACATCATCAATTAATGAACGAAATGCTGCCCATTCAATTGTAAATCATTATTATGCATTTATTATTATTGAATATAAAAAGAGATCTCAGAGTCTGAATGAGGCATAAAGTTATTCATGAGGATGGTGATGAGGCTAATTGTGCTGGCTTATTATGTATAAGATAAATCCAGAAAATTACAATCTATCAATATTTAATAGTTTTATATTATACATTTGCTGATCCTATTAGCCACTAGAACTATACAAAAAATAGTGGTTTGATTTTATAGATATTTATGTATCTAACATTCAATAGATCAAAATTACTTAGTTTCTTTGCCAAAGATGTTGCAAAATAATCTACAAATAAAGTAGTAATTCAATAGTCTTGGTTTTTCTTCTCCAAAAAGAGCTGAGAAACTGAAAATTACAAGCTGATCTTTAAGATCACATAAAAAACAAGTCCCATGCTATGTGATAATATAGATTGCCCCACACTAGATAAAAGCTATGGATTTTCCCTGAATTCATAAAAATTTAGGCTTTAACTGATCCATTGTGCACACAGAGACCAAACATATTATTTGACTCTAACTTTCTGTAATATATACCAAGAGGCACTTAAATTAGACATTTCAGGAAAAAGTGAAGAAGCACAAATCAAAATATTGTCTCTCTAACTTTTCATAAATTCATTTGTCTTATCAAAAAAAAAAAAAAAAAAAAAAGGAAAGGTATAGTCAGTTTTCCACCAAAACTGTATTTCCCAGTGTTTAGTCCATGAGCAATGTCTCACTGATAACAAAGTCAGTGAAGAAATCATAGAATTGATCTCGCACAACACTCTTTTCCCAATCAGAAAGGATTTGTGTCTATAAAGCAATTTCCAAAGCAGACTACAGACTCTCCACTTTGCTATGTCACACCACAGATTGCAGGAAGCAGCAGTAATTTTATGATGTTCCTCATCTGCTTCCATTCCCACATTCTTTCTAAATTGTACCATCAGCTGACCTTGCCTGCAAACACAATTCTTCTCTAAATGCATTGTTTCAAAACATATCGAAACATTACTAGGGATGCAGTGTTTCATAATTTTTGAAAATGAAAATAATCTGATCTTAGTGTATTGGAGGGGTTTTTAATGCTAACAGTTACCCAAACTCTTCTGCCGCGTATTGTGGTTACATCTTCTTCTACGTCTAAACTTAATATATGTATCTTTTCTGTAGAAAGAAGAGGTCCAACCCTCACAAAATCTCTGTAGACTAACTTGACTTCTCTTCTTATGATAATATACGTAATACTTCAAATTCAGGCAGAGCATTGAAAAACTTTTTATGTTATTTACTCTTTCTCATAAAAAAAAAAATGACACTGGAATTCAACCTTTGCCCTTTGATAACTGTTATCTGAGTCTTTCTAGTAAGGGAGGAATCAGTGACATAAAACATACAAACAACACCTTGTTCTACCTGTCAGTGCACAAATAAAACTCACCTCTCTTAAAGAAAATACGTGACCACATAATTAAACATGTTTTCCTCATGCCTTAAGAAAGGGAAAGTACTAATGCCTTTCTGAACAATCTCCTTCTAACATAGCCTGTATGTTGTATCCAAGCTTTGCAAGCTTCATGAACTATTTCTGCAGTGTTTGATAAGAAGCTCCCTAGATTTCTCTGAAGAAAATAAAAAGTCTCCTCTTGAAGAATCACACTGATATTCTCAGGGATTACAAGTAACCTTGGGATCTTATTATAGCACTCCAGTTAATATCTGCCTGGTCATTTGGTGGGAATGAGGAGGGACATCCTTTTTTCACAGCTGTCAGTTCTCTGCAGGAAAGGGATTTCAGGGATGTTAGAGATTGAGAATCCTGATTCTGTTTTAATTAGAGACAACCCTGTCATTTTCTCCACAAGACCAAACTCCTGCCGGCATCTTTGTCTTTATCCAAATCCAAGGCTTTCTCCAGTACTGCCAAGAACATTTCCATTTGGCTTCAAGCATCTCACAGTAGCTTAAGAACAGTAAGTAATTGGTCTCACACACAAATTTGGATGTGGATGTGCTCCCAGCAGGATTGCCAGAGTGAAGAGACTACTTGACTGCTCTTCCATGGTGTGAATAAGGCAAATGACACAACAGAGAGCTCTAGCAGGGAGGAATGTTTACAGCCTCTTTTACTGGACCTCCTTCTATTTTCTATTTATTTTTTATTCTGCTCTGAGGTGTTTTGCGTGAACTCAGATAAGAAGTTGAGACAAGAAGAGTGGTTAACAGCTGCCACAGAATACTTCACTTATCTGTTTGGTTTTGCAAGACTGAATGCACAATTTTGCATTTAATTTATATATAGTTGCCATTCCTATGCACAATTGAGAATATAAATAGCAAAGGCAGGATACAAGGAATGCAACTTAAATAATCTGAAACTGTTTTAAGGAAGACATCTGGAAACTATCTGTGAATAACCCGTCAGGGTCTTTAAAAAAAATGTCAAGGAATAACCTTTCCACTGAAACAGAAGTTAGGAACCCTAAATGCATCATATAAAGACTCAAGTCAACTATCACATTCATGAACTGAAAGTCTGACTAAGATTCCAGATCAAAGATAAAAGCAGAGACTATCAAACATAGATTCCTATGACAATGGATATGATTATGAGAACTACAAATGGTAAGTAAGTGTGTAAAATCTATGAGAGACAAGAATCAAAACAGCTCAAAGGCTGTAGAAAAACAATGGGAAGAGAAACTGGAGAGAATACAGTTTAAAAAGTTAGGTAAAAAGGAGCAAGGGGCAAGTTTAAAAAGACAAGAATGTGCTCATCAAGATCTCATTCAGGGAAGAAAGTATGTCTGAAGACATCAATTGCAAAGGGGTTCAGGTCTCTAATGGATCCTTGAGCTGGACATGGCATGATACAACTGTAATTTAAAAAATTTATTTGAAATTAGCAGACCACTGAAGAGCAGTAATTTTTTTGTGAATCCTGGTATCAAGCCAGAATAAAATACCATGTTACACGTCAAGGATGGAGATCTTTTCCAATCTTAATGATTCTGTGATTCTATGATAACTTCAAGTGACCCACTATTATAGCAGTTATATATGGAGATGTAAATTTGCTTTTAATTGACGGGTGAATAGGAAACAGATCTAACTTTCTGTGAAATATAGAATCATAGAATTGTTTAGGTTGGAAAAGACCTTTAAAATCATCAAATCCATCTGTTAACCCAGCACTGCCAAGTCCACCACTAATCCATGCCCCTAAGTGCCACATCTACACGCCTTTCAAATACCTCCAGGGATAGTTACTGAAATACTTCTTTTGGAAGCCTATTAAAATGCTTAAGCACTCTTTCAGTGAATAAATGTTTCCTAATATCGATTCTAAACCTACCTAAGGTGCAACTTGAGGCCATTTTGTCTTGTATCGCTTGTAACTTGGGAGAAGAGACCAACACCCACCTCTCCACAACCTCATTTGAGGTAGTTGTAGAGAGCAATTAGTTTCCCCCTGAGCCTCCTTTTCTCCAGGCTAAAGAACCCCAGCTCCCTCAGCAGCTCATAAGACTTGTGCTCCAGATCATTCTCAGCTTCATTGCTCTTCTCTGGACATGCTCCAGCACCTCAGTGTCCTTCTTGCACTGAGGGGCCCAAAACTGAACACAGCATTCGCAGTGTGACCTCACTAATTATTCTGATCCACCCACCTATTTATTTTGTTTAAATACATTATTTTGTTTTGTTAGCAATCTGCTGAAAAGTCTAAAGAGCTCAGAGTACAAAATAGTTGTTTATGTTGTCCTAAACAGACATTTTTTCTCCTGTGAAAACTCTATTTTTAACTTTCTTGCATTAAGCTCTTTCATTGAAAAAAAATCTCAGTTCCATTTACTTAAATCTTCTTGCCTTAATAACCCTATTCCTTAATAATGGTTTACACTAAGGGACCAATTAAAAATTTTCTGACAAAGCCTTGAATCTACTAAAGAGTTTACTATATGTAATTTGGTTTATTTTAGACAAACATTTGAAATAAACAGTTGTCCTTTTTCTCTAGTTACTTATATGTGTCTAGCAGAAGGATGGTGAAGACAGAAATTCTTGAGTTAGGGTATCTTGTACTATAAATATTTTCTAGTGAGCAGGAAATGCAAGTAATTTTTAGCAATTTTATTAGCATGGATAATCACTGTGATATTTAATAGTTAAAAAATGTTGTGGATGAACTATAATCACACAAACTCTCTTGAAATTCAAAGTATTAGGAAAGTAACTCAAAAATTCAAATTGAAATTTTACAGAACAACTTTATTATTCACAAAATTGGGGAGATAATGAACAATTTTAGAGATTATATTTAATAAAATTTGATTACAAAATAGCAAAGGGAACTATCTTCATTTAATTATTTTTAATTTGTTTTTCAATCAGAGCAACTGGATAATAAGATATTCTATCTTAAATTCATTCTAGAGATTCTGTAAGTGTTTTATTTCTGGTTTATTTCTTCTGTTCTATGACATCAGCTTCTGAGTTGATCTGTCTGATCGATTTTGTTATTGAATTTATTCAACTGTAATCTTACCCAGTGAGAAAATAATTTCTTGTTGGTTTCTGAGTCAATCAGTGATGTGAAAACACCCCCATCATTGCTGCAAGACCTAACTAAATTTGTGAGAGAAACTTGTGGTGATAAATATATTTTAATATGAGATAGAAGCAGAGGAAGAGCTATTTTGGCTTTGATTTCAGATTTAGGAAGATAAAAAACTTTCACTAACATGTATATGTTTTATCTATGCTTGTTTTCATTACACTCATTTGTGTATTTTCCTGCTAAAGAAATGTTCCAAACAGTGAGCTGAATTGTGCTTGACATAGTGGGACGACACTAATTTGCCCCAGCTGACATTCTGACAGGATACCATAAGTGGTGCAGATGTGACCACCAGGCAAGCAACTGCCAATAGCATCACACACAAGCAGTCGTGCTTTCTCTGACTGTGTGGTGTAGAGAGCAATTGCTTACTTAGTGTAAATCTTTTCCTGTCCCACTAATCCAGCTGGGTGTTCACAAGGACTGAATCAATTGTTTATTCATCACAAAGATTAATTTCAGCTGGTGCTGCTTTGCTGTCTGCAAAGAAAAAGAAAAAGAAAACCAAAACAAAGTACAGTGAAGTCTCAACTCTCTTGTTCCATGCAGATGGTGCTGTTTACCAGTTATCGCTCAATGCAGGAAGGAGACCAAAGCCTAGATGAATTACAGCTGGTTCAAACTAATCCAGGCAAAAGCTAAAGTTAATGAGGAGTAGAAAAGCAATTTGTTGAATTCTGTGATTACCCTGGTCTCACAGCTAGTCAAACTACAGCCCCACTAATAGTTTACTCAGTATGCAAAAATGGTATCTTTGATACCCAAATTATAGTGTTACCAAGAACATTTTCTGCATGAAGTGATTACAGACCAACCTCTCTCTAATTACTAGTTTAAAAAAAAGACCTCATCTGCCCCATTCAGAATGAACCTCCCTTTTCTGTCTTTTAGGTAGGACATTACGACTGACTGGGTTGACCTACTGCCCAAACTAGAAGGGTAGGTCATGCAGGAGCTGAAGCTCACCCATGTCATGGACAGGCTGCTGCTGAGACAAGAGACAGGGAAGTGACTACAGCCCAGGTACTCCATAATTCCTCATAAGAGAGTGTCCTTCACCTCATCCAGACATACTCGTACTCTACTCTGTGTCAGAAAGGTGTCAGGCAAGTGACATTTCTTGGTACATCTGCAGATGAGTGCAAACAGGAGGTAAGATGACAAAACATCACTTGCATTAATCAAAAAGGGCCTGGATAGCTCTGCGCCATGTGAGGTTCATGCTTCTTCACACCATGGCGGCTTGAAGAAAGAATGGCAATGCTCTGACTAGATAAAAAATATCTTGCTGGGGATGAATTAATACCAAATAATAAAAAAAAAAAGAGAAGAAGGAACAAATGCTAACTTGCTGTTGCACACATATCTGTGATTACTGGGTGTAAAGGAGTTGTCTATTGATCTTCCACGTGCACTTGCTGGCTGCCAGCAGAGATGTGCTGCAGACTGGAGCCACATCTGTTTGAATAAGACCTGCTTTTCAAAAGCAGCTTTTCTAAAGATAGCAGACAAATCTCCCATGTTTGTATTGTATAATTTGGCTGAGTGTATATAAGATGGACTGTTATTCTTGGCAGAGTAAATTACTAATATTTTCTTAGCCACCAAACTGAGCGTAAATGTTGGCTTTGCATGAAAAAAAGACACATGGATCCTCATACACTTACTTTGCTTCAGGTTATTTATTGGGGTATGCTGACCTCCAATCATAACAGTCCACTCATTTGAATATCCTCTTGTCCTATAGACAGAGAGTTTATAGACTCCTTAGCATCCACAATATTATTTTTATTTGATTAATGAAGTGAGGATTCATTATAATTCTTAGACTTAAATGCCGTCACTGGAAGAAGGTAAAAGTCTGATTCACACTGAAGAAATACATGAGAAATCACACAGTGATGCAAGGGAGCTCGGGCAAGACCCATGGGTAGTCGCCTTATTGACTTTAAGGCAATTGCAAGAGTTAAGGACAGACAAAGATTAGACAACGTTCTAGTACCCATTTCAGGAGACTAGGTCAGACAAACATCACCAGGAATCATTGATCCTGCCTTCAGACAGTGGACAAGATGACCTCCAAAGGTTTGTTTCCTGCCCCAATTTCCTGTGATAGTGTGATGAGACCTAAATTTCCTTGAGAGCAGCAGGTGACAGAGCATCAGCCTTCCTGTGGAGTTAGCCATCAAGGAGGGCAAGATTACTTTCATAGCTTCCACTGAAAACAATTTTTATTAAGCTGAATTATTATTGCTTTGATTATATATTTTTTTTCACTATGCCTTGTCACAAGCCTACACTGAAAACCTTCAGGCAAAGTAAGTCCTCAAGGACCATATGAGAAATTTTACTGGATTAATGCATAATTTTAGGGAGTTTTTTGCTGCTTGCAGATGTGTGTAAATTTTTTAACCCCAGTCATACCGAGTCTGAAGTACAACAACTTTAGGAGACTGAAAGTGATAGGGATCAAGGACCCTATTTGCAGAGCCACCTTCCCTTTCTTTACTGCAGAGTATCCATATCACATTGTAGGATTGTCTAATTTTAATTTCCTATTTCAATAAAAAACAAAGATCCAATGGCATAGAGCTCTTCATTTACCCAAAACGATATTGTTTGGGAAAAAGAAAAAGTGCACACACGCAGTCATAACAACATTGTGTAAAAGACCATAGTTTCTTGAGAAATGTAATTTTACATCCTCAAGTTGTGTTCCTTGGGAAAGAATTAAAATGTTGGCGTTTCTTGATCGGCAGAGTGATTATTTGATAAGATTACACAGATAAAGTGAAGCTTATAATTTTTCACAAATAATTATAACAATAAAAGTAATATTTTAAATAGATAAGCAAGCACGCAATGGGTAATTATGTGTATGGAGCTTTTTGTGTTACAGTCTATAGTGCTTAATTAGACCTTAAGGGACAGCGCAAATTTACTAATCATATGTGCAAGTCACAGCCAACATTTCATACCGAAGTTCCAGACTCCTGTCTACATCTGCATGTAATTTGCTTATTATTTTAAATGCACAATTTCAACTCTTTAACATTCAGCTTTGATTGGGTTTGCTATGTTAATGGGATAATAACATCATTCATAATCAATGTTCTCCAAATGTAAATGATTTTAATTGTTCACACATAATAGTGCTCTCTATTAAAAACACATACTGATGCCTCGTTGAGAAAATTAATTTGCTGTGTTTGTTACTATAATGAAATAAAAGTTGTTCCAATTTAATGAATTCAGCAGTAGATTTCATAACTTCATTATGAACACAAACTCAATTTTCTGGGAGTAACTTACCATTAGTTCAAATGAAAAGATTCATTCTCTGGAAAATTCAGGAGTCACTGGTTCTATTTCTTGGGGTCATTCCAATTAATAAAATGAGAAATATTTAACAATGCCATAGAGTGAGTATTGCGACATGCAATTGAAATAATTCTTCCTGCATCTTGAATTTCAGAGTTTTCCCAGCTGAATTGCTATTTTTTAAAAAGTTTCCCAAGGAGGAAACAGAAAAAAATAGTGACAACATCATTAACTATTTTCAAATTAAATTTTTTAAGGTCCTTTTGTAGTTTCTCTCATGAACTTGAAATCTATGGCCCTGTTTTTGTCCAGCAGATCAACAGACTTGCAGAGCTTACCACCATTCAGCTTGAAGACAATGAATTACCACATTGTAAAACCAAATACTTGTAATGCACAGATGTGGAAAACATTGGCTCTGAGGCTTATTTAATGAATACCACGCTTGGTTACTTCACCACTGCCAGGTGTAAAACTGTGAATATTCATACTGAACTTTTGCTCAGTAGTATGAAAAAGATTATGGAAAGCAAAAATTGACAACAAATTTAATCTGATAACTGACATCTGACATATAGCTTTGGGGTTTTCTTTTTCTGGGTCTTAAAACCAAGTTACTAATCTTTGGAGCTCTGAGAACGAAACCTTAGGGCTACTAGGAAAGTAGTGCGTTAGAATGGATAAATGAGAAATCTCAAATATTCCTCTACTATTATACCCGTTCCATTTCCATTCAGCTTTTATTTTTTTTTTTAATGTAAAGACTAATTTCCACATGTTTCTGGGTTCCTAAAATCCTTCCTGGAAAATGAGTCCTAGCCTAACAAAGATTATAGTTCTTAATGAGGAAACTGTTTAATATGTGAGTTCTATGCATCTTAGCATTTCTGCTCTGATTCACCACTCCATGCCTTTCTGGAACATACAATTTAGTTAAGTACTAGATTCTAGGCACAGATATGAAACAGTTTATGTAGCAGATCAGGATTAATCATAATAACACTGTCTTCAGGCCTTCACACAGAACTATGACTTTCACAACTGTAATTAATTCATATCTAACTATAAGCATATGAATCATTCGTATTGAAATCAAGGAATACAAAATTCCACCCCCTTAAAATTACGTTGCCAAAATCCAAGCTGAAGTAAGTTTACTACACTATGTTATTCCTGTGATACAAGAAAGGTTTAAACTTTGTTTGATTTAGTGAAAAACATTCAATACCGATGAGCTGATGTATATGTTGAATATGTTGAATATGTTGAATAAGTGGATGAGTAGATGCAAGGGAAGAAAAATATGGCATTGTTTTCAGATCTGAATGTGATGTTGGATGGTTCACAAGGTACCTCCTTCTCATTCATCTTTCTGAAATCTATGTCCAGCTTTTTAAATTCAGTGAATTAGGATAGTTAAAAAATTGTCCTGATTTTTAACATTTAGCCAGTGTGAATGGAAGATTTAGACTTTTTTTATAATAATGCTTAAGAAAAATGACACCCTCTTGGACACCCTCCAAATCTTGAGTACTGCGATAGCATTTTTCTATTTATACAAAAATGATTCCACTTCAGTAGACTATCATAAGTGTATGTGGTATTTTCAGATTATTGCATAGAGAAGTCATCTTCAAGTATCTGCCAGTTTTACATAAAACTCCAGTTTTCCATGGAATCTGTTATTAGCACCAGAGCAATGTATTAGTTAGCTGGAATTTTATCTCGCAGTAATCCAATTTACTAGCTACATGATTAAATGAAAAATGATCCTCTCCTGAGCACAATCCAAAGGAATAATATTTAAAGTTACATTAGAATCGTAGAACAGTTTGGTTTGGAAGGGACCTTAAAGGTCATCTAGTTCCAACCTCCCTGTCATGGACAAAGACACAGAGACAAATTGCTCAGAGCCCCATCCAACCTGGTCCCACGCAGGGATGGGGCATTCACAACTTCTCTGGGTAACCTGTTCCAGTGCCTCACCACCCTCACAGCAAAGAATTTCTTCCTTATATCTAATCTAAGCCTACTCTCTTTCAGTTTAAAGAATTACCACTTGCCCTATCACTACATGCCCATGACAAATGTCCCTCTTCAGTCCTCTTTTAAGCCTCTTTTAGGTACTGGAAGGTGCTAGAAGGTCTCTCTGGAGTCTCCTCTTCTTCAGGCAGAACATCCCCAGTTCTCTCGGCCTGTTATAGGAGAGGAGCTCCGATCCCCTGATCATCTTCATGTCCTCCTCCGGACTCATTCGTTCTTATGCTTGGGGCCCCAGAGCTGGATGCAGTACTCCAGGTGGAGGCCTCAAAAGAGCAGAGTAGAGCAGGGGGATCACCTCCCTTTGATATGTTTGTCACACCTCTTTTGATGCAGCCCAGGACACATTTGGTTTTGTGGGATGCAAGTGCACATTGTCAGGTCGTGTTGAGCTTCTTGTCAACCAACACCCCCAAGTCTTTCCCCGCAGGGCTGCTCTCAATCCATTCCCTGCCCAGCCTGTATTTGCCTGTATTTGCCTGTATTTGTGCCTGGGATTGCCCCAAACAAGGTTCAGGACCTTGCACTTGGCCTTGCACTTGTGCAGACTTCATGAGGTTTGCACAGACCCACCACTCAAGCCTGTCCAGGTCCCTCTGGACAGCACCTATTCCCTACAGTACGTGACTGCACCACAGACCTTAGTGTCATCAGCAAACTGCTGAGGGTGCACTCAATCCGGCTGTCCATGGCAAAGATGTTAAACAGCATCAGTCCCAATGCTAATATCAATTAGCATTGATAACTAATTCAAACCTTAATGTATAAGTACACAAAATAAATCAGCAGACTTTGTGTGCTCGATATTGAGTTTAATTTGCTCTTATTTCTTTCCCCAAGACATAAAGAGAATTTACTTCAACTTATTATATTACCACCCTTTTCACCCCTCCCAAATCCATCCATGAATAGCCCTTTCTCTTTTCCATCATTACAATTCCATAAACATCTGTTTGCTTCTCTCTTTAGCCTATAACAGGAATCCAGCATATGAAAAATATTGAGAAGAATGGGGTTTATTCATTTTAACTAGAGAATTGTGAGAAGAAAAATGCCTGCATAACCAAACTGCCTGCATTACAAATTGCATGTTACTCTAGAAGATGAGTTCTGGCGGGATCTTTGTGTATTCTTTTCCCCCCAAAACACCCAGAGCTCTAGTTCTTAAAAATAACAAAAAGAGTCTCGGTGATGACAAGAAAAAGCGAGTTGCTTATAAAAGTTTCCTGTTAGTGTTACTTGTATACAGTTTGTAGATAGGGGTGAGGGTAAGTAAGATCCCAAATGGTGATATAAATAAACAAAGAATGAAATGTTAATTCCATAATGAAAACTTTAATGAAATTGCTGGAGCTTCAGATGAGAGCAGAAATATATTTCTTTCCTTCTTATAGTAGGATTAGAAACTAATCTTTTGCATAAGCAAAAGCCACTCTCTAGTATGAGAGTAATGCGTTGTAATGCTGCACTTTCCAAGATTGATTTACAGACAGAGGTAAAAGGAAATTTAGATTTTATACTTTGTGCTTCTTTGCCTTTTGTCTTTTGGGGAGTTGGAATCATGCTCCTGGCTCCAGTGGATTTCCAGCTAAACTCTGCAAAACTTTGTAGTACATTTTAAAAGTAAGTTTTGAGTAGGATCTATAATAAGTCATTTCAGGTCAATTCATTAACCAGTTCTCTTAGGAATGCTTTAATTACAGTGTTCTGAAACCAGAGGGAAAAATGGTAAATACCGTAGAACCAACAGACCAATATTGCTAATTAATATGTATTGCAGGAGAAAGTGTTGACTAAAAACCCTTGGATGAAGTCTCAGAGGGATAATGAATTATGATCAAGGGGGATTCATTAAAAATAGACCTGCTAACAATACTAGAATTCTTGCACTTTCTAGCACCTTTAACACACTTGCAAACTTTTTACAAACATTAATTAATTGTCCAAACAGTTTACTAGCTTAAGTAACTACTATTATCTCAACTAAAATAGTATAACACTTTTTCAAATTGAGAGATTATTCAAAAGGTAACAGTATATCCATGGCAGACTTGGGAACAGATAGTGCCTGTGTTTTGTTGGTTTCGCCCTTAGCCTTAGTATGTCAGACCACTTTCCTTTAGGGTCTGATCCAAAACCTAACAAAAAATCAGAAAGAGCCACTCAGCTGACCCCATGGGGCTTTCAATTGCCAACAGAGACACACATCAGACTGTTAATCAGGGCTACTGCCAGTAAAAGTATTGCATTGCAGTGGTACAGAAAGTCATGGTATTGTGGGTAGGGATCGATTGTCCCTTCTCCTACTTTAGGGTAATAGTTGGATGGCAAAAGACAATCTCAGGGGGAAAGTACAGTTTGTGATGATTTCCCCCTGCAGTACTGGACCAGTGCCTCAGTGTGGTGTGACAGCATGCCATACTCTTTTTGATTATTTTTGCATGAAATGAAAAAGTAAGTTATTTCTAAATGACAACTTTTGCAAAACTATTGGTGGCAACTCCAACTATCCAGCTAAGTTCTAGCTATTTTGTGCCTCTTTATAATAACTCAAAATCTTTGAACTGTTTATTAACTTATTAATTTTATCACTCTTTTATGCCACAAAGGATTTAATTTGCTGTCCGGTTTCAACTCTTTCTGCATGGTGTTTGAAACGTGCAGTGATTCACTTCCAAATGTGATTACATACCGGTTCTAGTGAGGCCTCAAATGTAAGATTCAGTAGGACAAGATTTTCCTCATGTAAGAGACTCATTGACTTTGTCAAGTTTTGATACGTAAAAAGCATATTGAACAGGAGTTATTTAATGATCTTCTATTATGGAAATTATATAACATTTTGTTATATAAGGTGTGTTGTTATTATGGTACAATTTTTGTACTTTGACAAGATTCCTTTTGTGGTGAGAAGTAGTTCAGTTATATCAAAAGGCTCACTTTATTCTTTCCCAATTTTACCTCATGTGACCAGTTCTAGATGCTTTGATTACAGGAGCAAAATAGAATTGGGAAACCCAGCAAAACTCAGATGAACAGTCAAGTGCATGTGATACCTAGCGTACAAAAGAGTGTATAGACAGCTAGACCTGCTTGGTTTGTGGTTTTTTAAATTATTTATTTTTTTAATAAACTATTCTTTGAGCCCAACTTGGGAGTAGAAAATCTTATCAATAGTACTGGTAGAGCTCTCATACCAAAAATTGTGCTGCCGATCATGCAAAATGGAGCTCTAAATGGTCACCAGAGGGCACAAAATGCTTTTGAATCACATAAGTGGAAGACGTATACCAAAATTCTCATACTTCATCCCTGGAACTAGATTTAAATAGAAATTAGTTGTGTTCAGAAATAAATAGTACAACCTAATGTCAGGTTATAGCTCTCATTTGAAACCAGGCAGCCATTTTCGCATTGGTGAATAAATCCAAGCTCACATACATAGAAATTTTGTTCTGTTCCTTTGTTTGGGAACTAACCCACAACTTAAAAAGACATATCTGTAGCTTTAAGGGATACATGGAGCAGCTCATACTAAATAATTTCTGCCAGTGAAGCCTATGAAGTCCTCACTCATTTCTAAGGTTGTCTTTCTACTTGTGGGGCACAAAACAAAGAGGATTTGCTATTTTGTTAGTTCCCCTCCTCTGAGGTGCAAAAATCCTTTGTCACACACTACTTCCAATGCAAGTTCTTAACAGTCCTGACTACAGTCTCCAGCACTGCTGATCTTTCATCTTGCTCTGTAGCTACCAAGAAGCTAAGACCAGTATCATGATGGACTCTGGCACAGCTTTCCTTTCAACTCCTTTCTTTAGGTTCCCTTTGGCCAGCAGTGCTACCCAAGCTGAAGTGAAACACTGGGTCCGTAAGTGATAAAAAATGTTCCCTGACAAGGTCTATGATCGAGACACATGCTAAAATGTTTAAATTTTAGAGTATTGCTTATGACTCTCCTTCTGCTACTGTGGGAGTAACTATCCAAGAAGATAGAAATCCACTATGGATAATCTATAAATTTCCCCTTGTCTGTCTAAAAATGGACCACAATAAAATACAGTGAGGTCATGGGGTAAGGATTTGAATTATTGTACTGACAACGAAATCTGGAAAAAAAATGTAGTAGGTATAAATAAATCCATGACTGAGTTCAGATGGAAGCCTGTCCAGCAAAATGTCAAGTTAGGAAAACATACTAAGCCCTTACTTCATGAATAAATTCCAGTTGTGAAAACAATATGAGCAGAATCATATCTGTAGAATGTGGATACATAATACATTGGTCTAGTGCTAATGACTGTTTCACCCTCTGTTGTTGGCATCAATGACATTAACAGACAATTATTTCAAAAAGTTTCTCTTCATTGTAATTGAGGCCTTTGCTTACAGTGATGAAGTTCCAAGGTTCAATCAACCTATGGCTCTTGCAGAAACACTCTGTACTCCAATGTGTGGAGCTAATATCAGTGCTATCAGGTAAAAGAAAGGAGATTCTGATGACATATTTTTTTAGATTTCAGTATCAAATATTGCAATGTACTACAAGGCAATTCCCTAAGGTGACTAGGAAAATCTTCCAAATTAAACATGCTGCTAAACTAGATTAAAATGACAAAAACCAGATAAATCAAATTAAAGTCTGATCCTACTCCAACCTTAATTCAAACTGCTGTAAAATTATATAATTACCACATGCAGAACAGTGAATTAAAGATCAAGTGCCAGCTTTAAATTTAATTTCCTCACATTTGCCAGTTTCAGATTATCTAGTGCTAACAGAATGACTGACAGTTCACAGACATGTCTGAAAATAAATTCCTCTAATCCAGGACCTCTCCTGCCAACATCTCAGTTGTCTCGTGGGGTCTGCTGAGTGGGTTGATTGGAAACCTGGTAGAATAGAGGGATGTTGGAATATAAAATTAAAACTGAGAACTATCAAGGCAGATACAGATTAAACACGAGGAATTAGACAAACTCAGATTAGATGTGATGTCAGGAAAATGTCCCTTTGCTCTGACTATAAGCACCACCTTAGGAACTGCTACCTGAAAAAGAAGTCTCCTGATTAGGACCAAAAACCTGGGGCTGTATTTCCATGATGGGTTGAAATCCGTGGTAAGGTGTTTCAGCACACACGAGAGGATGTCCAGTTGTTTCTTTCTCTCACTTTAAATGCAGTGACATTCACACAGAGGAAAAAAAGGAGGAAGTTTAACTACTGCCTAGCACATGTATTTGAGGCACCGATTGATTTATTCCTCTGCTTCACTGATGTTCTGGGATACATTACTTTTCTTGCTATATCTCCTATAGCCTTTCTAAGTCACTCCTTAGCTGAACTGCAGCTCTACATTCAGACCTGCTACAATGTATAGCCTATTGTGGAGATTGTTAGAACTTCATCCAAACCCTGTGTTTAGATGAACTTTTCATTGAGACCCTCATTTTAAAAGTTATAAAACAGTGTTTTAGTTGTACATGATGACTGCTTGTATATTACTCAATAGATTTTTAGGCTGTAGGAGAATTATATAAATAAAAAGGACACTAAATAAATAAAGTAACCACAAACCATGTAGACTATAAGACAAACAAACAAACAAGTTTGTTTGTTTGTTTTGGGGGTAGGTTGATGGAAGAGCACTTCCAAGGTCATCTTTGTGGAGAAGGCATCACACACCATAAAAATTCTTTCCTCAGGATATTGTCCTGTTGTTAGCAATTTATACTGTCCTGTCTTGGTTATTATACTGGTAAATATAATATAGAAACCAGAATTTTAGCTTAAACTACATAAGCGTAAAATAAATCCAAAAAAAAAAAAAAAGGGGAAAATATTCCTACTAAAGGAATACATTCTTTCCAAAAGACAGAATATATTAAATTTGCAGATTCAGTAGCTATATCTGAACATTTGCTATTAAATATCCAAATCCAGACAGTCAGTTTGTTGGATTTATTCACTTTCCCAGTTTAATTTGTATGAGAAACTCTGAAGTCTTCAAGATTTAGTCAATGGTGGAACATTGAGAACATACAAATATGTTTTAAAGTAGATGATTTTAGAAAAAATACTCAAATTAATTGCATGCTACTGGGGTAAGTACCTTATTTTCTTACTCTTAATAATCCTGTTACTTAAGATAACCTATGTTACCCAGAGAGTGAATAAATATAATTAATTCCTAAGAGAGGGGTATATATAAAACCAGCCCACTGAGCTACCTGAAGTAGCCAATAGACTGAGGGGAGACTTGTCCACCTTAAGCAGATTAATAACATCCTTTGACCCAGCTATTAGAAGAGTGCCCCAATCCTAGATATAGGAACATACTCTAGGGGCAATAAAAGTCCCCCAGGCTTTACCACTTCAGGCAGGAAGTGACCTAAGCAGAATGACTTTATTTTAAAAATTAAACATTTGTAAACAAGGGAGGAGACAGGGGCTCTACATCCTGCATCTCTGAACATTGGTATGTAATATTTAATTCTAGACCAACCTGCTTCCAAAAAAACATCTTAACCACTGCCTTCTTACTCAGGAAATTTGTTAGAGCCCCTGATTTTCACAACAATTTATAAGGCAGGATTAAAAGAATATTCCCAAGATGCCTGATGTGCTCTGAATATTAGAAATTGTGTTTAAATTTCTCTTGAGTACAGAATGAAGCTGAACCTGAATTTGCAGTGCCTCTTTAAGTGCTCCCAGCACACAACCAGTTGGCAAAAGGTACATTACAAAAAGACAAACCCTTTCCCCTTCTGTGTTTTCCATGAGGTCCTGCCTACCAAGGCTGTTTTGAGAGAAGCTTCTTAAAGCTCTTAAAGAAGAGGAATACAAGGATACCTGTGATCACTCAGCTACATCACACTGCCAGGGTAAGGGCAGTTCTAGACACGTCCTTTGGAACCTGGCTTCCAGGTATAAGTGAAAGGTGAGTGCCAGTTTTGGAAAAATCTACATTTTGGATTTCCAGCTTTATGTTACTTTGTCCTTCATCTCTAACCAGTCAAGCAGGGAGGCAGAAAACCCAGCACACACTTAATCATAGTGTGTGTACTTCAGGTGGAACAGACCCAAAAGTCCAGACTTTAGACCTCATTAACTACTAAAGCCCTCCCAGTTGCAAATAAAGTGGGTGCCACAGAAATCAATGAGTTTAGATTGCTTGAAAGGCAACTAAAAATCAAACAACAGAAAGAAAAAGAATAATGAAAAAAAATATACATTTTCCAGCATTTCAGTGTAAAATCTGAAGCACTTTCAAGTTTCATTCTTTTTGTAGCTGCTTGAATGTAAACATATGAGCTCTGATGAGGAAAACATGAATAGATTAATTAAGAGAGGCATTTGTAGAATCAAAAAGGAAACCAGAAGGCACCATCTCTCCACCTTTTTCTTCTGCTAAAACTCTTGTTTCTTTGAAAAGTGGGCTTTTGTTGGAAGTGAGTGGGGTAGGAGAGAAGGATTTGCAAAGTCATCGTGGCCTTGTCCAAAGTCAATTGCTACCTCCCCACCACAATATGAACAGCAATGTTCTTATTCATCTTTTTCCTGAAGAGAGAAAAAGCCAGAAGTATTTAAGTAAAATTGTAATTGGACCCTGCAGTAGTTCCAAAAACAATGGGAGCTAGAAGGGGAACATAATGATTCATTTTGCCTACTCTGTCATATCATTTGTTCTTCCTTAGCCCTCTAAACTGGTACATAACAATTTTTAGAAATATAGGAAAGTTAGAAACAGAAACCAGATGCTCAGAACTCATAACACCTTTCCCTTATTTGAGCTAAAAAAACAAAACCATCATGATTTGTGAATGTAACCTTCTAATACTAAAGTAAAATCATGTGTTCTA
This sequence comes from Pipra filicauda, assembly GCF_003945595.2. NCBI lineage: Eukaryota > Metazoa > Chordata > Aves > Passeriformes > Pipridae > Pipra > Pipra filicauda. Next base: position 992,618 of record NW_024104310.1, read on the forward strand.
GTAGCTGATTGTGACAGTAACACTTCATTTCCCCCTTTCTGTTCTCGAGTGGCAAATTGATATGACACGATGCAGAAAAGTTTTCAAACACATGGTTTGAAAAGCTTAAAGAGTATCTGTAACCCATTAGTTTCTGAAAACTTAGATGTCTGTATAGTGTGTCCATATCTGTAAATTTCTGCAAGAAAACTAATCCAAGCAGATTTGAGCTAACATCTGTCTACAATATCAGCTACTTAAGTCAATGTATTGGTCAGAATTGTATCTAGGGAATAAATTGAAAAATATGTGAAATCAAAATGAATAACAGCTACAGTAATTCATATACAAAATTTTTTTCTGGTCTTTAAAAGTCTACTAAAATTTTTGCTTCTACCTTTTTCTGTTCTGCTATTTCATTCTGTATAAGAAAAAGAAAAGTTGAACAATTTTGGTTTGTAGAGACATTACAAATGTTAAGTCTTGTCTTTGTGAATAAATTACATAAATACAGTTTAGACTAAAAATTTAACAAATAACTACCAAGGTTGTCTCTATGGAAAATGGAGAATTTTCATTTTTCATTAGGGCTAAAATACAACATAGATTTTCTGACTCAGCACTAGGACGTGTCTTACCAGCAACTCATAAGAAACATCAGGTTTCACAGACCAAAATTAAATTTAAAAAGAAAAATATTGCTTAATATAGATAAATGAACCTGATTTGGCTGCTGTATCTTACAGATCAACACTGTCCTCTTTGTCCAGGTGTTAATAGGTTCCATTTCCACATAACTTATTCTACTAGTGGCTCGGATACATAGAGAATGTGCCAATTACCCAAAGATAAAAAAAGAAAAAAAGATTTAATTTATATATACTAACGTTTGCTACCATGAGCTGTAATGGCATCTGCTGTGGTCAGCAATACCAAGCTCAGATATTCACAGCTTATGGAAATAGTCTTTATTTCAGTAGCATGAAATCCATATGCATTAAAAAACAAACACAGAGACAGATACAATCCCATTCTGACTGGAAGTTTTCTGATTAGAATGGTCCATAACATCAGACAGCTACAGCAATGAACCCCACTGAACACTGGCCACTACTTAATTGGGGAAGTTAAGCCAAAAACATCTCTCTTCCTTCCTCCCTCCACCTGAAGAATCTCTTTATTCTAAAAGACTTCACATAACAAACAGAGCATCAATATTTACTCTTAAAAAAACCAAACAATTTAAATACTGTTAGATGAACAATTGATTTTTAACCCACTTACTTCTTTTCAAAATTATTTAATTGCAGAAAAGTATTTTCATATTTTTTAAAAAATTTGAAGGCATAAATTCACTGTATTTTTGGCTGGGAAAATAACACTTGAGTAGAAGAAATATATAGTTTTATGCATTTTTGCTTGGAATTTTCAAAACTTTTCATTTCCTTACTCTCTAAACAATTTTTGCAATAAAATTTCCCTTCAAATTCTTCTGTTATTCCTCCTATGCTGCTTCATGCTTTGTTCCAATTGTTTTCTACTACCTGATCTCTACTTCTGATATTCTGAGAAGTGAGGTAAACATTAATCTGACACAAGAATAGAAATACCATCTTTATTTTCCTACTGGAAGCAGAGCTTCACTGAAAAGATTTCAATACTCAAATCCGAAAGCGGACATCTGACCTTTTCCCTTGCCCAGGAGAGGGAAAGGCACCCTAATGGAGAATAAACTACCCCAAGATTTTCAATCATCTCTGAAAATCCTATGAAAGCACCTTCCCCAGTTTGCATGTTCCTGAATGATTAGATAAAGGAGGACAATCAGGCTTAGGAGCAAAGTAGATTCCCGTATCCACTGGGATGTTTTTACAATATTTTTCATAGATCTTACTTTATTTTTCATTTACTGTCACTGTCACTCAAGCTCCTGTGACTTCAGGAGAAACTTTTATGAATGACCACTTATTAAACAGGAGACATTTGGAGACTGATTATAAGTAAGAAAGAATGGAGAGCACAAAAGAGAGAAAGGTTGGATCAAATGACGATAATGTTCAGGAAGGATTACCTTAGTTCGCACCTCTATTAGAATTGGATAAGTAATTGCACAGATCAAATTTTGAATCTATTAAAGATTAAACAGTGTCACCAATTATTTTAAGCTGCTTTATAAAATAACCACTTCAGAGTCTGGCTCCACTTTATGTCTCTTGGAGTTTTCTAGTGTAGATGTGAAAGACAACTGACACACTGTGGTATGTTTTGAGTTCATTTGCAATGTTACAGTGTTATTATGTAAGATTCAACCTAAATAAAAATTAGAATATCTGAGTTACAACAACAGAATTTGTATCTAAGAATAATGTTATGTGTATATCTAAAGAGAATTAATAGGAAGGGTTACTCTTTTCAGACATTGCAGACAGTTTCATTTAGTTTATTCTTACTAATAAATATTATGGATATTAGAAGGAAAAGTTAAGTGTTAAATAGCACTTAAGGCAATTTCCAAATATATATCTCTTAAAAGCCAAAAGCTGTTTAGAAATAGAAGGTTGCATCAGGAATTCTGATTGCTGCTATCTGATTAATTACACAGGATTTTTCAGTAATGTCAGAGTGTCCAGGGGAGGACAGAATTCAAGGTAAGCACACTCCTATATCTGATATTTTGTGTCAGAATGTAGAGGTCTGGCATGCTATCTAGTCTGTACATTCTATTAAGATATGAAACCTTATAACAAGATGTATATCAGTGTCACCTCTATGATTATTCAACATTGATAGGTTTCTCTGGGAGTAAAGTATTTTCAGTTTAAAAATAACAGTGAGAAAAATACCACACGTGGAAATTATTACAGCATTTTTGCACCTATAATATGTTTGTTTTATTTCAACTCAGGCAACACTTAGAAATGGACTATGCTATGATTAAATCCAAAACATGTTGTTAGTATAGGAAAGCAAATCAGCAGTTTTCAAGTCCTTGATCTCATTTTACAGGTGCAATACTAGTTTTGTCCACATGGTATTTCCCAGACCATACCCAGCATAAGGTATGAAAACTGCCTGAAAAGCAAACCCTATGGCGGGTATATTTAACAGACAGTTTAAAGAATGAGATACTTCAGCACAAAAGACATAAATAAAAGCCAGTTTATCTTCTGATTCACCTCAGTGAATCAAATGTATCTGTCTTTGCATGAGAAGTATGAATCCTACCTTTTAATTTCTGTCACCTGTGCTGAGGCACTATCTTTTATACTTCCTCACCTTCATATATATTCACTTATATTCAGGCCACTGAATCACATAATTTTTACTAGAGAAAAAAAGGTACTGTATACTAAAAGAGAAAAAATAAATTAGATGTTTTCTCAGGAAAAATTATACATCATGACATTACTGGACCATCAAAAAACAAATAGCCACAATAAATATAATAAAATGTAATATAATAGCTTTTAGCAATAATATTTAAACATGCACCAGCAAAAAAGAAAAATAACATGTGCAGGAGGTTATTAACAGTATATGCAAGCAAAACATCAGGTTAAGTTATACATCTAATAGATAAATGTTATATTTAATTTAAAAAATCTAAGTATCATGCATAACAACTTATCTATGAAAATTAGCAGAGGATAATAATTTGGGAGAAATGCTGAAATTTAGTGGCTACAATTCTTGAACAAGATGGAATGAGAGAAAAGCAACTTCGTCGTTGCAGCTGGTGGAAAGCAGCAGCATTTTTCATGCGTTTTTTCATTAAATGGAAGTGGAGGGAAGGAAATGACAAGCTGTACATTTGGTACAAGTGGCAGTAGGTATGGCATGAGTAAGATCTCTGATGCAATAACCACGTGCTAACACACAAGCATTCAAAGATGAGGATGTTTACATCACTTTAAATGAGGCTTTTACATAGTTGTTCAGTTTACTTGTTTTTATTCTATCTGATCATTTGAAGCCAAAATTAGTTGAGACAACATTTGTCTCCAAGGCCAAACTACTATGAATATGCTAAAATGTGTTTTATCACCTTAAATGTGTGACAGCAACATCTCTTCCTCAAGTGCTAGTTTGTTTCGTTTGTCTAAATATATTTGCAGTGTGTGAAGTTCTCTTGTCATTCAAGTGGTAATATTTGATTTGCTTTTTCCTTTTCTGCCTTATATATTGTATGTGCAGTTATGAAAAAAACACTAGCTCTTTTGCTTTCTTTTACAAAATCCAGACTTTGTACCTTCTCTGTCCATGTAACTAAAACAACACGGAAATCTTTGCAATGAATCCTTTGCATATAATCTTATTGATTTTGCATCTCCTTTCCATACCCTGACATACTAAACAGAGAGAATACATAGAAATTAAACATCTTGTTGGGTTGGAAGAACTTTTCCAGTATAAATTAAACATTCATGCCAGCCCAGCTAAGCAAAACTGAGTAGTTAACTTTGAAGGAAGACCTTAAGAAGGAACATAAAAATACCACTGCAGCCATCCAGTCTCTCAAAATATCATTTCTGTAATTGCCAGAATTATAGCTTGTGGTTACCTGCCACATTCTTGGGTGCTCAACTCATGGTTATTGTGCTACCACAGTTTAAAACATTGGCTCAGAGCTGTTTTACAATCTACATAATGCTATATCTACTGGGTACAGTACTGTATCAAACAACACACAGGCCTTGAGACACAGTGCATTGAAACATACCCACATAACAAATAATATTTTAGATGAGTAGAAAACATTGCATACTTGATGTCATTCCAAAAGACATCTTAACTTTTGGGTCTCAACCAGAGCATAATAATAATAAAAACAAACTGCGCTTTGCATCTTTTGACTTCTGTGATCACCAAAAAGACAAGAGCATGGCCTGTTTCTCAAGGCCTTTTCCCCAGAACTTTTTGCCACAAATAATGAAGAAAACTTAATAAAAGTCACGTTAGGGAACATGTTCACACATAGGCCAAATTTGTCACAGTTTTAACCCCATTAAATGGCTTGATAATAGCAGGACTATTAAATGTATTACATACTTCCTGATAAGAAATTGAGTTCTGATTAATTTTGTAAATTTCCTTTTGCCTTACAAATGATCAAAGTAGGGATACTAAAAATCATGATCCTATAGGATTTTTATATTAAACTGTTGCTATTAATAGAATTAAATCAGACCATTCAGAAAACTGAAAATAATTTTCCTCTCCCTGTTTCATTGCCCATTCTGGAGAAGCCTACTCAAAGTAAAAACTGTTTTCCTTTGTCAAACACCTTCCAGAGAAGAAGGCATCGATGTTTTTAATCTCTAGGCTGATGATTTTGTCTGGAACATGGAATATCTAAATTAAGACTCTTTTTACCCTAATGTCTTTCAACATGGTGATCTACATTTGTCCAAGTCGCACTGTTTCCCGAGCTTTATGACTGGAGGTAGAGAGGGGAAAATGCTGTGATATATTTCTAAGTCTCTAATTATAGTACATTGACAGAGAAGAGTCATTAAATTAAAAAATTACATGCAAACTTTATGAACTCAGCAAATTCAGATTGAAAACATAGACTTAAGCAGGAGACTGTTGCAAACATATGTAAAAAGTGTTTAGTGGTGGTCATTTGATATCTCTACAGCCTTGTTGCTCTTACCTGGCAAAATGATAGGATGAATCCACCTGTCCCTGGACACCTCAACCTTTTTTTCAGGCTGGTAACACCTAACCTCTGATCCTAATCAGGTTCATAACTGTCATGAAGAATGCCCATCAGAGTATGAAAGAATCTGAGATAATTGTGAAAATAATACAATCCTTTCCATTTGCAGTCATGGAAATCTTGTCTGCTATCAGTCTGACTAATGATGTAGAAACAAAGTGAATGTTATACATGTGTCATGATGTACACAAATGTCTTGGGTTTGCTTTTTGTTTAGCAGTGTATGTATGACATGGAAACATAAGCAAAGCATTACTTCTGCTGTGGTTCACCTAATGTTCAAATCCCACTCGGTATTTTTGTAATACCAGTTTCCCTTTTATTGGATCAAAAGTGTAAACTGAAGGCCTAAAATGTTTTGAGTCAATGAAAGGTTTGATGATGGTTTAACGAAATTATAGATTGGTTCATTCTTGTGTGGAGATACCAGTAGCACAATAGAAAACAGTGTCCATTTCTCTGTTGCCTGTAGAGTAGAAAATCAAAGTTTTACACTATTAGCATAGCTAAAGGACTAATTATTTTAACAGAGAGTTGCAACCATTTTATGTAATACTATGTAAAACTAGTACAAGCCCATGAAATTTTGGGTGTATCCCCAAATCAACATCTACTGTCATGGAAATCCATACAAGAAATACAGTCTTTGATTAATTTTTAAATATTTGACTTTTACTAAATGGTATGGCATGACTTGTAATCAGTTCAAATTTTATGGTGGCCACTGGTGACTTTTCTTGACACTGTCATGATCATTCTGTTACTTTATACTGCAATATTTCCATCCCAACATTTTCATTCGTACCTACAAGGTCTGAGCAGGTTAGTGTGAGGATACCTTACCCGATGTATAACTATTCAGACTGGATGTTGTTTTAGCCAAGGCAATACAGAAATCCCACTAGGTAATGATTTTCAAAGAGACTGTATTGTAGAATAAATGGAGAAAAGTAAATCATTTATGAGAGAGGGCTGTATTTTCAAGAGGCAGCCTTCATCCAGAGAATAATGAAGAAGGGTGGAAGTTTCTGTACTGTGGAGAGAGGAGATTTCATGATAAAGCTGGTAAAGGTAAAGTGTAAGCATATTTATACTTACAGAACATCCATTTTGATCTTTAACTGGAGAAAAAAAAAGAATTAAAACTAGAGAAAGAGAGAAAAACTACTAATCCAAGAAAGACGCATTTAAAGCCACAATGAAGGATGACATTTTTAGAACTTCCATTAAGCTGTTTTGTGTGAGTATTGATAAGAAGGCAATGTATTCCTCAAATGAGAGTGCCAAAGTACAGGATGTAACAGAACTGAAATAAACACCATAAACTTATGTAAATCAGTTCTAAAGTTGAATTTGAAAGACTTCCAAGTATGTTAAGATAGAAAGACACAGTCAAAAGAACATAAGCTCTGCTGTTTTACAAGGTAATGACCCCATGAAATGACCATGCAACCACGAATGATGGATGTTAATGTTTGAAATCCCATATTCAGTTGATCTATTTTTTTAATCCTGTTTGATTTTTCTTTTCTTTTTTTCTATCTCGCACAGAGTATTTTATCAAAGTAGAACCTTAAACCTCAAAAATTAATCTTATGTTCCACTGTACAATTTGTATTGTTTATTTAGGCTTCAGCCATAATGACAGATATGTGTACTTTTAGATTTGTATCAAATCCAGTCACTCTTGCATTTGTCCTGGGGATTTGTGTTTAAAGATAAAGGTTTGCTAAAATGAAACCATAAGGAGAAATGTCAGCAAAAGGAATAGCAAAAAAATGCTTCAGATGCTAATGAGATTCATTCATTGTTCAAGTCTAGATGCTTAAAATATTAAAATACATTTGTTTCTTTTTACAATGCTAAAATTAGGAAAGAGTTTCAATTTTCTTTCAAGACAATGGTATCTCACTGTATCCTCTTAATACAAACATAAAGATAAGAACTGCACAATAACTGAGTTTTAATTAAAATCAATTTCACTAGGATTTTACTTCTTAAATTAAAACATAATTTGAAGGAAGTTTTTCCCCCTTCTAAAGAGAAATGTAATTTGGGAATTTTGCATATCTAGGATTCCACAGAAACATAGAATCACAGAATCACGAAATGTGCTGAGTTGGAAGGGACCAATCAGGATCATTGAGTCCAACTCCTGGCCTTGCCCGGGACTCCTCAAGAATCACATCATGTGCCTGAGAGCATTGTCCAGTTTATAGTGGGTAGGTGGGGGAAGAATCTAATAGAAACACTGTCTGTGCTGAAACTCCACCCACTTCTGGAAATATTAAGTAACTGGTCTTGTCATTTCACATCAGATAAGTGCCTCTCTCTCCACACTACAGAAACTTCCAGCCTTCTTCATTATTCTCCAGATGAAGCCTACCTCTTGAAAACACAGCCATTTCTCACAACTGATTTAGCATTCCCCATTTATTATACTACTTCTTTCACAATGAAGATCTTCCCTGCTACAGATATAAGCTTCACTCATGAATGCATTCAGCCCAATTAAACTTCATGAAACTGTTACAGGACAAGACATGTTGCTGAAATCGCTACGATTTTTCTTCTACACAGAGCATGTATCACCAAATACTTAATCAACATAGGTATTCTAGTAAGGTTTAGAAGGTTCTACGAATTTACAGTAAAAGACTATTTTCAATTAATACCTTAAACCAAGTATATACATAGTCAAATATATTTAAACTAATCTGTTTTCCAGCTGCAAATAATGGATGCCCTTCTGACAATGGAGAGTGATTCATTCTATCAAGAGAGAAAGCTTTGTCTTAGCCAAAGTACTGCAAAATTACATTTTTGTTCCATTATGAGAGAAATCATGCACTCCTCTTGTACTTGTAAAACAGATTCTGATGAAGTATTAACATAAATAGCTGGATTAATTACTTGGTCTGTCATTTATCTCCATAAACCAACATCACAATTTTCCCACCCAAGAAGATACTAATACCTGTGAGTTTGGAAACACTGATGTCTACCATCTGAATTAAATATCTACCCATTCATTAAGATTCATCCAAATTGAAGATATAATCATTTGTCATAGAATTTCTGGAAGAATCCCAAAGCAATTTTGTCGCATACAGAGATTCTGATGTCACTAGTGAGTCACATACTCCTCATATATCTAAGAAACCATAGCTCCCACAAAAAAACAACCAAACAAAACCCACAATTTTGAAGGTCAACTTATACCAAAGACAATTCTTTGGCTAAATTTCACTTAAAGGCCTTTTCACACAGAGCAGCTGGAGACATTAACAAAAAGAGAAATACCTCATGAGATCTAGTACTTCATTTTTCCTGAAATATTACTAGACAAATGACATCTAGGAAAAATAACTAGTATTATGAGTATGTACAGAAGCACCAAATCTGCATTATGAGTGTTTCATGTAATTCAGAATGCTGCAGGAGACAGGGGAAGCTGGAGGATTTATGTCCCCAAGCTCTGTTCCACATTGGCTTTGTGCTGATGTCTAGGGCAAGTTACAAGAGAGTATTCAGAAGTGTGCAGCTTTCCTATCATCCCACACAACTGAAGAGAACATGTCGAGTTCTCTAATTCCCTATAAAGATAAAAGCTCTCTCTCGTATCTAAAGAGGACAATAATTTCTTTCAGAACTAATGGGTTTAAATAAAAGGTTTGTGTACACAGGGAAGAAGACGAAAACCTATTTTGTTTACAACAGCAGTAATAAATAGGCAAAGTTGATCCACCTTTAAAAACTGAATCAATGTATATTTTTGTAACCAAGCTATTAGCAAAAACCATATTAAAATCTTTAAAGAAAATATTTTCAAGGATATTTAAAGCTCTTTCTGTCTTGCATTAATCTGTTCAGCTTCTTACTTTGAGGAGGTACTTGGCAAAATTTGGTTTTTCTTGGAGTCCTTAAAAAAACCCATGCACAGGAAAGCATATGGAAACTGCCCACAGGAAGCGTATATCAGATAAACATAGGAAGTAATTATTCAGCAGGAAAGTTTGGAGGAAATGGGTTGTTTTTCTGTCAGTTCTGGTGTTTTGTGGATTTCAGGACATCAGCAGTAATGAAGGAAATAGATTAGCAATTGCAGGGCAGCTATTGTTTATACAGTGTTGACACCAAATGTCACTCTCCTAGAATTTACCTTGTAAAAACAATTTAATACTGGGGGAAAAGCAAAGAAGTCTTTCTTTTCTTCTAATAATGTCACAGCAGCTAATCTTAACATCTCTGCAATGAGAGAGTTTTGAGGATGAAATAATTCACCTGGTAAAGTAGTAAAATAAAAAAAATACATTAGAAAATTTCAAGTGTTTCTTAACAATGCTTTGCTTCTTTTTTTTTTTTTTTAATGATAAACCTTTATTTTGGAATAAACTAGTAGTAAAGGAGCACCACAAACCCAACCTAAGAAAATATGAGTGTTTAAGTTGTTACTTTAATTTCATTTAATTCTTCACTGGGACGAGAAAATCCTCTTCTGAACTAAGTAGTCTCTTACTTGTTAGGGAACTCTCATTACTGAATCATCTGATTATACATTAGGCAAAGATATAAACAAAGATTCCTTTTCAATTAGTTCAACTGAACATCAAGTTCTACCTAAACACATTTGTTCTTTTGAAGATTACCTAACAAAACTTTCAGTGAAATAAATAAGCATATGTATAAAAGCCTTCAGGTTTGACAAATCAGTATTTTCCTTATGAAAACTTATTATGGGAAAAACATATCCAGTGTACTGTAGTTCTAACTTCCCCCAGTGTGGAGAAAGGTGTTTATGTGGAAAACAAATACAGCTGTGAAAGGTGCTCTTCTCTGTGCAGGCAACAGAGGTAAAAATAATTGGCCCACTTTATACCCTGACACTACAATTCATAGCAAGCTGCATAGCAAAAAGGACAGGACAACAAGCAGGACAAACATCCAGAAGGGGAAATTTAAGTACCATATTCTCATATGCACAAATATCTGCTCAGGACAGTAGGATTTCAGTGATACCTCTCCTCCCTCGCCCCCCACGTCGAGATTACAGACATTATCAGCAACCCTACTGGGCTACAGGCAGAACCGAGCCAGCTGTTCCCCAGTAGCTCTTCTGGTGCTACCAGAAAAGACAGAAACAGAGAAACTCCATATGGCTTCTTGGATTCACACTTGTTCCAGCTGTCATCAGTCCTGTGCAATTCTGTGTTTTATATCTTTACTGTGTTTTTAATTTTCCTGTACTTTCCTCCCTTCTATTTGATTTAGTCAGTGACTTTGGTAACTATTTCACTTAATGACTGAATATATTATTAGGAATATTTCAGTTCAAATTACTTAAAATCTTTTTCTCTAAGGATTTTAATGTCTTATTTTCATTTTAGCCATTCATGATCATGTTAGTGTATTATAATCATCTTAGATCCGGATATGTAACAGACTTTGTTTCTCTTAGCAAAATATCATAAATAATCTTCAAAAAATTTAAATATCTCTTCAAATTTTATCAGTTGATAAATGACCCAATTTTGCAAAGACTGTTAGCTATAATAAAAGAGTATTTCTTGCACATGAAAAGTTGAAACAGGAAGGCAAAACTGTTTAGTAAAAAATTTTTGACATGTTCCAATTCATTTTATTTATGAACAATGAAGTACATTCTTCAGGTAGTACTATATTCTATCAGATATCCAAATAAAAAGATTTCTTTTTGCTTATTTAAATTGTTTCTTATGTGTACTTAGTTTCACAACAGCTTATCTTTGAGACAAAAATGATATTAAGGTACTTTCAGCATTGCATATCCACAGTCACTTGTCATCCAAACAGCCTGTAGCTTCTGATCTTCAAATGTAGAGTTTCTTGAATAGATTAGTTACCTGCATTACATACATTGATAAGTTTGTCCTTACAAGGACAGAAGGTTTCAAATTGACTTTAAGAAAAACAGGACCAGGAAATGCAACTTGGCCTTTCTCACAAAATTTACTGCAGCGGTTCAATCAAAACTCACAAATGAAAGAAAAAAGCTCCAACTAGTGTCAGAATGGCCTGGTAGATTAGTCTGAATTCAAAGTAAAAAAATTTCCACTTGAAAAGCTGCCAAGACTGAGACAGATCCCTGCCTAGAGCAGAATGGTGCCAGCTCTGAGCTCCAAGAAAGAAAGGCAACAGGAAGATAGTCTAGATGTGAAGATTCTTGGGAAGTTTTCACAGAGGGAAATGGGAAAACAAGATACAGGTCGGGGGAGTTGCTGCAATTGTTTTACCAGCCTTTCCTCCAAATGTCTGTCTGTCTGTCTTTTCCTGACTATTTCTAGTAGAAAGGCTGAAGTAATGACCATTCATTCCATTAGGAATCACAAAAAGGTGCTAACCAGATGTTCGGTCCTATTTATCTTTTTCTCTCTGACTTTCTTAGTGATATTGTGCCCAGATCAATTCTCTAAATCCCTGTCATAAGAATGGCCATTAAGGTACCTTGATCACAAATGAACCTACCATTATTGTAGAAGGAGAAACAATGTCATGGTTTTCAAGAAATTTACCTTTGTCATGTTATTAAGTCCATGAAAATCACAATCTGAATCAGTCTTGTAAGTGCAACACTATTTGAAGGGAGCACAGAGAAGACAGTGATGATCCAGCCCACTGGCATAAAAAACCCTTTCTCCATTGTTGTTGTTGTACAACATTGGAGTCTCTGGAACAACCATATTACAAGGAATTAATACTAAGAACAATACAGAATAAATTTAGTTGCGGGGGTTGAAACCTAAGGTTTCAGCCTTAGGTTTGGTTGTTTCTGTGGAGTACATGACTATCCCCTAAACATTTATTTGTCAGACTAGAGATTTTGGTTATCAGATTTCAGAGCTTTAGCTCTCGCCTCCAGCTACCTTGAAAAGATTCTACAGACCTCATGCCTCTGGGTGTTCTGTGCTTGTTTCTAACTTTCAGAAAGTTTTCTTTAAGAAGATCTGTTTGCTCTTATTGAAAATCAGAGTGGTAGCTTATTAAGAGAGAGTGCTAAATAAGCAAATCAAATCTCCTTTTGAACTGGTAAGAGAAAGTAGCTGAAAACAAACAATGTGACCCAAAATTACCTTTTGTCTTCAGCATCTGATTTTCTCTCAATAGAATTTTCATGTAACAAACAATATGGTTTAATCAGTTCTCTGATTTATGCTGTGATCCCTTGGAAAATTAATTATACTTGTAATCATGTGCTGAAAAATTACTGTTAGAAGCAACATTTTCAGGGTAAAAAGCATTTGTTTCGCTTCTTTTTGTTCAAAATTTAGGGCATAAAGTCCCCTGGTGCAGTTTCTTTTCAGGAAGCAGCTTCCATTTATAGCGTTTGAAGTGGGAAGTATCACTACCAGTGTTATAGATGAGGAGGATGCATGCATTGAATAAAAAGTATCCAGGACATTTTTACTCAAAATGTAAATAATCCAGAATGATTTTATAGTAAAAAATTTATGAGAATCAAGGTTATGCATCTCCACAGGTCCCCTGGAAAGCCTGGATCATGTCTTTTCCAGCTCTTTCCATCACACTACATCCTACAAATTACCAGAGTGATACCTGTACCTGTACCTATACCTGTAGCTAACTGCTATAAATTCTGGATGTCCCCGCACAGTCACTTCAGACTCTAGAAAATTTGGTGTGGCTTTTGTTGACAGGGAGACGTAGGTGAAAAAAAATGCATGAGAGAAAGAGATAGATAAGATCAGCCACAGCTCTGCTGCAAGCCATAATTGGCTGATATGGTCCTAAAGCTGACTGAGACCTGTTTTTACGGCTTAATTCCACTCTTGGAGCTCTGCAATAGATTATTGCTATCACTTTTATGATGAGTGAGAAAGTTACATCAGCATAAAGTTAATTCCAGGTTAAGCAAATCGGAGGATCTCTGAGTAGAGAAATATAAGTTTGGGTGACATAGTCATTGATCTGAAATTTGCTTTATCTCGCTTTATCACATCTTCTCTCAACAATTTGGTCTTTCTTTACTATCCATTGAGATAGTTATGAACCCATATATGTGTGACATGCTATTTAATATCAGAGAGAATAAATGGATGAGTGAGGCCAAACTGCAGTAGTTTTCTAGTAGTTTTCGCCAGATCATTTTTACATGGAAATAATCTGTGGACAAGCTGGACATCGGCATATGACGCTAAGGCACCATTCATCTTTCAGGCACCCCAGATTACAGGAGAAGGCTCAAGTTTCTCTACGTCATAACTTTAAGACTAAAATCCATTTGGTGGTTAATTAAAAGAGAAATGAATCTCTGAAAGGTAGTCCATAGTCAGTATTTTCAGGAGTTGAAACATTGCCAACACGTTGTTTTAGTGTGAAGTCTATTTCAAAGTTTAGGTCTTTATAATGTTCTGATAACTTTGCAATTAATTAATTAAAATTCATGATAATGCTTATTTTCAAAGAATTGATCCAAAGTTCTAGACTGAACTGTTTTCAGTTTAATGTCTTTTGAAAATGTATTTTTCTATATGAAATTTTAGAATTGTTATTCTAAGCTTCACACTCTTCCTTTGCTTTTTTTAAGTACTATTTTTTCCTCCTGACTCATAAGTACTACCTACAGGGGTCAGAAATATAGATATATATATATCAGACTTTTTATTGATATGCTAACATGGATTTTAAAAATACTGTTTGGACCTTTAATATAGAGTTATATTGAGTACCCTTATAGAATATCTTTTTTATTCTGGCTAGGATAAAATAACCCTTCTCAAGTCTTCGTACTGTGAAGGAATCACTTTCAAAGCAAAACGATCACATTATAGACTGGTATTTAAGTTTGTTTTAATATTTTGGACAATTCTGCTTGGGAGGAAACAGTTTCATGAAAGGAAAGAAATAAGTAACTATTAGTATTAGTTTGTTGTTGTTGCTTTGTTGTTGTCATTGCTTGTAAGAAGAAGAACCAAACTCTCTTGGAATATGTTTCTTTACGTTGATGATTTTTAATTGTTGTTAGAGTGAAAAATGCGACCTCCTCTTCATATTTCTGTAAGTTTACACTGTTTCAAAACTACTTAAACTGCTGACATTCAATTACTATCACAACTACACCCTGAACACAACTGTGTTGAAAAAAATCTAGGCTTTGTGATCTGTGAAGAGGCACTGGCAGTAGTGGAACAAGCTATAGTTGGGAAGAAGAAACACTTTCATGTGTGTCATTGCCCAAATGAAAATATCACATCTGTTTCTACCAATAACCATATCCTATTTCATTGATAGAAATAATAGATACCCCCTCCCATCCACCTCTAAAAGAGAGACGTCATCAAAGCATAAAAAAAAATCCACCTAAAACCAAGTCATTATTGAGGGCAATGCATGGGAAAAAAATCCAAAGAATAATCAAAGGACAAAAACTGCAAAAGCAAGGAAACAGAAGTGTCTCCTACTCCTCGGTTAGGGTGCAGCCAGCAGTGAACACACAAACAACAGTCAAAACTCCTTGAAGGTGTCTGGGAAGCTGATAGGTGTTGGTCAGTCATGGAGATGTGATAGGACCAGGGGACCAAAACCATTCCCAGGGTTGCCAGAATTTCCCACAACAGTCCAAATTTCTGTCTAGCTTTCCCCAGAGGTACTTCTTGCCTATTGATGCCACGTCACTGGCATATACAGATGGAGTTTCCCATGGGCTCAGAGAAGACTCAGTCCCTGTGTGCCAGGCATCGGTATCAGCCTCACATGCCCATGGGCACCACTTATGTGAATTTATTCCTGCTCTAAATCTCTCTTCTGCCGATCGGTAGAGGACCTTTAATTGGACCTAATGCAGCTATAGATTTATTCACATGAATGAGTGTGATGAACCACTCCAAGAAGAGATTCGTTATTCTCAACTGTAAAAATTCTGAGCAGATTGGATTTGCATACCTGTCTTTTTGCTCATGTTACTTATGTCTTCTTGTCACATTAACTTGTTACGTTTTGATTAGGCATGGAAACAGATGAATGACTATAAAATATATCCAGGACCTTCTTTCTGCATTTACATTTTCTGTGTCTGTTGCTTTCTAATTTGATTAAAACAGTATGCTTTTGCATTTACATTCCCATTAATCAATAAATCTGCTTCACAGGGTAGTATATTAATCAATGAGTAAAAATCCATACTCCAGTGTACTAAGAATTTTATTTACTACTCTAATAGCCTTACATTATTTTATTTTTTTTGCTGTTAGAAAATATCATACTACCTGATTTCCAACAAAATATTCTTGAAGAAAGTGAGAGTATTCAAGTCAGAGAAGAGAAAAAAATTTATTTATATATACCTATATAAAATCTTCATTGATAGAGAAGACCATGACAGTTGAAAGGGTTTCACTGGATGCCAGGATTTTATAATGACTGAGTTTATCACCTGATCCTCAGACTTCACAATTTACAAGTATATCCTGTGAGTCCTGAGGCTATTGAAATCAAATTGATCCAGTCAAGAGCACGTTCCAGTCGCCAGTGTGATCAGCTTTCATCAAGGGGATACACGTATAAAAGTAATTCTGTTACTGGGGGCTCTTTTACTATTACTTTTGCTTTTGTCTTCAAATTCAGAGTTATTTGTAAAAGACACTGAGTGGAAGGTCTGTGACAGCTCTAGAAAAACACCCCATTAAGGTTTATCTCTGCTCCGAAGCAATATTCCACATATTAAATAGTGAGCTTTACCGGTTTGTTTCTTTCTTTGTTTCTAATTGAGCATGTGCAACCAGAGTAGAGCCAATGAATCAGATTAGGCATGCAAAGCAGTAACTGTCAAGATCTGTTCAAATCAAAAGTAATCCTGGTGATTCACGCAACAGAGTTTGATTCATTTGAGCAGTGACAGGATTAGACATTCAAAATTACAAACCATAGTGCAAGAAGGCATAATTTCTCAAATCAGAGGTAATAATTGTACAAAGATGATGGAGCAGTGAGGAGGAAAGGTGTTCCCCTAAAAGAGGACATTTCTCATCAACAGTAAAAGAGTTTGGTAAAAATGTTTAATCCAAAGAATGATTCCTACTAGCCACCAGAAAATTTTAAAGGAATGTTTCAAAAAAAACTAGGCAGAAGCCTTCCTATGAAATCAAATGTATGATTTGGCTCACTAGGAAGAAAAACTGTCTTTTCACATCAAGTTTTAAAAATTACCTGGAACTAATATCCCTTTCCCAGAAATTCCAGAAAATGTGTTCATTAATAACCAAATAGAAACCAGAGCTCTTTGTTACCTGTGCAATCTGAATATTGGAATTAATTTTGTCTTGGTTGCAAGTTTCTTGGGATATTGTTGTTATATATTTGGTAGTCCCTTGGTTGTTACTTGTTTGAATATTCTTGTGTTGAAAACTCTGCTTGGCTGTGAGTTTTGCTCTGGTAATGACAATTTATGTTGCTGATGCTCTTGGGAACTCAAAATTTCTACCCTTTTTTCTGTACTGTCACAGTTAATAATAACGACAATACCTTGGTTACATATGTGTAAATTAAAATAGAATAAAATATATGTTGACATTAAATAACCTGATTTTATTAGACAATGCTGATGTGGAGCTCAGGTTCTCAGTTCTTTGTGATACCTACTTAAATACAGCTGGTTCTGATGTAAAGCAGTTTGTTTTAATTAATAGACTTTGTCTTTGGAGATCATAACAAGAGGCATGCAATGCAATGCGTTGCCTAAAAGCAGAAGTTTTAAGGTCAAATACAGTTTTTAGCAGTGAGGAAAAAGGCATGGAACCCATAACAATGTGATCTACCGAGTTGGCTGTGTAGAAAAGAGCAAAGAGGAAATTGGTATAGACCTGGAGGCCTGGACAAGGAAGTGAGAAACACCAAACTGGACATGCACAAATCCATGAGGACTGGGACAATGCATTGAATAGCCCCTCTCAATTTACAGACAGAAACTGATGCATAGGAAGTTCCACCTAAATATCAGGAAGAACTTCTTTACTGTGCCGGGACTTACACACTCTGGAACAGATTGCCCAGAGAGGTTGTGGAATATCCCTCATTGGAGATATTCAAGAACCTTCTGGATTAGTCCTGTGCAATGTGCTCTGGGATGACCCTGCCTGAGCAGTTAGGTTGGACCAGGTGACACACTGTGGTCCCTTCTAACCTTACTCATTCTGTGGTTATATGTATTATATTTGAAAGATCATGATGGTCTGGGAAGATTCCTGAGGACTGGAAGAAATAAAGGTCACTCTTAACTTCAGGAAGAGCAAGAAAAAGAATCTAGAGAACTACAGGCTGATTAGCTTCACCTCTATCCTAGGGAAGGTGATGGCACATACAGTTCTGAAAAAATTTCCAAATTTATTAAGCATAGGAAGGTTATTTGAAACAGTCAACATGAATTTAGAAACTGGAAATCATGCCTGATGAATATCACAGCATTCTGTGACAAAGTGACGAGCTTGGTAGATGAGGGTAGAGCAGTGGACATCGTTTGTCTTGACTTTCGTAAGTTTTCAACACTCCCTACCACAACATCTTCATTAACAAGTGTGGGCTAGATATGTGGATGGTGGGGTGGGTTGAAAACCAGTTGAACTATTGAGCTCAAAGGGTTGTGAGCAGTGGCAATAAAGTCTAGCTGGAGGCCAAGCAATAGCTCAGCAACCTATCAGATTAGGACACAAGTTCTGCTGGAGTAAGTTAAATAAACAGCAGAACTTGTTCAAAATTTGATAGCAAAATTCAAATTATTGGCAACATATACTGCCAACGTTACAAATTTTTACTGGCATTGTTCCACTGAGCCTTCTAGTTCTTGAAAAAAGTCTGAATGCTCACAAGCTGACAAATTAGAAGCCACACATTGTCACAGTATCACTATCAAAAATGGAGAAGTGATCATATTTTTGACCTAGGTTGTAGAGATTCAGAGAACAGAAAATTAAAGAAATTTGAAGAATAAACCGAGGGAATGAAAAGTGATAGCATGATAAAGTATTCCTTAAAAAGCTGTATTTGGGAAGAACAGTTTTGAATAGAAACTTCAGCTTAAGTTCCTAAGATTCACAGACTCCTGCTTCTTTGTATGTTTGTATGCAAGCAAAATCTGGTCTCTATTTCACTGTCCTGTGTGAAATAAAATACCCCTGATTCAGCAGTTATTCTGATAAACTTGTGTGAAAATTCAAACCTGCAACAATGTCAACAATATTTTTAGGACAAAGAACACATCTTTCCTGTCACAGGTGAGGAAAGAGCGGAATATCTAGAGGAAAATCATTATGACCAAATAAATTACTTCCATGAAGAATATTAATAAAGTTACAATAAAGGTGAGTCAGTATTCCTTCCTTTTATACTACAGAAGAGTTTAATAAATCTATTGAAATGCCTGCTCTGTGAATGCATGATTTGCTTAAAGAATTTAACATACTATTTTTTTAAACTCCCATCTTCATGGTGTTCAGGAAATAAAAAGATACAACTTTTTGCTTTCAAAAACTGTAAAGAACACTAATGAAAATAAATTTCTCCCCACTCCCCTCTGTTATTGCTCATCTTAAGCAACTTTTGCAGGCTCAGTCTAAGAATGGCTAGTGGCAGAATGGTAATAAATCTGACAACATAATTTTTCAACATTTAACCATTTGAAATTGACATTTTAAGCATACATTCCTCTGAAAACTCGTGTTCAATATACACTTACTTAATGCACTTCACTCAGAAAAGAAATAATACAAACTGCCTGGAGACCAGCATGTATGGGAAATGTCAAATTTCCAGCAAAAGGTGGCTTTCTATTTCTATTAAGCTTAATTTATATGCCACAAGTTTTTACACTTGAAAATGTTGGCATGAGATCTCACAGGTACAAATAAAGCAAGATTAATGCTTCCTTGTTTTCTAGTGAATAGTAAAGCATGCACTACCAACTTGCATTTCAAATGAATTGCCAATGAGGTAGATTGGGAATTGCAATTAGTTACTTAATGTGAGTAGGTAGTTAAAATATCTTTAGGAGAATTGAAGTGTAAATGAAGCTGTGTGCCATTCAGTTAACCTGTGCTTTCATTCATTTCATTAGTGTGCCATTTCAAAATCCGTATAGAACTAGGTGATTTAAAAGCTCACCACTGTCATCCAAAGTATGCAACATACAGCTGTTCCCATTTTTATGTAAAGGGTTTGGTCATTTTGTCTTCAAGATCTAGTCGTGCTTAAGATTCAGGTTGTAGTTTTCATATCTTTCAGTAAATTAACAGCGTGGGTTTTGTACAATCGATAGAAGAGTTCAAGTCTGGGCCAGCATAGGTCTCTGTTTCAGGATGATCTGAATAACTCTACCAGCCCAGTGACTGTTGACTTAGAGCTCCACTGATACTAACAGGAGCTTAGATACCTTGATAACACACAGGTACCTGAATTTTCATGTCTGCAAACAAGATGGGCGTTGGCCTCTTCTCTCAGGCAACCAGCAACAGGACAAGAGAAAATGGCTTAAAACTGCACCAGGGAAGGTTCAGATTGGACATTAAGGAAGAATTTCTTTACAGAAGGGATGGTTAAGTATTGGAATGGGCTGCCCAGGGAGGTAACAGTCACCATCCCTGGAAGTGTTCAAGAAATGACTGGACATGGCACAGTGCCACAGTCTAGTCGATAAGATGGTATTTGGTCAAAGGTTCGACTCAATGACCTTGGAAGTCTCTTCCAACCTTAATGATTCCCTGTCTCTGTGAAACTCCACCCTCAATTTCTCTCTTTTTTAAGTGGCAAGAAGCTTGGAGACTTGTGAGTACAAGGATCCAGAAAGCAAAAAGTATTAATTATGGTCAGACTTCAGCTTAGTTCTGACTTAACATATGTTGAAGAGATGTACTACAAGATGTGGCAGCATGCACCACTTTTTTACTAGAACTGATGAAAAGTAGAGACCTTTCACAGCTTTATACTCTCTTCTTTCTTTTATTTTAGGAATTCTCTGTTTGATTATTACTGTTACTGATGTATGTGAGACTGCATGAAAATAACAGAGAAAGGATTTGAGCTCTAAGCCTGAAACATACCCACTATTAAATCCTTAAAATAGTATACAAAATCAATAAAGAATTGATGTTGTTGCATGAACATCTAACTGGAATTCTCCACCTATAATGGTTTTTTTGCACTACTGTGCAAACACACTTCTCTGCATTACTCACCTGAGGGAAATGGCACTGGCAGAGGGAATGAAAAAACAGTTTCTTCAGTGTAACTTGATGACCTTGTAGTGTGGAGCCCAGATATCCATGCGCAACTAAATAACGCTTGCATCTTATAAAATGTTGAAGCCATGGGTATTCTTGCTTTTAACAGGGCTATATAAAAGTTGAACAGATAGTTTTAGAGTTTCTAATAGACCCTATAGATTCATTGCAGTTTTAATTCCCTGTCCTTGATGTGATACCCTGCAGCTCACAGAGGCTTATTTCTTCTCCCAGAAACAAAAGCCAGCTGGATGGCAAAGGCCTCTGCACCATAGACATGTAACATAAAGTAAGAAAAAAACTACTTTTTAGATTATAAGGTAAGAAGAAATCTACTTTTTAGGTTGTACAACAGATCTTTATGCTGTTTTATATTTATGCAACTGTTTTTTTAAACAATAGTATGACAAGAGAATCTCAAGACTCAGTTATAACCAACATAGTACAGGTGTATTCAGGAAAGGGCCACAGAGATGTGACCTCCATGAAATGTAACCAACAGATATAACAGATGAATATGTGGTTATACCAGAGGTCCTAGAGACCAGATAAATCTATATACATGTAATAAAACCTCTTCCCTTTCCCTATAAGAAGAAAACATTAATGTAAAAAATATTAAATACATATCTTGAGGTATGTGGTAACGATCCTTTTTGTCTCTTTAAACCTGCTACATAGCAGTTCAGGTTTTCCTAAGATCTTTGTTTACCTGCGATTAACATCTGTAGTTGAAAAGAAAAGCTCTTTTCACACCACTTTAAAATCTGCACTTAGAAGCAATTTGTTTGTGTCTACATTTGAATAAAGAAAGGTAATCCTAGAGTTGTCCAGGACTGTCATTTACAAATGACTGCCCATTACTCATACAAAAGAAGTTATTTATAACTTGGTCTCTATTAGAATACAACCTGTTTATTTTAGGCTTGGTAAATTGCCCTTAGGTTGATGGGCTGATAATTATATGTTTCTTTCTTCAACTGACGTCTCAGGGGAAAGACATAATATTAGTTATTTGCTTTAACAATTAGGAAATTGTTCAATTAGGGCTCTAATTGACTAAATTACACCTGCAGAGGTCTAAAGAATTTCATTATCACCTGTGTGAAAGCAGCACGGTTCCCATTACCTACACTTGTTTTTTTTCTATTTTAACCCCACCATTACCAGTTCTGTGCATATGACCACAATAAAATTGGAAGAACTTCCAAGCTTTAAGCATATTTTATTTTTATTATAAGTCAGCAACTACAATACTCCATCAGTCCCACTTTGTGCTGTTTTGATTTATATTCTTTTCAGAGTTTCAGTTCCAAAAAACACACAATTCAATACCTAGAGCAAAACCCTGGAAGTAGCAGTAAAATAGAAATATTTTCCTAGAGAGAGATAAAATGCACAAATTCATTTCTTTAAACAAAATTTAAAACTTTTAATTTTTAGATGACAGACATAATATCAAGTATGTTGTACTTAGGAAAAATTAGACGTCTTGAAGTTACACCATGACATGTATTTAATGAGTATTTCTATTAGGTTTATTTATATGATACATTTTTTAGGAAAGGTATCTTGCATATTGGAATAACAGACTATCTTCTGGATTTTCCCTTGGGTGTTAAGATAATAAACATAACAGTAAACTGAACTGCATTCATCTGGCTGAAAACATACTTTTTATATCTCCGTATGTATTTCAGATTAAATCTGCCCTCTGTATAGCCCTGGACTACCACATATATTTCTCTGGATATCGTTGCTTCTTGGAGAAAAAAGCATTAAATTAATTTCCATTTAAAATAGGAATTTGTATGTGTGTTGTATCCAAAAGTGGTTAGGAAAAAGTACTCAAACAAATTGATTTTTTTTAATCTGTTCAATGTTTTCAACCAAATTATAACTCACATAGTTCTCACATTTGAGAGGCAAGAAAGTATAATCACTACACCAAATTTCACAGTTTGCCATCATTCTCAGCTAACTCAATAGCTTCCTCTGTTCATGGCCAGCTCTGTTAAGGCCCCACTACACTGATGACTCACAGAGTGGTGCCCAGACCCTTTTTTTGGGAGTTTGAGAAGACATCTGAGCAGTAACAGTAGTAACTGGTCTAAAATAACAAGGATTCAGCAGCCTACACAGCTTATGTCCTGGCTTCATATTCCAATGTATGCATTATATATTCTATCTCTGGCTCCTACTAATGTGAATGGGTCTTTTCAGTTGTGAAGACTGAGAAAAGACACTGATAGCAATAAGTAGTGAAAGAATATTAAAAGATCTACCAGTTGTTATTGTTGCCTTTTGGAGCCATTTCTAAGGAACATATTATTTCTCTGCTCTCTGCCTCATGGTCAATTAAAATTACAATTTGCTTTTTTTCTTGTCTGAAACGTGAGCTCCTCAAGCACACGTTTTCAGAATCTACGGATAACTGGAAGCTGTATTTCACATGGTGTTTAACTGACCATCTTTTTTTCTGGTACAATACCACTGATTTTCATAAGAATTCTGCTTAAGGACCTGCAGACTGTTTAACTATATTAAGTATGACCTAATTTTCAGTGAAATACAAGATAAAGGAAATTAAATTTGTAAGCAATTTTTCAACTTACAGAAAGTGTGTATCAGCAAAAAGCTTTTTGGTAGATTTAGCTATTAGAAAGTACAGATAATAGTTTAGAACCAGAAACAACGGTGTGTTTATTGTTTTTTTTCTATAATGGTGAAATGCTTCTTTCACTTGTGTCCTAATCTTATGCTGTAGTTTGTATTTGCATATGCTAAAACATGTTGAGCATAACGTCTCCTTCACAATGCTCTTTGCAATGATCTTTTGGTTCCCAGTCAGAATCTTTAAGTATTGCAGCAAAGATCATGACTTGACATAAAGGTGCACTGTTCAGAAAACTATCAAGAAAACAAGTCATTCCAAAGATTGTGTTGAATTAAGTTGATTTTCTTAGTAACTCTACCACCTGCAGCACTAAAGAACAAATGTCTTCGTGATGGACAGGTCAAACGTAGTTTTTCATAAGGTGCCCACAGCTGTTCTTTCTTTTCCTAGTGAATTAACCACTTCATTGCTGTTCATTCATGCATGTGTCATTGTAGTTTTAAGGAGAATGTTAATGGAAAATGTAGCTTGAAGGTCTAGTCTTACTGAATCAGCCTCATTATCCTGAACATACTGATATCTTTTAGTCCTGAAGAAACTATTTTTGCCTTTCACTACATGTATATGCAGGAACACATAACATTACCTAGGAGAAAAAAAAAAACAGAATTTTTAATAATCAGTGTCGGCAATATCATCAATAAAAGGTAATAATGGGGGGGGGGGGGTTGTAACTAAGCTATGTACCCTATAAGATTGAATACACAAAGAAAGTTAAAGAAAGTGTCAGGTGATGAAAATGAGACAGAGTACAAGCAGGGTTTTTTCCAGAGTTTCAATAGCGAAGAAAACTGAGAACACATATTAAGGTTATGAGGTAATCTAAAACTAAATATAATTTGCATGGCAGAAAATGTAACTTAATAGGTATTAGCAGCAGAGAACACTGTGTGGGTTATGAAATGCAGTGCTATGTATCACTTGGACCAGATGTTTGTTGGGTACTCGTCTGTAATTCAAGTTCACTGTGGCCATACTAATATAAGAAATTATCTATTACATTATAGAATGTTTATACATCAGCTAAGAGGGGTAGCTGTACTGTTCCAGACATCATATGGCAAAGAAAAAAAATTTAAATCCTCAAGCAATGAAAAAGGACTAATTCAGTGTAGCAAGAACTATCCAGTTGTTACTTTGCTCTGTCATGAAGATCTTGTATTAATTCCAGGAGGCTAGTCATGAATAGTAGAATCAGAACAAATGTTTACAATCTGTTCTATTCGTTCCTTCTAGTCTTTAAAATTCAGCATAATTTATTTGTTCACTGTCAAATTCACTTCCCAAGTATATATCTTTCAGAATATTTTTGAAAATTTTTTGAGGCTTGGGGGATTCTGTTTTTTTTAATTTATATCCACTGGTAAATACTGAAATTATTCCCCTTTCTGGTAATTCCAAGAGATAGTCAAAATTTTACAAGATTATAAACACTGCAAGGAACGAAAGTAATGATCATTCAGAAATCATTCTGACTTTTTTCATATATGAGGGGATGTAAAATCTCTCTTATGACAAAAGATTTGCTTGCAAAAAGTTGTTCAGTTTCTTCAAAAGTGAATCATCCAGTAGACTTTATGAGTAAAAGAAAATAAGCTTGGAGATTCTTCATGTCTTCTTTCTATTTAAAAGAGAGCTCAAGAAGTCCTCAATAATATGCTATTTCTGCAAGCCTTGCTACTGTACCAACTGGAATTTTCCATGGAATTTGTATGAAATGCCTCAATTAAGGAATAAAAAAAACCTATCCACTTATCTGACCTGGTCAAGTGTATATGGTAGATTAAATATTAATCTCTTCCTCTTATATCAGGCTTCCTGGATCCTCTTCAGTTGTCCTGATGTCCTGATGTTTAACAAATCTTACCAAAGGCCTGCTGGTCATTGCTCATCTTCTTTACAATATCTGCATGCAAGCAGTGAGAGGTCATGAGTCCAACTGCCAACAGGAGCCTCATAACAACTGATTGAACACGTCCTTTTCAAACTCTATACCCGGGCTTCTTTCCACAGGTATGAGAACTCAATGCTGTGTGATGGAAATCACTATGAAATTAGTAGAGAATTCAATGAGAGCAGAGTAAATTAAAACCAAACAACCCCAAATAACATTTCCATTATTCCAAAGAACAGCACAGGGGAAAAAAAAGTTTTCCTGTGGTATTAGCTGAATCGTCAGGGTGTTTCTTCAATACCAGACTGATGGACTTACAGAATAAATAATGTGTACTGTCTATGACTGCAATTTATGCTTAGAGAGAAAGACCTTTTCAGGTAATTCACAAATTTTACATTTACATTTAAGCAGTGAATTTTTTGCAGTATAACTCAAGGAAGAAGTGGCTTGAGTTCAAGCTGTAATTAAAATGTTTCTTTTATCATCTCTAGCATAGCCCACAGGGAATCTGTAACAACAGCAAGCCTGTTAAACAAGATAAAATACGGTAACATACACTTTTTCTGACAAGCATTTTACCAGTTTTCATAATCTCATAAAAATAAATCTGGAAATCTGTGCTTGTGGACTCTCTAATGGAATGTGAAATCTTCCAGCAGGAGTAAGTAAGCATGAGAAGACAATTAATGCTATTGCTGTCTTTGTTGACAATTACCAAGTAAGATATAAGGAACTAATTATTTCAGGTAACTCATTCGTAGAAAGATCAAGGATTGCTGTGTTTCCATTTAGCCTAGCTGAATATGACTATCTACATTTAGAAAAAGACCATGCAACTGAAGTGATAAACTTCTTTCATAGGCTCTATTTTAGCAACAACTCAAGAGTGGATATTTTAGATTGATAAATCTACTTGTAAAAGGAACAAATTTAATTATTTTGCAGATGTTATGTTTTCTGAGAACAAGATAAATCATTATTTTACACTTTTGCATGAACACTAACATAAAGAGTTGAGTAGTTCTTGGCAAATATTAGATCACACTCCACCGTACTTAAAATATTTTATGATTAATTTCAGGTAATTTTATCTACTGTTTTGAAAAACTTTTATGGACTAAGATAAATCACATTTATTACAGTATATTGAACTAAATTCTCTGATGTAGATTTGTTTATGCTGACTAATTCTTAATTAATCCAGCTGAGGATATGAAACCTCTTCACTTTAGGACTGACCACAAGGAGGTCACTGAAACACAAGCCACATTTATTTATCTGTATGCAGTTCTGCTTAAAATCATTGTTGACAAAAATAGACTAACTTAAAACCCAACTACTCTCGTTTTGTTTGCTTGTTTATTCTTACATTCACTAGCTCTGAGTAAACACTGAGACCTGTTTAACATTCACTATTGCCCAACACAGTGACAGTAGTTAGTTTAGTTCAGTGTTTCCATTACTATCACTAATGTTTCAGGGTTTCCTTATGGAAAAACCATGTTTGTGTACAACAAAAGTTTACAGTATTTTGTCCATTTATGTTCACAAATAGTGACAGTTCTCCAGTGATTATGGTTCAGTGAAAACAGACAACTTTCAACAGATTAGGGGTAAAGTGACTTCTAGATGAATTTATTTTTCCCCAACTAATAACTGGACAGTCCACTCAAATACAATAGAAGAGAAATACATTCAACAGATGGAAATATTATTATTATTGTTGTTGTTGTTGTTGTTGTTATTATTGCTAGTCTTCTAACACATCAAAATAGAATTAATTTTCATTCATTTTTAAAGGTGAAGCTTAGGTAGGGCTGAAAAATATTTTTTTTCAAACTATTTTTTTTTATTTAATTTGTACTATAGTCCCTTTATGATATAAGTGGACTGATTACTCTAAAAATGTTCCATTATTCTGCTTTTTTTTAAATTATTATTATCAGGTCATAAGCTCATAAAATTTAAAGGCGTGTTTCCTAAAATTTCCAGATGTCTGTGTACCTGTCTGTCCTGGAGATTGTATTGCCTGAGGGATCTTTGTGGATTTGGCTCTTCCATTTCTATATTTCTCAACAGTTGGCAGACAGTTTTACTGCGGTTCTGTTTTGTTTTGTAATTGGGCAGAGTGGCTACAGCAAGTCTTGTAACCAGTATGTTGAAAGGTTAGCAAAATACACACAGCTCACTCTTGCTGTATTTCTCAAAGCTCTTGTGAACTGAGTTTTCTCTAATTTGTAACAGGCTTTGTGAGAAAGTTCCTTACTTTAAAAGACATCTGTCAAAACAGTATTTTAGAGCTCTGTGAAGATCTCAGACTTTACAGCATGGGAATGTCCTCAGATAGGACAAACCTTTCAAGTTAAGTCTTTCCATGGTGGATTAAGGAAGTGGAGGAAGGTGAGGTGTTGAAAGTTTATACCTTGGTAGAGATCCTGTGGGCACAGTAAATCCTCAAAGATGTATTTTCTCTATGCTCACCCTTTACTTCCTGCTTTTCAAATAAAATTAAGGTCTCACTCTGGTCCCATGTGCCAGATCAGCCAGCTATTGCCCAAAAAATTAGTAGGATCTGCTCTTGGCTGAGTAAAAACATGAACTTGACCATTAGTTCTGCTGTGTACAAGATTCACTGTATGACAGATATGTCAGAATTGTCCCTGGCCTTTAGGAAAGCATAATCATGCTAATGTGAGCATGTTTAATGACTTTTATAACTGATTTAGTTCTTGCTCTTAAACCCTGCTTGTCCTTTGACAGTTTTCCTTCCTGAGGAGCCAATATGAGCAGATAAACACACTCACAGGAGGGCACAGAAGCACATCAAACCCCAGCACACCATTTCCCCCTCCCCACCAGCATTTCCCACTTCCCAAGAAGATGAACTTCCCTAAATAAGAATTTCTGTTTAGCTTAAACCTGGATAAAATAAATGAATAATGCTCTCTGCAGTTTAGCCTGTGTGAAAATTCATATGACTGCCAACATTTAACAGGATTCATAGCAGTTAACATTACCAATACCTCTAGCTACTGGCTAATATTAAATTCTGTACTAGACTGATTTTTATATTACCAAGAGGCCAGGACTTAATCAGTCATTCCATCTCTGGTATTGTTATTTTATTCAATAATAGTTAAGTTAAATACATTCAATGTATTTTTTCAACCTTGCTCACATCTTATGCTTATCTGATGATTTCAGAAAGAAAATAGATATGCTGTATATTTGATACACAATATGTAACAAACTATGGTTCTCTCTTTTCAGAAATTAAAAAAAAAGTCTGCTTCTAATTAATGCCAGAACTTTGATGGATTTGGCACAGCTACCTTATGTTGATCCTGGCAAAATTTAGTCACAAAAAAAATGGGTTTATAAACTGTAATCAATTAAACCTTAACTTTTCCTTGTATTATTTATTTACACTATGGTAGTATCGAGAAACACTAATCAAGACCAGACTTCTATTAAAAGAGAATCAAGACCAGACTTGTATTAAAAGAGAGTTTTATATGAAATATTTCAGCTAAATGATTCTGTATCCAGAGTCAATAGTTAAATGCAGGAATGAAATGAAAGAAGGAAGTAAATCTCTGGGAAGTGAAGTCACTGGCTTCTGTCACATGGAATGCCCATGGCCAGGAAAAGAAAGATCTTAGTCTGAAATTTAGATACAGTATTTTATCAAGAGGGCTATGCTCTTAAATCAGTAGAATTATCAGTTATTGTTTTGTGCAACCTGCAATCAAAACCACATGCCTTAATTTTATCACCATGGACATCACATCCCGTAAGACCTTGCCAGGATGGAGATTTAATGGGTATGTGCAGTATACACTGGTTTTGTACAGGGAATTCAGATACCTATTGCACTTTCACAGGTGATCTGCACACTACACACATGCAGGAGGTCTTATCTCTATCTTTCCTATAAATAACAAAATAAATGAGGTAAATAGTCCTCAGTCACAAGTGAAGTGCTGATCTAGAAACTTGGCATCACTGTTATAGACAATCAAGATTTTTAATGACTAAGAATCAGGATTTTTTTTGTTACATTAGTAACTTACATATACAGAGAAATACTCGGAGGTTCATAGTGTGGCCTGGCTTTGTGTTGGGTAGAAATAAAAGTTGTCTTAATATCACCACTTTAATTTACTGTACTTGCTCAGTAGATGCTTGCTCAGTTTGATGCACCTTCTGCTTACTAATTTTCTGCACAAATACAAACCCAGCACTGGAAAAAACAAATAATAATGATAATAATAATAATAAAGCCAAAGATGGTGCCTTTCATCCAAGATTTACTGCACAGTAACTTGGCAGACCCAAATATTAAACCCCTCAGATTTTCATTTGAAGAGACCTGGATGCACAAAAAGTTGCAATTTAAAGAGGTGAAAAAATAGGATTAGAAGCATTTCTGCACAAACCATTTTCTCTTAGAAATGCACAAATGAAAGATCAATTATTATTTTGTACGTTAGAAATGTATAATAAAAAAGTAATATTATTTTGTAGTTAAGAAAAATATTAAGTAAAAAAATGTTAAAATGGTTTCTCACAAGCAATTTTTTAACATTTTTTATTTAATAGTTTAAACAACTTAGTCTTAGGGCACATATGTACTGTGGCACAGATAGATGTAGGAAGATGTAAATCAGCAAAGAATTAGGACTTGAGTTCCACAGACGAGTCTCCATATTCCTATGGGTAAGTCTGAGCAGTTGTTGTTTACTTTTTTTTTCCCTTCAAAACTGTGCAGCAAAAACCTAACTAATAAGTTACTGAATGAGTGACTGGCCACACACACAAGTACACTTATTTCTGACTAGGTTGTACCTACTATTGCTGTGCAGTTTGTAATTGCTTCTGTTACAACAGCACAGTCAGGGGCAGATTACCATTTGATGTTCCAGTTCAGTAAGAGAAGTATTCTTCATCAGTGACTTTGGATCACTTTTTATTTCTGAGGTGATATATACTGAGCAAATAGAAGGGTGGTTAATACTTTAATACATTCAGAACATGTTTCCAGAGGAGAGAAGCAATGTATCACAATTAACAACGCATACTGAGCCTTTCACTGCCCCCCAGACCTTGAAAGATTATGCTTCGTGGCTTTGTTCTCCCTAAAGAAAGGGCTGGTATACATCACATCAACTGGATCAAGCTTCTGACATATCTTATATGGTTATGTGTCAAACAGGAAATGTTGAAAAACAGCCTAAATTACTGTCCTAAAGTACTTGTAGTTTGCATTAGCTCTTTAAACAGACGTGTTGCTGCTGGTGTTACTTTTATTTTTGTCACATTTCTGTTTACACAAACTGATACTTAACTGGAATTCATTCTGGACATCCATTAATGTCTTTCCATATAATCCCAAACTGTAGCAGATGTTATTAATCTTCAAAAAGGATTAGAGAATTTTTCTCACCATAGACAAAAATATTATACTAGTCTGGGCAACAAGCCCATTAAGAAACTAAAGTCAACCGTACAGCCATGACAAACTGAGAGGGAAGATGCAATTATTGATTTATTATACATACATATATAAAATATATACTATAAAGATGACATACATGTTGAACAGAAAAGTATTTTGTTCTGGTTTTAACATTCTTCTGATAAGAAATAATGATCTAACATCTGCTGTGCAGCCAGAGAAAGCTTTGTGTCCCCTGTTTGCTGTAGTATTTGCCACAGTGTGTAGTTATTAGGAATAGGTGGAAAAAATCACATCCTTTGACTTTAGGAGCTTGACCTCAATGATTAGGTTCCCTGTACTGTGAAGAAAGGTGGATGTTTTCAAGGGGCTATTCAGAATACCTGTATTAAGCAGCAATTAGGATTCCCACTTCAATTCTTTGAATCACCTCTAAATGTAACATTCTCTGTTTAATCCATAGGGAGCCTGAAAGTGGTCAGGCTTGACAATGCAAACATCCCTCTTCAGTTGCTGCACACTCTTTCAGTGGGGCTGAAGGGAATTATATCATTCATGTCGTTTATAGATGCCAGATAACACAGTTACAGTTTAAGCAACTGTCAATAAGTCTGATTTTTTTTCCTGAGTGGGTACTTTTAGAAGATATGTCTGTAATAATTATTATTCAATTTTTAATTTTTCTGTTTTGGCATTCATGACCTTCATAGACTTATCTATGTAATGGAAATGCATAGAGCTGTATTGAATTCACAAGCTCATTATGCTGAGGGCACTAGTGAATATGAGAATTAGTGCATCTCTTTGAGCCAATGCTAAAGCTCTGTGCAGTCTTACCAAAAGAATGCAGTAGATGTTTCTCTCTTCACTTACAAATACACATACAAATGTTGTTACAAAGATTTTAATTTTTGCACTTGCTCATAGCAAACAAAATATATTTCTGGGCAATGAAAGAATGAGGAATTTTAATATCTAAATTTAAAAATTTACTGCAAGTATATGCTGAATGAATTCTGAAAAATAAAACAAATTAAAATTCTGTGATTTAACAGAATTTAAACAAATTAGGTATGCATGTTAAATTGCTCACAACTTCATACACATTTGCTAAATGGTATTTCACAAGCAAGAGGGAGAACTGCTGAAGGGATTGAGGTTACTGAACAAGCTAACGTAACTGAACTGTGTAATTAAAAGTACTTAGTCTGAGAAAAAATATTTGACTCCTATTGAATGCAATGAGAACTGGTGCAATTGGAGAGTCCCCAGTATGGACAGTAACGTAGTGTTTCAAAGACATTAACCAGGTCAAAAAGACTGTAAAATATTCAGTATTAAGACTTATGGCATTATTGTAGGAAAAATGTTTAATCTATTTTGGGACTTAGAATAAGCTGAACAAGAATTTTTCCCCCTCTAAGCCAGTAAACCAGCACCATCTAACACTAAATGTAATTAGTTACAAATTGCCTGTTACAAGTTAATTAAACTTCCTTGTGTCTCTGCTGCTTAAGCAGCATGTAGATTCTTTTATGGACTTGCCAATTAGTGCATGGGGATTCTGCTTTCTAATTGGATAAAAAAGTAATAAACTGAGCAGTGTGCTGTTGATATCCAGAATGACTTTGTTAAAAAAATAGTGGAGACAGGTTTAATGCTTCAAATATTTATCTCAATTGAAATTGATTAAAACAATTTGAGGTTCCATTAGATATAGATACAATCCTTTTGTTAACAAAGTCCATCTGGTCTAAGAAAGAAAATTAAGATTCACTAATTGAAATTTGGAAGCTTTTTTCCAAACATGCATAATTCATACTGACAGAAAACAGAAGCTGCTATTCACCACAAACTGTCAAGTAGATGAATGTTTCATTTAGATGGAATTTAAGATTTCACCCAGCAAGAATCTACAAATGCTTATATTAAGTCACAGTCTGAGAAAAGAAAATCTGTTCTCTTTTTACTGGCTCAGTATTAAAATCATCTCTTTTTTTTCACTCTGAAGCCATCTTAACCTTAAGTGGCACCACATTTGACCTTTCTCATTGCCAGCACTGGAAGGCCCTTTCTAGATCATGAGCTGTGCAATCCCACAACTTCATTAGCAAGTGATTCTCCTTTTTTTTTAGCTTGTCATATATTTAGAGAATGCTGCTTTTGTGTCAGGATGCAATTCCATTTTATAGGAGGGCTACATTTAAGTATTCCTCTCCTTGGATACTTTTCTTCCCTCCTGCCCTGTACTTTGTCCCTCAAAAAACAATCTCAGATCAGATAATTTATTCGATCTACACCGTGTTGCCACACAGTTACACTAAAGCAGCTGAGCAAACTGAGATGAAGACTGGGAACAAGTAGCTGCAGAGAAGACAGGCCTGAAAACCTTAGATCCTTGTGGCCACCATGCATTTCACATGGACTATGGCAAGAGAGACATTAGCTTAAATCCTCTCTGTTTCGCCCTGGGACAGCCACTGGTGACTTCCAGGTATGATGTTTACCTGTATTTATCATTTTTGAACTGCTGCTTTACTGTCTTGATGCATTTGAAACATGAATGAAACTATCACTTTTTACTGAAGCGTGGAAAGTATCTTGTACCAACCATATTGTTTAACTCAAACCATGTTTAGCTTTAGATGGATCTTTTCCTCATAAATATCCACAAAATAATGAAAATTTGGCCTTCAGAGAAGACACTGACAATTGTATCACTGGTTTTATTGATGTTGTGTTTTGTTACTTGAACACCATTTGCTGCTCATGAAAAAGAAAATTAGATCTGAAACATAGTGGTTGTCAAGTGGTGATGGGAAGAAGAAACTGGTGAAAGAGATGCTATAATTGGAATTTTCCCTTCTGCTTTGCAGTATGCTCTGGATGAATTTTGTATCAATAGACTGCTTTGCTGAGCCAAGATAAATAATCACTCAAGTCAATGTACTCAGGCAAGAAAAATCAAAGTCATAGCACTGTGAAGGAAGCACAGGTGTTTTCTGTTCTTAGTGAACCACCTGCTCATGAGTACATACAGTAAAGGCAGCAGAAGAGAGGTCTGGTTTGATGATAATTTGAATGTGAAAAAAATTATTAGGAAGTAGAGTATAAATAAGTACTCTCAGAATTCAACAAAGTCATATAAAGGAGTGGAAAACAATCCTCCTTCAGTCTACATGGATACAGTGAGGCATAAATGCTCAAAATGAAAAAGTATAATGACACTATGGGTGCTGAAGAATAAGATATCAGCCAGCAATGATGCTGGAAGGTGCCTGACATAATTCAGGTATCTGCTGCAGCTATCCAGCCACATCTACAAAGAATTCCATTATGGCTAATTTAGCCTATTCCTCAGGTATCTTGTCCTGTCTAGAAAAACTTATGGTATATATCCAGGATATGAGAGAGTTGAACCTATTTTTTTCTCCCATCTACTGGACCCAGAGGATGGATCTTAAATGATCTATAAGTAAGGAAATTTCTTTTTCTGCAGTTTTATCAGTGACTATAAATCCAGTCTGACAGCCATAAAGGTTTTATTTGAGAAACAATAAAAATAAATCAATAACAGTGACTTGTCAGGGGAAAAAAAGTACATGTTATTTAAGAAATATTTATAAGTATTAATAATTTTTGACTGAACAGGGTAGAATTAATTTCCAATAAATATCCTTTTCAGTGAGTAACACTTCTTTCAGAAATGATGTACATTTATAGAGCCCTGAAGAGAAAGCTGGAAGATTTCTCAAAGCAAACCCCAGCAAGGGGGTTTCTGCTTTCTCAGCTTGCAATTTTCACTAGGAAGTGTTATAATCCTCTTTTAAATATATATGCAGGGCCAAATTCTGAAATATATCACCTGAGATGGATTTTAGATTTCCCTGTTATGACTACTTAAACACTATAGCTGGTAGTTAGGAAAACAATGTATTTGGTACAATCCACAGATCAGAGGAAGAGAGAGAGCTTGTGAGCTTGTGTTAACGTGAACCCCCAGATATACAAAGGAGGTCCTAACTCAAAACAGGATTTATGTTCTAATTTTAAGTGACATACAGCACCAAGTAGGAAGGGTAGAATAAACCTGCATCCTCTGGTACAAGGCTTTGGGATTTAAAGTGGGAAAATTTTATGTTTGTCTATTCATTTAAGTTTAGATTATATTAATTATTTCATGTTTTTCAGCTATATTTTTTCACTAGTGGAAAGATGGTCTGCATGACCTAAAAGCCAGTTACACTCTTCTACTTCTCTGAATAGAAGGATGTTTCCAAGGGAACCACTTGCAGTCCTGTCATCTGGGCTGTAGCCATTTAGCCACTGCTACCTTGAATATATTTGAATATATTTTCTCACTCCTTGCAAATTCTCTGAAAGGTTTCTTTCCTTTGTGCCCTCAGTCTCGCTTGCTCCCGGCCCACCCTCCTGCTCTTTTTTCTACAATTTCTTGTTAATATGAACTCTATAGCAAAAAGCAAATACAGGCTTTTTCCACCACAAGCATGTTTTAATTGCCACACTGCTGCTGTCAGGCTATGGAAAACCAATACTATATTCCTATTGCAGTTTTAATGAAGTGACAAGTGGCTTAATATTAAACTGACATCATGGTTAACACCAAGTGGTGTTATTAATGGAGTATACAAACCCAGTTTTCTCACTTTAACTCATAAGTATTGGACTGAGGTTAATCACCCATTTTTCTCATTTATGTCTTCATGCACTGATCTATTTCTAATAGCTGGAACCTTAGCCCCTACACTTTGCAATAAAAAGAAAATAAACCAAATATTCAAAAGTTAAACAGCTAAACCAGGTTTACTGAACAGACACATTCTACTTTTGGCATGGTTTGAGGTACAAATTTCAGTGCTATATTAAATATACTTTTTCCACTAGTTGCATAGAGATGGCCAGGAGAAAAGATTTATGATGGAGCAGTCTTTCACAAAATATGTCTGTTTTTTACCTCAGCAGTCATCCACAGGGACAGATTTCATTTAGTAAGCTACAGTCTAAGTATCCAGAGAAGAATACTCAGATTATTCAATACACATAATACCAACACTGACTGTGCTTAAAGAACAGTCTGAACCTCCAGAGCCAATTAAATTCTTCGTTCATCTCAGAGCTTTGTATCAGACCACAACCTTGATCCTGAAGGAGAGTAAGCATTTTGTTAAACCTACTGAATGATCCAAGTTCAAGGTGTGACTTGGAGTTCTGCTGGATCAGGATTGCTGTGTGTTCCTACAGAGAGAACATGCATCCATATAACCTGCAATAGGCCAAAGCTTTTAGTTTTTTTTCAGACATAGTATTGGTTATTTCCACATCAGTATGAAGAAAAAGGCCAAAGTGTTTCTCAGTTCCCTCAGAAATCATTCCACAGTATCAACTAGAGATATAATAAGATAAATTTCTCTATGGCCTCATCTTCAAGACTTGATGTCAAGTGGTTTTTCTCGGTGGTCAGAAAATGAAGTTTTACAAGGAATAAAGTAACACTGAATAAGCGAACACTTGATGTTGCATTCAAAAAAAAATCCTTCTTTAATATTTACCCTCAGAGCTATTCACTGTTGACCGGATTAATCAAATTATTTTAGTAAAGGTTATAGGAAATACATCAGCAATAAAAATCGGTGTGGCTAATCATCAATTTTCTTATTTTAAACATTAAATCTCAAGCGTCCTAAAAACCGGTTTCAAATTACACTAGTATCAGTCAATTTATACTTATATTTGGTAGATGCAGTAATTGAAATAGAGTGAATAATTTGTAAATAATTTATTGGATGTGAGAATAACTAAAGCACATACAAAACATAGAAACTCAAATCCCTATGAAAATCAATAAGACCTACATTCCTAAATCTGTTCACAGGTTAAGGACATTCCCCCTCCCTTCATTGATATCATATTGTTTGTGAATTGCTAACAGAATGCCTGATATGGTACAAGACAGAAAACAGATTTTACCCAAAAATTAGACACTTGAAAGAGAGATAGTTTTTTAACTAGTTTTTACTAAAAACAAAAAATTGAGGAAATGCTCAATAATAAGCTTCGTTTGTAATAATCACCCTGCATAAAAAGTACTGAGGCAGAAGTGAAGTATTTAATGGAAACCATGCAATGACTCTGATATTCTAAAAAATTAACATTGATAATTCTTCAAATATACCTTTCGCAACAGGGAATCCCTTATTAATGGTACTTAGGTAGGCAATACTTAGTCCATAAATAAGGCCTCAAAATGTAATAAACCAACCTGCATACAAATGCTCTGTGGTGCATTTATGTTGCCTTGTAGTGAAAGGCCATTCACAGGAAAGAAGCTGCATTTAGCCAATACAAACCAAGGCTGTACCTCTTTCAGCCTGGAAAGTGTAGAATAGTTTTTCCTGTGGACACCCCAGGCAAACTTTGAATGTAGAACAGCAGGAAGTTTGGTCAATAATCTTTTAGCCATAAGTAGTCAGAATCTTGATTTTCTAAAGTCATCCTGTCTTACAAACATCCATAATTGTAAACTCTCTAAAGTGCAGTAGACTACACAGTGTGATTTTAGCTACTCTTGAAATAATTATTTATGCAGGAGAGTTTCTGTAAAGTGTGGGGATGTGCTTGGTTGTCATTATAGGATTCAATGCTGTTCTTTACAGAAATAGCTCTCCTTTTTCCAGGAGAAAGAAAAAAGATATACAGGGAATTGTCAGACTACAACACTATACTTTGCAACTAAAATACACAGGAATCCCCAAATCTTCATTCCCAAAGCCTAGCCATGACACAGGAATTAAAGGCAGAATGGATAATGCAAGTCAAACTTTCAGTTGACAAAAAAGTTCCCCTAGCTGTTTGCAGAAAGACCACTAGCAATGTTCTATAACAACTGAAGTGTGAATCAATGTCCAAGTGTCTATGCCAACAAGATATCATCATGGCCTGAATCCAGGAGGCTGAAGAGGAATTCAGAAGATCTGTTCATGCTATTCCTTTATTTCCCTGACCTTGCATGAAGCGGCCCAAAAAATCTCCTATGGTCTTACAATTCCCTTTTCACTGAAATCAGCTGCAGATGATAAATAAGTAGATACATATAATTAAATATATTTAATAAATATGTTTAATATAATTTATAAATATAATCAATTAAGGTGGCAAATCATGGTAGACATGGGAAAAACATAAAGGTTATTGTATTAATTATGTGTGTTACAAAACAGTAAGTAATACAACATTGTACACTAACTTCCAGCCAGATCTAATGACTGGATAATAATGACTGAAAAAAAGAAAAGCTGAAACCTTGTAGGTAGATTCACAGGGACTGTTAGTGATAACATAATTTTTAGGCTCCTTCATTTCCTTTATATTTTTTTACTGTGAGCTGGAACTCTATCTTACAGTGACTCTGTCCCTACCTAAAATATCAAATGTGTAAATATCTGTGTGTAAGTTTCAGATCAGATCATACTGGATATAGGTGTTGTGCTGCATACACTGAGGAGTCAGTGGAGATGGTTGGGCACACTTCATTAAGGAATTGTGGTTATAAGGTACACAAATTCTTTTAAGCTGCTGTGATGTTTGTTATGGATTTTTAAAACCAAAATATAAAATTTAGCACTGCAGACTGTACTGTGTAGAGTACAAAGCTGTCATGATTCAGCACCTGATTGGTCTAAACCTCATTAAAGCAAAAGAAATTTAAGGCTGCTTTCCAGCTTGCAAGACCAGGTCTTGCAGAAGGCACTGTATAAATGGATTATTAACCCTAAATAGTTAACTATATTAATACCTGTTCCCACTCATTTGTCAGGTATCAGGCTGTCAACAGATTAACTCTTAATACTTAGCAGGGGACCTGTGACTCAGTTGTCAAGAGTTTTAGTATTTACAAGACTGTAATGAACTGACACACAGCAACCAGAACTCCTAGATGTGGCCAGCCTCAAGCAATTGCTTTGGCTTTAAGATGAGAAAAATTAGCAGAGAAGAATTAGGACTAGAGCAACAGGCTGCAATGGTGTTGTTTGTATAAAGATTCTCAGTGTTAAGGGAGAAGAAAGAATGGCATTCCCAGGGCTGGTGTGAGTGACATCCACTGGAATCTGTGAAATTATTTAAGTCTAGGTCTGAATGTGCAAGAGTGCCAATCAGTCGGAGCCACGTATTGCTACTAATTGGGATCCCTCAGATTTGAAGGCCATTAGTCTCAACAAATAAAGAGCAGGAGCAGAAGAAGTACTCTCCTAGACTAGATCAAGTTATAAGACATTGTCCTTGTAAGTAATTATATATAGATGCAAAAAAACTTGCACGAACTGTTTGGTCCTCTTGTCTAAGCTCTGATAAACTGTGATAAATTATCACTAAATATAGTATAAAGTTAGTTAAAATATTTTCAAAAATCTTTCAGTGGTAGTTGGTTTGAGCATTTGTTTTTCTCCTTTAAATACAATCATTTCAACAATGTTAGACAAACTGACCTCATCAAAGGAACATGAAGATCACCAATAATTTTTTTCTATGTGGCAACAAAATGAAGTTGGTAAATGAACAAAGCATCACTTACTTGTTAGTGAATGAATGGGACGAGTACCTCTTAGATTCCGGACTATATCATTAAACCAGATTAAAAAAGAAAAAAGTGACAAAAACAAACCAAAGGCAGTGTTCATGTTTACTCTCAGAAAGTGCCAGCTTTATTCTGTTTCTGTCATACTGAATGTGTCTTATTTCCCAGTTAAAATCTAGGGGAAAAATCTCTTGACTTTTTAGCTGCTTATTTTTCTTTCCTGCATTTATAAATAAGAATGAAACTTCACATAGGGAAATTAGGAAAGTCCTAAGCCCTGATGCAATTTCCTCAAGCCTTTATTGTTGAAATATAACTGGGTATATTACAGGATCGAACATTCATGGAGATTATACAGCATTATTAGCTAGACTGAAAATATCATATATATTCATAGTATTTCTTTCTTCAGTTTGAGCCAAGTACAGAAGCACAAGACTATTTCTGTAATGTGGGCAGTTTTAATAAGCCTAATGAAAGGATGAGGCTTAACTTCATTTCGGTTTCAAAGTTCTGCTTTGAAGTCATATGTGAAATGATGGTCTTGGGTTTTCCTCCCTTGCAGACCTAAGCAGAGATGACTAGTGTCTCTGGACTTCTGTAGGACCAGCTCATCTCCAAGCACATTATGAACCCCTTTTGCTGCAGCAGTCCCACAGACATTTCCCTGGATACCCAGGCACAGATATCTGAGAGTGTATGAACAGCTGGCACTACGCTGTTACCCTTGTACACCCTGGCAATGATCCTGCTTGAAGGGCCAAAACTGGTTAGAAGGAGGTTGAGCAGCATGATTTTGCCTTATTGAAATAATGACGTTTTCTCACTTAAAAACAAAATTAAATGTTCATTTTACCCAACAAGAGGCATTTGTGTACAGTAAAGACATATAGATTTTTTATCATAGCCATTGCAGGCCTGTGAAACATTTATTCAGCTGCCAATGCTCCGCCATCCCCTCATAAAATTCCTCTATTTAATCACTGACCAGTAACTGCATTAACAAATAAGCATGTTCCTTTCAACTGGATAATTAAATGCCAAAAAAACTCACCACTCAATATGTAATTCACTCAACATCTTGTTGTTTGAAGGGGCTAGTGTTCACAGATAGGATGGATTGAATTCCTAACAACATCTGGCATGAGCAATGGACTTGGCTGTCTCAGTAATAGCATTACATTCATGGTAGGAATGACAGCTAAATGTAGAGAGATGGATGGGCCTTTTCTCTGAAGTGGCAGATTCGTGGTTGTAGCCTAATGAATCAGTATGTTGTAACCCCTGGCCATGTACATACTGGCCTGTTGGTAGTGACAAGCTGCATCAAGAGGTCCAGAGCAAATTGTAGTTGTCAGATCTAATGGAGAAGGATGCTGGCTTACAAGTTACTGGGAAAGCTGAGTATAGTTTCCATTCCAGTAATCTGGATCAAAACACTTCCTGATCGCCTTGGTCAATTTATTCTGTCACTTAATTAAACAAAAAGCATTACAAATCTCCACAGTAAGAGCAAAGGACAAAAGGAGACTCTTTAACCTTGGAAAAAACAAATCTGGATGTTAGGTCTCAAGTAAAGTTTCTTTTTTCATAGGATCTGAGTTTGTAGAATGATTTAGAACAACAGTTCAGTTCTTTGTTCCTGGATGTCCTAATTTTGTAAAGTGTTTTCTACTTGAAACCATTGAGAATGAAGGATGCTTAACACAATCCTTTCAATAGCATCCTTCAATCAGACATACGAAACACTTACTTAAAAATAATAATTCTTCTAACATCTAAATGTATTAGATGATGATCCAACTCCTGAAGAAACATTTTTTTAATTAATAGATTAAAAAGAGTAAGTCCTGGTTCTCTATATGCTCCTGATAGATTGAAAGTGGGGGAAGGGAATACAGATAAAAATAACAACAAAAAAGAAGAGGAGGTTTAATTTTTTTTCATTGCTTTCTGCTTAGCAATTAACTGTAAGTGATTGGTGGACTTGGGGTTTTTTTCAGGCCTCCAAGGACACAGAAGAGAAATAATAGATGTTTTGAATGTACACTATTGACACTTATCAATATGATCCCTTCCACCTTTTCTTAAATTGCACTACATTAATTAGCTGAAGCCTAGAAGGAATGATGCCTGAGTATGCTGGGCTGAACAGACTTGTCCCTTGAGAAATTAATTCAGTATATACGTGTCCATTATTAGCATTTTACTGCCTCACTGATGTATATTGTGCTGTACTGTAAAATACCTAAAGCAGAAGCCATTATGCTGCTGACCATAATATATTCTGCAAAGCTCCAAAGAGTGCATTTTAACCAGTCCTGTGTTTGCACAAATTTTTTTGTGCCTGCTGTTAATGTGTGGTGATTCAACTCTACTCTGTTGTTTCTCTGTCTGTGAGCACTCAGAGACATAATGATTTGACTCATGAGAAAACATATTTTCTGATTGCATATATTTATTTATTTAGGAAATGCACATAAGCTCTTGAGGAATAGAGAAGCTGTTTTCCAGAGAAATCTGAAATCAAGGTAAATTAAAAAACAACTGTGTTTTGTCACAGAAACTATATTTTCAAAAGGAGTAGGCTGGTGTTTTAATTTCACCAGTGATGCATCCTGTAGAAGACAATCTTGTAGCAGCATTTAATTTATAAACTGATAGTTTGTGAGTAAATGTGTTTGTCCATAGGAAAATTTTGTTCTTATAACATGAAATTCTTCATTACGACTCTTGCTAAACTGTCAGATGTATTAATTACATACATGTACACATGTATTGGTTGCTCTTTTTTACTACTGTTAGTTAGATGATACTGCCTGGTTATTTATTTCAGCAATATTAAACATCCAAAGAATGGGGATTCTTGTGTTTTGCCACTGTATCTTAATGCCATATGTACATCCAAAAAAACTTTTAATTTTTTACAAAACAGGGCTGTTAGATTGTAAGATACTTGTACGGGATCTTCTTAGAAAAACTTGTCTTTGCACAGCGCCTGAAACAAGAAGTCTGTTAATTGTTGAGGAAAACCAAACTTAAATAAGAAATATTGATTAATAATCTATCTAATAATAGAAACCTTCTGTATTTGCTGCAGGCTGAAGAACATGTAAATTTTTCTTGAAATAACAGTATTGGTTGTTGGGTTTACTCATGTAAATTTTGACAATGATTTTGGGCATTCATTCTCAGATGCCTAAAGGACACAAATCACTTGCTTTATTGATGTCTTACAAAATCTAGGCCATTTTACCAAGGCTGAATCTAGCCAAGAATGTTCAGATCTACATAAATGTAAGGTCAAACAAATTGTCTTTTTAACCAAAGGTAAGTAAAATTGTAGCTATTTCAGAAAATGTACTCTTAGAAATCTATTTGTTACGAACTAGAATTCTTTCATGTATTTGCTGCTTATGCTTTTGTCTTCTTATTTCTAACATTTGTCACCCCAAGATGTTTCAGGATCTGTATTGGCATCACCAGTTTC
Organism: Pipra filicauda; assembly: GCF_003945595.2. NCBI lineage: Eukaryota > Metazoa > Chordata > Aves > Passeriformes > Pipridae > Pipra > Pipra filicauda. The sequence goes on from NW_024104310.1 coordinate 1,035,697, forward strand.
CCGTGCAGAATTACATGTTCCAATTTAATTAGGAGTGGCATCTCTTAATGCAATGCCAGCAACAATTTTAAACAAATACCATCTCCTGCAGTCTTTTCTGTGCAATTAACTCAAAACTACAGAAGGAAACCTCACATCCCATGGTGTTCTCAGAGGAAACACTGTCCCATGAAAGGTTGCATTCAATTGTTTCCTCTGTTGCTGAGAAAGCCTTGTTTTAACTGAAAAAACTGTTAATACCAATTTCTATTATAATAACTGGTGGGGTTGTGTCTTCAACAGTTCATTGTTAACAGATGCCACAAGACAAAGCTATATGTGAGCAGCAGAATGGTTTAAATCCTGTTTGTTCTATACGTCTCTCATTTTCAAAGGAAAAAATTGCCAAGTGCCTTATTGAATTAACTTTTTTAACATTCCATTTCTTCTCACAGTCTTTTTGGTGCTTCATCCCAACATGGCTTACTTTTTAATATTCATCAGGCCTTCTTAGTCTCCTTTTGTTTTCTTTTTTTCTCCCTCCAGGAAATGAGCAATAGAACTGAATTTCTCTTTCCCCTTTAGGTACCATCACTATCAAGATGTCAGCCAGTTTCTCAGAATTGTTTTACTCTAGCTACTTCATTTTGCTCAGGAGCAACATACAACACACTTTGGGGTACATGGAAGGGCTCATTGTTTTTAAATTACTATTACATGTTGAACCCTATCCTCAAAAATCTCCTCTTGAAAATTTTTGGAAAGTCAGAACAGTTAATTAGTAGTATTGATCATTCATTTAGGACAAATTTCTATCTTTAGGGTGAGGTCATGTTGGAAAAGCAATAAAAGGACGTGTGTGTATTCAACAGTCCACTGCAGAGGTCCTTACTGGAGGTTCTTTTCATCTTTTTTCTATGCTTTGACAAGGCTGCAAGTACAAGAATCTCCCAGGTAGTGTATTTTCCAGAGAGATCATATAACAGTATATGTTCATAAGGATTTTTTGTTCATTTACAGACCAAATTCCCATCTTTGTTTGCAAAAATAACACTGTCAGAGGGCAATGTCCCTGTGCTGTCTCTAATTTCAAGTGGTTCCTATCTGAACAGAATCCAACTACCAGTTCTGATTTCTGTGAGAGGATGGAATAGCAACTTAGCTCCTTTCCAGATATTTCTTGATATTTTCTAGCATGGTATGTTTTTCTTTAGCCAGGAATTTCTAATCATTGTTTAAAAACTAACCGTAATGAAGTTTTAATGAAGTTTTAAACTCATTAGTCAAAAATAAACAAAGTTTTCCTCTCAGAAATACCTCTTATTTCACAACAATTACGTCTAATCCAAGTAAATTAGTTTTCCAGTCTTTACTTTTAATCCATTCTGGAATCCTGAAATTAATTTTGCCTTTAATATAATTTCAAATTGGCTTTTTCCTTTTTAACTCCCCAGACAGCCAATATGTCAGTCAACTTGGTCATACATTGGTCTTGGTAATGGGGGAGTCCTTCAGTGTCCCTCTTCCTTATAGCAAAAGAAACGACACAAAAGTGCCAAAAGAAAGACTGCTGCAGTGGTGCTAACATCTATAAACACAAAAAAAGGTAAAAAAATAGAAATGAAGTGAGCAAAGCAGCTTTGAGGAAGCAGTGTGTGTTAGCTTAATTTAACAAAGATTTAATGGTTTTTAATGATAGGAACGCAGAGGGAAAACAAGCAAGAGAAAGGTATTGTGGAAATAAAAGTGACTGGGATGAGAAGGAGACTTGGAAAGGGAGGGTAGTGGCAAGGAAGTGTAAAAAAAGGTGGGAAAGAGAAACTATCTAGAGTTTATTATCCTGTAAAATAATTTAGAAAGATAGAAACTGATTTCCCTCTGTACTCTTCTGGTTTTGCAAATATGTATAGGAAAGGTCAAGTGGCCATAAAACAAGGTGTCCTTGCCCTGCTATCACTGTTCCAGCTAAGCAAACCCAGCTGATTCAGCAGTTGAGGAGAACATATAGAGATGGGAGTTGTGTTCAGTCTGGCAGATGATCTACACCAGAATTCTGGGCCATTGAGTGAATAGGAGGCTGTAGGGAGCTGAAACAGGAATTAAAAAATCCTAAACTAGGTATGACTGTAAACTGCGGAAAGCAAAGATGTTAGGATTTCCTACCATTTTTATTGTGTCATATTTAAGTTCCTAGTGACAAAACAGGGACAAAGAAAACTTCCATTGTGAAGAGCATTTGGGCTGTGTGACAAGAGAAAAACCTCAGTACAAGTCAATGCTAATATTTTTAACACTGTAAAACTTAAACTCAGCATGAACTACTTCATCTCCGTGGGGGAAATCAGAACAACTTAGTTCTTCACTACCTCAGAATGTACTGTGTAGGCATACTTTCGTAAAAGAATGACAAAAGACAAAGAAAACCAAAAAAACCCAAACAAACAAACAAAAAAGCCCCACTAAACTTTATCACCACACTGGACTGATTTAAGGGTGGGAAACAGAAGTTGGGATTTAATGCCTATTTTCTACCCTTGAAGGCCAATCACTTTGCTATTGACTGTATTCCTAAAAGATCTGAAAAAATGAGCTGCAAAATTACAGTTTGGTGATAACATCAAGTAGGTACTAAGGGTAGTAAGAATGAGGCAAGACTATGAAGAAATCCACAGAAATACTCAGTGACTTGCCACCTAAATTACAGGAGAAATGCAATGCAGATAAACAGGAAATGATGCCCATCAAAAATAAAAATTGCAAAACAGAATACAATGTGTTTGCTCACACCTTGAACCTTATATGCATCTCAAAAAACATTTATTAGAACTAGAAAAGGTCCAAATAAGAACAAAAAGAATCTTAAATAGTAAAAGAGGTACGAAATGGGTTGTGTTAACTATCTGCATAGAGTTTAGTCAATACTACTGTCAGCAGTCTCTATGTGCAGGCCATTTATTTATACACTAATAGCTTTATTTTTAGCTCCTTTTTGAGCTGCTGCTGCTACTGCCAATATTTTGGTTTTATTGTTTATTCTTTTCTGGCACATAACAATATCAAGTTGATTGTGCTAGGAAGTGCTGCATTTCAAAACCAGGAAGACTGTGCTGATATAAAAAAAAAATGCTTTGAGATGCTATAGGACTTTAGATACAGGTAAAGATGTGTATTAGATTAATAGTAATGTTGACAGGTAATTTATTCTCTGCATAGGAATGCATCAGCAGTAGTAACAAATGGATTTTTCCCCCCCACATTTGATGAAGTCCTACACAAAAATTATTTTGCTGATTGTATCACTAAGACCCAGGCTCAGAGCACATACCAAGGGTTCTACTACCCCTCTATGAATTCCTAATCAGGAATCCTATGAACTAAAGCCTATGACAGTATCTGTGCTTTACACACCAGTGGCTTCTGGACCTTCACATGTAGATGTCCAGACTGTACATAGAAAGCAAGCAAATATAAGGAAAATAGCATGTTTGGTTGTTTGGGTTTTTTTCAAAAACAATATCAATATTTATTTTTCTAAACATTGTAACAAATATCCTTTTTCAAGTTAATAAATCTATTATTTATTTTCTGGAAAAAAAAAGATCTTGATATTCATATTTTGTAAAACACTCCATAAACCCCCTCTAAATCTAGAAATATTGTGGTGACCAGTTTGCCAACATCACTGCACATTATTTAGAGCACAGCATTTAAAGCAAGACATATTTCTGGCAATTCATTCTCAATTTTAACTTTTATGGGTAATTTTTCAGGTTAGACAAAGTAGTCTGCCATGGAGAAATGCAAGACATGACAGTGAAAACATATATGTAATTGGATCACAGAATAGTTTGGGCCAGAAGAGACCTTGAAAGGTCATCTAGTCCAACCACCCCTGCAATAAGCAGGAACACCAACTGGACCAGGTTGCTCAGAGCCTGGTCCAATCTGACGTTGAATGTCTCCAGGGATGGGAAATCTACCACCTCTCCAGGCAAGTTGTTCAAGTGTTTTACCAAATATAAAAATGCAATTTGTTACAATTTAAAGCTCACAGGAAAGAAGTGTTTCCTGATTAATATCGTCAAACTTGCAACAGTGATGAGTCTAATTTTCTTGGTACTTTATTAGAAAGTGATAGAGTGGGGAGCAGAAAGAAATCCTCTAATCCTAAAAACTACACAGAGGTCAAAGTCAACTTGTAACTTACATGTGAAGCCAAAAGAAGGACAAGGTATTATGCAACTTGTGAAGGAATACTTTGGTTTCAAAATTAACGTACTTTTTCCCTAAACTTTTCTTCATAACTACTGTAAAACCATTAAATTAATTTTCCATTCCAGCATTCTTCCTCATGTTCTAATCTTCTTTGGCATCTGAAACGTTATTAATTGTCTTCTCTTTCTTGCTCTGGTCCTGTGAAAATATTTAAGAATCCCAGTCTATGTAACCTAGTCTGAATTATGCCGGACAAAGCTGACTTACTAAAACAAGGAAGAAGGAGTAGGAAGAAAAACAGTTTAATAAAGTGGCAGAGCTCATTATTCTCACTTCTGAGTGCACTTCTCAGCAGCTCTGTTCAAATTGCTAGCTAGACAAAATATATTTACTAATCTGGATCTTTACTAATAAACTCAGAGTGCAAATTGTTTCTCAAAGAATCTCTCACATTTGTGAAAATATCTGAACACATTTATTTAATTGGCCTTAAAAACTATTGAAAAAATAAATTCTTGTAATCTGGCTGTGTTCTAGCTTCTGCTAATTCTGCTTTTGTCATTGCAAAATTCCACTTTTTTTGCAAAAGAAGGACATTCTGTGCTTTTCTACAAAGTAGAAGAAATAGTAATATTTGTAGTGAATGGGTAAATGTATGGAGCACAACCCAGTATGTAATCTAATGCCAGTTTGACTGACATTTGTCACCAAAGATAATGCCATACAAATGTTTGATTTGAAATGTGAGGTTTGTGCTAAAATCAAGTCCAACTGTTCCAAGTTTCTTATATTAAAAAGAAAACGGCATCCAGAAATCAAAATCAGTGAAATTCAGCAGAAAGACCACAGAAATAAGGAGAAACACTTTTATGGTTAAGCTCTACACATGAAGATCATCTTTCTCCTTTCTCAGTGAACTATAACAAATCAAACTGTGTAACCTTTATTATTTTACAGCATTACTGTCTTACCTTTTCAGTAGCAGGAAAAAATAATCCCCGAAATGTAACTCTGCACCCAATACTTTTGGGTAAGAGAATCCAAAGAGTATCTATGCAAGAGTAAAGCAAGCAATTTAAATGCACTGTAGCATTTACATTGTGGTGGTGCATATAGAACTAACAGGTTCAAGACTTCCTTAAGTGTGTGTGTTGCATATGGCCACAAGAATAGGTTGTAGTTTGTTATTTATGTCATATAGCATCTAAGAAACAGAAATTTGCATTAGATACCATAAAAGAAGAAGCTTTATTTCTGAGTAAAAAATGTGAAAACTACTTTGCCTGTACATGTAAGAGGAGAACTTGTTGCTGGATTAAAATTTTGTAACATCACTGTATTACAGCAATACAAATGTTACACAGTGATAATGACACCCATTCAACTTCTTCAGTCTCATCAGGTTCTCTTACTCTTTGTCATTTTCTGCAGCTATAAATAAGTAAACATATTTCCAGTTTGCATGATCGGCCTTAATTTGAACAGCATCAAAATCCTGGGCTAATAAAATAGAAAAAAATATTAACTATATTAGTAACCAGACAGCAATATATTTTGAACCATGCTGATTAAACGTACAGATGCTATAAATGTATTAAAACCAGAAATTAAGTAGAAGTTGGAAAAAGAAGGCCCTCCATTTCATAGAAGGAAATTAAGTACTCTTACGGAAGGTTATGGCACATTATGGCAATTCATTTACACACTTACTATAGTCTGAATGCTTTAAAATTATGTGCATGAATTAGATTTGGGTGAGTAACTGCCCTCCTCTCTCTGTTTGTCTATCTGTATGGCTGATTATATTTTTATGGATCATTTTAGTAAAGTTTCCCACCATTTACCACATGTAAAATAATTACACAGTTCATTTCTACATTCCAAAACTACAGGTCACTGTAGTGTCTGAGTGTGTATCATATGACCTGAAAACTCAGACATGTGTAATATTTTCTACAGCTACCACAATAAAATAATTTTCCAGATTCTGGTTTTAAGTACAAAAAATTAATAAAATATTAATTAAACATTAATGCTCAATGCACACTGAAACACTGCCAATAATTATATTGCTTTGGGAGGGGATTCAGAATGGAAATTACTATTGCAGATCTGTTTGAAAAGTAAATCCTGAGCCAAAAGCTGCAGACTTCATTTCAAAAGTCTATGAAAGTGTGTGATTTTATTTTCCCTCCCCATCCTCCTAGGAGTTCTCACTATGCAGATCATCAGCACATTTTTAACACAATGTTAAACTAATCCATTTTTGCATTATTTCTCCATTACAAAAGTAGTCGGTATTGCAGAGAGACAACACTGCAACCCAGCACATATGATACACAGAAAGCAAGGTGGTGCCACACATACAGTAAATAAACCAGCTACTGACAGCAAAAATCAAATGGTCAGTTATGGGTTTGCAGAAAAATACAACTTCATACATTTTACAAATATTTAATTTTGTCTTTACTCATTGTTAAAATAGCCCTCTACAGATTTCACTTGAAGGCTGTAAGGAAATTTCAAGAGGTGGAAAAGACATTGTGCAACCTATTCAAGAATAATGGGCCAAGAATCAAGAAGGCAGTCTAGTAAGAAATGGCTTTGAGTGGCAAGCTATAGATTTCTAAATCCTTCTCCATAGGTTTTTTTCTCTATTAATTTTCTGTTAGAAAATTAGTGCATAAAAATACCACCATAAACTGAAATAATCCCAAGAGCTCTCTTTTGACTTTTCCCAACCAACAGCCAGGAGTTTTAGTTTTACCTGCTCTCCTGTAGCCCTTGAATTCCTACTCTTGACTACCTAAGTGTATGGATTGAACTGAAAAAAAAAAATTCAAAAACTCATTTTCTCAAAATTTTCCCCTAAGTTTGGGCAATCTCCTGGAAGGCAGGAAGTTAAACCTCCTTTGTGTGCAAAGGCTCTAAAGCATCTCCTGGATAAACCCCCTCCTAGCAGAAGGTTGTTTAAGAGTGAGGGCTGTTTAAGAGTGAGGGTTCTGTTGGCAAAGAGAGCAAGAGAGAATTATCTTAAGCTGTGCCAGGGAAGGTTTAGGTTGAATATTAAGAAAAAATATTTTACAGAGAGAATAATCAGACATTGGAATGGGCTGCCCAGGGAGGTGGTGGATTCAGCATCCCTGGAGGTTATTAAGGTGAGACTGGATGTGGCACTTAGTGCCATGGTCTGGTAACCACGGCAGTAGTGGATCAAGGGTTGGACTTGATGATCTCAGAGGTCCTTTCCAACCCAGCTGATTCTATGATTCTATGATTCAAAGAAAATATGTCACTAGCTGTGACACATCCCAGAACAGGATGATTTCATTACTTGGTCCTCAGGGAATGCTGTCCCCTTAGCATTACACAGGCATTCTCTGGGATAGTGCTAATAAGGCTTACCAAAACCACGCTAAAGAAATATGAATGATTAAACTCTATGGAGCATGAGAATGCTCAGTTTCTTGCCCTGGTCTCATTTAGTTTATTAACACAGGTGTACATAGATGAAGTATCATCATTTTTCAAACATCTCAGTCTTCAAGAAATATTGTCCGAATCTCCATTATTTTATAGCACTTTTCTTCTTTTGTTGTATTTATTCCTAATTAACTTTGCCAAAAGTAAAATTATGATCTGATTTTCAGAGGTGTTAAGGAATTAAAATGTTTCCTTTCAACGAAGTGTTGAACACCTGGAACATCAAATCTAACTTCGGCATGGGGAGTTGGAGTAATGACACAGTGAAGAGAAACACAGGCAGTCTCCTAAAAGGAACACCTTAGAATGAAAACACAGGCACTAAAGAAGGCAAAAGACCAACACAATAAAGTCAACCTTGGAGCAGCTTGAGTAAGAAAATCTTTTTTGTACACATTTTACTACATGAGAAAATGCTAATTTTTTATTATCGTTTTCTAAATTAAAATTCATTTTAAAAAGGAACGGCAAAAAACCCAATAAACAGATGAAATCAGTGTCAGTTTTGTCAATGATTTCAACCTATTATTTTTTCTTATTCTGCTATAGCTTTAGTCTCAACTAGATCCGTCTGATTTTGAGTTCTGACGGAAACCTTGCTGCCTATATGTTGCTAAAGTTGTAGCAGGACCCATACATATATATATGTACTTTCATAAGATTCATAATCATTCAATGGCTGTCCAATGTACATTGAGCCCTATGAAGGCTTATCCATTTTATTCATATTTTCTCATTTGCATTGACAAATGCATAAAATATACCTATCTGTACAGACAAATTGACAACCATCTATTTTAAAGTCTAGGTATAACTCCAGTTACTGTTGTCAAAACAAGAGAAGAAATTCTATGTTTAAAACCCTTTCAACTATCTGTTGTGTCACTTTTACAAAAGCCTTTCCAAAAAGTCAGCCTATGTAATGTAGAGGTCGAAAGGAAATTTACAGAAAAAATGAAATTGTGAAATGGTGATCATGTTTCTTTTCTTTTGGCAGGTCCTTTACAGCTTATTTAGCAGTACTTCTGTTCCTGCCTTTCTCAGGAACACACTTCCATTAGATTTACAGTAGAGTTCTACAGACAAACCACAGTGAGTTTATGAGGATTGAGAGGATTCACAAGAGGCCCCAGACCTGCAGACAGTCTGCAGTAGTTGTGGTCTAAATATTGTGGAAACTCAGAACCTTTAGCTTAGGCCTCTAGACTAATAATTGTTCCTCTAAGTAGAAATGGATGAATATTATTCTACTCATTTTAGTGCATATATTTTTTTTTTCTTCTTTACGAATAATCTAAAAAAGGTCATTACTGAAGCAAAGTAAAACTATTCCCCTGGTTTATAGTTGTTTGTTCAGATTTTTTTCCCCTGCTAAATAAGCACTTTCCTGAATAAGTTATGATATTCAGATGACATCTAAAAGAAAACAAAAAATATTTAGGCTTTGACCACTATTTTGTTCCTGGATGCTATGGAAAGAAGACGTATAGCATTGTGCAGTTCTTATTTTGTTTTATTTTTTATTATAAATTCCTTATCATTTTTCGTTCTTTTTCTTAAAAGGTTCTACATTAGGTCCCAAAGAATTGTAACATGTTTACTTTTGACAGCAATTTCATAGGCTTAGATTTTATTGCTATTTTTTACACTCTCTGCAGTTTCCATACCTCAAAAACAACTTGAGAATGGGAAGAAGTGTATTATATAAGGGGACACCAACTACCTCAAACAAGAGAGCCATAACAGAGCTATATGGGATGACAAGTTAAGAAGCCATTCTTAGGGTTGTCAGGCACCTTGAGGAACTTCTTGCTTTCAGTACTAGGTGAATCAATCATATTGAATGCCTTGATATAAATCCCCCAGGGATTGCCTGAGCCAGCTCAGTTTCTGAGTCACTAATGAGTCATAATGCTTTGTCAAAAAATTGCTCCCCAGCACTTCAGGTTCAAGTAGAGGGAATTCTGAACTCACACCGGTGCTCCATAGGAGGCCTCTAACAAAGCAAGGCAAGGTCTGCAGGCAGACACAGTACCTTTTATTCTACCACCTGGAGTGGCTGGAGAAATTAGACATGCTTTCAGGCACACGGGTCCTTTTTCAGGTCTGAAATAACTTTAAAAACTAGATACTAGTAGAGACCAATGACTCAGAGTTTAGTTAGATATGTATCAATTAGATCAACTTTGAAAGAAAAGAGAGTCGGTGACTGTGGAGTAGAGGAGATGTAATTAGAGGAAGGCAAGAGGCAGAGAGATGGTAAGGTACTTTCAGCCCAGGGAAAAGAGAAAGAAAAGTATCCTGTGAAACATGGAGAGATTGACAGGGAAAGGGATAAAGAATTTAATCTGCCATAAAATCAGTATCTCTCTATAGAGCCCATGATTATCAATAGAGAGATAAATTTTAGTTCTCAGTATCTCTCAAGGATATTTTGTAGGTTTCTTTTCTTTTTTTCACGACTATAACTGTGCTTTAACAATTGATACCCTCTCCACTTACTTCTTCCTTACTACTATCTTTCTCATGTTCCTGTCACCTTTGGTATCTACAGCAAGATTGCACTGCAGTAAAGCAAGAAAGTACAGACAATTATCTAAAAACTGAAAGAATAATTGCCTATGATTGATAGAGGAAAGAAAATAAGATTGATAAGCTGCAGGCAATTTCCTTTTGTCACATATTGATCCAAAATGTCATAACTTCTTTTATTTCCCTGTAAGGTTACCTGGTTTGGATTACAGGACAGAAGAAATTGCATCAATACCACCTGTACACAGATGGGACAGCAAAATCTTCCTCTTGCAAACTTGTGTATGTGCATAGTTGAAGGACAGGTTATGCCTGTATGTCTTGCTGCATCTGCCTTTCCTGGACTACTTTTCAGCAAAGTTACTTTCATTTCTGCTCCAATACTGCAAACCCCAGGTCTAGTCAATATCTATCTTGTTCACAACACCCCAGATGTTCTTATCTCTAGTTTTGAACCTGCACAGTTACTGAAACAAATTTTGTTTTCTTCTCAATACCAATGCATATAAGTTATAATGAAGCACAGAAATACTAATACTAAATATTTATGAGCAGTATAGTAAAAATAACAAGTGATAAACTTATTTCTGTCACTAACATGCTTCTAATGAACACAGTATAGAAAAATACACAAATGTTGTAGATCTCAGCTAGCTAAGTGATCTTTAGTTCCTTGTAGAAGCAGAAGACATTTATTCAACAAAGAGCTTAGGATAGAGACAAAATAAATAGCCCCAGGACACTCCCACAGGGTCAGTGCTTCCACACATCCTGAATGATTTGACAGTGTTTATTTCTGTTTCCAAACAGCAGATGCTTTCCTGTATTAATCGTGCCTTCAAACACTTACACAAACATACATACATGCACACACATGCATATTTACACATGAACGTGTGCATGAGTGTTCATGTGTGTGTAGATGTTTAGCACAGTCAGAAGCCTGCTCTTTCCTTCTTTTCCTTTCTTTCTTTTTTCTTTCTTTCTTTCTTTCTTTCTTTTTCTTTCTTTCTTTCCTTCTTTTCCTTTCTTTCTCTTTCTTCCTTCCTTCCTTCTTCCTTTCTTTTCCTTATTTTCTTTCCCTTTCTTTTATTTCCTTTCTATATTTCTCTCTCCACATACGCATTTTCTCTTTCCTGTCTCCCTGCCTACTTTCTTCCTTTCTTGTTTTTTTTGGTAGAAATTAAATAGCAACAAGAGTTCATTTCATTCGTTCATTGCATTCAATGAGTAATGTGATTCATTTCACCTAGTTTAGCCACCCAAGATAAAGTCATCTACGTTTCCTCCAGATTATCTGCCTTCTGGGTCTACCATCTCTTGTTCTTCAATTGTTTTTAAAGAAAATATAGGAATTGAGACTCTGCTCACAGCTAAAGACAGATGAATGTAAGTACTTGTTCAGATGTGTCTGGAGAGCTGTTCAGAACCCAATGCAGACACCAACATCCAGTCAGATGAGTGACTGCAGATTCTATTATCTGAATTGACTAAGAGTTGGATAAGGTTGCTGAAACAAAGATCTCTAAAGTAATTTGAGATGCCCTGGAGAGTCAAAGACATCCATGGAGGATCGACAGATAAGACTCCCAGAAAACCCATGTTTTTCTAGAACAAAATGTGGAAGTTGGGTGAGATATCCTAACGCATTTCATGCTGACACTAGATGACTATTTCTAGGCAACTGAACTGAATGACTGATCTCCATGAACTGTACAAGAAGCTTAGATTACAAATAATCCCCTAAATGTAGCTGTATTAAACTGAATCCTTCCTTGCTTGATGGCCTAACAATGCACTCAGCAGTGACTTCAGCTACCTAAACATGAGCACCTAGTGCCACTAGAGAGTCTCTAAATCATCTGTAGGATCTGATCTTATAGGCAGGACACAAAACACCAGGGACACAATAACATATCTAGACTGTGTAATGGAGACCAGGCATGAAACATCACAAAACTTAAGTAAGCAGAGATGCCTAAGTTCAGGAAACTCAACCCATTCTCTGATTTTTATTCAAATAAGAGCTTATTTGATTAGTCCAATTTTCAGTTATGGACAAAATTAACATATTGAACATTTGACTTTGTACAAAAGGAAGATCTAAACTACAGAGGCCATATGTTTAAATTAATAATGTTACTAGAGCTCCTACAGTAGTTGTGCAAGTTTTGTAAACAACATGTATACCTCATAGTGTCCCATAAAAAAGCCTATAACATCAGGGTATATTAGAAATTCTAAATATCTATAGACTTTAATATACCTTCTTTATTTTTATATAATTAGGAGTTTATTTTATATAAGATAAAGTAGATTAAATGGAAAATTTTTGTACTTATTTAAACATTTCTTTCTGAAGATTCCAAGTCATTGTATAGCTGTGAATACATCTAAGTTAATAGAATTTTGTAGCATCACATTCCAGATTCCCTTATTAAAATGATACATCATAACAAAATGAAATGTTCTGTAGTGTCTGATGTGCTATGAAAAATACACTCACATATCTCATACATGAATGCTATAGTATTATGCATTTCCTGATCACTCTAACTTGATTGATTGATATCATTTATTCTGTATTAGCAGAACATGTACTCCAAAGAATTTAATTCACTACAGATTCAGATCCAGAGACAAAAAATTTTGATAAGCACTCCTTGTCTCTGAGTGAATCCATATTGTGACTCTAGAGAAAAGAATATCTTCTACTTCCTGCTGATCTCTAGTCTCTCCAGCTATGCAAGTTTTTCTTGGTTCTTTTTGCCAAGATGAAAAAGTTCACAAAATTTTTCTTCTTCTTGCTTAAAAATCTACGTTCATCTCTCCATTAATGTTGATATCTTAACTAGGTTCCCTATTCTGAGCTTTCTGTGTCTTCTTAGCAAAGACATAGTACTGTTCCTAGGGAAACTTCTTTTATTTCAGCATGTACTCTGACATCTCTCCTATTAAGAAAGATTTTAAAAAAACCAACCAAACCCCAAACCAATGTCAACACCCTACAACATTCTTGGAGCCAAACTCAGGTCACTTCCTATGGGACTTAGAACATATGTAACTAATACTCTTTACATGACTAAAAGATATTATTCACAATATTTGTTTTACAATGTTTCTAGATTTTGGAAATCCATACATTTTGTCTTGCCATCATTTTTTTCAGTTTTGGACATATCTATATCTCTAAACATAATTCCAGCTGCGCTGGCCTGAATACCCCAGCAGCTGGCAGAACCAACAAGGATGAGAGTCCTTCATTGTGTAGCCAGAGCACTTCTCATACTTGCCACTCACATCCAATGAAGCTGAAAACACAATAGGGACAATATGATATTGCCTGCAGTGATTCTGCATAACAGCCTAGTGCTCAGGGCCTGGGTTCATGAAGTAGAAAATTTGGACCTCTCCAGCCAGCAAGAAGCATTGAACTTATCAGTGTTAATCCCACACCAATAAACTGCAAATATGAAGCTTGGATTAAAGGGTATTCTTCATCCCAGCCCTCAAAAATAAATCACTTCTTTCAGGAACATAATGTCTCATAACAGGTATCTTCTACTGCAATGATAGAACAGTATCCTAAAAAATGTATGAGCAGAGGAGATGGAAAATTCAAAAGCACTGAGCCTATGCAGTGGAATTCGCTTTTCTACAAGAGATAAATAAACCACAGATATCTCACTGTCAGAGTATGTGAAAAATTTATTCTTTCAGTTTGCTGTTTCTTCACACAATGTTCCCTATTAATGAATTAAAGAAATAAAGAAACCCTATTGATGAACTAAAGTCTTTCTCCTACTTATTTTTAAATAGTGTTACTGAAACTCCTGTACATCCAGCTATCCAAGCTTGGAGATCTATTTAAAAACAGACAAAAATTTTATATTGTTAAGAAAATATTGGTTTTAAACATATTGTTTTCTTAACATATCATTGTCCAGAGAAGTTGTTAACATCCCATCCCCAGAAGTATTCAAGGTCAGGCTGGATGGGACTCTGAGTAACCTCATCTAGTGGAAGGTGTCCCTGCCCATGGCATGGAGGGTTGGAATCAGATGATCTTTAAGGTCCCTTCCAACCCAAAACATTCTATGATTCTATGATTCTACTATTTGTTTTTAAATGTTGTAAATCTCCATAAATGAGCATTACCTTTTATCATTTAAAGAAAAAAATTAGTAATGCTATATCACAATATGTTCTAAAATAAACTGGAATCCCTCTCAAACATGTAAAAAGAATAAATCTGCCCTTTGAGTATGTTTGTTTTGGATTGTTTTTTCATTTTATAAATCCTAACAATTTCTATTACTTAGTAATATAAAAACATAAAGATAGAAACTCAAACTTCTTTCAAAGTTCAAGATAATGTATTGATTCAGAAAAAGTCTACCTCCAACATTCTATCATTTCAAATGTTTTTTGCCTGTATCCACAATTAAACGTTGCTATAACCATCACTGGCACTTGTTTATCACGTCTATGGCTTTTGTACTTCCACCTCTGGGAAAGAGGTTGGAATTGAGAATGTTTGGAATAACCCCAGTAGGTGGAGATAAAGAGTAGTGACAAACAGAACCTGCCTTCAAACAGCGCAGTCTGGTTTTCATCATCTGGGAGTTTGTGTGGTTTAAGTGACACGGCTTGACAGAGAAGGATGACTGATTCAGTGCTACAACCACTGCCACCCTTAGCCTGCAACCCCAGCAGACTGCCTGGTGCCTCTGTGCTGGCAGTGCCTTTGGTGAATCCCACACCGGCAGGAGCAGGACGCTCCAGCTCAGAGCCAGCTCCAATGAATCACTGCCTGGACCTGAAGTGTGTGAAGTGACTAACGATACAGGAGAATAAGGGCTAGCAGGAGGGAAGCTTGCTGAAAACTCCTGATGTCACCAATGTCTGTTTAGCACTTGTTTGTTCTTGCCAACTGACCAGCAAGACAGCCTGGTTGCGCAGAGGAAGTACACCAATTTTCTGAAGGCAGTAGCATTTTGAATAAGAAGGAATAGGAATCTTATCTAGAAATAGGTAAATTATGAGCAGCCAGGATTTTTAGGTTATATTTGTATCTTGCAGTAATTCAGACAGAAGCAGAAACCTCACAGTCCCTTTCCTTGCTACTCACAATAATTCATTGCAGAAGAGGCCAACATGAAAAATTAACTCTCTCCCTCACAAGTATTGAGTCAGGAGCATCAGCCAGCACGGGTTTAGGAGGGGCAGGTCCTGTCTGACCAACCTGATCTCTTTTTACGATCAGGTGACCCACCTGGTGGATGAGGGGAAGGCTGTGGATGTGGTCTATCTAGACTTCAGCAAGGCCTTTGACACTGTCTCCCATAATATACTCCTGGAAAAGCTGGTAGCCCATGGCTTGGACAAGTGTACCCTCTCCTGGATTAGGAGCTGGCTGGAGGGTCGGGCCCAGAGAGTGCTGGTGAATGGAGCTGCATCCAGCTGGCAGCCGGTCACCAGTGGTGTTCCCCAGGGGTCTGTGTTGGGTCCAGTCCTGTTTAATATCTTTATTGATGATTTAGATGAGGGGATTGAGTCCATCATCAGCAAATTTGCTGATGACACCAAACTGGGAGGGAGTGTCGACCTGCTGGAAGGCAGGAGGGCTCTGCAGAGGGATCTGGATAGACTTGAGAGATGGGCTGATTCCAATGGGATGAAGTTCAATAAAGCCAAGTGCCGGGTCCTGCACTTTGGCCACAACAACCCCCTGCAGCGCTACAGGCTGGGCACAGAGTGGCTGGAAAGCAGCCAGGCAGAAAGGGACCTGGGGGTACTAATTGACAGGAAGCTCAACATGAGCCAACAGTGTGCCCAGGTGGCCAAGAAGGCCAATGGGATCTTGTCCTGTATCAAAAATAGCGTGGCCAGCAGGAGCAGGGAAGTGATCCTTCCCCTGTACTCTGCGTTGGTGAGGCCACACCTTGAGTATTGTGTTCAGTTCTGGGCCCCTCAGTTCAGAAAGGATATTGAGGTGCTGGAGCGGGTCCAGAGAAGAGCAACAAGGCTGGTGAAGGGACTGGAGCATAAGTCCTATGGGGAGAGGCTGAGGGAGCTGGGGTTGTTTAGCCTGGAGAAGAGGAGGCTCAGAGGTGACCTCATCACCGTCTATAACTACCTGAAGGGAAGTTCTAGCCAGGTGGGGGTTGGTCTCTTCTCTCAGGCACTCAGCAATAGGACAAGGGGGCACGGGCTTAAGCTCCGCCAGGGGAAATTTAAGTTGGATATCAGGAGAAAATTCTTTACAGAGAGAGTAATCAGGCATTGGAATGGGCTGCCCAGAGAGGTGGTGGATTCACCATCCCTGGAGATTTTTAAACGCAGATTGGACGTGGCACTGAGTGCCATGATCTAGTAAATGGACTGGATTTGGACCAAGGGTTGGACTCGATGATCTCGGAGGTCTTTTCCAACCCAATCGATTCTATGATTCTATGATTCTATCAACAGATTGTGTAACAAAAGACATCTCCTCAATTATGATAACTACCTATTGTGTAATAACACAATTTGTTGACTGTGAGAACATCATCATGAAAATATTGCCCTGCAGCAAAACCATAGGTCCTGAGATCCTGACATGTTCATTATTGATTTCTTTTTCCTAAAACCACTTTCTGGATTGTGAGCACAACCACAAACTAGAGTCTTGCATAATGGAATCTGGAAGACACATTATGGAAAGCAACAGCATTACTAGCAGAGTATATGTCTTATCTCTGTCTCTTAACAAACTTATTACCCCCTTTTTCATCACTAGGAACAGGTAATCTGGTGAGGCACACATGACACTGCCATTGACTGGATCACACAATGACTATGGGTTTAATTGTACAAAATAGCACCAGCTCCTATATTGGAGACAGTATTTGAAAGGTGACTGGAGCTGCATTTGCTGAACGGAGAACTGCCACTGTTACGATAGAGGAGCAGAACTTGAGATGTTCTTCCATCTCACCAACTTGTTCCAAGCAGTGGATTTGGCATTGAAAGGAAAATTTAGAACTATGTTGTGCTCTTTCGAGTGAAAGGAGCAGAATTCAGCCTAGTCATCACATAACTTGTCCATGGGAGAGGGACACCTTAGGATACTACTATTTTGGAATAATTTATTTTTAAAACTTCTCTTTTTTTCAGCATGTAAATTAGTATCCAACTCTTTTATACTGAGAGTGGATGTTAAAAGCTGTTAGAGTTGTTGTTCTTTACTCACTCTATCTGAATTTTAGCTTTTTTAGCATTAAGGAAAATCTCAGTCCAATGAGAAACAAAATTAGTAATTAAGGAGCAAAGAAAATGTAAATTATATCAGTTTCCCTCTCAAACTTTCTTATTCTCATCTATGATTAGTCTTTAGGTACAAGGATCAAAGCAAAAGAGGCTGCACAAATTCTATGACTTTACATTTCCAAGTTTTACGACAGTGTTTTCTTTACATCAGTTACCAAATATCTAATTTTCATTTCATTTAGCATTTTAGGTTATTTCCCTTACAACACAATAATAGGAACCTGAGTCATCTATCCCTCAAATGTCAAATTGAATTAGAAAGATTTCAGTCTGGTGATAGCCTTAATTACAGCAGCTTGATAGTGTTTTAGGCTTTTTTCCAAAGAGATAACTGTAACTTTTTAGCTGTCATTTTCCATCCTGGAAGAAGAGTTTACCTAAAGTGTTCAGATAAAGAACTGAACTACATCATAGCAGTTACCATTAAGTTCTTAAATTCTCAGGCTGATTCCTCTAATTGTCAATATTATCCTGTAAATCAGTAGGGTCTATAAAACTACTTTTCTTTTTCAAAACATCCTATCAGATCATTATTGGGAATAAATGTAATTTCTGTTGCCTCAAGAGCTTCTTCTGTTCCAAATATTTTAAATGCAGAAAGACAAATTCCTGTCATTTTAATTTGTGTTGGGTTTATGATTGTTCAAGACATTTAAGACCAGTTTCTTAAAATATACAACTTAATCCTCTTTGTGCCTATTTTTATAGTCCATTTTTTCTCAAGTTAGGTGCGGTATAACATCTGGGGTATGATGCATATTAGTCAGTACTGAAATCTATCTTCAAAATACTAATAATTTTGTCATATAATTTTCAACAATCTTGAAGAGTAGATATTTTCATACAATTTTTGAATCTTATTTGAATGACCGAAAGAACTGTTAATTCTCTTAGTAGTGTGAAATTCATATGGCCATCTGCATGGACACAGCAAACCATAGATCACATCTAATGAAATAAAGCTTAAAATACATATGGGGTTTATTGAAAATGTTACAAAGACTCATAAAGTCGTCAAATCCTGAAGGCACTTTTATAAATCTTTCTGTCTTATAAGAATACATTATTGTGTGTGTGGTCCTTAGCATTGCAGGAGAGCAATGAAAGTTTGTATTGAATTCAGTAGTCTAATGCTCTTTAAATAAAAAATAGTCAAATACATATGTAGACAAGCTGATACTTTGTTTATTCTACAAGTCTATCTGTGATAATAAACTCCTGGTAAATATTTGCTCTTTGGAGATTAGATTTAACATACTTGCATTTACTTGCAATTAAAATGTTGCTTTCCTGATGACTGTTGCATGAGCTGCTGTATTTCATAAGTGACATAACAAAATGTAAAGATAAGAGTTAAGTGGAAAGAAGTCTGTTGTGAATACAGCCTTGGTCTGTTTCTGAAATCAAGTTTATGGCAGTCATATTTGAATATTTTTTCTCTTCTTTAACCTTATTGCCATTTGACACTATCAGATCTTAAATCTGTAATTATTTTCTGGTGTTTTCTTTTCTTTTTTTTTTCTTTAAAAATGTCGTCATTTTACAGCCTTTACCATTTTTGTTAAAGAACAACGATGCTTTTCTTCTTTCCTTATATGATTTATTGACTATTATGCACCCAACACTTCCAAATTGCTTCTAAAAGCAATAAAGTAACAGGATAAATTCTGAGAAACAGAATGCACTTATTGACTCTAAAAACAGAAAATTCAAGATTAATGCTATATTTTTCATGGTATTTAAAGTTTTTAAACTAAATGCAAAAAGGTTCTTTTATTTTTCCATACTGCATCAGTCCAAAGGGATTAGCTTAGTATATGAGAAATATTTATGATGCAAGGAATATAACAGTCCTTCAGTAGTTCCAAGCCTGTGATGGCAATACACTTTTGCATTTCCTTTCATAGCTTTACTAAGCTAAAATATGCCTAAAGCAGATCATGTTATTACAGACATTATAATTGTTCCATGTATATATGGACCATCTTTTCAGCTGTTGTAAACCAGGTTAGTTTTGCTAACTGCAGTACAGTGACTCTGGTGCAAACACAGTATGGCAATGCAGAAGCCACATATGTGTGTGCAAACACTTTCATCCTTCATGAACCCACTTACACATGTGGTTATACCAAGCAGTTCCCAAGAAACTGGTAACACTGCTAATTTTAGAAACTTCCATGGCATAGAAGTAGAAATAAGCACCCAGTAAAAATGAGGATATACTTTAGTAATTTCTCACTTAAAAATTTAGAGAAGGAAACAAAGCTGCTATAATTTAATCTTTTTTTTTCCTTTTCCCCCACTTGTGTTTTCATAATTTCTACTTTGCCATCTCCACCTTCGTCTTGCTTGCCTTCCACTTTTCAGCATTAGTCATTGAAAACAGTATTACTTCACTTCTCAAAAACCTAGTGCACATCTTCATCTGAATTAATTTCTCATACTTTTTCCTGCAAAAATTCAAACTCTTCTCCTCTGTGTCCATGATTTTGTTCTACTTCTGCCATAAAAATATATAATTTATGTCCAGGTTTCTCTTTCAGTTTTATCATAGACAGTACATTTTTATGGGAGTCTAAATAAATTTTCTGCCTTTAGTCAATTGTTTCTGAATTCCTTTCTGAACCACTCTCCTGACACTCTATACAAACTGGGTGCAATTAATTGGCATGAACTGAAGAATATTTCTGTGTTGTACCATAAAGCACTCATTGTTTTTCCTTTGTTACTTTAATAAGAAAAAATCTATTTATAATTAAGTACTATACAAGTAGATGGAAATTCTATTTCTGATGGTTTCAAATCTAGTGTATGTTTTGAAACTATTGAGCTATCAGCAAGTAGAGACACTGGCAGAGATTTAACAACGTATAAGTGTCTCTTCTTTTCTCCTCTGAATCACAACTTCAATTACAGAATTTTTACCTTCTATGAGTCTGCAGAAGTAAATAGGAGAGAGAATTTTATTTTCCTTAATTTTGCCTGCTTATAACAGCGAAATGCAAAAATACGTGACTTCTATGTGATGATTATCCTTGTTCATATTTTTTTATGAGGATCATCTTTCAGCCCTGCTACCCACTTCCACTTCACTGAAGTCAAATATCAACAGGCTGAAACTCGGAATAAGCAAAGATCATGGTAGAAAGGAGGTAACAAGCAGAGTAAAAGGCTTGCTACAGAACATATGTCCTTGATTAAAAAGATATCATCCTAAAATTTGTATCACTGTGCAGAACCTCCATTGGATAACAGGTAATTCATTAATTCATGATTCTTCATTCAGAGGATGAAGGAACCACTGGAACAGGTTCCCCAGAGAAGTGGTCACAGCACCAAGCCTGACAGAGTTCAAGAAGCATTTGGACAGTGTCCTCAGTCAAATGGTTTGTTTTTGGGGGTCGTCCTGTGCAGAGCCAGGAGTTGGATTCAGTGTTCCTTGTGGATCCTTTCCAGTTCAGAAGTTTTCATGATTCTATGATTCATGTCTTCAGCCAAGACACCATTCCTTCATTGACATTGAGCAATTTATGGGCTAACTCTCACAGAATGGAAAAGTTCACACAGCAGAAAAAATAAAGGTCTGTGATCCAGTAGGATGCGTAAGATCCAATAGGATGTGATGCTCTGCAAGTGGGTAGGAACCTAGGAAGCTGATGTCCCTTCAGAAAGTAGCAAACACTCAATATTTTTCTTAAGTTTTAGACAATCCCCATTCATTGGGAATTTGCCACTGATCATGTCTTCTTCTCTTAATCAATGAAGACTTTTTCCCAGTTTTGTAATGTGTCACTTTAGTTCTGACCATTGTAAAGATTAAAAAAAAACTCTTACGTTTTAGAACAAGGTCTTTTTAACAGGACCTGGGCTTTTTCCAAATATTTTTCCTAATAGAGAAATACACTGAAATCCTGAGCAGTTCTTATGACAAATACAGTCCAAGGTGCTTTTCCTTTTAGGTTGATAGAAGTATATCTTTCCAACTTCTATTTGTTTGCAGGTGAACTGCAAAGTCCTGAAATGGTCACTGATATCATTAGCAAATATCTATCTCCTTCTTCTAGCCCTACCACACAAGATTAGCTAAAGCATTCATTTGCATACACTACCTTCTTTTTTCAGCTGTATGTTTTGATCTGCTTGGCACTGGTTTTGATCTAATGCAGGCTGAATCTCCTGACCTTTAGATTACTTTGCAAGGCCAAATTTTTTCAGTTGTATTTTATAAAGAGGTAATTAAATACTATGCTAAGGATTTCATTATGAGTCCCACTGAACTCTCCAACTGTACTTAGCTCATTTATTTAAAATTACATATGTGATTTAATTAACTTGTGATATATTTGTGCATATGGCAAGTAACATTTCACAAGTTTATCTTATAAACCGTATTTTCAAGTGCTACTAATAGCTACTAATAGGCAAATAAATGTAAGGAAAAGACAACCCAGCTCTTATAAGGATTCAAAGCCTTTTCTCCCTCCTTGCTCCTCCCCCGCCTAAACATTGAGCTTTGAAAAACATAAGTCCTACATCTACAGTGTGTCTTTATATTTTGATAAGCTGTATAAGATTTGTTCAAGCTCCCCTCCTATGCGCTATAAAATATTTTGGTTAAGGAAAGAAAACTTTGAGAAGTACATTTATGTATTAAAAAAAAAAAAAGAAAGAAAAGATTTTGATTAAAATTTGTTGAATTGTAATTGCTCAAGCCAAATTTTATCTGATAGCCGCTCAAAAGTTCTTTTTAATTAACTAAATTAAATAAATTGATTGCACCTTTCGTATTTCTGTTAATTAGTATGTGCTAAGAATCATTGTGAGAAGAAGTAAGATGAACAGCACTGATGGTATCAATGTTACAGCTGCCTGTCACATCTGCCAAAAAGTAGACTGAAAGTTTCTAAAAAATAGTGAGATACATTATAATGAAGACTTAGGGGAGAGAAAGAGATGAACACTAGCATTTTAAACTTCCATACCAGCCCTTGCAGAATTGATGACTGCACGTGGGTGTAGCTGTCAACTAATATTCTCTGAATAACTCTATTACCTAGGGAAATCAGAGACTCCAGTGAGTTTATATTTTTACCCTCCTGAAACTAGTATACACATACACTGTGTGAAAGAGATATTGGATTGCTTGCTGTGTCGTGAACATATATAATCCACTATACCATGTACCTCTAGGTTACAAATCTGGAAAATATATACCTTTTGGGCTAGTGCATTTCTCTTTAATTTCAATAAAAATCACAGACTAGCTCTCTTCCATGCCTGGGCATGCATAGCTCAGTTTTTTGGGTAAGAGAAATTTACCTTATCCATGCAGAGGGAGTCTCTCTGCGACCTCACCACTCCCTTCCCATCCCTTTAGAGGTGCCATAGCACAGTGGGGCCCTACTACTCTCTCCTGCATTGCCTGTCAATCAGTTAGGTTTTAGAGAACATAAATCATTTCCATTTTTAGTTGGACAGCTGTTAGGTTGGAAAAGGGAAAAACTACTGGGATATTATGCAGCTGTCAGAAATCAAACCATGATATTTGGGTTTTATAGCACCAAGTTTTCCACACAGAATGTCCAGCTTCATATCCATATACAGACTCGCCCTTGTAATGTCCAGGGTCGTCATCTCTTCCCAGCTAGTCAAACTCCCAGAAGCATTTTCTCTGGCGCTTGGAGCAAAAATAAGGCAGGGTTTACTCAGGAATCTGTCATGATCTCAATGATAGGATACAATGTGGGAGATAGAGTGGTTATAAGAGGTTGATGAAAAATTAATGAAATCCTGATGAATCTCTCAGCCCCCAAATGTCACAGATTATATTATGAACCATGTAACGAATTCACCAGGTTATGCTGGCTGTGTGTCAAAAGTTTTCTGTGTTTTGTATACTTAACACGGACATTTCACTTTGTTGCTCAGTGCAATATTTCTGAAACATACTTAACTACCTTCTTTACTTAATTAATCAGCTCTCTTGATACAATTCTTTATATTATCTTCTGTGAAATCAGCTATTTTCTCTTCTGTCTCCCTGTTGTCTGTCCTCCAGAAAATTGAGTCTTAATTCAGAGAAAACATTTTTTTCTCTATACGGAGAAAAACAAAGATGAGTTTAAAATGCTGCTGGATTTTTGTCTTCATTCCTCAGCCTTAGTACAACACCTTGTACAAAAAAGTAAGCTAGTTGGTGCAAGGCTCTCCTGTTAATCTTTTGCACTCATACTTTTCTTCCCTATTCTGCTGTTTTCTGCCACTTATGAGGATGGGTATTTATTTTACTTGGATTAATTTTGATTTCAGCCTTCTTGACCGCATCTTAAGTATTTCCCATGCATTACTGAATCGCAGCCAAATCACTTTAACTCATTTCACATTCATTCAAGTAGCTATTGACTAAGTAAAAATAATACTAGAGTGCATAAAAAGCTTGAATAACTTCCTTTCTGATTAGTGTTGCAGTTAAAATCTCAGACTAACATCATAGGCTGCTCTGCTCTGAATTTAAAGGAACAGATTTACATCCCACTCTTTTATCAAACACTTATACATCTAATTCCTAAAAAAAAATCTATAATTTTGCAAAGTATTACAGCTTCAGTTTTTCAAATCATTCAAAGACTTCTGATTCAACCTTTTATCTATTTGCCAACTTCAGTTTTGTCAATAATAATGCTATGTAGCACTGTTTTGGTCTTAAAAGAATTCACATTCCAAATGGCACCTTCCATTAGTCTGAATCAGTACTTTTTGTCAAAGGTATATGAAGAACTATCAATAATTCAATAACAAATTTTCCAAATGGTAATCTTTGAGAAGTGTGACCTGTTTGCAAGGGCCTCATCTTGTACTCACTAGCTATGGAGCTTATGGGAGGAGCAGGTTTGAGAATCAAATAGGTATAATCAACCCAGGTATGTAGATAAGCCTTCTATCTTTCTTGTCACAAACTTATGTTTCTGCATGCACTTTCTTTTGACAGAAATTTGGAAATTGTAGTTTTGTCTTTTTGTATGAGCTCTTTTGTCAAACTCTCCAGGCCCCAGAGTTTCCAGACAATTCTTTCAAAGAATAGGCTGGTAGATTTGGAAACAAGTTCTTTGACCTTTGGCTGGTAAGTGGTACATTGTATTTTGTCTGACCTTAAGTAATTTTCTGTACCAAGACAATTCTATGTATCTAATTACAGCATTAGTGTAAGAATTCTTCCAGCTGTCCAGAAGGTTTTGCTATTGGATGATATCATAACCAGGGTGTTATTAAATCTCACAGCAGCTGGAGATTTGACTCCAGTCAAGCAAGAATCCTACAGAGATATCGAATAGTGATGGATTTCCTGTATATCTTTCAATGAAAGAAACCTAAGACTTTTTTAAGATGTCATAGTGTCAGCAGAGTTTCTAAAATAAATCTACATCATCTGTTGAAACTATTTTTAAATTTGTATGAAGGTAAAAGTTGTTGATAACTTCTTTTGAGTCTAAAAGTTCTCAGTAAATCAAAATCACAAAATAAGTGCATGTATTTCTTCTAATGCATGTTTTCAAACTTTGGTAGAAATAACATGGAAAATATAACATCAGCATATTTCTGAGACAAAGTACTTCTCCAGCTTTATCTGAAAACCACTAGTTTGATTATGAATGTAAAATGTATACTTTCAATAAAATAATAACATAACACAGAGAAATTATTTTAATTTCCATTTTGAATTGCATCGAGGAGCTTAAGGCCTTGAAAATTTTTCTGAGCATTTTATATTCAATCAGGTGAAAGTATAGTCCAGTTGGACAAAGCAACATCATGCAAGTGGCCACCCACTCTGATTTTCATCATCTTTTTTTATCATCTCATGAAAATTGATGGATTTTTTAAAAGTAAGTGCAAATAGTTATATTATTTTTTTTAAAAATACAACCTTTTTAAAGAAATCAAGAGTTATTACACATTAACTTGCAAGCTGCAGTACTGTAGGAAGCCACAGCACCCAACAAAAAAATGCACCTCCAAAGTAATACTCTAGTGGAAAAGGGGATTACTGATCCTGCCTAACTTCAGTTTTACACCTTAATATAAAGATTTAGATTCTCAGTTTTCCTTTAAGATAATGAAATACGGGGGGGTGCCTCCAGGAATTATAACCAAGATGTTTAAATTGGACATTAATCTGTATGCACTGAGCTGCCTCTTTCTCCTTTCCACAAGTCACAGGGCACAGGGAAGCGTTCACATGTGACTTGTGCAGATAAATTCTTAAAGATGTACATTCGTGTTCAATGTAAGGTTCTTGACTTTGCTTTCAGAATACTAACATTAATTTTTTTGCAGGAATTTTTACTTTTCTTATCCTACTCCCAGACTCCTATCCATAGATCTTTTCTCTATATCCACAGAGACAGAAGGACACTTGGAGTAAAAATAGTTAGAGGACAGAAAAATAAAGTTAGGGAGCGATGGGAAAGCTGGTTTTGCCAAATTTAGACCCTATCAAAACCCCTTGGGTTCTGTATTGCAAAATAGACCTGGAAACTTCTAAGTACTAGTCTGGTCTGATGTATGCTACTTTTTTTTTTCTTTTTTTTAAATATTCCTCTGGTAACTCTACAAACAAAGGATTGCTTTCAGGTGAGACACACAGCTTGCTAGAAAAAGTTAACACTAAGAGAGAATACATGCTCAGAACTGGAAAAGGAAGACAAGTTAAAATTGCTCAGCAAGCTCGGAGGTCCTAACTGGTCTTTTCTGTACTGAGACAAATTTCAATGCCTAGAAGCCTTTTACTCAAGAAGTAGCCATTACTCTTCAGTCCAGCTGTGAACTTGAGATAGAGAATATACATGTTCAGGAATGGATACTACAAGCAGTCCTTATTCAAACATATAACTTCAGGGAGGAAAGACTGATCAATGTTTTACAAGATTAAGCCTTTGTTGTTTTTTCTACATGCACTTTGGAGGAGCAATATGTCCAAGAACAATACTATAAAATTATATTCCATCTTTGAAAAATATGACAGAATAGCAAATTATACTCTATCCTATCATAACTGCCTTCCTTTCCTTATATCTTAAATTTGAAATAAAAGGATTTAAATCAGAAAAAAGACTTTTGAAAACACTGGTTAACCTGGACATCCCAGAAAAAACAATATGTGTGTGGAACAAATTTTTCAGTTCACTCTGTAATTCAGGATAACATGTAGTCATAGTGCTCCAGGTGAATCCTGATCAGGAGTCATAAACAGCAACAGGTTCACCTTCCCTTCTGTGCTCCAGATGGAAAAGATCTTTCCACTGTCCATCTGGAGACCCTGTGTTGCCACACATCTCCCTTGAATCCAGAGTTTCGGTTTTTGCAAGGAAAGCAATTTATGCATGACTGCACAGTTGTAAAGAATTTCACCTAAATTTCCTGTAGAAATTTTGACATTACATGCTTTCTGCTGCTAATCAATTTCTTTTAGCAAACTGCCTAAACTGATCTCTTAGAAGTTATCCATCAAACAATT
This sequence comes from Pipra filicauda, assembly GCF_003945595.2. Lineage (NCBI taxonomy): Eukaryota > Metazoa > Chordata > Aves > Passeriformes > Pipridae > Pipra > Pipra filicauda. The sequence goes on from NW_024104310.1 coordinate 1,062,731, forward strand.
TAATGAAATCAGGTTAAGTTACAGAAATCCTACTGAGATCTGTCGTTTCCTTTTTTCTGACATACACTAGGCTGGAATTTTACTGAACGAGTTCCAGCATGTGCTGTACACCTAATTTTTCATGAGGTAGCAGACATCTTGCCATTATTATTCCGTGAAGAGCATTCACCTATGACCTCACACAAAACTGCTCATCAGAATTCTGCTTCTGAGAGGAAACTGCACTAACTCTGCTTCTTCAAAAGAATTCCAGCAATTTAATAGAGAACGTTTTAAGATTTAACTTTCAGAAATTCCACCGTGGTAGAATGGACTCTACCATGCCAAACAAGCACAAGTTTTCCATATGTGATGGATGAGGACAGTTAGATATCTAAGCAGATGCATATGTGAATACATGCAGATAGAAAAAAGCCATTCTACTCCCACTCAGGAGGGACAGCATCCTAGCTGTGCCTCTCATTGTTGTCTTTCTGATGTTCAAACCCTGTACTAGACCTAGCAAATGTCTGGTCAAATTGGGATGTACAAAAAGGAACTACTCTGTTCTTCTCCAGCCATGGAGATTTGCTCTAAAAAAGTGACTCACAAAAGCTGATTTAAAAACCAATAATAATTTTAGATTAATTATAAAAACAGGGTGATCTTTGGAAATGTTATTTTCTGGAGTTGAAGGAACAATTTTGACTTCACCTAGGTTCACCAAGAGTTAGTACGGTTCCCTCATAAAAACTGGGAGTGTGAAGTCTTCCTTTTTATTTCTCTGGCTTAGTGGCCAGTACACTTGCTTGCACTGTGAAACTGAGGTTATCTTCAATTTTGCATGAGGGAATCTGAACTAGTAGCTCTAGCGTAAGAGTTCTAGCAATTAGATGGGAGAGTATTTTTTCTCAAAACTGTGGATAAAAATAATTATCTCATACAGGAGCTTCAGGAATAAGCCTGTGTGTTAATTTCACGTCAAAAGACCACAGTTTCTGCAGCCTTTCTCCCATTTCATTAAAGAGTGAGAAGTTCTAGCTTATTAGAGAACCCAAGAAAGAAAAAAAAACACAGTAGATGGTAAATTCAAGGACTTCTAAGGCCAGGGATGGTCATTACACCAAGACTCCTGTATAATGTTATGCTGTAGTAGACCGAGTTCTTTCTCTTTGATTAAAGGCAATGTGAGGGAAGGATCCAGCCTAATTTTATTTTTTTTAACATGAAAATAGGAATGGTCCAGCATTTCCTTTGCTGTTTTTTATGAAAATAGTTAATTTCCTCTCTGGGAAAGAAAAAAGAGGAATTCTTCTATCCTTTCCATGTTAATGTTATTGTGATATAAACCACTGTGTCTGAATATAAAAGTAGCTTGACCACTGTTAACTCTTATTTCTTCACTAGAAGAATAATCAGTTCCCTGTTTCAAGTCTTTTTGCTAGTCTATTACTTACACATTTCTATCTCTTCATACTAATACCTCTTCAATGGTTAAATATTATTGATTTGAAACAAGCAATTACTCTGCAGAAACAAAAGGTAGTGTTAGAGTTCAGTTGTCCTACACACTGGCTGTTTCAAGCGTAGCCATGAGCTGAAACACATATAAATTATTTTGATTATTTCCACTATGCTTATCTAAATTTGTCAAACTACCCGAGCAGATGTGCTTGACTACCATCTTTGAATCTCCTTCTTTTTAGGCTTCTACATCTATAAATGTAAATCTATATCTATGTCCTTATATATAACATTATGTAAAACATTATATTTAACAATATACATAACATTTCTGAACATGTCCATCACTAAATGTAATGCACTTGAACACTGGGCACCTGCCAGATCTCGTCAACTCACAAACTAGTATCTACTGGGCTGCCTAAGGATGCATTTTCACAATCAGCAACATAAAATGGTCCCCTCCTCCACTAGCTCAGCAATCAGAGTACCCAGTCTTGAGACAGGCAACAGAAGCCAAATGTTCATTGCTGGCCAATGTCTGGAAGTTCTAACCATGAGGCATTTTGCTGATGAAATGCTCTCAGGCTTTCCCTAGGATGTAATTATTTTGCACAGGATATGTGGTGATATAGGTCACCCCTCCTGTTACATGGGATCAACATACACTCCTGATCCAGTTTTTAGGTCACATCCTCCAACAACAAAAGGATGTGCCTTTCTTTAGCCATCAAGGGAGGTATTTTCTCCTGTAGTAGCAACTATGAATTTGATTTCAGGTTTCCCTCATTCTAGCACAAAATAGCTTGCTGATGGGGTTTACTGTCTATGTCTTAAGTTCACTTTGCTACAGCATTCAGCAACTGACAGTATTTCCAGACTAATACCTTTCATTACCTTGTAAGGCAACAAGGCCTCCAGTTTCAGTGGGGAACCTGAGGCAGAAGGACTCAAGGTGACTTTTTTTGTTCTGACAAAGGAAGTCTGCAGTAGCAGAAAGAACTGATCTCTGGATTAAATAGGATATGACTTTACTCTAAAATAGCTGTCCAACAATTCCTGTGTCCCATTCAGCTTTTCCCAATATCTGTCGGTGATTCAGAAAACAACAGGAATATTGAAAACCAGAATATTAACAGCACAAAATACAGTTAATTGAGGATGCAAGCAAAGTCTTATCTGGGTACTTTGGACTCCATCTGTGTGAAAAACCATTACCACCTTCACTCCAATTTCACTGAACTCCTACAACAGTTTGTATTTACACAAGATCCTTGATTGCACCAGAACTTTTTCTGGATTACCACAGGTTCCATCCTTTTTTCCTGTGAAGTTAAAAAGCGAATACTATTATATCAGTTGTTATGTTTTGCTTCTTAATTTGGAGAAATATGTTACTCTCAAGAGTGGAAATCAGATGGGTAAGGTTGATATTTCATTTAAGTTGCAAAATGGCTGATTCACTCTGCTTGTTCTTTGCTAGTTAAATTGTATCCTATATACTAGACTCACTGAACCTTGTGAAGCCAGACCACCTATCTCTACATAGTGAATACAATAATAATTTTTTTTCTGATCTGTCCACTGGCTTTTCCCCATATTTGGACCAATTTAAACATTAACTATTGATTTGCAAGCTTGTGACTTCTATACAATATTTACGATCTTTTTCCCAATAGAAAAATAGAAAAAAAACAAGCTTCTCTTATAGTTTTCTAGTTAGTTTTGAACTTTTTCTCCAAGACTTTTGGCTACGGGAGCTTTTTGATATACAGCAGTAACACTTAGTGAATCCTATAATTCCTGACACACAACTAGATAACCATTGACTGCCCCTCAACTCAGCACTCATGATTTACATTTTCTGGTTCACTCCTGCTAATTAGCACTAATGTACTAATGAGATGTTTCTTAGCCTGAAACAGAGTGTATAATAAAGCACTGACCTATTTTAGTGCTTTAACTCTATATTGTGACTACAAACACAATCTTTGTGTTATCACCAAGTAGCTCACCAACTTAACTGGAGTTGGGGTAATTAATGGGATGGGTGCAATAATGGATCACCATCAACATCTAAGCACAGTGATGCAAAGGTGCTGCATAAGCTGTGAAAAAGGCATTATAAAGAGATCTAGAGGACTTTTTTTTTTTTTTTATAATGGAAACCAAATCTGTCCCTAGAACAGGCTTTGTACAAACACCCACAAAGGGGCAGTCCCTGCATAACACAGCTTACCTTCTACATAAGGACATAAATCCTATTGCTTCAGTCTTTGGGGACAACCTTAAAATAAAATGTTTTGATAATGAAGATTTATGATGGGAGGAGTGCATTTCATTGCACATGTGTTGCAATTTTGAAGCTCAGTGCTCTGTGTAAGCAACAGTGCTCAGTTAGATGTAGTTTTACAGAAATACTTTCCAGTTAGTTTAGAAAACTGATGTTAAAGTAAGACTGAAAATACAAACTGTGTCAGTCCTGGAAAAAAAACACCTGTAAAACAGAAATAAAAGCATATTTGGATGAGTTTTGTGTTTAAACACATGACCAATCTTTTGGATAGTATGCAGTATTTTTGAAAGTATCGTGTCCATCCTCACCAAAAAAATTTGAACCTTAATTTTTTTTTTTTAAATTGGCAGTTTTGAAGGTAGTTTTAATTCAGGTAATCATATAGGAGACATAAGCTCATGTTTTCCTGCTCCATTTCAGCAACCAGATTATTCCTAAATTGCTGATCGCCATCCATTAAAAGAGAAATGAGCAGCAACTGCAGCTCTCCAATCATGGTTAATATAAAACCTCACAAATCCAGCTTTCTTTTATAGACTCCCTGAAGTTTTATCCAACTGATTAGTGCAACCAGTTAATCAGAAAAATATTAATTTAATTTAGTAGGCCACAAAAACTTCCCTGGAGCTTCCTGTAATAATTAACCACATCTGTTACATTAAAAATTTCCATAGTAGCAATTCACAGTAAGTTTGTGATAAGGCATAGCTTCAGAAGTTTAGTGGGATGTTGATTTATTCACCAACACCAGAATTTTAACTTCTGTGTCCATAACACAATTAGTATTTGGGGAGCATTTTTCCAGCTTTCAAGGGAAATTCTGTAGAGGACAAAAAGATCTGGATATATATATATATGACATACCTACTGTCATACAGTCTGTAAACATTCTCTGCTGGAGAGTAGCAAAGTTCGGTATGCTATAATTTTAAATTAATATATAGACTAGTAATAGCAGAAGTAAGCTGACATTATTTGTCATAGATCAAAATGAAAATGGTGGTTGCAAATAGATCCTAAATTTTTAATACTTTTCCTTTTAGTTACTGAGTCTTTCCCAGTTTTGACTGGTTAACCACTGCTGACAAAAGTTTGGAATGGAGAGTGAAGTCTCAAGGAAGCTTTCATTTCTTTGGTACATTTGTTCTGTATTTTGGTTACATAGGTCCACACTTCGGGGTAATTGACTTAATCCCTTTGCTTTTGCTTTAGTGCCTCCTCTGACTCTCCTTGGACATCCCTGGAAAACCAGTTGTCGGAAGGCAGCAGTTCCCTCTAGGGAGCCTGATCTCTCTCCCACCTGGAGCACAACAGTGAACCACACAAAAATTGCAACCAGCTGACTATTAAGATGTTGTGGTGATAATTGCTGCCTGTCAGAAGAAATGAGTGCCTGCTTGGTTGGGTAAGTTGTCTTTCACCTTTTGGTTGAAATATATCTGTTGGATGTCATTCTTCCCTTCTGGAGCAATGACTGTAAAGGTCTTCACAAACCAAATTCAGTCTCAGCAAAAAGACAGAAGATAAAAACAGTGTCCTAATTCAAACACAGTGGGCCATAAGGCTCATTAGGATATTAGATCAAGGTAAGGCACAGGATAAATATTTAATATGAACACACTCTGTATTGCCAAATACACAACACATATATATATGCTACTATATTTACATATATATTGCTGTATTATATGCATCTCTTTATGGGTGTGTCCAAATACTTTATTAGTTCAGATGAATAGTGTAGTTTTAAAGAAAATGGTTGAAAATTATTTAAATGGGTTAATTTCAGTGAGTTGTCCTAACAGTGAGAGCAATCTGGATTCTTTGGAGATAAAACTAAATGAGAAAGTATGCTTCAAAGTCACACCTAATCACACCTGAAGGGGATTTAGTTCACCAATTCAGATTACCACTGGCTTGAAATAAATCCTCATGAACTCCATGGTGCGGACATGAATCTTTTGTACCCTCCAGTTCACTTTAGAGATCTTTTTGAATAAGGCCACATCACAGGCAAAAGTTAACAGCCAGTGACTAAGTCAGAAATGCCATTTTGAACTAGAATCATAGAAATTTTTGGGTTGGAAGGGACCGTTAACAGCCATCTTTTCCAAGCCCCCTTCAATGAGGGACATCTGCAACTAGACTAGTTTGCTCAGAGCCCCATCCAACTTGACATTGAATGTTCCTGAGAATGGAGCATCTACCACTTCTCTGGACTACCTGTTCCAATGTTTCACCATCTTAATAATTAAAAAGATTTTTTCCTTTATCCTTATCTTTTAGTTGTAAACCGTTACCCCTTGTCCTATAACTATCACCCTGCTAAAAAGTCTGTCCTCGTCTTTAGATACCGGGAGACTGCTATAAGGTCTCCACGGAATCTTCTCTTCTCCAGGCTGAACAGCTCCAAGACTCTCAGAATTCCTCATAGGAGAAGTGCTCTCCCACTCTAATCACCTTCATGGCCCTTCTCCAGACCTACTCCAGCAGGTTTCTTGTGCTGAAGACTTCAGAGCTGGATGCAGCACTTCAGGGACTCACCAGAGTGAATTAGAGGAGGGGAATATCACCTCCCTCGGCCTGCTGGACATGCTTCTTTTGGTGCAGTCCAGGATATAGGTGGTTTTCTGGGCTGCAAAAGTGCATTGCCAGCTCAAGTTCTGATTTTCATCCACCAGTACCCACAAGTCCTTCTCCACAGGGCTGCTCTCAACCCCTTCATCCTCCAGCCTGTATTCATACTGGAGGTTGCCCTGACTATATTCAGGGACTTGTGCTTGGCCTTGTTGAACCTCAGGTACATGTGTACCCACTTCTTGATCTTTTCCAGGTCCCTCTGAATGGCATTGCATCCCTCAGGTGTGTCAGCCACACCACTCCACTTTATGTCTGCAAACTCCATGAGGGTGTACTCAGTCCCACTGTCTGTGTCATTGATGAAGATATTAAACAGTACTGATCCCAGTACAACTCTACAAGGGACACCACTCATCACTTGTGTCCATCTGGACATTGAGCCACTGACCACCACTCTCTGTGTGATCAGGTACACTTTGGCCTCTTGATTTTTTTTCCTCAAAGCCCCTTTCTATTCTTATACGAAAAAGTAAAGTATGGTTGTTTGTGTCTGTAGACAGTTAGGCAACCCAGTAAATATATTAAAAAGAATAAATATTGGTCTCTGTATGTAGTGTCTGTGAAAAACTGAAAGCATATTCCTCTTCTAATCAGTCTTTATCAATAATAAGATAAAACCAAACTGCTGATGATCCAATTACTCCAGTTTATACTTCAGTTCTGCTGAGCCTGTCATTATCAGCTCATTACAGAAACTTTCATGTCAAATTCCTGGTAGATCTGGAAAGGGAGTTCACATCAGCAAATATTGCTTATGCAAGTGAGAGTTGCAGAGTAACCCAGGGAGGAGATTCAGCAGTTGCAGCTCTCAGTGTTCATAACACCAATAACTAGCTATACAAAATTACATTATTTTGACACACTGCATTTTACTGGTACAGTATTTCACAGTAGGTTCACATGCCCCTCCACTCCATATGTTTCAATCCATATGCTTCAGTCAGGCCATATGCTGTTGAAGCAAGTATATTACAATGTATTACTTGGAGGTTGACAAGCACTTCTGGACTCAAGGTACTATGTCTTCAAGATAACAGGAGAGTATTTTCCTTCAGATTTATAGTATATTTAAGGAAAAAACCTGACTTTTAAGAGAGACAGTCCTTAGACAGCAATCACATCAGCAACAAGATCTCTAAGTCTTCTGTAACTTTAAACTGTTCAGAAAACCACAAACTTTAAATTACTCAATTTTATAAAAAAAATAATTTAAAAAACCCAAACAAACAAACAAAAAAAAAGGAAACCCACAATTATTTTTTGTTTGTTTGTTTACTTACATTGGCTGCCTAGATGTATTGAGACAGCAACACAGTCATTGCAGGCAAAGCAGAGAAGAAGTTACAGAGGGAGTGCAGCTGTCAGTGGTTTCTGCCTGAAGCTACTAAGTTCTTCCTGAAAACCTGTGTGTCCTTCAGGATTTCTGTCATCCAGAAAACACTATCTGTGCTGTTATGTGTACAAGCACAGGATTAGAAAGGGCAAAATAAGACCAGCAATAGGCAACCTTCCTATATAATTGAGCCCATTTTATGAGGTCATTGGCTTTGGAAGGAAACATAGTCATAAAATTTTGGGCAATTTTTTTTTTCTGTTAAAACTGAGTAGACGAGGGAGGGCAGAAAACTTGGACTCTACCTGTCTGAACCATAGCAGAGGCCAGAGAAGGGGCATAGAAAGGTCAGAGGGACCTTGGGGACCCTGGGGACCTTGAACTCATTACTTGGACTTCTAATTTGTGTGCGTCTTGTGGGGTACGTCAAGGGGATGAGGTTTGCATTTGTTTGTTTTTATCGTCAGAGTTGCCTTGTGGCCTCCACTAAAATGAAGAAGTATAATCTCCAAGGGGCAAAATGAAAGCCAGCAAACCTCCCGCCAAAAAAACAGATAGGGAAAAATGGCTTCTGGGCCTTCCTCTTTGGGACATTTGCCAGGTGAAACATTTTAGGATTTCTCCACCATTTACATAAACATGTCTTTCTTGTTTTCTTAATCATATTAGGCTGGGAGTGTGGTTTTTTTCTATTATTTTTTGTTTCTCTGTTGGTTAGGAAAATAAATTGTCAGTGCTTTACATACCTTGGTTGTCCAGCTTTAGGGTTTGTCTTTTAAGAGAGCATGGTAATAATCTTAGCGTTTTCTCACCAGTATTGTATTGCATAAGTGCAGCCAAATTTTATGGTTGCAGAAAACATTAACAGGCCAGGCCAAGAGGCACTTTTTTCATTTTGATTTAATATGAAATTTTACATTGCATCCCCAGTTTTTTGCATCATTACTATAATTGTTTGGCATGTTTTATTTTTCACACCAACTGCAGAAGGGCACTCTGCCTGGCCCCCAACTCAGATCTGGGGAGGTCAGCCAGTCAAAAACGTTTGTGTGCGATGTAGTATTATTAACTGCATTTCATAAATCTTAGCTGACTTCCAGTCTAAACTCCTACTTGTTTCTTGCTGGTATTTTCCTCTTTCTTTTTTTTTTTTTGCTGGTTCACAAAGTATTTCCTTTTTAAAACTTGGCCAATATTTATAGAAGAATACAGAGGGCACAACATTTAACATATCAAACAAGGACAGATTCCCTGCTTAGAGTAACTTTGAATGTCAGGGCTCAGTCATGCTGTGTAGGCACAACCGAGATTATCATGCTTTGACAAGATAAAATTGCTCTGGAGCTTCAAGGCAGAGAAGAGGACTACACCCTACTCTGCCTTTCTCTTGGAAATTCCAGATTATTGCTTCACTGCAGCTGACCTGTTCTTTACAAGATAAGGAAACCAGTTTATTCTTTCCCTCTTCCTATCCCACACAAATCCTTCGCTAATCCTTTTGGAACAATTTTCCCCTATGATAGAAACCACAAGGTGAAATTTTTAAAATGGTAGCCAAACAGTGTGGGGACCTGTAAGAAGCAGTCACCACCCAATGTAGGCACACATGAAGGCCAAGCTCTTTTTTCCTGTCCCATTCCTAGAAAAGTACATGGGGCTGAACGTTCAGGAAAACCTACTAAACTATCATAAGCAACACCATCTACCACCCTTTAGAGCAGTATAACGGGGGATACTTCCTAATTTACCTTTCAGACTATTCAGAAGAGTGAGTTACAAAGAGACTGATCAGTGACATAATAAGAAGAATGAAGAAGAAAAAGCAAAGCTGGAACTGAAGAAGGAAGGTTGGTAGAGGGTGAGGTCTATCCTCAAGTTACTCTGTCTGACACATATAAAGCTCTGGCTTGGAAATAAGCTTGAATTCTCACATAGTGATTAGAAATGTCATGGTAAGAAGAGACTGGGGAGAAGGTTCCAGGCATATCAGTAATGAGTCTTTAACAACGAGACCCTTGCAAGTTAGGCCTCAGCAAAGACTAATCTGGGAAGATATCTGAGCAAAAGATATCAGATACATAGTTATGTAGAAGAGAATTTAGTTTCTAAAGAAAATGTACTGACTTCTTTCTGCACTCCAACATGATGCAAATGCCACACTGCAGCTATAGGGGACATGTTGAGTCAATGCTCAACATGGCACTAAGAGAATCTAATTTATTATTGCTGCTATTTTTATTACAGTTATTCCACTGGGAATAAAAAAAGCTCTGCAACTTAAAGACTGGTGTTTTTTTCTGCTTTCCTCTTGCTAAAACTTAGTGCAAGTCATAGCTCCAGAGAAACCATCTGGGATTTCAGACATAGAGACTTATCAGTCCCTCTGCATGAGAAACTGAAATTCTGCTACAAATAGTGTCGTCTCCATTTCACAATTGGATAACTTTATCATTATGCATGAATTCTGAGCATTAATTTTTTATTTGTTTGTTATGATGCCAGGTATCTCACATGAGGCACAGGACTATTTTATAGAACATTGGAGAGCAGTGAAAAATTTAGAGGCTTTAAAGCCACGAGAATAAATTATTGTTTTTCCCTTGGAGGGTAAATTGCTAAAAAATAAAAACAGAACACCTGTCTTAGGTCAAGAAAAATTTTAATTTTAGTAAGTTATCTTGTAAAAAAAAAAGATAGTTCCCTTCAGGGGCTGGGAGGGGAGGAGTGAGAAGCTGTAGAAGAGTAGAAATTTGAACATTTTTTATAATTTTTGACAGATGTTATGGGGTTTTTTAATTCAACATAAATTTTCAAAAAACCCTCTAGTTTTGTCAAAATTTCTTTTTTGCTCTTTATGGCCCCCAGAAACATAAATTGTATTATCCTGTACATCCTATATAAGATTTAATGATAATCTGGTCAATGTGTAAGTATTTCTTAAAATGCTGGTGCAATTGAACATATCACATCAGAGAACTCCTCTCCACAGACTACTAGCTTTGCAATTGATTCTGAAAGTGAAGTTTTAAACAAAAATGATCCAAGAGGGTTTTTTGCCTCTAACGGGAATTTCCTCAGTCATTAAACAACATGGATAAATATTAAACATTAGAATAAACAAATATTGGCATACAGGATCCTCATAAACATTAAAAAGGGATTAACTGAGCTCTGAATCCCTGGCTCTGTTAGTATAGCTCAGGAAATTTATTACTTTTTTCAAAATAATGGGTGTACATTTTGTACCGCTGCACAGGTTTTTATATGGGGCTTGTAAAGTTTGCTGTTGACTGTATCCATATCTGGAGAAATTACTCAATGATGGCATCTAATCTGTGTTTCAGCCAAGGCTGAAACTCTTAGAGCGTGGTCCAGATTTTTTCCCTTTATCCACTGACAGTGTCATTTTCATGCTATTCAGAAAGCATAAACATTTCTAAACACCTGCCATAGCTAGTAGCTTTTGATACAAACCAAACACACAGAATAAAGAATTACAATTTCATTAGGGCTTCATTGACAATAACTGTGTCTCAGGCTGCAAGGAGGGAATGAAGGGCACCTTCATAATATTATCAAGAGAAAAAATACAATCTTCATTCTTTGGTTGCTTGAGAATAAACAACTTTAAGTATAGTTGAACAGGTGGTGCCAAGATTACCAATGTAGTTTCCTCAATCTGATTTTTCTGATGTACTAAGCACCTGAAAAAATACTTCCTGTTCTTTGCCAGCTTTCTCTCTCTCTTTACATGTATGTATACACAAATCACACATAGAGAAATAAAATAATCAGCTCTTTTCCATAAGCATCCTTTTTTTTCACCAATGTATAAAGAAGTGCATTCTATGGTTCACCCGTTTTGGCAAATTTCCATAGCCAATAATTCCCTATAAAATTTATCTGTGAAAATGCCCATTTGTATTAGTACCAGAGGAATGACAGTTTGAGCAGTTCTGCCATCAGTAACTGTGGCTTTATCTCAGTAGGAAGGATATAGTCTTACTGAGGACTGCATTGCTTCAAGTCAATGTCACTAAATACAAACTATTTGTTTTGTTGTTATCAGTGTAAGGTCCAGGTAGCAGCATTCTGCAGAGCTTTCATTTTCCAAGTGGTCTAAGATACAATCATTACAACAGACTAGTCCTGGAGAGATAAATACATCCTGATAATACAACAGGGGTGAAAATCAAATGTCAGTTTGTACTGACAAAGAACAAAACCAGAATATTTCACTCAGAGTTCCTGCTGGAGCAGTCAGAAAACAAAACAAATAAAATGATCTCCAAATTCTGAACCAAAACTGAATTTTGGCAAAGAGGTAATCAAACCTTTCTTCTAGCTCCTTCCTGCTAACTGCTAATCTCCCCGACTCAGACACACACTCATCATAAAAATAACCTGGACCTCTTAATTAAAACTGCCCTGGTGGAGCCTGGCATTCTCAGGTGCCCCTGATCCAACAGCCTGGTCTTGCATGGGAATGGGAGGACTGAGAGAAGTGGACATCTCTGATACCCACTTTATGTTTATTTGACCTCCTTAAGTCTTTGTTTATACACCTTTCTTTCCTAGTGAGAAAAAAATCCCACTACACCAACAGAACAATAACAATAACAATATTTGTTAAAATATTTCTCTTAAATTAAAAAAGAAATCAGTGAGTTCAATGCAGGTACCTGGCTTATTCATAAGGCAGGGAGAAAAGAGAATACAGTGAAATATATACAACTGTATAAACATTTGGCATTTTAGCCATTATAAAATCTAAAGTATTCAGCTGTAGATTCTTTATTGTCTCTTCATCTTCATTCTCTCAAACAAATCTTGAGCAGGCAAATTTTCAGAGGAAGCTCTTGAGGAAGATATAAAGGAGGAGATGGTAAAATCCAGAGAGCTTTTTTATATGTTTGGGGGGGTCATTTTTTCACAGTTCTTAAGCTATGCATAACCAGAACCTCTGGTTCACCATAACATGCTTTCAGTGTGGCTGTAAATGAAGATAAGAGACTATTATTGGAAAAATTGTCAATGGAGAGAGGAATTCATACAGCAGAGATGTAGGAAGGGACACTGCTGGGGGAAGAGACTTGAAGACAAGGAAATAAGAACAACTGACCACCTAACAAATAAGTAGATTTGGAAAAATATGTAAGTCAATCCATGGTGAAGTTACAGGAAATTCAAGGAGTGCTTTGAATAAAAGAGCCTCTTTTCGTTTGCCCCTCTTTTCGTGTGCATAACAGAAGTTTTCCTGTTAGAGCCAGGTTAGTGAATACACTTTATCTTGGGAATCCAGTAAGTGGAAGAGTAGAGGGCTTTCTGCCTGCCAGAGGAAGCCTAAACTATTTATATTTGACAAGAGGGAGTAAGAAAATCTTATGGAGCAAGGCATTTTTCAGGGATTTAAATGACTCTGTACGTGATTCTATGATTTACAGTTCTGCCACTGATCTATTGCATGACCTTAGGCAAGTTACTTCACCTTTATGCCTCAGTTAACCTGTTATACTGACATAATAACACTGAGCCTTACTGGGCTTCAAGATGATGAAACATTTCTTTCCTAGAGCTAAATCGTCTCTGTGATGTGAAAAAAACCCCTCACCGGTGATTAATCCAATCCGTTGTTCAAACTGAGCAAATGTACTTACATGTTCGAAAACAAAATAATTTCAAACTTTAATGGTCTGATTTTTTAATTTGTAATTAGAATTTATAACTGATGTGGAAAGGTTTGACTAAAAAGAATCATGAGGGTTTTCTAATATGAGCCAAGGAGTGAATTTGTGGGGATCTCTGTGGTAGGGAACATGCATATAACAATTGGGAGTCCCTTTGCATTCCCTCCAGCATGCCTCTGGCTGTAGGAGCCAGAATCTAGCCCTAAATTAATAATTAGCACTTTCAGTTTAAGCTCTCCAGGAAATGTCATGAGGACAGACAGAAGTAGTAGAAAATGTTAGTGGGCAGTGTAGAAAGATAAGTGCCAAGAGATTTATACCGTGCATTCTTGACAAGCCAGAACATCAGCATTTAAATAACCCACTGGCAAGACCTTTCACATCATTTGACTGTGGTGGGAGGAGAAACTCTACAGGGATGGTCTGTGTGTCTTCATAGTTAATAAGAAAGAGGTACTCACATCAGCATGTATGTGAGTTCAGAATGGGATAAAACCTCTGCATTTGCAAGTGGCTAAAGTCACATATATCAGGTTATGCTTGCCCTTAGCTGTGTATGCATTTTGAATTTAGCAGAAGAAAGTAGGGCCCTAAAACTTTCTGATCAACAAGAAAATAGATTAAACTCAGTGATAGAAATATCACAAATACTATTTTAAGAGGTGCTTTAAAAATCTTGTCTTCCAATACAATATGGTGACATACTTTTCATTGGAGATAATACTGCCAGTGTGCACTGTGGGGCATTATGGACACATATTTGATGAAGGCCCAAAGAAGCATACAATTTTATACACATATTAGTCCCAAGCATGACATTCTTAGTGCAATTATCTAAATCTTACCACTTCCTCCTACAGGTATATAATTAAATTCGATGTAAAAACACCATCCACAAATGAAGAAAAAAAAATGTTTGGAATAACATACTTTCCAAGTATCCTGTAAATTATCCTAAATAAGTAGGCACTAATTTTTGCAGAGTTGGCATTTCATTCCCAAGTGTTGTAACATGCCACTGAGTCAGCTGAAGAATATTTGATTTGTTATTAACACATCTATTAAACTAAAAAAGCACATTTCATAATTTATGTGTGAAAAACTCTATTAAAATGCAACATCTGTTTTACTCCTTGATTTCTCAAGTTCTATAAGGGATGAGAAATTGCTTGAGCTGAGTTTGTGATCTAAGTTTTTTGAACATTATGTCAGAATAGGAAATAGTTGACACAGAAATTGTAAAGCTGTATGTGAAAATCTGGAATAAAATAAAAAATGTATTCCACCCATGCCTGAAAACATCCAAGGGACCAGAATGTCACAGAATTGTGCGTGTGTGTGTTTGTATCTATCTGCATATGTATAAATAAAATAAAAATATACAATGTATACATGTAAAATATATGTATACTGTGTATATGGTGTGCATACATATTTGTCATATATATATAAAAGAAAATAACTGCAGATGATACTACATCTTCAAATATGATGTTTGCTTAAATTAAAAAAAGGCTCTTGTGTTCTACAGAAACAAAATTGAGGTTTTTCATTAAACCTACCTACTTCATGTATCAAAGAGCCCATCACAGGATGTCGTAGTCATATTAGAGAAGCTTCTCCGAAAAGAGTCTGAGATTTAGGTGGGTTTTAGTTGTTTAAACACCCTTCTGGGTTAGCAGCGGTTCACAGCCAGTTATATAGATATGTTAACCACCATAGCAGCACTTCTACCACAACACAGACGTGCTCACAGGGTGGGATGCAAGTCCTGGTGGTGTTCAGCCCTGAGCTGAACCAAATAAAGCAAATCAGACCTGGCTTCTTGGCTGCAGGGTGTACTAGCTTCTGGGCTTTGGGATAACCCAAATTTCTATGCACACACATGCAGAATGTGTATATAAAATGAGCACACACATCCTGTGTAACTCTGGGTGCCAGGTGTCTGGGGCACAGTACTGTGGAGTACTGTCATCCCTAAGGTTATGCCTGCCTTGTCAGGAAACCTGCCAAAGGTGTGCTGAAGACCATGTGGGTTTTGAATCCTTCTGCGGCTGAAGCATGAAGAAGGGCTGAAAGCTATCTCAGGATATTAAGATTTACCTCTATATGTGGTCCCCAGTAGAAATACAAGCACCTTTAGTGACCTGCTGGCAGCAACAGAGGCACTTTAAGGGTTAGACAGCAGCTGAGCTGCAGTTTTGAGAATAACAGTGGTGTCAAAACGGGGATTTAGCTAGTGGTCCTCATTTAGATATTAAAATAACTTCAGTTAGTTGGAAAATTTGAAACTGTTCCTCAGAAAAAAAATCTGGCTTTAATTGTGGCTGCTGAGCGGTTTCAAAAATCTGGTCCCGTACAAACACACTGTAAATGTAAGCAAATACTGATCCCTTGCTGAGTTCTCAGATCTTTTGCAAACAATCTGAGCCTTCATAAAAATACACAATTTTTCACTTATCCTATATTTTTTCTCATATTAGGTCGCTAGCCAAAAACCTTCTTGCCAGCAGTCAGTTTAATATGCAGAAGGAAACAGTCTTATTAGTTTAGTTTATTTATGATGACAAAAGGAAAAGCATGAAAACCCCAAGATGTAAGTGGCAATTTATTCCTGATAAGTAGTAAATCAGCAGGATTTCACTACCCACATGGGAACATGCAGTTAAATAATTGATGATAAATAATGAGCCTCATAAATGTTCACAGTGTTTCTGAGCAACTATTTACACATGAGCTCATTCTACAAACTCTCCTGCTGCTATGACCATGATAACCTGATGTCCTTACTGCATTACAGAAACATAAGATGATAACACCAATCGTCTCTGTGGTTAAGTTTATATTATTCATTACCAGGTTAAACTATTTATTCACTGCCTCCAAGACAGTGCTGGGTTAATATATCAAACTGATGCATCTTTTGTCATGATAAACTTAGCTCACACTATATCACCATGCATTCCACTGATGTGGCCTTTGACTGAAAAAAAAATAAATGTGCAGAATCATTAAAAGAAATGAGTAAAGGGAGACAACTGTAAACCTTTATGTTCTGGGTCACAAACCAGTGAAAAATACTGGTACTAGAATAAAAAATAAATATAAAAATGCAGTAACAAAGTATTTTCCAAGATATCACAGAGTCTGAACACCTGTAAATTTGTATGCATCCTTTTTCATCATCACTGTTCAGCACTGGGCATCAGAAAAGCCCAAAATCGGCACTAACATGATAATCTTTACATTACTGAACCTGGGAAACCCTGAAGCTCTTGAAAAAATAAATCACCTGAGAATTCCCTCAGTCCTCATTGACACATGTGTTGATAAAGCAGCCAGGATTGTACAAATGTTTATTTCTGGGGTTTTTTTTCCTTTCCTTTCTCTCTAGGTTGTGATCTTTTTTCTCCTGTATTGTCTAGCTATTACACAGTGAATTTAATGTGAAGCAAGATCAGGAACTTCAATAGTTCAAATCTGTTGTGCTGTTCGTCTTTTGTTTTGCTTCGGAAGCATCCAGCAGGACTCCACAATGACCTGACCTACTGGGGCTGAGGGTAATCACAGTTGTCTCTGATTCTGATCTTCTGACATCCTGAACACATGGTCATTCTATGTGTAAAAATTATTAAATTCAGCACTGAATTGAAGTTCAGAGCCTTATGAAAATCCACCCTTCTAGATGGACCTCCCATGCTCAAAAATACTTTTGGAAAGTTTTTGAAATAGCCCCTGACCATTAAAAAACAGGATTTAGGGTGGCTTTGAAGGAGATAATACTGTTGGATGTCTGGCATGGTGCACTGCTTACACACATGTAAATTCAAGGTAGCAAATCACATGGCCACTCAGTTATTCTGTTGAAATTGATAAAACACAAATGAGAGGTGAGAAGAGAACTTGGCACAATTTTTCTTTTTTCAGTTTCAGAAGAAATGGAGGATGTGGGTATGGAGAAACTACAGAATGGTGATTTTTAAAAAATAGCACATACCAATTCACAAAGTCATATTTTATAACAGGAAATAGAAAGAGGGAACAGAATGCATTGAGCAAGTTTGTTTGGGTTTTTTTAAATAAATTTTAAAAAAAAGCTAAAACTAAAGTACGAACAGCCCAGACCATATCTGATGTATGAGGCTCTGCCTGAGCAGGGGAGAGTGGCTGTGTGAGAAGAGCCAAAGCCACAATCTCCTGCCAGGCGGATGAGTTGAGGACACAGCCCGAGCAGGGCATGGGGACAGCCCTGACACTTGCCTGGCCCGTGGCCCGAAAGGACTCAATGTATTCCACAGCAGGAGCTGTCTCCTGGGGGATGCACAGGGCAGAGGCAGCTTGGGCAGATGAGGGAAGCAGTCCTCACAGTCTGCACCAAGCACAACCCCCGACCAACAAGCAAGGTTTAATTATGTGGAGTTGAAAGGCAACAGGTTGGGCCCCAGCAGTCTGTTCCCAGCCCTTGCTGGCCTTCTGTTGGCAAAGAAGGCAGGGAACACTGAGGCACCAGCTTTCTGCCATGTAATCACTCCTCCAGCCTCCTGCTCCTCTACCTCCCTGATCCTCAGGCATCGATGCTCCTCTACCTGTCTGATCCTTGGCCTCCCAGATGCCCACAGGTCCTACAGCCCTGCCAGGGGTCACAGCTCCTTCTCCACAAAGAGTGCCCTGGGACTGTTCTACCGCTCCCTCGCCCTATCCGGTGTCCTCTCTCTGGGTTCCAGAAAGAGGTTTAGTGCTGTACTTGCCTATATCTGTAGGCTTTCCTGCTCACAATTTCCTTCCCAGCTAACCAAATTGTCATCACTGTAGTCTCTCTGAGCAGAGAGAAAACACAACATCTTTTCTTGCTCTCTATTCCTGAGAATGGTAAACATCCTTCAAGATCTCACTGCATTGTTAGAAGGGAGCCATAGGCACCTTGGGCATGTGTTTTTGTTATGGAAAAAGATATTAAATGTTAAACTGTTTTGCTTCTTGAGGTTTGCTTGTTTTAATAGCAGCCCTTTTTTTTAGGTCTCATTGAATTTCATCCACCTGGGAAATAAGGACTTGAACTCAAAATGAACTCAAAACAAGGGCTCTCCTTTTTGAGCATTACAGGTTGTAGAGATTCTGTAGGCAATTGTGTGTAGCTTAAAAAAGTGGGGGAAAAAAAGGTTTATTTTTATACTGTTACTCCAAAAAGCCCAGTTTTCACATCTCAGCTGGCATGTACTGACTTGCCTTAGAGAAACAGAAAAATTAAAAGACAGGCATTCAAAATAAACCACATAACAAATAAGCTATGTAACTGTCACCTCACAACATTTGTTTCTTGACACTGATGATTTTGCAAGAGAAATAATTTCTTCCTCTGGGACAGACTTATTTTTTTAAAAGATTACTGTATTCAGGTTGCACACCCTATCGTTGTAAAACCACATTTGGTGTCTGCAGCCTTTTGTTCAGAGGAGTTGCTTAAAAAGTCAGTGCATCGTAAGGTGACTTTTCATATTGATGATGTTGAAATATAATATAAATTCATTTTATTGATTAATGACAGGCAAACAATTAGAGGAAAGATAAATTTATGTGTAAATATGTATGTAAAAATATTCCCATGCACACATAATATGCATGTATATGTATGAATATTCAGTTGCACATATGTACCTATCTGTGAGAATATATGTATTATTAACAAGTCTGCATTTGATTATTTAACTCAGAGTTATTCAGAGTTAGGATTTTGTACTTTTAAACTGATAAACCAATGGGGAAAAAAAGTGGGTTTGAAAGGAGAAGAGGAAAGTCAAAGAGCTTTGCACATCTCAGTCAGTGTGGGAAAGTTGTTGATACTCATCTGAGTGAGGTAATTTGCAAGGAAGACTGGTACTGTCCCTAGGTTTGCTGAAATATAAAATGAAAATTGTTTTTCTCAAACCCCATTTTTTGCTGGACTAGGAGCAAACAAAGTTTGGTTACTGAATGAAACATGGAGGTCAGTAACTCCCATCTGAGAGGTGATAACTTCATAAGACACAATGGCCTGATCGCTCAGTGAAAAGCTAACTCCATGGCAAATTTGTTCCACAGAAACAGGAGAGTACTAACCCATTTCACATCATAATGAGACACACAGGGTCCTTTGGGAGAAAGTGTAGGAGATATTTCAATGACATAAATGTCATCACAAAGTCAAAATTTCTTCCAAAGGCTTTATTTAAGTCATGAGGAGTGGAAGGGTTATCTTCCTTGAAAATAAGTCTTACTGCATTATTGTGAATGTTCCCATATGAAATCTACTTCTCCTTGGAATCCTGCTAAGCCCTTGACCTCAGAAACATTTTGTTACAATGGTTTTTACACGGTAATAAAGAAAAGGTATTTTCTTTAATAGGTGTTAGTTGTGGTGTCTTTCATTAAATGCCCCTTGTTCTTTTATGACAAATGTCTTTATTGGAAAAACTAAATGAGAGCTCCTGATTTATTTTCTCAATATCATTATTTACATAAGTCATCTTTATCTAATCACCATTCTAATAAGTTACAATGTTCAGTACTTCCTCCTACAGAAAGCCTCTGAACCTCTAAATTTTTTTGATGTTCATTTCTGAACTCTATTTTTCTATCCATTTCTGCATGCAAAATGTTGCCAGCACTGCAGTCATCTAGTTGAAAGCAGACCACTGATGCTTTTCATATTTTTCTGTGCACTCTCTCTCCAACATCTAAGCATTTTTGTTCATTGTTTTAACAATGGACATACCTTCACAGTTTTGTTGTGCACTTGGACCTGTAGGCAGATCCTTTCATTATGTTCTCCATTAGAATAGGTAAGCCAGTCTTCAAAGGGGTTTTAGCTAACTCCCTTTGTTTAACCTAAAATCATAGTGGGACTAAATTCAGGCACAGTCAGGAGAAAGGATAGTGAAGATGAGGTAGAAATAAGATTCCTCTCCTCACAGAAGATCAAGAGTCACATCATCACATCACACTGCACAATGACATTTCTAGAGGAGGGAAAAGGAAAAGGGGAGGCAACTACTGCCCTGCTTACAGTGCCATCAAGGATGAGTGCTGAGACACATATTGACAAAATCATTATTATTTTTCACTAAAAGCTATTTTCCCCTTCCTGTTTTGGTGAGGAAGGAGTCCTCATAGAGATCCCCTTCTGAAAAACATTCAAACCCGACTGTGAATACCTGGAGTGCAAGGGCCAGGGACTTGAATTTTACTGTTACTTTGACATACAGTACCAGAGCATGCTCAGCCATTTGCTCATCAGCACAGGGGCAAGGACACCTGGCTTCTCACCCACAGCTGCCTGGGAGACACTATGTCAGCTAAGATATTAGGAGCACAGGGGACACTACTTGCTGGGGTCTGTCCCTTCCAAGACAGTCCTGTCCTCCGAGGCTTTCAGAGCACAGTGGTTTTCAACAAAAACCTTATTCACAACACTTATCATGATTGTGAGGGGTTTTCCACAAACTGTGTGCATTAAATGGAAGATAAGAGCTGTGTAAAAGCTCCCTGCTTCATCTGCTGTTACTTTAAGACTATATGCTACGTTAAGACTCTCCTACGGACCACAAAGATCTTTCTTTTTTACCATGTGAATAATGAAAAACAGACAAATGTCTGCTTTTAAGATAAACCACCCAGTGGAGGTTTCTTGTGTTTGGTGAGCTGAGAAATAGAAACTATTGCCCAAGCCACCAGCTATGGATTATCTCACTGAAAAATCATAGAATAGCAACAAACTATTAATTATCTTTTCTTACTGTAAACTACTGAAATCACTTTGTAAATGTTTTATTTTTATAATGATAAATATTTCTGTCACATAGTTTGTATAATTAATCATTTTTCAATCTAAGGGACCATCCCATTTTCACTGGAAAACTGTTTATAAAAAACCTCGAGAGTGAAAGATTGTTAATAAATTTTTCAATGTACACTCTATGTTTTTTTTGGTTAAACAGTCACTTGGTATTTGTGGGATGTTTGCACTGACATTCAGACTATGTCAAATTATGCAGCTAAGCTGTTTCCACAGAGGAATGGGCGTTAAAAAAGCGTGGACTTGGGAGCTGTTCAATGATTCTCAATTTAGCTTCTGTAAAAGAAACTTAAACTTCTGAAGAAAGGTTGTTGGAAGCAGCTTTATGGGATGAAAAGTGGGAAAGAGATAATTAAGAATCCCCTGTTATGTTCATTCCCCAAACTAATAATACTATTTTTAAACAATATAACATGAGAAACTAAGTATTCTCATTCTGTATTTCTTGTGTTCACATCACAGAAGGCAACAGTATATGACAAACAAATTTATCATACACGCCCAGCTTCCTTAACAGCTCTGCAACTACTCTCCCAAGAGTCTTCCAAGTTTCTTAAGAAACAACACCCCCAATGTCTTTTCAGCTATAAACTTGCAATGAAACAATCCCTTTCTTCAGTGTAATGATAGGATCTTTTTTAACATCCTTGATTGAGCAGAGCACCTTCCACCTCAAAAGCATCTTTCATATTGCTAACAGTGTCAAGTGGACAATCATGTGATACTGAAGGACTTAATTGAAGTGAGAAATTAATTTGATAATATCATTCTGCATTTGTGTTTCCAAGATTCCTATTCTGTGTTTTCAAACTACCTAGGACATTGTAAAAGACATGTTGAGTTTGGCTTGTAATAAGGATTTGATTGGCATTCTTTGTGCACTTGCATACTACTGCAGGCAACCTAAACTTTTGAACTCAAGATTAGGATTCTCTGTTGAAATATTTCTTATGAAAGATGATATTTTTCCAGATCAAATTTTTAAATATGTAAAATTAGGATGCAATTTTTTCCTTTCAAAAACATTTGTAAGTAAGCAACGTTAATCAAACTTGGTTCTCAAAATGGGTATAACTCAGCTGTTTCAAGATCTCTTCTGTTTAGGTTTCCTGTTACTCTTTTTTCCCCTAATGGTCTCAAATTTCCTACACATTGCATTCATAGAATTTCAAGAAATTTCTCTATCATGGGAACTTGACGCTACTCATGGAAGTAAAAACAGAGCCATGAAAGAATGAAACTTTATTTCCATAATGTTACAACAGCTGTGAAGGACACAGATTAATGTCAAATTGAGACAAAACAAAAGCTTTTTCTTGCAGAATATCAGTACATAATAATTTAATATTTTATACTAAAATCAAAGTTGAATGTCACAGCACTCAAATTCCCTATTTGTTTCCATTCTAATGCCCAAATGATTTTGGTTTATTTTCAAATCAAGTATTGCTATATTTGATTTCCCATCTCATTATGAAAGAAAAAGATTTCTGAACATTTGTAGTCATTTTAAGAGAAATGCAAATACTGCTTGCAATACAACACAATATTGATCACAGTTTCCATCCAGAATGGAATTCTTATTACTGTATTTACATGATATATTCAGTCTCTTTTTCTTAGGTGCATCTCACACACTGCCTCATATTGGCTCAGTTCCACATAACACAAAGGCAAAGAGCGTTTTTTCTGGAGATATGCCCAGAAAAATTTAACGTTGCACATGTAAAAATTCTAGTAGCAGTTGTGCCACTACAAACCTCAGCAGATATTACAGTCACACCTCAAAACCACAACCAAAATGTAACTGATTGAATCATATTTAAGCTGGTGGATGCTACGAACATTTCTAAATTATAACTTTTTCCTCCTCTGACATTGAGAACAAGAAGAATGTGCACAGAGGCAAGAGAGTTGCTTCAACCAAGTGTGGCAGTGCGGTGCACTATTTTAACTGTAGCAACAAGTATACCACCTTCATTCCTTGATGACTATTGTCATTGCTACGCATGTTCTTGTAAAATTTCTTGCACACCTTAGAGAGACTGCCAGGAACAAAAGAAAAAGAAAGGGGGAACAAAAACATAGAACAGCCACAATAAATAATCTCAGTCCTTGTGCCATGTTTCATGTGACATTTAGCCATGATCTGATGTTGCTAAGTTCCAACCAGACAGTAAAGACATGTTCATACAGCAATGTGTTCAAACACATGCCAATGGAATTATTCAAAAATTTGAATTTATTCTTTTTTTGTTGTGTGACTTTTACCTCACAGAGATTTTGCATGGGAATCAAAACTTCTCACTTACTTGATTTATAACTAGCTCATACATGCTCCAGCACTTTTCAAAGCATACTGTGGCTATAATGAGAAACACTTAAGAGTGCTGATCTATTCATTGTAAGTATGTGTGGGTAAGGCGTAATAATTGTGAGGCTATGCTTGTTCTCAACTTACAATGGTGAGCGTTCAACGATTGCCAGGTGAAGTATTAACCATTTCCCCTGTGTCGCCCCCATATAAATGAAAATACTGAAAAGCTACAGAATTAGAGGCCATGCTGAAAACTGTCAGTTCTAGCTTCTCAAAGCTTTCATTACCCATGTCATCTGTGATGACATAACAAAAAATTCTTTGATCTTGTAAGAAGAGGAAAAAAACCTAAATTGAATGTGAATTGTAGTACAGGAGACCTCACACGGCTTTTTAAAAAGGCAAAGGGTTCCTGAGATCACCCATTTTATCCATTGTCAAGAAAGGCCCACGTCTATCTTGGAAGCCACCTTTTCTGGCACAAATGGTGAGATATCACCTCAGACAAACCTCATAGGTTTTCAAAGGGATGTGCAGGAGGTTCACTAACAATTGCCTGTATTTGTCAATGGGTAGTTAATAAACACACTGCTTTGAAAATTTACCTCTGCACGTCCGCTCTTCTTTCAGTTGTACAATGGCAGCAGCCAGTTTTCTAAAGAAGCTCCACCCAGTCGGCCTTTCCAGCTGAGAGGGCAGGAGGACATCTGTCTCCAGATACAGTGTCAATCATATTCTAACAATCAGTGCTTCTCTGAGGCTCAATTATTGTTTGCACTAAGTGATCTATTTCTCTAGTTAGTCTTCTAAACTCCCTTTTCCAAGGTTACTGATTACGAGATATAAAAATCTATCTCTCGCGTGACTTTTTTCCCTAAAAGGTTTTTTGTCATCGAGACACTGGGCCACATTCTTTATGCATTAGATCCCAGATTCTTTCCTGATGGCTTTTCAGTGTTTTTACCCCAGAATATCTCTGTCTGATTTATCTCTCAGTCTAATGCCATCTCACTCTAATTGTGTCTTTTCTCTTCTTTTGCAGTAAGACTCATTTTTGAGAGAAGGGTCTGCAGTGTTTACTGCACACTCCCCTAACTAGAGAACTTTTCATCTTGTCCATTTGTGAAATGCTACATGTACCAAACAGTAAAATAAGAAATTATTAAACATAAAATAATATACTAAGTAAAAATGATAAAGCGAAGCATGCCTCAAATAGAAATATGATTCATAGCTTTCAGAGTAAGCTAATAACAAATCCATTTGTCATGTGCTTGGCTATATTAATGAGTTTCTATACTTATTTAATTTACTCATCCAAAATGTTTATTAGGGGTATTTTACTCTGTGGCATATGTACTATCATGCAGCCAAAAACATATCTTATATTCATGTTTCAGATATAATTTGTCATATAATATCTCTCTCCATCCTAATATGAAATCATCAGAAACACTTGAAAACAGAAGGTATGAATTCTTCAGGGGCCTTCAAACAGAAACAGGATTTTTTCCTGTACAGGGAGTCTAACTGGGAATTTGACATGTAAATCAGCAAAGAAGCTGATGTCAGCTTCCAGATTAACTTCTTTGCAAAGGTAAGACTCTAATTTCCATTTTAGGTGTTCCCAAACTTACCCCCATATGTTGAATTTCAAAGCACCACAGCTGGTTTTACTTGGCTCTGTCTCACAAGGGCTCCTGGCAAGCAAGATGATGAGTGCAAACAGGTAAGACTGCATGAGACATATGTCTTCACAAATAGCAGCAGCTCATCATGTGGTACTTATGTTTGTGTTTACTGATGTTTGAAGAATAATTTGTGGTTGTATTCACACCATCCTAGAGACCAGGAGCCTTTTTTCATTATATTTATGTTTATTATTGCATTGTAGTAATGTGCTGCCTTAATCTTTAAACCATTTTCATAACAATTTCTCTCTAAAGTTTGTGTACAGGTCCGTCTGAACTCCAGCCACCTCTGTAGGAAAAGGCTAATACACATCTGAATAGTCTAACTGGACAGTTGACTAGCATGAAAGTCTTTGCAGAATGTTAACGATCCATAGGCAAGTGGTGACTTAGACTCCTGTCAGAAACAGATATGTAGACTCATATTTGATTTGAAATTTTTCATATGCACAGTTATCTGACTATGCTTCCTCTCTTCTGTACCTGTGTAGGAATTGCTACAAAATACTGGAGGGTAAATGCAGCAGCTAAACCGAAATATACTCTAGTCCCTTGACCTTAATGAAATATTCATTGAAAAAATAGCAAAATCAAACACATGCACAAATATGATGAACAGGAAGTTCTTACTGGTATTTTGTTCCATATATCCTTTTCTTAATTTTTTTCCTATTCTCCCCGACTACGACATCTCTTACTATTTTAAATATTTCCTCTTCACTTTTAATGTTTACACACGATTTTGTAGAGTTCTGTGTCTTTCACTGCTGGTCATTTAGCCCAGCAACAGATATTTTGTCTCATTCTATGCATTTTCCTACTCTGTGACATCATTTTCTTTTTAATCTAATTTCCTATACAACAAGGATTGCTTTTGATGCAGATAAAAATTAGATATTGGACAAAAATCTCAAATATATTTATATCTTAGTATTCTTACTTTAAAGAAGTCAATTTAAATGCTGCTATTTTTATTTCAAAAGTGCCATGTTACTTAACAATCGGTGAGTGAGCAGATACAAGCTCAGGATATGCTCAAGTAGTCACATGCATCCTCAGCAGTCCTAGACAAGGCCATGTTTACGTTAGCACTGCACTGCTTTTAGCATTTGACAGATATGGTCATGGATATTTCAAGACAGTTTGAAAACAGTCTCTTTTGGAAAAGATTTAGAATAAAATGAGGCCACGCTAAAGACTGAGAGAACGGAAATTATTATTTTTTTACCCCTGACTTTTTTATTTTGAACAAGACTGGATGATTATGGCAAATTAACTCTGTGGATGTGTGCAAGAGATGAAGTATTGCTAGTAAAAGCCTCAATACTTAGTGGATGTTTACTATCTTACAGATACCTGTAAGACTGATTCTAGGGCATAAATCAAAACAGGACTTAAACAGGTAATTATTAGGCTAGCTTCAGAGATACCACATATAACTATCTTAAGAGAAGGATTTAGGGGTAGAGGGTGTAAAGCAGGAAAACTAGGAAACGTATCAGGAAAAATGGCAAGAAACTACTGCCCTTGCTATTGCTACTTTATATTTAGGTGTGCACTTCAAGCATTCTTGCAAACACTTCAATAGCAACATATAACCTTAATGTCATCCTTCTAATACAATCACTATAGGTCCCATCAATTTGAGCAAATACGTGCTACAACTTAGCATGTGGACATATTTTATACAAGCACCTGCAAAGCTGTGGGTTTTGTGAAAGAGGCCCATTTAATGCAGTTCTGTCCTGACTTTCCCACTGCACTTATTTCTCCCATCTTCTGAATCAGTACCTATCCCCCTGCACACATGTATACTGAATTCCTGAAAAAAATCACATTTGCTTTTGTTTTCAATGAAAATGTACTCAGAATTACTTTTACAGCTTTTTCAAAAGGGATCTCACAGAGTTTTAGCAGTTTCCTGTTTATTTTCTCATCTCTCTCACAATGGATTATTTGTTTAAATCATCATCATTATTAATGCTCAGCAGCATTAGTGTTCTGCTTCAGCCGAGTGGATTTTTAATACCATTTTCACCTGAGCCCATTGCAGAAACCACATATGAATAGTAACTTGGAGCATAACTTTATATTAAGATTATTTTTCAGGGCAGCTGTAAGGTTAGGCTACAGAGACTCACTCATATGAGAATGCCAGTACAATTCTGATGCAAGTGAACCTGTCATCAGTCATGCAGTTAATTGTGCATCAGTCTTGATCCCCTTTTCTACTACAGTCCTTCACATCAAGACCACAATCTAAGGCAGAAGTGTCAGCACTAACCAGCTTTGTAATATAAGTTCATCCTTAAATACATCAACTATTTTTTCTTATTTCTGAGCTAGTTGAAACAAATGGGGAGGAGGGACTTTATTTAGCTGTCAGTTGAGCCGAGAGTACAGACTGTACCTCTGGGAATATGGATACAACACAGAACGCCTGGTGTTCTCATGTTAATGTTAATACAGTGGATTCTGTTCCAGCTCACTTATTTTAGTACTGGAATTTGAGCCTAGGGAACAGACCTAATTTGTACAGTTTTATATTCAAACAGGGACAAACTTCATACAACTTCATTTCTTGCACAACTGTCCACATCTCCAGAAAGAAGCTGAATTATCATGATTTCGCTATTTAAGGATAGAATCGAGCTATGGAGAGGGTTTTCAGGGGTACTATATAACTCTGTTGGAACTGAGTAGTTCAGGTTTCCATTCCACCTCTCAGTCACCAGGGTATAGAAATGGGGCACAGATTTGGCATCTGAGTAAGGAAACTGTATATGAGCACAGACTCCTGCATAGAGAGTATAGCTGGTCACAGCTCTTAGCTGAAGGATTTATGGGTGGATATATTATGTCTCAGCATCTGTTCTGCATCACAGCTTCTGACATGGAGAAGGAATCTCCCACAGTGATTTGAGCAAAGACAACAATGCATTCATGGACAATATGGCAGACCAAATTTTGACCCTGAAAACAAAGTGTTTGGTTCATTGGGTGTTGCTTAGATTTTCTGAATGTAGTCAGGCTTCCTACTTCAGAATTCTACATAGTATTAGACATCAATAGCTAAATTCAGGTCACTGCATGATTTCATTATCATCTGTATATGCTCTGCCAAAATAAAACAATTCACATTTTAAATTAGAAAAAAGTACAATATCATTTTGTCTTTATTTCTGCCCAAGTTTGGCCTTATTCTTTGTCAGAAGCCTGGTAAGCAGCCTTTCCCAGTATATGCAGTGTATGATGTTCAACAGACGTAGAAATTTATTTCAGACTGAAGAATTTTCTTTTGGAAAAGTCTTATGGAGAGGTGTCACTTAAAAGTGAGCTTTGTTCCTTATTTTACATGACATTTTCCTCCTTTTTATGAAAAAAAAGAACCATTTTCACAGACTGAGCAAGTCTTCCAAAGTAATGAATCAGGTGTCCAATGTTTGGTTTCTCAGTCACATCATATCAACAATCACCAAGCTTGTACCAGGGATTTATTGTTTTTGTACCAGTCTTTTAAAATTAAAATATATTTTTCTGGTGTTATTATTGCTTAGATACTGTCATTCTCTCCGAATTCTTTAATGACCCTTATCATTGTCAGATGTGAGCACCTAAATCGTAATCAGGCAATCTGATAAGTCAAAAGTTCTGTGGAAATGATGCTAGAAAGAAGGTTTCACTACCTTTACTCAATTTCATTCTGCTGAGAACAATAAAAAACTAAATACTAAAACAGAGCAATTCTAAGAATATGTTTTATGGGAACAGAGGGTCATCATGGCTAGGCTTCGCGAACGAAGATTTGGGAAGGCTCTATCCACATTTGCTGCAGGCACGCTGGTGGCTTATGAGGCCAATACTTGACAGACAAATCCGATTGCAAAAGGCACAGCAGAAAGACTCCTTAGATGGTGTATTCTGCAATACACGGTTCTTTCTGCGTTGCCTTTTTTTCCTCGAGGGTGATCCTGCGTGTGTTCTCAAAGGAAGCAGCAGTGTTATAGATGGTGTGTCTCCAGGCCTCCCGATTTGAGGCCAGAGTAGACCAGTTATGTTGATCAATATGGCCAAGGCTGAGATGTTGTTTCAGGGAGTCCTTGTATCTTTTCTTCGGGGCTCCTCTCATGCGGCAGCCAGTGGCAAGTTCAGCATGGCCAAGTCAGATATGGCAATGCACTTTCTGAGCCCTTTTTAATTAAGAATGGTGTGAAACAAGGCTGCGTTCTCGCTCCTACCCTATTCACCGTCTTCTTTAGCATGATGCTCCAAAGGGCCACAGCAGACCTCAATGATCAGGACGGTATCTACATTCGATACCGTACTGATGGCAGTCTATTCAATCTAAGGCGACTGAAGGCCCACACTAAGACCTTAAACCATCTTGTCCGGGAGCTGCTTTATGCTGATGACGCCGCCCTTGTTGCCCACACAGAAGCAGCTCTGCAGCGTTTAACATCCTGCTTTGCAGATGCTGCTGAGCTCTTTGGTCTGGAGGTCAGCTTAAAGAAGACAGAGGTCCTCCATCAGCCTGCACCTCAGGATGTCCCCCATCATCCCCACATCACCATTGGTCAATCAGAGCTCAAATCAGTCCAACAGTTTAATTACCTCGGTAGCCTCATCTCCTCAGATGGTAAGATTGACGGGAACAGAGGGTAACAACTTGATTAACAGATGATCCCCAGAAAGAGGACTAAGAAACCTGTAATGAAATAATAACCAAAATTCAAACCTTTGTAGTACAGACTAAAACCCTGAAGAGTAACATCAATAATACTTTACCAAAGGACATGCTGGCACACAAAAATCTAACCAACAACTCCTTCACAAAGTGCAATCTGGGCCACTACTAGTTTGGATATTCAAGTCAGAATTCAGTCAGAATACTATAAATGCTTCAAATGTTGCTGTGATGGGACAGTTTTGCTCTTGTTTGAAAGCATAATCTGGAACTGACATACTGTATTCTTTGTTATAATTTAGGAGGAATGGGTATGAAGCAGCTTTCAAAAGAATACAGACAAATTTACTGTCAAATTCAACCATATATTGCATGTTGTAAGGCAATGAGAGCAGGGATGCTGTTTACAAGAATAAATTTAATTTCTCAGAGGACAAAAATATAACACAAAGAAATAGCTGACTGTCAGATAGTAGCTTTGAAATTGTTCATTTCTAGGGTGACAAAATTATTAATGAATGCACAGAAGGGTTTGAGTTTAATGGAAGCAAACACCATTCTGGGGTAATTAGTGGGATAGCTATCTCTGCTGAAGCAATGCCCCTCATTTACTTCATCCTCTGCCAAATTTTACAAAATTGGCAATGAGAATTATGAAAAAATAATTCGAGAATTGCTGAGCACTCTCAACCCTCTCCTGCTTTCAGAATGAATGAGGGTATTAAGCAGTACCCTGAGAAAAGACATAATTATTCCACTGCAGAGCTGTACACAGACTACTTCTGAGTGGGGATAGGTTATACACCCAGGTTAAATTGTTCATAGACATTTAACAACAAATTGATGTTAATGCACCGTCTGGTAACATGTGTCCAGTTCCTATTTATCTGATAATACAATTCCTTTCCTTACTGATAGCTTTTACCTTGAGAAAATGTCCTACATGTAGCAGTACAAATGTTAAAAAGCTGAGATATTTCAGAACTTATACGGTTTACTGAAAATGCTCTTCTATTTTGCAAAGAGACTTAGGTGCCAAGCACTCGTTGTTCATTGCTTGCACTGGTTGTATCTCCATATAAGCTGATTTCTTCACACAGAGGGTATTTGAAAGTTACTGTAAAGCATGTTATATGATCTCTTCTTTAATAAGAAAATCCTAAAAAATAAGGAACCTTCGGTTTCTTCAATCTAAATCTAAGCAGTTTGAAATTCTAAGTGTGCTTGATGTAAAGTCTGCTGCTACTGAACTCATTCAAAGTGCTTATGAGGGAAATCTAGTGCGTGTGGGTAATAACCTTCACAGGAAGAAAATAGCATAGAAATAGAGAGTGATGTGCTGCACTGAGAAGCTGAGCTGCCAGCACTTTTGTTTCCACCAATGCTATTTTATTAGCAGCAAGTAGAGATCCAGAAGTCTACCTTTCGGGGTGTGTCATTAAGTACTTGAGGGTTTTCAGTATCACAATTTGAACGGAAACATTAACAACTGAAAGACTTTCAAGATACACACTTTAGTCCACAGTGCAGTATCTTTTCCAGCCCCTTGTACAACTGTAAATTGGAATTAACCAATGGAAATGCCCAATGTAAATATTTAAATTGATTATTCTTATCTTAACTTGTGCATTAGCTAAAAAGCCCAAGAGGTTGCCAAGCAAACAGTCCTGAAGAGTTCTTACTGAAGAACAAGACCTTCCAGTTACTGAAGTGAAAATACACACAGAGCTTCTCCTAAAAATTAACTGTATGAATAGAAACATTATTAGCATTCCATTAGATACAAAACAGTGGGGGAAATTCTTGCCTATTGAGAAACAAATTTTTTTCTGAAAAACTATTGATTACATTTAAATACTTGTTAACTAAACTATCCAAAGGTCTAATTTTTCTTTATCAGTCACAGATATGCATTTTATTCCCCCCCCCCCAATGAATCTGTCTTAGATAAGTGGTATATTTTTTATAGGGTCTGTATTTTCATATCGTAACACTTTGACCAAAAAAAGGTGGGGGGTTTTTTGGTTGGCTTTTTGGTGGTTATTATTATTATTGTTGTTGTTGTTGTTGTATATAACACGCGACCATGCTATGGATCCCTCATTCATGCAATAGGAGTGCTCAGTAGTGTGGATTGTTCCATTTGTGTACCTTGAAGGATAATTTTCCCAAATCATTGCTAGATTTAGGCACCATTACCTACAATGCAGTGCCATGACAAGACTGTGTAAGTTGTGTCACTTACAGCATTCATGTGACAAGATTGCCTAGAAGTCTCATGCTACCTGCTACAGAAGGACAATTTCTGCCAGGTATGGAGGTCTGCACAGAAGTCTACCCTGGAACCACAGTTATCTCTACATCCAGTGGCAGCATGATACAGACATATCTGTAGCTTACCTAATGCCATTGCATCACATGAAGCATGGAATTTGATTCATCCAGTGTTCCATCTCTGCCCGCTCTGTAGAGTTCCCAAATCCAGCCTTATGTCAACATGATGGTTTTCATCAAAAAGTAACAGTAGTGTGTTTTTTTCAAAAGCCCTCTCTATCAGCCTCCACATGCCCACTGATGGCACAGGTTATAGACTTGACCAAGTGAAGCTGGCGCAAACTCTGGTACTTTAGAGAATATTTTCTTAATTTATTTTAATGTTTCATTTATGGCAACAGAAGAATATCTTCTTCAACATAAAAAAACTTTCCAGCTTAAATTGAACCAAACTATTTAAAAAAAACAGTATCAAGAGAAAAATTCCTGAGAATATTTCTGTATTCTTTCACTAAATGTGTATTCCTGTGACTTATTCAACTGGTCCTGAAGAATGGAGAAGGATTTATAATGGAAGTATTGACACTGTCAAAGACACCTGTTGACTTTCTAGCCTGGAATATTTGATGCACACATCCCTGTGATCTTTTCAGTAATGCTGTACCAACAAGGGTAATGTGTGCTGCAGCCCTCAGAAAGTGACACTCAGCACGATTTTATTTTTCTCATCTCATGGGAAGAACAATTGAAAAAATATGAAAAAATATGAAAATTCTGAGTATTTTTTGCATGAAATTATATTTTCAGATTACTGATGTTATGAACTGAAGAGACTCTCTGTTTTTTAAAGGGAAGGACTAAGAAAGGTTTTCTTCTTGATTAGTTTTAGTCATCTTCACCATGACTGTCTAGTTCAGGATTATGATTTCCATGTCTTCTCATCACAGAGAGGAATTGGTGTCACTAGAGTGTGCAACACCTTCCGTATCTGCAACATCTTAGTCATACAGAGTGAATACTTCTTTTCTTAGTCTTTCTTCTTTCTTAGGTCTTCTTTCTTAGGTCTTCCTGTTATATGTGCACTTGTAAAAACAGTTTCAAAATTTCCTCATCCTTTCTTTCACTTTTTTGCATCCAAACCTCCATATATCCAATGTAAGAGATTTCCTCACCCAGACAGATTATACGTAGTTAAATACTTGTAGCTCCACAGACACTGCCCTCTGTTTCAGCGTATCTTACTTTCCCATGCTGGGCATAGCTACCTTAGGTTTTCAGTTTGTCTTAAGGTCAAAATCTGTCCCTGCTCATCAAGAATTCCACTTAGTTTAGCAGTTGAACTTCTTGAATCGATTAATTACTGTTGTTGCAATACATAGTTGAAGTATGAGCAATTGTATAAAGTAAGCAGTGACTAACCAAGAGGGGAATAGAACGAACGTCACTGGCCTACTGACAAGAAATGAACCAAAACATGATTTGAAAAAAGATCCAGTTCTTTCTACATAGATTTAAAAAACAAAAAATGATGATACATGTTTAGGAGGTAGAATATATATGAAGGGAAATGCTTCTAAATTATTAAAAAAAACTGCTGGAGACAAAGCACATTATGTTTATGTGTTATAAATATATTTATATATGCCCACATGTATGTGTATATATGTGTGAATATATACGTTGTTAGGTGTGTGTACACACAGACGTTGTGCACGTGTATGAGGACAAAATATGTGTATTAGTTTGCAGTGTCAAATAATAGCAAAAATGTCACTGCAGTTAAACACAGAAAGACACACTTGTCACTGAAGTCTAGTCACTTTTCATATGTACTGCCCAGAACTGAACATAGTGTCTGCAGCACAAAATAGATCATTTCCCTTCTTCCTTTCCTCTGAATGTGCCATCTGACCTAATGGCTCCTCAAAACAACCCAACACAGGTTTCTATAGTTTCCTAGCTATGAAGTTTGAACACTTCTCCCTCTTTTTTCATCATAAAATCCAGGAATAATCTTCCTTTGTCGCTCATCCAGAATCCCTCCGTGACAGTTTCCATTCCCAGATCTCCATTTATGTTACAGATCCATTGACTATTTTTCTTTTTTGTACTAAGAAAAAGTAATCTTCCTGCAGAAATGCAGTGTCTTTTAAATACTCTCCACACACTAATTTTATCTTTAATATATATTTTTTTCTTCTTTCTCCGCTAGCTGTAGCCACGTCCTAATTTTAGGTTATAGAACTTAGTCCATCAAATCTAATTCCATAAAGAAACATTCCTCTCCCACATAATTATCTTTCCATCATCTCTTTTAACTGCAGAGTGGTCTAGAGCTATGTTTTCATTTGGGTCCTGTGTATTTTGATTTCTGCATGTAGTTACTGATTTTTTTTTCCCTCACAAAAGGGTATTTATTTTATAATGATCACCTGATGATGGGATAAATGGTTTTTCCCACTAAGCCCACACTAAAAAGTAGGCATTTAGCTCCTTGTGCTCCAGATGTAGAAAGATCTGTAGAAATTAGATGAAGTTCATTCATGCAGTGGAATGAAAGATAGAGGAGGAATATTTAAGCCAAATGTGCAAGAAAAATGTCTCAAACTTCCTGCCAGAGAATGGGTGCCAGAGAAGAAGGCTATGACCATGACTGAGAAAGAAAATTCATCCATTTCTGATTTGTGTGTCCTAGTTTGTGACTTTGGCATAAGGTGTTCAGTGTTACCTCTGAGTTATCTCTCTGAGTTGCTGCACAGCATTGAGATACACTTCCTCTGTTCTTTCCCTTCAATCTGAAAGGTAGGAATTTAGCATGAGATCCAAAAAAGAACCTTTGCCATCTGAGGCATCTAAACAGAATGGGCAGGGGATTTTTTTTTTTTTTTGATAACTCTCCTGAAGCTACATGTCTAAATCACCATTTGGGCACCTGAGTACTAGGGTAATGCTGTAGTAAACCTATTTAGCAAGTTTCACACACCCAAAATTACATCATTTCCGACATGCCACATAGGCAAGACCTTCCACCCACCTTACCACTCCCTGCAAAGCTACACCTGCTCTCTTGTGTGCACCCAAATCCATGCTCCAGGGATGCAGGGATAGTGGGCGATAAAGCTCACAATCAGAGTTAACGATACCCAAATGTGCCCCAACAAGTCCTCAGAGAATTGTTAAGGGTGTGAGTGAATTTACAGAGAAAGGTAAAAATATCTCAGTGAGTCTACACTAGTGTTACAAAAGGAATTTTTGAAAACTAGCACATTACAAGGAATTCACAGGCTATAGTACTAGTTAGTCAGATAAAATATCCAGACTCATACAACAAAGAAAGCCCTAAGTTTCTAACATTTCTCATGTAACCTTTAAAATGCAAATCTCTTCAAAAGCAAATTTGGAAGTGGAATAGTAAGTATGGGTAAAAGTAAATCAGATCATCAGATATTAGTTTATATTCCAAAATCACTTCCCGGCTGTGAAACTCTTTAAAAGTTGTGAAAGTTTTAGGATAATTCAGTAACAGTAAATTAGATTGTCCTAGATCATAGTTCCTGTGTTCTTATTAGTGTATCTATGTGTGGGCCTAAAGATAATTTGCATAGTACAATCTGTATTACAGCAAGATGGGGCAAGCACAATCTGTTTACTTTGGTTCAACAATTGCTCATTCTGTAGCCAAAGAAAAGGTGGGGCTGGTTCCTTCAGGTTCTCTCTGCTTAACCTTTTTTTTTTGCACCATTGCTACGTCTCACATTTGAGGTGTGGAAAGTGGCAAGCCTAAGATAATTTCTTTAAAGACTATCTGTTTCACTCTTACAGCTTCTCAACAGGACTTCTTGGCTTAAGAATGCACCACACTAACAGAAGATATCTAATTCCAAGTTTACCAGTCTGTGGTGAGAGCACTGCAAGATCAGGTCTGCATATGAGGATGTCAGTGGTGGGGTAAATAAAACAAATGAAGGGCTATTCCCCCACTCAAAATAAGATAGCATTGCTCACATCTGTATAGGTAAAGATTTTTTCTCTCACCTTCACCTACACTATGTGTTGCAAACAGTATGTGGCCTGTGCTATGCCCTGAAGCAAACGCCAGTATGTCTGGGAAAGTCTTAGCATAAGTTTTGTGCCAGGCAGAAGACTAACAATTAATGAGTCAACGAAGTGAGAGACTGCTTGAAACTGTACTGCAGCCCTTAGTTTATTATTTTAGATATACCTCTGACAAAAGGGAAGGAGGTGCCTGAGGGAGTGGGGTGTTTCATGTGTTCTTTTTTTCCATCATGAAATGAAGTCAACATGAGCAAGACTAGGGGTTCCAAGCAAACTTAGCAATTTTGTGCATCAGCATCGACAAAAGCAGAAGCTGACTTGGGACATCACCATTTTTCCATGCCTATCCTAAGGTCCTTCATTTTTTATTTGCAAAAATGGGGTGAATACGCATTCCTGAAACACCATTTGGGTGTTTTAAGGTGACTCTCAAAACTAGAAAGAATTCCCCATTAATACTTTTCCAGTGTCATAATTTTATTGCATACCAAATATGTATCCCCTCAAGAACATTATACATTTGTTTTAAATGGCCTGCTGTTTTATTAAGTTGTTTGGATTTGCCTATGCTGAGTTTATGGCTTTCTAATGAAACCCTTATTTTGGTTTCATTTCTGTGGAGAAGTGTCCCATGGCCTATACCATGTGTAATATGGTCATAGCTGTTTTAGGTAGTTCTCAGTGGACCTCAGAAAAACTTAGTCCACATAAATGATGGCATTCCTTCATGACCTTAATGAAGGACTGTTTAACCTTTAGCAGTCATGAAAAGGAGAAAGACAGCTTCGAGCTCTGCTGGATGACAGGATGTCCTGAGAATTTCTGCCTTTGGATCTGCAAACTTATGTACCTTCTTTTGCTATGGAGCAGAGCCACGCAGCATAAAAAGCCACGACTTAAAATGTCTCTAATATATTCGAACTGAAAGCATAAAATGCTCTCAATGTGTACTATGCTGTCAACTCTGCTTAGTCTTTACATAATTAGAATTATTTCAGATGTACATAGGAAATAAATTTTGAGACATTAATAATTTTGTTCCACTGCTTGGCAAATACCAATCAGATGCTGCTGTGTTGTGTAGTTTTATATTCTAAGAGTGGTTTTGATTTAGACGCCACTTTCAGGTTCATTTAGACAGCCATCACTCCTTTCTTAAAAAAATTGTTGTTCAGAAATCCCAGCACTGATTCTGTTAAATTAACTTTGCATGCCCAAACACCATCTCTTATGTCTTTTATGCACTGGTCTGGCTTAAGACAGAGTAACTGAAAAAGAGGAACTCAGTAGCAAAGAAGAGCCCTTTGTCACACAACGTTTGCTTCAAAACTGCATGGCCACAGACACAAGACTCCTATGAAATCAATTGGGTTTTAGTAATAGTTTACATAGCAACAGTAATTATCTGAGTTTCAAAAATAACATCAACTATACATTTAGTAGAAAGAAAGATTTGCGATACAGCTGTACTTTTGGCTTCTTTGACATAGATTAAAAAAATTAAGAAGTCTGCATATTGAATATCTGAGTTGAAATGGTAAATTTAAGATTATTTCAAGAGGACTGAAATTTGCCTCTCCCGTCAAGATGGCATGCTTTATACACATACATTTTGAAGGTGGGCATATTAAGTTTCCCTTGGGCTTCTGTAACCAAAAGTCAGCAGGCACTAAGGTATATTTTAAACCAAGCTTGAGGATGTAAAGCAAGTATGGTCTGAGAACACCTGAAAGGACAAAGCCCCTCCAGGATATGCAGAGAAGTTTTCTTATGCTTCACTAGTGGAATTTCAGTATAACCAGTGCCTGGGTGCCATTGCAGAGGCCTCTGTCCAGGTTGTGCAGCATATCCACTTTCTCAGAGCCAAGTCCATTTATGATATCTGACATTGTAAATCTAAAAGTTAAGGCACTAGGGCCATTGTTAGATGTCAAAACTTATTAAAAAA
Organism: Pipra filicauda; assembly: GCF_003945595.2. Lineage (NCBI taxonomy): Eukaryota > Metazoa > Chordata > Aves > Passeriformes > Pipridae > Pipra > Pipra filicauda. The sequence continues at coordinate 1,100,931 of NW_024104310.1, forward strand.
TGAAGACAACTCTGTTCTGGTTCTGTTAAAACAACCAAAAGTACTGTGTCTATTCACTCATGAAGCATCTTTTGAATTTAAGAGATAATCTCTGCTGGAAGCAGTTTTATTGTCTTTTGTGTAAGGAAATTTCCATTGCCACCTGTGTTGGAAAAAATTTGGATATAAAGGTATAAAATATCTAAATGAAAATTGTTACCAATTAAAAATGCATCTGGTTCTTCTGTACATGACAAAGAATAAGCAGATGGCATAGTAAGATGAGAACAAGAGGAAATTTAGAGATCAAAATATCTAATTTTCTGTGTTAAATGGAGCAAATTACTTCAGGAGGTAATAAACAGAAAATTAAAAAGATGAGAGACAACAGTTACTTGGTGTTCCTTATCAGCGTGCACGGTAGAGGAGATAAATGCTTACGTTAGCCATTGTTCTGGTCTGGTTTCCTTTTTGACTGTCCTGGAAAACTCTTAGTAAAACACTGACAATTGATGGAAGTTCAAAGAACAAGCAACCTGATTTTTTGTTTGAGAAATAAAAACCAGAAACCATTTTAAAATGTTATTAACTTAACTTCCTTTTTGAATCTTTAGGTCATGTTTTGCATGTCTTTGCAAAGCAAACACTGAAGAAGGCAGCAGTCAAATAGTCCCTGTAAAAGGCAGTCAGTTGTTACTTTCAGATCTAAATGTGTTCATCTACTATATAATTCAGCATTTTGCAGACAAAACTACATGCTTCCTCACCACTTCCAGGAACTTGTTTTATAAATCCAATGGGGTCTCAGTTTACAACTCAATTGAAAAAATATTACACTAAAGAGTGAGAGTCATATTAGTAATGCTACTTCTGATCCCAGTTGTGCTACAACTATGCATTAATTTTATCTGTACAGAAGAACAGGTTATATTAAAGCCTTGACCAGGGATTTTAGAAGTTTTGCAGCTCTTTCATAGCTATGTTGTGTGAGTTAATCATGTTTCTGCATTTCTGTCTCAATTCCATACCTATTTTAGTTTTACAAAACTGCTTAGATTATCAAAATGAAAAAGTGACAAATTAATACTATATTATAAATTCTTTATTTGTAAATCATTATATGACACAGTTCTTTAATAACTTGAGAAAAAACAGATTTAAAACTGACACATATCCAACATGGGCAGTAATTTTCCAGTTTGCTTACAAATAAGGAATTAAATTATAGTATTTGTCACATTATTTACATGAAGGACTCAGAAACACCTGCTATCATTTTATAGAAAGGGAATTGTCTTCAAGTGTTAAAGGCAAATCAAAAAACAGTTAAATTGTGTTTTCAATTCTACCTGAGAATTTGGTGAATAAAATAAGTAAAGCAACCTAAATTTCATGGTCTGACTAATAATAACCATTCCTCACAAATTCTTCTTTAGCTAAAATTTCCTTCTACGCTCTGACTGGCAATGCTGATACTATCTTTAAGAGTTATTACTTCTCTTTTTATCTTTGTAACATCATGCTTAGCAAGGGCAAAAGGTGAGCAGCCTGAGGAATGAAAGGTGGAAATGAAGCACACTTTTCCAACAGAAAAATTTCTTAATTAATGAAAGAACTTATTTGGAGAAGCTATGAGATCTTGAACTTTGGTTGGATTCCTTTCAGAATGCACATTTAAGTCTAGCACATCATGTTAAACTTAATAGAGATAGAGAGGGAACCTGAAATCATGCAGAGTGTGAGAATAACTGGTTCACTCTTTAATTAAAGTGTGTCTAAAACCCTACATGTGAGAGAGATTCTGAGAGACTAAGATTATGTAACTGTAAACATTCCTATAGTTTCAATATATGCATGAAGGTCACCCAGGAAGTAGAATCTAATACCTGTGCAAAACATCCACCTCATCATTAAGTACAGTTTCTACCACTGTGCAAGTAGTGCACAAGCAGTAGGAATGCAGATGGATATCCAGTAATTCATTGGCAAAGCAAAGAGCAAGTTAGTGCAACAGTGTCTGCTACTGATGGCAAAAAGAAAGAATAAAAAATATTGTGAGTTCTGAAATGAGGAGTTATTCATACCCATGCCACTGCTCTTCTCTCAAATAATGTCTTGTCAATTTTGAGGAGTTCAAAAAGAACATGCATAGTTTAGAAAATCACTTTGCTCTATGTATTTTTTTACGTCTAAGGCCTTGTGGAGGCATTCTGAATCTTGCTGAACATTTCCTATGTGATTTATCCATTTATACTGTTTCTCACTAGAACTGAAAGATTGAAGATGCTTTCATTTGGGGACTGTATGCAAACTCAGCAAGTGCTTCTGTTGAGCCATGGTGGTATCAGATTTGGATACTTTATCCACTGTTAGCTTGCTTTTAGCATCCCTGTGTCCACCAATATTAGGAATGAAATCTTAGATCCACTCTCTGTTGTTAATAAGCCTTTTTTGGCATTCTACCCATTGGAAAGAAAAATTGGATTACACAGAATTAATTTAAAATCACATGTCTATTCTTTGTTAAAATTATATGCTTTCTTAGCAGCAGACATATTTACATGATTCAAGATCCTAGAAGGGGTTGTGCTCTTCTAACTTTGCCAATAATTCTATACCCAATGACTTGGCTATAGCAATGCACTATTTCTGCCCAGTGATGACAAATTTAGATTGTGGGTCCTTGGAATGATGGAAGATGGAGTTAATAGTGTAAATCATATGGCCAGTCACGGTGAATTGCATTTAAAATATCTTGGCCTAGTTATGTTTTTTTTTTTTTCTTGGAGCTCTCATTGTCGATGAGAATTACTAGAAGATTATCCAAACCAAAATGCCTTTCCAAAAACATAACCAAACTTTGGATATTTCAAATCTACTCAGAAACAAGAACCACAAACCTATTGGTTTCTTTTCCTGTGGCCTGACTTAAGCCCAGACACAAAGTCTGGGTGATGGTAAATATGCACAGCTTTCGTGCTGCCTTACTTCATTTACTTCTAACTACAAGGATAAGTCCTCATAGCCAAAACATTAAGGAGGTCAAGGCGCAAAAGAAAAGAGATTGTGAACATCCTACCATCCTCAGTTACACTCTGCAGGTATGTACATTTCTCTCTGCAAGGGTTGGTCTCTTCTCTCAGGCACTCAGCAATAGGACAAGGGGGCACGGGCTTAAGCTCCGCCAGGGGAAATTTAAGTTGGATATCAGGAGAAAATTCTTTACAGAGAGAGTAATCAGGCATTGGAATGGGCTGCCCAGAGAGGTGGTGGATTCACCATCCCTGGAGATTTTTAAACGCAGATTGGACGTGGCCCTGAGTGCCATGATCTAGTAAATGGACTAGATTTGGACCAAGGGTTGGACTCGATGATCTCGGAGGTCTTTTCCAACCCAATCGATTCTATGATTCTATGATTCTATGATTAAGAAAGGATTCGTGAAGCTGGTATGTACAGCAGCTGAGTGTGTGTAGGATCTGTGTGCAGGGAAAGAACCAATTACTTCATTTTACTGAGCTCCAAACTGAAGACTGGAATTTTTAGCTATCAGGGTAGCAAGCAGCAAAAATTTCACCCAAACTTCCCAAGTCTTCACATTTTAATGCAATGGTAAGTGACACCAGTCTGTGCTAGAAGTGACTGGGAAATTTCAGAATCCAGCAACGAATCGCATTACCATGCAATATATGCTTAATTATATCTCTCAGTTTTCATAATATAAAGCTAAAGAGTTAATGTCATACTTTGAAAAAAAGTTCTTTCTTTTCTGAAGTCCTTAAAAGTAAGCATTGAGTTGGTTTTCCTCCACAAAATATATTCTCTGTTGAATTAGGTGTGGAAAAATTTATTCTCGCAGCGAAGTGAACTAGATTCTTTTGACTATTAATTCTGTAAAGTAGATGATTGCCTTGATTGCTTCACCTGATTCAGCTGAGGTGGAGCTAAAATGTAAATGAAAAACAAAGCTTCTTCTTTAATCTTTGCCTTGGGCTTGACCTTGAATTCCTCGAGTTCCTACTTGTCTCATTCGTTCCAGTACAAGATCTGGAACAACTTCTTGTGTATTTGGGACAACTGTTCAAAGGTGCTGAAAAATGAGAGAAATTAAACAAAAGGTAAAAAGTAATTTCAGAGACCTCATTGTGCTTACCTATTTCCTTTCTTCGGGGATTCAATTCAGGGAGTCAACATCATGCTTATCCTCTGTCCGCTCTAGCACTGTCAGTGCCACTATTACAGGTGCTTGATTTATGCACTAAATTTCACACCCTGAATGCAGCCTGTCAAGAATTCTATCCTAATAAAAGACTGTATCATCAGACTTATTATGGATGTTGAGAAAGATATATAGGGGATATTAAATGCCAGGTATCTGTTTTAGTGAATAACCAAAAAGTTCATGCCCAAAGAAACAAGTCACTGATAAATGAATGTAGAAGTTGCCTTGTGAAACGTGTATTTGTAAATGAGTAAGATAAATTATGTGTTAAGGGATTAAAGTGTGAACTCATTTGTTGTGTAATGATGCTCTATATTAGCAATTACTACATCTATTGTTATTAAGATGGGAGGTTATGGCTTTGTGATCCCCTGATGAGTAGAATAATAGCAGGATGACAGGGAAGAAAAAAGCAGGGAATAAAAGGAAACAGTTCAGTTCTTTATGAAAACACAGTCAATAAACTTCTCTAATGTAGACACAATGGAAAGAAGGTACTTGAAGTCCAGGAGTGTCAGCCTGGCAGTGGGTGGAACTTACTGTGGCTGTTACAGGCATGGTTATTATCCCATACCAAGTGGTATTTTCACAAAAAGCACTCCACATTTCTAGATACTTAAGACTTTTTTATCTTCCCTGGGATGAGCAAGGGTCTCACTGAATTTCTTATTAACCTTTCATTTCAGAACTTTTACATTTGACCCTAAAGACATTCCAGGTTCAGTGAAGGAGGCGATGGAGAAGGGACTCTGCATCACAGAAAAGCTTTCCACCAGTGCAGAAGTCAACTATTTGTCATTTCTTTCAGAAAAAATATTTTATGAATGGAAAAATTCATAGGAAAAATGTAATAAAGGTGCAGGGAACGTATCTGAGCTCAGAGTTTGAACAGCTTATATGGAAGAAATATGGCACAAAGCATCCAGTGATTTCTACAGCAATACTGAAAACCCAAGACATGGTTAGAGGACAGAGGTCCTCAGAGCAGAGGAGAAATGGGCCTGTTCCATCTTCAGAAGTGAAGAGTAAGGGGGCTGAGGGGAGATCTCATTGCTATCTGCAAAATACCTAATGCAAGAATGTAACACAGAACACACTCTTCTTTGCAGTGTCCAGCGATGAGACAGGAGGCAACAACCCAAACTTGGGAAACAGAAAATTTCAATTAGATCTAGGGAAATGATCTCCCTAAGGTTGTTTTTTTAAATCTCTGGATACCCTTACTTTATAAAAGGGTACACAAGTATTTTAACGTGATTTTCTCTTTAAATGCTGAAATGCCATACTTTTTTATCATAAAAAACCACAGCAAAACAATACCAAAATATTTGTAAGGGGGCAGAATGAGTCTGGAAATACACAGAATCCCTGAGATCCATTCTTGCATAAGTCAAGATATACATTGATTTATGAAAAGAATGAACAAGTAATGGAATATTTATGATTAAAAGAATTGTAGCATCTGGGGAAATTGATGTGATTTAGAAAAATGGTGATGAGAGAAAAGAGAAAGACAACAGCATAAGGAGTAAATTAATGCCTCAGTTGCTGATCATTTACATTTTTTCAGTTTGCCTTGAAATTAGCCTCCTTATCTGCAGGAAATGGGCCACAATTTTTAATATTTCACTGAACCAGTAAGTAAGCTTTTTAGCAGCTCTCTAAATTGTATCATAATCTAAAATTATGAATGTATGTATTGCATCATCTGTGAAACTTGCTTCATGCATTTTATTGCCAAAGGAATTCAAAGAGAATTTGTATGGGAAATATTTTCAACCACAGAATTTCTGGTGACATTTTTCCAAAGGAAAACAGTATAATCTGCTTGTTTCCTTGAAAGATAGATTCTGAAAATAGGATTGGAAGCATATGGCAGCACTTTCTTGCACCATGGAATGGATTATTTAAACTCCATAGAGGCCATGAGAGCTCTTTTCAACATTTTTGTTACTCAGGTTCTTGTTTGGTTTGGGATATGAATCCCCCTCACTCTTCCCCTACACTGCATTTGGAAGGATTTCAGGAAATAGCAGAAAGTCTTAACACTGTTCCAGACCCAAACAGTTGTGGAGTGGTGCTAACTTTCAGCCATCATTGTCCTTTACTAGATGGGTTACTTAATGTTTGCTCTGTGTTGTTCAGCTATTAAAAAAAAATCAAGAATGTTTATTCTGTTCTATAATTCTGTCTATAATACCCTAGCATCAGTTTATAAATCCTGTACAGGATTTATAAGTCAGGCTCCTACATTACTGCAGGTAAGGATGAGTTCCTGAAGTGTGATTTTAAAGGATGAATTTTTAAAAAACTAATGTATTTTAGGTTCTTTTCCATTTATGTTCTGTTTTTCAAGACTGGATTTCATGCCTGCAACCTTTTCCTTCAGCTAGAATGTTGGAAATTCCTCTTTCACTCTCTTTCTCTTTATTTTTTTTAAATAAGAGCAGAGATATTTTCCTTAGCAATACATGTAAGGAAAAATATATCTTAGGTAAACCCAAAAGTTTTTATCTATATTTATATAGATGAGATATTGAAAAATTTGAGGAACGTATATCTATACACTTCTTGTATGATGCTCTACCTATGATATATCTGTGGTTTTGTTTGTCATATATATTTTAAAATTAGGAAGATCAAGGTTGCTTAGTGCTATTATTCTTCCAGAGAAAGTATGGCATGGCATTCTTCAGTAAAGCTTGCACTGGAAACTGGTTGCTTTTAGAGAACATAATGTATCTGTTGCACAACAGTGTGCTTTGTATAACTTGTCCTTTGTCCCAGAGAGAAAACTAGGTTAGACTTAATATGGGTTGTATGTAGACAGGTGTTAACAGAGAACCACATTTTGTAATCCAATGTTAGGCAACAGACCATGCATTTAATTTAGTTTGGAAGCAAAAAACCTGCTGCTCAGGTAGAATTAATTACACTTTGAGAACATTAATTTCCAATATTTAAAATTCTTTCTAAAGCAGAAGAAGGGTCAGATTCTTCTCTCACTTCCTGACTTAGAAACACAAAATACTGGTAATTCAGCTGGCTGGAGAAGTGGGGAAAAGACATGAATTTGTCAATCATTCTGGACTGCTACTGCATATAATAGCAATTACTCCCGCTGTTATATGAGGATCACAACATTGCTTACAAATAACAATTACATCTCACACCACTTGTCTTACGCAATGCAATACACAGTAATATCCAGATGAGAAAAATTAAGCTCAAAATGGAAGGAATCCAAGTTTTTGAGTTTTTAGTAATTTTATCTCCCTTTCTATGCTGGTAGAAAACTCTGGAACATTTATTTTTGCATTATTTTCTAGCAAGATATAGATGGAAAAAAATTTGTCTCCTTAGCAAAAATATTAAAAAAATTTATTGCAGATAACAATCCACCACAGAAAATGTATGGAGCTGTCTTTATTGTGTGAATTCATCCTCTCCTAAAGGACCTAAAAACTTATGATTTTTTGATGCCCATTCAAATTATGTGTCCACATTTCAGTGTAAAAACTAGAGACAGAAAGAGTTGATTCTTTATCTTTAATGGAGTAACTACTTTCTGACAGATCTCTTAACTGCATCATTCTCAAAGCTAAAAAGGCAATCTAAAAATGGAAAGGCAGGAGTCCTGTTGTAAAAGTTATCATTATCTGCTTAATATATAAAGAGTGCTATATAATTGATGGTCTGCACTGTTCTGCTGTGGTAGATCACATAATATTGTCATGTATCTTCCTTAATATCAAGATACTTCAAGTCATATCTCAATTACTTCCAAGAGTTCCAGATGTACCCTGAGTTAATAAAATGCCTGCATAAAATTATAATTGAAAAATTAATATAATTTGGTTTGATCACTGACTATAGAGTCTGAAAATCCATAAATTAAAAATAATGACATATCAACATTTTACAGAGGGTGGAGGCAGGCAACAAGGAGGTGCTGAAATTATTGTTTGGCTTGCTACATCTGGAGCCTCCAACAGCGATCTAAATAAAATGAAGAGAATATTAAGTCTTACAAAGGAATAGTCTTTCCACTGACTGACTGCATGTCCTCTATCAAGTGTAGCAGCATATTAAGAAAGTGCAAAGTAATCTAGTTTTGATTAAACAACAAAACCAAAACACAACAATCTAAAACACACACCAAAAAAAACCAAAAACAAACAAATGACCACTCTCTATTGGATAGTAAAGTGAGTGGCTATTTGATGTCTAAGCAGGAAGGCTAGCCAAGTGCTGTTTAGCATGCTTTTGCAAATAGCTCAAAGATGACCATAGATGGCAAAAAATTACTGGCAAGAATATTATGTATCCTTCTAGACACAGCAGCAGCCAGAAGTACACTGACGAATCAGAACATATTTGGGCAAGGCCCTAACAATCTAAATTCATTGAGATGACTCAGAATTACTCTGATGGTGGCTGATGATACCTTCAACATTTATAACTATTTGTAGGGTAATAGAAGAACCATTTACAGGTAAGGAGTAAATTCATGAAGCTTAAGTTCAGAAAAATGTAGGTAGAGCATAAAGAATCCTATGTTAAGGGAATCCTTACCTCAGTGTAATGAGGTGTTTGATATTATTGAGTATATGAATGAGGGAAAACACAAAGTCTAGAGCACACAGAAGAGAGAATCTTTGCCTGATAGCACTTCCTACTAAAAGGCAAGGGACTATGTTAGAAAGAAATATGTTAGCCCTGACAGTCAGAGGCCGATGCCTTTTGTAAAATAGAAATGCACACTTCTAGTGAAGGATTGAAATGTTATTCTTGTAAAACAGATTATGTTATTGTAATGCAATGCCTGAATTACACTTCGTCAAAAACAGCTTAGTTTTGGTCTTGTATTCCTTGAGGTTTGTGAATTAAAAAAAAAAAAAATCATGCAGATCACTGGATTACCTGCTTAGCTGCTGCAGCCTGTTTAACTCTCCTTGTGAAGAAAAATGACTCATAGAAATCACCACAAGGAGTCACTGACTGAACCTGTATGGTAGATGTTATATATTGAATATCATAATGTTCAGGATAAATTTGAACCACTGTCCTTTTCAACTCTCTGGAAAAGACATCAGGATGACATGATAACACATCTCTAACAGTTGTAGAAAAACGCATGAATGATACAGAAATGGACACTTCAGTGTGGAGAAGAGGAGACTGAGGGGAGACTTCAGTCACAACTTCCTTGTGAGGGGAAGAGGAGGGGTAGACACTGATCTCTTCTCTGTGGTGACCAGTGACAGGACCAAAGGAATGGCCTGAAGTTGTGTCAGGGGAGGATTAGGGTGAATGTTAGGAAAATGTTCTCCACCCAGAGGGTGGTTGGGCACTGGAACAGGCTCCCCAGGGAAGTGGTCACAGCACCAAACCTGACAGAGTTCATGAAGAGTTTGGACAACACTCTCAGGCACACGCTGTGAGTCTTGACAATGGTCCTGTGCAGGTCTAGGAGCTGAACTGGATGATCCTTGTAGGTCCCTTCCAACTCAGCATATTCTGTAATTCTGTGATTGTTCATTCATAACCTGGAGGTTTGAGAATGAAGCTTGTCTTTTTGTGCTTAAATTGCCAGGAAAAAATATATTGACATAATTGTCTTTTTTTAAACAGCGTTCACAGAAAAAGTCACCCTTTTAACCCAAGAATAATTATAGGGTAAGAAACTCTGGCTAGTGCATGTCTGAGACACAGTAGTTTGAAGTGATTCTCTGAATACTTTGCATTGACCAAGCAGAGCTCGCAGAGGGCTGAAAGTCCATTGCCAGCTTTATGTTACTGGGGCTCAGTGATTCTCTTATCTATTCTCTACTGTAAATTGCCTATTGAATTGTACCTTGCCTGAAGCTTCTGGATGTGTCTCTGCAGAGGGCAGAGTGACTCAGCAGTTCAGATCCCAGTGGGTCAGGAGAAGAGAAAGGGCAGAGTTTAGCTTCCTTCCAAGACTTCCAAGGTTTTTTGATGCTCATTGAGATGCTACTTAGTTAAAGAAAATACAACCTAAATAACATATGGCAAAGACAAATAACAGCTACTAAGATGTAGATATTCTTTTAAGTCTTTTCACAGCAGGTCACTTCAATTGATCCTGAGGGTTGTAGGGCTGCCTGCACCATTACTATCTCTCCTCCAAATTCTTCCCCAACCTGTGCTCACCTGTCCCTTTGAAATCCATGTCATATACCTGTAGTTGGCTCATGCAGTAAATTCCCTTGTGCTTCACGGTTTTGTATATTATTAAATTTCCCTTCAGAGAAGGATGTATTCCCTTTCTTGTTTCTTCGTAATCATCCTGAAAAATTTTTGCTCTCATGTTGTGCCATTCCTGTCAAAGCGGGAGGATTGGCATCCCTAGCTACAATCTGTGGGGGATACAGTGGAATGAGGTAAGGGTAGCTATAACACACACCTCCTTCATGTCATGCTTGATGAAGGGTAATTCTTGTTGGTTTCAAGGGATTTTTTTGGTTTTGTTCTTGGAATGGGACACTCAGGAGAGCCATGCTGTCATGCTGGTGCACTCAAGTATATGAGACAGGTCATACAGTAGGATTTACTATCTTGGCTGCAGTTCCCAAATAATGCAGCTGTATGGTATGAGGTACAACACTGTAGCAAACTTAGAATGGGAGAAGAGCAAGCCAATATGTATGACCAATAGTCTGGTTGCAAAAGAGCGTGTAGGTACAGCCATTATTTGTTTTTTTTAAAGCAATGCAAAAGTCTGAAGAGTATATCATTGACAATTACAAAATAGGCAGTGTCTATTTCAGTCAGAAATCCACTTGGGAAATGGTAACCGACTCCAACCTCCCTGAATAAACTGAATTTTAATATAGTAATTTTGAATTATTATCAGCTCACAAATCTTGAAGAAACAAGGAAAGGGAAGGGTGGCACTACACTTCCTCTTCTATTTTGCTTTAGTTAAAAAGAGAAGGAAAGCCAGTGATTTGTACACCACCCTCATTCTCTATGAACAAGAATCAAATGATAAAATTCGAAGGAAGCAGTTTTAGGAGACCTACTTGTACTAACTATGCAAAATTACACTCAAATCTTAATGTGTTCTGATCATGGTATAGGAAAGAATTTTTTATGGAGACCTTTGATTCAGCCCATTTTATAGTGAGCAAGGTTCAGTTGCTATCAGTTGGGCCCACATTTTTTCCATTAGCATTTCATTATTCATTCAAACTCAGTCGCAGTGAATGTTCACTGGACATTTCCCTGGGGTCAGTATAAGTACCTAAGTGAATTGCATATGCAAATATTGGGTATAATGAAGTGCAGATTCAAAATAATAGCCACAAACCAGGAAGCCATTTTGAACAATCTGGGCTATGAAAGTAAAAGAACGGTATCTGTGTTGTCAGTTGTACGAACCAGAAAAAAAATTTTTACAAAAACAACACAGCTTAATATTTCATCATATTTCACTTCACATTAACCTTGTTTTCCCAGCTCTTTGTCTCTTTTTGTCAAGTGTTAACAGCATGCAAGATTTTAATGCAAGAATATTAACATCATAATCATTTTTTAAAATGTGTCCCATCAGCAGACAAATAAAATTTGGCCAAGAAAAAAATAATAGAGCCAGACCAAAAAGGAATAAAATTTTCCATTGATTAGATTTTTAATCTGAAAAAGAGAAATAAAACATTACCCAACAAAATGATGTTAAAAATCAAGAGCTATCAATATTTTATGCCTGAATCAAGAATATGAGCATCACGCAAACACTCTGGTGACATAAGAGGAGCAACAACTTTTATTTTATATTGGGTTTTGGTGTTTGTCTTACAGTAGAGGTGCACTAAAAAGCGCTTTTTAGCTCAAGATCTTAAGGCGTGTTACAGAAGTGATGACTCCTAGTTCCTCTGTACAGGTGGGAAAATAAAAACTGTGCAGTGGGGAGTGACTAGCTGAAGTCATTTAGCAAACTAATGTTTAAATTGGGATCACAAACTCCTCAGTAGTGGTTCTTTGAGCATGGCCAGAACTCAGATGACACCCAAGGATTTCTGATGTCTGCAGATAGACATTTGTGTTGAATAGCTTGAAGGATTCAGTTTATAAATTTGTATAGAGTTAAAGCAAATCTTATTCTGGATTTATACTACTGTAAAATCTTTTTTCTTGCTTGAATGTATCAGTAGTTTTTATTGTCTGCTAATCTCATCCATTAGCAAATAACTGATAAAGCTCCACAGGTCACAACTCATATCTTTTTATCATGAGATCATACAGGTGAGCTATGGCACCATTATTCCTTAAAGAACACCTCTGGGGGAAAGAATCAGATCTCCATTTACTCTGACAATGAAATAATTGGAGAACAGAGTAGTCACTGATATTTCAATCATCAGATCATTAAAATGAGCTGCTAGTTAAGAGTTGGATTCTGATCAGCCAACCTGAGCTGACTACAACTTATCTAAAGTCAGATAAATTTAGATAAGTCCTCTGTGTTCTTCTAAAGTCACTCAAAGGAGATTGGCAGCTGCTGAGAACAATCTATGATTCCTGTTTTACATACTCTTTTAAAGTGGAAAGAAACATCCTCTGGAGTTACCTCTGTCTCTTGATAATAGAGGACATACTAATTTAGAAACTAATTTAGAAAATATGTAAATACACATGGCCAAACTTTTTGAGGAAAGTCTCACAGTAGTTAAAATATTCCATCATCTAGACTGTTTGAGTGTCACTCATACAGATTTCTACGTTGTCAGATAAATCCTACTTGTAGTAGTGTGTGACTGTGCCTTAAAATAATAATTAAACTAATAATTGTCTCCTGTTTTACTTTTCTACTTCATTTGTCTAAGCTTTCCCCTGCTTTATGCTTCCTCTTGACTAGTAATGAGATTGTAATCTTTCCCAGGGCTGAGGCCCTGCTGCTACCCCATCTCTTCGACAACCCTGTCTCAAAAGTGAGTATTCCTATAAAACCACAAAGACAATGAAAATCACATTAGTATTTCATATTATTAATTACAAGAGGTATAATAAATATTCGTTTTTATCTCGCCTTATTATTTTACTTCTTGTAATACAATAACAAAACATTCATAATGGCTTGAAGGTGAAAGCTTCTGAGCCAGTATGGCAAATCTCTACTGCTTGACCTCAGTTTAGTATAGAAAACAAGTGTTTAAATGTCTTCCTGAATCAGTGCTTCAAAGTTGTGAGCATTTCCTACAACAACAAAGCTGATGATATAATAGCATAATCTTACAGGAGAATTTTGAAAATTTTTTCATAAGCTATATTAAAAATTGATTATGTTGCTTATACAAGATTTATGTTCAAAATTGTTTGCTCCATTTACTATTTAAAATAATATTGAATAAGTTTATATCAACAGTAAAAAAAGTATACATGAATATTTGCAAACAATTACATATAGGCTAGAGAACATTTTGATTAAGAGCAGAATAATATGTGGGGGGTTTTCTCTGTACGCTGAAACGGAGAGAAAATCAAATCCATGAAACAGTACTTAAGAGTTTGTTCGAGACATTTCACAGTCTATCTTGGACTAAGAAACAAACATAAAATTTCCACCTTACTCATTGTAATTCTGTATCTCTTTAGCTTTGTATTTTTAAGGATTTGGGGGGTTTTTAGGTCAATCCAGAGTGCTGAAGTAAATTAAACAGACTGTGAATTAATTTGATTTGGGCAGAGATAAATTGCTGATTAAGTATAAAGTATTAAACATGTGATACCCAGCAGAAAATATTGATTTTATTTTTTCTTTAAAGAAATTTGAGGGGGTATCTTTTTTAAAGACTTTGTCTTGTTAATAACAGTACTGTAAATATGGCATAATTGGAGACTGCATGTGTCTTAATTCCACCAGTCAATCCTATGCACTGTTCCACTGCCTGTTATTACGCACAGTAACACTTTGAACTTTCACATGCCTATATTTATTCAACAGATGGCAGAGCTTGTGAGAGGATCAAACACCTTCCTGACAAGAGAGCAGCTCATTTTGTGCAAGGAAACTGCCAGATATCTTTACTGGATGGTAAACAAACTGATAGCCTCCTTCTTTTCCCAGGAGGAATTAGCTGCATGCAGCAGCCACAAAGAGGGCAGAGAGGCATGAGCTGCCGAGTCCTGCAAGCCTTAATTCAGTGTCTGGTAAGGAGACACTGGATGTACCTTGCAGGTTGCAAAATTATGCTAAGACAAAAAGTTCACCCTCAAACTCTGTATCATCTGGATAACAAACACTTATGGAAAAATTCTCTTAAATATAATAGAGAATGAGAATCTTTCTGCAGTTTTCTATATTAATTTACAAATTCAGATTGTTTGTTTAAAGAATTCCTAAAACAATTTCAGCATGGCTTTATGGCTTTATCAGAACATAATAAGAAGATAACAGTAAGAAGATAACAAGAGTTACACTGGTCCCATGTATTGAAGACATCTGCTTTGAGAAAGTTAAGAAGCATCATGAGAAACCATTATTGAAACTGTACAGTTTTAACTGTACAGTATTTTTTATAGAAGCTTCTTTACATCAAAGTATACTGTTTTCATTTTTGGCAGCTGCTCTAGGACTTTCCATAACAGACAATACCTCAGCACGAACTTCTCACCAAAATTTATAAAAGATATCAGACCTAGCTCTGTAGTTCCTTGTTCTAGCTTTAAAGTGGAGTAGCACAGAATTCACTGATTTACACTTCCTAAAAAAGGTTTCAAGATGAGTGAAATAATGCTGAAAATACAAGAATATGAATTACTGGAACCAGCATGAGTCAGTGAAACACAGAAGGAGGGGAAAGTCCAGTGGGAAGTCCTTTATAACTGCAGCAGACAGTGCTTTCTGAAGTGCCCTTGGAAACAGAAATATGTGCACTGTTGCCCAGGTGACAAAATCCAAGTACATGGTGCCTACTGTGAATGAAACAACTGACACTGCCTGCTCCTTGTGGAGTGGCTGGTGTTAGTGACACTAAGAGCTGTCACTCTCAATGGGTATGAGAAGCAAAGCCTATTTTTGTGGATATGTGTTAATCATCTGCTGGACTAGGCAGTTATAAAGGTGTAGATTCTCCAAGTAAGGTGTTTGTAAACAAGACTCATCTTAATTTCTACAAATACATATGTAAGTTCTATTATTTCTGTCTCGTGTATTTCATAATGCCAAAGAAAATATATAAGGATTTTCTTGGGTTAGATCTTATTTTATCTTGGTGATGCTGATCAAGTGGCATTTATTCTCTGAACCTGATTTTTAATTTCTCTGGTTCTTTCAGACTCTTCCACAGCTCTGCACTTAAAACATTACAGGCATATAGTACATAAAACTGACATCTTAAGGGTGAATTGTTTTCTGCTTCTCCAACCATTCATATGCCCTAACTTGTTCTGCAGAGCATTTTTCCTAATTACCTGTTCCCTTTCATATTAATCCCTTAACATCTGTCTAGTAATCAAGAACAAATGTTTTTCATTGGTATTCTCATAGAGTTGTTGGGTAGTTACCTCTCTTGCTGCAATGTTCATCCCTTTCGAGTTGGCTTGCATTTTCACTTGAGTTAGCAGCTGACTTGGCTGCTGGTTACTGTTTCTCTGACTTTGTTCTCCGTGGGTCACACCATTAGCTCATTGCCTGGCATGAAAGACAAAACTGACAACAGAAACAAAAAGAGAATTCACGAAGTTCTATATCTTCTGTTATTGTCTAGGTTTTAAGAGGTACAACCTCAACCACACACTGTCTCATAATTATATCTGCTGTTTTTCGAGGTATACACTTTCTCTGTTTTTCATATGCTTAAAAAGACTGGTATGATATAAACAAATGCAGGGGGAAAAAAACAAACAAACAAACAAAAAACCCACCAAAAACAAAAAATGGAAGAGAACCAAGTAGACTTGTTCAGGGCTTTTTAATTTCGTAGGTGATTACAGCTTCAGTGGAGCACAGGTTATTTGCCTGGTTGCACACTCCTCTGAAAAATAATTTTCAGGTTTCTTATATAGAAAGTTTGCAGTGGAGATGGATGGAAAATTTGTGTCTTTTGTCCTAAAAAAAAAAAAATCAAAAAGCAGAAAAATTCATCTTTTATGCAATAGTTTGATTTTCCACCTGGAAAGTTACAATGAATACTTAAGGACAAGTCAACTCTCATTCAAAGAGAGTTGACTTGAAAAGAAAACATGAAATCCTAGCCTATTGCTATCATTAGAAGCCTTAAAAATTAGAACATACCAAACTTTTATTGTGGTAAAGACGCTAGGAAAAATTTGAGAGAAGGTCTAGAGCAAGAACTGGATTTGATTATTTCCACTAATACTCAGTTCCTTAGAAAGCTTTTCTTTTTCTCCTCTGTATTTACCCTAACGTCATGTATAGATGATTCACAGCTTTTTATGCTGTGGGAATGTAGCCAAATATAACTTCCTTCTATATATTAGGATTGAATTTTCTTTCACCTTTGATAAAATAGAATTCATCTTTTATGGGAAGTATAATTCAGGGAACACAGACATATATTTCTTTACATGTTCTATTTAACTGCACTGGTCCTTTTTCCATGTTTGACAGAGGTTTACTAATGCAACAGCTTTCTTCACTAATAGCAAGGAGGTGAGGGGCTGCTCAGTTGAAGATGCTTATGTCTATATATCAATGAATAACAGCTTGGTGGTTTCACTTTTACATCTAAAGAAACTTGTGGTCCCTGGGACTATACGAGAGCAACATAATTATTCAGAACACTGTGACAGGGCACACTCCATAAGCTCTGTCTTGTAGCTTGAACCTAAGAGTAGCCTCATAGTTTTCTTAGACCTGTTGTCCAGTAAGAAACTGAATTGTTTCCTTATAACTGGGTGATCTAAAGCCTAAAAAATATTTTAATGGTGGTAAAACCAGATGTACTATTTTTCATTTCAAGATAGGAATTAGATTTTTTGAGAGGAGTCCTTATCCCATTTTCAAAAAACTTCCTTTTAAACCATCCTTTTTATTTGTTGATATGCAATTGTCTGAACTATAAAGATACCTAAAATTAGAAATTCTTCATTAGTACCTTGAGCAGTCATGGGAACTCAGTCATTGACATTGTTAAAAAATGGTTTACCAAACATCTGTCAGGAACAGTTGAGTTGCAGTTAAGTCTTGTCTTCAGGAAGCAGGGTGGCCAGACTGAGCACCTTCCAGCCCTATTTTCTATGACTATATTACTAAGACAAATATGAAAATACTTTTAAAGTCAATTTACTTTAAAAGGCTTTGAGCAGTTAATTACAATGGCGAACAGCATCATCCAATGTCACAGCTTAAAGGAAGAAAGAATGACCGCTAGGATGGTTTGGGTTGGAAAGACCTTAAAGATCACCTAGTCCCAACCCCCCTGCCATGGGCATGGTTAGATCTTTGGGCCAAGATGTAACCTGGCTGTATACACACCCACCACGTGCAAGGAATCAGTATTGACCACACCAGTGAAAGGGCAGTGCCTGTTCACACTGTTAGGAGAGGCTCTTGAACAGGAAGCAGTGCAAGCCTTATCAAAAACATCCTCAACTCAGAGCAGATGAAGTTGTCCTTAATTGTTATTGGGCTGGAATTACCAACAGTTGGGTGTAGAATATAAAGTGAGCTTAGAGTAAGATTAACTAAGAAGTCAAACATATTTGAGTTAATAACATTTTTTAATCATCCCTTCTTCTGCAAACACACTACATACTTATACAAATATATACACACTTCCAGATGTTTTTAAGGAAGTTCAGAGTCTGAAATTCCAAGTAATAGCAATTTTTTAAGAAATTTACACTGCGTCATCTGGAATTAGTATAAGATCTACTGTAGATCACATACATATATACACTACAGTACACTATTGTGAGTAAAATGAATCATGTCAATACATATCCTTTCAATGCTGCTGTGAAATACTATTCAGCTTCCTTTATATTCAGGAAAAGAATGAAAATTCCCTTAAGAGGACCTGAGGTTAGCTCAAAAAAATGTAGCTGTGCAGTTACAATGCTTGTTGCAGGTAAAGGAGGCACTCTACCTCTCCGTCTGAATTTGTGTTGATATGTGAAAAGGAATTCAGAGCAGAAAAAGAATTTGCTTACACAGCCTTGTGGTTAGAGGACCCACATGGGACAAATAATCCTGGATTTCATTCTCAGGACTCTTACTGGTTAATTTGTGCACAAGTAATACACAAATAATCATAGGCAAGGACAACTTATGTTAAATGAAAAAATAATCACAGGCAAGGAATCCAAAATTCTTCCCCCAAAATGGGGTACAGGACCATGTCTGTTCTGTCATGTTCTTTCTCTTGGTCATTAGCTTCCTACAATTTTTTTCCCCTTCTTTTGCCACATCTTTAATAATTATCTTAATAATTACAGAAAGAAAGAGAGAAGGATGGGAGGAAGGAAGGAAGGAAGGAAGGAAGGAAGGAAGGAAGGAAGGAAGGAAGGAAGGAAGGAAATATAACTGATAAAATATTA
Source organism: Pipra filicauda (assembly GCF_003945595.2). NCBI lineage: Eukaryota > Metazoa > Chordata > Aves > Passeriformes > Pipridae > Pipra > Pipra filicauda. The sequence goes on from NW_024104310.1 coordinate 1,119,661, forward strand.
TCCTTTAACAATAAGAAATGGCATGAGTGTATTGTGTGACGTTGAATCACAGAATGACCTGCATTGTAAGGGACCTTAAAGTTCCAGCCCCTAATGTCCTGTAAGTTTTTGTTACTTACAGGGAATCTAGTCCTTCCAGGAAATGTGCAGAAATACTTTCAGAGCTTCATTTGGATATAAGTATCACATGGCTCTGTGCCCAGTTCAGGGCACATCCACCAAGAGGTTTTTAGGACACTAAGGTAAGATAAATTAAGACATTGGGAGCAGTAAGAGAAAAAGTAGATGCTAAGAAAAGTGAGGTGCCTTCAGAGGTATGCAGTAGTTGAATGTCAAAGTACACCATTACATTTGCTAATATAGGCACTATACTTTACCCTAAGTCCCATTTTAAGGTGTTAAGTTCTTTTTTTGAAGTAAACCATTACAAAAACAGGTATAAACCAGGTGACAGTTTCTATGGTCATGTCCTGGGCTGGAACTCAGAGACCTGTCTTCAGCTACACACCTCTTTAAATGCTTGCAGATAGAGACCTATAACAGAATAGCCACAATCATATTGTCTGACCCATGTTGTAACAGGCAATAGGACACCAGAGGATGGGAAGAGAGTCTCGGATGGAACATTGAGGCAACGCAGTCCTTCATCCTGCCCTGAGAATCTGTAAACCACATTTAAGAGATGTTTCTATAACCTGTACTTATAAACCACCACTGTTAATATTTTTTATACCTTTCCTGGTCCTCCTTTTACCATGTTATAATATTTTTTATATCTTTCCTGGTCCTCCTTTTACCATGTTATAAAGCTTCTCCTAAACCTTCATTGCTACACTTTAAACCAACTAGTTTCTATCCTTACAGATGCATAGAAAAGTTGATTTTCTATCTCTCAGTTGCATTTACATTTCACATTTGAAGCTTTTTAGACTACTTCCTTTCAGTATTTTTCACCTCCACCACTCAAATCTTGTTTTAACTAAAAAAAAATTTAAATAAAGAGTTGAATCTTGATAAATTACTCCCATAGTTCTTTCTTTTTCCAGAGAAAAGTTTCTTATCTCCTACAATCAGATGTAGAAAGCTTTTAAACTCTCTCAGTTTGCAATTGCAATTCAATTGCAGACAGTAATCTGCTTTTCTCACCCTTCTTAAAGATAAGTCTACTGAGAAAATAAGCTCTTCAATAGGGCAGCAATATGGACTTCTGATATTAGAGTAGGTCTCTGGACATCCTTGTGATGCAAACATTAACAGTGCTTCATTTAAACCCAGGTTGGGATGAACAAACACTGTGCAGCTCCCAGCCTTTAAGATGCTGCTGTCAGTCAATGGCATTGTGCTGATTACAGGCAGAATCTCAACTGGTACAAACCAGTATAACTCCTATCAGACATCACACTCAACAGTTCTTGCCTTCTTTATGAAAATGTATCTTCTGACTGCCATAGGCTTTTATCAGCAGCATGCTTTGCTTAATGTGTCTGAGGTCTATAATGGCATATTGAGCAATATGATAGGCATCTCATAAGGCTATCTGATCTTTTAAGGTCAAGGATGAACTGTAACATCCCTGAAGCATTCAACCTCTTTTAATTAGTGACTGAATTCTGTCAGAGCTACCTACTGAAAGACATGTATCCCTTTCTCAATCTGCTTCCTGTCTTAGCTTATCTGTTTGTATAATAAAGACTCATCTTAGTTATAGGAGACACAGACTTCTCGTTAAGAATCTTGTAAGAACAGTACCAGTTCACATTTAGTGGGAGCGTGCACCCAAAAACTCTTTGTATAGTTTCTCTAAAACTCCATGTTGTTCCTGTTGTTACAGTAAAGAGTTCTGCAGTAGAGGATGCCATACTTTAGTATATATATACACCTATAATTAGTTACATTTACTGTGCTTATTTTATATATGCAAAAAGCCCATCGACTTCAGTGGGAAATTTGACTGTGCAAGTGTGTACACTCAAACTGGGATATGGGTGGGATAAATTTGGGTGGGATAGAGTTAATTTGGGTGGAATAGAGTTAATTTTCTTCACAGTAGCTAGTGTGGGTCTGTGTTTTGGATCTGTGCAGAAAACAGTCTTGATAACACAGGGATGTTTTGGTTATTACTGAGCTACCCGGTGATCTACACTACTACTGAGTTACACAGAGTCAAGACCTTTTCTGCGTCTTACCCCACCCCACCACTGAGGAGACTGGGGGTGCACAAGTTGCTGGGAGGGGACACAGCCAGGACAGCTTACCCCAACTGCCCAGAGGTGTATCCCAAACCATACAGCATTGTGCTTATCAATAGCAGCTGGGGGAAGAAGAAGGAAGAGGAGGACTCTCCTTTTGGAGAGTTGCCCTTTGTCTTCTTAAGTCACCATTGCGCATGATGGGAGCCCTGCTTTCCTGGAAATGGCTGAACACCTGCCTGCTGATGGGAAGTGGCAAATAAATTCCTTGTTTTGCTTGTATACATGGCTTTTGCTTTGCCTTATTAACTGTCATTATCTCAACTCACGAGCTTTCTCACTTTTATTCTTCTGATTCCCCCATCCACCAGGGGAAGTGAGTGAGCAGCTGTGTCGTGCTTGTTTGCCAGCTGATGTTAAAGCTCAACAATCTTTTGTGGCACCCAATGTGGGGCTAGAAGGGTTTGAGATAACGAGAAATTTGATTGCAATGTGCTAAGTTGAATTTATAGCTGTTATTGCTGTTTAACCATTAATTGACAGGCTTCTGTGCTTGCCATGGGGCTTGCTTGCCTCACTGTATATTAGAGTCTAGTGCTTGTTAGTGGCTGCTTTTTGCTTTCACTGTCTGCTGTACTGTTTGTTGTACTGCTTATCATCTTACTCTACTGTGCCTGGGAACATTTTGATAATAGCAGTGGTGATGTGCCTGGGCTGGCAGATGGCCAGGGCATTGCTGCTGTTTCTGTGCTGCTGCACTGGACAGGCTGGAACTACAGCATGAACAAGCTGAAAGGATGTGGCCTGTGGATGAGTCCACATGGGAGCAGGACACCCCAAAGCCTCTGTGGCTGTGGGTAAGTCCACATCAGAGTAGGTATATCTCGAAACGTCTGTGGCGGTGGTTGTGTCTGTGCCACAGCTGGTTTACCTCTGAAGGGACTGTGGCCTGACAGTAAGTCCAGGCTGGAGAAGGTACACCTCAAATATACACCTCAAAGCCACCTCTGTGGCTGTGGATAAATTCATGCTGCAGGAGGTACACCTGAAGCATGAGTGGCCGTTCAAGAAGTCATGCTGAAGCACCTTAAAGTGTGTGGCCATGGATAAGCCCTCCCCTTGAGGGACTGTGGCTGTGGATAAGACCATGTTGGAGCAGGCTCACTCCTGAAGGGACCGTGGCTTTGAGTAAGACCACACTGACTCAGATGTATCTCTTAAGGCATTATGGCCCATGGAAAAGGCTACACTGGAACAGGTGCCCCAAAATTGATTGTGGCTGCAAATAATCCTATGATGCAGCAGGTATATCCCTGAAGAGGTACTGGCTAATAGCTAAGTCTCTGCTTGGAGCAGGTAAACCCTTAAGGAACTACAGTTTGTGGATAAGTGCAAGCCATAGAAGGGGTAATGGAAGGAGTTAATTCCAAAGTTAAATCCTATGTTCCTGTCCAAAAGAATCAGGGAAGCACCTTTAAACAGTTGTAACCTGGTATTTGAGTTGCATGTTTAGCAATCACTATAGCAGGAATTGCCTGAATAAGAGGAGGAGAAGCCTTGTAAGAAGTAGTGCAAGTGCAGCAGTCACTCAACTTGAACTGGCTTTGGTGCCCAGTAACTCCCCACAACACACCATCTCTCTGCCCTCAGAGGTGGTCCGTCGACTAAGGGAAGTCTATATGTGTATTACAGCAAAAGATGGGAATGAGGATGGTGGTTAATGATGATGTATTGGATAGCGTGGGACCTGAGCATGATGCAAATGGTGTGGAATAAGGGTTGGAGAATGTGCTGGTGTGATGGGAAGTGGTGAATGAATTCTTTGTTTTACTTTGCTTGTGTGCTTGGCTTTTGATTTCCCTATTAAACTGTCTTTATCTCAACCCACAAGTTTTTTCACTTTTACTCTTCCGATTCTCTCCCTCATCCCAACAGGGTGAATGAGAGAGTGAATGAGCAGCTGTGTGGGACTTAGTTGCCCAATGGGGTTTAAACCATAACAGCAAGAAATGCCATTTGGAGTTCATCAGGTAGACATATCTTTTACTGTTTCTAAAGCATGTCTGCTCTTGCATTCATACACAATGTGGGGATAGTATATGCACATGTTGTATTAAAGGTTCTGTTCTTGCTTCATTTTAAACAATGACTGGGCACCACTCCAAATTGTTCCTTATGAAAATGTATTAAACGTAATGGTTTTGAAAGAAAGGTATTGCATGGGGTCAGATAAATGTAAAATAGTTCCGCTGGGTACCAGAGCAGTAGGAATAAAAAGTGTGTGAATTAAGTTTTCCCTGGCAGCTAACACTATTCAGTGCAAAATTTGTTCAGGGTTTGTTGCAGAGCTTAAATATTTGAGCTTTTTGAGATTCAGTTGAAATATATGTTTGTTTTTTCTAAAGCTGTCAGGGGCATGCATGTGTCAGTTTTCATTAAGAATAATTTCCCTCAGGATCTTTGGCTTAAGTTAACCTTCAGACCTCCACTGACCCCTTCCAAACCATCAGGGTTTCTTTTTGTGTGTTGTTCCATGGATAAATGTACCTGCCAAAACCTAAGAGCCTTCAGAGGATGATGTTGACTGAATGTCTGAGCAGTTCTCAAACCTAAGAAATGTGCCCTGAAAACTGCAGCAAGAAATTATCCTTCTTCCTTTCCTCTGAAATGATCTATTTTCCTAATTCTAATAAAACAAACACTTAGGTAAGTGTATATAGCAGAGACATTTTAAGGTTAGTGTCCTCTATGTTAAAGCTTCTTTCTGGAAGAACCATGTCGTGTTGTATATGCTAAAGCCCGATTCCCACCCTGAAAATTTATACTTGCAAACTAATGACAAAGCACAATTCTGGTGATTCTTTAAATATAGGAAAAGGAATCCAATTATTTGACAAAAAATCATAACAGTAATATGCAGCTAAGGTGGCTTCTCTGAACACAATGCTGCTTTTTCACTGACCAGAGAGGCTTCACAAAGATCATAAGCCCTGCTACTGCACTGGTCAGGGCATACATCTGAGCCCCTCTTTACTGATGGTATAGGCCACCCATTTTCTCAAGAGTTAATTTTGTTCCCTGTTCAAATGTAGCAAATAATTTTAGAGTTAGGTCATTGTTGGCAAGTAGTGGAGGACTGTTGAAAGTAAGGAAGTTTCCAGGGAAAAGCAGAGACTGAAATATTATTCAAGGATCTTTCTGCCTGAAAATCATGAGGTTATTGTAACATAGCGTTCTGGTTCACACGATCCACTGATGTTAGTAAGTAAGGAATGCTGAAATGTTTTGATTTGAAGTCTGTGTTGGAAATGAATAATTCACTTCACTTTTGCACCCATGAGCTGAGAAATAAATGTGCAATACACATTTCTCTTATAGAATGTTTTAATGAAAGACAGCTTATTTTCTTTCCCTCAGATGAAATCCCATGATTAGCTCTTTGTAAAGAGCTATCAAAAAGGTTTTTTGCTGCAGAACCAAGGAAAAGGATCAGATCACTGATTTACAATAAACCATACCAGTAACTGATATTTTAATGGCTAATGTTTAGCGTTATGAAACCTTAACATGGATAGACTTTTGTAAACATATCACTCAGTGCGAGGTTTATCTGAAGTTGTTATTACAGATGTAATAAAACATTTTTCAGTTGTGCATTTAATAGTTGCAGAATTTCCTTAAAGTTATATACTAAGCTATATATATTGATCTATATGTTGGGTTATGGAAAAATAACTTCAGAGGAGGTATGTATTCAGTGCTAGATGTTTTCCCTCTCTCCAGCTGACTCCATTTGCCTTTTGGATGGCCTGGATAAAAGTGTAACCCAAAGATGAGTGAAATCTGGCCCTTGTTTTTCATAGTTTTCAGAACAGAGATAAGCTGAAGCCATTCTTGGGAAGATATTGTTTCTCTTAAGCAGGATTTACTCTTACGTTCATCATAATGGCAATATTGCAGTTTCAGACTACCCCATGTTTCAAAGGTTTTACATTCTGCAGCATGATAGGGCAGTAGACAAACTAGAGTTAAACTCCCTCAGGAACGTGAACAGGTCTGGTCATGACAGCAAAGTGCACCACGGTAATTATGTATATTACTGGGTTTAAAGGAAGATACCTTCTTAGGAATGTTTAAATTAAAAAATATGTTCATGAGAGTGGTATACAAATAGTCTCAAACTGACTGTACACTCAGCTTTGGCCTGCTGGTTATCCATTTAAATATCAGTGACCCTGTCTGGAAAAATTCCTAAGGGAGAGAAGAAAATATAGAGCATGTCTATGTGGTCAGAAGATGGATGTCATTCCCTTGCTCTGTCCATGGCTTGGGGCCACTGAGATGTTATTCCGGATGCTGTTCCACCAGGCTCAGGGCCAGATCTTCCAAGCATACCTTTTCCAAAAGATTTAGGATGGATCTCAGAACTTTAAAATTCACCCTGTTTTCCTGATTTCTTCTATGAATGTCATGTGGACTCCATTAGAATTTAAGGAACAAGATCAGTGACTTCCAATAAACCTTTAGGTTTTGGAAAATAATAGACCTCAGTAACGTATTCTGGACTCCAGTTGCCAGTTGCTACAGTTTTCAGTGAAGTACTGTCTATGAAATAGCCAGGCAGTTTCCTCTGAAGCAATATTATTAATGTCATTGCAAAATGAGTCGTAGTTCTCTAACTGAAATTTGCCTCTGAACTAGCAGTTAACCTCAAAAATAATCTTTCACTTTTGGAAGAATTCAAAATGAGACCAAGAAACCAGCACTGTTCAGTGTGAGTTTGTGTCTCCAAATGTTAGTTACTAATTATTGCATAGCATCTATTTTTAACTTGAAAACCCCCATCTCCAGCTTTCCTCACATCTTTGCTGGTCATTATTTTTCATATAATAGGATTCCCGTAGTTACCCTAATGCTTTAAAATGTGTCATCTAGTATAGGTTGTCTGCCCTTCTAGAGCCAATGAAGAAATTCAGGTGCAAATAAATGTATAAATTTAGGTATTCCACATTATTATATTGCTGTCTCAGTCTCATGGATAAGACTCTATATTTCAATCAACTACAAGGGAAATGCATACCATAAACCTAGGCTACAAACCTGACTTTTAGGTGACTAAGATCTTAAATAAATCCCATTCTTTGTGTCCGTATAAGGTACTATACAATAATGATCATAACCTAAAACTATGCAGATACATTTTCACAGAATCAGTCTATGAAAATAAACCAAACTTAACTCTTATACAGCTTGTCTGAAATGATCATACATGTTTAGCAGTATATTATTTATTTTGTATCATTTTTGTAGGTGTCCAATACTGCAAAGGTAACTCTATTTCTGGTAATATTGGGAGAACTGTGAGTGATTATTTTGCCCTGAATTTAATACTGACAAAGCTATACCAGGATGTTTTTGTATTATTCACTGGACTAGTCATACTCTATTAAAGGTAATCAAAGTCATGACGGAAAAAACATCACAGCTGTCCTAAATTCTGGGAGTTTGGCTCAGGGGGATTGGACTGTGGTACTTGAAAGGACCTCAGATTGTGATGAATGGTAAATAAATGAAACAACCTCTCCCTAAACAGAGAACTCATCTTGACTCAGTCCTTTTGGAGTACTGCCCTCAGCGTAATCTGCAGCGGACAAGGCCAGACTTACCCACAGTGGGCCTCCCCAGGGGTGTGTTAAACCAACTGACACTAAATGCATGATGTAGCATCAGGTGCCCCAGGAATGTGTGTGTTTCACTGGGCCCTACTGTCCCTTCACCATGATTCACCCGGCTCTTCACTTAGTGCTCACACCACTCTTTCAAAGAATGGAGACATTTTCCTTAGCCATGCTAAGGAATCTCCTTTGAAGATTTAAAGAGAGATGTCACTGTTTTGGTATCCTAATTTGATGAGAGTTGAGTAGCTAATCTTGGAAAGGGCTGTTAACTAAATTGAGAATGCCCTAATTTTATCCAGGATTTTTTGGTAGCCTTACAAACAAATTGTTCTCAGAACCTTTTAGTGTCTGAGCAAATGAAAGCTGCTAAAAGTATGTCCTCATATGCAAACTTGACATATTGAAAATGGCTTAGCTGCTTTGCACTCTTATACATTCTATAGGTTAGTAGAAGTATTCCAAACAAGTTACTTATAGATTGGACTCTTAACTGAAGTGCCCTATCAGCTTATTGCTGTCCAGAGAGGTGCAGAAAGAAATACAGAATGTAAGATTCAGTCTTGTTTCACACTATTCTGGCTTAATAGGGAGCTACAGATTGGAGGGTGAGCCATGGGACTGCATTTGCAAGTGTGTTTACAGATACAGTATTGATTTCCTTGCTCAGTAAGAGCATTTCTGTACTACCACTGCTTCTAATAAACAACCCTGCAAGAACCTACATGGTTGTGAAGCCATGATGCATTATTTAACAGGAGCTAATCAATATAAAACAAGTATTCCCTTTGTTACAGGAGTGCTATTGACAGAATGCTTCTCCTTTTTAATTTTTTATTATTTTGCATTGATTGCTGAAGCCCTGCATAGTTTTTAACAACATATACTGAGCAAGGCCTGACCACAGATTTCACCTTATATAAAAAAAACACATTGCCCCATTTTAGCACAGAATTAATTTGGAAGAATATCCAGTATTCTAAGAAATCAATATGAGCATAGACATTAACTTCAATAGAAGAAAAACCAGACCTTTGATCAGATATAAAAATCAGTCCATTTAACTATCTCTGAAATAAAAGATCAATACAAAAAAAAAAAAAAAAAAAACCAAAACCTTCCTATTCCCAAACAAGTCCTTGACTTAAGAGTTCACCTGGAAAGAATGCCTGGAATTTGGATTACTCTGCTAACTGGAGAGAAAGAATTTTACCACCTGTAATTTCAAAAATAATATTCTCTACTCTGTGTCTCATACTTGACCTGCAGTTCTGCTAATGTCGTGCCTGTAACATCATTCAAATGATAGTAAACAAGTGCAAGATGGAGTTCCTAAAGCTGGACTGCCTTGAAATACTTCATTTATAATCTTTTAAGAATCTTCACCCAGTTCAGTTAGAGCAGGGATGAAGTAGGAAGAGAAGAACATACTTAAAAATTTCACTTTCAATTATTGGACCTTCCTTTGTAGGAATATGCTTAATTAGTGAAGGTTTTAGGACCTTCGTAGTGAAACTCATGGATATGAGTTGTCAACCACCAGGCTCATGGTCTCAACTGGCATTCATTAACTGCTAATATGGTATTCAGGGAATCAGATAATTTGGCATAAAATTGTCTAAAAAAACACTAAATTAATTTGTTCTTTGGGTATATTTCTCTTCAATTTTATAAAAGGAAAAATACAGCCTTTTTCTTCCAGTCTAAAAACTAAAACTTTACACTAAAATCTGAACTCTAAAACTAATATAATCTTATTATTTTGACCCTTCATATGACTACTGCAGTGAGGGATTTCAGTATTGCTTGGAGTTGAATGATGACTAAAGTGTCATTCCAAATTGAAAATCTTTATGAAAAAAAAGGAGAGGAATGTTATGTTTGATGTTTTGAAAATGGTAAGTAAAATAAACATGAAACATATAAAGGTAAGACCCAAATATGAAGCAGGCAGCTTTTTATCTCTTGCTCAGAGAAGATACTTTACTATTCTCTGAAATCTATTTCAAAGAAAAAGAGAGAATAAACTGGGAGAAGATATGTTTTACTGGTTAGGAAAAGAGATGGAGAAGATAGGAGCAGAGGATTTCATATTTTTGTTTTACTACAAAGTAGTCACTAGTCATTGCTGAATGTAGAATGCTTAATGGTCTCAGGATGTCCCCCCAGTTAAAGTCTTTATAAATTGCAAATATCATAGGTGACTCTCTAAAACAGTTTACATATATTTCTTAATTGTTTAGAAGTATCTTGTGCTACACCATTCTACTAGCAGTCAAAAAAATATAAATAGATAAGAGATGAGAAAAGGAGATATTTTGCAGTAACCCTAAGCTTATACCTCATAGCATCAATCACACTGAAGAGCGCAGCTTGCCAGAGGCATTTCCTTTGTAATCCAGAAGACCATCTGTACAGTGTCAAGGAATAATACAGCAAGCAGAAGCTTTCATACTTGGTGCCTATGTGCATATACACACCTACTGCAAAAGCTGAGATGAATTCTGCCAAGTGTACTAAGAGAAGACATCACAGGTGCTCACTTTATAAATTATACACTAGATATTAGTCATACAAAGTTTAAAATTTGTCCCAATCACCACCCTAGAATTCTCAGAAGTCTTCCTGTGTGGATGTGCAGAATGGCCATACCCAAATTTCCAAATTTAGGTAAGGAGGACAATGATTCTTTGACACACTGAGGGTTGTGTAGGGGAGCCCAAGGAGTGTCTCATGAGGGTATATGTGAAGAGAAAAGGAACACTGAAGTAGGTCTGCTCCCTGTCTGGTAGAACATATAGAGGCATTCCAGTTTTAATCAGATTATTGGGATTGCAAGTGCTTTGCTTAACGAGGGAGAGATCCTCTGGTTTTTCCAAGGAGATCCAAAGAGCAGACAATCCAGAATGGCCAAGTAGACATAGGTGGTTTGTGTTACGGGGTGGGAAAGTCAGTTGTTTTGTCTTGATTAAAGAATAGACATAAGGCTATGCAGATCTTCAGAGGTGCAAAATCACCTCTTTCAACAAGGAGAAAGAAGAAATTACCTGAAATTGTGAAGCAGGAAGGTAAACCCATGCAATAGGCTGATTGCTCCTGCCAGAGACAAACACTTTCTAAGCGACTGCACTAAGCAAGGGTAAAGATAGATGGCAAAACAAGCCTCAGGGCTGCCAAAGCGTTGGAATTCTGACAAACAAGTACCACAAGAACTTAAAGGCATGCTGATGGCTTTAGAAAAGGAGTCGACCTGACTAAATAGGTTAACCCCAGCTAGAGATTTAATTCAAAACTTGTACAATTTTGACATTACAAGATTCACTCTTGTTTCATGAGCTAGAACAACTTCTCTTTTCATGAAGTAAGAAATTATATACACATGCAAATTATTGATTTATTATACTATTTTCTAATTCTAAGAAAACTCATATTATTCTGTCAGGATTCTATTAACTTTTTTCCTTTTCTCTGCTTACTGTAGAAGCACTGTCGATACTGCTATATATCTGAAAAGATAAACACCTGGCAACTTGGCAACACTTAAGCATTCTTCATCCTTATTCTTTTATGCATCATAAGGATCTGCTCAGAACACCCACATACATGCACAAACATTGTGTCACTCACACATAATACACTCCTTTTTCCAACCACAATTTTTCCTTTCCCAACAGTTCCAACTATAATTCACTGGCAGAGCAAAATCTTGGAGTAAGCATCTCATTTATCACTGGACAAAGACAGGCCTTTACTTCTCCTCAGCCCTAAAGGCCAAGGTGGAACTGTCTGCATCTCATTTGTCATAAACTTTCAGTAGATGAGTTAGTTTATATCTGGGTGGACCGAGACAGGCTGGAGCTTACTGCAGTGGGGTTTTTTTTATCGTTTTAATCAGGATGGGGGCAGAACTCACAGTTTTATAGCTTTACTTTCACTGCTGAGCAAATCTGACTCTATCCTGCCTGCAAGAACAGAAGAGCTGTGGTTCAGAAGAGCTCCCTGGGGTGCTCCGGCCAAGTAATTACAGTAACTTGCATAATACCTCTCATCAAGAAACTGCATTTTTGCAGCAAGAAGAGAAGTCTTGTTCCATACACAGCAGAGACTTAAAAAAAAGAAAAATGTCAGTCTCCAGTACTGAACTGCCTGTAATCCATTTTACCTTACTGGCAACAAGTAAGGGCAGCAAAACAGGAAAAAAAAAACTAAAAGCACTATGTGGAGCTTACTGGAGGACCAGAAAAGACACTACTCTTATTGTCTCAGTTTGGTAGAAGGGAGTTCTCAGGAAGAGTTTGCATAAGAGTTGGTTAGTGGACCCCGAACAGCAGAGCTCTCTTACAAGCTATCTCACAGTTCTTCACTGCCAAATTCACAGGCTACCACCCAAGGAGGGATTTTGCCTGAGGCTTGCTCTTCTGTTCCACAACTGCTTGGTACATGCAGATGCCTGCATGTGTTTCAAAAGCTGTTAAGTTTGTGCAAGTTGCTCCCTTCCATGTACCCCATGTCAATCCTGCTCCCTCAGATGGGGACACATCCATGACACTCTCCTAATGACACTCACCAGGCCATGCACAGACCATGAAGTCCAACAAGGACTTTTGGTGGATTCCAGAAGACAAAGGCTCTCAGGATGCCAGGAGAGTGTCAAGAGGAAGGAAACAATGATTTAAGCTGTTATTTATAAGGTATATCATGTGCAAATTGGGACTACTTTAATAGGGAATTAAAAAAAATAAAATAGTTCCTCCAGAGAATATCCTCATCCCTTAGGCATGTTCCCCAGCCAGTGGATTGCTGGCTGCAGATGGGCTGCATCACCTGCTGGCTTTATTAATGGTATGCAAGTCCATTAATGGACATATTAATATGTAAAATTAAAATCCTTTGTTTAGTAGAAAAAAAATAATCCCATTCTGCCCCCCAAAAAACGAACCGATTTAATTTCTTTTTCAAGCAGCAAGAACAAGGACATGTTTATTTAGATTTAGCTCAAGCCAAATTAATTTCCATCTTTTTAAAGATCACTGGCATATAAAAAGTTAAAATACACTGTATTGTGAATGAATCCCTACTCCCTTCCTTGCTCCTTTCACTACAAGGCTTAATAAATTAACAATGTGTGAACTTTTACTGAGATCCTGGAGGGTCCAGAAAATTTATTTTAACTGTGATGAGAAAACTTAGTCTTATATATTTGTTCTCTATTCATAAGGTACTATGTATTTTTATATTTCCAATTTTTAAAGGCTCCACTTTCTTTCAGAGAAACTAATTGGGTCTGTTCCCCACCCATTTTAACCTTTTTTCCTCAAGCTCAAGGATGCCAAGGTTCTGCTTAGTTCATAAAGCATCTGATATTTTGAAAGAATAAAAAAATTCCTTTTCTTTTCTTGGTGAAGCGTATATTTAAGGATGAATAGACCATTTTAAAATTTCAACAACAGCACTTAGCCAAGAATGCAGAGATTGATAGTTTCTCAAAAAATTAAGATTATTTTAGGACATATTTGGTTAACAAAATATCTCAGGTTTCCCACCCAGCCTCAACAGTTGGCTTTTGCTGTACTAACCACTGCTGTTAAATTACATAGTGCACACTACACTTATGATGGACATGGTTATAATGGACAATTGGTTATAGCGGACAAAAACAGATCTCCCAAACCAAACATATTAAGTTCAAGACATTCCTCTCTGGTTATAACAGACAAACATTGGCCACAATGCCAATTTCTGGACTTTTTTCTGAACCCTATAAATGTACTGAATAGAAATGGGAGCTAGTGAGGAAAGTTACAGGAATACTATGTTTTTAAAATAGATTGTGCCTTAAGCCAAAGACTGAACAAGATGGTAAAAGAGGTTATGCCAGACTAGCACTTTCTGCTAACCTGATTGACCACTGCATACAAGATAAACCCAGAACTTTCTATAATCTGTTCTCTCCTGCTCTAAGAGCCAACTTCAGTGGGTGCAGTACTGTGGAGATGTAGAAGGACTCCAAATCACTCCCTTCACAGGGCTCTTCCTCAGATGGCACAGCCTGTCCTGCCCATTCAAAAGGCCAGACACTCAAATGTACTCCTACTGACATAATAATTTTCAAGGTAGCCTTTTACATTCTGTTTATATGCATATTTGCCAAGGGTACCGGGGAGTAGGTGGGTGAGTTAAAATGTACCCATTTTAAATAGAAATAAGAGCTACACACACAAGCACCCACTCGCATCTATGAAATAGCTCTGGTAGAAATAGAGAGTCTATATATTTGCTGACTAAGGTCCTGCAAGTGGATACCCTGTCAGCTTGATGCTAATGGAGACAAAAAGCTGACCCAAGATGTAATTCCACATTTCAATAAGAAGCTTTGTTTTATTCCATATGTTCTTTGGGGTCAAAGTCTGTCAAGGTACAGTCCTGGCTTCCTGGTGTCTAAAATTAAAAACGAATACTCACTACATTTGGTAACAAGAACAATGTTACCTGTGAATTTTAGTTGTACCCTCCCTGTGTGACCTCCCTGCAAAATAGTGATGAACATCCCAAGTCAGCACAAAGTATTTTACCTAATAATTACAAAGAAGTTCCAACACACATCTGAAAATAAATCATGGAATCATAGAATATCCTGAGTTGGAGGGGATCCAAAAGTTCAACTACTGACTCTGCACAGGAAAACCCAAAAATTCACACCATGTGCCAAAAAGCAGCATCCAAAATCTTCTTGAGCTCTGTCAGGCTTGATGCCATGACCACTTCCCCAGACAGCCTGTTCCAGTGCTTAAACCCCTGTCGGTTGAAAGCTTTTTCCTAACATCCAACATAAATCTCCCCTGACTCAGCTTCAGGCCATTCCTTTGTGTCCTGTCACTGGTCACCACAGAGAAGAGATCAGTGCCTGCCCCTCCTCTTCCCCTACAGGAAGCTGCAGGACTGCAGTGAGGTCTCCCCTCAGTCTCCTCTTCTCCAGGCTGAACAAATCAAGCGATCTCAGCCACTGCTCATATCACTTCCCCTTCAATATCTTCATAGCTATCCTTTGGAAGCTTTCTAGTAGCTTTATATCCTTCTTGTATTGTGGTGCCCAAAACTGCACACTATATTCAAAGTGAGGCCACCTCAGTGCAGAGCAGGGAGGGACAATCCCCTCCCTCAACCAGCTGACGATGCTTTGCCTGATGCCCCCTAGAACATGGTTGGCCCTCCTGGCTGCCAGGGCACTGCTGACTCATATTCAACTGGTCATTCCTTTCTGTTGCAGATCCCTTTCTGCGGGGCTGCTCTCCACACTCTCAGTCCCCAGCCTGCACAGATGTCCAGGGTTGCCCTGTCCCTGGTGCAGAATCTGGCACTTGCCCTTGTTAAACTTCATGCTGTTGATGATTTGCATTCTCTGAAATATGATGATAAAATATCTGTCATCCACAATAGTCTGATGGACAGCACACATTCAAAAGACTAGGAAGCTCACATAGTGATTTTCCAGGCAGCGGACATCTGTTTCACCCATCAGCATCTTCCCTTCTTGTCATACAATAAGATCATCAAAATATATTGCTATTGTCTATAGATTGTTTCTTTTCAACAGCAAGACAGGTGCTGCAAGTTTCTTCTGTTCTGGAGAAAGCGTGCTAACAGAATGTGATCAGTGAATGATCATTATGGCAAGTCCTGTGACTGGAAACTGCATAGGGAATATAAACTGACAAACACGCCTCCTAGAATGATAGTAAAAAGTGTTTTCAAAGTCTGTTCAAATGTACTGTATTTTCCAAAAACTGTAGAAATTGTCTGTTTTGAATTAGTCCATTCAGATAATTTGGGATTTTGTTGGAGTTTTTTTAACTTGGGTTTCAATATTTTAAGGCCTATTTTCCAGTTATTAAGTAGTTGCTACCTGTTCTCAAGCAGTGCTAATGTACAGAATTTGAAAGACAACATGACATATCATAAATAGATATCGTTCTCATACAGAGTTCTATGCACTTAAACTATCATTTTGGCACAAAACTTCAAGTAACCACTGGACTTTCTCTTCACTGTCTAACCAACAACACAAGAATAAAACATAAATATGTGAAAAACATATCATTTCCCCAGAGAGAGTCTCAAAGAATTTGGGGTGCATGTTGATCTCTTTTGCTTATCTGTCTTCTTTTCTTTTCCTTTTTTAAAGATATAAGACTCAACGGGGGAAGAAAAAAAGGCAAAGAAAAAAGTGCATTAAGATTACATTTGGCATTTTAAATACAACAAAAGGTACTTATAGGGCTGCTTTATTGTACAGTCAAGTAAACTCCAGCTGTCAGCTCTGTGATCACTTCTTCAATAGGCAAAAAGGACTCAGCTCTAACCTGGCTACATGCTGGTTCTCACCAGTAGAACAACTGATATTTTCTTCCATATGAATTGCATTCACAATTATCCCTTGACTTTCAAGGAAAACTTTGAAAGAAAAGTGTGAATAGACTTCCAAAGTGAGTGTGCTTCTTTTTGCTTTCCTTATTTTTTCTTATTAAAAAACTGTATATCTGTTTTTATTAGAGCTGAAGTAAAGATGAAAAGTTCTGCAGGATGACTTGCAAAATCTTGTGGGTTTATTGGCATTCTCCTATTATGTTCACATTAAAAAGATTAAAATATGCTAAATATGATCCTCTACCTGAAAAGAGAGGAACTACTGCATATATAGAGTCAGAGAATATGCATTGCTGAAACTTTGATCATTTCTTTAAATGTGACATTACAGGAAGAAATGAAGTAAATGGGAGTTCTGTCATTGTCTTCAACTGGACCAAGGGTTTACTAGCTGTCTTCTGATAGCAATTTCTAGATTTATTGAGTAACATTATTCAAGATCCATACTTCACAGAAGAACAAGCATAACTGAACACTAGAATTGATTTAAATCTCTGAACAATATTCTCCCGAAAGCTTCTCTTTTTTTAGAATGTTCTCTTTTAAATTTTGTGGAGGGAAATTAGGAAATCAAATAAGCTTAATTTTGAAAATCTGCTTCAATCTTGCTTGAAATTAGTGATATTGGCAGTTTTCTCTTATGACTTTTCCCTTTTTCTTTGTTGATTTCTGTACTCATTTTCTTTTGAAATCTATACAATAAAAAATTAAAAATAAAAAAGGAGTAGTAGACGAGGGGGAAGAGGAAAGGAATGACAATTATTTGTGAAAAGAAATTACTTTTTAACATATTTTATCTCTTACATTCAAAGTCAAAGTCAAATCAAGACAGAGACAAGTGATGTAGCTTCAAAACTACAAAATTCCACTTTGCCCTCTTTTCAGTGTATTGCTATGCTGCTTTCAAAAGACTCTATTTCACTGTATTTTGAAAGCTAATTGCATTTTGTATGTTGTTTCTTTTATGAAATTATCTTCTTTTCTAACTCCATTCTATTAACCAGTTGTCAGAAACTCATAAAAAATGCCACTCTAGATTGCTCCATCATGTAGGTAGGCAAAACGCGGAAGACTGACAGTAGCAGTCTGTGCAAGGCCAAGCAACATACAGCCTTCAGCAAAAATGGGCCCTAAATGATTTCAAAAATTTGTTTACTGTGGCATTACATATTTGACAAACTGTATTCCAGCAAACCAAAATATAGACAACTATTCAGCAAAAAAATTCTTTTCAGTGAAATGTTTGTCCAGGTGACCGACTGCTTAGTTTTCAGTTCTGACCTCAGTCAGCTAACCTATCTGCTCTTTCAGCCTTCTCCAAGTTTATCAACCTTAAGACTTCATAAAATTGACTCAATTTGTTTTGCCATAATTTCTTGATTAATCTATAGTTTATGTGTTTATATGAAAATATTTTTTTTCAAACGTCTCAAATCTCTGTTTATGAGTTCTTGGCTGAAGGATTAACTACAGAAACGACAAGCACGGAGGGAGCTTTCTGAGAAATTTTTTGGCTTCAGCAGTAACATTCTGGTCATCTCATAATCCCATTGAATGATTTTAATGTAAAAATGGACCCAAGGAAATATGAAATATAAGGAGTGGTATTGCACAGGGGTTTTCTGTCCAAAATATTCTATGTAACATAAAAGAAACAAAACCAAAAAAACAGCTACAAAATTGCATATTAGTTTCATGAAGGTGCTTACTTCCATCCTCAGCAACAGAAATTTGTAAAAAGAAAACCATACATGTATGAAGAATTTTTCAAGAAAAAAATTATTTCAATTTTATCTAATACAAATTTCATCCTGTTGGCTGTATACTTGCTCTGTGTGCACATTTAAGCAATGAACAGACAAATGTTCAAGTCCACACATTTCATTATTCATGTAATACGTTTTCTGTATGACATAGAAAGAGATATTGTTTGATATAGTGAAACAGAGAGTTTACCACAGATCCAATCAGAGTCCTGGCATAAAGTATTTTGATAAGTTAACAAAGTTTCTGACAATGTCATCAATAAGAGTGGCACAGGAAAACATTTGAAAAATTTGATATCTGTACCTGAGGATATCATTAATCAAAGTGAAGGTTTACTTTTGAAAATTCTTCCATCTGGCATATCTGTTAAACACCTGTAAACATCTGTAAACACCTGCCTACCTCCAGGGTATTCAATACCCCATGGTTCTTCACTCTTCCCTCCTAAGTTTTGTGTAGCAGGAAACTGCAACTAGATTTGCCTTCTAAAAATAGTCACAGTTACTTGGTATATCTGTGTAACCTCTTCCAGAGTGGGCAAAAGAGCCCTAGCAGTTCCAGGTAGGACGGAAGAAGTTCCCGTAACATGACATGTATGTAAGGTGATGATAAAAATCTCATCAGAATGGATTACAAAGCCCAGTAATCAATAGCAAATGAGCTTCCTTCTAAACATTGCTCTAGATAAAGACCAGATTTATACAGTTTATTTTCTGCTGTTTTGTCAATGTTTGGTCCAACAACCCTTCAATTCTTATTATAGCAATGTCCATTCACCAACACATCCAAAGAAATATAAAGAAAGTTTCTCAATTTCTTAATATGATTACAGCACCCTAGAGTTTTTATGACAGACATCTTCTTAACATATAAAATATATTCTTTTCAATTAAAGGTCAGCAGAATTGATTTATATTGGTTTGATTCCAAAGTACGTTCATGTCAGTGGAATCATGGCTAGCTTTGAATTTGCCTTTGTGTTTAAATAATGTGCATGGTTTAAATAATGTTTGTGTTATTGAGGGAAAAGTTAAATCACTGAGAATACATTCCAACACTGGATGATTCTTCATCCTGTTGTATGCAGCTGTGATAGCCATATCAGCCCATGAAGTCAAGAGGGGAAAAAAAAAAAAGAATTTAAAATTATTTCAATTAGTATAAATTATTACATTAACTAGTACTTAGTACCAGTACAATGCACTCAAGTATCTTCTAAATTCTTTCTAAGCTCTTAGTGTTATATTTATATAACATTTTTAAAGCCCTTAACAATTCAAATTGTGATTATTTTTAACTTGAACCTCAGCCGTATCAGAATAATATTTAGGAGGCTACTGCAAATTAAGCTATGTAAAAGAATATTTTCATTATTGATTTGAGGCAAGAATGGATACCTACTACACATTAAGAAACAGAGAACCAGGATCATTGCTAGATCAATGCTAAAATATTTCACCATTTTTTAATTCAATATCCTGAAGTACTGACAACAAATAGGATGAAAACTTCGATAGCAGCATTCATTCCTCACATAATAATCCTCAGCTTTCAGCAATACTTAGGATTTTCTACAAATTCACTATTTTTTTTTGGAGGAAGTTAACTGGAAGATATTAAGGCATTTCTATGTACTGACATCAGAGTGAGAAAGCAGGTAAATAAGAATAAATATATAACACTGAACAACACCCCTTTTCTTTTTTTCCTGCTTTACTATAACAAGTATTTAGCTCAGTCACATTAACATGTAAAAAATGATAATTTTTTTTTGTTGAAAATTTTTCTTGTTGAATGCACTATGACATAAAACTTTTAGAAATAATATCACATTTTTATAACTATACAATAGAAACTTTTTGAAAGAATTATCACGTAAATGTAAGTGCTAGGCAGGTGTTGAATCATTCCTAATATTTTAGTTATTAACAATCCTAGAGAGTTTTAATTGATTGGTAATCACTTAGAGTCCAGAGCTGTTTCTAATAGCAGAAAGGTATTTTAAGACACTTCCAATTTCAATCAATATAACTTATGAGTATAGTTATTTCTCAGAATTACTGAATATGACAGGCTGAACAAGAGTATTTTCTAAAATTCTGGTGTTATTTTACTAGACAGTAAAATAAAATTTAAAAAAAGGTAAGTGAAAACTCATCTATTAGCAATCAAATAGGTAATGGGAAACTGCAATACAGGCACATGACCCTGAGATTAGTTCAGCTGGTTGGAACATGGAGCTATTAACACCAAGATTGTGAGTTTGATTCCCATATGGGCCATTCACTTAAAGTTGGAGTCGATGATCCTCGTGAGTCCCTTCCAACTCAGAATATTCTGTGATTTTCATTCTATTTGCATCTCCAGAAACCAAGGTGCTTCTTTATAAAAATTATTTATATTTGCAAATATTTTTACATAATCATCTCAACATCTTGAAAGTCCAGTACATAACAGCTCAGTCCTTTGGGTTGTGTAATAAGAAGCACAAATCATTCCATTATTTATCAGCAGTCATGAAAGAGTACTTCCTTCGTTGTCAATTTTCTTAGATTGGAAATGAGCTAATATATTGTTGTTGTAAATGCATAACATGTTAGTCCTGTAGCAATAACTGCAGCTCTTTTGCATTTCAGTGGCTGCTAATTTTTCTTTGGAGTTCAAAAAGAAATATAAATACTCTGTTATTTTAGAAAGCATCCTTGGGCACAAGCAAAGGTTTTCTGATCTTACTGTGGCCAGTTCTCAGTCTTTAAACATTAGCCACATTTCAGGGTATAAGGGATTCACAGGTTTTACAGCCTCATTTGAAACCTCCATCCAATGTGAGAAGAAACTAGGATCTCGTTCTGGCACCGTCATAGCTCTGAAGGCCCTCCCCAATCTGCTCAGCACCTCAGACTGCCACAGTGACACAGCACCCCAAGTTTGTATAGACAGGTGTCCTGCTTTATTTATAGACTTTACATCTGGGGAAATGTTTTTAGAGAGCTCTAGGAAGACCTCTACCTGAAAACTGCCAGGAGGAGTTTGCTTGCAAATGCATTTTAAAGCCTCACCCAGAACATCTTGCAATAACATAGGTCAGCACTCGAATACTGCCAACACGTTCAGAAAGATGAATGAAGAGTTCAGACTATGTTCCTTTTTTTTTTTATGACATTACCCAGACTGGGTTGCAGAGTCCTGGGACAATACCCTGTTTGTTGCAGAAAGTATAAAGTTTTGAGACTCACACCTGAAATGTGAAAATAGATTTAAATTTAAGTGACATTGCTTAATGCTGCTCTGCAAAGCTTCAGCTGATTGATTTAGACATCTCTTATATAGGCAGGAGTTGCATGAATTGAGAAACCTTGCTTTATGGCAAGTCAAGATGGACAAATCAGGTAAATTAATCACAACACATACTCTCCTCTATGAAGTAATGTCATTTTTTCCCTATTTTATTTTTTCATTCTTTTGCCCAAATCTTATTCTGTGTCATGGAAATCAACTTCAGAAACTTCGTGGGTGTTACCTCTGCCTCAGAAAAGGCTGAGAAAACAAATCTGACACCTCAAACAGATAGACCTCAGCCTCATCCTTCAGTCTTCTCTGCCTTTTCGTTGAAAACTATACATTCAGATTACTCACAAGCTCTGAAGAAGCACAACTTTCAGCTTTCTTCACAAGCTCATTCTTTCCAGCAGCACTAGCTCTCTCCATCTCCTCTAAACTACCTTCTTGTCCTGCTTCTACCTTACAACCCCGTTCAACTTCCTAGTCTGTGCTGTCAGAAGTTTTGATTCCAATAAGAATTTGACCCACTTTCATCCTTGTTAAACCATAAAGAAAAATGCAAGAAACGTGATGCAGAAGTTATTCCAACATGTATTTATTCTGTAGCCATAGTCCAGACTGAGATTCAGAGCCCTAAAAATATTGAGATTGGAGGAATTTAAGAAATTAAAACCAAACTTGTGACTCTCAAAACCCATAAGCAACTCTTCTCTAATGATCAGAGCTCCTAAACATTCTGAAGCAATTTTAGCACCTAAGGAAATGTCTGAAGAAATCCTTTGGGCTATTCTTTGAAAAACAGGTTTGGCTATATCTCCACTTATTAAAAATAGGTCAGCTCTCTTCAGAGAAGCACTGGAAGCCAAGAAACTGGAATGAGGGAGAGAGAAAGCTCTGCCAGGCTGCAAGTTAGACACCTACATCCAAGAGGCAAGACCAAACCAGTCCTTTGCCTTCAGAAGCTGCTCCCAACTCAGTGTGTTGACTGCCTTTGCCCCACTGATGACTTTTCTCCTGAGTACACACAGTGATGACCACGAGCACCCCTGCATGACTCAGGGCTGTGTCACCACACTGCCTTCCTTGTGGGCTCCAGCAGTGAACCTGATCTAGGATCATGTGACTATAAAAGTTGCAATTGTATGTCTGTGCAAAACATTCCCTGATTGTATTTAATGCACCTTCACAGAGTTAAAACCCCAAGAATTTAATCCGAGGATTTATCTGGAGAATCCAGCCCTGAACAAAAACATCTATGTGGTTGTTTTCTAAGAGTTTGTAAATGGCATCAGTGACATTTCTTACAGATTTCAGCTAGTAAGAGCTCACCAGGCATTCCAATTCATTATGTTTCTCCACTCTCCTATCACAAATGATATTTTAATTTTTATTTTGACTCTGCTGAACACTTGAAGGTTGTATTGTTTTGTAGTTCCTAGGGCACCAGGCATAATAAACAGAGAATTTCAAACTTCTCACAGCCTCATGCTGAGATAACATTGTCAGTTTACCCTCATATTTTAAAGACTGTCTCCAGTCATCAGGATTGAGATCACGGGGTACACTTCTACTGTCAAATCCTGTTCAGCTGTAAGTTGCCCAAGCCCCCAAAACTGCAGACTGTCATCTATTTGTAGTTCAGGGACATATGACTCACTTTCTGTCTTTTGACCAAAAAAAAATTTTTAACCAGGTAAAAGGGAGAATATAAGTTATCTTAGTTTTGGAGAGAAGGTAAACAGTGAAGCTACCTGTAAAAGAGATGAGATTTTCATAGTAATACTGCTAATATTAGTACAGCTGCCAGTATTAACATTAAACAAAGAAACAAACTTAAGAATTTTTTATTTATTACTGTCTTCGTCTTTAGTACCTGATTTCTTTGCTCTGTCGTCAAACAGCCTTCATTATGTGTCCATCTATTTTCTTATACTCCAATTCTTGGGTGCAAGTAATATTTTTTCTCTTGTATTTGGAAAGTGCCCAGGTCATTTTAGACACAGCCACAACATAAATAATTGTTATCCAGACTGTTGGAATGCCCACTCCGTGAGTTAGCTGCATGGCTGCACGTTCAGTCACCTCTTGTTCTCTTCCAGGGATTGTCCCATATTTCCTGCAGTTTACTACCAGCAGAAGTTTACTGCCATCTATACAATCAGATGTACAGTTTCAGAAAAGAAGATATATTTCCCCCTTCTTTTTCTAGGAAAATTAGACAATGGCAGTTGTAATGAACTCACTAAAAGGGTGACCTACACAGAGCCTACCAGCAGTGAGGCTGTGTGCATTACTCAGCAAGACCTGCTGCACACACAAGTATAATAAACGCTGCAGGAGAGGGCTGCCTGGTGAACTCGTGGTGCAGCTGTGGAGCACTGTGATGCTAGCCAAGTGACCCCAATCTCAGAGCAGTCACAGAATCCAGAAAGCTGAGTTCATAACAGTTATGTGTTCATAGTCAGTGGGGAAAGAGTCAGAAAAACAAATATTTCTTCTTGTTTTAACATGTGGGATTTAAAAGTACAAGAGCTGGCTTTAAATTACTGACCAGGTTCTCTAGCTCTCCAATGTACCAACTGCTTTGTGTTGGGATAAATGTAGCTCCAAAGAGGTCCGGGGGAGTCCCAGCTGACCTCCATGAAGGATCTGTTGAACAAAACACATCAAAGAATTGGATTCCCTGAACAATCTCTTCCTCGAATTTCCCTTTTGTAAAAGAATGGAGAATGTTACTCCCTCTGTTGCATAAAGCTCTTTAAGAACTTCAACAGAAAGGCAAGAAATTAATTCATTGAAAAATTTTGGCATCACTGCAGAATACCTACACCTGTAATGAAAGCAGAGTTGTTCCATTTATAGTATTATATATGTGACTAAATTAAATTATTTGTGAGCTCAGAGGTATGTAACTTGTAAAAATTGATTCATAGTCAGAAAAAGTTTATATTTTTTGAGAGAGATGGAGACAATCTCTTGGAAAGTAAAACAAACAATTCCCATATAATTAGATCCTTCACAAAATGTATGCAACTGTGAATTTTGCATTAACTTAAACTAGGTAAATTAACTTAATTTTATCTATAATATAAATGCATATAAAATATCAACAATCTGCTATAATTATTAATTGCAGATTTTATACATATCTCACTATCCAGACATTTAGCAATCACTAATAATCCATTCTAATATATAGCAGTAAAGCTGTACTTTTAGAACAATCTCTGCTGAAGTAGCAAAGTGACAAATTCACCATTGTGTTACATTACCTTTACATTTAAAGATACCTTCCTATATTATGCAAAAGTAGTGCCAACTATACAGTATCTGTAAATGATGAGCCATTCAGCCATTCTGCAATCATACCAAAGTTATGATTGCACAGCCACAGAGCAAAAATTAACTTTCCTTCTTTTTGACCTGCGTTTAGGTTATATTATCCACAGACCATGGTCAGACCTCTGCAAATTTCTGCACAGGAAACCTTTATTAATATCCCAGGGAAGTCTTAATTTCTGTCTGTTTTTCTTGTTTGGCGTGTCAAATAAACCGATATGGACCAGATTCTCACCAACTAAATTCTAGTTCATAAAATTTGCCTATAGTAAACAACTAAACGTCCTTGTCCTGGCCTTTGTAGGTAGTGTAGAGGGAAAGAGATATTAAAGTAAAATAATTGCACAAGATACATTAATCTACACAGACAATTGTGTATCAGGTTACTCAATAGAGAACATTTTTAAGCACATTTAAGTTAGGTAATGGAATAATTGAGCCTTCTTGCACAACCTTAATTAATCTCAATAAAGTACATACATTATGAGACAATCTTAAGTGATTATGTACTACAAATCCTGTATTGCATTTTACAGTGCACACAGCAGTCTTTTTTTTTTTCTGCAAATGAATCAAAATTGTCTAGAGTTGTCAGAAGAAGCCCTTCTTACAAATGCCTATACAATAACAATAGGAAGTTATAGCTATCTAAAACTAAATAAAAGCAACAGTTACCAGTGTTTTCCATCTGGGATCCTCAAGAAGATTTACATAGTTCTACCAGAATACTTGATATCTAGTTTGCAAATGAAATTAGTGGAATTACAACAAAGTCTTCGTCTTTACTTTGAAGACTGTTCTGCATTGTTCTTTGTAACATACAGACCGAAATAATAGACCTCAATTTTCTTCCTTTCTTGAAACTACTTAAAATCAGGGATTACACAGTTCACAATAAATTTTTAGAATTGCTTTCTAAAGCTTTGTCCATATATGCATTAAAAGCATATGTCTTATTGCACTTTCTAAAGATGGAAAGGGTTCTACCTGTATTTACATATTTTGATTCAAAATCTCCTTTATTCTCAGTTGGGAACAGAAGAGCTTTTATTAGTCTCAGCTGGGCCCAGTCCCACAAACATTTCAACTCTGCCTTCATCAGATGCAGATCACACCAGCATTTATCCCCACTAATCACCACTCCCTCTGGCACCAACATTATCCTGGGGAGTTTCCCATTCACCTGACATCAATTACCCTAGACCCTGCTGATACTTAATTCATATCATCATACTTAATTAATCATTAACCCCTTCACTACAGGCAGTGTTCTATAATTGGTGTTCACAGCATCTGCAAAATATTAAGGGTATTTGACTGTACATTCATCATGAGCTCTTCTACTGGAGCATGAGGTACAGGCTACACACTTCAGGCATGTTTCAGAAGGATATCACACAAATATATTAACACTAGGAAAAATTAGTATTCCTTATCCAGCAGCTCCATGAATCTAGCAGCTCTGTATTTACCATTCAGTTCTCTTCAGAGCCTTTTAATAAAGTCCTGTTCTCACAAGGACATCACAAGACCTGCTGAATCACCTAGCCTGGAGAAATGCTCATGGAAACAGAGCCCAATGAGGAGCTTCACAGTTTAAAATATTTAAATAAAAAAGACTGACAGATTTAAAGGAAAAGTCCAGTTTAAAATGTAACTGTTGTCAGCTCACTCTAGAAATAGAACTTTTCTCCTGATCACTGTACTGTTGGAGCTTGGTGGTCAAAACATCTGAATACATGAGGTGTAACCACAACTAGCTATGCAGCTCCAAGAATATTGGATGTTGTTTAGGTGATACCATAAAACAGGATATTTTTTTTTATAGAGAAGCTAGAAGTCTATCAAGATTCAAAAATCCACTTACTCGGAGTAATATTCCATCTTTTTTTTTTCATTGGAGACCTATACTATAGGAAGATAAAAGAAATCAAGTTGCATGGAGTCTGGTGTAGGACATGCAACGAGAAAGGAAAGGAGGTTGAGGAATGAAAAAAATACCAGGAATGACTCATTTCAGGGATCAATCCTTTACTCAGAATGTGAAAATATTATCCATTATCAGTGGATTTTTGGTGGGTTTTTGTTATATCTCATAACATCTTTTCATGTTTATATTTTAATGGTGCATTTGAATAGAAGGTCTATAAAATTACGTTTATCTCAAGGAAAAGAGTCACAGAATTGGTGCAGAGGATATATCAGTGAATCTCAAGTTAGCAACAAATCTTGACGTCCATATTCTACACTTACTCTACTGAAAAACAAATAGCATATTGCTGATGAGATGTTTTCCAGGTCTTTATATTCTGCTTTTATTTTGTTTTGCTTTTAGCTTTACAGAAGAGAAATATTTAAAGAGTGGAGTATCTAACAAATCTCATTTCACAAGCATCAAGAAAGAGGTTAATGAGGTTTCAAAATAGGGTTAAGTGGTACCACCATCAGAGAAGCTGTGAATATTTGTAGAAGATGCACATGAAAGAAGACCCATTTTAATAGTATGGAAGATTCTCGCTTTCATTTCTTCTAGCAGGGTAATGTCAGAGAGACTTTTAAATTTTTATTAGAGGTGCAAGATAAAATAGAACAAAGCCACATTTACTGGCCTCATATCTTTACTAATCAGGTTGCAGAGATCAATTAATACAAAAATAAAAATTTAACTATTTTTTAATATGTATTTCCCTTAGAAATATCTCTAGCAAATACATCAAAGTTTTACATCAGTCCATGTCAGACTGAAATCAAACAGTTTTTCCTTTTGGCCAGGCAGAATACAATCGTATCCATAGATCAATGTCTATTACTTCACTTTGAAAACAAAATAAAACAAAAATAATCAAGCATTCTATTCCCTGCAGTTCCACAGAAGTGATTGTACCAGTCTTTAACTTCTTACAAAGACTTTTGTCTGTGTAGTAAGTCAAAAGCTTACAGGTTACAAAATCACCCTTATCTATTACTATCACCAGTGTTATTTCCTTTCACTAAGTAAGGAGCCTGTTGAGCATTTCCAGGGAAAGGTATATTACTACAGGAATCTCTGGTTGCAGAAAGAGGAAGATGGTTTATTTCTAGTAGTTGGAAAGAGTTCAAGCTCAGCCAGTTGAGAAAGAATTTCTTTAGCTAAATGGTTTTTGTTAAATTTTTCCTAAAGAATTTAGCCAGAGGCAGTCAGTGAGTATGGAAAAGTTCAGTCCAAACAGCTGAAGTATGATGAACATATTAACATTTTAGAATGGGATTTTATCATGAGATGTGTCAGGCAACTTTAGCAACAGACAGATCCTTCTACACCACCACACCAACTCCCCCCAGTATTGATCTCCTTAAAGGCACCAGTGACTGCTATTAATTCCATACCTGGCTGTAATGGATGATGTCCCTCCCATTCTCTTTCAGGCTAATTGAAAAATATAAGCCAGTGCATTTATGGAATCCAGTATCATGAAAACCAGAATCTTTTCCACAAAAGAACTGTCATAGTGATAAAAGCTGAGCAAAGCCAGGCTTCAGATTCTATGTTTTTTTCTTGTGGTTTGTATATACACCCCCGGGAGGCTTCATGGCAAGGGCGAGTGTGCAAAACAAGAAAAAGTCTTGTACAGGGGGGCACTCATGAGGGAACAAAAGAAAAAGACCTCATGGTACTGGAGAGGACTGAAAAATAAGCTTGCAAACTGTGAGCAAAAGAGCTTCACTGTTGGTTTTTCAACTGTACCTGTTCTGCATTTGGCTAGGACCATAATTTTTTTCTCTTATCAGAAAATAATATCTGATGTTCATTAATTGTACAGAGCAAAGACCAAATTTACAAACATTTAATTCTACTACTTTGTGGTTTTGTTGGGGTTTTTTTCTCCGACATGGGAAAAACCTTTGCATAAATTTCATAAATGATAATAGTTGCATTTAGTTTAATAGTTAAACACCACTACCTGTTCTTGATTCCTAATAATACTTTAGTCAGAGAAAGTGTTTTTCGATGGCATTAGTCTCTGTAATCTAGAATTATGCTAAATTAATACTTATCACACTATTTCACATAACTCATGATGAGTCCTCTTGTACTTGTCATCAAAAACAAGGGTTACACAAGAAATAATTTGTTGGATTACAATGCTTTAATACTTTCTGATTTAGCACATTACTGTTTGACAGGAGAGATAGATTGGTATTTCCAATAAGAAAGCACAACACAACAGATCAACTGGGTGGCAGTGGAAGCTCTAAAGCCTCCTCCCTTTAACACTGCCTAGTGCACAGTGCAGTGAGATGCATACAATTGCATCCAGTCCTGATTATTATATGACCAGCTGCCTGAACTGTTCCTCCTACTAAAATAAGTGCCCACATTGACAAACATCAGTTCTCCCCAGCTAGCATGATGGTCATTGGGCTAACATGCTCACTTTTTCTACTACTAACCCACTGGCTGTTCCTCTCCTGCAAATTCCCCCCCAAAAAACCTTTCTTGATCGCATTGTCCATCTGGGATTTGATTCTTTGTGGCCAAGCCACAGCCACGTAGATGCAGTATCTCCTGGGGACCCAGGAGATGGTCAAGAGACAATGGAATAGCAGTTTCTATTTCTGCACAAATATGTCCTTGAAGGTTGCTGCCAACTTTGTATCATTTGCAGGACTACTGTCAAAAGGGACATCCCTGCCCCAGTAACTACAAAGTCTAGTGATTGCCCTTTTAGAAAAACCTTTTCTTTAATTGGTTAGAATAGTTCTAAGAACTGCTGTGAATCCTATTGTCCCTCTCTCAATCTAAAATACTCTTATAATTTCAACAGAAATATACACCAATAATATGAGACTAACTAAAATTGAAGTAAATTTATAGCTTTCTTGCCTCTACATTCTTTTTAATGTGTTCAAATTAAAATCAAGAATATTTTGTTTTCTATACATATTATACATTTCTTTCTAAGCAACCTTAATCATGACTGTCTAATTGTAAACATTTTTTAGAAACATTAGGATACTTTATTTGCTTCTTTGCTATTTCTGTGGCTCCCTGAGAAACACTCTTTCTGGGTAGGCCTCTGAAACATACTGAAATATCCATCTAGATAAAGAAAGCCTCTTGTGGAGGGATTGCCTGAACAGCAGATGGACTAGCACACTCTTCCGACTGTTATTGTTGTCTGACCATTGACGATAAGTACAGACCAAAGAATAAATTTTAAAGTAACTTCTGCTTACCAGCTGAGCAGAAAATAGCAGGCTGGTATAGAATAGAAATAGTAAATGGGAGGCATATGTGGGTTTGGAACTGTAAAGAACCCCTGATAGGATTGGGCAAGCAGTTTCATTCCAAGTCCAAACAACCTGAACTCCCTCTATATAATTATGTTTGGATTTGGATTGTTTTTTTTTTTTTTATGTCCGTAATATTTTGTTTGGCTTCTGGACTGTTTGGAAGTTGGAACTTCTTCTGCTGTCTATTTACTTATGACATTCACTGCTGGCAAGCACTATGCATTTCTGAACTATGGAAATCTAAATTCCCAAGGATACTTGAAAATTGACATTGTCAGTAATAAAGTTTAGATATTGTGGGTAATTTCAGTAATGAGAGTCTCACATCAGTCTTGTCACTTTACTTTGTTTGCTTGAAAGGTGAGGGCTGGATCATCAAGTACGCGATATGAAGTAGCAAGTATTCATCCTGATTATTATGGAGGTACAACACTGTCACTAATAAAAGTTATTCAGGGCTTTACTCTTTGGATGTGGTCAAAAAGCAGGGTTTCTTATTTGCAGGAAATGCTATTTTGCCTGATATTTTGTTGCAAATTCAAACCGAGAGCAAAACTTTTCAAAATTCCTTATAAGCTTGAGACCCTGGAGCAGCCCAGTGTTCCTGTCAAACAAATCACTGTCTTCACCACCAAAATTGCCTCTGATAAAGCAAAAATACTACACTTATACTGCCCAGCATGCACTCATATTCGGAACACTAATCATGATTAGTGAATCCAAAATAAAATATAAAAAATAAGATATACAATCATATATACAGCCAAAATAATATCTTCTCCTCAAACAGTAGGTGGAAGGATTGCATAAGTGCTTCTGTAAAGTGTACTGTACAATGCTGCAACTGCCTGAGTTTAGCTGATCCCAGTTTCACTAATTTCTTGTAATGCATTTACTAATTAGTTGGCCTCCCCAAGTTGAAAAGTTTTCTATCTACGCTAGATGTCTCCTAAAGCACCCATTTTGCTTACCCAGAATCCTTGTTCTTTCAAAGCTTTGTTTGTGCTCTTTACTTGTGACACAAAAACTTCAAGCTTCTGCATGAGATATTGACACTTAACAATTTTACCTGAGACTAGTTAAGACTAGAATTGCCTTTGTATGTGTTGCTGAGCCTTTTCCATACTCATTACTTCACTATTAATCTAAATTTTAAAATGGTGTAATGATAGGTCCAGTGATACAACTTAATCTGTACCCAGGGTTGGTACCTGCTTGGTACAATTTACAAAAAAAACTTAGTAAGAGCACATATTTTGGTAGGATTTCAAAACTTCAGCCAAGAATTCCTAAAAATTGGTCCAGCATCTCCTTTGGAAGTAAACCTGCTAAGGAACTGCATCTTAGTAAAAGCCCACTTCCAAACATTTTAACCCCATTTTAACCACACAAAGCTGGATGTCTTAACTAAGGGTATGCTGTCACAAAAATGTCAGGTGGTTCTTTTATGACACTGAGACAGATTCTATGGGGACTCATTTTATTTTGTCCAAAGCTCTGGTTAGAAAGATTGAGGGAACTCTTCCAGGACATTACACAATGATCCTTCATTAGAAAACTATAAAGTTTGCTGAGAAAAAAAAATTTCTTCTGGCTTCCACACTGTGTAACCCCATTAAATGCTGTAAAACCCCCCTCAAAATTGGCTTGCACAGAGGCCAGCTCTGGTCATCCATCATTAGTCGTTAATGTAGTTAAACTTGTCTCAGAGTTTCCACTGACAAATCTCAACTTTGATGGGTTATGATTCAGCTGTAAATTTTGATGCTAGAGTGATATTTAACAAAAAAACCTCTTATCCCAAGAGCAAATAATAATAGTATTAATATAGTTACATGTATTATGTTTTGTGCTTTTAAACTATTTGTGTCCCAAACAGCTTATGTGCCTGGGATAACTTTTAAAAGGAACTAACATTTAAGGCATGTCTAACTGAGGGTACAAACTCAGTTCTTGCCTAAACAGTGTTTCTCTGACAGCCCTAGCAACACCCACTGTACAGGGTAGCAGACTCCCCCACACCGTTGGCCTTAGCACTATTCATGGGGGTGTTCAACTTGAATCTTCATGTAGATACTCAACTTCAACACCACTGAACTGGAGATGAGGGCTGTAAGTTCAGTCTCCTCTTTAGTTGTTCCGTCTCAGTGGCAACTCAGGGCTTCTCAAATCAAAGACCCCCATGAGGCTGCCTGTCCCCAGCTGTGTTCAGAGCAGTGGGTGCCCAGGGGTTGCCCACGGCTCCCACTGAAGGATCACAGCACTCTTTGGGGGATCTCAGCAGGCACCTTCCTGATCTAGTCAGCTTCTGTTCTGACTCTGTCAGGCAGCTGCTCCCCCACTTTCGGCAGGATCCCGCTGAGTCATATGCACAGCAAAACTTCAGAGTCACAGATTTGCACAAAACTAAGATTCTTATGTGTGTTATGCAAGTGTTTTCTCCTGTGCTGGTACTCCATGGAAGTTGGGAGCTGCTCCCCAGGGTAGATATCAGTTGCTGCAAATTTCCAGGGCCTTGTAAGACAGCAAGACACCTTCTTTCATTTTTCACTTCAGGTTGAAAGTGTTTTGCTTGACATGAAACCTTACTTGCATCTTCTGCTCATTGCTCTCTAAGATGTTTTGTTGGGTTTGTAATATACGGTTTAAAGTATCACATTTTTTTAATATCATTGGTCTATCATACATAGATCTGTATATCTGTTGATGCTCAAAATTCACATTTATTGTTAAAACCAAAGCAAAGATGTCTTGTTTTTTCTCTTTCTTTGTAATGGTAAATGCAGAAATAAATGGCTACACAAACAAGACCTACAATGAACATAAGAATAAGATACTACATTTCCCTTTTACACAAATATATATATGTAAAAAACCCCATAACTTTCCAATGAATTACACAATATGAAATTATGTAATTTGGAAAATGCCAAAAACAATATTCTAGACTTTTAAAAAAATAATTATATTTTTTTTAAAAGTAGCAATATGCTGCAGCCAGCACAGCAAGTCAAATCTGAGCATTTTGCAAGAAGAGTTTGGATAAGCAGCATATGTCCTTTTTCAGCTAATAATTCTGTCTCTCACAACAAATATTCTCTTTTTTATTTATTATTACTTGACAATAAACAAACAAAAGAACCTACTCAACCATAAATATTTTGAGATCATGTGTGAAGAGGAAAAACTTCACTAGAGGTGCAAAAGCTTTAACATCAAGCTGAGGGAAAGTAGCAGAAAATAACTAAAATGTCCTCTTCAGCTGCATGAGCAGAGGCCCCCATGGCTCTTCTGTGCTCACCCACAGCAAGAAACAACATCATGTAGTCCTGGATCGCTGGGGCAGAGGCCAGGCTGTGGACACAGACCAGGTATGCAGCCTCATTGTGCTCTGTCTTACAGACACATAGTCACAACCTTAAGCTGTAGTGAGGTATTTTGGGGTATATAGACGTTTGCAGACTAATTCTTCATTAGACCGTGGCGAAAAACTAAGGAAGGAGAAGACTTTCTTATCCATCTGAACTTTATTTTTGTGCACTTAGATACAATAAATCTGCTCTCTGTACGACAAAATAAATACTTTTCAATTTGTGGTTCAATCAATCAGATTTTTAAACCTTGCACTTTGCCTTTTAAGTTGTTTTGCAGGAATCCAGTCATTGTTCACCTTTCTAAGGTACCCAACCAGGCATGTCTGGAGGGGCTGTATGCAGAATTTCACACCCTAAAAACATGCTCTGAACTGCACCTCGTGCAATTCATACCAGAGGGCATGCCCACATCCTCTGGGACCAGTCCATACAGATATTTTGCCTCATAACTAACGCATTAAATGTAACCAAATTTAAACATTTTTGTGAATATGACCTTTCACATAAGGTTTCCTACACGTTTAGTAAATGAGTTTTTTGAGGTATCAAAAGCTTAAAGCTTCCCATTCACTGACGAATATAGACCTTAAGTATGTGTATATGTTGCCTCTGGAAAAACATTTTTTAATTTTGTTTTTAACCCAGTTAATTATCTCTGTGCACTTTCAGAGGATTGTGCCTTGATAAATAGAGCTCCAGTCTCTAATTTTCAGTTTGAAGGCCTGAATGTTAGTGAAGTAATGCTATTAGTATTAAGTAAATCCTTAGCTTAAAATGTAGGTCTGCATAGAACTTCTTGCATACCACACCTTTTAAAAGCTTCAATAATATCTAAAGCATGTTCAGTCCTGCCAGTACCCAGATCCACACTTTGCGAAATTGCCTAATGTCTGGAAACAAGGTTTAAATATACCCAGAAAATATTATAGTCAGATCTCTAGCAATATTTTTATATATCCATTTTTCCAAGGAAAAAGTGATTGAATTGTATAAGCTGACCCTCTTCCATTTTGTTGTAAGAATTCCCTGGTGCTGTTAGTTCATTCAAAGCCAGAAGTATCACTTTACACAGTTTTTCATTGTACTCAGGGGAAGTATATGGAAATTTTACAGCAATAAGCTACAAATGGGGACCTGGACTACAGCCAGTCTGCATCCTTCTCATGCCCTTATAGCATTTTTCTTCAGCATTTAGTTTTCCCCACAGTGTATAGAATATTTTTCCTGAGAGGCTATTATATTTGGTTTGGAGATGCAAAATGTAGTAAGTAGACCTTTAACAATGATGTCCAAGAGACAGAGCTGACATTTTTTCTTTTTCCTTCAAGAAAAATTCATTAGCGGACTTTTTAAATGCAAAAAATGAGGCTTTTTCCATAATATGTAGCTCTTGCATTTCAGTCTATTCTTTTCCAAGTGGTCAATAATTCCTGTTTGGGTGCTATACAACTCTATTATCATTGCATATCTTGCAAAAAATTGTTACAAGGTGCACGTTGGCCTGACTCAGCACCTCATGTTTTTTCTTTGTATCTTTATGAGAGAAAAGAGATGATAGCCAGAATAGTATTATAACTGCTAGAGGAATAATATTTTATAAATATAGAATATGTTGTTAGAATGTTATTATAGAATGTTATTTTAGACTGTTTTTAGAGGATAAGATTTTAGGAATATAGTCAAGTACTGAAATATTTAAGCCCATAGGAAAGTTGCTGTTTCAGACTTCTCATGGCATGAAGAAGCATCCATCAATATCATACAGGTGACGTTTTAATAGAAGGCTAACAAATGTCATCCTTTGTATAATGAATATGTACATAAATATGTCCACTGTAGACATCACAGTCTCAATTCATAGAAGATAGAATTTTACAATGAAAAGGATCAGATATCCCATAGAAACAAGAGTCATGATTTCTTCCCAGTGTATGAAATTCACTCTGGATCAGAATTTTCAGAGATTCTTTATAATGAAGAATTTCTTTTCATAGATTTCATAGGTCTGAGGTGGGAACTATCCAACTCACTTATATTTCAGGCATCAACATTTGAGTCAAATGTCTGCCATTTGCAATTGAGGGAAAGAAGCTGGTACTGTAAGGAAAAATTCTGCTGTCCAATTTTAAAATTAACTTTAGGGTGAAACCACATTAAAGACTATTAACCCAGTCTTTTCTCCGACCATAAAGTGGGACTAAAATGATCTACTCTGATAGGCCTTTCTACATTATAGATGTTTACATTTAGGCGAATGAATAACCTGCTCAGTGGCAGGATACATGATATAGTCAGGACAAGAAATGGTACAGGCCTGAAATCTAAAGGTTACCATATCACAAGGCCTTAGGCTAATGCCAAGTGTCCTACAACTTCTATATACATCAGCCCACAGCTTTGTTCAGGATAGATGGGAAATGAACTGAAATCAACAGCAAAACTTGTCAACATTAATGTGGTCAGTCATATGTTGAATTAGAATCAATTCCTAAAGATCCAGTTCCCAGGATGTTGCTAACACTTTTGTGATCTAATAGGAAAACAGCAAGAAGATCTCATTGTGTCTTGAGAGGTAATGGATGAAAAACATACCACAATAATTAATTATATAAACAGTGACAAGCTCTTACATATTCAGGGCTAAAATAAAATTCATCATACTTTTTTTTTTTGCGAAGTGTTCTAGAAAAAATCATTTAATCTTTCTGTGCCTTTGATGCCTATCTGTTCAGTAAAGGAACAGCATTTTAATTCTCCCAGATTTGTAAGGTTAGAGTGGAAGTCCTTGTTGCAAAGATGCTCTAATGGCTTACTGTATGTCTTTGAAATGTCTAATATGAAGATAGCTCAGCTGGAATCTTTAGGTAAAGTTGGATTATACACAACATTGTACAAAACCCATAGTTAATCAATTTCAGTTCCTCACTCTTAATGTACATACATATGTATGATTCTAAGATGTAAGGAATATTGTATTTTACTTAAATTTACTTCTAGAAAATTATTGCTACTACGTAGTCACTGCTATTTTGGTGTCCACAGAGGATTTTTCAATTTAAAGGCTAATAGCAAGCATATATAATGGTGAGAATTCAGGCTCATGGCTCTGTGTTTCTTTTACAGCATTTGATTAGTAACACCTAAAATTGTACTGAGAGCTATATTTCCTGCATCTTTATACAGCCTCAGAGCTATCATCACCACCAGAGGGGACACAAAGATTTTTGTGTAACTACAAGATTAACAGTTAGGGAAGGGAGGAAATGATTTTCAATTATGTATATAAAATAATACATTGTATATTCCATGTTTATTTTTAATATGACAGAAACATTCTGAAAATGGTACGAGATTTTCAACAGGTTACTTTCTAATACTGCTCTGCCATTCATAAAGCGTTTTACCACAGCAGTCTGTATACACTCATTTTTCATGATTATTCTTCAGAAAGATGTGAACTTTTGACCCCCCACCTTCCCAACACAGCTTCTATTCATTAAAAAAAAAAAAAAGCTAACAGCTTACACACACATATACACACACACACACCCCCCTACATGTAACACACATGGTGTATACAAAAAGCACTTGGTGTACTGCTTGCTCAAGGTAACCCCAGCAACAAGAAATCTTTCAATTAATTAGTGTGAGGGGTTTCTTACATTTATTCTTTAAAAAAAAATCTTTCTTAGAGGTGAAAAATAAAATTCTAAATAATCACTCAATGTGACATTTCATATTTATGTATGTCAGCATGTCAGTTCTTGAAATTCCTGGTTCATGCAAACAAAAAAAGCAAATGGACAGCTGTATGACCAGAGACTATGATAAACTTTTATTTTTTGAATTCTTTTTGTGAGGGAGGGATGGTTTTTTGCAGGTTTTTTACAGCTGGACTGAATGATTTATAAGGCCTTTTCCAACCTAATTTATTCTATGATTCACTTCACTTGAAACAGAACTTTTTTTCTGCATGTGGATCTGGCTACCAGAGAGTTCTGAAAAGGATTAAAAGCTGGATTATCCATATTTGCTACTGAAATTCTCATTAAAAAAAAACCACGCTTTTGACTTCCATTGAGTTTAGAAAGCTGATGAAATTTATTCAAAACCAGTTGAGCTTCTGGACTGTAAAACTGGAAAAAGCAGTACTTTGTTACAGCAAGGCAACAAAGATACAAGCAGGTGATTTGCACATGTGAACTCCGTATCTATCAATACAAAGATTATAGTATGATACACTAATGTCATGAAGAAACACTATGCCTATTACAAGGGAAGATATCACAGTTTTTCCATATAGGAAATTAATTCTTGGATTCTTCTGTATTCTCTGTCCTCTACCCTTTCACTTTGCTGTGAATCTGGATGAAAAGCAAAAAATAAAAGGGGCAAAGAACTAAAAATAAGTTTCATTCTTCTAGTTCTCTGACATTGACTCACTCGCTCTTATATGAACACCAAGAAATGTCAGCATACTGAAATTATATCTCAGGTGGACTGATAATCACCAAGATGTCTGTTAGTCATCCAGATTATCACTTCTTACTGAGAAATGTGCTGTCTTTTCAACAAATATCTGAAATTTTGATCCAATCCTACATTCTGGGCTCAGTCCAATGTTATAATCCAGATAATCCTAAATATGAAGCACATTTAATCAAAACCAGTTAAAAAAAGGGAAATAAAACATGGGGTTAGTGTCTGTTATTTTACTCAACTTTCAAATGGCTTGAAATATCTTGAGGGTAAATTTAAAAAAAAAAGGAAGGTGTTTCATCAAATCTGTGGTCTGATGCCTCTTCATAGTTAATGGGCAAGCCAAAACTTGCTGATTTATGCAACATGAGCAAAAAGCTGAAGTCACATTTACATTTCATAAATCAGATGACAGACTTGTAGATACTAAACTGCAGAAGTCTAAAGAATCTCTGCAGCTTCTAGTCACTTAGCAGTAGAATCCCAGTATTAAAAATAAAGCAATCTATATTTATTATAACAAGTAATATCGTTATATTTCATTTTTAATTGACTCTTTCTCAGAGATTGTAAAAGTATCCATAGACATCCAGCTTTCTAATTTCTTTTGTGTTGCACTCTGTTAAAGAAAGGTGCTCAGTTTGAGAATACCACGATATAGCTGATTGCTCTAACCACTGATAATTTTACCTCCTTGTCTTTTCTCAGTGTGTACATTTGCCAAAATAAGCATCTGACTACAAGGCAGGGCCTAGACCTGTAGATCCCGATCAGACGTAGTTATCGTTCTCTAACGTGGAGTTGAACGCCACTGTTAGAGCTATATAGTAACGAGTCTGGTTGATTAGTGTAGGAATCTCTGGTCTCAGGGTACTGATTGGTGTTAGCAGTGCAGAGAAGTTAGCACAAATTTAATTAAGAACTGTAAAGTCAATCCATGCTCATGCCAGATCTACCACTGCTCTTGTACACATATCCCTGCCCGACACCTGCCCCGGGTGACTGCAGTACACCTGTGTAGCATCCAATGCATGTTACCAATACACTCAGACCCATCTAATTCTTTGGTTTACTAAACTGAGAATCCTAAGGGTTGCAATCTTTAACTTCCACTAGAACCAAAAAAATGGGATCATTCATATCTAGGAGCCAATCTACCAAGGTATATCTTGAAAGTTTCTTGCACCTCCTTTATATGCGATCTGGGACACACAGACATTTCTGGAATATCCATGAATGACTTCTCCCCCCTCTCGGATTTTCAGAAAGTCTTACATATAAATCTATCCTCAATAACAGTAAGTGTATTTGGTTCACATCTAGACAACTGCTTTGGCATCTTTTGTATTATCTCAGTCAATGTCTGCCTTGGGGGAAAAACTCCCACTGAAACACTACAAACATTCAGATTCTGAAACTTCTCAGGTTTGAATTGGCAAGTCATTATGTGGAATTGGACTGCAAACTTTATCCATTATCAATTTCCTGTGAGTTTTACTTTTGTGAATGCTGCAAATCACTCGGGTTTTTCCTATTTATTGTTTTGTGAAATACTGCACAGAACCTTGCCAAAAAAAAAAAATAGACAATTACTGCTACCCATCACAAGCTGTACATTATTAACTTTGGTCTCATAATCCTCTATCTCATATATGTTGGTCATTATACATCAGATTTGAGGACTGATTAGCCCACAGTTAGCCCTGATGAATAGGTAGGCACTTCGAGGTAACCACAGATGGCTTTTTTAACATGGTCTCCTGAATCAGAGACAACAAAGGTCAATTAGCAATATGACTGCTGAGCTGAGACAGTGATGATGTGAAAAGAAGTTATTACCTTCTTAGGACATGAGGGAGCCTTTCCTGCTAAAGCACAGTAATCTATATAGATAGGATGGCCTAAGTCTGAACAAAGGGGAAGTAGTGCCTTGAAGCCTCAGGACACCATTTCCCTTGTTCTCAAACTCAGTACTAAGCACTTGAGGCGAGGTTGAAATGTTAATGTAGGGGGTAAAGAGGGTCTCCCTCATTCTCTGGCTTGTCTTTCAAGGGATCTTCTCCCAGATTTCCATTTGAATTCTGGGGAGGAGATACATCAATACAGTCTTTCAAAAATAAATGAGGCCACAGGCACCCACTGACTGCACTCTATTTAAAACTCTCTTGTAATACTTTGGTTCAGCCAGTCTATATGTTCTTGTACTGTACAAAATCCCTACTGAGTAATGGCAGTGCTACTTAGAGTGGTGCCAAATCAGCACTGCAGGGATCCCACAAGTCATTGCAGACCAGCAGGTGACTACAAACTACCAGTAACGATCCATTGGATACTTACAGAACTAGATACAGATAATATTGCTAAGAAAGAGGTATAGCGCTATGGAGAGGATATATAGAGGTTGTAGCGATAGAAATAGAACTTAATGGTGACACTGACAGTAGTGGAAGGAGAATTAGAGAAATTGGAGCAAATATATTAAATATATATGCCTGAGACATTAATTCACCTAGTGAGAAACAGAGTCTAAGTAGTCCAGCTGCTCAGACAGTGTTTTACAAGAACCCTGACTATAAAACCTTGTAGTTGTAAGAAATGGATAGTGAAAGTGAATGTCTGTATGACTTTGTGCCAAATTAACTATCTCCAATAGATGAAAAAAATTTTGCCATAACCATTACAGACAATGATGAGTCCCACAGTAAGGCATGCTGGAGGCACCACTCTATGGCACATTGCTTTGCATTCATGTAACTATGAATTAAAGCAGCATGGGGAACTCTTTCAGAATGGCAGAAATATTCTCATAACAAAAATTCTTGTTATTTTCTAAAAGAAGATTTTTTGCATCACATTAATAGTAACTGTGATTTATGGAGACAAGTCATAAAGAAGTCTATAAACTATGTGGTCATAGTTTAGTAGAGAACTTTCTTCCATCATATATATTTTACAGCTGTACCTTGAATCCAGTGGCTCCCCAACTCCTCGGAAAATGAATCTGGTAATGTAAATTAGGTCTGAGATTTTGGGGGGAGTGGGATGGAAATAAAAAAACCAGTGTTAATTTTTGGAGTCCAAAAAAAAAAAGATTTAGCATTTGCATAAGAGATTATGGTGTTTTGAAGAAGAAGGTTCTAGAAGTAGAGGATGTGCACCACCACCGGTTACATGACTGAAGGGAGTATAGGAGTACTTTCTTTTGGCAATGTGAAAAGACAATAGCATTATTATAAGCCAAGTTTTTTCTAAAACCCAGTAGCTGGAGTAAGTTCTATTAATGTGTTCAAAAGGAACACATGGCTAATATCACCTTCAAAGTCACAGATGCTGGATCATTCTAATGTAAATGTGATATATATTATTTAGTCTGCAACTGCAAATGATCATAGTTTCACTCCCTTTTTTTTCTGTCAGCTAGAATGCAAGGGCATCTTAAAGTTCAGTGTCAAGTGTAAACCTGGCACCCCTGCGCAATGGAGAAAGTTAGACATGGGAAAGAATGATTTATGCCATTTTTAGAATGACCCTCCCAAAGTCACTATATTTCTCCCCTGGCTATGGCAGGAACCCAGTTTAGATGAGTGACCTTCAGACAATTAAACATGAGTCTATTATCATGTGCTATGAAGCTCTCTGAAGTCCTCTGCCTGTATGGTACTCTACCTGACAAATTCCTTGAATTGCAGGTGAATCAGTTAGCAAAGGCTGTGTGTGCACTGTAGGAATGAAATCCTATTCTTATCAGAAAGGGGTGGAGATCTTTATTTTTAATTCGAGGAAGATGTTTTTTTCTTTAAAGAGGCAAAACAGAACAAAAAGTCTAAAACCCAGAGAAGCCCGACTTACATTTCACAGCCCCAATCAAAACATCTTCACATGAGAGGCTGAGTTCCTCCCCAGCAACAAGGAATGATATCTACCTGGAGGGGCAGGAGTGCTGGGAGAGGAATTCTGTTTTCTGCCAAGGGTGACCACCAGAGTAATACCCTGCAGGAACTGCTTTGTTACTTTTCCAAGCAACATCAGTGCATGTACCTACTATTCCCAGACAGAGCCCTTGCCCATGGAAGCAGCTGGATAGAGGGCTGGGTGAGTAACCAGAGCCATCATCTTGAAGGCTAAACACAGAAGAGAACATGGTGCTCTTGGCCCACCTCTAGTGTCCACCTTTATGAGCTTTGGAGAGATATTGTCACAGATGCTACTTGGTGTTACTTGCTGGCTCAGATGACTGCCTATGCTCTTGGTTCATCTCCCTCTCACAACAGCCTATGAGGGAACATAATACCCTATGGATGCTTGAATCAGCTGTTGCCAAGTTCAAAGTCCCATTGTCACTAAGGCTGTATCTCCCAAGACACAAACTTTTTTTAGCTTTTCTGTCTCCTAATGCCAATATGAGCTGAATCAGAAAGAGCTTGTCAGTCATTTAAGCACTCCAGCTCCTCAGATGAGAGGAATTTTGTCTGAATGTACATATGAATCTTTTTGTCACATTCTAAATACAAGCAAATTACTAAATTTTAATTGTACAATACTTTGGAAAATGAACTATAATAAAACCTAGGAGGTATCTACTGCCAGCTTTATTTACAGAAGTGAAAAGTATCTAAAGTTTATGATTTCTGTTTAGCGAACCTGGTATGTTCCTGGCAGACAGGAAAGCAGACTGTGTGTATTGAATGGTTTTTCAGATATATCCTGTTTCTGAAGAGGCTACCTGTTCTCACAAGATCATATGTTACTGACATTTGTCACTCTCATTGATTTAGAAGGACTTATCACTTGCCTCTTTTAAATTACTGGCAAATATTTCTGTATTGGGTCTGGCTGAGCTGGAGTTCATTTCCCTATAGTAGCCTCACAGTGCTGTGTTTGCACTGGTAGCTAGAAGGGCGTTGATAACACACCAGTGTTTTGGCTACTGCTGAGCACAGCACCAGCACCATAACATTCCTTCCTTAATCGAGGTCAAGATCCTGGGAGGGGACACAAGTAGGCCAGCTGACCCAAACTGACCAAGGGAATATTCCATACCATTTGCCGTCAGTTCAGATATAAAAGCTGAGGCAAGGAACAGGAAGGGGAGCATTCATTGTCTCCAATGGCTCTCTGCTGAGGAACCCTTACGCGTGCCGAAGCCCTCCTTCTCGGGAGTGGCCGACCATCGCTGCTAATGGGAAGCAGGGAATAAACCGTGTTATCTTTTGCTTCACTTGTGCGTGTGCAAGCTTTCAGTTTGCTTCTGCTTTAATAAACTGCCTTATCCCAACGCATGAGTTGGTTTCCAACTTACTCTCTCCCCTGAACAGTTGGGAAGGGGAGTGATAGAGGAGCTGGGTGGGCACTTGGCATCCAGCCAAGGTTAACCCACAACAACTTCCTAGAACTATATAGAGCCAATGATTATTTTCCTGATGGTTAATTGAATTCTAATACTTTTTTCCCTAGTCTAAGTCTTGCAACTCATTTCTACACTCAGATGAAAGTCACAGTGACCTCATTTTGAAGTTTGGTTTCAGTTTCTTATACATCCCCATGCTTGTGCATCTCTGGTCCTCCTGTACCTCCATGAGCATTGTCTCTGTGTAACTGAAGGTATTCAGTGGTTTACCAATTAATATAAAAGCATGCCTTAAATGTTTTTCAGACAGCACATACTGTAGAGATTTGCTAACTGTTTTCCAAAGCTTTTTCATTTTTTTTTTTAATGGAGAAAATACACTGGGACTTGATTGTTTTCTGGTGGGGTGGGATGTAATGTCTTATTTTTTGAAGACAAAATGAAACAAACCACCTCCATGCCCAGACTTCAGGTACTTCCATGCCCTACCCTTGGCTTATTAACTCTTACTTTCCTAGTATGAAACTTTCCTTTCTTTTTATTTTTGTATTCTTTTTCACTTTCCCTTTTTTCATTGGCTACCCTTCTTTCCACTGTTTTCATCATCACATCCCTCTCCTTATAATTTTGACTTCCTTTAAAGAATACATTTGTAAGCCTAATGATAAATATTTTGCAAAGTATGGAATCATAACTTTCATCCAACCACAGAGCTGGTAAGACAACTTGAAAATAATTTTCCTATTTATTAAAACTGGTGTCATTTTTAGTAATTTTCTATGGATCTAATATAATGCTGTAATTTTTAATGTGCGTTGGTTGAAGCATCTCACTACCTCCCTAGTAGCTTAGATTTGGTAGTTGTTTTTGTTGTCAAATTTAGTTTGATAGAGTTTATTTTATGTCTATTTGAATTCTGTGATATTTTCCAACCAAGCAAAAGATTCTTGCCAGGAGGTTGTATAATTCCCCTATGATTATGTATGCATTCCTCCCTCTTTCCATCCTACCTTTTAAGCTGTTTTTACAAGTTCTCTAGATATTCCAAAAGGTTCATAATTTATCTATCAGTCCTTTTGAGGCATCCTCAATATTATTCATTCTCATACACTCGTGTTTGCAGCTTTGCCGATACAAAATTTGTTGATTTTTAATATCTCTGTCATGTGTCTTCTATTTTCTTCTGCTCCAATCTCCTAAATTATGTAATATAATGGATGAACTTAAAACCCTGCATGCTTTACAGTAAGGAGATATTGACACCTCTGAAACTCATGTACTATTTCAACTTTCCACAGAGATCACCATGGCAGTTACAACCATGCAGCTGACAGGTGCTGCTTCTATTGAATACTATATTTCTTCCAGAACACTGGTAAATCTGACCCTTCATTTTCTTTCTGAACTGGGTATACTCAGACAACCTGTCATAGCACACTGTATGACATGGAAGCAAATGAAAGTCCTCTTAGATATCCAGACGCATTTTCTTGTCCTTGTAGATGGTAAAGAGTGAATGCTTTGTTTGACAAGAGTTGCTGTTTTGGAGAGTAAAAAAATGGGGACAGTGAAAATATTAAATCAACCCATATCAATTTTCCCTCTTTGGTGGATTTTGCTGTTTCGTAGCCAAAGTAAAGGTTAGTTAAACACCATAGTCCTACTTTCAACCTTCACTTTTGTATTCTTGCAAACAGATTTCAAGTGCAAATCCAGGCAGACCAGATAATGTGTGGCAACTTGTTGCTGCCCAAGAAAGCTTTTTGCAGATTCATTTACTCCTCTACTGTGTGCTTCACAGAAAAAGAATTTTTATTTTGAAATGAGGAGATAGAATAGAAGACCTACA
This sequence comes from Pipra filicauda, assembly GCF_003945595.2. Classification (NCBI taxonomy): domain Eukaryota; kingdom Metazoa; phylum Chordata; class Aves; order Passeriformes; family Pipridae; genus Pipra; species Pipra filicauda. Next base: position 1,164,660 of record NW_024104310.1, read on the forward strand.
GCATAGGAACATGGGCTGGGTGATGGATGATAAAATCCTAGAGGACTTATCTTAGTGATTGCAGACCAAAACATTGCACTGATTAGTTCTTACTAAGAGTCTTTTCATTCTCTCCATTGTACTACTTTCAGTCCTAAGGTCATTATTTTAAAAGCATGTTCATGACACTACATACAATATCTTCAAAATTCAGATGTTGAAATTTTAATGTAACCCCTTTTCTTTTAAGTACTATAAAAAACTTTTGAAGCATGTATCAGTATTGTTTTACCCAGGAGTAAAATTATGTGATTCCTTATGTGGTTCTTATTCGGGAACACAGAATTACTGCACTGAATAATTGAAGAGTATTCTAGAAAAGAGAAATATACAGTCCCATTTATCCATCTAGAAGCTTGTCTAAGTTGTGTCTTCAGATTCAAGGAATGAATAGAGGATTGAATAATGATTCAACCTTGTGTCTAAGTTGTAATTCCAGTTCCCTCCAGAGTGGTTCCCCCACCACCACCCCCCCCCCCCAGTGCTACCTAACTTTTCCTGGCAGGTATTTCCCCTGGCTTAAGGTTCTCAGACATCATCTGGGTTTTCGCTGTTTGAAGAAAGACTGCAGAAGGAAGGTCTTAATTGCTCTTTTAACAGCAGCAGCTGGTAAAAGCATTAGGTCTTTAAATCTCACTGAAAATTGCAAGCTTTTTTAAAGGAGTTTGCAAGAAGGGACCAAATTCAGAACAGGCTCATAATGCTAGGACAGAGAGAAAAATGAGAGAGGATACTTTATCTGACTCTTCAGTGTTCTGTGGGTTCTAAATTAAGAATAAAAGAAACCCACAGTTGTAGAGAGCTGACTCTGTGGGAGGTCTGAGTGAAATAGTCCATAGCAGAAGGCAGAAGCCTTTCAGGAAATGTGCCATTCCTTCTGCATTAACTCTTGCCTCTCTTGAATTATTGTTATTAAGCTCTCTAGATCTGGTCACTGATAAAACGTTCTTCTAAAAATTTGTCTTGTCCAGGACCATTCCAGGAATGGCAGCACAAGCTGTTGAAGGCATTTGTGCATACAATAGAGCTTTGTAAGAAATATATGGTATAACATTGATGGCATTTTAAAGTGCTGTTTAGCATGAGAGTAAAGGTTTACACAGCATACATAATATATAGCTCTGCTAGCTAAACGTCTGCTGCCAGTGCTTCCTCATGTCAACAATGGCTGCCATTGTTTAGTCAACTTAAAATCCTTAGAAATATAGCTGTGAAATTCTTTCCTCAAATGCAAAATGAACAGCCCTAATAAATAGACTGAGCTTTTACTGACATGAAATTCCGTTTAGGATTAGAGGAAACTGAAGAGGTTTGTTATCATAGCACTCAGAGCTATTCAGAGCGGGTGAGGTAGGAGAATATTTAAAAGTACTCAGCCTGGCCTGGTTGTGTTACTGCTAAAGTCAACCTCTCATTCACTTTAATGGCCAGAACAGAAAGTACCAAGTAGTACAAAATGAACTGATGCATCTGATGGAGAAACTCCTTGAGAGCTGCTCTAATAAACTAGCCAAGTTACTTGCTTGTAAGTTGGCTTTGAACTCTCTAGGTTTTGGTTTTCACACCTCTTGTTTTCCAGTACCATATCTAGACAAACCCTTTTGACAGAAAGCATCATTTTAGTTTGGGAGATTTTTAATGCTGTAAGAGCATTAAACATAACAGTGCTTAAACTTTCTATTTATAAGGATTCCTCTGACTTGTTCTTTGAAAGCTCTCCCACATTGTTCGCTGCAGGCTTTTGATATTCGGGAAAGAAAATTTCCTTGGGTGACAAACTTCTCCCCTCATTCCCCCCCAGCTCCTTTCAGATTTGGTCAAGACATAAAGTGAATAAATGTGATTTGAGATCCAAAGTGAAGATGGGAAACAAAGGAGAGAAACGGAAGACAGAAGAAAACATCCCATTTGCAAGAACGTGTGTTCTACCCTTTTGCTTTACAATGCAAAAGAAAGCAATACATTATACAAGAACTAGGACAATAGAAGAACAGTACTACAATCTGCAATAACAAGCTGAGGTTTACTACTATCATTTTGCTTCTAGTTCTCTCCCTTTGTACAAACACATTAGGCACAGTCCAAACGGAAGATTTTTCTAGATATTACTGTGAAGTAGTGACAGGAGGAGATATGTATAGCATATCTTCAATCTGACCTATACTACATTTTATGGGTACATAATTTTTAATCTAAAAAGAACATCTTAAATATAGATTTTGAAATATTACATTCAAATATATCAACAGTATTACTCAGTATTGTATCTTCTGTACTATTTCTTCCCATAGAGTAGATACTGAGTTTTATCATTCCTGATCAAGACTAAATCCACTGTCTTCCTAATGACAGAGAGGGGCCCCCAGAGTTTAGCTTCTCAAAATTCAATCATTTTATTCCCAAATCTTAATTCCTTGGATTTTATGGCAGCTTTTTTTACTCTACTTCTTAATCACAGAGAAGAAGGACAGACAGTCTCTTTTCAGAAGATTTCGTCTCAGAGGTGAAGTCTGTATCCTCACTGATGCTATCTTTATTGCCACATACAGCAGTGACATATTTACTCCCCATGACTGTCACTCTGGTGCCACTACCTGAAGTGGCAATTCCCTTTCAGTTAGTGATCACAGTCCTACACCCAGCAGCACTGGTGCAGACAAACCACACAGATAGCTGAGAGCTGTGCTTGAGCGATGTGTGTGATGAAAGAAAAACAACAAAACAGCATGAAAAAGGGTGTCTGAAGTTTAGCTTTTCGTTGTTCATGTGTAAGGGTTTTGGTAATCAATCTGCCTGAGGATGTTGGGCTTTGTGTGTACAAAAGCACCATCTGCAGCTGTCACGTGTGTAGCACAATAAAAGACAATTTTTAAGAAACAGCTCAGCATTGGCAAGGTCCATGGAGCCAGTGAGATTTGTCTTGCACACATACATCCAGGCTGTTGGCAGTATTTTGCACTGGAGTGTTGGAGTCCCACTTCTAGTCTCACATCACCACAAGTATAATTTATCTCATCGTATTTCCACAGATCTAGGCAATAACACTTTTTAAATAGCATACTACTTCATCTACAATTACTTCTAGTCAGATTTACACTGTCCATTTCAAATGAACCTCAGTGTACGATACAGCGTAAAAGCAGGTTCTTACCAGTTAGGATTCTGGGTTTGAGGGACCAGTTCTCAGTGTTCACCCTTTCTATCTTACCTTCTTCTTTCTTTGAAACAGAATAATTCTGTATATCCAAATTTGGATGTGTTTGCTACTGATGGACACAGCAATAACGCTAAGCAATACATATACTTTCTTTCAAGCTCAATCATATCTAAGTCAAAGTTCATCACTCATAGTCAATTTTGGACTCATTTTCACATATTTGGAACTTAAAATATTTGGGAGTTCATGTTAACTGAAGCCCTAGTGGAAGTTGCTTATGAGCAATTTCAAAAAACTTGGTTTATTTTTAGAGTGTTTAGGGTGAACGTCAATAATTCTGTGTTTAGTGCACTCTGAGCATTGTGACTATATGTCTGAATCACTACATTTTATCTTGGATTAGCACTATAATCCTCTGGTTTTGAAAAGGCAGGCTATAACAAAGTAAAAAGATGTATTCCAGAATAAAAATTAGCAAACTAATTCTTCTCTTACCAGGAATGTATTTTGTTTGTATATTTAAATGACCATTAGACATTTAATAGTGTCCAAGGCATGTAACTAAAACTTCTCTGATGAAGAAATTGCTTTGGAACTTTACAGCAGAGAAAAAGCAGTTCCTTAATTAACATATGGATTTCTATAAAAGGATATGTTATTTCTTTAAGTATTGCATCCCTAATAGCCAAGGAAATAGATGGTCAGTAAAAGAAAGAAAATCAGTTCATTTCTTTTTTTGTGTATACAAACAAGGCAGTCAATAGCTTTGGGGATAATGTAAGAACTATTTCTTAAAAACTGAAACAAGGAAGATAAGTCAGTGGTGAAACTGCTATAATTTTGAAAAGCAAACAATTAGCTAATGTTAGACACCTGCTCTCCTAAAATTCCTAAAAAAAATAAGCCTTCCAGAAATTCTGCCCATCAATAAAAAGGGGAAAAGATAAACAAACAGAACTGCATCCTGTAAGACAACCATTCTTTTGGCTTACTTGAATTTTGTAACCTTTCACATGAAAACCATTTGTTTGAATATTTCCTTACTCAATATTACTGATTTAAGTCTACAATCATTTGACAGTTATTTACAGGTTTATATGTAGTTAACAGCAGTTCATCTGATGGTAGAGTTCAGAGCTGACAGGTATGCATCACCCAAAAGTACTACTTGATTTTCCAGCTGGTGAGCAGCATTTCAGGGACATGAGATGAAGTCCATTTATTTATTCAGCTTCATTTGTGCTCATTGTTTGAAAGACAGGTAGCGCTAGGCAGGTGTTACTCTTCTGAATCTAGGGACATGTCACTGTGTTACATGGCCTGTATATCAAAGCTGTAGAGGAACTACCCATCTTATAGAGACTGAGGCAACAAGGCTTATATCTACTAAGCCAACACTATATTGAAACATTTTTTTTGTTTGTTTCTTTGAAAACATTTTTTATAAACATTGCTTTAGGAATAGAATTGTCCCTGACATGTCACTCTTACTTAATATTCTTGTAGTCATTAGAATGCTTTTCTACATTATGTCAAAAATTTCTGTTTTGTTTGCATAGGGCTTTTGGTGCGAGTTAGTTCAGAATTATCCCAGAAAAACAGAAACTGACTTTTGTCTACCTTGATAATTTTGTAGAGTTAAGAACTTATGAAACTCATGCTTAGCTAGATTTCTGTATGCTTTACTTTAGGCACAAAGACATTCCTTCGTGAAGCATTGGATTTTTTTTTTTTGGTTTTGCTAATGGGGATCATGATCCTTTAAAGGCTCATATATTAAACCTCCTGCCTTTGAAAGTGGCTATGCTTCTGTTCCTATGGTACCTGTGGTTGTCACTTCAGTGTACATCTAGATGTTATCTTGCTTTGGTGAAGAAAGTAGCACCACAGAGAAGGGGAGGCTGAGCAATGCAACACATGCAGCATTGAATAATTCAACCTATTCAGCACATGAGTTTGTACCAATAACAGAGGGGAATAACATTAAGAAAGATCAACAATTGCTATGTAACTGTGTGGGTTCATGTGATTTCAGTCCTTACCATTTTGGCAGCCCCATGTCTTCCTTTTTCTGTCACCAACAGCAAAATTCAGCATATCATTAGGAATGTCTCACATACCTGAAGGGACGAAAACGTCAACCATTTAGAACATTTTTTTAGTTTAATGAACTATCTGGAAAGAGGCTTGTTACTGAAGAAAAGTTAGAATAGCAAAGTCCACCTTTCCTTCAAAATCAGTCTCAAGAATTGCTTTCATTTCTCCTTATGTGTTTTATTACCTCCTGGCTGGGAACAAACTGCCTTCATGGCTGCATAAAATATGGTGAGTCCTACAAAACTTATTCATTACTTATATTTAAAAAACAAGTAATATAGACAGTGATAGACACAGAAGAAGTAACACAAGGAACGCATATAATGACATTTGCATTTTTTATGCAAATAGAAAAAAAGCAAAAGTAACCTTTTCACTACATCTCCAGGTTCCCATACTCAGCTTTAAAAGTTCTTGAGCCCTGACCAACTTCCAACAGTAAGGCTGCAAGTGGAATCTCTGATTGAAATCTGACTTTATTCCTCAAGGGAAGTTACAGGATAAATTACTGAAGAAGGTGCAAAGTCTTACTGATCTTGGCAATGTCTTGAGACATCAGCATCTAAAAAAAAAAAAAAAAAAAAAAAAAAAAAAAATTTCCAGTACATATTAGCAAACCTTATTAGGTGGGAGGAGGAGGTGGCAGGGCAGAAAGGATACCTGCTGTGGGGAAACCTTTCACTTCTGGGGCTTGATGAGTGCCGAATCTCTGCTCTGTCTGTCTCTGCAAGGGCATAAGGTCTCTCCAAAAGTGGGCTCCTGCACTGCTACCAGACACACTGTGGCTGCATATGGGAGAGCAGGACAGTTTTCTGCAGGATGTGCAGGGTGCACAGCCATCAATGGGGCAAATCCGAGCCAACAAAGTGTTTTACCAGCAGCACTTCTCACTCTTCTGGGTTGTTCCAGCAGACAATAACATGGTTTCTCTACTTTGTTATTGCTCTCTCCCTGTTTCCTCAGGGAAGTCAGGTTTCCATAGGAAACTCAGGTATGGAAAGCTGATTGTGCCAGAGGTCTAGCAGCAGACACCCTCAGGCAGGAAGGCATCACAGTGGGTCCGGTGGGAAGAAGCAGATGGATAGAAAACCAACCTGCATTCCAAAACTATTTAAATCTAAATGCTCTTTTGCTGTGGCTCTGTAAAGGCCATAGAAAATCGAGGAATATTTAATCAAAAAGAGAGGTCACAATGAAGGAGTTTGGGCAGATAGTCCTTTGCAAATGAAAATATAAGCCTGATAAAAGCTTAGGTAAATCTGCGTCTCCCCCTTGAGAATTATAAAGCCACATTGCTAGTGTTCCATGGAAAATCTACCATAGCAGTAGGACATTTTTAGTAGAGTTGTGTCCTTGATTCAGCTGAGGACTGTTACAGGATGAGAGCAGCACTTTCCCATCATATAACTCAGTTTTCAGGTGAGATAAAGCAAATAACTGGCTTGTGTGTAGTACTCCACTGGTTTCCCTGATGGTCTGTCTTGGATCTAGTATGATGAGAATTCTGGTCACTTTGAGAGATCACCACACTACTACTAATATGAATACAAACATTCTTTTAACTGCCAAAAAAGCTTACAGCAGGTCTTGAAATAAATTCAAAACAGGTCTAGCATCATCCTAGCCTGTCAAAGTAGTAGTGTAGGTAATAATTTGCATGCTTGCAGACTGATATGAAAATGAGTTAGGGTAAGCATTAAGAATGAGATTTCAATAATAATAATCTGACTACAGACAAACTTCCCCAGGAAGGAAATACATTTTAAATAGTCAACACAAACACACAGTCTTCGAGGTTATCCTCTCAGTGAGAAAGTTGGATAAAAACACTCACCATTTCATATGTATAACCCTATATATATATATATATTTACCATATATATATAAAATCCTATATATATATTTATAATTTATACCTGTGAGGTATATGGTAGAAACACAAGGAACTACCATTTTAGACAAAATTGTCTTAAAGGTCAGTGCTTGTCCATGGTGTGGTTATGAGGTTACAGACACCCCAAAAAATTGCTGAGTTTTGCGTACAAAAGAACACGAAAGTCCAAGTCAGGCTGAATAAGACAGAGGAAAGAAGTAAGAAAACAGAGCTTTTCTTTAGTATTCACCTAATATTAAAAAATAAACCTGAATATTTTCCAAAGTGCAGGTAGACAAATAAAAGTTTAGGCAGCAGGATTCAAAATTGCAGTGATTTTCAAGTCTTTAACTTGGTCTATTGTAATTATTATATGCTTAGTGTATTATGGGACTGAGAGTATGAGTGTTTTGCTTAGAAGCTCATTCACTTCAATTCAGCGTGAGCTGACTGAATGAGGCTTCTACAATGTATTGCTCCAGGTCACATCAGAAATATGATGACCAAAACCAGATTATTTGGAAAACACTTTTAACATTTATATCCTTGCTTACTGATCAAACTAATAATCACACCTCACAAAAGGCTGCCAGAAAAGAAATCACTTTAAATGCCAGCAGTAACAATGAATTCTCCATTACACACATGCTTGATTGAACAACAAAGACTCTTGCAGCAACAAAGTAAACTCTATTTCCTGGATCTGCCAGTTTTTCATGCAACAAAACTAGAGATTCATATGTTTGCATAGTATCAGTCTTCATCACCTGTTTCAAGATATGCAAGAGAGATGCAAATTCTGCAATTTTTCTCTCTGCATTCCCTACTCCACCTTGAAAATTGTCATATTTTGCTGAACTTCCAGTTTGTTTCAGGGGCCTGGACCATGACAGGTATTTTTGCTGCAGCTTACAGAAGAGAGTGTCCTGTAGCTCTACGGTAAAGCTGTACAGTTACTTGATTCCCATAACAGCAAAACTGACACAAGAGGGAACATGTCCTCTAGTGTTCCCTCTCTGACCTCTCCTATTTTGACTTGAAAGGGAGAAAACTTGGGATGTAACTGAGTTTGTTCCAGAATTGAGAGAGAACAGATAGCAGTGGAATGAGCATCAATAAATAGAGCACCCAGTATCCCCATCCTAGACTTAAAGAGCCATTGTAGAAGATATGATATAAATGTTACAGTATTTTATGGCACAGATCCCTATGTGATATGGCTCAGATAATTTCAGAATTTCATTTAAGTCAAATATCAAACAACTGAGAAAAATTGTTGAGAAATTATTTTGATAAAAACGTGGTTACTTGCTGAAAGTGAGAGAGTGTTTGCAGAATTATGTATGAGAACTAAGGCAAACAGATCATACTAGAGGTGAGATTCATTCAGGGATCTTTAGGGAAAGAAATATTTCCATACTCTTATTTTTTTGTCAGAATTGGTATCGTCCAGCAAAGCAACTTGCCTTTTTGATATTTCTATTCACATGTTTGTTTTAGGTTGGAGTGAGGGGCTATGTCTGTCTGTGAATAGTAGAAAACTTATCTACAGTGTCCAGAGATGAAAGTGCCTAAAGCATGAATAAATGTGTGTGAGCAAAGTTGATGGTGGATAACAACTCGGATGCAGGTCTGAATCAACAGGCAACAAAACACCCAGGAGAAGGAAGGCATAGGTAGCCCAGTGGTAGAGATGTCTGCAAGCTACTCTGGGTTTGTGGTAAGAGCATGAAGGATAAAATAGCAATGTAAAATTAGTATAATTTAAGAAAATCTCATATGTGCCTTGACCTGCAACTGACACTAGCTTTAAGTTATGCCAAAGAATCAACTCTGACTCTTTTATGCTACCAAAATACTTTCTTCTCCAAACAATAGAATTATCTCCTCCCACACGTACCAAGATCCTCTAGAAGTTCAACGCACCTCAGTACATAACAAGGATTTGGGCAACATTCATTTCATATTTGTAATAAGAAGAGAAAGAGCTCTCTTGAGGGAAGATACAAAAGGTTTCTACCAGAAAAAGGAAAGAAAGAACCTAAAGATAATAAAGAAAATAGTGGAAAATGTGGAAAAAGTCTTAAAGGAAAAGGATACCCTGCTAAATCCTCTGCTCAGCACAGGCAAGAAAATAAGAACTGCACAGGACTAAAGTAAGTGTAGAAACCCACAAGCCAAGGAGGCTTGCACTTAAAATACTTAAAAAGTGAGTAATCCTCCCTTGTGAGTAAGGACCTGTGGAGTTCTTATTTTCAGCCCTGACTGAGATCACAGGTGTCATTGGGAGGTTTGTTCCCAAAGAATATGCCTTCCTTTCATGTCATTTTGTAGCCTGAACATGTCAAGAAAGAGGATGCCCTGGCATTACCAAGCAGGAGATTGTAAAGTCAAGTGAAGCTGCTAAAAGTCAAGGCTGTACCTGTAACCCTTTTGCTCAACTGCTTATCTTGAAATTAAGGCAGCATATCTTTCTAAAAGATGTGCTACAGCTACGCAGGAAACTTCACACTAGTGAAATATTAGTGGTAAAGAGCCTATGTGCAATGTTATACAAAGGTATAGGCTAGATGTTAGACAGCTTTCTGACTTCAGAACAAATAAACTTGTGGCTGTTGTAACAAGGAACACATACATGACAAAACTGAACTTCTGAATGGATTTTATAGAATATTCATAGAAGGAGATGTGTCTATATAATTACTAATATTCTCATAGTAACTATAATTTTAATAATAATGTATTCGATAATGTAAAAAGTTATATGTTCTGCTGTGACCTTGATGCTTAATTTACCAATTTGATTTTCGAATGTCACATGCTTTCTAATGACTTCATAGGAGTTCAAATCCATTTAAAATATGCTGTGGAACTTGAAAAAACAAAGAATCCCATTATAAATTAATTAAGGAAAAAAGTGAACATTCACCCAGAACATTCTGTTAAGCATATAGATGAGTTATTGAAAGAAAAAACAGCAGAAAATAATTGACTGAGTTTTTATTTTTTATGAATCACTCACCCATGGATCTAGACATGTCTAGCAGGCATATGTTAATATGATCACAAGTGTTGATTTAAAGCATAACAGCTATTTTTATTCTCCTCTCTACATTCCATGATGGAGTATTTGCCATCCCTAAGCCTCAACTGAAGCAACCAGCAGAAAATATTACTCAACCTTCAGAAACACCACCATATCATATATTTATTTCTTTGAAATACATAATGCTCACTTCATTCTCTCATTTTCTGCAAAACCTTATTCTTCCAAAATATTTCTAATCTACTGCTTCAGAGTTTTGTGCATTTGCAAAACTCCACACTGGAGGAGACACTTGAAGCAAAACTGCTTCTAATTCTGAAATACTCTTTATCAGTCACTATGTTTTTCTGCTTGAAATAAAAAAGACTCCCAGTGCACGCATCTGTATGTCAGCCTAGAAACAGTGAATTTTATTTTTTTTTCCTCTCTCACCCACATTTAATGAATTTAAAACTGACTATTCTGTTGGTAAAGGAGATAAGGGGGAAGGGAGCTCCTCCAGCTGTTAGCAGCAACCTCAGTGCAGAGAGAGGCTCACATCCAACTGCTGCAGACTGGAACGGTCAGACTGAGGGCAGTGAAGTAATCCCAGAGCAGGTCTAGCTCCTAATTGTCCCTAATACTTTTCCTCAGCAATCTTCATTGTTTGTTTTCTGTTTGGGGATTTCCCTTCAGTAAGTATGCAAGTTTGGAAAGACTGAAACAATTTCAATTTTAAAAGCAATAGCTGAATTCTTCTGCACATCTTTCAACTCCTTCCCTCATTCTCATTCACAGTCCCCTGCTCTTATTTTTACAGCTTTTACGTATATTGCAGCTTTTTGACACAGTTTCATTTTTTGTCCTGTCACATCCATGTATTTGAATTTCACATCCCAATTTCCTGTTGTGATATGCATTTGAGAAGGTTCGGTGGCAACTGAGTCTTGAAAAAATGAGTAATGAGTGGCATAGTGTATTGACTACTCTAGATTTACATTTCCCTCAGCATTCACAGGAGTCTAATTGATTTGTGGACCTTGTGAGCTTTCACTCTCCAAAAAAATAGTTGTGTATGCAGTTCAATTATACCCATGGTTATTAAGAATCACAATTTGTGTTAGAAATAGTAACAGAATTCAAGACAGAAAACAATTACCTTTTTCTGGTCTGTTTCTTTTCTAAACTAGGCCAGAGCCAACACTTCCACTGAGTAGAAGATGAAGACTTTTCTGCCTTTATTGTCAAGTAAACACAGTTAAAATACATAAAACAGACATATACAGTCAAAATACATGGTCTATTTTTAAGGCCAAATTTGGTAACTGATCACAGTGAATTCAGTGTTTCTAAATGAGGGCAGAAGTTGCCCCTACAAGACATTTTCTTCAATTTCAATTTCAATAAGCTTTGCTGACTTTATCAAGACCTACTTTCTTGTTTTGCATACACGGAGTACCTCGTACAGTGGACTACTGCTCCACATCTGAAACTGTATGACACAGCTGCAACACAAAGACAAAACTAAAAAACACCCAGTATGCTGTAAAATCCTTTTACCTGGCATCTTTCTCCATAATACTGATATTTTTTATGTAAAGATAGCAATTTTGAGACAAAAGTAAGGCCATCTTTCTAAATTCTTAATGTTGAAATATTTTAGAACACCTGCACACAGCTGGTGACATAGTCCCGAAATTTAGAAGATAGAAAAATAAAACAAATAAAGCCAAGAACAACACTGAGCTGGATTTCTGTTTAGTTGGAAAAATCTTCAGGGTTTAGAAGCATCCTCTGCAGTGAAGTGCAGAGAACCGAAAGCTGGAATACGTTTCCAGGCAAAAAGAAAGAGCTCACTGTTGCTAGTATTCCATTAGCTGAAGGATGCTTAGGGATGGGAACAAAGTTCAGTCCCTTGGAAGAGACAACCCAAGAGCAGCCCCGCTAGAGCCAACTGTACAGTCACTCTTCCAGCACAGCTGACAAACAAGGCAGGGGAAGACAGTGAAGGAATCAGACCCAGGTCTAGCTGTAGCTGTAACTGCTGGAAGCACTGTATTCCAATACAAAACTGCAGTAAATTATCAGCTGGAGCAGGGGACTGACTATACCCAGAATTATTAATATTTTAATGTGTGAGGAGCTGGAGGAAAGATCTCTAGCTCTGCTAACCTCAGCCACTTCTTGTGACTGATAATATGAGGGACCTAAAGTGCAGGAGGGTGGTTAAAGAATTGCTCTCTCGTGGGGCCAAATCTACACATCTTTGCACTCTTCATTTGTATGAACTTGTTAAGGAACTGCTGTTGTTTTCAAGGTAAAAGCTCTCCCAAGGCAACTCTGTCGTTCTGTTGGTACATCCTACATAACCACAGGCTCTTGATTCTCTCTAGGGGAGATTTTCTGAGGTACAGATGTGAGTTACATGCCCAATTCCCATTATCTCTCGAAGACAATTACATGCTTAACTCCCTCTGTGTCTTTTATAACCTTCCCTTTTAGAGTCAGATGTTCATGATTACATAGATTATCTACAAAAAAGGTTTCACAACAGCAGTACTTTGAGGTACTTCTTTAAAATGCTACTGGAAGGTTTGACAACATACACAAAATATAGAGTAATAATCATGGAGTCTATGGATTGTTTGTTTTAAGAAGCTGACATTTACATGCTAAAATAGGATACATTTTTAAGGAAGCATACCCTCAGTCTAAAATATATGTAATTATGGTTTATTCTGTTGCTCCAGTGGATTAAAACATTCATTCTACAGATAAGATATAATCTGGAAGGTTGATGACTTTTTAGAACATCACAGAAGACTTATGGAGAGACTTTGCTGTAAACTAGTTTGCTGTAAACTGAGTTTGCAGTAGAAAACTATGTCCACTATGTGCTAAAGGGTTGCTGTCACTCTCAGCGCTGGTCTTGCTTTATTTTTTCTAGTGTAGCTGACTGTAAATCTTTGAAATTGCATAATGCCAATTAAGAAAAATAAAGAGCAAATTGAGATACCAGTACTCATACAGGAATGCTGTTGGCTGAGGCCCCAGATATTTTTTATGTCTCCAGTGATTTGCCTGTAACTGTTCCAGGAAGTTTGGGAAAAGCTTTGCATTGAAATCATGCTGCAAGTGCTGGAAAAACTTTACCCTGGGAAAGATTTGAAGCCTAGTTCAATGTCCTGGGTAACCTAGCTTATGACTTCTATGGACATTCTCAAGGTTAATGAATTTAGCAGAACTCGAACCAATCTCCCCCCACCACTTTTCATAGCAGTTTTACTGAAGAGAAAGTTAACAAGTTGTTTATTTTTAGTGTTATTTTTCTCCTCCTTTCTCTCTTCCCAAAGTCTTGGAATTTTGTTTTTTGTTTAGTTTTTTCCTCTCAATGCAGCTACTCGTATGAACCACTTAAAGGGAAAGAACTTCATACTACTTTGATTTAAAAAAAAAAAAAAAAAAAGAAAGTAACAACAACAACAAAAAAGTTTATGATGCCCACAATAATTTATTCTCACTACTAAAGTCAGAAGATTAGGGATTACTCTCCTCCTAATTCGTGTGCTTGAGTCTGGTTTATTTCTTTTTACTATGAAAAACAATAGACAAAACCACAATAGACAAAAATAAAAAGTAACTCTGGAGAAGAGCACAGACAGTGGACCAATTAAGCTTTGGCTCAGGAAGGCCACTGCAGAAGGATAAGCCATGTTAAGAGTTAGCTTCTGAGGAGGGGAGAAAGCATTTAATGTCAGTTAGTTTCAGTCAGTAGAAGATACAGTGGAATTACTGTTTTGAGTGGGATTTTTTTCCTAGGAATTGTTGCATTTATTTTCATTTGTTAGTGACTGGTTGGGCTCTTCTGACCTAGAGTGAGTGACTCAGAAGCTGGGTGACCCAGTCTCTACAGAGGAGTCAAAGACCTAGGAGCCGCACTGCTCTTCTCAAGATGCCTGTCTCTAATTAAAAGAAGAGCTAGCGGACTTGTTTGAATTAGAAGCCTTATTTTTAGGTGACTAAAGTTAGTCAAGAAAAGGGATAACTGAATAAATTCGAATAATTGTATTGCTCTTCATTTCCAAGTTAAATCTAGCAAAACAAAAGGTGTATAAAAGCTGTAAAAAACCTGTGGGAAGCAGCAATCATTTTTGTGATAAAACTTGGGAACAAAACCAAGAAATATAATAACCTTGAAGTTTTTCACACTTCTTATTCAGACTTCTTGAAGTACATTTTCTTCATAAATATGTTGTACAGAAAAATTGTTTTTATAACCTCTCACATTTGGCAAATTGAAACCCCAGTCTCTCATTTTGCTTTGCTGATATTTCACAGACAAGGGTAAGTAACATCATAGAAACAATGCTGACTGTGTGTACTAGTTGCTTTTAATAAAACTGTCAAATACTAAAACCCTGTAAGTGCATAGGTGTATTTGTAGATTGTTTCTCTCCAAATGGATAGGAAGAATTATTTTTAAAGCCACATTCCCAAATGTAAAGCTCAGGAAACAAAAATTAACTCACTACAATAAATATTATAAAGAAATGAAGGCAAACCTTGGACAGAGATAGAAAAGGACAAACTATTGAGTCAACTCAAGAAAAAATATTCATTCAAAAATTTATGTAAAGTAAACCTTTAAAGCGTATTTTAAAAATAACATAATTCTCAGTAAGAAAAGCAAAAAATGAATTATTTGAGACTATTTTGTTTCCTCTTGGTTTTGGTATGGCCTTTTACTGTTGTATCAACATTATTCAAGTTATATAATCTATTAACATTATGTAGTATATAATAGCCCTTACTGGAATTCAAAAGTACAGGTAAGCATTATTTTTTTTTATAGAGGTAAAATGTATAAACTCAGATATAGACAAGTACTCTATGTTCAAGTACTTGCATTTTGCACACAAGTACTTAATATCACTTTCAGAGGTACTGACTGCAAAAATCCCAGGGAATTTAACCAGGAGAAGAATCCAGGGGTTAGATCTGCAAAAGTATGTAGGCCACTTAATCACATCAGCCATTTTAGTGGAAGCTGGATGCTTAGATACATTTAAGGATAGGGCTATAAAACTGCAAAAGTGGATTAAGTACTGCATTTCTTAAACATCCAGATAACTTGCAAAAATAGCTGGTCTGAATTAGTTAGTCAGATTTACTCTATAAGCCTGCAATAGTGGTAACAATTTTGGATGCTTACTAGTGGATGTGCAGAAGCCATCATGTTAATCAAGGATTACCTGAAGCTGAAGGTGTCGAAGAAAGGGCATCTCAGTCCTATCCTTGAAACATAATTTAGCTCACATCCTCAGGTAAGATTTTAAGGTTTGGGCAAGTTCTGGAGTCAGAAACCCAATTGAAGTTAGCTTCTTGCCTTCACTTAAGGAACTTATTTTCTGCATTTATCAAATCTGAAAGCCACATTTATACTACTATCCTTGTAGACAGCCAATAAACCGGAACCCTAAGACGTGCTTTTTTGCTCTTTCTCCACAAATGTTAAGAGACAGGGTTTAAACCATATACTTCACTGTGGTTCTTCTAAAAGGACAAACTAATACCTCTAGGTGTCCTTTATTTTAATATTGGTGGCAATGAGAAGCTTAAAATGCTCTCCTCGAGGCTGAAAATTCTTATAGACTTTAAGGACACTTCAGCTTTAAGAGTAGAAATAATCTGGCTCAGTGTAGATGTCAACACAATTAATCATTCTGGGTTCCCTTGACAGTCAATGGAGATCTATCCAGTGTAGACAGTGGAGTTCAGGTTGTGATTCATGTCATCCTGAAGTACACACTTAAAATAGGTCAGTGAAACCATGCCCTAATAAGGCCTGTTTCTCTTCATAGACTAGAGATGGAGTCTAAGATGGTGAATTCAACTGAAGATAGCTGAAGTTAAAAGTAATCCATGCCTGTACTATGCAATACAACTTTTGTGGATACAGTCTATCACAGTGTCCTGTCTTTCACAGAACAGGATGAAGAAAATGAATTTTCAAACATAAACATTTTTAAGTCCAGACTCCTGCAGATTTACCTGTGAAATATATCCCAAAACTTTAAGGTATCTATTTTAAGATTACAGTAAAAATTAATGTAAACAGAATCTAAAGAATCAAGGTCTTCAAAGAAAAAAAAGGAGAAACTAGACATGGGATTTCAAAAGCAAAGGGATTTGAATGTCTAATGGAAATTGAGTGACCATACCCTTTGAGTTTCTTTGAAACCTAAATATTAGTAAAGAGATAATTAGATCAAGAAAATATTGGCATTTCTTAAGATTTCTACATCGAAGAGTGAATGCAGAAAAAATAGCTAGTTTTTTTTTAGCAAATATGTTACAGTCATTAATCATTCATTCCATCATATTTTATGGCTAGAGAAAGAAGAACATTCCAGTAGTCACATTTTATTCACTTCAGCTTTTTTCAGTGCACATGAATCCACATTTATGCAACCTCTGACCACTGATTCTGAAAAATAAAACTCACAGGAATCCTGTGAGCATAGCTCTTTTTCAAAAGGACCATTTAAAACCTTAAAAATAATTGCTTGTATTACACTCCAAATACACAATTTTAAGCTCTGTCCACTAAGAAGTTTCTAAAGAGATTTTGAGAGGGAAGACTTACAATGAATACCTTTACTAATAAAAAACCCAAAAGCATATGTATTTATCTTTACATTAGGCTGTCTCTTTCAGCAGGAAACATTATAGAACTGTGATTACCAGGCACTGAGGATTTTTTTAACATTTAAAATAAAGAAGAGAGGGGATAAGCTGTGTTGAGGAAAATGCAAGCATTGTACCACTCACCAGACCTCCTGTCCCAGAGAGATTTATTTATTGGAAATTATGGCAAGAGGAAAAAGACTAAATAACTTTAAATTCCTAGTTATTATGTCATATGTAGCCCCACAGTACAATATAGTCACAATCTGCTGTTTTGTAAACCGAGCTGTCAAACACTTGTTATTTTAAAGCTGCAGCTTTTCAAGGTCCTCTGACAGCCAGTGGTCTCAGCTCTCAGCCTGATTCATGGCTGGCTCTGAGACAGAGGAAGTTCGCGTCTGCTGTAATCTAAACACTTTGCAAATGGAGCATTGGAACAGTGGTGAAAGAAGAAAATAACCTAAACCTCATAACCCAGACAAGAATCCTGCAAAGCTTCTGGGGAGAAGAGAAAGGAAATAAGTACAACAGCATAGTCTGCAAGATCAGCAAATATATTCACATGATTTTATTTCAAAAACTTTCAGAGTTTCAGACAGGAGGAAGAAGTTGTTTTTAAGCCACTTAGCTGAAAAGCAGTGAGAATTAGTCTCTGTCAAAAATATGGAAACAATGTCCCAGACGTGTACTTCTGCAACATCTGTATTTTCCATTTCAAGTGTAAATACAAAAAGGTTGGTTGTAGGAGGATTTATCCTTCTCCTCCCTTCCCTCCCACCCCTGAGAGTTGTGTCTCGCCCTTAAATTCAGACCAGTGGAGGATTTTAAAGCATAAAGAGATGTGGATAATTTCCACTGCACTGAACTTGAGATCCACAGTTTCAGAGGTACCATGCAGACAGTAAAGGGCAGATGTGTTCCTGGGCTATAGTGAAACGCCTCTATAATACTGAGATAATGAAATCAAGGCACATCTTCTACTTATTCTTTCTTAAAGCAAACAAAAGTTTAATCCAGGGAAAAAATATTTTAAAAGCTCCTTAATTAATTAATCAAAAGCATATTTATTATATAATATCAGCCTAGAATTAATTTCCCATTTTGCCCTAATTACAGTTATCCCACGTTTGCAGTCTTCCTTGTCTCCAGTGCAAATGTGTCTGTTCCTCATCTAATCCTCATTCCCTGCTCCCCTCCTACCAACTTTCATAGAGCAACCCTCATCAAAACACACTGCCAGGGTCTGAAAGAGTCCTTCCATCTGTCCCTTACAGCCTGGTCTGACCAAGTGCACAAGTTTCTAATTTTAATTACATATATAGACATATAGGTAGCCTCGGGATAACATTTAAGCTACAAATTTCTCTCCACTGTCAGGAAAAAGTACATTTCTGGATGAAAACTTGGTGATTCTGTCCTACCAACCCTCATTGCAACATAAATCAACTGTATTTTTGTAGTTCGTGTCTGGTGAGTTACAGCTCACTTCTTTAGCTTTTTTTTTGTAGACAGTAACACAATACAGGAGGAATTGTTGTAAAAGGGAAGAATTTGTGAGAAGAAATAGTAGTGTAATTTGTATACATTTTCTGTAGAAGGACACCATGCTGAAGGTTTTGCCAACTTACTTGAAATGTTTATAGCAGCCATAATACTTGCCTTTCAAAAATGATTTATGGACAGCTGGAATTTACACACATTGCTTGGAATCTGTGGAAGAATCCATAGGATGGTTCATGTTCTTCGGAAAGTTGGATGCCTAAAAACAGAGCTATGGAGACTGTGGAAAGTAGCTTCACAAAGTATCTGCAAACTTGTGCCAGCATTATTGCCTTTGTCATCAAGCAATGGAAAGGTTTTTCTAGTTAAACTGAAGTAAAACTCCCAGCTTTCATTAAAAAGTAGATCTGCCTGCTGTTGGTCTGAAGAATTGCACCAAGGGAATGTAAATTTTAATTTCATGGTGCAAGTGTTAAATTATTGCCATCTAAGCTGTCTGCCAATACTACATGAAATCCCATCACATTTTAATAATTGTCCTTTTGTTTTAGGTGGAAATACCACATGTGTTATGATTTGGAAGTTTTTATGTGCATTTAGAGCCCTGAGAAGTACAGCAACATAACCACATTCAGTTCACCTAATTGGACTGAGAGGAAACCATCATTTCTGAAGTGGTTTGTGTCCTTTTGTGTGCCTGTGTCCATGCATGCGCCCATAAAAAATGAACCTTATTTTCTCCTTCATCTTGTGTTAAAATATGAGAAATTCCTTGCAGTTCAAACTGAAAATACATCTGGGTATTCTAAATTAATCTCAAAACAATTTTTGGAATGCATGCAAATACAAATCCGGCCTTCTGAATCACAGAATTCTTTCCTTGCATTTTCTTTGTTATCTTTTATGATGCTAAAATGGATTTGTTACCAATTACTTGTCTTTACCATGCACTGGGTGACATTTTTACAGATTCCAAAACTACACAAAATCAACACTGGCACCACTGCCAACAAGGTGAAATCTAGAAAGAGAGAAATGCCACTAACTCTAGTATTCTCTGACTTTATGATTTCTGTCCAAAAATTAAGCTAAGAATTGCAAATCCAAACAAAATCCTGTTTCAGCACCTAAGCTTACATCAGAACCTATGTCTGGGCACACAGAGATTTAAGAGCTCATCTACCTTTACGAATCTGACATTTCTTTCAAGAAAGTAGAAATGGGGTTTCTGAGCATTTCTTTTCCTTTTCTTCCCTTTTAGGGAATAGAAGAATTGCCTAGACTGGAGAAAAGTAGGGTTCTAAGGAGTTTCGGGTTCCATCCTCTGTGCTAATAATATACCTTAAATCCTCTGACATCAAAAGATCACCGATGGCATCATACCCTCCTGCTAGAGGTAGGTCTATTTTGCAGGGATCAAATGTTGCTGGGTTTTTCCTGAGCAAAGACTGAGACATATGTCTGTAACTTTTACATCAGTGAGTCTGATTCTGGAAGAATATCCCCTTTTTTTTTTCCTGTGCAGACTTAACCATTCAGTGAGACACTTATAGCAGCTCAAGGTTTGGAGAGTCCTCTCACAGCGCAAGGCAGATTATCTCATTGTAAAGCTCTTGGAAAAATGTTGAGGTGCCAGAGTTCTCTCTTCCAAATGGCTGTAGACAAGAACAGTTCTGAGCATGCCTAGAAACTCACTTTTGGAGAAATTTAATAACAGAAAATTAAACTTCAGCAGGATCAGTTAGAACCTGGGGACGAATCTTGAAGATCAAGAAGACTCCAACAAAATCCTATCCATCTTACTGAGACAGTTGAGATGTTTACAAGAAGAAAATAAAATCCCAAGGCAAGATACCGGAAAGTTTATTCTTTCCCAAGAATACAAGAACAGAGTAGCAATGGTATTGGTTCTTAGGGCTTTTTATCAAATAAATTATCTTTTTAGGTTTAAAAGTTTTGGGATCAACATTGACTATGATTTCACATGTATAGCCTGAAAATATGTGTAATCACAGTGCATGTTACATCAAAGTTTACTGGTGAACATCTAACCTTGTAAACAACCTTTGTTTACACAAAAAAGACAATTAAATTCTTCTTTTGTTTTAGAGTTTACATGGTTAGAGTCTGAGATCATTATTTTTGAAATGTGATGATGGGAAGACACAGTAAGTACCCTTGTGAAGTTTTTACAATGAATTCTGCAAATAAAGCCCACAACAGAAATACATATTGTCTCCAAAGAATCAATTATCTTGTACCATGTTTGAATAACGACTCACAATGTTTTATCATCATCAGTTTACATAATAAGTCATAATGACATTTCAAAATATGGTGTATACATTTTTATGATTGTCTTAAGTGTGCAGAAGGGAATTGCCACAGCCTAGCATCATAAACTATGCAAACCTTTCTTGGAGACTGCTTTTTTATCCCCATCCTCTTCTGCTCAAGCTAAAGCATGAAGGAAACAGAACACACAAATAAAACTGTTTTAAAATAGTCCCATGTGTCTGGCTAAAACAAAAGACAGGAAATTCTTAAAAGTATGGTTATAAACTGAAAAATACCTATGAACATGGCTTCCTAATGTCATGGATTTATGTACCCATAATTATTTCACTATCAATATTTTCTTTGTTTATGTACATATAAAAATGGCACCGGTCAAAGTGCCAAGACCACATTCTTAGTCTGAGATCTGGAACACAAGTCCTGCTGCCGTTGGCTTCTCCTTCAGCATTAAAGATGGAACTAAATGAAGCCCCTAGATTTCCGCTCCTGGAAGTTTTATGATTAAGCATATTTCTAATCTTTAAACCTAATTCACTCTGGAGATTAATGTCTTGATTCAGCTTTCAAAAATTACATGGTAAATCTCAATGAACTTCCAAATTGTCAGGAGGACAAAAGGCACTGCAGTTCCAGCAAAAGTGCTCAGCACTATCCAGGGCCTCCCACAAGGGACCTTGCTGCTCACAGGAAGATCCAGAAAGAGGCCATGGTGCTCACAGACACAGGTAATGCAACATCTGTCTAGATTTCAGGCATCTAGCCTGCAAAACACAATCCAAAATCAAGATTAGATATTTGTTACAGAAAACATACGACAGTTTAAGTATCTGAGGGCACTGACTCAAAGCAAATACAAACACTGTAGAAATATCTGACTCACAAAACTGAAACTCAAGTGATGTCATCACTCTATGAAGTTTAGGTACTATTAGACATCATTACCTGTCTGGTTAGCCTTTCTGAGAATGACCAAACTAGAGTATTGCCTGCCCCAGAAAAGCTTCAGAGCAAGCAGGGAAGTCAATTACTTTTAAATGACACTGAGGTCAGACAACCAATGAATGCAAGGTTTTGAAGCCACAATTTCAATGTAGCACCTTAAACCTCATTGTGCTCTACTTTAATTAATTGGTTTTATCAGCCTTAACTTGTTGCAGGCCTGTGAAATGTAGAAGCATGTAGATATGTCTCCCATGTCTGATGTTGTTTATGCATTGCTTATGAAGAAGTAAGCAATTACAATTAAATTCTGCTCATAAGTGAACACACAGCTCAGAGTTTGTTCCAGTTCCAGGAAGACATTATTTTTCTTTTTTTTTAATGTGGAACATTTCTGAATTCTTCATTACTTTTCTAGAAGGACTTTCTGACATGTATCATTCTCTTTAAAGTTTATTAATGTATTTCTCATGTGTTGCATTCTTAAGGCAAAAAGATCAAAAGGATAGATAGGTTCAGAGCACAGGCTGTAAACTAGTTAGACTTCAAGATGATTGACAATATTTGAATCCTGTTCTGACAAACTATACAAATGACTAAAGAAGAAGGATTCTTCAGTTGACTCTTTAAAACAAATTTCTACCACAGGACTAGACATATCCTATGGCAAAGAGAAGGGTTTGAGCTCCCCAGAACTACACAGCCACCATTTCAGCTTAAAAAGCAAAAGCATGTACACTACCCTGAATATAGTTTCTTTTTCTTTCCTTCAGTAAATCCAGGCACATTGTCCTACAACTCCTTTGTCCCAGTTCAGTTTCTATCTACTCAGCCTCTGTGTGGATCCTTTCCTCACACCGCACAGTCTCCTCATAATTCACCACCTCAATTTAATTTGGGCAACAGAAGTAGCACTCACGGCCGTATCAGTGGAGCCTATGCACAGTGTTGGAACACATCATTTATGTTTCCTATATGATGGCAGCTATCTTGATACAGAACTTCCTTTTCCTTAATTAAAAGCTGTGCAATGTGTCAAGACATGCAGCAGTTCATGAGCAAACAGTTTCTTCTGTGGTCAGCAACTCCTGGCCAATTTAGATGCTTGAAGAGCATCCGATTTATCCTTATGAAAAGGAACTGGTTTGTCTTCTTAGGTCAATGAGTTGACCGCTTCGCCTGCCAGGATCTTTCACAGTGGTGAAAGTTCTTGGGGGAAAAAAAAAATTCACAAAAACTAGAATCCATTGTCAATTTGTATCAATCATTGTATCACTTTGTTCTGGTTGAAAAGGTTACACAGTTCTCATAAATCAGTATTAAAACCCATAGTGTTTTTAAATAATTTCTGCTAGACACTTTTGGCTTCAAGCCTCTTACAATGTATAAATCTTACCTTTCAGCTTCAGTTTTCTCTTGCAGCATATAGGATTTTCCTGGCAACACTGAAGCAAGACAATATTTAACTTTAATGTCAGAAAAATTTTCCAATTGAAATTAACCCAAATATTAATTTCCTCTCTATTCTTGGTGTTTACATGCATCAAATATTTGAAGACAGTTATCATGTTCCTTCTTATGCCTCAGTTAACTTATAGTATATATTTTTTGGTCCTTTAATCTTTCTTCATAAATCAATTTCTCTATACCCCATAATCATGCACATTAGTCCTCTCTGAACTCCCTCCAATAACAAAACCTTTTGTTTATTCTTTCAGATCCCTTGCTTTAAAAAGTTCATCATTTTAAATTTATTTAGGCTCACAAGGGAAATTCCAAAATTAATATAAAATGTTTGATACAACTAAGTAGTAATGCTTAATAATAAAATTTCCTGTAAGTTTCAGCATATAGCAAACATACTCAAATAAAGCTGGGTATTACAGGTTATTCTCCCTTTTCTTTTGCAATTTGTGTTGGATTTTCATAGTGCAATGCAGTGTAACTTTATTGCATGAAGTCATGATGGAATTTACTTTATCTAACATTTACATTCCACAATTTTCTAATCTCAATGCTTAAGACCCAATTGGCCTCTTTTAGATTTGTACCTCAGAGTGAGATGAATCACTACATTTAGCACACTAATTATGAAGAAAGTCTAAGACACTCAGAATCCAGTCTCACATGAAGCTACTCACATGTCTACACACACAGACTTTTGTATTCAGTCAAATGAATCTCACTGACGTGTTATCTTCACATCACATTCCTTGAAAAAAAAAATATGAAAACCAAAGGAAGTTCACTACTCTATAGTACAAAATAGTCCTTCCTGCAAATCAGGCTAGTCAAAGTATTGTATTTATCTGGGGATCTCCAAGATTTTTGGTGTAAGACACAGTTTTGTGTCTAACTGAAGTCTAGACAATGCAGAGATGGGAAAGTTCTCAGTAATTAGATATCAAGACCTCCAAGGCATTAAATTATTCTTGCAAGCAACAGAGTACTTGGGAAGTTAGCATCAGAGTCAAAATTTGCAGAGACACATACACACCATATAATTAGAAGATTAAGGTAGAATTATGACACTGCCTTTGGGAAAGTCTATCTCTTAATTGTCAGAAAGATGATTAAACCTGCCACGTCAGATATTTTTGCTAAATTGAAGATGTTATGAATATGAGAATTATAGATCAGAGTTTGTTTTCTTAACTCTTAAAGAAGAGCCTGTAAATTGGTAAATTTCTTGTCAAAACCGTCATGATCAAAAAACTGGTGCTTTTAATCAACCCCTCCAAAAAACATAGGGTAGGTTCTCATTCTTAAGAAAACACATTGCTCCTTAGAGGAGTATTTACTTTCTGGGAGCTTCTGTCAAACATTTTTCCCAATTAATGAGCATGAGAATCTAATCACAAGTGAACTAAAAAAAAAGTTTGCAGATGTCCATTTTCTTCAATTAGCAGAGCCACATCCTTCCAACCTCATCAGTTTGGAAGAGCTACTCCTCTGTGGAACTGTGCTCATGGAAGGACAGGGAGACCAAAGTCACCAAATGACCATGAGACTCAAGAAGTAGTGCTACCACTCCTGTGGAGCTCAGGGTCAGTACAGCACTTCCTTGGAAATGCCTTTGAAATAGCACTGTGAGCTTCCAAGGGAACCGCAGCAACATACTGAAAGATGCACAAGTCATGCTGTGAACAGCAGGAAGTAAGCTCAGCAAGGGATGGTAGACCTTATTTCCCTGGTAAAATATCTTCCTACAAGAAAACTAAAGGGGTTTTTTTCCTCAGCAATGTAAGACCATGAATTCTGTACTTGATAAAGCAATTGGTAGTGGAACATTGTTGGACTTATAAGTCCACTATTTTAACAGTAGTGACAATCAACAATCAGACTCCATATGTAAAATACTGTATAAGATATTGCCTTCTTCTTTTTTTCCTTTGTAATCTGTGGACTTGTTTATATATATAAAAAATGACAGCATGTCAGACCACTACATTCAAATAAAATGCCAGTAACAGAATATATTTTTTCAATGTTTTAAGACTTTCATAGCTATAAATAAAATAATAAAATAATAATAAATTTAATATAAATAATAAAATAATATAATTAAAATTATATTTTGATATATGGGCATGTGTTTTCTTTTTCTATTTTTTTTCTAAGACTAAAGAAAGAAGTGCAGAAAGATGGAGAGACAAATTAAAAATTATTACCCTCAAATATTCGTAAGACCCTGAAAGTTTTTCAAAAATTTCCCAAGAACATTCCAGTTCCTGTAAAAGTAAAGCCTTGTAGAAAAAAAATTGTTAAAGAAACACAATTACTAACCTGGTATAGATATTTCTCTTTTTATTTTACCATTTTCCATCATAAAATCTGGATCTTTAAATTATTCTCTATAAGCTAGCTTTGCAATATACTATCTCCCAGAGTTTCAGAACTGAACAGTTTTTCACTATATCAACTGTTTTCAGGAGAGCTCTCAGTTTCAAATACTTTGAAAGACACTCACTTTCCAGACTGCGTTCTTGCACCTGCAGTTTGGTCCTTCATTTTAGTGTCGCAGTGAGAGCTGTGCTCTGTGTCAGTGTTCATGCCAAAGGATGTGCCTGTAACCAGATTTGGAGTTTTCCTACTGCCAGCATGCAAAATGTCTTACACTGGGACATGTGCTGCACCATGAGGTGAATCTAGGGTTGTACTTGATTTCATCTGCCTCTATTTGAACTAGAGACCCATTCTGACTCTAGGTATCATTGGGACAAGCCAAATAATTGCATCAAATGGAGGTAGGGAATATTAGAATACATAAACATATTTTGGAAAAAAAAATTGTTTCCCACTATCTCTTCAGTGGTAACACATAGGAATTAAAAAACACAAGTAAAACATTCAAGTAGAGGTTAAGTAAAGGAAATAAACCAACCCTCAGAGTCAGGAATTTTTTTCTTTGCTTTTCTGTAAGGATGGAGTCACATAAAAAACAAACCATTAAAAGAGTTTTAAATTATCATCATAAAAGGGTTCACAAAAATAAAAGTAGATATTGCTTTTTAACAGGGCACAGCTAGAAATTTACAACTGGAGTTATTTTGTAACATAACATAGCAATTCATTCCAGAGTAAAGAGTACAAAATTAGGTCAAAATGCATGTTGAGCGTGCATCAAGTAAACTCAGAACTTCATTACACCTAATTCTAAGTGTTCAAGAATAGTAAACGTTTAACAGTGACGAAGGAGGAAATATTAGAAGAGGAATGAGAAAGAAAGCCTAAAGGATTAAAAAAAAAAATCAGAGGGCTTAAAAATAGCAAAATGAAGATTTTACAGAATAGTAAAAAATTACAAAAAATTCTTTCAAAAATGTAAGAACAGAAGGTCACTGAAGAATAAAGTATTGCCTAATGAGGAACATTTTTTAAGGGATGAGGTAGAAAGTGCTGAGAAATTTAAATAAATTTTTCACATAGCTTATCAGAAAGAAAAATTATAGGCAGATGGGAGATACCTGTACACATACAGGTATACCTTTCCTGAGGCAGAGAGAAATAAACACTAATGCAAATAGAGAATATATTTGAAATATTACAGGTGACGATCTTAGCATGTATCAGATGAAACAGTTCCTCAGAGCTAAGACATATCCACTTCCGAATTCACAGAAAGGAACAAAACTGGAACCACTTCACGAGAGTCATTTAAATCAGTTTGCTGTTCAAATAACTAGCTTGTTATGCAAGACATGACTTCAAAATCAATGGGGTTGTTTGCATGAGTGACAGCAGTAGGACCATGGACAAGAGAAAGTTTTAGTGGATTTAAAGTAAAACCTGTGGAGCTGTTCAAGAAAGAAGCTGGTGCAACCCTTCTGATTGCATACCACTAAAAAAGTAAGGACTCAGAGAAATACTATCTCTTTCTGGTATATTTTAGTGATATTCTTTTACACAGGAAAGTCAATTTCTTCAAGTCCAAACATAGAAATAAATCTTATTTCTTACATGTATTACAAAAGCAATAAAACATAAATTGAGCGAACTATGGAGCAATGGATTTGCAGTGAGAGAATCTACTAATGAAAACCAGAAGTTTTAACTCTGTCCAGAAGTGATGAATTCTCCTAGTCCAGATTCAAGTTTAAACTTCTACAAGTAACCATTATTCTACATTAAAGATAACCATCTGTCATATTTTTAGCTACATCTATGAAGGAGTTCAGTAACTTCAGCCTAAAAAATTCCAAACACAGACACATATTTTCAGCCAAAACAAAGTCAGAGCCAGCAGTAATTTTAATTCTCTTCACTAAATATTTTTTGGCTAGGAGAGTATGTGTAAAATGGATGCAGTTGTAGTCACAATGGCACAGGGCTGTATAGGGTTTATAGAGTGAACATCTTGCTGAGGAAGAATATATGTGCCTAAAAGGTTGCATTTTCTTCCATCTGTAGTGGTTATTGTAGGAAAAGCATTTCTCTCTCCTTCCTGATCTTACTCTTCCTTAAAAATCTTGGTTTGGGAAGCAACAACACATCTCGGGATTTTTGCTTTGGATCCCTGAGAACAAACCACGAGTTTTGGAAACCCCGCTGTGCTCTGCATATCTGTGGGAGCCCTGCTCTCTCCCAGCCTGCACAGGGTACCTAGCTCTGTCTTTGGGCTGAAGACAGACCAGAAGAGACACACATGGATGTTTGCTTTCTGCTTGCTGACTGAAAACATATTCTCTGGGGGGAGGACGGTCTGGACAGGCTGGGATGTACCTCTCGGAACATTTGTAGAGACACTGCACAGGCTGTCTGGAAAGCACCTGCATGCTGGGAGGTGGGAAACTGGATTAGGCTATTTGATTTCACTTTTGTTCAAAGAAATAAAGCTTTGAACTTTCTTATAAGCAGAGTTGCTTCAAAGAGAGACAATTTCACCTTCAATCTTTCCACAGAGGAATAATCCCAAACTTCCAAACTTTTAACCAGACAACAGTATCAAGAGCAATCCAGAAACAAAGAGAAAATCAGGGATTGCAAACAACTGCTAAGACATTAACTGTGCACGAGATCTGCCAGCCTACAGGTTGGTTTTAATATGGCACTCATTAAATGCTTAGTATTGATCAAAATATCTTGCAAATACAGTAGCTGCAAAGCAAATGGGTACTTCAGCATAAGTCTGTGTCATCTGTCCTCAGACAAATGTATGTTTCCAGTCTGCGAAGTAAAACAGAAATAAATGCAAACTGTCTACAAACAGACAAGAAGATGAAGTATTGCTAAAGCAGTCAGCATGATTATTAAAAGCCATTCCCCATTAAAAATAAAATAAATAGCTCAATCTCCACAGCCAGTTGAACAGAACAAAACAAAATACTAAAAGACCAAACAAAACTAGCATTCCCCTTTTCAGCCTGTTAGCAAGTCAATTAATATGTAAAGGATGACTGTGTGTTTAAAAAATATAGCAACGAAAACTTCAAGACAAAGCTTTATCATCAGCCTGAGCAAAAAAACTTCAGGTGAAGCATTTCTTAATGCAAAGTGCCTAAAAGAAAACAAAAACCTGAAGCTATCCAACAATTCATTTTGATATACGCAATATACTTTTTTTCTGATACACTTTTTCAGGACAAATTGACAAGGGGTCTAAAATTTCATGTAGAAAATTAAGAGAAGACAGTTGCCTCCTTTTACTCAGTGTGTCCCAGAAGTTACACACTTAGTTCGCCAAATCATCTTGTACTTCACAAAGTTGATGCTTCACCTCCTACTCTGTTTGCAAGAGTAAATTTCTCTGTATTTTGCCAGCTGTGGCTGATTAATTTCATACAAATAACTTATGGATCAGAAAAATATTGTGAAAATAATAGCTTGAAAATTCATCTGATGAAAAGACTGCTTGCTTTATTCCCTGGTACAGTTGACATTTTTGTTTCTGTAAAAGGTTACAACTTTTACACAGGGATTGAAAGATATCTTCAGCATTCACAGCTTTAGTGGGAGTGAGGAAAAAGAATTATTTGAGTATAGCTCACCCAAACTGTATGCAAACACCCTCATTACTAGCCTACTAGATCTTCCTCCTCTTTCAATTGGTGGAATTTTCTTCACCTCACCCCAAGTTATGCACCATCTCATTGTTATCTAGTTGTCTTTTATTTAGTACAGTAGTTTCTGATAGAATTTCATTTACAGTTTGGGTTTGTTTTTTAATTTGGAAAAAAACTAAGAAAAGATATTTTGCATTAATGTGTAAATATTTTATGCAACTGCTAATGAAATGAAAAAACAGATATTTTATAGAAAACTGACCTTTTCTGTTTCGTGTTTCTTTCTTCACCTTAATTGTTCTTCCTGTTCTACTTCAAGATTTTAGTGAAAACACTATTAATATGAGTACACTGCATAAAGAGCAGAGGTATAAAATTGTTCAATTACAAAGCTGTGTCTTAACTCACATGTTAACTATAGCTCTTCATGAACTCTTCATCCTCTGCCAAAAGTTCAGGTTGAAATTGGGAGATAGGTTGCACTTGTTATTGGGCATTTCTGGTGTTTCCATTAGTTTAAAAGCTTTCTATCTGCCTAATGGAGCTAATTATTTTCACACAGCAGGGAAGCCATGATTTTCTTCCTCACTCAATGGTCACAGATCATGGGGAAGAGACCAAAGTCTAGAAGAATATCTGACCCATTCTCATTATCTATTTCTATTCTAAGTAATATCAGTACAGAGTTTTATATTATGTGAATGAATATTTAAAGTTAATTTATAGCTTTCAGTGGCAAATTACAACTAGATATGACCAAGAGAGGATTAAGCCCATCATTTTGTTTAAGAGCTCAGATGGTTGGAGTAATTGGATGATAGCTGTAGGGCATCCTTTTGGTCTGTAATTAGGTCATTTCTTTCTCATCCCCTCATGGTGTGTATAATTACAAATTAATTTGAAATCCCACTGTGAGTGAAGAAAATCAGTTTAATAGAATGGAAGTGCAAAAGCCACAGGATATTATTTTTAAAAAGATTTTTAGTGTTTATGCCAAAATAGTCAGTCTGGCTCAAAGTCATGTCCCTGTAGACTGCAGGGCTCACATATGGTTTCTTTCTTACATTTTATAGGGACACGGATAAATTTCCCCCTTAAAATAAATGACATTTCATGACTACGCCAGTCATAAGAGTTTTGATGGGCATCAGTGCTGTCAAAGGACTTCCAGGCAGTTCTAAACAAGGTGATCTAGTCAACCATTTTACTCTTCAGTCCTGCCATAGTTTGCTTGCCGTTTCAAATGTGTTTCTCTGCTTCTACCCTGAAAGTGTTGGGCGTTGCCCAGCCCTGTCTAGCATACCTGCTCCTGTGTGCTGCAGGAGCTCGCCCGTTTCATCTCCTGGCTGAGCTGTGCTGCTGGCAAGTTCCGCTTCCCTCCCTTTATCGCACGGCTGCGGTCGGATGTGTGAGACCTCCCGGCTGCCTGAACGCCGGTACAGGTAAAGACACGCACTTCTGACAAACGGGCAACCCCAACCAGAGACAATGTTTTGACTTGCTGAACTTCCTGTTTCACTCAAGGGACAAATTTGTTTTCATCTCTCCCCAGAAATCTTGAAAGGGGTCGGTGAGAGGGTCCCAGGTGTGATCTGAGCACCGGGAATGTCGACAGTGAGCCGGAGGCCACATGGGGTGTGTGTTTAGAGGGAAAGGAGAAAAAAATGCAGTCAGTGCAAAGAACAAGGATATCAAGATTTGATCATATTTGTAGGTGTCTTGTAAAAACTGTAGAACATCCCATGCCGTTAGCACGATAAATCAGACTTCTGGCAGAAAAACTAAGAAAATAAAGAAAGAAAAAGAGAAAAGAGAATGGAAAAAAAAAATAAAAAGAAAGGGAACCGCTTAGATATAAGTTCCAAAGTTCATTAAGTGGGTTCTTTATTGCACAGCTCCAAAGCCAAGATGCGCTGGGGCATGTAGAAAATATGGAGGTGTTAAAAAGCTGCCGAGTTTCTTAGTTTTCAAAACCAGTTCAAAGTCCTAGTCTTGGATTACTCATACTGTGACCTTGAGGCCTATTTGGGATGCCATAAAAACTGTTCCTTCAGGAAGGAAGGAACAGATTATCAAAAGGGAAAAAACTTTTTTTTATTCTAATAATGTCTTTATATCAATAATCTTTTTCTTTTACATAAAACCTTTCATTTAGGTATATCAACATATTTATTAGATTTTAAAAAATAATAAAATCCCAGCACCATGGGGAAAACCTGGACCAATCACTTAGTACGAAGAGCTAGAGAAAGAGATTTGAATGTACTTATCACTCACAGGAGAGATATGAAACAACAAGGTAACCTAGTCTTCTTATCCTAGAAATAAAAAAGACCTGCTAATAGGATATATCCATCACAATGTTTCTGTAGTGGTAATGTCACTCTGTAATTTTTGAAAAGACAAGTATTTTTAAATTTTTAGGTGAAACTGAACTGGTAAAACATTTATTTTTATATTTTCATTTGAATTTGGTTTTTAATTCCAAGGAAAAAAACCTGAAATTCTATTTTTTCAAATAAATCTCATTTTTTACTTGGAAAATTTTTAACTTCATCTATGGAGCTTCTAGGGCAGAAGATACACATAAAGGTTATATAGGAATCAAATAAATATGTAAGAATATGAAAGAATAATATGCTCTAATTATAATTTTTCTTGCTGCTATAATTAAAACATTATATTAATTAAAAATAGATTTTTGTCTCTGCAATACAAACAATATACTTGGGTGATTAGTCATCTACAGGGAAAAATCTACCATGCAGATCTATTACTTATAGGTATTCACTTATCCTGCTATGACTTTTTAAGTAAATTATTCTGACTAGCTGGAGGCTATCAGTAAGAGTTCTTATACACAAATAAATACAAGGGCCAAACCAGAATAATTACTGGCTGTTTAAACTCAATTTTTTAAGAGTTTTTTAATTTCTCCAAACCACAATTAAAAAATGGGTGG
Organism: Pipra filicauda; assembly: GCF_003945595.2. Classification (NCBI taxonomy): domain Eukaryota; kingdom Metazoa; phylum Chordata; class Aves; order Passeriformes; family Pipridae; genus Pipra; species Pipra filicauda. The sequence continues at coordinate 1,196,739 of NW_024104310.1, forward strand.
TCTCAAATTAGCTTCTAGATAATAGAGTTTAAATTATGTGAGTGGTGAATTAACTCATTTCCCTCTAAGCCTTTACAACTCTTTGTTTGTTGTGTAAATAATTCATGATATTTTATTTATAGCAAATCAGTGGGAAATAGAAACTCATAATACAATATTTTACTTCTTTTCTTATTATTCTTTATGCCTTGGTGTTAACAACAACAAATATTCTATTGACATATGCATTTATAAAATAGAAAAACATTTATCCTTGCTGTAAAGTTACCCTATAATCATTTCCCTGTTCAGGAGTATACTAATGCACTTAGATCAAATAAATGCTGCTCACAGTTTGCCCACACTCCTCCCCTCAGGATGCTACCAGAGCAGTGCAACATTCACCTCAAACCTCAAAACCACTTGAATAAACCCTTGGTTTGATGTATTTCTGACCCTCAGGCCATGCTCACAACAGTTCATGAATGCAACTTGAAGTTTTGTACACATCTTGAAATCTGTGGTCTCTCAACCCTTAAAGTTTCCCAGGTGGTGTTCTCCCCACTTCCTTCCACCTTTGCTTGGTTCAGATGCCTGGGGAAAAAGGATGAAGTAGGTAATTTAGAAATATAGCCCCTAAAAATGTTCTGATGTGGTAAGGAGAGAGAGGGCATTACAAAAAAAAAAAAAAAAAAAAAAAAGAAAAAAAGCTGAATGGAGAATGGTAATTCCATTCACGGCAAACATGAAATTTGTCAAATTCCTTTGTGTTCCACATTAATCATAGAATGGTTTGGGTTGGAAGGGACCAACCCCAATTCCGTGGGCAGGGACACATTAGAGTTAAAAAACTTTATGAATATTTTAGGAAAAATACAGGATTGTGGTAGATATCTGTTTTCTTTTAGACATCCGATATAAGTGAAAGAAGGAGGTCTAAAAGTGTGGGAGGCCAAGCTACAGGTTCCTGATCTGCTTGATAGAACTGGTTACCTTCAGTAAGTATTTGTCTGCACCAGGACTTTTTCAGTTCATATCACTGCCCTAACCACACACACTGAATCTTGAGCACTGGTCCTTGTTCCAATGGAATTTCCTTCTCAGAACTATTTTACTTTTCATATGTGTTATTTCCCCAGCCATTCTCTCTATGCTGTTCTGCTGCAAAGTGTCTACAGTCTAGGTGGAACCACTTCAGAAAACAAAGAATTAAACCAGACTTTAACAGAATGAAAGTATTTTCCAACTTAAAAGTCACGATAGTCAACTCTGTGAAGATATCCTGAAGCCACAGTTCCTTCATCAGGAACAGAACAGAATTTGCACCAAAGATACTAGAAGTCATAGGACTTTCCTAGGAAATGTGAGATTAAACAGCCATTGGCATGGCTGGCTGAATCCTTCTTCCTAGTACTAATCCAACCCTGCACCACTGGGTGAAAAGAGTTTTCCTTCAATTTGAATTCTGATGGAGTTTCCCCCCTGATTTTCCTTCAAGAGCTTGAAATTAAACACTTCTCATTGGGCTAGATGGTCAGTTCCTGTTAGAGTATCTTATATCCAGCTTTACATTACATTCTAGGAACATTATTCTTGTTCGGTAACACGCTATTCATTTTTGCCATGGGCCCCTTAACCTATTATTCTACACCATCAACACAGAGGAAGAGTGTCCACTCCTTGTGCCTTCTTCTTGTGGGTGGTAATATGGTAAAATGTATGGGATCCCTTCCTGCACCTTACAGGAAGAGGGGTCTGCCTGCACCTGATCTACTCATAAGGACATTGAAAGTAGGTAACAAAGACTTGTAAGTGTGTATGAGTGCAGTGTATTCTCAGGACCAATACATATTTGGTGAGGCTAATTTCAAATAAAATAAATCTATTTTTGGATAAAGCTGCTATTCTTTACACTGTCCCATAAGAGTAATGGCCAGGTTTTTTCCAAAGTAAAATATTAGGTATACTGTGCTATGACATAGTAGCCTATAACTATTTTTTAAATTCTGGTTCAAAATTGAGACTCACACCACCTCTGCCAGGTTTAGTTCTATCAAAGTATCTTTTCACAAAAAGTAGCTTGGCACAAAAATGGTATGCTAGTGTTTGCCAACAGGAACATTTCCCTGTTTTCTATATAGAATATTCTATGTAGAAGCAAGGCCTTCTATGTTCTTTCTTTCATTGTAGAAAGGATTAATAGAGTTAGCTAGACATTATTGCCTTTCAACTGTAGTAATAGGGGTTTGACTAAAAGCAGGATCAACTTTAGTTTCCAGATCTTGTGGTTGCAAACGAACACAAGTGAACTGTGATCTTGGGATTATGCAACGTTTGAGATGCAGGTAAAACTTAATTAAAAGGTTTTATAAGCATTTTGTTAAGCTCCAAAGAGAAGTGAAAGAAAAAAACCTACATGAAAAAGCAGGCTGGATTGCGTTGACTACTATTGTTTAATGAAGTCTCATTTTTAGGTTTAAACTCAGAAGTGATCATCCTATCTGACCTCAAGTACAACAAAGGCCGTAGATTTTCACCCAGGAATTTCATCCTTTCACTTAGTAATGCAGGGTTGATTTGATCTTTTACAAAAACATGCACTCTATTGAAAGTGATGAGGAGTTTATCCCTCCTCACCAGCAGACTTACAGGTAATATTGCATACTAACAGTTGTCGCACTTCTAAGGTTACTCAGTCATTGACAGGAAAATCCGTTTAAGAAACAAATCTATCCTGAACAAACAAGCCTTTAATCTATTGCATTATCTTCATTGAAGGTGACTTTATTCTAGGATCCTGAGGAAAAAAGGCTTTTATAATTGCACTGTCTGCATGTGAATGTCTGTTTATAGACTTTTTAACCCATTAGCCAACCATGGGATAACAGTCTCAAACAAATGTGTTTCCCAGAAATAGATAGCTAGATAAAATGAGTCTACTGGTGGCATAGTGGACTTTAATGTTAGACACTGGAAAATCTTCATAAGAAAAAGAGGCTGTAAATGTTCCAACTACAGAAAAGCTTCATTTGGAAACTGCAATTTCATAGGTGACACAGAATTGCTTACCCATAAAGAAAGGGAGCATATGACCATTCCTCTGAAGGAGCTAGGAAATGTGGACCACCATCAGAGGATGTTGAGAAACCCAGCTCACCTTGGCTGAATCCTTTTTTCACAGAGCTTTTGGTCAGATTGTCTTTGCTTTGCTTCCAGTTCTGTCATTTTGTTCTCCCTTTTTTTTTTCCTCCAATTCTCTGAGGAATGTTACCCAATTCAATGAAAACCTGTGAGCTTGATTTAATTTCAACTGGTTTATTTGTCTTTATGGCTCAGCTGCTGGCCCACCACCCATCCTTAGTAGCGTGGCTGTAACTCAGTGAAGGCATTTTCTCACTTCATCTGTGGAGCTGAACACTGAACAAGTGTCAGAGAGGGACAACCCCTGCCTGAAATAGCTGCAAATAACAAGAAAAATTTAATCATCCATGTAACTTAAGGCACAGAAAAGTGAAATGATACATGAAAAGCCACCTATGGAAGAACAGGAGTAAGGAGAAGGTCTTTTAAGTCCAGCCACACCTAATCCCCCTGTAACTGGCACGCTTAGCAGTAGCACAGTTGGGTTCATTCTGTAAGGGTTTATTTCAGCTAAACCAGAAAACACGTCTCTAAATGGCAGAGTTCATTCTGCAATAGCAGGGATCCTTTTGGAAAATACAAGGCCAAATGCCAGTTGTGTGGAAATCAAACAGTAGGGGAAATTGTGCTGCTTATAAGAAAGAATTATAAATTCAGTATGCTGAACTATCGAAAATTATAGGCAGGACAGTAACAATATCAAAAGCGTTCTGAGTAAATAAAAATAATTCAGGAAAGACTCTTCCTCATTTATTCATTCTTAGTGAAAAGAACCAAACCTACTGAGCATGGAGTTGCCATCATGGAGCTTCCCCTCCCCACTCCATGTCAAACCAAGATTCATAAAGAAAATTGAAAATAGTACTCTCTTTATCTGAGATGATCCATTCTATAGGCCTGTATCAAAGGTTTGAGACTTTAATGGGTAATCAGCCATCTGGAGACATTCCCTCGAGGTGCCTGCATATTTTGATTACAGCAGAACTCAACACTACAGCTCTGCTGCTCAGGATGAGCTCTCTGTGTCTAGTACCTTATATTATTAGACATATATTTTGTATTAATTTATACCTTGGGGAATTATGGCACATTAGTTTGCAACTTGAAGAAATCACCTGTCTCTTTAAATTGACATCAGGTGAAGCTTCTACAGCCACATAGCAGAAGCTTCCTCACATACACATATAAGAAAAGGCCTCTCTCAGGGACCAAATTGTGATGAAAATGGCCGCTTAGAAGCCTTCCATAGCTGCAATGTTGCCAGCTCTTGACATTCAGGTCTCATGATTAAAACTTTAGAAGAGATCATGAAAATAGAGTTCATGATTGTCTTCAGTTCCTCTTTTTTTCTTTCTTTCCATCTTTCTTTTTTTTTTTTTCTTTCTTTCTTTCTCTCTCTCTTTCTTTCTTTTTCTTTCTTTCTTTCCTTCCTTCCTTTTTTCCGTCATTATTTCTTTCCTTCTTTCTTTCCCTCTTTGTTTTCTTCCTTCTTTCACTTCAATTTTTTTCTCTGTCACTGAGAGGTCTTGGAAATTTCAAATCTTTTAGAAGTGAACACAGTGATTTTCACTCCACCACATTACTCTAGTATTTGATGTTTTAAGAAAACCATCAAATATTGCAAGGCTCAGTAATAAAATTACTGTAGCTGGCAACATGGCTGAATGAATCATTCTCCCTAGGATCTTTGTATAGACCAAACATGCCAGCATGAGCAACTGTTCTCTTCAAATAGAATTGATGGTGCCAGAAGGAATGAGTACAGCACAAAAGCTGTGTGACCTGTCCAGACTAAGCTCCTTTTTGTATCTGGCTTTGTTGGTATCTCCTTGTTTGCTCTTTTGTGAGCAGAGTCAGAGTATGTATGATTTTTGCAAACAGTCTTGTATCTATATTACAAACCTTCACAGACAGACAGTCAAACACAAACCAGCTGCAAAACAAACAGGCATTGCAATATTATGCTCAAGACAGTAAGTCTGGTTGAGAAGAGCATAAGAACCTAGGCTCAGTTCCTGGTTTACATATCTATTTGTTCATCTTACAAAAAAAATGAAATAGCTTCATGTGTCCACATAGTCACAGATGTGTAGCCCAGTGTTATCTCTCACCGCCTACCCCCTTTCAAAATGTCATGGCTGATTTGCTCACCTTTCTTTTTTTTTTTCTTTTTTCTTTTTGTGTACTTGTTCCTACTGGCCTGTTTGCCTGCCAGCCTTCCTCCTCAGAAAGGGAGTCCACCTATGTGCTCTGGGTACCACTGTGAAAGGCCAGCTTCTAGTCCGAACTTCACGACTTCACATAACAGAGCTAAAATTGTTTATTTTAACACAAATCAACCATAGCTCAAACTGTTCTAGTCACGCCCTAAGAAAGGTGTGCAGAAAAAAAACCACATGCAGTTTCAGATCTCATTCACACTGTGACTGAGATCCAAATACAGGATTAGAGCAGGGCTTCCATGAAATCTGGAATGCTACATCCAAAACTGAGGCAGCCTCAGTTCCTAGATATTTGATGTACTTATATCAGGAGGCACGGAGACATTTACCACAAAAATTCCCCAAAAGCCTTGAATTCTGTCTCTATGTGCATACAACCTCCTAAGGTCTCTCAGTCAAAGGCACCAACGTCAAAGTCCTGCCTAAACTTTAAATCCACAAATGAGCACCTCCTGTATTTATGATCTAAAAGACACAAGAGAACTTTCTGAAAACAATGCCCAAAACATCCTTCCCTTTTTTTAAGGGAAGAGTATGAGCAGAGTATTAGCATAGACCACCTCTTCTATTCATTATTTTGAGGGTAAGAGCACTTATCACTGAAAATATGAGAATATTCAGCTCTAAATATTCTCTTTTCAAGATATTCTTCTACCTTTTAAGCTATCCAAGTAGAGAAGAAAACACTCAAAGGCCTCGCACCAAAGATCTTCCACTTTCCATAAAAGTATTAAAAATTTTCTAAAGTAGGGAAATATAGAATAAGATGACCCTAAGACTGAGGTTATGGCACTCAGCTTGCAATAGGGCATGAAAAGTCCTGGTTGTTTTCTCAAGGCCTTTGATAGATTAAAATTCGGCGGGATGAAACAGAGAAACAGCTTGTGATGCAGGCTCTGGATGGCACCATTCCCTCCCCAGAGTGAACTAACTGCCTGGAGAATGGGTGCTCCCTTTCCCAGTGTCTCTAGGCAACAGAGATCATGTACCACTATCTGACCTGTCACCCTGGGAGAATGGGGTCTCCATTTACTGACCCCACTGTGAGCTGAGGCATGCAAAGAGACTGAGTGTCCTGCAGTTTAACTACAGGACTAATGATTAAATTGCTCTTTCCACATCCTCTATTCTATTATTAAAAAGAAAAAGCGTGATCTCGGTTGTACTTTCAAAAGAAAATTTACAGATGCTGACATGCAGGAGAAGCTGCCTTGCTGTGAATTGCTAACATGAGGGAAGACCCTGTTTCATAGTTCTCAGCAAAAGTCCTAACATCCAGGGAAAGGGAGTACTGGCATGTAGAAAAACTCACTCATTAGTATTTCCTTGTTACTAAATCAAGGATTCCTGCTCAGATCTCTGTTTTAGGCATAGAGTTCTGTCCAGGTATTGCATATCCTCAGCACTGTCACTAGGACTTATTTTGAAGATCCCAGATGCAGATGCTAGGCTGTGAAACAGTCAGCATTCTGCTGTCCACATCACCGGTCAGAGACTGTAAACAAAGCTTTCAGAAGTGAAAAGGTGAACAGGCTTCCATTTCTTGGAACCCTGTTGAAACACTACAACCATGTGTCTCAGAAACCTATGATCATCCCTTAAATTTCAATCCCTTTCTTAAATGAAATCTAAAAGGACATTTAAACTTAAACCTGAGAATACAGGCCTTATGTTCATGAATATTCTTGTAACATTTACTTGACCCTCATAAATCAACTTGTTTGGGTTAGTCCAAAAATTTTGTTGGCATATATTTTATTTTTTCTTTGGTTAAAGGAAAATTTAATTTTGTATCAAATAAGTATCCCATTATTAGTGAAATACCCAGAAGTGATTTGTACTTGCATTTCCTAAACATTATGTGTTGGTTCCTTATACTGAATCAAAAGTATCATGGAAAACTTTGCATCTAAATATTAGGAAAATATCTTACTTCATAGGTCTAGTAGACATTTAATTTAATAACTTGGGGAAAAAACATAAGCCTTACCTATTTGAAATGAAATTTTCTATTTAATTACTAAATATCTCATGGCTATTTTGTGTCACCACCTCTAGAAAACTCATTGCAAACTTATTAAAATACATGCGAAGATTTGAAATTCTAGACCACTGAATTGTGGAAAAAATTTAAGCACACTAGGTCCTGAAGACAGTTTTTCCTACAGGAAAAGCAAAACCAAGACAGAGGTGAAAACAAATTATGACAGGCTGTGCGTGGACATTGCTAATGGTCTGTGCCTTTGACTCTATATTTTCTGAAAATAGTTCAGCCTTCATTTTCCAACTTTTTTTTGTATATTCAAGTGATGTATTTTTCCTCTACATTACTAAAACTCTGCCAGAATTATCTAATACCTGACTTTTAAAAAATGCTTTCTGTGCAGCTAATAGCTGTCTACATCGAAACCCTGCTCAAAAGCTGCCAATGTTTCTGCAGACACATCTGCCGAGGCCTGCTAGCCCTTTTAGCACACAGACTGTTGCTGGTTTGAGAAAGCAGGCACACTCAAGTTTAGCTGTTTTCCCTTACTCCCGGGTAGGCACAGACACAGTCATGTTCCAGGGCCATGTCACGTGTAGTCACAGGGCTCTGTAGGTTGCACTGTGGCTACTGGTGGTGGGTGGTGCGTGTGGATGTGTGGTTCAAACTGCACCTAAGTCACTCAAAGAGGTTACTACCTCTTTTGCTGCTCTCCCCCAACGCACTGAGGGAAGACAAACCTCCCTGTGCAGTCACTTCCTAACCTGCCAAAATGATCTGGCTTAGCCCTAAAAAGTGATGGTGCTATTTACAGGACCAGCTTAGAGAGCAGAGCAGGAGAGGCAGGATAACCAGGTATGAGGATGGTGAAGCTCTGGAGACGTGGAGATTTCAATGTCTGAAAGCAGCTGAGCCGTGGTTGGAACAGCATGTTGGACTGCAGCTGGAGAGGTCTGCAAGCACACAGATAAATAGCAGTACATTTTATGGAAATATTTAAAACCGCTCAATTTCAAAAAAATCCTAATGACCTGTGATTCCTACTGAGGACTTCTGTGCAATTTAACTGTGGTTATAGGGGACTGGCACTGACTAGGAATGGCTAGTGGCTAGTGTGTGGTAATACCTGTTTGTTTGTGGTGAGTGGTGGTGGTGATTCAGCCAGATGTCTGGCATATGCCAAATACCATTAATCCCACAAATACGGAAGGAAATCAACATTTGCAGAATAGGTTTTAAATAGACAGAGTAGCAGTTTTCTGGAGGGAGTGTAGTAAACAGGAGGAAGTCTGAAGAACGGAGTATGAGAAAAGGTAATCTCATGAAGCTATTTGATTAATAGAAGAATACAGTCTCAGCTGACAGAGACTGAGTGAGGGGTGGGGGAAAACAGGCAGATTGAGGAGGAAAAGAAAGGGAACAGGCGACTTTCCATGACAGAAAGCCCATGGAAAGTCTGTTGATCAGAGAAGATACTCTCTTGAATTCCACCCCACAATGGCTTGCAGCCTCACAGACTGCTGGCTAAAATGACTGATCACACTGTCATGAACACACTAACCTATCTCAGTCAAATGAATAAGGTCAGTCCAAATAAAAGATTTTTGTTGACTGAACTCATTGTGACTGAAACTATCAGAAAAGACTCCAGGGAGACTTTACAGCAGCCTTCCAGTACCTCAAGGGAACCCACAAAAAGGTTGGAGAAGGTCTTTTTACAAGGGCATGTAGTGATAAGAGGGGATGGATTTAAACTTAAAAAGGGTAGATTTAGATCAGATATTAGGAAGAAAGTCTTCACTCTGAGGGTGGTGAGACACCGAAGAGGTTGCTCAGAGAACCTGTGAGTGCTCCATCCCTGGAGGTGTTCAAGGCGGTTGGATGGGCCTTTGAACAACATGATCTAGTGAGAGGTGTCCCTGCCCATGGCAGGGGGTTTGGAACGAGATAATCTTTAAGGTCTCCTTCAACCTAAACCATTCTCTGATTCTATGATTCTGTTTCAGAGCTGTTCACAAAAAGCTAATTTATCCCAGAAATAATAAGATGAGGGAGATAACATTATTATTTGATATAAATGCAACCACACAATGATATGTGTCTAAGAACAACTGTTATCATTCAGCAGATATCCAACTATGCCTACTTATTGAGGTGTGGCTGCACAGTGCTGCTCAGGAGCACAGCTGGGTGACCACTGGATTGGCCAAGGACACAGGTTTTCATGGCATTGCTTAAAACAGAAGCACATGAGTTTGAAATATAAGCATTAGTAGCCAGTATGAGCATAGAGCAGCAATGTGTTAGCTACCTTCTTTCTACAACTAGTATTTAATAGATTTAAGATTTATGCCTTTGCATAAATCATAGAGCAGTAGATTTTGAACCACAGTCTTCCATCTAGTCTTTCATTTGTCTTCTATATTTGGTTGAGGTGTGCCTAATTTCTTATATCTAAATAAATTACAGCTCTTTGGAGGAACAAGAATTTATGTAAGCAAGCAAACACTTAGTTTCTGTCCGAATGTGCTATTTTCACTGACATTATAAAAAAGTGAAAGAACAGTAGCAAGAAACTGCAAACATAAGAACACAGGTCAGCAGAAATCACTGCAGAGAGGGGCTATGCCTGCTGCCTATAAATGCATCAGAGGGCAAAACTGGGACACAGGAGGCCAATACCAGGTCTCTCCAATAGCTGACAGACACCAGCTGGTGGGCTGTGGTGGGATGTGAACTTGCCTGTGGCAAATGAGGCCCATCCTTCAAGCTAGCATGTTAGCACTAGTATACTTCCAGCAAGCAGTCTGCACCGTATACCAAACAGAGCACTAGGGTGGCCAAGGTACAAGTGTGTTATTCTGCAATGTGGACAGGACTAAGATCAGGGTAAGGTGAACATCTAGCTGCAGTTGCCTAAATCACAGCAGAAAAAAGGCAGGTCATTTGTCACTTACCAGGGCCTTTTGCAAGGAACATGTTGGGGGAAGGTGGGGAAAGGCCTGTCTGTGCCTCTTGGTTTTCACCTCTCTTAAGCTTTATATATAAAGGTCATATGCTCTATCTACTTTAATTTTGGTGGAGTTAGCAGGAGAATCCTTTCCCCACTACCATCTACCGGCATCACAAGCACCAGGCTTCCCAGTGAGAAGTATTATTAGACAAAAGGTAGGAAAATGTAGCCTGTGCACTAAAGAATGCAAAACTAGGTACTTAGGTTCTTGAGTCTAACTATATAGACATCGAAGGGATAATAGAACTTTAGCTAATAATTGCTAGTAACTCTAAACATGACTTAATAGCTTCAATTTAATGATTTGGGTCTAAATCCAATGACAGAGTTAGAGTTCCAAAAATTTTAGATGAGTGGTCTCCAACATGGAACCTGAGTTAGGTGGCAACATTCCCTAAAGGGAGGGCTAGCACCTCAAAATGGGACCCAAAAGAGCCAGCTCAGCAGGGAGCAGCCTGAGGCTCCTGTGCTCCCAGAAGAATTGAGAGATGGGTTTCTGTCTTCGTGACATGCAGAGCCCACCATCCTCTTCTAGATTTAATATTTTTTTCTTTGAAGGAACAACATGAGGTTACTTTTTTGTTTTTCAGAATTGTAAAGGAAGCAAAAAAGAGTCTTTATTGAATGCCGTCTTCATGTAAGATGTGATGATCACTTCCTTTAGAGAAATGGATTAGAGCACACACATACCAGGAGAGTACCAGAAGGCCAAAGCAGAGGAAGAAGATGGGAAAGTTTTTCTTTAAAAATGTGATTTTGTTTTTTCATAATAATAACATATGTAAGAAGACACGAAGTATCTGACTGCTAAGTGATTGGTTCTGGTGGAGACAAACTAGTGAGAAAGTGCAATTCAGGAAGTCAGAGGTGAATGACATGGCTCTGCAATATATTACATGGCTCTCATCACTTCATGTGATATATGTGTGAATAATTAAAAACTTGAAGCTGCTGTGTGTAGGTTAGAAACAGGGAATTTGATTCCTGATACATAATATCTAAAAGCAGATACTTATCAGTCACACTAAAAATTAATGGTGTTCAATCTGTGCAAATTTAAAAAAAAAAATGTAGTTCCCAAAAGTTTAAGGCAAGGAGGTTCAAGTCTGCTCTTTTATTTCCTCTCTTTACAAGTATAGTTAAGAACACAGTTAACTCAGTCAAGAATCTTCTTTTTTTTTTCTCCCTTTTTTTCTGACAGGGGTTCTCACTCCCCCCACTGAAGGAAACTAAACTCAGAGAACTTTACAGGCATTTCTATTGACTCTGTGAATAATCTTGACTCTACGGATTATCCTCAAGCAGCTGTGGAGAACACAAAAGATTTCCCCAGAACATAGCAAAAAGAATACTGATGCAGCCCGGGGCAGGTTTTTTTTTCCTCAGCTCTCAAGTGATTTTTAAGAGCCAGCCGGTCTGGAAAACGATGAATTTGTTTGTACAAAAGGTAAACACTGCCAAAATCAACAAGTTCCTTCCTTAGGGGTCTGTAGAGCAAATTGGTCCACAGATTAAGACAGTTCAGTTGAGTCATGTTGGGGCTGACATAAGCCCTTCAGGCTCCCTCACTTTTACCCCAGAAAATAAAAAGAGAAGTGATAAGGTTCTTATGAAGGAATTATACATAGTAGGGTCAGAAAAATGAAATAAATTAAAATTAATCTCCTCTGTAAATTTCCTGGCATAGGATTTGGGGGGCTTAACTGAGATGGATGGTAGGTTTACCAGTAGTTTCCTTTGCACTGAGTCAAATAGGCTCTGTCTTGACTCGCTAGACTGGTATCGGTGAAGGATTTAACAGTGATTAGAGCTGTGTAAAATGATCTCATATGTTGTCACCTGCCAAAGAAATTGCAGTGGGTGAAGCCTAACCCTATTCACAAGTCATTTTTCCAACCTAAGCCAGGAAATGTGTTAAACAAGCAGAGCCACCGTGTCTTACAGAGGTGGATTTCATCTTCATGAATGTACTAGATGGGTGTGAGAGACAAAGTGAGATGGGAAAAACACTGCATTTTTCAATCTGCTTTGCGCTTTCCCAGCACTTTTTATTTCAAAGGCATAAAAGAATTAAGATAAACTATTTTTTAATCCTGGTAAGACACAAAAACATTCATCACTCTCATTTCATAGATCAAGAAACAGAGGGAAATAGCAAATCAATGCTCATGCCAATTCTGGTGCCATAAATCATAAGAAAATTTTATCAGAAAGAGTGCAATAGGAGGGCAAGGAAAAGTTTTCAAATTATTCTCCTAAATAAAGGTGTCTAAAATTTTAGCAAGCAGTTCTGAATACTCTGGCTGGCTGTAGCTGACATGGCCAAGGTCATGCATAGTTCAGTCAGACTTTATTGGCATGACAACATCTTCACACACAGCTACAGGAAATCAGCAATGCAGCTGGGAGGGAACCCAGGTCTCCTGACTAGCAATTCTGTGTATTAATGACAATACTGTGCTTCCTAGTCCCTTACATCCTCACAGCATTTTTCAACCATTAACTAATACATCTGTGACATTTGTTTGAGATGGAGATGCAACAAGCAAGCTCAAAATGAGGAGCATGTAGGGCCACCATTTCAGTGGGAAAAGGTTAACTCACTCTAATTAAATCCCATAGAGGCTCTCTGTTCAGAAACCACTACATTTTAAAACCAATGAGGGTTAACATCTCATTAACGAGGAGGTTAGTTGTTATAAGGCTGCTACATAAAGATTTTTGATGCTTATTTCTGCTGGAAATCAGTGTAGGGGAATATTATATTCAAAAGCCTTTGTCAGAAAGGCTGAAGAACTGTTAATCACTGCAGTTACTCTCTCATTTTGACCTAAATTAACATAACTGCATACCTCTCCTTTTTCTGCTCATCCATGCATGAGACCCTACATGCTGTGTCACATAATCAGAGGGAGCACACATGTGCATCAGGTTATATGACAGCCATGCTCTGTCTCAGGACGGAGCTGTTGCACTTACTGTCACCAAGAGGGAAACATCCTGCTCACAGTGGATGTGGTGATGCACTACATGGAAGTCCCTTGCTGTTCAGAACTCCTGTGGAGCCAGGTCTCTGTCCTGCTCCTGGACTGCAGGCACGTTTGCTGAACACCAGCAGGGATAAATACCATAGAAATTCCTCAGCTCCATGAGACACAGATACTACAGCACCAGCACAGCCTGAGCCTTGTTTGCTAGTGGTGCCAAGTGTGGAGCTGGCAGGTAGCACTGATCCCTGCTTTTACTGAACATAGACTCCTTTGTGTTGGTCCTACCATCATAAGACCTCTCCTGACTATTTTCTATTTATTATTGTCACAGAGAAAAAGGTTTTCATATGCTTGGTATCCGGTGGAGATAGTAAAACTTTGCCTACTTTTAGAAAGGTGATTAATTTATATTAACAAGGTGCTATTAGGAAGTGAGTGACCGAATAAGAAATGTTAATCAGCTAAAGAGAAATCCAAGGAAATATACACCTCATATATGACTAATAGTCAAGGAAGAGGAAGAACCTATGCCAGCCAGCTAGAAGAAAATAGCAAACAAACAACATATGTGTTGTTAGCAATTCAAAACTATATTTCACAGCTTTACCATTGAATGGCAAATTTACATTGTCGCTCCTGGTTATATGAGAGAAGGACTTATTTCTAACATAGTCATGGGTTAATAACTTTAGTTAGCTTCTCAAAAATGAAAAGTAGCAACAGGAATCATCACTGTTGTTATCGCCACAGGGTGGTAACAGAATTCAGTAAATTCTGAAGAAAAATACTTAAAATGTCAAAACATAAGCTTAACTGAATAAAAAGTTGAAGTGTAAGCCCAACCCAGAGAATGGAAAAGTACTGGATAAAACACTGGAAAATATACTGCAGGGAACAATCCCGCCTTGGCAGTGGGATAGACTAAATGACCTAATACAACTTTTCCGTCTCTAATTTGTGCGATTCTATGATTCAACAAAAACAAACTGTGAAATTAAAAACTGAATCAAGTCCATAACCTGGCTACCACATTTTATAAATGTATATATACACACATTTCTACAAGTATTTAAAATAGTGACTCTCTTGGCACTAGTGCTACAGGAGATATATGCAGTCTGTCAGATTTCTTCTTAAAACATTCATCTGGCTGCCAGGCTGAACAGATGCCAGCAGCCTGAGATAGACCTAAGAATAACCCTTAAGACACTCTGGAAAGAAATAATCACTAAAACTGAAAAAGTCAATTTTGTTGAACACTATGAGCTAAAACCCTAGTTTTGTCATGAAAATCAAGGTAAAACCCAAAACAAACAAAAAAAAGGAACAGCAGGAAAGCTGAGCCCTCAATGTCATCAGCTATGTTGGAGAATGGATGCTCTTAGGCATCTACTGTTCTTTAAAATGGTGTGCTTCTCCTCTGTGGGGACACTTACAAATAAAGTTCAAAACTGAACTGACAGTTAATGAGTAGACTGATCAGAAGATATAGCATTCAATTCTTCTCCTTATTGGATACCTTCACATCATAAAAAAAATACAATATGTAATACGTCCAAGTCCCTTTGTCCTTTTTTTTTTGTAATCATCTTCTTTTAAAGGAAATTACTACTGTCAAATGACTGCAAGAAGAGATTTATAAATTTAGGTTCTCTTAGCTTAGTTTAAAAGTATTCCAAATTAGAATATGTACTAACAAAGGCTGTCCTGTTTTCTGAGAAGAGAAATACTGACTTTCAAATGTGCTTCCCCATGCAGATAATCCTGTGACCACAGAGGTTCCTGCAGTTGTAAATAATTTGAGACCACCTGGACATGTCTAATGCAGACAGCCTGGGGAAATAAGTCATTCAAAAGAAAAACGAAGTCTTCTTACTTGAGTCCCTCAGTACAGATCTGTAGCTCTAAGGCTAATCAATTAGCTCCCAGAAGAATGGGTGGCTCTGTTCTGGAGTACCAGCTTCAGTGCCTTTCTAAACAGTGGAAGAGCCCTGTCATCCTGTCTTAAATAAGGAACAAGCTTCACCACTGAGAAGGACAAATATATGATTTAAACAAATAGTTTATTAAAGGAGCAATTGTAAAAGAAAAGATTCATCCTTTATTTTAAGGAGTATTTTGCCATCTTAGAAAAATAGCTTCTGTGAATTGCTTTTCCACAACAGTGATCCTTCAATTATTAAAGAATTTTTTCCTTAAAGGAAAAAAGAACACTAGCAGTGTTGAAAAAAGCTGGACAGACTATAATGAAAATGATTACCACTGGAGATGAATCAAACAAATTTATTTGGGAAGGTGACACGGCAGTTTCCTGTCAGTAGAATAGAAATAGCAGATGCATAAAACTGCAAGCTCCTTCAGCTGCTTTTAAATTCTTTTAAAGTTGCCTTATTCATTAGTGTCCCACTTCTCAAGTCTGCTTTAGCCTTTATTCTAAAGTACATGTTAACAGAGCCATTAAATCCTTGCAGAATCTCACATCTCATGAGTTAAGGATATTTTTAAAAAACTGAGGGATTTAGAAGCCAATACCACTTATTTTCAGTGCAGTTTGGGCTTCGAGGTTGTTTTAGAGAATTTTACTCAGACAGTCAGAGTTCCTGCCACACTGTCCCAGCTGGTAGTGGCCCTGGAAGCCACAGTTATCAGTAGCACAGGAAGCACAGAAACGCTGGCTGCACAAGACCTGCAGAAACTCCAAGAAGGAACTTGATGCTAAAGATGGAAATGCCATACCTTGTCCCCTCATTTACAGCTAGCTGAGTTTGTCTCTCTGCAACTGGTGCATTTGTTAGGCTACTATAATAATATTCCGTTGCAGATATGTCAATACTATGTTAGACCCAGCTTAACAAGTTCAAATTTCTTGACCTTTACAGATCTAACACAGCTGCTTAACTTGTGCAATTTCTTTTTACAATCCATGGAATAATGCACAACATGAACAACTCCCCAGTAAATCATCAGACATATAGAAGAGAAATGCTCCATTCGGCTGAGCCAGAGGACATTTCGTGTGTTTAGCTCCAACTTACAAGCTGAGCAAAGCTCCTGACTTCATTTGTGTTTCACAGCCATGAACTATTCCAGAGCTAGGAAGCTAAGCCTTCCACAGGAAAATGGGGGGAGAGAAGGAAAAGGTAGAAGCCAAAAAACTCCCTTATAATGTTATGATTGGGGTATTTATTTCAAAGATCCACATTCATATTCCTCTTTGGGTAATTGAATCTGAGCCCAAGCTTCCCTATGCATATGCTTTTGGGTACCTGGGGACAATGTTTCTCAATTTCTCAGATCTTTCCTTTTCCATTAATTAAGCAGACTGCTCTTTAGGGTACAGAGAAGAAAGCAAGAAATTAAGTGAAGGAAAAAGCTGATGGAAAAAACCATCCCCTAACTTGCCAAACAGAACATTTTCCTGAGAAATAGGACACCTGGAGCTGAAACAAAGTTGTATGAACCCCATTCTCCAGGGCTGTGTTCTCTAAATAGGTCATTCTCCTGCAGCTCGGAGATGCTAGAGAACATGCAGGAAATTTGAGTCTGGGCTGACATCTACCCAGCAGGAAAAATAAGATACGTTTAAGGATGAGCTATGTGGACCAAAGTACTACTACTGCAAGTGTTTTAACTAGGTCTGTGTAACAGAAGGGATTTTGATAGTGATGCACAGAGAGCTATGATGTCTTTGGATTTAAAAGAAACAGGTTGAAACCTAGACTTTAATCACAAGAGTTTAGTAGTCCCTTTGGAAAATGAGCCTCCAAGTACCCACATTCTTTTTGAAGGGGGACATGGGTGTTTCTGAAGGTGCTTTCACTGTGCCATAAAGTGTCATGCAGAGGTATTCCGAAGAGTGCTACACCTGGAAGTGCTATAGGTGTGCTAAGTGGGTCCTAGGGTCTTTGGCTATGAGAGCACCTGATTTGGTGGATGCCTCCTCATAGGCCAACATGGCACAAATTCTGTTCTCTGTTTATGATAGTTAACTACTACTTTTTATGCCCATATCTAAATTCTAGCCCTTAGGCACCTCTTAATTATGCTTCACAGTATAGTGTGAACACCCCCAATGAAAATATTAACCACAGTCCCACATTAGTCTTTCATACCCATCTTCCCTATAAAATATGGTGCAATACACACAGTCTGAGTAACTATAGTAGGAAATTTGGAGGAACACAGGATTCTCTTGCAAACAAAACGAGGTGTTGCAATATTTTTTCAAACAAAATATGCTTTTATTTATTATTTTAATAGATGAAAGCATAGTTATTAAAAAACACCAAAACTGAACTGATTTTTTTCCCCTAAGAAAACTATAAAACTTTGAGAGTTTGACCCCACTTAAAACAGTGACAGATTTTTGAAATCTTGAAATATTTTTTAGAATGGAATGTCAGCTTTCCTCATACTCATATGCAATTTAGGCCTCTAGCTGCAGTGAACTATCTGGTTTTATGGGGTCTGCCCAGATAGTCTAGATTCTTTGGTCTGAATCTAAAAATGTTTTTTCCCGTGCTCAACTTTCCTACTGTGTGTGGTCCCACAGAAATCCACAGGACTCCTCACAGTAATTAAACTAAACACAAGTGTGAGTTTTTGAGTGTATCTCTCATGGGCTGAGACTACATATTCTCATGGAAAAACAAGTGTTATCTGGGGAGAGGGGCGGTCCTCTGATTTATCTTACACAGCTATTATTCTGTATTAAAAATGCAAATAAAATTATAGTGTCATATTTTACAGCTGTAACTGCAGGTCTGGAGGCTTCCTTATATGATGCCAAGAATCATAAGTCAAGAACTTTAGAATGGGCAATGAGTGTTTCAAATTATTCCCTTATTTTCTCAAGTTGCCCGGACAAGGGTATTTTACGTGGCTCTTAATTTATTATCTTTCATAATAAGGAATGTTTTGACAGAAGTATAGCATTATGGAATATTGCTGAACATATTATTAGACTTAATCATGGTAAATGGGTTTCCTTTCCAAAACTGTATGGTCCTGTCTATCTTTCTCCAAGATATTTGGATAACTAGCAGTTTCATTCTTCATACATCTTTATACATTTATGTTGTGAAAAGATCTTAACAAAACGTGTGCTCTGGTGGGTTAGCACTGCTTTTTCTGAGTCAGGGGTAACGAGTGCTGAGTCAGAGGGATCATACAGCAATTCCAGTGGTTCAGGCCATTATGTTCTTCTCAAATGAGACAAAAAGTCTACATTTTAAAGAATTATTAGTATCAAGAATACTGTTCCTTTTTATTAGTGTTTGGGTTTTAAATAGCATCAGTTCTTAAACGATCATTGTTTTTATTTTACCACTGGGGGAAAAAAAAAGTCACACAGAATCACACAAAATCAAGTTTAGTATGAAGTAACGACTGATCCCAAACCTTGCATTATACGGAGGAAAATTGTGTAGTTAAATAACAGCTGCCAGCTGTGATTTTGAGCCAGAACAACAGCTTTTCTCAGCAATGTGCTGGGAGACATCTCCAAAGTATGTGGGATGGTTTACAGTGCTCAAGGGGAATGGGCTGTGTCACTTCTGTGAGGAGCAGAGCACAGTGAGGGAAGGAGGAAGCAGAAAGACAAGGACAAAAATAAATACCTGTGCCCTGGCTTGTCTCAGTGTAATTCAGAGAATGTAAATCATCTGCATTGCAGCCATTTTCAGGATTTTTGCCTTCCTCCCACTGCTACGCTGGAGCGGCAGCTTATACAAGTGTGTCTTGGGTCTGAAAGGAGAGAGGAGTGAGAGCAGGGGCAGCCGTACAGGCCAGTCACTAACAAAAGTGCTTCCCAAAGTCCCCATGAAATATTATCTCTCACAGGCAGCTGTTCAATAGCTCATGATGTAGGACTGCTCTCCTGTCAGCCTACTAGATTGCACAGCACTTTCAACCTCAGTTTACTTTACTTTATTAGATTGTGAATTCAAAAGCATTATTCTTGGTGTTCAGCAGACAGTTTCCCTCACCAGTAACTCTCTGTTGCTCTCATAATTACCCTCAGCACCATCCAGGCTGTTGTTTGTCTCAATATATGAAGGAGTCAACTGCCTGGGAACACAGTCTGATCCACTATATGCAAGTAAACCAAAGTTTTGTCATACAAAACAGAGTAGATCACTTCTAGAGATGGCAAAGCCAAATTTGTCACCATTTTGGTTGGAGTTTCTTTTGTCTGCCTGCCTTGAAAGTTTTTGTTTGGTGACATTGTGACTTGCATGGATTAAAAGCCAAATATAAAAAAAAGTAGATCGTGGATGTCCCAGCTCACTGAGAGCAAGCCCCTTGTATTCTACCACAGCCCCAGCCTGATCATGAGCTGGTACAAAAGTACACAACATGCTGAAGAATGCAAGTCCAGTAGGATCCAAATGGCACCAACATTTGTTAATCTGCTGGGGTTTTAAAAAAATAATTAAAGAGGAACAAATTTTCTGTGTGAGCAAAATGAATATTCAAGTTCCATGAGGAGTAATTCAAAGGAAGTTTGCAGCAGTTTTCTGCTGTTTAGATTAGTCAATACAAATGAAAATACATTTAGTCACAATCTTAAATCCCAGTTAGGACTAAGGGCTTGTTCCACAAGGCTCAATCTGCCATATAAGTGGAGTTTAGGGTATGGCTTCAACAGATCTCAGAGGAAATTTTATTGCTCACCCCTCCTGTAAATAGTCTCTTCTTTTACTGGCAGGAATGCAGATTGTTTTCCCTCAGAGAACTGAAAATAAAAGGCAATAATTCCTTGGTGAGCCAAGCTGAAACTCTCCAAATTATTAAACAGTCATTTAGCCAAGGTCCAAGACCACCTGTGAGTATAGCAGCAGCTCACACATAACATGGAGGAAGGGCGTAGTACTGGAGATCTGTGACCTCCTCCAGTTTTTATCTGTATGGTGTAATAGTTACATTTGCTGGTAATGGGAAAAATGAGTATCCTGTAAAACACAGACAGCAACAGCTTCTCTTGCCTGGGGTGCAGCTGCTTACCACCTCAGGGAGTCAGAAAGGAGTCCTTATTTCTGCCACAGCCACAATGAATGTGGGGAGACACATACCAGTCTCACCACACAAGCCAAAGCATTAACCAAAAGATGACTATAATGAGTGTCAGGAAGATCAAATTAGGGTCAAGATAGCTTGGTGTTCTGCTTGCTTGCTGCTTACTCAGAAATAATTTCCTCTTTATGTGAGTTATTTGCTCAAATGAGGTTTGTAAGAGCCCTTATCTGACTCAGCCTCTAGGCAATGATGTTTGGCTTGCTGGGTCAAATTATGCAGCCACTGAAAGCAATGGGAACATTCTTGTGATTTCAAATGGAGGCAAATCCTGAATTACCATACACTATAGTCCATATTTCCTATACAATTATTATGTACAAGCTACTCCCCACAAATTAAAAAAACCTGTCCATTAATAAAAATTAAAAAGAACTAAAATTATATTAGTTGCAGCAACTATTTTCTTTGTGAAATTATCATTTTATTCTCCTGAAGAGAAACCTACCAATACAACTTATTTTGTCTATCCTTCTAAGTTAAAAGTCACTGTATTTCCCTGTTAAGATTGAGGACAAATATTGGACTAGCTCCTAAGAAAAATGTATCAAGAACTTGGTGATTTTATATATTAAGCACATTGATTCAGGATTCCAAAGAGGTTCTGCTGAGTTTTCAAGTAATTTTAGACTTGTGTTTACCTCTGAGTTCACGGTTTTCCTTATTGAGTTTTGAGCCTCTTGAAGAAAGCCAGAAGGAATTCTATATTTGCCAAGACACATGGCATATAAATTTGCTTCCATTTGTAGCTGAATCTCATAATGTCCCACTTTTTCATCATCTTCAAGGTCTTTTAGATTAATTTAGATTCATTTAGATTTTGCTACCCAAAGTCCCTTTGGCGGCAGCTACTGACTTTGCATAAGAAATACAATGAAGTCTGAAGTCCCCTTAAAACAAGAAGAAACTTGTATAAAAAATAGCCAGAGCTGTAAAAGTCAATATCAGTGTACTACACAGTTTTTCATTAACGTATGTCTTCCCTTTTTTGAAAAACAGTCTGCTTTTCTTTCTCCATTCCACTACTTTTTGGCGTTCTCCATTAGCTTTCAAATAGTCTTATCTAATTTCATGGGACATCAATATGAACTTTTGATTTCATACTGTTCTCTTCCTCCATCTATGCAATCCATATTTTGCTATTTCATGATTTAAAAGTGCCTTGTTTTCACAGTAGTTGCGGAAGATGGAATCCTTACCTGTGAGGGATTGTAACTGTGGGACCATTCACAGCACAACAGCAGAAAGGAAAGCTGCAAGTGCTGCTGCTGGAAAGCTATGTACAAAGTGCAACCTAAACAAGAATTCTCCTTTTCTGGCAGGGTTTTGCATTTCTGCCAATGCAAAGATAGCAGTCCCAACACAGTTCACCCGGTTTAACAAACCTGCTGTGTCTGGTTTGATGCAGTCCAATGCATATCTAAATACATTTATAGATATAATTCCTTAATAACTGTTTCTTTACCCAGAGACATAAATAGTGACCACCTATTAGAACCAAAGTTCCTAAGGTATTAATATAGAATAGAAATCTGCCTTTTTGTTTGGGTTTGTTGGGATTTTTTTCACTCAATGATTATCTATCACCACAGGAAAACATCAATTTCTTTTAGCCTCAGAATTTAATTCTTTATTCACCCTATGTTCCTCAATAAACATGTTCATCTGGAGGGCTAGTTTTGTCCAGCTAATACCCAACTGCTGTTGAGTTAATCAAACAGAAACAGCAAGGAGGCAAAGATAGAGAACAGACCTGCCACTTACACACTTTGCAGCTAGTGATGGGCAGGCACCCAGCCTTGCTTCAGATAAACAGCTCAAAAATTAGATCCTTATCTAGACTATGCTTCTGTCCCTCTTTCAGAAAAAAAAAAAAAAAAAAAAAAAAGAGCTGAAAAAGCTTCAGTAATGAGAGTTTAAAGCAGCATTTTCCAAATGCATTAAAGAAAAAAAAAAAAAGATAAAACAGACCTATCCATTTCCAACCAAGGATGCAGAGATGCAAGACACATTTTTACAAGATTCTCTTTTGCCTCTCCCCACTCTCCACTCATTTCTACCCAACTCTCAAGTGATTTTGTCAGAGATAGAACAAGGGGAAATGATCTTTCCATAGAAATGGAGTTTCTTAGGGAAGTGTTAACTCACTGACCCAAAACATATCACAGAAGGACCTCTCTGTCCATGAAATTCAGTCTAACTATGAGCACACTTCTGGAAGACTTAAGGCTTCCCAGAGCTCTACTGAGACTCACAGGATACAGTGTTCAAGCAGCCCTATTCAAACTCAAGACAGAGCTTTTGCATTCCCTGGCCATCTGATTGTCCACCCTGCTCTGTTTCTAGCACTCTTCAAAAAAGAAATTAAAAGGGCACCATTTAATTCAACAATTGCTACAATCAGGTGCAGCTTTAAGAGTTAACTTCAAACAATGTTGGTGTCACTGTTGTTGAAAATACCTTCTTCACAAGAATCCTATTTCTAATTGTCTTCCAAATAAGCCTGGAATAAAGCTTCCAAACACTGAAGTTTCCCCTGAAGCACAAATTCTAACTTTGAGTCATCTCTGGGTAAAGTTAATTCACAGTCAAGTGCAAAATCCATCTGTTCTAATTAGGTGACAGAGTTTGACCCTCCCTGTTTCTCACTCTTTTCTATTCAGTCCTGTGCAAGATGGAATATAAAAATTAACTCTAGATGTTGGAGACCAGCAAACTGAATAGCTGTTAAAGAAATCAAGCAGGCCTCTTAAAGCAAAAGATTTTCTTTCCATCAGACAAAATCCTATGCAATGGAGACCTGTTAAATGAATATCTGAGGAAGCTGGTCTGTAGTGCATCCAGCATAATGGATAACACACTGTTAAATTTATCTGTTTTCAGCAAATCAATCCAAAATATATTTCATATAATGTGATAGACTGCTTAAACAAGTATCACTCACTCAAGAGAACTGCTGAAGTATTTTTGTGTAATGTGGATACATATTTAACGGATTTATATTTCAGATGTAATTACCCTTTGGAGGTTTACCATGCTTATGGCTTCGAAATCAGGACATAAGAGTACTGACTACTAATAGGGACTTTATTGATGTCTTTTCCAGTGCAGAAGAAAAACTCTGTAGTACTCTGGTATTGACTTTTACAGCTCTGACTATTCTTTGTACAAGTTTCTTCTTGTTTTAAGGGGACTTCTGGCTTCATTGTATTTCTTATGCAAAGCCAGTAGAGCTGTCACCAAAGGGACTTTGGATAGTAAAAAGGTTATTTGAAAAAGAAACTAAAACTCTATTCAAAAAAAATAATTTTTCCTATTTTTGCTTTCTGAATGAGATTGTTTGGGACAAAACCATGATTTTGTATGAATGGGACCTCTAGAACATCATTGAGTTAACTAATTTTATAAAATTTGTAAATTACAAGTTGCCTAAGCTCCTCTAGGATGTCCAAAATACTTCATAACAGTCATTAATCAATATCTCAGTTAACCTTCCTTCCTCTACAAATTATATGCATATTTTCTCTAAAGAAAGTTCTTGAAAACAGAGATTCCCTGAACAGGAGCACTGTCAGATTTTCAGGAGGACAAAAGTCAGATCCTTTCCTAGAAACAACCCATTGCAGTCATTCATAAAGCAACTAGCTGAAATTATAAAACGGCAAGTCAGCTGACCTCTACTGCTAAAAAAGAATGAAAAAGGAAAGCAGCATGTTAATTAGGAAAGCTGTAAATCATATATAAGTTCATAAATCGATGACAATCACTCAGAAGCTTATAGGGAACCAGACACTTAATCAGGGAATTAACATAATTTGTTTCATTCAGCTGTCACTCTTAAACAATATCTATTGTATATTTTGCCCCAACATTCAGATGTGAAGCATATTTCATGATGTAGTTTGGAAATCCCAGGTCTGTGGACAACTGTAACATCCTTAGAGATTGCAAATGTCCTTCATATTCAGAATAATCATTCTTTCTCCTTACCTTAGCACAATTAATGGATACAACAGTCTTCAAGAGGTACATTTCTTCCATACAAAACTTCATATTCTGAAAAAAAATACAAACCTGATTTAGAGTAGGATTAAAATTTGAGACATTTTCTCATAAAGGAATTTCCTGGAAAAAGAAATAAGGAAGAAACAGGTATCTGCTTCCTGGTTGATGAGTTTTCCACAGCAAATTAAAATGGCAAGGCCTGATCATATGGGAAGTCAAAGAATTTTGATGTAAGTTTTTCCCTCTGAAAAAAAATTGATTTTGAAAATAGGATTCTCTTTCAGTTAGTCACTCCCACAGAAAATCCCTGCTCAGTCCACTAAGCACAAGAACCTATCCAGATTCTCTAAAACCTTGACGTATATCACGTGAAAAGCTGCCATGAAGTATTTCGTCCACTTCATTGCAACACAAAATGTGTTACTATGTCTGTGTAGTGGTTAGCACTACTTTCTTGTCTTAGAGAGAAAATGCAGTGGAAAAGAGAATTCCCAGTAAAATGACTTCAGGAACTACTGATACCACGAGCCAATATTTCCTAGATGTTCTGACATAAAATATAGTAGAAGTGTGAAACTTCCACTTTCAGAAATGTCAGGACTTTTTCCCTCACAAAATGTTGACATTTCAGCAAAACACATATGATTTTGTAGTGTGTTTGCATTTCACTTGAAAAATAAAATGCGTAGGATGAGTGTTTCCAGACAAGTTCTGTTAAGGAGTGAAAATGGTTGGCAAAAGTTCAATTCTAAGACTGTTGCCTGTCATTTTGGGACACCCATCTACCACTACAGAAGCAGACATTCTCCAGATCTGATCTGAGAAAGCAGTAAAAGCTCATCACATTGAAAATAGTCAGACTTTGTTCCCAAAGAGAGCAAACAGAGATTCACCAAGCTATATACCACCTGGAATGGCTTTACAGGTCAAACTTCAAATATATTCTATGAGGGGAAGAGTTTATTTTCTTTTTGCTTCCATGAAGCTCCTTATTAAAACAAGCTCAGTTTGTGGGATTTATTGCACCTATAACCGTTGACAGAGTCTACACAAAGCTACTTGTGTGTGGTAAGGCTGTTAGATATGCACTTAGATGAAGGTACGAAGAAGACATCATCTGTGCAATAGATTTCCTCACCCAGATGATGACATTTCATTTTTTCCCATCTGGAGACAGAAAGAATACACCAAGGATCTTAGGAAACAGCTCTATGAGATAAGATATAAAGGAGCTTTTGCCAGCTTAAGCCAATACAAGGTGCAGTGAGATTTTCCAGCTGGAGTTTGCTTTTTCTGCCTTTTACATGTGCACTCATGGCCAACGCGTGAATTTGTCATCAGGCTCTAACAAATTGCTGTTTGTTTTGCAGACTGCCTATGTCATCCCCAGCAGGAGCAAGTAGAGTGCAGAGCAAGAGGTATTGCAGCTGGTGCAGCAGCCCCCACTGACAGACATGAGCCAACTGCTGGGATTTAGCGTCGCCCTGCTCCCCACACAGGCTGATCCTGCAGCACAAACTTGCAGCCTGGTCTCTTCACACTGTTTTGCCAAGTACGTGCTTTGTAACCCCAGCTGCAGCAGAGATTCCCTGTTCATGGCCACAGTTGCTCAGCCCTAGCAAAGGGCCAGGCAGCATACCCTGAGGTAACCCAAGACTGCAAATACCCTCTCAGGTAAAATCATCCTGACATCATGTGACAGAACTGTGCTCCTGTCCCCGCACACACATAATCAATGCCAATTATTCATTTCTTTATGAGGCAGTATTAAGAGATTGTGTTACACATGTCACAAGAACATTGTCATTCTTTCAGTTTCTCAGTCTACAATGGAAGTAATCTCCATAGAGCAGCAAATGCTGATAGATGAGTAACCTAAACCATGAGACTTCTGTATTGTTTCAAGAAGATCACTGGGAGGGCTTTCCCTAGCTTTAATAGCATAGTTCTTGGGGTTTTTTTCTGTTTCACAAAAATATATGAATATTTGTCACTTATACTTTTCAGGAGCAACACCATAAAGAGGAACTCTTTCTGCCCTCTCCTACTTACCATTCATCTGTAGTCAGCAGCCCCATATGGACTAAACATCACCAGATTATATCTGACACACCAAGAATGAAGTAAATGGTGCTTTACCACCTCTTTCCCCATCAGAACTGCAAAAGAAGCACTTATATGACAAGGTCATAAGTGGAAACACTCTGAAAGCACCCTCCTTTAAAAACAAAACAAACAAACAAACAAAATTTTTTCTAATGCTAAGGTCATTGGAAAAAAAAATAAAATTCCACAGTGTGAGTTTCCTGGTGTTCAGTACAAGCTGAAATTAGAGCATAGCCCCATAAGCACAAATATACCTTTTCCAACTCTGATTACGAATGAAAAATTCAAGGGAGAAATAATTTTCTACTGCAAAATAAAATGTCCCATATCTTGCCTTTGACATTAAGTTTTTACCAAACACAACTATGTGACAGATAGTCGTAGTGATTTCCATAGTTCTGTAAAATGATTATTAAAGTCTCACATACATCCCTGAAAACAGCTCTCCTCTTTAAGTGCCTCTCTGCCTTCTTTCCCCAGCCCTCAGGACAGAGAGGAGGCCTCAGCTCAGGTTTATGTCACCAGGCAATGAAAATCTACAGTAGAGATGGGAATTCTGAGTCCCAGCTCTCTAACATCTTTCTGCAAAATTCATCTAGAGGCAAACTCAACAACGTGAAAATTCTTTCTGGTAGTCTTTGTCCTGAAAGATTTCCAGGTAAACACAAGAAGAAGTAAAGAAATCTTATCTCAGCAGCTAAAATTACCTTCAAAAAAGTACAAGATATATGAGCACCTTTCTTCTGGCTGTCCATAGGCACCTGTGACTCCCTCAGAGTTACAATTCATTGCTATCAGAGACCTGAGCAACAACTAGACCAATCTGAGTAGATATTCCATGTAGGAGTAGCCTGCATTTTATGATTGAAGAGTGGACAAAATAGGATGCATAGCTTATGCACTCCTCAGTGAATACAGACTGTAGCCATCAGTTTTACTCTCCAGGGGAGATCCCATTCCAGAGGAAGGGAGAAGGAAAATATCAGGTGGCCAGGTAAATATCTCATGTAACTCCTGTGAAGAAAATAACTCCTGAAACTCACAGAGGTGTAATTGAGTTCTGTCATTTGCCTTTAAAGTGGCTGTTTTTCTCTCTTAGTCTTCATCTTTTGGAGGGTTTTTTATCATTTCAAGCAGTCAGAATTTGCCTTGAGACATGATATGTTCCAGGTCTCTGGGTTTTGGGGGATAAGAAGGAGCAGAGATGAAGAATTTAGGTTGCTGGCTACTGTTGGTTACATCTTCCCACTGAAAGCCAGAGGAACTTTGCCTGGACATAGGACTGAAGGTGAGAGGGAATAAAAAGTATATCTGAATGTATACTATGTGGCTTAAGAGGTAGGATTATCCTCAGATGAGAGTTTACATACTGACCAGCTGTCCTGGCAGCCAAAGGATGCTGCTGCACACAGGGGAGAGAGGAGGGCTTCAAATTAATTCCCATTAAAGGCAGGGCAGTCTTTTACCTCAGTCAGGAGAAAGGCAGCAAGGATCTGGGTGCTCTTCCTTAACCATTAGGGTTTTTTCCATCTTGTATTTTACAGATGCTCCAAATGAAGGAGAAAGATTTCTGCCTTAAGGCTCCTTCCTGAGTTATACAAAATGAATCATGATTTTATGCAAGAAAAAGTTATCTCTTGACAGCAAAAAAGAAACAGGAAATGTCAGAGATTCAATGTATGGACTTCATGACTCTTTAAATAAAATAAAAACCCAGACAGCCCATTGTGTCTAGGGTCATTTTAAAATCAGAACCATTTCTGTACTCAGCTCTATGCCCTGCCCTGAATTCACAGCTGCTGTCATGACTATTTGTTCTTAAATCTCTGTGAAGTGTTGCAAAGATGGAAGCTGTTCTCCTTCTCCACCCTCACTGACTTCAGGTTTATCCTCCTTCCCTGACTATCACTTCTCTTTGTTTTGGTTTTTTTAATCCACTCTTCTTTGCTCTCCCCTTCAGGTGCCCATTCCTCCCCAGTTACTTTCAGCCCTGTCCACTTGTCTCTGTTCCTCTCAGCACTTCATACTTACATCACATCACTTGTCTTTCTGTTTTCCTGTCTTCTGCTTCATGTCCCTCACCTGTGCTTTCTTGCTTCACAACAGCAGTTTTACCTGCTGCATCCGACCATTAGCTCACACTGAATTATATTTCACATTGAGTGTAGCAGTGTTACATCTCACAGAAACCCGAGGACCTCTGCTACACATACAGGCTTGAACTGTTCATGCACACTTTTGTTTTTGTGTCCTGTACATGGAAAATAAGCTAAAAAGGAGTAATTTTAATGTGTTCAATAAATTCAGATGTTTTTCCACTGGCTACCAGAGGAACCAGATTGGACCCTAAAAGAGCGTAATTTGTGGTAATGATAGTACTGTACTGCTGATTGGGCATTTTGTGGGGAAACTGTTTTTTAAATAATGGTCATTCGTCAGAATCTTTCTGCAGCAATACTGAATATTGAAAATACTGAAAAGGGGGCATTTCCAAGGTGAAAAAGAGAAAAATCTTCATAGATTCTTGGTTAAGACAACTGTCCTCTCATTTCCCTCATCCAGACTGAGCTCTTGTCTGGCTGCTTAAAACAAGTCATTTGCATCCTCATACTCACCATGTCAGGAAAGAATCACAGGCTTCCCCACACTGTTTTGTAACCCTGGCCTTAGAGGATCACTTCTAGATACAGGGGGTCTTTTCAGTCTCTGTGCTTGTTAAATCCGTGACCTCTCTGCTGAAACAATACTTTGGATATACTTACTCTAGCAACACACAAGCATGGATCAGACTGCTCCTTCACTTCCTCAGCTTCAGATGAGTTATAGCTGCTGTTCCTCAATGGTGAGACAAAATGTCAATGGCAAAAGACTTAAGCTCTTCACTGAAAAGTTCTGGTGCTGTGAGTACTGCCTGTGAAGGGCTACACCACCCAAGTGCTCCATGGCTCAGTAAGGAAGGACTGTGTTACTGAACAGTAGAGTCAGGTTTGAAAATTCAAGGTGTCTGTTGGAGCTGAGGTCACACACGGTACTTACTTCTGCAGCTCGCTTGTAGCATCAGGCTCCATGTCAGTGTTTGAAAATGTCATGAAATCCTTTCTGAGAAGACCCACTAGTTAGAATTTACACATTTTTAACTGACAAATATTCTTCCAATTCCTGTTCAGACAAGATTTTAGTTGTTCATTTGCTGTCCCTGATTGAGTGGTATGCTGGTTTGGGTTGGGGTAAAGTTAATTTTCTTCACAGTGGCTAGTATGGGGCTATGTTTTGGTAGTGTCATGGAGTTTGGAAGGTGTTTCGTGGTTTAAGTTCAGCAAAGTCAAAGGCCATGACCAGCAAATGATATCCTTTCCCATCCTCATACTGAAATTCTACAAATGACATTCTGTGCATTAGCTGGGAAAGGTTATGCTCAATTTTTTTGTGACTGATATTTTACCAATATCTTCATTCTGCCAATCCCACTTCTCCTTATTCAGCAATAAAATATACTGAGCATTTTCGCTTAGCAGGAATACATTCTGGAAAATTCTCACGAAATTTTATAAAACAATTGTCTAAAGTGCCATATGTTCCCTATAGTTCTTTCCAAAAAATCAAAGGGAAATTATGACATTTCTTTTGCCACTGCCATTGATTCATGCACTATGGTTGAAATTTTGCACTACTAGACATAAATGTCATTGTGCTAACTTCATTTTATACTAGCAAAGATTTTGGCCAAACACATAAGAAATTCCTATAGTCCTGATCAAACCTTCTGCTGCTGTTAGAGAAAAGGTGGGTGCCAAGAGAATGGTGCCACTCTTTTTGGTGGTGCCCAGTGAGAGGACAAGGAGCAATGGCCACAAACTAAAACACAAGAAGTTTCACCTCAACATGAGGAAGAAGTTCTTTATGTTGAGGGTGGCAGAACACTGGGACAGGCTCCCCAGGGAGGTTGTGGATTTTCACTCTCTGGAGACTTCCAAACCCACCTGGATTCACTCCTGTGTCACCTGCTCTAGGTATCCCTGCCTTAGAAGGGAGGTTGGACTAGATGATCTACAGAGGCCCCTTTCAACCCTAACAATTCCGTGAAATGTATTTTTCTGCATAGGTACATTATTATTCTGTGCAAAAATAACCTTGCTTGTTATTCAGTACAGAAGGAGTTAAACCAGGACAAAAATGTACTCTCTGAACCTTAGAAGTATTTTTGGAGACACTACTTTGGAAAGGGTAAATCTTGCTTGGTTTTTGTTTAAATTAAAACCAGTATTGTACTGACATGTCTGGATTAGGTTTTCAATGCATTTTTCCAACCTGTTGGACACTTTCCACAAATTATAAAAGGACACCACAGACAGAAGTGAAGAGAAAGATAATGTTACTTTTGTGCAAAAATTTCTCCCCAGGGGTATATAAAGAAGGTCCATATACATTTTTGTGTAAAGATACAGGACAAATTTACTACAACAGAGAGGAGCAGTAAAAGCAAATTTATTATCATTTTTATCATTCCTGGCAGTTTTTCTAGCAGACAGCCCAGGTCCATGAACTGTGTTAGGCTTTTCTGTAGCTCAGAGTTTCCACACTCAAGCAAATTTGGGAACTGAAATTCACTGCTCCTGTCAAAGTGATATAAAAGAATGGGCCACCTCTTCCAGCACACACTGTGTTCCTGCACACAAAATCATAGTAAGAGAGGATCTGGGGGAGGATTGCTTTTTCCAGAAGTAAAATAAATTTCTTTTCCTGAAGAGTTTAACTGGAAAACTAGTTAGTTTAGCATGGGGTGTTGTTTTGTTGGTTTGGGTTTTCTAAATTGCTAGTTGCCTTTTTTTTTTTTTCAGATCGAAAATTCCTTCCTTGTCTGTTAACTCTGGATCATTTTTATTCAGTGCCACTGACATAACAGCTCAATGTCTGAGGACAGATACTGGAAGATAACAGCAGCTCCACAAAAAGCAGAATCCTCTGAGTCAATCATTGTTCCAGAATCAACAAGCCCAGTGATTCATACTGTTGTCACACAGTATTTCTGCAGCATCTTCTTCACCCTTGAAATAAGCCTGTCACCCACTCTCTAACAGCTGAAGAAATATATTCTGTCTCTGGAATGAGAAAAAAATCAGAAAAAAATAGTATTCTTTCACTGCAATTATTATTTATCATCTGATCTGCAGGACTTTCTGATATATTCCTTGTGGGTCTAATGGTAAGCATGTAACACTGAGTATGGCAGCTCATACCACTGCAGTCGTTATGCAGTTCAGGAGTAAGGGGGTTCAATAAAGAGATAAAATACATCCCTATTAGAAAATAGTATCTTTCCAAAAACAGAGCTGTTTCTGTAACAGATCAGAAGATTGAGTCTCCTTTCCCATTGAATGATCACAGTGACCAATTTCTACCCTTTTATGTGGAGTATAAGATTTGGCTGCCCTCTACCATTTAGCAATATCATTTCATTTGAGATTCGGTGTTTCATACCTGCATGGTGACCAGGGAATGATGCAGTAGGTTTATTCCAATGACTTTCCTTCCCAGAGCCACAGGCAATGAACGTTGTCACCTGTGACTTCGATCATCTCACACAGAAATTCTGGAGGTGATACAAAAGGGTCCAAGAGGTTCAGTTGCTACATCCCTTCCAAACTATTTTAATTAAAAAAAAAAATGCTTTCTGTCTTTTATGGTTATGTCATATTTTAACAGCTCACACTTGGTGCTCAGATCACAGATTGCATCCACAGCTGAAAACTGACTTGTGAGGTGAAGCTTTTAAAAGGTGAGTTGTAAAATAAGTGTGTCTAGAAGGAAGGGAATGTGCTTAACAGAATATAACTAACTAAATTTATAACTAAAGTCCGACAATTCTAGGATTTACCCAAAACTCCTAAGCAGTCCTTTTCAATTGGCTCCAATAATCTTTTGGTATGTCTACTTAAAAAATTTATTAAAGCAAGTTTCATTACCACGTTCTCCAGCTTTTTTGTAAAGAGGAAACATATAGAAGTGAATTGCTTCTGACTTGAATCTTCACCAACATTGTCTGTCTTTTGGTGGCCTGTGAATGCAACCATAATATTACATCTATGTTTTCAAGTTCTCTCTGAATTCAGAAACTTATATTTCTATGATTTCCTAAATGATCAAGAATTAGGCAAAGTCTTCTTTTTCTAAATAAACTCTACTAGAGTTCACTGAATAACACAAGTAAATACACTTAGAGACATGACTGTTACTTCTCCACTTAGCAAACAGAGAGATGATGCTCTCTGGAAAATCAAAAAAAAAAAATATCAGAGATGCCTGGATATTACGGTATTTTGATTCTAGCTACCAAACCACTAAGATCACAGAGATCTTTTGGATTCATAGCAGTCATCAGCTTCAGAAAGCATTTGGCTTTTCTGACGGTGATGCAAACCCCTTTCCCTGAGGGTGAAAGTGAAGACACAGTGCAGCACCTATCTGCAGTGTGATACTTAACTGTAACAAACTGGACCCCTCCACCCGTTTCCCTGCACTTGATAAGCATCCTGCATGAAATTTTGGGGCAATAGAGCACTCCCTATACACAAGGCAATGCTTGAAAATTTTCATGCACATTTTATTTCTCCTTTGGAAGAAAACTTGTTTTAATAATTACTGTGTCTATGGAGGAGAATATAAAATCAAATAAGCAACAATGTCTGAGTTAAGTATCAAGAAAGCATATGAGTAAATGGATGAGTTTCTTTTGTATTTATCACCATGATTGCACACCAATGTATGCACTGAATATGAAAATACTTTACTACTAATAATAAAATATCAGTAGTTTCATGAGAACACTCATAAGGTCTTTAGAAGAATTTAAAAACTGGACCAAATTCAGGTAAGAGAGAAAATTGCAAGATTTAAAAGATTTTTGCAGGCAATTCATGCATGGAAAGAAAGAAGTCCCCCCTTCAACTTGATGAAAACATTCAAGGGGAATCCTCATTCTTCTAACTAATTGCTGTTTTTGTCAGAAGTGTAAACGCCTGCCATGGCACATCATAAATTACTGATAACATATCACCAGTGAACATTTGTAAGTGAGATAAATGCAGAAAGTATTTATACTGCTTCCAGACCAATTAACTCTCTGCCACCCTTCACCACCCAAGTTTGCTGGTATTAATGTTATTGACAAACTGAAGCTGCTTGTCTTTTAATAATCTTTGCTGTTGTGAGGTGTTATTATCCCAGATGCAGTGCAGAGTTCCAAATCCAAGTCATTTATGAAATTCTCCCCCAGTTCCCTCAAAAGGGGCCCTTGTTGATTTCTCAAGTACTCCAGCAGCCAGAGCCCACAGTTGCTCTATGGAAAGATGTGACTCATACCCAATTCATTCATTTTAAATTCTCTCCAGCTCAATAACTTCTGGCAGTCATTTCAGCCCATTCTCTGGGTGTCAGAAAGGCAAGCTGTTTTAGCTGGATGTTCTCTCTGGCTTGCTAAATGGAGGAGCTGGATTATCATTGCATTCCTATCAATGAGGTGCTATTCACCAAAGATTACAGATGAGCGAAGAAAGAAGTGTGGGCATATCTATTTAATATTGTAAAGCAATACACTGTCTTTACTTATGTGATGGCTGATCATTCAGTTATTATACCATAATTTACTGGACATTAAGGAATTTCTAAACTGTTCTAACCTAAGATCATTCAAATCAATCCTTGAACTTGTATTCCAAGAACTGTCCCTTCTCTAGCAAACTCAGACAACCCATCGGCTGACATTGTGTGAGGCTGATGGAAAGTCTGTGTCCTCCAGCAACCACACTGCTTCTTACAGCTTCCACTTAATGTACATATGGCTTCTCCTGAGAAATGCCAGGCAATGAATAGCTCCTTTATTAATGTTTGAGCACAACTGCCCTTTGGCTTGGGAAGAATCGAATCTATGTCCACAAGATGCAGATTGGACTGTCTTAAAAAGATAAAGGAAGTGCAGATCAGCCAGGAACTGAAAATGGAATAAGGCAGTTTTTCTGCTATCTCCACTAAGAGCCTGCGCTACCACCCTGGAAAACTGCTCTCTGTTCCAAGGGACGTGAGCAGCAGACATCTGGGGATGGGAAGACATCTAAATGGGGAGGGAAAGGCAAGCCAGAGCTGCTACATCTGATCGGCTCCAACTAAAATAATATTCCTACTCTGTTCGCAATACACATCGAACTGATTCAAAACCAATCTATTTCCCATCATATACTGCAGCAAAATGCTATAATCCACTACTGTATTCTAGATAGAGAAAAATAGTAAGATAGCATTATCCAAATGGCATGCCTTTAAATTTTCACAGCCTTTGAGACAGTGTGTCCTAAAGCGACTTCTCAGATCCAGGGACGGGGAATGTTTTGACGCTAATTTGGATTTACTAATAACAACATTACTGAAGCTGTGGAAAAAAATACATAAACTTCAATTTTATTGTGCTTTCTGTTTTCCAGTGCCTCTGCTTATCAGTCTACTAAAAAATTTTGGTTTCACAAGCAAACATCAAGCTCAAGACAATCTCCCACACTCAAAATGCACGACATCCTTTTAGTGTTTTCTGCAAGATCTGCATATTTTTACATTAAAAATAATGCTATTGGATATACAGAAAGAGCATTGGGGAGCCCTGTCCACCTTTTTAATACTTTTTTTGCAAAAATTTCAATGCATTCTAACCACTTAGGATGCTCCTGAAACCATAGGCAGCTGGAATAACATACGTATGACCTTAGCAGCCATCTATCTGAACAGGATTTTGACAATTCATCAAATACTGTTTTTCTAAAACAATTTATATTAGGCAATATTTGGAAATGGCTATTTTAAGCTAGTTCAAGTGAGAGCAGAACTTGAAAAATCTTTAGCAAAACTTTTTCAGATTTTCCACTCAGCCTTCTCAGTACCTTTTGGCTTAGATTCATCATAGCTATCTTTAGCCAACCAGAACTTTAATGCTTAGCCTAAGCTAGGCATCTTTTCTCACTTTTTTGGTCAATAAAAATATAGTTTCTCTACCTTAGGCCTACAATTCAATTCCAGATTTTGTATTCTTCCTGAGACAATACAATCAGAGGGTCTTTCCAGTCAATCACAAGGCACCTATGATTCAAAATTCCAATAAAACTAAATTTGAGCTGAGACTCACCTCTATTTATTGGTAAAGGGAACTTGGCATTTAAAGACCAGTGATCCTTTTAAAATATTCCCTTCTTGTTAACTGTAGCTTTCACATTGTGATATCAAACACTGCATTGCTAAAAGACACAATTTTTTAAAAGAAAAAAATGCATTCTCTTAAAAGGTACTATAAAAGATACCCAGCAATGCACTTCCATATTGCTCTGGCTCTCGGTACAACTCAGCAACGCTATGTAGAAACACCAATGTCCCAGTCATGCTGTTATCTGCAACTTCACCCATTTCAGCCAAAACAAAGTTTCTTACCTACCCAAGAGTCACTGCAGATCCACTCAGGCGTTTGCATGGCAACAGTAACATTGCACTTCGGGGTATTGTTCAGGCAGATGTGCAGTCAATAAGTCACACTGAATAGTTTTTACTATTAAGCAGTGGCTTCCCTTTTTGATTGTTTCTTACACATACATGCCATTGATTGATCCGGCACCACTCAGATTACTGTGTAGAGTTTTCCTTGGTATTACACAGGTGTTAATACTGCCTATAATGAGTGCATTACTAATTAGGAAATCCCACTCTGTGGGCTGATTTCAATTCCTACTGATTTTGATTTTCCTCCTTTTAGAAGAAAACTGGGTAGGCAGCTTGGGCATGGGTGTGTTAGGAGAGTCAGGGAAGAAAAATCAGTAGTAAGCGTTTATTGTTCTGTCTGTGCTTTCTCAGGGATGAACTCAAATAGATTGTTTGGAAGAAGGTTAATGAATTTAGATCATGGTTTACAACAGCTGTCAGCATACAGGGAGAGGCTGGGGGGGAGCAATCTGCCCAAGGTGAGGAGAGGCTCTTAGAGTGGCAGGAAAGCACACACTGAGAATTCTGCTTTTTTGACAGGTCAAGTAAAGTGCAATTTATGAGATCAATAAACAGACCTGCCATTATTATGGATTAACCCAACTTTGCTTCATCTAGAGGCCTCTGCATTACTGGAGAAAATGTATATGATTCTGGGACCTTCTGAAACAGGCAGGTTTAGGTGGAATATGCAGGGAAAGCAGGAAAAAAGGGAGACAGAGATTCACCACAAAAATATAGCTTTTCCTACCCTCTATTTCATCTTAATATTCCTATACATAAGTCTGAAGGTTTACTTTTTTTCCGGTACTAAATTCATTCATCACACAAAGTTCCTAATAGACCAACCCAAAGGAAGAAAAATAATTTAAGATTTGGTTTCTTTATCCTTAGAGAAATTTTCCTCACAAACTCCCTATTAAGCTCTCTCACATCTAACACTTCTATGTATGTCAGCCTGTTTAGCTCTCCACTAAAACAATGAAACAGGTGAAGGCCTCATGTATCTTCGTTTTTTGTGGTGCTGTGCCCTTCTGCAGGTCTTCTGTTGTCTGGCTGGGACATGTCCTGTCAGAGGTGAAATCATAGTCCTTGGCAAGTTTAGAATGATAGTACTGAAACAATGGATCTGGAGCAATAGCAGTGTTGAGCAGCCAAATGATGAACACA
The DNA here is from genome assembly GCF_003945595.2 of Pipra filicauda. Lineage (NCBI taxonomy): Eukaryota > Metazoa > Chordata > Aves > Passeriformes > Pipridae > Pipra > Pipra filicauda. The sequence goes on from NW_024104310.1 coordinate 1,233,933, forward strand.
TAGTAAATTCCATGATTATATGTGAGAGCATGATGTTAAAGTTCACGGGAGGAGAGAGGTTATCTTTCATGAGAGGTAGCATATCGGGGTGCTGAAACCACTTATCCCAAAAATTATGAACTTCCAAAAATGGCTTATCTTTTGCTCTGTATTTGTGAAACACTAAGAATTACACAGCATCAACCCTGACTGAAGTTTCTAAGAGCTACAATAATATCGATAATAAAGAATTTTATTGCTTAATTTATTAGAACATATTGCCGTATGAAAAAATGATGCTCCCTTGCTTGAAGACAAGCAAAACAATTTAATTTGGAGAATAAATATTATCAGCACAAAAAGAATAAAACAAAAATGACAGCTCTTGCTTCAGACCAGAAAGTAAACTATCACTACTTCTAATTTTGTTGCTAGGTAGGACAAGACATGAACCACATGACGGTGTTTGATCTAAAATGTGACAACACAATATATTTTCTTGTGAAGTTTTTGGTTGAAGCAAAAAAGCCTTCTTAAAAAAAAAAGACAAAACAAATCAAAATGAAACAAAAAACAGTTGTCTCTAAATCATATCCTTTATATATATATATATATATATATATATATGTAAGTAGACACATATTTAATTCCATGCTTCAAAATTCTTGTCAGTGTGCATTTATGGGGAAAATTCTACTACCTGAAAAATAAGAGAAAGACAGAGAAAATACATAAATGTCAGTAAATATTTTATAACTATTTTAAGTAGCTAATCTGTGCTGCTGAAATGCTAATTATTTGATTATGAAAAATGAAAAGTATTAATTTAATGAAATAAATTTCAGTTCCAAAAAAAGTCAGGATCACACATACCATCTGGCTTGTCTTATTCAGGTATACTATTCATTCACTATTATCCAAATTTGTCTAAGATGTCAGATGCTATCATAATCTGAGTATAATGATGAGCATATTAATACTCTTGTCCATTTTCATACTTTCACAATTGTCAATACAACTGTTGTGGCCTACGTGACCCTTTATTTTTGGACCTTCTCCTTGAAGGTCAACACCCAGATCAACAGATCAAACACCCAGAAAACAAAATATGCAAGTTGAAAGAGTCCCATGGTTTTAAGATGTAGTATTTCCCTGCTATTTTTACAATTGTAGCCACAGAGGCTACTACAGCCATCACAGGATGCAGAAAGAGGGTTTTCAAGCTTACAGCCAGGTGTTGTACTTTTATCTGTCTTATACTCATAGACCCAAGGCTCCGACCTTCAAACACTAATATTCTATATCTGTAAATTTGGGTAGCTACTTCCCTGGTCTAGTGCACTATTCCTATGTCTTCTGTTTTCCCCCAGAAAGCTTCTAGTCCACAAGACATTGAAGATTTTTCACACTTCAGTGCCCTACCTTCTCTTCTTTAGCTCCCCATCACAATCCTAATTTTTTCCTCTACAGACTCACTCCCGTCCACAAAATCCCAGTTTTTGTCATCTGGATAGGATAAATTTTGGACAAGACTGAACATGCAGAACAGAGGAGACTCAGATGTGTTTCTGTCCCCAGGGCAGGTACCATTCATCACAGTTTAGACAGCTCTCCAGTGCTGGAGGTGTGACGACAGATTTGAGACAGCTTATCTCAGTACAGCAGTCACGTACTGTAGTGATGGTACAGTGACATAAATTTGAGTGTAAGCTGGCCACCAGACAACAGTCCCAGTGGTTACCACACCCTTCTTTTAGTGATATGAAAGTGATCTCCAACACAGTGCACCATATTCTGTATGTGGTGTTACATACTTTGCAAAACCTGGTTTGCAGACGCAGAGGTCAGTGATGTTAATCATATCATTTTCCTGCAGTCCAAGTTGTGATTTGTGTTACACCACTTCGTGTATAACATAATGCATTCAGAACAAAAGTATACTTGTATAGATATTAAATTATCTCTTTTTTCAGCACAAAACTAATTGTGGTAATACAGAGCTCAGCAGGGCAGTAAAAGCCACCTGAGAACTATTCCAAGAATTTGCTTGTCCTAAGTTCCAGATCACTGCACCTGCTGCAACTATCCCAGTGAGATAATCACTGTGAGCCAGATCCTGTATCATGCACAGTTTGGAAGCCTTCTGTAAAATAGGGGGGGGAGGGGAGTGAGTTGGGCTCTATTCTACAAAACACTATTTAAGGAAAAAAATTATTAGGAATAGTGCAATAAGAAAAAATATATAATTGCAAGTAGCACTGGTCTCGTAAGTCATGAGAACTTACATATATTGCAGTTTTAAAAACTTGGTTTTAAATGTATTTCCTATAAATTCCACATCCCATGTCTCTCAATAAGCTCAAGTGTGGCTGCAGCAAGGCGCATTACCATCTTATAGAGGGGAAAGGGATGTGAGAAAGAAGTTGTAGTCTTTTTTTAAAAAAATCATGTAGGCTAAATAATACATTACCTGTGCTAGTACATTGTATCTTTCTGTGATTTTTGTGGGTTATTTTCCCTGTCTTTTCTATGGAGTCATCTTTAAATTTGAGTCACTTGCAAATCACATTGTTTCAGGAGTGGAAATACAATCTCAATTATCGAGTGTTTTCCCAGATGGTAGATAGTGTTGCTCTTAGTTACTCATGCACGTGTGTTACAACAAGTTTTTGTCTGAGGCAAGGGCTGCTGACATGTTTGTTCTTCACAGTATAAAGCCAAAATTCTTCAATGAATGCTCTTATAACACAATTTGAAGGGCTAATAAATGTGAGGAGACGGTTGGTTGTGTGAGAAGAATTAGGCTATCCTTCATCTAAATATGCAGCACTACCTAAGAGATTCTTACCTTGCCTACTTAAGCTGTTACTTCAAACCACCTTTCAAAAATCAGTTCAGTGTATGTACTTTCAACAGCTTGTGGATTTTAGAGCTGTGAAAGAATGAGAGAGGGAACTCAAGTGAAATCTCAAGGCATGCAGGAATCCCATCAGAACTAAAATTTGCTGGTGGAAGGTAGTCTTGCAGCACTTAGATGACAATGAACAGGAACAGCTACTCCCCTCAGACTGCTCTGGTATTAGAACAGTCACCATGAGAAGGGTCCTGTTGCTGTGTAGTTGAATAGAAATAAGGTCTGATAGTTAGAATGTTAAAGACTCATTCCACTTTTTTCCACTATTTTTTTCTCAACATTTTCAAAATAAAATATTACAGCTTCAGTGTTTGAAATGGTTTTTCATTTCAGAATTAAACTGTATTTTTAAAGGGGTTAAAAAAGTATGGGGAAATAAAGTCAGTGGTTCCTTGAATCCAAAAAAACTTATGTCTGGTTTGATGTTATTTCATTTTATTGAGTATAGTTGTAAAGATTTGTTATCTGAACCAAAAAAATCAGTTACTAATAAATATAAATAAACATGGAACAGGGATTAATTAATTGCAAATTAGCAATGATCTTTTTAAGTTAAAGAATAAAGTAAAAATAAATAATTCCCAAATTTTGTTACAAAATCCACAGTTAAAACTACAGCTGCAAACAAAATTTCATAAATTTAGGTAGATAAAGGAAGACTGCCTTTATTGATCTACTTATATACACTCCTAGAAGCTAGTACCAATAAAGTTTCCCATCTCGTCAATCTGTTTTTCCATGATTATTGCACTCTAGAACTGTGGAAAGTCTGCTTCTAAAGTCCATTCTACCATGCATGATCTAAGATGTATAAGATTCAAAAAAAAAACTGGAGTTCCTCACCAGCAGAAAAGAGTGTTCCTTCAGGCTTCACCTTTTTTAGGCATCTGAAAGTTCACTATTCAGTCTGAACCTACTCAGTAGGATCCCTCAGTACCAGCACAAGCTTCTTTGGAGTGGCATTTACCCATCTGATACTAAGGGGTCCAAACCAGGTCATCTGAATTACCCTCCATTCATTATAGAGGTGAATTTTTGGAAAGCAAACTTAAGATGAAATTAATTGTGTCTCTTACCATGTAATGTCTTCAGCAACAGGAAAATAAGATTAAGATTTAAGAAGCAAAATCCCTTCATTTTCTACAGATGTTTGGATTTCCTGAGCTAAAAAGTGTTGCCAAAAATTACCGGAAGGATTTATCAGTGATGTTCAGAGACCTTTTTATAACACGTTTGGTGTCAATGACCAGGTTTCTAGGTTGCAAGCACAGATTAAACTATTCCCTTTGTTATAATACTTGATCCTTAACTGTAAGGTTTTTTCTTACAGCTCCAAGAATTCAAAAAATAACACTATCTTGTCAGAAATGTAAAACAGTTTTTCTGTTCTAACAAATTTTTGGTGACAGGATCTGTGTGTTGCATCTTCGTATGGTAAACAACTACATAAATATAGTCTAGTAATCCACCTTAAATGTAAACATTTTCATGGTACTTCCTTTTAGAGGCTGTTTTCATAGTTCTACTTAGATCAGCAATCCTGTTCGAGTTCCACATTACCTCCTTGTCTTTCTCAACTTAAAAAAAGCTGCTGTGCTTACTGAATTAGTAAGACTTCAATCCAAATCTGTCCTCTATACTTGCAACACTACTGTATAATTGGAAAATGATTTAGCAACAGGCTGTGAGTAGAAAAATCGATAGACCTTGATAATGAGATCTGTCCTACGTGTTCCTAATCAATTATTTAAAAAAAGAAAGTATATTACAGGGGGTATTTCACATGTTACTAATCTTGCAAGCCAATGTTTTGTATTCCTATTTTACTAATAAGGTCTTGTGAGGAAGACTGAACTCTCTTTAAACTATCATTCATCTTCATTTCATATCCTGCCAAGTCCCTAAGCAAGGCCAGAAGGGCATGAAGCTTTTGTGAAATAATAAACTATTCCTTGCTTAGAATGTTGATGATATTATCTCCACTGATAGAGCATCTGTTTGCTACCTCATTAATCAAAAACATTAAAATGCTATAAACTCTCTTCTTGAATCTTAAAAAAACAATATTTAACTTATTTTGGTTTTGTCTTTTTGACAAGCTCTGCTCTGCCTACTGCAATGGCAGAATTGTTTTCCCTTAGTGTTCTAATAATTCAGTATATCTATCTATAATTCAGTAATCTATACAAAGTAATTTTTTTTTCTTCTTTTGCTCAGACTGAGGAAAAAAAAATGCACTGAAATGCAGATTAGACAGCTTCTCTGTGATAGTAATTTTCTTTTTGTTTTTGCTTTGTTAAGTCTTTTAATACCCAAGCAGAACACCTGGGGTATCAATATGCCATTTAGACTTTGACCTGTGTTGAGTGCATTATAACTGCACTGCCTCAGGACACCAACAGTAGAAGGAAATTTTGAGACCTCAATCTGAAAGTCATATCTGGTTCCCCTTTACTCTGGTGTCACCAGTAAAAAAGTTGAAGTTTCATTATTAATTTCTGCAGTCCACAAGATAATTCATCTTCCTCCCTCAGAATAATAGACAGGAATTTACAAGAATGTAGTCAGGAATGCAGGTGATTATCAATATGAATATAAAGAAAAGAGATTTTTCTAACAATTCTGCATTTTTTTCTTTCCATTTCTCAGTCTGAATGCTTTTTTCAGTCACCTTTCAACTGTATAAGACTTCAACTGTGATAAATCGGACTGAGAAAGAAGTTACAGAAAGCATAGCAGGTCTCTGAATAGGTGGTAATGTTTCTTCAGATGCATAATATGATTTACAAAGTTCTTAGTACGCTGAATTGCAGCTATTTCTCTTCATCAGCACAATGATACATAGTTTTAAAGCTTCTTTAGAAGGTCACTGGTAGGGATTTTTAAATGCCTTGAAATGTCTATTAATCTAAGTTATAATCCAATGTCTAGAAGTATTTGATTATTTAACTGAAATCTATAACTACTGTAAGAGTCATGTTGTCACTGATCACCTCATACTTCTAGGAGGCCTGTGTCTTTTATAAGGGGAAGAAAATAATTTATGAAAAAGGTGAACAGCTGGAGACTGAAACTATGCCTTTTTTGTCCTTTCTTAAACCGTGTTTATTCACATTTATTTTCATGTGAATGATTTGGATATAAAAGTACACCAACAAAGGCATAAAAAATACAGAATGATTTGCAATTAATGGCAGCCATAGAAAGAGCCTTGAGAACAAGAGAGAGTCAAAAAATAAACAAACAAACAAACAAAAAAGTTGTAGCTGATCAAACAGCTGCAAAATCACATTATTAATTATGAATGTTTTGAGATGGTTTAATGGCAATTGCATTGTATTTGCCTTCTGGATTCTCAATGAGCTGTGATTTGTATTTGGATGAGCCTTTCAAAATTTCTCCACAAGAGGAGGGCTAGAAACTAGCTTTGGTAACAATATCTGTAATTCAGCATCTGCCACAGAGGTTTATAGACTCCACCTAGTACTGAAGAAACTCAAGTGAGTTGGCAATCCCAGCTAAAAAAAGCTGTTCTCCCAATCACCAAAGTTGATACCTCAGCAAGAGGAAACATTGTGCTTGGGAATATCTTTTTTAGAGTCATTCTCACATACCCAAAGTTTTACAGCTAACTCTTATTTCATTTGAATCAAGCCTGTTCTTGTCGTTTTGACTCAAATGAGCAGCTGACCTCCTTATCTTTGTGATCCTTGGTGCATGTATCACAGCTTGTCAAATTTACAGCAGGGCTCATGTCAGTAGCTACGGTTGATTAAAAACCTAGAAGTCATCTTCCTTGTGCTCTTATCTTTCATTTTGATTAAGTAATTAGGAACTTCATGTAATCAGTGATTGAACTAGCCAATGCTAGACTCCTAAATCAATGAAAGAGGTCCAGGAAAGGCTAAGTAATTTTTTTTATGCATACAACTCTGTTTCTGGAAGTCAATCCAACCTCAGAGTTAAATATGCATTTATTTGACTATCTAATGTGTCAGACATGAGCACAGTCATTCATTCATTCAATCATTCATGGCCAGTCTTTGCAAACGAAGGTTTGGGAAAGGTCTTTACCCACATTTGTTACAAGCGCGCTGGTGATACAGGGCTTTGCAAATGCGGGTAAGGCCTTCGAGCCGGCGCAGTGGATTTTTTAGGTGAGACACAGTGTGCGCTGAACTGAGCCCACCCTTTAATCCTGAGGTTCATCTGCTGGGGCCGAGCAAGCTTGGACGGTGGCAGCGAGGTCCTCAGGACGTAGGTTTGTTTAGAGTGACCTTCTCTTAGATGGATTGTCTTACAGGGCTGACGAGCTCCATCTGCTCAGGTTTAGAGTTGTCCTTCTCTTCTGTGTGTTCCAGGACTCCCGTCTCATCTCCCACGATGGCACTGTCCACACAGGCGAAGCTCCCATTCTCTCGCTCCTTTCCACACCCAGGGTCAGGCCTCAGCACCCGGGGCTGGCCGGGCCCACGCCACCACGATGCACACGTTCCGGGGCTGGCCACAGTAATATATATGGCAAACTGCATCAAATATGCATTCAAAATAATTCTCATACCATCCAGTGATAAGCAAGACTTGTAGCACAAGTCATAAACAAAGCCCAATGTACCATCAATGCTAAAGAGAATTCTGTTCCTGATCAGATTCTCTCCTGTGCCCAGCGCTGGATTTTATAAGGTGCTGCAGTACAGTCTCTCACATGAGGAGATGCTGAGTCTGTTCATGGGCAGACCGAGCAGGCTTTTGATCAGGACTGATAGCATTGCCAGCATTTCAGCAGAGAGTATACAGGTGCCATAGTGATGCACTAGGGTGAACAGTCTACACTCAGATGAGCTAGCTAAGACAGCTACCACACTGTTGTATCATCATATGCAGCCAAATGAGTTGTTTCATAATGAAGGAAAAGAGGGCTCCTTTTCCTGTATTTGTGGAAAGCAAATAGAAAGGTATTGCTTTACCTCAAGTCAGAGTTCACTCATACTGTTGGACCACATAAGTCCCTTGACCACGTCATAAATTATCAAACCTGAGCAAAGAGTTGACTTCAACTTCAGAATCTTTAAGAAAAGCATCAGATGTCTTATCTTTGGTCATTCTCTCTGATCATGTCTCTATTGTTAATTTTGGCATCTTGACCTCACATTGACATCTCTGCTTTGAGGAGGGCCACGGTGACACACCTGTCCACAAGCTGGGAGATCCTGCTCTGGTTGATGATTACCACCCTATTTTTGATTTCTCATCCCAGAGTTACACCCAAGAAGAATTAGCACATGAACAACTGCAGGAATCTTGAACACATTTTGATTTACTACACACATCCTAATCTGGCTCAGGAGCCCACAGCTGAGATAACGCTTTTAAAATTGCTGAGTGCTCTAGCCTTGGCCTGTGACACAGAGATGATGATGGAAATAACTTCTGCTGATAAGTTAAATTGTTGAGGACAGGAGTAGGTTGCAATATAGAGAAACCATTTTTCAATTAATTATAAAGTCAGACAGAAAGATTAATAAAGTTGATGTAAATATTTGACTAAGGCCATTTAGAAAGCCCCGATGTATTTCTGAAACCAATGGCTGAATATCACAAAATCAAAACTACAGAGCGCAATTAATTTGGTTTTGGAACTATTCCCAGCCCTGACTTGACTAAAAAATAGGTGTAGTTAATAGCACATGTTTACACAGTGTTTTATAGTTTCAGATTGCAAAGTAATAATGAGTTAGCATTTCCAATAGCCCAGACAAGTGAGCAGTCATTAGGCATGTAAGTACTGAGAGATTGAAAGGATTACCCCAAACCCTTTGCAAAATATGGAAGAATGAGCTTGCAAAAAGTCTCCTTTATGACACGCAAGCATGGAACTTTAATATAAATTGATCCTTTTCCTCAACTAAATATAAATACATGTTCCTTTTAAAAGTGTAGGGTAGTCTAAAAATCTTTCTACTCCTTTAGCTCTTTAGTTAGTCAGCATTTGAAAACATCTCTAAAAGCCCTAGTTTTTACCATAAACCTGTCTAACCCTGCTCTAGAGCTACAGGACCATGTTAGCCCAGCATTACACTAGAGTAAATCTCTCCTATCTCACACAGCCTTGATGAAATTATCGTTTGTAGACAGACATGCTGCCAGCAGCTCACACTGGAGGAGCGTAGACTTGCCCCAATCCAAACACTGTTCAGACACACTGGCATGCTCAAGCCAACCTGCACATCCACCCAGCACTGGCCTGAGGACCAGGTACAGCTCTGTGCAAACCTGACCATAGAGTTTCTAGCTCAGTGCTGCCTTGTGTCCTGAGCTGCCTGAGCAGGGGTCTACACAGTTGTATGGTATCTCTGTTTTGGATGTGAAATGGTGCTGACCACAGCAAAGGTGCTTCCCAGATCACACTTTAAATCTTCATATCCAGAGTTTTCTCCTTTAATTAATGCTTCCTACACCTAGAACCTTTTCTTCTCTTGTTTGTTAAATCAAGGTTCCGTTAACAAACTAAGGCCCAGGACCAGAATCCTCAGACTCATAATGTCTATTATATTCTTCATTAAGTAATGCTGAACACATTTATAAATGTAAGTTCATGAAAAGAGAAGCTCCTGCAACACTACATATTTCAAGATTTCTGCAAAGCTATATAATCTCACAGAATATTTCACATTGCAACAAATATTTCTGGTTCATAGGAGTTCCTGGAACAAGAAGGAACATGTAGGTGTGAAAGTCTCTCAGTGTTTTGTTCAAATTACAAAGAAATATGTCCTCTTACTGAAATTTCTGTCCCATAGCTGGACAAACAGTGCTTAAACTCCAAACATTGAAACAGTTGAAATCCCACAGTATTCTTGTCACCACCAGCCCCACAAACCAAAACCAAGGCAAAATCAAGTCTGCTCCTGGCTGAACTGGTTGGAGTTATGCTAAGCTATTCTCAGTACAGAACTGATAATCAGTAGTTCCCAAATGCTGATGATAACAGCAATAAAAAGAGCGACAGTAATAATAATAATTATTATAATAACAATGATATAGTTACATACCTCAAGTTGCATTTAAAATCTCTTAAACATAATAAAACTGATAAAACCAGATTCAGCTTGTTATAGTCTGATGCATCCGCCCAGGAAATTCAGAAACACTTAGCTCACCACAAAGCAAAGAGAAAACAATGAAAACACTTGCAACAGTCTCTTGTTAATGGGATATTTATGGGCCAGTGTTTAAAGTGGAAAAAAGAACAATGAAGTGCTGATTATTGTTCTTTAAAAGTTAAAATATTGTTTTTCAGTGTTTCAAAATTAATTACAACACCGAAAATTTTAGTGAAAGGTGTAATCCAGTAATGGTCACAGGAATGGGACATTCAAATAAACACTCCAAGTTGAGGGAAAACCACAGCCAGCGTAAGTCAACAAAGTTACATTGACATCAATGGAATTATACCAAACTACACCCACTGAGCTTCTGGTAAAATGAGCAAGGATGAGAGAGATGCAAATGTGTATATAGGGTGACCTGAAAGCTAAAGGAAGACACTTAAAAATATTGAATGGGATACACAAACCCAGACAACTCATCATTACTTCAAACTAGAGGAGGAGAACATTGTAGGATAAAAGTTATGAGAATAGATATAGTACCTAGTACTGCTAGACAGAATTCAGGTTCTCACATTGGCTACTGAAGTGTGGATAATATTTTCTACTAGATGAAAGCTATCTAGTGCTTTCGCTCAAATATAGAAAGATTTTCACCAAGATGGAACTATTTTTTATTACTCTGAATGCAAGCTTCTAGCCCCCAGGAATCCTGGGATCCACTCTTGTAGAAAACACAATCAAATATTCAGCAGAATTAAAAATACAAGACAAATAAACTATTTTATTAAGCTACTTAGGCAAACACTATCAAGACACAGTATCTCTTAAGCTTGAAAGACAGCTTGCTTCTCCAGTATGTTTTTTTTAAACAACAATTTTTAAAACATTACATATTCACTTAATTTTCACTAATTCACTAATTACAAAATTTTTATCAGGATGAGATTCATCTCACATGAATTTCAGTGTCTGTAATGCATATATCTAGCTTGCAGTGTCCCACTCAGCCTGACGTGGTCAGTCCAGAAAGAGTATAGTTCTTCCAGAAATGCTTTGCAATATCAACGAGCCTCATGCAGATGTTCCACATACCCCCCAGCATCTGAAACAGCACCTAACATTCATGTTTAGCAAACTAAACTCCACTCCTATGGTCAGGCTCAGCTTGCAGATTCAGACTCTCACCTTCAGGCGTGGGTGGGTGGGCTGTGCACCTAAGCCATCATGACAGACTGGGAAGAGGTGGATATTCTCAGATAGGATTTGATACTTAAAAAGGAGGCATCTAATAATATTTGAGATGGTATAGGTATACCTTAAGTTTTCCATATAGGCATGGCAGATTTGACAAAGATAGGTCAGGTACAACAGCCTCATGTTTGAAGTACCTGGAAGCCAGGTAAAACATTCTTTTTCCTTTGTACGTGCCATGAGATGCTAGTCCTGCATGTCTGAATCCAAGCTCAAGCCCATGCAGTCAGTAGAGACTTGAGGATGGCTCAGCTGCTGGTGTGTAGGGCTCTGCCTTGTGGTGAGACCAACCAACCCCAAAGCTCCATGTGCTTCAGATTAAAATTCCATTTCCTGTTACAGAAGTTTATAAACCTATTTTACAGGTGAACACACACACAGGCGCCTAAATTTAGGTAACTGGATCTGCAAGCTCATTCCTTCCTGCACGCCATAGCTACCAGAGAAAAACAGACACTACACCACAGCAACTATCTGGTCTCTGTTAGACCATAAAGCAGCTCTAAAGTGAACCATTTTTCAAGAAATATTTTAATGGAAAATTCTACTCATTTTCTTTTTAATTCTCAATGGAGCCAAATTTCTAATTCTCAAGTCCCTTCCCAAAATGAATCTCCAATTTCAGATGTTTAGTGCATTCATTTCAATATGGACTCATTTAAGTAATGTGCTACAATGTTCCATACAGTATGTGATGGTTTTCCTTTTGTATTCACTTTCATAAGGGTACGTATACCTCCAAAAATGTTAGAAATGCCTTTCATTTCTATGCACACAAGCCTTTCAACTCTGCTAGTATCTGTAAGAAAAAAAGTACATACTTTCACTGGTAGTGGGCAGGTACTGTGAGGGGGAAGCCCACTGAGGAAGTCTGAAGTGCAAAAACACTACGGCTCACAAAAATGTTTATATTTAGATATTACTGAATATCCTGTTTAGATGTGACTGGATATCCCATTTATCCGCTCTTTTTCTCCTGAAATATCAAATTCTTTACTGCATCTGAACGCTTTGGATCACAATTAGCACTAAGAATAAAGGGTATCCACAGCTCCATTTTCTTTTGTGCCTTTCTCTGAATTCTGTTCCCTCATCCCCCTTTCTCATTTTTCCCCAAACAATATCCTACCTAATGGAGCCTAATTTTTTTTCAGACTCTGCCTACAGAAATATGTTTCACACAGAAGGTGAAGAGAAGCCAAGTGTAGGTATCTTCCCCCTTCATACAAACAAAGGCAGAAAGACAAAACTTGTGTTTTACAGTGCCTGTACATCTCACAGCTCTAGTGTGACTAAGTGGAGCTCCCCATTCCCTGGAGTTTACACCACAATTTGAATCACACAAAACTGTTTATAACTTTTCAGCACTGCAGATGACTGGTGCCTGAGTCTTGTTTTAGTTTCTCTCTCTCTTGATCACTATCACATAAGCTCATCCTGCCCCTCGCGGTCACGGCACTGGGTTTCATGACACTAATCCTCCTGGTTTCCTCTGTACCAATGCTCCTTCATGCAGAGGTCCTCACCGCTTCCAGAGTCAAGATGTTAAGGTGAGCTGAACTGACTCCTGTTGTTGTGATTACACACTTGAACAGAAAATTACAAGACTTTCTTGTAAATAGATTTGTATTTCATGCTTTAAGTCTTGGCTGCAACCCAGAAAAAAAAGGGATGTATGAGAAAGTGTAAAAAATGTTATGTTTAGGGAGCAGGAAGGATTAATTTTCTGTGTCTTAAAAAAATAATCTTTATTCTCACATTTTACTTTCTTTTTTTTATAAAATATTATAAAATTATTTCCTGGGAGTTAGCTTGTTTTTCCTCAGGACATGACACAGATCAGGAGCAATGAGGTTTGGAGCACCACAATACTCAGAAGCCACAGTCCCAAACCAGCATCCATTTGTGCTGATAATGTAGAAACACTTTCAACATGCCTCACCCTAAGAGCTAAGGAGTACTGTAGCCAGCTCTATCTCAATTGCTGTTTTAGCCACTTCATAAAGCAGCACAGTAAAACTCTTTGAAGGTAATTGCCAAATTTTAATAATTTTAACAGTTGTAAAGAAGACCTAGGGTGACAAATGGATTGGTAGTCTGCGCTGCAAAGGTGAACACCCATCTGCACAGCCATTCTCTGTTTCAAGGCAGAGACTATGCACTATATCAGGTGGCATTAATGCATGGACACTAATAGATAGCCAGACTGATTAAATTTAACTATTACTTTTCTGCTTCGATTTACCCCAAGCAAATTTAGTGGGACCTTTGATAGGAGCTTTTTATTTTCATTGTAACCATCTGGTAATCTGTGTAAAAGATGGAAAACTACAGTACTTATCAGCACTTAACCTCAGAGTTGCAGAGGATGTAAAGAGAGCAGAGCAGAAGACAGAGTAGACAATCTGAACATCCTCTTGTGCTGGAGACACTTGTGCCAATGGCCAGAGAAACTTCTTCTACACTTCATATAAAACCAAGGAGATGAAAACAGATTGGGCTGTGTTGAAGATTCATCTAAAAAAACACAATATCCTGGAAAAAGAAGTCCTGCTAAACAATCTGTAAATTATAGTCATTTTATTTACCATTTTTGGTCCAATGATCTGTCATCACACCTAAAGCTTCCTCTGCTGGAGCAGTTGCTACTCATTTTATTGCCTTCTGTTAACAAGAACTTTAATCATATTTTTAGTCACATTGTTTTCCTTGTGGGGACTAGTTTTAAAGAAACTATTTCACCTTGGTCTCAGGAGAATAACTTTCTGCAGATTCATTAATTTAATATCTTGAAGTAGAAACACTTTTTTTGTTATTTTTGTAATTTCTTCTATTCGCATTAGCAGCTTCTGTGTTCCTGCATGTTTCCTATGGTACTCACACCTTCTACTGCATAAATCCTTCTTTTAAATTCCTTACACTAGATTTTTTATATAAAAAATATAGTAGAGTCCACTGAATATTTCATTTTCCTGTGAGAATCTGCTCTTTTTGCTAAACTGATGTCACATAAGAGCAAAAGGAAGTCAGAATTGCTTAAACTCAATCGGATAACACATTATGGAATTCACAATGAGACTTACATTGGAGAAGGTTTTATTACTATGTAATAGAACTCATTATCCATCCAGAAATTCAGTGGTCTTTACTACAGTAGGAACAATAAGGTGCACAGAAATTAACAGGAACAATCAAAGAACTAAGATAACAAACATAGAGAAAAAATATTTTTTCATCTAAAAATTGAGATGAGAATCTTACCTTGTCAAAGGACTGTACTGGTTGAGAAGCAGAGGTCTCAGAGCAACCAGAGCAGTCAATGATGGAGGTAACTCAAAACATATTATCCTTTACAAAATGTTTATAAATATTACTATATTTGAAGCCTAGAAGAACCATTGTGATTATCTAATCTGACACTTGCATATCAAGGCAGCAGATCTTGTAATTTCTGCGATGACTCCACAGTGTCTGTCTGAATAAAAGCATTTATTAAAAAGACACATACTCAAAATTTAAAAATAATCCCCGTGATAAATAATCTCTCACAATTTATGCAATATTAACCCCATGTTTACTTACTTTCGCTGTTAATATGTGCAGGGTTTTTTTCTAGTTTATTCATCTATTTTTTAATTTTAGGAAAGTTTCTTACACTGAGCTTTCTTTGCATCACAGTGATCAGATCAGTCCATTTTTTTATGATTGAATTTCACTGCCCTCATGAAAATATTGGTTGATGCAATAAAATCATGTCTACGCCCTTCTTTTGGGCAATTAGATCTCATGGACCTTATGAGACAGAGGAGCATCATTATAGCTCTTCCAATTCCATCATTTCTGTTAATCTGCTTTATAAAGCATAGATGTATTAGTGGAACTCAAGTGTTATGGCAGGAATGTTACATATTGTATTTGCAGAATACAATTCCCCATCCCTTCAAAATTTTCTCTAGTCTTATCCAAGGATTTTTTTTTTCTTGTTGCGTCATGGTAAAATCATATTCAGTCAGGTCTTTACCCAAATCTTGAAGACCTCTCTTAACTTCCAGAGGCTTGCCCAACATACTGTAAACCTGACCTGTGGTTTTCCTTTCCAGATGTGTGATGTTTTATTTGGCAGTATCAAGAGTAATATTTTCAGTGTTTCTCAGCCAAATAATTCACATTGATCTGTGTTATTTATTTATCCTATTAATAACTTCTCTAGTAATCTTTGTGATATATATGTCTTACCAGCATTTATTTTATACTTTCTTTTATATTGTTGACAGGAGTATTAAATAATAATTGGCCTAGAAATGCATCGCAGGATGATGAATTCCCTTACATAACACTTGGAGATCTAACAGTAAACCAGTCTTCTATTTCATTTAGAATACTATATTATGCTAATTACTCTTTTCTTCTTGACAGTTTCCATACTTCTGTGTATCGTCTACATCATTTTTTCCTTCTTTTGTGGCTGGACAAACCTATAAATAACCTCTGTTTGAAAGCTGTGAGTCTAAAAATAGAAGCTGAATACTCCAGGACACAATGCACGTTGTTATTTTGCTAAATGAGGGGGGAGGTGGAGCATCTAAAATGTATTTGAACGTTTTCTCAAAACTTCCTGATTTAAAAGAGAAAGCTCTAAAGTACTTCTGAAATATCCAGATGTCCAATCTGCTTAACATAAGATTCTAGTTTTGTCTAGTAACCACTACCTTTAAAGTGTCCTCATAGTTATTTTAGAGAAGGTACCTACGAAGGAGAGGAGATCCTGCCTAAGTCAGAAGCTAGGTTTCTCTCTTGGGACTAGATATCTAGACTAAAAGAGTTGTCCAGGCTACCTATGCAAGTAAAGATATGCACCTTCAAATGGTTTTAGATCACCTAATTCAGATAAAAATTTTAGAATGGGATTATCTTATGAAGGCAACTATGTCTCTCTGTAGAAGCCCAGATAATTAGCTCAAATGAGACAACTAATTGTTTATAAAGTTAACATGAACATAGATGTAGGTGCTTGGACCTTAATGGGTGACAATTCCTGCTACAGCCTTACAAAAGATACCACCTCATTCCACTACTATGTAGAAAAGACCAACATTTGCTCAGTCTTCAACAAGCACTTCACAAAAACATATGTGCAAGTGAGACACCTGCATTAGACACATTACTTTTATCAGTATTGTTGCAATTTTATTAAATAGATTTCAAATTTAACATGTACTATTTTTCACAAATTCTTACTAATTACATCATTCTTATTATCACCTGTTATTTTCCAGTTTAGCTTTACCTCAGTTTTGCCAAAGAGAGGTGACTTCTCTCATTAACAATCAATCCCAGCACGTTTAATGATTTCTGAAGGGTTCTTGAAGCTCCTCAGTGCTGCAAGATTTGCAAGTAAGTGAAAGAAATTCAAAATCTACTCATTCTGACTCCTTTGGCAGTCAAGGGTGCCAGTACTGATGATTTCAGAAAAATATTTAACTTCCAGTGTTTATGTTTATGGTCCTCCCTATCTGCTGGCTCAATAGAAAGTATTTCCTTAATACTTTATCATAGGAATACATCATCCTGCTGTTCTTCAGGAACAGATCAAAAAAATATTTGTTGAACACTTCCTTTTCAATGTTGTGATTACTACCCTTATCTCAAGTTGTACTGATACAGTTGTTGAACTATTGTTTGTTCCTGACACATTTAAGAAATTCTTTTCTGAATTTCCCTGTTTTGTTGTCTGCTTTTCCAGTGATAGTTATTAAGACTTACTAATATCTCCCTAAACATTTTATTATAACTTGTCCTCAAAACTAGAATATTATGATCTGTGCAATCGAAATATCTTAATGCTTTTCTTTTTTGCTTTTGGTCATAGCTGCAACATATCAGAGCATTGCCTTTATATTCACAACACTGAATTAGAAGTTAGTAAAGCTCCTTCTGTTTGTTTCTCTTAAAGCAGATTTTGCTGTTAAAACAAGTTGGCTCAATGTTGAGAAGCACAGTCAGTCAGCAATCTGTGTCTCAGTTTTTTCCTTTCAGTTTATCACAGCTGCTCACATGTCCATCAAAACCACTTGTTATGAATAGATTTGATGCCTGCAGAGATTAACAAATTGAGACCCCATGATGCTATCCTGAGACCCAAGTGGAAGGATATAACATATGGAGGCCAGGTTTTGGTGAGCCATAATAGCTCTGCCTGCTCTGTCCAGATGTTTGTGGGGGCCCAGATATGTCAAACCCCTCCATATCCCAGTGTATCACACTGTCAAACAGAGAAATCAAAACACCGTGAAAAAGGCTAGTCCCATATGCCTGTAACCTTTCTGAAGCCAGATAAAGCCAAGAATACACAGATATATAGTCAATTTTCTAATTCAAATATAAAAAATTCTGCCATTCTTTTTAGTCTGTAGGACTGCATGAGAGTCTGACTTACATATTCCAAAGGCAGAAGAAATGCGTGTTCTTATAAGACTAACATATAAACAACTTCTAACCCCATCTAAAAAGCTGCTTGTCCTGCTAACACCCTTATTCCCTTATAAAAATCATGTGAGTTTTTGGAAACTTTCAGAGGTAATCAAAGCTAGAGCAAGGAATACAGTGAAGGTACACCACATAAAAGGAGAATTAGGAGGTTTTTCACAGTACTAAAACGTCTTTAAAAAAATCCAATTCTTTTCTAGCCATCATGGATTTTTAAGTTTAAAATATACTAAGAATAAAACAAATTATTCTACATCCATGTCTGAGGTGAGTAGATCACACTTCCTTCAGTTAACAGAGACAAAAAATGCTTCTAGAAGGGTGATTCTATTTATTCTAAAAAGGAAGTCAAAGATCATACATGCCTCCTTTATGTACAGAAAGAGAGTTTAGGATAACTCACTCAGAAAGACACATCTATTTACTGACAAACACCTTCCCTTCAGCATTAGCTGAGATGAACCTTAACTATTTTTTCAACTTTCCATGACTCTTATTCTGTTTCCCTCTCTTCTGTTCCCTATTATTGGCTACTTTCTGAATAACCCACATTCCAAACTAATGCTATATGGCTGACCTTCAGTCTCCACTCCATGTGGTTCTCTGTACCATTCCACAGTTTCCTCAAGGTCCTGTGGTCTTCAGATCATCCCTCCTCCAAAGCATGAGTCAGTTTTACCAGGCACATGCCTATGGAGAGGAGGAGGACACTACAGAGCAGTCACTCTATTAGGAGTGTTCCTGTTGCACGGATACACTTCTTCCCATCTGCATCACAACTGTGGTGTGAACTATAAACTACTGTACATGTAATATGTTCTAGCAATTGCAACCTTTTAAATAGCAAGGAGGTAGAGAGAGAATTTCTGCACCCAGTTACCAAAACTTTATATTCATTATGGCCTTGAAAATGTGAAAAACTGATCCCTCACCTAAGTATTAGATCAAGTGCTATTTAGGTTGTACGCAGGAACGAACTCTGAAGGACACTTCCACAGCCGCTATCACTACTTATTAATAATTACTTTGATTAATAAGCTTCTTTATAACTCTTAATTTTGCTGGTTTATTTGATTATAAAAGTATCTGAAGGTGAGCTGCGCTAATCTTGGCTAAAATTG
Source organism: Pipra filicauda (assembly GCF_003945595.2). Classification (NCBI taxonomy): domain Eukaryota; kingdom Metazoa; phylum Chordata; class Aves; order Passeriformes; family Pipridae; genus Pipra; species Pipra filicauda. The sequence goes on from NW_024104310.1 coordinate 1,252,796, forward strand.
CCTCCATTCCTCTTATAAAAATCCTCTATTGTTGCTTATGACTTTCCTGAATTTTATGCCACCAGCCAGTATTTTCCATGCTAGGAGTATCCATTTAGTTGCATGTGGAATGGAGGGAGAACGAGAAGGACTGGACGAAGGTGAGAGGGAAGACGTCTCTGTCAGAACTCAATATCAATTTCCTTGGATGACAGTAGAAGAAAAAATAAGTTATCTTTCCCAGGTCAATATGATTGTACAATTAATTCCTTGATACGGGTCTTTGCTTCTGTACTTTGAAGCACAGTTTGGAAGTTTGCAAGAGGAGGAAAGACCAAAATGTCAAGTATACAAACTTGCCTTCCCTCTAAGAACATGGCAATGCCTTTCTAAAATGTCAATAGTCATACAATAGTTTTTAGAAAACATGGAAGAAAAATACTGTAAGGTTCTACTCTAGTCTCTGTGTATTGCTGCATATAGTCCAGGGTTTTAGGCTGGAATGGTCCTGGAAACAATGTTGATCTACTGATGCTGATGCAAGCCTCTGCAGAGCAACAGTCTGTGAGTAAACTCCTGTTTTTCACCCATCATACTCACTTTGAAACCCAGGTAATGTGAAGCTGAAGATGAAAGACTGTTGTTAATCAAAGAACAATGGAGTGATAGGAGTAGACAAGGAGGTCGTGAGCTAGGATTGGCTGGAAATTTATTAAAAGAGATAAATGTTTCTACCCACCCAAGATTGAACAAAAAATATTGGTTTTGGCAGTAACTATATGGAAACCTTCTGATACAGGCACATCTTAGCTCCATTAATTCCAGGGAGACTTTTTTGCAGTCCCTATAAGAAGGAAGCTTATAAGAAAGATGGACAAAGATTCTTAGCAGGGCCTATAGTGACAGGACAAGGGACAACAGTGGTAAACTGAGAGTAGATATAGATTGGATATAAGGAAGGAATTTATTTAGTATAAGGGTGTTGAGACACTGGAACAGGTTTCCCAGAGAAGTTGGGTGCCCCATTATTGGAAATATTCAAGACTGGTTTGGATGAGGCTTTGAGCAATTTGATCTAGGTGACGATGTTGCTGCCCATCGTGGTGGGGTTGGAATAGGTAATCTTTAAAGGTCCCTTCCAATCCAAGCCATTTATGATTCTGTAATTTTATGTCTGGTCTGAATGACAGAAAAATCCACCTGGTAGACCTGTTGGTAATGGTAGGTTTACCAGCTTGACTTGCATTGCCCAACTGTATGTCTGAGACCTTGCAGTGATGAACAGAGCAGTTATGGGATTTCTACTTCAGATTGCCTACTCTATCTCAATTAGCTGCTCTGCATATACATCTGTTGACAGGGTCTTGAATTACATGATTTCATAACTTGTTTTCCATTCAGTGGGTGAGTCAGCAGTGTAAATGAGGCAATATTTTCTTTTTTCCTCCCAGCATTTATGGTGCAGTTTTAAGCCCCATTTACTGAGAATCATTCAAACCTTACACAGAAGATAGAGTCACTATTATCTTATGAGTGTTTCTATCATCATGCCTTCACCATACAAGGAAGCATGGTGAGCCCTCTGGAGAGTGCTACCTGGGCCAGCTCTTGAACCAGAAGCTGTGTTGCCACATCAGCAGGGTGCTGCTGATAACCCTTCTTGGAGTTCAGATCCTAACTGAACTAATAACCTTCCTTTGAGCCCGAGCTCACTAGTATGGGTGCAATATTGTATCAACACAGCTGTTTTACTTTTGATACCTGCATGGCTATCCGTGCTATGGACATTTTGGCAATCTCATGGCTAGCTGGACCAGGTTTGCAACATACCCTGTTGTGGTGTAAATATGCCCAGTGATACTCATCACTGTAACACCAAGATTAAAACACGCACAGGGCAAAGCACTTTCAAGCTTGCATTGTGCCGCTTCATCATTCTTTAACCTCATTTTTAAAAACACTGCCTAAATCTTTGCATTTTTTCCTTCCCACAAATGAACCTAAAAGCACTTCTCATCAGAAAAAAATAAATTAATTTAGAAAGTCTAACCTAAGCCATTCTGAAGACTAAAGAGAAAGTTAAAAGCATTTTTAGAATTGTTTGAGCAAAATTTCAAGTCATTATGCTTTCACTAAAACAAATATTTTTTTTTACTGCAAGATTGGTTTAGCTTTCAAAAATTTTAGTGATATTATTTTCTTTCTTAAAGAAGTTGAGGTTCTGAGGACTGTGGTGATTGATGTTAACGCTAATTATAACTACTCTCTAACTTATAAGGAATCCATATGGGCAAATACATGAAGATATCAATCACTACAGAGAATGCCTGTACTTTGCAATTTTTATTTATATGACAGATAAAATGTGAATGATAGACTGTGCCCATTCCATATACTACCAAAACACATTAGAGCTTTTCTATAAGAGACACAAATTAGTCATGAGCCAGCAGGTTTGAGAAACACAAAGAGGTAAATTACAAAGCAATGTGCAGGGATTTAGCTGCATGACTTCCATTAACATCAATGGGATTTAACTGTGTGACTCCCTGTGCACCACTTTGCAAATTTACCCTAAATTGACTAGCGTGGTAATTCCTAGACAGCATGCAGTGGGGAAGTGACTGCTTCTGTAAACACAAGGGACTGTTGATTCTCAAACGTCTCCATGCTGCACTCAACAAAGAACAAGCATTCAAAGAAACATTTTATTCCCTACATCACAGGAGGACAGGAAATAAAGACACAAGCTTAGAACATGTGCTCCATAGGGGACTTCAGTTCCAGAAATGCCATTTAGGGAAAACAAAACTCTCTTACTGATCCCTGATACTGTCAGATTCCTAACCTTCTGAGCCTAAAAAATCCAATCCTTTGGTACCACATTGGAATTGAAGCAGCATATGAGAGTAATTCCTTAGTTCCTGTACTAACATGGGCTGAGAAAACATAGAATCATAGATCCATAAAATGGTTTGGACTGGAAGAGACCTTAAAGATAATTTAGTTAATTCCAGTATTCTCTTTGCTACTGTTTCTCCTGAAAAAAATATTTTTTATTTGATGACAAAGAGTTTTATTTGTTTTCTGCTAAAAATTCTTATTCATTTGCTTTCTCTGCTCTCATAACTCATCTCCCCTTTTTTCATTATTAGGTAGCTAAAGCTTTCATAATTATGTACCTACCTCACCTTTTATTATCTTTGCAAACTAGCTGGAACAGTTGTATTCCTGTCTGAATAAGAGTACAGACCTTGTTTGCATTGTGTCTTTTCCAAAGTAGAGCACACAATTTAAATAAAGTCAAGAAACACAGTATGTGGGACAGCAGAATATTAGCATGCAGGTGTTGTTCGTTTTTGATTTGAAGGGGGTGGATTAGTAGATGGAAAATTTTGGGAAAATGTTAGAAGTCATGTTACAGATAAAAATTATGTAGTTTTCTTCTAACTGAGCCATTATTTTTAGATTTTCAGAGCTATCTGTAGTTTTCTGTTCTATAAAACCAAAACCCTGCTCCTCTATAGGTATCAATCTGATAAAAGTCAATTTGGAGATAGTATTGTTCTTGGAGAGGCAGTAGCATGTTGTAAATCTGTTGTATAAATACAACTGTAAAGGAAAGCAAAGAGGAGCAAAGCTAAGCTACTCCAATTGCATTATCCTTTTTGGTAAGTTATTGTTACAGTCCTGTTTATATTATGCCAGTTTCCAAGAATCCCGGTAAGAATATGGCCCATCTCTTGGGTGCAACATTAAGACAGGTGAAGCCTGAAAGCCCAAAATACAGGCTAGAATGATGTGAAAGAGCATACAGATGTAAAAAGCCACAGACAATTCAGACCCATACAAGTTATATCTAAGCATTCATCACTACTAGCCTGTTGCACTCCACTGTACAATCCAGCCTAATAAACCAATGTTTACATCAGAAAGCCCCAATTTCCCCTTATACAAGATTTACTAATTCTTCCATATTCTCAAATATGGAATTCAGGTCCACTGGAATAAATGAAAAAAGTTGATAAAGGACAGTCCTGTATGGCATCAGCTTCCTTCCACACTCTTCATTCAGCCTTTTTTTTTTGAGCCTGGGGGAAGATCAGCTATCTATTTCCAACTTGTATTATCTAAGGATTCTCATTTTCATCTTCCCATTTGAGAAGTAAGTAATACTTCTGTATCACTTAGCTCCTCTATTAGCACTGAATCTCCTGAGTCCCTTTAAAGTGGATTCTCAGATTAAAATCAGCTATCCTCACAGTCTCTTCATTCAAAATGCACTGAAAAGCACTGAGAGGGAACCGTATGTTGGATAATTATCCTGATATCTCAGCACAGTGAAAGGATACACACATCCCTTTTATGTCTGTGTCATTCTAAGGGGTTAGCAGTTCAAATCTACTCACTCTGATTCAGATACCAAAAGCAAACCTATTCCCGACTTGCTGTTTTTCAAAAATACTAAAAAAAAATCAGCATATTTTTATTAGTATGGCATCACTGAGAAAAAAACATGTAGAAACAAAAACAATTCACCCCCACTCAAAGTACTACTCCTGTTGAAAGAATATTCCTTTTTACCCAAGCATATTCCTTCCATAGTGAAAACATTCAAACTGTTACTGCAATGACCAGTACAACCCTCTACAGTCACTTCTGCTGCTGAACCAGCAGGGATGTGTGCATATGTGCATACTCAGGCACTTCAGTGTCACTTGAAATTCTGAAATTTATGGTGCAAGGATGAATTGTGGATATTTAGTCACTCCCAAGGTTTTCTATCTCAACAAGCCTCTCTACCACCCTTCATCGGGCCCACAGTCTATAGCCAAATGTATTAATTTTAATGGTAAGCTTCATTATGACCATCTTTTACTTAGTACCTCATTTCTGGATTCATGCACTTACAAAAGACATTCCCCTTTATTTCTTTATTTTTGCTGTCATCTCTCTCTAGCCTTCTCACAAAGATTAGCAGGAAAAACCCAAAAACATGATTCCATAAGATTGAAAAACATAAATATAAAAATCACCTACTTAGTTGAATGTAGTTTTTGAAATTGGGTAATTAGTTGCTATAGCTAAACAATTAGCTTGTTATATTGAAAGAGTAGTTCTTCAGCCATCCTATGATCACTTCAGAACGTAGCTGCTGGCTGCTGAACACAGAGTATGTAGAAAACCCTACGAAAGTGGCATCAGTCAGAACATCTTGTGTTTAACTGTGTCTGCAGTCAAGGACTCCTGAATTTCAGATGTGCTCAGCCACATAATTGATGAACAAAGTCTATAATCATTTCAAATGTCCCCTGTCTTCTTTTTTGTGACTGCACCTTTCGTGTTTAAGAAACACCCCCACCTAAACCTGGCCACAGAAGAATGTCACACACAAAAATCAGTTTACTGTACCATCAGACTGATGGTTTCTTTCACGTGGTGGAGAACTCATGTTGCTTGCCCTAGAGCTGGGTGACAGTTAATGAATACTTTCTCGTTACCTGATCAGCAGCAGGTATAAGAGAAACTGGCTCCCTACCAGCTTCTTCCTTTTTATTTCCTCCTTCTTTCCCCATTCCCTTCCCACTGTCTGTTGTCACAAGCAATTGAGTAGTTTCAAAAAAACAACCTCAGAAGTCTCCAGCAGGAACTGAACTCAAGCATGGGTGAGAGATTGAGCTCCCAAGGACACATGGATTTGCAACCTCACTGCAGGAGGAGAATGCTGGGGAACCTTACCTGTATCAGCTGCAGACAGCCCAGCAACTTGACACCTGGCTTTCAGTATGGTGATACAGCAGTCCTCTGCCTTTTAGAAATATAAACTGAATATGTATGCTAACTCTTTTATGGGTTGGGATTAGCAATAAATATACTTGGAGATACATTCCGAAACATCAGTGTTCCTAGATCTCCAGACCAAAGGCTTATTTCTCAGTCAGAGCCATCAGCACCTAGAAACTACATGTACTTTTTACATGTAATTTGGGAAAGCAGCACTGAATGTCTACATCCAGCTGCAAAACAGATATAGAATTACATAAAACCATCCTTAAACTCTTTATCTATTAAATTTGTTGATTTCTTCACATAGCATAACTGCTTTCAAAAGCAAAGAGTTCAGTCAGTTATAAAACTATGAAGATATTTTATCTTTTCCCTGCTAAGACTAACAAAAAGTATTGTACACCATATGTGGCAATTGTTTTGAGACAAAGCATATTTGTTGAATAGAAATTCAAGTAAAATATTTTAAATTCACCAATGTATAAATTTCAGATAAGAACAAGAAATAAGGATAAAAACATGTGTCACTATCATCAATAGATTCAAATCTTCCACCATGGTTTTACATATGCTTTTGTTATAGCTATGCTGGTCCCTCTGCAAGGACTTAGAAAATCTCTTCTTTTTCAGTTGCAGGAGGCTTTCAGTAACATAGCGAAAACTCCAAAACAAGGACTTCTGTATCTACTTTGTAAAAACTTATTTGGCAAGCATCTTTCAGTAGCAGGAAATAACTGTTAACTGATAGCAGATAATCAAAATGCCTAGTGTTCTGGTCACAGAAATTACTATGGTATTCATCAGGTAGGAGAAAAAGAACTCATTTGTGCTAGTAACTATGCCAAAATGAGTTGATACTGTAAAGTCTGATGGAGCACACACTGTATGCATAGCTTTTATTCTCCTGGAAAAGTTACAATCAGATAAAATATATTCATTGGCTTTAAATCTCACAGAAAGCTGTCCAAGACGTTTACTGTAAATCTATCATTCAGTGATGTCTGCTATATTTTACTTAGTCTTTGATTTTCCTTTCTATATACAGCTTCAGGTGGAGACATTTTGGCGAGAGTTAATATGATAACATTAATAGGTTTCTTGCACCATTTTTGACTGCCTAACAAAATAATTTATTGCTTACCTTCAGGAAGTTATAACACTGAGAACAAAGTTGTAGGCTACCATCCATTAAAGCTTTGTACAGGCATTTGGATTTCTCAAATCATGAGCTGAGTATCCAAACCAAGGAAAAAGACAACCTAGCTGCTTGAAACAAGAGAACTTTTATAGTTAGAGTGAGGTTGAAATTTCCAGCATTGACATAACAGATTTCTTCTCTCTTCATGCATTTCAGTCCAAAAAAATAACAGAGGTCATAGTAAGAAGATAAACCAGAAAGGAACATGTTCAACTGACACCCATGGTAATAAAATGATAAATAATAATGCTCTGAGCATGTTGACAGATACTTGCAATATTCAGTGCCCTGTATGCTACCTTCAGCATAAAAGTGGGCCGAAAGCTACGAGGTGCAGTGTACTGGTAGCCAAGTATTTATGTCCTGTTCTACTGAAGGAACTTTTGAGCTGTCTCCACTGCTTGGAAACAAGCTGTGACAGATGAATGTCACAGCTGTACAAAGAAGTGCTGCTACTGAGCTTGGAATTTTTTCTGACACAAATTCTACCACCCTCAAAAAAACAACATTCATTTGTGGAGAAAGGAAACCATCTGTGCTGTTCACCATTCTGGGACTGGTCTGTAAAGTTTCCTTCCATCAGCTACCTCGGTACTCTACAAATTATAAACTAGTCTCTAGAAAGGCTAACTTCCTCACCGGGATTATATCTCCACACTTTACAACAAAGAACTGAGAACTGTCACGCTTTGCAGTTGCTAATTTATGACTCTCTTGGGTATGCTGTAGTAATTCCTCCATATCACATTTGCCTAATTTAGCACTCCTGACTTAAGCAAATGTTCAGTTCTACTCCCCGTAGGAGTTATTCCTGAGAAAAGGTCCCTGCAGAAAAAAAAAAGAAACCTAGTAATAATGCAAATCCCACTGTAGTGGAAAGGCTACATTCCTCCCACACTAAAACTAAATCAGCTGAAAACTGCTCTAGTGTGCATTGCACTTGAGGGGGTTTCATGTGTGAACTTGAAAAGCGGCCTGACAGTGGTCAGAAAAACGTTTTGAGATGTCAACTGTATGAAGTAACAGAATTATGTGAAATTGTGGCTGTAACTGTAAAGCAGATAAGAATGCCCTTGAAGTTGGTTAACTTCTGAAATACTTAATCATTCTAAACAATCCCAGATGGTTTTACAGCTCCAGAACTATTGTAAAATGTATATTTTGAAAAGCTTTCAATTAGGGGGAAATTTGAATGGGCTTTTGCATTTCAAGAAGATATCTCTTCTGGTGGTGCTTCTGGTCTCTCAAATGAATAAATCCTCAGCATATTTGTATCTAAGAGAGAAGATAACCATAGAACTACCAAATTTTAAGTTCATTTTTAGTCAATCATTTTCAAAGCACATTTTTACTAGGACAAATTAAAAAAAAAATCAAAAGAAAGGCAAGGAAAATTAATTGTATTTTAATTAACTTAGCTCTTCCTTTTCAAGACAGCTATAGTATAGATAAAAGTTACGGGTTTATTTTCTAAATATGAGGTTGAAGATAGAATTTTTGTCAGTTTTTCAGAAATATTGAAAAGTTTAAGCAAACGGAACTTCAGTGAAATATTCACTATTTATTATACCCTTATATCTCAACAGATTACAAGCATACAACAAATACAGCCTCTGCCAAAAAACCCTTAAAAGCCACAAAGTCACTTTTCAAATCTAACAGTGTCCTTTGCAGAGAATGGTTCCTGTAATAGTCTCTAACATCAGCAGTTGGCACAGGCTGTAATATGCAGTGGCTTATTTTACACAATTTTGAATGAAAGGACCGCACTCTCAGACTCCCTGACTCTGAGTGATTACTTGTGCACTCGGGTTAAAGCTGTCTGGTTCTCTAATAACTACCAAGAGTTTACAAAGGGCTAGAAAATGATTCTATCTTGTGCTACTATTAACTCCATCTCAGAATATAAGTAAGACAGTAATACTGGGGCAAAATAAAGGTAAGTAAATTGGAGCATGGAAAAGAAAAAGCCCTGGAGAAACCAAGACAAACCGATATTTAAGCTAAAGTTTGAATTTTGTTGCCGTTTGAATTAACTCCTCTGAGCAAAAGACTCACTAGGACACTGATATAAAGTAGAAGCTAGTTCAGAATAAGCTTACAGTTTATTCCAGTGTAAGTCTTTCATATGCCTAGAAATTAGACAAGGAAAACTTTAAAGTCCCTCTAAAAAAAAAAGTTGGAGTGTCTATAAAGCCCCTGATTTCCACACATACAGTCAGAGCTGGTTGAGGTGTTGCAGGTGAAAAATGTTGGTCTGGGTGTTGTTGGATTGTGAGTCTTTTTCCCAAATGTTGTGGGGCTTTTTTAATGAATAAAATGACTTTTAAAAAGAAACCCTTTTAAAGAGCACATGTTGGTTACAATGAACTATTTATCAGCGAGTCCACTGGAGAGTAGGTGACTGCAGAACTGGTTAGCATGTGAGAAGTGTGGGCTTTTCCCATATCCTCACTTTGTGCTTTTATTCCCCTGCCTTTCCAGTATATTTACCAAGAAACCTTTTTCAGCAGCCTTTTTATTCTTATAAAGCTTGAGGAAAATGGCATGAGAAAACTTACGGAAGTTGTATCACAGCTTGTGCAACAGGTTTGAACTTCATGGCAAATGCTTTTTATCATAGCACTAAAGACACTTGTTACTGGTTAAAGAAGTAATTTATGGCTCTGCTGGGTCCCTATAATAGAGATTCCTCAAAGAATTGGAAGGCATGTGACCACCACTCCAACTGTTTATGACAGATCCTAACTATTCCAGGAAAGAATATAAAACAAGAAATCTCTTACTTTACAGACTGCTCCCAGAAAAAAAGAATGGCTATTGTCTTCAGACAGGGGCAAAGATTTGTCCTAAGATAGGTAAAATGCTGCCTATTACCCTCAAAAGGAATAGTGGCTGTTCAAAACCACCTACATGTCTATAGTCATTATCTACATAGTATCAAATGATGAAACATTAATTTTTTACAAGTTCTTTTCTTGGGGAACCAAGGAGTCTGACTCAGTAAATTGCAATTTATTCAATTAAATTCAATTAAATCAGTCACAATCACAATCACTGAGTATTAAATGAGCTGGCTAGGATCTTCTCCATATTTTATTTGCCTTTCCTTGCAATTTCCACTGTCATCCTTTTCATTCTTCTAAAAAAACTGATGATAATGAAGCTGCATATTTTTGTGTGCTTGTCTTTTCTAAGGAACAGGTTTAAAGCAAACTTTCCACATCAGCAAGGTTTCAATCCTGCCAATCTTTCTGAACTCGGACATTGCAACAGAAGGGTAGAGAATGAGTTGGCTGCAAGCCCACCCTGTCTGGGTGGGGAGAGGCAGAAATGCTAAGCAAACATATGACCTGTAGTGATGAACAGGAGTACGTGATATAAAGATAAGCTCAGTCTGTCAAGTACAGACACTTGGGGTTGCAGGATTTGTTCTGTTGGAGTCAGAATCCCGTCCTTGTTCAAAAGTATCCAAATGTCAATCCACTGAGAACAGACTAATATAGAGCACCAGAAACTGATCTATGTGAGAAGACAAAAGTGCAGAATTTCTTGTAGGAATGGATACCTGTCATTTAGTAAAACAGAACTATTATGATTACCTGTCAAAACATACAAATCTTTTCTTTCTTAAGGGATCTAACACCTTTCCACATATACAGAAAGAGCCGTTTTAAATAATTCTTCCAGTAACTGTTGGAGATCCACAGTACCAGGTATTGATCCACCTGTCCTCTGGCATTACAAAGCATGAGTTGCCTGAGTTTGTATCCACTACTGTTTATTCCAAACCAGCAATACTATCGTGCCCCCTTATAATTCTCCTCCACCAATAGCACAGAAGTGAAGACATAAAATATCCAAACAGCATAAAGGGCATATTTATATAATGATTCTAATTAGCAAGTCTTGGACACATGACAAAGTAGTATCATCTATTCTGTGGTGACTGACTCTATGTGTATTCTTAAAACAGAAGAAATAATGAAGTTTACCATAGGTCCCAGCATATTATGCTTAACTAAATCACCTGACATACAGTGAAACCTTTGACTGTGCAGACAGTTTAGACAGCAGCATCCTCACCTGATGAATTAGAATTAGTTTAGCCATGTTAACTTCAGTATAAACCTTAAAACCTTGGGTCTGGATCATGTTGCGAAGAAACCTGTTCTCTTACAGTATTTAACACTGTACCCACAAAGGCTTTGTACTGGCACATTTAACAGTGGCAATTGGCTTTCTTATTCCCCAAAATTAATTGAGGCAAACCATGGAGCAATATACTATAGGTAGAAAAGTGTAGCAGAACCCAGTTCACTTTAATAGATAAGCTGACCAAACACACCATCATTGTAAGTCTGCTCCAAAGCTGTCTTAAGAGAGATGGATTTGCTAGTGGTGTGGTGGGTGATAGTTTTTACACTGATGAACATGAGCCACTGCTATTTCTGTGATACTGCCTCTCACCAGAAGCTTCAGAGATCACTGCCAAACCATGCTGTTAGCTGATAATCATCAAGCAGCAGCCTGACCTTTTGTGCCTTTTCCCTCCCCCGGGGAGCATCCTGTGCCCGCACGCAAAGAAACACAGGAACCCAAAGGACACAAATAACAAAACATCCTTATTGACCACAGAAGGCAGACATCACCTCACACAGTGATCACCTCAGTTTGATCAGAGCTTCATGCACCACTTACAGATGCTTAAAGCCAGTGTGTGTCTCTGACCCCCATACCTCCTCACAATTACTCAGCAGCACATAGTTCTATCCTGCAATGGTCAAGAGGACAACACATGTTTGCCCACTTTCCCTGGCTTGGGATTCTGCCTTTATTGATTATGATCAGCTGTAAAGCCTGTGAATTCTGGGTGCTCCAGGGGTTTTCTTGACAGCTAACTAAGCCTGAGGCAAACACAGACTCATGCAGCTCCAAACAATCCTACCTGGGTTTCTTCCTCCTCCCCCTTCACTATGCGCTGCATTTAATGGTAATTGTTTATGATAAGGAGATTTTAATTGGAAACATGCAGTGGTATAAGTGTCCAGTATTTCATATGCCAAGCATGTGCCACAAGAACAGTCAAAATACCTCCAAAGATTCTTTTAAATTTTTATTATTTCCCTACAGCAGATAAAGAATCCCTCCCCCACTAGGCACACATACATTTATGCAGCTGCAGCCGAACTCCAGTTTCCTGTGACAGCTGATTCAAATACAGACCAAGTTACTAATGCTGCACAAACAAAGTTGTTGGTTCTTTCCCAGTAAGTAGTAGACAAATGTCAGAGAAACCAGTGCAGTGAACTTTTAAAATGGCAGTCAAGCAGAGAAATTTAGAGTTAAGCATATGGACAGCTAGCCAATGCCTCATTGCCAATCCAGTGTTCATCTGCAAGTGAGAGGTAGTGTGCTGATCTTTGCTTGTAATTGCTGTTTATGCTGAATAGGATTAAAGGATTTCAGAATTATATATAATGTAAGAATATTAGGAGAAGGAAAGTAGATTACAGAGTTCCCTTGCAAGCACACACAACTCCACACAGACGCAAGGAAGAAAAGAGATTTCTCACACTGTGAGAAGGGGAGTTTCAGGTTTGTAAAAGACAGCAGTGGGAATGGTAATTTGAGTCTCATGCTAACACTTTTTCTTTAAAATTTGCTTATTCATTCAAGCTATCAACATGTTGACTCGTTTCAGTTTGGCTAGAGGTAATAGCTGTACTCTCCCATGCTTCAAGTTTCAACCAAATTAGAGAGCAAGTTAGGATTCTTCGCCCCTGGCTGACAGTCATACACAGCTGTCAAGACAGCAGAAGGCTTTCTCCAGGTAAATGAGATCTGCATTGCTATGGCACAGTTCTTGCTAAATCTTTTTATCTGATGCTGCCATCAATGAGACCCACCAAGGAAGAAATACATGCCATGCCCACAATTATGCATACTCTGCTAATTGAGTTTCCTTGTAAAACAATAAGCTTCTAGGAAAAAAAAAAAAGCTTTATGCAACTGACAGAAATAATGCCTCAGCCTTTTGGATTTCACCGTAAATATAAAGAACAAAACCACTCCAGTTGAATATTTTACAGGATTTAGAGAAGAAAAGGGCCTTTTTCTGAGCTACAGGCACTTGCATAAGCATTTTTTACAGTTCAGATTTATCTGAAAGATGGCTACTCCCCTTCATTAAATAGACATGCAATCATCATTTGGAAGAAAATGGATTTTGTAACAAATTATCAGACAGTTATGACCGTAAAGTTTTATCATTCTACCTACCTAAGTGGAGCTCAGTAAACAGGTCTGTCTAAGAACCTCAAAGGCAGACTATGCATTTCTCAGCCTTTATCCATCAGCCTACTCCATGTCATCTAGAACAGCCTAATTAAGATTTTAGAAATGCAAAGAAGCCTTTTAAGATCAAGAGATTTGTGATATTTCAAGTCCATAGTATATAAAGAGCCCAGTAAGGTTTCTGGTCAGTAGTGCACAGCCTTCATGGCAATGTCTGAAATAGCAGGTGAGCACACTTCTAATACATTGTCATCTTCCCAACTATATATCCAGTAGAGAGACATGACAGAAGAAGTTGCAGTGAAACTTCAGATGACATGTTGTAGTAGCCAAGCAACTGGTTTTCAGATGACTTTTCATTGTGCGTGAGTTTGGAAAAATGCTGAAGCAGCAGACATGAGGAATATGTTTCCTAATTTCACAATGATTACATTTTTCCTCTAGCAACGTTATTTAATTTATCATCTAGTTGGTGTTCTCCAATGAAATGTTCATTTCCAGGATAGCAGAAAATGCATGCACCTGTTGAAGGGTATGAAAAGCACCATATTTTTAATTCACTTAGATACAGCTCAAAACAGCGTGAGAGGTGTGTGAAACTTTCACTGACGTAACAGCTGCTGTCATCAAAACAAAAGTTCTCCCTTATCTGTATACAGGGCATTTGCTTGTAGTGAAGGAAGTGGACTGATCATCCTGCAGTGCAGGGTCTGAGGACCAAATTTCATCTATTGAAATACTCTATTGTGGAGAAGATTGAAATGCACCAAGCATAGATTCACTCCACTTAATTTGAGACTCTTTAAACTATACAACTAATGATGTGATGAGCTTTTGTTTATTTATCTACAACTTTTGCTAAGCAAGGAAAATGCCAGAAAGCAATTTTGACCTTGTGTTATCTGGCTTCATCTTCTAGAGGCACTTATGTTCTATCCTAACAAGACCTCTAATTTAGGCATCTTGTTTTTGGAAAGGCATCCAGAATCTGGAAACAAGGAGTATGAAATCAGTCTACACTGAACTAATGTTAAAATAATAGAAAACTTCTCCTTCTAGCATTTCATTTCTCCTGTATAGATCACTAAAGAATGATTTGCTACATATCATACAGCCTTCTGCCTCAGTGTTTCCCTCAACTTCCAAGGCATTAACAGTAATTGTCCCTCACTTCAGAGCAGAACTGTGGTTTCCTGCTTCTCTCTCAGCTCAGATAACAGCTCTACCAATCCAGCTCTTACAGCAGATTGTTTCATCTAGTCAGTCAATACAGGTTTGCCTTCATTAGGAAAAAAAAAACAATCCTAGCTGTTATGAGAAGTAATGTCTAAGGCAAGATAAACAGCATCAAATAATAGAACCAACCCTAATATTTAGGTTGTTCTTCAATTATGAAAGATTATGACCTTTGCCTGAGACATCTTTGCAATAGAAGCCTTTGCTGCAGACTTCTGAAATTCAGCAGAGAAAGCCCTCAGACTAAAAAAGTTATTTCCCCTTTGTCTTATGAAATTCCTTTTGATTTTAGCTGCAATCACAACTGATAAAAAAAAAAAAAATTAAAAAAAAAAAACTAACTACATTTCCTTTCTTGCCATTGGACTCCCCAGAATATACAAACAGTTGCACTAAGTCAGACTGAAGGTTCATCTAGCTAAGTTTCCTGCCTCTCTGATAGTTGCCAGTAGCAGATGTTTAGGGCAAACATGTAAAATTTAGGGCATACAGACTATGATATTCCCCAGTAAACCTCCCAGCTTCTGACAGTCAGCAGTTTAGGGACTTCCTGAGTCTAATTTTAAGCTTCATAGACAATATCAACCAGGGAAATCCTATCCACATGATCATTTACTGCTTAAAAAACTCAAATGGATTTGTGGGGAGATACTCAATTTTTCAAAAGCTGTGGTGGCTTTTCCCCACTGAATCGGTGTGTGTACTCATTCTCAGTTTTATTATTGTTTACAACAGATTTCCTAGTACAAAAACCAGACAATTGCTCAAAACTCTCTGGAATTCATTTTAGACACTGCTGCCATGTTTGCATTCCTTATCTGCTCCTTTATAGGTTGTGGGTGAACAGCTATGACAAGTTGCTACCACTCTTTTTACCACTCTTTTCACTATGGAACATCATTCCATAGTGAAACCTCACCTGTTAATACATGATTTTCAGATATTTGCTCCAAGTCATACAGCATAAAAGATCTCCCTTGTATGTGATCAGTCTCCTGTTCTCCTCTAGTCCACAGTGAGCAAGGTCCTGGGTCGCCCACATGCCTCCACCTGAGGATTTCTTAAAGCACAATAAAGCAGTGGCTGGTTGTACCCTGTGAACTTCTATGATCTATCTCACTTCCAAAGTTACCACTGGGGACCAATTTAGGAACACTGAGCTCTGAAGGGTATTTAAAAGCTGTTTAATGTCATTCCAAAATATACACTCTGTGATTTTAAAGTCAATTGCAAATTAAACACAACTTTTTCAAATTCTGTCTAATTAGGGGATCAAAAACCAGGAATGTCAGTTCTCTAAGCTACAAATAATGATCCTAAACTAGCAGCTGCTATTTATACCCTTTTCCCAATGCAAAATGGCTCCAGCCGTTTGATTCAAGAAATACCTGTACAAATGTTTTGTGTTCGAAAGCAGCTGGAGGGTGAAAGCGTCTTTGGTTTGAGCATGGCTAGCCTGTTTAATTCTGCTGCCTGATCAGTCTGTAAACTACTATCAAATCGAGCTTTTTCACTGATACTGCCTCTGGACAGTCGTAATAAGGCATATGCCAAACAAAAGGACTCCCTTTGGCATTTCTTGCAGGGGACACAAGACTTGAGTGTAAGAAATAAAGAGGATATTTTATTCAAACTACTGAGCAGAGGCACTACCTACACTTCTCCTTGGCTCTTTCTAGTCAAAACAACGCAGACTACACTGTAACTAGTGAGCTGATGCTTACTCTTCACTTTTATGTGTTAGCTTTTCAAAACTGAACTCTTGCACATGGATGACCCTGCAACCAGCATAGAAAACTAAATTATTATTTAGATTCATGTCAGCGAGTCCCACTAAAATTCTTACTCTATCATTTAATATTTTCAGCTTACTGTATGTCTTCATATTGAAAAGCATGTTTGTAGGCAGAAATTACCTAGGCAAAGCTGGTTGTTTCAGAAAGTCAGAAGGGAAATGAAGAAGCTGAAACTCTTGATTTAAGAAGCATATGATTATTTTTGGCAACTAAAAAACAAATGAAACTTTTTGACAGAAATAGGGGCAACTGGGACAGGCTTTAAATTAAAAAGAGAAACACCCATACATCTCACTGGTGCAACACAATGCATTACCCTTAGAAATGTCCTAAAATAAGTAACTATTGAATTTATAAAGTCTAAAAGTTCAAAATGGGAATCAGGCACTGATTTACTAAAGTGTCAGCAAGGTAGATAACACAGTACTTCAGCACCTTCGATCTGCAAGCACACTGAAAACTACGTCAGTCCTTGTAACATTAAGCTCTGAGTATACACAGTTTGCAAACAAGTCCTGGGTTTTGCTCAGCTAACATGTCTAACCCAGATCCTCAGCCTTTGATCACACCTATCAGATCCAGACTTTGTACAGTAAACACAGAGGTAGTTATGAATTTTTATTCCACACCACTGTTATTAGGGCATTCAGCGGAAAAATGTAACGTCAGTCTCATCCTTGTTCTAAATCAGATAAAACTTCAAAAACCTCTGTCCCTTTACAGGTGGAGGATGGTGGCAGTGCTTAGACATGGATGGGCAAGAGAAGAGACACTCTTTTTTTTCGCTGTTGAGAAGGAGTCCTTAAATTCACCAGAGGGATGTGGATAAATAAAATTGCAATCTGACAAGGATGTCACAAAAATCTCCACATGTTCTGAAAGACACTTGGTAGATAATTAGCACATTGTAAAAAATTAATATTGTTAGCTAGGAGATATTATTTCAATGTTTCCTTTCACCATTTTTACCTGGCTATTAAAAAAATCCAAATTACCTAATTCTACCTCCATGGTCTCTGAGATAGCTGCATGGCACGAATTATTTTTCCAGTCCAATCCCAGCTGTGTGCAAAAGAAAAAAGGATGGGACAGCAAAAACAGTATCAATTCTGAACCTGGTTTGAGTGAAGAAGAAAGATCAGCTTTTTTTACCTAAAATCTAAAATGTTTTTTTTTCCTCAAAATATTAATCAATTAAACACAATTGCTTAGATTAGTTGCTGAGATTCCTAAACTTTCGTCAGCATTATAAATTTACCTGAGTGTACAGCATAAAAATAAGTCAGAAATATTCTTACTCCAAATCATGGTCTACTCTGAAATTCTTATGTTTATATAAGATAAGTTGCAACTGTCAAAATCCTGGGTTGCTGGAAGTTTTGATGGAAGTTTTGCAGACATTTAATTAATGTTACTATTCACTGTGCTTAACTATTTGAGAGACAGATTCAGCGACAAAAATCAGTGAGCAATACATGGCCAGTCAGCCCCTGCAATATATCCTGCTCACTTCAGAAACATTTCATGGACTTTATTTACCAAACATACACCCCGTTCGTGTGCCAAGACTCTCCATGCAGCAGCGACCTGCTGATCAGCTGCATTTAGATCACATTGCACTGGGCTGGACACCCCAGGGCTGATGTGCAGTGAAGCCTGGAGCAGCACCCACCACTCCGTGCTGAGCTCCTGGGCTCCAACAGGAGGCAGCTGCAGTTCCTGCTCCCTTCCAGCCCCACCAACACTGACCACACTGCATCAGGTAGAAGCTGGCTGAAATATAGCTGCCATACCTGTGTGCCTCTCTTTGGCACTTTCTATGGGCTGCCTTAGGCAACTCACAGCTCATTTAAGTCCCATACTGAGTCACACACTCCCCCCTGGACAGACGTGGGTATGTATATGAGGGGTGGAGGCACCTAATTAGAAGCTGGAATTCACACAGTAGGCAACAGACACATTAAAGGATGCCCAAGTTTACACATGGAGCTTAATGTCGAACTGTTAATTTTATTAGGCTTTACATGTCACATCTCTTTGATATTAAATATACAATAATTGGATTATCTACTATCTCAAACAGGTGGCACTGCACAACTGCACAGTTATTCAAAATCATTTTGGAGCCCCAAGGTCAGAACAGATTCCACTCAACTCCACTTACCTTTCAGTAAAACCCAAGCTGCTGAAACACAATCATGCAGCAAATTCAGAGGAGCTACAATATGTGTTAATGTGTACTCAATACACTGACCTTCCTTTAAGCTTAGCCATTTAAAAATAAATACTAGAGAATTATTTAGATTACTTTTTTGAGATCACTGAAGAAGAAAACCTAAATATTCATACACTCCATCTCCATTTTCCATGTAATAATTCCAATCTTCATTTTCATTGCTTCTTTAATGTTGGCAAGGATAAATTAATTGCATTAATTCCTTAATTCTTCAATGAAGGAATCTAACTTTGATTTTTAAGATATGGCAGTTTCCTAATTAATTTTACTTGAGAACTTTCTTCCCTAAAAACTAACTTCAGGCAAGGTTATATGTAACTACATATTTTGTGTTTGTTTGGGATCCTTATAGCACTATTTTTTTTTAGCACTTTCAAAGTAATTAATGAAGTCGAAAAGTCTCTCATAACATCACATTTCAGCCATGCTAAAGCCTTCTGCTTTAATCTCCACTCTCTGACACTGGAATAAATAACTGGCTCTTAACTTATCTAAATGAAATAAATTAGTGCAAGAAAAATTCAATCCATGATGTACTTCATTCTGTAGTATTACCCACTTTCATGAAACTTCATGCCAGTAGCATACCTCTCCCAGGACAAACGTAACAATATTCTATAAAACTGCATAAATGTTAAAATAAAGTCATAGAGAAAAACCTGGCTTTTTGCCAATTTCAAACAGCACAGAAATATGTTATTCTCATCCACTCCAGGTTTACAAATTTTGCTGTGAGCAAAACACATTTTTGCTGCATCCTTCTCTAAGTAATTTTCCCAGGGTAGAATAAGTTTCTTCCTTGAAGAATTTTGCTTTGCAAAAAGAAACTGCTAGAACTCTTTTTCTTATTAAAAGCAGTTTTGTGGAGTACATTACAATGAAACACCCTCTCCTAATCACCTAATTATTCCAGCATCTACAGAAAACAGAGACAGGTAGCAGCAAAGTAATAGTTCTAAATTCTTCCCTAAAGGTTTCTTTTCTCTGCACTTCCCCAGTCTGTTGGAGCTCATGCTAGCCAAGTTGCTCAGAGACATTCACCTGAGGATGCCAGAAGATTCTTCATTTTGGACTAGTGAGTGAACAAATTGTCACCATTTTTGGTGACATATAATAATTCTCAAACCATCTCTCTCATGGAAAAGATATTTATTAGCATTGCACAGTCCAGACTATTATGTTATTCTTTAGCAACACTGAATCAAGATGGGTCTGGGAAAAGAGAAATAAAAAACCTTCTGTCTCCCAACCGCTAATTCACTGCAACAGGGGCACCTCCTGGAGCAGGGTAGTTGTATGCCATTCCTTATACAAAACAAGAAGCAGATGCTTTTTCCAATCCTAAGTGAATTACATGAGTGAAGACCCTCCTTCATGCTACTGAGGTATATCAATATTGCAGATCACAGAGTTATCTTCAAGTCAGCTACTTAATATAATCCGAGTAGCACAGGTGTAGTAGCACAGAGCTCAACATGGGCAACAAAAGGCCACAAAACAGAAACATTAAGAAATAAATTAAATATTCAATAATCAGCCCAAACAGAGTTCTTGTTGCTGCTATGGCCAAAGTTCTACTGAGCCTTAGGCTAAGTTGTTTTAAGCTGCTAAGGAATCTCTTAATTTATAGACCACATCCTTAGCATTCCCCAAAAGCTCTTTTTCCTTTCTGTTCCACCCTGACTGGATGCAAATCCAAGACACTGTTGATTTATTTTTTGGATAAAGCTGGCAAAATTATGTATATCCAGTGGCCAGATTCATCCTCTATAGCTCTCTCATTCCATGCCAGTGAGGAAGCTTTTATATTCCCTGACTGACATGCTGTAAGGTTTGCTGCCTTTACTGTTTTTTGTTTAGTTTATACAAATTAAATACAACCAGATCTCACGCTTGTGATCTAAATTGCTCCCCAATATGTCATATTTTGCTGACTATAATGCACTTTACAGATTCAGGGAGAGTAAAGAGTGAAAGGGGTCACCTTCCTCTGTTATAACTCTTATGGAGGCTGGACTTGATAAATCAGTGGCTTAAGCTGTTATAATAAATAAGATGTTTTTCTATGCAGTCCTCACTACACAAACTTAACAACCTAACACAGGAGATGTAAATGAAGTGTAAAAAAGGAGTTCTCAGCAGAGTCAAGATGATAAGCCTGCTGCATTTAAAAAAATAAAATCAATGACTTTTTCCCAAGTGTTCACTGAAAAATAGCACATGTCAAAGCATTTCTTCAGATGAATAAACATGAGGAAAGTGTGGTTAAAAGAAGAGTTGAAGGCCAGGGCTCCAAAGCTAACATTGACTCCTGGTTGTCACATAAGCAGTCAGTGCTACTATAGGAGGATGGAACTGCTAGAAGAGAGTTGAAAGCTGAGCTATGTTTTCTACTTGGGCACTGGTCTCACAGCCCTCAGAGTGTGTGTTTGGGTTATTTCAGTGTCCTCTTTGTGAGTTGCGAACCTTCTAAGGGTTATTTTTGCCTACTTCTACCTCCAACACCTTGTTTCAAAGGCTTGATCTCAGGCCAACAGAGCTAAATATGTCTGTTCATTCACAAATATGATGGGTCTTTATCTTAAATTTAATCTGAGGCCACTAGAACCGCAGGGATGCATCTATTCAGTTAAACTGGCAAGGTTATAAGGTAGAGACCATAATGAACTTACACACTCTGAACAGGCAGAGGGGAATATTTAACCCGTGCTCTTTGGTGGGTTGCACAAGCCCCACTGACCTCAGCTTAACTCTGCACTTACCTAGGAGGCCCCACACAAACATGCAATAGTATCAGAGCTAAAGTTTAAAACTCATGGTTGACAAAGACGTTTTTTTTCTTGCATATAATGGAAAACCAGACAAGCCTCACAGGCATATTGAATGTCAGAAGCAAATCCTTTAAGATATTGTGTTGCTGAAAATTTCATATTTGAATATACTTTGGCAAACTAGATACCTACTCCACATGTAGTCTATGAACTTTCCCCTGCTGAAAAAAGAAATCATGCCTTTCAGCTATTTCAGAAATGAAAATATTCCATGCAGGTTATATTAAAACATATGAAAGTGTATAAAATATAGTCACGGTCAAATGCAAAGTCTAGTGTCAAATGTAGCATTGAGGTTGCTCAATCAACCACACAAATCAGGAAATTCCAAAAGTTAATGGTCCGTGGTCTTCTCTTATATAACTCCATTGAAACTATTTTGCATTCCCAGAACTCACTGACATAGAAACACATGAAGCATTTCCATTTATTTTAATTTCATAATGTTTGTGTTACTTATTTTGTGGTTTAGACTAGTAGAAGATTCTATCTGGACAAGTTAACATGATGATAAAACTGAGCTAATTTCAATCTGGGTGTATAATCTGTCCAAGAGAAACCTGAAATCAAGACCAAGTGGTCCAAAAACCAATTAAGTACTTAACAGTTCAGGAGTTAATTTCCTATCTCTCGTACAGGTTCCCAGGTGACCTTTAGTAAACCATCTAAATCTCCATGCAATATTAATTCATTCCAATATTAGTATATTTAATATAGAACAACTTAATTTCAGCTCAAGCTGCTTTATTTTCTTCTGCAAGAACAGTGAAATAAGCCAGTCTTGAAGCAGGTATCAGTCACATTTTTTATTCATTTGAATATTTATTTTGAAATCATATCAAAAGGAGCATATCTTTCTCACACTGTCGTAATACAAGTAGCCCCTATAATGCTTTATGAAAATTCAAAACAGAATCACTAGTCATGAAAAACATCAACTTGAAAGGACTTTTAGAGAGTCAAGACAGACTTAAATAGGATTAGAACTGAAGATTGAAAGCATGAAGGAAATCTGGACAATTATCCCATTGACTTCTCTGTTGTCAGGATGTCACCCAGCACTTGTGTCATATTAGCTGTGACTGCTACATTTCACGTTCGTCAGGAATAAATGCACATAAGTCTCCTGAAAAATATTGAAAAATTTTGTATTTCCATTGATTTCTGTTCAAGAAATAAGATATGAAGGAAGCCTTTCTCTGGCATTTTACTTCCTACCATTTGGTTCTGTTACAGTTTCCTACTACTGCAAAGGTTGTGTGAGGAATGCTTAATGGTTTAAAATTTTTCTTGAAATGTAAAATATATTTCAAAGTAACAATAGGTGTAATATGTTTTTATCTATTTGGAAAATGCATTTTACTTTTCCCTTAACCTATTGTCCTAGTGTAAAAAAGTGGATCAACTCTATTTAAACAAGTCATTGTCTGAACTACTAAAAGATACTCCTCTAAAATTGCAAATTCTGTAGTGTTTGCTTACAGAAATTAAGCTGAAACATATTGGCAGCACTAAAGCAGTATAGGCACCGTTGATTTATATCACAAATTGTCCTAGCATTTTTACTATTATTTTGATGTGTCTCGTTGATTAAATATTTCATATGCAATCAAATATTCCCTTTCACCTCTTCTAGGAGGTAAAATACACAGGTGGACTTCTTACTGTAGAGTCTCACTTTTCTAAAATGCATAATACGTTTCGTGTGTATTTACAGCCTCATTGAGTTGTATAGCAATATTATGGATGCATTTCCTACAGGGGGTGGTTTCACAGGTGTTTAAAAAGAATGCTCCTGAGTGCAACATTTTATACAGTAATCTCTAATTTAGCAGACAGATGTGAAAAAACACATGTAGCCAGGAAACTCCCTAATAACAATACAGGGGGATGGAAAAGAGCACACATATTACAACTAAGGCCAGTATTCATTTGTGCTCAAAATTAAAAACTATACTCAAGAAAATAAATGCACATCATTAATTAAATAAATTTTATAAGAGTTCAGCCCTTCCTCATCTGTAAAAAATTAGCCTAAAGTAATATTATCATTACCAAGTTTTAGAATCGTCTGATGTAAAAAGTAATTTTAACTTGACCTTTTATTTTCTATTTCTTGCTAGGAGCATGTGCTGTGCTGTGAGTTCACTAATGATGTCCCTGGACTGCCCCACTCAGAATTACCTCTGCTAACAGAAGTTTGCTGCTGCTGCTACTGCTTCTGCAAAGAGTGGCATCTAGGATGGAACAAATCCTCCTGGGTCACAAGCCCACAGCTGTCCACTGGTGCCCCTCATGTGACTTGCAGTGGGCTGAGAAAAGATTAAACATATAATAATAATAATATATAATTATATTAAACATATAATAATAATAATAACCCACAGTGTTGGGAACAATGACCAGAAGTTCAAATTTCTTCTTTCCCATGGCCTGAGTGACTAACCGAGGTTAGTAGTCATTGCACACAAAGTCAATGCAATTCAAGGATGTAGGATCCCTGGAAATTTCTCAAAACCCTAGGATAAAATTGCTTATGTTACATATAAATCACAAATGAGGAAGCTCCAAATTGCCTGGAGATACGGAAAAGTGGCAAGTGTCAAGCCATTCCTGACAGATTCAGATATGTCAGTGCTAGAGAAAATGTTTCAGCTTCCCAGATTTTCTCAGATAAAACTACAGTCAAAACAGAAGAGTTATTTAGTCCCTAAAATTGTCTTCCTTTGAATTAAAAATGCTTTCTGAGAAATAAAAAGTCCTAATATTTTTTCAAAATTTTTAATTTAAAAAAAAACAGCATTCAAAAATTATGATATTCTTTTATTATGGTTTTTCACTTGTTAATTTTTGTGTTTCATTAATTATGTGATACATAGCAGATTCTTAGTCTTTCACTGTAATATACCATCTCTTAGAAACACACACTTTAATAGGCTACATACTCCTTCTGGCTTGTACAACATGTCTAGTCAGCTCCTAAAGCAGATGAATGCAGGTTTGTGTATGACAGGTTTGAGGTAAAAAAAAGGGTGTTTGTGAAGGCCATCTTTAGCCTCAGGGGTCAACTTATGCAATATCTTCTGCTTTGAAATACCCTCTGCTGGAGCCTCTCTTCCTATCAAGCAGGGACAATTTTAGACCAAAAAAAGGGTCAGATTAGCCACACTGAACACCCCACTTCTAAACATGCGGGATTTTTTTACTAAGAGATTAAAGTGCAGGCACACTGTAAATTTGTCACACGCTCACAGACTGATATCTTCTTTCTGCCTCCAAACCCTTCTGCATCCTGTGCATCTCTCACTAAGATCCGTGCAAGTATCTACAAAACCCATGTGTATCAATAAGTTCAAGCTGGATTCAAACCACAGCAAAACACAGCTTTCTCGAAGTCTACAGGAGTAGCAAATACTATAAATCTAAGGTTAATGACAGAAAATGCAATGCACAGTGCACAGATCCAATGAATGCTCTAAGAAATCATTCCCAAGTGTACCAGGTGGACAGACTCAGACTAGCTTCTTGTGATAGTGATAGAAGTGTTCCAGCATTCACACTGTGCTTACATATGCAAGCACTCCATGGTGAGAGTTACATTTTCTGAAGCATGAATATAAAATAGAGAAGCTTTCAGTGGAAAATATGTATACTTTCATCAGTATTTTTCATTTAAATGTTCTTGCATGCTATTCAGCGCCATCATTTAGAACATAAACTCATGTTTTTCTTGGATCTTAGTTCATGAATGCTGCTCAGAAAGGGCTATGGATTCCACAAGAAGCATCAATCCAGAAATTGCTCCACATGAGGTAAACTCTGACCTTATGTCTGCCTCCTAGAGAAATTAAGCGAGTGTTATAACTATGAGCATCTCAAAATTATGGGTGACAAAGTCTGAAAGAAAGATGAATATTTAGGTTAGCAGATAACTCTCCAGAGTTATCCATCCATCCATCCATCCATCCATCCATCCATCCATCCATCCATACATCCACCCCCACTAGAAAGCAGCTTCACATCAGATGAAGAGCAATAGATCTTACAAACACACAAAAGCAAAGGGAATGAACTCAGTCTGAGCACCATTCAAAGCAATACACAAAATGAATTCTGGAATGACGACAAGAATATCTATATGGACATAAACTATAACACACTCTGCCAGAAGTCTGACAACTAAGGGTAGGAAGAAAAGATATATGCAAGAGTTTAGACCACGTTTACGAAGTTCTAAAATATGAAAGACGTGAACTCTTTTGCTATATCACAGTTCCCTTATTTAAAATCCTGTAAGTCAGTATTAGCTGCAGTAAAATGGCTGAAAATTGTCTTATCTCATTCAACATCTGTTGGATTTTCGCATGATAAAGAGTATCTTCAGTCCATATATTATTTTAATATCTAGGTAAGCCACATTCTTAATTTTCTTTAGCATGTCACTAAAATCTAGAAGAGGGAAAATATAATTTTTAGACCCTTTTGAAAGCTCATGTGACTAGAAGTGTATCATGCTGACTTCTAATTTCTCTGAAGAGGATTAAGAAAACAGAAGATTTCCCAAAAATGCCCAGAGATAGAAGACATGATCTGGCAGCCTTACTCATAGGCCACCCATGGAGTGAAGGACTACTTAACACAAGTACAGTTCGTAGGTTCTGGATTTATGAAGCTAATGGAAAATTAGATCATTTTATTTGCATTTTGTGAAATGTAAAAGCAGTAAATAGTAGAAGAAAAGATTTAAAGAACCTGTCTGTTTGTTTGTTTCCCATTATTAGGTAACACTGGGAGATGTTAATAATCTGAATTTTATTTTTTAAGAGTGTGTAGTACTAGGCTTATGCAAGATATGACTTCTGGTTAAAGTTGGTAAACTTCTGAATTTCTACTATGTTCATTCTTGAAATCCAATTTTCAAGAGGATGCCAAGTCCTTGGTGAAAACAGTTTTTTCTTATATACTTACCAATGGGTTAGAAGTAGACTGGGATCATATGGGAATAATCAATCACAGTTTACATTTAGGCCATTCAGCACATTTAGTACACACTTACACAAACAATGTATAAAAAGATATATACTATTAAAAACATTGTTTTGACACAACTCAAGAAAATACAGAGTCAAAGTATTCTAGGTCATTTGGACACATCTTTGTTCCATTAATTTTAATGGAAGAAATGCCTTGCAGTGATACAATTTCACAGAAGCCAGTTGAACAGTACTGATTTACTTTTGCTAAGAGCAAGGGTGTAGATCTCCCAAAAAAGAATCAGTTTGTGAATCAAAATGATACTATGTCAAAAAAATTTAAAAGTACTCTTGTTTCTCAAAGACATATTGGTTAAAACCCAGAATTAAATACAGAATTATAGAATAAAAAATTTCCAAAAAATCTCGAAAGGCCACCTGCTGAAAATAGGGTCCACTGTAAGTAAATGTCTTCTAGAGGACTGAGTTATATTGGACAGCATACTAGTCCTATTTAGCTACAGACAATTCTTAAAAAATTTAACAGGCCCCAGGCATTGATGATGTATTAGACAATTCACCTGTTCAGAAAGGATTATTGTGAGCATGATGAGTTCAGCATCAGTGAAATGACGCAAGAATAGTTGATGGTCACCTCCATGCCCACTTGTCAGTTTTAATAAGTGGTCAGTCTTACATATTTGCTGTTTTGTGCACTGTGAAAATGTAAGGACATCCTATCCTGATATGTTGCAGATTTCTAAAATGTCTTATCTGTGAAACTGATGTTTTATTGTTTCTTTTAGTATATTTTGTTCTTCCAGCAACAGTGGAGGGATAATCTCTCTGGAATATTGAGTCTGATTATACTGAGTAAGGCTGATATTTTTACCAAATAAAAAGTAAATATAGAACTGTGTGAAGGCTAATCTGGAGACAAGAAGTATCATTTAATTGGCTTGTGCTGATAGCCTGGTATTTTTTATATTTAAATAAAACATCACAGCCCAATTGTGACTTCATGTCTTTAGTTAAGTGGAAAATAGCACATGCTTTAACAAACAGATTTTTTTTTTTTTGCTTACAGATCTATGCAAGTAAGAATTTGCAGACAACACAGTAAGATATTTTGCCTGCTAATAATGAGTTGAAAAGCTTTGTAATCTGTAAAATAAGAAGGACAAAGAGCTAAAAAATAATACAAAACAAAACCAAAAACTGCAGGGTACCTCAGAAAGAGCTGATCAATTTACAGCTGCAATCCTTTTATTTTCTTTTTCCCTCCTACACCAGAACTGTATGTTCTGGTGGTGTGCAATGATTGCCTTCTATAGCGGCTAGAGCAATGTAACTCTCTTCAGAGGACCTTTGTTTTCTTCTGCATTGTAAAGAAGACCCCTTTGGAGAAAAGGGCATTGAAAGGTGATGAATTTGGCATGGAAAAGGCATCACAGAGCAAAGCTGCAATATTGGGATACTGCTAGAACACTCATTAATGTCATCTCATTATAACTGCTTAAGATGCTCCATACGCACCCAGCCTTGCAACCATTTCCTGGACTATTTGCTTTTAACACCTTGCTCCTTTCTGTGTGTACCTCCAGCACTCCCACTTTTTATCTCATCAGCCATGAACTCATCACCTTTGCCTTCAACAGCCCACTCCTGCTAGCTCACAAGGACTAGCAAAACATTGCCCACATCTTAAATTCACAAACATTTTCATGTTTAAAGTCCCTGACAGTGTCTGGGTAGCCAGTGCCCTGAGATCACAGCCACATATGCAGCTCCACATTGTCTTGTAGTTTCTTTGTGCTTCCTCTGGCTGCAATAGGCCTACCAGTTGTGTCTGTCTCATACTTAAAAGTTGTGAGTTGTGTAATGAAGGATTTTCTTCCTTCTAAGCCTTTTCAGAGTGTTCAGCTGGGTCAGTGATCACTGCTCGTGCACTGCTAACATACATCCAAGGGGTAATAGTCAAATATTTGCTCTCAAGAAGATAACAAAAGTATTACTTTTTGCTACCCAGACAGAAGAATAATGGAAAGTTCTTAAGACAGTAAGACTTACTTTGAATATTTGCTAAAAGAGTTTAAAAACTGATAGGGCTGTCATTTATTTGCTAGCATTCCTCTGAATAAAAAATTACTGCATGTTATCAACATTTTGATTAAGCCAGCCAATTGCTGATTTGTTGGGTTGTCTAGCTTTTAATGGATTTATGTATGGAAATGCTTAAAAAATGGAAGAATATTTGCAGAAATACTGTCTATAAAGCCTTCAGTAAAACATGTCATCTATGGGAATGTGTAGTATACTCAGTGATTTATTGCTTTCCATTTAATGACACTTGCTGAATTCTGAAGGACTTTCTCCTGACATATAGCATTTCTTTTCTGGTCCTTAAATACATGCACATTCACACACAAAACCACATTGAACAAGACAGATGTATTAACATTTGTTAGCAGGTCAGACCAAAACATTATCAAGGACACAGTGTTCTCTTTGACCTGCTAACACTTAAGCAAGCTGCAACAGCCCTGTATAATTCAGATTGTAATATGTTTTACTTAACCTTTGTTAACTAGCACATGAAGGAACAGCTTTTCTTTTTAGGGAGGACAAAACATGGTGTTTCAAAAGGGCTTATGTGAGTTGAGAGTACAGCTCTGTACACAGTTAAATCCTACATTTGACTGCTGAAACCATTCTTTCCCCTTTCCACCCAAATCCACATGGAAACAACAGAATAGGGGAAAAAATGGCTGAATTGAAAATACTTTGAATTTTTTTCCATACCAAAACCAAAAGATTAAGACATCTTCTCCCGTTTGCACATGATGTTCTCTTGTGGACAAAATAAAACATCTAAAGGCACATGTCAGGAAAGACCAAGGAAACAAAGGACTAGGTTCATAAATATGTTGCAAGATAAGCTTCACTAACCTAGTCATTGGAGCACATCCTGTTGTCTTCAAACTACAGTTGTTGCCTCTGCTTCTGGGATTTGAGGTCAGAGTGTTGTACACTACTCCAGGCTACTTCTCAAAGTATTTGGAGACACAGATATCAAAGATAACTGATACTACAACCTAGACTTAGCTCAAAGCACTCCAGCCTTATAGGCAAATTTTGATTTTCCAGTGTCAGTAAAATGTAGTCTGCCAGGGAAGACATCAGAGAAGCAGTGAGATTTCTGGTAGAAGCCTCGGAACTGAAACACTGGGATTTTAGGAGGTAGATGGGAGTGAGTGTCTAGGAGGAAATCCTGCAGTTTACAGGGGATCAGGAGCCATGGCCTTCCTGTCTTTCCACTTCTCATTGCTTCCCTATCATTTTCTTTCTACTTGTGGTCAAACCATTAAACAGACAATCAAAAATCATTCCAGTGTGACTCAGAATTGTGAAATAGCCTGAGAAGCCACCATCTTCTGTTTGTTTTCTTTTCCAGCAGTAATTTCCAGGAGGGCTACAGCACAATCTCACAGCACAGTCTCACAGTGACAGATGCAATCTGTCACTGGCTTGAAGGCAGGCGAAGTGAGGAAGGAGGAGGAGGTAAGAGCTGTAAAAAATTAAGAGATTTCTCAAGACCCTCCCCTGGAGGTCCTAGAAGATGTTAACATAAGGTAAGTGGCTAGGGTCAGTTCTGGAGGCAGATTAGAAAAAAAAAATAAATTTAGACTAATAAAAGCTGAAAGAGCTTCTGTAACTCATCATGTTCCCGTTTTTAAAAGTGCCAGTATGAAAGAGCCACTAAAATAAAGACCTTCAGTTTTCTGATTTAAATAAATAAATTAAAAAACACATCAGTACTAAAGGGATACCTGTTACATTGCCCAAAAGTAGAATTTTTTTCTAAAATGAATACAGCCATTGGGGAATAAACCTTATTGTTCTATGTGTGAAAATTCAGGTTCACACTGGTCTTCAAACACTTTCCAACACAACTATTGTTTCCTTCCTCAGAGCATTCAGAACAATGGTGAGTGCCTGCAAGATGAAGGTTTCAATATCTGAAATACAGTCTCTGCTCACAGAGTAAACAGTTTTCTTAGGATCTACTGTCTTTCCTTCCCAACTCTGCAGGCTTACTGAGGAAATAATTGAAAAAAAACTAAGCTAAACAAGGTAGACTTACAAAAGAAGACAGACCATCTAAAAATACAACTGTGGAGTAGTCTTTACAGGTAAAGGCTGCAATCACTGACAAATCTCTGATATTCATCAAAGCCAGAATTTCCTCCCTTGGCTTTCAGCCCCTCTTCAACATACATGGTGACTTGTCAAATAACAACAAATTACTTAATTTCTTGGTTAGAGCTCCTGTATCTGAATGTTCAAATGCCCTAGGTATCAGCTCAACCTCCACAGTACATTTGAATGGGAGCACAGTGGAAGTGGAAGAGTACTTTTCAAGTGCATAAAGTAGCATTTCTGCTTTTAAGATGCGTACTATGAAACACTGCTTTAATTCCTCAGCAAATCTACCCCAGAATAGACAGGCTGAGCTCAAGCACTCCAAGAATACTTTTAACAGTCCAATCCAAGTGCTTTAGTCCTGGCTTTCCTTGTTTCTCCTCTCTGTATGGGGAAGGAGCCAAAGTAGGGGGGGGCACATTTCCTATGCAGCTTTACCTGTCATGGGTTTGGCACCAACAGCTACAAAAACCCCACTCTGAACGTAAGGCTTTCCAGTATGGGTTGAAATTGCACACATCAATAACGTTTCCCCATGAGAAGATATATAATGTTTTCCTTTGGGGCAGGAGATCTCTATTATTGTATTAAAGTTAGCCTGTTGCACAATTTTGATTACACTGTGTCTGTTTTAATCAACTGCTTCACTCTGTGATATTGCTTAAGGAAAAAAAAAAAAGAAGGAATATAATTTTCTCCTCAAATCTGTCATCAAGAGCACCAGACACCCTCTTAATAAACTTTTGTTCAAAACACAAGTTTTGCCAATCTCAAAGGCTGTCATCTCTGAGGTACATCGAACTAATTAGTAATTTAGCAGGAGTAGAGGGAAAAAAGTTCACTTCAGGCACTTTAGTAGACAGAGACAAAGAACAAAGTTCCTTTATCTGTATTAATACTTAAAAAAATAAAATTAATTACCTGCAGCTAAAACAGTACCTGGAGTGATTTTATGGAGTTAGTGCTTAATTTGAAAACATTCACAGACTAAAAGTATTTAATTAAACTAATTAGACACCAAATTGCTTTTCTTTCAATGGAAGGAAAACAATATTAATAAATAAGTAATCTTAATGTATGTATTATAGTAAAGACAGTATTAGACTCACCAGGATCCCAGATAGAGGTTCAAGCACAGCAGTATCTGCCTCCCACCACTGAAATGTTGATTCCCACTGGTATGTATCATGGTCAAATCTGTCTCCATCCCCACCCCAACTGCAGGCAGCCACAGCATTTACCCCAAAGTCTATTTCACTTTTCTGTTTCAATTGTTGCTGTCTTACTGATGGGAGTTCTGCTTATTTTCCCGGGGAAATTGGATGATCTTACTACAAGAATATTTTGTTTTCCAATGCACAACACAGATCCATGCCATTTCCAAAGCCAGGGTGGACAATCCTTTGTGTGGCCAAACAGAATCAATTATTTCAGGTATATTCAAGAGAAAAGAACAAAATCCTCTTTTTATATATATATATATATATATATATATATATCCATCTCCTAAATCAACCCGTGGCTAACAGCCCTGATTTGTGACAATTTGTGCCCTCTAAGTCAAAGCTGTATCAAACTAAGTACCTGTACCACAGCCCAGTAGCCTACTGGTACACCTCACTTGAATTCCTTGCTTCCCATAGCTTGGTTGCACTGGAAGAAGGGTATTTTCTATAATAATATTTGTGTACAATTTTTTTAAATTGTTTTATATATACAACGATAAATTAAATATGTAAAATCAGTATCCAGCTAGTCACTATTGCCTATGATGTATTATAGCTACACGCATAAAGTCAAAGAAATAAACATAGAAAGGCTTTTATATGTGATTAAAAAGAAGGGAAAAGTATCGCAAGAGTGATTAAATATATTCGATTGTCCTTTATTTTTTGTGTTTAGCCTCTCAAACAAGCAGTTTGCATGATGAGAACTTTCAAACCTTCTGCAAAATCCAAGGGAATTAGGAAATTATTCAGTGAACCGGTATAATTTGTCTGGGTTTTGGGTCTTTCTCAGTCTGTTGCTTGAACAACACTTCCTTGAATCACAACACAAGGTATTTTTTAATAAAATGAAGTAATAAGTATTGGTGTTTGGTGACAATGAAAAAATGGTATTATGGGTGCACCTTTGCATGGTTCAATCTTTCCTTCTTTTAACTATCAAAACCAAATATAAAACCATTGCACGGTTCCCCCAGTCATACACTACAGTTCACCATTTCACACACCATACAGTTTGTTATTTTTTTAGGGTGTTTTGTTCTCTTTGGGGTCGTAACCCTGCTATTATCTCTTGTAGGACCAAAAATGTCAATGGTAAATTGTATATGAATTCAATGAAAAGATCTCATTGGTTTTTAAAATTTATATGAGATTCATCTTGCTTTTATATAAAGTAGATGACTGTGTACAGATGTCCTTACCTGACAGATGACTGGTAGAATATTAGTAGTCAGAATGGTATTTTTACTCCTGAGAATGTTTTTTTACCACATAGAAACAGCATAAGGCATTCTAGTCCTAATTGCTTGAAGCGTAAATAGACAAAGCAAAATACAAAATGAACAGAAGAAAAATGCTGTTTTCAGTGTCAAACCTTCCCATGCACGCTGGAGCTGGGCACTCATCTGGCTCACAGAGCCCTGCAACACCTGTAATCCAGCTATAAGGGGTAATACCTGCATAAGGAGGAAGCACCTAGAGAGTTTTTGCAGAAGTATCTAAATTCCTAAATATGTTTTGTAAAACCTTAATATTAATTGACTTGCCTAAAAAGACACAGACACTTCTCAGAAGAAGAGGGGGTCCTCTGAGTCCCAGAAAAGTGGTTTAATTGCCTCAGCATTGTTCCTTATCAAGAGCTATAAGACTATAGAATAATTGCATGATAACAGTGCTTAAAAGCTCATCATTTGGACCATGGAAAGTGAACTGATGAGCTGTAAACTGATGTTTGGAAAGGTGACCTGAATGGAAAGCAAATATTTTTTCAGTCACTTATTCTCTGAGATGGAAAATTTGAATTCTAAACTACAGAAACCACTGGCAGTTATTATTTTTAAAATACCTTAAAAAGAGATGAATAAATGAGTTTTCTGCTGTCTGAGGATACTAGTACTAAAATGGGATGGTATAATTTAAAAACACTCTAGAAATAAGCAAAGTCACATCGTATTTCAGTTTCTTAATTTTACTTGTAAATTTTCACCAACTTGCCATAAGTAAACTGCTTACAGCATACTGTAATCATTTGCCAGTCACAGTCAAACAAGTGAGATTTCTGGGTAGGCCATTTGCTTTGGATTTGAATACAAATGACAGAATTATTTGGATATACCACAATTAAGTCTGTCCAGTTATGATGGCCATTTAATGAGCTTCAGAAAGGCAGAAAGGAGTTGGCTCTACCTGTCTAAGCAGGGTTTTAATATGCCATAAACCTAACATAATAAATAATTTAAGTGCTGAAATATAACAAAGCTAAGACTTTCCCACTGACTCCGTAATGTGGATTGTCACACATGGAGACAGCCATTAGAAATCCAACCAATAACAAAGTGAAAATGAGTAGATCACAATATTTGACTGCTAAATATTACAAATGTGCTGTCTCTCTTCATAGCAACACGTTATGGTTTGAGATAGTTGTAACCCGCACTTGACAGACATTTTTGTGGCTGTGCCTATGGGTCTGCTCTCCTGTGTCATGTTGCTAGAAGGCACAGCCCTGAGAAAGAGTGAGTGAATGAATGAAGGAAGACAGGGAGCACCTCACAGAGTTATATCAGAAATCATACGCTGCCCTATTTTAAACAGAAAACCCAAATGATTTCTATCAGACGCTAAATTAACCCAGCGGGGATTTCTCACTGTTCCAAGTGGAAAACTGCTTTATTCGTAAAAATAATTGGATATTTGAGAGATCGCCATGTTTCATATCATGAGTTGTAGATGTTGGCTGGTCCATAAAGGACTATCATGGGGTCTGCACACCTTTACCAAGGCAATTATGCAGTTGGTTAAGTTCAGCAATGCCCTGAAACCTAGCTTTAGGACAGATTCAAGGTCCTAAACCAACAGAAGTTGGCCTTTTCAGTGTCAAGCAGGAACCAAGTTGGCAGCATTGCCCTAGGAGCCTCCTCTGTCACTTATGACATGGAAAGGAAATGGAAATGATGCTGAAATGGAAACACACAGAGATGAGGGCGATAAGAGGACCAACCACCTTTAAGCAGGAAATATGAAAATTACCCTTAGTTATGGTCCTCCAGGAATAAAGGGACGATATGATTTTTACATCTGTTAAATTTTCTAAGTCCATTTTTCTTTATGGTGACAAAAATACATAATTCAAAGACAAAACATTTTTCTACCACCATAAAAAGTTCACAAGTTATGAGGTAATTGCATTAGCACGCTGAGAAAAGAGAAGAGAATGCAAGAAATCCTGATTGGCGTTTCTCTGTTTAAAAGGAATTATTTTCCAATACCTGAGCATGCCCAGAGGAGCTAGTCTCTGAGCAGCTGTGAAACAGAACCTTTTTACTTCAGGGTTAGTGCAGGGAGCTCATTAGCACAGCCTCAACCCTCAGCTAAACAGCCTTGTTTGCATATTGAAGCAATAGAATGTGAAGGTGTTAAAAAGGAAGAATTGCAGCCGCTACTCCTGACTGACATGTCTATCTGGGCTCTTGTGTTTACAAGAGAATAACGAAGCTGCCCCAAAGCCCCTACTGGGCCTGATTATTATGCAGAGGCTTCTTAGATTATGTATAATTGATATCCATTTTCCCTCCAGCTAACCAATGGCAGCTCTCAGGAGTAATGCTCACTCTCCTGCATCTTACCAAGCAAGCAAACACTGGAAATTGCTATCTTTTGCTAAGCTTAATAATTTTTAAAGACCAAAAATTGACATTTACATTTTTCAGAAGCACAGATGACTGCATTGTTGGTGGGGGTTTCCTGCTAATAATAATCAAACAGTGGAGATACTGTATTTAAGGGTGTTGATGATCTGGGGCTATGTTTGTGTATCATTTCTATATATTTATACACATACACATTCAATGGACTGCCTATATAATGTGTGTGTATGTCCCAGTTTTCTCATACACTAACAATATGGCAACAAAAAACAAGGACAGGTTCTGAAAGATTATTTTCTGCCATTTTTAGTGAAAGATTTGCAAGGTGAGTTATGCAGGCAAGGACATTTCTTCAATTACATTTACCTGTCCCCTTTCTGTACTTACAATAGTTATCTTCATCCTTACAATTTAGGCCAAATGTCCAACTCCTAAATCTGACAGAGGAATGAAATTGAGTAGCATAGTGTTCACTTTTTGTTTCTCAGATAGTTCTCTGCTCTTCTAAGAGAAAATCCCATTGAAGTTTTCCCTCAAAACTACATTTAGCCTTTCAATTACAAAGCAGCTATGAGACAGGAGAGGTTTTTTTATTTCATTGGTCAATTTTTTGTTGTTTTTAGGGGCTTTTTTTGGTCTGTTTCAGAGCTTTTGAAAGGATGTTTGTGTGGGAGGAATGGGCACAATAATTTTTAAAGTTTTGCCAGAAAAGAGTTGATCTTGAAAATTAAATGCTAATAGCTTGCGATAAACATGCAAAGTCTGTATAACCCTCTCAATGTGCTGTACTTCAATCCTGACCTTCAGCCTTTTTGCTTTTTTTTCCTGGATATCTCTTCAGCACAAACTGTCAGTTGCATGGAGAATTTTTTATCCATACAAATAGTTTCCAGAATAAGGATGTGTCCAGTCCAATCATTTTCATGTCACCTTTCTCTCTAGAGGTGAAGACCAAGCTCACTAATCCTTTCTGCTACCTAGCCTTGGCAGAATTTTAATTTTAATCTGCTCTCTTAGGAAATGCATGAGAAAATGCAAGGAATATTAATACATGGGCTGAACTGGGTTGAATGTGAAAAGGTGAACGTTCTTCCACTCACTTATATACCTATTCAAAAGCATAGCCATTATGAGTGCACTAAACCCTCTCTCTGCACAGAGCAAGGCAAACCAGCAGAAAGGAGGATCATGAATTGATAGAACCTCTTACAATCACTTCTATAACTACCGAAAATCTACATACTTCTTCCATCCACCGATAGCCTGAGTAAAACTAGATAAGAATAAGGAAGGAGAATACAACCTGATTTCTGTTCCAGTAACTTTCCAGAAACCAGGGAGTAGTCATGGAAAGCTGAACGGCTTGCAGCTGCCCTTACTTTAGCATACCCACCTTTATGTTATGGAAACATAAATAGACAGAAACCGACCATAGCAAAAAAATTTCTGCCTAAAGGAAGGCAGAAATAGTCCCAACAGGCAGTCATACACATAATGATCTCCTGACCTGTATTTAACAAAAACTACACACTAGTTCTAAGAACAAGTGAAGTCAAATAATCGTTTCAGAGTCGCACCTTTGGCCAGTGGACCACAGGACTGCAGTCTGCACGACCACACAAAAATTTCAGGCTACATAATTACATTCCAAAGTCCTGCTTTGACCATGTAGTCAGTTAAGTGATATATAGGTCTTCTTTTTTATAATATAAGCATCTGGTTTTTTACGTAAGCCTCTGCAAAGTGGCTCACTGCAGTTCTACAGAGAGCTTACTGGTCACATATGTCTGTCTCTCCACCTCCTTTCAGGTGCTAACTTTCATTAAAAGAAGTTTTAATTAAATATTAATTTATTACTTATTTATTACATAGTGCTTTTTCCATGTCAAGAACTGCTGAGCTTGCCATACAGATACTATTTGATCTCTGGGAGGAAAGGATGTGTCCATGGATGGGAGGGGGCATGATCTATATTGAGGTGCAGGTCACGTTATGAAAGACTTAGGTCACATCCAGCATTTATGGTAAATCTCAGGAGTGGCTCTATTAAAAGGCATACTTTTGTTGTTCACACATTCAGTATTATTTTGAGATGCTCCTTGAAAGTATTTGTGGTATTTGGCCATCACCTACCCTTGAAAATAAAACTATCAGGAAGAGTTTCACCTCTGTTTTTGCCTTCCCTCTCAAAAACTGAATCACAAGCCTTCTTTGATTTCCACCAGTGTCCAGTAGAGACCACTATACTTAGTTTTTCTTCAGAAATATGGAACCATCTCACTGCTTTGAGTTTGGGAGTCATCTTCAGCAGGTATCTCTCAGGAAACATGTCCAGCCCAGTTTGCCAGGTACTTGTAGAAGCTATCAACAGAGATAGGGGCTAACTTTAATAACACAAAATCTGGACTCATGGGGGTGTGATTCTTTTCCTTCTTTCTTTTGTTATATAAGTCTAAAATAAGGACATAAAAGCCATCCTTCTGAAGAGCAGATCCTGTTTCTCAGTATACTTTCCCTGAGGAGTCACCT
Source organism: Pipra filicauda (assembly GCF_003945595.2). Classification (NCBI taxonomy): domain Eukaryota; kingdom Metazoa; phylum Chordata; class Aves; order Passeriformes; family Pipridae; genus Pipra; species Pipra filicauda. The sequence continues at coordinate 1,290,734 of NW_024104310.1, forward strand.
AATGAATACTGAATGTTTTTCTTTTATAATATAAAATACTTTCCAAAGTCCATTTACCATCATCACAGGAATAAAAATTGTGCTGACTATCTGAAAAAGATCATAATAAGTAAATATGCCATGTGATGTGCAGACTAGAGCTTTGGTCCAGTTCACTATATGATCCATCTACAGCAATTAAGAAATATTCAAGGTTTTGTCCAGGAAAGCATTTAAGTATTAAGTTATATATACAGACATACTGAGTTTAAAAGGTTGACTGAGAATCTCATAAGAGGTTTTTCTTTTTCTTTCCTTTCGCTTTTAGATTACACGAGATTTTCCTCACCCTGTGTTGGTAATTCTTTTTCCAGATCCAGGGGAAATCAAGGCACACAGCCATACATGAAAATCTATATTTTAAATCAGTTCTGCAACACATTTTTTATATTTATTATCTCTTTATCATTTTTCTTGGTAGTAACAGGGGTCTTTTGAGTCACGGCTTCTGTGCCACACTGATGGCACAAAGGAAGCCACAGCATGAAAAAGACTGCAGGACATGATTATAGCAAAGAATAATTGAAGTCCCAGGAACCTATAGTCCAGAATAAATTTTAGCCTGCCATTCAGTGTGTTCTGCATTCATTACTATTCAGTGGAAGTGCCATACACACAAACAATAAAAAGTTTACTCTTGGCACTAGAAATTCTCACCTGCAAGAAGGTAAAACAGTCTAAAGTGGAGATAAAATAACTGTTGGAATGAATATTTAATGACTTCTTCCAGAGGTTAGCACAGAGAGAGAGGAGAACAAAGTTTACCATTCAGAGACTACTCTTGTATAAGGCCAGGGAAATTTGTTTTACAACTCCATTGAAATATAACATAATCTTCCTCTTTATTAGGTAGATCCTTGTTTTAATTTGTTGCTGCTCTCTAACACTGAGAAACACCTGAAACTTTCTGTATCCTAAAGAAATAGACTATATTTGTATATAAATACAGAAATAGTTCTAGTCTCTTTAGTAGCCACATTGTATCCTACTATAACAGAGGAACTTAACACAATGCATTTGCAAAAGTCAGTGCCCAGGAGCTACCTCAGCTCTTCATTTCCTCTATATCTTGCTGGGCTATAGCTAATAGCTAATATGTTGATCTGAATATCACTGATCTTAGTGCCTTGCAAAATGTTCTTTTGAATATAGGTTCCTAAAAATTGACATAATTTTGTGTACAGGTATCACAAAGACAGTATCACAACGAAAAGCAATGGAGAGACATTAAAAGTACCACTAAAAGACAATCATCTCTCCCAGCACGAGCTAAAATTTCAAGTCCTAAGAATCTGATTATGTCCATAAAAACATAGGTCCAAAAGCTGCTATAAAGAACAGTGCCTTATTTGTTTTTAAGCCTGTTAGTCTTTCTATCTTTTGTGTCTATCACTGGATTTCTCTTCATTTCCTGCCAGACCAGCTATATAGATAGAATGCCACAGAGACAAGAGAAAACTTCCCCAACCAGGTGCAACTCACTTGGGCTGCTTTGTTCCTCAGGAGTTCATTTTCAGGCAGCACCTCATTGTTTCAACGAATTAATCACCAAAGCCCTGGTCTGGTAATGAAGTGCTGTGGATTTGCAAAAGCTCGAAAAGCATTACATTTATTACCTGAAAGAAAAATGAAGTGAGTGCTCAGTATGGGAAAATGAGCACAATGATGCTGTCAGAGGACAGTCTTCCTCTGGAGCTGTTACTAGTAAAGCCAGCTAAGTCCCAAACTCTGTGGTTCATTTTTGGCCTGCACCAAGTAGTCATCTCTATACTTGTACTTGAAATCTAGAACTCTATGGATCTTGGGTTGTTGTTTTCCACAGGTTTGGTGAAACAAACTATTCTCAAAGACTGGCATCAGTGTGATTTTTGTTAGTACTCATACAGGCTTAGATTCAAATACAGGTTACTCATTAGTCTATTTTCATCCTCCCTCTTTCCAAGCCTGTCATAACTATTACCATGTTCTGAAGGAACAATTGTGATGTTTATGTTATTATTCAAGTGGGTAAATTCATTACATTCTACTTTATCTCATAACATTTCTGCATTTTACCACCGTAAAATAAGACAGACAGGATTTTCAGGAGACAGGATCGGCAGATGTCTTTAGCTTTAAGCCAGAACAAGAGAATGGAGAAAGCACTATAAATGTATAAATGTGGCATTTCCTGAGTCCCACTGAAACACCCTGCAGAAACATTCAGCATATGTCTCCTCTGACACTTGAGGCTCAATCCAAGACTGCTATAACAGTCAGTCTCTTAATGCTACACTGAGACCTCCTCTGCTCAAGCTCCACAACTCTCTCGAGAGGAAGAGTCAGCAACTCTTCAGCAAAGTATTGTTGTTGGTCCAAGCTCTTACTCGTGGAGATGGATCAAGCATAAGAAATCATCCACCACCAAACAGACCAGCTGAGTTTTTGCAGAATGGATACCCTGAGATTGAGACAGGGCTTGGCTGCTTGAAGAGTAGGTGCTGCCACAGGAGCTCAGTCATGACAGTGTTGCTCTGGATATACTAAAGTTACTCTATTTCTTTCAATTGCAATTACTGCAGCTGAAGTAGAATCAGTGCCAAATAGGTTGTAATTCTGACACACAGCACTTGGGAGCTCAACAGCAAAAATGCATCCCCTGACCTTTTATTGGAAATTCATCTCCTAGCACTAAGAAAGAGGAGAAAATAGTGTATGCTGAGGCTTCCTATTAAAGCATCACCAAACCTGTCAAGTGCTGAACACATATTGTGCTTAAACACATGCCAAGACAATCTTTGTCTCTCAACGTTTCCTAAATCAGCACAGTCTCCTATAGGAAATTTCCTAAAGGAAATACATTTTACTTTCTTTCAGCACAGTAGAATTGCCTAGTTTGTTCATGGCCCTTTTCAGGACCATAATATGAGCCATTAAGCAAAACATATCCATTCAAGATTCCCTATTTAAAAAAAATTTATAACAATATCAGAACCATATCTCTGCATGATTCCAGAATATCATTTAATAAAATTTAGAGAGTGAGCAAGGAATATGCTTCATTTGGTTTACCTCGCATTACAAATACCTGTAAATACACACACAAAGAAAGCATAAAACATAATTATTTTTTTAATGAATCATACTGTGGGGATTTATCTCATCCATTTAACAACACAGACTCTGAAATTAAGGTAGTTCAAAAGAAAACACACATGATCCTGTTGTAGGTGCTTAAGACAAGTGTAATGAAGCTAAAAGTTGGCTCAGTCTAGATGTCCAACATTAAGGTGCATGAAATTAAGAAATTAAGAAGATGAAGACTCATGGTAGTGCTGTGTGGCAGACCAAAGCAGCAAAGGATTTGGGCCAATGTGGAAGGACTGGGACCAGGTGTATGAACCATTTTTGTTACAAACTGAAGAAGAGATATAATTCTGCCTGTACTTCTTGGAGAATTAGGTTTTCTGATCACAGGTGACAAAAGGGATTTGTAAGACAAGAATATATTGTTGTTCACTTAATGAAGTAATGAATTTGAGAAACCTTGTATAACACCCCAAGGCACTGATTCCTCCTCCTATGACAAATAAGCTACTGTATGAAATTTAAAAATTAAGATCTATCTACACTGAAAGCGGAGTGCAAGGGCAATTTGTAGGCATGCAGGGCAGCAGCAGATTTTCAGTGATAGATTGATTCCATTCCCCAAACATGAGAACTTTTCTTAAACAAAAATACTTCTGCACCTCACACCTTCATCCAAGCCTTACCATACTGACCTTCTCAGTATCTCTCATTTTGGTGATTAGGATTTATTCATGTGTATTACATCAGAAATGTATACATTTTTGATACTAAGAAGGCTTAGCTGGACTTTCTCTAAGACTTTTAGATGCTGACATTGAAAGAAATAGCCATAATAATTAAAGAGGTAGGACAGTCACTTAAAACAAAACAACACAGATGCCCACTTTTTACACTGACTCTCAGAAAATCTTATGTATTTTTAAAATAGAAGTTTCACCAGAAGAGCAATTGGAGTGGGAGGGGTGATGGTGTGTTGGGGCCTGGGAAGTTCAAACAGTCTTCCAGAAATGAGGAATGTTGGCATGGGCAGTGATCTTCTAGTTGTGAAACACTCACGCCACTCACTCAGTCACTCAGAACTAACAAGAAGTCTAAATAAAGAAATTAGCATAGAAAGTAAGGTCTCCCCTGAATTCAAGGTAACAAAACACCTTTATGTAGGCAACTAGCAATCCTTTTAACCATCAGTCATCAGTTCATTCATAGTTGCCATAGCAGAAAGCAACTGAAGTATTTCAAAGAGTGTCATTTCAGAATTGCTGCCAGAAATTAGAGATGAAGGCTTATCAGCACAGAAAACACAAATCTGGCATAGACCTCCTGTAAACCAACAGTAGCAAGGAAAGTGAGAGGCTGAAGTTCAAATGTTTTTTTTATGCCAATTCCACCCTGCTTTGATATTGTAGTTTCTAAGTTTGAATCACTGGAACACAGTAGCTAGTCTCTTGTCTTAGCCAATGTTTGTCTGGCATCTAGCAAAATGCAGCTTTGCCTGTGGTTACAGGCGTTATGATACAAATGCGTAAATATTAAATATAACCATTCATTAAGGGGATAATCTTTTCCTAAAGGTCTCTTATGAAATAATTCATTCTTTCAATAAACTTTTTTTTATCTGCTGGCTAAGGACTTCATTAAAAATACAAAACCTATGAGGAAGACTGAATAGTAATACTAATAAACAAATACTTCTGTGAATATCTTACTTATTAAAAAGAACAATTAACAACCAGCTCCAAAAGGAAGCTTCAGTCTACAAATAACGTGCTTGCAACACAAAAAATTAGAAACATCTTTTCCACATTAAAAGTCAGTTAGAGGAGATATGCTACCAGAGTTGGGACAGAAGCATGGCAAGTTGTGTAGGGGAAAATTATGTTCTGCCATGAGATTAATTTTTGTAATTAGAAGAAAAACAGATGAGTTTTCCTGCACACAAATTTCCCTTCAGAATGCAGTATTATTCTTTGTGGTTACATATCATATTGCATTATCACCTTCTGTTCTTCTCCGTTACTTCTGCAGAGCTTAAATATTTATCCCATTCACCATTCCAGCTCCATGGAATGACTGCCATCTACCATGTAAAAACTTCTCTTTATAGAATATGCTTTGTTTCTAACAGCAAAACGGTTTTTTATAGCTCTATTACAGTAGACATATCATGTCTTTTTCTTACTGCTGCCGCTTAATGAACCCTTCCCAAAATTGTGCCATGCACTCTAAACCAACAGTGGGAAGCATTCTTGCATTAATAGCTTTGTTACCTAAATAATGGAAACAAGCACAGAATGTAAAAGAGGGCATGTTACAGATGGAGAACTGAGACACAGACCGATTTAGTCAAAAGTATTTTCCAAAGGCATACAATAAATCAGTGGCAGAAGGTTGGATTCCTTATTCCCTATTCAGTCTCAAACTTTCCTTTCTTTTATTATTTCCTCTTCCACATGATATTACTTACCCACACACATGAGCAAGATAACTATCACAACTATTATGCTGTGCTATTATATAGCACTAAGGATGAATAAAAATGCAGGCTATGAAGTATATCAGTTTTATACTGTGCTTTTGAATGTCACAGATCTCCACCCATAACAGTTCTGCATCACTGTTTCCATAGTAACAAGATAACATGAGACACTTTGGTGTATGTTACTGTCTCTGAAAGAGTCCAACCTCAAGATGAGAATACCATATTGGACTTTGTAAATGAATTCTGATCTGTGCCTTTCATGCAAAATATATCCCTGAATGATGCACCAACTTGAATAGTGAAGTTATTTAATTTGATGATGATACAAAGACAGAGATTGAAAAGAAAACAGCTTTTAATGTGTAACAATGAGCTGAAAATGGTTTTCTTTTTAGATAACAGGAGCTACAAGGCAACAGATTCTCATGTCAAATTAAATAATGTTTATATTAAATTTACAGGAAGAAATTAAATTATGTTAGTGACATATAAGGCCCAGCAAAAGACTGTAGAGAATTTTTTAATAGAGTAGTCCCCCAGATTACAGTTGACAGTTGAAGAAAAGGTGTTATATGAGCTCACTCATGGTACAGGTAAAATGGTAGCAAGTCATGTGTCTGCACATCCCAGCAGTTGAGATCTGGGAGATGAGAGAAGTAAAAGAGCCCAACAAGAGGACATTAAACTACAGTGGAGCTGAAAAATATCAGCAGGTACAATGGACAAGGAGCTAATTTGTGTGATGTGGTCCAAAACTGCTAGGAATATGTACATGGAGACTGTAGGATAGAAGAGAGAGGGAATGGTACTGCAAAGATAGGTAAGAAAAAAATTACATACAAGTAGACAAATCATGAACATCCACCTCCAGTAACCATTTCTACCACTCCTAAAAATTTGACCTGATGCAGTGCAATACCAACAAACCTCTTCCCGCTGCTGAGCTACAGGGCCCACCACATAAGCTCACTTCCTTGTCTTATTTTTGGAATGTTCTTCAGGATATAAGTTGTTTCATAGAACAGTTTGAAGTGCAAAGTACATATAACGGGTTGTAAAACTTGGGGAATTTTCTGGTTGATTCCCTATGTGGCAGGAATGTGACTGAAATACTGTAGTCTTATAATTCAATTACTTTTTTCATATATTTTGACTGTTTATATTTTTTGTCTACCTTTTGATGTCTAAGAGTTAAATTAATTCAAAACGTCTATGGAGTTGGAACAGCCTCCCTCTGACTTGCAGAGATGTGCATGGCTGGGCTTGTATTCTCCTACCATATGTATCCCTTTTAATGGTTCAGACTTCAAGGGGCTGACAACATCTCTTCATTTGATCAATAGCCTGAACCGTTGCTACGTGCTCTAGCGTGTACAGTGGAAGGGGCCTGGCAGTGGTACCTTTCTCAGAAAAAGCATTAAGACAAAGTCACTTCTTTCCCCAGCACTCCCACACCAGCTCTTTGTGTGGAATGTCACTAAATCCAGATGGCAGCTCCACACTGCCACACCGGAGCAGCAGCAGCTCCACACTTATGAGGTCAACAGCCACTGGGGAGCACAAAGGGGGGCTTTCATCAGTCAGTCCATAACCAGGAGAGAAGAAATTAAATTGCTTCCCCTGAAACACTGGTCAACACTCACTGCAAGGAAAGTCTTCGGGTAAATGGTCTTTTCTTCACTTGAAACTTTGCTTCACATCATTTGTGAGAGGAACCTGGGGAAACTTTTGTAAAATCATGAGAGTTGGGGATAGACTTGTGTGAAAGTATGAAAGTGTAGCTCTATGGTCTACCGTGCAATAGTTTCCACATAAAATAATCTATTCTTCTATTCCTGTTCTGTTCAGGCTGGTGGGGACTCAAGTGGCTCTAATGAGACAAGGATGAGCAAAAGGCAGAAAGGTAGACTGTGAACTGAGTTTCAGCAATAATATTTCTCAGGGGCTGGTTATGCTCCTGAGTTTCAAAGACCACTCACTTATTGAAGGACTATAACTGAAGTTAAGATGAGTATAAACATGTATCTGTATCTGAACAAAAGTGACATTTTTCACCAAGACACACAGTGATCTCACTCCTCTCCCAGTGAACTAGTCCTCTGACCTGCCCCATGAAAGCTTTTCTTTCTCCCTCACTGCCAGCTCTGAGCATCCTTTTCATCCAGAGGTCTCTTCCATATCAGATCACCTGCTCTGTAGCTGACTTTTGCTCTAGCACTGCTCAGTTTTCTAGGGAGTTCAGAAATGACCTTATGTTTTACAGAGCTCATTCAATCTTTCAAACACAGTAAGAAATTTTGGAACCTATTGTATATGGCACACCACTAAACCTCATGCCCTACCTGCAGATTTACAGCTGAAATGTATTTAACCTTCGGTGCATGCAAGAGCAAGAAATAACTAGAACTTTGCCTCAAAGCAGGGACAGAAGAAATGTGGATATCTGATGATAGAACAAAACTTTCAGTAGAAAAGTGACATAAGAAGTCTTTAAGTTGATAAATAGATTGTTATAGGTGCTGGGAATTGCTATGGCACTCTTCACCCTTTTGCCTTGCAAAAGAACTTGCTAGAAGATAGCAATAGAATTCCAGACTCTAACCTTAAGCTTGATTTAATCCCATAACAACAAACTATAATGATATTCTTTAAATGGAGAGTACTCAGATGTGCTGGGTGAGATAAGTAAAGCAAAAGCTTTGGAGACTATTTCACTCCTTCACAGGGAGAGTTTGAAGGGGATGCCTTTGTAATTTGTTTTGGTTTAGTAAGGGTTTTTTTGACAGTCCTGATTTGCAAGCCAGCAAGTTTCACTGTCTTCCTGCATTACATTGACCCTACCTCACTTGGTCCTCAGACAATTATTCTTCTGTTCATCACTTCTAAATGCTAGTTTTGGATCTCCTCCTTGTTGCACATCAGACCTTGCACTACTGCCCCAACTCCATGCTTCCATATTACCTGTGTTTCACCACTTTCTTTTAGGGGACAGTCTAATTTTTATTTTCTTCCCAAATGTTTCAGCAGCAGGCAGGATAACATAAAGTAGGTTTCCTTTTTTTACTATTACAGTACACAAGATGTGCACAGCAAACTGGAACAAACCAACTGACCGTATCAGAGTCCCTGGTATGGAACAAAATAATATATTTCTTTCATCATGATTCCCACTTGTGACCTCACATTGTTTATGAACTTTGGATGCAATGTTTTTACTGTTAGATGTCTGCGATGCAGTGGCGTGGGAGGGATACCAAAAGGTTTTCTTAATAATCAGCTAGAAGGAAACAGGCATATTAGGGTGAGATTCATTCAACAAATTTGAAGTGCTTGTTTTAGGCTGAGAAGTGTAAAATTTTACTTTTAAGGTATTGAGTCTTTGGGGGTTTAGGGGGAGTGATTGGAACCACTACATTAACTTGATTTCTCCAAAGCAATCCAACTTTGGAGATCAAAAGCAGAAAATATATGGTAGACATTTACTTCTAGAAGACTTAAAAAATTGAGGGGTTAGTTCCTCCTCTTGATTATGGCAGGGTTATATTAATTGCCTAAATAGTTTAGGGCACAGTCCTCTGGAAGGAATGATGAAAAATACCATCAGTAATGAAAAATTCACTAGGGAACACATTAAGAGAATGAGAGAAATATTTTAGGACATATTTTAAACCCTGCCTGTTATGGAAAACAAAATACTCATAATCCTTATATGCTTCATGTTTTTCTTCAATATTGTCATCTCCTCTTCTAATCAGAACAAGTAAAAAATCCAACTAAAACCAACAAAAAATTCCCCACACATCTCTTTTTCTTTAATCTTCCTAAAACTGCAAGTTATTGTGTTGGACAGCTGGGAACTTCCCACTCACTAAGGCTCTGTAACCTCATGGAAGTAATCCTCTACAGAAAATGGAATAATTTCTCACTAAGACTATTCCAGTCCTCAGGTTACAGAAGAAGCCACACGCATATTTTCCAGTAACTCTCTTGGACATCAGTACTATCTATCTTAAGAGTAAGTTCATTGAATAAGAAAGAGTAGGGGAGCATTTGTATTGATTTTTCTTGGAAGTTTTGCCTGATATAGTTTATAAGTCTCTATAGTTCTCCCATTAATGTCATACTAGGATCTTCCTAACTCACTCTGTATGACACAGAAAGTTGTCATAGGCTTGAAGCTGGTAATATCATATTAAACTAAAAATCGAGAAATACAAAGACATATCATAGATACTCCTCCTACATTCCTGCTCCTCTTGTCTCGAACGTATCAGCTTCAAAAACTTTAATTTCAGAAAAAGTCTCAAGCATGTTGGGCTTTGCTGTGTTAATTAGGAAAGTTAGACTTACATGTAATCAGCTCTTCAACCAGGAAAAAGAAAGAGAGAGAAAAGTAACATTAAACATCCTTCCTGGCTTGTATATTATCAGTAACCACAGAGGACTAGAAACCTGGGCTTTTACCCTATAAAAGCTTCCTATGGTTGTTTTGCTAAGAGCAGTTTCTCTTCAGCTATTACAAGGTAACTGCTTGAAGAGCTCTTCAGCTCAACCCCAGTCCCTGCAGACTCAGTTTTCCTTAACACCTTCTGAATTTGTGGATTTCCTGTGTCCTTTTCAAAGGCAGGTCTTCACAATATTGGTAAGTACAGTCTGTGTTACCTTCTTCTCATGGTGTCCTGTGCTGCACCTGGAACCTGCTGCTGTGTGATTTAGTTTTCTTCACAGTGTGTAGGGGATTGTAAAAAGCAAATGAGGGGCTTAGGGAAAGAGTGCTTAGGGAAAGAGTTTAGAAACATAATAATGTACAAGAGTAATACTTTGATGTGTCCTTGCAGCTTTTTTCAAACATTTGCAGGTTTAGAGACTTCCCTTATTGAAGATTGATTGAGGACAATTGTTTCTAGTAGCTATCCATACATATATATATATGGGTGTGTGTGTGGGTGTGTGTTTATGCACACATACATATGTATGCAAACAGAGAATCTACTCATATTTTTGATCTCTGTAACCGTTTGTGCCAAAAAGTTCCATGTACTGTTTTGCCTGTTTCTTTCCACATGATAATTTCAGTACTTTTACTTGCTCCTTATTGTAAAAAATGGTAGATCATTTCCCATCCCCTTCTCTGTTACTGATTTTCTAGCCCTGTCTCATCCCTACTGCCTCTCTTCTCTGAAATAAAACCTCTTAATCTATTTAGTGTATCTTAGAGATACAATAACAGATCATAAACTGTTATCTGTTAGATAAACAGATCATAGAGAACTGTTTCATATTTATTGCCATACTTCTTTTTCTTCTGTATAAATATTCTTGCTGTTGTATATGTTTTTTTCAGGGGGGATATCAAAACTGTTGGCAGTGTTTAATATGTGGATTCACCACTGATTTACAAAAAAACTCATAGGTCTGTGTTCTGATCTTCTGGTCTCTGCCTCCTTCCTTACAGCACAAAATCATCACAAAAACAGCATGCTGAAGGATCTGTTCAGAGCTAGCTGGTAGGAAATGCTCAGAGCAAGGAGATGCCACCACTAAATCCTTCCCTTCTCTGGTGTTTTATGAGCTCCAGATCAGGATTAAAAAACACAAAAACTTCTCATGAGGAGCGCTCCATGGCATCATATACAAAATACTGCATTGTACACAGACCACTAGATGGATCTGGAAGAACTCTGGTCCAATTTACACCTTTCTGCTGGTGATGATTGCAAGCCATTCTCAGCTCCTTAGGAGCATTCATAAAGGTGAACCTACAGGTACATCTCCTCCCAAGTGACATCTTGTGTGGTGGGGGAAGCATCTGACCTTCCCCTGGTTCAATGGGTCCTGGAGGGTTTTCTGTAAAACAAGGGATAGAGAGTGTCTTCTCTTCAGACAAGAGCAGTAACAGGGCACTCTTCAAGGGTAAGAAACTTGGATTTAAATCCACAGAATTTAGGAGCTAAACTGAGGTTTTCAGTATGCTGGTCTAAAGCTCCAGCTTGTGAGCTGCTATACAAAGGGAAAAGAGTGTTCGGATTTTCCAGCTTTTTTAAAAGGCTGGGGGGGGGGGGCGTGGAAAGACCGAAGTAAAAACAGTTGCTCCACTTTTAAAGCCCCTGATCTCTCGGGCTTTTTGCGATAACAGGGACTCTATAAGATACCTTAAGCTCCAGTGTTGTAGTACTCAGAAGTTATTATTTACTCCCAAAATTCTCAACTTAAAATATTACATGTTTTAAATTTGTATGAATAAAAATGGACAATTGTACATCCAGCAGTGACACTCTTTCAAGAACAGAAAAGCAAGACATTCTTTCCTATTTTTCCTGGCATACATAGGCTTCAGAACTGGCATACATAGGCTTCAGAACTGAGCACAAAAATAGGGGAGTTTTATCCAACAAATTGCAGAATCCAGCAACAGGGAAAGACAGGAAATTTTTTGCCTTTTTTTTCCCTTTGCTTTGTTGGTAAGTTTTTCCTCTAGATATTGGAAATGAACAGAGCAAAAGGAAAGGTAGGCTTGAATTCAGAAGAAATGAAGCTTTGATCTTAAAGAAGTTAAAAATCAGAGTGTAGAGAGTATACATATCACTAGGTCAGGGGAAGTGATGTCACACTCGTAATGAGCAACAACAATGCTTCTGAAAAAAACAACTTCAAAAAATGCCTCCTAGATATTACATCAAGGGGTATGTTTGCATGTTAACTGCCTCCAAGCCATCTTTTATATTAAACTACTTTACGTGCAAGACTTCCAGATCATTTACAGGGCAAGTGCTTAGGAAAGTAGGGGCTTTCCAAGCGCCTGAAAAGATTGTCTGACTGATTGTCTGTCTACAGGTTTCTCTTAAAGCTATTTTAAGTATATGATCCCATCCCAGCTATTTAACTCAGGAACCTGCCAATCACACACTGCCTAATTGAACCCTCGAATACTGTAGGATTGCAAGCCACAAAGCATATGAACAAAAATGTGAAGAAAGAGTTTTCTGCTGTGATTTCATTCTTCAAACCCAATTTGAAGAGGTCAAATTTCAGATTGCACAACCCCATTGAGACTCAGGGACTAAACTGGGACAATTGAAAAAAAAAAAAAAGCTTTTTTTTTTTCTGCTTTTGAAAAGCAAGAGGAGGTCTTTAATACTAGTTAGTTGCTGGGGCTGATAGCAAGGTTTGAGGGTGGGAAAAGGACAATGCAAACTGAAAAAGGGAGACATAAGTCAGTTTTTTTACTGCTGAGCTAGTAAATGGGTGACTGACTGACTGTATGACATCCCCTTCAGAGACACTTGCAATCCTGCTTTCTCGTCTGAATTTTTTTTTTCTTCAAAGAGAAAATATGGGAAAGCAAACAGAATTAGGAGCTAAATAAGGGCAAATACGTCTGGAATACATTTAACAAAGGGCTAGAAATAAACTGTGTATTTCACAATGGTTGGACTGTGGTTCTGAGCCAAAGCCCCCAGAGGTTAACTGAAAATCCCCTTGATTTCAACATGCTCTACGTCAGAACCTAAATCTCAGTGTTTTACAGAAGTAAGAGTGGCAGTATCTATCTTGGCATGTATTAAACAAATTTAAACTACTACTTAATCAGCATATACTTGGATTTACATTGTCGCCATCTTTATCGATTGACTTCATAAACATGTGTGACCTCAGCTGGTGTAAAACCTTAGGACTCCACCAACTCCAGTAGAGCAGTGACAGTTTATGTCAGCAGAGAGATCTGAACTGTAAAGGAGAATGGACTTTACACAGTACATGGTCATCATGTTCTGAAATGGTATGAAGTATGACTGAGCAGGTTCGTAATATGAGCTGAAGAGCAGTTACTCTAAGGAAGAGAAAGCATCTGACCACATATGCTTATGCAGCAGGTGATTTGCAATCATGATCACCCCCAAATGTTCTCAGAGGTGTGCCTGGCAGCCTTTTTGATATTTAAGGGGTGAGTGTTAATTCTACTCACCTTATTTGCAGAACTTCCTCCATCTTGAGAGCATTAGTGACTGTCAGGCTGCACACTTTACATAGCTGTCTACTGGATGCATTACTTTTAGTGACTTTTTTGGGGGTTTTGTTTTGTTTTTTTTTTTTTACCTGAGGCATTTCAGTCATGTAACTTCAGCAATCAATTTTGGCCCAAAGCAGCATAGGCCTCAGTCACAGAGAAGCAAGTATTTGCATGTAAGCTCACTATTAAAGCACCAGGGAGAAGAGTGAGTCCACAAAAGCTTAAGAAATCGAAATCAGAATTGAATCATCACAGTGTCAGCTAAATTATTGGCCCTGTAATTAGCCTTTTTGGAGGTCTCTTAATTGTTAATCCCTTTGCTCATTATAATTGCTTTACTGAATCCAAATAAATCAAATTTTTTTAAGAAATAATCATGTAATTCTAATGGCTACATAAAATAAAAAGTATGGAAACTACTTTGTTTGAGGCCTAATTTAGATTAGGCTCTGTTGAAAAAAATTTGTCTTGGGAACAGTATTTTTTGCAGAATTTTTTTGCGAGAGCACTGAATTGGAAGGCTGGGAGAGGTTAATATTTCATTTACACAGTGTATGCAAAGCAGTTACATTTAAAAATTCACTAGGTTGGGAGTATTCACTGCATATGGAGAGTGAGTCATTGCCAAACAAGAACTGCATCCATGCCAGGAAACAGAGCCAGGGGTTAGACATCTGTAAAGTGTTGGACAGGATGAAGACAAACATAAAACACTTCGGTTCTTTACACATCTAGGTGATTTTCTAGCCATTCATGTAGATCTAGTTTTCCAGACCAAAACCACTGTATGTAAAGATACACATTTTCATATTTTGCAATGCACAGAAACTTTATTTCATCCCTTAAGGACTGACTTTAACCTGAACATATAACACTGAAATACCCAAGGTCTTATCTGACCTAGTCTGGGATTAAAAAAAAAATGTCATCCAGGTGTCTGGGACTTCCAACACTAACAGGAATTACCTCATTATCCTACAGCACTAGCCTCATCAGATAAAGAAGAGTATGGGGGGAAAAGATGTGGAAACACGAGAAGGAGAACAGATGAAAGGAACTCAGAAGAAGAAAAAACATGTTGAGCTTGGAGAGGATGCAGGAGGAGTAAAACATAGTTGGCTGACTTATGATTTATTCTCTCTAGTGATCTATATTTACAGTGGATTGAAACATGCTCTTGTTCCTAATATATATTTTATTCCTTGTTTATCAAGTGTGAAGCCAAGGATGAACAAGTTTAAGTTTGGGCAAAGCATGATGCTTCTTTATCAAGAAAGTAAATCTTATCAAGAATTACTTTGTAAAGCCCAGTGAGCATGTTAACATTTTCCAAGTTGTTACACATCATTCTGTCTTTAGCCTCAGTTAGTTTAGTGTGTTATAATAAACATTTAAATGCATTAAACTTTATATAACCTCTTATATGCACAATGTGCAATCTTGATGCCCAGTGCTTCACCAAGAAATCATCACTGAGCACAAGAAAAGAATTTGAGGTTAAATTTGGAAAGAGAAAGAGAAAAAGAAGAGCAGAACCAAATATACAAATCAATGAAAATACAATCCTATTTCTCCATTCACCTACAAAAGGAAGGAGAGATGACCAAGTTTGGAGAGGTAGCAGGAGAGAACCAACATAATGAACAGAGATCACTGGTAACATGTCTCCAAGGATTCATAAATATAACTGTTGAACCAGACTGTACTTTGATTCCTATTTATGGAATATTTTGCTAGCTTTAAGAGAATTTTTATAGATTCCATGTTTACATACATGTTTAAAATTCCATATTCATAGAATCATAGAATCAGCCTGGTTGGAAGGGATCTCTGAGATCATCAAGTCCAACCCTTGATCCAACACTGCCATGGTTACTAGACCATGGCACTAAGTATCACATCCAGTCTCATCTTAAAAACCTCCAGGGACAGAGAATCCACCACTTCCCTGGGTAGTCCATTCTAATGCCTGATTACCCTCTCTGTAAAGAATTTCTTCCTAATATCTAATCTAAACCTCCCCTGGCACAGCTTAAGACCGTGCCCTCTTGTCTTACTGATGCTGCCTGGGAGAAGAGACCAACCCCCACCTGGCTACAACCTCCTTTCAGGGAGTTGTAGAGAGTGATGAGGTCTCCCCTGAGCCTCCTATTCTCCAGGCTGAACAACCCCAGCTCCCTCAGCCTCTCCTCATAGCACTTGTGCTCCAGTCCCTTCACCAGCCTCGTTGCTCTTCTCTGGACCTGCTCCAGCACCTCAATGTCCTTCCTGAACTGAGGGGCCCAGAACTGGACACAGCACTCCAGGTGTGGCCTCATCAGCGCTGAGTACAGGGGAAGAATCACTTCCCTGGACCTGTTGGCCACACTGTTCCTGATCCAGGCCAGGATGCCATTGGCCTTCTTGGCCACCTGGGCACACTGCTGGCTCCTGTTCAGCTTCCTGTCAATCCAAACTCCCAGGTCCCTCTCTGCCTGGCTGCTTTCCAGCCACTCTGTGCCCAGCCTGTAGTGCTGCAGGAAATTGTTGTGGCCAAAGTGCACAACTCAGCACTGGGCCTTGTTGAGCCTCATCCTGTTGGAATCAGCCCAACTCTCCAGCCTGCCCAGGTCTCTCTGCAGAGCCCTCCTGCCTTCCAGCTGATCGACACTCCCCCCCAACTTAGTGTCATCTGCAAATTTGCTAATGGTGGACTCAATCCCCTCATCTAAATTCATATGTACAGATACGTATAATCTTTTCTACAAACTACTTTGTGGAGTTTTGAGGCTCCAGCAGGCTCCAGAACTATATATAAGTATTTAGAATACCATCACAATTAGCCCTGATAAAAATGAAAGGAGTGTTTGAAACTAGCCCAATACACCAAAGTGTCCAGTTGCCCTTGGAAAGCAAGCGTGTAATAAAATGTCATCTTTGAAATACAGTTCTCTATCTCCTACATACAGCTGAAAAATTGCCGCTTCAGCAATGAAGCATGACAGCTGCTCAGAAGCATCCTGTGTCTCTACCTGCTTTTCTCTTCACTTGGTTAGGATGCCCTCAGTAACTGTGCCCTTATGGAACTTTTAGCGATAGGTATTTTAGTTTGGGAGAATTGCATGACACATAGCTATCAAAGGATCCATTGCTATAACACACATTTTTTCCCATGATCACCAAATTCATAATTCTATAGACAAAAAAAAAAAATCTGTTTCCTCTGGATGTATGTCTCAAAGTCCACATAGGTATTTAATGTCATTAACATGTTAGTGTCATTAACATGCCAGTTTTTTTAGTCCTTCTTCATGATTAAATTAGAAGGGAAAGAAAACCAAAAAGAATTTATGGAATCAATAAGTCATCTATAGTGAACTTCAGGTAGTTGCAATATTTTCCTCTATTGTTTTAGTATTACTTTACAGTGAACCAAAAGTACATTAAAAGAGGAACCATCAGCATTCTTTTTATTTCTCATCCTAGATTATCAGCCCTCATGTCTTATTTTACTTTTTTAAATTGCAAGCACTTCTTGAGTTCTTAACCTTTGCTTTAGATATAGCAACATCTGTACAACACCAGCTACCTTTGTCTGAAGGAAATGTGTGAAGTGTTCTAGGATACTGGTCTGGCCTGATCATGCATTCCTCAATGTTCCAATACCCAGGAAAGACACATAAAAAGATGTATAATACAATTAATTATGGAAGTAGCACAAATTACTGAAGGACAGTATAAAAGGATGGCACAAACCCATAGGAGAAATATTTCTATGGGCTCAGGAGCATACCTGCGACAGAATTTGAAAGGGAAATAATACATCATGAGAAAAGCACTTTTAAGTGCTTTAATAAAGCACTTTTAAGTGCTTTATTAACAAGATAAAAAAATGAAGATAATAGTTAACAACAAAATATAGTCAATTACTAGCAAGTGGGTTAAAGCATTGATTTTAAGACAGGATTTGGGGAGTGAACTTATATCTATTGTTAGACTAATTAAGTAGTAAAAAAAAAAAGTCTTCAGGAACACAAACCCTGCTCCAGAGACAGATGTTTGTCTATTTTCCAGCTATATCAATTGGATTAATAAAAGAGAGTGTCTTTTTCCCACAGTATTTCCTTGCTTATACTCTTAGGCTATCATAGTTACAGCATTATCACTATATCTGGAAAGTGTTCCGTGATTTTTTGCTTTAGCCTTTGCTTACAGATCAGTTTTAATGTCATAGTCAATCTCATTAAAATCATAAATAGAAGAGTGAAAACCAGGATAAAAAACTGAAAGAATTATGTAGAATTCACATAGATAATATTGTAGTTTTCAAGTTGGCTAGGTTAAGTGTAATTCAGTGCTGAGAAAACAGAAAACAATATATAGCCACTAGCAATTATCTTTAGCAACTTCAGGAGTACAGATTCCAGAAGACTAGAAAGAGCAAATATTTACTTACTTTTAAAATGTCAAAAAGAAGAAGAGAACCTCACTTCAATTACCAGAAAAATATCAGAGCAAATAATGAAAAGGTCTATTTTTAAGAATCTTGAATATAACCAGTATGTAAGAGACAAGATGAATTTTAATAAATAAATCATGTCAGAGCAAATTTATTTCTCTTTACAATAGATAAGATGCTTTAAGGACAGAGGAGAATAAATACTGTCATGCATTTGGATTCTGGCTTTTGACATCTCACAGGACATTCACATATACAAGTAGATTTAAGACAGTTATTTGGGAAATCCCATTCACAGAATTAGTCATCAATAGTTATCAATGATTCATTTTCAAATGAGTAAGACACATCCGGTCAGTTCTGCGAGAAGCTGTATGACATATTCATTAATGACCTGGTAGATGATTAAGATGCTCTTCGCATTTTAAAATACACTAAGCTAAAAAGACTTCAAATCCTTTGGAGTGCAGAATGTACACTTTAAATGATCTTGGTGAACAGCAGAAATCTGAATCCAGCTAAGCAATTAAATTAATTCACAGATACATGCACAAGTGAAATTACTTGAACAAATATAAAATGGAGAATGACTAACCAGACAAACAGTGTAGAAAAGAATCTGACAATTAGAATAGATCACAAACAAGCAATAAAATCATACAGTTGCATAAAAAGCAATCATGCTGTGCTTTATGTTAAGCACACAAAATATTCCTCCCATTCTACTCAGAGCTGGTAATTCTTTACCTGGATCCCTGTGATCACTGCAGGTTATCACATGTCAGTATGATACAACACATCGACCAGCTGGAGAAAGTCCCAAAAACAGAAATAAGAGTGAACTTAAGGGGAAAAAAAAAGTTATCCTGCATAAGACTTTGCAAGAACTGAGCTTGCTTAATCCAGGAGGGGGAAGACTAGGAGAAGATTTGATAACAGTTCTCAAATTTTCAGGATTCTTCGCGACAGCAGAAAATGAATTGTTTTCCACAATCTCTGAAAAATAGAAAACATTGCAATAAGGAAGAACTGGGTTAGAGGTGGCAGAAATAATTCAGTGTGAAAGGCCAACTAAGCAATGAGTAATAGACCTACAGAGATTTTTCCTGATTGTTAGAAACTTTAAGGAGGAGTAAGCCAAACAGTGAGGACTGGTTTTCTGTATCAATCTTGTTTTGAAGCACACATTTGATTTAGTATATCTCATAAATATTGCACAAAAAGTATAATAATCAAACAGTATACAACTTTCTACACTTGTTCTATTGCATAGACTCTGGTGATAAATATATATCTCTATTAAGAGTGTTGTAATGTAAGATGAATATGAAAAATGAAAGCAAATTGAATGCCATAAACAAGGATTCAAAATTCTTTTAACTAGGCATCATTCTAGCGAATACCGCAGAGGAATGGAAAGGGAAAATACCCATACTTTTCACAGATTTTTCAGTCGACCACTACTTTCTGTCCAAATATTTCACTGATCCAAAGATATTAGAGTTTAATTATTAATTACACACACAAAAGGTGAATGCCTTTGTGAGCAGTTCATATTGCATTGGTTTCTAAGGTTACTGCATGCTCAACAATTTTCTGTTTTTTCATACTAAATGTAAATAAAATAAAATCAATTTCTGCACCCTGTAGCTCTCACATGGCTGTTATTTCAGAAATATCAATTTTTATCACTTTCTTTACCACTTTGAACTTTTCAGTAGATCATTAGTTACGTAATACTGTTGATGATATTTATATCATAAAAGCATGATTATCAACTAACCTATAGGTTGGATATATGTGTCAGCATACCACACAAAGGCAAATCCTTTAAGCAGTCTGGATGACACTCCTCTAAGTTACTCAGAGAGCTGAAATAATGAAAATTATATCTTGTGTCATTAAGAGGGAAGGTAGACCCCATCCTCTCTGACATAACTATATTTAAATAGTGTCTACTTTGCTGTAGCCTCCAATTCTTTGTTGCTTCTTACCTTAATATTTCTGAGAGGAATAACATAGGAGAGTTTAATTAAGCCTGTAATGTCTTTAATTTCCAGGTCTTTATAGTGTCTTAATAGCAAATGCGCACTCTTAAACAGACCTCTCTATCTGGGTGGAAAAGTTATGCCAAGACCAAGAGAAATTCTGCACACCAAGGTAGGAAGGACCAAGTCCAAGAACAGTGAGAAGGCAATATGCTGAGCTTAGCCTCACTACTTAGAACTACGTCTGAAAGTCCTTCTCTTTCATAAAACACACTTCCTATTCTTAAAATAATGGGTAATAACAAAGAATAGCTGCTGTTAAAAAGCAGCTAATGTTTCACCTGTCCCTGTTAATGTGCACTCATAAAACTCAAAAGTCATTCACACAACTTTACTCACAATGGGAAATATAGACTATAAAAAGTGTTCACAAGATCACACTTGTGAGTATGGATACTTGCACTTAGAAAAAAATCTATGTATCTAATAAATAATATTTTCTAATGAAAGTGAGCTACTAGAGACTCCTCATAAAAAAGACTATTTCAGAAAGTTACTCTACTTCATCAGCAGGATTCTCAAAAATCAATGTCATCAAAAATAATATTTGAGAGAGGTTTTAAAGTTATTTTTAAAAACAAGTACACATACTTTCTGATAGGAAAGAGAAAGCTTGTGGTGAGCTGTACAAAACCACAACTTATTGCTACTCTGATCATTATTTCCTTTTCCCATTTACTGGACCACATACCAAAGCAGCTAAGATGACAAGGTCCAGGAATAATTGTGTTGGAGCTTTAGAGCTGCCTCTAGGTCTGTCACATTGCTAGACTGCCCCTGTGTTGTTTGTCTTCCTCGTCCTCCAGAATTCCATTTCTTTCCTTTCGACATTTTTTCCTACAATTTGTCTGGTTTTTATCCATTCATGGGCAACTTTCCACTCAAACCCTGTATACATCCTGGACACACAAGGTGCATATAGCAGACCTTCAGGCTGCAAGTACAGATTTTGCTCAGGTGGGCAGATGGATTTAAGAAGCACATGCCTACTGGCATTGAAAATGCATACCTGAGACACATCCTGCACACAGTCTGAAGGCTTCACAAACACATACCACACCCCCTTAGCCAAGTACCTCTTTGCTATTACAAACACAATGTCCTTTTTTTTCCTAACTAGATCCTGGTTCAATCTGGAAAACTCAAACTTGATCTCATATTTCATGTGCTCTGTTCAAGTCAGGAAACCTTAGTGTGCTGTCTGGAAGCACCTTAAGGACAGAGTTGGATTTGGTTTGAATTTCGTATTCTGTCACTGAGACGAAAAGAGGATTTGGTTTGAATTTTGTATTCTGCCACTGAGATGAAAACTGAAGTCTCACTTTTTAGGTGGTACTTGTGTCTACACCACTCAGACAGAAAGCTTCTGAGAGTACCCAGAATATCCTGCATGCCTGCACACCAAATGTGTTTGAGTCACTCCCAGCATATATCACTGTACCTCCTACGGGTATCCACAGAGAAAATCCTGGGGCACTGGTTTTGTGGTGTGCAATAAGCCATCCATCACTCACCTCCTATTTTACACACTATGTCGATGATATGAGCCTACTGTGCAACCCTACATAAGACACAGGGTCTGGGAAGCAGGCGCAGAAACGACGGTCACAGCCTCACAGTGTCAGACCTCCCCACTATTTCCCAAGTGTTGACTTTGTCTGAACTTGCAAATAGAGGCTGTGCCTGTGCATGGAGTAAGGATAAGATGGCATAGAGGTGCTCATTGGTGCAAGGGCCCCTTACTGGGCAAGCTGTGGAGATGCCACCACCACCAGCTCTGCCACCGAGGGTCTGCAAGCCGGAGGGTTGGTGCAGCCCTGTGTACAAGAGTCCCCAGAACAGCAGTGAAGCTGCCCTTGCACCTACAGGGCACAGCTCAGAGACACAGTCATGGGTGTAGCCTCCTCTCACAGCAGGTTCTCAGTGCCCCTCAGCAGGTGGACAGTCAGGGCAGTTAGCCTTGATGACGCCTTCAACAGTGCCACAGGGCACTGGGCTTTGAGGTCCAGCTATCACACCAGCTATCTCAATCACAATGTTTGTAAACCACTATTACAGCATCCTGTACAAATAAGGGATTGTCAACAAGAATAACTGCAAAGCTGCAGTCAGTGCTTGCATGGTATGCTGCAAGGACTGTACACTGCGAGGATGCCAGGCCTCTTTCTCCTGCTGTCCCTGCACAGTGCCCTGTCAAAACAGTCATTGCTGCCCCATGGGACTACAGGTAGCATGTACCACAGGGGAGAAAGAAACCCAGATAAGCAGGGTGCAGGAAGGAGAAGGTCTAACCTGTCTTCCCACCTTCTTGGCCTCGGTTTTGATCCATGCATCACAAAGTGATGTGACTGGTGATCCACGGAGATAAGGAATGAGCCTGCATTCTCCTTTATTTGGACACTGGACACATATCTAGAAGATGAAAGGGGGGGGTATTACATCTTTACGAAGCTCCATCCAAGTAGCTTCACACCATCCATTGCCAACTTGCATTTCACGAACACAGACTTTCTCCAGTGATAAGAAACATTTACACCATAAGTCCTTTAAGGTCCAATTTTTGCACTAAAAACAAACTTGTGTTTTTTAGGAATGACAGAAAGTGCTATGTATGTATTGATAGATTGAAAAATAACAAATTGTCTTTTCAAAAATATTAAAAATGCACATTAGGAACCATTATGAAAAGACACTAATATTGCACAGTACAGATCACATTCTTATCTCCAGAACATCCTGACCTGAATCTGTCCTTATTCAGCTTTTTCAGGAAGATGGAGTAATCCCTAGGGACTTCACCAAGCACAAAGAGGCAAAGTGATGTGTCCACAGTAAGTAAAGCAGTGATTCAGAAACATCCTTCCTCAACCTATTACTTATCAAGCAATATTTCCTCACCTTATTAACAGGTTAAGAGATCATGAGAATCAATGAGATTAATTGTGCTTATAGATAAAATGTATATTGCAGGTTGTGTTTTGTTACATCTGGGGTTGAGGAGAAATCATACATTGCATCAAATGACTGTCAGTTCTGCTGCAAGCACATTTCTCACTGCTCAGCTATAAATAGTGCTCACAACAGATGTGAAAAGTATCACGCTCCATTCCGAGGTGGGAAATCGCTGAAGAAAACTGCTCTGGTAAACAAGCCCTTCCTGGATGGCTGTCTGAATAACTGGCAGTGAGCACAACTCCTGGATCGCTCTGCTGACAAAAACTCCCTCACTCCTCTCTGCTACTAAAGCAAGGCTGTGTGTCAAGGAAGGCTGAGGCCACTAATACAGAAACTGAGGAGTATTGGTGTCAGCCTTAGAAAATGCCCTTTTTTTGCCTGGCAAAACTGCCCTTTATAGCAAATCATCTCCTGGATATGGCCCGGGTGTTTAGTGCAGCTCACATCTCAGCTGTTGATACCACCACCTTATTGCCAGCCCTCACCACAGGCTCAACAGTGGCTCAGCCCCCATGGCAGACACACCAGATGTATTTTCCTGAGTTAGAGATTCCCAGGGACAACTTCACAGCATGTACGCAGCCTCTTTCAGTGCTGCTAAGAAAGAATTTTCTTGTGTCTCACTGGAGTCTTCTCTGCTACAGCTTAAGAACACTTTGCTCTCCTGTCCAGCAAAAATATGGAAAATAAACTATCCTCATTTGCACCCTTTTTGGTTTGTTTTTGAACATCCTAGACAAGGTCACTATGCCTGCTAACAATATTTTACATAGTTCAAAACTGTTAGGTGTTCATATATCATCCTGTTCCAGAAAGTACACGGGACGCAGCAGGGCTGCTGCATGTAATCATTTGATGGAAAATATGTTTAAGGTATTACACACCTCTGCTCTCTTCTGCGCTGTCATACAGGATCTCCAGTACCTTGATGGCACAGCAGTTTCGAGGTATATTTTCCTGCTTCACCAATCACATGCCCCACATCCCATGCAGCACCCCTGCCAGGGAGCCTGGGAATTCATTAAGCCGTATTTACATGAGCATAAAATAGGCTAGCTGACTCTGCTAATACTAAACATACCACTAAACTGATACTGTTCCCCTTGGCAGTTTGCACAAGTCATCCTTCAGAGGTGCCCACCCCTATGAGGAACACAGGCTCCTAAATTTTAGTGCACCAAACTGTATCTGTCTGATATCTAAAGCAGACAGTGAGTCAATCTTGCATCAGCACCAACATAGGTGGTTATCTCAGCATAGCACTTTTGGTTTATGCAATATTTGAGTAAAATCATGCAACACACCTCCCACAAGCATTCAGGCTGGTATAACTTAATAGCTCAAATACTTCCAAAAGAAGCAGCCCAGTCCTGATTGAAATGAATTTTTTTCCAAATGTAAGTGAAAGCATGGAAAATATTTTGCAGTCTTCAGTCTGAAAATGAGGATAAGCATCTAAAGCAGAAGTCTTCATTCTGAATCACTGGTCATTATATACACCCCTTAGGTAGTTAATATTGAGCTTCACAGTATTGATAACATGTTGGAAACTTCTTTGTAGCTATCCAAAGACATAGCTAGAGATATCCTAGTTACCACTGACATTTAGAATATGTTAATTGTTTTCCTTCTCCTTTACTTTTGACAGCTACGGCTTAAGAAAGGACTTTGATATAGCCCATGACATGCCTGAGGGTGTTTTTAAAAAGCACTTTGGGGGAAGAGGAAGAGAATGAATACAAGAAAATAAAGCCTGATCTAAATTAGTAATTTACATGTTCCCAGGTGTTTCCTTCTTGAGATCTCACATAGAGCAACTGCATCAGATCACCTGTAGTTTAAGGTTTTCAGTTTGTCACTAAATCTCTCCTCCTTTTTCATAAGCTTATCTCATGTCTTCCAGAGTACTGTTGTTTTCACTTCACATCGTCTGCACAAACAAATGAAGTACTCCCTCCCCCACTAACACAAACCCATGTGCACTCATGCTCCTCTCTTTGGTCTGCATAAGGTAGCTTGGCACCAAAAAGATATGTGATTAAGTTTTAACAAGTGTCAAAGCCAAGTGGCTCACAGACACTTACCTGGAGATCAGAATGAGGTTTAGGTGCTTTCTGAAATTCAAATTAGCAAGTGTCATTCTTCCTGCCTTCTACCACACTTCAGGGAATGTTTGATCTGCAGAGAGAGAATGAGACACAGAAAATGAGCAAGAGAGAAACCTCCAGGATCCAGGGGCTCAGACTTCCCACTCCCCCACACTGCCACTGTCTCTGGGAGCATGTGAATAATCACAGTTACTCTTGTTTACATGGCCCTACTGCAGGGCACTAATGTAATGTACTGTAGAACCAAATTCCTCATAAATATTTAGGTCAAGGATTTCAGCATAGAACAACAGTACAATTAACAATTCAAAATGCTGCCACTTGAAGTTATTTTTGATATCATCAGCTGGAAGTGAGCAGACATGCCTTTGTTAAGTTATGATGTAGTCTATCATTTGTAATACAGTATCAATGCCAAAAAAATCAGTTCCTAAGAGCATTGATCAGAAAATTCATAATCTTTTTTTGTTTGCTAAAGCACACACTTTATAAAGACTCTCATGATCTCTTGTTACTGCCATGTTGCCCAGAAATAAAAGGGAAGGAAGGAGATCTAACATCACATGACCTACATGGGTTCTTTAGTTTTAAAAATGCTAAATTTAGGTAGTTTCTGTATCAGAAAAAAAATTAAATAAATCGGCATACACAAAATGTATTTTGTACATCAACTTAAATATAAATTTTACACTTCACATAGTGGTCCAAATTAATATATCAGTGTTTACCTACATCTACCCCTCATACCTCTTTACTATACTATTATACAAGTGCTTGAAAAAATATGACAACACCTACAAACATAAAAAGAGTTGCAATAGCAAATCACAATGTATGAGCAATAGCGATCTCCTTTCTTTTTTAACTGAAAACTATTAAGTCCAGTGAACTGTAAGACCTGCATCCTTTGTTTACCCAAGTATCCCATTAAGCTGCAGCTGACATATTAAAAAGGGAAAGAAAGATAAAATGAAAAAGAAAACAAGTATGAAGAAAATAAGAACTGTCCAAGAAGCGGGGTTTTCCTCCTGCTTATGCTCAGTCATCAGCCTTCTATCTTGGCAGCTTCTGTGTTTGCCTGCTCAAATCTGAACAGTTCATCATCCAAACTTACACCGAGCCAGGGCCTGTTTTAACCACACTGCATACACTGACATTTTCTCCAGTTATACACATTTTAAATACTGAGTCCCTTCTGCCACAGGACAGAAATAAAATGACATCTAGTTATACTGAATCTTCTAGTTCTATATTGGCCTGTTGAACTTGAGATTAATCTTTTTCTGGATATTGATGTGATTTTGGGTATTGATATAAGCAGTATAAAAAATACATGGCACCAGGTGGGAAAATGTATGATCAAGGCACCATGAAATCTTTACCTTTTCTGTGTGTTTTTCCTGTAGTTCCAGGAAACTTTGATTTCAATCCATCATCAAATTAGACAAGAAGCTGCTACACTAATTCCTCACAATGGAGGCAGTGGTGTGGTTATGCAGCAGGCACATGGCATACAGCAGAGGAACCCATTCACAGGGACTCTTCCTGGTTGAAAGCTGGACTAAACACAGCCCTGTCAGACCATGCTCTTGACTGCGTCTAATTCTCAAGTGACCTCTTTTCCTTCTCACAGAGAAGTGCAAGGCAAGGACAAAGGAGAAGTAATACATTTGAAACCATATATGCCTTTCATTGTTAATAAGAACTCATATATATAAAAGAGGTACAGTTGCTAAGTCTTATTAACAAAGAATCAGAAAACCACACCCCCCTGTGACTTGCTAATTATGTACCCATCCCTGTAAGCGTTCAAGGCCAGGTTGGATGGGGTTCTGAGCAACCTGGTCTAGTGAAAGGTGTCCCTACCCAAGGCAGGGGAGTTGGAACTAGATGATCTTTAAGGTCTGTTTCAATCCAAGCCATTCTATGATTCTATGGGCACAGGATGTGCTGTGTACCTTAAAATTTTTGCGATGGTCCTCTAACTTGTCTTTGAGTGCTGCTAATTTTAATGTGGCTATTTTTTGAAGGCAGCAGTAAGATCTGAATGCTTTCTGAAAATGCGAGAGGATTTAAATGGATGAAGGGTCCGGATCTGAAGACATTCTTTTTATTTTATTTTTATTTTAGTTCTTTGACATACTCGACAATCTATTCTTTTAGACTGATGCAATCCGTTCAGAAAAGGTATCATAGCAGCAAGCTTGAACTGCGGTGCAAAAAAGCAACAAAGAAATTGCTGTGTTCACCTTGTCCTAAAGACTTTTTCCAAATATATATATATATATATACATACACACATACATAAATGCCTTTATTTATAGCTCTTTTGAACTATAGAAATGAAGAAAGAGAAAAGCATTGAATAATTCATCGAATTTTCTTCCTTTATCACTCAGGTCCAATTTTCCCACACGAACATATAAAGCCAAGCTGAATTCTAACAAATTATTAATATTAAAGATGCAACTGTAGCATTTTATCCCAAAGAAAAGAAGTCTTGCTAGTCAGCATTGCTAGAGTTTCTGTGACCACTTGGAGACAGGCATCTAGAGCTGAAGCAGCCATCTTTGTCTCTGTGCGTAGTCAATGCAGATGACAGAGCCCAGGGACTAAGAGGTCTCATCCTAAGCAGAGACGTAAAACAAACCACCTGAATACATTACAAAAGTGTCTATTTCTCACACTAAAAATAAGGGGAGCCTGAATAACTACCTCAGGCATGTACCCCACAGATGTTTCAAGTCATGAGAGATTAAACATTCACTGTGTCCAGCCTCTGACAAACCAACCTACTCAATTTGAATTATGACTACAGAAACTGTGCCAGACAAATACATATCAATATTCAAACATATTCTAAATATACTGCTACCTTAGGGTCACTGCAGGTAACTCCAGTTAAAATGTGCTCTCCAGGAATATTCAGCAAGATCCATTGCAAAGTTTATACGTCAATAAAACACTCTCCTGTAATAATAGAGCTTTGACTTGACTGTAGTGAAATTGAGCATTATGCAGAGAATACCCTTGCTGTACTGTTTACTAATTTAGCTTTCAAGACTGTGTTTAGAGGGATGTTGAGAATTAACTAGCATGTTCTCTATTTGTGGATTATGTGGGTAATTCCCCAACCTGAAATACGAGTACATATATCTAAAAATAAAGCTCCATACACAGTTTCCCAGTAGACAATTGCTTACTCATTTAAAATGTATGTTTACTTAAAATTTCGTTCTCTGGGATGGCTTTATGAAATATACATTTTATTTTAGCAGGGATTCCCAAAGGAGTCAGCTACCAGGCAGCCTTTTTCTAGCTCCTTCAGTACAAACTGTGTAAAGCAGGACATTAAATCTGCAATAACAGGCAACACTCAGAAATTAGAGTTTCAGCTGTGTTTATGCTGACAGTGCCTGAGGAGCACCTGGATCTGAACAATTCTGTTAGTACACTGGATAATTCATTCCCAGTAATTTGTTACCTGACATTAATTTCCTACAAAACCATGATATCTGAACGTGCTCCACATAAAATCACTTTTCAGGAAAGTCAGAGGCTAAGAGGAAATAACTGAGTGAAATTTCCCTAGTTATGAATGTTTTCAGTATTTTTGCATCCCAAACCCCTATAAGACCCTCCCAGAGTAATTTTAGCTGCTTTTGTATTAGGCAATGAAGATATTAATTCTTCCAACTGGAAATCTACCTTAAATTCTGTCCCACATTTTGAAAGCATGAAGAGAGACTAAAAAAACAGACTTAAGAAGGTAAAAAAGTATGCAGTCACTCTATTGTATAAATTTTCTAACTACCAGTGAATTCATACAAAAGACTTAATACTATACATCACATCCAACATGGTCACACAGACCATCTCCATTAGATAGAGTCTAATATATACCTATATACCTATATACCAACAAAAGGACTTGTTTATGAAGAAACATTTACTGCAGTTTTTCATGTTTTGAGTAAATATAATGCTCTGTTGTATATTACAAATCCTTCAAAATCAATGTCACAAACAGTCAAAACAATAAAAGTACGTTACAAGGTTTTGGTTGAAATAAAGGACAGGGAAATAGTAGCATACTGTTTGGCAGGAGTCCTGAAGACATTTATATCAGGAGTCATTTAAAACTAAATCAAAAGGGATTCAGGCACCATTGGCTACAAGTAATACCAGCCAGGAAAACTAATCTCGATGAAACGACACTAAAAAAAAACATTTTTTAATGCACTGTTTTCCATCAAAGCCTTTCACAGAATAAATGTCTTGAAAGAGTTTGACTGAACTGACAGACATATCTGAACGTCTCACTCAGCAAATATAAATCAAGATGAAACTATAGATGGTTTTATAGAGGAAAATAGAGGCAAACTCCAGAGACAGCTACGGTTTCTAGTAAGGAAACAAATATATTTAGTTACAAAAACAAAGAGTTGTAAAATACAGGAGAGAAACTCTCCTCAGAGCTTTTATCCAGCAACTAATAGCAGAGGTGAGGAGTACTTGCTACAGGGAAAGTGGGCTACTCACAATATTATTAAATGTAGGATTGGGCTCTGCTCAGTCTTTCAGACCTGCCATATTTGCTGCATAGCCACCTATATCAAAATGCATTGAAACTGTAGGATAAGAAAACCACATATTTTTAGGCTTTTCTAAGTTGAACAGGGCTCATAACAAGTGAAATACTGAAATAAAAAGAAATTTTAGGGGGGTAGGTTAGAAATAGAATAGGAAAACAGATAAGAAAGAAAATGTTAAGCAAATTTATTTTTTTTAATCACAAACTCTAGCTCTTTGTAGCCTAAGTAAGGTATTTACAGAAACCCTACAGTTGAGGACAATTTGACATGTAAAGAGGAAATGAGCTGTTGGTTTTGAAAGAGAACATCAAAACCAAGAGGCAGCATAGTCCGTCATGAGAAAGTTACACAAGAATCATTTTACAGATTTGAAATGTTGAACACTACAACAGCACCCTGCTATTTAAAAACACTGTAAGAAACTTTCTGACTCTTTTCCAAAGCAGATAGATAGAGTTCTCTCTTTCCAGCCTCACCACATGTCATATTCCATTTCCTGCAGAGATAGAGTAATATCAGGTATACAACTTTAGGCTAAGAAAGGATACAATCCCTCAAGCTTCACCAGCAGGTGAGCAGATATTGTACCAGCCTTCCCCAAGGCAACAGCTATCAGCAGTCACATCTTTCCCCAGGAGAGCACACAGAAAAATCCATCTGTTTCCCAATCAGGGTATTTATCATGTCAGTAAAATGATACAGAAATTTTGTTAGCAAACTTGTTACCCTCTTGACTGAAAAAGGCTTTGCGAGACTGAACAGTTGTTTCATACATACAGACAGTTATTGCTTACAATTGTAGCATCAGTGCCTAGGTCACTTAAATGAAAACATTTCTTTCCCCTTAGCTGCAACCAGCCCACTGTTTATTTCTCTACTGAGGCTGCAGATTGGCAGTACTGAGGTGACATGGTTATCTGAAAAAAATAGCTCCTTGTCCTGGTTCCAGCTGGGATAGAGTTAATTTCCTTCCTAGCAGCTGGTACAGTGCTGTGGTTTTGGATTTAGTATGAGAAAAATGCTGATAACACAGCAGTGGTTTAGCTGTTGCTCACAGTGCTTAGTCTGTCAAGAACTTTTCAATTTCCCATGCCCTGCCAGTGAGGAGATGAAGAAGAGGCCAAGAGGCAATGTGGCCAGGACAGCTGATCTGAACTGGCCAAAGGTATATTCCATATCATAGAATGTCATGCTCAGTATATAAATGGGGAGAAGTTGGTTGAGAGGGGCTGATTGCTGCTCAGGGACAGCCTGAGCATAGTGGATGGTGAGGAATTATATTGTGTGCATCACTGGTCTCTCTTGAGTTTTATTTCTCTTTCTATTTTTGTTGTCTTGCTTTTCATTTTTATTGTTGTTGTTGCTACTATCATATTTGTTTCAATTATTAAACTGCTCTTAACCCACATGTTTTATCATTTTTCTGATTCGCCTCCCCATCCCAGCAGAGGCAATGGGGTGAAAATTGATCAGCTGTGTAGTACTTTATTGCCAGCTGGGGTTAAACCACGACACTTCTTTTTCCCTTCCTTGGCGTTTATTTCCACCTCCACACCACACCAGGCTGCACAAGTGCTAACACTGCTTGTTTTCCCAAAGTATCAGCTCTGCCATCCAATTTACCAAGCCACCTCAGCAGGTCAGGGGTGCAGAGTTAATGTGGTCAGGAGGGAAGGGGAGGCAGCCAGGACAGGGTTACTCCGGCAGCCGTGAGGGCTCAGATGCCCCACACACGACAGCAGATCCCCATAACACCTCAGGTCAGTTTGATGACACTGTCCCATAAGAGGCCTAAATAATTAGAGACCTGAGATTTACAATTACATATGCTAATTGCTTTGTAAAAAATCAGGTAACAAAAGCTGCTACAGCAATTCATTTACAAGTTTATTAGATGTATGACTAAAATTTCATTGAAAGGGTAGACCATGGGAAAACTCTTAAAAGAACTGTGCTTTACTAAATAAATACGTCCACATCTAGTGTAACTATGTATCTACTGTTTATCAGAACTGCTACGGTCTATCATGTTGTCTCTTATAGTAAAAGAAATAATGAAAATCATCTACCATGATAGAATTCCTGCTTATTTTAATAGATGTATAAACACTTTAGTTCAATTTGTCCATTAAATCACTAAAAAAAAAAAGCTTCTGTTAAGTTTCAACCCTATTAAGCTTTGCTGGATTGCTGTACTCTTCATTACTGTTGTCTCTCAAAATACCACCTTCACTTCAGCTGTAAATAGCCCAGGAAAATAGTTCAAACCTTAAAGGGAAACTTCCAAAGAAAAGATATTTTTTCCCTCGTAACTGAGACCTTTCCCAAGGGAACAGGCCACTTTTGGATGTGTTAGTGCTTCATGTTTGTCGGAATGGAAAAAAAGTATATAGAAATAATGGGTTGGCTGAGTTTATTATGAAAGGATTGCTCCTAATAGGAGATTCAGGGCAAATAAGAGTCACGATAAAACAAAGTTATGGCAGAAAGCTTGGAGAATCTGTACTAGTTTCAATATCTTTGCTTCCATCTTCTAAATTGCCAATTGTCAAATGTCATTACTGCTCAGGCTGTTAGCTGCTCATTTGATTACAGCATAGCCCCCTCTCTGGAGTGTGGCTCCCTCCATGTGTAAAATCATAAAATATGCTTGTGCAGGTGCAAAACTTGGGAAAGCATGAAGATGATAATTAAAGATATTTTGTTGTCTTTTTAATACATAGATACGTCTACAACAAAACACAGAAATACTAAGCTGTTTATTTCTATTTGTCCTTAAAGGATTTGCAACTGCATGTACTTCAATAGTTGCCAAGAGTTCTTGCACAGTTTTAATACTTATTTACGATGAAGCATACCAAAGGAACCACAAGTTATTTAAGAAAATGAAATAGGGAAACTTTTGAGGTTTTAGTAGAAAAACAGACTGGAGTGCAAGTAGTCTAATGTAAATGAATAGATGGCTTCAATGAAAATGAAAGAGAAGAAAACTCCCTCCTGAGGTTCATTATGCCTCTTGAGCTGTTGGTAGTAAAGTTAATTTTTAAATGCTTTGAGGTGATTAAGAACTCAGGCATCACTCTAAATGTAAATAAGTCCTGTTTCATTTCCTTGCAGTTAACTGATTGCAGCAGTCACCAGCTACTTAGCTTGCTGATGTATTTGAGATCTGTAGTCTAGTTCATAATTAACCCTCTTCATATGAAGTGAAAATGTTACCAAGCCTGGTGCTAAACATATATAACCAGGATGTGACATACTCACGAGAGAAAGAGAACATTTATATTTGTAAATCATGAGGGCAGTATTTGAAGCAAAAGTATCACAGAATGGAAATCTACATAGAAATGAAAAGTTTGTTTCCATTCACACTGGATGCAGCTTTAAAACAAAACCAAAATACAGGCAGTTTAGACACTTCAGCATAAATAGATGAACTATTTATAGTAAAATTTGGAAAACCATGAAAGTTGGACCTCTTTCTCCCCATCAGGTTGAGTCAACAGAAAATTTCAACATTCTGTATATGAATATTACATACAAATTAAAAATCTCAGATGATAATCCATTCTGTTAACACATATATACAAGCAATTAGGAATTAATATCAATAATCTGTTCAAGGCAGTGACTGGGACCTCCAAAATATGTATTGTCATTCCAAATCTCTCTCAAGATTGTTTCAGGGCTAGGCGAATGTTTCAAAAGTGACTAATGTTGTGCACCAGTTTGTAATTACCTAACCCAGGACATGCTAAACCATAAACAGTTAAAATAGATCTACTGGATACT
This sequence comes from Pipra filicauda, assembly GCF_003945595.2. Lineage (NCBI taxonomy): Eukaryota > Metazoa > Chordata > Aves > Passeriformes > Pipridae > Pipra > Pipra filicauda. The sequence continues at coordinate 1,324,268 of NW_024104310.1, forward strand.
GAAATACTGAGGCAACAACACTCACCTCTGAAAATTCTAGCCTTAAAGTTCCCTAAACTTGCAAGAGGAAAACTACATCTCTCTCCCTCTCTCTTAGCAGACTAAGGTTAAATTCTTTCACAGTTCTGAAATATTTTAGTAAAGGCTCTTCACATCTTTCCTACTTCAACCTTGATTGTTCTTGTGATATAAGCTAAAAAAAGCAGTCCAATAAGAGCTGAATTCAGGACTTTTGCACTCCCAGACTTACAAACTAAATGATAGGACAGTTAAACAACACTTTTATTTTCTCATACATGTCACTGTGTCAGGGATTCCCCATATCACATCAGGTAAATGGAGATTGACATTTGGTCCAAAGATCAGCTTTTTCAATCGCCCATATGCTCAAGGATAACATCCTCCCTGTGAAGAATCCCAAAAGTACTTTGGTACTGCCCCAGTCTTTGCTGTGGTGGGAAAAGGTGCAGTTTCTCAAGACATTAGGTTTAAGCCATTCAGAGATTTGTGAATCTTGGAATACACTTGTATTTCCAGCTCCTTCAAGGAAACAACAGGCAGCTACTGCTACAGAGAAAATCTGTGGGTCCTGCACACCTATAACTGGTCCTAGCTAAGAGGGATCTTCATATTCCACACCAGCTATTTCAAGCTGATTTAAGGTGATATTCCATATATACTTCACTACCATGGTAGTATAGTCAGATTGGATATTATGAAAAAGTTCTTCACTGAGAAAGTGATTGAGCTCTGGAACAAATTTCCCAGAAAAGTGGTCATGGCCCTATGGCCCCCACAACACTCTTAGACATATGGCCTAACTTTTTAGTTTGCCCTGTGTGGAGTCAGGACTTGAACATGACAATCCTCATGGGTTCCTTCCAAGTTAGGATATTCTATGATTCTCTATGGAGTAAAGATACAGGCTTTGTTAGTACAATACAGGTATCCAAGTATTCTAAAGCCCAGGAACCTTCGGTACAAGTCCTAGCCCCAAACTCTTGTAGTAAAACATTTTTCTCACCTGCTTTCAGGTTTCTTTATGATCCACAAAGGTATCTGACACTCGTCCAAGCATACTATAAATACTGAAATATTTCAAGGCAAACAGAGACCTACAGAGATGTCCATTTTCACATCTACCTGCAAAGTCAGTCATTTCACATGGTTAGTCAAACCAAATTTAAACATTCTTTTTTTTTTAACTCAATTCCTTTTATTCACTTGAATACCAGAAGAATTGTTGGAGGAAAATGTACACAAAATAGACATGACATTTTCACAGTCCCCTTCTAAACCAAAAAGCCAGAAATATCTCACAGTTGTTAGGTACACCTCTGCCTTGCACAGAAAGAGAGATTGTGCATGGCCATGGCAGATCAGAAGGAACAAAGAAGGAAAGTAAGATTCATCAGCAAGTAAACTAATGAGAAACTGATCATTTCCAAATGAATAACAAAATGTTAAAGTCATTTTAAATAAACTCCACAAAAATGCAGTTGTTCTTTTCCCAGCACTGATATTTAATCCCAAGTAGCTAAAGTGGAAGAAAGAAATGTCCTAAACTGATCAGGATAAAGACTTCCTAAAACTGTTGGTAGTCTGAGCTTAACTCAGCACTGCCCCAGCTAGAATCCTATTTCTGCTCCAAGATTGTCACAAATTTATTAGTAAATTTGATGAAGTAAAATTTACTCCAACCATTTTGGAAAGAAGGTCTTTCCTGTGAATTTTACTCCAAATTTCCATTTTCCCACTGACAAGTTTTAACTCAACACTATTTTCAAATTAAATATATTATTACAATCTTACCTGACAAACATCTTGAATACAACTTAACAGCTGGATTTCTAATGTTTTTTCTTCAAGAAACGACAGCACAATACAGTCATATCTGGCTAATAAGTAATCTTAGCTTTTAGGAAAGTTACCAGAAGAGTTTCTTTTCTCCCCTGCTCTTCTTCAACTTCTAAATCAAATTACAGCAAATATTACTCATGTCTCACTTTCTATACTTCACACTTGTAGCTGGAAGAAGATAGGGAGGTGAGAGAGGTTGATCTAGTCATTTATTAATGTCAGGGAGCTTCAGGCTAGAGCTATTCAGTGGGGGAGAAACATTGTTGTTGCTCTCAGTAAATTGAGGCAGATCACGTTAGTCTTGCAAACAAAAATTCTCCAGTTGTTCACATTTGCTACATAAAGGTTCTCTGGCCAGCTGCCTGCTGACAGCCACAGAACAGCAGCAAGAAACATTGCACATCTCTCAGGCACCCGCAGGGAAAGCAATGGCGCCCCATATGAAGGCTCACAGAATTTCCAAGTAGTAAACAAGAAGACACAGAGAAATTACTAGAAAGTACATTTGAAACAGGTACCTGATTGTTTGTAAGGAGGAGCTGGCTGCAACATCTCCAGCAGGCAATGTCTTTTCCTTTTCATTTTTTTCCATATTCTAAATATGGGTGACTTCAAAATTTATTTTTTAAATTATGCCAAGTTTGGAAGTAAGGCTTGAATATTCCTGCACATGGATATGTGCATCCAGTGATTACGAAGATGTGAGTTAATCTGTGATTATAACTGGAAATTAATCTTTGAAAATAACTCTCAAAGCAAGGTAATAGCTGCCATACAGCACACTTCAATATTCATTTTTGCAAGCAGAGTGGCTATCTACTTCTAAGTTTGAACTTTAACCATCACTTCAGAATTCTACATCAATGTCCTTATTTGAATCACAGACACATTATTAAAAGGTGGACAGTCTATCAAAGGCCAGAGCCACAGCAAGCCCACAAAAATACCAATTAATAAATGTGGATTTAGAAAGGTACTTTCTGTTATATTCTGCCTACCAGGGATCTGATTCAAACTTTCAGCAACTGTAGCACCCCATGAGAAGGTATGCAGGCAAAGTGGAGGTAATTTTGTTCCTTTCGTGCTGAATCTTTCACTGTGCTTCACTTTTTTGTGCTAAATGAGGACAGATTCTTTGCATGGAAGTTTCCCACCCCTCAACTCTCGTCCTGACACCATGGGACACCCATTCCCACAGAGGATAGGTCACCTTCACTGGCCTCCTCCATAGGATCATAGAATCATAGAACGGTTTGGGTTGGAAGGGACCTTAAAGGTCATCTAGTTCCAACCCCCTGCAGGGACACCTTTCACTAGACCAGGTTCCCTCCCTCTGGGGCTGCTCAGTCACAGGCAGAAAGGAAGCTAAAAGTCTTCTCACCTCACTGACTGACCATGGAAAAGTATCAGAAATCCTGGTAGGCACTAAACGCAAAGAGTCATCCCAAAAAACATATGTTTATTTTAAGCCTTTAGATTTTTAAAGTAATCTTGTTATCTTTCAAAGAGGTGGAAAAGATATCTAACCAGTTTCGAATGTTTGCAAATGGCAACCAGTATGAAGTGTATAAAACCACAGTAAGTGCTTGGTGGTAGTTGAGAGGTTCTTTCCCAATACTTTGGTATGGATTACAGTTTTCTTCATTGTGCCACTGCATTAGTGCAACCTTTCCCATGCCTTACCTGTCTGGGATAACAAGAAGTGCTTTTTCAGAGGAGTATTGCAGACACTAATATTGAATTGTTTACAGCATCACAAACCGCAAGTGTAACGTCCCATTAACAGAGGAGGAGCATATAGCCTTGATTCAGTGTCCAAATTTAGTTTCCCCAAGTGAGACTCTGGAGGACGCTCAGCCTCAGCAGCCTTCAAGTGCAGAAGATTAGTGGATGCTCAGCACCTCTTAAAGTATGAGCAAGACTGAGCAGGTCCAGCCCGCGCTGACTGCCCGGGTAAAGATTTTCTCATCTTATCCTCAAAGCTTTTCAAACCCTGATCCTAACAGAGGTCTTAGAGGGCTTTTTAATTTTCATACTTCTCAAACTCAATTTAATTTAGTCGTCCCTCTCAAATCAAGCCAAAGACTTAGAGGGATTTGAGGAGAAATACAATCTTTTTTCATTAAAAGCAGGGTCTTATCACAGATCTTTGTGATTTGTATTGTCGTGGCAATAGGGGAGATCGTGTAACTGGGAGTGTTTATTTTCTATGAGGCAATTAAGGTTGAGAGATATGATTATAATTCTACGTGCTTACTTGCAAAACTATGTACTCACTTATACCTGGGCTGGTCTTGGTCCCTCTGGCACCAGTTGCCAAAGTTATTTGTGTGTGCATGTATCAAGGGCTTTGAGAGGTCAAAGAAAGACCATTCAAATGAGACTTAAAAAACCTTGTCAGTGTAAACAAACTTCTTATCAATTTGAGAAAAATTCTGATTTTTACAACACTCTGCTCTTTTCCCATCAAATCCACAAAAATATAGCACAGAAAGTTTGTGATTGCATTTGAAGTGATCTCCTCTTTAATTTAGAAAGAGGAGATCAAAAAAAGAGATGCCCTCTTTTAACTTTAGGGGATTTTTTCTCATGTTAAATAATTATTCACCCAAATTCATATCTTCTTTTATACTTGATCATGTTGGTCCCCCAGATCCAAACACCCAAACAATTCAAAATTGGACTGGAATCAATTCTTACTATTCGAGGTTATGGGCATACTTTTTTCCACAGGTTAAGGCGATGCTCCACTTCTAGCCACTGACAAAATACTACACCCGGTTTTAATATCTCCCAAGTAAAAAACAAACTAACAAACAAAACATCACCACTAGCCAAAAAAAACCCACACCAATCAACTTACAGGACAGAGAGAAGGTTGCCTGGACAAGGCTGTGACTTGTCAAGTAAGGACAGCCACGACTGCTGATTACAAAAATGCACTTTTCTGTTTTGACCAGGGACAAGCCCCTCCAGTAAAACATGATGCCAATTAGCATTTATTGTAGATGAAAAAGGCTGGTTCCTAACCTTCTGTGATACTAGAAAGAGTCGAGGACACTCCAGTTAATTGTATGATATACAGGTACTCAGTTAATCATAAAGCACAAACAGCCTCCTCAGATAATCACCCAAGAACTGCTAATTATGAAAAGAATAGATTATACTGAAAAATAACCCATATTTTAAAACATTTCTCCTGGGCAAGGAGATTTCTTCTCTTTTCTTACGCTGATGTTTATTACATTCAGTCTTTGTTCAAGGGATTTTCTTCCACCAGCTTGCTATTCTCGGCTACATCTAATCTTTCACACCTGTTCAGACTTATTAAACTTAAAAATCCTGCATATTCATACCTCAATTAATTTCACTGCTTGTAACCAAAATCATTTAACTAGGGAAAATTTATACTCCTTAAAATACAAACAGGCCCATATCTTTCCCAGTCAGTGGCCAGTTCCTGCTTATCCAAGTTCTCCCACTCTCAATAACTTCTAACCAAAGACCAGCCAGATGAAACTGATCCCAATGAAATTTCTGGTGACAAGAAACATGGCAATCTGAAGCATTTTTAGCCCTAGTGCATTCCTTAGGACAGAGGACCTATACTAGTGAATTAAGATGAATTAGCACTGAATTATATAGACAACATAGACATAGACATATATATATAGACAACAGGTTAGCAAAGGCATATAGTGCTTTTGGAAAACTCCATAAAAGAGTTTGGCGAAAAAACACCTGAAGAAAAGCACCAAGATCAGTGTTTACAGAGCCATAGTGCTGTCTACTCTGTTATATGGATCTGAATCATGGGTCATCTACTGCCACCACCTGCGACTCCCAGAACGCTTCCATCAACACTGTCTCCATACAATTCTAAACATCCACTGGTCAGATTATGTGACCAATACATCTGTTGTAGAACAAGGAGCAGTCACAAGTATTGAGGCCATGTTGCTGAGAACACAGCTGCGATGGGCAGGGCACGTCTCCAGGATGAAGGACCACCACCTCCCTAAGATCTTGCTTTACGGTGAACTTGCCACCGGCTGCCGCATGAGAGGAGCCTCGAAGAAAAGATACAAGGACTCCCTGAAACATCATCTCAGCCTTGGTCATATTGATCAACATAACTGGTCTACTCTGGCCTCCAATCGGGAGGCCTGGAGACACACCATCTATAACACTGCTGCTTCCTTTGAGAACGCCCGCAGGATCACTCTCGAGGAGAAAAGACAACACAGAAAGAATCGTGCCTTGCCGATACCATCTAAGGAGTCTTTCTGCTGCGCCTTTTGCAACCGGACTTGTCTACCTCATATTGGCCTTTTTAGCCACCAGCGAGCTTGTAGCAAATGTGGGTAGAGCCCTTCCCAAATTTTCATTTGCAAAGCCTAGCCATGATGATGGAGTACTGAATTATATACTACTGCTGAATTAATGTCATGAGTTCATCGGAGTCATTTAACATCATCTTCAGTATAAGAAGAGTACTTAATCCTGATCAACTGCTACTGTCCTCAAGCTCAAATGCCAGTATTGTCTTATGGCATCAGAAATGCCCACAGAATCTAAAAAACTTGCACTACGTCTTGCAATGTTTAACGAGAAATGCTACATCTACAACAGCATTGTTTGCCAGATTCTACAATGGCATCCCACAGAATATTGAATATAGCTAAAAAAGTGAAATGCTATGTTCAAGATATCTTATGGCTGAAGATTTATTAAAACCTCTGGATAAAGATGATGGCCAAAACTGCTACTCCCCTGGCACTTTGGGACTTCCACCACAAGGGTACATTTTTAAGGCTACACAAGACTACAAGACAAAACTCTCACAAGCCTACCTCCTAACAACCTTGTTTTTCACACAGTTATCAATATATGTGTACATGTGTAGGGATGCTCATATACTCAAAAAAAAATTTAAAATACTTTATTGCAAATCTTAACCACTTTTAGAAAAAAATTAGTCCAGATGCAGCAGGTGTTACTTATGTTGGTTAAAGTGGCTGTGGAAGCCAGGATGCTGTGTGGTATAAAAAAAACATAGGATGCAAAGACTAAATGGAAATGAGATTATCAGGGTCTGTCTCTAGAGACAAAGTGATTATTCCGTCCAAATGATTATTCAAAAAGAGCAGTCTGACAGGGGGGAAAAAAGATAGAATGAGGGTCATAGGGGGAAAGTGTGCATTGTTCAAATATTGATAAACAAGCTACACAGAAGGGGGTAGAGCCTGAGGTTCCAGTCATAGCAATGGAATTGCCTATTTACTGGATGATGAGAATTACCGAGGTGAAAATCTACTGGGAATGGACAGGGCATAAGAAAACAGAAAGACAAACTGACCCATGTGGAAATATTAGGAACCCCCTGACAGGGATGGAGCAGTAACCGCCATCTCCAGAATAACAGGCAGTAGGAATGGAACAGCACTGATCAGCCAGAAAACCTTTTTACCAATCAAATTAAGGTTTAATATTGCAGTGGGAGGCAGAGGGGCAGGAAGGTGTGTGGGTAAAATAAAAGCAGATTACATAAGAATTGCTCTTCACTTCTTAAAATTACAAAGTTGGGGTTCTGTTCCTATTAGTGTCCTATGTTTTCCAGCACGCTGTTACCTGCAACTACTGGTGTGTTTCACAAAATGGTGCAGTTACAGGAAGCCATGACTAAATGCTCCTACTAAATTAGCCTCTTGTGTATTAGTCACTATTTTCATGTAGGAAAAGTAGAGTTTGGCTCTTCCCTCATGTTTACACCCATTTTGAATTGGTCTCATCTCACTGCCTCTATATGTGATCTGCCACTGCAAGTGGAAGAAGACTCTGACCTGCTGTTTCAATTAACTTTTCAAGATACATATTTTCCTCCAAATATTAATGATATGCAGAACTTAAAAAATTACAAAGTGATGTTTATACTGGTGTATTTCAAAGGAATGAATGATTTAACTAATATAAGCATAAGAATAAACTTCCACTGTGTAGTAAAGGAATGCAGGAGTATGAGGGAATGTTCACATACATATTTTAATGTACATAGCAATACAGGTGTGCATTGACTTTGACAGTTATACAAACATTAAACAATTCTTATGACCACAGAGAAGAAAGAGGAAAAAAAATTATATAAAATACTTTTCCTCCCTTCGCAGCCCAATCCAAATCCAATAAAGAGAATAAGAGGGGATGGGTGGAGACCCTTATTCAAATACTTTAGGATTCATCCTTTTTTTTTTTTTAATATGGTTGACTTTTACTGTAGAGTTGCCATAAAACTTGTCAGTTGCATATATACTAGCTATAAAAAGTTCCCCTTAATAGTGACATCATTAATTTTATTTGGAGGAATTTTGCTGACCTCACCTTTAGATGAGACGGAACAGGTAGAAGGGAATGGTGCGTACAGAAGACAGGCAGTTGTGTTATTTTGTGTCTGCACAGCACAGTGGAGTTATTACTGCTTTGCAAAATGGCAGCAACCTACAGGTAAAATGATAGCAGATCTGCATCACCAGATTGCATATTTCCATTGGAGGAGACAGTGGAAGTACTACTTAGCAATTATCTTTCACATATTAAAGATATAGAATGGTAAGGCTGACTTGGAAAAAAACTTAATTCCACAGGACTTTTTATGACAGTAGGGCAAACTCAACTGTCATTATGACACTGCAGTACTAGGATATTTCTAAAAACTTCTTATGTTAATCAGCTGTGTCAGTAAAGGAGGAAAGCTATGCAAAGAACTATTAACTAAATCACCTGATATATTCACAACTGATACTCTTCCCAAATGAAGCTTCGAGCTGACCATCACCTCTTACAGATAGTCATGACACAACTCTGGGTGCCCTCTCTTTTCATAGGGATACAATTGTTTTCAGTGCTCCTCCTCTCCTAGCATTACTGGGATTTCACTTTATGCCATTTAGAGTAAATGGAGCTCATTAATGTAATATTTTGTGCTGTGACTTCAGATTAAAGATGCATCCAGAAAAACACTATAGCTTAAACAGAAAGATAAGTAGAACTAGAAAAATAACACTCCCTCCTGACTGCTCTCTATTCCTCTCTAAGGTAGTAATTCTAAGAAAAAAGTTATCTGTTTGAATAAATGAATAGAGGGACAGTTGGCCTTCTGTGCATATAAGTTGGCTAGCTGAGCAAGAAATGTTTCAAAGACCTTGAGTGCAAGTCTTTGTTTATTGAGAATAAGCAATCAATCAGCCAGAGCATACAACAAGACCTTGTTCAAACAATGGATAATAATGAGTGCCTCAGTCACACAGCTTAGACTGGGCAAGTAAGCCTGACATTACCAGCAAAAAAGGCAAAGTCAACAGCATAAAAGTCACAGAATGTGACAGTTCAGGGAGGTCTCAAACACAGGAATGTTAACACACGTTCAAATGGATAGAGGGCTTTCTTGAGATTTTTCTTAAACAAAACATTTATTATTTAAAGCTATCAAAACTTGCCTTGAAAACTAGATTAAATAAATTCCTCACATTTGAAATCTCTACGACGAAAGACCAACTTCTGTTAAATTAATTTTCATGAGATTAATAGTATCAAGATTATTTTTTCTTCCTGTATGTATTTGTATATGTTTTACAGATTTCATTTACAGCAATAGCCCCTGTTTATAAGCCTCACATGAAAGCAGGCCAAATGTGAACAGCAGCACAGAAAAGAAACAGTCCACATCATTAAGAAAAAATTAATGGAAAATCTAGTGCAAAGCAAGAACTAATTATTCAGTGAAATACATGCATCTCTTTCTGTTTCTCTTTCCAGCAGTTTCTCAACTACATCCTTCCGTATTACAAATGAAATTATAAGTACTCTCAAATTTTGCAGCCAGCAGATCCTGACAGTCTTCTGATTACCTGGTGATGGATGAACTTGCATTATTTACACAGGAATGGGGTGGCAGGGGGAGAGAGAGAGAGGGGTGTCTGGAGAGAGACAAGAGACCAGATATGTAGAATGATTTCACATTCTTGGGTTAATGAACAGTAACAAGATGAGAAGTTCATTTGCAGCCTGCAAAATATACTTCAAAACAGAACTTGTGTCAACATAAAATTTATGGGTCTGCTTTACTTGCTGCTAACTGAAAATCCTATCACATGCAGTCTTCATTCTACCACATTTTCCGTGAAGATAGTGAAAATCTTCAGATTAGCCAAGCTATTTGTGTGAGAGAGCTTACAAGACCATAAGATCATGTCAGCTGTGGTATAAAACATCGATTGATAACACAGGCTGTTTCTGTGAACCATTTCTGCACTGCATCCCAACAGCCCTTTCCTCAAACCTTTAGCTGCTCATGTAAGTTGATTTTCCTTGAGCCCTTGCAGAACTTTTCCCGTTCAAAATTTTTCCGTTATGTGGCTGCTTAAACTCATGCATTTATCTTATTTTTATATATATTAAAAAAAAAAAGACTCAACGAAGAACAGCCAATGGAAATTTTTTCAAGATAATCTAGTACATCTTTTGGTTTTGATAAACTGAGCATTCCTGCAGCTACACAAACAGAGGGCATTACATCTCCATAAATAAGTATCAGTCTTATCTCATTTGTTTCTACATGTGCAGGAGAGACAAATGCTGGAAATGGAAGTCTGAGGTATATTTCACAGTGGACAGAACCAGGATGCACTTCCTTCTCCTGTGCTGCATTTGGACCACGGCCCTCCAAGTCCTCAGCCTCTGTTGTAGCTATGAAACATTCATTATCCACAGGTAGAAAGGAACTAAATTACACACTGATCACTGTACTCAACTGCTCCTTCTGCCAACAGGGAAAACACCGTGCTGAATTTTAAATGAAGTGAATTTGGTAGATTTTCAGAGTGTGAACTGTATGATGCCTTGTGCACCCCAGGGGCTGTAGAAAGGCAACAGGTTTTCAGTTGCTTGAGATTTCAGTGGGTGAATGGCAAAACCAACAAAAAATATGTGTATCATTAGGCTTGAATGGGAATGGGAATGTCCCTCATGGCAGTACAAACTGGGGACAGACTGCCTGGCTCATAGCTCTGCAAGAGGGGCCTGGGCAGGGGGTCAGGGTAATAGCGAACAGTGCTGCCTTAGCAGAAGAGCATAGCCAGAAAGACAAGGGAAAAACTGCTTCTACTCAGCACTTGTGAGGCTGCATCTGTGTCCAGTTTGGGGCTTACCACTACATGAGATATATTTTCAACCTGGAAAGATTCCAGAAAAAGGCCATTTAGCTGGGGGCTGGAGGAGATTAAATCCAAGGAGAGGCTGATGGAACATGTTTGTTCAGCCTGGAGAAGGGTATGGGGGAATCTGATTGCAGCAGCCTTCTGCTACAGAAAAGGGAGTTTACACAAGGGTGGAACCAAAGTCTTCTCTGGGATGCTCAGCAAAAGGCAATAGTCACAACAAATTGCAGCAACACAATCTAATTTGACATAACAGGGAAAAAATCAGACTGAGAGTGATTAAGGACTGAAAGAGGTTGTCCAGGGAAATGGTGAATTATCTGTCTTGGGAGATTTTTGAAACGTGACTGGACAAGGTCCTGAGTAACCTGATTTAAAGTTGCAGTTATTCCTTCTTTGGGTTAGATTATAGGACCTCTGGAGGCTTATTCCAACCTGTGTCTTTGGCCCAAACTCATCCTTATGGGCACGGCCATCTCAAAAGTGTGGAGATGGTCTGTGGTACCTCTGTCATGTCAAATCAAAGCACAAGAGATTGTTGCTTTCAGGAGACAAGGTGCAGCAGCAGCACTTTTGGAGGACCAGCTGGACTAGTGCCCTTTTATATATCCACTCTGCTGCAGTAGTTGAAGAGCATCGAAGATTATTGGAGTTTGTGTAGAGCACAGAAGAGTCTGTTATGCACAGGGGAGAATAGAGCCAGCACAGCAGTTTGCCCAGGAGACCTGCATTCTTTTATCCTGCCCTGTTGTCACCAGCTTCACTTGATAAACTCACTGGATCTCTCTAGGAAGCCCCAATGAGAGTTTTCTCATTTACTCAGAGACCAGTCCAGTGAGGTCCAAATCCTTTGGACAGCTTAATAAGATAAATACTTATTAATCTGAGTTACTATAATGGCAAAAGTGTTTACTGTCTGGGAGAATTGCTTCCCTCTGGTCTCCTCCCTGAAATTTTCTACAGCTGGAAGTTGCTCTTTCCTTCACATTGCCTGACTGCCCTCTGAACTCCCACTCACCTCTCTCCATCCTTCCTGTGCAACTGGCATCAGACTCCAATCTCAGTTCCACTTTCCACTCTGCTACTACTTCACCCACTCTCTTCTCAGCACAGCCAGCCTGGGAGAACACTCACCTGCCATTTTTATGGATTTCTCATGTCTCTCTCATTCCTGTAATTCCTGCTACCACTTTCTGCATTGTTTTGCTCTGTGTGTTTGGATGGTGTGTCAGTCCAGGTGTTTGAATGCTCATGGGAGTGGGTGTAGTGAATAAAATTTATAGATTGCAGTAATGGAAACTTCATAACAGCACCAAATATCTAGGGTTAGGTGAGAGCAAACTGTGCAGGAATTCACAGGACCGGGCAAGAATCCATGGGGGAGCAAAAGTAGGGAGATATATTTGTATTTCCAAACAAGTCATCCTTCCTTCGACTCTGATCCCTTGCAGTCCCTCCCCTGATTCACAGCAGCACCAAACTGCCGTGGTGAACCTTGTCTTGCAGCAGAATGAAGAAAACTCTCCCTGTCTGCAGCAGGACACACACAGAAACAGGAGGGCTTTCTCATCATCCCCAAATTTTATGCTCCTCTCACACACTATCAAACATTACTGGTTTTTTAGGATTATATATTTTAAGGAAAAAGAAATAAACTATAGCTGATTACCCAACACCAAATTTGTGGAATTGTCTTTTTATTAACCAGAATTTAAATCAAGCAGTTCTGTAAGAGCCCAGATTAATGCCTGGTGTTTTAGACTACCACAGCTTTGACTGGTATTGGGTATTGTGGTAGGCATGGGTTGCAGACAAAGCTTTCTGCTTCATGGAGATATTCAGAAATTTTCTCTTTTGATCTTGCCATAATACCTACACACACAGAGGATAAATACCTAAGCCTCATCTTAGGAAATCTGGTTAAACAAATGAAAGAAAGAGATGGAGCAGAGAGGTATATTTACCAGTCAAACAGATTTTTTTTGTTTGGTTGGGGTTTTTTTCTTTTTAATGAACACATTTAGATGCTTCTGGGTAGCAGGACATTTTCAACACCCATACATTTATTCATTTTTTTCTACCAATGTCCAGCATATGTAGGTAGCTTCCAAAGCTCAGGCATTTCCTCTTGCAATCCCAGGTTTCCAGGGAATACAGCAATATATAAATGCATAAATTTAAACTGCTTTATAAATCCCATTACTGTAATCAGTTGTAGTTTGCACCTATCAGTCTGTCAGTTGTTACAATTAGAGCAACTTTTGAACAATAAACCTCTAAAAACATCCATCTTGTAGGTTTTGAAATAAATAAAATAGTATGTTAACAAACTCCAGGGAAAAAAAAAATCATGCTCCTAGCTCCTACACATGTTGACAGCTGCATTTTTAGGTTATATATAATAGACAGCAATCTTTGTTTGGAAGCCAACACACACTTTCCCAGTGAACTGCAGGATACACATAAATAATCAGGGCTGGAAAAAGGTCATCTCACGGCTAGAACTGGGGTTAGCAACAGCACCTTTCAAACCAACTGTTCAGAAAGCCTTAAGCAAAGCAAATCAAGCTAAGTGTAACATAACTGACTGTGCTGAAAGCTGAAAAAACTTAATCATAGGGATGAGCCAACCTTGAACCTTAATGCTCAACAAATTTTATTAAGAATTGACAAGTAGCAAGAGAAGTTACACAGTTAAGCTGTAGCTCAAGGGAATAAGTGTGCAAAAACAAGACGAGGAGCATTTAATAAGGCCCAAGGACCACCAGCTGAGCTCGTGAGAATCTATCAGTAACAGTTTGGTCCCAAGGTCTCCTTATTACTGCAGCAGGGTACATATTAATGGTATATATTGACTTGCAATAAGAGATTCCAGGAAATGTTCCCTTTTAACTTTTGCAAAATAAAATTTAGTTAGCAGCAAAAACCAGCATAATATATTTTCAAACTGTGTCTGTTTCCCATCAGAAAAACAAAATAGATTTCATCAAGACCTACTTGTCCAAAGGCTCGATTTTTGTAACTGAAAATTGAGTTCTTTTTCATTTCAATGCCCTTGGGTACTATCTTGTGGTCGTGTCATGATCTCATTTGCTTTGTTAGGCCAGAATCCCTGGACAAATTTACCTGTACTTCCACTTTATGCCTAGGGACTCCTATACTGCAAGCAAGAGAGCCTCTGCCTGAAAGTGGGAATTGTCTCCTAGAAGACACAAGTATTTTCTTAAAGAATAAGGTGCTCAGAGCAGCCCACAAGTTGTGCCCAGAGTATATAGATATAGCATGCTAAGAGTTGCTGCTTGGCAGGAGGAAAGGTGGCAGAGGAGAAAGCAGGATATTCAAAGGTGTTATACACTTTACCACTGAATTGCTGTATGCTTTAAACACAGCTTCACAACACTAATTAGGAAGCTAAGCCTCGTGATTTCCTGATAGATTCTTAAATATCTTAGAGAAACCCTCAGGGAGAACTGTAAAAGGCAGGAACTCCACAAGTGGACTGTAACTAAACAGAATGAGTTTTGAATCTCACTCCAATCTGTCCACAAAGTCTGCTTTCTGTCTGAAATTTCTTCTGTATATCCAATTGGAAGGAAACATATTGGCTTGTTTTCTTTTTTTCTTTTCTCCCAAAAGTTTCCTGTTAGCCAGATAACACATCTTGCTCTGAGTTCTGAAGGCATTTTAAATTAATACTGCATACTTAATCTTGTCTTAACATGCCTTTTGATTGGTTTGTTTGTTTGGGGTTTTTTTTTCGTTTGGTCTGGAAGCTACATTTGATGGGATGCAGCAGTTGTGCAATCCTACTGATTAACTGATGTTTGCTGTTACAGCAATGCCAACTTAGTTAACTGAAGTTCGTAAAAACTTTTACAGAATCTTAACAGAAAACTTAAAGGTAAGAAATAGTTATTAGAAAACAATGGAAGGACATCTGATGAAATGATATATAACAAAACTACAAAACAGAGGTCTATGCAAATCATATCTAGATGAACACCCACTTGTAGCTCCTTTGGCAGAATAGAGGTGTTGAGTACCGTGTGCTGGAGCCTGGTCTCATTTACCTGAACTGCAGTGATGCAGTGATGAGTTACTCCTGATTTACACAAACAAGAACAGAATCAAGCCAGGCAAGAGCCCAAGGGGTACACTTAGAATGAAAAGGAAGGAGCTCCACATTAGACAAACCCACCAGACCAGGGGATTCCTAGTTTGAACTACTTTTTATATGACAATTGCCAGTCCTCTGATAAAACTGCCACTTATGTACAAAATCTTACAATCATGAAGAAGAACATTTCTCTTCCACTAAGGGTATATAAAGTCAGTGTTTGGGAAGGGGCAATGTCTTGTCATGGTCACAAAAAATGATCTGGTAAAAACAATTCCTCCTTCCTCACTTATTTCCTGTATACCCTAACCAAATCTGTTTATTTTACTGACAGAGGGCATTTTTATTAGTTACCTGTAAGCTGGATGTTCTTTTGAGATAAATCTGAAGCACAATGTGAACTTTCTCTTACACCCCAGCAACTATCCTGGTGAAGTTTCACTTGCAGCCCACACAGCAGTTGCAGGAGTTGTGATGGAATTACAGCACAGCTGGGTGTGAAGAGCATGATTGCACTTAAAGGTGCAGTTGCAACTCTTGAATAAAAATTCAGTATGCACATGTCTGATGGAAAGGTCATTCAGAAATAGAAGTATTCTGGCAACACTTTCTAGGGTAACTTCAACATATATTCAATGTCATGCAGGATAGTAGCTATTGAGAAGCTGTGAGGAGCAGCAAGTCCAAATGGGAAAGGTTTGCAAATAGGCTTACAGCCCACACAGGTTCAGCTAGTTCCTGAACTGTTGTTTGACAGTGATCTCATCTCAGCATTTAATCTTCAATTTTCAAGTGAGTATTCACTTAGTTCTTATCACATGTAGCAACTACCTGCTTCTCATTACAACGTTGCATAGAAAGAACAAGTCCCCATACAGTAAACCTCACCTTACACTCCAATACTCCATTTTGGGCTGACTACATTGCACACTACTAACATATCCACAATGACTTGACCCAACAGAGTACCAGAAATCTGGGGGAAAGCCAACTATTAAAGACAGATCTGCAAAGATCTCTCTAAGTATCCGTATTTAAGGGCCATTATTCTTTTTCAAAGACCAACAAAAAATTGAGACTATGTCAGATGCCTGACAACTGTTATATAAGACAATCTAATAATACTGCCCTTGGTGATACATTTGTTCCCTTGATAGCTGTATGTGGCAGAGAAAAGTATTTACTAATTCTGCCTATTGCACCTGAAACTAATTTGGGTTCCTCTGCCAGAAAAGTAACCAGCTTGAACAAGGGCAAATCAGAAGCAGGGAGTCACTACTTGCCATAATTTTATCTTCTCTAAGACAAATGGAAATAGTTTTTCTTTTATTTCTCTATATTTTTTTTTCAATTTTTTAATGCATTAATTTAAGTTGTGGTGTATTAGACACTCACCTAAAACCCCCTGAAAGAGAGACGGATTAATCAACACACAAGCAGTCTCAGAGCTAAGCAGGATGTCTAAAAACAGGATCTCCAGATTATTTCCCTTGGGTTTCAATGTAAGGCTTCCAATTCTTTCAGCTTTTGAGTATTCTTGTTTCTTTTTTCCTAAAACTTCCCCAGTTTGTTCACTGTACTGTGAACACAACTGAATATAATGTTCTTGAAATGAAATTGCAAATGTCAGCTATAGGATATATTCTTCTTGCTTACATGAAGACCATGTTAGTCCTGTTTGCCAAGGAATTATCCTGGGAGTTAACATCCAGCTTATCCACCAGCCTGAATCTCACTTAGCTGTAGTCAGAGTGACTGTTTCTGGGACAATCTCTCCTCTAGTACCTTTGGTTTCTATTCTTTCTTCCAAGATAAAGTTGTCTGTTTCCAATTATTTGAGATCTCTCTGTATCATTTCTGTTCCTTACTTGGAATTTCCCCAGTACTTGAGCTATCTGCAAACTTTATCTGTGATAATTTAATTTTTTTTCTTTCAGAATATATGAAAAAACATGAACAGAATGGAGCAGGAATTAATCCCTGCAGGAGCCCAATATAAGCATCTTTGTGCGCTAAGGCTTTCTCACTTACATTTATAATTTGAAACATAGTATTCAAGCACAATAATTTTGTACCTTTTACCTTTCTTCATCAAAATGTCATTGGTTATTAAGCAACACTCATTTCACAAATCTATCAATCAAAATTTTAATCCTATTAAAAACAAAAACTATTTTGAGAGGATTTCCAGGCTGCCAATCCATGTTGGTTACATTAATTGCATTATTTCCCCTGTTTATTTCTTAACTGATGCACTTTAACAAATTCATCTGTTATTGAATTCAGGCATTAAGCAACCTAGATTTCTAAACACTGAGAAATGGTACCTAAATATAATTTTAAAACATTTTAAGTGCTTTGAAACTTTCTTGGTAGCCTAAAACATATCACTGTGTATGACTGGAAAACCTCATCAGCCTCATCTTTTTAAAATCTCAGCTTTATATAATGAGTTCATAAAAAAACTGATTCAGTACTTACTTTCCCTCAACATCTTCCAAATTATTAATGAAAATAAAAGTACTTCTAATTGTGAGATTGCTTTTTCACCAATAAGGAGAAATATAATTTTTATCTCCTGTGTCACTTTTCTGTCATTGGTAACTGTACCATCTCACCTAGTAATAGACTAATAGAATTCTTCAGGATTCTTTTTGTTATATAAGTGAAAAACTTTCTTACAGTTCTAAATGTGCCAGCCGCTGATTTTTCCTTTTCTGATTTTTGCCTCCATCTTTCATTTTCTATAATTAAATATATATTTTGTATGCATTTTTATCCGCTTCTTTAGTAAGTATAGCTACTTTCACATTTTTCTCTATACCATGTACGGGGTTTTTTTAAGATAAATTCTTTCTAAACTGTATTGGGGGCTCTCATAAAATTTTCTTAAGTCCCTCAGTTCCCTTCTTCAACAGCCAACTAGTGGCCATTTTTACACATGACAAATATGCATAGGTGCTTGTCACAGTGTATATGTTTCTACTTATTTAACATGCACATCTAAATACAGTAGTAAAATTTTATTCTTTTCTCGAACAATAAATGCATCTATCTCAATTACATCAACTTTTAAAAACACATTGATGAGGAGATGTCATCATTCCCTTTTTAATTTTTAAATATTAACATAATATTTATTTATGGCAAGTACAATAAGTCTTTGGCTTGGAGATGATAATTTCATAGGTTTTTTTAATATCCAAATATTTTACTTTTATATTATGGTATTTTCAACACATTGCTCACACTAAAGTCTTCCAGAATACACAATGTACTTTCCTTTATTAAAAATACTCTTTAGGGACTGTACTTTTGTCCTTTCGTGGCTATCACAGTAGGAGAGAACTAAATTCTATGCCATGTTTTTCTGTTTTAAGACCCTGATCAGCAAACACCTAAGAGTGCTAGCTTTAAATTGTCTGTCATGTGAAGACTCCTTTTCCTTTGACATATAACACTAATCCTTGGGGAATTTTGCTTCACTGGTCCTTCCTTGGTTTTAATAAATAAATTTTAACTCTCTCATGCTTATTTCCATCTTGTGTGTCCAATGAGATGGAAACATCTGAAGCCTGTTGGTTCTTCTCACCACAGAAGGTGAGACAACATTGCCCAAATGCCTCTCCTGCTTGTTCAGTATATTTCTGCTCATCACCCTCTATTTCCTACTATGTACAGAGGTACCCCCTTCTCCTGCCTGGGGTGATTAATAGATAACTACTTTCTTCCTGAGTTTCACTTTCTTTGACTGCTCAGCAGCCAGATCCCTTCTTCATAGTGCTGGAGAACTGCTGCCAGTCATAGTAAGCTCCTCAAGAAATGTTAACCTTCACTGATATGCCACATTACCTTACTTAGCCTTTCATTTACTTTTCCTGCTCTTTATCTGCTAGACCCATACTGCTGTATTTGAACTGAAGGTGGCAGCCAAAAAGGGACAGATTCATATCTTTCTCCCTTCTAATTTGCCACAGTCTTCATACTTTCCATCTTTTGCTCTTTGTGGAGTTCTCTTTTCATGAAGACAATTTTTATCAGCCCAATTCAAAGAAGGCCAGACACCTTCCTTACATATCTTGCTTACTATTCACAACAATCTTTCCTTGTATCTAAGATGTCATATAGCTTGGCTCTGATTACACTTGCACAGCTGTAAATATATTTTCTTAAATGGAGTTGTTCCTGACATGAGTGGTAGGCCCTGTAATTTCGTAGCACAGCAACTCGCTTTAGCTAACATAGGGGTTTATTATGATTTTGTAAAAGGAAGATGCTTTCATTCTGACCTAGATAAGAATCTCTTTCTCCTCCTTCCTTAAGACAACTATGAAAATGAGACTGTAAATCTCCTATGGAGAAGAGACTTGGACAAATCAATAATTTATGTTATGATTTTGAGAGACTTTCACCTTGAGGAAGTGCCAGCCCTATCGTTATTCTGTAGATCTTGTTTGAAAATGTTTTCCATTACTAATCGAGAGAACCTTTTTTTTTTTCTTATTATTTATACAAGGCTCCTTTGATTTTCAGTGTGTGACACTTCAGAATGAAAATGGTGTCTGCATTAATTAAAAAAGCAGATGAGAACTCTTACTTTCCTTCCCCCTCACTTAAAATCCAAGTAAAATGCTGGCAGGCAACACTCAGCACGTAGTGCTCTACTTCCAGCCATGAACCCCTTTTATAGATTTCTGTCATTTTAGCTGCTTCTGGCTAAAATCACTGGTTACAACAGTGACTTGGAAAGAAAAATGAGCAGTTAAGAGCAAAACGGGGGGTAGGTACACGTGGCAATTAAATAAGCCTTCTGCAAATCTCAGGCAGAGAGCATGTCAGTCATACAGTTCCTAAACCAGACCCTGGCAGTGCCAGGTTCATGCTGAGGCCTTTGGGGGGAAAAAAACATACAAGTTTGCGCCCATGCACCTTTCATTTGACCTCCACAGCTTACTCAAGTGCAGACTGCCCTGTCAACAGCTCACTTCCCCAGATCCCCCCCATTGTTTCAAGAAATCTTCATTATGACTTGTAGCAGCATGTTCTAAAGCTGGCTTGGTTTGCCCACAGGATCTCTTAGAGATTGGATAATTAATGGTCACCCATTCTTACCCACTGCACCGTAAGTCAAAACCACTCACTCAAAGTGAGGTAGCATGGCTGGGTCTGCCCACACAAAGGACAGACACAAGAGCTCCTGGAATGGCACAACAAACAGCAAGGCCAGGGCCAGTCTCTTCACATAAGTTTCACATTTCCACCTCGACCACTGCAGGCAGCTGTGACATTTCTGAACCATATCTAGAGACAGCAGATGACCTTCAGGCCTTCTGGAAGTTGCAGAACTTGTGTCTGTCTGCTGTATGCCAAGTAAATTAATTCCCTTTACTTCTTTATAGCAAACTAAATCTGAGATGTGACAAAGGGGTAAGAAATCTGGCAGAATAGGAATTACGGGAAAAAAAGAAATTTAAAAAAATCTTTGGTCTAGGATTTTCAGTGTTAGCACCAACTTCCACCTCCAATGGGTTTAAACTTTGTTTAAAATGAAGCACCACCCTGCAAAATTTTTACAGATTTCTGGAACGAAATTACTTCCTTTGTGCAAACATTCGACTATCACTCCAAACACTCTTTCTCACAACTCACTGCTATCACTGTGAAAAAAAAAATTCTGAGCTATATGATGCTGGAAATATTCATCTATTTTGCTTCACAATATGTAAAAAAATAAGCCCATATAGTATTGAAAGTAAAAAAAAGAAAAGAAAAAAAAAACGACTCACCAAAAAAACAAAAATTAAACTTTCCCAAACTTTTCAAGTTTTGATAGTCTTTATATTGTAGTCTTACATTACTAACATAACATCAAGCAGGGCACAAATCTAAAACAAACTCCAGAAACATAACTTTGCATCAAAACAGAATGCACGGTTTTATTAAAATATTTTCTTTTTCACACACAATTAAAAACAATGTAGGTAATGAATGAATTGATAGGATGGCAACGAAGTTCATGGTCCCTGTACAATTTAAGATTATTCAACCCTTAACCTCAAGGTGAAAAATAATAACTGTTGGGTTTTAAATAACATCAAAATTTGATCGAAACTCCCAGTACACATCAAGAATTACGCTGGGAAAGGAAACACTACAACCTCTAGATATACAGATGTACAGATGTCTAGATTCAGATGTACAGACTGGGAACTATAAAGCTCCAAGGCCCTCCTAACTCCTAGTCTCACTTATTTCCTCCCCATTTTTATATTAGATTTTTTCTTTTTTCCTTACCTCCTTACCTTTTTCCTTACCTGCCCCTACAAAGCAGCTCAAATATCCACAGCATTCATGGCAGCAACTCCGTGACTAAGACAAACTGATGAATATGTAACATGATCTTAAAAAATGCATGTGAAATATGCAAAGCCATCAACTTAATGAATACTTTGATTTTGTCCTTTTTGTTTGCATCGAAGGGTCAGTTTATCAAACAATGAGCATGAGAATAAATTATTTGTATTCTGAAACCCAGATAATTCATCTGGCTAAACAAGGAGAATTATTTGAAATTAAGCAAAGGACTGGAATTTGTCTACCATAGGGTGCCACAGGATGCACTTTTTAAATATCAAGGCATCCAGGACATTTTCGTATGTCATCTGAGATCTTAAAAATGTGACATAAGAAGTAAGCTTCCATCTTAGCAGTCAGCAACCAGAAACTATCTAAGAATTTTCACTGCCTTTAGAAGACTTTTGTAACAATTATTCATGTTGATTTCTGGAACTGAAATGTGAATACTTTGCAAAATGTAAAACCAAAAAAATGTTATTTCACCTACTTGCCCTTTAAGGATGACAGAGATGGGCTTTTATTTCTGCTGTGGTGCACGATGAGTGTCCATACAGAAAACTAGGGGTACAGTAGAAACACTGACTCAGAAACCTCACAGGCTGGTGTCTTTGGGTATTGCCTATGAAGTGTAACTTTAAAAAGACAGAAAAACATGAAGGAATTACATATAATTCCAGTCAGTCTGGTAAAATGAGCAACAGCATGTAAGTTGGGTAGTTATCTCAAAACTTCGGCATTTATAAACACTAGGTTTCAGAAACAATACTCAGTGTAAAATCTGACATAATTTACATCTGTATGAAAGTGTTTAAATAATTTTGAATTGACACATTCCTAATAATTCCCAGTCATGTTTGTTTGGAAACAATTAAACAAAACTTGTTTAAAAAATAATCTGTTGATGCATTTTCTTCATCTCTTCCAACTAATAATTCAACTCCAGAAGTTTCACCACAGTTTTTATAATGTATGCTTTTTTTTCACCTGGGTCATTTCTTACCCATGTGAAAGTTATATCTCACTTTTTGCCTTCAACAGTTTGAAAACTTTAGAGAAATCATTAATATTAAGAAGAATGCCAAAGACGATAGTTTTCTCATCTTGTCTTTGTTTCTCTTTTCCTCTGGGCCACATAAGGATGTTCAAGTCAGCAGAGACAGTGTTGCTCTTTAAAAAACTTGCTGATTTAATATTTAGTAGGTGATGGATTCCACCTCAACAATCAGACTCAGGAATAAAAATAGTCTGAATCCCACTCAGTGCCATCCACAAATCCATAGATAGAAACCCAAAGAATTGTACAGCACAACATTTCCTGCTCAGTAAGCTAGAGACAAGCTGCTGTGATTCCCTATATATACACATATATTCTGAGCTGATGCCTGTCAAACCAGCCCCTGGTTAAGTGGCAAGTATAATATAGCTTCCTTTCCCTAGAGGTAACTGTCCTCATTACTGAAGCGAATGAACCCCTAGGTGTATAATAGAATCTTCTTTAAAATATTCATCATATGACAGCTGATATTTCAGCCATATTTGGCTGGAATGCTACATTTTGGGAAATTTAGGACTCCATAATCAATTAACCTAGCATTTTGCTTGCCATCTAATTTTTTTTTTAATCATAAATCATTAAACATTTATGTTAGCATGTAAGTTGTTATTCTCCTATTCAGGACTGAGCAAGACAAGCAGACCAGGGTTTCTCTTACAGCAATATCCATTAAAACACCTGGACTAGCAAGGCTGAAACTTAACACTTTTCCTCAGCCAAAAAACACCAACTTCTCCAAGATGAGTCACATCATCCAGCGTGGTTCTGTTTCCTTCACACTTCAGAATCAACACTTCAGGCTGTGAAAAGCTCCCTCTGCCAGCAGGTCTCAGGAAGATGGTGGGCAGACGGGGGGAATAACACCAGGGCCAGAATACTCCACCAGAAATCAGAACAAAGAATCTGTGTAGGGAGAGAAAGAGACAAATACAGCATCAGGCTATTCAGCCCAAACATTTCCATTCTCAGACACCAAAAAACAGTTTTGTTTTTGCCTCTCTATTCTTACTTCTTTCTTAAAGCAAATACTGTATTTTTCCCTGCCTACTCTTCCTATTTTTTGACTACCTCTTCTTAATTACAGCCACAAACTTCTGTAGGTTCTATTCCACCTGCCCTTCCACTGTATCACCTCCCAGCACAAGTACCTGCTGCCTCTTCAATCTAACCTTCCACAACCCTTCCCTGCCCTGTTCCATGCACAGCATGTAAGGCAGGTACACAAGTGAGCCCCACCAGTGCAGAGGGAGAGCGTCAGCGACATGCAAGGCTGCACAGGAAGTTTACACTGCACTTGCCCAAACTTTGCAAGCCTTCCTGACACCAACACAGCATTCCAGCACACCAGCATCATTTCTGAGTGATTTCTCATGTGATTAGGGCTGTCTCTCCATTTCCACAGGATACTCAGACGTTGGTGGCAAAAAATCATTCTTACTCTCATTAGGGTTTGTTTGTCATCAGAACCCCTCTTTAATTTTAGTCATTTGCTTAGTTTTAGACTACTGATATCATTATGCTAGTCTAATTAAAATTATTTGCTGACAAATATTGTCAGTAAAGTAACAGTTGGTTAAATTAACACTGGCTTAGCCTTAGCTTTTTTATCAGCTTAACTATGCAGCACTGATTGATGAGCATTTTAAAGCAGGAATTCCTTTCTTCAGGTCAAAGGCAGAGAAGGAAAAGCTGGAGATTTGAATGTGATACATCAACAAGTCTTACCAAAGAAAGTCAGACATAACTGTGCACAAGTCAAACCAAACTCACCTTTCCACAACTTCCCTGCAAGCTCGGTCATAATAACAAAGATGCATTTGGCCCAACCTGTTAAAACAGCATGAGCAGAGCTTAATATCTTGGTCTAAAATTACTGTTATAAGCAGTATATCTTGTTGTCTGATACTTATTTACTTTTTTGGCATAAATTGAGTATTTCCAGACCACAATTATTCCCACAGACAAAACTTAATTGCAATATTCATCACTGTATATGTCTAAATGATAGGGATGCTGGAGTGTTTTACAGTGAAAACACATCCAATTTTAATGAAGTTCAAAAGAAGAAATGTTTATTTATGGATTAAAGTACACAAAGATCTGCTGCTCACAATTTCTGAAATACTGACAGCTTTTTTTTTTTTTTTTTTAAGAGAGAAAGAGTGAGAAGGACTGCAAGGGAAGGAAAGACTTCACATCTTGTACATAGTTGTGGTGAGTGGATCAATGTTCCCAGCAGACAGGCAGAGAGCTACTGGGTCTTTTGACACAAGTTGAGATTAGATGATATACAGGTGAAGTCTGAAGACAAAGTTGCCTCTAAGAGGTTGCCCCTGGTGAAAGGGTGGAGATGTGCTGATAGCCTATTACAGCTGCAGGGGGATGTCTTGACATGTCTTGAGAAAGATTGCATACTTCTCTGTTGGGGCTCAGCTTTGCTACTGTTCAAATTAAGTGACATCTTTTTAACACTCCTAAAGTTCTGAAGAAAAAAATGAACAGCATCCTGTAAAAATTTATTTTCTATTTTCTACTTAGGAGAAAAAAAAAGTATAACTAAATACCTAAAATTAGCCCTTCTACTGAAGACTTAGATTGAAAACAACTTTAAGAGAAGATGTGAAGGCTTCAGAGTGACATGTAAATATGATTTTCTATAACTTTCATAGAACTATGAAAAAAAATTAAATACGGAGAAAAATTCCATTCTTGGATAAAATTTCCAGAACTCTTTTCCCTACTTGAATTTGCAACCACTGCCTATTGAATGAGAGTTGCTGCTGGTGGTCTTCAGAATGATCCACTAGCTGATGGTCCACAGAAATATTACTACGGGGAATACCAACCTCCCTGACATACAGATTCAGCCTGCTTGGAGTCAGACGTTGGGAAAGAAACTAGAAAACTGTGGCTGTGCATAGCCTTGACAGTACTTCACTAAAACAACAAGAACCCAGGTTTGCACAGGCTCTAGAAAGTTAACTGGTGCAAGAAACTTTGATTGTTTTAAAATTAAAAAAAAAAAAAAGATTTTCATGGATTCTCTCTTCAGGCCTTCAGACTGGCTGTTCAGGCAATTCAGTTTTGGGATCAGTGTAAATGGGAAAAGGAAAATATGACAGACAGGTAATCCTTACTGCTCTGAAAACCACTGCTAACACTGACGTGCTGTCAAACCATCCAAAGACAAGAAAAGATACAATCTGTTCCCATTATTACAGTCTAAATCTTTATGGATTCAACAACAGGAAAACAGTAAGTCCAGAGTTCAGCCTCAGCTTACATTTCAGGGACAGAGAAAGAAAAAAAAAACACAAATAATTTGTGCTAAGCCAGCTAACAGCATGCTGCTCCAACACTGCCTCAGGCCATGCAGCCTCAGCTGCACCATCTGCCCTGGAAAGACTCCAGGGAGGAAGGAGCAGCTGAGAGTGCAACAAGTCGAGAATCCAGTATAACCATAACTGTTCTGTGCTATGAGTTCACCTGAAACCTCACCTCCCTGGATCCTGTTCTCAGACACTTACTTTCTTAAATTGTTATTTTTGATGCGTCCTCCTCTATTCAGCTGCCTTAATTACTTGTTTCTCTATAAATGCTGGCTTCTTATGCCTTTCCACTGTGTAACCTTCTCCTTGAATTCACAAGGGACAGCATCCTGGGTAACAGACACAGCAAAATGCCATTTACAATGGAGGTATTAGGTACCAGGAATAAAACACAGGATGAGATTGCTTTTAAGGGCAGTAAAATCCCCTCCAAAATCTTGTGACATCAATTATCAGAAATAGAGATAAAATGTATTTCCTATTTTCAGCAGCAAAATTCCCATTGATTTTAACACTGCAGGATATGTCCCTGTGCACTGAAACAAATCATCTGTATATGAATGCAGTCAGGAAGAAGTGGCCTCCAGCAAAGCAATTTTTTATCTTTTGGTTCTGAGGAGTAACAGTAAAAAGGTCTGTCCCTTCAGTCTGCATCTGTGAAGTCACCCACAAAGAGATGTAACATTCTGGATCACACTCTTTTGTTTCCCCTTTCTTTGACATCTTACCATGCTTCCCATTTTGTTTATAAATTTCTCTTTTATTCTTGACATGCAAAAGTTAGTGACTTCATATGAGGCCATAATGCAATGGCTTGTCCTTTCTAAAGGTAGACAGTGTTAGCGAAGGAATAAAATCCAAGTCTCCTAGAGGAAAGAAAAGAAGGCAGTATGAATCATCTACAGACTTGATGTGAAAACTCCATTTTGGCTAGCAAATCAGAGAGCAGACTGGGGATATTTAAGTGCAAGTCTACAAATTCAGCTGGAGAATGTGACTATTGTGCTGGCAGTGCAACAAGACACACCCTTTTGCAACTCTCATTCACAAGAGAAAAAGGACAAGGAAGAATGACTCGTGAGCTGCCCTGCCTCAACCTGGGCAGAGGAGCTGCAGCTGTCCCCTTGTTACACACTGTACACCCTAAAACCCCTTCTACTGACTTCAGAGGCAGCAATTCCCACGGGGCATCTCCACATCAGACTAGAAGACGCTCCTGGCAGTGCAGAGACTCTTCTCCAAAAATCCCTCCATCCTCCTGCAGGTGTACACAGGTCTGTGTGACAGGGAAGGAACCCTCATCCTGAGGGATGACTGTATGTCTGAAATATTTTGCTATTGTCTTCATTACACCGATATCAAATCTTAAATTGCCTTTAGCAGGAGCAGGGTAGGAACCTTGCATGGTATCACATGAGTTGCTGAATGGAAAATGCACATTACCTGGAAACTGCCTTCAAAACTCATTTTAAAGAGAGACTTTGGAAAAGTCTGACATTTTCATCTTTGCAGATGGATTAAAAAAGATAACTGCAAATAATTTAGAAAACTGCTTATGTTTTTTACATGCATTTACATTATTTTCTACTTTTCAACACCAAAATCCTGTTTTTTTCCACTGGCCTTACCGCTCTGCAGGCAAGCACTCTCTGCTGCTAACTTTTCATATTCCCGAGGTAAAGGCAAGACCTGTTTTTACTTGTTGAAAATTAGCATAGATCAAAATTTAATTATCAGAAAAGTACACATTACATAGGCAATTGTAAAGAGTTCAGTGCTTAGGATTTTGAAGGAGGTTATTTCTATACTTCACTTACACAAAATGTTTTCTGAAATATTCACATGTATATTTGAATCCATTCTTGGGACCTGGATGTCCAGCAGATGGATTACAAAATCTGACTTGCAGCTCTTTTATTATCAGTGCTTTCTGCTGCCAAATCCATGTCCTCTGACATCTCTGATACAATCCCATCACTTCAGGGAATATGAAGTGATACACAGCAGACTAGCACAGAGTAGAGGTGTTCAAACGTGTTCAAACACTACACGAGAGGGAGTCAAATGTCCTAGGCCAGAGAAGAATGTAAGGACACATGAATTAGAAGGAATGAGCAAAATGTCCTCTTCACTCACTGCAGTGGGTCCATGTGTGTGTGGGCACATTGCTTCCCTTCATTCACAATCAGTTCACAGACTGAAACCACCCTTACCTCCTTTCTGCTCCTGGAGAGGGACATGCAGCTACACATGACCTCAATGAACATCAAACATGCTGTGAGGCACAGAAGGGTATCTGTAGGAAAAAAAAAAAAAAAAGAGGAAGAAAAAAGCAGCATAAATATACTGTCTCGGGACAGAACAGCTCAGAAGAGCAGTTAGAGGATGCAGATCCAGCCATTTGCTGTCAGTTCCTACCCAGTGCAGTAAGACTTAACTTACTGCACTGGTCAGTAAGAACCAGGCAGAGAGACTTAATTTTATTCCTTAAAGGGAGAAGACTAGGAGACATTAGGAAAGACCACCAGTATGATTCTGTCCTTAGCATAAACGGAGGGGCTTACCAGGCCACTGTTTTCCATAAACACATTTAGAAGTTTGGCACATTTTGCCAGCTGTGTGACGTATTTATATTCCATTGTATTTTTCACAAGGGCAAATGTGCAAAAAACAAACTTCTGCCAATCCGAACAAAGGCAGTAAGACAGAGCTGTCCTGTGATACTATAGGTACTCCTCAGAAAATCCTAGTAGGACGTTCAGAGGCTATAAGGAGGAGGAGACCCATGCTCACAGCATGCTTGCATTCCTCTCCTGGGATCATACCAGAACACTGCAGACTGTGTCTATGACAAGACAGCTTTCCATGCACAGAAAAAACAATTCCAAGGAATCTTTTAAGATAACAGTCTCACCAACTGCAGTCAAGAGCTTGATGAAGACAGCTTTCACAAATCAAGCGAAGACCTCTGGAAACAATCCAAAAGAGGATGTTGGGGAGCAAAATACTGCACTACTAATAAATTGGGTTCCTATGTCCAAATTTTTTATTGCATTTTTGGCTATTTCCATCTGTAACAGCCAAGAAAGATGAAGGTACCCTGCATAGAAAGTTATAATAGTTGCTTTACAGAGTGTATCTGAAACTCCCATTTCCCACACTTACATCCTTACCATTGAGATTCACAGTCCCAAATCCTTCCATTAAATTGCTGACCCAAATAATGCATTGCAGTGAGTACAAGCAGTGCAACAAAGTCTGTGCAAGTTTAGATGCAATTTAAAAAGTACATGTATTAGTATGTATCAGATGCTTTTTAACTTATCTAGTCATCTTAAATATACAGCATTAGTCAACTATCTATATTTAAAAAGCAATACTACCCACGATACAAATGGTAGCATCCAGATTATGACAGGCACTGAAATTTGTGATCCAGGTTTCCAGGTTCTTGCAGGTGCAGATCAATACAGTCAGCCAGACACAGCAGTGTGGAATATGTCCTTGCCCATGGCAAGGGGGTTGGAACTAGATGGTCTTTTAGGTCCCTTCCAGTTCAGATCATTCTATGATTCTATCAGTAAACTTTCCCTTTCTCAGATGACCTTTTACATCTGTCTATTCCTTTAGGATCTACTGCTTTTAAGGACCAATTTTATTCTACTTTAGGGACAAACTATTCTTTTCCCTAATGGGAATAATGTGTAGCAACTATTAGTCGCCTTTTTAAGAGATGCCCATTCAAAGGCATTTTCCAGAGACTCACATCGATCGCATGAAAAAATATGTTCTGTAGGAAGCTCTGACATATTGCAGATGCACTGAATGCTTGACATTTTTATGATTATGCTAATATTGTGACATTTGATGTGCTTGTTTTTGAATAAACATAGTGCAATTAAGTTCTCTGAAAGAAAACCAAAAAGAAACAGATCAATCACTGAGAAGGCAGGAAGAATGAAAACTGCTTCTACCACCTTTGGAAACAAATGCCTGCTAGTCAATGGCAAACACATTTGAACTAGATATTTCATGAGATTTGTCAGTTTTACTCTGAAAGAGCACTGATAGGGTGACTTTCAAGTTTTAGTACAAGCAGTGGCTTCACTTTCACCTGTTCCCTCTACCTTTGAAGTATATTAGCATTTGTCATAAAATGACTCCTTCCATCACTGAAAGAATTATAACTCTTAGACAACTATTACTTCCTCTTAGACTGTTTCAAACTATGGATAACCCAGTTAGGTCATGGAACCTCGTTTTTAACTTCAGCCCCTTTTAAAGCATGTTGCATGCTTCAATTATATTCCAAATTAAAGTAGGAGAGAGATAAGGTTTATAAATGTCAATATAAATTATTTCATAATTCCTCTCCCTCAACTACAGACCAGAAGATTAATAGGAAGAACCAGAGAACTGAAAGAGGCACGACTGGAACAGTGTGGTGTTTGATGGCAGGAAGGTTGCATGGATCAGAGCTGTGGAGTCAAGAAGGAAGAGCAGCAGACACTGGAGGAGAACCAAAGGGGGAACCAACTGTATATTTTTGGTACAAAGCCAGAGAAGGCATACAAAATGGCTACAGCTTGATTATAGCAATGTTAGGAAGCAAGATCTATCTCCTCTGCCAGATCCTTGGAAGGCGTAGCTCTCTGAAAATACTGAAGTAACTTAGTAGCAACTTTGGAGGCAAATTAAAAGAACATTCATAACCTCAGGAACTGTATATATTTAATCTCTTGTTAAAGACAAATACTGGTTAGATTGAGTTTAATAAATCTAGCTTGATGGATACTCATTATTGATGAAATCAAGAATCAGCTTAATTTCAAGAAATCCAATTCCTTACACAATACATAATCAAGGCAACAGTAGCAAACTTAGGAAACTGCAGAAAGTTACAAAAAAAAGGGGGTGTTGATCAAAAAAATTGAACTCGTGGTCAATTATTGGCAAATCCCAAGTTAAACTCTGAAAATAGAGTTATAAAGAGGGACAAGCTGGAAAACTGTAGGAGAAGTTTCAGCTCTTTTCCCTGAGACAGTGCAAGGTAACAGATTTAAGTTAAAGAATTGGTCTGAAATTAAAGGGAAGAAATAAAAAAGGATATTCAACATCAAAAGGAATGAACTGGTAAAACAAAAAGCCTAATAAAATAATCCTTTCAGCACACTCAGAGACTCCTACAGCTTTTCAGTTTCTAATAAGATGTGTACACCTAAACTTCACTAATGTTCTCCGTATTTGTCTTTTTTCAGATACATGCACTCTAGGATTAATAATGTAGAGCCACTTGACCTACAAAAAGATCTCCTCATATAATTGGCATGGCAACAGATGCAACATATCTTTAATAGAAGTGACAATTAGTGGTACTGCTTCTGCCACCCCTTCAGTATGACATTAACCTTTCCTGAATTACTTTCCTACAGCATAAAAGTAAACCCAAAGCTTCCCAGATGAAATATCCTTCTCTTGGGATGTTTTAACTTGGAGACACCTCAATATCCCATAGATTTCATTCCTTGGTCTTAGTCTCTTAACAAACACTTTCTCCTTTCGCTGGCTGCAAAGTGTTTGAGAAAGTTGATTCATTAGCCAGTGGTGGGCAGAAGGGAAACAAATCTGGAGGGACACAGTGTTTCTTTCTACTCAGTTAAGTGCTTTAAGCAGGTCTACATCAACATGTAAGTCCAACTAGCAGCACACTGATTGCCTGCAGGTATACAGTTAAGACAGAAATATATCCCAAAATCTTAGGTTTTTAGCTTTTTAAGGCAATTAGATTTTCAGTACCGACCAGTGCCTCAGCTATGTGACCAGCTAAGACTGAACCAGACCAAACATACTACAGCCTATTTAATCCAGCTGGGAACAGTGAATATTTTGTGGGGGCTTTATTTTATCATATTTTAATCCCACAGAGAGTATATGTCTATATCTGAGCTAGTTAATTTAAGCTTTTTTTTTTTTTTTAGCTAAAGAAGAAAAACAAGCATTTAAAAATGATTCATCTGACCTATTTTTGCTGATCTACACTACAATGAGATTGATCACACCTTAAATTTTGTTAAGTCAAATGACTCAGTCTCTTTCTGACTTGAAAAATAGAGCATAATTATTAGCTCAGAAATTTTGAACATACAGTGCAACCTTCTGCTGACAACAGAGACAAAACACTGTAGGTTGCTAGACTCAGTAGGTCCAAATTCTTCTTCCCCTAGCACTGCACTTACACTACTTACCCTATGCTGAAGCTACTTCACTTTGTTTTTCAGCACTGAAGAGAACCTTTGGCTTTCTCCATCTTAGCTTCCTTTTATTAGTTTTGTAATGCAGAAAAGTAAAAAGATATTTTGTTTAAATATTTTCTTCAACCCTTGTGAATCCAAATCAGAAGTGGAAGTTTGTCTAAGGCATTCACAGCTGAATATCTGGATGTTCTATGTTCTGACAGATACAGAAAAATCCAAATCTGAATCTTGGTTTGAATTCATTTTCCTAACCAAGCTCTACTAGTAGAAATAAACAGGATCTAATGTAGTAGAATATCAGATTTTAGATCCACCCTGAACTGATGTAGGTTTTTTAAACCCTGTATTTTTTATACCCTAAGGTTTTTTAAAACCCATACTCACTATAATCAAATCTCATTACCATGTCCACAGCTTTAAACTAAGGTTTACTCAGAATTAAAACAGCTTCTGCCAAATTAAATTATTTTAAAGTACAAGTTGAACTAAATAAGGAAAGCATTAAAAAAATCAAAAAATAAGCTCACAGATATATAGATAGATAGATATAGATACATAAACACATTTTTCTTTATCAAAGGGCATTGTGAAAACTAAGCAATAAAGTAGCCATAATTATTATAATTACTATAGCAAACTCAAAGAACTAAAATTTAAAATAAGACCAATACTTTTGCATTGCCAGATGCGAAAATCCAATTCCCTCATTTCAAAGTGCTGAATTCACTACCATGAAAACCAACGACAGCTGGGATTACCCAGCATCTCTGAATATCAGATCCAGAGCCCCACACCTTCTTCCAAATTTAGAAACTCCTTTGGGCAATATTTGGCAAAGTAGTTTCCTATTTTTCTATACAACTCCTTAAACTACACAAGTCAGTTCTTAGGCCAGAGAGATCAAACCTCAGTTCCACCAAACACTGAGGGAGTCCTGACACTAATCACAATGAAGTAAAAATTAGCCTCTGCAGAAATAAGTGGAGGGGGTGTATATGAAGTTATTCATTGCATTTCTTATAAGGACTGAGCCTTACCTTTGAGTCATTCTATAATAAATACCATATCATTGCTCAATTGTATGGAAATGGTGATTAGTGGTTCTGCAAATGTTTTGTTTGGGATTTGCATTTTCTCATCAAAGGATACTTCTCTGCCTTCATATGCTGTCAGCCTCTCTCTGATGAGACAGCTCAGCACAGAGATGCCTCAAATGTATCAGGAAGAGAAGAAAACATATTAAACCACAAAAACGTGCAAGCTAAACACAGAGACTCTGAGTTCAACCACAAGGGCTTGGAAATGAAGGGAGCTGTGGCAAAATATTTTGGGTTGACTAAATACCATGCCCCGAAATTTAAGCTACTTGCAGTTCTTAAAAAAGAAATTCCAGAGACTAAGGCAGAATGAATACCAGCAGGGAATTTTAGTTTCCACTCCCAATTTCTGGCTTCAAAACCTTTCTACTTTATTTTACAACTGAAATTTTAGGGGTTCTGTATAATTTAAGCAGGTGTCAAATACATGTGCTCTAGACTATCGGCCGTGAGGAAGTGGTTGGTAATGGGGAAGGGATAATAGTGTGAAGCCACCATCCATGTCAGAGCTCCTAAGATAGCCCTGGTTTTTAATAGGTCTGTCCTACCACATCAGTATGGTCAAGGACCTCCAAACTCATTTGCCTTGTGAGGATCATTTTCAGCAGAATTTGCTGTACCCAAAATCAAAAGACAATTCTTTAGATTGTATTGATTTGGTTAAGAGGGATTTCCCACACATTTATTGCTGGCTATCACCATAATACTATCATAAGAAATATCCATGTCTTTTATCCTTATAGAAATACAATAAACTCCTGCTGTCCCTTCAGCACACCTAAAACTGTAAATCTGCAATAACTCATCACATCCCTTGTATAAGCCTTTACTCAAACTACTTTAAATATGTTTTGCATAGCCAGTATGATCATAACAACAGTTTGAATTTAATGGACCTTAACTGCCATTAATTCCGAATGGATACTACTGAGCGTGAAATTGTTCTTACAGCTGAGGAAGCAGGTGTTCATATAGGACAGAAAGAGGACTGAGCCACAGACTCTGGTTATGGGATACTTCTGATGGGAAAAAGTTTGTTTAGAGCCCATTGCTTACCTAGGTATGCAATAAAGTAACATAAACAGTATCCATTTGAAAAACGTTGGTTTGCCTTTGTTGAAGCCAAGGCTTCAGTTTTGTGATTTATGACGTATTAAAAACTTTGGAGAACCTAACAATTAAACAAGATTATTTATTGGTTTTTTTCTATAAAAGGATTGCTCTTGACTGATGTCTCTAGACAATGACATCCTACATAAAATATATAACATAAGTAATCATTGCATTTCTTACAATATTCTTAACAGAATGCTAAATTTTCTAATACTAGATCTAAGTCTGAAAACACCAGAAAGGGCATCATCTGGAACTAACCGAGATGTAAATTTACAGTTTTAGGATACCTGCCTATTAGGTGTGAGGTGAGCCCATTAACTCATTCCACTACACAAATCTGAAGTAATAACATCCTTAGCCAGACTAAAATTAGAAGCCCTGCCACCACATATTGCACATTCTTCTATTCTTCTGCTTAAGGTTTCCATTTCCACTCAAGACATTGATCGTGTTTTATTTCACACAATCAGTAAATGGCTGCTCAAACAATACACTGTACTGATATAGCCTACATTCAATCTGTCACTGGATTCACTGCCCATGAAAGTCTGGAAAACAAATACAGCACACGTTCAGAACGACAGAATGGTCAAGATTTGAAGGCACCCCTTGAGGTCATCCAATCCAACACCGCTCCTCAAGCAGGATCACCTACAGACAGTTACCCAGCCCATGACTAGATAGCTTTTGAATATCTTCAAGGATAGACTTCTCCTGATCTCTGAGAACCCTGTGGCAGTGCTCGGTCACCCACACAGTGAAAAAGTGTTTCCTCATGTTCAGAGGGAAACTCCCATGCTTCAGATGGTGTCTATTGCTTCTTGTCTTGTTACTGCACACCACTGAAGAGGCTGGTTCCATTCTTCTTTGCACCTTCCCCTCATATATTTACTTATGTGGATAAGATTCTCTCTGAACTTTCTCTTTCCCAAGCTAAACAGTTCCAGCTCCATCAGCCTTTCCTCACAGGAGAGATGGTCAAGTCCCTTAATCATCTTTATGGACTTCACTGGACTCTCTCTAGTATGTCGATGTGTCTCTTGTGCTGGGGAGGCCAGAACTGGACACAGCACTTAAGGAATGGCCTTATCAGTGCTTAAGAAATGGGAGGGATCTTGACCTGCTGGAAACATTTCTCCTAATACAGCCCAGGATAAATTTAGCCCTTGCTGCAAGGGCACACTGTTGGCTCATGATCAACTTGGCATCCATCAGGACACCGGGTTGTTTTGTGCAAAGCTTCTTTCTAACCAGCTAGCCCCCAGCATACAAATAGTGCATGGAGTTTTTCCTCTGCAAGAGCAGGGCCTGTCACTTCTCCTTGTTGAACTCTATACGGTTCTTATCATCCGTTTCTCCAGCCTGTCCAGGTCCCTCTGGATGGCAGCACCACCCCTTAAGGTATCAGAAGATAATCTGGTGCCTGAAGTGTAAAACTTGGGACAGATTCCTCATAATTTTTTCCAGCATCTAGAATGACAAAGCCTCAGGACTGATCTTCTGGTGAATTACCAGATCTTTCCTTCTTGGGGGCAGTAAGGGATTCCCAGGTTCACCAGGTACACCGGCACAGTTCTGTGCTCACTCCAACAGCATAAGGGATACCTGCATCTTACAGATAATCTTTTAATTAGGCAAATTACATTCCTCTTTAGAATGCCATGCAGTGAAGCAAAAAAAGACTGTGTCTCACACAGACATGTTGACAGCAATTTCTGTTCTATAAAAACAAGCCTCATAAAGACAGATTCTTTCTCAATGGTACCAACAGTTTTTTAAGAGAAAACAACAACAAAAAAAAATTGACTGGGGGGAAAGAAAAGGTAGATTTAGATGAAAAGCAAGGGGTTTTTTCCTGTGGAAAAAGACTAGTGTCACAAGGTTCAAATATTTTAAAATATTGCCTGATTGAAATTCACTATAAAATGTTATTCAAGGGAACTGATTAAAACCCTTGCCAAGTAGTATTATAAAAAAAAAACTTTTATTTTTGCTAGTAAAAAACCCCATAGCTTAATACTACTATGAGGCTTACTCCAACTCTTTTTTACAGCTTTTCATTAAATTCCATTAACTTATGATCAAATCCTGAGTTATATTTAAATTTCTTGAATTCAGGAATGATTCCAACAGCACCAGATTAATGAGAGAATCAGGCCCTAAGAGTTGCTTTTATAAATAGTCACACCTTTACATAGTTACTTTTTCTTCATTTTTTAAACATTACTACATTTAAGTGGGAAGGTTCTTGCAGGCTGCATATTCCTCACTCAGCATCTGTGGAATGAGGCTGTAAAGCATGTATCTAATGAGGCTGTGATCAAAATCAAGTTTTCAAGTTTGCCTCACTATCACAGGCAAAGAGCTTTTGGACTACAGTGGTGTGAATGATTACAATACATCAATTTGCAAACAGGGCTCCAGAAATAGAAAGATAACCAAATACTCTAAGGGAAGTCAAACTTTGCAGTGCCCCAAAGAGAAGCTTTTATGATCTCTAGAGGAGACAATGTATTAAGGCAAATTGAATTAGTCCCAAATTTATTTAACAAGGTTGGATTGATATGATTCCTTTACAGTTTACTTCACAGCTGTTAATCATTAACCACATTTCAGATAATCATCGGATATTCATTTTACATGCAATAAGATTTTTATGGAAGTTAACATAATAGTACATCTAAAGAACTCTCTTGAAAATGTTCCCTTAGGAAAAAAAATTATCTGCAAAGTAAGGCCATGAATTGTGTGCCTCATGGGTTAGCCAGCTTTGTAAATACATATGAAGTGAACATATATAACACTATTCTAATGCCATACATAGCCCCTACTTTAATATGCATAGTAAATACTTTGCCTGGGGTTTTTTTATGAATATCACCGATTTACCCATCCTGGAGAGGTCAAGAGAGGAATTACAGAGATTGTAGACTACTGTTTTACAGCTATCTTGTTCTTTCCTGTTTTGAGAAAGAATTTTTTCTGGCTGGACTTTTTTTCTGCTCCCATAAGGTCCTCCTTTGACTTAAAGGAAACTCCTCCCAGAAAAATTACTTTGGCCCTAATCCTGAAAGCTGATCTGTGTCAATGGACATACACAACATCACACTGAACTCAGTGGAGCTCAATTTGAATGTGAAGGTTTTGTTGATTCAGTATGAAGAGAAAAGTAAAAGTCAGAGGTTTCCAGGTAAGGTCTGTATTTATATCTGCAGTGGTTAACTGGTTTGTGTTTAGTTTCAAGTTACACCAGCCTATTTTCCAAATGAAATGTAACAGAAATCCAATGAGAACAATAAAAATGTTTCATATTCTAAAAGTTAATTTTCTGTACTAAAATTATATTCATTTCAGTGACTTTCTGACAATTTTTTTTCTAAAAAGATTTCAAAATGAGCTTATGGAAATAGATTGTTTCGTAAGCCCTTCCTCTCTAAATCACCCAATTCTGTTACACAAAAAGAAATACTCCCAGTTAGTTGTTTGCCTAAAAATTTGTGCTCTTCTGGTAAATAACCTCATTGATCAGAACTGCAGTGAAGGTGAACTGCACGTACCTGCCCTGAGGTACCTTCACAAAATTCTACCCAAGTTTTAAAGTCTCCTTAAGCAG
The DNA here is from genome assembly GCF_003945595.2 of Pipra filicauda. NCBI lineage: Eukaryota > Metazoa > Chordata > Aves > Passeriformes > Pipridae > Pipra > Pipra filicauda. Next base: position 1,362,277 of record NW_024104310.1, read on the forward strand.
AAAACTAATGAACCTACAGCCACAAAACTCGGGTTTTTCAAAGACTTTAACAAGCCGCTTGTAATTTTTTCTGACTTACTGAATGAAAGGGAGTCAGGAGGAAAATTCCGATAAAACTGTATGTAAGCCAAAGGTTTGTTTATGTTTGTATGGATTAGCATTCACACATTTCCTGTTACTAGACTTCCCATTAGCGATGTTTAACTTTAACCACATATCCTGGGTTAAGGAATAGCTCCTGAAGTCAATTTCCTGATTAGGCTACGAAAGGTCAAAGGTTAATTTCGCAGCCACATGGTTAAGCTACCAACAGCTACTGCATAGCCTTGTTTTAACATATAAAGTTACTGCAAATATTAGCTGAAGGAGGTGGCACACTCTGGTGATTACACAAAAGCGTTGGGAAAAAATAATCCCAGGAGTTTATTCACTCTAAGTGAAATTTACTCTCTCCACGTGCGCACATAGAATACACATCAGTGGAGACATTTCTCAAATATGGTGAGGCCAATCTGGCAACCTCAAATGTGTACATCCTTTTAAACATGGCTGTGTGACCACTGCCAGTGCCAAGAAACTTCCCGCTGTATATCATCTTAGAGTCTTTCTTCATACACTTGCTACAGACCTTGAAGAAGAAACCAGGCTTAATATAAGGTAATACAAGACTACACAAACATAAACTTATCATATTCTCAAAAGCACAGTGATTTCTGCTTCTTTAGGGGGGAAAAAATCAGCAGATAGATGATGAATTTGCAAACAGCACTGCAGCAGATACTCTTGTTATACCAAATCAGCAGGAATTAATTCATCATTATTTCTTCCATTTAAATACTAAAGTGAACAATCCTCCCCCCAAATACTTAAGATGAAAAATGAAATATCTGAAAGAGTTTGTGGAGCTTCTATCTGGAGACATACTTTTGTCCAACAGTAAAATCAATTTTTTTTTAATAGTGAATAAGCAATAACGGTTTATTGACACATATCAATAGCAATGAAGAATTCTAGAGTTAAAGACAGTAATCCAGACTTGTTCACACTGCACAACATTGTCCTTCCCTGGTGAGTTCTCATCTACAAATTATTTCATTCCAATTCAGTTTTGGTAACTCCCTAGCATAGAATATGTCAAATATTCAATAGTCATATGAATTAAACCCCATGTATTGACATTCTAGTCTTCTTTCAGATCTGTGAAACAGGTGATGGGGAAATTTGACACTGGATTTAGTAAAGATAGTCTTGGTACTTAGTTAGCTCATTACAACTACTGTAGATTAAATAGAGGGTTCACAAGTAACTAAGTAACCTGGGTTACAAATCATGGTTTTACAAAGAAAACTTGGTTTGACTCTTACCCAGGGCCTGAAATTACTAATACAGCCACCACTCTCTGGGTGGTTGTCTCACATTATCATTTATATTTGCATCGCCGTGGCAGCATTTTACACTTGTTTTGAACAGGGAAGGCCTCTAGATAAGATGTAAGATAGTGGAGACAGTCATCAGTCTTTACTCAGGATTTCTCAGCTGCATGTGAACAATAAAAAAATCCACATTTTTTGTAAAAACTAATGCATTTGAATATGTATGGAAATAGAGAACATCTGTTTCTTACACTTAAGTCTGGTTAAATTCCAGTCATGAGGAACTGGTTCAATTTTCACATTTAGGCTGTTTGCAAGACATAATTTTTGTGAACCATTCATAGTCATTCAGCCTTCACTGCTTATAAACAAAACAAATATAAGTGGATGCACATGAGCTGTTCTTCATTCACTTGTGGACTTAACATTTGGAATTCACTTTTCCAGCCATGTGACTGGTTCTACCAGTCAGTACAACTTTTCTTCTCTAACTAGATTTCTTAAACTTTGTAAATAGCATAGCACTTGAAAAACCTGTTCCATCATCCAATAAAAACAATGAAGATTACCTGAGAAATAACAACTTTGAACAGCAAGGACAGTCTAATGACTTTTGTTATATTTAAAGAAATTTAATTCATTCTTTTTCAGCTGAGGGATATTTCTGCCTGGCTAAAGGTATCCATTTCAGATTTTAAAATACCCTGTTTCTTTCCTAAATGCAATGGAGCAGGGGAGAAGGATTTCTCTTGTCACATTTACACCAACTCATCACTACAAAAGCAGTTTTCCTGCCTGCCCAGGAGCTGCCATGTTACTGACCTGTGCCTCCTTTTTCTCCACATCTCCCTTGATTTAGTTTAGCTTGATGGCTCTTTCTGGTCAGCAGCTTTGACATTTTACCAGCTGATTTTGCTTATCTAAAACATGAAGTTCTAGGACTGTTTACATTTTAAATTGTAAACACTTTGGTAGAACATATGATGACATTTCAGCAGCACAAGTTCCTGTGATGTAAATCCTCCTGTCCCAATAATTGATTACAAAAACTGCAGGTACAAATTCCCTGTATTCTCTGGTTGGAATATAGCAAGGTCTATGGCCAAGGAATCTCACTTGCTACAGTGCCTTTTCCCTCTTCTTTCTTCTTATTATTGGGAATGTCTGCTCTATGGCACCTTGAAAAATCACTGCATTTTTCAATCTTTTGTTTCCCTACTAATTTTAATACCTGCATAAACACATACAGGAGGTACAGAATTACTGGGTATATGACTCTGATAAAAACACAATTTTTGGCACCCAAACTCACTAATGTTCTGTGCCATGTGTCTAACAGGTATCCCACAAAAAGGATGTATTCTAATAGTTCCAAACCTGCAATCCAGCTTATATTCTGACCACAAAGTTTCCGGTTTCTGTCACTGCTCTTTTTTTGGTGGGGGAGAGTTGAATTACTAACACAAGTTCGTTCATGTAGAAATATTTCACACCTCTCAACTCTATTTCTTTGAAATCCCAGACAAATGGCCACTGCTCATGAATGGTGGGACTCTCCATTAGGCAGTGAGCTAGATGCCTGTTTCTCTCCTGTGAGAAGAAATACTGCACACTTTCAACATTGATAGAAAAATTGTCAGTGCCCTTGCTTTAAATGACAGTAGAGAAACTAAAGTATATAATCAGATCCTGGGAGACTTGGGTAATATGTTCCCCTGAGATAAAAGGTGTTCATCTCCTATTTTCAAAGAAAGTGCCCTAACCACTATATTAAAGCTTGATCAAAGTGCTCTAGTATGGCACTGCACTGCATCACAGAGCAATACGTGAACATCCACCAAATGCACCTAGAACCTGAATTTGATTTTAGTTTCCTATTGGAAATGAAGGGAGAAATCTGGCCTGTGGTTAGACATCACTATTCAAGATTTCCTAAAATATACAGTAACTATATTCCTCATTAATTGCTGTCTACTTCTGTCAAGATAATACGACAGTAACTCCAATGAAGTTACAGCACTTACAGTAGTACAGCTGATAGCAAAACTTGGCTCGATATCCTCAAACATAAATGGATATTTTATCTGCTTAGTGCATGCTGTCTCTTTTATTGAAACCAAAACAGTGAGACAAAAGTCATCCTGAAGAGACCAAAAGAAACTTAAATATGTATTTTTTTCTAAGCATATGAATATTTTATGATCTATGGTTTCCATAGTGCTTATTTACTTTGTTTGTTCAACATTTTGAGTTGTCAGAATAGGCATTAGAAAGAGCAAAAATAGAAAAATGGAAAATAAGTCAGTAAGAAATGGATTTATTACATTTTTCCTTGGGACACATGCAGACATAGACACTATCAACACATTGCAAATAATATACTAATTGTTCATTTGGCCCAAACTTAAACCAAGAATTCAACACTCTCAGAGAGTATTCAATATATATTTTTAAAATTATTCCAGTCACATTAAAATATAGAAAAGTCTCATTAAAAATAATCATAGAAGGAGAAGAGAAATCAGGTATATTTTGATAAGAAAATATTGTGTACTCAGTACAATAACTTTATCAGATTAGCAAGTTTCTTACTAATATCTACAAGGAGATATTTTAAAGTCACTTATTTGTGTGAACAGTTTCAGAAAATGTTAAATGTTATGAAGTGTTTCTTTAAAATCTGCATTATTAGTATCATTTATCATTCATCTTCATTTGCACTTAGCATTTTGGTATTGGTCTTAAATGTATCAAAATTTGCTTCTACCTTTCAGGTGATGACAGGGTAGGACATTGCTAAGACGGGCTTGCTTGGGAGATGCACAATATTTTTGGCTGCGTATTTTCCAAACTCTATGTTGTCTTCCAGTGAAAAGCAAACAGAAATATTTAAATTACATAATTGCCTCCCTACACTCTACCTAAACTCTTCTTTCAGTCACACTCTCTTCTTTCAGTGAACCTTAACAAGGCAAACTGAAAGCTTCCTTTGTTATCCTGGTCTATGGCACCTGAATGGTGCCAAACAAAACTGAGTTAATTCAGAGCTCTTAGCAAAAGGATTTCTTTCTCTGACTCCTCTCCAATACCAAATAGAGAAAAAAACAAGCCTTTTGCTTTTCTCTCAGTATTAACTAACAGCAGAGAAAACAAAAATATCATCTCCTTCATGTTATGATTTACATACACTCATCTTCCTCCTTTTCTTATTTCTTCTGAGTCTCCATTTGATTTCTCATGGTTATTATTCATCTACATAAAGGCGTTACCCCTTATGGTATGAAGTGGTTTTACATGGAATCTTTGTAATGCAGCAACTCATAACCATAATCTAGGCTAAATGTGTTACCTAAATTGCTGTGGTTTCAAAATTTACAAAAAAAAATGTATTTCCTAGAGCAATCTAACTTCTCCTTTTACTAAAACAACAAAGTAAACCCATTAGGAAGACTATGAGTTTGAGCAATTAATTACACACTTAATAATATTTTATAGTTTTCTAAATACTTTAAAGTCCTTTCCAAACATTATGATTCAGATCCTGCCACCACTCCTCATAGAGACTAGAAAAATTAATGGAACTACTCCAAAAGCAAATTACATTTAGGTTCTGGGAAAATTTGGGTTCTGATTCAATTTTTTTTTCAAAGAATTTAGTGACATCATTTTGACCATATGAATTTGGAAAAATCAGAAATGGAAACACCACATTAAGCAATTTCATGTAACAAAATGGCAGAAAGATAAGATTTCTCTCAAAAAAAAAGCTTTGACTCTTAAGTATCTTACACAGCTGAAGTGTTCCAAAGGCACAGAAGGTGGTCAGCCACAAAATCATTAGGGAAAGCCTCAGAACTGGATCCTACCTCACATTTATTTCTGTAAATCCTTCCCTTGTTATGCTACTGCACCTAAGAACGTAAAGAATGAACAAGTAACTATTGCTTAGAGTTTCATGTTTATTACATAACTAATGCCATAATCACATTGAGAAGTTACAGAAATCAAAAGAGTATGATCATAATATCCAATCTTACACATTTCAAGTGTACCACTGACGTGACAAAGAATTCAGCAACTACTCAAATCACATGGTTTGCAAAGGCATTCTTTGTCAAAAAAAATAATTAAAATTTAGGGTTAAAGCTAGAAAAAAAAAAGACAATGATAAATACTGGTTCTGTTATAGCTATTCTGTTGGAATTTTTAAAATATGAGGTAAATCTTCGTGATTTAAAGATGTTGATTCAGAGAGTATTAGCTATTTACCAAATGCTTAATAAAGTCAGGTACAAATTAAAAAGCTCGATATGTATTCTCAGTTCTGCATAGAAATCCTCTGTTTGGCGGTTGGAACCACATCAAATCAAATTTTTACTAGGTTTGAAAAAAACTGCATATATTCATGGTTTCCACTAGCTAGTCAAGAGCTTGAAATATTGGTCTTGACTGGATAGTCAAGACCAATTCTTTCCACAGGAAAGTAATTCTCAGAGGAAATTATTTGTCACACTACTTCCAATCTAAAGATCTAAACACAGTCTTTCCTCTAGCCTTTGGCACAACCCATAATAATTGGACCATAGGAGAGAGCAACAAAAAAGTGGATCCACAAGATGCATGCCAAATATCACTACCAGCTCAATCATTCGCTTTCTCACCTTTCCTCCCCATCAGGAATAATCAGTAGCTGAAGTATTAAATGACATGTCACAGTCATTCACTGATGGAGGAGCAAGACAGAATGACATATTCTGCTGATCATTTATAGCTATTGGTTGTTATAGGGTATTAACTTGCAATACACAATCTCGTTTGAATTTCAGATGAGCAGATGGCCAGATGGATTAGCCTGTAAAATTAATATTCCAAACCCATATACAGCAGGACTTTGTATGGGTACTGACTGCTTCAAAACCCATGAAGTCAGTTTAGTGGATTTTATTTTTCAGGCCTTGCTTATTATTTGCTCCACAAATACTGAAACCTGCCACAGTGAAAGGCAATTTTGGAATGCTTCGGTATTTTGGTGGCATGGCTTCCTTGAATACTTCTTTCACAGTGCCAGGAGCACTCATTTCCAGCGCACATCTGGTGAAAAGACCAAAATTTGTTTACCTTACATCAAAATATTTGCATATGCCTACAAGGAGGTGTACAGTACATGGGAGCTGGAGATATTAGGTGCCTAATTATGGCAACAAGCAACACTGAAATTATTGCCAAAAAAACCTCTCTGTGCTTTTCAGGTCTCACCTGGAGGAGTGTATGTGTACATACCTGGCAGATGTTGCTCCCAGTTCCCGAACTGACCAGAGCACTAACAAAGACCTGCAGAAACAGGAAGGAGCGACTCACCTGCTGGTGTTCATAGGGACAGAGGGTACAGTTAGCGACTGCAGCCCAGGAGAAGGTGACAAGTTCCAGCTATTAAAAACTGTGAATTTCTCAAGTCCCCTGGATCTTTCTGAAAAGCTTACCTCAATTGCAATTAGTCTGCCTTGGCCTCTGACCTACTGCAGATGAACATAATACAAGTCTTGAGGGAAACCGCTGTATTTTAGAGCCACCAACTTGATTACTATTGATTATCTACTTGCCTCAATGGTAATTTCCCTTTGTCAGTAGCACTTCTGCCTGACTGCTCCTTCTGGGACTTAGGTTTTCTGTTATTTTTCTCTTTTTTCCCCAGATTGGCTCCAAGAACTATATTTTGATTATGTTTTCGGTTAAGCAAGGGAGGTAATAGAAGGGAAGGGCTCAGCTCTAATCACAATAGGAACTTATTAAAGAAATCCCTCATTGTTCCAGGGGAACCGAGAAGGTAACTTTTCAAAATTAGATTGTCCATGAGGTAAGTTTTCCTCTTCTGCTTTGATGGGGAAAAGTATAACAATTTAAAATAAATAATATATGAGGCATTAGAATACTCCCATATAGTTATAATCTAGCTAGTTAACGTGAGGACTGAAAGGATTCCTACAGTTAAATTACTGTGTAGTTGCAAAACTCGAAGACTAAGTTTAGAGCTGACTCTCCAATATGATGATCCAGCTGAGTGGTTCAGTAACAATGATGTCGGGCCTCCAAGTGGCAGATGAGGCTTTTGTTTTATTTGTTTGACAGTAAATATCTGGGCTGTTGCTTAGCAGCCATACACAGAGACAGAGGCGTTTCCAGACAAAATAAACTACACTACAGCAGGTAAACCTTTCACAGCAATTACCAAATGGAAATGAGATCTGAACTGATCACTGCAAAGCAACCCAACACCTTTGTTTCCTGCAGATGTTTTAAGCACACAAACAGCAATTTGGGATTTCTTGATGCCACTGTGATAAGGCATCATATATTAAAAAAAATGATTTTGAAAAATTATATGCTGAAAATCCTAGAAACAGAGACCAAAGTTTTCAAACTTCTGTCAGCTGTTAAATCCATATTTAAATAACACATTAAACAACTACATTGTCTCTCAGAGACAAGGAGCATTTACAACCATTGCTGAATTCCAGGGAATTTTCATATATCCTAGGAGCATTGCACTCATCCAGAACTGAAATACAAATAACAGAGCACCAGACTGAAAAGCTTTTTTGGATGTTTTAACAACTTGGTATTAATTCTGATAAGTCTTATTACTACCTCTGCTGTCACAAAAGCCCCGATACCCTGAGTTCTCAGGCCAAAACTCGTGCATGTCACCTACCCCTGAGTGTTTCATTTCCACACAAAGTCTTCAGCTTTCACAGGACTCACCTCCTATACCAAAAAAAAAAAAAGGAAATGCCAAAGCTGCTCTTGCATATCGCAGCTGTACAGCTCTAAGGCAGGTATTTCACTGAGAAAGCAGCACTTGGCCTCAGTGAGCAAACAGAAAGGGCCAAATTCTGCTCTCTCTCGTTACCCTGGGGCATTCCACAAGGAGGAATCTGCATGTGAATAACCTAGAGAAGAAATGTGTTTCCAGACACTTGAGCTTAAAGACTGAAAAAATGCTGTTGTGAATTCTGTCATCTTATATTTTCATTGACGGGTTTTTGGGGGTGAGTTGTGTTGTAAGGTGCTTTTTTTTACTCTCAGAGTTGATCCACAGGGCATTGTCATTATGTTGCTGTCTCACCTTTCAGTTGATAGACAGACTTCCTGCTGGAGAAACATTATTATTTAACCGGATCCACTCATCCTGCCACTGATTTGTTTTACTTTTGTTCCTGGCAAAGAACAGCAACTCTAGGTAATGTTTCTTTTCTCATTTGGGCAAGTCCTTCAGAACACTTTAGTAAATTAACCCTATGTAGTTCACTTAGTAAACACAGGATCTCCAGAAAGGATTTAAAAAACTAAATTACTTTAGCATTTCCAGACAATCTTTGTTTTTCTTTCGTTTTGTCTGACACAAGCTTAAGAAAATACTCAGGAAGCAAACGTGAATGTTTAATTCCTCAACAAATGTTGTAAGCACAGCATGAGAGAATCAAAGCAAAAAGGAGGGGTTTTAATAAACAATAAAGACATGCCAACTCTGCTTCTGGAGTAGAAGTATTATCAATGAATCCGCAATAGTCTGTTTTTAATTACATTAATCTTTTCTAGTTTGGGTTACCCTTTAGCACTTGTAACCCCTCTGGAAATCCACGTCTTCAATTTGACCACAATCAAATTCTCATTCATTAAGTTTAGGCTGCATGTACATATATTTGTGTATAAATATTTATGATACATCCTGTACTGTACACCTCTGCTCAAAGAGAAGTAATAGACTTCCTAAAAACATTACTGAATAAATTTTTTTCATCTCAGTAACATTAGAATAGACAATTATAATAGTCTCTTACATTTACCTACAAATCTATTAAGAAAACATATTCAGCATAGCTGTGTTCAATGGAATATTCTCTCTCCCATATTGTTAAAGTTTAGAAACTTCCATCAGATGGTAAAAAGGCTTTAAAATACTACATTGTATATGCCATTCATAAAACTTTCCTTGAGGATCCAATCCCAACTTATATAGTAGATAAGGAAAATATTCCAGTTAACCTAAACAAGATTTAGTCTGAACTGTAGAGCGACAGCTACTCACCACTAACTTCATACATATTTTCTTCTTTCTAACTAGAAAATTAGGATCATAATTTGCACAATGGTCTCTACAGGTTAAACAAAGGATTTCTCTTACTACTCACCTTCTTGTTTTCCCACTCTCCAAATGGTTCAAGAATCACCAAGACAACAGGACACCTTCCAAAGTCTTCACGAATGCAGACAGAAAAGAAAAAAAAGGAAAAAAAAAACACAAGGATTTGTGCCCAAATGCAGAGCATTGCAGTAAGTAGCTATTAGACGTGTGGGCACAAAGGAAGAATCCACAGATTCACAGGTTCAGGGACTTGCTTTATATGGGAAAAATGAGATGCCTCTAATCCTCAAAAGTTAGGCAGGCATATTTTCAGGCTCCTCAGTTAGGATTTAAACACATAAAGGGGGCAAGGGAGGATCACAAATGTACATCTAACCTACTTGCAGTCTGAAAATATACAAAGCGGCTTTAAACACCCAGTGCAAGTGACAAGAACAGTTTTGCTCCAGAGCACAGAACTCTGCAAGCTAATTTGGGAGAGGACAACATTAACCTGTGCAGAGCTCTAAACTGGATTAACCCTTGCACAGAAATTAGCTCAGTTAAAGCCAGTTTAGGTACCTCAAGAGTCATTCTCCTATAGTCCATCCTCCCTGGAGAATACACTAAAAGCAGAGGTAGAAGCAGAATACCCAGTAGAGGTAGCAGCAAGCACTCTGTATGGAACAGTTGCAAAATGGAGAGAAGATTTCTCAAGCAGAGTTAATATGTTAATGTCCAGCAGCATTAACAAAAACCATCAACTGCACAGAAAGCAAAGTGAAGTGCAAGCAGATGGGAGCAAATACTGCAGAGGGCCTGCCTGTAAGACCATCCTGCTCTGGAGGAGCCACACAGTATGGGGCACACAGCTAGGTCTGACTAGGAAAAAAGGTCTTTCATAGGAATTTTTGGGACCAATTAGGCAGTGTCACTGCTGCATCACCTTCTTCAAAGTGAAGATCCTTAATATATTGACAAAAGGTGCAAACAAAAACATTAAAAAATAATTCCTCTGAAGTCCCTTTGTCATGTTAGCTGCCTGGGCTCCTCTTCTGCCCTGTATATACTGTCACAGATCTCAGGGGTTCAGCAAATTCCTTCCCCTTCCATACTACTGCAAACTGCTGAGCTGAGTTTGTTTGCAGTGACCAATCCAGAACTGAACATCAGCACTTTGGCAAGTCCGAGCCAAAAATGCAGAGTACTAAAACCAGCACAAGCTCCCAGCCAAAACTGGTGTATGGATAAAACTGCTTAGGAACTCCAACTTCATCATTAAATGTTATGTATATCCAAAGAAATTCCAATAGTGTGACCAAGCATCTGTAAGTTCTCTCTGCACACAGCAGTGCATCCATATAGGTGTTTTTTCCCTCGTAAATAGTCTGCCTTGGTGGATTTAAAGCTGTGAATACTTGAAGTTAATAGCATTTGACTTCAATCCATAGGCAGTACAGGATCAATTTCCTAATTACATATATAAAAATCTGTTTCCCCACACCAGAAAAAAAAATTAATACAATCATGATAATGTACTGTCATTTATTTATAACAAAGTCAGGACACCTGAACAAGAGAGGTTTGCAGCAAGATTTTTTGTTAAGTATGAACCCCCATTCCCTTCACTTTCAGTCTTCCTGCTGTAGTTACCAATTATTACACTTAAAGCCAAAGCTGCTCTGAAGGAGAACAAGAGCTGGAACTGCCAGAAGTGAGGTTGAGATATTCAGTTAATAATTTAGCAGCAGCTACTTATCAGGATATACAAGTTCACATTCCTCCTTTTCCCCACAGAAACATCTTCTTCATGAAGGAATTTCTCTGGGAGGTCACTGCTAGAGAAGAGAGTGAATAGCACTGTCTGCAAGAAAATGCCTATTTCAGGCTCCAAGAATTATTCTGGATAACTTGCACAGACTTCTTTAAATGAATGGTAATAACACTTCTTTAAGAATATTAAATCTTCTACGTAGAGCTCTTCTACCACATTGCAGCATTTAATCTGGTTTGAAAACTAGGTTTTGCCCTCACGCAGGTCTAGTAAGAGAGCCATATAAAACATGCAAATTAAAAGAAAAAGGTATAATTATGCTCTTTGGTATCTAGATTTTAAGTTTAGATAGCAGAAGAATGAGAGTGAATGAAGTATATCCAAAACCTAATGCCAAATTTTGGGCTGTTGAAAAGAGTCCATTCTTATCTTGTTATAAAAGGTGCAATATTATTGTCTCTTAAATATTACTCATTTTTTTTCCGGACTTCACAGCTGCCATTGCAGGTATGTAGTAACATTACTTCCATTTCTCCATAAAAGAGTCATCCAAATCAAACAATATTTCTGCAGAGCATCACCAAATACGATATCCTCATCAATTATGATATATAAATGGAAATTTTGAACTTCAGACTGTAAAAATATGCTGGAAAGTATTAAAGGTGGTACAAATGAAAATCATCTGGAAAAAAAAAATTCTGAGCTTTGACTAATCTCCTTAGCCAAGCAAGACAAGGAGTTTATCAAAGTAAGTTTTAGTGATCAACTCTCCAGATTAAAAATACATCTTTGTGTTAAATTTAAATGCTTGTATGTTCTTCTGTATAATTCTTTGCTATGTACAGGAGATAAATTTGAGGAAGTTTTATTTCACTGAGATCCAAATTCATCTCACTAACTGCAGGAATTTCTCTGGGGTGCCTAATTAGGAGCCACATCAACAAAGGTTGCCTATATAAGTCAATGCTGAGAGACAGCTTTAAAGGATAATTCAGTGTTGCTACTCTAAAATTGCCTCTTCTCATGCACTATAGAACAGGGCTCCTAATCTCAGCTGGGTATTACAATTAGTTGAAATTAATTCTGGCCCCATCCCTAGGGTTCCTTCAGTAAAAAAGTTTTCCTTTTTTCTTTCATTCTGAAAGAAAAAAAATTATTCACAAACCTAAGAAACACATAGGACAGATGCTCCTGTCTTTCACTTGGCCCTGCAGGCTTCTGAAAACCTATGGAAAATACCATTCTCACTGGTGTTATGGCTTCACAAAGTCATAACCACTGCCACTGCCTTAGACTGCATTCAGTGTTCCCAGTAGACATTTCTAGCTAGCTAGCTTGAACTTCAAATTCACCCCATTTCTAAGCTATTCCAGTCCCCAGAAAGGATCTTCAACAGTCTAAGGTAGAATAAAATGAACAATGACATGGCTCCCTACTGCAAACCTGCACTGTTTTTGAACACAGATGGAAAAAGTAAAACAGAGCCCAGAGTAACTCTCTGGATGCATGACCCAGGAATTGGTGCACCCTGGAGTCCTGAGGATACACAGCTCTCACAAATGTATTCTGCTCTGTAAGTAACCTGCTTGTGAATTTGATACAGAAAGACTAGACAGTCATGAAACAAAAACAAAACAAAAAAAATCAAATCCATGTATTTATATAACTTCTCAGGATAGACTTTATCACAATCAAAGGATACAAGCTCCATTCACTCAGCCAAGTTCAGTATTCTTTCAATAAACCAGGTTAAAAAAAATCCAGGCTAGTGACATGCCAGCAAAGTAAGGGTCATTTAGGAATGCTAAGTGAGAATATTCAGCTGTCTAGTGTTTGGAAGGGGGCAGGGAAGAGACAAACTATATTTCCCCACATTTACTTCCTTTAGAGATTTTTTTTTTCCAAAAAAGATGCCTTGCTAAGGAAAAAACCAATGATTTTTCATCCTTTCTATATGCTATATGAAAAACTAAAGGGAAGAATTAAAGAGGTGGTTTGGTTTGATTTGGTTTGGTTTTACAGTCAAAATTCATGTCTATGTACTCTGGAAAAGTTGCAGTGACTGAAGAATTTATGAAATTGTGATGTGAGAAAAAAAGAAACAGGAAAGAGTAAACCCTACAGAAATAGAGATTCCATTGTCTACCGTCCTTCAGCCAAGATTTTCAAGAATGACTAATGATTCTGGCTGTTACAACGCCTGAATTGCCTTTGTGGATATTCATTTCCAGAAAGTGCTGAGTATCTTTCCTCTGCAAATCAAGCCTCTTGAAACTCTGTGTAGCTGGGTAACCAAGAAGGAGGCATGGAAAACTTCCTTTAAATTTAGAACATTTTTTTTAAACACCCACTTAACTACAATGCTCAAAAAGACACTTGGAAAAAATGTCATTGTGAAGTGATTGGATTATCTGCTATATAATTACAGTGTTGCAATACATACCCCTGAGATATTCAAGCAGCTTGAGAGGAAAACTAGGGATGATAATGTATTATCCGAGACATGAAGAGTTTAAAAATAGGCAGAAATAATGCCTCCAGCCATTTTTTATTTGCTACACCAAGACGATACTTTTAAAGTACTTCGTACATTTACTAGAGATTGTGTTTACCACCTTAGTGATCAGCCATAATCTAAACTATTTCAAAAAAGTGGGTTTTGCAGAGATTTTTGGCCTTTTTTGCAAGTGCAGGCACTCTCCTGCACTTGATAGTTATAGATATAATCATACATGAAGTCTGAGGAAACTGATAGATCTGATTTGCATTTAAGAGTTCATGTAACTATCAGGCCAAATGGGACTACACAGATTACTTCAAGTAAATGTGTGCTTCGCTGTCTGTAGGATTAGGACCTTACCCATGCCGTTCACTTAAACATTCAGCTATCCTAATATCTGAACATTTAGTGCAATCCACTGGAAAATACACCACAGCACATAGAATTATTATAGGCTGCAAGATACCATTATTTCCAAGTTCACCAGGAATTTACAAATTCCCAGCAAAATCTAAGATGCAAGCAGCTGCACATAAGATTAAATCCCCTACCTCCAGCAGTTTTACAAAACTTTTGCATGATATATGTTCATTACACAAAGCTAAGTGCCCACCAATCAAACTGCTATGAATGCCCCAAAGTGGTTATCTCTTTAAGAAGATAAAGTGTGTTGTTTATATAACTTATTAAAAATTGCACCCTTGCATTCCTTTTTCAGATAAAAAGTGTGAGGGCACTGCTTTATCACTTTAAGTATGTGTTTCTTTGAACATATTTGTGCTTTAAAGTAAACACCAATGCTAGTTTTTACGACTACTAAAATCAAAACACATCTTTTCAAACTAATCTGTACAATGGTTGGGAAGAGCCTTTGATTCAGTACCGTAATTATAAACAGGCACTTAAGTCAGAAGTCCTAAAAGAGCATCAGTCATTTAAAATCAAATTAACAGTTTGATTAATCAAACACCAGACTGTCAAGTCAGATAACATACCTGATGGCTTTGTTCAGTTACCAAAGAGGGTTTCCCCTTTAAGCACCACAGATTTCATCAGCAAAACAAATTTTACTCAAGCAGAAAATTTTGGTTTCCTTCAAATGTGCTCTACAGTATTACTAGTAAAATTCTCATGACAAGCCAAATTCTGCTTCACTTTCATGTGGTCACATGGCAGGAATTGGGAGACTTTACAGATAGATTTCCTGTCTCTTTGAGGCCCACTTTTCAGGCAAAAAAGTGTAGTGTGAGTCAGGAGGATGTGCACTAATAGAATCAGATCATGTGAATGTGGTATACCAATGTGGTAGAAAACCAGTTAATTTACTTATTTCTGAAAGTTAGTGATTATTTACTAGAATGTATATGAGAAGCCGGTGCATAGCATAGGATACATTGCATGGATTTTCACACCTGAATTCTCTTTCCCTCCCTTAGAGTATTTTCTGATCCCACCCTATGACACAGAATCTGAAGATCAGTCTTCTCTACAAAAATTTGGAAAGACCCTTCACATTAGAGACAATATAATTGCTGCCATTGTGTTAAAATCTCAAAATGGAAAAGATCATGCTATGCTATTACAGCCCCAGAGTAACCAAATGAACAGACTGGAATATGTCATGCTAGAACAGACACACATCTGCAGAACCATTATGAAAAACACCAGCTCTGTGTTCCACAAAGCAGCATACTGGGATCAATCAAACTTGAGAAATCGTGACTGAAGAATTGTCCTCTGAAGTGAAGTAACATTGATCCTCTGTAAGTATGGCATTGCATCTGGCAGGAGGTGTCTCCAGATGTGCTGTATTTTATTTACGAAGAAAAATTATGTTAGTCAATACAGAAAGAAGGCATGCACTTCGATTGACCAGAAAGGTCTCAAACAAAGAGAAAGGAAAAGCCATCTTTTGTCTGCAGTATACAAATGCTCCTGGTGTTGGATAATGCTCCAGAATCAGTTTTCAATCCCTCGAGTGTCACAAATAGTCTAAAAACAACTATGAAGGTAAAGTGAGCAAGTTTCTCTCTATATCAGTTCACCCACTATTATTAGACACTGAAAGATTGCACCTATGACAAGCACTCGGAATTGTGAAGCAGCATCAACAAGCAGATGTGTGCTTGTGGGGATAGGCCTGTTTTCAAAAGAATGGCTGCAAATGTATGTCCTTCACAGTGTCTGATCCGGAGCCCATTTCCAGCATGGCAAGGAAGGATAAAATGGAAGTATGCCAAGTATACCAACACAAAACCTCTAAATTCGTAGCAGACAATTAAAATTAACAGAAATAGGAACGAATTCCAGATTAAACAGCAGCAAAGGAAAAACTTGAAGAAACAAACCCCGTCACCTCATACACCAAGGATCTTTCTGTCATGATTCAGTATGCTGCCTGCATAATATCTATGGACGTGTAACCAAAGAAAAATCAAAAATGCCTCTTGTAAATGGTGTTTTGAAAAACTGATAATTTCTTGGCTTCATTCCACAACTGTTTTTGATACTCCCCTGTCTATGATTACAATTCAAACTTTAAATGCCTCTAAGCTTCCAGCCTAAAATACATATTATTTGTTAGTTGTATTCTAAATGACAATTCTTTCAAGGTGTCTGCATATGGGGCCATTTTGGGGGCTGAAGAGTCTAATTCAGCTTCATGCATTTTAATGTTTGGTGCTGCCCATTGATAAGCTCTATTGAATGTGGTAGAAAACCAGTTAATTTACTTATTTCTGAAAGTTAGTGATTATTTACTAGAATGTATAGATGAGCAGATCTATATACTAGATGAGCAGGTCTATATACTAGACCTAAAGATGAGCAGAAAGTAATTGGCCAGTGGGATATTCTTTCCACAATACAAGAAAAACTCCTAAAACTGTGCTTAAAAAAAAAAAAAAAGGCAAGGAGAAAACCTTAACCCACTGCTTAAGTGTGTTATGAGTGAAACAATGATCATGGGTTGTAGGAAATCTAAAGGCTTATGGTAAAAGCATTTCTCTTGCTTACATTGGCATAAAGACAAGAGGTTTCAAAGAAAACTTCTATGGGTTTTGCCAATTCATTACAGTATTTCTGCTAAAAAGAATTTCCAGCACAGGTCAAAATCCAGTGATATATGAACCACAATGTCTTCTGAGGTTTGGATCAAGTATGCCATGAAAATTATGGCTGCTTATCTAATCTCTGAAGCTTCCTTTCTTCCTTTTCCCTCCACAGTCTTGATCTCTCCCTCCACAGCCTCATCACTCATTACTACTCACACCAATCCTTCTCACTGTTTTTAAAATATCATGTGTAAATCCCACCAAAGCCTTTTTTTTCCTCTTCTAACCACAAATATTGGTCTGATAGCTGCTTCAGATACCAAATCTCAGGATCTCAGGAAAAGAGAAGTGCAACAGCAAGACTCGAATCCTGTATCTGGTGGACTGAGTTCTTTTTTCATATCCACAGATGTTTCCCCAGGATTGAATGAACTAGAATTCACCACCTCCATCCCACAGTCCCACTGCAAAGATATGCCCTAGAGCTTGTAGATACTGCATGCAAAACTTTGCCTATGTATTTGCACAGCTATATAGGCAATTTGGACTTTAAACTTTTTATTCAAACCCATTACAGCTGGAATCGATATAGTTTGCTGTTTGTGTTCCTTAGGGTGAAGAAGTGAATTCTTTTTAAAGCAAATGCTTGATCTCCAAGCTAGATGGACCATCAGATCCTGATGACTAATGACAGCTATGTATTGTTTCACCTTTAATCCTCATCGATGTTAATGGAGACACAGTCTTCAGACTGGGACACCTAACTGCAAGTAACCGGTTCCCTTCATGCTTGAAATATCTACTCATACTGATGCAAGAACATTTTAAAACAGAGAAAATTTGATCAGGTACTATTCTCTGGAAAAAACAATTTTAACAAAATCCAAAGTTTCCATCAATTTTGATGAAATCTTACATGTGTCAGTTTCTAGTAAGCAACTGCTGTTGTATTTTTTTAATTTCCATTTTATTTCTACTTCATCACTTCATTTATTTTACACCTTTGCCATAAAATACTGATACATAGCATGCTTCAATACTAACAGAGTTTCCATGCCATGAAAAACATCAAGTTTTACTCCAAGTTAGAACAAAAAGACATTTTATCCTGAACAACAGAAAAATGCCATTCTCAATCAGCAATACAACACCTAATTTAGGAACCTAATTTTCATGGACTTAGATGAATATGAAAGTGCTCCAGATAGATATGAGTTTCAGAAAAACTCAGAAACAGAAAATAATGATCAATGCTCCAGACTGAATTTCTAAATATTTGGATTCCTTATTTTTCTTATATAGTTTTATTAAAAAACAAACAAACACAAAGAAAGGAAGAAAATTCTTCCCAACAGTATAATCCCATCTACCAGCAGTGAGGAATCATTCTCTTTCACATCCTAATGGACATTTCACTCTGCCAATGACACCCTATCACCTTGGCAATCATACAGGAAATTTCAATATACAGGCAAAAGAGGAATGAACTAACCCCTTTAACATTAGCATTTTGGCCACATGAAGATTCAGTCCAATGTATTTTGTTTTCTTATTCCAGAATGCCTTTCCATACCGATACAATCTGCTGGAATAACATCAGACTACATTGTGAAATAACAATTTTGTTAATAAACTAACAAATTTTGCTCTATAACAGAATCCCTCCATAGAAAACCATTCTGAAATAAGTGTAATAAAATACCTTATTTTCCTATACATTGGTCAGTCAATTTACCCAAATTCCAGAGAGAAGGTCACTTTTAACTGGTGTCCAGGCAAACTGTTGCCACACCAACACCTCCACAATCACTAACAACAGTAATACCTGACTCCATTTTTAGCCTCATATTTTGTCCAAAGTCTAAATTCATGTTAAAAAAACCTATACCAAATCAAATCAAACAAAAAAGATAAATATTTATGACATTTCATAACTTTTCTAAATCACAGTGGCTTAAAGTATAAGAATCTGAAATGAATATCAGAAGGGAAAAGTTCAGAAAACTGAGTAAATTCATGTCCCTCATTTACTGTAGACAAAGATTACACTCTTACAACATTCAGATAAAACTAATTCAGATTGAATTAGTTCAACCTCTTGCTCTCAAGCATCTGATCAATAGAACAGAGGTTTAAAATTATCAAAAAGAGACTTCTCCAGAAGGCCATCTCAGCTGAAATCTACTGTAAAACTTCATTTGCTTTAATCTGGAATATATAATATAGATATGTCATCTGGCATACTAATGTATATATTCCTCAGTATTCACAAGAATTTGTACGAGTCTGGACCATTTCCTTCATAAATCTTAGGGGTGTAATAAAGAGAAGCCTTTCACAGTATGTCACTGTGATTCTAATTCCATTAACAACTTTATTTTACCAGAAACTGTGGCTCTCCAGATATGTGCTCTTGAGACTGCAGGATTTTCTTTTCCCCTTTGGATTAGCTTTAAATACAGGCTCATACAACTGCACAGAATAATAGCACTCAAAGGAAAAAAAGAGAAAAAAAAAAAAAACAAAACCAAAACCAACTGTTATAGAAGGAGTTGTAATCAGCAAAATTCCAGGAGAGAAAATGGGATCGATCTAATAGCTTTTTCATATTGGTACTTGCTGTATCTTTAGAACAAACATTTATGGAAATTAAATCAAGATTTTCTCAGACTTCCTGCTTCCTTTGCAACATTCTCCCTTTTTTCTGTGAACTACAGAATACATTTAGTTCCCTTTTCCCTTGCTACCTTCAGATCATGCTATCCAAAGAGCATTTGAAGGAGAACTGGACCTAATTCAGTCAGTCCATCAGACCAACGCATCTCACTTCTGTCCAAACACTATACAGTCTAAAACTAAACTCGCTGCAATGTGAACAGCCATTGGGGTCACATCTGGATTCACTTCGTTCCTCCCAGGCCGGTTTCCCTGACTGTGGGCCTGAGGAAGGTAACTTGACAGCGTCAAATTCAGGCCTCTCTTCTTGTACACTCACCAAGAGACAATAATACAGGGCCAAGCCTGCTTTCCTGACAGCAGAGATTCAGAAAAGAGGGTGTATCATTTAAAAAAAAGAATAAAATATTTATTCCATTGCTATCAGAACTCTAACTTACACTTTACAGCCTTACATAAATGTCTATGATGTGGAAAGAGAAGGTGCATCTAATGTAGACTGTACATCCTCTCAGAAAAACTAGCTTCTACCACCTCAGCTGAAAGCATTGGAGATGTGAGCAATACAGCAACATCTAAAGACCCCAAATAAACTTGGGACTCCTTGTGTTAAGTGCTTCAACCACAAATACCACAGGATATTGCTACTAAGAATGTACTATTAAAAACAAAAGCAAAACAAAACAAAACAAAACAAACAAACAAAATCCAAAACCAAAACAAACATACTAGGAGAATGAGAAAATATGTTTATTTCCCGATTCTTAGTGTAAAACTGAGCCACACACATAGCAGACTACACTGGAAGGGTATAGAGAGTTAAGTATCAAGGTATCTCATGTTGCTGAATCATAAGGTCACTTCTTTTTTCCTTCAAATCCTTTTAGAATATGTGAACATTTGCTTCTTCTGAGTAGGACTGTATATCCAGTGGATTTTCATATTTTTGGACAGCACAACATACCTTGAAATGACTCCAAACCTGAATAACAGTGTTTTAAAATTAACTCTAGTCACAGTTTCATTCATCCTCAGTGGTGATAGAGTCCTGGAAGGGGCTGAAGGTCAAAAATACCCCTATCACAAGCGTGGCCATGCTGGGTCAGACCAGAGGTCCATCTACTTGGATATCCTGGCTCTGACAGCGGTCAGTAGCAGATGCCTAAGGAAAAGTATACAAGCAAGGCAAGCATGCTGTGATCCTTTCCCTACTTACACTTCCAGCATCCTGTGGTTTCAGTGCTTCCTAAGCCAGAGGTTCTGACAGCAGTTTTATGTGCTGAATTGCAGGACTCAAATCCCCAGCCCTTTATTTTGTGTAGCAACGGTAGAAAGAAATGTTTTGCAGTTAATTAATTCATGTGTTAAGCAAGATCTGGTTTTTTAGCCTCAACACAATTTAAGTGTTCCTGCTGCAAAATTACATTTGTTTAGGCACATTTCCATGTCACACATCTAGACATGAATTCCATCGATCTTATTTCATTTGCTGTTTGAAGCTGCATAGAATCCAGTTTGCCCATAAAGATGCCAAAAGCCTAGAAACTTATTACACACTGCTCACAGTGTGGATTCAGATACATTATCAGCATAAAAAGAAAAAGGCAAATTAGGCCACAGTAGGAGAACGCATTTTTAATATTACAGTCTGCAGCTTGCATCTCTAATTTAATGCTGCTGTTTCTCAAAGTTATGCTGCATCATTCTAGGTTGCTGAATTGAAGAGATGACAGTGAACTAAATTTTTATAAGCAACTGGGTAATGCAGATAGTCAGTCCACTTGATGACTTTCAGAGAAACCTTCAGGGCCAAAGTGAATGAGACATTTTCAAAGAATTCTTTAGGCCTTCATATTGATAGAAATGCAGTATGAATATGTTCAGTGTACCAAATCTGGGGAAAAGGGAGATTCTAGTGCATTCTTCCAAAAGAACAGAAAGGAAAAACCCTCAGCACCTGTAAGCAAAATGCATATATCCTCTGTAAATGCTCAGTTGGTTAAATACACACGCCACACACAATCACGTAAATTATCATCTCAAGAAATCATTACTTACTGAGAGGATTATCTGCACCATTATGGCTTCTCTCTGGAGCTGATAGTTATCTTCTACATCATATCTACTGTTTACTACAGCTACAGCAGAAATATTGAAAGTAGATATCAAAGAATAGCAAAGAAATACAGACAGCAAAGAAAAGTAAGTTGCAGAACTTCTAGTTTCCTGATGCATCTTACCAAAATTATGGTCAGCTGGAGCAACTACATTTTGCTGAATTTGGTTTAATTTAAAGATGGTGACTCTCACAAATAAGAATTAGAAAACTGATACTGAAGTACCCTGGGGACAATGAAACTTTACATTATGTTGTTTTTATGAAGTTATAGATTCTTCTGTTTAGGAAGAAAAAAATCAGACAGCTCATATATATGAAAAGCTTTGACCTTAGTCAGATGGAAGCAAGAAGGGAAAGACCTAGCACCTGTTGCCTTCATCCTAAGTAGAAATCTTTAATATTAGACAGGTTCAATTTCAACAGTTCCAGTACCCTGAGATTTTATAATACCATTCAGATGAGGTGGACTTATCAGTTTACCCACTAAAATTACTTCCGAAAGATAATGAGTACCCACCCTGAAAGTTTACTTTACTAATATTCAGAGGATGCACATGCATGCACCACAAAACCAGTCACCAATGAACACTATGTCTGCTAGCTACCAAATGGCAGGCAGAGTAGAAAATTATTCAGAATTGTAATTAATCTCGTGATTATTCAGCCAGCATTTCACTTAAGATGCTTGCAGCAGGTCATTTTACATTGTCCAAAATAAGCAGCCTGCTACCATTAGATATTTCCTCCATGCAAACTAAAGAATTCACAGTACAAGAGCATTTCAAAAGAACTAAATAATAGGTAATTTTCATGTCAGCATATTGTTGTCAAAAATTGCGAAAAACTAGCTGTTCTTCAGGATGGGTATTCAACATGTTTAGGCCTCTTCGGCATTTCTTGCCTTGCTCTGGGGAACGAGCGGTTTGAGACCTTTTGGTCTCTATTATAATCCAAAGTATTGTGTTACTTGAGCAAACAAATTAAACACATCAATTAACTGGGAAGAAGGTGTCTGTGAGTCTTGATATCCTGAAGTGGAATTAAGTTAGCACTGGCACTCATATAGCAAACATATTATTACTGTTGGATGTTTATTCAGCAACACCGCAGGGCCTCAGGCCCTTTAAATTAAATTCACATGGCCAGTTTTTAAATAGAGAATCAATAGTGCATATGTCTGTAGTGTTTGAGATATGTATGGTTTGCTAGACTGAATCATTGGGTAAGCTTTTAATTACCTTTTTTATCATTATTTTTTCAAGAAAACATATAAGAAGATAAGAAGTGTTTAAAGATATCAGGACCATTTGTCAGCCTCAGGCTGATTAGAACGTAAATTTCACACTGTAACTAATAATTTTAAACTGCCATATTCAAGTCCTTCTAGAACTCTGGCAACAGCACTGTGAATCCTGGGATGTAATTCATCTTGTCCTGCTGATCTGTCATTTGCACTTCTGGGTCATATCTTGTTGCTGTACTGCTGGTCAAGGTGGGTTTAGGGAAAGGTTCTTTTCTAAATTTTTCATTTGATAGGTGGTACACTGTCACTCTGAGCCTCTAATGTAGGGTCTTCAATCATTTTTACCCTGTTGGTTGCTCTTTTAAATTTCTTTTCAAGAAGTTTTCTTGGGTTTTATGTGTTTGCCTTTTTTGAATTTAAATATTACTACAGTAGGGGATTTTTTTTCCTTCCACAGGACACAAACTTTGAATTGGTCCTGATCTCTTCAGCCTGGTAACACCTTGAACTGCACTCTGTGCCATGTTAAAGACTTATCCAGACTTCACTTCTCCTTTTTTCATTTTTGACTATCACTCATAGAGGAAAACTTTCTAGAAAATATCAATGATGGTACTTCTTAGTGGCAAAAATACAAGCCTGAACCGCTTCTGATGCATTACAGAAATTCCTATGCCACTGAGTTAACCTCTGTGATTGTAAGATTGTCATAAACCACAAATCATAGGTTGCTGATTAATAAAGCTCATAAATATCTTTTATATTATGGGGTAATACTTTTTATGTAAGAAAAAATAAGATTGCTTAAACTGTTTGCTTATAATCATGATTTTACTGCATAATACTAAGATTTCCTCATTTTTTTATACAAAACAAGATAAAGTTATTCCATCTTGCTTATATTTTAAGTACATATTAAGGATAGTCAAGTAAAATGCAGTTTCACATTCCATTTCCAAGAAAGTCCACAATGGGTGGCCATTTTACAAGGTAGCATCTAGAATCTCAAGAAAACTAAAACAAAACAGACTGGCCTAAACCTGAAACTTTCACTGCCACAGCTTTGTTAAAAGTAGGAAAGAATTATGGTAGACCCATAGAAATTCTGGAGTACCTGAAGTGGTATTGGCCCCCTTACCACCAAAAAAATCCCCTTTTTGCAAATTCAACAGTCAAAATAAGCTATTGAAAAAATAGTTCTCATTTGCAGCTGTAACTATGGAATTTGTAGTCTTAATTATGGAAATTTGTAAGCATAACAGAACCAGTAAACCTTGCATGATAAATACAGCTTTAGCCACATTGATAAAATAGCAGTTAGCAGTACAGTGTTTCCCAGACACAAATAGAGCAAAGGCTAAAACTGGTTTACACCAGATCTGAGGCCCTATGTGCACGAGCACAAGTGTGACATAATCTATCAATCACATTGACGACTACTGCAAATTCATTTGGAGACATACTGGAAAGACTTATTTTAAAAATCAAAGACAGTTTCATTTTCCAAAATGCATGGTGTTTAAATTTAATTAAACATTAGATTTACATTGTTTGGAACAGACCTACATTTGTTTGTCTAAATCTACAAAATAAACAAACTACAGCAGCCAATATCCTGTTTAGTTCATATTAAATCCTTCACCTTAGGATGTGTAATGGCATGTAGGATTGGATTAAAAATATTGACCATGTGCTTCTGTTAAACTGGTTATCAGTAAAAATTATCAGGGTTGATATTTAAAGACTAGATTTTTAGGAAAATTCAGCATTCAACATTTAGACACCTAACTCAGCAGACAGACTTTCAAAAGACCTTTATCCCCTTTTTGGCACTGAAATACATTAATTAGATTTCCAAGGACTCAGTCCTACATGGTATCAGGCATTCTGTCTCTGCAGCGGTGAAGCACTTCAGCACATTTAATTTAAACATGTAAATGGCCCCACGGCAGCCATGGGGCCATTTGCACACTTAAAAACCCTCACACAATCTTATCATATTGCTGGCTTAGGGCCAAAGTTTGCAGCAGCTCACAAGAGTGATCCCAAAAGTAGTGATGAGGCCTGGGCACATTTGAAAGCCTCCCATACATACTGAACCTTGATTAAATTAAAGAAAGTTGGTTTCTCATTTGTCTGAGAGTTTGCAAGCAGTTGTGTCCTCGCTCATTTGCTCCTGTTTGGAGAAGGAAAGAATGTGTATGAAGTCCTGTTTTATTGAACAAAATAGGGGAAAAAAATACCAAAGGTGAATATAATTATCTTGAAATGTAAGTCTGCCCTTCCATGAAGTACTGTATATCTAAACTCTGTCAGCATCTCCACGATCTCTCTTGCCATGTCTGCTTCTCTTTATTCATTTACCTTTTTGTTCACTGATGTCTGATCCATGGACACCTGTAAATCAGCTGAACGCCAAGCATTGCCTCTGACATCTCATATCCCATCAGTTTCAGTGCAATTTTGGCTTTTCCACAGTCTTGGACATTGGCTTCTTATTGTTTCTACCACCGCTGCATAAGGGCAGTGGTCACCATTCTTTTCGTTTAGATCAAGTGAAAAGTGATTATTGCTGGTGAAGAGCAGCTGGGGTGATGCCACCTTTAATAAACACAAAATAAAATGCTGCACGGAAATTGGCCTAAGGGCTGTCATAGCATCAGTGTGAACCATCAGTCATAACTGGATCTGTGATCACTCTACAGATTGGAGAAGGCAGCCACTACTGCCAACATGAGTTACCCACTCATGACCAAATGCTACATGACCAAACTCCTTCCCTCAAGTCTCCATGGCCATGGAAATTCTGTGACAATGGTACTGCTCCTGTACTGCTCACCCACGTGCACGAGCCGCACGAGCCATACCATCTGGCTTTACAGCTCACGTTAGCAGCACCGTAACAGCATTTGCAACTGCTTCAGTGGGACATTTCCTGTTGTTTCTAGGAAGCTGACAGCCTCACAACTGCAGCTCCTCTCTAATATACAGTGAGCACTGGTCAGGGATGCCAAGATGATAGTGTCAGTTCCAGCACTACATCTGATGGCATCTTTCTGCTACCATGTGCAAAATTTCATGCAGCCTTTTATCCCTAGTCTGAGCTTTTACACACATACATATACAGCTGTTAAAATTGCCAGCATTCTTCAGCAAAAGGACATTAACTCCTATGAATTTATCACTTTTAGAGAAAGCTTTTTGGATAAAGGGAATTAAAACTGTTCTTCAAAATGACATACATTCTTATAATGTGTAGTAAACATCACACTAAAAGGCAGGGGGGAAGGGAAAAAAAAGAGCATTCCATGCAGCCAGCAGCTGTCAAGCATCAAAGATTTCATTTCAACATTATGTCAAAACCCATGATGCTTTAAGGCTCGTCAAAACATGAGTACATCTCCAAGGCAGATGTCTTGACTCTTGAGGCTGTTGAATAGTTGGATTATAGAAAACTTACCCCCCCCAAAAAAAGAAAAAAAATCACCCATGCATCTAAAATTTTTGAGCAAGAAAAAGCATCCATACAAATGCACCAATAACAGTCACCCTTACTTTTGGCTACATTTCTACTTTGTCATCTTCTAGCTCTCCTTAACTGCCAAGGCCCTTCTGATTCCATTTGCTCTCCAGCTCTAAGCAATTGTTATTGCTTTCTAGTGGCATTTTTTCTTACTTGTAGGTATCATAGATTTTTGTATATGTTAAAATACACATGAATAGACCCTGCAAGAACATATCAGGCTAAGGATAAAAAAAAATTCATATAGCTAACAAAAAAAAAAAGTGTTTAAATTTGGTTCAAGATAACATGTTACCCAGCATACTGCTTCACAGTATCTGCCGTATACCTATGCTCTAAAACTAAACAGTGACAAAAATAATGTTCTCCAGAACTCGCAGAGATTTGGTCCTGTGCAGGGCCAGGAGATGGACTTCAATGATCCTTCTGCATGCCCTCCAACTCGGGATATTCTATGATCTACGATCTCAAATATGTGAATTCTTCGAGTGGCATTAACTTGGCCTCAACACCCCTTAAAATGGCTAAAAAAGACAGTAGCAGAAGTGTTAAAGGTATAAAAGATGTATTAATTGCATAAAGATGTATAAAACCAGATCAGACTGGATTTACGAACCAAATTACAATAAAACATCTTATTAACCTCAAAATTCTAAGGGAAATATCCATTGACATAAACTGTAGCAGCAACAGACATCTAGACTCTCAGAACGCCTTTGACAATTTTTCACATGATGGATTAGTACATATGGTATTAAATATAAGTTGCCCTAAGGAAAATTTTGAGACTGGATAAAGAAAACTAAATAATTGGTTTATAGACAGAAAGAAGAAGAGGAGAATTTAAAGTATCCATTCATCATAACATGGCAAGAATTGTTTTGCATGGGATTTCTATCAGATAGCTATTCTTCATATTTTGATTAACAAGGTACAGATAAGAATTAAAAGGTTAAACCTGTATATTGTAGTCAGCATCAGAGATTAGGAAATGGTTAAAATTAGAAGAAATATTTCTATTTTTATTAAAATAGAAGCTCAAGGAGATATGGAATTTTAAGTTCCATGTGTAGAATGATGCACACAGAAATGGTAAATCCTTAATTAAATACAGGTCAAATAAGAGGAAAACAGTGTAAAGGAGAATGTGATCTAATTAGGTATGGTCACACTTTTTATATTCGTCTAACACAAGCAGGAATTTAAATGTATTTTGCTTTTCTCTGAAAGCTTCTTTTGTAAGAAAGAAATCCTCATGGAAATCCACAGTAGTTTCGCCACTAATTTCAATGGGTCAGGATTTCACCTGAGGTGTCTGACATTATTGGCTCTACCTAAATAAAGAAAATGCCACATGGGTAAGTGGTGAGGTTAGCTGCAACAGGGAAGTTTTCCACCTGAGAGAAAACTGGAACAAGTGAAGAGGGGGTGGGTAAATTTACCCTGATGAATTTACCTGACTAACTTAAGGATTTACTTTCTATAAATTAACCACAGTCAGATGCATCCGATGCAAATGAGCCTGTCTGAAAATACTTAACAAATGGTTCCTATAAATGTACATTACACTCTAGGAAAGTTCAATTTCCTGCCATGCTTCTGTCTCACACCCACCTCTTCCCTTTGTGTGCAGAAACAAATGGCTATCACCTTCTGGATTGGTTCCAGAAGGTCAATAGATAATTTAGATGAGTCTCACAGTTTTTGTAATGAAGATGCTCTCTTCTTGAGCCTCAAAGATGAAAATACACAGAAGGTCATTGAATTATAACTATGACTGGGTTTTTTAATTGCATTGGTGCTACCACTGAAAGCCATACCCCAATTTACTGGGGAGGTGAGGAGCTTGGAGAGGGGTTGTCTTTGAAGGCTATCACTTTGAAGTATATCCTCTCAAAGGAAAAAAAAGGATTTCATACAAAAAGACAACAAATTTCCACAGAAGATACTTCCCCAGAAGGTAGTAGTTCACTGCTACCTTACACCATGCTGTCCTCAGATGACTGTCACTCATTCTTCACACCAAATTAGACCATCGTGTTTGAATCAGGTTTCCAGCTTACAAATTCTGTCAGATTTCAGTATGGAATGGAAAGACATTGCTACCTCAACTTCCGACACAGCCACAGTAGGAACAGAACTTTCATCAGGTCACTCAGTCACCACAACTCACTATTCAGCAAATCTATGGAAAACTGCAATCAACTTCAGGGCACTGCCTTTATCTTTTGCTTCTTTACTCTCATAAATCACCTTTCTTGATTTCCTTTTGTCTTCCTGTGTCTTAGGTTCTTTGCTCTGCATTTCCTTATCTATAAGAACACGTACTTTCATTCTCCTTACACGCACCCACTTGCCCCATTTGGGATGCCACATACCAGCTAAAAGTTTAGGTGGAACTGAAAGTTCATGGAATTTTGTAGTCCACACTAGGAGGAAACTGAAAGCAGGGCAGAAGTCACTGCTTCAGTGATATTCAAACTACACAGTAATATTTTTCCAGGAAACCTGGAAAATTTTGTTGTGTCCTAGAGGCTACAAAAGTACATCAATCAGAACACAACTTTGAACACCACCTTCCGTGCAGACAGAGGTCTTGGTGACCCTGGTCCTGATTCATCCTGTAGAACACCAGCATTTAACTGAGGTGCTGAAATAAGTAGCCTTTCATCTCAGGAGCTTTCTGCTATCACAAAGAGACACAGATATACATTAGACATGCTGATTGGTTTCCTGTGTAATCCTGGTCCACAGGTGTCTAACTGCAGAGAGTGGAGTAAAGAGAATATCCTTAGCAGTGTTACCTCAGTCTAGTGCTAGAATTAGCTGTGACCAACCCTGGTTATAGCATTTTTGTTAAAACACCTACTAGCAAGCAATGTGACTTCAGGAAACTCTTAATTTCAACATTATTTACTCCCTTAGAGCCTGTTTATTCTTCAACTGGGATTAAAAAAGCATATGAAATGTGTCTATTGAGAACAACTAGGCATAACCAAGAGTGTAGGGAGATATAATTGTAAAAACTATCTAGGCACATACGATTATTCAGAAAGAATTCTGTAATGGCTGCTTTTGACAAGCTCAATGTATAGTCAAGACCTCAGTCAAGATGGTTTGCCAGGTCAGGGTGACGTAAAGATGGACATGGTTTGTAACAGAGGAATCCTGTATTGCAGACTATCAGTCTTGCCCAGTTGACTTGCTCTCTGGAGGTGTTCATCTATCATTAGGAGTTACCTACACTCTCATCTGGCATGCTTTGGCAAAATATATGACATAAGTTATGGTCATATCACTCTCACAAAAGTCTAGAGTAATTCGGAACAGAAAAAAATTATAAATTAGTATCTTTAATTATTGAGACAAATTCAAAGTTAATTTATCCTTCATGGGATATTATACCTTCAACAGAAAAAGCAGCTCCTCCACATGTAATTCAACCTATATTTGACAGCCCACTCCAAAACTCATTTGGACTCAAAGAGAAAGAATGTGTGGTCATGGGAGGACGTTCCTTGACACTTCCACAATCTACACAGGACCTCTGAAAAAAGACAAAACTGGAAGTAGTTACAGAGGATCTATTAATAGATTTTGAACAAAGAAAGTCAGACAAAAATTGATTGAAAAACATTTGGAAGGGTAAGGATAATATAGCATTGTGAACAGAAGAATAATTAAATTCCAGGAAGGAGCTGCAAAATTAAGCATTATTAGTTTATGTGAGTACAAAAATGGATAACATTTTTCAGTATGTTTGAGGAATATTCATCACTTTAGCATCCACAAAAAACATTTTGCCTTTTAGGACTCACTGGGGATTTTGGATTGGTCATGTTTCCTCTGCAGTACTGGCCTTAAACTTCTCTGGTGCTCTTTCATTCTTCACTGCAAGGTCTATGGCCATCTATAACGCAGCTGTCTCCTTTGAGAACACACGCAGGATCACTCTCGAGGAGAAAAGGCAACGCAGAAAGAACCGTGTCTTGCAGAATACACCACCTAAGGAGTCCTTCTGCTGTGCCTTTTGCAATCGGATATGTCTGTCACGTATTGGCCTCATAAGCCACCAGCGTGCCTGTAACAAATGTGGATAGAGCCTTCCCAAATCTTCCTTCGCGAAGCCCAGCCATGGTACAAGGTCTATCTGTGACATTCATTCTTCTTTGAGCACGGGTTTGAACGCCTAAAGTCCCTTCTAACCTATTCCATGATTCTAGGATGTTTTCAAGACTTACAATTCCACAAATTTATTAGGTTTGGAAGTTTATCTTACTGCCCCAGAAATTAAAAGCTCCTTGGCCCATGTTCTATACCAGGTTAATACAATGCACTGCACTACTGAAGCCAGTGTTCTCAAAAAGGACACTGGCCCTCATACATCCACTGCCCAAAAGCAACAACCAGGCTCGTAAGAATCATAACCATGGATGTGACAATAAAAAACCCTTGGTACACATGGAGTCCTATATAGGACGAAATTTCCTATCTGAAGGATCTATCCTGGGGACAGAAGTTTTTGTAAACATTTTGTTTCTCAGTAAATGCCTTATGAGATGCTGCACTATTCTGTTTTGAGCAAAAAGGCTTCCAGATCACCTACTCTTCTCATGGAAAAATGGTTTTGAAGAGTTGTTGCATGAAAACAGCCACGCTCATTATGAAAGGTTAATCATAATCAAGCTCTGTACACGTGTATAATGTTGATGCTCTTTTTCATTTTTAATCTCAGACACTATGCAAAATGTATTTATGCTGGCAGAAATGAACCTCTTTTGCAAGAAAAAATAAAAGTAAAAATATTAAGAATATTTTGAAAAATATGTACATTTTATTTTTAATGCTAATCCCACTACATAACAGCTCTTTCAGTGTGTTCCTAGAATCATCCAGGTTAGGAAAAATTGCAATCCGTAGGATTTCAAAGACTACCTAAATCCTACAGCATAATTTCACTAATCCTACAACACCCCTGACAGATAAGCATCTTGTTGAGTCTTGCATATTCCACTGATACTGGTTACAAAACAGCCCTTGGCAGTTTTTGCTATTGCATAATTGCTCCTATGAGGACTGAGTTGACTTTGTAGTTTGAAATTTGGCAAATATTTTATCCTTTCTTGGAGATTTGAGGACTTCCAAAAATAAAATCTAAATTTGGGATCCATTTTTCCTATAACTGAAACTGATTCTTAACAGCCATGTAAAACCTAGGCTCCTTAGGTTGGTGCTTAATATTTTGAACACATGGAAGATTTTTGCTGTGAAGTCTATGTGTTCTGCCACTGTATCTTTATTTCTGAAAGCAGGTTAGTCTTTCCTCTTTTCTGCTTGAGTTCTCCCTTCATAGATCCTCCATATAAAAAGTAGATTCAGTGGCTGAACCTGCAACCTGTCAAAGAACTCAAAATTAGACAGGACAAACTTCGTTATTTCTAAAATAAGGTTATCCATTATTGTTGTTTTCTTGTTAAGCAGTAGGAATAATTGATGACAGTAATCCACAGGTATCCTTTTGAATGCTCACAGACATAAGCATTTTTTGGTTGTTGTTGTTGTGGTGGGTTGACCCTGGTGGGTGTGGTGAGTGTTGTGGTGGGTTGACCCTGGCTGGATGTCAGGTGCCCATCAAAGCTGCTCTATCTCTGCCCTGGTCAGCTCCACAGGGGAAAGAAAGTATAACAAAAAGCTCATGGGTTGAGATAAGAAGAGGGAATATCACTCACCAATTGCCATTATGGGCAAAACAGTCTCAGCTTAGGGAAAAAATTATATTATTACCAATCAAATCAGAGAAGGATAAAAAGAAATAAATCAAATCTTAAAACACCTTCCCCCCCCACCCCTCCCTTCTTCTCAAGCTCATCTTTATGGGGCTGTGGTCAGTTCAGCATGTGTTCTCTGCCGTTCCTTCCTCCCTGAGGGGAGGAGCCTTCACAATCTTCTGCTCCAGTGTGGAGTCACTCCCACAGGAGACAGTCCTCCATGAACAAGTCCTGCCAGGAGCCTGCTCCTGGAAGCTTCTCACAGAAGCCACCCCTAAACCTTGCCACCTTGTCACCAAATACATTTTCATATCTTTAGATTCCAGCATGCAGTAACAGCATCTACAACATTTTATTAGCCCAGTGCACATGATTCCATTTTCTACTAACAAAGCAATAAACGCTCCTCAGACAAGAAAGGGACAGTGCCATTCACAGCAATTTTCATAACACTTGTACTCACTCAGATTAAATGACAGGGTACAACTGGTGGGGGATTTGAATTAATAACACTCTCTGGGGGGCAGAAGAAGCTGCTGCCCCCAAGAACTTGTCTTCTTATGATGAAATATATTCCAGTTCTACGCCTAATTTTAATAGGAGTTGTTTACTAGACTGCTGGAAACATTTGATTAGTGTTAAGAATGTTTTTATTCCAAAGCTCATAGAAACTATTTTTACCCCTTTGGAGTAGTAAAAATGCCCAACAAAGGCTTGGCTGCTATTTGTAATTTGCAGACTGTGAGTGAACAAATATTTCAAAGTGTTTTGTTGGTGAACTTTAGTGAGCATCATTATGATGGAGCAACGGGTAAAGATCCAAACAAAAAAGTCAGTTGCTCTGAGCCAGTACTTTTTTCTGCCCTTGAATACAGGGGGAAAAGCCACTACACATAGGAAAGAAAAAAATAAAATGTTTTACCTTCACGGTACACAACAGCCTTTGCTGATATTTAGATCTTTCTTCTGTGCCTCCTAATAACATGAGCTGTCAATGTTTGCTCTAACACTTAGATCAGCTCTGCAAATATATGGTGAATTAGCAAGAAGAATTCAAGGACATTTATCACAATAAAGATCATATATACCCCCTCAAACTCTCAAATCTTTTTCAATTCATGACATTTGGAAACACAATTATTCAATGAAAAAATGTTAAAATTATGCCCTGTTCCATTCTAAAGAAAATCAAACTGAAATTAAAGATATTATTTTTGTGATTTGGGATTTTTTTCCTTCCTCATTTGACCAAATCCTTGCTCCAGAGGCTTATTTGCTAAACTAAAAAGCAGCAGAGAGTTTACAAGCAGAAAACTATATTAATATTTAACTTGGACTCAAATTCCACATGTGTTGGTGGAATCAATGCACAGTGACTAGAAAAGTTGGTACTGACAATATATCTACCTCTAATAATGTCTCCAAAAACTGCTGTAGTGATCAGGTGGTACATAGCAGTTAAAATCCCTGCTTTTCCAAGTTTAAGCCACTACCTCTGCCAGCTGACAAAAATGAAGCATTTCTGAGAAATGTTTTTAACATTTTTATTACTCAGAAACATTTAGGAAT
The DNA here is from genome assembly GCF_003945595.2 of Pipra filicauda. Taxonomy (NCBI): domain Eukaryota; kingdom Metazoa; phylum Chordata; class Aves; order Passeriformes; family Pipridae; genus Pipra; species Pipra filicauda. Next base: position 1,396,000 of record NW_024104310.1, read on the forward strand.
TATTCTCCAATAATTTTCCTTTGACAAGGCTGCATTTTGCTTTGCTGTTTGACTACTTGATGCACAGTGATGCTGCTGTTCTATTGGTGAAAAATTTGTATAATAAAATGCCCAAATCAATGTCATTTTTTTAAGAGGGAAACTGAAGCAGAGGGAAAAGTAAAATGCTGGGGCATTTTTTAAAGACTCTTCCAGGTATTTGTCAAATTCCCCAAAGGTACTGGGACCAGCATATTTTTGCAAAATGCATTTTCTAAAAGCCTTCTCAGTCCTTGACTCAGTAGTAAAATGAAAAGGTGGGAGATAAGCATTACCTGAAACCTCACCAGGGTAACCCAGTTCTCTCTTCTATTGTCAGTCACCGTGACCAATTTCCAAGCCATGATACAAAGCTAAGTTTCATCCTGCTTTTTCATGAAAGTCAAATATGTCCCTACTCTTAATGAAATCAATAAAGCTTTTATATTCATAGCAAGAAAGAGAACTCTGTCCTACATCACCATGCTTCAACATACCTATCTATAAATAAACAGCTAGCAAGCTAAAGAATTCAATTAAGTTTTCATTTCTCTCAGTCAACTGCAGATCACAGAGGAAGCACCAATGACAGCAAAGACAGATGATGAAAACCTGATCAATTGCTATCACTTCAATTTAGATAAAAAGTCACTCACTTTTCAGCTCTGCTTGGTGCCAAGAAGAGATTAGATTAAAACTAAATCAAGAGGAAAATAAAAAATCTAAACAACAGCCAAAGAAATGTTTTCTAGCTCTTGTAAACGTCCTCAGTTAATCCTATACGTAAAGTCAGGCTACCAGCAATGGCTAAAAGCAAATTCCAGAAAGTTATTTCTTTTAAAGTTATCAGTACAGTTGAGCCTTCAGAGAAAATGAGCACAAAAAGTTAAACTACCTGTTTGCTAAAGTTGTCTCCGTCTATACTAGACTTTGGACTACATTAAAGAACTTTCTAGAACATGATTGGAGCAAACATTACAAATTATTGTGTCTGCATTACCCACTATCATGTACTACCATGCTGTGTGTGATTCCAAGAAGTTCTGGTGTTATTTAATTCTTATGAAGTCACTGCAGAAATTTGCTAAGATCTATCACATGTTGATTTATTTCAGTTTTGGGAAAATACAGATAAAGCACTGAGATGCAGGATCACCAACTGATACTTTGTGTTGCAAAATGATTTTGCAAGTGGCTTCATATAGCAAAAAACAAAGAACGTGAATTTATCTCATTGTTACAAACAGAACACAAGTAAAGGGAGAAGACATCTATTTCACCACCACGAGGCTGTCATCACATATAGGAATCTCTAAAAACAACAGAAGTAAAAAATTTTGATTTTATTTAAAAAGAAAATACATGCCTTATTTAAAAGCTGAGGAATTACACTTAATTCATCCTACCAAATTCTGTGTATGGCAGCAGTTCAAATATGAATAGCATATCTCAGCAGGCAGAATTAGCACCAAAGGAAACATTTTAACGAGAACAATATTAATCCTAGATTTTATCTTTCTTCTGTCAACATTTGTCACTAGTACAAATCATGCAGTCACTTTAACACATTGTCTCGTGATGCCCAGCCCTGTGGCTGCAACACACATCAAGGGTGTCTACCACAGCCTTGGCCTCTCTCTGGAACCAAGAGTACTGCAAACACATGGCCATGCACCCCACAGGGAGACCCCCATAGAAATATATACATCTCATCACATATACATCAGAGAGTATATCCCTCTTACACAGCTGGGCTTACCAATCCCACCTGGGGATTTATCACACACCCCACACACTGACAGAGTTGCCCTAAGGAGTGCAGCAAGGAGGGGGCTGCAGGCACTTGGGACAGGTTATGAGTTGACACCCAGAGGCCTTTGGAGAGTACAGGGAGCACAGAGTGGATCACAGACTGTGTCAGCTATTCTGCTGGGCTGTACCAGGACTTCTGTGTCCACCTCCATGTGACATGAATAATCCTGTCTTAAATTCTCATTTCTAGCTGTCAACAATCACCATAGTGCAAGATAACCAGTAACCAAAAAGGACCAAAAGTTTTAAAGTATCACAAAATATCGCTCTTCTTTGAGAAGAAGGTACCATGATGTGCCCAAATTACCCCATAAGGCCCCATGTCAGCTGAAAGCTGACAACACTAATGAAACTCTGAATCTGAAAAACTTGTATGCTTTTCTGCCTCTTGTGCTAAAATAAAACTGGTTTTCCTTCAAACTTTCTACAGAGCCACCATCTTGGTCAGCTATTTTTTTTTTGAGAGCAGCTAAAAAGAGGCAGAGAGCAGCAAGAAACAAGCACCACACAACCAGTGAAAGTGCTGGCTGTGCACTAGGATATTTAGAGGGAAGTAAAATGACATGGAAAATTCACACTAGATAAAGCAAACAAAACAGTGGCATCCCAAAGATCCATCAGGCAGAAAGATATTACAAGGTTGAATGACAGACACCTTCACATTCCATGGAAGCCATACACTTTTCAAAAAACTCAGAAGTCCTACAGCTGACCTGAATATTGAGTCAGCCCACTTAGAATCCCTCTTCCCTACTCTATGCTGCCTGAGTCAGCTTTCACCAACCATTTGTCTCCCCAGTTCCATATAAACTTAATTAATTAATTAATACTAACATTGTTGACAAGTCTTCTCCCATGCGGACAATAAAGTCCAAATCTTAGTTCAGGACTGAGAAATTTCACACGAAAAGTAAAAGGCTTGATTGCACAATATCAGGGCTTACATCCCTCTCCACACAATCATTTCTACACAGAAGTTGTCTTGTCATGTTGATCATTGCACCAGCAAACAAGCAAACACAAGGAAACTGTAGAGGAAGTCCAACAAATTTTTGCAAGATATTGCTGGGAAGACATGACAGATATAAACACTTTTAAGTGTTTTTAGTAGGGAATATCTTCACACTCCCACAGTTTCACTTAACACAGCCAACATCATCTCAACACTTCCAAAGCTGTGTGCCACTTGACGCACAACAGAAATCAGCTGTCTGACATGCAACACACTAGTGAAAAGGGATTGAAGTCAACCAGCTACATGCATGGACAAGTCTTAAATTTCACAACTGTACAGACATTTGCAAAAGCAGTGTTTGGCTGTGAGGTTTTTGTTGTTGATGTTTTCCATATTCTTGTACCCGTTGTTAGTCAACTACAAGAACACGGAAATGGTACAATGAGTAGCATTTCTCCAATAAGGCAGGAAGAGGGGAAGTGTAGGTCCAGATACATCAATTCCAAAAATTGCTGGTATTATGTTCCAAGATTTAACCGCACTGCATAGTGCCATCACTACTAGAAAAACGTGAGGAAATTATGAAAATATGAAAATCAAACCATACATCAATATAAATACTCATTTGGAAATAAAATAATAAATTGTTATTTTGGAAAAATACAGTAACCCTACCCTCAAAGAAAAACAGACATCTATCAGTTATATTTTCATTGTTTCCATTCCAGAGGAAGATCAGAGAATTATTACTGTAGTAAAAAATAGAAGAACCAATATTTTCCCTAAACAAAATTTAGTATTTTAGCTAACCCTATACCTGCAGCATCCCATCTTCAAACTACATTTTCCCCCTTTCCTCTTCCCTCCCCTCCCCAAAGATATCGGAGGGATGAAACCTATCTGCAGACTTCACCATAACCAGGAGTTTCCATATTTATGAAGACCCAGAAGCTAATGTAATCTTATTGCTGAGACGACAGTTGTGCCTAAGCAGAGGAAACATAAGGCAAAAAAAGAGAGAAAAAGGATGAAACAAAACACCCGAAGTAGAAAGCCTAGCTCAATAATAGCTTTTTAGATCTTCTGGAAAGAACAAATGAAGACAGAATATAGGCTGACTAAGCCTTGTCTAAACTAAGGCTGCTCAGAGGATATGTTTTAGCAGACCTGTGACATCTTCACTTTTTACAGCAGTGAAGCAAAGGGCACATACATCACAGTGTGATTTTGCATTATGAGGAACATCTATCACATAAAACCAGTTTTGCTTGGTTGTGTGATTATATGTGGAATTCTGGGATTTGTTCCTCTTTGTTGTGAATTTACTGCTATATTATTTTTCCGAAACATTTCTTTTCCTAAATGCCCAGAGTCCACATTTGATTCATTAGTATGAGGTTTCTGGTTTACCCACTAAGTTGATTTGAACAATTCATTTGTTAATATAGTGAAACACATGTTCACGATTACAAATTGTTTAACAAGTCTCAACAAACAAGTCCCTTGGTGGTCTTGAAGTTTCTCAAAAGCAGATGGATGAGGTACAATTTTATAGATTCTCTTTCCTATTTCTGCAAAGCTGCTAAGGTCGGAAATAGGCTTTAGTGCAAACAAGGGGCATTGTCAGACAATAAAGAGACAATTGCCTATGTTAGCACAACAATTAATTTATTTGCAGAGAACCACTCAGCCTATTTGTTACCAGAAATGTGCTAATTATTCCTGCTAATTACATGCAAAACCTTCATTATCACCTATATGAGGAAGAGGACCCCTCAGGTTTCAGTGACAAATTAATTACTGTGTTTTCCTTCTGAATGTACTTCTTGACAGTCCCTGCTATCTAAAAAATAAATTGGCTAGCAGGAAGCTTGTCTCTCAGAGACATTCTGCAAACTAAAAGCAAACATACAAATATCACATCAAGTCACTACTGCTTTTTTTTCAGTCAGGTATATTCTGAAGCTCTCAGAATTTCTATATTAATTTACAAGCTCTTAATCCTAATAAAATGTATCATGCACTGCTAAATTCCACTATGTAGCTGCTTTCAGAGCCCTTTACACATCTATAAAACAATGGATAAGATAGCAGGGATTAGGTTTTAAAAATATAGCAAATAATTCCAATGATAAACTACACAGTCAGTAAAATGTTTATATCATTTCAGGGAATAAATATTATTTAAAATTCATAACTGAAGTGAAAAAGACAGCAAAGGGGCTCTGAATTACTCAGTCTTGCATTATCACCATTCTAATTCAACATACAGAACACTTGCCACCAAGTCTTTGGAATGTATATCAGGGGCAGGGTAAGTTTTATGCAGAAGGGTGAGGAAGAAGAGGCAGGCAGGACCAAAGTCTTGATTTGGAAGGTAGGAAACATGGTTAGTGAAGGAGTTGCAGCACAACAAATCTGGCATAGGAATGCATGGAGAGGCTGCAGTGAATTCTCGACACACAAGAAGATATATTGACTATTCCAAAAGAATTATTTAAATCTCTTAAATTTTGCTTAAAACCTGTTAGGTAAGTTTCAGCCATACCTGTATGACACCTTGCTGATTGCCTGCCTCTACTTTCAGTAATAGTTGCTCTAAAGTGCCATACCCACTGTTCATCCTGGTTATAGTTACTCCAAGCATCCTCAATTTCTGTGTTTGGCATAGCAGAATATCAATACCTTAACAATGTAGAGTATCAGCAGCATCCATTAATAGCACATGAGCATCACCACACAATTCCTGAATGTGGACTTACAACCACAACTTTAGGAGCAGTTGCTACACAACATTGTACAAAACAACAGCTAATCCATGTCTAGATACAAATGGTGCAGTCTTGGCAATGTGGCAGGGATGGGATAGAGTAGCTCACATAGGGCTACTAAAAGGCTAGAAATATTTTCTAATGAACCAGGTGATGATTAGCACATATACAAAGTCATATTTCAACAGCCACCTCACCTTACAAAAATAAAGCAAGAGTAGAGGAGTGGATTCAGACTCTGGATGTCTGTAAGACCCAGCCCTGCCTCTCCAGACCATCAGCACAGAAAGTGCCCCAGAGCACTGAACCTAGCCTTAGAGACTAACTCACCCATGACTCACTGGACCTATGCCCTTCCTTCACCACAATCAGGGTATCACTTGTCATACAGCCCATTCTATTACTTGAAATGTAAGATACTTATCTTCATATTTTACTTGTATGTGTAGCCCATTTCTCAAGAGATTTCTGTTTTATGTTTCAAGAGACTTAGCTAAGTACCTCCCATTCCTACTTGTTTCTAAGTAACTGTGTTGGTGCTTTCTGCAATGTTCTCCCTCAGAGGGAGGAAGCCCCCATAAATAACTATATGGCAATTTATTATTCTCCAAGTCTACCTTTATCCTCTCCTTTCACTTGAAGCCTTCAAAAACTTCAGTAACATATTGCTAATAATATCCTCAGCTTCCATATAGTGTACTACTGAATACAGTTTCCAACTGTGTATCTTGGTTTGTCTCTTGTGTCAGAGGGTAAGTTCTGCAGAACAAGACACACCTCTTTGGTGTATTCTTGTAGTTGGTATGTCTGAAACACTACTTGACTATAATTGTTAATAACAGAAATAGTATGTAGTAATAGTGGTATGAAGAGGAGGGAGCATAGTGCCAGTTTTCCAAACCAGAAATGCAGGAAATGATTCAATATTTGGAGGTCAATACTACCTTTGTCATAATTTAAACAAACAAAAAAAGACAAACCAGGAAAGAAAACATGTGAACTGGCATATAACCACAGCTTTGTGTACTTATTTTAATTTTAATCTATAATCCTGACTGAGGTTCTAGCATGTTTACACTGTCTTTATTGGTGTCCTCCAGCTCAATATCTACCATCATTCAAATAAATCCAAAAGATAACAAGTGGATGAAAAGGAGGAGTTCTGTATTCCATCTCAGTGCAGTAGATTGTTTTTTTTTTAATTATTTTTCAGTCAGAGTGTGTATGATTTTATTTCCCAAAAATAGTAACTTATAAAATTATGCCTAAAGCTCAGCCCATACCACCAGCACAAAGCCTACATTGTTGATAGGTATTAGTTTAGTCCATGCGGATAATAAGACAAACTTTATTATATAGGAAAAATTGTCACTTCCAAATTCCAGTTTATTACAAGTTTTTTTGTTCCAAAGGGCAGGAAGGGTATCCCTGGCATAAGCAATATATCCCATTCCTGAAATTTAGAACACACTTTTTTTAAGCAGTGTATCACCCTGTGTGACTGAAAACCTGAAAAGAGATTAGGGTTGCTAGGCCTCTAACAAGTGCCTTCCAAACTACCATACCCAAAAGTAGCTCAGATCCAGAAAATGTAAAACTAACCTACTATCAATCCATTGAAAACTCGACTCAACAAGCAAGAGTTTAGGAGAAGAATGCAAAACCAGTGCATAACTTACTCATGATAGAAAGGCCTTTCATAATTTATTACAGCAGGTCGTTCACCAGATTCTTTTATCTGTTTGTCGATAACAAGAACAGCAACAATTGACTGACTTTGAGAGATGACTGGCAATAGGGATGCCATGTGGCAACAAAGGAGGATTCAAAATCTGAGCAGCAATTGATGGAGAAGGGAGAATAATCTGAAAACCAGAGGTGCATAAAGAGAGGTGCATGGCATCAAAAATTATTGAGAACTAGAACTGAAGGGGACAATGGAAAAGCAGACGATTCTAGACTATTTTTGCTATGGCACAGAGGAGGAACAATAGATGGCTTTCACAGTGAAACATTTGAGCAATAAAATAACGAGTTTGCCTAGAAGGGAAACCCTTTCAACATGGGCCATAATATCTTCTAATTTGCCTGGCCTGAATTATGAGAACATATTTTTGGCCTGGCCTATACCACAAAATATGAGTAGGATTAAGAGCATTCAAAGTAGCTGACAAGATGCTGAAGCAGAAGAGAACCTTCCCACAGAGACTAGAAAGTTGGGGTCAGCACTGGATTAGCTGACATACAGACTGCACCTTGTGTTCCAGAGGCTTAATCACTTCACTTAAACCTATCAGCATGCAAAGGTAGCAATAGAAAAATTATAGCTTGATTTGGCAACTATGTGACAAGGAATGACTTAGTAACATTTCTTGCTTCTTTCCCATGTATGAAGTTTTCAGAGATCACCTTCTTCCTACTTATTTGTTTCCAACTAGATAAGAATTTCTGTAGTCAGAATTGTTACAGTTATAACAGTTTAGTAGTAAGGACTAGTTTTTCAAATGTAGGAGCCTAGATACTTATACATCTACAGATAGAAAGGATATGGATCCAATCCTCCTTCTGAAACCAACACTGGCCTATCAAGTTCTACAAGAGACGAAGCAAATACTGACACGGAAAAGAACTGATCTAACTCAGAATTACAGTACTACTAGAAGTTGGGGGTTTTTTTTATTAAATACCACGTGCACTAAAATACCAAGAAATTTTAAACTGCTTTACATTTGATGAGGAGAGGGAAGTAGTTGCTGGGTATGGTTTTTTTTTAAAATCTACACTTTCCTTCAGGTTTTCACATGTTCTTGCATAAACATTTCCTGGCTCAATATTGTGTTTGCTCACATCACAGTTCTTCCACAGACGCATTTACTTCCTGCTGCAAAGAAGGGGGAGGGAGGGCAGTGTGCAGTGTAGCACCATTTATCCTTTTCAGACAAGGTTTGATTTAGAAAAGAACCAGCCGCAACTTGCTGGGTACCAGAAGCCAAATAAGTTATTTTGCTGTTTGATTATCCACATCATTCAAAACCTGTGTCAGTGGCAATTGGCTTGTTTCCTGTCATGCTGGGACCTGGGTTGCACAACAAGTTTGTCTTGCAGAGAAATGAAAGGTGTCTGGAGTTGAAGGCTCCTGGAACTGTTAGTTTTTAAAAATTTTGTCTTGGACTGAGCACCTTAACTCCTCCCTGTTCTCTAGCACAGCAGCTAAAATGAAGCCATCCTCCTGGAGCCTGTACAGCCAGAAGCTCCCTAGGGACCCCCACACCCTTCCTCTCACATTAATGGGCAGCTAACTAATAGAGTAAAAGAAATAAATTAGCAAAAATCTTATTCTAGGAATAAAACAATCCTTATGTCAAGGAAGAAGACAATCCCAAAGAGGAATTTAAACAGAACGATGTATGAGCTTTACAATTCATTGTACGAAAGAAAGCCTGTGTAAGGTACTGCATAAAAGAAAATGAGAAAATGGTTTTAAACAAAATAGAAAGTCTCCAAGGCTTGCACCACTAATGGAACTGAGAGGAGGAATGAAAAATGCTAGCGTTATCTCTGACTCAGGAAGTCCCAAAACCATGATTCAGTAGAAGGTAGGAGCATACACCAAGAAGGGATCATTACGTGCTTGACATTTTCTTATACGCTCCCCCAGGCTGCTGTCAGAAACAGGATACCCGACTAGACAGATGTTTAGTCTGATCCTGCATGACTGTTCTTAGTTTGTGATAGTAAGACCATAAATGTGGATAGGAAGAAAGTTATGTGCAACTCAGGGATCACATGAAACTCCAAGTTGATGCAGGCACAGCAGCCAACAGTGAGGACTGGACCCAAACTGAGGCGTGTCGGCTTTGAGCAAATTCTGACCACTACGGACTTCACTCCGGGGAGAAGTTCATACTGCCTAAAATCCTTCTCATACATTTCAGGACTTGTCTTTAGGACATATGGCACCTTTGGAGTCAAACCACTTCCCCTACCCTCCTCTGGTTCTTCAGTTACATATTTCATTCTTTAAAAAAAAAAAAAAGTCTCTTTGCTCTCTTGTCTCTGAATTAATACCTGTTATCATGCTAATGCCAATGTGGACATTTTCTGCACTGCATTGTCTAGTTCTTTGCAAGAAAACAAATCTCTCCAATGCCACCAGTCCTTCTCATATGCAAGTCAGAACCTATTCAAAAAGTACAGTGTCCCTTATCCTGCCACCAAGTATTTGGGAGCTAAAGCAGACACACAGAGAGATTTTGCAATATAATAACAATGTCACGAGGTCAACCATAATTTCTAAGTTGTACATAGAATGGCCCAAATCATCACAGTTCAAACATAGCTGGAACAATTCCTGGTCAGGAAGGGTTTTACTTCTGACTTTAGCATAGACTACAGTCTATACTAGAAATTTTCTTTCACAAGAAATTTTCTTTCAGCACAGCCTTCAGAAAGACTACCTTTTCTTCCTCCTAGCAATTTTAATTCATGCTCTTTCAGGCAGGTTTGCTAAAGAGACTGTATACAGAAAATATTACACAACAGTTGCAGCAGATAGCCTACACAGCAGTTCATTTGCTGTAACAAATTGCACAGAGCATGCCACACACCAATACTCCATATTCTCTTCTGGGTCACTGAATTGATTCTGGTTCAAATTCCTGACAAACCATTTCATATGTAAAGCCGCTAAAGGACCAGAACTATTTGCTTGTGCTAGCTCAGACTAGCCTCTACTCTAGGAGACAGGGTAGCCTGCAAGGCAACGCACAACACGGATGCAAGCCCACTCAGACATTTCTTGGATGACTAGCCACTATGATGTTATGTAAAAGGGAGCTGCTCCATCTTTTTCCCAGCAGTAGCTGCTGTCACCGCATTTTTTTAGGAGATGATGCTGTCCAAGGATATTGTGTGTTCAGGGAACATTTACCAGATCAGCTGTCCCAGGTAACTCTGACCCCATAACATCTGCTTCCTGGATCCTTGTCAAGCTTAAGGAGCAGGGCAAAGACCTCTGCTAAAACAGGACTGTTTTGGACCTCAGCTGCCAGGCACCGTGGAATGGTAAAGTTGCTCGTGGAGCTTAGGTGTCGCCAGGGCTAGACTGCAATTAAGGAGGCACTCTTAGGGCCACAGTTTTGGACTTAAATAGCTTACTCTTCCAAATCTCATTCTAGGTAAAAAAAGGGGTGACTTCAGTGATACATTTCTCTCAAGAGTACTGTACAGTCTACAAATGTATTCCTCAACTGACTGAAAAAATTACTTACTGGTTGTGTGCACCATAGCCTGATCCCTAAGATGAGTGTTCAGGATATATAGATAATACATGAAAGAGTTATAATCAAATGATTTTCACTATGGAGGTAATCACCTCACTTAATTTCAGTCATCTTATAAAAAGCAGTGTCTCTTTCATAATGGGAGGGTGATTTGGTGACAGTACCAGCCTTAAGCAGCAACTTCTACAAGGTCAGACCTGCCACTTGAAGAATAAAAGTTCAAAACAGGTGGGACAACTGGTCAGAAAGCAATATTTTCTCTCTGTTCTAACAACAGATGAAGAAGCATAGACAACTAGATTAAATTGGAGAGCAAGATACACTTGTTTGTGTTATAGTAATGTCATCTTGCACCAGAAAAAACAGGACACATGTGAAAGGATTTTTTTAAAGCTAATGCCCTTTAAACTACATTGGCATATATTTTTTAGTTAGGAGCTATAAACTTTTTCTGCTCTAGGATTATTGCAGACTGGAGACTTGTACAACAGGCCAGGTACACCAGATAAGAGTCACACTATACTAAGAAAAAGAGAAGTTCTCAAAACAGCAATGCAATTGTTTAATTTACCTTACCTTACCTTACACTGTCCACCAGAGTAACATTAGTTCTTATTGCTAAGTAAAAATATATGAGTGCCTATGTAAAGAGAGATACAGAGATGAATATTCTGTTAATTTACAAGGTTAAAGATCTTTCATCAATCTTTACATATTAAGGAGTATTTATCATTTCTATCATAATGCCCATTCCAGTCATAACATTGTGCTCTTATGGAAGACCACAATTAATCTGTTACCTCCCCAAATAATATTTCAGTGACTTTATTTAAGACCCCTTCCACATCAATAGTTCCCTATGACTGAACCTGTGTTTCAACAGGAAAAACTTTACTGGAGGAGGAAAAAGAAGGTAATTCCCATTAAATCTGTGATGCTTAACAGTGATACTGAGCAGCAACTTTTTTATGCTGTCTGACACCAGATGAGAAATCACTTTCTAATTAAATGGAGAAGTAGCATATATATGAGCACTCAGAGCCAGTTTTTGAGCGTGGAAGTAATAGCATCATTTTGCAGGGTAAGCCTGTTCTGCTTCTTTAAAAGAAGACACTAAAAAAAATATGACCTTGGAAAGATTTCCTATGTATGGCATAGAGAAACTTATTCCCAAGACGCCACAGCTCCTAAGTGTTTCAAAAACAGGCACAGAAGAATGAAAAAACAGACAGGTGACAATAATGGCATGAGCAAAATACCTTATGCCTCACTCAAGTATTTTATATTCAAGGCACAAGTTACAACTCATAAATTTCATTAAATCTACCTAATTTATACCAGAATCCACTGTCTCTTTGTATTTCAAGGGAATAGAAATGCACGAGAGATTGTGGACAAAACTGATATTTCTTGTGGGAATAAAATCCAAACAGAAAAAGAGAGAGACTTAGGCTTAATCTTCCTTATTATTTGATAAAAAAGCATTTTCTGAGTAAAGGTACAAGTTATTTGTGGTTTTGATCACTCCAGTATGCTGTTCCATACCTAAGAGTAAAAAATGTTTCAAATATTTAACAAATCAGGGCTAATTATACAGAATAATTGAATCCTTAATATAAAGCCTGAGAGACTTTATTCTTCTAACGTTACTTGCTGCTGATGTGAATACCATGAGAAAAGATAAAGCTACAGACCTGTTAATACAAAGAAGACAGTTAAAAATTACTTTCAGTTTTGAGAAAAACACTAGACTCTGAATATAAGCTAATTATTAAAGTTCAATTCCCTTTTCCCCCCCCAAAAAAAGTTATTTTAATTACTGCTTTTTTATGCCAAGTGTCTGCTTTATTTAAGAGAAGAAATTACTTTCTATTTGAAGCAGTGCCTACTAGAAATAAGAGTTACTCAAGGGCAGTGTTTTATTGATAAAGCTTTTTCTTTATAATCATCATATGTCATAACATTTCACAGGATTCATGAGGTTCACATTTTTTCAAAGGCAGAAACAACTGAAAGTTCTGATCTGGGCCTAACAAAAAAACCCGAAGCACTGTCTAAAGTTGGAATCATTTTTGCATTTTAAACCCTAGATACAGCAAAAGTCAGGGCTTCATAAAAGTAGGAGAGGTTATTTGTTACCGTAAGAGCTACCATTTTTAAACTGTTATGAGTATTTGCATACATTTGCATGCACTGAAAGCACAGCCATTCAGAACAAACAGCACAGCCATTCAGAACAAACAAGGTTCATTATGAAGACAAACATGCTGAGTATGACTGAGTGACAATCTACACAATAGCTGATTTAAACTTTACATTCACCGACCATTTTTCTGAGGAGGAGGAACAGCTAAGGATGCCTTACATCTCTTTGGCCATTTTTTATTTTTGATAAACCCTGGGGCTGCCTCTGTTAAGGTGAGAGAATACACTGAGGAGTCCGTTCAGTCTGTCGAAACCCCCAATATGGTCTTTGACTTCTAGCAGGCAAGCTTAAATGAATCTCTCTCAACTAGTGGAATAGGTAGGAAAACTGGTTTAGCAAAAAGACATACACAGTTCTCTTAAACAGTTCAACTTTAAGGCATGTCTGCATGCATTCCTACTGCCTGTGACAATAGTAACACTTCCTTTCAGCCTAATAGGTCCTGAGCCCCATCCTTTGTCTGCTGATTAACTGCTCTATTCATTGACCAGACCACTAATTGCATGCTCCTTATAGTTACCCTACATTACTGTAAGAATTAATGAGACACAATTACAGCTCCCAGAAATCTCAGGCCTAGCCAACTGCAAAGCACTCCAGCTGAATAAGAACTCCCCAAGAATAAAGAGAAAAATTCAGCCCATTGTTCACAGGAAGCAGAATGTTTTTTGTTAAAAAATTGTATTTATTTGAAGCTGTTTCATAATTAGGCCCTGGAGGAAAAAAAAAAAAAAAGGAAGAATAGAGAAAGAACTCGGGAACTAGCATTCACTGAGAAATCACAGCGGATGCAAATAGACATGCACACAGTTCAGATATGAAGAGAAAAAACATAAGGATGGAGTGCATGAAAAATTAGTGCTGTGAATGCTACAAATATCTATAACCAATCAGCTGCTTAAACAGAGCATGTCCCACTGTATGGGAATTGCCACTAATGCAACCTTTTATTTGATAGCTTCAGTCTTGAACAATTTAAAATAAGCATATGGCATGCTTTGCAATCATGTCTCTACTATGAGATGGAAGAAGAGGAATTTAATTTCCCACTCCCAGAATTTAATATGCATTAGAAGTCAGTGTCATTAGCCATGAAAGTCAAAATGAAGGACAGAAAATGAGTTTTTTGAAAATCAGCCATATTGAAAACTGCACTCACATTTAATCTGTGTAATCAACAGCCACAGCTATTCAGTCTCAGTGACTACAATCACTACCTATTAGCCTGTAAGTAGTTCAAAAGCTATTATTCTCACTTGAACAATTTTCCAATACACAAGAGACAGCATTAAGTTAATGAAGTTAATATGCAAAGTCAATATTCTGTGTTATGAAGTCATCTTATTCCACTGGTTCCTCTTCAACATATTTTCACCATATAAATTCCATTTAAATTACATGTATAGTTTGACAAAGCCACTGATACTCAAAATAGAGCTTGAAATGCAGCACTGTACTTTCTAGTCCTGGTAATCATTTTCCAGGGCACAATTTATAGCAGCCACTGAGACCCCAAACTACGCATGTCAGACTGGCACTGCTACATTCCCGAATCAACATCTTTGGACAGAGACAACATTTTTTGTGCGACTCTACAGGGATTCTCAATAATTGCACCTAACTGCGGTAATAGTTTAAATTCATGGAAAATGGATGTTCTTCTGATACTATCGCTCACTGATATCACAGCAGAACGCTTTCCTGCATGAAGCAGTTACCACCATGTGGTGCTGAATCCCAAGCAGGAAACAAGGCACGAATATGGATCAGAGACCTTTGTGTTCAGTGTATAATAAGTCCAATATCCCTGTCATAGAACAGCAATCATTAACTCGGGGATCTTTTGTTAAATGGCCCCTGTGGCTGGACTGGTAACAGCAGGGATCAAATTTGCAATCCTCGAGACTAGATTCATCTGTCAGGGAGGCTGCAAGCCTACAAATTCATGCGTTTCCAAAGTAAGTCTCTAGGACTTGAAGTGAAAATACCAATTTCAATCAACCTTGGCTGATTAATCAACCTCAGTGTATGACCACAGAGCTTACATACACAGCTTTGGCTCTGGCAGTATTATTTGAAATGGGCTTTCCACATGTCTTGAAAAAACCTTTGAGGAAAAAGGAAACCTTTGTCTCAAATAAAACATCAGCTAGCTTCTTCATGCTGTTCCTGTTTCAAGCCCAAAAATAGAACAAGTCTGAATTCCTGCAGAGTATGATGTGAAATTATTTCTGCTAGTGCAAATGATGCATTCAGGTATCTGGTCCAGCCATCATTTCATATGTTATGAAATAACTTGAACTAATACAAAATATGTATATGCTCGAGGCTAGATGTAATTTCTAGTTGGGCGTCTCTCTCTCCCATAAAAGAAAAGGGAGTCCTTCCTGCAGACAAACACTAAGACCCCACTTTTTAGGTCATCAATTCCAAGTAGGGTAGAATTTCTAGATGAAAGATAATTAGAGGCATACAGGAATTGCTTTGTAAGAGACAAGGGAAGGTTTCAAGTCATAACTTGAGTTCACTCCCACCATTTCTACTCTCCTGTTCCACTACCGATTTCTTCAGAACTACTTCTGTTTTATTGTGCTGCATGTAGCACCAGCAAAGGACAATCCTGATCCACCAAGTGTTTCTATGTGCTTATTCTTCCTGGAACTGATTCACCCAAGGAAGGGTGTAGTACTCCGCAGCCTTTAGTTTGTGAGTTGCACATCACAAGCTTCACTGCTAGGAAGTTTCCTTCCCTCCTTTTCATTGCTATATCTACATCCAGCCTCCCTTCTTCTTGCAAGTAGTTCAGTTAGTTAAACAATGGTCCTCTCTGTACTGTTTCCTAAGTGTGGCCCCAAAACTATCTTCAAGACTAAAACTACCAACAGGACAGGTGCTAAACATGAAAATTCATGCATTTTCAGGCATTATTCATGCAACTTGCAGCTGTAAGACAATTCTGTAGACAGAAGATGAATAGGAGACAGTGACACATACTATTCTTAGAGTTGCTCTGGAGGTCATTCTTTGGAGTGACATAAGCATAAGCTATGATATATCATCTCTATGTGCAGTGATATGAGTTGCATATGAGTCCCTACAGGATGAGGCTTAAAGCTGATTTACACTAGAAAGGTTAATATAGAAATTACACTAACAAGACTCCTCTTCCCAAGCAACTTCCACCTATCCCTCAAGAGAAGTAAAATGTACAGGTAAAAGAACTTCTTATGCAGCTTCTGCACTAGGGTTTTTGCTGGCATAGCTATGTCAGCAAAAAATTCACATCCCTCCCTGACAGGCTTCCTTGATAACACTTTCAAGTGCAAACCAGGTGCCAGTATTTCTGTTATGACAGAAAAAGAGTTCTACACTAGTCATGAGCTGAATACTTGGCCTTTTGTGACCTGGAAAAGTCCTTGCTTCCAAGGAGGTCAAATCCCATGATCATGTTTTCTACCAGCGTAATCTCTCATGAGCATTGATTAATACAGTACTTATATGGTACTGTATTAACACATGTAGAGTAGCAGAAAATATATCAGTCAACATGCCACAAAAAATCCAGTGAATGTGAGGCACTAACAGTTTTACACAGAAAATTGCCGTGATTTTTAAATTAGACTAAAAATAACTTTAAATCTAATAATGTCTAGACATTTCAGCTGGTTTTACTTGGCACTCAGAAAGATTTAGATGATTCTAAGAAGAGATTATCTATAGATTGAGTTCCCAGAGGCATCCAATCAGGAAACAAGATAACCAACAAACATCTTTCATTTTAATCAGCATTGTTAGGTAGAAAGTTAAAAACACCAGTTGAGAGCAGGTAGATAGCTTTTAAATAAAGTTAGGCTTTTAAATAATTAAATACATAGATCTAGCACATGGCATTAGGCAACTACCCCACAGCTGAAGACTAGAAGAAGCCATGCTGTCACAGGCAGCGCTGCAGAGTGTCCCTCAAGGATCACCAACATTGTATCTGTTCCTAACCTAATTTACCATATTTCCATCTTCTCCAGTTCAGTTGCTCCCTGACCCTATGAGATTGTTTATGGAATGTGTTTAGGCCTTGCACTGATGGGGCAACAAAAGGCCCTTTCAAAGCAGCCCACACTGAGGTGGAGTGCAAGGACCATGGTCTACCTGCGGTGTTCCTCAGTACAAACTAAGACGTTTGGTGATAAAAATCAGCATGAATAAAACAAAGTGTCTCTAACTACTTACACATGCAACACTCATGGCCACCGATTAGCCAAGCAGCGTGAATCTCTGAGCCACAAGAAACAGTCAATCACATTAATTTCTTTAATTAGTTAACTAATTAATGTTCCCTTATTAAATATATAGAAAGAAAACATTCTTCACAAGCAAAAAGCAACCTGTGATATCTAAGCACTTAAATCACTACTCAAACTGTATCCTACTCCCAAAACTAAGTTAAAAGTCTAGTATGGGAAGAAAGCGATACATTGATTTATTCCCTGATTTACTATTGCTAGCTTCAGAAGAGCAAACAGCAGAGTAATTTCTGTGACAAAAGGATTAGACCGACATAAGGTTTTGCGTTATTTAACTACCTGTGGCACACACCCCTCATCCTACACTTTTTGTCAGTCAAAAGAAGTAGAATTTGGCTAATATGCAACTTGCATATTGGGCTTATATTGGTCAAAAAACAGGTTGAATGGACAAAATAGTAGATTTTGAGCCCTGATGATTCCTTTTATAGCATCTTTACAAGGTAGCTAGCTCTGTTAATACCAACAGCCTTATGTTTCATACATTCCATTGTAAGAGGGAAGCTAGTTACTGGAAATTAGGTTTGTTGGTGCCTTTATTATGTACAGAAAGTCTAAGAGTGGAGAGAGCTGAAAAGAAACAGATAAATAAATACAGGATAAGACTAGGAAGAAACATCTCCTAAAATAGAAGCATAATTAAGCATCTAAATTGCCAATTAACAGTAAATAGCCAAGAAGAAACATGTATGGAAGAATGCAGAGATGTGTGGGGAATTAAGAGGCTACATCGCAACTAAGCTTTATATGCGGAGAATTCCAAGGTATTTAGGCTCCTAAATCCTACTTAGGAACGTAAAGTCCTACTCAGTTCTACAGGAAATTAGCCACCCTCCCATCTTTTAGGATTCAGGTTCAAGGACCGCTACCATGAGACATCAGTGTACATGTCTCTCATGTGCCTGTCTCACTGTATTAGGCAACCAGAAGAACATTACGAAGAAACTCTTGATGCACCAGTGACTCAGAACAAAACTCTCACTCTACCATAAATACATTTAATGTCTCACACATAGGACTGTTTAATGAGACTCAGTAAAAGCTTTAGAAGAGCAGTTGCACAGTGGAAACGCAGAGTATGTGGGAAGGGAAGCTGTAGGCAATTGCTTATTCTGAACTTACCTACAGGTTCAGAGATTTCTTCTGTAAAGCTGCCAGCCTTTCTTCACACACAATTATCATGTACCATTTGTATTACTGCAGAACCTACTAGCTCAGGTTATAGATCAGTCCTACACAGATGCAAAGAAAAAAAGAATATGATTTCACATCTGATGAAAGTCATGCAACCCAAATATTAGCCATAACATTTTTTTTAAATTTTTTTTGGTTTAGAATAAAGATAGTTACTATCATCCATAGTAGAATTATCATGAAAACACTCTTCATATTACATTTGAACAGGCTTAGAAAGGAGAAATATGCACTGAACCACAAGGAGAAATACAGATTATTACAGTATTATGTACAGTCTAGATAGGCAGGAGAAACACCTTCTTTGCATGTAGTGAGGGGTCTTTTAGACAGCTAGATAAAATGTATTCCATGTAAACAACTTACAAAAACTGAACACATGGGAACCACTCCAGTAACTACAGTCTTGGAAAGCTTTCTATTATAAACATGAGAATATGTTTGGATATCATTTATAACACACATTCTCCAGAAATAATTTACCCTTCCACTCAAAAACCTTGTATAAGCGTATTTCACTGTTACTATGGACAAAAATCAAAACAACTTTAGAGAGAGCAACAAAGGAAATTTGCATCTTTCAGGCAACCTGACACTAATATCTTCCTAGGATAAAATATATTTTAATAAAGATATTGTCAGCAATACATGTGTTCATGCTTCTTTTTTCCCTTCACACTCAGATTTTATTTCATTTATGTCATTATCTACCTTACAAGTTTAAGAAATGCATCATTTATTCATGACTTCTCTTTCAGAACCCCTCAGTTACACAGATGACCGGGTTAAAGAAAAATCAAATGGTTTGTCTGAGAACAGTTAGTGTCAAAATAAACTGTGTGTGTTGTACTTCTGCTACCTGAAGTCATAATAAAAAGAGTCAACCCAAAAAACAGTGCTTGTTTTACCTTTTTTTCAGAATAAACTCTCATAATTAAACTTTTCACTTTTCCAAGTAGCTGACTGTGTATTCCTGCACAGCAGGAGGTTTTCTCCACAGACATATTGACTTGGACAATAAACAAAGCAAAAATCCCTGACTGGAGTTTACAGCTAAATTTAACCATGCATATTGTTAACAAAATTTGCATATATGTCTTTCAACATTAAGAAAAAATAAAAGTTGAAATTCAATGAATTTGGGCACTGTGCTGCTTTGCAAGAAAAAAAAATGAGATTTAAGCTGTAATTTCCATATTTATTGAGGCTGTATGTCAAAGGAAATCTGTGCAAAAAAATTCTGGTGCTGCCTTGATGAGATTTGAAAGATGACAGCGTATTAATAGTAAAGGAGCTTCTCCTTAGCAAAGATGGCTTAAATAGTGCCTATAAAACACTGATGAAGGGCCACCCAATTCTAGAAACCATTTCTAGCATCTCTTATCTTTCTATCTTTAAACGACAAAATAAAAGCAGCTAACATGTTTTGAAGAAATATCACCCACCGTTTCCCCTCATTGTCAACTTTCCCCATGAAACATTAACAGATGAGTTCGGCCTTGGCTTCTTACAATTAAAGGTGGCAGAAACTTTCATTCATTGATTTTTTGTCACAACACTGCATCAGCACTAAACCTCCAAAGACAAGAGCCATCAGTAGCAAACATTCACCTTCTATTTCTCATTTTTGTGTCTCTTTTCACAGCATCCTGGACACTTGGATGTCTTAGGAATTTGATTTAAAGGAATTAGGGTTTACAGTTCCTTTAAAACTAAGTTACTTTACCTGGGTATGCCTATCCACAAAAAGCAGACAATGGGATGCAGTCCTGCAAGCATAAAATCTTTTAGATGAGCACATACACTCGCACACTAAAGAGAGAATGTCATACTCCTTTGAGGTACTTCTCCAGCATAAAAGTCGGATATATTCCAGGGATTATGTTGTTGTTTGGGTGGTTTGGGGTTTTTTTGTTGTTGTTGTTATTATTATTGTTATTGTTTTGGTTTTTTTTTTTAACTGAAGCAGGGAATTTTTATCAGTGAAGCACTCATTAAATTATGAAAATGTTCACCCTACCACAGCGCACTTTATGGCTTTCAGTACTTGCACTTGCTCTGGGCAGGATTTCAAGGGCGTCTGTAACTTATGGTTAAATCTTTAGAGTTTGGCTACTCCTCAGCTGGAGGACAGAGAAGGAATAAATGCCATCTGGGAAAAGTGAAGAACTGGGTCATCACTTTAAGACATTACCTACAGTTGACTGTGCAGATAAGTGGCCCAGTCATTCCTTTCTCAAGTTTCAGGTGAAACAAACACAACCATTAACACTGAAACTACGAGATTTGTAACACCCCAGTGAGACGAACAGATCAGCTCACACCTCTCAAAGCACTTCTAGCACACACAGTAGGCCTGGGTGAGAGATCTCTGAATCATGCTCCCAAATTCTTCCTGCAAATATAGCTGCAACTTTTTTCTTTTCTAATAAACAAGCCATGCTGTGAGAGAAGTGCACTACAACTAGCACTTCAAGCATTCAGGCTGTGGCTATAAACAAATAAGGTCTCACTGAAATTCTGTAAAACAGTATGGTACCCTACTGAGTACCCTCGTGTGAGATTCAGCTGTCGCAACATTACATCAGATTTTTTTTTGAAAATGTTTCATTCAGTTATTGTGCAACAGAGGTAGCTGAGGAAGGAGAGGAGTAATTTTATTCTGCAAAAGTGCAAAGAAAACTAGGTAAATAACTGCAGTGACACAGAGGAAGTTACTAATGTCTTATCTGCATTCTGGTCCAATCGCAGGAAACCAAAAATACACAAGAATATAAGACTTTCAGTAGGGTAACCACAAGAAGCTGAAAGCTCACTCGGATGTGTTCATGACATTGAAGTCAGTGGAAGTCAAGGACCACAATTCTCCAAATACAGATTGCTGAGCAGGAAACCAAGCCAGCACTTAAACATTCCAGAATCAGGCATTGAAATTAATGAGTTAAAGATTAATTCACTCACAGACTGTGTGTACATGGTCACCTCATGGGGCCATCACCAGGAAGACAAGAGATCTTCTTAGAAGAACTGGCTCTACCAGAGGCTAATTAACAGATATGCTGACTGTAAATAAAAGCAGGAGGTGGTAAACAGAAAAGAATAGGAAGTTTGATGGGGCTCCCAACGGATGCTGTGTGTCAATAAACGTCAGCTGAAACTTAGATGCTGCTTTTGTGCTCTCTTAAGGAAATCATTATAATCACATTATTCTGTAACACAGCCTAGCCTCATCTCCATGAATCGTACTAGAGAAGGTATTTTTGATCAACTCAACGTTTGTTAATTACAAACCCAAGCATATTGAAGCTGTTTTGTTTTACATACAGAATGAAGCACTTATTTAAAAGTGAAAATTATTATATCCAGATTTCCTACCCACAACAAAACTAACAACTATTTCTTATATCCCAAACCAAACTAGTGGCTCTTGTAAAAATACAGTTTATTTCAAAAATGCCAGTGAGACAGCACAAGCAGCTGTACAAAACAGACAAGAGACTGATATACACAGTTACAATTAGGTTTTTTAAACACTTTTCCAGTTTATCCTCATCATTTCCTAAACCTGTAGCAGATATATGCCTTAACTCTGGGTTTTGGCACGAGATTCTTTATGAGTATTTTACCATAGCATTTTCCTTCACTGACTCACAAATTTTCTGCCAATAAAGGGCTACTTGGAAGGAAAACAGTTTTGATAGCACCGAATACTGAAAAGATGATGATTCATTGTCCATTTGCTGTCCTACACCCCCAAAAGTTAACTCCCACTGCAAGCTGGATTTTGTTTGTTGTTTCCTAATCCCCTCTCCCATTTAAAGACTTGATTTGACAAACCTTTTCTCAAGCAAGCAGACACTTTAAAGTAAGCAGGATCACTGACAGGAGGATAGACTATTTTGCATGAAAAAGTTTTGCAGGATGTAATCTTCTCTTTCCCTTGAAGTTAAAGTAATTACTATCTACTACCAAATGAAAGAAATTTAATAGTGGCAGTACAATTACTTGTGAACATATATTTATTTTGCACCCAATTACTCCCCTCAATTCTTCCAGTTTCAAGAGTGGACAGATGTGGCAACTCTATTTGCTTCTCATTTCTTCAAATTATCATAAAAATTCTGATTAAGGAATACAAATGATGTGAGAGAGTTGCACTGTTCTGCTATTCTTGATACACTTTAGAGACAGGATTACAATATCTCCTTTCACTTCACAAAATTTCTAAACTAATTTAAAAAGAATTTATATATTTTTACTGCATTTTTAGGAAAACGTGATTTTTTTTTTTTGCTGATTTTTCCAACTCATGAATTCTAATGTACTAAAATTTCTTCCTTGAACAATGATTATTTGAAATAACACTAATTGAATGTGTAGCACTACACTTGCAAAAGTACTTAGATTCCACACACAAGCAGCTGTAAAGCGGTACCATAGGAGCTCACTCTTATGCTTCAATATTGTGCTTTCCTTTCTTCATTTTATTTCCTGCCACATTTTGGGTTCTAGTATGATGAATCTCTTTCTCAACAATACTCAAACTACTTCTTCCTTTCAAATATTGTCAGGCTATTATATTTTTATGCAAATAGTGATTTTAAATAATTCTGAGATAATGAAAGGAAGCTTTTATTAAAAAAAGAAATTTCTAGTACTGGCAATGTACTATAATAAAATTCTGCTGACAGAAATCTGAATAAAAGGCGTCTATCATGTCAGGAAAAGAAATAAAAGAGACACCATATAGTTTGGTCAATATAACTCTCAAGTAAACTTAAGCATACAGGAGTATTAACTAAATATATATACTTCCAGGAAATCATAAAAAATCTGAAGAGTTTATTAAAAATATAGAAAAAATAGCTTCTGTCTTACAAAACTAAGCATATGCTCATTTACAGACTTCAACATTAATGTCCCTGAAGATTAAAAAAGTATAGCATTGCTTAGCAGTCATGAAGCAAACTACGTTAAACTGTCATGAAAACTAAGCTAAAAATATCTGGAAAGATATTTCTGTAAGCGTTAACATGTAAAAGAAGCAATAAAGAATAATAATCAACTTTTGCTTAAGAAACACCACATGTTGCCAGTTCGTGATAGATTCTGGCTAAAAGCTGCATTCTAACACTGAGCTAATGACAGAACATAACACATACTGAAACTAATGTAGGTCACATTAACCATTTTCCTTCCTGATTTTTTTTTTATTTGCTTTGTTTTGTCTTCTTGTCATAAAACAAGGTCCAGTGAACTCTCCAGGAGTGTCAATTTATGTTCTACCCACCAACCAAAAGGTTCACAGTTGTATTTAATACATAGTTGTGGCAAATTCTTTCTGCTACAAGAAGCATCAAAACAGAAATGGAAGCTACAAAAGAAAAATAAAAAATCAACAAAAAGCTTGGGACTCCAGAATCACAATCTATTCAGGCAAAATTCTCTATCCCTATGCGCAAATCTTTTGTGATTGGCTTACACTTTTGCTGGAGAAAAGAATTTCTTTTCTGATAAATTATGTTGAAATCCAGATTGCCAAAGCCCACACTGACTCATTCATTGATGTACTTATCCTTACCCAAGGATGGCTATGGCAATTCAGATCAAAGGTCCATTTAGCTCAGTATCCTGCTTCCAAAAGCAGCCACAAGTCAGAATCAAGAGAACAGAGCATGAGGAAAGAAATCAAATACAGAATTTTCCCCGAATAACTCCCTAGCCCTTCAACTATATTCCCATCAGGAATTCCTGAGACTGATGTGATTTATCTATTTATCTTGCCCAATGGGTCTTCTTTTTCAAACACTTAGCCAATTATCCCTTAAGCTTACATCATTCATATCACTTCTACATCTAAAACATGCCAAAGCAAGGATACCCTGGGCAAAGAAACTAGGAACTGTATTGCAGCGATGCTGTTTTGTGCACAGTCAGTGTTCAGTGGATATGGTACTCATATTTGCTTATTAAAACCAAGCCAAAATAAAATAAAAAAAAAAGGCAAGATTGATGCACCCCTTAAAAGAGAGTTTTCATATACCCCAGCAAGTTGAGTCCAGTGGGAATTAGCATTCTGAGCACAGTAAAATGCTGCAATTTCAAGAATTATAACAAGGTTGAATATAGCTTGAAAAGCAGGCAGATGTCATGAGTGAAAAAACAGACACCCTAACAAAAGCAGAAAAAACACTCTGGAAGCCTCTCTCAGTCCAACAACCGAATTTTGATCCAAGGAGGTTAAATATAGGGCTGCCTGAAAATTTTCCACTGCATCTATTTTTGATGGGAAACGAGACTTTCAGCTAAACACTTTTTGGTTGGATTGTTTGGGGGGGTTTGGAATGTCTAAATATGTGCTTCTGCAAAGTATACTTTTCTTACCAAAAAGCCAAACTTACCAACCAAAATATTTTTATTTAAAACATAAAATATTATTAAGAAATGCTACTGTAACATTTCATTGTATCTCCAGCTTACCTGCTTTATGTGACAGACCTCTATCAACGAGACTTAGCATTTAAACAAGAATTCTGATGATAGATCACTTTGAGAGATTCCCTACTTCCAGCACTCCCTTCAAAGAGGAAAGACCATGGCATAGTGTCAAAGGTGGTAGGCAGCCTCAGCCTTGCAGAACAGGGCCAGCAGGCATTCAGGTTGTAATATCAGAGGAGGACTACAGTAACATTTTTCAAATCAAGAAGTTTTAGTTTTCAGATAAAACCTCCCAGTCCTCTAAATTCTGTCAAAGCATGTAGTGTTTCCTGGAAAATTAAGACCAAAAAAAAAAAAAAAAGAGAGAAAAAAGAAAAAAGCACTGTATTTTTTGTCAAAAATTCATGCAGGAAATTTCATGGGTCAAGCAAGGTCTTTCTTGCTCATTAACCTGCAGATTCAAAGCTAGCATCTGGACCCACGCATCTACAAATCAGAAAAACTTTAAGCAGCAGTAAAATGTTTCAACTTTTCCATTCCAGTTCTGTTAGCAGGACTGTTCAAAAGCCAAGGAGCTAAAGCCAAAATAAAACAAACAGGGCTCATTAGATGTGATAACTCAATGTATGAGCTCTAACTTATAAAAAACCAATCAGCCTACCTTACAAAAGCAAAGGATGAAGGTAAGATTCAGACAATGCCCACACTTACTAGGTAAAAAAACTGTAATATAAAAATGTGTATAGCAAAATTGGCAAAGTGGCAAGAAAATAAGATACTCCATTTGTTATTCCCTTTCAGGGCCCTTTAATTCAGTGAATTAAACCAGAAGGAATAAATCTGATAAGACTAATACAATAAAAAAGTGAGAGTAACAGCTATCTCAATATGGCTCTTATCACCCCTTTGCTTGGAACTCCAAAATCTACTGGAAGAACTGAAAGCCTTTCATCTAAAACCAGGCCCTGATCAGACCAAGACAGAGAAACACTCAACTAATACCACCAGGGAAAATGTTACAACTAAATTTCTAGTATTTCTCTTCCCTTGCGGCTGCTTTCTGAAACACAGTTGCATCCCCCCCACCTCAACAGCAAAATAAATGTATAAAGAAAATAAAGACAAGAAATCAATCAAGACTGCATCTTTTGTAACCCCTGTGAACCCACAAAAGTCAACTGCAAAAAATCTCTTACCAGTGGGGTACTACTTTCTTTCCCCTCACCATACACACAGAGGACTATTCCTGCTGTCATTATGCCAACTAGGAACCAAGAAAATTCAAAGGAACTGGCAGAGGAATATCCTTATTTAAGAACTCAGTGGGTAAAATGAAAGGAAGAACATTTTGCTATTAAAGTGAAATTCCTTTCAACACTTTTCTTTTCAATCACACCATTATTTTACTAAAATAAAGATAGAGAAAGGTTTTTTAAGAGTTTCTGCTGAGACTAGGCACCAGAGATCTCCCTATACACAGTTCCAAACACCTGTCTAATGCTGATTCCCCTGCACAGAGTTAACATCTTTGACTGTCTGATGTCATAAAGTGAAAAGTGCTAACACAACTTGTCATTCTCAAGGCAAATTTATTCATCAAAATTAGTACAAGCCCAAGCCTGCTGTCCTTACTCATATTTAGAATCACCAATCATGTATGTTTTGTCCCAGTAAAATCAGCACAGCGAAGGATTAGTCAGGATCTAACTCTAGAGATAAAAAATTTGTTTGGAGTAAGTGAAATACAAAGAATAAATATTCTAAATGAGTGATGAAAGATACATTTGTTATTTCCACTTTAATTCCAGGTCAATAAGTAATTTCAGTAAGAATTCTTCAGCGTGATTTTTATCTTTCAATATTTTAAAAATTACTATTGTGCATCCTTCAAAAGCTAGAATTGGAAATAGTGAAACTTGAAAAATGTCTACTTCAAACATATGCAAAACATTATTCCCTTAAATTATAGCATTACTGACTTATGAGGTGCAAAAAGTAGCATCGGAATTTATGAACAACTTCATATTATTCAAGAATTTAATGGCACCTTTTCCTCTTCAAATCGGCTATACAAAGTTTTCTCGTATCTGGGGTTTAGCCTTATCCATGTCTTTCAACACAAAGTGTCTTTTTTTCTTCAGTCCACTTCTTAGTCATAAGTGCATTTCTCATTTAATCTGCAGCACGTGAGAGGGTATACATGGAACCTAAGGTCTCCAGATAGCTTATGCAAAAGTTCATAGGTCAAAGTGGACTACACTGCTTAATCCAGTCTCTGCACCAATCTAGATAGCCCAGATTGGCCTACTGCAGACAGGACATCCTTAGCTCAAAGCCTTTCATATCTACTTCTTTTGTGCCTTCTTCCACCAGGACAGGCTGGGATGGATTTCTTGCCAGGAGTCCCACAGCTCCTTGTGGTGTGGCAACTGAGCCATCCCAACTCTGATTTACTGTAAACAAGAGAGAACCCTGCACTATCTTCTCTCTTGTGGCTCCTGCTTACACCCCGTCAGCATCAATACTCAGAGCTTGTAAGAGTTAAATGCACTACTCACCCATCTACTATCACTTAACCCAAACATAGATGCCACAAAGTTAAGTAAATCAAGTTAATAGATAGAGCCCCCCTTAATTCTTCCAGTAGATCTGACATCAAAGACCAGACAGCTGCATGCCATACCATCTTAAGACAGATGGTAGTTATTATTTGGCAGCTGCCCACCCCAGATGGCCACATCTCAGACAGGTAAGCCAGGTGGATATTTACCAGAAGCTTTGCAGGGGTTTATACCCAGGTTGTTAAAACTGAGGCCTCCAAAACTGAAGACTGAACAAACTGACTTCCCAATCCATGCTGGGAGTAACAACAGTGAATGTGCCATTTGAGCAGTTACGAGCATTAATGAGATTTTGATGGAGCATGGAAAGAGAATCACGAACAACCACAGAAGTCACTGGCATGCCAGAGGTCTGGACATGCTTTCACTTTTAGAAGAGAGTGATGCATGTTTATACTCTCATCTTAAACCCAGGGACCAGACCTCTCCTTGCCAGCCTGAATTCACAAAACATTCCTGAGATTCAAGAATGAATTTACATCCTAATGTTCTGGCAGTTGCTAGAAAGTAAATTCATGTTTACTTGGATAATCAGAGGAAGACAACACTACTCACTATGTCCATACATACCTATTATGGTTAGCAATTTAACTGCATGATATTTTTATTATTCTCCAAGTATAGTGACAATGATTCAATAGACTGTTTAACTAAGGACAATTTGTCTTCAAAAGTCACATGATTTATCATGTGTGAAACACCACACCATGAGGTACTACAGTTTGTAGCATGGCTGAATTATAAATACAACTTGCTAAATAACGGGGGGAAAAATAAAAAATTATATTAAGGAAAAAGCCCTCAAGAAATGAAGCAGTTGCATTGGGAGAGCAAATACATCGCAACCCGATCATCAACTGCATAGTGTGGTAGAACATGGCTAAAGCCCTTCAATACAAGTTCATCTTTTATTGCCCTCAAACTAAACTGCTGTTCCCATTGACTTCTTACATTTATTCTGCTGCTCATGCTGCTTCTCTAGTGATGCTCAGGCATCCAAAGCAGCCTCAGGAAGAAGTCTAATCATGGTCTGCTCCAATGTTCAGCAAAATATCCTCCAGCCACATTCAGGGCCACAACCTGCAGCTTCACTGCTGGAGCAATCCTCAGACCGCAGCACGGCTCAATCATTTTGTCACTGTCCTTTATGGTATAGGGACAGCAAAGTTCTCTTCCAGCAGTTTCTCCTCCTCCTCTATTTACCACCTACTCACTGCACTCCAGCAGTTGCTATTGCAGCAAATTGTATTCAGCCTATTTCCTTTCTGCCTGAGGTCTCTCTCATACCTCACTGACCAACAGCAGCATCATGCTACTGTGCCCATCCATGATCAAATCTGACATCCCTGAAAAGGTGTAAGCAGTACCTTGCTCTTGTCTACAAAAAGTTCTCATGAATCACAATAAAAATACAGGCTGACTCAGAAGACAAGTGGCTTTTTTTTTGTGAAAGGAAAAATATCTATCAAACTATAAGATATATATGCACACTGTACTTTCCCATCCCTGTTTCTCATACTTTCTGCTTTGCAGACTTGCAGAAGTACAAATCAATTAGTTCATTCCCATACTTTGATGGCCTATCATGTTGTTCAGATCCTGACTGCACGTGGCATGTCAGAGAAAAGGATGGATTGGAAAAAAACAGTTTCTCTTACTTTTTATTGGTACTTTTTTAGGGGAAAGCTGAACACAGCGAGATGCAACAACTCCTCAAAAAGTTCCACAGTTTCTAGTTTCATGGTGTTGTTCAATGTATTGTCCATGCAAAATCCCCCATGTCTTGTAGTTAACCAGCATTTGCGTAGACAGTCTCTGGATAAAGCTCCGTGGCCTGTGATAGGAAGGAGATCAGCCTAGACAGCCCTTCTGGATTTAATCCATGAAATTACTGCCTTCAGTCAAGGCTTCATTTTAACAAGATTATTTGAACAATTTCCATGGACCAAGTTCTTCTTTTCAAACATTTTTATAAAAGCACCATTCAGTGACCTATCCAGTGCAGACAATGCCACACGAAAATTTACTGGAGAACATTCAGTGGGAATTAAAAAGCAATTTTTAACCTTGTAAACTAAACATCTGTATTTTTACATTAACAAAATAGCACGTTAAACCCAAGATTTTACATGGAATTTTTATTTCCAGTTAAAAAAAAATCAAGAGTCAATTTACTTACTTCAAACTAAAATGCCCTGTAGTTACCATTACCTGGTTTGGTGGGATCCCTATAATCCCAAATGCACAGCCTCAAATGCACACAAAAATTAAGCTTACATTAGAGGGACCAGTGACAAACCTAAATGTTTGGATAAAAGAGGTATGAATATCTGTGGCAACAAAGGCTTGTAGTGACAAAGACTAGTCACAAAGTTACTAGATTTGACAATAAGTCAATTCTGTAAGTTTGTAAAAAGTTGTAGTATCTGTAACACTCTTGCCAGTTTTATATTTCTGCATGATTTGATGATTGGACATCTGTTTTGAAATCCTTGGAATAAAAAAGTGCTCTAAAGTATTCTGTATTGCTATAGCAAAGCTCAGCTTTTCAGAAATACAGCAGCTGCTGTATTTTCTGGAATAAACAGACAAACCATTTTAAAGACTTGACCCTTGATTCCTTCATCGCAGGACTTCTAGGGACTTCAGGGAAGTCTGAGAGTATGAGGAACACACAATGGGCTGTGATTCCACAGTCTTGAGCTATCCAGGCTGCTTTTCACTCACAAAAAGCAAAGCAGCCTCCTCACAGCTGTGCTGTTTTATATACCTGAAAGACAATTCTAAAAATTATCATGGTCTTACTAGGGAATTTGGATATGCAGTCGTTACTAAATTGCCATAAAGTTCCATATTACCGATTCTGTCATTACTGAACAGCTTCAAGACACACAGTATCTTTGTGCTGCATCTCTTTTCTCACTTTAAGAAAACAAGAGCATATGAATGACAGTAAAAACGAAGCCAAGTGTACTGTAGAGAAACTTGGTATTCTCTTATTTCTAGGAGAGTTACAGTGTAATTCTAAACTGCAGCATTCAGCATGTCTCCTGAGCTTCCTCGTTGAAATATAGCAATGGAAATTTTACAGCATCTGTGTTGCTTTTGGAAGCCATCACCTCACATCTGCTGTCTCTGTAGTGTAGAGTTTAAGTTCAGCGTAAAAAGGTACTTTGTAATAGGCAACAGGAATCCTGACAAGAGCAGTAATTTACAGACTCGCTCGGCTCTCCTGACTAGACCTACTCAGTTTTAGATTCTATAGAGATTTTTTAAATAAGGTACGCTTCGAACAGCCACCAGCAAAACAGTCACTTAAAAAATGAAGTATCGCGTCCAGGACTGGAGACTTTTTGAACCTCTGTCACTCACCGAGACCTCTGCCAGACCTCTTCCTCACTGGGCATTGTTGGATCTCCTAACTCTTTTCAGTACGGTGTTAAATAAATGAGCACTAAAACAACCATTTGCTACTTTTGGAAAAGTTGTGATGTTGATCAGAAACAGCACTCTGCGCGCAATAGTGGGGCCGGTTCCGAAGCGGAGGAGCGCGGCCACGGCCCCTGAGCGCTTCCCTGTCCTGTCCGAGCTCGAGTGGGCGCCGGGTCAGGAGCGGCGCTTTGGGAATCTCCGCCGGGATCACACCGCGGACACAGCGTTTATTGCCCCATTATCGCCCATTTCCTCCTAACGAGGTAATCCTCGCTTTCGCGAGAGCAGCCTGCTGGCTCAGCCAACAAACTCGGGATTGTTTCTTGTTTGGCCTCACGCGTCCCATTTCCTCCCGGCGTCCCGCACCGCCTCCCCCCCGGGGCGGGCTCCCTCCCCCCGGCCCCGCTTCTCGCGGTTTGACTCCCGGCGGATCACACAATCCCTGCCGCGTTCCCGCGGTTCCATCAGGGCGGCCGCAGCGGGAGCGCCCGCGTCAATTAACAAACAAACGCCCCGTCCCGGGAGAGCGACAACCCCCCCGGGACGGCCCCGCCGCGCTTGGCCCGCGCCCGCCGCCGCCGCGCCCCTTAAGGTGGTCTGGCCACGGCGGGGCCGCCGGAACTCCCGCCCGGCCCTTTCCCTGCGGCGGGCGGGGGAAAGCGCCGAGTCCCCCCAGGGCCGCCCCACGGACCCCGGGAGCGCAGGGCGGCGGGGCGGGGGCGCCTGAGCGGACACCGATCAGCAGATAGCTGCGCCGCCGGGATGGCGGGTCATGCCGCTGTGGGCGGCTGCAGGCGGCTCCTCGGCGAGTCACCGCCGCAGCGCCGGGCTTGGCGCGGGAGCCGCGGCCGGGCCAGAACCGGCCTCCCGGGACTCCCCCTGGGCTGCGGGGCACTCTCCGGGTGCGAGCCCCGAGCGCGTCCCCCGCAGCTCTGCCGGGCTGTGCCCACGTCCCGCCCCGGCAGGGACCCGGCGGGAGCGTCCACCTGCCGGGGCTGCTCCGCGCATCCCACGGGGAGCTCTCGGCGCCGGCCCATGGGCGCACACGGAGCGTCGGTGCCCATCCCGCTTGAGGAGCTACCCCGCCCGGCGAGCGCCCCCTGACCCGGGGCTCCTGCGCCTCGGGGGTCCCTATGTCACCGCTCGCTCGCTGCCCCCCGATGTGCAGGGCAGGGGCACCCAGCGCTGCGTTCGCACTGCACGTCTGTGCGCCCGTATCCGCAGCGATGCTTTTGGGCTCGAGGGACGCGGACAGGTACGGGCTGAGGTGCCACCGGGCCCCCTCCCGGCGTCGCCGCGCTCCCACCTCCGCCACCAACACGTGCGACGGGCGGTGCAAAGGCAGCCTGAGCCCCGCGGGACAGGACAGCCGGGATGGGACAGCGCTGGAAGGGTGACGAACTCCTGCGGGTACCAGCGATGTGACAGAAAACCCCTCTCGAGAGAGCCCCGAGCGCCGCTTAAACTGCCGCACAGGGACCGTGACTTGGCGGGGAACCCTTACAGGGGGACAGAAGTCCCCTGCGCAGCCTGGGCCGGTGCCTGGCCGCCGCAGCTCGCGCACCGCACCGCGGTGCGGACCCGCACATCCCCGCACACACCGGCGCCCGGACCGCACCAAACAACAGTCACGTCCCCCCGCGGCCGAGGGCACCGAACAGCGCCCACCAACACCCCGGTCCCGCGCCAACTCCACCTTAAGGAGCGCTGGGCCCCGCCCCCCATCGCCCGCCCGAGCGCGGCTGATTGGCGGCTGGGGCGCTGGGGGCGGGGCCAGGCGGCTCTCGCTATAAATATTCATGAGAGCGCGGCGGCCGGAGCGGCGCTGCCGGGTCCGGAGAGCGAGAACTTGCGGAGGCGCCGCCGCGCTCGACCCGCGGCTCAGGTGGCGCGACCGCAGCCGGGGCTCCGGCAGCCGGAGGAGGCGCAGGGCGAGCACCGCCCGGCTGGCGTTCGCCCGCGAAGCCGAGCGCTCGGGCGAGCGGCAGAAGGAGCCGCTCCGGCCACCCCAGCCCTGCCACTGCCCGCCCGCACGGGGCGGTGGGAGTCCGGCGCCGCGGGGCGCACCGCCCGCTCCCCGGGACGCCTCAACCATCTTTGCCGCGCCGGGGCTGACGGCGAAACTTCTGCACCGCCGCCACCGCCCTGTGCCCGGCCGGCGCTGGAGTAGCGGCGAGAGGAGCGGCGGCACCCCCTGGGCACCCGGCCCCGCGAGGAGCGATGCGGCGGCGCCTGAGGGGCCTCCCGTGAGCGGATCCCCTTCTTCCGGCGCCGAGCGGGGGATCGCCGGCGGCTCCCGCTCACTGGGTGCCCGCGGGGCCGCTTCCCTGCCGGGCGACGGAGTCCCGCGGGGGCTGCGAGACCTCTTCACCTGCGAGCGGCACGGAGGGGGCCGCCCTGCGCCCCCCCGAGGGGTAGCCAGGGCCGGGGGGTGCTGTGGCGCCGCGCTCCCCGCGGCTGCTGAGCGGGACGGGAGAGGAGCCGGGGCCGCCGCCCCCGCGCCGCCGAGCATGGAGTGGAGTTACCTGTTGGAAAT
Source organism: Pipra filicauda (assembly GCF_003945595.2). Lineage (NCBI taxonomy): Eukaryota > Metazoa > Chordata > Aves > Passeriformes > Pipridae > Pipra > Pipra filicauda. The sequence goes on from NW_024104310.1 coordinate 1,429,566, forward strand.
CACCTCGCTGCTCGCCGCCCTGTCCCTGCTGCAGCGCGCCGGCTGCGCCGCCGCCTCGGCCGCCGCCGCCGCGTCCTCCTCTTCCTCCTCGGCCAAGGAGCTGTCGTGCCAGGAGATCACCGTGCCCCTCTGCAAGGGCATCGGCTACAACTACACCTATATGCCCAACCAGTTCAACCACGACACGCAGGACGAGGCCGGGCTGGAAGTGCACCAGTTCTGGCCGCTGGTGGAAATCCAGTGCTCCAGCGACCTGCGCTTCTTCCTCTGCAGTATGTACACCCCCATCTGCCTGGAGGACTATAAGAAGCCGCTGCCGCCCTGCCGCAGCGTCTGCGAGCGGGCCAAGGCCGGCTGCGCCCCGCTCATGCGCCAGTACGGCTTCGCCTGGCCCGACAGGATGCGCTGCGACCGCCTCCCCGAGCAGGGCAGCCCGGACACGCTCTGCATGGACTACAACCGCACGGACCTCACCACGGCCGCCCCGCCGCCCGCCAAGCCCCCGCTCCGCGGCTCCAAGCCCGGCAGCCCCGCCAAGGCGCCCCCCGCCGCCGCCGCCCCGCCGGCCGAGGCCCCGCGCAAGCCGCGGCCGCCGCCGCCCTGCGAGCCGGGCTGCCAGTGCCGGGCGCCCATGGTGTCGGTGTCCAGCGAGCGGCACCCGCTCTACAACCGCGTCAAGACGGGGCAGATCGCCAACTGCGCCCTGCCGTGCCACAACCCCTATTTCAGCCCCGACGAGCGCGCCTTCACCGCCTTCTGGATCGGGCTCTGGTCCGTGCTCTGTTTCCTCTCCACCTTCGCCACCGTCTCCACCTTCCTCATCGACATGGAGCGCTTCAAGTACCCCGAGCGCCCCATCATCTTCCTGGCCGCCTGCTACCTCTTCGTCTCGCTGGGCTACCTGGTGCGGCTGGTGGCGGGGCACGAGAAGGTGGCGTGCAGCGGCGGGGCGGGCGCGGGCGGCGCGGGGGCCGGGGCTGCGGGGGCCGGCGGCGGCGCGGCGGCGGGGGCGGCGGCGGCGGGGGGGCGCGGCGCGGCGGGCGGCGCGGCCGAGCTGCAGCCGGAGCTGGCGGTGGCCGAGCACGTGCGGTACGAGAGCACCGGCCCGGCGTTGTGCACCGTGGTCTTCCTGCTCGTCTACTTCTTCGGCATGGCTAGCTCCATCTGGTGGGTCATCCTCTCCCTCACCTGGTTCCTGGCCGCCGGCATGAAGTGGGGGAACGAAGCCATCGCTGGCTACGCGCAGTATTTCCACCTGGCCGCCTGGCTGCTCCCCAGCGTCAAGTCCATTGCTGTGCTGGCGCTCAGTTCTGTGGACGGGGACCCCGTGGCTGGCATCTGCTACGTGGGCAACCAGAGCCTGGAGAACTTGCGGGGCTTCGTGCTGGCACCGCTGCTCATCTACTTGGCCATCGGCTCCATGTTCCTGCTCGCTGGCTTCGTTTCACTCTTCCGTATCCGCAGTGTTATCAAACAGCAGGGTGGCCCCACCAAGACCCATAAGCTGGAGAAGCTGATGATACGCCTGGGACTCTTCACCGTGCTCTACACTGTGCCAGCTGCCAGCGTGGTCGCCTGCCTCTTCTACGAGCAGCACAACCGGCCACGCTGGGAGGCCACCCACAACTGCCCCTGCCTGCGTGACCAGCAGCCTGACCAGGCCCGCCGCCCTGACTATGCCGTCTTCATGCTCAAGTACTTCATGTGCCTGGTGGTGGGCATCACCTCCGGCGTCTGGGTCTGGTCTGGCAAGACCCTTGAGTCCTGGAGAGCCCTCTGCACTCGCTGTTGCTGGGCCAGCAAAGGTGCTGCCGTGGCTGGGAGCGCAGGGGCAGGAGCAGGTGGGCAGGCAGCAATCACCGCAGCAGGAGGACTTGGGGCTGGAGGTGGTGGCTCACTCTACAGTGATGTCAGCACTGGCCTGACGTGGAGATCAGGCACTGCCAGCTCTGTCTCCTATCCCAAGCAGATGCCCCTGTCTCAAGTATGAGGAGGGCGAAAGAGGCCAAAGGTTAGGGATTGAGGGACACTGGCCTGCCTAAAATGCCCCCTCACTGTTTGGTGCCATTAATGAACCCCTAATGGTCCTTATTAGCCACAGCTTGTATAGAACAATGCAGCTGGCAGAGGCCCCAGGCTCCAGCCCCCTCCTCCTTCCCCTCCATTCATATGCAGGGAGCATGTACTTCAAGGAGCCAGCTTATTATTTTGCTGGCAGAGGAGGGTAGAGGCTCACCCGTGTCTTACAGAGGGCAAGGCACAACGGCTTCTGAGTCACTCTGGACTAACAGCAACTCTTTACTCAAGGGAGGGAGGGTCTTCCTCCCCCCAGTCCTGAGGTGGGAGTCTGCTGGGACTGCAGGTTTTTGAGATGTTGATGACCAGGCAAATGCCTTACAATATAGACTGAAACAAAACATGTCTTAATTATACACCCCAGCTAAATACGGGTTTCCTACATTAAAGGATGTATTTATATAATTATTTGTTACCTTGTACAGATGTGTAAAATATGTATATATCCAAAGCTATACAGTCTGTAAATTTTTTTGTAAAAATGTTTAGAGGCTACCCCTGTAAGAGCAAATATGAGTATTCTATTTTGTCAATAAAATGACTTTTGATAAATGACTTTTTCAAGCTTTTCCCCTACTCCTACCTTGGTTCTTCGAACTGCTATATCTTTAGGTATAAACTACAAACTACATTCATGCTCCAGTCATTACCTGTTAAAGTATTGAGATATGTAGACACAAGAAAACAAGTCATTCCACAAGTTGTTCTGAAAAAGTGTTTGTCAAAATGGGGAGGTGCCTTGCCATAGTTCTCCGCTTTTTGAAAGATGACAGTATCTTTAAACTGAGCCTTTACAAAAGAGTCATCTCACATGGCATGTTAAGTATCCTTTTAAAATGGGTGTTATTTTAGGAATGTGCACACAGGCCTCTTGTATCTGTTGTCTGCACTTCTGTAAGCACCTGCCTTTCCTGGGATGCATACTGAAGTGTAAAAGGTTAATGTTTTAAATTCATAGATCATGTACTTTGGTGGAACAGTGAGTTGAGATTTGTTAGATCAATCTCTTCTTAACAGATTAAACTAACATCTTAACTTTTGTATATCAAATATGGTGCTTTTTCAAGAGAAAAGGTATTGTTCTTCTGTCAGGACTAAGCTAATTTATTTGAGCAGAAGGCTGTTGAATTAACAGAAGAATGCTTTGGCAATTGTTGAACTTTTTACCTGTCTGCCCAGTGGCTCAGAACATCATTCCTTTAAGAGGAGCTAAATGAATAGGGTTAATCTGTAGGGAACTTGGTTTCTTTTGAGTTTGGGAAAACTTTGATCTTTTCTCTTCACCAAACGTGATGTATAGTCTGAAGTTTCTTTCCCTGCTGCCTGGTTCCTCTTGTTGCAGACCAATTGGCCACCATGGAGCCTTAAAGTTCTTCAATTAAAGGGACATGGGACTTTTTTTTTTTTTATTTTAAGAGGAAGACTTGTAACAGTTAGTGAACACCAGAGGGAAAAGGGAGAACAGCCTTTTAAACAGCTTTTCCCTGCATTGTTAGCCAGACTGCAGGCAGCAAGGCATGGCTTGGAGCATTATAGAAAAGAGCTATGAATGCCCTACAGGTGGTCTGCTCACATAATCTCCCCAATTTAAAACATTTTCCTTTACAGGACAATTGCATTACAAAACTCCCTTCTCTTTTGGTCCTAATTGAACCAAAGAACTACTACAAGATTTTCTTTAAAAACTGAGTGTCTAAAAAAATTTAAAATGTATTAACTACATTCTAATCTGTTTTCTAAAATGCGAGTACTCACAATGCCAGGAGTAAAAACTGGCATTAGACATTATTCCAGATATTTTTATGTCTTCTGCTTATATTCTGTCAAATTAACAATAATTTAAAAGCAATTGGTTAGATTGTGTGCTAGCAGTGAAAAGATAGCCCCAGGTCCCTTATTAACCTGCCAATCATGATAAGAGATGGGCAGCTGCCCTACTAATGACACAGACATCAGTCATGATTTGTGGGAAAAACCTTGTTTAATTGAGCACTGACTTGATTATTGGTGTCCTTTTCAAAGATCTCCTAACTTAATAGACTTTACTTCTACAAAGTTGCTGGGATCATGAAAAGGAGGAATTTAAAATGCTCCTAACTCCTCAGAGGGAAAAAAACTTCTCAAATGCAAAGGAAGTTCCACTGGAATTCGTTCATGGTACCTATTTATACACCAATTGACCAGGATCAGAATATTGATATACCTGTAAGTTGAAAAGGCTCTAGTATTTTCCTGTATTGCTGGAAACATTTATTTTTATTTTTTTTTCACAATTGTTAAACATTTAGATCAACGTGGCACTTTCCACTGCAGCAGGGCTGAGGTAGAGATCTTCCTGCTTGGGAAGCTCCACATATAGAAGCACAGTCAGTTCTGCAGATAAAAATCTGAGTTCCTTCCCCTCCAGCAGGTTCTAGCAAGGAAGACAGAGGGGAGCTACAGCCACAACTCTTGTCTGAGAATTTGTTTAGATAGGTCTCTTGCAGACTGCTGGTACAGGTTGCTGGTACTGAGATAAAAGCATTTCTAGTAAAAGAAAGGAAGTAGTCCTGTGGCTTAACCTACTCTGGAATGAGCCAAGGGGTGTTACAGGTGAATTTAGGCAGGAAAGGAGTCTCAGAGCTAGTCAAGTTACCAAGATGCCTGCTTTGGAATTGACTGAGTAATAATGCAAAGGCTAAACAAGTAAAAATGAGGCAAAATTCAAATCACTGGAAACACAAAGATAGGGAAATGGTGCTAAAGAAGTTAACTTACAAGTGCGGATTTTTTAGTGATTCAGCATAAAATTCGTGTATAAGGAAAAACATAATCGGAAACACCAACAGCAAGTCATTTAGGTATAAAGGAAGTACAAATCCACAACTACAGAGAACTTCACATTATTAGGATATCTTTTATTGGACTTTAAAGATACATTTCATATAAAGACCAAAAAAATATTGTTGTGTCATTGGTAGGAAATACGTGTTAGCTTTCAAGATCTGATGATAAACTGCCTTCTCCCTTACATTTGACAGAAAGCTATTAAAAATAGCACCAGCAGACCATGGCCCAAGCCCTTACCTGCGGAACAGGAGTGCCCTCGGCATCCCTGCTGGCACAGGCTCATCCATGGGCAGGGACAGCACCCACGCACACCAGCTCCAGAGAGCTAAGGGAAAGCTCCCCTGTCACTGATGTGGCCCATAGCACAACTTGTATAGCAACATTTGGAGAGCTGCACAAATGGCAACTAAGAGCCTCCCATAACTCACAGAAAGGCCTGACTAACTGCTCTGTTCAGGCGAGTGACCAACCCAGCAGAGGAACATGGTTTGGGATTTTTTTTTCTTCCCAAATAAGCAACATACCTTTAAAGTGTTATTTTTCTTTCCAGGACTCCTCTTTGCTTTACATGTTCCTGCTTCAAAAGAAAATGCTGTGGATTATTCTCCTCCTCCTGCTGCAATGACTAAATAATGCTGCAGCCTCCCACATTGCTGGCCTAGCTTCTGATGGGCATTTTAAAAGGAGGCAGAGCAGTGCAGGTGTGCTGGAGAGCCTCAGCAGGGACATCACACGTTCCCTGGGCCCTTCTGCTAAGCCCTTGGAGGCTATCTGGAAGTATCCTACAACGTACTCAAAGTTTTCCCTGTGCAGGAGAAGCTTCCCTGGAGCTTTGATAATCAGTCATGGAAGGGAAGGGACTTCAGACAGAGAGGAATTAGGTCATTCTCGTATATTATAATAATATGAATGTGGCCAGGCTTTCTGGGAAGGCTATGAAGGCTAAGACTGGCACACAAGGAGTATTTTTTCCTTCTTTCTTACATAGAATTTGAAAAGCAAAGTATTGGGGCGGTCACCCATTAAACAGTTCTTCAAGTGTGCTTGAGTAGTCCTAAAAAGAGTCCCAGGAGGGGTAGGAAAGCTGGAGGCAGGGGTGTCTGTGTGCACACACTACCCACAGCTTCACCCCAGCTTTGTGCCCAGGCTCTCTTCAGGTTCACTCGGGAGGACACCTCGCTAGGCACATGAAGGTGCCTTGTAGAAGAAATTGGCAACAGTTTTTCACAAGAGGAGACTTGTACCAGGAGACAAGGCAGAATGCCCAAATTTAAAAAGGAATCACTAGCTGAAAAAGAAATACATTGGGAGAATCCCAGGTCTACTTTGAAATATGAAAATTAATACAAGACCACTGCTTGATCCCAGTGACTGTGCTCAAGACATTTATGTCACAAGAACTACATGCAGTGCAAAAGCCAAACCAAGCCTGCTCAGTAAGTTAACCTTCTCAGTCGATAAAGACGTGGAATTTTATACGGGATAGACAGGCCACCTAAAAGCAAACTGGTGATAATGAACACTGAAAAATGACAAAAGATGCTCCTGGAGTGAAAGCTCTCCTACAGTCAAGATCATGCTGGAGGAAAGCTCAGTGTGGGCCAGTCAAACCAGCCTGTGGAATCACAACCAGTTTCCAAAGTGCCTGTTACAACCTGCCTGTAGCATGCCCTGCTCCTGCACCCCATTCCAGAGCCACACAGCCCGTGTTTCTCTAGGCACACACTTCTACTCCCACACACCGTGGTCAACACAGCTACTGACCTAATAGGGAAGCAGGTAAGGAACAACCTCTCTCCATTGCCCATCCTGGCCATGTTACCTCTCTTTTGTTCTGCATACCAGATGGTATGGAAGAAATAGCACATCTCTTCTTAAAGAGGCTGGGTAACAAAGGTCACCCTGAAAACAGTAGGATGAAACTAAGAAGAATAAAGAGATCTACAAATGATGATCCAAAGAAGAAATATTAAACAGGACAGGCTCCCAGCATGTGGTCATGATGAGTTCTAGGCAGCCTTTAAGAGAATGTAATTAGAAATCTTCAGACAACTGTATTGATTTAAGCTTTTATAACTGCCCATCATTACTGTAATCAGGTATATGAATTTCACTAGTTCAGCAGAAAGGATCACACATCATAAATGCTATGGTGGTATGGAAATAACTACTGTCTGGTGTTAAAATGTGGAGCAATAATATGAGGCAACTAAGGATAGTCAAATCACTTCAGAAACTACTACCTAAGGTCAAATGCTGAACCAAGCTTTTTGAAGGCTGAGATAACACTTTTTCACTCCTAGAAGTCTCTTATCTGTGCTCTCAAAACACTTTACATTCACTTGTTAATTAATAGTCAAATTTCTTCTTGTAAGACAAAAATTGCGGTAATAATACCCAGGCTAACGAAACTTAAATGCAAGTCTAGGGGAAGAACCTGGATTTCCTGACTCCACTCTGTGTTTTCAGTAAAGCTCCATTTTACGAGCATTTCCTCACACTTCTGCCCTCCCCACCAATTTCCCCCCAATAGTCCGCCAAAGGACACAGTCCCACATCCCCAGTACCCAGGTACAGCACCAAATCTTTCACCGGGGGCTGCCCGAGACAAATCGGGGCAATGGATGTTGAGGGGCTGGAGCCCAGTCGGCTTTTAAAAGAATGGAGAAAAACGAGTCATTCCTCCATTCGCTAAGGCAGGGAGGTATGGAAAATAGGGTTTACAACAATTTTGGAGTTGCACCGGGCAAGGAGTCCCGGCAGATGGAGGGACTCCGGTGGGAATGGGCGTGCGGAGAGTCCCGGTGGAGTGGCGGGAGCGGAATTCGGGAGGGAGCCGGCGCTGCGCTCGCCATCCAGTAGTGCCCTCCACTGGAGAGACCTGGAATTCCACCACCAGGCCCTTCCACAGGCTCTGCATCTTGTCACCTTTTCCTCAGCTTCTCCTCTCCCTGGTGCGTGGCGAGGCCGTGGATTGGGTGATGCCTCCCCACCCCCGTGCGACCCCCGCTGGGCGCTGGCCCTGCACACACCACTGCTGTCCTCGTCTGGGCAGAGGTGACCATCGTTGCAACAAGCAGAGAAGAATATAGGACTAAGATGTCCTTTTTTGAAATGCAGCTTTCCAAGAAAATGGAAATTTAGTCATAAAGATGTGGCCACACTCCTGTAGCTGCCCAACGTATTATAAAAGAGAAAGCTGGGCTACCTCTCTTGAACACTATCTGATTTTTTTAATATGTTGCAGGAAAAAAAATTTGTTCTTATTCCATCACTTTTGCCTTATGTGTGACTTGCTAGGTGCTTTCAGGTGTATTTTAAATACATTAGATATTCTTTCCTCCAAATTTTTGTCATTGATAATTATATGTAGCATTCTTCACAAAGAAGCATCAGTCTCCTCAAATTATTTTTTCTACTTGATTTTTTTCCCCAGAAAATAAACCTATGACTAGAATGTCCCATTTTCATGTCTTCTGAAATAAGAAAGAATAGTTTTTATGCTATGAACTGATTCAAAATGTGTTTGACAGACAATACCTTCATCATTTTTAGTGGCTGAAATCTGATCAGTCCCTTTCCATGTAGATCAGAAAATGTAGAAATCTGGCTTATGAAACAAATTACTTGCTTTGGATTTCTGTCCAGATGTAGAGCAGGAACAAAATGAAATCTGACTTTTAGGAAAGGAAGGGGGAATGTTTCCCTTGCAGCTACAGACTGTGCAGCTTTGGGCACCATGTGCTCTGTACATCGCTGCCATACGGAGCTGCAGCCTCCCAGCGCCGCAGAGGGGAGAGCAGCCACTCCACAGGGAGCTGCATGACTTTCTTTCTCCAAACCTGCTGGGCGGAAAACACATTTATCACTATGGTTTTTAAGTTAAACTTACTTTTTTGCAAAGCTCTAGGGAAGTGGCATTTTGCTATGACAGTTTGGAAGATCCCGGTTTTCCAGGATACGGAGCAGGGCGTTAGGAATAGCCAGATCAGGAAAACACAGAGACCCACACGGAGCTTCATTGCTGCCATCCTCTAGCTCATTAGTGTACAAGAATTGTGTGTGTTGTTTTTAGCAGCTAAAGAGTTATTTATGGCTTCTATGTTCTCAAGCCAAAGTGAGTGAGGGGTGCAACCAGGGCAAACGCATCAGAGCAATGCAAATCACTGACAAGGCATCATGAATGCAAGCTGAGCAGAATTTAAATACAATCCATGAATGAGAGGAAAGATTTGCATGAGGGAAAGAATCATTAGAATCTGATTTAACAAGCAGTACATAAAATGGGCCTTTGCAGCTTAAAATGAAGCAAAGCACATTCATGTTATACATTCTTAATGAAAAAAAAAGCAAAATCACAAAACCCCTAATTTATTAGTAGAGCTTGGAATAGAAATGGTTTTCACAGAATACCTTTAGATCCTGATTCAGAAACTTGTGGTTGATTGCTTTCTTGAATAGAAGTGGATCATAAGCATGTAGGGTGGTAAGGACTATTTAAGTGCATGCCAAAGTCCTATTGATTTCAGTGAGATTTTTTAAGATGCTTAAAGTAAGTATATGCACAACTGTTTTCCTGAATAAGAGTGCTTTTCTGAATTAGAGTTTAACCCATGAATTTACACAGTGCTTTCAAACATAATTCCTTCTGGAAAAATAGAATAGATAACGAATTTTTTTTAAAATTGTATATTTCTGCACGTTTTAAAAGAAGGTAATGGAGAATTATTCTGGGTACGATTTTCTGTAAGGTCCAAAAGCCAACAGTGAGTGTGGAAGTTGAAAGTGAATAAGGTTCATAGAGCAGCTTTGATAGACCCTCTGTTGGTTTAATCCCAAATAAATGATGCAAGATTTTGAATATAAGGTATTATATACATAATGTCAGTCTCTTGGAAGAAAATGGCTGTTGTTTTCCATTATGTAGTATTATATTCTGTCTTGGAGAAAAGTAAGAGAATTGTTTTTAAGAAGCTCCTGCCATTTTTCATTTCCAGTCAGTGGTCACTAACGCTAGGCAGAACAAATTTTTATGTAATGTCTCCTAAAATAAAATATGTCTATCTCTAAATGTCTTATCTTTACAAGCAATGGCTGAGGTGGCAGATTCTGATGCACTGTGTATTCTGATACTAAGAGATCATGTATCTCTGTCAACACTGGAAAATCTTTTTGTTTCTACAGAAGCATTGGTCCAGCTGCATATTTACATCTCCTAGTACATTCCTGTGGAGCTACAACACTCCTTTTTATGTACTTCTCTCAACTGAGTCAGTGCCAACAACACATACAAGAATTCAAAGCGTTCAGTCTATGGCCATGTAGCCATATTGACTGTACTTGTGAAAGTTAGACTTTAGTGTCAATTTTTCTTTTGGCTTTTTAGGAGATTTTGAAGTGTTGCAGTGGTGGTTTGCAAAATGTCTTTTTGAAATCTATGAAAAGTATGACCAATGTAATTTTTGTCTTTCCCAATCTTTTTCTAAATAATTCTACTGTGAAATTGTTTGACATCATATCATAGTCCAGGTCAGTAGAAATACTATTCTCCCGACTTTGCTTTCTCTGTCTCTTTTGCTGAATAAAAACAGTATTACATTTGTTGAAAGGTAACATCCTCTGCAGTAGTACCTCTCCAGCTGTTATCACTGCTTAAATACTTCTCAATATTTTCATACTTTTTTTTTTCTCCTCCCTCCACCCCCCCTCCCTGCAAGTGCCATGTTTAGGTGAAGGCTGAGGTTCAGCTCAAGACTAAGACATGTAAATGCAGGTATCCTAATTTTTTTTTAAAGGTAAGCTATTTTATGAGGTCTTGTTGCAGTCAATAGAGTGTTAGTAATGTAGTCAGTGGATCCTGGAAGCTGAGTCCATTCTCTCTAAGTAACATGGGCCTTAATTCAGTTGCCTTAATTCAGGGCTCCAGGTGATCCTGGAGACTCCTATCCAGTTTCTCCCTGCCTCTCCAAAAGAGCATGGGTCTCCTGTAACTTCCTGTCGTGTCTGAAAGCCCCAGGTGAATATCCCAGTTACCCTCTGGCAATTCTAATAACATTGGATACTTTTATAGGCAACTTATTGGAGCCCAGATCTGGATTTGACCAGATCTCCTCAGAGAGTAGTGGGACTTTGGACACCTATCTCACAGCTATGTGACAAAATGTAGGTGACAACCTTGAGCTGAATCCTGCCAAGAGATGCTGGTGATTATTTTTATCATCAGTCACATCTCTGTTGCAAGATTTCAGTATTTGCTTGGTGATGTGTTCTTTAGTTGCTGCTTCCTCAAGCTTCACGCTTTTTGCTGGGCTCTGTCATGTCTTTGTACAAGCTGGCACAGTGTATAGTTTTGATTGTTCAATAGAGAAGTTGCTCCTTAGCCACTGCTCTGACCTCTTTGATCCCCTTAAAAGCGTTCTGCATACTATCTGCTAAGGACTAGGGAGGGAGGGGGATTGTTCTTGACAAGATCTGATTGGTATAATAATATTAATTTATTCAGTATAATAATAATTTATTGAAAAGGTGATATTTTAGTATCACCTCTTGGCAGTCCCCTCAAGTGCAATGATATCTATGTGCTTTCTTCTGCCTCATTGTGGTGTATTGACTTCTCTATTCTTTATTTTATACTTTGAATTCTATTTTGCTGCTACTTCATTTTCTGACAAAATTTTAGAGAGGCAATTGTTTACTTTGGTTTGCTTCCTTTCTGCAGTTTTCATCATTTATCCAAATTTTAGGACTGCTTAAGGTACATAACCATTTATCCTTAATCCATGCAAGTTCCATCAGCTCCTCTAGAGAGCAGCAAATATGTTCAAATAAAACAGTAATATGATTCAATCTAATGTTTCCTGAAACATAGTCTTTGTTAACTCAGCTTGCTAAGTACAGTAAAGAGCAAAAAACTTTGGGGAATGGAGGTCTTATACTTAACTCTGGCATTTTTAGACAGTCTGAGAACTGTCCTAGCCCTTCATTTAGTGTGTATGCAGCCCCCTACCCCCTCTAAAAGCCCTGCTTGAGCCCAACCCCAGCTCACCAACATCTTATGGCAGAGGGGAGAAGGAAGGCAACAGCGGTTCAGCCTGGGCCAGGGACCAGAATTGGATACCCACCAGACCCGTGGGCTGTAAAGCTTCCATCTTTACACAGGACTGTCAGCCAAGAGGAAGCACTCCCTGTAAGAAAAACACCCACAAGTTCTCCATTCCTCATGGCCGTCAGTGGGCGTTCAACAGATGGGACTCTGGTTCCTGGTGTGCACTAACTAGGATTTAAGGGAACTTGGCACCTGACAGGGAGGAACATTTTTTTCTTTTTTAATAAAAATAGCCAATGTAATGAAGAGTCTTCCTAGCTACAGACCACTTCAGACTAACACCACCATGTGTTTCGACCTAAATGATACGTAAGTCTTCAAGAGAAGGACAAAGGTCCCTCTGCTCTTTGAGACCAGTATCCAAAGCAAGACTGACAGATGCCTGCCTGAGCACTCACAAAGCTGGCACAGCCCTCACAGCAAAGCAAACTCATTCTAATGGGAAAACCCATATAAAAGAGCTTCCCAAAACACGCTTATGTTCACAGACCTGTCTCTGGTAAGGTTTTCTACCACTAAGCTTCCTGGTCTATGCTTGAGCTTGTATTGACTGTCTAAAGCAGTTTTTCCAAAGGTTTTCCTCTCAGATATAAGCCTGCCCAATTAAGGCAACTTAAGTCACCCCAGACCTGCAGAATGTCCATGGCTGCAGGCAGAACAGCTTTTCTTCAGTTTCCTGTAACCTACACTACACATCATCACCACTACCACCCCTGCTGGTGGTGTTCCCTTTGAATTGCCAGGTACTGAGGTACAAATGGGAACCACTTTCCCCAAAGTGGTTCCTGAGCTCTGTTAAACACAAAGAACACTGTGAGATGGTTCTGGATGGACAGAAAACATCATCAGTGTAAGAGCAACTGCCGAGGCCACGCCGAAGTAACGGGTCAGAAGCCCATCTGGAAAATGAATTTACCATGAGTTGGCATCTTCCATTGCCTCAAGGATGCTCACCTCATTATGTTAGCATAATATGAAGGAGATGGAACAAGTCAGGCAAAGAGGGGAGAGAAAGCAAGAAGGAGTGCTTTGTATGCAGCTAAAGACCATGTTTATCATGACATTTTCCCCTTTCTTGAGTCACCCTTCATACCAGGATCCCGTCTCTTCAGTAGCTGCATGGCACTGGCTGGCTTCTGCTGGCAGAAGGGATACAGTCAGATACAGCCAATATAGCAATGCAGGCAATCTGGGAACCAAGTTCTGCCTCATTTTTGGAAACACACCACCAAAGATCCTGGGAATGATGGAATTGGTGCTCTAGGGTGGAAGCTGTACTTTGCTTCTTTTTGCAATGTGTGCTGGCAGCTGGGACATCCTCACAGAAGGTGCAGCTGGTGTACTGCAAATACTCAGCCTTCTGCACCGGGTGACCCCACCTGGCATCAAGGCAGACAGAATATAAAAGGGACAGAATATACAAGGGACTGGCAAAGCGGGAAATAGTTGACACTCACCAGCACTTTCTCTTCACACACTGATTCCTGCAAACACTAACATGGACATTGCATGCTGGTATGCCAAATTGCAGGGAAGACTCATCCAAGGGAGCTCAGTCCCCACTGAGGTGGTAGGTGAGGTCTTCTGTCAGGTGCTGACTGAAGCACCCATACTCTCGTGATATTCCTTGTGTAGTCAATTTTTGAGGAAGATCCTGTTGATTCTTCAGTGAAAGTAAATTTATCTATAGCTAACTTTGCAGACAGAGGTGTGCACACAATTGTATTACCTATCTATTAAAGGATTGCTCTGTGAGGTGGCCTTAGCTTTGCAACAGTTACTCAATGTAACCCTATAGCATAGGATTAATTTCAACTAATCTACTGAATTCTCATGAACCAACGGAAGTACTCTGTGTTTAAGGTGTTCAGTCCGTATTGGCAGGGCCCACAGGCTGCCTGCAGGATGCAGTAGAAAGTCATGAGAGATGTATTTTGGTGCCCCAGCTGAACTGTTCTTGTGATGTCTGCAAACACTCCAAAATCAGGGCAGAATTTGTATAGAATTTGGTGTAAGAAGCAGCGTGGGACAATTTTTAAACCAACCCGGTGCCCAGGTTCTAGTGGACTGGAACCCAGGTCCTGCACAACAAGAATATCATACACTGGTATCAGCAAGCATTTCAACAGAAATAAACAGCCTAAATTTTTTGCTGAAGCCTTTGTCTTTAATTTGTAGTAAAACTTCTCGAAAGATAAAGTGTGCTGAGCCAAATTGTTTCTGGAAGTGAGCCTTGCAGGAATATTTTAGGAACCTCATGCACAAATAAAGCAACTACTTAGATGTTTTAATCAACTCTTTTTTTTCCTGGTACCATTTTAAGGATTTTTGCTGAAGTACAGAGGCCTAACTAAAGAGGGAGCATGAGACTCTTGTTCTAAGGGATTGTCAATGTATCTGTGCAGAAGTCATGGAATATGTTTCTCAGAGAAGGATAATTTGAAGAAATTATTTGCTGTGGGTTGGAACAGAGGAGAGTTCACAGATCTTGGTAGAGTTTGGTGCTCACAACACCAAGGTTGTGGGTTTGATTCCAGTATGGGCCAATCACTTAGGAATTGGATTCCATGATCCTTGTTGGTCTCTTCCAACTCAGAATATTCTGTGATTCTGTGATTCTATTTATCTGCATTTTTCAATCCATTGCTGTAAACTCTGAAAATTAAGATTGATTTACTCTAAACTGAAGCATCTCTGTGTTTCACATAACTCCAGGCCGTGAGGTGGATTGTTACCACATCTATCTATCTATCTATCTATCTATCTATCTATCTATCTATCTATCTATCTATCTATCTATCTATCTATCTATCTATCTATCTATCTATCTATATCTGTGTTTGGACTGTTCCTTAATATAGGGTCACCTTGTTAATTTCATACAGGTTTCTGCTCCACAGGATCAGTTCTGAGTGACTGATGGGAGACAAGGGTGGGGCTGCAATGCAAATTCTGTAGTTTTCTCCAGTCATTCGAAGATCAGGTCATATCAATTCATATGTGAAAGTCTCTGGTGAACCTGCACAAAACTGGTATCTATCAATGCATCACATACGGTAAACTGTGTTACAAATACTCTATGTTTGCATTTCAGCAAAATGCTTTAGAAAAAGTCTTGCTCCAGAAGAAAAAAGCTTGGATTTGTTAGGCAGTGTATATGAGTTGTTTAACTACCTACCTTTAATATCTCCACCAGGCCTTCAAAGACAGCACAGAGATGTAGAAAAAAAGGTTATACCAGAAATAAGGAGCTCATTG
The DNA here is from genome assembly GCF_003945595.2 of Pipra filicauda. Taxonomy (NCBI): domain Eukaryota; kingdom Metazoa; phylum Chordata; class Aves; order Passeriformes; family Pipridae; genus Pipra; species Pipra filicauda. The sequence goes on from NW_024104310.1 coordinate 1,444,834, forward strand.
CACTGTATATGGTCTGTTAGACGTAAGAATCACTCACTCTGACTTGTAGAGAAATGAGCAGAAGGAGTGGGTGTCTACGTGGGTGTCTAATTTATCAGGACAAGTGGGGCTCTAAAAGCATCCTGATTTCTCTTTAAAAAAAAAATATTACCTATCTTCAGTGCAAGGAAGAGGCAATAAATCACAGGGGAAAATGCAAAAATTGATTCTGCTAGGTCAAAATCTTCTGTTTATTTCCGTTATTGTTATTTCTTTGCCAAAAGCAACATTTTCTGTGACAGAAAATGCCCAAATACACTCTGGTGTGCAGTGCCTAAAATCTCACTGAAAAAATAGATGTTACACACATAGGAAAGTCAGAACTGAAAGAACTTACTTCTGATTGCTGACCCCAAATCCCACATCTTTCTTGAGAGCACCATATATAAACTTCAGTTTCTAAAGACAAGTTCAAAATCTGCTATCTTCATCTTCTTCACTCAGTAAATTGTTCATCAGCAAAAGCTTTTCAAAGCTAATCCACTACTCAACCCAAAGTGTTACCTGCAGGAACTGAATTAGAGATAGGTCTCTAATAGATCTCCTGGCATTTCCATGGTGTGAATGGCCTGGGATCATAAAACAGTCCTCGGACTTAACACTGTATGTGTAGTCCCATAATTAAATTATAGTTGTGGAGATGGCCTGGAACATCCTGCCTGTCAAACCAAATGAAAGAGAACAGACAGTAAAGTGGAAGAAATCAAAAGTAGTGAAGTAGATTGTGATTGTCATCTATCTACATGGATGCTGGATAATTTTAATTGTAGAGATACAGTTGCTACACTCTGATCAGATTTTTGCCTTACTGGTGAACTCATTTTTCAGAACTGGCACTGCTGGGCATCACAGGCCAAGAGTTCATGCTATGAGTGAGTGGAGACCATCTAATCTGCAGAATATTTTAGCAACTCAATTACAATGTAAGAGCATTACATTTTAAAATTACTTCTCTGTCAGTTGAACATCAGGCTATTAAAAGTAGTACAAGAGACAGAAGTTAAAGAACACCCTTTTAAACTACTCTACTTTCCTATTTTTGGAGAAGCATTTCTTTATTATCCTGAAATACCACAAGCAGTAATAATTTATCTGTTCTCCATTGTAATCATGACATTACAATAAAATAGTGTCCAATTAATATGCTCTTTAATGATTCCTTCTAGAAAGACAGTCATGGCAATAATGATGTATCATGTAAGGGCAGATAATTTTAATAACTTGAAAGAATACACTGAGGATCTCTCTACATTGCTAACTTCAGATTTAATACTTATTCTGGGCTGAACTGAGAGATTCATGGAGAACAACTGCTGCTAACAGGAAATTATGCATTCCCTAGACACCTGTCTGCAGTGTCTTTCACAAGCAAGGAGAGAGCCACAGCTTTCTGTTATGCTGATGAGAGTAAATCCAAATGACCCAACCTAGAGAGTGCAAAAAGAAGATAAAGTGATTATAACTGACTGAAACTTGGGGTCTGGCTTCTATTTTTGTATTTAAAAATATATTCCCAATTAAAACAAAACAAAGGAAATAGAAAAAAATTGTTTAGGAAAAAAATTAAAATATATCTTATTTAGGGGTAACACAATAGATTTTTTTTTCCCCTTCAATCATGCTGATACTGCAGAAACTCCCAGTGATACTTGATTTTGCTACACAAAAAACATGGAAATTCTAGGTCACCAGAAGCCTGCTTCCTTGCTTCACATCTATTCTTTCGATCACACTTTCTGAGACATCTCTACAGCACCTTCACATTCAGTGTAAGGAGAATTGTTCTTTGAGAATTGAATGTAAGGAGAAGTGTTCTTTCCAACAGATCTTCTTTGCCATTTTCTCCTCCCCATTGTGGATGCCCCTCCAAACCATCACTTTTCATTTCCTTGAGCTGTGGAAGTTCACAATAGTTCAAACACCTTTGCACATCTTCCCTTGCTGTGTAAAACTATGTCTTTGTAATTAATAAATGTGACTTGGAAATAGTTGTAGAAGAGACTCTGAGACACTCCCCTAGGAGCAGGTTGCTGATGACAGAATCTTCTATTTACTCTTCAAGGAAAAGCCTATATAAAATCTTGCTCTTTTAATACACACTTTTTATAAACACATTACGTGCTTATTACACTGACTCTGAACCACACATCAACAGGTCCACAAGTCCCAAAAGCAGCCAGGTCTGCAGCAGAGTGACACAAACCAAAGGCCACAATCTCACAAGAAGTATCTGCAGACTAAGGAAGTAGTTCACTAATTTCAATTTCCATTTCAAACACAAAGAGGATCTTTTGGATTTGAAATGAGACTCTTCATTCATTAAAAGATATCTAACTGGAGACACAAAAAAAGCAAACTGTGTCCAGCCACAAGGCACTTATGGTTTATCCTACCCTATTTATATCTCATGCTGAGGGATGTATTCGATAGACTGAATCCACATTTGTTCCTTGCATTCCTTCTTGCAGCTGAGAAGATGCAAAGAATCATAAAAGGTTTCATTGTTGCAATGTTTTGTCATGGTATGTGTAATCAGCACAGACCCCATTAAAGAGGCTTTGGAAGGTGAGAAGTTTAAATATTTAATGTTTTTCTGCCTATGATAAGTTTAATAATTAATGCTGCTCCTACCTTGGAAATGACAAATCACACAACAAGCATGCACAATAAAAGAAACAAACAGAGCTAATAGAGAAGAAAACCTTACTTAGAAGGTAGTAATTAAAAATGTCTGTAGCATACCTCAGGATCCCGAAATACTTTGCTCCTGACCCAAAGAGCAGTTCTGTCTATCTATTAAGCTACCTAATTTTGGGGGAGATGCAGAAGATGAGGGATAATTGCTAGTCTTTACCTTACACACATGAGAAATGATCTACAGGTTATGAGGCAAACTGTCTTAAAGATTTCTCTACCCCTAGGAGAGAAAAGGAAGAATGTGAAAGCTGTTGTCCCTTCATGTTCTGCATAGAGGAGCCAGCCATTGAACTATTACAGAAATAATAAGTTCACAACAGAGAGAACAAGATTAGATCTGTATCTGGTCTAAACAGTGTCATAGCTGCTCCAGCTCCAAGAGGTATCTACAAATACCAGTTCCTGACACCCTCTGAATAATCCATTTTATAAGACACTACTACTAGTACATTTCTCTGAGTACATGCTCCTACACATCCACTCCCACTGATGATCTGCAGGTATATGCAACCTTCAACCCCCACTGACTTGTAGCTGAAAGAAAATTCATCTCACGCACTGCTGTGCTTTACTGCTGGACCACGCTTATGTAAATGCAACAGAATTAACACTGAAGGAGAGCACAAAGCATGACTAATAAATTCTTCTTCTGTGATTCACTCAGTTTTGATATATTTTCAAATTATTAGCATTAGAAGTCTGTCAGACAGAGGGCAAGCACTCTGATACAGACATTGCCACTATATCCTTCTTTCAGGGTAGAAATCATTTTCCCTAAACCCAGGTATGAGATAATCATATTGTGGGTGAAACAGGTATATCTAGAAAGTGACTCATCTCACCTTCAGAAATGCCTAAAACAGGTCAGGTGACTCATTCCCACCTTCTGAAATCAAGAGCCCAGTGTGACTATTTCAGACTGAGAGAGGTGACACCTTGTAGACATGTCAGTGGCACATCTACATTAGGGCACAGTCAGTAGAGCCAGGGCACGAACACCGCTGCTCAGTGCCAGCTGCTAGAGCTCTGACACCCTTCTGGCTTGCTCCTCCTAGCTGTATCTTGAGCAATTCTTGATTGCAGGACCTTGCTCAACAGCTAATCTGGATGCAGCCACTCCATTCTGGAGATGATTGTAGTTCACAGAATCAGAGATTGGTTTGGGTTGGAAAGAAGCTTAAAAATCATATAGTTCCAACCCCTCTGCTGTGGGCAGGGACACCTTCAACTAGATCAGGTTTCTCAGAGCTCCATCCAACCTGATCTTGAACACTTCGAGGGCCATCAAAAGCTTCTCTGGGCAACCTGTTCCAGTGCCTCACCACCCTCACAGTAAAGAATTTCTTCCTTATACATAATCTGAATATACCCTACTTCAGTTTGAAGGCATTCCCCCTTGTCGTATCATTACAAGCCCTTGTAAAAAGTCCCTCTCCATCTTTCCTGTAGGCCCCTCTAGGTACTGGAAGGTGCTATAGTTGAATAACTCAGACATGGTCAGACTGCCAGCTGACATCAGCATCAGAGAAAGGTACTGCCATGGCGTTGCTACATAGGACAGGTGACGCTTTCAAGAAATAAGATGTTTTAACACATCAACACTTTGCTACAAAACAAGTATTTTTATTTTATTCATAGTCTAGACTTTTTGCTTGAAAATCTTTTCTTAGAGTGGGCTTTGAGAATTTAGTATGAGAAGATAAATTAAGTTTTTGACAGTAGACAGTATACAACTATGTTTAAAAGTCATGTCTTTCCTAAGCTCGATCTTTTGCAATAAAACTAGGTTAGGGTAAACAAGTGCTCACACATGCTCCTGGAAAACCAGGTCAGATACATCAGCGACAGTCTACAGCTTTTTAAAGTCACTCACACTCAGAAAACCATAAAAATGTTACATTTTCCAAAGAACACTTCATTAATGTAATATCCTTCAAACTCTTATCCAAAGTTTTTGCTTCTTTGTCAATGGAGCATAGTAGAGTATCGCTGCAGCATAACCACAGCCAGGGGATTCAGCTGAAACTCCCTGAAGCCTCCTCAGTGATGCAATGATTTGTGAAGGTCACAGGGTAGTGTTCACTCTGGGCTCTATACCCATTCTGACTTCTTTGACCTCAAGCAACTAGTATTGCTATAATTTGATTGTGCATCAAGGTTTTTTAGCTCAGCTGAAGGGTAGAATTCTAAAATGTTGCTCTGAACTGCAGAGGAAGAAACTCCAAGGTGACAGTTGATCTGAGGTCTCAAAACCAGGGCAGTCTCTTCAACGAAGTCTTGCTGAAATCTCGGTCTCACTTGCCTGCATGTAGTTCCTTGCTGGTCACTAGCACACAAGGGTTCTTCAGTGCTATCTTGCTTAACAGCAAGATCTCCTGATACACAGCACTTGTTGCTGGTGCTGTTAAGGTTAGGGCTGGCAGTTTGCTGAGGGACAGCTTCAGAATGAAGAACAGCCTCTTCTTCCTCATCAGAGAGAAGTGAGCAGCAGCCATCACTGGTCTGGCAGCTATTTGATACTGGGCAGTCTTCATTTTGAGGTGGAGAAGAGCTGCTGTGCTGTAGTGGGGGAAGATTTAAAATGCACTCCTTCTCTATGCAGAGGTTTGCCAGCAGCTTGTTCTTTTGGCTTCTTGCTGTCATTCTCCGGAGAGCACAGACAAGATCTGCAAGGCTGAGCACAAAGGACAGGCTGCTGACTCCCCAGATGAAAATCATCATGATGGATTTCTCAGTGGGCCGGGAGATATAACAGTCAACTGTGCTTGTGCAAGGTGAATGGTAGCAGGAAAAGCGCTCAGGAACAAAGAATCCAAAAAGAAAATACTGCGCAGCTGCAAAGGCAGCCTCAAGTAGGGTCCTAAAACAGAGATGAACAGTATATGCCCCAGAAAAATTAAGGACACTTAGGTTCTCTTCATCACACTCTACTCTATTGACAACAGCATTTCTACAGAGCTCCTTCATGTCTTTGGGGCTTGATAAACTCTTATTTCCTTTGCATCCATGCACCAGACAGTGCATTCTTACAAGGTACATAGCTACCTTGTGCAAAACATAAATGCTGAATGCAGCATAAGGTAGTAGGATGGACACAGTCTGAATGAGCCAGAATCTGAAGTGAGATACGGGAGAGAACAAGTCATAGCAAACGTTGGAGCATCCTGGTTGCAAGGTGTTGCAGACAAAGCGCTCCTGCTCATCTTGGTAGAGGGGATAGCCTGCCAACACTACCACTGCCATTCGCAGCAGAATTATTAACATTAGCCAGATCTTTCCTAGAAGAGAAGAAATGGTATGAAAAAGAGTCAGAGCACTGAAAAGGAAGGCAGGTAATGTAGTGATGCTCTTTCTATACACAAGATATTTGAAGAAATAGCCTCTGTAATCAGTCTCCCATCTTAGTAGATCCTCTTTGGCTTTGTTTTGACTGAGACTGAAAAACATGTGAAAGTGTGTAGCTGACATATTCAATAATCTTCATCTTGACTTCACAATGTAGGAGTTTAACATACAATAAGCCATGTCAACCAAAACCTAATGAAAACACTCTGAACATGTCCAAATCTGATAAAAAAAATTCAAAATTGAGTTAACAATTTCGCTTAAAATTTTTCACTTGCTGTTGGGTTCCTACCCCTGCACTTGAATCTTTTCCTATTTCAATAATATAGGTCAGCTAAGACAGTGTGAAACTCATCTAGATACAAAAGACTGTTCTTGGTCTTGGCCATGAAATTGCATGTAAAGTTTACTACGGCCAACAAAATCTCTCTGTATGGTATTTACTAGCAAGTTAATAATAAGTTATTATTATTTTTATTATTAGCAAACTCATGCAAAATGTTCTACAAATGTACATTTGTGTGTGCACAAGTGTACCCCAGTCATCTCCCTCTATTGCTTCTTTGGTTGCCCCATCTTCATCATGTCTTCCAACCTTCATTCACCTTGGTGTGCAGCTTTTCTCCATTCAGACCAAAAGCTCCCTTCTGTCTTGATATTGACACCAAGTGAAGTCTCACAAGTTCAGCATTTTCATACATTGCTTACTTCACCTTTCCCTGAATTCTCTCATGTAATTGCTGTGGTAGGGCTTAGTCTCACCCAGCTTTGGTTGGAAAGATCAGGCCTTATCCTTATTCCATTACACTAAGAGCAGTGAAAGATCAGGCGTTAGTACAGTACTTATCATACCTTTTGAACAAGACCGTATTATTCATGATAGTTTCTTGGAGGATATTTGGATGGGGTAGGTCTTTCTTAATTTTTTTTTTTGTAAACTTACAAACACTGCTATATTACTGACAAAGTTATTTAATTTAAAAAAAGAGAAGGGGAGGGAAGGGGAGGGGACAGAAAGAAAAAAAGAAAAGAAAAGAAAAGAAAAGAAAAGAAAAGAAAAGAAAAGAAAAGAAAAGAAAAGAAAAGAAAAGAAAAGAAAAGAAAAGAAAAGAAAAGAACCAAAAATCCATGTCAGGGGGGTTGGAACTAGATGATCTTTAAGGTCCTTTCCAGCCCAAACTGTTCTATGATTCAATGAAAATCTAAATTCTTTTCCTGGGCAGGATAGGAAGGCATAAATATATACTGTTGTATTGTCAAAGCCTAAAAATACATTCTGTACAAACACATAGAAAAATTCAACATCTGAAGTTAAGTTTAAGTTTCCTTTTGAGTCCTGTCACTAGTTACCTACATACTTTTGAAAAAGGAAAAAAGTCCCCTTGGGAAAAAAAAAAAGAGGAAAAAAACCAACAGAGTGATAAGATTAAGCGTGTACTTTAAAGAATGGTTAAGACAACATTTGTAACCACAGGCAGACAAACAGCAAATTCAGTGACTAAAGAGAAGCATATTATATGGAATTAATGGCTGAGAAATGCACTGAAAACTTCAAGTCATTAATAGTGAATGCACATCTCACATGTACACAAGGTTTTGAAGGCAGTCTGTGAAATAGCACCAAATACACACTATAAAGACTTTTTAAAAATCCAGATCACAAAGCCTTTTACCTATAAAATATAGAATTATTTGTAGGTATTGTCTTGAAGAATTTTCTTTTGTATTTCCCATGCAGCTATTTCCCAATAGTTGGTGTAAATTTTAAATATTCAGATATATCCACAAAATTGTGTGATACCTATTATTGTACTGAACATATAGTTCAAGTGCCCCACAAAAAACATTTGTGGCCAGTAGACTAATTATGGTCTAGAACAGTAAGACTGTAATGGAAAACCAGCTGGAAAAAGGTTAAGGATATATAAGGTTTATGAGGGATCATCAGAGAAACCTGACGTGCTTGGCAAAATAATATATTATCTAACCATAAATAAATTGAGGCCTTTTCCATTTTATCTTTAATTACATGAACCTCAGTGGTGGTTTTGCCGTGTTTCCAGCTTCCTGCGTTTTGCTGGCAGGATGTGCTGTTGCTCACTTTTCGACATAGTGTGGGTCAATAGAAAACACCAGCTCTCCAGAATCAGGAAGCCATGTTTCATCCTTAGGTAGCACTTTTTCCCTACGAGGACCTCAAAGTGTTTGAAGCACATTAGTTAATTAAGCTCAAAATACTACATGCTATTTCACTATCAATTTTTAATTAGAACATGTACAAGAGGGAGTGCTGCTTAAGAAAAATCAATGGCTCCTTAGGAAGTAGTTTAGTATGACATACATTTGAGAGATAACCCCTCCACGCATCACCTTCCCTAAAGACTCAATCTTGATTAAACATACAAGAACAAGCCCCTCCGCTGCCCCTGCGGGGACTTAGTTGGATGTTCCCTGCAATGCACAACACAAACTACAACTACTGGCCACAGCTGGAGGCTGAGGGTCTTTGAAAGGCCCTTGAAAGTTTTTCTCTGGCACATACTTTGCTCAAAGTAGCCCAATAAAGAGGAACAGCACCCTACTTATATAAGAAGGGTAAAAAAAAAAATAAACGGTCAACTGTTAGCTAAGGAAAAAAAACAACTGTATTTTGCTTTGTTTTGCCTTTTTTTTAAAATGCATATGATCTTTATTTGTTTATAAAGAATAAAGTGTTGGTAATTAACCACAAGAGTAGTAAACCACAAACCTCTCCCTGTAGAAGAGAGGAGGTTTTTTCCCTTCTTTCAATTATTTTAATCCATCACTAAAGCTATTGCATATATTTTACCATTCACTTTATGTGGTATAAGGTGTTACTTCTGTCTGTTTTCACCATGATCCCTACTTCCTGATGACTGGAAGCTCTGGTATCAAGAAGATGCCAGAATATTTTGCATAAAGTTCAGGAAATATCTATCAGAGAGGGAGCAGTAATCTGTTTAACAAGAAAAGAAATACATTAACCTCTTAGGTATCAAGATAACAACTTACTCTAAGAATCAAAGAACCATAGCTAGAAATTAAAGTTGATTATCAGTAGGACAATTGGGTGGCTTCAGGATATGAAGCAGCAAAAGAAAGAAGATATCTCTTTTAAAGTACTTACCTACAACAGTCACATTATAGTTAAGTGTGACAATCAAAAATCCCAGCGAGTCCCAGCGCTCCATGTTCGAACAGGCTCAGAACACTCCCAGCTCCTGATGTCCTAACAATTTTGTCATTTCCAAAGGAGGCTAGAACTAGACAGGGAAGAAAGAGGGGGAGGAAAAGAGGAAGAAGGAAAAAAAAAAAGGAAGGAATTTTTGTTAAGGATCAAAGATGGAAATCAGAAACCCAGCCACAACAATGTATCGATGAAGGATTATTTTGATGATTTGAACAGGACTGTTAGATTTGAATGTTGGAGTATATCTTCTTAAGGCTTTAACAGTTTGTCTTGCAAAAGCTCTAGCTTGTCAGATGCAATTGCTCCTACCTCTTGTGTGGATCCTCTGTCCAGACAACTGCAAGTAGACAAACAACAACAGGAGTGATCTCTGCCATTGTAGACTATTCTTACCCTCCTGGGGCATACCAGCCTCTTGGCATTGCTGAGATATTTCAGTGGTGAAAGACAGGGAGAGAGGAAAAAATAGCATAGACCAGGAAATAACGGAGACTTCTCTGTCTCCCCACAAGAATTGCCGATGAATAATGGAAGGAAAAGGGGTAGAAAAGGGTGAGCATCCCTGTGTTTGAAAGGCAATTTCAGTTCACTGAAAGCTATCCCATTGCAATTTCCCAAAACCATTTTGTTTCTAAATCACAGCCTTCCTGACAGAACACCATGGCCCTGTCAATCAGAGCCACACCAAATTTTCCTCTGTGTGCTGATCTAGGCAACAGGCTGAGCCTCCCTGCTGGCACGACATAATACAGGGGAAGCTTTAAAAAAATAAACCCAAGGGTGTGGCTGGTTTTCAAGATGCCTCAAGTTGCTTACTTTTAATTTATATCAGTTCTTTCTGCTGAAACTGCTTGGTACTCTGGACATCACTCAAAAGATCCTAGGGCTACCTGACCAGCATTCTGAAACCCCAGCACCCCTCAGCAGTGATGGAGCTTCCCCCTTGGAGCAGGATGCCTGCGGGGTCAGCAGTCCTTGAGTGCAAGGTGCAACTCCACAGCATGTCCTTGACACTTTGTGACTGTGCTGTACACCAGGGAAAAAGCAGGGATGAAATAAGACTCTCAGCTTTTCTTTACTCACCCCACTGCACCAAATTCCCTTGGGGAAAGTTATCTACCACCATCTTCCACTAGCTGTGGGATTGTTCCACTAACTATGGGATGTTACTCTGTCCTTTTTAATCTGTGCTGTGAGAGGGGCAAACATAATGTGGACACTTAGTCAGGAAATAGTATCAGTCACTAGAAAAACAGCTGAAGAACGAGTCTGTGTGTGATACAGCAAGGGAGAAAAGTGATGTCATGACATGCTGACACCTGTAGGGTGCCGATAGCTCAGGCACAGGCAAGGTGAGTTGGCTCAGAGCAAGGTGTATGGTGATACTGCATGACTTATGGGCTCTGTGACTAGGCTAAGCTTTATAACTGATCACATCTTACCTGGATAAAAGGTAAAACTAATAGTTTAATGAAGTAAAATATATCTGTACAAAGACCTTCTCCCCAGCTCTCTGCTCACAGACCTTGCAAAGCCTTGGCAGAACACACTGAGGATCCTTTCTGTAGTAAGCCCCATCCCAAGGAAAGCCTAAAAGTGGGATGTGAAAGGATGGCCCTTAAAAACACTTTATCCATTATCTGTGTAAAGAGATTTTTAATTGCAGTAGTAAAAAAAAAAAAGAGTTTTCTTGGTTTCAGAATTGATTTATGCAAAATATTTGCCAACCAACCATTTCTTCTGTTACCAAGTTTTATTTATGGTGCTTGATGATGGCTTTAGCTTCACTTCCCCTCACACACACCCCCAACTCACCCTTTTTTTTATTTTTTCCTTTTTTTTGTGTTCCCTCCTGAGATATGTGTGTGTGAGGAGTATGGGAAGAAGGGAAAGCTGTAGGAAAGGAAAGAGAAAAGACGCAAATGGACAAGATATAAATTATCCTGAGATACGAAGGTATTCCTGGTTAAACATCCTTTGTCAAAAATAAAGTCAGGAATGCCAAGATGGTGGCAGGATATGAATGCTCAGCAGCTGCATCCACACAATAGACTATAAATTGTCTCTGACAATATTGCCAGTTAAAATATCCTTGCTCGTTGTTGCTGTGAGACCTCTACCATTTGTGTAACAGGGATAACAGTTAGGAATTTAAGCCTCCAAACTGTTGCCTGTGGAACTATACCAGTCAAAAACATCTGATATCCCATGGCATGGATGTCCTGAGATAGGATGGCCCATTTTCTTCTAAAAGAAAGCAAGAACCTTTCAGACTCACAGTGCAGCCCTAGCTTGAAAGCCTGAATTCTATTTTAGCTTTTCCAGACAACTTTAGCCTTTTTCTTTTAGCTTTTCTAGATAGCTCATATCTTACTTGAATCCAAAATTTCTCCTTTCTATGGTGTGTCCTCTACCCAAGTCCCTGTCATCAGCCCCAACTTGGGGCTCCAGGCAGATGTGGTTGTTATAAAATGTTTGGTCTCCACAAAACAACAGGTTTTAGTTTCTTCATCCCTTGGCTCAGCACTATCTTTCAGTTCCCATCTGAAGATATTCACCATACAATTCCCCTTGTTTACTATTTATCTGTAGCTGTTCCCTGTAGTCCATTTGTCTGTAAAGACTGTAAGGAAATAGGGAGAGCAATATTACAGACATGGATGAAATAGCAGAGGGACTCCAGCTCCACAGTGCCACCAGTTGGTTTGGCACCATCTTCCACATCAGAGGACAGGCACGTGTTGCACAGCCCCATCCCTCCACCCATACTCCAATACTAGAATCTCACAGACAACTCTTCCCAGGCTTTAAAATTGTCAAACGTGTGAACTTCCACCAGATTCTAATTAAACAAAGAGAGGCAGGTAGAAAACACTGAAACGGTTTTGGGTAAAGTTAAACTTTGAAATCCAGCAGTATCTTATCATATCTGAATTTAGGAGGAGCCCTAAAAGCCACTGGAAAGATTCCAGAGACCAACAACGAAACATAAGAAGATGCAATTAAATCTATTTTAAAATTCACAACCGCTGTCCACATTTCTGACCCCTTAACACAGATCTAAGGCTTGATCCTGCAAAAATTTAACAGGTGTGATTCTATGATTGTGAACGACCCACTGAAACATTCTGAACTGCTGGAACTGCACCTCACTGCAGTGTGGACCTCTGTCACACCCCTAAGCTTAGGCCTGCCTTACTTGGCACAAAGCCCAGCAAAGACACTTCAGCTAGACTTTGGCTCAGAATGATATCCAGAGGTAAGGTACAACCAGCTTGAAGCCTCTTCAGGGCTTCCCAATCCAGGATCAAATCAGTCACCTGAAGGATTCCACAATCTACATCACACATAAAAAAACCCCCAGAAACTAGAGGTAGTCCTCTGGCATAGCAAATCCCAACCACATCTGTCTTATCCAGCCAATACCTACAATAATGACACAAGTGGGAGTTACTAAGGGAGACTGCACCCTACAAAGCAACTGACAATGAAGCAACCTCCCTCTTCCAGTTTAATTAATGTTGAGGCAAAACGGGCCAGCATAGCAGCTTCCCTTATACAGAAAGGGATCTGACATTTTAGTCCAGGTTCTTTAGCAGATTATTATTTAAGAAATAAAAAACATAGATGCATATCTAATATTTTAGAGTCTATTTTTATAATCTATTTAGAATTTTTCTAACTAGAAAAATTAGTGATGTACTAGTAAATGATGTATTATTGACAAATCTTGTAGTAAAACTAGGTCTTCTGAAGGTGATCTGTAAATTTGTTGGGGGGGGGGGAATCTATTTGCAAGGGACAGTAAACAGTAAATGGCAATTTATCTTGATGGCCTTATTTTTAAAATTAGAGAAATACAGTAGAAGGGGGAGAGAAAGAAACAAGCTGGACATGAAGGATAGAGAAGTAGTAGGAAAAGCTGTCCAGAATAAATGCTCTTTTTAAGACACATAGTACATACACCTGTCAGTCTTCAGAGCACACAAATAGTGAAGGAGCCAGCACAGCATGGAAAGCCCCTGCTTTACACAGGCACACGGAGGACTGCACACTTGCATTCCCTGGGACCTCTGTCCAGCTGCCCCTCGGATATCCCTGCAGGAGTACGTTTGAAAGCATCATCTCTCCAAAACAGCCATCGTGGCTACACAGAGATGGAGAAAGCAAGAAAATTATACCTCCAGCTGTAGGGCTCTAGAGCCTACACACACTGAGGTAGGGGAGAGGTGAGTGTTTTCCATCATGAACTCTTCAGTGGAGAGCTTAAACAACGTGCTCCTACTCCCTCCACTGCTCCACTTCTAACCCCTCAGTCCCCGGAGGTGGCGCAGCTCAGGGCAAGGAAAGGAAACTTTCAATGGACTCCCACTCCTCTTCCCCTTCCCTTTCTGTCTGCCTTCCACTCCCAGGAAGGAGCTACAAACACACATGCTCAGATATATATAAATGCCTATGGGTTCATATGCTTGTGTCTGAAACAGTCCAGAAAGACCTCCAGAACAGTGAAGTTCAGCTAATTTTTAACTGCTCATATTGATTGGATTCAATCTTGTGACTTCCACAGTAGCTCAGTCATCTCAGATACATAAGCCTGGTACTTGTAGTGCCTCACATGTGTCGTGATGTCTCATTCTTCCTCTACTAATTTAGTCAGTCTAAAAAAAGACTATGTTTTACTGCATGCTCTTAAGGATTTAGACCATTCTCCTACTTTGTCTCAACCAGAGCCCCTTACTATAAATATTTGAAGGTTCAGAAAGGTTTCTAAAGGGAACCTGCTTCTAAGACGACAACAAATGGAAAAAGCAGACTTTCTTCAGACTTTGGTTCAGCAACATCAAAGCTATTCAGCCAAGAATTTTGAACATTTCAAGACTGCTCCGAAGGAAAATTAAGTAATGGGAAATATTTTCTCATTCAGGAGCTCAGGGCCAATTTCTTCAAAAGTATTTAATTTACTAAGTAGTAAAAGTACAAAATGAGTCCATGGGATTTTCAAAAGCATATTATTAATATCTGCTTAACTCCCACTGAAATAGGTAGCTACGTGAATACATTACATTATTACTGAAATTTGCTCTGCTGTAACTGAAAAAAAATCTTGCATAACAGAGGTTCCAGCTATTTTTTAAATTTTGCACTTCGCATTTGACACTGAGTTTTACACCTACCTTTTTTCACAGTGCAAATGCAAATCTGAAGGTTTGGAAAGTTTAAGGATCATATATTTTATGACAATGCAGGTGATTTCATGTTGAATTAGTGCCCAACATCTGGCTCTTCTTCATTGAGTTCTTCCCTCAATCAGGTCCACACATAGCAATGTTGAGGCAGTAAGCACAGTGTGCCGAGATCATGGAAATTGTTTAAACAAGAAAAATGCCTTAAGTAATTGGGAAACAAATTGCATAATAAACAGAGGATGGCAATTATATCTTTGGCTCACCATGCTTTAAATTTAATACTTATGTGCTATTGCTTCTAAGTATGAATATAGCTAGGGCTGTGGAGAGCAAATAGATCCCTGTTCGCAACATAGACAACAAAAGGGGTTACTGTGTCGGTTCTGGACTTCAGCAAATAAATCTGTCATTTTAGATTTAACGTACAGGCAGCTACTGTGGAATTAAAATAAGAGTTCTTTACACCTTCTTGTATTTCATGGCTGATCATTTTAAGAAACAAACCCCATACTGTTGTCTATTGTTACTGAACACAGACACTGCTTTTTCTTTCACCATGGACAGATGCATTTTAACTACATGGTCATTAAACCAAGTCCTGGGCACCATGGGGAAAAGGCTAAACTAACACAGAAATGAAAGAAGGGAGCTGAAAAGAGAAATGGTATTTTTTCCCACTTTATTTCACATACAGTTTAAACTTCAGGAACCACTGCAGGCAGTACCAACCGTGGATTTCTTCTCTCATGTGAAGAAATGTCATTTTCAAGTCAAATTCAGGAGTCAAAAGGTATATTCTTTTAAATCTCACTTGCATATTGAAAATATGGCTTTAAATAAATTATGGCTTTAAAAAAGTTGCATCTTGTGCATAATAAAGTCCTCATCCAGAAGAGTATTTCTGTCTAAAAAGAATGTGTACTTTTATCATAATGTTTCATAATGAGAAACTTTGATCTTCAGCTGTGTTTAACGAACAACGAAGCAAAAATCTATTATTCCTCATAGTTGCTACTCACAAGTTACTAGAGGAAAAAAAAACTATTTTTGCATCAATATCATGATGTACAACTTATGTATGTGCATCTGGTTATAGGATATCATTTATAGGACAATACATAATTCAGTTTTTACACCTCATCTTGATTTTATGAGGTTTGTTTTGACCTTAAATCATGACCTGTTAACAGTCTGTTTATTAAAATTTAATGTGACTCTGTAAAAAGTCCTTTAAACGAAGTTCACATAGGCAAACCTTCACAACATAAGGAAAAAATGCCCAAATTTTTATTTCAGGATTTGAATTTTGCACTCCCCCTTCCAAACCTTTGCTTTACAGTTACAGCCCTACAATGCCAGCTGCCTACAGTTTCCATGATTTCTGCTTTGTTTTCTTCCAAGAGCATTTTTTAATAATCATTGCTAAAAAGCTTGAAACATAGTTGGCAGTACACAAGGAATTCCTTTGTTAAATTGCAACAGTATTCATACTCTATGTATTCTACCAACCAGGATTTTTCATTTTAAAGAGAAGAGCAACATAAACTTCAGCTTCATAGCTCAGTCCTTAATAAAATGAATAGCACTTCAATACATGACTCTCATCCATGCATTTGAAAATTTTTACCATAATCTCAAAATATGGACCCTGAAGGATTTATTCTGATGGTTTAGAGAGCAAAAGAAAACAGACAAGAGTGGAGTTCCCCACAGGACCCATCCCCAAGGCAGGCTGCAGCTGGGAACCCACCAGCACTCCTTGCTACTCTGGAGCAGCTCCCAACATTGTCCAGAGGCAGGGAAATCTCATGTGATAAATACAGATATCAGCAAATGTCATACTGGGGTCAAAGGGCAGAAAGCATAGGGAGAATCTGGTAGGAAGGTGAACCACTGCATAAATGTACAAGAACACCAATTCAGATCCTGCTTGTTTTTAAACAGTTTGAGTCTGTTTTCCATGAAACAGGAGGGATTACTGATTATGCTCCATTTACTTAACCACCACTCATACAGCACTGTAGTCTTTCTGTTGCCTGTGCTGCTGGCACAAAGACTAAACTACCTCACATTTCTAACCTTGCTCTTCTTAAGCTTTGTTCCAAAGGTAGTTCCCCCCAAGACCTGAGAAACATCTCCAGCCAACCAGGTTTTGCCTCAGCAAAATCTTTCAGATCACCTGGGTAAAGTGAGCCCACTCCAAGATATCAGATAGCTTCCACTGAAAATTCTTTCAGTACCAATAACAGAAATGAAATTTCATTACTATGGCAAGGGAAGAATGCAGCACACAAAGACAAAACAGGACCATTAGCTCAGTCTTTCTGCCTCCTCTGCATTATGACAGATACTTTGCCATTTCAATTGAATCTACAAAATTGCTACCGATTACTGTGTTCCTGACACTATTAAAAACTGTACTAATTCTTTTAACTGGCCACAGATATTTATGGATATATTCTCTGTGACCTACATTGTGCCTCCTAACTGCTGGTACTATTTCAGTTTCTCTATTTTTTTTCTTATTTGTTACATTTTGCTGCTTTTTTTTTTGCTACCTTCATTCCCCTTTATGGGAAAAAAATATTTAAGACATCCTAAAACTCTTATGAAACACCTGAAAAAACAATTGTTTAAGTACATTAACCCACACAATTTGCCAATGATGTTTTCATTTCTGGGGAATCAATCCTATAAATCCCAAAGAGAATCATGGTATGTGATATACCTGCATTCCTGAATATAACTATTCTCTTATGCACACGACAAATGAAGTTGTGTCATGTTTATGTATATCTACAATGACTGAACTTCCCTTCAATAACAAAATCAATTTATATGCAAAAATATAGATTTTGAAATGTTATAGCACCTTACATCTTTGAAAATCAGCATGAGTTTTTCAGGACATGTTTAATCTGCATTCCCCCATAGCAATACTGTGGTTTCTCCACACTTAGTCAGGAAGATAAAGGGTTTGACTTTATTGTTACAGCTATTCATATATTGACTCACCCTCCCTTCAGTGGTTTGTGGCAGAATCCCCTAGATGCCTATTTCTGATCTGCAGGAATTCCTGTCCCAGGTTGCAATGCTTGGAAGTAGGCAATGGCAATTTTCGGTTCAAGTAAGGTGCCCCCTAACCCTTCTTTCCTATGTTCAGCAATTATATGATTCATCCCTCAGGTTTAAAGGTTTCAACTCCTCTAACACTGATGAAACAACCCTGAGTACCTAACAGTGCCTTGGGTGAGCTTGGTGTTTTGGTTCAGCTCTGCCTCTGCTCTTGGGGCAGGTGGTTGTTACACAGTTGTAAATGATGAGACTTCCATCTTCTTTGGTCACTGATTTAATGCACAAAGCCCCTATATGCACTGTTGAACTATCTGCAGATTAATCAAAGAAACCAGGTCAGGCTGGATGGGGCCTTGAGCAACCTGGACTAGTGGAAGGTGTCCCTGCACATGGCAGGGGTTTTGGAGCTAGATGACCTTTCCAATTCAAACCATTCTATGATTCTGTGATTCTATGAAAACCCACTGGCTACCAATCCTGCTCTGCTCTGAAAAGCAAAAGAAAAGATTTTGCAGTTTCTGATGTAGCCTCCAAATTCCATGTTACCAATCTAACACTAAGAGCAGCATTGCTGCTAATGCAAAAGTCAGCTACTGAAGCAGGGAGGAGACTCAATTAGGTCTGCATAAAAATGCCAAGAGCTCTGGCCAGCATGCAGGTCCTGAGACCTGGCACAGCCCACGGTGACAGGTACAGCACAGGAGGAGGCCAGGCAAGATGGGGAGGCCAATGCATCAGGTGGATGCAGAGCTGCAAATCTGTGTTAGGTTAGAGATGCACTGGGGCTGCCCAACCATACAGACCCAATTTCACTTCACTGTGTTGTGTACATAAACTGGTAACACAAACCAGCATGGATCTGCAGAATTTGATGATTTCAATGCCCAGGAGTGGCAGCTCAGCCTTCAGGCTGCAAGGACGAGGGTAAGAAACCTGTGTTGTGGCCACCATGGGAACCTTGACCTCCTCACCTGCTTCCTCGGCCTCGGTGCTGCCTCAGTCCTTTTCCCCCACTCCCCTGCATTACCATGTTATATTGCATTTCAGCCCAACTTCCCTGCAAGTGTATCTCAGGTCTTATAAAGTGTTGACAGGGTTGGGGTTTTCTGTTCAAATCCTGAGCAATCCCGTATTCAGGAGAACACAGGACATTTGGCAACAGATGCTGAAACTTTTTGTAAGGACACTCTATAAAGAAAAAAAGCTGAGGGAGACAGATTAGAGTCTGCTGAAGAAATCAAAGTCACAGTTTTCTTCTGTTCCCTGTGCCCTCAATCCTCTGAATCTCTGAGTTTATACTGAAAGTATTGGAAACTTGTAAAATTTCTTACAAATATTGGTGATTTGTAAAATGTTCATTGTTCGTGTAACACGATGAAGGGCAGGGCCAAAACCTGCAATCTTGTATAACTGAATTTACCTATTCTCAGTAATTCACAGAATCCAGATAAATGCATTCCTCAGGGGGACAAACAACAGGTTCAAATGACATTTAAAATAATTGTTTTTTTCTATTAGGAAATGCCACAGAAATTCCTTATCTGATACAATTAAAACCAAAAATAAAGGCTCGCATGCACACTCCCATACTGAATTGTCATGGAAAATTTAGCTCAAGCCTGAAATTACAAAAAAAAATCCAAAATGGAAAAATTAAGATGCTGATTTTCAACCTATGTATTTCATAGAAAATTTAAAACTGACTTCTTGCCCTGGTTTCTTTGTCTAGAAGAAAGTTGCTTTATAAAAGTTAAAATGAAAATATTGCAGCTGGGTATCAGACATCTAAGCACACAGATCCAGCTAACACGTGGTTTAGCTATCTGCATGCTTTAAGGGGCAGAACAACTTTGTTCTGCCACATGCCAGCGAAAGAGAGCAGAACAAAAAAAGCCTTTCTGATGTACTGCAATGACAGGTCACCACAGAAAAGCAATGATTTCATGGTCTAGATTTCTCATAGGTCAGAAACACTGACAGTGTTTTCACTGAGATTCATTATTAAATGGGGAAGCAGAAGAATCAGGCCAGTCCTTTGTTCACTGAAGCTCAGTGTCAGGGTGACATGACCATAATTTCTCTACATGAATTCAGCACTGTGCCTTTATGCTTTGTAATATTTATTTCTGAATAAATACTTCAGCTGAAGGAATAATTGATCCAAAGTCTTAAATCCAAGCAGAACTGGGCAAACACTTTTCCTGACAGTATTCAGAAGGATCAAGATACACCCAACTATTTTCCTAGGTTACAAGAACCATTCCTCTAGTTTCTCAAAGGACAGATTTAGAAAGGTGCCCCATAAAAGACTGCTAGAGTACACATTCAAACTGTAGACTCACTCCTACGGTAAAATGTAAGATACAAACCTGTTGTCAGTAATAAGCAAGTTAAATATTTAATAGTACAAATGCTGGTGGTGATTGAGACATTTAAACCATTTTCACTTCTGTGCAAAGCAACTACATAAGCTGGAAGATAATTTTCCCTCTCTGTTCAAAACTATGCTATGGATAATGCAGAATTACTTAACTACAGTGGACTTGGGTTTGGGTTGTTTTTATTTGGGGAGGTATTGTCTACAATTTTTCTCACCCTCCCACCCTGTGACTTCAAAAGTGTCACTGACAGGTATTGGAAAGTGTCACAAACAGGAGACTCTCTTTACCCCTCTCTTTACCCAACATTCACAGCAAAGAAGCCCCACAGCAGCACCACGTTACACTCTGCAGCTTTTGTTCTTAACAGGAGCTCTTCTACCTTGTCTTTATTTTTTTTTTGTAAAGTCTACTCCAAATATTACTGATCATATTCTAGTAGCTGACAAAGTGTACTAAGCTTTTGCCTACACAGGATGACCTTTTCCTGTGAAGCCACAAAAGGAAAAGGATCTTTTTAGGTAAGTAAGGTGACCGCCAATACTTTCCAAACACTGCTAGATCGTGTATCAACACCAAGATAGTTCTGCCTTCTAATGCATGATGTTCATGCATGTCCATCATGTTATCTGGTGTATGCATTTTACAAGTTCTTCTGTGCCATTTTGCTCAGTACAGTCTAGTCTTCCTCCTCCTAGGATCTATGGTAAAACAATCTGCATATCCTGTCCCATTGAAGGAAGACAATAATTCCTTAAGCTCTTTACCAAGAAATTAAACATCATCACACTACTTCAGGTACATTTCCCCATCTTTATTTCCTGGATTATTTTAAAACAATGCACACCTAGTTGTGCCTCATAACCCTTCCAGCACATCAATCCCCATCTTTTTGGCCTTTCCTTTTTCTACAGAAGAATGCTTCACTTGCCTGAAATACGTGAACAAAAGTATGTGGCCACAAGATGATCTGTATTGTTTCAATATAAGACAGCAAACGTACCACAGCTGCCAGTTCCCAAGATACTGTTTCCATGGAGAATAATTTGTATTACCATCTAAAATAAAGGCGCAGGAAAACCCAGAGGCAGTGAAGCAAGAAAACATGCAGGGAAGAATTAGCTCTAGATTTAAGCATACCGTGGAATTCTTAGGTGAAGGTGATGTCTTACTCTAATGCCTGTTTAGTTAAGCCCTCATGAGTAAGTCTTCATCTGCTTTTTGAGGATTCACTTCACTGCCAGTGAATTCAAAGGGGTGGCAGTGCTAGTTCCAGAGATTTTCCAGCTTCAAAGTTCTACTGCGTTAGTTACCACAGCATCCCAGCCTGTGTCACAGATGCAAGGAAAAAAGGTCTGAAACTAAATTATGTAAGTACATTAAGTAAATTATGTAAGTACATTGTGAAATTGTATTTCACAATATACAATTTCTGACATTTTGTTGTCATTTGCTGCTCTCCATCTTATAGAGACCACTGACACCTTCCTAAACCATCTATCTATAGGGACCATTGACATCTTCCCAAAAGATACTGCCCAGAGCCTTGAGTGAGCTTTACAAACTCTTTACAGCGATTCTGGACAACTCATACAGGAAACACAGGTATACTGTCACCTATCACCACACCAAGGAGCTTGCTTAGAATATCATCACCAAAGAATATCTCCAGCTGTAACAGTCTCTGCTGATAATGCTGAAACATATGGTATAAAGGGCATGAAAAAACAACTCTCTTTTTTCACAATAAATTGCATCAGACCAACTATTCTAGAAGGAACAAAAGAAATGCAGTCTACCTGTACTGCTCTGTCACTTGCCTTTCTTCAATCTGCCATCCTGTTGGCCTCTTTATTTAATGGGAAAAGCCCAATGATCCAGGCCAGGCAACAGAAGTAAACTCAAGCAAGGCTTTCTTGGCTGTAATCATCATATCATACAAAGGCTTGAGTTGGAAGGGACCTTACAGATCATCTAGTTCCAATTCCCCCACCAAGGGCAGGGACATCTTCCACTAGATCCGGCTGCTCAGGGCTTCATCCAACCTGGCCTTGAAAACTGCCGGGGATGGGGCATCCACAGCTTCTCTGGGCAACCTGTTCTAGTATCTCACTGCCCTCAATGCATTCAGTCATTTTCAAGCAGTGGTTCTGCAATTCATCAGTTACTTATTGTGGATTCTTGTAAGAAGATCCAGAAAAGCAGGTTCACACACACAATTAAACAATCCTTTTCAGCATCTAATCTATGTCTGCTATTGATTCCTTACAATCAGCAGCTTTTCTTCTAAATCTTGTTTCCCTTTTTAAAGCACTTTCTCCAAACACTGGTTGCCACGTATTTTCAATCAGTACCTTTAGTTTATGCAAATCAAAGTCTCATCAGTTCTGTGGTTTCTTCAAGGTGGAGTTCAGTTGAAGAGAAAAAAAGAAAAAACCCTCAGCAGAAAGACATAAAGACACTTACTGCATTTTGGGTGTAGATACATTCCCATGTGCATCTAGGTTGCACTCACATAGGTATGTTTGTGTTTATATTTGAGTTGGTTCCTCAGAACCTGTTAGAGACACTAAATAACTCCACTGCAGAGTAGGCAAATGTTGTCAACAACTGTCAATTCAAGTGAAAAAAATAAAATTCTGATTATAGAAAAATGCGTTTGAAACAGAAGTGAGGAAAGTGCTAAAAGCTAGGTTGAGTGAATTCCATATGAAGACCTAGCAGGAGCAGAGAGCAATATGAGTCTGCAGTGGATGTGCAGCACTTCAATTAGGAGTTTAAACATGTCATTGCAAAATGCAATGTTCATTACCAACCAAGGATGACTGTAAATAATTTGCTGCTTCAGCTGTTAACATTTGAGGGGTTTTTTTCTGCCCTTTCAGTTCCTACATCCCTTCCCACATACTGCTATTTTTATAGATAGCCAACACTACCAGATGTCATTTTGTCATCTGCCACCATTATGCCATCACCCTTTTCTGATGAGGTTTTTGCTACTTCTAATCTTTATATTACAGTTAAGGTTTCTGTCATTAGGAAAGCTGGTAAGTAGAGAAAGAGGTGTTAAAAAACAAAGTCTTAGTTCAGCCTCCATAAATGCAAACAGTAACTAAGCCATATATGCTGATCTCTCTCTCTCAAAAAAAAAAACCCAAACCCAAACAAAAAACAATTACTGAAAAGGATACCATTACTTTGCTATCAGGATTTGGTATGTTTTTAGCAAAAGAAAACGTATATCATTTGAAAGACTGATTGGGTTTGTGGCAGGTGGAAATAGGTGATCTGACTGTTTTATTCTTGTATTTTATCCCATGACTCCAGTGCTCTCAAGTCCCAGGGAACAGTGTCTGTCAGAATGATATATATCACTGACAAACAATAAAATATAAACAGCAAATCAAATATAAACAAGTCTGCAGATGGAAAGAGGAATTAGGGAAACATCTCTGGGCTGCATACAGATGCAATATTGATCCAATTACCAATGCATAAATGACCAAACAAGTGGCCCACTGGCTCAACATATAAAAATAATGCATTAACACAATGATGCTTGAAGGGACAGGTTTATTATATCTCCCACACCTTTTCATTTCTGAGCCGGTGACCAAAGCAATAATGAAAACCTTTATCCAGAAAACATTTACAGCAAAACACAATGTATTTGTGCTGTTAATTAAAATGCTATATTGTTCTCCTCCCTTCTCACATCCAGGGTGATTCTCTAACTTTGCAATGGCATTTCCCACACAGTAATGCTTAAAAAACTACACTAAACACAACATAATCCTAAATAATAATTCTTTTTTAATAACCTGGTATAGAATACCTTGCAAACAAAAGACACTCATTCAGATTTAATGACAGGTACTGTATTTTTGGCAACCCTGGAACAAACCAAAGAAAAAGCAAAGAATTACTCTATAACCATGAGGGAAAGAAACATCCATCTAAATGTAGAGGATTCATATGGCAAAACTAAAGAAAAAATCCACACTTACAGCAGATTTTTTTTTAATTCTTAGTGCAAGAAACATAACCAAGTTAATCACAGAGTCAGTACTAATTAAGAATATGGAAAATTCTCCTATACAGAGGTAGAGTCCAGTGCACAAGGCTAAAACGATATTCAATAGTCTAAACAAGACTGAGCCAGGTTTTACGGAATCCACTTTTTAAAGTATCAGACTGTATGTACATACATACAATAAATAGACTATACAATCTTTAAAGTAGTTTAATAAACTTCACAAAAATTATAGTAGATGCATTGATATCTTTACATAATCCAAAGTTCGTATCTCTATCACCCAGAAATGGATAAAACCAATATTCCTGATATCAAGTTAAATGGAAAATAGTTTAGCAAAGTGTTGATAAATCAAAATATTTTACACATTTTTAAAGCCTAAATTTATGCTTATAAAGGATGAATTTCAAATGCTCTGAAAATGTTCCTTTTGATACTATCTGTAAAGAGGTTTCAAATGCTGTAATTTGTTATAAACACTTGCCTTACATTCCATGTTCAAGGGAAAAATGGACTTGGATACTCACAGTTCTGATGCATTGGCACAACAAGAAGTGACGAGAATTAGATTATTTTAAAGGCCCAAAGGACACCAGGAGAATTTATGGATGAAACCTTCATGTCTCAAACTACATAAATCACATTAGAAAGTTAACAGAAAACTGTTTGGTTTTACTACTTCAAACCTGTCGGTGCCTTTCCGCCCGGAGGCACCTGATTAGCATCGCTCTGGGAGTCAAATGTGCATCTCTGGGCCCCCAGGTTTGCTACAAGCCCATAGGGCTTAACAAAACAAACATGGAATCTTTTATGGGTAACAACAGTAGTGCATAAATCAGGGACGTCTGTTGCCATTCATTTCAGTGATAGTCACAAGGAAAGGATTTCAGGGAACTGAGAGCTTTCTGCTGCATCTTTCTAAACTGTGCAAAAAAAAACGGGAAAAAAGAAAATCACCCTGGGGCATTACGAAGCAAATATGCTTCTACTGACAAGTTATTTTCTACAAAAGGTTCTTTCAATTGCCAAGGGGGCAACAGCTACAGTAAAGAGGGAAATAGTAACAACAGTAAGAGCTTAATAATCAGAGTTGGAAATTATGTTCACAGTTCGGTTACTCTTAATTTCTATAAGCACCTACGCTGAAAAACATGAGGGTTTGTATTTTAGCTTCCAAATCAAATCTCCTTGTGACAAATACCTTGTTAAGATTTCCATTCTGCTCTTCTACAGGCCTTCTCATTAGAACAATTTTTTTTTATTATTTTTTATTTTATACAAACAGACTCACTTTGATTTAAAGTAAACATATAAAAATCGAGAATATTGCTTGCAACAATGGACCTGGAGGTGAAGGAATGAACTAGTCAGGCCATACAAAAAAAAAATCTCCCTCAAAATGAATGAATTCTGCTAAACTTCTAATGCTATGAAAATCTGCAAAAAGGATCACAAGATCTGTTGCAAATTTCAGAGATTTGGCCCAAGTCTTATCATCATCATCTCAAGACTTTAACAACTGTATCTTTATATTACGGAAAAATAAATGATTCCAAGAACTCAGGAAGGCACACACACCCAAGTATACTATAAATAAAATACATCATGAAATTACTAAGATCTTCTGATCCCTGTACACACTTTTGGTTCAGCACTATGGTCAAGTTCTCTCTTTTGAAATACAATAAAAGGCATACAAGAAATGTAACATATGCATAATAATTAAGAAGAATAATGCTAATAAGACAGCTTACAGAGAAAAGTGCAGTGAAAAAAACCCAATGCTATTTATCCAGGGGCTTGTGCTACTGTAAATACAGACTTTGTATTTCCTGCTGTGCAAGGGGAAGAATTTATCCTGGGAAGCAGCGATGAGGAATGCAAAAAAACCCAACAACAACAACAACAACAAAAAAGATATTAAGAGAAATCTTTAAGATGGAAATCTCCCAACTTCTTCTCCTCTAGTGCACAGTCATCTGACTACATGGTTTATTTTCATGCTGCCATTTCCCTTCATGAGTACAGTATAATAGAAAATGGCACAGTTCTTAAATATTTTTCTGCCTCTACTTCATTTTTTTGTTTCTTCTTTCAAGCACCTGATTTGCTGTTTCCTCATAAAAAGTGTAAAGCTGTTAGTGAAAGTGAGAAAAAAATTGTTGCTCATCATCTCTCCCGAACACGGATTTCTCCACTTCTCCTTCCTGTAGGTTTTCACTCGTGTGCTACACAATGGGGAGGCACTGTAAAGGCAGCTTGACAGATTTAAAAATAAAAAAATCGAAAGTCTTTTTTCTTTATTCCCCCCGCCCCCAGCCCACTCTGAAAAAAATGGATGGATGAAACAGTACGTCCGTAGGAATATTCCAGTCTCCTCTGTTAGGAGATAATCGCAGGGGACCATCTAACCACAGTCAGATTGTCAGCACTGACCGACCGTTTCTTTGCAGCTTTCCTGAAGTCCTTGTATTTATCTTCACACAAGCGAGAAATGGCCTGTAAAAGACGAAAAAACCCTCAGTTGCATTGCTCACAGCTGTACAGGTGAAGTAAGGCTAAATGCAGATTCCTACATACAGGTAGAATCACAAGAAGTCACTTCATTAAGCAAAACACATGAAGGAGCTTCTCCCCAAACCCTCACTCTCAGTTCATTAGTCTTAAAAGAAAGACTTGCATTGCCCCACACTTTTGAAGGACTCAGAGAGCATATCCCAAGCCTTTTCTTTTCAGGTTAACCATCACAAATCTCACTGAGGGAGCTGACAGTGCTTATCCACTGCTACAAGGCAACTGATATATAGCACTTCATTGGTGAAAAATTGCAGAAAACTTAATAAAACAATTGTAGAATATGTAAGCATATTTGGAGAATTTATAAAGAGGATGGCTCTTAATTATTTTATTTTCTAAAAAGTTTCATAGTGATTTTTTTTTTCTCTATTGAGAAATGCTCTGGCAGAACACTTGCCCTGCTTTGTTTCCAGAGCTAATATTTATTTGCCTTTCGGAAGCAGGTGGTGATTTCTGTGTGATCAGGCTATCCTACATAGTGTCAGAGGAAAATGTAACTCATATTCGGAATACTTTAATTTGCATTACAAATACACAGCAATTTTAAAGCCTTTTAAAGAAAGAGACAAACATTATTCAAGCACTGACTCCTTTTATACTATACTGGATTTAATGTTTTATGTTTCTCCTACTGTTTTTAGTGAAGTCTAAAACAAGTATTTATGATGGACCTCACATGCATAAATATACTGTGCCCTAAAACAGCCTGCCTATTAGAGTTCATATGGCTGGGACAGGCTACAGTTGGCATCAGTAGAGATGTCATCTCTGCTGATCAAACATGCAGAACTGCAGAGAAAGCTCACTGCAAGGAGTACTCAAGGTCAAATTAAAAAATAAGATGAACTAAAGCAGTATTTTTATTTACTCAGGAATGGTTTCAAGTGGTATCTCAAGATAAGATGTTTAATAAAAAGTACTGTACAAACAAAACCAGTACAAGTGTTTGATTATAAAACAAGGCATTACAAATAATTAAACAGCCTGACTCTATGGATCATCATTTTCTTTCTTGATCTTTATTTCTATAGCACAGTGAGTTGTAGCAGTGAAGAGTCCTTTAATTTTAATAGTCCTGCAAAAACCAGAGGCAGGTATGACAGAAGCACACAATTCACATCTGAGAGCAAGGTCACCTAATGCTTTGGTCAAGTCAGCCAGAAAACATCATTAAATTAAAAAATAAAACAAAACCAAAGAAACAAACAAAAACTCCAAAACCACACACACACAAAAACCCAAACCCCAAACCAATAAAAACTACCACCACCGCTAAGAGACCAGTTTCTACTTTTCAGTTGAAAACTGAATTTCCTTTTATTAAGACTACTCTTGAACACAGTTTTCTTTCATGGTGCATATGAAGAGAACAAGAGAATAAAATAACACAAATACTCCTATTGCCTTTTAGACCATAATTTAACTCACTTAAAACTGCTTAATAACATTTTATTTAATTTAACCAGGAACTTAATGGACTAAGAGTTTATGCAATTCAATCAGATTTAAAATTCAATAGGTCAAAAGTGTTTATTCATGAAATAATGTCCCAAGGTATGGCTTGACAGATAGGTACACTGAGGTGGAACTCAGCTTCTTTTCGCTGCCAAGTCAGACTACTACTTTAGGCATCAAACAGTCAGAGAAGGTAATGACTTCAAAATTGCCTGCTTCACAGCAAAATTTCTGTTCTGGGACTTGATCAGACAAAATGAAATTTTGCTTGGAAGTGGCATTTAATATTTTGCATCTCTAGGCTATGCTGATTAATCGTATGGATAAGAAACACAGTGACTCCCACTTAAAGCTCTTCTGAACCTAAAGGTGCCTTTTCATTTGCAAGTAATTTACAGAATTGACATTTGGAGGCTATTGGGCAAGGTAGTTAATCAACTTTAGAGTAACATATGGGGAAACAAGACAAAAGCAGAAAACTGTAAATATTTACTATTGTCTTTCAGTTAAAATATATCCAGATAGTTTATAAACACCTTTCTGTCATCTGATTTCTGCTGCTTTTATTGCTAGGAAAAAAATATTTTTTGACAGTTGCAAGGGACCATTTCTCATATGAAATCAAAACATTATTTAAAACAGCAAGATTATTTCATCAAGTGAAATTTTGTTGGAATTGACTGAAATATATGTAATCAGCTAGAATGAATACATATATATTCTTCCATTATATACATGTACACAGAACTAAAGTCGGTTCCTCCACTGAGTTATGTGAATCTAGATGAGAATTTGTCACTGGAGAAGGGGACAAGCAAGGTGAAAGAAGGTGGGAGAATAGCAGTAGTAGTAGTAGTTGTTGTAGCAATTAGTAGTAGTGTAAATATGGGCTGCATGCATGTTTGTGTAGGGCAGGAAAGCAGCATGGCTGGCTGTGGCTTCACTACCAGGAATGTTCAAAGGCACACAACTGTGAGTGCTGCACAGCCTCCACTAATTGACAAACCAGAGAAAACAGCAGGGACAGGCAGCACCAAGTCTGGAAAAGTTGTATATGAAGAAAATGTATTGTTGTGATGATGGTTCTTCTTAATTTACAGAGCATGAAAGAAAAAGCAATTGGTTATTCTTAACAAAAGAGAAGGCAAGTTTTGCTCTGTTTTGCTTTCCCTTTGCTTCTTGGATAAGAGGGATCTGAACATACAAAACACACAAGGACTGCAATCAGTCACTGCGACACTGCGAAGCTGAAGAGATACAAAGACACTTCTCTACTTGTAACTTACATATTTTTCTCCCGTTTTTTTGGTCTGTTTGATCTATAGAACTGTATCTCCTAGGGCCAAGACAATATAGCATGTATTTCAAAGGGTTTGAACTATGTGCTCAAGTACCATCCTAACAATAAATAGCTCAGACAACACACAGTTAAACTGGGAGGGCACTAATGAATGCTCTTACAAAATCCAGCCTTGAAACAAGCACAGTGCTAAGATCACAAGCAGTAGTAGGGTAGGCACGTTTTGTGTACTTACCCCGAAGAGGATAATCTGACTCATATTTACCTGAGTACATGGGATAATAACCAAGTGTGAGAGTAGGAAATTACAAAATAGTGGATTAAGGCTGGACATCCAAAACCTTCTTGGCAGAAAAATCTCCCATATTAGCATACAGTCCTCAGGAGAAGCAAAGGAAGCCTTGACATTTGACATAATTAAAAGGAAGAAGAAAACACACTACAACATATGCCAGTTGGAACAAACTGCATTGGCAGGTGGACAGACTAGATGATGTAATAAAAGGTTATTTGCCATTTTTAACTTGCTTGATTCCATACAACAGGAAAAAACCCAAGAAGGGTCATAAAAATGGTTTCTGACTACTAGGTGGACTGGTGTAACAACTCCAGGACGCTTTAGTCCACAGACTAATGAAAGGTAAGAAAAAAATTACTGTCATTTAGTCATTTAAAAGACAAAGCTGCTTCTTAAGCGACAACTGTAAGAACATCAATAAGGAAAAACATCCACTGCAGATGCTTGAGAAAGCAATGTAATTTTTAACAAGTATTGCAATGTCTCATAAGACCTCTAAGTTGATGGATCTTTTCCAACATTTCCATTTGATGAGGAACAGTATTCACTAGCACTGCCCTTGGTCTTCTTAAGGCGTTTTTGGTTTTTTTATCACAGATGTGTTTGCATGTTTATCACTCATGATGTTTGCAGAAATTGTAATGCAGATTCTGCCATGTCAGATCTAATACTCTTGCTTTAGATACATAAAATAGCTTTAAAATGCAAAAGTAGCAAAAAAAGCATAATAATATTACCATTTCTCTATGGAAGACCTTTTGTGATCTCCCATGCCAGTAAATAAGTTGCTTTAAATCTTAGGACTGAGCAAGGTCTTTTCAGTTTACCAGACAGGGCAAATCCTTCCACTGTATGTGTACATTTGCTACAAGGCTGCTGTCTTTCATCACAGACTGCAGCTTTTCCCTCAGTATCAAGAATATCACAGCCTGTGTGGTACTGCATCTACTCCACTTGACAATCCAAGCAACTGTTTTAAAAACGGAGAACTCTGGTCTGAACAGCACACAAGAGACCTAGAGAAGTGCTGCAAATGCATTTTGATAACTCTTGGCAAGCTAAATGCTTAACTGTGTTCAGGGAACTAGGCTATAAATTATGCTGTCAAGTAGTTTCAAGGGCACACTAATGACAACCAAGTACTGCCAGGGAACAAGGTAGTCCCCTCCCTTCTGGCCACAGAACAGAGGCAAGGAGGTGGCAGACCAAGTTGGTTTTACAGTAGATACTCTTTCTCTGCCCTGAAGACATTCTCTGACTAGCAGGGTTATTTACAGCCAACTTCTGCTGGCAGCACAAAGCATCCTCAACACGGGGAAATTTTTAATAATGCAGGTTTATTGAAAAAATATTCCATTAATTCTTTTTAAATATGCCTTTTCTTTAGTTAGTACAGAAGAATCACCAGTATTCTCTGGGTATTTACAGTCATTTCCTATTTTTCTTTTCTTCTAAGGTTTTAGGAGCTATCACTGTCACCTTCATTTGTAACTTGCTATTATACACTGTATGTGATATAGACTGACAGTGTTAAGAAACTGTGCTAAATCAAAAAGTAATTAATTTAATTTTAAGATATGAAATGGCATTTATTATCAAGACCCCCATGCCTTAGTAAATCACCTCTCCTCTTTTTCATTTAAGATTACAATCCAAATGATTTTTTTTTAATATTCTCTTTAATATAAACAAAATCTGATGCAAATTTAGGTCACACTCCATACACAGAATTAAGTTACATTCTTATTGGAGCTACCTGTGAAATTTAGAAAGAATATTTAGAAAGAATGAGAAATCTAGTCAAATTTGCTTTGATTCTTTCTCCAACACTTCTTGTTCCCACTGAAGTCACAAACAAGACAATTAACATTCCCACGCACCATTTCCCCCCACAAAAATGTGCACAGTACTGCCTGCTTGTTTTATAGGAGCACTAGGAATTTCAGAGCATGCAAAGCTCGCTCTAAACCACAGGTAAACAACCTCTAGTGCAAAGATGTTATGTAATTAAAGACGTGTTATATTAAAAGCAGTCAGCATCTAATGAAAATCTTCCAAATTAGTAACGAAATGTGCTCACACTCATGCAATAATGCACTTGAGAAACATACCAGAAAAATCAGGAAAAGTATATTCCAGTCTTGCAAAGGGCCCACAATTAGCTGATGATTTAAATTCCTCCTGTGTCTGTGGGTATTCTGTATAGTGCCCAGCATTTCACAGGCCTAGACCAACATAGTGCTTTTGGCATATGGTATATTCAGGTCTCATAAGCATTCATGATTTATTCACTAAAGGCATGTGCTCATTTCTGTTCTGCCATTACTGAGAGAAACACCACAGGAGATAACAGGCTTGGATCCACATGAAGTGAATCAGTAGCAGATAACAAGAACATGGAATAGCTATTTGCAGCAACACTTGTTAATATTCAGTCCTTTAAGGTGGATAATCGGTTTTAAGAAACCAAATGAACACACAAAACTAGACTGTGAATAGTTATGATAAAACTTGTGGGTACTTTCACAAGGCCAATACAGACAACTGCAATTGAAAAAGAAATGGAAAGCAAGACAAGGTATGAAGCAAATTCAGTCAAGTGCTGTTCCCACAGCCAGCAATACTCAAGGCACTAATAAAACCATGATGAAAATAGGGCACAAAATACTCTAACATGTCATGGGAGTACCTGGGAAAAGATGGAAGAAGGGAGAAACAACGCAGAAGTTCCAAATCCCCCTATATATTTAACACTGAGCATTTTAAAAAGAAAGTGTCTTACCTCAAGTTTATATGCCCTGTCTCTGCTGAGGGGCTCCAAAGGAAAACTCAGGTTATTTGCTTCTGCCAGGGAACGCAAATCAAAATAATACTTGGCATAAACACTGGAGGGAACATTAATATTGAACTGTAGCAGTTCAAGAAACTGGCGTTCCAGCTCATTCCTGCAGAAAGAAGATAAATGTGAAGACATGTTTCAGAGTAAGCATTCGGAATGTAATTTTACTTTAAATTGCAAATAGTATAAACCAAGTTCATTTCTTATTCTTGCCAGATGCAATTATCCCAGCCTAAGGTTTGACCTACCCTACCAAGTTCTATTGGAGTATGTATGCCAGTGAGGAATAGGAGAGATGCTGCACCTTGCAGCTGCTACTGTGATGCCAATCAAGTCCAGGCACAAAGTTTTGCTAGTGGAAGGGGCACCTTTATCAGTTTAGCTAATACAGTTTGGGAAAGAAAATCCAGCAGGAAAAAAAAGTTCTCGTAGTTTCTGCTGTACCTCCACTAGGTGGGTCTGCACACACAGCTATGCCAAAACAACACATACACATGCCCTAAATTTGTCAGACATGTCTTATAAATGCGGCACATTTTTCTAACACCTAAATTACTGGAGAACTTATTTATTCCCTTCAGCCTTTCATAATCAATCACTTAGAATTAGTCACAGGAAACCTGAATTTTTCAGCATACTGTTTTTTATGAATTTTTCCCTTAGATGCAGAACCAAAATTCACAGTGGTGATTATTTCTTTTCCAGCACCTAAAACAAATGTGTTTGTCAAAATACCTTATAGGAAGAGAGGTTTTATTTGAGCTCCCACTCTGTAAAGCTTTGGTATAGCAATATGTTATTACCTACACTGGTACCTTAAAAAGTATGTTGAGAAATAAGCTAACCAACAAAATTAAGGAATGGAAATTTTCATCAATTGTACAGCAACTAGATATCCTACATAATATTTATGCAGGGACATATGACACATTTAAATCAGTGACTTCAAGATATGAGAAATAAAAAAGATAAATGGGCGCTGAAAGATGTTTGCTGAAGAGCATAGTGACTGCACAGCTCTGTTACCAGCAGGCATTGACTCTGATATTGCTTTTAAGTTACATTTTGACTGCTGTGTAAGTGTGCAAGGAATGTGCAATAGAGGTTGCACAGCTGGCAACAGAAGAGGAGGGATCTGAGGGTAAAAAGTACTGGCACAGTAGTTTTTCAACACTGAATGATTTTTCTTCTTCTCCCTCTTTACTCTTATATCACTCTTACATCATAATCATTGTCCTTCTTTATCCTCACTCTCTCTCTGCCAAAATTCTATGTTTACATAATGATAAATATTAATTAACATTAAAAGACTAACTAAAAGCTAGATAGGGACTCTTTGGCATGAATTCACATTGCTGAAGATCGCAGCTTTTAAAAAATCCAAATAAAAAAATTACATTTTAAGATGTCTATGAACAAATACAGAATATTATCTTTTATACTGCCAAGATGGTATTTTCTGCAAGTTAAGCCTAAGGGTCTACATTAATGGATAACACAAAGCCTGTTTTAATGGCGAAAGACATTGGCTGCACCTCTTTTGAAGAGCACCCTCAAATCTGTAAGGAAAATACATAGCCTCAGATTCTTACTATCCCCTAACTCCCAGATCTGAAAGTCAGCAGATTAACTCCAGCTGAGAAAGGAAAAAAAACACAAATATTTTTTATTTGAACTAACGTAATTTAACTAACTACCATATCCTTCTTCCACCATACACCTACCTGAGACTGTTTTAGCATGTGCTTTCTTGGGGCACTCCTCAAATTGACACAGAAATTCAATATAAAGTTACATACAGGACTACAGATGCCCACTGCATTTCAGTACTCCCAAGTTCTCTACTAGCTTTTAGGCACAGTCCACTGTACTGATGCTATAAAACCTATAAACCTATAAAACACTGAAAGGTCTGCACCATGTTTTGCAAGATACACTTATGCTGAATGATTCACAGCAGCTGAAGATTTTGACGTAGAGCTCTTCTTCTGCCTTACTAGTACAATGAAAGGCCCCCTCTTGCTTAGAGCTAGACATTTCAAAACATCATACTGTACTGTACCAACTACCTGAAAAATAAGAAAGAAGGAAAAAATCCAGCACACCACAGATGGGTAGGGGGAAAAAACTGGAAAAACTGGCAGCAGAAATATAAGCACCAAGTCAACAAGCACCAACATCTTTGCTGGGGGAGTCACAAGGAGACCTAAACATAAAGCCCGTGAACCAGATCACCAAGTACCATATAGAGAGCTCAGGCTCCACAAAGGCTTCTGGTTCTGCAGTTTGTGAGAACCCCAAAATCTTTAAGAAAAGGTTAAGAAGCTGAAAACCTTAAGGACAAGGACTTTGGCTTAGGTGCAGCACAGAAAGAAGGCCAATGTTAATATGGGTCTGCCACGTGAGTAATGGTGTTATATAGCTCAAGTGCAACTTATAACAGTAGCACCATCACATGTGTTTGTCAAAAACAATAACCTCTTTTTCTGTTTCCTTTCACACCACCACAGTATGACTCATCACCTGCCTTCAAGAAAAGTCCTGAGAATCAGCAATTTCAAAACTCACACTTATAACCATTCTGATTAATACTGTCATATGGCACAGTCTAACCTGCCACTCTGCTTCAAGCTTTTCAGCACTTCAGGTCATGTCCCAGCTTCATAAATACTTTAAAAGCAATGAGATTGCCTTGGAGGAAGAGCGAATGGAGGGAGACTCTTACTGCTACTAAGAACTCAAAAGCATGAAAAGGATCAAGGGAAAAAGTAATTTAGAAAAATCATTTAGGAAACAAACAGTCAAGGAAGCATTATCAAATTATTCTGCATGGAATAATATTACACACAGAAATGCGAAGGGCCTGATTTTGGTTTTTGTCCCTATTATCTCCCTCTCCCCCTTTTATTCTGTAAACCTCATTCTGTCTGGGCTATGTCAGAAAAGAAGCATCATCAACCATTCTTAAAGTAGCTTACACGTTTTAAAACAGATACTGAAATGGCATTACGTGGTATTTCCTACCTGTATATCGAAGTAAGCTTTCCCCCAAACTAATGAAAGTATCTACAGCATACCACAGTAATGCAAGTGTTTTGCATTGTGTTTTTCATTTTGACTCGGGGAAAAAAACCACCCACCTTATTACAAATCTCTTGTTAATACAAGATTTAGAGATAACTTTCCTAATGCTTGAGCAATGACAGCTACTCAGAATTTATAAGACTTATCTAGCAGTGCATGAGCATGCTTAATTTAAAACAATCAGCTGACTCCTAACATTCAACCTTTCCCTTACAGATCATTTTTAGACCAGCTATAAAACTGACATACAGCAAAATATTAAGAAATTAAATTATGGCTGCTGTAGCAGAAACACTTGGCCTTTCACTGCTCTGAGATTGCAAACCGAGATTCAAAAAACATTCTGCCTGCATAAACATTTCTTCTCATGTACTTCCCTCCTTACCCTCCTCCCAGAGGGGTTATCCACAACAACCTCTCTCCATTGGCTGTGATCCTGACTGAAGTGAGCTAAAGCACAGACAAGTCTCTATAGTTTTCATTACAGATACTTAGCTCTGCTTCAAAGAGCTCTGAAACACGTAGATACTGTACTAAAACATATTTTTAATAATTTTATTATTACTGGTTCTTATGAAAAAGGGGTGCACCAGTAGACTGGAAACATCACTCTCTGAATACACAAGCTGCAGTTGAGGGATCAGCCACCCCCAGCACCATCCCAGTGCCAATTCCAGCTGCAGCCCTTCCAGCACTGTTCTCACACACACACCAGCTCAGGTGAGGGCATCTCAGAAAATGTGCACAGCCTGTCACTCAGCCCTGAATGTGCACATGATTCAGACCCAGGGCACTTCAGCCAACATATGTAACACCTGCTAACCCACCAAACCAAAAAGCACTAGACTATTTACTGAAGACTCATTCTAGTATTTGTGAACATTATGATATTAATTGCATTTGTTCTTATTACAGTTATTTTTCTATTGCTGTTGGAATGTACCCTCAATAAGACTGGAATATCCAGCCCCATGTCAGAATTCTCTATGTTGTTAAAATACGCACTTAAGAATGCCATCTAACTAAAAAATGGAAAAATGGAATTTTTTTCCCATTTGCAACTTAAAATAATGTATTTCTAACACCTTGGAAACTAATCCAGCAGGATACAGGAGGGAAGAAACCTCAAAACCCAAAGCATCAATTTTGAAGAACGGCAATAAATAAGTGGGTGATTATCTAAGGTTCATTAGGATCACAATTTTTTTCCTGCTTTACATGTTTGTCTACTGTCTGTACGGAAAATTAGCATGACAGTAAATGATGCTGAAGTGAATAAATGCAGGCCCATTGGA
This sequence comes from Pipra filicauda, assembly GCF_003945595.2. NCBI lineage: Eukaryota > Metazoa > Chordata > Aves > Passeriformes > Pipridae > Pipra > Pipra filicauda. Next base: position 1,481,649 of record NW_024104310.1, read on the forward strand.
CGTGGGGATTTTTGTCAAATCATACATTTAAATATTCTGCTAATCTGTCTTCATTATTGTGCATGAACATCCAGGGGTAAAATACACTTCAGCCAGAAAACACAAATAATTCATGTCTTTCATGTAAGCAGCTGCCAAGTAGACCTCATGCCATCTATCAGCATTTACCATGTTTAGATCAACACAAATATACAAACTTCATATAATTTATGAAAGAACTTCCTGTCACCCTCATACACATAGATCTTGGCATTCATTGACAAAGATAAACAAACTGCACTCACATGTCTTCGACCGTGATATCTTTCAGGATCTGGCAGTAATCCACATTCCACACTGCCTGGTCGTCCCAAACTTTGGATGCCAGCAGAATTGCCCCCAGTACAATTCGCTTCCAGTTTGCTGGACAAATATCTATCTCTGCATAAGTTAAAAGTCTTTCAAGATATACCTGTGGAAACACATTAAAATCAAGACTTGATCTACTTTGATATTAAGTATAAATGGATAATAAAACTATTCTCACAAACCCATAGTGGTAATTTTAAGACAGTAATCCAGTCTCAAGAAGATTCTTTTATTATAAAAGTTGTAAGTTTGAATGTATACATTATGACAAGCTCATAACTGGATGTGATAAATCCATTTTAGTTGGCCTTTGCTTTCTGATGCTATTAACCATTTCAAAAGGCCAGATGTCAGACTCACAAATACAGCATTTCTTCTTTAGCTGTGACTTGCTCCTGCCTGCCACCCTAATGCTAAAGAAAACCTTACCATTATCTTATAATACTGTAAAACAAAATATCACTAATAGTTCAAAAATTTCTTTTTCTTCGCAAGGAAGGCAAAACAGTATTTAAGCACAAAATTACAAGTTCTAAATTATGTGTCAAGCCCATTACTAAAAATGGAGGTTTGTCTTTTTATTTAGAGCATCACTCTGAGAAGATTTTGATGTACAAAATTTGGTATTGGGAGACCACATAAACACAATGCTCAGTAAAAAGGCTGCACATGGATCTCCCCAGAGTCTGTACTACCTGAAGGTTCTGTGTAAAAGGTTGCCTTTTGTTTTCCAGGCAGCCTGTGCAAGCAACCCCCTTACACTCTATATTGCACAAAATAACTTGTAATGTTTCCAAGCAAAACTGCTCCTTGAATTACAAACAAACAGTATTCCTTGGAATTGTCCTTGGAAAGCAAAAAACTTCTTTAAAGCAACACACTGCGCTAACACAGGCAGCGTCATAAGCAGAAAGCCTATGGAAGCCATAATATCATGCCACTCAAATTAGGAAATGAAATAAATTTGCTTCACATCAGTGCAGATTTTGACTTCTTACTGTAAATGCAAAATCTTTTAAATTTCAACTTTTCACATCCAGCTTTAGTAGATTTTTTTAATGAATATTCCACATCTACAGATACAAAAAAGATAAAAAAATCAGAAAAAACCATCCTTTCTTACATGCAGCTCTAGCTTAGAAAGAGAGAGAAAATAAAAAGAAAAAAAAAAGAAAAAAGAAAACGAAGTAAGGATTTTGTGTGGGCTCAAATTCAAAGGCATTTAGAGAAAAAAAAGTAAACAGATGAGAATTATATTGCAAAGAAAGACACAGAATCACAGAATGGTTTGACTTGGAAGGGACCTTTAAAGGTCATCTATTTCCAATTCCCTGCTGTGGGGAGGGACACCTTCCACTAAACCAGGTTGCTCAGAGCCCCATCCAGCCTGGCCTTGAACCCTTCCAGGGATGGGACATCCACAGCTTCTCTGGGCAACCTGTTACAGTGTCTCACCACCCTCACAGTAAAGATTTTCTTCAACAAGGCCAAGTGCTGGGTCCTGCACTTTGGCCACAACAACCCCCTGCAGTGCTACAGGCTGGGCACAGAGCAGCTGGAGAGCAACCAGGCAGAGAGGGACCTCGGAGTTTGGATTGACACGAAGCTGAACATGAGCCAGCAGTGTGCCCAGGTGGCCAAGAAGGCCAATGGCATCCTGGCCTGGATCAGGAACAGTGTGGCCAACAGGTCCAGGGAAGTGATTCTTCCCCTGTACTCAGCACTGGTGAGGCCACACCTGGAGTACTGTGTCCAGTTCTGGGACCCTCAGTTCAGGAAGGACATTGAGGTGCTGGAGCAGGTCCAGAGAAGAGCAACAAGGCTGGTGAAGGGACTGGAGCACAAGTCCTGTGAGGAGAGGCTGAGGGAGCTGGGGTTGTTCAGCCTGGAGAAGAGGAGGCAAAGGGGAGACCTCATCACTCTCTACAACTACCTGAAAGGAGGTTGTAGCCAGATGGGGGTTGGTCTCTTTTCCCAGGCAACTATCAGTAAGACAAGAGGGCATGGTCTTAAGCTGTGCCAGGGGAGGTTTAGGTTAGACATTAGGAAGAAATTCTTTACAGAGAGGGTAATCAGGTACTGGAATGGACTGCCCAGGAAAGTGGTGGATTCTCCATCCCTGGAGGTTTTTAAGAGGAGACTGGGTGTGGCACTTAGAGCCATGGTCTAGTAACCATGGTGGTAGTAGTGGATCAAGGGTTGGACTTGATGATCTCAGAGGTCCCTTCCAACCCAGCTGATTCTATGATTATAACCCTACCCTCTTTCAGTTTAAAGCTATTTATAGCCCTTGTAGTATCACTACAAGCCCTCATAAAGCTTTCCTGTAAACCCTCTTTAAGTACTGGAGGTGCTATAAGGTCTCCCTGGAGCCCTCTTTTCTCCAGGCTGAACACCACCAACTCTCTCAGCCCGTCTTCACAAGGAGAGGTGCTCCAGCCCTCTGATCACCATCATTACCCTTCTCTGGACTCATTCCAGCAGATCTATGCCCTTCTTATGTTGGATACCCTGGAGCTGGATGCAGCACTCCAGGTGGGGTCTCACCAGAGCAGAGCAGAGGGGCAGAATAACCTCCCTTGCCCTGCTGGTCACACCTCTTTTGATGCAGCCCAGGGCACATTAGGCTTTTAGGGCTGTGAGTGCACATTGTTGGGTCATGTTGAGCTTCTCCTCAAGCAACACCCCCCCATGTACTTCTCCTCAAGACTGCTCTCCATCAATTCTGTGCCCAGACTGTATTTGTGCTTAGGATTGCCCTGACTCAGATGCAGGACCTTGCACTGGCCCTTGTTGAATGTATTTGCACAGGCTCACATCTCAAGCCTGTCAAGGTCCCTCAGGATGGCAGTAAAAAGGGAGCATGAACTTGCCACTAAATAGCTTGATATTCCTACACCACCTTCATTACCATATTGATGTATCTTCCAATAGCATGTTGAGGGATATGAATAATTGCTCTTGCTTCCTTGGTGAGAACTTGGGCTTAACTCCAGATATATAGTGTTTGCTGCAATGAGGCTCTGTATCATCCTTGGATAAAACTGAAGATGATAAATAGCTCTCCAGCAGAAAGGCACTCAGCGTAACTTTCAACTCCTTTCTTGTAATTACTAAAAGAGCATTTTCTTTTGTTCACTTGCTGCAGCCTCCTTGACTCAGCCTTAGGTTTTAAGTGCATGTGTTCAAGTAAGAGAAGATAGAAAAAGCTAAGACTTCTTCTTGCAGCAAACCTTCATAAAAGTTTATCAACGTCCTCAGCTAATGTGGGAATTCACTATAATCTAGGACTTGTGACAGCATCAGTGTTATCTTTGAGACATTAGTGTATTTCTTCAACTTTCAAACAAGCTCACTCAGCCACACACAGAGTCTTTGTTCTAGCTCTCTCTAGCTCTAGTTTGGAGAGAACCCACTGACTGCAGACAGGGATATTTAGGCTGGTACATACTTGAGCTCTCACCCTGCTGATGTAGAGCAACCTTGTAACAGCAGCATACACACAGCCAGGTGAGCTCTGTCTCCAATGCAGATGTGCCAAAGTTCATTATTCCTGACAAATGGAGCTCGACTGCTGGTTTCATCTCGGAGCATTTCAATACACGAGGCCCTAATGGGATGTAGTATCAGCCCAAGCACCACTGATGGGATATCAGAGTAGGACAGGCAGAGTCTGCCATGCACTCACTACTGAAGGGGATGCTTCTGGTGCTGCAAAGATGTGCTGAATCAGTACAGACTTTTGGAGAAGGGCCAGGTGGCTCTCAGCCTGTTTGAAGAGGAAGGCTGGTGGGGTGGTTAGTCACTACGCTACTCATCCCAAACAAACTCGTGGCTGGTGGGAGAACACCACCTGCTTTTGCTGGCAAAAGCCAGCCAGTCTTCCCACACATGCAGGCAGATATGCTCCATCTCATTTAAAAAAAAAAAAAAAAAAAAAATCACTGAAAATGTTGGCCCTGAAATGGTAAATGTGAGATGTGGAAATACCATTTGTAATGCAATTATGTCTACACATTGAATAGTGTCTTAAACACAGGGGTCATTTTCTTAAATATGGGGTTTGTGTCAGACTGGGATTCTGAGTGTACTATGTGGTTCAGTGTATTTGCCTGTTGTAATGAATTTCACCTGCTTAATTTTCAAAAGCAAAACACTTTCTACATTCCTTTAGAACTAGATGCCATGAAGTCATATAATAATGCAAATTTTAAAAGATCACAGTAGAAAAGAATATTACAACTTGCATCCCAGAATGCTACAAAAAATTTACTTATATGTCAAAAGACAAAAAAATGCAGAAGAAACAGTGTGAGAAACACTTTTTTTTCTTTTTTTTTTTTTTAAACGAAGTCTGAGGACCTCCTGTCTTCTGGATTATTTTGGCAGGCCTTCCTTTACAGAACTAGAACTAATGAGCTTTTAGTATCTAGAAGTTAAAATATAATTTGCCTCCACCCACCTTTAACAGCTCTATCCATGCCCAAAAATGGAACTAAAGCTTAAAACAAATTGAAGCTGATCCAACATTTTTACTTTTCTTCAATTTACTTCATCCTTTGCAGTGCCTGGAAGTAAGCTTTTGCAGCAAAACTTTTCAATACTGCTCTATTAAACATTCAAAAGCTGAATTCCCAAAAGACATAGATTTATTCTGCCTTAATTCAACAGCTAGTTTGGCTCAAACACTTTAATAGCATCCAAGACCCATCTTCATCACACTTATCATTGCCCACTAACTTCTATGACTATATGTTTATATAACTTTTACAGAATGGTAACAAGACTACTTATATAGACTAAAGTTACTGATGTGACATTAGCAAAAACTTTCAGTGACTTCAGTCAAACAACATATCGTTCTGGATTTTTCCCAGCTTGCAAAGAACAAATACAACCCAGTGTTAATACCAACAACACTAAAATATTCAAAACTCATTTTTACCACAATTCAATTCCTAGGTGAAATGAAAATGCAATTCTGATTGGGAAAATGCCAATGGACATTGGTCTATCAATACATTTTTACTTACTAACTCAATATCTCAGAGTCTGATACCTCCATTATTAGTCTATGCATTTGGAAATGAACCACATGGTTCTACATGACTATCAATCTAACAAGCTTTGATGGACAACAGTTGCACCTCATTGGAGACATTTTAATAACTGAACACAGGTCAGAAGATACAGTGCACAGAGTTAAGATTTCAGAAGAGTAATACTGGATTATTATTTTCCATCTCTTCCCACAGACTCACACTAAGATTTCTCAATTACTGACTTTTATACTTGGAGTATCAGCAAACTATTATTTAATCATAAGAGAAACCAATTTGGTGATTTGCCTTTGTTAAGAATTCACTTACCTGAATGAAAAAGAATTTATTTCTACTAATTAAATAAAATTACCACTCCATGGGTATAGATAATCCCAAACTGGTTCTGAGTTCACTGAACTCTGGAGAGGTTCATTAAGATGCAGCAGCCCAGGAATGTAGTTGAATGGCTTCCAAAGACATTTCAGATCCAGAGGTACTGAACTAATTTGTTTCAGCACATACCTTGAGCTCATCAATCTTGCAGACCTGAAACAACTCCATGCTGACCTAGTTTGGATGCCTCTGATCTTGACTCCCAGGACCTGGACTTGCAGTGGCATGGTGGAGAATGGCATTTAGCCATCCATTATAACCACTAGTCCAAACACAGAACTGTAACATGGCACAAACTAAAAGGATCAGCAAGAGCATCCAAGTTCCAGCAGCGCTGTTTCAGCAGGGCCACTGCTAAGCCTGAACTAATCCCCAGGGTGATTATTTGCAGTTGGATGAATCCATCCTGGACTAATAACATCTAATAGTAACCAACCACAGTATCCAGTGTCGTCCCCGTTATCTAGGATGTCAAGCTCTCCATGATCCTGGATAGCAGAGTGTTGGTTACACAACATCCCAATCAACAGAACATAAATCGTTTGAAGAAAATGAAAACTAAAGATAGCACTGAAGAGTTCAGTTTTAATTAGTGTGAAACAGCATCTCATGTTTCCCATCTCAGAGAGCATTATACCAGATTTTGGATATTATATAATACACTCAACTAAAAAGAAAAGTTAAAATACTGGAGAACGTTTCTTTCTCTTTTTTTTCCCCTTCAGGAGGATATATGCCAATATGAAAGTGTCAATTCATTTCACTTCAGTACTTCACAATCACAAAAAACACTCAAATTTTATTAAAACCTATGGGGTTCTTGTAGAAGTTTTGCATCTCTTTGCTACATCATTTTGAAGCTCTTCAACTTTAACTTCCAATACCCTACTGATACATCTTACCACACTGGAATTGCAGTCTAAGCACCCAAAATACCATTATTCTTTTTTTTTAGGCTTCCCTAAAACAATGGAGAAGGTTTTCTGTGGAGGTTATGAAATTTCCATCCTCAGAGAAACTCAGAACTCAACAGGTCAGCCTGAGCCAGCTAGAAGTGCTTTGAGAAAAGGCCAAATCACACATGACCCCCAGAAGTCCCTTCCAACCTAAATTATTCTGTGATTATATCTGTCTGCAGTACTAGAATTTCCTGTGGTGCCACATGGAGAGGTCAGAAGTTGTGTGTTGCCTCCAAGGAGGCTGACAGGGAGTCTCAGCACACAGTAAGTGGGCAGTCACTGAAGAACATCACTGACATTACTAGAGTAATTCTGAATTTTGAGGCAGCAGAAAGAGCAAAGCACTATCTTCTCTCATGTGGTTTTTATATGGCTTTATGTCAAATTATATCTCTATTTTACCAATAAAACTTTAATTATTTCTCACTTGATTTACACTGACAGAAAGGAGACAATGTTTTTGGTATTTTAATTACCATAATAGAGAATCTACAAATGAGCCTGTATTTGCAAAGACCTCATTCCCTCCCTCACTAGGTAACCCACACTGGAAGTTGCAGGAGCACAGAGTAACTAATAAAGATATTTCCATCCCAACAGATCATGGAGAAATACACAGTCCTCTTGCTTTAATGAGAAAACTTCAGTGTGTCACAATGCCTTGAAACTAAAACAATATCGGAAACTAAAACAATAACGGAAAAGACTCTAATTGGTAGTGGGTCTCATATAGCCAAATCACGGCTCTAATCCAATCACTAAATTGCCATATGCTCTGTTTTGTGCAATCAGCCAGTTCCCTACCACGACTCTCCAGAAATAACTGTGCTTTGCAATTGCCCAGCTGGGCATTTAAAATGTTCCACAAAGGCCTGGTGCCATCCATTTGGTGGAAAACGACATCATATCATCATGGTTCTTGCAAATTCATCCCATTTCTATTTTTGAGACCAAATGGTAAAAAGAAGTAACAAAAGCAGTCACAAAATTCTGAAAAAATGTGAATAACTGCTAAGTACCATTGTAGATAATTACAGGAAACACTAAAGGAATTGAGAGAAAGGTCACATATCTCCAGGTTTGCCCCGCAATTTACTCATTTTAAGACAAATATCTATAATACATATAAAATGCACTCAAACTATTAGGCCTGGAGCACAGCTACAAAGCCTTTGTTCCTCTTGGTCTCCTCCAGAATGTCCCCTGACACATGTCCAGCTGCCCAGGGGCTCAGGATTGACACCACAGATGGAGGGACCTTCTCCAAGTGTGGCCAAGTGCTGGGCTTCAGCCACCTCTCAGGGAATGCTTGAAGCCCAGGACAAAGGTGGACACCAGTAATATTGGATATACACAACTCTCCTCATGGGTTTCTTACACAGGACAGAGCCCAGCTTCATTGCTCTGCCTTCCTCACCACCCATGAACCCTTGTGGTCACTGGATGGAGAGTGACAGCAGCACACCAGGCAACAAATATTACTTTGCATTGTACTCCAAGGTCTTCAGAGGAACCTGCACCTTCCATCAACCATGTAAGGGCTGATAGTTCTATTGGGCCACCCGAAAAGGACCTCTGCTGCAGATCAAGTATCTCTACGGACTCTGATCCCCTCATTTGTGTTTTTGTTTTCTTTTAGAGAAGTAGCAGATTTTTTTATATGTCGATTGAAATAAATATTTTTTAAAAGGTATTTTATCAGCATTTAAAAGTAAAAATATTCCAGTGAAAGGAAATCAATAAAAAACTTTTTCCATTCGCCTAAACACAGAAAACAAAACTGTCCTAAATACAGTAATTTTCATAACACAGTTCAAGAGTACTCTCTCTTTACCTACTTGCCGAAAATGTGACCAAAGATTACAACAACAACTCAGGAACATCTGGTTGGATTAATTAAATCCCTATTTTGCATAAGGAGAATTTATTCTTACATACTTCAAATTTCAGATTTCCCAATATCAAATCCCCTCAGTACAGTACGAACTTTGTACCGTATTTCAAAAGCATTATCCTCTGAACCTCACAGAATAATTTAGCTCAGGTACTATATGTATTTACATATCACTTATCTGATCAGTCTATAGCATACAGACCTAGCATATTTGCAAATGCAAAATGTGTCCTCTCTGAAACTACTATGGACACGGAAGTATATTAAAAGAACCTTAAATCTGACCTATTTGCAAAAAACTCAGAAAGTCATGTGAAGGCAAAGCAGAAAACCTGGACCATTCTGCACTTCAGGTCTAGTTCATAGGATTGTTTTCACAGAACAAAAGAACAAAACATAAATATTTAATTCTCCTGACATGCAAACACTGTACTGTTTTTCTGTTGGTACACTCCTGTTCACATTTTTATTTGCCATCCAATTAGCAGAATAACATAAGTACAACTTGCCACCTCTGCACTTAGGGAGATGGTAAAGAGGAAACAGGCATTTCTCAGCTTTGGCAAAGGTGAGAATACTCTGGGGTGAGGGAGATACACATGGGCATCACTTTCCTCATGAAGTCAGGTCACAAAGTATAGTTCAGCTATTGTCTGGGACTAAAACCACCATCTGCAACGCTTTAAATTGGCAACATGATTCTTAAATTCTTATGGTATTATTTTATAAATAAATAATGTGAATTTGTACTTAATTGTTTCAACCTGAGATTTTAATTTTCTACCTATCAGTATGGGAAATCTCTTGGCAGCTCTGGAGGCTGTGTGAAAATTAAATTTTTTGTTTAATTATAAATTGGTTTTGCTGTAATAGTGGAGGCTTTAATTGAAATATTTTAATTAAGTGCTTGAAGCAACACAATGCCGGTTTTTTGCTGGAGACTGGCTTATCTCGCAGTCTGGAGTTTCACATTTACTCAGCTCCTGTGCTGAACACAGACTTGCTATAGAACTAATTGTTACTGCTGCTTCTACCTGGCTAATGGCAGGTACAAGACAAACAGCGAGTGCATTCAACCACACACCCTGGGCCACGTTAATAGTGTGGGCAGTAAAAAGGGGTGCTTAGGACTGTTTAAAAATAATTAGCATGAGTGAAAGAAAGATAAAGCTGTAGCATCTTGTTCAAAATGTACTGTGATCCCCAAAGATACACTTCCTGCCTTCTGGCAACCCTCCCAGGGGGAACAAGTGGCAGACAGAGCTATCAGATTGCTCTCTGACGGGTGGCCAGACTATGGCAAAACATAAGCTCCAGCAGGGAATGCTGATCTCTTCTCCAGACAGGATAGCAAAACTGAAAGCACTTGCAAGGTTCATGAGTAGCAGCATCAATACTATCAAGATTTCAGGAGTGTGCGGAGGGGGGAAGGGTTCATTGCTTTTTCATAGATTAATTTCCACATTTGAATATTTCAGAAACAACACAATCTGTGTCTGGGGCCCCTCCTGATGACACGAACAAAAATAGAAATGGAATCTACAAGTACAGAGGAAATTGAGAACAGCAGCAGCAGAATTTCATACTTGTAAAACACCATCTGAAAACTTTGAAGGTTTCTGGAGAGACAGGTCAGGCAGGTGTTATTATCCTGAAAACAGGGGCAAGAATAGCTGAACAGTAAACTCTGATCACCTTCACCAAATCTGTCTGTAAACATCTGTATGGCTGCTTTAAGAACTACGCTGTAATACACTTTCCTGTTACCACTGTGCTGGGTAAAAAAACCCAAGTCACATAAGTTTTCAAGCACTAACAACTATGGAAACTGCTTCTGTAATAAAACAAATGAGTTAAAAACATCTATACTTCACTGGAAGTCACACCAAAAGAGTTACTTACAAGGAAACCACGCAAGAACCAGAAGTGGCAAGGAAGAAGTTAAAAATGAAAGATATTGAAATCTATGCCTGGGTTAACAAGATTTGCAGCAAAAAACTTTCCATGCATTGCAGTAACAGGAAGATATTGCTACTAAAAAAAAAAAAAAAAAAAAAAAAGCCCCTCTCCTGTTCTACTACACAGTGCCCGCATTGATCAAATAACCTAAGATTGAATAACAGATAAACTACAAGACTGAATTTGACAGTGGATTAATTAAATTACAGAAGAACATACTGATTCACACAACATATCTTGTCTCCAGCAGAAATCATTTAGGAAGAAAAGGAAGAAGGACAAGCACTTAGTGCAATTATGTAAAAGAGACAGGCAAAATGTCATTTCAGAAAACAAGTAACGGCTGGGTCAAGTAACTAGGTAGAGTAATACTACAAAATGTAAGGGTGGAGCACTGCAGGGTGTTTCTTGCCCTATTTCTCTCATATTCCTGTTCTGTACTGGCTAGTGCAATTCATTCTGACTGTCTGAAGGAGAAAAACCTGCCAACTAATCTTAGAAGCCAAGGGAAATAGATTAACAGAGGAAATGAGTAGGCCTGGGCTTCAAAATCCACCTTCTCCTATTTCCCCTTCTTCCATCTAAAATGCATAAAAAAGCTGTTATGAAACCACATGTTGTAGTGGTAAAAAACCATTTTGTTATTTTAAAGTCTCTAAGTCAAGAACATGGCCAAAATTGTGCCTGAAAGCTGAAGACACTTGTCAGAGTTTACAGGATAAAAATTTCAAGAAAATTAAGAAATTCCCAGCTGGTGGAGATCATTTTAGCTCCTTCAATCCACATTGCTATGTTGATCCACACCAGCTGAAAATTTGAACCTTCTTTTGTGTTGTGCTATTTTTAAGTAGCTAAACTTCAGACCTGAGTACAGTTGTTAATCCCATGACAAGAATAGTGGAAGTAAAAAAGAGCCATCACCAACATACCCCAGTCACTCACTGAATCCTTCATGTGCCTGTCAATTCTTATTAGTGCTATCAAACTACCTACAGCTGTTCCTGAGTCTCTGCTGAGTGCTCCAGCGACACACAGCAACCTCCTGAAAAGTTGAAGCCTTTCTGCTTTTAACATTCCCTCTTGTTCTGACCAACTATGCCACTTGCATTTTCTAGGAGTCACCTTAGCAGCCTGTAACATTATCACTCTGGTAGGGCACCCTGGGTTTTGCATCACATGCTACCCAATCTCTTCTTCCATTACTTACTCTCCCCAGGAAAAATGAACTGTATTATCTCTTCCCATCAAGAAATCTCCTTGGTCTCCATGGTGAGAAAAAATTCCCTGGCAGCACCTAGATCTATTAAATCATACAAACCCGGGCTTTGAGAACAAAACTGGGTCTGTCAGATGGCTGATGTCATCTCTCAGACACTCACCAGGGTGACAATGGCACATTCAGCAGTCAGTTGAGCAGCACTGAACAACGTCCGAACAAAGCGGTAAATCTGTTTCTGCTCCGGGTCATGTTTGTCATAGTCTGGTGGCACTTCGGATTTCTAAGGAAGAAATACTTCCAAATAGGTGACTGAAACAAAACGAAGCAGACAGAAAAAAAGAAAGACAGTTCACATGAAAGGGAAGGAGAGGCAGGAGAACTTACCGAAAGGGGATGAAGGTTTTCATCAAAAATATCTAAGAGCATTCTTCCGTCTGTGTCCCTAAAAAGCATTAAAACCAAAGCAGTGTCATTATCTGAACACAACAGCACACAGCCCTCATAGACATATGTATTGTTAAAACTCCAACACATCCCATGCTGCGGGGTGCTTAGAAACACTGATGAAATGTGATTTTCAAATACAAGTTGGACATATTCTGCCATAAGGTTTCTGTGTAATATGAAATTCCTATTACAAAGTACACTACAATATTCAGTTTTCAATGCCCACAATACAAAACTTCTGTGGTCTTTACTGGGAGGATTAAGAAGTACTACTACAAACTTGTGATAAAATTATCCCAGCTTACTCTCCTTTTTTTAACTTCATAGTCTCCACCCTTGCAATCTCTTAACTCCTCCTCCTCCTTTATTGTCAACATTGTGAATGCTTACCAATACGCAATGCTATTTTTGGAGTAATCCTTTAGTTAATACATACATACTTCACTTTTTACTTTTTTGGAAAACCCTATTGTACTAATAATTTCTGACAGCAAAAAGGAGCATATACAAAACATTCAGACAAAATAATATTCCTCTTCATTGGTTTTCTTAGCTATTTTTCTCTCTCAAATCCCTGTAGCTCAATATCAGCGTGCAAGTTGACACAACTTCGCAAGTCTAACATCCAGGATGCAAGATAAGGTATTTGCTGTGTGTGATTTTGGTAGGAACACTAACAATCACAAAAGCAAGTGGTGTAACAGTACCAGTTAGAACTGGCACTTTCTGGACAGATGCATCCATGTGACCTACTTATTACAATCCCATCTTTATTTTTAGCATCTCTCGTACTCTGGTCATAGAGTTCTTAAGAGAGAAACCACTGAATATGTCTTCTATCTTTACTCAGCAGCACGTGTCTCTCAGAGCATGCAAACCACAAGTTTTACAGTGGCTTCATGTCTGCAAAATGTATTTATTAGCAGCTAACATTTAAACCTCAATATCCGAAGGCGGCTTTTTTTCCTGCTAAAAAGCAAGCTAATGCTGCAAATAAACACTTAAAAAAAAGAGTACCTAAACTGAAACAAACAAACAAAACCCCACCACAGATGGGGATAATTACTAGAAAATTCCTGATCAGCAAGGATTTTAGGCCACACTCTTTTACCACTCTTATACCCCTACATAAAAAAGATAGTATCTTAATGCAGAAGTAGTCTCCTTGGAATCACTGATGTGCTACAGTATGGTCCTTAATAAGAAGAGAGAAAGAAATAATATCCTAGTTTTAGGATAGCTGCTGCATGCAGCTATGAAGGCACATTTGATTGCCCTCAAAAATCTATTAAAATAAAAGTTGAGATATTTTCAGCTTCACTACAATTCATACTGTCCTCTTTCAAAACTAGACCATCTACTGATTGATCTAAGCATTCTTCATGGTTAAATTTGATGGAGTTTATTTTATTTTGTTTCTTTATTTAGAAAATTCACCAAGACTTATGCATTCCTTTAAAAACAAAATGAGTATAGTTTTTTTACCAGTTGTTGAATAGCTAAGCACAACAAAAGCTGCAGAAAACTGATCAGTATAACTATGATAGGGAGGCACTGGGAAAAGAAGGAATGATAACCAGAATGTTACAATCAAATGAAATGTGGGAAAAATATGAAGAAATATTACATTTCACATACAGTTTCTCAAAAAAACCCGAGATTGGTGAGAGTTTAAAATATTAGGAAGTAACTTATTTTAAGCCTCCTGTGCAGAAGAAAAGGAACAACTAAATACTGTCAGAAAAGAATTCTTCTCTGGCAGAGCAGATGCTTGACTCGTCTTCTGTCAAAATCAACCTTGAATCTCTGTAAGAGTTACATACTCCCCACCCCCCACAATCTACCACATACGTCAACAACTTCCTTTTCGCCTATAATAGCAGGAAACAGAACATATGTTTTGCTCTTGCTGTTTCAGCAGCAAGTACAACTGAGTGCTGTTATCACGTTGTCCCTCCATTCCTAAATCAGAGACAACCAAAGACAGAGCAGTCATTCCACATCCTTCGTTTCAGAGTTGCTAATTGACACACACGTCCTGCTCCAGCATCACCGCCAAGACCGCCTGTCTCAAGTGTGAGCACGGCACCTCCCCACCCCAGGCACATTCTGGAGGAAGCAGCAGTGACCAGTTTCCTGAATAAATCACCTCTCCACCCCACAAGTGAAAGGACAGATAGCAACTTTCCCAAGAAGGTAACATTCAGGGGCCATTTGTTTTCAAGATGCTGACATGAGGCTCTTTATTTTATAAAGGTTTGGTCTCTCTATTTAGTAGTTGTAGGTCAAATTTGCATCAAGTTCTGCAAGCCCACAAATGGGCATATTTTTCCGCAGGCAGAAATCAGCTCCATGGCAATTGGCATGAGATGACACTGGTGTTCTGTGGCTCTGGATTCTTCCTGCTCACCTGTGAGCTCTTACTGAGGTTTCTCACCCTTTGTAGCTCCTAATGTGCCCCATTCTCCCAAGCCTTTCACTCAGCTGGCATGATACTTTAACAAAGCACTTAGTAACTTATTTCTACAGAACTCTGGAATCTGATTATCTTTGAGATTTCTGTTATTTAGTTGAGCATAGCAGAAATGGACTAGTTAACCAAACTAATCCAGAGACCATGGAGAAAAGGTGGAAAAGGAACCACAGATGGTTAAACAAGTAATCCAAGCATGACCACTCATGCTTCATTTCCTGGGAAATGAGATTAAAAGTTTGAGAGAAGATTTCACTCCAACTTTTGCTTTATATATTGCCATGTTTCAGTCCAAGGCCCACTGATGTCTTGGAAAGTCTTCTAAGAGCTTTCAGCGGGAATCAAGCCCTAAGCCTTTCTGCCCTTGTGCACTTTTAAAGATTTCTCTTGAGATGTCAGCCTTGTTTTAATAAGTGTGATGGGTTCCAGTGACCTGAAACATGGTCCCAAATGACGTCCCAGCTGAACTTCAAACTCATGAGTAACTCCTTTTGTTCTAGTTGGACTTCTTATAGTCCACAAGGAAAAACGTCTAAGTGGCTTGTTAGATCAAGATCTAAGCCAAGTTCTCTGAAAAGGCCAATTGAAAAGCCATGCACACAAAAGTCACTTAAAGTATTTATACAATCTCTCCTTAGAAATGTCAGGAAATATTATTTTAGGATACTGTGACATATCATGAGGACAGGGAATTTAAGATACAAAAGCACAATTCAACATGAAGAAAGCTCATTTATATGCCAAGTTACTTTTTAAAGGACCATTTTTCTATTCAATTTCAATCAACTGGACTGAGTTGAGATCTAAAACATACTACACCAGAAGAGATAAGCCAGAACCTGCTCTGTTTCTGAGGACTCTTGAATTACATCCATTCACAATGTCTCCCTTACTTTATAATTCATGGTTTTTCTTTCAAAATCCATTAACTAACTGGTCACTGATATGCACAGTTAACTTTACAAAGGTGTAGCTAAAAATATAAAACTGAAAGACACTATTCAGATTTTTCTATATATAATTGCAACTTATAGCAACAATGCACAAGTGCCCAATGCACATAAAATCACTGAATCATCAAAGTTTTTCAATGCTGAACTGTACTTCCAGATCTTCATGGTACTTAATCCTCCAATTTTAATTTTCCTCTGTAAAATAATATATATAAATAAAATACATATGTTTCTTATTTCTAGCACAGGA
Organism: Pipra filicauda; assembly: GCF_003945595.2. NCBI lineage: Eukaryota > Metazoa > Chordata > Aves > Passeriformes > Pipridae > Pipra > Pipra filicauda. Next base: position 1,497,586 of record NW_024104310.1, read on the forward strand.
ATCAAGGAAACTACTACTCAAAAACATTTTAAAAGAAAAAAAAGCATGGATTTTTAGGGCTTGGGCAGTCCATTTGTTACGATAAAAGATATTTTCGGTACAAGATTCCATTATTCACATACCTGTTTTTGATGTGGTAATATATTGCAAGAGCTACGCTGTAAAGAAAAATACAGAGTTAATATCTCAGGACTGTCAAATGATATTATCAGTCATATTAACATGTAAATTTAAAACCTAGCACAACACATGACAAACAGTACGCTCAACGGTCTGTTTTCTTTTGTTCACTGTTAGATACCAGGAAAACTGCTGTAAACAGACAATTTTATAGTATTTGTTCAGCACACTTCAAGTGCGTGCATCCTTTTTAGTGGTAATTAAGTACCTTACAAAAATACTCATATTCCACATATCAAGTTGCATGTACCTTCCCTACTCCACTACGTTAATGATAAAACTCCTACTGACTTCCAAGGTTGAAGATAAAGCATCACAGGCTAACATGAAATGTTGAATCACCACTGGCTTATGATTTTATATTTAAATTCATTAACTTTTGTCTGTCTTCTATGTACTTATTCACATAGCAGACTCAAATAATAGGTTCCTGCAGTTTTATGGCATCAAGTTACTTATTTTAACTCAGGAAAGCTGACTCCCTGAATAACTCAGTGCATTATGCATTTCTCATGCTCTCAACCACACACCAACGCATCTCTGTTTATCTTCTGCACAAAGACAAGAAGTGTCCTTATATGCACAGAAAGCTAAGATTTTGGTTACATACACAACTAACTGATCTCATTCACATTTGAGATGGAAGGAAATTAAGGCATGGATTCTCATGGTTATCCTCCAGTTTCCAAGTCACAACTCACGCTTTACTCTCAATATGGCTTTACCGAAAGATAAAACCAAGCCAGCACCCTCCCTACTTACTCCAGCAGCATTAAACACAGTCAAAGCTAAAGGGGAAAGAGGATGGAGCAGGGAGTTCACCAATTCTATCTGTTGATAATTTCTTTTGTCAGTGATTCATTGTAAGATGCTTATGTCTTAGACTGATGCAAAATTCCCCCCTTTTCTTTTCCATAAAAGGCATTTTAAAAGAGTCAATTTTATTGAGAGTAATTTTATTTAAGAGTAATTTTATTCCAGAATTTTTACATGAAAACTGAGATAATGCATGTTAGGAAAACTATGTTTGAGCTGCCTCATTAGTAGAATTTTAAATTATTTTAGGTTTGGTTGGGGGTTTATTTTGAACAGCCACATAGGGGAAAATAGTTTTCTCAGTTGACAGTAAATATATTTCACTATACTTGTATGAGCTTTTACCTGGCTGCATTTTAGATCATAAATACCTTCTAAATTTTACTTTTTTGCTATAGATACATATTTAAGGAATTAAGAAATACTGAGTACCATGGACATTAAAGGACACACTTATTACTGAACACAAGAAAACCCCACATTTATGAATGAATTTAATTTGACTGAAAGCTATTCCCAAAGGGAATTAGTCCTAAAATCTAATTTTAAATTATGCCCCTAGGAACACACTTGCAGCTCCAATTCACTTTATGAAAGCAGATGCGAGAATCTATGGGCAAAGCTCTGCTTGGTGACCATATGGTTGCCTTTGTAACAAAATGTCAAATGTTTAGAAAATATTTAGTATTTAGAAATCTATCAGAATCTGAAAGTCCTTCAGAGCTGTAACAGATTACTTCATCCAAGTTTCATTTTACTTTTCATATGCTGGTTCAGCTGGCACTCAGTGTGCAAGAAAGATGCTTATGGAGATTTCCCTCACCCTACCCCTTCGATGCTGCAGATCTCCAGCAGAGACATTAATATTTTAACCACACCAGTGCAAAATATGACCCAGAAGAAATAAATTAGGTGGGCAAAATACCTCCCTCACAGATTTACCTACATGCAATAGTCCTTTACCTGCAGAGACTGCCAGGATTGGGGCAAGAAATGAAGTTGTACTACAAAAGCAATAATCCTACAAATCTCCCTACCCTTCATCCTGTTAAATGTGCAGCCAGACAGGAGAGCCAGAGGCCTTCTGGGCCAGAGGCCAGTTTTTCACCCCATGTAACCCCTTTTCAAGCCCTCAGACCCCTTGGGGACTCCCTGAAAATGCTTCTTGGGTGCTGCAGCCAGCTGAAACCACTTCTTTCCACAAGCAGTCTCAGTTCTGATGCAAAAAGGATCCCAAAATCCATGCAAAAAGCTGCCCTTACAAAAATATACAAAAAGGATTTTAGACCAGAAGAGTATGAAATTCTAGGATGGAAAAAAAAAAAATCACACCAAAAAAACAACACCCCAAAAATGAAAAAACATTTTCCAGCATTCATCAGAACTATTTTTAAGTTACTAATTACAGAAACTTGACAAAAAGCAAGACTATCTTTCAGACAAGAATAGCTGATGAAGAATCAGTCAACTTGACTGCAAAGCTCTTCTCCTTTCCCCTCCTTTTTCCTTACAGAAAAATTAAGAGCTGCCTTAGTGACCACCAACATTACAAACTACTTTGTATGTGTTAGTCTGAATATATTTGTCTCTCATGTAACTATCTTTGCAACACAAATATTGACTTAATAAATTTTTGCACTTGAGTACACCAAGGTAACCAGCCCACAGACAAGTCAAGCGAGGCTATCAGTAACTATGAACAAACAGCATAAAATGCCTGAGAATTTGGTCTCTCTTTTTTTCCCCTTACTGTACAAAATGTAAAGAACAATACTCCACAAACATCAATTTAATTTCTCTGCAAATGTAAAAAAGGCACCAGTGAAACCTGAAATGCTCATCTGAGACATTACCCATGGGTAAGCCCATCTGTACACCACATACAAAGCTCCTCACTGCTGCGTAATAAATGTCCAGTGCCCTAGTATTTAATAAGGAAAGGAATCCAGAGGCAATTAGTTTCCATTTAAAACTGAAAGAGAAGCTAAGCAAATGAGTATTTTCTCATGCAAACTCTTCAATTTCATATAATTCAAAAATTCTGAATAAACAAGCACACCAAAGTTTTTAGGACTCCTCCAAAGCATTGAATGCTGAAGCACGAGGATTTCAGCTGCTGAAATATGAGATCCTTAACTGCTGCTTTCTGACCTACCCTATGAGTAATATCCATTGCTCATACTATTCACTAACTCGAGCATGACTGATTAAATAAATTTACTACTTCAAAAACTAAAAACTTTGAAGCTTGCTTAGTAATCGTTCAGAAATATATATACCTAAATATATAAATACATAAATATTTTGTTCTAGCAAAACCAAATAAATTGTAAAACCCACCATTTGATGGTATACTTGAGGTTTGGTTGACTGACTGTGCTGTCATCCAGGAAAATAGTGGAGCAGGAACTGTACTTCCTTCTCAACTGCCCAGGAGGATGCTATGAAAAACATGCAAAAGAACAATGGCAATTATGTAATACCAAAGCATTTTTGTAGGGAGATGTAAGAATTAAAAAAAGACAAATTTCTGTCTCTCACAATGATGCACACAGTAATGTGATCGCGTTTTGAAGCAGTTCAGAAAGTTCAGAAATAATTACCATTGCAAAAGTCACAACAATTCCTGCCTGAGACTTGACTAATGCTTTCAAGTCCCAAACTCCCCTCTGTCCCTCCTTCCCCAAAACCATGCAAAACTTTTTGTGCAGAATTACTCAAATACATACATACACTTGGAAAGCAAAGATGAACCAAGACCTATGTTTCTGTCCTCATTCCAAAACAGTAAGTGGAAGAGTGAAAAAGAAATCGTGTTAGTAATGAAAATTGATTTACCAACAGATATAAAACCATGCTTGGGGAAAAAAAAATTTCAAACCCCCAAACAAACAAGTCCTAGGGAAAGTTCAGAAAAAATAATTCATCGATAACAGACGGTTATCGGAAAGAAACTGATCGAAGGATATAAAAGAAAGTGTATAAAATATACAAATAAAAAAGAAAAAAAGAAACATCTCTTAACAGAAAAGGCTTTCAGTATATTTTTTTCAAATATATTATTTTCAAAACCTTTTTCTGTACTACTGTAGGAAACACTGGAAAACTCAACCAAAAAAAACCTGGCATTTGACAACACTACATATTTCTGAAGATTTTTTTGCTGAAAGGGCTTCTCCATCAGCTGTTTAGAGCAGCCTGCACTCCACCAGTCTAACGAGAACAGTTTCATCACATCAGCTAACACTTATCACAATCATTAACCCTTTTTGATTTTATCCTTGCTTATTCCATCTACACTAGTGAGTAACTTGACCAAGAACCTATGTCAGGAATGTCGAGACCAGTCAAATTACACAGTTAACTTGCAACAGAAGAGGTTTAAAATTCAGTTGGCACATCAGCATAGAAATTTTGTCGTACAATTAATGTTGTTTCCAGTGTTTCAGTGGAGAGACCAATGTCAATACCATCAGTGGAACTCACAGGCATTTACTAGCCCAGAGCAACTGGGTATCTAGGATACAACACTATGAGTCCTACCTCAGTACATCTTCCCCTGCCCAATTCCCAAAACAGATATTACTACAAGTGCCAGCACGCACCATCTCACTAACTTTCCATTTTCCATAGGCAGCAGACTTCTTTAACACACTCATTACACAGAGAGACTCCTGGTAAAACCTACATGCATCTAATTCATCTTTCTATATTTCCCAGGTATGAGTAAAAAACCATACAAAGTCTTCTATTAATTGAAAAAAATCATTATCTGAAGCTGTCACAATAGTAGAAACATTACATTCAAATTATCTGAAAGCTCACCAACAAATCCTATCAAAGTCCCTCATGTGACAAATAAAATTGTAGGTTAAACTGGGTTTTTTGGAAGGCAAAAAGTTTACCAAGAAAATTAAAATCATCCCCTTTCAAAATTTCTCCAGGAACTTGGAAAGATACTTTGCAGTAATTGGAAGCTGACAATCTATCTACCTTCCAACCTATTATATGTTAAGCAAGGCAACCAAGAGAAGATTTAGAAGCACTGGAAACATTAATGACATAAAATGTATTATCTAGCATGATGAATACAGACAGAATTACTAGGGCACTGGTGCTTTATAGCTTTTATTCTACCACAGTTTAGTTCAAATTTCTGGATTCATCTGTTGAATATCTTCCACAGGCATGATAAAGGCAAAGCAACTTAAAATCTGGTGAAAATGAGACTGTCTAGTGTTTGGAAAAAAAAAGGGAGAGGTACAGACACCCAGTACTATTATTAAAAAAAAAAATAAAAAAGCATATGGAAAGTTTTCATTCTGCATTTTAAGTGTCAACATGTTTTAAAGCTTTAGATAAAATTTAAGATAAATGGACTGGATTCATTCAAGGGAAGCATAAGGGAAAGACAGAAAACTCTGTAGCAACACCACTATCAGATTTAAATTTTCTTATGTAAACAGCACTCTAACATTTGACACACGTCAAATTAGAGCCACACACCTTATTTCTGAAACAAAACTCTTTGTGGATTTTCAACCCACATCACACTTCATTAGGCTTAGAGCTTTTCACACTTCAGGAAAATAGGTGGCCTCTCATGCCTCACTTTCTGTTTGTACCAAGTTGGCAGGAAGGAGCACCTCTCCCAGCCAGAAGAATGGTGCCAAATATAAAGCTGCTCTCTTGGGTATATATACACACATTTGTGCCATACAAATAACTAATGTATCGATAGCTCAACATTCCCAGCTTCTACTCTGATGTCCAACTGCAGTCATTTGGTGCACCAGGTAACAGATTTTCTCCCTTCTCCTAATTACTGGAAAGCACCCTCAGTTCCATATTCTAGCTTGACTAAGCTGGGAGACATCTGAGGTCCCACAGTTCAGTCAAACAGGCTTTCTTCAACCTTCATAAAAATGCTGCTCAGGAACCTTCTCCATCCTTGCGACGGACAAAAGAGGTGTCTAAGCATCACCTCAGTATTCAGCACTATCCTACAAACTCCCTTCTGTGTCCATTTCAATGGGATAAGTCCACAGACAAAACCGTACAGGAGCTTAATGCCTTTGCATTTCAAATCCATCACATCTGATCACAAAAATCTTCCATTTAGACAATCAAAGAGGCTCTAACTGAGAAAAATCGGGAGAGTTGAGAAGGACTGTAGAGCCTTTGAAGAAATTAGCAAACCCTCTAACATTAATGGGATTCTTCTCAGGTTCTATCCCACCATAAGGCTGACACGGGAAAAAGAAACAACTGGTATAGCTCCTTTTGTAAATCTTCATATGCAAACAGAAGCATAGGACACATGTGGAGCCTTGAAAATCTCTGCTATTACAAATATTCACAAATCAAAAGCGCCTCATTGATTATGAAGAAGGATTCACTTTATACGTACTTTAAGTTGCAGTAATACTATTTTTGTACCCAAACTGAGATTCCATAGATGTTATGTCTAACGACTTCAGCAAGACTTCCAACTTCACCGCCCATAAATTCCCAAAGAGCAAGCCAAGGAAAACATGGCAGGTAAAAACTTCTCGGAAAATTATACCCTGGTTACCCAGGGTTTGCTTTCAAATTGGAAGGCTGAAGCAAGGGACATTCCACAGAGGTTTGGTCTACTCAATGAAAAATATTGAGTACAAACTTTGATAACAGTACCCAGGTTTTTTATTGAATTTGCAGCTGGCATTAATTTTCAGAGGACACTTCTCTAAACAAAAGGAAAACATAATTTAATATTTATAGAGTTACCATGTATACAACAGGGTAGTGTGCATGTCCACTCTGCTCAGTTGGAATTTTATGTGCAGTTTTGAACACTGTATTTCAAGAAAGATGAATTGATTTCAGAGAGTCAGGAGGACAGAGAAGAAAGATTAATCAGAGATTGGAAAAACCTGATTTAGAAGGGAAAACTAGCAGACTGGAGAGGTTTTCTCCAGGAACAAAGCAACAATAATGGTCTTCAGTCATTCAAGGGAGTTTCAAAGAAGAGAACGCTGTTCTCCATGACCATTATGGATGGGATAACATAGAGCAGGCTTATATTAAACTACAGAAAATTAAGACTGGACATGAAAGTGTGAGAGGAGGCAATGGCAAGAAAAATCCCAAACCACCACCTTTTTCTAATAGCAGGGAAAGCTTGAATGACTTCAGCAGTGATAAAATCTCCCTCACTGAAAGTTGTAAAGAAAAGGTAAAACAAACATATGCCAGGAATAGTTTAGCCACAGGCTTCTGCTCTTAAGACAAGAAATCAGACCAAACAACCTCTTGAGATGAATTCTGGACCAATTTTCTATCATTGCTGATTTCTTTGGGTAGAGAGGATTTGTAGCTCTTTATTCCAGAAGCAGTTGCTATTTTTCTAATTTCAACCAAAGACATTCACTAAGAAATGCTGATATTATAGGCCAATAAAAATAATGGGTATTTTTTGGAATTACTTTCATAACAGGAAAGGATGTATAACAGAAAAAGTTACAGAAAAAGCCCTAAGACATCAAGACAATGTACTCCCATTTAAAGCCAGGTGTTTCTAGATTCCAAAACTTGTAATTTTTCCCCCTCGTACAGCTAGTACTAAGCAAATATCACTGCTTTATTTTTCTTCCAGCTTCATGCTGAAACTTAGCGATTTTCCAAATCCCAGTTGTTTTAAGATGTTTGAAGGATAGGGTTTACTTGAAATTTGCATAAAAAACATTTTATCAGGAATCGAATGGCTTAGTTTGCCATCAAAATCACACAAGCTCTGCAGAACTGCTTCTATGTACCTGCTGTGAAAGGAATTACAACAAATTCCTAATTTACAATGAGAATACACAAAATACACTCAGAAATTAAATCTAAATTTGTGGGGAAGGACAAAATGTTACTACTTCTTTTGTTAAAGTAGTCATTTCGGGGAGGTTGGGTAGAAACACCTATCAAGGGGGTGCATACTGACCAAAACCCACACTCAGAATTGACCAGAAGGGGTACTGGCCAGCTCTGTCCTCTTTAGCAGCACTAGGAAGGTTGTGGCTCTCTGCCCTGGTGCTCAGCAGGATTTGTTCATTTGGGCACAACAGTCCCCTAATGAAGCTACACAGCTTTTGTACCAGTGCTGGCCTGCAGCCAGGCAGCTTCCAGTTTCACAGAGGAGCTTCAGCCTTTTTCCAGTGCTCTTTTGCACTTGCCCATCAAAAGATAATTTGGAGATTCTGCACTAAATAATGACAGCACTGTCTCTTCCAGCAAACCAGGTGTAAGCTACTGCATGATTTTAAAAGGTACTATTAAATAATACTTCCTCCATGGAACAATTGAGGCTTGCTTGCACCCATCTGTGGAGACATGCCCATTAGCTTCCAGGCAGTAGGGCCTGATGGTAGGGCCAAGATGTTAAAAGGCAAAACTAGCATATAAAAGTACATATGAAGCCAAATTACAACAGCAAGCAAAAACACCAGGACTGCTTCTGACTTGGAAAAGGGAGGTTCCTATCTTGAAGATCTGTTGCTTCAGGACATGATTTAGTTCTGACAACATTTTTCACAGAAGGAACATGATTTTACAGGTCAACAAAGTGCTTCCAAAATCAAGCAAGCCATGCAACACAATTCTCTGCATGGTTCTGCAAAGCTCTGCACTTATTTTCATCTTGCATAACATCAATACAGCAAAATTGTCTAAATTTGGTGTAGATATATTCACCTGAACAAAAGTAATAGGAAATTGCACCCTTGTATGCTCACCTGTCTCTGTCAACAACTACAATTAAAAAAAAGATCTAGTCCAACCACTCTGAATTAATACCCCTTGTACCTCATGATTCAACTTTGTCCTCAGTTGATTAGTTTCACAAATGTTTGATAATGTCCAAAACTGATGGTTTAGACTAGATCTGCACTTGCAAGGTTTTTGCTCTCAAAGCTTGTCCTTACTCATGTCAGCTACAGAAAACTCTGTCAGTGAACAACTGAGCTCTTGGGGAGCTCAGCAACCATTGGTAAACCCTTGTGCAGACCCTACTTAACCACTGATAAAACACCCTGCTTTACAAACCTGAAGGATTAAATATTTCTTTGAACACTAAAATCAACTCAAAGGCTTATATTTACAAAGCATGTAATTGCTAGTGTTGTGCAATTTGACCAGAGGGACTTTACTATGCTTCCAGCAGAGCAAGTATTACACAGCACCTTGTAAAAGAACTCCCCTGCATGTTCTGATTCTACCTTAAAAGTTATCTTTTGTTCCTCCCCTTAAAAAAGTTTGTCACTTCATACAACTTATTGCCTTGAGGCTGACAGGAGAAGTAAAATTTTTCACCCTGGAGGACAGGAAAAGGAGCAAGGGCCTGAAAGACATTAGAAAAACACATTTCAAACAGTATGTTTAGGTAAGCCATTAAAGAAAACCTGTTAATTCTAGCTTACTAGGTTCCTGAAAAAGAATCTTAAACAGCATCTATTAGGAATGGCATCAGTACAGGGAATCTGTGACCAGGTGATTTACAGAGGCCCCCTCTAGACCTGTTTTTCAGTGATCTTGCAATGAAGACGGCCAAAGATCACAATAAGCAATCTCTAGGAGAACTTCAAGAGCACCTGAGAAGCCTCTAATCTATCTTCTCGTTTATCCTGTTCTTCTCTCATACTTCGGAATGTTAATTAAAATATCTTAAGGAATTTGACAGCAATTATAAGCCTTTACAATAGTCAGCCTTGGGCAGTCCACTCGAAAACAACATTTTACATTTTATGTTGTGCTTTGCATTTTTCATGGATTAAACTACTTTTCAGACTACGTTTCCACTTCAGCAAGTATCTTATTTACTCTTTAATCACTAGTTGAAAGTGTTTGATTATCAGTCACATGCCTAGTAGTTTTACAATAGTGAAGCAGAACAGCCCCTTTATCCAATCTGACAGGAAAATTTGGGGGTTACGTAGGAGCAAGTGCCGTACATCATCTCAAGCATGCAAAAAGGCTCACAGAAATTGCTTGTGCCACACCACATACAGCAACAGACCCCTCTGTTCACTGCTAGTCCCTGTCACCAGTACTGCCTCTGGAAAGAAGCTTCCCCTGATGTGAATCACCACAGGGTCACTTACAAGGACCAGGGTTGTGATGTGAGTGATGCCCAAGAACCTTTCCCCAGGATGCTGAAAAAAAAATGTTGCAGATGTTATTTTTTCTACTAGGAGTGATAAAAACAGTATTAGCCTGCTGGAATTTGAACATCCAGATGCCGGGTAGCAGACAGCAGAAGTCATATCCAGATCCCTAAAAGGGACAATGCAGAAAAGACACTGTTGCTACAAGGCTGGTGAAGAGTCTCCAGAATTAAAAATGCGAAAGTGAGATATTACTTTCCTTTATCTTATCTCCCTTTTCCTACCCTTTATCTTCCTTCAAAAATATTCCAACAGGCAAAAAATATCCCTTTATTTTTACTGGATATTACTGTTCATAAACACAATTTTAAGAGTGTATCTTGTCAAGAAGAGAAGAAATTACTTGCGCTAACAGAGCATTTTCACCTTGTCTGAAAAGGAAAATTTCTAGAAAAACTTGAAGGAGAAAGTAACCTTTTTTCTCCCTGCCCTGCTCCTTTCCCCTGCAAAAAACCAATCACCCAGTACAAAGAACTAGATACTGCAATCAATAATAAAAGATTCACTCTTTCTCTACCACCTCCTCAAAAAACATAAAACGTCTTCCTGTTTGCTTTCTTTGTACAAGCAGAGATACCGATGCAATCTCTCTTCTCTGAAAAAGGAAATGCCTCTATCTCAGTCTGCATCTTTATCCCCCTCAGCAGCTTAACTAAGCAGATTAAAAGACGTGCACACCAAAGCAATATGAAAAGCATAACAAAAAACAGTAACTGCCGGTGCAATGGGGAAGGGAAGCAGAGTCTGCTGCAACTGCTTACAAATTAAAACAGTCTGGAAGAAAGCAAACAGTACACTATAGGTAGGGAATTTTGGCACCCAGAATGGTGCAAAGGATCCAGCACCATTCCCCAACCTGTCATCTGTCTCCTTGGGCTCCGTGGGAAGACTGAGATGACAGCTTCTCCACAGCATTCTGTCACCCCCGACTTTCATTCCTTCCCCACTCCCCCCCCCCAAAAAAAAAGAACAGCTGCTGGCTTCTTCCATCACACCTACTGACAAGGTGAATCTGAAACAGGGCAACTGTCAGCCCTTGACAAAGCATAACAAATCAAAGCAGGAACCCACTATTTGTATCTGGGGATCAAAGGAAACTATTCAGCCAAATAAAATGTCTACCAAAAAAAAAGCAAGTAAGAAAGGAACAGTGGTGTGATTATGCTGAGAAAATAAATTTTTAAATGAGGAAGAGTCAATATTAATTATTTTTTTAATAGGTAATACTTCAAAACTGCTTTTGTATAAACTACTGTTCTCATCTGTTACTACACAGAACTTGGTAAGGAAAAAAAAAAGAGAAAGAAAAAGCACAGCTTTTCTTGACAGTTCTCTTGATAGCCATCCATCCTGATCACTCGGGAGAAATACAACTCTGCCTGCAAAATAACCAGTTGTGCATATACTGCAGAAAAGGATAAAAATATTTTGTTGCTCATCTTGGTTATTTATCACAAAAGGAGAATAAGTATAAAAAATAACAACAACAAAAAGATGACGCTATGGAAAAACCACAGAAAAGTGCTGCATATTATGATGAGGAGTTCTTGTCAAAGAAAGACAAAACAACACTCCAAAATTTATGTCCTCTGGCATGTCTTCTCCAGAGCAGATGTGAGGACTACGCACTTCACATCAACAGGGAAACAGATGAGTAGCAATAGCTTCTGTTACAAATGCATTAGCACACACTGAGTAACAGTGGAAAAGCACTGATCAACCAATAGGGTATTATCACAAACTCACCATGTAAATACAACCTATCATTTGTCACATACATTTGTTAAATCTAAGTAATTCCTTAAATTTCTCCCAACAAGGCGGTCTAGGAAAATGGTTCCCTGAAGTCTGAAAACCTAAACACAGTTGCCAGTTAGAAGCCACCGCTACCCCTTCCAAAAATGATCAACGGTTTGTGCATTAGCTTTAGCAGACTGAAAATTTAGGAGGTGCTGAATGAATACTCTCAGGTGTGCTGAAAGAACAACTTAAATATCACAGGCCACATTTGAAAATACAGTTTAGCTATGAGTATGGTCTAAAAAACTTAACTACCTTGTAAGGACACACACAGAGAAGGGACTTCAGCTTCATAAAGGTTATTTTTAGCTTTATAATTCAGACGAAGTACTTTGTAAGTACAAAGAAGTGAGACTTAAGGAAGCAGTAAACCAGAGTATCGAGGGAAGTTCACACTACTTAAACCTCAGCCAACGCTTTGAATTACACTTGGGGGAGGTGGGGGGAACCAAAAAAAACAAACAAACCAAAAATTAAGAAGTACAGTGCTTAGGGTATCAGCTGCATAAGCTGCTACACTGAGCTCCCAACAACATGACTCCTCAGTGATCACCCTTCCCTTTTCTGTAACACGTCCAGCATTGACTAAGAACACCTTATACTAGGGTTTGCAATAGTGTGCTTCCTGCAGCATCTGCAATAGTCATCTTTGTTCAATCTGCTGGAGGAATCCACTCACAATCTGCCTAGCACAGACCACATCTTTTACATATGAAATGATTCAGGACACATGAGAATTTCATCCATGACAGGTGGACTGTCACAGAAACTCAGTTAATACCTTGCTTTGCAATGTCTAAAGACTAATTTTATTTTTTTTTTTTGCATATAAACCTTCAAGTTTGAGGGGTTTTTTAAAAGCATGCTGGAAGTTACTGAGCACACATTATTAAGTTTACAGGGGCCCGGTGCATTAGCTTTACAAGTAATTTTATAACAAGACAATTGCTCTGCAAACCACCCTCACATGCACTATAAACAATGGAAATGTTTTACAGGAGAATAGAAGATAAGCACAAAAAATATCTGGTAACCCAGTGGGGCCAACTTTAAGGCTTTTATAAGCCTCACAGTATCTCATGACTTCTCAGAATCTTAACTCTTGGGAAACTGAAAATCTATGCTTGCTTTTGAAGCCAGGCAGTAGTTTCAGAAACACTCCCCACAAAACAGTTCTGCCAACAAATGAAGCAGTCCTGCCTTCTCACCCCACTCAGCAGTTCATTCCTGCCCTCACGGCTCCTTCCCTTTCTGCAGGTGCAAGCCCTGGAGCAAATCACATTTAGGAGCCCCATTTTAGCTTTTAGCTGAATCTACCTGCATTTGTGTTCCAATCCAGTTTACCTGGAGCTAGACAAACATTTGCCCCAGCACAAAGGGATGAAGAGGTTATAAACCACATCTGTTTGTTTCAGCGGCTGCAGTGGCTTAAAAATTAAAAGACAGTCTGTATTTCCAGATAGAGAAGAACTTAAGAACTTCATTTCACCTTAAAGGCAAATAGCACCTGGTAGACAACTAGTTATTTCCCTTCTCAATTTTACTGAGCCATGACTCCAGATATTTCAGTACAAGGCTTCACATACTTGGAACCACCCTGGTTCCAAGCAGCTTCAGTAGTACAAACAATACTAACTGAGGCAAAGGGCCTGGTCCTGTACCCAAAACAGGCTACAGGGGATTTGCCCTCAGCTTCACCAAGAATTTGATTCAAACAGAAGAGAACTGAATTGAAAAATTCCCAGGGGTATATAAGCATATCAAACCCCCATCTTCATTCTCAGCATGTACCACATGTCAATCCACATTTACATCGCATCAACAATGATCAGGCACTTCAGAACAACTGTGTAAATATCAAATGCTGCAGCTCTCTGCCAACGCAAACTTGCATACAAATGTAATCTAAAGTTTTGAGAGTGTCTATAATAATTTTAAAAATCATACTAATGTGTGCAGCTCTTTTTCCCACGTATCAGTCACCTTCATACACTGGTTGCGAGCATGATACTGTCTTCGAACCAACAGATTTGCTCCACTAACTCAATACCTGAGACCTATACTTCTGGATCCTGATGCAGAACAAACATGTGAAGCATCAGCACCCGCTCACCAATATGGAAATCATTGTCATAACTCTTATTTACTGTATAATATAGACAACAAGGAGAAAGCTGCATAGCGAGGCATTTTCACTTACGTGGTTTATATAGAGACTCTTGCGTTTTTCTCTCACTGCAAAAACACAAAATATGATAGAAATATTACATGACTATTTTTCCCGATTAAGCTTCTTATACACCATTTATAATAAAAAGAACAGGAGACTATCTATGTGCAACATCAGAATTGCTTTTGCACTAACCAAGTATATTCATATAGCAAACACAGAAGGAACATATATTTGTATGCATAAAGGCGTTTGTGCTCACTAGTGTGGTGATGGGTTAAAATTCTCATCCATTTGGGTACTTCACCAGGCGCTGGTCCGCATGGGAAAGTTAATATGCAGTAAGCTACAGTCCAAGCTAGCAATGGCTTAGCCATCCTTCACCAGCTCTCTGTGTGGGTACTCCTGAGCCACCAGTGCCTTCATGCAAGGTACCTTGCTGCAAAGTGGCCTACGCTCCCTTGCAGGTATGAAAACACCTAAACAGCTACACCACGGAGTTAGCAAATTCTCATCACAGCTTACTGTGCACTAACTCCCACAGAGGGGCCTTGAAACCGTATGCATTACACCACTGTCTTCTATAATGATCAAGTGCAACCCTGAAAGTATTACTCATGTTGGATGTAACAATGAAAATGTATTAACTTTGGTGAGTATGAACCAGTCACCACAAGCAATGGTTGCAAGTCAAAGCCACAATTAGCCAAAATAGTCAGAAAGTAAACATCAACAAAAGGGAGATAGATGTATAGAGTCTTAACTGTCAGGCAAATGCTTATTACAGCTGATTAAATATACTCTATTTAATTTTTTTTAAAGCACTTCCCCAATTAACTCACCCCATAGAGAGCCTGCAGAGCTCTGTTCCAGTGAAAATACCACAGCATTTAGGATACAAGTCTGGAGGCAACTAACACATAAATCAAACTGCAGGATTAAAATAATAATGGTTTCATGCTGTAGGTGATTAAATGCACTTTGGTGCACCATGATTTGAAAGCTATGCAACCCAATACACTTAGCAAAAAAAGAGTGTTCATAATGGTGGGATAGCCTGTCCATTCCCTGTTGGATGCAAAGCCACTATTTGTGATTTATTATAAGCAAGCAATCTCACATAAACAAGGCTCTATGTGTGAATACTGTGAAATAATTGTGTTTAATGCAGACATAAAATGAAAATTAAAAAAATAAGAAAAAACTTTTAAAAATCCTTACATAATTTTCCTCCCAGGGAGCAGAAAGGAGAATCACACATGACAGATGTTAGCCATGTCACTTAGAATATGCTCAGATCCACAATTATGGACATTGTATAAGAAACAGAATTAAACAGGAACAGTGGAAAAATTCTGATAATCTAGTAAATAGTTAAACTGCTTGAAATACTGCTAAAACACTGCACTACACTTAAGTTCCACACAGTGCATTTATCATCAGCAAGAGACGTAAGTCATCTAAGAGAAACAAAAAAATGATGGTAGATACTCCTAAGAATAGCCAAAGTATTTGTCTAGTATCACATATTGCAATGTACAGGCAGTAAACAATTCTGATAAGCTGTGTGCAAACCTAATATAGTATATAACTCAAAGTTAACACATATGGACTGCGAAATATTGAACACAGTTAAGTATTTAACAGTGTTTTAATCATAAATAATTATACTGCATACAAAGTTCTTATGGACAAAATCCTATAAAGACAGCCTGCACATGCACTCCAAATTCCACTTTAATTCCCTTTTTTTCTCTTTAGTTTTTTCTTCTGTATTTTGTCTTGTATCCATTATTCAATTCCCCACAAAAGTGCAATCATTTATTTCCCAAAGTAAGCATATTACTCACAGCTCAATCCCATTTGCTATTTCCAGTCTCCAGAAGAATATGTTAACATATTTATACACATCCCTCACTTCTTCCTGCTCAAGCATTTCTTGTGCTGCACATCCTTCCAAGCATCATGCTGACCTCCTTTCCCTATTTTCCCCATATAACAGAAATTCAGTTAGCCTGGACTCTCGGATGAGGGACTACAAGAAGGCAGCTGCGCTTCTGGCTCACTCTGCCATAGTGTAGGGCTCAGCTCCCTCCAGAACATTTGCCAGTGAGGAATTGGGCATAGTAGAAACCCATTTGGTCACAACTACTCTCTTTTGTGACCACAACCTCCCCTTTAAACAAGGGCAAGCCAACTATTGCCGAAGGCAAAAGGCTATTCCTGCCAAGCTAAAATGACTGTAAAGAGATAATTCCATTGGCTTCAGTCAGTTCAAAAATGCTTTGCACTGCTCACGCAGCTCAGTATGGTCTGCAGCAGAACAGACCTTTGTGTCAGAATTAACCAGCATTTTGCAGCATAAACTCCTAACTGCAACTCCATGCTTTTGGGTTTTAGGTATGGGGGTTTGATGACATAGAGCTGAACAGATTTCAAGTCAGTTTAAACAATTAAACTTCTACTTTCCTTTTAACATTTTGAAACTTGAAATTTGGAATGGAACTTTTCAAGTGGAGCCTGAGATGCTGCCAAATTGTCTTAGTTTTCCTCATTCTAAGGTCAATGACCTGTTCCAATTGCTGCAGGCACTTTCAGCTGTTACTGTTGAACTTTTACAATAGTAGGAAAGTATCCTAAAATTACAGGCAGCGAGGGAATACACACACACACACGTGCACATGTGTGTATATGCACATATGTATGTATTTTTCATTGAGCTGTAATAAAAACTTTCGCTGTGTAATTTCTATACTATCTTAATGTTAACCCAAAGACAAGAGGATTACAGCAATAGGAACGTCTCGCATTTTGGAGCTGGTAATTCATTTCTTTTTGTTTTATACAAGGAGACTGACCCTAGTTAACATTAAAGAATAAGTGCAGTTTACTCCACTTCTATCCACCTACATAAACACAATTTCAAAATCCTCTTTGTCTGAAGCCCATTGTTGCACTGATAATGCAAAATTTAGCCAGTACACTGAATGTGTAAATGCCAATCTAACTTAGGAGAGATGGACTTCTGGAACCCATCGACAGGAAAGATCATTACCAGCACCCTGGAGGAGCAACCATTGCCTCCTTGCCATCATAAAGGAAAGGAAGTTACATTGTTGGAGTGCTAAGGTTTGGAAATCCTGGCTTAATCACAGCCACGTACTAAACAGTGCATGGCTTTCCAGTTATCTAGACCATCCAGTTTACAGGCCACGCTCAGCAAATGAGGGAGAACTTGCATAAAGCACTCACAGAAGTTAAAGACATAAAAGGTTATATTCTTTAATAGCTCCCTAGAGAGGGAGAATTCCTCATGTATGATTCAGCACCTAAAAAATTCTCACAAAGAGATGGAAACATTTAGAAAAGCTATTTTAACTAGGAAAGGAATTAATATTTATTGTGACTTTACCTTTTCTACAGATTCATTGAATGCTCAGGTAATTAAGGATGCATTCAGACTACTGACTAATAGGGACAGGACAGTTTAGATGCTTAGCATGGCATCCAGGCTACACAGGACAAAGGGAATTGGAGACCACATAATAAACAGAGTTGTCATGTCCTGTCTCGCTATATTTGGGGTAATCAGCTTGTTGCTCTTCGCTTACGTGTTGATCACAACCAGGCCAAGCTCCTGTGACAGGACACACTAAAAGGCTACCAGTGAGGTTGAAAGAGTACAGGGCTACTAGCAAGCCAAACGTGGAACTGCCAGAAGGCAACGCTGCCAAGTCCCTCTAGCAGGTAGTGATGGACTTGGCCATTTCCCACTGTGAAACCATGTGAGGCACACTCACAGTCACAGCCAGATCCTGGATGAAACCTGGAATCCTGATGCCATTGACTCTCTGTGTATTTTAGATGTCCACAGGTCTTACCTATATACATATTTTCACTTACAGTCAACATGGAGGTTTACCAGTCCAATACTATACAAGTAATGGAGCAAGGTAGTTGCTAACACCTAAGTTAGGTGTTTTCAACATTACCAGCTCAGCTCTCCTCTTCTACATGGTCTTAAGAAGTCTTGGGGGTCCCATAGACTCCACAGGAGGCTGTCAGAATACAAGCCTCCACACCCTAAAAACCCCTTTTATTTTCCCCTTCACAAGCATTGCACTGGATTTTGGTGGTAGGCAACATCCTTGAACAGTGCAGTAACTCCTACAGCTCAGCTGGTTCAAAAAGGGGACCAAAGTACAGCCAAGCAAAATGCTTATGACTGTGAGTTGTCCCACCAGAACGGGATGGTTCTTGGCAATACATCAGTAGATAAATGTTTGCAGAATCCTTTTTCTTTTGTACAAACAAAATAGCCTTTGTATTTTTTCCAGTGTGATCAAGGACAGCTGAACAGATCTTACACTCCCGTGTAAGACATTTCTATAGCGCTTCACTAAATTCATTGTTCTTACTCAAAAATATGTTATTCATATTACTTAAACTAGAACAAAGCTTCATGGACCAACTCTAGCATGAGTGTAAACTGTCATTTCTTATAAAATGCTTAAAATTAACTCCATACTGCAATAAATGAACCACTATTACTACAAGAAAGAATAACCATCTGGTCTGGTCAAAATTTTAGTTTGTTGGACTTGGGTATACCTTGTCCTTTCTTTCAACAAGCTGTAACAAGAAATAAGTAGCATCCATATGGGATTAAATAGTTTCAGAACACTGTAAAATCACTAAAAAACAGACATCAATCTTCATAATACAAGGTACTATGGAAATATCACACTCATTTTACAGACTACCAAACCAGATTAGTATGGTAAATCACATCCAAAACCATATGATGAGGCACTGACAGAACCACGGCTGAATTCAGAAGGACAGTCTGAAGGGCAAAAGAGATACTCACATAATCAACTCTTCAATTAGGGCCTAAATGTATATCCTCTTTGTTCTAGTCATGCTCAAAAATTAGTAAAAAACATACAGTAAGTGAAAACTACATTATTTTTCAAGTGTTTGACACTGCAATTTACCATGTAAATCAAAAGCGGCATTTACAGGCAGCAAAAAGGAGGACAAAGAATTCATACTGAACAGTCAGGATTACAATTCAGAAACTGCTTTGAAAGTCTTCACAGAAAATAATGTGTTTTGCATCGATTATTCATCTACTTCTAAAACAACATGTCACACACGTCCAACAGGGAACGAAAGAGCCAGAATAAATGGTTTCTATTGTACTGACTCTATCGGGAGGCTCGTTTAGCAGATGTAATTTCAGAGCGGTTGCTTTGTCCATGTATAAAAAAAAAACAACCAAACTCCAAATATATAATTATATCAAATCCATAATGAAAGAAGAGAGAACGTTTGGGCAGGATGGGAGCCATTTTGTTATTAAAATCTAGTATTGAGCTCATTTACAGTATCACCTATATCAGAGAAACTATGGACTGTCTTCTTAGCTAATGTAAACAGCTATTTGCTCAATAAAATACTTTCCTTGCCAGATGCTTGCCCTAATGTTCAGAGTTTATAAAAACTAAAAATAAACAAGCCAAGAACCAGATACACAGAAAATTTTTTATTTAGGGAAAACATTTTTTCAATATAATTATATTAATCTTTATCCATATTTGTACTATCGGTCTGAAAAAACAAATAACTAAAGGTGTGACCACTTTAAACTCTTAACATGATGCCTCTAAATGCCTCTTTTTGGGGAGGAGGGGGCAATTATATATTAGAAGACTATCACATGCATGCTAAAAAAGGCTTTACAGATAACTGCAATAGCAAATACTGTAATAAATTCAGTAACCTACCATCTGTTTGTGATTTACTGAGAAATATTGTACTGGCCCGTGGATGATCTGATGGGTTGAATTCCATGTTCAAATCTGGAAAGAAAGAACAGCACAAAAACATTTATGATTATCCAATGGCATACACAGACTTTCTCGTTCTTTTCAATAAGACCAAGTTTACATACTTAAGCAGCTACTGTAAAACAAAATCCATCTCGAGGCCCATTTTTTTATCCTTCCTCACACAAGTGGTTCTTTTTGGCATGTAAATCATTTATATCAACACAGCTTTGGGATTAGACTTCAGTTCTAAGGTTGCTTTTGGATTAAGACAGATAAAGAAGCTTGAGAAGTCTGTACACAAGAAATCAGGAATTTCTCATTTACCATCTTTTTCTTCCCACCATGCCCCAAAGCCATTGCTTAGCACAGGAACACAGCTTGTTGTATGTAATTATAGAAGAATTAAGTATTGCAAACAAATGCACAACCCTCTAAAGATAGACAAGTTTCCAAGATTAGACAGGATTAAAAGAAGTAGTTATTGCAATGTAAACAAACCTAGGCCAGAGTGTTTTAAATGGTCAGGGTTAGAAAAACTTGGAACTTTCACAGATTAACATATTCCTTGCTGTAACAACTTAAAAAAAAAAAAGAAAAACACAAACAACACCAACAAAACACACACAAAGACACAACCTCCCCCACAAACAAAGAAACAAACAACCCAAACAAAACCAACAACAAATCATTCCTAAAAAACACCAGGCTAAAAATTGAAATCTATTGTACACTATACAAACTTCTATGAATGCTATTTTCCCTATCAAGGATAAAATCCACTGAATTTACTTATTCCCAAATTCCACTCCACTACCAGTTTGTCAAAGCTTACATGCCTATTTCCACTGGAAAACATGCTACTAAAATAGTACATAATCTTTTTGCATCTCTTTGCTCTCTCAGTGTTGCTATCTCGACTTTGGTACTCTAACATTCTCTTCATCTTCAAATACACATTCTCTTGCATTTGATGCAGGCATTTATGTGAGATCACATATGAGCACTGTTATGTTTCTCCTCTGTGATTATCCCAGGCTTTCTAAAATTCTCTCACTCTCCTTTTATATCTCCATAAAAGATCAGCAAAACAGGAAATTAATCCCCAGGTCTTAGGAAAACAAAACAAAGTCTTTTCGTCCAGGGGTCAAATCTCTCTGTTCCTTCACCATCCATCACCATACTCTGCTCTCCTTTTCCCTTTTATTTAATAATTTACTAGGTCTTCCACTTCCCTGCTTTTTTCTCCTGACCACACACCTCTCTACAAATGTGCTTTCTGTTCATATTTTTCCCTTTTATGCTCCCTTGGTTTTCTTTTCATCTCCCTGCATTCTTCACCCCATGAGATGAGCAGCCTGACATGCTGCTGCTACCTGGGCATAACTTTTGGAAAAAAACATTTTCTTCTTTCCTACATGGAAGAACCCAGAAACACAGAAGTAAAATTCCTCAGTTGCAAAAGAATCTTTTTATTATTATTATTATCATTATCATCATCATTAATGCCACAAAAGAAAAGAAATCCAGGAATTTCAAGGGAAAGCCATTTTGATACTCCCAGAAACCACAGACAAATCTGGAGAAGATCCTAGGAATGTCATCTTAAGCTAGGAGTTCTGACTTCAAAGGGCTGTGAATTAGAATGTTTTCATGTTACTCACTGCATCTCACTCAGATATACAGAATTAAAAAATAATCACCCACAGAGATAGTGCTGGTAAAGACTGTTTCCCATTTCAGGACAGTTTTTCCATTAAGCTGAATTCAAGATGCTTTTCATTAAGTGAAGAGTAATCAGCATGTAAAATGCAAAATACGTTGTCTTTTATCATCTTCTTTGTCTTTTATGAAACAGCACAATACATCACAATAAAAAAAACCACTTTTAAACCACTATAGGTACTTTTTCTGCAAATATTTTGAAGTACAGCAGTGCAAATTCAGTCAATAAATAGGACCAGCAACATGAAATTGAATCCAGCTTACAAAACAATGGAAAACAGAAAAGCACTTTGTTCCTTCAAGCCTAGAAAATTATCTGTTCAAGGAGTAATAACAACCTGGTACAAACTCACAGTTTGTTCGCAGGGCTGAAAAGAAAGAAAAAACAATTGCTACATCTTGCAGTCAAGTTTAATCTCTTTCAAGATTCCTATGCTACAAAAGGCTGTTTTGCAGAAGCAGTAAACTAACAGAGGACTTAAAAGTCTGTCTTTCAGAAAAACTGTTAGTCTTCTGACAGGAGCTGAAAGAAGGCCAGTAAAACCCCATCTGAGCAGCTGCAAGAGGCCAGTCCAGGGATTTTGAACCATCTCGGGAGAGGCAGCTGCCCACAGCCAGGGAGCAACTGTGGCTCTTCCCCACCGCTGAACCCCACAAAGCACCACATGTCCTCTTCCTTCCACATCCCTTCTCTCACATCCTCCCCAGCAACAGCAACCACCTAACACATCCATCTGTCTTTCTCAAACTGCCTGCACAAAAATCAGAGGAGGAGAACATGGGTAAGGGGAATGATAAAGCCTGTTTTACCCAGCACAAGGTGGTCAGAAGAGGACAGGTGCTGCCAAGAGAGGCTGGCTGCCCACCTCCCTCTGAGGAACAGCACAGGTCTCGTGGGTTTACAGGCAGAAGAAAGCATTGTTAGGTGTGTATCTGCAACTCAGCCACTCCCAGCTCCTCCAAGGACAAGCATTAGAGAAAGCCAAACACCCCACAGGCCACCAGTGAGACCATGTCACTGCAGGCCACCACTGTTGGCACACAAGATTATTAGGATGGATGAATTTTCATAACATGTGAGTAAGATTTCAGTCTCTGGTTGTTCTTAGATGTCTTAAATCATTGCACAGCTTGAAAACAAGTGTCTTTTTGAACGTGGCAACGGGTTCTTACAGATCTGTCACTAGAAATCACGTTACAGAAGAAAAGAGATCAAACTGCAGATATACAGATATCTGAAGCTAGTAACTCATCACCAAAGAGCATTATCCATCAAAAGGTTAATTCCATCCTAAAGAAAATAATATATTCATACTGCTTTAGTGTTACTAGTAGCTCTTTCTAGTATTTGAAAACTACCATGAAAACCAGCCATAATAGGAAAGGTTTACCCATTTTGTAATGAAATAGTCAGAGATTTAAACTCACTCAAGCAATGCTCAACTATTCAAAAGAAAGGAAAACGAGAGGCAGAATTTCAGTTATTGAAATCTGCACAAAAATATTCTCCACTGCTAGCAGTCTGCTCTGTAATTCATCATAGCCCTCAAAGGAAAGACTTACAGTGAGTACTACTCCCAGCAGTTACCCAGCATGCCAAAATCAGCTTTTAAGAAAAAGCCACTGTTTCATAGACAGTCCAAACCAGAAATCTTTCACTGTAGATCTTCTTTCAAGTTAAGCAGATTTGGAATATTTTTCTACATCTCTTCCTAGTTCAAAGATCAAGTTTTCTTTTTTTTTTTTTCACTACTAAAAGATTGTAAGGTTATGCAAAATATAACTTACTACCTGTAAACATCTAAACTGTCTGACATCCCATGAAAATTTCAGGGGGTTTGTCTTCTCAATATTAGGAACCAAAGGTTTGTGTATATAAATACATGTATACATACACATGCAAATATCTAAAGATGGATAGATAGACAGATGTATATTTAAATGAAACCTCATTTTTGGTTAGCCAAGGCAAAGTCCAACTCAGGTACACTTCAGCTAAGAGAGCACGTGTCTAACAGAATTCACACAATTTTAGAGGATTTGGGCAAGAACAGTTACAAATGCATGCAAATATACTTAAGATTGCACTCTCTTATTTGCTTAGCAGCAGCCAAAAAATCAGTTATTATAATGGCCATTATGATGCATCACATCAAAATAAATTCACTCTCCAAGGAATAAAAAGAGTAGATTTTGCATATGACTTAATTTGGTACATAACCATAGTGAAGTTTTAAGACAACCACCAGAAACACAATGAGATTCACCCTACAGCAGCTGCATTCAAATATGGCCATAAAAAGAAGCAAACTGTAAAATAGTTCGATTTCAGGCTTGGGCTAAAGCCCAGGCAAGATTTTTAATCTCAAAACAAGATCTTAAAAAGCATTACTGAGACCAGAAATACTGAATACAGTCTCAGTTTGCACTTTTTATAGTGTAAAAAGGGTAAGAATAAAGTTCAGATGAGTATAGAGGCAAGCTACAAGAATGGCAGACTGCTGAAAATGCCTTCAAATGAGAATCTGAGTTGAAACTGTTTTGCTGATGAAAAAGGAAAACTAGGAGGTGTCTGCAGTTCACATGTAACTTAGTAAGTACTAAAAGCTCTCTCTAATCTAGCACACGATATAACAAAAACAGTGGAAAATGAAAGCAGAAAGAAAGATCTTAATTACGACCCTGGATGAAAACAGAAAGAGGATAATTAAGCACTGAAGCTCCACACCCAAGGAACATGCACTCAACTTATCTTGATGTTTTCCCTCTCTAGAAGATTGCTCCAGCCAAACATCTTTGGGCTTTAGTCCAGAATGAGTATTCAGGCTCAATTTAAGAATAACTTATGCAAGTTACTGGCTTATGATTCATATGCAGGTCAGATCAGATGATCCCATGGGCCTTGAGCATAAGTTCTATAAAATCGTCAGAAATAGTAATATTTAAATTATTAAGTACAAAACCTCTGCAAATCCCAGTGGCACATCTGTAAACTTTCTAAAACTGCACCAAACTCTGCTGCAATTCTTCAGAAAGAGTTACATTTTCAGGCTTGTGGTCAGAATACATTATGCAAGATAAAAAGTAAAAGGATGAGACTAAATCTCTCATGGCAAAATTTTAACAAAAAAACCAACTGCTTCTTAAAAGTCTGCTGTGACAGAAACAAGCATGACAGGAGGATGAAGGATGGGTGCTGTAGCAACTAACTTCCGACCAACACACATCAAAGCTTTTGTCATGACACAAACAGGAAAAACCAACACAGTCGCTGCTTTTCCAACACTGCACGTGAGCTGCAGCGGGTCTGAAAATGTGTTTATTCTGTCAGAAAAATAAGATGTTATTTCCTTCCTTGTGAACAATTAAAGTCAGGTAGTTTGTGCTGCCAAAGCTCTGATGCTGATTTGATAACAGACTAAAGGCTAAACTGAGTAAAACACCGGGTTTAGACTTACACAGTTCTGAAGTAATCTGGTGAAGCTACTTTCTTTCCTTCCCTTCACCCCTGGGACCACAGGCTATCACTGACACTGCACAACCACCACTATTGTTAAAGAAAGAGACAGTGTCCTGCATCAGTGGCCCATCATACGCTTGAAAATGAAACCAATCCATGTTTCTTCATCCTGTAAGATTATTTTTTTTTTAGTTATGTAAAGGGACTTCAGGTAAGAAAAGAACAGACTTGTCCAGGGGCATGCTGCAGAGGGAACTGAGCTGACCAGGCACTACACAAATTACTTTACTTCTTTACTTTCTTTTCTCCCCACACAGCCTGACATTACAGAGCTACTGCCTGGTATGGTCTAGTGGGTGGAAAACAACAAAAACACCACAAAGGTGCTTATCAAGGAATTACAGGAATGCAAACCATGAGCAATGTCTAAGCCCTACGAATTTCCCAACTGAAAACAATCACCACAGGAGCAAACAGAAAGGGAAGCACAAGTGATCCAAGGGAATAGTTTCATGGAGACATCAAGGACACGGCTTTCCATGCACCCTGATGAGGGTGGCAATCAGCTCAGCTGTGCCTCCCTTGCCTATGCCACTTCCAAGGCAACAGCAGCACCTGAGAGGTTATTTTGTCCAACTGGTAGAAAGAGTGAAGTTGTTGCTCTAGCTTTCGGTGTACCAGCCTGTATGAATGACCTGATGTCATCTGTGAGAAGAGAAACAGAAACAGTATTCTCCAGGCAAATATGGGGAGATAAGTTTCCCCAACACTGAACCTAGAAAAAATTGCTGAAATAAATTTCAAAAGTCTCTTGAAAAACAAAGTCTAATTATAACTTATGCCTTTCTGCTCCTTTCTTACTCCGGTGGGCTGTTCCCCCCTATTAACAGCAATTAGTCACAGGTATAGTAATGAAAATACTTCCTTAAGCATTATTATGTTATTAGCATTCCCTCCGGAGCTGGTAAGAGTTAAAAGGACACCTGAGCGAAGAGGATCTCCCTCATCTATCTCTAGTCAAATGAAGCTAAAAACAAAGACTAAAACAGAACTGAGAGCAAAGAAACAAGACTGAAAAAAAGCAATCTCTCACTATTATTATCAATTTTCTTAGATTTTGTTTTAAATCACCATAATTTATGCAAAAGAGGCATCATACAGTCTTACATTTGGAAAACCCGATGACTAAATCTAGTAGTAAAGTTTCCATTTGAGATTTCTGTCCATCAATGTCTCTAAAACTGGGCTTCACCAAACACTGGGACTAAAATAATTCACAGGGATAAATAGATAAGGCACTGGGACGCTTTCTGTTCAGAGGTTTTTATAACTTTCAAGACAAAATAAGACTGAATTGTATAGGCAGATTTCACTGGCAAACAACAACCGCACCTGCTTTTACACTAAAGCTTCCAAGATGTGAGATCCACTACTAAAAGTTTCAGCTCATGTCATTCAAACAGCACACAATCACAGCATGAAGATTTACCAGTATCAGACCACAAGATTTATCTGTACCTTTTTACAGTTCTTCATGTCAAATGTAAGCAGCTACTACGCTACCACAAATGAAAATGCCTCTCGGCTGCATGCAGTACCCTTGTAAGAACGAATGTTAGTGATCGTGTTCCAGTACACTTTAACAGTGATTATGAAAATAAAAGAAAGCTGGAAATTGGAAGGCTTCCAAGAGCCAACTGGCTGGAAGGGTAAACTCCTTCAGGTTTGGCTAGGTCGCTGGAAAAACTTGGATGTGATCTTTGCTACCCTGGAGCTATGGTATTCTCTGCCTTCCATTCCAAGCAAACGTCGGGCATGACTTTTCTCAGCAAGCTCCAATTACACGGTGACTCTGTTCCAGGTTCTGCTCTGATCTTGGTTTTCAAGGGAGACAGAGATAGTTCATCAATAAAAGGAGCCCTCTGTGGCAAATAATGCTCATTTCTGTACAGTTATTCCTGACCAGCCAGCCAAGTAACAACACAGGGCAGTTCTCATGGGCACAGCTGTATTTATTTTCTCTTCCACAAGCAAAATCATAGTTATAACTTTCCACAGGCTGAACAAAGTTTGTATCCAGGATTTTTAGTTTTGTATCATTTCTCAGGATTTGCTTTCC
The DNA here is from genome assembly GCF_003945595.2 of Pipra filicauda. Classification (NCBI taxonomy): domain Eukaryota; kingdom Metazoa; phylum Chordata; class Aves; order Passeriformes; family Pipridae; genus Pipra; species Pipra filicauda. Next base: position 1,524,875 of record NW_024104310.1, read on the forward strand.
CTTACACAGCAGTCTCTCCCAACTAACTAGACACATCTCCAGAGCAAATTAAATTATTTTACACTACATGATACATCTCCCTTTTTTAATGTCTCCTTACATTTAGAACATGAAAAATACCAATTAATAAATATTTTCCCTCTCAAATTCATCTCATGAAAGTTTTTCAGATATTCCAGTACTGCATCCAAAATTAATTTTAAAAGTTTTATTGATATATAAGACAGAATATAAGAAAAAAAATAATAGTGTAAACACTTGCCCATTTCCTCCCCCTCAGGAAAACAAAGAGGAAAAGACAATTTCTTCAGATTACATGAAGAAGTCAGTATGGAGTGAAGATAACAACAATGCAGTGCTATTATTCCGTGAAATTCAGAGAGGAATCTCTGTGCTTTTATTAACTGAAGAACATCCCCCCTTTAAACACAACTGGCCACTGTAAAAAGTGCCTAACACAACATATAAGGCTGTGTATACATGTATTTCCATCATACTCAAATACTGCTCCTCTGGCCTTTGAGCATAACACAGAATCATTGAATCATAGAACTATTTAGGTTGGAAAAGACCTCTAAGATTACTGAGTCCAACCATTAACCCAGCACTGCCAAATCCACCACTAAACTATGTCCCTAAGTGCCATATCTACGTCTTTAAAACACCTCTAAGGATGGTATTGTCAATGAAAGGCTACACAGTCCAATGAAGCCTACAAAGACAATGCTTCAAAAGCAGCAGCATGACCTTCAGGCAACCTAATTTCCACAGCAAACATCCAAGTGAAAAGTTGAAATAATAACAATTTTTGAATGTTAATGTCTTAAGATGAAGACATTAAATACTGTTTCTGGTAGAAGTTAAAAGCAAGGAGAAAATCTAAGTAAAAGTACTCTGAGATTAATACTAGTGTGAAGACAAATACCAGCTGGAAGAATATATTCTGCTTTTTAAGATTTCTCAGTATGCTCTTAGAAGTTATTCCATCTCCCAACCCGTTCTAATACCCTAGCAGTAAATTCAGTCAAGATAAATTAAGATTGGGTAACAGAAGAAACTGGTCATGAAAGGGCAAAAGAGAAATTTAGGTGCACTTCTCAGTCCTTTTTTCCGTTGTACCAAAGAACTAGCAGTCAAAACAGAGATCCTACTTAAGAACATGAATTTTATTTAGTTATTTTGAAAAGTAAGCTATGTGATTAATGGAATGTAAATATTTGAGCAGGGTTAGATAACCAAGGATTGAAAGGAAAAAAAATATTCAGAATTTTCAGGTTTTTCCTTTTGCACTGTTCCAGGTCTTTGGAACACGTTCATAGTGTGCGTACAGCAGAAATTGAGGGCCATTCCCTTTTAGGACCTAAACATGAAGATAACTGAGGACATAATGCAGGCTGGAATCAGGCTAACAGTTTGTCCTTTTCCTTCAAACCTGTAGCTCAAAGGAGCATTAACTGTTACTGCCCAGGGAGGTTGTGGATGCCCCAATCTTGGCAGTGTTCAAGGCCAGGTTGGGTAAGGGCTTGAGCAACCTGGTCTAGTGGGAGGTGTCCATGCCCATGGCAGGGGAGGGTCAGGACTAGATGATCTTTAAGGTCTCTTCCAGCCCTTAATATTCTATGGTTCTGTGGTGACTCAATCACTTCTCTGGGCAGCCTGTTCCAGTGCTTGACAAGCCTAGAAAGAAGAAACGTTTCCTAATATCCAATCTAAACCTCCCCTGGTGCAACTTGATGCCATTTCCTCTTGTACTCTCACTTGTTACTTGGGAGAAGAGCCTGACCCCCACCTGGCTACAGCCTCCTGTACAGAAGTTGTAGAGAGCTACAAGGTCCCCCCTGAGTCTCCTGTTCTCCAGGCTAAACAACCTCAGTTCCCTCAGATACTTCTCCTAACACTTGTGCTTCAGATCCTTCACCACCTTTACTGCCCAGCACCTCAATGTCATAAAGCATGATTCTTCTTACAGTACCCTAAAACACCTGAAGTGTAAATAAAATAAAATACAACAATGGCACACAGTCTATTCTAAAAGCCAATTCTTAAGATCAAAGTGTCTTGACATAACAGCATATCACTTTCCTTTTGCTTATCTGAATGAAAATCCAAGTCCAGCAAAGTAGAACAACTTCTCAAATATGGTACCTGCAAGACTTTCCAGTTTCCTGTTAAAATTAGCAAGAATGATGACAAGCACGTCTGTGAACATGCCTCCCTTCCTTCCTGACAGCCAAAGACAGGCTACAGCACAAAGGACACTGTTAAACATTCTGTTAAAAACTGTCCTCTTGGAAAGCCTTGCATCAGTCTTTTAAAGATAATTAAATTGGTTTTTGTTTTTTTTTAATGAAGCATTCAACAGAACCTAGTCCAAGAATCACAACTGGACCCAAAACTTGTTCATACACAGGATATCCATGGCATGTGCTGAAATAGAGACAAACTGACTCCAGAGATGAGGAAAAACAGTCCCTAAGTTATTACCGTTTTTCATGGACAAAAATTCATTCTAAAACACCATTTTCATTATACGGAGAATATTACCAGACTTTTGAAATGAAACAAGTACATTGGGATAGAAAGTGGAGCCCTGTGAGTCCATCACAGGCAAGACCTCACATCACTTCTGACTCCTTGGCAGGTTCCAGCCCAGCAGATACAGGCAGCCTCAATAAGATCCAGCAGGCACAGCAGCCTCCCTCAAAGGTCTCAGAACTGCAGTCAACCACCTGCCTCAACTCATCTGGAGGAACACACTGTCAGGGACACACACATGAAGCCAAGCAAAGCTGGTCTAACGCTTCTCACCAGAAGGCAAGGAAATGCACCCGACATTTCAGTTCTGCTGCTGAAGTACAAAGATGGGATAAGATTTGCCATTGCTTTTTCAGAAGCACAGTCTACTCTGAATATCATAAGTTATATAAACAATAATATGAACACTTTACTCGCAAAAAAGCTTTTTTTCTCCAATAATCATACATGATATCGTGGCCTTCAAGTAATGCAAGATGGGGAAAGAAACCACAGTGCAAATTGTAAGAGCACCTTGCTTTGCACCTCTGTGCTTTGCTGTGCATTGCCCATCGTTGTTCCTTTTCTCACTGATGACCTTTCCATTTTGTTACTAAACAACACTTCTGGGCACTTGAGAACACAGTACTCAAGTTTCCCAGTTCCACCTTCTCTCTCAATAGCCTCCTCGATTAAATGGCACAGAGCCAGCTAACACAAGCTGTGATCATATCACCATGCATCCCTTCGGGAGCATCTCCCATTCCAAGTGCATTTCTGCACAAGGCAGCAGAACCTCACCACCTGAACGGCTCTATCACCTGTTTCCAGTGGGATTTATTAACACGTTAACTACTGCCCACTTTTCTCAGCATCACTCATGCCCCACTTGCGGCACATGTAGCAACAAAAGGAACTAAGCCACTGTCCTATTATTAACCTCAAACTGAAATTCATGCATTTCTTTAATGCCCCTGTGACACTGAGCACCAAAAATGTTTTTTCCCTAACGCATTTTTACTCAACTTAGACACTACTTTAAAATGAATTTACACTGTTCTATTAGATCCAAAGGTCGACAGAATGGAATACAAAAGGTTGTGAAAAATCTGGGTTTTTTAAAATTATTTCTTTATTCCCCCAAATCTTTGTTCGCAAAGTCTAGCCATGAATGAATTTTTTTTAAAAAATCTTATTTTTCTTCACATAAATGTATCAAAAAAAATAACCTTATGATTCGCTTACCACTCATTATAATCACTTTACGTGATACATGTAAAATCTTTTAGCTATAAACACAGTATCATTACAGACCTAAACAAATTACATCAGCTGCTGCCATACCAAATTACTTTACTTGTTGTGTCAAACAGTACTACCATGCTCTCCATCAAGAGACATCAAGCCACCCAAGCCCCAAGTGAGGCTGGCTGTGAACGCAGCCACTCTTGCCACAGATTTAACCCAGAGGTTAGCAGCTGGCAGGGAATTATTTGTCACTGAGCCAAACGTGCAATACCAGTCAGCAGAGTTGTTGGGTTAACCTACAGCAAAGTGAAGCAATTTTACTTGAAGATCCAGATCGATACAAAGTCATCAGCATAATCATCATAATTTCACAGCTGAGCTGACATTATAAGCCTGAATCTTAGATTGAAGCATGATCTGCAGCTTTGCACCAACATGTATGCATTTCACCATTCCTCCAAACAGACATTATTGCCACGCAAATCAGTAAGAAGCTGAATGACCTTAAGGATGCATTATGTTCTGCAAATCAGGATGCAGGAGCTTGAGCTGCAGCTCAACTCTACATCTGGAAAAAGGCACCTCATAATAGTGATTCAAGCTCTGAGGAGCCCTCCCACCCACCAGCCCAGCAGGGCAGGACGAGCTTACCCTTCCTCATTACTTTACTGAAATGATTTTTAAAAATGCCAGTGAAAATGGCATCTTTCCAGGCTCTCTTCTTTTTTTCTTTTGCTTCCCTACTGAGCTGTATGACCTAAAGTTAAAGTAAGTAGGTAATCCGTGAAATACAAAAAGAAAAGTATTGATCCTGGTTTCTCAGAAAATTTAGTGGAAGTGTATTATAAAACATTTATAAAGGTACCTCTGTGACTTCATGGGCAGCAGTTGCTTTTTTAATATGCAAAAACATAATTTGCAATCTTTTCTGAGGAACACCACAGGATACTTGGTAAACTACAATAACAGGCTTTCAATTTTCCCCCTGCAGATTTGTATTCACATGGCAACCAAGTTACCATGCTACCAAAATACAGTGTTAAAATCACACATACAAATTGCCATTTAAAACTGAAAGTCAACTGATACTAAAAACCTCTCATCAGTGAATCTCTACATCTGTGCATGTATGAAAAATCCCACAAATATATACAGCTAAAGCACGTGTGCGTGTATGTGCACGTCTGACTCTCTGAGCACTTCCATTACTCAGGTGTAGTGCTGTCCCTAGACCCAGGAGACTCAGTCTCATTAAAGCCTGATGGCAGAACATGTACGATACAGCTTGCTGAATATATACCCACTTCAGATGCAGCCATGACATTAGTGCCCAGACTCCAGACACTACAGCTTCTATAACCTAAAGCTCTGTGACTTCCACACTTACATGTCCCATATACCACGGAAACTGGAGCAAGAAGAGGGAAAATTATAATTAAACTCTGAAGAAAAGATACATAGATCTTTAACTCACATTTATTCTCAGTCTATGAATTCTTGAATTGACACTTGTTCTCAGAAGATTTAGCACAGAGTCATTAAGTGCTGATCTTGGAGAAGTATCTTATAACAACTGAATATGTTGTGAAATTGTCACTGTAAGAGTTACCATTTCCAGTGTAATAAAAAGCACTATATTGATAATTTGTTATTTGTTGCGAATTTATAACAATCTAAAACATCACCATCTATCTTCGTTGTGATTTACCGTATTAATCTGAATATCTGAATAGCTTTAAACAACCACAGAAAAGTCTTAAATTTACTTTTAAATCAAAATCGTACAGAAATTCTCTGTTCTTGTCCTAAACGTGAAATTACTCCTGAGATTACACTGGCTCAATACCCAGGACAAGTAACATTCAGTCCCAGAGCAGCAACTAGTTTCAGATCCAATATCTTGCAATGCTCCAGTTCTTAGTAAGAGCCCTGGGCAACTGAAAAAGGGATAAAAGCAACTTTCTATTTGTTTTCTTCCGAGTCAGGTGGACAGAGACATTGCATATAACATTCAAGTCCTGAGGCTGACCTGATCAGTCACAAGTAAGGCAGCCATTCTAAATTCAGGCAGATAAAGCTTTACCAGATCAAACCCAGAACAGGGATACCTGTGCCATTGGTAAGAAGGGGGAAGGTCCCTGTGAAACAGCAATACAAAGACAAGTCTCAGAGAACACATGCAAGGATAAATTAAGTACAGCAGGGACCAAAAAGTTGAAAAGGGTACTGCTATTTCCATTACAGATGAGGAACTGAGGCAAAGGAATAAAGTCAATGCATCATTAAAATCCTGGTGCCATTCTGCACTTAGACCACGGCTCTCTAGGTCAGACTCCAAGCCTCGATCTAGATAGGCAGAAAAAGAAAAGCACATACTTTGGGGGTCACAGGACTATTTTGTCCAAACTTAATAGTTACTTTCAGATGTCTAACTCAAAGCTAGTCATCCAGTTGCCCCTCAATCAACAAAGCATGCAGTTTTAGAAGTGCGATTTTTAATGGCTATTTCACAGAATCCTAAAACAAATATTTGGGATAAAACAGATGTGTCATATTCTGGACATACAGATTCTTTTCCAATGGAATAGTCAATAGTAGTGACAAGCTCAGACTAAACCAAGATTCAGTCACTTACAGTTAAATAAAATTAATCTTCTCTTGGTTACCAAATTTCTGATTTGCCTGTGTCACCCAGGACAGGCCACTGACTGGTCACTATGCATCGTGAGTGAAGCTGGACTCCTTGCCCTCACATCCCACTCTCCCTTGATATACTACACAATCTTTCATTTCACCAGCAAATCAGTCTGGATTCCTAGAAACAATCTTTCCTTCACTGCACTGCCTGATGCACCACTTGGACCAGTCCATTCTTGGTACAGGATGAGGCAGGAATCCTGTTGAAAAATGGCATATGGCCACATAATATAAGAAAACTGGGAAAAGTAGAGTAAATTTCTTTGATTCTGTCTAATCTTGAAAGTTCTGGAATCAGTTTTCCTTCCTTTAGTCTTTTAAGCCTTTTTTAAAAGCCATGAATACATATTAAGCTTGCTTGAAAATCTGGAACCTTTTCTAAGCGAAACTTGTTGCCCTGAGAAACCTTCCTGATTCAGGAGAGGACCTTCTAATGTGTCAAGTAATATTATCAATCAATTTGGTCTCTGTTGTTCCTCAGGTACATCAGAGACAGACATAGTAAGACTTCCCTTATCTTTCCTGATCCGGTCATGCTTCTAATCATTCACATTGACATTATGTGCTACTTATTCATTAAGCAGTAGCTTATTTCAAGATTATGGGAACTGTTCCATGTACCAAGGCTACTGGAAAGATACGTGCAAATGTCAGACTATATGTAATGTAACATTTTTGAACAAACACTCCCTATTATTGCCTGGCAGGGAAATGCTAATTTAACTCACCAAGTTCAGTTCTTCTGAGCTTTTTTTTTTTTTTTGCCTTAAATAGCTCAATATGTTCAAATGTTCATTGCCAAATTCAGACCTGTGGTCAACCCATTAGATAAGATACAATGAAAGCAGCAACAGTGAATTGGTACCACAGAACAGCTAAAATCACCTCATGTGAGTCTTGAACACTGCTTTCAGAGTTGCTATGAGAAAACAGAATTAGAAAGACAATATATTAAATCAGAAAAGATAATACCTAATGCAGCATGCTAATTAGGATGATTTCATCGAGTCTCCTCCAAGACAATCTACTGAGAGAATCTACTGACAGGGAAGAATAACCACATCATTAGCAATTTGTACTGCTGTCAGGAAAGCATTTAGTCACACCATAGATTAAATGTTTAAGCAATTGCTAAGCAGACACGAAATTTTCCAATACAAATGCAAATGTCTAATCTGCCAATAAAAAATTAAATGCAGTGAGTCATTTTACTCAGGACAGCAATTCCTCATCTCAAATATCATCAGAGGGTTTTTAATTAAAACACGACAGTTGACATCACAGGAGAGGTGATGGCACATCACTGGCACATGCTGTATGTATAGAAGTAGCACTTAATTGAACTCTGACTGCCCTTAAAAAGTGAAAGAGTCACCACCTAAAATGAACATGTGGTATTTACCTGAAGGTCCTACTCTTCTGAACAACCTATTTTTAATAATGGTGTCCTGATAGTGAAAGTATCTGGATACAGAGAAGGAAAGTCAAGCAGGTTTTTGTAACGGAAGGTTTTGTCTCTCAGACTTCCTGAAGTTCCTTAATGGGATGAAGAATATTTGCATAAGGGAGGTCTGGTAAACACACAGAATCACAGAATCAGTTAGAATGGAAAAGACCTCTGAGATCATCAAGTCCAACTTACGACCAAACACCACCATATCAACTAGACCATGGCACTAAGTGCCATGTCCAGTCTTCTTTAAACTTCTCCAGGGAGGGTGACTCCATCACTTCCCCGGGAAGCCCATTCTGATGTCTAATCACCCCTTCTGTGGAGAAATTCTTTCTAATGTCCAACCTGAACCTCCCGTGGTCAACCTGCCTAGGCATTCAAAAGGCTTTAACAAGGTCACCTGCTTCTGAAGCTAAGCAAACATTAAGTCCTCAGAAAGGCCAGGCACAAATGGCAAAAATGATGGGGAAGGAAACACAGGATTACATGGTCACTTTTCAACAACTGTTCTCTGTTGTTTATCCAACACATTCAAAACCAGGAAGTGGTTTTAATAAGATGGCAAAGTCTGCAGTTGATAGGATGTAACATCACAAACCAGCATCAGCTATGAAGAATGTCTGTACTGGTCAACAAAATGGCAGATGTAGGTAAAAGCAGAAAAGTTGGAGTACATAAGAAAAAAAATTCAAAATTCATCTTCAAAATTATAAGCTTCAAATATTGCTACTTAGGAAATATGTTGTAGGAACTGGGAAAAAATGCAATTAGTATGGACGCACTCAAATCACACAGAAAGAGGAGGCTCCTCAGTAATGCTGTGAAACTACTTTCCACACAACACTGAAGTTCTTACAGCATCAAAGGGTTCAAAAGGGATTAGACATGTTCTAGAAGACAAATTCATTAAGAATTGGAAAGTACATAGTAACAGCTCAGGGAATTCACAGGGTGTAATCTTAGGGTAAATATTGTTATGTTCCTTTGTTTTATTGTTCTGGCAATGGCTCATGGAGGAGACAGGAGAGAAGGCTTGTCAGAACTTCAGTATAACCAACAGTGGTCACATTAAAATCCTGTTACTTTGTCATCTGATAAACCAGCAAAATAAACAGCTTAAATTAAACCAAGTAAGTCCTTTGTCTTTTAGAGTTACTAGATATATGAATTAACTAAACCCAAAGCATGGAATGTATAAGACAAACATGTACTTTTTAAGCAAGGAACAAAGCTGTCACTGTCTTGTAGTTTAACATTAACTAACTTGTCTCCACTGCTGTAGTTTTGTCAACTTTCCAGTATCAGATTTATGGCAGCATATGGACTTTCATCCTCAGAGAGCACCTTTGTGCTCTTCATCCTCAGAAGCATTTGTCCTTCTAGTAGCCGATATTCTGGAAAGTAGCAAATGGGGGTACTGCATGACTTGTACGTTGACCACAGAACCCAAAATATACGAGTCAGAAGTGAAAAAAGTCCAAACCAAATTTTCAGTAAGGGCTCAATTTATTGATCTGCTACAGGCCATGTTACCACTCCAGTCAACTCTGAGGTCAGTGAACTGCTCTACTGCAGTTTTTCTGGTTAGAATAATGCTCATGTATCATCTAACACTATATACATGTTGATCCACTGTAAATTGCCTAACAATCTGAACAAGTACAGGAAGAATTTGTCATGAACTGGTATAGATCTAGACTGAAGCCATATATTAAAAAACAACTCTGATTTGTAAAACAATGATTAGATTTTCTAGTTCTGCATGAAAAGTTTACAGTACTTTTGGGTAGAGAGAAACAGAGGCTTTAGGTTTTGAGTTTGGTGTTTTGAGTTGTTTTCCTTTTTCTTCTTGAAAATGGATTAAATGCAGAGAATTTTGTAGGTCCTTCCTACCTATGAAAGAAACACAGGAAGGATTTCAGTTTTCATCTGGGTTATGTTGCTTATTGTGGTCCCTATATTTGGCAGTGGGCAGTTGCCCCAGGCATGTGGAATAAAATCAGAATGGTCCGGGTTGGAAAGGAACCTCAAAGATCATCTAGTTCCAACCCACTTGTCATAGGCAGGGCCACCTTTCAATAGACCAGGCTGCTCAGAGCTCCATCCAACTTGGCCTTAAACACTTCCACGGATGAGGCATCCGCAACTGCCCTGGGCAACCTGTTCCAGTAAAGATTTTCTTCATAATATCTAATCTAAACCTACACTCTTTCCAGTTGAACCCATTCCCCCTTGCCCTCTGCTCTTGTAAAAAGTCCCCCTCCAGATTTCTTGTCAGCTCCCTTCAGGTACTGGAAGGTCGCAATTAGGTCACCCCAAAGCCTTCTCTTTACCAGGCTGAACAATCCCAATTCTCTCAGCCTTTCCTCAGAGGAGAGGTGCTCCACCCCTCTAATCATTTGTGTGGCCCTCCTCTGGACTCGCTCCAACAGGTCCATGTCCTTCCTGTGCTGGGGACCCAGAGCTGGATGCAGCACTCCAGGAGGTCTCACCAGAGCAGAGGGGTAGAATCCCCTCCCTTGACCTGCTGCCCACTGCCTTTGCTGCAGCCCAGGACACAGGTGGTTTCTGGGCTGCGAGTGCACATTGCCAGCTCATGCCCAGCCTCTCATCCACCAGCACTTCCAAGTCCTTCTCTCCAGGGCCGCGCTTGATCTGTTCATCCCCTCAGCCTCTATTTGTGCTTGGGATTGCCACAACCCAGGTGCAGCACCTCGCACTTGGTCTTGTTAAACTCCATGAGATCCCCATGCGCCCACTTATCCAGGTCCCTCTGGATGGCATCCCATCCTTTAGGTGTGTCAACAGCACCACTGACCTTGGTGTCACCTGCGAATTTGCTGAGGGTGCACTCGATCTCTTTGTCTATGCCATTAATGAAGATAGTAAATAGCATGAGAAACAGGAAAATCGAGTGTGGAATACACTAAAGAAGAGAGACATAAAATCAGAAATGGAAAGAAAAAGAGGCACTATACCAGACAGGCAACACTGTGTAAAATACAGGAAAAAACAGAAGAGCTGCCACAGCTAGTAAAAGAAAATATCCAAAATGTGAAAGCCTACTCAGCAACAGGCAGGGAGGGCACCGAACCACTGGCTCATGATTTAGTACCTATCAACTTTTGTTGAATGCTTCTACTGGTATTTGTTAAACATGTTATTTAACATATAGCTTACAACACACCTAATACAACAAAGTGAGGTTTGACAAAGCCTTGGCTGTAAGGAGGAACTGAATTCTGACTCCACCGGCACCTACGTCAGGCTGCCCTGCCACACATGAAGCATAGCACTGCTCACTGAGAGACAGAGAAACTTTAACACTTGAGTAAATGAAGAGCAAAACTGCTACTGCCTTTTATACATCCCAAGACCTTGGTGGAATTATTTTTGTCAATGTTTTTCAAAATACCACAAGTTCGCATTTCTAAAAATTGGATGCAGAAAAATGTTTTCATTCTGACACACACTTTTTGAAACAGAGTCAAGTGGACACAGACTTTTTCCCACACTTTGTAAGTCATGGCCATTGCAAGCTAGAGAGGCAAATTAGAAATGGAACATCACAAAACAAATAAACAAAAAATACTCTTAAACTGTCATGTTTAAATGTTCCTTCACTGCCTGAAATTTCTTCAAAAACGTGTGAAGGTACAACTCTGTATTATGATCTGAATGACTCAGCTGACCTCTGAGCACCTGCAAAAAGGCAACAGAGTCGTCCTTCTCTTCTTGTCCTTCAGTCGCATCTAAGTTGTGCAAAAAATGGCTTGACTGACCAGCTTCACCTACTGCCTGTAATATGTTTGGATCTCATCTTTACTTCATCCTCGTTAACCCCCCTGCAAAAATTCCCTGCTACTTTTTCTGTAATATTGCTGCAAAATTTGGCACCTCATGGCCTCCTTATATAAAAGGAGAATTAATTTCACTTTGATGTTTGTACTTTGTCCTAGCAACATGAAACACACAAAATTTGATTATATAATCTCTAGATATGAGGGAGGGATTTGGAGGCTTGCCTGAAAATCTGCCACTTCTGATGCATTCAAAAGCTCGACAGCATGTTTTTCCAAAGTACACATCCATGTAGCTGAAATCACAGTTGAGTTCCTTCACCCTACATCATCAAAAAAATTACAGAAAAAAACCAACAAAGCCACAAAGGCAAGAGGGTAAAATAAAAAAAAAAATTAAATCATGCAAGACATCTGTGCAATAACCTGGGCTTGGTCCTGCCATAAATGAGGAGAACTCCAAATAAGTTAACAGATTTACACTAATTTATACAATCCAATAACTTCAGTGGTTTCAGTCTAAATACCGGCAGATCAGTCACCGCAAAATACAGTCACCAGAACTGACATTGACGTCACTGTTGTTGGCAGCTTTTTCTGAGAATCTGTGGCCTGGCTGAACCTTGGCCTTTTTTCAATAAACGCTCAGGCATGTAACACGTCGGTGGTTCCAGTGACAGCAGTGTTAGACAGGTCTTCCCTGTTCCCTTTATCTATCACTCTTCAGTGTGTCTTGGTCTTATGGCAACTGGAAGTCTTCCAGTTATCAATGAAGTCAGTCTGGTTTCATTTACAGGCTAGGATTTTCAAAAACACCACAAAGTTTTAACATTCACTTTTGCAACGTTAAGAAAAGTTCCAATTATTCTATTTGAAGATTCACAGAACTGAAGAAAAGCACAGAAAAGAGACAAGGTTCAACTCAACATATTTTTACAGCACAAGTACTAGCAAGCTGAATCTAGCTGAAATGTATCAGCCTTTGAAAAATCATTAGCATCATCTTTGTTTTCTTTTTCAACCTTTAAAACTTGATGCTGTCTCTGATCTGTCTGACTTCAAAAGCAGAGAATTATTTGTCCTCAATATGATTATATCTGCATACTGAAAAACATTTTATGAATGTTTTAATTTTTGATGTTTGAAACCTCCACAACTGGACACCAATTTGCTCCCATATAAATAATTGGAAAACTGCTGGTCTATTTCTCAAATCTTTTTGAGATCTTAGTCACTTTTCACCAACACGGGCAAGAAATCCCTTAAATTACTTCAATTAACTGAATATGAAAATATATTCTGAAAGTTCACACTACTTCATTTCCTCAAAATACCAGGATGAATGAAGAAAGAGAAGCAATTTTTAAGATATCCATGTCAAAAGTCTGCCATGTGTCTCATGCCTTCACTTTGGGTACACACCTCATGTTCCACACCTCCAGGCCATCACCTACCAGTACTCCAGGTACTGTCTTTTCTTCAGCACAGTAACAGGAAAGTTGTCACTGCAGTTGAGTCAAAAGGCTGGGAGTCCCAAGATTCAACCCAAGATTAAGGTAAGCCTTCAACTCTGTCAGGGATTCCTAACATCGGTATATTAATTGCAGACACTTTCAGAAGAGCAGCTGTTTCTTGCTGTAAGTTTGCCACACAGCACCTCAAGGCTCATGCAGCACTGTGTAAGAGACTGTCTGCACTAAAGCAGCACAAGTTCATTTCAAATCAGTAGTTATGTGTAATGATTCAGAGGAATAGTTCACACAGAGCTTATAAAAACTTTTAGATTTTCAGAAGTTCCTACTAAGAAAGCTGCCCTATCCCGGCATGCCTTTGTCTATCCTTTCTGAACAGGACTTTAGTATGCACCCACCAAAATAAGATGATTGACTTAAACTAAGTATTTGAAGAACTAATGAGAATGGTTGAAAAAGCTACTTTTCTTAGCTCAGAAAATGAGTCTGGGAACTGGAAGACACCCAGTGAGCCAAGAGGACAGAGCTGACACAAGCAGGTTTGAGATGGGAAAGGAGTGAATATGAATGCTCTTACAAAAGAATCCTAGATCCTTCTCCTGAGCTAAAGCAGAGTTTCAGAAGAGAAAACAGACCAGAGGGCATAGACTTTTGCCTAATCTGTGTGTAATTTATACTACTGAGTAAAGAGCAATGATGTCTTAAAATAGTTCAAAAGTATAGGGTGACACACGACACATACCTAGACATGCAGTGGATGTCCCAGAAAGCCAACATGGATGGAGATCTGGGACACTGTCATGTTTAGGTCCCCAAATACCCTGGAAGTTAAGACAGATCTGAGAGTTGAAGGCAGTCAGGATGTTGCCCTGTCCATTTTGTGACAGGGTAACAATAAGCCTAAAACCATGAAATCTTTTAGATGTGCCAAGAAAGAACACAAAGGCGTCCTGAGATACAGAAAGCATAGCACATGTCCCAGCATTGCTGAAATCCTGAAACTGGGAGCAGGCTGAGGAGTGTTCAAGTAGATTGGTGTCAGTTCCACCAATCTGACCAGTCAGATCAACTCCAGAAAAGACAGGATACCACAAATGAGAATTCCTGCACTTCTACCATGAGGTGAATCCATCATCTCATGAGCAAGTTTCCACTTTTTGACACTGCAAACAGCAAGCATGCAAAGAGCTACTCTTGAGGTTTAGGCAACTATACAGGCAGTCCACGTTGGCCTACTCCCATTTTTTCAAACCTGTGAGACCAGAACACAGCAGAAAACTGTTAAGTACTTTCCTCAAAATCAAGCAGGTTAGACCTTTTTCTTCTACTAAGCCATAAGCTATTTTTTTCACTTTTGTTCCAAGTTTGTCACATTAGTGTCAGAAGAATCATATTTTTACAGAGGGCATCCTTTCCAAATACCGTTTTGTTCACTTCTAACTCCTAGGTGACCAAAACAAACATGCTAGCCAAGACAAGACAAGCTGGTCTCAAAACAGCTGTAAGAAATTTCTGCTGAAATGCTTTTTTTCACAAGTAAATTTTCGTCATTATTATTAACTGTCATAAGAAAATCTGTCTCTCTGCTCTCCCTCCCACTTCTCATCACTAGAAAAAATTCTGTAACAAATTAGTATGTCTCCAACTGTCATAGGGTAACACATACACAAAAGGGGTATATGTTCCCTTCAATCCACCCTAAAATTGTTCTCTTCAATCCACCACAGAAACCAATAAGCAATTAAAAAAAAAAAAAGAAGAATTATTAGAACAGAGCAGGAGTTTTGAAAATATCTTTATTTGCCTCCCTTTCTTTTATCAACGTCAGTTTTTTATATTGGATTTCTCAGAAAAAAAAAGGTTACACCACCAACAGCATTTTTAAAGCCACCTTCATATTGCCTGAAATGAAAAAAAGCACATGAACACAAGTATTTGCCAGCTATGTATAATCTCTGTAGTATTTACAGACAGATGGCTGTTTCCATATCAATTTTCCTTAAGACATGTGCTTTTCTGTCGAACAAAACTCTCAACAGGAGTTTTAAAAACTTACAAATGAACACATCAGTCAATATTGTCAATTTATCTATATGACACTTAACAGTAATCCAGGCTGTACTAGTCTTTACTGTACTCACGGAATCTAATCTGTCTCTCATTTGCTCACTTAATTTCTAATTTCCACACTGGCGACTCCAAGTTTCAATTATCTTCTATTCATAAAAGGAAGAACAGTAAGGGTCTAAGAAATGATAGACCACTGCACAGAGAAGGGAATTCCACCACAGTCAGTTATCTCAAGTCTTCATTATTTGTAGGCAGATGAAGCTACATACAGTTTATTGCTAAAGATCCTTTATTAAATGTAAATTAAAAGAGGATCCTATCCTGCCGTTATTGTTTGATCTCTACCCAGGCGAAAAGTAGAGCTTGAAGTAGAGCTTGCTATGCAATACCTTCTTTCTAGTTCACTCCAGCATTTCCTGCAAACACTTACATTCTCAACACTGCTGGTGAAGCCTGGTGTCGACTCAACTGCTATCTCCCATTTAAGGGTCTGCTCTGCTCTCTTGAGAAGATTATCAGACTCTTAAGACATTTGTATATATAAATTATTTTGGGAACTAGAAATATTATTACACTGTTGGAAAAATTAACTCTTCTACTGTCAGTAGCATGGAATTGAACTTTGAGACACGTTTTGGGTAAGTTACCCTTCAAACTGGACTCAATTATTACTTAGACTTCAGTAAAGCAAACAAAAATTAAAATCCAAATCATCAAAAGTAACCGCTTCTACCACCAATATAATAATTCCTCATCTCAAAGTACAACTAAATTTGTCTAACTAGTAGCAGCTGATGATCATCCATCACTAATTTAACCATTCTCCCCTCTTATGTATGTCCCATTCCATCCAAGCATGTGCTCTAGTACATCCTTTCACAATAACTTCCAATGCTGCCAGCCTTTGAATGTTCCTCTGATCATAACTTACTGGCTAATAAAACATTTGGAGAATGTCTCTCTAAATACTGTCTAGACCACAACAGGCTACAAAAGCTTTGCCAGAAGTTTCCACTCTCTTTACTGAAAAGTGGAATATGTGCACCCAGGCCTCAACTTCAGACATCATTGTACAGGTGAAAAACCTAAGAAAAATAAATCAGCCAACAGTTAACAAGTTGATATAAAATACATTTTTCAAGAGGGTGCCAAACAACAGTAGATGACTGTATGTGGAACAAATTCAGGATGCTACTTTACACTAGCAGCTACATCCTGAAGGTTTCTACAAGAATTTCTACTCAACTGCTGCCTGTGGAGAAGCACTCATGGCTCTGCAGAAGGGCTGCTTGCAAGATGTGAGGCTGTAGCTCAAGCCCTCACAAAAACCTCCTGCAGACAAAAGATCCATGATCCTTCTACAAATTCAGGGTGAGGTGCAAATGAGAAAAAAAGGGAAAATAACAGAAAGGAAAAAAGTCTAAGCAAAACATAAAAATGTTACTGTCCAGTTCTAGATAGAAGTCTCGAAGCCCAGCTGTTAATACAGCTCTAAAGCCAAGGATTGGTGCTTAGTGAGAACAAATTTCATACTTCTGTTTCCAAAAGTCTGTGAATAATATTATCCTGCAGTCTCCTCTGACTGCCAAAGGTTTGTTCCGCAAAACTCTTGTGTTGCTGTTCCCAGTCAAAGTTGAGGCAGAAATCAAGGCAAGATGAATGGGAGGGGAAACGAGGGTCAAAGGAAGGTATTTTAATTAAGTCATTTCCCTCACACAAACTGCCCCTTCCTCCGCGACATGTGACTTTTGGTTTGGGTGGTCAGTAACAGGAATGGAGTGGCCCAAAAGGAAATCTTTACTGCCTCAAGTTCTTGAATACTTGGTGCAAACTCATATACCAGCCTATGTGTGGTACGAAAAAAACCCTAGTCACTAAATAACTTGAGAGTTTTGTCTGTCAGCTTAGACATTGAGGTGTTTGCTTAATTTTTCCCTTATATTTTCAACCAATGCTTTAAGAAGCTTCAATTGATGCAAGTTGCTGGCCAAACATTTAACCAGCTTGTGTCAGTAATGGCTTCTTCTCTAAGTGCAGAACCTGTTTTCCAAAATATAACTGATAAATTCAATTTGAAAAAAGGAAAGCCTGTCTACTCTATGAATAAAACTAGTAGAGATCAAATCATTAGTTCTAAATTTCAGAAGAATAAAGGGTCTAGAAACCGTACAGGAATAGTTGCTAGATATTCCTCCTTAATTAGTTAAAGAAATACATCAATACTTTCCCTCTACTGACATTCTTAGCATATGACATATTCTTAGCATACTGACTTTATCCCCTAAGACAACTTTAGTTAGCTTTGTGCATTTCTTTTAAATCCTAAGTTCCTTTCAAACAGAGCTTGACATACATGACATTTAAAAGTGAGTTACGTGTTAGCACCGATTCAAGCATATATTTTTATTTTTATCAAGCACAACTATCACTACAGACACCTTTGAAAGCACGAAATATCACTAGAAGTTATCCTCTCTGTACATCAGACAGCTTAGCATTCTGAAGCAGTTTGCATATTGTTAGTAATAACATATATTTGAGGAACCTTATTATCATGTAAATAAAAAAATATCATTTAGCATTTTCTAGCAGAAATATAAAGATTAACCTACTTATAGTTTTATCTTTCATTGAATATAGTTGCTTATCTAACCTGTAGATCTTTCTTCTCTGGTCAACAAAAAAAAAATACTATATAAAAGAGATTCAACCTCTTCTATAGTTGCTTCTGGAATAGACATTTTGCTGACAAACTGCTCCAAAATCAAGTTTCTGCTAATAAGCACTTGAAAATATAAAGCTTGCCATTTAGAATCTCATTTCTTGTTCTGCACCTTTGAATTACTACACAGTTAAATTCCTTGTTATATACCAAATGAACTGGCACCCTACTATCATTCTGCCATATTACAACACTGGCTGGAGAACACCTGTTGTTTTGAGCTACAGTGATCAATGGCATGAATGATTACATCAGCAGACTGGCAAATAGATCTAGTTTTAAATCACAAAAACATATGCTGTGGCTTTATGATTTCAAACGGAGTCATCACCAACCATTAGTGAAAGTGAACAGGAATATCATGCTCTCCCTATTTCCAGCTTTGATATCTCAATCTGTTTTCACTTTTTCCTTGCCAAAATGTCTTAGACACTTTAGGTGTTTGTGAAAGACATTCCTTCTCCTTGTTTTTTTGGTTTGGTTTTTGTTGGTTTTTTTGTTTGTTTTTTTTTTTTTTAACAGGACTATCCTCAGATCTCAGAGTTAGTTCAGGAAGCTTTTCAATTAAAAATTACACAGTCCTCCTGTAAGTGTTCTCTTTTTCATCTTGCTTGAATTCCCAAGTCTAGCTTCCCCCAAAGACAGCTCAAGAGCAAAATTATGAAAAGTGCCTGCAACGTACAGAAACATCAGGAGGAACAAAATTAACAGGGAGCAGAAACTGACTGGAGCATGTGAAGAAAAAGGAAAAAAAGAGGCTCATTTGTACCTCTCATCAGGCATTTCTCTAATAACTGATTTTTAGCATCACCCTTATAAGTGATAATTGGCTGCAGTGACTGAAAAAGCAAATGAAAAAATATCATCCATCCTCCTGATGCAATTAAAAACCTTGCTCTTGGCCTACTCACTACTGGGTCAAACAGCAATAGAAAGATAAAAATACTCCCTATGGGACAGGGCATTGGAATACTCCTGAGTCATCCTTTCAGTTCTACCAGTGACTCTCACTACCTGTAAGGATTTCCATGCACCTTCTTAGTGCCATGAAAA
Organism: Pipra filicauda; assembly: GCF_003945595.2. Lineage (NCBI taxonomy): Eukaryota > Metazoa > Chordata > Aves > Passeriformes > Pipridae > Pipra > Pipra filicauda. The sequence goes on from NW_024104310.1 coordinate 1,543,904, forward strand.
CTAAGGCTGCGAAGGCTGAGAAAATCTTGCACCATGCAGCTCTGCTTCTAATAAAATGCAACTTTGGAATCTGGAACGCAAATTCCAAGAAAACAGTATTTCACCAAATCTCACCTTCCCTCCCTCCCATTTGACACAGTGGAAGACAGCAAATGGTGCACCTCAGAAAACATATCAGAAGACCAAGACAGTAGAACTCACAGGTAACTTATCCACTGGGACAGTCAGCCACTGAGGAAAGGGGTAAACCTGAAAGTCCATCATCATTCCCTCCCATCCTTATTTACATTCTTCCTCAATCTTTTTTATATGATATGGTGATAGATAGTTATAACAAAGCTCATTTAACCTAATTATTTTTAATATTACAAGAATCAAAAATGTTGAAGATGCTATAAAAAAATCAGGAATGACAAAAATGAGAGGAAAAAGTACGATAAATTGCCACTTTAATGGACATATCTTAAAAAAACACAATATAGTTTCACTTTCTTATAGTAGGGTTGTTTGTTTTTAAGAAAAAGAGAGAACAAAAAACCTTTGGCCACCAGAAAAAAAAAATTACACTACTGAACAATTTCAGCACTCAGTCATTCTAGACTTATAAGGACTTGAAGGATTATCTGGAAGACCAAAAAGACTAAAAGCACATCAGGGAAAACAGTTACAAACCAGATTTCAGAAAAATTACAAATTGGGCATTCAAAGATATACTGGGTCTCATTTCCCACAATCATCCCTTTCTGGAGCTTGAATGTATATAAATAGAAACCTTTCACCAAGAGGTTTATTATATTTCATTTTGAAATAGCAGGAAGTCTGACACTTCAGACAATGAAGGACTTCACATGTACATATTCTTCATGAATTATTAATAAACAGTCAGTCAGCTGGTTTGGCTGCTTTAAAAGCAGCTTGGTTCTTTTGTTTCTTTTAGCTGCTACCCTCCTACTTGCAACTGTAAGGCAGGCAGCAACACTTTTTTCTTCCTGCCAAACCAGGAAAATACTCCTTAAATACATAGGCTGAAACAACTTTCTAGATTACACAGAGATACAAAATGTCATTATTCTCTCTGTAACTTTAAACTCCATAAGAGAGTTTAAGTTTAGCAGCTTGACTTAAAAATATTCTGAATAGCAATTCACAATTTATTTTTGTTTGTTCTCCCTATTGCTAAAATATTTTAAGGCGATGTAAACCGTTAATTAATATTAAGACTAATTTTAATACCTTCACTTGCTTAACATAGAGTAGGGCAAACTGTATTTTTTTTGTGTTCCATAGTAAAGTAAGTAAATGTTACTGGTAGAGCACATCGGACTCAACCAAGCCATACCCACTTGTTCCAAAAGGTGTAATGCAATATAAAGTTCTGGTCTGAAATGAGAGATACAGTTGACAGACTATGGGAAATCCTTAATTTTTCTTTCCTACATTTTTAGAGACAGAGAACCTTTTTGCCTTTAGAAGCAGAAATACCTACAAGTATTACCTGAGAGTTCTCCATACATATTCTGTATTCATTTTGAGGAAGTACTAGTAGACTACACCAGTATCACTTTCACCAGTTTTAAAAAAAAAAAAAAAGTAAGCTTGACTGTCATTTTATACAGTCTGTAAGGGTCATTTCACAGTCACATTTAGTATCTGCTACTGTAACAAAATTTCAAATGCCATTTATCCTAATGCATGACATAATCACTACATTGACATATTTTCTATTTAAATTAATGAATGCAGCACACAACTCAGGCAGATGGAATACTTTGAATGCTAATAACATTTACAGTTATGAATGTTATGCTGGAAATGTAAGCCTCACGCTACAGGACATTAATCAGGAGAGAGTTCCTCTTGATTTGTCAGATATTCTAGCAAGAAGACTATTTATTTATTTTGTTCTGAACCCTGAAGTACTAAGCAGACGCTGCAAGAGTTCCCAAGCCAGCAGACCGATGGTATGATGCAGTACAGCAAATTTTGCTCACAAACATGGGCAGTCAGGGGGCCAGTGACACACTAACAAAGCCACAGGACAACCCCAAAAATCATACCATGTGTCTGAGAACATTGTCCAAACCCTCTTGAACTCTGGCAGGCTTGGTGCTGTGATCACTTCCCTGGGGAGCCTGTTCCAGTGCCCAACCACCCTCTTCAAAAGGGTGAAGAATTTTTTCCTAATAACCAACCTAAACCTTCCCTGACACAGCTTCATGCCTTTCCCTTGAGTCCTATCACTGGTCACCAAAATGAAGAGATTGGTGCCTGCCTCTGAACTTCCCCATGAACTACTTCTCTAAGGCTGTCCTCATGTGATTCTTCCATGTGTTTGCATAACAAAACACGTGGCACAACAGGCTCCTCTCTCTGAAGAGTCAAGAAAATCTAAGGTAGCGGGATTAAAAGTAATTGGCGTGTGAAACTACAAGTGAAAGATGTTAAGTATGTATCACAGAATCACACAAAGACACAGAAACAATTAGGTTGGAAAAGACCTCTGAGATCTTTGAATCTAATCTCTGACCGAACACCACCATGTCAACTAGACCATGGGCCTGGAATCACTCCAGCACCTCAATGTCTTTCCTGAATCCAGGGGCCCAGAACTGGGCACAGGTCTCAAGGTGCAACCAATTTCTATTATCCTGAAATATCCTGAATCATTACCCTAAATATTACAATCTAAATTATTACCCTAAATATGCCGATATCTCCTATTTGTTGGAATAAGGAAACTTTCATCACTAATTCAACTGAAGGTACAGCCTTGCAACTGAAATAAATACACAAGGTAATGTTTATGTATGAATATTTTATTGTACTGTATTCTGAAAAATTTATATTTGGTTAGGCTAGTAGTCTCCCCCACACTCCCAGCTGACCAGCTTATGTTCCCAATATGTACACTTTGACCTCTTACTTAAAACTTTTGAAAGCTTTAGAAAAAGTGTTCAGAAACCTTACAGCACAGTTCTCAGACTTTGCCAACTTCAGCCAAAGTAGTCTGGTCTGTGTGCAACCTTTCATCAGGCCTCCTTCATTTTGACAACCTTTACTCACCCCAAGTACACACTTTTCCCTCCCCTGTGGTTACAGAGGCAGTACACACAATGAGCAAAATAGGCCAGCTGTAGGAACAAATCTGCAGCACTGGATGAAGATGGTTATTTGAAGGATCTCTTCCTCTCATCACAGAAAACAAGGTGTGCAGTGGACTGTATAAAGAGAAGCCAGTCTCTCATGATGGCAGAAAAAACAGTTCCTCTGTCTCTAGACAGTGCTTGTTTGCTGCTGGGCAAACCCCAAACTTCACAGAGGCAATCCATAGCTGCAAGTTCCTCGTACCCTGCACGTCTGGACTTCAGAGCGTTAGTTAACTGGTTGGACTCAATGATCTTAGAGGTCTTTTCCAACCTAAATGATTCAGTAATTCCATGTCCAATTATTCCTGATCAAAAGACCGCCAGAGTAATCAAGAGTTGCAACTCTCAACCAAGAACAGCACCTTTGCAAAGAACATGAACCACTACATAATGCTCAGAACCTGTAAACTGAGTTCCTGGGCACTTAAAAATGAGACCAAATTAGCAGGCCTTTCCAAAATTACTCTGTATATCAACTCATCATCTGTAGTATAAGAATAAACCTCATAAAACTCCTGGAAGACTAGAAAAAATGCTTGTGTTATAAGTTACACAGCACTACTGTGTAACTTACCTCGGAACAAGATTTCATTAGTAGTAGATCTGGGCCCACAAAGTGACAAACAGATGAAAAAGATGCTGAAAAGCAGTCCATTAGGTGACAATGCTACTGAATAAGGCACCAAAGTGTCCATGGTTCTGGAATGTGCATAACAAGAGGGGAATGGCAAGATGAATCAAGTTTGAAAGGCAGCTTTAACTCCTGAATTTTCTATTTCTCAAGTGTTTGATTTTCAGCCCTTAGTATTTTTTGAATGCATCATTTATAACACAACTCATAGAGAATGCCCACTGCCCACCTGCTTCCTTTGCACAAAAAATTTAGAGGAACAGGAACTGTGCTTCACAGCTGGTCACCATATAATTTTAAAAGCAGGTTCTTCCTTTTTGGTTTTGCGGCTAGGCAACTTCTTTTATTAAAGTGACCACCCGAAGTAAAAAACTCTTAGCCCAAAATGAAAATAAATAAATAAATTAATAAATCCCCACTGCATTATGAAAAAAATTGGTGCATATATTATTAGCAAATTAAAATAAAAATTAATAACACTGAATTATTTAAAATACTCTGAATTTTAATTTTTTCATTACAGTTCAACCCTAAAAGAAGTTTTTAAATTTGATTTCATTCTAGATTATCTATTCATTGTCTCCAGAAGGCAAGAACTAGGAGAAAAATATTTTTTTTTATTGTCAGGTGCAATAATTGGAATTCAGGTGTAGAACATCACACCAAAAGCTACTTGACTGTCAGCCTCCCAAGCATGCAATAAATGACACAGTCCTTTAAAACAGCTGTGAATTACTCGTTTGTAAATGATAAAACATACTTTGCTAATAAGTAACTACGCAGACCCTTATTCTGAATAAACACTATATAAGTCACCTCTTAGCATCAGCTGAGATAAGCAAATGTTTGTCCATTGTCATTTGGTCTGCAACTAAGAACAAAAACCACAAAGCTGCCAGAAAGTTTCTAATGCAGTATTTTCAAATCCATTAATGTGTGCTTTTTACACTACTGTGTGTTTACCAAGTAAATAAAGTGGCTAAGCCGTTAGTCTCGTTAATCTCCAGATCTTCATTAAATATCAATCAGCACTCATTTTCCTGTGAGTTTTGTTCCACTTAAAATCATGCTTACCTACACAGAAAAGACAGTGGAAAAAACAGAGGAAAACTGGTACAACAAATGAAGGTAATGTTCAGGACATAATAATAAGCAGCCAAATTACAAATCTGTTTCTGACACAATATTTCATTAGTGCTTGCTGCACTAAGTGCTACATTTCACACCAGTAAGCTGCCCTTGAAGAGACCAATTTTTTCACTGTTTGTTAACTAGAAGGTATTTAATAGAAAATATTAGAAAAAGTCTAATTACGTGGAAACCTAAGCATTTGTATGAGAACCATTGCTCAAACAGCAATTGTCTTCATCCACCTTGGCAACAGAGCAGGTACAGACACACAAAGAGGCTCTGGATTTGGGCAAAACAAACAGGGAGACGAGGGAACTATCTGCAGACAGAGTTTTCATTATTATTATTACGCTGCTAAATCCAGCTGCCAAAGAAAGACTTTCATCAAAAGTCAGGTCACTTGGCAAAGTATTTCTTGGCACACAGAGTATACTACATGCCCCAAAGGCCCAAGAAGTCTACCAAACAATGAAACAATGATTACAGGGTATTTATTTATATGCGCAACAATTTTCCTATGCATTCAACTACATCGAAACAGTTACCATGTATTAAAAAAAGAACAAAAGGGACAAAAAAGAGGAAAAAGAAGAGAAAGGGGAAAAACAAACAAATAAACAAACAAAACTACACACACAAAATATAGGCTTCAGTTGGGTAAAAAAACTAAGTAGGAAAGTACTGAGAATCTTACTACCTAGGTTAGGAAATTTCAGCTATCTCTTTTCTAAATTGACACCTAAAGAAGAGTCATACTTGCTTATTTTTGTTATTTGCAAACAGGGTTTGCAGACAAAAGATGATGTCAGTGCCTTGGCTTGAAGATAAATATTAAAGCATAACACTATTTTTAGCTAACTTCCTAAGGAAATCAAGCATATGCAACTGTGCTAACACTCAGCTCTCTCTCCTACTATTTTTTGAACAAAACACCAACTTCAATAAATTTGTTAAAGGCTAAGTATCTCAAAGCAACAACCTGCCTGTACATTTTGGGAAAGCTGGCAGGCTAGTGTAAGAAAGGCAGTATATCAAAGATCTTGTTGAAAGGAAGGAGGAACTGATGGTTCATCCCAAGGGATGGTTGCTGGCCAGCAACTTGCCCTTTGCAGCCCAGACACAGCACTTATGTCCAATCAAAGACATAGGAAAATAGGAGGAAGATGGGGCACAGAAGCACAGCATACAAGTAACAAGCATCTATGAAGAAAAAAAGAAAATAAAATTTAAAAAAGAGAGAGAGAAACTACATTAGACTTACTGCTCATGAAACACTACATATGGATCTGCATATAGTATGCTATGCTCTGTCTCGGCAGGAAGATTAGCTTCCTGTTTAATGGGACTTATCCATCCCTGATTAAAATGATCCTAAGTGCTCCTCACAATCTTTAAAATATGCCCCCTGGCACTAATAATTTTATGATGAAGGCTAAATTATGTTCAGATCGAATTAAAAAAATTGAGGCAAATTGCATTAGGCTATTTAATACAAATGTTCATTCTGAACAGCAATTACATGTTTATTCCCATATCCTGTAGGAACAAGGACATAAAGGTGATCTGTCTTAAAAAAATCTTCAGATGCAATGAGAAGCAAAGAAGGGAGATCTTAACTAGTGGCATCTGGTTTTCCTGTGTTGGTAGCTCTATTGCTGATAAGCACCATAAATTACTCTTGTATCAACAACTACAATGTCACACCACCACCTGTCTCCTCCCATTAACCTGTTCTTGGTGCTGTGAATTTGGCAAGTGAATTTTCCTTTACTTTCCAGATGTTCTATTTTCTTCCACAACAAACTCTAATGTTACAGTAACATACAGCATTATCTATTTGTACATCTTCTCTTTCCTTGAATTTAGGTTTCCCGTTCTGTGGCCCTAGAGTTCAATTTTTTCCTTTCTAGATATATCCTTTTTCAAAGTTACATTATTTATTTTCTCCCTCTTTTGGATTTATTTTTCTTGCCCCGGGGTTTTGTTTTTTATGTTTACTACATTTTCTTTCTTCTTCATTAGTAGAAGAGAAACTGAAGAAAGACTGCTATGTAGGGAAAGTGTGCTCTAGCATAAAGCACCTAAAGGAGGGCTGTGGCCTAGAAAAATGGAAGACTCAAAGAGTTTGCATGAGGACAGTAAGAATTGCATGAGAACACAGAACATACTATAATACTAAATTCCATTCAAATATCGCTACTTTTCCCCTAAAAAGAACAAAATTACTTTGCTAGGCTCATACTCAACCCATCTTGCTTAAATAAAGCCTAAATTATGGGCTAATCACCTCAGCCTCCCTGCACAGTTGACAGAGATGAATCCCAATGTGTCTGTGTTATTCTGTGCACATTTGAACATGGAGATATGGAACAGAAATTGACTTAATTTGGAGAAGAATTACCTCAAAAAACCCAAATTAACACACAAAAAAAAATTCATCAACATGCAGTTAAACTACTACATTCTTTTGGTTTGTTTGAAGAACAGCAAGAAGACAGCAAGTATATTTGTAAAATTGTGTTGAAAACCGAGATAGCGTGTGGCTGGAAATGGGATTTGCTCCCTAACATTTCTATTCATATTGTTCTCTCTTACACAGGGTCTGCAGCTTCTGTTATCTCCCCCCATGCCCACTGCCCTTCAAATGGCTGAATTCCTCCCAGACAGCTGGCAGCATCTCCACTTTTCTTCCCTGCAGGTCTGACTGATCCTTGCCTCCTGCGTCTCCGATTTCTCTAGCAAGCTCCCAGTCTTCCCACACTGCCTGCACCCTTACCATGGATACCTGGCAAGTTAGAACACACCCACACATGTATCTCTTTCACATGTTCTGCACTGTAACTCAAACAAAAGCACATAACTACATGTAAAAGAGACAGAAGGATGTTTCATTTCTAAAAGATGACAGCACAGTGCATATCTGATATAAAAACCTCTGTTATGCATATCTACTTTATATAATTCATATATCCCACACAAATGGAGACAGGTATCAAAATTACTATAAATTGATAATATAAATTTTATTATCGGTTTCCTGTCTTGGCAAGAACTTCACACAGATAATTCAGGAAACATTTCAGGTGCTTTTCCCCTCCCTACATATCTGAGTCTACGGATAGGAGCCACTATACACCATCAGATACACTCCTACTTACATCAAGGCTTTCATCTTTTAGATACTAGCATTAAAAACTTCAGGAGAAAGTGAAAAAAAGAGGCAGACAAACGAGAAAAAAAATAAATAAAAGAGTAGGCAGATGCAGGTTTTCACCTACAAAGGCATCACTCATGTTAAAAATTATGTCAAACAGCAAAGCACTAAAACTTTTTTCCTGTCCAAAACTTTGTCAGTTTTCAACTCAGTGCTACTTGGTCACCTTATTAGAACACTCACAATTATCTCAGCACTAAGTTAAGCAATAGTATTTCCCAGAGTTCTATATTCAAGATGCATGCACAAACATCAGGATAAATTAAGAGTGTTTATAACCACTGAATGAGCAGAACTAAATGGTTTTCTGAATGATAGGTACTTTTGCAGAATACCTACCCACATTTCTAAGGCACTTATCACTGTAGGATGTTCTGACAAAAAACCTTTGTTCTATTTAAGTCTCCAAAGACTTCTTTTTTCAGTGCTGGAACACAATGAACAGAAGGTGGAAAAGAAATAAACTGCCACATAAATGTAGGCATAGAAAAATCCTGCAAGTCCAACATTTTGTTACTGATGTCTTCTTTGCTTTGGGCACAAATGACTGGTACAAACAAGACAGAATCACAGGCACACAGCAGACAGCCTGTGAATTCATCAGGGGCACATTCAAAAAGGCATGTACTCAACAACTGATTGCTTTGGGAAAGAAAACAGTACAGAGGGTTACACCTACAAGGGTTCTAAACTAATTGCAGGGCAAGCAACACTCAGCCCTGATTTACAACCGGCCTAGGTTTATTACAAAGCTCCAGAAACTGTCTCCTGTTCTGTACCACAAAAATATGCAGAATTAAAACTCAGGCTTAGGCAGAATACTTCAGCTGTGTATTCTAATGCCAAAACCTTCAATAAGAAAAACAAACCAAGCAACATCAGTCTTGCAGAAGACATGGCAAAAGGCTCATCCCCATGCTACACATCCATCACCCAGGCTTAACACGAGGGATTAAGCATTACACATGCCACCCATGAACTCGCAACTACTCTGTAACGTTTTTGCTAGTGAAAAAAATACATCTACAGGAGGTCATCAAATATCACTATAAAGACAGGAGAACCAACACCTTAGGTTTAAAGCTCTGCTTGGGACAGACCCTATTATCCCTGATGAAATAACCACTGCAATAAAGAAATACGTAGTTCAAATTTTATTTTCTCTTAAGGACTGCACTGACATTCCTCCAAAATACTAAAATGGGTCACAATATTTTTATCAGAAAGGTACACACCTTTGTAAGGTATTATTCATTATTAAATCAGGAGTTAAGTTTTTAAGAGATGTACGTAGATGCCACATAATTCTTTGTTACTTATAAAAGCAGTAAAGGCTCTGCAGACTGAAATGGCTGCTCACCATTAAAAAGGGAGGCGAGAAAGACTCTCTGAACAAAACAGACGTGCATTTAAAAATAAATAACTCTAGGGATGACAGAGGCCCCTGTGTAACCTCATTAGGTGGGAACAAATTCAGGATTTACAATCTCTGCAAGGATATTTTCCACGATTTATTTTTAACAGACAGTTATGAATTTTTATCTCAATGCAATGTAGTAATGGCTTTCTGTCTACAGAAGAGCAGCTAAAACAATGTTCAACACTGCATTAAAGAGGTAAGCTTCAGACCTGCAAAAGGAATTACTGCTCTAAAGCATTTTTCATAGAATCAGCCGGGTTGGAAAGAATCTCTGAGATCATCAAGTCCAACCTCTGATCCACTACTGCCATGGTTACTAGACCATGGCACTAAGTGTCACATCCAGTCTCCTCTTAAAAACCTCCAGGGATGGATGGAGAATCCACCACTTCCCTGGGCAGACCATTCCAATGCCTGATCGCTCTCTCTGTAAAGACTTTCTTCCTAATATCTAACCTAAAACTAAACCCTGGTAGAGCTTAATACTATGCCCTCTTGTTTTACTGATAGCTGCCTGGGAAAAGAGACCAACCCCCACCTGGCTACAACCTCCTTTCAGGGAGTTGTAGAGAGTGATGAGGTCTCCCCTGAGCCTCCTCTTCTCCAGGCTAAACAATCCCAGCTCCCTCAGCCTCTCCTCATAGGACTTGTGCCTATGAATCTCTCATATTGCTGGCCAAAGGACAGAAAAGTTTTGAATTATGCTGAGTATATACAGCCATAAAAACTGAAGATTTACCTGCCATTCATTTCAAAACAACAAGTTCAAAAAAATACATCTACAAGCACATAAATGTCAACTGCATTTTTCCACTAAATAGGGCAGAACTTTGGCTATAAAGAAAACAAACCAACCACCAAATAAAATCCAGCCTTGAGAGATTTTCTTCCAAAATAAGACCTTTTTTTTTCTTTTGGCCTTACCCATTTAGAGGGAAATAAAGACTTGGCTTTCATTCCCATTCAATCCCAATTATTAGCTCTGTAGCAGCTGGTCAGCAGCTTGGATGAAACTAAAGCATCCCCAGTAGCAGGACCACTGCTATGCCATATATACCACAGAAAGGCTGTTTACTCAGACAAAGGGTTAAAATGGAGTGGCACAGGGAACTACAAGAATAAAGTATCCCCACAGAAAGGATCACAGAAGTAGCCATGAAACCAGTCCTCTATCTCAGGACAGTTCTGGACAGACTGAAAATCACTGAGTGGGTACTTTGAACTGTCACCCTGTTACCAGGTCATTGACAGAGGTGGTGACTGAGAGACAGTGCTGTCCCACAGGTTTTCTCCTACACAGAGAGGTGGAATCCATTGTGGGGAAAAATGCAGGGCAAGCCCGAAGTGACCCTGGGACTGTGATGAAGAGCTGACACCTCCAGAGTCCCTCTGCTATTTTTTCTCTAGAGGTATTCTTATGCACTTTATAACATACACCCAGAAGCCTGAGATCAGCCTTATTCTGCATTCTTCCTCCTGGGCTGTAAAAGGCTACGTCCAAAGTCGTGCCTGCTTATCAAGGGATTTTACATAACTGCCCTCAACAGGCACACGAACAGCGTGTCAGCACACATGATGCCTTCCCAAACCAGCCCTCACTACTTGACCTCACCTGGACAGCACCATTGGTGGAAAACTGCAAAGAGAAAAACACTGCTCAGGAAATAAAGAAAACTAGAAATGTCACTGTATAACAGATTGTTGGCAAAGAAATTAAATGCATTAACAGCTTACCATGGTCAAATAAGGGAAGAGGAATATCCCATTCTTTCCCATGCCTAACAATGTGGTCTATAAACCAGAAACTTGTACTCCTACAAACACAGCCCGTACACAAACCAAGGAAAAGGAGAAAGGGTTCGCCACCAACACCACCACCTGAAGATGGGCATATCCTGCCTATCCGCAGCTGGGAACTTGCACAAATAGGAGGTGAAAAGGGGGAAAAAGCAATGAAAACCTTTCAGAGGGCAGATGAAGGTCATAAGAGGAAAGGAAATGCTGGATAAATGCAGTAGTCTACTTTAAGAAAATGAAAATGCAATGCTGTAAGCCAGTATCACTACTGTCACAAGTTTGGCTACTGTTGTAGTTTGCCTTGAACAGAATCCAAGGACATTTAATAAACTGATCAAAGTTCCCTAGTTTACCCAGTTCTGCAAGGATTTCCACCAGACACAGAATACTATTTGGCAGCATAAAATACATTTTTCAGCAATTTCAGTTCAACTTTTTACCTTCCAGAGCAGCAGTTCAACATGCTAAATAATGTCACCTCTCCACTGGGGGTGACAAAACAGTTTAGCGACAGCTGTGTCCCATAAACAGAGCTAAAAACTAATCTCACAAAACACTTCAAGAAGACTGTTATAATAAACATAGAAAAACAGAAGCCTTGAAAGGAGGCACTTTGCAGACCATATTTAAAAAAAAAAAAATTCTATTAATACTTTTAGTTTCAACTGTTCTGACTTAATTCTTTCCATCATCTGTTACTACTTCACACGTCACCACTCTTTAATCTTTAGTTTTTCTTAGAAAAAACAGGCTGCCTGCTCTCAGTGTTCACCAAGTAGCAAAAAGCATGAACAGAGGACATATTTACTGCCTCAGAGAGCTCATCTTTAGAGACCCAAGTCCTTTCTGAAGTATTTTTTTTTAAATCACTTCTTTTGCTGCATTAAGCAAAAGAAAAAAAACTGGTTTTATCTCATTTAATCTACTTTTAACTTAGTCCTTATACGAAGCTTCATATATATTTGAAATGCCAAATTTGTCATCTTTGGAGATTAACTACTGAACCACAGAACATGCTCTTCCGTGAAGGTAAGAACCAATGTTACTCCACATGCACACTGTGTATGTTGGCTGCTTAAAACAGAGCAAGACAACAACATTAACTATTATGTGAAACCCCTGAAAAATATCCCTAATGAGCTAAGAGTGCCTCTAAAGTTGAGCAAACCCAAATTTAATTAGCTCAGTTGTTTCATGATGTCAGAAAGGACTTTGTAAGTTTTTCAGCTGAAAATGGAATATACTTATCACAAATTAGATACTGAGTTTAAAAGAGAGGAAGGAAGCAGTTCCTACCAGACGCAAAAAGGGAGACCAAAAATTTTAAATAATTCAATGGTCCTGTCTGGTCCCTACTACTTCAGCCAGTACTTCAGCTGGCTTTGATTAGATCCATGCTTACCAAAAAAAAGGCAAAAACAAAGGCAAACCTAACTTACATGATTCCATGCAGTTCATGCAGCAAGCACAAATTCCAAGGACAAGCCCTTGTTTCAATGAGGCAAACTAAGGAAAAAGTTCTATTACCCCACCAGCAATTCCTTTTGTTCTAATTCTATCATTTTCCTTCCTAGGAGCAGAGGCATTTATTTTTTTTAATATTTAATGTATTTTAATATATTTTTAATATATTCCAACTTAAGTAGCACTGAAACTCTATATGTCTCTGCCACCTGAGAAGTACCATGACCCATTCTACAGGACACCACAGCTTGCACAAAGCAAACAGATCTTTGTCACAAATATATATTTAAGCTAATTTTCCTTTACCTAAAAGCATAAGAAGAAAAGCACCCTTGAACAGAAGAATAAGACACACGAAATACACACTTGATAGGTTTTTAAACTGAGCCTTGCACAACTGAAATTACAAAATGTAACAAAAGAGAATGAAGACATTACAATACACCATTGTAGAGTTACAGCTGATAACAAGAAATCAAACAAATCCAATAGCAGAAATGTGGTGCTTTTTATGAATAATCTTCACGCAAAACCCAAGATTATTTTCTCAAAGCAATAAATGTAGATGAAAACATCCAGGGCTATTGGTAGGAGAAATCAGTTTCCAACTAAAATGGAGGTATATTACCAAAATGAAGGAGCAAATGGTAGCAACGGAAAATCTAAAGAAAAGTGGAGAAAGGCAGCACAGAAAAATTTGTTCAGCGGCACAATGTAGGAGAGTTTAAACATTTTATTACTAAAACCTAAAGAAGGAAAGACATGTACAGCTTCAAGATATACCAATTTCACCAGGAGAGGACAGGAATTGTTTCCCATTACCATTCTAATAACGGAAAAATGCCCAAGGGAAGCAAACCTGTAATGCAGTAGAAAGCAAACGTTTCAAAAAGTGTTTGTGGGAATAAGCTGCACAGAGCCAACACTCACACTGCTCCCTCCAGCCAGCTCTGCTGAGCCTCATTCCACAGAGCAAGGAGCACTCAAGGAAAAATGGAGAACACGAGACAGAAGGAACAGTCCACTCATACAGATATAAGGAAAAAGCAGCCAGGAAAGAAAAAAAAAAAAAGACTAGAACACAGACACCCCTTCTCAAGCTGCTGGGAGATGTGAGCACAGATGGGCAATTGGAGACCGGTGTCCCAGAGGCTTTGTGCTGCCCTGAAGGAATCCTTCCATCTTGTGGTCTTCTGCTGTTGGAAATGACGATAAATACACTCCAAGACTTCAGAATAACAATGGCAAAAACACTGTGGGTGGTTTGGTTGGGGTATTTTTTGTTTAAAAATTTTCAAATAACTGGCATCAATAAGAAACCTGAGTGTTTCGTCTCATTCTATCAGCACAGTCAGTTATCAAATTGTGTAGCCTCTCCCTGAAGCTGAGTGCCTGCTGAAGCAGCGCCCAAACATGGCCCTTCTAGGAAGGCATATCCCCAGAAACACTTCTACAAGGAACCCACACTGAAGAGAAACATAGATACCATCTCTAGCACCCCAAATTCAGAGTCTCAAGGCATAGCCTTTCCAATTCTATCTATACCACTTAATTAATTCTTCAAGAACACTCAGAAGATATGGGGACAAATAACAAAATAAGGGTAAAATAGATTAGCAGGTTTTTGTCACAGTCAAAGAATGAAGAGCAGCTATAAAAAGGGCACTGCTTGCACACAGCATTTTTCAAGTATTTATAGGAAACAGTTGTTGGAAACCCACAACAGGCACACCTCTCCCAGGAAAGGGTCTGGAGACCGAAAAAGAAACCAAAAACCCACACCCAAAACCCCAAAGTACATTCATTACTGGAAAATGACCACCACTCCTTCTCCCCGTGCTGCCAAGGTCAGATGAATAAAGCAGTTTGTGCCAGCACACGCTGTCTCTAACACAAGGCATCACGTACACAGGGTTCACAGGGATGCAAGATACACTCGCTACTGTACAGTCCAATTCTCTGTCTTTTTTTGAAAACTGAAGGACAGAAGTAAAGATTCGGGAAGCCCACGGAGCCCTCACACTTTTTTCTTTTTCTATGAAACAAGACCTTACCCATAATCATTAAAGGACAGAAAACAACAGTTTACAGGAAAAATACTCAGGTTCAGGTAAGGTCAGGACCCTCCCAGGTCCATTTTGTCCCCTGGCAGTGCACTGACACCACCCAGCAACACTAAAGCCCAACAACCACTAATGCACAAAAGCCAATGGGACTATCTACTCAGACCCCTATTTAATACATAAAGTATTTATTTATAGATGTTGGGTAACAAACACCTTTGTTTTGGGGAAAGCAATACTTCACAAAATGATTTAGTCAGGGAGAACTAAACTAAACATAAAATTAGAACACAGTCAGAAATAAATGAGTAACTTTGAATATAGCTGTCCAAAAAGGTGTTACGAAGAGAAAAAAACCTGAGGATTATGATTTTGATTGTTGCCACTGTAAATTATTATTTCTAAATATCAAGGATTACCTTGCTATTAAGTCAATTTTCTTTAGAGTAGCAGGTTCCATATCCAAATAAATATATGTTTCTAATTCTCAAGTCCTTCTTCTTTCTTTAAAATAGTAATAGTAATAACTACCCAATGAGAAAAGTTGGTTCAAGTAAGCCCCAGGATGCACAAGCAGCCCATTACAGAGTCTGCTTCACCTAGCATTAGATTCATTTTTGAACAAGAAGGAGGAAAGAAAGATTAGTTGCCTGAATAACCCTTACAGAAGAGGAAAATAATCTGATTGCAGAATACAGAACTAAGGTGTGTCTCATAAAAACAAATATAATGTTTATATATTTACCTGCACTTTATGCTGAGGTACAGGAAGCCAGAACACCTTATCGGTTTTAAAGACTGTTTAAAGATCTCATTGAAGACTTGTGGAAATTTAAAGAAAAACGTTGAATGTTTTCTTGAATCCCCCTGGTCTACAAGGTGGGATGCTGGCATATTTGGTTACCTCATGCTGATTTTTCTTCACAATTTATTTTAAAAGAAAAACAGCTTATTTAGGAGGAAGACTTACTGAAGATTTTGCGTAACCCAGTTGAAATAGATAAATCTCCACATCAGGAGTACTTGGTAGTTCAGTATTCTCGGAGGTCTAAGACAAATACAAAGGCAATATTTACAGACGGAGACTTTATCAGCAGATGTCAAGGTCCAACACAAAGCTGCTTTAAAAGGCTACAGCTCTGTGGCAGAACAGGCAGGGCACCACAGCAGGATGCAAGTAACAACACTGTTGTGTACTATTACATCAGAAAGATTTCCACTAACTGTAATCTCTGTCTCTCTCTTCGGCCACTAACTATAAATAGTATCAACTCCAAAGCACTAGGATGCTAGAGTGGAACTTCTGCTAAAAGAAATCAATTCAACCAGAAATCTGTATTTTGATATTGGTAAATAGTTTCTCGAGACATAAGATACAAAAGATGACACATTAATGCTGTGCACTCAAGCAGTTCAAATAATCTAAGCCTAAAGATGCAAGGAAGCATAAAGCTTCCTAGGGAAGTAAATACAGATTTTAGTTGCAGGACTAAAAAGCAGTAATAAGCAAGTAGTATCTGTTCACTTGGTCTCATTCTGTAGTGAAGTGCCCACTTCACTAATTTTCAAAATCCAGCTTCCATCTACACAAGCTTCTTTATTAAATCTAGGTCTAAGATGGTGGCCAATGAGGATTATATAAAAACTTGCTATATAATTTGGTACTAGATACAATTTTTTACTAGACATAGAAGGGAAGCATAGATTTAGTGCTGGGCTAAAAATTCCAGTCATGCAACCTTAGAAGCCCATGGCACATCCACCCAAATCTTTAAACTGCTTCATTAATGGTGTTCTTGCCATGGCTAGTATTTTTCATCTGGGAAAAGGCTTGCAGTAGCTGGCAGTGATTGAGGTGAAGGGATCCCTACTGACACAGCGTGTAATTCCACAGCAATTTCAATCATGAAACTGCATTACAGAAATGGATAAATTACAATAATAAAAGCAGGTGTGACAGTAGACGAGGAACTGTAAGAAATATTTCCTCCATCTAATAAAGAGTGCATCTAATATCCCATTGGATTTATTTTTTGCAAGTTTAATCGTGTTAGAAAGTATCTTACTGTGCAAGTATTTGTACCATATAAAAACTCTGTAAGCTAAATAAAAAAGTTACAGTTATTGAGTGAATTATTCAACAAGAGTCAGAGTGGCAGATTTATCAACCCTGGAAAGCAAAAATGTATTATATTCCTACACTGCTAAATATTTTACAAAAAAAAAATACAAGGAACAAAAAATCTGCAGCAAATCATGAATATAGTAAGTGCACTTCTAATGAGAACATTGCTTTTAGAAGCAAAGAATTCGCCCCTGAACAAAAAGAAATTATCCTAAATGTCATCTAAGAACAAATTGCGCACACACACACACCAGCCCACAAGCCCTAAACTCCCAACAGCTTTGTTGGCATTTCACTGGACCAATCAACCTAAAAGCAAAAAATGCAACAATTACTGTAGTGTCTTCTCAGACTTTGAAATCACATCCCACAGTATTTCCTGTACTACTAAAAGCACACAGTGATGCAGAAATTTGCAGGAGTTCATTTCCTCCTACAATGTGCCCAAACAATCTTGAAGGCAACTCCTAACACTATATTTAAATTACAGAAGATGCATGTAGAGGGAAAGCTCAAGAGATGATGTCAGGGAGGAATCTCTTAAAAAAAGGTAACACTAATTATGCTTCAAAATTATAACAAGCATCTCCCAAGAAAGAGGAAGCATATCAGTGCCTGAAAGATTTAACATCCTGAACTGGTGGAGAAGTTTGGGAAGAAAAACCCAACACCAAAACCGTTTTGTAAGAAACTAATGTTAGGCTGCATATCGTATAATCCAAAAACAGGCAAAGGAGACAATTAGAGGTAATAATATTTTCTACAAAAGCCATTTTGATCTTTCATACTTTTAAATAAACTCCAGCCATTAGAGGCTGTCAACCATTTCTTATGTCAACTATTCTCCATGCAAATCATCCCATCTTTTAAAAAATTTGAAATTTCAGACCCTAAATTTTTCCTAAAACAAATCCACAGCTTATTAGGGAGAAGAAAGAAAAAAAAAAGAGAAATCAACTACTGCTTAGTCAGTTGAAGAGTCCCTCTGCTTCCAGCAACAAAGCTGGGAAAGAAAGCTAGTTTGAATTCTTTCAGTGAATCCCATTAAAGCTAAAACCTGAAGTCTATACATGCTAAAGAAAATAAAGGTCCAGGTTTCTCTTAGCCAGCTATTAACATGAACAAGCTTCTGAAGTGAGGGGTTATGCAACCATTGAAATAAAACAGTCAAGACCTCCCAGCAAGATCTAAAGCAATGCCATATGGTAAGTAATGGGGGATTTTATTAGTTTTTTTTATTTCCAAGAACACTTAGAAGCATTTGTTCAGATCTTAATGGAATTTTGATAGCTTTTGTCCTCCTCAGGAATCACTGTTTATTTTATCTATCAGAAAGACAACTGCTGTGAAAACATTATATTAGAGTACAAGAACATTATAAAGTATTACGTCAGTATTAGAGTCTAACATTTTCAGAAGAGGAGACAAACTTTTTTTCAAAAATTAGGTACTTCCTTAGTCTCAGGAATACTCAACAAAGCAGGACAGAAATTTGCTATGCAAGACGAGTAGCATTCCTTACCCCACCTTACCCAGCAGAGATACCAAGAAATTGTAAGAATGAACCCCAATTCAGGTGACATTTGCAACAAAAGTAATAGAAACCACAATTACCAATCACCATTTGCAGCTAATGTGCATCTTAAAAACATCAACATCATGGGCCCAAAGTAGCAGCATATTAGAGAGATTACAAAATCACAGAACAGTGAAGTATCATTTGTTTATATACCATGATCTTCCAAAATCAATATACAATCAACAAAGACATTTTAAAAATAGCAAAATTAAACAGAAAAATAAAAGCATGTTCAGAATGCAGAAGTTTGCTTTAACATTTAAGAAAAACATAGCTTTTGTTTAAATTCCTTTTTTAAATTAAAAAGATATAGCTGATACAGCAGATCCAACTTGCATATTGCATTGATCTACAGCTTAGTCCTATAAAAACTGTATTTACAGAAAACATGGTTGGGATAGACGTCACAGATGTTTACCTCCTACACCTCAGTCATCTTAGTAAAATGAAATCTCACTGCAAAATTCAAACCCAGTGTAATAAGCATAGCTAATTTCTGTCTTGAAGAAAGCTAATTAATCCCAAAGGTCTATCAAAGCATAATAGACGCTGGTACTGCATTAGGAAAAGCAAGAAGCTTTGAGCTTGTCTATGCTGCACACTCTTCATATACCACAGTCTGTTAGGAAAAAAAATAAAGGGGGAATGAAAGCATAACATGGAAAAAATCTTACATCCAAGAAAATAATTTTAAAAAGGCCAAATTAGCATTGCATATGTCTTTGATTTTTTTTTACTATTTTCTTTTTAAAGCTGTGTAATCTCAATATTGTTGCATTTAATTGTACAATAATTCCCACCTGATCAGTAGTGCAGTTAAAAATACAACCTCCCTCTGAAGAAAGGCAGTAACACTGTTAAAATCCCCAACTGCTCTGCAGGGCAAATTGCCAGAAAACAGATCCAGATTATTGGATTTCTTCTTAACTGTGTGAATGCCTAACACCAAAGGAAGACCCCACTGCCTCTGTGTTCCTCACAGGACAGCAGAGCACCGACACACACAACACAACAGACAGACAGCATCCCTGCACACCTCACTGTCCTGACTGCTGTTGGAAACAGAGCCAACGGGAAAGATCATGGATGGCTTCAGGCACTTGAGAGGTATAACTGACCCCGTCTTGTCTTTGGCAGCTTGCCCTGCCAAGACATTTGAAATGTTGCTGCCCAAGGTGCAGAGTCTTCCCTACTGCACTCCCAGGTAGGACCCTGCTCCTGAGGGCTCAAGCAGGTGTGCAGGGAGTGCCCGCCCAGGGCCAGGCACCTCCTGGGGTACAAGAGTTCTGCAGGTGACAGAGAGGAGTCTGACACCAAAAGGCAAAACACTCGTAGCACCAGCCCTTCCAGGCAGGCCGGGCAGGAGCCTCGCCAGGTGGGCATCCTGCTCACTGCTGGCACCTGCTCGCATCTGCGCCACACACACCACCTTCAGTCTGCCTCCACGACCCCTCCAAAGCCATTTATAAGCATTCTAGAAAACAGCCTTCATCTCCCTTTACTTTAGGAACTAGAAAGTAATGAACTGGAGTGGTTTCTTGCTGTCATGGCTCTCGCAGGTTCTGCTGGTTTATGGCACACCCGGACACCCGGCAGACATAACGCACCAACGTGGAGTGCAGGCTGTCACCAGCTACAGTACAGACAAGCCTTACTATGGATAAATTATGTCCCAGAGGCTGCATGATGCACACAAATTGAGAGAAAAAGAACACAGCCAGCTCCTCAGGAAGAGTAAGGAAAAACAGCGGCTGAATAAAAGGGCTGGATGGAGAAGATTACTGACTGTGTTTCAAACTGATCACTGATTACTTAATGGAATAAAAGACTATAAATAAAAATATAGTTTACCACTCTGGCAATGATTAAATTTACCAGTCAGAGCAGTATGTGAGAAAGCACAGAGCCCAAGAACCACTGACAGCAATATTTTGACGAGCATTAAATTCTTAAGAAAAAAAATTTAAGTGAAAATTGCACAGATACCTAAGTACATAGTAGATGCAATATTACAAAAGCCAACTAATGGTTGGAAGCAGTGATAAATACATTTAGATAAAACTTACGTTTAACTGTCAGGATCATTAACCTTAACAATTTATTTATTGATATGGTGATTCTTCTAAGTGTTCAAATTAAAGTTGAATGCCTCTAAATATATTTTAAGAGTAATCATTTCCTCCAGCTTCAGTTAGCCACAACAAAAAAAAAAAAAAAAAAAAGGAATATATGAGGATACATGCTTGGATTTCCACAGTGCCAAAATAAATCATTTTATCTGAGCAAGATTCTCGCTCTGTCCTCACCTGAACACAATAATTCTACAAAATCTTTCTCCATCAAATAATGTGAATTTAGAAGCACTTTTCTATATTATAATCCTAACTGTACACTGGAGAAGTATACCTGGGGACAACATAGATTTTTTTGTCCTCTCAGCTGATAAAGGGATTTCCTACACTGCCTCAAAACATCTGAGCCTACCACATGGTATGGGATGCCTGAAAAAAAAAAGCCTCAAAATTCCTGAGCCATTTGCATAGCAACAGTGAATCACCAAAGCATTTGCAGCAAGTCATGTCCATGTCAAATCCCTGACAGGAAAGACTAAGTAGGGATGGGTCCTATATCCAGGCTTCAAGACTCTAGAAATACAGCATCAAGACAGTCAGCAGACACTTTCAGGAGTTTCCTTCCCATGCACTTGCCACTGACCTACTTCACTGAGACAGATGGGTTCAAAACCTTATTACTTAAGGCAGGAATTTAGAAACTAATTTAAAAAAATCTCAAGTAATGTATATAAACAATCCTTTATGCTATAAATTCAAACTGATGCTCTATTTTATTTGGAGAAACAAGGGCACATCCCTCAGTGCCAATACAGGGGCACAGCCACTGACCTCCCTGCATAAGTAACAACCTGCTTAATAATCCAATGTTTATCTCCAGGCTCTCTGAAAATCTATGAAAATGTATTACTAGCATGGTTATGTTTCAGTTAAGCACTGAGAGTGTCATCCTGGCTGGTAAATTCTGAAGCACTTTCTTGCTTCTTGGTAAATTAACATCAATCTAATCTCCATCAAATGTAACACTATTCTAAAGTCTGTGTCTGATCAGACTGATACAAATAGAAAAAATTCCACTCGAACTGTACAGGCTCAGAAAATCTTGCATATTCATTTGAAGTAAAGAAAAAAGTGTAAATAAGACCAAGGTCATAGCAAAAAAAAAAAAATTGCAATGGAGTTGCTTTTAGCTGGAACATAATAAAGCAAGTGAGCAACTGCAGGAATTCTCTATTTTGCTATACCTTTAGTGTAAGAACTCACCCAATCTAATACCACTAAGACAAACAAGACACTGAATTTAGACTCTGAGGATAAAAATACCTTTCAGTGACCCAGCCCATAACTGTAACATATGTGCAAATGTTCCACAAATCAAGACAATATACAAATTCAGGCTACTCACAGCAGAATACACTTTACGAATATTTTTTATGGCTGTTATTATTTCACAGTCTTTGTATGGTGATATTTTCCTCCTTCCCAAGCACTAAAAACATTAACTTCAGATTAATATGTAAAGAACAGACTGCACTGAAGAGTTTGTAAGGAAAAAGTATTCTCTAACAGTGAGACAAACTGGCAGTGTACTTTACCTTTGCACATTTTACAAACTGCAAACTTGCAGGCTAACAAATCCCTTAAGATTTGAGCTCTGTCTTCAGGGGTTTTTTTGTATATGACAGGTTTTAATAAACATTAAAAATGTAAGCTAATTTAGAAATAATTTCTTTTTAAAAGTCTCAAAACGTTTTTTTTTTTATTTCCAGAGCCAAGGAAAAAGGAAGGCTGGAGAACTGCAGAAAGCATTTTGATTTCTTACACACTACCATGCACATTAACAGTTTTAAGGCACGAGACTCCCCAGGGCACTGCAGCTACGCACCCAAACCAACTCTCTCCTGCTGTTCTATCACACATATTTATGAACGTACCAAAAATATTTTGAAGGCAACACTTAAAATAAACATCCACCACAAGCAAAAGGAATTGCTATATTGATGTGGTTCCTTTCATCCTGACTTGAAACCATGCTGAGATCCAACGATAACAAGAAACACAGAAGGCAGAGTTTGTCACTGCTCTTAGCTGCAATTTTGACATCTGTTTCACAGCTCTTGGAAAGCCCATTTCCATTAATCTATCATGAGAAAGGACAGGAGATAAAATCCCCAGGCTGCAGAGGGCATTAGGAGACTTTCCTAGCTGACTGTACATTAAGAAAGAACTGTAACAGCCAAATTATGTTTCTGTGAATAGACGGAAGATGCTGTAATTCCATTCCTCCTTTTGTCTTAATGGAGTTATTTATGTTGCAATCCTGAGGGCAGACCACTTACCAAAGACATTGCCAACCACCTGACACACACAAAAAACAGACTAAGAACAGAAGGTGACATCCTGGTCTCATTCAACAGAAGCAGGTCCATCCTTCCCTGACTTAGCCTACAAATTATCATTTGTAACAGTTTATATATATATATATATATATATATATATTGCTCCTGTTGCACACCAACATTTAAGCAGATTACACCAAACAACCCGGAGATTCATTATCAAATCTAGGTAAAGTAAGAGAAATGACTGAAGGCTTGACCACAGAGAGAGCTTTAAATTGCTTAAAAGCATAGCTTTTGTAGTATTTGTGCATTTTAAAAATAAGAACAAAAAAGTTTGCCATTCAGTATCATTAATACATAAACATAACAAGTTGCTTTAAAGTTGAACTTCCCTCAGATTAGTATCCTAAATCAAAGAGGGATAGAATGCTGGTCATATGCAGTTTCAACAGAAATTATGTACACTCAGCAAGCTGTTAATACCTGGGCTTCTTTTATTTAAAAGATTAATTTCAAGCACCCGGCCTTGAAAGCATAAATCTCTGTTTTTATTACAGGATTCCAAACTGGCTTCCCTCGTACACAAGCAAAAGCAATACTAAAAGCAAATACAGTATCTGACAACAAAAGATGTTCGTGGAGAAGAAGGAATGAAACCAGGAGGAAGAAAGGAAAGACTATTTGAAAAAACTAAATTAAACCATTCATCATATATATCAGGTTTTCTACTTTCCTGTAGGATACTAATACTTTGTACTCATCATATTTGCTACTGAGAAATAAAAAGAAAGAGGTCACTAAAGAGCACTTACCCTCTTTATGTAACTTTGAGTTACTAACCCCAAATGCTAAGCTAACAGAAGTATATGTTAGAAATGCTCCTTCGAGCATGAAGAACAGTCTGTGATATGAAAGTATGTTAGTACTCAGTTTGCAATCATAAATACAGAAACACAGTGGCTCAGTCATCTGAAAGAGAAAAGTAATTGGAACTAGTTCCTCTGAATTAACTTAATAATCAAAACCCCAATATTATTGATCTATATGGTGAGAGCTGCATGGGTTGAAAGATATTTCACTTTTGAGAGTTTACTTTGAAGTCTAAAGTAAAATAAGCATGGTGGTCTCAGCCCAAGTCCAAACACCACCAAAACTCATCTCATTTAATCTGGACCAGCTGACTTCCTGGTAGGATGCAGGAGAAGAAATTGTGTTTCTCTGAACAAGGCTGGCAGTAGGAAAACAAAGCACTGAGAACATCGCAGCACAGTTAAAGGCTGGAGAGGTCTCCATCTGCATTGCTTTAAGGAACAGAGAACAACCACCCCATTGCCTGCAGGATGTTTGTTATCTAGAGTCATAATTAAGGCCATTTCAGCTACACTGCATATGGGAAAGCAGCAGGAATTAAGAGTAAATACCAAAACTCCTGTCAAATGGAAAATTATTTCAACAAGCTATGAATATTTGTCATTATCTCTGTGACTGTATTTACTGGGCTTTGACTCCCTCTTAACAGTCTTCGTTCAATCTCAGCACGAAAAACAACAAGACTTCAGGTTTGCTCAGTTTTCCCACTCAAGATGAGGCAGGAGACACTGACATTTGTACGGATTAATAGAAATCTTTATTTTTCAGACAGGATTTAAACATAATCCTACAAAATACTTCCTATTTGAGGAGAACAGGAAAGGTTTAGGGAGTCACTCATCTTTTAACTTGCAGGTTACTTTTTATGTATGAAAATACTCACAGTACATTTCAATAAGTATGAAGGAAACCAAGATAACAGTCCAGTTTACCACACACTTTGTGGTTTAACCACAAGAAATAAAAAGTAGTTGGCCCATGGGAGAATGTCTGTATGAAGCGGGGTCATGCTTGAATCAAAACTATCCCTAAGGCTGCTTTAGCTATGACAAAGCAAGAAACAGAAGACTGCTTTATGCATTAGATAGTACATTCAGCATTCTACTTCTGATGTTGTGTGACAGGTTTTCACCAGCTGGCATCCACTGAAAAAAACCCCAACATATATATATGTTGAATTATGCCATATACAGCCCCCAACCTACAGACATAACGTCTCTGCTTATCAGTAAAATACTTCCTCATAGATGATGTAAGGTTAAGCCCTTCTCTTCCACCTCCTAGCACAAATTTATTCCTTCTTGGTTTTCAACTTTACCATACTAGAAAATGGTAAATCTTAGTTTATTCATTTCTGTTCCTGTATTTTGTCAAGCTACACTGAAAAGGAAGGAAAAAGTTCTTCATCCATTGTCAACAGAGAGTTCAACCAGAGAACCAAAGGACAAAAGAGAAGGCCAAAGAGGGAAGGGGTGCTTCAGATGCAGGAATCCAAGCTGCAATCTTAGACACAAAAATGTAAGAAATGTTTTGGAGGTTTTTTGTCTCTTTCCTCCAGTATCACACTACAGGTGAAATGGTATAAAAAAAAACATAAGGAAGAACAAACTCAAAAGAACTTGTAACAAAAAGACAGCTAGGGCCATATCAACACTTGGCTTTATTTCAACCCAAAAGAAAAACAAACTTCAACACAGGGAAGAGCAAACACTGGGAAGGGTGACCATTTGCAGGCAAAGAAGGTCAGACATCTGAACAAACTTGCTGGAGCAAGGGAGCTCTTCAGACAAACACTTCCTTTTGGCAGATATCTTCCCTCGTACAAGACACTTTCCCCCCATGAACACACAATGCATTTACAACCTTCCAAGCGCAAGTAACATGCCACTGGGCATCTGATACATCCTTATGGTGCTACCAAAAGTCCACCCACAACAGAAGTCTCCAGGGTTTGCATCAGCACTGAGCACATCCCTAAGAAAACGGAGAAGAATACAGATTGCTCAGGCCACAGGTCCATTTTGCACTTGATCAGCCAAGCACAAACACGAAGATTTTCCTTCCCATCACAAAGTGCTCAGCCAAGGGAAGCATGACCAGTAAGTTAATAATATTACAGTACTGTCACTGTAGCACTGAAATTAGTATTATTACTCACAAACCCTGATAGCAAAAATGGAACTAAAATGGACCAAATTTGGAAAAGGTGTTATGTGGGGACAGGGAGAGAAGGAGGAAGCCTATTCAAAGTCATCTGGTAAAATGCTAAACTAATTTACAGAAAAACATATAAGTAGGTTAAAACCCTTGAATCAGAAGACAAGTTTGAGGAAGACAAGGTAAAAGCAATATTAAATTAATTACTATCAGGTAAAGCAATATTTTATGCTTGTGCAAGAGGTCTGTGATTTAGACAGCTTTCTTACCACTTGTTCAGTAGTTTCCCCTGCTTATTTGCACATATTTGCACAAAGCTGAAAAACAGATTGTTACAGAGCTCCAACATTTCCATTTAGTGCCAGCTACACTTAGGTCGATTTTACAGCAGCTTCTGTCATAACAAGAATTACTTCAAAAAACTTCTTTCCCATAGTCAATTCTTTGATGGCAGTTACCAGGACACTGCGACTCCTCTCTATCCGAAAGCCGTGTGCCTGTTTGAAACTATTTATTCACACTCTGGTTGACAAGAGTGTTGTTTAACAAAGTAAAATTCAGATTCTATAAAATACAGCCTCTACTAGTTATCCATTCACCTTTGTGAAAAGATGTAGCTGTTTTAGGATTCGTTCTTGTTTTACATGAACTTTAGAACCTACCTAGCTCCCTTACGGTAAAGATTCAGATATGGGAAATCCTAAAGGTGGAGCATCATAGTGTCTCCAAGTTCACCCCCAATTGATTCCCCAGAGGGAAGAAGCAATAACTCAACATTCACAGTTGCAAAAAAAACAAACCTAATTGCTCCGTTCCTACAGCAGCAACACAGTGATTTCACAGACAAACATAAAGGAGCTTTCAACTGGAAAGTAAGGAAAGATTATCCAATTTCTCTCCTAAACCATGCCAGAATCCTCCTGCCATTGTGCCAAGATCTTAAGGCTGGCTCTGATCACTAATATTTCTAGGGGCTGAAAGACCCTTAAATCTCCAAGAAGCAGGACTAACACACCCAGAAGATGCAAACTGGCTGCAATTCTATCCTACAGGCTTTGGGACAGGGAATTCTCCACGGAGCAGCAGACTCTGAACTCATTGTCTCATTCACCTTGTAAAACTCTGGAAAAAAATACACAACCTTTCCCAAGGCAAAACCAAAGTGTGCTGCACATTATATGTCCCACAGGCCTGCTGCTTGATAAACAGCATAGTCATTTCACAAATGTTATAAAATTCAAAGTGTTTCACACATTTTCTAAAGTCCTGTATAAGTCCTGATAAGCTTTGTATCAACTGCACAAGAAAAGTTATTTTTAAATTATAGTTCTGTATTAGTTACCTATTGGTTAACTGAATTTGTGCCACAGAAATTAAATTACTGGCACAGTATTTTTAGAATACAAAAATAAAATGATTACACCAGAAATTTTGCCTACTATAGGCACATTATGGCAGACAGAGATAAAATGCATCAGCCTACAGCCTGCCACAGCCTCACATGATATCAGCCATCAACTTCAGAGCACATGAGTGGCTTTGAAAGGAGACACTGTGATGTGAGCCTGCAGATTAGAAAGGAAAATTCAAGCTCTTAAAAGGGATTGCATGTTGAGATAAATGAGCACAGGTGTCACTGGTTTAGCTGGAATTAGCATCAGAATTTGGGACTCTCAAGAATTTAGAATGTTTAGAAGTCTGTGAATAAATTAATTTAGTGAAGGAAAATGATCTGTTAAAAAAGAACTTCATTACTTGGGGGTTATGTTTCTTCACCACGGAAGCAAGGATTAGAGCTAGACAAAACACACAAAGACACTCCTTCCAAGGGATCAGTGTGCCCACCGAGACCAGGGTTAACCCTGAAGCTTTTTTGCTCTCAGCATACTTGCAGTTCTGTTCTGACTTCAGTTTGCTAGAAAATGAACCATCTCTGCATTACAGCATCCAGCAACATGCCAAAGCAGCCTTAAAAAGAGAAACTCCACTTCTCTGTGATGGAAAAATACTTTCCAGCAATTTTGTTAACCAATACAAAACTAATATTTTAAACATTTAAATGCTAAGGCATACAGATGTGGTTTGGTGGTTCCCTAAAAATGACACATCTCAAATTCCCTGAAAAAAAGGCCATTCGATTATCTGCTTGAAGCCTACTGAATCATTCGCTTTCTTCAAAGGGGACAAGAAAATAACCCAGTCAAATTTTTCACACACTTAAATGCTGTAACAGAGGTTTGAAAGACTGGGTTCCCGTATCTTAATTTCACAGTGTCCCAGCAAGTTACTTAAACAGAATAATAAGCACATCTCTTGAGGCAGCAGGTCCTCTCCAACTTCTGAGTACAATTCAGACTGGTATTGTTCTTGCTGATAATCTAAGTTGCACTTCTTTCAGAGAGATTTTGGAAATATAATTAAACTGTTTTTAGAAGTTTTAGTTTTAGGTAACTAATCACATCAGAATTATGATAACAAAAACAGCAGATGCATATTTGTGGGAACAAAGTTAATTTGCATGATTAGGCATCAATTCTTTAATCAAAACTAAAATAAAATATATATTTCTTCATTTTGTTCGGTTTAGGAAACATTAAAACATTAATTAAACATTGCCCATCTCACTTCCTAGCACACTTACATTTCAAGGTGATGCATCTATTTTGTAAATATTCATCCATGTTAACTTTCTACATCAAACATTTAATAAGCAATGGGTAATACAGAAAGAAAGAGGGAGGGAGAGAGAAACTACATTTGCTTAGAATCCCTACAACAGTATTTTTGGCTTCTGTAGCACTTTACTGTATTTGAATGTATCTCAATATCCTGCAGTGTATAAACAATCAAAAGTGCCAAACCCTTCTCCATTATTTTAAGAATATACACGCATATATGCAAATAGGAATATGTCGGAATTGTCAGTTACTAGAAGGACCATTACATTTCTTTTTTAAGTTAAAAATGAGCATAGCATCAAAGCATGACATACCCTATGCAAAAGGGCATTTTTCACAATGCAACAGAGAAAGGAGGAACAGAAAATACACAGTCAAGAAGACTACAAAGGATCAGCTGAAATGGAAAATACTGAAGTAAATTGACACAAATTGCAACAAGAAGCTTGTGAAAATATATTCATTTCAAAACCAGAATATTTTAACTATTCAGAACAAGGAAAAAACCAAGAACAGTCATCCAGAAAGCAGACAATTCTTAAGTAGTCTATAGGGCCTTCTACACATCAGTCAGGAGGAGATATGGCAGTCCTACTGGAACAGAAAATAAGCAGTGTTTGTGAATAACAGGACATTTTCCTTAAATCGGTAATGAACACATCAAGAATATTTCAAAGGCAATACAAATAAAACTGGAATTACTTACTAATAGTCTGAAAGCTAACAATCTTATAAAAATGACAGAAGAGTGGCCTCCTAAAGAAAATGCTTATCTATCTTTTTTAGCAGATACAGTTGAAAGGGTAAACATAAACCAGAATTAACAATATCAACACCTGCTTGCAATTATTTTTCTTGAATTAGAGCAACACACTTCCACACCCAAATTACAAAGTTAAAACAAAAGAAAGAACTGAGACGGTCTTGCCAAACCAAAGACTTTAACTTTGTTAAATCTAAAAGCCTTCTGCTGCCTTTCCATCTGCCTGGCTGGAGTTTCAGTGGCTGTCACTGAACAATTTCCAGTTAAAAAAACAAAACCAGGATTAACGCCGATAGTGGACTCTGTCTGTTCATCTACTAATTAAATACAGACACCTCCAGGCAGAAACACATGTGCTTGCTGTACCTTCTCCCTGACACAGCTGCTGCTGCTGCACACGTGAATGCAAAATACAGAATCCACCCCAGAGAGCAACACTGGGCAGGGCATATTCCCCTAAAATGCCCGTTTCCCATATAATACTCCACGTCATACTGTACACAGCCCTTATCAGCTGGTTTCTCTTATCTTTGGATACAAGAAACGGCAGAACACCAAAGAGTTGTTTATTACGTGTGTAGCAAATTTTTAGGAAACAAACATAAGGGAGCATCTGAGACATCAGTGAAGTCATGGGCAATGGCTAGAAGTAGGTAACTGCAAGCAGTAAAAGAGACAACAGAATAATATCACCTTCTGTCTATTTACTTTTATATCCAGACTTTCTAAAGCAGCATCAGACAATGTAGAGACTTTATTGCAATTTCAGAAATTACTGGGGACAGCTTTAAAACGATCATAGAAGCAATATTAAAAATGAACAAGATTTCAAACCTCAGAAATTTAACTGGACAAGGGGCAGTTTTGAAAATACTAACAGTGTAACATTTTGTAGGTTTTATCTGTCAGGTTCCTCACTAGGTTTCAAATCAAGATATGTAAACAAATGTGCAGAATTTTTTTTTTAACTAGACCAAAATTGCTGAGGTTAAAGTATTTTCTTAATCAGTGTTCTGGGTAGGCTTTAGATAAAATACATAAAAATTATGGTCTAGAATGTCACCTGTTGACTTTCATAAATGGAATATTCTGAACACTAATCTTCTATGAAATACAATCCTTGAAAAGGTTTTTCTATTCATTGGAAATGAAGAGGAATCGAAACAATAACACCACAAATGCATGAGCACTTGAATGTGGTTTCAAATTGCAATATTGCTTCCTCCTTGAATATCTATCTTGTGAATAAGTGCAGTATGGAATTCAGCAGGGGGGATGTTGGAATTTTTTTCCCCTTAATCTATTGTTTCAGGCACCATCGGATTTGATATGCACATCCACTTTCACAGCCACTCTGTGGCTAGTCCTCAACTTTAGTTTAACCTCTAAATATGATTTGCTGTTCAAGTATGTAATTCTTACAATTACTAAAGGTGTCTATATAATCAAGTGCAGTATATTCTGGAATACACCTTTTCTAAAGAAAAGCACTTTCTTTTATCCAGTAGTAATGTATTACCCAATATAAATCTAGTTTTCTTTTCAGTGCATGCTAACAATGCTATCCAATACATAGAGCAGCAAAAACGTAACTGTTAACACAAGTTTCATGTTTCCAGTTTCTTTTTGACTTAGGTAAGGAAACCCCAGACTAGGAAGCACAGCTGATGGTTCCAATGCATTCCTACCAAAGCATTATAGGACATGTAATACTCAAATCACCCCCAGCATTCTATGCAGAAAAGTTAAGAACTACAGACACAATAAGGCTGCCTACAGCTCCTTCAGAGATCAGGAGGTCAGGGCTGAAAGACACTAATAACTGAGTTTTGGAAAATCAATCCCATTTCCATAGCTGACTGAGAAAGATGGGCCCTTGCTCCTCCCTTTAAGGCCAAATCAAACATCAGTCTGTATGGGCAAGCAACTGTGCAGCATAAGCACTAAAATCATATTTCACATTGAAAATTTAACTTGATTTGCACATCCTTATAAAACACATCAGTATGTGATAACTGTCAGAATTATTCTTTTTTTAAGAACAAAATTAAGTAAGCAAAAGTAATTAGTATTTTTTAACATCTAGTTGACTCTGAAAACTTGTCATCGTGTGCTCATAAACCCTCAGTGCAGCCTAGACCTTGTAAAATTAAAGTGTCAAATATGGATGTCTGCTGCTCACATACCAGCACATTGCTGTGGGACTCCAGCATGTGCACTTCTGCCTGGGAAATACAGGAGTGCACTCCAAAGCAATTCCACAGACAAACTTTATTTCCTGTATCAGAAGCAACCCAAATCTAATACAGAGGTTTATAAACAAGAAATGTTTTGGGTTTTTTTTTAAGGCTAGTACTATCTTTCCTTTAAAAATGAGTCACATCCAAAGACAGTTCTATTTCTTGCCTCCATCTTTTACACATTTAGAGGTATTGTTGAGTTCTGTAAAGCTCTTCTAATACAGGACAGTGCAGATGTTCTACGCACTTTTTTCTGAGCAGCCGCTCCTGTCAAGAGACATTGTCTTGACCAGCTGTGGGATTTCTCAAATTCTCTGCTACATGCTAATACAACACTTGAAGACAAGTATGTAAGGCACTTTTTGGAAGGAAGTAAAATTTAGCAAAGGCTTATTTTGCAATTGTTTTTTTAACTTTACAGAGTAATCGAGTGGCTTGCCTTTCTAAAAGTCAGTCTTATATAGTGAGTATTTTAGCATAAAATATACATAGCAAATTCTCATCAGAAAACAAAATAGGCAGTAACAGACCCTTAGTCTGAAGGAAGGGAGACAGAAGAGCAGGTGGTCAGGTACCTTTTAAATATACTTTCACAGAGAAAATATTTGAGATAGGAAAAAATCTGTCCTTTGCTAAAACCCACAAGTTGAAAGGATAGAAAGGATTTCCACAGCTCAAGGCTATAGCTACTATCGAAATAGCTATAAATTAAGCTTTAACTAGAGACAGTGCTGAACTTCACTCAAAAAGAAAACAGGAAGTCAAATGTATAATTTAATGCTAAGTAAACCTTCAATGGGTGACCAAAGTTGCAGGTCTTGCCTTGGATACAGCCAAGTACCCGAACAAACACACCACATGCTGTTCACCTTGGAGGGCCCATGAGGCACTTCTCACATATGCCCTTCACATCTCAACAGTCAGCACAGAAGAAAACAGTTTTCAGCCAGGATTGGTAAGAATGAAAAACTCCTATGTGAGCCAGGAACTAAGGACCAAACCCCAAATGGATACCTTGGTTTTATCTGCAAACAGGAAGGTCTTTTTTTTTTTTTGAGAACAAACAATAAAAGTTAAGACGACCTATTGTACAGCGTACAGAGGCGTAAAGGAATCAGCAAAGTAAGTCTTTGGTTGTTATCAGCTCTACGTGATTTACATGTTCCTGGCAGGAACCTATGTTTCAAGAGCTTCTATGTTCACACAGAACCCTGGATTTTCTTTACCAGTTGTGGGGATTTTTTTATAAACGTACGTAAGTATATACACACATACATACACAAACACACATGAAAAAAGCCCAAAAAACAAACAACCCCACAACTAAACAAAACCTATCCTGTAAATCTTACAGCATTATTTGACTTTCAAGGAAGCAATTTTACTACAAGAACTAGATTAACTTTTTATTTGGTCTAAACTGGCAGGAAACCTCTCTCTTTCTTTTCTTACAGGTTTCTGAGAAATTACACAGCCTAAAGGAACTGTCAAACCTTGGATCTGACTTCAAGAGCTGCCTCGATACATCACCTTGGAAAATAAAGAGATAAATTTTCTTAAATGTGGCTCTACTGAGTCCAGTTAAGCTTATTTACAACAGATCAGTATTTAACCCTACATATCTGTCAGAGCTGAGAGAAGGGTATTGGAGCAAGCAATTTAGGGATGCTGCAATTCCTCCTACAGTCTGCAGTACCAATGAACAAGACAGTATTTCCCACCCATTCGCCATATGTCTTCTAACGTGCTTCAAGGGCTTTTAATTCTCTCACAAATATTACTTGTTGACATGGAGATTGCTCTTCTTGAAAGATACCTTCTGTTATTTTTAATGTTAGCTTGCAGCATCAAGATACTGTCTTTACAAAATAAAAATCTTTCATAACAGGGAAATAAAAGAATTTCCATTAAGGGGAAGAGGACATATATTAACTTAAAAATAAATTCTGGTCCCAAGAGTCAGGTAAGATTTTGTAAGATTATTTAATATCCAAATTGTTTTCTGCTTTCTTTGTGCACCTCATCAATCCTTTTTCTTTAATTCCATCTTTCTAGTAAACAGAGTGCCAAGGACATTTCTTTACTGCTGTCTGAGCTTGAAAACACAGTAAGTTAGTCATTAGTAATATATTATACTAATAAGCACAAGCATGAATACATAAAAAGTGTTGTTCATCACAGCAACCTTCATTTGCAAGTAATTTCTGATTCTCCATTGTTTACTAGGTCAGTGTACCACCATGGAGATGATAATGATCCCTTTTAATCAAAGGAGTGAAGCTAATGGAAATAATTAATTGTAACTACCAATGTATTAGCTATTTATGTAAGATACACAGGCATATGTCTGAACATAACTGCTATATAATATGGAAAGGAAACTGTGACTTTTTCCTCCCATCTGTTTTAAACTCCATTACGAAAATACACTCACCCCAAGTTTAGCTATGAGATCAAAAAATGCTATCATGACCCAGTCCTGGATAAAAACTTCAGCCTGCTAGGATAAGAAAGTTTATTGGTGGCAAAACAATAAAGGAATAAACAGAAGATGAAAGAGAAGAGAAGGAAACAAGAAACTATAGAGGGTGAACAAAGACCACCAGACCCAAACAGCAAAATAGACAGAGATAATGCCATTTAGCTGTGGCACAAAACTGCTTTTTTGAACCAAGTCATGGGTTTCTCTCCAAACAATAAGCAAATATTGTCAAACTCTTATTTGAAAGATGCCATAAAAATCTTTCCAGAGATCAAATAGGTTCCTGGGTAAAATTATTTTCCAGGTTCCAGGTAGATATTATTACCAACTCTCTAGAAGACATCAACAATAAAACTTTATCAGTGCCTATTTGCCCTATTATTTTCTGTCAGATATCAAGATAAAAGTACCTGAGTTACTTGAGGAAAGAGAACTGTAACAAGCAATAGGAAGCTAATAGGACTATTTACAAATCAGATGCAATATCCTCTCTCAACAAGTGCCTTGTTGAACAGACAGTTGAATGCTAAGCAACTTGCTAAAGCAAGCTCCACGTTCTGAATTACTTCAACGAGCCTTATTCTCACACAGGGCCTGTTTAGCAAACTTATCATAGGAATTAACTACAAGATAACAAGCAGCTCAGACGCTTTCATATCATTGCAAATGTAAGTGTTTTACAGCTAGCAATGGACTTAAGTATACAGTTTACATGCACTGCTGAACTGAACTTCACACTTAATTATATACTGCTGGATCCCTGCCAAAGCAGTTATGTCAGGAGTTACCCCCCACCCCCATTCAATAGTTACCTTTAACAGCTAATTTCTGGTATATCTGCATCAAAACTAACCTACCTCAATGAAAACCAGGATTAAATCCCCCATGTAAGAACTGAAAATGGCGCAAGCAAGTCAGCACATTCTCATGAGATCTAGGTGCTATATCATTTTTATCAGATAAATAAGACAAGTCATAGAGTTACAGTGACATTTGGCAGTGACATTTCCTGACTTAACACATGACATTCCCCACAGCTTTGGTTAGCACAGCATGATCAGTGTGAAGGACCTGCAGATGGAGATGATGGGATGGCCAGCAAGGAGAGCACAGGAAGCACTCATGACCATTTCAGCAACCTGCTACAGAATCCTTTCTAGGAGAAGCAGACAACAGAGCTGGAGGGCCTTTCTGACCTACAGAACCACAAACTAAAACCTTGACATGGACAAGAGCCATAGACTAACCAAAACCGAGAGAAGGAAGAGCACCAGACATGGGCCACAAGTGGGAGATGGAAACTCCCTCTAGGTCCCACCATTCCCTGGCAGGACAGGGTTGGGCTGGGTTGGACTTCAGCAACCCAACAGTGATAGCACAACTCCCTTCTTGCCCTGCAAAGCCCTCAGGTGCCACCTGGTTTACCAGGTAACCCTGGCCAGAAAAGGCCGGTCACCAATCCCACTGACCACTGCTGAGCTCAGAAGTCACACATTCCCACTCCTTCAACAGAAAGAAAACCTTTTCCAGCACAGACCCTGCCTTTCTATTAGGTAATTAAAAACCAATCGGATTTGAGTCCCCAAATAGAAACCAAGACAATTCCTCACTTGCATGAGGAAAGAAATGCAAAAATGCAATGGTTAGAGAAGATTTACATACAGCTGGACACATTGAATCATGGGCAGAGTATCAATTACAAAGATGGTAATTACCAAGAAATTTCTTCCATGAATCGCAGATCTTAAGACTGCTACTAACTTTGTAGCTTTTTATTGAGCAGAAAGCAGTGTATATGTATCCCACTACTCTTCAAAAAGAAAAATCCTACACAGCCTCATAACCTATTTTAAGAATTACAATTCATGGACCATGGTTTATTTGTAATCCCAAACTGTAATCCAGGATATACATTTATCATAAAGCACACATTTCCAAAAGACATAAAGAAAATTATAGAGATCAAAAATGCTACTTAGAAGTCCAAAGATACAGTGGAGAAATACAGAAGTCTTACCAATATGTGGATAACCATCACAAAGATCTGAGAAAACAAGGACTATTTTATTCGCCTGACTGCAAATCATGTAGGAGAGGGAGGAAAGCAGGAATGTGCAGCAAATGTTGAAATGCAAACCTGATGTAATCTGAAACAGGGTTTTGAAATCAACATTTAAAGTTACGATGCCACCCTGGAGGCTTCACTGACCCTGCTCTAGAACACACTGTATGTGTTGTGCACTTCTCAACACTCAAAGAGAACTGCAAAACAGAAGAGGAGATGAGACCAGAGACAGGTATGTCTGTGTGTTGTGGGTAGAGAAAGGCTGGGCTGAACACAGGCAGGAGGCAATTAAGACAGATTGTGACAAAACAAAGGGGGAGACTAGAAAGGAGATAAAAATCAATCTTACTAAAGTTATAGTGAAGGAGAAATGATCAAAAAATCATTGGAAGAATGATCAAAAAGTAATATATTTATCTTTCAGCTCAAAGCTGGTTTTATCATTGTACTAGCAGTACAACAAAAAAAAAACAAACAATAAATCCTCTTTTTACTTTAGAAACATTATTCTCCAATACTTTGGTTAAATATAAAATCTTAAGAACAAAGTTTTCATCCAAGAACACACACACCCACAAAAAAAAAAATAAAAATAAAATTGGGGGCAGAATCTGCGACCTAACAGTAGCCTGGTTCTTCCAACAAAGCCAGGAGGCCTGGCCTCCACTTCTGGAGCTTCTTGAAGCTCACAGATATACCAAGGACAAATGCCACACTGGGTTTACATCACAGTTATGTAGCAACCCAGTAACAGCAGAGGCCCTCAGCTAACCTCAGTACCAGGAACAGGAGGAAACACAGATATCAGGCGTGCCCAGGACCTTGCTGCACATGCCAGTTCCACCATGCAGGGGTTTACCCACAGCCAGCACCTTCTCTTTAGCTTGGCAGAAGTCACAGCCTCAGACAGCACCATACTTCACTTGAGTAACCACTTGTGTATAGGCAGTAAAAGCACACTTTTTGTCCCCTTAGAGTAACACGTACATTGATACCCATGTGAACCCATTCTGAGATCATCAACATAAAATCAGAGACAAAAGAACTGCTGAAGTGCTCCTGTAAGTTCTCTTCTGTTCTCTACCCACACACACCCATGATTTCACTGCTGTTGAACAAATTTATATTCAGAAATTAAAGCAAGAAGTAATGAGAAAAAGAAAGGAAGATAAAACCAAAAAAACCCCATAACCAGATATGTGAAAAATAGGAAAGTAGTTGTACGATGTAAGTTCAGGTTCTCATGTAGTAACGTAAAACTTCGGTGTTTGGAGTGCATGAACTCTGATTCAAATATGTGCTATAAAAATAATTCCTTAACACAGTATTTTTTAAAGAAATATGACTTAATATCGAGAGCTTACTTTTCACAAAACATTCAATTCCATTTCAATTTAACTTGGCAACGTACCTTTCACTTAAATATCCATTTTTGCCAAGGGGAAACAAGTTTCTAGATTTAGAATTTACATCACTGCTTATATATGGAATTTTAAATTTTTTTTTGTTTGCTTTAGCTTTCAAAGGTGGTATTGGTTTCTTTTTCTCCACAAAACAATCAAGTTAAATCCCTCCTACTGCATATTATTTTTATCATAGACTGGATCTCTAGGAATATATCAGTTACAGGAATCCTCCTCATACCTAAACCATTGAAAAAGTACACAAAACCCTCCGTAAAATTACAATTCCAATTTCCTTCTAGGTCTGTACAGAGAGGATAACTTTGTATTGTTAATGTTGCATACCAAACACTTATCCTAGTGAATTGTCCTAGAAGGAGGGAGAACATTTAGCTGCAGGAAGCGTGATTTGAAAGCCTAAAATAAAATTGCATTTCCAAATTCTTCACACCCTTTCCACCTCCACTGACTGACTGAGTGAACGCATATGGATTTCTGCCAGCTAGGAATAGTCACAACACCAGCTTTAAGAAGGAAGTGCCACTGAGAACTATGCATTCACAGGGAGCATCAGGTGGGACTGACACAGCTCAGAGCAGAGGCACATGCAAAACATGCTGTTTTGTTCACTCCTGAAACTGGATTTTAAATTTATTTTAACATCTGAACCTCAAAATCTACTACACATGACCACAGTAAGAAATATGAAAATACTAATCAGAGGAATGCTCATGTATCTTCATTTCAGGATCCCTTTTCAGGAACTGTTCACTCCAAATGCAAATAAATCAATCATTGATTACTATTTAATAATAAAACCACTAGGATTTCAAAACATATGTATGAATAACTATGTCAAGTGGTTCATTAGTCCTTATTTTAAAAGTGATAATGAATAGGACAGAGAATTTCAAATTAAACATCATCCTCTACAGATCTTACTAATTTGGGGATCCAATAAATTCAAGATTCTGCCTATAGCAGTTGAAACTTTGTTAGCAACTAGAAATAAAATTCTTTCTAATAAGATCTGAAATTGTTTTTTTCCCTAGTTACAAACACAGCAGAATAATGCTCTCAATGGTTAGGCAAAATATTCTGCCACTGGACTTACCATTATGGATTTTCTCTCTGTTGATTTCACTTATGCAGTTTCATAAACCTAATAAAACCAAAATGAGTCCTTTAAAGTTCTCCAAAATGAAAAAAACTGAAACAAATAGGAATCAGAAGATATTATAAAGATCCCAATTCCTAACAGCTCTGGTTCTACTTCCCAAACACTGAGGAGACTACAATCCTAAAGTAAGCAAACCAACCGTCTGAAAACACAATTTGCTATTGGAATTATCTGCATGTTCTCAATCATAACTTCTTTTTCCAACCTGTATTTCACACTGGTTATGTTAACAACATTCTTTGAGGAGGAGGAAATGGGGGGGGCACATGTTAAATTCGCAGAGGGTGCAGATTACTGAACGAAAACTGCATCTATGATGGTATGACATACACGCTACTTTTTTTCAAGTTAGAAAAACAGATGAGATCTAACACCGAACATCGGCCTAGGAATCAAGAGGTCTAATTGATTTCAAATGCTAAGACCTTCTTCAAAGTCTCTACATCATTTGCATCCTTTTACAGTGTAACAGAACTCACAAAGTACTTCAGATATGTAATTAATGCTTGTAGAGCTCCCTGACCACAGCCTGAAAGTTTCTTTTAGCCAAAGCAGGGAAGCATGGCCTGCCGTGTTCAGGACCAGCTTCAATTCTCAAACTTCCAATCTTCAACTAATGCACTGTCCAATGTCAGGAAAGAGGATAAAGAAGCCACTGTATGCTTCAAAGTAAAATGGAACTATTGATAAACAGCACAAAACCATAACTACTGCCAGCTATTTCACACACACAGTCTCATCGACTCACAAGTCCTAAATTACCCCCTCCCTAGAGAGCTTGCATAGAAGTGAAAAAGTGTAGGATAGCAATTCAAAACACTGACCAAGCATGGCTCCTTTCCCATGCAGTATTACTTTAAGTATCTGAAATTAATGTATTTTTTCCAGGAACAAAGACGGTAAGTTTCTTTATCAGCGAGAAGCATCCATTACAATGTCATAACACAAATAACAACATGGCAACAAGAAGGTACCATAAAATACTGATGTTCAGGGACAAAATACAAACAAACCAGAAACAATTTTAAGCATGCCAATGATTTGCTAATTCTAAATCTAGAAAAGAATCCCTATATCATCAGTCTTGCACTTCCATTTAGTAACACTGCACCTTTATCAAGACACTTTGGGTAGCCTGGCTTTACAAAACCATGGAGTAGTTACCACTTTCTCTGTACAGAAGGTATGTTTTGTCTCCTTAGAATCCAACTTCTGGATTCAGGAATAACTCATCAATTCCCACTCTTAATGAAATACCAACACAGCAAAGAAAAGGATCTGTTAAAATTTCATCACGCTCTCATATTGGTTTCAGTAGCGTTGAAAGTAAATATTTTCACTTCCCATCTGATATCTTCTGGATCTCGGCCACAGGTGTATAAGAATCATTTTGCAGACAAAAAAAAAAAAGGCAAAAAGCCTGAGATACAATTTTTTTAACTAAAGTTGGGTGAGGTTTTATTTAAAAGAAAATTATGAATCAGTAGTTGAAGGCCGACTTTCCTTACTGCAAAGAGACAAAGATATCACAGTGAAGCCTCTTTCCCTCTAAAAATCATGGTGGAGAAGAGTGTGGGAAATGTTACGCAAGGCGGATAAAAATTCACTTTTAATCTTGGGATTAACTCTACTCCATAAACTTGTCCGAGCATTCAACTATTGCAGCCTTCTGCAACATTTTCACACTGACAAAGACAGTAATAAAGTGCCACTCACCGCAACAAAAACTGATTTTATTGATACATTTTGTTCAAACCACCATAAACTACAGGAGGAGAGCACAAGTCTTGCAGTGTGAATTGCATCTATGATGGCATAGCAAAGATGTTTCAGTAACATGGTTACAGCATTAGCCTGACTTAACGGTATTAATTTTCAAAGAAATACAGAAGTCAATAAATAGGAGTTTGATTTTGATGATCCTTATGGGTCTCCTCCAACTCAGGATATTATATGATTCTATGATTCTAACGTCTGTTAATGGAAAATTTACATTCCTGATGATCTGAGATACTTGTCTTAGCTGAACGATCATCGGTCTAAAAATTCCTTTCCAGCTTGCAGGCCCAGAATGTTAAAAGTGTAATGAGAAAAGAAACAAACAAATTAAAACAAAGGAGGGAAAACAGTATTTCATGCAAATTCTCCAACCAGTTTTCATTGGTAATTTCCCATTAATGCCAACCACAGCTCCTTAACCAGCTTCTATACCAGCTAAGGATTAGAAGCAGGAGCACTGTCCTGAAGACTAAGCTCTTTCTCCACCCAGTCCAGACTAACGAGTGCTCCAAATTTAAGCCAGTTCTCCCAGAAGCAGCTCAAGAGCTGGTGATGCTCCAGCGACGCTGGCTGAGGAGATGGGTTATGGTGACATGTGGGGCCTACAAAATCAGCAACAAAAGTAGTTTAGGTTGAGCTCAGTCAAACCATCTCTGAATTTTGGTCAACTTCTGCAAAAAGTTTCAGCTCAGGAAACATGAAAATCCCAACAGTCCATTTCAGCAATTCTGGAATATTTGCTTTTAAAGCTGGTTTGTAAGGAGACAAAACTGTTACAGAAGATAGGGAGGAAGTGGTAACTACTCCAGTAAAGGCACCACCTATGCATAGTGCTGGGAGTATTCTATCTAAATAACAAATTGCTAGGCTTAAAAAGTTTATTAACATTTACTAGCTGTTCACATACATTTCAGAGTTGTATGGCACATGTATTAAATACTCTGCAGGATGAAGTAAAAAAGATCACTCCATATGTCAGAATGCACATAGAAAATCAATACATTTTAAAAGTTCTATTTATCCAAATTCAAAGGAATGGAAAAGAAGCAAAAGTAATGTTGATTCATTTCTACACAGAAAGCTCAGAGAAAGGCTACACATTCTTTGTGTTTTCAGTTTGTACAGTGTATTTCATATTCTTGCAAACATGTTAAACAAGGACGATATTTAGACTACGTCTGATGTGCAGCTGGCTGGCAGGGCAAGGACAGCTATCAGGTAGTGCCAGGCACTGCTCACTTATTCCCTTTTCAGCCTCATGCTACATAAAAGAGAGCAGCTAGAAAAAGGCATTCACAGTGTCAGTAAGCTGCTGTATGTGCCAGCAAACAGCATCTCACATGTTTCAGGAATAGTGTCCTATCATGTGAGAGCCAAACTTCAGCACTGCTTTTTGTATCATCTGACCTGAGCAAGGCCTGGAGACGCAGTAAACATCCCCTGGAAGTCTGATGAACACATAAAATTAGGTAAACCAGCTACGACCACACAGTGGAAAGGTTTTCATTCCTTTCAATTACATTATTCTTATTACATGTAAAATCCAAAGGGGGTCTGGGGGGGAAACAAACCAAAACAACTCAAAATACAGTAGTCTTTCCATTTTCTGAGACCTATAATTTTAAGTCTTGTCATTCTGTTTCAAGTACCAATTTACCATTGTTGATCTTGTTCACTTTCAAAGAAAATCAGATGGCAGTGCATTAATAAAATTTTTAGAGGTAATTTCAAATATGACTAGTCTTAGCTTGTGTGCATCTGAAAGCTTCTACAGCTAACTATGAAAATACTGACTTCATGCACAGGATAAATTTAATGTGAAAGGGAAGTTTTAGGAGGTTTTAGGAAGGCTTTGTATAACACAGTGGTGCCTCTTAAGAGAAGCAGGGCACACACAGAATAACCAGATGAGGCTGATAGCAGACTAAAAAAGAAAGCTGTGCAGTATGCATCATTAGCAGTGTGCAGTACAGGACTAAGTTCAGTCATGTAGGCCACAGCAGGCTCTATTTTTAATTTTTCAATGCACCAGAATGCAGTGGTGGTACCTTGATACATGACCTCTGACAAATGCTTAGGTAGGTAATGCAAACAGTAGCACTGAAAAGCACATAGATCACCTCTGCGCTGGAATTCTGGCTAAGGGAACAAAACAATTTTTGACTTTTCTGCAAACCAAATAAGACTTTTTTTTTTTAAGAAGGTCTGTCCTTTTACGATCCAGGTTTTAGCAGAAATGTCTGTGTGCAACACAGCGGATATTTAACTTGATTCTGAAGCGCTTATGTCTTGACTTTTGAGAATGTAGGTCAGTTCCTTCACAACATGCAACCCATCAGGCCCTACTGTTGAAAACACCACTAGTCCCTTTCAGCAAAATTCCATTAGGTATATGGGGCAGACATTTTAAAACTTTCTTGTATTTTGCTCAAATCTCATAATTCTTATAAAACCCAGTAGACAGAGATACGCAAATACTAACTAATCTCACACCAGAGATTCCCACGTGCCAGTTTCAAGAAGATGGAGAAAAAATATGTAAATGAACAAATAAGTGGCTTCTTAAAAAGCAATCCATTCTTAGGAGCCTGTTCATTATGCAGTAAAAAAATTAACATGATTGACCCAAGGTGAAAAGGGCTGAAGACATTTATCAGTGATGCACAGTCGCACAGGTCATTATCTGAGCTACCAATGCATGACCCAGTGACATCAGCAGAAGTTTACAAAGAGGGAGATAAACAAACAAAAAAAAATCAGATTTTTGGTGGGGGGAGGGGGAGACTGGGGAGGGGTTCATCATTAACAACTGTCTTTTCTTGAAATAGCCTAGGAACTCTCCATCCAGCCTCTATTTCAAGAACAGCCTTTTGGCAAATTTCATTGTACAGAATTAGCTTTGCTTCACGTCATCATGTTTTGCCCCCTCACTACAGCTCCATACTTGAAAAGCTGACTATAGAAATCATGCTTCGAACAGAGAAATCACATCTGAGCACATGCTGCTTTTTCACAAGTTAAACCACCACTGGGTCTGTGACTTGCTGATGTAAAGAGTTAAGCAGAGCCTAGGCCCAGCTAGCAAGGATTTACACAATGCATATACCAAGATGCTCACACAGCTTGCACAGACAGAAATTTGCATCCAAATGAGATACAGACACAAAGTTTTCAGCCATTTTTACTTATTGGTGCCATTAACACTGCCATAAAAAAGTCTTGATGGCAAACAGACAGATGTAGGAATCTGCAAGTATTGAATCCACTGCTACAATTCTCCTCAACTTTTACATGTGAAGCACTGAAAAATATGGAAGCTCATCCTTAGTAATAAATCATCAAAAACAGACGGTAAGCTCTGTATGTTACAATTACCCTCTCGCTCTTCCTCAAAAGCAAAAGACATAAAAAACTGTTAGGTGTTCTTCATTATCATGAGCCTGTACAAATAAACAAACAAACAAACAAACAAACAAACAAACAAAAAAAAAAACAACAAAAAAAAAAGCACTCTGGTGACTGTCCAATATTTAGAGAATCAATTTAGAGAATCAATTCTGCATCTTCTTAAAATTTTTTTTGGGGGGGAAAAAAAAAGGGAGAAAGGTCAATTCAACACGAGTATTCTTTAAAACAAGTCACTTGATAAATTCCTCCTAATCAAATCTCTGTCAAAATTCCC
Source organism: Pipra filicauda (assembly GCF_003945595.2). Taxonomy (NCBI): domain Eukaryota; kingdom Metazoa; phylum Chordata; class Aves; order Passeriformes; family Pipridae; genus Pipra; species Pipra filicauda. Next base: position 1,588,187 of record NW_024104310.1, read on the forward strand.
TTCTCTTTCAGATACCATTTCAGAAACAGGTGTGAAATATTACAGAAATTGAGATCGCTCTGACAAGGTACCAGTGATGTAGAGGTAACATTTTGCCATAAAACCAGTTCTTACTGAAATAGAATTGCTCCAGCCATTCTTTGAAAAAATGCTAATGGATTGGATATGGAGTTGAATTAGAGGAGACAATTCAAAGGCATGATTTTGAAGGCAGATTTGATGAGTATTTCCTTAGGAAGTATAGAAGACAGGCAAACGTCAAACAGTTCCACTAGTACTAAAACTTCCAGTTAAATCACTCTTAAAGGTTTGACATCCCTCCCTCTTTTTCTTTCTCCTTCTTATACTGCCAAAAACAGGGCCTGCAACAGTGCAAACCACGCATCTCTTTAAAGCTTAAAACAGCCCACAGCTTATTTAAAGGCTCTAAAAGTTCTTGATTTATTCAAGCAGCTTTATCCACTCAAAATAAATAAAATGTTTCCTGAATTTCCATCCATATGAGCATGAAAACAACTTCCACATAAAACATATTAACTCAGACACTGCATGGCACGATTTTTACAGTTCCCAAAAGTACCACTGAAAAGGTAAACACTTGTTAGAGACACGAATTTTCACTTTAAGACCTGTCACTGCCACATACACTTGAGTAGGATGGAAGGGCTCTCACTCAAAGAACAGTGAGAAATATAAATTCGAAGTGTCAAAAATGTTTCCTTTCACTGCACCAGTCTTTGTCATCACTTATTTAATTAAAAAAAAAAAGTACATTTGGCAACACTGCCAACTTGAGAAACTTCATGACTTGCAGGAACGTTAAGGAATCAACACCCAGCATTCTCTCTTCATGACACAGATAACCACACTACCATTTTTTGTCATAAAATGGTAAGAAAATCATTAGTTCTCTACTGTGAAGGATTTTTCCCATCCTAGAGACTCATCTGTAGACATTTGTATGCCATACAACTTCAAACAATCTAATAATAAAAACATAATAGATAGTCTAATAAGAAATAAAATTTCAGAAACACAGAATCATCTTATGACATTTAGTAACCAGTCTACCATCTAACCAAAAGACCATCAGTGGGTATCACTCCAGCATAAAAGACCTGCAACTAACACTTCAAAAAGTAGTTTTACCCAAAGTCCGTCCAGTTGTTTCGTGTGAACATTTATTATCTATCAGTCTCCCCAGTAGAAACTTACTTCTCAGACTTTATCCATAAAAAGGGGCAAGACTAGAGTAAGGAACAAAAAGGAAACCCAAAAGTGTTTGCTCTTTTTCAGATTTAAAGACACTTTGACCATCTGAAAATGTGTCATTGCACTGTCAGTAGTTCCTGACCAAAACCAACAAAACCTAAAAATAAATAATGCATGAGGTATTTTCTGTCTTCTAACAACAGGTTACAGCTTTAGACTTGAAATGTGCCACAATATAAAGGAAAAGAGAGAGAGAACACACATGTGCGTTGACCCAATAAGTTAAACAACCAATCAATAATGATTTTTTTTTTTTTGCAAATAACTCAGATGCAGGAACTTATCTGCATTACATGCGCATTTTAGCAAGCACACATGCACTTACTATTTCCACCAATGTCTTTCATTCCATCCATTAAAAAAAAAACGAAAGCAAAAAACAAAAAACCAAACAAATTAAGAACAAGGCACAAAACCCATACATCTCTGACCAAAAACTTTACTGCAGTCTGTGTTGGTATAGCTGGAGAAATCCGTACCATCAGAGAAAGCTGCATCCTGCTACGCTGGACACCACTGATGTTGGAAGAATTAATCATTCATAGATCAACAATTGGTTCTTTCATCTCCCTGGCTTTCTCAGACCGAACCATTATGTATTTTTTTCCACCTACTGATCCTGTTACAGTCTAATTTTTCAGCTGCATGTAGCAAAGACATCTCAAAACCACTGATATTTCCAGAATGCACCTCACTGAAAGAAACCAGTGAGGGTACCTATCTGCTTCTATGGGCTTCACAACTTTACTAGTCTCAAGTACTGACTTAACATAAAATTCTGTACTAAAATCACAATCAGATAAGCTATGGAAAAATGTAGAAGGCAAACTGAAGTGCACCCAAGTCCGTCTTTCTGGTTTTCTACCAACAGCAGCCCATGTGAACTAATCCATGAGATAGCTGACCTTTTACCAAGTAAAGTTTTAGGACTAAATACTTCAGCTAATCAAAAACTAAATTACATGTATACATTAACTCAACCCATATCTTTAAAATTAAGCTGTATTCTGGCTAGCCAAAACGGCAGCACATTCAGTCACTACTAAAACAACAAAAATACAGCTTTTTCAATATCACTGCAGAAAAAGAGAAGGAAAGGTGGCATTCGTGATTCCAGAGCGCTGCGCCTCATCACGGCAGTAACAGGGAAGAAAAAGTCACTGGAAGAGAAGGTTGTCATGGGAAACATTTCTCCCACTTTTATCGCTGGCTGGGTTTGTCCTTTAAAGGCTCACCCCTGCAGAGGCCTGGCAGGTGACATCCCAGCAGGTGACGTGAGCTCGGCACAGCCAGCCCTGCCAAGGGCGAGGGACGCCTCCCTCGGGGGCCAAGCCGAACCCGGGTGTCCGAGCCCGCCGGGTCTGTCCATAATGCCACCCCACGACACTCTGAAGGGCGAAGGGTCTCGGCAGTGCAGATCTGGGGCCAAAACCCTGCACCCTGCTCAAGGATGTAGGCGGGAGGATGCTCCCCAGCCCTCACTAGAAGGGTCCCGCACACCCCTCCCGGGGGAAAGGAGCAGCTCTGGAGGGAGAATCCCGCGCAGACGGACCGCGACATCCCCAGGAGCCCCGCGGGGGCGGGCACGGGGACCAGCACCGTCCGTGCGGCCCGGGGGGACACCGTGCGGGCAGCGGGACCGGCCGGACTGGCCCCACCCGGGGGAGCCGCGGGGGCAGAGCCGAGCCCGCCGCAGGGAGGGGAAGGGAAGGGATGCGGGGCTCCCCGGGGCGCCCGCCCGCGCTCACCGTCGATGTTCTCCCGGTCGCTGATGTGCTGCAGGTTGCAGCCCGTGTCCTCCCGGCTCAGCTCGGCCTCGGGGCGGTAGGACTCCAGCCGGGAGTGGGCATTCCGGCGCAGCTTGGGGCTGGAGGAGACGCAGCAGGACGTGGTGTTCCCCATCTTCTCTGCCCGGCCTCGGCCCGGCTCGGGAGGAGGCGAGGGGCGGCCGGTCAGCGGGGGCGCCGGGAAGCCATGGGCGGCAGCGGCGACGAGAGGGAGCGGCGGGGGAGGAGGAGGCGGCGGCGGCGGCTGCGGCGCCCTGCGGCTGCACTCGCCGGCCGGTCCCCCCGGCGGCTCATCCGCGGAGGCGGCCCCGCAGCGCGGCCCTCCGGCGTGGGCTGCGGCAGCTAAGCCGCCCTGCAGCGCGGGCGGGCGGCGCGGGGCCCGCCGGGGCACAGCCCCATCCTCCCCCGCCCCCGCGCAGCCGCCGCTCCCGCCCCGCGCTCGCACCCGCGCGGCAGCGCCGCAGCCCCCGCGCCAGCGGCACCGGCACCGCACCGGCAGCGGGAGCAGGAGAGGGAGCGGGAGCAGGAGCAGCCGCCCCGGGCGGCCCCCGCGAACCGGTTCCGGTTCAAGCGGGCGGTGCCGCCTCCCGCCGGGCGGCTGCGGGAGCGGCGGCCCCGGCCGTGCCCGCTCACGGGGGGCGGCGGAGGGGCCGCCCCGGCAGCCGCCGGCGGAGTCCGCCCCGGCTCCCGGCCCTCCTGCCCCGAGCGTCCCCGCCGACCCGCACACGGACGCTCTCCCACAGTCCCGGAGCTCAGCACGCTGGCGCTGAAGGGAGCGGGGGGTGCAGGCGCTCCCTTCCCCGCAGCGGTGCCTCCCGGCCCGGGGAGTCCTCGGGAAAGCCCCGTGCCCGTGACCGCGGCGGGGACCCCGCGGGGCCGCCCCTGGTCTAGGCCAGAGCCACTGCACCTGCCCCGCCGGGAGGGGCCCGCATCCTGTAGGGAAACGTTCACTGGTGTCCCAGAGCTTTTTAGGGGCTGCGAACTCTGAGAACTCGTTAGGTGTCCTGTAGACTGACGGTGCCAAAGAGAGCAGGCCAAAGAGGAGTGTAATGCACTCCCTTCATAGTACCTTCCCTGTGTTCAGGGCTTTCCCAGGCAAAATCCACTTTTGCTGTATCGGTGTAATGCTGAAGATGGAGATTGTGCATGGTTTTCATTAGTCTTTATTGTTTTGGGTTTTTTTTCTTTAAATCTCTGTAAGCACATCTCATGACTGCTGGCGGTCTGAGTCATGGTAGTTGAATGGTTACGCTGATAATTTGATAATAGAAACACACTTTTCTGTGTTTATAAAAAAATGCTTTGACTTACAGCCCTGTGCCTGGGGAGCCGTTACTTGTTATTCTACCAGGCATCTCATGATATCTGATGTTTTCACAAGATCTGCTCAAGTCAGATGATTACATGAAAGACTTGCAAGTTTTCATCCTACATTTTTTTCTCAGATCCCAAATTGCAAAGAAAAATTAATTTTTAATTTTCAACTACCTTTGAATGTTTATTTGATGCAAAGCTACTGTAGTGGGATACAAAGAATCAAAAAGAAAGAAAAAGCGTGGAGTTTTTAAATGAAACTATTTTGAGGATGTTTAATTAGTTTTGTGATACCCCCTCCTCAAGCATGGCTTGGCAGCAGATTTTGAGTTACATCATCCCTTTGTGTTTGAGTAACTCAAATAAGGATAGGTTTAGTATATTTTGTGTATTAGTGTCTTCAGTAGTTTGCATCAAGACCAAAAGAAATCAGATATTTGCGTGAGCTCTGATTTAGGAGTGTTGTCTTGTAGGATATCATGCTAACTAGTGCCTTCCACCACCATATCATCATTTGCTGAGGGCACTTCAGCTCCTCCCTTGGAGCTCACCTTGCTCTTCAGATGAGCCTGAGCCTGTGCCCAGCTCAGTCTGCACAGACCAGGCCTGGGCTTAACTGGTAGCAGGGTTGGTTAAACCTCACATAGGCATAGGCAACAATCAGAAAATCTCAAACACGATTTTTTACGAGTCAAATAATCTTAGTATATATACAATAGAACAGCAAGATGTTATTGAAACACCTGGCTTACCACATCTCACAAGAGGACCTCAACAGAATTAGAGAAATCTCTGTGCAAGTATTATTATCATCTGTTTTCTTGCTTGCCATGGCTCCCTAACCTGCCCTGTTAAATTCTGTCTTTTTGTAGGAAACAAGGACATGTACTCATTTGTGGCCTTTTTGACCTGTAGTCTCCCAGCACAACATGGGCACTCAGGGCACCAGTGCCTTTGTCTTTTAAGTACATGCTTGGGTAATGCTAACTGAGAAATTATTGTGTTGCCTTGCCTTGCTCTATCAATCCCACTACATTTTTACATAAACATTTCATAACTCCTAATTATTTAGAAACTTTAACAGCTATAAATCTATTGGAGCAAACTCTTGGACAAAACTTGCAACTTAAACTTGTTCCACGATTTTCATAAGCTTTGAAACAAAACAGGCAACCACATGATGGAGATAGGTTAATTACAAAGTCTGCTAAGTAGAGCTTTAAACAACATTTTCTTTATTAAAAAGGAATGATTTCAACTTTAGTTCATGTTTAAAACTAATATTCTAAAACTAAACATTTAAAATGTTTTAAATACTATTTAAAACTTGTGATCACCAGTTGTGACCATGTAATCACTATGTGATCAGTAGATGGATGATCTTTAAGACCTCTTCCAACCCAAACCATTCTATGATTCTATCCATCATTCTATCATTTTATGTAGCTACCTATTTTCTTACTTGCAGTCTTTCATTCTGAATTTTTCATCTACCGTTACTCCTCCTCTTTTCACTCTAAGAGCTTGCTGAAGTACATTACAATGACAAAGGCACTAAAATACATATTTAAAGTCAAAGAAAAGGGATGCTGCTCCAGGGTAATGGTCTCCTGCTGGTATCTAAGAGCTGAGAAGAGTACATAGGTGAAATACACACCAGGAAAACATAGTTTTGATTACTTTATTTCAGCTATCTCAAGTGTATGATGCAAATGTAGTCGCATTGTTTGATAAATATTGGTACAGTAAAGCAAGAACAGTTCACTGTACCTTACTGACATGCTTAGACATCATGTATGTCTTTCTTTGATGGGAGACTATTCTATTCTTGATGTTTACCATTATGTATTTTAACAAGTTTGCCCTCCTGAGCAACTGCATATGTCAGCTGAGTACCACATAAAGCTCCTTAAACCACGGCCAAGATTTTCAAGCTTGGTCAGTGCTGACATACCATGTTTACAGAGGGCTTATTCTTCCACAAAAATATTTTCAATCTGTAGCATCTCCCCTCTACAGAGGATACTCCACTATACAAAAGATAATGGATTTTAATACGCTAAAATTAATGATGTGACCCATTAAATTTTGTGCTTGAAATATTCCTGGAACATTGTTGAAAAATATGAGTATTTCAAACTAGCAGATGTAGGTCAGTGTTTTGCTTAATATAAGCTTTTATCTGTTTTGAGTAGATAAAAATTGTAACAATTATTCAATCCAAAACTTTCTTCCTGCAAACCAAACAATTTGGGAAGCACAGTTAAAAAAAAAATCTTAAGATAAATGATTGGTGACAACTAGATCTTTTAATTCTGCTGGTCTTTCAAATACAGTCTGAGAAATTTGTGTCACACAATACCTTCCCCACACCGCCATCTGATGTTTAGTAAGAGTCCTACTCACAGTTTGGGCATCCACTCTAATGCCATCTTGCCAAATTTATCACACGTAATCATTGTTGGGAGTTTAAGCAAAAGCTTGAAATTAACATTGCTAGGTACACAGTGGTCTGGCTGGTCAGCTGAACCATACCCTAAACTTTGTTGATTGTAATAGCTACATTTCTCTTGACTATAGTATTAAATTCCAAATCAACTAAACCACAGTCATGAACACATCTGAGGAATTCTTATTGTTAATATTTTATGTTTATTGTTACAAGTGTAAATTCAGTAGCATTAATACTTTCTTTCTCAAGGAAAGACCAGAGTGCATCCCAATTGATTCTGCCCCAGCCTGTATAGCAAAGCCTTTCACACTGCTGCTCCTCGAGAGAATGCATTCATGGATCAACTCTTAGATTCCCACCCCCATGGATTTGAATTGACTACTCCTGGGGCAGATTTCCCCTTTGCTGACGGTGTTGATTCTTCCAGGATTAAAGCAGTCTTTTCTTTCTTGGAGGTACAAATCCAGTGCTTGCCAGAAAACATCCTTTCAGCCTTGACACAAGTTGTCTGAAGCTCTGTCTATGCCAACCCCAACCATTGTGCCGTCATCAGAGACATTTGGAGGTTTCTGTGGTACATTGCAGGGAGCTGCAGCTGCTGTTCACAGGAAACACATCCAGACGTAACAAGAAGCAGGTAAGAGATGGGAGCTACTGCTCCAGTGTTACCTGGCTTAAAAATACTCATGGTATCAGTGAAGTTAGTCCTCTGGTGAATGGCACACTTGTTTCACAGAAATCAAGTGCCTTACTTGAATCAGAGAGAAACATGCAAAGAGTAAATGAAGACTTCTTTTGGAGATCAAGGGAAAAATTTGGGCTACCTAGTTCACGTATTTAACTTTAGTGTGTAAATTGGGATATTATCTCATGCTAGCCAATGATGAGATACTATTCTAGGCAATAATGCAGAGAACAAAGTCACGCTCGTACTCTGAAGTGTGTGGCAACCAGAGGATCCTGCCTATTTCCATTTACTCTACAGGAGAAAATAGTTGCTTCAAGAATGAAGGTGATAGACAGAGAGCAGGTGTTAGAATGGTTCTCTAAACATGCATAGCCCAAGTAAGTGCATATTATGTTATATTATTACCTTTTTTATTATTGTGATGTTACTCACCAGCTTGAAACCACTGGGGAAAGAGGCAGTTTCCCCTCAACTGGGGAAAGATTGTTCTTTGTTTTAGGGGAAACACTTCAAGAACAGCTATGCTGGAATATTAAAATAGATATGTAACTGGGGTTTTTTATTATTATTTCTTCAGGGATTGAACAAGATAAGATCTGCACTTGCAAGCAGCCAGAGAGCCACCCATATGAGGGAAGATCACCCACACGGCACAGATCTGCCATGAGCATTGGGAGGGGAGGAGGCAGTTCAGCCAAGAGTACCATGGATGCCCTTGCATTGTGGAGAAAGGCACAAGCAATTGGATTTAACCAGCTGGGTGGAATTTGATTTGATTAGCTTTGGCACAGTTTCACATACTCTCAATTCATCAGTGAATGGAGTAACTATATTGGAAAGCTACTGGGGAAAAACAACATTGCCCCTGATGCTGCTGTCACGGGCAGATAGAGCACAATCCCATACAGTCTCGCTCTGTGTTTTTCTCTCTTCATTGTCTCCCTAGTTAGTTTTTTTGTGCCAGTGTGTGTCTTCCTGTATCAGGATTGGCTGCCTTTTCTTGGTCTGAGATCTTGGCATGGAAGGAGCAGTAATTACTCCATGGTATGACTCGATGACTATGAGCAAGGGTGGGAGTGCCCCCTCTTGAACAATAAAACCCCTTGTAGAGAAAAGCCTAACTAAACAAAACAAAATAATGTGTAAAACCAGGCAGTGCTGCCACAAAGCACTTTGCCAGCCAGAGAGTCTATATGGAGTATGAATAAGAGCCCACTGTGTTTTATTCCGTTCTGCCTGTTAAAGATCCCATTCTATAAAGAGGTATCTGTTAATCTGTTCTGATTTCATACAAGCCCAGGCAAATAAAACTTCTTTAGTTTCAATGAAGCTAGTCCTAATTTACAGTAAGAATGAGAACTGAACCAGCCCCAGCAATTTGGGATACCATGTTCAGACAAAACTTTTTTTCTCAAATTCATCTTCAGAAAATAAAATCACCCACTTTTATTCAACTCTCAATACCTAGCAATTTTGAATATCAGTCATGGCAGCTCACAGTTAGAAACATTTAAGTGTACTATGAGCTTACAAGTCCTGTAATATAAGCTAATAGAGGTTAATATGCAGAGGATTAAAGTCTTTAGAAACACAGCTCACCAGAAAAGCACGTGTCTGTACATACATTTGCTCAGCCGTCTATACGAAGAAGAGCATCACGGAAGTTTAATGCTTTATCCTACAGCTCCCCAGAAGACCAGCCTTTTTAAGTAGAATAAAGAGGGCTTTGTTTGAAGAATAGATTTGAAAAAAAGTTAAAGGTTTCAGAGACAGGGAATCAAGATAAATATGGTGAACTGTACAGACTCATCTCAAGAACTTTTTCTGTGAAACAGTCTCAAACTGAGTAAAGTTCTCCTAAGTATTAACATCTGTATTGAGTGAAAATACTTTCCTCGGTTAACTTTCAAATCAAGAGGTGAAATTAAAAAGTAAGAACATTCTCAGTACGAAAATTAAAGCTCTTGAAGCATCCAAGTTTTCAATAGAGAAGTGTTCAGGCATGAGTCTTTTTGAGTTTTAGCAAGGTACTACAATTGTAAATATGTAGGAACTCAGAATTGTAGAGAAGCCAAAAATCACCCTTCTCCAGACAAAAACCCTGTGTATATGCCTGGAAAATACAGAAAATGGAAATATGGATCTTAGAGGTAAAGAACCAAAAATCAGTTAATGTACTTAACAAATGAACAACAGATATATAATTTTGAGTGTGTATTTCTGAGAGATTTTGTTCCATTTCCTCAGGTCCTGTATGGTATTAGGTAGTACTTTTTCCTTTGAAAAATAATGCAAGATTGAAAACTATACACCAAAATGGGCCAAAAGTAGAAAGGAATAAAAGTAATGAAAACATTACCCCTTGGTATTCCAGAGTCCTTTGCCTCTCAATGAAAAAGTACCCAGGACATAACAAGCTTACAAAACTAAAAATTGAGGCTTCCATGTGAACATTTAAAAATTTCCTCTCAAATATGGCAAAAGCTAGCATGATCCTTAGAATCAGTTTCCATTATTTTGGGAAAAAAAAATCTGCTCCGTTGCAGTCTGTGTTAAGACTCTTGAAAACCACTTAACCCCTGTATCTCAGGTCCCTTTCAGTGAATGGGAATCATAGAATCTCACCATATGAAAGGGGATTTTTAAGACTAAAATCTTTAAAACAGCAAGTTGTTCATGTGTTGCAGGAAAGGGGACCAAGTAAATAAAATGGATGTGCCATGGTATTTCTGACATGCACACCAACACTGCTGAATGCAGTGCCTGTACTGGTAATTAAATGTGAAACAAATTCTTGTCTGTTGTAATGCTTTTTGCCACTTGTGTAGTTTATTAGCTTTGCTGTCGCCATCACTCAGCAAGCAGATACATCAGTTGATAGAAGAAATGCCAACAGGAAGATAGCAAGTTCATAGGTTAAAAAAGTCATCTTTTCTCTATAAATAGAGCTGGTATAAATCACCAGAGTCTGCAAAATGGGCTTGGGAAAATTAGTCACTGACCTACAAACACTTCCTGCTGGATGTCTGGGAATCCATTTCACACAGTTAAGAGTGACAAGAACTAAAGCAGCTAAAGAAGCAGGACTTTATGGCAAAATAAAGAATAGAATGTCCTAGCAAACATGAAAATAAAACCAACTCCAACTAATAAAAATACAGTTGTACTACTGTGGAAGTATTCTAAATAATCAAAAGGTAAAATGAGCCATTTAAATCTACCATTTAATAAAAAATAAAAATAAGGGAATAGTTTTAAAATTCTTAATGAGGAAATTATTATATATTTTCAGTGTCCTGCAGTCCTTGTGGCAGCTCTGGAATTTCAGCAGCTGACCAGCCAGCAGGCCTCATGATATGCCATGATCTAGCAACGTGTGGTTAAACAGGGAACCCAGCACAGCAACTTCTGTAGGAAACTGCTGACTAACTTGGGAAGAATCTAGTCAACTTGAATTATACTTCAAATTAAAGAGAATATAATTAATAAAGACATTTTTATCTCAAGTAAGGAACTAGCTTGCTGTTTTCCCTTCAAAGTTAATGCTACCCTTCACTGCTGGAACTCTTCAGCTAACATTATACCCAACTGTCCTCTGCTGTCACTCAAAAAATACCCCTTAGGGAGTGCCACAGGAAATAAAATACATGCATTAAAACAGGTATTTTCTTAGGCCCAGCTCACTGAATTGCCAGGTTTACTCCAGAAGACTTTTGTTGTGCTCACAATTGTGACACTTTCAAAACACTGACTAATTCAGTGATGAGTGTCTCTTTATTTTAAAGCTACTGCACTGGAAAGGATTTAGAGACACCAGATTTTTACAGTCCAGGAACTTTGAACTGTCACATAATTTGACAATTAAGTTCTAAAAAACAACATTAAAACATATTACAAGATATGACTACAAATTGCAGCCCTCGTAGATAAGTTTGGCTTCAAGCAGAAAAGACAGGCCTCCTCAAATCCATTTTGAAAAACAGAGAAGTGTCTTGTATAACATAGGACAGGATATCTGTCTATAAGTATATGCAATTTTTTTCAGATTTTGTAGTAAAACTTCTAAAATAGCATCAAGCCCTTTCTAATAAATAGCAAAAGCCCAGTAAAAAATACTTGTTTGTTTCTACAATCTCTGAGTTAAAATAATTTCTAATATTGTGTGAGTTACATGAATTGTAAAATTTGGTACAAGAGTACAAAACAAACTTCTTTCTTTGGAGTGCTTAGGCAATTCAGGTCAGATGTTTGCAGCTGCCCCTTAAAGATTTAAGGCCAATGAAATCCAGTCTGTATTCAAGCTTTACAAAGTCTCTAACCTCAACCTTAATTGTCTTTGTCCAAAATAAAGTTGCCAAGGATACATCTCACTGTTTAATAAGGTGGTTTATCCATAAGGATAATATGGTATTTTCTCTTAGTCTGTTAACTAGTTTCGTAATTCTCCCAGTTGTTCAGACTGAGATATGTTAAGAATTCACAGCTGCTTTGGCATTGCTTACATAGCTAAAATATGTGTCTTGATAATGGCTAATATCTCTCATCAAATATGTGTTGGCAAAGCGTTTAGGTTCAGGATAAATCATGCTGCTAGCCACAGTGTAGTCAACAAAAGGATAAAAATTATACATTATGTAATGCAAAATAAATTTTCCATAATTCATCGAGAGTGTTGGGGCTCACAGACTCCTTGAGTTTGATTTATACCTTTAATCATGCACAATCCCATTGATAAGAGTTTAAAAAAGCCAAAAACAAAACAGAAAACCTAAACCAGCTTTGCAGACCAAAACTCCCCAGAACAAGCACTGGAAGAAGCAGAAATACAATCACTGAGTTAACCGTCTCATTGCAAGCCCCTGCACTGAGAAATATCCTACTTTTAGATGTGCTTAAACTTAATGTACAATTCTGCGGATGCCATCAAAGCAGTAAATGTGTCAGGGGCCCCTGCAGAATACAGCACCACTAAAAGCTGCATGGTAGGGTCAGTCTTAGGGAGAGTCCCAACTCCAAGACCTGCCCTGACCATTCCTTCAGCCCGGTTCTACCAATCAATTTTAGCAAGTCCATATTTAATAAGAATATTCCTTTTTGGTTTTTTTGTTCTTCCATAGAGGGCCAGTCATGTTGTAGAGTGTCTTTCCACTGACACTGCATCAAATCCCTTGGACCCAATGACAGCAACACTTGCACATATGTAAGAGGGTCATTTCAGAAGGGAGATTTGCCATCCTGAGCTTTGGAGGTAAATCTCCTTTCCAGTGAAAGTAAACAAGAACCAACAGCCTAAGTTTCATTGGCACCGTTGGAAATCTCAGCTTAAACTGATGCATCCAGTGCACAGAACTTCTAGATCCTACTAATGGTATGCTAAACAACACTGGCCAACACTGAAAGACACAAACCTGTCCCTCTTCCCTTTCCCTGGGACAAGTACACAACCAGAGGAAGGAAAATCCTTGAGTGCTGTTCCTTCTGCAGGCACATGAGTTGGGAACTTGTCCTGCCCTCAATGCTACCATTTCCCAACTCTGGCACTTGTCTCCTGAAAAAGCCAAAATATACTACCTGAAACTCACTCTAAATCACATGTTCAGTGTTACAAAACCGGCTGTCCTCACCTCCCACGTGCACGATCATGTCTGTTCCCCTCTGCTGATGTGAGCATTTGTATGGTCATACAGGAAGCTCCATCAGGAGCCTGCTCTGTTTGAAGCTAAATCAGCCAAAGGAGTTTTCAGGCAGTCTCTAACCCAGCTCACCATGTAATTGTGCTAACATGATTGCTAGCTCAAGAGAAGCAGTGGAAATATGCAACTGGGGAAAGATAGGACTGTTTTTCTGGGTCATGGTCTCACTCAAGGGGCTTAAGTGACTGAGACAGAAGCCTAAATTTGGGAATCATGTCTGAGAGCAAATGTATTCTCATGAATCCTCTCTATTACTATTCCTATACTGCCACTTCCTTTTGTACCACATTTCAGCATTTTTCCTAAGTAAGATGCTGAAATAAAAGCAGGACAGTATTTTTAATCACGTGAATTTGACTGGTGCAGACAACTGTAGCTTCAGCAGTTTATTTGAAACCTTCCACCATGCTGTTCTTTCTGTATTGGTTATATCATTTGCTTCCACTTCATGAATCTGGAACATCAGACAGTATTGCTCAGCACAGATCAAGAATCAATAATATATAATACAGATGCTGAAACAATCACTAGCTTTTTATTAATCCTGTTATGTTTATCTATCATGCCAGAAATAATAATTCCAAATTATCTCATTTCACAAGCACAGTTACTGGATCTCTGCTTGTGCAATATTTGAAAGGTATTTTTAAGTAAAAGACACAAAGTTTTTTGCTGTGCCAAAGCATAATTAGAATTGTAATGTTCTGTCAAAGGAGGAGTTACATATTTTCTGACAAAAGAATAAAAAAAGTTTGGGGAAATGAGAGGCCATATAATCAAGTAAAACAATCTCCTTTCATGCCATTTCTGAGAAAAAAAATATTAACAGCTACTGCACAATCACCCAACTTACCACTTCCAACCACTTCAACTTACTATTGGTTAGACATGAGGAAATTGCAAGCTACTGGTTTCTACTTTCAAAGTTGTGATTGTCATCCTATCTTGACTTCTATCAATCTACTTGAGCATAAGGGAAGCTGATGCAATAGAGAAGACTGCCAAGTATTTTATCTGACTGCTACCTTCACAAAACCAACAGAAATATGTTACATCAGGAAATAACCATTTATAATAAATTTGCGGCATTTTACCCTTTGAGGAAGGGCCTACAAATGCAAAGTTCTCTCAATTCCTTCTAACACTTCTGAGATTATATTGTATTTTTTATGAGAAGCGTTGGCATGAGAGTCCTAGAAAACTAATTTTCACACACTCGTAGAACAAGCGTAGCCTGGAAGAATTAAATCTTAGCTTCCTTGCAGTCAACTGAATTCCTCCTGAAATAAGAGAAAAACTATTCCTTCATTTCTTGAAGTCTAAGTCAAGAGTGGGCAGTTTTAGTTCTGAGTATTTTTGAGATAAAGATACTTGTGTATTGTCCTGCGTATCTCATTAATACTTCTACTTATAGAGATATTTTTTTTACTTTCTCCTGTACACATCCAGGACTTCCCCGGGAAATATTTTTGTGGGCAGAGGTCAAAGTTTTTCAGATTTTCTCCATGATTTCTAGACCCAGATATGTCCAGATTGGACTAATGCACTGTCCGTGTCATCTGCCCGTTAACTCTACGTGCATTGATTTTTCACATTTCCAGAAAAGTTTCACAGCATTGTATATTCACAGCTGTGTATATCAAATGTACTTGCTTTTTCTTGCCCCTAAGATCTGGGAAATCCTGCTTTCTTTTCTCTGTTAAGGCAGTGATTCTTTTAATTTTATGAAGGAGGGACACAGGCCTTCTTTAGTACCTCTATTTTACTCATCTTAGCATCATTTACATCTGTGAAGCCTCTCTCACCCACAGTACAAAAGTGCTGAGCAGTGGCTGTCTTGGTTACTGTACCATGTATACACGTGAATAAAATTGTCCATCTGCAGTGTAATTTTGGAATACATAAATGTAACTTAATAGAGAAACAATTCCTGCCTCCACAGTCAAGTTTTTGCTGCAGAACTTGGAAGCTGCATAAGGATGGTCAACAGCCCTGGGACAGAATTCCCAATTTGGGCATACCCTAATCCTTGCGAAGGCACACGAATCCACTACCTCCAGTCTTCATCCTGTTTTTAAGGCAGGTCTCTGGGGAATACACATCTGAAGTGAACCTTGCCTAATCTGTGTAATTAGCTAACAAGTCTGTTGTGGTTTAACCTCAACTGGCAGTTCAGCCCCACACAGCCACTCACTCACTCTCCCCACTTTGGGATGAGAGAGAAACTGGAAGAGTAAAAGAACTCATGGGTTGAGATATAGACAGTTCAACAGGTAAAGCAAAAGCTGTGCACACAAGCAAAGCAAAACAAGGAATTCGTTCACCACTTCCCATCGCAGGCAGGTATGCAGCCACCTCCAGGACAGCAAGGCTCCGTCACCTGTAACAGTCACTTGGGATGACAAACATCATTGATCTGAACATCCACCCCTTCCTTTTCTTCCCCCAGATTTATATGTGGAGAATGGCACCATGTGGTGAGGGATATCAGTTGGGGTCAGCTTCTTGTGCCCCCCCAGCCTCCTTGCAGGTGGAGCAGTGTGAGAAGCAGAAAAGGCCTTGACACTGTGTCAGTACTGCTCAGCAATAGCTAAAACATCACTGTGTTATCAGCACTGTTTTAAGCACAAATCCAAAGCACAGCCACATACCAGTTACTATGAAGAAAATTAACTCTATCAGCACAAAGTCAAAGGAAGCAAAACTGAGTCACTTCTACAAAATAAAAATGCATTTTTTACAAATAACGGATAGAGTGCAAACCCTCACTCCAGTGGCACAAGACCTAAGCTGACTGTAGAACGAGTGAATTCAAACACTTGGCCCAAATAAACACAAACCCCAGCTCTCTACTAAGGCCTGAAACAGAGAAATTATGCACAACTAGGATTAGCATTTTTCAAATTATATCCATATATAAGATGTGGGACTAATGTTTTCAGCTCAAGTGTCTACACATAAAGACATGCTGTCTTCACTAACCACCCAACTCAGCAGAACTCTAATGTTCTTACACAATTTCCTTTGCAAGACTATCGCCCCCAAGCATTGGACAGGAAGCTTAGGCCACAGACTAAGGTATCAGGATTTCTGTTGTAATATTTAGACCTTGTTAGTTATCCATCCAAGAACCTGTTGGCTACAGTAGGAAGAGGAATTAACTTACAGGTTCACAGATTTGAGATTCTGAAGTCACAGAAGTAAACATCACAATGAGAGATGCATTATGCCATTAACTAAGCATTATTCAATACACATTTACAGTAAGCTCCATTCCCAGCATTTAATGCATGTAGCACAGAGATATTCTGTTCTGCTCATTCTCTTATTTTGAAATGCATCTTAGTTGCTTAGGCCTAGTCTTTCATCACATATCCAAGGGGAACGTAGGAATTGTCATAATGAGCAGGGACTGTAACCACCTTCCCTTCCTGCGTCACATCATGTAAATTAAACAGCATTTGTGGTATCAAAACAGTTTCCAACAAAAGGGTGCCCTGCTCACCTCATTTTATACTTCCTGGAGTTCATTTATGAAAAGCTATAAACCAGATGGCATCTTCACCACACCCACTGGTCTCTTCAGATCAAAAGAGACCAATGGAAGGTATCACAGGGAAATTTAATGTTCTATTCATTCTGGGGTTTCATACTCCTGTGCTGTCAAGTCAGAAGCCTTCACTGGCATTTTATGTTTGTTTTGATTTCTTTTCCCATAAGAAAAGAGGTGAAATTATTCCATTGCAAACCAAGCATTTTTTAGCCAGCCATAGCAGGAGGCAGCTGCCTTCGTCACTAAGCAATTTCCTTTATATAATAAAGGGAAAAACACTGCTGAAGAAAGTACTGAGGTGCTGATGACAGAAGAGACTAACTTAATATCTGTGGGATTTTCTGAGGAAGAAGTACTCCTCTCTTTTTGGCAACTGGGGATCTCAGTTTTGTAACTCTTTATACGACTGCTACTTTCACCATTGAGTCAAGAGTTACTACATGTATGCATTGGAACCCTATTATGTATGTGATGTAACTATATGGACCAAAAACCCCACACATTTTTAGGGACAACTATTCTGACAGTCTTATTTCAACAAGCTGATCTGTATTTCTGTATCCATATGTACTGGGCATCACCAATTAAAAGCCTTTGCTACCCTACCTACTAATGCAAACCAATTTACATAAACAGAATGGTGAGGTGCACAGAGACTGCAAGAGCATAAGGTAACTACTGTTTTTCAGATGGGTTTGATTGGGTCAGGCACAAAGAATGGGAGAAGCAAGATCCGTAACAGCTCAGTAAGTCAAGATTTTTTGTGAGGTAGTGGTAAGACTGAAAGCATAAATACAGGATAACAAATAGGTTTCTGTCTCCACAGAGAAGTAATCACACACGTCCTAAAGCTGTCAGCATCAGTGGCAAGTGGTACTGCAAATGAAGACAAAAATATCTTTAAACATTTTCAGATCTGCACTGATTATTAATTTATGTTGTTCATCTGAATAACATAACTTTTGAAGTTGACATCGGGAATCCACATAAACTAAATAACTATCTAGGTTAGACCAGAAATACAGGTTTGGGAACTTTACTGCAATATACAATTTGTACATTGTACAATGTTCAAATTTAAACCTTCCTCCCTAGAAAATTAAAAAAAAGTGAAGAATTTTGGGGTTTTATTCTGAGACTGTTTCACAGGTAGCAGTGAATTTTCCTTTAGATAACATTGCTGACAACTAATTATTGACAAAAATACAACATACTTTAACGAACAAGTTAACAGCACTCTAGAATATCCTCCTGGGACTGTGTATTTTCAATTCCAAACAAATAGTTCACTTATTTCCAAGAGTCGCAGAGTTACACTTTAGTTTAAGGCCTGTTTGTATTCTTATGCAATTGTTCAACTCTGTGAATATCCATAAAATATTTCTAGAATACATTTGAAAGGTAGGAACTACTCAGAAATAATTTTTTACTTAATGCTAAATAAGGTAGAATATGCTAGCTGATAAAGAAGAGTAAAGAAAAGAGAAATAAAATAATCATTATCTAGTATTTAACAGTCATGGATATCTTTGTACTTCAGGCTTAATTATATCCACATTCACCAAAGCAGAAATATTAATGAGAACATGCTATTTGACTAAATACACTGCAACAGGGTCAGATCTAAAGACAAAGTTTTATTGTCTAAAATGGGATGTGAATGAACTTGGATATCTCAGTCTTAAGAGCTCTTGACATGGTTACAGTTTTGCTCCTGTTAACAGCTACAATTTTTTTAAGTGCTTATAGTGCTGCTACTTACACTCAATCTAATCCAAACCCAGAACACAGGCCTGATACCATTAGGGGTTTAAATTAGCTTCAAAGTTGTAAAACCTACCTCATACTTTCAGACCAAACTTGACCTATGAAGCCAACAAAGCTATTATTACCCTTTAAAATGACATAATCCACACCTGGGATGTTTTTGGAGCACCTTCTGTGGCACAGAATCAGGATTGCTGTCCTGAATGCGCAGGATACATTCAATTCCTCCTCTGCCTAAGAACATTAAATCTTACCTCTCCTGACAAGTCTTTAGCTACCACACTGGTCAGGGTCTGCCATCTGTACACCATCTCTACTTCCTTACCATAGCTGTTCCTCTCAGGACTTTTTCTTAGGAAAGGTCAGGAATTCATAATCTTGGTGTTGGGTGTATTTTAATTAGCTTTAGTTACTGAAAAATCAGCCCTGTCTTCCTCCCTATTCTCTGAAGTGCTTGTTTGTTCAGTGGAAGGAAAGGGACTTCATCAAGGGCAAATTACTCCATCCTCAGAGTTAGGGACCACACTGTGGAAACGCTGCCTGCTATCCCACTGAAATACAACCTAGACTTCAGAGGAATACCCATTGTTAGATAAGACAAATATTACTTCTATCAATTAACAAACTCGTCCAGGAGTCTGGAGAAAGAAGTCTTGGACTCTCCACGCCTACTCCTGTGAACTTTTCTGAATTTTAATGTAAGTAGTCATGTATTGTGTAGACAGCCTGTGCACACAGAGATCTAGTTATCACACTCAGGACCGGATATCTACAGTTTAGACATGCAACAATTTACAGTACAGCCTAATGTCTGGCTCTTAAGATAAAAGTATTTCCCACAGCAGGTTCACAAATGCCATTGTAGTTCTCTTGGGTACCATCAGTGTAGGATGTTCTTCAAGGTTTCACCCCCTCTGGCACCTCTGCAGTGATGAGGCACAAGTACATCTGCAGCTCAGGTTCTGGCTCTGAAGGACTCTGTTCTTCAGGCAGTTCTGCTTCTCTCACCATTGGACATAGCTTCACAAACACGGAAGGAGAACCAGACATAGCACTCCAGACTCATTTCGTACTATTCCTGAACAGTGAGCTAAGACAGTAGGCACTACTACCTATTCCAGCCCATTTGTTGCAGTATATTCCTTTATTTTGCCACAGGTACCTACTGGGTTTGCCAGGCTTTTTTTTTTTTTTTTAGCTTAGATGCTGCTTCTAGGTCCACCTAAGCTTTCTGCTACAATTATTGACTGATTTGAACAAACAAAACATGCTGATTTGGGCTAAATGTCACATAAATCACCTGGTCATGTATCGGCTACTTTCCCTGTATTTTTTAATATCTTTAATCTTACATTACATTGCTAAAGATTCTAAGCAGATGACTTAATCAGGAATATAATCTTTAATCACATTTAAAATGCATTTAGTCATTACCCTTGTGATTTTATTCATTTGATAGGCTTATTTCCTTATCAAGTATGTATTTTAAAACCAAGCTGCTGTCTTTACACCACATCTCTACATTATTGCAAAGTTCATATTTGATTTTAATAAGACTGTTTTTGTATCAGCAATTCCATTAAGTGTGTTTCACTTTGCTGGGCATCAGCCCAAGATCCCAGACAACTAATCTCTAAAAAGTGACCTACATACTTAACCATTGTCCTGCTCATATGCAACACTGATTGGCTCATATTTTATGTTTGATCTATACACAATTTCTCTTGTGCAATTGCATAAATCATTACAAATTAGTAATTTTTCCATATATGAAGACTTTTCAAAGAGTTAATTCAGACAGATAAAATTGCCCCATATCTGAACCAAAAATTAAGTTTATAAGACATAGTTAACCATGTTTTCCTCTGTCCCAAATATAGTCTTTCTGCAGCGAATAGTAAAGCACTAGGTTTATTTGCTTAGAATTTTAGCCGAGGTAGGCATTGCAATCAGATTTTTTACATAATCTCCTATAAACTGATTCTTTCAGACTCTTTAGATTGGCTGTACATCTGAAATCTTGTATTTTCAAAACTTTTCCAGAGGGCAGAGAAGTGTGTGAGGAAATACTTGGGCTAGATTTAAAATCTGTTATGAAACTTTAGAGTACAGCTTTGATAATTTTATTATGGGGGTGTCCTCTTGTTGGGAGAAAACTTTCCCTACCTTCAAATTTGAGCATATACTTTTATTTTACCTTAGTACACATGAAAAAGCTCTTGGATATCTTTGTAGGCATTCCCTTTGTGTGAAGTGGGTACGAAGAAGAGTAACAATTTCCATTGCCCAAGGTGGAAGCTGACCACCTTGCTAGTGAAAAATTCAGACTTGAACGTTGTTACCTAGAGGCAAGTAGGTCAAACTCCACTGCAAGAGCCATGGCACTGAGAAGATACTTTGAAAAACAAACTAAAAGGAGCTGATGGAAAGTGATACTTGCAGAAATAAGAATAACTTGAACAAGTTCTCTTATATCCGATTTTGGGCAAATGTGCAGGAGAAAGCAGAGTTTCTTTTGTGAGTCATTTACTATGGGGATGTGCTACAAGCGTGTCACTAGAGATGGCTCTGAGCTGAGGCCTGTAGATATTGCTGAGCATATTTGCATGAGTTGTTTCTCTTCTCCCCTCATCCATTTGCAAGTTGGACAGTGAGACCTCTGCTGTTAGTAAAAGTGCTTTGCTGTGTTATGAGGGAAAATCCATTTCTGATCCTCAGGGAGTTAATGGCAAATGTGGGAGACCAAACAGAAGACTTAAGCATTTCCAGGGCTAAAATATCAGCTAAAAAAATGTAGCATTTATCTATTTCATCCTTGAAAGGGGGGGGGGGTGAACTGGAAACAGAAAAACTGACCTACTCAAAGAGCAAGAGCTAATATTAGCTGTTGTTTGAGCATAAAATTTCTAACCTCAGAAATGCTCCAGTCTGGGAAAGAGACCTACCACTGGCCAAACCAGTTACGCTGAAAACAACTGGGACAGCAAATCAACTTTATAAGCTACAGTCATACACTACAGTAAAAGTGGATATGACCCTCTTCAGACTGTATCAATTGCAACACAAACTTTTTAAGAACTGCTTTAAACTGTGACCAAGTTAACATTACATTTATGACTAGAAATTGCATGACAATAGTAATTGATCTAAATGTCAAATTATATAAATATTTAAATTAATCTCTTACTCAATAACAACAATTCCCAAACCATGTCTCTTAATTTTTCACTGAATAGGCCCATAAACTCACCATATGGAATTTCATTTGTTCTTCTAGATCTTGACATCACATCTCATGTATTTGGCTAATTCTCTTGAATGTTTAGGTGTTCAGTTCACACCTCACAGGTGCTATGGAAAAACACGACACAGTCCTGTAAGAACTATGCATACAGACAGCCACTTGCAGACATGACTGGGGGGGACAGGATACTATATAATCATGGTCGTAATGCAGAAGCGAGCAATTTATTAGAAGAGTGAAATCCATCTAGCCTGAAGAATGATTTTCTTCATCACTGTGCCTTTATCTTTTCCTGTGTTCTGCATTCCCTGTTTTTACCTCCCTCTTCTATTTGCAGAATGATATTTCCAAATGCCTCAATTAAAACTGCATTATTTCATTTTCCCTTCACACCACTATATTTCAAAAGATACTTAGATTTTTTATTATATTTAATGTTTGTGATCTAGAACTAATAACTACTGAGCTTCAATAGCAGTATTTGTAATATCATTTAGATATCATTTGTAATAGCATTTAGATAACATTTTATTATTATTACTATTTCTATAAATTAAAATTAAATAATTCTCATTTTGTCTTTCACTAAGTGGGACTATTGGCCAGGAAGACTATAAATTGAAAATTTATCAATATTATTTTTTTACCACTTAGAAGGCTATTAAATTATAAATCACTTATTTCTAACTACATATGAACACAGGAACCGCAGGAAAAATTAGTTTGTGTCCTCAATAGCCACAGAACACCCCACCCCCCATATTTCCCCCCCCAGGATACAAGAAATTTCCTACTTCTAGAACATCCTTTGGCTTTCCATCAGTTTGGAAATAAAGTGCAGACATTTATACTCCACAAGGTGTCACTCTAAAACAGTTGGTAAAAAAATAGTCACTTTTTTGCTTCAAACTTCACCCAAAAGGTCAGAAATAAATAGCATTTACATTTAAGAGTGAACTACCAGACTCTACTCAAAGCTACTACAATGCAAAAGTAAAGGCAGTGGGTATTTTTCCTTTTAAATAGTGTATTTCAAAACCAGTCTATTTTTAACTTATGTACCTAGCTGAAGTGTGCAAAATTGTCAGTAACTGTTTAAATCTGGGAGAGCATTCAGCAAGTATATTATCAGGATACATGCCATTATCCTTTAATCAGCTACTGCTGGCTTGGTGAAGAAGCAGAGAACAACATCAGACCCAACAGCTTAGGGTCTGCAAGGTATTTAAGCTTTTTAATAAAATACATTTTGTTTATAAATACACTGTCCTTTTAAACAAATATGGTATATTCCATAGAAATTTGAACATCCTCCAAAAATACAAATAGTTGTCAGCAATAAAAGTAACAAAACTTCGTTTTCTATGCTTCACGTGCAATCAGTGAATTAATTCTCTGGAATCTAATAGGAGAGAATTCCCAGTAAGTTTTCTTATAGTTAACAAAGCTTACTTTCCAATTTTTCCTTTAGTAAGTCCATGCCCTCATTGCTAACTACCTATTTTCATGAACTTTGAGAGATCTTTGACAAATCAACTTTAATTGACGTCAATCATCAGGTTCAAAACATACCAGAAAAAATCAGACACAGACATGAGCGACTGTCATCTCACAGGAATCGAGATTAGTACTTCAAGAAAATGAAAATCATCTATGAAAAAGAACAAAAAATGCATGGAACATGTCTGTTAGCATGAAGGAGATAGCTATGGGTGACAATTCACACGAGACACAATAGAACTGGAAGCAATTTTGAAATGTTAATGCTTTTCATCCTGTGCTCAATACTGCAGAGCTCTGATCCCTGCATAGACTAACAGGGTTCTTGCACAAAAAATACAGAAAAAAGTCCCACAAACAAACTCAAAATACCTGCCTGCTTCTGTTACTCTGTAACAGTACAGCTTTCAAACACTTTGTTCACTCCATCCTGCCTTTTTTTCCTGTTTCTCTCTAGCTATATTTCAAGTTAGGCCCATTTCTAGTAGACACACTTCAGAAAGGCTAATTAGGTCAGGCCTCAAATGAGAGAAGCAGAAGAATGTCTACGTCAAAGATCTCAACAGATCTGGGCTGCTCACCTGTGTCAAGAAAGCTGCAGTTGCAGGCCCATGTCTGGATCTCTGACGTAACTGAAAACTTCACAGTTAAAGATGCAGGGGTGTAAGGATTTAAGCATTTTCTTGTTTGTATGGCAGCTGACAGACTTCAGAAAGCGCTTAGTTCATACAAGCAGGATCTTGGGAGAATGTAGTTCTTCAAAATCAATTTCATCACGCAAAATACCTCAGTATGCATTAAACTTAAAATTATGTTTGCAGTTCTCTCACTTCTGTAAGAACTAATGAAAGCTAGAAATGTGATGAATATCTTGCTGAGAGGAAAAAAAAAAATCTTAAGAGAGCTATTTCAGAAAAAGCAAATCCTATGGCTTGTTAAACAATTCTGCAGCAGCTTTTACCCGGTGTGAGTACAAACATATTGGGGAGGGCAGAACCATGAAAATGAGAACATTAGGAGCCTCATTCAAGGATGTTTGGAAATCATATTTTTGAAGCCACAAAACAAAAACAATGGCTTGGCTAGGTAACCAGATTTCTGAATTGTGACATTTTTATAGCTATAATTCCATTCATGAGATGTGTTAATCACACCCGATTCCACTGATATAAGCTATTAAAGGAGAGGAAAAACCTCAGCAGTAACCATAACAAATACACTTCCTTTACTGTTTTTTCCATTCAAGTTACACACAACACAATGAAGTTATTTTTTCCTTAGTCTTCATAAAGCACTCAACTCTCACATATTCTCTCTTTTTGAGACTTTGTTCATATACACAGCTTCTGCTTCATACTATTTCAAACAAGCCAGTTGCAAGAAGGAAGTTCTAACTCCAAAGTAGGAAAAAACAGAAACCTGAGAAGAAGTATTAGAAAAACTCATTAGACACAGAAGAAAGTGATTTTTGCTACCTGTCATTGCCTGCCTGAATAAGATGCTATCAAATTACCCTAGAACTTAAATAACTAATTTTCTTCAGTTTTGAAAGTAAGCAAATAATAGAACCAACACAGTTTTTGCCGGAATAATGAAATCATTGTTATCGCTCATCCAGAAGAGCCTCAAAGTGCCTTAAAAAAAATCCCCAACCAAATTAAGCCCCCTCCCCACACAATATTTTATACATGAAGGCTGACAACCAAAAGGCAGTTACTTGTGTCAGCTGCTTAACAGCTCAGCATTCACTGCAGTCTTGCCATGTACACACCCATGCACTAAACAGAAAAAAATGTGGGCAAAATGAGTCAATCCAAACCAGAAGCTCAGCAGACCCCCTTGTTTTCTCTGAAGTGATACTTCATTCAGAAAAAGAGCACACTAAATTTAGCTATGACACTGATGTCTGCAGGATAACAGTACAGACTAGCAATTATGTTTGATAAGAACAGAAGGAAAACCAAATGGGAGACAACTTGCACTCCTTAGGACTGGGCTGTATCAATGCAGCCAAAAAAAAATAAATCCAATAACTATTCTTGCAAACAGCAAAATCTATGGGAAATAACAATCAAAAAAAATCCCCTCAAAGAAACTAAATCCGCACCTATTCACACAATATGCTTATTTTGATCCCTTTTTCCCAGGTCACAACAGCTGAGGCTGTTTTAGGGAGTCGAGAGATCTGCCTGGATAGTCTAGAGATTTCTCTTTGCAAGTCTGCTTAAGAAACAGCTGTGACTCAAAGCTGTACCTTAAGAGGAAGCTGACTATTACATTCCTCATCACCCACAACTCTAGAAGATTGAAGACATTTTTCAAGAGACTATTCTCGCTAAGCTACATGAAAATCTATTTGAAATAAAAAAAAATTAAAAATCCATGGAGTCTTGAGTACAACTTCCTGTAAAGGCCAATCCTCTAGCTATCAGTCGTAAAGAAATGTGCAAACAGTTGTGTGGTTTCAGGAAGAGAGAAGAGTTTCGTACCCCAGGAATGCAGTTTTCTTACAGAAAGAAAAAACACAGTTATTTTGGCCTTTTTTTTCTGATAATGAAGACAACAAATTCCTGATTCTGACAAATCCAAGCTTGGGCACTGCTCAAATTCTCTTGTAATAAACCAACTTGGATTCATTTAACGTTTCTTTATTAAGAATAATAATGTGTTGAAAAGGTCTTTTCCCTGCACCACATCAAGCATTCTGTTTCACAAATCTGAACTGGAATCAGGTTCCTTTGGAAATTATATTGGTATCCAAAGCTCAGAGCTATATTTTTATTAGGGAAATAGGTACTTTCCAATCTTGTCAAGTGACAGGGTGACACAACTATCAAGTAGGACAATTAAGAGGGAACACCTCTTCAGTTACTGTTTCTACTCCCAGAGGTTGCTAAGAATGTAGAAAAAGTATCAAATTGTGGTAAAAGGCATTAAAACTAACAACACACACACACTACAAAACAGAAGGCAGGTTTTGATATTATGGTCAGGAAGTTCTTTGGAAAGAATACTGAACCCAAAGCCTAGTTCAATTGAATTCAAACCCCAGTTAAGTTTCAATTTTCAGATTTCTTCCATGAAGAGTAAGAAGTAACAATGAATTAGTTCCAACCATTTCCACTTATTCTGCCCTTTGAAAGGAAAACTAGCAAGCACAGGACTTTATGCATAAATGCAAGCTTGATGAACAGTAAGTCAAAAGAAAAATTCACTTCCTGTTCATAGCACGTGTGGATTCCAGTACTGGCACACATTCAGGAACATTCAGGACACTGATGTAGAACAAATTGAGTCCCACAACTGATCTAAAACATGAGAGGGCTAAATTGACATTTTAAAGAGAAAAACTCAATGAAAACTTTATGATTTATTTTCCTTTGCAATCTAAACTGATTTGTATGTCCTAGCATATATCCTATCTATTGCTTTAATCCTCTGACACACCTCTTGAACAGAGATCCACAGCTACAGCATTCCCATTTCACCAAAGTATTTTGGAACCTAAGTTTTTTGGTATTATTTCTCTGACAAACCCCAGTGGTACACAGATTTTTCCTTCAAATCTTTATTTAATCTCAAGTAAGTATCTCAAAGTTTTCAGTGTACATCTCTCAATCCAATTCAGAACTTTTCAGGGTTTATTCCTTTAAGTAGTAATCTGACAGCAGATTGTTGGCATTAGCGCACACCTGCCTTTGCCCATTTTGACATAAGTTATTTCCTTCATCACATCTTGGTTCTCCTTTTACCAACTGTAGATTTTAAATGTTCTTATTCAACAACAAATTTGCTCATTCTTACTTTAAAATACAGAAATGTGTGTTGCTAATGCTTTCAAAATTGTTATACCGAACTGAATTACTGAGAATGAAAGAATATTGCATCATAAAAACTCTTCCTTTTTTCCTAGTCATAGCCTAAATGAACCAGCTTTTCTGCAGTTGGTTCTCTGAAATAGGATATTTCTCCCTGGTGCAGATAAACAAATCAAATGGAATTTTCCAGAATGACCAAACACCAGGAGCATTTGTGTTTAGCTTCCATTATTAACAGAACACCCCCTCCAACAAGTAATCATTTAAATAAAAAATAAACATTAATCAAATGTTTTAAAAATAGGGCGGACTACTCCGTGCATAAGGAATTGGCTGGATGGATGCAGCCAGGCAGTTGTGGTCAATGGCTCTATGTCCAGGTCAAGGCCTGTGACAAGTGGTGTCCCCCAGGATTCTGCCTTGGGCCCAGTGCTCTTTAGTATCTTTATCAATGACATAAAGAGTGAGATCAAGTGCTCCCTCGGCACAGTTGCGGGTGACACGAAGCTGAGCAGTGCAGTTGACACAAAAGAAGGACGGGGAGCCTGGACAAGCTTGAGAAGTGGGCCCATGAGAACCTCATGATGTTCAAGAAGTCCAAGTGTGAGGTGCTGCAGAGAAGGACATGAATGAAAAGCTGGTCATGACTCAATGTGCTCTGCAATGGCTGCACAGAAGGCCAGCTCCATCCTGGGATGCATCAAAAACAGCTAGGCCAGCAAGGAGGGAGAAGATTTTGCCCCCCTCCTCTGCCTTTGTGAGATCCTACATCCAGCTCTGGGGTCCTCAGCACTAGAAAGGCGTGGACCTGTTAGAGCAGGTCTGGAGGGAAGCCACGAACATAATCACATGGCTGGAGAATCTCTTCTATGCAAATATGCTGAGATAGCCAGGTTTCTTCATCCTGGAGAAAAGAAGGCTCCAGGGAGACCTCACTGGGGCCTTTCAGTACTTAAAGAGGGCGTATATAAAAGAAGAAAAGCAACTATTTACACAGGCAGACAATGATAGGACAAGGGTGGACGATTTTTAAACCGGAAGAGGAAAGATTCACATCAGATGTCGGGAATAAATTCTTTACTCAGAGGGTGGTGAGGCACTGAACAGGTTGCCCAGCAAAGCTGTGGATATCCCATACCTGGAAGTGTTCCAGTGAAGCAGATATTTCAAAGTTTACTTTACTTTTGTTCCAGAGCTGCAGCAGAGCCCTAGGGGCCAAAAGGCAGCTTGTTTCCTCTTTAATCAACTGATGTGGCTGCGAGAAGTGAGAGAGAAGACTTCTTCTTACAAACAGTCTCACGTACCTAATAGGACTTTCAAAAGATTCGAGAAAGGTATCCTGTGTATTCCAAGTGATTTGGGAAACAAGAAAAAAAGATATACACAAACCAACCCATCCCAACAGGGTCAGAGTGAAGTGGGTTAAATGCAAATTCAGTTTAAATTAAATTAAGAAGTCTCAGTGACTTCAGTATGATTCCATCCCTCCTCCCCCTCCACATACACACACTCCCCCCTCAGTAAAGCCAATTAAGTAGGAACCAAGCCTTTCTTCCTACCACATCAGTAAGGCAATGGTGCTATTAGTTCCAGCAAAGCTCCCAAATACTCTCCTCACAGACTGTACTGGCCAACAAACAATTAGATCACTCCTGAATTAAAGAAATACCCAGAAGCTACTTTGCATAAGCACTATTTTCTTTCAAAGCACAATGGAAAGTGGCACATTCTGTATTTACAAGAGCTGTAATCTACTTTTGAGAACACACGCAGGATCACTCTCGAGGAGAAAAGGCAATGCAGAAAGAACCGTGTCTTGCAGAACACACCATCTAAGGAGTCTTTCTGCTGTGCCTTTTGCAATCGGATATGTCTGTCTCGTATTGGCCTCATAAGCCACCAGCGTGCCTGTAACAAATGTGGATAGAGCCTTCCCAAACCTTCGTTCGCGAAGCCCAGCCATGATGAATCTACTTTAAACATGGGTTTATTTTAAAGATCTTCAGCTCTCACCTGTGGGCTATTTCAAAACCCAGTGAATCAGCAAATAGCTACTGTTTATTGGAAAGTTTCCTTCTTTAGGACACCTTTATCATCACTCAGTAGAGTTTGCTGAAATTGTGAAAAAACTGCACCATCAGTCTTTGCTATAGGCAACTGTCCACAGGTGTACAGAATCAAGAATGTGAAGTATTCAGGATGCAAATTTAAATTTTGATATACAGACCTCTAATAAATCAAATATTCTGCAGACTACAGAAAATTTAGATAGCAGCCATATAACAGAGAGCTTCTTGCAAGTATTTACAATATGCTTAGCATCATGTCATGATCTTAGGTGTGGTTTTTTCCTTTGTCCTCTTCCAGATACTCATGGCTTTTAAAGCAGCTCAACCAGGTGTTTAAAGGAAATCAGACACTACACAGGTTAAACAACATGGTTCTATTAAAAACTATCTTTAACCATGGCACTCAGTGACAGCAATACAATACTTTTTTTCCACAAAGCAACTAATATAAAAATATGCCATAAAATCATCTGTAGACTAGTATGCTAGTATACATACATATAATCATAACATTCTTTTATAAACTCTTTCCTGAGATACCTTGGGTGGTTTGATTTTCTCATATTACTGGATGCATCATCTTTATAATTCATCTAAAACAATTGTAAAATATTTTCTATGTGCAGGACACTCAGTAACATGTAAAAAGTAGTACGTAAATATATGGCAAAGAAACAGCTCTTAGAAATTATGCGCTTTTTTACTCTGATATATTTTTTAACATTTGGCTCCTTGGGAGACGGAAGGGAGGAGCATGAAAAACCTGAAATTAGAGCTATGAATTGACAAAAAGCAGGAAAGCATTCAGGAATGTTAGGAGTTGGAATATAATATAAATGACACAAAGAGAAAGCCATAATTCACATTGGCTATGTATTGTCTTATAAAGCAACTGGACATATCTTAATTCACAGTATAATAAATATTTTTACTAATCTGTTTTGGAAGAGCAAATGTCTTTTAGGGTTTCAAGCTCCTGTATAAGTTTCTTGTTCTGAACTTCTAGCACTGCAACACGACTCTCCAGACATTTTATGTATTCTTTCTTCCGACGTCGACATTCTTTAGCAGCTTCCCTGCAAAAAGCAGAAGTAAAAAGTGCAAACAAAAAAGCCATTTGCATGCCATTAGAAAGCTCAGCAGAGTATGGAGACTATGACAGAATTCCAAATTTTGGAATATCTCCCAAATCAGTCTGACAACACTAAGCAAAACTGGGTTCCACAAGGGCCTCAAGTGTCTCTTTCTCAAGTTCATATGGCAATCTGTAGAATTGCTTCCTCTCATGCCTTGATTAAAGTTCATAATAAACGAGGTCCAAATGAAAGACAGTTATTCTGCTTTATGACAATAAAGATCTTTGAGGGCCTTGAGTTCCTCAATGAGAGTCTTGTTTTGGTTTTCAAGCACAGCCACACGATTTTCAAGACATTTGACATATTCTTTCTTCTTTCTGCGACATTCTCTGGCAGCTTCCCTGGAACCAATACAAGGCAAATGACTACAGGAACAGCCACAATATGGCAAAGACTGGATAAATGCAATTACCTGCAATCCCTGTGGTTCCACAATAACAACAATAACAACAACCAACTGCTGGATTGCACAAACAGAACATAAGGTAACAGCCAAAAGCAATAACATAGTTAAAATACAATTCAAAACAACTAGAACCTGAAACTAATTCAGCATCACCAAATCTGCAGATGGAACTAATACACAGAAGAACTGAGAAAAATAGTGAGTAAATGATAATGTATTGATTTGAATTGTACTAAACATTAGGATGGAAAGCAGCATTTCTTCTTCCAGTCACATTCCATTTTGTGTGTTTATCGGGAGCATTGTCTTCTGCCATCAAAATCTTAAAACCAAACCCAAAGAATTTACTTTCAGAAAACACAAGCATAACACTACTCTCTTCAGATAAAAAGCTAGATGCCAAGCTTACTAAGTGCTCTAAGTTTTTACCTTAAGGTAAGAACGTACAGTAAAATTTTAGCCTTAACAAATACAATCAATTAGCATTTTAGAACTGGCCATCTGAGCACATTCACATGAGTCTGTATTTTTTGTTAGTGGCATATGATAGCCTGAAGCCATTCTCATAGTTCTGCTCAGAAGTCTGTTATATTGAAGCTAAACACTTTAAATAGTGTTTTCAGAGCATGTGACTAAACAAGCATTCAATTCCAGAAGAAATATCAGAAGTACTGGCAGTCCACTCCTTTACCACCTTGGAACATAATAAACTGTCAAACCATGAGAGTAATGTTTCAGCAAGTTATGAGCTATAGCATAGGCACTAGTTTTAAAACTGAAGAGAGGAGAAACAAAAGGAAGCGCAGCAATGCAGTGATTCTCATGAGTAATTTAAAATAAAGGACAGGCATGAGAGCAAAGCAATACCATTCATTCAATCATAAGGCAAGTGGTTAGTCAGTGTATTAGAGATCTGCACAGCAGAATATTTCTTCTACTAATCTGCCAATGATAGAGATGGCTACACATTTAAAAAAAGACAGACTCCCTTAAGAATAGAAAGAAGAATGCACAGAGAAAGACTGATATTTACAACATTCAGTCAAGTCCATGCCAACTAATTAAAAAATATACAGCCACCTCACACAATATGCCTCACAAAATGACAGGGACACTGCAAAGTAACTTATCCCAGTAGTCAAGTATTTAGGAAAGTCTATAATTATCATTCCATCCTAGAATAAGTCCTCTTCATAGCATCATTAATGGACAGCTGCTAATGAGGTCCTCAGATATTTTCCTAACCAATTCTTTGCTGGGATGTTTCAAAATGAAAAAGCCCATCCTGTTCACTTTACTGTCAGAAGTAGGGAGGAGGGGAATTAAAATTCAACAAAAAGCATAACTCCGGATCATCACAAAAATATCTGATACTTATTTCTGCATTACCATACTATTTTCAAACTAAAAATCCATGGGGATACAGTCAACTCTAGCTTTCCAGAGTCAACAGCCAGTAGTCTATGCTGTAAGGACGTGGGATGACTGAAAGAATTTTCTGCCTTCCCTTCATCAATTACAAGCAGTGCTCATGACCTTAAGAAGAAAATTTCATTAGAACGTTTTGGGGTTTTTTTTGAACCTGATTATGAATTGCTGTATAGTCTTACCTATTTTTCAAAAGTCTCAGCTCTCTCTTGCGTGTTGCCTCTTCTGCCATTTGCTGAGGACTATGCAAAGTCCCTGGTGAGGCTGCCATGACCACTCCCTGAGGTAAGGTGGTAGTGGGAGTTCGAATCTGGTAAGCTGGCATGTCTCCAGTGGCAGCTGTATAAAAGAAACATATTTTAAACTTTATGGCAAAAAATAACTATGCATATGTTCTCTCTGAAAATAACAGATTTCTGTCAATGAGTTATCTGGGATCCCTAATCCATAGAATATTTCACAGGTCTGTAATGTCACAAATATATTTTTTACCTTAATAATGCTTATTTCCACATGTAAAATATTTAAATTGCTCTAGCATTGTGTCCCCACTAGCCAGCCAGACTGAAGCCTGTGAAAACTTCCACATGGCTCTCTTCAGACAACACGGAGAAAGCTGTTTGAGAAACAGTTTAAGCATCCACACTTATTTCCTGTTTGCACAATCCCACAAAAAGATGGCCCTGCTGTTGCAGCCACTGAGGTTTATATGCTACCCTGTTCTCTAACAGATTTCAGGAGTCAACCTGCTTCAGTAGGCAACTTTCTCCTCCTTCCTTGTGATAGTCACAGTAC
Organism: Pipra filicauda; assembly: GCF_003945595.2. NCBI lineage: Eukaryota > Metazoa > Chordata > Aves > Passeriformes > Pipridae > Pipra > Pipra filicauda. The sequence goes on from NW_024104310.1 coordinate 1,621,109, forward strand.
CAGCCTTACATTCCCTCCTTCTCTTACAACAGCAGTTTGGCAACCCTTGGAAAATCAGTGAGAGCTGCTGTTGCTAAAATGAACAGGAACAGACAGGAGCTCATGAGGACAGGAGCGTGATGACCACCGATAGGAGGCTGTGGCATTAGCAAGAGGAGGTGGCAGTGGTTGCACAGGAAGGAGTGTAGCTGTACAGTAAGTCAGAGGGCAAAAGTTCAGATTCATCTCCTGAGCCTACCAGTTTTGAGCTCTCCCCAAGCTAAATGCTGATCTGACATGTTACTTGAAACTGATACCTTTCTGATAGCCTCACTTCATTTCTGTATTTCTGATGTACTTTGTTGCTACTTGATGTACCTCAACTTTAAAACACTGTGAAAGTCCTAAGCACTTGTGACTTGTCTGATGTAGAAAAAAAGAATCAAACAAAAAATGTATCCCTCTTCAAATTCTAAGCAAGTACTTATCTGTTCCTCTTTATAAATATTTTATATTATTACAGAAAAGAACTTCAAATTTTCTCATTAAAACAGCGGAACATAAAAGATGACATTTCAAAGGCTATTATGTTGCACTTAATTCATACTTTAATTCTTCAAAGCAATATTCAAATAATGGAAAAACTTGTGTGTCATGGTTTAACCCCAGCCTGCAACTAAGCACCACACAACCACTCATTCACCCCACCCACCACCCCCCCCTCTGATGGCATGGGGTAACAAAACTCATAGTTGAGATGGGAACAATTTAATAATGGAAATAAAATAATAAATGTAAAGAAAGGAGAATAACTAAAAGAAAGAGAAATAAAACCCAAGAAAAACAAGTGATGCAAATGAAAAGCAATTGCTCACCACCCACCGATGCCCTGACTGTTGCCAAGCAGCAGTCCCTGGCCAGCTTTTCCTACAGTTTATGTGCTGAGCATGATGCCTTATGGTATGGAATATCCCTTTGGCTAGTTGGGGTCACCTGTCCTGGCTGTGATCTCTCCCAGCTTCTTGTGCACCCCCAGCCTACTCACCGGCAAAGCATGGGAAGCTGGAAAGTCTTTAACTTAGTGCAAGCACTACTCAGCAACAACTAAAACATCGGTGTGCTCTCAACATCATTCTCATCCTAAATACAAAACACAGCATAGTACCAGCTACCAGGAAGAAAATTAACTCTATCCCAGCTGAAACTAGGACAACTTGGAAAAATAAAATGTAGACACAAATATTTTGGGGAAGCTGACAGCTACAGAAATAAAGAAACATCAACTACAGGGGGAAAAACTAAACTTAATAAAAAGATACTATTATTCTTATTATATTAGTGCAGGTGCTTCGCTAATTAAATAAAAAAAACAGGATGAAGTTGTGTTTAGGCTACAATTCCACAGCCATGTCCTGAAATCATTATCAGCTTAAACCCCTTGCACCTCCCCCAGCTCTCCATCCTTCGGGTAAAAGTGTTTGTGGAACTACAAGATGAACTGGACCAGTGAACTGACCTGGATAATCCCCTGGGGATGGAGGGACGGAGGGAGGGAGGGAGAAATCAGCTCAGAACAGCCCTGTGAGCGCTGACAGGCAGCCGCCATGAACACAGGGCTTGGTTGTCTTGTACATCTACAGGGGAATTACTGAAGCCTTTCTTTAAGTTCTCCACAGTCACGTCAATGGAACGATACTTCAGCTCACTATTTATAAAAATGGAATGTTAGCAACTCTTCTGGCTCACCTTTATGCTGGCCACATTACATACATTTTATAGACTCTATGTTAAGAACTACCTTTTTTCTACCTCATCACTAGGCATAAAAGAGATGTTGTCTTAGTTTGCATTAGCTATAATGAATTAGAAATCCAAGCAAGCCATTTTGTCGACCAAGTCATGGGGAAAGCCCCATAACCCAGGTCACCTCAGCCTGGCAAGACCAACTCCTTTGTTGTCTTTGTTTGATTTGCACTCAGATGGCAGTGAACAGGGCTTACTGCTGCTGTTGTGAAGAGGACTCAGTGTGATCATGTACGTGCAGCAAGGCTTAGCAGAAGTGATTCCATATCTCAGCCGGGATCAGCAAACACCACTGTAAGTAACAACAGGTCCCGGTAGTGGCTGTCCCTGCTTAACAGTTGTCTCACTTATAAACCTGCCAGCATGATAACACAGATAAACAGCCATTCTGGTGGTACAGACCTTGCAAACCCAGACACCACTGTCTTTTAAAAAAAGAAAAAAAGCATAGCATTGACAGAATATCTTTTAGCTGAGCAGTAATATGTGCTTTATTATACATCACTGCAAATCAGTACTTTCAAAGACCGCAAAGTGGTTTGTATAGTATCTCAAAAAGTTAGTGCCACTGCGTTCCCCAGAAAAATACCTTGGGAAAGGTGACATGGGCTTCAAGGAGGGGGAATAAACTATTTTACCAAGGGTATTTTAAATCTACTAATGTGTCTATATGACAGAGAAGCACACATTTTGGCATCTGAGACAAATATCCCACACTTAATCCAGACTGACAAACCTCTGCGGCCATTTCTAATAAACTTCACAAAGGTTTAAAGTAATTCCTAAGGCACTAGAGGTAGGACCAAGGTTATTAACAAAGCAACAAACCTTCAGCTGGCACAGTTCCCTAACACACTGCCCCAGGTCAAGTTTGCTGGTTTTTTTTTTCAGCTCCTTAATACTGCAAGGGAGTAAAAAGTCACTGAAAACCTGAAGCTTTCAGTTGAGACTTACAAAAAGAAAAATTATTAACAGGAAGAGAAACAGACAAAAAACAACTACTAAAAAAAACCAGACCACATCCAGAAGAGTACAACAAACTTCGTAAATTAAGCTCTGACAATTAAAAAAAAATTTAAAAAGCAATACCTTCTTGGAAAAAGTAGCTTGCTGAACATTAGAGAGCATCCCCACACTTGCGTGGGGAAAGAACTCGAACTCGAGTTCTTTCAGTGACTATCCAGGAGAAAAAAAGCCTGATGTATTTTTATGTCTGTTCTCCCCTTCTGTGAGTCATAATGGTGGGACTTGATTATCAAAGGGGTTTTAACTTCACCACTAAACTGGCTACACCGGGCATGAATCATTACCCCTTTGAGCATTAGAAACACCGACTCGGAGAAGATACTCATCTTCGGGTTAATCAAACAATGTGCGCCAGCCCGAGCAGCAGCACGTAGGAGCCTGTGCCGGCTGCGAAGGGGTTAAAGCTGCCGAGCAGCCGGAGGCAATTGACGAAGCAGAAAGGAACTGACTAAATCGCAGCATGACTTGGAGCTGACGTCAATGTGTATCTTGTTTGGAGTTTAACTTTTCCAGCTCCCTACTGCAACACGATTCCAGGAAATCTAATGACGTCAGCCTTTTGAACTCAATTAGCTGAGGAACAGACCATTTTAACAGTGGAGGAGAAAACAAGCAGGCGTTACAACACTTAGAATTATTGCTCTCAAATTTATTTACATTCAGTATTTTTTTAATGATGAGAGCACAGGGTTTATTTACACTGCTGAAACAATGCACACCTTTTCTTTACAGCTAGGCTTAAGCCCACGGCTATCAAATCTGTAGTGTTTATTGCTAAACAGAAAAAAAAAAGCAGCGTCATTTTTACAAAACAAGAAGCAACTATAAATATAGTAGCATATATGACTATCTTCACAATAAAGAAAAATGCAAAAGACGACTGGTGGCTTTTTTTCAGCAAAATTCTGCCTCAAGTAGTAAAGACTATTTATCTGAACTAATCTCTTCAAGAACTCATGCACTAACAATGATTTTTTGGTTTCTTTTTTTTTCCAATTGAAACTATTAAAATTGCCCTGAAGTCCTACACTAACTAGATAGAAGCTATTTATATGAGTTTTGAGAGATGAAAGAGTTACAGCAACAGGTTCAAAAGAAAATGTCACAAATAGTAACTACATCTGCTTAGACATAGAAAAATACAATGTAAAAGGTGAACAAAATTTTTACCTGTTTCATCTCCTGTTACAGCCATGATCAGCTCCTGCACACACAATTCTCCTGCTCCTCTACCAGAGCCCAGCATGAACTGTTCCAAACTAGCAAGCATGTGCAGGATTACAAGCAAGAGCACTGACATCACAGTGACCTCACTTGCTTACCACTGTCATTAATATGCTCTCTCACTGGAACAGCTCACTGAAACTGCAGCCCAAAGAATTCCTTTTCCAGTAAACTTGTTTTGGTTTTTTTCCTCTTCCATATTTTTATAATCCTAGCTTTGTTCTTTTTCCCTGAATTATTCATAAAGCTACAGAAAGCACTCACCACAACACTGGCTGTAAAGTACAGCCTGAAAATTCACAGCACTGTCTGACAGAAATTAAAATGTGGCTCTAGCACTCATGAATGAATTGAAATGATAAAGCTATGACTGGATAGAAAATAAGGAAATTTTAAACAGACATGCAACTGTTTTGATTGGAGCAGTTCCACTAAAAGGCAGAGAACTCTGTTGGTCAGACATGCGAGACAGGAAAGCTAATAAGCTATAACAAATAGGTAAATGAAAGGCTAGAGCTCCTTTCTTTGTGAGGCTACCAATAACCCACTCATTTAATTTCAGTTAAAAGCTTCAGAAAAGATTAAACAATGCTCCAACAAAGTAAGTCAACCTAATGCTAGCGATTTCAGGCAGAACAATAACTCTGGGTAAGGGCTATCTATTCCCCCTTCCCTGCCTTTTCAAAATATGTCCAAGAGATCTGGTTGACTTAATTTTAAAAAATAAATAAAAAAAAAAAATCAGCTCTTACAGAGTTCCTCCTTACTTATATCAATTTAAATAAGTTTCAGACCAACTGGTCTGCATGTAGGGCGTGGCAAATTTCTAAGGTCCTTGTCTGTAATAAATAAATTCAGACTGGTAATTCATCAACTATGAAACTAAGCTGGATGGCAACAGTGGAAGTATCAATGTGAAAAAGGAACATTCTGTGATTACAGGACCGCTTCAGGATCATATGAACAGAAGATCAGAACTGAAGCACACAAGAAATTCAAGCCACAGATCTCAAATATCACTGACCATTTAATGAAAATACACATAGATCCCAACAGAATGATTTTTTATACAACTTTTCTATGCTCATTTTTCACTAATAATCAAACATTTTCTTCTTCTTCAGCTAGCAAAAAAACCCTTAACCTGTATTAAGAAACTGTCCAGACATTAGATCTGCCTCTTATTTTGCCTACAAATGTAAACTTGTAGCAAAAGCACTGTTACTCAGTTGGATCAACACCTTTGGCACTTTTCTCCTAATATTTTTTCCCACCACAGGTTATCAGAAATATCAAGCACAGGGTTTACGTAATCCATTATTACATGAGATTCATCAACAAATACTTTAGAAAAAAATATCAATACATATGTTATCTGAAAGATTCTGAAACAGATCTTTCTGCCCTGAGACTGATATTTGTTATATTTTTTATTCCTTTACTTCTATGATTATTACCAAAAAAATTATGTGCTACCTATCCATAATAATTATAAATTATTACCATATATATAAGTGGGAAAATACTAAGCAGAATGTTTTTTCCTATTATAATCTGTGCTATCACAATATAAGGTGACCATTCAACTACAAAGTGTACATAAATGACAAATATTCATAACTATAGTCTTACAGACTTTTTAGCATAGGTAAGATGACCTGTACTAAGGACATTTCAGACACCTGTATATTCACCTAATTCCATTGTCTCACCCCATCCTGAATAACCCAGGTTTGTTGACTGCATACAGCTGCATCACTGTTAACATCCTCAGGTGCTTTCACACTCTTTTTATATACCCTTTTTTAACTAAAGATTTATTATTTTTAACATTTTCCAATATCAATAGCATGTATAGTAACTTCAAGTCTTTTATCTTCTCGTCATATTCAAGGTCATGCTCACGTATTGTTTGGTTTGTACTTTTCGCTGTATATATATGTAGCGCTTTTCTTCTGTGTCAACACGAGCCTCACTAAAGCACTGGACTTTGAGCCAAAGGAACAGAGAATTCCAGGAAGTCAACTTCTCTGACCATGGACAGAGAACAAATCAATGTCATTAAAGGTATCTAGAAGCTTCCAGAAACATGATATGGCAGGTATTCAGTAACTGTCTCTCAATCCATTTTGAAGGTTTCTATCCCAGGCAAGACACTTCATGAGCTATTCCAGCTCGTCAAGCCCATCACTGAGACTGAGTAGCCCCATCAAAGGACTACTATGTAACCAAGAGTCTGTAAAGGAAGGTTGGTCAAATGAAATTCCCAAGGACTGAAATGCTGCCAGATAGAATCCTTAAATTGTGTCTCTTCACAGACTTGGAAAGTTTTTGGAAATAGGTGAGGAGTTACTCTCTCTGCCCTGACCCCAAAGCTCTGAAGAATCAAAGCAATACCTATAAAACACTGGAGAAGATGGAGAAGCCTCTGATTTAAGGGATGTGTAGGCACATGCATAGAAGATACTCAGAAAACGTACTATCAGTGAGAAATTTGGTTGCGGGACAGCCAAATTTGGGTCTTAAGGCTTTGCTAAGAATGTATTCATAATAACATTTAGGGATGTTATAACAGTACTCTCTGCACAATAAAAACTAACATTTGGCTAAGGGTTTTTCACATTATAGTCTTAAAACTTTCCTGAAATGCTTCTGAGAAGTCTTGGGACAACGATGTATTACAGCAAAGAATTAACCAGAGGCAATGGAAGAACTCAAATTTCATACTGCTATTTCGCATTGTCTCAACAAATTCAGATATTTACAAGCTATTATTGTTATTAACACTCTTGGCTACCTTTACAGCAAAGGAAGAGAAATAGCCACCTAAAGACAGAACTTATTTCAAACATCTACAGCAGGTAAAATAAAGCACCTCAACCTGGACTTCACCAACTACCTCAGATATCCATGCCTACACTTATTTGATGACTTTCATCCACTCCATGAATACATATTTAACACCTTTCTAGCTCTTCTCACAGTTTATTTCAGATAGCTGTTTTGGCTTATAAGCACCTTCAACAGCTGGACTTCACCAACTACCTCAGATATCCATGCCTACACTTATTTGATGACTTTCATCCACTCCATGAATACATATTTAACACCTTTCTAGCTCTTCTCACAGTTTATTTCAGATAGCTGTTTTGGCTTATAAGAGCATTCATACAGCCCTCCCTTCCTACTTCTGTGTGTCAATAAAATAAAAATTTTTTAAAATCCCCTATATCCTCCATAGCTACTAATTTAGTGACTCCACAGAGAAATCTCTTCTCCATTTTCAAAGGTTTTCATCAGCATTACCCAATTTCCCTGATAATGATAAGAATCCAAGACACCTTTGGTTCTCCTGTTCCCTCAGCATTACCAAAAGGCTGAGAATAGTGGAAGGAAAAACATCATGCACAAAATACAGTAAGTCTCAAGAATTCATTATTCACAGTTCAGTTCATGTGTGCATTTTATAGGATCTTCAAAGTGCTGTTCTGTGAGAAAACTAACTTCAGTTAAGGATCTGCACTCTAATAATGACAAGAGTCATAAGTTGCAAGAAAATTCTGCACTAAACATATCCAAAGAACTTCAGAATTTGTTTTTTAATAAGATTAACTGCTGAAAAAAATAATTTAGTTTAATATACTAAATGAGGTGCACCTTCAGCATCTCACTTCAATCTGTAACAGTAACTATATTCCAATTAAATATATGTCTCCAAAATCTGGACAAGAGAATTCAAAGAGAATTCTAAGCAGAAAGTGATTTTATATTGTTATTTCCTTCTTTTAATCAAAAGTAGTCGCTGCCTTGCTGAGCACAGAACCTGAGTCCCCTCCTAAGACTATCTTTCATCTCGCTATCCATAAGTATTGTATTTAATAGTGCAATAATGTCAACACAGTAAAAAACCTTTTAAGAAAAATTGTTTAATATGAAAAAAATTATAATGCATTGGACTAATAAAACATACCTTGAACAACAACTTGGCTTCCAGGAACAAAAAACTGTTGTGTGCCATCAGATGACTGTCCTGCATATTGCACAATGGTAGCACCCGGCTGAGGAGCTCCTGAATTTGTCACTGTCTGGATTGTACCACCTTGAGATATAGTAACTAAACAGAAAAGAAAAAGGTAAGTTAGGCAATAGGAAGAGATAACATATGCCAAAAAGCAAAATTCCCTTTTTCAAATAAACATTGTCTGATAGGACTCCTGGTCCTCTCCTTGCTTAAAGATCAAGTGTACAATAAAACTTAATGTTAATACTGATTTCCACAAATATAAAGCCTGCTTTGTAGTACATGCCATATGTATAACAGATAAAAAGCCATGTTCAACATATTTTATCTACTTCCAGAAATATGAACTCTCCTAGAATAGTGTTAATATAATTTTTAAAAATAGTAGCTCCTAGCCATATAGAATCATTGTTGTTCTAAACACAAATGTAAAAAGTTATTTTAAAAGCTATGTTTATTGCCTCCCACAAAACAAAACTCAGGACATCTAGGCAAAGAAAGAGAAAGTCTTCTGACACTCACAATCCTTTCCTTACTGCAAGACAAAGTTTAGCCTAACAATATTTATCCAAGTTGTACAAAGTTGTAAAGAGTCCAACATTTAGATAAGAAGAGAAATAGAACAAAGTGGGATTTTTCCATCCATGTAATCAGCAATATGAAAAATACAAATATACTTTCCTCATTAAAAGATCGTATTGTATTCCTTGCCATAATCAAATATTTAGAAAAAATGCAATTCCCTAGAGACATTATTAACTGTATATTCCTTTTGAAATTAGTATTGCCTTTCTTAAAGAGAGAAATATCATAGAATGGTTTGAGTCAGAAGGGACCTTCAAGATAGAATCACAGAATCATAGAATCGATTGGGTTGGAAAAGACCTCCGAGATCATCGAGTCCAACCCTTGGTCCAAATCCAGTCCATTTACTAGATCATGGCACTCAGTGCCACGTCCAATCTGCGTTTAAAAATCTCCAGGGATGGTGAATCCACCACCTCTCTGGGCAGCCCATTCCAATGCCTGATTACTCTCTCTGTAAAGAATTTTCTCCTGATATCCAACTTAAATTTCAGAGCCCCATTGCTGAGTGCCAGCCAACCCCCACCTGGCCTTGAACATGAGGTCTCTGACAGGCTAAACAACCCCAGCTCCCTCAGCCTGGACTTATGCTCCACCCTTCACCAGCCTGAACTGAGGGGCCCAGAACTGAACACAATACTCAAGGTATAGCATCACCAACGCAGAGTACAGGGGAAGGATCGCTTCCCTGGTCCTGCTGGCCACGCTATTTTTGATACAGGAGATCATCTGGTTCCAACTCCCCGGCCATGGGCAGGAGCACCTTCCACTAGACTGGGTTGCTCAGAGCCCCATCCCAGCTGGCCTTGAACACTGACAGGGGTGGGGCATCCACAGCTTCTCTGAGTAACCTGTTCCAGTGCCTCACCACCCCTACAGTGAAGATTTTATCCTAGTATCTAATCTAAATCTATCCTCTCTGTTTAAAACTGTTGCCCTCTCGTTGTATCACTACCTTCCCTGACAATGAGTCCCTCCCCATCTTTCTTGTAGGCCCTCTTTAAGTACTGGAAGGCCACTGCAAGGTCTCCTCCCTAGAGCCTTCTCTTCTCTAGGCTAAACAACTCTAGCTCTCAGGCTGCCTTTATATGGAAGGCCTCCAGCTCCTGATACCTCCATGGCCCTCCTCTGGATCTGCTCAAGCAGGACCACGTCTGTCTTGTGCTGGGTACCCCAGAGCTGGATGCAATACTCCAGGTGGGGTCTTACCAGAGGAGAGGGGCAGAATCACCTCTCTTGACCTGCTGGCCATGCTGCTTTTGATGCAGTCCAGGACAGGATTGGCTTTCTGGGCCACAAGCGCTCATGGCTGGCTCATACCCAGTTTTCCACAAGCACTCATGGCTGGCTCATACCCAGTTTTTCAGCCATCAGCACATCCAAGTCTTTTGTGGCAAAGCTGCTCTCAATCCACTCTTTGCCCAGCCTGTATCCACGTTTAAGATTGCCCCAACCCACATGCAGGACCCTGCACATGGCCTTGTTGGACTTCATGAGGTTTGCACGGGTCCACCTCTACTTTGTCAAAGTGTGACCATCCAGTGAATTCCTTATCCACCAAGTGGTCCACCAGCCAAATCCATGTCTCTTATGCTAATTAAAACAATCCTGAAACTTTCAGCTGAGAACCCAATTCCCAAGTAGTAACAAACTCCTTTCTCCCCTAAAAGATATTTAAACTACAAACATCATGATTGTATTTGTGATCTGAGATGCTACAAAAGTCAGATGTAAGTACAGATTAAAGTCAGATTCAGGCTTGCCAACTCCTCTGAATTCACTGTCAGATTCACAGTATTTGATTACATTCTTGAAGGTTGAGCTCTGCTTATCGGATTTATGTGAATTTTGGAGATGGCTGATTTCAAATATTCTGTTTTAACAAGAATTGAGTACCTTGGAAGTGCAACTTCAGATATAAACACTTCAAAGAGCATTGAGATTGCCAAATCCCAGCAGCTAAATTAGCTTCTTTAGGGCAAAAGATGGAATTCCTCTCATGCTGAATGAAGTTCAGAGCCTTATCTGTAATACTGGAATAGGGTTCAGCATGGACCTCCAGTCCTGCCTTTGGAATGGGGAACATGCAATGTAGGAGCATCCTAACATGTACTGCACACAGGCTCTTGTAAGGCACTAAGGAGTAGTGGAAGGAGGTGGCAGGGTGAAGAGAGCAAGATGTTGTTTTGGTCTGGCCTCTAAAGCAGAAAATGCCCCATTTGGGGGCAGGGTGAAAGAGAGAGAAGCAAGAGAAGTAAATTGTTGTATTCTCTGTTCTTCAAGAGGTCCAGGACAAGAGCAGCAGGATTTGTCAACTCTACCTTCCAGAGAAGTTATACAGAGCCAAATTCTGCCTCTCAAGAGTTAGCACTAAAAATGTATGTCAATACCATCACAGAACCATACCACATAAAACCCAGTCAGTTTGGCTTCCTGAGCAGTAAAACATCAGCACAGAGCGATTCAAAGCTGTTCGCTCCACAGTGATTCTGGTTAAACAATTATGTCACATCTGTACTGCAATTATTCATTCAGATCACAATCCAGGACTTCCTAAACAAGAGTGAATTAACTCTAGTAACTGCCTCCCCTACAGGACTGATCCCTGCCATATTCCCAGAACAAAACACTGCCCATCCCCCCATTCACTGTCCTGATCTCCACCTCTGCACACACTTGGTTGTGCTGGGGCTCTACTGAAAACTGGGCTTTCTCTCAAGACCACAAGACTTTCCTGGACAGTCCCTGGAGGTGGATGGGTATAAGTAGCATCTTCTAGTCAAGACTGAAGACAATGCTAATACCACTGTCTGATTACAATAAACTGCTCTAAACCAGAAAAAGAAAAATCAGATTTTTCCCTCCCTCCCAAAACAGGAACTAAAGTTGGTCTTTCCCAAAAGACTTCTTAATTCTCCAGTTGTTAAAATGCTGCCTTAAGACAGCAAGCAACCCAAACAGATGGCAAAAGAACTAATGATTTTCATTTCCCCTGCATCTCTTCAGGCAGATCATCATGATATGCACGAGTAGGCAGGGAGGTGGGGAGGTTGATTCACACACTTGCACATTAGACCATCACCATAGGTGAGGAAGAAACTATTTTTTTTTCAGTATGAAATAACCAACATGACAGAACTACAGCCAACGGAGTAGGTTCATAGTCAAACAAGGCTACAAGGCTCCTACACAAGGCAGTGCCTTGTGCAAAACCACTCATTCCTCTGACAGAAAGATAACACATATGTTGATAGAGGTAACTGGCAAAGACATTTTATCTGGTCATGCCTGTCAGTTTGTCTGCTTCCATAAGCCAAAGCCAAGAAGCTCTGAGGAAAAAGATATTTGGAAACCATGGCAACATACCATTTTGGCTGCTAAAAAGTGGAGAACAGCCATCGCTGTTGCTAATAGAAAAAAAATACATTTGTTTTCCAGAAAAATTTACTTATCAAGTTATTCCAAAAATAGTTATCCCAGACACCCAGACACCAACATACAGTCAAAATGATCTTTTCAACTAAACTGCCTTTCCTGAATACAGGAATAGAGAGAACAGTAGAGGAAAAAGAACCAGCAAATGCAATAACATATGACATCTCTTTTCAACCAGGGCACACCACAGATGGCCACAGTGACACTGCAAGACCAGTTCTTCATTGCCATGGACACTGTACAAGCTTAATGCATAAACTGCTGGGTGCCTGCACAGGACAGCCTGTGCAAACAATGCTGGCCAGGAAGAGAGGAGTGCTCAGGCATAATAATGATAGGCAGCAGTAAAGAGCTATTGACAGGAGATGTAAAGATAAAGTAGATATGTGTGGTGACCTGCATAATATCCAGTTTAAAAATCAACACACAAGTTGCTGCATTCCCACACAGTGTTCCTGGTTCTAGCTAACAGCAGTTCCTGAGAATCACAGGCAGCCAACAGGACAGCTCAGAAATGCTCCAGATCTGTGCTTTATACATGTAAGGACTAGAAGTCAACAGTTAAGCTCCTTGGTAAATTCCAAATTTGGACACGCTCTACTACAAGGAAATGACTATCCTTGCTACCACCTGGTACCAATTTTTTCTAAAGAGAATTAGAACACACAGACTTCACTGAAGCAAAAGATGGGTGATAGTTTAACTTACAAAGCTGAACTTAAAAAAAAAAAATCATCAAATAAATAAACAAATAAATTGGGTCAGAAAAACCACTTCCAGGAAGACAAAGCTCTCAAAATGAAGTTTTGGAGCCAGAAACAAGAGAGTCCATGAAGGCTGACATTGCATCCTGAAGCAATGCCTCATTATGATGAGAACCTTAAATATACAGCACATGTTTTAGGCTACAATGACAGCTCAGTCAAAGAAAAAGTAGCAAAAACCCAGAAATCTTCCAAGCTTAGCTTATAGGCAAGTTTAAATTAAGAGAAATGAAATTTAATGAAATCTTTGTGGATTCTGTTGTTCAAGCACATTGTTGGTATTGCTTCTTGTTGCTTAATTTTCACAAGTAAATGTCTGATTGAACAAGAAAGCAAAAACTCTGAATCTTGTTATTCACTTCCCTATCCCTATGGTTTATGGCTGTGTTCAAATGAAAATATTCCCTACTAAGAATCACCTGCTGCAAGACACTGCTAGTCAAAGTACAACTCTGGTTTCCTAGAGGAAACTATGATTAAGAAACCTAAACTCTAAAATTTCTTAGAATCCTAAAGGTTTTCAGGCTCCCTAGATCATAGTGATAGTCTAGCACTTCTTTTTAAGCCTTGAAATGGCAAATATATATGTATTTTTTAAAGTAAACCTAAGCAAAACCAAAAATAATATTAAAAAATTTAAGAAAATAATTTCATTAGGTCATAAATACCTGCCAGATTCTGTACTAGATAACTGTAATTTAGCATGACCATTAGTCCACAGAAAAGAACACTTCAGATGCTTGACATCGCACAGCAAACATTTATCTATGTCTATAGTTTGTAGAAAAGGTAAGAAAAGCACCCTAGGAGCACAAGCAAAATTACTTTTTATGCTGAAAGGATAAATAATATTATAGGCAAATTTTGCCTTCTCAGAGTTAATAATTAGTTGCATAAATTAAAAATAACTGAAGAACTCTAAGGGTGAGTAAAATGCAATTGGAGAGCCATTCTATCCTCTTTTATATGTCACTGCAATGTTTTAATAGACTTCCTCTGTTTTCTCATTTCAGGAAAAAAACACAACACTTCTTATGCAACCTTCCTGTAATTATATCAAAGGAAAAATACCTGCACTTTAGTGTGTCTACTTATGAAAAGACATGAAAAAACCCTACGAACAGTAGGCGTGAAGCTTTATCAAACACATAATTGAAAAAGAGTTATTATAAAGTTAACCCTTAGACAATATCTGATTAAGCCCAAAGAAGCCATAGAGAGCAAGTTAAACAACACTTTTACCATAAATACAGGAATAAAAATATCCCAAACCAAATCTATAGAACAGAACTGCGAATCTAACTTTCAACTTGCATTTGGATGAAGTATCAAATGTTGGAAATCACAATTTAGGTTAGTTCTGCAGTTTAAGTGTTCATACATGACAACTGGACACATAGTTCATTTAAGAACAAAAATTGAAAATTAACAAATAATTTCATACTCCAACCTTGCAATTCAAAAAAGTCTAATTGTCATTTCATATAATAGCACTAATACATAGCAAATCACAGGAGTTTGAAACTGCAATGATTTAAAACACTGACTATTCATATAAAAGTGTCAACCTTTTTCATTTCACCTGAGTTTCACCTCCACATTTTAATGCCCAGAAACTCTAGAAGAACTAAATCTAGCAACTAACAAACATTACAAGAAACAGACTGAAAGTCTATAATGACCATGTTAGGAAAAATTAAATATAATAATTGAAATTACTTAGAAATACAGAAACTCTTATTCTTTTTCATCAAAATCCAACATCCCTATTTATTATGAAACTGTTACAAAGAAATTTGTGCTATGTATGTTCTGCAACATCACATAGTACATGTGCAAACATACGGTATTGCCCTGTGTTAGTATGATACAGGCTGGTTGGCATGGCCATGGCAGAAATACCAGAAGGAGTTCCTTCATCTTCTGACTTCTCTTCTTCTTCAATCTTTGCTACTGCAGGAGCATCTGATGAAAGTTCATTCAAAATTTTTCTAAAAAAGAATGTAAGTAATTTTATGTATTTGAAAATCCATATCCATAAGAAAACTAAATAACTGGCTTTTATCAGACAGTTTTGCTGTAATATATAAGCTGCCTTTAAAACCAGCAAAACCAAAATAAAAAGTCCTTACCGGTATGAAGGCCTTCTTGAAAGTATTTCCCTACGTTTTTGGGAATCAATTACCACTTCTGATACTGCAGCTTCATCTGCAATCGATGCTACCTGTAATAGCAAAGTTCCTGAAATTCATAACTTCATTAAAAAAAAAAGATAGCAACAGAAAAAAAATACTGTTTTTAAAAATCCCTTCCATGTTTGCATATAGGAAATTTATGCACTTATTTATCACTAATCATGAGATTTCAGACTTTTTTTCCAAAGCAAAGAACAAATTATGAGGTTAGACAGACATAGCCACTTGGTTGACATTTTCCATTTGAAAAAGAAAAAAGTCAGAGTAATCCAGGTTACTTTTTTTGTGATTGACACTTACAAAAAGTATTGAAGATAGACTTCTTTAAATATAACAATATTATACAATTTGATTAGCTTTTAAAGTGAAGTTAAACATGTAAAACACAAAACACTTCACTAATGTGTCTTAAAGAATATATATACAATATAAAAGTCTCTCCACACAACAAAGCTATTTAGAAAATAACTTTATTTAAATGTACACATTTATTACACTTACTAACACATATGCATAAATACAAAGACATTGCTTAGCAATGTTGTGTGAGTTTTAGAAACACCTGACAAGTCCACAATGTCTCATTTTTTCAGACTTTTAGTATTAGTGTTGTCACATCATGTTCTTCTCTTAAAATTACCTAGGACAACATTAAGGCCTGTGGCTAAATCACATTCTTGACCACTAACTATATTGTTACACAGAATTGAAAGTCATTATTGAACAAGGAAAACACACCATTTTCTTGGATTCATTTAACTACTCAGAACTACCAGTGTGTTAAGATTTCCAAACTGAAACACTGTGATAAAAAATCTTTTCACATAAACACAGCCTAGACTGCAGTTTCAGACTAAGCACTGTCTTAAGCACTGAACAAACATGATCTAAGTGACCAGAAGGCTCAGGTGTTTGACCTGGGAGCGGAGGCTGCTCAGGGAAGTCAAGGAATAGTTCTACAATTAATGCATCTGCCAGGCTTCAGTGCTCAATGCTAGAAAGAAAACCTGCTTGACCTCAACAGAAAATGAGTGTCTGGAAGGTTCTTGAAATTTATAGGCCTGGGTCACCTCAACTCAAACCTGCAGAACTACACCTTGAAGGAATCACAGATTATTGCAGAATAAAATTACAGAATTGTTCCTTCACTTGTTATTTTTATTAAATGCCATTTCTATGTAAAAATATTTGTTGCAGCCTCATTTTGCTGGGTAATATGCAGCAAACATCATCAGATCACTCCATGTCTGCCTCTGTGCCACCTAGAAGGTGAGAGGTACTCCTGCATGTGTACAGATGTTCAGCTCCAAAACCGACATCAGAGCTCAATGGCAGAGATACAGGCGCTTCAAGAAGTCTGTGTTCCTCCTTTTGCAGGATGGACCAATATTGAGAGGCAGAGAGAGGTCTTGAAAGGCATTTCCCTCCCAGTGTGTCTTCAGTGATCCTTCAAAACTAAGACAGTATTGCACAGCCAAGAGCTTGGGCATCCTTACTCAAAACAGAATTTTCATTCTGCTAGGGAGTGGAGGGTAATAAATATCTATTTGCTCCAGCACAAACAGCAGGAAAACAAGACCTTAGTTGCCTTTCGACCTTCACATTAGACTAACGGTTATCGATAGCCGCCCCTAGTCTCTGAAGATGGCTGAAGAAGCTGGGAACAGTCATACTTTGGCAAGAAGGTAAGGAAATCACAAGATGATTTAAGAATTCTCATGTATGTGGAAGAGGACATTTTCTGCAAGAAATTTCAGAAGTTTTACTTTCCATCATGACAAAGAGAGAAACTAACATTTCAGATCATTCTAACAGCAAGCAACCATAGCCACGATGTTAACAAACAAAAACCATTGTCATTTTTCCTGGATGTCGTTCAGATTACAACTTTACCTACTTCAACTTTATTTGCATGGGAACAAATCTAACTTCAAACTCGCGTTAGTCTGCCAAGACCTAGTACGCTACAGGGGGAGCAAGCAACAAGTCAAATAACAATCTGAACTTCAAATCTTCCTACAAATAAAAAAACATTAACAATACAATAAGGAACATTACACAGATAAGCATTTTTTTTCACTCAAAAAGCAGCAGCATTACAAGAAAAATTTTGAACTTTCCGGTTGGGAGCTGCAGGTGTTTGAGGGAGAGGTCACGCAAGCTTCAGCATCAACCTTCAGTATACTTTTTTTTTTTATTAAAGTGATATAATTTCCCAAGTCCCCCATTGTCTGGCAGAGAGAAGATATCAAGTTAAAGCCAAATGATCTGGAGGAAATGCCAGATGGCAGGATAAAGGACTGAACAGGAACACAAAAGGGCTGAACACCCTCGGTAATGGAGTCTTTTACAGCATCTTCAAGCCCTTCTCACAGAGTGATTTCATTTGCCATTAGCAGCTCAAACGAAACCAAAGCAAAAACCTGGAACTAACTAGTCGGTATTAATTGGGACAAAAGTTTCTTGTTTCTAGTGCTTTGGGGAAGGAAAGACAGCCAGAGTTCACTCAATACAACAAATAGTTGACTTCCACTCCCCTAAGACAACACAGCAGCAGCTGGCAAGAGATTCCTAAGAAATTGCTCCTTCTGAGCTTTGAAGAAAGTCCTCTACCTTTGCATGTATATCCTGCCTATACTGAGAATGACTAATATGCTTATCAAATAAAGGTTACTCCAGTAAATTACAGTTAGAAAGAATTCAAATTAAAAAAAAAAGTAATTACTTTGAATACTCTGATTTGACTTCATGTTTGACCAAAACCAAGTCTCTTGACATCTACCGCATGTCTTTCAATAGTGATCTCGAATTCCAAAACCTTACAAGGTTCCATCATCTAGACCTACTGCTCAAAAATAAAATACTCATTATCTGGCCAAGGTTTTATTCCCTTTCTCTAATATACATCATACTTACATGTGCTTTTTTAGTTATTATATTTGAAAGTTACTAAGAAGTCTCTAACATTAAAGACAGCTTCTCAAGAAGACTGCAACATGTTAAAGAAAAGCCACGTGTTGCCAATAACCACAGGTAAAACAGTTCCCACATAACAGGTGTATTGCCTCTCTTACCAGAGGTATCAATTCTATTTGCAAAACGCATTTTGGTTGACATTTCCCAATCAGATTTTAACAAAAATAGAGCAAAGGCCTGAATAGCTTACAAGAAAAACACCAATGGAAGACCAAGTCACATTCAAAACACTGTAAATTCATTCTCTCTCTAGTCTTTTTCACTATTTAAAAGCTCTGAAAACTCTTATACATTTTGCATTGATTCCTGTTTTCTAATACCAGCAACTTGAAACATGTGAACATCAGCCACATAAATGTTTATTTTGAGGGTGCCTGTATTTTTGGTCTCTACATACCCACATTCACAAAAAGCAATACCTGATGCTACAACAGGGCCTGCTGAAAACAAGGAACCACTTGACTGTATATGTAGTTTCATTACATCCAGACCCTTCGCAAAAATAAGAGATACTTGAAAATTTATGACTTCATAGTCTCATTAGAAACATGATCACAGAATTTAACAAAACAGAAAAACTGCAAGATACAACTAGAGTAAGGCCACGTTATCACACAAATTTGCTGTTGCATAAGTGCAGAGTTCCAAGACACCATTTTTTAGAAGATAAACAGGAAGCATTAAGGAAATGCTACACAATGCTTGTAGGGCTGCTACTGGTTGGATGTTTGCCACCTTTCCCTCCGCTGTTTCCTGCGCCATATGAGTAAATCTTGCAGCACTGGTAGGAATGAAGAGAAACTGAAGATGGATTGGGAAAAGAGTCATGAAGTACCAAATATTCATGAAAATGTAACAATAAAAGAGCTAACCTGAACAGCTTGCATGTGTGGTGACTGAATGACTGAGGGCTGTGTGGCTTGAATGACACCCTGGACATGAACAGTTTGACCAGAAGGCAACTGCACTAGAGTTACAGCTGGAGATCCTCTTCCAGCACTTGAAGCAGCTACAGAAACCTGTAAAAATTACAATCATCATGTTTAAGTAACATGTCTTAAGACTTCAGCAAATGCTTTTAGAAGTGACACTAAAACAAACTGATTTTGTTGCCATATCTAAAATAGCTTAGATGCGTATAGTTATCACCCACAAAAATTAACAAGTTTTACTAGTCAAAGTTTGGCATGTACCTTTTCAAAGGGTATGGAAAGCTTAAAACTGTTCCCTAACAAATTGCAACTCTTTCTTCTTTTTTTTTTCCTCCATAGACATCTTGTTTTCTTTTCAATTAAAAAAAAAAACAAACCAACCCTAGGCCAACTCACACCAAATCTGCTGTTGCTACCATGAAGGTTACGAAGAACCTCAAGAAATGTAACAAAAACATGCATATTCACTGAAGTGGTATGTAGCTGCAACAACATAAAGGGCAGAATGTTCTTAGTCAGGAAAAAAAAACAAAAACAGAACTGCTTCAGTTTTGCTTTCTTTGTTAGGTAAGAAGTTATGCTTTTTAGATGGATGTCTCAAGAGATGAGAATTTTTCAGATAGCAAAAAACCACCCTGTTAAATAAAGCAATCAAGGATTTGTAAACTGATTTAGTTTAACAGACTCTTGTTATATATATATTTATATATCAAGAAAAACAGAGTTGGAGTGTACCAGGGCTTCAAAATACCAACAAAAATAAAGAACAGCTGGATCTTCTTTAAGCCTAGCACAGCTGAAGTGTTCTGTTTAGGAATAATCTGGTCCTTTTTTCTGCTGACATTTCAGAGGACACAGCTTTCCCCAGCCTTTGGCTCTCAACCCTCACTGCTAAGGATGAATGGGTTAAGAAACAGTTTAGCAACTACAGGCTAAGAAATAGTTCAATATTTTTGCTATTAGTGTTAAGTCTATTAACAGAAACAAATGCTGATGGCAAAGGGAAAATAACTACAATTGATCTCAAGTACTGTGTGATGAAACATCTCTAAACTCAGAAAAGGAAGAGAATTACAAACAAACTATATGATAAAAAGAAATACTGTGGTTTTTTAAGTAAACTGCATTGAAAAGTCTTATTTCTATATCCCACACAATCAACAATAAACGCAGACTCAATATAAAATTTTGATGTTATTCCCTTCCTAGCTTTGTTCTCAGCCCCAAAAGGTACCTGGATTAGTAAAGCTAAAATTGAGATCACAGAATCACAGAATATACTGAGTTGAAAGGGACACACAAGGATCATCGAGTCTAACTCCTGGCCCTGCACAGGACAGCCCCAAGAGTCACACCATGTGCCTGAGAGCATTGTCCAAACGCTTCTTGAACTCAGACGAGCTTGGTGCTGTGACCACTTCTCTGGGGAGGCTGTTCCAGTGACCAACCACCCTCTGGGTGAAGAACCTTTTTCTGATATCCAACCTAAACCTCCCCTGACACAACTTCAGGCCATTCCCTCAGCTCCTGTCACTGGTCACCACAAAGAAGAGATCGGTGCCAGCCCCTCCTCTTCCCCCACGAGGAAGTTGTAGACTGCGATGTGTGATGAGATGACAGTGAGAAGACAATCATGATGAATGCTGAATATTCAAAAAAAAATTAAAGAAAGTTTTGTATTTTTTCTGTATTTACAATGAAGGGGTTTTTAATTCCAAATATTTTTTAATTCCAAAGAAGTTTTCATTCCTGATCCATAAGCCATAGCTTGCCTTGGAAATATTCCTTTCTTGAAGCAAGTGAAAAATGTTAACTACTATTAAGATGCACTGCTCTCAAAAAGACTTGATGGTGGTTCAAATTATCTTGAAGAAACACTGTTTCTAGGAAACAGAGACAGGATCTTGTCAACAGTCCCCATGCAGTTGTTCAGCGTTAGAGGAACCTGAACTGCTTTTCAAGAAATAGAACAATTTAGGGCATTTCTAACCCTGAAATGGAAACAATCATTCCTTAAGTGGCATGAAATTATATGTAGATAGGACGTGCAAACCTTTTTCCCAATCTGCAGAATAAATATTAATGTTAAGAGAAATTTATCAGAAATACATATTTGAGATTGAGCTCTAGAAAGTCTCAAAGATCTGAAGAGAATAATCTATTTTGTGGCAAAGTTGACATCCTTAACCCAAGCTTCAAGGAGAGAGCACAGAGCAGTCTAAATGTTTACAAAGCATGCCAACTCCCAAAACATTATAAAGGCAATTTCACCAAACCTTTTGACTTACTGATATCTTTGTAAGAGTTCTAATGTGATACAATACTCTGTGTATCAGAAAGAACTTTCTGAGTACAACACATAAAAAACAGTACAAAGTGAACAGTTTAAGAGTTTCTATTTGTACACAATGAGTTAGGCACACATGATCAGGAAATAATCCAGTACTCAGGATTAAGAAACTACACTAATTTAAAAGCTCCTTAATCAGTATAACCACACGAGAAAAAAAGAAAAAAAACCACACTCAGCTAATCTCTTCTGGACTGAAGTTTACAATACCACAGGAGAGATTGTTCTGTTCCCATTAATTCAGATAAAAGATTAAACGAGGGGGGGTAGGGTTGAGATGGCAGTATTATAAAACTTTCAAACGTCATATTCTGCAACTCTTTTATTCAATATTAGAAATTATTAAACCAATTTCAATTCACATTTCCTTTTCCAGTTTTCAAGCTGAATATTCTGGTGTTAACTGAAATACTAGAACCTTTTGGTGCTATCATGCGTAAATGCTGACTGAAACAGACTTGGTAAAAAAAAAAATTCCTTTGTGACATCAGTGATGAGCAATGCCACCTCTATCGTCATTACCTCAAGGGCTGTCTGGCACAGCGACTGAAAATAATCTGCAGAAGCAACTCGGGAACACAGTGGGTGAGGGGAAGCTTAACACATTCTATGGATTCTATGCTCCTAGGCGTGCAACAGTCAAGTCTAACAGCTTCAACAAATACCAACCATGCAATCCGTAACAGTAGTATGGTACTATACTCCATGTGTTTGGAAATGTAAGTGCTCCCTCTTCCACAGAGAGAAAAGCAGCCAACAAAGATCATACACTACTTTCATATCAAGGCACAAACTCCTGCAGAGAAAGAGGTTCCTCATCATTTATCTGACTTCAAGATGCACTGTCCATCTGAACAGTTATTCTGTGGATGTACACGCTCCCTCACACATGGTCAGATAACTTTTCCCTACTGAGAATTAGAGGTTACATTTACCTTCAACCCCTTGTACCTTCAACATTGCCAATACGAAGTAAGCAGTACACAGGTCCATCTGATTTCTGCCCCTGCTGTTGAATCTAAACACTGCAAGGACTCTAGAAGTAAAGTGAAAATTCTGGGAAAGGAGAAGTCAAGGCAAACCCATCCTGGATTCATCTAACAGAAGAGCAAAGGACTTGCCACGCTTAGGCACCCAGTACCCTCTACAAGGAAAAGCTGGAGACAGGGAAGTTTTGATCAATTCCAAAGCTGATGCAAAAATAGAAGCACATACTTTTAAGGAAAACAATGTTAGGCTGATTTCAGACATGTGGTGACAGCATACCCTTCAAGGAAGCACAAAATGGTGACAAAGCTGCACATTTATAATCCTCTAACATCAGCTTTGCTAATGGTCTAGAGTTGCATTTGGCAGATCGGTTTTAGGACCAATTTTTTTAAAGTCTGGCAAACTCTTACAGGGCTCAAACTACTGGGGGCAAGATATAACACAGTTTGATGTTGAGAGCCCACAAGGACAACACCCTGAAGTGCTAAACCTGAGCAGTCCCAGCTTGCACTGGCTATGCACTCCAGGCTCTGAAAATCTCCCTTTGATCTCTCTGACAGCAGTTCTCGCATTGTAAATCCTGATGTATGTCTAACTTAGGGTCAGCACCAAGAGGCTGACAGATGGTATCTCAGACAAGGACAGCAGACAGCTCTACTGACAGACAACATGACAAAGTTAACAAAAAGTGAATCAAAAAAAACCCATCAACATGTAGGATTAAAAAAAAAAAAAAAACATGACAGAACTGAAAGTGTTTTTGTCAAATCTGAAAAAGGTCTAAGTACATTGATCTTACATTTTTATAATTATATTTAGTGTAGTGAGCACATGGCAACAGAGAATGCAGTATGGTTTCTAGAAATCCTGCAAAAAGAACATCTAATTTCTCCTTGAATACCATTGCAGATGTAACTGTTCCAAAATATAAGTTTGGCTATCATCACCACTATAAGAATATTCTAATAAAAATTAACTTCCTTTTAAGAACAGATCTATTTGTATCAACAGAAGATCTGCGCATGTGAGACAACCCATGGAGCCCATCTCTAAACAGGTTGAGAAATTTTCCATCTTGCACCTTTGCTCTTCCCTGAAAGCATCCCTCAAAAGCATCAACCTTTTGTACAGATGTTCTGTACACTTTCAACAGCTTCTAAAGAAAACCACCAAAGTTTTTACCAATTAACATTTTCTTACCTATTTCTTTTGGTGGCTGGATCACAAAAGACTATGTCAATTCATTAACTGGTTGAAAGTGATGGATGCAAGAAATTAAACTATAAATGCAATCTTATTCTACATTAAGTCACTTTATTTAAAAAATAACCCTTTAATGGACAGAAAAATGTACCTCATTTTTGCTAGTTTCAAATTTACTCATTTTTGCTTTTGTAGAAAAAGTCATTTTACTTTCATCACCAAAAAATTGCAGGAGTATATAGCAGTATCTATGACACAAGCTAGGAAAACCCCCCAAACACTATCTTTTCCCTACTAATAATGTATAATAGCTCCTTGTTAGCATCAGAGGTTATCCCATCACATCATAGTGCTCCAGCCCAGACATTCTTAATGTCTCCTCTGCCTCCCAACAGGGGACACATTAAAAATGCTTCAGCACAAAACAATCTCTGCCCTCTAGAGATGATCATCTTATGGAATACCTGTCCACCTTTTTAAAACTAAATGGCAGGTATTTCTTTAAAAAGCCTGAACTCCAGGGGAGGGAAAAACAAACATGCACACAAAAAAACTCCAAAACAAAACAAAAAACAACAAACAAACAAAATCATCTCCACACCAAAAAAAACCAAAACCAAAAACAAAACCACAAACAAATCGAAAAAGCCCACCTCCTACCTAGTTGTATCCCCAGCATTTTGCTTGTCATTCCCTGGACAAAGTCATAATAAAACCATTACATTCCACCTGGACATAAAAAACCCCACCCTTTTACTGCAAGAGCAGTCATCTGCTGGCACAGATGCCCAGAGAGATTCTAGAGACTCCATCCTTAGAGATATTTAAAATCCAAGCAGACACAGTCCTTCACAACTTGCTCTCACTGACCCTCGTTGCGCAGAGAGGTCAGACTAGATAATCCCAAAAGGTCCTTCCAACATCAGCCCTTCTACAATTCTTTGGTAATACAAGAAAACTACAAATTGAGTATTAAAAGATAGCATATTCAAATGTTTTACTTCTGACTGAAAAGAACCCAGGTTAAACAAATATCTTGCTGAAAAAAAACAAACAACAGCCCCAGTCCTCTGTGCCTGTCCCCAAGATATCTGAAAAGGAGCCCTCAGCTTCAGTGATCAGGAATTTTAGCTCTTGGTAAGAATCAAGTAATTCTTTTCTCTATTTCTGCATGTTTGCAACTAAATTAGTAGGAGGGATGGTTGGAAGTTGGCACAAGGTACATTTCAGTCACTTTTAGTGGCTGTCTTCTCTTCCGCGCTCATCCAGAGGCCAAAGAGGGAGACAGGATCTGTGTCCCTCTGTAACAGTCAAAATACACAGACACTGGACCAGCAGCACAGCCACAAATTCCTCAGAAACACCCCAAGTTTCCCATCTGGTACCACCAGCAAAACCAGTCAGATGTCCCACACAAACCCCTCAACACGCACCCCTGACTCCCATCACGACAAAGCACGTCACCTTCCAAGCCAGCCAGGTAGGAACATAGACTAAAAAAATCCTACTCATCTTAAGTCAAAGGAATGTCATAACAAGGTAAGTGTTCCACCCAGGCCCGCTTTACCAAAATCAATGCTGTGGCAGTGCAGCCTCAGGGCACTGAGGGGGTGTCAGGGCTGCAGGCCCTGGGAGCCAGTGGCAGCACCGGGTGGTTGAGGAGAGAGGCCTGTCCTCCCTGTTGAGGAGAGAGGAGCTCCACTCCTCTTCAGAGTGGCACAACTGCACCAACCCCCTTTTCTGGACAGCACACAAGAGGGATGTCTATGGTTACGTGCACCAAGCAGCTCTGACAGGTCCAGGAGAGCTCTCTGGGCCGTCTGACCAAAAAAAGGGACTCCAGATGTCAACTCTGGACTGTTAATCTTAACCTTCAAACTCAAGTACATGTTTTGGTTTAGTGATAATTGAATGAGATTCATCAATACTTCAGAGTTATTAGTTTTAACTGAAAGAGATGAAGCCCATACCCAATACAGCTGAACCTTCACACACAGTACTCAAGCATTAAAGGCACACAAACATAAAAAGTGTTTTCCTTGGGGAGGCAGCAGAAGCTCTCCTACAGCATTAGTGACAGTTTTGTCTCTAGATCAACGTTAAAAATCCCAAGTGACAGAATTCACAGGTATCTTCTTCAAACACTATTGTACAAGCCAACAGATTTTACACATAATTCATCCTATGAAGTTAAGGCACAAAATTTGAACTGAACTACTAAAGAAAGAAGAAATGAGGGGATGACATCAACAGAACAACTCAAAGTTCTTGATTTCATGCTCCACTCTTAAAGAAAAAAAAAGAAAAAACCCAACAAATAATATTCGCAATGCTGCATATACCAAAAAAAAAAAATGTTGATAAGTATTTTGCAGTCTTTGTGTCTGAAGATGTGAGAAAAAGAGCAGTTGCCTTCAGTTTTTAAAATATACCTATAATGTAAATCAAGTATCTAACATACCAAATACATGGCATCAAATCTTACAGATTAATAAATTCTGTAAGATGTTTTTTAAAATCTCTTCCTTTATTTCCACAAAGGGAGTTTGAAGATCCTTTTAAGTGGTTCATACAGTTTGCTGAAGCTATAAATCTTAGTAAGGTCAAGAACCTTATTTCTCTCAAGTGTCAAATGTTTCATATTTTAACATGTATATATTTTTAATGTTTGAGAATTGTTACTATATAATCTTTTATCCATTAACTACCGAAGAATAATCCAGATAGAGCAACCATACAGAACACGTGAAGTATGTTTTTAGAACTCCAGTCACTGTCATTGGATACAATAAAAATGTACTTGCAATTAGATGAAATATGTTCTGTACAAAAATTGGAACTAGGAGAAAATCATGGTTGGTTTTATTCAAGTTTTCATTTTTGTTATTCATCACATCTTCAAGATACACGTTTTAGATGTTTGATCTTCCAGTCACCTTAATTCCTTAGGACCCTCTTCCCATCTCTATAACAATCATCTTGTAAAAGTGAATGTAAAAAAAAAAAAACGTGTCCACCAATCATTCTACTCTGAAAAAGTTGGTTTCCTGAAAGCGTCACCTTTTAACAGACCTGATGTTACATTGGTCCTTTGTTAACTACTGCAGGCATAGTTTCCAGTATACCTTTACTATACTTTTCCTATTTGATAGCAACACTTATAAAACATGAGAATGCCATGCAAATTGATAATGTAAAAATCAGTGAATCTCTGAATATCACTTTAGTGATTCTTCTCATCTTTCCACATTTCAGCTTACCTCAGATCCTGAGGAAATCTGACTTCGCCCTGACTGATTCTGAAGGTGACCAGCATTTCCCTCTGTCATAGAATCCACTGCATTGTCATCCTGTTCAACCATTTCCATGGTCATCTGTCTAAAAGTAAATACATACACATTTAAATAATGCAGTACATGGAGGTATATAATGCAGTACATGGAAGAGTGCCATTCCAAACTATTTTATATTTGGAGCAGACAACTAACAGAAAATAAATAAATTTCTGTCAAAACGATCAGATTAACTGAATCCTTTCTTTCTGTTCCCCTGCATTAAAATATCAATTCATATAGGTAGGAGCCCTAAAACAAGTATTTTGGAAAGCTGCAAGGAGAGGCAGTTCTGGAAATGGCTGTCAGGGAGGGACAAGCACAGAGTCCCAGGGTCCCATGCATTGCTGCCAGCAGGGCTGGGAGCGCCGTGCTCCAGAGCAGCCCAGCAGCACCACCCACAGCAGGTCCCCCGGAGCTCACATCTTGCAACAGACATGGCTCAAGCTGCCCAGCAGCCACGTGCTGCTACGTTCCTCTCAAACCTTCCAAGATGCTGATTCCCAGCTGGGATCTACACTTGAACTGTCTGTGGCTCAAGACCCACAATGATTCTTTTAATTTTGCAGGATTAAAAGTAGGGTAAGTTTCATAGGAAAATTAGTAACTTGCTGACCCTCAATTCAAACTAAGAGTTTAAACTCCATACAGAAAGCTTCCAAATGGATCTGCTATATAAAAATGCAATTACCTGACAGTTCCTTTTCGATATCTCTTGGCACACTTAGTCATAACGGAAGGTGTGAATTTTAAAACAAGAGCTCGGTTCTCTTCGTCTCCCTTTCTCTCCTACCAAACCCTGCACTGAAGGTGCAACATTGAACAGGTGATGTCAAACATTGCCATGGCAACAGGTCAGTTTACAAACAGAACAGAGACAGGATAGGGTCAGGCAGAGGCAGGCAGGCCCTCAGGCATGCTCCCACCTACACCCTACTTACACAACCAATTGAGGCCGCAAAAGGAAGACATGGTAGAGATGAGGGATTTAAATTAAGAGGTAGCAAATCTCAATTCCTTGGGTTCCGTTACTGTAATTAGGGGATGGCAAGCCTGTCTGAACTCAAAGTTCAACTATTTCAACTGGCTGATAGTTACTTTGGTTTCTTCTCAGGTCTTACACTGAGAGATGGAAGAGGCAGGGAAGGAAAACTGCTACCCATCTGACTCTGAGAATCTGGAATTTAGTCCCACATGTTATAAGTAACTACACTGAGTCAAATTAAATGTAAACCAAGCTCCTTTTGCGGCACTATTTTAGAGAACATTCCAGGATCTTCGAGGATAAATTTTATTGGTTTCTTTGAAAGTCACCCTTTTCACCCAGAATAAAGGCACGAAAATATGAAAAGATATCCAGTCAAATGATGCAGAGCAGAGTTTGAGCTCATATGCCTCCAATGGTATTCTACTGACCAGACTTACAGTACTACAGCTAGGGGTAGCCAAGCTGTACACAATTCAACATTTTATAAGTTAACATTAGTATTTCTGCCCACATAAGTTTCGTATCCTATCCAGTATCAATTCAGATTAGAACCATAAGAAGTTATTTTACACCTAAAATCTTTCCACATTTTTGTCTTGTTAGTTACCACTAATTACCTTTTTCCAATTACCTAGATCCAATCAAATTAAGGATCTACTGAAATTCACCAAAGTCAAACAATTCTGGGGAGAATATTTTCACCAAGTTTTGCACCATATTTTTCCTAAGAAAATATTATCTTATTAAACCATTCTGGTTTTATATATACATGCAACATAACAACAAAAATAAAGTAGGAAAAAATTCTTTCTTCATAAACTAGGGCCATCCATACTCTTAAACATGAAAGCTCTATCTGGTTCATGGTAAGAATGCCTCCATAAGCTTCGTAACAGCTCACACACCAAGGAAGATTAAATAATGCATAGGTACTGGCAACATATTCAATGTAATCTCTTCCTAGAGATGGGAATAAAGTCAGAATTAATTCACTTTATGAAGGCCGTGAAGTATTTTTGTATCCAGAGCCATCTGTCACAGAAAACCTACTGTTGGGGGGGGGGAAGTACTTATTACTCCCACTGAATGAATTCCACATAAATTTTACCTAGAAAGAGCCATTTTTCATCTTGGAAAAAAAAAGAATTTAGTTCCTAATTTTAGCTTAATTCCTCACTGATTGTAGAACACTATAAAAATTTATTTATTTTTAATATTTATTAGGATTTTTCTCCCAAAGTCTTTTCATCTGCAGTGCTCCAGTAACTGATTTGGCAAATAGCTACGAAAAGAGCATCAGTGCAGCAGAAAATCTAACAAAGCTATTCCTCATACTTTGCAAAATACAATACAGACAAAAGGGTGTATTTTTTAGATTATTTATGTTTAATTAGAAAAAGAACAGCAAGTACTATACACATCAGTGAAATGACAAATATACCTAAGATTTTTGATATACATGAAAAACTCTGGAATTCATATGGATTTTCCATTTATAATTATGTATATGCTGACTCTTAATACAAATGATTGCTTAATTTAAAACTTTAGCAAGGTGGAGTAAAGTCTGCAAATATGACTGCCATAAAATTCAGCTGTTATCCCGGAACACAGCAAAATACTCTTCCTAGATAAGCTCAAACCCATCTCTTTTTGACAACCTCTGCTTGTAAACAGAGATTTGACTAGAAACAGCATTCAAATACTAAGATCCAACTATAGCCTAAAAAAAAACAAAACAAAAATAATGAAGTACATAAGTAATTTTAAAAGATACGCTAGTTATCTTGGCATAAACCTTCAATGAGAAAGATGACTAAAGATAAAATGAAGAACATTAGTATCATAATTCAGACATGTTACAAGATTAGGAATGTTAGATAGACACAAGCACAGAGGATCACAAAAGTCGCAGGAGCAGGTCAGTCAGCTGCAGTCATTTGAGCCCACAGGGTCAGTCACACAGAGCTGTGTCACCTCATGTGGGCTTGTGCACAGCTCAAGGCCAGGCATGCTAAGGAACTCCTGAAGTGCACAGTCCAGTCTGGATTGTCACTGTCTTTGGAGCACTCCCATAAACTGTCAGATTCCTATATATTCCATTATTCCTATAACCTGAATTGCACAGGGTTTGCATCCTGTATATAATTTTAACATGAATACTCCAAACTGTTTTTAAGAAATACACAGAAAAAATACTGAGCGATATCATAATTATGCTTTTTCTAAAACTTAAGTAATACAGACTATGTCACAAAAGAGTTTTAAATCCAGTCCAGAAACTACTGACATAAACAGTTTCCACATGTATCACACTCAGTCTACACTGCAAGCAAATTCTAACATATGCATTGCTTTAAGTTTCAAAGAAAGAAAAAAAGAATTTTCTGCCAAGCACTAAAAATCCTTTATAAAAGTCTATCAGTAGTAGTATCTAACACGCTTTAAAGTTCACGTTACCTTCCTTCTATTTTAAAGTAAAACTAAACAAACAGTTTTTACGTATGTGGTCTTAGGTCCTGTTTAAAATTATGTGTTTTTCTTCACTGTAAGATTAATTATATACAAGTTTTAGTCTTATACTCAGTATTAATACATTATTTTCTTACGTTTTCTACCTTAGTTGCTTACAGTCACCGAAGAGTAATTTTAAATATTCATCTGGATTTTTAAATTAATAAACAAGTTATATCTCTGTACTCCTATAAAAACGGGGCAAAAATGGTTTTCCATAATGTAAGCAAAGACACCTGCTTCTTCCTACAACTTAGCAAAGAAATCTTCAAGATCTGGCACAAAGTTTAACCGCTACCAAAACTTGTAACATTTCAATATATAAGCACATGTTTACTACAGTCACTGAGATGAATGCACAGCAGGTCAGTAGCAGATAAACACTGACTAAGATGATGCACACAGCGCACATCATAAGCTTCTTCAACTGCCATCAGTCGAAGCATCTCTGGCAGGACAAATCTGGCAGGCAGAATCAGCTGGAGGAAAACACTGCCAGGTTTCCTAGAAAATTGGGAGTAATTTACAACTAAAAGTGTGAACATTTTATATTTTTGTCCACAGGTAAAAGATGAAGGATGGCATCTGCATCAAGATACCCTATTCTGTAATAAAGAGCACAAAAAAATCCCTTCACTTCCCCCAGTATTGCTGCTTGTTTTCCATCACTGAATATTCATACAAATACTTAACGTCTGTTGATGAAATTAAACTGCAAAAACAAATGGGTACAATATTTTGCATATCTGAAAATGTGTGACTGTCTAATTAAATACCCAGAGACATTTTAAAAAACAACTTTTTTATTTCAACCATACTTTATACATCAGAGACTTCTTACAAAGGAGGCCTATTACAAAGAAACTCATAAGGGGCTGAGAAATATGTTTCAGCTCTTGCTCCAAATCACTTTGAAGGCTTTTATTCATAGGGGAGTTACTAGAAAGCAAGGATGTGAATTTACAAGCACCTGTTTTGCATTTATTGATGACTCCAGTGAGTGTGGAAACTCTCATAATGCACTCCTTTCAGACGGGCATTATGTTTTCAAGTATGAACTCTAATAACCTGTTTTACTACCCTATGGTGTGAAGCACACCAGCTGGCAAGGTGGTCACGGCGTTCAGCCAGGTAAAACAGACTAGATTTAGCAAGTGTAAACTTTCAGGTTTTTTTATCATCAGAAGCTTCGTCACTAAGTTTCTTGCGTCTCCTAAACTCTCAGTGTTTCCTCATTTTCTTCCCCATCCTGTTCTTCCTTGAAAACCCTAGCAAAACCCTAAAAAGAAAATTTAAAAGCCCAACCTGCCGTTCTTGTGCGCACAAGCAATGCTACCTGTCCACTCTGCATCTGCCACCTCAACCACCCGGACCGGGCAGCGCCGAGCCCGCTGGGAAGAGGACACACTTCCTTTAGGTCCCCCTTTAGAAGGGTCCAACCAGCCCCTGGATAGGCCAGAGGACCATTCAAGCATCAGTCCCTCTGGAATCACTTAGCACTCAGCACCAAGTATGATGCTGCAGCGGCAGTGGGGGATGCAGACAAAACCCTCCAACTTAAGACCTCGGACTCACGGCGCCCACCGTGATCCTCCCCCACCTGTTCTGCTGACCCAGCTCGGAAAATCCTGTGGGCCAGGATGTAATGGGGTGTAGCGGGCTACGGGGAAACGATACCGGGTATCCCCACTCCGCCTCGGCCGGGCCAGCCCCGCGGAAGCTCCGGGACCGGCCTTCGGGGCGCTCCGCCCGCAGCGGGCCAGCACTGCCCCCACTCCTCCGGCTCCGCCAGCCGAGCCGAGCAAAGCCGAGCCGCTCCCAGAGCAAGGGCCGGAGCCGCCCCTGACAGAGCCCGGCGACACCGCGGCTCCCGGCCGGTAACGGAGCCGGCGCTCCGCGAGCCTCGTCTGGAACTCCCAGGACGCGGAACGGCCTCAGGGCCGCCCGGCCCTGAGCGCGGCGCGCTCCCGGCTGCCGGCGTGGCCGCGCTCGGCCGCCTCACTGCGCGCTCCCGGCGGCGGGGCTGAGCCGAGCGCGGCACAGCGCCCCCCGCCTGCCCTGCCCTACCCTGCCTTGCCTTGCCTTGCCTTGCCCGCCCGCCCCTGCCCTCCGCGCCGCCGGCGCCGCCCGCTGCCCTCCGCGCTGCCCCGCTGCCGGCCCGCGGGGGGTCGGGCTGCGCGCACACGTGTCCCCGCCCCCTCCCGCAACTCACCCGCCGCCCTGTACGTGCTGCCCCCGTCACAGGGGGTGGGGGGGACCGGGGACCGGGCGGAGCCGCGCGTCGGCCTCACGTCAGCGCTGATGCAGCCGCGCCGCCGCGGGGGCGCCGAGGAAATGGCGTCTGCGGGGCCTCCCAGCGCCAGCGGCCGCGGCGAGAGGGCGGGGCTGCGCGCGGGCGGTGGCCGCGGGGCGCAACGGCCGCCGCGCTGACCAACCGCCGCCGCGGGGCCGCCGCCGGCACCGCCCATGGGCCGGGGCGGGACGCGCCGCGGAGCGGGCGGGGGGGGGCGGCCCCGCGGCGCCGGGGGCGGGGGCGGCCGGTAACGGCCTGGGCAGGCGCGGGGCCGCCGCGCTCCCCGCACACCGCGGTCGGGGTGCGCGGTGATAGCGGGGGCGGTGCCGCCTGCCCGCCGGGCCCTGCCGATAAGGGCGGTTGGCTGGGCCGCTCCTGACCCAGGGAAGGGGCGCAGCGCAACCCCCGGCTGTCCCTGGGCGGTGCTGGAGCGCTGAGGGACGCGGGGACCTGCCCGGGGGCCGCCCCACCGCGCTGATGCCCGCGGCTTGTTTTGTAATTGAGCTTGGTGGAAACACGTCCCTTACATCAGTCATTCGTAGTATGACATGGTGTTTTATATTTATTCGGATAAATAAATCAGAAATTGCCGACGAGGAGGGACGTGCGCGTTTCCCCGCTCGCTGCCATGGGATACGTGCGAATGTCATGAGTCATGTCGGGCTGGTGCCGTAGGTGTGAGCACGGCGTGTGCGCAGGGCCTGTGTGCTCAAGTTTAATAATATTAAAATGCCATAAGTGCGTGAGCCATAAACTTTGTTAATAGTGGTGTTTTAACATCGTATGTCTTAGTGTTGCTCAGTGTTTTACAAAGTAGTGTAAGAAGGGATTACACTGCAGTATATTTTAAATTACATATCTACACATCACTGCACTTATATTGTGAAGTTACATAATGTATTTACCATTTACCCTTTTTCCTTTTTTCTTTTTTTTTTTTTTTTTACTGTGAGAAACTATTCAGCAGTGTGCTAAATAAACATGAAAACCTAAGTTAATTTCACATAACTCATTGTGATTGAAGAATTGGAGGATGTGTGTGTCAGGATTGGTGATATGTCCGTGCAGGTCAAACACTCAGTCTTATTCATGGTATGAAGAGAACCTGGGTATTGATTTCCTGTGTTTAAAAAAGCCAAATAACTCTTATATCTGACTTCATAAAAGATGAATCATATTTACTTGCAAAGGTTTTTGCCTTTAAGCATTTAGTTCATTAATTTGCTTCACAGAAGTTATTTAGCACAGGTATCAAAATCACAATGTAGTGGAAATAATACAGGATCTTCAGTGTTGCTATTGCTTGTGCAAGTTTTCAGTTTTCATCCTACATTTCCTTTGTTGCAATATTGAACAACACCCCCTTCCTGTTTTGAGTTCTGTTTCCCTCCCTTTGTTTGTTGCATGTATTTTACGTGTCTATTCAGGGTTTTAAATAGGAGTTTCTCTTCCCATGATTAATAACCTTCTGGTTTTACAGCTTACCCATTAGGCACACAGTATTGTTATGCTCATTTATTAAAAGATATGCTTTACTAGAAAATCTCTGGTCAATTAGCAAATATTTGTTAGAATGGTAAGATAATCAAATGAACAGTCAAGTGTAAAACTACTGAGAATTACTCTGCTAAAACCTTTGGAAGAAATTCCAGCTTTGCCTAGTATAATCAAAAAGCCAAAAGTAGCTTGGGAT
Source organism: Pipra filicauda (assembly GCF_003945595.2). Taxonomy (NCBI): domain Eukaryota; kingdom Metazoa; phylum Chordata; class Aves; order Passeriformes; family Pipridae; genus Pipra; species Pipra filicauda. Next base: position 1,655,412 of record NW_024104310.1, read on the forward strand.
ACTTATAGCACCTCAAAAATGTTTTTGAAGGTAGAAGTCTTATTGCAAACAGGAAGAAATTTCGAATGAGTGTGTTAAATAATGGAAACCACTGGAGTGAGTTACTTATAAACAAGCTGAGAATTTCCATGAACTCTTAAAGCATGAATTTGGAGCAGTTGTTTTTTAGTAGTTTTCAAATCATAAGCAGCTTTGAAATGTTTAACTAAGAATTTACTACTATTTATACCTCTTCTCTCTGATAATTTAATGGAGTGTATTAGAGGAGTGAATGAGCTGCCAGAGGGATTTAGATCTTGGTTATACAAAGATGACTAAGCAGCTTTGGCTCTTAATACAGCTTGCTGAACTTGGTGGGCTGCAAGAGAAAGGGAATGAAGTGCCTTTGTGTTTGGGGTACTGTGTTTGTTACCTGAGGCCAGAATGGCCTTTGCCACAAAAGCGCTCACTTGAACTAAAACAGTTCTCTTCAAATTGGTATCAATCCCTGATATGAACCCATTTAATTTTGAATGCCAAGACCAGAAGCAATCTGTAAGAAGGCTGCACAGGTCAGGATTCTTTAATGATTGTCATAATTTACATAAGATGGTTCTGAACATAAGTTTGAAAGCCAGGCTCTTTGCTGTTGTCAGAATGACTACCTGAATCATCTTTTCTCTCTAATCTAAAATGTCCAACCTGATGTTATGTCCTGCAAATTCAAGGAAGTATCAATGATTCAGTAGCAATTACTTTTTAATTGAGTTTTCTGGGCTCTGGTGGGCAAAGCCAGAAATATCCTTTCAACCTAGGTCAATTTTGAATTCTGATCCGCTGCACCATCACAAAGAGAGAAGTACTCCATCAACTGAGGTGGGGTATTAGATGAGCAGGGAGTTTGAGCAACTTCATTTGGCACCAAAAGAAACCTGGTGCTCTTTGCAGAGAGTATAAATATTTCACCAATGCGTATTCCATCAGTAATTACTAAATTACTGCTCTGCTAAGGCACCGCTTTGACTTTTGTGGGTTGCAGAAGCCAGAAGCGCAGGAAGGAACAGCCTTGAGGAATTCCAGGTCTGGCTTAGGGAGAAGTCTGGCCTAAGAGCTGTGAGGCTTTGCACTACCTCAGCTAGCTCTGCTCTGCTTTGTGTCATGTAAATAAAAGGATTTCTCTGCTTGGAAGGCTTGAAGGTTATTATTGGTGAAGGGAGTGTCAAGTACTATACTAAGTCCATTCTTTAAAATATTTTTACTTTGATTTTCTCAGTTTTTAATTATTTAATTTTGGATAAAAATTTGCAGTAATGCTGCAATGTTTTACACCCAAAGGATGAAATACATTTCAATGTCTTTTGTTTGTGTTTGATTTGGGGTTTTTTACTTTTTTAGGATTTGTAATAACAAATTGAATTCTATAAATACTAAACAGGTATCACAAGTGATATGCTACTATCCGATATGTCCTGCAGTTTGAAAGAAGGGGTACTTACTGGTGCACCAAAACACACCAAACCAGAGTGCACTGGCAGTTAAACTTTAATCACATTATTAGTCACTGCTTGAACAACAACACAAAAACCTAAAATGATTTGTGAATGTATAGTTAGATACTTGGTGTGGTGTCTGTAAGTAAAGCTGTATGAGAAGGGAATTGACAGGAATCAGTAGATGATTCCTCATCTACTGGTCCTAGATCAGGACTCCAGAGCTATTGTCTCCCTACACAGTGGAACCAGAACAAAGAAAACAATGGAGAAATGTATAGTTTGACAAATAACTTGACATTCTAGAAATTACTGTGTACTCATTTGTTGCTTATTCATTTCATAAGAGAAATTATTATAGTGGAAAAATAATATTCTGACTAGGTGACAGTGTGAGGTGCGTGAAATGTTTTAATGACTGGTGAGTTCCATATATATGCATGATGGTATTTCTGTTGCAGCAGAAAAAAAGAATGGTGACTAAGATCTACTACATGAAATTTTGTCATTTCCTCTGCTGAATAATGAACTTTCCTTATATAATACTTTCCTCATAACATGAACCTCACATGTACTTAACAGTATTCATCACCCTTTACAATCTGTTACTGTTTGTAGAGATCTTCGAACTTTTCAGGTGAAAAGCACAAGGTTTGTATAAAACATTATTTTGTACTTATAGCATGAATATTATAGCATGAATAACTGATGTTCTTTACAACCACTTGAGTTCTATTTAAAATTTAAATACATAAAACTTCAATATTAAAAGTCTTCTGAATAGGCTGTGTTTAAAAAATTCTGCACAAAACACAGTTTGTAACCTAATGTGAATACACTGTACCACAGGAATGTGATACCACAAACTGTTTGCATATGCTTGTTCTTTGCAAAAGATGTATCCTGTAAAACAAGGTGAGCCACTGCAGCAATGTGGCCGGCACTAATAACACACTGAGAAACTGCCTTACACAAAGGTGGATGGCATCGACCATTCAGATAATGCTATAAAAGACAAACACATATAAAGATCTCACATTTATTAAAAAATATTAAATGAAAATATGAAAAAATACCAAGAATTATTTGCATTTGGTTAACAGTGTGGCTGTAGACTAGATTTTCTAGCCACCTGTAGGTTGCTTTCAACGGGGAAGCAGATTTTCTTGTTGGTGGTAGATGGTTGTAAGCAAGAATACAGAATATAAAATGAAAAGCAAATCTGCTGAATAAATGAAGGTCGCTAGACACAAAGTGAAGATGTCTGGGAACTATAAAGAGAAGGAAGAGATACAAGTGAAAAATAACTAAATGGAGTAGTATTGAGTATAACAGAAGATTATTAGGCTATTTGCAGTGTGTTTATTTGACAGAGCTTCCGTATTTCTTTCATGTCAAGAGTTGTTAGTTCTTAATCTACCAGTGATACAGATGAATGGCTAAAGCAACATATTTTTCTGAAGAGGATGTATCTTTCATCAAATGCTAGCTCAACTAATCTGTCTCCTTGATGATGCTATTTTGCCAGCTGGCTTATTTATGAACTGTTTTTTCTTATTCTATTTATCTAGCACTTTTGCAAATTACAGAAGGTTTTCATCTCCATTAAGTTTGAAAAATGTGTTTTACTGAATTATTTGAGAGACAAATATATGTATTTTTTAAAGTAATTTCTCAGAAAACCCAAGGAAACTGTCAGTGGAATGATGTCTAGTTTAATTTGGAAAATGATATTTTAGAAATGGGCACTAGACATTTCCTATTTATCATATTTTAGTGAAGATGGATGCTACTTGCTCTTCCCCCCCCCCCCTTTTTTTTTCTTTCTTTTTTTTTTTTCTGGAAACAACAACTTTGCAAATTCAGTCATTCAATCTTGTCTCAAAGCTAAGTTGTGTTGCCTAAAATTCATCATCACTTAAAGCTGTGTAGTCACTGAGTTCAAATGTTTTTCTTTTGTGTGTATATATACCACACACACAGATGTTGAAATGCTGCATACTGGGGTTCACTTTTTTAGTATAGGGGTGGAACCACTCAGGATTTACATGACTGTTTTCTCCAAAGCATTATAAAAGTTGTACAGATAATTGATCTTTAAATACACAATTTTACTTGTCACTAATGTTGGAGAATATTTTTAGCACTATTTTTTTTGACAAAAAGTATAACAAAGAAAGATTACCTAGGTTTGCTCATACAGACAGTTTAACTGCTTAGCTACAATGACATGAGAATAAATTGGTGTCCCTTTTTATAATGGATGGGGGAAAATGACATTTGCAAATTTTTTTCAAGCAATCTCAGATTCTGGGAAAGGACGGAATAAATTTGGGAGTGAACTAAGCACTTGATGGCTAACTAATAAATATTGTTTTTTGTTTACTTTCCTATTTCATGAACAAAAAGATGTGGATTTTGTCACTGTAGGTAGTGCAAGTTTAAACTCCTAAACTGCTGTTTTTTATATATCCAGCACTGCCATCTCGTGGCCAGGACTGCAGTGAGCATCCGCTTCCTACCAAGAATTAGAGGGCTTTAAGCAGATAAAATAGTCACACATTTAAAATTCTTCATAAACTTAAAAAAATGAAAGCTACAAGAATAGTACTTTATTACTCTGTATTTTTATAGTCACAAAAGGTACGCTCAGTTTATACTCGTATTTTCACAGAATCACAGAATCTGCCAAGTTGGAAAGGACACACAAGGGTCATCGAGTCCAACTCCTCCCCTTTCACAGGACCATCCCCAAAAGTCACACCATGTGCCTGAGAGTATCGTTCAAATGCTTCTTGAACTCAGACAAGCTTGGTGCTGTGAGCACTTCCCTGGAGAGCCTGTTCTAGCACCCAACCACCCTCCGGGTGAAAAACCTTTTCCTGATATCCAACCTAAACCTCCCCTGACACAACTTCAGGCCATTCCCTCAGGTCCTGTCACTGGTCACCGCAGAGAAGAGATCGGTGTCTGCCCCTCCTCTTCCCCCCACGAGGAAGTTGTAACTGCAGTGAGGTCTCCCCTCAATCTCCTCTTCTCCAGGTGAAACCGCATGAAAGACAAACACCCACAATAAAAATCTAGATTAAAAATAGCTGCAATGAAATAAAGGTTCATTCCTGATTTCATTTATCTTGTTTTTAATTCTGTACCAGCATAATACAGTATTAGATGTAGCATAAACATAAACAAAGTAGATAGCTCCCTCCAAAAGAACTTGTTACTTAAGAGAAAACAAGTTAATGCAAACAAACAGAAGTATCAGACAAGAGAAAACAAATGCATATAAACAACAGGGGTAACTCAGAAAATACTGCAATACTGGTGAACAGACTTGATAGCAGATGTAATTATAGAAACATAAAATTTGCGTATGTGGTGGCAAAGTTTTAAGGTGGCATATTCATGTAGTACAGACAATCCTGTGTTACTCACTACTGTAATCAACAATTGATAAAGAACTGATAGAAAGTTACTGAGAAGAAATGGACTTGTCCATAGGATCATCCTACAAAAACTTCCAGAATTTCCATCTGTCACCCATCTATGACTCTGCTAGCTACAGCTACTGAAAGACAACACTGGGCTCTGGTCAAGCAGGATTTAAAGTAGGTGTTCACATTTGCTGTCATCAAGAAATGCATCAGGACATGGCTAAGGTAGCTGAGCACTCCATTGATTGGTTAAGCTTTGTCAAATGGCAACTTTCTTCACTGGCATTCCTGGGCATGTCTGCACAGCGGGTTAATTCACCTCAGCAGCAGCTGGGCTTCAGCAAGTAGGAGCAGTCCCACCACAGAGCTAACAAACACAACTAAACTCACTGCTGCATAAATCATGTATGCACTCATGTAAAGCATTGGTGAACACACACAAGTTTTAGTCTTGCTCTTGGCAGATAGATTAGAATTATTTCTTAATGGACTGTAGGAGAACCTCTCTGTTCTTTTGGAAATGCAGGCAGCACTGTGGGAGTGACAGGCTGACCTAGGCAGCACACACAGTAATGCTCACAGCTTGTTCATCTCAGACTCCTGCAATATCCTGTTCTGTATTTTCCCTTGGTAATTCTCTGGCCAAGCTTGACAAAGAAACTTGATGAAAAGAATATCCAGATTTTATGAAGTTTTTGGACTTAGAAATTGTTATTTCCTAAATACATTTGAACCCCAGAACAATTTTTAAATACCTTACATAAAAAGCAATAAAGAATGTTCATGTTCTTCCTCCTAATCATGATTACCTCATCTGCAGTCTTACAGAACAGAGTTTGCAGAATAGTTAAGGACTCAGTATCTAATGTAGTCTGTGGGATTTGTGAATATTCATAATTTCAGAAAATCAGCACATGAGTCTCCCATGATGAACACACAGAATTATTAGCTTTGAAAATACCTCCCTTCCCATATCTATGTTTCCAGTTCTCAACAGTTAACATAGGACAGGTCTTCTTCATATAACAGAAATTTAGAAAATATGTGCTGTGTAATGGTTGGGTAGTGTACAGATAAGGATGTTTTTCATTAACTGCTGTCTAACTTGTGTTATCTGATATGATCCTGTACAATTAATACATTCACACAGCATGGTTAAATAGCATAATTTAATTGTGCCAGCATATATCTTAACTTCTAAGAGTTTAACTCACAAGCTTGTGGCTAACACTGCCCCTAAAAAAGAGCCTTCAGTCCTACAAAAGGGTGAAAGTACTGCAGATACAAACCAACAATTGCAGAAAATAACAAGCAATCAAAAGCTGAAAGTTACAACCTCCCTCCCCCCAGCAAACAGAAGTGAATCGAACTAGCAGAATAGAAAAAGAAAGGGCTTTAGGCCAAAAACAGAGGAAGTTGAAAGAGTTTAAAATGTCTAGGAGTTAATAAAAATAATTTAAAAAGAAAAAGAAAGCAAAAAGCATTAAGGCTTAATGAAAAAGCTTTAAGTACTGGAAATGAAATGGGCAAGGGCTTGATTTGAAAACAGGAAAACCAATTATTTTTACTCGAGTTTTGAGTAATTTGAACAACACAGTTTTCCGAAACAAGTATCTGTTTATCAGAGAACCATGTCTCTGTAGATACGTGCAATACATGCTGCAAATACAATCCTTTTCTTAGCTTTTTTTTAAAAAAAAAGAACTAATATTTTTAGTTGGGAGTGCTCTCTGAGCGGCAGGTCCGCGTTTAGTCCCGGCTCAGTGCGTGGTGTCTGCACTGCTACGTAAGCCCGAACCTGCGCGAGCTCTGGGCTCCCACAGCGCGCCGGGCACTGAACACCTTCAGCTACTTAGTCTCCAGAGCGACTTCACTTTGTTACTCCGAGTGAACAACTTTGCATTACCCTTTTCCGCCAGGAACTCCAAGGGGGGGCGGGTGCCCTGCTAAGCCGGCCAGGCCGGGCGGCGCAGGGGGTCTCCCGCACCTCCAGCACGTGGTGGGAGAGGGGGAAATTCCCCGCTGGGAGCCGGCGGCTGGATGGGGACACCCCCACCTTCTGGGGAAACCGCTTCACCCAGGCCCCGGGAACCCCGCGCCCGGGTAAGGGCCCCTCCCATCCTGCGTCCCGCCGGGTCCCGCTCGCCCTCCTGGACTCCATGTCGGGAGCGGTTCCCCCCAGTGGAGAAGGAGGAGGAGCGGCGCGTGCGCCGGAACCACCCCGCCGCCAGGAAGTGCGGCCGCCCGCGCTCGCCGTACAGCGCGGGCCGTACCAAGCCGCGCTGTCCGGCGGGGGACGCCGGGATCGGGAGGTGCCGGAACGCCGGGACCCTCTGGCCCCAGCCCGTCCCGCAGCCGGCGGGAAGAGCGCGGCGGGCACAGCCCGGGGCGGCGGCGGCGGCGCGGAGGGCGAGGCGGCGGCGCGACGGCCGCAGCTCCGAGCGGGGCCGCGGGCCGCGCCCCGGTCCGGCAGTGGCGGCGCCGGCGGTAGGGGCGGGGCGCGGGCGGCTTTGGGTAATGGCAGCGCTGTGAGGACGGAGCGGGGCAGCGACCGCGGCCGAGGGCAGGAGCGAGGGAGGCCGGGCGGGGGTCGCTGACTCGGGCCCCGGGCCGCCAGGTAATGCCCTTGCCTGGCCCGGCCCGCCTCGGCCGCCGCGCTGAGGGGAGGGAGCGCCGCGCTCGGGGCGAGGCGGCGGTCCCGACCCCGCCGGGTGTGCGCGGGGGCGATCGGGCCCCGCCGCCCCGTCCGGCCCCGGCCCCGCCGCTCCCCCCGTCCCAGGCCCGGCCGCGTCTGTGCGGCAGCGCCCGCGCCTGCCCCGGGTCCTGCCCTTGCCCCGCGGGGAGGGCGCGGCGCGGCCTCTCTGGCGGGGCCGGTCATTATTATGTCCTGGCGGCATCCTCGGCCGGTTTCGCTTTTGTTTTGGAGGGGGGAGGAGGTGGGGAGCGAACGGCTGGGTCCGGGGAGCGGGGCACAGGGGCGAGGGCAGGCAGAGCTGGTCACCTGTTGGAGGCCAGTGCTCCCGCCCTTGGCTGTGCACCCACCGCTGGCTTGTAATTTATCGAGGTGGTTCAATAGGTTGGAAATTTGGAGAATGCTTTGACGCTGGGGGAAACTACATTTTTGTGAACGAATATGTGCCGTTTGGCACTGGTACGTTTTAAAAGATGAGGCGATAGAAGCAATATCTTTTCGTTATTCTCATGTGTAAATACGTTTTAGCAATATCTGCTTACCTTAGGGCTTGTCAAACAGGTATGGTTTCCCACCCCCTGAATAGTATAAACCCTAGGGTAGATATTCTGCCCTACCATAATTCTTACTATGGAAGTGTATTTGCATCAGTACAAGACATTTAATATTCTAAGCTGGTGAGCTTGCACAATGCAGACAGCAAAGCACAGCAAACCTCAAAACCCCACCATCTTACAGAAAAGTTTTACTACATTTAGTAGTGTGTCTGTAAAACACATTTAAATTCATATTGGTGTGAAAGCTGTGGGAGACTGCAAAACAACAGTCAGCTTTATCTTAAACTATTTAACTCTGGAATACTTTGTTGACTATGTGAATGCTTTACTTGTTATTAGGTTTTGGTGATACTGAACACAAGTTTACTGATTCTGTGTGATGTACTGTGGGTAGGACTTTTTCTTCACCCTTCCTTCCTCCCTAGGGTTTTGCTTATCTGTGAAGAAAAGGTTCTTTTACCTTGGAGGTACCACGTGTGTTTCCAAGACAGTGACCTATAATGTAACACTCAATTAAGTACAACTTCATTACCACAAGCACTTCTTATGATTGTTAATTTTGTTTGTGGACCGTGATTTTTTTTTTTAGGGGGGGTGTCAGCTGAACATACTCGTGTTTTCCAGAATAATGGTATTAGAGCTCTTTGAAGACTACCACTTTCTCCCTTCCCCCTTTTTTTCAGTTCTCACTGATTTTCTGTGAAGTGAGCTGCTGCTGACATACCGGGCTTGAAGTAATAACCATGTTGCAAATATAACAACATTAACAGCAGTTGAGGAGCTTGGTTAGTTAGTCGAGGGGGTGTTTTGTATGCATGCAGGGTAAAAGTTACATCTGATTTTATTGTATTTTTTCTTAGACTGAGAAGTTCTTTACCCTGCAAGAGCCAGCAGTGATTAAGGTAGTAAGCTAGTTGCTAAATGGTTTTGTAGCATGACATTTGATTCTTTCCCTTACAGAGGTCTGCCTCTCTTGTGTTCAAAGTCTGCTTGTCACTAGCCTTCTGTTTTCCCTTCTGACCTTGAAGATTTGGGAAGACAAGAATTACTTGTTCATATATTTAAAATGAAAGAAGAAATATTCTTTCCACGTTTTATTTTAGTCTTACAATGTCATGTTTCTGAGCAGGAGCTAGACTTGCTTTGTGCGTGGAATGTCACACATCAGGTCCTTTCTAGATTAGGTGCATAGGACAGAGACCAGTGGAAACAAAGAAGAGGCCTTCACAGTTGTCTCTTTTTTTAAAAAATCACCTTACTTTTTCCCTGGTTTTATTTCGATAATTTAATGTTGAGGGTTTCTTTTTCCAGTAAATCTCTTCCAGTATTTTTTATATGAAATTATTAACACAGCTTCTGTATTTTGAAGCCATGTCTTTGAAAGATTTCAGGATTTGTCCTACTGCATAGTGCAGTAAGCTGCACAAGCTCTACATATTGCTCTGTGTTTAGATATGTTGTCTTTTTGCCATCCTGATCAAAGCTTTGAGCTTTTGTGGCTTTTTAAATGTAGCACCAAAAATGTCTCATGAAAACCTGAGGTGAACGTAGGCTAAAAACTGACAGTGGTAACTTCAGATACTCTGGTAATAGTTCAGTGTGTTCCTGCCCAAAATTTTCTCAGATACAGCTTAAACAGGCTTTGCATATAAGTGAACAAATAAGAATTTACCGGAGAGTTGTTATCTTCATATAGCACTGTTAAATGGACAGCTTGGTGAGACAATGAACTTCATGAGGCATGATGTTGTTAGATTAATTGGTGTTATGTTGTAGGCTACTTGTGCAACATGAATGTTTCATTCCATTACATTAAAAACAAGAGTTCATGAGCTTAATTTTGGAGGGTGGGGAAGCAGGGGTGGGTGTTCGTGTTGCTCTGTCATGGTGGTGCAACACTGTGCAAAGTTTAAATTGAAAAATACATATATTTTTTAATGACTGTGCAATGTTGTCTGACAAGTTTAATTCTTCTACAGATTAACACTAAAGCCCCACAATGTCCTTGAAACCACGAGTAGTTGACTTTGATGAAACATGGAACAAACTTCTAACGACGATTAAAGCTGTTGTTATGTTGGATTATGTTGAAAGAGCAACGTGGAATGATCGCTTCTCGTATCCTTTAAGTGAAAAATCTGACTTAATGTGTTCAAATGATGTATTTAGCACAGAGGAAGCCCGTGTTACACAACAATTTCAGTGATCTTGATCAGAAGCTTGTTGTAAGGCTGTACCTGTTATTAAACCTGAAGATCAGTGGATATGTTGAAAGGGATGGAAAATTCTGTGTATTTGGGAAGTATTCTGTATGAAAGTCACCATATTGACAAAAAGTCTCAGTTTTAGTCACTTTTAGTAGCTCTATTACTTAGCTTATGCTATAGCTGTTCACAAAAGTGCAGGCCTTGAATGTCCCCTATCCTGATAATGAGGTTTTCTTGTTTGTTTAAATGTGTATGTGGCAGGGGAAACACCAAGGACAGAGAATGCACATCTTTAAATTTGCGGTGCGGGGAATAGCGAGGTTTTTGTGTGTACAGATTTCTGCCTCTCCTTTGCACTTCTATCTGTACTGATGACTAGCATATTAGACATTTCTATAGCAAGGGTTTATTTAAAAGCCTTCTTCCTTTCCCTCCACTATCATAACCTCTCTATTCTTTACAGTTAAATCATGGTTAAAAATAATTACTCTTTCTGTGGTCAAATGGTGTTGCCGTTCAAGTCAGAGCTGTGTATATATCGTTGTAGTGAAAGGTTTGCATTTTATCTGTAAAATGGACTTGTAATTTTTTTAAAAGGTTTAAGTTGCAGTTAACTTCTTTTAAAATAAGTGTAACTGTTCTGACCAGTTATACTGTGCTCTGTGTCTATGTATTCATTAGCCATTACAGTGTGGTGAATAATTAGACAATTTTAGGAGGCTTTGCACCTCTTCTGCAGCAATTATACAGAGTTTGGTTTAATTATAAGGGGGAAGAATGGTTTAGACTTATTTATTGATTTGTTAATTCTTGTGGGTGAAAAAAGAAGCTCCTGAGAAGATTCTTATATGTGGATTTTTACAACACAAGCTTATTCTGCGTGCAGAATCTTGACTCTAAAGTCTCTTCTTGTTCTGAACACGTTACCCTTTCTCAGAATTGCTTTCCCACGTACACAGTTTTGACTGTGTACATGTGTATACTTAAATGGAAAATTTAGTTGCTTGTGAACCCTTATTGTGGTGCAATAATCTTTTAGGAGCTCTTTCATATTAAAACTTGGTAATTAATTTCTGGGGACATGGCTCGTCACCTTGTCTTGGAGTCAAGTTCAAGTGACTCCAGAATTTTCAGACGTTTTGAACAAATTAGTTTTGTGCTTATGTGCTGACAAGTTGAGCTGCAGTCATTCTTTCTAAGCAGTTTTTGAGGATTTAATATTTCAGTCTTCAACAAGTGGTTAAATTCTGTAGTTTAAAATTCTAAACATTTAGACAAGGGCACCTAAAATAGATTTAAATATAAAATAATAATTGTTGCATGAGATGTTGAATTGATTCCTCGTCACACTGTTTCACTTAGTACTTCTTATGTGGAGACCTTGTACACAAGTCTGCTGTTGATCCTCTTTTGGGATTTACTCCAGTTGATTGAACATCAGAAAAGGAATGCTTATGAATAGCGGACTCAGGAAGCAGTCTTGGAAGAATCATTAGGCATGTAATTCTTAAGACCTTACTTACTATCATCTCTTAATTATGGTCCTTGAAAGTGGTACTATTAGTGCCTGATTTGGCACAGGCATGACCCTTTTGGCTTATTGTCTATGGCTGAGTGGCCTGAGGAGTTTGTGTGACTTGTAACTTCCAGCTTGAATGTTGATTGTTTAGTACTTCTGCTTCCTGTAACCAAACTCTGTGTTTTAACACAAACTGCTCACTGGGTATTCCACAACTGGGTGAAAGTGGTAATTCTGTACAGCTGGTGTGAAAGCTTTTTCCAGGCTTTATATATAAAGAGAACTAAAGTCTTGGTGATATATTTTAAGTAGATTTACCCTTTAAAAAATATGTCATCTTGTTCTTTGTTAACTTCTTATTCTCAGTTAAATTCAATATAATTGGAGTAATCTGTTTCTAGACACCTACAGAGATTTTAAGGGAAATGTCATATTAACTCTATTTTTCAGATTGCTTAATAAGCACAGTAAATAATCTGTCCCAGATTATTTGAATTGTGTTTTAATGAAACTCAGACAGGTTACTTTGTTGATTATGGTATCGGTTGATCTTGTGCTGTGTAGTTGAAACAATAATGTGGAAACAAAGGATAAGCTACAGCAAAGAATCAGTTTTCATCTGTAGCAATGTGTTCTACGAAGTGTTTGCTTTCTCTTGTGCTGCTTGAGACAGCTGAGATCAAATTGAGTATGGAGGCTAATAGTATTTGAGGGACGAGAGGCTTGTACTGTGCATATTTCACTTCTAGAACTAATTTTTACCCCATTAGTTCCCCAGAACTTGTTTGTCTTGAATATAGTGTTTCCTTTGTAACTTATGGTAATTTTATTGTTAAAGGTAGTTTATTTTTAAATAAATCCTTTATCTCAAACTTGAAATTCTTGAATGGCAATGAGCTGGGAACCACAACTGTGTAAGAGTTAAAATCTTCTGGAAAAGATCACTTGAAAGACAATATGTCACTTTATTTAAACAGTGAGTCATCTTGAGACACCTTTGACCTTCAGATTTCCTTTAAGGTTCTCAGCAGAAAGAATTGTGTATGGAGTTGTTTCATTGTCTGGAAAACGAGTGACAGTTATGTCTCTATTTGAGATGTTATTTACAATAATTTAGTTATTGTGAATATGTTGTATAACTTCCTAGACTTTGCTGCTAACTGTTCAGTAGACCTGGGAGTGCTCTTTAAGTTAAGAGGCTGCTCAAGCTTGGTTAGAGTGGTAGGTAGTTCATCTGTGCTTTGATAACTACTTTTTACTTAGAACTTTTTCAAACAGGTAGAACATCAGGCTCTTCCTGTTGTTGTCTTGGATTTTCCACCACCAAATAAATAAGATGGACAGTACCCAGGGAGGATGGTAGCTGTACTGCAAATAGAATTATTTTAAAAGTATGCAGCATCACCACCAGCTTTTTTTTTTTTTCCATTTCTCTGCATATTTGTTCTTCTTCCTCTTAGTTCTCTGTTTTACAAGGATTCTATGATAAACCAGAAACTTAAACATGTGTCTGTAACAAAACAATCAGCCCAAAGAGAAGGAAGAGTAAATAAAGTTCACATGATCACAATTCTTTCTGATTATGAGTCCTCAAGTCCTCTGTGAATTTTGATTCTGTTATGGACGGAGACCAACAATTGAAAATTTACCCAAAGCTCTGAGTTGGTCTTCTAGAGAAGATCTATTCAAAACCTTCTGTTAATATAGGGTCTTACCTAGATGCTTTTTTTAACCCTGAGTTCAGTATTTGTGAGCTTTTATGACTGTGGATATAGTATTTTCTGGTTGATAGTAGTTTTGTTGTTCTTTCTTAGTTTGAAAGTGTTTAGGTTTGGATAATGCCTCGCAAATAACAGCAGCCAAAGCACTTAAATCACATAAGGCTTTTGATGTTCTTGTTCTCAGCACAGAGTGAAGGCCCTTAAGCAGCAGTTTGGCTTCAGCTTCCTTTCTCACCCTCCAAACCTACGTGCTGAACTGGAAGGACAGATGGCTTTCACCATTAAAGCTAAATTATTGAACAGTAAAGGCTTCTTCCTGACCTTCTAAGGAACGGCAGCACAGGAAAAATGTGCTTTAAGTTTATGGAGTAAAATGCCAGTGATGATTAATGATTCATCTACCCTCGGAGGTTATTTTTTTTAAGAGATTCACAACATTTTGGACATGACACTCAAGTTTGGATTCTGGACTGAAAGATAGATAAAGGAACCAGTACAAATAGAACAAGAATGTAGCAAAGCTACTCTGTAATGTGTATTTCAGTCTCATGATACCTTTTGTAGCAATTCAGAAAAGCTTAGTACCCCAGCAAGTAGCGTTTGGTGGATACAGGAAAAGGTGTGAGTTGCCTGTTAAGTGCTTCTGTGATTAGGCTCATAGTTTGCATACCTGCTGAAATTAAACAGAGTGGTATATGTCAAGGAGGAATAATAGATTCAGCTTTCTTTGTTTGCAAGAAAATTTTTTCTCTAGAGTAAGGAAAGGCGTGTTTGGAAGATGTGCATTTTCATGAAGGAGTACAGATATTATTTTCATACTTAAATAGGATTACTGCAATTAAGAAGCTTGTTTACAACAATCAAGTCATCCAGACTTCTAACAGAAGCCTAGGGCACAGAGGCTAGATTAATTCAGAGATATTTGTTTGCTGCTTTCAAATAAATTTCTGTTACTATTTTCTTGTGCTGTTTGGGTGAAGACTGCATCTTTTCTCTAAATTTGAAGTACATTGTTTTTGTAGTAGAGATCCCTTATAGTTTTGGTGATTCAGATAATGTAGTTGTGGATCTAAAGAGGAAAAAAGTCAAGTTCCCTTTGCTTGTGAGTAGCTTACAAAGATTTCTAATTCTGGAGCTTATTTTCTCAAAGATATCTTTGCATAGTGAAGAGGCTTGTGGTCTGAATTGTGTTGAGGATGCATTTGACTACCAGCCATCCTTAGACTGAGAAAATTTCTTGGAGAGGGGAAAGTGTAAAAAACAATTGTTCTTTATAATGTCTTTAAAAAACATTTCATTCTTCGCTATTAATTTAATAGGGATTTTATATTTTATTGGTTACAGCTTTGTAAGCTATTGCAGTGCAATGCTAGTTACTGTTACAAAGCAGTGAATGTTGCCTGTTTTGTTTGTTGGGGTTTTCATTTAATACTTCTTGTCTTTCCAAGAAGAATTCTGATAAAAATGATTTATATGGATGAAATAACTGTACACAAGATTAGATTCTGGTGGGGCTCTCTGAGATTCCAGTTGCCCAATGAAGGGGTTTTTTTCTGATTAGTTGTCTTACATCAGTATCTTACATCAGGCCAACAAGGCTGATATCCTGGTGGGAGTCTGTTACAGATCACCCAGTCAGATGAATTTTTCTACAAGCAGCTGGCGGATGTCTCAAAATCACCAGCCCTTGTTCTCGTGGGTGACTTTAACCTGCTGGATGTCTGCTGGGAACTCCACACAGCAGAGAAGAGGCAGTCTAGGAGATTCCTAGAGTGTATAGAGGATAATTTTCTGCTCCAGCTGGTAAATGAGCCTACCAGGGTGGAGCACCACTAGACCTGCTGTTCACAAACAGAGAGGGGCTGGTGGGAGATGTGGTGGTTGGTGGACGTCTGGGACACAGTGATCATGAAATAATAGAGTTTTCAATACTCAGGGATGCAAGGAGGGTCATCAATAAAACCTCTACGTTGGACTTTGGAGGGCAGATTTCGGCCTATTCAGAAGACTAGTCCAGAGTGTACCCTGGGGAAAACCCCTTAAAAACAAAGGGGTCCAGGAGGGATGGACGTATTTCAAGAAGCAAGTTTTGAAAGCACAGGAGCAGGCTGTCCCAGTGTGCCGAAAGACGAGCCAGCGGGGAAGACAACTGGTCTGGCTGAACAGGGAGATTTTCAGAGAAATCAGGGTAAAGAAGAGAGCCTACCGATTATGGAAGAAAGGGCTGACTACTCAGGAAGAATTCAGAAATATAGTTAGGTCGTGTAGAAAGAAAATTAGAGAGACGAAGGCACAACTTGAACTGAATCTCGCCACCTCTGTGAAGGATAACAAAAAGTCCTTCTGCAGATACATAAATAGCAAAAGGAGGGGCAAGGAAAACCTCCATTCTTTACTGGACATGGGTGGGAATATAGTTATTAAAGATGAAGAAAAGGCTGAGGTATTTAACACCTTCTTTGTCTCAGTCTTCAACAGTAAGACAGGTTGTCCTGAGGACAGCTGGCTTCTGGAGCTTGTAGAAAGAGACAAGAATCTGAACAGCCCACCTGTAATCCAGAAGGAAACAGTGACCTACTGAGCTGCTTGGATCCCCACAAGTCTATGGGACCAGATGGGATCCACCCAAGGGTGATGAGGGAGCTGGTGGAAGAGCTCACCAAGCCTCTCTCCATCATCTATCAACAGTCCTGGCTCACTGGAGAGGTCCCAGATGATTGGAAGTTGGCAAATGTCACGCCAATCCCCAGAAAGGGCCGGAAGGAGGACCCAGGAAACTACAGGCCTGTCAGCCTGACCTCAGTGCCTGGCAAGGTGATGGAGCAGATCATCCTGAGTGCAATTACACAGCACCTACAGAATGGACAAGGGATCAGACCCAGCCAGAATGGGTTTAGGAGGGGCAGGTCCTGTCTGACCAACCTGATCTCCTTTTATGATCAGGTGACCCGCCTGGTGGATGAGGGGAAGGCTGTGGACATGTCTACCTGAACTTCAGCAAAGCCTTTGACACCATCTCTCACAGCATTCTCCTGAAAAAGCTGCAGCCCATGGCTTGGACAGGGGCCCTCTGTGCTGGGTCAGGAACTGGCTGGAGGGCCGGGCCCAGAGAGTGGTGGTGAATGGTGCTGCATCCAGTTGGCAGCTGGTCACTAGTGGTGTCCCCAGGGATCAGTGTTGGGCCCAGTCCTGTTTAATATCTTTACTGATGATCTGGATGAGGGGATTGAGTCCACCATCAGCAAATTTGCAGATGACACCAAGCTGGGGGAGAATGTCGATCAGCTGGAAGGTAGGAGGGCTCTGCAGAGGGACCTGGATAGGTTGGAGAGTTGGGCTGATTCCAACGGGATGAGGTTCAACAAGGCCAAGTGCTGGGTCCTGCACTTTGGCCACAACAACCCCCTGCAGTGCTACAGGCTGGGCACAGAGTGGCTGGAGAGCAGCCAGGCAGAGAGGGACCTGGGAGTTTGGATTGATAGGAAGCTGAACAGGAGCCAGCAGTGTGCCCAGGTGGCCAAGAAGGCCAATGGCATCCTGGCCTGGATCAGGAACAGTGTGGCCAACAGGTCCAGGGAAGTGATTCTTCCCCTGTACTCAGCACTGGTGAGGCCACACCTGGAGTGCTGTGACCAGTTCTGGGCCCCTCAGTTCAGGAAGGATATTGAGGTGCTGGAGCGGGTCCAGAGAAGAACAATGAGGGTGGTGAAGGGACTCAAGCACAAGTCCTGTGAAGAGAGGCTGAGGGAGCTGGGGTTGTTCAGCCTGGAGAAGAGGAGGCTCAGGGGAGACCTCATCACTCTCTACGATGCCCTGACAGGAGGTTGTAGCCAGGTGGGGGTTGGTCTCTTCTCCCAGGCAACTATCAGCAAGACAAGAGGGCATGGTGGTAAGCTGTGCCAGGGGAGGTTTAGGTTAGATATTAGAAAGAATTTCTTTACAGAGAGGGTAATCAGGCACTGGAATGGGCTGCCCAGGGAAGTGGTGGATTCTCTGTCCCTGGAGGTTTTTAAGACAAGACTGGATGTGGCACTTAGTGCCATGGTCTAGCAGCCACAGCGGTAGTAGATCAAGGGTTGGACTTGATGATCTCAGAGGTCCATTCCAACCTGGCTGATTCTATGATTCTTTTTTTTGGTAGTATATATTTGTTTTGAGTATATTAAAAATTAAACATGCATTTGGAGAAAGCTGTGAGATGAGAGCTTGACACTGCTCTGTAGACTAAGCTGTCAACTGTCTGTGTCCTTTACCTCCTTTTACATGGGCATGTGCTTTTTTGTGGTAAAGTAGAGGAAAGCAGATCTTATGTCTTCCTTTAATTAAAGTAATCTACTAAATCATTATTTCTAGCATGACTGGTTTTATAAAGTGTATTTCTAGTATGGCTGGTCTTTTAATGCCTTGGTTTAGTAGAAAAGCATGATGTTTTAAACTAATTTTTTCAGAATTAGTTTATTTCTCCATGTGAGGCTTGACCTAATCCTTGCTTGACTTTTCTGAAAGCTAAATTCTTAATCATAAATTCTCTTCCTGACAAAGCATCAAGCAGCTCTTAAAACTTGATATAAATGTTGCAAACCAAAGGCGTAGCTCTGCAGGGTACTTTAAGGAGAAAATGGGCCTAAGAGTTATAAGTGTTAGCTGCTTTAAGTTAGCAAGTAAAACTGTTTTGTGTGGCTGTGATCTAAACAGGATTACTGAATTTATAATAATGGTTAAAAATGAAACAGTTTTTTTTTATCCACACCACCATTGTGATTACTGAATTTTCAGTGTCCCCCGAAATTGTTTTACCTGTGGAGTTGGGGGCAAAATGCAGGGACAGTAAATTGTTTTGAACTCCAGGAAGGAAGACTTGAAGTCAGCTTCACCTGATGTTTGCTCTGCTCTGTATCTTGCCTAATCACATTCTTAACCTAATTAAAGCTTCTTTCCATTATATGAAAAGAGTCTCAGTTCATGTTGGCTGCAAATACAGAGGAAGAGTTGTGTGCAAAAGCTGCTTTTTCACTTTGAGATAATTGTATGTTATTCGTAGATGGCAAATAAGTGGTAGAAGCCACATCAGTGTGGGGCTACTAGAAGTTTCAGGATCTAAGCTCTAACATTACCTCATCATCCACTATTTAAAATTTAGTATTAATGCTGTAAACTTAAATTCTTCCAAAGTAGTGCTTACACCAATTCAGAAAATGATCCATTTTATCTATTTTGCTTGACTATAAAACAAAACCCACCTAAACTGCATGTGTGTGAGAAAAAAGGGTTCTGTAAATCATAAATTTTGTTGATATGTTTTCACACTTTAATACCAACCTTGACTTTGAGCCCAGAGACATTTATGCTTTGTGTGTGGCCTATCCTGAACCTCTTGGAGAGAGACTTTATACTGAGACTAAAATTTTTTTGGAAAATCACGTACGCCATTTGCACAAGGTAACATGTACAGTTACTGGTGGGCACGTAGGTTTTGTTTGTTCTTTTTTGACTTCGGGAAGGGGGTTTGTTTGTATGTTTTTATGAGACTAAATCGCAGGTGACAGTTCCAGAGATGCAATACTTATATATGTGGTATATGTAACACATATCACACAACATAATATTATAGATATCTGTTTATGCAACACTAAAGAAAGAATTTTCTTTCTAAGCTAACGGTTACAGTTTATATAATACATTCATTGGTTTGAAAAGTTCTCTCTTTTTTGTTGAATGCTTGTTATCAAGCAATTTACAGAAATGTCTTAATTTTCCAAACGTACTGTAGTTTGTTGTTAGCCTTCTGTTTCAACAGAAAAGTATCTACTGCACTATCTTGGAAACTGATTGTATATACTCTGCTAAAACAAACCCAACCAACTTCTGAAATGTGTGGGAAATAAGAAAAATGCTTGGGAGGGGAGAAAGTAATGGCAAATTATTTATTATGACAATAGCAATATTTGTATACCTGTATAGTTGTGGGTTAACTTCTGTTTCATCAGCTAAGACAGCGGATTTTGTCAGAATCATGGTTCATCATGTTGAGTAGATAGGATGGATGAACAGTGTCTCCTTGTATATCAATAAAAAGAGAAGTAGATTTAAATAAGATACCTGCCTGCCTTAAGTGTCTTTAGAGGGGATAGAGCGCTGCAAATTCTGGATGGTGCTGCTAAATGGCTTGGTGCTATTTTTTGAGCTTATGTACCTGAGTATTTGACAAGATGGGCTGGGTGTCTTAGTGGGTAGTTCCACTGGTTGCAGAGAGGATAATTCTGACACTTTGCTAGACTAAATCAGTTCACTAAACTAGCAGAGAGCTCTGCCAAAAAAGTTCTTCCTCATTATTTAGTGAGCTGAATGAGCTCACTTAGGATAATCAAGCAGGTGCCAGCACAGTAGAAGCAGCAGGAAGTAGTGGAAAGCACACATCTGTGTTTTTAAATTGGCTATCCACCACTTGTCTTTGAAATAATGTTGGAAAAGCTTTGCAAAATGCATTCTGCAGCAGAAGGCCTTCTCAATTCTGTTTTGTCTACCAGCTTTCCTCTTTTACATTTTTATTACTTTTTTTCCATTTTTTGCATAGACTTCATTGCTGCTTGAGCCAGATTTTATAATTACAAACTCTAGAGAGAATTATACTTGAGTTCTTAGGATCATATTCTCCCTTACAAATCATAATAATTAGTTGAAATTGTTGAACTTATTTCTTTGAAGTATAAATATTTTGAGAAGGTGAGTACATCAGCAACTTTTAGTTGATGATTACCTTAAATTTCAAAAGATGTGGGCCTAGATTAGCAGAACTTCAAAAGTGTTTTATGTTTATATGTATCTGTGCTTTGGTAAACTTGCTTTATTGCATGATTCTTGGTAAGTATAAGGGCTTGTCTATCCAGTAAGGCACACTGGTTTTAAATGGTTATAGTTAGGCAATTCCTCCAGTGTGCATGTGGCTAAGTGTATTTAAAACTGATGTGTCAAGGAGGGAATAATTATGCAAGTTATCTCACTAGAATGATGTAAAAATACAAACCATGCGTATTCAAGCAAGTACTTTTGAAAAGATAAATAGAAAATAATACAGTAGAGAGGATGTTGTTTTTAAATGCAAAATAAAGCAACTCCAGGTGGTGTAGCTGGTTTACCAAAACTTGACAGTGTGAAGATATGTTAGTTTTCTGGTCATTGCAACAATGCAACAATTCTGAATATGTGATTGCTATTCCAAAATGATAATCCCATTATAACTTTCTGAGTATGCATGATATTTTCATACTAATTTTACTGGGGGGGGTGTGCCTTCACAGAGAGTTCTGGAAGCTGAAGAACAAGTACTGGTTATGTATCACAGATACTGGGAAGAGTATAGCAAAGGGGCAGACTATATGGACTGTTTATACAGGTAAGATTTGCAAAAGAATTGTTAAACTTTTGAAATTATTACAACAATCTGCAGGTTAAGTTGAAGAATGTTACTTAAAGAGAGCAATAGATGAATATGCCCCAGGTCAGTTTTGGAGAGAATATAGTTATAGTAGCAGAACATGAGCAAAAGGGAATAATGGCTCAGCAGGTAAGTTATCTAAGATGGTTCCTACTCTTTTTTCATTACTAGTATGCTCTACCTGATGTTGCAGTGCCAAATGTATTGGTGCTAATCAACCCTGCAGTGAATTAGGTCATAGTCCTAGGGGTTCTTCTGCAAGGAGGGGATACGTTTTGTTTTTTGACGGAATGTTTTGGATGAAAGTACTTCTGAAGACCTTAAGAAGATATTCTGCTTTTTATAAAGTGGTTCGAGTTCTTTTCTTACTTGCATGCCTGCTCTCAAGAAAATACTATAAATTAGTTGACTCTGTTGTATCCCAGGTTCTAATTTGTGTAATTCTTCCAGCAATGAAAACTGATTGATTTTTACAGCTAGTAATCTTAATGTTATTTAAAAATAGATTCCTTTAAGATTTAAGTAGGCTTGCATCTGTGCTTCTAACCTGGTAGGCACTATTTGAAACACTTCTAAAATGTAAGACACTTTTGAGCAAAACTCATAAAATGCAAGACTAATCATGAGATTGGCAAATGAGACAAACGTTTTCTTTCTTTGGTGTTGATTTTGATTTGGGTTTTTTTTCACCCACCCTCCTGGGTGCATTTTGCTTGGAAAACAAATTTGGATTCAGTTTGAAAACTAAAATCCCACATATTCTTGACTCTAAATATAGGTGATAAAACTGATGGAATAAGAAACAGTTGATATTAAAGAACCTTCTTCAGTTGTTTTGGTTAGTTCTGATGATAAAAAATAATAGATAAAAACAATGCTGGACATTAGACCTTATCAGTGTCTTGGTGCTGTAACTGTTTTCATAGATACGTGTAAAAAATCTGGTCTGTGTACTTTTATTTCAATTAATTGGAGGGTTTTCTTATCCAGCAAATTGAAATTAAGTGATTTAAAGAAAAAAAAACCCAAATTTTAAAAATCTGCTCATAATAAAATCCTAAAATCTAAACACACATAGTGCTGCTTTTATTTTGTTCCATTTTGTCTTTTTTTTAAAGCAGTTGTAATAATACCAGCATATCAATGTATAGCAAATTTTAGTTCTTTATGCTAGTCTTGGTTCTCTTTCTGTATGTACTGATGGAGAGAGAAGGTGTGAGTGAGGGGAGCATGGGGCTTTCCTTTTTAGCAAGTTTAACAAGAAAAAGTAGACTGGCAGCTGTTGGCTTTGTTCACATGGTGGAGGCTGGGAAAAGTACCATCAAGGAGCATGCCTGCTTAAGGCTGGTGTTCCAACTCTTCTGGATGCCTTACAGGTTATGTATGATAGTGGGCCTGTAGCCTTCTGCACAGACCTGCATTTACAGTTTGTGATGGTTATCAATGATAGCAGAGGGGTTTACAGTTCTCTGTAAGAGTCTAAAAGTAGGTTAGGCCACTGTATTCCAGTTTGTCATCACTGCACTGTCACAAGTTTTCCTTCTTTGGACTCTGTGGTGTCCTAAATTCTTTCAAGTTCACAGGTTTTCACAGCGTGTTTCTCCTTTTCTCCTTTGCTTGGCTTTTGCCTTCCTGCCCAGAGTGTTCAGGCATCACAAGGCTGGTGCAGCCTCTGAACACTGAATCTCTTCAAGTGCTGGCTGTTTTCAGTGTCTGAAACTGGGCATCTCAAAACTGCTGGTTAGATCAGAAGTTAAAAAAACATTCTCAGTTGTCTCATTTAAGCACTAACATAAGAAATATTATAAGTGTAGTTATGAATGATATTAGAATTTTTCCCAGTTATCAGGGAAAGGAGAATGGTGCAGTTTAAATATGTTATAGTATTTACTTTATGGAAATACTGGGAATCAAGAGGGATGTTTTCCCAGGTCTTGCACAGAAACCATTTTCTGTTATTTATAAAAACTGTGCATACAATAGTAAATACTGAATACAAAAAAATAAGCATTTATAACATTTCTTCTTTATCACTGTTAATGAAAATAATTTCTGCAAATTCTTTTCTATAAAATTTGCAATTTAGCTGTTTGCTAGTTATCATGACCTGGGTCAGGGGTCATAACTGACAAATGTTTGCCCTCTTAAAATTGACAGTACTTCCGTGTTTCAATCTGAGAGAAATGCAAAATAATAAATAATAGAGGTAGAGAAAAATATCTCATACTCAGGAGTGTTTTTCTATCATTAATAATAGATAAACCACTATCAATCTAATACTAGTCAACTGCTCAGAATTTAGCAGTTATTTTGCATATATATGTATGAGTTAATATGGCAGTGCATGTAGATAGGTTGGATTCCTACACAAGTGTATTGCTCACCAAGAAAATGCTGACAGTGATATAGCAGGCTCTTGTTTGATTTCTCAGTTACCAACATTGTACTGTTTTAATATGATGTAAGGTCTTTTAAATTGAGGTAATTTATCTTTTCAGATTTTCCTACAAATGGCACTGGCATTGGTTAAAGGAGGTTATATTTTGTAAAGACATTCCACAATTCCAAATATATTAAAAAAAAAAAGAACTTTTGCCTGTTTTGATTAGAATATCTTCATTTCTATAGGTACCTCAACACACAGTTTATTAAGAAGAACAAATTGACTGAAGCTGATCTTCAGTATGGCTATGGAGGGGTGGATATGAATGAACCTTTGATGGAAATTGGAGAGGTAGGTATCTCTGAAAGTGGGCTGGATATAAACTCTATTTAGAAGTGCTGCAAGTTCAGCTCTGTCCTTTTACAATTTGACTTTTCTGTGTCACAGAATAGGAATATTGTAGAGTATGTAAGCATTGAACCCTTTGTAAAATGAGAATACGGTTTTGATGTAGAGAAATACTGGCAGGTGAAAAAAGCAAATATGAAAACTATTGGAGAATTTCAGTTTTAAAATATGATAACTTGCAACCACACTTTGGATTATTAAGTGACACTATTATCAAGAAAACGTTTTGAGGAAGCAGTAATTTTGTTTTTGGAAACCCTTGAAATATTACTTTTAGGCTTCTATTTCTTGATGACACAAGGTACAAAAGCTTTTTTTTTGAGATTAGTCTTCTGCACATCTTATTTTCTAATGCAAGCTGTTTTGAACTTCAGTTCAACTCAAATTTTAAAAGAAAAAGTAGGTATTCTGTGCACAAAAGTGTCATGTAGGGAGGGTTTATCTTTAAAAAAAAGAAGTAATTTGTGGCAGGCACAAGGGTGTTGTCACAGTTACTAATGGAGAGGCTGAGAGTAATTTTTAAATACTTATAAAATAAAAAATCCTGCAGCAGTAGGACTACATTCTGAGACTTCACTCCGTGCACTGCAACTATGCAGAAGTGGGGTTTGTGTTGTTTGTCACTTGATGGCTACTCCTACCATGAAGTATAAGACAATAAAGCAAAAAGACAGTTTTACAGTTAAGAAAGAAGAATTCTTTAAGCTACAGTGCTTCAGTATGTCTTTAAAAAGATTTTGAAAACACTTTTTCAGTCTGCATCAGGATACAATCACAGTTCTGAATACAACTGAGTACCAACTTGTTTTTTGAATGCTTGTGTGTGTATGTTTGCTTTGGGTCCATATGTACACACACTGCTACCTGGAGAATTTATTCTGTCATTATATGTTTTGGTATCTTATTTTTTTCCTTTCCTCTCTACATTTGCCTTTTTCACTACAGTAGGAAGTGAGTACCTCTTCTCTTTTGCTTTGGAAGGCTAGAGAAAATGCTGCTTTTTTCCTTAATGTCAGAACTCGCCCTGTGAGTGATTACAGTTCTGGCTCTTTGATTTCATTGTTTGAAGCAGGAGATCTGTGTTACCTTTAGTTAAGAGTAAGGAGAGATTGTGATACATGAGGAAGCATCTTAGGTACTTCTGACGCAGTTGATGAAGAGGGCACTCACTGCCAGTTCAAATTGCTAATCCTCTGGCAGGTTGGGGATGGGCTGAAGCAAATTCCAGAAACATTATGTGCTTTAAATCAAGGCATTTTAGGGAAGGAAATTCTTCTCTCTTCTGTCTACGCTGTCTCCAAGGCTTGCTATTAGTGGCGTCTATGAAGGCTTATCAGAGCTTGGAAGTGCATATTGCTGCACTGTTTATGGTATCTCAAAATGGCATAAATGTTATTCCTTAGTTCCTCAGACTGAGGTTTAGCACAGTGTGTTCCCATGATTGGCAGAGGTAAATCACAGTCCTGTGTGAATGACTGTTAGTTCAGCTGCTTTGGGGGCTGGGAGTAGGTCTGGGATTGTTCTTGGGTGATGCTGGTGTATTAATGAATTCTCCCCATTTGAGTGCTGCTCCATTCTGAGGTATTGCCCAAAGGATGGTAGTGGCAACTTTTGTCCATAGCTTTCTGCCCTAGTTAATGTTTACCAAAGAAGAACAAACATCAGACTTGATAAACTTGGGTTTTTTGAGTATTCAGTTTTTTTCATGTTTGTGGAATCCTGAGTGGGATGGAAGGGCAGTGGCACACTTTTCTTCAAGTTTCCCAGCCATTGTTCCAAGGAGGATACATTCCTAGCTCATCTTTTGGGCAGGATATGGGGAGGATCAAGATTCTTAAGCTGTAAGATGGCAGCCTTTTTGATGAAGGTGTTCAGATGACAATGTCTGAAATTCTACTAATGAGTTTTTCATTACCTCACTCTGCAAGACTCCTTCCATTTCTCTGTAATAAATACTGTTTTTGTAATCTGTAATAGTGGGAGATAAAATCTGAGTTTGAGGCAGTAAAGTTAATCTCTGTTCATGACTGATGGAGGATTAGGTTTGTCCTGAAAAGTAATGGAGACTTGAGTCCTACACTCTTGTATTAAATTGCAGCACTGGTTTTGGTGAATTTGTTGCTCCAGTTCACATTTCTTGACCTATAAGGCACTCACCAAGTTTATCAAGTCTTTGGAAACCATTTTCTCTTTAATGATAGTTCCTGTAGGATTCTATCTTTTATTCCCTGGATTGCACAAGGGACTTTAGCAAAAGTCCAAGTATTTCAGTTGTTTGTCACTTTAGAATGGAAGGAAATTCATTTCTCCTTTTTTAGATGACTCAGATTATCTGGCCTTTATCTACCCAAGAGCAAATATGTTTATTTTATATATAGTTCTCTTCAGTCTCAGCATCAAGTTACAGAAGTAATACCCAGCATTTGTAGAAGAACTGTACTGTCTGTATTGAAGTTTCTGTCTCAACATCACTCATGTGTGCTAGTGAAGCTTTGAGAGCTTTTCAGTAACCTTAGACAAGTACGTGCTTGCTTAGTTCTTCTGGGGTGTGTAACAATAGGTACGTTCACAAGACCGGAGGTGCGTGTGTGAAGTGTGTGGGCATGGCTTCAAACAGCTCATCATCCCGATAAGTGTTCCAGACAGTCAGAAATTGTTGTCCTAGGAAACACAGAGGATGAGATCAGTTGGTGAAAATAGTCTGCCAGTGCTTGCAAGAGATTGCTTCTTTCCTCTCTTATGTTATGGATGCATGGTGAAAGATACTGCTTTTCTGAATCGAGCCCCTATCACCAATTTCAGATTCCTGAGTTTTCCATAACTCCATGGGCGCCCTGAATAGAAGGTAATTAAAATGTGCCTTCTGGTTTTTTTATTTCCCTCAGAAATAGATTCTGGAAAATGGAGAAAATTGCCATGTTCTGTATTACCAGTCTACTTGAAGTAAGGTCAGTTCCTCTCTTCAAGGAGGAAAAACTGTCTTGAACTATTATATCGGCTTGCTGGATTGACCAGATTGATCTGTCTGTAGTTTATTTGACAAGAAAATTCCAGCAGACAACTTGAATCTGCTTCAGATTGGTAGCTTGTATATGAGAAGGACCATACTAGAGACCACATTTCAGAAACCACGTTGCAGAATAGATCTACCTGAGGGTGTTTCTCTTCACCTCATAGGCACAAAAGGTGTCAGTTCTTTTCCTTTTTCTTTCCCCCCACCCTTTTCTCTCCCTTCAGAGCTGGCTTCTTTCAGTGTTCTCTGCTGGATGAGTTCCTGTTGTCTTATGGAAACTTAACTGTTCTGCTACTACTCTGTAACAGGCGCGACAGTGAAAATCACTCCTAGGACAACTTTGATTTCAAAACATTATTTGTCTTTTGATTTACAAGCAAACTTTTATCTCCTCTTTAACCTGCTTATGACGCAGTTGGGTCAGGTTTGCCTTCTGTACCCTGTATTTCAGCACAAGTTCTGAATAGCTGGTCAGAGCAAATTAGTTTGTCTGCTATTTAAAAGGAAGATTTATTTCACAGAGTGGATCAGGTTGGATACCTACTCAATAGCTATGTACCTGCTTTCAGTTAAGACATACTTGATTAATATTTTAATTTTTAAACCTGCTGTGTCAAAGCCTTAGCAGCAATATTCTCTCTGTCCTCACTAAATTTTGCAGTGTAATTTTTTCCCAGTCTACTACTCACTAGTAGGTGTTTTTGGAGGTCTTATATGTGTGGTTATTACGTGTATATGAGGGATCACATTATCCCCTTTGGGCTTTACATCTGATTTTGACTTAAGTGTAAAAGCTCATTTGAACGATTGCAGGGGTGTTTTTTAAAAATGGTATATTTTGGGAGCAATTACTTCACCACAAGAATTTGAGATAATTGAGTCCATTTGATCGATTCCTCTAATGATACGTTAGCAATAGGGTGGCTAATGGTAAAATGAAGGTGATTTGTATTCCATTTGAAGTCAAACAGCTTGCCAGTGACTTTGCTTAAGCTGTGTGCATCTTAGTTTGGAGATACTCTCTGTGTGTTGGATGAAAGGATTCTGTATCTTTAACTCTGACTCCTGACAAATTGACTGGGAGACATTCCCTATTGTCAGCTGAGGCTTATTTTGCCATCATTGTTAGAAATACTGCATTTTGTGCACATTCAAACGCTGCAGGTGGAAAGGTGTGTTATTTACCTACTACTGTGCAGATGTTTTGTTCATAAGTACACTCAAAATCTGCCCTTGTAACCAGCTTGCTTAGGGTCCTTATATGCATTTGAGAATACTTGATGGAGTGGAACCAAGGAATGAATCAGTTCTGTCAGCTGTGTAGGAAGAATGTAGGCTGGGAAGGATGCATTTAGATACTGCCTGACTAGAAATTCTATGTCTGACACTACTAGTGTACAGATCTGTGTGATCTTCATCCAAGTGCAGTCAGATGTTGTGGAAGAAAAATGTGAAAATAATGTATTAATATATTGAGAACAGACAGGGTAGAGGGGGGTGGGGAGGGGAGAATGACAAAAGAATTAAAAAAGGAGGAAGGTTATCTAAAAATTTAATTTTTACAATCCTGAATGAGAAATGATGTCATCTTTGATATTGTTCTGGGTTTCATTGGGTTTCTTTTTGTTTGGTTTTGTACTTTTTACTGATGTAAACTTGTGTTGTGTCCTGACAGCTAGCTCTTGATATGTGGAGAAAATTAATGATTGAGCCACTGCAGGCCATCCTTATTCGGATGCTCCTCCGAGAAATAAAAAAGTGAGTGTTTGGTTGTTTTTTGTTTTAACATAGTGTGGGGGAGGGGTATTGCACTGTTTTTACTTTGAAAAGTCTGTGGATTTTGAGTGGATTCTTTTATGTTTGGTTTTGTTAAGGTAACTTCTTACCTAATGATGATGGTCTATCAGCTTTTCTCATTGTAGCTACATATTTGTGGCTTGCATGTGTAGAAAAAGGCTCTGAAAACAAAACAGTCCACTCCCTGTAGCCTCAGGGTAGTGATCTTCTCTGTTTCAGCAACCCTTCTTTCTTCTTATCAATGGGATTGGGGAGGAATTAGAATAATTCTCCAGGTCCCATAGGATGCCTCTTGCCTTTTTCACCGCCTGATGCTGACTGCTTATGGCTTCTGTGCTGTCAGTAAAGTTAAGGACCAGGCCTTGGGCAAAGATTTGCCAAAGCCAGAGAAGCTGGTTCTTTGCATGGGACCCAGAACAATTCTTGCTTATCTGCCAGGAAGACCAAGCTTGTGGGTTTCTGTTGTTCAGATGAGTGCTTCACTTAACAGTCCTGCTGCTTTACTTGAAGGAAATGGAAATTATTTTTTTGCACTTTGAGGGGAAATTATTATTTCATTTCTGAATACTTTTTTTTTTTACTTCTAAACAAAGACCCTGGTAGCTACAGGGCTTGGGACTTTTAAAGTTTTGATTTAAAACTTCTGCTTAACTCCTAAAGGACCCTTTTATTTATGCATAAACAGAAATACTGACATTTACCACAGATCTTGTGTGTAGTTGTAAGTTCCATCAGTTTCTACAATTCTACTGCTATTTAGGGTAGCTCTGGAGTTGCTGATGACTGGGGTTTTTTTAAGTGATTACTCAGGTGACCAGACTAGTGTAGGTAAAGTGAGAGAGGTAATTTGACTGCTTGAGGTTCCTTTGACATGCATTTGATCAGATAAAAACTATTTATAAGGCATTAAAAACCTAATTTTAAGATTTTTCTTTTTATTTTTCATTCCCAAATGATATCTGTCTTGGATGGCATTTCTGAGGCCAGGAGGTATTTACTTGCTTTCAGTTGTTGAACTGTAGTGCCTTTGTAACCAGGGCTGATACTACTTTATCCATATATTTATACTGTAACAATTTATTTTTATTAAAGGAGGATTCCCTAATTCACTGTGAAGAAAATTCTCCTTTGTTACATCAGGCACAGAGACATTGAAGACTTGTTTCAGTCAATGTGTGTATTTCACTGGTGGGTGGGAGTGGAAATGTGTATAAAAACTTTTTTCAACAGAGATCTGATGCCTCTTAAGAGTAATGGTGTGTATTTACCTTGAGGCTGACTGCAGACCTCACAAGGGTGTTTAGATCAAGCTGTCACTGGCTTTGGAGGAGGCCTGAAACTGTAACAAGTTGACATTATTTGTAATTAAACTATTTGGAAAATTTTAAATAAAACTTGAGTCATTGTCTCTGATGGTTGGATCTGGATTTTCCCCCCTTCTTTATTAAGGATTCTTTTATGTGATCTCAAAGAAGTTAATGCAATTCTGCTTCTCAAAATACGCATATAACTATTCGTACTAAGTTTCTTTTAGCCACTTTGTGATCTGCATATCATTTAATGAATTATATGAGAGAGAACTACTTATAGCTTTTTTTCCTGCTATCATAAAATTTAGAGTTCACTGTGGGGATTCTGAGGACGGCCTTTGCATGTAACTCTAGGCTGGTTGCTACTCTTTGCTGTGATTTCAGTGGTCAATGCAGTTTTTAAGAGGCAGTTTTAAAGACACTGCTGTAAATGACTATTAAATGTCTTCTAGCATTGAATTCCGGAGTTCAGGGATTAAACAAAGTCTTTGGAGAAATGGATATATATCCATAAGTTACATCTGTCAGAGATGCAAGAGTATGCATGGGCATAATATTAGCTAAAAATTGTAATAAAATTACTAATACATGTATGTGCTTAAAACCTCCTCTGTAATATACCTGCTTAATAGTACTTGTGTGTGCATGGTTCTGTTTATTACAACACCTCTAAGAAACTAAAATGTATGTAGATGGGACAGTTGAACTACTTCTAGCAAGAAGATTTTGTGTAGCCTATGACGATATGTGGAGTTGATAATCAACACTGTAGTCAACTGGCTGCATATAAAACTATGTTTATTGCTGTACTGGAAAAGGTAGGGGAGCAGAGCCACAACTTTTTCTTTCAGGTGTATTTACCTGAAATTAGTGTATTTACCTGGAATTTTAAAGACTTCTGACTAAAATCTTGAGCACATCGACCTTTTAGAAGCTATAAACTCCTGCAATACAGTACACATTAAAAATAACAACAGTCTTCTTTTGGTACATGAAAATAAAGAAATACAAGTAGTGACTTGTGGTTCAGCTAAACAAAATGACTAAACTGATCTAAGAGTTTACTGATGCCAAAAAAAGAGCAGGCTGTGCTCTACTACCTTTCATGTGCTGAATTAGGTGCTCCTCTAGTCCCTTAGTGAACCAGCTCAACTGCTAATATGACAGAAAACCATCTTGGCTGTTATTTCTCCAGACTGGCACAATGAGTCAATTCAGCAAAGAATTAGATGAGTGCCAAAGCAAAGCAAGAGAGAGAGAGAGGCCTGTGACTGAGCAGAAGGGAGCAGGGTTAGCCCCCTTGAATGGCAGAAATTCTTAAATCATGTAAGCCTGTCTTGTCTGACTGCACTAGTTAATATAGAGTTCTGAATATAACACACTTTCTCCCCCCTCCCTCTAGCCCAAGCACTCCTCCTACAAGGCAAGCTGAATATCAACTTAAGCATTTTTGTTCCAACACAAAAGGAAGCCGACAAGATCTTGAATTGTGAGAAAATTCATCTATGAAATTCTTAAGCAGAAATAATTTGGAAATTATTCAGGTGCTATCTCAAATGACAGTGTGATTAGTACAGACTAACCAGGAGAGGCTTCTCTGCTAAAGATAACTAACACTTTCTAACTAACTGAACCTATTCCTGTCTAAGCTGATACATTATTTATACCATTTGTTTGAAATTAAAGCTATTGGAAGTTATCTTTTTAAAAAGTATTCAGAATGGGCTCTTCTAATTGACAGTGAATTCTCTAGTTGATTGGCCTCAAAAGACCTTTGGTTTGACAGAGCAGAGCAGTTCTTTTGAATGATGGAATCTTCTTTTAATAAATCCAGTATTTATTATTGTACCTTAAATTTTAAAAATGTTCTTTGAACTTGTAGTAGTAGTACCCTGTACAACACACGTTGGACTTCCACTGTTAGCTTTAGTCTTAAGACAGGAACAATATGGAATCAATATTAAGCAGCACAACTTCCTTTAGCTTGTGTTTTGTAACTTTTTCCTTTTTTTTTGAAAAAAGAAACTTGTCATCACCTAAATTAGTGGAACTCGTGTTTCTAGCACTTTGTTTTTATCCATGTTCCTCACCAAACATCATCATTCCCTTGTGTCCTCCCAGATATCCTGTGATATCCCTTCTTCAAATTGTGCAGCAGCTGCTATGTAGCTCTAAGCATCCCTATTGCTTGCTGACTACTGCCAAGAAGGAAGATGTACATTTGATACTCTACCTTGATGGAGTCCCCTATTTCATTTTAGTTTTGGCAGTTGCTCTTACTACTACAACTTTCATGAAAGTCATCCTTGAAACTTCTCAAATTTTGTTGAAACTAGTCATTTACATTACAAATTGCTGGGAGCAGAGCACCATTGGTGTAAATAAAAACCTGAAGCTGCTGCCAGAGCAGGCACAACCTATTCCATGCTGCACTTGTTTTCGTTTATCACCTTCGTGCGATCTGACCTCTGCTTCAAAAGCTTGTTTCCTCCCTTCCAGCTCTTCGGGGGAGCATGTCTCCTCTACTTTTACAGCTTTTTCCTAATAATGTGTTGTCCTTCAAATCCCCTGGGTCTGACCATTGCTGCCCCCTCCCTTCCCCCATCTGCCTGGCTAAGGTCTGAAGTGGCCTGTGAACTGAGCAGAGGGGAGCTGGGACTGGAGCTGTTGTTGCAGTAATGCTTCCTGTCACCAGTACCTTTCCAGGTCCAGAGCCCTGCCTGTTAGAGCTGGGCTGGACTGTCTCTTGCTAGAGCCCTGCTTTGTAACATGCTAAACTCTTAGTTCTGTGGCTTCTTGCACTCCATGACATAGCACTGTGTTCACAGGCTGCATGCATCCTGCGGCTTTCCATGCTCCTGGACCCCTCCAGGCTGGAGTTACATCCAGGCCCAGGGCAGGTGTTTCACTTCTTCCCTTTTATGATTCTGTGCTGCTGCCTCTGCCATTGTAAACCAGACCTGTAGAAGGATGTTGGCACAGATGCAGGGTGTGATTACATGTACCCAAACTCAGATTTGTTCTATTGGTTCAGCTACCACAACCAGAGGAAATCTTGCTGTTCCCTGGGCGGAAAAATCAGACCATCCCTGATGGAACCTGTCAGTTCAGTTCACTTATAATGGGTGATGAAGCT
The DNA here is from genome assembly GCF_003945595.2 of Pipra filicauda. Lineage (NCBI taxonomy): Eukaryota > Metazoa > Chordata > Aves > Passeriformes > Pipridae > Pipra > Pipra filicauda. The sequence continues at coordinate 1,688,493 of NW_024104310.1, forward strand.
GCATAAACCATACTGTCACTGCTCATAATCTGTTAGAGAGCTAGTTCTTTACGCCCACCGTGAGCCTAAGTTTTCAGATCTTAGACAGCAGTTGTGTTTGAAAGCAATACCCATAATTAACTGGGTTGTGAATGTATGAAGATGGTCTGGTGCGTGTAGTACAATGACTGCTGGTATGGCTGTGCTGGTAAATCTCCCCAGCTCATGGGCATCCTCTGGAGTTTTTGTCAATTAGAAACCAAAACAAATGACATGAGCAAAATTACTTCTCCCCCACACCACCCCAGCCAAGATGGGTATATGGTAAGGCTTGGGTTTGAAGTATATTTTCATTGGCTTTACCTTTTTTTTTAATCAGTCATGTAAATGACTCTCCTATACCAACATAAGTTTCTAATAGAGAACTCATTTTGTCTTTTTAGTGCAGTCTAGGTAAAGTAGAAGTTCTTACTCTTTATACATGCATATATGTGTACATACATATTTTAAAAAGAAAAACCTTTGAAATTACAAGTGCTTATGCTTAAGTGTAAATATACTTTTGTAAATCATATTTTAGTTCTACTTAACACCTTAGGAGTTAGGAAATATTTTTGTGCTTTGTTGCAAAGTGCATATGAAAAATGGTCTTTTTTAGAACTTTTCATGTCTTAAGAGAAAGTCCCTGCTGTTCTGAGTGTGGGTCTGTTATTTCCAGTTTTGCAAAGGACTGAGCACCAATGTTTTTAGCATGCAAAACACTTGTTTTAATTACTTTTATTTTCAACTGAATGGAACTCAATATAACATTTTCTTGAACTCCCTGGTTTGAAGCTAATAAATTGACTGGAAAATGTAAGGTTTTCCTTTTCTGATGTATGATTAAATATTGTGACAATGTTCCTGGTCTGTTATTTGTTCCACTTGAGATCTACATGTTGGATAGTAGATATTCAGAAAAGAAAATAGCGTGCTTCTTGCTGTGATGCTGGTAAAAGCTATGGATTTTTTTTGGCAGGGGCAAGAGTGTAAAGGTAGTCTATATAATAAAGGCTACAAATACAAGATGGAACTTACTGTATCTTTTGAACTACTTGCTCAGAATATGTAATTTGGAATATTTATATCCTTAGCAAACACTTGGAAATTTCATGACCTGTAAATGCTTTTGAATTACTGTCTCAACAATTCAAACGTATATTAGAGAGAGTGCATTTTTTATTTTAAGATAAATCTTCTTCAATTTTGCCAATTTAAACAGAGGAGTTTACTGGAAAATGTTTTCATCCAATTTTATTTCATTCAGCTATCAGATGAATTACACAAGATACCTGCATTTTCATAAATGTTTGCTTTGCCTATTTCAGTGATCGCTGTGGAGAAGACCCAAACCAGAAAGTAATCCATGGGGTTATTAACTCCTTTGTTCATGTTGAACAGTATAAGAAAAAATTCCCCCTAAAGGTAGATACATATTTCTGATTCTATGTTTTTAATTTTGAATGTTAAGCCAGTATATGCATTATTTGCCCTTTAAAAAAAATTCTCCCTTCTAGTTTTATCAGGAAATTTTTGAGTGTCCTTTTCTGAATGAAACAGGGGAGTATTATAAACAAGAAGCTTCAAATTTATTGCAAGAGTCAAATTGCTCACAGTACATGGAGAAGGTAAGACATTCTTTGGTACACGTGCAGTAACTAAAATCTAGTATTATCATTTTACTGATGATACATGTTTTCCTCTACAGTTATAGTTGCTCTTTGTTATGCTTTCATGCAATACTTTTTAGTGACATGGTTAATCTGAACATAAACTACAAACCTTACTATGGATGGATGGTTGGCATCAAAATATATCATAATAAATAATAAATTAGCAGCATGTAAAGTAAAAAAAAAAGACAAAAATAAAACACGGATCAGGTTGATCAGTATTCTTCACTTCCTTGTTTTCTTTCAGTTTGGAGTAGCATAAGATGAGAGTTTTTGCATCATAGTGGTTAAAGAAGACTTTAAGTTGTTACAGAGCATTATTAAAAATTACATACTCTGAGATGGATTTTCTTTTGTTTTGCTGTGTGGTGTATAAAGTCAAGTAGTTTAACTTGTAATTCTTATACCTCGTTTGAGAAAACAAAGATTAATACAAGACTAGGAGTCAGTCCTTGGTGCTATACTGTCCACACTACTAATATAGAAAAGTTGAGGAGAAGGCTGTGAAATTGCTTTTAACCATAAGGAGCATAAGCTAATGGTTGCACACCTGTGGTGAAATTTAGGGACAGGCTAAGACTTATACTAAACCAAAAGCAATGCAGATTAATTTTGCCTATTGTTAACACTCTGCAGCTGCACTGCTCTCCCTAGACTCCCCTCATATTCACAGGATGTAAGTGCTTTTATGTGAGCATTCATATGACTTATTTTATGATGCCTATTTCCTTCCTGTACCTATTGAGCAGATGTTTTATGTACAAGCAGATGGATTTGGAGCAGTAAAGTGGTTCTTATAGTCTCTTATAGTTAGGTATTGTCATAAAACTTTCTCCAGAAAGAGCAAGAAGCGTGGTAAGAGAAATGGGGGAAAACTGGTCACAAAGTTGAAGGGAAAAAGAAGTTTTGAGAACTACTGAAAGCTGCTAGTCAGTATTTGGAGTAAATTATATTATTTCAGCAATAGCCTGATTCAAAAGAGCAAATTTAATTTTTTGGCATCCTGCACATGTTCTTTTGTAATTTTTACTTATTCTTGTGTTTCACGTTGCATACATATAGTGCTGTATATTCTGTTTCTATTTTGGTTGTTAGTATTTCTTCAGCTCTCAGTTTGAACACTTGTCTGCAGGTTTTAGGTAGATTAAAAGATGAAGAAATGAGGTGTCGGAAATACTTGCATCCCAGCTCATATGGCAAAGTGATTCATGAATGCCAACAGAGGATGGTAGCTGATCACTTGCAGTTTCTACATGCAGAATGTCACAATATTATCAGACAAGAGAAAAGAAGTGGTAAGTGTGTAGTCACAAAAAGCATAAAATGATTTTTGTTTTATTCATTTAACATTGGGATTTCCTATCTTTTCAATGGCCTTCTGTGCACTTAAGTACTTTCAGCTAACGTTACTTACCTAGAAATCCTAATTCAACCCTGAATTACGTTTTCTTTTACCATGTAATTAACTTTCATTCTTCCAAATATGTAGTCAAAACCTTCTTTTTACTGTTAACAACCCTACTTTTGGCCAGTGCTCTTTCTCTTTCCTTGTCTTAGCTTAAAAACGCACTGAAGTCCTGTGTCCTGTAGAATTGATCATATTTTATGTTTGTGTTTTCATTTGTAAACCAATGGCTCTGTCTTTACAGATTTCTTCATCATCAATTGACAGGTCAGGATTATAGAATATTTTGGCTTCTTTTCACAGCCACTTTTTTTTGTCCTGAATCTTTTGTGACCTCTTGTCCCAAATCCTTTTTAAAGAAGGAGATGTTCTTATAAATAGATTCCTTGCCTGACTGAAAAAAAGTCTTTCTGATGACTACTACATGCTTCTTACCCTTGAAAGAATGCTTATTCTTGCATGGAAGATGGTATCTATTATGTGAGACAAATTATTTTTTCACAGCCAAACTCAAATTGTATCTAATAATAGTGTTCAGTTTCCAGAGTGTTTTCCAAGTTTGATCAGAGCTTGGATCTGTTTTTTAGCAGGGGAAGGGGGCAGGAATAAAAAAATCATAAAAATAGCAGTTGCTTATTTATAGCTTTTCTAACCTGAGAAAAATTTCAAGCCACCACTGGCACAGTATTTCTCCATACTAGCCCACCTCTCTTTTTGGACTCTCTCCTAAAGAAGCAGTATTGGAAGAGTGAGTTAGTCACAGTGTCAGGACTCAGTAAATACTGGTATTAGCCCTACTCTTTCCTTTTATTATTTTGTCAGTGATCCAGTGTATGTTACTTTTTTTTTCAAAACAGTCTGGTTTCAGTCTTTAAGAAGTTCTGTGTGAAATTATGATACTACTCAAGGATGAAGGACCACCGCTTCCCTAAGATCCTGCTCTGTGGTGAACTTGCCACTGGCTGCCGCAAGAGAGGAGCCCCAAAGAAAAGATACAAGGACTCCCTGAAACAACATCTCAGCCTTGGCCATATTGATCACCATAACTGGTCCACTCTGGCCTCCAATCGGCAGGCCTGGAGACACACCATCTATAACGCAGCTGTCTCCTTTGAGAACACACGCAGGATCACTCTCAAGGAGAAAAGGCAACGCAGAAAGAACCGTGTATTGCAGAATACACCATCTAAGGAGTCTTTCTGCTGTGCCTTTTGCAATCGGATATGTCTGTCTCGTATTGGCCTCATAAGCCACCAGCGTGCCTGTAGCGAATGTGGATAGAGCCTTCCCAAATCTTCGTTCACGAAGCCCAGCCATGATGATGATTAAGTGTCAATTTTCAGTGTTTCTAACCATATTCTATAAAAATGTATCTCTGTTACAGACATGGCAAATATGTATACTCTGCTTCGTGCTGTGTCAAGTGGTTTACCTCATATGATTCAGGAACTACAAAACCATATCCATGATGAGGGCCTTAGAGCAACCAGCAATCTTTCTCAGGAAAATGTGAGTTTCCTCAGGCAGCTGAAATTACCTATTTGATTAACAGTCTTGATTAACTGTTTGCTCTTTTCCTGTTTTTTTTTTTTAATTTTGTCTGTATGAAATTAGTTTGGAACATGATGGATAACTTGTAACCTCTGATCAGCATGGTTAACTGTGTGACATATGTCTATCCTGAGAGTTGATTGTTGTGATCTAACCAGAAACAACTGCAGCTAGATATTTCTCATTGTTGCTTGTTACATGCTGTCAGGGCAAGTAGGTCCTTTTGTTCCATGTATGTATTTTTTCCTGAGTTTCTCTTAAGTCAGTGGCATTTGCTGTTCTTGTATATTAGGAACCAGTGATTCCATTTAGTTTAATTATGTAGTATTTGTAAAGACTTGACATCCTGCCCTGATTTCAGTGTGATGTTTTTCACTAATAGCTTTGTAGTCTCATATTTTTATGTTTCTGAAAATACTCTAGCTTAATTATTTTACTAAAGTGCATTTTCAGTTCATATGTATTTAAATTACTCAATTCCATATTTATTCCTCTCGCATTGCTGTTCAGACACAAACAACAAGCTTTCATTTGACATTATATTTGTACATGTGTGTACAACTTGCTGTCTAGATCTGTGCTCACTTTAGGATGGTGACTTTAGCCATCCAGTGTTTGTATCTATAATAATACATAAATACAAACTGTTGTAAATTCACTAATTTACTGACTGCACAGGAGTGCTTACTCTTCTGTGACTCCTGTGTGCATACAGAAAATGGACTGAAGTCTTTAGTAGTATATTTTGCTTTCATATTATTTGTAGATTTATTGAGCTTATTCTTTCGAACTTACAGGGTCTACACAGGGAAATAAATACAGAGCCATGAGGGTGGTGACAATTCACAACCTTATGTAGATACTTTCACAGTGTCTCTGTAGGGGCTCCTCCAGCTCCTGTCAGTCCTCTCTATACACAGTGGGATGCTAAAACGTAGTGCATGAAATTCAATTGATAACTGTCCTATGGAGGAAAATGCAAAGGGATCATCCAGATTTTGTGTCTCTGAAGTCGGTGTGTAGGAGAAGCAGCCGTTTACGTACTTCAGTTGCGTTTTGGCTTGATTACTGTATTTATGTGTTAGCATTAATGGTTTTTGGAAAGGCTAATAAAGGATTTTAGGGTATGATCCAAAAAATTAGATTACATGAGAGCAGTATAGACCCAAATCTATGTTGGATAGCAGGACTGTAAATGTAGCCTGGTCTTTTTATTTCCAAAACATGCTCTAGGACAGTCGTGTGAGAGTACAACAGTGCAGAACCAATCCTCTCAATGACTTAATCACTGTGGTATTAACTTTTATAAAAAAGAGTAATTAGGAAAAAAATCTACAACTAAGGTAGATATGTTTATACATAGATAATACTACTTTTCTCATTAACTTGCTTTCTGTTTTATTTACCTCCCTTTAGATGCCAACTCAGTTTGTGGAGTCAGTTTTGGAAGTACATAGTAAATTTGTGCAACTCATCAACACTGTTTTGAATGGTGATCAACACTTTATGAGTGCCCTTGACAAGGTAACTTTTACTTAAGTAAACAAGGGATTGGAAAACAAAATTCGGGACCCTGTTTCAGCCTCACCAGAATTCTTCAGAGCATCAACACATGTTCAAAGATAGAGTTTTTATGCAGTTTTTCTAGCTTAGAAATGCAATGGAACAAAAGACAAGCCAGTGTTAGAGGGAAAGATATGTACAGAGGAAACCACTTTAATACTTTAATGTTTTCAGAAAGAAAGGCCTTTCTTTTCATCACATTTCATAACACGAAAAGGATGCTGACACATTTAGTGTAAATGTAAGTGCAGATAATAGACAACTTGTGTTTGGGAGGTTTGGTAATTCTTAAATGCATTTGAACTTGAATTTGCTTCCTGACATAATGTTTGACTCTGAGTGCTTTTAGTATTACTTACATAGAATATTTGCAGTCAACTTGAAAAATCTAAACGAAGAGTATCTGAAAACTTACATTAACTCAATCACTGTCACAATAGGTAACTTTTTGCAGGAGAGAGCTGCAGTTGAAGTTAAATAATAAATTTAGGGAAAGAGGCTTGCTACTCTTTTATTTTAACATAACAGTTCTAATTGTTATAAAGTTTAATAATAATAATTATTGATTGTAACTATTAATTGTAAGTATCTTTCCTGTCTATAATTTCCTGTCATGGGAGGTAGACATATGGTTCATTGCTCTTTTGTGGTGTTTATAATAATTGCAGTTTGTAATCAGGGTCCTAGTCTAAGCTTTGATAATTTTCAGCCAAGGTTAGTATGAAAAGGCATAGTGAAGAAGGTACCAATAATAGCACCAATAGTAGTTACCCATTTGTATTTGTGATATGGAGAAAGTAACTATTTATCATTTTAAAACAAATACTTATCTCAGTGCCAAACACATTTCTGTCTCCACTGCAATTAATGTCATGTACCAGAAGGTGGAGTAACACGAGGTTGACAACTACCTTTGGCATATAGCAACATGGGTTTTGTTAGATACATCGCTTTTTCACTTCAGTGATCATTCTTACAATAAATATTTAAAATATTAATCTCTTGTTAATTTTTCATGGTGGAGATAAAAACTGCTGCCTCCAGTTTTATTGCAAAAAAGTGCTCCAAACTTCAAAGTTTCCTATTCCAAGTCATGCATTCCTTTCTCACAGGGATTCTAGAGACCTACTACCAAGTTTTGAAATGTTGATGTATTGTACAAAAACGTTGGTTGTCAGTTCATCTTGATAATAAGAACAATATTTTCCTTCCATAGAGGAACTGTAATTCCTGGGAACTATAATCACACAGTATTTTTGGTTCAATGTTAGTTTAAAACGTTAATTTAAATGTGATGTATGGTTTAGAAACTCGATTATTCTAACATCTTTTTTTCCATTCTAAACTTTCATTATCTTCTTCCTTTTCTTTTTATCATATTCAGGTTTTCTTTAGCCACCATATTGTTTGTACTGTATTGCTTCAAATTTCTACTTTGAACAATATTTTTCTCCTCTTTAGTCTATCAAAAAATCCCACAACCAAAATAACTTTTAGTTTTTACTGTTGTGAGCACACCATATATGCTTTTCAGTTCAAGATACATGCTGTCGATATAATCTGCTGTTGTTGTGCTGGTGTTCGAATCTGCTTTATTTGCAATTATTCCTAAGCCTCTTTCCATCCATACTTTTGCACCATAATATTGCTGTATTCAAAAATCTTCATACTTCTGCAAAGTTTCTAATCAGAACTTGATTTGTTCTCCCATTTTCTGTAATTAGCTTCTGTTCCTCTACTCTTTCCACTGTTACTTAACTCTCAACTTAAACAACCAAAATCTCCCAGGGCAGTAATTGAAACCCTTTTATTCATTGTTTCTTTTTTGATCCCCCTTTGTGTAATTCAGTTTTATAGTGTCTCAGATGGTCTTTGCCTTGAGCATTTTTTTTTTGATTTCTTCAAATCTCATAAAAGAAAAAGGTGTAAGTAATTTACAATTTTTCTCTTTGCTCTATGTTCTTATGTAGGCTTTGACATCAGTAGTTAACTATAGGGAACCCAAGTCAATCTGCAAAGCACCTGAGTTGGTAAGTGATACAAGCAGAAACTAAGAATTCTTGTTTATAATTGTCAAATCAATTGGCACAGGGTCCCTCACATGAATATCCAATTCTTACACTGGGTCACCCTCAGGTGTGTATTTCAGTAGTAGCAGTTTAACTTGCACACATGTTTTGTGGGTGTGCAGAGTTGTTATGGTCCTATTTTTTGATATAGACTGTATTTTCTGCGGATGTAGAATGTATAGTTAACCCATGAATACAGCCTTGTAATAGAATGTGAGACTGTAGACTGTGACTTATTTCACATTTGAACTTTGTGTAGAAGTTTGGAATACCTTGGCATACATTTGTTCTCAAGCTTGACAGGTAGATTTGGGTTTGATTTTTCTTTTTCTAATTTGAGCTGGCCAAGTACTGTGACAACTTGTTGAAGAAATCAGCAAAAGGAATGACAGAGAATGAAGTAGAAGACAAACTTACAAGTTTCATTACTGTTTTCAAATACATTGATGACAAAGATGTATTCCAAAAGGTAACTTTTTATATTCAATAAAGGTTAAAATATTACATTTAAAGCATACTTGAAGCATGCAATTATGCTTCTTAAAATCCTCATATCTGTTTTTTTTCAATGCAGTTCTATGCCAGAATGTTGGCAAAAAGATTAATTCATGGTTTGTCTATGTCTATGGATTCTGAAGAAGCCATGATAAATAAACTAAAGGTAACGTAATATTCTTCTAACACAGAATGAACAAAGGAACATGTAGTGTTGAGAGGGAGCAGCAGAGGGTGCCAGAGGTAACTTAGCAGTCAGTAGGTCTGTTTCCAATAGCTGAAAGGAACAACTAGTTTTTTGGTAGTCTGTGAAAGATATATGGCCAAGTATCATCTAGGCATTTGAGATTTTTATAAGGTTTTGGGTAGTTTTATTAGATGGGTTCAAATAATTCATATTAACATTATAAAAGTACCAAGGACTTTCATAGACATGTCTGTCTTTAAATTTTATAGGATAACATTGTTCATGTAGATCATTGTGTATAGAGTGAAACTAAGATAAATCTGGTAATTTTATTTTACAATGTTTGTTTTCTATTGTAACTAGTGTTTTCTGTAAACGTAACAACACTTCTGCTGACTAGATTTTCATATTGTAGTAGTGAGTGGGCATAATTTATACAATAAGGACTGTTTTCACTGTGAAACCTCTTACAATATTTCTTCACAGCAAGCCTGTGGTTATGAATTTACCAGCAAGCTCCACCGAATGTATACAGACATGAGTGTTAGTGCTGATCTCAACAATAAATTCAACAACTTTATCAAAAACCAGGACACGATTATAGATTTGGGAATTAGCTTTCAGATATATGTTCTACAGGTACTAATGTATGTTTATTACTACTGAGTTACTTGTGCTTATTTTTTATGTTTTGATAACAAGTGAACAATTTTTCTAACTATGAATGCTTCTTTGTATGGAAACTGATACCTTGTGATTATTGTAGGGTAATATTTATTTTTCTAGTGTTGCTTTTTAAAATTAACCCAGTAGCTCACTAAACAGTAGTGATATAAAATGTCTTGTGCTTTCAACTTCAGTTAATACCTCACTGGGGTGTGCATAAGGAGCAGTAAAAAATGAACAGTAAAACTTCTGGGATCAATTGATTGTCTTATGACATAATGTACACTATAGATCTGTTTAAGAGTGTTATTTTTTTCTTAATGTATATGTTGTCTGAAAATGTTAATGCTTTTATTTTTTCCCAATATCTTTAGGCTGGTGCATGGCCTCTAACTCAGGCTCCTTCTTCTACATTTGCAATTCCTCAGGAACTGGAAAAAAGTGTACAGATGGTAGGTTAGTAGGAGGCTTCTTGTAAACATGTGGAAAATGTAAAATAACTCCAAATAAAAGATCATCACTCGAACAGAGAAAAACCTGAGCTGCTTCGTTTTGTTTGTAAATTGTGGATATCCTGTTTCCAGTCCATAGGAGATGTGGAAGGGTCACTCAAATACTTTACTGAATTTATGTATGTATTTGCATAGCTTTTCTTTATTTTTAACATCTCTCTTCTACACTTTGTAATTGCTGAGGGAGATGTTAATAAAAGCAATTAAGCCAACTAGGTTGGTTCTTTCTTTAAAACCAATTCCTAATATTTAAAGAAAAGATTCTGTTTCTAATATTAAATATGAACAGATATGATAGCAGATTAAGATGCAAATACAGGGGTTTTGTCCTGTATATCATAGGAGCTATTCAAAATCAAGCTTTGTGCAAACTTCTTTAAGGCTAATTTTATGATTTCTCAAAGCAATAAAGGTTTTACTTTGGTCAAATATTCTTTTCTTACGTGATTATTTCTACTTTGTAGAGGTAAGTATTTTGTTGGTTTTGATTGTATTATTGTGTTCTAAATGTTACCTGTACCATGTGTGTTGATCTTTTTTGAAGTGTATTTAATGGTGAAGTACAATTTACACAATAAAAATTTTGTATTATTGGACATAACAGATTTTTAAAAGCAGTTTTTATACCTTAATTTACTATCTGATGTAAATTATAATGGTAAATGTCTGTTTCTGTGGTGAGGGAGCTTTTTCACATATTGCTACTGAGTTTTAGAACTATTTATTCTGCTATATTTCCCCTCTAGTAGGTGGCACTTTTAGCAATATAATAGTTTCCAATCCATACTATGCAGTCACCAGAAGGTGATTGATGAGATTTTCCTGTTCTTTGTGAGTTCAAAGTAGGAGTATTGTCAGTTGTGTCTCAGCTGGAAAATTGTTACAGGCTTCTGTATCAGAAGCAGCTTAGAGTCTGGATTGCTTGCCTAATTTCACTGTTTTGCCAGTTTAAAGGAGCAAATTTAGTCATAGCTAGAGTCAGTGCCCTAAATTATAATTTCCTAAGGCAATAGAATATGACTTTGGGGGGGTCTTTGAAAATTGTCTGACAATGTATTTACTGTTAAGTTTCATCATTTGACCCATAGAGAGAGAATTCTCTCAGGATTCTGGCCAGGATTTAGAAAGAAAAAAACCATTTTGCAATTGCACTCCAAAATATGTGAATAACTGGGCAAGCTGTTTAGCAGCTTTTTCTGAGACTGCTGGAGCTTCCTGTAAATATATATTTATCTGAATGGTGTACATATACTGGTATTCATACTGTGTAAGCTTGTGGGTGGAGAAACACCCGATTCTTAAAGAGGTCAAAAGTTCCTGTTTTTGTGTTTTCCTTCAATGTTAATCAGAGTTGCCAGACCAAATTGGAATAAGCCAAACTGATGTGTACACAGTGTTGGCTATGGGGGTTTAGAGAGTTTGATCCCGTTTTAGGTAAAGGTTCTTTGAATGTGCTTAAGTTTTTCTCATTACCAGAGGTAAACCTTATCAGGATTCAGTCATCGTCATGTTCCAAAGGAAAATGCTGCATGAATTGATCTGCAATGTTTGCATCCAGTAGGGTGAACATAAAGCCAGTATTTCTTCATTAGGGTGGTAGGGTGATAATAAACTATTATAAGTAGTTGCATGTGTGACTAATTGAAGCTCATTTTGTTTTGCAGTTTGAATTATTTTACAGTCAGCATTTTAGTGGAAGGAAGCTTACTTGGTTACATTATCTTTGTACAGGTAAAAACAAGTGCTTTGCTAAACTTACGATCTATACAACTGAGTTATTTGCTAGAAGTCCTTTTCAAATGGCAACAGACTGTGGAGTTGGAACAATATTTTGCCTATAAAGTCAACACATTATTTTGCATTATAAATTAATATTTACTACATAATATTTCCAAAACTTATGTTTTGTAAACTTGCATGTGTTACCTGTGATTTATTAAATCCAAGTAAAATTAGAGTTGTATGTTCTTAACTACAAAACAGCACTACAGAACTGCTGAGTTAATAACAACTGACCTGGAATAGTTTTTGTAGTATAGCTGTCCCTTAGATAAATATGAAATAATTTTAAGAATGCATATTATACTACTTTAATCAGGTATGTGACTATCTAAGTAAACAAATATTTATATTTACTATATGGGAGTACATGTTAACATCTTAGAAGATATATATAAAATTATAGTTTATTTTAGTAAGTGTCAGTAAATCATGTTTTATTTCAAATGCTTTCAGTATCGGGCTTTAACAACTGAGCACCACAGCATATTACATGGAGATGAAAAACCAGACTAGCATACAACAATATACTGTTATGAAAATCTAGTTGGAATTTCCGTTTTTATTATTATTATAAATTATATTGCATTATTCAAAACAGTATTGTTCTAGTATTCATAGTTAGTCAGAGGGGTTTTTTTGTTGTAGGTCACATTCTGTAACTGTGAATTCACAACACCGGTTGTCATCATCCCATTTCAAGTGTAAAATGGAAGTTTGAATTGAATGTCTGGAAATGTGTGAGGAGTTCTGGTAGTTAAACTTCAGATGACTTTTCAGCACCTTCCATCAGTTTATAAAATACTGTTGTATCATTACAGGTGAAGTAAAAATGAACTATTTGTGCAAACCTTATGTAGCCATGGTCACAACATACCAAATGGCAGTGTTGCTTGCCTTCAACAACAGTGAGACTGTCAGTTACAAGGAGCTTCAGGACAGCACACAAATGAATGAGAAGGAACTGACAAAAACCATCAAATCTTTGCTTGATGTCAAAATGATAAACCATGACTCAGACAAGGTATGCCATGATGATATACAAGAGTTTCACATTTTCGGTCTTGTCATTCTGATATTTCTTGAGGGCTTTGTTTTAATATAAAATAATCCATTGTTTAATCTCAAAACTGTATTATTGACCCTTGTGAACAATTATAAATTTGTATTTTTAAGGAAAGAGATAGGAGGAAGTAGACTGTCTGCCATATAGGCTTTCCATGCCTATAGCAGCATGGTCTACTGAACAGATAATAAAGCTGGGACTGTTTATTGCTTCTGTTGCATTTCATACATATGCCTTTAGACTCACCACTGTTGGAGGGGAATACACCACTTTTGAAGTTGTATTGAATCAGGGGAAGGAGCCTGAGTTGTAAACCAGAATCTTACAGCTGTCCTAAAAAGATATTTGTGGGATTAAGAGACTGAAAGCAACAGCAACGGGGTTCTTCCTTGCTGACAGATTACAGGAGATGGAAAGAGAGCAAGGAGGGTTTGTTTGAGAGGATTTTTGCTGCATTTTGCCGAACTTATCATTCCAGGAGTTTCATGGAATTCCAGTAATATCTGAGCTTTGTTTGTGATTAAGGCAATGGTTGATAAAGGTTCTGTTTCTGACTGTCTCATCCTTCTGTATGGCCTATGTGAAACCAGTTACCCTTTTTCCCATACAGCAAAGGACACAGAGGTCTGTTAAGTAAGAAACATGACAGAAGTGCCTGTGCATCCTGTACAGACATTAGCATGTGCTTCCAGCTAGCCCAGAAAGCCCACTATTCAGACAGTATCAGACAGAAGGTACAGAGATAAGCTGTTCAGTTCGCTTTTGAGAAGAATTCTAAAGCTGCTCTGATGGCAGGAAAATTTTAAGAAATGGGAAGTGAGATTACAAGGAAGATCTGATGCTTGACTAAAGCATAGGACATGCTTCCAATGTCTAGAAATGAGCTCAGGTTGGAACAATAGCTGGGAAGATGTCTGTTAAACCATGAGTCAAATAAAACACTGGGAGCTATTAAAGAAAACAGTGAAACTTTTCATTATCTTAGGAAGTTGCCCATTATTTAGAGGATTTACCTTTACTTATGTCTGTTGTATAAGGTTTGCCCAGTTCCTTTAAGGATATGTTATTGAAGAGGGAATGATTCAGCTTTCCAACCCTTTCACCCTTTAATGTTTACCACTGCATTTTCTAGCTCTTGGCCTTCCAAACTATTGTATTCAAGCATCTTTGCTATTTCTGTTTTCTTTGCACTCTCTCCAGTAATGTGATAGCAGATTTGTAGACAGCCTATCAGGTTACTTATTAAATAAACAAATGAACTTTAGTGGCTTAAGCAGTGGAATTCAATATACAAACTTCTCTTAACCTGTATCTGAGTGTTGTGGTTTCACCCCAGATGGAAGCCAAGGCCCAACAACCACTTGCTCACTCCCCCACCAGCAGGATCAGGGAGAGAAGCAGAGGGGGGAGAGGTGAACACCACAAGCAGCTTTTGGCAAAATCTTTATTTGTCCATTAGAATCATGCTTTTTAATTTCATGCTCAATACACAATTTATTTTGGTTTATATTCAACTGTGTAAGGAGAATAATGCTAAAATTTAATGTTAGCCTATTTTTTTCTTAGCTTATTTTTTTAAAGCTGTTGGTCTTTCCCGTTTCGTGTTAAAATTTCTATACTATGCCTGGTGTCCTGGTTTTATTTTTATTTTAACAAAGAATATTTGTTGCAGAATATAAAATTAGAATTAATACTGTTTTGAGTGCATATTTAGTTAAATATTGGCTGTGTTTACTGAAATATTTGCCCTTCAGACAGTTTGACAACATTCTAAGGTCTCAGAAGTCCAGTAACTTTATTCTGCTGGAAATTGCTAATACTTCTACAGACTCTTGCCTGGAAACTGCAAAGATCAATCCAGTTATCTTGTTAGTTGAAAGTAAAGGTGTTTTGATTGCAGGGAGTAGTTACCATTTATTGAAAGAAATGGACTTTTATGTGTGGAAAAAAATTGAGATTCTGACAGGAAAAAATTAGAAACACACAGATGTTGCAGTTTTTCAGCTGTTTCTGCTATAATGTTAAAAAAAATGCTTAGATATTTTTCCTTAAATTCTGGGAGACAACATTAGTAAGAATTGTAAAAGCAACAACTCCTTCTCGACGTTCTGCCATAAATAAATGCAAATCCTGCTTTCTCTGCAGGAAAAAAATGAGTTAAATGGAGAGTGCTTGCAACTAAATAAGATGTCAAAGTATTAAAAAAGAAATTGCTTTAATCATATTGACTTGTTAACAAAATTTATGTATGATAGAATTCTTCATAGTGTTTTCTGAAGTAGACTTCTAGGTTAGTTAAACTGTAGCTTAAAAAATTGATCTGGTTCAAGTGGCATTTTAGAATTTCCAACTACAAATCTGAAATTGTTTGTATGTATGTAAGACCCTAACTGTGACTTTTCAAAGTAAATTGCTACCGTTTTCTGGTTGTCTTTCTGATTTTTAAAAAAGATTCTTTATTGCAGGAAGACATAGAGACAGAGTCTACGTTTTCATTAAATATGAACTTCAGCAGTAAACGAACAAAATTTAAAATTACAACATCAATGCAGAAAGACACACCACAGGTGAGTATTCTTTGGTGTTTCTAGCTCGAACAGCTTAGAAACTTATTTCTCTAAAATGGAATTTATTGTGTTAGTCTGGTGTAAGCAGATTCACCGAGTAAGATTTACATAGCCATAAAAAAATTGGGTAAGTTTAAAGTTTAAGCACTGCAATTTTTTTTGTACTTAAAATACAGGCAGGGGAAGATAAAATAGGGAACAAGAAGGCAGAAGGAAAAGATAAACAAAATGTACCAAAAGGGATTGACATTTAGCTTGTCTTATCTCATGAGACTTTTTTGTTGGTGGTGTTATCTCATGAGACTTTTTTATTGGTGCTGTTTGCAAAAGCAGCTTATTCCAGGAACAGCAGAACCAATCAAATATTTTCCTATGATTTTTGTCTTTCGGCAAGTAAAATTAACTCCTGTGTTGATAATCCTGTATCTCCTAAGACATAGGATTTTGTGCAAGATATGTATATGCTGCCAAACTCAATACATTATAGTAAATTCTGCCTGCCTTTCTCCCTAGCAGAATTGGTGGTTGGGATGCCTGTCCTACCTTCCTACTGACTTTAAAGAAACCTCGTATTCTTGATTTATGGAAGTACTTTGCCTGGAATTGAACTTCTCCTGCATTTTTGTATTAGTTGACCACTTTTAGTAAAGTAAAATGTGTAGGTTCCAGATCCTTTTATGAAGTGTTTATTGGTCGTACTATATTTTAAACATTAATGTTCTTGCTATATCACAGGAGATGGAACAGACCAGAAGTGCTGTAGATGAAGACAGAAAAATGTATCTCCAAGCTGCTATAGTCCGTATCATGAAAGCACGTAAGGTGTTGCGACATAATGCTCTAATTCAGGAGGTAAGAGAAAGTCCTCCTCTTCAACTTGATTTGATGAAAATCTTCTGGAGAGTTGGGTAAAACATCTGACCACAGAACTCTCCTGTGCTGAAAGTAATACCCCAATGAAATTAGTGAGGATTTTCTTGGAGTCTGCTTTGAACTGCGGTACTAGAGCACCAGCTGGGATCCCTCAATCTTGTAAATGTGTCTTACCACTAAAACATTAAGTGCTTGCTCTTTCCTGTTGGCTGGTTCTATGCTAACAGATACTGTATATATCGAAATGTTGCCAGAGCTATAGTTACAGTTGAAAACCTGAGTATGGATATTCTAAGTATGGAATTTGCACAGAAGCACCTAGCCAATTTTTAGCTCTAATCATTATTTTTATTATAATACATGGCTTAAATTTTAAAAGTTGTCTGAGTATGAAGGCATGCACTTTTTAATCTCCCTTTTCCATTAGGTGGTACAGTTCTCTAGATTTTTTAGATTCTGGATTAATGATCTGTGAATTGTCACAGGCTGGCTGGGAAGGTAGTGCTATGTCATTGGTTTTTCTCCCATTTTTCCATCTGTTGGTCGCCTGCCTAATTGTATTTTTCATTCCAACCTTTGCTCCCACCAACCGGTTCCCAGTTTTAGTTTTCTCAACCTTCCAAGGCATTCTTTCTTCAGTCTAGTTCACTCTTGTGTCCCTGAGCCTTGCTGGAAGCCTCAGAGCAGACTGGTGGGAGGAGGAATAAAGATTCCTGCTTTATTCAACCGTTTTGAGGATGGAGGTGGAGAAGCATTGGAGTAATTTGTGGTGATGGAGGAAATAGTTTAGTACACCCACCATTTAATTTTTATTTCTTAAAAAAAAAAAAATAAGCTGGTACAGAGAGTTTGTAAGCCCAGAACTTGCAATGTGAGATATCTTAAAAGTTTTGGATATTGAAATAGTGCTTGTACACAATTACTCTTAGATTGAATATCTAAAAGGTAAGGCACCGTAGGTCCTGATTCTTCTCAAAATCTTTGGCTGTTTGGTTTTCTGTTATTTAAATCATCCATGCAGTTATGATGAAGTCCTGTAAGAATTTACAAATAAAACTAGAAAGGCAAGCCTTGTTTCGTCTTTGAAAATATTTTTCTCCCCACTCAAATTATTAGCAAAAGATTCCAAAATGTACTTTTCTTGACACCAGTTCATAAGGGTGAAATAGATTACAAATTTTTATGTTTTGGAAACAAATCCTTTCTGGTTGCTTCTTCCTCTGTTTAATGGAAGGGCCACTATCTTATGTGCCTCTGCTGTCTTTTGCTCTTGCAGTGATCTTGCAGAATAGTCTATTAGCATCGGGAGCCTTTTCTTTAGCTTTTCAAGAAAGGGGGATATTTTGATAGTTACTCAGTTAAAAACTAAGTAGGGAGTAAAGTTGCAATATTGTTACTAATTCTGGTGACATTGTTACTTTTATCATGCTGTTTATGTACATGTATAATGTATTCACTTTAATTTTCCTGTCTGACTTCTTGAATACAAATGAATCTTTTTAGAAGGAGTCTGTTTACAACAAAGAGTTAGTATTTTCTCACCTCATTAATATTACATTTTTTAGCTATAAGGGTAGGATTATATTGTTGTTAGATATATGATTGAGAGACTCCTAGCCTTAATGTAGTTGGCTCTGATTTTAACAGTTAGACTACAGCCCCACACATTTTGTTTAGGGTGAGGTGTCCAAGAAAATAGTCCAGGCCCCTGGTAGACCTATATATGTCAGCATATGGTCTTTGTCTGAATTGTTAATTGTGTTAGATATGCCCTGATAATTTCAATTCTAGCTCTATGCTGCAGTGCCTGCAGGACGAGGTAGCTTTTCCCATAAAACGAGTAAGTCCATGGAAGTAGTGGAGGGGAAAGGTCAGTGCAGTCATTCCCAGAAAAATTTTTATTCTGACCATAGGTATTTCTGTCTGTCTTTCTTATTTGTATTACCTTTGAGGAAACAAAAACAAATCAAAAAAAGCCCTTAGCAATACAAAACCTTTTGTTCTCTCTGTCCTAAGTAAATACATGAAGTACACAGTTTGAGTGTAGGGCTGAAGTTAGGTGAAACCTGAGCAGATGTATTAGTTTGTTAGCACCCGCTTTCTCCTCATTTGTGCTGCTGTGGAACATACCAGACCCTTGGCTGCAAGCCCAACAAAACTCGCTCTTTTGAGCTTTTTGTTTACTTTGCTGGGTGAGTTCCACCTGGTGAGTTCTGTTGGCTCACAGAGGGCTCCAGCAAACTCTAGAGCTGGGACAAAGCCAACCGTGAGAAGTTGTAAAGAAAACAGGAAATCCAGCTGAAATAAAGATGACTTTCTTTACAGAAGAAGTTAAAAACTACAGGCAAAATATATTGTGACATTTGAGTAGTAAGATATTTTGTTTAAAAAATTTTTCAAGTTCTAGATTTGCGTGATCTGTTACTACTCACGATTTCCTCTTCTTCTCTACAGGAGAATGAGCAAAACTGGGAACTATCAAGAGAACTAAAGTTTTGCCTGCAGTGGCAGTTTCTTCCACAATGCAAATATAGATTTGTTTTTACAGTAACTAAGTTTTTACTGCATGTATTACAAAGTTCCAGCTTAGGCAGCTGGAACTCACCAAATTGTGTATCTGTCTTCAGTGACTGAAGGAATAGAGGTTCACCCCGATTGTCTCAAATTGTATAGGAAAGGAGATCAGTGGTAGCAGAACTCCACTATGATAATAGTGAACAGATGTGTTTATATTAGATTAATTTTTAATTAATATTGTGTTCATTTGTACTGTGACAAATGAAGCAAGCAAGAGAAATGAAGAGATCTGGGGAACATGCAGCCAAACTAACCAGTGAGCTCAGCAGTCAGTGTCCTGACACTAATGCATAAAGATGCTTTCTTGATTGTTATAAATTAACTATTCCAGGGTTATTTAATCCTGTCTTTAAAAGAAAGGCATACTGAATTTGCCTTAAAGCCCTTAGCAAATACTTAGATGCAGTTTTTGACTGTGAAAACCAAAACTAACACAAAAACTATGACTTTCTTTTGCAGGTAATCAGCCAATCAAGAGCTAGGTTTAACCCAAGTATCAGCATGATTAAGAAGTGTATTGAAGTTCTGATAGACAAACAGTACATAGAGCGAAGCCAGGCCTCTGCAGACGAATACAGTTATGTAGCATGATGTTGCTATCCTGCAGGTATGATTGTAAGGAGATCATTGCTGTCACTGTTTGGTGTGTTCCTGTGGGAAGAGGCAGGCCTGTGCCTCCATAATTGGTCACTTGGCAGCCCCTGTTTTTCTGCTGTTTACAACATCACCAGTGCCATGTCATGAGCGTCAATGAAAATGCCTATAGATATTTCAAGCTCATGTCATTATGACATTTCTTAAAACTTTACTAAAAGAATGAGTGAAGTATTGCTGAAATGTGATGAATTGGTTGGGTACCATGCTTTTTTTTTTTTTTCCCCTCCCCTTTCACGTTTGCAGTTGATGTTTTTTAATGTATCTTAAGACAAAGTAAAAAAAAAAAAAAATCACACAAAAAACCTAAATATTGTAATATGACAGATAACCTAATAATTGTATCTACATTAAAATGTAAAAAAAAATGACGAACATGATACTGCTGCTTGTCAAATAAAAAAATAAAGTTATATAATGTGTCTCGAATGATTGTAGAGCTGGATATAGCATTAATGTCTGTAAATATTATTCAGGCCTGAAGAGTAAAAATAATGTTATGTGTTTGGGTTTTGGATAACCTCAGAAGTAGATCTGACGTAAGAACTAATTTATATAAAACTGAATACCAGGTATGTCATGTTTGATGTGATTATAAAAAAATATTTATGGTTAAGTGCACATCTTGTTTTCTTGAGATTAGGCTGATTTACATTCTTAGTGCCTGAAGGCCTACTCTGTGTCTGTTAATCTCGCACTGTAGGAATACCTTACAAGAGAAAATAAACTGACATTTGAGGGGATTTAATAGTGTAGTTCACAAACAGGAATAGTTATCACAAACATCAAAGATATAGTTCAGTGGCTTGTGAAACCACCTTCTTAATGGGAAAACATATACCAGACTGGTAACTGAAAGCTGTTTTTTCACTAATGTATTAGGTAGAAACACTACATGGAGATCGGTACCTGTGTTTGTTTCCACATAAGCCCGTGCAGCATCTTGACTCATATGGTTGTTTTGATTGTGTTTTGTTTTCCTCTACCCCAATTAGATTTCCAGCTATTTGGGTGGGACAAGAGATCCACGGGCTATTTCATGTCCTGTATTGTTCGTCAGGGTTGGCATGGTGACTGTTCACTCTCACATAAGCCAAGTATAATTTTATAAGGTTCTAGCTCTACCACTGGAAGTAACTGGAGTTTAAGAGCATTGAGAGTTTGAACACACTGAATCCCTGCTGCAGAAAAGAGCTTCCTCGTGGCTATACTTGCAATTATGATTGATAGGATAAATATTAAGTTAACTTTAAATGTTCTATTTTTGCCAAATTTTATTTGTGTGCATATGAAAATATATATGTAGATATATACTATTTGCAATATTTTTCTAGATTGTGTGATAACACCTACTAAAAGTCCACAGATCAAGAATTAATTTTAGAGAAAAAAATCCTTTGGAGGGAGCTTTTTCCTTTTTTCTTTTTCTAGTTCTTCACTGTATGAAAGGTTTCTCTCTAACTCTCAGATTATTGCTGTCTCTTATTTCTTAAGTGGCATTGCATTCATATGTTATCTGGAGGATATAGGAAACTTTCTATAATTAACTAGGAAATGAATCAAGAAATGGTACTATGTTTTTCTGATGTGGATTTTGCTGAGGATGAATAAAGGGCAATAAACGATGAAGGTCAGTAAACATTTCTTCCATATTTATGGTATTTTATCCCACTACATTAAGATACAGATTTTTTACATGGATTTATGTCTTAAAAAAGTGAGGGGTTTTTAACTGATTATAATATGGTGCAGTAAGTCATTGTCTCAGGTGTTAGTTTAGAGTTGTCTCTGTGTGTTGGGAGACAGCAAAAGTGTTAAGTGTCACCAAGTGTAATAAACAGGAGACACATTAGCACAGATTTCGACTGGAGTGACTTTTAATCTATTTCAGTGTGAAGCAAGCATATCCGTGCTTCATAAAAAAATAGTTCATTACTTATAACAAAAATAAGGTCATATTCTATGACACAATACAAAAAAGAGAAAAAATATTGCCTGAATGTTGAATCATCAGGTCATTTCTCCAGAGAACAAACAGTGACAACCAAAGCTTCTGGAAACAAATGTGTTTTGTCTTGTATCTTGTTTATGAGTCAACAGATTTTAAGCTTGTTTCTTCATAAAAGGGTTAATAAAAGGTTTATTTAAATATAGATTGCAGTAGCAAAATTTTAAGGCTGATTCTGAAAAAGACTTGACAAATTTTATTTTCAGAATCATTTTGGAGACAACACAAGAACTTCACTGCTCTAGCCCAAACGTGCAAGGTTTTAGCATTACCTTATCTCTGAATTTTTGCATTGCTAAACCATCAAAAGTAGTATTTTGGGTTTCAGATAAACATGCTGCTGAGTTGAGACATGTTTAGCGTGTTAAAAACATTCATATATTTCAGTGCAGTTGGCATCCCCAGACAGTGTCTTTCATAATTACAGACAAACTGGGTCTTTTCAGTGCCTCTTTGGAAATGTGGCTATAATTGGGAAACGTTTTGAATTCTACTTTATAAGTCAAACCTTCCCCCTAAGGAAAAAAGTAGTGCAAATATTCAGACCTCTGTAGCTGGGTTTCGTCACTGAAATCATTGCTGGCACACAGGGATGCAGCTTATGGTGTAGTGCTTCAGCCTGGCAACAAATACCTCTGGCAAGTGTCAGTTCAAAATACAAAGTGCTAAAGGCTATTGACAGGAGAGGCAAATTGTAGAAAGAGAAAGATATTTGTTTGTCATAAGCCTATTGACATGTATGACCTGCTGGTTTATAGGAAGCCGTACAGCTGACTCTGGAAACATAATGATTTCATACATCTTATACATGTCTCACATCAAAATGCATGTTACCTCTAGTACTGAGTGTTACTGATCATTCTTACTGTACTAATTGAAAATGTATTTCTATCACGTTTTAATTTGTCTTCAGATTGATTGTCTTATTCTAGGAAAGGAAAGTGTGTACCTGCATTTCAGTGTATTCATACACACAGGGCTGCTGGAGCTACGAAAGGTACTTAAGTCACCATAACATAAGAAACTGTTTGCAAAGCAGAGAGTATCATTACTTTCTAAGAAGCCTTTCAATGAGTACATCACTTTTCCAAATAAGAAGCAGAGTACAGAAATTGATCAACAGAGAAATACATTTTATAAGCTGATATTTTTCAGTTACACTTCGAAGATCATTCTTATCCTTAAAAAACGTTAATTTTAAAAACAATGTTGCAACATAGTATTGATTCTTGGGCATAAATTCTTTGTTCCTTGAGACAAATATGTTAAGACTGTCTATGCCCTACAATATGGTAAGTACTTAGAGTTAATTAATCTGAGATATCACAGTGTATGAAAACATACTCTCCAGAATCAGTTACTCTTTCACTGAGTATTTTCTCTTAATACAAATCTGAAATTATCTTTACTTGCTTATGGTAAGTTGTACTGCACTTCTGAGCTGATAAGAAAACAGCATTTTTCAAAGTTGTCAGGCAAAAGAAGAGGAAGGATCCAAACAGTGTTTGGGTATAATAATTTTAAAACAACCAAGACTTTGATGAACCTCTGTATGTGTGTGTGTCTGTGTGTATGTGGTTTTAAAGAGGGAGGGTGAATAAATATGATCTTAAAAGTAACCAGACATGTGTAGCTTGGATGTGCATTTCTTATTGTCACCATTCTGTGGAACTTACAATTGCATCAGTAAGGGAAGAAAATAACACACAGCAAAAGTAAAGAGGTAGATGAGGAGGATAGCTAGTTGGCCTCCTTTTTTGAAGTACTGGAGTTGTGGGTTTGTGTTCTTTATCTTAAAATAGCTTAAATGTGTATATGTTAATAAGATTACTGTTTAGTTCAGTATTGATGATTACTTGTCACGTGTTTGAGGAAGAATCGTGTCACAGTACTCAGAGAAGCTGTGCATCTGACATAGTCATCTGTTGGTGCTGCTCCCACCAACTGTCCAGGAGCACAGCACAAGACTTGAAAGCTCCCTTATAAGCCCAGCCTTCCATATGCATCTGAGAAGTGAAGGACTAAACCTCAGAAGTAGTATGAAGCAAGCCAAAAGTTCACTTCTGAAACAGTTCTAATAGTTTGGGAATTACTTCCACCATTCATTTCTGCACTTTCTTTGGGGCCCTTGTTACTGAAAGCTGTAAGTGGTGATTTAAGCAAAACTGAAATACTCACTTGTTTGGTTGCTTTGGCTGTTTGGAGTAACAAACAGCTTGCACTAACCCCATAGTTCCTCCTCAGCTGGAGAAGGTGATAGGAATGTGCATTACTTGTCTATTACAATATCAAGTACAAACTTTACACTTGAACCACTGGCAAACTTGGTGTATGGGGATCCCTTTCTAGGGCTTCTGACTAGCGGGAAATCTCCTCTGGTATTTCATACTGAGGAGGGCTAGTCTAGCTTTGTGTGTTTTCTTCCACTGAGATAAAATCATACACTGGTGTTCTGTAAATTTTGCTCTCCTAATTTTTGATGTAGTGTTGTATACCAGGAACAGAAAATCATGTACTCTGGAAAGTAATGTAGGATGGACAAAACACTTTCCAGTGTCTGTATAGCCAAGGCATCAGTTCTTTCAGTCTGACTCTTATCCAACCAAACACTTGATAAATTGGTATTTACAAGAGCAGTGGATACTTAAGGAGACTGTTAGGCGTGTCCTCATCTGAAAGAGGCAGTGTTCTTAATATAATCATTGAATGGCAAACACTGTATTTATCACCTTTTGGTGGGAGCTGGTGGTTCTCATGTGTGTCAAACTGGGTTTTTCCAGCAGCTGAGAACAGTGACCATGTAGCTGT
Source organism: Pipra filicauda (assembly GCF_003945595.2). Taxonomy (NCBI): domain Eukaryota; kingdom Metazoa; phylum Chordata; class Aves; order Passeriformes; family Pipridae; genus Pipra; species Pipra filicauda. The sequence continues at coordinate 1,712,964 of NW_024104310.1, forward strand.
GAACAGTCAGTAAAGAGGAGTGGTTTGAGGGCAGATTTGAATCTTGACAGGTCATGCTGTTGTCTGTCTTTTAGTGTTGGTTATATAATCTATAACTTAGTAGGTATATATGGTAAAAAGTGTAGTGCTTCTCTGGTAGTCTTTCACATTATGTTGAACAGTTTCAGTTGAGTTTCAAAAGACGTACTTGGTCTGTTTTCTTAAAAACCCTATGCATGGGTCCATTTTCCTTTCTTCTTTCTAGCCACCAGCTTAATAGAATTCATGGTCATCAAAACTTGAGTTTGAGAGAATAAAAAAATGTGTCTGAAACTTATGATACTGTGTAGTCACCTGTAGATTTAAAGCCAGTTCGTGTTTCATGGGATTTGTTTTAAGCAGGGCCAGGCATTTGGCTCCCTCAGAGCGATGACATACATGGAGTGAGGTGCTGCTAGAACTAATCAAGAGGAAACTGTCAGTGGAAGGGTATGGATGATCTGCTGACACTTATGCTTTGAAAGTTGATCTAGTGCACAGAATGTAGCACATTGCTTGTTCCCTTCAGGGTTTCCTCTGTTTTAGAGAGAGGCCACGAGCAGTGATGCCAGCAGGCATTCAAGAAGCAGGAGGCCTGGCCTTTTTGAGTCTGTCTTCATTCTCTCCTTGACCAGAAGAGTGCCCCAGTCTTACCCAATAAGGCAAGCAAGACCTGTTACCTGTCTTGGATGTGTACAAACTTAAACTTCCTTGAAGGTAAATTAAATCAAAAAGTGTGAGCTCTTTATGTATTTTTCATTGCAATATTGGAAGGACTAGAAAACAACAATTGAGACAAGGAGTCTGTAATTTAGTCATTAAGGTATTCCTGTGGGAGCTGGGGCCATGGGTGTGGGTTCCCATCAGTGGGTTGGTGCACTGAAGATGAGCCATCTGCTTCTCGGTGCTGAAGGAAAGCAGCAAGGGCCAGAATTCTGTATACAAATGTCATCCTCTGTGCTTGTGGATGTCCATAATAGACTTAAGTGACAGTAATCCAGATACCAGTAATGAAAGAGTATGTGAACATTTAAGTTTAGGGGTCAGCTCACCAGCTGGTGACTCAAAAACACTTGGAAATTGGCTTTTCAGAGCTACCTTTATGGGTTTGCATATATGTTCTTCCTGATTGCCATCTGAAGCCATGAAAAGGAGTCACATGAACCTCATCTGTAGCTTCGTCTTAGCAATTCCAGGTGAAGTTCTCTTTCCCTTCCCCCAGGTGGGTGTCTGCTGCCACATGTTTTAGTGTGCTGGTAATGGTGTATCTAAGCCTTACTGTAGCCACAAACTGAAGGGAATAGATGTACACCCACAAGCGTTCACTGCTTAAAATCTGAGTCATGACTGTGAATCAGAGATGTGCCCGTTGCAGCAGGTGAAAGAGATTTGGGAAGATGTAACATTCCTCTTGGGAATAATCGTCATCTGACTTTTGGCTAAGGAAACTTCCCATCTGCATGTACGTAGACTCTAGCCTTAAGAAATCTCTATCCATGGAGAAGACCCTCCCCTCCCCCTCGTCATCCATCCTGGAAGTGTTCAAGGCCAGGCTGGATGTGGCTCTGATCAGCCTGGTCTAGTGGAGGTGTCCCTGTCCATGTCAATGGGATCTAGTGGGAACTAGGTGGTCTTTAAGGTTCCTTCCAATGCAAACCATTCTATGATTCTATGATTTTTTTTGAGTCAAATAATTGAGAAATTACACTAGCTGCTCCTCAGCCCTCTTTCCTCACGGCAGTAGCCTTGCCTTTTTTGGATGCTCTCCCTCTTTCAGAGCACTGGCCATTTAATTTTTAAAAATATGTATTTTAAAGGACGTGTGTATAGTTTGACAAATGGGAGAGAAATGGAGCTTGTGCCGCTGAGCATGACCGGTATTAACTCAGTGGGAAGGGGCAAGTGGGGACGTGTTCAGGTCCTGAGCGACAGCCTGGCAGCTGAGGCAGAAGAGTGTGGGGTTTTGCATGTGGACCAACAGACCCTCTTTATTCTTTCCCACACCCAGGCACAACCTTTGAAATGCAGACTTGACAGGCAGAGCTGGAATATCTGCTCCTTCCCTTCCTGGTGCAGCTCCTCTGCGCGTAAGGGCTGCGTGTCTGGACAAGCCCTGCTTTGCCAACCAGGTTCATGGGGAGAGGCGGTGCCAGCGCCCTTTCTGCAGGAGATGGAGCAAGGGGAGTGGAAAGGGCGCTGCAAGTGGCAGCAGGACATGGCCTTGAGGATTTGCAGAGGGCAAAGGAAGGTGTGATCTGCATGGACTTAATTTGATATAGGGACAAAGACCAGAAACTGCATAAAAACGCCAAGAAGTCTAGGATAAACTTCTGAAGTGTATTATCTGAGGTGGCTCAGGAAGCTGTAGGTTATGTGGATCATATGCAATGACAATGAAAATATGACAGGTGAAATAGCTTCTTTATGCTCAGATTTGCTTTTTACCTTTTTTTTGGATCATTTATAAATCCTTTTGTAAAATAATACACAGACTTTGAAAAAGTAGATCTTCAAGAAGTGTATTTTGGAGGGGTTTTTTTGTGGAATGTTTAGTTCACGCTTCTGGCTGATGTGGTCTCTGGGCTTTGCATCCACTGTCTAAATGGACATTGTGCTGTTGCACATCTCTAACAGTGTCTGGCTGAGCTCCAGACACAGGAGAATTGTTTCTCTTTGCCGGGGCTGTTCTTGCTGCATAGACCTCACTGAGAGGGGCTATTCTTTCTTGCCGTACCCTTCTAGGCTTTGGTGCCTACCTAGTACATTTTGTAGATGGCAATTGTACATAGCACCTTAAAACTTTTTTTTTTTAAATTTTAAATCTGTGCTTATCAATATATGTCACAAGTTTTGTCTTCTCTGTATGCTTCTGTATGCTGGCTAGGTTTGGCCTAGCCAGCCTTAGAATGTGATTTTATTATGGTCACACTCATGTGAGCTCTGGGATACCTAAACCAAGTTTTCTTCAGGAGTTTCCTATTGGTTGTGTCTGTTCTTAACACCAATTATAAAACTAAAAATCACATTAAATCCTGTCCGTGCAGACTAGCATTTTGATACCACTCCTACAGACCACCGCAAACCGTCAATTAGTGCTTCATGTGCTTGAGAGTAATGTTTTGAAATAACTTTTTTTTTGTCCTCAGAAATCTTTTGGGTGTTGTATTGTTCATTTTTATGTGTATAAAGTGCTTGTGAAAACCCTCACTTAGCTATGTACTAGTTGGAGTATGGACAACATAAATGCAAACTCCTTTTCAAGGTGTCACCTGCAGTGATGGAGGAAGCATCTGGGACAAGACATCTTCGTATTCAGACTCTGCTGGAGGCTACAAGGGCTCTCAGATATTTTAGAGCAGTTATGTTCAGTAACAACTGCTCTGAAATCACTATTTGTAGGAGAAGTTGCAGCATGGAAGGGAGAGATCCTTCCACTGGTTTCACACATTTGGGATTGTTAATTTCTTTACTCAACAGAATCATTGGCTGATTGGGAAGGTTTGGGGAAGGTGGCAGAAAGCCATCAAACCTGCTTGGGGCATCAAACAGCAGTGGGCTGTTCTCATCTTCCCTGGAGTCACTAGTGCAGTGTGATTCCCCTGTTAGCTCCGCAGCAGCAGAATTAATTCTGGCTGTGTGGAAACGTGGGTGCTTTCCTTAAAGTATTACAGCAGAATTCCTTACTGTTATTAGAGACTTTCCAGCCATACTGACTGGGGGGGGGGAGGGGGCGGGGAGCAGCGTGACCATACATTCCACTGAAAAGGTCAAATACTGGGAAGGTAAATATGCAGAAATGGAAATGTGTTGCTTCTCCAGGTCAGGACTGAGGCATTCGGGGTCCTTGAGCCTCTTCCTAGAGCAGAGACCCTGCTGCAGCCTCCTGCCAGCAGAGGTAGCTGCTGCAGCTGAGCTGGGCAGAGGGAACCTCACTCGGTGCTGCGGGTCCCAAAGCCAACTTCCCACAGCAGCAGCCAGCTTTTCCCAACAGGATGTTTCAGGAGAGGAAACACTCTCCACCGTGGAGTCAGAATTTAGCAGATGCTGCAGCGCTGTCTGTGGCTTAGTAAGGAGAGCTCGGAGGGCTCAAGACATAAAAAAACAGAATGAAACTTGTGCACACACACTTGAGAGCTGGAAAGAGAGGATCCCACTGCTGCCATGCTCTTAGGATTTTGGGAAATAGGATTGGTGTACTTGGAGCTGTCCTGTGCAGGGCCAAGAGTTGGGCTTCAATGATCTTGTGGGTCCCTTCCCACTCAAGATATTTTATGTTTCTGTGAACATTAGGACCCTGCTGGGATGCATTTCTGCTGAGACAGCTGCAACCTTTTAGCAAATTTGGGTGGGAGGGTAAAAAGGTGAAGATGCTTTGCATCTCAGCCAAATGCCCTTTTGGAGCTAAGATGTACACATCTTGCAGAAAAATGTACCTCACTTATTCTCTGGAATCCTGGGTGGAGGTGATCACTGTTCTCACAGGAATGGGATGTTTGGGGAGCACCTGCAGCTTTTGAAAGGTATTGATCATCTTCTTGCCAAGACAAGGGGAAAGAGAAGAAGAGCTGACAGACAAGACAGGTGTTGAACTGTTCACAGGCAAGTCACTGTTATAGTAGAAGGGGTCTAGAAAGGTGGGGAAAGATAAAATTTGGGGCTTTAAGGGTGTGTGAAGTGGGGGAGTAGACAGATGCAGAGTTAGCAGTGCAGGAATACATCCTGTGTTTTGATGTGTGGTGCATCTACAGTTCATCAGCTGGGCAGTTTCTAAGCACAAGTACAGGTAATGGACAAGAAACTTCATGTTTGATTCCCCGTAATTTACTCCTCTCTTAATATCCTCATTCCTTGTATTCCTGTCAGCTGCTTCCTCAATCCCAAACCTGCTTTCTTCAAGTTCTGTGTGGAGTATCTGATGGGCGTGAGTTTTTAAAGCCTTGTTTTAAGTAAAGGGATCATCAGCTAAGGATGTTGCATGTGAGTGAAGTGGGGGATCTAAACTTGCTTTGGGGAAGAAGCTGGAAGTAGTGAAAGCAATGAGAGTTACAGGTGCAGATACTGAACTTTTTTCCCCAACCTTTTGAAATGGGTTAGCAGAGCTGATATATGATTTCCAAGTGAGCAGGAGAGAATGGGAGAAGGCCTGAAGCAGAGAAATGGATTGGGAATGGAGCCAGGGAATCTATACTTGTTTTACCATTTGAAACAGGCTGTGGCTTATCGGGGGGGGGGGGGAGAAGATGTGACAGTAGAAAATGGGTATAATAAATCCTGTTATTCGGAGGCTAGTGCTGCACTGCTTAATGCCTCCTTACTGTTTTGAGGTTTCTGTCTGAAAGCTGTTTGCTTTTTTTTTTTCTTCAAAGTCTTTTTGGGTTTGGGTTTTTCCTATTTTTTGTGGCAGAAATAAGTATTAAGATACCTGGATACAGTAATCTGCTTGAAATACATAGGGCAACCCCATGGTAAGTAAATGTAGATATTCTAATCATTTCTGTTACAGAATACTTGTTTTCATAGATTCATCACTGTGGTGGGCAATGCTGTGGATCTGGAGAAATGCAGGGACTCATCTGGGAGCAAAAGCCAAGACTTGCCCCAGGTAACCAAGAAAGGGGAGTGTGTTTTCAGTCTGGCCTGGTGGGGTCCTGAATTCCCTTGTAGCTTCAGTAGCAGGATTAGGGAGGGTTTGCTCCCAGGCAAACCTGTAGTAGGGTGCCCCTAAGAGGCTGCTTTGGATTACCTCGGGCTCAGTGTAGGGAACTGAGCCTGGATCTTCTCCTTCCTGGGTGTGCACTCTAATCCCCAGGTTATTTAGTAGAAGGGATAGGTGAGAAGGTTGCTGCTTCCTTTGGCTCTGTTTTAAAAGGAAGTATCTGCCATCAGTGCACTTCATGGGGCTCCTAATCTTATTGTGTGTTCTGAAAACACCCTTCAGACAGAACCCCTTAGGGGACATGAGGAGGTTCTGGAGCCTGCTCAGGCTGCAGTGCTGAGCTGTTCAGCCCTGCTGAGACTGAGGCAGTTCTGGCATGCACAGAGGTGAGACATCACCTATCCGGAACATCGGGAAACCAAAAAAGTAGGATGCTTCTGTGTGTGAAATTTCAGGATCACAGATTTTGTGACTATTGGTTTTGGCTTGATAATATGGCACAACATTTTAATTTTGAATAAACCTTGACCTAATAAAGTCAGTCTCCATCTCTGTGAGAAGCAGGGATTTATTTTTTTTCTTGATAACATGCAGCAAAGGTCTTGAACAAATTTTCATGGGCAACTCCACTGTTGGATTAGTGCCCTCATTCAATCAGAGCGTGCAAAAAACAAACCCTAGGCAGAGCTAAACTACAAAGCAGAGGAGATTTTCACAATGCTAAATGGAGTGAAAGCACCAGGGGAAAAATATCTGAAATCCTCTTACACGATTATTAAAACAAAAACACACGCGCACACACACGAAACCAGCAAAGTCTTAGACTGGGGTACCACAGGGAACTGGCAAGAGAACAGCCTGTTCTGGTTGGATGCTTTGCTTGATATTAGTTGGAAGCTGTAACAAAGAAATTATTCCAGGACTTCTTGTAGATCTCTGTGTATTGGCCCTTTTCTCCTTCCACTGCCAATCCCAGCTACCTGGCAGCTCTTGTCACTACCCCTCTCTAGTCATATGTTCTCTCTTTTCTCTCTTCAGGTTATTAGGAAACTTCATGCTCATCTCTTCTTCGCAACCCTCATGTGACGAACTTTTTGGCCTTTCCACCCAAATACACATTTTCATCTACAGTTGCACCCATGTGTCTGCTCTGGATTTCCCTGGATTAGCATTTCCTCTCAGGCATTTTGTTTGCTTGCACTGGCCTTCTGTGCACAGACACTTTTAGCAGTGTTAAGAGACAACAGTATGTGCATCTTCACTGGGATCCAGTCTGCAAACTATTAGAAATAGATTGGAAAATCTTTAGGAGCACAACCTTATCTTCTGACTTCTCTCTCTGGCAGCAATTCAATGGCACCTGCATCCCTTTTCAGCAAAAATGGTAACATTAGTAACAGTAGGTTCCCCAGTGGGAGACTAGATTGCTGAAGTTGTATGAAACTGTCTGAGAATACGTGGTGGGACGGACAGCATTGTTTACATTTCAAGCTGTTCCAAGTAATGGTACTCTCCACTGTGCTGTATGGAACCTTGCAGGTGAGGAATTACTTTAATTATGGGTAAACTGCATCTAGTTCATGGGACTGAGGCCAGTGATTATACTCAGAAGATGAAGTATAATATAATGAAACAAACATGCATAAAATTGCATGAGAGTGTGAAATCTTATGTGAGAGGAGTAAAAAAGAAAATAGAATGAAGCTGGATGGCAGGATGAATACCATTAGATTTGCCAGGCCAGCTTCATATGCATTCTCCTTCTCAAAAGGAAACACATAAGTAGAGGAGAGAATTTGGCCTACAGGCTTTAATCCAAAACTAATTAGGCAAATCATAAAGGTTTGATAAGAAACATCTACCAGGTACTGCAATAATGAATGACCTTGCTCTGCCACATACCTGTGGGTGGCTTGGAGTGTGGTGGTAACTCCTGAGTGTCTTTACTCCTCAGGATGTTTCCATGAGCAGAAGAAAGCCATGGTGGCTGCCCTAGCAGCTGGAGAAGGTGACAGTGAGTCAGGCTTGGCCTCTAAGATCAGCTGCCAGCATGCCAAAAAAACCCAGACAGTGAGTATGTTAGTTCTTGCTGTGGATGAAGACTCCATGATGGTGCCTGAACCCATCCTGCTTCTGGAACCATGCTAAGGTACCATTAATGCGAGCCAAAGCTCTCTCCTTGGCTTAGCTGTTGTAGGATTTCTCACTTAGGTGCAGCCTTGCCAGGAAGGGTTGCCCCCTCAGCGCGGCTCTGCTGCTGTGACTGTCGGCTGCAAGAACACGAGAGGTTGGCATGTGAGCCCAGAGCAACTTGACAGAAGAGCTGTAGGACTGTAGATGGTCTCTGGGAGCGTCTCAGGGTTTCAAGGGATTGCTTTGCTTTAAAAACGTTTGATAAATATAAACAGGAAGGGAGACAATCTGGAGACATAAAAAAGCTACAAGGGATGGTTGGGTGAACTAAATTTCAAGCTGAACATGAGGAAAGCCTTCCTTACCATGATTTCTAACTATTTAGCAGCATCCTAACATTTTTGATATTTAAAACTAGAATGTAACGAATAGGAAGAAATACAACTCAGAAACATTTGGCAAGTGCAGAGTTCAGTGAACTAGAAGAACTTTACTATTTCTAATATATTTTGACTGAAATGCTGGAGAACATCCACAGAGCTCTGGGAAGCTTTTTTCTTTGTCCTTTGCAGATATTAAATGCAAGATCAAAAAGAATTTAGATTAGTTGTCTTAAATGAAATTACCCTTGTTTGTGTCTTTCTAAATAGGCTACAGAATAGTTGCAGTTGTTTTAGAGCACTCAATTATTTTCTTAATCTATTTAAAAGCAAAGGCTTCTTGTTTAATGACTTATGTTTTGTTTTATTGAGTAGACAGTTTATAATCATAAGCAATTTTGCATTTAATAACAAACTTTGAAACTCAGTGTTTAGGAATTGGTAGGTTAGTGTTTGTTGAATTAATATATCCTTTTATCTGGAAAAAAATTCCATTCTTTCACAGCATATATAATCCTTTTTTGATGTCATGGGATGTCTAACTTTAGAAGTCTAGGGTGTAAATGTTTGCACCTGAGCTACTCATCTTCTTTCTTTTATAGTCAATAGGAAAAAGTAGGTACTTTGTGGTGTCCTCTGAGCTATTCTGGCTCTTTACAGAAAAGAAATGCTCCAGAGATGCTACTGGCTGGATCTCTACCACTGTGAGAGGTTGAGTGATTAGATAAGATACCACTTGAGTGATTAGGTAAGATACCTACACTTATGCAGATGAATGCTGTGCTAGGAGCTTGGCCATAGGAAATGGTACAAGGGAGAAAACAAGGCAGGGCCCAAAACTTGCCAGGAAAAGACCTTGCCATTTCTCTGAACATTCAGAGAATGTCAGTTTGAACAAGACCCAGGAGCAGCTGTGGGAAATCAATTACTCATGATGCTGTAAGAAGAGGGGGCTTATTGGGATTGACTTTGTTTGTGGGGGTTGGACGTGTAGGAAGAGGATGCTGAGCTGACAGACGTAACATGTTCCTCCCAGGGCTAAGGGCAGTAATCCTCACAAAGCTCAGGCTGCTGCTGCCTCGATTACTGTGAGATAAGGCTCTGTTGCTTGAGCTAATGGAATAATGCAATTAGGACAAGGCAGTGCTCATAAACTCTTATCCTTTAAAGGGCTGGTCTTAATGAAAAAGTGACTCCCACCATGCCAGGCACAGAACCTGCCTGGCCAAGCCTTGCTGTGTTGGAGAGCCACCATGTTATACCTGCCCACGGCTCTGAAGTGGAAAGGACAGATTTGAGACAGGAATTAGGGAAGGGGGGGGGGAGCAGAGGAGAACTTGATAAAGGTCATAGCTGTGAATGATGTGGAAATGATGAGCAGGGATCAAGTTCACTGTCTTTTTTTCATGAAAGAACTGTGGGACACCAGATGAAGCTAGCAGGAGTCAGGCTAAAACCAATAAATCGTAAAACAAAGTGGATTTTCGTAGAATGGGTAATTGAGTGGTTAGACGCTTTGCCTAAAGGATATTGTGACTGCTAAATGTTCTTGTGGCTCAGGAGGAGACCAGACAAGTTCATGTAAATCTGTGAAGGGGTACTGATACCAAAGAAGCCACATGCAGCTTAAGAAATCTCTGAAAAGGGCTGGAGACAGGGATATTACTGGCAGAAGTACAACATGTTCTTACACTCTAATCTGGGCTAATACTTCAGGAATCAAGATACCGTGTTAGAGGTATCTTAATGCTGAGTTTTGCAACCACTCTTAGGTGTTCTCTCACCTCTAGAAAGCCATTTAATCTTCCTTAAGTCAGTAACTTTTTTTTTTAGAGCAACTTTTCATGTTCTTCATAGCATAGAATCATGTTTTCTTTTCCTGTCATGTTATAATAGTGATTTGTTTTGTTGGCTTTACTTATATTTATTTTTAAAATGAGATACTCATCTCAGGGGAACAAAACTCATTAAAAAAAACCCAACTTATTCATGCCAAAGCACTTCTGGGAGATCTGTTTTTGTACTTTAGAAGATGCAAAAGTAAATTTAGCTTGCTGAGGTCAGACTTTCATCTTACTTTCCAAAATAAGCTACAAAGAGCTATTTGCATTATTGTTACAAAACAGTGAGTGCATCGACAGCCTTCAGCTTTCTGTCCTGCCTACTAGGACTCCTACTGCTATATCCATGGGGAAAACAGTGTGGTAGAGCGTAGAGATGGACATAGATACATGGAAAGTGAGGGCTGATAGCATGGCTACAGCACACAGCCCAGGCTGAAGGAAGAATCTGTCAAATCAGTATCATTAATCTGTTTTCACAATGGGAAGAGCTGAGTTGGAAGGTCTGGTTTCAATATTTCTAACACTGTGTGTGATTGTTATTATGTAACTACCATTGTAAAATCCCGGGCAATTGTCTCAAAACCAAACTGTTTCTGAATGTCCAGATTCGAACCTGTGTGTAACAGAGATGTCAGGTGCTCACACAAAGCACTGCAGTCCCTGCAATGTCTGGTTTGGATGTGCAAATCCTCTACAAAGCGCAAAATTCACTGGCAAGGGAGGTTCTTGAATCTCTGGTCAGGAATCTACAAATTAGTGTACTCTCAGCAGTTTTGTCCTTTATCATCCTCTGCTTCACAAACTCACTGTGAAATGGGTAATGTTATCTGCTCAGCTCAGGGTTATTGAGGAAAAAAATAAGCAAATATTCACAAGTTTTTTAATAAGCAAATGGCTAATACTGCACCTGATGCAAAGACTGGGCAGTGCACTGTAAGGAAGGCTTGGGGCTGTGCAGTGATGTCTGTTTAAGGAGACACTTGGTGTTGCAGAAATCCTGTGACAAGATCACCATGTGGTTGTGCAATTTGAGCTCTACTTGCATCTGTCTTTTTTTTTTTCCTGGTGATGGTACAGTGCATTTTATTCACTCCGGCACCTTTGCAGAATGAAGATTGTACAGGCACTTGAAAATGGCACCTTGAAAGAGGCACCATCCTTCCCGCAAACATGGGTACTCAGAGGGATTTGCTCAGGGAAGCCTTTGGGGATTTTAAATACCTCTTTAATGTGAATGATGGTGCTCATGCTGTTGCAATGGTAAAATATTGATTTTAGCAGCAAGGGGAGCTGTATAAATGCATGGGCAGCACACGTATATCCGAGTCAGAAAGAAATAAACTACAAAAGGCCAAGCCAAAGATATACTTGTGAGTTAAAAGTTATCCTCAGAGTGCAATGAGCTTGTGTCCTTGGTGGCAGCAGGTAATAACATATCAGTAGTGACTGGTACCTTGAGAAATTACCCACTGTATAAGGAAGGTTTCAGCAGAGTGTGTGCACTAAACTGTTGTTATGACCTCCTAGCACTTCCCTACACTCACTCCTACAGGTAGTGTAGTATTACTCAGGCTAGAAGTAAGGGAAAGAGAAGCAAAGACCAAACTGCTGTCCTGGAAAGCAGATGTTTATTTCTCCTTTTCCTGTTGGAGAACAATATCTGCACAGTCAGAAGTAGATGCCAAAATTAGCAATGAATGTGTAGAGTGAGCTGATTAATCTTCAGAGTAAAATGCCTTTGGTGTGACAGCAGAAAGCCAGGATGAAAATTGAGGTTAGTCCCTGCAATGCTGTGCTGGTGTGTGTTGCAGGAGCCTGCTCCCAGTAACTGCTGCTTCTCCGGTGTCTCCCCAGCAGGAATACAAATGCCCAGGTAATCAAGAGTGAGACATTTATGCAGGTTGAGCTCCAAGCCTGTATGTGTAAAACTCCCATTTGTGTTATTTGCTCTTGCACATTACTTAGTTTGTGAGTACTGAGCCTATAATCTATAGATTCCTGAAATTAATTTTTGAGAAGATCTGTCAAAATTTGCCTCTGTCAAAAATAGACATGAGACATAGTTTTTAAGTCAGCTGAATGTGTTACTGAAAGGATTAAAATTAATCCAAATTTTTGAAGATGAGTGAAAAAAATTACCCATTTTTTTTCAAACTGATTCCCTCCCCAGCAACAGCAGTTTGAACCAATATGCTGGAAAGTTTCTATTAATCTTTGTAGTTTTTGGACTGATGTTTTTCTTGACTTTGAAGTAGCAGTCAGTGAGACTGCTGTAGATGCCATGTATAACATAGACCCATTTTCATATGCTTTTTCCCCACTGTGTGGCTCGGAGGAGCATGGACTCAGTACCCAGAGATTTAACAGATGCCATGATCAATCACCTTGTGAGACCTACCAGTATCCTGCAGAGCTCTTACTTTCTCATAGACTTTGTTATTTTTCATACAATTTTATCAAACAAGTTGACATAACAAAAAGGTATTTAAGTCCAAGAAATGAGATTGCTCGGTCCACTGAACCATTGCTTTAATTCCTCCTCACAACCTACCTGCTACTTTTTGCCTTATTTTCTTGTTTTGCTGCACAGGCCACAGGCTGAGGATCACACTCAGTCCAAATAATTAAAAAAAAAAAAGACTTTAGCTGGACATTCCTAAAGAACCTCACAAACCTGCTTAAGTGAGCTCCTAAAATCTTAGTAGGATTATCACTGAGATATTGGGTCTTTCTCCAGGCTGAAGTGATGCAATCTGATGGAGGGACATCAGGCTTTCCTGGTCCATATCTTGCAGTCAAGTGTGTTTCTATCCGAAGTGCATCCTGCTCTCTGACTCATGAAGCTCCCACTCCTCACCAACACGAGTTTGGCACCGGGCAGCATCTGGGACTGACCCTTCAGAGTCAGCTCTGATTAGCAAAGTCTGATACTTCATTCTGTGAGAAAGGTGATGGATGTCATTTGACTTCGTGCAAAGGAAAGTGAACTGCATTCAAAGGCAAACCGAGATGTTCTCTGTGTTTAAAAAACAACAGAACATAAAAACAACCCCTGAAAGCACTACAGTAAGCAAACAAGAAAAACTTAGAGCAGATAAGGCGTAGTAGGGGCAAGCCTCCTGTGGGAGGTCAGACCTTTTTGATATAGTCAGACAAACAAACAAACCATAAAACCTGTCTGCAGTTAGGCAGTACAGGTTCAGTGATTACTCAAAAATATTTAGTGTTTGAATTCTCTCTGCTGATGTCATTCTGCTTATGCATCACTGTGAAGTCTCAGAAGACATAAAAAGATCTTAAATCAAATACAAATGGAAAGCAGAGGGTACTATTATTCACCCTCTCCCCCTGCAGTCATGCTCCATGAGATAATTGGGAATTCCTCAGCAGAGACCCTGCAGCTGCCATTCAGCTGATCTGATGATCTTGATATCCTGCAAAGAATTATTCAGAATATTCAAATTTAAAGGCTTGTGATTAGAAGCACGGTTGTCAGTGAGATCATTTATTTTCACATAACTTGTATCACTCTGTCTCTAGACTTTAATGTTTTCCCAGTCTACCACACTGCTGTAAATGGGTAACTGAGAGTTGTGGTGTAGCAGTTGCCGTGTGTGGGGTATAGCTTGAGGGAAACTCATCTGTGGAACCTGGACTGCTGTGGGGGACAGTCGGCAGCTTGAGGCTTACACTTGGTAGCTGGTGGCTTCTGTTTAAACCCAAGAGCCACACAGTGCTGCACAATTGGTGCTATGTAGCACCAACAGACAAAATGCATGCAAGGTGATGTTGCAGGCTGAGGCTGGTTTATGGGCTTCAGGTTCATCACAGCCTGCTCTGATTGATCAGCTGTAAAGTAGCTAATGATTTTTGATATACACTAATACACTGGTGTACTCATTCACACTTCAGAATGAGTACTAAATGAATATCCAGGCGCACATGTCCTTTGCTCCAGGTTATCTACAATTATAGGAATACCTTTGATTGATGTATACAAGTTTCATGTTTTTAAAAGCCTCCCAGATCTGTGTTTATGCTGCAACCCATTGACATATTGTAGGAGTCTTGTCCATTGTGGTTTTATGACCCAGTCCTCAGATTTCCACCTGAGATACTGAAGTGACAGGCAACATAAAAGCAGTCAGAATGACCAGTTCCTGACTGCCTCATGATCATCTTTCTTTTCCCTATGCTAATCAGTTCTCCCTCTGGCTTCTTTTCTTAATCTCTTACTATAACTATGAAATTTGAGAGTCAAAACTTAGCTGCTGCTGTTGGCATCTCTGCTGTCAGCTTTGTTACAGAAATCTAAAAACTTTGTGATCTTTGTCTTCTGTCCCTTTTGAAAGCATACACCAATCATGTATTAATTAATTTGGTGCATATTTACAAGTTTCCTCCTTTTCTTTGTGCCCAAATTATCAAAATCTTTATCTGAGCATCTTGTTTTAAATCCTGTAACCTTCTTCCTCTCAGGATAGAGTTACATCTGATTGCCAAGCCAGTCTTACATCTCTTCAGCACCAAAATGGGAAAATGTTTCTCCTGCCTGCTCCCAGCCTGATTCCTTCCCCTCCCTTGACCCATTCTGCCAGCTGCCAGATCCTGGGTTCAGCCTGACAGAAAGCTCTCCACTGTTTGTTGCTGGATTAGTTTTCTGCCTTTTTAGTGAGTTGAATATTTTGACCGTGAGGTCCAACAAGAGCCACTGCAAAGCAAGAGGCAGCAGCAAGGAATAAGAATATGGAAAGTGGATGAATCTTTTCAGCGCTGAGGATTATGAGCTCAGCCAGAACTCTGCTGTTGAACTTTACCTTCAGGCTCCATTAAATCAATGCACAGTCCTCACGGTGTGTAGTTTCTAAGCTTGTCTCCTTGCCTGTCACTTTGGGCACATTCCTACCTGATGTTTCTCTCCCATTTCAGCATGCAAATTTTAAGCTTCTTGTCTTCATTTTTGATGCCCTTCCGAGTTCTGCTCCTCTCTGTTACCTTCTTCTGTCCTAACCCATAACCTTCATTTTACCAATGATACTTTCATTTTGCACCCACTTGCCTTTTTTTTTTATTTAATTCAGATGTAGAGATGTGTGTATGTGTATATATACACATACAGTTGTTTCATAATTACCTCTATATGCAAAGATCCCTCCCCCAGTTCATCAGCAAGATGAAAACCCTCTCCCCAAAATACTCATCTTTGTATGAAAACAATGAATAACGTAGGACAAATGAAAGAAGCTACTGTTTATGATTTCTATAGGTAAGGAGAGTAATGCTTATTTGGTTTAAATGCTCAGTCACTCTCCTTAAATCTCTTTTATCTCAAAGAGTCAATTTTGTGCAACAGGGGCTGTGTGTCCCATGTATTTGTTGGGCCCATTCCACAGTAGGGACCTGACTCTGATGATCATACTCAAACAGAAATATTTCATAACAACAAATGTAAGTGAAGGAAGTCGAATTAAATAACATCTGTCTTCAGTGCTTGAAAACAAAAAATCATCAAAAGGAAGTGTTTTTTTGAAGTTCTGAAAAATTATTTTGCATTTTCTTTGATTTTTTTGTGCCTAACACAGAAAGCAGCAGCCTGTGCTGGCAGCAGCAGAGGCATTCCCATCGAACATGTTTTCAAAATAGAACTGCCACAGGAATGTCAGCTGTCACCCTACTCACGACATGGACTTTGCTGGCAATGCTCTGGAGAGCATCTTTTTCTTATTTCAAGAGAGGTGGTGGTCGTCAAAGAAACCCCTATATGATGCCTTTTTCCATTGCTTGTTATATAAAATATGGTTTTTTCAATGTGTATCACAGGTGAAAGCATAGGTGGTTGTCAGGAAACTTAATATGATCCCAAAAAGTTCAAAAAGGAGCAGTACAGGTATAGAAGAAACACTGGGCAGCATTCAGATAAATTCAGATTTGATCGGGCCTTAGTGAGGTGGCACAACAGCAGAAATAAGGACAGAAGTTGGAAGCTTCTATTCATTATGCTCATCTTGGAGACTACCAGTGCTTCTGAGAAGGGACTGGGTCATCTTAGTAGGTTGGCTAAGTTTCATGGCTATCTTTTGTATATCCCATATACTATAGCATACGCTATCAAAGAGCTGGGGTCTTTTGTGTGACTTTCATTAGGTAACTGAGTGTGTGTGTGGTCAAATATTTGAGAATATCCATCAGCTTCTTTCCCTGAGCAAGGTAGGAGTGTCAGCAGGCAGCTGTTCAGCTGGAGGTTTTTGTTTCCTTCTCCCTGACACCCCACTGATGGAGCCCACTATTTTTTTTCTGGTGTCTGTGCAATGTACTTCAGTTTCTCATTTTTTTTATATCACTTGTGTTGTAGCTCTGATAGTTAGGCTTGGAAAAGATGGAAGGACTGTAAAGGCAGGCAATATATGTGGTTAAATTAAGTGATACAAGACATGGTCAAGCTTTCTAGTATGCATACATTTCAGCAAGTCTGATGCAGATAGCACTGGAAACCATTATTCCCAGCCTGCTGATATATCTGTCCCAGTATCAAAACAGACCTAGGAGTGTTTCACCCTTCCAGAGCTAGTCATTCCTCACCCCATTGCCTGTTCCTTCAGAATGGGACTGTGCTGTAAAACAAGTGAAGTTCAGCCAGTCGTTTTGAAGTAGCCAAACAAAAGAAGAAGTAATCTGTAATTATGTTAATGAATTAGGCCACTTGTGGGAGAAGTGATGCTACCAGACAGTTTCAGTTGTAGGAGAGCTGACAGATTAAAACAAAGAAAAACCATTTGCAGAACAGGAACAAGGCAGCAGGAGGTGAGATGCTGAGAGAATTGTAATGAGCATAAACCCAATGTCTCTATTTATTCTGTACTATTTAATACTAAATTGTATAATAATAGTAATAATAATAATATTTAAACCTAAATATTTTGTAAATCTCCCTTCAGAGTTGGGACTGAGATACGAGAGGAAGTTATTGATTTACAATGGTAAATGTTAACTGCTTTTTTATTTATAATTCTTGGGAGTTCATTCTGGTACATAGATGTTGACAGGTTTTACCCACATACACTCTCCAAGGACCTCTGGTATGCTGCAGAATGTGCATCACATACTGGATGTAAACTTTGATGGCTGAGGAATTAAGAACATTTCTTGTAGACCTTCTGGGGGCAGGCTGATAGCTTTTGCATTTCTGATTCTCACAAGATCTGTTTTTATTCAGTCCTCTGCTGCTTTTTTTATTTATTTATTTATTTTTTAAAGTCTGAAAGACTGAGTGTTTGCTTGAAAGCTCTGAGATTGGATTCTGGAGAAAGATTTGTCGAGGATGTCTTTCTTCCCTAATAGGCTGTATTTCTTCTCCGCGGCTGCCAGTTTGAGGCAACATGTGACAAACAGAAGTGTTTTGTTAATGAGAGTTTTCTTATTGTATGTGATGTTTGCTAGAGAATGAGCCTAATTATTTCTTACATTTCTCATTCTCTGACATGAAGGTAGCATTTATGTCTATCCACTTTAGTGACATTTAAGCCCAAATACTGGTGTAACAATACATTAGAAGTAGAAATTGAAGTTTATTGTTGTTTGTTTTCTTCGAAATTCATTGCTTCCCCTATTTCTGCCCACTGGCAGTGAGTGAGTAGCTGTCTAAAACATGTCTCAAATCGAGACCTTCACAGCTGTGCAAACTGTGCAGCAACCAAACGTTTTAGGTGTCAAGAAAGGAAAGCTCCTTCAAGAGTGGAGGCTTTTTCCAGAGTTAAAAAAAGTCATATTTAAAATTCTTTTGACCTTGCATCACAGCATGAGCAGCTGTCACCACATCTGACTGGGAGCCTGAAGGATTAGAAGGAAAAAACTTTGTTCAATACAGAAAGGAAAGTTCTTATAGTGGTTTTAAGCCATTGTGCCTAATGGTGGGAGCTCTGCCTAATTCCTCCTTATCATCCCTTGAGCTTTATGTCATCCCCAGCTCTCACCCTGTCTACAAAATTTTCTCCCTTCATGGTTTTCTTACTTTTATGGAGACAATGTTTTTTTCTAAAATGCTGTCTCCCAGTGCTTATTTACAGAGCTCTTACCCTGTCTGCATTAAGAGCTCCAGTAAAAATTACAGCCCAGCACTGGCTGCCCATCCCACATGGCTGCATCTCTTTGCTGGGAATACTTTTGGACAAGGATCCCTTCCACGGGGCAGGACCCCCTCACCTCGGCCTGAGCAAGACCAGGACAAAGAGAAACAATCTGAAATACTGATCATAGAGCACAGGAGGTCACTGTGTTAAATGTGGCATGTGTATGCTTTCAAAGCAGTTTTTAATTTTTGTTAAGTAGAATATATTAATACAGGATGCATATTGCTAGTAAAAGTATGAAAGAAAGAAAGCCCTAGCAGTTCAAGCAAATGGTTAGAGCACTGTAGAGCAGGAAGAAATATGTGTTGTTATGAAAAACATATTAAAACAAACTAACCAACTAGATTCAATCCTTATGCCTCCTTAAAGCATGTAACAAAAGTAGCAATGACTCTTTCTCTCTCTCTAGTTTTCAACTTCCAGAAAACAGCAAGTTAGAAGGAAGGAATATCGTCTATTACATAACATACGAGATAAGTAACTACAGGCTTGAGAGGGAGAAAGTCTGATTCTGTGTTGTTGTGTGTGATGCTGTTTTCCTGGTTTGCTTTGTGTAAGTTAGCACTGATAGTCTGATTTCTTTCCATACATTTTGCTAATAATGCTGGTGTATTTATGTTGGGCATGAATTTCACTGACTGCACAGTAAGAATGTTTTCTTGACATTTTCTTGTGAAGCTTCAGTAAAACTGTTTATGAGTTTAAACTTGCATCTTGGACGCTACTGCTGTCTCTGCTTCTGAAGTCAGACAATGAAACTGGCTTTATGAGAGTGGACCAAATTCAGAAGTGAATCAGTTTTAATTGCTAAGTAAAATAAAATGCAAAACCTAAAGAATTTAGACACATACTAAAAGTATCTCAAGATTACAAATTGTCTTTCAATGCTGTAGTAACAAGATGTTAATGTTAATAACAGTAATGGTTAATAGTCTCATTAATATTAGCACAAGATCTTACTATTAAGTCTTAAAAATATTTATGGATTAAGTTTTCCAATAGTTGTCTAGTGTTTTGGACAGCGTCCCTTTTTTGTATTTAATAGTATACATATTTAAAGTCAGTACTTTCATATTGTGCCACATTATTGACATTT
This sequence comes from Pipra filicauda, assembly GCF_003945595.2. Lineage (NCBI taxonomy): Eukaryota > Metazoa > Chordata > Aves > Passeriformes > Pipridae > Pipra > Pipra filicauda. The sequence continues at coordinate 1,732,217 of NW_024104310.1, forward strand.
TCTTTTCTCTGAGTTGTTGGTTAATAAAGATATGGACATGTAGTGCTCAGCAAGTCAAATCTTACAGAGATTGAAGTGGACTTCCTGCCAATGCAAAGTGGTATTTTAAGGCTGAGTGAAGTCTTCCAGGACAGAATCACTACATAATTGATCTGCTTATCCATCTCAGTGAACTATCACGCTCCACTTCACCTGTCTGTGTTATGCTGAATTCACTGTAAAATGGTGGCTGGGGCCACAGAGCAGAGACCGAGGAGCCTGGAGGAGGCAGCAGCAGCACCTGTCTCTCATGGACAGGTGGTGTAACTGTCCTTGCTCCACCAGGTTTCTTGGAAACAGCTGCTGGGATTGCAGTCCCTAGAGGCAGGAAAGCTCTTCTGACAGATTGATGTCCACTTTTTTTATTTTAATGGCAAACAGAACAACTCTTATTTAATCAAGGTTTAAGTATCATGTAACAAACTCATCAGCAGCGTGCTTTAGCATCTCACCTAGATCTATGTGGGTATTTAGAATTTCTTTGTTGTATTTTTAAGCTCTGAGGGAGGTCTGAGGGAGGTCTCTCCAAGCAGCAGCTGGCTTGTCAAAGCAGCAGGCAGCAGCCGAGCTCAGGCTGGCGAGGCCTTGCAGGCAGTTTTCCTGCTGTTGGGGTGTTCACCAGGGTTGTTCTGCAGGGTCTGCTTCTGGAATGCGAGATGATGACAGTGCTTATTCACCACTGGAGAGTATATTTGTAACATGGTTGAAGGGAACAGCTGGTGCTTGCCGAGGGCCCTGTAAAGTCCCTGTAAAATTTATTGGCAAGGGAGTAGCAGTGAAAAGCAAGTTTCATGCAGAAGTTTTGTTTCATAGAGTTCAGAGGTGTCTGTGACACTTCCTTTAGAAAGACATATCGAGGAAAATGTTTGTATCCACCCACACTCATAGAAAATTGTCTTAATGTCCAATTGCTGTAGGTTTTGCATGTTTGTTTTAACCAAATGGTGCATTGTTCTCTGGGATTAATAAAAAGAATTGCTCTGAGATACGTGTGGATCAGTACTAAGTGTCCTGCCACGCAATGGTGACGTGGAGCTGGCTTATCAGCAGCACCAGAGCTACCTCTGCCCTCCCTTCAGCTGTGTTGTTCACAGAAGGTGTGTCTTCATGGTGAGATATCTGTCTTGGTGTAGAACCCACCAGAGATGCTTAGGGCATGCTGGGGTCACCTGGGACTGGTCACATTGAATTTGCATTAGTGTTTTATAATAGGAGAGATGTCTTGATAGGAAAGCATGAGTTCCTTGCAGTGAGGGTAAAGCATGGGAGTGATTATGCAGCACAATAATTACTGGGCATTTCATTATTTTACTTTTAAAAATCTATGCAGGTTTTTTTTGTAAACCATATTAAGCTGCCAACCACGTTTGAAGACCTGTCCTTCAGAGGATGTTTTTCAGAGAAATGTCTCCCAAGAGCTGGGCAGCTCAGTACAAAACTGAGGTTACACAGATGTGCAAAAAACTCCAAACCCCAAAATGAACAAGCAATATTTATGCTTACTGTATCTGTGATTGATTTGATTCTAGTATCAAATCACAGGAGCTTGCCCGGAGAGCAGACTCTCATGATCCTTACTGATGGGTGATGCATGCTGCACATAAATCATATCATTTCTAATTATATATTTTGGTGTATTTTGGGGATTTTCAAGCAGATTCATTAATTGGTTAAGACAAAATAAATATCCTACTTGTGAAGTTATTGGACCTGCTGTTTAAAAATTTATCACTATACAGCTACCTATTATACCTAATGTAGTATATTCACTCAATGGGCTGTCCCAAGACACTGCAGAAATGACTTAATGATTCTTCATTAGAAAAGAGATATTAGAGAAGGAAATACAGACACTTTGGTTTGGAGTTGAAAGGAGTTCAAGTTAATGGAAACAAATAAAAGCTTAAACCATAAATTACAAATTATTGCTCAACTGAGCTTAGTAAAAGCAGCAAACCTTAGAAATGGAAATGTTTGTCTGTGTCACTGTTTTACATGATACATGTAAAAATGTCATGTGGTGGTGATGTTTAGGGAGGGTGGGTAGGGAGGGGATTTCACCAGCAACCAAGGATGGACAGGAGGAAGGTTCAGGCAACTGCAGGAGCTGGGCATGGGAGAAAAATAGTGCAGCACTCTGAGAATAATGCAAGTTTTTTGAAGGGTAAGGGCTTAAGGAATTAATTTCTCTGTGCTGCAGCTTTGTGAGGGGAAAAAAACCCCAAGCCCAACAATCATTAACCACCAAGTTATTATAGATGTGAAACTGAGAAATCTGTCAGCTCCAGTGGAGTTCTCCAGATTTATGTTAATGTTGCTGTGTTCACAGTCCGACTTCAGACCTCTCTCAACTTACATCTACTTATCAAGAATTTTGTTTTGGATTGTATCAATTGGTGATGCTTTTACTGCTATATGGAATTTGGGGGTTTTTTCCTAGTGGAGGAGGGGGAGATCTGCCTAATTTATTTAGCAGCCCATGCAGTGCATAGTCAATATCCAGGTCCTTAGTTTTTCTTTTCACTGGAAAGTAATACAAGCTACATAAATTTGAGGTACTATTTTGTGTTTATGAAAATAATATCTAAAATTATGTTATCTGGAAGACATTAGGAATGAAACAAAAGGAGGCAGTTCCTTTTCACAGCCTCAGTACTCCTCCTCCCAGCCCTCTGGTCAATATGGACTTCTGTTGCCTTCTCTATGTTCTAAGTAAAGAACATTGATCTTGTTTCATTTTGGTGTTTCTGCTCCTTTTTTTTTTTACTTTTCCCAGAGCATTTCCACAAAGCCATAGGCCTCATCTCCCTCCTACAGCCTTCCTCACCATCACTTGAAAATTGTTAGATTTTCAGCTTGTGTAACACCTGCCTGATCTAGCAGTTTTTCTCATTTTAGCTAGTTTATTCCTAAAAGGAACTTAGCAACTTCTTATTTTTATCCTGAATGAAGACTGCTATAATGTCCATGCTCTGCTTCCATCAGGTTTCTTTAAGCCTTCACAGTATCAACAAAAATATAGGATTCTTTAAGAAGTTCTTGAGAAATTTTTTGGTCAGTGATCATCAGATACTCTGTGCTTGGCAGGACAGATGCAGCTGAGAATATATGGAACCCCCGTATTCTCAACCTTCCCATGACGAGTCAGTCTCCTCTGCCTACAGTGTTGGAAGTCAGCCTTGGGCAGAGAGGAGCTGGAGAGCAGCTTTGGCAGCTCCTGGGCACTCAGTCCTGGCCTTGGGCTGACACAACATCCGCCCAAGATGTTTTTGTTGCTCTTAAACAAATAATGGTGGGGCTCGTTACTTCACTCCAAATTCCTCCCAGTGTCCGCTGTTGCTACTGGTTCTGAGTACATGGGAATATCATAAAGACATAATCCTGTCCAATTCTAAGGAGCTTTCGGTGGAAAAACAGTGAAAGGTTGTCAGGTGTCACCCCTATGGCCCTTACTGTGATTTGATCATGTGCCAGCAGAAGCTCTCTGCTATGGGCTGTGAAATGGATGTGTGGTCTCTTGGTCTGCTTTGGAAGCGCAGGGCTGCATAGCAAAACAAGAGGGAAAACATGCAACTTTACAGGAAAAATAAGGAAACTAGCAGTAGAAAGGAGGAGCACAGAAAATCTAGAGATGAAGGAATATTTTTGTGTATATTTAAATTCATCAGAGTGTGATTTACAGTGAACAGTGTGCAGTAAGGTGACAAGTAATAGTGAGAAAGACATTAGATCTTACTGTATAAGACAGAGGGGAAAAATATCTTTCAGAAGAACTCAAGGTAAGATGGGATATTAAGAGTATGATGGAAATCTTTTCCTGGTATTAAAACCCGCAGAGGAGAAAACCTTTTTAAGAAAGCTCATTTACTGAAATGGTAGACAGGCAGTAGAGAGGCTGGTGATACATGAGAAACAGCAAGAAAGAAAACCCAGCTGGCTCAAGAAACCACCTGACTATCTATGCCAAGAAAACTGTGCGCATGGAATCCTCCTTTAGAAACAAATCCCCACAGACAGGTAGAACTTGCCATTAGTTTCAGAACAGGTTTTGTTTCAGTCTGATTTTGAAACTTCCATATACAGCAAATCATTGATGTTCGACAAGGGTCTGTCAGAGGTTTTGTAATGTGTGGGTAATGTTAGAAAAGTTTAGACAGTCAGGTCAGGAGACAGGAGCTGCTTCATTCCATGCTTTCATTTCTCTAGTTAGGAGATACTTTTGGTATCTGTTTTTATGGAATGAGAAGGCAGTTCCTGACAATCATATCCAATCACAGCAAATTCATATTTCATGTTCCAAAAAAGGTTTTTAGTAAATCTCCAAAGTTTAAAGAGCTCATTGATGTCAGACTTTTTTTCCACAGCATAATAGGAAGGAATAACATGATAAAAATGCAAACAAAAATGTAATAAGAAAAATTAATTTTATAAGCAGACTTAGCAGAAGATATGATCCTTGAAATGTATGTATGTTAAGTTCACTAGATCTTAAGCTCTTCAGCTTCTTTCTGGAGTTATCCTCCTCTGAAATGGCTCAGGAAAGTAGATGGGCAGAGACCAGGACCAGCTCCAGCAAGGCTCTGGCCCCAGGATTATGTCTGGGCTTCCTCAGCCCTGCAGAGGAACCAGAGACGTCCCTTAACCCCACCCTGCAGAGGGGACTCAGCAGGAACCTCGTTTGGTCTCAGGAGAAACCTCTTTAGGAGTGGTGACAGGAGGAGTAAGAGTGGTTCTGGGTGGGGAGGCAACAGCATGCAGTGGCTTCGCCTGCCACGAAGGCTTTTGGATAAAACCAGGGTAGGCAGTGGCAGCAGGGAGAGCCAGAGAGGCTCGGGCTCCATAAGGAGCTTGCGCCCGAGGGGAGTAAGAGGAGTTGAGCTGAGTGTCAGCTGGAGCCGCGAGGGTGATGGTGGGGGCATGGGGTGTCCCCTCACCCTGGGAGCTGAGCCGTTCTGGCAACACCAAGCTCTTGTCCCAGCATCTGGTGGCAGCGAGGTCGTCACAGCATCATGTGCTTGTGCTCTGGTGCTGGGTGGAGCTGGCAGCGTTGCTCCCACAGAGAAAACCAGGGGACTTGGAAAATGCTGTTTGCAATCCCACTTCACTGTGGCTCTTTTATACTGTGATCTGCAGTAAGCCAGCACATTCCTAGAAATGTGCCATCGCAAACAAATACGTGGTTATACACTGGCCCAGTTCCTTTGTTTTCCTCCATGAGATTGACAGTGTTGTCTTGAATGCAAGAGAGCCTTATGTCCACAGGCAAAACTTCAGTGCTCTGAGACATAAACACAAACTTTGTCAAAGGGTTGAATAAAAACTCTGCCAAGAATTTCACCTCCTGGGCCCTGGGGCAGAAGGACGTTGGGCTGATACTTGGTAAGAGATGTCTATGTGCTGTGAGGTTTGCATGTATAAATAATGCAGTAACTGTGATGATGCCCTAAAGATCTCTTTTCTATGTTTTTCCCAGTGTTTTATGAATATAAATTCAGACTCTTAATCGAACTGCTTTAATGGACTAAAGAAAATTAGTGCAACAATGCAGAGTTTTGTAGTGACAGTAGATGGGCTAATTCTGAACTGCCTGAAGGTTTTGGTTTGCACTAGAAGATTCTTTTTATCCTCTAGCACTGGGCGATCTTGAAACATGGAAATATGTAATATCACATCAGTCAGATAAATAATTAATGTGGTGCTGGAAGCTGGGAAGAAATGCCATGTGGAGATTCACACTAAAAATACTCTTTTCTGTAGTCTTCCCCAAAACATCTGCTACTAGTTCTAGAGCTACGATTGTGAGCTAGATGGATGTTGGTTCTTGACAGAGTATGGCTGGTTTTATGTTCTTATACATATGTATTGGCTTAGTCTGGCTTATTGCAGCAGTATATTTCCAAGTGCTTATGAGTTTAAAAAAAAAAGAGGAATGAACAAAACATGTGGATTGGAGGATGAGGATCCAGCATAAAATTGCTATTTAGATGTTAACAGAAAGAATGTGTGCAACACCATAATGAATAAAACTGGGTACTCAAAGGTGCATTATGATGAAATATTATTTTATTGTTTATTGCACTTGAATCTAGTTGGTATTCATGGAATCATAGAATGGTTTGTATTATGTGTTCTTATAGCCCAGGCCACATTCTGCTTGCAGGATCCTGGTATTAACTTGGTAAACAAGATTTTGAGATGGTGCTGCTGGGAACAGAATTGCACCCAGAGTTACTTTTGAATTGGCCAGCTGAGAACTAATAACATTTGTAGGTTTTTGCTGAATAAAACATATCAGATCACAGCCATTGATAAAATTCTGCTGATAAGAAAGACGCTCAGTTTAGATACGTGTTCTAAATATGGAAACATGAGTAACTGTCAGTGTGTGCATTTATTTATAATATTTAGTAGTTCCATAAGTTTATATTACCTTATTAAACCAAAAATGTGAACTTACATTATGGCTTGCTAGTAAGTGTGTGGACCATTTTTTCAGAATGTCCTTTATTTCCCCGGGAAAAAAAGATAAGGAGAGCAGAATTTATCTGTAGCTATATCACTCAACCTATATTAAACCATCTCATCTAATACAACATAGCTGTTTTATTTCTCCACAAAGTTGATTTATTTTCTCTTGTAAAGGCTCTTCCCTGGGAAGGATGTCCTGCAGGAGTTTGGGTCTTGGGTGCTGTTGATCCTTGTTACCTGCTGCTCCTGACCAAGTGGGACAGATGGAGCAGAGATATTCGGAACTGCTCAGGGAGGTGCCCTCCCAGGATGGTGCTCCTGAGCACCTTTTGGATTTATAGCACTGTGAGACATCTCCAGAGCCAAAGGGAAAAGGAGAATCAGAAAATAACCTCAAGATCAGAGTGATAGAAAAGTGATCCTCATGTCACCTTTCCAATCCCTGACTTGCACTCTCCAGTTGTGCTACACACAGCAAACTGGTCCACTGTTCTGCTTTGGAAAAAGCGTTATTACAAGTCCAGGCAGGTTAGTTTAGGCAACATTTGCTTTAAGAAGTCATTGCCTTCAGACGCCCATGCACACACCTACTTCTTTGTCCGTGGATAATTATATGTACATTAGATTATTCTGAATCCTAATTATGACATAAATTTAGTAAATTTGAATGAAATTTTGTGTCTGTATTGTGTTTGGAAATGGATTTGCTTTTGTTTTTTTTTTTTAAGTTTAAAACAGGCCTGAGAGAGGCTGATTTCACTGATAACTTACTTCTAGGGTTCTCTCTTTCATCCACCTGTTGTGTCTTCTTGTAACACTTATGGGCTGTTTCTATAGACTTTGAAAGGCACCCAGTGCAGCTGCTCATGTTGAGTCCTAGGCACTAATGTCTGCAGGGCATAAGGCAGCCGAGGTAAGGGCTGGGAGAAAAGCAGGGCACATTAAGAACCTTATTCGTTTTGTATGCCAGCCATGCCTAGGAGACCCAGGACCTTCCTATCACCTCTTCTCATTTTTCCCACCTATATAGTCTGTCCAAATGAGAAATATTCTGTGTACTAAAAATTGGTCACAATATTTTGATGGTTGGTGACACACTGAGGAGGAGGTCCAGTTCTTATTGATAATGGAAGAATATTCTCTATCTTCCCTTTAATTCGCATGGAGAAAGAGGCATTTTCCAATATATTAACTGAAATGAAAAGACAGTGGTCTTGGAGCTTAGAGCTCTTAAAATATATCTCTAGCTCTTCCAGTGACTCGCTTTGTGGCCCTAAATACCCCACAGACTTCAGCTTCCTCCTCTGTCAAAAGGGGAGATGAATACTCACTTGTGTTTAACTGCAGAGATGATGCAAGACTTAATTAGCTATGTTTGTTGAGAGTCTGAAAATGTGGAAATGTCACTGCTCTTGATCATCTTGAATAGCTGATGGCTTGGTTTGTCAATGCATTACTGCTGGGGCCCCTCTTACGAAGTGAATGGGACACACGAAAACTCCTGGGTTTGTTTGCCTGCCTTGGCTGGCCTCAGTGCACAGCTGAAGCTTGATCGAGGCTTTACATGTCTAAGTAGGTGGACAGAAACTTGGTGGTTTTAGAAGGGAGGGTCACATCCCACCTGCTCCTGGGTACACTGGTTCCAGGTTTCCTCTGGGGCCACGTTAGAGAAGTTGCTACGAGTGGCTGCCTCCTTAGCCTGGGGTTACATCTGCCTGCTCTACAACTACATTTTCTCATCTTCTGTTTTGTTAACATGACAGCTCACTGGTAGAGGCTATTAAGAAATTATGGCTCCTCTGGCAGGACTCCGGCGGCAGCTGTACCAGCAGAGCTGCCTAAACTTATAAAAACAAATCAGGGAGGAACAGCACCAGAGGAGAAAAACCTCCATGCCAGTGACCAGCACCTTTCAAAGCATGAGTTTTTCAAACCTTTTTTTTTTTTTTAGTGAGGCTGCTCACTCAGTTTTCCCTGGATTCAGTTCATTCTGATCCATGAGCTTGTCCTACCATGCTGCAGTGAAGTTTCATATGCCCAGGCTGTAAAATGGTTCTCAATGAACTCTCAGGCCCAAATATGGGCAGGTGTTCCTATAGATGTACTGGAAGGAAGGAACTAGAAATATGAGTTTTGGATACAGCACAGACCTTGGCATTTCTTCACACCTCTGTTGTACAAGAGCCTATATACTATTTTTAAGCTCATATTTCACAGAGACAATACATTTCACGTGTCCCATGCAGTGTGTTCCTGCAGTTCATGCATTACCCACAACTTTGGTGTTGTTCATTAATAACAAGGTTAAAGTCAGGCTCCTTTGCAGAACAGGTGGAGTAAGTCTGTGCAAGTTAGAGAGGCTTTCAGCAGCTTTAGGTTTGTGGTCCATGGACCTCTGAGGTGCTACCACTAAGAAGCAGCAGGTAATAAAAACCCCTCACTTACTGTCAATAGACTTCAAATTTTTATGGAAGCATGAGAAGACCCACTGATAGTTGTTTAGGGTCCACTCACTGAAAAGGACTGAAACCACTAAATGTAAGTTACCCTTAAGAAAGGTAAACAAACTGTGGGTATCAAGCTATCAAGTGCAGATGGTCCACAAAGAGAAACGCCCCAGCAAGATGAAGCTGTTACAACATAAAATTAATCTTTCTGTAGTTAAGCTCGTGTAATTTTGTGGTCACTGAATTACAGAATAGAAAGAAATGAGGAAAATGCCTGGGGACAAAGTACAATTTTGGTGACAAGTGATTTGCAAAGAATAATAAAAAAAAAGTTTAGCATACCCACCTAAATATAGGTTGAGAAAATAAAATTTATTGTCTATTGCATACATTTTGATAAAGTTAAAAGTAAAAAACATATAATTAATTGTCTTGGAGGTTTTATTTAAGTGACAGTAATGAGACCTGCAATTCTGTAGCTTTCTTTTAAGTTGTGTCAGCATGTCTGTACTTGAAAAATGTTAACAGGTTTGTTGGAAAATCTTGCTATGATTGGCCAACTTTTTATAAGCTGCAGTCTGATATCAGTTTGAACATCTAGATAAGTATTAACCACTTTCAGTCCAAAAATCAATATTGGTTTTGTTTTGGTTTCTTTTTCACTCTCTGACTGGCCTGCCACACGTAGATCACCCTTCTTAGCCACCTCTAAAATATACCTTCTCTCAACAGCTGACAAAATGAAGACTTTATACCGTGTCCTGGCAGTTCCCCCAAGGAGCAGTGCTACGTGGCACACACGAACATCTGTCTCCCAACCTCTGTGAAAGAGCAGAACAGCTTTTCTTTCACAGAACAAACCATCGTTACTCAATTTTATTTTTATGAGACTGCAATGCTATTGCTACTGCCTCTCTACCCTCGTCTCCCGTAGGCCAACATCTATCTCTACTTTGCTGAAAATGAACTTTCCATTTCCACCTTTCCCATATCTCCCTGGTACTCTCAGGCTGCTCCTGCCCCCCCTCCCTGAGCTCTCTTGCAAGCAGCAGTTGTGGTGGGCGGTCGTATTATTTCAAGCTCCTCAAGCTGGAAAACTTTGCCAGAGTGAATCACTTTGCTTTCTTATTACTGCAGTTAGAAGCAAGCCGAAACTTGCCATTCGCGAGGTAACTTTCATTTTGTTCCCCACATTGTTTCTTTGCCCCTGGCTTCCAGAGCTGAGGTTTTTTCTCTTTTGCCAGTTCTGCTTGGATCCAAAACCAGGCTGAGTGAAGTAGTTACTAAAACTGCCTGAATTCAGGTAACTGCTACGGATCTTTACTATTTGCACAGTTCTCTATCTTTTAAACATGCTGGACTCTTCTGGTTGACATGAACAGTCAAGTTCAGTGCTGTGGGTTATTTTACAGTCTGATGAGAAACTGGTGATGAAATCAGGTGTGTCTGTGGCACAGTCCTGTTTATTTATAATCAAAGCCTTGTTTTCCACTAGTATAAGGTAGATCTTAAGTAATAGCAGTTTTCCAGACCTAAATCCTATTTCAGGCTCACTCAAGTCTATTTGTGAGGCTTTTTCTTGGGGCCATACATTTTTATATTCTTCTATTGCTTGCTCTCTCAGTTTCATGGACTTCCCATCCCTCTGCTAGACACATCCAACATTGCAAAATAATACTAAAGAAACTAATTCTTCTACACAGGTAGTGATCTATGGAATGGAAGCTGCAGATCACAAAGTGGAGTTGCAGCTCCTCTTCCTATTCAGCCCACTTGACTGCAGATGTTGACATGGTCAGATGGGAAATCATTGCACTGCTAGGGAGAGGCGAGAGCAGGCAGGTAGGGGAGACAGTCCAAAATCTGTGTCCATGTTGCTTTTGGCAGAAGACTTTGGCCAGAGAGACAGATGTCAAGAGGAAGAAGAAGGCTGATCCTGTCAGCCTAAGGAATCGCTGTTGTTCTCTGGATTGCAGGAGAAAAAGGAGATACTTGAGATAATAAATTGGGGTTTGGGGCAGGGAGGGGTTTTGCTATGTTTTCTCAAGGACAGCTGTGCCTTACCAGGTCTCTTTCATCAGCAGGTGAAATGCTTCTATAAAATGACAGCTGAGAATGTCTGCAGTGGTGAAGCTGGAAGCATAGATGGGATTAGGCAGCTCCTGGAACAAAGCTCTGGAGTCCAGAGGAACATCTGTCCCCAGGCAGGGCAGGACTGCCTGGATGTGTTAATTACTCCTTGGTAGGCAGTGTAATCCTCAGAGCAGATATTCAGATGTGAACATGAGCCTGAGCCTCATGACATGGTGACAGTGAGCCAAATTTTCCTGCAGTGTGAAGGCAATCAGGCTCATGATGGATCCATTCTGCTCCACTGTAGATGCTAAAGCTCAGCTGGAAATATTGTATTACTGTCAAGCTCTCTTAAAAGTTGAGGGTATTGGACTGAAGGCTTTTTCTTGGACAGACCTTTACTGAAAATTACCACCAACATGTTATAGCTGATGAAACTGATAGCTCTGATATGTCTTATATTTCACATCAGAAAAGTTTTGACTGACAGTTCCAAACAGAGCCAATGTCTGGATACTGTGGTTTGAACAGTGGAAGCTGGAGTGCAGGAACCAGTATATTCTTCTTCTGCCCTTCAATAAAGTCCACAGAGTTCAGTGATACAAAAATATACTGCATTTCATGTATTAGTTTTAGGATTTCACTACAATTATCAAAATATGGTGTAGCGATCCAAGAAATAAATTACGTTTCAAATAACTGTCATGTCTCTGATTAGTAAGACAACACAATAAACACTTTTCCCCAAGAATTTCCAGAGTCCATAAATACTAAAAAAGATGTATTTGTGTCTGACACAGTACAGTACAGGACTGTTCAGAGCTGAGTTTGTGCCCTCCAATAACAAATTAATGGCTTCCTCGATTTGATGTATAAGAAAGCTTATTAATTTGCTTAGTTGCGGTACCAAAAATATATTGAATAATTTTGCATACATGGAAGTGCTGACTCCACAGCAGAATAAGCAGACACCAGAAAAATGAAGCTGTAATCCTTCTGCCTATACAGCTCCTGTTCTGTGAAAAGAAATCTTTACCTAGTCATTAGTGCTGCAAAACAAGTGTGCTAACAACTATTAAATCAGAACTCCCCAGTCAAACCAGCAATGTTGTTTTACACCGAGTTAGAGTAGACATAAAGCGCTACACGAGTGAAATCTAGAGCAACATCTTCCATGTCTGATAAGTCTGGCACTTTTCACCATCACTAAAATTACCTCCAGCCTCCCACGCACTAAGACAGGGCTTTACAATTATTTCCACTAGTGCCAGCGAGAAGAGTCTCCTGATGATGCCAACAACTGCAGCCGAGTTTATCCTTCAGTCTTTAGAGAGACAAGGGTTGGATCCCTCCTGCTTCCGCCTGTGCAGCCTCAGGGAAAGGCCTCACTCAGCCTGTGTGTTCAGACATTTGGGTTTGTGTCTCTTCTGTGGGCACCATGGTTAAAGGAGAGCTTTATGTTTTCTTTAGTAGCTGAAGAAATTTGAGAGCACGGAGGACTGTGTCTTGCTGCATGGATGGCTATTCCTCAGCACTGGCAGTTAGTTGCAAGAAATAGTTTGAGAGGAGAAAACTGCCAAAGGAGAAAAAGGCTGCATTAAAAAAGATGAACAGAAAGAGAGATCATGGTAGTGATGGGAAAACAGAGCTGCAATGTTAGCAAAAAGAAGCTCCTTCAAGAGCTTTATGTACACAGCTCTCACATCCCTCAGCTGGGTGTGTGTTTGTGTTTGCATTAGGGATGAAAAGATTTTTTTAGTAAGCAACTGTGAATTATTGAATATGTCATGGATCAGCATATGAAAAGAGGAAATGCAAAAATAGAAAAAGGAATATCAATATTGCATAAGTAATACCGAAAATCTGAAAAAAATTCAAAGGGAATAGGTGAAATTCAGATCTGATGAAACATAGAAACATGCAACTAGAGAAAGTTAGAAAAAGGCATCATATCTTGAAAGCTTGAGACGTTAAAAGAGGCAAGAAAATATATTCATGGTATAATAATTAAAAATGCATGAAGATGCTATGAATATAAAGCTGTCCTGTAAAGATGGGCAGAATATATAAAATGTTTTTATGATGAACAGCAGGAATCCAAATTTGCAATTACCACAAGAGAAGCAAAGTTCAGGTAATTGCTATGTGCAAAACAGGATGCCTGGCAGTATGTAAGAAGGGAGGGATCTACACCTAGCAGATGCTTCTTGTCTGAAAAAAAACCCAATGCTGAACTAGGTGCATCAGTAGAATAATCTGACCAAAGCTGGAAAGGATGGGATCAACCTGAATATTTCTCTGAAAAAACCACTCCCTGCACACGACTTTCTGATGAGGCTGTTATTTACCAGCCTAAGCAGTGGGCCTTGTGGCAGACATGTAATTCTAAGCAAATACTAGGAGTTTAAGTACTGACCTAAATCACGTAATGTATGAGCAATTACATTGACTTACCTTTCCCATTTTGCCCATGCACGTATACAGGCATTCAAATCAACCATTTCACTGCAAATTTCAAAGCCTGTGCGACTGAGACAAATATAGTCAGTCCTTTTTTGTTGCTGTTTAAAAAATATCGAATTATATGGTAAATTTGTATAATAAAGTTTTTTCAATTTTTTTTTTTTGTATGTCCTAGGTGCTTCAAGCACAGATAAAGATCTCAGTGTATGAAAATATGCAGAGACAATTAATTTCTGGAATGAGTGTACTGTAAAAAACACAGAACATTGCTAATAAAAAAAAACAATGGATTGTCCACATACTTTTCTTGCAGTTATTCACTCAGCAAAAAATAAAGCAAACCTCAGAATACAGGCAAAGGCACAAGTCAAGAACACACAAAATGTGCTAAAAATTCTTACTAGATCTAAACCAGGTTGAGATCCACAGATGATAAGCAGTGAATATTAGTGTTTTCCAGAAAATTTGGACGAATAGAATTGGATAGATGACTCTCAAGGACTGCTAACACCTTCTCTTTTGCCTGGAGCACAGTTCAAAGCATGTGAAAAGGTCTGGCCAGAAAAGAGTACCCATCTCCCCACACTGCTGAAAGGAGCAGGGCTAAATATCAAAGCTGCTAATCTTGGAAGACAAAACCAGCCACTCTCACAGAAAGGAGGGTGACTCACAAAACAGGCAGCCCAAAGCTGTATCTAGTGGCCGCTGTCTGTCCTGCCATGGACAAGCACAACTCAGTAGCACAGAAAGCAACTCTTGAGTTGCTACAGTTTAGAAAACAGTATTTTAATATACACTGGCCATTTCAGGTTGCCTTCGGACACCCTGACCCTCACTGCAGTGATTCAGAGTGTGTCATCTGGCTGTTTGCAATGTGAGGTCAGCAACCTCCAGGAGTGAGGTGGAGAAGCCCCCAGGCAGGGTAAACCGTTTTTCTCCAGCTTTAATGTACCGGTGTGTCCATCACAGCTGCACTTTGCAACAGTGAGAACTGGAAAACATGGGCTCCCTCCACATCCCTGCTTAGTAGCTTTAGACTTTAGAATGTGTTTCAACTGGAAAAGGTATAGAGAAAGCAGCATTCAGTGCACTCTCATTTCGAGCTATGAGCTGGAGTAGGTGTTGGATTCTGGAAGAAAAAAAATTGGAAATCTGTAGCAGCATATTGATAAATCTTGCAAGGAAGAAAACACATTTGCAAAACCATATGTCAAACAAATTACCTACCATGTTACCAGCTTAACAGGTTAAGAAGAAATTGTTTTCCCTTACAGAAAATAGTTGTTTGACCATAGCAGATTTAAATTACTGAACTCTTGCAACAGTCTATATCTGTAATTAAACTCTTTGTTGGCTTCCCTGTGTGCTGGTCTTGGCTGGGATAGAGTTAATTTTCTTCATAGTAGCTAGTATGGAGCTATGTTTTGGATATGTGCTGGAAGCAGGTGAGGTTATAGTTTCTGTGGTGTCAGAAAGACAGTTTTTCAGTCCTTGAGAGTGGTTATAACTTCTTTGAGTACAATGCACTTACATACCAATATTCATGTTTTACTTCCAGTCTTTCTGTATTAAGCAATATCCTGTACTAGTGATTCACTGTACTTCAACTCATCAACTGGAAACATAATTAAAGTTCTTAATAACTTATTAGTAAGAAGTTTTGTTTACTTTTTTCTAAAAGAGGAAAATAAACTTTACTGAGGCATATATAATGCACATTTACCTCCATATGAGGGAATAGACATTAAACGCATAAAAAAATGAAATTCTTCCACAGGTGACATGATGGATGTAGTTGCAGCATCAGCTGGATTAGTGTGGAGCCACAGTATGAACTTCTGGCAAATTAGAGGGCTCCTGGGTTGGTAATTCTGGCTGCAGGAAAATCGGTAGAGCTAATCTTGTCCATCTGATCTATCTGTTTTTGTTTGCATGTCTGAGTTAATCTGCTCTAAATTCTACTCTCAAATCTAAACACACAGTCCCTGCTGACGGTAGCAGGACCTGTGCTCAGGTGTGGTCCTGGAGACCATTCTGTAATTATAATGTGTGAGAAATCTTGCTTTTCAAATATGCTGCTAAGTGTTTCCTTGAGCCCTGGAATGTCAGTTGCTGAAGGGCCTGTGCAGAAGATGTCTTTTTTGCCCAGTGAAACAAGATGAGACCTGAGTGAAGACTTTTTTTTGGCACTGAGCAGTGGCTCTCAAGCTGCTCTGCTGCTGCTCTCCACAGAGACACTCCTGCAGTGTGCTGTAGTCTATGCATTAGCATAGTCAACAACAGATGAAAAACCAAAAGGTGATCTTAACAAGTGATTTTGTTGTCACTGCTTTCTGGTCTCTTGCCTATTGCACCTTGATGGACTCGATATCCTACCTGTGCCAGGGCTAGTTAATAGACTTTGTATTGGAGAAGACAGATTGGTTTCAATTACAGATTTTAAATCTTTGCAGATCATTTTAAGCTGTTTGGCTTCTTCTGTGAAGAATTAAAACATCCTTATGCTGTATAACACTGTACTGAATTTTGGAAAACTTGCACAGTTACTGTCATCATCTTTTCAGTCTTGAGTAAAATAGATTACTGGTGGTATGTCACAATCTGTCATGTGTTTCAGCTCATGGGGATTCTCCTATTTCAAGTGAGTCTTCCTTTTTACTGATTTCAGCAGCTGCAAGTACTTTTAAGCAAGACAAGAAGAAGGGAAGGCGATAAATGGATGTGAGATGAAAGGATAAGTGGAATTGGTTAGGGAAAAGAGAATGAAATAGAGAAAGAGGAGGAGAAGAAAGGAGATTCTGAGCTTTGTGAAAGCAAAATAAGAGAAAGCATAGATTGAAACAGTTCATGTGTCACCTCTTTCTGATTATTTTTTTCTTATTTCATCTTCTGTAAGCAAAGAACTATGTTAAAATCAATGTCCAAATTTCAGCTGTCTGCTTTTGCCCCATCTCTCTTTAAAGTGAGCTACAGTTGCTCAGAAGTACTCAACTCTGGTCTTGGCGTGTATTTGGAAGTCTTTGGAAGTTGTCAGCCAGTAGTTTCGCAGCAGTAGTGAAAGTGACCACGTGTATCCTGGTCCTACTCCTTCCAAGGAAACATATAACTCATTCCTTGCTGGTTCTTCATGCTTTGACACTTATCTGCTGGCCTGTGCCCTAGAAAAGGCTTTCTGCAGGTGCTGCGGGACTTTGCTCAGGAGCAAATATTTATGCAGGAGCAATAGATAGCATGTGTTTTCAGCATGAGTAGCAGCAGGAGTGCATTTAACTCCATGTGTAACAGATATGAGCATGTTCCAAGTGCATGTCTGTATTTATATCCCTCTAAATTCCTGTGCAAATTGGAAAGTCTCTGCTGTAATATCCTTACCCCATGCAGTCCTCCCTGTTACCATCAACACAGAGAGAAGCTGAGCAAAGGATATATTTCCCTTCAAGCTTTATCAATGTTTTCCTGCAAACATCAAGATAGCGTGATACAGAAAGCCATGACACTATCCCATTCACTTTCAGTCCCACAAGGATGAGAACAGGGTGTGAAATTAAACAGGGATCCCTAAAGAGGAACACCAGCTGAGAAATATATTCTTAATATGTTTAATAAACCACATGAATAACTTGTGTGGTGGAATATCTGTATTACCATGTTTTGATAGGCCTTTTGACTAACATACCCCGTGGGTGTTCCTCTTCATGTCACAGGAAGGTATTTTTTCAGGAATGTTCATCAATAGATAAAACCTGATTGTGGCAAATAATTTGGCACAGCTTCTCTGCAGCGAACGGGTTCCTCTGACAGTATCTGAATTAGTTCCAGCTCTGGCAAGTACTTGACAAACGAGCCCAATACTGTAGCTCTGTGTTGATATTGTTTACGTGTTATTTGGGTAGGGTAGATAAGGCCCTAGGGCCTGATCCAAAGCCCACAGAAGTCAGTGAAAAGATTCCACAAGCCTTTTTTAGTCACTGGAATTCTGTGTTTCAGAGTTTGGAAATCTCTGCCAGGAACTTCATCAATAACTGAAAGGCTGGAAGAAAAGCAAAGAGCAAACTTCTGGACAGGCAGAAAGAAGGAAAGGAGAAAGTAAACATCCAGTAAGTAAGTAAATTCTCAACTGAGACAAAATGTCTCCAAGTAGTTTTTGTAGATGAAGCTTAAAAGATAAGTAACCTCTGACATTTATAGGAAAGTACCAGGTTCCTAAAAGCCTTAAGATAAAACTAAAATGAACATCCCAGGGTCTTAAAATAATTTATTCTACAAGTACCCTTTAGTCCAGTCTTCTGTATATTAAACACACTCACCTAGATTTCTGATGGTGCTTTTAAATCTCTCAAGTTCCACTATTTTTAACATCTTTATTTTTACATTTTTTATTGATAATTGCTGGTAACTGAAATGTTGCTACAAATTTAAATTTACTGATGACATACTTACATGTTTGTGTTAAATGCTACAGGGATAGGCAGCAATGACCCCTCTACTTAGATTATCTAGTCTTTTCCATGGAGGAAAAGATTCCATTTATTTTTTCATTTTCTGGGTATTGGGAAGCTCTGATGACTGAATGTCAGGGGCTGCCTTTTGAAATTGGTTAGGAATAAAATTTCAAATCTGTATAAGTGCTTTTTCTTTGTCCTGTGAAATTATGTAGAGATTTTCTGGTCTCAGCTGCTGACATTCACTATTCCACTTATCCCTTTTCCTTTCCTCTGGAAAACTTGCTGAAACTATAACTGATGGTTAACTGGCAAGTGGGGAAGACTGCCAGCCTGGCTGAACAGGGAGATTTTGAAGGAAATCAGGGGGAAAAAGAGAGCTTACTGGCTATGAAAAAAAGGGCTGGCTACTCATGACAAGTTTAAGAATATAGTTAGGTGATGTAGAAAGAAAATTAGAGAGAAAAAGGCACAATTTGAACTCAATCTAGCCACTTCTGTTAGGGATAACAAGAAGTGCTTCTACAAACACATCAACAACATAAGGAGGGGCAAGGAAAACCTCTATTCTTTGTTGGACATGGGGGGTAATGTAGTCACCAAAGATGAGGAAAAGGCTGAGATACTTAACACCTTCTTTGCCTCAGTTTTCAATGGTGAGACAGGTTGTCCTGAGGACAGCTGGCGTACGGAACAGAGACAGGAAGCCAAATAGCCCCCCTGTAATCCAGGAGGAAAGAGTTTGCAACTTGCTGAGCCACTTAGATCCCCACAAGTCTATGGGACCAGATGGGATCCACCCGAGGGTGATGAGGGAGCTGGTGGAAGAGCTCGCCAAGCTGCTCTCCATCATTTACCAACAGTCCTGGCTTGCTGGAGAGGTCCCAGATGATTGGAAGTTGGCAAATGTCACGCCAATCCCCAGAAAGGGCTGGAAGGAGGACCCAGGAAACTACAGGCCTGTCAGCCTGACCTCAGCGCCTGGCAAGGTGATGGAATAGATCATCCTCAGTGCAATCACACAGCACCTACAGAATGGACAAGGGATCAGACCCAGCCAACATGGGTTTAGGAAAGGCAGGTCCTGTCTGACCAACCTGATCTCCTTTTATGATCAGGTGACCCGCCTGGTGGATGAGGGGAAGGCTGGATTGACAGGAAGCTGAACGTGAGCCAGCAGTGTGCCCAGGTAACCAAGAAGGCCAATGGCATCCTGGCCTGGATCAGGAACAGTGTGGCCAACAGGTCCAGGGAAGTGATTCCTTCCCTTTACTCAGCGCTGGTGAGGCCACACCTCAAGTGCTGTGTCCAGTTCTGGGCCCCTCAGTTCAGGAAGGACATTGAGGTGCTGGAGCAGGTCCAGAGAAGAGAAACGAGGCTGGTGAAGAGACTCAAGCACAAGTCCTGTCAGGAGAGGCTGAGGGAGCTGGGGCTGTTTAGCCTGGAGAAGGCTCAGGGGAGACCTCATCACTCTCTACAACTACCTGAAAGGAGGTTGTAGCCAGATGGGCGTCCATCTCTTCTCCCAGGCAACCAGCAGTAGGACAAGAGGGCATGGTCTTAAGCTGTGCCAGGAGAGGTTTAGGCTAGATATTAGGAAGAAATTCTTTACAGAGAGGGTAATCAGGCATTGGAATGGACTGCCCAGGGAAGTGGTGGATTCTCTGTCCCTGGAGGTTTTTAAGATGAGACTGGATGTGGCACTTAGTGCCATGGTCTAGCAATCACAGCATCAAGGATCAAGGGCTGGACTTGATGATCTTGGAGGTCTTTTCCAACCTTGTTGATTCTATGATTCTATTATATCCAAGGTTCCACACCAAAAAGTGACTCAATATTCTTCCTGATTCTCAACACAATGAAGCCATTAGTTGATATAAGAAAGCACACCCATTTAAACAGGTGGCTTAAACCCACCAGAGCATTATTAATAAAACTATTAAAAATCCTTAAACATAATTCTTTTAAGAAGTAGCCTAAGACCAGTTTAGATAGAGGAAAAAAAAGTAGTAAATTCACTTACACTCATTCTTTAACCCCAACCACCTTCTCACTGTCTGAAGTTGCTTGAGACACAGGTTGGATCCCCTGGAATGGTTAACAGTCTTGTGGTTATTCCTTAAAATGATGCATTCTTCTTTACTACAATTTCTTTCTTCTATTATATCACAAAGTTTTTGTCCTCCCAAACTTTGTGCACCTGCATCTCCTAAGTCTGTATGTGTAATTCTGTGATGCTGAGGGCTTTTCAATCCTCAAATCCCAGCCTCTCTTGAGAGGTTGCAGAAAATAAGGTTTTTTTCAGTCTCTCTCTCTAGTATTTTTTTTTTTTTTGGTTGTTGGTTTTTTTTTTTTTTCAGACCAGAACTAGCCACAATTACTTAATAAGCTTTAATGATTTTCTCATTCATAAAAGAAACCGATGTGAAACATGGCCTTACTCCTTTGTGGAAAAACTGTCAGTATGCAGGAAAAAAATCACAAAATATAACAGCAGATAAGTCAACCCACTCCTGTAGCTAAAAGGTTACCCACTGAAAGATTTAAGTCACAGGCATGTTTACTTTGGTAAGATTAACAACTCAAAGTAAGATGTAAATGATTCAGAGCTTTAAAAGTCAGATTTTTGAAAAAGAAGTTAAGATTTTACCTAATAACTGTGCAGGAGAAGAGTTACAGCAGGTAGGTATCTTAAATCATTAAAACTTCTTAGTGTTTGGTATATTCCCCACGTAATTTTCACAAATGGCACTTAGAACTCACACTGGGTGCCAGAGTTTAGCTTTTTTGTCAGCTTCGTATAATTTAGCCACCCCATTTTTCTTTTGTGACTTTGCTATTTATGTGATTTTGATTACTTTTTTTTTTAAACTGTGGTTCTTCAAGGAATACTATTATTCTTCAGTTTGACACTGGTCTTTCTACAGTACTGAATTAACTTTACTTGGCTTAAGGAAACATCTATATTTAAAACTGTATGAACTTCAAACATACTGTACACCAAATCAGTGTTTTCTTGTCAAACCAGGGTACGCCATGAACAGACTATTAAACCCGAACATGTACAGAATTAGTCCATAAAAATTCTTTGATGTAGAGTATAAAGGCAGGATAAACTGTGAAATAGCTCTAGAAATCAGTAGTATTCCACTGCATGAATATTTTAACATTCATATAAAAATGGCCTTTGATAACTTAGTTGCAAGATTCTCACTCCTTGCATGTTTGCAGTGTCTATACGGGGGATTTCAACCTGGTGGCCATTTTGAACAGAACTTGAATACTAATCATTAGTAGTTACAAGCTCTGATTCCCTCTGTTCTATGCTCTATCTCCTACTTCTTCATTCCAGACAAATAATCACCCTTCATGGAAATCTTCCAACAGCGTACCTTTTAATAAATGAATTGTCAGACTCTATGGTATGTTAACCTAGAAAAGCTCAACATCGAGAACTATGTAAATGCCACCCATATTGCAAAATGGTGTCCTCTCAATAGGTACATGGAAAGTAGTTGTAATTTTTGTAAACTAGCAACTCTTGCCAATTTTTCTCCTGATTAGTATAATCCTTTTCTCATAATCTCCTATAATAATGTTTTATACTTCATTTATCTTACATAATTAGACCTGGTACAATGTCACAGCCTTGTTACTCTTGTTTCTTAAAGTTCATTCTTCCTTCTAAGGAAGAACACAACAAACACTATACATGGTAAATTGTATTCAAAATGTTTTCAGAATGATGTGTGTATAACTTGTGTGTGCATCTAATGGGAAAGAAGCTCAGATCTTGGAGGTTCTCATTCCTGTTAGTACTATCACTACTCATGTGCAAGTCTTTAAGCTTTGGCTTTAAATCAGATCCCAGGATAGACTTGTTTTCTTGTACTTCATTACTGAAGTTTCCCATTTCACACATTTAATGGAAAAACTATCAATATTTCTTTCTAAACTGTTTTTTTTTTCCAGGAGACTGTTAGAACAGCTGGGAAAACTGCCAAGAAACTTGCTAAAGACAGCAAGAGCAGGATTTAAATCACAGAAAAACATGAAAAACCTGTAGCTGTATCTGAACAGTGAAATAGTTACTGTCGAACAGCAACAGTATTAAGTTTTATAAATAAAAGTGTGATAGTTAGAGATATGCAACATTATGTTTCAGCAGATAAATACCAATGAAACTGAAGTATAATGTGGAATATTAGACAGTCTGTGACACTGTAAAATTCTTGTTAAAAACAGCCTGGGAAGAGCCTCTATTGACTTCACATTTTCACAGTCCTTTCTGTAAGTTTCTCAGGTGATGTATATTAAACGAAGGATTTATACCTCTTTTATCCTCTCAATATATTCCCAGCAGCATTTATGATCACCTAGAAAGTGCAAAAGCAGCAGGTTAATGGAAATTTTCATCATTCTCCAATAATAATTTTGATGAGCTATGGCCATAAAAATGCAGAGCATACTCAGTTGTTGTCTCAGTTATTAGCTGTAATATGTTTACTCCAGCTTTATTTAATTTCTGCCTTTCTGGACTCCTGCATGCTGCCTTTATTCCACACAAGTGAACACTGGGAATATGACAAAATATAATATGGCAGGTGTGCTTGTTTCCTGCTTTACAGACAGAGGTACTGTTTCTCATATAGAATTCAGATATATTAGTTCAGATAACTCAGGCTCGTAATAGTAATAAAATTGGCGTCTAAGCTAACAATTATCTGTAGGTCAGCAGATGGATTGTTTGATCTTGTGCGTGTCCCAAAGCTTTCCAAAACTGTAATTAGTAGAAAAAGTTTTATGGATTTCAATTAAATTGGACAATACACGTGGGACCAAATTAACATAAACTGACTCCTCCATTTTCTACACTGGAAACTGCTAACTAGAATGCAAAGGGTTAGGGATGCCATTCTCATGCTTAACTGGGCAATAATTTCACCTTTGATGTTTTAAAAACATAATTAATTTTGCTCCTTAGCTGTGTACCTACTAAACCGCAGACAGCTTTGCCATTTGTACCAGGTTTGAAGTTCTTAAAGTTACCAATACTATTGCTAAGGGAACAAGAGCAGACTGCCAGCTGGGACAGCTGCCGGGCAGGGAGCACCAGAGGACACGTGCTAAGTTGCCCGGTGTTGTAGAAGGATGTTGACATTATGTGCTACAAAGCTTACTTGAATTTCACATTTCTAGTGCCGTGTTTAATTTCAGGGGAAAAAGAAAGGCAGCAGCTTTTTTCCCCCCTGCCTTCATTCTTGTTAGTTTGAATTGTTTCACCAAAAGATATATGTTGTCAAGCCACAGCCTGGTGAACTGTGCAATTCTATTGTCCTCAGTGAAATCCATGAAATAAAGTGAACGATATTTATAAACCCCTCTGACTTCTGACGGCTTTGAGGACGAGATGGCTCAGCGGTTCCATTGGTGCCGATGTTACTGATGATGCACCAGTTTTCGCTCTGCGTGGGTCCTGTTGCGTTAACAGATGCCCGAAGGACCACGAAGACCATCTGATTTCGGCTGGGCACGGGGGCACACCCGGAGGGACAGCAAAGCTCCGCGGTGCCCCGCAGCGCACCTTCTCTCCGGTGCCATGCAGTGTTTCCCTTTGACCCGCGTACCGGGGGCAGGGCGGCAGCAGGCTGCCTTCCGAGGGGGCGCAGCAGCGCCCGTCCCCCCAGCGCAACAACTGAAGGACCAGGATTTTGCGGGTCTCCTTGTGCCGGTGCATCCCCGGGACCCGTCGGGGCAGCCCCTCCACCTCCGGGCTCGGAGCACCGACGGGGCACCGGGCAGGTCACGCTGCTACCCAGAGCCGAGCCCCGTCCCGCTCCCCCCGCTCCGTCCGCGCTGCCCGGCGCCCCGCGGAGCCGGGCGCTGCCCCCGCCCCGCCGCACCGCCCCACGCCTCCGGAGCGGGAGGCAGCGCCGCCGCCCCGCCCGCCGCCGCTGCGCGCCGGGGCAGGCGCCGAGCAGGTGGCCGCGGGCAGAGCCGCGGCATGTGAGCGGCCCCCGGCCCGCGGGAAGGCAGCACCGGCCACCCGTCCTGTGCTGCCCTCCCTTCCCCTTCCCTGTCCTCGCCGGGGCGGAGGGAGGCAGCGCGCCCGCAGCGGCAGCCCGGCGGCGGCCGGGGGCTGAGCGCCGCGCCCCGCCGGGGGGCGGCCGTGGCGGAAGGCGGAGAGGAGGAGGAGGAGGAGGAGGAGGAGGAGGAAGAAGAAGAAGAAGGCTGCGCGGGGCCGGAGGGACGCGGGAGCCCCCCGGCCGCGCAGGATGAAAGTCACGGTGTGCTTCGGGAGGACGCGGGTGGTCGTGCCCTGCGGGGACGGGAACATGAAAGTTTTCAGCCTGATCCAGCAAGCGGTGACCCGGTACAAGAAGGCGATCGCCAAGGTGAGGGGCGCGGGGAGCGGCGCCCGCGATCAATATGGCGCTTCCCGGAGTGGGGAGGGAAGCGAGGGGGAAAGTCCGGGCTGCCCCGCCGGGGGGGCGGCGGGAGCGGGGCCGGGGCCGGGCGGCGGCGGAGCCCGCGGGGAGTCCGTGTGTGCCCGGCGCCGCCGCGGGGAGGGGGGCGCGGGGGGTTCGGCACCTCCGCCGTCCCTCCGCGGCTCCCCGCGGGCGCCGGGCGGGCCTCGGCCCTTTGTTCGCCGGTGCCGGGCGGCCCCCGGGGGTGTCGGTGCGGGACCCGCCCGAACCCGGCGGGGAGCGCGGCGCGGGGGCCGGCGGTGCCGGGTCTGCCCCGGGGCGGGCGGTGGGGCCGAGGCGCCGCGGGCCGGGCGGGAGTGGCCGCGGAGGGCTGGAAATCCAGCCTCAGGCTTCCCGGCCCTCCAGGCCCGGCGGGGAGGGCGGTGCGAGGAGACCCCCGCGGGCCGCCCCCCGCGCTGAGCGAGGGTCCGGGGGGGCCACGGCAGCGCCGCCGCCCGCGGCCGCTCCGCGCCCGCCCCGCCGCGGGGGGAGCGCTGCGCGTGTGCGGGAGCGCCCGCGCTGCCCCGGGGTGCGGGGAGCGCCGGCCCGGCCCGCGGCGGGGCTGCTCCCGACACCCGCCCGCGCCGGCTTCCCACAGCCCCATGTTGAAATCCCTGGCTGTGGGTGTGCAGGCAGTTCCACACTTGGCTTTCCCTCCATGGGCGACTTGTTGGTCTTTGGTCTTTTTCCTTTTTTTTCTTTTTCTTTTTCTTTCTTTCTTTCCCCTCCCCGCCCCTGTACTTTCTTGTTGCTGCAAACTTCTTTTTGATCAACTGGTTTGTTGGGACAGTATGACCGTCGTTGGCTGAGAACTTAAGCAGTGCCCTTCCCCTTTCCTCTGCCTGATCCATCCAAGCAGTTGAGTGTGCTTTTTCCCCTTAGCCCTTCTGACATGCTTTACACTTCCGACTGTGGAAGTTTTGCTTTAGCAAATGCAGACTGCCAGGCTCTCCTGAAACATGCAGTGGAAGGAATACTGTGAATGGTATATTGATTGGTTTGAAGTGATTCCCAAGAAAATTGTTAAGATCGGCTTTTTCTTTTTTGTGGAGAATTCCTGTTGCTGGGAGGAGAAAAGTAACTGATGTTCCCATCACTGCCCCACTTGATTCCTGAAGAATATCGTTCTGAGGAGGGCAAACATATTCTGATTCTGGCTGGAAAAAGAATAAAATTATTCTCTAGGATATGTCTGTGGCTGCATACCAGCTGTTATTTATATACAACAGTTAATTCACATGACAGTCTCCCTGCATGTAGGAGACAGGGGCTGAAAGTACCTCTATGATTAAGGTAAAGCAGTAAAGCGTGACCCTCAGTGGAGCACCGAATACCTCATCGGCCGTTCAGATGATAAGTATTTGCAGCATTTGTTCATCAGTGTTACAACAATAATAAAAGTAATTATTTTGTTGTGTTGTGTTCCAAAACTGTGGCCCGTGTAACTCCCGTGGCGGTGGACTGCATCCTGGCTTCCAACTATTAAGTTGCATTAAGTGATGGCTGTTGCATTCTGCAGCGTAATGTTAAACCTGGAAGGAATTGCAGGAGTGAGCAGAGGTGAAACACAGGCCGGTCACCAGGAAAAGGTTACATGATTGCAAATGATGTGGGTTTCCTCAGGAAAGAAGTGGCCCACCTGTGGAAGCACGAAAAAAGTAAAAATGTAACTCTGATTACGTCTGTCTAAAAAGACAGTTTGCAGAGAGGCACCCACACCTTGACTGGTCCCTGGTACCAAAAGCTCTGTACCCTGGATTTAAGATGACAGGGTGGTTTTATTTATTATTATTTATATGGTGGTTATGCTATATGCCACTGGTATGGACTTGAGGTAGCCGCAATTACTGAGATTGTTTCTATTATATGGAAATTCTGTGGTTGAAAATAGTAGCAGAGTCCATGGGCTTTCTCTGAGTGTTTTATATGGTCACTGTCAAACCTTACTTTTAACTTAAATTTGCTGAAGATTTTCTGTGGTGGTGTTTAGGTAGTAAGGAAGTGGATCCTCAGTGTTTTGTAAATAGATGTATAGTGCTGCTTGCTGTGCTCCCAGTAGAGTAACATAGTAATTTTGTGGTTTCACTGCCAGAATTTCATAGATGACTGTCATTTTGTAGCAGTTAGGTGGTTTCTTTCTGTGCTAGTGTAGCAGATGATCAACTCTTCATAAAGAGACAAGAAAGGGGACAAAGTAATTCCTAAACTGAGAGAATCGAAGTATATGTGTGCATATGAATTTACAGTCCGGTAGCTGGTATCAAGCTGACACTGAAATCTACCACCTCTGTGCTGTTATGGAAAAAAGCATATCTGGTGGAAGATTATTCAAAATATTTGAATTAAGTTTATGGTTTTCATACTTACAGGAAAACCAGCATTTCTCATCCTGCAAGAATGTGTGTGTCTGCTGTATGCAGCAATTGCTTCAGGAGAATGCCTTGAAGCCTCTGAGAACTGAGTTGTCAGCCCTTCCCAGATTACCTCCAACTTTGTCATGGTTTCCAGGTTGTGATTAGCAATAAGTGATCTGCACGGTGTGCACTTGTGGTGTCCCTGTGCAGTTGTAGTGAGGCAGCCCAATACTCACTGTGCCAGGAGTGAGTAACTTCAAAATTTGGCTTCTGTGTTCTGGCTTGGTATTCTGGTTGAAGAGACATGTCGAGAATGGAAAAAATACTTATGGAAAATAATCTACGTAATAGTAAGATTCTCCTCTCTCTAAAATTTTGAGCTTAAAACATACAGATAACAGACCTGCAGGTAACTGCTGCTAGTTTTGGGTGCAATATCTTTGATTAAGATTCATAAATCTCCAAAAATTAATTATGAATTAACACTGCTGTCAATACTAAATCTATGGGTGTGGAATTAATTATTAATATGACAGGCTGTGTTTGAAGGTTGGTCTGCGTAGCGTGTATAAATTTTTCTGTTCCTTTGCATTTATTCCAAAAGAGGCTTAGTGTCTGAAACGTGATACATTTTGTCTGCAGGTTGTGTTTCAGGGCAATGAACAAGCAAATGATAAGAGATGTTTGAGAAGTCCACCTTGTCCAGGGCAAGCGGAGTCAGCAAAATCGATCACGTTTAATGAAACCCAGTTTGCATGGTGGCACGCTAATGGTGTGCTATTTGTGTGGCTGGATGGACTGATGCAGCCTCTGGCACAATCTCTGTGTGAGTGTTAAAGGAGTACAGCTTGGGCAGGGGGCAGCTGGCCTTAGAAATGGTAGGTGCATTTTCCAAACCTTGCTGGTCAAGGGCTGTGCAAGTTTGGAGTTGATGTAGTTCTGCTTATGGCTTCCTAGCAATTAATGTAATGATTAAAAACTGGCAAGAAAGTAAGAGGGATTTGAGAGGGCAAGACAGCCGCTCCTGAGTGGCTTAACATTGATGGCAAGAGATGATGGATTGCACCAAAAGGCAGCCAACAGACAGGCAGTTGATGTGAAACATGCTTATCAAATATTGACCTAGTGTTAAAATGTAGAAAATTATTATAGAAATGATGTATCAAGTAACTATTTATCCAAAGGAGGTAATTGTACATCTTGTAACTTTGATTTGATCTAGTTGTAGCCAGAGATGTTTCTGACTTTTTTTGTTGGCTTTTGACTGTCAGTGTAATCTTTCTGTGCTTTGATTTTTTTTTTTTGATATCGTAAGCATTTTACCTCTTATCTTCTTATATAAATAAGTATGTATAAGTAATGGGCAGGTATATTTTTTAAAAATAATTTTTAATGTGATGTAAATGAGCACAGTAAGCAAGAGTATGAATTAGGAAATCATGGATTTGCTGAGGTTGTTCAGTGTCATGTTCAGTCCCTACAGGTCTCTATGATAGTTCAGTTTGTTGTTCTGCATATCATGAGCTTGTTGTGGTGTTCCTAGACCTCATATATAATCCTGATTTTCTAATTTAAATAAGTAAATTAACAATTTTTCTGCTGAATAAAAAAGATTTTGGAAGAAGTCTCTTGAGTCACTTTCCCCCTTCCTCTCACCAAATGCTGTGGGAGATGAAGTTTTGTGGGGTTTGTGATGGTACATGGAACAATACTTCAATTGTTCATTTAAAAAGTGCAGTGTGCTAATATTTGTGAAAAGAAATTGTAATCTGCTCTTTGATAGCATTTGAAGGCAGTTGATAAGGGACCAGATCTCAAGGAAAGTTGGCAATGTGAGCAAAGGTAACAGGTGTCAAATGACCATATTCTCACTTAAATTGTACCTAGGAGGCTTAGGCCACCCGGAGCTTAAAGCTCCCTCTCTTTGGTAGGTCTAACATTCATCAGCAGAGACGTGTGAGAGGGCAGGTTGTAGTCACAGAGAATCTGCGTGTGAAGCTTGCTTTATTTTTTAATTTTTATGCTTTATTTTTTAATTTATTTTTATTTTTATCCCCCCCCCCCCCCCCCCTACTGCCAGCTAATGGGGACTTCTCAGATTATTTGCTTAAAGGTCAGCTCTGAGGCAGCAGGTTGTCTTTCAGGTACACACCTTCAGCTTTGATGCATTTTATGTTCTGTAGAGCAAACAGTTTCATAGCTGCTTGTGACTGTGTCACTGGGGCATCTTTTATAGATCCTAATGCACAGGGGTGGGTCAGTATGAAAATACGCTGATTTTACTTGGGCTTTTTACTGGTCTTGGCATACTCCCTCCTCAAGCTTGACCAATATGTTTTGGCCACAGGCTTAACTAGGTCTTCCTCAGTGCCTGTGAAGAGACCCCTTTGGAATTTTAATGGAAACACTCAAACAGCAGTAGTGGCTAAATTTAGCATAAAAGGTGTTTTTTTTTTTTTTTAATTTCATTTTGATACATGTGTAACTCTTGAGTCTTTTTTAAATACAAGGAAATCTTACATGCTGTTTTCAGAATGTGCAGGAATCCACTCGACCCCAAAAAGGCCCAAAAGAGAACCAAAATGCCAAAAAATTACTCTCACCCCTGCTGCTCAGTTGGCTATCAATTTACTTCTAGCTGACACCGCCAAGATGATGTTTCTGGGCTCTGCATTTAGTATTGGCTGGGTGGTATTTCAGTGTTTTACCTGAGGGCAGCCAGGAGTGTCCAGGTTCCCTGGGGCTGCTGGCAATTTTCTCAAGCCAGCTCTTGACCTCTTTGCTCCTTTTGGGCTCCCAATAGCAGCAGTGAAACCCAGCTGACGGGTAAGGTCATTCTGCTGCGGCTTGGTGGAGGTTGTGAACAGCAGTGGAGAGATGCTGATTTGAGGAAGATAAGTACTGAAATGGGTCACAGTGGCTTAATATTTAGAAAGCTGCAGGTTTGGGGGTTGGTGCTGGAAATGCAAGGCTATAGGAATTAATTCCCTCTGCTCATTATGGAAAATTTACTTTTAACCTCTTCTCTACAACTTCCTCTGTGTTTTCAGTCAAATCAATGTTTTCCTATCATTGTCCTCATCTATGAAGACAGGCTACTCTTGCACATTGCAAGAGAAGTTGCAGGGTGAAGGTAGGAAGGACCCTTTGGAGTGAGTGTGGCAGTAGCTGTGAAGGTCCCTTGCATGGTGACTTGGCTGTACTGCAGTGCTGTGCCTGAGGGGAGCTGTGGCTTGCAAGACAGGGAGCTGCACAAACCCTGCCATGCTGTTGCCACAGCCCCTCTCTGCCAGGTCTTGCCTGTGTTCAGCCATCCATGGAAGGAGGGAGGAGGCTTGTCTTAGGGAGGCCCTAGAGCCACACTGAGGCTGTACCCCTGTGGTTTAAGCAAGCAGTCTAAATGCTTTTGAGATTATTCAAGGCTAATAAAGAGGATGACTGAATTCTGTACTGCTTACAAAGAGGGGCTTGAGAAGTGGACAGCATGCAAGCCCTTCAGCTTTGAAGGTGCTTTCAGTGAAGGATGTGTGTGATACTGCTGAGGCTGGCTGGTGTGAGCAGCACCTACCTTCAGCTGGACGGGATACATTGTTGCTCTCAGTTTGGCATTATGCGGTTTCTCAGCCTTTCAGTGTTACTTAAGGGTGATCAAAGTGAAGTGTGTGTTTGTGGAAGAGTGGCTTGAGAGTGATTTTCCCTTTGAGCAAACCCACCATTCAGCTGCTGTGAGCAATTCCTGTAGCTCTGAGGGGAGGACTGTGGAGGAGCCTGTGGAAGCGCTCAGCGCATTTGGAGAAGGGTTCCTGGAGGCAATCTGGGGTTTAGGGAGTTGCCAGCCTTTCTTCTCCTGGGCGATAGCCTTCCACCAGTGGAAAACCATCTGACTCTCATAGCTTTTTACACTTTAACTTAGGTTATAACAGTCGCAGATGTTTTAGTTCTGTTATAAAAACACCACTGGAAGTAACACTTTCTCAGTTGTACCAGACTATGACATCGTTTGGTTGTGGCACGTTTAATCTGGTAAAATAAGATGGAGTAAATGGGAGAGAAATGCTGGTGATGTTAGTTATACAGAATATGGTTCATGTAGCTTTAAAACAATTTCCTGGTTCTTCAAAGGAAAACAAACCTTTTCATCCAAATATAAATTGAATGGATAAAACATGCAACAATGCTGAACCAATGCTTATGTATATTGAAAATAAAGTGGAATTCTTCAAACATCAATCCAGAGTATAGCACAGATGTTCTCACTCAGAAATATTTTCTGAGCAGTAAGAAAATAAAAAGGGAAGCAAAAAGTATTAAAAAATTCTGCAAGATACTTCAGGGCATCTGTGCTTTATTTTTCCCCCTCCTTTTTAATATACATTATATATTTTCTTTGTTTCTTTGAGGTCATTTTCCTGTAATGCTCAGCAAGTCTACTGCTGAAAAATGGATAAAAAACCACCAAAAACCAAACTGCCTTTGAGCTAAGTTACATAATCCAGTGGTGCTGTTTAGAAAACTAAGAAAGTAAAAAAGAAAACAGCAGCAGAGACATACATAATACTTGTTGAAATGACCAATACTGCTAGTGAAAGAGAAATGACTCAAATTTTAAGTTGGGGAAAAATAATTTTAAACTAACAGTGAATATTGAGGCCTTTTTGTTTTTTTGAGATAATCAGATTAGTTTTACTTGTTTCAATACCTTAGCAATGTAATTTTTTTCCTATGAAAATAACCTTAGTAATTTTCTCCAATTGGTCCCAGATATTGGTTAAATTGGAAATAATTTTCTATTTTGTTGCAGTATTTGCTTTTGTTCTTTTTTTCAGTCAGGTAGCAGTTACTTGATGGCAACTTATTTTCTACTTCAGTTTCTTATGGTAAAGTGGTACACATTAATTACCTGTTTAATCCCAAACAAAAGGAGAAATTTATTCCTACCAAAAACTGTTGGGCTGGATTCCACATGCTACGTCTCAGGGCTGAGGTCTCCAATGGGGGGAAGAGTAATAAAGACCAAGTGGGTTTCTGTGTGATCCTTGCTTCCCAGGAGCAGAGATGAGCATCACGTGGTGCTGGGCCCTGGGATGCTGCTGTGTTCATGCCAGGGCCCATTTTCTGGTGCTGGAGAAGTTGGCTGGTGTCGGCTCCTGGATTGTTGTGTCTACAACTTGGCAGGACTTCTATAAAACAGGGCTGGCAGAAGGGAAATGGCTGTGGGGAGAAGGATGGTCTTCTGCAGGGGTGGAAAAAATGTTGGGATGTCCTTGGAGTTTGGTGAAAGGAAGTACTTTTGGGGTAATGATAGACGGATGTGACTCCTGGTGCCTTTTCTTTCATATGAGAGGGAAATGAGAGTTTGCATGGAAGCAAGATAATAATGCAGTAAATTATGTACTGACAAATATAAAGAGCCAAAGATGAGAAGAAACTGGTTAACTCGGTGCCCCAGAAGTAAGTGGTCCATTTAGCAAGAGGATGAAAAATTGACCTCAGTGGCACTATGAATGTCACCCAAAAGGCTTTTTTTATAAAAGAAACCTGTGGAATTTATTATAGGAAGCTTCTCTCTTTGTGCAGTTGGCTTAGTGAAAGTGGTGTATCTCTGATTTGGTAGGGAAAATAGACACTGCTTTGGAAACACAATGTCACATTTTTGGCCATACTTTCCACATTCTCTCATGCTCAGCCTGCTGCTGATGCAGCAAAATTATGAATCCTTTGCAGGAGGAGCAAGCTGGTATATCATTAGCAGTTTTCTTTTTAAGTGACCACATTTGTAGGATTTTTGTTCTTGGTATGCATGTCTTTACAAACTCAGAATGGCAATTTAAAATGTTTCTGGTGTTGATGTTGTATTACTAGAAAAAAAGAGTTATGTGGGTATAAAACGTTTTAAATGGAGATAGAACTTCTGGGAGTGCCGGTATGTTTGTGTGTGCACCCACTTAGGTGTTTTTATTTGTTTGAAGAAATGTAGCTACACTTACGAAATGAAACAGTAGCTTCACCTTACCCCGTCTTTTTGCATGTGCTTTCAAAGTTGTCGAGTTACTCTATCTTCCCCCTAGGCAAAGCCTACATAATGTTTTTTCTTCTCTGTTAAATGTCAGAAGCAGCATCCTACTTGTGAGAAACTCTCAGCAATAGACCTCTTTGCACAGATAATGAGAAGAAAAACTTTGTTCCAAGTTCTCGGAGTCCTTCTGAACAGGAGGGAGCAGAATTCAATAAATATTGGAAAAAGTATTTCTAGGGATGCTGGAGTGTCACTGAGACCACGCAGCCTGAAAGTTTTGTTACTATAACAACTTGAATGACAGCTAAAAAGAAAAAAGGAATAAATTGGAAGCTTCAGAACCTTTAACTTCTTTAATAAACCGCTAAGTGAAATAACAAAGCTTGACTTAATTTGGTCTCTCCAAGAACCTGTTGTACCAAACGTTATTTGCATTTCTTTAAGTGTGCATTTGTTTGTGCTGTCAGTTTTTTCCCCTCTGCTTTCCTGTGAAGACTCCTTGCCTGCAGCTTTGAGCACTGGGAGAGTGGCCAGCTACCAAGTACCAAAAGAAGAAGAATTTAGGCAGCAGGGCTGTGGTGGCCAGCCATTCCTGGTGAATGAGCCTCCTGCCTCGGCACTGTGTGCAGCCTGGGAAGATAAAGAGGGAAGGGATTTTATGCACCTTTAGTTTGTCTTTGTCTTGGCTGCTGGAAGACTGCTGTCCTCAAGTGTTAGGCTTTGCTAACAGTTAAAAAAATATTGTGCAATTGTAATAATTTAGCCAGTTGGAGAGTAGTCATCTCCATACACCCCACTTGCTCTGCTGGATGTTTCTGGCTTTTGTTGTAGAGATGAGTGATGGGTAAGAGGGGAACTTCTTTAGGAGGGAGAGGAGGGAAGGTAGCCCAGCAATGGCTGTGGCTTTCCTGGGCTGGGAAGGCCCGCTTTGCAGGGCTCCTGCAAGGTGCAAGTGAGGGGGCTCAGTGTGAGGCAGCAGTTCAGGTTTGGATCAAGGTGAGGGTGTGTCCTGAGTTAACTGGTAAACGCTGACAAAGCTGCTTCTGGTGTGGCACTGTGAGTCTGACATGGCTGGGGATGGGGGAAAGGAAAAGACTTTGCACAAGAGACTCCTCCATCCTCACTCAGTTAAACTGAGAGTCCTGTCTGCTGGGCATAGTGATCATTGTTGCCAAATCCTGTATTCAACATTTTTTTTTCTGTCATTAAGAATACTAATTTGAGAAGATAGGTTTGATGGTTTTTACTCTCACTGAGTTTCTTTAACAGCAGCTTTAATTGCTCTTTCAAGGTCTTTCTTCTTTTAGAGTTTTTCTTCAAATGAAAAATAGCACAAATAATTGTGGCCTTTAATAATTCTGGAAAATTTGAAGTCTGAACTAAAAAAAATCAAGAAAAAGCAGACTGACTGAAATAAGTAGAGCTTTTAAATTTGGAATACTCTGTTAGTGTAGGCTCTGTGTTGTAAAATGACCAGTGATTGTGGTTTTAAATGTCTATAACTGTATGCAAAATATTTGTATGTTTAAGTGCTGGCATTTGAAGAGAAAACCTTCTATATTTTCTAGACTTAACTAAGCTGATCTTAAAAGAAAATGTTATGCTCTGTGTGTAAAACAACGTATTTAACTTGTGGTTATGTTAGGCAATGGAGTAGTCTCTTCACCCTGTGCCCAGCAATCACTCCAGAACACAATGCTTTGGTAAACTAAACCAGATGTTAATATGTGTGAAATGTTACTGTAATCAGTGTCTTATAAACCTCTCCTTTATTTGTATAGTCGTTTGAAATAAATTCCTGATTACCCTTTTGTTGCTTTGGCGTTTCCATAAAATAGCTGTTGTTAGCTTGAAACCCCCTGCTAAACTGGAAACCATAGATAATGAGTATGCTGTATTGTATCTTTTGAGGTTTATAAAATATTTAGCTGAAAAGGCTCCTAGTCCTCACCCTGTCTCTGTGGAGGTAAGAAGTTTGTTTTGCTGGTGAAATTCCCTAGCTGAGGAATGCAAGCAGCAGCAAAGGGGAGCTAGCTAGTACGAAAAGTTAATTTGTGCTGAATTAAATATTCTTTTGATATTTGAATGTGAAGTAATTAGCTTGGATGTACTGCTCTTTACCTTTTAGGATCTGGAAAAGTCCAAGCAAGCTGCTGAAGGGAACTGTACCCTAAATCTACTTGGAATTGTTTTTTTTGCAATCGTGTATTTCGAACTGAGACTAAATCTGCTTTTTGTAGTGGTATTTTCCAGTGGCCAGTGACTTGTGGGATAAGTGCAGAGCTAAGTGGTTGAGGAAGTTGAGGTCTATTGTCTTCCTGTGGGCTGTACAGTATGATCAGATAGATCCACGTAGGTGTCCCCCTTTTAAAAATGCTGTCAAAGCAGGCCTGTAATTGCTTATAAATGCATGCTAGTCTTCTGACTTAAAAGAAGTTTCAATATTTACCATAGCTGTTTACTGTACTTGAGTCTGATTTGTAGGAAATAGTCTATTTCGTTCTAAAATGTCTCTGTTTCATAATTCAGCACTTGCTTGGTCTCGTAGCAGAAGAAAATGAGAGGAGTTATTTTTTTCTTCGTTTTATGTTAAAATTGATGGACTATTTTGAATCTGTACATCATAATAGCTAATTTTGTAAAATGTATGTCTTGTCTTCATGGAATCATAGAATGGTTTGTGTTGGAAGGGACCTTAAAGATCACCTAGTTCCACCCCTGCTGTCGTGGGCAGGGACAGCTTCCACTAGACCAGGTTGCTCAAAGCTCCATCCAACCTGGTCTTGAACACTTCCAGGGATGGGGCACCAGTAGCTTCTCTGGGCAACAGAGAAGTTGCAGATTTTGTGGTTTTTGGGGGTGGTCTGTGTTTCCTTTTATGAGACCATGTATTATGTCTGTGATTATGCAGTGTGTAAAGACTGCTCTAACTCTAGCAGCCTTCACAAGTTGCTTCTGATTCAATGTGTTTTGTTGCCTTCTGAAAGACTTTGTTTCCAAAGGTTGATGGATGCCAGAGACACTGTGAATAGAGAGAATTAAGATACAATGAATCCATGTTTTTTCTTGATCACTTTTGGGGATTAAAGTTGTGTGTGATACTGACATAAAAAATAATAGTTTTTCTGTAATTAATTAGTGCTTTAGAAGCATGTTGCTTTAAATCCAGAATTTTCCTGTCACTTTTTTCAAAAAATGCATTGTTCCTTCTGAACTTAAGTGTGGAGTGTAATAGATCACTTTGTGTTTTGTGTTACTCTGCAGTGTAAGCTAGAAGCTGAGATAGGAAGCAGAGATCTGAACTCAGTTTATAATAAACAGCCCTTTGCAGCATGCCTTTCACCTGATGCACTGTTTGGGAAGCCAGCCTTTGGGGAAGACCACACATGGCTCTGGGTTTGTACACTGTGCCTAGATGCAATAAATAAGGAGGTTGGTTCTTTGCAATTGCAAATTGCGCATTTCTCAGCATGAACAGCAAATGGGAGTCAGCCTGATGCTGCTCACGTGCTTGCTTTGCAGTGACGGAGGGGCTGTAAAATCAAACACTGAGCTCAAAGATGTCAAGGTTTATCTGTTTTAACTTTGTGGTTCCCCTCTCCCTCTCTCTAAATAAGTAGGCCTACAAATCCCATAAGATATGTAAAAGCAAAGCTGTGGAGTCCTCCCCCTCCCCCTGCCTCTTGCATCTTTATATATAGTTTTCTCTGCAGACCAGACAGTCACACCTGCTACAAACCTCCTTCAGAGAGCAGATTGCAGCCTGGCAATTAAGTGCTCCTAACATATGTTCGTGATACACCAGCAGCAGGGCAAGGCTTTTAGTTTGGATAGGCTCTGCTGGTTTGGTAATGTTGTTAAATGGACAAGGGAGAAACAAAATATCAGAGTAATTTTGAAAAAAAAAAAAAAAAAAGTAAATATAGAGAAGGCAAAAGTGAACTAATAAAATTTACCACTTCAGGTTTTTTAAAGGATGGATTTTAATACGTGTTATGCCTGGTATAGAACTCCACTAATAAAACTTTCCCCTTTGTGTTGTTATTTACACTGTTTTGCTGGGCATTGACATGGACTTGAATTTCCACATCTGTGTCCAGACTCGCTGCTGCTGGGCTGCACTTGCTGTGCCATACAGGCACCAGCTCTGTTACTGCGAGGTGAACGGGGGTTCCGATTTGCCGCGTGGTTGGGCTGCCATGGTGTGTACCTCTCTAGCAGGATGGATAGTTTTTATAACTTGCTTTCGTTATAGAATGAACTATTTCAAATTGGCTTTATTTTTAATGTGGAGATAAGTTTATGCATAGAGGTTGTACAAGTTGTTAAAAAGACCAAACGTTTTGTGTCACTACGCAGTTAAAAGATTCACTAAACTAATTTAGAAATTGGTGTGTCTTCAGAGGAGTTTAATGTGCCTCACAATTTTTTACATTACTGAAGTCACTTCTTTGTGACAACTATTGCTTACTCCATTTTAACAAGTTTCCTAGTGCACAGGAACCTGAGGTATGGAAAGAAGTACATGTAGATGTGAATAGGAGAGACTATGAATGCTGTGGTAAGGGTTCCTTTCAGAAGCATTGGCTGAATCTTGTGTCGAAGTTACAGGAAATATCTGGTTAGTTTTGCTTCACTGATGCTGTGATTTGAGAAGGAAAATGTATGTATCAATGTCCTACTTTTTCAGGTGTGAAAGAGGGCCACAGAGTAGGAATGGGCTCCTTTTCATCACTACCTTCCCAACTCAGCCCTGCGTTAACTGGGAATTGTGTAGGTTTATTCCAAATACAGATGATGGAGTATGGGATTGCTCACCTGGGAGCAGCATCATGTATTCCCGTGGCTCATTCTCTGCAAAGGACCTCATTAACTGAATTTCACAACAGCACAATGTTAATTGCAGCAAGTGAATACTGGCATAAAGTCCTTCTGTGGTTTTTCTCTGCATCTTTCTTTTACCTTAGGAAAGAGAAAAGTACTTTGCTGTACTGGTCGTCTGTGCTGCAGCAAAGCTGTTATGCACCCATCAGTTATTACAGTGTGCAACAACCAAAGTAGGTGCAAGGAGCTGGCTCTTCAGCACCTACTCCACAGGGTAATTTCCTTCTTTGCTTTGCCACCTTCACCCTTCAGAAACCAAATCCGCAAACAAATGTCATAGTGTGAGTTGGGCAAGTATGGAATTATCCCCACAGAGTGAGTGGAGAAGGGAAGCACAGAAGTTTGCTGGCTGATCCAGGACCACACAAGCAGTTCAGAACCAAGATGGAAATGAAGTGCTGACCTGCTGACTCCTTAACTGCCAGACTATCTTTCCCCTCTAGTAAGGATGTGGTAAAATTTTGCTGTATTTAATCCTTCACCTCTCTTTTAGCTCAGCTTCTGTATGAAAAAACACATCATGCTTCACCAAGCTGAAAAGAGAGTAGCTTGTGGTAAATGGCTGTTGAAAAGAAAGTCTCTTCCTCTTAGGAAAGTGTAGAGTCTGTCATATTAAACTACTTAATAATATCTGTTTCTTATGTAATTTTTTTTCAACGTGCTCATACTGTGATTGAAACTTTTATATAGTGATCTGTACTTGGCAGTGGGGATGTTGATTCCAGTATTGTTTACATGTTTATAACTTAGAATGAAAGTAAAGGAAATGCTTATGTTTGACATCAGTATAGCTATCTAAAGAGATTTATGAGTAGTGATTTTTTTTTTTTAAACTGACACATTGAAGCCAGAAGGAGATCTGTTAGTGATGTATTTGGTTTAAATACAAGAAATTTAGAGAATGGGAATATTAATGTATGATAGTGGAATTTTTATTTTTTTTCCTCATTTAAGTGTTGTAATACTCTTGTAATACAGAGGTGTTGTAAATGAGGTGGTTATGGCCAAAAAATCTGAGGTAGTCAGTAAATGCTGAAATAGTGTTCAACTAATGCTGTTGAGCAAGAATTATCTTCATGCTTATGCATTCATTTTAGATTGATGGGGTTAATTGCCTGGGTCTCAGCCTTGCTTGTAGATTACTGTGCTACAAATGCTGATTTAAAAGGAACTCAGTCTACCAAAACTTTTTAATCCCTTCTACATGCAGGGCTGAAGAAAGCATGTTTCTCTTTGTAGATGCAAGCTTTCATGATTATAATGTCATATTCAGGATCTCTATATTAGGAATAAGGAAGTGTGCAGGGCTGCAGTAGGGCCAGAGGGAACAAAGAGGGGAGTGCTTGCTATAGTACTTATTAAATAATAATAATAAGCCCTGAACTTTGTGATTTTGCAAATTACAATTCCACCCCAGACCAGTTTCTTTAGAATGATTGGTTTGACTTTGGCAAATGGTGATGTATTCTTCTGTATTTTAGAAAACATGCTACAGCATAACTGCCGTTTATTATTACTGCTTTTGTTGAAGCCTTCAGGTTTTGTTAACAGCTGTCGTAGTCATCTTGTTATCTACAGCATTTTGCAAAAATGCAACTGATGGACTATTCAAATGGAAGCATTTACAAAATAATTTTAGATGACAACCATTGTTCATCTTTTACCTCTAGAATTTGTATTTTCAAGTGACTCTGTGTGCCTTTGATATACATGCTGTTATTAGGCAGTGGAGAAAACTGGATTGCCTGAGAGTTATAGCACATATTTCTAATGTGCATATGTACATGCATTATTTTGTGTCTCTTCCTTGCTTTGGCATATCCCTCTTATTCTAGACAGCTCTCTCCAGTAGAAAGCCCCTGAAAAAAACCAAAAAAACTGCTTGTATTTAGATTGAACCATCCTGAAGGTAACAGTGCTGATGCTTTCCTTCTTTTCTGCCT
Source organism: Pipra filicauda (assembly GCF_003945595.2). Taxonomy (NCBI): domain Eukaryota; kingdom Metazoa; phylum Chordata; class Aves; order Passeriformes; family Pipridae; genus Pipra; species Pipra filicauda. The sequence goes on from NW_024104310.1 coordinate 1,771,813, forward strand.
TTGGAAACCACCATTCCTGACCTGTTCAATAGCATCTCTGTTCCTGGCTTTTGCATAAAAATTAATTCTATTCTACTGTTTTCTAGCCTCTATTGTTTTTTTCTGGTGTTGTTTTTTATTCTTGCAATTGACTGTTGCACGACAACAATGTCCCCTTTCCTTGTATGTGCTGTACACACATTAAAGGTGCTGATTGAGAAGGTTTCCTGTCCTCATGCATTACTGAGTTATATGATGATGCTATGGAAAGAAATAATGATACTATGGAAAATAGGACTATACATAATTTTTGGGTTTTTTTTTAGACTGTCTTCTGTTTGTTTTTTAGGCTGTCTTTGAACTTACTTTTTGCTGTCTTAAACTCAGGCTACTCCCTATACCAGAACAGTAACCAGGGAATTCTATATGGTCTTATTAAACTTGCATCCAGATTAGATGAGCTGTTCCTTAAGGCATGCAATAGCAAAACAAAAAGGGTGGCTGGTGTACAGGAATGATCACAGCAGCACACTCTTGGTCCAGACTCTCTCCTGCTCTTCTGTTCTGCACTGTTCTCATATGCCTGAACTCGCCATGTGAGGAGGATGCAGATGGACAGATTTTTAAGCTGCCAGCAATACTGTTATGGGAATCCTGCAAATGCTACTGAGTCAGGACTTTTAACAAAAAGTTGAGTTTTATTGAAAGCAATTGAATTGTGATGCGTGGTGATGAATGAGTATGTGGTGGTAGGGCTCTGCCAGTTCAGATGTTGCTTTTTCTGTTTGTCCTGTACTTTGTAAGTGGGATATGTTTCCAAATGGGGATTGTTCTTAATGAGTTAAAGGGATATTTCTGTGTCTGTTTTATCCCAGGTTGCATTTATATTGAATTTGTACACCATTAAATAACTTAAAAATAATGTGTATTTTTTAACATTTAGTGAAGCTTTTTTCATGTAAACACTTTTACTAATGTTAAGAGGATGTATAGTCAGCATTTCATCAACAACAGAAACAGAAAATACATTGGATGAGCTTATTGCCAAGCAAGCTGGATATAGAAATCAATATTAGAAAAAAACCCACCAAATGAGCAATGTGGAGGTGGAATAATTTAGTTAAACATGTAAATAGATAATTATCTGTATTATACGAGTATATACTTTTCATTGAAGTACAAAGCCTATAAAATCAGGTATGTTCATTGATTTACAGATCACTCAAAAATGACTGTAATCTGAGTGAACTGAACTTGTTTCCCAAGAGAAAGTAGTGTATCCTGAGGATCAGAAACCCTGAAGGACACTTTTTTAATCTTATGTTTCCAGGTGGAAAGGGAAATGTTCTCTTTTTTTTCTCCCTCTCCTTTTTTTTTCCTCCTCTGGAACTGATTGTAGCTGTAGAACTAACAAAGGCAGACTGTGCTTTCACAAACCGAGCATGCTTCTGTACAATTGTGCTATTTGCTTGCTGCTTTATCAGTCCAGGGCAAACTGTTCAATCTATCTTTTTACAGCACCTCCCTTTTATTGCACTTGCACAGAGCATGGGCATGGTTGTTAACATTTACCTGAAATGTGTACAAAAGAATAAATAGGAGTCATCCCAGCTGTACTGGCCACTGAAATAACCTTATCTGCAGTTCTGTTTTAAAAAGCTTATCCACATTTTCCTGCATATCTCATCTACAAAGTGTAAAAACTTTGCAAACACCGGATGGTTTGCATGTGTATGAATGAATGGGGAAAATAATCTGCTGTGTGTCTGGAATTTGATATTTACCTATGAAATCTGGAAGGCAGAGCATCTGAAAAAAACCAATTATCTCGATCCAGCTCTTGCTGTACTCTGTGAGAATGCCATGCTTAGGAAATATAAACCTACTTTTGAGTCTTGGGAAGAGCATATACAGTACCAGTCCCCTCAGGCTGATGGTTGCTTTGTTGTGATGTGTTATGTGATTAGTGTCACATTTGGATAGAAGGACCTGGAAATCTGTGTCCAGGCAGAGGGATCTGCTGGTACAACTACTTGTCAAATTCTGGAGCTAAAATCTTAACGATACACATTCAGCATTATATGACCTGCAGTTTTTTCAGGTAGCAGCCCTGCAGTTGGATATGTGTTATGTCATGAAATCTCCACAGTGCAGAGCATGAGCAGGGGTGGCCTTGTTCCCAAGTGTGACCCTTTGCAGTTCCTGGCTCTGATCAAGGCTGGTGCTTTGGGTACGACTGGATCACTGGGGATTACTGGTGCACGGAGACAGCAGGCAGTGGGGGTTGGAAAGAGAGAGAAGGCTGTATTGTATTAGGCTGTTACATGGACTGTTCATGCTCATAATCCTGCTCTCTGGAAGTGGTGAATGTTACTGGTGTCACCTGTTTGGGTCACTCTGCAGTAGTACCTGTGGAGGGAATTGCTACATGGGTGACTGTGACATCTAGGGACAGAGGGAACTGCTTTGTTAGCCTGACTTCATGTCATTACTCTTCCTGAAGTCACCCCATGTGCCTGAGTGACAGCCCCTTTTGATTACCTGTCAAAGAGGTTCCCAGAGTTGACTCTGCTGGGGTTTGAAGGACATCTAATGAAACTGAAGCCATTGTATCTATAGGTAAATGCTCTGCTGAATGATTTTCTTGCTATTAAGAATGTGCACTATAGTTCCAGTCTGAATATAGAATGTCACTTTTCACCCTTGCATTATGTTGAAGCCAGAGTGGTGGTTCTTGGGTTTTCAGTAGTGGATTCTTTTTGATTTTTCTGGTGGCACTTGAGGTCCCCATGAATCAAATTCTTCTTTACCTCTGGACAATTGCAGGCTCTCTGATGACATTTGTCCTTCCTGTTCTGGATAAATATTTTGAATTAAATATCATTGACATGAAAAACTGAAGAGGAAAAGGGTAACGTGTAAGAGACTATATTTGATCTTGTAATGGCTTATCTTCAGATGCAGTCTTGCTATCTTTATTTGGGCTCTGGATAATCACAGGGTTGAATTTCATTGGATTTCAGTTACAGGAACAGAGTCCATAATTAAGGAGTTAAGTGAATATCCTGAGAGACAGGTTGCTGACATTTTGAGGAGTTACTTAAATGGTTGCTTAATTTTTGTTCAGAAGTTGAAGGGGCTTTATTTATTTTTGATATTTCTCTCGTTGTCACTCTCACACTTGCACACACATAGAAAGATTGTTCTGAAACAGAGTTGCTGTCTTATCAAGAAAGAATTTGGATTTTGTTCTTGAAAAACCCTGATGTTTCTAGAATGTGTTTAGAGTGGCCCACTGAAATGTGTATAAAAGCTTTCCTGTGGCAGAGACCCTGCACGTGGGACCATTTCTCTTCAGTGGTGGCACGTGGAAATGCTCAGTTATTCAGAAGTCCATCTGTTCCACTGTAACAGTTTGGGTTGAACATGAAGTTTAATTTTGGGGTGATTTGGTGCTACTGGCATCTTGTGATGAATAGTATCTCTGTGTTTAATGAAATGATGCCAGACACCTAGTGAGTGCTATGAACTTTCATAGTACAAAATGTAAATCATTGTGAAAGAAACCAAACCCAGTGTCTCTGCTGGTTAAAGGTATATCTTTGCAATCAGAAACCAACAATAAATGGAATATTGAATCAGCAAGGAAGATAACTTGCATTAGGCAGCTGTTCCTGTTTGTGTGATGGAGTATGTGTGTGGAGTCTGAGCACAATGCTGTGTTGAAGCTTCAGGCATGTATTGGGAGAATATGTTGCACTTCCACACTCACACTGAGCTGAGAGTATGTACCGAGGTGTCTGTGAGGAGGAAGAAAAAGGTCACATTTGTTTCAACAAGGAGAATAAAGATATTGAATTTTTTTTGTCGAAAAAGACTCATACTTATCAGGATTTAGCCATAGAGAGTGTTTGCTTCTATGATATTTAATGTCAGAGTGTGTGAGAGCTGTTGCATATCACCAGATGTGCATGCTACCATCTCCAAAACCCTTGCCCTTGTTTTCATTTCATATTTCATACTGAGAATTAAAACCCAGTTTGGAAGAGTTACCCAGGTTGGTCTGTATAACTGTCAGCTTCTTGTGGATAGTTTAAGACACTTCTGTAGCCTAATTTCTTGTATTAAATGCTGTTGCTTTACACAGGGACTCTGCAGAAATCTCTGTTTGCAGCTCTTATTGATATTACAAATCAGTATCCTCATAGGTTAATCTTCACTTCTCTCACCTCAGCTGACTTTGATGTGTAGAGTTCATGGAGCCCAACTGTTAATCTGCAAGGTTGGAGTCTACATAAGTTTAGAGGCAGTGCAGAGAAATAAATGATTTTAAGATGTGATTCACCTTGTCCTGAAGTAGCCATGTGAAATAGCTCAATTTTTAGAGTTTGGGATCTGGATGGAGCATGCTACAATTGCTTTGGCACACGTTTCCAGTGTGGATTGTCCAGGTTACTCAAGTGGGTCCCATCCATTACATATGTTAATTTATCACAGGTCCCCTTTTACAGAAGTGTGTGATTTTGCTGAGTGGCTGTTATGTGTAAAAGTAAGCATTTGTGTGGAAAAAACTCAAGCTACCTCCTTGAAAATCTCTGCTGCTGGTTCTTGTGTGGCCATAGGTTGCACTTTCTTTACTTGGGATAAGAATGTTGATGCCTTGCAGGATGTTGTGAGAGCTGGTCAATGTCTGTATGAGATCATATGTACTTATTAACTCACTGCTGAAGTACAGACTTTCCTGTACTCTGAGGACTATTTAAATTTATGGAGCCGAACCACTGAGAGAGGCTTCTTTGCATCTGTTCTTGGGAGGAAGGATTGGCACACCCCAGCTCTTCCCACTTAAGGCATTTACTGCTATTCCACCCATAATTTGATGGGTTTTATTTAAGGTCAGCAACTTATGAATCAAAATGTTTAGAAAAATCATACATATATTTTTCTAAATAAGCTCAGATAAACTTTCCAAACCCAAAAGTTTGAAAAAAGGAACATAAGACCCTGCTCATATCTATAATTTATTTTTCCCCCTTTGCTACTTCCTAGTTGTACAAAACTTCACATTGACTTTGTTACATGCTAGAGAAATCATTTAAATTGGTTATTTCAACTAAATAAGGTACTAAAATGAGATGTGTTTCAAGATCAGCATCCCTGCTCTTTCTGCAACTTTGAAACCAGATAGCTAAGTGGTACTCAGGTAGAGGCAAATAGGTTTTGCACATACTCTTACATATGAGATGCGATGAACAAATATTGGGAACCCTGGAAAAAGTGCAAGAGAAGTGCCAAGGTTGTAGTGGTTCACTACACTCCAGTGTAGTGAAAAGTGGTGTCAATCAGATACATAGGTGTGTTGCAGCAAATCTAGAAGTTGTTTGAAAAGGAATCAGGGCAATTGTTCTTTCCACTGTAAACATTTTGTAATTCTAATTAACAGGTATAAGAAGAAAACAGTTATTCTTGCAAGTAGGGGTTGTTATATAGTGTGTTGGAGGAAACAATGTGTATTGTTTTGCAATTTATATAATGTAATTTAAAAAATGAAGTTTTTCTCAGTGGAATGCCCTTATAGATGTAGTCAGTGTCAGTTAACCTAATCTACAGACAACCTGTTACAAAGAAGAGCAGGTCTAAAATGTTACAGGCAGTTACTTGCATTGTTTTGGAATAAAGTTGAAGTTAACAGCTTGGTAGTGTTGGTAAATTTGGCAGTAAAACTTTTTATAGTTCTTTATAAGAGTTTAATAAGAAAGTATTTTGTAGCATGAATACTATCACACAGACAAGTTGTCACAGTATGTTGAATTCAGAAGTATTGAGAAGTGAAGTACTCATTCACAGTCTTGAAGTGTAATATTTCCAGTTCAGGATGGACAGGCATCAAGTGTTTTCTACCACTGCTAGTGTTATTCTTGAACTGAGATTTTTGTAATCCCTATTGTTATAGTATTTATTGCTTGCCATTGCTCAGCAAAATACTGAGAATTTTTTCAGGGCTGCAAGCCTATCCCTTCTGCTGAAACAATTTGAACTGCCAGAGCTGTTTTGTGTTGAAGTTACAGAATCTGGAACATGAAATCCTTCATAATTCCCCTACTGTGTATCACTGGTTTATTATTACTATTATTATTATTATTTTTCCCAGTGTTTTTCCAGCAGTATTTAAGTATGTGTTTGTCTCTTGGGTTAGCAGATGAAGGGTGTGTGCTGGTGGGCAGTGGGTAACAGAGTGTGTTTTTTGAAGCAAATCTGCTCCTCAGTGCAGGTGGGACCTATGAGCTTTACCAGTTCTTCCTCAGTTTCCATTTGGCATTTTCCTGATCTGTCTTGGTGAACACTGATGCTTATACTTGCATGCACTGCAATTCAAGTGCAGAATTGTTGGTGTGTTGTGAAGCCAGAGGAGCTGCTTATGTGATAATGACAGCATTAATTTTTGAATTTGGAGCTGCTCTTATCCTTTAAAAAGATGCTTCACAGCTGGGAGATCTTGTTTCTGTGAATCAAAGTGGGAATTTACAGCATTTTATCTCCAGGTAGTGTGAACAAATACGAAGTATCATGAAAAGCAGTTACCATGAAACAGTAAATCTGAATATGGTGAGTTAGTGGTCAAGTACCAGAGAACCCTTTGGTTCAGCCAAATGTTGAAGGGTGAAAGATGCTTTGCCACCTGCAGTGACCTGTGACAAAGTTGGGTTGGTGTACTGGGTATTCAGGACAAAAAACAAGTACATTTAAGGTGCACAAAACTTGCCTGGTCAAGCCTTGCTAGTGTGAAAGTTCACATCAGGTAAATGCTAAAATTTCTAGTTTATACTTACTTCCTTGAAGTTTTTAATTTCTCAGAGTATTCACTTAGACATTTGCACAAATTTGAGGTTCTTGGAACTCTTGCTGTGCCAACGTTGCCAGGCTGATACAAGTGGGCTTTGAACATCTTGAAGTTAATAGTGGTTTGAAATGAAGTATTCAAATTAGCAACTCCCAGCCTTAAAACAGACTGCTCTAAAATCTTTTATGTTCTGCATGGTGGATGTTGAACACAGAGTTTTACTGTGAATTATTTAAAATATCTCTGCTCATTAGGTACTGGTATCTGAGTAAAAGAAATAGGGCTATCTAGCATTGTAAAAATATATACCAGTATTAGTCAGAAGAAGGAATTCTTTCAGGGAAAATTTATTAGGTGTATCTCTTTCAATTACATTGCATTCAGATATTGCTTATTTTACTGCAAGTTAAAAGATTTTTTGGGAAAAAACAGCATGGGGAAGCCCAAAAACTGTTAGGAGGAATTGTGTATTTCATTGGGGAGGTCGGCATACAGTTGCCTTCCGTGACCTTACAGTTTGGCTTTCTCATTTCCGCCATTTCCTCTCTATTTGGAGTGATCCTCTGCTCTCTCAGCCCTCTAGCCTGGATTTCAAACTGTGGTTTAAGAAGATTTATAAGAACTGCTGTTGCTTTGAAAAATGGAACCAGCAGGTAGCTGAGGTGGGGGATTCTCAAAAATCTTTTTTTATTATTTTTTTTTTTAATGGATATCATCACTGATAGTGAAATCAATAATAGGTTTGGATTTTATGCATTTGTCATCTTAAACATGTTTTTTGATCTTAAAACACGAAACACGTTGGTTTTTTCACCTGCACTTGGAGGCTATTGCAAGTGGAGATGTTGAGTCTCGTAGAAGTAGCAGTGCTTCCCTCCTTGGTATGGGGGACATGGGTGGGAACTTGTGCATGGCTCTCCCTGCAGGGCTCTGGGGACGTTGCTTGCAAAGGGGGCTGAGAATGGGTTGGAGCCAAAATGGAAGAAGGATTTCTTTGGGGTGAGGTAAACAAGTGGTCGCTCTAGGAGAAGCTTTGGAAAATGTCAGCAGTAGCAGGAATGGGGAAGAACCTGATGAGCAAGTAGGTTAGCTCCCAAATGGAGAAGGGTAGGATGTTGTAGCCAGAGGCAAGGAATAATAAGGCCAAGAAGGATAATCATCCTTCCGGTAACGCCTGTACTGAAGAGGGAAGAAGGTTCAGTTATGGCCCTGCCAGCAACACTTTGAAGTGGACCAGAAACTTCTATAGCCTTTGGATAAAATGAGTGAGAAAAACTATTGTGAAAGATTTTTTTTTTTTGCTTTTGCTTAAGAATTCATTGGAGAGGGCAGGGGGAAGGGAGAGAAGTCCATTTGCAAGGAGTAGGACCAAAGAAGCATTTGTACTGTGTATGAAAAAAGAGGCAGGAACCAGGAAATGTTTGAAAATTGCAAGTTTGTTTGTAACCATGGGAGACCTGAAGGAAAGCAAAAGTTGCCTGAATATATACACCAGGGTGAACTTGGAATTAAAGGCAACATGCAGTCAATTTAGGTCCTCCTTGAGCACGTGAAGGGGTTACCATGCTGATGCTGCCATCAGCAGGGGTAACTCAACAAAACTCCCAACCCAGAGACCCAGCTCCCACTAAGAGAGACTGTCCTTCCTTGCAGCCACCTCTTTGTTTCATTTGGTTCACATTTTAGTAGCGAGGGCATTAATAACACCACATGCATGCTGGCAACATCTTTCTGTATTTAAGTACTTGAACACTTACTTCCCCTCCCCTAGTTAATAGGAATGTTTGATATTCACATTCCTCTTTCGGCACAAAGGAAAAACTGGAGCAGCAGGGTACTGGGACTCTTATTTCAAATTGTGCATCTACAGATCTCAGTGAAATTAATGGGAGGAATATGCAGAGGTCTTTCCAAGTGTGAGCTGTGAGTTGTCCATCTGTAATTATTCTAAGAAATGTTGGACCTGGAGTAAAATTTTCTGCTTTTTGTCCATCATTATCTTCTGCCTTTCTGCAGCACAGAAACTAGTAGGTCTTCCCCTGCTCCCATCGTTTATGCTTCTTTATAAATTATTGGCATGTTCTCCAGTTAATTCTTTGATGACAACAAAAAGAAGCTTGTGTCTTGTTTCAGTAGACAGCAGTTTCCCTGAGGTGAATATCTCATTGCTTTTGCATTGCTGCATTGTCTTGGCTTCTATGATCCCTGCTTCTTGCTTTGTAAATTGATTTAAAAATAAAATCATGAAGGACAGAGACAAAATGTTTTGTTTTATTACAGGCATTATGTTATCTAAATGATACAGCTGAGAACAGAGGAAGGACTGGAGGTACTTGCTTTTAAGGAAGCAGCAGAAGGGTTAAAATAGAACCAGTTTAAAGAGTAATATATAGGATGGATATAATCCAAGGGATGTAGATGTTGGCCATGTCTGCTTTGGGGAGGGGATGCCTTTATGATGAGGAGAGCAAACTGATTACAAGCCCTGATTTTGAGTGGTGGTGGTGATTTTTCTGGAGTTGAGTTAGCCTGCACCCTTGGATTGGCTGTTGAGCTACTGTAGGATGGGCTGGAGCATGGGTATTAAGCTAGATAGGGATAGTTAGGCACATGAGGAACAGAAAGCCTGAGCTGGGTGAATCTGCTCATCTTGAGGGGTGCCTCTGTGCTGCATTAGAAAGTGGAAGTCCTGCTCTGTTGGAGAGGGACACTTTTTCATCCTAGTGTGACCAAACTAATGCACAGACTCTGGAGTGGTAGGGTGCGTACATATTGATATCTTTTATCTTTAACTGATATTTCTGAGCTCTGTTTATACGAGCTGAACTCTGTCCCTGACTAAGATACCTGGAGGCAGAGGATGAGATAGTGCAGAGGATGAGCAACTGCAGAAACCACTCTACCACTGTTTATGCTGCTGCCTGTCAAATTCAACAAGTGACACCAAAAGGTGTCACTGCTGCATCTGTAAATAGGTCTGCTGTGATGTAAAAATCCGCTGTTTTTCCAGGTGAGTGTTACCCATCTTTGCAGCAATGCCTAGTAGTGTGACTGCCCCTCTCAAAAGGGAAAAATAGGGTTTCGTTGCATGGTCCCACTGAAATGCCTACACAGCATCTGGAACGTGGAGCCTCTCCCCATCCTGCCCTCGTACTATGATGCTTTGCCTTCTTCTCAATTCATAAATGCTCGGGCATTTATTATCTTTATGTATTCTTTTGTTTATTTATTAGCAGAGGTATTTAAGTGTGAACAATTACATTCAGTCTCACTAGTTACCTGCAGGGGTTTTCTGCTGGTGATGAAAAATTTCAAGATGTTGCTACTAAAATATTTTAGTTTAAAATCAACTGTTGTAAAAAGATTCCTCTGGTGTGACTTTTCTTTTTTTCCAATGGAGTTGTGAATTTTGTAGTTACCTTAGGTTGGGTGGAGATAGCTATTTCAACCACTGAAAAGCTTTGAGACACTGTCTAATACTTTATTTTTTTTTTTTTTACTTCAGGATAAAGAAACAAAAATCGATAAATCTTTTCCATGAAGTAGTAAGATTTGTTTTACCAAAAGTTTTATTGTACATTGAGATTTCCAGGTAATTTCAGAAGCCCATTTGCATCCTGTCATGGCTGGGCTTTGCGAACGAAGATTTGGGAATCCTGTAGGGGCATCCTGTAGGGGCAGGTAATGATAGCATGAAGGTTACCCTTGTGTGTGTTTCATTGCTTCGTTATGGATGCCTTGATTGAAAGTGCTGTGCTTGTGCCAGCAATCCTACTGCACCAGTGGTTTCTATTAACTACTGAGTGACTGACAGATAACTGTATTGCAAAGTAGATGCTTGTAGAGGTTCAAATTCACTGAAGAACTTGGTATGTGGTGCAATGTCTCCTCTGGGGTCTATGCACCTGCAGTAGGTCTTTCCTTTGGTAGTGACCCCTCCAGCTTCCCTGGGCATGGTGTGTTGGTCAGTCATGGACCCAGCAGGGCTCCCTTATCTTTTGCCCTGTGCCTGACTGCACATCCATCTCCCCTGACCCTGCTCCAGCATCCTGAGCTGAGCAGCTTGTTGGAAGGCTTTTAAGTGTTGCCACCTGACCTGCATTTGCAGGTGTGTTTGATGTTTGGTGCCCAGAGCAGTGTCTGCTGCTGGGAGTCATAGATAGCACTAAAGAGTTTTAATATTTGTGACAGGTGGCATTGACGTCCATTTAAAGTTTGTAGTGTGTTGGGAGCATCACTTGTGCTTTTGAACTGGTACTGTATCTGTTTATTAAACATGTCCATGTTGTTTACATAGAAGATAAACAGTATTTATAAAAATGCCTAATATTGGAAGCTTTTGTAAGTTTATTAAAGGCACGGGATTTAAAAAAAAATTGATTTGTGTTTGATGTTTTGCTTATACTGCAAAATTCTTCTCACTTGAGGTCGTAAAAGTGAGACTATTGCTCCAAATTTTCGAGCAGCAGTATTCTCATCCAATGCTGTAACCACAGAAGACGCTGAACATCCTGCCTGTTTCATTAGAACGGAGTTCTCTAGAGTTTTTGAGAGTCAGTTCTTACTGTATTTATACAGCATTATGCTAAATGTACTTTGAAATAAAAAGCAGGTATTCCCAAGTCTACTGCTCAAGAACTATTCTTACAGAGAAAATCTGTTTTTCTCTTAAATCTTCTGACACTTCAGGATATCTGTGAAGTTAAAAAAACTTCTCCAATAGGACAACAACAGTAGGAGGTTAAAGAAAAGCACAACAATAAACGACATGCAAAAGCATACCCAAAATCCTCCCACAAGTATTGCCCATAAACTCTTCCACTTCCTCTGTTCCCACTGTATTCATAATTTTTTTTTCCCTCTCAAGTAAAGGAGGCATGTTCTTTCCAGACAAGATGAGAGAGGCTTGACCATAATTTTTCTTTCAGGTTTCAAAAGTATGAACTTCCTTCAGTCTAAGTAAATGAAAAAATATAATAATGAGAAAGCACATAATTTACATGGCTAGAAAGTGAATAGTTAGTGTTCTTAATGGAGGAAGGAATATGCAGAAAATGGAAGAGACTGCACAATATATGAGGCTGTCGCAGAGTCCTTTTTGCAGTGCATCGTGGAAGGTTTCTGGCACCAGTTCTGAACACGGTCTGTCTGTGTTTCAGAGTGAGCTTCCTTTCTTAAAGCTCTGCACTGGAGAGAAATGATATGCTGGCAAGTACAAATTTACACTGAGGGACACCGGGAAGGGAAGCCTGAGCCTACTTTAGGGGAATGCACAGCATTGATTCCTGCAGGAAGAATTGATTAATCATAAGCATATAAAAAAAAGGAGCAGAACTTGTTTAAAAGGCAAACGAGTGAAAGCAAAACCAAGTCAGGATGTAGTGCAAGGCCCATAAACGTAACTGTATGACATATGGATGCACCAGATTTTGAGTTAAAGGAACAATTTTATCCTAAAGAAAGCACCTGGGGGAACAGAAGGAAATTGGAAGAACAGACACTTTACTGTAACCCGTCTTTATATTTCCTTTACCCAGCCTTGCTGCCATACTTCAAACTGCATTTGCAGTGAGATGCTTGTGTTCACAGTCCAGCTACTCTGCGTGTGGATATTTACAAACAAAATGAGATACCCAGGATGGTTACTTAAAAAGAAAAAGTAGTCTGCAGACTACTTTTTAAGGCTAGACATCTGTAACACCAGGAGCCAAACATGTGGAGAGGAACAGTGCCTTGGCTTTGCTGGGTTTCTTGTTGGTTTTGAGTGACTAAACTGGGATGAAATCTGAAATACAGCTTAATGCAAAATCAGTTTGCTATAAAATGGGATGTTTTTAGCAGTGAACCCAGATAACTGGGGAAGCTAGTTTGCATTCATTTTGGTTTTTGTCATTTTTGTCGTGGTTTCCGTATTGCATGATGTAGCAGCTAAATTCTTGGTATGGAGCAGCTTTCTACACTGTGCAGCAGTAGCTGCATTTTAATGCACCAAAAGCTATTTGTCCAGCTAACCTTTGTTATTTTAAAGGCTCCAATAAATCAGATGTTTTTTGGTAAGCATTTTTGGTATGTAATTAGCTTTAAAACTTGTGTACACAGGAAAAGCCACATTAATAATACTCTTAAGAGTTGGAGCAAAGCAGACAAAGTATTTTATTTGCTTTGTCCACAGATTCACTTCCCATCATTGTGAAGTACTTGCCCAGCTTCCTCTGAAATCTTAATTTGATGGAGCCTGTCATTTGCCTCTAGATTTTACTACTTTCTGACACTTTTTTCTGTTAAAAAAAAAGTCCCTCTAGTGATTCAAGCTAGAAACTTCTGTGTTTCTTGGGGGGAAAAATGCATCATTTTCTAGAAGTGGCTGCTATTTCTGATTGTTATATTTTTATTTAATATTTAAGAAGTTTCAGTATCAACAAGGCAAATAAGTTACCAGTGTTGTCCTGCAAGAAGTCTTGCAAAATGTATAAGTTTGTTTTTTTGTGGTTTTTTTTTTTTTGGTGTAATGCCTGTTTGCCAGATGGTCAAGGTTTCATGAGAGCCAGTTAGAGTGTTTGAAGGGCTTGGTGTGAAGCGACACAGATGCTGGAGCCCTTTGGTATGTACGTGGTGAATGCCAAAAGACCATTGCAGGTGTGAACAGTTTGGGCAGTGGTGTGTGCGGGTTCGGGAACCCGGGTGGTTGGGGGATGCTTTGTCTCTGCATGATTGCAGAGTGAACTTCCTTGACCCACAGGAGGACTCCCTTCCCCTCTGCATTTACCTTCCAGTAATGATATGTAAAAGCTGATCCTGGACATGGATTCATGCTATAAGCCTCAACAGTGCATTTTGTTGGGAATGATTCCTTTTGTTCTCCAATAAACAGCAGGGATACACTGTGTGGAAATAGCTGCTCAGCAGCAGTGTAGCATTTGTGCAGTGTATATTTGTGAGTACACTGAAGACCATTTGTGGCCTGATAATCTGTGGTTTCCTGGTTTATGGTGACTGTGGCACATGAGTTTTTTCCTCACTCAGATATAGGGTAGCATCCCTGATTTCTGCTACAGTATCTTTTCCTTGGTCTATGTGGTTGTGAACCTTGCTTGGCGGAGGGTTTAGAAAACCTACATAACAGATTTTTTTTATTTCCAGATTTTTTAAAGGGAAGGAAGTTGGGAAGGGTGTTGTTACCCTTTGCCAACCTATAGTAAACTTGTCCACTGAGCCTCCCATCCTCCCTTGTATGTTCAGTAATAGTCCTTTGCAAAATGGTGAGGCCTCCGTGCCTCGTTGGTTTTGTTTTCCTGAGATGCCAGCATGCTGGTTCTAGTGAGAGGAATAGCAGATGCCATCCAGCAGATCGAGGGCTGTTGGTACTGGTGGCTAAAGTGCTCATCTGTTGAATTGGAGGCTACCTTATAGCTGAAGAGGCCAATGTGAGCCACTGCTACTGCTGGTGTTGCTTTCCCCACCCTGTTTTCCCCACTGTGCTGCAGAGGCAGAATTTGGGAAGTGCTTACTTGCAGGGCAAGCCAAGTGAGGAGAGAAGAAATAGCAAAAAGAAAGGTCCAGGCTGTACTGAGGGATGTAGGAGAGAGCTTGTAGAGGCCTGGGGACATGAGCTTGCTTAATACGCTTGTATTGCCAGGGGCCACCAGTCAGAGCATCCCTGGGGTAAGTCACGCTGGCTGTGGGTCAGCGTCAGGTGTGTGGAGAGATGTGTTTCCAGTGGAATCTCTGGGTTGATTTGAGCCTTGCTGATGCCCTGCTGTCCTGAGGGGTATGTGCTTCCTAGTCCGGCCTGTCAGGCACCTCTGCCTCACCACCATTCCCTCTGGCTTGGGACAGCCCTGCTGCTCTCCCGCATCCCTACAGTCATCTGCGTAAGGCCAGACTTCTGCAGGTGCTGGGGCATGAATAGATTGCCCCAAGTATGTCAGCATTAGCATTTCATTTTGAAGACTGTACAGGTAAATACTACGTTCTTAAGCGTGCCTTGGTTCTCCTTTCTGCTTTCCAAAAGCAACTGGAAAAAAATCTGTATCATGAATTACAATTTTTTTTTAGTCTAGATTTATTTTTTTGAAAACAACACATTTTCCAGTATTAATTTAACTACACTGACCAAAACACTTTTATCAAAATAAACAGAATCAGAATAAGCAATAAAAATGTACATAAAGAAAACTGAAGAGATGGGTGGCTCAGATCTTGGCAGTGATATTTTTTCTAGGGGCACGCAGTACTGTTGGGCTGGGGAATAAATCATATATGACCTCCAGTTGTTTCTGTCCTGCATGTCGTAGCTGACCAAAACTTCTGGTACTAATATTACACTGAAATTCCTTAATTCCTTCTTTCCTTGAAGTCATGTGCAATATGTCTGAAAGTTTTCTTTTAGTTGTTCTCTGATATAAACCAAATCTGCTCTCATGTGGTAAAGGAGGGAGTCATATAAACTAATGAGCTAGCTGTTATATAGACATATTATGCATTATGACACACTTTCACTATTTATGCATATGTGCCAACAGTGTATCACAGCACAGTACCTGCTTTATAGCAAAATGACAATTTTCCTCTTTACTCATCCCATGAGTTAGGAATCAAATGTCTTTCTGAACTTTATTTAATTTGCTTCCCGGGTGCTTCTTGTGTTCTTTTAGTTGAAATTTTTACAAATGTTTGTTAGCAGTGACCCATTGTAAAGCCATATAATGCAAAAATTTCACTAGAATAAAACATGATGCTCTTATGCCAAGTTAAAATGTTTTCTGAGGGTAAGCAAGGAAAAACAATGCAGATGTGCTATATATATATGTCTTGGCAGAAGACAAAGGCTTTTTATAGTGTATCTACCATCACAGCTCGAGCTTGGCAATACATTCCTGTAGCATATGCATATGGCTTTTCAGGCAAACAGTAAACAGGGTTTAATGTGGCTTTCAGCACAGACTGAATCTCTCTGGAATTGGGGACGCTTTCGCCTGACTTCAGTGCCATTTGAGCCAGACCAATTATGTGGTTGCACGTTTGTCTTGGCCTTTCGGGGTAGTCCCTTTAGGATTTAGTCTGTAATCAAAAGAGAATGTCAGAAACAGAAGTCTCAAGTAACCTTTCCCTTTTGCCTGTAAGACTGAAACAAGAGAGACTTATGTAGGCAGAAACAGTTTAAACTAAATACAAGGTAATTGCACAAAACCCTATGCTTATTATTCCACTGTTTCTGGACTGCACTGTGAAAATTTGAGCTGCGAGTTGTAGTCCAAAGACAAACTATATTTTCCAGAGTTTGGCTGAAATGATGATGAGGTTTTTCTTTTAAAGGATACAGATCTGTTAGTAATGACAAATTCTGGATTTTTCCCCCTCCTCTTTTTTTTTCACCTCTTTTTCCCGTAACTGTGCTTAGGACTGCTTCTACACATCTTCAAAAGATTCATGAACATCACCCACTGAACTGCATCCTGTGCCCTCCCTCCTGCTTGCCTTAGCTAACCCATGTCTCATCCATATAATTTAGACTCTTAAGGCTTCTTGTTGTGGGACAAAGCCCCAGAATCCTCTGAAGGAATTTGTGTAATTTTCCCCAAAATTGTTTTGCTGCTGGTTAGAGTATACTGATGTTTATTTCTAGCCTGAAGCCCCCTTTTATTATCTTTTTTTTTTTTTGCTTCACAGGCAGCCAGGAGAGCATAGCAGAGGGAGGCAAAGGGGAAGAGCCCTTCTCCCATGCAATGCAAGCACTGTAACAGGCACAAAGACTGTATTACACCCCCATCAGTGAAGTGGAAAGTGTTTCTCATTTAATTGAACTTACACCAACAGGCTGTGGATATGCCTGTTCCAGAATTAAAAGTAGCTAACTTAGCCTTGACAGCTTATGGACACCTCCTACTTGTGGAACACCCCTGTCCACAGTCTTCTCTAGAGATAGGAATTTCGGTTAGTTACATCATTATAATGTCAACTAGATCAACTATGAGCTGTCAGTTTTCCGAGGCAGATGGTCCATCTTTGGCAAAGCAGGGCTCTGGTTCCTGCTGAAATCTCTGGCTGCTGTGTCAGGAATAAGCTGGGGTGGAGGAAGAGGAGGAGATCTGACCGAGCTTCTCCTCTGTGTCACTGCACCGTCCATGTGCTGCTCACCTGCAGTTCTGCTGCCAACAACTCTGGAGTGAGCTGGGTGTGCTCTGCACACCCCACCCAGCTCTGCTTCCATTCAGCATTTTCAATAACTACCTTTAGCCTCACCAGTTTTTGATGCACATAAAAAAGGTGTCTAATGTTTGAGGTTTGAAAATCCTAAAGGAAAAATAACTTTTTTTTTTTACCCATTTGAAAGATCATAGTGATGTGAATCAAAAATACAGACACCTTTTCAATTGTGACCGAGGTCTAAATTTTGCATCCTGAATATCTCTGTACAGAGTAATCTATGCAGATGTAATTATTTATGGAACTATTTCTGATGTCTGTCATTGGTATATCTTAATTGTTCCAGTGTCGTAATTGTCTTCTGAGCATGAAAGTTACAGCACAGTTTATTTTTTCTGTTTGTTTGGTTTTTGGAAGTGTAGCTGTTTTGAAAGCATGCCCTTTTTCCTGTGAACCTTGAAGGAGGCATGTAGCTTATCAAAGGCCATGTGCTGACCTACTGAAAATTTCAAGGAAGTCTTACTTTTAATATTTTTTTGTTTAAAAAAATCAATTATCTGAGAAAGACTGATGTAAAATTAAATATAAGATTTTTTTTTATATTCACAGTGTGTGAGGTTATAAATTATCACTTAAAATATCAGTGTATAAGTTTAAGTTGATTTGTTTAATTTAGAAGATATTTTTCTGAATTAACAGCATAAGTATGTCTGCTTTTACTCTTACTTTACAGACCAATGCATAGAACAGCTTGAATATGTTCTATTGTATTGTGCAACGAGGTTGTACTTCTCATAGGAAGCATGAAAAACTCTGGAATTCAAGAGAATATGTACTTTTTCCCCCCTGTCTTTATATTTTAGGAGATGGTTTGGCTATCACAGTATTATGTTTGATCTCATTTGAGGAGGATAATCTAAACAGAATGTTTTATATGAGTTTGAGAGGTCTAAGAGTTTTGAGTCCAAGACAGTTTCAATTATCTTTTTTTTTTTTTTTCCCGAAAGCTAAATGAATTTTCAAACAACCATGGTTTCAAATAATAGAACTACCTAGGGAACGAATTTTGTGTTGTATGAAAATAAGTAAGGTTTTATTTTTTTTCCCAGCATTTTAATGAAAGGGACAGCTTTTGTGAAAACTACTTCCTAAAATACCTGTGAGGGCTTTTTGGAGAGAGAGTCTCCATGGGGCAGGGATGCTCAGCTGGGAGGAGGGAGGTCCAACAGTGAGGCCATACCCTGCAGAGCTCTTCACCAACCTGCAGCTTTTTCAACCTGGATATCAGATGTCTTAATCACTGACATTCAAGTGTCTTCTAGAAAATCTTCTTGTTAAAGCAAAGCTTTGCCTAAACTGATATTTTTGCTTCAAGTTTTTCACAAAGCTTGCATTTACAAAAACTTTCTCCTAAGGGTGAGGATGATTCCTACTATCTCTAAGCTGGCTAAAATATTTCCCTTTTTTCAAATGGCAAAATTTTAGTTCAGTGCCAATTTTTTTGTTGTACTTTGTCTTCCTAGAAGAAAGGGAACTGCGTTCCTGGTGTAACAAACCTGCAGCCTGTGTAGAAGAACAGAGTGAAATTAAATCAGCCTTTTAGAAAATAAGAAGAGTAGAAGGCTTATGAGTCATCCAGCGTAATAAAATGTTACTAGGGCTACATTTTACTGTTTGGTGCAAACCTCCTGATGATAGCCACGCATGTGAACTTGGAACAGAAGTTTGGCCTAGCTGAGGGTGTTGCTGTGAGTCGGTGTCTGATTCACAACAGCTGGGAGAGTGTAATCCCTCCCTGTGTGCACAGCATGTCCCTGTGTGCCTGTGTCTCCCCACCTACCTTGTACCCATGGGATCTCTTACATCTACTCATATAAACATTCTGTGTTTTAAATTGAGGACTAAATGAATAGGTTTCTTGCCTCTTCCTTTTCTTCATCACTGATAAAAAAAAAAAATGCAGCAAAACTTTGATCCCCCCCCTTAGGTTTAAAGGCTGTGAATTGCAAACGTTGCCTAGTTGGAAGACAGCGAAGGCCCCCGGATAAAGCGCTTGCAGCCGGTAGATCTTGCTCTGTGTCTTAACCAATGAAAGTTCATGACCTCTCCCTATCTGAACAGCTCTCTATATATAGACTAGGATCTTCCCTGGGAATTCTCATAGCAGCCTCTCTGGTGCAGCTGTGGAGCAGCTCAGTGCCCAGATGACGATGTAGGTGCTGTGTGTGACCGATTTGTGTGTGCAGTTGTTTGTCCCACCTGTGCCGGGCTTTGGTCTGTACGTGGCTGTGAGTTACTTGTCTCTAGGAAAAAGCATAAAAAATAGCTGTTAGACTTTCTGCCAAGCTGAGGAATTCTCCACTAGAAAGCAAGGCACGCTGTTCCTGGAAAATGAAAACAAAATGCACTTCAGGCCCTTGAAAATGATTTTATTTTACTTAATATTTTAAATTGTGTAAGGATATATAATTGTTTGTCTGTATCAAAAATAGAGCACATAGAGCATGACAGAGATCTGAGAATTCATATGCAAAAGTCTTCTGTGGTAGATTTCTTTTTCAAGAACAGTATTCTTGGCTTTAAGAACTGGAGAGTGGGTTTCATATACAAGAGTGGGTGTGTATATGTGAGTATATATATATGCACACACAGGATTATTATTTTGATGCTTGCAAGCTTCTTTCAGTCCAAATATCTCACTATTTAAAATAATATGAGGGATATTTTGAGAATATACTTTTCTTCCAGTTATTGGAACTTTTATGGTATTGTTAACAGTGCTGTTACTATTAACATAGAAGAGAAGAGACAAAACAAAGACCTGTTGGTTGCTAGGGGAAACTTGCTAAGTTAAATTAATTTATTTGAAGTGGGTTTTTTTGCAAGAATACATGGATGGAGCCTTGTGGTTAGATGAAATGGTTTAAAATTTTGGTTAGCTTGATGCAGTACTGTCTGGGAAGCTGTAAGTATATCTATCTAAACCATATACTAAACAGTCAAAAAGGTGCCATATATTAATCTCTTTCTATTCATCAAAGTATTTTCTTTTTGCTCTACTATGTTGTAGAACAACAAGCAGATTTTTCTCTTTAGTGAAGTTTAGGACACTATTTCCATGTACCTATCAACAGCCTTGATTATACACTGATCATTCAAAGCTAGCAAGAGATACCAGTGCCTTCTGTCCGCATTTTGGTGCAGAACTCATTGGAGAGATCCCAGATGAATAATATAAACAGGTTTTCCAGAAAAAAAAAAAAGTAGTTTCTAAGAACCTGATTTTTTTTTTTTACAGCTTACTCTCAAGTATGCTGTATGTGTTTTACAGGACTTAATTACAGAAAATGAAAGTTGCAGTACTTTAAGAAATACTACTTTTCTGTGAACAGATGAGTTGGACCTAAATGAAAAACAAGTTTTTTCTAATTATTTTTGTTTTTTAATCAATCCTGTGTGAAACTTATTTTTGTCATTAGTTACGAATAGTTCTTATATTTATGTATGTTTGTGTGCTTACAGTCAATATAATTATGCTGTTACATTGATATATTTTCAATAAAGTCAGTTTCTCAAAGCACATAAAGAACTAGAAACTGGAGGTTTCAAACTCAGGTTTGACTAAGTAGAGGATACTCTCTAATTTGTCTAGCAGAAGAAAAGAAAGATAATTACTTGGGTTTTACAGGGCTTGAAGGTATAATTCTAGGTGGAATATTATGGCACATTTGAGCATATTTCTAACATTGTCCTTGTGCATGCAATTGCACTAATTTCTCTCTATCTTCTGTTAAAGTTTACTTTGTTACACAGATGGGAATTTATAGTTTAAATCACAGTATGATATATGACTGAAAACACTGAAGTATCATATCACTCTTATATTAATCAAAACTTCTGGAGATGCAAATTGCAGTACCCTGAGCTTGAAAAATTAAACAGTTTTAACAATTTCCCGTACGATATACTCACAACTCAGCTGAAAAGACTTGAACATTTGCCTCTTGTTCAAAATAGGGCCTGGCATTGCTTCACTGATTTTAATGGTTATTTTTTGTTGCTTTCTTTTCTGGTCAAGAAGACTAGCTGGTTTTACTTCTTTTGTAATAAAATCTTCTGCTTTGACTCTGACAAGTGCAGACACGCTGTTAGAGATTTAAGCGATTTTGAAAGATGTGTAATGGGTTAGAGTTCAGTGTGCTGCTGTTAGCTGCTCCCTATCGCTGGAGGTGACAAGGGAGCAGATAACTAAGGGAGTAAGAGGAGGTTTTTAGTGCTGATCCCCATCTCCCTGCATTAGTGGATTCATTTTCAGGGCTTAACTGGCAAACTTTGCTTATGTTGATGGGCGCTAATGCAGTTAGGTCTGTGAGGGTATTGCAGTGTCAAGTTGGAAGGAATTCTGCTGTGGTGAATGAAACACTCTTAAAGAAGTTTTTTTCCAGTATTTGTCAGCTGTGTTTGCTTTAACATCTTGGAATGTTAGATCTGTTTTCTGCTGCTGGCCAGCTATGGAAGTGATGGTGAGTCAGAAGCAAATGTAGACAGTAGAGGAGTGGGTTTTGAGAAGCTGGAGGAAGAGGGGAGGTTGTGGTGCACCAGGCAGCTGCAGTTGGCAGATGATTTTTTTGTATTTATACCAAATTCTGGAATGGGAAATGGAATTGAGGGAGGAGTTTGAAAATGAATTCATTACTCTTTAAGTAATGAATAAGGTGAGGGCTCAGGGCAAGGAGTTTTCCTGTGTTACAGTTTTCCCGTGTTACAGTTTTCCCGTTATGAGCTCTCTTGAGTAGTCTGGAGTGTGGCAGTGGGATTCTGTGGTGTGTGGGGATTTTTTTTTTGTTTGTTTTGTTTATGTTTTTGTTTTTTTCTGGTTTGGTTTTGTTTTTTTGGATTAAACTGGGGCTAGCCTCAAGCTTAGACCAGACCTGATCTTAGTTATTGAATAGAAAAAGAGAATTATTGCAGATTCGTGAGGAGGAACTATTACTGATGATCTCTGAACAAAACATGAATGTAAATTAAAATAGCAGGAAAGGTAAAATGTGGAGTTGGTAGCAGTTACCATTAATTCTGCCTTTATTTTTCTGCTGAGGTCTGCAGCCAGCTGCAGTGTTAATTGCTTTTTATTTTAAACATGGTAATACCCTGCAGTATGGTCAGTAGGAGTACAGCCACAGTAAACCTAAATTTACCTTAGGGTCAATTTAAAAAAAACAACAACAAAAAGTATTTCTCTTTAGAAGTAGTGAATACATTTGAACACAAACCAAACAATTCAGACTACTGTTTTTAGAAGTTTAGTTTTAAGGTACTTCACCTCCTTCACACTAATGTGAAGTGCTGCATTGCAGTTCCTGCCCTGGATTAGCAGCAATCAGAATCTAGAATTCAAAGAGAATGGCAGATCTGTTTTATTTAACCTTATAAAACAAACATGAGTATAGTAGTTGAATTTATATGGAGATTTTTCTTATAGTTTCAGAAAAGTGCTGGGCATGTTTAGAAATGAGTGACTACACACTTAAATCAGTGCCACTAGAAGGTATTGAAATTACACTCCTTCAAAAAGATTGGGCAGTTTGGAAAACTAATAATGAAATATTGTTGCTACAACTGTTCCCACGAGATGAAAATAAGACCTGCTTTGGTTAAAGTATCTTGAAAAGTATTTAAGATACCATTAACATGATACCATGATTATTTCCACACTTCTTGTGCATATGCCTACTGGAAAAGAGTTTTCCTTGGTGGGTTTGACCTGTGGGCATCTGCCTGTATGTGCACAGGAGTGTGTTAAACACAGATACTGTTCCACGGGTGTCTGATCCTTCCAGGTGAGATGGTGGAGTGGTGGTGTGCAGAGGTCATCTGGCCTCATGTCAACCTACTTGGGCCACATAGAAAGCTTTTTGCCTGAGCTACAATGTGCACATAGGAGGGGAGAACAAAGAAAGAGAATATACTTATAGTCTTGGGAACAGGTTTATAGGGCGCAGTGGAAACTCCTGAACCTTTCAATCCTGTGTTCACTATTAGCAGGATTTTCCTGCAGTACGGATCAGTAGAAATGCTCTGTGTATCTATTCTGGGTCCTAGGACCCTGTATTGATCTGTAGGTGTTTTCCAGCATATATTTGTCGCTTTATTTGTGCCTTATACCAGCTTGATCCGACAGCCGTGGGTGACACAGCACTGCTCCCCTAAACCAGACAGGGAATTACTGGGTAGGCTGGAGGCAGTGCCCAAGCACTGCCTGTGTATGCTGCGGTGCACGGAGTGTAGGGGATGTCTTCCCATATCCACCCTGCTTACAGCAACTGCAGAGGAGGCAGGGAGATCTTGTGGGTGTCCCTGTGCACAGCTGACTGGGTGGCAGGGAAGAGTAAAGCATCTGGGGTGCTAAAACTATAAATCCTGTCAAAAACATGAGATATCATAGCTGACCTAAATCAAGATAAACTTTTCAATGATTCACATAACTTGTGCATTCCTTTCACATGGTTCACCAAAGCTGTTTATATTACAAAATCCTACCCACCAACCCTTGACTTTGAAGCTCCCAGAGGAATAATGCAGCCATCAGGACAGAGAGTGGTATTTCATATTTTTTCTTACCTTCATAGTTATAGTGGGTCGGAAGTGTGAGGCACTCTATGTAATAAAGTTTTTGCAACTCTCTCTGTATATTAATCATTGTTTAGAGTTCACATACTACTCAATTAATTGCCTGTACCTGCTTGGGAGCATATATCAAAACTCGTGGTTTCTGTCTTTCATGGCACTTGTTATTAATGGCCCCCAAATGAAAATCTGATTTCAAGTATATTTCTGAAATAAATTAGGCTCTTTGTCTTATGCTGAATGTCACTTGGGTAGACAACTGTATTTCTACTCTTAAATATTCCCTTGAAACATTTTGCCAGGCTCACTTTTTGTTTAATCAGCATTGATCAATGATACAGATGTCGGTCTGCAACATACATGTCTGTAGGCACAGACATACCTATATGGTTGGTTATTCCAGTAAAATCCATTATTCTGGTCTAAATCTAGTACCGTATTTGGAGAACTTTTGTAGTGGCTGAAAAAAACAATAAACCGCTTAAATCCAAACAATGCTGTAATGATAGGTGGAGGTAAAAAGCTCTTGAAAGAAACAGAAGGAACTTCTTTCATCAAGTTCACTTCTGGTTCAATTGTCAAGCTGCGATCCAGAGATTCTGCATTTCTTCAGCATTGTTGCCCAAATTCCAAATCCCTGCACATAAGATTGTACATCATTATACCCAGTACATTTCACTACATATGCATGGGATATGGATTTGATTACTGTACTTCATATCTATCATCTGGAGTTAATACTAATAATTACAAATTACAATAAAGAAACTATTTAGTTGCATTATTTGTTGTATTTAAATGCAGATAATGAAGTAAGCTCTGAAGTAAGCAAAATGATCTGAAAAGGGCACGTTTACCTTACTTGTGGAGTTATCACAGTTGCAGTTTGTGGCAGTGCTTTGATAGATGTCCAATTTTCTTACATTGAAATAAATCACATGTAAAAGTTTTATTTTGCAGTTTGGGCAGGACAGTATTATTCAGTGCTCACAGCATGGACATGATGAAGTTTAGAGACACAATGTCAGAGACACAATGTCATTCCACTCAGTATGTTTTTCTCAAATATTTAATTTTTTCCCTTTAGCAAACAGAACATAATTGTTCACAGCATAAACAATCAGTAGTCAGGGTGAAAGTGTGTTAATTTTTCATAGCCAGATGTAAGGCTTTATTCTTCATTTATTAATTCTCAAATCTGGTTGCCACATGCCATTCCAGTGGCAGCACAAAATAACTTTTCCCTTTTTTTGTGGGTGTCTGACTCGATGCTAATAGCAGAGTTCAGGTGTTGGCCGGGTGCTCAGGAGCTGGACCTGCCCTTTGGTGGTGGCACCTCCTAGTGGTTACAGAGCTGCGTGCTGTGAAGAAATGTCATAAGGTCAGTTTTGACAATGGGCAATGTTTTCAGTGCAATATTTTTGGAATAGGCTGCCAGGAGACATGTGAAACGCAGCCATAACCCCAGGAGCTGGGGGTGTTAATCAACAATTGGCTGAACATGAGCCAGCGGTGTGCCCGGGTGGCCAAGAAGGCAAATGGCATCCTGGTTTGTACCAGTAATAGTGTGGCCAGCAGGACAGGGGCAGTGATTGTCTCCCCGTACTCGGCACTAGTGAGGCTGTGCCTTGAATCTGAGGATCAGTTTTGGGCCCCTCACTTCAAGAAAGGTGTTGAGGTGCTGGAGAGTGTCCAGATAAGGGCAATGGAGCTGGGGAAGGGTCTGCAGCATAAGTCTTATGAGGAATGGTTGAGTTAGCTGAGGTTGTTTAGCCTGGAAAAAAGGACTCTCAGAGGAGACCGTATCACTCCAGGTGGGGGTAGTAGCCAGGTGGGGGTCAATCTCTTCTGCCAGGTAGCAAGGGATGGGATGAGAAGAAATGGCCTCAAGTTGTTTTAGATTGGATCTTAGGAAAAGTTTCTTCACTGAAAAAGTTATCAAGCATGGGAACAGGCTGCCTGGAGGAGTGTTTGAGTCACCGACCCTGGAGGTATTTAAAAGACGTGTAGGTATTTTACTTAGGGACATGGTTTTGTGGAGAACTTGGCAATGTTGGGTTAATTTAACGGTTGGACTTGATCTTAGAAGTCTTTTCCAACCTAAGCAATTCTATGATTCTATGCCTAGTCCTGCACTAGGGAAGGAGGAGCCCCATGCAGTGCCACAGGCTGGGGCTGGTGCCAGTGAGTGGGCAGGAGCCAGTCCTGCACCCTGGCAGCAGGCACTGTCCTGCACTGGGCCAGCAGGGCATGCCCAGGAGATGACAGAGGTGATCCCTTCCTTCTGCTCAGCATGGTCCACGTCCAAATCTGGAATGTCTTGAGGTCCGTTTCAATCTGAATTATTCCTTGACATTAAATTATTGGGGCATATAGAGAGTCTGTGCTATTTAATAGGTAATGAAAATATGCAGTAAATAGTCAAGTTGATTTAAATTAATTAGTGAAGTGATTTCTCATGGATCGGTATAGATTGCTTCTCGGTAAAGTGGATGAGTTAAAAGAATAAATAAAAAATTCCAGACTTTTGTGATGCGTTAATAGGACGAACTTACATATTCTATCCTAGGGTAGGAAAAAAGGAAGTTTAGCTCTAGACTAGATCACAGACTACTTTGCTTACAGATTTAGGAAATCACCATTCCTTTTCAGAAGAGCAAGAGATTCATTTATATATATATATGAAAGTTTATGCAAACTATGTAGAAACTAATGGCCAAGGTAAATTTAACTTTTTTAATAGCAACCTTTTGCCAATGAAAGCAAGATCTGGTAGTTCCTTGATGCTTTGTTTTGTACTCCAGTAGTAATGCAGCACAACTCAATATGTAGTAGTGTTCCAGTGGTTTACTGATCATATTATTTCAATTTTTAGTGGATTTTAGGAGACATTTAATTGCTGAAGTGGACAACTACTTGGCTCATTTTTTTTGGCTATCAGACTTCTACGCTGAGGACTGACAGTGATAGTGTCATGTGATCAATTTTTAAGTAAGTCACTGTTATTGTTGAAACTGGACATGCATGCAGATGCATGCAAAACCTAACATTACTTTTTTTACTTCAGAAACATCCTTTCCAACATGTCAGTATCTCAGGAAGAGTGGTATTTGCCATATGTTCAGATTTTTTCTTGGATAGCTTTCTCATAAGCTAAAGCCCTTTTAGTAAGGCTGGGAAAGCACTACTGAGTGTAAAAGTGGAACAAGATGCTTCAGTGATCAGACATATATGTTTTTCTCTTTTTCATAACTGGTTCATGTCAGATCAGTATATACCTCTTGGTTGAAGACATTGTGTATACTCCTGTATATTTGAAAAAACAGAATCCTTGACCAAACCCTCTCATAACGGCATGATTTCTAACCTTCCTGGGTGTGTATTTCTCTTTCTCAGTAATACAGAATTGTAAGAAATTAGCTTTAGGGTGGTACATTCTCAGAATGAAGAGCAGTTTTACAGGTTAAGGATCAAAAAGATGAAAGGGATAAGGCTTATTTTCCGCTGTACAGCGTTCAGCTATTTTCTATTGTTGTCTGTAGCCCTGTTTTTCTTGACTTCATGGGATACAGGGCAAGGTGGAGTGAACGTGGTCTAAAATTGGTGTGAGGGGAGTGATTGCAGGTGGAGTGAGGTCAGAAATGGAAAAGATAACTGCCCTTTCAACTCATCACCTGGTAACTCTAGAATTGCTATAGGTATCAGTTGCTTTCTGAGGCTGGGCTGCTTTCATTAATGTTAAGTATTTTTCCAGCTTGCGCCCTTGCCAGGACAGTGAATGCACTTAAGTTGTACCGTTAGTGCCAACTGTCTGTGCTGCAGCATCAACATCCTGTAGAGAGCACAGCTGTATTTGAAGCTCATTCTCCCACTGCTGTTCCTGTGTGTTATGCAACAGGTCTTTGTGCCTGGAATTGGAGGAGATAGACAGTGGGAAGGAGAAGCAATTCAAACCCAGGGACTTGTTCTTGCTGGCTTGTCAGGCCGTGGAACGTAACTGGAATCCAGCTGATGCTGTGAACGTTTGTGGCTTTCCTTTGGCACCTGACTGCTTGTTTTGACGGTTCCCTCCCGCAGCACAGAGCTAGACAGAGAAATGAATGAATTCACTGGCAAATTTTCAGATATATTAGGTTTTTATTAACCATCATTTTCCTTTCAGACTGTTAACACGCCCAAATGCCATATGCTGCTGAACAGACAAGTCTGGGTACACACCCCAGCCTGATGATTTAGTTGGTTTTGATCTCTGTGTACTCTTTTGCCACAAAGACTTTATCTGTTCTCAAAAAACTTAATCCAGTGAAGACAGCCACACATATGGCCTTGTAATCTTGAATTCCAGATGGTTTTAAGTAGAAACTAATAATATATACTTACTTTCCCTTTATCTCCTCATTTATAAATGAAAAATTATATCGACAGACTTGGATATGCTTCTGCTCTTTCCTTAGTCCTGGTGATGAGTCTGTTTTCCTTTACGAGTTACACTGAAATACGTGTGCATGACTGTCCAGTTGATAGTGTTTTTTCAAAATAATTTAAGGATTTATGTACTGAAAAAGATTTTAGAGCAAAAAGCTATAAATTATATCTAATGTAGATAATTACAGTTCTAGAAACATGGTCTTTGATAGGCACAGAGAGCCTCTATGAGCCCAGCTTGGCAAAGCCAATACATTTCCACAGAGACTGCTGTGTGGTAAGAATTATACTTCCTATTTGGGTCAGAACAGATTAGAAAATACAGGAGTGTGTGTGGAAAAATACCTGGTTTACTTGATTTCCAGATCTGTAACAAATTGTAGTGGCAACTACATCAGTCTGTGCGCAGCTGAAGGCTGTAGTTGGGAAACCCAAGTTGTAATGGTCAAAGACCTCTTGGAGAGAGCTTGATGTCCTCCCCCAGTAGTGCTCTCTGCATGGGCTTCAAACCAAACCCAAGCAATTAAACAGGCACCCCCCCCTCTCTGCCATCCCACCTCCAATTGTTTTTTCTGATGCTTCAGGACATCCTCCTGGTGGCAGATGAGATTATATCACAGTAGTGGGCACAATTGGTAAACACCAAGCATTGTACAGCAGGCTTTTAGGAGCCTGATTTTCTGCTTTCTGTTAAACAGATGGCTACTTCTAAGAAGTTTTGGTGCTGTCCTCTTGTATGATAAGGACAAAGTATTTAAAAGAATAATCTTATTTATTGAAGCTTTTTATGTTAAATATTTCAATGCATTTTTGGAAAGGGTAAGTTTGCAAAAGCCAAGACACCTATTTAGATGTAAAGGAATAAATCTTCCTATGCAATTAATAAGAACACATTGCAGTTTCCATTCTGATTTCTAGATATTGTTTTCCACATATGGTCCTTGTTTCCATTATGTGGGAACATAAAATTGTTAGCTACAGAACAGTGAATGATACTACTTAAACTAATGGTTTTCTCAGTTTTTCCTTTGTGCTTTTGAGAAGTCCTATTTTATGAAATAAACAGAATATGAATGGCTGCATTCTTGCTGCCTGTGTAATGTGCTCTTGCTTCCACTCTCAGTGCTGGTGTTAACTTAGCAAATATTTATCTCCCATTACTGAGGACTTTGGAGCAGAAAATGTGGTGCTCATGATTTAAATTATGAGTACCTTTGTAATCATAGTCAAGTAGAATAGTTAAATGGGTGTAGACAGGAAACAGGAGATCTGACTTGCTTAGACTTGAGCTAAGTGATGCAATATTTAAATGAAGATATTATAAATCAGGTTTAGCGTTACTTCTATCCTTGTATTCAATGAAGTGAACTTGCTGGTTCTTCTGCATGAACTAGTGACAAAGGCATCTATACAGCTTTTTCAAAATAATTGCACACTGCTAACTCAAACATTGGTGGAGCAGTGCAGCTAATAAGTTTCCTATCAACGCCTGTTTTTATGTCTAAATGCATTGCAGATTTGGAGAGTGCGGTACCCTTTTATACAGTCATAACAGTGAGAGAATATAAATGTGGCTTTGTTTTATTGACAAAATGTGAAAATCTGATTCTAATGTACAAATTCAAATATTGAAAGAACAGCAACGTGTCTGACTCTGGGATGTTTTATTAAACCAGAACAGCTCTGAAGCAGGTTTCTCGGAAAGTTTGAGTGATATTTTTTACATTTTGTTTTGTATTTTTTTCATCTTTACAGAAAACAACTTTTATAGACTTAATATACTTTGCATTTTTCCTGTGTAATAATCAGAAGGCATTTTCTTTTTCGCTCATGAAAACACCCTGTTGCACATGCCCTGAACATGGTAATCTCTTTGTGGGCAAGTGTTGGTGTCAGTCCCTCATTTGTGAGTGAGATCTCACTTGATTGCTTTGCACTGCCACCCAGAGAGGTAACCCTGAAGGTGTTCAGGTGTCCTGAAGGAGTGATTGGACCACTTTATCCCACAGATGAAGTTTTGTCAACTCCAGTAAACTCTGGAAATAGCCAATTTCCACTTCATGACTAAGAACTGCTCTAAGCCAAAACAGTATATCTGACTGCTTCAGAAAATGTTTAAAGACTGTATTACTGCCATTGCACAGGGAATTGTGAATATTTGTTTACTGGCTGAGATCAAGAAATACAACTCGGCCAAGCTGTGAATACAGATATGTTTGTAACATCAATGTAGTAGTACTTGAATTCAAATCAGTGTCAAGTCTGGTTCAGTTTCTTTTGTATTTAGCAAACAGTGCATATGAGTTGACTCTTACACAACATCATGTTCATTTTAGACAGATCACGGAATAGAAATTTAAATATGAACATTTATGCAGTTTGTTTTCTTCCATGTTGTTTGGTTGGTTAATATATAGAAATAATTGCTAAAATTTGGAACCATAAATAGCTGTGGATTTTCATAACTCAGTAGAATCACTAGCTTCAATGTTGTTGTTTTCTTTCCCTGCACCCCTCTATGGTGTAACTAATCTCTATTTAAGTACTCCCTTCTTTCCTGGACCTCTCTTCCCTCCCAAGCCTCCCCCACCAAATCCTTGGTTTATGCAAAACCTTTAATAGAGTAAAAGGGCCTTGAGAGAAGGGCTGCTCTGACGTTTGGAGAAGGCTTTAATGAAAAGTTGCATTGTTATTTCATATTTACTTACCAAATCTCGCCAGAGTAAGTTCTTGCCAAACTAGTTTTATGTATTTCTTGTCTGGTCTTGCTCATGTATTGTTTTGTATCAGGACCTTGTCTGACAGGAAAAGCGACCAGAGCAGTTCAGGCTATGGTACTACTAATAGGTGATGCAGGAAAAATGAAGTCTATCTAAAACTTCTTATGCAATATTGAGAAACTTTTAAAGGAAGTAATTAGCAGAAGTGATGCAGCTTATATATCAAAGCTATTTTTAAGTAGATTGTGCGTGCTGGAATAGCACAATAGCGATTTAGAAGTGGGTGTTCCTACTATTGATTCTGTAATCATGAATGTTTTTTTACATTTGCCTTGGAGGTAGGAAATAGTTGCGGTAGGAAGGAAAAAACAAGGATACAGGAATATTGAAGCTGTAGTTTCAGTTTGGGTGCTGTTTGTTTTGATGGATGTAGTTATGTCACTGAGCCAGTATTGCAGTTATCTGTTTTTCATGTTTCCATTCTTCAGTAAGAAGATTAAGTGTTGCAAGCATAAATGGTCAAGTGGGTGATGTATGAGGGATCAGACTCTCTTAAAGCCCAAACTAGGTTTTCCATCTCTGATTTTGCAGTGAAGGCTGGCTTATGGTTCAATTCTGGCTTGACTTTGAGATGGAGAAATGAGCAGCGGAAACTGAATCAAGACCTTTAGGAGTGCAAGATGCTTCATAGCTTGTCTGTTTAGTTGTGTCTTCAAAGTCTGAGTCTTCCTAAATGTGCTTCAGTCTTTGGTGTAGATACTAGAGGCAGAGGAGATTTTTGTAATGGGCTAGAGGGTGAGGAAGGATCCTCTTTCCTTTTAATTTGAGAGCAGACTTTACAAAGGCACCTCTTCAGCTGACTTCCCTTTAGAACATGTTTCTTAAGGAATGTGGAAGGATTTCTGTTGTACACAGGTGGCTTTTTCCAGCCCTTTCTGTGTTAGTGGAGTATTCAAACTTACAAAAAAGTTTATCCTGGTATTTGCATTACGTACCTTTTTTACAGAGCAGGTTTCTCTATCACGTAGCTATATATGCACCTCTGTATGCATGAAAATGTAAATTATGTAATACTATTTTTAATTATTCTAGAATTTTTACTTTTAAAAAATGGATGCTGGATTATCTCTTGTAATGTGCTACAACAGAAAGTGCTGCTTAGGGAAAAGCCATATACTAGAAATCCAGTTAATTGTATAATAAATGCTTGCTTAGAAGGAATGGGAGGTAATGATATTTAATACTTAGAGAAATTAGAGAAAAAAGTCTGTAATTTAATTTCTGAAATGACTAGTCTAATGACTCTATAATGTAATTCTGAAATCTGATCATCATCTGATGATAACTTACAGCAGTATTTAAGGTGGATGTACTTATACAGTGAAGTAAATTTCATAGTTATCAAAGTTCTCCGAAATATTTGACCTATGCATATATACCACGTGCAAATAAATAGAGTTTGAGGATATTAAAGCCAAAACGAATATCTCTTGATATTCTTTTGTTCAGTATGTTTAAGTACACATACGGATTTAGAGGAATTCTGGTGGTCCCATTTCTTCTCCTCTTCCATCTTTAAGAAATCAAAATATTTTCAAGGTCTTTTAGAGTGGAGGTTATTAATTAATTAATTAATAACTTTTATTTTTTTGTGTGGTTTTGTTTTTCCCATTTCTAAACACTGATATTTGAAAAAAACTGATAGTAATTGCTATTTTTAGGAAGTGAAGAACTTGTGAGATGTTGCAAGTTTGAAGGTCCTCACGTTAGTCACCTTGTGCAGTCACGCCTTCTCAGTGAAAAGCAAGGAAGTTCCATTACTGCAGGACACTGAATAACAGCCCAGGGTGTTTGGGGGTGTGTTTGAGAAGCAAGAAAAATTATGTATCATGTTCAGGTTGTGTGTTTACAGTGTAACTCTCCCCCGTTAGAAAACAAATCCTTTAAGAGTAGCATGTTGAGTACTAAACAACCCTCAGGTTATGTAGCGATATGCAGGAGACACTTTGTGGACACAACCTTATTCCTTATGGTTTCCTTTGGTATCAAAAGTAACAATAAAGACTATAAAGCCAGTCTTCCCAGTTACTGGTAGGTGCATATATAAGCACAAAACCACACACACACTAATATGCATCTATATATATATGCATCTATGTGTGTGTGTATGTACCTTTTTTTATTTAAAATGTAGAAAGTGTTCTTAGTATAAGATTTAGATATTCTATCTACTGACTCTACCAAAGGACAGGTTGAAAGCCCTTTGATGGCTTTTAAATGTTGGTTGGCACCCTTTAAAGCTGTTCTGTAAATAACCCACACCCTTCACAGCTGTCCTGTAATGTTGTGTGCCTGTTGACCACTGAGATAGTTTATTTTGAGGACAATGTTTTTTCCTTGTATATAGTACATATGTTCAGTAACATTGGGAATGCTGTTCCCCTATGTGTCAGTGATAGGATTGCGACTCATACAGAACTGATAAAAGTGGGAAGACTCCATATCTGGTCTGAGACGATGTAAAAAAAGGATTTTGGTTTTACATGTCAGTTTACATTTATTTACAGAAATATGACCTAAATAGATGTTTGATGTCAAGCATTTGTAGGATGTGATACTAACTGTGTGGTTGAGTAACATTTTTCTGTTGGCACGTGATGTCTGATATTATTTTCTTCTCCTTTTGTGCAGGATCCAAACTACTGGATACAAGTACATCGACTGGAGCACGGGGATGGTGGGATCTTAGATCTCGATGACATTCTTTGTGATGTAGCTGATGACAAAGACCGTGTAAGTACAAATGGCTACAAAGGCAGCTCAGTGCAAACTGTGCACTGGGATTTCAGTGTTCTGTGTTTCCTGCATGTGTCCCAAAGTGGGAGTCAATACAGAGGTTTTAGAGCATTTTTTATGTAGTTTACTTGACAGATGTGAGAAACTGGTTACTGTCATATTTTTTTTTAATTGAAATAATGGGTTTCCCATCCTTTTTTGTTGTTTAAGAGTTCAAATAGGAAAAGGAGGCTGCAAGAACAAAAAAAACCCACCTGCTACAGTGGAACAATAATGCAAAAAAAAAAAAAAAGAATTTCTAAATCAACCTTTTAGCTTCGTGTTACCAGTTGAATGTGTACAAAAAAAATACTGGTTCTAAACTGTGGAGTGTTGGATTGTTTTTCGAAAATCATTTGTGGCAGAACTGCTAGTTACACAGAACTTGAGACAATAATTACACACTGCCTGGTCTTGACTGCTTTTATTCTTTTTTTTAAGTAGAGATGTAGGTCACAGTCAGCTAACAGGCTTTTGTTTATTGGCTATTTGTTTGAGGTTATAGGTACTTGCATCTTTGTGTTACACGTTCAAAAAGGGTAGGTAAGAAACACTGTGGCAAACTGAAAAGTCATATATAAATACACCACTTTTCTCTGGAAAGAGATGTGTTTGCTGAAGCTCTTGAGAGCATCTGAACCTGATACAGACTGCAGTCTGGAAATGTGTTTTAGGACTATGCTTCTTCGCAGACAGTATCTTTAATTGTCACTGTTGGAAGCACAGGCACTCTGAAGGCTCCTTGAAAAGTGGCCAAATGATGACTCTTAGAAATAGATACTTTGCCTGTAGTTATTTCTTGTGACAAAATTTTATTTACATGGTTATTTCAGCCAGGACTTTCTAAAGAAAAATTATGTGAGGAGTCTTGGCATATGGAGACTCCTCGCTGTCTGAAATGTTGGGATTACTCAAGCTGTATAGAGTAACAGTGCTGAGTTTTCAGGAATTTCTTCCATAAAAATAGTGCCCAGCTAAGATTTCATGAAAAGCTAATTAAAACCTCTAGTTGGCTATCTCATACTGAAGTGCTCAGCTGCGTGATTAGTTTAGCTTTTGCTTACAGGCCTCAAGGAGGCTGGTGCAAGTTGTTACTAAAATTATATGTGTATATATATATATGTATGTATATGCACAGTTATTTGAATCATGCACTTCTTAGCTCCTCATGTCCTCCTCTCTTCAGAAGAAATTTGAATTCTGGTGACTTCAAGACCTTATTCTGTGGCTGTTACCTTGCCTTGCTGCCTTCAAGTGGGGTAATTCCTCACAGTGAAACTCTGTGGGTGTTTTTATGTGCGTGACTAATAGTTGAAAAACTCTGACTGCAACTGAAGCAGGCAGTCACTATTACAGTATTGTTTTTGTGTATAGATGGACAAGATACCTAGCAATTAATAGTATTTATCTCTGCATTTGCCAAGCTCATCTCTACCGATGGCACTTATGAGTTCAATTTTCTGTTTTTAAAGGACCTTGTAGGATTGATTAGGAAGGTATAATATAAACATACATTGTGCTAGACTGGTTTATATCCTTGAATTAGTCATTCTCGCTTGACCTTCACCTTTTGGTTCTTTTCGAGTATTTTGGTCATTAGTCATTGTTTTTCAGTTTCCCCTTAGTGTGTTTTACAGCTGACTTTCCTGGTTCCCTTTAGTTTTGGATTGTTAGCTTTGCCTCCATAGCATGTGTATCAACTAGTTTTGTGTTGGCAGAACCTGATATAGGTCTCATGAATGCAAAGTTTGGAATATATTTCCAGTTGGGGGTTATTTCATATATGTACACTTAAGGATACCTTAAGTGTAAAAAAGCATTTAAAACAGATGGTGTCTAAACATTTAACTGAGTGATTACTGAGGTCTGTAGTATTAGTTGTGTACAAAATTAAATATTAGCCTACATCTTTCTCTTTTTTTTTTTTTTTTAATTGGGACAAAAGTATCTAGGAATATGGCAAAACTGAACACTTAATGTTTTTGTGTTCATTTTGACAAGAAACTTCCTTACGTTCTTGAAGAGGAGTTTGTTGTGCTATTTACTACCTGACATCTGTACTTTTTAAAATCAGTTTGCTCTTATCATGGTTCTTTAGACTTAAGGATCAGTTCCAGGGATAAATGTAATTTTTGTCTTTTTAATGTTGCTTTTATACCATAATTGGTTTTGCAGTGTCATATCAGCACAATAGCGAATGCAAAGCAGCTAAGGACCAGCCTGCCCTCTTGGATTTGTTGCTCTGTATAGTTAACTGCATTAGTAGTAAATAAAACTCTTAGGTGATGAGAAGAATATATTTACTCCTATTCCACTGTCTCCATGGAGAAAATGTTCTTTCCTACAACAAATACAAGGATTCGTAGAGAGAGCAACTGTTCTGAATGGAATGAGAGAAGTATCTTTGATGGTGTCCTTCACATTAAAATGCAGCACGGTAGGGTGACTTTATTTAGCTTCTTCTGTCCTTATATTTTGGTATTCTCATGTCACTTACTAAAACAGAATGGATGAGTAAGGGTTAGCCAGTTGCTTTCTGAAATAATTTGTGATGTTCAGTGTTGTTCCTCCTTAAAAAAAGGAGAAAAACATGAAACAAAAAAAATTGATTTTACTAAGCTGTTTGTTCCTTTGTTCCTTTCTGAAACAGCTTTTCTTAAGCCCTTTAGCATAGTTCATTGAGAAAGTGCATAATGCATTTTAACTTAGCTGGCATGTGACTTGGGCATTCATATTACACAATACAGCTACACATGAAGTTTCTTGGTTAATGCAGTTAATGGTAATAACAGAATTAACCAAAAAATTAATAAATACTCATTTGAATAATTTTTTTTCTTAGAAAACTTTTTGTAATTTATTAAAATGCAATTTTTTCCAGGTTTTACTTTGGAAATAGATATGGTTTGCAATTGAAATATATCAGTGTTTTTTATATTTATATATCTCTGTGTATACATGAAGACAAATGGGTTGACGGGTTCTTGTTGTTTTTAAAACATATTTGGCTACAAGAGACAAGATTCTGTTTTCCACTAGTAACATCTATTCCAGTCCTCATATGAGCATGTTTGGTACTGTGAAAAGGCCTGGAGAAGCTTGGGCAGATGAATAGGAAATATCTATTTTCGAGAAATAAAAGAGAAAAAACTCCCTTTAACTCGTGTTTAGTCCACTGCATAACCCGCTCTCATTATTTTAAAAATACCAGTTTCTTGTGCGTTTAGTGATTAGACTAGTATTTTAAAGATAAGTTAGCAACCTGTTTTGTTTGGATTCCTGCTACTTGCACAAGTAGCTCTCTCTTTGAAGGCCCTCAAAAAACATATGTCAACTTGACTAGTTTCCAACTTGATGATAACATACTTGATGACCTCAGTTCAGTTTTTAGTAGGCGGTCATTCTCAGTAGCAGAAAAACCCCAACTGCAGAAAAAAGCCAAAATCCAACCATCCTTAAACATGTTTTCTTCTGGCAGACTGGGGCACATAGACATTTCAGTGATCTTCACACTTTGGGTGTAATATGGAACAATTTTCTGGGATCTCATAGGCCCTTGTTTATCCATGGAAAAAATATTCAGGAAATTGTGGTGTAATCTTCCATTAAAAAGAAAAAAGAAAAGTATGTTTATGAATATAACTTACTTCCAGTTGAATTCTCACTGAAACAGTAATCTGTATTTTGGACAACTTAAAAAAAATTATTTTATGTGCAATTATATGTAATTTTTTCCTGCATAATAATGCTCGGACTGTTGCTCACTGGAAACTTCAGAGATCAAAATGTCTGTGTTTGGTGTAGCTACATTCCTGAAAAAAATCAGAGGTTTTTCTTCCCAAGATAACAAGAAGAATCTGCCATTAAGAGCCACTGGTTGTGGTGAGCAGCTGGGCAAATAGAGCTACTTTGAAACAGTGTAGGTAGGAACATAATGTCAATTACACATAAATTAATTTGCTTGAATGTATTATTGTTTTACTAGTTTGGGATTAGCAACTTGTAAATATAAAATCATTAGCTTT
Organism: Pipra filicauda; assembly: GCF_003945595.2. Taxonomy (NCBI): domain Eukaryota; kingdom Metazoa; phylum Chordata; class Aves; order Passeriformes; family Pipridae; genus Pipra; species Pipra filicauda. Next base: position 1,809,411 of record NW_024104310.1, read on the forward strand.
TATAATAATTTACTTTATCACTATCCTAATAAATTCAACATTAGTTCTCAAAAATAATCACTGTAATTTGGTGTATGCTTAGATTTACAACCTGGCTTTATTTCTCTAAACTAAGGCAGGCATGGGCTTTCTTTGCTTGACTTAACATTTTCAAATATTCAACCAGCCCTTCACCCTGCATAATTCATACTTAGGCCCGCTCAGTGGAGAGATAAAAACCAGAGGAATATGGTTTGGTCTTGCCTGGAATGAAGTTTCGTGTTCAGCACAGTGTGTGTGGTGTTCGTATCTGGCCCAGGTCACTGTCAGTTCAGGGTGGTGTTGGTGCTTACTGCTGTTCAGACATACCTTGAACCTCCTGGTTCAACACAAGAAGTTGATGTTTTGAGTGGAATACTAATGGTGAGATTGGGATGGAGATTCATTTCATAGATCTGTGCTGAAATGGAATTTGTAAACATTCATGATTTAGAGTTAGCTATGTTAACTAAGCAAACTGCTGCTGAAATTCAGTGAAATCGTGTTTCATTCGCATCTGCTTTTGGAGACCTACAGAGACTCTATTAATATTATTATGTGTTTAGTCCCTGCTTGCTTCTAGTGTGATGGAAAAAGTCTTTGAGCGTATTTGAAGGCATATTAGGACCTTTTCCCAGTGTAGTGGAAAGGAAATGAACCTTTGGGTTTTGTGTTAAAACAGATGGTCAATTCTAAATAATACTGTTGTTTTGTTTACTTCCTCTTGGAAAGCTCTGTTGAGTTAGAGAAGCGTGTGATACACAAAATGTGGGTTTGGAAAGGATGACTGTGCTTTGTTTGTAACAAATGTTTAACTTGAAGCCAACACAGAAATAAGGCTATTTTGAGCAAATGCACTATGATGTTAAGGTTAAAGGCTAGCTCAGGACTGGAGAGCTGTGATTACAGTATCTCACTGCTATTGATTTTTGCCCTGTCACTCTTCTTTTTAGGGGCAATTGTGCAAGACTCCATTTCTGTAGTGAATTCAGAGTAGACCAGTGATAGCAGGATGCTGTTAGAAAGAATGAGATTTTGGTAACCCCGTGTCTGTTCATTCTCTCAAAAATGTTAAAGAGCTTTTAAAGTCGATGAAAGTTGCACAGATAAACTTGAGTTATCTTTAGATTTCCATCAGCATATAATCAGAATACTCAAAGTAGTGTTGTTTGTTCTAAATTTATGTGTCTCTGCCTCATTTAAGTAAACTTGCAGCTGAATTCTCTCTGATTTCTCTCTGACTCTGCAAGTTAAGAATTTAACCCTAAACCATGACTAGAGAAGAACAACAACTTTTTTGTACTTCTTGTTTCTGCCATTAACAGATTAAAACCCTGGAGTGAATGTAAAAAACAGCTAGGGCCTATGCAGCAAATCTGACAGCAAAACCTAAAAATGCCAAAAAAAATTACTCAGAAATATGATTTTTAGTATATACAATACCATGATTGGTATGCTCTTCTTTTTTCCTCAAAACCTTTCTATCAGAATAATTTTTAAGTGTTGCCGTGATTATGTCTGCCACAGTGTGCTTGTTCTGTCACTGCATTCCCTGTACCCCAGGAAAACAGGATGACCTTGAAACAATTTGTTGTTACTTGTAAATGACTTGGCAAAACACATTTTGAGCATAAGGCATTCTTTTCTTGTAACAGCTTAAAATAACTGCTTGAGCCACCAAGCTTGGGAAAGTATTGATACTGGCAAGGAAACCCTTTGAGTAACAATTCGATGATTATTTTCTGTTAAAAAATTAAAAACCTACAGTTTTTGAACAATGGGCTCTTGATGTCATCTACTGTTTTCAGTGGGTTTTATTTTAATTATGCTTTTAGAGTGACAATTTTATATTGACTGCAAAATTGGTAAAAACAAAATGTGTCCAGTAAAAACAGAATGTGTCCAGTTCAACCAAGTTTTCTTGTTTTAACACTATGGACTCATTATTACTGGGATTATTTTTAGGTCTATTGCTGATGGATTTAAAGTAGAAAATCAAAGTTTTTACAGAATCACAGAATATTCTGAGTTGGAAGGGACCCACAAGGATCATAGAGTCCAACTCCTAAGTGAATGGCCCATACAGGGATCAAACCCACAAACTTGGCATTATCAGCACCAGGCTCTAACCAACTGAGCTAATTTACACAGCCTTTATTTCCAGCTGCCATTTAGTGAAGATGTGTTTGGAAGTTACGAATATTGTCTTCCTTCAAAGAATGGAATTAAAATACTTGTAACATTTCTAATAATAAACTAAATTTTAACTTTACAATACTTATGGATGAGACTAAAACCCATGGAAGTGAGGAAATACAGGGCATAATATATAAATATTGGAATATGCATTTTCCAATCACTTAGATATAATAAATGTAACTAAATATTGTCTCCTATCTGTAGTTCTTGATTTTTCACCTGTTTCAGCACTGTTCTTCAAATTATTAATCTCATCATTACTTAGTTTTTTCTAACTGTGTGAAGAAAGCATTTTCATTCATGATTTGCTGTTTATTTTTGGGGTAAACTGCAATATCCCAATTCCTTTCCTGTATTACTAAAGCAGTTGAATAATGCACTAGGAATTTCCAGGTAGGAGAAGAGTGACATTTATAAATTCATGAATTAATTTCCATGGAGATCTGAATTGCTGTAGGTAAATCTGACTTCTGAAAATCGAGTATTTCAGTAAAAATTGTTCTCTAAGGTGTAGCAGGCCCATACATGAATACAATATACTGGGGAAGGTCATGACACTGTTGTCAAGTCATACTTTGTACCTGTATTATCAGAAAGGCAGACCTGAACAACAGTGACTGGGTTAGTACAGTCAAAAACCACACAGACTTGGCATGGAATAAGAGGAAGGCTCTTATGGGTATGTAACTGGTTGGAAGATGGAAAATAGAGCATGTATTGTTCAACATCTTTGCAATTGTTCTGAAAGAAGGGAAGGAGGATTTGAATATTGGAGCGACAAATCACATTACTGTGTATGAAGCCAAATGTTGATGGTGAATGCTGGTCATGAAGGGTTTCAGAAGCATCCGTGGAGTAGACAATCACATGGTGGATGTAATACCATTTTGGCAAAGGTGATGTGTTTTTGGAGAGAGACTACTTTAACTGATTACACAAAGTAATGAATTCTGAGCTAGCTGTTACGTTTGGGAGAATGTTTTTGATTTTGCAATAGACCTCTGGGAACAGTGGCTTACAGTGCAAGGTACAGCTCTGTGAGACTTAATCAGGTCTAAGAAGGCTTCCAGCAGTTTGCCCTTGTGTCTGCCTCTCCACCACGTTTTCATCCCTGTCCTGCCACTTAGCTTGTGTGTGCTCTGGCACTCTTTGGACCCACTTCATAGCAGATTTATTTACTAAAATGGCAGAAGACTCTTCCTTGCAAAAATAATGAGTATTTTTCTGCTATTTCATTAATATGCTAGGTTCAACAAAGGATCTGGCCAGCTGAGAAGGAAAGGGAGAGGACTTTGCTGCTGGGAATGGTTGAGGTGTGAAGGAAGAACAGGAAGAATGGGAGCATGGGTGGGCTGAGACCTTCCTTTTCAGTGCAGCAAGGCTGCCTGTGGCTGTGGAGCTGCCAGAGTGGTCCCTGTGGTGAAGTAAAGGGCGAAGAAGGGAACGGGTGGTAGAATCTTCTGCTATGTGTGCTGGTGGTGAGACTTCTACTTCCTCCAGCCACAAATGAAGCAACCAAAAGAGATTTTGTAGAAACAGCAAAAAGCACAGAGCAAATGCCAGCATTGACTGCAGGTATAAATTAAAGGCTTCTCTAGCAGCAGTGTCTAAATGGACTAAAATCTCAGCCTTGAAAAGAGGTTGTAAGAAGCAAACTGTAAATGACTGTAGAATCAAAGGTGTCATTGAGGAATTGCTCCTTGTCTTTTTTAGTGCAAGATCTGGCGCATCAAGTCAAACTGAAGTTTTTGTTATCAAAGTAAATGAAAGGAGATATGTTTTCTATTTAGAATACTACCTTTTGTTTTCAAAATGTATTTGTTGAGTGCTGCAGATTCTTTTATTTAGGGGAACTGTGAACAAATATAAACCAGACCTTTAATGATTTTAAGGACCTCTCTCCTTTTCAGTTTCCTTTGTAGTTTACTTCCTCTCATTCGGGAGGCCTTTCACTGGTGCTGATAATTCTTGTTACATTTATTGCACTTGTTTTAGGTCTAATGTTTTTTTTTCAATTGAAGTGAAACGATCAATATTGTACTTTGTATTTGATACAAAATCAGATGCATTTTTAAAGTTTATTTGTGCCTTTGTCAGTCTTGATTGCTAATATTAATTTTTGTGCAAATAAGAATGATGAGACTGTTGTAACTATCTTCAGAAGGTTGGCAAACTTTTCTTGACCTTAATTTTTCTGACAGATCAGAATACCTGTGATTTTTATCAAATGCTGTAGATGCTTAAAGAAGTTTTGGAGGATATATTTTTTTCTTGAGGCGTCATGGTTTGCGAGCACACATAATGCCGAATTATCTGCTTTTTACTCTTCAAAAAGATGATGCTAGTAAATCATGGGAACTGGTAATTTAAGTAGGATCTCAGTTTGTGAGAAAGAATCTCTTTAATCTAAACTTTGGTGAAAACCGCAGAGAGTGTTGAAATGATGATGGTCTCAGTGTGTCTAATATTAGTAACACTGAAGATCAATATGTGGCTATGGATGATGACTGCTATGGTATTATAAACACATCACAATTAAGAGATACTTTTTACTAAAAATATTTAATAATGGATTTTTGGTATGTCCTGTAATAATTACAGATTCCCTAGTTAGATGTAGTTGTAGATAATATGAAGCAGTGCTTTCTAATTCTTCACAGTGTAAATCTCCACAAAAATGTATAGAGAGTCTGGAATTTAGGCCATTATGGCTAATACATGCATGACATTCTGATGGATTTTTGTTAACTTTAGTAATATCACTTTGTCCTAGAGATATATTATTCATCCTACAACAAAGGAAGAAGTTGCAGGAAAGATTGGTTATGGGAATTCATTAGCACTACACTCTTACTCCTTGATACCAACAGGTCTTTAAAGAAATGCTGTTCCAGCTTCACAGATATTTCCTAACAGAGGTGGTGAGACTCATACACTAGAGGACTGACCCATATTAAAGCTTAATTATAGTAATGAATAATCCTGCAAGTATAAATTATTCACAGTTGTTTTGTATGTGAAGTAGTGTCATGAATAAAATAAGGAAAAGTTTCTAGAAAAGAGCCTGCACAATGGCCTGAGTTTGTCAAAAGGTACTTTTCCTTCTTGTCTTTCAACATGGATTAAATCTCAGTGTTAGGTTTGTAGACCTCTGCACTTTGTATATGTTTTGCTTAATGGAAATCAATAGCAGCAAGTCTTGAGGCCCTACACCCTTGTAGTGTTACTTGACTAATACCTTGTGCAAGCAAGAGAAATGTTCCTACCTAAAGACAGTCCTGATACAAAAGTTGCAATCTCAGCTGTCTGATAAGATTCCCACACTGTCACTAGGATGAGAATTCATTAGTGTTACCCTCTTATCCGTTGATACCAACAGGTCTTAAGAAGAGTGCTGTAATTTCATAGTTATTTCCCAGGAAGGATTCATACATAGTCATGGACTTTATTTTCTAGTTGACTTAGTAGTCAAAGTACCTCATAAGTTTGTAGTGTGAATAGTCTTACTGACAAAGAGAGAAAAGGGAATATTTAAACTGGATTAAAACAGGGCCCTTAATGCATTTAATGGGGCAGCTACCTCATGCTAAATGTTCTTTCAGAAAGTGCCTTGGATCCAAAGAGAAGAAAATAATGCTGTCTTCTTTGGTGAGCTTTTACCAGTTTGACTTTTCAGTTACCTTCCTAGCAGTAGCCCAGGAAGGAAGGAGTTAAGAAGATGCTTTGAACCCAAAGTCTTCTGCTTCATCCCCACACCCTGTTGGTGTACTTCCACACCCTGTTGGTGTTCAGGGAACTACCTCCCGTTCACCTTTAGCGTGCTCAGCAGGATAGTCACTACGTTTTCAGATTAGCATCACTGCTGAAGCCTGTTCGAGTTTATACAGCAAGAAGGAGTTCTGCCTGCTCTTCAGTGACATACAGCATTGCAGGACCATCGTCTTTTTTCATTTGTACAGCCTGTTGGAAGAACTGAAGTTGTTCTTGGGTAGGCTCCATTCCTTGTAGGCTGCTACATTTCCTATAGGATTGAAGATTATTTCATGTAAACTTGGTGGAAGCTTGATGATACCGAGTTTTTATTTTCTTGGGACGCTGTTTACTTGAAGGTAACCATACTTTGGATGAAATGGCAGACACACCTAAGAGGAAAATTACAAAGAAGTCGTCGTCTTTTTCATATGATCGCCGGAGAGATTCAGTGAAAGTTAGGAGACAGTCCAAGTCTCTTAGCTTTAAGTCAGCTACATCGGGTGCTCAGAAAAGGCAGGCACAGAAGAAGCAGGTTTGTATTTGGATATTTATCAACAAAATATCCTTACCTCCTAAATTTTTATAGGGATTGTAAAACTTGCTGTGTTACTGTGAAGTGGAAAGCATTCTCTGCTGATTTGTGATGTGTGTGAATATGGATGTGTGCACATACAAGCCTGTGTACAGGTAAAGCTGGGTTTTTTTTTCTGTAATATTTCTTAAGAGCTACCTAAACTTATGGTGTTAATTTTATGGCAAGAGAAGTCTGCGTCTTTTCGGCTTTTAAGACGTTATTTTTGATTTCTGTTTTGTACCAAGGAATTGCTCTTATAGTGCAATATGTGCCCTGTGAGCTTTTGGTAGTGTTGTCTGTTGTGCTGAAAAACATGATGGGTGCTGAAACTTTTGAAATTATTATTCAGATTACAACTGTGCCACTGCTCTTCACTATTATTATTTTTTTTTAATGTTGAAATGTACCAGACTGAGAGCTTTAGGGAGTGAAATATTTTACTTATTCCAGAACAGGTAATGCAAGTCAGCAGCAGCACCTGTTCTGGTGGGACCAGTTCTTAGGGTTAGAGGGCAGTTTAATGCCTTGGCAGTGCTGTTCTGCCATAGTAAAAGACTTTGCTTTATCTTTTGTGGCTGGGATCTAATTAAATGAAATTTCTTCAAAGAGAAGATGTAGTGTGCACTGTAGTAAATGGAATAAAAAGTGAGCCAATTCATAAAATATCTTTGTATACTGATCCCCAGTTTAATCCAGTGTGAAAGGACCACAGGATCACTGACTACAAGGCATCTCTCACTCTGCATTTTTGTGCACAGGATGCCTTTTTAAAGGGTTTAAAGGAACTTTACAGGTAATTTTTAATTAGCTGTGTAGAACTTAAAGCATTTTGACACTTTGGAAATAGTGTTTCTGCAAATGCTTTAAAATAAACTAGAGTTTCATTAACAGTATAAGTGAATTTCTCACAAGCAAGTAGTGAGTTGGTCAAGAGATGATTGGTAGGCTCTGACCATCACAACTGCACCTAAATTTTGAGGGAATATGTCCATTCAGATTGAAGAGAATTTAAGTTATTGTGTCCAGTGTAAACTTTGGTATTAGATTAAAAAACAGTGAATTTGAAGTGTGGGGGATCATATTCGTTTTTAATACTATTTCTGTTGTTCTTGGAATCTTCAAATGTCTATTTAAATAGCAAGACACTGACTAGTAAAATCTTAGCATGTTCCAGCTTATTGTGATTCTTTAGTGTTAATTATAGTCATAGCTGAAGCCATTTTCTTTGAAATGAAGTTCCAGAAGTTTTAAATGAGGAAATATTTGGAGAAATCAGAAAAACCTTCAAAAAGGCAGCAAACTCAGACAATCTTGCCCCCTCGCCCCCCATTATTGGATGTGTTTTTCAAAAGTAAATAGATCTTAATTTTCTGAAGATGTAAAATACCAAATGACATCTGTGAGCATTCACATTCATTGAATCTTTTGGGGAAATAGACTGCTCAAATTAATTTAATAATTTCATTTGTAGGTGCAAATCGGTGAGTACCCCTGTATTTTGATTTTACCAGACCGTAAGATTCCTGAGTCCTCTCATCTTTTGGATAGCTGCCATGGTTACTGTGTGACCTCTAGTGGTTAATGAAAAATATACTCAGTTACCGAATTCAGGATGTTTCTTGAACAAGTCCTGAATGTGTATTCTTGTTGATTTAATTATTTAATACTCTAAATTCTATTTTTATTGAAAAGGAAAAAAAAAAATTCATCTGCTTCAACTTAATCTTTCATGATGTCACTTCCAGAAAAAGTGTTTTACTAAAAGTCATTGTTCACAGGGATGTGTCTGAATTGCAGTACTCATAGATTCAGAATTACAGGAGTAATTTTTAGAAACTTTTACTACTTTGGCTTGGTTACAGTACATTAGTGGGTGATATAGCTGAAATGAAGCACTCTAGGCAAACCTCTTTTCTGATCAACTTTTGTGTACTGGATAGATCTGAAGAATGTGTTTTTTCCCCTTCTAAATGCTCCAGTTAACTATAAGAAAAGTTAATTTTTCCTACAAGCCTGGTCTTGTTTTTTAGATCATTATAATTAAGTGAGACAAAACCATTCTTACCTCCTCTCTGCCCTCCCCCTCTTCCCATAATGGCAATACACATACTTTTATGTGTATTGGAAATGATGGTGAACACAAAGCACAAATGCATTTTTTACTGTGGAACTTTTAAAATACTGAAGAAAATTGTGGGTTTGAAGTTACCAGAATCTGATCAGTTTTGAACCAGCCAGACCTAACTCTGCTCAGTACAGTGTAACTCTGGTGGTTATGCAGGCTCATCCCAGGCCTGAGTTATTGAGTGATTAGTAGTTCAGTTACTGCACCAGGATGCACCAGGATAAATGTAACTTAAAAATGCTCTTCTTTGTTTCTTTGGTGATCAAGTCTCTTTCTCTCTCTCTTTTTTTTTTCTTTTTTTTTTACGTTTTTCTAATAGATGTTTGACATCTGAGAATATTTAAAACTGTGCTTTGGTCTTTGCTGTTTTAGAAGACAATAGTAGACTTTGCTGCTCACAATATATGTGGTTTTACTTGGGTGGTTCCCTGGAGGAACAAGACTCTGCTTCTGCTTACACGGGGATGCAAGCCAAAATTACTTTTCTAAATATTTTGGTAGATTGGTATCAATCAAAGTCTCTCTAAATCACAATATGCTACAAAATCCTTTTCTGCTTCCTTGGCCTTTGTATTGCTGACCTCCCTTTTTTGCAGTTTGATTTTTTTTTTGGTCAGATTTTCATTGTGACATTTCCCCCCCCCAAAAAAAAATTAAAATTATTAAATCACTGGTAAGGTAGTAATGAGAATATGAGAACATTTTGTAAAGGCATTTGTCACATTTTCTGAATTGCAGTGATGTGGTTGTGTTCAAGGCAAATTGCTGCACTTTTCTTACTTGTTTTTTTGGTAGGTTTTTCTATTTTTTTTTTTTTGGGAGGGGCTTTTTGTTTTTTTGGTTGTTGCTAGCTTAGCTAACTTATTAGAAACCGAAAGTCATAAAGTGTTCAAACCCAACAATATCAAATATCTCATCTAATGTAGAAATTAATCTCTTTCAAGATAATCTTCCCATCAAGGTATTTATGATGGTAATTACTTTCACTGGCTGCTGATACTGTCATATTAATTGAAGAACCACATTGCAGAAATATGTCAGCTGGCCTTCTCAGGTATATGAGCATTATGCTACATAATGTGTGAAATGTTTGATAGTTTTAGGAGAAGAGGTTGCCTCTTTTTATGTTTTGAATGAAAGACAAATTTAGTTCCATGAAATAAAACCTATAAGTAAGAAAAGAAAAAATTTGAGAGCAAGATCCTTATGTGCAGGGGAACATAACAAAGAGATCCGGTGCTATTTTTAGCTGTTTTGTGAGAGCCTCTCAAGTCCTATTTCACTTTGTCAGCGCCGGCTGACTGATTGCTATGACATGGGCTGGAGCCTCAGTGGATTAATTAAGATCTAAAACTGTTTTTCTGATAACTACTTATGTTTTGGATACAACATTTTGGAACTTGGCAGAGTTTCAGGCTCATACAACAGTAAAAAGTGCTTGCATAGACTGCAGATTTGTGGTTTGTTCATGTATATTCCTATTTTCCTTCCAAAGAGTGCCATAGAATTGAGCTGACAAACTTGTTTTCCCCTTCTCTTTCAAACTATATAATTCCAGAACCGTGTGGAGTTTACTGCCCGCTATTGCAGATGCGGAACAACACACACAAAGAGGGTGTTGTTAGAAAATCTTCCAATCCCTGTGTTTAAATATGGCTCAGTTAATAGGAGTGCTCCAGATTCCTTGTTATGAACTTCTGAGAGCAGGCAAAGGCCTGTGAGTTACACTTTGTGCTTTCTTACCAGAGAGAAAGACTGAGTGGAAAAATGACACTGGGGAGGTTGGGGGTGTGAGGGGAGGGGACTGCTCGGAGGGAGCAATGGCTTTCCACATTAAACTCTGTGATAAAGAACATACATAGTAGATGTGCCAGGTGTACAGGTCTGGTGAGCAAAGCCCATAGCACCAGCAAAGCAAATGATTTGTAGTCTGTTAAGATAACTAAGCAGTAAAGAAAAATTAGGGATGAAAGGAATCTCAAATAATTAATTTTCAGATGTAATTTTTGAAAACCATGACCTATGAGTACTTTTCTTCTACTGATTTTCTTCCTATTTTTTGCAAGAGCTTGTTTTGAAGTCTCTGGGGCATCTCAAATGCCCTGTCTGGGGAGAAGGAAGTCAGCTTTAAGTGTGAGCGCTCAGGATTTGTTGTGAAAAATCTGATCCTGTTTCTTTTAAAATGAAACCAGACAAGCATGTAAAGAGAAAAAACATGTGATGTGTGTAAGCAGTGGGAGATAAGAGCGTGTAGGTTTGTCTGGCAGCTGGGTTGTTAGAAGAAACTTGGTCTAGCAAAACTCATTCCCTGTGGAGCATAGCATGATGTTAACCATAGTGGTTAGCTATTATTAAAACTGTGGTCATAGCAAGTTAAGGTAGGTTGTAGCTGGTGAAACAGGCCCACCGTCAGTCAAACACAGAGTAAAATCAGAGCAGAGTGGCATGGCAGTGAGAGGCTTGGCCATCATGAGCCTTGAATTTTTGCTTTCCTTTTCTTACTGAGGTTTGTTTGTGGAGATGTGGTAGATTAGGTGTTCCCTACAGCAGTGTAAATCCTCGTGCCTTGGCGGCATTTGCTGTAATAATATTAGTCGGTATCTTTCTCTCTGCTGATTTCCAGTGTACTGAGAGAGAAGTTGCCCTCTCCCAGAAGTGGTGGGTTCCTGCCCTTGGTGCCTTGTCCCAGAAGTTATTAGGACATTACATACAGTCATACCATCTCAAGAAATACTTTGCTGTCATGTTGAAATAACAGCATATTGCCAGGAGGTTTTCCAATTTAGTTGGTGATTTCTTTAATGCAAGCAAAATATTAGGCTTTACTTTGACAATTTAGAGGTTCATCTGTTGTAAATTGAGCTATTACTTTTAATTCTGCCTGAGTAATTGTTGTTATAGCTCATGTAAGAGTTAACATAATTTTTGGTTCCTAAAGGTGTGGCTATGTGACGGATTTCAGCTGACCTAAGGCTGTGGCTGTGCTGCGGAGGAGAGTGGCCTCACACTCCCCCTGGCCATGGCTATGCTTCCTACCTCTCCCTGGCTCCAGTACTGTTGGTTGTGAAGAGTGGGGTCAGTGTGCTGATAACCCTGCCAGAAAAAAAGGGCAGGGGTCATGGAAGAAGGGGTAGAGACAAAGGCCTCTGCTGCAAGGAGCACTCTGTATGGAGGGAGCAGGTTCGCCGCCACCAGAGCTGTGGATGTTACGGCAAATACCCACTTGAATGCTTTTGATCTGTTGTTGAAATGTAGGCATGCACCAAGGAGAGTGAGAAACGAAACAGTCACAGAGCTACAAAATGACTGAGGGTGGAAGGGACCTCTGTGAGTCACCAAGTCCAACCCCCTGCTGCAAAGAGGGCCTGAGATGGGCCTGGCTCCATCTCCCAGGATGGAGCTTGTATAGCCTCTCTGTGCACCTGTTTCAGTATTAGCTGCCAAGGTGAAAAAGTGTTTCCAAAGCCTAATCTGTATTCCCAGTGTTGCAATTAGTGTGACTGTTGCTTCTCCTCCCACTTCTGGGTCACCTCCCAGAAGATCCCAGCTCTGTTTTCTGTCTGCCCTCCCATTAGGGAGGCTATAGATGACAACAACAAGATTCTCTTTTAGCCTCATCTTAAAACTGAACAAGCCCAGCTTTCTTGGCATCTCCTTGTATATCCTGTGGTCCAGCCTCTGCCATGCTGGTGACTGTCACAGGACATGCCAACTACACTCATGCCTGCTTTGCCTTCCAAGTGCTGTCCAGGAGGAATCTCCCCATTCTTTTCTACAAACTCACTGTACAAATCCAGCTGGCACACAACCAGAAATGCTGCGCACTGATTATTAATTTAAAATCCTTGGTGGCATTCTCTGATTAGCAGGAAAGCAGCATCATTTTTTCATAAAATTCCTGCCTGACTTCTATGGTCTCTTCTATGTATTTTTCATGCTGCTTATTGTGCAGCATTGTATTCTCAAAATGGGATGATGCATTTCAGAAGATACTGTTAGCTGCAATAATATGTTTCTAGGTTTAGTGATTCTGCTCTGGCTACAGGGGGAAAAACACACTGAGTACAAACTAGATGGAAAAAAAAAGAAGAAGAATGATTTTGACATAACAACTGCTGACGCTCCATTTCAAAATGCTCATATTCCCAGCACTTTAGCAGAAACAGAAAAGTAGTACTTTAGTATCATTCAGTACTTAAAAGTGCTCTACCACTTTTTGTGGAATGATGACCCTTGTATGGTGTAAAACTTTGGGATTTTGTGCTAAAAAAGCAATATTTTGACATGTATTTTGAACAGTCACTGAAGTTCTGAGTGAATGTTCTTTCTTTTCATTTTAATACGATTAGAAAAAGTTGTGCTTTAATGTTACAGAATTTACTAATGGAGAAGGATTTTATCTCATTTCCAACTAACATGTTGTCACTTTTGCAATAGCAAAAAAGTTTTACCCTCTGTTGTTCTGTACAAGAGTAAGTGAACATTTTGCTTTATAGCAGGTTGAATTTAATGTTTCTTGACAAAAGGGAGGAAAATTAATTTTAATTATCTAAAAATATGTCCCCTGGCTCAAAGTATAGTTCTCGGATAGAAAGCAAGCAATGTTTTGCTTTCTCAGCAATTTCTGTCACTTGAAGTGTGAATTGATCATGGAGGTAATAGCACATAGGGAAAATCCAGTGGGAACTGTCTCATTTCATATGTGTTTCAGTTCAAACACTTATGTTCTTTTGATTTGTAGAATGTAATTTTCACTGACAGTATTAGTGGCTTTTAGAAGAACAGCCCTTGACAGATGACATCCATCTAACCAGCTGCTACCTAATCTGACTTCAGGCTGAAGATTGCATTATCTGACTGATTTGAAATACAGTAAATATTAATGACTCTTCATCTGTTATTTAAAATAAATACAAAGTACTGAGAGAGTGATGCTCATATTTCATACTTCTGCTGTAACTGGCTTCTTGTCATCTGGTGAGATAGTATCAACATTCATGACTGACAGCTTTTCTTCTTGGGTAATTTCTTTGGGAAAAATCGATGTTATTTTAATTTTCTTTTTTCTCCCACAGCCTTTATTACTCTAGGTTTCAGTATGGTCAGAAACAGTGAGATGTCTCATGTGGTGACTCAAAATCTTCTCTGGACATCCTGTTTCCATGCTTGATAACCCTTTCTGTAAAGAAATCTTTCCTGAGATTCAATCAAAAGCTTCTGTGGTGCAACTTGAGGCCATTTCCTCTTGTTACTTGGGAGAAGAGATCAACTCCCACCTGTCTACAACCACCTTTCAAATGGTTGTAGAGAGAGATTAGGTCACTCCCAAGCTTCCTTTTCTCCAGGCTAAACATCCCCAGCTCCCTCAGCTGCTCCTCATCAGACTTGTATTCCAGACCCTTCCCCAGCTTCATTGCCCTTCTCTGGACACGCTCCAGCACCTCACTGTCATTCTTGTAGTGAGGGGCCCAGAACTGGACACAGTACTCAAGATTCACCAGTGCTGAGTACAGAGAGACAATCACTGCCCCAGTCCTGCTCTGACACACTGTTCTGGTACAAACCAGGATGCCATTGGCCTTCTTGGCCACCTGAGCACACTGCTGGCACGACCAGGTTTCTTTTCTGCCAGGCAGCTTTCCAGCCACTCTGCCCCAAGCCTGTAGCACTGCCTGAGATTGTTGTGACCCAAGACAGCACCTGGCACTTTGCCTTGTTGAACCTTATACCACTGGCCTTGGCCCATCGATCCAGCCTGTTCAGATCTCTCTGCAGAGCCTTCCTACCTTCCAGCAGTTCAGCACTCCAACCCATCTGGGTGTTGTCTGCAAACTGATGAAGGGTGCCCTCGATCTCCTCATCCAGATAATTAATAAAGATATTAAACAGGACTGGCCCCAGTACTGAGCCCTGGGGGACACCACTGGTGACCAGCTGCCAACTGGATGTAGCTCCATTCACCACCACTGCGTCTGGGCCTGGCCATCCAGCCAGTTTTTTGCCCAGTGAACAGTACAGTAATCCAAACCATGAGCAGCCATTCTCCAGGAGAATGCTGTGGGAAATGGTGTCAAAGGCTTTACTAAAGTCTGAGTAGACAACATCCACAGCTTTCCTCTCATCTGCTAAGTCGGTCACCTTGTCACAGAATGAGATCAGGTTGGTCAAGCAGAACCTGCTTTTTATAAACCCCTACTGTCTGGGCCTGATCCCCTGGTTGTCCTGTGTTTGCTGTGCAATGGCACTCAAGATGATCTTCTTCGTGACCTTCCCTGGCACTGAGGTCAGGCTGTCAGGCCTGTACTTTGCTAGATCTTCCTTCCGTCCCTTCTTGTAGATGGACATCACGTTTGCCAGCTTCCAGTCATCTGGCACCTCCCCAGTTAGCAAGGGCTGCAGGTGGATCTGCCCTGTTGACCTTCCCCTGATTCTTACTCATAAACACTCAACCCTAGTATCACCATCATTCAGCTCTAGGCAGTCAAAACTGTCCTAACATATACAGGCTTTTACCCCACTAATCTCCTTCCTTGCCTGTCCCTTCTGAAGAGTTTGTAGCCATCCCTTGCAGCACGACAGTTGTGTTAGTTATGTTTCCATGATGGCAAATACATCAGGTTTCCTCTGCACAATGGCTTCCAACTCCTCTTGTTTTTGTATTCAAGCAGAGACAGAACCATCATAGGAATATGATGGTTTCAAAAATCTGCCCTCGAGTGGTTGCTGAAGCACAGGATAGAATTTATGAGCAAAAGTTGGAAAGAAGTTAAAGTAGGGAAGAACAGGATGGTGGTTATAGTTATTCCCAATGATCAAAAAAATTTTTGCACAGGGGTTTGAACTTATATTCACTGTATGCGATACATATTAATAAGTGGTTAGAAAGGTTACTATAACCTTAAAAATGCTTTAGTTGTTTCTGTGCTGGTCATCTTTGAGTTGTGGAAATCTTTCATAGTGTAGTTTTCTACTTCATCTGCTAATTCTTTAAAGAAAAAAACCCCAAAACCAAAGAAAACCCCCACAATTTTTTCCTGTTTCCTGGGTTTTCTTTTCAGGAAACAGGAAAAAAAAAAGAAAACCCAAGAAAAATGAGGTAGCAATAACTCCACTGTTTATTTGTCTTTCATTGCTTTCTTTCTGGTTTATTTGAGAGCAAGATCAATCACAAAGTGTTTGTGCTTGTGAGAACTGCAGTGTCCCACAGTCTGTCACTCTCAAAGTCAATTTGTTTATTAAGGACTGTTCCAACTTTTTAAATATTGTAAACTCGAAACATTGCTATTAAGCAGCCTTAGGTCTCTTTTATGGTTCTTGCTTACTGAGTTATCTTCTCTTCCTCTATTAGTACTTTGGCGTGTTCAGGCAGACTACATTGATTCCTTTATTTTGAATATTGTTAATCTTGTTGCACATTTTTCATCAAAATAGCTGTCATAAATCTGTCAGCTGTCAGAAATAGAAGTCAGCTTTGAAATCTTTTTAAAATATTGCAATGCATTTTCATTAGAGCAAGTTGTCAGCAGAGAACATATTTCTTTTCTTGACACTGTCATACTGCTTTGATGAATGACACTGGGCAGTGTTTCACTTTATAGCATTGGTTGGGTACAATACCAGCACTGCAGATGCAGCCTGAGACACCCATGTCTTCCCTATCATCCTGCTGCACCTGTTTTCTTCGCAGACAGGGGATGGAGCGTTGGCACCGGCAGTAGCTCCTGGACATGGACAGATTTGCATCAGGGGAAAGACATGCAGAGCAGTGGTGCAATTGTTTCTTGTCTTCTTAGAATGACAGTGATTGCCTGAATTATTACAAATGTTGATGCTTGCTGCTATAAAACAATTCACTGAACTCTAGTTCTGTGCATGTAAAAATATGTTCATTTACTGAAATGTAACGAATATAATGAATTCATTTTTCTTCCTTCTTCCACGCTCCATCAGAAGTTAGGTGGGCTGAATATAGACACTTAAATCAGATGCAAACGAACTCAATAACTTAAGCATTGCCTTTGACTTAATGTCTTGGAGTCAATATTTAGGCACCTGAACAGCTACATGTGGATTACAGAACAGGGAATTAAAATTTTTTTTTCCTTGTCATGCATCTTAAAAGAATAATGGCTGGCATCTACTAATTAGTAAAAATACAAGACTTTAGTGCTTCCAAATCATAAAGTGGTGCTTTAGTAAGCAAATAAACTCTAGTAAACTATTTAATTCTTTGGATATGGAGCTACCCTTGTTTAACTGGCTTGCAAGTTAAAGGTTTGTGTCTGTAGGCAGCAGAGTCCAACCAGAGCAGGGCAGGTCTTCAGGGCATTTCTGTCTAGTTCTCTGCCTCTTGGCTCTTTCCTCTCCATTCACATGCTCAGTCTTTTGAGTTGCAATCAAATGCAAAAGAGTTGGGGGTATTTGCTAATAATTCAAGGGATTGTTCTGTAAAGATGTTATGGAGCTGGTGTATGATGCTTGCTGGTGCAAAGATCAGGATAACAATCTTGTTGTACCCATTCATCCCTTTCCCCACCCTGTTCCTTTTTATGACTTCCAAAAACCGACTGTATTTTCATCTGTCAAAATAAAAAAATAGGCTCTTATGTGTATGCTCACTTTACTTTTATTGGGAGGGAAAGTGCTTAACTAGCCCCTCTGAAGGTATTGCATTTATCTTATGGAAAGGTCAGGGTTTCCTTCAGATTTCCATAGGACCTCCTAGATGCCATATGGATATTGAATCCAGGTTAAATAAATATTTGAAACTGCTCTTACCTGCTCTTAATCATTTCCAAATGTAACAGCCCAGTGATATGGAGCCCAGATAGGCTACTTTTAAATTACTCTTGAAGCTGATAGGTATATATTGATATATATATAGTGAATTTATGTTTTGGTAACTTGCAGAGATTAACACATTAATCTTTTGCTGCATTTTAGTAAACACTTCATGATTCTCAAAACCTCAAACTGAAAACCTGTTGCATATTTGGACCTTGCTTGTCTTAGCTCATACTGTTTGTATCAGCATTTGGGTTGGACTTGTAAAATGAAGCAGCTGTATCTCATGCTTTGATCAAACAAAAAAATACTTTTAAGCTTACTGATTTTGATTCAAGTTTCTTTGTTATAATCCTAAAATTGTACCACAGGAATGCTAATCTGAAGAAAAAAAAAGTCCCTTTTAAAAAATGCTAGTTTTATTAATTTCTATTTTATTAATGGAGCCTGAATTTTTAAGTAATTTTAATTTTTTCAAGTTATTTTTTATTTGTTCTTGACTTTATCTTTCTATCACTACTTATTTTCTTAATTCTACTGCTAGAAAGCTGGTTTTACAGAGAGACTGAAGTCAAAAAGCATAAGGCTTTTTGTTGCTGTAATGGGAATTATTCTTGGAGCCATGACAAAATTAATAAGAAGAGAAAAAAAAGCAAAAAGGGGTTTTTTATTGGTTTTACCTTCTGCTTCATTATGTGTTTAGTTCAGTAGATAAATCTATAGCAACATCTGTAACACAGTGAAATAATTGAATAGAAAAAGTTTGAAAGCAGTAAATTAGTGACATGGCAACGAACTTCAGTGTAGACAGAATTAAGGCAGGACCAATTTTTTTTTTTTAATAAAAACTTTTAAGATGATAGCTGATTAAAGTAAGTAAGAAGTTTCTAGATTTTTAAAAAAGAATTCAAGTACAGAATATAAGCATAATATAAAGAAATCTCAAGGATCTAACTGTGGAAAGAGAGAGGATAGATAGGTTTCTCTCCTGGAAGTCAGCAGAACAACTGGAGGACCCCTGGGGAAAACTGATGTTCCGCTCCTCCTGTGGCTGGCTGTGTTTTGACTCTGTCACAAACATCCTGTG
The DNA here is from genome assembly GCF_003945595.2 of Pipra filicauda. Lineage (NCBI taxonomy): Eukaryota > Metazoa > Chordata > Aves > Passeriformes > Pipridae > Pipra > Pipra filicauda. Next base: position 1,827,951 of record NW_024104310.1, read on the forward strand.
TGATTCTGGGCAAGTCCATTTTGGAGAAATTGTTGGGATGGTCCACCCTGGTAATGAGGAGAAGGAATGTGGCTCAGCCAGCTCGGATTTTGTTATACAATACAACTGCTTGTAAGCAGGAGCAGGGGCTGAATTGACAGAGGAACAAACAGAAGGAAGACTTTGCAATTGATTTCACTTCTGAAGTCCTGATGTTTTTATGAATCTGATCTTGTGGGGGGCGTTGACATGTTTTCTAGCTCCTACGTTTGTTAATATAAATCCAATTTCACTAATCTCTGATGGAATTAGGATGATCCATTTGATATTTCTCACTTGGATTTCTGAAAGATGTTTGACAAGGTCTGTCTCCAAAAGCTCTAAAGAAGATTTAACAACCATGGAATAAGGGAGAAATTTGTCTGTAGCTAAGGAAAAAAATAAACGTAGGAATAGAGGGGAAGGGTAAATACCAAGGTTTTATTGTCAACAGTAGAAGGTCACCAGCAGTTTTTTTCAGAGATGACTGAGACTTGTGCTCTTAGACAGAACTATAAATGAGCTGTAGAGGGAAGCAGGAGATGGCAAAACTGAGGGATGATCCTACGCTCTTTAGAATGGTAGAGACTGGACCACAGTCTTTCATGTCTGGTTGTCAGGGGACTGCGTGATGGGCACTACAGTGATAGATGAAACTGAGTTCAGTTAAATACTGACAGTTTGTAGGATTTTTTTCTCCTGTTTTCAATTTTATATCCAAAGTAATGAGCTTGAGATAGCTGTTAGAACTAAGAATGGAGATCTTGTGCTTACAGTTTATAATTTAACAAAAATGTCTGTTCTCAGTAGCATAGGATTGTGTAATTCTTTTTCTTTTACATCACAGTTTGATGCTTTGTAATGCTTACTTCTCTGTGTAGGTTTTCTGCAGAAAAAATATTTGTCAATGGTACATGAGATACATTTAGCTTTCTGTATCAGCGTCAATAAATGAATGTGTAAATTATATGTTCATCTTTAAAAACATAAATCTTTCTACTTTTGTAAGATTGTACTGCTGAACTGGCTATAGCTAGGTATTTTACATGCTGTAGTAAAGGCAATACTTGTTTGTGGACTTACAGTATAGAATAATATTCATCACACTTTCATTAAGTGACTAATTTATGTAGTACTTTTAAATTTATGTTGATATTTACAGTGGTGTGAATTTTCTCACAGCAATTTTAATTTTTTTTTCTACTTGTAGTGCATCGTAATTGTTGTTGATAAGATGGAGAGATGATCCTGCCATCCTAGTGATGTAGCAGCGTGGAAATGTATTCACTGAGTGTAAATATGAGCGCTTGTTTGTATTTGGTGTATAATGTGAGAGGTAGAGTACTTCTTTATCTAGGATATTTACAGTGGGGTCTAAGTGATTAATAAAAGAGGACTACAGTAATTCAGTTTTCTTTTTTTTAAACTTGGAAAAATCTGAAATAGTCTAGGGAATTATATTGGAGTAGTTGCATTGGTGACCCAATGAGAAGTACCTCCCTGTCCTTGCTGTCCATTTTGAACCCAATATATCTGCCCCAACCCTGGCAGTTTTCAAAGCCAGGTTGGTTAAGGCCTTAAGCAATCTGGTCTAGTGGGAGGTGTCCCTGCATATGGCAGGGGGGGTTGGCACTATATGATCTTTAAGGTCCATTCCAACCCCTTAACATTGTATGATTCTATGATTTATAATATACCTCATCTGTAGTACTCAAAACAATTCTTAATATTCATAATTTAAAAAAATTCTATTAAACCCTTTTCAGATAGTCTGTTTTACCTTGTTCAAGTGCTCACAAATGTGACAGTAACACATCAGTCTGTGATGTCCCTTCCTGAAGGCTGACTGCAACTAGTGTGAGGCTCCTCTCCTCATTCTCTGGTGACAGACAGGTTTTGGCTCTGAATCCTGCTGGAGGAGCAGCTGTAGTTTGGCCTCCCTGGGCTGTGCTTTGGTAGAGCCATTCTCTGGTTATCAACCACTGAGGGAGCGTAAGCAGATAAGTGAGTGGAGCTAAAGTTAGCCTCTGCAAAAGCCTTGTGTCCAGATGCTGTCAAAGCTCCAATTTAAGGAAGTGTCTTGGGTGCCTGAATGCCTAAATCTCTTGACTTTGACAGACTCCAGACATCTTACCCAGTGCTGCAAAGTTGTTTCTCAGAAATTATTAAATTGTAGGAGCATGCTTGTTGTCTGTGTATCTGATTTTCTCTCACACCCCTTCCCGGTAGCAAGCCCAGCCTCAGCCACCCTGGTGGTTCCTCTTGCTTGCCTTTGTCCTTTTTGGCAAAGGAGCCGAAGAAGCCCGTGCAGAGCTGGAATAAAGCAGTTTCCATTAACAGCATGCAATTAAGTGGGGGGTGATGCAGGTCCTGGCTAAAGGCTCTTGTCGCTCTGGGCCTTTTCTGTTGGCTTTCCAGTCAGGTTGCCTGTTTTGTTTTGCTTGAGTTCAGGCCAAAATGAAATGGTAGCCAGCTGCCCTAGTTGATATGTAATCTCCTTTGGTGCTTCAACCTCCATGTGTTCCAGGATTAGATTCCTCTGGTTTGTCTTGTCAAAGAAACATCAGCATTTAACAATGTTAGGTGGGTAAGAGCATTAGGTGAATAACCTGCTTCTCCATGTTAGCCCTGTGGCAGTTCACACAGGTAGTGTCAAGGCTGTCGCAGGTACTGTACACTCAATTAAACTGGGAAAATTGTATTTTCCATTGAGTGGCTACAACTATGCTGAAACTTGAGTGTGTTGAGCTGCTTAGGTTAAATATTTCACTAAATCTACTACAGTTATTTAAATAGAAATTGTTGGAATGAATCATTGCTTCAGAAGTTTTCAACAGCACCTGAAATGTGTACATGAAAAAAGCAACATAGAATATAATAGATTTACAGATAATGAAAGAGATGCTAGTTTATAATCGTCTTTGCCCTTTAAAATTTTAATAATAACGTATTTTTATGTGGAGTTAATGAGCCCTGAAAGTAAATCAGGATTGAAACTTAAGGTCATGTTATTTTTATTTTTGTTTTCAATAAGCATTGGGAACTAGTGAAATGTTTAGCTGCATTTGTGTTTCTCAAGAACATGGTGCAAAGTTAAGTGTCATGGGGCTATGCACTAATAGTGCATTTTTTCCCTTTTATGTTCCAGTATTTGCCCCTTTAAGGGAATATAGATATATGTGTATAGCTGCAGTTTCTTAAGCTTTGGTAAATTTTATACTGTAGAAATCCTGTGTGGAGTTCACTGCATACTATGCATTAAATACTTTTGTATAGATATTTTACTTTTCAGCATAAAACAGTAAGTGCTTTGAGATCTATTACTGAAAGATGTGGAGTGGGAACTGGGTACTGAGATGACAGTAAGATGTGATTTGTTATGGCACTGAGTATTATACATTACAGTAGCAATTACCAAAATCTCCCTCACTCCATTTATTCCAGAGGAAATTCTCTTGTTGATAAGAACAGCTTTTATTCAAAGTAGAGAATTTTGCACACTTCTTTGCACTGGTTTTGTGGTAAAGATTAACTGATAGGTCATAATTTGATCTTTTATGTTGAGTGCATTCATACATTTGAAGAATGGTGGGTAAGACTGGGATCCTACCATTGCAGGGGCATGTCTGCCCTAACAGTGGAACCCCAAAGAAGAGATCCTAATCTGAAATTTATGTATGTGTGCTTGTTTATGTCTGTGTACACACACAGGACAGTGTTGCATCTTACTTGAGTAGAGAGAGCTTCAATCCTGCTAGTGTCTGCGGGAGGTTCCTTGTCCAAAATTCACCTGCAAGTGTATCTTGGTTGAATTAGGAACTGTACCTGTGGCATTAACATACAGGCTTTTTTTCTCTTTTTGCAAAAGACAAAATGTGACTTTAGCAAGGTCTTGGGTGTTATTTTCTGACCCTTTGTGGTTTAAATAACAGGTAACTTGTACAAATTGTATGAAAATTAATGTGGTCTATATTTTTAGGCAAGCCTAAAAGCTCTTTATAAAAGCCCCTTTTTCACACCTGCTATGGGCAGGTGAGCATGAGCTTGGTACTCTCACAGCTGTTCTGTAGCACCTGGTTTGAAACCTGAGCATGTGCCACTGCCAGGGAGGTGGCAGTCAGGGCAGCAGGGAGCTGCTCCAGCCATTTCAGGCTTCTGCAGCCCAGAGTTATTGTTCATAATGAATATTCTCTTTCTGTTCTCAGCATGGGTGTCATTAATGGGAGAAACTATTTGAGAATGAACTATAGACAGGTACAGGTTGTTGTAGCCAGGTCGTTGTAGCCTATTGTCTTTAGGAAGTATTTGGAAGTTCCTGGTGTGCACTTTTAGAAATGTAACAGTGAGTGAACCTCTTTAGATTTTGATGGATTTGTCCATTGTATTAAAGGATGATTAAAATGATTAGATGTGCAGTGTTGAAGTATTAATTTTCTGAACATATTTATCAAGAAGAGGTAATAATTATAGTCTGCTTGATAATGTTATGCACATCACATTCCTGTTAGCTGATTTTTTTTTCCTTCAACTGTGCCAGATTTTAATTAACATATTTGAAAACAAGTATAAAAACTTGTGCATTTATAATTAAATCTTCAATATCATTATTATTATTGTGCTTTCAAAAAGGTGTATTTAGCATACAAAAATGGCCTAGAATTACAGTAAGTTATAATGATCCTCACAAAAATACTGGGGTTATATGTGAAGCAGATGGCATTCCTTTTTATTGGGGAAAAAAGAAGCAGCCTGAATGAAAACAAATTTTTCTGTGTGGACTCAGGGCTTTGTTATAAATGATTCAGAGTGAATAAGGTGCTTTCCACAGAGATATACTCAGAATAACCCACTCATCACTCCCTATGAATTGTTTGGGCCCAGAAAACTTTCTTATTTCCATCTTGCTTTTAAAAGCACTTTTTCGTGGCAGCCGTATTTACTGTTCTGTTTGCTTTCCTATTTCGGAGTAGAATGGAAGAACATGGAGACATGAGCTACCTCTTGTGTTCAATCTCTTTAATTACACTCAGGGGCTTTTTCTGTGGAGTTCTTTTCGGTTCTGCTGCCTCCATGCGCAGGAAGGCTGGATAATCACTTGTGTCAATTTGCAGATTTCAAATACTTTGCTGAAAGATTAAAAATAGCAACATCAGTGTTTTGCTATTATGCAGAAAGTTAGATGAGGCTGTATTTCTACCTGTATGTCTTTTACTGAAATATGCGTTTTCTTTTGAAGACCTCATTATGGAAGAGCTGGTCTTCATTTTGCATCGGTAAAAATTAGTAAATGTTAAGGAAAATAAAAGATCTGAATTTACTAAAGTGTGTGTTTTTTTTTTTTTTTTTTTTTTTTACTTTCTATTAAAATGTTGCAAAATCTGTAACTTATTCAGATACTTGTAAGCCAGTGTAAATGAAGATGGATGAAATAACCATAGGTGTGGTTTTATGGCATGCATTTTTTAGTGTTTGTTGAATAGATAACAAAAAGCATATTACAAATAACAACAAATGACTGACTGATGGATCATTTCTTTCCTAAGCATTTGGGAAATCTTTGTTGTATTTAAACACTGTTTAGGGAGAATCTGGCCAGCTAGTTTTTAATACTAGTGTATCTATTTTGTCTTAAAGGATTCAAATATGATTAACTTCTGTAAAAGGAACACATAATGCTACAAGCTTTTACAACATATAGTATGATCTAAGCAATTACCATCATATCATTACTTGAAAATTCAAAGTTCTTTTTTCTCTTTAGATAGATGCTGTTATAGGTTCTTCAACCTTCTTGATTTGTGGACTCCTAGGCATTTTCCAGTGATACCCTTCATTAATTTCTGAATCACTTCTTTCTTCTTCTCTTATTCCAGCCATTGGAGACATAACAGATATGTGACTCTAATTTGAATTTGAAATTAAGAAAAAAAGAACTAGAATTTTTAGAATTTTTGGAGGACAAAGATTACTAATTCTGAATAATTTTGGGTGATAACAGTGTCATTGCAAAGGTAATTTTATACCATATTTATCTCCTTAATCAGCCACTTTAAAAATTAAAAATACTTCTTTATTTCTAAATTAGTTGTCAGTAGAAAAACAAGGTACATGAGTATTGCTGGTGTCAAGTGCAAATTAATTGCTTGAATTGCTGCACTGTGCTTGGTGCAAACCAGTAAAGCTGCAGATTTTCAAAATGTCTAAATAAATATCTGAGAGTATGGTGGTGTGACATAGAACTTTCCCCTGCAACTGTAGAGTAGCACATCGTAGAAGGAGGGAAATGTTCTGCTGTTGGCACAAGTGTTGTATTTGGGGACTTCTGTCCAGCTTTTATTCATCCACGTGTAAACATGGAGATAGGCTTTCTGTAACTCTGTAACTAAGGTTTTTTCAGTGGATATCTATCATCAGCTGTAAATAGGAATGCCAAATATTAACAGTGTACAGAAACTGTCACAAATATAGGAACTTCTGAGTGCTTGACTGCAGTCTCCTTCATGATGATTTAATATGTTTTAAACACGGCGGTTCTTGATTGTATGTGAGATTAACTTCTCAGATGTTAAAAGTCATCCTTATCAATCAGTTGATTCCCCCTTTTTCCCGGATTTTTTGCTCTTGAGTTCTTTTGCTTTCTTGTTATTGACAGATAGCTGAAGAAGATTTTTTCATTCTCTTAGTAGTTTTGTTGAGCCCTGAAATGTTTTTGTTATCTACAGTGTGGCAGAAATGTAATGCAAAATATTTCAGCTGGGTCTTCTCTTTCTGTGCATTTTAAAACACCAAAGATGCTTGTAGAGATGCACAAGGTTTGCTTCCTGTTTCAGTAAACAGTTCTGTTAAGCACAGTATTTATTGATTAAGGGATCTTCCTTCTAGTTCTTTATTTCTGGCAGTATTTTTAATGTGTCATGGATTTATATATTTCATGTTCCAACTAAAAATGCTCTGTTTTATTTTTCTAAATACAAATGCACTTTTCTTCCTTGTGTTGTCACAACAGATAGTGAACCCAGATGCCACTCTTCAGGAGTTTTGATTTCCTGGTAAGGTGTACCCTTGGTTTGTGTTGCGCAGTTCGGCTGAGGGTGCCAAGTGGGTGAGCTGGCTCACTTGTTAGCTTTGTCTGGATACAGTTTGCTTATGGGTTTCCCACAATTTGTCGTGTGTGTGCAAGTTTTGCAGTTTATTTGTGCACAAAATCCAGTGCAGATCCCTTGTGAGACTTGTGTGTGGACGTTTATTTAGATGAGAGGAAAAGGGCTTAACACTTGCTTTCAGCTGAGATGTGGAAGCAGAGTAAGCTTTCCTTCGGTGTTCTTGTCCAGACTCTGGCAGGGCAGGACAGAGATGCCTCACAGGCTGACCAGGTCATGCAACTGCTGGTATTAACACCAGTTTTGCAATATATCCATTTTCAAATATACACGTTTTCAAACACGTACATTTTCAAATTTTTATTCGCAGTGAACAGTTTACATTTGGACGTGGTTAGGTGTTTGTTTAAATACAATGAGTTGCGGCCTTAGGTTTTTCTTCATTTTAGACCTTCACTCAGGTTTTATTTTGCTATCTTAGGTATCTTGGTCTAAATTGAAGGGAATGAACTGAGTGGCTGCTGCATCCACGTGCCTCTGGTAGGGAGGCTCCTGGCCCAGCTTTGGAGATAGCATTTATGTTCCTATGAATCTGACTGTCTCCAGTAAATGCCGCTCATCTCGAAGCAACATTTTTTCCCTGGAAGACAGTGCTTTCAGTGCTGGACAAGTAGGTAAAGCCACTCCAAGAGGAGAGAGACATATCACTGTTGTTTTATATATTTAGGAAGCTGCTGCTGCAGCTTTTTTCATTTCCTTCACTTTAAAATGTTTTATCTAATTCAGGATGTTTCAAGTTATTATTCTAGCCAGTCGCTTAAATAAAAATAAACAATTTAAAATACATCATTAAAAGTATGTTATGCCCAAAATGGAGTCAATGATGTGTCCCACAGGACCAGAAAATGAACCTTAGAATATTATGGACAATTTAAAATGGTCAGATTTAATTATAGCAGGAGTGTGCAATTACTGAATGAGGTATGAGAGACATGGGAAATGTTCCCATCTAAATAATGACCAGAATGTGCTTGTTCTAATAATATTCCGTAACACATTTAGGGCCCTAGGATTACAACACTTTCAGGTTATTAGAAGACGATGATAATAGTGTGTTTTATTGCCAAATTACTACCATATTCTCTGAGGTATGAAGTGATATTAATGACCATTTTCAATAAGGAATAACATTTTGCAACATCAGTAGCACTTAACCATATTAAAATATGTTGTGTTGTGCAGTAAAGCCCTGGGGTATAGAGATGAAAACTAAAGAGTTTAATTTTGAGATGCAATTGGGAAATTATTTGGACATTCAAAAAAGCTTTAGGGTAAAAATACATTAATGAAGTATGTTTTTTAACTATTTGCAATAAATAAAAAGATACATGTATATTACCTAGTTGTAATTTTGGTTTATAAAAATGTTAAAATAGGTGCATGACCTACATTCTGTTTAGTGTGCTATATAAAATTTCAATTATCTACATGTCTGCTCAATCTACAAATGAACCAATAAAAGAGAAAATTAGTACATGTATGTAAATGAATGCTGGTTGGAATGCATATTAAAAATATTTTTCATGAAGGAGGAAGCTTTATGGAATAGGTGACAAGATAACATTCAGTTTCTCTAGTAGCATATTCTCTTAATGAGGAACTCTGTGTTCAAACAATTTACCAACAGCCATTCTTTACAGATTTGTGTGCCTCTTTAACTGTAAATATTGTAGTATTTGTTTTGCCAAGGTCAGATGCTCAGACTTGGTGACATTATTGTCATTGATCTAATCAACTGTTAACTCTCATACCATCTGGTTAAGTTATTATGTTAATTCCAAGTAAGTAAGTTAATTCCAGTCACTCACAACTGCCAAAGATGGGGCAATTTTATGATGTCAAAATATGCTTCTGAAGCTAAATAAACCCTCTGTACATCTTGTGTGTTATGGAATGTTGTAAAAACTAAAGATGTGTTTTCCTGCGGGAGCATCACTTTCATTTGCTTAAAACAAATCTGAGTTTTATTTAGAGTTATAAAAATAAGGAAATCATATTGTGGTTTTATAGTCACTGTAAAATACCATAAAATACTTGTAAGTTATCATCTTGCTGTTGAGTCAACAATTGAAGAGTTGTATGTGATATACATTCTAATTGTATATGATATCATTTTATACTATCCAAATACTGTTAAATGGGTGCAACAGAATACATTAAGGATTGGTTTGCAGCCACAACCTTGTATTTAATGTCAGATGTGGAACTGTCAGAATTACAAAGCTTGACATAGGTCTGTACAGAAATAATTGGAGGAACTTGCTATCTGTTGACTTAGAGCTTTAGTTCTGCTTTAAGATAATGAAAGTTAAATCTGTGCTTTAATTCTGTGCTAGATCATGGGAGCTTCAGTTCTGCTCTCCCTTAATGTACAAAGATCATGACTTGAGTGCTGAAAATTCAAGAAATTCAATTTTAGAAATCCTTGGAATTTGTTCGAAGTTCATCATGAGAGTATCATTCTTGTGGTGCTGCATGAGAACGTCTTCATAAACTGAAACATTCAAGGTTTAAGCTAAAACCTTGTGTTGTGAAACTTGGGATTAAAATCTCTGGAATTTGGTGAAATGTTAAAGACTGAAACCCATCAAATTTTAGTTAGGACTTGAGTAAGTTTTAGTTCAGCTCCAGTTTAATGTGAATCTTTTTTTGCCATACTGTTTTGAAATGGTCAGTTTGTGGCTCTTACGCCACTTCGGACTACCCCAGCTGTTGCTCTGTTTCTTATCTCACAATTATTCTGGTATTCAAGATTAAAATAAAAAGTCTTGTTGTACTCATAAACAGAAACTTAGTTAATGTCAGATAATAAAATCTGGAGTCCCACGAGTCTTCATGGCTTTAGAGCCATGGGGCACTGAAGAGGTGCTGTCTGGTAGCTTTGATATTAGAGCCATTGTGTCTAAATGAACAGAGTTATTTGAATATCTCTCAGGGAAGGATTAGTGTTTGGTGGCACAATATGCAAATTTCTTGTTTGGTAACATGGCATGTAATGCAATTGGAGATGGAGTTTCAACTAGTCCAGTTTTATGCGTAATAACTTAAAAGCAATATAGAGACGTAAATATTACACTGTTTATGTTTGTCTCACGGTTTAATGTGGTGTATTTGACTGGATACTGTTCAAATAAAATCATATGGGGATGCATGTGTGGATTAAATGGCTCTTGTAAGTAGTGATAATAACTTGATATTGGAAACATTGATAAATCCAAAGTGTGTGTTTTCTGGTGGCAGAAACAAGCAAATGAACTCTTTCTTCCTGTTCTGTATTCAGAACTGCAGTTGCCTGCTATGCTGCAGTAAAGGAGGGAGGTGTGGGCTGTCTTCTCCTCTCCAGCTGATGGGCTGTGCTCGATTGGGAACACTCCCTGGTGGGGATGTCCTAGTTTTTGATATTCTCTATTGGCACAAGGAAAGTTCTGAGCAGTGATGACAGGGAAATGCAAAGTGCTGTTCATTTTGTAAATTGGCAATTGATGGCAATATTGTCAATGCATGCTATGTTTTCCTTCACTGGTGGCTTATAGAAACGATATCAAGTTTTTACATAACTTTGTAATTTTTTTTTTTCAAATAACAGCCTTTGTCATCATTTAGCAATGTAGTTATGTATATATATATATGTGTGTATGTATATGTATTTGTAGGTCCATGTTTATACAGCTGTTTGTAATTATATTTGCTAGGACAGATCTGCTCTGTGCTTATATGCATTCTAGCCTTACTTAAACTCTCTGCCTTTTGAAGGGTCTAAATCCATCAGTGATTCTGGTACAGATTTCCAAGGAAGAATATTGTCAATTTGAAAATTACATTTGAATTTGAAAGATGTCAAGTGTGTAAATACCGAAAAGCATTAAAATTTATATAAGCTATAAGAATATTTTCAATGCATTTAGTTTTTCTGGCTTTGAATAAAATGTATCATGTCTCTGTGTACAGGTTCTTCTCTGCATTTCATTAAAAAAGCAGTGTAGTAACAAAACCACTGTTGGTGCAAAACAAAAGGGGTTTTGTAATAATCTCTCTCTTCAGGAGGGAGCCCCAATATCTTCACAAGAGATACATATATATATATATTTTTTTTTAAATGCATGCAAAGAGGAACCACTTTTTCTACACTCCTGTGTGGCTAAGCGCACTAAGATCCCTCTCCTGTTCTTTCTGGGTCCAGGAGAAAAGGCTCTGGGATATTGTTGGTTTGGCCAGAGTCTCAACTATTCATTTTCTAACAGGAAAAAAGGAAAAAAAAAAAAAGATGGACTTAAATCTGAATGGAAAAAAAAGAGCCTGCCAGCAGGGGAACATGGTTGCTGTGCCTAATGACAGGAGGAAAATGGGAGCTATAGGGGGAAGAGGGGCAGAAGTGATATTACTCCTCCCAGCCTCAGAAAGAGACCAGAAGCAGTTCTTAATTTTTGTTGAACTTGTTCTTTTTTATCCTTTACCCCTGGATAGAGAGAGCTGTGGCTTGAGGTCGTGGTTGGGCTTCACCCACATAACGGGCAGTGCGGGAGAGACTGTGCAGGGAGAAGGTGGGAGAGGTAATGCCCTTCCCACGGTCACTGCCGTGCACCGTGGAGCCAGGCTGGTGCCAGGATGCCCAGGGCAGCTCTCTGCTTGCCCTGCTCTTCTGGGAGTCACAGCTAGAGAGGAGCAGCTGTTTAGTGTTGGCAAGGCTGGTCTGGGCAATTATACCTAGCCTAGGAAGAGGATTTTGAGAACAAGTTTTAAAACCATTCAGACAGAGATTTCTGAATTTTCTTATTTATGAAGTCAAAGTATTCTTATTGTACTGTTGCCAGTGCTGCTCTTACCACAGTCATTATTTAGATACTGGAAGCATAAGCAGCTTGTTGTTTAATTTACTGAAATAAGTGTAATCCATTAGTGAATAGTTGAAATTACTGTAGCAAATAGCATTAGATAGCTCACCAAGTGACTATATAGAGCTTTGGGGAAAGCTAATCTTTTGTTTTGGGTTATCAGAAGATTCCTTCTGATATTCTGCATAAAATTTCATCTGTTTCATATCAAATAGAGCTCTGGGTTTTGTAGCTCAAACAGTGACATTCCTTTCAAAATGCTGCTTGTGCTGTGAATTTGCAAGCGCTGGGATTGGCAGTGTAGTAGCTCCGTTTTCAGTCTGCATGGAAAATGCACTAACCGTTCAGCAGAGGTCACTGTAAGTTTGTGGTTGAGACATTTAAATGCAACTTATCAAAATGTAGTACTGAAAATATTAATATTATGATTAGGAAATTCTTGTGCCTGCGTTAGCTTTGAAATTAAGCACCCTGAATGTTACAAAAGATCTTTTTTTTGTCAAAGTAGAAAGTGGAGGTGATTACAAGATTTCAAAGAAACTTGAATAGCCTTAAGAAATGTGGCATATACCCAGAATTCACTAATCTTTGGTATTACTTATCAAGATTTATCCAAATGATGACTTCTGTAGGTGTGTCTCCTCCTTCCAAATTGTGTCACTGCTTCCATCCCCCAAGAGCCAGGTGTGTCAGTGCTCTTCCCTAGCACTGTTTACACCTTCCCAGATCTCACTTGTCTTGCACTTATAGGCCCCAAGATGAAGATAAAAAGGAGCATGGCTTTCGTGTTTCTTTTGTGATTTACTAAAGGCAGCATTGAAATCAACTGTAAGCTCCATCTATTTTCCAACTCTGTGTTTTCTCTTGTTCCCTTCATCATTGCAGGAAGCTTTTTAAGCTATGTGACAGCAGAGTAACCTTTTGCTGCTGTTTTCCCCCTGGACTGTGTACCTCTACTCTGCCATTGTCATGGGGGGATCAGTAGCAGTCCTCATCATCTGCTGTTTGACAATGTTTTCCATTTCCAAACAAACTAAACCACTCATAGAGCTTCTGAAAAGTGCTGGTTTAAAGCTTTTTGTTTTCCTACCACCAATTGCTAATTATAGCTGTGAAAACCAGTCCTTGGAGAAATCTTGAAAGTCACCCTTCCTATAAAGACAACTTCCGATTCTGATTAACCAGAAAGCTAATGAGGCTTTCGAGTCTTCTGGATTTTTCACTTGATCTTAGTTCTTCAAGGGCTTGTATAATCTTATTATGGAAATAATGCCAACAGATGTTTGCAATTTTGCATCCACTGCAGCTCTATCACTGCATAGGCATGGGAGACACTGTAAGTTGATTAGCAGAGAAAAGCAGGTGGAGTTAGATTGTTGCTGCGTGTTTAGATGGAACGAGAAGGAGCTCCAATTTCATTCAAGAAATTATAGGAAGGAGGAGTTCATTTAACCAAAGACATTGCAGGGTGGAAATGATGTCTGTGAAGTTTACTCCAGGAGGAGTCTGTTGTTCAGCCAGCAAATAGAGCCTTGTCCGAACATATATTCTCATTTTGTGCTGACCCTTTGTCAGTTTGCAAATGTTTTTTGTGGTTGCACTGAGGTGAGACTGAGGTGAAGTAAACTGGAAATCCAGCAGGGTGAGCCTTGCAATAAATCATGCCTGTATTTGTGACTTTAGAAAAAAACAATTTTGGTGGTTGCCAGAAACGAGAACTGTATCATTAGTTACATGACTTTGTATGGTTCTGTGGCTTTTTACTTGTATTCCAGTTTAGTCATGATTCACAGTACCATATTTCGAAAGCCAGAAAACCTCTCCAAAGAGTGCCCTGAGGGTGGAAGGACACGTTGTGGTCAGTGGCATTTGTGTATTCCTCCTCCACGATGTAGTGAATTTTTTTGAGTATGCCTCACTCCCAAAGAAGCATCTGATGCGAAGATGATTAGCAAAGGGATTGTTCTGGCCCTCCCCGGACGAAGAATTGTGGCTCCAGCTTTGGCAAGGAGTCAGAAATTCAGATACAATCTGTAGTTAAAAGTAACCTCCTTGGGCAGGGTCCCAGTGGCTGGACAGGAGGTTGTAGCCAGTGAAGTTGGAGGTGGAAGTCTCAAGCTCCCTCACCTGTTGAGGGAAACAGGTACGAAAAGGCAGGTGTGTACAGCTATGATCAGAGCAGAAGTACTTCAAAATAGAGGGTTTGAAAACAGCATTGTTGGTGTGAACCTGATGTTCTCTTTGTTCCTTTCTCTGAAGGTAATGAGGCAAAGTCAAAAGCTGGAGTGCAGTAGAGTACTGGGTTAAACATCTAGGTGTAAAATTTGTGGCCAGAATTTAAAAAAGTATGCGTCAAACTGTCAGTTCCCACCCTCTCTTCAGTATTTCTTCTCTGCAGCTGTAATATCTATGAACTGTTATACCCAATCTGAATATTGCATGCTACCTTCCATTTGGGTCTTCTGAAGATGAACTGTACTAATTAGGCCAACATTAAGGTAGTAACTACCCATAAGTCAGTAAGATCAATATTTTACTTCTAGACTACACCTTATAGCAAATTTCCCTTTGACCAGGATACAAAATATCCTTTTTGAATTGTCATCTTGAAATATTCATGATTGTTTCTGTAAAGATGAGGTGACTGAGGTAATGCATTTATGGAGATGTCTGCATGGATAGAGAAAGGTTTTATGCAAAGCATTGATTAAAGACGAGAGTTTGCTATCTGTAAGAGGCTGGTATGTCCAGGGAGTGTCATTCTGTGGTGGGCCTGTGCTGAGGTATTTTTCAGCTTGTAATGTTTCAGGAGTTGCTGTGCAGGTGCAGTTTGGGATTCCTGGCACAGATATTTCTGATGTAAATACCTGCTGCTAAGCAGGTGCAGATACCTGATCTTCCTCACAGTGAACTGACAGAATTTACAGAGCTTATGGCTTCTTTCTGTGAAAGCATTTAGTGCCTGTTGGATTGTCTTGGTGTCTTCAGAATGGAAAGATTTTGATCTGGCCAGTTTTATGTGGCTTTTTTTTTTTTTTTTTTTTTAAGCCTCCATCCCCCAACCCCTTGCCAAAGTAAATGTCAGATTTTCCTCCAAGAGTGGTTTTCTGCATGGTAGAGAAAAGTGTGCATGCATGATGGGGCTGACTTAGGGATCTTGACAGTGAAAAGGCATTTGCTTTTTCATCAAGGTGTGTTCTCTATTCAAAACTTAAAATAAAAGGACATAAGGATTGGAAACAGGCAGCAACTCATCATATGGTCTGAGCAGTGCTCACCTGCACAGCACCAGGGGCTCACATAGAGAACGTGCTTCTTTCAGTCATTTCCTTTCAGCTTTTGTCAGTAATCAGAACATTTTCAAATAGTAAAAGGGAAATTGCCAACTCCTCCTCAATTTGTGATATAACTTGTATCACTTTTCTGGTCCAATTCCCAGATTGGGTGAACAAAAGAAACCCCCTTAATTTGTGCTGTATTTATGGAAAGTGGCTACGATGTTGGGCTTTTCCCAATAAAATTGATAAGAAATCATACTAGTTTAAGCTTTTCATACTAAGGTGTGGATGAGAATAGGAATATAATTTTAACACCTACTGTTGGGAAAATAAATTGAAAATGTTTCATACATGACACCAGTGGTAAATAGCATTCTGCTTGTTTTGTGTGTACTAGATACATACAAGATACAGATGGATTTTATAGAAAAAGATGTAGTTACTATCTTACTGAAATGTATTTCTTATAACTTAATGCTGTGGTGTGATTCTGAATCTTTTCAGTGAATATCCGTAGTTCTAAGACAATATGTAAGTAACAATGAAGAAAAACTTTGAAATTCAGCAGTAGTTGTGTGCTTCAAACAGCAGTCCTACTATGACTGATTATCCAAATAGGTCCCACAGGGACCTCAACCATGTTGTCTGCAGTCTTTTAACACAGGTAAGGCAGAGAGCACCTTCAGAATCTCAGATGCTGGCAAAATTCATGTCATCGGCAGCCTTTACAGAGAGAGTGACTTCCAGCTGCTGCTCTTTGCACTGGAACATGAAACATTGCTCCTAATCCCATTCTCCTCCTCTCCATATCCATGTAGAATGTAATTCATTATTATTCTTGTTCACTTATTATCACTTTGTTTACAAATAGATTATGAAAAGTAAAAAATAAGAACCTTCCCATCCCAGTATTTGGTGACCAGGTGCTTCCCAGGATTCAGCTGAAGTGCAGTTGAGAAAAGTGATGAAGCAGCTTCCAAAGAAGACCTAATCTGCCTGCTTGCTTCCTTAAATTGTCCCCTCTACAACACTGTATATTTCTTTCAAAATAGTGCATTTAGCGGCCCTTGATGTGAACAGTGAAATAAATATTTTGCTTTATATGTACTTTGATTAGTTATTGACATTTTGGCTCTTTGTGATTCTCCACACATTAATATTTCATATACAAAGGGCTAGTGTATTTAATATCTATGCAAACCTTCCATATTATTTCCCTTAATAACCTTGCTTAAGAAGAAATATGGACAAGTTATAAGGAGAAATAAAAGGGCAGCCCCTCTGGGGACCTGTTCCTTCCTATAACTTGGGTCAGATTGGTTTTATTTCTTTGTAGTTTAAGTTTCATGTTGGTGATACCACTGTGTTCTTTCTACACCTTTTCAAATGTAGATATGGAACTGGGGATGAAGTTAACCTCCAAGCAATTACGTGTTCTCCCTTTACAACCAAGTATCCCTTTTGTTGCTGCTGTTTTGAGAATGTGTCTTTATTTATATATTTGTGTATATAAGGATTTCATAACAGTTTACAAGCAATGTCTCAGCTCGGGTTTTGTAGCCAGTCATGATCTTTTCTGAAACAGTCTTCTGAACGAAGTTTTGGATGTAGCAAGTAGTTAGCTAAATTGAATAGAATTTGGAAATTTTTTTTGGTCCAAATTGGGTGTGTGAAAACTGTGCTTCCCAGCTCAGGGTGTCACTCATCCAACTTGCTGATTTAGAAGATAAGATTGTTTGACAGTAAATTTAATGTAGGCAAGGTCATTGGGAAAATTTGGAAGCATCTAAGCTGGGCAAAGGGGGAATGTTTTTGTGGATAGCACAGGCTCTATCTGCTGAAATTAATTTTCTCAGCAGAAAAGGCAACAGTTTTCTTTCTTTTCTCTCACTTTCTCTTCTGAGGTTACATTACTGCATGCATCTTGAAGTTTTCACAACCACCAGGAAAGTGGAGGTTCTTCTGAAAAACTACAAAGGAAAACCAAAAAACTCTACAAAACTCTACAAGGAAAACTGGCTGATATTAGTGATTAATGTGCAAATAAAATTAAGATAATAAATAGACCAACATTATGGCTGGCTTGGGCCATGGTAGTATTCTCTGGCAGTGATCTCTGAAAAACCCAACAAAGTCCTCTTTGACAGAGAATCACTTTCTCTGAGAAGGCTAGAAAATTTATAAAAGTGTCTGCCACTCCACAAAATGTACATACTCTTGGTGTGTTTGGCAGTCATAAATGGATCTGCTTTTAAACGAGCTAGCATATTTGCAGCCAAATTTATTTGTCCTCCTGCTGGCTTCTGTAATCAAGCATCATAAGTATGACTGTCTAGCATCGTAAATTTTTTGACAGGAATGAGTTGACTGCTACATTTCCTTTGGCACGCAGGGTCTTGGAGCTGTTAGTTACGTTAATGCAACAGACACTCTACCCTAGTTTTGGTGGGATGCGTGTCTGAACCTTCAGCAGAAGGTGGAGATTCGTGTTCCTCCTTTTGATTCTGCTGGGGCACAGCAGTAACTACATGTCCTATGGCATTTCCTCCAGACTGGGAAATGCATATAACAGGAGTGATACAACATTTTGGACAAAATTTTGGTATAATGTTTACAAAAATAACTAAGGAACATAATTCAACATAAGGACTGAATTAGTGGATATGAGGGCTGAGCAGATGGCTTAATACTAAGATTTATGAGTCACCTTAGATGCTGAACATGAAATACATGCATATTTCTTCCCATTCATAGGGATATGTACACTTTTAATTCCTCTAGTACCCTTATTTTGGTGTCATCTGGTCTTTTGTGACACGTATTTTTATAGTAACCCAGCTGGGTAATGACATTTTTCTGTTACAGGTTTGCAACTGGAGTGCTAATGAAAGGTCAGCCAATCGCTGTAGAACGTTCTTTAATTTCTGTTATTGCTGCTCTTTAGGAAATAACTGTCTCTGTTAATTCCCTGGCTAGCAGAAGGAATTGTCTAAGGACATACCTGCTTCAGTGGGAAGCCAACCGGCCTCAGTGCTGAGCATGGGTGTTTGAACTAACCTGGGTGCCAAGGATCAGGTCTGCAAATCACACCCCAAAACTCCTGACCTTACTGCACTCTTAAGTGCCAAAGTAGCTTCCTAAGTGTTGGGCCACCTTCTTTTTCAACAATAAGATTTATTAATAACTTTTTGCTTTATATTTATTGCTTCCATTTTTAGAAGACATTGAATTAATAGAATCTTAATTCAACAGAAACCCCCCCCCTAGTTTTCTGAATGTGTTTTTTTCCTTTCTATTTTTTTATCCATGCCATGGCTTGTTTATTTTGAGCTGGGTGTGGATATATTTTCATTTCAGTTGGCTGTGTGCCTTTCCCACCCAGCCACACGAACAAGAGGGAGCATCTTTCAATTCAGAAGTTGGCAAAAATAACGGAGCAGCAAAATTCTGCCCTTGGGAAAAGGTTAGGTATTCTTTTAATAATGTGAGAAAAACAGCAGGTTTTGCCTTAGGGTACTGGGGTGAAAATTGGTATCTTTGTATGGGATCTTTCATTAACATATGAACGAACAAAGAAAACACATGGGAAGATGTACAGAAAAGTGCTACTGCTTGGAGAGTAGCACTATCTGCTTTTCCTTACTAAGGATTTGGGGCATTCCGGTTTTCTAAAACTCACTTTTCATCTTTACTACCCTTGTTCAGAAGCACTGACATCACTACGAAAAATTATTTCAGTCCGGAATAGTTTAAATTGAAAAGTCATTGATCAGTGAGGAGCCGTATAAACAACATGTGTGGGAATATTTTATGAATAAGCAAAATAGGATAAATGATTCTATTATGAAGAATCAGAGAGTCTTAATCTTGATCAGAGGGTGCAATGATTTCTGCCATTAACCAATTCAGATACTTGAATTTTTCACAGATCTACTGTGGCAGATGGAGGATCCCAAGGGACAATTTGCTGCAACTCCATAGGAGCTAAAATGTAGTTTGTGATGAGATGGGCAGCAGCAGGAGAGTGCCATGGAGAGCAGCTTTAAGAGGAGGACGAGCAGCAGTCTTGCATGCTGCGTTCTGGAGCAATATGACTTTTTAGCATTGTGGATCAAATTAATATTCAAGTTAGTGCTTCTGTTGCAAAGGTTCTATTTGGCTGCACTCTTTTACAAAGCACATTAAGGCGAGGAAATTTTGTATGTGGGTGTTTGCAGATCTTGAATTCAAGTTTGACATGAAGAAAACTTTTTCTTTCAAAACATCCATTGTGATATGTCTTAGTTTAGCAAACTAGGAGCTGTGGTAATAGTAGTAGTATTAGTTGTAAGTGCCTGAATGTGTGTGCTTTCTGTGTAGCTACTTAGATGCAGTGTGGAGAACTGCTGTCTTTCTGTCTCTGACAATATCACACACTTCAGCTGTAAGTTTTACATTGGTTTCTAGTGTATTGATTGGAGATTGTGTAGGCTGTGCTAGTGGGAAATCCTGGTAAGTGCAGCAGAAGTTGAGAAATGTTGGCTTGACTGCTAGGATAAAGAAACCTTCTGTATTATTACAGAGGTCACTGAGGTTTGTAAAAATGTATGAAATGGCTGCTTTGTGGAGGGTGTATTTATTGCAATATTTAAGATGTAATATGCTGACTGTGATATCTATATTCCCAGAAGAGCACAGTATTCTGTTGTTCTAATGACACCGTTCATAGTTCAGCTCTGTCATTATCATTTATAGGACACAGTCAATGAGATCAGCGCTTTACAGAAATGAAGTTCCTGGTCAGGGGAGTTTTCATTCTAATTAAGTAATTAACATGAATTAATTTATTAACTTGTAGATGAATGAGGATTAGCAAAATGATAAAAAGTGAATAAACTGTTAAAGTCTTCTGTATTGTGGTTTCTTTTTTTGTATGTTCAGACTTGGACTATACTGTCTAATGGAACAGTTGTTTCACTCAAGTATTTACGTTTACACATGGAATTCCCTATAAACTGTTCTTCCTGGTAGGATGGAAATCAAAAAAGTTCTAAAAATTAAGCAAAACTAAATGACATACTGTAACTGGTTAAATTTATAAAAATGAAATTTCAGGGAATGTACATAATGTGTAATGCATATATTGGTAAAACATTTAACATCTGTTTTATATTACTTGCAGTGACACCACTGCAGCAGTTTCTTGAGGAACTTGAAATTGCTAACACAGTAACACGGTTACATAGCTTTAAGTTACCAGGCTGCTTAGGACTTGAACATCTGTGGAGTAATTGTTTTTCTGTGATTTTTAATTCTTTCCCTGTTTCCTTAGGTGGTTGATTTTTTGTTTGGTTTTTTGTTTTGTTTTGTTTTGTTTTTTGTTTTTGTTTTTTTTTTCTTTTTTTTTTCCATGCTGACAGTTGTAGTTAGCTGCCTAATTGCAGAGTTGTTGCAAATCTTGCTTCTTCAGACAGGTGCTAATGGCAGTAATTGATTAATGAAAAGGACGTTAAGCTGTCATTATATAACCACTGAAACGTTTCTTTCCATGTCATGGTCAGTGGCTCTCATTGACCCTGCTGATTAGATCATAATTGTGAAACGTCCTACTGGAAGTTCTGAGGTTCAGGTAAGGGCAGGAAAGAAGATGCTTTTAGTGCTGTTTTATTGTCAGACCATGTTTAAAAATAATACAGAATTTTATTGAGGCATTTCACATATAAGATATAAATTGTTCATGGGAAAAATATTGCTCACAAAGGTAACTTGGAATATAGGCATAAAAGAATATAGACATACAACATTTATTCTCTGATTTCAAGAACAGGTATTTGTATTTCTCTTTTATAATATGTGACATATATATAGATGTATATATACACACCTGAAAACTTCAGATTTTGGCAAAATTAGTCTTTTACTATTGCTTTTATTATTTGTTTGCCTCATTCACACAATCTCAAAAGTCTCTACCTGTATGTGTAATTTAACAATAGGTGCTCATGTAGAATGTTAATAATTACAGAATAAGATTTAAATAATTAAGTAACCAAATGAAGCACTTCACATGAAAAAATGCTAGAATTAAAGCTTTATATGTACATTTTAAGTTTCCATATAGTAGTTTATAAGTCTTTTTCTCCTTGAGTGTAATTTCTTGTGGCTTTGAAATGCAAACTGGAAACCCCATATAGCTTCAGCTGATTATGGAAAACCTAGTTCTGCTGCCCAAACCTCTGCTAATGCTGTAACACATAGAAGTAGAGTATTTCCCTCACTCCCACTTCGCGTGCAGGTAGACAGGAGATAATCCACATGTTTAACCAGTGCTGTACATAAGAGGAATATTTTCAGTTATTGACTATGGGAGAGCATGAGTGTTGGCTGGTGAAGACTTTTCTGCCCCTTTCTACTGAATTGCATGTATTTCACTTGCTCTCTTCCAGCCTCTTCCAGCTTACCTTTTTTGTCTTGGCTCTTTTATCTCTATAGTTCCAGTTCCTTATTCTTCTTGCTCAGGACCTTTTGTTACATGGTCCAGATCTCTGCCCTCTCTTCCTCTCCTTTGAGAAGATTTCTTTCTTTTATCTGCCCTACTGTCATAAGCATCGATCTGAGCCATTATTAGTAAAAGTGTCTGCTGTACTTTGCATAAGAGGCAAATATAATGAACATGCCCCCAGCAACTGATGATCCTTAGGGGAAAGTATAATTTAAATTAAAAACTTGCTGTTCTTTCTAAAGAATCAGTTTCTATAGGTTCCTTCAGTGCAGGTTTTCCAAAAAGTGTAAAAATCAAAAACTGTGCAAGATCAGTCTGCTTGGTTTTATGGCTTTTCTGCAGCCCAAGTGAAATGCATTCAGGTTAGCTGGTTCCCGTGTTGCCATCCTGTCTAAACTTTCTTCCGGGCTAGAAAACTGATAAGTATCTGATAACTGCTGTGGAGACAAAACAGAAACATAAAGATCATATGTTGTGTAATCATCCTGATTACTCTGAGCAGTACTATGCTGCAGGTTTCACTAATCAAGATTAATTGTGATCTAGGCTACGTGAACTGCCATGTAGAGTGGATTGTAATTAAATAAAAATATAATCATTTTAACATTGTGCCACTAATACATATTTACAATAGGTAGTACTTTTGAAAAGACTCTTATTCCCTACAGTGATTAGGAAGCTGAGTTATACTTTTTACTGCACAGATGTTGTTAAAAGCTCATATTTCAGGCCATAAAGACTTATTATACTTGAGGTTGTACAGCAATAGAAAAATGGTTTGTGCATCTGTCTGTTGTGTGAGACATTAAAAAAATCTGGAACAGTAGTGATTTATGGAAAATCTTACTTGTGTATGTGTGTATATATATATGTTTAAATATCTAAAGTTACATATTTAAAACATATTTTATATGTGGGGTGTTTATAGTGGGGTATTGCTATGGAAAAATGCTTTGAAAGGGCTTTACAATTCAGAGGAAGAAAATATTTAATAGAGTGTGTAATAAGAGAATCGCCTCTGTTTCAGCTTTCTCAGCATGAGCTGACAGGTCTTAACTTGACTTCTTTCACATGGTATCTTTGAATTTTTATCTAGAAGTACAAATGCTTCTCTTTGAGGCTTAATGAACCAAAACGTTTTGGGGTATGTATACTCAAGTTGTTTTGTATGGGGGCCTAAATCTGTATTCTATATTCTGTTGTGTCTTCTGACAACTAGAAATGTAATAAGCCTAAGTATTTCTTCTTTTCATAAGGAACAAGGAGTGCATCCTAGGCAACCATACAAAAGCATAAAAAAACCTAAGCATGCCAAGTGGATTTCTGCCCATGTGCAGAATATTTGTTTTCGGTGACTTTTGTCTCTGCTGCCACTCTTCCTGACTCTTGACCATTGCTTTTATTAGATACTGCTTTATTGGGTGTCTGTGCTTCCATCCTCATGCCACTCACAATAATGGAGTATGTACACCCCAGAACATCTTTAAATATGCTGGTTGGGTGGGTTCTCCATTATCCAGGGCTCTGCCTCCCGGCAGCTTCCTGCCCCGGGCAGGATATTACTTGGAGAAGGTTATTTACTGACCTTGCACGGGTTCAGCAACAGCCATGCTGGTGGTGGGAGTGTATCAAACACTTGCAGGGAGATTGTATTGATGTTTAGTGGGGGGGAAGCCACGGTGTCATGAATAGAGCCGTCTTGTGTGCTCAGCTGAGATCTTATCTCTGAGCACCAGATACAGTGGGCTTTTTCTAAATGTGATTTTCTTTTAAAAGATGTGCATGTTAAAACCGAAGGAAATTAAATTCAAATGTGCTCTCAAGATAATATTGAGTCAAGTAAATAAATGGATAAAAGCAAGGAAGCTCTTACAATGCCCAGGGTCTCTCCTCATCCCTCACTGGCTGGCTGGACTGCTGCAGGTGTGCTGCCTTACATGCGGCCTCTAGGATCAGGTCCTGCTCTGTGGTCTCCAGGCCCGTATTACTCAATGGAGTGACCCATGAGCAAACACTTGTTTGGGGGTCCTGTTCTTCTGCTTGGAAGATGTATTTTTGAGCTCCATTCCCAACAGTTCCCTTGTGGTGTGGCCAGCTCTCAGCTGTGGGTACAGGGTGAATGCCAGGGCCCTCTGAGAACACCCTCTGTTTTCAGCCTCAGATGGGCCACAGAACATCCCTGTTACTCTGTCATTTGAATCTAGACAATGAAAATATATTTTCTATATAAATTATCTCAGAAAATTTTCCCTTTTATAGAAAAGCATAATCCTAATTAAAAAATGCAAAGCCTGTGGATTTTTTTTTTAAACAATCATATCAAGACAGACAGTATATTTTTCCCTTCTCAAGTCTGCAAACATAACAGAGACACTTTTAAGATGGGCCTCTTTTATTTATTGGCGTCTGTCTGAAAATGTAAATACCATCATGTGTGTCAGACAGTACTGAACCTGCCACCTGTGCCAGCTCTTCTCCTTGGGAGTGAGGAGCTTCACGCGACCTGAAAATGATCAAAACTGTCTTATTTCGTGGCTGACTTTGAAGATGAGTCGCTCTAAATTGCTTGTGCCTCAGACACTGCAGTGTCAGTAGCAGAGCTCTAACTAAGGGCAGTTTCCCCCCATCCCATTCCTGAGCCGCCGAGTGGGTCAGAGGTGTGGGTTGCACAGGGAGGTTGCACTACGAGAGGGAAACAAAAAATCATTGCTCTGATTAAAACCATAATTTTTTCAACCTACAACCACACAGTATCAGAAAATTTGTCTTTTCTAACCAAATGTGCAATGAATATTGTTTATCCAACCTTAGTAAGTGAGGCACTATTACTTTCCCAAGTGAGTATAATTAAAACATGTTATTAAGCCTTAGCAGTTTTGCAGTTTTGCCCAAATTAATGAGACTGTGAACTTTATAACCATAGTTTGAATATTGTCACAATTGACACTTAGGTCCTTCTATATCTTCTGTTTCTTATGTAATGGTGGATGCCTTTGGAGGGTACATCCAAAGGATGGGCAGTTTCTGTACTCATGCCTGCTCCTGCTGTCTTTTTAAAGAAGACTTCCATGCTTTTCTGTATCCATAAAACATGTGATTTCCTCCCTGTGGAAACAGTAAAGAAACTGGACAGGGAACAGTCACATTTATTTAATTGCAACTGTTTAAACTGAAATTTAACCTTGAGTATTAAATGCTTTGCTGAGTCTGGGTTTGGATGGGATGAGATGATTGCAACAGGAAACGGATCCTTCTTGGCACTTTCCCAGGCTTCCAGGCTCGTAGAGGTGTTGCTAATGTTGTGTGCGGTTAGTTGTTGAGGATTTTGAAAAGGGAGGGAGTAAAACCACCTTATCAGAAGATAAAATGCTTTTTTGCCCCCCATTTTCTCCTCACTGAGGAAGACCAGATAGTTAAGTTTCAAACTCTTCTTAGCTCTACCTTATGTAAACTTTGGATTTCCAGGAATTTATGGTATTACCAGTCAAAATAATAATTTCATCCAGCACTCATTACATATTATTGCTGAATTCTAATTGTGGGGGGAAAGAAGAGAAAAACCTCATTGTTTTCCATCATCCTGTTTTGACCTTTGAGTTACTGATTTTTTTTCATACATCAGTTCAACTTCTTTTTCATACATCTATTTAACTTCTTGCAAGTATCTCAATTCTGCTTCCTTTTAATAAAATTGGATGGAAAAGAACTTATAATTTCCTTACTCCTTATCTTTAAATATGTTTAATAATTTTTTTTTAATTGTTAATTTTGCCTGGTATTTGAACTTACACTGTTCCTTTTTTGGCTTTCGTAATAACAAGGATTTCCTTAGAGTTTCAAGAACAGCTTTAACTGAGATAAACAAATGTGTGTACAATGAAACATCTTTTATGTAATTTTGTTTCTACATATGTTACAGTTTCCCCTTCATCTTTAAGTGAGAATAGTGCCTATATGACATGTACATACATATTTTTTACACCTACATACACACATAGCCATGTGTGTTCTAACTTATGCTATTGTCGCTTAAATTCTTACATGATCTGTTGGTTGTCTTGTTCCCTGGGAGCTGATTTTCTTTTAAAGTTGAAGCCTTTCTAGGAGATGCAGTAAAATGAGATTATGGTTAGATTTCCACTAAGTAATCTGTATGGATTGACTATTGCTGAAGGCAGTTTTTTTTCCTGAACAAAAGAAATGTGACTTTCTCTGCTTGCGTTTATTACTTTTAAATTAATGTAAGTAGTGTAAATCAGAAAGGCTTAGTATGGCAAACGTAGCACAGCTATTTAATACTTAGATGAGAAGCACTGGAACAAATGGCAACAAGGCATTTTACAAAAGTGATCATAATGCTGAAACCAAAAGTCTGTGTTTTCTCTTGGTTAGGCTTTGATTTTTATGACCAGAAGAGATATTCTGGTCTTCAGGGATGGTTACCATTTATTTAAAAAATTCGTATGTGATCTGACAGAGGGTCTCTATTTCAGCTGTGATTTGATTTTTTCCCTGCCACCTTCAGAGGTTCTCTGCAATTTGCTATCAGTCCTTCTGGTATAGATAATGGGCTAAGGAAGTAGGCAAAGAACCCTTGCAAGTTCAAAGAGGTAAACTACAATAAGCACTTTAGTCTTACAGGACTGAAACAAAAAAAGCAACATCCGCATAATTACGTATTAGGATAAAATACTGCGTTTTTCATAATAAAAATGCTTTGTGGAGTTTGTTCTCATTAAATTAAGGTTAAACATTTGGAGTTTGAGTTTCTGTGTAACAGCCTACCAAAGGGGTTGGAGAAGGTCAGGTTTGGACAAAAGCTCTATTGTCCAGATATTTATTTAGGGTGGAGGCAGCTGGCCAGTTTTAGCAATACAGGATATCACTTGGGGACAGTGGGCACTGGAAGGGCTGGTGTGGGGCTGTATTGACTCACACTGCTTTTTTCTACTGAACGACTCTGCAAGAACAGATGTGCTGGAACAAGGGTAGGAAGGAAGGTGCTTTCCATCTGGATGTATGTTTGGCTAGTGGAGAAAACCAGGTAATAAAAGAAGAAAAAAGAGAGTGGAAATAAACAATAATAAAAAGCTTAAAGAAATGAATCTTGGCTTTCTCACAGAGCTGTGAGAAAAAGCAGCAAAGATTTCACAAAAGCCTTTGTTAGCCAAAAGTGTTTATTTTTTTTTTCCCCATCTCCCCATTCTCATTTAGTGATAACCTTATTCAAAGTAGCAAATTTAGATGAAAATTATAATTTATTAATCTTTGGCTTACCTTTTAACTTTCCTGTAATGGAAAATAAACTCTCAGATTCCTTCTAGTGGAGGGCTTTTAAGCCCTCTACAACTGAAAAAAATAGTAAACTTTTTTCTTATCCGAATCATTTTTTACAGGGATGGCTGTTAGCCAAGGAGCTGATGAACAAAGCAGTGAATTACTAAAAATTGTTTTTACTAGAAATCTTTTTATCAGTGCATTTTTGGCAATGGTCTGATTGAACAGAAATATATAGTTGAATCAAAAGCACTTCAGATACAGACTTCTTGATCTGGGGAGGGCTTGGTGCTCAGAAGGAATCCAGTAACACACCTCCTCACTTAATTTTTTTGAGTTGTGACCTGTAGTGCTGGCACTTGGCAAAGGCAAAAGAGATGCTTCCTTCCATGTTTAGTAGAGATCTTAACTTTTTTGAAAAGTGTCTTGTAGCAAAATAGTAACACTTATTTGATTTAAATATAATTCAGAAATGATTATGTCTGTCTTCAGATTAGAAGAATCAAAGAAATGAAAACCTAACTTTTCTCACCAACTTGTGATAGCAGTTAGTCAAACTTGCTGTAATTAACACAGTCAAACTTTATTGGTACCATTTCTCCTATAAGCTTTCTTAAGTAGTTCTTTGGAGAAGGAAATTGAGAAGTAGGAAGATCAACTCAACTGTAGTGTTGTTTTAAAGGGGGTGATGTTTTCCATGATTATTCTCTCTGCTAATTGTTTTTTTTAATAAAAAGGTCTTTTGAGCTAAATATGAAGTCCTTTGTTTGAGAAGAATTTGTATTTGCTTTAGAGAAGTGACAAGATTTAATCTGTAGTTCCATTGAGGGCAGAAAAAGTTAATAGAAATGTTATTGAAAACACAGCACAACTGAAAATATAATGCCAGTTTTAGGCAAACACAAAGCTAAACGAAGCCCATTCTGTACTTTCATGCAAAGAAGTTCTGCTGTGGGGAGAAAATATGAATATTAAAATTTACTACTGATTTTAAAGAGATTACAGAGGAAATATAGACACAAGTTGCTTGTCTGTGAGAAAGTGATAAAAATCTTTTAGATGTGAATTTCCTTTGTTTCTTTTTCTTCAGGAAAAATATTGACAGGTGATTTTGGGATAATATATAATTAATTGTTACAGAAAATTCCATTTTGTTTTTGAAGCAGAGAAGGAAAAAAATTAATTTAAACAAAATACATTTTTTTGATTCTTAAAAATAGTCTTAATCCATCAGTAACTTTACCATAATATTGTTTTTTCTCTCTACGTGCATTACACCTATACATTTATCCATTTTTGCCTTAAATGAGCTAGGCAGACTACCAATTACTTGCAAAGAATCCTCCATAGTGTATTCTAAAGGTTTCAAAGCAGCCACCACTTGCATCATTATTGGATACTTTATTGAGGCTTGTAGGAAATGATGCTTAACTCTTCAGAGATGACTTGTTCCTCTTCAGATGGCTTTCTTCAGAGTTTATAGACTTCAGTTTATTTTTAATCCTGTGATATAGGATCACTTCTTATTTTTGCATGTTTAAAGTTCTCTTCTGTCCTCCCAGTACGCTTCACTGTTTGTGATATCTGACTATTTTTCTTTCTCTATGCTGGTCATGTTGCCATCCACTGTGCAGCTTGGTCACTGTATTGAAGTACAACTCTTAAGAAAGGTTGATTGTAGATACTTGAGATCAGAAGATGTAGATATTGTTCTGATCTTTTCTTTACTGCATTTTTTCAGTCACTTACCATGAATATAATTGTCCCCAAGCCTGTGGTAACCATACCTCACTTCTGTATTAAAATGCTGCTTTTTTATCTTGTAGCAGGTGTCTGGACAGAACAGTCTGATGTTGTCTTCTGTGCAACCTTACTCCTGATTGGGGAACACCATCAGGAATAGTCACACTATGTGACTTAATCGTTTTTATTCTTACAATGGGAGTATGACTACATAGCAAATGGAGAACACTGCCAGGTGTGCTGAGTCTCTGTTGCTGAAAGTTCATCTGACAGCAGAGGGAGCCTTGGTTCAGACACCTGAATTACATGCATACATTTCAATTATGCTGATACCAATTACAAGTGAATCCTTTTCCTGGCACAAGTGTATTGGGACTGTTATGAAGTTGTGTCTGGCAATACCTCATGTCAACCACCAAGTATTGAGCCTGCTAGCTTGCAGACTTAATTACTAATCCATGGCTTACTTTTGCAATCTGTTGTGCTCAACAGTACTGGGACTGTTGATAAGTCTATCAGTTTTTACTTGGTCACTAACACAGCACCAGCATTAAATTCTAAATGGCAGCCTGTGTGTACATTGCTTGGGCTATCTCTGATAAAACATTAATCATCTCAAGGTTCCATTCAAACCCATTGATACAAATTGCAAAATGTAATTTAGCTCTGAGAATAGAATTAATGTTTTCTAATAGCTCTAAGCTATTTTATGATTTATTGGTTCCACTGCTTGAGGGTTTTTATAATCTAAATTGGTGATTACAGATGATACACAACATTGTGTATCATAAATAGGAATTATGTGTCTGGTGAAAACGATAATGGGTTTTTGTACCTTGTATGTATATTAGTACATTCAGTGGTATATTAAAGCCTATTTTAGAATCGGAAGATAATTTTACCCATATATAGATCTTCCCAGCTCATTCAGTCAGTGAACCTGCAGCTATTTACTGGTCCTCCTCTAATTTAATAAATATGTGTTGCATCAGAACATCATAAAATTAAAGGTACACCTGTGGGATCTCATTATCTATGATATGCTCTTCTTTAGAACATGATTTTTTTTTTTTTTGCTTATTTTTGAGGAGGCAGTTAAGTCTGTAATACTGTTTGTGATTTCTGACAAATTTTCAGTCCAATGGTTAATTGGTGATGAATATATTTACCGGTTATGTTTGGGAAGATTATTTTTGCATAGCCAAGTCCACTATTGGGTGACACCTTAGTAAATATGGAGAAGATGAAGTGAACACCTTTTTGGACAATGGAAATTTTATATACTTTTGTGAAAGTTTTAACATGTGCTGTTATTTTTATTTGCTGACTCAAATTTCCACCCTGCAGTGTAGATGAACAGCTTGATCCTGTCTCCTCTTTCTGTTGTCACTGGGTTGGTAGGCTGCCATAATCATTCTCAACAACCAGTGGTTTTGAAAGGTTCTTACTGTTGTAGAAATTGAAAAGGTGTAGTGATTAAAAAAAAAAAAAGAAAAATCATAGAATGGTTTGGGTTGGAAAGGACCTTCAAAGATCATCTAATCCAACTCCCTGCCATGGACAGGGACATCTTTCTCTAGATTATGTTACTCCAAGTGCCATCAAACCTGACATAGAACACTTCTAGGGATGAGACATCCACTTCTCTGTTGCCCCAAAGATGAGGTATCCATAACTTCTGTGAAAGTAAGCATGATACCTATGGGAGATTATCTGGAACAACTGGCTCGTAATAGTGATCTGTAAATTGCTCCCCTAAACCTTCATTCATTTATTTTAATTTAATCTTAGGAAGAATAGATGTTAGAATACCCTGAATGAATATTGGTTGTTTTTCCTTTTGTTTTTCATAATGTGAAGATATGCAATAAAAGTAAATGTCAAATTTAAGTAGAGTTAATGACATAGTGATTTCTTGATAGAAATAAATTATACTGTAAACCAAAGTATTTCTTATCAAACAGTGCAAATTGGTATGTATTTCTTATTTATTATGTATACATCTAATTATAGAGAAACTCACTTCAGACAACGCTTTCAATGAAACAAGGAAGTCATTTATTACATTCCTCCTAGACTTTGTAAAGCACTCAGCTTTCATGTGATGACCATTTATGATTATTTTTATTATATAAATACTTAGATAAA
This sequence comes from Pipra filicauda, assembly GCF_003945595.2. Classification (NCBI taxonomy): domain Eukaryota; kingdom Metazoa; phylum Chordata; class Aves; order Passeriformes; family Pipridae; genus Pipra; species Pipra filicauda. The sequence goes on from NW_024104310.1 coordinate 1,858,888, forward strand.
GAGAAATGGGTGCCAGCAGTGAATTGAATAAAACCCCCAATTGACCAGTAACTCAATTTAGTTTAGAATTTCTTTAGAAAATACAGTGGTATTAATCAGGAGAGAACACTTCAAGTATAAAATTCAATTTTCTTAGTGGAAAATCAGTTTGCTTTATCAAAATCTTAAGGTCTCTTTACCCCTTTCTCTCCCCATCATACAATTCTTCTTTTGCAGTAAGGCTAAATCAGATTTGTCTGAAGCAGTAATTGGTGATTATCTCCTAACTGCAAGATATAGTTGAGCCTCTTTGGTTAATCCTATCTTGCTTGCCATCTATAGTGAGTCACAGCAAGGCAAGGAAGAGAGAGGACTTGAAATGTGATTTCTGAGATCATTTTTACTATGAAGTGTAGTTATGTCCAAGAGCTCTGCAAATTGTGGAGAGAAGGGCGATTGGACCTCAGCAAAGAGATGTGAAAAGGTTTGGGTGTGGAGGGGCTTCCTGTCTCAGGGCAATGTTCTGTGGTATGTGGGAGGGATCCCAGGTTGTGTTCTTTTACTGTGGAAAAGTAGAAACCCTGTGGAGAAGTTTTTTGTAATTTTCTAAGCTTTCTTGTGCACCCTTGCATAATCTGTTCATTATTTGGACTAATGAAGTGTTACAAGATGAAATTTACCTAATGGAAAAAATCCCTACTTAACTCTACAAAGAAATTAAAAATGAGAAGTGAGGATTATTTATGCTTATGCAGTGTTCTGCATTCTATTAAAAACCTGGGTTTTGCTTCACACTCGAGGAAGGATTTATGTGTGCCAAAACATTTCATCATCATTATTATTATTGTTAGTATTATTATTAACAACTGTGTAGTCTAATAAAAGTTATCTATCACTTCAAATCTTGACTTTCTTGTTTTATTAATACATCTTAGCATCACTTTGTCAAAGATGACACAGGTCTTGTAGAAGTAAGTCTCTTCTGAGAGATGCTAAGAACCTTTGAAGTGACCCCTTTTAGAGCCAAGAGGGTGATTTATAAATTTATTAGCAAAATTTTCTCCTAGAGACAGCTTCATTAGATGTTATATGGGAAAAGAAAGGTTTTAGAAGTTCAACCAGTAGTTAGTTCTTTTTCTATATCCCAGAAAACCTCACTGCACCTTTAGTGCCAGGTTCTTGGCTCCTTGGCTAGAACCCCCATTGCTGTCAGAACAAACCTCTGTAGTATGGGAAGAGAAAAGCAAAATGGTAATGAGATTGCAATATCATAGTTTATGAATTTGTTATGCATCCTCTTTCTCTAGTCTGTATTGCTTTAAGTTTTGGAGAGTAGATCAATATGATAACTTACATATCAATCTCTAGGTAATGTTGATAAAACTAATAACTGCAAAGGAACTCTTTCATAAATTATTAGTATTTATGCCTTGTGCTCTTCCAAAGTATTTTTTACAGTATTTTGATATACTCTTTAGTGATACTGTGGTGGAAGGAAGGCAGGTTATTTTTTTTTTTAATGTGAATAAGCCATATATAATTTTGTTAGTGCAAGTATATATATATATATGTATATATATATATATATATAAGCTTCTTCCAGAGCTTCCCATTTTCAATTTGCCATACATTTGAAATGATGTTTTCATAATCTTACATCAGCAGAATGCTTTGTCGTCCTACATATTGCTGTAGAAAATATACTGAAAATCTCTGCTACCTGGTAAAAATTTATTAGTTGTTCCAAAAAAGCATCTTGACAGTATTAGGACTGTATCTTACATGTTTGTATAATACAGTAAACTGAATTTTCAGGCCATTGGCAAATCTTGTGTATGTAAAATCCATTTTTAGCTACTTTGTGACTGTCCTTAAATCCCGTCTCTTAAGACGTCAGTTGAGCAATTGCAAAGCCTCTAAAAAAACTGTAGCACAACATCTGTGATTTCAACAAATCTCTGCTTCTTGCGTTGGTACATTGCCTGAGAGTGCCTGGGATGCAGCCAGGCTCAAAGACTCTAGGTCTGCAAGGTTAGCTTGGAGACACATCACTGAGAGTATATGAAACAGAAAACAGTTAAGGGAGGTCGTGGGGGAAAAAGAAAAGCATTTAATTTGTTAGTAATTGTTATTAGCATTTTAAACCTAAATAGCTTCATATAAATCCCTCTCCCAATCCCCCCGTTCTTGAGATCAGCCAATATATGAAGTTAAATGTAGTCTAGGCTGCATATTCCTTGGGGTCCCTTCCAACTCTGAATATTCTTTGAAAAACTCTAAAAACTTAAGCAATTTTTGCACATACAATTGTGGTCAGTACTTATATTACTTTGTTTACATTAGAACTTACTGAAGTAATCATATAGTAACTACTGGTTTTTTTTTTTGGTGGGTGTTTTATTTTGTTTTGTTTGGCTGGAGAATGGGTTATTCCAACAAGAGGATTCATTAACTTTTATTGTCCATTGCTAAAATATGAAAGGTTTAACTGAAAGGTTTAACTGAACAAAGACATGGGAACAGTGCATGCAAGATGGGTGCTTGCTTTAGCAGGTAATTTAATTTCACAATTTTCTGAATTGTGTTTGGGAACTGAGACGGTTAGAGCCAAATACATAGAGGTTAATGTCTCAATCCATTCACTCTTTTTTCTCATGGTGAAGATCTTGCTTTTAGCCATATGTTTGGTGGTGTCAAGCAACTGTCACCCTCAGTGAAGGGTTTGGTACAGCACCGTGAACATCGACAGTGCTGAGATTCTCTGACTAGTGCTTGCACCTGGTCAGCTCTGTGGGCATCATGGTGTTCTGGCATAGGAATAAAAAATGAGCTTATATGTCCTTAATTTTCATATTCATGTCTTACTCTTCTTGCTTTCCATACTTGGGAGTAAGATTTCAGATTCCTTTTTAGAAAGTGCTTTAACTACTGGTTGTTTGCGGTTTGTTTTCATTTTGTCCTGGAAAAATTGCAGTAACAGAGAGGAGGCTGTAACTAATGTATGGTCAAACAGAGATATTTTGTCCTTAAAAGACAAAATAGTAATAATTATTTAGGCCAAGAGGGTATGACAGCAGTCATATTTTTCTTCTCATTTCTGGTAAGCAGGAAACTGTCAAAGCTTGTTTTTTTCCCCTGGAAAAATATTCGCTGTCTTGTGAGACATTTTTAGTGCCTAAGCAATATAATTACTGCTCTTCTAAAAAATAGGGTTTTGTTTTGTTGAATTGCTAATTGCGTAGTTTTACAGAGAATTGGTATGTGTATTTTCCTCCCAGTCCCCAACCCCCAATGAATGTAAAAACACATGGGGATTTTTTTTGCCCCTTATATATTTCTTATTGATCAGACAAAATTCAGAGTGGGTGAACAAGGAATAGTAGGCAAGTTTCTGGCCTGTTACTCTTCCTTGTAGTTCCTGCAAGTCTGTCAAAATGCAATTTCTGAAAACAAGTAACCATTACATAACTTCAAGCTACTCTTTGGGGTAGAATGGCAGCGTGCTGCTTTCATCATTTGCATTTTCCAGTACTGTTGTGTGATGGTGCATGATGTATCTGGCTGGTGAGATCAGAGCAACTAATTTCCTGCTGATGTGGGTTGGCTTTTCAGAAGTGGTAAGAGGATTAAAGTAAATTCTATGTCCAAGAAATGTTGCCATCTCTAGTTGTGTGCTTGCAGATTTTGAGAATGAATATGTTTGTGGATATAATGGACTGCATAAGAAAAGAAAAAAATTACCTGATTTGATTTTTGAAATCTGAATTCTCTGTTCTTAGACAATTACTGAAGGCATGATTAAATTTAATTGTTTGAATTTTCAGTTTAATAAGTATTTTTGTAATTGTGGTTTCTTTAAGTTCCATTCAGAAACTGATGATGAGAAATGAGATTTTTCTTTTTTTTTTGTTAGTTATTAGTATTCACAGCTCTATCAAACTGCTGTTAAACTCTTCACTTGTTTTTGTCACAAGAGATGATGGAGCAAGGTTGCTTAGAAACACTGAGCCACACTCGCAATGGGAGATATCAATCTGTTCTGTGTATTCACCTGCACATGCAGGGGAGAAAATTGAGTTTCTCTACAGATTATGTTAATTCATTGCAAATTTGTTTTATCCATACTATGCCTAAATATTCATAAACAGGCATTTTGTTTCATTAGATATAGTGAGAAAATGTAAACTATTGACTTTTTTAAAAACAGTCACTTCAAAGTATGAGAGATCTAATTTGCTTGTATGCCTTCCAAAAAGAAAATGTTTTTATTCTTGGCTGAGTTAATCAACTTGCCTTTTATTGACAAATGGCATATACTGAAGATTATTTCATGATCTATTTAAAACAATTTTTTATAAATTCCTAGCTTTAGTCTTCAGTTCAAGAAAATATGTCTGCTTGACTACCAACAGCAATTACATTTTTCCCTAATCTAGTGAAATTCTTGATCTTTTTAAGACCGGCCTAAAAATAAACCAAGTCACTCAAGGAATACAATTTTGATCTTTTCAGCTGTGAGTAACTTTGCCTATTTTTAGACTAGCTGTAATTGTACACTAATGTGCTGGAAAAGATAAATGTAGCTTTTTATCACTCTAACTTCTAAGCATTTCAATTATTACACTTATTAAATATGCTGAAAATGCATATATTTCCTCCTGTGAGTCTGGAATAGACTTCAGTATATTTTCAAGAGTCTTAAAATTTTCGTATCACTAAGCTGCTATCCCTCTCTTTAACACACAAGTTATTGTATAGTGGGTTGTTGACATGGGACCCTGCTTTGTTTTCCTTACTTTATGCTGAACTCATCCTCTTTACATCCTAAAGAGGAAGAAATCAGATTAAAAGTAAAAGCTACACAATAGTGATTCTGTAAAGCTATAAAATGCTTATGACTAGTTCATACAATAAAACGATAGAAAATAATTCCTATAACTATAGTGGTGTCAGTGTTGTAACAGACCAATAAAATGACAAGTGTGAATAAACAGGAAATAATTTAATTATCACTTTAGTTTTCACTATGATTTTAATATAATTCAGAATCAAGTAATATAATTTGTTAAAGCCTATTACATGTTGCTAATAAGTAAATTAATCTGATACCTGTAGATCTAGATATCTTTAAATTATATCCTTGTCTGGATTGTTGCATGCTTAAAGTAAGTGAATAGGAATTTTCATACAAAAGATAGATTCTAGGAAAAAACCCAACCCAGCCCAACTCCAAAACGCAACAATAATTTATTATGAAATACATCCTTTGGAGTTGTTACTGGAAAATATTTGGCAAAGTTCTTTTTTTTATTTTATTTTATTTATTATGAGCATAGCATGGAGCTAGAGAGGAAATGATATCTCTAGTACTTTAACTTTGTGGTGCCACCATTGTCTCCTGTATCTTCTCTTTAGATCAGATGTGTGTCACAGGAAGACATGAAGATACCAGAACTGTGGTCTTTGTCTTTTTACATTTCTAGTTTTTTGCCCCACGTTGTGCTATCACAATCCATTTTATATTTTTGCATTGAACACTGCTTCACATTGCAGAACAGGATTTGTTGTGTTCTTTTCAATTTGACTCTTCATTGACTTCCTAGTCCGTGCAGTTGGGTTTTTTTCCCTCCTCTTGCCACCTTCTGGCTGTTGTTGCAGCAAGTGGCTGTATGTTTGAACACAACTATGGAACAGGTGTGCAGGTATCTGAGCAATTTTTGATCCTTTAGTTTTTTTTATTAGCAAACGGTATTTAGAAAATACATGCTTATTATGCTACAAAATCAAAACTCTATCAAGTCAACCAGGTAAGGAAATGGTAAGGAGCCAAATCTTTCTTGAAGGAAACAACATGGAAAGATTTCAGGAGGGCAGGTAGGATGTATTCATGTGATAAGAATAGATGAACCTATTACTGTGGCAAAGTAAAATATACATTCTTTGTAACACTCTTATGGTGAAATGAAGGTATTTGTAGCAGGCAAGGGGTATATGCTTGGTCAGTACAAACAGCTCATCTATTGAGTTCTAACTCATTGTCTTCCATAGTCTTAATTGTGCCCATAGCTAATGAGGGCCTTTCTGTTGGTGGTGAGAAATGTTTCTGGGAAAATGTGAGATTTCTTTTTTGGACTCTTTGTGCTTAGCAGAAAATGCTTCTTTACTCCAGTTTCAGTTAGTTCCCTGCTTATCAGTTCAGCTGACTCCTTGCTACTTGCTGAGCTGATTCAGAGATGTGTTTTTCAGTGTTTGTAGTATATTGAGCCTCCCAGAGCAGGAGGACAATTACCCTGAAGAAAAAAAATAAGCATTCAAAGTAATGGTAATTGATTGTTAATAGTAGTCCTTAATATTGAGTATTTTTTCCAAATTAAAATGGAGCTGAGTTGAGAATGACTAACAGTCTTTGTGGAACAGACCTTAACCTACCCCTTTGGCTGTTAAAAGGAAGTGCATTTCATAGCTGTGTCTTGAGATAAACTCCTGTCTTTTTCGGTAGAGAACTGTTTCAGGCTGTTCAGACTGTGTATGAAAACAATCCAGGATTCAAACCATCCATGTCACTAACTACCAATGGAACTTTGCTAGAAAGTTGTGCTCTGAGTGAGATCCCAGCATAAAACCTCCTACATATATTAATGAGGCGAATTCTCGGGGGAGAGTCTGTACATCAGATAAGGCAAATGCATGAGGAAGCAGAACTGAAAATATTCTCAAGAGTAAAATTGAGAGGGAAGCAAGTTGGATACTCTCTTATTTTCTTATGAGTTTGTTTCTCCTGGCTCTGTGATGATTCCTGACATTCCCTACAGCAAGAGCACTGGGATTTTGTAAGACTGAGTCTGGTGCCCAAGCCTCTGCCCGCTGCCTTCAGGCTGCAATGCAGGGTGTGTCTTTTTGCAGTGCTTGCTATGAGCTGTTGGCATCATTTTAGAGCATTTGACACTGAATTATGAGGTCCAGTATTGCAGGTTGATTGTTTGGGCGGTAGGGGAAGGATGGGAGTGATGTGCTGTTTTGATGAAAGTGGAGATGGCTATTACAGACTACAGGCTCCTCTTCTTTACTTGCTAGCTAAGATGCAAATAGAGCTGCAGAAGGAATGATGCCTACTGTTCTCACTTCCCTTTACTCACCCTGACGACTGTTTAAATTCATGTTTTATAGCTCTAGGATAGGTATGTTTTTCACCTCTTCTGACTTCCCTTGCTGCTGACCCTCAAAAAATCCCCCAACAAAACCCAACTCAACCCCAAAAACAACAGAAAAAAGCAACAACAGCAAAAAAATCCCAAGCAAAACCAACTAACCAACCAACCAAACCCTTTAAAATGCTTAACACCAGGCACAGAATTCAGGTTTTGGATGACAGTGAACGATAATGAAGTTGCAGGAGTATTTTTAATACACTTAAACAGGATTTTCTTATGCATTTGGTTTTCCTTGGTTGTAGTTTCTAAAAGTTAATCCTTACTCGTGGATGCATGTGTGTAGCTTATCATGACTAGAATGCTCACAGATAGCAGAGGCATAATTTGGTTCTAATGCTGACTTCTGGACTGGTTTTAGTAAGGATAATCTGGGGGCTTTTCCTTGAACTAAAATCAGAGTGTAGAAATTTTTAGAGTCATCATTTCTGTAAGTTCCTCTGAAGGGTGTGTGGTAGGTGGTACATGGGGGAGAGTTCTCTGTCAATATTTCAGGAATGAGGAGAAGGATCCATTAATGAGAGCTCAAGAAACACACTGCAGTAGGAAATGGTCATGACTATGTTTCTCTCTTTTGCTGAAGGGTAGAAATTGAGGGAATCTGTATTTAAGGTGGAAAGATTTTAAGGTCTTAAATAAATTTTAAAACTAGAAGATAGCATTATAATATTAAAAATCTACTTGGCTTTAGCTTGTTAGGCAGAGATATTCACTATCATGAGACCCCAATCTTGTATTTGTGCTAGAGAACCTCCCATTATCATATGCACAGTAATAATGTCTTTTCATTTTTGCTAATGCCCAAGTTAGTTCACAAATGGAGCTTGTTTTAAATGAGCTAATTTGGTGTCATTATCAGTCAATATATCAGTCGAAAGTGGCTTGTGTATTGCTGATATTTGGGAGCTTTTGCTCTAATGAAGGCACTGGTCTATGCTTTATGTAAAACACATACACCTTTTACTCTCAAGGACTTATTTAATTCACTTTGTGTTTTGTGACATTTTTACTCTTTTTTTTTTTTTTTGAGGAAAAGCAATTATTGTTTCTAAAACAATGCATTGTTACTAGTTTTTGCAACATTACAGTGAATATTCTTTTTCTTATCCTACTTGTTTAGAAGAGTGCTAAACCTAAAAATTTGCTGAAAATTTCCTTGACATACAAAAAGAAATAGTAACTTGCACATTTTTCCCCGTACGTGTTTTTCATTATAAGAAAGATTTATGATTGGTAATACGACTCTGTGAGTTGAGCCACTTTCTGCAGAGCATTATTTCAGCACCTAAAGCAGCAGGAATGATTGGAATGCATGTTTTGCATTTTGATTTCCATCCTATAATGTTGACCTTTAGTTTCTCTTCATTTTTGTCACGTTTGCCTTTCTTTTTGCTTAATGGGTATCAGTGTTGCTTTTTCTTCATATTGATAATAGGACTCAGTATCTTCTGTCTTTGTTCACTGGGAGAGATAAATGCTTTAAACCTTGATTAAATGCCATGTTAGATGTTGAGTTATTATTAATAAACCCACTGGCTTTAAAATCATGCTTAAATCATAGTGTATTCTTTATGTTCCTGTGGTACTGCTGACTGTATTCAGTATGCATTTCTGGTGCAGCTTTGATTGCACAGAGTGAAATGGAAAACATTGTGAGAAGAGGGGATATTGATTTTTCTCCTAGTTAAGCAATGGTTTTCCAAGTGACAGAGCTCAATTATATTATACTGGTTATTGGACTATTTAACATATGCCTTTTTAGTGAAGTGATTCTGGCCAGTAATGTCCTATATCTTAATTAAACCAATATTTTGAGGGCAGTTGGATAGAACATACATTTGAAAATGTAAATGTCAAGTATATTGTACCAAGACTTATCTGTTAAATACTGCAAGGTTACAGCCCTGATGAGGCTGCAGGGAATAATAACAATTGTTCAGCCTTTTCTTTTTCTGTTGCTGTGTAATTAGATCATGATGTTGTCCATTTGATAACTACCAGAAAGTGTAAATTAGAGCAAGTTGGAAGTGGATGTAAGAACATGGTATTTAAATTTTTAATTACTGAGATGGAGTAGGTGCTCCATGGGAGGTCAGCCTGCAGGCCTCTCCCAGAAGACTTGTCAGAAAATTCCACTTCATGGTAAGAAAAATGCTGAGAGAGGGGAAGTGTCTTGAATGGCAAAGACGGCTTAGTCACTTAAAGGAATTAAATGCACTTTTTAAAATAGGTGAGAAGCTGGCAATGTGGCATGGTTTGCTTTTTTAAAGGGTATGGGCTCTCTATATACTTTTTATTTTGAGATATCCTGACTAGTGCTGTGTGGTCATATGAGTCCGTGTGTGTGGAGGGAATCACAGTTTCTTTCACCCAAGCAGCAAGTAGTACATGGCCTGTTTGGGAAGCACTGTATAGATTTACTTAAGTGGGTTGCAGTTTCTGTATTGATCTAAAACCATTGCAAATAAAAATAAAATTAATGGTAAGAGGATCTCATTAACCTTGTTGATTTATACATGTTAAGAGCTCTAAAATGCTGCTTGCCAGGTCTTTTGTTCCAGCTCTTTCTCCCTTCCCTCATCCCCAAGTAGGCACCAATGCTTACCACTGCCAGGTAATGTAAAGCATGCAGAGCAGAACAGTCAGTGCTGTCAACTGTATCAATGCAATGCAGACATGTTTCTCTAGAGCTGAAAATATTGTAATAATTTAGGAAGAATATTATTTTTTCGGGTTGTATGTTTCTGTGTCCATTAAATGCTGAGGACAGTTCTGAGTTTTAAAAACTGACCGGGACAGTGATTCATGCCAAAAGTAAAATAGGGGTGGTTTACAATTACTTTCAGAAATGTTTTTGGATTAGATAAGAATATATGGGTATGGTGAAATATATATATGTAAAATATACTGGTGTTATCCCAGTGTAGTGGGTCAGTGTGATAGAAATAGCTTGCATCTCATACACCAGCACACTTTTGTATTCCACTTGGTTTTTCCTACCTTAGTGTAGCTCTCTGAACAATTCTTAAATGTAGAATATAAAAAATTTAAATATCTTTGAAGTTAGCAGAAGAAAGCAACTTTTCTATAGATGAGCAATCAAGATAAAAATATGACAATCTTTGTCTGAGGGATAAGTAAGCGGCTGTCCTGTTATCTCAGCTTCTGTGTTGTTTTGCAGGGTGTGACCTTTCAGTTCTGTGAGCACACGATAAGGGTATTGGTAGCCCTGATTCTTTCTTAAAATAATGCATAAAGACTAGGGAGAAGAGGAAAAACCAAAGGCTTCACCTTGTAAAGTTTGATGGTATTTACCTTCACGCTCGCAATACTTGATTGATAGCGTATGTGTGTGTGCTGTGGCTGCCAAATGCAGATGCATTTCTCTTCTGGCTACTGCACAGATTTGACACAGTTTGGACATGTAAGGTTTCTGTTCATCTGGATTGGTGAAAACTGCCAGCTGAGGGGAGCTTGCTGAGTGATTGGGCAGTCTGAGTGTAAACCTTTTGTTTTGGAGAAAGTTTAAAAAAACAAAAAAAGCCCACCTCACCTTACTTCATGAAGCTATTTGAGCTCTTTCAAGAGTTCTGTTCTATTCTATGTGAAAACAAAATAGTGCATCCAAACAGATTAAAAAGAGGAAGCAGCAGGACTATCCTACCTCGCAAAGATAGATTAAGACTCTGGAATTTTTGAACATTTTGTGATATTTCTTGAGTTCCTTTTTTTTTTTTTTTACCACCCAACATAAGGATCCTAAAAATAAGGCAGAAAGCATTAGAGTTCCTCAAGATTATTGCTGTTTTATGATCATTCTTCTAAAAAAATGCACCCAACCTTTTACACCTTGCTTAACCTAGGTTTTGAAGATATCTCCTTTCTGTCTTAAAAGTGGGATTATGATCTATTTGAAGTATTTTACATAATAAATGTAACCAAATGTCTTATAAACACATATGGTTTCAAGATTCACTAAAAAAAGAGAAGAAATAGGCCAATTTAATTTATAACCGGGAGATTTTTTTTCTTTTGACAGTGCCATCGTGCCATCGATGTTGACATTGTGAGCCTGTGCTTCCCATGCAGCTACATGAGCCACTGTGAATGGAACGGGGTTGCTTATGCTCTGACAGCTTTGTGATTTATAATCTGCTTTGCTGTCTTCCAGTTAACAGAAATCCCCTCCTAAGGAAGATTCCCATTGATGTCTTGCTACTCTACATGCACTTTGCACTGAAGATGTAGCTCTGTGTGGGAAACATTTCCACAAAGACATGTTACATGAAAGACAGGTACAAAAAGTAACCTTTTAATCTGACTGACATGGAACTGTCCCATATGAAGCACAGGCTCCAATTCTGTTGACCTTTTTGCATGTCAGGGGCTACCTATGCCAGGTGTCCTATTGAACTTAGGTGAATCATATGCACATGTAGTGTTCTACATGCCCACATACATTGGAAGTTTTTGTTTACTCCCTTGTGGGAGTTGTAATTTGTATGGCTAAGTCTTCTCAAGAGGGAGTAATTTTCAGATTTTGAACTGAACATTGGGTTGTGAAAAGCTAATATTCCCACCAAAATGGAAATCTGAAAGACATGTCTTCTCTAGCTTGTTCCTGCTTGCAGCAGTGGTGGTCTTCGTTATCTAGAAGCTCTTTTAATGTTTATGCCTTGATAACTGAGGACAAGAAATAGTATTACCACATTACTTCGTTAATTTTTTTTCCAACAAAAATTCTGTTTTGTTGTCATTGCCAATTTTGGCTAGATCCTTCTTGCCCATATCCTGACAAGTTAGCATCGTGAGGAGTCCAGCAATCAATGTCTCTGGGGGAGAAGGGTGTTGCCTGAACTGGAAGAACACAGGGAGCGAGGCAAGGGCAAGATGTGAAGGGTGTTGGTCCATGCATGTACCTGTCAGTGTGGGAGGGAAGAGGTTTTGGGCTGCATATGGAGAGCTGGATCGAGTCAGGAGAAACAATGTTTGTCTTGGATTTATTTTTTCTCATCTGCAGTTTTTGTTTCTTCTGAATATTACTGAGGATACTGGACTTGTATTTCTTAAAATATTACAATGTTTGCTGTGTCTTTAAAATTATGATAGTTTACTTTTGGTCTTACTGTTAATAAAATTTTCTCTCTAGAGAGATTCCGGGTGGTGAGAGTAAAGAATTAGTAATGCTGAAACTCACATATCTGTTGATATATGGGGATTAATGTGCTGTCTGGAAAATTATAAAATCTATTATAAAGAGCTTGAAGGACTATATTCAGACCTAGCTATTGAAGAAAATTTAGGCTTAAGATGGAAAAAGTGTTCAGCCCTACTGTGTTGTGTACTGAGGGTGGCAATTTAAGTGCTGAGTCCTGTACTTGGATCACAACAACCCCATGCATTGCTACAGGCTTGGGGAAGAACATCTGGAAAGCTGCTTGGCAAAAAAGGACCTGGGAGTGCTGGTTTACAGTCAGCTGAACATGAGCCAGCGGTGTGCCCAAGAGGCCAAGAAGACCAGTGGCACCCCGGCCTACACCAAAAATAGTGTGATCAGCTGGACTAGGGAAGTAATTGTCCCCCGTACTCAGCACTGGTGAGGCCAGACCTTAAGTGCTCAGTATGTTCAGTTCTGGGCCCCTCACTACAAGAAAGACATTGAAGTACTGGAGCAAGTCCTGAAAAGGCAACGAAGCTGGTGATGGTCTTGAGAGTAAGTCCTATGAGGAGAGGCTGAGGGAGCTGGGTTTGTTTACTCTGGAGAAAAAGAGTCTCAGCGGGGACCTTATCACTCTCTAAAACTACCTGAAAGGAGGTTGTAGCAAAGTGGGGGTTGGTCTCTTCTCCCAGGCAACTAATGACAGGACAAGAGGACGTGGCCTGAAACTGTGCCGGGGAGGTTCAGGTTGGACACCAGGAAGAATTTGTTCACTGAAAGGATTGGAATAGGCCAGTTTTGTCTTGGTTTGAGACAATTTGGAGGGGCGGAGACCTCAGACAGAAGTCTCCTCTCTTGGATTCAATACCCCTGATTTCTGCACTACAGAGAGAGAGATCCAATATGCCCAGATGTAAATGAAAAAATAACTCTCTGCCAAGAAGAATGCCAGTAACAATAATGCTGATAAAACTGTGTTAAACCAACCGATGAGGAAAAACTTCCCAAGCCCTGCCCACTGGACCAAATTGAGATGGTGGCCGGCCTCCCTCACATGTGAAAAACACATGTGGCCACAGGACAGAGACAAGATGGCTGCCCTTCCATGTGGTTTGCCTCACCCACACCCGGAAGACCTTGCGGGAATGGTTGGAGAGTCAGCGGTGTCAGGAAATGGCAGATAGCTGGGATTCAATACCGGCAGATGCTTGCGTGGTGCTGGAGTGAGGCTGCGGTGCCCTACGGGCAGTTGGAGCAGGGCTACTGACCCCCCAGCAACTGGAAGGACCCACAAGACACCCGTTGGATCCAGCAATGAGACTTGGTTGTTGCAATTTTGATGTTCATTGATTGAAGTGGCGGCTGTTGTCCTGTCAAAGGGGTGGTCGCAGTCCAGATCCGTTGTGGTGGTGGTGGAAGCCCCGAGTGAAAGGATTGGAACAGGGCTGCCCAGGGAGGTGGTGGAGTCACCATCCCTGGAAGTTTTCAAGAAATGACTGGATGTGGCATTTAGTGCTATGGTTTAGTTGATAAGGTGATGTTTGGTCAAAGTTTGGACTCAGTGATCTTGGAGGTCTTTTCCAACTGTTATGATTCTATGAATTAAAGTAAAAAATTGGCCTCGGTCCATGAGCTGTTGGGCTGTATGCTGGCATTAGCTCCTATCTCTATTCTTGTCTTGCCTATACATGGCATTTAACTGGGAGATGTTTGGTCATTGTTTAGTCGGCACTCAAATGTGGAAACCAGCCAGTCTGAGTAAAACATAGGATGCTTGTTAGGGCAAACTAGAAATGTGCCAAGTCTCGTGTCTGATGGCGTCAGGAAGGCAGTTGTTTCAGCTGCCATTCACTGGTGATTTTGCAGAAAAATCAGTATAATGTGTTTCCAAATCAGTTATGGTCCTCAGGAGATGCCAGTGTTTGGTAAACTTGTACTCTTGCTTATGGTCTGGTATTCATTTTGTAGTTAGATGAGTGTGTATTACTAGAAAAAGTGTTTTTTTTTGTTTTTCAGGCAGAGTGCTGGAATTTGGGATAACTATGTCCCACAGTCAGTCTTCATCTCTGTGGTACTGTTCTTGTCCAAACATATGCCTGACTTACTTGTGTCTTACTACTCTGTTTTATGAAACCGGGTTGATATGTTCTAGCTCACAGGAAATACCACCAGGCTGAATCAGTCTGTTTGAAACACTCTGTTCAGGCTCATGTACTGAGAGTGTCCCAGGAGTGTGTCATGTACAGACTGGGGCTGGTGCTGATGGCTCTTAGTTTTCTGGAATGCATATTAACTGTATTTCATATACAAAAACATCTTTGCATACATATGGCCAACAGAACAGTTTATTTCTGAAAAACAGCTTAGCTGTTACTGCTACTTGCTGATTCTGACCTAGGAAGTCTTCTCCAGGCCCAAATTAGAGTTTCTTTGGGCTTGTTTGTGCCTATGACATCATTTATGCAGACTGTAGGCTTCGCTATAATGCCAAGTATGAAACAGCATCTTGTGAAAATTATTTTTGCACAGCTAATTTTAACATTTTAAATAAAAAACATTTTGTATTGATTTTCAGTGCACTCTTCTTTAAAGTTTCTCATCAGTTAGATTTGATTTTTTATGCATATCAGCCCTGATAGTAAATACTTTCTTAAACTACATTACTTCAACTTCTGAAAAAATCCATTTATATGATATTTGTGTCATGATGATGATGCCAGGCACTTTTCCTCCTCTTTACGCAGTCCCTCTGCTGGATGTGAACTCTTGAAGAACTGTTTTGGAGACATGTGCTTTCTTCTGGTTAATATGTCCTGAGCTTTCCTCACAGATCTTAAAAGAGGCCTTATAATTTTTTGTCAAATACATTTCTGTTTACCTTCTTAAAAGATTAACTGCTTGAAATTAGTGGTGAATAAAATACATTGATTTGGAGATAAGGACTCAAATTCTTCTGTACTTTTCTAGGGATGCACTTTGTAGGTATCCTATGAAATTTGAATTCTGCAAGCATTGTGAGCAGCTTGAAGATAGTAATGGTTGCACAGGATAAGAAATGTGGGGACAAAATTTTTGACATGTTGGGCAGGTGCTATTCATGTTTTGTTTTTCAAATTGTGGTTTTAGAAATGTGAAAGGTGATGTCCCTAATAAATTAAATGTAGGACTGGAATTGAGGAATACAGGTTTCTGTTCTGTTTTACAGATTTCTGGAGTCACTGCATGGGCTTTTAGTCTCTTAATAGCCTGTTACAGGCATTATATTCCATCATGAAACATTGGGGTGCCTTGGAATGCTAAGTAATATAATTTGGACATTTGTGTGGAGATGGAAACAGACTATCAAATAATTTTATAATAAAGCTTATCTGTCCAAGAGAATAAGTAGCTTCACTGTGTCTGCTCTAGGTTTCTGTCCGTAGCAATTAGTGTCTGTGTCCCATTACTACTGGGGTGAAGTTGCAGAGTTACACTGGTGTGACAGCAGTTCCAGTTATTGAGGATCAAACATAATTGTGTTTGTGATATCTTCTTTTCTAAGTTGAGTTGCAATGAGTTCTGCCAGGATTTGCCATGTTATATTATTTGTTGAAAGTAGAAGACTAGTTTGTTTTTTTTTTAAAGTGGTAATGCAAGCACAAAGCTGTAAGGCCTTTCTATCCAAGCATTTTTTTCATGATCTTTTAGAGTATTTTTCTGCTTCCCTTGACTTGCAGAGACCTTTGGAGTGTGCTAGTGAAAATGCAGACTTCCTGGCACATTAACTCTCTTTGGTTTTCATCATTCCTATTTTTGAGGGCATGCTTAGGAGTGGTTCACAGACCACCAGGTGGTCCAGGCCTGGAGGTGAAAGCCCATAATTTTAGACATTTTTTTCTTAAGTATTTCAGGGCTTCTGTGGTTTTGCTACATGTCTGAAATTTTACTATGGGGAGAATGGGGTATGTGGAAGGAGAAAATAGGGTGTTATCTTAATAATGTTAATTATTAGGGTGTTAATTATTAGGGTGTTAATAGGGTGTTGTCTTAATGTTTTTACGAGGTGATCAGCATACACATATATGTGAAGTCCAAGAATTTTAAAAAGTGTTTGATCACTATAGTATTGAAAAGGTCATAATACAGCAGTGTGCAAACATGTAGCTAATCATGTACTCATGCCAAAATGTATTGCTGCAGATTTCCAAGTACTGGGTTTATTATGAGAGAAGGTGGACTTAGAATGAACTCTGAAAGATGCCTTCTGGGAGGAAGCCCAATACTGGAGGACTTTCAGAAGCACAGGAGGAAGCTTATGCCACACACACAAAGTTCAGTCTTGTTCTCGAAGATGTTATATTCTTTTGACTTTTATTTTGTACATTATTGACAGGGAACATAGAATGGAATTTATTGATGGAAAAAATAAAAACTTCTTTTTCATAAATTCACCGTAGCATTTTTCATGAATGTATGCCAGTGTTTGATATTTGTTTTCCTTCAATTTTTGACTAAAAGAGTGCTAGGATTGAATTTACTTAGTAAAATGTTGGAAGTATGTCATCCAAGTCCTATTTTTTCCTTTTTGTCACCTTAAAATAAAAAAGACTGTTGTGGATGTTTTACATAAAAGTGATATCAGAAATAGAGTAATTCAATGCTTTTTATTTCAATTTTTATTCCAGGAAAATTATCAGGGTCCAGTAAATAGGCAGTACATAGAATTATAATGGAAAAGCAAGTCAATATATCATGTTTAATGCTTTTACATGTGACATATTCTAAACTATTTTTTTTCTTGAATTCTCCTCAAGTCACTGTTTCCCAACTTTAACTGGCTAGTAGGCAACTCCTCTGAGTGGTTATCAGGCTGTGAACCCCATCATGTTTGGCTCTCCTTGTTGGCTTCAGTTTTAACTTCTTAACCTATACTCTGAAGATCTTTTGAAGATCTCTTGAACAGTGCATTGCTACAAGCTGTAACTTGGGAAGCAGAAAGTGAATTCCATTTTTGTCGTCTTGCATAGACTGAGGATAATTGCACACTACTTTCCCATAGATGTGAAGGTTCTGGATGCTTTCCATCATCCTTGCACCTGATGGTATATGGGTTCTTTAGTAATAGTAGATTTCAACCGTTGTTTTACAGCTCTCAGCATATTTTTTTCTTTGTAGAGAAACCAAAGTATCATTGGTTTAATAAAAACATTTTCAATAATTATACACACTAATGCACTTCCTTTTATTGTGGTCTTAATGATACATAACCCCTACTGAATTTGTCAGCCCCAGTCAGCCATAAAGATAAACTGAGGAGCTGTAATTTTTAGCAGAACATTTTGAAATATGAGCAAACTGAAAAAATGACTGTTATTACAAATAACAGTCTCTGCAGAACTGGTATAAAACTGTACTTAAATCTGATATAGAAAATCACATTGTGGATCATATGTGAACATTTCTAAATGGTATCTACATCTGTTGTGTTTTTCTACTGACGACATTTACTTCAGAAGTGCTTTTTTGTTGTTCATGTGTGTACTTTTAGTTTCAGTAAGTGAGCAAGGTCAAATCATATTGCTATTCTGGGAGCAATTTTTTTTTAATTGTTTATCTGCAATTTTTTGGTGGATGAGCAAGAAAGTCTATTAAAGTATAGAATAACAGTTTAAATTAGAGTGCAGTTCTTGTGTTAGGTGCTGTAGGAGGCATACCCTTATGGTAAAAGGTACTTATTAGGTATTCTGGGAGACTGTATCATTCCTTTGTTGAGGCATTTTCTCTCACAGTGATGCTGTGTTGGTACCATATAATGAGCATCAATCCTGTCTTTCTCCCTCTCATATTAAAGTGAGATACAACATGAACCTGTGGGGCTTTTATTGCTGCATTATTCCTTTTACTGCTCAATCCTTTAGAAGCAGTCAAGCAATAACCAGGCAATGGTACATGCAAAGACAGTTTGGCTTCTGCCAAGGATTTAAACATCTTAAACCTTGCTTTGAAAATGCCATAGTTATATGTTTTCCATAAACACAGAACAATGGGCTTACAAACTTGAGAGAAAAACCTTTGTGTGGGTGACCAAAACTATTGCTCACATAAGGCCTCCAGGCATTATTGACTTCTGGAGGCCATGACTTGCACCAACATTGGAAGGTGTCTGGACCATTAACCGTCCTGTCATGGTGTGCTGAAGTCACCTGCCCACCTATTGCAGCCTGTCCCTGCTGTTAAGTGGTGAGTTTGAAAACAACTTGGTTCTCCCCATTGTACTTCGCAGCACAGGGTCTTGTTTGTGATCCTGACAGTTTTGTGGATGTGCAGCCTGTTTGCTGCTGCAGGTGTCATCCCTGTAGGAACCCAAGATGAGGGAGCACTGGGTAATCCAGGAGTTGCAAGAGACATCGTGGTTCTTTTGATGAGGAGAATGAACAGATTGATAGACCCCATGCTAATACATCACTTCCAAAGGTCTAATATTTATGCAACTCATTAAAAATAAAATACTAATTTATGTTGTTGGAAGACTGATGAGAGAAGGATTGATGTGTCCAGAAGCCTGTCTTTTTAAAGAATATTTATATTAGTCTATTAAGTAGTTTACCTTTCTCTATAAACCCTGTATCTACAAATTTACATGAGTTAAATACTGTCATGCTATAGAGTGGCTTTTTCTGGTTTCTTTCGTTTGTCAGCAAGCCTTTGTATCAACTCTTATGTTTCTCAGTGTAAAATTGATTTACTTTTAGGGGAAATCAGTTGAGCCAGAGGTAAGCAAGTGGGAGAAAAGTTTCATTTGGTGAGCTTTGATGAATATTGTATTGCTGTTTATGGCCTGAAGCAAACATCATTCAACTTAATAAGTCTCATTCAAGTGTATCGAGTGGGATGTGGTTGTTTCCTGTTTTGTTCTTTTAGAGACACACAGAATTCAATGTGTCAAATTACATCTAAATTTAGGGCAACAGTCCTTTAATAAAAAGTATTTTTTCCTTTGGACATTCAAACGTTTCATGTTCCTTATGCATTCATCCAGTTTTTGTTTGCATTTTGTATAATATACTGCTTTCTCCTTGGATTTCTTGGCAATTTTTTGTCGTTAAATCACTACACTGAGATTAAAATCTATTCTTTAACTGAAAGATATATTTATGTGGTACTTGTTTTGTGTTTTAATGCAGCCCATATTTTAAGATGAAAAAATAGTGGCTTTTTACTATATTAAAAAACGCCTGGTAATACCAGAGCTGGTGATGGGTAGTGCTGTTAGTAATTGGCAAATAACATTTCAGCAGATACAAGAGTATCTTTGAATTGTGAAATGAAATAGTTTCTTTTAAACAAAATGACTGGACATATTGTTTGCAGGGAGAGGGAGCAATAAAAAGAGGAGACAAGGTATTAATAACTGAGGAAAGCCATCGCTCATAGAAACATTGCTATTTTTTATTGTGTATTACAATCAATACATCAGATATCTGTTTTCAGGCTTTTTATTCTTGCTATTTTGCCCTGTGTTTATCTGCCAGTTGAAATCGTTCATCTAGGAAGGATGGATGTATACAGACCAGACTATTTGACTACTCTGCATCAGTGGGATTTCCATTTGGCTTGCTTGCAGTGCAATACTGAAAGCTTTTTCACTGTTTTTCTTGAAGTTCCTGACTCTGTTTATCTGTGACAAGACAGTTTTGACTGTTTCCTTGCAGATCTGCAAAAAACAATTTAACTAGCTAAAGGATAGTATACCTAGAACAATTAGGGGATTTGAAAAATTACCTTGTTTTTTATAATCTTAAACTTTTAAAAGGCAAAAGTGGACTGAGTTAAAATGCCCAATTTAGTGGAAGATGGTGAAACAACAGAAGAAAACCTGTATTCTTTTAGAAATTTAAAAATAGCTGAATTTCTTTTAACATTTCATTTTTAGAAAATGCAGAGGGCTTCTCTACACATACAGGTATTCCTATTTATTTCTTAGCTTTAAACATGTTTGTTTTGGAACAGGATGGCTGCTTAGATTCTTGCTAACTTTATCCATAAAGTGGAAACAGTAAAATAAAAACAAAAGCAAATGATTTTTCTAGAGCCAGTGTGTCACACAAAGAGCCATTCAGAAATTCCTGTTGAGCTTTAAGTGGACTCCTGTGTCAAATCTGAGCAATAAAGAGTTTGACTGTAGATGAAGGTTCATCAGTTTTCTCCAAGTAAATGAAGCCATTTGTATGTTTTATTACTTTAGGATTGAAATATCAAATTGTTCTATTGGGGAAAGGGAGAAGAGAAATTTCATGCTCCAAATTAAGAGATTCTAAAATACAAAATACACAGTGGGTCTGTTCTTAGGATATTTTTTGCTTATCTGAAGAATTATCTGCTACAGATTGAGCAGCTTTTGTTGTAAGTTACAATCAACTTTTTATTTTTTTTATTTTGTCCTTTTCTATCTTTCTCATTTCAAAGTGTTCGCTGTAATGAAGAAGCAACCTCACGTACTGGCTTAAGTGTGTGATGGAAACTACTTTAACATTACTGTAAGGATATATGCAATAAGTATTTCTTCAGTACCACAGGAATTTAAAAAAAAATTGGAATGAATGTTTTTTGCTTTGGTTGTCATTCTGCTTGGTGTCATGTCTTCTGCTAGCATTGACAAAATCTGCAGCAAAGTACATGTTGCTACTTGTGGGGTTGGAAATAAGTAGATTGCAGGGACCAAGACTACTTGGATCTCATCATGGAGGAAAAATACCAAGGAAATGTTGGGGGATGGTGAAGACCTCTGCTCATTCTCCTTACCTGGAAGATGAATAATGACAAGGAGGGTATTGAAACCCTTGAAGTTTATTGTCTGCCACATCCATGTCTCTTGTGCTAGTACAGAGAGACAGGAAAGACAGAGAATACAATGTTTTTTTCCAGGCTAGTACCTTAGTGGGTAGGGAGTGATTTCGGAGAATTGCAGGGTAGAAATAAATTACTGTTAAGATTGAATCCTCCCATTGCTCCTCCTGTGTTGAAAATCTCATCCTGAGGATGTAAGAAGATTATCAAGGCCTTTCTGTACATACCTGTAGTGGTGTTTGCCCTAAACAGAGATATTTCCACTTGGTACCTGGCTTTCAGTATGATCATTGTTTTTATGGAGACTATTTTACATATCCAGCAAAGCTAGCAGGATTAATTTACTTCTGAGCCTTTATTTTTGAAGATTTCAAGGGTCCTTTTCAGTTCAAGTTTTCTAAACTGCTTAATATGTGAACTTTCATAGTCTAGTTTTGCATCTGTTTAACCCTCTACACAAGTTAGATATTTCCTAAGAGGATAGGTACATAGTCCCAAATCTTCGTTCGCGAAGCCTAGCCATGAGGTACGTAGTATTTAGCTCCCTGGCTAATGACACTTGTCTGTCTTTTGAGGAAAATTTTCCTTAATATTGAAGAAAAAAAGGAATATATAAGAAATGTGTTACTCAGAAAACCAAACTTTCAGCTCAGGCAATCTTTGCTTCCTCATGGGGGACTTGTACATGTTGGTGTCCTTCAGGTGACTGGTGAAGGAGATCCCTGCCAAGGCGGGCTCCTGTTCCACCTGCCTTTTGAATCCTCCCATCCTGGGAGCTGCAGAAGGGAGGTGTTGCTGCAAGGAGTGTACAATGCCATCAGTTCCTTCCTTGTGAATCATGTTTCTCCTTGTCAGTATGCTGCCATTCTTGCTCTGAAGTAGCTCAAAGTCTCTTGTGGGGTTCGCTGCTGAGTGATGACACTCTCCCAGTGCTCCTGCAACCTCTGTGTGCCTGTGAGAGCTGTGTAGGCTGGCACAGTGTGTGCTCCACGTAGGTGCATATTGGCAGTCAAAACCCCTCTAACCAGTGTCTTCGGAGAGGTCTTGCAAATAGAACTGGCCAGGAAGGACATGCAGGGCAGTCTTCCTGCTGGCCTGCCAAAGGGCCGAGGGCTTCTGAGAAATGTTAATGGCATCCTTCCTTGCAGAGCTTTCTGAAGCCTGGAGACCTCTTGAAACCAAACTCTTCTAGTGTTTCAGATGAGGAACTTACTGGTGCTGATTCATTTACTTTACCATTAGACAGAGTCCATTAGTCACCTCCCTGTCCTGAGGGCATGAGTTGGAAGCTGCCAGGTACTGGGACCTCACCTCAACTGTAGGTGCAGCCTGGTGGTGTGTGGGGATCACCATCTGCACAGAGGCTTATTTTTGATACAAACCTCATCCCCTACTATTTTTAATTAGATCTACTTTTAAGTATAATATTCTTCTGGTGGGAGGGACAAAAGAGGGCATTTTATTAGGTTAGAGCATGAAAGTGCCATCTATCATGCTGCTCTGCTAAAATGAAATTATCAAATTTTTAATGTTGCTGTCTCTGGCCTGTCTTCTGAAACATGGTATAGTTTTACAGACCCTGTTCTTGGACATGTGGAGACTCTGAGTGGAGTGAGCATTCTTTGTAAATATAAGATAGAGTTGAAACAATTGAGTTTATTAATTGTACCTTGGTATATGTGAGGTCACCCTGATTATAGACTAGACCAGTAATGCCTTACTCGTCTTCATTTTTAGCTTTTCATATGTAAGGTTTTGGGGGGAAAATGGGAAGTGAAAATAGATTTTGCTGCCTTCGCACACAGTTCTACCTTTTAATCCATTTTCCTTCGGGGGGGCTTTCATGATATGGCACTGTTTGTAATTGTGCTGGATGTTGCTTCTCCAGGTTCTTAAGCTGTTCCTCTCTCTTCTTCCAAGAAGCCTGCAGTGGAGGAGGTGGCATAGCCATGAGCATGCCAGTCCTGTGTGCGAAGCATATGACTTTATCTGGAGAAGCAAGGAGGTCTGGAAATAAATGTCCTCGTTTCCCCCCTCTAGAACTTTAGGACCCAACACTATGTTGTGTGCTGATTTCTGAACAGTAGGAGAGGTAGGTGCATAATGTAGAAGCAAAACCAGCGTATCTTATTGTCCTAGAATACCCCTAACTGAACCTTTCAAAAGTGTTTCTAGGAATCATTGAGTAACATCTATGTTTCTTCAAGAACTAATTGCATTTTAAAAATTATTATAAATATGTAATTTCTAGGTAATATTGGGAAAATATTGTTAACATCATTACTTATGAGCTTCTGAGATCCAGTGTACGTTTCTTTAATTTAATTTGGATTTTCCTGACTTGGATCATTAAAGTCCCTGAGAGAGATTTACATCAAAATTAATTCTATCAATGATTGAATTGCTTAAGTAACTCAGAGAACTTAGTTTTGAATAGTTTGTAAGATGCTGTTTAGATAGTATGCTTATGTTTCATAAAATGAGATATTATAAACCCTGTATATTCTCATCCAAGATGACTTTCAGAAGTAATGACCTCTGTCAAGGACCATGGAAATTACTATTGTACATATACTTTATAATTTTTTTTATTTACTTGCAGAATATTGGAAGTCATAAAAAAAGGAATAATAATAGGTACTGTAATAAAAACTTAGAAACAGAGAGGCTTCAGTGAAAATGTTGATTTTTATGAAAAGAAAAAAATCAAACTTTATGGAACAAATCACGATATTTTGCCTCACTATGAAAAAACTGTTCAGAGATGCTAATTCAAATTTGACACTTGAATTTTATTTTTTTGCTTCCCACCTCACCCCTGCCAACACTTTTGGTTACTGTTAGAGCACGTTCCTTGTACATTTTTCACTTAAAATCATTATATATTGGGGTTTGGGATTCTTATTTGATTCCTATCCTTCTCCCCTCCTTTTTGTGACAATGTAGATTTATAAAAATATGAATTGTAATATGTATGATGAAGTACCTGGTTTGAAAGGCATGATGCAATTACAAAACCAGAACTTCTGGCTTTTACAGAAAGACTCCTAATCGTGTCATAGAAACTGAACAGGTAAACCTTATTTGCAAAGTACTTTTAAAAGGTTTTAAAATATTATTTATTTTTTTTCCAGAAAGGAATATAAAATATAATATATTTTACATAACGAAAACCAGAATCACTTAGAAAACACAACATAACAGCGTTGTGCTTCTGCTGTTTTATTTTTACTTTAAACAGTTGAGGGCTAAAAAACTTTTTATTACTTTGCAGATTAGGAAAACATCCTTTACTTGATGATCTTACCATTTTGTGACTGCAAAACTTATATTTTCACAGATGGAGGTGCCTCCCTTCCTCTTAACATGCCTAAAAGTGCAAAGAAACATCAAAGTTCAGAGCAGCTCTTTATTACTTTTGTCACTTTACATTGTGCACTGAGGTTTTGCAGAGTCTTCCGGGAGGAGTAGGATGAACCCATTGCAAGCCACCTGTTTTCTGGAAGTAGCAAGAGCTCTGAAGGAAACCTGTGTGATTGGTCTGCATTGTGAGAGAGTGAGGGTGAATATTAATTCTCTTGTACTGTTACAGAACAAGAACTGACTATAATAAAATGTGAATATTGTGAACTTTTTAGGGTGATCCTTCAAATGACAGTTGCACCTGGCTGATGATACTCACGATCAGAAACCATTATCCAGGATCCTTCCAGAGTTTCTGTAGCTCAGGAAAAGAAGCAATGCAAAAAATTACTTTATTGGTATAAGTAAATAGTCTTTAAATTTTAAAATACAGTGAAGTCTTTTTAACGAAATAGGGTTCCTATTACTGAGGATATCACATATGCTGGATATCCAGCGTTTGGAACATATTTTGAGGTTTGTATGGATGAACTTGATACAAATTGTTGTAGAAAAAATAGAGAAAAACCTTTTAGGTTTATAATTTGGAAGTTTTGGTTTGAAATGCACAACTTGAAAAGAACAGATCTGATCAGGTCTGAACAAGTGGCATAAATACCACTATATCCAAGAGTCTGGATTTAGATAATAGTAAAAATATTTGTATAAAATATTTGTATTATAAATGTATATTTAATTTTGGCTTAGAGTGTAAACACAAAGATCATGCACATGGCTTAGGATGTCCTTGAGCTGCAAGTCACTAGAGAATGGAGATAGGAAATATTTTTGCCCTGTTGTTTTGGCATCTGCTGTTGAAGCTTTTAAGAGGCAGAATACTGGGATGGTCGGATCCAGGATGTCTGTGTGTTTGGTGGGTGTCTGTCTGTGTTTTGCAGGGGTAATGTGTGTGTACTTTTTTTTTTTTTTTTTTTTTAGTAAATACCTGATTTGAGAAACATTTGAGAATTGTTTTTCCACATGGACCTATCTTTAATATACATAGAAGCCCCATATCTGTGGGCTTATCTGCTCAAGTGTCAAAATGGCCTGCTGCTGAATGCTATTACATAGTTAATTTGTTTTAATGCCATTTTTATGTGCATGCTATCTAGGGATGTGATTTCATGATCAGTATTGATCCCTCTGGATGACTCTAGGAAGTAAGGATGCTCAGAGGAACCCGTAGGAGACAACTGTCACTTTGGCAGCTGGTGGCTGCAATGTGAGGGGTGGGGGCTGCCTGGCACCAGTCCCTGGGAGCCACTTACACTGAGATTGGCCCCATACCATACTGGATGTTCTCTACCTCTAAACTTGTCCTAAGTACCATTTTCATTGCAATTCTTCTCCCATTGGTGTTCTGGGAGAGGTGAGATCTCACTGATCCTCACTTTCCAGTTTTCACCACCACCTGAACGTGTAGGAAAATATCTCTTTTCTTCACTGTTGCTCCATCATTCCGTGTCTTTTTTAATTATTACGCAGAGTAGATTGTGCTGTCTGATTATAGGTGAGCCTAATTAAAATAGGCAATCTTTGTGTATGGAACATTTCAGCCATGGTGTTTTGTTGTTGGCTTTTTTTTTAAGTGCAGCAGGAAAGAGATTTGAAAGGTGACTGCTTTTATTTAGTGCTTCTGGGTTTATCTGTTATATCACAAATCTTACTTACTGTGAATTTACTGTGCACTGAAATGACATTACCTGGTTGATTTAGTGTGTGTAATTTAAGATATTAAAGTAATATTATAAATTTTTTGTAATAAAAATAATTGCTCACTCATTTATCAGTATTTTGATTAATAAAAAATCATATCCTGCATCTCCTTAATGGAATAATTATGATATTTCAACACAGCAAAAGGAAACCCAAGTCAAACCTATTTCAACAAGCAAAAGAAGATAACGTAATTTTCCCACAAAAGCCTATAAAAGTAGGGGCAATATTTTTCCTTCCCCTTTCCATTTCTAGCTTGTCTTCTGAACATAAGGCTAATAACTTCTTGCCATGTTCAGAATATTTCATTTGAGTTCTGACAGTAATAACCATGTTTTATTTGGCTGTCAGGGGCCCTATAAGATGGACAGATAATGTGTTCATTTTCTGTCCAGTGGGAAGGAAATACATTGACTGTCTAAAATAATATGAAAAGAATGAGAGCCAGTTAAGTTGATTTTAGGGAAAATAAAAGCAATATATATATTTTCAGTGGTACATTGCAAGTTGTTGGTTAGATGGACACTGGTAGTTCCTTGGAGATTCTAAAAAAAAAGTCAAAACAAGCACAGCCATGTTTCTTTGTGAACACAGACACCCACTTGTTCTGGAGATGCCATCACTTGAGATGCCTCTCCATGTCCTGTCCTTTGAGAGGTTTGAAGCTTTTTCCATCTGTGTTATAGGAGATTTAAACTAAGGAAAAGTCTGCAGTGAAGTATTGCCTTTAACAGAAAAATACACTTTCTGACACTTCTGGTGTAGAAAACTGACTCGAGCAATAATATTTGAAGGGGTGTGGCTACATCTCCATCATGGGCACAGCACTGTAGCAATAAGGCAGATGTGTCCTTCCCAGTGCTCACTGGGTGGTGGCACATGGGGAATGCAGTCTGTGTTTGCTTACTCTAATCTGAATTTTGTTTGGTTGTTGTCCAGTTGCAGAAAGTCAGAATATGTCCCCGAGTTCTTGGCTGGTGGCAATGGTATGAGGAAAAGAATTGCTGCCCATATATATTGCTTTGCTGCTTTGTCACTCCCAGCTGCCTGAATCTGTTCTTCACCTTGGTCACCCAATTAATCTGATACTGTAGACTGTAAGTCTTTAACGGAAAATAGCCTGTGCATGGGATTTTCGAGTGCTTGAAAAGATTCATATTTCACAAGAACACAGTAGATGGATCATTAATAATGGACAGACAGATCTGGAATCCTAAATCTAAAGAGACACCTGCTTTTACAGTCCCTTATGTCTCCCAAAGCTGCTGTGGTGGCAGCTCTGCCCTAGTTAAGATAAGAAATTCTTTCCTGGTTGATTGTCAGAGCGTAACGGGAATACTGAGTGGGGTTATTCACTGAGGAAGGCAGAGTTATACTTGGTTGCATTACTAGGTTGTGTCTATACTGACCTGCAAAATAAAATTGGGCCGTGTTCCTTGTAAATGCCTATGGGGGGCAGTTTCAGCCAAGAGTTGCATGGGGCTCAGAGGCTAAAAATCAAATCATTCATTTATTATCTGCTTAGGGACAATTTCAGGGAAACTGGGACAGGCAGCCCCTTATTTTCAGCTTTTGTCTAGACTCCATGTCATTCTTGAGGGTTAGTACCGCTGTGGGTCACATCAGGACCCGCAGGCAGTCAGTGCTTACAGTTACATATGTCATGTAGATGGTTTTGGGGATTATGAGTACCTTTAACAGGAATTTTTACTAACTTGCTTTCAGTGTTTTAATTAAAATCATGCTGTAGCTTTCCACAAAGTCCTCTGTGTGGCACTAATAAACACTTGACTGATTGCCTGTCTGACTGATTCAGCTGGACACTTGTCAAAATAATCTAAGATCTCTTCATGTATACAAGAGTAAAGACGTCCGACCATCCAAATTTTTGTCTCTAGTTGATTCAGTTTTCACTTGAGCACAGTCAGCTCTTGTTAGTTTGCTGAGTCAAAGATGCGAAAATGACCTATCATGTCATTTTGATGCAGTTTGAATTACTGCTTCAAAATCAAGATTGAATCATAGAATGCATAGTGTTATGAGCACTTCATAACCTTTAGTTTCTTGCTTTCACATTAGGCTTAAAACATTAGCCTTGGTCTGGAAAGAAACCGATGGACATTGTATTAACAGCCACGTCAGTTTCAAAATGTACATTTTTATAGCCTTTAAGTCAATCGATCCTTGATTTAATCCACATGGTAAAGATGTTGCACAGCATGTAATGCTGCTACAGTTGTTCCTCTTTGAACATATGTTCTATAGATTTATGTTCCTTATATGTTGTGCATGATATTTGATGGCAGTTCTCTTATTTGTTAACATCTAATAATTTAATAATTGGAAGTACAGTTCATTAATTATACAATTTTTTTTTTTTTTTTTTTTTTAATTTGCTCCTCTCTATTTCTGAAATATCTCTGCAGCTCAGTAACACAGATGGGTATTTGTGTTGCCTAATTTTAGGCATCAGATTTATGCTAAAGTTAAACTGGTATTCTCATGTCTATTCCACTGGGTGGTGGGGTGGAAGACAACTACACCCTCCAGAGAGCCATTCAGCATTGGGCATGCTGAGTTCCTGCTAGTATGCAGAGACTGGCTTCCAGAACAAGAATCTAAGATTGATGTCTGAAATTATACAACACTTCTCCAGGAGA
Organism: Pipra filicauda; assembly: GCF_003945595.2. Lineage (NCBI taxonomy): Eukaryota > Metazoa > Chordata > Aves > Passeriformes > Pipridae > Pipra > Pipra filicauda. Next base: position 1,887,840 of record NW_024104310.1, read on the forward strand.
AAGTACTACTGAAGTAAATTTTTTTAATGGTTTAATCTTCAGGTCAGTTTGCAAAGTTAAGTCTGCTGCATGATAGGATCTAAACAGAACGAGCTGTGTGTGTAGAAGATTGTTTGGTGTACAGGTTGTAGGAAGTGTGTCTGGCTGCTGAATAGGTGCCAAGCAATGTATTACTTGGTGCTCCTTGCTGGCTTGCTGTTCTGCTAGCAGCCATGCAAAATCCCAGACTCTGGGGTATCAGAAAAACATATTACAGAATATATACTCTAGTACTTTGTGTTTAGCTGACACTGATACTGGGTTCTGGCAGGGGTGACTGGTATGCCTCAGTGAAGCAGTATAGCCTGAATATAGTCACAACTGATATCTTTAAGGCATCTTTTAGTGTGTAACCACCAGTATTGGTGTCTATTGCAGGCAAATTACTTAACACAGAACATAAAATTTTATGCATAGTCTATATTTTCTTGTTTGATGAATTAGACCTTGACAAAGGTATGAGCAGGAGCTTATGAAGAACTCCTTTTCCAACAGTAGCCTTTAGTCATATGTAGAGCAGGTAGCCCTCCTCTCTTTCTCCTCCTGTGGTGCCTCTGCAGATGCTGATATCAGCTGTCTCTCCTTCCACTGGTTTTGAAATGAGCTTGTTCTTCTGGAATCAGCAAACCAGTTGTTGCACAGTGGAATTGTATGAGTCTCCTGCCCTTCCCTGGGCAGGCAAGAGGCTCCTGTCTGGCTAAGAAGCCCAAGCCAAAAGCTGTGGTCAGTTTGTGTGCGTGTTCTCTCTGACTAAAAGTTACCTGGTGGCTCTGTGCTGTCCACTGGTTCCATGTTGTACAACCCTTCTCCAGGAAAGTTGCCACATGCTCAGCTTCAGTGGTTATAGTGGAGGGAGTTGCAGTTCTGGATTTTTAACCAACCAATTCCCAGGTTTTGAGGAGCAGAGCAGGCAGATGGTACAGACAGTTGATCTGAAATTTTTTATCTCAAAGTTGGTTATTGGTCTTAAATTATTTTATTACCAAAGGGGGCGGAAAATGAGAGATGATCCAAGCTTCCCAATGAGTCATTTAGGGATTGGAGGAAGAAGGAAGCAGAAGCATCCCTTCAGATTTCACCACCAACTGCCTTTTGCCAGCACTGAAAGTTGTGCTGTTTCCTTTCCTCTTTGTGCTCTGCAGGGAAATCTTGTAGGAGGAATTTAGGAAAGTGTAGTTTCTATCAGCTCAGTTTGATCTGTTTCTGCCTGACAAACTTGCATGTAAGATATACTGAACTTTTTATGAACCAACTAAAAAAACCAAAACCCTTTCCTAGTTTGATGTTATAAAGTAAAAAAAATTGGGTTGAATGTGTGTTTCTGATGAGAATTAATCACAACTTGAGTGACTTAGTTGATTTTTTTTTTCTATATCAGCTTTTTGAATTGAAAAGTATATGGGAATTTAATACTGAACTGTTTTACTTCTGTATTTATTTGAATTTTTTTTTTTTTAAATTCAGTGTTCTGGGCAAGTGTGGTTAAACTAACTATTTTTTTAAATGAATTTTAGTAGTCCTGTAGGCACTGGGTTTTTTTTGTTTGTTTGTTTTGTTTTGCTTTGTTTTGTTTTGTGTGCTTTTTTTAATTTTTTTTATTATTATTCCACATTGCTTCATTTCTAGGATCAAAGTGAACATGGTGGAAAGGCAAGCGTGCTCTTAAACATCTGTAATTATTTTTCATCTCTCAGTATAATTTTATCTTAGAGGATTTAGAAAATATTCTAAAATAGTGTTGGAATTGTATTTGAACATAAAAGCTCAAATTCAGGGCTTTCTCATAGGAAATGTTTGCTGGAAGGTGAATGGAAAAGTACTTTGGATCAGCAAAGTGTCCAATATACTTCCAATGCAATATTTAGAGTAGTCTATATTAAACTGTTTAGTGCTTTTGCTCACAAGTCTTAGAAGTTTTTGTGCTTTCTTTTGGAGAGGCTTGGTGAGTGATCCAAGCTGTGAGGGAGCAAACTTCTCATAAAAACCATGCACACCCTTTGGGGCTGGGCATGTGCCATGGTTGCAGGACCTGTTTTGGGAAGCATCTTGCATTGAGGTGCATTGTTCCAGGACATGGCATTTTATTCTTGCTTGAAAGTGCAATGCAAAACATTGAGTTGAGTTCTTAAAAACACTTGTCCTCTTGGAGAAGTGCTTTGGCTGTGCAGAGATTCACACCAGGGCCACAATTTCTTCTCCAAGTTACAGGGAGGTTCATCTGCTGGTCCCTGACTGTAGGTATTGGGATACTCAAGAAAGTCCCTTTACTCAGCCTTGAGTTTTAGGGATGGGACTGGAGTGAAACCAGCATTGTAAATAGCTCCAAGTGGAGCTAAAGTTTACTTGTGGGAGGGATTATTGAAAAACTGAAGTGATGGTGCTCAGTTGTTTTCTCAGATGTTTTTTCACATACCAAAACCTTGATTGAATCCTCCTGGGCATTTTCAGTATACAGTTTGCTAAATTAGAACTGAAGGAATATGGCTAGTAACAGACCCAAAATAAACTCATATACTCAACTTTCTTCATGCAAGACAACAGATGAAGAATGAACAGAAACATATGTAAAGATTGCAGCGTCCTGTCAGTGATGGGGGAGTGAGGGGGAGTAGCCACAGTAGCGCTAATGGGGACAGAATTAAGTGGCCTCAGAAGAAGCGACTGTCATGCCTGCCCCTCAGCACAAGCTACTCCCCAGATTTGAGCTATAAATTAATGACTGCTAAATCCCACCACAAGGGAGGAGGCCTGGTTTTTATGTGCAGACTCTGAGATACATCACTGTTACCTACTCTGCTGGTCACATGCGTGAGCATGAGTCATGCACTTTAATTCCAGTTCTGCATCCACTGTACGTTCCTTCTGAGCAGGTCTGGAAACCTCTGCTCCTGCATCCCACTCTGTGAGTCTTCCCTTTGCCTTGCCATCACTGCCTGTGCTGCTGCATCCTGCTCCCACCCTGGAGCCCTTTGTTACCTTTTAATGCTGCCAGCATACATGGTTCCAGAGAGAAAAGTTCATTACCTGTCTGCTGACTGGTGCATGGAGCCACAGTATAGCTGTGTTTTATATGAATGCTTGCACTCTTCTTCCCCTAGGTAAATGCACATGTGTGCTTATTTTCCACTCATCTCTGAGCAGTGTTTGAGGAGGCAGGCATCTGGGATCATAAAATATCTGTATTGAACAATGCTAAGCTATCAGTGCCAAATTAGAAATGACATGTGTGTTCAATCTTTTTTAATCATGTTTCAGTACAGTGCAACTTTCCTTTCCCGTCTAGTTTGTTGTTTGGGTTTTTTTCCTTCTTTTTTTCCTCCTGTCTCTCCATAATGTCTGAATGTGAAGGGATGGTGGAGGGGTTTACCTTTGTGACAAAGTTATTTGTCTGATCTGGTGGCCAAAACCATCCTCAAAAGCACTTAGCACCACCCTTCCCAACCTTTCCCATTTCAGAAGTATCTCTACCAGAAGATCCAAGGTAGGGCGCTCAGTAGGAATAAGAAGTGAGTCCATCTTTGAAGTGCAGCGAAATAGTGCCCCAGTTGGTCATAATTTTTTCTCGAGTTCTAGTAGCTTATGGAGCTTTCATGCTCTTAATATTAGACATATTTTTTCAAAAAATATTGACGCTTTAAGCTTTTTTCCCCTTCTCTGAATGTGATTTTTTTGTTATTGAAATTAGTTTTGAAAGACAGCTGTGCTTGGCAGTGTTTGCGGGTGGACTGGGCTGGGGGATATGCAGCCCCTCTGCTCTCTGCTTTTCGGTTCCTTTTTGCTCACTCCCAGGCTGAAAGAGTGTTTGCTCTGGCATGTAGTGGGAACTGCATTTTTTTCCTGTGTGATTTCTAAGGGAATTTAAAATTACAGTTTGGACTGATATTTTGCACACTAGCTAGGGTAAATGCCTCTGCGTGTCCTGGTAGCAGCTCAGCGGTGTGACAGATTTACATTTGTTTGCATTTTTAGGAAGTTACTCAAGTCCACCTCTGAGGACTAATCTCCTTTTCTTCTGCATTAATTATTTTGGAATTAAGTATAACATGGAACTATTACATATTTGAAACTCGAGGATTTGTCACTTGGAGTTTTAAGGGACTTAGCACAGCTCAAATACTCTTGGTAAACTAACATAATTTGAAATTTTAATTTCAGCTTAAGGACAAAATGCTTTATCAGTGATCTGTAAATTGTGTTAGCTACAGCTCAAAATACAAAAAACCTTCCTTTTCAGCCATTTGCCACTTCTCATAAGGAATTTCATAATATGATAAGGAGGTGCATTGCTTAGTCCTCTGTTCACGTCATACAGTATCAGGTCAGTGCTTTCTAATATGTGTGCCCAAAGTTAGGTCTAATGAAAGGGGATTTTGGTAGCCTGTAGTGGTTTCTGAGGAAGATGTTGCAGCCATTCTGTGTGTCTGAAACTTGGGTCACTTCTAAGGACCCTGCCTGATCTTTACGTCAATCAGTTCAACAGTGATTGGCATTGTGGAAAATAAAAAAAAGTGTAAGAAAATGACAGGTCATGTCCTCAAATTATTTTAATATTTTGAGGTTGTATGTAGTCACATGCACACACAGAGCAGGATATCTAAGTTAGTTAGCTAGTTAGTTTTCCAAAGATATATGTTCTTTTACTAGTGCATGTAGTGCCCCAGTATACACAGATGAATCTCAGATTATTGGAGCTGTCAGCGATGAATAGAAGAGGAAGAAAAAGGAGAAAAAGTACCTATTTTTTTGCTCTCTATCCTCCTCACTCACTGGAGCATAGCTGGGGGAGTCACGAGCAGCAGATCAGCTGCACCCCACTGCCCGCTTGCGCTGCCTAGGGGAGGAAGAGGATGGTCCATGAGCTGCAGATTTGTACTCTGGTGGTACTGGAGCATCATGACAAGGAGGCTTCCCTTCTCTTCCCCCACTTCTGGCAGCTGACTATTCTGCTATTTTTCTTGCTCATCTGCTCCATCAGGCGTGCACGGCCTGCACGTTGCCTCTCACACTCTGTCACTGTATGCTTTGCATTTTTGTGTTATATCCCACTTTGCTCTGTGTTCTCCCCAAGACGTTTGAGGTTCCCATCTCAGGAATTCCTGCCAAGTTCTGATCTCAGCATCTGCTCCTGACGTTATCCAGATGCCTTAATTTTGGGACCTTTAAAAACATGACTTTTCTCATCCTGTGTTTCTGTGAAACCCAAGTAACCTGAAGAACAGATACAATTATGAAAGTGTTAATCTAATTATTAAACAACAGTTTTGTCATTCTGAAAAGGACACTTTTGACCATGAGTTTTTTTTGCAGTTGTTGGTATGTGCTGAATGTAAATTAATTCATTCTGCCAGGGATAAGGTTACTTTTGTGTAGCTGTGGCTAGATGGAGCTGTCAGAATGTGTAACGTGGTTTGATTTATGTGCAAAGGCTACACACATTAGACTTTCCTGGTATGTGCTGCTCATTTTACCTACCTGTGGGGTTCAATGTTGATACCCTTTTACTGTTTTAGCATGGATGATATAATGTTTGGTAATTACTTCGGAAAGTAGAGAAATCATTTGGGATACAACAATTAGGCACAGAGGCTGAAATAAGGTTTGCTTTCTGTGAGGGGCAATATTATCTTAAAGCAAGGACATTTGAAAAAGTAATGAATGCATAACTGTTTCTGATTAAATGCGCATTTTTTTGTTTTAGTCTGGGCAGAGTTCTTTTAATAAGTGAATGGTCTCCAGTGAGGCAGGTAATTTAAAAGTGGTCTTACACATGAGAAAAGGTGACCCCTAATGAAAAACATAAAAACTATTCTCTTTAGAAGCTATGCTGTCTCTCATTTTCAGTCTTTGCCTTTTAATATTAATTGCTAGGATGTTTTAATTAAAAGCAGATCTGGGAGGTATTATCTGCTTCCTCTGTTTAGTCCTTTTAAATGTTAATCACTTTTGACAGCATAATTTACCCAGCTACCTGTCTTAACCTTATGCAATGTATCTGCTTTGTGTGGTACCAAAATACAGAATGCACCCCAAAAAGGTTTTCCAAAAATTCATACAATTGCAAACATTAAATCTTGCAGAAGAAATACAAAGAAAGAAGAATTAAATGAAGATTTAATGAGACAGTCAGAAAACCTATTTCAAAATGGCTGGAGCTTCCCAAGAAGTGATTCTTTCTGTAGAGGTAACCAGACTGAATTCACTCCCGTTTCTACTGAAAGACATTTAGAAAGAAATGGAAGGTAGGAAGTAAGATTAGAGGTAGCCTTGGAGACTGTGGAGATTTCCCATCAAGCAAAATTTTGAGGTGCATATAGAAGAACACTTAAAAGGAGAGAAAAGAGAAAAAGATCTTAATCTTCCTCTTAAAAATAGCAACCCTTAACTTAGAATAGTAAAATTTGAAGGAAGCTAAAAATTAATCAGAAGAATTTATTTGCCTGTAGGTTTAAAATAAATAATCTTTTGCTACACAAGTCAAACAGCTTGTTTTGTGTGATGTTTCACACAAACGAAGTGGAGAACTTTGATAATCAGACTCCACACACACTTTAACCTTGTGCAAAATTTAATGAAAAACAGAGTTACTACTGAATATACTGTTTTGCCAGCTCAACAAAAGATGTTAAGTTGTGCATATTTTTGCATAATAAAGATAAGTGTTGACAGTGTAATGATCCATTTGGCACAGATAAAATCATGAATGATTTTAATAACCTTACAGCAATATTTGAATTCGCTATGAAATATAATAAAGACACTTCAACCAGGGACAGGCTTGCTGCCCTGTTATGGACTGTCAACTACTTATAGCCTTAGTTTTACTAGGAGAAAAAAGAGGAGATATAGGTTAGATCAACCTGGGGAAGAATTAAGGGGGCTACAGGATGGAAGAGATGTGTTTTGAGGCTTTCAGTGCAGTCCTCTTCCACAAGTTGAAGCTGATGGGTTTTGGCAATGCTTGTATCTCCTTTCCTAGGCTGGGTGACGTTTATATTATGTGTTGAAAAATGCATTTATAGATATGGGATGAATCAAGCTAAAATGTAAGAATGATAGTCTATTCCCAAGTTTGGTAGCTTAAAATGATTGTACATACAACTGTAATTTCTCCTTTGAATATTTCCTTTGTTTTAAAATGTTTTCTGGATTCATCCAGGTGATGTAGGCGCACTGGTCCCAGTTTCCACAGGGATTTAGGGAATTAATGTCCAAAGTTAGTTCTGAAAATAAGTCTGGAGTCTTTGAAGCTTTCGTACTAAATGATTTAGGAGTATAATTCTGTCAAAAGTCCCTATTTATATGTTCCTGTTTCTTTGAATGTGATACTCTAGTTCTGCATCCCTATGTAAAGAGATGGTGAAGGCTTCTGCAACAAGTAGTCAAGAATCACAGGCTGATGCAAACTATTCTTAGAGTAATATCAGAGATCTGCTTTGCTAGTCATACCTGCATTTCACAGAAACAAATGCACTTGACTTCCAGTGAATATGTTTTTAAGATGGATGTGATACTAACCTGCTAGTTTCTTTCTGTGGTCCTCCCTCCTTACTCCTAATTTCTTCCTGCTTTTTTTTTTTTCTTGTTTGCGTTTGTTTTTATAAGGACTTAGGGGTCAGATTTGAGAAGTCACCAGGCAGCTTTCAAAAGCAAAGTTTCAAAAAGTATCTTGGCATCTGATTTCTAGTGATTTTCTGGGAAGAAAATACATGAGGTGCCTTTCTGCAACCTTATCTTTTTAGTGAAAGTCCCTGGGACTCTCTTACTAGTCAGTTTTTAAACTGGGTGTTTTGTGAGAAATAAACAGAGGAGCTGTCTCCTCCTAGGAAGTTTAGTGTGAGGTAGATGGATATCCATCGGGATGCAGATGTACCAGGCTTCATACAGACATCATTATAATCTTCTTGGCTGTAGAAAACCTAAAGATGTTCAGGAAGATCATCTCCTTTTTTAAACTATTAAATTATCTAGTGGGTGTGCTGGTGTGCTTTGCTCAAGACCAGAGCTCCTTATCTGGCATAGGTTCACATAATAATTCTGACGAGTCAAGTCCCCTGTGACTGGGGGTTGCCACAAAATGGGACAACCTCCATGGATCTCCTGGTATGTATCATTTGCCATCAGCCTTGCACTGTAGGACTGCTACCTTTTATTCTTAATTTTCTAATCTCAGTCCTAGTGTATTTAAGGTGCACTGTTTTCACTATTATTACATGTTAAAATAATACAAAATGTTATTCATGAGGGAACAAGCAGTCATTTGCATTTAAGATTTTTTTTTAGAACCTTATTTAAAGACGGAGAGACATAAATTATTTTCTTGTGCTGATTATTTTTATACGCAAAATGAAGAATATTGTTATTGTTGTCTTAACTGACAGAGGTAATTGATTCTCTCTGATTTTTTTTTTAAATTTAGATAATGAAGTTAGTTTAAAAAAAAGGCCCTATCTCATTGTTTTTAAGACCCTGAAAAGTTTATGGGGGGAGGGAGAAGTGTTATACGAAAGGCAAACACAGAGTTTTACCTTTTGAACAGACCTTGACATTGATTTAAAATAAGCCTAATTTAATAGGTATTGTATTGCACACTGAAGATAATTTAGGCTAGTGTCAAGGACAAGTGTTATCTATTCCTTTGTTGTAGTGAGGTATTGAAATAATGAGTGGAACAGAAGGGAATCAGAAAATGTTTGAAGTTTTTCATCTGTGTCTCTAGATGGGTATTTTTAATCACATTCTCCTGGCTTTTGCATGCAAATTACAATGAACAGCACACACTATATAAAATGAAGAGCTGTATTTTACAAAATCTATTTTCTTGAAGTTTAATAAGCTTGCAAAGATTGGCCTGTGCTTTAACTAACTAGTTACCTTTTTGTACCTCAGCTGAAATTAAAACCTTAGAATTTAAATGTTGCTGTTTTAATCCTATAGCAGAGGAATGGAAAGCCTGGTCTTTTTGGAGGTTTCTGAAACCATTTCTTTCTTAGTACTCCAGGGCTGCAGCTCCCAATGACAGATGAGACAACTGTTAAGATTTAATACGTTTTTATTTCAGCAATATATCTTGCTGTGTGACACCAACCCCTCTAATAACCCAGTGTGTGGATTAGTTACTGCATAGCGTCACTGCTTAACTGCTGACCTCTGTGGCAGAAATAAAATACTGAACTCCTGTATGGTCTGTGCTTTTGACTTGGAAATCTGCAGACCTGCAGTCATCCCATACCCACAGGCTCAGCTGCATGAAGAACAGTCAGGGGATCCTTTGAGCCTTGTCCTGTTAGAAAAGGAGGCAGACTTTTATAGTGCACACTAAAAGTGTTAAATTGCTTCCAAAGTAATATTAACATCATTGTCCTCAGTGTGGTTCTCATATACTCATTTGTGCTGAGGAATCAAAAATAGAGGAGAGGAAATTGGCTTTTTCACACGCTCAGATTGTCCCAGCTACTTTCCAAGCACAGCATTCTCTGTTCTGATACCACGTTTTCTTCACGCACCTCTTTAATGCCAGGATAGATATAGTTTTTTACTATTTCTTTTCAAAATGAGCCAAGGAGATACCATGGTAAATCATATATTGTGGAAATTTTACAGAGTATGAACTTAGCCTTGAACAAGAGGATTTAGGAAAATAATAGGGCAGCATATGCAGAAGAGCATTATATATGCTTTCAAAGGAGGAGTTGGTGAAGAAAGAACCCATTACAAAAAGTCCCATGATAAAACCCCTATGATTGAAAAACTTTCTACTTTAGGACAGAAATATTTTCCCCAGCTGTTCTCACAGCCCAAACAAGCATGGAATTAAGCATTTAGGTACCTATTGTATGGAGAGATTGTAGCAACTGTAGGAAGCAAATTTCTCTCTAAGTGTAATATCTTCATTTTTGCTGAAAAGCATAAAGGAGAAACAAGATTGTTTAAAAAAAATTAGGGTGATGTTCTCATCTTGCATTCTTATTTTAACTGCAGTTCTGTGTTTAGTTGCAGGCTCTGAAATCTCTTAACCCATAATCTTAAACAAACCAGTTTGGCAGTGAGATGTGTCTGCAGCATTTCTGCTTTTCAGATTTTGCATGACTGATTCCATCCTCCGAGAGATCAGGGTGCAGCAATGGCACTGCCCACTCTTCACCAGAGTTTAGCTTAACAGCCGTGGGTGCCAGTGCTGATTAATGCATTCACTGAGAAGGCTGGGATCCGTAGCTAATTCCAACTGCTTATGGAGTGTTCCTTTGCATGGTTACAGTTAACAGCAGAAATGCAGCATTGAGAAGCACAAGTTAACACAACAAACTGCAGCTTCTACCTGTTCCTGGCCCAGGTGAATATGCCCTACTGAACAGAAATTCACCTACTGGCACTGATGCCCTTCTGCCCCTCCCTGTCAGTACCATGAAACACGAGAGTGCTGCTACGTTTCTGGGTTGTCGTAGGAGCCGACAAATGGAGATGGCCATGGAATTTAACTGGTCATGAAGGCCAAGATCCAGCTCTGGTGTTGGACTTGCTGTGTCCATGCATTAGGTTTAGCCAGGTGAGCATGTCAGAAGGACTTCTCAGGATAATCTGTTTGTGTGTGCTCTATAGGTACTTGTGTCTGTCCGTCTGCACACATGGGCTGGTGGTTCAACTCTCACTCGGTACATTATATACAGCAGTGGTGTGTCTGGTGTGTTCAAGGTGTGAGGTCATGAAAAAACAAATCCAGCTGACTTGTCAGGCAGCTCAGTTGCAGCTACTGCTAAGAGTTCTTGTAATACTTTTAACACTGTTCAGCTATTGTCTTATTTCTTGGTCTAAGCCTCAGCTTGACTTACACCATGGAGGTCACGTCGAGAGCAATTCTGACAGAATATACACAAATTACTTTCCAGGGTGCCAGAGTCATGCTTGCTTTTAGTGTTTCTCAGCAGTAGTGTGGAGAAGGGACAAAAATTCATTTAAATAGATGTAATATTAAGCTAACATTTTAAATATTTTAACATTTTAAATATAATTTAAATATTTTTAATGGTATGGTAACTTACAGGATACCACCTAAAACTGCATTTAATTCCTACTGGGAGAAGATTAGATTGCAATTTAACATTGATTCTAGAATTTTTCAGATCAAAGTGCTGTGGGAAATGAATAATCAAAAGCAATGTTTTAATAAAAAGCTTGCATATTTGCTTCAGAATATTTTCTTAGATTTAAAGAATCATGAAAGCATAAGTTTTTAAAACCACCTGTAAAATTAAAGTATCTTTTGAATCAATAGATGAGTTCTGATCTTGCAAATACGATTTAACTTGGTATGTTGTGTTGAGCTTTGAAAGTGAGGTGCACTTACTTAGTCAGCAGATTTGAGAATTGCTTTCATCGAGACTTATGATGTATTTTCCAGCAGTGGTTATTTTATACCGTGGGGTTTTGAGGGGGTGGATTATGTTCAGCAAAAGCAAATGCGGAGTCCTGCATGTGGGTTGGAATAACTTCACTCAGCGGTATTGGCTGGGCGGCCACTTCCTGGGTAGGAGCAGACCTGTGGAGAACCCCATGAATATATGAGTCAGCAGTGTGCCCTTGGAATAAAGATGACCAGCTCCATCCTGGGCTATATGAACAAGTCTGTAGCCAGCAGGTTCAGAGAGGTGATTAGGCTGGACATGACCCGGCAGTGTGTGCTTGCAGCCCTGAAAGTGAAGTGTATGCTGGGCTGCACCAAAAGCAGCGTGGCCAGCAGGTCAAGAGAGGGGATTGAGATCCCACCTGGAGTGCTGCATCCAGCTCTGGGGTCCCCAGCACAGGAAGGACATTGACCTGTTAGAGCGAGTCCAGAGGAGGCCACAAAGATGATTACAGGGATGGGGCACCTCTCCTATGAGGAAAGGCTGAGAGAATTGGTTCAGCCTGGAAAAGAGGTGGCTTTGGGGTGACTTAATTGTGGCCTTCCAGTACCTAAGGGATCCTATGAGCAAGCTGGAGAGGGACTATTTACAAGAGCATATAGTGACAAGACAAGGGACAATGGGTTCAAACTGAAAGAGATTAGGTTTAGATTAGATATTAGGAAAAAATTCTTTCCTGTGAGGACAGTGAGGCACTGGAACAGGTTGCGCAGAGAAGTTGTGGATGCCCCATCCCTGGAGGTGTTCAAGACCAGGTTGGATGGGGCTCTAAGCAGCCTAGTCTAGTGAGAGGTGTTCCTTTCCATGGCAGGGGGGTTGGAACTAAATGATCTTTAAGGTCCCTTCCAACCTAAATCATTCTATGATTCTATGATTCTTTCTTTCTACTTCTGGAGTATTTTGGCCTCCTTAAGACAACCAAGACATTACTGTGATAGCCCAGCCAGAGGCCATCATGGTGAGTTAGTGGGCTGGAAACCAGCACAGGGAAAGGGGGATCTTAGGGTGCTGTATGGCCAAGCTGCTCCCTAAGGCACGACATTCTTGATATAACTGTTCTCTATCAGGGATGGCAAAGATGGAACTGGACTTTTCTCAGAGATGCACAGGAGTAGTGCGAGGGACAACGGACACAAGTTGCAACAAGGGTAGTTTCAACTTGATATAGGGAAAAAAATTTCTTAAAACCAAGAGGGACCAAACAGTGGGAGAGTGCCTAGAGAGGTTGTGGGTCCATACTTGGGGTTATTCAACTGGATGTGGCTCTGAACAATGTCCTCTCACTGACCCTGCTTTGAACAACGGCTTAGACTAGTTGATCTCCAGAGGTCCCTTCCAATTCAGATTCTTCTATGATTCTATGTGAGCTTACACTTCTGTGTAATCCACTGAAAATCTAATACAAAGTGTTAACTCTAATACAGACTGTAGAATGTGAACCTTAAAATGTTCTTCTTATTTTTCCAAAAGCAATAATGCAGTAAAGTTATTACAGAAAGTTCTTTGTTTGACTTCCTTCTACCTATGTGATTTTGAAAAGTTTTATGAAAAACTAGTTCTGGTTTCATGACCAAAGTGATTAATTAGGACAGGTAGTGATTTTCTTGAAATTATAGAGGTTTGTTGTTTATATTACAACTTGTCTTAAATTGAAACTGTGCTTGCCCTTTTTCTCCTTATAAAATGTTAGGTGATATCTAGGTCTGTTGAGGGGACACTCAGGTTGCACATACAGCACAGAATGACTCTTAGATGCTGCTATTTTTGTTAATGGATTTTTTAAAATGTCTGTGGGTATTTGTGAAAATAACTATTTTTTTTCTGTATTTTCTCTCACCAGTTCATTGAAACAGTAGTTATATTTAAATGGGTTTTTAATGAGCCATGTAGAAAAGTGAAGCTCAAGGAATAATAAGAATTTGAGTCTGCCATGGGGCTATTAAAGTCAGTTCAGTCATCAGAAAACCTATGAATTGATTTTGTATTTAGTTTCTTTCATATCTAAATAATAATTGGCTACTCCCTTGCTAGTTATTTTCCTGAATTTATGTTTTTTTTCCTCTTACACTCATCTGTTCATTCAGAAGCAACTTGTATTTTGGGATGTTTTGGAGTCTGAGGTGCCATTAGCTGAAATTTGATTTACTGCTGGGCCTTATTAAACAAGTACTCTTTAGTTCTGCATTGTAACACGGACTGAGTAATACACAGACTGCTTTGGGTATAAGTGATTTTTGCCAATCTCAAAGAGGGAGGTTGCAGAGGATGTGTGTAGTCAGTTCTGTGGTTGCCTTGCTAGTTTAATGTACAGGCTTGCCTAAGACTGGAATCCTTTTTTTTACTGAGGAAAGGATGCCAGTGATGTTTGCGTTTAAGTTTTCTTCTGTGTCCTTGACTTGTTGCATATGCTTGAAAGTGTGAGAGTGATTGAGATCTCCTAAATCAGCAGACCAGGTGGCTGTCAGAAAGTGAGTGCAGATAGAGACCTATACATTGGGACTGCAGGACAGGGTTGGGCTTAACCCTCTGGCATCGGGGTTTAAAGGAAATGCTTGAAGTAGCTACTTTAGATGAAGATATTTTGAGAAGGCTAATTTAGATTTAGAATCCCATTTGAACCACCAACACCTCTATATTCAAGGACCATAAGTCTCCTGTGAAAAGGCTAATTCAGTTATTAAGCATAAACTGAGAACCAGAATCCTTGCCAGCGTGGGTGCCTCACCAGAGGTGTGTAGTTGAGCTGCTCCATCTCTTGGAGCTGCCCCAGAAGGGCTATGCTCTCTGTTCTTCTAGAACCAGAAAAATGACAACTTGTGGCAAAGGCAGTTTTGTCCACAGATGTCCATCCTGCAGGAGAAGCTGTGCAACATAAATGCCACAAGACCATAGCAGCTGTGAAAGGGAAGACCACATCTGGAAGTTGTATAGACCAGGAGGGAAATGCATGGTTCAGCCAGGGGACTCCAGACACTTCTGGTTGCTTGACAGATCAACTACTGAACAATTGGCCACTGAACAGCAGAAAAAATTTGGGAATGTCCTTGTATGAAGTTATCTGATAAGTGTCCTTCTGGTGAGAATAAACCAGATATTTAAAATGGCTCCTAACCATCAAAAAAGATAAGTGATTTCACTTTCACTCAGTGTTAAAAAGAGTGGATAAGAAGTGCAGAGCCTCTGTGAAACTCAGAGGATGTGAAAACCAGAGGACCATTTGCTCTCTTTCTAGCAGAATGGAACTGTAACCCTAACTGATGTAGAATAAGTCTGTAATCATTACTGGTTCCTATACATGAGCCAGTATCAGATTCATCAATAAATGTCACAAAAGAATTAGCAGAATTTGGACAAATACTTTGGAATATGCAAAATTTAAGTGATCTTTTTGACAATCTTACTTATCATAGTGGTTGAAAAATACAGCAAAATTTCTAGGTTTATGAATTTCTGTGAAGTGGAGGATTTCTGGTTTTGTGGTTTTGTTCTGGGGAGAGAGGACCTGATCGGACCATTTGATAGTGATGAATTGTTTTAGATGATCTTAGTACTTAATGTAAACAGCCGTTGCTGGTGCAAATAGTTTTTTAATCCAGTAAATTAACATTCAAGTACTTAATCTAGTACATTAATTAAGACTGCATATGTGTTTACTAATTTTTAATTACTCTAGAATAGGCGGAAATTGTAATAATTAATGTTGGAATGCAGACTGCTGCTGCTGTGTCAATATTAAAATAAATCAATCTTCTTGCTTTCTATTTATTTAAGTAAATATAACCTGGTTAGTATGATATGTTGAGTCCCAGACAGAGGAATAGAGAATCTCATCCTGGTATCTCTTTCAGAAAGAACTAAAGGTTGGAGTGCAATTAATTCAGTGCAACAGGGTGTTATAAAGAGCTGAATGCAGTGATAGGCTGGAATGCCTTCCTCCTGTCCCAGAGCCAAACACACCTCAGTAAAACCTTGTTTTGATATCTCAGGTTGTAGAATAATTTCTTAGTAAGCCATTTGCTTGATGAACCTAATTTATTTAGCAAAAAGAATTAAATTTTGTTGCTCTCCCTTCTTTTTCTGTTTGCTATGGAAAGTCTTTATCAGCCAAAAGAGAAGAGCATCAAGTTATCGGGTTTTTAAACCATACTCCTATAATTTTTTTGTCTTCAGTGTATAAGTGTAGCAATAAGAAAACCCCCATGAGTCTTGAAAAAATCTAAAGATCACAGGTATGCTTTTTACAATTGAGATAATTGTTGAGTTTTACTGCAGTTCTTTGTATTTCTAAAAAAAGAAAAACTGTTGGTCGAACAGTGAATATTGTTGCTTTTTAAAATAAGCATATCTTTTGTTGATAATTCATATAAGATTACTTGTATTTCTTGCTCTGGAGTTCGAAAAGTATTTTAGTTTATGCATGTTAACCATTCAAAAACTTACTATTAATTCCTTAATACTCTTAATTGCTGAAATTGAATGAACCTTTCTATAAGTTGTGATCTGAACAGAGCCCTTGTCTTTATGTCTGAATGTGTTAATGAATATTTGAAACTTATTTTTTCTTGAAAAAGTAATATATGCATGCACTGTGGACTAAATTCTTATATTAATCAAAGTGTTACTTCCTGTGCCAGCTTACCTTGATGAATGATGTGGATCTGTATTAAAACCTCCTTTCCATTGCTTTTGCCATATTGTAATAAGAAATGTAAGCATGCCAGTCTAAATTAAGTGTATAATTTATTAAATTTGTTTTGTGAAGACAAAGTGATTTTATTTTCTATTTCCAGATTTTTGCTTCAGTGATTGAAAAATGTAAATAGTCCTGTTAACTTAGGTGATTAAAACTGCTGTAACCTATTAAGCCATATATGCACATTCTTTGATGCATTCAAGTTCAGGTCCCATGGAATGGGGAGTGGATAAAACTTAAAATAGCTACTGTTATTATTTATTACTGTTGATATGATATTTGGTCTTTGGCTGTGGGGTTGTCTTTAAAAACAAAAAAGAGTTAAACCAATCAAAACCCCAAATGGCTCCAATATTCACTGTTTTTTGGTGGAAATCTTTTAAAGAGCTAATACTGTTCTAATATTGAACATCTAAGCTATTTTCTTTATTCATGCCTTATTATGGTTTGTTCAGTCCTTCTGCATACAATTGGATGGTATGATGAGTTTCTCAACTCACTGCAAGTGATGGGATCTAAAACTAAAGGACAGAGAACAAAGAGGACGCACAGCTCGTGTCACATATTAGAAATAATAGAGTGATTCTTCAAAGGTTAGGGTAGCTCCAGTCATTTTTTTCATGTCAAAGAAGAAAAAAAATCAACATAGAAGCAGTCTCCTGACAGTAAAGATGATGTTTCCAGAGAAGCCATCTTTGTTTTTTACTCTCTTTGTATCTGATGTCTAAAGCCTAGCAAAATACCGTAGGCTTACCATTGACTTTAAAGCTGATAAAAACTGGTCTAGTATTGTGTGCTCCATTCTTTGCCAAATTAAAAACATCTCGGTGGTTAAACAGGAGTCACCGAGAGGCCTTTTGTTTCCTTGGCGTAGAGCAGTGTTTATCACTGCACCAGATTCCTGCACCAGAGGGTTCTTCATAGCTCCAGTGACCTACTCCTGTGGTTCCTTCCAAGTTGCCGTAAGGTTTGTCTTCGGATGTTTTTTGTTTTGTTTCTTGTTCCTGCATAGGTGGTAGTTGAGGTGTGATTCCTGGGCCTCCAAAGGTGAAGAAGTGTATAATTCCCCTCCTCAAAGAATCTCCCTTGATTAAAATAAAGGGTGTTGGAGAAATCAGAGACAAATGCTTGGTATCATAATACAGTGTAAGATTTTTCGGCTGATCTTGTTTCCTGTGAGCTCATCATCTGCAGAGTGTCATACCAAGCTCTGAATATCAAGATTCAACAGTGTTGATTTGCATTAAGTCTTCCAGTCCCAAAGACTTTCTAGCTTATTATGAGTAATGAGCGTACCATTGTAGTGCTGTTTTACAACGAACTTCCTAACCTGTGTTCCTAATGCTAATTAGATTTGGAGAAGACTAACATGGCTTATGTTTCTTCACATGTTATATGAAAAAATGTTACAACTTGGTATGCTTTTTAAGGGAACTGAAACCCTTTGAAGGTTTGATGCTGTCAAAACAGTGAATACCTGTGAAAAAACATAAGATCAAAAGCTAAGCTTGAAATAAGAGACATTCATTTTTAGATGTTCTAAAGCTATAGGTTGTAGACTGTCTGGAATAGGCAAAAAGCTGGAGGCAACTTACAGTAAGACATAACACATATAGAGATTTCTATAGAAATACCTTTTTACATATATATAATATCTATAGAATATTTGCAGCTGCGTGCATTGAACAGTATTTTCCAATCAGCCTCAAAGGAACGAAATGTAATTTAGGGATTTATCTTGATATATGACATGCAAAGGAGAAAGAGATTTGATGTTTCATGCCTAAGATTCTTAAATGCTTTGTTTGTCTTTTGCTGTAATACTTTACAGATCTTCACTTGTGGATTAATTTATTTTCAGTTGCTGGAAACTGGTAATTAGCTTGCTGTAAAACAGTAAGAGAGTTATGAGTAAATTTGAGAAGCATATTTTTGCAAGCATAGATATTTCACAATGTGTTAGAAACTTAATTTTCCAATACTCTTGAGCTACTGACATTTTGGTGTTGTCAAGTCTCTTTTGTCTGTAGATATCTCAAGGATAAAATAATGACTTTTATGTTAAAAACATGTTCCAGCTGTCTGCAGATGCAGCCTGGTTTTCCTGCTGTTCCCTACTTTTCAACTAGCACTGGAGAGAGCATGGACTTTTATCCTGTACCAATTTCCCCTTTCTGTTTTATGCGTGCCAGAGCCTAAATATGCATTAGATATGGAATTACCAGCAGCAGTTACTCTCTGTAGTTTCAAAATGACTCATTAAAATGAGTTAATGTCTGAAAGTACTTTCGAAAGGTGAATTGCCAAATGGTTTCCACTGGGACTTACAGTTGTGGGTTTAAATTTTTTTACTGATGTTTATGTAAGCTAGCTTTGAGTAAAGGGAATAATATTAAAATCTTTGGGATAAAGATGATGTTGAAATCACTTAAAAAAAAAAAGAGAGAGAAAATGACCTCTGATTCCTTTATGTTACACAAGGTTTTAGCTGTTGTTCTAACAGAATAAACAATTTGTAGGGGCTAGCACAGGTTTAAGTTGATTTGCTCCATTTACCCTACCAATTGGACAAAAGAATATAATGCTTTCTTGGAAATGTCTTTCAAATATTATATTATAGATTAATTTGCAGGCTGTAGAATGCTGTCATCCATAAAACTTTTTTCTCCATCTTGAAAATTAAGTTCTACAGTGAAATGTGTATAAGAGCTGGCATTATCTCGTTCAGTAGGTCACCAAAGATAAATTGGGATAAGTTATTTGTTTCAAATAAAAGCATTCATTTACAGTGGGAAAAACATCTCAGATTTATCAAAAATCATCATGACATTCTTCCTATTTTTCTTGCAGTGGTGAACACAGATTTAGTAAACCTTTATTAAATTAGTGACTTGGCTAAGTTTCAAATTGGACTTGAGATTTCAAACTTGTCTTGGAGAAGCTGATTGCAAACAAACACAGAGTATCTCTGTAAATTTAACAGAAGAAATTTTGCAAGAGAACCCTACAACTTAAATCATATTAATAGGTGGAAATTTAATAGATTATAACTGTTAGTGATTATAACACTTCCTTGGCTTTGTATTTTGTGTTTAGCTTTCAATTTGTATTAACATAATTTCTTCTTGTATGTTTTTATTCTATAAAACTGTGGTTTTGCTCATAATTTGACTCCGTAGTTATGATGCACATAGAGGTATCAAAACACAGATGAAAAATTGCAGTGAACAGGCATTGATCCACACTCAGATAGTTTTCTACATTACTGGATGGGATAAAGTGGTTTGCTGGGGAAGGTGCAACCCTTCCTTTCCTGACTTGGTGCCATTCTTTCTGTGGCTGACAGTGATGAGTTCTGTGTTCCATCAGAGCTGTTGACCCTTTGTAGTATCCAATTAATGGCTGCCTTTCCTTGGGCTGATGATCTAGGCATTGATCAGAGCTTCTGCTGATAGACATTTCTCGCTCTTTGGCGGGAAGAAATGATGAAATGCTGATCTGCTATGACACTTTGATGTTGCTGAAAGTTTTTTTTTTTTTAACAGTAGATTAAATTGTCATTTGCAGCTTGTGGCTGTGTTTGATGAGCAAGATCCACACCATGGAGGTGATGGCACCAGCGCCAGCTCGACAGGCACGCAGAGCCCAGAGATTTTCGGCAGTGAGCTTGGCTCCAACGCGACATCGGCCTTCCAGCCTTACCAAGCAACAAGTGAAATTGAGGTCACCCCTTCAGTCCTACGTGCGAGTAAGTAAATGTTCTCCATATCTCAATGTGTTTCATCTAAATTTGCGAAGATGCCAAGGGCTGTTACCCATTGATGCTGCTGGGAAAATGATTCATTATCTGTCCTTATCAAAAGCTGATCAGAATTGAGAAACTGCATAAATGCTTGTTGCAAGCAAGTAAACAAACCTTTTCTGTTTTAATAAATTATTTATAAACTGCTTTTAGGAGCCATAAGCTCCTTCTGTGCTGCCAGTTTAAAATTGTCCTTACACTGAAAATCACAGCAAAATTTCCAAATGCAATTTCTGCATGGTGTAATTTTCAGTTTGCCAGTTTCATTCCATTTAATGAAGAAAATGGTAAAAAGAAACTAAAGATAGGAGCACTTTCTACTGAATCTGTCAGTGTTGCTAGGTTATGCTTGTCACCTTTCCATAAAAACACCTGCTAAAACGTACATTTACTGTGTTGCAAAAGTACATTTCTTTAAAAAACAGAAACCATAGCCAGGAACAAGCCTTTGTTTTCTTTATTTCAATGTGGTGAACATTTGTTGCAAAACCATTTAGTAGGAATTGCTTATCACATATCTTGCTCAGACAGATTTTGGGAATATTTCAGCTTTATTAAGAAGAAAAATCATGGAATGAAATTTACTGTGCAATTTTCATTGTTAAAAGTACCACACAAACAAGACAATGTGGATAAAGCATTGTGCCCTCTTACTTCTAGTGTCTATCATTTTGCTCACTGAACTTCTGAAGTAATGACTCCAGAAAATTCTTAGCAGAAGTTAGTATCATCAGTCCTTTAATATTCTACAGATACAGTGTTTTAAAAAACTATTTGTAATACCCAAGAGATTGCTTTTGTGTAGGTGTTCTTTTAATGGATAAAAATCTGCATTTAAGCAATCAGGTAAAATGCAAATGGAAAAGTTACCAGTCTATTAAGTTTGAGGGGTTTTGTACCAGAATGTTTTCTGTAAAATTAAGGGAACAACATTTAACAATTACCTTAGATAGAGCTGAACACATATCTTTTCAAGCTATAACTATGCTTCATTGCAACACAGAATTAAATTAGGGAAAGGATTAATGGCAGAATAAAGAAGTATCCTGGAATTCAGGACGCTTCTATTTTGCTGTCACTAGAGTATGCCACTCTTAAATGCACATCTCATTTCCATGCATATGCCAAAAAGCTGTCCTCCTGGGTTCTCAACTTGGGGGGGTTAGAGCAGGCAAATGCATGCACATTTTCTCCTTTAGTGTGATTATCCAGTGTATTATACAATACATGAATGTTAGCGCATTAAAATCTTATAGCGCAGATAAAATTCAGTGAGATACCGGACAGCTCACTTATCTTTGTGTCATTTTGGAAAATACATGGAATACTTAGCTAGTTCACTGATTGCTAAAACGACTAAGAAGTGCTTTGAGACCATACAATACAAAGGTCTTAAGAAATACAGAAGACTTTTATAACTGTTGGTAAGAATTATAACTCTTTGACACTTTTTATAAAAGCATGCAAAAATAAAATACTTTAAACAATTTGTCATAAATATGTTATCAGAAATCAGAGATGTTCTCCTATCTAGCTAATTCTTCTTTTTTAAATGTTGACAATTAGATATATTTTGGTTCTAAATATTCCAAACCACAGGCTTAGAATCCTGGTCCAGTAATATTATCCCATATTAAACATACCTATTTCAAAAATTTCATTTAAATATACATTGAAAATGGAAATATTATCCTTATTGTATTTCCTTTATAACTTGTGAAGTGAAGCATAGCATACAAATGGTATTCTCAGTATTTCAAATAATTATCTTCTTACTGTGTAAGTTCTATTCAGCAAATAAAACCCATCCAGTTTTGCGGTAGATGCAGATCCTGATTATTACATGTTGACAAGGTCATATATCTATTAATTGGATTGGAGATGGGATACAAAATTGCTGTAATTATTGTAATTTTCTAGCTAATTGCAGGGTTGGCGGTGAATATTTTACTTCTAACAAATGAAAAACAGTATTCCGTCTGAAATTGGTTTATAGCATTTTAGACATTTTGTTTTACATCTTTGGTGCTTTTTGCTGGTGAGCTGGGCTCTGTTCCGCAGCAGTTCGCTCGCAGGAGCCGAGCTCTGTGCCTTCTGCTGCCACTCACCTGCACCCGCGGGGTCCGGAGCGGGCTCTGTTCTGAGGCAGCATCTCAGCGCTTTAGGCTGGGGCTAAGGGCCTGCTGAGATCTTCCTCTCTTTGTTCTGGTTGCCATGCTACCCCTTTTGTTTGTTTATAGATCACGCCATCCCTCCTCTCCCAGCAAGGGAAAGGTTAGCTAGATCAGGTCCAGCTGGAAAAGTAATATTCATCTGGAGTCCCTCTTTTCCCATGCACAAACACAGCCTGTACTTTGCACGTTGCGGGGGGGTTGTGTCAAATTGAATCTTCCCATACAAACATGGAAACAAAAATGAGGCTGGCCCATACCCCCTGTGTTGTTTTGCACTGTGAAAACACAATTCATCGACACAAGCAGTTGATTTATTTATGTTTCTTATCTAGCTCTTTCTTTTTTACTGCTTTTCTGTTACCAAAGTTAAACTTCCTCTTGTATTTCATCACTTGAGCTGCATTTTTTTTCTAAGCAGACAGTACACAAGGCATTTTTTGTGTTGTGCCTGCATGCTTTCTGGGAAGAGGTTGGAAGCTCACTGCAGAAGATTGTTAAAGCAGACTG
This sequence comes from Pipra filicauda, assembly GCF_003945595.2. Taxonomy (NCBI): domain Eukaryota; kingdom Metazoa; phylum Chordata; class Aves; order Passeriformes; family Pipridae; genus Pipra; species Pipra filicauda. Next base: position 1,910,454 of record NW_024104310.1, read on the forward strand.
ATGTTTATTCCCTGCTGAAATATAAACTGGAGGCGCAGGTGAAAATTGCCAAACGTAATGAGCAATTTGGCAGATAAGACAGGATGTCAGGCAGTGACAGTTCAGCAGCGGGTGCACTGCCTATGAACCAAGTTGTTTGTTTCACAGTACTGCATTTAAATATTGTAAATAAAATCCCTTTCCAGCTACATGAGACATTGTGAAAAGGGTCATCTCTTTGTCTTGTTTTCCTTTTAAATTATTTAGCTTGTTCAAGAGCTAAGACCACCCTTGGTTATTTGTCTTGGTGTGATTGTATGTAACAAGTCTCTCTGAATATTTCAGCAGTTACAGTTAAAAAAACATTTTAATATATAACATTTTTTGGAAAACATATTAAGAGAGATAGAGAGGTTTAGAGAACTGTTTCTTTTTCCTTTGTTTTTCTTCCCCTGGCCCAAAGTAGAGAAGTGTAAGAGTGCTGGGAGATCCTTTTTTCATTAGCTGTTTAATGGAAGGGTATTGAGAAAATGAAGCCAGATTCTTCTCACATAGGCAATTTATTGCTGGAGGCAACAAATACAAGTTGCAACAAACACAATGCCAGTTAGAAATAAGGAAAACTGTTTTCACCTTGAGAGCAAAAACAAGCTGCTCAGAGAAGTTGTGGCATATCCATGTCCTTGGAGATGACAGAATTTGACTGAACATGGCCCTGGTCCTGTTTTGTGTGGAGTGATTGGACCAAATGACATCCAGAGATCTCATCTGAACTCTATAATTCTGTAATTCCAAATATAATTATTAAAATTAAACTATTTGCTTCTTGAAGCTATTATTTGTAAAAGAAAATGAAGGTCAAGGTGAAATATTTAACAGACAGGTGTACAAGCCTGTTGTGCATGTACAACTTCCCAGTGTGATTTAGTATTGTACTAGTTTGTGCCAGTGTGACAGATCGGCTGCCTTTTATGAGACCGCTGCTTTTATTTGCAGGATGTCTTCAGTACAAGCTTCAGTTCCTTAAAAATGAGATATGGGCTAATTGTAAGGTTCTCCTAAAGGCTGGAGGGTCAGCATCTTCCCAGGACAGAGCAGCACTATAAATTACTAAGAGCTAGGTGGAAATCTAGGTGTGCACTCCAGTGATATGCATGCACAGGTGAATCGTATCATGTATTTTAGTAGGACTCAGTTTCATATTCTGGTCAGAGAAGCAGACTATGAAAAAAAAAAGTCTAGATGAGAATATTATGAAGTCAGTGCACAGCTGGCTGTGAAGATGTACTAGAAGTACAGAGGAGCAAAGAAATTGCTACAGCTTCACATCATTGTTTACCCAGCAGCATGGCTGTTGCTCTGAGGTTCCCTGTGTGCAAGTTTGCTCTTACCCTGCAATCAGCATAAGTTTATTCCTCACAGGTAAGAGCATGCATGCAGACTTTGACTGGGAATTCATTGATATATTGAAGTTCATGACCTTGCTTGCCTTTGAATTTGTGTGTCTCTCTCTGCTTTCTGAGTAGTTTTTAGTCTTTCACTGACAAATTAGTAGAATGTATCAAGTGTAGTCCCTAAGGGCTCTCTTAGCTTAAGGGCTGTTCAGTATTTTAATAAATCTGAACTGGAATATAAAGAATTGTGTAAAAAAGTAAGATGGAGTTTCTGGCACTTTGGATATCAATATTTCAATTCAGCATTGACTTGATACATTTTATAAACTGTTTTGAAATCGGTGAGATGTGCACAGTCACTGCATCTAGAAAGAAAACAGTAATTTACAAGGCAATACCAATGAAAGCAAAGTACACAGTACTGCAACAAGGATCTTGACAATATATTGCATTATTATAGTGCATCTGGGCATTATGCTCTTCCATCAAAAGTCAAAGGCAAATGCTGTTGTGAGCTCACTGTTGTGAGCAGGAAGACTTAAGCTGGAGCGACCAGTTGTGGTGCCAGCCTTGGGGAAATTCTAAACAATTTGGAGAGAGCTAAAAGAGAGCAACAAGAGTAAGTTGCTTTGGAGACTGATGAAGCATTGGTAGGATTGGTTGATTTAGTTAAAGAAAGATAAAAATTGATGGGATCCAAGTCTTCATGTCTACCTAGAGAAGGACAGTTAGCATTACCTGAGAAAAAGCCATTTTTTGTAACCCTTAGGCCTAAAAAACATGTTTACACCTCACTTAGCAAGCCAGCATTTGTGGGAATGGTTCAGAGGTTCTGTGTGCTGCTGAGCACAGTCATGCACTGTGCTCTAAGGCAGGAGGGCAACCAGCTGGTGGTGGCAATCTGTTCTGTTCCTGGCTAAGCCAGCCAGTTGATTCTTAACCACAGGTGAGCTGCTTCTTGAGGCCGTTGTAAAAATGTGTGTGTCTAAGTGTCTCATAATTTGAGTCTTCAAAAAATTCAGTACTAAGCAAACCATTTAAAGGTGTGAGTGCATAAATAAGTGTGTGAATTTCAAGTACTTTAAAATTGCTCTTTTAAATATGGCACGTCACTGATTTGATACAAGTATTTATCTGGAGTCCCAAATGCATATTCTGAGAATTAATTTATTTTATTAATCATTTATTTAATTAATATTTATAAGGTTTCAGGGTTTGGAGCACTCCATGTTAGTATGTTGGCAAAGAACTGCAGGGGTGAGTTTGTATTTGTTCTGGTTTCAGAAATGATGATGCTTTCAGCACTCTTTACAACATATGGCCATTAGAAACTTTTTTGTTCTTGTTTATATCTCTTTGAGTCCTTATTCAGCTCTGAGTCAGCTTTGTATATGGAAATAAAGTAATTTTCAAATGTCAAAGAACTAAGGAAACAAGAGATTAGAAAAGGGAGAAAGAGAAAGATGAGTTCATCAAAACCCAGATGTTTGGGGCTTTATCAGATCAAGTTATCTCTAGGATTAAATAGCTGATTACAAAATATGGAGAAAGTAATCCACATTTATAATGAGAGTTTAGGGCTTTACAGGTAATGCTTGCTCCAGCCAGTGGGAGGTTTTCCACTAGCTCCATAGAGCTTTGGGTCAAGTCAACTTTCCATGAGGTGTCCATCGTTCAGTGAAGTTCGGGGAATGAAATCCAAAAGGTTTCCTAACTGTCATTCCCACTTTTACTTCTTTGCCAGATTCTTTTATGTTTCCTTTATTCTGTTGGATAATACAAAATGAACCTCAAACTGAGGCTTGCACCAAGCTGTTGGCATCAGAATAAGGAAGGTTTCTTATGCATTGGAGCTGGAGGAGAAGATTTAGCAAAGTCTGTTTCCTCACCTTCTTGTGCTCCCGTGGTCTGGGAATTCTTATCGCATTTATCCCTATAGCTCTATCAAGGATGTGATTGTTTAAAAGCCAGAGTTATTGAATCAAAAAATCAGTACCAGGTGCTGCTTTCTTCCATGAGGCTAAATCTGATCTTTCTACAGCACAGTTCTGACTTGAATGATCTCCAGTTGGTGTTTTCTCCAAGCGCAGTGCTCTGCTGTTAATTTGGGATTGTTGAGCAGTTTAAAAACCATGTGTTTCTGATGAGACCATGACACATTTGTAAAAACAAATGGATTTTAAACTGCTCGGGTTTTTAAATTAACCTTTAATATCTTCAATCTTCTCAGTATATCATCAAGCAAAATACTGTCGCTTCTATTAAGATTAAAAAAAATCCCTGAACCCAGTAAAGTAAAGAATTTTAGAACTTACTGGGTTCTCTAGAGGAAACCTGAGTAATCAAGATGTTATTCTGTATGGTGAAGACTTCTATCTACAAGTACTGATAATGGGGAGTAATAAAAATACAGTATTGTATCTGATAACTGGTTGCATTTTGTACCGCACCTACAGAATATAGCACAAGAGAGATAATAAGGAAGGGTTATGAAGATGTGAAGTATTGAATTTGAATAGTTTAAGTAGTCGGGTTTGGATATTGGTCTAAATTTGACATATTAAATAGATTTAATGATCACTTGAACAACAAGCTATTATGGAAATCACAGCTGTATTCTGAGAATATTTCAATACAATATTCCAATACAATATTTCAGTAATGTGGTGTTGGTGGTGTTGCAGGGTTTTATTTTCCCCTTCTTTAAATGAAAGGTAACTTTTTCCCTAAGGGAACTGTGTTTTTTTATTTACAAAAATGTTATGCCAATTTATCCAATCAAACATTACAGTGTAGCTGCTCAGGTCTGTTGTATTGTGGTATCATGGGTTTAATAGCATTGTGATAAAACTAGTTGTTTCTTTAAAGAGTTTTGTCTTCAGTTATTACACCTTCAATAGGTGTAATAACTCTTTCAATAGATAATTTCTTGATTGCTTCTCTGATTCCTGTAATTTCATTGTAAGCAAACAAGAAGGAACACAGTGAAGGCAAAGGAAAATTAATCTGAAATAAGTAGGGAATGCTTTTTTGCAGTACAGACTACCACCCTGTGAAATTTTCTAATTTATGAAGGAATGTGTACATATTACGCTTTTTTCCCCAACAGTTTCTAAAAACCTTATACAGTATTTATAGGTACTCATTCTGAAATGTGATAGAACACCATGCTTCAAAGCATCCTTAGTATCCAGAACCACCAGTCTGCAACAGTAACTGGTATCCCAGTGGTGTTTTGCTTTGCTTTGAGGCAACAACAATGGTGGGGGGCGGTTGTCAACTGACATAAATTACTTACAATTTACCAACAGGAGAGGATGCAGAGTTTGCCAAATGTACTTAATTATTTACTCTGTCCTAAGCAGGCTGGTCTTATGGGAAAGTTGTTTTAGGGCTAGTGAAGAGTTTTGTGGTACTGGGGGCTCTGTGCTGTGCTGTCTGCAAAGTTATCCTGTGTTCAGTGCATCAGCCAGTACATGGCTCCCCCTGCAACAAGCACATGGATATTTTTGACCACAAGCCTAAGACTTGCACTTAAAGTATATCCTTTATTAGGCTAAATATGTACTTCAGTGTGAGTATTGTTGCTTGCTTTTGTTCATAATTTACAAGGGATCTTCTTGCTCCCTTCCTTATTACATTTGAAGCACATGAACTCACATACTCTTTGTTTTCAGATGGGGATGTATTTTGGAGATAGTCCATCTTTTTGGGTGATTACTGGGAAAAAGTTGCTTTAAATTCCATGTCTTTTGACATGTTCTTTTGAGGAGGATGAAGCAGGGACAGATGGCTGCTAGTTGAATAGGCTTGTTTTTTTGTTTTTTATTTACTCTCTCATACACTTAAAAGGACTGAAACATGATCCTGAAATAAAGGAGTGGGTGAGAAATAACTTTCCATTAATTTACTGCCTTATTTCATACTTTAAAAAGAGACAAAATTTGTTCTTTCTCCCACCCATCTCTTGTTTTAAATCTTAAATGAATTATGTATGTAAGACAAGTGCCAGCTTCAGAGCTGCTGTGGGTTCATGTTCGGGACAGATTAAACATTTCAGATGAGAATCAAACATATGTATTTGGAAGAACTTTCCTGTTTTTGACCCCTGGCACTGGATGCCATAGAAATGACAAACTTGGCTTCAGCCCATGAACCTGGTCTGAACTGAGATGAGGCACGAGCCCACCACCTACTTTCCTGCTGGCACAGCTCAGCTTGGCTCAGTGTAGCTCAGTGTCCCTAACTATCTGAAGGCAGGGCCCCTCATCTGCCCTTTTCTGATGCTGTAGGGACAGACAGGGTCTCCCTTTGTGACACAGGTGCCACCTCGCTGGTGGGGGCTTTTACTACACAGGCTGATGCCAGAGTTTGGCTGTTTGGGCTTGGAGTGAATATGAACTTGGGCTATGTTCCAGGGCTGCACTTCTTGCCTCTGTTATGGATTTAGGTAATTAATTCTGTCAATAGTTTTGAATTTACAGAAAGTGGAAGTGATTGTATGTGTGGGCAGGGAGTTGGGGACCATGTGAGTTTACAAAGGAAAGCAAAAAGTGATGCTTAGGTTAAGATAAAAGGTTTGTACTACTGCTTTCATGCATACAGTAAAGGCTTGTACAAAGACAGCAAGAGCAAGCTTGTGTTAGCTTCCAAAAATTGTGCATATGAGTCAGGGACTAGGCTTCTCAAGCAAACTTTGATCAACCATTAAAACCTTATCCCGAGGGGTTGGATTTGATTCAGCTCTCTGTACAACACTGCTCATATTCACAAATGAAAGTAAAATAGGGACTCTTTTGGCAATCACTGGGCCACAGCTGATTCAAAGCAGACACGATGGGTGAGGTTAATACCAACAGACTTCAGGTTCTGCATCTGAGCTAAATGCTCAAGGCAGCCCAGTTTCTTATTCCTGTACAAGAATGAACACCTTCAGGGTGAGTTCATCTGACCTGCTTTACAGCTTATTTCAGGGTGAAATGGAACATGGCCTAGACTAGCTGTGCTGGCTAATCTCTATTGATGGGAGAGAAATGGAGTTGACCAGTTCCAAAATACGTCTGTGGATCCCATTCTGCCTGTGATTTAACTCACATCATAAAAGTCAATTCTTAATGAAAGATTTTTTTAGAAATTTTTATTATGAAGTAGGATGTTGCCTTAAAAATGGTTATTTGCAGATTTGGAAGAGAAAATCTTCCAAAGGCTAAGTGGTATTTTACAAAGCAAACAACTTCGCAATTTGACTCACAGAGCGATTTTACATGGCCCCAGGAAGTTCCTGCGCAGCCATAATTATGTTTGGGAAAGTATATTTGGGTTGTGGACAGTATGTCATGACTGCAGATAGTCCTGTGTTGGTGTTTCTTCAGAGTAAAATTAGGTTTGAGACACTTCCATGGCATTTTATAGTTAAACCAGCGGTGTCATCTGCCTTCAGTATGACACTGGTATCTAGTCTCTGTATATACACACTGGTATCTAGTCTCTGTACTGCTCCCAAACTGGTAAACCTCTGCAAAGGAGTGGCTGTGCCTTTTCTTGCCACACATTCTCCAACCTCAAAGCATAACAGGTGCCATGTGGCAGTGAAAAGCCAGCCTAAATGTGGAGGAACAAGCACGATGTGGAGTTAATGAGTACTGAAGGACCCGAGTTGTCTTCGTGGCTCTATGCAGTTGAGTGTCTCTGTACCCCATTCCCTCACACACTGTGCAGTGTCTTGATGTTATTACAGCCATCCTTACAGTCTTTTCTGCTGTTCAGGGTATCCCAGCTCCCTGTGGGCTTGGGAGAGGAAAGTTCTTTGTATACATGGTCCAGCCTCTGGGGAAAGGAGCATCCCTCAAATATAGGCTATTAAGGTAAATGTTTTTGCAGATTTATAGACAGAATAATGGTGACCAACAACTGCTGAGACTTTTTCAAATGAAGTAACATTTGAAGGAATGCTAGCAGTTCATTTCTACTAGACTATGAAAGAATAAAACTACGTTCACTAGTTTCTGACAAGTTAGAGAATGGACACATGTAGCTTTTTAACCAGTGCTATATAATATACAAATTAGACTTTCAGTGTTTTTGGTGAGTCCTGACTTGATCTCTCCTCTTTTGGGCTTTTTGGAGGTTTTCTGCATATGAAAGTTTTCTCCACCAAATATAAAAATGACATTAGCTTCTTCTATTCCAACACATTTTAAGCTCTGATGTTTAAGACCTTTATTAGATGACAGAGAGATTTTAGGTCAAGCACTGCCTGACTTTTACAATCATTTCCATCTGCAGGGTCTTACATAGTAAAGTCTTTTCACGTTTTATTTAAAATTTTAGTTTGGCTCTTGACTTATGGAAAAATAAATAAAAATGAAGGGCTTACTACGAGTGCTGCAGTGAAAAAATATGGAACTGCTTTGTCAAATGAAATGCGTGACATTTATCCATGAGAAATATCCATTAAGTGAGTGAATAAAGTTACTGCTCTAGGTTGACATAGCAAGCAATATTTCTGTGAGTATTGTACATGTAGATGATTTACCTCTACCTCTAAGTTCATCTTTAAAGTAATAAAACACAAACGGGCAAAGTCTTCACATAATCCTGCTTTCCCATAGCTCTTTGTTGTGTTGCTTAAAACATAACATTACACTGTAGTATGTATTTTCACTTCATCCACCCATAAAGGGTAGGGGAAAATTTGTTTGCAGTTAGTGCTGGTACACTGAGATACTATTTGTAGTTTGTGCTTCAACAGTGACCAGGGGTGCAGGACATGTGGCTGAAGGCTTGGAAAGATGGTCACTGCCAGGGTGCTGGCTCCAGGAGCCTAAGGAGGAGAAACCATGTTTAAGCAGTAATGGAGGGAAGGAGGACAAAATTGAACTGTTTGAAAACCTATCGTCCAAAAAGTGAAGGGTGAAAAATCTTCAGTGAAACTGCAGCTGCGAATACTCACAGGTATTTGTTTATTGCAGCTTGGTCTGCCTATTTCTTGTGTTAGCCAAAGAGTTCACGCTAAACTGCATGTGTTGTGTCTTGGCAGCTCCTCTGTGCAGTAGTATGTTGTGGTGGCAGCAAACCCAGAGAGCCCATGGAATATGGGAGTACCAGAACAGCGCCTGCTTGAGCCGTGTCCTCGGTGGCGCTGGGAGCGAGCAGCTGCCCTCCCAGGGGCTGCAGGCTGTGGGTTTGCTGAGGGGAGTAGGTCACCCGTGCTTGGAGTGTGCCCCAGACCCCAGGCAGGGGAATGGTGCTCAGGGCAATGGGAGCTTTGCTGGGCTCAGACCCTGCAGTCTTCCTGCTCCAGCAAATGCCCATGCGCGGTACTGTGAGCTCCTGGAGGAGTGCAGTGCTTGTGTCTGTAATTTCCCTGTTGTATCAGAATTGTTACAGTCTCAGTGGCTGTGAGTTCAGGATAGTATTGTAATACTGCTATTTATGTGCTGTTTACCTGGTGTGACTTCTGGTGTACAAGCAAGCTTCTAGGAGTCTTCATTCTGTATTTTACCAGAATGATTTTGTGGATGTGAATTCTTTGCATGGGATTCCTATTATGGGATGAATTGAATATTAAATTAATCCTCAAACCCTCAAGGCAGTACATCAACTTCACTCATACAGAGCAATTTGTGCTGTGCTATATGTGCTGTGTACTGGCTTCAGTTTCTGAATTCTCCCAGGGCTAGGATTTTGCTCCATTCGTTTCCATTTTTCTTTTTCAAAGTCGAAATGTTTTACTAAGAGTGAAAAATAGTTTTAATGAACTATTTTAATTTGTTCTTGTGTTATGGGCTTGTATTTCACCCTCCCTTCGTTGAGGTTTTGCCAGATGTTTTAAATATTTTCTGAGTACATATGCTTTCAAGGTTTTTCTGCAAATCCAGTTGTGTTTAACAGGCACTGAGTCCTTGTGAATCAATGTTGTATTTTCCTCTACTTTATGCCACTCAGATCTGGCAGATGTCTTGAGTTCTAGGACAGGAGATTTTCAGTGTTTTCTGATAAAAGCAGATAAAGTTGGTACATAGTTAGAATTTCCTCAGAAAGGATCAGAGTTTCAGATGTCCGTGAGAGGAAGGCATTTCACTGACCACATGTTTTTACAGCATTTAGTAGATTTAGTAAACAATTAAATCCAATAATTCATCTTATGCCTGTATCAAAAGGGATGGCTTTTGTATTGAAAGCTGTACTCGTGGGGCTTTTTTTCACATTTCCTTTCCTTTTTATTTTTAAGTGTTTGTATATGTAATATATGTAAAATGTAAAGAAATTCAGTGTTTCCTTGATCTTACCTTGGAAAAAGATCTTAAAGTCATAGTTTTAGCGAGATGGATGGTAATTTTCACTCAGAGATACATGTGCTTAATTCAGTTTTATTTTCCTCTTGACCAGCCAAATGAAATACAATTGTTTCATTTCAGTCATAATTATTTTATTACTTGCACTGCAATATAAATAGTTTGCTCTGTGTTTCCTTCCTTGATTTTTTCCCCACAATTTTTTCTGTCATTTGCTTTTAAGACATCTAAAGGGTCATTTTTGAACAATGAAAAGTGAGGAAATGTCAAAAGTAGGGCTGCTGATGGAGGCTTTTTGTGTGCTCTGTGCTTTCTGTCTGTAGTTATCAAGCTGCAGAACATGAGATGCTCAGCACATGTGATGAGGATGAGGCTTTAACTCGAGAGAAGGTTAGCTGGTGACTTGATGCTCCTTCCTTCTGTTTCCATTTGCTGACTTCCAGATTGAGAACCCGGTGCATCTGGGTTAACTTGATGCCTCATGGAAATTTTAGAAAGGAGACAACCACTTCGTTTCAGCCTGTGATCAGAAACAGAAGGAGAATGGAAAAGAGAAGGCATGAAAAATTAAAGAACAAAGAAGCATGGATCAGAAAAGCGGCTGGGGGTTGGGGTGGAGGGGCGGAGGAAAGAGCTAGTGGCAGGGAATGCTTACCTCCCTGGGGACAAATAAAAATACATAACTGTTTCCTTGATGTTACTTTGCTGTATAAACAATTACCCCAGGACCCATGTAAATGATGTAGGACTATGGGAGAGAAAGTGAGTAGGTTTCTGCTGCCCTCCCTCTCACCCTTTCTTTCTCTTTGCAAAATTCTTGGTAGAACCTGAGACCTGGTCCATGCCAGAAACTGAAGAAAAAACAAAAATAAAGTTGAAGACATGAAAAAGAAGGATAATCCCATATGATTACACTTTTGTTATTTCTCAAGTGTTAATCACAAATGAAAAATGGTAGTGTGTAATCTTAGATTTGTATAAGTGCATGATGACATTTTGAATTACCTTTCCTGAAACACAAACTGTGGATGTCTCAGACACAGAAGACATTCACTGAATTGCAGAGCTTTAAAAATGACAGTCCTGGGGCTTTGATGGATTCTCTGTCTCCTGAAGTCTTGAAATTAAAGTCAATATTTTTCTGTATTTCCAACAGAAGTTAAAAGACTAAATGCAGACATTATTGCATGGTGTACCTGGGCTTATATAGGTGTTTGACAGGATGATCACAGGGTGTCTTCAGGATTTGAGTTATGAGTCTTGTTTGGAGTCTCGCAGTAGTGCTGCAGTGTGTGTAGTGAATGATTCTCCGCGTACTTGGACCTGTGCTTTTCTCATTTAAGATTCTTCTGTATTTTTTCTTAATGTTTTCTCTTTTTCGCTGCAGTTTTTCCAGCTGCACCCTCTCTTCTTGTTTACAGTGTCAATTCCAGCTGGTTCTGTAGTCTTCCCATCCTGTCTGCGACAGCCCCTTTCTCTGGCTATATCGCTGTAACACCCTTTGCTCCTGCGAACCCTCCAGCAGCAACTGGGTTTCTCATTCATCCATACCCCGTTTTGTTTGTAGGTGGAGTGTGATTATTGGGTTTTTTGTTGTTTTTGTTTTGTGTGTGTTTTGGTTTCTTTTAGGATAAAAATGAGAAAATTCACTTTAAAGGTTTTTTGCATTTGTTTTTTGATTCAGCTCCTCCTTAATGCAGACCAAGTGCAGACTTATGAGGATGGACAGAATCTGGTTCAGTCACCATGGCTTGGGCTGGTTGTGTTCTCCTGTGGGGACTGGCTGGCAACTCAGCTGCTACCCAGGAAAGTGAGGCTGATAAAAATTCTGCATTAACTTTTTATACTTTCTGGGCCCTTTAACAGAAACTGATCTGTTTGGGCTCAGCTAAAAAAAATAGAAATTTTGAGCCCTTTTCTTCCCAGAATATTTACTCTCTTTACTGTACTTTGTGACCGACTGCTGGTGTAGCTGTATCACAAAAAATTCCCAAGACTGTATTTTACAACAATGGCTTCAAGTGTGCTCTGACTTAATTAGAAGAAAAAACTGGCTTATGTCGCTGGCTGTATTAGAGGCTTCTTGCTGTTGTGGTGTGACTGCTTATTGTTGAACATTCAATGCAGAAGACAGTTTACCTTACAGTTTGTTTTTTTTTTTAAGGAAAAATAGGTTAAATATGTAAGTCACCACATAAATGCTAAGTATGATTATAAAATGCGAAAATGATGATACAGAATTCTGTGAGGAGAGGCATGCAAGACTGCCTGTGGGCCTAGGTTTTTATTCCTTTGCTTTTACAGCAAAGAGACTAGAAATGCTTATGCAATATTAATTCATGATATACAGCAAATTGGCATTTGGAAGCATTCAATTTTCCTCATAATTGTTCTCCATTCACTTGGCCGATTATCATTAATTTCAGGGAATTAAAGATGCTCCTTTTAGAAGTTTCTAGTGAACTCTTTAGAAATGTCAAACAATAACAAACCTGCCACTTAGGCAGCAATTTTCCCTCTCGCTGTCCTCACGCTGATGTTAGATCGCTCTTTGGAAAGGCAAACTGCCGTGTAGTAAATCAGCAGGAAAATTTTTTCAGCCTCATGCTGCTGAGTGAATTTTGATCCAAGAATTTTTGTGTTTGTTTTGTTCATGCAAAGACTTTTATCCTCCAGCCTGGGACCAGGGAGGTTGTTTTTTTTCTTGCAAATCTGCAAAAGTGTATTTTGTTAAAGAACTTAATATTATATTTTTATGGATTAAGCTTATACTTCTTCAGTCATCTCTAGGTGAGAACCACAAGAATGTGATTAAAAGCACGTGATGTCCAGGTCTTTCCTTTTCCTCTGCTGTAATGTGAAAAGGGAAACAAAATTGTTAAAACCCCTCAGGAAGGGGGTTGTGAAGTGCCATTTACTGAAAAGGTGGCTCTCTGTCTTCTCTGGCTGTGTCACAGGACTTCCTAAGCACAAAGTGTGCACAGGGACAAGAGCTGCAAACCATCTGTGATTAGAAAGGGTTGTTGGGAGGGACTGTTTGATAGGGGTGTCTGTGACAGCGGGATTCAGTGACCCAGTGGGGTGTGTTATGTACCTGCATGTAGGTTATGGATGTGCTGAATGTCATTGTGTCTGTCTCATGATCTCTGTCTCTCCCTTTCTCCTGGAGCTAGCAGGCTGAGGGGCCAACATTCCAACATTGTCCCTGTGCCAGCCAGGAATAAAGAGTGTGGACATATGAATGACTGTGGGCTTAGGTAGTTTTCGTTCTCATTCCTCTCAGTGTAGCTGCTTTCCAGCACGGCTGAGATGCTGCTGCTGAAGAGGAGCAGCAAATATCTCAGAGATGTTTAACTGTTTTTCTCTTCAGCTATGTGGAAACAGCTAAAAACTGTTACACTTGATAGGTGGTTTTAGTCCAGTACTCGTAATTGAAATAACCAAATTGCTTCTTAGGAACATGAGAACAACCTTGCTTTGCACAAATGGTTTTGGTCATGTCAGAAAAAGCAAATATACCTGTTTGGCTTATTTTAATCTGCCCTACATTAGAATTGCCATAGTAATCACACAAAAGGTAGGATAATGGTTGTATTCCAAGAGCTAATAAAAACTGGGGGAGGTGAGTGAGGGGTGCTTGATGCTGGGCATGGAACAAGGAGCAGCCCAACCTGCTCCCCTGTCCAGCAGCAACATGTTTTGTAGTACCTGCATCCAAGAGTTGTTCCTCCATGACTGTCCTTTCCTCTTGCTGGCATTTGCATGATAAAGAAGAGCCCATCTATTGGAAATGTACTGTTGTGGAGAGGAGGGAACACCCTCCGTTGTTAAGAGTCAGACTTGATTTCCCACATATGCGAAATCTTGGCTTCCTTTTTAAAATTTTTGAGGAGGTTTGCATTTTGTATGTGTTGCTTGACTAGTGGGTAAGTTTTTTTTCCTCCTAAGTTTGAACTTGAGTCTATGAGTGTTAAATATCCTTTGGAAGTCTTTTCAAATGCTTGAAAAACACATAAATCAAAATATCATCTGAGACAAATAAAATGAACTATGTCATGAATTAATAACTTTTAAAATAGTTCTACAAATTCCAGAGAAGAACACAAAGTAATGAACTTGTTCTCAGAAAGCTATTTAGTTTCAGAAACATTTAAGAAGTATTTTTAGTGTTTATGTGAATGATGCAGAAGATAATGTTTCAGTTTCTGTACAGACAAAATCCCAACTAAAACTAATGTGTTTCTGTACAAATATAAATTTAATTTTGTTCTGGAGTGACTTTAAAAAACATCTGCATGAGGGCTTTCTGTGTTAGATATCCTTTGTATTTGTAGTGATGAGTAAGTATATTGGATGTTATTTAATGCAGTAGATTTTTGATATCTCATATGAAATATTAAATACACTAGCTCTCATATAGTTACTAAAATATCCTGCCTTCAGCGTATTTTCTAAACATAGGTAGCTAAACAATAATAACCAATTTTTCTGCTTTCTTATTTTACTTGAAATTCAAAATAGCCACTTTTATGAAACAGTAAATTATTTAGTCAGAACTCCATATTTAATGTAAAAATGGTGTAGTTTGGCAAAATATAAGAGAACAATTGCTTAGAGATAATTTTTAGATTTTTAACTAAGTACTTCAAAAAGCAGAGGTGGTTCCTGCTGGAAGCACATTGACTGTGAGGTGCACACTGCAGAGAAGTCGATGATCTGTGAGAGCCTATGGATGTTCTACTCGCAGTCGTTTGCTCTGTGCTTATTCTGTGAATGGCCAGGTGCTGTGTACAAACCTCAGAAGGAAGCATGGATTGAAAAATTAATATGCTGGGGACGTCTTACTACTTGTAGGCGTTCTAAATTGTAATAGAATATAAAATGATGATAGCAAGATTTGTTCCCTAAAATCCATTTCTCTCGAGTGGGCTAAAGAAATAGCTCCATCAGTACAGGAGATGGCTTTCTTTTAGTTGTTATTTCTTTTGAGAAGTGGAAAATATCTGAATTGCATTTCACAGAGCCTTTGTAGGGAACTAACTAGCTAAAAAATATTATTACAGTGAATATTAGTTTTGGTTATAGCAGGAGCATCTTAAGGATACACAGCTACAAGGGAAGCCCATGAATGCTGAGGACTAGACACCATAATGCTCTTACAGCTGTCCTTTACGTCCTGACTGTGGCTTCCCAGTACAGCTTGGGCACTTATCCAGAAAGGCAGCTCCTCCTTTGCATCTCCATGTTGGTAGTTGAATGGAGAGTGACCCTTCCATGTTCCTTCTTTACTCCTGGATATATTTTTTCATGGACTGAGGTTGTTAGCCAGGCCCAGCAGGGGCTGTGTCTGGATATGTGGCATTCAGGGATGCCACGGTCCGGGGGAGAGGGCAGTGGGACCACGACACTGCACAAAGGGTCCGAGTCGAGGTTGAAGGTGCAATGGTGGTTTATTGAGCGTGTGCGAGGGTTTATATAAGGTCTGGTGTAGAAAGGGCCAGAAAATGGGGTGGAGCATGAGACAGACAACCAGGGGAACGAATAGGAGTATGGACTCGGGAGAAGAGGGAGGAACTGGAGAGGAACTGGGAAAGGAAAGGACCAATGGTAGCTCTCTTCACACTGCAGCTTTTTCAGCCAATCAAAGGGAGAAGCGGGGAAAGCAGGGAACAGACAACTCGAGGCATCCCTGGACATGCCCGGGCATCACAACTGTGGGGGTAACATACAATGCACATATTTGAAACTACATAAGAACTGTAAAATCCACATAATAAAGTCTTTTTTCAATTGTTTTATATCTTTTTCCACGTCTGGAACTGTTCCCACTCTGATTCCTGCTCCTCCATACAGAGAAGTGAGTACTCTGTCCATCAGCCCATGTGCAAGGCAATGCTGATCATGGCCTCATGCGGATTAGTGCAACTGTAGTTCCTTTGTTTTCTGTGTTTCCCTTATGTCCGTCCTCAGTAGAGATTTTGTTAACTTGTTATCTTTCTTCAGGGAGGCCTTGGAGGACAGCAAGGTGTTTGTAGAAGTAGCACAAGGCACTTGACTGGGTTCTGGTGCAGAAGGAGGAATTCAGTTACCAGATCAGTTGTAACAGCATTTTTCTTCTGCTTAGTGGAAAATGCAGAGGGTGTGACAGGTTTTGTCGAGTACTCTTGTCCACCTGACTACTTGCAGCGCATTTCCAGGATAACCTCTCCTGGGCTATTGATTTGTTTGAATCTGTTGAGATTCCTCATGTTCAAGCTACAGTCTCCAATTATTCATGCTAATGGAAGAGGACCAAGTAATATATGCTGGCAGTCCCCTCTTTTTCTCATTTCAGTGTATCAATACATTTTGGGCTGCAGAACAATAAATACCTTATTAATCTTCTGTGAAGAATGAAGCAGAATGAGAATTCCTTAATAGCATAAAATGAATAATAATAATAATAATAATTAAAAATATTAATAGATTTTGTAAAATAAAATTTGTCCACCTCATGTTCCCTCTCTGCATGCAGATACTTGAAATTACTGTAGCACATTCTAGGATGAGACAAGGAGGGAGCCTTGTGATGTGGAGACAGCTTGGAAGACTTAGCTGCTGGGAACCTGACAAATTCTGGCATGAAGTATATACCATAGTATTTCAGTAAATATCTTCTGTTAGTTCTGGCTAAAGCTGTTTCTCCGCTAAGAAAGATGATCTTCATCTCTGGGCTAGAACCAATCACAAATTCTAATGAAATTTGGCAACTGCAAGCATGAAAAGTCATTGATCCAAAAACTGTCTTTTGAGTAGTGAGATTTCCTTTTGAACCTCAGCTGAAGCTCTTTCTATTTGCTTATTCTTAGTTTTGAACTTTTAGGAATAATTTTTTACTCTCTTCAGCCTTGGTACTGTGAAATAAAAAAATGGAGTGAGAGGCATGTAATTAAGCATGCAGTGTAACTGCATGTTTCCAGAGAGGAAAGAGAGGAGGGGAAAAAAAAAAAGGGTGTGTGTGGGGTGCAGAATAGAAATAAAAAAGAAAAAAAAAGAAAGAATGATGTTGCCAAAGTTTTTCCAAGGTATATAAAATTTTCTTTTCCTGAAGAAAACAGTTTAGGCTCCCTGTTGTTGTAGTGGACTTTATAAAGATAGATAGGAATGCTCAACTTTGCACATGCTTCAGGCAGCAGCTGTTCTACTAGTGCTCACTAGGCATGGTTTTAAAAAATAAAGGGATATCTATTTCTAGAAAAGAAGAAGAATTAAGGATGTCTGCTGGTCTGTCACCCCTTGGAGAATGGCAGGTGTTCTGTTTCATTGTCCCATTATGGGCATTATCTGAACAATTTAAACAACAACTTCCAGTATAGTCTAAATCGTCTTACTATTTGGCTACTGGGAACACCAGAGTTTTCTGCAGAAAGTGATCTTTAACCTTAGGAGTTAATGAGAAATTTTCAGCATGTTGTACAGAAGCTGGAGCTTCTTATTCCACACTCATGTAATTGGAAGGAGCTTGTTTGGACATCATTAGGTTTGTGTAGTCCCCAAACTTTGCAGCTTCCCAGACCATTCTCCAACCTACCCCCAGTGAAAGGTCAGGCACAGCAGAGAGCTGCACTATCTGCCCTCCCATGTCCTGGGCATGGCAGCTCTGCTGCCGTGCATCCCCTGTGGATGAGGAGGGTTGGTGGCATTTCATCTCATCATTTAAACACGCAAATGCTTGGTTTATCTTTGGGAATTCAGCTTGATACTTGCAGCTGAATGACAGAAAATAATATTCTTGAGATCTGTATGCTCTATGCTTTGCCTTTGAGCTGTGTTAGTCCCTGCGTGCAGAAGAGCCTTCTGCTAAATATTGTCTATCTGAGCATATGGGGTGGCATGACATGGCCTTTTGGTAGTTTTGCTTGAGATTTCTCTCTTCTTGGTCATCAGGAGCAGTTCAGTGGAACTTGAACTCACAGAGATTTGATAACACTAAATGAGAGCATGTTTCATGAATGTACCAATATGCTTCTAATAATCCTAGTAAATGTTTCTGTCATGGAAACAAGAGCAAGTGCCATTAAAATTGCAGAAGCTGTTAGTAATTTTTAATAGTTGTTCAGGACTATGTTCTCTCTATCTTATTATAGATGTTAGTTGTAATTTTTTTTACTGTGTTGGAGACTTGCTAGCGTGCACAGAGACTACTCCGTTCCATGTGTTCTATTTTCTTTTATGTTTCGTGCATGTAACTATGAGAATGTATGCACATATAATTTCTGACCAAAAAACCCCCAACCATTTAAATGATTGTGATCAAGTTTCCTTGGTTGTCATAACTACTCCATCATCATCATGGCTACGCTTCACGAACGAAGATTTAGGAAGGCTCTATCCATGTTTTTTACAGGCACGCTGGTGGCTTATGAGGCCAATAGGAGGTAGACATATCCGATTGCAAAAGGCACAGCAGAAAGACTCCTTAGGTGGTGTATTCAACAGGATACAATTCTTTCTGCGTTGTCTTTTCTCCTCGAGAGTGATCCTGCGTGCGTTCTCAAAGGAAACGGCAGCGTTGTAGATGGTGTGTCTCCAGGCCTCCCGATTTGAGGCCAGAGTAGACCAGTTAAGATGATCAATATGGCCAAGGCTGAGATGTTGTTTCAGGGAGTCCTTGTATCTTTTCTTCGGGGCTCCTCTCTTGCGGCATCCGGAGGCAAGTTCACCGTAAAGCAGGATCTTAGGGAGGCGGTGGTCCTTCATCCTGGACACGTGCCCTGCCCAGCGCAGCTGAGTTCTCAGCAACATGGCCTCAATACTTGTGACTACTCCTTGTTCTACAACAGATGTATTGGTCACATAACCTGACCAGTGGATGTTTAGGATAGTACGGAGGCAGCGTTGATGGAAGCGTTCTAGGAGACACAGGTGGTGGCGGTAGATGACCCATGATTCGGAACCATATAAGAGAGTTGACAACACTATGACTTTAACTACTATACTTCAGTTAAAAATCTGTCTAAATAATTTCTATAATATAGCTATCTGGATTTTGGGTAACGCAGGTTCAGATCCACGTCCAGGCATTGATATTCCAAAATTGTTGCCTTCTCTAGCGTGACAGTGGCCTGTGAACCAGATATAAGCGATTGTTTTTATATCTTAGTAAAGGTTTTGATGATTCCTGAATTTCTCTGCAGTGGAGCAAGGCAGGAGCCAGTCATGCTCCTCCCAGACTGAAAGGAGGTTTGGCCAATGCCCACTCAATGGCGAGGAGCTTCTCCACAGAAACATGGAGACATAACAGATTAACAGCCAAAACCCTTCAAAGATGGAGTGTTCATCTGATGGCTGGCAAAGAAATACCTCTTCCCTCACTGTTTCAAACATAAAGGATGTAAACTACCATCATACATAACTTGTTTGTTCACGTAATTAAGACACCAGAGGGATCCCTGCTGCCACCCATTATTTACCATACCCTGTGTATACAAAGGGCTATTTAGTGATGGTTCTGTCATCATGTCTTACAAATCCAGAAGTTTGGATGCTTTTTTCCCATTCTAAACCCCAGTAGAATTGCTGCAGGTTTTCATTTCCTTGCTGTTTACCCAGGGGTTGGCTGGTAGTAGGGTTTCCTTCACTGGGTATTCGCCACAGAGGTGATGCTGATGGGCAGCCTGGAGGATCTGCAGCCCTCTGGGCAGTGCAGGCCTTCACCTTTCTGACAAGTCAATTTGTGCTGTAATTCATGAGCCAGTGGATGAGGCATTAGGTTTTGATGGAGAGTAGGGAAGGAGAGAGATTCCAGCAGCAGCTTTGTAAGGACTTGCGTAACAACAAATCTCTTACTAATTACACATATTCCTGCTGAATTGCAATTAAACGTGTCTAACTCTGCATCGGCATATGATCCACATTGGAATTCCCACCTCAGATATGATGTAGTGATGTACCAGACTGTGTTGGCAACAAATGTTGAAAGTTTATTCTTTGATAAGTCAGAAGTGGATACAGACTGACAAATAGTTCTGAACCCCTAATATCTGGTACTACAGTGTAATGGCACTTCTCCCCACCCATAAAAGCACAGTCATAGCCTGGGGACCAGAAAGGCGTCACAATGTTGGCAACCCCAGCAGGTTTTTTCTGACTGAAACTCACTGATGAAAGACTTGTAACGTGTATTATACATGTTATATCACTCCTGGTTCTTCCCAGCAGAGCTCTTCGAGTTACAATCTAAATCCTATTGTTGCATCTATATATCTTCTCTTCCGTCCAGGAAAAAGTTTTAAACACCTTCCTCTAAGTAAGCCTTTCTGAGCCTACCCAAAGCATTTAGACCATAAAAAATGCACAGTTTTCGCAGCACTGCATTATGTTTACTAACAGGAACAATTTTACCATTAAGTTTTAGGGGATTTTTCAAAGTTGTGGTAAGAAAAATATCTGCCAACTTCCTTCCTATGTCTCAGAGTGGTGAAGTTTTATGAACTCAAAGGAGCGAGGAATTTGCTCCTGTCTGTGTAAACCCTTGCCTGTACTACAAAACAAATGAAGATGTGAAATATAGTGTCTTCATTATAATATAACTAAATATCAATCATAGTCTTATTAGCAAGGCATGATCTTTGATGAAAGCAGGAAAACTTCAGCAGCAGCAAAGTTGATGATATTTCTACTGTCGCACAATTGTTTGAAGAAGTAAGACATAAATTTTTGCAAAGATTCTTAACATCTGGGGGACTAGGAGTGCATTTTTCTTATCTTTGTAGCAGAAGCAGTAGTGTGAAAATAGGTAAAGAGGTAATCCAGATGTTTTAAGGAAATCCTTGAAAATTGTACCCAAAAACCTGTGGCTGTGGCTTGTTAAAACATTCTGAAACACAATTTTTTGACAGAGATGTGTAGAACATTTGTAAAATCTGACATTTTTGTCTTTTCTTTTGGCATGCAAAGATATTTGCATTTTAGAAAAAAGCCCAGAGAAAAGAGACAGAGAGGGTGTAGGTAATTAAATTTTAATTTCAGTTTTAAAGCTCTTTCTCTAATTAACTTTAAAAGTCAGTGTCTAAGTAAATTGAGTTTCAAGATGAAATCATAATTTTCTACCTGGATCTTGGTATTCAAAAGTAAGAA
Source organism: Pipra filicauda (assembly GCF_003945595.2). Taxonomy (NCBI): domain Eukaryota; kingdom Metazoa; phylum Chordata; class Aves; order Passeriformes; family Pipridae; genus Pipra; species Pipra filicauda. Next base: position 1,931,242 of record NW_024104310.1, read on the forward strand.
GAAAGAATATAGAGAAAGAGAGGGAAGATTGTTACTTTAAAGGCCTTTCAAGATAAGGATTTAACATTACCTCATTATTAAAATATAACTGTGGCAGGTTGTTTTCTTATTTCTGAATTTAAAGTCATTGAGCAGTCGTGGTTGGAAAAATGAAAAACTTAGGTTCTATTAAAAGAAACTGAAAATTATACTAATGAGATAAGGACTTTTCTTTATTTTGCTTTGTAACAAGACTCTTTTTGGTGTCTTGCTTGCATTCGTTTCTCTGTTGTCCATTCTTCCAGAGATGATCTTACTGTTCTGAGTCATTTTTGATCATACACATGCTAATACAATGTCCTGTGTTTCTTAAAGGTGTGCTAGCATGCAGTGGGCTTTCGTTTGTGTGTTTTACATAGCCAGGTGTATTTTCTCTACATTTGTGTGATGGTTAAGGACACAACCTGCTGCATTCATCTGCCATCTGCTAGACCACGTTGTGCATTTTTAGTGCTGTGGTACAGCCTCTGCCCCTCTCCTGGTGTGGCTGCATGCCAGAGCCCCAATGGCATGGGGCAGTGGTAGGAGGGAAACAGGCTAATTGGGACTTGTCATGATTTAATGTGCAAATTTTTAGAAATGTGCCATTTTAAAGCTAAAGAAATAAGACAGCAGAGAACAATATTTGATAACATGGAAAATATGTCTGTGAGGAAGTACATAAGTTGTTTGGCGATGAATAGCTAGAAGAATAACTGAAAACAGTTGGGTTTGTATGTGAAGTAGTTATAAATATCTGGAACTGTGTGAAGCTAACAATGATTTATTTTCCCTCTAAGAGCAATGGCAATCTAGTTATTTAACCAAGAGTTCTGAATAGAGAAATTAATTTTAGAAGTTGATGGTTTTAAGCATAAACATATTTTGAGGTAGAGAAATGCTAATTATCTAAACTATGTCATCTTAAGCTTTCTTGTAATTCTGAAAGGGAGAGCCATGAACATGAGATACCTGGCATTTGTAGGTTAATGCTGTATAATTCATGTAATATTTGCAAATGTTGAAGCATTTGATAGAAATTTAAGTGTCTTGAAAGTTCCAAGTTAATGTGACCACAAACACTTCAATATGGTTTAAAAATCAGCATAGAAATCTTAAAAATTGAAGGCAATCTTAGTCTAGAGATTTTTGTCCTGTAGGGTGTCATGAGGATTCCTGTCAGCTTTGGTTTTATTTAACATCTTTAAATCTAGGAGAAGCAGTACTGTAAATAGTTTGTTAATTAAGTTTTCAGATGTTGATAGACTGGGAAAATAGAATAATACAAATGAGGATGTTGTACACACACTGAATGCAGTTTGATTCAGCCTGTATAAATAGAAGCTAATGTATAAGAACAGTGATCTAAACTGAACAAATACTTTTGTTACCGAGACAAAGATGCTGAAGTGAAACTATAGAAGAAGTTTTAGGATTTTTATGGATGTTATGGGTTGATACCATGACAATGAAATACCCAAGTGTGATTATTGTTGGTTATGTATTAGTGTCAAAGTTCAAAAACAGACAGGGAGGATTCAAACAGCACTGAGGGTATTTCATAAAAGAAATACCCTTTTCTGGGTGCCTTCTGAACAAGTTAAGACTAGAATAATATTTACAAAAATGAACAGCAATAGAGAATTAAGAGAGGCAAAGGTGAAATTATGTGCTGTGTAACACCTTTTGGGGGAGAATTGAGATGTTGTCTGTGACATATGAAAGGAAAAGATAGTTTTGTAAGAGAAGGGGGGGCAACTAATGACAGGAGGATAAACTTGGGGGAAATAATACAAATACATAAACAAATTCTGAAGATTTTGACATTCTGAAATGCTGCAAATTATTTTATTAAATAATAATTACTTAAAAGTTGAGTGGATTCTAGGAGAGAGAAATATACTGCTCTGGGCCGTGGAGAGATAATTGTTGGGGTGTGTGTTTGTGTGTGTGTATATTTATATATATAATATATATATTAAAAAAAATATATATATACACACGTTTATCCCGTTCCTTTGCTGTCACATCCAAGAGTATGTTTCTGAAAAGATCTGCAACTGGCAGTAGCTTTGCAGTGCTTCTGTTTCGTGTCCCTCCCAGCTGCCTGTAGCATGCCCAGATTTGCTTCTGCAGGACAGATGGTTCCGTTGTCCCAGGGGAAGTTCTTCACCTCTTGGATCTGCTTAAGTTTTTAATATTTTCTTCTTTTCTAATTCAAGATGCCTACATTTGATTTGCACTGTTTTGTTAATCTTTTAGAGAAGTGCTGGTTTATGTTAGCTGCTGCTAGGGTTTAATGCAGTTTGTAGATAAGTTCACAGTCAGCTGGTTTTTGTCTCCAACTGTTTTTCTTCTGTCTATAGTCCAGTTTACAACAGCCTCAGTGGTCTTTGGAAGTTACCATTAGTTTTTCTCTAGAGGTTTTCAAATATGAAAGTTGAACTGATTAGGGGATTTGAGCTTTTGAAGGTCATAAGGGATATTTGGCTCTTGGTGTGTCCAACTGAGTGGAACAAGGAACTGAACTGAACCTACTGAAATTGGAACCAGAGCTCCGGGAGCTGTGCTGGAGTGTGAAACTCAAGTCTAATCTAAATATTTTTTAAGAGAGATTTCAGTTAAATATAGACAAAACCTTAACTTACAGTTTCAAGCACTTCAAGCTGAAAGAAGCAGTCCTGCTTTCCTCAGCCCCAGGATGACCCTGATTCATCCTTTCTCTTGGGCTCTAGATGAGGATTTGAGTGGAACAATGAGCTGGATTGGCAACAGAGGCAGTAAAGCTCTTCAGTTTCTGTCTCCCATCCCCAGGCTGGTTTCTTGATGCTGAGGTAGGATCTGTGTGTGTCTTGTGTATACAGTGCACCCAGATGTACGTACATATCTGTGAGCTCACTTTTAGGAACTCTGTCTAACCTAAGCAGCTTTTTTGTTAAAAGCTACTCTTTCCTGTAGGGTTTTTTGGTTTTACAGCATCACCATTTTCCCAGAGTCATCTCTAGGGTGTGGAGAGAAAAAAAAGTCCTGTCCGGGTCTACTTATCAGTTGTGGACCTGTTGGTCTGAGGTGGCCAGAAATGACTGTGAGATCTTTTTTTTCATTTCTGTGCCTTAAATCCAGTGTGTGCCAAATTGTGCAAGCTGCAATGGCACTGAGGAGCTGAAACATCAGTAGAAATCTTCAGAGTAAAATTAGCTTGACTATGCTATATAAATATAAGTATGTATTTTTCTAGTCATGCCCTCCAAGCTGATATCCAAGAGGAAATTGGTATGAGAAGGTATATATTAGCTCTGTTCTGGGAGATCACCATCTATTGTGCTGAATGCCTGCACACAGGATGACATATTCAGCTTTATGGATGAAATTTGCCAGATCCTCAAATGCTTTTACTCGTGAGCGTATTTGAAAATCAGAGAAGGTGATGACCCTTTTAAAATAAAAATGGAATTGCTGGCAGGAAAGGAAGGTACAACTCTGTATTCTTAACATTTAAAGATGGTTATAAAATGTGTATTGGCTGTTTTTATAATTTATAGTGAAACTGCTGTTGCTTTTAATAAAATGAGACTTCCAGTCAGAATTTCATGATTATGAATGTGAGCATTTTGTTATACAGCTTGGATATATCCTACAAATAACCGTTTTCTAGCAAAACTCTGGCTACATACATAACTTAATGGGATTCTCTGTCACATATAATTCTTTCTGAAGTTGACTTGTGGTTGAATATTTCAAGTCCTTGAATGTGACTCAAGAACTGAGTTAGTGGTAACTTTCATGATTTTTAATTTAATTTTTCCGTATTTCTTAGACTTTTAAAACTTCCTGTAATTCATTATTAGATTTACCGTTTCAAGTGCTTATTTAAAAGGCACCTTAGCTGCAGAAGCAAATCAATATTTACAGTGCATTAGTGCCACAGAGAATTTGAAGTCTTGTGATTAGAGTTCATTGCTGTTTTATCCACTCTTCAAAGAAACCACAGACTTCAAACGGTATCAGCCATCATCCTGGAATCAGTGACATTGCATCGGTCCCATGCGTACTTCATCTTGTGGTTTAATTATTAACTTCCTTTTCTTTGATTTTCCTTTTAATATTTCAAAGTATATCATCTTCAAATCTATAAATTCAAGTAAAACAGAGGATTGTAACCAACAGTATATTGGTTTTTTAAAAAAATAATCTGTTCAATATATTATTTTACGTTGTTGTTTTAATGGAGAGTATCAAAATCAAATTAGAATGGTCTCTCAGAACACAATTGAAGAGAAGAATATATGAGATTTTATTTACAAGTTATGGTTAATATAGTGTGAACAGGATTTAATTCTTGGATTAAACCTGGAGCAATACTGGCCATTGCCAAGCAGCATGCATTAGATCTAGCTCCATGTGCTTGTCCCATTCCAGTAATAAAAAAAATATTGCCATGTTTAAATTTCTAATTTAACTGGGAAATGCATTGGTCCGACACACCCAAATTATTGTCTTTTATAATTTACTTTATTGTGAAATTTGCTTAGTAATGCAAATTACTTTTCCTTGTGTATGGAACCATTTTCATAAGAAGAGATTAGAATAAATCATGTTGCATCTTTATATTGACAGACCACCTTTTTTTTTTTTAAGGTTTGGAGAAGTGTTCAATGAATGTCTGAAAATATCTCAATAACTGATGTTATTAAAATGAAACTGGTCATATTAAAGGTGGCTCATCTGGGAGTAGATATTGTAAAGAAGCTTCTCATGTTAATGTTTTCTCTGAAGCGTATTAATATTTGTGAATTCTACTGCATAATTGACTACCTGTATTTTGAAAAGTCTGTACTTCTTAGCATTGGGCAAACTGTCAGATTTTCACTACAAAGTGAAAGCCAAGGCAGTGATAAGGGCTTGTTCCTCTCCAGAAATGGTGGTTTGAGTTCCAGTTTCATCCTTTCTTTCTTTGTTGGCAATTTGGCTTCTCTTCTTACAGAAGTTCACCCAACTGAACTTTTGTTTTGTCAAGCAATTTGGAGAAGAAGTGTAAAAATACAAGAACATTTTGCTATCACCGTGCTTATATATAGATGTACAAACATAAGGAGCAAGTGAACTCATGTTTGAAAATTGTAATTCTCTGTTGTGGGGTGGGTAGCTAAGGCAAACAGGATAATATACATGGGGTGCTGCTTGGAACAAATATAGATTGGTATTTTTCTTAAGTGGCACTACACACTACAGAGCCACTTTCTGGCTCAAGCTGATCTAATAAACGAGAGTGTATGTTCAGGGCTGCCCCAGGAGCACAGGCACTGCTGTGAAGGGGTCATTTCATCCTGTGTGGGGAGGCACTGGCTGGGGCTGCAGCTGAGCCACCTTTGTTCAGAGGTCTCTTGTGATTTGATAGTGCGCTGTTGGTGTGTTTGCTGTAGAGGGGGAGAGGAGATGCTTTGCCTTCACCTGCTTCATGAAACTTGAAATAGTTGAAGACAAGGCAATCAAAGAAAAACCCTCTATAAGAGTTTATGAGTATATATTGAGCAATCAAATTCCAAGTAGACTTAACTGAGACCATTAGTACTTTCCTGCATAATTAGTGATCTTTCATGAAATATTCTTGTAGTTAATTCTAGTTCTGTTTTACACTTATATATATGTGTATATAGTATGTATGTGTATAAATATGTGTATATGTATTCATAAGAGAAAGCATTTTATTTCCTGGAAATTAATGCTGTTATGAAAGTAAAAAGAAGAAATTGAGAGGAAAGAGTACAACAGTTGTGGAGAAAAGGAGGTGAATTCTTTGTTATTGTTTACCATAATGAACATGAATTAGAATGTTTTGGTGTTTGGTTGTGTACACTTATGCATATCTCAACAGCAGGAGTCCTAGCAGATTAAAAAAACCCACATTTTCACTGTGTGGCATGACTTACTGTATTTCTCAGTGCTGTTATAATGCCATGCAAAATAAGATGATTATTAATATTATATGTGGCGTTAACATAAAGATATTGTTGATTGTCCGCTCATTTAACAAACAACTCTGGTCATTGTGTTTTCCTGCTGGTATTGTGAGACATGCAGTTTCCTTGGGAACTGTTTCATCCTAGCATTAAAACATAGTCCTGGGTTTTATTCTCAGCTGTTGCCTAGTGTGACTTTCCCAGTGACTCTGCTGCTTATGTGCCATTGCTTTCACCTTTTTCTTTTCCACTTTGCATTCAAGGCTCCCAGTGCAGCAATAAAGAGAAATAAAACTGATAAATCACAGCCCCTCTCTTCTGATGCTGAGTGGGAGAGTACTAGGAGGTCACAAATTCAGGCAATGAAACTTCTGTTTGGGAAAGGAGAGGATAGATGTGTGGATATCTGTTGTAGGATAATAAATGAAATTGAAAAAAATTAAGTTGTATTTCAAGAAAAACTAACTTTAATGTGCTATCAAAGTTTCCAGAATGGATGTGACCTCTACGTATATTAAGCAAACCTTATCTCTTTCCAATCAGTCTACCTGCCTGCTGCATCATTTATTACTAATGAAATATTTTTCTTCTGTCACTCATGCCAGCTGGAAGGCTGAGGGAATCAGGGTAAATCAGCACTGATCTTGTTTCAGCTGTCAGGAAGAGGCAAAGGAAGAATGCAGAATAGAAAACAGTCTCTTCCATAAGTTTTGAGAAAGAAATTGAGGGTATATTTTAGAGGGCGAGGTGGCTGCCTTTTGCTGGCCGGCAGCTTCTTCACGAGGTGCTGTGCCAGCACTGCCCAGGCTGCAGCCTTGGCAGTGGTGTGAGTGTCCTAGTCCACCTCTTACTTTTTCACCAGGCTTTGGCTTCTTGCTCTTTAAAATACGTGTGTGTCACCTTAGCCTCTTAGTTGTTCAAGCTTATGTTGTTATTTTGTATTTTACACAGCAATCAGCAGATAGGCGTGATGCTGTGTTCTCACTCGGAAAGCCACCAAACTGTGCTAGAGTTTGATTTTCCCTTCATTTTCTCCTTGTGTGGCCAAGCAGCAAGGCTGTAGTTTTGAGGAAACAGACCTTGTCCTTGAGGAGCTATGCTGAGGTCAATAACTCCTTACTCTGTGAAACCACATTTGGTCAAAACCACCCATCCAGTGCTTGAAAAAATATTTTTCTTTTGTCAAAAACATTTTAAATCTAGTCAGTGTTTATTTACTGTCTGTTTTATTCTTCAGATATGCCTCTTCACGTCCGACGCAGTAGTGACCCTGCACTGATTGGCCTCTCAACCTCTGTAAGTGACACAAATTTTTCTTCAGAAGAACCTTCACGGAAAAACCCTACAAGGTGGTCCACAACAGCAGGCTTCCTCAAGCAGAACACCCCTGGCGTGCCCAGTGCGCATGAAAGAAAGGTATATTTCTTTCTCCTTCTTTATGAAATAAATGAAAAATGCGCATGAATCTTGAGTTGTTTCCCGCTTCTCTCACCTGCCCCTTGTTTAAAATTGTGTTTTCTAACCTTGTCCTCCAAATCCTGTCATCAGCAGAGAACTGTTTGTCCTGCCCTTCAGATACTCTTGGTGATCCACACAGCAGGGACTCTAAAAACTTGATTTTTGCAATTAGCTGTTGTTGAAGCTCAGATTACTCATTACTTTGCAAAGCAGGGCCTAGATGCTGTCATGCATTTGGGTGGTGCTTTTTATTTTTTTAAAAAAGCTAATAGGCCTTGTCTATAATGATTTTTACTGATCTCTGTAGAAGTCCTAATGTCAGTAAATAATCTGAATGCCCACAGCTGGTCTGGTTTGTCTTTCTGGCACAGCTTTGCTAGTTTTTACTTTCTGAGGCTCTAGTCAAGAAATGCAAAACACAAATTGCAAATGATTTCTCTCCTTGATAACATTCTTAGAACTAAACTAGTGAAATGTAGAGTGAATATTTTTTCCATCATTTTTTCAATGTGATTTCAGTATCTCTATATGAATTGCATTACTCACTAGAGAAGTCAGCAGGAAGCTCTCTTCTCAGTGCATTATTAAAAAAAATAAATTGGAAGAAATATACCCTTTTGTACAGATCCCACCGTTGCCCATATTTGTGATGACAACTTGCAGACAAACTCAAAAGGAAAAAAACCCAATATATTTTCTAATAGAAATGAGTAATTTAAAAAGAATATTACAGTTATGGTTGCCACTCTGACTACACAGCACAAAGTCATCTTGGCAAATATGCAGCTTATTTTAGCTTTTATTTTTTTTTACCTTAATTTTTATTATTTTTGTGTAGTATAAATGCAAACTAAGACTCAGCAGTCAGGACTACCACACCCAAATAAAGAAGTCCTTATATGCTGCTAGTGAACTGAGCTATTTTCGATGGGCTTTTGGTCATTTCAAAAACATCTATAAAAGCACAGTGCTCATAGGCATTGAGGTACCCCTTCATGCAGAGGTGTCAGTTTAACATGGTATTTTTAGGTTTCTGCTGGAGCACAGTTTCAGGCAGTTAATGGTATATTTTCTGTCACTTGTAGTGGTGTGGCACAGAAGTGTATGTTGTTTTGAAAAAATGTCTTTTATACTATTCTAATTCAGAGAAGAAAAATTATAATCTAATCCATTTTAAGTATTAACATTTTCAGTTAATTTTTCTGAAATCGTAATGAGGTGACATTTCATTACTCCACAAGCATAGATATGAAGGGCCATACATAGCATAATCAGATTTCTCTGAGTGTCTGAAGTTAGCAGAAACTGGCGAAAACTGAACAGCAGCTCATCTTTCACACTAGTTTTCTTGCATCATTAGTTGTTCAGCATGTACTTACTCTTGATTTTTGTGAAAATATTTCATGTCTAGTGGAGTACAGTGACCAAACTGGAAAGGAATGCATGTGATCTCATATAGTGATGGGAAGCAAGGCACAAGAGAACATTAAATCAAGATTGGAAAAAATTAAAGTTATATTAGTTAGCGCAATAGATACTGATAATTTCTTCTACCTTTTTTGCATACTCTTTATATTGATCCTTTGAATAGAGCAGATGACTGCACAATTTTTAGTAGGTAAGATGCAGTAAACATCTGGAATTAAATAGTAATTGCTGTGCAATGTGTGTTATGAATTAATCCTGAGTTCATTCGAGCTAGACTGTTTTTTTCTGTTCTCAATGTCTTGGTTGCTTCATGTGAGTCAAGATTTTGTAGTCAATCCTATTTCTCTTAGAATGGATATTAAAAATTCTGCTTTCTATTTCATTTCTATTATTATTTTAAAAGGTGTATTTTTGAAGTTCCTGTCACCAAAGTACTAACACTGAGTTTTTACAAATGTATTTGTGTTATTTGGGCTATAGAAAGTCCTCAGTACTTTTCTTATGCTAGGTTGTTTTCTTCAGCTACTCGTATAACAAAGAGATGGCTGTGCTTTGTTCCAGACTGTTTCATTGATTATAGATGACAGACATTTTGAGAAAAGCAATGAGAACAATCTTAATTTTCTGCTCAGTGCATTGGGTTTGAGCACCCATATATCTTTTGTGGGCGGTTGGCACTATGTAATGTTTTCACTGCAGTTCTCTCTCTTGACAGCACAAGAACATATGTTCTTGGGCTGAGATTTGCAGCACAGTTGTAGATTAGCAACTTTGCCCCAGCAGTATCTTGCAGAAACAAGAAACGGGTTTCTGGGAGAGTTGCCAAAAGCTTCATCCACCTACTGACTCTTAAGAAGTGACATTACTTTCAGCCCGTCACCTCTAAAGAGAAGTAATTGACAGGTAGAAACCCTGTCCAATTTTTGGAGGAATTAGCAGAGGGGAAACTGCATGTACCTAGCAGAAGGGATTTATTTCTCGGGGACAAGCGAGAGAAGACTTCTTATTGGTGTTTGTTTCATTTTGGGTATGAAGAATTTGGAATGGCAGGAAAATGGGCAGATACCCAAGCTGAGATGAAATGAAGGGGTGGGAGTGCTGCCATGCACCAAAGTCTGTGAGGAGCCAGGACATATGCCAATAGTTCTGGGCAACAGAAAGGGAAAAGGGGAAGAGGGAAAATACGGGCTGTTTGAAGGATCCTACTGGAGAAACTACAGTGTTGCCTGTAGTTACTAGGATAGATGGAGGCAGTAGGGTCTGCTTTGTCCCTAGGGAAAGAAGGGAATGAGCAGAGACGGAGTTTGCTTTGAAGGGGCCTGAGTCGGTCCTGCGAAGATTTGGTTGTTTGTTGAACTTGAGATGCATTTCTGCTACACTAAGTAGAATATTTTGATATGAAATCCTTGCCCTAAACTGGATGTGCACTCTCATCCATTTCTTAGATAATCTCATTGTAAGGAAACATCTTATTTATTATCAGGAAATCATAATACGCTGTGTGTTTCCGTAGAGAATTGTAATCTTGCTTAATTTCTAGTTTCTGTGTTGCTTACCTGGAAGAGCAACTGGAAACCAGGTGTTTTCTGTCCCAAAGGACTTATTTATTTGCAGAATTATTTATTATTTAGAAGTTATTGTAGTGTTGGTAACTATAATCGGCTAAGTAATTCCTGACCTCATCCTTCCCATGAGTGATTTCAACCAAATGATTAAGTTTCCTCATCTGTGAAAGTATTCACAAAATTGGCTAATGATTATCTTCAGCTTTAGTAGGTAAATTCACTTCTTGGGATTTTTTTTTTTTAAACTGAATATTAAAATCACTTTCAGATATTTTTTTGTGTACGTGTGAGACATATCTGTATTATCTAGTGACTCATAAAGTGACTTAATCCTGTCTCTTGCTTCCTTGAGCCATTCTAATGAAACAAGAAGAAATCTCTTTGTAGAAATCTCTTCTCAGAGGCCTGGAGTAATACCTGATTTGCAAGCTGTGATTTTGTTTGAATTGTGTTGAACTGTACAGGTGAACAGATTGTACACAGCTCAAGCATATCATATGTGCTTTCTTCCACTGCAGTGAAATCTTTTTTGATATTATTGTTTTCTGAATAACTGTGAATTTGAATCACATTCTTAATAATTCAGTACCAAACCCTATTGGCTTAACTAGTTACCCTGAATAGATATGAGCTGCATTAATGAAAATCATGTTTCTTTTCCCTTAGATGTTTGTGTTATGGTATTGGAAGAATGTAAATGCAATAACCAGATATGTTGCATCTTGTAACGACTGTGAATTAATTATCCTATATATTTTCAGTGTGATTTCTTAAATTTGCATCTCCATTTGTGGTGAGGAATGGCTTATAATTTCAAATTAGTTACCTGCTTTGATCCTGCTTCTCTGGAAGGTGCAAGGCTTATCGAGTTAACCTGCCTTGCTTAATGCAGAGATACGCCATGGCTAACGAGCTTAGGAAAACCTTCCCACTGTGACTTTTCTGATTTTGATATTGTTCCATCAGAGATAACAACATTGGTACTGCAGAAAGAAGTGAAAATGTATGTTAAGAAGGAGAGCTCAAGAGAGAGAAAAATGTTTGTGCCTGTGCCTCTCGCTCTTGGGTTCACCCACCTGGAGCAAAGCAAATGACACACAACATGCTCTGTGGGGTGGGTCGGCAACAGCAAACACATAACTGAGTGTACTTGGCACCTCGTTTTGTAATTGCTTTTTTCCTTTGCTTTTTGTCTTTACCATTTAGTCAGCAGCCAAATTTTTTGCTTATTTGTTGTTAAATGGGTTTGTCCATATGTGTATTTCTAGGTGGGAAATCATGATTGTTTTTAGGATATGCTTTCTTCCTACTTTGAAATCTAATCTTTTTGGGCTCTGTAAACTGCAGCGAAAGAATTTGAAACTTAATGTGAGTGATCTAAGTCTCATCTACTGTAAAATACCTTATGTGTAAAGCATTGTGTTTTCCACATTTCCTCTTCCAGGTATTTTTGCTGTTCCCGTGGGCTGAGAATGAGTAGTACAAATTTTCAGATTGTTGGGTTGCAGGGTTTTATATTTATGTGAAAGATAAAATGCTTTCTAATCCTCTTTGTAAACAGAATAAAAAAAGTATTTTATGAAATATGTCTAGATAGGGAAAATTATGAATGTATTTTTTGAAAAGCTTCAATAATAATGGTATGTCAGTGTCAAAATCAGATTTAAAGTGAAAATTAGATTCATTTAGCTTTGAGTCTTTTTAAATACAGCTTAGTGAAGTTTGCTTTGTCACTGTCGCTGAAGACATGGTATTTTAATAGATTTTAAGTATAATTCAAAGGATTGAAGAGCCCTGTATTCGAACTGTGTGTGCTAGTGTCATTTTATAGTCAGGAAGTCTGAATTGCAGAGTGTAAATCTATTAAATTGACTAGGGAAGACTGTGGACTAATAGACTGGGCATCATCCTGGGAACAAAGGACATAAGTGTTGCTGATGCTTCTTGGGAACTTTATCCTCTGGTACTCCTGGTACTCTTTATACTCCTGCAGAAGGGAGGTACTGTGTACCAGGTGAACAATGTTGGTAAGGTGCTGTAATTCAACAGAATCTGCTAAGGAGAAGTACAGGATATCTGCAAAGAGCCTGACATCTTTGTCATGATAGGTTTTAAACTCCCACATGATGAATACAGCTTTCTGCTTTTAAAATAAAAATGCAATGTTTGAAACAGTTCTGAAAAAATCAATAGCCACGAATATTTCTTTATCCAGGTTTATTTGAGCAGGGATTTTCTCTTTTAGTAAGACAGTTGTGATTTTTGTCATTCCAGATGTGATTTCACATAGACTGAGAGGAAGGAGAATGAAGAGTGGGTTATCCACTGATGATGAAATAGGGTGTTTTAATGTGGAAAATGTTGTTATAGGAGAGAGAATAATGGAAATTCAGTTTTCTTTCTTTGTGATAGTAACTCATTGCTGGCAGCTTGTCATGTGATGATGAAATAATTTAGAGGAATCATACCCAAAGAGAGTGCAATATAAAATAAACATAGTATGTGTTATTTTTGTCCTGGGTAGTGTGTAAAATTCATGACTTTCACAGAATCACAGAACAGCTGAGGTTGGAAGGTACCTCTGGAGACTGTCTAGTCCAGCTTTTCTGGTCAAAACAGGGGCAACCAGATCAGGTTACTCAGGTCTGTGTCCAGTCAGGTTTTGAGTATAGACATCTCCAAGGATGGAGCCTGCATCACCTCTTTGAGCAACTTTTTCCAGTGTTAAATCACTCTTAGAGTAAAAAAGTTTTTTCTTATGTTTTGATAAAATAAATTGTGTTTCTTTAAGTGCCCATTGCCTCTGGTGCTTTCACTGAATACCTTGAAGAGTCGTCTGATTTCTTTAGCAGAGTATTTAATGCAATAAAAAATAAAATCTCTAGGAAAGAAATAGAAATTCCTGCCTTTCAAAATGTGAAAACAAATACAGTATTTCTTATCATCACCAACAAGTTGGGAATGGGAGACACAAAGTGAAAAATCCTTGCCTAGTGCACAGAGGTAACAGCCAATGTGCATCACTTGATGTGTGCTGTTCTGTTTGCTGAGGAGTGTGCACATGGACAGGATTCAGCTGTTTGCATCCAAAAGTCAGTCATGACCAGATGTGTTAAACATGGAAAAACAACAGTAAAAACAACAAATCCGAAGTGAAGGTGTGATTTTCTCCATCTCCTTTGTTGTTTCACCTCTTTTTGCTCCAAGTCAGCTGTTTGTGGATGCCCATCTGTCAAATTTCCTCTCTGTCCCCCAAAAGAGACAGATTATTAGTGTAAGATCTGAGAACTGGTGAGGCTTTTTCCACTTCTGCTCTGAGGCTGAGCAAGTCTGTTGATCATTCTCAGTCTTTGTTCTTCATCCCATAGGAATAGTGTGTATTTTTAGTCCCAGTGCTGTGCTAGCCCATGTCTCTCTCTCTGTGATGGGTGAGCAGTGTCTGGGTGAGCAATGTCTGGTCTGTATGTTCGGGGACACGGTGCTGCATCACGAGCTGGGAATGCCAAGGAGGGTCTGGATGAGTGAGTCTCTTACTCGTAATGAAGGAGTGGTGGAATGTGCACAAATTGTTTGTCTTTTCACTTCAGTAAATGTGGTGTACAGCACCTCTCTGAGAGACAATGAAAGCTATACTGAAAACAAAAAGCTCTCAAGTACATGGTATAGGATAATTGAAGACTGTTTCTCTGCCATTCATCTAAGTGAATGTGTACTTTGTAAATTCCCACGTTTAAATCTTCATCTCTACTGCTTTTAATTTTTTATGTTTTTTGCTGCTCTCCGTGGGTTTGAGGGTGAAAAACTCTTTTCTGAAAGAGTAGGCTGATAAAAGATTGAATAACTTTAAAAAAAGGTAGGATGTTCAGATTTAGTGATTTTTTTTTAAAATTTAGAAGAACATGTATTTTCCTTGGCTACAGTTGGATCTGGGTTTTGACCTGCTTTCCTCTGTTTAGTTGTAACCTACAAACATGCAACCATGCAACCACTTGTGGTTCAAGAGTTTTTGCAGATTCAAATATTTGTGTCTTATTTTCTGATTATGAAGGTTATGTATTGGTGCAAAGCATGTTTGGATGTTGGCTGACTGTGTAGCTAGCAAGAAAAAGATCTTTAAAGTACAATTCAGGTTGTAGGCTGTGCTTCCCAACAGTGTTCTGACATGAACCTGTACGTTTTAAACAGTGAATATTTCAGCTTTTTTGATATATTTGTTGCATTTTTAAATTAACTTATCTCATCTTGCAATGAATACTAATCATATAAGCAGACAAGAAAGACAAGCAGGCAGTCTCAGAATAAAATTCACTCATATGTGGAACTATTCAGTGCAAAGGACAAGTATTGCTGGGGAGACAATGGTAAGCATTAGTTAATGGGGAAAAGCAGCTCCAGTAAAAACAGGATTTCAAGCTAGGAATGCCTAGTCACCTTCTGGGCTTAATTCTGTTGTGACTAACTTTGGGGCTGAACCTCTTAACAGGTCACTGAACCTGTTTTTGTTTCACAGCCTTGACAGAAAGGGGATGATCATTGTTTGCTACCACTCAGTTTTATTATCCCTTTATAAACGAGCTCTTCAGCTCCTGTACACAGATGTTCAACTTAGGAGCATTGCCTGCTGAGCACATGGAGTAAAAGAAAAGTGGATAAAAATTAAAACCATAAGAAGGAGAAAGATGGGAAGCTGTTCAGTGTGAGAAAGTCCCTTAAGACTGCAAGGAGCCGAAGGTGTCGATGCTGCTATAAACTCAGATGAAAGAGAAACACGCTGCTACAAGCCACCTGTCTGGTACCCCTTTGGGCTTTCCTCACAGACTGCAGGAGGGATTCTGGCCAAGGTCTGAAATGAATTGGCAAGCTGGATGAGGTGATGGATGCTTTGCTGGGAGCCTTGCAGAGACCCCCGTCCGCGTTGTTCCATCTGGAGAAGGGCGGTGGTTTGGGTGAGGGTGGGCAGTGGGGAGAAGGATGGGCTGGATGTGTGAGAAGGCACTGCTGCTTGCCGTGGGTTTGGGGCATCGCCTTCACGCTTCTGACCTTAAATACCTGCACTCTGCACTTCTCAATGGTCGTCAATTTGCTGAAGAAAGAGGGGAAAACCAGTTTGGTTACTCAGAGAAGAAAGAATGGTTACCTTATATCCCAACCTTCTTTCTTCATTCCAGAATCACAGATGCAAGGTTCTGAACGTACAAAGAGACAGTTGCAGCATTTTAGAGGTATGGCCACCTGCAAGTATCTACCTAACACTTAAAAGGATACTGCTGGTGGTATATAACATATTCTCCATTTCAAGATCCAGATATAAGGCCCTTGTGAGATTTCCTGTACCCCCTTGTTTCCTGTTTCTCTTAACTACTCAAATGTATTTAATATTGACATTCTATTTGTTAAATCCTATCTTCAGAGCATACTTTTAAATTAATTCATTACAGCTTTTTTTCCCTTCTTGTAGTTTAATTTCGTGGCTCTCCCAAGGAATGAATGAAGGAGTGTCGACACTTAAAATGAACAAACTACTTTAAAAATAACGTTTTATCAAAATCCAAATTGATGTACAATGTACACATTTGTGTACAAAAGCAAATCTCTCATGAAAATGGCAAGACTGTGCGTAATTACATTATTACATTTAAACAGATATCCATATAGGATTTACACCATAGAGTATATACAGTGTTGTAGTGGTTTGGATCTTGTTTTCCCCCAGAGGCTAAGAAAAGTGGTAGACCCCAAGGGGTGGAAACCCCTGGAAGTTTTGAGATTTTGTCCAATGGGCGCTCCTGCAAAAATGTAAACATATCACAAGCACCGGAAGAGATGAGTTGTAGTTTTGGTTGTTGTTGAAGAAGTAGCCATGTTGTAGAGCCACGAGGAAGGGGCTCGGAGCCCCACAGGGGGGCTTTGGCCCCCAGCCCCCAGGGGGGGCCTGCGGGGACCTGGAACAGCATAAAGCTGAGTTAGGTGCCTGTAGTTATGCCGGGAGATGTTTTCTCCATGGGCGCAGAGCAGGAACCGGCACTGACCAGAGAAATGGTGGCAGAGAGCCAGGACAGATAAGAACTGAACCAAACAGCAGACGTAGCATGCAACTGAGTAAGGAAGACACCAAGTTGTGTCGGAGAGCTGGAGAGTCAGCAGCTGAGAGACAGAGTTCTGGGGGTAAGAACTATACCAGAACCCCCCAAACTCCTTTGAGACCTCCGAGAAAGGAGGAATAGATGGACTCCTATTTTGGAGAAGAGTTTTGGACATGCAGCACCGGAGAGAGAGAGAGGAGCTAAGAAGATCAAAAGACGTCCCGGAGCTGGACCGGGACGGCCAGATAGAATGTGGGGGGGGTTGACCTTGGCCCCCCTCGCTGCTGCTGACAAGCCTGGCAACCTGAGACAGAGCACAGGAGCTCTGGTAGAACTCTTGAGGCAAAGGCTTGCAACTGAATGCTGCCCAAGATGTTCTGACTCAGGGGTGAATCCCCTGAGGAAGGGACTTTCACGAAGATACCCCTGCATTTCGTGATATACCTGTGGTGATGCGAGTCTGGTCCCTGCTGGCAGTCAACAGGTGAGGCCTTCGCTTGGACCGAAGGAGAGCCGAGGGGCTTGGAGACCCCCTTGTGTGTGTTGAAAAGGGATCCAGCTACAACAATCCAGTTACTGCTGCATGGAGGACAGAAGAGGAGCTGCTGCCCTAAATCTGCAAGGGATCTGTCCTTCTTTCCCTCCTGGGCTTTTATTTGGAGGGGAGAAGAGATCTGATCCATTGTAAATACTATATGCCATGGTAGAGATAGTTGTGATCGTGTGTATAATGTATTATGATATTTATTTGTACAGTCATTGTAATATATTCCCTTTCCCCCATTTGGAGTCTGGCGTGTTTTGTCTGGAAAAAAAACATCTCACATTAGGTTGAGATGTGGGAGGGGGATTAGACTAGGGGATTGGATTTTGGGGCTATCTCAAACCATGACACATATATAAGTGGACATACCTTAAAACTCTTTGGATGCCTTTAAAGTGGCACAGTATAAGATAATATCTCACTTGAATGAAAAAGAATTGAAGAGGAAAATGATTTCTAAGTCTAATGTGTAGAGGAATAGCTTCATCTTAAGTTAACCAGTTAATTTATTTTATTTTAAAATGAAACCGTGGAAAGCTATGTCTTTTTAGTTAAGCTTACAGATATAAAATCCAGATTCTGAATTATAATTACTGAATATAAACTGCTGTATGTTATTTAGGTTGTTTTGCATTATCTCTTGTGAGGTTTTATTGTGACCTTAATAAGTAAAGAGTGAATGGAAGAAGCAGCTTGTTTTCTGAGAAATATCAGTCTATACTGCTTGGAAACTTCTGACTTTGCATGTGTACGTGCAGAGATCATGACATTTTTGATTTTTGTGTTGTAAACAAGAGAGATCAACATAATGTTTTGGATAGGCAGTCTCATGTTTTTTTAGTTTACTCTTAATTTAGCCCATATTCTTTGACACTAAATATTTACACATAACACTACATGCACAGAAAACTGTCTGTTCATCATGGCCCCTAGTTATTGCTCTGTTTTTAAGGTCAGGCTTTGCTTGTCAGTCAAAGGATAACATGGAATATATAAATTGGAATTGGACAGCTCTGGAAATTTCTGAGCATAAGGCAATAGAACTTAAGCAGAACACTGGCTTTTCAACAGCTTTTTTCCTTTTTGGCACCTAATGAGCTATTGTCCATGCATAATACATTAATTCCATTCATGGACCTATACAGAGGGTCATTTCTGAAGACAAGTCTTTCTGAAAATATCAGAATGATTATAGAGTGGTCATTCTTCTCATCTATTTTCATCGTAAATAGTGCATGCAAGTTCTGTATTAGACTCTTAGATTTATATCTTCTGCAAATCTGGTTTTGCCAGTTGCTGGAAATGACCTGTGTTCCGTGTCGGAGCTGATGGGAGGCATGAAGCTGTGACAATTCTTTAATGTGGGAATCCTCTTTTACATTGCTCCTTGGAGAATGGCCTAAGATCAAAGGTTCCTGATACTGGGTGAATGTAACTGGTTCCTTCTATGTGCTAAATGGCTGTTCTGTGTCTGAATTGTTGTAGCTTCTGGGGTCATCAGTTCTTCAGTATGCATCAAAAAAAAGAGCAGAGTTGGAAATTAAATTGGGAAATGATGAAATAAACTAAATCTACTGGGAGGAAAAGGAAGCTCCCCCGAGCAGTAGTGTCAGTATCTTAACATGTATGGATAGTTAAAAGGAGTGACTGGTACAATTAGTTTTGAGGTAAAACTGTTGACATTTGGTAGAAATTGTTAAAAGATGCCAATGAATAGAGAGAATAGTTCCAAATCTGACATCTATGCAAGTAGTTGGTTTTTTAAATGGAATTTCTGTTCCTGCAATACATCTGTTGGGTTAATTAATTTCCCATATGTAATGTATTTGCCCTGTAAAATAGACATTATTTGTGCAGTCTTCTTTATCTTTTTTTGGTTTTGTTTTTGTTTTTTTTTAATACAGGGATCCAGTTGGTCTTATACCATATTTATTTGTCTAAAATCCAGTTAAAAAGCAACCACAAAACCTCAACTAAAAAAAAACCCTGATTGCTACACTTTCAGACAGCATGGAAAATGGATATATATGTATTACTGCATTTATAAACAGATGTTTTCATCAGAGAGTTATTTACATAAACTGTGTGACTGTTTTGGTAATTGCAGCTTTTAACATCCTATCTGAGAGTGACACCAAACTGTTCAGGTTCTAACATGGATATAGTGGAGCATAAAAAAGAAAGAAGAGCAGCCTTTATAGTGAGCAATTCAACAACAAATCCACTTGTAGGCATGAATTTGCCCAAAGTCTCTCAAGTGAAATTATAATCTCAAAAGACTAAATGAAGTCTCACCTCTCATCAACAAATCCTATCTCCATCTGAGGCCATGACAAAGAACTAAAGCTGAGCAAATGAGGAGCCTTTCCCAAAGTGTACAGTTTACAAGAAGAGACTGGATAGCAAAAAAAGGTCTGTGTCCAAAGTGGTCTCTCAGTGAAGATCCTAAATGAGACATGGGCTTTTTTCTGTAGAAATAACAGAAGTGAAAACTTGGTTTAAACTTTGGAATCTTCTTTCAGAGGATTACTTTGAAGGGGTCTTCAATCTATTTTACCCCTGTTGTAATGCTGTCTAGGTTGTGGTTTTTTGATTTTTTTTTTTGTGGGTTTTTTTTGTTTGTTTGTTTGGGGTTTTTTTGTTTGTTTGGTTGGTTTTTTTTGGTTTTTTTTTTTAAAGCGCATGAAAATTTGCCACACTTTACCTTAGCCATCCAGGAGGTCAAAACAAAGGGAAAACCCAACTTCTTCACTATTTGGTAAGTGGCCTAGTAGCAAATGAGATAGCAGATGTGGAACTGTCACTGCACCATGTGGAGGATGTTCTGGTTGGGTTCGTGATGCTGGGACTCTGTAGGGGTACAGCTGTGGGTTAAAATCACAAGTGAGCTTATGAACTGGCAGCTAGTAATTGAAGTACACAGACCATGCTAATGCATCATTTCATCTACAAGCTGAAGAGTCTTTGATGAAGATCTTGTTATATATTGCAAATCATCTGAAATTAAAAGTATAGCAAAATTGCTTCATTTTTCCTGTCCCCTTTCACCCAACCCTCCAGCAAAGCCCCGCAGGGACACCGCGCTGAACTAAATCTCAAAGTGTTAGATTATGTGTCCTCATTAAAATTACTGCAAAATGCTGCTGTTAAGTGTGGTGGTGATATTATGACTTGGCAGTTTTAGTCTTATATTGATCAATTTCCATTTCAAACGTGATAAAGCTGACATGGTCTGTGGTCCCCAAAGATGTTTGGGAAAGAAATTTTTTTTAAAAAAATTAGAGCATTTAATTGTAATTGATGATGCGTGTCAGCCCTGGTCCCAGGAGGGCTTACAGCTGCAGCTTCAGAAGAAATGAGAATTCCCTGTGTGACCCTGATGGCTTCTGTACCATGAAATCTTTTTTTTTTTTATGGTATTGTAGCTAAAAGTGACACACACCTTTTCCAGTTGGATGTTGGGAGCATGTGTGCTAATGCTAGATTATGCTGAAGACAAGTAAAGCTTTCTGGGTTAATATTTGCATATTTAAAAAAAAATCAGAAGTCAATATGTATATATTAAATAGCAAACAGCTGGTTCAGTAAATCCCAATGTCTGAGCTGCAGCATTATTTTTCACCTCCACCTCTATAGTTGATCACTACTGCTATCTTTGAATTAGATCTGGTAGTAGCAGTAATGGAAACCCCTGCATAGGTGGGGTTACAGGTATCCAGGAGTACCCTGAGGCTTTGTTGTGTAGCTGCCTGTGAGAAGGACTGTGTGTGTCAGTGTTGAAAATGCTGCTCCTGGTCTAGTTTGGTGCTTGTCTCAGTGCTGTCACCCGTGGGGTACAGGGGGTAGCTGCATGCCAGAAAGCAGTGACAAAGAAAGGAGTGGAGGACTGGTCTGTGGCGAGTTGATCTTCTAATGTTTTGCTGTTTGGCCAACACCAACATGACTCTGTGTGTGATTGCAGCACTGGTATTTTATTTCGATCTGATAATAGTGCTATTTTGAGCCTCTGAACATTGCTGAGAAACACAAGAAATTACAGAAACCACATCCCTCTACCATTCCAGCATTTATTTCTGCTGTCAGAAAAATTGCTGAGTGACTTGGTTGCCTATTTTATAAAATGAGCTGATATAGGTCTTAGCAGGAGAAAGGCAATCTTCTACTGAAGTGGGCTACAAGCAGAAATATTTTGGTAAGTGGGATGAATATACTGTTCTAGTCAGCACAGATAATATTAGGAGTAAACTCTTGGCAGAATTCTTGACATTAGTGTAGATGCACCAAACAGAGGCTCTCTTAGCTTAGATAATTTCACTTTGTGTACTGTGACACTTGAGACTTTTTACAACACAAAGTTCCAGTATAAACTCTGTGCAGTAAGACTTCAGGCATGATTCCCAGACCTGGTGATTGAATGATTGAAGAACAACAACACCCCTAGATGAACTTTTTTCCTTCTCTCTTGCTCTTGCAAACCACCCCTGTGCATGGGTAATGGATGCTGTATGGAGAGAGATCTTTGTGTTTTAAAAATAAAAATGTCTTTCAAAAAGATTTCTATTGAACACTGTAAACATGAATCAATAAAAAATAGAATTATCTATAAAGTGTAGAAATACAGAAAACATCTTGTTACATAGGAAGAAATTTTTGTTCATTCAGAGGAGGTGATGGTCTGTCAGACAGTTATTGTTAGATGACAATAATATGTGCACCAACTGTATGGGTGGTTTTGTGCATAAAATGATTTTTTTGTTATTTCTTTGTCAGACTTTGATTTTGTTTTTATACCTGCCCACCACTTTGAACAAGAGAAATTGTTGTTTTGGCTTACAGGAACTGTGCCACCCCTGTCACCTGAAGAAAAGAATTGGTTAAGAGAAGCAACAGGAAAAAAATCAATTTGTACACAGCATTCCCTGGCTTTTATGGATTTGCTGAGGGCAGTTGTACAAAGCTGACTTCCACTGTCCCTTTATAAGCAAGACACTGAGCAAGTTTCTAGTTTTACTGTGTGGTTAACCAACACAGGAAAACTGGATTGTTTTTAGTTGCTGAAAGACACAAAGTTTTTACTTCATTCGTGGCAGGGTAAACTAATTTATGATGGTGCTTTGTTAGGCTGGTTACTTGTGCAAACATATTTTTGCAAGGGTATCTTGTACTGGTTGAATTTAAGCTTTAATGTCTTGAAATGGACAAGTACAAAGTATTTCAAGAAAAGAGGTTGTCTTCAGTTAAGAAAGCTTAGGTTTGATATGTGTGGGAAAAGACTGCTCTTGCACAGGAAGCTTTTGTAAAATGCTGTGTTTCACAGTTATACTAAGACCTGAATTTCCTAGCAAAGCCTGTCATACATTTAATATAGTTGTGAAGGACAATTGTAAGGGAATTGATGCTGCATCTAGAATATTGGACTAATATTGTGCCAGGGCAAAGAAATATCAGTATGGGAAACAGGGAAAGGAAATACTCATGCTGATGGGATAATATATTGATGTAAGAAAGGGCCAAAAATCTGCTGTGTGCTATAAATAAAGAAAATAATAGATTTTAGCTACAAATCTGCACTGATGTTTGTTTATTATTTTAGAGACTTTTGAGATTCCTAAAAGTGGTAATGTTGCAAAATGTGTAGAACTAGAGTCCTGTTTTAAAAGTAGATACTCTCTCTAAATTATCTGATTTGGCATGAAGATAGACAAACATTGACTGGAAAAAATACTCCACTTCTGAAGGAGGGATACTTACATATATTATACTGTATTCATAATCCTGTTTTGAAAAGCTAAGCAGAATTTCAGTTCCGTGTATTATTTCAGTTGGAGGTAACTAAGCTATGTAAGTTGTCAGTAACACTGACTTTAGGCTAAGGTGACTCCCATCATTAAGAATCTGCCTCTGTGCTTTTATTGGCTTTTAGTGATCAGCCTGGGTAAGGACTAATAATCTTTAGAAGCTGGAGAATTTGTACAGCTTGTGGGAAAGATGTGTAGACAAACTCATCAATTAAAAAGATAAAAAAATAATTTTCTATCAGTCTCAGTGGGATCAATGTATCTCTGTCAGCACAATCTCCATCTGCTGCTGTTCTACAAATGTGACTGTATTTGTATACCTTCAGGCAAACCAAGCAGAGCATTGTTATGTGGAATAATAAATTCAAGTTTTGAACTCTACGACATGTTATTCTGGTCTAAAGGACAGTACCTGGAGCAGTGAGACCCCTTTGATTGTAAAATTGATTACATGCAGAGACTTGGGAAAATTATGTGGTGGTTGTAGCTGTCACTGGATGGACTCTGGGATGTTTGCTTTTGGTGGGAACAAAAATAAGGAGCAAATTGCTCTGAAGGCCTTGCTGAGTATATTACTTGGGAAGTCTGTGCACTAGAGGTTTGAAGCTGGAAAAGAGAGGAAAGGAAGCATGAATGGGTGCAAGATCTACAACTGCACTGAGGCTTTAGTTGGGCTTCCCTGGTGTTAAGGAAAGGGAGCTCTTGCAATGGAATGGCCGAGCAATCGCGCTGTCCTTGGGTCCAGCCGGACCCGTGTTCTCTTTTGTCAGTCTTCCTTTTGTATTCGTTTAATAACCAGTTGCATTGTTAATGGGCAAGGACTGGTTGTTTTTTATAAGACACTTTTTTGTTTCTTTTAAACTAGAAAGATGAAAACTACAGAAGCCTACCACGAGATACTAGTAGCTGGTCTAACCAGTTTCAGAGAGACAATGCTCGTTCATCGTTAAGTGCCAGTCATCCCATGGTGGACAAGTGGCTGGAGAGGCAAGAACAGGTAATATATATGTGTATATATATATTACTTTATCAATCTAATCTTTATGCTACTCCAAGCTATTACAAAGAAGTGCATTCTTATGTGATACAGACTCTCTAAGCATGATAGAAGCACCAGCAGTCTGCTGACTAAATATATATGGAATTCCTCTTGCTTCCAAAAAAACCTGCATTAAGATTGAAATGGACACCTGCAAATTATTTTTTTTTGGAGTCAAAAACATATTTATATAGTATGTGGAGTGCTGCTGTTCTTCACAGCTGATACCAACATGGTTATTTTAATTAGTATTATTTTGATAAACATTTTGCCATTGAAATCTAATAACGTTCCTACAGAGTAGCCATATGTGAGTCAGTTTTGACACTGCACTTTTAAATGCTTGTTATTCTAAACATCAAAAATATATTAATTATAAATCTGAAGACTGTAAGACTGTTATCATATTTATTATCACATTTATTCTGCTTTTGATCTTGGGCTTTTTTGAGACACTAAGTAGTTCCAAGTTATGGTTTGTTTGGTGGGGTTTTTTTGTGTTTTGTTTTGTTTGTTTTTTTTTTTTTAATTTTGTATTTATTAATAAGCTGGTAGTCATAGAGGTTTAAAGTTCTGAAATTGAAATTACCTAGCAGTCACTTTATATCTCTGTGTATGTCTGAAATTTTTCAAAGGTATAATGAAAATCATCTTTAATATGGAAATTGGAAATACAAGAGGAAGCCCAGAGTAGTGCATATGTAGAATTATTACCTCATTTTTCTTCTTTATACAATGTGACATGAAAACATTGAATTTCTGCATTGAACAAAATGTACAAATTTTGTATTTAACAGCTATAGGACATAAAACTGTAATTTGCTTTATATAGAAGAGCTTCAAAATGAAATTTGCTATTTGACACGTCCTAAGCTTTCTTACACTGTACCTTGTGGATGGGGGGGAAGGTTTAGAATCCAACACTGGGCTGGTGTCCTGGGACTACTCTCCTTCACCCGCAACTTCCATAACAATATTTGAAGTGCAGCATTGCCAAATCATAGCATACTCCAAACATTCTTCATTAAACCTCATTTTTAGTTCAAAAGAAGCTTAAATAACATCACAGAATATTAAAATAAACCAACTAAAAACTCCCCCAAATGTGAGCTATTAACTGTTTTTATGTCTTGTAATTACCTGCAAATTAATTTAAAATTATGTGTTTTATGAGAAAAATTCTGTCTTTGGTCCTTGTGTTCTTTCCTCTGCACATTTAATGATAGTGTTCTTTCCATTGCTATTTTCCTCTAAGAAGATATAGAGTTAGTGCAGATGAAGTTGACTCCTGTCTCTATATCAGCCTGTGCTGAAATGGAAAGTCGGTGCCCAGATTTGAAGGCATCTCCTGTGACAGTTCTGCTTGTTGATGTTTTCGAGGCATAATTTCCATGCGTCATTAGATTTGCACTGTGGCAGTTAATGAAACTGTTGTCTCAGCAAAAGAAGTTGAATTAGAAACCTTAATAGTGATCATCTTATAAAATGCCAGATACATGAAATTTTAATATATGATGTTTCATATTAAGCTTTATGTTGATTTCAGTGTCCAAACAGCTTAACTAGTTAATTTATTCCCCAATTAGGTAAATAATTGGGCAGTAGTGGTAGTCTGGAAGCATATTCGTTACGAGAGTTAACTGGTTGCCGTTTGAAATTGCAAATATCATGTTTCTTTGAAGCAAGTTTTATGCATTTTGGCTTTGTTTGTAGTGGTGGTTTTTTTGAGAGGGATAGGGTTCATTCTTTGAATGTGTTAATGATTCTGCATGTACCTGGAAGACCAGGATCCTTTTGTGATTTCATATCAGCAGGATAATTAATTAGAGTGAAACCTGTTTAGCAGGATATGCACAGGAGAAGAAAGTCTGTTGCGAGAATGGGATGCATCATAGGGAAGAAAAGAAGGGCCTGGCAGGGGATGGAGTAGCTGCAGAGAGAGATATTCTTTCACTCTTTTTGGGGTTTTAAACTTTAATATCTTTTTCAGTATCCTCTGTGGGATTTTGTTTCCCACTGGTTAAGCTTTCACTTCTGAGAAGGGTAAACTCAGGCAAGGAGGTTGCAATCTGGCGTAATCAATTAATTTAGCAACTTCCAGTCATGTTCCCATGTGCTGGACTGGTCTGTGCACCCTGCCAGTACGTGCAGAAGGAGCAGCAGGCAGCAGGTCTGGCACCAAGGGTAAGGCAGCAACAGTGCCAAGAAACCTCTAGGGCAGAACTCATTGCAGATACCAGGGGTATTAATAGTCCTGGTCTAAGCTGCCTTTATGGCTCTTTAGAGGCAGTAGTAGTAAACACTGGATTCATCTTGCAGACTCCAGAGGCTTGTTGTTGGATGAAAGCTCTTCTGGCTCTTCTGGGTTGAATTAGTTGCCTCGTCTCTTCCTTTTGAATATAAGGCAAAAAAGAATTCCGAGGTGATATTTTGCACCTTCTAGCATACATGAACATTCATTGGAATTGCCCTTTGAATGAAGGCGTGCTGTGCCAAAGAAGTACAATTATTTTTGTGTGGACAACACCTCATTTCCTATAAACAATCTATTTGGTACATTTCCTATGTAGCAAAGTGTAATTCTGCAGCATCACATCTAGTTCTACAGACAAAACTTTAAGATATATTGTTTGTAAGAAATCAACTGCTGTAGCAGGACTGAAAAGTGCACAGAATTAGATATGTTCAAGTAGGTGTTAGAGAAATAGTTCTCTAAACTTTTCTGGGTTTAACGCCTAAAAATGGAGGAATGTATGAACCCGTTAAAATTCCTGGCAGTAATTGCTTTTGCTCATATCTATTGTGCTTTAGTCAGGCTCTGCGAAATTAGAGTGATACATCAAAGAAATGGAAAAGATTAATTCCGCTTTCTGAGTCCTTTAAGGTATTCTGATTGTGTATGCTGGTTAGCTATATCTGTGTAGCAATTGTTCCCAGTTCGTTGCAGAGCCCTCTGGTTTTCCACAGGGCAAATGATCCATGTATTTCTCGGAAACTTCCTATTTCTCAAGCTTGTGATGTAAGTTATATGAAACTCTTTACCAAAGAATCATTTCACCTCTGTGAAGCCAAAAATACAAATAGAGTTTCAGAATACAGTTAGAAAGGTAGGGATTGTTAAGGGATTTTTTTACAAGGGCATGTAGTGATAGGACAAGGGGGAATGGCTTTAAACTGACAGAGAGTAGGTTTAGATTAAATATAAGGAAGAAATTCTTCACTATGAGGACAGTGAGGCACTGAAACAGGTTGTTCAGAGAAGTTGTGGATGCCTCAAGCCTGGAAGTGTTCAAGGCCAGGTTGGATGGGGCTCTGAGCAGGCTGATCTAGTGAGAGGTGTTCCTTTCCATGGCAGGGGGGTTGGAACTAAATGATCTTTAAGGTCCCTTCCAAACTAAACCATTCTGTGATTCTGTGATTGTATTTTTTACTCTTTCACTCAATTATTTTATTAATTCTCTCTTACAGATTGTCAAGTACTAGGAAAAAAATTGCAATCTTTAATTTGATTCCGAAATATCCTTAAAAAAAAAAGAAAAAGTTGCTTCTTATTCTTCACCTTGCCCTCCATAACACCTTCTTTTTCCCCACAGCAACCAAACTTTGAGGAATAGTTGAAAAATCTTATTTTCTCTGAAATGTATTCATATATATGGTAATCTCACTTTTATTTGAGAAGTCTTTTTTCCCCTCAGCTCACCTCAAGACTTGCTTGGGCCCTGATCAAATCTGGACTCATGCTGTTTCATACCAGGGAGACATGAAAGGGAATGCATGAAAGTGTTAAAGTTTTCACTGGTTCCCCAAGTTTAAGTACACAAAAAAGTTCTCTCAGGTGGTCATTTTAGTTTCATTAGTTAAATATTGGAACTGGCAGCAATCAATCAGTATAGTCCTTGCTCTGCTGGCAAGACCTGTTTTGCAGAAGGATTAAGAGCACCTGGCTGTGCTGTGGGCTGGGAAGGGGAGTGAGGACAGCAGGAGAGGGAAATCCTAAAGCAGCTTAAATATGAAGCAGTTGATCAGATTTGCAAATACAGCGAGTTTGGATAGTTAAAGCTATATGTAAATGTAGGTACATATCTGTATATTATGTATTTGGTGTATTTCTGTCAGTTCATGAAAGCAAGGTAGGAGACAGAGTAAAATTTCGTGGTTATTACTGAAGAATAGGTCTGATTGCTAAGTTCACAGTAGCTTTTGGTATCTAGCAACAGCCAGAGATTAGAGCAACTCAAATGTATTCTAAAATGGAAAGAGAAGCTGGTTACTACTGCTGTCTTCTTGTTCAGAAATGTGCTGTATGGAGCACTTCCTGTAAGTTATTCTTGTTCATGACATCTGTCCATAGTAATCTGGTACAGTTTCTGTGGATCCTGTTGCAACAGGATCAGACATGGAAGTAGCATATGGTCTTGTGTCTCCAGCTGTAGAGTACCTGCCTTCAGATTGTATTTTCAGCAAAATAAGGCCTGCTTTTAATATGATTGAATATACTCTCTTAAAACATTTGGATACTATAAATTAATGCATTTCAGCACTGTCAGTTGAAAAGAAAAGATCAGAGCTTCAGAGGTAGGTTGTTGAATTTAAACCACTAATTTCCTGTATATTCTCATGTTCCAGGTTATCTATATTGTCAAATTTTTCATTTAACAACAAACCCCCTGTTTCTGTTTTATGCCTAACATAAAAAAGAAGGCAGAAAAGCAACTCATTTATTTTCTTTATTTCTAAATGTATCATAGTGGTATAGCTAATGAATATAAATATTTTTGTTTTCACTAACGTACCTCTTTTGTGTTTCTCCTTGTCTGACAAGTGTATTTTGCCTTTTTTTCCTAGATTTTATTATGACTATAACTACAGTGGAAGGGTCTGCAAATTCTCTGTTTTATGGCTTGAAGATGGGGAGACTCAGGGGTGGAGGCTCTTCTTATCTCAAACTCCTCACGCACAAAGGTTGAAACTGCAGTAGAAATTATTGTCATTAGTAAGGAGTTGTGCTTTAAGATTTGGAAAAGGGATTAGCTAGGCTTCAGTTGGAGGAATCATTTTTAACTGGTTATCCATTATTCTCTATGCCAGCGTAGAGTCTATTGCTTTCCTCTCTCTCCAAGCCTTTATAATTTATCTCTTGTGATAACAACCTTAATGAACATAGAACCATGACAGCATATAAATTATAAAATACAAAGACGATTTTAGAGCTTGTCATATTCCTTGTGAAGGATTTCCATCACAAAGGTAGAGATATGCATGTGTTCAAAGCTCTAAATGTAATGCAGAAAGCTGTCTCTTTTGGGGGTTCTTCAGTGGACGTCCCATATGAAAGGCAGGGGATGTGTGAGTGTAGCCAAATGGCTACCCAGGGTTTGTGAAACTGGGCAAGACCACTCTGAGGCTGATCATGGGAAAAGTAAGTGTTACCAGTTAGTGAACAAGGCCTTGGCTCATATGGTTTGCTTGTTTCTGGCTTGGCACCTAACTTAATGTTAAGTAATTGGGCACAGTTTTAACTATGGGCAGTTAGAAGCAGTGACCAGTGCATTGGTAGAGGATTCACGTAAGGTTTATGTTAGTCAAAGTATTGAATGGAAGACCTCAAGGTGTCCCTGCAAGTTCAGTCTCCCCTGTCCCACATCCAATTGCAAATGCAGGTTTTTTACTACTTGAGATGGGTTCTTGGTCCTGTAATCACACTGACTTCACTCTGTCAACACCCTGTGTGCTACAGGACTTGTTCCTTCTGGCTTTTGTACTATAAAGATGGCAAAAAACTTGATTGGGCCCAAGAATATTTTCAATTAGCCAGTGCTTCTACAAGTAGTTAGGTATTGACCATTCCCTTTATTTCTTTATATTGGCAAGATGTTAACTACTTCAGTGCATTCAGCTCAAATGCTCAGATGAAGTGTTCAGCTCAAATGCTCAGCTGTGAAGTGCTGGCTCCACTCAGCACAAAGAGGGGCAGTGACATCCCAGGAAGGGTAGAGGTTGAATATAGCTCTGAGACAGCCAAATGCCCTGTCTGGCTGCCAGAAGAGCACCTTGACTTCTTGGTGGTCTTTTTCTCCTTATTTCTCCTTTTTTTCTCCTTTTTTGCTTTGACCGATTACCCCTACAGAATATTTTGCACATGCAGTGTGGTCAAAATGCATACACAATTTCTAATAGCCTTTGATTTCCAATAAGACTGTTGTGGTTTTGGGGTATCACTGTGATCACAATTAAGTGATTATCGTGTAGATTTGTTTCAGTGTTTTACCTGTGTTGCATTTATTATTATTAGATTAGAAAAAAATACTATGTATGATGAACTCCAAAATGAGAAATCTGTATTTCGGTGATTATGATGTGAGTACCTACAAAAAAATATCCAAACTCCTATTGTGTAGTACTGGAGTCTAGATCTGCATCAAGTTGAGGCATGCATTAGCTGAGCTGGGTCACTTCCAGGATTGCTGAACTGCTTACAGTGGATGAGGCTCTAGTGGTGGTTAGGAACCCAGTTCCCACAGACACATCTTGATCTGGGAGACTTGCTGGAGCTGATTGTGTGTTACATGTCAGAATGCTTAAAAACGGGCATGGAAGGGTAAAACAAGCTCTTATAATGGCCATGTAAGTTCTCTGTTTCTGTATTTATGATTTCTCCTTTTAAGGTTAAAATTTTTACCATGTGTGTATTTGTGGAGAGAATCAGAATCACAGGCCTTTTCTAGGTATAAATCTGACTTTGGATCTAACTTGGTTCAGATCCAGATTTCTAAATCTAAACATGATTTCCATATTTAAAGCCATTTGATTTTGAAGTCCTAACTTGATCTTTTCCTGATTTTTATGTAGACTCATAATTCCTTCACCCTTAGAAGAGTTGTCATGTCTCCTGAAGTCAGAAGAATAAATGTGTTTTTCTGTATAAATCTTAGATGTGAATATGTTCATACACACATTCCTTAAATATTCTCTAAATGTTTGTGTATAACCACAGAAACAAAGAAGCCTTAAAGATAAAGACTTATCTTTATGCTGAATGCATCGGTATGTACAGAGACAGAATCAAATGTGAAATTTAGAAGTCTGTGCTCTTTTATAGAAAATGGACATTTGTGGACACAACCGTAATTGTATATTTTGGAAAGAGATGACTCTTCTTATTTGTCGTGGAGTCATGAACAGATTTGAAGTTGTTTTTCAGTGCTGAGGGTTTCAGTTTATATGAGGTAGGAGGTTGGAATAAACAGCTTTATTGCTTGGGGACAGCTGTAGTGGTGATGGTTTTATAAACAATGTTTCATGCTGGCATCTATCTTGTTCTCCTTTCAAAAATAATATGTCATTTCATATGGTGTATTAAATAGGTGAGACAGTTTGAAGGCTACAGTCTACTTTCAGTTATATGCTGCTGTGTAGATATGAATTCAGTGGCAGAATGTAACTCCATATGTGTCCACATTAAAAAAAAAAACAAAAACCCAAAGCAAGAAAAGGCAATTTTATAAAAATACTCATGGATTTTAATTATTATAGAAAAAGACATGCATCATGTTCAGGTGTGCATATCCTCACACTCAAACACTCTCACTCTCATAAGTATAAGCAGGCAGAGGATGGACTGGTCTGAAATTTAAAGAATCAACAGCCCACACTGGAAGCCACCAGGTCATCTGGTCCAACCTTTTGTGGGAAAGAGAGCCTTAGAGAGACTACCTAGCACCCTTTCTAATCCTGTCCTGAACACCTCCAGTGATGGATACTCTACCATCACTGGTAGAGTGATGGGAGGTTCTTCTAGTGACTGATTGTTCTCATAATTAAAAGATAAAAAAATAAAAAATTCGTTCCTATATTAAGATGAAACCTTTCCTGTTGCAACTTGTACCTGTAGCCCCTTGTCTTCTCCGTGTGCCTCTCTGTAAAGAGAGAGCCTCCATCCTCTTTGTAGCCACCTTTTAAGTGGCATAGTGTGATAAGGTCCCCCTGAGCCTTCTCTTCTCCAAGGAGTAAAGAACTAACTCCTTCAGTCTTTCTTCACTATGCTGGCTTTCCCAGCCTTTAATCACCTTCATGGCCCTCCTTTTGGACCCCCTTCAGTCTGTCCTTGTCTTTTGTGAACTGTGGTGGCCAGAACTCAACAAGTACTCTAGGTGCAGCCTGACAAACGCTGAATGGAGTGAAATGATCACAACTCTGTCTCTGGTACTGTCTGCTAGAAGACCCACTCTATTTTGCAGAAACTTTCTTAAAAGTGTTGGCAAATGTGAAAGGCATTTTATAACTTGCTAGTAACCATACACTGCTATTTTCCTGCCCTTTTGGACCAAACTATTTAAATAATCCTATCGTTATGGTAATTTATGGTAATGAATCTACAATACCAACAATATAAGTAATACTCTCTTAAATGGCAGGGAGATGCTGTAGGAAGCTTTACATTAATTGTTGCTGTTAGTTTTTTTACTTTTTTCTAAATATTGTGCAGAACAATATTATCTCTGGTTTTTTAGACCACTGTCCGTCCATGGCAGCAGATCAGAAAAGGACATCTGAAAATCCATTAATGGGTCTGGAAAAGCATTTCATCAAAGGATGTATCCAATCTTCCTTTCCTTCTTTTAGGAACTTGTTTTCTTTCTTCATGCTATGAAAAACATTTATCTTCTCATGTATTTAGTTTTTAGTCCAGATGTACATAATGTATCACCACTACTAAAATGCTCTGTTTTCATAATGTGCTTGTTGCTGCTACCGTGCTATGTCAAAGGCTCTGGTGGGAACGTGGTAGGAGTTAGTCCAGCACAGCCCGGCTCGTGGTGGTGGTCAGTGGTGCTGCAGCTTCCCCTCTGCACAGGTCCTGGGGGCTGTGCACAGCCCTGCCTGCCTGGAAGAGAGGGGGAAAGGTGGCCCTGAGATGGCAGAGCAAGCAGCACTGAGCAGGAGCTGCAATTATGGCATGCCAAAGCAATGCAGAAGTGAAATACATTAGTAAAATTAAAATTTGTCCTCATTCCCTCAGTGGGTAATACAGTTAATGAAAATAGATCTAACCAAATTAAGATAATTTATTTCATTAGTTTACGGCACTGTAAAAGTTTTCAGGGCAGTACAGCCCTTCAGTACAAACCTGAAATAGATGCAGCTCCACTATTCACTTCAAAGAGCACAAAGGTTAAAACTTTTAAGTGTATTAAAGCAATTCTGTTAATTGTGTCTATAGAGGATTCTCCCTTGCCCTTGGTAAAGTATTCTTGATTTAAAATTCACATTATGCTCGTTCTGCATTCTAGCCTTTTAACCAAAGTGTAAATATGTGATTACTTGTATCTTTGAGGCTTAAAAAGAAATTATACATTTTTGCTTCAGAAGGTGGTACTGGTAGTACACAGTATTGCTATTTTACCTTTTTTCCCTATTGTTTCATGTTCCTATCTTCTCTGTTCTACCTTTATATCCTACGTACCTGCTTTGTGGTTTCTAATAAAGGTTGCTACAGAGCAGTACCCAATTCTTTGGAAGGAATGAGGTGCTATCTCTACACTCCATCTCCTTACATCCCTTCCCTGTTTTGTTTTTTGCAGTCTTGATGCTCTTTGTGTTCTATCAGGAAGACACCATTCAAAATTAGAAAGTTATCCCAAACGCTGTGGGTTTTTTTCACAGAATCATAGAATGGCTGGGGTTGGAATAGACGTCTGGAGATCATCTAGTCCAACCCCCTGCTAAAGCAGATTCACCTAGAGCAGGTTGCACATGATCCTATCCAGGCAGGTTTTGAATATCTCCAGAGAAGGAGACTCCACAGCCTCTCTGGGCAGCCTGCTCCAGTGCTCTGTCACCCTCAAAGTAAAATATTTTCTTATTCCTTTCAAATTATAAGAAAACCAAAAATTGATAAATTGCTTGGTTTTGTTGCCAAACCGAGTCTTTATAAGTCTGCATTGGAAGTCACAGTTGACATTAATTTAATTTTCAGTTAACTTAATTCACATTGTAGAATTTTCTTGACTTGAAATAGAAAATTAACTGCCTTTTTGGTTGTTTTTAATACTCTGATTTTCTTCTTGATAAAATTTTTCTTCTAAATGGCTTATGTTACTTATTTTAAAGAAATATTTATATTATTAATTTGTAGTGAAAGCTTTAGTCCTTTCTATACTAAAATAGAACAACTTATCTGGACAGAAACATGGATGTGAGAACTCTTCACTTCTCACTGTAGTATTTAGGGGAGATTCAGGTAAATTACTGCTGAGTCCTGCAAGTCAGTTAATTCCGAGCAGAACAGAAATAAAGACAAAATGGTTATTTTGGGCAAGGTAAAAAGATTTTATCTGACTGAGAAACTTATCTTTATCTAATATATAGAATAATAGCAGGATGATTTTTGTATTTTTTTCTTTCTATGAATTACAAATTGTGAAGAAAGTGCTTTCAGAAAAGGGCCAAGTTTGTCCTTTCAGTTGTGGAAGTGATGGGTAATTTATCTTCCATTGATGGAAATAGAAAAGATGTTTATTCTTTAAAATCCTGTGTGGACAGGTCATTTTAATGACATGGTTGCACTTTACTGTAAATAGGAATGATACTGTGTAACTTAGAGTTAATAACTGAGTTATGTGGAAGTAATTTGTCTGGGTTTTTGTTTTATTTTGGGTTTTAAATTTAATCTCGATTTTATTGCTTAAGTACAAGCATTTCATTATCGAATGTAGTACTCTTCGGCTGTATTAAGTGGTTACTGTAATTTATAGGATACTTTGAGAAATGTCATGATTCTCATGAAGTGACACAGCAAGATTTAGAGAGTACGGCAACTGAGTGAATGGAATTACGTAATATGACCTAGTTGATGCGATATACCATAAGATTTTAATTTATTTCCTTAGTATAACTGGGCAAGAAAAGAAGATAATAGGCCAGATAATAGGCCAGCCCTGCCAATTCATGCACTGAAAATAAGTCCATTCTAAGTTGATCTTGACCCTACTTGGAGTTGCATATGAAATGGTCAAATTGGTATCAAGGGCCAGGGAGGGGGCGAGCAGGGAGAATAGGAATTAAGTTGGTTAGGAAATCAGGATGTACAAAGAAATTAGTTACTTCTATATATCTCACATACCAAACAGAAAGAACAATAATACCTGTGGGGTTTTTGTTAAATACTTTTATTTGGTCTGATTTAATAAATAATTAGTGTTTCCATAAGACCAACAACTAACTGCCAGCTGCACTGATAAGACATTTTGCTGAATCCCTGTGCCAAAGAAAGAACAGTGATGTGTAACTGATGCAGTTACTCTGGTTAAGGGAGGTTCCATACTAAGGATACACAGAATTAAAGTGAATACAGCACAACTAGTGTTTCCATGAAGAATCAATCGATTGGATAAACTAAAAAGTTTCTATAATAAACCACTGTAAAGATTTTACTTTTGAAATAAATATTACCTTTAATTTTGATCTCTTGAATATGGTATTTTAAGAATCAGAATTGTTGCCCAGATTCCATATTAAGGTATTACTCACTTTCATGACAGCTACATGTGATTACTTTAACTTCATTTGGATTGAAATTTTTTATGCTTCTTTTTTCAGCCTAGAAATGACTATTTATTAATTTGAGAAAAATCAGTTGGCTATTATTACTTTAGCACATTTGCCATTGTAAATATTGCTTGTTTTCACAGTTTAAAAATCAGTGTTGAGGGCAACATACATACAAAACTATTTCTAAAGTGGGGCAGAAAAAAAATTATCCTTTTGCCTGTATATTGCAGACATTTTTATAGACTGTAGAATAAACACATGAAGAGTGAGGTACCCAGTATGATCAAAACCTCTGGATCTCTTATTCTTCAGAATACTAGGCAGGAAGCCAGCGTTCAATCGCTTTGATTCAAAGCCTAATTTCCTCTTCCTTTTGGATATTCTCATTTGTCTTCAAAAATCTTTCCTAATGTGCAGGAATTCATGATTGCTTATAATTTCAACTCATTTATCCAAAGCATAGACTAAATTAAATGTCCCAAAAGAAAGCGACCATATCTGTGAGCATCTCTGTTTAAAATTATTGAAAGTCGCATTGAGTATTCCATCATGCCATTTTTATTTATCTTGATTTTCTAGGCAATAATTGTTACAACAAAGCACAGATTTCATAAGGCAAGCCCATCAGTATTTCTTCCTTGTAGTTACACTTCGCCACTATAAATAGCTTTCTCTTCATGAAAACTCTTTTAACTCATCCTCTTATCAAAACTGATGGATTTTGCTGGTGACTTGAAGGTCGATAAAATTGTTCTCTGTGCAAAAGAAATATCTTATAATATTCAGTAGGATAGTGTGTATTGTAGCATTTTGGGTAGGTGAAATTAATGTGGCTCAAGGACTGACAATTTTTCCCTGAACTAATAAATGTCAGTCTTAGTGAAAAAATGAAGGTTGGGTCGGAGGCACTTCAGCTCCATACCACTGTGTCAGGGTACAGCAGAAAATATTGGGTAGGAAATGTGTAGGGGGAAAAAAGTTATTATATTAGAATCAGTGTGAACCCACATATCTACCTACCATTGCAATGCAGCTCACTAATGACTCTTTTAATTTTATGGCTTCTTGAGTTTGACACGCTTTGTGCATGTAAGAATGAGAGGAGGGGCAGTTGAGGAGTTGTGCCCTCCCATGGTGGCCCCTGGGGATTTGAGCACACTGGTGTCAGGCACGCTTTGACTTGCTTTGCTCCAAAGCCAAACCTCAGGAACCCTGGGCGAAACCAGAGCAGTGCTTGCTTCTGCAGTGTGCAGCTGGGACTCTGTTTTGGGTGGTGGGAGTAACACCGAAACCGCCCCTCGGGCTGTTTGAGCAGGGCAAACAGCAGCTGCTGGAGCTCTGCTGGCTCTGCTACCTGGGTGTCCTGGTGAGAAATGGTACCTCTCTGGATCATCTCAGCTTGGAGACTCTACAAAAGACAAAATTTATTTGATTCATGACAGTATCTTTGTTTGCCGGTTAACATACAGCAAACTTTCACATTCATTTTTATAGTTCAGCTTAGTTACTGCTCATCAATATACACATTAGAGTTAAATAAAGTACATGAATATACTTGTTTATATACTTGAAATACAGAACAATTCATAAACTACCCACTTTTAGGAACAGTGTTTTAAAGTGCTGTCATTGATGACATATATATAGATATAGATATGAGTATCTATATGTTTAAATGTGTCTATATATAACTCCTAAAACTTTCTGACAGATGTTTTTCATGTAACTGTTTTTTTAAAGTCTGTTCATGTTGTGGAGTTCTCAGTCATCTTCCTGATATTATGATTATCCTGGTAGCTTAGTAATTGTTTTAGAGGAGAAAGTACCCAGTGTAAATTTCTGCACACTGGAAGTGGTAGTAAATAAACATAATTTCGTTTTCTTTGAATTTGACTTTGTTTTTTAGCCCCCCCAAAAAGCAGTTGTCTTTATGTTATGTCTACAGTTAGCCTGAAATTATGGTGATGGCGTAAGATGCTGCGTTTGTTCAATCACTCATAGCAGCATCAGTTGAATTAATTTAACAATCTGGAAAATTGGTCTTACGTAATGTGTTTTAAAAGTACTATTAATAATTATTCATTTCAAGTTTGGATTCTAAGAAGATGTTTCAGGAAAGGCTGAACTTCAAGCATATAGGTACTACACATCAGTTTCTCGATTTTCAAATCTTGGATTATTTTTTTTCCCTGTTTTAATACCAGTAGTCTAAATTGGGATAATTTTAGGTAATTGTGCTTATTAAAATCAAGGAGACCCCTAAATACGGAGTCAGCAACCTTTACCAACACAGAATCTGGGAAGCACAGCCTCGCTTGCATCTGGAGTGAGAAACCTGAATATTGTTTCAGGAAGGAATGTTTCAGAAATGCTCAAATAACCAGTTCCTGCTCAGTCCTATAGTATTATAAGTCTGTAAATGGATTCTTCAAGTCTCCTCTCTTATCTCATTTACACAGTTAATTTTTCCCTTTTTTTTTTTTTTTTTTTCTGAAGACATTAATTTCACAGTGTTGGATAGTTTAATTTTCTTCCCTTCTATTTTAGTAGACTGGCAGAACAGATATCACCATCTCTGACACATCATTTTTTCTCTGTACAGTACAGTGTACTTTGGGGCTCTAGCACAGCAGTAGACTGGCCCAGGATTCACAATCTGGGATTATTGTCTTTGTGTATCCTCAAGGAGTAATATTTTAAAGTCACTACATCTGTTGGTACTTAAGAGAATGATTTTTACGTTTAATTTTTGCCAGTTTTTACCATCTGTGTGTCTGTTTTTTGGCTTCTTGCTTTAATTTTTCACTTTAATTTCTCAGTTGCACTGGGATTGCTTTCTCTTTCTCACACATGCTCTTTTTGAGTCATCCGTGAACTTGTATTAAAAAAAAGAAATTATTTACAGCAGTTGCATAGTAAAATTCTTGGCCTTCACATTTTGGATTTTTTTAATGATCTCTTTATATCGAGTCTCCTAGTAAAGCACGTCATTTTTGGAAGTGAAGTAACTTATTAGACTTTGTTTAAGTTTTAAAAAATTAGTTTGGATTAAATTGAAGCATTTTGGCGGGAAAAGCTAGCTTGATCACATTAAACACATTCTAGTCTTTCATACTAATTTAGTTTTTAATGCCCAAGAGGGAATAATTTTCTTGAGAAATCTGTGTTATAATCATAAACAGACATAATTCAGTAATTTTCTCATGAAACATTGGCTGAAGTTTTGGCACTAACGACTTGAAGCTCACACAAGCAGGAAGGTTTTTGTTTAAATTCCAAGAAAAATACTAATGAAATATATTAAAATAGAAACAAAATATACATGTAGTGTGTTGCAGGCTGTTTTCAATAAAAATGATGTATCTTCATCAGTTGAATAAATGTCTCATGAATTCAGGCATGTTCTAGCATTTCAAGAATGTTCTAATAGTACTTGAAGTAACTTTCTCTGCTATCGTTGAAAAGTTTTTTACAAAAAGTTACTTGTGCAAATAAATTTTTAACGTATGAGGATTACTGTACACATCTATCAAATGTTTTGCTTCTGTATGTGTTTGTGAGTATTGAAAACTCCACTGCTGCTCTGATCTTTTTCTTGACTTACATATTTTACTTCTCACTTAAAATATAATACATTCCTTAAGGTCGGATTTAGTGGCTTTTTTAGAGCATGCTAGTTTTTTTTAACCTCTTTCAAATATTTTGTAACTGAGATTTTTAGAGTTTATAGTTACTTTCTGGTGTACTCATTAGCTTATAGTTGATTTTCAAATCAGAATATGGACTTGCTTCCTTTTTATTGATCTTTTTCCCCCCCCTTGGTTTCTAAAGAATAGTTTTGTGTAGTGCTGCACAAAACACTGAGTAAGGATTACATTAAAATACAAGCACTAGCAGATGAAAACATGTTCCTTTTGGAATATATGGCTTCTA
This sequence comes from Pipra filicauda, assembly GCF_003945595.2. Taxonomy (NCBI): domain Eukaryota; kingdom Metazoa; phylum Chordata; class Aves; order Passeriformes; family Pipridae; genus Pipra; species Pipra filicauda. The sequence goes on from NW_024104310.1 coordinate 1,970,618, forward strand.
TAACCTGTAGTGTCCCCCTTTGTGTGGGCTGCTTTGCATTGTTAACAATATGGTAGAGTATCAAAAGCCCAAAAAAATAAATACTTTGTTCACTTGAGAAACATTTTTTGACAGGAAGCATGGCTGTGAACTTCCAAGGAGTAGAATTAGTTATATTCTCTCCTGTCTGCATATGCCTCTAGTTTTTCCTAAAAATACTTTTTACTGTGTTATAAAACTGGGAGAGCATAGTGGTTTTTCACCCAGGTGTTTGAACTTTCATTCCCACTCAATTCTCACTGTGTTTTATTGGAAACTTTTTTGTTTTGGAGTAAGAGGAGTGTTAGTGTCTCATTTTAAATTATCAGTTATCATTATAAAAACTTATTGGGATTTACCAGTTTTACTAGTACAGGTTCAAACCATATTTGAGTGGTACTTGGAATGAATTCAATTCCATTTTTCAAAAATTCCGAAATTTTCCCCAGCTTTAAGGATTTTATTACTACCAACTTTAACTTCCCAATTTCCGAACAAATACTCTGTTATGGTATGTGAAGAGGAGAACCGAGTGAGCAAACCAGTATACGTTTTCCAGTGTACTGAGAGATGTGCATGTGTTACTACTCTGTAATAACATGGAATTGATTTAGAGTTGATAATATGTAATGAGGAGACTGCTGATCATTTGTTATCCCGTGGCTTGACTCTTAAAAATTTCTGTTTCCAGTTGGAAGTATAAATTATGAATTAGAAGTAGGATGCTTTCAGTACTATGGTTTATTGTCTGTAGGGCTACTTAGTGCCAGTGGAAATGGTCACATTTGCTGTCTTTTTTTCTTGTCTCGCACATGGAAAGCAATGGAGCTGTAATACCATGACGGCAGAACCATGTGTGCATTGCTCTTTCCATAGCGTCGGTTTACTTTGAACTGAGAGAATTCAAGCAGTATTAAGTATTCCAAATGGAATGATGAGAGCAATCATTTCCAGCATCATCCTCTCTGAACTGGAGCCTTGCACCTACCTTGAATCTGAACTAACTCTCTAAATCTAAGGATAACCTATATTTGAATGCCAGACACTCAGTTGTGCTTTACTATATATTTTAAAAGACTGGTGGGAATCTAGATGTAAACTTTTGTCTTAGGTAGTTTCCCGGCTGACTGGTATGTTGAATTAAATGAGAATAGTAAGGGCTGCTTCAATTCATTTCCATTCCTTGCATCTCAGTCATTTTCTGCAACGATGCATAAGGATTGATTGCCATAGCAACAGTGTTTTAGCTTGTACTACTGTGAATGTGGTTAATGATAATAGAATTATCTAGTCATTTAAAATCCTGTTATATTATTAGGTCATCTGAACCATCCTCTTGCTATGTATTGAGTTATTCCCTGTAGCCTATCTTGTAGTTCTTTGTCCATGCTGCTTTTACATGTGTTGAGCAGTGGGGATTCTGCTTCTTCCCTTGGGAGACTTTCACAATCTGATGTATCACCCCATTAAGGATTTTTTTCTGATATTTAGCCTCATTTCACCTCCTTTCTTCCAGCTACATGGATTTGTACCTCATGGAAGCTCTGTTCTGATCCCTTCCCTATCCAGCATTTGCAATTAATCCTTCTTATTTACCTGCATCAGAATATAACAGCTCAGTATTTGTGCATTTCAGGATTTTCTCATAGGGAAAAGCAGGTTTATAAATAAATCATCTCTTCTTCTTCTTGATTGCTTCATTTTGATAGGAAAGTCCCTAGTACTCAGCTACTATTTAGATCACCTGAACTGCACAGACAAAAAGCTTCCAACTTGCCAGTCCTTAGCTACCTTCACTTCAGCACATACACCACTGGATTGCTGATTCCTGTGTGTGCATCTCTGCCTTGCTCTGTCTGTTGTCTGTAGTAGTCTGTGCTGAGTGGGAAGATGTAGTTTTTTTCTCATAAAGCTGGAGAGGTGTTCCTTAACCCTTGCCACAAGTCAGCAGAAGTAACCTCTCAGCCTGTCCTTTTGTATGGCCACGCTAGACATCTCTGCTCCCCTCCACATACACAGGTCGTACACTTTACCCTCTGGAAGTTTACTGTGTTTCTAAATTCTTTCTACCCACATCATTTTTCTACCATGATGAGAAATATTTTCCAGTCATGTCCAAGGAGACATACAAGTGGAAATGTAGTTGTCTGCTCCATGTCAGGCATTTCGAACTCTGTGCTGTATGCAGGTTAGCAAGACCAGGAATTAGGTTAAAACAAATAAAAGAAAGTACTTTTCCATATAGTCGGGCTGTGGGTTAGCTGTTGATACATTGCGTAGTTGGCACACTCTGTGTCTTCTTTCTCCAGTGTTGTGGAGTTGGTAAATAAGACAGAAGGGTATTGTCATCTTTCCAGTAATCTGTTGTTCTCACTGCTACTTAGGCTTTTTGACTAATTTTCTTCATTAATATTTGATGTTATACAGTTGCCCATTAATTTTGTTTTTATTCATCTACAGTATAAATAAGTACATATTACATTAATATTCATCCATACTTACCCCAAGAGGGCAGAAGACTGGGAATTGCTATTTGAAATTACTTTTAGAGCTAAATTTGCTGCAAAAATATTTGATGCTGCAGTAAAACCTGGATATATTAAATATACCTCAATATTATCACAGACTAATTCTTTAATTTATGGTTATTTTTACTGTGTTTTTTTTTTTTTTTTTTTTTTTTTTTTTTTTTTTCTGAGAGGTGCTACTTTTTCCAAGATTCTTCCCTTTGAAGCTTAGACTAGATGGCATTTCTCAGAATTTTTTATCTTACATTAATTCACATTTCAGTTTCCTCAGTCACCAGGCTTCACAGTCCGCCACTGTGCTTTAGTGAAGTCTCGCAAAGCTCATTGATTATGTTTTAAGAGATTGTTTTAAACGTAAGCTGTGTTTTGCTGGCAAATTTCATCACTTTATTTTTAACTTACTCTTCCAGATTATTAATTCCTTAGGGAACATTATCTTGCCGTCCATCCCTTTGGAAAGTATCAGCTTTTCTGTTTTAAAGATTGTTTTAATGTTCTTTTGTTTCTGTGTAGATATACACTCTTGTTTTTGCTCACTGTTGCCTTCAACCTGTTTGTATGCAAAGAGAGAAAGACAAGTGCATTTCATTAATTTTAAGGATTCCTCTTGCCTACATTGTCTAGAATGCATGTGTGCAAGATATTTCTTTAAGTTTTCTTGTTTTTATTTTAATCAAACTGAAAAATGATTATAAGGATAAATATTGAGGAATCATTCTGAGCCTGTAAGTAGCTGAGAACAGACCACACAAAAGAAAAGAGTGGGGAATCTGCTAATTATAGTAAATGAAAATAACAAGTTTTAAACTCACCTGTTTTGTTTCTCCCCATATTTTCTTCAAATCATATAATTCTGTGAGAACACCATCAGCTTTATTAATCTCAGTGAGAAACAACAGCCTTTGTCACAGAATTTTCTGATTTTTTTTTTATAAATTGGTTTTCTCTTTATACTGAATCAGTTTTAATATAAGATACAGTGACCTTTATCTTTTTTCAGTGGTTCACTCTCTGGTTCATTCTTCTAGTTCTGTGATGATAAAGCAGCTGATTTTCTACTTCCCATCTAACCAGAAGTATTGGCAGGCCAGTAGTGTCCTTGCACTGGCCTCTGCAAGAGCCAGAGCTGGCCATAACAAGGTGCTAGGGTACCCCAGGTAGTTAGTCTGAAATTTAATGTATTCTGTGAAACTGGAAAGTGGAAGATCCTGCCTAGGGATGCATAGAAAGAAACTCTCAGTGCAGCTTGATTTCTGAAGTCACTTCTTACTGAAACCCCAGCACTTGCTTGTTCTTCAGGTTACTTCAAGCTTTCCTTTAATAGTTTGAAGAAAAAAGCTTCAGAATGGGAAGGTAATAGTGCTTGCTTTCTTGGTTTCCCAGAAAGTATTTTTTTTCCAGGCTCAGAAAATAAGTTTGAATAGTTAAAACAAAATAAACATTTCTTCAGTGAGGTCTTAGACTGGACTAACTTAATTGATTGGCTCATCTGGGATTCAAGTGTGATTTATGGGAAATTGATAACAAGCTCCTGTACATTTCAAAGCCCTCAACCTGGCTTTAGCTAACTTATAAACAATTAAGTGGCAGCTAAGAAAACCTTATGTCAAAATCAGAATGTTTAAATGTGGGGTTTAGCAGTATCTATATTCTTTTAATCATAATTGACAAAACTTGTTCTGATTCCTTGTCGAATTTTGTTCACAAAAATGCTATTGTTAACTTTAAAAGAGTGTTTATGTAGACATCTATGTATAAAGGGCTATATAAAGGGCTATGACATTTTGATGAAGACAAGGACTTGGTACATGCTTCTCTAATGCATATCTGACTCCCATATTTTCACCTTTTTTTCGGGTTGAATGGCTGAAGAGAAATTCAGCCACAAGACAGGTAGATTTTTTCCTTCTGTTTATGCATCTTAGCTTTTAATGCATTCAAGAAATAGCATTTAAAAGCGTAGTTGTACCTCCATCTAAATTTGGTCTCCTCTAAGATGGTCAAGTTTGAGTAATTTGTATGAAGTTGTTTAGGTAACTGCTTATGTGGTGACAAATGAAGTTCTGCTATAGATTAGAAACTGGCAGGGAGAAAAACAAATTATGGAAAATAGGTCAGCAGTGTACAAAGGCAAGAGGGATTTATTCCTGGAAGGCTTGCTCATTTTTGAAGAGGGGGATTGCTGAGATAGCAACTTCAGTGAACAAGACACGTTTATTTAGATTAGTTGAAAATAGGTAGGATTTTGAAGGAGGTGATAAAAGAGGGATGAGATTGGACATAGAACAGTGCAAGTTACTGAATGCTGAAATGAATGCCTTGAGCTGTGTGTGAAACCGCAGATGAGCCGTATCCTTTCAAACACTGGTCTGAGGCCACAGCGTCAGAGACATTTTAAGTCATCTCTGCTGCTGAAAGAAGCAGTCCTGGCCATGCTTTGCTTCCTCCCTTGTGCCTCCCTAAGCTTTTATGAGGCTGTTAATTAGACTGAACTGGACCAGCCTGGGAAATGTAACCAATTAAAATTGTTTTTATTAAACATTAATTTTAATTTAGATCTTTTGTATAATGATACAAATGCTTGAATAAACTGAAAGGAGAAGGTGGACAGAGGAATCCAGTGCCAAACATGACCATCTGGGGATGGGAAAAGATGAGACTGCCTCTTTCAACAACCACATTTGTGGTTTGTGCTGTCCTTGCAGGATAATGAAATGCCAGGCTGAGGTGCTATTATGGGCTGCAGGATGGAAGTAGAATTGCTTGGAAATACTGCACCACCATCACATGTGCTGAATTCAGTCCCAGCTGCTTTGAGTTGCTGTGGAAAAGGAAGGGAAAGAATCATAAATGGAAATAAGGTCTCTGAGAAGTTTAAAAAGAATTAATTTTATTGCAGAGTTAGGGTCTCTTCTGCTGCAACAAATGGCAATAAATGAGTTATTTCTTTAAATGCCTTCTTTTTTGTATAACTTGCAGATAGCTTGCAGAGTGCTTCTGGCACTGCGGTTCTAGCAATTGTGTGGTGTCCTACACTTTGTTCCTCAGTACATTTTAAACAAAGAGGTCATCTTTGGTGGTCCCTAGATAGCTTAGTGAGCTGGTGCTAATGAAGTTGGTCTGTTGATTGTGTTATGTCACATGTCATGTAAGAGTTTTGCATTACAACGAGCACACGTGTTGGTGCAGGCTCAGGACCAAACTGCTCCCAGGGAATCGGTGCTTTTCCCAGCCTCTCTCCACCCGGGGGTGATGGGGCCTGTGGTACTGGGTCTGCTGCCCTGAACAGGTACTGTCTGCAGTGATGGGTCTAGAGATTTTTGATGTTTTCAGAAATATGCTTAGTGCTATTTTATTTTTGAAGTACCATTTTAGCTTCTGGCCTTTTTGGTCGAGTTCAGGACCGCATACAAATATTTTACATTTTGCTCAAAGTAAGGCTTTGTTTATCTCAGAGACATCACTCAAAACTGAAAGCATCTAAGGCTGGAGAAGAACTCAAAAATATGGAAAGAAATCTTTGGTGCTTCAGTTTCCTCAAATAAATAGTTTGGAGAATAACCTCTAATCTTCTTCCTGAGGGTGCAGTGCAGCTAAAGTCATTATTGTCCATGAAGTGCTTTTGCCATACTGTGCTGGAGGGCACTACAGAAGTACTGAGTAGTATATATTTTAAATTTGATTTAATGCTTTTGATTAAAAAATGAATAAAATTGTCATAGACCAGATTGTAACCCTGTAGGCACTTGGAATAAAGCATTTGTAAATGAAGCATTTACTGAGAAGTTTGAAATTGTTTTTCATGTTGATTTCAACAAAACAAATTGAGCAAAGAACAATGAAAAATGCTATAGTATTTTCTGTTATTAAAATGGTGAATTTGTTTGGTGCCTAAGGTAAAATCCATGTTGTGCAAAAGACCAAAAAAGAAAATTCTACAACATAACAGGGAAACTCAATTGAAGCAATTTTAGTGGAGTTTCTCAGTGAAGGATGACATGGAAAAAAAAAAGTGGAATGGAACTGTGCAATTCAGCAAAAGAGAAGTAAAAGAGGAACCTGCGAAGTGTTAAAATCTTATCACTCAAAATTACACAGAAGCTGAGAGCAGGCTTGGGTGACTTGTGCCTCAAGGGTTCTGCATCACTTTCACAGTGCTGGGACTCCCTTTGGGGCCTTCCTCCTCTGGGACTTGGGGCCAAGACCTTGCATGGTTTTGTTCTTTTAGAGGATGCAGGGCCAAAACTGTAAGAATTAACTTTAAGATGTGCAAGTCAGAGATCCCTTAGCTCAGGTGTGTTTGTCCATCTATGTGGTGTGTAACACAAAAGACCTTTTGGAACAGATATGTAGGTGTTTTTACTTTTCATCAGTATGAATATAAATGTAAAAGTCAAGCCTGAAGCTATATGTTAGCAAATCCTAGCAAAGTGGAGATAAATCACTTAAGAATTTTTAATGAGAGGTTTAAATGAGAGGAAACCCATGGACTTTTCTTTAGGAAGATGATAAAACAGTATAATATCAGTGGAATTGAGTGCACCCTCAGCAAGTTTGCCAATGACACCAAGCTGTGTGGATGGAAGGGATGCCATCCTGGGCAGGCAGGAAGAGTGGGCACCTGCAAACCTCATGAAGTTCAACAAGACCAAGTGCAAGGTCCAGCACGTGGACTGGGACAATCCCAAGCACAAATACAGGCTGAGTGGAGAATGGATTGAGAGCAGCCCTGAGGAGATGGACTTGGGGGTGTTTTGATTGATGAGAAGCACAACATGACCTGGCAACCGTGTCCTGGGCTGCATCAAAAGAAACGTGACCAGCAGCTGAGAGAGGCGATTCTACCCCTCTGCTCTGCTCTCATGAGATTCCACCTGGAGCACTGCATCCAGCTCTGGGGCTCCCATCATGAGAAAGATATGGACCTGCTAGGGTGAGTCCAGATAAGTTCATGAAGATGGTCAGAGGGATGGAGCGCCTTTTGTATGAGGAAAGGCTGAGAGAGTTGGGATTGTTCAGCCTGGAGAATTGAAGGCTCTGGAGAGACCTTATAGCACCTTCCAGTACTTAAAGGGGGCCTACAGGAACACCGAATATTCTCTGTTGGAAGGGACGCACAAGGAGCATCGAATCCAACTCTTAAATGAAAGGCCTGTACAGGGATTGAACTCGTGACCTTGGTGTTTATTAGCACCATGCTCTACAGGAAAGCTGGAGAGGGACTTTTTACAAAGGCATGTAGTATAAGACAAGGAGGAATGGCTTCAGATTGAAAACAGGTAGGTTTAGGTTAGATGTTAGGAGGAAATTCTTTACTGTGAGGACAGCGAGGCACTGGAACAGGTTGCCCAGAGATGATGATGCCCAACCCTGGAAGTGTTCAAGGCCAGGTTGGATGGGGCTCTGAGTAACCTGATCTAGTGAAAGGTGTCCCTGCCCATGACAGGGTGGTTGGAACTAGGTGATCTTTAAGGACCCTTCCAAACCAAACCATGACGTGGTTCTATAATTATGTTTTTATGGTTTTTTGGGTGAAATTAGCATGGTGATTATTGGTAGCACAAAACCAAAACCTTTGAAAGTACTATTTCCTAAATGAGACATAACTCAATGAATATGTCCTGAGTTTAAACTCCCACCAATGTACAGACTTTTGCCTTACTGGAAAACAGATATTTTAATTAAATTTTCAAAAAGCCAAGTCCACAGTAAGCTCTCTGATGTCATTTCTGAACAGTCTTGAGCCATGCTGAGAAAAATATCCAGAATTGAATTTTGTTATTAAGATGCCCATGTAAGTAAAATGATGTTTTGTGTGACAGAGAACAGAGTGCTATACTTTTAGCTTGCTTCTAAATTGACTCTTACGTTCAATGCTCCAGGGGATTGAACTGTTCTGTACTTGGCTGAAGCTAGTGAAATCCTCACATGCTGATACAGATCTGCAAATCAAGCAACAAGGGACCATTTCAGATTAAAAAAGAAAAAAGAAATGAATAAGGATAAAAGAGCTATGAGACCTGTTTGAAAATTGCCTAATGACAAATTCAAGTTACTAAATAAGAAATGCTTTTTGTATCTAAAAAAAAAAAAAATCCTCAGAAGGATGAAAATCACGGTCTTTGAAAAGGTGAGGAGAATAATAATATATTCAGGAGAGTTACAGGGAAAATGTGAAGTGATTAATGCAGAATTGTCTCCTTTCCTTTGTCTCGATATCAAGGGAAAAGTATGTGACTTATCTATAATACATGTCTGCAGAAGTATTTCAGATCTCTAAACCTAGAGGTGGAGGCATGTACATTTGGTTTTCTGCAGGGAAAGTGTGTCCCAATTTCACATTTCCATTGTCATTTTTTTTGGCTTCTAAAAATCACGCAGGATTTAATGACTTTTTTTTTCCTAGTGTCTATATACAGAATAAACTAACTTGTCAGATTAAAGGGAAAAGTATTTAAAATTCTGTTGCTCTACATTAGTTACAAGCAGGTGAATTCAGTGTGGATCTATTTATAGGAGAACTAATGGATGTGCCTAACTTGACCTACTTTAGACTACTCAACAGAAAAAACAAACACAGTGTGGTTGTACCAATGCCATGTAATTTACTTTTTTTCTTACCTTAAGAACAAAATAATGTTTTTGCTGTTGTGACCTTCTACATACATATATATATATTTATTGCTTATTTATTTATTTCCTGAATGCCATAGTAGCTCCATGTTAGGAGTATATTGGTGTGGTTTTTGCTTGTTGTGGTTTTTTTGTTCTTCGCTGGTCCTGGAATCCCAGGTCTGTATTACCTGGATTTGTGCAGTAGAAATAACTCAAATTCTAGAAGAAAACTAGACTTCATTTTGTAAAAATCACTCCTGTTGTGAAATAATTCCAGTGAAGCACCGTCTACCAATGCAGGGGCAATTTTCTCTGTATGTGCAGGAATTATGTGAGTTAACAGGAGGTTCTATATAGGTGCATATGTATGTATCCATTCACACAATGAAAGGGAAAATAAATAGTATATGAAAACATCAACCAAAAGTATGTTGGTTACATGGCAAATGCTACATTTGTTTTGGCTCACCATGTGAAGGTGTCTCTGTAATTGAGGTAATTCCTGCATTATACAAGGCAGATGATAACCAGACTTGGCCTTTGGACCAAACTTTGCAGGGGAATTTGATTAGACATTCACCTGTAATTATAGCCTTGTTTCAAGAAAAACTGATAACTATTTCCATTAAAAATACTTCCCATTATTCTGACAACAAAGTAAGACTTTAAATCTGTATTTAATATGAACCCTAGTATTCGTTTTAGACTGGTAGATCTTGGTGGTCTGTATGTTAGCCTGGGAATCATTTGAGAAGAGTATAAAATTTCAGAGAGTTGAACATGGAAATATTCTGCAGATAAGCCTCGTTTAAAACAAACAAAGAACACATACTTTTGCCTGTGAAACAGGTATGTTTTGGATCGTAAGGAAAAACAGAAAGCAAAATGAAAACTGTAACTAGGGAGTTACAAAAAATGAACCTGCTTTAAGGCAACAATCAATTTGAGGTAATTTGATATAGTCGTACATGCGTCTATGATAGAGTTATTTCTCTTTGTAATACAGTGGACACATCTACAATTTCTTATTGATCAGATCTTCAGAAAGCTCTTTAGATGCCTTCCTTAATAGTAAGTGTGACAATCCATGCTTTATGCATTACAAATATGTAGCACATGAGAGGTTAGTGCATCTAATCTTTTAGTTGATTTTATCATTACATTGGGTTTTAAAGACACATTTTAGTGGACTCCCCAACAGGCATCACTGTTAGCACTGGGAAGCATTGTCTGGTCCTGCCAAATCTTTTCTGGCAATTCGTGTTATCTCTGGTTGGTTTTGCTTAAAGGTCACTCTGTAAGTGAACTGTCTCACAAATTCATCATATGATGAAATGACTTCAATTTTTTAGTTCTTCAAATACTTTGCATCTAGTAAAATGTTTAAAAAATAGGTTGTGCACTGCACGTGTTACTACGTGCTAAGTAAAGGAAGAGAGGAAGCTCGTCAGTATCTTTGAACAAGAGGTATTTTGTGGCTCAGCATCCTAAGCTGCTGCTGAGATGCATTTTAATATTTCTGCTTTTCAAATTGTTGAATCCAAGTGTCTTATCTTTGCCTTTGCAAACATGTAGCATTATCCCCACCGTATTAATAGAGAAGTGCACTTCTGAGTGATTTTTGCCACTATTGTATAGCAAGTCAGTGTAGGAATTAAGAAAAGACCCAGCGTTGTCTTCATCTTAAGTCTCTCTTCAATAAAATAAATATATCATCAAGGTATTATCAGGTTCAATTTGGCAACCATTTAGCCATTTTTCAATGAACAGAAATTTAAGGCACTGATTTATCGTCATTATAATATTTTCTAATGTGCTATTAATGTTACAGTGGTGCATATTATTTGTGGATTTAGAGCTGTTACAAAATGATCGACCATGAAATAGTTTTGTGCTACAGTAACACTCGACTCTTCTTTAAAATGTCCCTTAAATATGATCTGGTGGGAACAGCTACATATTTTTGCTATCCATTTGATACTTGCCATCTGTAGAGGACCTAGATGTATGGATTTGTTCCGGTAGCTATCAGTTTGCAGCACACCTCCTCCCTCTGCCTCCCACCTTGGACTGTCAGTGTCCCGAAGAAGTCACTGAAACAATCCGCAGTGGGATGACCTCAGCCCGGGGAAAACAAATGTTACAGTTTTCAATCAAACAACAAATACAGTCTGTGAAATATGATTACAATATACATTGTGAAATGCTTTAGACATTACGGTGGGCTTTTTCTCTGTCAGATCCCATTTTGCGCTGTTTGCCTTGTATAGTTCCTGAGTGTTTGCAATTTTTTGTTAATAATTTTTTTCTCTTTTCCCCCCCTCAATAGTCTTTCTCTGCTGGTAGGCATAGACCATTGAGTTGCATTAATTAAGAAGCATGTTCAATCAATAACAAAAAACCTCTTTGAGTTCTAATGCATTTTATTCTGTTTGTTGACAAGCTACCGCTGTAAGATCATATCTGAGATTTTCTTTACTGTGAAGAAGCAGAACCATCAGAATGACCCAGGTTAAATTCACTATCAGGAAAACCTTTTCTCTAACCTACCAAACTCTTAAAAGGCTCTCATGCTGAGAAGTGCTGTCTGCAGTGCCTACTGTAAAAAGAATGAACTGCAGCATAATCTAGTAAAAAGCTGTTTTAGTGGAAGCTCTGTTATATGGCCAAGCAATATTTGTGTTGTGCTCCTGCCACTAGCCTGGCTAGGGATGTGATAGAGGTATGTGCCACCAAATTGTTACAGAACATATGTGTGTCATTTCAGTAATATATCACAGGTTGTTGAACCCCTAAAGACTACTGACTTCAGTAAACTTCTACACTGATACCTGCTACAAAGTCATTGGGTACTAAAGGACTTGTTCAGACGTTATTAGCATTACAAGGCTTTTAATACATGTTTAAAGAGGAGTCATTATGAATGAGAAAATGTTAGTCAAAACTGAATGAATTGTTTTATAGATTTGTCAAAGAAAAGTTGTATCAAATTATATTCATTGGCTATCTGGTGTTCTGCTTTTTGGACAATAGGAAATCAAATTCATCTCTCTTTAAATCTATAAAAACATTTCCTGTTAAGGTGCTTCACAACAGAAATAGTGCTATCACGAAGCCAACCAGGTTTAAGGCTCAGCTTGATCAGTTTAATAAATGGGAAATAAGAGATGATTGCTTGTGATAGCAGGGGATGAATTTGATATTCATCAGAGACCTGGAAAATCCCTTCCATTCTTCACTCCTCTCTGTCTGTGTGATATCTATTCATTGATTTGACTGAGCAAGGCAAATTTCATTTTAGAGTAGTGAGGCATATAAAAACTATATGAATATTGCCATTTCCAATTGCAGGATGACCGTCTACAGAAGGATGTGAATAACATGGGGAATATTAAGATGTAAAGACAATATTAACTTATATATATATATATATATATATATAAAAGATTTAATTTTTTTGTGCACATTTTTTTTGTGTAAGTGGATGATGTTTTCATGTAAGGTTTCTTTCTCCCTGGATTACTGATAACAGCAGCACACCTAGTATAAGACTGATGTAGATTCCACAAAGCTCTCACCTAATTATTTGTGCATATATATGTGTTCAAGAGGGAGAAACCCTATTTTTTGTATTCAATAACTTTTGTTTTTTCCCCATGTGATCTTTGTAACTGCTCTTCAGATTTGATTGAAAATTGCCATTCTCTGGAGATTTAGCCGGTTAATCAAAAAGTGAGAACATTAGCACAAAAGCCTGATGCTTGTGTATTTGTGCTAGTCAAGACACAGGAAAATAGGTCCCTTAGGAGCTGTTTCCTATCAAGGCTGATGATACAGAGAGAGAGAGAACCTACTTTATGTTGCAAGGACCAAACAAACATTTATAAAACATGGCTGCCAGGAGACTAATAGTGAATATGTCTCTTCTTCCATCATCATTACAGGGAAGTGCAAGAGAATAAAAAGGCAAAGATGAAGGGAAGGGCATATTTTAATAGCATAAGCATAATTTTATTTATGTCTTGGATGAGGAAAAAATTATTGTCAGGAGCTTGTTGCTACTAATAATCTGTCCTTCTCTACAATAAAATCTAAAACACCTGTTGGATGTTAGATAAGGTTCCTTTCAATTTGGTATTGCGAGGAACTTACTATGCTAAAATTAAAAAAATTAAAATGCTAGAAAACAAACAAGCCAGTGTCTGCTGCTCCATGGGAAAGTGAATGTCACTGCGACCCTCACGTGCACAGCGCTGCTCTCCAGGTCTCAGTCCACACAGCCATTACTCAGGGACGAAGCTGACTGAATAACATACTCATATATGGTGTTCATCCAAGATACAGGAATAACATGATCACAGCTTATCAGTATTAGATCAGCAGAATAATATCTAAAGTTTAAATCTGTCACGTTCTTGAAGGAGGAACTGGCGTTTAATTGCAAAATGCCAAGAAAAACATTCCCTCTTTTCCTTTCGTTCAAGTCTGGGCATTGCAAGACTTTCAGAAAAGCGGCTTCTTGAATACTGCCACATCAGCAGGTAAACAGCTTTAGTAAGTCCTTTCATCACATTAAAATATGCAAACAGTATCGACATCGTATTTCCTTTGGATGAGTGTGATGAAAGCAACAATTCCTGAGAAAAATTACTTACCAAAGTTATTTTGTAAAGATGATCACTAGAGCAATAATGGCATATCATGGCTTTCCCTAATCATTATGGCTCATCTCACCAGTTTCTGAAGGAGTTGGGAAAATGCACAAAAAACTGTAAAGGAGGCCCAGACAGAGCTCCCTGTCCTGCCCTTGTGCAGATACATTTCAGGGTATCTAAATCTGGTTCCAAAATCAGTTCTTTCATCTTGGAGCACATATACTACAGACTGACAGCGCTGATTAATGGTTGGACTTGATGATCTTAGAGAACTTTTCTGACCTAAATAATTCTGTAATTCTACTCAGTGCATATGATAGTTGCTGTTTACACTATCAGTGTTTTGTTGGTCAGTGGAACAGATCTTGCCACGGAGTGTTTGAGTAATTTGAAAGCAGTTACTCTGTTTCATACAACCATTGTCACTAAAATACACCATCACTTTCTGAACAATAATGAAATAAATATTACACCACTCTGAACTGAAAAATACCCCACCCATGCCAAACACCCTTGCTTCCTTTTTTTTCAATTATTGGTAGAATGGAGATGTTGCTTTTGAATTTGAGAGATGGGATTAAGTGTTCAGAGTAGATAGATTTATACATAACCCTTACAGGCCTTCAGAGCCCATTTCTCATTGTGTCTGGCTGAAGAAGATTGTAATATGCACTTTCTTAGATCAGGCACCTAGAAACAAAGGATGCAAAAATGAAATATATAAGAATTTAAATATTCAGACTCCCTGGCTGCTATTGAGTTTTCTACAGATAATGATCAAAAGACAAGGGAATATGAAGAAGTTCTGGTTTTGGGGACTTCATTAGAAGTGTATTGAACAGCAGAGGGGAGTGGGAAAGTGCTTCTTTGAAGATGAAGTAGTGACTGGTATTAATTGTGGATTAATTCGAGAAAGGAGCTATATTTTGGTAATGAAAGTTAAAATATCCAATAAGACAGGGAAAGCATGGGTTTTGAGCTTTGGAAATGACTCAAGGCAGATCTGGCTTAGGAATTACCTGAGAAGATGTAATTAAAAGAACTATTTGGGATCATTTGTATTGAATAAGGTTCTGTTGGCAGGAGTACTGCTATCATTTTTTTAACTTTGAGGATTTTGTAATCCTGAGAGGTGATAGAGAGATTTTTTTCAAAAATACAGAATCAATTGGCAACTTTTCATATGTATTTCATTAACACTCTGGAGGTGAACTGTGAAATGGACCTTTTTATAAGTACTACTACTAGCCATAATAGTCCATTTTGAGCAGTTATTTTTTCCAGTTTTTGAGTCATTTATTTTATTACAGAACTTAGAATAATAATTAATTTATTTTTAGAACAGTGGAGAATTTTTACACTGAACACATCAAGATATGTAGAAGTACATTGGAAGAGGTCCTTTAAATTTTATTCTGTGCTGTAAAGATGAAATGATTTTTTAATTACTCTTACTTCAATTTTGGAAAAAAAAATCATTCTGTCTTTAGTAGCTCTACTGTACCTTTTGATATAGTCAGAATCAGTATTTTTATATAGAGAAAGAAGCCTTATAATTTTGGGTGTTTGCTCAAATCATGTATTTTTGAGAAATACCTGCAATGATATCCACCTGGGTTCACAGAAACTTTCTTGCTTTTCTAAATATCTTTTTCCTCATTTGCCTCATCCAGGTGGAATTTGCCTTTCAGAAGAAAAAACTACTTTCCAAATAAAGAAATAATTGCCTGATGCAAAGATTTTCCCAGCTAGTTAGTTACTTTTCTTAGTAAATCAGAATTTAAAGTCAAATCCCTCTGCAGGTGTCCAATTTTTCTCTCCATTCACTTCAGTGTAAATCAAAATCTGTGCTATTTTGAGAAGAAAAGAGTCTGATTACTGTAATATTAAAGATTTTTAAAAGGGTACATCATACATCTGTTGATTATGGCAGTAATGCTTTCATTAGAATTGTGATTCCTCCTCTAAGCACCTATTTATGGGCACATGCATGTTTTTGATACAGATCTGTCTGCTGTCCAGGAAAAGCCAGACAGAGGCATGTAGGAGCTGCTGTTTCTTAATTGCTTGGATAACTGACAAGCAGTGCAGTTCCAAAACTTGCTGTGTTTATAATTCTCGATACAAAAGGCACAAAATGTAGATGTGATGGTGCCAGATAGCATCTGTTTTACATAGCTTTTGATTTGCAGTTTCAAATTTTTTATATCCTCGTATTGAAAGGTAGATATAGGCAGGAAACAGGTAAGTTGGCTGTTTCCTTTGACCTGGATGCACTCGAGGTCAGGTACAGGGATGCTTCTTCCCTTCGTAGAATCATAGAATCAGCTGGGTTGGAAAGGACCTCTGAGATCATCAAGTCCAACCCTTGATCCACTACCACCGTGGTTACTAGACCATGGCACTAAGTGCCTTGGCAGAATAAACCTCTGGACCGCCAGGTGGGACAGAAAGAAAGGAAACAGAATGTACAAGTGAAGAGGCTTAGGTCTGGGCAGACATTAGGAGGTGATGAGAACAAGAGCAAAGATACTGTCAGGGCTGGGAAGTGTTGGAAAGAAGGGTTTCTGCAAGGATTTAGCTCAAGTCTTGCACAGCAGGCTGTGTCCCAGGAGGGCACTGAAAGTGGGTCTATGAAGAGCAAGTCCGAAGGACTGCTGCATAGACTGAGTGGGGCAAGGGGAGTTTTGTTTACAGACTTGCTTTAAACTAGTCAAGGGAAAAGCTTGTGGGGCTGAAAGGTGATAAAGTGTAGAACCCAACTGGTACTAAATGAATGATGGTTACATTGCACATATATAGATGTTTTGCTAAAATAGCACAACATGAAGCCAGTAATTTATTTTTTAGCAGAAACATATCTATTAATAGATAGAGTGTTACTTCAGTCTCTTCTTACATGTACATACACTTCTGGTATGTTTGCTTAAAAAGACCACACATGGAAAATTGCCAGAAACATTGTATTAACAAAGTCACATTCATCTGTCTTTTGTCATAAGTAAATTTCAAAATTGGGTTTCATCAGCAACTCTGATGAAAAGAATTCTCTTTAGACTTGCAGATAATAGCTTCAGTGCAATAAAAATAGTTCTGTAGTTTTCTACAATCACCACTGTCCCTAACTTCAAAACAAGAAACTCATGGCAACAGTGATCTGCAAGATGCTGTATGAAACAAGGTGGAATGCTTTTCAGTGTGAAACACCTCCAAATGTTCTGATTTTCCTTTATGAACTTTGCATGTGACTTTGTCACATGCAAAAATGAGAATTGTCATGGAGATTTGAATATACATTAATTTTTAAACTTTAGTACATATAGAACATATAGAATATATATGCATAAAGTACATATACAACTTTGGCTGGAATCAGTAAATATAGAAAGGTAAACACTAGCTTATGTGTATCTATGAATTATATGGATTATCGTTTATATTGGTTTTGTAAGCAACTTTTACTATATGGAAAACCCTTAATTTGGATTCTTGCCGTTCTAGGCAGGTTCAAAATGCTGGTTAACCTTTGAAATGTATACTTACCTAGTGCTTAACAGAGAGAGATGACAAGGAAGTGCATTAAAGCCTCTCAAAACACAGGATCATCAATCTTCAAGTACCTTGGCTTCACGCAGTGTGCTGCTATCCAGGGTGCACAAGGCTTATCTACAGTCCATGGAAGCTTCACACATCCAGCCTCCTGCTTTTCAGATTCTCTGTGAAAATGTCAATTGAACATTACCAACTGTCTCTGCCTGCCTTTAATATCTCTT
The DNA here is from genome assembly GCF_003945595.2 of Pipra filicauda. Lineage (NCBI taxonomy): Eukaryota > Metazoa > Chordata > Aves > Passeriformes > Pipridae > Pipra > Pipra filicauda. The sequence goes on from NW_024104310.1 coordinate 1,988,207, forward strand.
TAATAATTTAATAAGTTGTCTGACTCTGTGTGCTAAACTCATAACCTATCACAAGTTATTTTACTGACCTGTTGACTCTGGTTCTAGAATCTGTGTTTAAAACCTACTGTTCACACTTCATAATATTTTCTGTTTGATTACATGAGTATTGAAAAGTATAAACTTCTGATAATTAACATAGGTATAAGAGTGGGTTTAGATCTTCTGACTGGAAGTCCTTGAATTACCCTGATCTAAATTTGAAAGTACAGCATTCACAACTTTGACATTAAAGTTGTACATTTGGTGAATAATGTATGTACTTTTTGGAAAGTGAAATTAAAAATAAAATCAATTGGTTAGCATTAGAGCCTCTTTGATGTCAGTCTTTTCTGGCATGCTATTAATAAAGGCTGTGATAAAATGTTTAAAGAGGTCTTGGTGCTTTATGGAATTAAAGAAGCTGCATTTTCTTATACTGTTTTTAAGTCTTTGTAAAAGATCCTCAGTGAGCTGCCTTGTATGTTCAGTCAAGCCCCCAATAACCTGCCTAGGGAGAGCCTGGGAGGAGTTTCCCCAAACACTGCTGACCATCAGCTGATTTTTTGCTACCTTTTAAAAAAATGCTGACTGTGATAGCTTCTGTAGCATTGCTTTTATAACTGTAGTAAAATTATGATATAAAACTGACTAAATTACAAATATCAATACAAAAATGCATTAAGTGACGAAATTTACAACAGTTTCAGACACCAAAGGAAAGATTTTTGTAGTTGTGGAAGCACAACATTTTCACTGCACATGTGGTAACCCCAATAATCTGAAAATGGTAAAATGTCATTACTAAAATCGGTTAAGCTATTAAATCCAGGTTTAAATGATTTTTTTTTTTTTCAATATCTAGGATGAAGATCGAACAGAGGAGGACAACAGCAGAGTTGAGCCTGTTGGACATGCAGACACTGGCTTGGAAAATGCTACGAATTTTTCCCTGGAGTAAGTTACTGGCAGAACATATTGTTTTAACGATGAGTATGAAGATTGAACATAGACTAGCAAAGTACTCAAAATAGTATGAGTGATACTGCTCTTAAGAAAGTGGGGCAATCTTTTTTAGGTCATGTGTCATTTTGGTTTTAAACAATTGGGTTCACGGACCTTTTAAAACAGATTTTAAACAGTTTAAAAAAGCTGTGTTAAAGATGAGCATTGGAAACTTGACATTTATAAGTGCTGATGCTACAGTAGATTTTCTGCCTCAAAGAAGATGCTTATTTGATGGAACTTTGAAAACTTGACAGAAGGGATAGGGTCAGTGGTAGTACAAATAGATCAACAGGCAAGAATTTCAAAGGGGAAAATCTTCATTCCTGTCACTAGTTCACAGTCTACTGGGAAGATGCTTGTGGGGGGTCACACGTTTTATGGTCAAAACCTTATACTTTATGAATGGATCAAAACGGATGTTTTGTTAGCTGCTCCTAATTTAGAAACTCAGTTACACTAAATGATATTTTATTTCATCAAAAGATACAACAAGCTTGACCTTTTGCATTTCATTGCAAAGAACTGATCCATACCTTACTATGGAATTAATGAGCAAATATCCGTTCTGCTCTTAAATCATTTGAGTTGGTTAACTTAAATTTTAAATAAAAATAAGTCTTCTGTTCCTAATATTTTTGAATTAAGTTATGAATTAGGTGCAGAAGGTTTAAATAGTAGATAAAGATCATGGTGACATCTCTTAGGCAGTAGGTAGTGAGTTTTACTCAGTTCCATTTACAAAATCTGTTAATCTGTTAATTGTAAATTCCAAATGCTGTTTCCTAAATAGAATTTGCAGAACTTCTGTCAAACTTAATGCTTCGTGGTGTTACTTTTAAGTAACTTATTGACTTCTCCTCATATGCTACTTCTTTTATTTCCTATTTTGATCTCCTACTTGTTTGCATGTTTGTTTGAAGCAGTTGGCCCAAACTTCTGAGAAAGTCAGGAATCCAAATTGAAACTATCTCTCTTTGGAAGTGATAATTTCCTTGTGTTTTCTGTTTTACAGAATTTAACATTTGAATTTGGGATGTATTTTTTTTGAAAGAAAAAGTATAAGAAAAATGAGTGGAAAGACCTTAAATGAGCATTTTGAAAAGATGGAAAATGACTGTTCAAGTTAAATCATGTGGAATGGATGTGAAAACTGAGGTTTTTGGTTTTGGGTTTGGTTGTTTGTTTTTTTTTTTAATTTAAGCTATGTTTCCACTTAGGCAATTCCAGGAATCACTCAGATTTTCGCTTGATGTCTTCCTCAACCCTTAATTTTCTGACTAAGCTAATGACAAAGTCAGAAAAAAGCTGATCATAGCGAACCACAGGCCTACCAATGGCAAAAGATGTCTTTTAGAGTTCCCTTTGGAGGTCGAAGACGTTGCTTGATTCCTGTGAGCTGCTTTGCACCTGTCAATGAAAACTTAGCCTTAATGTACAGTGAGAAGGACATGAAGTTAGCCTATACAGAAACTGTGACAGGGAACATTACCAAATGCTGTATTGCTGTCAGTCTTAAAACACTGGTCCACGTCTGAAGACTAACAGGTTTTTGACTGAAGTCTCTCAGCTCTCCTGTTGTTGCATTACTTCCTTGAGCTAACAGTGACAGACCTTCCATTTGCACTGTATAAAAAGCAAGGTAAAAATTCAGACATCAGTTGAGACATACAACAGATGTAAAGGCTACCTTAAAAATATATTTAAAAAAATTAATATGGAAGAAATGTAAACCAAACTGTAACACAGGATTTTTGTTGAATTCCCAACCGTACGTGGTCTGGTTATTCTCAGACTCCAGATTAAGAGCTGTAAGCTTTCCTGATGGCCTCCCATATGATCAAGAGCTTATTGAAGGAAGTAGAAAATCTTTTACTGCCATCACAGGGCATTGGTCTTGCTCTTTGCTCCATTTCGAGATTAAATTTGATTTGTACGCTTATGACGAACAAACTGTGTGTGCGTATATATAAATAAATATATATATATATATAGCCAGGAAATATGCGAAAAGTATGTAACACTAGAGAGAGGCATAAGCCACAAATTTAGATTGTGGCTTCCGTTCAGGTCTCTCACTTCCAGTTTTACTGAGAGGTTCAGCCTTCATGTATTATTTTCTCATTTGTGTATTTATAGCTCTTTATGGTTCATGAGCTATATTCCACCTTTCCAGATGTGGGCATGTTTCAAACACATTAATAGATTTGGTCTCAATCTATTTCTACAATTTCTTTCTGAACCTGTATTTTCCTCTTCCGCTTTTTCCCCTCACTACAGCAAAAAAGTATAATTTGAAACTAGATGCATGGTTGCTTCAGGGGACATCTGGTTGGTTTTGAATGTTATAGTTAAATCTTACTTTGGAAGCTTTGCCCAGTAAGGAAACACAGCAGTCTTCTAATAAAGAAAAGGAATTACAATAAAACAAATTAATGTGTTGCAAAACTGCAATAATTTAGCCAATTAGAAATTTAATAATTCTCATTTGATTATTTCTTAGTTATGTGAAAGCTAATGTTAAGATTTAGCATCGGCTCTAAGATAAAAAAGTAAAATGTGCTAGTGCTATGATCAGCTTTTAGGCTTCTGAGGAAAAATTGTGTGTGGCATTTGGGGTATTTCTGCTCAATGGTCCCAACAGTTAAATTTAAATTTAACTTTAGAATAAGAAAGAAATGAAGAAATCTGCATGCAATGATGATGATGAGACCTATTTTAATGTAGCAAACTAAGTTTAAAAAAAATTCTTTGGCTTGTGTTGGTTCTATTAATTGAACTATTTTTGATGATTGATCTCCTTTCATGCCATCAGATTAATCTTCAGGTATGTAGCATTCAACAATGCTTTCATCGCCATGACTTGATTTCTGCAATGGTTTTGTTTTTCTGTGTATGTTTGTGTGGGGTTTTTCGGTTCCTTCACGGTACATGTTCATATTCCCTCATTCGTCATTGTCTCACAGTGATATGGTAAAGCTCGTAGAAGTCTCCAATGACGGCGGGCCTTTGGGAATCCATGTAGTGCCTTTCAGTGCCCGAGGCGGAAGGTAACGTATCGTGTAGGATTTTAATTGAGTTGTAACTTGCTGTGTTTTATCTTGGTTGCCTTAATTTTTATATTGTGTGCCTTTGCCTTCAGTAGAGTATTGTCTGTTTTTCAAAAGGCAGTCTCGTTGATTAAGACAGGAAGAAATGCAAGTTTACTGTCTCTGTGCTTATAATGGACTCTATAATTCAAAGGCCCTGCTTAAAAAGAGTTAGAACTGTGTTGTTTTAATAGAGATTCTATTGTAATCTCAGGGGAAGTTTAAGGATAAAGACATTTAAGAGTCCTTTTGGACTCTTAAAAATTATGAACTTCTGCCTTAATTCAAGTGGATATTTATGCAACGTTTCCTTGCTGTTTCGAGCCACAAGTTTCCAAATAACAGCAGGAGTCTAAACTAGAGGCATCCTACGCCCGTGCTTGATAAGAGTGGGAGAGAAAACAATCACCGTGCTTTTGAAATTTCATGTGTCCCATCTGTTGGGGTTAAAATGAAGTAGCAAAACCAGTTGAAACATTCTGGTTTTGGGAAAGGTGAAGCTGTTTTATTGTATGATAGACTGAAACTCTTGAAGTTGGATTGTTTACAAAGAAAAAAATTGTAAAGAAAGTCCTTTACGTTAAAAAATATGATGTGGTGGATGTTATTAATAGAATATATAATCTCTAATGCTTCCTTTACTAAAGTAGAGTTTTAACATTTAGGGTTATTAACAATCTCAGAAAAATAACTAAACGTTTGTAGTAATTAGTGGTGGATGTTTTTTATTATCTTGAAAAATTATAATTCTTCAACAATATATGCAAATTTTATTTTCGTTGCATATTCTAAGTATACACTGTTTTTTACCTCTTTAAGGAAAAGGGGAACAAATACACATGTTAAAACTAATCTTTCATTAGACATGAAGGAGTGTTATGTTCTCACATCTGTCATCCCAGCAGTAATTTCAGTTTTATAATTAAGAGCAAACCTGACTTGCTATACAAGTATGTTTCTCAAATAATCATATCCTACTTTAAAAAAGGCTTTAGTATTTTAGGTATTTTTCCTTCTATACCAAATACCTTCATAGGATTTTAAACACAGTACAAGAGCTTTATTTGCGGTTTTTACTTTAAACCCAATGCTTTCATAGTCTGACATGTATTACAAGAAAATGTAATTTTATTTTTACTTTAAGGCTACTTTCTCTGGGGACTACAAGTATTAAGAGTAAACTTCCATGAAGTGATAAATTCTTCTCTTCATAATCTGAAATTCAGTGAATTCAGTGTGGGGATGGAAAGGGCATAAGTGAACAGTACTTCAAACATACTCAGAAGTAAATCCCATAGAGTTAGAAATGGTTGAAATGTTCACACAGTTATCTGGGATTTATACAGTGTCAAGGCCAAGGAAAAGACCGGTTTAAGAACATTGACTGCCTTCTAAGTACTTATTTAGTAAAACTGATGTTAAAATATGTATTTTGACACTTTGAATAAGAATTTTAACTCAAGTAGAATTCAATCCAGGCTGTTCGTGTGGTTGTCAAGTCTGAAACTTGTTTATACATAATGAGAGCATGTTAAATGAAAAAACCGTAAACACAGAAATAAAATATCTCACTTCTTTTTAAAGGATGCTAACGATGCCATGCGTAATTATATGATAAAGTTTTATTACAGGGAATTCAATCTGAAATATAGATGGTTAGAATCAGGACATACTGGAGAAGTAAATTCTGTTACAAGGAAAATCATTTTTTTAATAAAACGCATCCCCTTTTTCTTCATAATACTAGAACTCACTTCACAGAAAAATGGGTGTACATGTAATTACCACGTGAATTTTTTCGACCCTCCACAGAATAATCTGGTGGAGAGAGGAGACATTTTGTTCCATTTCTCAAAAGCGTAGAAAAGCAAAGTTGGGAAGGATTTCCAATATTTCCAAAACATTTCTCCCATGCTCTCTTTATTCTAGTGAAAGAAAAGTAGAGTTCATGGCTTGGGATTGATTTTAAGCACTTGGGTTGTGCTGCTGCTTTGCTGTCTGCATACCCACACCTCTGCATGCTTTCAGTGAGGACAAAGGCATTTTCTCCAGCTGCTTGCATTGTGGGCAGGCAAAAGAACACACCCAGCTTCAGGTTTGAAGCTGTTGGTGGGGGTTTTGGTTTCTTTTTTTCTCCCCCTCCTGGTTCCCCACTTCTTTTGAGCAGATAAGACACACTTGGTTCTCCTTTTGATAGATTCAGAGGGGGAGCATATGCATGGCAGGGATATGCTGCCTACATGTTTCTCACTCTGGCACATGGCTGCTCTTTGTTCCTCCTCTGGCTGCAAAGCATAAGGCTCCCTGCTACAATCAACTAACTTACTGGAGCAGGGGATCTGCTCATTAGGAACCTAAATATACAAAACCAAACACAGGACTCAGTAAAGACTTTGAGGGATGTCCAGAAAGAAAAGATCTTATGTGTCATTGGGATTAGTCCATTATCCCAATATTGTTTTTTATTTGCTTGCTGTTGAATTCCAGTTATGCTGTGTTTTCAGTTATTTTTCTTGCAGTTCCTTTCTTTTGCTTTTAAAAATGTTACTCAGTAGGCAATGGTTATTAAATCAATAACTTTAAAAAAAGAAAAAATATAAAAACATAGTATGCAATTCACCTTTTTTTCCCTCTATGCAATAAGCAGGGGCCTTCTCTCACCAAAGAATCCTCCCCCGCCAAGGAAACACTTCAGAGCTCTCAAAATTATGTGCCATAACTATGTCCTTTATTTATATTGAGAAAATATTTTACTTTTTCATGTTTTTTTGAGGTTTAGAGTAAGAATCTCTTCAGCATTGGCTTTTGATCTTGAACAAAATCTGTAAGTGTCTCTGCCTCATCTATATAGATGCTACCAATTATTTCTGTTCCCAGTAAAAGTGAGACTTTTTTAAAAATAAAAAAAAATAGCTCTGTATTTCTCTGGGAAAAGTACTATTGATTTGTAAAGACATGATAAAACTTTCTTCTATGGGTATGTTTCCTTATTATCCTTCTGTTTTGCCTCTAGAAGTTTATCGGTCCATTATTGCCCATTTTGATTATATGTTTTTGTTTAACGGAGTTTGTTCACCTTATCAAAAGGGAGAAGGGGTTTACATGTTCATTACCTTATGGTTGTGCATTTTTCAGGATTAAAGTTTTGTTTGCAAACCTACTTGAACATTTTTGTAATGGCATAGATGCAGTGCTAAGCAGAATAAGAGGCATGAAAATGAAAGCAGAAGGAAGGACAGAATAGGAGAGAAACGAGAAAGTGTTTAGATAAGAGTAGAACAAAGAGGAAATGAATGATAGGAAAGCATAAAAGAAAAGAAAATTCTAAATCTGTGCAAAATTGCCTTTAGCACCAATCCTTCCTTCTTATTAGGTGCTCAGAGATGAGAGCAAACACTCAGTCCCGTAAGAATAGCATCTGAGCAATCCTGGCTGATGTGGAATGATATGCTGATGTTTAAATAGAGCTGCATCAAGTTCTCTGCAAGCTCAACAGTAATTATAGCATAATTTACCATTATATGGCCTCTTCTACTTTTAAGTCTTTGAAATCTTCTCAAGCTCTATACCCTAGCTGCTCTTCTGAAATCCTGCCATGTCTGTCTCTGGAAGGAGATTCAACTGAGGCAAGGCATATATGGGATAACATCAGAAATGTCAGTGAATAATGGTATGGAAGTTATAATCCCATAGTCCCAAGACTAGTCCGAAGTCTACTTAGTAAAACAGAACAGAAAAGGATTTGGATGTTCATCTGAAAACCTCACAATGAACATCCATTAATAAGTATCAGGCATGTTACTTTGATACAGAGAGGTATGTACAGCTCTGCCAGCTGTTCTTGCTATTGACGTATGCCACAAAATCCATGACAGACCGTACGTCTAAAACTTGGCAGCTAAAAATATTTAATCTGTCTTTTTGTTTTGTATCCTAAATGTCTTAAAAATGTTAGGAAGTCTCAGAAGAATGGAAAAAAAGAGGCTGATTTTTTTCAGTTTAAATGATGAATTTAACAGATTTTATTTAAAAAAAGAGATAAATCTCAAATGAAGGTAGACATTGAAACATGCACACATTCTTGCTAGAAGATGTTTCATACTTTTTCTATTCTGTAGGTTGGGTTTTTCTGTTTGTTTTCTTTTAGTGAAATTGTCCTTCATTTTCTGGAGTTTATTAATCACTTAATCTATCACTGTAAAAATTTTAATCTTTTACTCAAGATACAAAGAAAATGAAAGTGATATCTAATGGCCCTTGTCTATGTGGAGAGTCCATAATACTGCTTTCAAGGTGCCTCTCTAACGATCATATTCTGTTTGATCAACTAGGAGGTATCTGCTGCCTGCCTCTCCATTTATTCCTCTCTGCATTTCCAGCCTTTTAAGTCTCAAAGGTAGTCATGGTTTTCAAAAACATATGTATGAGGAAAAAAATTCTCTGTGGTATGAATGTACCATTCCTTCACTCTTGTGTCTGAATTCAAGATATCTCTGATGTCAGCCTTTAAAAAGTTTTATAAGCTTAATTTGAAGTATTACTCAAACTAAAAGGCTGAGGAGTAGTTACTGAAGATTGGAAATTGGTTCTGAACTTCAGGTATGAAATCTGATAAAGTTATTTTAGTGCCTCCACAGTAGCTCTGTGACGTCAATATTGGACAAAGGAGTTTATGTCCAATTTAGCCTTGAGTAGCCATGATAATTTAACCTGAACAAACAAGCTGATTTGCCTACTCTGACCTATGAATCTAGGAAATATATACTGTGTTTATGTTCTTGTAGAAATTCTCAGAGATCTTTCATTCCATGAAGCTGCTACACATCAGCTTTTCAATCAGTCCTTATTTTTGTCACTTTATCTAGTTTTTGTCTTTTCATGTTAGAGATTTTACGTAAACATCTAAATTGGTTATTTTCTGTTCTGTCTGATTACATTACAGTTGGCTTGCAGGTAATAGGTAAATAACTTCACTGAGTACGTACAATGGGCTGTGATGGTCAAATCATATTCTAGATGCTAAATGTCAGTTTTTATTTTTACTTACACTGTCAGTTTTTATTAAGACAAATTATCATCATTTCCATACATCTGGATGGCATGTGGGGAGTTCACATTTCAAGAACTACCCTGACTAACTCAGGCAATTTAGATGTCAATAAAACATTCACTGCTTATTTCTAGTTTTATCATTGGTTGTAATTTATACTGAGAAGTGAAATGTTAACACATGTAGCTGAGTTTATTTTAGTAGTATAATTAGACTAATGAACCTTGTGAAAATACAGTGGTGCAAATACTAATATAATCTCAGCTGCTTACATTCCCAATTAGGTATTTAAAACAAATACAAAGACTGAACTCTTTGCTTTGGCATTGTTTCCCTTCTGTCCCTGTGTCAGCTAATGTTAGTGTAAAACAGCGCAGGTACCAAATTTCCACTTATAATTATTGTTTCAACGGGATTGTAGACTTGCAGAGTGTTTTGCAAAGGTTTACATGATATTTAATCTCATTCTTGAAAATGTTAGAGTTTAAAATATTTATAATGGAAGAATTTTTGTTAGAAACCATGTTGACTTACTTTAACTGGGCAAGATTAAGCAAATTCAAATACATCCATACATTTGTATGCTACATGGTTGTGCTTAAAAAAATATACACTGACTTTTGTACTTTATACTAGATGAGTTTACAGGCTTTCAAAATTTATGTCTTCCTAATGTAGGAAACATAATATTGAAGCCGTAATAGAGATACATCTCCACTTGTCAGGATTAATGATGGTGGTATATAGCAAGGAAAATAATCCACTTAGTATTTAGATTATTGCATATTTGCAATATCAGGTCTACTCTGTTTATCTCTAGTTAGTGCAACAACAAACACGAATTCCCATAATGCCTTTTTTTAGAGTCATATTCTTGCATCTAACCATAATATGCTGAAAAAATGCTGTAGGAAATTGGTAGGCTTTTGTTACTAAAATATTAAGGAACATTCATTTTCTGCAAGTTCTAGTAGAGTTTCCCCTGCTATGCAGAATCTCATTCTGGAAATTGTTTCTGGAACTGTGTCTAAAGGGATCTTTTGCCCCATGTCTTTATATAAAAATTAAATAAATTAAAAGGCACTGTGAGGATCCTGGTTTTAGGTTTGACTCAGGCTGTTCATCCAACCTTGAATCTGTTCTCAGTGACTTTAGCTTTATATGCCTTGGTTAACCTAGCTCTAACATTTGTTAAAAAGCAAAATCCTCATGAGGACCGTATGCTGAGTCTGAGGTGAGCAGTCTTGCATTAGCAGAACTTGTAGCCTTTGTCTAATGAGATTATTTACAATTTTGACTGGTAGTTTGCTTATCTGTTACATTATTTTACTATTGATTAGGATTAGTAACATTTTTGCTAGATTTGAGAGCTTAGGTGAAGCACATTTAAGAAATTACAAACCATGTGTAAACGTGCATCTTACAATAATAATTTAATATAGCTTTGGAATGTGAAACAGTATAAAGCAACATTTCAAGAAAAATGCTATGTCAAAACTATTCATAGAGCAATTACTTTGTAATCATAAGTACGTGGAGACATTGGGATGAAAAAACTATTATTTTGTATAGTGTACTATATTTGTATTAACTTAGATTGTTGTACTTTGTGTAGATATTGTTTTGATATTTTGATATTTTTTATATTTAACCATATAAACCAAACACCTGTTGTCATTACTATGTATGCTCTTGTGCAAGCATTGCATGCACATCCAAATTCTAAATTGTCTTTGAGCATTACAGACGAGTACAACTGCATCAAAAAGCTGTTGCGCATCAAGTGAAAGAAAAGAAGACATAATTCTTTCATCTCCTCCTCAAATATTTTGGTGGTTTTCTCTTTAGTGTAGCATTCCCAATTTTATATTTGCTTGCCTTTCTCCTCCCCATTTAGAGGTATCCTCTTCAGTATCTTCCCTTTGTGGCTCAAAGACAATCACCTCAGAGAAATTCATCAACTCACAAGTGAAAAAGTCATGAACTTGTTTTCTAACCCACCGGTGTTCTATGTATCAAAAATATAATTCTGATAAAAATAATGTAGTGAAATCATACAAGTATTTTTCATTTTTGTCATTAATATTCATAACTGTTACTTCAGTTCTTTCTGCAACTATCAAACAATCTATAATTTCTTTATAATTATGGATCAGTCTTAAAAATCCAAGACTGTTTTCAAAGCTTATTTTAGTGAACAGAATGAAAAAAGGGATTTAATAAATATTTAAAAATTTGTTTTAATAAAAATTTAAAAATTTCCTGTGACATCATACCTTCATAATTATCAGAAAATTTTAGTACAATAAATGGAGCACAACACTGTCATTAAGTTAGTGTGCCGCTGTTGTGGACTTCTAGAATTTTTTGTCATGCAAACTATTAGAGTATTGTGGGAAAGGCAAAGAGAAAACCACTTAAAATATCTAGATAATACAAGGGGTTTTGCTGCTTTGGTGATCAGGAAAAAATGCAAGCAAGGAAGAATTGGTTTTGCTTCAGAAAATTTGGGAAAAATTAGTTTGCTTTTTGTTAAATCATTTTCCTTTTTGATGGGAGATGCTGAGTTGTTGGAAGGAATCTACAAATGTCAGAACTTTCCAAACACAAAGAATATCAACTTGTGATGGGGAGGGATAGGACTAGAGTCAAACTAGTACTGACTGTGTTTTTCCAGATTTTTTTTTTTTTTATTTTCAGAAATGCATGTATTTTAGAGAAATCATTCTTTATGGAATTCTCCTGTTCTTTGCTCAGCAGTGTTACTGCAAAGAGACAGACAGCTAATTGCAGCAGCTGACCTGAACTCAAGTCCAGTCACAGTTAGTATCACTTACTGTACTCAAAAAGTCCATTGGGAACCAAATGAGAGTGGAACAAGTTTTGCTTCTGATGGGACCCCAGATGGGTCAAAGGTGCAATTCATTAGGTTTTTGCAAAACACTTCCTATCAGTTGAAAATGGAATAGCGTCACTTAAATGTTAATGTCTGACTCAAGCTTCATTCGAGGATTTGTTTTGTCAGAATGCTTTGTGTTGTTTTTCTCCTCACAGTCTGTTTACATGTTTAGATCCTTTCAACATCATATCTTAATGTCTCTAGGTGGTTCCAAAGTGGAAATACTACTAGGATCGTTTCTCTTACTCTTCATCTGCCTTGTAGGAGAAAACGTATGACTGTTCTGTAAAATAAATGTCTCATTTGCATATGTTGGTGATAAATTGGTAAATGAAGAATTTAAAGTGGAAGAAATAAGTTAATTTTGCTTTTCTGACCTGTTTGATTAAGTACTCAAGTGCATATATAACTTTTGAGCACATGAGGAGTCCTTTTAAACATTGTCAACTGCTCATTTACTTTGAGGTACGTGTGAACTGAAGTTCTGTGTTCACTGAAAGTTTTTTTGCTAAAAGATGTATGTGATCTTGCAATTCCTGCTACGTGACCAAGTGTTTTCCACGCCATGCCTTGAAATGACTTCTGAAAAAGTAATGTTGTTGACTTGGATCATGTGAATTTGGCCCATTGATACATCTTGTGGGATTTCAATGCAGAGCTGATCTTTAAAAAAATATCAAGTGCAGTGTTGATGCAAGAATAATCCTGAAGATTGAGTCCTTCAAACCTAGAGTTCAGGTATAGAAACATCACTAACTTTTCATGCTATCCTGACAGTACCTCTGAAATCCATTCTTCAAGATCCATTTAATAATTTCAAGTTGAATATTTTTTACCTTTTCTCTGTAAGAATGTCCTTAAGATGACACCACGGGTAAGCACTAGACTGAGGTGACTAACTCATTGCACAGAAGCTATCAAATGGAAATTATCTTCAGTTAAATAATTTTTTTAAGATGCTGAATTAAAAAAATACATTTAAGTTTTTAATTTTCTCTTTGCTGTTTTTTAAAAAAAGTTAGGATTTAAAAATAAGAGCATTTGGTTTGCATGACAGTCCTGAATTCTCTATCCATTCCTTCATTATAGGCTGCATATTATGTGAGATGACCCCACGTTTCACTTGCACAGAAGGAGTAGTGATGGTTGTGGTATTCTCCGCTAATTCAGAAATTCCTATTTTAAGTTGAACCTGTTTAACTTCAGTTAACTAGCAGAAAAAATGCCATCTCTCAGATGTGTGGTGGTTCTTGGAGCTTTTACTGCTCAGAAATCTTGGCCTTATGCAAGAACGTACGCGCTATCATCACACTGCCTGTTCGTTCTTACATTTGACATGCTTGATTCACCTGGGCTTTTGTTTTATGGAAAAGGGATAATAATTCAGGTAATGCTTATAAGTTATTTGAAACTATGGTATCCTACTTCAAGGTAAAGATGGTTTAAAATGTAGTTTCTGTAATGATTATGATAAAATATTTAATCAGTAGGATATTCAATGTTGCAAATTATTCCAACGGTAATCATTTGTAATCTTAATGTTCCAGAACCCTGGGACTGCTGGTGAAGCGATTGGAGAAGGGTGGAAAAGCTGAACAAGAAAACCTTTTTCGTGAGAATGATTGTATTGTCAGGATTAATGATGGAGACCTTCGGAATAGGAGATTTGAACAGTAAGTGTTCTTACTACACGTTACATTACATTATTTGATCTTTAACACTGCACCTTGCAGTAATTTGAGGAAAGTAAGAGAAAAATCTTTAGGCTTGCCTTTCTAATAAAGAAAATATACACTAAGGGACATTAGTGACTTATATTTAGTCAGACTGAAAAAATTAAGGATAATTATTGTCGTTAGAGTATACGCAATTCTCATTTGATTGGTTTTTGTACATCATAGATTTTTTTCTTACATTGGTAAACAGTTTATCCTGAAATTCCCATATGAATTTTGCTCTTATACTTGCAGTGCACCGTGTTCAGTATAAGCAGACAGCACAGAGGCTGTATTTTTAACATTTTAAAAACATGTGTGGTTTTGTGTGTGTGAGAACTGTAGGTACTATATGCAGAAACTTCTTGGAGAAGTCTGAGAGATAAATATTTGCTCCATTGTTGTCTGGTCTTGGTAGAATCCTGAAATGGTGAATCAGAAAGATGAAAGACTTTTAAGAATGAAATTAGATTGTAGTTCACACAAAGATAATTGAAAGAAAAAAAAAGAGGTATGCACAAAATGAGTAATTTCAAAGATAATATTGTTCTGAAATCCATAACATGTTGAGGACCAAAGGAATATCATTTGTTCTGATCGTTTTGTACTTAGTGTATATTTGAAATGTGTTTTTAATTTCTTTGACTCTAACCTGAATTGGAACATAACCCTGTCCCATATGGTTGAAAGCAGCTTGTCTCTGATTGTTCTATGGTTATGAATCACAATTTGTAAAGTCTGTGAAGAGACTTGTTGACTTTGTATACTTTGGATCATGACCTAGAGCCCAATGTCTGTCTGTACAGGATTTGAGCATTTTTTCTCTACAGGATTGAGCATTTTTTCCCCCTATTTCTTAATATTGTATTCTGAAAGACTACTGACTTACAAAAATTAAAGTGTAAACTAGACTAGTTGCAAGACTGCATATAATCACCAAATTATGGAATACATAATTTTTTATAAAGTATAATTTTCATTCTAATAATTCTGTTGTCACTGTGATTACTGTTATCACAATTATTGCAATTAGCAAAGTTCAAAACAAAAGGGCACTGCAGTCCTGGTATAGAACTGTCTGCATTTCAAGACTGTGGTTGAAATTTTCGCTATTCTGAGTTCAGTATTTGCTACGTTAGTTGTTAAGCATGTTTAACCATTGTGTTGCCCTAAAGCAATAAACCTTAGTGAAAAGCGAACCAAACAGACTAGTGAACAGATTCAAGCTTTATGGTTTATGCTTGAGTGCAACGTGTCTGTCAGCTCGTGTTGCTTAATTAACATTAGTAATTATGCTTATAATGCCTTGTAGCCTGCCAGTCCTAATTTGCTAATTTTCTGTTCATTTTGAAACCTAGAGCACAGCATATGTTTCGCCAAGCCATGCGTACGCCGTTCATTTGGTTCCACGTGGTCCCTGCGGCAAATAAAGAGCAGTACGAACAGTTGTCCCAAAGCGAGAAGAACATGTACTACTCCAGCCGGTTCAGCCCCGATTCCCAATATGCTGATGGGAAAAGTATTAACAATTCTGGACTTCACACATTACAAAGAATGTCTCGAGCGGGTAACCAGTCCGATCAGACAGACTCCTACTCGCAGCTACCTCATAGTGTGAATTCATCAGGGAAACCACCCTCTGGCCTGGTACCATCACCTCAGAAAGTTCTCACCTCCACTGCAAACAGTGGGTATAACACCAAAAAAATAGGGAAGAGGCTCAGTATACAGCTAAGAAAAGGTAAGGCACTAGTGCACTCCTCACATAGCATGAGGTACGTGTGTATAGTGCATGCATGTGTACCCAGAGCCATTGTGTTGGGCAGGATGGCTGACAGGAGCACGGGGGATGCAATGGGTTGATTTTGGAAGCCAAGGCACTGAGTTGTCCTTGATAGCAGGCCCAGGAGTCCCACTCTGCATTCTGTGCGTGAAGTGTGTTTGCAAAAGTCCATTTTGAGGAGTGCTTTAACATTGTTTTCTGTCTCTCAGCTAATAAGGAAATGCAGTAAGTGCCTCAAATTCTGTTGGCCAAGACCCAGGGAGTGGTGAATTATTTAATATAAAAAACTAAGCTAAAATGGCCCATATTCTGTACTTTGCAGTTATAATGACTTTTTAAATTGAGTAACTCCTTTTGCCTTTGTATTTTAAGACTGTTTTTGATCCAGTTGGTAAATTGAACTTTCTAATTTCCAGTTAAATCTTTTCTTTATTCCACTGAGATGTGAAAACCTCTGGCTGAGATGTAATGTGATATTTCCTATCTTGGCCCTTATGCTAATGTAATTTGAATGGGGGTAAGAGACTATTTAAAGTGGTTTGTGCTTATCTCAACATTAGTGTTATATGTGCACATGTAGATGCATTGGTACATCCGTGGAATTTTTATGATATAAGAAAATTTGGTATTTTTGTGTAGTTACCATCTAGATGCTTTTAAGATAGTTTGAACTATATAAAAAGATATTTATATGCAAGTATTTCTTAGCTCTTGGGAAATGATTTTTGTAAAGGATTATAGATACTGTAAGCTTTATGATATTAAAATGAGCATGCTTAATGTTAGATATAGCAGCAAGAATAGGGTTTACATTACACAACAAAAAGTTTACCCATATGACAGTATTCTCCATGAACTCAGAGTATATTCCCCTTAGGATATTATAAGTGCTAATATTAATAACATTTATTAATTAATGTTTTTATTGAAAGTCATTGAAGACAATGCATTGAACAGTAGAGATTTTACAGTTTTACAGGTACCAGGCTACTTGTCAAATTATCATTCTGCTTTCCTTTCTTTGAACTTCACATGAACCACCAGATTGCTTCTTTCTGGTTGCTGAATTTTAAGCTCTACAAACTTGGATGATATAAGGTTGAGTTGACAGTTTGCTTCTGTTGTTGATGCTCCTTCAAGAATTTCTTTAGGCCATCAGCTCAGATCAACCTTCTTGGAAAAACTTATTGTTACTGGTTGAGTAAGGAATGGGTGTGCTTATAAATATCCTCTCAGTCACTACAGTGATTTTTATCTTTTTTTATATGTGTCTGTGGAAGCCTGTAGAAATATTACTCGGATAGTACATTAAAGAATTCATAGCCAGGAGTAGAAATAAACCTTTCATATAATTTAAAAGCACAAACAAATGAATATAGAATATTAGACCACAATATTTTTGCATGAAACAAATATGATGTTGTAGCTGCTCATAAGATACAAGAATATAATTTTGGTGTGTTATGGATTTTTCAGCTGTGATATGTTGTTATATTTTGGTCATCTTGCATTGGATACTGTTTCATAAATACTCCACCCAAGGCTATAACGTAATTTATCCTTGCTGGCACCAATATATTAGATGGGTTTGGAGTAAAGGAGATGCATGTTGATGAAAAATGATCCCTAAGATACTTTAACATCTAGTTTATACCAGAGAAGTTTGATGGCTCTTGCACTAGTAAAAGCTTTGCAATCCATATCTAGAATATATTTCAGAAGTTTAAAGGGGGTATTTGTTCCTAACAGTCTGCTTATTTGAGAATACTGCTTATGATGAAATGGCACCTAACTCGGATTATAGATAGAGATAGAAACTGCTTCGTGTACTGTGTTTTATGCACAGCAAAATTAAAGAAAAATGTGCATAAGGAAGGATGGCTTTTTATCATAGCTGTCTTTCATTTGTTAATATCCAGTATAGAAAGAGGTGTGTCCTCCCATTTTGACTTTCATTTGGTCACTCTTGAGAACGTACATGTGGAACAATAATGCAGCAAAACACTTAGGGATGCCTCAAAGTAGTTTGTTGTAAATATGAGTGCAGTGGGGACGCTGATTGCCTTTGATGATTATTTCTAATGAAGGATGTTGTAATAATACAGGCTCTATAGATATTTAACAAATGTGCTTATTTGTAGCTGACAGGCAGCAATTATTTCACCAATCACCATCATTACTTTAAAAACTGCATTAAGGCATACAGGCATACAAGATGTTGTCTTTAAATTCACTTTTGATTTAACCTGTACATTCTGATTACAGATGTAGTATATGAGAATTGATTCATTTTCAATACAGGCAGACCTTCTTTATTACAGCTGTGTTTCTTTATATTGCATGAGCTTTATTATATAGGATGACATGCTAAGATAACCCTACAGTATGTGCTTTTGTAATTATGATTTCTTAATATTTATTGCTGTTTTGGCATTTTAAAATAACCTGAACTTTCATAGGATTTAGCTGTTTAATAAAGTCAGAAGAGAAGGTCAGTCATATGTTTCAGTCAATGCAGAATGTTTGTTGGCTTTTCTAAATGAAAATGGATATCTGTTTATCTTGCCTTAAAGGTCAGGGCCTGAACTTTTAGCATATAGATGTAGGGGTTATTGCTGATATTCTAATGCCATTAAGGCTGTATAACAGTCTAGCTTAATAGCTCACACAAATTAAGATAGTGCAAGACATGACAGTGAGCCTATGTTTATATATATTTTGGTGTAAACTGATACAGAGGAAGTATAAATAAATAAAAATAGTTCTTTGCAGCTAATGAATAAAGAAAATAAGACCACGGATATAACACTAAGAGTGTTAGGACAAACTTTGACCTCGTATACACCAGGACACTCCCAGAGTCTTTATTCTTTGGTTGCAAGGTTTTGAGCCAATGCAACTGAGAGGAATTTAGTCCAACCCTTATAAATAATGAATAAGCAATTATACAGCAAATGAGTCTAAGGCTCAGTCTTTGAGCACTTAGTAACTCACAGCATTTAGCCTGATACTCACTAAAGCACTCAAAAGACTTTTCCATTGGACATTGTGTTACTCAGATTTCATATATACTGGTTTTGACACTGCTGTACTAAGACAAGCCTGAAGTACTCAATCTGTAAATTAACTTCATCTTACCTGATTGGCCTTAAGTCAATCGGATATGTCTATCTCGTATTGGCCTCATTAGCCACCAGCGTGCTTGTAACAAATGTGGATAGAGCCTTCCTAAATCTTCGTTCGCGAAGCCCAGCCATGATGAACCTGATTGGCCTTAAGTACAATGCTCATTGCATCATATAATTTGTATCTATAACTACATATTTGTCTAGATAAATTAAATATCTAATTCTTTAAGTAAAATGTCAAAACTGAGCTCACATTATTTCAGTTGGTCCTAGTTCTACCAAATATTTTACTACATTTTTGTCTGAGGTATTCAGTGAATCAGGACTTCAGTCCACATCTCCCCGCTTTCAGAGGGTGACTTAGCTACTTACCATGGGAATCGCAATCATCTCTTCCTTTTTGGCCCAAAGAATATTTCTCTCTTGCAAAACAGAATAGCTTCCAGGGAAAGAACTGAGTGACAGGGCTATAGGATACCTTACAGCAGGAAAGCTGTAGCAATTACCAAGTTCATCACAGAAAGGATGTGGCAACTGTGTTCTAGGAAATGGTGAGTCCTGAAACGAAGGAGGCACCTCTGCTCACTGCAACAAAGAAAAATGCTT
This sequence comes from Pipra filicauda, assembly GCF_003945595.2. Classification (NCBI taxonomy): domain Eukaryota; kingdom Metazoa; phylum Chordata; class Aves; order Passeriformes; family Pipridae; genus Pipra; species Pipra filicauda. The sequence goes on from NW_024104310.1 coordinate 2,007,500, forward strand.
AAATTGTAGATTTGAGCAGGATTACAAGACTCTTTGCTCTTCAGAATTTGTTATTGGGTTCCTGTTTGGCTTGCTGGCCTTTCTGTGGTTAATAATGCTCCATCTTACATAGAGAGACTATCTGAAGCACTACAAGTCCCACCAGGTGACTGGGCATTCAGTGCTATAACATGGTGACATTCATCCCTACTGTGCCCAAATTCCTTTCTGCAAGAAGTCATTAGGGACAAAAATAAGATGCCATGGATAGTTTGGGAGTAAGCTAATTAAAAATTGCATCATGTTTGCTCTGGAGTAGGGCACATCTATGGACAATTACTAGTTTTACTTGGGTTTATATAGCACAATATACAAGAGAGGACCCTGAACTTGTCTGTAAGATATCCTGCATCATGTATCTGAAGTGTACAGATTTACATGCATTTTTCATCATACTCTCCTGTTTTCCCCACACAGTTTCTTGAGCCAGACTTTGAACTGACATTTTAAATTTTTGTTTAAAATTGCTTTTGAAGCGATATGTTCTCTTAGAATTCCTGTTCAGATGCAATAAGGGCGTTTGTCACTTTTGAAATGAAGCATGTAGATTCCTAAATTACCTCGATGACCTTGAGAAATGAGATTCAAAAGTAAGGCAAATAATTTTGGGTTTTATTAGTCACTGAAGAACCATACAGTGCATCAGGTTTCATATTTCCATTTTTTAAAACCACTTCTGATCACTATTAGCAGGCGGTAGCAAAAAGGGAAGAGAATGTTTCTATTAGGTTGATCGAAGATCTTCTTGAGAGGTCTGAGCTTTGCTTGGAGAAAAAACCACGCTTGTTCCAAATCACTCAACTACATAAAAATGGACATGCAATTAGTCTTGATTGTGCATGTGGCTGCAAAAATTTTATAGACAGCTGAGCAGTCAGCCTTCTAAGCAGTCATTTGCATGTGTAGTTAGCCTGACTACTTGTGCACAAATTCAGAAAATATGGGGCTTAAACTAGGAGCAGTAAAATGGTCTTGGTTAGCTTAGTGAAGCCCCTTACAATAAGGAGAACATGTTTGCTGTTTGACTCTTGCATGAGATGAAGTCCTTCATAAAAAAACTGCTTTCCAACATAAACTACTAGGAAAATTATTTTGGTAGTCACCCCTCTGTACATGGATCTCCAGAAAGAGTCTCCTGTGAAAAAGCAGGAAGTTAAAATGCTTGGAAGGGCAATATCTACTCCAATTATTGTCAGAGGGCATTTGACTCTTCTGCTTAGTTTTATTGTAATGTTATCTCTCTCCTTTCATTAAGTGAGAATGCAGAGGTGATGCTTGCTTTTTGTATTGTATCCTGTCAGTGTTTCTATCTAGCAGCACATTTTGCTACTGAGAATTCAGACCTACAGTTGGTTCTGGGTGAGGAACACACAACTTTTCATGCAGAATAGCCTTATGAAAACAGAAACATTATGCCAGACAGTCTTTCCACAATGAAGAGGGTTATCCCAACATTAGTGAGAAATTAAGTACTTTGTCACTGGGAGATAAGAAAGTCTAGTAATAAAATTTTTAACATCCTGTCAGTTTATGATCAGATTGCTTCCAAATAAAATGATGAAGTTCATTTTGAAAATACATTTAATTAAATTATATGAAAGGATCTCCTCTACCCCCTGCTTTAACTGCTACCAGAACTTTTTTCCTCCAAACCACTAACTGAAGCATCAAATCTGCCCCTCTTCTGTTTGTACAAAATAGTTCTTTTACTATTGTAACTGCCCTTTTTATTCATATAAAACTACTTTGTCTTCAGCTCAGAGCTGGCTGAGCTCTTGAGAGTAATGCGACCTTAGAAGGCGTGTTCAGCATCATATTCAAGAAAAAAGGGGAGCTCTAACTTGTCGAGAGAGCTGCTGATTTATCAAAGAAGCCTAAGAATTTGAATTACACAAATTAGTGGGTAATTTTTAAATGTTATTATCACTCAGTGTAATTTGATCGTTGTCTGAGATGACAGCTATAGAGGGAGGAAAATGTTTTCTATCCTTTCTAAAATCTACCCTTTTTAAAATCTTTAAGATATTAAAGTGAACATAGCTGAAATAACCTAAACATTGCAAAGTAAAGTTTTGTGTAAGATGACTCCTGTGTTTTCAAAAATATGGAAATTTCTTCTATTTTCTACTCATGTTGTGGTTCTGCCTGTATGTGTGTCCAGTCTCTCCTGTATTACTAGTATAAATCAGAAATATTCGAGAAGCATACAGTGTGTTTGCACAGTTCCCTCATAATTATAATGCAGTTTTACAACCTAAGAACTGAAAACACTCTAACAGCAGGAAGATATTAAGATCTTATATGCATTTCTATCAACAGGAGAATGGAAATACATGGAGTAGAAATAACTAAATCAGTTGTGTGTATAAAAAGAAAAAAAAATTTAAAATCAATTCAATCACAGAAGTTGTATTTATTTTTGGCCTCAGTTGGATGTATCCATTTATTTCCCAGTCTTGTGAGCATCTAATTTATATATAATAAGCACAGGAGTTTATGAAGCTGTATCCTACAACTAAGAGCAGCTATGGTGCATGAATAGCAGAGAGAAGGTAAAAGGAAAATAGCACCCAAAAGCTGCCTCATGCAAAGCTGCACAGAGCAGCATAGTAAAACATGGCCCAGTTGAGGGCCCTTCTTTCCACAGAAACAAGTAATTAGAATTTTCTTCTGCTAATGTCTGGCTTCAGTGTGGATTTGTGGTATTCTGGAGGCTTTGGTAAAGGCTTTCTGGAGATTTGACAGCAGAAAATGCCACAGTCCAAATTTATATCCTGTGTGCATTTGTAATGTGAACGTTTCAACTTCTGTTTTTTCCATGGGGGTTTGAAGTGGAGTGTGTGAACCAGACATCTGTAATGATGCTGTAATCAGGCTATGGGGATTAAGCTTATTAATAATGAAATATTGTCCTGGGAGTGCGTTCCTGTTCAGATATTACTTTAGAAATTTTAGCAGACAAAACCCGTACTCAAAGAGCAATATTCAACACAGATCCTTATAATGAGAAAAAGATAAATTCCATAAAAATGTGAAATGTGCCTTAAAAAATCCTTATACAGATCATCTTCTATGTTGCTGAGAGTTAAAGAGCTCTATGAATGTTTGAAGTGTCATTAAAATTGTGAGGTCTCCTAAGTAAAAAATGCATGTTATGAGATCTAATATCTTTTTTCTTCTCTGTGTAACAGCACTGATAAATTTTATATTGGCCTGAAAGTGGATGAAGACTTTCAAATTCAAATGTCAGCTATCTCAAATGCTGCAGAAAGAAGGGAAGTTGTCTCATGATAGTTAGCCTAGACAAACTGATCCAAATTTCCTGAACAATAAGAACTACATGCCCTTACTGTGTATACAGGAGTACTTAGTTATGCTCAAGATGAAGATTTTAAAAGATTATATCATGCCCAGCCCTGTCACCTGCGTCAGTTTACTTCTTAACATGATTACCATCTTGATAGTAAAACATACTGTACTAAATTTTAATCAAATATAATTGTACAGATTTCAGAAACCTGTAGGTAGACTAGTGGTGACTATATTTGACTCTTGTTTTCTTTTCATGTGTGAATATTAACCTGCTCAATAAAGTAGACTTAACAAATGAACATGGGGAACAGTAAGACAGAAATTAATTCAGTCTTCAACGTTACAGTGAGTTGACCCTGGATGGACACCAGGTGCCTACCAAGTAGCTCTATCACTCACCATCCTCAGCTGGACAAGAGAGGGAAAACATAGCAAAAATCTTGTGAGTCAAGATAAGGACAGGGAAGATCACTCACCAATTACTGTCACAGGCAAAACAGACTTCACTTGGGGAAACTGATTTAATTTATTGCCAATAAAATCACATAGGATAGTGAGAAATAAAACCAAATTTTAAAGCACTTTCCCTCCACCCCTCCCTTCTTCCCATGAATTCTCTACCTCCTCTCCCCAGAGGCACAGGGGGATGGAGAATGGGGGCTGCAGTCAGTTCGTCACACATTGTCTCTGCCACTCCTTTGTCCTCACAGGAAGGATTCCTCACAATCTTCCACTGCTCCAGGGTGGGGTCCTTCCCACAGGAGACAGTCCTCCCCCAATATCTCCAACATGGGTCCTTCCCACAGGCTGCAGTTCTTCAAGAACTGTTCCAGTGTGGGTCCCTTCCGTGGGGTGCAGCCCTTCAGGAACAGGATCCTCCAGTGTGGGTGCCCCACAGGGTCACAGGTCTCACCAGGAAACCATGTTTCAGCATGGGCTCCTCTCCATAGGGCCACAATTCCTGCCAGGAGCCTCCAACAGGTTGGCTTTCCAGCAGGTCACAGCCTCCTTCAGGCTGTGTGTGGGATCCTCCACAGGCTGCAGGTGGATTTCTGCTACACTGTGGAGCTCCATGGGCTGCAGGGAGACAACCTGCTTCACCATGGGCTTCAGGGAAATCTCTGCTCTGGCACCTGGACCGCATCCTCCCCCTCCTTCTGCACTGATATTGGGTTCTGCAGAGCTCTTTCTCTCACTCTTCTCTCTGGCTGCTGTTGTGCAGTTGTTTTTTTCCCCTTCTTAAACGCGTTAACACCTGAGATGTTTCAAATGAAGTTGTAGGTACTGCCACTGTTGGGGTGGTCTCTGCTGAATGGCCATCTGGTTTCATGCTAGATGAGGGGTCCTGAATAGACTTGATGTGTAATGTTGGGGAGGGAGGGAGAGTGACAGTTTTCAGCCTATAGTTTCAGGGGTTGTTGATAACACTGGACAGATTGCATCAAAGAGAGGATCACAAATGAACTTTCTGTGTAGTTGGAAAGGCTTCTGTTTGCCCTCTCAGCTTGTGAATTCTGGAACTGGTGGTACCCATCAATAACCAGTTGTGGGCATAATTTCTCTTAAGTACAAGTCTCATTTGCCATATTGATGACGCCCTCTCTGAATTTCTCCAGGTCATCTTAAATATCTTTGTTTTGCTTCAGTCTGTCTTAGCCAAGTGTAGTCAGTCACCTGGATGTACAGCAGGACATCTCAGCAAAAGTGTCAGCCTGGTTTGCTCCCTGCCTGCAGAACAGACAATGGGGTGGAACCCAGCGAGAGCCAGGGTGAAACCCTGGGGCAGAGGAGCTGTTAAAAGAAAACAGCCCAAGATCCCTCAGAGCAGAAGAAATGAGACCACTGAGTTCCAGTTCTGTCACCTACCAGTGTCCATAAGTGAGCTGACAAAGCCCTATGGCCAGCACCATTGGCTGACTGTCACTGTTGAAAGTGCTGCAAAAGAGAAAGAAAGGATCATTGATGAGATCCAGATTGACAAGAGGGAAGACAGTGATCGGGTATCAGATATGCTTTGTTCTGATTCCTTGTCACTTAGCTCATCTGAAATAGAAAGTCGAAAATATGGCAATGACTTGGAAATCATCAGAACAGCAAGTTGCAGGGAGGGCCTGCTGAGCCACCTGTGCCCAGACTCAATGCTTCAGTTATAGCCTTCTTATAGATGCCTTTTGTTTTCTTTTTTTGCCATGCAGTAATTCACACATCTTATATGTATTTTCATGGATTGCATCAGTGAGGTATACATACATTCTACTCAGTAAAAATAATATGTAATATAAAATGTGCATTTTAACTAGCAGTGTACATTCTTTATGCAGGTACAGAAGGCTTGGGATTTAGCATTACTTCAAGAGATGTCCCAATTGGTGGCTCTGCTCCAATTTATGTGAAAAACATCCTTCCGAGAGGTGCAGCTATTCAAGATGGGAGACTAAAAGCTGGAGACCGATTAATTGAGGTAAGGAAATGTTACATGTTGTTTGTCTGTGTTTTGGCATGTGCCCACACACTACTTCACTTCCAAAGGCTAATCTGTTTTATGTTATAGGAAAATGTTTCCCTATTTTTCCTTTTTCTTTGACTTTATTATTTTTAGGTAAGAGATCGAGTTGCTGAGCATTTTCAGTACGTAACTGTTTAAAAAGCTGGACCCAGACATACTATAAAAACATTAATTTACATGTCCTAATTGAATATAGTGTCATAGTCTTGCATTGCTGCTTAGCAATGAATTGAAGCAAAATGATTGTTACCTAGTAAGTAGAATTAAATCAGCATGGAGTGACAGACCAGAAATTATCGAAGATGTTGCCAAGTATGGAAGGCAATACCCTGAAAAGGTTTAGTGAATTAACTAAAGGGATATAAGAGGAGGGCAGTCCTAAAGAGAATCAAGGCCACTTCCCTCCTGAAGGAAGGATGTCCTCAAAGGAACAAAATTTCTCTTAGATAGGTGCACCGCAGAGATCTTTCTGCAAATCTAACTGGAGTGATATAAGACGTTACCACCCACAGCTCTTCATTACTGTCCCTAAGCCAAATGACACTGGAGGTACTGCTGAGCCTGTAACTGCCTCTCAGTGCCCTAACTTCACTTTACTGCAAAATTGGCCAAGTCAGCTTGAATTGTTGCTGGAGGATAGCCCTCTGTAATTACTGTAATTCAAGGTAACCCAGATGACTTGGCTAGAAGGGGACTGAGAAGCATTTAAGATGACAACTGTGGCATCTCAACAGGGTGAGCTATGGTCTCTTACAAGGGGAAGGAAAAAGATGGTTTTCTGACTCCTGAGCACCATGCTCCCTTACTTAGCACCGTTAGTTGATTTGCCTTCATTTTCAGAATGTTTCTGAACAGGCAAGCCTGAGATTACTTGGTCTTTCTCTGGCTTCTCCCTTACTGATGTTAGCTCATACAGTGGGAAATGCTGCACGTATCCCATACCTGTCTGTCCTGATAAGTGGCATGTGGAGGCCAAGGGATTGGACCGCTGAACAGAGGCAAGATAAAGAGTAGCTACCCCAAAGTTATTCGGGGAAAAAATTACTTTCTACTGTTGTCACAATTCGTTGTGCAAGATGTATTTGGAAGGTAGGTATAACACCAAGACATGTGGAAACAGGACCAGTTTTGGAAAGATTTTTATGCAGAAATTCTTGTAAGAAATACTGGTAGGTGGGATTAGTTGACCTTAGAGTACTCTGGACTATAATGTTGCTGCTGAAAAGGAGTGAAGTATAGCTGTCTGGCTTGTTATTTTTATTTGTCTGTGAAGGATGGCCATTTAATTAGTTCTATTAAGTGAAAGCTGTAATGTGAGCTAATGAGCAGGTTGCTCCAGTGAGGGTTTTTTAATACTGTCCCATATGATTCACATGACTTTTTGCTATTAATTTCTGCTGTTTTTCCTGGTTTGGAGTCTTACTACTTTCTAACATTTTTTTTTTGTCACAGGTAAATGGGGTCGATTTAACAGGCAAAACTCAAGAAGAAGTTGTGTCCTTGCTGCGAAGTACCAAGATGGGAGGGACAGTTGGCCTTTTGATTTTTCGACAGGAAGAAACATTCCATCCAAGGGAACTGGTGCGTAAAATAGAGAGCAGCTAAGAGATTTAGATGAGTATGAGAAAATGATTTGATCTTGTCACCTGCTAGTAAACATGCCTGGCCAGCACTGAATATAAGAAAATGAAAAAAAAGCTATTTTGTTTTATTTAGAATATTTTACATGCATGTTTTATATTTTCTTCAAGATCTGCTACTGGAATTAAGTATTTTTCGCACTGTATAAGTGAGAGCTTTATTTTGAGTCAAAATGTTTATAGAAGAAGCTATTGCATAGACTTTATTTGGATGCATGCAGACAAGTAGATTATTTCATATCTTTCATAAGGACAAATCTATGTTTGAAAGCCTGCCATTTTTCCCACTACCTGCTCACTAATATATTTTAGAGCATATAATATTATGCCAAAACAGGATATGTAAATACTTTTCTATCCAAATATCCCAGATATAAGAAATAGTAGCCTTTTTTTGAATATAAATGCAATCTCTGTGGAATGGAAACCCTGCAGTTATTAATTTAGCAGGGCAATTCAGAAGATGTTTCTGAGAAATTTACATTAAATGGAAATAAAACGGTGTTTCATACTATCCCTGCTCCACTTGCATAGTGTATACAGATATTTCTCTGATAATTATTCAAGATAATTTCTGTTATGAAAAGATAGACTGTAAATGTAGCAGTTTTACTTTGTTCTGTACTCAATTAAACTGCTGAACTTATTTATTATTTGCATTATTGTAGTTATATACAGCTCTAAAAATAACTTATTTAGCTGCATTATTGTGAGAAGATAGACAAATATAAGTATGATGAATTAATTGCTTCATTTTTCTATTGGATTTGTGTTATTTTGAATGCAAAGAGAATGAATTTTCATTTGGCCATTTCAAGACATTTAACATTAGCCTTTTACCTTTCAAAACTACAATTAAACCTAGGAAGTCAAAGTGGCAGGGAAGGTCGCAAATGAACCTCACTTTTACTTTAATATTCTTGGAACATGACTTCAAGTGCTGAAATGAAATCTGTCGTAAAATGAAGAGAAATAAACAATTTGAGATCCTATTATGCCCTACTTATCACTGGAACAGTGAAAGCCATCTGTTTATAAGTATATGCTGTAATTTTCACAGTATTACTATCTTACATAAAGGTGATTGAAAATGCTTTTTGAGATTTCTAAATAAACTTAGAAGTAAGAAAATGTCTTAATTTTGTGTATATTATTTCTATGGTAAAATGAGGAAGTTTTAACGCATATTTTGACACAGGATTTTGTTTAAATAATTGTAAACAAAGATACGATGTGAGTAATGCAGAGATTTAATAGCAATACTTGAAGTAGTTTTAAAATAACAGCAAATCAGCCCCTTTAAATGAGTTCAACCTCAGTAGCCTCCCTGCTGCAGCTCAGGCAATACTCCCTCAAATATTTTGGCAAAGACCAGCATAAGGAAGGCAGTCATGGCTGTGTCAGGTAGTAGGTGGGTTTTGTGCTATGTAATCGGAGATCAGATCTGAACTGGTGTGTTTTTCTGTAGCTCCAGTTGAACAAATGATATTGTGAGGATCTGACAGTACATGCCTGTGATGATCCTCTGTTCCATAAGGACTTGTTTGTTTGCATTCTGATATGAAGGACTCTTAGGCGTGCACTGCTGGCTGCTGTCAAAGAGTGGGAGCAGAATTGCTGGGGAAGGTGTTGAACTAAAAGTCATCATAAGGGCTGTTCTTTATTCTCTGGTAAGAAATGATCCTAAAAGAAAAAATAAAAGAGGTCTTTTCAACCAGCTCCTCTCATAGACTTTTACTAGCTTTATGAAAAAAAAAAAAATAATATCGAAATAGGGAGGGGAAGTCTGAAGTCATGTCAGTTCATCTTTTTCACATGCAAACCTTCTTTGGCCACCTAGGAACAATTTGTCTTTGCATCCTTCCCCTATTTCTACATTTGTGTGCTCTAAATAGTAACTAAATGAGATGTGTCTCAGAAATCGTATGTATAAAATCATGTCATTTGATGTTATCCATCTCATAAAGGGCAGGACTTGCTGTTGCTTGCTGAGGAGTGGTCAATATTTAAACCATTTTATATTTACCAACATTTGTACTGATAGTAATCCCAATAAAAGAGGTGTTTAGATTTTATGTTTTGAGTTATGGCTTGTTGAATGACTTTTGAAAACAAGTATCTTTGGGTTTCTTTTTGAGTAAAATGAAGATAATAAACTTAGGAAAGTTGTGGAATTTAATGTCTTTGATGTATGTTGCTGTTATTGTCTGAAAGAGACCTACAAAACTATGTAGTTGTAGCTAAAACTTACGTGATTGTTAAGCTGAGCCCATTTAGGTTATTATGGAATCTTTGTAGCCTGTGTGATCAGGTCAGGAAGTATGTACACGTGATTACCCAGTGCAGCACATCATGGTAAAAGTGAGTAAAAGGTGGAAGCAGGGAATAAAATCAAATTGGCAGAAATCAACTTTTCTGACCGGTAAGATCTGGAAGAATGATTATGTTTCACCAGAATATCAGGCATTTTTATTGCTTCTGCAGTTACCTAATGCCAGATAGGTAATCTATTAGGGCTTGTCCAAGTTAATGTGAGGTAGAGGCACATTGTCTCTTAAAGATATTCCTTGCTCCCTCCCTTCATGAAAGGGGTGAGGATTACTCTGGTTAAATGAAGCTCCTGTAGCACTGTGGTTACCTCATGTAACTTGTGAAGCCTTTTCTTAGAGCTGCTACCGACTATGGGAATAATCTGAAGGATTGGCTTGGGTTATTTAGCTTTAGAGCTATATTCTCAGTATCAACAGAGACTAGCTAACAGAGTTAATCTCCAGTACCCTACAAGTTAATATGCCCCTTGGTACATATATGTCCTTTACATGTTTCTGGTAGTTGTCTCCTTCATCATTTTTTCTTTACTGGTTGTTGGCTTCAGGTTGAAGCTAACTGGATGTTTGTGTTACTGCTTAGCCACTACATTTTTGTGCTTTATCATTTGAATCTCCTTCAAAACAACCTAAAGCAAAAATGTCCAGTAAACCCTAGCATTTCATTGTTTCCCAGCTGAATGGAAACAAATAGCTGGTTAGCCCAAAAGTGATCAGCCAACCAGCAGCAAGGTGTCTCCTGAGTGTTCATATGGGTTTTAATATGGGCTTGGAAGAGCCATAGTTCCTTACGTGTGTTTCCAGAATTGTTTGGGGGTTGCATTTTCCGATGACGTGTGTCTGCCTTATGTGCTCTGAGACACAGGTGAGGAATGCAAAGTACAGGAGTGTCCCATCTCCGGTGAACTGAAAGAACCCTCCTGTACTGGGATATCCAGTGCTGTTGTTCTGGTTCATCCAAACATGCTCAAAAGGGGAATCCCTTGCTAAAATGAGAATGGGTGTTTTAAAAAATAGGTACTCATTTGAAATATTTGGAAGGGTTCATCTGGACTACCGAGGTCATTCTTTGAAAACTTCGAAGCAGAAGGGAAAGGCCAGGGGAGAACATCCCTGAATGAGAACTTTCCCTCAGCCAGAAAATGGTGCAAGCAGCCATGGTTCTTCCTTGCCCAGATAGTCACCTCCCCCATAACCAAATAAAGTCAGGTGCACTACCACAAGATCACTGGAGTTATTTTTGTTCACCTCTCTTTTAGTGCTTGTTTAGACAATTTTCAGTCAGAGTTATGACAAACACCCTTCATTTTTTCATTACCACTTCACATCAGAATTAGAGCTCTTTGTTTATCCCCATGATGATAGATAGTATATGTCATATGTAGTCGTGTTCTTATTTATTTTTTTTACTTCCTTTAGAATGCAGAACAAAGCCAGTCACAAATTCCAAAGGAAACGGTAAGAGCTTTGTCTTTTCCATATTGGAAGACTCCCAAATGTTTTTAACTTGATATGGCACTTCTCCATCAAAGTTTTATAGATCCTTCTTTCATCTTATATACTGTAGATGGCTCTCTGTAGCTTTAAATTTTAAATGCATTTTTTAATGTAATTTCAAATACTGTTTAAAAATTATATACAATTCATTTATTACATACGTCCAAGTGCTATTTGAAATTACATCTTTTATACACAGCCAACGACCTAAAGTTAAATGATAAGAGTAGACTGTTAACTTGGGTTACATATTGAAACTAATTGTTTTAATCATGATTATATGACTGAAATATGAGATACAAACACAGAAGTTAGGCAGCTGGGGTTTAAGTTTTAATTGTATCCTCATAGCAAACTAGTGTTAGTTATTTTTAAGAAACTATAGGGAAATAGTATCAACTTCAACCTTAAGAAGGCTGAAACTGGTCTGTATGTGATGTGTCAGTGAGGCTTTATATTGAGGTTGTATACTGTTTATGTACCTCACTTTAGTCAGTGGCACAGGATCAGTTCAATAAACAATATACTAATACATATAACAAGTTTTTCTAAAATAAAAGGTTTATTTCATTAAATACTAACAGAGGATATTACTATAATATATTACCTTAAAGTTGCACTGTATTTTAATTAAAAACATACTTCAAGAAGCTCCATTCAGTTAGGTACTCATTTAAAAATTAAATAAGAAATTAGATTATGGAGAAATTGAGAGAGTACATGTGGGGATTTGAAATTATTTAAGCTGCGGAAAACCAGAAAGAGCTTGTCCAATTGGTTCAGAATGCCTTAGCAGCAATGGTGAGATGGTGTCTGCGATAAAAAGAAAGTCAGGACTAAGTGAATAGATGTAAGAGCCATCTCAGTGAAATAGTCAAGGGTACATTGGCTGATACTATTATTTTTTCAGGCCAGGGGAATGTAACTGTTAAAATGGGCATTTGGGTTGAACGTAGCAATATTCACTTTTATCCTTCTGGCTTTTGGTGTCCTTCTAGTGTGAAAGTCATCTGCATAAGGCCTTTCTAAAACGTGGGTATACCATTGTTTTAGACATGCCTTGCAGTATCTTTTTAGTGCATCTCATTAGAGTACAGTATGTTTTTATCTTCATGGTTTCATACCACGTACTGCTGATATAAAGGGAGATCAAAGATCAAAGCCCAGCATAGTATTTCTAGCTGTAATTGGATACCATTGAGAATAATGTGTGGGTGCAGCCTTATAAAATTATCCTGGTTTTAGAAGTTGAAATTCTGCCCCAAAAAACTCATTGAGATAAGGCAGATTTCCTGCAAGGTGTTTATAGAAATCAGTTGCTTATCTCTTGCAAAGTTAATGTTTTGGAGCAAATTCCATGGTGAAACCCTTTCTCTGGCATTCTTGGAACCAACACTCTGACACATCCAAGGAAAGACCAAAAGAAAATAGGTGTTTCTCATTTGTTCTCTTTAGATGTGAGGTAGACATTGCTTGTTAACCAGGAGATTATGCAGAAGGGACAGATAGTGTATGAGTAACTAGGGATTTCTGAAAAAAAAACAGCCAGAAAACCCTAGCAAGCCTTGGAAATATGGAAACTAGTTGGAAAACATATGTGGTTACTGAGGGAATGAAGCTAGAAACCTGGTCACTATATTAAAAAAAATGCCTAATGTCTTGTGTTTTTCATTCATTAGGTGTTGGGATTCTTTTGTTATTTATTTGAAGGCTCAGAACAACAATGATTGATAGTAGGAAAACTAGGTCTCTTTATATTGTCTACTCCAGTGTGGGAATAAAAAAATGGACTAAATGTGAAAGGTTTCAGTGGATATTTATAATTCACAATGCTTTTACACTTACCTCCCTTCTTCCAATCTACTTTGCTTTGGATAACTGTGATAATCCAGTTCTACAAAACTAATTTTCCTCAGCTATACATTAATAATACAGTTACACATTTTTTATTATTATTTTTGAAAGTATTTTTCATTGCTTTCCTTTATTCTCCTTAGTTCTGCCTCAATACCTATTTATTTTTCATCTGTCTACTTTTCTGGTCTTTGAGATTTCTAATCTTGCAATTTCTATTTCTGTGCCTGCTCTGATCTTTGTGCTGTTAGTTGTGAGGTTTTAGTCTCCAAGTGTCAAGGACTTGATAGTAGAAAGCAAAGCAAAAAAAAACCTCAACAAAAAAGCATGATGAAAGCAGTGAAGCTACAGAAATGAGAAAGGTGAAATGCAAGTCTGTTTCTAATTTAAAGACAAAATGGTTGTGAGGTTTTTTTGTTGTTTATTCCTTAGTGCGGAAATAGAAGAAAAGTGCACCTTTGAAATTAAAAAAGAAAAAAAAATAACCTTGAAAGTGGAAGGCCTGAAATAAAATCTCAAAATATCAAGCCTAATTTATCAATAAATTCTTAACACTCAGGGGTTACATTCATGTAACTGTTACTTTGAAATGGTTTACATTAATATTGTGGCACTAGGATGCAGTAGTTAGTCCTCATAGATGTAATAAATGGAAACCTTGAAGATCAGTTTTTTCTTGATTTGTGACCTGAAATCCTTGACAGAGTTACTTCTTACAACCCATACAGAAAGCATATAACTTCATATTTTATATGCCATCACAGAATACAGATTCTTATATTCTCAGTCTTGAACTTCCATATGAGGAGATTTTGTAATTTGCTCGACTCACAGAATTCAAGCTTTCCAGCATCTTCACCTTCTAATCAGTAACTGTGCCCTGGTAAAAACAGGACTGCTGATTTTACCTTCTATTTTGCTTATGAACAGAGCTGGCATGCTGTTTACTTATGTAGCAAGGAAATCTCCCATATCTTGGTTGAAAGATTGTTTCACCCAGCCATGAGTTTGTGCCATTTGTATAGCTGCTGACAGCATGGAACAGATGCACCTATTTCTAAATGTGGTGATTATTTGGAATGTAGGAAATTGACCGTAATATGAAAACTAGTAATTTATCATTATTACATTTCTGTTTCTAAGCATAATTATCTTAATCTGGTTACAGTGCATTGAAATGAACTGTTAATTATGCTATGTAAAACATCTGACAATTAATTTTTCCTCATACTCTTTGAAAGGCAATAATGTTTTAGTAGTATTTTGCTCTTACAATTGTCGTTCACTGTTTGTTTTCTGAATTGAGAACCAGCAAGTTAACTTTCATGTAAGCAGAATGCTAGAAAAATAATAATTATCATATAAGTGTTTTCTAGGGAGTGTTGTCTATTGATAAAAGACAATTCAAAGTTAGGATTCAGGATTTCATTTCATGATTTTTGCACTCAGCAGCATGGGAAAGCTTCAGTTTTCTGTTCTCATTTGTTTTTCTGTCAAATTGCTGTAAGTGAGCAGAATGTTATGTATTTTAGTGAGTGCAGGATTCGTAACAGTGACATAACAAGAGTGTTGGAACAGTATATAAATGTTTAGCAACCCTGATAGAAATTGCAAATGGGATTGCTTTTTATTTTCTTCTGAACTTGAACATTTGATACTCCTGTTATTATCTAAATTTCATTTTGATCACCACGTTTTTTCCGATCCAATTGCTGTTCTTGCCATATACTTTATGTGTGATTCTGAGTAAATTAGCTAGCTACACTTTTTTTTTTGCAAGAATTCATTACCTATAGGAATAGGGTGATGCTGGTCAGAGGCATTTTGTAAGCACTAATGCATAGTTATTTTGTTTGCAACTTTTCATGTTGTCAATATGAGAGATAATATTCACAAATGCCTAGAAATACATGATTTGTATTAATTTATGCAAATAGAAAATTCTTGGGGAAAAAACCACAGTCAGTGTTGAGCTTTAAGAGGGTGGTGTTCTGAGTGCATGTGTGTTTGTCTTTTACTTTTGCTCAAAAGCTGTTTGTATTACTTCAAGGTACCTAATCACTGGAGATGTATCCATATATATTTTTCAAAAGCTGTAAGTTAAGTTTCCATCATTTTCTATTTAGCACTTACATAGAACTTCAGCTTTTATAGCAGCTTTATGTCATTTGGTTGATGCAACTCTTCCTTCACACACAACCAGCTTTGAAAAACAGTTAAAAGCTTCATCAATTTCCATTGTTGCAAGAGGTGATCCAAATGTCTAAAACTGGAGCCAAGATCATACACTGACTAATATCAGACCCACCAGCAGAGATGCTGCTATCATTAGGAACAGAATGATTTCACTGAAAGAGGATATATTTGACTGATGCTGTTATTTCCTCCACAGTGTTTAGGAGTACTGCAGATATATTTTTGTACCTTTTTATCCTCTAACGGTGTGAGGCACAAGGGTGATTGCAATGTTTTAAAAGTGCTATTTTAGTGCTATTTTGAGTGGTTTCAGATAATATTTTTGATAAAATTGTGACATAAGAAACAGATCACTGGCCATATGAAAGAACAGGTAGTGAATGTGTGATTTTCTGCAGGCCACTGTTGTACTTTCAGTCTTTTACCGTAGGAGATACTCCAGTATTGAATAGCATGTTCTGTGCATTAGGAGTAGTGATGAGACATTAATTCCTACTAAATAATTAATACAGCAGTTGAGTGATAGTGCTCATGAATGCTTTTTGACCAGTCTGAATTTCCTGGAATGTTCAGTGATGATCCACATAAACTTCTGTGTAATGATGTGCTTGACACTGACCCTCAGGCTCATAGAGTTGACTGTCACCTGCAGGTGATTTACATGGGCTGTGATGTGGCACACTTAAGCTGGCTTCATGCAGCACCATGGAGCAACTTTGGCAGATTTCTCGACACTGGCATTGGTAGTAGCACTTGTTGGCCAATTGCCAGTTTTGTAGAAGACAACCTGTCTCTCCACTGGGTTTTGTGGCAGGGGGTTGCCTCAGTGCCACCACTGCAGAGTCATCCAGAAGACACACTGGTGTGTACAAACTTGGTTTGGTGCAAACCTTGTTTTACTGCATCATTGGCTTCAGATTCTTTGTGTTGATTTTTCCTTGATATTAAATCCAGGGAAAATAGTGAGATTAAATGGTTTGCCATGGTTGCCTGAAAGTACGAGTAAGACACAGATCAGTCTGAGTACTCCATATGCTTCCTGTGGAGTGTGTTTCTTACCATGGACTTCTACAAAGGCATTATTTCTCTTTCAACTTGTTTATTCTGTCTGGCTTTCCCAGACACTCTCTATCTCCTTATTTAGTCTTTCAGGTCTTGTAAATCCAATAGGCCAGTGAGAGAAGTATAAAGATTTTTGGGGAGCTGTGTCATTAGTGTGTTGGGCATTGAAGTTTTTCTTGAAGAAGGGGTAGTGTAGAGAGCTGTAGCTTTATAGGCTTCTTTGGTGGAGCAGACACCTGCTGTGTATCTAATCCCTTGGTTTTCACTTCTCTAGGAGAAGCAACCTGTAAAGAAACGGGGTTAGCATTACAATCACATATTTTTGTTTCAGAACATACAGTAGGAGCAGAAAGTTTGAGTAGGAACAACAGTTTGGAAAAAGGTATGTTGACCGGAATAAAGTACGATCATTATGGTAACTTCAGCAGACTAGTCCCTGCATGAAGTCCTGAGGTACAGAACCAACAGAATATTTTTAGTGGTCTGATCAGTTTTTGAAATGTAAAATCTCATCTGCTTAAACCAGTTTCTATGACAGCCCAGATCTGAGTGTTGGCATTAGGGAGAGTAATGTTAGCATAGAAAAGCAATGGACTTCTTATAGATATAAATAACAAACATGTGGATGTACTTAAACATGGGTTTTTGCAGAGCTTTGATTTCCATACTAAATGAAAATCATATGCTAGAATTTTTGTGCTTTGGAAAAACATTTATTTTTTTTTCCTAAATCATATTTTAATCCATCAAAGCCTTTAAACTGAAGACATTTTTGAGTGTGGAATATCTTTTCTGATATTAAATTAAATCCTTAAAATGGACATAATAGGAAATGCAATGGGCCTGTTTTACAGTACTTTCATGAGCTAGCATTTCTGCCTATAAATACGTACCAAAGTTAATCCACATATAATATACAACAAAAATTTTCTTGATAGGATTAAGATTAAAGCAGACCACATTTCCCATAAAATCTCAGAATTCAGATGTAGTTTTTGATACTTAGCATGTGCTGTTTGATTTGAATGAGTGCTGTCTTTGCCAGATGTGACAGATTAACTTGGCTAATATGAGTAACGAGTCTGTATACGTGCAAGTAAGATTCATTAATGTTTATCTAACATATGGGAGATATTAAAATACTTAATCTAGGAAGAGTTAGAAAAAGAAAGCAAGCATTAGGATTCTAGTTGTTTAGTTGTCTTAAGCCCTAATATCATTTTATAACCTCATAAGTAGACACTTCAGGTCCTCACAACCTGTAATGCAACACATGATGGTTATATTTTAAAAAGAAACAAACAAACAAACCCCAACAAAAGACCAAACCAAAACACAATAAAAGGTCTTGTATTCCAGGGGGAAACTGGATTGGAGGGTACATGGCATTATTGGATCAATTACCAGGTTTTTCTCTGCCACAGGTCCAGCTTTAAATCTGATTGAGTTGCTCTAGTTATAGTTATTTTTAATGCCTACCCGTGGCAGGATGCACCAGCTCTCAGTTATTTTTCCCAAGAAGGAGCTTGAACTGACATTATAAAGGTGTGTTTCAGGCCAGGTACATTGCTCTGTTTTCAGTCCCTCCAGCAGTAATACATTACATTTTTTTAAGTACTAACCATCCCCCCCCCCCCCCCCAAACAGTTGTTGACCAGGGAAGCTGTTTTGGTTCCTTAGAGCTTTTAATTTCATATGTTCTACTTTTGTATGCGTGATGGCATAGGATAAAAGTGAGTCATCAGCTTTTTGTGTATCTCAGTTTAGAAGGTGGCCTGGTATGACAGCAGTGTCACCATCCTGAGTTGAAGGACAAAACAATTTGAGTCATCTCTGATGTCAAGAATGTCTTTGCACAATAGCTAAGTGAAATCTCTTGAGTAAATCGTGCATCATTCTATTTTGTTATAATAATACTGAGACAAATTTTATTAGTTTCCCAGTGTATAGGACTTATGAATTCTTAATATTGTGGGTACCTTATGAGAAAGAAGAAAAATCTTCTGAATACTGAAAATATCTTGGAAAAGGCAGTGATGTTAGGTTGGAATGCCCCATTATTGTAAGCAAATGACTAAACCTTGGATTTTACAGTTTCCTGTAGTTTCCTGTAGTTTTACAGCCTACACTTGCCAGACCTGGTGAACTCTTACATCCTTGAGACTTCAAACTCATCTTCCAAGAACTTCAGATTTTTCATCTGGATAAATTCTAAAGAGAGAAGACACATTTGAGAGGCAAAAGGTTGATAGGTTAACAAAGTAATAGTTAAACAGAGGCTAACAGGACTGTAATGTTAGAAGGCTGGACACAACAGGATTTGAGGCAGGTGAATTGAATGGTCAGTGTGGTTGCTGGAGGTGTTAGTGTTTGTGCTATAGTTACATAATTTATCACGTGAGTGTCATCATTGTGGTATATATATATTTATATATATATGGGTGTGCTTGTATATGCACATGCATATACATGTACCTATGAGAGCCCTGTAAAAGTTTTCACGTACATGTTTTCATTAACTTGGAAATATAGGTTATCCTTTAAGAGTGGAGATGCAGAGCTTTATTGATTGCTTCTGTGAAAGGAAACAGGAATGCTTTTCTCTGTATATAATCACAAAGTAACATGCAAACGAGTTTCTGTGACTGGATAGCCGCTGAGGCAGCATGTCTAAGCTTGCAAGAGAATGAACTTCACTGGAGAGAATGTAGCCAGATTTGTATCTGCAGCGAGTCACTTCAGAAGCTTGTCCTGGCTTGATTGAAAATTGCTCCCCCCGTTAGGTGGGTGGAGGCTTTTCTTTGCTGTTCAGTTTCTGTTTTCACCCATCTCATGCTGCTTACTCACCAGCTGAACCCTGATGAGGTCCTGTAAAGGGGAGAAGTCCTAAGCAATCGTATGTAAAAAATAAAAGGATAGAGAGGAGATGCTGTTACTAGCATAATGAGAAAACTTATGGCACTCTTACTGTCAAAGTCTATTTTAATGTTGTTTATAAAATTAAATCAGATTTTATGATCAGATCAGAAACCAATATTGTATAGAAGAGAAAAACAATTCCCCCTGTGTTTATCTTATGGCTTTTTAAAATCTCTGTGTATATCAAAACACTGCCATAAGTTTGGGCTAGTCAGGAAGTTTATCTTTAAATTTACAATATATTTATGTTGTATTTAAAAGGTGAAAAACTTATCTCAAGTGTCGTTTAGCATAAATTGATGCTAAACATGAATTTGAAGCCAAAAAAAGTCACCTACATATTTTATCACCAATCAAATTTTTAATACAAATTACATACTTGAGCAGCTTCATTCATCCAGCTGAAGTAATTTCAGATGACCTTTTTCTCAGCAGCTTCTGTCTGAACAGAATACTGTTCTGCTGTTAATTGTTTTGGACATAGTGTGTGAAAAATCTTAAGGGAGTTGAATTTTGTTGTTCAGGGTTCACAGTACATAATTTTGCTTGCATGTTTACTGCTGGCCTGTCAAAGTATATGAAGGAATAAATTTCTCCCACAGATCAACTAATCATGAAAATAGTGTTGAGGTGTTTGATTGACATAGTGAGGCTGTTAATTTAGAGAATATCAAGATCAAATGGAAGCTATTGCAATTAGGAAGTGATTGTGTTCTCAGTTGAAATTTTTTAATGCTGCATTTTTGATTTTTGGGCATTTTTTTGCCATCTCATGGGTGTATTAAGGAATTTCAGGGATTTATTACATTTAAATACTTAATTTTCAACACAATTTCATTACAAATTTTATTAAATTGATTGAGGAGAGTCACAGTATGCAAACTGTTTCTGTACTCTAAAGGGCTTTGGGGAACAAAGGATTTGGTCATTTTGAGGTTTTGGTTGTTGTTTGCTTTTTTGTTTTGGTTTGGTTTTTTGTTGTTGTTTGTTTTTGTTGGGTTGATTTTGGTTGGATTTTGTTTTTACAACTTCAGTTCAAAATATTATGGTAGCAGGATAAAATCTGCCCACTCATTTCTCTGTGAATGGCTCCTTTTTGACATGCTTGGAGGTTCTTTATCAATGTGTGGTCCTGTTCCAAGGTTTGTATGTATGAAACTGTGTTCAATATATCATTTATAATAGGACCTTCTTTGATACCATGGTGTGGTGCAAATGTTAGAGTTGGTACCTCCATATCCATAATTCTTGACTGTTAATAGTTTATTTTGTCTTGAAAACCATGTTTTTCACTTTTTTCCTCTCTATTGCTTTCTCTTTCTAAAATCTGTATTCAAGCATATGATACTGAGAGATGATACCCAGATTTCTCATGTCCCTAAAATTGCAGACACAGGTATGGTGGTGAAGCAAGCTTGCTTATTCAAGAAAATCTGTGGATACCCCATGAAGTCCCTAAAGAAATTTAACCATGGCCCAGTAATGGCAGTTTTCTTCCTCAGATGAGTTGAGCAATTTTCTCATTCCATCGATACTTGTGCTCCAGTGCTGAGGCTGCTGTTTCTCATTTTTTCGTAAGCATGATCTACTCACTCATGTGCAACTGCTAAGGAGTAGTTTGCTCCAGGTTTTGGCCTCAAGTTTCACCTGTGCACTCAAGTGTCTGTA
Source organism: Pipra filicauda (assembly GCF_003945595.2). Taxonomy (NCBI): domain Eukaryota; kingdom Metazoa; phylum Chordata; class Aves; order Passeriformes; family Pipridae; genus Pipra; species Pipra filicauda. The sequence continues at coordinate 2,028,520 of NW_024104310.1, forward strand.
GCCTGATATTGACTTATTTCCTTATTCAAGATTGCAGGAAACAAGAAAGCACAAGCCTCGCATTAAAAACAGTGCTGAGCTGATAATGCAGCTCTTTGGTCTTGCTGAAGAGAAGTAGGGTAGAGGCCATTAGCCAAGTCCTTGGGGGTGCTCGTGAGCTGTTCATTCCAGTTGCCCCCTTAACATATAGAAGTGCACCCAACAGGCTGTGCAGGGAAGCAGTTTTGTTCTCTGCCCTGGAAGGGAGATTGCTTTACCTGAAGTTTTGGCAGATTTTTTTGAAAATTAGAAAATATTGGAGAAGGAGGGCAATTGATTCTAGTTTATGTTAACGGTAGTAAAGAAAAATTCAGTAAGCATATCTGCTTCCTTGGATTAGCCATACATCCTACCTTGGATTTATCTCTCTTTTGGCTTGCAAGCTTTTATTCCTACCACTATTTATTAAGAATATGAAAGTAATCGGTGTTACAGAAACTAAAAAGTAATGTGTGTCTGTCTCAGATTGTTTTATTCTGCAGCCACTTGACAAAAGATGAATTCAAATGTATGCTGGAGCTAGTGCTTCTGTGAGCCAAGCAGGAAAATTACGGTTGTAATTTTCCCCAAATTTGGGAAACATCTTTTAGATCCAGTATTTTTCAATGGGCACAGTACACCTTTCCCTTCCTGACAGCTAGCACTGATCATGCTCTTTTGTGTGGCCAAAAGATGTGTTTGAATAATGAGATTCATAAGCAAGCCAGCTGTGGCAGTTGCATAGGGGGTGTAAGTTTTTGGTTGGTTTTGGTGGGTTTTTTTGGGGAGGGGTTTGTTTTTGTTTGTTTTTTTTTAAATTGATGAACCCTTATGCTTTGTTATAAACAAGAGGGTTTTAGTGCAAAGGGAAGGGCTGGTGAACACATTAAGGTTCATGCTTTTAACAAAATGGGAAAAGATCCTGTTTTTCTTCCCTTGGCTGTTACGGCTCTCTCAGCAGTCTGATTGCCTTCCCATGTGACATTTTCACACTGCATTTCTAGGTCAATGGTGACACAACTAGCATGCTTGTGCCCAAATTGATCATCTCAGTCTGCTGTACTCCACATGGCTTTCACATCTATCTTTGCCATAGTCTGTGTTTGGATTTCAGAAGAGCCTGTCAGCTTTGCATTTCCTCAAGTCTTAAGAAACAGGCACGGCTCAGCAGGCGAATGTTAACTTCTCATACGTCTTCTCACTCATATGAGTGAGCTTTGCAAATAGATCAGTGACGTGGGAAAAGTCAGTATAAAATCAGTGTCAGTAAGGGAGGTGACATGCTTGCTAAGATTATGAAAATTTCGTCGGGTTAATTCTTCCAGAGAACTGCCAGTGTGGGACAGGAGCGTGCACCTCCTGGTGGATGTTCTCTTAGTCTTTCTCCTTCATGTGGATGAGAAAAAACCAGGACAATTGGGTTCATGAGCATCATTTTGCAGAGAGTTGCCTTTAAGGGCATGACTTTTTTCTTTAATTGATAAAGTTCTAACCAAAAGTGGTTCTCTGTTATAACTGAAGAGAGTCAGAGACAAGTGGATAGTGTCTACTGTCTACAGGCTGGTGAACAGCCTGTGTCTTCTGTTCCTACTTTTTCCAGCAGTCTCTTGTGCATGAGCACTGCTTCTAAGGGCATGACCACTTTCATTCCTTGCTGTTGTGTCCATGCTGCTGCCCCACGAGTGTCACTGCTGTGGGGACACTGCAAGGCCCCTGCTCCCAGCCTGCTGGCACCCTGAGTGCAGCAGGAGGTGATGTGAGAGGCTGGTCACCTCCGCTTGCACAGCTTTTGGAGGCATGGAAGGGTGTCACTGCAGATCTCCTTGCTGGGGGCTGTGGCAGGCCTGGGACTATAATTCCAGGTACTTAAAACCTGGGATTGTCTCAGCCCAGCTAAAACTGTGTGTGGAGGGCACCAAAGTTCCAATGAGGTGGGTAAGAGGACAGAGGTGAAGGGCAGAGTTGGGAAAGACAGAAAAATTAGTGTCAGAGCTGGATTTGATTGTAATCCTGGCAATAGCAGAAATGTGCTGTTGCAGATCTCAGCTGTGTAATTTTCTGTTTTTCCTAACACAGCTAGTTTTAAACAATGAATAATTTCTGAATTTAATCTTCTTGCACTTAGTTTCTCCTATGACTGCAAAACTCCATAGATGGTGATGATATTTTAAAAATTCTGTCGGTTTGCAAGTAAGAAAATATTTCTGATACAGCTCTCTTATGGCTAATGAAATAGCAGCTTACGTGTGAGCTGGTATTGATGGCAGATTCAGTAATGACATGTGATTCAATTACTTTACTAGAGAGAGAAGCACTTAGACACAAATGTAAGATATTTCTGAAGCCAGGCGTCTGCTGGAGGTGATTGAAAATACACTATTTCTGCACATTTCTTCACATAATTACTGTGGAAAATATTGTGGCACTGCAGTTAAAAGCAGAGAGTTTTTAATGCTAATAGCTGTAGAGGGAAGAGAATTCCCAAGGAGAAATGCTGTTCTATAATCCCATGCTAATCTCCCCAACAGAAAGCAGAAGAAGAGGAGCTTGTCCTCACACCTGATGGCACCAGGGAATTCCTGACATTTGAAGTACCACTGAATGACTCTGGATCAGCTGGTCTTGGTGTGAGTGTCAAAGGTAACCGGTCAAAAGAAAACCACGCCGATTTAGGAATCTTCGTCAAGTCCATTATTAATGGTGGAGCAGCATCTAAGGTAAGAGGGAACATCTGTGTACTTTGGTCGTCCTCAGTTTTCTGAGGCTGTTTTGAAAGTAACCATAGATTGAAGAAGAGTGAGATTGCTCTATAACTAGCTTTCTCCAGTTATACCATCAGAGGTAACATTCAGATTTATACTCACGTGTTTGCACCTCCCAAGATCTAAACAGCCCTAACGGATTCTCAGGAAGGAATGAGCCGTCTCTGGTACAGTTCAATTAGTATACTGTTTGAGCAAACAGGTTATGATAATAGCTTGCAGTTCAAATCTATAATTGGAATAGACATTTCTTACAGTGGCTGCAATGGAAGCTATTATTCCAGTGTTCATTTACCCATAAACTCTTAGGACTAGGCATAGTTGGTTGATTATTTTTCTTTTGTTTTTTTCCTCTCTTCAGCAGACTAAGTTTCTTTTGTGTTGGTTTCATGTAACCGTCTATAATTTTTCCTTTTCCAGGATGGCAGGCTTCGAGTGAATGATCAACTCATAGCAGTTAATGGAGAATCATTATTAGGCAAAACAAATCAAGATGCTATGGAAACCTTAAGGAGGTCCATGTCCACTGAAGGAAACAAACGAGGAATGATTCAGCTTATTGTGGCGAGGCGAATAAGTAAATGCAATGAGGTAATAAGCTTTTGATGTCGGGACTGGGAGTTTTCACTTCTATGTTATTTGTGTTTACAGGAGATGTCATGTTTCCTCTGAGACTTCAAAAATAATATTTGAGAATTTAAAGAGAGTTAGAAAATGATCTGACTTCAGTGTTAGGCATGCTAACGTTATTACTGATCAATAAAGTTTTTCTTTTGAGTATTTTTGTCAATGAGAAACAGGAAACACTGAATAAAACTATATTGATTTTGTAATTGGATCCTACTGTTAACGTTATTTTTTCTTTGAAGTTTTTTATGTAGGTCTATTAAATCTTTCATTTATAGACTTTGTGTTAACTGATTTGTTTCTTTGTCACTTTCAGGATTTTTTATTAAGCGTAGAGCTCTTATTATATTATATATATTATTATATTTTATCTAAGTGATTAAACGTTTCATGTAAATATTCTGCAAAACTTGTTACAAATAATTCTGTCATTTTGAATTTTAACTATGTTGTGTCTTGGCCTTAGTTGCAGGTAAGTATAAAATAGTGAATTCAGGGTGAAGTGGTGATTCTTTTTCTGATTATTTGCAACTGCTGTCTTCTCTGGAGAAATGTGAATGTGTTGATGTTTTGAAACTTATTCATGATTTCTAATAGTTTAACTTTTATTTTATGTAAATAGTGCTATTCAGTGGGAATATGTGGACATATGATATTGAGAAGTACTGCAGATGCTGTGGAGGACTGAATTAGGCTTCAAAATGATTTTAACAAGTTGGACAAATGCACTGAGTTAAATAGGGTACGGTTGAATGGCGGGTCAGAGAAGCATCTGCTCTTAAGACATCTAAAAGCCAATTCTTTCATTCTTGTTAACACCAGTAAGGTCTTATTGACAACATTGTTTCTTAATCATCGTGCTTCAAAAATGATGTGCACAAATTGGTTTGGTATTGCTGCTTCTGCCTGGGGGAAAAAATAGTTTGTTTTTTAATGCATAAAACTGATCTTTAAAAATTTCAGTCCTCAATGTATTATAAAATCATGTTTGAAAAAGACACTAACCTCTCTAAAAGTATTAAGTACCTCTTCATTAACTGCTTATACACAGCTTTTATAAACATACATATATTTACATGTACACACTGCTAGAAAGCCAGCTTGGATGCACATGGTTTCTCACTTGGTGTTGAAGGAATTCTGGTCTTTTTGTATGTGGTGATGTCCTGTTCTAGCCCTAACAGAACTTGAACTTTAGACTGTCATTTAGACACTGTTCCTTATTTCTACCCAATTTCAGATGCATTTTATATGTAACTACATAAAAAGGGTGAAATATTTTAGACTATTTCTCTGTTTAGTATAATTTTTTCTAAAGGGATGTAGAAGATGTTTCCTTTTCTTCTGGTGAAAGTCTTCTAGATTGAATTTATCAAGACAGTGTTTGTAAACGTGATGGAGAAAATCCAGTAGTGATGAAGCAAAGACATTTCTCCTTAAATCTGATAGAATTTTTATTCACTTAAGTTGAGAACAGTTTGGTGCCCTATATCTGCTTGACATTTAGTATGATTTATTTTGCAAAAACCATGTGCCAAAAACAGCACAGCAAAGTCTGCAGTATATGTGCTCCAAGATGAAAGAACTGATTTTGGAACCAGATTTAGATACCCTGAAATGTATCTGCACAAGGGCAGGACAGGGAGCTCTGTCTGGGCCTCCTTTACAGTTTTTTGTGCATTTTCCCAACTCCTTCAGAAACTGGTGAGATGAGCCATAATGATTAGGGAAAGCCATGATATGCCATTATTGCTCTAGTGATCATCTTTACAAAATAACTTTGGTAAGTAATTTTTCTCAGGAATTGTTGCTTTCATCACACTCATCCAAAGGAAATACGATGTCGATACTGTTTGCATATTTTAATGTGATGAAAGGACTTACTAAAGCTGTTTACCTGCTGATGTGGCAGTATTCAAGAAGCCGCTTTTCTGAAAGTCTTGCAATGCCCAGACTTGAACGAAAGGAAAAGAGGGAATGTTTTTCTTGGCATTTTGCAATTAAACGCCAGTTCCTCCTTCAAGAACGTGACAGATTTAAACTTTAGATATTATTCTGCTGATCTAATACTGATAAGCTGTGATCATGTTATTCCTGTATCTTGGATGAACACCATATATGAGTATGTTATTCAGTCAGCTTAGTCCCTGAGTAATGGCTGTGTGGACTGAGACCTGGAGAGCAGCGCTGTGCACGTGAGGATCACAGTGACATTCACTTTCCCATGGAGTGGCAGACGCTGGCCATGTCTGGCAACCTTGGCTATATTATGCTTAATTCAGCAACACAGATTACTTAGACACGCTAGTACACAAGTTGTCCCCTTAGAACATTCCTGTAGCTGCCACCAGCAAAGATTTTTAGTATTAGAACACAAAAGAAATTACATTTGACTGGCGGCAAATTTAGAAGCTCACAGATTAGAAGCAAAAGCATAAGAAGAATAAATCCTATCTTAATAACTTTTTTACCACCATAGAACAGAATCGTTTATATTGGAAAAGACCTTTGAGATCATTTACTCCAACTATTAACACAGCACTGTCAAGTCCACCACTAAACTATGTCCTTAAGTACCACATCTACACATCTGTTGAAGACCTGCAGGGTCAACCACAGGACTCAACCACTTCCCTGGGCAGCCTGTTCCAAAGGTTGACCACACTTTCCATGAAGAAATTTTTCCTAATATCCAATCTAAACATCTTCTGGCATAACTTGAGGCCGTTTCCTCTTGTCCTATCACTTGTTACTTGGGAGAAGAGACTGACCCCCATCTGTCTACAACATCCTTTCAGGCAGTTGTAGAGAGTGATAAGGTCTCTTCTCAGACTTCTCTTTTCTCCAGGCTAAAAAACTCCTCAGAAATGCGGATTTGCTGGTTTTATTAAAGACAAAAAGAAACGTTTACCTTTTGAGTAAGTATTTCCTCGGTGTTTTCTATGCTTTTCTCTTTTCATTCTCCAAAGGAGTCACCATAAAATAACAGCAGCAACAAAAAAGGTCCCGTTCAGCTGATGTCTTTCCTTTGTTGATTCGGTGTTGTATGTGCACATTTTATGGACAAAAATAGAGCTTTTTCTCTTGTTAGTCTGGCCAAACCATAGCTAAGTGGAACTGGCTCAGTTCTATTCCCTTGTGTGCATCACCACCAGCAGTTTTCATTCTGCTCTATCCCAGTGCATGGTCAGTCCTGTGCCACAGTTCAAGCTCAGGCTTGGCTCCCTGGGATTCCCAGCCCATGCCATGGAGCAGATGCAAGTGTCTTGAAAGGGAAATCTGTACACGGGGTGATAATACCAATGTAAAAAGCAATTATGCTAAACATCTGGATGATAAAAACAGTTGTTATCTAAATGATTAAAAAAAATAACAGCAAAAAGAACAAAAAGAAAAACAAAGCCTTCTTTTTTCTTGGCTTCAAGTCCCATAGTTGTTTTGCATTTGCAAAGTGAAACTGGCTTCTTTTGCCATAGACAAGCTCTACAGTCTGCTTTTTTCTTCAGTTAAACTGAGTTTGAATTGGATTTTAAGAAAGTTAGTGGTATGGATACATTTCTTTTGTTTTTAATATTAATTTTCATAATCAGCCCTAAGAATTGCAGGGGAGGGAGAATTCATTTAACAGCACAGTTCTGCAGATTGTCATTTTTGGTGTTCCAATTGAGACTAGGATTTTCATGCACTTTTTGTATTTTGGCTGCTGTCCTGGAAGAGAGGGACAGCTCAACCCCTGTTGTCCTGGGTTTAGAGAGGCAGGCGGAGTTGCTTCTGATCTGCTGCAGAGGAGCTGTCTCTTTGTCAGAAAGCTTTCTTTGGCTTCTTGAACATGAAACTGTTTCAAAACTTTGTGAATTGACCCCTGATACTCCATGCCAGCATTTTTCTTAAAACAGCTTCACAAGTTCTCATGTTGTAGACTAAACCTCCACAACAATTATAGTAACAATAAAATGTACATTAGCACCCTAAGAGTATTATCTTGTCTTCAGAGAGGCAGGGAAGAGATCATTTATATCATCAGCACTTCCATAACTGTAAATTCTAAAGAGACCACAAACTTCCCAGAAGGTAAAGAGAGTTTTATGCTGTTGTGGTTTTGCTGAACTGAAGATTTGCCTGTAGGAAGAATTTTCACTGACTCACCAGGAGATAGCGTGTAATCCATCCAGGTTTTCAAGTGAATTATCTTGTAGTAAATATTGATATAAGCATGGAGTGAGTGGTAGTTATGAATGAACTCCAAGCCAAAGCTGTGTATCTGAGTTTTTCTCCTGTTTGCAATATGTCTATACAGAGTATGGCAATATAGTTAATTCTGTAAGCTGTACTACTACAAACCTTCCAAAACTTTGTTTAATATCTCAGCCACTCCAGACAAAATCACACAGTTGTTAGATTAGTGTAACAAAAACAGTTGATCTCAGATTTGGCTAAATCTAATGTTCCCTTGCCCCCCTTTCAAAAAAGTTAAATATACTGTTCTATTCTATGTTTTCAGCTTTCAGCCTTGCATGTTGACTTGACAACTTTCCTTATAAGCACAGAGAGAATCCTTAAGATACATTTTTCAAAGCTGGTCAAACAGTGGAAAAAAAAGGGAGAAAATAATATTGATGATGCTTATATGCAGGCAGTATTTAACATCTCAGTTTTCAGAAGAGATGACCATCAGCTTTTTAGATCTTTTACTCAGGGTTGACATTTTTTAAATTGCTCAGATTTAAGGAGAAACACTGGAGCTGCTTGTTCTGTGTTCTGTTAATTAGTGATATTATTATGATTAGCCTGTATGGGCAAACAGCTGCCGGCTGTACCGCCACAATGCGTTCACAGCACTCAGGCACGGCTGTCAGGCAGATCTGTGCAGCTGGTGGCTATGTGCTGATTCAAGAAAATAAAGGTAATTGTTACTTTTGGAATCCTGTGCTTTTCAGTCCTACAACCTGGACAGCTTAGAGGCACAGATTGCTGGTCTGCACTCTGTTCATGTCACATCCAGGCAGCACTTGTCTGCCATTAAGAGAGAGAGCATCATCATTTTCCTCAAAATGAGAAATTTCAAGGGTTTTTCTTGTCTCTCTCTCTTTTTTTTTTTTTTGACAGAATGAATGTCTTGCCAACCCTTCCTGAAATGAAGGTTTGCAAATAATTTGCAGATCCCCAGATTTCTTTATGTATGCCTGTTCATCTTTTGCTCCAGTTGAAAATGAGCAAACCAATAAACAGAGAAATAGTCGTGATTCTAGTCCATATAAGGACCTCATCAACTGTTTAGATAAATTGACTGGTAGACAGATCAATGAGAGAGACTTCGCAAATCAGTGGTTTCATTATAAAACAAACAAGCAAGCATTGTTCTTTTTTCCCCAGCATGTGTGGAAGTATAAGATATTCAGCATCATTTTTCCCTGCATGCATTACCTAGTTACCGACTTTGAAATTTATATGAAAGGTTTGTCTTTTTCTTTCTCACTAGATTAGTCTTGTGCCGACCTTTTAGAATTTAACTATCAGAGTCTTTAGCATCTTCTCCAAACACAGTGATTTTACTGTTTACTCTCATCTTCAAGTCATTGATAAAGCTGTTTATCAGCTTAAGCTGTTCCCAGCTCAGATTCCCGGGGGAATCTACAACTCTTCTCCATCCCGAAGATCAAACTTTGTGTCCAATCCTTTAGCCAGTTTTCAACCCAGAAAATGAAAACTTCGTCCAGTCCCATGAAAACTTAGTTTTTCTAATGCCTTTGATATGAACCCTTAATATAGACTTTTAAAAAATGCAAATTTATTATGTCCATTTCATTGCCCGAAAGTTCAGAGAGTCAGGATTTCCCCATGGACTTCTGCTTTCTCTGTGGATCCATGTCTGTTGCGCTGATCTTACTCTTTGTTGTAGATGCCACCATTTCATTTGGAAGGAGATCAGATGCCTGGTCTATAGTTCCTAAGATCCCCTCTAGATATCCAGGCAGCCACCAGTCTGTGGCACCATGGCCATTCGTCAGAGTATGCTGAACATTTTGGCCAGCCAGTTGTGCAGCTTCGCGTTTGAGTTTCTTCAGAGCCTGTGGGAGAATGCCATCCAACCTGGGTGATGTGTAAACTTTTCACCTGCCCATTTAGTCTAATGTAGTTTCATCTGGCTGATCTCACTCCTCTCCTTATTTGCTGCAAGAATGGGATCAGGTGTGGAAATCTCCCCAGTATCTTTAGCAGTAAAGAATAAGGCACAGAAATCATTGAACCTTCCTACTGCAGACTTGTCCCTTGGTGCTCCTTTCACTTTTTCTGTCAAGGGGTCCATCTGAGTACCTTCTTATGTCTGATGTCCTGGGTGAACATTTTACCTTCAGTGTGAGCATCTTCTGAAGGATGCTGCTTAAATCTCGCCTTAGTTGTTAAGAAAATGTGTACATGGATTTCTATTTCATAGTATTTTGTGTCTTCTGTTCCACCCTTCTGTCTGTACCCATTTATTTTGACTTACCTTTTTCCCCTTTATCTGTTTTCTGTCCTTGTATCAACTCACAAGCTCCATCTTGACCCAGATTCCTCCCAGTAACCTACCACTAACTACATTTTGCAAAGTTGTGGGAGCTTTGTCATACCACTCTGAAAGCATTTTTTTGTCTTCTGCTTGCTTTTTAACATTGCCAGAACAAGAATGCAGTATTTCTTATAAACACTGTACTAAATTTACATATGCCAGTGCAGGATTGTCCATGTAAGTCAAACCTGACCCTTTTACTGACTATTTACCTACATTTTAGCATCTGGCAAAGCCTGTCCCTCAAGCAGCATCCCAACGTGGGTGGTAACAAAGAAAACAGTATTTAATATTGGTAGTATTATTTTAAAAGTATCTCTGTTTTAAAAGGAAGGTGAAACATTTTGGACATCTTAACCACAGTACACAGGTAAGAAAGGAAAAAAAGAAAACCTGGAAAATAATTCTGTGTGGCGGAAAGAGCTTCAGTACCCTAGATGCAGTGTAATATGTAGCAAATTTGTATACTGGCGTCTTTAAAAACCGTAATGCTTGCATGCCTCTATTTGGATAATTTACTTTCTGAAGGAAAAAGGGAGTCTGATTCTTGTTTCTTTGAAAAAAAAAAGTTTGTTTATGTTTTGAATATTTTGGCAGTCTTCTTGTGCATAAACTTTTTTTCATATTTATGTGCGTAATTTCAGATAGGATGGATGGTAGTGTTTAAGTAAAAAGGAATGCATTATTTCTCCTTTTATCATCTAGATAAACAGCAGCTGGGCTAGTTAGTACAGACAGTGCTTTAGCAAACAGCTGGTTCTTATCTGAATGACAAAGGGCCAGGGTAGAGACCCTTTTTCTTTAAAAAAAATAAAATCTTGTTTCTATTTTTATTTTAAGAGAATGGAGAGAAAAGGAGCTACAGGGAATCTGTAGCATGAGAGGTTTTATTGCATTTTTTGGAATATGATAATTTATTATAGATCAGTGCTAGGATCCAGAGAGAGAACTCTCTCTTTTCAGTCTAGACAGAAGAAGGGTCAGGGGGCTCTTACCAGTCAGTGTCTATTAATACCTGATGGGCGTAAGAAGAAAGACCGATCCAGATTCTTCTCAGGGCTGCCCAGTGCCATGACAAGAAGCAACAGGAACAAATAGAAATACAGGAAATTTCTATATACATAAGAAAAGAATTTTCTTCTTAGATGTGAAACACTGGCACAGCTTGCCCTTGCTGACCTTGCTTTGAGCAAGAGTTTGGACTAGATAATCTCCAGTGGTTTTGTCCAACCTCAGTTGGTCTCTGACTCTGAACTGTCACACCAAGGAGTGTTCCAGCTAGGGGCAGCTATTGATGGAAGGCAGTTGCTGCCTGGATTTCTTTTATTGCTAAGCCCTTAACGAAGTCAGGAATTTGTACACCTTTGTTTATATTACCTACTCTTTTATCAGTTAATCATATTAAATTATACCTGATAGCACTGAGACTGCCTAAGAGAAGGAACTAAAATGTGTAATTCAAGCTCTTTACTAGAAATGCATCAGGAAGAACAAGTCTATTTGAACTGCAATGTTGCTTTGGATGTTGGTCTCTTTGTCTTGCCCACAACACAGTTTCCAAATTCTATGTTTTTTTTCTTACACAAACTTTCTGTTAACAAGGTAAGGAAAAGACTTTTTTTTTTTTAATGAAAGCCAGTTGTGCAATTTTTGTTATTTTATAAAAGGCATGTAACTTCAGTAAAATATTTGTGTAGTTGACTGTTGATTCCTTTGCTTAAACCATCTTTTGAGATGCTAATTTGAAATGGAAAAAGTTTTCCCCATGGAAATTTTAAAATATGTGATCCATTTCACAAAACATGACCATCTAAAGACAACACTCGTTCTGTTTCTTTTATCTACCCTGTACTTTATTACCAGGAGTGAATTTCTATGTATTTCTCTGATTCAGAGTGATCTTCTTATCAGTATCTTTCTGAAAATCTCCTGAGATCTTTCCACAAATGAGTTTGAAAGTTGATGGGTTGTCACATAAAGGACTGTGCGATATGGCTCACTAGAAGCTGGACACTTTTTACATAAAGTCATCAATATAGCACTGGGAAAATAAATCCCAAAGCACTTTGATAGTTTCACACCTTATTTAAAGGCAGTGAAATAAAGGTTAGTTCATAATTTAATACCTGTATCATGGAAGTTTAAGCTCTCATGCAGTTTAATGTTGCTATGCTCTTTTTTCTTAGTGTGTTTCAGAATTTAACATTTCTCTTCAACTTTGCCTTAGATTCCTTTATAACAGAGGCTACAAATATTGTTTAATTTACTTTTCAGTAAAGCTGTCAGTTGTAATCTGCAATTTAAAAAAACTAATAGAACAAATCCTCATTTCACAATTTAAACCTTATTGAGTCTAATTCACTTGCACTGCAAGTTTATTATTCTCCTGCAGCTTGACGTGCCTCCAATTGTAATTGTGTTGACCCTCTGATGCTGTAAATCTCCCCAGTGCTTATCAAACTGGGAGAGATAAGTCTACAATTTGGAACTTCATTAAATATCTCATTTATATTAAACAGATGATGGCTTTGAAACAGAAATAATAATTTTTACAGAGTCTGCGACCTCCCAGTCGCGGTCTCCTCGACTGTAACGTGGCGTTCCGCAAACCTCCACCCCTCCGCGTACCGGGCGTCACGCCAGCGCCCGGATGTCACAAGTCGTCAGTCCATCAGGCTGAATTCAAAGCCTTTGCTGTGGAGGCTGTAGCCGAATGCTTTGTAGCCCTTGAAGCAGATTTTTTAAAGTTTTTCATAGCATACATTTCTTAGTCATCTGGGAATTGCGGGTGGACTGATTAATAATGGGCAGCTGTTTCAAGAAGGAAAAAAAAACAACCAACAAACATGTTGCTTGTTACTGTAATTCCTAAAACTATGAACTACTCCTCTCGTGCTCATTTGGAGACTAGTACTTGGAATAAAAATTCCCAGTGGCTTCAAATAGTTTGCAATGTGCTCAGTTTCTTGCAGTGTCTGGTCCCCACTGTATTTCAATACATATGAAATAAATGCCATGGGATTTGTGTTAGGACATTGATTTCAAAATTTAACTATGTGCTTCAATATGTGTGTTGGTGGGAAGAGCTAATGCTTTGATGTGTGAGTTCATATTACTTTCCTGCAAAATACATGTATTTTTATATTTGCTTATTTTTTATATCGCTGAATTCAGTTCACAATATTTAGGTGAATTGGTTTAATGGTCTTGGCGAAGCACCTTGGTAGCATTACTGAGAGCCCAGCAGGCTGCTGGAGCCCTGGTGAACCAAGAGCTTTAGGGGCAGGAAGGCTGCATGGTGTGAGGACTGGGCCACAGCATGGGGAGTCTCTTGTCTCTGCAGGGAGCAACTGGGTCCTGGCAGACTGGGCATCCACACTGACCTGTGAGTGCACAGGTGCTTGTTCTCCTTATTCCCAGGAGCTGCCTGTGCCTGATGGGGTGGCTATACCCAGCTAGATGATATCAAATTGTTTTCTTTGCCTCACATGGGTGCTGCTTTCCTCTGAACTCTCATTCTCTGGGGCTCTCTAAGGAAAACTTGACTTTTTCTTCTGTTTTTGAAACATCTGAGAGGTATATGTAGGAAGACGGGATGACCAGCTTCAGCAAGCAAAGGCTGAGCTGGGAAGTCACTCAGGGAAGTCTTCTGAAGGAGAACAGGTGGGGTAGGCAGGTGGCTGTACATACAGCGTTCTTCCCTGTGCACGTGGCCAAGCAGCCCATCTCCATTCCTTCTTCTACCACATACCTCACTTGTCTTGTGATGCCCTGGAGAGTCTGGCTGCAGTTGTGGTGGGCAGGGATCTGACAGTTCCAGAGGTTTGAGGACTAGGGTGGAGGGCACCCCAGCTTGCCATGTCTACTCTTTGGATGCTGCAGTCAGGGATCAGGGAAACATCCAAGCTGAATGAAGCACGTGAGATGTCTACTCTGCAGGCACGAAGGACAGAGCAAAGAATTCAAGTAGAAAAACAAAGGTTGCAGTGAAGTCTGACAACTTTTTGTTTTTCTTTCCCTCCTAACTACAAAACTTTGAGTGTTTCTGCATTGGTTACTAATATGAGTGGTGGGGTTTCCTAGGGTTTCCATGATGATTGCATTTGAAAGTGAGCTGCATCTCTTTGGCACCAGCAGCCCAATTCCAAATAGGAGTTCCTGTTCCATGCTTCTGACAGGAACCTTGATGCGTCCAGCTGTCAAGAGTGGGGAAAGTGGCTCAGCTGTCTGCTGATGGTATTGAAAACAGCCCAAACTGTCTGTTTAAGAAATTGTCCAGCCAAAATAAAATGGTTTTTTTTCACCAATTTTCTGCTGAAGGATTTGAAATTTGACAGGGCACCATGGGGGGTGCAATGTAAAGGGGTTAGAAACTTGGTCATTAAGCAGAGCTGTCATTGCAAATTATCTTTGTCTGGGGTGAGAAGTTCTACCTCATTTGGTGCTCAGACAGGTCTAGCCCTTAGGCAGTTTGTTACAGTTCCCCCATGTGGCTAAGTGGACCCCGGGTGCTAATTTTTCCCTCTCTGTGCAGTTGGAATCACCTGGGAGCCCCTCCGGGCCAGAGCTGCCCATAGAGACTCTGCTGGATGACCGGGAGCGGAGGATTTCCCACTCCCTCTACGGCGGGATCGAGGGTCTCAGCGAATCGCCCACAAAGAACGTGGCATTGAGTAGGATAATGGGTGAGTCAAAGCAGCTCTGCTAAGCAGGGCATGTTTTTATTCCTCTCTGTGATTCATTGAAGGGAAATTAATGCATTATGTGGGAATCAGGGAACACGTAGGTTGCAATGACCAACTTAAAACATACCTTCAAATTGTTCCACTCAAGCCTTCTGGATAGTTAATGTGAGAAAGAAAGTGGAATTCTAAAGTGAGTTTCATATCCTGTGGCAGGTGATAGAACGAATAGCAGTAGTATTTAACATGGTTTTTCAGTGTCTGCTTTGGGACAATAAATTATTGGTTGGCCTAGGCTCCTTGTTGAGTCTTCAGTCGCATTGAAGTCAGTGACTCATGGGAATTTATAGTTTTTTTCCAGCATTTCTTCTCCTCTGTTTCAGTCCTACTAAAATACAAAAATAAATAAGGCAAACCTGCATCCATTTATGCTTATTAGGGCATTTCATTAATTTGTTTGAATTTTTGCTTTGCAGGACACCAATTTTAAAGCCTCATAACTAATTTTAAGCATCCCTTGTGTAGATACTGTGCCATACCATCTGCGTGGTCGCAGTGGATAATGAGGTTATTAGCGGTTGCTCTGCAGCAATTCAACTTCCGATATACAGAGCTAGGTAATAAAGACTTGCCTTGCCACGGGAGTGGCTGGGTTTACTGACTAGGATGGGATTAGTTTGAAAGGATTTTCAAATTTAAACACAAGAAGCGGTTTGATGAGAATAGCACCTGACAGAAGACGCAGCGATTGCTTGCTTGAGTTGCAAGTTTTAAACAGAAGATATGGCCATTAAATCTGAGAGTTTTCTTAGTGTCTTACATACACAGAATATATTAGAAAATGCTGCTATAGACTTGATATGAAGCAAGGCTGAACTTAGTTTTTAATTGCTTTAGGTTGATTTTCAGACTCAGAAAATTTAAAGTCTACCACTTAGACTTTTTCCAGTCAACAGTTTGTGTGTATTATTTTTCACCCTGTTTTGGGGGTTCTTTTTTTTTTAATTTTTGTATTTTGGGGTTTACATTTTCTTTGTGGTAACAGAATAAGATTGCTGTTGAAGTCTCTGAAAATCCACAAGTTTGCTCTTTAGGTCTTCAGGTATTTATTTCATTAAGTGTTCTGTCCTTTTTTTTTTTTTTTTGTGTTTGGGCAACAATAATTGGAAACAAATATTCTGTTCTATTGCATTTTATTTTGTGCAGCTTGGAAGAAAAATTGTGTACATGAAAATCAAGGAAGCGTGAAACCTTGTCACCCAAAGTCATATGCTCTTAAAGAGAAACATTTAGAAAAAAACCTATTTATTTGTCAACAAATTTAAGGAGTGATAAAATAATTTGGAGTCTTTAGCACTACCATAGAAAGAACTAGTTCTTGTGTTGTCAAGGCTTTAGATAAAACATTTGTAAAGCGCTACCTTCTGCTTTTTCCATCAGTGCTGCAGCGGATTTACACACAGAGCTCATATAAGCATTAACAAGTTATCGCTTAAACACCTTGTCCATTGATGGGAGAAGAAACTCAGCGAGTCTGTGTGCATGTGTGTCAGCAATGCAGTTTACTTCCACATCAAAGGAACACAGAACTTGCCATGCCAAATCGAACTAGTAGTTCATCAGTCTGGTATCATCTCTTTAGCAGTAGCCAGTAACTGATGTTTCAACAAAAGAAAAAAAAGTCTTTCCAAAGCTTTTGAAATCCAATGCTTTTAGAATACCTCTGCACTGTGAACATAGGAGAAAAAAAATTCATCGTGCATTTTCTAAGTTTTTTATAACCTGAAGTTCAAGTTTTGATCTCCTGTGAATCATCATTTTTTTGTATTGTTTTCAGGAACCAGGAACTATGTAGAAAATTGGTTGGTTGCAACTTAAATCCGTTGATGCTTTAGTGGAAGCACATGGAAAATCAAATTGTGCTGAAACCCATAGTAAATGTGATCTAGTGCAGTGTAACTGAAAAGTAGTCTTGCCAGAACTAACTGGGCTTTTCCCTTCTGCAGCTTCACAGAGCTGTCATGTATAAATCCAGTTTTTAGGGAACTGTCAGTTTTCTAATAGACTAATTTTTCTGAATTAATCAGTGCCACTAAGTTAAAACTGCAGTGTTCACAACCTTTTGTGTTATTATTGCATGCAAGTTTTCTTGCAGTGCCATAAAGATGACAGAAAGCCTGTTGCAAGAGATAAGTTCAGTTGCTTGTTTCAGAATAGCTAACATTTGTAAGACCCAATCATTTGTTACGTAGTGGAATTCCTGTCCTTTTGGCATTGATAACAAGGTAAAACTCAGAACTTTTTTTATTTTCTTGAGAATGTTTATGTTACATGACTCTTCCAGAGTTTTTTTCCTCTCTTGAAAATTGGCCTAAAAGTGAGGATTACTCCTAAGAACAATCTGGCTGAGGAAGACAGGAGGTCTGTACCTTCCCATGCTAGCCCTGACCATGAAAACAAGCCAAAAAGGAGTGCTTTATGCAGTGCTGGTTCCCTTGAGTGCTCTCCCCATATCAAGAAGCCCTCTGACTTAAGGGCTCTCTGAATCATCTGATGTCTTTTTATTTACCCCTCAATGAGCTTAACTATGTAAACTTTTAGTACTCTCAGTACTTATTAGTGAGGAGGTCACAACTTGTTTCATGGGTGAAGCAGTAGGTCTTTCTGCTGCTTTTGCTATTAGATAAAATTGATGGATTTGAGTCCTTCCTATTCAGAAGCAATAATCTCAAAGTCTAGGAAATACCTGCTGTTTTTAGTCATTGCTTAAAGTTGGAAGGAAGCTTTTAAGAGAGTTTTGTTTCTTTTAAATACACTAATGTAATTTTCAGGAAAGGTGTTTAAGACAATTTCCTTACTCTTTCAGTCCATAACTGGCAGCAAGAACTGGTTGTCAGAGCCTTGGTGTGAGAGTAGGAATAAAATACCAATTTTACAACGTGATTTAAATTATGTAAAATAATGTTTGCTTACTGCAAAAAGACTATGTGAATCTTTTAATGTTTCTGATGATTCTCATGTTGATCTCCTTTTCTAGATGATTATTGCTATTATAGATTTTCTTACGCTTTTTCATTTTATAATATTTCTCTGAAAATTACTGATGGAGAAAAGATATAACTTTCTGTATTCAGGGAATAATGTTTTTGAGTTTGATGAGGCTTTTTTATTTATACAAATTAGATCTTTTAAGAATTAGATGACTGTAATAAACTCTTATGTTTGTTTATTTTAATATTTTCAGGTTACATACTGTTAGCACATTCAGAATAACAACTGTGTTATACTGGTTTGCTTGACTCTATAATTAAAAATTCAAGTCTCTTCTTTTGATACACCTTTCTTGTATATCATGCATTATGCTCGTGAATTTTGCAATACACAAACACATAGCTCCTGTCTATAATAAATTATTCTTATACAACAAACAGCTTAGTACAAAGTCCTCTTTCATCTCTTTCTTCTAGTTGCTTATATTTTTTTTATGAACGTGGTGGGTTTTGTTGCTAACGGTGACTAAACAGAAGTTAGTTATCAGGGGGTGCACAGAATAACAATTGCTTGCACTGAATCTACCTTTCATCCTGAAGGATCTCCCAGAAATTTGATGGTTCCTACACAACAGGAAATACTTTGTTCTCTACATAAATAATCGCTATGTTAAGGATAGAATCAGGGGGAAGCACTACTGACAAAAATTTAGTTAGAGTGTGTGTGTCATTGAAATGAAAATAATCCTTTACAATTAGAATGTAATTCCTTGGCCAGGAATCTCATCAGAATGCGATGCTCAGATACAACAGTTGACAGATCCAAGATCTGGATATAGTGGAAAAATTCTTGTCCTTAGACGTTCCCCAGGCATCTGTTGAACAATTGGTCTGAATCCCACAGTATCAAAACGCGCATGAGATATTCATAAAGGAATACTGGGTTTTGAACATATAGTGAGACTGTAGGCCATACTTTAAAAAGAAAGCAATAGCAAAACCACAGGGATCAAACCAGATACAGTTCATGGCAATGCAGTGGCAGTATGGGAGCCAAGTTATCTCAGCAAACCTATTAGCTAAACTTCAGAGAATTTCAAGATTTGAAAGGACCCGGAGCAGTTTAGTTCTTCTTGAATAGGCCTGCTGTTCATATTATGTACTGTGTATGCTCAGGGTTTTTTGGAGTGCTTTATATTGGTGGTTTAATTCAGGTCCAGACTATCTTCTGGTCTATTATAGGTATGTAATAGGTCTGAAGTGTTGCCGTTTGACATATTTTAACTTCCAAGGTAAAAATCCTTATGGACCTGGAGACCAGCCTTTTGCTACTGGAGCTCTGAGACTTCTTTTTTTGCACAGGCAGATGGGAACCCTTCTTACCCCATATTTTGGTGTGGTCTGCTATGCTTCTTTAGATTGGTAACTTGTCCAAGAAATTTGAACACTGTTGCCCTAAGATGAGACACACTTGAAAGGGAGAATGTTTTCCCTTGCTCAGTACACTGTCCAAAATACTTTATATTATTACAGATTACCTCACTGAAGTTGAATTAATATATGCAAAACTGGACTTGAAATGTATTCAGAGTCTAAATTTTATAGCACTTTTCTAGCCTGAGGGAAAATTATCATCTTGAAGAGGTTTGTAGACAGCTCGAGCAACGCCTTAGATTTGTAGATCAGTCAAATATACTGATGATTACTGGGTTTGAAGTTTCTTTGATATTTCCTTGTAACATTTCTCACAACACTCGCAGAGTTAATTCTCCAGGGGTATTTTCTGTCCACTTCAGCTGAGTTCTCTACAAAGGATGTATTGAGTCCATTGCTGAGGTTTGTCTAACCATCTGCTGGAGGTGAAGCCTTTCACCTGTTTTTAGCTTCATGTGCAATGAAAAGCATAGGCACGTCAGATGGGTTTTCTCCTAAATTCCAAAGCAACTATTAAAATGTCAGTCTTCACCCTTGTCAGAAATAAAGAAGGGTCGTGCAAAGTTAAAAATGTTACTGAATTACTGTAGCCTCTCAAATGGGAAGTTCAATCTGCCGAATGCCATAAGGTTATACCTTTTCACAACCAATTCTTTGGAGACGTTATTAACTACAGAGTTAACAGTCTTGTAGGCATTATGTTTGGAAAGAAGTACATTACCAGGCTAAACATTAACCTGTCCATCAAAGGAGCTATTACTGGGCAGAATCAGCTGTTATGCAAACTACATACTTTCATTTCAGTTTGACAATGATGAGACGTTCACTGTGCAGTACCTTTTTCTTCCAGCCACTTCTTCAGCCTTCTTTAATGATCTTTTTTGAAACAAATTTTCCCCTCTTTGGAAAACTGTGCAATATGTATTATCTAGTGCAGTGAGGATTTTAGTTAGCTCTTTAAACATAAAGTTTGTTTTTTTTCATTTGTTTTTTAATAATTGCATGCAAAGGTAGTGATGGTAACTGAAACCTTTCCAGAAAAGGAGAATAATTGTTTTCCCCTAATTTTACACAATTTTTCCATATCTATAGCAAAAGGAAAGGGTGGAAATAACTGATGTGTCCATAGAAACAATTTAGGTTATGGAAATAGAAGTTTTTCAATATATTACTCTGGTGCATCATAGTTTTAGAATAATTTACAGTTTATTGTCAGATTAATGGTTGATTAAGCTAGTGTGTTTCTCCTCATGAGATGTGACAATTTTACTAATTGTTTTAGTAAGATTATATAATCTTTTAACTTCTACTCAGAAATTAACTCAATGAAGTCTGACACTGAGCAAAGACTAACATAGAGTCTTTATTATGTCCCTTTCCTGTATGTGATGGTTCTAGTTTAAGCATTTTAGCGACAGTGTTAAAACTTGTTTGAATTTGGTGGTAATAGAATTTGGTAATTTTTTTCAAAATTTTGCATGTATTGACTTCCCAGCAGCAGTTGAACAGTTTCGAATTTCATGAGGGCAAGACCGACCAGGAGAAGTGATGAGCTTTGTTAATCCTTGTTGAACTCATTCTTTGTTTCTACCAAACGATGTGATGCAAGAGGAATTGCTGTCTTCTGGGGGAGTTGCTTTTCAGCAGTTCCTCAGGCAGGATCTGAGACAATGGGCACAGACAGAAACATGTGGGGTTCCCTCTGAACATAAGGAAAAAATTTTTTACTGTAAAGGGTGACCACGCACTGGCACAGAGTAGCCTGGGAGGCGGTGGAGGAGAAGTATTCAAAAGCAATTTGATTGGGGTCCTGGGACACTGGCTGTAGGTGTCTCTGCTTGAGCGGGAAGGGTTGAACCAGATGAGAGGTCCCTTCCAAATTTCAACCCTTCTGTGACACTATAGTCTTCTTCCAGTAGGCCACAGATACAACTGGTGTGCATTACTTTTCAGACCTCTGTATAGGAAGATAAGTATAAACTGAGACATAGTTAATTTTATTGTCTGCATTGTGTCACTCATTGGTTGCACTGCAGTTTGACATGACCTTTTGTCAGCTGTGATTATATATTTTTCAAGGCATTCTCTGCATTCTCTGCCAATATTTAGTTTTGGGGGTTTTTCTCCTTTTTTCTCAGGTAAATATCAACTGTCTCCAACAGTGAACATGCCTCAAGATGACACTGTCATTATTGAAGATGACAGGCTGTCGGTCCTTCCTCCTCATCTATCTGACCAGTCATCATCCAGCTCCCATGATGATGTTGGGTTTGGCACTGTTGATACTGGTGGATGGGCTAAAGCTGCAATTAATGAGTCAACAGACTGGTAAGAGCATGATTTGGTGGAAGGAAAAAAGAGACAGCTGTGATTGCATCCTTTCCTTTAGTTACATTTTTGGTTATCGCTAATATTAGGTTTTTTTCCTCACATTTGGATTTTACTATTTTCAAACTGGTAATTGTCCCTGCTTCAGGAAGGAAGTCTTCACAAATACTTCTGGTTGCAGTGTTGTGCTGTGTTAAAGCATATTTGTGGAAATGTTACTAAGACAAAATCAGTATATAGCTGTGTTAATTTGACAATTTAATATTGATTTAATTGCCAACTGAGCTAGCTTTTGTAAAAGAAACTGCAAAATTTAAACACTTGAGTTTAAACCTCACTGTAAATATTTCTAAGTCTATAAAACAAAAATTTATTTTTACATTGCATTATATCTCTAAGAGCTTTTCAATACTTCTGCATACTTCATTACTTTTCCTAATAATGTACAGTACTTTTAAAACCTGCTTAGAGGTCAAAGCAGGTCTTTGTTTTGCTTTAGTGTTAATGCTTGTGTAAAAAGAAC
Organism: Pipra filicauda; assembly: GCF_003945595.2. NCBI lineage: Eukaryota > Metazoa > Chordata > Aves > Passeriformes > Pipridae > Pipra > Pipra filicauda. The sequence goes on from NW_024104310.1 coordinate 2,050,434, forward strand.
TAGTTTTCTTCATTGTGTGTGAAGAAATGCTAGTCATATTGTTATATGATTTGCAAAGATTGTACTGTAATAGCTCTACATTTAAATATTTGGAAAGTAGTAAATGCACATTTAAAACTATGGATAGTAACTATATGTTTAATCCATAATAAAAATATTTTTTGTGAATCTTAGGTTAACTCTTCCATTACATTAATATATTTTAATAAAAGAGTCTTAATGAGAAATGCAATGAGCTCCATTATTTACTTGCTTAGGTTTCTGGCAAAGAAATACTGTTTATTGGTTAGTTAGTACAATTAATACAGATCTAAGATTTAATTTACAAGTCCTGTAATTATCTATATTAATAGCAAAATAAAAGCCCACCCCTGTACACTGCCACTTCTTGAAGCTAGATAATTACCACAAATGGTGTGAAGTATATGAATTTTCTTATTTTTCCTGTCTCTTGAGCCTGTTATGAGTATGTCAGCAATATCTTAATAAAACAGCAATAGCACCTGCCAGCTGATATGCACCTGTCAGCTGCTTCTTTACTTTATACTAGTTTATTTCATCTTATATCCAGGAATTGAGTTCCATATTTTAAGCACTGTTTTAATAATTGCATAAAAAGGTAATTCTTTCATCCTCATTTGCCTTTTTTTTTTTTTTTTTAATGTTCTTCTTGTGGACAAGTCATACCTGTAATTTGGGCCCATGAAAAGTCCATTTGTCTTTTGCAAAACCTTTTAGAACTGAGAATCTGAGACATTTAAATAGAACAGTACCAAAGCTTGCACGTAATAGCTTATTGCTGAGGGTGGGTTTTTTAGCCAAATATGAGCAAAAACCTATAACATAAAGTAAAAGTCCATTTGAAACGTGCAGATGCTTTTATATTGATTTCTGCAGTGTGTCTTGCTATTCATATACTTCTTTGTAAATGAAAGTAACAGTAAAGAAAATAGGGATTAGATATTGGGGAATTGATCATGCTCAAAAAACTTAAGCATGTCTATGAGAAACTGTAAAGGTCTTCAGATACAATGACACTTAGAAGAGTAGATCCGTGCCATACTTAACTATCTAATGTATTCTATCTGTAAAAAAAAAGTAAATAGCACTAGAATTAGAGTGTTGCATTAATTTCCTGTTGCTAATGGATGAAGGAAGACTTGTAAAATGAAGGTGCATTGTATGATTTTGCTGGAAGGCACAAAGGGTAAAACTAAGAATATGGATGAAGGGTTATCCAAACAAGAATGGCAGCTGTTCTGAATCACAGAAGAAAATGTAAGCTTTTCCAGCCTCACAATATCTCCCTAATCCTTGATGAAAATGTTATGAAAACAAAGGGGCAATAAGACAGGATTAATAAGTGGAATTTTAATAACATTGAGGGTCAGAAGACGGTTACATTCTTTTAAGGATCAGCTGTCATTCCAGAAATCTTATTTGTTAAGTGTGCTAGAATATAGTAAATTGCATTTGGCATTGCTTAATGACTTGCACTAAATTCACCTTCTGTCTTTTATTGATGTAGTTGAAAAATATTAAAATGAGGCATTTTAGGGGCATTAGTTCCTCCTCTGTGCTCATTGGCTTTTGCAGTTGTGACTCTTCATGGGGACTTTTGAATACTTTTAGACAATATACATGCATTCAGACTCCTATGATCTGCTTCTTCCTTAATTACTAAAACATGCTTATGGGTCATTAATAATAGAAGTAAAACAGGACATGAAAATTGATAACTCTGCATAGGGCTCAGATAAAGGTGCTAAGTAGCACCTTTAGTGTGCAGGATACTATGTAAACATGGAATAATAATTCCCCATGTAAGTGTGTGTGGAAGGGGAGGTATGAGAAGGGCAAATCAAGGAAGCAGAAAGTCCCTAAAGGTGGTGTCAGTGGCAATGCTGGAATCCAGTCTCCCACATTCCCAGTCACTGACGCTGTGTCCAGGCCCACTGCTCTCTCAGGGATCTGTGGTGTCCTTTTCAAGTTATATTTGACTTTGGAGTTTTAGTCTGTTCTTAGGACTTCAAGTTCAATATATATGTGTGTGGTGTGTTTACATGGAAATGATATTCAACTCTATTAGAAGCTTTATACAGGTGGATCAAAGCAAGCTCATATGAAAAAAAGAAGCATACAGCCAAGAGAAATAGTTTTAGAAATTCATCCTTTTTGAAGAAAGTGTCACAGGATACATTTTGTTTGGCTAGATGAAGCTGGTCATCTTTAACAAACGTGAACTCTGCTAATTCTCACTTAGTAAAACCACATTCTTCTGACCTTCAGAGACAGGACTGAGTAGCAGTGAGCCAGAAACTTCTGTGTGACCTTGGGAAAGTCAATTATAATCTGATTATGAAAGGTGTTGAAACCCTGTGAGTTCAGTTTGAGTCACTTTGGAGGACATTTCAGACTTAGGTTGTTCTTATTCAGCTATGTGTTGCATTGCTGTAAATGCTAGAATAGTATATTGGCCTTGACAATTTTATCTTTCTATGATGTGGAGATAATTTTTTCCCTATTTTGTGGGAGTGGATGCGAAGACTAAATAGTTATTTTTGAGTTTGGTCTCTGATTCATCAAAGCTTTTAAGCATATGCTTCAAAATGTTGCTAAATTGCGCAGACATCTCTGAAATAGTTGCAGTAATTAAATGTAAAACATTATGAACCTGAGCCAGAAACATTAAAGTCAAAATGCACTTGACATTGGCTTTATTCATATAAGCTCTGATCCTGCTCACACTGAAGTATTATGTGCTTGTCACATGCACATATATTATTATTTGTAAATCTGCCATTACTAGTCTGAATTTCTTCTCAGCTGCCTGGTAATGTGGATAGTGATTTTTGTCCTTTATTGTACTTCATGCCTTTGGACACTTTTTCTTACCTCTGTTTACTGTTGTGCCTAATACCCAGGTGTTTCTTGATCAAAGATGCTTTTGCAAATTATAGTACGTGGCCTACAAAAACATGCACATGTTACAGAATTTAAAACTGTAAGTTAGTTTCTGCAGAAATTCACTATTTGCCTGTTTCTCACTAGGAATGAGATGTATATTATACTTACCCCTTACAGTAAAACATGTATGCTGCCAAACAGTACGATGTGTGTACACAATATTTTGAATGGCATTTAGAGATCTGCTTAGAGATCTCAGTGACAAAATGCTTAGCTTTTTTGTATCTTAAAGTACAACAATCAAAGGGGGGATTTTGAGGGATCATTTTCTTATAGGATAGATAACAATGGTGCAAAATACTCATTTTTCAGTATTTTATGCTTTTGATTTCTTTTTGTGCCAGCTGACGTAGAAATTTAAATACTCTCCCCTTTTCCAGGAGTCAGAAGATCTTTGTGTGTTTTCTTTCCTACTGTTTATTAACAATAAGCAATCTTGCTTTTTTTTTTTTAAATTGTTCTTAACATGTGCTGTGGCCACGGTGACACATTGCAAGCCTAAGGTTTAGCTTGCATACCAAATTTTGCTTGCATTCATGATTCTACCAGTGTTTGACCAACGTTAATAAATCTACCTTTGGTATGCTTCTTATGAAGCTCACTGAAGACCTGACTCACTCAGCCAAGGTCACACCTTCAGAAGAACCCAAAACTCAGAACACTTACCCTCATTTCTGATTTAATAGTGGATCCATTGTGGTGAACACTTTTTCTGTAGGGAAGCAATGAGTAAATATATGGTTGTCTGTCATAGCCAGGTTAAAAGCAAGAGAAACTGTGAAAAATTTACAAGCAATTTCACATATGGAGAGAAATTTTAATGCAGAGTCTTTAAATGAAGAAGTTTAAACCTTTGTGGGCTTCAGGCAGAACAGATTCTATTTATGCTTTACTGAAAACATTTTTTGAGAAGAAAAATCTCATAATTTTCTATCAATAGAATATATTTGTTTCTCAGTAATCAAAAGGAACTGTTTTATTCTCCCTCAAATTATTCCTATGTTGGGCTTTATGTTCTGATAGTATATGTATAGTGCACCAGATATGTATATCTTTCATTAAGCTCTTAAGTGAAATTCTTGATACTTTTTGACTAGAATTGCTTGATGAAGTAAAACAAATCCATCGTGTGTGTAACTGAATACTTGCAGTGGTTTATTTAAAACTGTACACTTTTTCATTGGTAGAAGTCACGTGCTAAATAAATGCTTTTCTCTGAAGAGTGAAAGGTTGCGTGATCTTGATAAATGTTCGCATGATTTTTTTCCCTTCCTACAGCACTCTTAGTCCAGATGTTGATCCAGTGCTTGCCTTCCAGCGAGAGGGTTTTGGACGCCAGAGCATGTCAGAAAAGCGTACAAAGCAATTTTCAGATGCCAGTCAGTTGGAGTTTGTTAAAACACGAAAATCCAAAAGCATGGATCTAGGTAGTGAGTGATATTTTTTCAATTTTTTTTTATTTGAACCTGATTTTCATGTTGTAAGTATATAGATTTTGTAATTCCAAACACATTGTGTGTATGCAGTACTACTGCACAGAATGTCTACTTGTGGGAAGAAAAATGCTAACTTAAATGCCTAAGTGACCTGTGTACTGTTTGTTGTTTGTAAGTGTCCATACATTCGAACGTTGTAGCCTTCTATATATGGTTATACATAAACATAATAAACAGTATTTATTAAAATGGAGGTGGAAAGTGCATTTTACCGATCCATTTAGAATAAGTGGGTAAAACTGTACCTCACTGTGATTCTGTGTAGCCAGGTTTATTCTCAGTTCATTGTTATAATGCAGTTAGTCTTAAAGGTCCTTCAGACTCTCTCATTTTGTAGATGAATTCAGAATTAGAAAATGGAACAAGTCTGACATCTATTTAAGATCCAAGTTTTAATATTTGTATCAGAAGCCCTATAAAGTAGCCACAGCTAAGACAGGCAATCAGCTAATCATTTTAACTCATAAACCAACTGAGAATAAGTAATTGCTAACGAGCCCATCTATTTTTCTGTTATTGAATTTAGATTCTGATTTGTGGACTCTAGTAACCTTAAACAGTGAGTTTTGATTGTTTAAACACACAAAATTCTCTACTTAGAATAATAAGATATAATGCAATTATAATGCAATTCACTACTTTACAATAGTTGTGAATGTCTTACCTACAATCCTTAACTCACCAACTTCCTCAGGTTACAGTAAGGTTGGTGGTATTACTTGTCTTGACTAGTTGCAATGTGCTAACGTGTAAATAACATATTGTACCTGCCTGTGATGTGAACATGACTGACATTGCATGAAGGTTACTAGTTTGCTGCCATTTCTGCCCAGAATGTTTGCTTACTGTTGCAGTTTATTTGCATGAAGTGTGACATTTCTAAGGCCCCCTAACTTGAAAAAGAAAAGGCAAAACAGGAGGAATGTTGGATGCATGTGGGGCATGGGCACTAACTGGGCTAACCGTTATGCATTTACCTTTTAACAGTAGCTGACGAGACTAAGCTCAGTACAATGGATGACCAGAAAACAGGTAAGAATTGACAGTAAGGCTGTTGCTATAGAAACCTTGGTCAAAGCAGCTTACCACAATTACAGAACTGCCAGTCAAATTGCATGAAAACATGAATATTCCAGTACTTGCATGGCTGCTTTCTATTGTTGTGAATAATCAAGTTGTAGAGAAAAAGAAAATTTTCTATAGAGACAAGTATCTAGGGTATTATATTCAGCCAGGTCATGCATGTGACTGTAGGCAGACACCTGTTTCTACACTTTGAACTCATAAATATTTGGAGTTGTTTGAAGTTTTTTGTCCTTTCAAAAAAAATCTTGGAAAACCTCCTCCTAACTTCAAACTGAAATGCATGGAATAGATGATTTGGAAGAGTCGAGTGTTTGGCTATTACAGTGCTAACACAGTGCTTGAAAACAATTATTTTAATTAGAAAACTGCTGCCTTGGCCTTAAGTGGTCATCAGATACATGTTGTGCGCTGAGTTGAAGATTATTTGTGCAAGTTGATTTGCTTTTGGAGCTGAAATCTGAGCCTTGTAAAAGAACAAAAGAATATGTAAATAGAATCTTTTCCATATACCATTCATTGTAATGTTTCTCAAAATGATAATGAGAAATAGCTTTCAAGGCATATTTTTATTAGTAATTAAAATAATGCACCAACTGCAATTATGAACCTTTATGATTTATTAATATAAGTTAGCTTTTGACCTATGGAATGCTATTTTAATTAGGCTAGATCCAGAGGACACCATAACATTACTTAGCTCTAATTAGGAACAATTCACCTTTTTAACCTGAAAATATTATTTATTTTAGCATGATTTAAGGAGTAGTGCATTCCATACAGAATTTACAATTACTAATTCACAACTGCATCTCTGTTTAACCAGACTTTATAACATGAGTAGGAATACTGAAAAACTGTAAGTAATCAAGTGATAAAATTATAATTTTTATTTGAACAGCTAAGTCTTCTGACTCTTAAAATGTTGAAGAATATGGCCACAGACTTGCAGCTTTACAAATTAAGAATGAGTACACAAAATTAAAATGTATGAATGTTTTGAAGTATTAAAGCCATCAGAGTGTGAATGTATGAATTGTATTAATGGTTGTGGTAATAATCAGTGCTTAGGAACTGCCTTCACCCCTGAGCATTATTCACATAGAAAGGAGTTAAAGATCAAACTCATAATTATTATAAATTATTTTTAATTTTCTTATTAACCTGCCTCTTTGAATGTGATGTGATTAGAATGGTATAAAACCTGTGTGTTTTAGTAAAATATGATGCCTAGGTTTTAAAAGTGCACAGTGGTTTTGGTGGTATCAAACAGAGGGTGGTATGAATTGAGTGTAGTTTTTCTCTACGTGTAACACCTGGATTACATTCCAAAAAGGAAAAAAATCGGACAACATGGGTGAAAGAGCATGACCATACCATCTGGACTAGGCAGTTACATATTTTTGCATAGAAAGTTCAGTGGCTGGAAAAAAGGAAAAACACCTTTCACTGTACTTTTATTTTATTTATCTTGCGTGCTTTTAACCAGGTTTTGTATATAAACACTGGATTTCTCCCATTACTGAAGATGGATGTGGCTGTTAAACAAACCACTTACTGTAGTTTGGCTTAAAAATTGTTGGGTTCTAGGGAAAAAATGCTTCAAATGTGTGGTGAACTATACTTTAATGAACTCTAGAAGCCAGAAAACTTCAACATATATTTACTTTAGAAAAGATAAAAACAAACTCTGTTACTGTCACAGTTGGACTTAATAGTATTGGCTGAAAAGGAGAGCATGGAACTCACCAGCCCTAGTTACTGTAATAGTTTTTTAATTATTTTTCTTTCTATAGTTCATTTGAATTACCTAATCCTTGCAGTGTTTACAGTTCATCCTAGAGGTTAGAAGTATATTCGGTAGCAATTGAGCATGGCTCATTTATAGAGTCCCAAGCATACTATAACTCTGGGTGGTTATTCGTCCATGTACACATTATGAAAATGAAAAAAAAAAAAAGAAAAAAAAGTCAAAGAACATTTATTTAAATTATTTATTTATTATTTCGCACAGTGCTTTTTAAGTAAACTGTTTTATTAAATGGAACCAAAACTAAACTCTTTTTAATGCAGATTCTTGCTTTATTCCTCCCCTGCTTTCCCCAGATGAAGTGTTACTCTCTTAGTGTCTGAATTGAACTAGAAATGGAAGAATTTATCAAATGTAATGGAGCAGATGTTAGTAAGTAAATAGACTGACTGCTAATGTCCTTCAAGAAAGTGTTTAGAAAGTAGACTTCATGCCTTTGGAAAACTGGCTAAATCAAATCCAGAGAAGATTTTGGCATCAGTTGCAGGTAGCATTTACTTCATAGTTCATAAAAATAATGTTTCAGAAAGGAAACAAATTGTCATTTTAAATGACTTAAAAGAATGTGCTGATGAAAAATTTACCTTATTGGCAAAAATTATTCACTGGAGGAAACATCGTATAGCCTTTGACACCACTAGTTTTGCCTTTGCAAATGGCCCAAGCGGATTTGTGTCACTGTATAAATAATTCACATAAGGTGAGATAAGTGGAGGCACAATGAGTCGTTAAACAGCATCAGTGCAAGGGAGAGACAAAGGACTTGGAGTGGGAAGCAGCACATGGGCTCTGTGTGTTAAATGTCTCGTTGGATCTGTAGGTACTGTGAAGTTACGTGTGACAGCCGACACACACAGCCATGCATGAGCAGGGGATGGGTGGCTGCGTGGCCAGGAGGACAAAGCTTGGCCCTTGTCCCCCAGCTGGGGACATAGGGAGTGGAGATACATGTGTGGTGGGCAGGGGCTGTGCTTGGCAGAGTGGTGTGAGCATGTCACAAAGCCCTTAAGAGATGGACAGGGGTGTGTAGAGCAGAGCCGTATGGCCGAGCGTGTGAGGAGAGTACGCACGCGGTGGCAGGATGGCTCCTGTGCTACAGAGGGATGAAGCTACCTCAAAGGATATTTGTTAAGAAAATCATTGGAAAGGGAAATTTTGATAAAATTCAAATTTTAAAAATGATAAAAGGATCCCTTTCATCCTCAGTCATATAAATATGCTTTAGGCAGATGTGTCTTTTCCGCTCGTTTTTTTTTCCTACTTTAAATTCTGGTGTCAAAATAGAAGTAGAAGTCATTCTCAGCAGATAACATTTCTGATGATTACCACCAGTGCTGTAAAGGCTGGAAGAAAATGCTGACATTTTTGTATTTAGAAAACAAGGTTTTGATGTGACTCATAAATTTTAAACAGAATCCATTTTAAAGAAAGTTTGCTTTTTCTTACCAGATTATCAGTAAACAACTCACTTTCTGGTTGGCGCATTCTAGTAATAAATTCTTCACTCAATTTACAGGGAAACTTAATAGTAGACTTGCTATGAAGTAACCATAGAAGATAAGATATTAAAATATACATAGCTTTATGATCACAGTGCTTAAATTGCTTGTGAAAGGAGATTTCTCCTTTTCAGATTCTGCAACCTGTTCACGTTTGTGTTCATGGCCACCCAAGTTCAATAATTATTCTTATAATTTCTGTAATCCATTATTAGTTTTACAGTACTCAACATTAGCTCATATCCAATCTAGCTTTTCCTTTGGGAAAGCACAACTTAAGTACATATGGTTCTCACAAAGATCTGTATTGGGTGTCAGTAAATGGAATTTTTCTTAATGTCCTTTATGAACATAAATGGGCACATAAATGCCTTCTTTAAAATTACTGTTTAGAAAAAAAACCACTTGGTAATTAGAAAAAAAATATATGATAATTTCATTTGGAAGGTTGCAAAGCAGAATGTGGAATAAGGAAGTTTACAGTAAGTTGCCATGTAAGAGGACACTCTTTCCTTTTGTATATGAAATAGGATCTATCAAACAACTGGTTTATGATATATATGATTGTCCTGTTTCCTCTTTTTTCCTTCAAAATGTTGCATCCATTTTTTTTCTGTCTCATGAACTGTTTTAAAAAAATACAGTCTTGAAAAGTAAAAAGCAAAATAAAGTCTCGCTTCTTGTGTACTGCACTTCTTGTGTAGTGGAAGAACAGCAGGATTTGGCATAAACTAGAAAGTGAACAGTTTTATAGGGAACTGTCTTAATTGGAGTTCTTTTAATTGGTAAAGAGAATGTTATGTGAAATGCTTCCCCTAGACTTCAGCCCATGTTCAGAAGTTTGGTGACCCTGGACTGCAGGTTGTTAGCACAGCTGGGAAGCCACCAACCCTCCCTGATCCCAGCTGGCCATTGCACTCTGGCCCCAACCATCCTCATGACCCTCAGCCCTCCAACACTTACAGGCTGTGAGTGAAAGGGTGGCTTCTTCTAGGAGATGTGAGTTCATAAAGAGAAAAGTTCTCATTTGTTGAGGTGTGTTTACTTTTGGCCAAGGGCAAGGCTATGGACTGCTGGGGGAATCAAACTGCAGGAGTTGTGTAGACCTGTGAGAGAGGATTTTTAGTTTGTTTCTATTTACAAGTTCATCTCTTAAGTAGGTCAGCTGAAGGGGAATACTTTGATAGCTGCTGTTTTAATTCATTTGCTCTGAGGAATTTCAGTTTAATGTAATTTCTCAGACTTTTCATAGCTGAATAGAAAATGAAGGCATTTGCTGTTTTGCTCCATCTTGTACCAAGTTAACAAATTACGTGGAGAAGACTTGTCATGCTGCTATTCTGCATCCTTTCTGTGGGGCCAGTAACCCTCTTCTTCCCCAACCAATACTGAATAGTTTTAGTAGTGTAGTAGCAGTTTTCCCCATTTTAAGGTAACTTCACATACCCTTCATAAGAACAGTGACTGGTACTGCCCCTCTTCTCTCTCCTAATATCTATCAGAATAGGGATCAACTTCAGAAGTTTATATTATTCTGAGACAAATACTTAAAGAAAAGTTTTCCTTTATTACACTTTTATTCACCGTGCTTTAAGACCATGCTTACTAATGTAGTGTTCATAGGTTTGGTGTACCTGAGGGTTCAGGTCTTAGCTCTGTCTCTCATTGGTGGCTGGCTGTGAAATTTATCTTTCTGTGCCTCTCTCAGATAAGGATACTGATGTCAACTGAGTAACAGCCCACCACGTGGACTGCTGTGGTGCCACAACATTTATCTGTTCTGCTCTCTCGGGGTAGAGAGGGCTCTGGTCTCATAATTTCAGGAAATGTAGCCATGGTGATGTTGTACCACCTCATCTTGCTCTCCAGTCCCAAATCCTATGCAAAATCTGGCCAAGACTGTACTACCCTTTTGAATAAAATCACTTTAAATAAATGCAGTGATTTTTTCCCCCCTTGAAATATTTCCCCCAGTTTTAACTTTGAGATCTAATTTGTGCAATTGTCAGGTGATTTGCACTGTGAGAGTGTATCTAAGAACAGAGGCTATACATTTAGTCCACAAACCTGAGAAGAAAAATCCAGATAGAGAAAAGCTTTTGCAGAATACTGCCTGGGGTTTCCTCTGGACATGCTGCAGCAATAAGAGCTGCCCTCAACCCCAGCTGTAATGCTGCCCAAACTTCAACGTGGTGACTGCCAGGAGCGTGTTTCTTTTCCAGACAGATAACTGGTATTGCTTGTCCAATTGGGTCCTTTCCACAGATTATTTTAAGCAATTTCACAAAATCTGAGCAAGTCAACTGATATTTCTTAGAAACATTTAATTATGAAATTGTTAGCAATTTGATGCAAGTCTTTAAAACTCAAACAAACAGTGTGTTCTTTGACGCCAGAAGTCAGGCTACTTTGCAAGACTCTCACTCTAAACACAGTAGGATTCATGCCCATAATCAGCTCTCTGTTCATCAGTTGCTAGTACAGATGAAATTTTCTGCTCAAACAAAAAATAATTAATAGTTTTGTTTAATTCCATTAGGTATGCATCTCTGTTGCTTTTATGAGCTACGTTTCTAAAGCCCCATGGTTTCTTTATAATTTAAATTGTTTAAAATAATAGTAATGGATGTTGGTCTCTCTTCACTGATTTGAAAAGCCAGACTTTGCTAATGTTGTCTGTTTCGTTGACTGTGACTTGACATACTCATTCGCTTCTGAGACCAACAAATCTGTGGAGAATTCCCTACAGATTATTGAGAGACGATGTGAATAATGTTAAGTGTGTCCCCAAAGACTTTCAGGATGGATATGCATAATCAAGCATGCAGTTCTCAATACTAATTCTAATTACATTTTTCCCCCCCTTAAATCACTAAGGTTCCCCAACCAGAGATGTGGGGCCTTCATTAGGTCTGAAGAAATCCAGCTCATTAGAAAGCCTGCAGACAGCCGTTGCTGAGGTGACTCTGAATGGTGACATTCCCTTCCACCGTCCGCGCCCGCGAATTATCCGAGGACGAGGCTGCAACGAAAGCTTCAGAGCTGCCATAGACAAATCCTATGATAAACCTGTAGCAGATGATGATGATGAAGGCATGGAAACTTGTAAGTAAACTATTCTGCGTAACGAATATTAACAACATAGGTTGATTCCTTCGGAAAGTGACTAAAGTAGTAGAAGATAATTTTAGGATTTTAAAAGAATAGAACTAACTTCATCGTTTTTTTTTTTAGGCTTTTTCCCATCATTTACATTAACAGATCGCAAAATTCTGTAGCTTTCTTCCTTTCTAAAATGCAAAAATAAGACTATTGGTTGAGTGTTTGCTTAAATTACGATGAAAATTTTCTGTAAGACAGCTAATTAATGTACTAATATAAATTAGAAAAAAATTTAGGGAGAAAGACAAATAAACCCACTAAATTTATGTTACAAAAATATATGTGTATAACTTTGAAAAGTATATTTGTAGTGTTGGGGGGGATAAAAAGAAATTACTGTCCTTTAATTAGAGTGAGTAAGGCTGGCAGATCTAATAAAATATAAAGTTAATGATCAGCTATTACCCACCCTAATGGGCATTCATTTACATTTTCAGTTCTTTAACCTGAAGTATGACCCAACATGTGGAGAATGTCATTAACATAAAAGAATCACTTCAAAGCTAACCTTATCATTATTGAACTATGTAAGAATGGGCTGGTAAAATGACAACTCGTATTGAATGAAAATAGTATGAATGGTAAATTACCTCAAGAAGGGGTTGTATTAAAATCATTGAATTTTTAACCTTCATGTTGTACTACTTTCAACTTGTCACACACCAGCAGAATTTTTTTTTAATCAACCTGCAGCTAGTTAGAAGTTTATGAATGAAGATGATGGTGGGAAGGTTGAAGTAGTAAAGTATTTAGCCTGAATGCTAATGGAAAAGGCTTGAAAAGGAATTTTTTACTCTCTTCTTTTTTAAAATTTTTTTAGTTTCAGAAAGTCTGTTTCATAGGCCTCATTCCCTAAATATACTCATGTAAGCACTTTTTTTTTTTTTAAATTTTTTTTTTTTTTTTAATCTACCTCTTTCTAAAGAGTTCTGAGCCTGAAAGGGAGGTCATTTTACCAGTCACTTTTCTCAGAGGTAGTTATGGACAGAATTAATTCTGTTTTGCTTTTTCAGCACCTAACGATTTCATGCAGCAGTGAAGCTAAATGCTGGTCTGGTGCTGCTGGCTGTCAGTCTATTTCTGGCTAGTAGAAGAATAGGTATGAGAAAATGTGATCCTGCTCATTTTCACAACCTGCATGCCTATGGTCTTTTGGGACGCAAGACCATGTTTTTATAGAAGGCCCTGTTTGGTGTAAACCCACTGATAGTAATATCCTGCTTTGAGGCTTACCCAGAAGTTACAGATGATTTAACTTCATTTGATAAAAAATATAGCAAAACTGCTGTCATGAAGCGCTTTCAAGATGAGTATAGGTTTATGAGATTCCAGTAAGATGTTTTGAGCTTGTTAATGCACTGCATAGATAGTAGCAAGGAAATATTTGGAGCCCTCTGTATCCTTTACGTGGGAGCAGTGGTGTCACGGTTTAACCCCAGCCAGAAGTCAAGCCCCACGGAGCCGCTCACTCACTGTCCCACCAACCAGATTGGGGAGAGAATTGGAAGAGCAAAAGGTAGAAGACTCATCGGTTGAGATAAAGGCAGTTTAATAGGGAAGCAGAAGCTGCACACACAAGCCATGCATACCAAGAAATTAATTTACTGCTTCCCATGGACAGGCAGGTGTTCAACCATCTCCAGGAGAGCGGGGCCCCATCGTGTGTAATGGTTACTTGGGAAGACAAACCCCCTCACTGCAAATGTCCCCCCCTTTCCTTCTTCTACCCCCAACTTAATATATTGAGCATGATGTCATATGGTCTGGAATATCCCTTTGGTCCGTTTGGGTCACCTGTCTTGGTTGTGTCTCCTCCCAGCCTCCAGTGCACCCCCAACTTCCCTGCCAGCATGGCAGTGTGAAAAGCAGAAAAGGCCTTGCCTCTGTGTAAGCACTGCTCAGCAACATCAATAACATCTCTATATTATCAACCCTGTAGTCAGTACAAATTCAAAACATAGCCCCAAACCAGCCACTGGGGAGAAAATTAACCCTATCCCAGCCAAAACCAGCAGCCAAAACTGGCTGAAATCGAGATGACATAGGGTGAGTCTTTTTGAGATGACACGAGTGAGTTTGGATGAAGTTGTCTAGCACTGGTGGACCAAGAGCCATCTCATCTCATAAGAGAGCAAGAGCGAGGCTGTTGTGAGATCTCACACAGTAAAGAAAGACTGAGCAAAGTGTGACCAAGCTATATGTGTAGAACTATGCCTTCTGTTGAGTTGTGTTCTAATAGCTTCCACATATTGTAATGAAACATCTAAGAAGTAATCCAGAGATTTTATGTGCCAGGTTCATAGAAGCAGATGAGTACCAAAGCAAATATAGTGAATTGGTTGGACAGAATTCAGTCCTCGAGGTCATCTTTTTCTCTTGGTGGCCGTGGGAACTTAAGAGCTGTCCCAGCCGTATGCTGCCTGTCTTTCTGAAAGCATGTCTGTATCTGTGTTAAAACTCAAAGAGGTGCAGTCTACTCCACTTTGTGTAAATTATATGTGACCTTAGATTCCAGAGAATTTACCAAATGGTATCTTCAGCTGGACAAAGCCTGGGCACATACGAATATGTAGGAGTTTAGCAATCTGGTCCTAACGTAACTAGTGCCTCACTGCTGCCATAACGACATTGCCTAAGTTTTTGTAAATTGTATTTAATTAATCCATAATTGTTTGAAATTAAAATCTGGCTTTCTCTCATTACGAAACCCAGGCAAACATGTTGGAGGTCAATTTGCTGATGCCCTTGAGGTTGGATCCATTTGTCTTGAATTTTTTTTGTCTTTCTCCTCCAAGTGTTTCAGTTTTAGGAGTGTTTCTTTGTCTTCCAGACTTCAGAGTAGCAAATAATAGCACTGCAATATATCGTATAGAGGAATTCCTAACATCATCATCCCATGTACAAAACCCATAAAAAATACGGGTATCATATGTGGCAAAGGGGCTGAATCTTCTAAATGTCTTTGCTGTCCTTGGAACAGTATGCTTTTGAATTACTAACTCCAGGGTGAAAATCAGATGCCAATGACCAGTTCTGGAGTAACATTTTAAGTATTTGAGAAGACATGTGTGAGTTTTAGAGGCTGTAAGGAAGGAACTTTTGTGGAAAGGTGTGGGTGTTCAGCTTTTACAGATCATTTTTCTTGTTGTTTTTGTCTTAGGTTCTTTTTTTCTTAATACTTGAAATAGCTGACTGGAAGCAAAATGTTTATCTTTAGTGTCATGAATGAGAACAAAGCATTTGGATTGGGAGAGATGGACAAACCTTTCTAATCTTTTGCCGAATCTTAATTGCTAGAATCTAGGGCTGTATTAAATATCACAATAAGAGACCTAGAAGCTTAGTGGCAAAATAGCTTCACATTAAGTAGCTTTGATTCCTCATGTGCATCTTTTCCATTTTATGGGCTAATTAGGAGAATAGCTTCATAATACCTGTTTGTGTAGTTCTCCGTAGCACAGTGTGGTTCATGAAATGACACTAGTTTTCAGGTCTAATTGATGTTTAAAATATACTCCAATTTAATTTTTTGGCTTCGACATCCCAAATGGGAGACACAGGAGGTTGCAGGAAAGGAAGGAAATAACAGCACCAAAATAAATACATTCTGCGTTTTGCAATAACCTAATGTCATTACTACAACATAACAAAAATTAGAAGTTTCATTTGTAGCCTGGGCTTGAATTTTAATTGAGCAGCATTTGCATTTGTTCTAAACACTAGTAATTAGGTGTATGTTAATTGCGGAATGACTGTGCTGCATTAAAGTGAAACACATTTTTTCATGTTGAGTCCTTTCAAGAAAACTGGAAATCACTTCAGTCCAATAGAGAGACCAGTGTTTACTCCAGGAGGACAGGCATCCTAGTTCACAGGCCTCAGTCTAAGCTACTGAGCTAACTGCAAGCAAACTGTGTATAATAGACAAATATACATCACAGCACCAGTGTGGAAAAGGAGGCAATATTCTCTCCATAGAATATGCAAAATAAATAATAAGCAAAAGCATTGTTATGACAACTTGTTCAGCAACTCAGCATAGCACAGTACACAATATACATTTATGATTAATATAGTGTATTGTTATATGAATATGCTCAAACATAGGTCAAAACTGGTTCATCTTTAAAATTCTACCAATGAAGTTCCAAGTAAAGAGTTGACTTCAAAATTCGTCAGAAATTTAATGCAGGGGATTTTTTTTTACTAATTATATTCGTTTGCAAGTACAATCTTTTAAATGTCTAGTTGGTTTTAACTGGAACAGATTGTAGCTATAAATTAATGTGCAAAAAAATTAACATCTCTATTTCAAAGTGTTTTTCTATAACTCTTTTAATAATAACTAAATATCATTCCAGACACTGATTAAGAAATGCTGTGACCAAAAAAGGTACAAGAACAGCTAGTACAGAGGCATGTATAGGACCTATTAGTTTCATAAAATACAGTTATATGAATATTAAAACTGTGTCTACATTTGAAAAGGTGTATCATCTGCTTTACTCATAGCAGTCCTGAAGACAAGTTAACATTAAATGCCAAGACCTGACCTTGTTTTGGTTTTGGGGTTTTTTTCCTTTTTTTTTTTTTTTCTTGGTGGTTTGTACTTCAGAGTACTAGTTGAGATTCAAAAATAGTTATTAGTGTTGAGATATATCTGACATGGAATGTTTTTCTTGAAATATGTTTACGTGATCTTCTGGTGATGGAGAATATTTACAGAAATCTTGATACTTGGTGAATAAGTACTAAGTCTGTTGGACAGTGGATTGCAATACTAATAAATAAAAAGTATCTCACAAGCAAGTGTCTGAGAGAGAAATGAGATGATATTGAATGGCTTTCAGTCAGTGATTTGTAGATTTTTTCAGGTTCAATGATTTACTCTTAAGGTCAATATGAATGATGACTAAGAAAAGCAAATTTACAATCTACAGTAGTCCATATATGAGAAATTTCTAAAGAATTATACTTTTCTGTTGGCTATAGAACAGTTGCTGAGATCTTGAGTAATATTAGCAGGAATAATATTAAGAAGTGGTAAACTAGGAAAATGAAAAAATTATTCTTTTTTCCTTCTATAACCTCTGCCCATTTCCAAATCTTATTGAGTGCAGAAGTTTTTTTCTTTTCCATAGACTCTGTGATCTATGTGACTTTTGTGCTTAAAGTCAGTTCTTTGGTCAAGGTTTAGACAGGCAAGTACACAGTCAGGGGTCATGCTCGACTAGGGATGGGAACATTTGAATTTGGGCCTGCTGTCTGTAACTATACTGGCTTGATATGAAAATAGTAACATAAATAATTTATAACAAATAATTTATTCTTATTATAGTTAGTAATTCTAATAAATAGTAATAAGTAAACATAATAACAATAATAAAGCAAAATGTTATTTTTCAACTTCTACTGCCAGAAGTTGTTTGGAGCCTTTGTATTCATTAGAGCTACAGGAGACAGGACTAAGTATGCATCTGTGATCCTAATTGCTGCTTTGTGCTGTCTATTGGAAAACTGAGAGATGATTGCAGCCCTACTTATAATGTGATGATATGAAATGTTGGAGCTCATGGAAAGTCACAGCTTCACTAGCCATACAGTGAAGGATTCTGACCCACCAGCTTGAAGTGGTTTATTTTTTTCTTACTAAACTCCTTGAAGAGTTTTCAGGTTTTTAATGGATTTTTTCTTTTGGTCATTTTTCTTTCAAACTTTCTGAACTACATGTGCTCTGTTAAATCTAACCTTGGGTATACTTTAGGAGTCTTGGTCTTGGATTAGAAACAGAGAATGAACACTTTATCTGTCCTTAAAGGATTTTACTTGTTCCGCTGGGTGAAATCTCCCCACCTGAATCTCCCAGGCCACCCCATCTCAACCAAGAATAGCAACAAAAATAAAAATCATAGTGCATGATGTGTTTTAAATGGCTCCAGGAAATGAAGTAGCATAACAAAACTATTATGTTACTTGTGGAAGAAGAAAAAGTCTTAAGGCTTGTGTTGAGGATTAACACTCCTTAATGACTTTCATATTTTTATGAGAGTATGACTAAGAATTTACCGACAAGGCATGCTGCACTGCTCTTGTTTCTTCTTGCAGATATTTCTAAAGCTCTCCTCAACTGATTTAGATACTGAAACAAAATGGGCCAATTAACATCGCTTTGCTAATCCTCTTTATTAATCCACACATTATTCAGAGTACCCACAAAGTACAAATCATGTTTTTCAGAGATTTGCAAAGGTGAATTCCTTGCTTTTAGTACTTTTGTAGTTCTAATGAACATCCTTGGAAACTCCTATGTGAGCAGATATTGATTTTTTAAAAAAATATGAGTATATTGTGGTTTGCATATATCCTGCTTCAAAATACTTTATGGAATATACCAAAAAACCTACCCTTGTTGTTTGTTCTTATCCCACTGATGTTTCTTAATATGTGCTTTCAGTGGAGGAAGACACAGAGGAGAGCTCAAGATCTGGTAGAGAATCTGTGTCCACAGCAAGTGACCAGCCATCCCACTCATTGGAGAGACAAATGAATGGAAGCCAAGATAAAGGTGACAGAAAAAAAGCTGGAAAGGAAAAGAAGAAAGATCGAGATAAAGAGAAGGATAAAATTAAGGCAAAGAAAGGAATGCTGAAAGGCTTAGGAGACATGTTCAGGTAGGTACTTTGCAATGAAATATAGAATGAATTATAAAAAAAGTTTCATCTTTTAGTTATTCATTATACTGTGAATTTTTGTTGAGGCCATAATTTACTATGCAAATACATACATGGATTTTATAGGCCCATCTCTCAATTTTTGAGCCTATGGGTGGTGTCATGAAAGGGAAGCAGCTCAGAACGGAAGAGATGGGGATGGCTGGCAGGCCAAAGGAAAGGAAAGACAAAGGAAAAAATGGTTTTAAACCACAAACTACTTGGTGTTGCAAAGAGTCTTTAGTGATGTCTAAGTCGTGCACATATCCTTTGATAAGTTAAACCATTTTGGGTTCTGTTTTTTTTTTTTCTTTTTAAATAGTGTACCCAAAGCTTATGTGTTACTAAATGAATGTTTTTCTTTGCTTTACTATTAAGACTGTTGGTATCATGGAGGCATGATTGAAAGAGATGAATCAGTTTGAGACTGAAAACCAGCATGCTCCTCTCAAGAAAAAGAGGATCTAAATAAGATTGTGTACTCTGAGAACCCATAGAGAATGGGTCAGTGACTGATTTTTACCAAAGACATAGTTCTTTGTAAAGGAGTCGTCTCTCCAGCAGATATAAGTAATCTGAAAGGAGCAGACTGCTGAGGGACACCCTGCTGTTGTGGGTAAATGGGGAAGCATGACAAACACCTTTGATCACTTATGGGAAGGGGTGAGAGAGCAAGAAAGTCAGTCTTTCTTTTAGCTAACTAGAGTAAGTAAATATATTTTGAAGAAACAACCAATATCAACGCAGCATTTGTTTGGTGTATTAATTTTTTCATTATTTAATTTTAAGGGTGAGGTACCAGTATTATTTTAAAGATTTATTAATGACTCTGCTCTGAAAACATGTAAAGAGAGCTTCAGTTAACTTTCATTCCATTACTTTCTTTATCCTGTAAAACATTAGTTGAACCTGTGTTGTAACTGCATAGTTCTTGAGAATTGTTCTGTGACTGTGAATCGTATTATGAGGGCAGTTCATGAAGTGGAACACTGCACCCCACTCCAGGAGAGTGTGGAAGATAGGAGATATAAAATGTTGACTGGTTCTTTTCTGCACTCTTTGCCATTTATATACAGCAGAAATGACAGGTAAAATTGAGGCACATTATACATGATAAATTCTATGGGCTCTAAGTTGTTGCTTGCTGGGCGCTTTGAATGCTATCTTGTGAGTTCACTCAGAAAGTGTTTACAGCAATCTAGAAAGCTTGGGCAGCTCCGTGGTCCAGACAAGTAACCTTTTCTGTATGCTTGATATAATACTTCTGAAATCTTTAATCTGGAAACAACAGTAATTTAATTGATAGAAAGATCTGACGATTGCTTTGTTGTTTGCTCTTCATAACAGTCAACATTTTCTTCAGTTATTTTTTTCCCTCACTACCATTTCCAAGTGAACTTTACTTTTGAGTCTCCTCTTAATTAGCACTGGGAGCAGTGCTATCTGGATGCAGTTGACTCCTCCTGGATCTGTAAATTAGCTTGCACCTTGTCAGCCCACCCAAGAGAGGTGTTCCTGCCAAGCAAGAAAATGCTGATTGAGGGAATTAAGCATTATGTCTCATTTCCACTTGGTGCTTGATTTGCTTTGTTGACAGGTTTCTCAATAATGTTTGAGAGATGGGTTTTGTTATGTCTGCAAGATAAGCTACTACTTCTACCTATAACATGCTTTGTTTTCTGTACATTTGACATATATCATAGATATCAAGTAGTCACTGAAAGAAGTTGTGTGATAGAAAATAACGATGACAGTAACATTTAAAATTCAAACCAGGATCAAAGCATAATTGGATGTTTTGGTTCTGTGCAACATTGTGATTTCTTTGTCGTTCTTTTTTCCTCCTTTTTCAATTTTTTTCTTCCTTTTCAGTGCTCTAATCTTAAAATAATCTTTCTTCATTAGAATGTATAGGCAAAAACACTCGCTGGATGAAATTACTGTTAACTGACACTTTATTCCAGTGTCTGTATTTAACCAAAGGGCTTTTTGTTGCCTATCTGGAAACTAGCAGCTCATAAAGTGGAGCCTCTGTGATGTATAAAAATAAGTCTCCTTGCCTTAAGTTAAAATTTTAGGATTTGCTATTGGGATCTTCATTAAACCGTAGTGGGAGATGGAAACTCCCAGTACAGAACCCATTTATCCTTTGGCATCTAGTCATCATTTCCAAGAAATTCCTGGATGATTCAGAGTTAAAATCATAAGTAAATCTTTTAAACACTTCCATTGTTTTACTGCTTGTATCAAACATAGTAAAGAGGATTGACATAATCATGAAGAACTGAAAACTGCAAAACTGTGTAGCTCTGACACACACAACTCCCATGATTTCCAAAGGACCTTTGCTGACACTGGGCTGTGGACAGTCTGAAAGTTCACCCTTCTCACTGTGAAATAAATCTGTCTGAGAATGTGTGTATTTCTTTTTTCAAACTGACATTTCAGCATAGAACAGGTTATTTAATTATTTCATTTGGCTGAGAAGTCTCTTCCTCTTCACAGATGAAAACAGGGCAGAAGCCTAGAAAAGTGTTGAACAGAAATATTGGTCTATCGGAGGAGATGCAGGTGCTGCAGTGTTTTGCTTACACCTGAGTATATTTGTTTTACCTGAACAGTTGGATCATTCCTGTCTTGACCCTTGAATGTGCCAAATCCTGTAGCCTGTGGGATGCTGTGCAATTCCTTCTTTTCCATTGTTGATAACTAGAGGGTGCCTGCATGTCCACGGCCAGCTGAGCAAATAGTCTTTGGGAAGCTGATATGAAATTCTGCTAATTTTTTTCTTTCACTGCTAAGAAAGCTTGAGTGGATATGTTTTGACATCAGAAGTTTATAAAAATCTATATACTTTTCCAAGTGCAATATGAAATATGTTTACTCTTTTCCGAGTCTGATTTTGTTTATTTTTAAGTAGAGATTTTGTTTCTTGATAAAAATCAACCTGACAAAAACAATCAGCAGATAAATAAGTCATTGTAGTGCTGCCTTACGAACAGTTTCAAAGTGTGCCTCTAATTAGCACTGGTAGGTGTACATCAATTTAATAGATTTTTATGTTGTGCGATTCTTTGACATTCCTCTCCCGAGAGAGAAAAACGATGTATGCTGCCTTTTTTTCCCCTCCTTTTGCACCTGTCATGTACAGAGTATTTTCATTTATGAAAGTAGATCCCCTCAAGATGTAAGAAAGAGAGCTTTGAGATGTTCATATTCATAGATTTTGGATGATGATGAAATGACACATCTGCTGTGCTGCTGATCACTTATGATCCCTGTAGTTCATTCATCCTTATTCCCAGTGTACAAGCTTGGATATAGTTGCTAGATGAGTGACTAGACTGGTGAAGTAATATAGGCAACAGAAGTGATAGCTCCACATCTTTCCCAGCTTCCTCAAGCTACATACAGTTTTCCTCTGTCGTCATCCCTGAACTGCATTTCTGTAAGACAGTGGTATCACTGTGTTTATATCACTTTTTTTGGGAATTAAATTTACTTGAAAGAAAGTAGACAGCCACACTCTTACTGGGAATGAGGGACTCTCATTGGTGAGTTTCATGATAGATAAAATATGTCCAGCAAGTGGTCAGTCTCAGGAAAGGATGTGTCTGAGGAATAACATCTTTAGAAGAAACTGAACGGTTAAGACATTGAGAATAACAAGAGAAAGAAGCAGCTCTGGGTTTCTAAGGGCAGGAAAGGGAATAGTAGGAAGGCCAAGCTAGCTGGTCATGTCTTGCTGAAAATACTGATAGACAGTCACTCACTGCCTGATAATAAAAAACTACAGAAACAAGTAAACCGTGATATGATCGGAGAAAAATGGCTTTTAAAATACATACGGTATGTTTGAGTTATGTGGGGAGCAGCTGAGGAGAACAAAAGATGGGGAATATGACATTGTATCTTAACCTTAAGTTTAAGCAAGAAATGTCTGCATCAGTTTTGGAGGTTGCTTATGAAATAGATGTAATGTAATTTGAAGCATTTGTGGATAAGTATGTTATATGAAATAAATACATTTTCTACTGTAGGAATTAATACCTAAGGATTAATTTAGGAATTAATATCTAAACATGACTTTTCAATGGAGAACATAAACACTGTGTATGTGTTCACAGAACAAGACAGCATGCTTAAAAGTAATCCTGTGCATAGGTGTTTTTAGTATCAGAGGCTGTGTATTTTAGGATCTGGCCTGTAATGTTGATGGAGATGTAAAGTCAGTATGGTAACTGATCTTTAATTCCTATCTTAACTATTGTAGCATGCAGGTGGGTAAATCGATACACTGAATAACCAATGCAAATGTAATATTACCAGATTAGCATTAAATTCTAATCCTAATTAGATTTAATTACATTTAAAATGGTTACTGGGAGCCTTGCAGCGTTGTATCTTCCAGTTCTGTGAGAGGAAATAGATAATTCAGTTTGCAACCTTGTTTAGCTGAAATCCGATATACTGTTGGCTTTTTTTTAACCCCACACAGCTGCTTCCAAGGTGTACTGGACATGTCTAGATTTATAAACATACTATTTGTAGCCCTGAATTACACATTTCAACCGTATTAGCCATCTGAGACCTCTGACTAGGCATTTGGGAGAATAACCTACATAGATTACTGTTACTTGTTACATGACTTAGTTGTATTGCCTATTCTGGTTTTCATTTAAATTTTCTCATTGTAATAGCTGTGAGGAGATGAAAAGCAAATCACAAAGGTTACGGCGCTGATTTGGTAATTGCCTTCTTTCTCTTTCATTTAATAACAATCTTCAGATTTTTAAACAGGCATAAGACTAAAAGGTACTGAGTTATGTAAAATACTGTTGAATTATACCCTAATCAGCAGGACTGGAAAATACCTCAAACTTGATAAAACAAAATCTGTGGTCTGACTTCTATCATTCAGTAGCTTAAGAAGCAGCAATGATGACATTTTCCTTGGAAGCATGACTAATAGGACTTCATCTTGGTGAATGACACCGATGTACAGGCTTAATAGAAAACATGGGAATGAGCTCCGAAAGTCAGTGGTTTTTTTTTCTTTAGTGCTCTGCTCATGGACCAAAATGCCATAAATCTTAAGACTCAGAACACAGAGGAGGAGGTTAGTGCTTAAACACCCGTCAGCTGTATCATTTCAAGCTTGGAAGGTTGTTGTGCACACACTGAATTGTGCCTGGTTTTGCTAATGCTCATATGAGAACATCGCTGACAGCTTGTGGTGCTTGTGCTGAGACTTTCATCAGTAACACTGAGCTGGGTCGTTGGTCAGGTAAATGGAATTTGGGGCTGTTTGTGCTCTGGTTTTTGCTTGCTACTATTACAAGCCAGCTGGCACAACTATCATTAAGTCCACATCTGCTTCCCCTCTTCTGCCACCAGCTAGAAAATGCACAACCTGCTATAATCCTAGATGCAGGATCTAAGCAGGATGTCCTTTCAGACTTAGGCGGAGGAGCACACTTCTCCTGGCTGCAAGTTTGATACTGTTGATGGCATTTTTTCTGTGCTCCTCTGGGCTACTTTGTCCTGATCTGTTTTCAAAGTTTCACCTGGCCACTGGGACACACAGCACTAGAAAAGTCACATGAAATCAGCCATGCAGCAAATTGTGATCTTTGATGGACAGTCACCCAGGACTCTTACAAGTGTCTTTCAAAGCATTTGCATATTCTTCACTTCCTTCTTTCCAATTAAAAATTAGGGACGGAAAGAGATAAGCTTTATTGGAAAAAGCTTTTCTTTTTGGAAAGGCAAACCATGCTCCATCCTTCCTCTCTGCACTTTTTCGCCTTCCTGTTTCCTGCTGCTTGATGGAATCTGTTCCTTTGAGGAAACGTGTTTCATTGCCTGCAGCCCCAAGAACACCGGCTTTTGACTAAGTTGTCACTGGGGCAGGGGGCAGTGGAATGGCAAATTTATGTTTCTAAACCAAACAAGGTTCACATAATCTGTCAGGGATTTAAGGAATGCAGCTTCATTAAGTGGTTAGTAAACTCTATGACTTTTAAATGAAACACAGAAAGCAGTGGTATGCAATTGTGCGAGGGAGATTTGAAGTGGGAGATTAACATAATCGCATGTGGCTTTCTAGTTTGTCACTCTGACAGAAAGCAGGGCTTTGCTCTGTGTATTCGTAACACTGGATTTTCCCAGAGTAAATCTTGAACTTGTAAATCTGATGGGGGTATAGTGTCTGAGAGTTTGGTTGTTTTTTTTTTAAATTTCAATAGGATCAGGGTTTTTGCTTCCAACATCCAGAAGTAAGCGTCAGGATGACTTGTTACTAGACACGAGTTCATAGTGGCTGCTAACATATTCTCCCAGTGTTCTTCCTTTGCTTGTCAGCGACTTTAAATAGAGAACCTTTGACACCTTTGACACCATCTTTGCCTGCAAAGCAAGTGCGGGAGGCAGGCAGGGTGACAACTGAGCCCTCTGCCATCCCGCCCGGCGTTCTGCACACTTCTCTTCCAGGATGGCTGGATGAATATAGAACGCAAGTGTCAAGGATGACACCTACTTTATAATCTCTGCAAAGCCAGCCTTTTCAGGGAAGAATTTGTTGACAGTTCAGAGATTTAAAGTCAATTTCAGTTTAAGCTCATATAGAAAAAGGATTTTTTCCTCCACCTGATGTGATAATTGAAGACTAACCAGGCAGTGCACTAGTCCATAACAAAGTATTGTAAATAAATACTGTCTTGAGACATGAAGTATTTGTTAGGTGGAAAGCTCAATTAAT
Source organism: Pipra filicauda (assembly GCF_003945595.2). NCBI lineage: Eukaryota > Metazoa > Chordata > Aves > Passeriformes > Pipridae > Pipra > Pipra filicauda. Next base: position 2,075,921 of record NW_024104310.1, read on the forward strand.
GACATTTGTTTCATTGTCTGTTGGAAAGATTCTTTGGAGGAGGTTTAATTCACTAATGATAGCACCTGTATATACATCATGGATGCTGTAGATTATGTTTTTAAAGCAGTCATCTTTGAAAATCGTGTTTAAAAACAGGAATAGGTATGTTGTCTTAGAGGTAAATGAATGCAACTTAATATATTTTATAGCTGAGATGACATAGGCTGTTAAGTCATAGTTTCTTGAGGTACTTAAGCTGGCAGCTGCAGAATAGCTGATCCTTTTCTAAAAGGCAAAGCTCCAACTTACTAGTGTTTCACTTCCCGGGAGCAATGATCTCTATTTGCAGTGTGTTGGCAGGCTGATGCTTCCTGTTAAGATGTCCATATGCCCCACTATTGTGCAGAGAAATAGTCCTTAAAGACAGAATTATACAAGACTTCAGTGAAAATGGCAAAGTGGGGATAAATGGCAAAGTGTGTGATTGCTGGAATAGAATATACCGGCATAGAAATAGGCAGTCAGTTCCCATATTTCCCTAAGTGTAGTATGATAGTAGTGGGTATAAGGCATGCCCTCATGTTTCCCTGAATGCGTGTAGTAGGTATAAGGCATTCAGAGGGCTTATTTAGGCTTTTAAGTTTTTATTGCAGGGAAAAATAAGAGGAACAAGAGTTTCGTAGAAACAGTAAGAGAGAAGGAAATATTAGGAACACAGTTCCCGTGAGGTATGCAAGTAGTATTTCCCCCACTTTGAATCTGTTGATGACTTCTTACAGAGGGGAAAAAAAAAGGTAGAATTAGGAGGAGCTGGAGAGATACTGAAAATACTACACTCTTACAGTGATTTGGGCAGGAAGGGTTCCCTGCTTGGTTCAGCTCCTGCTCACAGCAGTCCAGCTTTAACATTTCATCAGCTGAGTGTCATGCCCAGTTGAGTTTCAAATATCTCCAAGGATGGAGAGTCAGCAGCCTCTCTCAGCAGTGTGTTCCAGTGCTTAGCCACTCTTCTGGTGAAAAATATTTGTCCCTGGTAAGAGAAGATAGGAATAAGATACACTGAATAATTGCTGGTACAAAAAATATAAATCAATCCACTTGTACTTATCCTTCTCATAAAGCAAGAGCATGTGTATGTGCAATAAGGTTGTCATCCAAAACGTTTAAATTTTAAAGGACTTCTGTGATAGGTGATTACCCACCTATCAAGGTGGGTATTACCCACCTTGCTGCCCTCACAGGACCCCAAGGGTATAGGAAGCAATGCAGCTATGCAGGTATTTGTGACTGTGAGCAGGTCATGGCATGCTTAGTGTTAAGGAAGAAGTTATCTATAAAGAGGTTATTTTTATTGGGCTTCCAAGCGTCTCACTCCAAGTTGTCTTGGAATGGCAACTATTAGGATACTAAGCTTGATTGGCTGATATGGTACTAATAGTGTCTAATATGATCCACTGAGTTAGAAAAGGTAATTATTTTCTGTGGAACTGAGAAACAGTTGACAGAAATCTTCCTTTCCACTCTTTCATGCTACGCCAGAAAATGTCACCTGTTTTTTAATTAAATACATACATACAATTTGTGTTGTATTAATGCTGATACTTTTCATTTTCATCCCAAAGTATAGATATCTAGTAAAACCTCAGGCATTTGTGGTTCAGCCAATCATAAATGAAGGAAGTTAATCTTACTTTTGGAAGGGGAGAAAAGGTTAATTTTAATTCCTTTCATGTTTGGTAGATTCCTTAGAGTTTAATGTAAGAGCATAAGAATTTGGGTGCACAGAGTTGAAGGATACCTGGGAAGTCCCTGTAGCCCAATACTTCGCCTCTGACATGATCGGTAGTTGCTCCCAAAGATGAGATACAAGAACTAGGTGACCGTAAGGCAGTTCTTCCCAGGTCTGTCTTCCAGGCTTTCAGTGATCTGCAGCTCAGGGATTTCTTGAGACAGTGCCTTTGTGCTTGATGTATGTATATTCTGTTCTGGGCAATTTGTCCTATTAGTGATGATTTGGGGTATATTTACCTAATTCCAAAATACTAACAAAATCTGTACTGTGTCATATACAAAGATGTCTTTTAGAGATTGTGTAGAATGACTTTTTTATCAAGGAGCTGCTTTTACATTTCAAGTGCATAGGCCTGATTGCAGAGCACCACGGTAGATCTGACTCATTTTGTCAGTATTTTGTGGCACTCAAGTAAGCATGTTTGCAAAGTAGCGGTAGACCTTTTTGACGTACTATAACATTTCAGTAGTTAATGTAGTGTTCCACAGCATATTAAATTTTACTACTTCTGTGCAAACTTACAATAAGCAAAAGTGCAAGAAAACGCTGTAGATGTTTGTGAAATAGACCCTGCTGGAATGAATTCTCTTCAAGAGCTATTTTTACAGTGTATGTTTGGTCTAGCTGATGATGTAATTAACAGTAAATTTTGAAATGTTTCCTTCTGCAGACGATAAATTCATAGTTTCTACACACATTACTACTTTTTTCAGGACTTTTTTGTTATCAATCTCATAGTTCCTGGTCCAAAAAGGAAAAATACCATAGTATGGTTTCATGAAACTACTTGGTGAACTTGATTAATTTTGAGAAATATGGTAACATACTACTCTTTTAAAGGATTTGTATTATATGTTGAAAGCATCTTGGTATTGTTAGAGAAATTCTCTTATAAATAGCTAGTTCAGTCAATATATTAACTTCATAGACCTAGCTTTGTCAATGGAATCAGCATAGTTAGTCCTTATGTTTTTTGTTCTTGCAATACAAAAAACTTGTGGAGTTTGGCAAGTTGCTTAAACTTTGAAGAAAAACTATTTTCTCATTTTAAAAATAAGATAATGCCTGGTCCATGCTAGTGTCTCCAGGGGTTCTGATGTCCTGTGGTGTTTCCTGTATTGTAGAAATACAAAATATTTGTATGCTAAAAACGTATGCTACAGCTTCTAGATACTGGTGTTTAGTTTGAAGGTGGGTGGATGGTGGATGGATGACTGAAAATGTATGTAATTTTCTTTGTTGTGATAAGCTGTCATAAGTCGTACCTGCTAAGAAAGTGTCTAATCAGTAACGAAGTTTATGGGTTACCTCTACAAGATCTGAAAAAAGACAATTTAATAACAAAAAATACATCTAGAATCTTATCTTTATCACCAATTTTAAGTACCACAATAATGAAAGTAGTATATTTTTATAACGATTGCAAGTGCCTCTAGCGTATTCAACACCAGGTGTACCAACAGTGTTTAGAATGCAAGCTGAACTCCTATTACACATTTCAACAGCAGCATACCACAAATAAATCTCAAATATCTCTCAATGTTGTTATAGATGCTATCTTTGTCTTTAACCCATAGTGCTAAATCCTGAAATTCAGAGTACAACATGCTGGCACAAGCAGGAGTTTCAGCTGTAGTGTTAAAATTAAAGTATTTCTTTTCTCTGATGTTGCTGAGCAGGTAGGGGTACCAACAATTTAATAATCTGAAACTGTTAGGAGTCCTGATATTATCTGTGGAGCTCCAAATACTTTGCTGATTCTGTTTGCCTTTTATAATCCCAAAGAAAGTATTTATTTAAGGTGAATGAAATGTGAAGACTCAGTGCCATTTTCATTGTTATATTTCTTTAAGATTTATTTTGGGCTATATATTCAGAATAAATAGTGAGATGGCAGTGATAATTGCTGTATACTGTGCAGCACTGGGCATGAGCAGAGGTGATCTCATTTGGAGAAGAGCATCTCAGGAATCGGATATCTTTGATATCAAGATTAGGTTTATTTTAAACATCGTCTGTTTGGGTTTCTAAATAAATATAGGCCTAGTCACTTGTTTCTTATAGTGCCTGAGCAGGTACAAATCAGAAAAAAATGTCGGTGTGTATGGGGCTGGTCCAGCTCTGAGATGTTCTCTGCTAGGTGACTGGAACAAAAAAAACCAAAAAACCAACTCACCACCCCACATCTCTTGCCTATAGTCAGTCCCAAGCAAGTCCTGCTTTGTGCATCTTTGCAACCTGAAACAAATCTCTACTCTCAGCTTCACCCTAAAATAATCACTGGTGTATAAATCACAATTGATATAGTTATTTCAACTTCAGTTACCATGAAGACAGCTCAGGCTCTGAGTACTGGCAGCTGCAGGATGCCAGGCATCTCCAGGGCTCCAGGTAGCTCTGGGCAAGCCCTGACACCAGCTGCTGCAGGGACTTGCTGCCAGACTGCCTTCCCAGCAATGATCCACCTGAGTCTTAATGCATCTACTCCAGAGATGGTTTGTTCCAGTGGTGATGCTGCAGTGCAAAGTCTTGCTCTTCATTTTCCACCCAGAAGATACTGCATGTGTAAACTAAATTTTCATGCCGCAGGGCAAAATATCAGCTGATAGAACAGGCAGAGGTATGTGAAGCCAGCAGCAGCATGTTAACACTTACTAACCAGAGCCTTGGTTCAGGCTAAGTCCTGTGCCTTAGCTCTATCTTTGTAACAAACTTTCAAATTAATGTGCTTGTTATTTTTTCTCTCTGCTTTTTATTATAATGTAGATTCACAGCGTCAGAGAATGGTTTGAGTCGGCACTTAAAGATCATCTAGTTACAACCCCCATGTCATGGGCAGAGACACCTTCCACTAGACTAGGTTGCTCAAAGCCCCATCCAACCTGGCCTTGAACACTTCAAGGGCATTAAATTAATTGTACTCTAAAGGACCTTGTAAAAGTGTCCTATTAGTATTATTTATTTGGGTTTAGAATTAAGCTTTATTTTTTTATCCGTAAGGAGACTTGGGTGGCACTGTGGAACCCAGAACAAAATAGGAGACCCTAAGCTGTAGCCTGCAGCCATCAGCACTGGGGTGCTGTGACTCAGCAAGGGGACTTGTTTTTTGGCATTGTAGGCATCCTCTGAGAAGAGAATGACAGCTGCACACTTGTCTGGCTCTAGGGATATTCTGGTTAGAGTTGTCCTACAGATCTTACACTCTTGACTGTTGTCTCCTGCTGAATATTGTCTGGGGCTTTCCTACCTCCTATAATTGTAAATACATGAAGGAGGCTAAAAATATAGATACACCACCTATTGTTTAATTTACTCTACAGAGGTTATTTTCTAGGAGATGTGTATGAACAAAGATTTTTAGTAATTGACAGAAAAAGTGCTGACTGACTTATTAACATTTCTAAGTAATGAGACCTGTAGGGAAATTTTAATCTTTGGAAGCTTCTGGATAAACTGTGACTAGTTTGATTAATGTTTTATATGTCTATGTTAACTTTTGCTGATTTTATACAGAGTATCTGCTAGACTGCAAGACTTCAGTTGTTGGAATAATGTTACTGCAATTTCCTGGTCTAACTAGCTTGTGTGTTACATTTCTGTCCTCGTTTCTCTGCTGTTGCATGTGCTTAGCAAGCATTTTTAGTGACTTTTATGTTGTAGCTCATGTTTACATAAGGCAGGCCATACCTTATACGTATCAAGTGAACATTTTGGTTGTAAAATGGAGTTACGATGACTCTTCATATTACTGAGGGATTTTTTGTTCCTTTTCTGCCAGGAAAATATTGTAGCAAATTTTCCTTGTAACTTTTTCTTTTTATTTTCTTTTACTTTGACCATCTCTTGATGACCAGTAGAATGGGTGGATTTTTATGTTTCATTAGCATTTCTTATAAGGTCTGCCTTTAGAACAGTACCCATTTTCTAAATTATACTTCTGTAGGGCTGGAAAAAATCACGGTAACCAGATGCAGTATTTGTCTCTGGCCTGGCAAAGTGTTAGATTTAACAAAAGAAGCTAATAAAAATGTTCAAATTGACCCTTCTCATCACTTGGACTTCTTGGAGCTCAATCAATCACTCATTATTATCAGAGTTATTCACGCAGAGGCAGAAGTGATAGGATTTCTCATAATCAGCCCTTCAGCCAGACATAATTTGCAATTTTGAAGCATTGTATTTGGAAACAATAATGCATTAAAATGAACAGAGCAGGAATTAGAAGTACAGTTGAGAAGAGAATGTGTTGAAGAGTAGCCATGGTTTAAACGTTCTCTCTAAGCATTCTTAGTGGACACTGGTAATTAGAGGCAGACGATGTAATATTGTTAGCACCTAAATTGGTCCACAATTTTTAAAGTCCTCTGTGGAGTGTGACAAATGCAACAACAGAAGTGTACCCACCTTGCTGCATAGTTACAGGGCAGCAGTTGTCGGGGGGGAGTGCTGGGGTATAAGGTGGTGTCACCTGTTTGGCACAGTGTGAGTGAGAGATGGTGGGCTGGACATGGCACCCAGTGCACTGGCATGTAGCATTTTACTTTGACCAAGAGAAGTTACTTATGTTATAGAAGAAGGACAACATTGTACTTTAGATTGTCAGACACCTGTTAATAGTGGCTGCTGCTGCTGCTTAGAATTTGGGAATTTTTTGTTATCCCTATGTATGGGATATTGTTATCCTATTATGTATTGCGAAGTAGAGGATTGTATGTCAGCTTTTGTGGGTGCAGTCTGTGAAAGACAGGTTAACATACTGCAGGCCTTCACTCAAATTTTTTCAGGAGCTTGCTCTTTACTTTGCAAGTGAGGCTTTATTTTTTTTCCCAGTTTGTATTTACAGTTTTTCAATTACAGTTTAACATCTTACTGCGCAATACTGCATTTTAGAATAGTGCACTGCAGTAATGATGGGCACATTCTGTCAGAGAGGTGGGACAGGAGCATTTAAATCACAGCAATGTAAGGATATGTTGCCCATTAAGATTAGATAGATAGATAGATAGATAGATAGATAGATATAAAGAGTGGATTCGTTTGGCTGTATCACAGGTATGAGCTACTTTCTTCAATGACAAGCAGCACATGCTTAGTGTACCAAATTTAAACTTTGGGCAAGTCAATAACTACTCTCTTTTTTGAATAAATCCACAACATTAAAGAGTTTTGGTCACAAACTTTAAAATGCTTAGAATATTATGAATTGTCCATTAAAATGTCATGTACTGCTTCTGTGGTTGCTCCCATCATTGCTGATTGTTAACAAAGTTGTGCCTAAGCAGAAGTTTTCTTTTTTTATTCCTGATTCCTTCAGGGATACCACAATCCACAGTTTAACAGGTTTTGGCTGACCACCATGAAAATGAGTTATTTATGGTGACTTTTAATGTGTTGTGGTATTGCTTATTGAGTAGATTTGGACATACAACAGAAGATTCTCCTGTCTGTTTGCTATCTTGCTACTTTTTTTCCAATATTATCGTTGTAAAATTATCTATACTTCCTTTGACCTTCTCAACCTGCTTTTAAACCACAGTAGTTTGAATTAGTTGTTAGTTTTTTTCTTTTTCTTCTTTTTTTTCTTTTTTTTTTTTTTGTGACTTATTTATCTATTTATTAGAACTGTCCATGACTCCAACTAGCTTTAGGCAATCATGAGTAGCAATGCAAGAAGATTATCTTTGGTTTAGAAATTTGCAAACAGATGGTCTTTCGGTAAAAGAAATCTGTTTTTAAAAGTTCCACCATTTTATGCTGGAAGTAAATATTACAAATGCTTAAGTTGTGAAAAGAGAGCGACTTGGTGTGAATAATATTCTGCCTGTTGTGTCATGCCTTTCAGGAAATGTTATCAAAACTGTTTATGAAAATAATTGAATGAAACCTCATGACATGTCTCTTGGTTTGGCATCATACCCATTTTCTATGAAGTTGGGATACTGACTCATGAAGACAGGCAGATTAAGCTTCACTGGCTGGAAACAGTTACCGATTGCATATGTTGTTTCCACTTCTTTCCGGGAAGTTGTTGTGCGAATCACCAGTGATGTTGTACATGAAGTGTTGTGATGTATGTGCTGTCCTGGCTGTTGTTTTTGATAGACTTATTTTGGTGAGATGGACTAGAATCCCCACTTGAACGATGCTGAAAAATGGTTTTTAATGTTTGGAAGGTGATGCAGAGGCTGTTGGGAGAAAATGTGTGAATATAACATAGACCATCATGTGCTTTACAGTACTCAGGCCCAAGGTGACCACTAAAGAGGGCTGATAATTTGCAGTGATAGCCACTTCGGTTCTCATGGTTTGAATTTCTATGTTTGTGGCTGAGCTTGAAGGCAATTTATTGCTCTGAAGAGGTACAAGTGTACCTTTTCAGGGTATTCTTCATTTTCATGAGTTGCATATGACCTTTTGTAGTGCGCTTTTCTTGGTTTGTGACAGCAGAGTTCCCCAGCAACCCTCCTGGGCAGGGGTCTTCTGCTGAATGTTGCATGAGAAAGATTGCTGCTTTATCAGTTTTAATATAGGTGAAGAAACCCATGAAAAATGAAATTATAAATGTCTGTTTTAATTATGCCCACAAGCTCCTACATCAAGGTGCCTCTACATCAGTGCTTCTGTGTCATCTCAGGACAGTGCTGCTGCTGAGTCACTCAGCAGTTATTCCACTCCCTCCTAACAAGTAGAATAGGATCTACTAATTTGATTACATGTGATAACTGGCTATTTCAAGAAATCCATTGCAAATATGTAAATATTTGCATTTACAAGCATATTTTTAAAAATAGCACTTGCACAATTTTGCTTGGAAAGGAAGGCTTGTAAACCCTCAAGTCATCACTACACAGGGTGATTTGTGTTTGTGTGCTATGTTGTCCTTGTTTATGCTTGTTAAATTTTTTTTTTAGCAACAGAATGGTTTTGTGTGTCACAATAATATTTTGCAATATGAATCTCATGATTTTACTGATACAGCAGGGTGAAAGAGATTGCAGAAATCATTGCAAAATCCTTTGAGCAGGGTTAGGTTATGTGCGTCTGTGTGCGCCTGTGAATACTTCGCTACTGTGGGGAAAAGATCATGCCTTGAAGACAGAAAACACTGACAGAATATCTCAAGACACTTACCATTTGTTAATTTTTAATGATGGTCTTTTTTGTATTAAGGAACATAATGCTACTAAACTTCTGTCTCAATCAATTTTTGTGTATTTTTTTTCATTAATCAACTAATGCATGTTTCTTCTATAGCTCTTTATTCTAATGAAATATGTGGATGATTTGGCAGACGACAATGATCTCATCAGTAACGCATCAGGGTACAATCCATTTAGCAGATTATGTGTATATTATTTTTGTTATATCAAGGATGCTGATGTATATTCCTTTAAAATGAATCTATTTTTGAGATACCTTGTAAATTGAAATTTCTCTTGCTACCACTCATACATCCTCCTTTCTTCACTTGTTCTGTCTGTATTTATGTCTATTTTTGCAAAATCATTTATGTGTTCTCTATGTCTACATGTGTATTTTATATACATTTAACATTTTTTATATATATGACATCATGTCGTAGCTTGAGCTTGTTCTTTAAATGTTCTGTCTTCTCTTTTTAGTTACTCTAATGCATTGGCCCAAAGCCACTGAAGGCAATTCCTAGTCAGTGCCTCTCTGTTCTGTGTGATAGGCTTTGGATTAGGTCACCTCCTAGTTGGTGACAGTCATTCAAGTAAATAAGCCTGAAAGTGAACCAGCTAGGGACCGACAGAGAGGTTTGGGTATTCATTTTAGTTTGATTAGATTATCCAGAGTTCATAGGATTTCCTATTTGAGGGCCAAGCTTACGGCATGTAAGTCTGTGTTCTTGTCTTTTTATTAATAATAATGTGACAGACTAGTATCACAGGTCTGAGGATGGTCCTTCCTCTGATGCGACTTGGCTGTTATATTCTGGCGATCATATTTTAAAAAACAGTCCTCTTACAATTTTTAATTTCTTCACTTAATTGTGATTGCTATTGTTGGTTGAATTTAAGGATTAAGTCTGTGGATCTGTGAATATAACTTTGAGCATTTACACTTATCTGGAAACTTTCTCTAACCCTTAATGTAAAAGGAGAATTAAGAAGCTATAAATTAAGTAGAACCCTGGAGTATCTCGGCAATTAGAGTGAACAAGATTTCAGCTGCTCTCTTTTATCAATTTCTCACAGTCTTGGACAGACAGGGTATTTTTAATTTACAACCTGTATTTCAATTAGTCATAGAAGTTTTTTTCTTATAGCTTTTGCTTGTACTGTTACAAAATAAAATCAAACTACTTTTTAGCTATACTTTTAATAACAGGATTTAAATAAGAGAGCGGCTGAATAAACTAGCTGTTATGTGAGGTAAACGTTGTTACTATTGTAAAGAGATTATTCTGTAACCATACAGTTTGAGTCCTCAAAGAAGTATTAAGCTATGTCTATGAGAAGATATGTTTATGGACAGAGTGGTAATTTTTTTATTACTTGAGGTTTGGAGGAAAATGTGCACTTTTTTTTTTTCCTTTATTTTCCACCCTCATTAATAATATTCTGTGCTCTGCTTCTCAGAATTGAGATTGAAGAAAGTGGTGGCCTCAGGTCAGTGTTGTGCTCCTGTGGCTGCAAGTGCTCCACAGTAGCTGGTGCAGCTCAAGCTTTAGCAACAGAACTGTTTTCATCATTTATATGACAACTTTGTGAGGCAGTAGTGTATGTAATTTGGTTGCACATCATGTAGTAGCTTGTGTCTGTGCATTGGTATCTTGTGCACTGATTTAGGTAGGGCTTTTATAGCTCACAGTCAAATTGTTGGCACTGAACTTAGCAAGTGACAGAAGCTTAGAATTAGATTCTCAGGACTGTCAGAACATCAGTGCCACAGATGCTCCTTTTCTGCATGGTTTTGGTTTTTAATTCCAACAGTAGTTTTTACCTTTGTTTTTAAGCACTGTCCTCATTTTCACTAATGCAAGGAGCATTGCTGTGCACAGATGCTGAGTGGTGGAGTTTTCATGTCTGTATCAGAAGACAAGTTGTCATTTCATTTGCATTTGTAAGAATTGCAACAAGTATCCCAGCAGCCAGCCTCACAGCTATGAGAACGAGACCATCTCAGGTTCAGTCAAGTGCCTGACAATCACCAGGTGCTTCAGGCACTGCTAACCAGCTGCACACAGCAGAGAACAGCTCCTGTGTCTGGGGAGGGAGCAGCAAGGGCTGGGATCACAGTACTTGGCTGTATCCTCAAGGCCTTGGGAAAGTCTAGAATTTCTCTGGCATAGGACAAATGGATGGTGACTGCTATTTTACAAGGGCGATATCATTAATGATTGAACTTTGGGAGTAACAGCCTTAGGTTGTTATCAGTAAGTGAACAGTCGCTTCAGTGGGGGAACTTATTATGCGGATGTGCCAGGCCATTCAATGTATGGATTAGGGAAGAAATAACACTGGAAGCAGTAAGGTTCCAAAATTGCCATGGGTCATGTATGGGACATACATCCTAGTTCCGTCTTTCCTTCCTTTTGAGTATCTGAGCAGTAAAGAGGTAAGATTCACAATGATGCAAAGCCTGGTGGATTGTGGAGAAGGTGTCACACACACTAATGTTCATGGGGCAGGTCAGGGACTATGCCAGTTGCACTTGTAAGAAGGTGAAACTTTTTCATAGGTAAACCAGTTCTTTTCGTTGGGCTGGTGCATTCAATTTGGGGCGTTTTAAATACTGGGAGTAATTCTGGGAACCTGACCCATACTTGGCTTCTTTTGACTCACACAGCTAAACAAGGGCCACCAGACAGCAGCAAAAAGGGCTTTACCACTGGCTGTGAAGACAGTACATAGTATCTGTGGGATGTGCATTTGGTGTTTTGAAGGGCTATTGCATAGGCTTCTTGAATTTCAGTGGTCTGAATAGTCTCATTTCTGAGTGTCCTGTTTTGCTTAATATTCATGAATCAGTGCAGGAAACATCTACCTGAGGAAATTAGGACCGGTGATTTTGAATAGCTTGTCACCAGTGTAGTCACACCACAGTACAGTTGATGGAGTGTTAACAGCTAGCTTTAATGCTGTGTCTTAGCATTGCTGAATGTTGCTTTTCTGTAGTTAAACTTAGCTTGAATATGACTGTTAAATAATTTATAAATGTCTGTTATAAATTTGGTGGAGAGGATGCTGATTTGGGCTGTGGGTTTCATTATGACTATAAATCACACTTCATGGAGCAAACAGTTTTAATAGAAGTAAATAGCAAACACACTTAATTGCTAGCAAGAGTAATCTTGCCAAAGACTTTGAATGATGTTTGGAGTGGGGAGTGTTGACTGCTCCTACAGAAAAAAAGGAGGTGGGGAGTGCGTACAAATGTATCTCCATCACAGTTCTTTTCAACACCTTTCTCAAGTGCTTGGTGACTCTCTCAGTGTCTTCTTAAGATGCTATCTCAGCATCTTAGAGATGCTTCGAGATTGTTAATCCACAATTAACAATTGTGCTAAAAACACAAAGCCACAGTCAGGGAGGGGGAGTTCTAGTGTAGGGACTGGGTTCCTAGTGTAGGGACACTGCACTTAACGTTGCTGAACTTGTTGCAGGCAGTGGTGATTATGGCAGATATATCACTTCTGCGGGTGACAAAATCCAGAGAAGGCAACTTTGCAAGACCAGCGTGGTTCATACTCTGCTAGGCTGGGATGACCACAGAGCTTGTCAGAGACGGGCACTGGAAAGTCTCCGGTCAGAGCGGGAACAATATGACCACCCTTTGAAATGCCTGGGAAAGACCAGAGATGTCTTCCAGAGACTTTATCAGAACGGTACCGGAGGGCAGAAGAAACATTCTTTCCCAGAAAGAAAACCCTGAAAGAGAAGAAGGGTTGTTGCCACACCTTGCTCATGAGTCAAAGAAAACTGAACCCTCTGAGTTCTGCTCTGTGTTGCTGCATGTGTGATACCTACCTCTGCCTCTGTGGGAACACAGCATGAGTGCAGTGTGCTCTGGACTTGGGTGGTTGGATCTGGAAACTCAAACCATTGAATTTTGCTAGTTTTGGATTACCTGTTAACATTAGAAATGCTCTTCCCACAGTCATGCATCTTGACCATACATTTACTAGATTGCTTACAAGGATTATTAGAAATTTCCTGTGTACTTTATTTTTCTAATAAGGTATTGATTTCAGTATATATTTGTTCATACTTGCAATGAATTGATTTATGGTGGCAGAAATTCTGTTTTGCTGCCAAAACCTAATGGCCACTAGCTAATGCAATTTCCCCCCCCCCTTTTTTTTTGAAACCACTAGTTCTTTTTCAAAAATAAACTGGGTAGTCCTGAATGTGATTCAATTGCTTTGCCTAACATTTTGAATGGGTTGAGGAAGGACAGGAGACAGAAGCCAATGTGGGCATCTCAGAGATGCTGTGCTACAGTCACACATATGTTGCTTGTCTCCTCACAACTCTGTGTCTTCTGTTAGTCAGACCTGTGCTACCACCTCAGGCACTCTCTGTCTATCAGGGTGAAATGGCTCAGTTCCACTGTTTTTCTGCCAAAACTCCTCTCTTAGATAGAGGTTTTAGGGCTATTTTAAATTAACCATTCTCTTTTGTCTGGTGTACAACATCCAGAACTTGATTTAAATCTCTTGTGTCATATATGTAAATGTTTTGTATAATGGTTTTGACTACTCTCTAATAAATGAGTGGATGTTTTAAAAGATACACCTTGGTGTTTTGAATGAGTGAATTTAAATATGTCAGTTTTACGTATAAGAGATTATAAAATCAGAGACTTTACCTCTATGTCCTATTTGTATTTCTTAACCATATCATGTCCTCTGCCTATCCCTTTTCAGGTGGTTATTAATGAACAGTTTTAGTTTTCAGGTGCCTGAATTACTTTGGAAATGAGAAATCTGGGAACTGTGGAGAACAGGCACACACTTTAAAGTTTGTGTACATGCTCCTATACTTTATTTTTGTGTTGTTGTGTTTTTAAAGAGCTGCCCTAAGAGCCATAAACATGATTACCAGTATAAATATTATCTCTCAACTGAGTGACCAGAAGTTAATCGTTCTGCAGGATTGCTGTGTGATGTGTCTTCAACCCACACAATGACTTTGTACTAGAATCAAAAGGAACAAATGGGAAAATATTATATTATAAATGCCTGCTGGATTCTAAACATTTTAAAGAGGTTACATTAACAGGTCAGAAGAAAGTTTTAAGAACTCTGTGGTTTATTTCACTGTTTGTGAGCATTTGGGATGTCCTGTCTGCACTATTGCTGGACATGTTTCATTGCATGTCTCAGTGCTTTTATTTCACTTTTGATGTGAACCTGAGTATGAAGTGCCACAGTGTCATTCAGCTCACAGATGAGCATTTGGTTTAAAAAAAAGTAAAATTCTTGCTGCTTTTGGTGTGATAAAGGATACCACATTTAATTGGTATATATAATAAAATACTGTTTAATAGATATGTGTTAGCCCTTCTACCTTAAATAGAAATTTTTCATCTAAGATTTAGATCTATTAAAAGTTATATTTAAGTGTTTGTTTGGTTCCCTCTATACAAAAGTCATTTCTTTCAGAATAGGTCAGAAGTGTCTTAAGAAATATGCGTAATTTTGTCCTAATAATAACTGAGTATCTCAAATGCCAAATTCTTCTCTGTTGAAAGTTTAAAGAAAACAGTGGAATGTGCAAATATGGAAGAAATCTAAAGTACTTGAAACTTAGCCGGTAGAGGGGAGAGGAGACGTGAAGGGGTCAAACCCTGGGTTGGCAGCACCTCGAACTGTCTGGGACAGCCCAGCCAGCTCCATCCCTCCCCTCACCCTCCTGGCTCTGGAACACCCTTGGGAGAAAAGAGTCACGAGCAATAAAGTTTAAAAAAATCTTGGTGCAGAAAAAAGAATAAATTTACATTCTTGAATGGTGTCCACTGTGTGGTGAAACTGCCCTTGCCGGGCAGGTGCAGAGGGCAGGACTGAGCTCTGGGCAGTTGTCAGACGTACAGCTCTGTGTCTCTCGAGGTCCATATGTGGAAACCTTTGCTTAATGTGAACCTGAGTTGCACTCTTTGGCAGAGATAGTGTTCTAAAACATTGACTGTGTATTTAAGAATAGCAATCCCAAAATCCTGGCATGAAAGAAGAATGTGGTCCAATTATTATTTTTTCTGATTGTTCTGTTCTTTAATGAGGAATTATGTAAACTTTTAAGGGGAATGAAATAAAAATAAAATTAAAAAAACTTATGCAAAAAAACCCAGAAGCAGTCTGAAAATATTAAAAATTGAGATTCCGAGGTCTTTGCACTTTCTTTTCCTGGTTTCCAAACAGTCCTTCTTGGAGTACTCTCTTTGTCATAGGAAAAGGAAAATACAGTTTTGTTCATTTCACAAGTTAGATTCTTTTTTTGTGTGTTATTAACAGGTTTGGCAAACATCGCAAAGATGACAAGAGTGAGAAAACTGGTAAAATAAAAGTGCAGGAAGCTCTTACTTCAGAAGAGGAGAGAATACGAATGAAGCAAGAACAGGAGAGGTAGACTTCAGTATTTGCTTAAACCTTGATAGAGAGAGTTTGTCTTTTAAATTAAATAACTGAAGTTCAATTTTCATTGATGAAATTTCCCACATGTTGATATGTTTACCTACTTTAAATAACAAGACAAAGCTGGATTTATTTTGGACATTAGTATCAACAGCTCCTTTGGCTGTGTTAAGCATCTTTTATAGACCCAGAGCTCCCTTCCTTACTGAGGAGACTGAAGTAATAAAATGAAATGTTTTCTCTATATATTCTATAACTGATTTTCTTGACATTTTCAGAAAACAAATATTTATATAGAATGAAGTCTGTTTTGTATTTTTCTTCAAAGTCTTGCATATCTAGTTTTTTCATTGATAAATTTAGGAAAAAACTAAAAATTATATTTACCAGTATATTTGTCACTGGAGTTCAGTCTATTTATGTGCCATGCAGTCTGTTTATGGAATGATATGTATATTAAACTGCTAATGTTAAAAATGAGTGGTGAGTACCTCTATTTTTCCTTGTCAGCTTTCCTTAACATAAAAGACCCTATATATTATAAATGTCATATGGTCTTCTCAGTATTTCCAGTCTACTTTTCGTCCTATCTCTTGTAATCCTATATATTTTGGGCCCAGACTCTGGTGTCTCTTAGATGAATTTAGGCAAAATCTTGGAAAGCTTAGGTTATATATTAACTAGTATTCGGGGATGTGTGTGGAGAGACAACCTCTTTGAGTAGCATCACTTCAAAAAGGAGACAAACTTTACAAAATTTGATTGCTAAATGGTAAATAGATTCAGACACAGTTAGCAGTGAAAGTGAACCATTAATTAGAATTATTTATCTAAAAATCATGCTATAGCTCAGCCATAAATTTAGAATCGATGCAGAAACTCTGAAGGGAAATTTTGTTGTCTTTGTACAGGAGGTATCACTAGTTAGTTGTCATGGTTCCTTTAACCATCATCTCTATGTACCTTGGTCTTCTGTGGGTAAGAGCAAAAGTTATAAATGATGGCTTCATCAGTAACAGCTCAGTGGAATAGCAGAGCCACAGTAACTCCTGTGTAGTCTCCTCAGTTATTCCTAAAATGGTTTGCTTTCAGTTCTTTTAAGGTTGAGTGACTTACATTACAGTTAAGGCAGGCTAGGAATATGCATTCATTAGTTTTACTTGTTAAACTCCAGAAACTTTATCATTTGTGACCATCCATTTAGATTACATTATGGGAATTTTTTTGCTCTTTAGCAAATATACTAGCATAAATTGATGTAAAAATTTATTCATGTCCTTCTCCATCCATTCTGACTGTAGAGGGTGGCTGGCTTACAGTGCCTGGATGTTTTTTACTTGTCTGATAGGTTTTTATTTTCTCTTTTTTAACAAAAGTGAGGCAGGGTCATTAAATTTATTCCTGTTTTCAAAACTAAAGTGCTTTCAGATTAAATGCTAAAGGGGAAGACTGGAATTGAAGGAAACAAGTGACTTTGGATATGAAGGTGATTGTGCAGCCCACTTCCCTTTATGCATGGGTAGAGCAGCCACTTGGTGGATAAACTCCTGCCAGAGGTGCAGAGCCATGAAATCTGCCTCCATTGCTCCTGCCAGCTCAGGGCAGGAGGACAGCTGGCCACACACACGCTGCCCTGCTCCCTGGTTCATACACCCTGCTGAACCCCAGCTGGCCCTGCTTGGAGGGTTTCTTAGTAACATTAGGCCCCCAGAAAATTAGCCATATACGTTTAACCAAAGAAGAAAGACTTTACATGTGAGTTAGTAACGTTTTCTCTCTCTTCATTCTCTTTCTTTGTTTCTCTGTGTCTCTCTGTCTCTCTCCGTAAGAATGGTGAGAGTATAGACTGTCCATGTGATGATATAAGAGAGGTTGCAATAGTCACGCTGGGTACCAAGGTAGAATTATGAAATTATTTGTATAGCCCTCAATGCATGGAGCAAATTCCTAATCCCTGTCCATCAAGTTGTGCTAACCAATTTGAATCTTTCCTACAATCTCACTCCTCGTTTGTTATAAAAACAATTTTAAGTGTTCACTGAAACTGCAGAAAATGCATGTGCCAGAACTTCATAACAGCTTGATGTTACTGTAACATGGGTCCTCCTCCTCCCATTACTCTCTCTCCCTGTGTATTTGCTTTCCTTTGTGTTATAAGAGAATGCAACTTCTTTGGGGTAGTGGCATGTACAACTAATAAAAGATAATAAAATAGCAACCAAATGTGTGAGGTGCTTCCTTATGTTTCTGAAAAATTCAGATGTTGATTTGGTCTACAGAGGCTAAATATTTTTGCAGTTAGATTGCAGAGAGTTTCCTTTAGATCCTGTAAAATTATGATGTTAGATACATGCTGTTAATGAAGAGTACTTTTGCAAATTAACTGAACAATCGCTCAAAATGCTTACTAGGAGACAGAGTAAAATATTGCTGTCAGTGTTGGCTCATCATGGCTGCTATTTTAACTTTGTTTTCTGTGGGTTTTTTTCCCCTCAATTCTTTTAGCAATACAATTCACTTGTTCCATTTTGATACTATATACCTCTAAAATGATGCAATACTTTGGGGAAATAGGTTGGATTTAATGAATTTACTATGTATGAGAGGCTAGGAGCAAAAATCCTAGGGGGTCAGAGAACAAGTGAACAACCCATTAAAAAATCAATCATGCCCACAATTTTATGGAATTGTTATGCCTTGACTTGATAATTTTAATAGTATTGTGCTTACAATAGTATTTTCTTTAAAACCTTAAAAGCAGTGTTCATATGTATTATGAGACAAATGAGAAAACTAATGCTCTTCAATTTACCATGATTAAAATTAATAAAAGGGCCTTCTATAAATGTATTATTAATAATAATTTATTGATTCTCTGATTAAGGAGCATATCTCTTAAGCTATGTATCTCTTAAGCTGCATATGGTTCACTGACAATCTTGAAGTAATTTTGATCAGAAAATGAAGTTATCTAGTTGAAAATACAGGCAGCTTTCAATGAAAAATGAATACTGGAACAGTATCATCTCTATCAGGGGTATCATCTGAGGAGACCACCCACTAGTCTTACCAAAATGATGTAAAATGCTCCCTATTTTTAAATTCTCCAAATACTGGAATAACAGTTCATCCAAGGCCATAGAACGCTGGTTTACTCTGGAAAGACAAGTCTTGCAACATCTTTAAGTGTCTGCCAAGCGCTGATCTGAAAATCCAGCTGGGCTCTGCTGTGCTCTTGGAAAGTGTGCTTCTCCCCAACAGTGGCACCAATCAAAACCTCAAGGCAAAAATAAGCAATAGGTTTTCTGAACTTGGCCTTTTGTCTCCTAAGAAGGAATCTATACTGCAGAGTCTTGAGACTTGACTTCAATTAGCCCTGGGCTCTTTGTGGTTTTGTTATAGAAGGTGTTCTATGAATTCCAGAGTCCCATGATGGACCTGTGGTTTGCACATCTTCCTAAAATCTCTTGGATTTTACAGATTGGAGATGAGTTGAATATCTGGAGCTTTCAGAGATGCTTTTAACTACTTATAGTTTTACACAGGCTTTGCTATGTAGGATAGACTTAAAACCAGATTTTGAAACTTTTATTGATGACCAAGAGGAATTAGTTCATATGAATGGCCACCCTCTGCTGTGCTTCTGGATCTAAACCTCTGGAAGCCCACAGACCTTTCCATTATAGAAACTCTCTACATCTGGTCTTTGAGGGCCTTCCAGGGTAGACTTTGCTCAATATGTAGCCAGAGTGTCCATTGATATCCTGCAACCTGATTGCCCTGAAATATTTTCTGAGTTCTTAAAAGCCCTTTAGTGTAGTCTCTTTCTTAGGAGATGGGGAGACAGAACTGTCCAGAAAACTTACTGCTTTTATGTTCTGGCCTTGGTGGAGAGAGACATCCCTCCAACAACAGGTTCTGATACCTTTGTTTCTCCCTCTTTCACCCTTGGATTTTTCCTTCAGTTTCATTTTTTGTTGGTAGTTGTTTTGTGCTTTTTTTTCCTTGCTTTTTTTTTCTTTGCTTTTTTCTTTCCCCTGCAGTTCTGTGTTTATTACAAAATAAATCTTCAGCAAATCCAAAACCTTTGCCTGTAATCTGTGCTTCTTTAGATCAGGCACGTGCAGTTCTTGACACACATGGCAAGGCTATATGTGCTGGCTGTCTTCAGCCTTGGACTGACTTCCTCTGGCAATGCAAGTGCTCTCCAACCCAAACAACTTTACTCTTTGTACCCAGGTGGTAGATAACAGAGGAATGAACTAAACATACCTCTTTGTGAAGTTTTCAAGAAATGCATCTGAATCCGGTGTGGTTCACTGCTGGATAATGCTTAAAAGATGAAAGTTGCAATTCATATGTAGTCTCATGATTAAAAGTTCGTGATCCCAGCTGTGGGTGAACAGTGCATATGCTGTAATCCAACTCTAGAGGCACTTCCTTGTCTTGGAAAGAAAGTCTACAGGATATTTTCTCTGGTTACTACACTGTTTTAAGAGCTTTGCCAATGTTCTATAAATCTCTGGGTTACCATAGAAGTGTTTTAATCTTAGTATTGTATTATTCTTCAACTTCCACTGAAATGGATGCAAAATCAAGTGCTTAAACACTTAAACACCCATGTTGGGAGGATCAGTCTTGAGACGATGAGAAACCTTTCAGAAGAGAATGTACTGTACTGATGGAAGCGCTATGGTGGAGGCTCCAGAGATGCTGGGAGGATGATAGAGCGGTCAGAAGGTGGCTTGTGGAGCCGAGGGTTTCCTCTGCTCTGTAAAAGCAGCTGTAAAATTACAGCTTCTGCTATTCGTGCTGGAGGACAGTTAGCACGGCAGAGCAATGACGCGCTGGGAAGGTGCGTGTGTAGTCACCGTCTGGAACAGAAACCTCCTGCTGTGCTGGTTTCCCCCCTTTCTATTTTGGAAAACATGACCTTCTATTCCTTTGGGTTACAAAAGGAATTATATTTACATAGTTCCGCTGCTCAGTTCCCCGGCCGGTTCTCTGGCCCGGTTGGTGCCTCGGGAGCGGCGCGGGGCCGGGAGGGGGAGCTGCGGGCTCGGCGCTGCCGCCCGGCCCGGCCCGGCTGGGCTCGGCTTGGCTCGGCTCGGCTCGGCAGTGACCGGTGCCGGGCTATCAGCTGGGGACACCTCTCCAAGCGGGGCGTGGGAGTTGCTTTTGGCGGCCGCGGGAGGAGGCGATGCTGCGGCGGCTGCCGGCGGGGACACCGCGCACCTCGGTCCCGCAGAGGCGCTACCCTGGGGGAGGCGGATCAGGCGGCTGTGTCTGTATTGTCAGATTTGCTGCTACTTTTGGAGATCAATCAGTAGGCTGACAGCACTTTTTTGTGTGAATGTAAACAAGGCTGTGATTTCAGTGGGTGTCGTTCGCATATTATTTTTCCTAAATTTAGAGGGAAACATTCTGTCCGTTCATTAGTAGCTAAAATAACACTGATTTCCCTCCCCCCCCCCCAAGGATTCAGTTATTCCATAAAATGCTTCCTGTATTGTATTTTCCTAAGGGTATATGGGTCTTCATCTCCAGCATATAATGAACTTCTCTTCATCCTTCTCTAGTACCATTAAAGCCACAAGCCCTTTGTTGTAAAAGTATACTAATGAATAGAAATGTTACAACAAGAACAGAAGTCTTGTGTTTTCCCTTCATCATGCATCATCCATTTTAATTAGACAAAAGGGTGGTGAGTACTGTGACAAGAGTCTGGAATTAAAATCATTAATTGATGTCAAGCTGACGAGAGACTGCTAACATGAATTTACTGACAGCAGGAAAGAAATTAACCTTATTACTTTATTTAGTACATTGGGACTATTTATTATATTTTCCTGTGTAAGTTCAGTGTGTTCTGTTAATGATGATAAAGACAAATAATTAATAAAACCTACATAAAGTTTTATTACCTCCTATCAATGAAGTTTGCATGAAAATCACATCAATAACTTACAAAAAACAAACCTACCACATCCTTCTAATCAATGTAACTCATCAAAACCATTACAGCAATATTTTTGGTATTTTAAATGAGTATAACAGGCTCTCTCTGTAGCCGAGTAGAATTGCAAAAGTGATTTGATTTAAAAACCACGCCTTGGTTTCTTAATGTCAGTGTTGCAAAAAATGAAACATATTTTCTGCAGCAATGACATTGATTGGAATAACTGTCTGGTTTGATCATCATTGGAAGGTCACCCTAACAAAGATGAGTTTTAATGTTAAGCATCTTTATTCTTTAGATGAAAGAGTACTGCAGTGTCTTATAGAATGACAGCAGCATCCTATAGATAATTTGTGACCCAAAGGTCATAATAAAAGAATAGAGGAGAGGTCATCCTGTAGTAAAGGCCATCTGGAACTGTTAAAGCATCAGATGGAGTAGGGGCTGAACAGCAGGACACTCTTGGTGCCTTTCCAGATTTCCCAGAGAGGCCATAATATTTTTATTGGAAAACCCCAACTTTTCTCCCCCTTAAGCAAAATATTTTCATCTAGCAGTTTCATCTTACTTTTAGAAAAAAAGACAACAGACTGTGATAAAGGATTTTTATTTCTTACATGACCTCTAAGTATTATCTGTGTCTTTGAAATAAGGCAGAGGTTCAGCTTTACTTTTGCTGCTGCTGTATTTTGATGTCACTTAGCAGCTTTCCAAAAAACTGTTACTCTAAATCCATTATTATTGCAAACATGCAGAATATAAATAATTTGTAAAGTAACTTGTGTAAAATCCTTTCTGTTAAAACTTTAACCCCCTTCCCAGCCCATAAGAGAGAAGAGGAAAAATTCCTCAGTGATCAGAAAATCAGAGCAATATGTTTCTGATTCTCACTTATCTTGTGATGGTGTCCCTTGTCTCGGTTTCACTGAGGCTTGTAGCATTGTTTTTGGCAGTGTTTTTTTTACATGCCATGAGGGATGAGGGTGCAGGACATGAAAACAAATCAATGGCAATAATTTTTGTAAGAGAACACAGAAGTGAAGATTGACAATACGGACCTTTGGAAAAACATTTCGGGCCAGTTCCACTTCATAAAAATGCTGATTCAGGAGATATGTAAGTTGGAACTTTTTTAGAATAATAGTTGCTGAAGAAATTTTTTAAATAAAGCACCATATATTCTCTAGCTACATATTGTAATTATAGAGGTTTTAGGACATCATGTTAAAAGTATATTTTCTCTGTTATTCCTCTGCAGGGATTCAAGACACTGCACTGGGCAAGGTTTGGCCAAGTCCCTTACAATACAGTAAAAAAACCCCAAAATTTAGATGGTCTTTATAATTTACAAATTTATTTAAGGTATCTTGCAGATCATATGAATTCAGAACTCTCTAGACATGTCAGTTCTAAGTAAGAGCACTAAAAATATTGTCTAACTTTAGAATACCAAGGACTTTAGGCTAAGACAGCAGCACGTCCCCTGATGTCACATGTGTCAGAGTCATTGTACCAAATAATTATTTGGGAATTAAAAAAGGTTTGCTGTAGTTACTAACTTATAGTTGATTTGACTTGTTATTGAACTTATTGTTGCTGAGTTGAACAGAACCGAAAACTTGTAATATTTTCCAGACTGCGCAACAGGAGTCTGTCTAACAGTAAGATAAAGCACTAAACTCACTCTTTTTTCTAATTTTTAAACACAGCAGCAAGTATTTGACTAGCAAGACAGATACAAAATGATACATTTGTGACAGACAGATGGGTTCTCCCTCCACATCGCAGCTGGAACGTTTATTTTGTAACCTATTCCTAGAACAAACCTTTTCTTGGTTATGAGACACCTGGCTCTGTTTCTGACCGTGCTATAGATTTGTGCTGTCAGTACTGTGACCCATCAAGGTTTTAGAAGTGAATCCTCAGAGGTGTTGTAGGTGCAAATTTGTGGGTCTTGAGCAAAGATACTGACTTAAAAAGCTATATTCTCTATTGGTGGGTTTTTTTTCTTTTCCTTTTCTTTCATCTTCAGTGTATGAGATTCACATAATACCTTGCTTTGTTGTGAGGTTTTTCATTGCATTTTTTTGTCACTTCATACTGTTTCATTTTCCAACTTCAGGATTAGGCTACGTTATAAACAGTACTCTAGAAACACAGAATAATGGACCTGAAATAGAACTATTGGTAGAATTTTATACCCCCTTTTGTTACTAGACTTCAAGTAGTGGAACACAGATGGTGGATAGGCTCAACTCAACCAACAGTATTGTAGCTCGACCTCCAGGTACTACCTACAGTATCTGGGAATGACTGATTTGATACGTGGTATGATATATGGTACCATTTGATATATGGGATGCCTGTGTCATTTGTTTCTTGCACACATGGGAACAGCTGCTCCTTGCACATCTATCTGCAGAATTCAGATGTTATCCACCAGTTCTTTCCGAAGTTGTTCTCCAGTTGGGGGGAAAAGAAATTAGGGGAAGAAATAGTCCAAGCAAGTCTGCGTGAGCGAGGAAACTAGTGCTCTTAAAGTGAGGAGGGATGGAATCAGGAGCTGAGTCATGTTTCAGCAACAGCTGAATCTCATGATCTTCTTCCTTTCTACTTCTGTCCAGCAAGAGATAAAGAGTAGATTAGAGCTAAATTAATCTAATTACCTGTTGTCATAGGTGTAAATATCAGCCTTTGTGGCCAGTTTTGTTATGCAAAAGAAGTACTAAATTCCATTTTGCTTACAGACAGCAGTGATGTTCTTTGATGCAACATGATTCCCAGCAGGATAACAGTCCCAGTTGCTCATCTGGGTGATCCTTCACTGCTGGGGTCACTGACCCTTGGCTCAGACATGAAAATAAGGACAGAAAGTTTCAGTCATGGTAGTGTTTGTTTTGGAGACAGGAGGACCTATACTTCCTGTGTACCTGAAACATTCACCTTTGGTTGAAATGTATTCTTTAAAAAAAAAACCACAGCAGACAAACCCTCTACCCCAAAATGCAGCAGACTGTTAACTGGAAAGTATGCTAAAAGCTCTGTTGAAGTGTAAGTAAGATGGTAATTTACAGATTTTTTAAAATCAAAGTAAGCAACGATTTTCACTTGTTTACTGCAAGATCCACAAAAGCAGTTTGAGGGGGGGATGTCTTCACTTGGGAAAGACAAAGGGTGAATCAAGAAGGTCAGGGGATAAGGAAAGACAGGGATGAAATACATGAGAGATTCCACCAGGTTAGAGAAAATCATTCTAATGTCTCTTTGAGTTTCATCCTTGTCACTGATTTCAAATTGGTGTTTGCACTTCACCTGCATATATGCATAATATTTACTTTCTCTCCTGCATTTTCATTTCTTTACATCTTCATTTGTATTTTGCTGCCTTCTTTAATAGCCTTCTTTAATATAACTCCTTATAAAAATGAGCATGTTATTCTCTTCTTAATATATTAGGGCACTTACAGTAATCACCTTATCACCTTTATCCTTCACCCTTTTTTTTTCAACTGCAGCCCTCCTGGGTTGTAGCTCATTAAAGGCTTTTGAAATTCTTGTGCATCTCTTCTGCATGTGGGATTTGAGGAGGGGGGATCTTCAAAGAGACAGTAAGTACTATCACGTATTCTAATTGGCAGATAGGCTGTGATTGTTGAAGAAGAAAGAAAATTAGGACTCTCTGATTATGTAGATACATTTCTTTAATTTAGAGGTGATGGGCAGCTTTTTTTTTTTTTAATACGTAGTCACTGTTCTATTTTTCTGCTGTTGTAGAACTAATGCATAGGAAATATATGTGTGTAAAATTTCTATATAGGTGCAGAATTATAGACCTTTAAAAGAGATCATGTCACTTTTTCAAGGTAGGATCTGCAGTGTATGCCCTGCCTGCAAATGTTTCTTTCATCCTCGGGTTTTTTCCAGTTTACAATGACATAAACTCTACAACTTCCCATGGCAGTCTTTTCCACTACCTTTTCCTCTAGGAAGTTCCCCTGCCCACAGTATCTAGTATCAATTATTCCTGCTGCAGTTTAAATATCTAATACTTGCATTAAAGATGGAAAACGTTATTTTCCTCCAGTGTCTGTAGACTGCTGTTATGTCCCCACTCTGTCTTTTTCTTTCCCCAACAGACACGTTCTGACTCGTGTCTGTTACCCAGTTGATGTTATTTAAGTTAATTCTATTTTTGAAATCTACTCTGCATTTCAAGAACATTTGAAATGTTAATCCTTTCCTCCAAAGTTCCTTCATTCAGGTTTTCTGCAGATTCAGTACAATCCTAAATAATACTGAAAACCCTGAGTAAATTCAGAGAGTGATCCATGTAGAAAATACCTTGAACTGTCCATCCTGCATGACTGTGAATTGCTGAGAGCTACTCTCTAGATACTCTGCAGGAGAAGCCTTGTTCAACCTATTGCATCCAACCCATAGCTGTTTTTCTTAGCCTGGGACATACTGTTTCTGCCCTGTTCACAAGGTGCTGTAGAAGAGAATCTGGCTGACTTCACCACATCTGCTTTTGATAACTCTGTAGTGGCTCCTGCTCTTTCCATCATCTCCTCCAGTAGTTTGCTTCAGAGGAGATTGAAGTTACACTCATGAGTTTTTAATCCTCCACCTTCTGTGAGGGATGTTTGACTTTTTCTAGTTTTTCAGTATTTCAGCTGTCCCCAACAATCTCTCCTGGTTACTGAAAAAGTCTGTGTGTGTTAGATGAAGTTACACTAGCTTAACCAGTTTCTAGCTGTATCTTTTGCTGGTGTATTGAAGATCTTTTTGTTGGTGGTGGCAGTCAATTTTACTGGTCATCTGCTTGCAGTCAACCATTTCAGTGAAGACAGATGCAAAGAAAAAACCATTAAGCCTTGGGTCTCCTCAGCATCATCTGTCAATATTGTTCCATTGCTGCCACACAGGGGAGCAACCTTTTCTTTGCTCTTCCTTTTACTGCTAATGCAATTACGCAATGATTTATTGTTATCTTTAAAGCTCCCTGCTACTTTTATTTCACATTATGCCTTGGCCTTTCTGATTTTGTCCCTGTATGCTTGTGTAAACTGACCACATTTTGTATGTGTTTCCTCATGTGTCTGAGGTCAGAGGACGGTCATATTTCAGCCAACTGGCCACACATGTATGTACACAGCAGATAAGGCAGAACTGTTAATATTTTTCTTTTAATGACTTGAAAAAGGTTGGTCTCTAGACTTTCAATTCAGAAATTGTATTTACTTAGCAGTATTTTCTGACTTTTTTTTTATAATATGCTAAAGTTTTGAATGAAATGGGTGTGAATGAGGAAGAGGAGGTGTCTTTCTTATTTACGAGCTACTGCTGTTTGTGCCCATGATTATCCATTACACAGTGATCATTCTGAATGATTTTCCCAGGAAAGCAGATGGCTTTGGTGAGAGGTGGTTATAACTGTGATAACTGACTAGCTCTAATCATGATAAGAAAAGTGAAGCGTCATATGCCGGTTCAGAGTGAAATCACAGTAATGCCTATAATCAAGGTACCCTCATTAGAAGGGTAGTTGTCAGAAAAATTCTGCTTGGATCCAGACAAAGGTCAAAGAAAAATACGGGAGAGGACAAACTCTCATATTGACTTGATTGCCAAAAATTAGGAAAAGGGCCATTAAAGCCCTGAAGGCAGTTGAGGAGGCTGGGGGAGGAACAGTGAGACCTGGCTCGCTTGTTGGCACACTGTTCCCACAAGGTGTTTTTCACTAGCAAAGGAGGAGGGGACAAATTTGAGGAGATTTGGCTACTGGCCAATGCACCTTCTGACCTCTTCATTAGAAACAATATCTGGCAAAAATTGGACCGAATGTGTTCATCCCACTGGACTAACTTGAACAAGCTGACTGGCTTTATAAATGTGTGGTTGTTTTTCTCTGTTTCCAATCCATCATTCCAATGTCATGCCAGTCTGATGGTAGAAGAACTGAGAACTGGCAGCCGCGAATGGCTTGTCATTTAGCTTCTGTCCTTATACAATGCTGTTTCTATCCTTAATAAACATTGTCAACCATCTCACATATGTGGAACTGCAAGCATTCGATACTGCTTTTGTAAATGAGTGAGCCTCAGTGGAAAAGATGAGATCGCGGATTATCACTTGGGCAATATCTGAATCCTGGCAGCAGCAGGAGGATTAATTGAATTGACCAAGTACTTGCACACCAGAAGCAGCAGCCAACTTTATTTCTACTCTCAGAGGAGGATATATTGCAATGGGAAATGTAATGTACTAGCCATGAGTATCCTTCCCATGCTGTGTTCATCAATTAAGATAAGTAGGTGATTTTTGCAAGGATCTAAATCACTAAAATGAAAAAATCCCTCACAGGAGGCTGGAGCTCCCAAGGGATTTGGGATATTTGTAGTCTACTTCTAACCCTAGATGAAATTAGGGTTGATTTCTCTTCTGTTGACAACTTTGCTTGTTCACTTTTACTCATAATAACTCAGCCAGCACCACAGATTTTCTGTTGATGAAAAAAGTTGAAGTTTAGTTCAGAGAACTGCTGTAAACATTTAGCTCAGGGTGGAATTGGACTCAAATTAATATGATTACTTAGTACCCAAATATGAGCTACATGGCTAAATGCCCTTTATGGTCAAGGGACGGGTCCTCAACACAGTTGGTAGAGCCTGGAGAAGGGCTTGGCTTCACCTTAACATGGCCATGTTACAGATGTTCAACTGAACTGCCCTCTGGAACCTGCAGCAGCCGCCTAAAGTGACTGAATCTTGACTGGCTCTCCTGGGAGTTCAAAACATGCCTTGACACCTACATTTAAGTGTCTAAAATGGTAGTTGCCTTCACCTGAAAGCTGAACATCATTCACAGAGTTTTGAAGAATGGAACGAGGTAGCTGCTGTTTGCTGAGGACAGCCATGCATAAGCTTTTCCCTTCCTTTTTGTGACCACCATTTCATGTGCATAGGAATCACTCTACAATGGGTATGTCTGTCATTACTGGATTAGCTTGCAATGAAAAGCTCTTCTAACAATTATAGGAAGTTCTGCAAACTAACAATATTGTCATTTGAAGCAGTTATCATTAGCTTTTGAATTGAATGGCAAACAAATGCATGAGGATAGTTTGTACTTTACTGAACATTATAATTTGAGTCTCAAAAGCATGACAGTACATTGTTGACATTTCCCATATTAACACTTCAGCAGAAAGGGTTTAGAAACTTCTTGGGATAGCTTTTGTATTTTTAAAAGTTCAGTTTCATTTAAACACTCAAAATTGATTAGCAGTTTTTGCAAAAATTATTTGACGATGAAAAGAGTTATGTGACTGTTAAGCATGATTATTATTGTTAAACCCCCACAAAATCCTTAGGAAGGCCATAAATCCTCAAAGTTAGCTGATCTGAAATTTCAGGCATAGGCATTTTTATTGTGCCGTGTCATGAAGGAATACAATTCAGTGAAGACAGCTTAATACACTTATCCACATTATGAAACCAAAGCACTGTGGTCAAACACTTCTCCAGATACTGGATTTCAATAGCAGAAATGTTGCTGAATAGGGCTGAAGTACAGAGCGAGTTCTAGGTTCTCATCTGTGCTGCACAGTGTGTTTACATAATCATTTTAATTTTCCCCACAATAGTCTGCACTGGCATTTCCCATATATATACTTAATGCAGTATATGCTAACAAGGATTTAGGGTGTATCCTGCATAGAAACACAGATGGAGAGGGGGAAACATAAAAAGTAGTATCACATTAAGTTCAGGATCTTGTATAAAGATATATTCAGAGTTAAAAACTATTATAATTGCAAAAGGGATAGTGCAATATTCAGCTGATAGCTCTTATTCTTTTCAAGAGTATGCCTATATATTTTCCCCTAGTCTTTTCGTTTCTTTAAGTTGAGAGGCATAATGTTTAAATGTGGTATGTCCTTGAAAGGCAAAAACAAATAGTATGTTAAACAATATTCAAAAATATGTTAAGTAATCAAAATACTTATACTTTTGTCATCTGAAAGTGGTAGGATTTGCACAGTGGCTTAAATGTAAAGCACAGAAAATTAATTAAGAGAAAAAAATCAGAACATTTTGGATGTCAGTATGGTCAGACATCTTATACATTTCATTTTAGAGTTATCCTTTGTTAAATGTTATTGCGAATGGTTACTGGGTACTTTGGTTATAATTAACAGGAAGATCATACTGCATTTAGACTCTGATTTTTAATACTGTGTATATGTATTAACATATTGTATTAACAGTTGTAGAAAATATTCTAAAAATTTTCCTGGTGGATGTGAACATAATTACTGGCATAACTCTTCAACAATCAGTTCTTTCCTACTTGAATGGGAATAAGTATCCCTCACCAGGCCATGCACAGGAAATCTGAATGTTCTTGCTGCAAATGGTGCTGCATCCAAACTATTGCTGCAAATGGTGCTGCACCCAAAGAAATGATAAGCAGATGTATGAGAAAAGGTGGTTAACGAAACAGGGAATGCTTATGCCTGCACCTGTTGAGAGTGATGTGATATTCATGGTCAAAAGTTACATAAATTCACCATCCTCTCTCATAGCAGTTAGTGTAACACTAAGGTAAATATTGCCAGTTACCACCAGGTAATTCTGTTTTATAAGCACTTCAGGTAAAAATGCTTTCCTCTGAATGAATTACTCTATGCACCATTATTGCTATACTGTCTGATTTCATACACTGAAATTTTGGTTATCTAAAATACATGGATTTTTTTCCTTTGAATTGGCGTCAGACAGTGTTCCATGTGATAATACATTGTCCATTTAAAGAAGAATTAAATCTACCAATGTCTAGGAAATTTCTGATTTCCTTTGCTTCTTCCATTCAGAGGACAAATATCAGTAGACAAATGCATTCCTTCACAGGGTAATTAATACAGGACTACAAATTGGAAATTAAACTACAGAGAAAGGAATCAACATGCACAGGTGATTTTCAGGCCTGTTTTTCCTTCTGCACAGAGACCTTCCAAGTGATTAAGGCTGTAACATTTCTGAATTACAGCTTTGGGGTATAGGAGAATGTAAAACATATACTTTTATTTTAAAAATAAGTATGCAGAAACACAGTTTAAATTTGAAATGAGTTTTGGATTTAAACTTGAGTCCTTCTCCACTGTAAATTAAACAAAAAACAATTCTGGTTTGATATTGCTGAAATTGTGAAGAAAGAATTTCCACTGTGACTGACTATAAGTAAGAATGGTGGTGCACAGATCAGTGGTAGTAGATATAAAAAGAGGAATGCTGAGGTTTAACTTGTGACATGTAAATGAATCACTGAACTATCAATGTAGGTGACTCTGGCTGTTGAAGGGAATTCAGCCAGTCAGTTGTATCCCAAATCAGTATTTGTGATCAATAGCTACAGGATTTGTGGGGGAAAACAGGTCTGTCTATCTATGCCATCCTTCTACTCCCTTCTTTTGTTATGGTGTTCTTTGTTAATGTAAAGGAACAATTTGCTTGGGACTCAGTCTGATGAGGAGACATTTATGATGTTCACATACCAACTCTGGGGTGGATTCACATACTTGAACACAGATGTCTTGTGTCATTTGGGTGATCAGTCTCTGAGACTTCAGCATGACCTATGGAGTCCTTGCTCAGCACCTGGAGGTGTCAGGTACCCATAGCTCTTATGTTTGAGCAGTTGAATCAAGGCTGGGTATCCAAGCTCTCAAGGAAGACCTAACTCACAGCATCAAAAGTGGCTGTAGAGCAACTTTTTTCATGCTGGGACACAACAGCTCCTAACACAGCAGCTCCTAACTCTGGAGTCTGCTACCGACAGCTCGCTGCCATTGTAAAGGCAGCCTGCACACGTGGCTGGTGTGAGCTCACCTGCTGTTGGCACCTAAATTCTCATGTCTTTACCTGCAGTCTGAATCCCATCCTTTGTGAATTCCCTTTTGTTTTTGCAAAACTAATCCTGAATTGGGCTAGTTTAAAATTTCTCAGAAGGTCAAAGTTACCTGACTTTAAGGCTTTTCTATTTCCAGAAGAGACAAGGCTTACTTTCAGAAGAGATATAGGCTTTGAATAGGCTGATTTTGTTAAAAGTTGGTGAACAAGCTGTGTTTGGAAACGGCACACAAGAGAGATGCACAGACCTGTAGTCTGCATGGATGGATGCTGTCACACTGTAGCCATGGCTGTATTAGATGAAAAAGGAGCACATTTTACTAATGGAAGGGAGGAGACAGCTGAGTGCTTCATTTTGCAATGATGACAGAGCATTAAATTGGTCTGGGGAGACAATGTGAATGGGGTTGTGTGGTCAGTTTACTGCGCATATGTGTGTGTGATACATCAAATTTTCTAAAATGCCAAAGAAACTTTGAAGCCCAGATCAAATTTTTGTAATAACTTTGTGTGCTTTTGAAGATATGATCTGTGCTCAATTTGTGTTTGTCAGATTCCCAAATGTCATCTGTTTCTATCTGTCACTTTTTTATCATACGGCTAAAATAGTGCACCTAAATACAAATTCCCAGTACAGCATCACCTTTCATTTGTAACTTTAACACGAGGCACATGTTGTTTCTTTCTGGGAAGATACAACCTGCTTTTGAGAGATGCCAGATTCAGTTTGTTTACATTTTAAACAAAGCATGCACATTTCAAGTGAATCATACAAGAATCTGCTTCTGCTGTTTACTGCATGAGTGCAAACGTAAATGTATCCTTATGCAATTTTTAAATTCTGAAAAAAATATGATTTTTGTAGTATGAAATTAAGAAAGTATATTAAAATTCCTCTCTAAATACAGGCATTAGAACCATTAAATCTGACAAGTTCTGATGAAGTGAATATGAATGGTATCAGACCATTCTCAGATAAGTCAGGTATTAGCACAGACATCCTAAGACACATGAAACAAAAGGTAAACTCTGTTTACCAACAGCCATGACTAGTAATTATTAACTTAATGAATTAAAAGGCAGTAGATAATCAGACTTGCTCCTTAAAGAGCAGTGTTGATTGTAGTATTGCTTCAATCTAGGCTTCAATATCCAAGGTAAACCCCATGGCAAACTGAAACTGGAAACACTTCACTGGTTTTCATTAATATAGGCTACCTAAGCTGTCTGCTAACTGCTGCTTTATATGTCTGGGGTAGGGGGACAGCCATCAGTTTCATCCTTCTTTTAATTTTTCAGAATTCAAGCAAAAACTCGAGAATTTCGGGAGAGACAAGCTCGAGAACGTGACTATGCAGAAATACAGGACTTTAACCGGACGTTTGGCTGTGATGCAGATCCAATGTATGCTGGGATCACTTCCTATGACTCTTCTTCAAATAGTGGCACGATAACACTGAACACCCGACCACAGAGCCCGAGGGAAGGACAGACAGTGGAAGCCTTGTACGCACAAGTGAAGAAACCACGGAATTCAAAGTCTTCACCTGTAGACAGGTAGGCACCAGCCATCAATCAATACACTCTCTCAAAATATGCCCTTGTACTGCTTTTGTCATGGGAGATGACTGTACATCAATTGGAAAGTCAGAGCTGCTTTTTTATTAATGGCTTTTTAAAGCCTTTATGTAGAACAGTATTGAGCTCACTCGAATCAACCTGTTACAGAATGGGACGGCAAAGTTATTTTCTGCAGAGCAACTGCTTTTCTTCTCATTCTTCAGATGGTTTGGAATTTTGGAGTCACAGTTTGGCATAATTGAAATTAAATTCAAATTTATAACATTATCAGGTTTATTTATCAAAACTGTAATGGATATGTTTGTGTAATGCAACATTTCCAACCTATTCACAGGAGTTAAAAAATCTATAGAAAGCTCTTTTGTTACAGCAAAAATGGGTTGAAGCTTACATGGATTCTAGTCCTACTCCTGTCCTGAACAGGTTGAGCTTTTTGATTAAATACAGACCAAGTGAGTAAACTCCAAGCTTAACTCATGATCTGCTTTCTCTTCTCATGCTGTAGCTTATGATTTATACTCTTCCTGTGGTGTCATTATCTGAACTGGGTCATGCTTGGTTTTATGCTGAAACTGGGCAAAATTCTGGTTTCTGTTGATGGAGTTTTGAGTTCCTTTGAAAACCTGAAGCGAAAACAGGCATGTAAACTAAAATAAAGTAAAAATAACCAAAGGCAAAATTCACAGTTTTTTAGTACTTTAACAATGAAAATACATCTGTTTTCTTGGCTTACTTGTATGAACTTGCAGTTCTGCATTTTCTCAGCTCTACAAAAACTAACGCAAAAATCCTAGTGCATGAGCTATTGTTACCTCGTTCGGAGGTTATTAATTTAGCTGATAGTAAAGCCACTGATGTTGTTTTCTACTTCATTCTTTCCAGAATTAAAATATTGGACTTGCAGTTAAATCAGCAAAGCAGTGTCTTTGCTTACGGTGTTTGAAATCTGTATAGCTTCTACATGAGGACTGGCATTCATCTTGCGTATTCTGTTCTAGGTGGTAATGGAGTCATTTGTATTTGGTCTTAAGGAAGGTAGCTGTCATGCAGAGTTCAGCTAATTGTCTGTCCAAAACCCTTTGAGGACTGAGATTGTTGCATTCAGCCCTCTGCTAGATCTATTTTGCCAAGTTTCTTTACATAATATTGATAAAAATATATCCTCTAACATGACAAATAAGAAATCTCAGACGCATTATGGAATGCATACATTTTTATTAAAAGTCAGTAGCACAACTGCCTTTTTATTTTCTTAACTGCATTGTTCTCTTGTGCTGTGTAGAAGGTGCTTTTCATATTAAATGAAAATAATTTATATATTGTGTACATATGTACATTATTTCAGTGAAGGAAGCAAAATAATATTAAAAGATGACAGCTTTACCTGCGTACTTGAAATTTTGTATTCATTAGATATATATTGGCTGGCACTGGTATATCGAGGTATATATATACATTTTAAATATTATATATATCTATATACACACATGCATATATATATTCATATGTGTATATATATACAAATATGTGTAAATATATATATATAGAGAGAAAATATATAACATTCATATGTATATTAAATATACATTTCAGCACTTTTGTGCCTTTGGAAATCAAAAGAACTTGGTTGGATACGACTGCCACGTGGTGGCTCTTATGGCTGTTTTTGTTAGACCAAAGGCACTGTTTCATGCTGGAGTTGAATGGCATCAATGTCACATCAACAAAAAAAAAGTTCTTTGATGCAAGCCTGGCACGGCGAAATAGAAGACCTGCATGACCTAGCTAACTCTGTGTGATTGCTGATAAAAGAACCAGGAGAGAGTGAGTAAAACTGAAGATAACGGGGTACTAGGAGAATCTGATGTTAATCATATGGGTAGGACCGAAGAGCAGTGAGGTAGTTTTGCACATTCAGGCTGCTTCTGGAGCATGGAGGGCCCTGTATCTCACAGCTGGATCACGCTGTGACAAAAAGAAAGACCCAGCACACACAATAGGCTTGAGCAGAGGGAGAAAAAGCAAAAGTCAGGGACTGGAACTGGGGTAAGCAAAGCCACCCCTAGCCCTGTTATAAAGGGGGACACATTTGACAAGAAACACCTGGAAAGAAATATTTAATTCAGATATAAAAATATTATTTTTTGCTATAAATGTACTCTGAAGTACCTGTCTGAGGCATGAAGTTCTGGTGTATGGGGTTTTCTTTTCTCTCTCCTCATATCTTTAACAACTAAACTGTGAAGGTAGTGAATCCCACCTGGTTCAGAGAGACTTTCTGGGGAATGTTGCAGTGATTTGTGCAGGCTCAAAGTTACCTCTCCCAGAAGTCGGGTCCGTACTTTGGGACTGCCTCTGAGAGAGCATGTCATAATGTCATAGAATAGTTTGGGTTGGAAGGGACTGTAAAGATCACCGAGTTGGGCATAGAGGAGATGTAACATTTGTGAGGGAGCAGCTTTCAGTCATCCTCAAGGTGTGTGAAGGATATCTGGGAGCTTGATCCTTTGTAATGTTCAGCAAGAGAGCCTGAATTGTGGCTGAGGTATCTTCCCAAAGGGAAGCCTGTGTTTTACAGGCTTTATCTTAGATTTATTAAGAAAGCGTCCTCTGAGCATTTTAAGAAACAGTTGTGACCGTGAGGACCTGAGGTGCTTGTTAACTGTGTTGTCTCCTTGTCTGTAGGATACCTGG
The DNA here is from genome assembly GCF_003945595.2 of Pipra filicauda. NCBI lineage: Eukaryota > Metazoa > Chordata > Aves > Passeriformes > Pipridae > Pipra > Pipra filicauda. The sequence continues at coordinate 2,111,437 of NW_024104310.1, forward strand.
CTCCTCACCCCATGGGAATTGTAACTTGTTTCTTGCTATCCCTTTCCAGCAGAGAGACCTTCTCCTTTCGCTTTGCATCTCCTGTGATGCCCTTTTCGACACCAAGCATCCAAGTGCTTCCTCTCAAGGCTCTCCATGGAGCTCTCTTCTTTGCAATCTGATTTATCCTGATAATGCCACAAGAGATTTGATGAGGAATAGTTGGTTGAGGTTCTGAATCCTTAAAATATTGTGTACATTAGCATTCACCTGTGGTGTTATTTTCAATGTCTTCTACCCCTTTGCCCTCCCATTCTTTCCTTTGCTCTGGATGTTTCAGAGGTTACCTAAATAGAAACAGTTGCTTCCAGCCTTTGTGGATGGGAAGGGAAATCACTCTCAGTGTGTTACCCTTGCGCTGAACTGCCAGGAGCTGGTAATGGCCAGGCTGTCTCAAATCTTTAGCACGTTCATATTAAAAGCAGCACTGTTTATATGGGAAATGTTATTTCTATTAAAGTTTGGTGCTTAGTGCCAAACAAAATATGACATTTAAGTAAGTCCAAAAGGTTATTTAAAAGGCTCTTACAAGGAAGCATATAACAAAATGTCCCATAATAGTTTGCATACCATTGCTGAACATTTATGACAGATTTTTCCGTAACTTGCAAGAGAATTACTGTGCCTGTGTGTGAGGCCTTGTCATGGTTTGTTTTTCTTTAATATTCCCTCAACTTCTCTCTTACTTTCATCAACACATGCCACCAACTGTTGTTTAACTGTATCATCGCATATGAATAATAACAAAATATATAAACTGCTCATCAGAATAGTGGATAATTTATTTTTTTTTGCACATTTAAGGATATTATCAGAACAACTATTATATTGCTTTAGCAAGTGATGGTACTGTCATCAAACAGTTATTTTATAACCTAACTGAAACCAGTATTGAGAACAGACCTGTTTCTCCTTCTTGGATGTATTTTGTATTTGCATGTATCCCAAGCACCTCAGTTGTAGACAGATAGTACAAAACAGTAAGAAGAACATGGTTATTCCTTAAACTTTGTCCATTTCTCTAAATTAGAAAGTAGATAGTACAGTGTCAAATACAGCAAAGGAGAAAGAGATGTTAACTTACTCATTGGAGACACACACATCTATATGTGTGTAAGTGACAATGCTTTACCCATCTTACCAACAATGGCTTTTAAAAAAAACCAACTCTGTAAATAGTAAATTTTATTCAAATATATCCTTACAGGACTTGAAATTGATTTAGAATTAAATTAATGCATATTTGTGTGGCATCATACTTAAGTCATTAATACGGTGGGGATATTGGTGGGGTTTAGAGGGAAAAGCGTTGTTTGGTTTGTTGATTTGGTTTTTCAGTGATAGTATTCATTAAAGGTATAGTTGAAATACAGGAGGTTCTTTATTTTGGGCTTGTTATGTAATCCATGCATACAAGTAGCTCCTGTGAATATTGAAACACTTCAAATTCTAGTTACACTAGTCATAACAATTCTCTCCAACAGCACTAAAAAAGTTGTTTTCTGTTCTTGATCCTAGAGAATTAAAGCAGATTCTCCTTCTTAACACAGGAGTTTATTGCTCAGAAGAAACGATGCCCTAGCAATAAATAAATAAATAAATAAAATGAGTAAATTTGTTGGGAGTGATGATGATCAGTATAGCTACATATACATGATCTGCCCTTGCTATATTGTCTCCATCCTATGTACTGATGCATAGAGAGACAGGTTGCTAGGAAGTTTCTTCACTTCTTATCTTAGGCATTAATGAAGCAAAGTCAAGATCAAATGTATAATCTATGTTTATTTTACCGTTCAGGAAAGAAGTATCTCAAGAACTGTGTTCTTGAGGATAAAGCTTTTAACTTAGCTGAAAAATGTCTCTAGTATGTTTTGCATCATACAGAAGAGAACCTGTGTGATTGCTCACTACTGTTTTTCGTGTAGATGACAATGGTGCTACACAGTGGGGTTTTATAGCGATCACCTGACATCCATAGCTGAGCAGCATGTAGAAAGACAAGTCCTAATGGACATTTACTGGCTGTCACTCTGTAATCATTTCCCACCAAGAGTGCATTGTCCTGAAATATAATTGAAATAAAATAGGCACTGTGATGCTGTAAATCTAAATAGCTTGAAAATAGTAGGTTAGACTCCTCCAGCTTGCTGAGGACATTTTAATGGAAACATAAATACCATAATCATATGCTTTTTGCATGCATTTTGCCATTAAAAAGAAAAAAAATCTTCATTTTACAAGGGAGACCTTTATGAACTTGTTTCTTTTCTATCAGAAGTAGAATCAAGTTATGTCAAAGGAAAATCTTGGAGCTGAAAATAGCCCCACTTTCTTTATCTGTCATCTGTTTGGTGCAAAGAGGCAAGGTACTGTTTTTAAGGTTGGGTCACATACTTTGCTTGCTGCTTTTCAAAAAAAAATTGAGAACATTTTATTAAGATGTTAACTTTGATTCTCTCAGTAGTATCTTTATGCTTAAATTGTCATGAGAGTAATGAAACCTGGAAACTGCATAGAAACACTCTAATATAATATAGAAATATGTAAAAAGTGCAATAAGCAGACCCTGTCTTTCTAGTGTGTGTAAAATAACTCTTAGCAATAGCAGAATGGGTCATGAAAGCTATGAAATACTATATTGCCATGCCTGGATAAATATTTGTTAAAAAAGCAGGCTCTTGTGCAGCTATATTAAACTTCTTTATTGGTAGTGTCAGTCACAACAGTGTTCTTGAGTCTGTGGGATCATTTATGCATAGGAATCTGAGCTTACTGCAAGGCCCACCAAAGATAGAGAGGAATTATTACTCAGGGTGATGCATCCTGTAAATGCTAGGATGTTTCTTAGATGAAGAGATTTTTTGATGGTTCTGGAAGTTGACTTGAAGAGCACTTTCATGAAGGGAAAGACCACGGAACTGTAAACCATCTAACCAGTGACATTTAAAACCTGCAGAGCTGTGCAGAAGGCTAACAACCTAGATTGAATAAGATTATGAGTAAGCTCTTTCCTCCTACCTCTGTTTACTTCTCTTCGCTGGCGTGGAAGTGTTTTCCTACGCCTGAATCCCTTGTTCTTCATTGTTTATCACCTTCTGCCCTACAGAAAATGTGCTACCAGGGGAAAGTACCACTCATGCAGGAGAATACTCAATCAGGTTGCAAGCATTTCAGAGTAGAGAACTGTTTTCCAAGTTCCTTAAATAATCAGTAATGTTTCAGAAACTAGTAGTCATAGGTTTTAAATCCTTACCTTCCAGTGAGTGTCACTCTTTTGTGGCATTTTGAAGCTTCATTCCTCTGAGAATCTGATTTCTGGAAAGACTTTCCTGACCTAGAAAATAGCACATATGCCGTTATGGGATAATCAAACAGACTTTCCAAAACAACTTGCTGGAGAGCAGTGAGTTAATGAACTATTTGCAGTTCTCTAACGCGTAAAACTGAAAATAATACTTGGAAGTCATTGTGATATTTTTCCTCCTCTGTCTGTGATAACCCAAAGAAGGATTAGTTAGAGCCTCTGTGAGACTCTTCATGGGGTTTAATTTCACTTTAGTGCTAACACATTGGGTTTTTTGTTTCTCTACCCTTCATCCTATAAGCCAGTAATCCTTGCCCCCAGGACTGCCTAAAAATTAACTTGGTCTCTCACAGGCCTGTATATTTAGAACCCAATAGACACTATTAGCATTGGCATTTTATTATCTTAGGTTGGTTGTTTTCTTTTGTTCTTCCATCTTGATAGAATATAAGACAAGTTTTAATATAAATTCATGAGGATTTATGTAGGCTCCCTATTGTGAAAGTATGCGATTGCTCTCCCCTCTTTGGGTTACCACTTTGGTGGAATAAATGGCAGACTTACAGTGAACTCTATTCAGGTCTCCCATTTTAATTACTTGAAAGTCCTGGTTTCTCTCTGAATAGATACCAAGCACTGATACTGTTGTGAGAACCGTGTCTTTCTCCATTTACCACAGCCACCGCCTCACTGAAAACCCGGTGGTTTCTCTTCCCCTCTCGTCTGGTCGGCTCGCCGTGTAATCTGAAGTGTGACAGATGTTTGTTTGTTTTTACAAAAGCAGCTCGAGTTAGTACCTCTACAAATGGTTGCAGTGGGAAAATGCACAGAGAGATAAGAGAGATGAACTTCCCGCTCCGGGTTACGGGTTACGAGACGAGGGGGTGAAGAGGGGCCCACCCAAACGTGCCCTTTGTGCCCCTGTTCTGAGCGACTGCGGATGGGCTGCCTTTGCTGGAAGTTGGGAGTATCTGCATAGCTTTGTGATCTTCAATTCTTTTGAGTGCAGATGAGAGACTATGTATAAAAGGTGGACCAAAACCTGTCACTTCTCATCCATTTAAGGGTATACTATATTAGTATTTTTAATACGTTGTAACTGAGTTATGCATAGGATTTTTTGTTGGTGTATTAGTGCAATTTGCACACAGATATAGATCAGTTGGGTCTTTTGTTGCTTGAAGAAAAAAAGAAATGAACCTTTACATTTTTTCAGATGGTAGAAGATAACATTTAATTAAAAAAAAAAGACAACTATAATTATATATCCTAGGATGAAACAAAACAAGTTGCAAAAGCAATGCGAGGCAATGTCTCAGGCATCTAATGGTTATTGTGTGGCTTGAGATTGCAGGCCAAAAACCCAGCTGTGTCTGTAACGTGCACATCTTTATTTCCCACTAATGCCATCAATACAAATTGAAGTTCTTCAGCCTGAGAAAGTTATAGAGCATATTTGAGTACACAAAGCTGAAAAAGCAAAGGCTTTCACATTCATTAAATGAAGTGCTTTGATCCTACCAGTGTAAACTGTTAAAATCTGTTCTTTGCAAGTTCTACTAACCAAAATTTTGTTTGTGGGCTGATGTTGTGCAGCACTTGAACACCATAATTTAATCAGTTTAATTCGTTGTCGCTATTGAATGTAGCCCTTTCTAAATAGAATAAAAATTTATGATTTTTATGTCTTTTATCTCCCTCTAGTCAATCCATCTGTTCCTCTTTGGTGAAGGATTCAGGCTTCTCCTTTCCAAGCGTTTAAAGGGCTAGAGGTTTTGCATTTTAGATTTGTCTGGTTATAGGAGAGGGGTGTACAGGCAGAGCTTGGAGAGAGTGCTGTGTGTTCACCAAATTCTGGCTTTCTACTTGCTAAAACTAAATATGTGATTTGAAGTTACATCTTTAAAATAATGTATTTTATTCGATGAACAGTAAAACATTCTTCTAGTATTGGAGAGTTTGAAGAGTTTTTCCTTATTTTCTATTTTTATGAATGATATTTCCTTCACAGATGAAACAAACTAAATTTAACTCCATTGTTTATCCTTATGGCCAGTATTGTTTGTTTATGTGACTTACAAATCATCCTGCTTATGGTTGAACTATTTTGTCAATGGCGGAAGTGATGGAGTCTAATTGTGGGGAGGAATCCTCTGCAGTAAATTTTAGGAAGGAAAATAGCAGCATCACTACATATAGGTTACAGGGGGAGCTGGTTGGTTCCTTTTAAAATCTTGTAAACTCATTGAATGAGTGCTTATGAAACATATCACATTGGCAACCCTGGAAACTGAGAAATTTCTGAAAGATCTCATTTCAGTTTGTTCTTGGTTGGAAAGCTGAAAAACTGTGCTTTTCCACTCGTCACTCAGAAAACAGTGTATATTACCACAGCCTTATACTTCATGGTATATTGTTAAAGAATTGGTTTATAAAGTGTTTGAAGTCTTGTTCCTTAAGGCTCACTATGATGTGAAACATTGAAAGGTTTCTTGCATGACCTATTTTATATGATTAGGTATTTCCGAAAAACATCAGACTTACTTCTAACATCAGACTTACTTACTTGCCATAATTTTTTTTTCATTCTTTAAAATACTAGTGACATTTAAATAGCTTTTCAATCTGATGTGTTCATAGGAGTCTTTCTTACATGATGGATATATGAAATGTTATTATGGTAAATAGATGACATATTTGTAATGGATAGGTAATTTCATCTGCCTGAAGTTTAGATGGTGATATAACATGTAAGAATTTATGAAAGAAAAAACAGAGGAGCAGATTTTGCTTCATTTTAATTTATGTGTATAGTTTGGTAACAATAATGCATGTCACGCCTGAGTTGCATTGCATTCTGTAATGAAATGTCTTCTGTGTGCAACAATTCAGTCTTGATTACAGCCTTCCCTCATTCCTAGGTTTCCCTTTAGAAACAAGCACAGTACAAACTGGGATGAAAAGAGAACACATAATTTCTACTACCAACATTTAAAAAAAGCAATTGGAATGTATACAATTTCAAGGGATGTGAGAACTAATGTCCCTCAGACTTTTCACTTCCACTTATCTTTGGGAAGGAAAGAGCTCTGACCTGGCAAACAAAGGAGACAGAAAATATTAGCGTCGGTCTTTATTTTGCTAGACATAGTTCATGGCTCATTAATAGTTATAGTATGTATTACTGGGTATTATATGCTGCAGAGAAAACAAGCAGAAGTTGCCTGTCATTACTTTGTAATTCTGTTAGTAGATATAGTCAGAAGGGGGGAGAAAAAAGGAAAAAGAGAAGGTTTATCTGTATATTATTTTGTACATCATCTTAAACTGTGCTGTGTCTGCTTGCTTAAGATAAACTCTATGCATATTTGCTAAAATGTTGTCAAATTAACCCACCCGTTTCTAAGGATTGCTAAATGCCCATCAAGGAATGGAGGGGCAAGCTGAAGCTATTTTAATTAGCAAAGTGTGATTTAAAGGTTGCTAAAATCAAAAAGAGCTTATTCATTTTTCATCAATAATAATTTTTCTTAATATTTCATCAAAACCTGCTGATTTGGAGACCACCTTCTGGGCTTTGATTCATTATGGCTGCAGACATAATTTAATTTTTCCCCCTTTCCTCATTCTGTGATATGCTCTTTCATCTTTGAGACATTGTTAAGATGTTTCTAACATTCACAGATTGCTAATTGGTCCAACTTTTTTTAAAACTGTACTTAAGACAGAGGCTTCTTTTTCATAGAAGCAGTTTTCCATACATTTGCTTTCACTAATGTTTTCTTCAATCTCTGTATGTGATAAAGCATAAGTTCTCAAAAAGACACTGAAAATTGAAGACGTGTACTTTTTTATGTATGGCAAGTGAGGCAAAAGTATTAGAGATGTGATAGAGGGAAATTAAGAGATTTGGTACAGTCATTAAGATTGCACAGTCACTACGTTAGGCCTTTACAGTTCATCTAGAACTAACTTGGAATTACATGTAAGTAATGTTTCTTTATCTAAATCTTTGGGGGATTGTGAAGAAAAGCAATTATGGGAATTTATGCAAAGACATTTTGTGAAAGGATGTACAATTAAAAGAAATTGCTCCTTTCACTTTAGTAGAGCTATTCATCTAAGTTTTGTCTACATAATCATACTCTGGTAATTTCTAGTCCCCAAATGCATTTGTGTTATTATTTTGAGATTCATAACCTGTTTCTTCTTGGGAGATCTCTGTGTAGAGTAGTATCCAGGAAACTTTCCATTCATGTACCATGTTAAAACAACAAGTGGTTGGTTACTCAGCAGCAGCAGAACATAGGGGTTTGAAGCAGTCCAAGTGCTGTGGGCTGTACCCTGGTCCTTTACTGTGTGTAGTTGGAAAACAGTCAAAATCTTCATTTTCCTTTACTCCTCTCTCACTTGTGAAACGTGTCACACTGGGTGAATGCAGCTGATGTCCAAGGCACAGTAATTTAGAGCAGGGCCATCTTTTGCTTTTCTTACTTGTAGCCATTTTCTTCAATCCAGTCTAAATAGAATTTCAAAAAATGTCCTCTGTGTCTTGCTTAGATGGTCAGAGCTAAGTTGTTTCTTCTGCGAAGCCACACTGAACAGTTCATGCAGACTGAATTTCATTAGCTTTCATTAGTTACACTATTCTGCTGTAGTTAAAACTGCTGCAGCTCAAGATGTCAGAATTTAACAGGAAAACAGGTAAAACTGACATAGCATCCAGCGTCAGGAATTATCCTACTTTATTGGAGCTCATGCTGGTGTTTTTTAGTATTCCTTCTCAAGCTCAGATGCTTCCATCTTTTGTGTAGCATGTCATATGTGTGTGTCCACATTCAATGGAGCACATGTACATATGCAGAATGCAATGCAGATACAAGAATGTGTTTAGCTGTGGCAGTATTTGTGTTTGTGTATATTTATGTCTGTTTGTATGTTTTTGTATTAAAAAAATCTCTAAATTCCTCTGCTCCAGAGGAAGTGACCTCCAGAGCTCATCTAGTCCAACCCCCTGCTCAGAATGGGTTTGGTCAGGTCAGGTTGCTCAGGGCTGCAATTGTGTCCTCAATATCTCTGAGGATGGAGATTTCATCCACCTCTGTGAGTGCCTGTTCCAGTATTTGACCAGCTTCATGCTAGCTAAAAAACAAAGGCAAAAATAAAAAGCTTTTTATATCAGAGTTTCCTGTGCTCTTGTTTGTGTCCATTTTCTCTCATTCTATTGCTGTGCAATTCTGAGAAGAATCTGGTGTGTTTTTTTTAAAAAAAAAAAAATCGAAATTAAAGAATCAGTTTTTGTAACATTTGGAATATGAAACAACAGATTCAAATTTTTCAAGCATCAAAAGAAATGTTTAAAATAATAAGGATTACCTTAAAAGTAGTTGTTATCATTGAACTTTTCCTAGAATAATTGCCAGCCTTGGCTTTTTTTCTTGTATCACCTATTGTATTTTCATATTTCAGAGTTACGTTTAGGTAGGTGGCTTGTTTCTCACAAATTATTTTGAAAACATATGTTATCTTTTTCTCCACTACACTATTCAAAACTTGAAGAATGAGTCTGAGAACAAAGTATAATTCTTGATTCTTCTTGAAATACAGGAAACTGCCTAGGAAGCTGACTTTTCTCATTTAATTCACAGGTTTTGTATTGTGCTTACAACATTCAGCTCCACCAAAAATGGTGCATCTGAAAGTACCTTTAAAAATGACTCAGGACTGTGTGTGCTGTTGGATTGCAAGTGCTCCTTATATGTGCTTAGTTCTTGCTTTTCAATCTGCTGGTAGAGAATTGTCTCATTCTGCTAGTAGAGAATTGTGTTGCTGTACTGCACAGGCCCGATTGCTGCTGTGTGGGATGTGTGGCTCTGATAGCCTTTCTTCTGCTAAAGGATTTTCTGTATTTCTCTTTAAACACTGAGGTTCTGCAGTTCATCTGCACAATTTCCTGGACAAAAAGAGATCATAACTCCCAAAAAAATGATACAGTGTTAGCAGGGAATTCTAAAACAAAGGCTTGTAAGCATTTATCCAAGTCCTGCTCGCTACATTCATTCTACAGCTAAAATTTACAGATGGTGAGTGCTGCATTGCAGGAATGGAGGCTCAGGAGACATGAGGTCTCCTGTGGAGCTGAAGGGCTGCACTGGAGGAGGGAGCGGGAAATGAAGCAACTCTCCTGTGGAGATCAGGAGCACTGCAGGATGGGGATCGGAGAGAGGAAGCTGCCTGCTGAGCTTGCTGTGACAAAGGGGAGCCAACTATCCTCTCACCTGCAGAAAAAGAAAAAGGAAAAAGAAATTAACTGCCCTTCTCGTAAGCACCAGTGAAGCATAGAATGGTCTGTGCAGGGTTGTCTTTTACCTGGATAGTATGTTTGCAAGGACCTAAAGAACTTCATAACCTTTAATGGGACTTGCAGTTGATATAATGACCACCCCTCAGCTGAACCCCTCCCCACTCCCTGCACTGACAGGCAGTTACCTGTACAGTGACACGCTGCTGCTGTTTAATTGCACATAAATCAGGGCCAGGGACTGGAGATGGGCCAGGAGAGTATGGAAGGACAATTTAAGTGCATAAGGTAATTACCTGGGTTGGAAAATGGCCAGGGCATCAAGGTTAAGACCTGTACGCTTGTGAGAAATGCCTGTTGATATTCTTCCAGAAACCATTTTCTACAGAGTTACAGAAAAGACCCTTTTAGTTACTTAGTCTGATTCCCTCTGTACATAGAATTGGCTTTTACTGTGGTATATTCCACCACTCCTGTAGAGAACATTGAAATGAAGTTTGGCCAATAGCATTATGTGGGCTCTTTCTTTTATAGGTCTTGTTTGAGAAGACAATTGCCTGGTATATAAATGAAATTTTTATTTTATCACCTCCACATTCTCTTGAATGTACTAAGGTCTATGGCAGAGAGACATAAACAGTCTGAGATTCACAGTACCTGTCTGAGGGTGTCCCTTGAGATCCTAAGTAAGGAGGAAAAAATTATTTTGATGTGTGTTCCTCAGTCACAAAACAAGGTAAATTAACTGCTGCTGAGACCTCTGTTGTGGTTTAGACTGCTGCAAAAACAAAAACAAGCTTGACTATCACCACATCACACATAAAAAACACAAACCCTTAACATCTTCCTTTCCTTCTTTGTTTGCAGAAAAATGCAACATCTCTCCTTTGGTGAGCTTAATCATATTTTTCATATTTCACTCTCTTAGTTCATTACTCCATCTTCAGTCAACTTATGTTCTCTTTACCATTTGAAGCAACTCAACAGTCACATCGTTCAGCATTCTGCCTGAGCTACTCAAACCTGCTCTTCATTGATGCGATACTGAGAGAAGAGCTGCATGCTGCCTCCAGTCATACAAGAACTCTGAAAAGTGTTTTTCCATTTATTTATCAGTCAGGTATTTATCCCATCTTAAAATCCCCCTTAAAATCTTAAAATACTTTCATCTGAAGATGGCTAGCACTTGAATACCTATCTCTCTAGTAGGAGGAGAAATAAATTTCGTTCTGCTCTTGACCATGTTTTTACTGAATGTTTTTCGTTTGTAAGAAACCTACAGCATTTCACAAGGTTCTGTACGGTCTGTCCTAATTTCATATTATGCCTCTCAGTGTTACCTGAGCAGCTCTTCAGAGGAGATCTGCAGAACGTTGTGTCTATTTGTCATGTGAGACTGAATGTGGACATCTAGAAGGAAAACTTTCATTCCTACAGGTTGAGCCATTCTCAGTAGCTGTGGCTGCAATATTTGTATTCCTTACAGACGAGTACTGAAAAGGACTTCTGCACATTCAGCAGTTGGTTACACAATATCTAACATCAAAGCTAGGCAGTTTAAGATCTGATTTTTATTTTTTTGTTGCTATTGCTTTTTATGGTTGACAGCATAGTGGTCATTAATATTTCACTGGCATTTATTATAAAAGAGAATTCTATTGTAATGTTAGAGGGAAATGTTGAAACTCATATGAGATTTTACATCACTGTGTATCCAGACTGACAAATTGTGCTAGCATATAAGAAATAAAAGGAACTCAGAAGTTTAAAATCATGTGAGCAGAGAAAGGCAGTTTTATGCAGTAAATAAATATGATGTTAAGAAGGATGACATGAGGGAAATTGTTGATGTGGGAGGAACATGTCAAAATCAGAGGAAATGAAAGTTAGAAGCATCAGGCTGAGGACTAAGGGTGAGAATGAGCCCGTGTGTCCAAGGCAAAAAGAGCTCCCAGACGTGGGACTTGGAGATGACAAGTTGAAGATATTTATAGGAGGTAAAGAAAGGTAATAATTACATTTCAGCAGTCCTTAATCCATGTTGGTAAGCTTCTTGGCTGTGATATAATTCACACACAATTCATCAGAATACAACCAATTAAATTCTGCTGTAATACCTTTTTCCCCCATATGAGCTCTCCTTCAGGATTCACCTGATATTAGGCAAAGGTATCTGAGCTTACTCATTCCCACTCTTCTACTTCAGCAGTGCTGCAGATACAAAAACAAAGCCTTGACTGCTGCATCAAGTCATCTAAATTCAGCTGCTCTTCCCTTTGGTGCCACATCAAAACAACTTAAGGAGGCATAAAACAGCAGGAGCTGCAATGTAGGTGTTCAGGTTCTTGCTGCTTGGTCACATTACTATCTTGCTGTAACTGCAAGGGTGTTGCAAACTTGATTAAAAAAATTAATGATGAGAAACAAAGGGATGAGCAAAGAGAACAAAAGAAAAAAGTGAAGAGACCGTGCAAGAAGTTTATTGCGTGCAAGTCATCCAATTATCCCTCAGAGCCCAAATCCCTTGTCTAATTGCCTAAGTTGATCCTTCAGGACTGAATGGATTAAATGAAATATCAGGGCTGGTGGAAAGCAGCCTATGGGAGGCATTTTGTGAACAGGCTTGCATGAACAGCAGAATAGTTTCTATTTGTTTCTATGTGTCTGGGCCTTCTGTTATCAAAAGAGGAAAAAGGAATGAAAAATACGAGGGCTTTTGATTAGGAAGTGGTCCCTTTGGTTCAGATTCGAGGCACTGGGGGATGCTGGAAAACCTGTCCTGATACTTTTTGTGCTGTGCTAATCTGTGTGGCATCTCTCTCTCTGGGATCATAAACTCTCACTTTACACTATATTAAGTTCATTTGGAAAACTGAGGGAAAAGAAAAACTTTTTCAAAATATCTCACTACAAAATCAGTAGACACTGGAGAATGTCTGGGTTGAGCTGGTGTTAAAATGAGAGCGAGTGGCAACCTGGATCCTCGTCTCACAGCAGTCATGTGTGCCAAACATACTGGAGCAAAGACGACTGTCAAGCTTTATGTACTTTATGTACTTCTGTTTAATATATTCCTCTGCATACACACCAGATAAGAAAGAGTCCTATCTAATACTCTAGTATCTCACCCTGTTATGCAAAATATCTCCTGCAATTATCCCCTCTAGAAAACATAAGCCCTCTTCCTCCTAAAACATTAGGAGTGGAAATATTCTGAAGGGAAAGAAAAGAAGAATCTCCTGCAGAAGAGTGTAAAGCAGAGGAAATCAGTCTTCTTCCAGTCTTGTTTCCTGTTGGCCAAATCCTTCAGTTTTGCCCAGTACTTTGCCCTGTGAAAAAGGACGTTTAGAACACAAACCTCAAGCAGTGATGCTATCTTACTTTTATTTATATAAAGCCATAGAGTGTGGTGGAGCACTTTATAAAGTTCATAATAAGATCAGGTTGTCTTACAGTTGTTATGTGAAATGTTAAGATGTAGCACAGCATTAGAAAGAAAGGAGGCGACAGAAATGTTAGCTGGTTCATTTGGATGTCCTCAGGTGACATTGAGCTAAGAAATTAATTTCCTGAGAGAAGCCTGCAGCAGAATGGAAACATTATCTGAACTGGAAAGGGCTTAGCAAGGAGGACAGAAAAAATAATGTTTTCTAAGCAGTCCTAGACCTGACTGATACCTGCTTATGCCTTCCTTACTTATACCTTAAATTTTTGTTGATATTGATAGTTTTTAAAATTCCTACGCAGTTATTTCATGAAGACCTTTTTCCAACCTGCTTTGTGGTGAACATGCAGTCATACTGTTCTGACTGAATAATTGATACATTTTGACAGGCTGAATGTACAATGGATTACATTTGCTTCTCAATATATATATATATGATGATTAACATGACTAGTTCTTATGTGTGCTCATCAAGGGGAGAAAATGCCCCAAAGAGAGTATTATTTGATGGTTCAATGAACAGAACTTTGATAGTGCACTTAAGACTGTTGATAGCATTAAGGTAGTCTTGATGGTTTATGGATCTGTCAAATTAGAAAATTTCACAGAGCTAGAGAGAAAACTTGTGAAATACAGAGAACTTAAAGAAATACCATTGATATGTTTAGATCCAAATTTTCTCATTCTAAATTCTAGTCTTAACTCCTAGAGGATGAATGGATATCTCTGGAATACTCTGATTTGATGTGGTTCCATTGAACCTAAATCTGTCGGGATGTGTCCTAGCCAAAGCTGCAGAGGTTCCACAAAAAATAATTCAAAGCTTTAAAAAGGAGCTTATTCATGCCTAAATTAGAAAGCCAAGCTATCTATATAGCCAAAGGAAAGAGCTAGTATCCTCAGGAGGGCAATTCAGAGCATCCAAGTGCGATAGCTTTAGGTAGAGTTGTAAATGCTCCCTACCCATACATATTAATCCTGCCCCGAGGTCATTTAGTTACTGAGTTGATATGAACTCTTTAAGTCCGAAGTCAACCAAGCTTCCTCTCTGTGCATGGTTCAATTGAAAGTTCATTCAATGAAGGCTTGGCCATCCATAACTGTCCAGGGATTGTCTGGTTTGCTCTGATGATGTTGTATAAGCCTGATGTTGTAGTGAATGAGCATCACTTTTGCATTCAGCTTTGCAATGCTGAAATTCTCATTAAATGGAAGCACTGAGGACATTCACACACGGTTAATATAGGTATTAAGAGAGAGAAATCTCTGTGTAGTGCATAGATAGAGATATCTCCACAAGGAAAATCAAAGCACTTAAGGAACGTGCCTTTCTCTAATGTATGTATAGGAAATCTGTTTTCCATAACATACAAACTGAAAATTAAATATGTAAATACCCCATGAAAGGCAAGTGCAATGCCTAAATGTAAATGTTTGGAGCAACTTTGGATGCCCTAAAGGTCACAAATCCGGCCTGCAGCTCCAGTCAGAAAGGATCTGTGGCTGCTGTTTCATGTCTGCCATTCCTATGGAAATAAGTCTTTGTGTCTTTGAGTCACTAAAATGACAGATTTCCATGTTTAGGCATCTGAGTTGATGATACTCTCAGCAAGTGACTTTTAGCTACAATTACAATAGTCCAGGGGAAAGTTGAACCTGATTTGTCTACATGCAAGATAAGACTTAAAACCACTGCACCTGCCCGTCCTTTCCTGTCAGTTAGATCAGTCTCTGTCCTTGTTCCTGTGCATAAGGGGGCAAAGTATTATGTCTGAATTTGACAGTGTGTGGATGGCTACTGTGTACTCTCAAATACTCCAATGCACTTAAATGTGATAGGATTTAAATACATGTAAATGCTAAATGTTTTATGTAAAACAAATACTATCTAAAGGATATCCTTTACAGGATTTTAATCAAGTACTTGGAGCTTTCATTTGCCTCTCTCTCTCCTTTCATCATAAAGTGTTTTCTGGGGCAGGAATATATGCAAGAAGAAAAGAAGTGAAGATTCAGCTTGTTGAATCTGGCCACTTTTAGAATGCTTCTGGGATTCTGTTCTTCTGGAAACTTGTCGTTAACTAAACATTGCCTGTTTCACTAAATTCAAAACTTTTCCTTTAAGATGACTTCAATACATGGATGTCTGTTATATCTAACCAGCTGTTTCTTTTTGATGGCTATTTAAATATCACAGAGCCATAGATATGATTACCAAATTGATAATTAACTGGGTTTTCTTTTGTTTTTAAGAAAGATTTTGTTTCCATATTGTACATTTTATTGTATAAAATTTTATATGCTTCAGTGAAAATAATGCCTAAATTGTTGAAATTATCTATTTGTAGCTTTTGAGTAAACTCTGCTGTGCAATCTTTACATACTCAAACTTGAATGTGAAAACTAAATGTTGTTTATTGACACTTCCTCAGCAATTTCAGTTGCATGTGATAGCCCTAATTTGTGACTGAACCTCTGAATGGCTGCTAGAGAATTTACCTTTCTAGGACAAAATAGCAATGGTATACAGTCATCTTCTTTTACATGTTCCATTAATACCATTTACTCAAGTGAGATGAAAACCTGTTTTGCAAAGTATTTTGAGAATCTGTAAGACTATAAGAATTTTTGCTTTCTGTAGATAATATATGATAGATTGCGGGAGACATTGCTCAGACAATAATTTGAAACAGCATGTAAGAATTTTGATATCTCAACAACTGTAATATTGCTTAAAAAGTCATGGCATAATGTAGTCAATCCCTTAACATGCAATAATGGATTATTTTAATATTTGTAATGGAATTTTTCTCACTTGGTTATTATAACTGGCTCTATAAGTAACACATTTTAAAAATTTTATGTTGGCAGTACCAGCATAACAAAGGATTTACTTAACATGAGAGAAATGCAAAAATATGTTGTTTTACTTCATATGCAATAATTATTAATGGAAAGTTGTTTCATAAATGATTTTCAAAAAGACACCCATATTTTCAAGCAGTGGTCTTTACTACTATCGAACTCTGAGAGCTGTCCCGATTATGATGTGATAGGTTTCTCAAAAGAGGGAAATAGTTTATTCTCCCTATTAGTAGTGCATGGGGCAAAAATATTAGATTTACAGTGGAAGTAAAAAAAGGCATTTTTGTCAAGTGATAAAGAGGTTGAAGCCCTGGAAGCAGATTACTTGTAAGAGGTTACGGTTTTCTCCAACATCAGAAATCTTTATGGTCATGTCAGACCGGCATAACCAGGTATAGCTCATTTTCCTCAGAGCAAAAGACTTTCAGGTCCCTTCCAGCTCTACTCTTCTTTATATGGTATAAATGGAAAGAATCCCCAATGGAAAATGGTTTGACTTTTTTTTTTTTGTAAGGACATTAATATTTTTCTGCTAGTCATGTAGGATTATGTAATTCTTTAAAAAAAAAATTCGCCCATGTAAAATAATTTTTTGTGGCATGCTACTAGTTGTTTTTATTATTACTATTATTATTGTTGTTGTTGTTGTTTTGTTGTTATTTCATAGTAGTAGTTACATAATAAGTTTTGGAGAATGTTTTACTAGGACTAAGAGGAAAGGAAAAGAGAGCTGTTAGAGGTGAAGCATGGACTGTTTGTGCTAAACAATTCAAAATAGAGTAAATTACCTTGCCCTTAACATACACTCACTATGTTATAGGAAATTGAAACTTCAGAGCTAGTGCTCAAAAAATTTGTACAGAAGTAGATTTGCCAGAGAGGCAAATGTTTACTTTTTGTGTCTGAAAAAAAAAGAAAAGATGTAACTACTATTTTAAACTGCTGCTATAATAAATATTTTTAAATAAGTATATTGCTTTGGGTTCTTTAAGAAACACCTCATTATTACTGCAGTGATCTTCAGGGTGCTTTTAATCAGAAAATCATGTAAATTGGTAGACTAGTTGGCAGCTAATAGACTTCAAGCTTTGGATGAATTATTTTGTGCTCATACAAGTAATAGGTATATTAAATCTGAGCATTTCATCATCAAATCTCTAATACAAGTGAAACACATTGAATAGTCATACTTAGCACTTGCAAAGTGCTTTGCTGCTCTGAAGCATTGCACAGACAATTGCTATTGAAACCTTGTGAGTTGTTATCACTGCCTCAAGAAAAAATATCTACCCAGCTAAAGAGGTCAGTAATGCAAATTGCATTGATGGGAAGTGTGTATCAAAGAGTTTTCTTTATACACTTGTACTCTTCCCTGAATATTTGCTATTATAAGACATGGAGCAGATGAACCCTGTGATCCAGTCCAAATGTTTTTGACTCTTTAAGGTAGAAAAACTATGTCACAACAAAAACAAACAAAAAAACATAAATAAGAAGTCTATAGTTTTGTGAACTCAATTGCATACACAGTTTACTGACTTCTTTTATCAACTTGCAGGCACTTAGTAAAGTAAATAGGAATCATCAAGTCCAACTGTTAACATGAAAGTTTTATTTATGTTAATTGACTAAGATGAATAACACAGATATAGATGTCTTTATTTTATTAGGTGAATTCCACTCTCTTGTCTGACTCCAGATACTCATCAAATTTCCATTTAAATCTGAGACTATATGCCCTTTACTGACAGTAGTGAAAAACTACCTAAAACTGCATGTAGTTACCATGCAAGTACCCAAATTTTAGCCTGGGGGTGGCGGATGGGATGTTTCTATTTTATCACTAATGGAGACAGGTGGTAGAAGATGAAGATGGGCTTTGGGGTTACCTCTAGGGACTACCAGTTTCAGCGGCCGTGGTAAAGTTACCACCACTTCCAAGCTGTCTACCATTTAACACCTCACTTACTGCTTAGTGTAGCGCTGTTTAGAGCTGTGGAGGAGAACGTGAATCATGCAATTTATATACTAAATTTTTCTGGCCAAATATTGTTCACTACAGTTTTCTGACTGCTTCATATTAAACTTCTCTAGCCTCATTTGCAACTGCTTGCACCAAGTCGCTGCATACTATCCTGCGTCAGAGAAATATTCTGAGGTCAAACATGAGAAAAGCAGGGCATTCAAAAACATAAACCACTTAATCTGAATCTTTTTTCCCTAAATTGGCTGTCAGATTGTTGTGTGAAAGCAGCATTGGAAACCTGGTGCTGTACACCACCCCACGCGCAAAGTGTAGCTTTGAGCTGGGTGTGTTGCTGTTCCTGCTTCCAGATTGCACTGAAAGATCAGGCCTTATGTCACACACAGAAGTGGGGTTTGCTGGTTTAGATTCAATTACATTCCTTCAGTGCTGTAGATTTTATTATCATCAAAAGAAACATTCGATTCACCTGCCATTTAATCTCCCCTCTTCTTCCTCTCCTATTCAAGACTGAAAACAAATGTTGAATGAAATTATTTTAAACCCATACATTTGAGACGTATTAAACCTAATCTTTCTCGTCCTAGGTTGTTGGAAGTTGTCTGCTTTGTCAGTTATCAGCATGCTGGCTTCTGCTGGACTTTTTATTCAGCACTCTTTGGTTTCATTATAGAAAAGTAAATTAGAATTGTGGGTTTAGAATATATTTTCTCTCTTTTTGAGCAGTCTTTCTGAAAAATATAAGTATTATGTTTTTACATATTTGGATTTTTTATCTTCAACCTAAAATTTGTCTTGCACACTGGCAAGATGCATTTGCTTGTGGAACTCCACAATGTCTGTTCAAGAAAATCCATCCTATACCACAATCTCTCAGTATTTACCTATTAGATTTCTCATATATTTACTTACTGCTTAGAAATAATTTTAGCAATCACTATATATATATTTTTAAAAATAATGCATCCAACAGCAGGCAGTATTATTTTTCTTTTTCTTCCACGAGCTTATCCACCCACTTCCTTTTTGTCATGATGAATTTCCTTTGTAGTTGATTATAGTGATTTTCTGGTTTGACATCCCTCAGGCTCTGCCTTCCAAATCAATAGCATCTTTCAGTGAATGTTGTGATGAGCTTTTTTTCTCCCCTTATTTAAAGATTGCTTTAGAATAACCTAAGTGAAGATTTTTTTATGATATGTCAATTTACCTGTTCTTCTTATGTCTATTTCTCAGTCAAATCTAAATCAATTGTTGTCTAAAGGTTTCTTGTTTTCTATTCTTATAAATTGCTACAGTCCACTTTTTGTTTCCCAGGCTGGCATTTATCTTTGTCTTGTAGCTGTCCACATTTTGAAGTATACAAATACCATAGACCCCTGATGTTCCTTCATTAAATGTATTTGAGGTGCTGACCAGATTATGGAACTCATCAATTCCCTCCTAAGACAGAAAATGCATCTCAAGTTCTGTTGAAGAGGGGAAAAAAATTCTTTGTTTGCTTACTCATCTGGGAAAACTACAGTCTGTTGCCAAAGCCAGTTATCATGAGCTTTGATTAGAAAGCAGCAAAGACAGATGCTGAAAAACATAGTGAGAAAGATTTTATCTGCTTAGAGAAGAGTTTCTTTGACTTTGGAAAAGCAGAGAGACATAGCCGAGGGAATATGAATATGCATTTCTTTTAATATGTTGATGGCTATGGATGTAGATATTCTCACTTGCAGTGGTTGTTGTTACAGTGTCTCTCTCTCTCAAGACTTCTTTATGACCCAAGGGTGCTTTTTTCTATCTTTTTAAAATCTTCACAACAGAAGGAAGGGTGAATTCTGTTTAGAAGTACATAGTTGCTACACTTCTCAGTGGTTTTGTCCATGTCATTTCATTTATCTGCTGATATCCTCTTTTTCAAACAAAATTTAAACAATAAATTGTTAACTCAGAATCTTAGGAACTTTGATGGAAAAGCTTGTTATCCTGTGAAGCTTCTTGACTGCAGCAATTTTGGAGGTTTCTTTGGTTTTGCAGTTTTTCCAAGTTGCTAAAGGATTTAGTGTACAGAGATAAAAGTGTTGTTGACAAAGTGAACCTGAGAACGTCACCACTGATATTAATATTTCTATATAGAACCAGTTCCCATTCCCAGAGCTCTAGTGCTCTGCTTCTGTAAACAACTGAGCTGTTGTGGTGTCTCATAGCCACGAAAAAAGAGGAATGTTCTGTTGCCCTTCCAACTTCCTCCTTTTCTTGTGGTCTGACCTTCTCCCAGTGCAAGCTTGGGAGTCACAGGGCTGTTTGCTGAGCCAGGTCCACTCACTGGCTCCACAGAAAACTGTCTTTTCTACCCAGGTTAATTTTCTGCTGAGCTAGAGGCATCACTAGTCTCATGAAGTGCCTGGAGTTAGGTGAAAATGGTGTTAGGTTATGAGCACAGAAGTGGGAGAGGAAAGAAGTATCCATGGAAGGGGCATGACCAGATAATTCGAAACACTTGGGTTGCATCACCTTTTTGAGAACTGGTAGCCTAAGGTGAATGTGTGTCGTGCTGTGCCTTTCCCACTTTAAACCTGGAACAATATAGAGAGATTCAAAGTCAGGAGTCACACCTGGTTTCTTTCTATCCTAGTTCTATGATATTTGTACTTATTTTTTATATTAATAGCTCACTATTAAATAAAATACAGGGTAGTGTTGTTTCAAATCCTGTAAATTTCTGTTATATTAAGAGTCTTACAGGTTTTTGGTAGGATTTTCATTCTTTGTCATTACTGTAATTGACAAAATAACCATTCCATAAGGCTTGCTTCTACATTTCAATTTAAGAACTCCATATTTAGGGTAATATTTTCCTGTTTAGGTAGTTAAATTTGGTCTG
The DNA here is from genome assembly GCF_003945595.2 of Pipra filicauda. Taxonomy (NCBI): domain Eukaryota; kingdom Metazoa; phylum Chordata; class Aves; order Passeriformes; family Pipridae; genus Pipra; species Pipra filicauda. The sequence goes on from NW_024104310.1 coordinate 2,132,253, forward strand.
ACATCCATTTTCTATAATCCGGTATGTCTTATTTTCATTGACCTAATATCCATGATTTTGAAACATATATTTGGGGTTTTCTGCATTTTGATTTTGGTGCCTAAGAGCTTTGGAAAATGTTGACTGTATGGTGTGCAAAATATTGCTAGAATAAGATTAAAAGATATGGACATGTGTTTATCCAATGAAGTAACATCAGGTGTTTTTAAAATTTATGAAAGTGGATGGATTACATGAAAAGAGAAAATGAAGATAACATGGGAAGAAATAGTGTAGTAACTAATCACAAATCTTCTGATATTTGAAGTACCTGATACAGCACAATAACAGTAAAAATGAAAATATGGGGATCAGTTTTGACACAATGACTAGACAAAAGCTGTGAGAAGGATAAAGAGGTTTTTGATACGCCAGATGAACAAGGGCAGTCCAAGCAATGTCAGTGACTCCAATGTGAGGAGATACAAAGGAAAGCTTTTGGGCTTCTGAACCCGAGTTGTTCAGACAGAGCAGATGCTTTTAGTTCCTCACCTGGCTTCTGCTCAGAAATGGCAGTGTCTGTGGTGTGGGTGCACAAAAGCAATACTAAGTGAATGTTGCTGACATGTTTTTATTCTTTTATTGTAATTGACTTCCTTTACTCTTCTGTTTGAATAAATATTGTTCAGAGCAGAGCAGCAGTAGTTCAAATTCCGCTTTTACTTTGAAAGCAGCAGGATTAAGTTACCTGGCAAGAATTCAGTGGTCAGAGTCTTGACACTGAAAATTGTTTATTTTACAGGATTAGACAGACTTCTTTTTCATCTCTAGCAGTTGAAACAATTAAACACATTTCTTACATTAACATAAAAAACACTTACTAGAGACAGTCTTTAAGTAACTCTTAGTCTCTTTCATGGTATCCCTTGGTTTTGTATTTAGGAAGTTATAATCCACTTTCCAAAGAAACTATTTTTAAAGAAATCATAATAATTTCTTATAAAATTATGTTTCTATTCCAATTAATGTGCACTCTACTTTGCAGTCTCATTGGCAAACACAAACGTAAAATGCATTTTTTGTATGGTAGTGAACAGAATGTTATATGGGATGCTGCAACACAGCAATGAGTTCAATGCCAGTGAATTTTGAAGGTGAGATGTAGTGTATCAGCTGCAACTGTGAGGGTACCTCCCTCCAGATAAGAAGAGCTTTTGGAGAGGAAAAGATGATGAGAAATGGAGCATTTAGGTCAGGCCCCACCGTGCTGGGTGTAACTGTCTAGCAAATAACTAATCTTGATCCCTTGCTGTCTATAGTTAGGGTACAGATGCTGCCAATGGATGAGACAAACAGAAGCAAGAGCAGAGCAAGAATCAGAGAGATGGAAAATATCAGTTGCAATTTTTAGCAAAGTTCACTTAGCAGAAGATTATAATAGCGTATTTTGTACTGGAGTGAGTATATAAATAGGGATTATATGTATTTTGTAATTACGGGGTGTGATTATGTGATGCATTTTGTTCCTTCAAGGACATATTAGGCATTAGGAAATTATACAGGAATGATGCCAAATCTGACATTAAAATTAGTGCTTTGAGATTTATACTTTTTTTTTTTTTAAGAAAGGGCTTAAACAGTAGGGCCTTCAGGTATGTGCAGTGTTTTCTGACTTGTTAGGCGTTAAGATATTACTGTGCCCTTTCTTGATTTTGCTCATTTTAAAAACTTAACCCTTTAAAATATTCTGTTCAGCTCATTACTGTAGCAACCTGTGACACTTAAATAAAACAAAGATTACATTCTCAGATCGACATAAGATCACACAAAAGTACTTTCTTCCATCCTTGCTTCTGACTGTCTGTTTAAAAAGTCACAGCAAGCCAGTCTACAATCTGTGCTTAAGAGTTTAAAATCACATGCATTTTCTGTGACACATACATGTAGAGTGCTGTAATAGTTTGTATTAACTCTAAAGACTGGGTGACTTGACCTTGACATCTGTCAGATATACCCAATCCTCATTCTCTCTCTCTCTCTCTCTCACACACACACACACGTACACACGTACACACACACGTACACACAAACTAAGCATAAAAAAGAGGGAAGGGGCATTTTTCTTTTTGGAGCTCACATATGTGTATACAATTTTGCTTCCCTCAAAACTGCCTTCCCCTAAAACTACCTTCCCTTGCTGTACTTTATAATTTAACTGCTGTTTTTCTGAAACCATCCACATACATTTTAGGGTTATTTTCCTATATGCTAAAGTTTTACATATGATGTATATGAATATTCTTTTCTTTTTGAATAATATTGGTCTGAGACGTAGTATTTTCACACTGATTCCTCAATGCCTTCAACAGATAGTCTTCAAACCTAGAATGATGCTTTAACTGGTAGCTTCTACATGGAGGTTGAACAGATCTCATGCAAAAATTTCTCATGAAATCCTGAAGCATGCAGCAAGGAGGAGAGAAAATTGTACAAAACTAGCAGTACCTGTATACAGAAATGTGAGGGGCTTGTATTAGTTTCTGTGACAGATGAATGTTGTCTCTGCAGCATTGTTCTCCATAACATCGTCACCAGGGTAACTTTAACCAGCCTAAAACTCAATGCCTAAGAAAACTTTTCCATGCTAAAATGCGTGTGAACCACCCATTTTTTTTCTGAGGATGACTTAATTTGACGTATAAAATAAGACAGCATAAATACCTGCAAAGCTGCACAAAGCGCATAAAATTATTTGTGGCTTCAGTAGATAGACCTGTATATTCTGTTTGGTGTTTGGGAAACATTGTTTTCTACTCATTTTATAAAGACAGAGGAGCATATTCCAGGCAGTCTTAAGACAGCATCTTGACCCTTGAGAATGTTCACTTAAAATCTCAACTTTTAACTGTTCCTTTAGTCACTTCTATTTCAAGGATATTGGTATCTCTGATTTAGCTGTTTGTGTAAGTTTTGTGGATGGACTGCAGTGACACAGGAATAGGTAGGTTTTGGCCTTTTGATATACAATAATAGAGAAAATAAATACATTAAGTCCTATGACAAATCTAAGAAATTTCAAGAAGCAAGTGCGTTAAAAGAAAGAAGCTGATTTAACAGTGCTGTGATTTATATATCACCAGTGGGAGGTGGCATGTTTAATACTGTCTAGAAACATAAGGCTCTTATTGTCAGTGGTAGTATTTGAAGTGTATTTTTCCTTTCTAAATATGCAATCCATAGCTATAGCAACAAATAAATGTAGCAGTCACATTTACAACACAGTTATTCTATTTTGTATTTACTATAAAAGGTGTATTTTAAAATAATTCTCAAAAGATAGATTATAGCAGTTTTACATTAGGGTTAGCTTCGTAATAGGTCCTCAGAGTGAGAATGTGCAGCATTTACTCATTATTAAAATGAACTACTAAGTTTTCTAGACATGGTGTTAATGTTATGAATTGCATTAGGAATTAGATTTTCAAACTATGCACGCGATTGTATTTCAAAATACTCTATTCTTTTTTATATCAATTATCTCAGGAATTTCATGGTTAACTACAGTTTGCCACAGTTATAAAGCAGGAACTCCTATTTATTGGTCAAGTACTATTTTTATGTTTGAACAAAATACCTATTGTTTTGCTTTGCTTATCAACAAGCACTACTGTTTTCAGCTAAGGTTACATTTAATAATTAGGTTTTCTAGGGGCAAGAAGTCAACTATATCTTTAATGAGTTCAGTGACATCACTGGGGCTGCTTATGCTCTTTGGCAATAGTCTGCTTTGTGTGAGCAGATCACATTAGCTTTAAGAGAGTAGCGCAGATGCCAAGGTCAGGGCATTGGTAAGTAAGAGATCTTTGAGTAAAATAAAGAGCTAAAACTATCCAAGGCAAGGGAACAATGAACTGCTGTGTAGCAATATGGTAGCAGCTCTCTTAAGTTATTTTGTTCCATGTTTAAGTATTTCCTATGCATCCTTTGCCTGTGACAATTGGGTGAGGAGCAAGGAAGATCCTGAAGGTCTGGGCTAGGAGTGGTGAAAGGAAAAAATTATGCTGATGCCATGGCAGTACTGCCCTTTCTACTATTTTTCATGTTTGAGCACTCTAAGCGTGATGGCAACTTTAATCCGTGATGTGACCACCATAATCAATTGGAAATTTGTAAGAGGAGAATTTGGGGTAGAAGTGCTTTTTTAATAGGTGGTTGAGAAGGCCTGCTTCTTGTAGTTGATCTGCGGTTTGGCATTGATAAATGGAAGTATAGTGCAAAAAGGCTGTTGTTTTATCTCTGGTCAAAAGGTGAAATTTGGAAATTCTCACCCATTTGTAATTCAGAATATTTCTTCAAATTGCGTGTAGAGGAAGAAGTGGAACTGCTTTTTGCCTTAATTCAGAGAGGAGACCAGAAGAGGACAGAATTAGTGCAAAGAAAATGGAAAGGAAGGCAGTGAAACAAGACCCTGAAAAGAGTGAGAGCCAGTAATGGATGCTACAACAGGTAGAAAATGTGGGAGAAAATGCTGAAGAAAAAGAGTCTGAACTGGAAATAGCCTTCAACCAAAGCAGAGTGTTCACAGGGAGAAGTGGTGCAATACTACAAAGACATTTGTATGAGATTTAAAAATTGCACATCCCATCAGGCTGAATAACGTTCATCCATGTGTTGCATACTGTTGGAAATGTTAATTTTTTTCCATGGCACTTGCCAGCTTGCTCTCATAGATTCAAAATGCAGCCTCTGCTGGTTGTGTTAGAACTAGCTGAGGAATAAACGTGCCCAATTACTGAAATATGTCAGACAAAAAAGATGCCATACATAGAATGAGGGGAATGGGAAGATTGCTTCTCCCTCAAGGGGATTGACAGCAGTAACAGTAAAAGTTAACTACATGCATGCATTCCAAGTGATCTGAAAACTTAAAACGTCATATCACATTTTTTATGTGATGGCTTTATCTCATTGCCAGGGCAAGGTACCATTACTGCTTGGTTGTAGATCTATGAAAGCACTTGAACTCATATCAAGATCTACCAGCTTGGAAGCACCTTAGTGACTAATGCCTTAAAAAGGAGATGCCTGAACTGGGAAGGATGCTTCATGTTTAATTTAAGATTGCTCGAGTGCCCTGAGCTCTGCTTCTGTGCGTGACCAAACCCGAGCTAATCCAAGTAGCTTGACATTTCTCTGCCTACTCCCATCTGTGTGTACGGAGCACAGCGAGCGAGCACTGACTCAGCTGGAGGCCTCACACAATGTGTTGCGGTGGCTGCTGGAACAAAGGGGAGCCAAACTCCTCATCTAACACCAGAGTGGGTACGGCAGCATTTAGCAAATGAAAGACAGGAATTCACTTCTCACCTTTTTGTGCAGCATTTCTTGCTTTGTCACAACTGTGCCACTGTAGAACAAAAAATTCCCTGGGACAGAGGAAGAGACTATGATTTTTTTTCCTGGAGCTTATGGGATCTTGCTGAGGATTCCCAGCTGTTTATGCCCTTGCCTTTCTTCATTCTGTCTGGTGACTCTTCTAATGCATATTGTACAAACAGATCTCCAAATTGTTTAAACTAAATCTTTTATTACATAATTCTATAATGCGACAGCTTTATAGATGGCAGAACTGAAATGATTTCTCCTGTCATGTAATGTCATACTCAGTTTTTCAGATGCTGCTGCCTTGTGTATTTAGAGAAACAGCTGGTTTCCAGGGAATGGGTTGGAGGCCTGAGGAAGAAATTGTTTTCCTCTAAGCAGGTTTATGGAAGCTAGCTTGCTGTGATTGATTGTGAGAGTCTAGGTGTCTGAACACCAAAACAAAGGCGGGAAGAAAAAGGTGAAGGGAAAGGAAGAAAAACTGAAATCTGAGAAAACAAGTTGCTCAATAAATACAAGCCATAAGAGCTCCTTCATTCTGTATGCAGCTTCCTCAGGTTTTTATGAGAAAATATTGCCACATCTCTTTCCAGTAAGAAATAGCAATACAGATTTCAATCTGTAGGGAAAAGCAAGAGTGCCAGATCAAATATGGCGCAAATGCCCACAGGTTGCTGTCTTCTGACTCAGAGCTTTGTTAGGCCTGATCACTGTCTTCAACCACTGCTGCCAGGTTAGTCTCTTCTGCCCATCACAGCACCTCATGCCTTCCCATGCCAAGTTTTCCATCCGTGCTTTCCACTCCTGATGACATGATGCTTTTCTTTTGTAGGAAACATTAAATGCAGGTGGTACCTTACATCCTAAACAAAGGAAAGCAAATGTCTTTGAGACCCTACTCATGAAGAAATCTCCCTTGGTTAGCATTATTGACCCAAATATTCTATCTCAGGTAGTCATTTCAGTAATTCTCCAGCAGCTCTTAGGGTACTTTCCTGAAGCTTGCCATACGTGAAGGATTTTCTTTTCAGCATCATTTCCTGAACAGCCAGAGCTCTCAGTGCTCTTGTTCCCTAGAAAAGCAACGTACACATAACATACCATGGAATTAGGAAGGAGCATTTCTATGCTTTTGGCTCTTAATATAGTAACTGAATACTCGGTTTAGACCTGTAACAATCGGCTTACAGGACACCTTGTTAATGCAGTTGCATTTAAATAGTGAGTCAGTGGGATAAATGAGGAGCTGGTCCAGCAGATATTTAATACTGCTGTTTAATGAAAGCTCAGTGTTTCTCTGTAACTTCATACCTCCATAATGAAAGTGTTATCAGACATTGACATGTTATCAGATGTTAAACAGTGTAGTGTTAGCACTATAGGCTTTCTTCAAGGCCTGCTTATGGCTCAGGCTTTTGTTTTAACTCCAGTGCAGGAATTCCACTACTGGACAAACAAACCTCTTACTGCTGTGGCATATGTGCAGTAACTGTGTGCCAACCTAGCAGACCATAAATGTGCAGCAGCTATGAAATCCAGTGAACACTGAAATGCAGCAGTTTGCTTGGCTTATTCTGTTTTGGAGTATCAGGAGCTCAGATCTTGAAAACTTTGTGATGGATCATCCTATACTCTGCTGCTGAAAAGCAGCATTAAGAAAGTTGTTTGCCAACTTTTCAGAAGTGTGCTGTCAAATAAACCCATATCTTATCTAAGATAGGCATTGCATTAAAAACCTCACTGAAATGTAAATTAGTATTTGACTTCCTCCTAGACAGAGTTCATTCCTTAAAGATATGTCTTTCCCCTCAGAAGTATTCACTATAGGTTTTTATTAGACCCGTTGATCACAGTTTACTATATGTCTTCCCTTTCTGTTTTCAGCTATCCATATGCTGTGGGCTCTATGGTGAATGATCTGGTGCTGAGTTTGATGGATAATCTCAGCAAACCTGTGATCAGTACACGTATGAGCTGGGAGAAGTTAAAGTTTGACCAGACTAGCTATGTGTCATGGCACTTTATGCCTGCATATACTGCACCAAACACAGTTATGCAATGGAGAAGAATATCAAAGATGTTTTGAAGGTTGCAAATGGGTTTTATGAGTGAGAATCATCCTTTTTGTTGCTTCCGAAGATGAAAGCGTTCAATTTTCGCACACATAAAAAAAAAGACTGTCAGATGTTTTAAATGTAAAAACTGCATAATGCGACTTCTTGTCATATCTGTGGTTCCCTTGTGGATGAAAATTTTAATCAGATGGTTTTGTACTTTAAAGGTTTTTCATTTGATTTACAACTTGTAGGAGTGGAGTAGCAGTAAGCAATCAGGGAGAATGCCATGAAGAGGACAAAAGGAAGGTGAAACACAGTGTTAATAATTTAGTTTCAATAACCTTAAAAGGTTTACCAGTCACTTTTAACCTTGTATCAGAAAAGAGAAAAGCACAGAAAACAAGCTACTGCAGCGAATCATAAAAATGTTTCTTTTAATTTGTTACTCATTTATCTAAGTCTGGATAGAAAACAACCCGTGCATTTGTTAAACAAAAGGGTCAGAAAGACAACTACCCATCAATTTGACATAGTCCTTTTGAAAGGACTGCCCACAGTTTCACCAGGGTCGATGAAGTCATGAAGTAATGGTGATTGTGGCTGTGAAAATATAGAAGTCTTATGAGTATTTCAGACTAGCCAAAGCAATATTTTAAACAGGGTCTTCAGAACTGCTTAAGCAGGTTAGACATCAAAATGTTACTGAACTCAGAGGGAATTAGTTACCATTTCAAAGCCTCACATACTTTAAAAAAACTGGTAAGCACTTATGTTCAGGTTTCTTGCCTGCTGACTTGCAGGGTCTGAATCTGTATCTGGTCTCCTATAAACCAGGGTAGCACAAAAAGTGACAACTTCATGTTGGTGGTGTGGGAGTTTTTAAAAGAGTTGAGTTTTGGTTTTTGTTAGGAAGGATCAGGACATCATAAAAATTCATGTGGCGTTTGTATACATAGCTTCTCAGATGAACAGTTGTGCTTCCATCTTTTGAACATGTACATTTCAAATTTTGCTGCAAATGTGCTACATGTATTTCAATTTTTGGCACAATACTTTTAAACCGTCTTTGTAACTCTCTGTCTTCTTGGTATTAGGCAGTTTGTACAACACTGTTGAAACCGAAAGTGTTCCTAAGGAAAAGACTCAAATGACTGAGATTCAAGGCAGGGAGCCCAAACTGGGACCTACTGCGATCTAGTTAAATAAAAATGGTCCAACACTTAAATGTTCAGATAGCTGGGCTATATCATGGATAATGGAGTATTTTTTGTATACATGTGCCAAATATGACATAATAATAATACTTTGGCAATGTTCACCATAATTTTTATACAACAAGCCTTAAGTACCTGCTTACAGATCTTCTGTGCAACTCCCCTTTATATAGCCTTTAAAACCTTTTATCACTCAGAACTGCAAGATGTGCTCTTCTTTTTTTAAGTAGGCTCGTTATCATTTGACAGCAAGATTCTGTGCATGCTTTTGTTTGGCAATTTTATGTTAGAGTTGGAAATATTTTGGGCTGCCTGTATACTTTTTATTGTTACAGATCAGAGGGAGTAATCATTTGTTTGCATTGCAGAAGTGATCCATATCTTCACTTGTAGGTATAAAACAAATGCATGTTGAAACAGAGTCCCTCCTCCAAAGAGATTACTTCTTCATTTATATTGAGAAGTATCATGTAAATGTGGAAAATAGTGATGTTTATATAATTTTCACTGTTGCCCAACCTGATGATTGTGAAGAATCAGATTACTTTTTAAAAATATATGAGCTAGTAAAATGGATTGTTTCCATCTTGTGGCATTGTTGATTGGCTAATTGCTGTTTACCACTGTACCAGCTTTGTTTTTATGAGAAGTTGAATGAAAAATGAGCGATAAAAATTCAATTTAATCTAGAGAAAGAGCATTAGAACAAAGTTTAAATTACAAGTACTGAGAACTCCTCAAATGAAGATCTCCATGGGTCACTCGGCTTAGAAATGTGTTCATGTTCTTAGCTGCTCCTGGGTATGACAATCTCTCTGCTGAGACAGGAAACATGCTTGTTCTAATAGTGGTTTATGAGGGATTAAGGTAAGGTCTTTCTGATTTGTTTGTATTTTAATGAGAATGAACTTTCTTAGTCTTGTGTCCATGTAAAACCTCCACACTGTCAGATTTGTAGATATATTAATGAGTTTAAAGGGAATGGTAGTTAATTAGCATTTAGAATATACTATATCTTTGCAAATGTGGACTGGGGGTGGTACAAGTCTGAAACCAAAATAGACTAGCATGCCATAAGTTTCTGTTTTAATTGAACTAATTGAACTAGATTACTGCTTTTTGTATTCATAGATATTCTTTCTGCTCTGATTTTTATTATTTTTACTAATTTGCTCCTTATTAGAAATGACTGTAGTTGAGTTCATGAATTGTTGACAGAAAAATCTCTTCAGCTCAGCCTTTGATTATTCATGGTATGCTGTTGATCTTTGGAATAACGTTCTATAGTTTAAGCTTTTAGAGCAGAACTTTTATAAACAGAAAGACGGGAGGTTTGAAGAAATTTTAGGCCAGCTATGAAAACTTTTTCTATTTAAGTCTTTGTTCAAGAGAGTTTTGTTCCAAAGAAACCCCTATATATCAAGTTAATTTTTAAAAAATTTTACTCAAGGGAGCATCATTTCGTCACCTGAGGTATGCAGCGTGTTGTAAGACTTCTAGTAGCAAACAACTTTTTTGTTAAATAATGCACAAGTATGTAAATAATTGTGTCTTTACTATTTCTTAATCTTAGCCTCAGCTGTATTATTCCTGGAATATTTGCTAAATTTATTTCCGAGGCACTAACTCATGGGAGCAGTCCCATGATTTCAAGCTGAAAGACTGAAGTGGGCTTTTGTAACATTTTATTTATGGAGTTCATTTATTGACTTTTCTGTAATGCTCAGCACTGCGGTGTCTGAACACCTCATGGAGACTAATGCATCGAGCATCTCAGCAGTAAGGGAAGTTTTATTTTATGGATGGGGAGCTGAAGCACTTACAAATTGGCCAGAGCTCACCGGCACTCTGTAGCAGAGTTGAGGAAAGAACCTGCATTTTCTAATTCCCACTCCAGTACCTTGAGTGAAATGCCATCTTTCCTCTCTAAACGAGTTTACACTTGTTTTCCAGTGACAAATAGACTGTCAAAGTAGTTTAAAGGTCTGTCATGGTTGGGAAACATCAACTGTGATTCCAAAGTTAACCAGGATCTTAAATTTCCCCTCTGCTGGCAATGGCCACGGCCCCTTGAATTGCAGGCACCACAAAACCCCTGGGGATGCACCATGACTTTGTCATAGTTCAGATGAAATTGAAAACTTGGACTGTTTTGGGACATGGAACAGGCACCAGTGAACTGTGAATTCTCTCTCTATGTATGTCTATATTGTTGCAGGGAAATCATTGATAACGCTGTGACAGGCGCCTGGCTGGAGGGGGCTCATGGGACGATGTGGAGCCCGGCCTGTGTTACAGCTGTGACAGTAGTGCTCTCATCTGCCCAGGCACTTCACCGAGGCTTCCCAATGGTCAGCTCTAACATGTGGGGCAAAGTTCTGCATTTCTGGGGTTTTTCCTTCAGAAGGGAATATAGGTCTGCACTAGAAAGATGAGAAAAATGTCATCAGTTTAATTTCTCTCTTGCTTTCTGAAGGAGAGCCTATTTCGGTGTTTTTTATTACCTGATTTAATTTGTTGTTAGAGATTGTATTATCCCAGCAGAGATACTGAAGTTACACATAAAGAAACATGTAATTTTCATGTGCATTAAAAAAAAAAAAAAAAGGAGGGAGCAACAAAATTGCCAAAAAAGAAGTGTTTCCATGTGGGAACATCATCAGAGTGGAGGAGGGGATGTTGGGAACATTATTCTGATCTACAAAGTTTATTTGAGTTTGGTACATCTGTACAAATGCAATTTACCTTTAAGCATAATTGGCTGTCATGTTAAACTCCCTGTCCACTGTGAGGAAATCATCGTTATGGCTTTCATATGGGAAGGAATTCAGGAGTGCCTTGTTTACATTGCCACCATTTATAAAACATTTAAAACAGCTATTCTGCTGAATAAACATTTGAGAGCCTGAAGGATAAGCATATCGGGTAAACTTCTTAAGACTAAACTTTCCAAACCATTTCCTGCCAGAGGGACCTAACAGTAAAATTGCAAACTCTGTGCTCCAAGATGAGATAGGCAGAATTAGATTAAGCAGCTTACTGTTGACATGTCTATTGATCTGGGTTCAGCGCCGTTTCCTGTCTCTGCTAGCAGTTAGATTGCTGTATACAATAACACAGTGGCCTGGTTTATGTGAAATTGGGGGACTCCGAGCATCAATTACTCCAGGAAGGCAGTGGCACTGGGAGATAAGGTTAAGCCGCTCACAGTGTTTAAGACTGCTGAAACCCAAGCAACATATTTGCTGTCTAAATTGCTGCTTATAAATTTGACAGCGTTCCATTTATGTTGTTGATTTTTTTTTCCCCTCTCCAAAGAGAGATCATCCTGTATTATTCTCTGCAGGTAGCAGTTTGGTTCTCATTATAAACATGCATTGTTCGTTAGCCTTCCCTTCCTATCAGCCCTTTGTTAAAAGTTCCTAAGCATCACCTGGATATTTGAATAGAAAATAGTTAGGCAGGAGGGAGAAAGGCATAAAATGTTATAGAAAATACTCAACTGACAAAATTTTCATGGTCATATTGATTCTGGTTCTGCATTAAAGGCATTGTTTTTTGTTTTCCCCTTGCTATCTGGGTACACAGCATTGAATAACAGTGGCAAAAATGAAAGAAACCTGGTACCCTTGAATTTCTCATTTAGTCTTCTGTTTTCTTCATAAGCGGTTCCCTCTTATGCCGTGTTACTTTCTTCTCTTTCTCAGAGACTATTAACAGAATCAGTTGAAAGCAAAATGATGCTTTTCACATTTAAAGAAGCCTGTAGAGAATTGTTTCAGGGGTCTGCTTGTGATTCACTCAACCTCTTTTTTTTCCTCTGGAAGAGGGTCATGCAGAAGAGTTTTTCTCCAGGGGGTGCCTTTTAAGCCACTTTACAGGTGGCTATCTCAGTTTTATGCCACATGCATTGCCATTGTCTTAAAATCAACCTTCAAAAAGAAATTCAGTATTCCCCTAGAAGCACTAGCAAAGTTGAGTCAGTTCTGGCATTGCGATGGGAGATCTGTGCTGTGAAACTGATGAAAGGAAATATTTTAATAGTGACATTTGAGTTCATTTATCATGACATTTTAGGGGCTTGGTGGTACATATTTTTATCTTTGAACAATCTCCCATCAGTCTACTGCCATTAAAGTGGGGGAGGGCACTCCTTTCACACAGAGCACAATGCTATAAAAGTCCAAAACGATACAGCAGTCAACTGTGATGAACTGAAGTAGTTCTAACTATTATGTGACAAAAAATGAAATTGTCTCCTTTTATTAATTTAATTTTTAAATAACTTGACATGCTGTAATTAACATTGCCCTATGCTAAAATTACAGCAACATCTGAGCGTCTGTATATTGGCTCATACCTTGATGCTATAAATGAATATATAGGAATATTGGAAAGCTAACAGAACATACTTCAAGTCTGTTTTAGCATTTCATTGGCATATTTTTGAGTTTTATTTTAATGAGTTGCTGATTGATGTTATTGTTGGCTTTTGTATAAGAGGCACTAAAGTACTACCAGCAGGTGGGCACTAATAAATACTTTATATTGCTGAAGATTATAACTATCAATACAAAACCTATTCCAATTATTGTGAGGAGGCTGAACCCACAAAGTCCAATGTCACTGAGGTTTATAATTCCATCCTCATCTAATGCTATTGTGCAGGTACATGTGTGATCTTTACAGGGAGTATCCACTTTCAGACACTGCACTACCTCATCACAATAGGTTTCTGTCATTTAGTGATTTAAATTACATCCTTTTATTTTGTTAACTCCTTTAATAAGTGTTTTAAACTGCCACCTTCTGCTCTCTCTTTTTGGCACCTTCTCCCTCCTGCAGAGTCTCCTTGCAGACTTGCTAATTCTTCAGGGGTTTTCCTGACACCTTCCTGTCCGTCAGTCCTGTACAGTTAATCAAGGGAACCAGTGAGCATGCAGGGGTTAGCCTGAAGCAGAGTTAATCGGGTTGGCTTTGACTTAATTGTGCCTATTGTTATAGGAGAAATCAGCACGTAGTGCAGGGGGCCAGTGCTGCTGATTGCTTGAGAGGCTCAGCTTGCTGTATGGTGTTACAATGTGGTGCATTGCCCCAGAGTTGCTTCTAGTTGGAAAGAAAGAGTTCTAACATTTTTAGCCTAGATAGACATGAAAGTAATAGCTTAAAAGTAGATAAGCTCATACCCTGGGTATTAAAATAAAGAGCAAATGAATAATATGCAGTGCATATACTGTTTTGGGCTGCTAAAACTGCATGAGAAGTGAAAATCAGTTGCAGCACATAGGTGTTTAACTATGAGCACTCTCTAGCACATCTGCGCATCATCTAGCATAGCCATGTAGTAATAAAGAACTATAGGAAAGTCATGTGGAGTGACAAAAATCAGGGTCTGCAGACATCAAAAAACCCATGCTTTTTTAAGATCCAACACAACTTTATCACAGACTGCCACTGATGGTAGTTTGGATTTTTTTCCCACAAAATATCAGAAAAACGAATACCATGTTTAAATGCTAAATTCTCACTGAAAGTGAACTCATGTTGCATGAAGAATAGTTGCATTCTTTCTCTGCTTTGATTGAAAAGCAAGCTAAGAATAAGGGGGTTTGGACAAAGTAAATCTTTTGATTGTTGACTTGCAGGTGCTTAGATGACTACAGACCTTGGTATAGCTCTGCAGTTGTATCTCTTTGATGATGTTGATATTACAAAATGAACTCTTACAGAGTAAAGACAGATCAAACCATTGAAAGCTAGCAAAAAGCAGTATAGACCCACACAAATTAGAAAAGGATAGAAATGGTTCAGCAGATGCTGTCAGACGAGCTGTCACCCAGTAGCATATCATCAGGAAATTTCCAGTTCAGGCTTATAGACCACTCTTTTATGTCATATATTTTTCTAGTTCCTAAGTTCTTCTGTGTTAGTGTAATATCCAGAAGCCACAATGTCTTCAGCTATGTGTGAGGTACCTGTAATAGTGTGATAAATAGCTCATCTATGCCACAGGGTTGATGCATGTTCTCTTTTTATGATACTAATGATACATTGGTATCATTACAATATAATAAGGGGAAAAAATCTTATGATATTATTATTTTCCATTATTTAACATTGTTTTCCTAGCTATGTATGAAGGAAATTAAATCTTTTTGAGGTTTTCCAGATGACAAGCTCCCAAATGGTATCAGGGCTCTCAGCATTCAAAGCAATGTATTGAAAAAAGTAAACCGTGCCTTAGTAAATGACTGGATTTTATCAAATTAATTCTAAAGTGAATTTATAGTTCCCTAAATAATTAAAAGAAATACTCCTAAAATTATTTACATTTACTTCTCGTTGGTTTTGTGTGACCACAGCTTTAAACTGAAATAAAACCTTTTTATTTCTCCTCGGATCTCTGTTTCATTTTATGTAAGACTCCAAATCCAGTGCTATTTTCACAGTCTTATATAAAAAAATTATTTTATTTAATCAATTTGTTTTTAACCTGTATTAAGAACATCCTGCAGCTCTTAAGTCCTATCAAAATAATTTTTTTTTTAATTTGAAACTGAATTGTTTCTCAGGAGGAAAGTTTGCTGTGTTCAAATTACGTGGAAGAACGGCACACATGACATTCCTGTTCATATTAGCTTTGTGCCTGAAGCTCTCATGATGGAGTCATTTACAATTTCACTTCTATGTTGATAAGCCATTATCTGTACACTGTTTTTATAACTGCAGGGTTTTGCACTTTGCCACAGACAAGTAGCACTAAGTTCACTTCAATCTATTTCCCTAATTTCTCTGTAATGCACCGTGACCTTTCCCAGGATGGTGTTTCTTTGTAGCAAGATGAAGAGGAAGGAAAATAAGAGTTTGCCCTTTCCAACTAATTGACCAATGTTTTGTTTTAAAGGTAGTGTTACCTTTTTAATCCAGTTGTTAAAGACATAATTTCTTTATTCCTTTGTTCTAGTGAATTCTGCAGTAGTCTGGAACATTCCATAAGTGCAGTCCAAAGCTTATTATGTAGAAATTACAAGTAAAGTTATATTCAGTCAGTTTTTCAGTCGCTATGCTTGCAAGTAATACCATTGGTAATGTTCGTTACAATATGGTGATAACAATTAAAATAATTGTTTATTAATTTCTTAAGTGTGTTTTAACATTTTAATCTTTAAAGGATGTCCTACAGGAGGGGGAATTTTGCAAGCCATATGTTAGGAAAGAATGAAAAAATCTTTTATTTGTAAGTAATTCACTTTAAGAATAAAAGTTAAATAACACACTATGAATAAAAATGTAATGGGCTATAAGACAACTTTGAGGTTCTTGGGTTTTCATGAGGAAAACTTATTTTTGTGAAATGTTCTCAGGAAGATGTGTGATCTGGATTGCACAAGCAGCTATAAAGTGAGACTCAATGAGGAAATAAAGGCGCTTTGCATTTACTGATTCCGCACCCAAGCCATATGTTTTAACATGCATGAGGTTTGTTTTGCTATTTCAGGGCAGAGAAGCAGTAAAAGCAAATATTCACATATACATGCACAGCAGACTCCTAAATTCAACTCTTTCTGAACATAAATTTGCTGTCTTCCAAGTAGGAATGGAAGGTTCCCTGTGATGTGGCAGAAGCTGCAGCACATAAGGCATCGTCGTACACTGGATAGAGAGACATTCTCAATACGTCAGACTTCTCTGTGCTCAATTGGAAAAGCTATTAAGCAGTGACTGCAGGGCAGTGTTTTTACTTTTTCCATGTCTTGGCTTGTTTATGTTAAATCAGACCACAGGAGGTCTGTTGCGTTTCTCTGGCAGTTATTGCAAGGCTTGCTGTGGCAAATTCTATTTATGACACTTGCTGTATCCTAGGTGCAGTGCATCTTGGCAGACAATCTGGAAAATTTCCCATCTTTGTACTTGCAGAATATAATATCTCAGTAATGGTGTGACTGTGGTGACTCACTGCGAAGGTCCTAGGTTCAACTACCACAGTAGCCAAAAAATCTAGACACATTTTTAATTGCTAGCATGACATTTGAAGTATTTGCTTCACCACTGGATGTAAAATATTAAATTGAAACTCCTTCTGTTTTGGCTAGAATATATTAAAATTAAAGATAAAATCCAAGAGCTGCATTTCAGAGGTATAGGATAATGGCTGCTGGCCAGCATTTTTTTACCAATGTGATGATCACGTCTATTAAGTGGAAATAATCTTACATATGTGTGTTTTGGTACTGCAGCTATTCTCATTGACGTGTGCACTGTCAAACATGCAATTATCCTACATTAATAACATATTGGTGATGACGGAGATCTAGGATTCTGTTATGGTTCTGCACAAATGTAAACATGTTGTCAAAAATCATTTATCCGTACACTAAATGCCATTTTTTATTCCATTGTAAAGTCTCACTTCAAAACTGGTGACCAACTCTTCTTTAGGCAAAAGTATATCTTCCTTGTAAAATCAGAGACCATTGCAACCTTTTGGGAACTTATTTCATATTAACTTAGGGAATCTTAGTTTATAAGAACTCATGCAGTTTATTTACAGAGTGTGTAAAACAAAGTGACAGTGAATGGTTGAGCTATGGTGAATAACTTTCTTGTGGGGTTTTTAGAGTCTTCTGCTCCTTTTGTTTTTACAACCTGCATTTCATGGTCAAGCAGGGGGAAATTATTCTGTCTATTTATAAAACAAAGCAAGTTAGGGCCTTAGGACCCTATTGAGTGAGAATGATGATTATATAGATGCCCACCAGAGACCCAGTGCTCGTATGACTGCTGGGTGAATAATAAGACTTCTGTGGGGGTTTTGGTGTCTTGCCTTTATGCTGGGTTGCTGATGTGGTTTGATAAATGTGTAGAGCTAGAGGATCCATGGGATAATTGGCACAACCTCCACAGATCTCTGGGAGGTTGCCTGGAGCATCTGCCCATAAGGCATGGCTCTCAAGCTTGAGAACCCCAGCTCTGGCAATGCCACAGACTTATTTGCCACCTTAACATTAGTTTCCGTGTAGTGACAGAGTACATGGGTCCACTCAGTTGCTCTATGAAAGCTGCATCAGCTTGGAAGCATGGACTAACCTTTTCCTGGCATCTCTTTTTTTTTGATGCCATATCACATTTCCTAATTCTCATGCTGTTTCACATGTCTGTCATTGGCATGGCAGAGTTGACAGCTGCTACATGATGGCAAAGCGAATGCATCCTAGCCTCCTTGCAGTCCTCCCACTTGTGACTCACATCATTTTTCTAAAGGAGAGTATAAAGACTTTAAGGACAAAGAACTTCTTTCAGCACTTTGGGAGGCTTTTTCTTTCTTGTGATAAGAACTACCAGAAGAATACATTTTGCAGTAGGAGACGTAGCTGCTTTATAAGACCGATACCTATGGACTACCATAATTAATGTGTGAGTCTGGAAATGGTAAGAGAAGACAAAAGAAGTGAAAGGGAGCTCAGTCTTGTACTTCCCAGCTGCTGATGCCGGTGACTTCAGTAACGAATGCCGATCATGCCAGAAATGCAAACAGCATGTGGACGGGTTTGTTTCCATTGTAAAGAGATAGCATACTTAATTAATTTCATGAGGCCTCTGGGCTGCTGTTGACAAAATGTGCTTACACCACAAAGTTAGGTTTCGGGTTAAGGATAGGGTTAGGGAAGGTTCAACGTGCTGATCCCCAGACTCAAATTACCTTTAACATTTTCTTTAATGATACAGATGCACTAGTTCTGCTTAATTACACTTTGCTGTCTCAAGCAGTCTTCCCCTTCCTTCACTGAAAGTTTTACTACAATGCTTTATTCTGATTATGAAAATTAATGTACTTGTACTATCTTTTAATTTGCACAAGTAAAGTCTCCTTTTTTCAAAATGTCAACCACATTATATAGTAGAAGTTTATAGTAGGAAGTCATGACTTTCAAAGTCTAAAATATTCCAGTGTGTAGTGTTATAATGTAAAGGCAATATAGTAAAAAGCAGTATGTTACTGACCTGATGGAAATCAGCACAAAATTATTTTTTAAAATATTTAGCAGTTGAAATTATTTCCTAAATTTTACTTCTAATCCAGTTGATATTTTGAAAAAAGGAGATATTTTTCATGATCGTTGTACAGGTTTCCCCCCACTCTTTTTCTTGTGTGCTTTTCTGTGCATCTTCCAAGTTCCTGGGTGGGGGGAAACCTGTACAATGATCATGAAAGCCTGAAAACACACATTTTGTTTCCTAGTACTTGAGTTTTTGAACTTGGTTGAAGGAGAATGTATATAAAGTGTCTTCCCTTTTACTGTTAGGTTCAGGACACTGAGTTGTGTCCACAGTAACCCTGAGCTTTTACCTCTGTTGCCTATGCCCTGCAGAGCTGAGAGTGCCCCAGTTCCCCATGCAGAGGCATGAGCAGTGTCTGAGGGGTTTTACTCTTGCTTGGCTGCCCCAGGGGTGAGGTCAGGGGGGGCTGTGCCAAGCACACACTTCTACTGACTTCACTGGATTTGAGTTGATGTCCTTCAGGGTTGAGCTGTCCCTGATACTGCACTGTGAGTTACTGACACCAGGGATATGATGAAAGCCGATAAAATTGTCACTGTGGCAGACAGTGGGATGTTTAGCAAAATATACCCACGTTTATTTCCAGAGACCACTTCTGCACTGCAGAGTTTGCTAATGTGTTGCCTTAGAAAGCTCAGCTGTAGCATAGCACGTGCTCCATGGGTTTTATCTTTCATTGCCTTTTCTACAGAGCTCCCGGTTTTACTCGTGTGTTGCAGAGGCATGGGGCTGTTATGGGAGATAGGTTGAATTTGATGAAAAAATAAACTAAGAGAGTTAAACTGTGTGAAGTCTCTAAGGAATGAGAAACCATTGGCCATCTTAATTCTGAGAATAGGTATGATTTAGTACCAGCTAATTAGGGATACAGCTGGTAGCCAGAAGGAATGTGGCTGCATATGAAAATCATAGCTTTAAAAGACTAAGAAAATATGCTGAATGTAGGTGTGAAATTACCAAGAATTTATTTGAACACAATTTAACATCATCTAAGAAATAATCCACAGACAGCACAGGACCTAAAACCGCTTAACTTTGTACATGCTCTACACCATTTTTTTCATTAGTGAATTTGTACTTTCCCCCTCCTGGACCTGGCAAAGATTGGGGCTTAGAAAATTAGTAAAATAAAAATTCAGAGAACAACCAGAAGATATCAGGATGGTGATTCACCTTGCTAGGAAATTGAATTCTCTTAAGGGAAAAAAATAAAAAAAATGTATTTCGCATCTCTACACAGAAAAATATTGTTGGATCATTTTTTTTAAACCTTCTAGGTGAAAAAAAATCACCATTTCTGAAAAGTGCCATTTGATACTTATGAAGATATTAAAAGCAATTTCTTAAGTAAAACAAGAAAGTAAACATTCAAGATATTTTTACAAAAATAATATTTTCATTTAAAGTCAAAATGATGGATTCCCTTACTACCTTCTTTCAGCTTTTCCTGCAAATTGTATGTAAATGAATGCAAATAAGCAGTCCTCACTACTAAGTTTCTTAGAAGTATAAAAATGCATAAAATTAAGATGTTCAGACAGAGCTGTGCATCTCATTTATGTAAAGAATTTTTAAACTTAAATATTTCAACTAAAAGTGTTATTGTTTCAGGTCATAAAATGGTTTTTTTCTGCATTACAGAGAAAGTGCATAGAAATTTTGTTACCTTCTGAAGACCTGGTAGTGTATGTGGGAGTTGGTCCTGTGTCAACCAACCTAATAAAAAACCCCAAAAAATCTAGGAAATAACTAAAAGGTCAGTACTGCAATTTTGAACATTTTCCACCAAAGTGTGGACTAAGTTCCACCAGCTTTCATGACCTGATTTTCTCTGTCTGTTTAGTCAACAGTTCTGCAGTGGATAAACCTGAAACCTAGTGGAAAAGCAACCTTGAATGTCAGAACCACAGAAAATTTTTTAGTTCAAACCTGCTTAAAACCTGGTGCTACAGCCAGCAGACTCCCCACTTGACTCTAATGGTGCTATGCATCATAAGAAAGGAAAATTCTCCTTGATTTTCAATAAGATACCAGGCTTGAGTAATGCCTGTGGTGCCGTAAGGGATTAACGATCTCTGTGCTATTTATAACCAGGCAAACTAAATTGCAATTTTTTGTAGAATTATTGGAGTTTTATTGTGCTGCCCGTCCAAATTCAGCAAGTAGGGCTCATTAGTGTGTGTAAAACGGAGTTAATTTATACTGAGTATCCCCCATCTTCGGATAGGTGGCTCTATGTAAATCATCTATTCTGGTCATTAATTTTGACTGTTTGCATTTCCTTTGCTGTGTGAGCATAAGTATGAAATATTAACTAAACTTCCCTGGCAAAAGTGCCCCCTCATGCCTCGTACTTGGTGTGGAAAACATTTGCTCTTCTTGCAGAGCTCCCATGTAATCGAAGGGTGAGAGCTGTATTATGCAGCTTAAACACCTAATGATAATTGGCATTTAAAACAAATTTCCGTAGCTCTAGAAACAGGAAACCAAGGTATCTCTAGAAAGCCATTCAATGAACACTTCCGAAATATTGGGAAAAGTGTAGTGAATCTTTCAATGGTTGATTCCATCATGATTGATCTTAGAGTTTTTTGAAGTAATTGATGGTATTTCTTTAGTTCAGTCTGTTAGTGCAAATAATTATTAATCAATATGCACTCAGCTCTTACTTTAGAGGATAATTTTAACACATGATTTATTCTGAACATTTCAATTGAACTACCTTTACAAGGAGAAAATCAATTGGCTAGTGGTCTAAAGCACTTTAATTATCTGATGAGCTATATTCTGTATTAGGCTTATTTGAGTTAGGGGATTTTTTGTACATTGTCCCACAGTGATAAAACCCTTCTGCTGGGCTCTACTTTTCTATCCTCAGATATACACTAGTTCTCTATTTCAGGTTATTTTGTCTTAGAAATTTTCAGTTCAATGCTGCAGACGTGATAGGATTAAACCCTAACTTGGGAAATTAAATAACATGCAAAATGGAACAAAAATAGAGCTTTTTCCACATGAGAAAACAGTTGGTTGGGTTGTTTTTTGTGAATGTGTCAGCACATTTGTAATTTCTTTGGATGTTTTCTCATTCATCGTAAGCATAGCAGTGGAAAATTACAGTTAATTTGAAATGATAACGTGATGCCAGAACTTAGGCAGAGGTTTGAAATATTATAGGACAAAAGGTGAAATCATTAATTCATTTGCAGTGAATATTAAATTCCTGAAATATGCATTACTCTCTCATTATGTTTATATTTACGTGTTTTAATATGCCTGTAAATATTATTGAGAGTCTGCAGCAGCATTTGTGCCGTGTCCATGAGCATGTCAATACAGCCTTTCAAAGTAATTTGCACTTGGACTGAGGCAAAAGGTTACGGAGCCATCTGTCATCATGAAAAATCATTAGAATAAAGAGTGTGGTACAATTTCACTCATGTTCAGGATACGTTGTGTTTCAACTGCACCAGTACAAACACTTCTCTCAGATGCCCTTCATCGGCCTAACAGGGAAACTTGAAAAGAGTGTTGTACCCAAATAGATCAAATGCCAGTGGATTCACACCAAACAAGACTTCAGCCTTCAGACAGTCTGGTGGCAGCTCTTTTGAATCTGGCTTGGGTTGCCCTGGAAGCTCAAGAATAAGAGTTTCTGCCTCTAATAATAAAAGGAGTTGATGTTCTTGAAGTGGCCTGAAGTTCATGTTTGGCTATATATCCATTCTTTATTGCATTTCTTATATTTCTCCCAAATTAGACAATCATAAACATCCAGTTTTCTATTTAATGAGATTATAGTAATTGTTTCTGAGCTCTCGTGGCTTTCCATAATACTGCAAGAGATGAATCAGTTTTTCCTTTGGAATAATACAGGAAATATTTATTATGTTTTTATACTGAAAAAGCTATATATCTTCAAAGTAGGAAAGTTTAGATCTTAGGGCTGTATTTTGGTGGAAACATTCCTTAAGAAGATTCCTTGGAGGATGTACTTGTAAGATTTTTAAAGAGTCAAATAATAAAGAGACAGCACTACAGTCTGAGGACCCAATTACAGAAACACTTGTACATATGTTTACTTTTAAGTCATTAAGTACTGTGCATATGGAAAACATCATGTCCTTCATTTCTGAGCCTTGATATTCAAATGTAAGTGTTGTAGAAACAGGGCTTTTGAACCTTATCCTGTTAGTTGCCAAGTGCCTTATTTGCTGTCTGAGCTAGTGGCAGATCTGCCTGCTCGATAGCTTGTAGCTCTTTTATCCAGAAAACCAGAAAGGAAGGAGTGGGTTTGCTTTAGGGTGTAAAAATATATTTTACTTGATGTTAATTCCTACAGCTGACTACACAACTGGCTCTGAGTGACCTCCCAGAGGATGTCTTAGAAGGAATGTTATGGTGGTGTGTATTTTCTTGCTAAGAGGCTGTGACTGATGATCCTACTTTAAATTATGTTTTGGATGAGGCAGATAGAAGCAATAACAATGTGCATATTAGAATAAATCTTCACTCATTTCAAGTGGGTAATTAAAGTTGTCAGTGACTTGATTTGGGATCAAGATTTCTATAGGAGCAAGGGAAGGGTCAGTCTTTAGATATATTTGCTGCTCTTGTTTGGTGTCTGAGAGTCTGTCTGCTATCTCCCCTTCTACAGAAATAGCAGCTTTTTTGTTTTCCTACGATGCTTGTTTATCCTATGATGCTTGAAATCTGAACTTTTGCATTACTATATCTACCTAAAGTTAATAATGAGAATCCTGACCTGGTTCAAATCAACCAGATTTTTTTTCCCTTTCAGTTCAGTTAATGGCCTTTCTATTTTTCACTCAATACCCTTTTTTAAGAACAGCTTTTAAAAACCTGGGATTGGAAGTAGTGCTATATCCTCTGCCTTATGAAAAAACAGATGAAGAAGATGTGTTCATGTAGCCAATCAATAGTTTTTTAACTTGGCTGTTTTAACTTTATATTTTTTGGAGGTGATTATCTCCAAGACCAGATAGTCTGTCTAATGGGTATAGTAAAGGTGATCTCTTTTAGGTTATTTAGTTCAATTTCCAACAGAAGTGAACTATTCAGGAAGTGTATTTAGAAGAGTCTATTTTTAAAGAGTTCTAAGGCTAGAACAAAGGACAGAAGATCATGATGATATGCTGGTAGGGCTGCCACACACAGAAGTACAATAGCAAGCACCTCTGACTGTGGAGGAACTGTCGAAGCACTGTAAAATGTAGTTGCTATGTGTGAAAGATCAAGCAGGTTAACTCCTGGGATTTTTTTCTATCAAGATACTTTCTTCCTTCCATTCTGTTGCCTGCTGTCTTCAGAGCACAGTGATATTGAGGCTCTGCAGATTTAAAACATCTGTCTTTCCATCTCCAGTGCACTACAGAAGGATAGCTCTCAATTTAGTAATAAAAAATTTAGCTGCATGTTAGGCTACCTTTGTTTTTAGGAATTTTTATCCTCCTTGAGGCTACAGGCTAGGTAGGTATCCCAGTATTTTCTATAATGTAACCCTATTGTTCATTTTTTAAAAAGAATATTTGTAGCCATTGTTACGGAATCCAGATGTATTTAATTTAGTCAGGATTAGGGACCTAAATTATTTTGTATTGTGCAATTTAGTGTTTTCTTATGTGTCTGAATTCTGTTCTTGAGATGTATGAAAACAACAGCAGGCTTGGTGTTGTAAGGAAAGAGTTCACAGTGCTATATTAAAATGAATTTGGAAATAGATTCATTTTATTAATTTTAAATATTGATAATGCACTTATATAAAACACTGGAATTTTCATATTACAATCAATTTGATTAATTTGGTTCATTGGGTACAAATAAGTATGAACTAAAAATGCACATACACAATGTTGTATGCAGAAGTAGGTTTTAAAATCAGGTCTTGAGAATAAATGATAAAGTTTATGTTTTCAGGTTATACAAGGCAAATATAATTATAATGTCTTTATTGGTAGTCACCACAGGCTTAAGCTTTCAGGTTTGAACTCACATAAAACTGTCTTATTTTATGAGCTATGTCATGTTAGTGTTGGATAACTGGCTAGAAGATAAATCTGTACTTAATACAAATGTCTGAGTCGATGATGTTTGATATAATTTCTATAGAAAGTCTAATTTTGTTGTGAGCAAAAGAGCAGTTTTATGGACAGCTTTAGTTGTAGGCATGATTATTATCCCTCATCATTGCATATATTCTCAGTAATATTTTTGCATTTTGCACCTTATTTAGTATTTGAGGATTTTATTTTTATTTTCATTTTATGCTTACTCACAGTTTACTGTTGTGCTAAAGTTTGGAGGTTTCTGTTGTTTATAGCCATTTTCATAATGGTCATAGAACATAGAACATAGAACATAGAACACAGAGTAATAGAACAGTTTGTGTTGGGAGGGGTAGCCCACAGCCCCCACAGTGAGCAGTGACATCTTCAACTCGATCTGGTTGCACAGAGCCTCCTCTTCCCCAGGCTGAATGACCCCACCTCTCTCAGCTTGTCTTCATAGGAGATGTGCTCCAGACTTCTGGTCATCTTCATGGTCCTCCTCTGGATTTGCTCCAATGGATCCATGCTCTTTTTATGTTGAGTGCCCCAGAGCTGGGTGCAGTACTGCCGATGGGGATCTCATGAGAGTGGAGTAGAGGGGGAGAATCACCTTTGAGAACTCTGTTGAGGACTAATTAGTGCTCTCTGCTGAGAACAAATTCTGAGGTATCCAGTAAAAGCAAGTTTCTGGGGAGCAGGTCTCAGATCTTTGTTTAGGTCTGAGATGTCTGGTGGTGTTGAAAAAGGAGGAAGGAGCTCACTATGTCTGGTGATCGTTCAGTATAAAGGCAGTTAGAGATGACTCCTTCACGTCGTCTTTTAGGAGGACAGGACCAGAGACTCATGGCTTATTTTAGAAGAGTTCTCCTTGTCCTTCATTAACTGGATGTCGCATGAACCACTCTCATAACTGATTAGCATGGTATGCTATTCATAAATAACATGCAATTAGCATATGTTAATAATAAGCAATATTCAGCTAAAATGTCAGCATCCAAGCAGCTTAAACAACAGCTGTTTGAGCAAAACATGCAGTACACATTATATCCCTGTTTTACAGAAAATCGCTTAACCAAAAATCTTGGTTAACCAAAGTTTGCTTATCTATCTCAGGGTTGTACAGCATACAGACACTAGTCAGCTTCGCCCAGCATAGTCCCTGCAAAACTGGCATTTAAGCCAGCTGGCATCTTTCTGCTGTATTCTGGGATTGAGAACATGAAACGCAGTTTGTTTGGAAGGAAAGAAATCCAGTGAGCCTTGGAAAAGCTGAGAAAATCTCTTCCTTTCTGATAAAATAAATGAGATTTTAGATGAAGGTTTTGGTGGTCCCTCAAGACATTTAACTAAGCACGAAGATGGAGGTGTAGAAATGTATCACTAAGGCATATCTGCAACTCCCTATATATGATGCATGTATGTGTTTCCATATAAATACTGATATGTGGGTGAAAATAACATGAGAAACTATGAATACATTTCTAAATATAATATTCTGCCAGAATATTAAGTCCCTTTTTCAAGAAGACCATAAGTTTCTTTGCACTAATAATTTATTTAAAAATTTGATAGCTAAGTCTGCTTCATGTTTGTGGCCATGTGCGAACTGCTTGTTTTTTGTAGAGCCTGTTTTTAAAAGTTAATTTTTGTTTCTGATTTAAGACCTTCTTCCTCTGTACTGGTCAGTGTCCAGAATATTATTTGTTTGTTCTCATTGCTCAGGCCATGCTTCTGTGGACTGTTAGCTCTTTTGCAGTCAATAAAACAATTCCTTTTCTTAGCAAGCCTATTTTTCCCACTATTGCCTTGACTAGAAGAATGGATTTGCTTCATTGTATTAGAGAGAATATTTTCTGACAGCTTTTGAGTACAGATCATTAAAAAATTACCAGTTTGAAATGTTGACTTTTGTATCTTTTTTGTCTCAAAAATAGCTTATTATATCTTTCAGCTTTCTAAATAATTAAATCTCCTTGAAAACTCATGCATATTCTGTGTTGGATAGAACAGGTTGTAATTAAGTAGACTTATTAATGATTTTGTTGTTGATAAATTTGGGCACAACTCCACTCTTGCAGATACCAATTGACTTTATTGGTCAGATCTTTCTCCTCAGTGAAAGACTGATCTACTGTGTGTGCTGTTGACTGTTTTACAGTGCTGTAAAACCAGAGTAACAGAATAAAAAACTGTGCCAAAATCATGTGTTTGCTCTATGAATAGTAGAAGATTTATGGCATTTTTAACTGCCCATTCCTTTACATTTAACGGCTCCTGTTCTGTAAATGATGAGTTAGACAAGTGCTTTGTTTTCACATTGACACCTGATTTAGGAAATTATTGTATTTACTCTTTTGGAATAAAACAGGAACTTTATATACTCTGGAGTGTGTCCAAGTCCAAGCCATGGTAAAACCAAGGACAACATTCTGTTTAGGAATTGTCTCTGTTGAGCAAAGGACATTTTAGGATGTTTTATCATAACTATCAGTAGCAGAAAAGAGCCTCACTGTTTCCCAGCTGTGTTCTTAATAGTAAACTCTTAATAATGCATTTCCAAGTAAATCCAGTGAATTTTGTTGTTTTATTTTTATCCATTGGCTACCTAAACCCCCCAGATATTTGCATTTTAAATTATTTTATTTTTGTTCTCCTTATCCCATGCCTATCCTTTCTTCATTTCATTTGTCTGTATGAAGATCTTCCTGGTCAATAGTTGAAATAACTGAGTGGTGTTTTCCCGTGACTGTTTCAGTGACAATATTTTGTAAAATAGCACAGCTGCTAATTTTGGTGCAGTGACATCCCTCAGTTCTATCTCATAGTTTTAGGAGGAAGTAACCCAGCCCAAATCACTTCACTAGAGTTTTGCCTGTTACCTTATTCAAGCCTAAAATCACGCTCCCCTAAAAAAATAGATGTAAGAAACTACAAAGCTTCCAGCCCCTCAAATTTAGATTTTTATTTCTTGCATTTCTGACAAGGTAGATCCAGGCTACAAACCAGAACACTTAATTATTTTTGAAAGGAAAGCTTTTTTGCAGCAGAAATGTGAGCTGTGAGTAGAAGTACACACTCATCATGCAGATTATCAAAGTAACCAGAGCTTCATTGTAACACATGGGGCAATTCTTCCGTCCTTAACTTTCAGTATTGAATGCTGATATGGAAGTTAGTTGTTCCTTAGCTGTTTACCCAGTAGAGAAAGATGGTCTGAATTTTTCTTCCCTAGGAGCCTGTTTTCTCTCCATTAAGGGCAGCTTGTTAAGGAACCTGAATTGCCTGACCTCAGACACACATGTTTGGGCTTCTGCATCATGCTCTCCTTATCCCAAGGCAGTAAAAGAAGTGTTAGTGTAGCTCAAGACAGAAGTGTAAATACTCTGGCTGTATCACTGTGAGGGCAGAGAGAGGCTATCACAGTACCTCTGATGGTCAGTCAAGCAGACTGTCTTCTCACAATTTTAGAGGGATCTTGTTGATCATGACATGCTATTAAGTAAGTAATAACTGGACTGCAGTTTGATGGAGGGGTCAGTTTAGTTGCCAACTGGATTAAAACTTGCAGAGAATAAATGAACAGGAGAGGAAAGATCAGGATTATAGGAAGAGAAGGAGAGACTTGGGGAGTTTCTAATAATTTTGCCTGAATTTAAAAAGTCTGGTATTTTTAATTTTTTTAAATACATCAGACAAAAAAAGAGTCAGTTTCTACTCATGAATTTATTTTTCTGCTACAGTGACCCATAGACTTGTATTCAATTATTTATAATGATGTATCAGTAGCTGTGGAGGGGTCAGGTCTAATATGGTAATGGCAGTATTATAACCGCATGCAAACTTAAAAAATAGGTGAAATGAAACATTTTAAAGTAATGTTTTAGTCTCTTATCTCTATTAACCCTCAATAGCTTCAACTCTTCTGTGCAGATATGATTTCTTTTAAGGAACAGTCGAAGACAAATTTATGGAGTTTCATTCTTTCTGTAGATGTCCTATAAGGTTCTTGGCCACAAATTCATGAAAATTCAAAAATAATTCTGTCAAAAGGTTGTGTGTAAGCTTTGCCATGTCCATGTGCCATATGTTATGAGCAGTAAAGCAAACACCTTTCTGATTCCCAATGTGTTTTGCAGTGAATCAAGGTGAATGGGGGCAATTCAGACTCCGTCCTCAACTCCTTGTTCATATTATCTATGGGAAAATTCCTCTTCTGAGCATTGCATCTCAGATGTGTTCCACTTTTAAACAAGGATTTGGCCCTGGCATCTTTTTGATGTAACTTCTTACAGTGTTATCGATACTTGTCAGTCCAAGATCATGATGGTGCTTAAAGAAGTCTTGAGATTAAAATTTTTCTGTTCTTTAGACTCACTTTATTGATTTTTGAGTCTTTAGAGATTAAATAGCTTGTGTTTGCAGGTTTTTCTGTACCAGCCATGTGAGTAGGTCTTACTTTAAAGGAGCAAAAAATTATTTTTTGAGTAGCAGATCTGAGTCTTTTCTCCTACAGATTTTTGTCCAGTATTTTCCAAGCTCTTTGTCTCCAGAAAGATACCAGCTCCCTTCCTATTACATTCCCACCTGAAAAAAGGCAGCAGTTGTACAAAGTTCAGTGCCTAAAGCTACTTGTGTGCTGAATAGCCAGGACAAGAATGTTGATCAACCAGCTGGCAGCTCCACAACATTGTTTCAGGGCTGAGTTATGACCACAGTTCCAATGGAGGGGCCAGCAATTTCAGCTTCTGACCTTGACCCAGACAGTGATTTGTATAAAACTCTTAGGAACGTAATTATTTTTGAGACTTTTATCCCTAATTTTAACTTAAATCAGCCTATAATTAGAAAGATATTCATAGTTTGAAACACAGACCAGCATGATCATAAAAGCTTCCTTTTCTTAGGCAACTAGATTAAAAATGCAAGGGATGTGTAGCTTCCATCACTTGGCACTTTGGGAAAATACATAAATGTCATAAGACTAGGGATTAAATTGTGAGACTTGGATAACAGAACTGTTATGTGCTGCTCATAAACTGATCTAATTTCTCAGATATAAAATGTGTGATTGGGCTCTGCAGTTTTGAGAACATTTTTCCAATTTACCATGGCAGACTATTGGCAGGAAGAAGCTAAACTGCCTATTACATAGGCATGATAAAGCTATAGCAACTAAATGGAAGTTGAGGTGGAAACCTCAGACAAAGGGCTTTCATTAGGAGAGTAACAGCCTCTGTTCTCCCCCAGCATTGCTATTCAGTTCCTATTATAACCACAGAAAGCTCTCTGAATTTAATTACTGGAAGTTACCTTTTTATTTCTTTCACAAACATCTAAAATTCATCCTCAGGGACACCAGTCAATCAGGAAACAAATATTTGCTCTGAGTTAGCCTTTGCAGGTGGTTTAAAGAAAATTTAATTCTTTCCCACTTGGCCGTGTGCAACACCTTTATCCTCTTGATGGGGTCAAAATGAAAATCTCCTCTGAGCTCACTGTCGGTACTGCTGTAGTTGACTGGCAAGCCTGGGGTGCTAAAAAGTTGTGCGGGTGGCAAGCTTTGCCCGAGACAAAGCATGTCACCTTTGTGCCTATTATTTTGCCTGAAAATACATAATGGCACCTTTCGCAGAAGTGGCAGCAATAAACAATTGTACCACTTTCAGCATCAGCAATTTTAAATGCTAATTGTACATCTAGTGGATAAACATGGGGGCTCTTCTAACAAGAACATAATTTATCTTTTTTTCCCCTGGTCATCATATCCACAGTGTTCTAATTAATAGGTTTACTGCATGTCTACTGTGTGGTAACTTTATAGTATTTATACTGTTTGGTGTATTTTGTACAGTAGTATGCAACTTTACAATATCTTCTTAGGTTTTCTGCTTGGTTCCTCTGAATGTATGTTATGCCATTTGTCAGGTGATTTAATAGCTCCTCTTGACCTTAGAAGTAAAATAAAACTAGATCAGCGTATAAAAACATGAAAAACTTTAAAAGCAACCTCTACTGCACCTTCTCTCACTCAATTCACCAGCTATCAGACAGCATCTTTCATTACTTGCTGTTCCTGCAGTAAATGAAATGGCATGGTGTAAGTCTCCTTATTTATCATAATGTTTGGGTTATATCATGGAAGGTATAATTTTTGGTAAAGAGATGTTATTAAAGAAAGGTACCAAGAGAGTGATCTGTTACAGTACTGAATTATTTATGATATACCAAGTGTTAGTCAGAAACATTGACTAATTAGTCCACTGAAAGCACCTGTACCAGTGTCTTATGGTGTTCCTTATCACTGAACTAACGGAGATCACATTTACATTAGTGCTTAAATTCAATGGAAGAAAACAATGTGGCATGAATTTGACAGATGTAGCATAAGAACTTAAACACCTGTTTTCTCTTTAGTCATTTAAGAGCTTTTGAAAGCACAAGCACAATGCAAACCCTGGGCATGTGTGACGAATATAATTTCTCTCTAAGATTCTTAGTCATTGCATAAAAGTGATTGTTTAAAATGTTTAAGGTTTTTTTTAATATTTCAACTTTAATTTTCTGCTATTGTGAAACTGGTAGTTGTTAGTAATATCTTAAAAATTGGGCAATTCCTCTATCATATAGCATGAAATATTGTGGTGCTTGAATGCTAGACTTTCCCAGCTCAGTAATTCTTTAGACCTCTTTGCAAGTGTGGATCCAGAGTGGTGTCTCAGAGGTTAATGCATTGCCACATGGAAGCATATTTCAGTCTGCTTTTCATCCTTTCTGCTTGTCCCAGCATGGTCTGTATATGAGAAATGAGAGCAGAAAGTGGTAAGTGGAAAGGGGGAAATATACTTACCATATCACTGATATCACAAAAGATAGAAATGTATAGTGCATCATTTTAAGAAAAGGATACTCTGTTGTGTGTGCTGAAGTGACTTTTGCTTAACATCTGAGGGACCCTAGAGTAAAACCTTCTTGAATTCTTTGTATTCAATTGCAATGCCACCTTCACCTGCAAGACGCAGTTTTTAGCAAAAAGTCATGGAAAAGGTTATGTGGTCAAGTTCAAGAAGTTGTTAGTATCTATTTGTGGGTCATCTTTTTGGGTTTTTTAAGATCGTAATCAGTAAAAAGCAGATAAGACTTACTTGGGGCCAGCTGTAATCCTGAGTCTCTGGGATACGCAACACCATGGGATGCTCTCCTCCCTCCTCTCCTCTCCCCAGCATACTCGCCTGAAGAGTGAGGTTCAAGGGGAGGGACAGCCAAATCAGTTTGCCTTGCCAAGGAGTCTGCCACAGTAGACGTAATTTCAGTTTACTGATGTCCAGTGCGAAATGGAATAGAGTTAGAGATCTGCCTCATGTCAGCTAAAAAGTTCTCCTAATTCTAAAGAGAACTCTGCAGTGCTGCTGCCATTGGGTAGACCTAATAGTTTGTGTATAAATATGCAGCCAAACACGTACACACCAAGTAAAGCAATTACAAGGCATAATGAACAAAATATTTTAATGTATATTTTTTAAAGTCTTCCTTTCAGCTCTGTAGTTCATTTGTTCATCTAAAATAATACATATATTTCTTTTTGTAATGAGTGTGTATTATCATGCAAATTCCACAACTATTAGCAAATCTTTCAGCAGAAAAATTTAACTCTTACCTTTTTACTGCTTTTGGTTGATTCATAGGTGAAGTAAATAAAGAGGGTACTTGCATAGTCAAGTGTCTCTTGGCTCCAGAAATTCAATGGTGGCTTTATCTGTTGTAGCTGGTTGCTCTGGGACTAGTCCAAACCAGCTAATTTTCAGAAGGTAAAAGTGGAGTGTACATATTTACTGTTACACAGACCTGACTTAGGCTTGTACCTATTGTTACAATCTTGTTTACAATTTAGGTTTCAGTCTCAGATTGAGGCTGCAGGCTGAATTGGTGCGTGGTAATGTCACATAAGGTTTGAACATAGTGTCATTTAAAACACAACAGAACTAATGAATAGTATTGAAAAGCAGGAGATAGAATCAGTAAACCTTGAAGAACATGTGTTTGTTCTCTTATTTTTTCATCAAAATAATTTTATAAAGAGCATTAAAATTAATTTCAGCCCCACAGCTCCTCTGTGAACTAAGGAAGCCTTATCTGAGCTGAAGGGTTAACACAGATATTTTTCTCTGTGCAAAAATATATTCCCTGTGCAAAAAAAGTTTGCTGGTCTGGATTTTCTTCATCAGTTTGTCTTTTCCTTGTTCAATTTAGCATTTCTAGTCCATCTAATTTCAATTTAAGATTTCAAGTGAGAATAAAAATAACTACATCTATTGTAAATTATTCCAAAAATATGTCAGTCTTATTGTATATACAGTTCTTCTAATAGATATCCATTTGAAAGTGTGGTGACAGAAACTGCAAATTACTTTCTTTTAGTGTTATCAATGTCACATGCAGATATATGTGACTGTTCTGTTCCTACATTGCACATCCAGATGCATGAATTCACTAAATATACAAGCTCTGAGAGCCACTGTGCTATAGTAAGATTGGTTGTTTATTAGGACTGCTAAGATATTTTTAGTTATCACTGCTGTCCACAACTTTATTCTGATGTATTTAGGTTTTCTTATGTATTTTGAGTCTGCTGTTTAGTCCTGTTGGCTCTTCATAATGCACATCTTTACAATGTCACCAAAGATATCACCATTAGGTGTTGGTTCCTTATTTACAATTTGTTTTTCAGATTCTCAGTGTTCTTTAACGTGTTTAATTTATGAGCCATGTTGATTTTGTGCCATGCAACTTTTTCATCGGAGAGATAATAGGGAGAGATATTTATACAGAAATTAAAGCAAGTATTTTCAAAAGTTATCTTTATCTACTGAATTTGTAATATCATCAAAAAATAATATAAAATTTCTCAAGAAGACCTGTTTTCTATTAAACAGTGTTGATTGGTATTAATCATACTACCACTCAATCCAACTGATTGCCTCTTTTAACATTATTTTCACAATTTTTCCTTACAATGAAGTCATGTTGAGATGATCCAACTTATTTCCTTGAAATGTTGTCACATTATGTTTTTTCTAGATTTTAAAATTTCTTCTGTATTATAGTAGATATTATACTTCAAAATACCATTCCTTAGAAACTATAAGCCACAGGTAATCTTGTTTTGCAGATTTGAAAACAATTCATGTAGATGTTTGCTCTTTAGTAACCTCCTTGCTATTGAATTGGCAGCACTTTTTTTCCCCTGAATATAAGAAAAAATAATTCCTTTGCATTATTATGAATAACTTCTGTGTAGTAAGGGAGATGGAGATATTTTTCATTTCTTATATGGTCTGTAATTTTTTCTTATTAGAAAGAAGTATCTGTTACATTATTTAAAACAAAAATGAAATGGAATGATGACAGATTTCTCTTTTCTATGCTTCTCTGGTTTTGGGATGTGAGGGATATTGCCATGGGCTACTTAGCCCACAGTAGAAAGCGATGTGTGTATATTGTGAAGTTTAAAATTAATATTACTTCATTGTAATTTTTCTGTATTTTGATCAACCATTAATTTAAAATTGATCCAAATAGTTATTAATTCATAACGTAAGGAAAATTATATGAACATCAAGGAAGTGTTTCAAATGCATTTTTAAACTGTGTGGCTCAATGTTTGGCAACAGCAGAATCTTATGTATTTCAAAACATATGTGCCTTGGGTATATTGGGGTCTATTTTATTTGACAATCCATTTGAGTCTATAGTTCTGCTTTTCTGCTTTCTTACATCTTCTTTAAAATTTTGTTTTGACATTGACAAACCGAATATACAAATGCCAAGAGAATTCTCATACTGTGTTGAGAAGCTTTTTAGTAGCCCAGGCAACTGTATGCCAAGAGTTTGAAATGCTGGAGGCTCTCTTTTTCCATTGAGCAGGACATTTTCAGACTCTGAAAAATTAGAGCATAATTATTGCTTAGTTTTAAATAACAATCCAACATATTTGAAACTTGCATCATAACTTCAATTTACTTTCTCTAGCAAAAAGAAGCTTTCTTCTTGCCCTGGTTAGAAGATAATAAGTTCTCTAATTCTTGCTTCCTTTGAAGAGCTATGTGGATTTTGAAAAGCCAGCACTTGCAGATTGCCTAGTTTGAAATAAAGGGTTGTAATGGTCTTGTGGTATTGCAAAAATAATCAAGGGACTACTAATACTTTTATTGTTCCTGGGCTTGTTCCTTAAAAGAGAATCATATCCATACTTTGCAACATTTTGCCACTTTCCTTAAGGCTTTTTGCAGCAGCATTGATTGTTGCTGCTAATTGGAAAAGTAATTGGAACATGCCTGCCTCTTATGTTTTACAGCCATGCCCTGTCATTAGCAAAAGTGATGCCCTCTGACCCCAACAGCTCCAGGGGTCAAAATATATCATTATATTGGAGTGCAGTATTTCGTAACAAAGGCCATAGCAGTAACATAGCTTAAACATTTGGGGTTTTTTTTAGTGAAAAGAATAGCTTATCAAGAGAAAGAATGACCTGCTAACTATATTTATCTTACACTGTGAGTAACTGCCGGCAAAATACAGAGTCCTGAGATGTGCTGTGTAAATATTTTATGAAGGAAGCTTCTCCAGCAGAGATGTTAATAATTTAAAATATGATGTACTACATACTGAGTTTTAGGCATAGACATTTAGTAATAAATTTGTATTTTGTACGAAAGCCTAGTAAATTACTCCCTTGCCACATATTTTGTGTTACAACTGTGTTTGCATGTCTTCCTTCATAAATTATGCCTATGTATATACATGTCACAATAAACTTGGATTTTTCAACCAGCCATGATTTCAGGGTCCATTTAGAAAGGATTGTGAGTCACATCTAAAAATGATGTAGCCTCCAAGCCAATAGTGTATGCCTCCAAGAATATTTTGTTGGAGATGCACGTTTATTTCAGTTTTCTTTCTGAAGCCTCCTATGCAATTCAAGGAAGAACAGTCCCCCAGACAAGCAACTGTTGTTTTAAAGTCAGGTTTTATTCATTAAGCATGCCTGCAGCAATGGTAGCATTCATCTTTGCCTGGGTAGTCAGTCAGAAAAGTTGGCCAGGAAGCTGAATACCTACTTTGTAGATGCTTTTCTGTCCTCATCCTATTTAGGCACATAACTCCTCTGAATTGAGCTTTAAATGCACTTTGTTTAGAAAACTAATTTACAGAATTTGCATACTGCTTGAATGCTTTGAGTTGTTTCAGAATAATGTTGTGGTGATAAATATTCACATTATATTTCCAATTTCCACAGTATTTATGCTAGGGAAACAAAGTAGATAGACCACACAACAGTAAATCAGTGTAAGGATGGGCTTATAAATGTGTCAGTCAAAATATCTTTTAATTCTTCAGGTTTAAAATTTTATTTGCCAGCTCTGCTGTTTGTATTGTACTCTTATCTTTTTGCCCTTAGTTGCACTTACTGTTTTATTATCCCATGTTTTTTTTATAGGAAATTAAGTCTCTGTTCTATGCAGAATTAACCAAAGACAGCATCCAGAACAAGCAGTTATGTTCCAGTTTGTCAGAATAGGTTTGCCATTTCATACATGTATGATATTTATGAGTGCAATATAATAAAATATTTAAAGTTCAGATTATAACTCTTCTGTACTGAAATTCAGAACATTTTCTGTCAGGTGGGAACATTACATCTCAGCGTTAACTCTGTCTCTCTGCATCAGATAATGCTCTCTATTTGTATTTGTTAATAAGTGCAGACATTCATATTTTAGTAGCTGATGGGGATGTAAGAGACAGAATATAGATTTTTTCCCCCTAAATTAGAAAATTATCTGAACGAATGGTTGATTAATAATCATTCTAAGTTGAAGTGCTTTCATAAGCTACCATAGAGAACCTCACTTTTAAAAAATCAATCTTTCAGAGCTGTCACTTTTGTCATTTGTTAAGCATTTGTTGAGGAGGAAAGAGAATATTTGTCCTAATTCTGAGCTCCCTAAGCTATGCCAAGAAAAAGGAAAAAAAAATTATCCATCCTGCTAATGCACTGTATTGCAACAGAGATTAAATTGATTAGACTGCTTAGGTATTTCTAGAGTGTCCCTTGCTGTAATATCTGGGCCCTGTATTGATGTGCTGCACAGTGCACTAATAGGTAATAGAAAATACTTCAATGGCTAGTAATATATCTAATTCCACAAATTACTTTTACCGTGGTGGATTATTGAAATCTTAAGCCCGGTGTCTGAAAGGGCTGAGACTTTGGTGAGATGCTAAGAAGGAAGGACGAGCACATTTCTCAACTTGCGTCAGCCTGTTCTGAGTACATGATGGCTCTGAGCCGGCCCAGGGAGCTTTCCCACAGAGGTTTATTGCAGGGCTGGGACTGAGAGTGAGGGTGAGAGACAGTAATTTATAAGAACTGATCCTGGATCTGTCATCTCCTCTCTGAGTGGTTTTAACACTGAATTCTGCCGCAATTTCCTCTTCTTAATGAGCCAGTAAGGATGAATCAGTTAATGTTTGAACATATCTTTTAAAATGTTACAGGCTGTTCTTTGTCGACTTTCATTAAGCTTTTATTTTAATCTAAGAAGACCAGTCAAACACAAAAGATATGCAAAGTACTTCATATTTTGGCAAAGCCTGTTTAGAATACTCTTCATGCATAAAAGGAAAGAGAGAAAGAGAGAAAATGGATGAAAGTGCATTAAAGTGCATTTACTGAGCTCATGTCTCCTGGTATGACTGACCTGAAATACCTAATGCTGAAGCTTCTTGTAGAGAATCTGATCTTGAGTCTTGCACAAGGCCCAGCACACACTGGGGTAGGAATTTGTGTTTTTGCTGCAGGTGAACTTCCTGTCATAATGGATGTGTTCAATAAGCTCTAGTTATTGAATTTAAACACAGAGTCTCAGTTCTTAGTGTAATTCAAGAAGTTTTGAACACTGAGACCCAACAAATGCCATTTTTGACCTCTTAATAAATTATAAATACATGACTCGGGGCTCAGAGTGTGGATACATTGCGTTTCCTCTCTCTTGAAAACAGGGAAGCAGACCTAGGGAAGGAGCACTCGGCTGGGCAGAATTTTCTTTGTTACTTTCTTCCTCTGTAGCTTCTTTTATTGCCTTTAGACATGTTGTAAACAAACACCAGTCTCTCTCATCTATCACATTAACTCACAGGCCATTCAGCGGTCCTCAAAGTCTCACAGAGATCATAACATTTCTTTAAACATTTCTTTAATCATATCTAGTTTACTCTTCCTGTGACTGCCCAGTTTCCATGCTGTTGTCTCAAAAACAGAGTATGTGATATTAACTGTTGGGTATTTGATTTGTTGGTATCCCCAAGAGGAAGTTGAAAGCAGGTAACATCACAGTTTGTTGTTTTTATCTGTTGTTCTGAACTTATGTTGTATTTAATTAATCCCATGCTTCATGGTATCTGTTAGTCACCTGAAAAGGCCAGAAACACTTTGACTTTGCAAGGCAAGTGGCTGGGAGACAGGACTTTTGTTTAAAGTTTCAGAGCTTAGTCACACCTTGGGAAATGCTGATGCTCTTCACCACATTGACAAACACTGCTTGGGTACTTCCCACTAAAACTCAAGGATGGGCTGGACATGCCTTTTGAAGTCAGGACACTTTTTCCTATAGTCTTATTGTTCCCTATATGAAAGGGAAAGGTTTATTTTCTTTATAATGTGAAATATAGTCCTCAAAGGACCAACACGGACATTTCAAGTAGCCTAAAAGTCTTGCTGATGCCTGTAGTCTCTTTCCCTGTCTGTGACACACTGAGTTTCATATGCTTTTACTGCCTTCTGAGAGATTTAATTTTTTTTCTCAGAGTATATTGTAGCATTTTCACTGTTCCTGGCAAGGAGATGGAAAAGGAGGACTGTTCTGGAGTATGGTCTTGCTAAGCCTGAGGCTACAGGGTGCAGGGATCAGTGGTGTTGCTGACCTTCCAGTCCCGCACTGTTAGATGTTCATCTTCTGAGAAGGCAAAACTAAGGTTATGCACATACTAAGTTTTCAGACTAAAAAGAAGGAACACTATAATTCCAAGTGTAAAGACTATGATCTCAGAGGTCAAACTTTTTTAATTTCACTGAGTACTCAAAAGTTGAATGAAACCAACTTTCTATTAAATCTCTGCTCTTCAAATTTTTCTTTCCTCCATTAACTTTTACATCTCTACACACTTGTGTGATTTGTTCAGTTGTTTGTCTTCTCTCTACTTCTGCCTTCACTTACCTGAGTCTGGTCCTCACTCAGTTAAATCATTTGTCTTCACCTTCTTAGTCTTGTTCTCATAGAGTTGGGAGTCTTTCCTATATTTTGGCATATACAAGTTCGGCTTCTATCAAAGTCCCCTTATATCAAGTCGAAAGAAAGAAGCCTCTCTAGATGTTGTGTCCTCTGGGATCCTTAGGTGTCTAAGGTAAGTTTTACAGCCACCATTCATTATCTCTGTATACTGATTTTCTTCCTAGAGTAAAAAATTACAAGCTTTCACTCAGACATATAATGTTCAATGTCTAAAAATTGAGATGATCCTTACCATTATTATTTATGGTTTCTTTACAGATTCTCTAAACCCTGTTCTTTTCCCCATCTTTTCCCAATATTTTCTCCAGTAATAGTCACATTTTATTATGATATTTCTGTCTTCCCTTCAGATTTATGCATAAGTACTTCATCAACCTTTAAATCTCCTGACATCTCCATAAACATATGTTTGTTCCTCTTCCTCCCACCTCAAAGTTCCCTTAGCTCTCCTCTATTTAAAATTTACTTCTCAAAAAATTGCCTTCTCCCGTATGAGTTCTCCACACTCCTTTTCTCTTCATTTCTTTACTAGCTGATCTACAGAAAAAAATATGAGCTTAGAGGCAGAGGTGTCTTGGATAATGTCTCTTTTCCTGCTTTTACACCAGCTAAAACATGATCAAGGAGTACTCAGCCTATTTTCACTGCTGTGCTCTTCTCCTCCCCATTTCCTCTCACCAGCATCCTTATAACCCAGCTCCATTGACTTCCTTCCTGCAGAAAGCAGGCTGTTGAATGTCCTGGAAGGCAAAAGCATGGAGCTAAACCCTTGAAGAGCAGATGTGTGTATTGACCTGCAGTAATAGCCTAAAACCTCTAGAAATCCTTTCCCTTTACTCAGAAACAGCTCTTTCACGCTATGGGCATTAACATTTGTCTCCTGCAGTGGCCTATTATTGTTTAAAGTTTCTGATACATAAACCCAAAGTCTTTTTTTGGGAGGGAGTTAGCAGGGGAAAACTATGCATTCCAGTCAGCAAATTTGGTCTATTACCATATGTTCTTACTCTGCAGCTTCTTTTCCTGCCTTTAAACGCAGTTGTTGTTGCAGCAGCAGCACCTGCCTCTCCCAGGCTTCCCATGAATGCTCTTAATCTGCTCTGCCTCACTCCCCCTCCATCTCCAACACCCTTCGCTCGCTGCTGGAGAATGAGGCAAGAGGTGGAGCATTTCCTTCTTGTTTCTCATCTCCCTTACATGTGTTTTACTGGTACAAAGCTCTCACCTTGTTGGAACAGAGGAATGAAAAGTCCTTGTGAAGGGATCAGATCTTAAACAAGTTTCTTCTCTAAATTCTGCTTACCAGCCACCAGCTTCATGGCACTCCATGCCACCTGCAATGAGGGTTGTAGTCATTTAACACACTCTTTTTACCAACTTAGTCAATAAATGAATGATATGAAGGGTCAAGGTTTACAGACTACTGAACTTTGCTCTTGGATACTGTTGTCATCCTACTTGCTTTTCCCATTGAAAAGTAATTGCTTTGAGCACCAGAAGTGATTACAGAAGATTACACCTTTAAAACCAGCCTCAGGATCTCATTCCAAGGCAGAACACAGCCTGTAAAATGTTGTGTGCCTCACCCAACAATTACACTCTTGTACCTAATTTCAGAAAGCATAAATTGCCCAGTATTTCTGAAGAGGGTTGGGATTTTTTGACCAGTAGTACTGAAAGTGAATGTTTTTCCAACAGATTTTTCTATGGTTTCTACAGAGTTGTACAAATGAGAAATAAAATATTTTTTTTCTGTTTCTAACTTTTTCTCTTTTTTTTAGAATTTAAAATTTAATTATTTTATTATAAAATCTGTTGATGAGTAAAGTTTAGTAAACCACTGGAACCTCCTAAAATATTTGTGGTGGTTTTTTCAATATTAAAAATATTTCATTATGAAGGTATCATTGTAACATGTTAATTATAATTACAGATCAGGCAATTCAATCCACAGTTAAAATGTTTTAATTTGTTAACCAATCTTTTTTCCATTTCAAGATCATAAAGTAGCATGTACACCTTCTTCTGTAGTAACTCTTTACTGGACATTGTCTCTCATGAGGCAATATATTCTTACTTTTGTTTGAATTTTTGTGATATACATCATATGATACCTCATTTTGCTGAAAAATCCTGTATTGGAGCATAGTTGCATAAACCACTTCAGTTGCAGTCCATGAGAGCCTGTAGCAATTTGAGAACAGCACAGGTGTTTCTTGAAGTGATCCCAAATGGAACATGTACAGTTCAAGTGAGGTTGGATGAAGGAGCTGTGATACTGTACTGAAATACATAGTATTCTGCCCTCTTCCATGCCCATGTGAGGACATAAAGAAGAAAGAGTTTCTCTTACTCTCTTCCATCTGCTGCTCCTACTTGTACTGCTCTAGGGAACTGAAAGAAGTTTATTCCTCTCTTCATAAAACTAAACCTACCTAAGCTCAGTAGAAATTCCTTAACAGGCATTATTAGGAACTAACTGATCAACAATACTACCCACTTATATCTGGCAATGAAGTTCCCAAAGATATAACTTTTTCATTATCTTAAAAAAAAAAAGAAAGCCCTCTATGGTTATAGGGTAAATCCTACTCCTTTAGTGCACTGTTCTTTTCTGTCAGCTCTTTACACTGCAGCATCAGGTGGTTTGGATCTAAAAAGTAAGTACCTGAACCCAGAACAACATAGAGGGTAACAGATACTCTCAGGTGTAGCCAGTGCCTTATAGAATAATTGTTTCTATTAACACATAGAAGCAAAATACAGATGGACAAAAAATGACTAGAATTGTATGTACCATGAAATGACCATGAAATCCAGAAGAATGCTGACTGACAGCAGATGAGATCTGATTTATGAAGTAAGGGGTATTAAACAGATGCTTTCAAAAACTGGGGGGACAATGATTCCTGATTATGGAAAGAAGCAACAAAATGCCTGCTGCTTTTCTCCCAGTTCCCTTATGGAAAAGGGAAGAAGCAGACAGAGCCCGTAAAAGGTGACAGCTCATGTGAAGTCTAATCCTGCTGGTTTACCACTGAGGATAATTTTAATTTCCAACTGCCAATGGCATTTACTATTCTGGATATAAAATCACCCTTAGCTGGTATTTTTGACTGCTGATGAGCTTTATTCAATTACTTTCTGGATACTCCCTGCTCCTGTTGACTCCTGGGGGCACTGGGGACACTGCAGCAGTTAAAAAGTGCTCCTCAAAGCATGTAAATGCAGGGATGTGAGTACTGGTTCCCCTACACTGCTTGAAGTCAACTTCTAGCTACGTTCGTTACCTGGGAAACAGCTGTCAGCACAGTGGAAAGGAATCTATTTAGTGTGGTGGATAGGTGATGGTTTTCAAAAAATAAAAAAAGAGAAACAATGAAAAAACCCACCACTGTTTCATAATTTAGCTTTTTAAGTGTCTCATGAAAGAACCAGGAGATAGGGTGTACTTTTTAAGTTTGTTAAGAATAAATTATTCCCTGAACTAAATAGTCTAGAACTGCAGAAATGTTTACTTACTGGAAAGG
Source organism: Pipra filicauda (assembly GCF_003945595.2). Lineage (NCBI taxonomy): Eukaryota > Metazoa > Chordata > Aves > Passeriformes > Pipridae > Pipra > Pipra filicauda. The sequence goes on from NW_024104310.1 coordinate 2,174,890, forward strand.
ATCTTTTTGTAAGGGATTTAAATCTCAGTAGTAGCTCAAATTTTGTTTATAACAACAATACCAAAAATAACTTTTTTTCCCAGTTATTTTCAATTTGTATGCTGCAAAGATACCATAATGGAGAATAGTTAAGTTGCTGACAGTTTTTATCTTCATGATTGTCCAAAGGTACTAGTCTTTAGATCACTCCTCCAATAAAGTTAAATATTGTTGAATTTTACAGATAGTGGTTCCTAAAGAACGGAGCAGATCATCCTCAGCGCAATCACACAGCACCTACAGAATGGACAAGGGATCAGACCCAGCCAGAATGGGTTTAGGAGGGGCAGGTCCTGTCTGACCAACCTGATCTCCTTTTATGATCAGGTGACCCTCCTGGTGGATGAGGGGAAGGCTGTGGATTTGTCTACCTGGATTTCAGCAAATCCTTTGACACTGTCTCTCACAGCATTCTCCTGAAAAAGCTGCAGCCCATGGCTTGGACAGGGGCCCTCTGTGCTGGGTCAGGAACTGGCTGGAGGGCCGGGCCCAGAGAGTGGTGGGGAACAGGGCTGCATCCAGTTGGCATCCGGTCACTAGTGGTGTCCCCCAGGGATCAGTGTTGGGCCCAGTCCTGTTTAATATCTTTACTGATGATCTGGATGAGGGGATTGAGTCCACCATCAGCAAATTTGCAGATGACACCAAGCTGGGGGAGAATGTCGATCAGCTGGAAGGCAGGAGGGCTCTGCAGAGGGACCTGGACAGGCTGGAGAGTTGGGCTGATTCCAACGGGATGAGGTTCAACAAGGCCAAGTGCCAGGTCCTGCACTTTGGCCACAACAACCCCCTGCAGTGCTACAGGCTGGGCACAGAGTGGCTGGAGAGCAGCCAGGCAGAGAGGGACCTGGGAGTTTGGATTGATAGGAAGCTGAACAGGAGCCAGCAGTGTGCCCAGGTGGCCAAGAAGGCCAATGGCATCCTGGCCTGGATCAAGAACAGCGTGGCCAGCAGGACCAGGGAAGTGATTCTTCCCCTGTACTCAGCACTGGTGAGGCCACACCTCAAGTGCTGTGTCCAGTTCTGGGCCCCTCAGTTCAGGAAGGATATTGAGGTGCTGGAGCAGGTCCAGAGAAGAACAATGAGGGTGGTGAAGGGACTCAAGCACAAGTCCTGTGAGGAGAGGCTGAGGGAGCTGGGATTGTTCAGTCTGAGAAGAGGAGGCTCAGAGGAAACCTCATCACTCTGTACAACTACCTGACAGGAGGTTGTAGCCAGGTGGGGGTTGGTCTCTTCTCCCAGGCAACTATCAGCAAGACAAGAGGGGATGGTCTTAAGCTCTGCCAGGGGAGGTTTAGGTTGGATATTAGGAAGAAATTCTTTACAAAGAGGGTAATCAGGCATTGGAGTGGCTGCCCAGGGAAGTGGTGGATTCTCTGTCCCTGAAGATTTTTAAGATGAGACTGGATGTGGCACTTAGTGCCATGGTCTGATAACCACAGCAGTAGTGGATCAAGGGTTGGACTTGATGATCTCAGAGGTCCCTTCCAACCCAGCTGATTCTATGATTCTATGATAAAGCTGCAGCAGAGACAGGTTAAGAATAGCTTTTCCAAAGTTGTGAGAGTTAAGAACTCCTGGCTTCTACTTTGTGTTCAGTTTCACTGATCTGTGTCACATCTCAAAGACAAAAGCAGAAAAAACAGTGAAATGAAAAAGCTGCTTGTCTTGGCACGACATGAATTTCTGATGACCTGATGATAACAGCACCATCAAAGCTCCAATTGTTACCTGTATTGCTGTGCAGTTTCCCTCTTTTAAAAGGGGGTTTCATGCTGCTGTTTTGACAGAGAAGGATAACCACATCACTTTAAACTATATAAAATGTGTAGGAAGTACATGCCTATCTTCCTTGATTGTAAATTTCTGCTTTTGTTGTTAATGTTTCAATTTGAGATGGACTCTCAACATCTCACCACTGATTTGTCTTCCTAATGTGACCAAGTGGATTTCCACACTCTCATTGCAGAGTTACTTTCTTAGGTTCCTATTCTACCTTAAGTCTGGCTTCCTTAAGGCTGCCTGAGGGTTTAAATATCCCTCTTCTATTGATATACAGTGGGTGCAGGACACCCAGGGACCAGTCTCCATTGAAAAAGCCAGACTTCTGTCTTTTCGTCTACCCCACATCATGTGTCCCTCGCTGTGTTAGAGCTCACAGAGGGATCAGGGCGTTAGTCTTCCTGAAAGCAAATCCTGTAGAAGATAAGAATAGAAAAGAAAGAGAGAAAAAAAATTTTCATTCAGCTCCTTGATTTGGATAACAATGTGACTTCATGAGTGCTTCATGGCTCAAAGGTTGGGACAGGAATGTTCAGCTGCAGAGAGCAGAACTTCTACGTCAGTTCAAACTGTGAAACACACTGCAGTTGTCTTAGACTATTTTGAGCATCTTAACCTAAAAAAGTCATGCAGTTATTTTACAATGATAATCTCCCAGTCACTTAAGTTAATCTTCTAACTAAAAGTTTAAGAAGTTACTCTTCCCAGGTGTTTCAGATAGTGTAATTCCAACTAACTGATATGGACATCACGTAGTTGTACACTTAAGGCAGACGTAGTATAAAACTATTAAAATGCAGGAAGAGTTTCAGGTATTGTATAACATATATGTGTTTGTTCATGAGGAAATGTGACGAAATTTGGCATGGAACAGCTTTGAGCTATTAAATAAAGAGAAGTCCCCTAGGAGTTTCCACAGTAAAAACAAATAGCATGTTTGTACGTCCACACATGAAACTCTGTGTGGAACTCTCACTTTGTTTTCAGAACAGTCTTTTGAGAAACTCCATTTAGTCTAATTGTTTAGTCCATCAATTGGAAAATTATCATCTCAATTACCCGTGTATCCTTGCTTCCAGGTCTAATATTTCTTAAACTTCCAAAATGCTATGAAGAGGTATTATATACCATTAGTTGGGAACACCACTGCTCCATAATGCTCAGAAAGGAAGGAAAGATATCCTGGAAGCTATTTGAAAGCAACTAAAGTTAGCTGAGAGCAGATGATGAGAGGAAATGATGCTAGATGAACACAGCTTGTCTCATGAGTTCATACTTTATGGTTCCAGAAATAAAGGTACTTATCCCGATACCATGTATATGGTTTTACTTTTGATTTTTTTTTCAAGCAATCTGATGACACCATTATCCTTTGTGTGCAAAACAATTAAGCCCACCTGAAGGAACTAGGCCTGGGATGTATCTATTCTTGCAGAAGGAGAAGCCAAATTTAGTGCAAGAGGTAGGTGTCTATGCATAAAATGACATGGCATGAAAAAGTGCCTCCACAGAGAAGGAAAATTTCACATGACTATAAGCATACGTTTATGTTAATTAAGAACACATCTAGGGGTTGGAGAGGCTTGAGAAATTGATATTACTGTGCAGAATATATATGATCACTCTTAAATATGTTGTGCCTGTAACTGCATATTACTATATGCTCCATGCTATACTTAGCAAGTCTGTCTGTCAGAAAGCTCTAATTGCTTTATGTGTGAGAACATTAAGCTGCAATAAATTTATATACACAGCTGTTCCATTACTGCAGAACAAGTTTTATCTCCTAATAAATTGATGTTTCTTTTTAGTGTCAACTCACACCAAAATTTACACCCGAGAAGGTGAACCTTAACATCACATAATTAGTTCAGTGACACCAGTGGTAATAGAGGGTATACACTGTACGTCTCTTAAACATATTGATGGAAAAAAGTTTTGACTTCTGTTAATTGTTGCTTGAAAGCTTAATTGTGATTAAGAGCAGCTTTAATTGGAAAAGGAAAAAGAATCATGACCTTTAAACATACACTGCAAATAGCATGTCTGCATTTACAAGGAGTTGCACCATAACGGGAAAAAAACTAAAAGCCTTCTTTAATATAGGGTGGGGGGGGAGGGGAGAGGCCTTGTGGTTCTATGTGGAGTCACATTTAGGTTAATGGAACAGAAGCTTAGAATGCCCTGGACTTTTGATTAATATTTAATTAATCTTCTGTAGAAGACTCTGATTTGGATTAAACTGGGTACTAATAAAAGAACCAATTCACCAAAGAGTTCACAAAAATTTGACCTGCTATTATGAGAGTTTAAATTAAAATGGCCAAAGTTTTGTTTTCTGCTCATTCTATGCCTGCTCTACATCAGGTGCAAGTATTTTACTAGGAGTGATGAAGCTGGAAAAATGCAGCCTGACTTGGTCACAAGTAATAGAGCCATAGCTGTAGTATGACATGCTATTTGGCTTGTTTTGAATAAGTACCATGAGCTAATGAGTTGTATTGTTCTCTCAATGCCAGCTTTTACAGCCCTGAAAAAGAAGCATTTACCTGTACACAGCAAGGGGAAGTATCGTTTGGTGAAAAAATGCCCAGAATTGTTTTGGGGAGCTGGTTATACTTCTAACTTTTCTCTTAATCAGAGTGGCAGTAAAGATGATGCAAATGAACTCAGTTCCCCAACTGCTCAGACTTCCTTTGTCCTCCCTTCCCATGTGTGTAGGCGTGGCTGGAGTACATATTTCCTACTGGCAAGACAGGGAGGGGCTGAAGGGTCTCACAAAGGGTTATCCTTTTTACAATCCTGATGATTGTAAAAAGCATGTACTTGACCTCAACACAGGAAAAATAAGTTTGTAGTTATTACACTCACAATTTTTTCTGCTAGCTCTTTTTGTAGTCACCATCTTGTGTGATAGTCAGCTCCTGACCTAGTGAGCATTTTTGACATGACCCTTTCCATAAATTGGATGATATCTAAATCCCATGGAATTTCTTCAAGTATCATTACTAAGGTGATTATTCTCATTCAGGTACTCTGACTTTAGGAGTCTGCTAGGATGCCTAATTCATCTGGTTTTAGGTGTCTCAAGGGTAGTCCTGTATAGCTCAACTCCCTTTCCAGTCAGCAGAGTTGTGGGCACTGAGCTGAGCCCCTACTGCATGCATTTGTTCTGGGGAAAAGGACCGTTTCACAAATGTGTATGCCTCCGTTGTGCAGGAGGAAATCTGTTCTTAAACTGTAAAATCTTTGGTTAAGGGCTAGTTGTAGACAGTTTGTGTAGTGTCTGCTGCGGATAGGATCCTGCTATCTGAGTAGTGCTTAATAATGCAGAAATCTGGAAAAATAATGAAAAGTCAATAGCAAAAGGGTAGCAAAATCAGATCTTTGTGGGTGCTGCTTACTAGAGATGTTTATCACTCTTTCCTTACATAGCCTCTAATTTTTTCCCTGGAAAGCGAATTACCGTGCAGCTCAAATGGGAAAATTCATGAACTTTATCTGAGTTAGCAGCATAGCAACATAAACTCTTCTCTGGAAGCCATGTCCTGCCTTAGGTCTTTTTGAAACTTCCCATAGATACTCCTGGAGTTTCTGTTACCTTTTGTAGGGGAGAAGTCATTTTCAGAGGAGGCTGGTGCTTACACAAGTGATGTGCACTGTCTAGTACCCCTGCCTCTTTACAGGATCTTGGCAGTCTCACGTGACAAAAAGTACAGAGTGACCTGTTACAATATAACCTTTGAATTACATAGACAATACTACACTATGAGTTTATTTCAGAGATTAGTCTTAAATATCAGTGCAGTTTCGTGCTGAGGTTTCATTAATCTGTCACTTAACAGCTCATTGCATTAATAAGGCTCATTGTATTGAAAAAGATTTTTTAAAAAATAATTGTAATTCTTATTTTTGAGATAATTGAAGGAGCTGCACTGAGCTTTAAAACTTAAGGTAGAAAAAATGGGGTAGAACGAATGGATTTAATACGTTTTGAAAATAAATATATTTGTTAAAATTAACATAGTCTTCTATATATGCCTCTCAGACATTTCAGCCTACTTGGTTTTTTGGCTGGTCAATGCCAGTAGAAACAAGTCTGTAATTTGCACTAAATGGAACTGGCTTTCCAGTATTGCTTATGGTAATAGCTGCAGTTACTTGGTTGTAATATTTCATTTTATCTTTTGAGAGCATGCAAGAGCATTTTGTAGGTATGTATCAAATTCTTCAGGTTGGCTGGGTTCATAGTTATGCAGGCTCACAGTTCTGTAGCTTAATTTTCTTCTGCTGGCAGAAGTTCCTCTTTGCTGGAAATACCCAGAGGAAACTCTTAAAAAAGATGTGGAGAGCATTGGAATGTCAGGGTACAAGTTAGCCTTCTGTCGCTTGTTTAGTAATTATACATTTTCTGGTGTTGAAACAATAAATTCCTTTTACTGGAGAGTAGTTATGTATGAACTGTAGGTGGACTTACTAGCTATTTCCCCGGAATATAAATTGTTGCCATCAGTTGTTTGAAAAATTCTGTTTTCATCTCAGTGTGAGTCTGTTATCCCATCAATGCCTTCAGAGTCTTCATTCTGCAATAAGAGAGGAAGGAAGGAAAATATCTTAAATAATGAGTAGCAATGGCAATTTTTTCTTTTGAGGAGTTGTTTTTCATAGACATTTGTTTACTGTATAGATCAAATGCTTAGTGTGTCCTTTGACAAGTGCAGTCCATTAAATACTTTATTAATGAACTGGGATCAAGGGATTGTCTCACTTCTAGCCTGCTCTCTGAAATGAGATAATACAGGCAATTTCTATTAAGTATTATGGTTTAGGAGAGTGAGGGGAAAAGAAGAAATTCTTTAATCTCTTTGATCAGATTTGAATGGCAGAAAAATCTTATGCATTAATGTTTAAAATTAGAGATTTTATCAGCAATCATTTTAGTAAGTAGAACTTGAGCTGCTGTGCTGAATAAACATACTTCTTAGTATATGTAATGTGTTGATTTCCCTGGAGTTGTTCTGTAATTCATTGTAGAGAAAGAATGAAGAACTAGTAAATAACAAAAAGAAGAAACTGAGTGATATAGCTGTAAGTGGACGTGTTCAAATTGGTATGATGTGCATTTTTCTGGTAGCCCAGGGATAATTTACCAGATCATTTCTATAGCAAAGTGTTTCAGAATCAATCCCTGAATTTCATACTGGTAACAAGAAGCTTAGAACTGAAAATTATTCATTATTTCTTCCCCTGAAACTTTAATCAGATCTTCAGATACCCATAAATTCTCAAAGCTGGATTCAATGAGTCTAGACAGGTTGCTACCAGTTAAAGCTCAAGCCCAGCATTGCATTTTAGAGCTCTGTATGGGAACTGGCATTGCTGCTCTTTAGTTAGAATCACATATGTAGCAATTTCCATTTCAGTGAAGCTTATGAATTAGAAATCTCACTTTTTTAATAGTGTTCAGGAAATAATTTCTGGTTTCTATACAGGGACTCGTGAAGCGAGTGCACGTCAGACACTCCAACGGCAGCAGAAGGTTCTGGTTTGCAGCAGCGTTTTTGCTGCTGGGCCTTCTGCCTCAAGTGTCTGAAATAGAATTACAGTACAATTTATTAAATTTATTACCATGCTGTAGAAGAAAAGGCATTTTCATGTTTTTATGATCTAAGGGTCTGTACCATGTGACTAATCTGTTATATTTTGGGATATCTGGCCACTGCAAGTTTGAACGTCAGTAATGTGCACTACGCAGCCATGCTTAATGTCTGCAGAACTTTTTTTCTTTTTAGCACTTGCCACTTGGACTGAAATCTTTCTAATTAAAGATGTCAGAATAAAGCAGTATCTTAGAAATACAACTGAAAATAGGTAATGATGACAAAATAAACTGATATCAGTTTGGATATATTTTAACATGATGTCAAAACACATTGTCATCAAAATCCCCAGAGACGCCATTATAGTGTCAAAATGAAACGTTATCAACCTAAGACTACAAGAATAACAACGTGAAATAATACTATTGTAACTTTGTAATGTAATGCCAATATCATGCAAAATAAATTTGATGTACTAAGTGGGATTATTATATATGTTTCATTTCTTTCAGTTTACTAAAAAGCATATGGCAATTATGTTACTCAAGAAAACGTTATAGCATTTGCATAGCATTTGCTGAAGTAATGTAAAAGTTGAGATACAAATTAGCCATACTGAGGAGATCTTAACCACAAAAGTGGTTATGTTGCAGTCCTTGTCTTGTCTCAGGCATGGCTATACACTTCTGTATGTTTCAGAAACTAAAAAATTTAGGCATTTATTTCCATAAAGGAGAATTACAAACAGTAATATAGTGTACTCTGTAAAGAACCCTTAAAATTATAGTAAAGTAAATGGGAACTGATTATTGTATAAACTTTATACAGGATGTTAAAGAAGGCTAGTGCCCATTTGTGGTTATGTGAATGCAAACACAGAGAGGCTGAGAGACGTAGTCTCATTCTAGTGAGTTTTTCTGCCAAAACATTAAACTGTTGGGTTATATTGCTATGCTTGTTGAGCACCTTCTGCCAGGCATTCCTAGTACCAGACTTTCTTAGGATGATTCATTTTTCGTGTACCTTGAGCCCAAGTTAGCCACCTAGAGCGGGATTCATCTATAGCCCTAATATAGTTGTCTGAAGTTATCCTGAGCTACTCCCTCTACTCTTCTTTCTCAATGAAGAAAAGTAATGAGCTCTTGAGAGAATAATTGCATCCAAAGACAGGTGCTGTGAATTGCCCTCTGGAGTAACTCATTTCTCTGTCTTTCCCTTAGAAGGGGTCTAGATGAGTAGTTTTAACTACATGCCTGCCTTTTAAATGATTAAAATTGGTTGAGATAAATCCCGCCTTACCTTCTCCTGGTAAATAAATTAGCTTTTCTATAGTCTTTATCAGGCTAATTGTCTTGGTTAAATACTGAAGTGGTGTTACAAGTAAATGTTGTATTTCTTCTGCAATTAGAGAAATACATGCTTTTGAGTTTCTGGAATGTGCAGTTGGGTTGAGACTAAGCAGCCCAACAGCAGTAAATATTAGAATTGAGGATTTCTAATCTGGTTTTTCAAAGCATAGCAAGACCCTCAGCAATTACTGAGCATCCTGCACAGTACCTCTGAAAAAGGTACTGGGGAAAAGACATTTTTAACATTTCCAAGAGGAAAAATAAGTGAAATAACTTGAAAATATCTTAAGTAGTAAAAAGTTGAGTTCCAACTAACTCACTAAATAACCAAGTGAATTTTTGGATAAAAGGTAGTTGCTAGTTTTTCTGTCCTTATCTGGAATTGATTATTTTTTTGACTATGACTGTAATTTTATGGCAATTTCCAGTTTTAAAGTTAATCAAGACACTGTAGTGGTAAAACATGATTAAAACATTTATTTATTAAAATCTTCATCTTTGAGATAAAATGCTGAAAGGATTTATCCAGAAATCAGTTGTTTTGCAAAATATCATACTAAGTTGGGTTTTTTATCTCCATATGCATGTAATATTTAATTAAAAAGTCTTAATTAGGTTTTGTGCTAATCAGTATAAATCTTAGTGATCAACTTCTTAAGAAGGCAACAGTCATGTGAATTTAGGCACCAATTCAAGCAATCAATCTTAACTTTGATTTTGTTTTTTTCTTGGTTGAGTCATATTGTATGCAAAGGCAGTGAATGATGAAATGCTTAACAGTAAGGTCAGATTTAAAGTTTTATTTAGAGGTTGCAAATAATTCAGTGTGAAAAATAAAACAAGGATCCCACATTTCTCTATGTTTTATATAGAATTTCTGATCTAGTACTGATGCTCCTATCAAAGAGCCTCTCCTTAAGCTTTAGATTTTGGAAACTGTGTCAGGCTTTGACCTTGCCTTGGTATCCTTAGGCCAAGTCATTTTTGTTTGTTTGTTTTTGATGGACAACTTCTCATTTTGTACATGGAAATTAGCCTATAGTTAAAGTAAGATATAATGTAAAATCAATCAAAATATTATTTGGAAATTTATAATGCAATAGCCCCCCCGTCAAAGTACAGAAACAGTTATAATTATGTTAGCAGCTGGTAAGGACAGCGGAAGGGATGTGAACTTGGTGTAATGTATTATCTTTTTTAATGTTCAGGCATTTTAAAGAGATGTTTTAGTCCACATATCAGTGTTCGTCTGGTGATGTACAGCTTGATACTGGAGTTTAATTAATACTTTAAAATAAGATGTCATTTTTATTGAAAGCAAGTGTTCACTAGAGTCAGAAACATTCTATTTTGTTTTGCTAGTTGCAACACCCTGGTACTTGTTTGCTCAGTGTTTTCTGTGATTATAGCAAAATAAAACAACGTCAAATGTTTTGGGGGTTTCCAGTATAACTTATGTCAAGGAATTAAGCAAGACCTAAGTACTTTTAAAGAAGTGGGGGTTTGCATTGTAAGACTGCTAAATTTCACCATTTACAAATATAGTGTAACAGTGCGCTATTTGAATAACTTTTTTTTTCCAATCTTTTTTCAAATTCAAAAATTTGAAACATTTGAATAATTTGAATATTACTTTTGATGCATCCTGCAAATCAAATGGTGCAATGAGGATCTTATTTTTTCTCTCTATTTTAATTTTACTAGACTCCTCCCATGAAAAGACACATGCTTTTTCTCCACTCCATTGTTGGCTACAGTTGGGCTCTGAAGCAGATTTTATGATTTAAAACATAATGTCAGCACAGAACAAAAGCTGAGCAGAAGCTGAGTCGTGCAAGGTGTGCTGGAATGAGCTGGGTTATACCTGCATCACAACATTCACACCTCACAGGTGGTGCTGGCTACAGACAGATGTTCCTTCTTGGAGATCTCTGCCGTGCTTTGAGAAGTGACTGCTCCCTAGCTGCTCCTTGCTGCCCCTCTGCTGAAGAATTGTGCCCCCATGTCTCCTTCAGAGAGCAGAGCAGAGGGAGCTCTCACTAAGCAGTTTCTAGCAAAGCAGCTGGATTAGCTTAAACTGAAACAAAGGCTGACATGGCCTGAAGCCTGCTAGGGGTCTTCCAATGATCCCTTCTGCTGGCACAGGAATGGCCAGCTAGGTCCAGGAGAGGATTTCTTCTCTGTGGTCTTTGTTAAATGTCTTTGTATTACTGTGCCAGGCAATCCTCACATTGACACAAAATAGCCTAATTGTGGATGTTCATCAGACCTAAAAGCATTGGAGCCATCATTGTCTGTTCCAGTTAGGATAGGAAGATTCTTAGCAGGTCAGAGCCCATTTCGCCCCACCTGACTTTGAATTAATTTTGTATTTAATTTAGAATCAAAAATGCAAATTCCTCCTTTGCTTGATCACTGGTATTTTTTCCTTTTCTATTTTTTTTTCTTTCCTGATTGATTAAATCTTTCCATGTGTACTTCTGCTATTTCTTTAACACCTTCATGAGAAATCCACAGTGAGATATTTTGTATTTTTTTTTTTAGGTTACATGTGGTGTTCTCTTTTTTCTTTTCCTGTTCTTATTTTTTTTTTCTTGTTCCCTGACTCAGAAAATGCAATACCCTATGACAACAGCTGTAACAAGTTGTGTGTGGCTGAAAATTGGCTTGGCTTATACCTGCAAAATCTAACAGTTCTAAAGTAAGGCAGAGACTCTGTGATAACCCGGTAGCTGAGTATCTGTTTTCAGATGTTTATAGCAAGCTCCTAAAATCCCTGCTTTTCCTTTTAGTAGAAGAATTCCACTGAAAAGTAAGACTGGATTTCTGTCTCCGGTGTGCAGGCTCTGACAGGCTAATAAGGAAGAGTGATGGTGGCAATAAAAAGGGTCTTGGGTGCATTCTTCAGATTTCACTGGTTGTAAAATGATGGCCCTGCTACAGAAGGGCCACAGAGGGACTCAAAGTGAAATCTAGCCTGGAAAGTTTGAAGAGACTGTTGTGGTGAAGTGACCTCCCCATCAGCTCCACCTCTTCACGTTGTTTATGGCCATCACATCAGAAGCGAGTGCTGAGTTTAGAGCATTCGAGGTTACCTTTTTAACCCAGAGAAGAGAGGTGTATCTTCTTAATTTTTAGTTATTTACTCTGTTGAAATAGTGTAAAATGATCATCAAAACACAATGTCAAAATCTGAAAATTAATTTTATTCACTGAAGAAAGCGAGTGCATTTGAGGACTTGTGTGACTTCTTTATGGTATTGCAGTTGATAACTACCACTGAGAAAGTAAACTGGAATGACATAAAAATTCCCAATGAGTTGATTTCACATGCATACATATTGACATAAATCCTAAAGTTTAAATCCTGTTTTGATGGAATTACTATGCTGAAATATGTAGGTATGTGTACAGGTAACATGTTATATCTTGCTTGTCACATTAAGCCAATCCCTGAATTTAACTGCCTTTCAAATCTGCAGACTTTAAAGGATATATAATGCTCTTTGTTCATTTAGCAAATACAAAATGGCAAGAGAGGATGATTTTTATAACCTTGTGAACAGTAGAAATAAGCCAAGATTGAAAGAGATCTGGGGGAAAAAAATTCAGATAGGATGCATACCCTTCAGCATGCAAGAAGCTGCCCTTGTTAGAAACTAACTTTGCATGCATAATTAATTTGAGCAGCACATTCCATTTCTTACAACTAGAAGAGAAATTGAATTCAGGTGTTTGGTGAACATATGGGGGATTTACTGTGAATTTATGACCTGTGGTTTGAGTGTAAAAACCCAAGATACTAGCTGATAAAACTTAATGAAGCTTGTGCAGAGAAGCTATTTTTATTTGGAGTTTTGTAATTGATACATTTTTTTGTTTTTTAACACCTCTCCCCTACCTTTTTATGCCTTATTCTCAATAAATTCTTTGACACTTAAGAAAAACAAAAGTAGTGTGGGGTAAGCCTTTCTATGCCTCTTTCCAGGATGCAACCCTGTTACAGGTACATTTGTAGTCTAACAAATTTGATCTGTTGCTCAGCTCATTTTTTTCTCAGACTGACTATAGCAATTTGGTAATCATGCAACAGCTCTTTTCTACAGCGCCTGCCATCCATGGTTGCTCCTGTTTGTGTACCATGTCTATATGTGTTAATATCCATGTGTTCATGAAAAATCTATTCCCTGATGTCTCAGAGAAGGACCATATGTGGGGCACACTGGAAGGAGAGGACCAGCCAAATTGGTTACACTAATTTAAGCTTGAGGAGTGGTATTTAGATGTCAAAAAATAAACCATAGAACAAAATAATAGGAAAAGACCAACGTGCTCTGGCAAGCTTGTGGCAGGAAGGAGACGGTGCAAACTCTGTTGCTCTTCAGCCCTCATCGGCCCCCTGTGTGTGGGCACAGTCATCTGTGTCACTGATGATTAACAAATCTGTTCAAAGTGAACAAACCAGCAGACTGTGCGTTGGAATATGGTGATAACTTTAAGGCTGGTAAAGGGCATACTTCCATTTTGTTTCATGTCCCTGACTTTTTGAAACAACTTGACAGTTTCTGCTTATTCACCCTCAAGGGCCATCTGAAACAGACAAATCCATCTGCTTGGGCTTAAATGCTGTGGTGAGAGGCTGCTCGAGTTTCAGTAAATGTAGCAGAAGTTTTTATGTTACATTATCACCACTCTGCTTTCTGTTGGGCTGTTTCATCCTGCTCAAGCATTGAAGAAAGGGGCCAATTTTGTAGAGGCTCAGTTTGTTCTGAACTTTGGTGAGGATATGTGCTGCCAACTACAGCGTGGCCACCAGACCGAGGACATTGTCAGTCCTCAACAGAATAGAAATAAACTCTTTAGCTGCTCCTCTCTATGTGTAAATATAGAGGTAGATTCAAATCCAGCTCTTGATTTTTAATGACACAAGTAATCTGGCCAAATGAAAAGGAATTTGTATTATAGAAATGGGTGATAGTTATTTACCAGCTTGAAGCAAATAAGAATCCATCTGTGGTTTATAACTGTTATCCAGAGATCCAAGCAGCTCCTTAGGACAGTGAGGTCCTGGCAGCTCAAATGTGTGATAAAAGATTTCAAGGTGTAAAGAACTCTTGTTTGTTTACTAACCTTTTGGTTATTCCAGTCATGTTGCAACTGCCTGGTGATGTTGTTAAGACCCTTTTCCATGCTTTTTCAGGCCAATAATTTTTTTTCCAAAGCTTCACTCATCCCTGTTCCGTAGCATGTTTGTATCTACTTTATCACACTTGAAAATCTGTCTGTTTTGAAAGGAATACAACTCTGCACATCAGTGCATGACATCACACTAAGACATTGCTTAATGATCTGCGACTCTGATGGTCATTGCTGCAACTGTTTGCTTCTGGAAATATGTGACAGCTCTGGCCTATCTAAGCCTTGCTTACAGTTGCATTTTTTAGCCCACGCTGGTGGTGATGTGTTTTAAAGCAGCACTCACAAAATAACTGATTGTGAAATGTGCCATCTGCAGATGGAAGGCAATGGGGTGCCAAGTAGAGCTGTGACACAAGAAAGCCCAGCCACTTTGCAACCCAAGTAAACTTTGGCCCTAAAAGCCTTTCCTCGATTTTTATTTCTTTTAGGAACATTTAATATTGCTAGCACTTTGATAGAAGAGCGTCGCTGGCATCTGATGCTAGGAGGTGCTAATTGTCTTCCGTAAATTCACAGGCATTCTGTTATTAAGTAGGCATAGGGAAGCGTTGTCTGGGCAAGCTGTGGTTACTGTAGAGTTGTAATTCCAGTTTTGCTAAAAAGTTTAAAGCTAGCATAGGTCAAATCTTCAATAGACTTTGGATGGATTTCAAGTTACATTCCTTTCTTCCTGCTAGTAGTCCTGAATTATTTGAGGTGGATCTGCCCTCAGATTTTTGGTTCATTTGAATGGAAGACTCAAACAAAATGTGGTACATTTAAACTGAGCTTTTGAGGACTTGCACCATACATCTGCAAAAGGGAATTTAAGCAACAGGAACACCTGCAGCTGCACCCTAATAGTCTGTTGATATGACCCTACCTCTCTTGGGTCAATTCATCCAATAAGTCAAAATTCATTTTGCTTTAGACTGGCTAAGGACACTTCTCACAAGATATAATTTGTTTAGCTCTGTCCCAAGGGATAATGATGTGACTACCATAAAGAGTTGTAGATAGAGCAGAATATCTCAGGACCTGAAGAGGAATGAAGTTCGGTTTGCACTGTTGCCTCCAAAATTTTCATTCTAACAGTTTCTTATTGTGATTATGATTTTTGCATTTCTCTCCTTCTGGAAGTACTACTTGGAAGTTGAATGAAATATCAAGAGGGTGTACCAAGTGTTCCCTGAGTGCAGGGGGAGTGCAGAGGGAGACATAGAAAACATAGCAAAAAAGCACTGATGATGAAAGTAACTGGATAAAGAGAGGCATGAAAAGAAACAGGAGACAGCATGGCAGGCCAGGACAGAGATGTGCAAACCCTTGCTAGTGAGAAGGTTAGGGCAGCTGTAATTTGACCTAGAGAATCAGAATAAGGTTGAAATGAAAATGGAAGCAAAAGGATGCCAATCTGAGATATAGTCTAAACCCTCAATCTTTTAAGAAAAGTATCGTAGCCCCTCCTTAGCTGCCTGCCTTTTCCCTTTTCCTCTTCTAAATGAAAATATGTAATTTTTTTATTATTACAGAATGACTGATTTGAAGTCACTTTCTGTTTCTCCCAGACATTTTGAGCACAAAGAAATTTGAGTGGATACAGAAGTGCCTTTTTCTAATTTTTGCTCTTGCTTTTCTGTGAAATAGTCCTTTTCATAATTCACTTCTTTTGCAATTTTCTAAATTTGGGTCATGTCCCTTGCTTTTCAGATAAAATAGAAATATTGTTAAAAGATTTATCTCTTCTGCCATTATCAAACCTTTAATAACTTTGAATAACTTTTCTTAAATCAGCTTGACTTCTTTTTTTTTTTTTCTTTCTTTTTTTTTTTTTGTCATTTGAATAAGTTCTTAGGTCTGGAGACAAGTTAATCATAATTCCCAGGATCCTCCTTGTCCTTTGTTATTCCATCTCTGCAGTGCAGAGAGTGTCAAATTCATGCCTTTGCTGTTCAGAAAAAGACATACATTTTGGCTTCATGGCATGGACACTGCATTTGCTTGCTATTCCTCTTTTGATGTAATCGTTTCATTGAATATCTATCACAAAATGTGGAGAAGTCCTCATATCTGTAATAACCCTTCCAACAGCCCATTTTGGGGCTGGTACAGTATGTCTGTTCTGTATAATGCACAGGATTTAGTGCAGTACTTTGGGGGTTTGCCTTCTGTTTGCCATTGCATAGTTGCTTCAGTGCCACTTTTGCATTGTAATCCCTTAGAGTTCGAAACAATCTTGATTATGAAAGGCGGCTTATTTATCCATTATCTTGACTACGTCAAGGTGTCCGTCTATGTTGCTTTTCTAGTAATTTTTACACTGAAATTCAACAGTGTTTCTCTTTCAAACATATATTATTATACCTGAAATACTAATACTTACTGTATTTTGCTACATTTAAGTGCAATTTATTGTGCAGAAAACACTTATCTGTGTAGAAAGCATTGGACTACTTGTTTGTTGGATTAACAATGCCCGTTTTAAAAACCAACAGACCGTTTAAAAGTAGTTTGTACGTCATGCACTGGATTTTGATGAATCTATTTACAATGTGCAGTGTATAGCAATGCATGGGGAAAAAAAACCAAGGGGCTGCATACTAAAGCTGGGCAGAATTTGACAATAAGGAATAAATTTACATAATATAAAACTGTAAATGGAGATAAGCGCTTTCACAAAATTAAATTGAATTAAGGAAATAAAATTAGCAACACATGTACAATGATGTGGAAATTTTGAAACTACCAGTGTTTCATTTCCACCTGTTCTAAATAAAGCTTTCTTTTAATTGTACTTTTCAAAAGGGTAATTTGCACATAGAAGTTGACTTACTCTACAAATAAAGCATTTCTTAAAGCTCTCATTTGGGGGGGGAAGCATGGAAGAAAACACTTCTCTAAATTCCTTCCTTTTCTTTGCCTTTGGTGTCAACAAAAAAAAATAATCAACCCAAACCTTTTAAAACTTAGCCTTTGCTAGAGCCGTACTGGTTTTTCTGTCTGGCCAACCAAGCACTGATAAACTATTTAATGGCACTGAAAAGAATGGGAGGTAACGTCTCAAACATCTACAACCTCCAATCCCCTGCACCTGCCAGTCCCACAAGACACCAAAAACAGCCACAAATGGAGTCTAGAACTGTCTCTTTTTATACGAGAGAAGACACGGGATATAAATTCACTCTGTTTTATTGTTCCCTGTGTCCAAGAACAGAAATCTATGGAATTGCTTTCCATTGTCTCTCTGCAGACTCCTCTTTTGAAACAAAGTAATAGCTGTCCATTCTTCATCAGCTCTTTTGAAACAAACAATGAAATGCAGGGCACAAGGAGTCCATAATAAAAGATTAAAATGCTTCTGGTTAGTCTTGATATAACCTGTTTGTTTGTCAGGCTTCCTATGATTCCCACATTAACATGTTTGAAATACAGTGGGGTTGTAGAGGTCAGGTGGGAGCTGCAGAGCTGGAGAAACGTCAACACAATTAATAAATATCCATTTCCCCCCTGCTCCCTGAAATAAGCCATTCCTGTGCATTTTTCATTGTGATTTCACATACTGGGCTGTGAAGAGTGGATTACCAGACACTGTGAAAAATTGATGGTTTTCAAGGGTTCAAGGTTCTGGGTGTGCTGATTTGTAGTGGTACCTCAGGGTCTGAGCCCTCCTCAGCCAAGATCTGTGGGGCTGAGGCCCGGATGCATTCCTGCCTAGGGCGCTGTCAAAGGGATTGCTTACTACTGGCCCCCGAGCCTTTTAATGGTTTCAGACTGATCAATTTAAAAGACTTGTTAAAAACAGAACTAAGGGATGATAGACTCTTATTGATTGGGGAAAATAACCAAATTTTGTATAGGTAGAGCCTTCAGACTTTGTAATTAATTTGATGTGAATAAAGATCTGACAGTACTACCTACAGTTTATTGATTAGGGGAAAGTATCTTTCATGTTTACTCAGTAACAGAGATCACTAGGACTTTTAATTTCCCTTTATTTTACATCTGACACTAGTGCGTCTATTCCTCTTTGTTTCTAAGACTGATATATACTAAAGAGACGCCAACAACTTTGGATGATTTTTAGAAATATCCTCATTTGTCTTATCCTTACAACATCAGAAGTTTCTTTATAAGTCAAACAACATTAATAATCTTTTAAAAACTAAATATATTTGTACTAAATGCTTGTGAATTATCTCTGAGTCTGTAGTCCTGCGCTGTAGTAGCAGTCCCACGTTAAGAAGTCTCAGTCACAGGTGGCACTTCCCAAGTGTATTGATCATTTCCATCCTCTTTCTTTTAGCAACAGGTCGACTCCTAACAACCACGACCGGATACAGCGCCTGAGACAAGAGTTTCAGCAAGCAAAGCAAGACGAGGATGTAGAGGACAGGAGACGTACTTACAGTTTTGAGCAGCCGTGGGTAAGTGTGGAGCCTGTCAAATCTGGGAAGGTTGGCTGACTGGTGCTGTTTCTGAGCCGGTTGGGAGCAGATAGAGAGGAAGACAGGGTCCTCTGTCTCCACACTTCTGCCCTTGCTGTAATCCCTGTTTTCAGTTCATTGATGTTTATTTCATTTCTAAACTTCTTCAGCCATCTGTCATGTATGCAGATAGCATTATTTGCTCTGTGTTTAGACCCTTGACTCTGTGAGTTATTACTTGAATTTTTTTGCCTCAAAGGCGATATCAATTAATCTGGAATTTTCAAGGAAAATCAGAATAAAATGCATACTAACAATAAATAATTTAGAGAGAACGTGTAACCTTGTAAATGGTATTTTCTCTGAAACAATATCAGCGTGATTATTTTCATAAAAGGCAGAGCTATGTCTTTTCACAGTAAAAAAGGAGGGATATGCACACTTTACAATAGTAGCCCTTTGCCACTTACATTAGCCGAGACAGTTCTGTATCGAGATATACATCCTAATTGATCATTTGAATCCTGTTCAATCTGATCTAGCAACGTGATACAATTATGTAAATTCACGTGCTTATCTTGTTTAACATAATTGAATGAATCAGCGTTGCCTTTTAATAAATTACATATCCTAAATTAGGATCTTTTAAACATGTGACAAATACTCTAATTTTGTTGAAAATTCTATGATAAAGACAGTGAACAACTTGCTTGTGTTCCCAAAAAAGTGGGAACTGTATGATGACAACAGCAGTAACTCTCACAGCTTCCTCCAAAGCCGGTGTAGGTGATGGGTTATTGTTACTTAGCATTGTGATGCACACGAGAACGAGGTGGGAAGACTCTTAGCTGAAGAGCCATCTCTGTGTATGAAGTCATTGAGAACAACTTAGGCAACATACCTAGGTAACATCCTAATGCATATGTCATCTTTGTTTGCCTGTTGTGGTGGATGTGGAAGACGTTTTTTGTTTTTTGTTGGGTCTTTGTGTCCTTGACCATCTTAAACTCACCAACTTGAACCTGTGATATTTTTGACATGCAGCATGGAGAGGAACAAAGGTAAATGTGTCCCTAAATGACTTAATATTGCTTAACATACAGTATCAGGATATAGGCTTTTCTTTTCCCATTTTAGAAAACCTCTAACTTTGTCTGAAAAATTAATATAAACATTTTCTTTATGACCAGAGGTTTTCTATTTAATGTGGGGAAGATATTGTGATAGTCCACCACAGTGATAGTTTACCAGTTTGGGGGTAAATTTGGGCTGTAGTAGAGATACTTTCCATTATGCATATCAACTACTCTTCACTCTCTAAATGAGAGATTTGAGCAACATTCTTGGGAAAACTGTGTATGAGAAAAACTTGCACTCTTGTAGACTTGGGAACTTACCTACTGAAGGTCATGGGCCAAATTGTTGTATATCTAAATGCCATAGCAACTTTAGACAGTCAAGTTGGCTTTTATTATCGTTTCTTGTAGTGAGCAAAGGGAATTATTTGGATGACAGACTGATTACCTTAGGAATGGAATAATTTCCTAAATTGTGGGTCAGAACACTGACCTTTCTTTTTTCTCTTACTCAAACAAATGGGATTTCTCTGTTTACTCCCCTTCTACAGATCATGCAAATGAGCTCAAAGTGACTAATTCAGTTTAATGTATTAATATTAATTCTGGAGCTTATTGTTGCTTTTGTAGGAGCTGCTCTGTTTTTAAATACATAGGTGACCAAATGTTTTATTTTAGATAAGTACTTTAAAAAAAATTGGCCCAGAGTCTTTTTGAATTATAATTTTATTTTTCCATCATGTACTCCAGCCTTTCAAGATCACAATGCCTGGAAAGGATAAAGCAATGATCTCATCCATTTCAGCACTTCATAGCCATTTCAGTGTTAAAGAGCCATAACCTTCTCTCTAAAGGAGTGTGTACTACTTTAACATATTAATCCAAAATGATGGACTTTCTTAAGACACACTCACAAAATAGATCCAGACGTATTATTAAATACCAATGATACAAAAAAATGCAAAAGTGGTTTATAGTATGTATGCTGGAAAATACTTAAATACATACATTGCTGTCTTTTCAATCCGTCTGTAAGCTGTTGGTTCCAAACCACAGCAGTGCAAAGTGCACCTGTATGTGGACCATTGTTGAAAAGTGTATTTTCACCTGAGGGAGATGGGTTGTGCAGCCTACATAAACTAAAGAACTTTACATCCAGAGAAGCCTCAGAGCCGCTTGACAGCAGCCAACTCTGACCTGGTTTGGACAGACAGGAAAAACCCACTCTCTGAGAAGTGTAAGCTAGGTGATAAGTAGTTTGCATTTCTCATTAGCAAGATGATGGGAGAGATGAGGATAGGGAACAAAGTGCTGATGTGATGTGGGACTGTTGGTTACTTTAAGGAAATATAAATGAACATGAAGTTTGCAGTGTAAGTAATGGATGCTGATGGAAATCTGGCAGCTCTGAGGATATTCAGAGGAGCTCAATACCTCAGAAACCCACTAATATATTATCAAAATGATCCTGTGAACCTCTCCAACTCCAATCCATCCCAGACTATTAATGACCTGTGACACAGAGTACAGTTACCTGTGACAGATACCTTCAGTCTCCTCCATGGGTTGGAGGCAGATCTCTGTACCATGGAGCACTACATCACACTGGCTCTGTGGCAGCGACACTGGTGCCTGGCCCCTTCCCTTCCTGCATGTGCCCGTCAGGTGAAGGTCGTTTCTCCGTAGATGAGCAGCACAGCCAGACTTTTTGCCTGGCTGTGTTTGCCCTGCCAGTAAACAAAATACTTGACTGCCTGTGAGTGTTCACACTGCATCAGGCAGCTTAACAGACACAAAAAGTGATAGCACTGGAATGAGATGACACCGTCTATTAAACAGCGTAACATTTCTGCTCAAGGCCATTTGAATGACACGCTGTTAGGGTTTAAATAACTGCCTAAATGTTGCAATACTGAGCCGTCTCTGAAATCCAGTGGTTCTACAGTTTTGATTCAAAGCTTTATGGAAAAGATTTTTGCATTTGTTTATTTTAAGATAACTTTCTCAGGCTTCATAAAGGGTTTTTGCTCTTATATGGCTTCACTTTTTTTTGTGTGTGCGTGCTCACGTGTGTGTGTGTGTGTTTCAAAAACTAACATACAAGAGGCTTTCAAGAGCAATACTATAGGCCTGATGCTGCATGGAAAAAAAAATAAAAATAAAATAAAATAATCCTGCTGGTGTTAGTTCCAGTCAGAGTTTGCAGACATGTATCTGGGCATGTAGAATTGCATGGGATTACAGTTATGTGTACTAATATTTAAGGCCCTTGCTGTTGCTATGACATTTTTATTCCAACGCAGGATTCTTTTGGGGCTGATTTTTCTGTTCAATACCAAAGTTGAGCCTCTGGTTTCTGGGCTTTTCTGGCTTGTGTTAGGTCTGCTGAGGTTTGTCCTTCCTTATACCAGTCCCAGGCTTGGGGAGATTTTTGTCGTAATTTGTTCTATATCTTGTATTTTTGCATAGTCACATCTTGATTAACAGACCCTCCCCCCACACACCTTCAGTAATAGAACCACTGCACTATAGCCCTAAATGTTATAGGAGTGAACAATACAATTTTTAGAAAGAGCATTTTAAATCCGTGGAAACTACTGCAGCTGCTTGCCTGTCCTGCTTGTTGAAGCACAACTGATCAAAAAACCCCACAAAGATGCAGGAGGGACAAAAGTTAGTGGTTTATGTCTTCAAATTTGATAAAGTAATTGGTGCTGAAAATGGAAAGTGGCAAATTCCATTCACAAATACATTCATCTCCAGTCATCCTGGATCTATTTGAATGATAGGAAAAAATTGACATTGAGAGAGCAGCTGAGCAAACTCTAAATATTTAGGAGTCAAATAAAAAGATGTTTTATTTTCTAAAGATAACAGCTAACTGGGTCAAAATAAATATGATACCTGACTCATCTGAGTATAGCTTTAATCATATGCACAAATTTGGGAAAGGCAAATAATTGTATGATTTTCATGGAGGAAAGACTCTAAGAGTCCTAATAATATACTAATGCATGACCTGATAAATAAAGGCTCGGAAAATTCAGGGACTGTGCTTGGTTTTTTTCAGCTGTTTGTTGGTGTATAGATCTTGTCTCTAAGAGACTTATGGGAAAAAAAAATTGTTTCTTATCTGTTTATGATGCTTGTATCTTATTCCTATATTCAAGTCCTTGACCTACTCAAAGCCATAATGAATTCTAATAACCTAAAATTCTTTAAGAAAAACAAACTCGATTTTTATTGCTGTAACTTCAAGTGCATATTAATATTACCTGGAAAAAATTAATAACAGGATACATTAAATACAAACACTGTAAAGTTTATATCAGGCTGTAAGTTATGTAGAATTACTCAACACATTAATGAGAAAGAGAAATAATATATTAATTCTTTCTATTACTAGTGCATTTCAAGAGTCTCTTTTAGGATATTTTATGCAAAATACTAGGCAATATCTGATGGAGCATTGCAGTTCACAAATACCTTAGGAGCTAAATTGCAGTTTCTCCTACCCCAGTTTGTTTCGGAGAGGACACCAAAGTTATGCAGGGCAGCCTCTCCACAGGTAGTTCCTCTTCAGCTGTGTAGATAATATCCATTCTGTTTCAAACCTGCAAAGGATTTCATAAAATAATAGCTTTTTTTTTTTAAGATTGAGACTCTAATGTTTTATATTTTAACATTTTTTCCCACTAGCTTCAATCTCGTAATTTATTTGAAATAAAAAAAATGAAGATAGAAGATTTTAAAAAGAAATTAAGGCATTTTGGTTAGTAAACAAACATATTTATAGCTCACACGTGTACAATGCGTGTAATATCTCTGGCAGAATTTCAGGGCTTAGTGGTTTGTTCCTACTATTCTGAAGATTTTCTTTCTGTTGCTCCTATACACAGAACAGAAATCTTTGTCCCATACCACACAGCTCAGCTTCCTACATAGACACCATAGAAAGGCACAGAAAGGGATGGGATTTTCTTATTATGTGGTGTTTGAATTAATACGCACACCTGCTGGCAACTTTTAAAAGACATATTGCTATATGTTCTGTTCACCATAGCAACATAAACAAAAATCGAAGTATATATATGATATACATGGTTACTGGATTGTCTGTCATCTGTGCCAAGTACATTTACACATAAAGCAGGCAAGGTCATTTAATCTTATCTATTTCTAATTAGCGCTGAACTATAGGAACCATGGACTTTTGGAGGGCCTTGTGTCTGCCAACTTCCCAGGTGAACCTGAAACCTCTTGGTTAAACACAGTGCTTAATCTCGAAAAAACAATTAGTTAGTTTATTTTAATATTAAATAACAGTCTTTTTTTAACAAGTGGAAAAATACTAAGAGACTTGATCCTTACTAATCTCCCTATTAACTATTTCTTCGTCAACACAAGAGTTCTATCAGTTGGAATAAGTGTTTCTCCCGGCTTGTACCTGTGTCTGAAGGCTGTCAGATAAGTTTGTCACCTCAACTTTTGGATTTCCTATTGCCTGAACTGGTTGGATCTCCCTGAAAACCCAGTGCTCTGGATCACCCCATGATCTCCTCTCCGTAATTCTGTGGCAGCTTTGATCTGTGCCAGTCCTGCAGGATCCATGCTGCCACCATGCAGAACTACCTCTGTGGGCAGAAATGCCACTCTGTGGGGAAAGAAACTGTGTGGGCATCCCTTGGTATAGGTAGGAAAGAAAGGAGGGACCTTTGTCCCTAAAGATGCTACCCTGGACTGCTGATAGTGGTCAGTGCAACATGAGCCATGGGTGTACATTCTCTGTGATATGAAAAAATGTTGTTTGCATGAAGTGAGAAAGTAGAAACTTTTAACTTTGCAGCCCTGGTTTTAAATTAATGCCTCTTTTAGAAGAGAGCTGTGTAATTTCATCTATCTTAAAGCACAATTTTATGTGCTGAGTATTGTTTAACAATGCTGAATGCAAGAACTATCATTGCCACTTAAATGTGTTGTGGAAGACATGAACATACATTTATTTGTATAATGCAGCCTTGGTTGTTATTGTGGCCTTGACCACATCCTATTTGAAAAGGTCAGTGCTTGTCATACGTCTCATTGCAAGCAAGGCCAGAGTTCTTATCAATCTGTTCTGTGAGGACTGAGCTGTTGCCAGGTTTGTTGGATGGTTTCAGGTTGTTATAACTGTACTTAGTCTAGTGTTGATGTCAGTGTTAAAATTACTGTGTTATATACATGGTTTTTTTGTTGCTGTTGAAAGATTTGGAAATAGTGCATCTTTTTTTTTTAATTATCTCCATTTTATGCTGACATAAATGGGGTAGGCATGTATACAGATGTGTATCTATGAATATATTTTATATAAATATATATGTATAAAAGTGTACTTTGGAGATTGAGACAAAATTACCAATTAGTTTTTGAAAACTAAGGTTACTTATTGTATAAATATTTTTGCTTTAGATAATTTAATCAACAGCATATTGAAAAGTTAAATCACTGTATGGAGATTTGCATTTTTCTGAATAAGTTAAGGGTCCAAAATGGAATATGTTAAGTCTTTATATCATCATAACCATATAGGCATTTACTATGGTATCACTGGTGTTTTGAATGAAAAGAATTGAAAGAAAAACCTTTTTATTAATAAGATATTTGGATGTACCTGTCTGTGTGTATATATGTTATGTTATGTGATTTGTGATTACATGCAAAGGGAGTATTTTTATGTCTCATTGCCATATTTTTGGATGCTTGAAATGAGATAGTAGATTCAATTGTATGAACAGCTTATTGTAGTTGTGAACAATATTCAGATTAAATAAGTATCCTTTCCAGATTTTTTAGAGTATTGCAAATCCTCTTAGTACTCATACCTTCAGAAAATCAGATAATGGATTTGAGATGTTTGCCTTTAGACCCATCAAATTACAAATGCTGTCCATTAGATGAAATTCCTTCTGAACTGCAGAGAATCCAGATGTGACTCCTCAGATCACATCATTCTGGGCAGGCACTACAGCAGGCAGAGAGGAGTGATAGCCCCTGCCTCCATTTAACTCATTGGTTCCTCTGTGCATTAAAAAGAAGTATCTCTGAAGGCACAGTTTGATCTTAGTACATTCATAGTCCATTAGGACTTTCAAAGCCTCTGTCACTTTAGTAAAGGCTTTCATGGTAACTTCATCTCTCTGGACATGTGTGTGTGTACGTGCATTCATGCTTTCTAGAAAAGATGCATTTTATTGTCTTGTACAAACCTAAACTGAACAGCAGCTCAATCCTATCTCCACCTGTTTGGTAATTTAACCATTGTCTGTGCTGTAAAATTCCTTAATCTATTTACAGTGAACTAAAAGAAGTGAAGCTTTTCAAAAAAAGAGAAGCAATTCTGATTTCATGTCTTTCCTGTGATAACTACTTTCTCACATATGACGTAATGTAACTGCAAGCTTTCTAATGCTGTTGAAGTGAAACCCATGAAATGAGGAGGTTGGCTCTAAAATCTTAGTTTAAATGTTTTTATTCTTTATGGAGAAGTTGATATGGGAACTTCTGAGTTTCCCTCTGGTTCTCTGCAAGCTGCTTATAACCACACAGGAGAGAATTCACAAATAAACCTTGCGATTTTCAGATAATCACTCTCTTCCATAAGCTGAGCCCTTCAATAAAATACCAAATGTCAGAAGACTCTCAATAAAGTCAAGAAAGTTAGAAATGTTGACATATGCAATAACTGAAATGCTGCTCTGTATGTGTGTTGCCCTTACTTAATATAGTAGGAAATCTCCATGGGGGTTGTTGGTTTGGACATACATATGTACAGCTTATTCATCTCTAAGAAAATTTCCCACAAGGCTTACATGCGATTCTGTTTTCTCAATTTGTTGCTTCATCTTACCATCCCTAAAGCATTTTTTCCTTAGAAATGCTGTTTTACTGAGGTTTTTTGCAGAGTAAACCTATTCTGAAATAGACATCAATGTTACATTAAGGATTTTCTTAAATAAGTCTATGCTTTTGTATTCTGATTCTTTTGTCCAGTAATCTTCCCATAATGGGAAGATTGTATATGTTAAATTCTGAACTGAGACTGATGCTCTGTCTGAAGTGTATTGTCATTGAAAACAAAGTTTCTAAAAGTTGTACACCTGTCTCAAATTTGTTGTGTTTCTGGTTACCTGCAGGTACTTGCCTATATAGCAAGACAAAGGAGACGTTTCTTTCACAAATTACAACTTTCCAGTTTCTAAAACTTGTCTTCAATGTACAAAGCTTTTGAAAAGCCTTTTATCTTGCAGATATTTGTAAGCCATTATGATCTCTTTCTCTGAAGAAATTCTAATGGCAAAAAACAAGGGATGTTTGTTTTGAGGAAAAGCACAGATAAAGAGGCAAGAAGTGGTTTAACAAAAGCAAGTCTGAGACAAGTTGTTTCAGTCCCAGGCTCAGACAAGTGGTTATGCTCCCTAACCTCCCCATGATTAAACTTATATGATTTGAACAGAACTAGTAATTTTAAGGACATAAAAATAATACTTTGTTTCTTTGGAGGTGAAACCTTACTAGTAAAACAAGAAAAAGCCATAGCATTCTTTGATTTTTGTGACAGACTGTTTTGCAACTTGAAATTACAAAGTCTGAAGAAAATAGTAATGTAAAGCAAAAAGTGACATCTCAATGAAAGTTAACTTTTTCATATTCCAAAGTTCAAATCCAACCATTCTGACAGATCTTGACCAGTAATGCTCTGTATTTTCAGAAAGTCCCTCCATTTTCACTTGCTCTTAATATTGGCCTCAAAGTTTCAAACTGTTGCTTCATTAAGATCCTACTCAGATACACAGAAGTCCCGATTGTCCACAAGAGACTTGCTGAATTTATCTACTTGATAATATCGAATCAGAAAATGTTTCTCCCATCTCAGAAAAGCAAGCAGTGCATGTGTGGGCCAACAGCAAATTAGAGTGTTTCCACTAAATGAAAGCATCACTTGAGTGTATTGATGAGGTTCAAAAGAGCTTCTGTACTCCCTCCTCCCCTCAGATTCTCAGTGGGGTGTTAAACTTGGCATTACAGTGGCTAGGGTAATTTACAGAGTCTGAAGATCCGTTCCACTGACTTAATTTAAATTACAGTGTTACTATAAAAGCATAACCCATTCTGGACCAATGTTTTTCTGATACATCTCAGAAATGGTAGGTCAGAAAAAAAATGTGTAGCACAGGCCACTGTTACAGGTCAGAATTTAACCTAATTATTGTGAAAGAGCTGCTCGAATTGCGTGTTGAAACAGATATAACTGTATTTGTACAACAGCAACTTAAATGATGACTCTTTCATGGGTTTTTTTCTGCTTTGTTTAAGACATTTTCATTTTTGTTTTGTAGCCAAGCACCAAGACGTACTCCCAGAGTGGCAGGCACTCCGTGTCAGTAGAGGTTCAAATGCAGCGGCAGCGGCAGGAAGAAAGAGAGAGTTTCCAACAAGCTCAGCGGCAGTACAGCTCATTACCCAGGTATGGCAACTGTCTCAAGCTACTCCGTGCACATGAGCCTGGAGCTAATTTCATTTGTGAAGGAAAATGTCGTACTTAGTGCAGACACTTTTGTTTAGCATTGATATAAGGTGGAATGTATTCACTGTGGAAGAGGCATAAAATTTCTTAAGTGAGAGCATGTGGTAGCTGTTTATTTTAGGAGAATTGCTTCAGAGCTGTAGGGATTTCAGGGGGATCTGATGGCACTCAGCACCCAATAGAATTGAGACATTAGAACAAAACTATTCTTTGTGGGACACCATCCAGTTTAATTTTCTGCTATTACAGAAGTCTCCTGAGCATGACATGAGTTGTCCCCTTTTGACATGTCAAATGATTTCTTTTTCTGTTGCCTAAATCCTTACTGGGCAGAAATTCTATTTTTGTGATACTAACGCAAAGGGAAAAAGTAAAAGGAAAAAAAATTTTGAGTCCTCCAACAAAAGAATATGGAACTGAGAAAATTATCCAAAAACTCAGGGGCCTTCAAGTTTACAGTATATACATTTCCTTTGAGTTACCAGGTCATTAGCAATGGAATGCTGAAAATTAATACATTTTTTTGTCTGAACAAACCTATATTTTTAAAAAACCTTAATTTTTTTTTAATTAGTTGTTTGGGCAAAATGTCTTTTACTCAATATTTAATTTTAAGAATTAATAGAAGTTTAGTCAACTTGTATTTCAAATTAACTCTATAGTTGAGCATTATGCAAATAGTCTTTGCATTTTGAAGTATCAGCAGCAATGGTTGAATGGAGAATAATTTACACTGGAGGTTGGTGTCAAATTGCTTTCCAACAAGGTTGTATTATTTTTGTGGCTCTGTGAAAATAGTGTGGAAAAAAATTTGTTGTGACAAGATGTGTTTTACCAGATACATTATAACTCTTTTTTTTTGGAAATAAATACAAGCCTCATAGCAAAGTTATCTAATCATTCTATCTTGCCAACGACTTTGAAAATAAAACAGTTTCAGATTTTTAAATGCTTTAACACCTTTCAGTGTAGAATTTTTCTGTTAAGTTTGGAAGGTGGGAAAGGGAAATGCAAAATTACTGTGTTTTCTGAGATTGTTAGTTTCTCATTTCTTCTGATTTCTGCCTTCCTCCTATTAATGCCATATTGTTTCTCCTGAGAAACTCTCTTTCAGTTCTGCAAGCCCCAGCAATGCACTGGTGGAGTGAAAGGATACAGACACTAGTGCCAGTTTTAAGTTGGGAGGTTTATTTTTAGTTTTAAAATGGTGATTTTGAAAACTCACTTTTCCTGTTCTCAATCGTTGGTAGCATTTAAAAGTTGGAAGTCAATTGCAATGAAGCTCCAGTGACAGAAATTAATAACTCTAAGGAGAAAAATCTACAAGAAATATGGAAAATAGATCATAGAAATGCTTGTTTTGAAAAGAGTTTCTGAGAACTTTACTCAATGTCGTCTTCAACAAGAGAAGTGACTGGCAAGCTAGCAATGCATGTTACTGAGTAATTAATGATAATTTAATGGTATTTCAGCTGTGCTGAGAGCAGACAGAATTACAGGACCTCAGGCTAAAATTCAGCACTGTAAATACCACGATACTCCTATAAAAGCTGGGGCATCCAGTTCTCCAGCTTTACAAACTGTTCCTAACTCTGTGACTGATCTTTAAAGAAATTTTACTGTTACTCTGAAATTTAGGTCCCAAGTTTAATGTTGCAAACATGTCTTTGTAATGATTAAAGTGGCTGGCTTCATTCTTGAGCTTGGTTGCCTTTCATCTTGCATAATCTCTAGGAGCCTCCTTTTTTTTCCTCTTTGCACGTTCAAATCTTTAGTACTGAAGGCAAATAAACTCTTGAGTCGATTTTAAAGGATCTTCCCAGAAAGACAGGGAAAGTGAGCCAACTCATTTTGAACAAGTACCAAAAAACAGTCAGTAAATTAAATCAGTTCAACTAGTCATCTTCTTGTCCCATGTGAAACTGTAAAAGCAAGGTTTAACTCCACGTTAATTTTCTACTAGTTACAATTTATCTTGCTCTAGACCAGAAACCTGACAGTTTCGTAGCCTACAGAGGTTTGTTCAATGTGCTCTTGTTCCAGGGAATGATAAAACATGACTCAGAAACCTCATTTCTTTGGCAGTATTGGATATGAGAATACCAATAACAGCTATAAAAATTTGCGTAAGAATTTACATTGTAATTTGTTCTGTAATAATTTGCATTCATCCTGCATAACATTTTTCATCTAGAGATCTCAAAATTGGTTATAAAATAAGGTGGATATGGTAATTCCAAATTATATTTGTAGAAGGAAGATTGTGAAAACATTAGGTAACTTTTTACTTTTACTAATGGTAGAAAAATTCTTCAGGTCTCCTGTCTCTCCACTGCATATTCGTTGGCTGAGTCCACGTCATCATATGTGTTGACATGAAAAACCAAACCATATATAAACAATTAAATGATTTTCTTATTGATTTATGTCACAGTATATTTTGTTTTATTACTTGATTCTCATACACTAATTTTAATCTCGTAGTGGATATCTCTTTTGCTGCAGCTCAAAATTATTTTACTTTATCATCACCTGTCTTATTTTAAATTCATACAATCATCTAGCAGCTTGATAGTAAATTAAAGTTATTTCAAAACCATAATCTGTCTTCAAAATAATGTGATGATTTATTGTGAAAAGAGATAAGAATTGGTAATTCCTATGTGTATTTGGCTTATTTATCTGCACCCTGGAGCCAAAAAATGAACAAAAAAGGTTATCTCTGATTTTTCTTTTATGAAAACTATAGCAGACTGGGAAACAGTCATGATAGCATGAAATTCCTTAGTTCTGGAAATGGGAGGAAGAAACTGTGTAACTACCTATCAGCAAAGAGCTTTATCTTCTGACTTGTGCAGTGTTAGAGCACAAGTGTTTTAAGGATCTGCCTGTTGCATTTTTAATCAAGTGTGAGTCTGGATTCAAATCTTTCATGAGTGACTTTACAAGTGCTGGCTGTTATCTGGCTTCTTAGGAAGCACAGCAACATGTATGGTCTTTCCTAGTCTGCAACTGAATTGCAGCACATTTTTCTTGAGAACATGAGGGTAATTGTAGCACTGGATGGGTTTTCACAGCATATTCCTCCTGTAGAGAACTAGAAATATAGTTCAACTCTCTAGAAAATGCTCTCCTTAAGAAAAGATGTCTCTTTGGGGCAGGAGAGAACGTGATTTCTGGAGAATGCAATAATGGGGGGAAAACTGATGGCATTGCAGAAACACCCTTCTTTCCAGTGATTGTTGTCAATAACAGTTAAAGGGGAACCAGAACATTTTTCTTAAAAGTCTCTTTAATTTTTTGTTTCAGACAAAGCAGAAAAAATGCCAGTTCTGTATCTCAAGACTCCTGGGACCAGAGTTATTCCCCTGGAGAAGGTTTCCAGACTGCGAAGGAAAATCCCAGATATTCCAGCTACCAGGGATCGAGGAATGGCTATATGGGGGGACATGGCTTTAATGCCAGGGTAATGCTAGAAACACAAGAACTGCTCCGTCAAGAGCAGAGGCGGAAAGAACAACAACTGAAAAAAAAAACTTCTTCTGAAGGGCCTAGCAACTATGACTCATATAAGAAAATTCAGGACCCTAATTATACCCCTCCTAAAGGTCCTTTCAGACAAGATGTACCGCCTTCACCATCTCAGGTAGCGAGGCTGAACAGATTGCAAACACCAGAAAAGGGAAGACCATTTTATTCTTGAGGTGAAGAAAATGAAGATCAACTTTCCATGCAATAAGGAACATTTTAATATAAAGACTTATATTTTGAAAACTTTTTAAACTGATGGTACTAAGGAATATATCCGTTGTCTATTTCAGTGCCTTTGAAAATATGGGCAAAGCGCTGGTGGGCCTTATGTCTTTGCCATTCTGTCTCGAGTGTTGAATTCATGGAAGGACCTTCCACCATTTGACAATCATAGCGGAAATGTGCTCCTGCGTTCTGAGTCCTGTAGCCCAGTCCAGTAGTTGTCAATGGCTTTTTGCTAGGATTTGTTGTAATGTGTTTTACTTTGCAGTGACTTATTACACCAACATGAAGCTTTATGGCATAAAATGAATGAATTTGAGGTTGAAGGAAACATTGACATGTCCTTTTTTTATTTCTCTTGGTTCAGGAAGAGGGTTACATATTGCTTTTGAGTGGATAAGGCTTAGCACTACTCTGGATCGCAGTCAGAGTTCTGGTATGTTTTATGGTGGAGTCATTACCAGTCTTTGTTGATCAATATTTAAGTGAAAAACTATCCTTCTCCTATTATGCACATATGCACTCTTTTTTTTTCTCTCTCTCCCCACTCTGAGCTCATTAAAAAAGCCTTTACCCTGACTCATGAGGAAAACAATATTAAGCTTTCAGTTATCCTGACCATCTTTTTACAATTGCCTTATAACCTTAATACACAGTCCATTACAAATGAAATAACTAGAGAGAGATTATTTGTACAGTCACAAACAAACCAAGTATATTTTACTATTCTATTAAAGATGGGAAATTTTG
The DNA here is from genome assembly GCF_003945595.2 of Pipra filicauda. NCBI lineage: Eukaryota > Metazoa > Chordata > Aves > Passeriformes > Pipridae > Pipra > Pipra filicauda. The sequence goes on from NW_024104310.1 coordinate 2,207,404, forward strand.
AACAAACATACAACTGAGTTCTGCTTTGCTTTGCTTCTAAATTAATTTGGTCATATGACACTTGTATTTAGGAAGAGAACAAGGGAAGGTATCATCCCCTGGTTATCTGATATACAGTTGTCCTTGGGTAAATTTTGGAGGTACCTTAAAGCAAGAGCAAAGAAATCAAAGTTTTTCTTTGGATCAAAACACTATAAAGAAAAGAATTCCTTCTTCTTAGAATTCATGAAGCTTTGTGGACAATTTTCTTTGTGCTTCCATATATTGTATTGTTTCATTGTGATGCTACATTAAAAACAAACCTTTGAGTATATGAATGAGAGATAAGTGGAGACAAACTGTTACACATCATCCTGAAAACATGTCAGTATCCAAAAATAACTAAAGCAAAAAAGATTGCTCTAGCAGTGAGTAATATTTGAATGTGCATATGGGATATGAGAATTTCTTTTGCAGCAGCTGTTTTTATGTTTGTTGGTCTTAACTTCATGTATTGTAAAAAGTATAGCTGGGTTGCTGAAGTGCCTGCAAATCCTGATGTGAAAAGGCTTGAGAATGGATCTCAACATATTGTGTACAAAAAGGAAAGAGAGAAAGCAGGAAAAAAAATCATGTATTGCGTGATTAAAAAAAAAGCCTATTTTTTTTTACTGGCACATTTTATTTTTGCGCCAATTTGTTTCTAGAATATATGTGAAATATCAGCACACATATGTGTCTTTTATGCCTGTTTGTTAACAGTTTTTTTGTTAATAATGTACTCCATGTTTAAAAGTTCTTATTAGTGTAAGCACAGTGACATTAGATGACAATAGCTCTTTTACGCAGAATTTACAAAACTGTGTAAAATGGCTTTTCATGTACATATGAAATTTAGAATAAAAGGCTGTTTCCATCCTTGTCTTGGTATTGCCTGTAGACCCCTATAAGAACTGCTGCATACATTGAGTTTAAAAAATACTTAACAGATGTTATGTTATACTATTCCTAATGGTTTGCGTGTGTCTTTCTGTGAGTGCGTATAAACATCAGAAAAAAGAAAAGAAAAAAGATTTACAGCCCAGCTGAACACCTGAAGACTATCCTCAGAGGCAAAACCCACATAGTTTAAAGTCTTGTGTTATTTTAGGCCATACCTATGACATTTCAAAGGCACATTTTTCAGACTAACCTCTGAGGCAAAAATCTTCCATGCTGTAGCATGGAGTCCTCTCCCCAAGGAGAGCACTGTCAGAAGGGTTCCTGCTGCGCTCTGGCCAAATCCAGGCATGGAAGACCCCTCTACACTGTGTGTGTGTTTTGGGCTCTGATGGGAGCCCTTCACAGGAATGTTGACATGGTGAAAAATGGAAGAAGGCAGATTTATGAATAAAGCAATATTTACAGTGCCAGTGATACTCTGTTTCCCCCATTAGTATTGGAGCTGAGTCTCGTTTTCTCCCTCTTCCCCTCATTCCTCCTTTTGTTGGTTACTGCAAGAATGTCAGTCATGATTCTGTGTATGCATGACATCAAGGTGTTGCCATGGCAATAATAGTGTCAAATTATTCACTGTGACTTTAGTGTGGGATCTCAAGGGGAAGAATAGCAGGAGATGTAAGACGGACAGGAAGCTTGCAGTGCCCAAAGACAGTAAAGGCTGGATTTTGCAGAAGATCTAAACTGTAGTGGCTTGCATTGCGAGTAGAGAAATAATTGCATTTGCAGTTTTGCAGGTCTTACTGTCTTATCTCCTGACTGCATTCCCAGATTACCTAGTTTGATGTATGGATTTATTTGTACAGGCAAATAATTGCAAGCACTAAAAAAATGCATCCACAGGAATGGAAAACAGGTTGAAGTCCTTTTCAAAACAAGGCCTTTGATAAACTGTTGTAGGAAAAAGGGCGTGTGTTTGGAAAAGTATGACGTACAGGATGTTTTATGTGTGAGAATGGCATATGTTAAAGTTTACCCTTCTATGAAACTCCTCTTCAAGGTGTTAACAATTTGCCATAATTAGATGTGTTCATGAAAGAAGGCAGATGTTCTCTTTGGGCCGTGTCTGTGTTATGTTAGTAAAGAATAAGGTCTTTTTCTGGCTTCATCATCCTGTCTTCTTCCTGACATAGCATAGACAGGATTTCTAATATTAACTCCCTTAAGTTGCAAAGGGCGATAAGGAAGTGGGAGGGAGATATTTTAATAGAAAATGACCTTTAGTTCTGCGTAGTGAATAAATTCAAAAGTTAATTGAGCTAACGACATTACTGCAGTAATTTGTTTGTGGACGCATTACCATTATGAGATTAACTCTGTAACATTACTATATTTGAGAATGGTCACAGGACAGACTACAAGGGAGCTTACACCATCGAGGAGTGGGTGTACAGCTTGCACATTTTGCTCTGTTGAAACCCTGAAAAAACCATCTGCAAAGCCTCCTGTATTTTATCAAACTAATTTGTTAATGCTATTGAAACTCCATGGGAAAGTTTAATATTACTAATGCAGAAGACTGCTGCCTTTCTCAAAAAACCTACTTTCCCTCTTCTTATCGGGCCTCCTTGGAAACAAGAGTGCAGCCCTAGTGAGTTATTGCATGGGCCAGATATTTTAATATATGTCTTTGAAAAGTCTGCCATCAAAAACAGCAAAAAATGGCATAGAGCCCAGCTGAACATGATTGGAAAGTACAGTTGCCATTTATTGCTGGCAAACAGCATGAAGAACAACAAAACAAAGTTTAAACCCATCATGACTGTAGATATATGACCTGCCTTTCAAAGCTGCCCTAATGTTTTGGTCACGTTCCCTCTGCTTATGAGTATCTGTAACATTGCATTTGTCTGTTCTGGGTATGTTGAGGTGGGAAAGGAAGAAACCTTGGCTAGACAAGGAAGAGATGTGCCAGATTAGTGGTATTGGCTAAACATAGGATATTCTTGAGTAATACAAACCTTTGAACTTGGGTTGTTGAGACTTAAAGTGAATTTGGCTATTGCATGTCCTGGCTTGCAAGTCTATTTTCAAAATATTTCCTAATTCTATTTGCTGTGCCTGACTGTTTCTACATCTTTCTCTCCCAAGTTCTCAATCTAGTTAATAGGAGTTGTGAGGAATCTGTCAGGATTGCGAAAGCAGAAAAAAAACTCATCTATTTTTTTATGCTGCTGTTGTGCCACCACACTCTGGCCTTCCAGACTCAATTTAAATCTCAGCCCTAACATGGCAGAGGAAGAGTGAGGGTCTGAAATGCATGATGGGGGACTGACTTTGTGAAAGTAGGATTTGTGTGTGTGCATGTACATGAGAGAGGCACAGACTGGATTCATTTGCCTTTAATTCATGTCCTGCTAAGAAACCCACTTCAAAACATTTCTTCAGTGTCTTTTTCCATCTGGGCAGAAATCAACTATGATTTGATGCACACGGTCATTATTTCATACCCTCTTGTAATCTCTTCTATTTTGAAGCAGCATCACAGTCTCTCTCTTTTACGTCTGCTGATTAATTCTTTTGCATTTATTTGTTTCTCTAAATGGCATGCAATTCATTCATATCCTAGGCTAGTTCTTGCCAGTGATTGATTTTTCTCTCTTTGATTTGCGAATTTATTTTAATATTTTTTCTGTTCTTAGGAGCAGTATTATCTTTTGTAATTTACACTTTAATCGCATTTTAAAAATTGAAACTGGAAGCTTGAGTTCGGATTACACAAAAACAGACTAAAGAACATGGCTTTGATTTCTATTCTGTGTGCAGTGCACACTTTCTAGGCACTTCTAGGGACTGGACAGAGTACTGAGATGAAGAAAAACATAAAGCCCAGGAGATTTGGAAGAAAAAAAATTTAAGGTAAATTTGGAAAATATTTATCCCCACTGCATTTTATCTACTTTGAAAAAAAAAAAAAAACAAACAAACAACCCTGCAAATTTCCTTAGAGGTATCACTTTGCCTAACCGACTGATGGTTTCAGAGCTCAAACAGACATGACTGTGATTTAAAGACAGATGGATGGAAGAGGAAGTTACTTGCGCCCTTCCAAAGGATTCCAGGACCCACTTCCCTCATAAATTGGCTCCCAGAATTCTGTTTTCATCTGCACATCTTGCAGCAATCAAGGTCTGGAATGGGCTTACGTTCACACATTGGACTTTCAGTGCAGTGACTGCAGTGACATCTGTCAGAGGAGGAGAAATGAGAGCCACGACTGATAATAGCTTCGTTTGTCCAATTTTAATCTTCTTGTTTGTTGGAGTAATCTTTGTCTTAGAAAAATAAGGAAAGAAAGGAAGAGTGACGGAGAGGTGTAAAATGGGATCAAAAAGGTTCTCCCCTCACACTATTGTCACTGTTACAGCCACTGGTGTTTAGTTGCCTTTTCTTCTCCTTTATGCCCCAAAGGCATGAAAAAGGATAAACTAACTAGGTGTAACCTCAGCACAGAACTCATGACTGTTCCAGAGATTCACTCTCTTGTGTAGCCCATAAGATGTGAATTAACAACGCAACAAGGAAAACAACCTTACTGTCCCTTCATTATTTCCTCTGTGGGTTTCCCTGAGGCGTATTTAGATTGTCAGTCCTTGGAACTGGAGGCTGTGTTTAGTTTTCATCATCTGTAGAATAAAATACTATTGTTGGCAGTAAGAGCTGGTAAATATTTTGGGGTGAGGGAGGAAAATCAGTGTGAAGGGATTTTTTTTAAGTTGGTTTATATGGATTTTTGCAACAGGTACATGACTGTCCCAATTTAGATGTATTCCCAGTCCTAGTAATATTCTCATTTTTAAGTACAGACCATATTGCTGGAACCAGTAATAGCTGGGGAATTGCTACATTTGGCAATTAAAATGAGTTCCTCAGGTCTCTTCATTTAACTAAGGGACTATGTCTTTAAAGCTTTTATAGAGAAAGTGAGAGAGAGATCTTTTTCTCATGGAAATAGGAGACGCATTCCCATGGTCACTGTTTGAAGATGATGAACTATCTAGAGGAATTTTAAGAGATTTCCAGGAGCTGCAACCTTCTGCCAGGAGCCCAGAACAGTTATCAGCTTTGTGTTCAGCAAGCTGGAGAACACATTAGTTTTCACTGCTCCACTGATATAATTCTTATTCCCGCTTAGAATGTGCTGAAGTCTGAGACCCCTTTCCGGGTAGCCATCACATTTCATATCTTCCTTAGGGACAAGCACAAAGCTTTGTGATGCTTCATCTGTAGCCAGGCCATTAAAAGCCTGTAGGCTCTTAGGAACAGGAATGTCTTTGCCTAAAACTTTGTGTCTAATGATGATGTATGTTTTGTTTCATTCTACCAACCATCTGTTGTTTCCTGTTAGTGACACACGTCTTCCTCAGTTTTCTCAGCGTGTGGTACATTCAAGCTCTGCTCTATGATCCAGCCAGCTGCAGGAGCCATTTTAATAAAGAAGTGTTTATAAATAATATTAATGATAATTCATTACTACATGATCAGTTGTTTTCTGGGCTATCAGCTACAAAGGAAGGCAAACTTATGTTAGAGGAACCACTTTAGCATTTGCAGAGGAAGTTAAGGCTGAGAAATCTTTTCTCACTTTAGCTTCTGAAACTCACTGAAGGTTAATATGATCAACTGCGGCATAACAGGGACTGGAAATGGCAATGTCTTGTATTAATGCCTGGTTGATGGTTTGCAAAAGTCTATTTTATAATCTGGACTGAGTTTATTGTAATTTTCCACATATTGTTCCTGACTTTGAGAACTGTATAAAATCATATTAAAAATCAAAAGCACTAAATTATGCAACCTGTTGCTAACCAAAAGCTCAGTTAATACTATAGCCAGCAAAGTTGAAATAATTTGTGTTTGCACATCTCATTCTTTGTTTACAAAATAATGCACAGACTTTTTTTAAGGATAGCAGTATAGTGGATGTTCATTCTTGTTTTTTAAAGTCAGTTTGCATGAATAATTTTCTCATCTTTATGCAGAAATTTTCCGCATTTTTGTTGACTAAAATATTACTGATCTAATTTCCTATTAAAAAACTCACTTCCAGCATTGCAGAGCTGAAAGGTGCTACCAAGCATTTAGTCTTCAATTTACATACAACAAACCCTGTAATCTGATGGGGGATTTCACACAAGGATGGCTGCATGCAATTACATGGGCAAAGAAAAAATTTCATCCAAGGATCTGCTCTACAACAATTTCATCTGTTGGTCTCCCATTAAGAGTTCTCCTATTGTTAAATTGCTTATTGATGTGGACTTTAGAGTAGAAAAAACTACACAGTGTTGTCATACCAGGTTTTCAATGCTGTTTGCATTTTTCTTTTTTTTCTTTTCTTTTTTCTTTTTAATTATAATTTGCATTTGTTAGAAAGGGACAAAGTAAACAGATTGGAATAATTCATTTGAGTTAACACTCATTGACAAGAAAACATTAAGCATTCTCCAGATGAAGCATCAGTCATGAAAGACAGAAGGATAATCCTAACATTACAACTCAAGTAAATTAGTTTTTGGATATATATTCCAGCATTGCATGAAGCTGTACCAATTCTTAATACTGGCACAATAATATGCACTTTTAAATGCTGCCAGAAATCATCATTACAACAGAGAGAGGATTCACTGTTTGTGTTTATTAATGTGGAAATGTTGGAAGAATATTTGATGTTAAATGTCACAGTCTACAGTGATTGGAGCTAAACTGTAAAACTGATTGAGAAGACTTGGGCAGATAAATCCAAGTGGTAAACAGCGCTGCACACACTGCCATGGTGGAAGTATTCCTGATGTTATACCTCTGGCATTGCAGAACAGGTGTAACCTCATGAACCCGGTGCAGCCCCTTTAGAAAGGTGGTGCGAGAAAGTGGAGGGTGCAGAACCAAGGTAAGCACATTTGTTCCTTCTGAGTACAAGGGAGCCATTTGTACCTTGGCTGGGCCACTTTCTTGCACAGCTCAGCTGTGTTTGTCCATAGGTGGGCAAAAATTAAAAACTGCATTTTTAATTAATTTGTTGAGGGTGGATACAAAATTCTGCCCCACTGTGCTGTGCCAACAGCACTACTGCAGTTGCTTCTTAGAAGCTTTGACTCAAAGCTGGCAACTCACTGTACATGAAGGCCAGGACACCTTTCCTCCAAACAGGATGGAGGGAAAGCAGGGCAGAGAAATACCTTGTCCTCTCTATGTGTTAGGATGCCATTACCAGAGAAGAAACTCTTGCAATAATGTTAATTTAACTTAGCTGTTACATTTTCCTTGAATTAACTGATATTCTGTGAATTTCAAAGTGGTGTCCTTTGTTGCACAAGGTTTAAGATGCAGGACTCAGGCTGGGAAGGAGCATCTGGAAATCTGACTTGGTGCTCTGGAGATATTAAAAAAAAAAGAAAGAAAAGAAAAAAGATACGTTACAGAGCAGCTGATCTATCTCCTCACGTCACCATATGTGTTCTCCCAGTCCACACTAGACCATAAATGAAATGTGGTTAAGGGTTTATCTCCCTATAAATACTATGTATATTTATTAAATGGTGAGTGAATTGCATTATTATGACATTTGATCGGTGATATTCGGCTCCAGCTGGTAAAGTTTCAGCAAGGAGCCCAGAGAGCAGCAACAGTCTTTCTATTGTCTTGAGCTGGCGTTGTAAGGCAGCAATGAGAGCAATATAGCTGGTGATGCAGTAACCTAATACAGAACACAGCCTCCTTCTTTTGTTAAACATCTTCTCCTAAAAATGCTGGCAAGTACACATTGTTTCCTTATCGTTTTTTCCTCTTGAGAGATTTCAATTCCATTTACCCCACAGGCCCAAATCCTTCCTGAACACATGAGTTAGACAGCAAGGAGGATTACCAGAAATAGCTCAGACAATGACCAAAAGTCATCTTGCATGCCTTTTCTTTCCAGCCAGCCACCCACCTTTCATTATCAAGGGGATGAATACCATATCTGACTGCATAATCAAAATCCAGTGACCTGTCAGAGCAGGCAGTAAAATAAAACTATCTTGCTGTTTCCCTTTGACTAGGCTTCGGTTCTGGAACCCTTTTAACCCAGATTTTCTGACGTTTTGTAACTTGTAGACATTTAAAGATGCAACCACTGAGCTAACACATTTTAGATTGTGTCCTTATATTATATATGGTATATTTAGTGTCACAATTTCTGGTAAAATTGGAGCACCCCGATGCCAAAGAAATAGCCTTTAATTAAAAGAGTGACAGCAAAGAAGAGTTAAAGCATATTGAATAATAAAAATCCCTGCCCAGTTTTTCCAGCAATTTTTCTGCCTGTGATATTTGCCAGCACATTCCTGATGAATGTCTAAGGTAAAAACGAATGCTCATTTGGATCCTAAATGTCATTCAACATATGGAAAGAACCACTTATTTTTCTTTAAATATAGTCCCATGTAGTCACCATTGAAAAAACCTGTATTTTATTTCTTCTCTCTCCTCCCCCAAATACGTTACAGTACTCTTAGTGGATTAATGCTCAGCAAAAGTTCAGAGAAAGTTATACAAGGTGCCAAAGGGGCATATCCTTCTGTTGCAAAGTCTAAACCTAAACTTTGTCCCTTAGAGTCAACTCCAGATTTCGTACAGAATGAGAGATTATTTTTAAATGTTTTTCCATACAGTATGTTTCCCTTTTTCCCTCTTAGCTGAGTCAAAAAAGCAGCACAGCTCAATACAAACGTAATACTCTTATTGTGGATTGGTGAGGGAAAACAGAAGGGCTGGTTTCACACCTTCAGGATAATCGTGCTACCAAAAGGGATCCCAGAGCAGGTGCCCTGGCAAGCCCCACATGTCTCTATGGTCTATTTGTCTCTGGGCTTAGCAAGCAGGAAAATTTCTACGAGGAGTCCTCTCAAAGTCTTCTCAGAAGGTTACAGTATAGAGCTCCTCCATAGTCATTCTAGATTTCTCATTTTTTATCATAAGTATTAATTAATGAGATGACTTATTTAACAATAGATTTTCTGCACTTTTAGACAGAACAGCTCAAGAAAAAAATCTGGATTCCTTTAATATTTTTTTCCTTTTCTCTCCTTTCACAAAGTGGTTAAGTTGGTTCCCTACCCAATCATTTTGCCTGAAGAGGATAAAAAATTATTCCATTTGTAACACAGGTTCTGAGGCTCCAAAATTTAGAAATGCCATTTGTCCCATTTATTAGCAAAATGTGAAAATTGCAGAAGTCAGCCTATGAGTGCAATACCAAACTCAGCAGCAAGCAGCACACTGTCCCTTGTGTTAGCACTAGACCTAGATCTGTCTAACACTTGACAAACTGTGTCCTGGCATCAGGCCCCGGAGACTTTAGTTATCATTTTTTTATCTTTGAACGGAATGAAAATTTAAATTTTTAATACTGATAGCTTTCTAATTGGCTGATTCTTTTAGTATTTTCAGACTAGGCTGTGCTTCTAGGCAAGTAGACTTCTGTAGACAAGATCTTCACAGCCAGAGAAGCATCTCTACTTAGTGTGCAGAAGTAATATTTCTTTCAGACATCTATTTTGTGTGACAGAGAAGAAGCATCATAAGCTACTGGAAAGTTATTAATTTTTAATATTTTATTTCAAATTTTAAGGTGTGCAGTTGCTGGATAATGAAAAATACTTGGAAGCAAGCATTTTGGTGGAAATGTACATGAATCAGAAGGATGCTTATTTTTTATTTTCACTTCCTATGATCTTCAGAAAATGCTGACTGCAGTCAGCAATGTTGGCAATAGTGCTTTTTCATAGAACCCTTGAAGTATTGCAATACTTCATTGCCCTCAACAGCCAGCCAGGCTTTTAATAAATTAGTCCTGAAGGTAGAGATAGATTCTGGAGGGATTCTGAGGTCAGAAGAGACTGTTGTAATAATCTAATTTATTACCTAACTTTCTTTTTAACACCGACTGTAGAATTTCATTCAATACTTCCTGTATCAAATCCAGTTTGTGGCTGAAATCAAGAAAATCTTTCAGAAACACATCCGTTTTATATTTAATATGATAGGGATGGAGAATTCACCACATCCTTTGTTGATGTCCTTGGTTTTTTATTGCTTACATTGATAAAAATTTATGTTATAGTCAATCTGAAGTCAGCTAACTTCATCTTTGATATTGCTGTGCATTTTTGTTTGTTCAGTTAAAAGCAGTATTTCATAGTTGTAATTTTACACACCAAGCATGACTGAGTAAGAGCTAGGTTCCAAATGAGAAGCATTGGCTTTGAGTCTCAGAAATTGAAAAACATGGAAAACGTGACCACACAGATCATCCAAGAAGAGGGAGGGAGAGAGGAAGGGAAAGCCCAGGATGATATTACGTGCTGAACTTCCATCTGCAAACTGGACAGAGTCAAAAATAGAGACCAATTTTGAAAACCTGGACTGTAAATACCACAACTTAGAAATACATTTTCAAGATACTGTCTGCTGTCAGGTTAGCGTTCTCTTAATGCATCAGTATCTTATTTTTAATGTTTTTTGATGTTTCTGTAACTAAAACCAGGCTTGTTTTACAAAGAGATGGTTTGTAGACTGTTGGTCAGGACTGTGAGCTGGAGATAATTCTTAATGCTTTTTCTGTTTGGTATAAAATCATAATGCATTGTCACCTTGAACCTACCATCCTCTCGTAAAGGGCTTTAATCTTATTTTCCCTGTTGAGTAGAGGCATTCTCATATCCTTTTGTAGTCAAATCATAGGATCTGACTGAAGCTGTTTTCAAAGAAAGGAATGTATTCAGTAACTGAAAATTTAAATTTGGTTTGAAAAGCTCATATAAATATTTTGTATTCTAATATTTTTTTTTTTGTACTGAGGACAAAAAGGAAAGCAGAAACTTCAGCTTCAAGATAAAAGTCAAGATAAACACCTAAACCAAAACCAGTACTCCAAATACATTTTTTCCTTTTCTTTGCTGGCAAGTTTTCCTTTCCATAAACTCAGAGGGATATTTGCCATTGCAGTGATAAAACTGTGAGCAGCAGAGTTCAGTCACACCAGGGAGAGAATATGATACTTTACATGAACATGTCAAGGTAATGTCAATTAAAAAAAAAAAAAAAGAGAGAATAAGAGGCACAGAGTGACTTTTTAAATCTTTCATACAGATCTTATCTATTCATAACCCAAATCAAAGCAACTCTGATTGCTCTATCAAGTGTAATGTATAATTAAGGCAATTCAGTCCTAAGGTTTGGGGTTATCGCAGTTCTTTTGATTTGAGTCACTGATTGTCTTAGTGAAAGAACTGGTTGGGAATTTTTTGACAGAGAGGATTTCATTTTAGAGAAAAAAAAAAAGCAATCTGTCAAAAGAAAAACTTTATAGTGAGGACAAAGGCTGCAGAATAATCAATAGCCCAAGAGTTACAGCACTCACAAGAGTTTGGCAGCACAAGTCCCTGCCCTCAGCTGGGGCAATGCCCGAACCTCTGAGCTACTGGCTGACACTGGGCCAGGCACTCTCTTCTCTTGTCACCATTTAAACTGTACTGCAACAATCACCCTAACTACTGGGCTGCATATTTAGTCCCTCTGCCTCTCTGGCTGGTTTTGATTTGGCACTGATGCGGGGGCGAGAGAGGTTTGAAATGTTAAGAAAGCACTCTCTTGCATAGCACATGTTAGCTCTGAGATCTTTGTGAACTCGCCTGCCCTGAAGTTTGACCCCTGCAAGTCTTTTTGAATGTTCATTATACCAGAGCCCCAGAGTACACATGAATTTCGGCCTTTATGTAACACCCGTGAGACTGAAGGAGCCACGCGTGTGCTCACACCTCTCTGTGCTCAGAGCTGCCGTCAGGAGTCGGGGTGTGAGCCACACACAGATTTCCTACTGTTGAATAGTGAGGTTGCAGATATTTCAGGGAAAGGACTGTGCTCGTCTGTTACTTGTACAGACCGCACTTGAAGCTACACGTTAGCAGGGTACAGTCAGGCTGAAAGGTGTTAGCGGCTGCCAACAGGGATGTTCTGGCTCCAAAGAAAATAACAATCCTCGTTAAAAATAATGGGTGTGCCAAGTAATCGGTCAGGCTCGACGAACAAAGCAATCAAGCCCCTTTATGAGGTAAAAGCAGCTGGTGGCTGAGGAAATACCAGCGGCACTTCGGTGTAGCTTTAGGACACAGGAGCGTTGCAGCAAGCAGCTGAAGGAATTGGTTCCTCCCTGCCCTCCTCCCTCCCTCCAACCTCTTGCCCACAGGCTGCTGGCTCTCAGCGCTGGCTTTGCTCTGAGCTCAGCTGGTCTTAAATGAGGGCTGGGTGGGACAGGGTCTCCCAGGGCTGTGGCTGCTCTGGGAGCCAATAGCCCCTCAACTGAAATAACATTGAAACTGCAATCCTGTGTTGTTACATTGATTTTTTTCCCCCACATTTTTTATGGTTTAATATGATTTCTTTTCATAGTGAATGGAAAAAAATAAAATAATGCCGTTTCTCTATTTAATATATGAATTTAGTGCCTCATAGTACATTTTACTGAATTTTAGACTGAGAAATAGGAAATCATGAATTCCTATCCCAACCATGCTGCTTGCTAGAATGTGTGTCTTTATCAAGTGCATTCCACTCAGGATGGGATTTACATTATCTAACTTTAGCTAGCCAAAAGTGTTAGGATAAGTTACTCGTATAAGCATATTCCTGAGTCAGCTGAGGGAGAACCTCCTACACAAAGAACTCCTGCCTACCCTAAAAAAGAGTTCAAAGCTGGGTGCTGAGCCTGACCCAGTATTAAAGAAAGCCTATATGATTGTCAGCTGGATTTTAGAGTACTGAAGATAGGTGTGATGAATTTCACCTTTTTAATATCAAAACTTTGTCCCACTTAAATTTAAAACAAGATTCTTCATGTTTCAGTGGGATGAAGATGTGTCCTTACACCTCTCTTTGAGAGAATCTCTTTCTCATATTTCAAGAGGAAAGTACACTGAAGTCCCTGAAATCTCAGATCCAGCTACATACCTTCTTCCATGTCCCATGTTACACTGACAAGGGCTACACTGGTTAGTGCTAAGTGGGAGAAAAAACCCCTCACCTTGCTTTTTGGTAAATCTGTTCCTGATCTTTATCTACCTCACAACTCTGGTACTTTGGAAATGTAATTAGTATTTGTCAAATGCTTCCTAGATGAAAGATAGGGAAATCTCCCTGTTGATTAACAACAAAAAATTAAAAATGAACATTGAATGCTGACTCCTAGTCATATACGCTACTGCTGTATTATGGAGGAGATAAGAAAATCAACATAAAAAATCACCAGTCTGACAAACCATGCAGCTCCAGCCACAGAAATTGCACAATTACAGCGGGGAGCTGTTTGTTTGTTTGTTTGTTTGTTTTAAAAAGTTAAATGAAGGCTTTTGTTCCAAAAATTACATTGAAATGCCCACTATCTGCTTTAAACTCATAAAAGTAAGGAAATTTAGTGTCTGAAAATCTCCCCTTAACTCATCCCATTGTGCCTTGTAGATGGAAAACCTATTTGCATCTAACAGAACAAGGCACGCCAATAGGAATCTTGTCTCTATTGGCAAGTTGTGTAATTCTCTATAGCTATATCCTAGATCCAGATGCTTTGGCAAAGGGTATCTTCCTTCAGGAGTACTGCTGGAGGGAGGCTGTATTGATTGCCTTTGCAATTATAGATTTGACCATGGCAATCACTAAAGATAGAGAAACATTCTGATTCTGTATTGTACAGGCTCATTCTTGCCTTTAAAAACAAACCAAAAAAGCCATCTATTTTTACCGTCTGTATATTTTTAGCCATGTATCATCATAAAAAAACCCACCACTAAAGGAGATTCAATGGGCTATTAAGGAAACTAACAGTATGTCCTGCAGACATTTCCAGTCTTCACATGAGACATTCAACAATTAAAATAATTCAAGGATGGCCCAGCCCAAAATTCCAATAAATAACTGCAGATCAAGACATTAATTGTCATTAGACACTTTCCTCAGTCCTCACTAATGAACCTTTGGCTACCTAGGTTAATCAGCAGCCTGGCTGTCTCTTTAGAGCAGACCAAGAAATCTGCCACTGCATACACAGTTGCCTTTGTGCTCAGAGCCTGTGACTAGACACAAGTCAGACTAATTTGTCTTAATTCACTTCACTTAGATGGGGGCAGCTTTTAGATAGGTTTATATTTAACATTCAGCAAATCAATTTATCATGAGCTTGTGTCTTTACAAGCACATCTTAAACTGACATAAGTAGATGGCCCATGCTGACTTCTTCTGGCACACACAGATCCAATTCAATATGGAAGTGTCAAGTCTCATTTGAAGATATTTGTAATAAGTTCTTAAGTTTTAGGTGGTAATTATGATATTTAGTAGCTTTTAACCTAAAGATCCAGATTTCAGTATACAAATAGAACAGAGTTTGTCATCACATAGGTGTTTTGGAAACTGGTATTCAATCTTAACAGAAATGCTCAAGGAAACCAGCTTATCTGTAGACTTTCCTAACTGTTGCATCCTCTTTCTATTCTACTCTACTGATGATTTATTCGTTAATTTGCATGCATTCATTGATGGCAATGAGTTTAGTGCACATGACTTCTTTAACTTTGTCTGATGCTTTTCTTTTGCAGTAGTATAATTAGCATAATGTTTAAAAGCTATCAACCTGACACTTCGGAGTTGGTCTTTTTTTATCATTTACCTTGAGTGAGTATGCAACTGACAAAAGGCAGTTTTGCTCCTGCCGACTTTTCAGAAAAAAAAAAAAGCCCCAGTTGAGGATAGTTTTCCCAGCCCCAAGAGAATGCAGCCATTGAAAAAAATGGTAGGAGGAAAGCAAAACTGTTACCTTTACTTAGAGAAAGGCTGTCTGAGAAAATGAAAGTCAATCTTTGGCTTTAAGTCTTAAAACACACTTTAAGTCTTGCCCATGTAGCATGAAATATGAGGTCTTTCCCTTAGATAAGTTACAAACACAAACAGAAGCAATAATGTTACAGAACATTTTTCTATAGGCAACTTTCATATTTTGAGAAAGCTTGAGTTCTGTTGTGTCTTTTAGAAAGTGATAGTTTGCTATAGGGAAAATAGTGAATTCTACAAATAATCACACTGTACTGGATACAGTTTATTAGCTTGATCTTTCATATTTAATTGATGTTTGCTGTGAAAATAAAGTTCAGCCAAGCAGAAGGGGGGAAAAGTATGTTAAGCCACATTAATTTTGGTTGTACGAGCACATAAATGGCCATGTGATAATTCCATAGGTTAATTTCATACCCCTGAGAAAGGCTCAGTCAGGTGGTTTTTTTCCTTGTTAAGACTTCACATTAATAAATAAATTGAGTTTTCATGCTTTGCTAGACAGTCAAGACTCAATGACAGACAGCTACTGCTGCTTGTCTTGACCAGCCTGCATTCATTTTCCCTTGAGCACCTTTAGGTAAGGTAAGATGAAATACTGTGGCCCTGTGGTTTGAACCCCATGTTTTAAAAATATGATTGAGAGGAGTGCTTTTCAACTGCAAAGATGATTGTTGCTGTGTTCCAGAAAAAAAAGAATTACAAATAGCAGCACAGAATCACAAAGGAATAGGGCCAACATGATTTGACATAAATGAAAATCTTTCTATTCAATTCAGTAGGCTTTAATCTGACCAGTACTGCTTATTTCCTAGTTTTGTTTTGAAGTATCCTTTAGACTTACAGATGAGAACTAAACCCTTCTCTCCCCCCCCCTTCATGTTTACAGTCCAGGCTTTTGTAATAGTAGCATTTTTCCTGCAATGCCTGCAGAATACCAATGAAATGTTTCTTCCCTTAGTGACACATACAATCATCCTCAAGTGGGAGGAAGGGTATTTACAATATCCTACTAGACTCTCTCTTTAGCTTAGTAGGTTCCTTCATCTGTGTCTTATGGCTTATTACCAAGTGCTGTGAGAACACACGGAACACTTACACCTCACTAGAAAGACAAACTGAGTGGTTTAAAACATGTAGTCTTTCAGTGACTGACTCACAAATTATCACTTGGTGAATAGGGACTTTATTGCATCTACTCTGTTGTGCCAAATTGCGGTCGACAAAGTGACACAGTAGACAAGTTTAGATGAAGGTGTTTACTGATGAATAAGCCAATAAAAACTCATGGCTCAAATGTTTTGAACTCCTGGACCTTTTCCCAACTTCATTTTCTTTTTAAATGCGCAGTGTGGCAGAGTTATCCAGCAGCCAACCCAGTTGTACATGGGACTGTAAGGCATGTTTGTTTTCAAGCATTTCTAAGGCTGTTACTCTGATAGCAGTCAGGGTTTCTGGAAATAATCAGTGAATCCCAAGTCAGAACAAAGGTGCTAATGTGGTACCAAGTTCCTGAGTAAATAAACAATTGCTAAACAAAATCTTTTCAACAGCATTGCATGTCTGTGTCAACATTGTGTTTCCTCCCTGAGTCATCTGGTCAGCAGCACTCCAGCTACATGGGAGAGGTCATTCACTTCCTACACCTCTATGCTGAAGACTGAAGTTTTGTGACAGAATATACCACTCAGGGTTTCCTGTGAGCCACAGGAGTTGCATATTTTGGCAGAGTTAGAGACAAAAATCAGGTTACAAAATCCTGATGAGTGTATTTGAGGGAGGAAAAAAGGATATGAAACAAGTGGTGTTTGTGCCAGCCTCAGTGGCCATTAGCTAGTCAAACATAGGAACATGTTCATTCTTTATCACCCAAGCGTAGAGATACAGGAATTTAATACAAGGCAAGGATGCATCAGATATTTCTTATACTGCAGAAATTATTAATGAAGGGGAGAGGGGAAGACATCCACACAGGTACTCATTTGATTATTTCAAACATCCAGCACTTCAGTAAAAACACAGATTTTGCTTATATTCAGAACTGGATTCAGAAACAGGAGCTACCTACTTTCTAGTTCACATACAATGGAATAACCATTCTCTCAAGATTTTTTTAATAAATGTGGGAAACCTCACAGAACTTCTTGATTTCATAGCATTGCTACTAATAAGAGATTTACAAGGCATACAATCAGTTCATCTGATAGGATTTTTGCCAAGGCAATTTGAAAGAACTTGTAAAAATATTGCAATCTGTGTGTTGGTCTGAGTTCAGCTTGAATCCAAACTCCAGGGTCTGCTTTTAAATGTCCCCTCAACCCATTATCTTTCCTTATCTCTTGTTGTGGTGCTTTTCAGAGTTCAAGCAGATATATTCAGCTTTTTTCTAATACAAATACAGCAAATCTCATCTCTCATCATAATGTAAGATTCTTGGATGAATCACTTCACAAATTTCAAACTTATAACTTATTATTTTTCACCAATATAACACAGAGGTGGATAATGTTCCATCACAAGTGACTGTAATCACCTTCAGCTCCAATTCAACATCCTAAGTTCTGGCTTGATTAAGTATTTGTCGCTTCTATTTCATCCTCTCCTGACAGAGATAACTTTGTTTTAATTCAAACTGTCACACTCTGGGGTTCAGGAAGGACATGAAAATGTCAGGTAATAATCCCTCCTCAATCTTGTGAGTAGTTAACACTGCTAATATGCAGAATCATAAGTATGTTGGTATGATTTTAGCTTAATCATTTGCAGCAGTCCAAGCTTTATTGAGATACCTTAAAGCTGATCTGGATAAGCGTCTCCCATTTTTACATGCTTTACTCTGCTTTCAGTGCTTAACAAAAGGCACGTTTAATCTTGCAAATTCTCCTGTACCTTTGTAACTTTATTTTAAATGAATTTCATCAGTAATTTGAGCAATTCATAAAAGCAAATACATTTTTATTTCCAAGGAAATAACCTTTTGAAAAGTAATCCAGCCCCAAACAGGACCTCTGTGTGGATATTGCCATCTCTGGATGTTTGAGACTGTCATGCTAACAAAATTAGTCATGTGAATAAACAGAAAAACTGCCTGCATTAAACAGATAATCAAAAGCTAAATAATACCTGAAGAAAATGATCACACACAAACAAGAACTGGTTTTATGTAAATTTGTTTCCATCTTTGTCTTTAGAAGGAAAATATCTGATATCTCATTCCCTTTCTCCAAGTGGAAGCATCAAGAAGGAATACATTCACCCCAAGAGTTAAAACTTCAGAAAAAGGGAAGAAACATTATCTTTTTAACATATTTATAGAACATGTTAAACATATAACATCTTTAAAGAACATTAACATGTTTATACTGTGAAGGAGCTAAATGTAAGGTCTTCAAGGCCTTTGTCCTGTCAAAGATGAAATTGAATTTCTATCTACAACTTCTGTTAGATGATCCCATCATTTAACTATAGTATGACGGGATTACTGATGTACCCAACTACGTTTTCTGACTTCTTTTATCCTTTGAATCATTGTGGTTTTTTTCTATAGCATAACTCAGTAGCAATATTTAACACTAGTTCACTTTCCTCTTGAATGTACTTGCTTGAAATGCATGACACCTGCCATCTCTGTACCTTTCATAATGATAACTAATCGCAGCCAAAGGGCAGTTTTGTAGCTGATGAGTCAATTTTTCAACAGGAGTAAATGACATGGGTAAATCTCTGTAAGCAGACTGAGCACTTCAGAGATGAAGAAATTTTCTGGGCTGAAGACTGCAATTTGGTGTACATTACCCAGCTCCTCTATGATGGAGCTGCAAACATTGTGTAGTTTCTATGCTTAGAAAACTGCAAACATTGTGTAGTGTCTATGCGTCAGAGCATCTGCTTGTATTTCTTAAACCTTTTAATCTGAACAGGATATCTTGAAAATCTTGATCTTGTCTCTTCACTTTCCCTCATTATGTTTGTAGCCTGCCTACAAGTACAACATACTAAAAGCAAATATTCTACTTTCAAGTTCACAACCCTATAGCAAACTAATGGTCACTAAGTCATGCTTTGATTGAATTTATTTTGTTTCCACAAATTCAGGTTAACACAGAATTGATGAGATAATGAGTTTTCTTTGTGGGAATTCAGACCAAGATCATAATCACCTTTCTCTAAACAACATTTCAGGGTGACCCGAGGCTCTTCTCTGAGAGGTTGTTTTCAGTTTGTCATTCCTGAGCTTTATGACACAGTTTTTTGGTTTCCCACTTTCTTGTTGGCTCCCATGGCTTTTGCCATGTCATGGGTACCTATGTGGTACCAGATCAGCAGCTACTGTTTGCTATTAATTTCTTTCATCATTTCATAGGTTTTTTTTCAGAGTTGTAGCAACAATTAGGAGATCATCTTCAAAGCCACCAAGGTTTTGACAAAATAGCACAATAAGACATTTACTTTATCTTTTCCATTTCTGTATGCCACCGTTTCCATTTGTCCTGGCTGCAAGCATTTCAGCACTGTGATACACTGGAGCCTGCAATAGCTGCCTCCAGTAGCATTCTCAGTGTTCTGTAGAATCACATAGGACCTCATAGTCAAGACTAATTTTCACTCTTCTTCACACACATCAAATTCCCTACGTGAGAGGAAAGAAAATCTCTAAATAAATATTTCAGAAATAAGCTGAAGTCTGCTATGAGTTACTACCATGCCCAATGCCATTCTTTGCCAAGTATGCCTTTAACTTAAAAAGCACTTTTCTGGCTATCGCTTTGGACAGCACTGAGGTATGGTAGAAGGTAGTTTTCTCCCTCCAGTCCAGGTAGAAAGCATGCATCTTTCTTGATTGTTAAAATTCAAAAGTTAGGAATCCTCGTAAAAGATAGAATTCATTTATTTGGTGTTTCAAACACATCTTTTTCCTTGCAAGAACATATTTTTTTCATTTCCCTTTCTCACTTCACAAAGTCATTAGAATTTACTGATGAAAAACTATTTAGCAAAGACTGAGTATCTGGAATTCATAAGGGATCTGGTTATAAGGGATCAAATTTAATATAATTGAGATAAAAAGTTTACCAAGAATTGATTCTAGATATTTCTGCTCTAGCTTTGTAAAAGAAAGAATATTAAAGGCCAAATTCTCAATGGGTATAGATTGGCATTGCTTCATAGAATGAAATGGAGATGCATTCCAATGAACACCAGCTGAATATCTGGCTTTGAGATCATCAAAGCTACTGTATATTAACCCCATGTATTTATTGGCCACACACTTCCCACTAGCATGAGCTGTTGTGAATACATTAAATATCCTGTTGAGAAATTAACTATTCTTATTACTGGGAGACATTAATCCTTACAATAGAATCTATTTTCTTGATGGAAGTTGTCATGGTTTAATCCCAGCTTATTCCCCTGCCCTCATGAGATCTGGGGGAGAATTGGAAAAAAAAAACCCATGGTTTGGGACAAGAACAGTTTAATAATTTAAATATAATAACAATGATGATAAAATAATAATAATACAATGAAAAGGGAGACAACAAAGAGCGAGAGAGAGATATAAAACCCAAGGAAGACAAGTGATACACAATGGCTCACCTCTGCTGATCAATGCCCAGGTGGCTCCTGAGCAGCGATTGGCATCTTCCAGCCAGCTCCCCTCAGTTTATATAATGGGTGTGACCTTCGAGGTATGGAATATCCCTTTGGATAGTTTGGGTCAGCTATCCTGGCTATAGTCCCTCCCAGCTTCTTTTTCACCTGCTCACTGGCAGAGCACGACACACTGAAAATGTCTTGACTTAGTGCAAGCACTGCTCAGCAACAAATAAACCATTAGTGATTATCAATATTATTTTCATATTAAATCCAAATAATGCAGCACTATACCAGCTAGTAGAAAGAAAGTTAACTCTAGTCCAGCTAAAATCAGGTCAAAGTTACAAAAAGAAAAAGGAAAAAAAAAAAAAGAAAACATTCGGGAAGTGGAAGGTGTAAGAATCTAATGCGGTGCATTCCAAAGTTTCTGCAGGTAGGAAGTAAACTTAGTTGGATCAGTACATTTTCCTTAATGGGGCTGATGGATGTGCACTTTATGTATTAGTTTTCAGGAGTGTGTCTGAAAGCAAAGTTGGCTGAAATCACAGCACCAGAAATCTAAATGTGCATTATCATATTCAATATGAGAACAGAAGCAGAGGAATCCTCAATGGTTAATGCCCTTGGAGGAGTGTGAGTATGAGATTCAAACAAATTAAGAGAAGATAAATGGAAAATAAAATGGCTGTGTTTGCTTTTGCTAGTCTTCCTTTTATTTTTTTCTTGCACTTTTATTTCCTGCTCAGATAACCAAAAGAAGAGTAGAGCAAACTTTATGAGAAAAGGAACTTGGTTTGACTTGTCTTTCTTACCAGTAAATTTTTAAAAGTACCCGTGAATATTATGGACTGATATTATGCCAGAATCTCAAATAACACAAGGACATTTGCTTATTGCTCTCCATGGAGAACTAATTTGTTATTTGTTTTATTCTTTTATTTGTTTTATTCTTCATGTTGTAATTATATTGGTTCCTTGACATGGGCTGAGGAGTGAGCTGTATTACAGTGAGAATGCAGGATAGTTTCAAGAGAGTGCTGGGTAAACTGATAATTCAACAATTCCCTGTTGTTTCTTACTACAACTGACATGCTTTAAGATAAGAACAAGGAAAAAAAAAAGTCTTTAAACTATTTGTTATGTCCTTGTAAGCAGTGTGAACCATTGTCACATATATCAATATGCAGTGCTTGTATGGTTCAGTCACCTTTATTCCTTTCTCTCACCCCAAACAAAGTTGTTTACATATTTAACAAGTTAAGAAGAATGATGAAATTCACATAGGAAACATTTCTGCAGGAACTGTTCTCACTAAACTAAAGTTATATATGATACCACTGTTTCTCGTGTGTTTGGGGTTTTGCCCTCTGGGAGAGGCAGCATTTTAAAAAAAAAGTTTACACAATCACCAAAATCCATGAGCCAGTGTATTCTACAAACTAAAATTTCCTGGACTGTGCTGATGTTCTCCCCCCGCCCCTTTCTAAAATGTTGGTGTATGAGAACAGAACCACTTTTTCACTGAGAGAGTTAAATCCATTTTGAAAGCCATAACAGGTCCTAGCTGTTTGTAGTATATTTATTCTGCAGTAAATGCCCCTTTTCATGTAGCTCTAATAATTAATTTGGCAGACTTCAGAAGAATAAAAGACCTATTAAATAATCGTCCTAGAGACTAAAACATTTAACTTGAAAGTCATATGACATTTGTCAGGGACTGTGTTTATAGACATAGTGAAGTAAGAATTCCTTTAGGAAAAAATGAGATTTTAATTATTGACTTATAGGAAGACATGATTAACAAGGGCTTCTCATCCTCAGTTATCAAATCCCAAGTGTCTGCTCCTGCATCTACTGTTTCTTAAATAAAATCCCCAAACTTCCTTACAGTTCTCAAAGCAGCCTCATTAAATCAACTGTAGTTAAACCTTCAGTGGATTAGAACTGGTTAGGGGAATGTAGATGTAACACTTGATTACCTTTCTAAAGCTGATGACACAAATTGATTTTTAGAGATTGGTCAGCCCTGCCACTGCCAGCGAGTCACCTCCTCCCCACCCCCAGTTTTCCCAAGAACAGGAGTTAACCCATGCATTTAGCAGGCTTGCTGTAAACAAGCTCTTCTGCTCATAGGTAATTGCTGGAGTTTTTTCTTTGAATAAGAAAGTTCTGTAATCCATCGATACTGTATGTTTTGTATTATCTTTAGAAAATACACACTACCAGGGAAAAATATTATATATCATCTCAGCAGGAGACTTTGAGCTTTTAGCACTATGTAATTGGATCTAGGACTAATCCTTAACTTTGATGAGGGCACGAGGAGTTACACCACTGCTATTTTCACCACAACAATGATAGACAAAAGACCTAAACACATAGTCTAAAACATGATTGTAATGGACAGGATGTATTTCAGTGTCAAGCTTTTGTTCTATAATGCCTTTGGATAATTCTTGTTTTCCTTTGGTCAATACACATATGATTTCTATCATTTAAAACACATAGCAATTTAACAAGAGTTATAAAGAAAAAATATGTCATAAAATAATAATTTTACTTAATCCTGATGTGCCTTACAATTTTGTAATAGTCTGCCTTTGCTAGATAATAGATAAATAAAAGGAATATTTAAATGAAAGTAGTGTCTGCTGCTCTAATACAAGGTAAAATCTTATCTACTTTAAAGAATTTAGTGTTGGTATTGCATTTTTTGGATTGGCTGTTCTTTTAGTTTTTGTGGAATATTATTGTAAAGTAAGTTAGAGGGAGCAGAGCATTATCCCTCTATACATTATTGACAGAAGGATTAATTATCAGGTTGATTTTAATATTTGGTCACTAACAAGGCCTAACATAAATTAATTCATCCTTTCAACCTGATTTTTTGATTGCTTATTCACAGCAATAAGCTGTCTTTGGTTGTCTTCCAAGCTTTTTAATTTTTCTTATATGTAGGGCTACAAATGCTTTATGTGGCTCATATACATTCACACAGTATGTGCACAAGGCAACGAAGATTCACTACAAATATAATAATTTCTGAATCAACTATCCAATTTCTATGCTGAAGTTATGTTTGCAAAATCTTATTGGTAGTTTATTTCATTGTAAAAGCTTCATATATTTACTTGAATTATCTGCTTAATAAAGGATGCACTTAATGATGACAATTATTTTTTTTCCTCGTAAGTACATTTCTTACTAGGGAATTCTCAAATTATATTAAGAAAGGAATTTTCTTCACCCGGTCTCAAAATTCAGTGCTGAAGGAGAATAATCATTGTTCAACTTTGACCAAATATGTCTGGAAACATCCCTTTCCCTAATAAAAAGCGTCATGGCTATTTGTTGTCTGTGAATTGCAAACACAATTCCACTTTATAGAAGATCTTGCCTATTGTGTACTAAGCTTCCCAGAGCACAATTTGTCTGACTTGGAAGAGTTAGAGTAGGGTTAGTAGTCTCTCATCAGTTTTGAACCTATAGTTCAAGGCAGTCTAGGTTTTTCAAACTTAGCTTGTAGCACTAGAACAGCTCCTCCAGTTTTTGAAGTGTCAGCTTAATGAATCACTCCCCACAAAATAGTTGCTTCTGACATTTCAGCCAAAGCCCTGTTGCTTTTGCAGAAGCCTATATGCTTTTATCTTGCACATTGGTCTGAGCTGAAAAAATGTTCCAGTTTATCACATACTGTTCTGTACTGTCACTTAGAAATATGCTTGTGCTTGCTGAGTGAATATTGATAAGATACCTTGAGACTGTGATAAAAATGGGGCAAAGAGAAGATATCTTTCAAATTTGATAAATAAAGTCTTTAAAACAGTGATAAAAGACTTCTGAGAGTCCATTATTGAGAACGAATTCTCAGAGGTGTACATGAAGTTGGGGGCTTATTGTTTGGTCATGGTCTTTCAAAGGTTTAGGGCTTTTACTCTGTGTTTCTAAGAAAAAGCTCTTTGAAGGTCATGTTTGAATTCAAAGCTGTACTTATTGTCTGTTTTTCCATGCTATCTACATTACTGTTGCATATCACATTTGGGAGCCCAATAGCTCCTGAAGGTAATATTTTCTAATTCCACTTATCCTGCCCTCTGGTGTAGCATTTGTCAGTGCAGGTTTGTGTCTGCAGGTGTTGATAAGGTAGAAAAAGCTACCTGACTAACATTATTATACTGCTTATTTTTTCCTAGGTAGTTTGAAATGATTATCACTGCTGGACTATGGTCATGTGCTAAAAGATAGCATGCCCTCCTTCTGCTATACCACCCTAAGCACTTTAAAGCAGCAGTAGTTGTGCAGACTACCTGGCTGTGAAACATCTTACAGTAACAGAGAGTGGGAAGGAGTGAAGAGAGTGGGAAGGAGGGAGATGGGGAGGAGCTGCTTTTCACTGCTGGTGTTATTCTTGTGCTGAAGGCTGTGGCTCCTTGCTCAGGTATCTGAATGGGCAATTAATCTCTTGCTGTTAGAGAGCAGCACTGAACATAACCACTAAACTACTCATGGTAATGGTGGTCATAGAAAAAGAAGGGAGCAATAAAACAGAGCCATAAACCCCTCTGCAGTTGATTTTACTATGCAAGATGTTTGATTCCTCACCTATGATCCTCAGCAAGAGTAACATGTGGGTCCCCCAGCCCTGAATCCTACCCTGAGAGAGGTTTGTCTGGGCTTGATGGGGGGTGTCATCCCCATAGGACCCACCAGCCCTATGGAGTACCTGAACTTGTGCCTCTACACCATGTCAGCCTGAAAATTAATTCTGTTCCATTGATATTTTTCTTTGGCTGTAAGAAAAAAATAAAATTGCCCCTCTGACTGGAAACAACCACACTTTGATCGCCACATGATTTTAACACGGGAGCTCTATGAGAGAATAAAAATATTAACTGTGCTCGGATCATCATAAAACAAGAGATATGCTCAGGAGACTTTCTCAGCTGTACAGACAGCTCAACTCCACTGCCTCTGCTGCAGGTCTCTGCGTTCCTCTGCAGAGCATCAAGGCAGTTGTAGGCATAAATACAACTTGGCATGTTGGACCAGACCTGCCTTTCAACACCTCCTGTGTGACAAAACATTCCTTCTTTTTGTTTCTGTGACAGAAATAAGCACCCTAAAACATGTTTAACTCTAATAGAGATAGTTTACTGAGTCTTTCAAATCTCCTTTTTCCACAGGCTCAGTAATAACATAGCACTTGGATCAAAATATAGGTAGGAAGCCCATTGTAAAAAGAGCACATTCCTCCATCATGGGTGAAAAGTTTATGTAATTTCAGCACCTTTTGTCCCCCTCATTTTTGTTTTGTCTAGTTTTTCACTTTTCTACTCTCTTAACTTCAGGAGCTGATGCAAGATATTCTTCTGCATTTGCTCTGTATACCAGCATGATTACCAATCTAACAGTGCATAGGTTGCTAATTACCACAGCCTACATGAGTTGTTAGTGTAGTCCATGAGAATCCAGTATTTCAGTCAACCATGTGAGTGTGAACAGGTTACTTACTTCAACCTTTTCTAACAAAGATATCTAAAATGTTAGCTCTGGATGCATGCAAAGATATGTTTGTAAGGATAAATAAATGGGTGACATTTTTATCAGCCAATTTATATATGTTGGACTAATCTTTTCTGCCTCAGTAACCATAAGAAGATAAAAATAAATTAATCATAATTCTGGTTTCACCAGAATTCTATGAAGATTCATTAGGTAAGGTGGGAAAATAATGCAGAACTCTTTTCTATGACTGTCCCACCCCAATTTTGGAGGACAGGCTAAACCTTAGTGAGCTTATTCTCAGTTATTGCAGTTTGGGAATGATTATTCTTATCCACATGCCTAAACTACAATTAAATGGAGATTTATCACATTCCATTGGCTCAGTGCCTTAACAGTACCTTGGCAGAGGCATCCAGTATGTTATCAGACAGTGCTATGGATGCTGCACCCATGAGAGACCTGTTCACCTTTTGAAGCAACATCTAGGGACGAGACTGGGCACCCACCAAAGATGTTGGACAACTCTGGGAGAGCAGTTTAACTGAAATATCAAAGAAAAATTTTAACTACTCTCTAACCTGCATAAAGCCTGGAAGTGCCTAGGCTACTAAATCTACATGCTTTAGAGACAGAAGAGTTTCCTCAGGCACCATAGCAGAGGCTTCTGCACCTGACCAGAAGCCCCAGCAAGAGAGGCAGAGCACCATGCCCAAGCAACTGTGCAACGTGATAAAAATTACCTTAAAAGATAGTCATGTTGGGCTTGTATTGCAGTCTCTTGAATAATTACATAATTTCCCTTATTGATTTGAGTGATTTGCTCTCCTGAGCATGAGGATAGTTTGTTTCCACAGTTTCCATGTCCCTCAAAAAATCAAACCATAAGCCATAGGCCAGGTATTCTTGTTCTAACACATGGTAGAAGAGAAGTTGACACCCTGCTTTCTTGAAACTTAAAAAAATATCTAAATACAATATAAGCACAGTGCTTTTAATCTCTTAAGGATAAAGGTGTGACCAGGAACCTTTTCTGGCTTTAGGTTTCCTGCATGATACCCTCCTACACCCAGGACAAGTCTCCTTGGTTGCTTATAAGGATAGATAGTTCTTTGAATATGCATCTGATTTCTGGAGAGGTCACATGAGAAAATTAGGCTTATTCTAACTTGTGGAATTAATCTCACCATCTTTATATCCCTCGTGAAAAAGGACTATTTAACTACCCTACCTCTTCTGAGATTCAGTGCCTCAAGTGGGAGGTATGCATATGGACTTAAGTCTCTCTAGGTCATATCAGAAGTACATGGCACCAACTGAGGCTACATCTGGTGAGCTCAGGCCCTGGCCTATGGATGTGTCAACCCACAGCTTTAGTATTTAACTTTGGCTATGGACACAACATTCCTTTATTTTTTTCAGCTATGACGCTTTTTTATGATGGTAGCTGTAATTGTAATTATTAGTTCTGAACTGAATTGGGCAGGGGAGAAGGAAATGCTGTTTTCCTATTACCCACAATATTTATTGCCCAGGATTACTTCCCAGGTAATTTGTGGTGAGCGTTTGTTTCATTTTGCTTTTTAAAATTTCCTCTTTGCGGAGGTAATTAAAAAAAATAATTAATTCTTGTTTTGGTAGCTTATTAAGTTTTTGATTTATGATGAAGATTTCTAGAGTCCTGCTACTTCATTAGCATATCCAACATTTACACTCCTTAGAATAAGCACAGATATAAATAGAAGGTGTGCTCATTTAAGCAAGACCTGGTAATTTTTTTCATAGTAATCATTATAATAATGAACAGTTGATTAAATTATTGATCTTTCAGGACAAACAGTACCTTAAAAAGTTGTGGAACTATTGTTATTTAAAGCTGATGGAGGCACTGTTTTTACATTAGTGTAAGATCTGACCCACAAATAAAATATACCCCATCTGCTGAAATAATGTCCACGTACATATTACCTTTCTCTCCAGCATTTTGTCTTTAGAAATATGGAAATTATCATTACTTTACCGCTATTCTAAATCCAGAATAATAATTTTCTTCTACCTGGTATGGCTATTATTCATGCATGTCTCTTATTTTAGCAAAAACTGTATTTCATAAGGCTGAAGGTCCATTTATTCCAAACATTCTTGGCAATATGTAGAAACCTCAAAGTGCATTGTTTTCATTTCTGACAGAAAACTATGTATGACACATGTTTTTTTAATGTATTGAACATATGTAGTACTTACTCTATAGCAAAATGTACAGATTTAATAGTGTATAGCTGTTCGTTTGAATTCAGAACTGATGCATGGGCAAAACATATGCACTTAATCTATCAATATAAGCCATTAAGATTAACCTGTCCTGTACTTCATTCTCAGTGTAAAGAGGTTTTCTGCTGTGATAAGGTAGGTGAATTATGTGGTACTACTGTGGCTTCCAGAAAATGTAATAGTGAGTCAAATAATAGCAACTTATATGCCTATACATCATGACTTTCCATTGTATTTTTACTGCAAAACTGTGTAAATCTATACTTTATTACCCCTGTGTGAATTTAGGCTGATAGAGTAAACCACTATTGCTATAGCAATAACAGCAATCAGGGGGTGAAAGTTTTGCCTTGGTACTTTAGACCAGTCACAATAATAAGAGTATTTCTCCACTCATTTTGATTTTGAGCCTTTCCAAAATGCTTTTAGAATTATTTGAGATACTTCGTCAATAAAGAACTCTAGTTGAAGTTCATGTCATTGGCTTAAGCTATTAATTTTTAATTGCAATTATGATGTTTGATAAACTGAATGTCTGATATGTTTGTCCCTTTTGCGCTCATAAAATCTGCTTCTACTTTAAAATACTCCTTTTCCTTCTGAAGCTTGCTTAGAAAAAGTTTAACTTGCACTAGGTATTGGAATATAAAAGCAAATTGAAGCATTGATTTCTCCGTTTCATCACGTCTAGAGAACAATTCATAAAGCACGGAAGTTCTAACTAGTCAATCAATAGGTGCTACTTAAATCAGAGACACTGCTGATAGCCTGTTGCTATTAAAAGTGTTCTTCAGAATATGATAATAAATGAAAAGAGAAGAACCAATTCAACCTCTGAGTGGAGTTGAAGATTGACATACCGAAGGAAGGAAAGCTGTATCTGCAATCCATCCTTTTTTCCACAGAAAAATGGGTAAAGCGTACTTCCTTAAAAACTTCCCAACTCTTAGGAACAGTGATAACCTGAAACACCAAAATGTTTTGTGAAGAATCCTGACTACAGAATGACATGGAGGTCTCTGTCAGGCCCCTGGCAGATTGCTTGAACCCTTGACTTCCCAGACCCAATCCAGAGGTTGAGGTCCTGCATTGCAGCCTGCTCCTTGTGTTAGGCACACTGATATTCCTGTAGCAGAGGAGAGGTGAAAGTGTCAAGTCTTAACAGACCTGTCTGAACAGACAGCCTGAGCTGGGAGTCTCCAAGCAGCCTCAGAACCAGGCAGTTTGAGAGTTCGATGCTCCTGTGTGATTTCTGGAACATGCTGAGGAGACATAGGAGTCAGGAGCAGCCATTTCAGAAAAGTGAGGTGAAGTTTTCATGTCCCTGGAAAATTTTAAAGACTGTTATTTCATTCAGGATGAAATACAGGGATTTGGGATATAGCTAAAAAAAAAATAAATCATATGGAATGGGAATTTTAAGCTTTGAACATTTCAGCTATAAAAGATTTCGCAATACACATATGAATCATGCAGCTTACAAATGTGTTCCTCCATGTGATGGCAATGAAGAAAACTAAAATTACAGCACAAGATGCAGTTCTGCATGTTCTCTTTCTGAAGCCGAACTTTAGAGCTGTGAAAAATGTACAGTTCAAATTAATTTGATTAGGCTGTTTATCAGCTACTGGGAATCTTGTTATTTTTCTACACCCATTACAGGGGTGTACTTCGTGATATTAGTTGAGGAGCTGTGCACATAAAAAAGTAACACTAGGGTGAGTAAACTGTGATCTTGCTGCCTTTCAGTTCAGGTTGCTCAGACACATGAGGTAGAACACAAGCAGTGGGTTCCATGGTGGGCAGCTGTGTGAGTGGAAGCAGGAGGGACAACCATGGGACAGCCTACCCTGAAGCAGAGGGAAACAGCGGAGAAACCCCTCTTTGCAGCAAAATTTAACCATTGCGTGCATAAATTAGCCATTTAACCATAAAAGACGCACATGGTAAACATTTTCAAATATATATGATAAAAAATCTAGCAGGTGCTGGGGGCTGGAGTCATACACTTTGTAAGGAGCACTAAAACCAGTGTCAGGGACACTCTCCAGGGACTGCATCCATGGGTGACTCACAGTGGGGCAGGGACATGAGAAATTGTTTTGTGTTCACATCTGGTCACTGTGAAATAAGAATGTCCACTGAAGGGGTTTCCCCTAAGTCCTGAGAACACTGCAGACCCACAGCCTTCCTTACATTGCAAGTGATGCAGCCATGTGCCAGGATACCTGTGCCCCAACTGGGACTAGATCACTTTTCTTTGCAGTCACACCTTAACCATGAGGGTGAATTTTTCTCATACTGTTCCAGCAGAAAGAGCTCAGAAGCAAAGAGCCTTGTGTCTGTGCCAAAAAACCAGCATCATTTAAATTCACTACTCAGTAATGTTTGAACAAATAAAGCTGTGCTTGTTGCCTCTTTGCTCTTTAATAAAGGGGGAAAACCTCTGTTAACCCGTGGACAGCAAACTGCAAAATAAGATTTGGTGTCAAAAGATATTTCTACAGT
This sequence comes from Pipra filicauda, assembly GCF_003945595.2. Lineage (NCBI taxonomy): Eukaryota > Metazoa > Chordata > Aves > Passeriformes > Pipridae > Pipra > Pipra filicauda. The sequence goes on from NW_024104310.1 coordinate 2,238,121, forward strand.
TATTAGATTTAGAGACCTCCAGCTATATTGGTACCCAGGCATCAGTGGTGGGGTCAGCGCTGTCTTACATATCCTGCTTAAGAAAATATTCCTTTTAGTAATAAAGTTTCCTGAATCTGTGATTCTTCCTCTATTGTTCATCTCAATGCTCTTCTTTTACATTTAAACCATATTAGATTTACAGCAAGATGCCATTGAGACGATACTCAGTGACCTATTTGCATTGGCTAACTCTCACATGCTGATGTAATGGTGCATGACCTACCAGCAGAACGTTCAAAAATGCAAGATTGATTGGGCTAAGTGTTAGTTGTTCTATTAAAGGGAAAAGAAATGCTGCACACCCTCCTTCTCTTAACCTCAGGTCTGACCCTGATACTATCTGTCACAACTCAACACATCCTTCCTACTTCCACACCTGAAAAATTAACCCTAAATAATTACAGTCTCTAATGGACCCAACATGTCAGGTTAAAATCAGATTCTCCAAAGAAATTTGATGAAGTGGGTTGAGGTAATTCTGTTCCAATGTGGCAAATGAAACATACATTATTATTAGAAGACATGAGATGATGCTGAACATTTATGAGGCCCCTCTGTCTGAGAGAAGTAGAGATAATATGTCACCAGGAATAAGGACAGTGTGGTAACACTTCTGATGTGAAAAACATATTCTGAAGTATGAGTGTGAGACAGAATAATTGCCTAGCTTAAAAACCTGATGTACTGTTACTGGACTGAGAGTCCTTTGAGAAAGGTTTACACTGAAAATGAGATACTCTTACAATATGGCCAAATTTCTCCTGCAGTGGGTAGATAAACACCAGGTGTATGATTCTGCTCAGTAAAACAGCAAAACCAATGTCAGAAATGGCAACAATGTTATGAAGCACAATGAGAGAAAACCAGGCAACTTGCAGAATGAGAAGTGACAGTCTCTGATTTTTAATTCATTTTCCTGAGTGTTGGTTGTTGTCACGCTAAGCCTTGCAAGACATGTATGGGATAATAAACAACAACCCCACTGGTTAAATTCAGCAGTAGTACTAGGAATACCATGGGAAGTCTTGAGCAGGTAGCCATCTAAATCACAGATTCTTTCCAAAATAAGCTGGAGATATCCAGAAAATTGATGATAGTCAGACTGAGTCTAGTATTCATGTCAAACAGGAGACCTGCTCTATTGCAAAATACAGATGCTTGTATGGCACTCTTCTCTGGATGAGCTTGGTGACCTTGGTGAACAGTAGTTCACAGGCACTAAAGCTAATGCAGTGACATTGATAACAATGCAAAGCTGCATGGAAGAACAGAATGCACCAAAGGTGAGTAAAAGGGAAATAGCAATTGGTTGTTGGGAGAGCTGGCATCAAAAATGAACATATAGCTAGAGTTCATTGCATGAATTTTATTTCCTCTGCAGTAATTCCCTCTTACCTGAATTTAAATAATTTAAGGCTTTCACAGAATGTCTCCCAGGACTACAATATCACTTGGTAAAGGGCAGATGCAGACAACTCTCAACCACTCTTAACAGGAGAGAATAACTGGTGGATTCATTCAGCTCCTAAATTACCCACTTCAATCTCATGCTTTTTAATAGATGTCAAAAATTCTCATAGATTTAGCCATATTGTTGACCACATAAAAGAAGCCTGGCATTAATGGTCATCAGTGTGCGTCAGCTTCCTTTGAAATAATGTCAACACAAACTAAAATTCCTCTGTGTGAAGCTACACGATGGGGTGTAACAGAGATAAAAGTAATTATTTGAAGATTTAAGTAATTATTTGAAGAGACCATTTGTCCTAGAGTAGCATGAACTTTACTTTTAAAGTGGTATCCAATTTGATAAACTTTTCATGGGAAATGGATTTGGGAACATGACTAATATTTTATTTTGGCATATTTTTGGCATATTTTATTTTGGCAATTTTTATATTGGCATATTTTGGTGCATGATGCTGATAGTTTGTAGCAGTGGCTAGTGTGGATTCTTTGTTAAAATTGAATAGCTGAGGGGTAGGTCTTAAAAAAAGTCTAGTGTAAATTGAATGTTTAGAGGGTTGCTTGAACACATTGACTCCATTCAGAATGTGAAGGCACAAAACTACTCAGAGAAGCAGCTCCAGGAGTCAAGTCTTAGTCACTAATGCAACAATGGGACAGGGAAAATGATTTTTCAGGAGAACAAAACTTTGAAAAAACTGAAAGGACTCAGGAATACAAATCCCACTCTCTGTCAGTGGCACAGGTTCTTAAACACTCAATGACCCAATTTGCAGAAGTATTTAGAAATCTAAAATTTAGATAAGCACCTCCTGCCATTTCAAAAAGCATCCATTCCACTGCCACTGAAACCTGCATCTTTAAGTGAAGAATTACCTTTGAAAATATGTCTGAAGTTGATTTAGAAAGGATTACACTCTTGCCAGTTAGACATTTGAAAACTTTACAGGATGATATATCATAAAAGCCAGGAAAGCAAACAAGCCTTCCAATTCCTCCCCACTTCCTCCCAAAAATTAAAGGAAAATAAAACATTATCCCTAAGCTCTTTAAACTCACTGATTAAAAGCACATTGTGTTCAGATCAAGTTTAAATGTGACTTTTTTGGGGGTTGACAGTGTCTCTTTAAGGTAAATACTTTCAAATGGAACAACTGCCAATTCATGGAAATTTCAATACTTAAAAACCTTGAAAGTGTCCTTTTGATTAACCTCTGAAAATGAAGTTACTTTTGATAGGAAAGTTCGGTCTCTTATTTAAAGTCTCTACATATTACGCTGTACAGTCTGAATAACACCAATCCGTAATTGGAAAAATTTGGTAATTGATGTAATTTTGCACCAAAATTCAACCATGAGAAACAAAGATCTAAACTGTCTTCTTTCTTAGGCTGTTCTGAAAGATGCTTAAATTCAAGTAATATTTTTCTTTTGTGCTGGGCGCAGCAAAAATTAAATAGAAAAAGAAATGTCATATTCAGGTTGAATCACAGATGATGATCCCTTGCAAGAAGAGAAGAATTCAACTGGTTTAAAGATATAAAAGTAATTTTATGATTTCAGAATCATGTGTTCCATTAGTTCCCATAATTCTAGCCAAAATTAACCAGGTGAGAAAGTTACTGCATATAAAACATCATATGTAGTTATCCATAATTTGGTCAAAATAAATGAACGATAATTATAGAGAGATGATATAAAAGTGGGATAAGCTGTTAAAATCAGATCTCTTTAACAAGTAAAGAGGTGGCTGGTAGATACAAAGAGATGATGTCTGATGTTAAAAGAAATCCAAGGACCAGGTTCTGCCTTCACTGAAGTACATTTTTTTCCACAATTATATTTAACACCTGAATTCTGATCTTTATGTTGGCTTGCCTACCCAGGAGCTACCTTAGGGAAAATTACGACCTTGTCAGGACTAAAGAAGTGAATACTGAGTGACAGAGAGAGAAGAGGATTTTTAGTCTGACATTTTGGGTTTTGGCTTGCTGCTTCTTTACTGACTTCATTGATGAAATAGCTGCCTCGCTTGAATAAGTGGTAGCAGATTGCAGGCTGAGCTCAAGCTATATTAAAAGAGCATAGCGGAATATTATGGCTGGGACTGACACAATATGTGTATTTCCTTCTGCTTTAGTCCTCTTGCACTTCTCTCCCCATTACATTATTTTTTAAAACTCAAAATGAAAGCCTTGAGCAGAGTTTCAGCATCCTTAAAGAAAGGATACATTCTTTCTCTGCAGTGCGTAAAGAGCTTTGACAAAGCTACTACTCTCTGTATGGATTAGGAAGAAACTCTCATGCCCATTCCTGTTAATCTAGCATCTCCTTTTTTGTCCTTCCATTTTAGATGGAGAGTTGTTTCTTTCTTCTTCTATATTAGAAGGAGAGCTGTTTCTATGTCCTGAGCAATTACCACAGTCTGTTTTGTTCTCACTCTCTCACTTTTCTACTCCATTCCTTCTTGTCACTTCTTTCTTTCCTGACTCCCTCCTCTTAGTCATTTTCTGCCCTTGGTGTCCTTTCCCTGTCCCATGGTTACGGGCATTGCTGGCATCACTGCCAGCTGTCCTGAGGGGCCAAGAGGGAGAGGATGGATGTTTGACCTGGAGCTGCAGCAGGGGTTGTGTCTCTCTATGGGTAAACTACATCTCTTTCACTTGCACAGTGAACCACTAGAGGAGAAGGCAAGTGAGGAAGAAAAGAAATATTGACAATAAAGTTATGGGCTACAGGACTGGGTTTGCCATTGTTGTCGCAGCAAAATTTGATAAAGATACTAGTTAACAGGAAAGCAGCAAAAAAAGATGAATTCCAATCCCTAACGATTGTGTAGCACCCTCATTAAGGTCTCATATAGTCTCCTGACCTGAGCTCAAAGTATGTTTGTAGAGCAAAATAGGTGTTAAAATAGACAATAAATGCTAGAACTAATATTATAGATAAGATTGATGTGCTGATCCTTATCTAACACTATTCATACAAGATCTGATTTTTGGAATTCATCATGTTATTTTCAAATGTTTTTTCTGCAATTTGGACTTAGAGAGTTACTAATTGGCAATATGTCAGATTTAGAAGTGTTTGCACAGTTGTTATCATTTTATTGCTTATCCAATAGTAGCTTAAGCTATGCTAAAACAGCAAATGCATAATTTAAAATGGAAGAAAGGTTATTTCTCAGGAAAAGTTTTAATGGAGGCATTGAGATTATCAAGTCCACAGGGTCTTTTTCCCAAAAAAACAATGAATGAGGGAAAACAGTGAATTATATTAGAGGCCTGATTGAAATGTTAAGAATAATTTCTGCTACCATGAACACCATAAAATGAAACTATGTGCTTATCTGCCTAGAATATACAGACCTTTGCTGAATAACATTTTCATGGGGAATAAAAGTAGACACAGTCACTATGCAAATTCAGTTTTACATTTTAAAAAAGTAACTTATGACTGCAGTCATTTAAAATGGGAATTTTACACTGGGCAGAATGAAGCATATTTAGCTTTTTAATGAGTACGTGTTGTTTGATTTGGATTAAAAAAAAACCAAAGGGAGAGGACAAAAATTAAGTCCTCTATAAAGGCATCCAGAATTTCAAACTGAAACAAATCTTTAAAAATAAAGATGAAAATAATGGTCCACATGTAAAGCCCTGGTGCAGAGAGTTAACTGTGCATTCAGCTGAGCACGTTTATCCTGCTCTGCTGAGACAGACTGGTAGGGTAGAAGATTTTCAGCATTTGTTCATTTAAAGATAAGGATAACTGTGCACAGAGCACCACAAGCAGAATGCAAAGAGACTCCCTTCAAAGTCTGTTTAAGTCAGTAAACAGACTTCTTCAGCTTTAAAAGAATTCTTGCCCATCCTCTTGTAATTCCACAGGCAAACTCTGCCAAGGCAGCTACTTCTAATTTCTGTTAAATGAATGATGTCTTATTCAACTCAGACTGATAAATAATTCTCTCAGCTATGGGTCTGAGCTTCCTATCTTGCAGAGACTCTGATGCATTTGGTATAAGAATCAACATTATGACTCATCTAAATTATGTTACAGCAAAAACCTTATTTGTTTGATACAGTTTTTTTCCTATCAAAATGAAACACAAAGTAATTCTTTCCCTGATTTTTCTCTCCCTCTGTCCTTCATTCTCTTGTGCATATTTTTAATACAAAAGCTGATTTTCTGAGGTGTATACATTTTTCTAGAGCTCAAAAGTGACACACGACCTTACTTGGCTTTCATTATTTCCTTTACAGAATTTTTTATTCAAAAATTGTTTCAAAACTTGTGTTCAAAAAGTAAACATGCAGATATCAATACTTACCATTAAGGCATTTCACAAACATTTCAGTTGGGAAGAAAATCATGTTTAGGATCTGAGAAAACAAAGTGGAATATATTCTTTTTTGCCTGTAGCTTTGGAAGCTTGAAAGTCCTATTATCCTAAGAATTAAATTGGCTTACTCTAATGCATACAGATGGCAATGCCTTGTGCTAGGTACAGCTGCCATTTTTTATTTTTTTTTTTGTCCTCAAAGGAGAGAAGGAAAAGTCTAGTCTGTCCACCTGCAACAAGCAATGAGATTTCATAACATAAAGGTGAATTTAAGGGTTTTTTCTGCATAGTCCCATATGCATGCTTCAAGACACTTTTTTGTGCATTTAATATTTTTGACAAAGGTATTCCTTCAGTGACATTTCTTGGATGCAAAACAAATTTAAAATATGATGACTGCTGAAATGTTAAAGAAGTAACTGCTGTATCCTATGGTCAACAAATAATATTTGCAAAGAAACACAGCAATTATTTTTTAAAATGTATCTATTCATAATTTAAAAAATGGAATCACTACAATCTTCATTAGACAATCTTTGAGAAGTCTAATGCACAAAAAAAAGGAATCTTCAGTTCATTGACTATTCATGTAAATACATTTCTAACTTGTTTTTTTTGTGCATGACAGTCAGTGATTTTGCTTAAATTGTTATTTTCCGCTCTCAAGGCATATAGCATCTTTTTCAGGCTCAGTGTTGACTGCAAAAACTTCTTATGAATAAAAAATTCAGGCTTTCAACTCTGATACCCACAACCTTTGTTTCCAGTGAAAATGTGTAGGCTACAATAAGTGCTCATAAGAATGCTTATGGAAAGCACAAGGTTCACAATATCTGTGGATAACTCTTGACAAAACTGCACAGACAAGTGAAATTCCTGTGATGTCTCTCTCAATTTTGATAATATAAATATTCATTATCCAGTTAGGTGAATAGGTGAGTGTGACTGAGGTGAAAGTACTTGTTCTTAGAAAATGTGAGTGATTAAGTAGATCATAAACTATACTAAGATGTTGATCACCTAAAATATTAAACTATTCCAAATATAAACTGACTTTATAATATGTACATGTATAGCCTAATTTACATGAAACTTACACAACTCTTATACAAGAAGAGAATGACCTTATCCTGGCTCAATTCCTGTAGAGTAAACATGGATGATTGTTTCTTCTGTAGAAAACTTTGGAGTCATTAGATACATATGATTTACTGGAAGAAAAATAGCCTAAAGAGATAGCAAAGACTTTTCTAAAAAAAAAAATAAATAAAAATAATTAAATCTTTGCATGTTAAGTAATTTTTTACATGTTTTCTTCAAACTGTGATGAGTGTTAAAATGAGTTCCAAATTATGAACTGTCTTAGCTGTGGTATTTGCAGTTTTTCTGTCTGGATAAAGTTTAGTCAAAGTTCCATATTCAGAGAGAGGACTTTGGGGGGCAAAATGTAAAAGGAACATTTTAATTTCCATTGGTCCAAGGGAAAAAAGGGATCCTGAAGATTCTGTTTCTTAGGATTGTAAGAGACTTCTTTCAACAATTTGCTACCAGTCAGATTTGAAAACAACTTTTTATATTTTTTCTGCCTTCTTAAGTACACACTTGTACTTCCTGCATGTTATGAATGAATAAACCAACCCCTAAACAAAGGTTACCCTCTGCTCTTAAATCCTTCTGGTCCCTAGACATTTCTGACTGATGGAAATTGGATGTAGAGGCAAGGCAAACTACTCTGGCTAAATGCTTCTGAATAGGATGATGGTCTGCTGCTACATAAATCCTGTGTGCTGTCAGATCCCTGGAGCATTCTTTGTTCTGGCCTTGGAGAGATTTCTTGTCAGCCACCAGACAGTAAGAAGAAAACTGCAGTTGATTCTGTCAGAACATCACACTAAATGAACAAAGTGATGATTATTCCTACATGTACATTCAAACTTCTTTTTCAGAATTACCCCTTGTTCTAGCTCAGTTAGAAAAGGCTCAAGAAAAAAAAGATTCACCTTTTAATTATCCAAATGTTCTTTTCAGAGAACAGCTACCAATGCAATTCCCTTGAACAACATATATTTTTTCTCTGCAGAGTATTGCAAACAGGGAGAACATGGGACAGATGGGGAAGAGGGAAAGGTGGTAAAAGGATAGAAATATTGTACAATAATTCTTCTAAATCTTTTCTTCCTTGTGTACTGTGTTGTAATCATACACAATTCATGGCACTTACCATTTGAAACTGCAAGCAGTAGAGATTAAACAATAAGCAGTTGCTGAAGAAGTAGAGCAGGGTGATAAAGCTTGCTGATGGGACTGTTATTCAGGGTAGCAGAAATGACAGCCCACATGGATAAAGTGTTGCAGAAAGACCTTATGATGCTGAATGATTAGACAATAAAATGGCACAAGAATTCAATATAGTTAATATAAAGTGATGTACAAAGGAAAAAAATTCTAACCTCACTTATAAATGATGAGCTCTGAGCTTATGAGGAATTCAGGAATGAAATTGTGGGGTATCAACTCAGTGTTCATTAGTATTCAATAAACAAATCAAGTCTTAAAAAATGTTAGGAAAAAAGATTTTAAAAACCCAGAAAATATTACACTACTTTATAAATTCATTATTATCTGCACCTTGAATAATATGTACAATGCCAGCTCCCCCATTTAAGTTTTAACTAAGTATCCAGTCCATGTAACACTTTGGATGGCAATAAGGCCACCTGAGATTCACTATGACAAATGTGTATAAAATCATGAGAGGCATAGAGACGGTGAGCATGGATCTCTTGCAGCACAAGAACTAGGAGACCAACTATGCCTAGAAGCTGGTAGTTGAAAAGTTCAACATAAAAGAGGAGAAGGTCTCCATGGCATTTATGGAAGCTGTGGAATTTCTTGCCACAGGATATTGCAGATGATAAAAGTTTATGGAGTTCAAAAAGCAACTACAAAAATATATACTGAGAGGGCTGGTAAGTTCAAAGACATCATCACCTAAGGAAGCTCTGTGTTGCAAATTGCTGGACTGTATTTTGGGCAAGTGTCACTTTGTGCTTGCCTTATTGTTACACTTCTGGAGAAAAGATGCTGAGCTAGGTGGACCATTGGCCTGGTCCAGCACAAGTGTTTTTATGTTCTCTTGTGACACAAGAGGCATTACCAAAGTGGAAAGGATGAAGCCCCAATTCTATTGAAACAAAAAATCTCCACTGTCTTCAGCAGGACTGTGAAAAAAATGCCATTCAAAGGCTCTTTTTGCAAAAAGACGTCATTCAAGTATATATACATTTGCAACTGAAGTGTAAACAGAGTGGTAAATAAGATTTACATATAGATTTTAACTCTCCCAAGGAAAGCTGAATTGATCAATCACATTTTAGAGACGGAGAGGAAGTGTGGAAACACTGACAGAAGTGCTTTGATTCAGTGGCTTAAACTCAGGATTGCAACTTACAACACCTTTGTTTCTATTTTTAGTGAAGCCAGAGCCACGTTGTGAGACATGGTCAGGTCAGGTTGCTGGAAATATTTGCTATTGAAGCTGGGATATTGATTTGGTTTCTCTGAGGAGAAAGGCATTTGTGGGAGTGTTTATATGTAACTACAGTTTATTGTTTCTGTTTTGCCCAATGAGATTCTCTCTGCTTTATTTCTTGATGTTAATTTACTGCACCTCAGTGAATCTAAGATATGACTTTTTTTCTGACATTTTAGCAAGTAAAATGTGATTCTGAGAACTCAGAGTAAAATCATGACCTAACCTTTCCCAACATAATGATAATAATGATACCATTTACAGGAAAAATTGCTTTAAATTGGTTAGAAAACACTTATGCTAAAAGACACCTTACCAACATGAGGGAAGAAAACTCAGAGTACATTTTCATAGTTAATTTTGGTTAAATAGGCTAATGAATGTTTTCTGCATAGCAGCCAAGATTGCCATGTGGCTGCAATCGCTGCTGGGAGCAAATGCTGCTTGTTTTTCCTTTTCAGTTTGTTCTTGGATTCTGTGCCTGGCTTTATATGGATCCTGTGCATGACATTAACAAATTTAAAAAAATGACTTGTCTGATGCCTGAGAAATATAGCTCCTAATAGGGTGCCATGTGTCTGGCCTATTCAGAAGGTGGATTTGCATTCACCTCACAGATTTTTGCATGCCATTTTCTGTGTTTGGGCACAACATCCCCATAATCAATCTCAGCAGGTAATGGATTCTGAACAACAAAGATCTCAGTTGAGAATAAAACCTGGTAGTACTCAGAGTACCAAGCCCTGCCTCAAGCTGGTTGCTGTGCTGAAGTTAAGCGTGGAGCAAACTACGAGATGCATGAATCAACCGTGATTGTACCAGCATCTGTGCCAAATTCCCTGTTTTCAGCACTTAAGTATTGACTCTCCCTACTCCTAAACTTTAAGCATGAGATTTACACTTTGCTTTATTCCCTGTAGATGCCTGTTTACAGTCCGAAGTCCTTCCAAACCTTGAGTTTTGCCTAGAATAAGACTGTCAGAGAAATAACTCCTCAACTTTTTTCCTTTGCCTCCTCCTTGGAGCCCTGCAGGAACACTTCAGTCATGTTTTCATGACTTTTCTCTTTAATTGTCAGTGATAAAAACTTTTTTTCTTCTTTTAAGAAAAAAGGAATCTCATTTTTATAATCAACTGGCAGCAGGAGTTGGGGTTTCCAAAAATACGTCAGAGATGGTGAGATTCATGATAAAAATCTGCTTTAGGAGATCTACTTTCATCTTTTACTCATTCCGTCTTTTTCCTTGCTTACAGGTTGTAGCAGTGGAGACCTGAATAAGCCTCAAATACTACTTCAAAGAAGACTTTGAATCTCACCCATTGTCACTGCAAATAATACTTTTGGGGTGGCAGCAATTTTTCTGTTCTTGTTGTAGAGCTTTCAGATTTGAGCTGTCCTGCAATAGAAGCAACACATGGTGTGAAGCAGACTTTGGTCTGAAGCTACAGGGGCTGTAATTAAACTTAATTGAAACCATGTCTGTGAGACACAGGGACAAATGTCTTTAGGACCATGGCTACAGCTGCATCTCTTCTGAGTAGAATCAGCACTAGCAAGGGGAAAATAAAACCCAGTATCAGATATTATGGGTAAGCTAATGCTGTGTAATGCCCCAGATTGTACTGCAGGAAGAATTTATGGTACAACTTTAAAGCTACTGGGTTTTTTGTAAGTATAAAAAACTGTAAGGATGAATAGTAGTTTTAAATATATGTATTTCCTTTCTGTTAGCTCTTTACAGGTTATTTCACTATATTTTTATTGCTTATGTCTAGCCCCGGGGGGAAGATGATTAAATGGTCTAATTTTTCCTTATCTCCTATCTTCACTGCTTGACCTTCCTGTTTGAGCGTATTGGGTATTTCCAACTGAGTTTCTATTATGAAATCCAGATTTTGTTCTGGAAATACGTAGTTTTTGATGAACTACAAGAGAAACACAGGTGGGTTTCTGATAGCAACAAGCTTGAGTTCCTGCCAGCTCATTTTATGGGCTTCTAGAGGCTTCAAAGCAACCACGTTGTGCAGAATCTGCCATTTTGACAAACTCTGTCACGCCAGTGCCCTGGGGCTGGGTTTCCTCTGAGTCCCTGGGGACTGACTCCCTCCCATACACGCATGAACCACAGGAGCTTTGGATCAGTTTTGCAGGCGAGATCTGAAGTCCAGGCTCATCTTCCATTTCAGATGAGATTCTTCAGCATGCAGTGGCTCCTAAAATGGATTGGGGATCCCAGGAGCTCCAGGGGCCTCACCTCCTCATCAGTGCTGCATTCCCATGCTAGACTGACAGTCAACAACCAAGCTGTTGTGTTGCCCATCTGACCTTTTGATATTGTTACAACCAGTGGGAAAAGACGAAACGGAATAATGGGGAGGTTCTAACTCGCTGTGTAGGATTATTGTGATGAGCCGGGGAAGTGCAAACTTTGCTGCTGTAGTCTCCTGCCCCTGCAGCACGCAGCCTGGAATCCCTGGGGGCTTCAGCTCTGTTATTCCCTCCTGCAACACTCTTTGGCAGCTTTGTAGTTCTCCTCTGAGCCAGCAATCCAGCTCCAGACCTATTACCGGGGAAGAGCAAGCAGCAGTTTTCCAAACTCATCTGTAAATTGCAGCACTCCTAACTTCCTGCAGTCAAAAGAGCCATGCCAGGTACCTCATAGCTTGTGCTTTTCCCAAATGTTGTTGTGGGTCTCAGATGGTACTGGGTACATATAGTTATGCTGCATATTTCCACATCAGTTTTTTGCAATGGAGTGTTTTGATTTTTTAGAGCAGAATCTTATTACAATTAATTTTCAGCTGAAATTTCTCTTTGCACTTATTGTTTCATCTGAAATGAAAGGCTGTTTTACTTGAAATTTCAGAATTCTTTGTAAAATGGAAACAGTTCATTTAGACCAGATCAGCATTGGCTTTCGAAGAGAATGGAACTGGATTTCTTCTGACTCCTTCAAATCTCTGCTAGTAGAATCTCCTTCTTGGCTTCTTCCATAAAAAACCCTTAGAATACTGATGCTCACATACACTGTTTCATACTCAATTAATTTAGTTCCTCGTCTAAGACACTTCACAAATTATTGTAATATTGCCATTTTTAGTCAGGAATACTATATCTAATTATGCTAACACTGCAGCATTGGTTTCACTGATGAAATCAGATTCTATCTGATCCAGTTGAATTCTTTTCCTTCAAAAGCATCCCAGGCTGTCCCTTCAGGATGAAATCTCTCACCAGTCTGGTCTTTTCTTAGTTGTCCCCTTGCCAGCCACTTCCACCTTGTTGTTGCTCACTCCAGTTATTTTATAACATACATTTATAAAATGCACATAAGGTGCAGATATTTGGTTTATTTAAATGCAAGGCATAAACACTGCTCTTTCCTTCTTCCTATTTGTTTGTGTCATATTTGTGTTGCTTCTAGGAGTAATTAGACTCCAAGTTTTTCAGGACAGGGAACGCTTTTTCTGGGTTGGCACAGCAAGTCCCAATATTGACCAACACGAGGAGGCATTGCTATAACGTAAATAAATAATAACATCTCTAAAACTCTTTTCATCACCTTAATGACCATGTGATCTCTGGGCATTTTTGTGATCACAGTAAGTAGTTGTAGAAAGCATTGTGATAACGTCAATAGAAGCATGGTATGGTAATGTAAAATTAATGAGCTAGATGGTAATCTTTTTAAGCAAATTGTGTTCTGTAATACAGCACACCCTCTCAATTAGTCTGTTCTCAGGAGCCAAGGAATCACTGTATCGTGTGTCAAGTGCACAGTAAAATTGACTGCGTTACTTGGGAAGATCAGTGCAGCTGATAGTCAGAGTGCAATAACCTCATATGGAACCTTACGGTGGAGAGCATTATAGAGGGAATTCATGGTACTTTCATGTTTATGTTTTTAATGTCCCACAGGTATTTGCTAGTAAAGTGAAGGAGACTTCAGCGTCCTTTGTTATGAAAATCAAAATAAGGAAGCTGGGCTGTTGTCTTCTGAAAGCTTTCGCTCTCCCAGAGAGTCATTAATGAAAGGTATGATTAGCAGGGGGTGTGAGGACCTGGTTCACACTCTCCATGGCTATTACCTTTCAAATCATTAAGACTAAGATTCAGAATTTTTTTACCTTTTTTACCTATTTGAATCCATCCATAATAAACAGCATGAAGCATGATACCAAGTTGAAAAGGTTTGTGATGTACAATCATGTCTGACAGTCTGGAGGGAAAGGTTACTTGGTGGAGGGAAGACTGGGGGTTGTACAATGCTGACAAGCAATAAAATTACGCTGCTTTATCTGATACTTACTGAACACCAAGCAGGATTTTTTTCAGTTTTACCTCTGTTGTCATTTTTGCCTGTGCATGGTATGCTCTGAACAACACGGCCACGCGCACAGGTATCATCAACTCAGAGGAGCTACATCTGATGTATAACACTGACTGGAGTAGCAGTGATACAAAGAATATATTTGATCCTATAGATCACTTAGAGAAACTTCCAGTTTCTTTAATGAGCTCCATGGGAATTTGATTAAAGACTTTCAGACTGGGGTTCGTTATTTCTGATGGAGGGATAGGGAAGAAATTCATTAACGGAACAATTTCTGGAGGCTAGGACTTAAATTTGGTTTACGTCATGAGTGAGATTCATTTTGTCTCAAACTATAGCTCAGCGGACATTAATCTATATTACAGTTCTGCAGCCAGTGAAAGTAGAAATTTTTGTTTGGGATCAGAAACTGAAAATATAGCCAGTCATGGATCAAACAAGAACTAGTACAAAATTTTTTCAATTATCAGAAAATTTTGACCAGATATTTATTTATTGAAGATTCTTACTTAATATAATAACTCCAACTTAGAAAGAATGTGGTTTGTCTTGTGTTTTATTTTATAAACCAACTTTAAATACGTCCTGATTCATTTGAATGCTTTGGGAAAGATGCCCTAGGTTATAGAAACAAGAGACTGATGTTGGCTGCAAAGGAAGATGAAGCTTATCTTCTATTTTAAGTTGCTGCACGCTAAGATCTCATTCTAACTCTCACAGAAGAAGCATCTCCACATGGTCAAAATAGTAATCATGGTACAATAATATTAAAGACATATCAATCCCTGTTTTTCATTTCATGTCCCTAAACTGTTAAAAGAAAAAAATGTGTGGTTTCTTTGACAATTGCCACAGAGGGCAAAATAATGTTTTATGTTTTTCCTCATGTTCTTTTACTGTATTTAATTTCAATTTACTACAGAGACATTACTTGGAATCATAAGCAATTGTAGTCTACAGCATTAATGGTGTCTACATTAATATAGTTCACTTTATAAAAAAGCTATTGGACTGTGTTTTATTTTATTTATTAACAGTGTTACAGATTCTATTTTCATTCAGGTCTTCAGCAGTGGGTAAACAAAGGAACTATTGATTATATACAGAAAAGTTTCTGACAACTTCAATTACAAAAATATTCCTTTGTTCAAACGGCAAATCATAATCCTGGAAAATTTCCTACCTCTATGGGTTTTGTCTGAAGGTTAATTTATCAGTTGGCATACCACTGGGTCCAAACCTGCTTTTACTGAAGTAAGTGGGAATTTTGCCATTGGCTTTGAGAGGAGCAGGTGCACGCCCCTAATGAGGTGTGTAATGGAAACGGTGTACACACAAAAAACCTGGACACAGTCAGCATGAGAAACACTGAATAAGAAGAATCCCAGAGCACGTGAGCAACATGTTGCAGTGACATTTAAGCATTGACAAGAAAAGTGAAGAGATCAAGTGAAAGAATAGAATAGACAAGAAGACACTGTCACACTGGAACAATTCACCTCATGCTTGGAAAAGTTTATAAAAACCTTGAATAGGGAGGGAAAGGGCATAATGATAAATGAGAGCACCTAAGCCACATTAGATCAGCTGATAACACAGTCATCTTTGCCAAAATCCCTGAAGACCTTGAAGCACTGATGAGAGAATTAATCATGAAAAGTAGGCTTGAGCAATTAGGACAGGAAGAGCTGAGTTGTCCCCAGCGAAACTTGACCCCAACCTTCAACCTGTATTGAAATCAAGTATGACCCAAACCTTTGCTAAGTATGAAAAAAGGGAAAGGAAGCTTTTTTCACCTCATTATTTCTCATTTAATTCACTATACTCAGTATGGTGTGCTGTGGATAATCTCAGACTGGTATCAACTAAAATAGCACCAGAACAGCAAGACACAATGACTTTATCAGCCAGTATTGCATCCACAGCAATTAGCTGGGCTTTTCAGTGGTGAGGAAGGGCATGTTAATGAGGCTGAGTGGAGTATTAACTAGTCCGGAGGAAACTACTCTGTGAACCAAGCAAGATACTGCCTTTGTGCTGCTCTGCCCCTTGGGGAACTGCCAGATCCCATGGCACTAACTGGGGTATCTTCAGCATAGCGAGATCTAACACACAGCAGGGCTGATGCATTCTGCATATCCTGGGTGATGTACATGCCAGGATGCTGCAGGAGAGGTTGTGTTTGAAGAAACTCCATGGTTATCTCATGTTTAGGAAAAGGCAGTGACACAGTAGGAAGAGGAAGACTGTGGGTACCTTCATGCTGCAAGCTTAATGCAAGTTATGTGCCTTAGGTGAGATATGTAATGCGGAAGACAGGGGAAAAGAGATAGAGGCTGGTTGTTGCTCCACTGTTTCTCCTGTTGATTGGCACAATGTTTATTTCCCAATTGTGATGAAAGGACCAGGCTTGTTTTACCAGGAGGTGCAAATACTCATGTGATGAGTACAGGGAGTACTCACATCCTGAGTCCTTGGCTGCCTGAAGCAAGAGTGGGTGTTTGCACTGCCAGAGCCAGGCTGTGCCTTGTGCGGAAAAATGGAGGCGTTCTGTAGTCTGGGCTTGGAAAGGTTTATATTTGATGGTCCAGTGGGTTTGGTTTGTTTATTTCTTTTTTCCCTTTTCTTTCACAAATGTTGCTCTGAGTCTGGACAGCATTCTCGAGGGGCATCTTTGTTGGACATAACTACTGTTTTTCTATCCACTCTGAGTATTTTATCTTGACCACAAGCTGAAGCACACATAATGAGGAAAGGAACATCACTTATTATTTGTCTTCTTGACTGGCAGAGTTGCATGGGTGAAGGCAGATGTGGATCTCTTGGGATGTTGCAGCTATTGTGGTAGGAAATTTTTTCAGTCACATATTCGAATGAGATCTGGGAGATGAATGTAATTTGTCTCTAGTTTTATTTTTAGTGATTTCACTTTTCTGGCTTAAGTATTTCATTCCTTTTTATTGTCAAGATTTATTACCAGCACTGTTGTGAAGTGCAGCCAGTTCCAGTCCTCCAACTCCTTCTTCCTAAATTTAATTTTTTTTCAATGAAATAGTTTCCTGTAAGACATTGAATTGTTGGCTTATTGGCAGATTACATCCAAGAGCTTTTTTAAAACTGACTAAGGCCAGCACCAATTAAGTGCCTGGTGCCAAGTCCCTTAGTTACTGATGGAATAAATGAGAATTTCAGTTTTTTCAGAGCTGAATGTGTTTTTGGACAGTGAAAACTTAAGAAATTAAGTTCCTAGCTCCTTGCTACAGTATTGGTATTTGTGTTTCTATAGTTCCATTCTTTGACAATTTTAATACATTTATTGACACAACTTTCTTGTTGGGTAGGAAATGTTTATGTCATTATCATTACCATTACAGAACCCCAAGAAACCATAGCCATGTTTATATTAGAAAGTATATCACTTGCAGAAGGAGAAGCAACCTTTCCTGAAGGGGACTGTTATTTATACAAGAGTACTTTTTGTGATGAACTTCTTATTGGATCTGTCAAGAGATAGACTGAAAAAAGGGAAGTCCGTGCTTAATTTTTGCATCTGTACCAGAAGATTTTGTTCATAACAAATCCTTGGAAGAAATCATACTTCTAACTCTCTAACCAAAATGGCTTGCTCTGGCCATGGTATTGGGGGGATCTGGGGTGGAGAATAAGGCAGATCTGATGTGAGAATCCCTGCAGTGAGCCCTTTTCCCCATAGCCCTGCTGAATTTCTGCAGAAACAATTACTGAAAGCATTTTTTCTTGAAAACAGTGCCTTCCACTGAGTAATATTTTGGTCCAAAATACTGATAGGAACATTTCTGTCTTCCTCTCCACAAAGACAGAATCTCCAGGATTTGGGTTTTTATGAGCTGATATGTGCTTCTTCTGTGCATATTCTTTGAAAGTATGAAACAACCACACTGATTAAGAGAAGACTGTGATGAACACCTTAATTCCAGAAAAACAAATCTGCTCTGTAATGGACAAAAAAGTCACATGCCTTAAGCTATACCTTAGGGAGAGGTCCATCTCCTCACCTATGCCTAAAATTTATTGTTCAAACTTGTATTTAACCTGAACTTTAAATTATTCTCTAACCTAAAGGAAAGGAATAAAGAATCAACAAGTAGGGAAAAACATATTGTCTTTACTGTAGTTGTGAGTTATATCAAAATATAATTTTTGGGGTTATTTTCTTTGTTTATGTACAAAGTGTCATTTTATTCTTTCATGAAATTTAATTTTATGCTTTTATTTTTCTTTAGATTTATTCTCCCCCCCCTTCAATATACAAATAAAAAGGTCAAGAAGTGAAGTTTGACTTCTGTGTTCCTGAATTTTCTCTAAAAGTCATAGAGCTGCCAGGAAGATGAGTTATTGGTTGTCAATAAAGTAACTATTGATCATAATCTTCCAAAATTCATCCTTCATATGTGTGTAAAAACAGAATATGCTGTGAACTGCAGAACAGAATTAATTACTTTGTCCCCGAGGGAAGAGCAGATAATTACCAAATAACATTTCTATCAAAGCTGTAGCTAGGTCCTGAGTGTTACGTGAGGCAAATTCCACACTCCTACAAAATGAATAAACTTGTTGGTACTTTCACACAAATTAAGCCTTATAACATTTCAGTAAAAATCCCATTAGGAATTTAATTAATTTGAATTTCTTGAGGACAAAGGAAAAATAGATGTTGAAAGGAGTAAGCATATATTCAGAAATCTTGTGTTTTCCTGTGAATATTTTTAACAGACTGGGTGTATGTTGTTAATCTTTAAGAATTCTTTTATCACTTGTTGATCAATATAGTTTTAAAGGCTTTCATATTGCTGAGGTCTGTACTAGGATGAAATATACATTTTGGGAAACATGTGTAGGGAATATATATTTGGGAAATATTGTAGTGAAAGGATAATTTATGCTTTGCACTAATTCCCTCTTATCTGTTGACGCAAATTACAGCCTTGAGAGAAGGAGATGCCTGAAGCTCTCATTATTTTATGTACCAGCTTGTGTTCAAAGAGCAGAGGAGATTTTGCAGCTGAGATTTCACAGCTAACATTTTGCAGGACATCCAAACTATTTTATTGAAACTTATGCTGCCATCCAGAATTCAGTGGGATGACTTTGAACAAATATTGCACTGGGAATCATTTGTGCAAAGCCAGTTCTCTGTTTCAGAAGGCAGAACTTTTTATTGGAAGAGGTTAAATTATTTATTGGAAATAAACTACCCAGCGAATGTAGCTTTTTTTGCCTTGTTTGCAAGTTAAGATCTGATTTTGGTTCCCATTAACGTATTTGTTATTCAGAAGTCTTTTCCAATAAAATGAAATATTCTGCTGTGCAATCTGTCTCCTAGCTGTTTGTGGTACAGAGCCAGTCACCTCCACAGTCCAATTACTGCCGAACTACAACACACCGAACAGGGGTGTAAATGCAATTCCCAATTCACCTACCTCAATGTGTCTAAATTAGGTGAAGTCAGACCTCTTGTCAAGAAAAGGAAACTTCAGTCACAACTTCACAATTAGATCTTTTCTTCAAGTGCTTTAATGAATAGTGAAATCACGACATCTGAAGTGGTATTTCTTGGCAGTTGAATGACCACCTCATCTTCACTAATGCAGTCTTCCCCAGCTACACCTTCACAGAGCCTCAGCCAGTGAGGCTTGGTGGTGAACAGGCTGAAAATGCATGTAGAGGGGAAGATAAAGGGTTAACAGATCTGGCTTACTTGTTTGCTGGTGCTGCAAGAGGGAGATGTTATTTCCCTGCCTTGTTCCCTTTTCTCCCTGCTGCTGGCTTCCGTGCCTTATGAATCCTTCCCTCCCTCCTCCCCTGTTTGCACTAACTTTGGCACCCACTGGAATCTTCACTGAGATTATTTGACTCACAATGCCCCCACAAAACTGTTGTTTTCCTTTGACCAACTCCATATTTTGCTTAGTTACTGAGTTGTGTCAGTGCGTACAAAAGTCTGTTGAGTGCCAGTGCTGGCGGAAGAGTGAGAAGATTATGACCTCTCCTTTTAGGCCATAGTGAGCTCCTGAATATGAAAGTTCAACTTAACATACTGGTCTGAATAGGGAACTTAGTTGTGTATGCAATAACTAGAGAGACTTTTCTGTCACACACCTAATGAGGAAGGTCGCTGATTGCCCATGTAAGTGGTACCTTTTGAGAAGGAAAGTATGGGAATTGGACTTTGATGATCCTTGTGAGTCACTTCCAACCCAGGATATTGTATGATTCTGTGATTAGAAATAATATCATGGGGAAAAGTGGCTGTACTCGTAAGCAGACTACAAAGAGGAAAGGCTTAATTTCTAATTAATTTCTTAATTCCTCTTTCCTGAACCAGAGGACTCTAAGCACCCCACAAGGCCCTTTCAATCTCTGGGTCGTGGAAATGCTGTCCTAAATAAGGGCTACAGTTTCTTAAGGTCAATTGCCTTCTTTCCTTTAAAGGGAGAGAAGGGAGTGCAACACCAAAGCTCTGGTCACTGAAATGCTCTGAAACATTAAATACCGATGCAGTTTCAGGGAGAAGTGGAATTTATTTGTTATATATTGCCTAGAACAAGGAAGTGCAGGAAAGTCTTTGGACTTTCACAAATCTGTTTATTTTGACATTAGTTTGTGCAGTATCTGGGAAAAATACTGGAGCTGGAATCAGGGTTTCAGGACTTGGGAAGTTTCCCATACAAGAGTTATGAAACTGTCAGGAGAAAAACACAGACTGAGGAAAACACAGCATGGGAGAATAAGTAGATCAGAAAGATATTTCCAGAATATCTATTGCAGGTCTGTGGGAACAAGCTCTGCTTTTGCTCCAAAGTGATTGTAAGCTTTGAGGATGTGGCAAGTCCAGTGCCAAAGCCAAGCAAACACATTCTGCTATGAAAAAATATAGTAGCAGCAGCTGCTGTCTCAGAGTACACTGTGAGCTCCTATCTGCTCTCAAAAGACTACAGAACATAGCCATGGGAGCAGTAACAGTGTCTTCACAGTGTAAACAGGGTTTTCCTGTATGTGACCCGGAAAGATGAACTCTCATGTTGGAAGGAGAAAGAGGATCTAGGAGATGAAGATTGGCCAGGTGTTTTGAGAACTTAGAGAAGCTGGAGGGATAGAATATCTCTTTGGCCCTCTGAACTTCTATCCTAGAGTATAACTACTTTTCTGTATATGCAGCCTTGCTGCAGAGGAATGTGAAAGGTCTAGCAGCTATTTCCATCTCCTGCATCAGAAGCAGAGATGTGTTGCTAAAATAAGAGTGGTGGAGTCTGGGATGGGTTAGGGGAAGGAAGTGAGGCAGCAAAGGTTACTTTCTCCCTTTCATTATCGTCTTCTGGGTGCAAGCCTGAGCAAACAAGAGAAATCTCTGCCTGTCCAGCTGAACATGGGTGGTTCCTGGGAGGAGAAAGGGCAGGCACTTCAGGAGTTTAGTGGAGGCAATTTTGATAGTCAATTCAGGAGTCAAACTGCCTCCAGCACAGCTCTGCAGTGAGTTTGTGTTGTGCAGCCACTGTAACGTGACAGAATATGAGAAAAGGGCTGTTTAAGAGAAGTATTCTTTTCTTATGGACATCTTGACAAGTATTTCTTCTGGGAGTTAGTAATTGTTTAGCAGTAATAGGCGGTAGAGTACCATAACTTAACCTAAGGGTACTGAATTTTGTAACAACAAGATATGTTTTAAACATGAACATCTTAGAGGGATTTGGGAAGGGAAATATGTAATCCAACAGACACAGCCTCTGAAAGTTGCAGCACTGGTCAGATGTTGCAGAGCACAGTGTTAGAGTTCCCAAGCCACTGTTTGGTCCAAGTTCAACCAAGAGTATACTGGACAGTTACTTTTGGCTGGAATTTTTGGCAGTAAAGTACTTGTTTGTTCAGTAGTGCAACTACAGCTAGGAAGATTGAAAGCATCTTTAGGCAACACAACATACTGTTTAGGAATTTAATGCATCCCAGATGGAATGGTGGATTGAGCAAGTGGATCCTGGTGGCCCCCCTCTGTTTTCTCAAAGGATATTTGTATACAGAAGACTATGGTCAACTATCATGTGAGACATCCTCGTAGCCAGGATCTGTAAGCCAGGAATGTGTGGACATGAGAGTCTTTAAGGGAATAAGGAAGGAAATACATCAATGTTGAAGGAGAGAACTGGGAATAAGACAATTTTGCAAAAAACTTGAAAAAAAGGGCATTTTCTCTGTTATATCTGAAGGCTGTAATGGAGAGCAGTATTGAGGAGTTATTGAAGAACACACAATTTTGTGAGACCCACTAGGCCAGAGGGACCAAGCCACCGAGCTAGAAAATCAGGGAAGAAGTTGGTGAAGCTGGGCTTCAGCTAAATATGAACCCAAATACCTCATCTCGGAGCCCTGATCAATATTGCTGTTCCACTGACAGTATCATTGGTCTGGCTGATCTAGAAAGACTGTGCTGATACGCTAAGAACACTTTAGGACTATTACAGCAATGTGTTTTAGGAGCAGACTAACTCAATTTTTTGTAGTACCACAGGACTCCTGTGCATGACTGACAGAGGTTCCTCAGCTCCATTGTTGGTGAAGGACACAACTTCCCTTGGGGTAAACAGTTGACAGCAGAACTGCATTTTTAGGTTTATTGAGCCTATCTGTATGGTTTTTAGTTAGGCCTTTGGTAGTGACATCTTGCTTGTTTCTATTACAATATACTAGCAGTTGATGCAACTTTGAGGACTTTTTGCTTTACTTAAACTCATGAAGAAGGATATTTTCATGGACTCAGAATGAGACTTTATTTGCAGATTTGAGCAGAAAGTATTGTAAAGCTCAGTGAGAATGTACACAATGATTTATAGTGTTTCAACAGCAATTTGGAAAATCTCCACCTTATTTTTAACTTATAAATTAATTGGAATAATAATAATAATAATAATAATAATTATTATTAGCTAGTTTACAAAGGAGAAATGTGTTCCTGCTGTATAAAATTTTGGCTATATAGTGGAGAAGATAAATAAATGCCATCAACCTTAGGTGATCATTTCTACTGTATAAATAATATTATGATAACTGTATAAATAATATTATGATAAATTCACTGGATGTGTTATCTCTAATAAATTATTCAGCCAGTTTCACCTATAATAAGAATGTAGTAGAAACTCATTGACCGAACATGTATTTTGGGGTGTCTATTACACCACCTTAGGCAAAATTTTACCAATCAGGTTTTATTCCTTGGGGATTTCTTTCATGTCTTGAAATTCTCGGTATTTATTTATACGGGGAAGATGGAAATGGAATGGGTTGATTTTGTCCCCCCAATGTACATTACTCTGGTTCATTTACTTTGACAGAGCAGTATTGTGAAGAATGATACACTTGAAATATTAAACATTTTGCTGGATGCCTGATCTTGCACTCCCTCTCTGTGCTGAACTAATTCACTTTGATGTCCATATGATTTTTGCACAAAAAATAATTACAAGATCAGGGCCTAAATTTTTACCAATTTGTTATACCAATAACAGAAAAACCACACTGAGAAAATTGACCTTGATTTCTCACACATACGCTCCTCTTTATCTTGCCATGTAGAACATCCAAAATGGTTAAATCTGTTCCCTTGCAATAGCAACATGAAGGACTTATACTTGAGTGGATGCTGGAAGCAAAGTGATTGCAGCACCAAACATGAGTTGTGAATCTGTTGATAGCATGCAACCTATAATAAGAAAAGCATGCTTGTGTTATTAATTATTTATATTTGGAATGTTCTTATAATATTCTAGCAGAGGCAAGGTTTGTAGAGAGATATAAGTGGGAATCAGTTCAGCTAATAAATGACATAACGAAATAAATTTTAATTAGATTACAAAAACATTCCGAAGAAATAATTGTATAAGAGATGAAAATGAATAAACACACACACCATCTCAACTGTTCTTTTTTACAATATTGAGTCAATAATGGAGACTTAAGCAACTAATAGTACTTAAGTAGTAGGCTGCTTCTTCTGCACGAAGGTAAATCTAACAATCCTTAGGTCTGAAGGTGGCTCTTTGTAACTACAACCTTCATAAATTTTAATGTAAATTAAAATCCTTGTGTTGGGATGTCCAGTTGTATGGAAAAAAAAATCAAAAAGTCTATGCTGAAAAATGAAGGAGAGCAAAAAAGTGCAAGCTGATTTTTTTTGCTACTACCATGGAAAGGTTACAAAGTCCACTCCTGCTCATAATGCCATTGCGGTGTAGGAAACGTGTGCTGGCTCCAGCTGTCAATCACTGTTTAGAAATGTCACCAATAATTTGTACTCTGGAAGCGCTCAATGTGTGAACCCCTGGCTCTAATTGGATCCACTGATTTCAGCTAAATCTCGTCCTGTCAGCGGCTCAGCAGTAGGTAGGATATTGAAGCTCTAATGAATCCAATAATAACTTCAAATTGCCAACCTGGATTATTTTAAATTTTTATGATGGTGAAAATAATTTTGCTTTCCTGGGAAAGAAAATAAATTTTGAATTAGTTCTTAAATAACTATGCTAAATTACTGACCAAATGAGTAGGACATAGGCATTTTATATATGTGTGTGTGTGTGTGTGTGTGTGTGTGTGTGTGTGTGTATCTATACGATTCCTTCAGCAGAGAAAGAAAATTGTCCAGATAAGCTGGATCAGAAAAATAGGATTTCATGCTTTGGTCTAGCAAGCATAGAACTAATTACAGAAGTAAACCTTTTTTCTGAGAAACAGGGATGACAAATCCTATATTGTTTCAGTAGCTGCTTTTTTGAGATAGAGGTAGTGCTGCTTTTTCAACTCCTGAGTTTCTTACTCTGGTTGTCTAATGAAATGAGATGTGCACAGAGTGCTTTTTGTCTGTGTCCATCAGTCTGTCTACTCATATCTTCACCCAGGAATTTTAGAAGCTGTGGTGGAAGTTTAGCAAATTTGACAAAGGATTAAATATCTCAGATATATCAAGTGTATACAAATTTCATTTTTACCAGAAAAATCCTGTTCAAGAGAGACAGTTCAGTCCTGATCAGACTGCTCACAGCTATGCCATGGCAGTGAGAGCCATCCTGCCTGACTGGCTGCTGGCCACAGAAGTGATGATGGTGAATGAGAATGAAGCCCTGCACTATCAATCTCTCCACCCCTGCCTAGTTGCAAGGTCTGGAAAAGGCTTCCCAAAGATAAAAGAAAATAACTCAGGCTGTTTTAGTGGGCAATCTCCACTTTGTGAGGCAAGGATGGAGAAACAGAGCAGCATCATAGGGAGCAGAAAGGATGAGAAGAGCTTCTGGAAGCATTGGGAGCTCATTGGATGAGGGATATGGAAGGCAGCTGCAGCTAGTGCAGGAACACAGTATGGATGT
Source organism: Pipra filicauda (assembly GCF_003945595.2). NCBI lineage: Eukaryota > Metazoa > Chordata > Aves > Passeriformes > Pipridae > Pipra > Pipra filicauda. The sequence goes on from NW_024104310.1 coordinate 2,263,234, forward strand.
ATTGGGAGATACCACACACTAGTGGTTTGGACTTGTACTTGTGGAGAAGATTTAGAGATGTGAAGATGTGAGATTAGGAAAAAATGTAGAGTTAGTGGTGATGCTGAAGAACACAGGATACAAGTTCAAAGGCAACAAACCTTCACTAACTGTGCAACACATGGAGTGACTTGGTTTTGTTGGGTTTTTTTTAGATCTGAGTCATTTCTTCCTTGATGTTTCTGTGCTGAAATGACACTGACTTAAGATGATATGCAGCAGGAGCTATCACTGAGATGCAGCATGAATACTTGCAAGAACACCTGAAAAGCTAAAGTAAAAGGTGTTTTTCACAAATAAACCACAGCTTTTTATTATCCAACTACATAAGTGTATCACAAAGCTGAACAAGTTTTACACAACCCATTACTACAATATCATCGTAACTTCCTTGTCTAGGAAGCTGAATAAATATATATCCAAATATATATGCTCTGTCTGAAGACTTAAGCCTCAGCTGTTTCTGGCCCTGCTATTATGCAGTCATAGTAAAGCCAGTGACCTAGAACTAAGAACAACTTCTAAGGCATTGAATTTATCCTTTGGTAAATAATGGACCTTATTTTTAATTGCATATGGAGTAATTATTTGCATGACCACTCTGATCTAAGTATTGTCCACCTTACCCTTTCTTTGTGCTATTAAAAACAATAGTAATAATTGTAAAGTAATGGCAAATCCTGCCTTGTATTTATAATTTCAGTTTTTCTGGTTCAAAATTTTCTGTTGTAAAATATTTTTATAACAAATTACAGTTTTATTTGATGATTATTTCTTTATTAAGATTTGATTTGCTGATGTTCTTATGTCACATTCTTTTCCTTTAGTCCAGACATAGCTATACCCTTACTTACTACTTTCAGTACTTGTTCTCTCTTTTGAATGCTTACAATATTTAAATGCCAATACACTTCATTTCTCCATGGTCTGAAATAACTGGAATTTGATCACCTCTGGCCACATAGAAGAAGACCTGTTTGATAGAATTTTAGGAAAGAGAGATAAGCATGTGTCTCATAGGCACTGGAGAAGCAGAAGGAAGGTTTTACACGTACTTGACTGACTGAGCTCTCCAGAACTGGTTGTTTGAGCACACCTGTGATTCAGTTGTGCTGCTAACAGCGTGCTAAGACACTGAGAATGTGGGTTAAATCTTTCAATTATTTCAATATTCCAATATAGAATCTTTAAATTTAATGAATATTGGACAGATACTGCATTTCATATGTCATAAATTACCCAGATCTTAATGCACTTTCATTAAGGCTCTTGATTCCTTCAGCCTGTTTTCTCTCAGTTCCCTTTGATTTGCCCACATCCTCCTCATGCTGAAGTATCCAAAAGAGAGGAGAGGAAAACGATTGCAGAAGCAAGATAAACTTGGAATGTAGGAAGCTGCGGTTGAATTATTTTATGTGTAAGCTGAGTTGGAAACTGCAAGCACAGTACAGAAAGAATATATTCAGATTTTGCCTTGCAAGAAAAGGAAGAAACTTGTATGAAAAATGACCACAAAAGGAAATGGGTAGCTCAAGAACAGGAGGACATAAGCCTGCCACCTGCCTCCTTTGGAACAAAGTAGCTGGTGCATGCATGTTTTGCTTGGATTCATTTCAGTCCAGCTTTCTAAACTTCTGCTTTCCTTACTCTTGGCTCCTTTCATGCTGGGATCTCCCCAAAGATCCGTTATTATTTTGCTTCAGGTAAGTTAGTTTCTTTATACTGCTGCATCAGCCAGAGCTGCACTTCTGTGAGCAAATGTTGCATAAATTATGAAAAGGGAAAAGGAAAAGGAGAAAAAAAAATCCATTAGCAATACTTAGATTGTAAGTGTTTGATAACTGTTTTAATAACTGTACATTTGTCTTAAAGATCAAAGACTCCAAAGGCAAGTATGTGGATTTCCAGCTTGTTTTCATTGCTTCATGTATCTGTAGGTGGAAAAGCAAAAATAAACATAGATAACACCAAATGGAATGAGTGACTGCAAAGCTAAACTCCTTAGCCCCCTTGGGATGTTTTATCCAGCTAGCAAACTTTTGCAAGAGATATGCAGTAAATGCTGAAGAAGTGTTATTATTTAATCAGATAATATTTGTAGTATTAATGTTGATAAATTAGTTAATGGGCTAGATTTCTTCCCTGCATAGGGCTGCTGAAAGGGGAAGCTTTTGGAGGGAAGGAGAGGTTGCCCCAGCATAAGGGGCCTGCAGCTTCCCTTGTGCCTTCACTGGAGACACAGAGGACAACCAACATGAAGCAGTGTTGGCTGAGAGAAGAACGAGCAAAGAACACTTGCCTGGTGTCGTGCTCTGCTGTTGCTGTCAGTCTCCCATTGACTCACCCTAGTAGAAAATTCAAGAAAATGGGAAAGGAAACTGAGAGAAAGATGTGCACATAGCCTCTCACTGAGGGTCTGTCAGGATTTGGGAAGCACCAAAAAGAAAAAAAATAAAACCTCAAGAATTGGATGCTATGAGTGTACAACAGGATTCTCCAAATCAGAGATGTCTGAACACAAAATGCTCTCCCAGCCGTGGTAAAGATCTTGGCTGGGAGCCTTGGTAGCTGGGGAACTTGCTAAAGTCAAGATCCCGTTACAGCCGTGGCAGAAAAACAGACCAAAACAGCAGCTAGGACTATATAAATGGCGACTCCTATATCTGCAGTCTGAATGGCTGTCTGTATTTGGGATCATAAAAATGTCTGAGTTGATTTCTTCTACTGCATTACAGCAAAAGTTTCATTTTAGAGCAAAATGTACTTCTACAGGTGCCTCATCCAAAATGTGAGTGTTAAAACAGAAAAGCTAGGCCAACACTGCAACAGAGGAATGTTTGGGAAATATTAACTGGAACATTCATTATAATTTTTCTAGGGCCAGATTTTCAGTATTGATTTCTCTACTCGCAGATAAAATTTCCCGCCTCTAGATAATTACAAACACATTTTTCCTATAAGCAGTCATGGTGTTTTAATTCAAGTTTTAGAAGCTAAATACTAATATTTACAATTGTAAAATGAAGGTGAAAGCCAGAAGTACCTTTGCTAGACTTTCAAGTCTACATTGCTTTTGCAAAAAGTCAAACTCTAGCACATTTTCTTGTCCCATTTAAGTAGTGATGAAAATTCTCACTATTTTCACAGCAACAGGTGCTCAAAAGAGCCCAAACATTATTTTTTAACTAAAACCAGGGATTATTTGAATATAATAGCTAAGTTGGACAAAAATGAGAACATTTTGATGAAGAAATATCTTCTCCAAATAAGTTGGTTTTTGGGGGGTTTGTCTTGCAACCCTGTCTCAAAAGAGCTGTACTAACTTTATTTCAGTGTTCTTTCTTTTAAGCGTATCTCCAGGAACTCACCTGGTCTTTGACAATGATGAATCCAAGTCTTTTCAGTACCCCTTATGCACACAGGAACTACTGCTCTGTCTCTTCTATGTATACATCTTTCTTACCAAGGGGTGCTTGTCCATGGCATAGTTTGTGCTCGATAATGAGCACACAGGCATGGCAGTAACAGTTGTTTTGAACTTCTGATGGCTCCGTAAAGCTCTCTGTAACTGGGAATACAGTAACAATGTTTTGCTGGAGTTCAGAGTCCCTGCCAATCTCTGGCACCTTCAGAAAGTATATGAATAAGTTCACTATACTGAGCACAGAACTGTGTACCATTTCTCTCCTCATAACTCTTCGGTAATGGTGGTTGCATTTCTCCTAGGTGTTAACCCTAAAGATGCAGATGTAGCTCTTCTGTCATTCAAACAATTGCTCTCCCTCAAGGCAGCTGGCCATGGGCACAAGGCTGTGCTGCAGGAAGGGCTACGCTGCTCTTGCCTTGCTGCTTTGGCTAGGATGTCTCTCTGCCCTTCTGTCAGCTGGTTTTACCCATGGACAGTTAGCAGTCCTCCGCCTCTGCAGCACTCACCTGCCACTTCTCAAGTTCACAAATAACTACTTTAGTCCTGGAAAAACCCAAAGTGGCTGCCAAGTTTTAATTTGAGTGTTCTCAAGAAGCTGTCAGTTAGCACTAACCTGCCTACCCCTACCTATACAAAGACAATGAGAACTAGTGCTGCTTCTGCTTGATGATGATTGCTAGGAAAGGCTGGCTAAAATGTGTCTGAGCTGTTCCCTCCCTCTCCCTCACCCAGCTGACTCTATAATCATCAGCCCTTTCCACTCAGCCTGTAAAGAAGCACTTAGCTGAAGAGCAGAGACTGAAAAATGCCAGTCACTTTCATAACCATATGGCAACCACATTCATTGGGTAGCTGTAAAGGACTGCAATGTTGCCACATGTCTGTAATTTTTCTGTTATAACGTGGACAACCCCAGGTACAATTTTAGCTTAAGCCATAGACAGGTTTGAGCATTGTGTCTGTCTCAGGTCACACTGTGCAGCTGAAAAACACAGATGTATTCCTACTTGTAAAAAAGCATTGTGAGTCCCTGCAGAAAGGAGATGAGGCTGATCTAAGAAAAGATTCTGATATCTTAGGGGTAGAAAGAGCTGTCAAAAGAGTTTTCCTTTTTACTATCTATTATTAAGTAATACACAGTATACTATATACGTAAGAAAAACAATGCGTAAGTCCTGAAACAAAAGATCTCCTCTTTGCCTCTTGTTGATACTAGCACCTGTGTGGTGGCAAGGTGAGATCAACTTACGGAGTTGAGACAAATAACTCTTAAAAAAAATTAGGTTTTGGGATGGTTACATGCTTGTACAAACAGATGCGTGTTTGGGCAGGAGTACCTGGGACAAGTAATAAGTCCTGGGACCATACCCTGACTTCTCACGCTGAGCTGAAGCTGGTGATGAGACATGAGAAGCAGGCACTCTGCTCAGAGGCAGTGCTTTTCAATACCTTCTGTGTTCAGTGGCTTTGCAGTCACCTATTAGTACCCTGATGCTTTTCAGAAGAGGACATATATTCTTATGTGCGTATTCAAAGATAGAAAATTATGTTGTTAAACCGTTCCCACTATTTGTGACTAGGGGAAGAAAGAATATTTGAGAATATTTGTCTATTCCTCAGCCTGAACTAAACACTTGAGGTTTTGGCAAACTCAGTGGTTAGCTGGAAGCACAGAGTTACATATGCAGAGATTCTCACGCTGATCTGGGCAGTATACGTGGTTTGAGAGATTTCAGGCAAAAAAAAGTTTCACAATTCTTTCTGGTTAAACATGACTAACAATGAGGTAATGGTGGCTCAGAAACATGTTGTAGTCAAGGTTGCACTCTAGAGACTGTGGTTAGCTTCCCAGGCTCTGCAATTGGGCCAAGAAAAGTAATTACAGTGATTAATAATAATGTTTGATTTGCCAGTCACATAGTCCATACCTCAGAGCTGGTTGGTCTGGAGGAGGGGGAGGTAAACTGTAGGAAGGAAATTAGAGCAACAAAGTACAGTTCTTGCAATGTATAACCAAACGCTGCTGGAACCACCTCAGTCTGGTGTCAGCAATTTCCATACAGCTGGATCCTATAGCTCTGGTTTTGTGCAGTACAGGAGAAGTTAACTTATGTATCTGTACATTTCTGGTAGGGAGGTGTGCAGTGCAGTATGGGATAACTCACATACTGTGCCCTACAGTTGGGGTATTGTGCCCTACAGGAGAGGCTGCTTCGTGTAACTGAACACCATACATGGGAAGCTGTGCTATTTTGTAGGATTGAACACTATAGCAAAGATAACATTTTGTATTTCTGAGGATGAACACCTATGAGTACATCACCTTTCTGATGGAGATTTACTGGGAATGCAGCAGTAACCAGCAATGTATAACAGGGCTTGAAAAGAGAGCTTTGGCTGCAGCAATAATCATAAAACCTTAATAACGTCCCATTGTGTGCTTCCTGCCCTTGCCTTTCGGTGTGCCTGTGGGGAAGGTGGGGTGGACAGGAGGAATCAGGCAGGGGCTGCCGTGGCAGAGCCAGGGGGAAAAAGGCAAAAACCAGTCTCTTGGCAAAGTTGAGCTTCATGATTATTGGAGTCCTTGGTGTCACCACAATGAAGAGGAGTTGCCATGGAAACCATTGCAAAAGATTAAGCATATCAAGAAAACCTGATTGTGAGAGAATGGTTGGAAATAGAAGAATTAAATTAATGTAGAAATGATGTTTTTGTTTCATTTCATAAGTCATGGCAGAAACCTTTGCATTCACAAACATCCAATTAAGAGAGAAGTTATAGTGAAATCTGCAAGCCCTATTTCAGAGGAGTATGATTGCTCTATAATTAAAGGAAAATAAATAGTGTTTTGCTATCCAAAATGAAAATCCAGTGGTGCAGACTCTGTTATTCTTCACTTTCCCACTGTAGAATCTGCTGAGTTTTTTTGACATTTTAGGCAGACAGGCCACAGTGACCCCCTGGGATGTACTCACAGGTGCAGTGGCTTCCAGCCATGGAGTGGTCAAATGAATTTCAGATATTTGGGAGAGGAAGGGAACACTTAACTCCTCATTCTCTTTTGTCACATGCTGGCCAGGCTCCTCGACCAGCTAAACTGTGCTCATTTGCAAGTTATGAGAACAGAATGGCAAAGGTCAGTGGTTTATTCTGTCTGTGCTGGGCATTGCCTACGCCAGTCCTTTCAAACTGTTTTATAGTGATGAGAAATAACTCGCACTGCTGGCTTAGGAAACTGGGAAGGAGGTAGACATGAAATTCGTGACCACTCCTCCTACTCCTGGGACAACCAAGGACTTGCCATCTGGACCTGACAAAGGAAACTAAAGCCAAGTAACCAGTTAAAGCTTTTTTGCATTAACAGAAAAACAGAGAGTATTATGGATGGACTGGATAACCCAACCCACTGACTCCTGTCCTTGCATCAGCACTTTGATGTGACACAGTCAGCAAGGGATTTGTCTCTTAAAATGTATTTCTGGCCTAGTATAAAATTACTGACACTGGTTTAACCTTGGTGCTATGAGAATGTTTCTGGGAAAAGTGGCAATTGTGCTTCAAAAGTGTGAACACTAAACTTTGTGTCAAGAAAATGCAATGAAGTGTTTGGCAATAACAGAAGACAACCTTAGAATGACAGAGTATGAGTGTGCAGAGGTTCTTTCTTGGTTTGGAATAGATGTGTTGGATACGTGGTGTCATTAGGTCTGTCTTTCTCAGCTCAGAGTCTCTGAAATAATGACCCTGGAATACCTGAAGAACACAGCTCACCCATCTCCTCCTTGGACTGAGTAGTATCATGTACCTAAATAGCTGGCCAAATAGCTGAGGTTTTGTCCAATAGATCTTCATTCACTTTAAAGGCCTGTTCGTTGACTAGTCACCATCCAGTTTTAGGTAGATAAAGTTCCAATTGCTCAAACAGGGCAGCTTTGAAATGAAGATACCTAGGGAGGACAGAACCATTAAGTGGTCTTGGCATCAATCAGGAAATAAAGAGCTGCACAATGTTTTAATTGAACCTATGTGATCATCAATGCCTGCCTTTTCCATTTGCTTAAGGCATTGCCTGAGGTGACAGAAACTCACACCAGAGAAGACAAACACAGTCCTTCCTGATTAATTTTTATTACTGAACCCCAAAACTTTAATCCAGATGTAGTGTCCTGCACTGCACTTGTGTCTTCCTGAAAAAAGGCCTAATTCACTTTCTCAAAGTGTTTATGGTATCAATACCATACCAGCAGGTGGTGGGTGATTAAGCTTCATGAGTGTGTTGCTGAACAACAGAAAAGAGTTGGATGTTCCACATTAGATCCAAAAGGTTGTGTGTTGAAGATGGCTTTGACACTGCAGCTGGTTTCTTTTTATTTATAACTGTCACATAAAAACTGTGACACTGGGCAATATTTGTCTTGATTTTGCAAGACCCCAGACCAGGTTACTGCGTGGTGCTTTTCCTAAGATACCTCTGAGAGCCCTTTGGAAACTTGAGTTGGTGCACATGATTGTTTTAGATGCTGTGAATACAAGTGCCCTGATACTGGGATGATGAATGTAAAATAAAACCCCAGATAAAGAAAATAACTACACCAGCAGACACAAACAGCTGTATGGGTTTGCTGTTTGCATCTGGCTTCAAGTCAAGCTACTGAGATAACTCTCTAAAGCCCTGAATGGATGGAGTCTGCTCTGCTGTGACTGCCTCAGCCTAACAATTTTGCAGTGATATTAAAAGCCAGCTGAGATACTTGTGTTCATATTTTGTTGCTGGGGGCAGCCAGGCAGAGTGGAGTGTTCATGGTCTTGTCTTCTGTGTTCAACAAGAGCAAACAAGATGTTTTCAGGTTCTGGCATCCAATTCAGCTTTTCTTTCAGGCTTTGTCATAAGGGGCTTGAAATTTAGTTTGTTGACTTGGTAGGTTTATATGCTAGCACTGATCAATAGCATGACATGTAGTGTTTGTCAATACTGCACATGGATTCTGAGTCTCATACAGATCAGGAAATAAGTAAAGTACATGAAATGAATCCATAAAAGTGTGAGGTTTTTTGTTCTAGCAGACAAGGGAAATGTATGAAAAAGAAGAGAAAACACTTTCAGTTTTATAATTATTTAAGCCTATATGTCAATGCGAATCTCTGTTAAGAATATACAGTGTGGTAGTTTTTTCTTTCTTCTGTCTTTCCCACACTGTTATGCTGTTCACTTTATTATTGCTGTCACAATCTGCTCTCTGTCCAATATGATTGCTATCCCCAAAGGTTTATTCTACACAGCAAACATCCTGTAATAGTGACCTAGTCTAATAACAGGAAATTTATTTTTAAACTGCATAATGCCTGCTCCATAATAATCTGTTTCTTTTCAAAAAAAACCCGCTTGACATGAAAATCTACTAATATTGCCCCAAACCTGATTATTTTCCACAAAATTTTGCATCTCTTGAAGTCCAGAGTGTTCACTAATTTGAGATAGCAACTAGGCATTTTTTCTTTCCTCTTCTGGTCAATAAATGCTAAATAATAAATATCGGCAAACAATCAAATCAGTCAAACATCAAAGGTCAATGCTCATCAGTCACAGTCTTTTTGGAAGCAACTTTATTCTCCTCATTTCAACCAGTAAATGCAGAAAGAAGTTAACCCTTTGTGTGCAGAGATAGTGGTCTAAAATGGCCCGTGACTCTTGCCATTCCCTCCAGAATGGGTTAATTTTTATGTAAGTACATGCTTCTTTCCTTCTTCCTTACCTGGCCTCACCTTTGCAATACCACTCTGGGGCCAATGACACTGTTATCCAAGGGGGTGATAAGCCATCAGTGTTGATTTTTCTGTCTCTAAGTGGTTTTCTTGGGAAGCAAGAAAACCCATCATGTCAGATACTTCTTCAAAGGACCCAGTGAGTTTGCATTCAGTGCATCTGCTGGAATGTCTAATGAATAAGTGTAAGCCTTTTGGGTTTGCTAACACAAAGAACTAATACATCTTAGACCATATTTTAATACCCTTAAGCCTGAAGGTTCACATTATCAAATCTCTGCTCTATCAAAGTATTTTCTATTGTATCTTTTTTTTTTTTTACTCCCTTTAAACATGACTTGACAGTCCTTCTTCCAGATACATTTTATATTCTGCATTGGCTGCCTCAAGGATATCGTATGGATCTCTATCTTAATGAAGTTGAGTTCTGAATCTACTACCAGGCTATTTTCTCCCAGATAAATCTTTATGTCTGCTTCTGTCAATGGAACTAACGTAGTGCACAGATGAGAACATCAGCTGATTTCCACTAGTCTGTCTCTGTTCTCCATGTATCACAGCACTCTGCACTGCATAACTAGCCCCTAGTGCTACCCTCATCACTGCTCTGACACTGATTATCTTTATGCTTCATGGTTTTCCTTTGAGGATCTTGACTGGGGCCTCATACACTCGAACTGGTTTGCAGAAAATAAAACTTGCTCTGTGTGTTGGGCTCTCTGAGAATTCAAACAGAAAATAAACCAAAATTTAGCAACACTTCGACATAGTTTTCCTTCCCAGTTTGACTAAATTCTTCTTCAGATAAAATACTCACAAAGCTGTCATTGATTCTGACAGGAAGAATGTGCTTAATGTTTCACATTGGTACTTTCCCATGTTAGCATTCAACCTGCACAATATTTAATAAAAAGCCTAATAAGTTATGTCTTAATACTAGAACTGAGACAGAGTACAGTGTAAAAACTGTTAACTTTTGTATCTCTTGCCAAAATATCCTGGGAATGAGCACGTTGCTACTAGTTATAGTTGCTAAAATATGTATGCTGGCCACTGCCTGATGGGCCACTGCACTCTTAGTGAGGGAAGTAACCAAGATGTGTGGTTGGTTGTACTTCCAAATCTCTAAGTGTATAGTGATTTTATTTGACTCGTGTCTAATTAAACTTCTAAAAAGATGAAAAACGTCTTTTCCAGTTCTTGGATGTATTTGGTTTTTAAATGCTAGTTGCATTTATGGGATCCCTGTTGGGGGGTTGGGTATGGCTGAAACTGCTCTGCCTGCATCATGATGAGCTGCAGCCTGTCCCTCCACACTGTCACGGTAACAATGAAAAACCAGTGCACAAAATCCTTCATACTCCCATGGACACAAGTGATACTGCTTGGCAAGTTTGTCTTCACATAAACTTGTGCCACCACTTTTCTCTTCCCTCTCTCTGGCTAGGCAGGATTAAAAATGTGGTAAAAAAAAAAAATAAGGGGTGGGGAAAAAACCTCAGTCTGTTCCTTGGGTCCACGGCTAGTTTCTTTAGTGTAAAACACCTTCCTTTTTACTTCTGCTTCACATTTCAGCAATAGTATCACATGCAATAAAAATGAAAAATAGAAGCATATCAGAATAATTTGGGTTTGTATCCACGTCAACATATGCACTTTCTCATCCAAAAGGAGAACATCTGTATACATGAGAACCCTTCAAATGACAAAAAATTATCACAATGCAAAATTTCAGACTTCCTTAGAGCTGGGAATTGTACAAGACCTGCCATGTGGACTGATGTAGCAATATCCCATTAATTTTCCTTAGAATTATTTTCCATAGAAACAAATCCTCTTTAATATTTTGTTTTAAAAAAAAATTACACCAGTTCAAAGCACTTGTGCAATAAAAAAACAATAGGCTAACTTCTAGAGAAAGGCCTCTCCTACTGGAATGACCACATTACTTAAGTTAAAGGAAAGATTGCACCTGTTGTAATCTCTTGTTTGCACCCTTTTTAAATTTTTCCTCTCAGATCTAGTTCCAGCATTCAAAATCTTTACAAAGACAGCTGAATGCTGGGGTCAGATGCAGTGGAGTGGAGCTTACCACTTTCTGGCATGAAAGTGCTTCTGCATTTTTATACTGAGCAAGACAAAGCTTGTAAAAAGTAATTTATGAACTTGGATAGGAGTCTGCGCTTGAAGAGAAAACAGTTGGTGTGATTATAGACAATAATGAGGAAGCAGGTGGGATACTCTTGAGTTTCCACTGAAAATATGCAATGGATGAATAGAAAATGAAACTTGAAGAGCACTTTCCTTCCTTGGTATTTGGATTTTCAAAACTGTTTTGACCTTTGATTGGTATATCCAGCACCTTTCCCTAGGTGTGATATCTGGGGTACCTTTTGCTAACAGTGATGATCTAGTATTAAAAATAACTATGTTTATAACTTTCTCTTGAGCTTTAGTTAGCCCATGTAAAAAGTATTGAGGAAGTAGATCAAAGAAAGAACTATGGATTCCAAAGGAAAACAGTGTATTATAAGAAAAGCCACAATAAAGGGGTGGAGGGAATGAAGGCAACAGAACACAGTTAGGACAATAGATTTTGCACTGGAAGGGAGCTCTAACCCTAACCCTAACCCTTTCCAGTCAAAGCAGACACTGAAGTTCACTTGCAAAGCAAAAATTTGAAGAGAAGGCGTTTTTCTGCAGTAAACTGCTTGCCTTCTCTTTGTCTAAGACGTGAGTTACAGAAGGCAAATAAACCCATCTGTGACACTAGTCAATGCCCATTGAATACCACACTAAACAGCCCTCTGTACCAAGTGCTTTTACTTCCAATTACTGCTTCCCAACCCAGCTCCTGCTCCCTGCAAAGATTAACTGACTGACGCTGCTGAAGTCACATAAGTGCTGATAATACCAAGAATTTGGTCTGCACTTTATCAGCAGCCCTCAAATCTCATTACCAGGTGGATAGACATCATTATCTCTTTATCCCATTGGGAATAACAGTGTGCAGAGAACTTCCTTGCTGAAGGTCATATAGCAAGTCACTGTAAAAGTCTGAAAGTGGAATTAAGGTCAGTTGTATCCTCATCACAGACACTCACATATTGATAAAGCTGCTGGCATTGCACCCATGCAGTTATCAGGACCATTAACTGAACCTTCTTGTAATGGGCATGGGGGGGGTAGTGACTAAGAACTGTCAAATGTACCTGTCTAGAAAGATGTTCTCTGGCCTGAAAGATAGGAACTAAGGTAGTGTTTGCATTATGCTTAAAATTCAGGCTTTTCTAGTGTTTCATGTTGATGTCATATGTTACTTTTTGCTGGGTAGTGGGACCACACAAAGTATTTCTTCTCCCTTCTCCCTTAGATAAAAACAAGAGTACAAGACACTTCAAACTGAAAGTGTTGCTACAGCCAGTACACAAACCTGAACTCAGACATGTGTTTCAGGTGTATCTGCCATGAAAGACTCATGAAGATAATGAGTGGCTACTGAGTCTTACAGAATATGTTGCCTGCTGACAGAATGTTCATTTGGAACAGCAGATCAATGGTATATGGCTATTCCTTACCATTAGTTATTTTAGAACTGATCCAGTTTGACCAGAAGTCCATTTGATCTAGCAAAATCCAGCAATTTTTTTCTATTATTTCTATTGGTGAGCTTTGTTTCATTTCTTTGTCATCCCTTTGCAGGTTCAGGCAGATCTTTCTGTTTATGTATGCAAACATTTTATTTGTTGACTATTTATTTTCTTTTTTTCCTTTCCCAGGAGACATCTTTATTCATTACGTATTTAAGTCGTTTTGTTTAAGTTCTCTAGCTGTGAAATACAAGCTATAATCCCTCAATTTATTCCAGTCTAGGAAAAAAAAATCAACAAAAGAAAGGCTCAGGATAAGATTTATTTCCATTTCAGTATTTTAGACAACAGATGATCCATTTACAAAGCAGTGATCTGTGCCCAAGACTGGACTTCCTGACAAATGGACGTACAAAGCAAATACACATTCTGAGTATGATTTCTGATTACCTGTGACAGGTACCTGAGGGTGTCTGTCTCTCTCATAATTTGAGAATCTTTGTGTGGTTCTTTATGTAAAAAATAAAGTTCTGCTGAATTGAACTGAACTGATAAACTTCAGGGATGAAATGAGGTCCTGACTGTTGCCGAGAAAAATGGTATGATTTTTGGTTATGCTATTAATCTTGAGAAAATGCTTCAGGGAAAAGAATTATTGTTTCAAATATATGTGAGCGCTTTTTAAAGAAAGTAGGAGAGATGAGAGTAGTAAAATAGAGACAACTTTAAAGAATAGAGAACTTTATTTTTAATTCAAGCTGCTTAAAATGAATTTAAATGTCATATCCTAGTGTAGTGTGTAAGATAAGCTACAGATATTCACAGTTGCCAAGAAGGTGAAGGTGCAGTGAAAACACCATTGGAGGAATTAATTTCAACCTATTATTCTTTAGTGTGTATATTGTTCACAGTATAATTCTATTACCAGATACTACACTGAAATGGAGCAGGCAGAGCCAGTTGGAGGATGGGGATCTTGAATAGATGCTCACAATAGCACATTCATTTTCATTCATACTATACAATATGCAAATCTATACACTGTGATTTGTAACTGACCTTAAAATTTACCATCTACATGCCACAGTTCCTGTATGGTGACTACCACTCTCAATTTTCCTGCCAGTTTGACAATAAAGATTCTCATCACAAAAAGTTTCACAAATAAAGAATTTAGTCATCAGTATTTTGAGAATTTTTTCCTTACTATTTCAGAATTAACCCTATACCAGGCTAATAATTACATTGTGACTTTCCTCAGCTCAGAATATAACAATGACTTAATAAATAGAAACAATTCCTTTTTATGGTTTATAGAAAGAGCCGTTTGAGTGGGCAAATGAGATTTCTTTGATGCACATCTGCTGTACATAGCATCTGATCATAGTGGGGCAGAAGTAAACATAACTCTGTTTCAGCAGCTCATCAGGTTCTGGTGAGGTGCAGGAAGGGACAAGGATAGAGACATTTGTTGCCATAGGCCATGGGGTGAGAGCAGAGTCAGCACCTGAAACAGCCAGCACTGGATGTGAATGCTTCAGGGGATTGTCTGCAGAAGCTCAGGCAACATGGATCAGTGCTAAAGGAAAGGGCTTTACCTCTACCTCTGGCCTTCTCTGTACACGACTAGAGTAGAAGTAACATCATGATGTATTTCCTGCCCTTGTGCTCCTTCCTATCCCATCGCTAAAATAATTTTGTTCCAACGCAACAGTACTACTGGGAGTAGTAGAGGAGATGAAAATGGCACCAAGCCATGTAGCCAAGACACTCCCTGACCGCAGTGAGGGTTGGAGGGGATCAGCTTGATCATGCATCTACTGAGTACTGTGGACCTTCTCTGCCTCCTTTCCTTACCACTGAGTACAAACAGGTATTGAAGAAACCTGGGGCAATGGGTAGAGGGCACCTTTTACCCACTGAAATGTACAGAATGTGGGCATTTTCTATTACCCATTTATAGAAGGTGGGTATTTCTCTGTTTTGTGGGGATCTGATAATCTGGAAATGCTTCTGCTGGTTTTATTCAAGGGAGTGTTTTTCCACAGCCTTTCTTTTACATTTTGAATTTTTAATCTGAGAAGTTCTGCTTGACACAAAGAACTTTTTAATGGCCAAGATAAATACCATTCTATTAAGCAAAAGTATTTTGTGGAATTATGAAGCCTACTCAGCTTACCAGGAGGCTCAGTAAGGGAAAATAGGAATGGAAATTTAAATTAACTAAGACATTTGTGAGCCAAGATCTAGCCAACGTTTTTGGAAAATTAGAAATCAAGAAAATAATTCCAGCTTTCCAAATATTCTTACCCCAACTGTTTAATTTGCTAAGCACACTTTCATTGTGTTTATATTGTATAGTGTATTGTATTTTACAGGGGCTTGGAATATTGTCTCTTTGCAGAAAGGAAGTTGTTAAACAATTGTCCTTTTACATCTGTCAGCTCAAGGCTATTCATATTTATTCTAGTGGAAGCTGAACCTTTCAACTATTTCCTCACATTCATCTATCTTATCCCTCCCACGACAGACAAGTCCTCCAAAACAAGTCTGAGACTTTTGAGAGCAACAGGTTACTGTGAACTCCCCGCATCTTACCCAATACAAATAAATAGATTAGATGTTCTCTGATCATACGAAACCTTGTCAGAAAAATGTTGTTGCACATTTCTCTCATGTTAGGTACTCTTGGGCACAAAATCGTGACGTATTAGACATTTTGAATAGGTTAGCTCATGCCTAATGTAGGACGCACTTCAACATTGTAGTTTTAGAAGTTTGATTCAGGTTGATAATAAATGACTTCTTATTCCACTAATAAGAGGTTCTGTGGAAGGGGGACAGAACAGACAAGACAAAACCTAATGAAGAGTGAAAATATGTAGACTGAAAAATGAAGGGAAGAAGGTTCATCCATCCTTATTACTTACACAAAAGTTAAAACAGGATAAGAATAACTGTTGAAATGTCAAAAAAAAAAAAAAAAAAGGTTTCTGGCATCTCTCAGCTCTGCAGAAACATTCCTGATAATTTGTACTTCACACAGGAAATCATAGCCACATATGTCATTTTGAGAAATTCAGACTTCTGAGGTTTGAAAAGTTCCTCTATTTTTTCCAGCACAATACAGCTACAGTGCTTTAAATTATAAGGGAGTAAATCAAGAATAAAAGATTTGACTTCAGTGGAGTTTGACTGGATTTATATTGTTGTAATTGAAAGCTTTGTTGGTGAGGAGCCATGAGATGTTACATATACTTGTTCCAAAATGCAGAGGGTTGATGGGTTATCTCTACAATCCAAGTAATGAGACCATTTCTTGCATTTTTCAGGGAAAAAATAATTTGTATGAGTTTTTCTTTCATTTATTTCAGGTAACAATGAACAAACACTCTGAAAATGGCAGGAAGGAGAAACAGCAGCAGGGATCTGGCAAAAGCAACTCATTGAGTGTTTCTATTAATAAAATGATCAAGGCCAGAGCACGGGCACAGGGACCGGCCAGAGGCAGCACGGCCCCTTCCCACTGCTCTACCAGGCGCGCCATGGGCTGGGTTCAGGTCCTGACACACAGCTGGGTCAAAGTCAACCCACTTCACAAGTGTTTAGATGTGTGAGTTTAGCTGTTTCATGCTACCTGGCACGAAACTTGGAGAACCGGCCCCAGTTTGTTTTATTTACCATCATAGAAGTGGTCAGTGAAGTTACTCGAGGGTCGTGGGAGGGGAAACAAAGTGCTGCCACTTTGGGAAGGGATGTCAACAAGTCTTTGTCCATATCAGTAAATATCTGGAAAATATCTGATGAGGGAATGAAGAAGGTTCAGGCTAGTTCTCTCAACTTTCATTAGTTGTTTCTTTGGTTTTTTCCTCCACTTCTCTTTAGGTGTGAACACAGCAGGCTAAGAGAAAACCCACTGTCACTGCAGTTTCCTTGGGGATGGGCTGGAAGGCTAAAACAGACATGCCATACCTTGGGGCAGAGAAATAGCAGCTTAAAATCCCAGTCTATACGAGGAGGAGGGTGGCAGTTGAAGGATTTCTGCACCAATCAAGAGTAAGTAAAATATAACTTTAAGGGACAGACACTTCCCCCAGACCTCTTATACACTCAGATCAGAGGAGTGGATATATCTGTCACACACACTGGGTTAGTGCTAACACCTATATGGCCCTGGGAGAAAAATGCAGAGGAAATCCACAAATGCTCGCCCTGACTCCCTTCCTGGCAATTTGCCTATACTGGTCCTGCTGTGACTCCCGGTCATGCTCTCTCCCAGTCCCCTATCCTAACTCCACTGACTGCATCATGCCCACCCACTGTTCCTCCCTCCTGTTCTGCATCCGTGGAATTTCTTCAGTCTGTAAACTCTCTGGGGTAGCGACTGCTTGTTTGAGTATCCCAAATGGACACTGTTCTTGGCCAGCACCAAAGCACAGTCACAACAAATGTGAATAACAACAGTGACAAACAACATCAACATTAGTAATTACAATAATTATTATTGTTATTATTATACAGTCACCAGAATGACTTGGTAATTATTTGCATAATTTGTATAAATAATTTGCATGAGAAGAATAAAAGACTGCTCCCATATCCAGAGAAGATCTCAACCACAGTGATTTGTTCCCTGTATTTGCCAAGGATTCCCACTGGTGTCAGTGGGAGATTTTTTTCTTGCTTATTCTCGAAACCAATTGCTCCGATGACAGAAATCAGTGGGAGTCCCAATAACATGTGGCTTCATCCAGTGGGGTGCTGAAGGTGCTTTGCTACCTCTGACTCCAATTAAGATCTTTAGAGATGAAGGTACTCAGCACTTTTCAAGAGCTTCTCGTGATGTGCAGGATTGAGCTCTCTTTGGGCTCTGACTACGCAAAGCTGAGCAGAGATATTTTTTTTCCCTTTTTAATTTTAATTGTCTATTTACAAAACAGATTCCAGCAGCTCAAGAGCATTTATGGCCTAATGGAGAAAGTCACAGTGGGTGTCTTTTTTGCTCTCAAAGAGGGAGATCCTTGTCAGTGACAGAGGGAAGAAAGTATAGATTATGCACACAAGGCAGGGCAAGGAGCGCAGGGGAAGCAGAGGCGACTTGCAGAGTTATTTACAGAGTACTCTTCCAAAGAGCCTGGCACTGCCTCCAAGCTGCCAGTCTTAGGAGGACAAACAGTATATTTCAATTTAGTGCAGCGAATAGATTCTAAGAGGCACCAAATGTCTGCGACAGGGTGTGCTGTCATTTCAGGGGTGTAATTTCTGGGCCTACTTGCACAGTTTTTTAGTTCAGAAGATATCGCAGGCTATGCCTGGGTCTCTGTGGGAGGGGTATAATTTCTGGCACATGACATTGAGGCACTTTGCTCCAGAAGCAGCATAAAAATTAAGTTAAAAGAATGTTGAGGAAAGGGCTGCAATATGAAAAGCTGACATAATATGGGATGGTAGGGCCGAAACTTCAGGCTGTCGCAGAAGAGCCCTTCTAGGCTTAGGATTTGTGGCTCAGTGCTGTGCTAAATCTCATATATAGAGACAATTTGACTTTTCTTGCAGGCAAGCAAGAGTCAGCCTGAGAGGCTAAACATCATAATGCAAACTCTCCAATGCCCAGAAAACTGAGGGCCCCTCCCTGGGCTGGGAGCAGGCTCTGCCCTGCTGCTGTGATGGGGAGCCCAGCAGCCCCAGATGAATGCACTGTGTAAACCCTCTTCATCTGTCTCAGTACCGGCCAGGTTAGATTATACTGCAGGCAAAGGCATGTTTTCAATGTTTACTTTCTTGTCGAGTATTCAGCACTCCCTTTTGCTTCTGGAACTGCTCTGGCTCTGTGGCTGGAGTAGAGAGTAACAGGACAGGCTGCAATCGCTGCTATCTAAACACATTAAATATGGGCATGCCAGATCTTACAGGGATCTGGCCTCCCTGCACTTGTTTAACTTACTGCTGAACAAGTTAGAACTTGCTTCCACTCCACAAAAATGCATCTGCACAGAGGTGAGAATTTCAGCTGCTTAAGTCTGAAAACTGATAGAAAAGAATCCGTTGTGTGATACTAATTTGTTGTTTGCCTCTGTAAAACTGACTGACTTACCTTGATTGTGAGGACGCTCCACAGCCCACCAGAAAAGTTACTTCAAATTAGTGATCTCTGACCATGAAGAAAAATACAGTGATCTTTATCACCATAAACCTGGACCCACTCACAGTACCTGCATTTTGTATTTATCTTATGGCCGTGATAAGGAAAATTTGGGGTGGTTTTCTTTTCATGCTGGCAAACCTTTTAACCCACCTATTCAGCCACTTCAATAATCTCTTTTCTTAAGTACTATTCCTCATAAACCAGCAGCCCTACACACTTCCAGCTGCAGGGTTAGGTTGGTTTTAACAAATGTCAGATTACTACCCCTGTCCTCACAACTCCTTCCCTTGGGGAAGATCTGACTGTGTACCTTGAATCATTTGTTCCACTCAAGATTTTAGCTTTGAATAGTGACAAACTATCTAGGAGGGAAGATGTTTCTGAATCATTATTCACCACCTTTAGATTACAGTATATGCACAGGAGAAAAAGATTTTTATCTCTTACTTGTAAGTTCAAAATGCTAATTCAGCTTTAGTGGAAGATAAAGGTAAGTAACCTGCACACTAACTATGGGAAAACAAGAAATCCCTATAGCTTGTTCCCCATTTCTCATTTTATGTATGTTCTCATATACGCAGATGTTATTCCCAAAGCCATAATTTTTTCTTTTCCTGTAACTGAAAAAAACAGCTTAGTGTCTCTAAGTCAGAAAAGAATCTGTTCCCCAAGTTTTTCTTGAAGTAAATCTCCATTGTTTGGCTGATCTCCTGGTAATTGCTTCATCTTCCAGAGTTAATTTTCTCTTCACTGTATTGCTATTTTCAGATTACCGAAACTGATGCCAAAACTGATTTATAATAGATGCTCACTCAACATTGTTTTTGCATTATACATCATAGAGGTCAGGTTGTGATTACATAATTAGATTTTATACATGAAAGAAGTATCTGTATTTGAGGAATCAGCTGAGAGGAGAGGGGGAAGACAGCCTTTGTGTCCTATATTGAAAGACTAATCCTTAGGGCTTGATTTTGTGTGTAACCTTGGTTTTCTGCACCTGCATGAAACTAAAGGCATTTACATGTCTAGCTATTATACCTGATTGCTGGCTAATTATGCATGTAAGAATGGAGATGGGGGAGGGAGAAAATAGATCTAAAAATATTTTTTTCTTGGTGTTTTAGATAGACTCATATATTTCCCATATAAAAGCCTTTGAAATAAAAGACTTTTGGCAGGAAAGTGAGAGATATGGCATATGAATACCAGTATAAATGCCATTTTCTAGCCATGGCATCTGAACATAAGTGAAAACACGTTAAATATTCTCCAAGCCAAATTTCAAAGTCAATTAATCTTGAGGGTTTTTTTCTTCAAACATTCATTGAGGGCTGGAGAAGAAAATGCATATATTTCAATACCAAAGGTGCAGCAGGTTATTTTGCTCATGGCTTTGTCGAGCAGGACTGTTTGCTTTAGGACTGTGCTGTTCTAAAACCCCTTGTCCTCACTCAAAAAAACAGCGTGTGGAGTATGGATTTGCTGTCCTTAACACTGTAAATCACAGCTACATCAAAGACACTTGATAGAGGGAGAGGAAGAGAGAAGACAGAAAAGATTGTGTTAGGCCTCCTGTATTTTTATTACTCTAGAGAGAAAAAAGAAGAAATGAGGAAGATACATTGTGTTTGTTCAGCAATGGAGAGCTGACCAAATGCTCCCAAATATGCTCATTTTATCTGGCATTATATAGAAGACATTTTCAGGGGTGCCAGGTTACTAAGTCCTCAAATCCATTTACTGTGACCTGGAACAGTTGTTGATTTCCATTTCAATAGTTATTAGCGTTTTTTTCTAACCATCAGCGAAGCTTGAAATAAATACATTTTATTAGAGTTGGCAAGTCTGAGAACAGATGTGAGATCTCCCATAATCTAAAGGCAGGGAACCCATGGGATAGCAGTGTTCAGGATGAGGGCTGTTTCCTTCCAGAAAGCATTGGCTGTAGAAATTCTCTGTGTGTGAGGTCCACACACAGTTCAGTTATGTAAAAGGAGAACTGAAAGGTATTTTACCCCGTTTTGGTGCTTGCCGTTTTATTCTGTTAATGCACTATGAGATACAATACATTCAGTCATGATATATTTGATTGCACTTGTTTGTGATGCCTAGTCCAGATTGCACAGACATTTTACAGCATTAGACCCCAAAACCCAGACCCATAAATCACAAAGAACATCTGTTATTCCCTTGTGGGAAGGATCTTAAAAGAGTGTCTTCTGAGCATCTCTGTTGTATGTCATTTATTACAAGTGGGCCCTCAGCCTGGAACAAAAGAGACCTCCTACATCCTCTTCCCCAGGCAGCAATTAACTGACCTCATCTTCCCGCCCCCTTCATCAGCCCCCACAATCAATTATCCCAATCAGCCCTTCAGAAGAAGACAACTGGGTGAACAGGTGGACCATTATTCTAAATAGTTTTGGGCACTTGGAAAAAAGTTTATTGCAACACGGTACTTACACAACAGTGGCTGCAATTGTAGAGAGACAAATTTGTGTAAGAGTACTTGATTGAAAAATTCATTACAAGATTTTTCTTTTTCTTTTTTTTCTTGAATACAAGAGTGCATACATGTGCCTGTGTGTGAAATAAAATTTCATAGATCTTTTGAGGTCTTTCCAATGTAGTGGATAGAGCTTGTACAAGTAGTAGTAATTCTATATATCAGTTGCTGGCCTCAAAAAAATAGTCTCTTGATAGGACTGTATAGCTCCTAATTATTGTCAGAATAAGAACGTGTGCGCAGAGACTGACTTCAGTCAACAGGGTTAAATAATAATATGGTAGAGGGCAGTAAAATGTGGTTAAGTGCAGCAGAAGTGTTTTTGATCCCTGGGCAGACATGGGCCATAGTGATGAGTACATAAACTCTGTCATGCAGTGGGAGAAGTAATTAAGCTCCTCCCTGGAAGAAGACAGACAAAACAATAGATGCTACTGTCCAAACCATTGTCCTTGGGGCAGGCCTTGACTAAAAGAAAAGAAGAGGAAATTTCCTGAATTGGAAATAAACATTGCTTCAATTATGTGAGTGCAGAAGGAGAAGATGAACAGAAAGCAGCCTAACAAAACAGGAAGATCATTGACCATGTGGTCTAGAGAAAAAGTAAAAAGAGAAAACAAGTTCTTTGGAGACATAATTGGCAGTATCTGGGTCTGAACTTCTGGGTAAGAGAGTATTTATAGCGGCCTTGGGAAAAATGAAAATACAAAAATAGAATATACAAAAGGGAAAAACCATTTGTTTGCGTCATCAGTGCTATCACACCAAAAGTACTACTGAGTTCTTAAGTACTAAGAGAAATATATGATAGGTGCATGAATGAAAGTGTTAAAGGATGTTGTCCAGACAGTAATTAGAGAAATTGCTCCCATATATTTTAAGTTTCCTTTCTTTCTGTGTAATTGTCAGCTTACAATCAGTTTAAGCTATATGAAACTCTGCTGTATCAAAGGGCATGTAAGCATATGGCTATAAGAGTTTGTGAGCATGTGATGAACAGAAAACTGGTACCACACTGAGTATAGTGTGCACATACGCACCTTTGACTCATATGTCAGATTGTGCCTCAGATCTTTGAGAACTAATGGAAAAATAATATGTGTCCAGCTTTGTAGCATTTTCCACACAGTCAATCTTTTAGTAAAGTAACAAGTTTACTGACTGCATCATTCTTGGCTAGCTTAAATTACTTCAATATTCAAAATGTTCTTTCTCAGCTTCCACTGTGAAATATAGGAAATCAGAAAAATAGCTGTTTCTAATCCAGTTGTTTCAAAGTCCATTCTGAAATCTGCACCCTGTCGAATCAATGGCAAATCTCCAACTGACTGAAGTGGAGCCTGGATTTTATCGATGATCTGGAATAAAGGAATGATTTTTCAATCTTTCACAATAAGTGTTTTAATATGCAGCTTATTTATGTAATAAAAAAAAAAAAAGGAAAAAAAAAGTTAGAAATCTTGGTGTTCTTTTATTGGTAGCATTTTGCTAATGTCCAGCGGAGGGCAATAAAAACAAGAGACTGAAGCATCTCTCTTACAAGGATAGCCTGAGAGAGTTGAGTCTGTTCCACCTCAAGAAGAGATGACTAAGAGGGAACCTCATCAATGTCTGTAAGTATCTGAAGGGAAGGTGTCCAGAGGATGGAGCCAGGCTCTTCTCAGTACTGCCAAACAACAGGACAAGAGGCAATGGGCAGAAACTGATGCACAGGAGGTTCCACCTGAACATGAGGAAGAACTGCTTTCCTGTGCAGGTGATGACCACACACTGGAACAGGTTGCCCAGGGAGGTTGTGGAGTATCCCTCACTGGAGACATTCAAGACCTGTCTGGATGCAGTCCAGTACCATGTGCTCGGGGATGACCCTGCTTGAGCAGGGAGGTTGGACAAGATTGTGGCCCCTTCCAATCTTATCCATTCTGTGATTCCATTTAGTACTCTACCAGAGCTCAGAGATGAGCTCCAAAAATTACATAAAAATGTCAGGCTAACAGAACTTGGAAAACATACCCTGGCTAAGGAAGATGTTACTGATTTTATAACTAAAGAAGTCTCTCTGGAACATTTTTGCTATGAACAAGCCTATCTTTTTACTTTATTTGAACTAAAAATGGAAATAGATCTCCAAAACTAGAAGTTTGGAGTTGAATCACTACAGCTTGTTTAAATATTTTCTACTGCATTTGCTGTGTTGCATCAAGTGACCTCTCCTTTGTAGAAAAAACCCAGGTCTTATTTCCACAGCACTCAATTACACAGCAGATAAGTATTATTGCCCAATTTTATAGACATGGAAACAAAAAGGGAAAAGCATCTTTCTTCAAGGACAGGAATTTGTGTGTTCTGTGTCTTAGTTGAGCCTGCTATGCAGTAGGCCATACAAATTCCGGCTGGGTGCTGGTGATTAGGTGTTTTTATAGCAAGCTCTTTGTAATTCTTACTTTTTCCTGAGGTAAAGGATTGGTGCTTGGCTGTAATGTCTATAAAATGCTAAAGCTGTTAAAACACAGTTTTTGTTGTATGTCATCCAATTTGCAGTTGGGAAACGGTAAAATTTGCTTAAATTAAAAACACATGTTGTGCTGGAAAGTAGGTAATGGAATTACCACCTTTGCATGTTTGAATTCCGTGCCTTTTCAGCAATTTACACAATAATAAACCCAACTAACGAAGCTATTTTAACCATTAGAGGTCATTTTATTTGGTGATATAAGAGTCTTCATGCTAGAGCTGGACAGGAAATATTTTTCATGTCTTGTAAAAGCTTTCATGATTTCAAAGCTGTTCCTGCTTAAAATCAGGTGAACCTAGAGGCTACTAAAAATGCAGTGTGAAAGAAGCTCCTCACCCATCACATCATGGCATAAGTGAAAGGCCAGGTCCTCCTTCAGGATATGGGATGCTCATCTTAGAGCAGGTGGTACTTTTTGATTTTCATCAGAAATTCTGTACTTTACAATTGGTATAAACATATTAAGGGGGAAAATAATGGTTTAAATTAACTTGTTTTCCTTGATTAAAAAAATGCATTTCAAAATTTCTTTTAAACACCCCTTTATATTTTCAACAAACATGCTGTGGCTGAGATATGTCTCCTAAGAGACTTTGGGCTGAGAGATTTTCTTGCTCTCTCCACTCAGAAATGGGCATTTTTTTTGATATTTATTTTATGAATCACAACCAGCCTCCCTTAAAGTGTGGATTCAAAATGTGCTGTGAGAAAAGCCTGTGAGAATGTGACACAATTTCTCCATTGCTGTCCTTCCCCTTTCTTCTTTCTCTGCTACTGTCTTACTGTGCTTGTTAAGTGTCTTTAAAGGGAAGGTTTTGCATTTACCTTCAAACCAACGTGTCTAAGGCATTCTTTGCTAGGTTGTGTGTTAAATTTTTCTTTTAAACCTTCACTCTTACCTTCCAGAGTTTCTTCCTGTTTTACTTGACTGTTTTCTTCCTGTCATCTTTTCCTTTTCCTTTGTATTTGTGATTGTCATTCCCTTTAGGATGGGAAATGGCTGCAGGCCAAAAGCCAGAGAGCAATCATAAAAAGCTATCAAAGGATGAGTAAAAGATGATAGTAAACACGACAGTGTTGTCTTCCGAAAGCATAATTACAGCACCTACCTGTCTTGCCTGGCTATAGACAAGGATATCTTTGGGACTGTTAGAAGGACAAAAATGTATACTCTATTCATACAGATATATGAATAGTTCTGAGGGACCACTAGTTAAATTACATCTGATAAACACCAGGCACATGGAGAAAATACTATAAACTTTGATGCATACCCGTACTTAATTCTCCAGCTGAAGGAGCACAGGAACTTGTGAGAAGACCTAACAAGTGTAAAGGCATGGATTAGTAATAGAAAAGTTATCTTTTCATTAAATAATTCTTTACCTATAATACTAGAAACTTTGCATTATTGAAAAAAATACTATGACAGGAAAGATTTGAAGTACACTAATAATCACCTTCTCTCATTGCCCAAGAGTTTAAACAAGCTTCTACTGAAGCGAACCCATTTGCTGAACAAAAATTGCTTTGTTATCCTTTTTTTTACGTTGTTCTCATTTTATTGTTATCATGGTTATTGCCACTATAATTAGTCCCATTGCTTCTGCTCTTGTGCCCCAGACATGATAAAAATCAGACGCTCTTTAAGAATTCCTGTTGTAAGAAGAGAACTTGCGCAAATCAAAAGGGGACCTCAGAAGGGTCTCCTTTCTCCTTCCACCCAGCTTTTACTCCCATATATATTTGAGATCCATATTTCAAGGACACCCCAATCTTTTATGGCCAGATGTTACAGCCTTAGCAACTAAGGTTAAAACTGATAGATCACAATGGAGAAGAATATTGGTGTATCATGTATCTTCAGGTAAAATGCTATTGATGCTTATGCCATGCCATCTTCCTTGCTACATATTTATGCCTTGACTAAACCACTGGATTTCTAACCTGTGTTTAAGTCTGGATAACTAGAACACCAGAATAACGTTCTTACAGTGTATTTGAGGTTTAAGTGCCAGACATATTCCTTTAAAATCTGCCAAACAGTATATTAAAACTGGTTTGGGCGAATGCTAGAGTGTGAAGTGTGATTTACTGATTTACTGTACTAGGAAAAAAAATGCACTGTGTATCTGTGTCTTCTGTACATAACTCATTACAATTCACTTTCCCATTCGTGATTTGGTGAGGCAGAAGTAAACCAAATAAAAGTATTGTCCTCTACCAGTGTCTATGAAATAAACCGGTGTCTTAACACACTCGCGCTTGCCTTAAGAGGCCAGCGTAGGGATCTAGTAGTGTTATGAGCTTAATATAGTTATACTTTTAAAAAAGTTATGTCATAAGTGTATTCACCATGTTGAGGAACATTTTGACATGACCTCATGCTGGAAGCAGCTGCTTGATCAGAGTGATTTCTGGAAGAAGTTTGTCTGTGTTCTGCTTCAATACATTCCTTCTTTTTTCATCATTATGCTAGAGATGTGCTTCAACTGCAAAGACCGTATCTGTATTCAAACTTCTTCAAAGTTGGGGAGCGTTTGATGTTTAAGGGCAAATGAAGGTTCTGAACAAAATACGGTTGCAGGCAAAGGCACATAGCAATTACTTTGAGATGCAGGATGAGAGTTCCTTGAAAAACGTTGATGCTCTTGTTCTTTACTTTGTTTATGGCTCTAGGGATGGGTTTCAAGTGGCAAAAGAGTGGAAACAGGACAGGATACGTCTCCATTGGACACTTGCTGTCCCAGATATTTTTTCAAAGCTCTTTGTTTATATATGTCCATGTCTGATTTTCTGCCACAGTAAAAAAAAGTATTCCCAGAGAAAGCAAATATTCTCATAGTCTCTGGAGGCAAAATAAATGCAGTGCATCAGACTGTGGCTTTGAAGTCCCAGCAGAGGCTGGAGAATGAGCTTGAAGTAGAATTGATACACAGACTGTATGAGGGGTCAAACATCCTTGAATCCTGCTGTCTGCAGCTCTTGCTGCTGACACTGAAGGAGAGTGGCAGGTTCATGGCAAGATGTGGTGGCACTGACTGCAAAGGGCCTGAGGAAACTGTGCAGAGCCCTTAGCAGCTTCAAGAAGCCCTGGGGAAAAGGAAGAAATCCTAAAGGGAATGCCAAGACAGGCACAAACAACATAATAAAGGATGCAGGATATTATATACTGCTAGATAAGCCTCACTGTGATTCAGCTTTACCAGCCTATTCATTAACATCCCTGACCTGCACAAATTTAGCTCATTTTACTCAGTTTCATATTAGCAATTTAAGGAACCTGAGCAGCTCCACTTCTTTTTGCTTCCCGAGTCATTCTTCTTTCTCTCCGCTATGTCCATGTCTCTCTTGTACTGGGGAGCCCAGAGCTGGACACTATTCTCCAGCTATGACCTCACAAGTATTGAAAAAAGAGAAAGGATCACCTTCCCCAGTATGCTGCTGGCCATACTTTGTTCAGTGCAGCCCAGGCTACCATTAACCTTCTGTGCTGCAAGAGCACATTGCTGTCTCATACTGTCTTGTTGGTTGTTGTGCTAAAGACCTGTTTCAGACATAAGGTCCACCACTGACTTTTTACTAGGCACCAGTTAGACCACATCACCAGACATTGCTGCCTGATTGCTCAGGAGATGCTTTTTTCCCCAGAAAATTCCCCAGGTGTTTCTGGAGAGTATGCTCAGTTCTGTCACACTGGCAGGAATGGTAGAAAGTGCTGCCTTTGCCAGGATTTGAGGTCAAGGCTGAGTCTATGCTTCCTGATGGAACTGTTCGGACCTCCTGGGCTATGAACCAAGGCAGACAGTTCCACTTTGTGCTGCCTGCTCAGCTGCCCCCAGGTATGGCAGAGCAGAACAGCTTCATCTGTGGCAGGGAGGCTTGCGAAGATCCTCATTTTCTGCACAAGTTGGCTCACAGGTTTTATGTATTTTTGTGTATGATTTGCATATTAGTCATGGTCCTTCTGTATTGGTACCTGAGAATGGGATTAGCTGCAGTCCCCATCAAAAGCACTGAGCACTAAAATAGTTCCACATGGCACAACATAGCCCCAGGTGACAAAGCATGAATTATTTTCCTCTCCCAGAATGCCTGGAACAAGCCATACTGAATGATGTGTCACATATGAAGAAAAACTTTATTTTTATCCAGATGGAATTCCAGGAAGCTAACTCCAATGCCCTCACCCTGGTTGAAAATGCATGATGTGTCCTAATAGCTACAGGCAGGACAAGGCAAGTATGTAAAAGGGACATTTAATTAGTTGTTCCATAAGGAACTGAAGTGTTGTTACATAAATGGTGTGTTTCTGACAGGCTTGAAGGTATCTAATGATTTGTAACACTAGAAGAATTTTGATATATTCAGTCTAGAAAGGCTGTGGAGTTTATGAGACAGATAATTTTAAGTCTCTTTAGTGAGGTTTATTGGAATTTAAATTCAAGAGAACACTATGTTGCAGGTCATCTTAGCCTTTAAACAACCTCCTGTTGTTGGAGTAGGACAATATCTCCAAGTTCCAATTGTTTTGGGTGCATCTTTCAGTCCTGCAAAAGTGGAAATCAACATCTTAAATACGATGGATGGTACAGTTGTTCTAATTTTTATCTTAGAATAATTAGTATTGATTGTCTGTGTTCAGTGCAACACCTAAGCAAGCTTATTCAGTGAGCAGGGCCCCATTATTCTCAGCATGCTATAGTTGGAACTCCTTTTGTCTGCATGAGTCAGACAAAATGTGTTTGCATTTGAGCAATTTACTACAGTGTGTTAAGGAGAATGTGAAGATACTTTGTTCTTCTGACCAATAACATTTGGCACCATCATACTTATCTCTGTGGTGTCTTAGATTTCCAGCTACATGTGTGTACTACAAGTCTTTCTTGAAATATGGGATTTCTAATTGTGCCTTGCCACCCCTTTGCACTGCCAATCAGATCCTAAAAGCACGTGACTCAGGAGAGATTTTTCCCAAATGCGCCGAAAGTATAAGATATCCCTGGGGTGGTGAAAGAAACTGAGAGGCCACCAGGAAAAACAGAGTTTGGAAATTAAAATCAACCCAATGACCAAAACTTTTTTACAAACTTAAATAATTTAATCTTGAAAGCTGTTCCAGTCAGGTGAGTAAGATGTTATAACACACTATTTTCTTGTCTTTTTGAAAGCAGCTAACAGAAACAGTTAGGGTTCTTAAAAAAAATTTAGCTATGCAAATTTTCATACCGAAATGAACATCTTAGGTGTTGTGATACAAAACAGTGTAATTACACCAAAACATTTTAGATATTTAAATGTCAGGACTAGGAGGTGATAAACACAGTCAGTAATACAATAATGTTTTCTGAAGGAAAAAAAAAAATTAAAAGGTAAAAGAATTTAGTTAACATAATAATAACAATAAGGCTTAGCTTTTAGCAGCTGTTTTACATCTTCAAACTATTGCTAAATTATTAACTAATTGATACCAGATCCTGCACATGCTAGCTCGGTGCAGAGTCATGGGGAGGAAGCCAGCAGAGTGCTGTTGTTGGCTGAGAAGGTACACAAATGTTGCAATGTGAGTGGTAGGAAGTAGTAGTATTACCATATACAGCACAGTACCAGGCCCTCTGAGTACTGGTTCTAGCAGTGGTAACCTTGCCTCCGAAAGGATATAATTGCTCTTATGGGGTTGCCTTACATGGAAACCAAAATGATATCAAGATTTAATAATTAAATTATGCAGCAAGTCAGAGAAGGACAGATTTGTTCTCAATAGAACACAAGAGACTACTTGCTTTGGTGACCTAATTGCTGCAGCTTAAAAAAAAAAAAAAAAAAGAAATTATTATGATAGCTGATTAAAAGGAGCCAGGGAGCTTATTCACATTTGCCAAGAGCACACAGCAAATCAAGCTTTATGACTTGAAATGAACTTGGTGCTTTGTCCAGATTAAATTAAGAAAGGAGGTCACTGAAGTGAGGAGTTCAGAAGAGCACTTGAGAATGGAAGTATGAGAAATGAACAACAGGACTGAAATGAGAAAGGTATAAGAGAGAAAGAAGCCATTTTCCATTCCTACCGTTTATTTTCTTCAGAGGCTAGTGAGCAGAAAGAGGGGAAACTTGTTCAGGAGCAAGAAACCACAACAGCCCATCCTATAAAATTGCAGTAAAGATGTAGTCATGGAAGTGGGTGGGCAGTGATGGGAAACCTTTGGCACACATCTAAGCGATACTCATGGGAATGCTGTTGCACAGGGACACCATCAGGGGAGCTCATTTTGTTGTCTGCATAAAGGATACCTGGTACAAAAATGAAAAAAATCAGAGGATTCTGATACTCCAGAAGTTTCTCTATAACAACATAAGTTCTTGGGGCCCTGTGATACATTCTGTGTTTAGAAAGTGGTAAAATAATTTAATGATGAAGTCCACAAAGGAGATTCTATGCCACACTGCAGACTGTTGTGTTCTGGCAGCCTCTACCTTTCTCTCACTGCATAGTCGGGATATCCTTGCCTGAAATAGGTATGGAAGGGTTGGATTCCTTTGTCTGAGGTTCACATCTACACAAGGTATTCCTGTTTCGTCAGCTGTCAAAAGATAAAATTCCTCTGATCTCTCTTAGGTGTACGCTTCAGGAGATGAAATGCTATTTAGATGTACTTTCTCCCTGTGCCCTGTTAGTGAGTTTAGGATGACTGAAAAACAGACTGCTAAAATTTGGTTTCCCAGATTAGGGCATGTGATTCACAAGAAGTGACATCACCAAGCTGTTATGCAGAGCCAGAGCCTATTGCAATTAGGAAACAGGAGAGAGAGAAGCAGGTGAAAGCTCCAACCTTTTAATGTGATCACTGCATGGCTACTGTAAGGATTTGTGACATGAAATCATGTCATTGCGGCCCTACATCCCTTTGCTGCTCTGTTTACCTTCTTCAGTCAACCCACATGAGGGATGCTAAAAATTCCACAATTATATACATGTCACTGGAAGGATATTTGCCCATTGTCATTAAATAACTTTACAATGATTCCTGCCATGTGGAAAATGTCTCAAAAGCATATTTAACGGCATGCAAATACCAGCTGGCCAGGTTAACAGTCTCTAGTGCAAGAATACATTTGGAAACGTGAGTGTATCAGCTTTTGGTACTCAGAGAGTGGAACAGCACATGAAGCTACTGACAGACTCCTCTGCATCTTCCCAGTTAACAGGCTGTGAATGTTGCTGTGGTGCTCTGCATTGAAGGTTTGTTCTGAAACGTAGTCTTGTTAAATATTTTTCAAGGACCTTTCCTGAACCTGGACTGGGTTTTTCAAAGGTGACTGTGGAAGTTAGCTGTTTCTCAAAGACGTGTAGTAGAAATTTTTCTTTGTTCTTTTGAATGTCCCTGTATGGGCAATTTATGGCAGCTGCTTAAAAATGCCATTGAAGCTCAATCAATTAGGCGACTTGCTATGTTAAAAAATACATAAAGGAACCATGACAGTTTTAATGAGGTTTTTCCATTGGTTTCTATGACTTCTGCTATTTTGTGAAATATGCCCATTGAATTACAAATTCTTTTATTGAGAGAGGGAATCCTGGCCAGGGCCCCAAGGTTATTACTCACTGTATTCAAAGGGTACTTGGGGATCTTTAATTTCCAACTGGATAGCTGGCAGAAGGACAGTAGGTTTAACATTTTCTCTGAAGGATGACACCTCTAAAAGTGCCACACGCTGCTTATTACTGCAGTACACTGGATGGGAGCCAAAGTCCCAGTATGGGACTTGAACCCACAAGTAGTTGGCTGTGAGACAGACATGCTACCCACAGAGTCACAATGACACCTAGTAGCATCTTAATTTAATAGACCACTTTTTTCAATGGCAGTGTCTTGTCTTGCATTTCTATGGTCTGGATCACTGAAAGTTTATTTTTCACTTCATTACGCATTTAAGGAGAATGTCACTCTGCTTTCCTTTTCTGTGCTTTTGGCAGCTGTGAACAATATACTCTTCAATGGTTGTGTGCATTTAAAAATAAGCATTCTATCACCAGTTCCTCTAAGCTCCTTTAAAAGTTATGACAACAAAAAAAATCTAACTTGTTTTAAAATTAAGCTGGGGAAACAACTGATTTCACAGAAGGTCCCTGCAGCCATGAATAATCATACCTTTTTTCAGATATTTTCAAATATGTGAAGACTTATGGTGTGACTGGTTAGTAAGCTTCCTTTTCTGAAGCACAGCAAGTTTTTCAACACAGGCATTTACAACTTATATCTGGAAGTGCAGTAATTTGGGTCCCCAGATATCTTTGTGGCTACTTGGTAAGAACACAGTGTCAAAAACTGACATTCTAGCTGGAAAAATACACAGCTTGGAGTGAGGTAGGAGGCAGTAGGGTACCAGGGGAAGGGGAGAAGGGGTCTGAGTTGAGGGAGAGAATGCATCTCATGGAAGATAAAGATGGACAACATTGGAAACACTTGGGGCAGAGCTCCCTCATTCTGGCATGCAGCACTTATGCTAGTGATGGTACCAAGGTTCTTTTTTTGTTTTATTTCTTGGCTTATGGTCTGCAAAAGGTTGGGCACTCATTGCCTGAGCACAGATCCAGCTTTGCAGGTGCCTGGGAATGGAGCTGAGAGAACACTGCCCCAAGCCCTCCCAGGCCGGCTGCTCCTCTTGCTTAAATGAGCTTTCCAGTATTTGAGTGTTTGCATAATCCAGGATTAAACTGTGAGAGCTTTACAATGTGTTTGCCCTCCAGATCTGAAAGTTTATTTTTGACCATAGCTAATAAATAGTTAATACTCACATTTGATTAAAAGAAACCTTTCCTAAGAAAAAAACAAACCCAAAGCAAAACTCATAAACTCCGTAAATATCAGAGAGAATTAAAAAAAATAAATATATATAAATAAAACATTAGTGCACTCAAGGGAAAATAATGCCATTTTGATCTCAGTTAGAAAATATATTTGTCAGCACTTAAAGAAAAATATAAGCTGTTCTGTCAGGTAGCTAACAGAATTTTTAAGATTGGTGAAGATGATACTACTTCAAAAGCACTGCCACTAATTTATCTGTTCATTTAAATGCATCAGTTTGAACACAAGTTGTTCCTCACTGCAGGATGAAGTTGCTGGGATTTATAGCTAGCATGAATTTCTCCACGCAGCTCTTGGGCCCTGCTTGGAAACCAGCTCTCCAGGAACCTTCCAGTGGTGTAAGAGACCCCTCGCCTTGGGGGCATCTCCATGGCCTTTGAAGCTCTAGACAGGCATGGAGCTCTTCTCTGTAACTCCAGCTAGGATTTTGGGTTATTTTCCATAATGTGGGCATAAAAAATGCCTACATTAATCATAAGTGCCTTTCAGAACCGCCTCAAGATATAATTCCTGCATCCCCAAGATCTGGGGCATCCTAGACACCAAAGACAAGTCCACTATGTTGCTCTCTGATGGTGGCTATTTTTCTCCAGTGCTATGAAAATGTTACAAAGTCAAGGACACTGATCTTGACAGGTTAATTTTCAATATTTGAAGTTAGATGATCTACTTTATGGTCAGTACAAAGTCTTCAAAGACGCGTGCTCCCTTAGAAAACTACATTTCTGAGAAGAGCCACGTAATCTTTTCAAATCGCAGTTTATACTTCTCTGTCTTTTCTTGGCTTGTTCTTGACATTAAAAACTGTTGCAAACAACTATGCCATCAAGGATGATCTACAAACCCAAAAAACACAAGAGGAATGGGTTTTTAAGATGAAAAACAATTGGTGGTGTTCTTGCTCCGTGGTTGTCTTGTGGTTGAAATCTGGTCTGCACTATTGATAGAATCATTAATTACTGCAAATAATTTATAATTGTTTTCGGAAGTCAAATTCCCTCATTCTTCCCATAACAGTTTTGAGCATACATCACAGCTTTGCACCACAGCCACAGAGTGGGATCCTCATCCAAGATATGATCATTATGTGTATCTCAGACAATTAATTAAAAAGTACATTTGCCAGCAAGATTCATTATTGAGAAGTAACTCAGAGATTCATATGACTGTTACAAGCAAAAAAAACCAAAAAGTAATCAAGGACTCAACTGTTGGACAAACATTTACCTATGTGTCTATTAATTAGTTAACCAGTAAAGTAATTCTCACAGCTTTAATATGGAAGCTATTGAGTGGAATGTGTCTATTTTAATTCCATTTCTTAGCGGTTATGTTGTTGCCAGTTCCCAGAAGCTCCCTTCATTTGATATTTTTCTGAAAATCCCAGTTTGGAATTAGATGAGAATTTAATCTCTAATTTGGAAAACAACATGAAGAAGAAAGATGCAAGTACTGAAACCAGGAGTTGCATCTCAAGAATTCTAAATTATAGAAGTTAAATTAAAAGAGCACAAATGTAATTTTTAATCTAAAAGTTTGTAAGCAGTACCTAGACTATGAAGGATGAACTGGCAAACTGAATGTTTTTGGGTGCCTGGGGTTGTCAATTCTTCAAACAAAAGTAAAAAGTAGTGAATGAGAAGGGTTTATTAAACAGGGAAAAACTGCTCTACAGCATTATGCGAGTAAGGTGTATTTCCTCACTTTCACTGGCATTTACAGTTACAGGGTTAAATGACTTTGAGACCCTGCTCCTCAGTTCCAAGGCATACACTGCAAGCCATAGAAAAAGGAAACACTTCTTATAAATCACAGTGTCACAAAAGTTGCAAAAATGACTGCATTTTAGCCTACAGCGAAAAGATTATAGTTAACGTACCAAGTACGAAATCTGTTAAATTCAAAATTTTTCATTTCAACAGGGTCTCAGGACATGTGAAGTTTTCTCATGTGTCTTTAGAGAGACAAAATGGCCATGGGCCTACGTTTTTAACCCAGCAATTTCCACTGCCATTGCTTTAACATAGTGTTCAGTTTTGTAGATTATATAATTATTTTCATTGGAAAGCACATTCTAACATCTGGGAATCATTTGAAAGAATGTAATCAACTTTGTCCTTTTTTTTTTTTTTTTGGAGAGTATCTTCTGTTAATATTTAACCCATAACTGATTGCATGATTTACCAGTTTAACCCTGACCAACTTGCGAAATTTATCATCCTTGGTTGTTACTACACAAATCTATCACAGTAACAGAACTTTTTTCCAGTTCTGTCTGTGTACAATGCTGTTCTTGTCTATGACAGGCTGCTCCATTCATGCTGCCCTGCTGTGTTAGTGGGGCTAACACTGAGAACAGGAATTTCCTAAATGTGGTGGAACCTTTTCAGGGTGAAGGTTATTTTTGATTGCAAAAATCCTTTCCTTTTCAACAGTGGGTCAAATCCCAACATCCATTCTTACTTTCTACAAGAAGTTTTATGTTTTCAGTCTTCAGTCTATCGAATACATGGTATTATGTAGTATCATGTGACTCAGAAAACCCTTAGAAATTGATCAGAAAATATTAGAAGAATGTAAAGGTGATTATAAATAACTATGCTGCATTACTCCCGGACTAGGATCTCAGGATTTTGTGACCTCTTACAGCTTCCCAGACTTTGCCCAAACAACATCCAGTTATTTTTCAAAACTCTAGTGGACCAAACCAGTGCAAGGTTTGTCTTACCCTTATTTTCCATAGCCCCTCCCCCTGCCCATGAGTGAACTGTGAGGTCAAAGAGGAGCTGGAGAAAAGGCCAGAAAGAACAATACAGCAATAGAAAGGGCGATATGCGTCTTTCAAATAAGGTCTAGGAAAGGTCATATAGCAAAGAAGTGAGAAAAAAAACCCCAAAATAAAAGGGCAGGTGCAAGTGAGAGAGCTATTAAATCAGAGATGAAATCAAATTAGGGAATAAATCAAACTATAGAGTCTAGACAGAAGAAAAGGTTTCAGTCCCTAAAAGTGCTGGGAGAGAGAATATATCAATGAAGACAAGATAAATTAGGATTTGCACACTTGCAGTGAAAGAGTGCCTGGTAGAGCACATCTTACAGGGGAGGAAAATGCGTGGGGGAAATTTGTCTCCCGGGTGTACAATGAGTATGCAGAAATAAGATCAAAATCAGTTTGTTGCTTGATTCAGAGGGACCAGCTCTGATCACTAAAATATTGAGTCTCCTCATGATGGAGGAGAGCAGCATCCTCCACCTAGTCAGAGACCCAGTATTGATAATAACACCAAATGTTCGTTCCCAAAAACAGAGAAAATGGGGGAGTTGAAAGAGTTCTCCAGACATAAATCATCCCATAGTTATGCAGAAATTGAATCTCCCTTCCTGCCACGCTAGCACCACAGGCACTTGGGGGTTTGATTTAATTTGTCTTGACCATAAACTTTCGTAAAGATAAATTTCTGCATTTTTTGAGAGATCTCATTCAGTTGAAGGTAACGGTTGTGATGGTTGCATACATGGAAGATGGATGGTTTTGGTGGTGTCTGATCCGCAGAGCAGTTACACTGTAACCATGCATATTATTGCCCCTGTAATTGCATCCATCATACCTCCTGTAAAAACAAACAAATGGACTCCCATATTCACTTAAAACTAGATAAACAACTGTTCTTTGGCAATGTGACAGGTACTTATTGCCTGCGAGTAGCCCATAACAGATAGGAAGGACAAGGATTAGGGTGGATTTGTAAACCATAAATTGTAGAAATCCACTCATGAGTCTCCAAGCCAGACTCTTCCCTTAACTTTGCTTGAGTTATGCCCATGGATAAATCTGTCCTTCTGTCAAAACTCAGTGAAACTTTTTGCCGTCTCCTTTTACTGTGTCAGTCATTTATGTTCTAAAAGCTAGAGCTTCAGCAAATCTAAATTAGCCTGGCAATTTTTTCCTCCTGATTTGTAGAAGGATGAAATGTTGCATTTTCTATGGCTCTGTTTCGCTGTATAAAAATGCACCAGATGAAATTCATGCTGCAGAATTGTGATTTTATTCATGTTGGTTCTGAAAAATTGCCTTTTCTAAAATATGTATATAGATACATAAAAAATCAAACTTCTGCTTGTTTTGCTTTTGCCCACTATAACTGAAACTACAAAGCAATTAACCAATACAAAGGAACCCCAACAACCAAAAAACCCCAAGGATTAGCTAGCACTCTAAACACTAAATTACTGCATGGGTACACTAGTTCAACATTAGAACAGATGTGACATTACTCATTTAATTTACTTGAACCATGTGGATAGTGGGAAGCTAGCAAGCTGAATGAGGAAGTCCACACAGGAGTTGAAAGCAATTTAGGTCACAGAGACATTGCAGGCAGGTCTGACAGCAAAAGATGAACAGTCCCTCAGCTCTTTGGTTTTCCTCATCTGCCAGACAAAATGTTTGAGTGCACTTCTAAATTCAATCCAAAGTCTCTCAGGGTTGAAACCATCGCAGGCTCACCAGAGCTTTGCAGCCTGCACAACCTTGCAGTAAGCAGACCAAAAGACCAAAAGCACTTTTTAAATTTGGAAACTAGGTTTTATTTGAGTAAAAGCTAAAGCAATAAACTTGTTATGGAGGAAGTCTAGAAGGAAATACAGTAAACTAAGAGTTTGTAAATTAACTTCCTCCTGCACTATATCTTGGCAAAACAGGGACATTCTGACAGGGCTGCTTGGAATGTCAGCAACTCAGTGATGTTTGGGCTTGTGAAAAAATTTACAGTCTGTTTTGGTTATTACACCAAAAATTTTTCTTTCTGTAATCTCTGTCGAACCTGTGTTCCCCGCAGTGCTCAAAAGTGTCTTTCAGTTCTTCAGGCTCTGTGCTCCTTTGCTGAGTCCATCATACTCATCTTACATCCAGAAAGGTCCCTTTTTCTGCTCCTGATAATGTTCTGTTGTTTCCTCAGAGTGCAGGGCCTTACTTTTCTTCAAGGTTCCTTCTGACTCAGAGCAAAAGAAGCAAGGAGTCTTCTGTTGTACTCCCCTCTGAAAAAAAAAAGCCCCAAACTGGCATGCATTAACATACGGTTCCCATAAATAATGGAAGTCTTTACAATAAGCTCATGTCACCAAGGGAGGGGTTAATAAGCTCATCCCACCACCTATGATCCAGTGGTAATCAGATTCAGTTATTAGCACCAATTACAACTCATTTTTAATACCTGTTGCCTTTCAGGAGCCCAACTCCTATCTGCACACCCAAGTCTTTGGGGAGGCTCCTGTTCTTCTCCACATGTGTCCCTTCAACATTTCCCTTCCAGTTTAGGGTCAGGCTTGGAAAATCTTAGGTTTGTGTGCCCTCAATCAGATGCTCTGCAAAGGATGAAATTTTTCTGAAGGTGAGACCATCCATCTGATCTGCATTTAGATGGGTAAAGTCTTCAGATCACACTTTCCTTGAGCAGGATGGTTATTTGTGACCACTAACTGGGAGCCATTGGGATGCCTTCAGCATCTGCACTACTGCCTCCAGATGTAGATCTTTGTTGCTTTGACCAATCTGTGTCTAATTTTCCCTCATGTCTTCCTGCAAACAAGCCTTACTTTGATTAATCTGTATATAATTTTCCTGTACGCCTCCCTGTAAACAAGCATTGTATTTCAGTTTAACAACAGCCTTAGCAATGATGAGCATAATACATAGCAGGGGGAGACACAACAGCAGGGTGGCAGAAGCAGAAGAAAGCTACCTGGAAAATCTGAGACATAGTTTGAGCACTGGTTCATGTTTTCTGACTTTAAAATGGGACAGGCAAGAGTATATGTGTCCAAAGGGACTAGAGGAAGCGGAGTCAAACTAATAAGATAAAGGCAGAAATGGAACAAATGACGAAGATGTCACATGGGTAGGGCAGTATGAGGGCACCAAGAGATATTAAGGACTGAAAAGGATGCTGTTCCTCCTCAGATGGAAAGTGGTTGCAACCAAGATCAGATTTAGTGACTAAATGACCAGAAGCAACAACATTTTTTCCTTTTTTTCTATGTTTTGTGGCCTGTGTGACAATAGTTTATTCTTCTAAGTCACAGCAACTCAACCTTACATCCTTTCCTATTCCAGGAAGGCAAAACATAAATGAATAATGAAGCTTTCCAGAATTAGGGTGTCAGTGTAGATCTAGTTCTGAAATGAATCCAGCTTTTTGGAGAACATCCCTAACAATTCACTTAAGTTTGAATCATTGATGTTTCATTGTTTTGAGTTTATAGTTTAACAACAAATAGTTATTTCTTCTTGTGGAAATGTTGGGGGGTACAGATCATTTCACACAAAGGGGTTACTCTCCTTTGTTTGTTTTTCCTTTCCTGTGAAACACTTAGCACTGTTCTTTGGAAAAATCTCGGCTATATGCTGCGTTTGAATAGAAGTAAAGAATGTGACAGCTAGCAGGGGACATAGCAAGGTGCCTGGTGTGGTTGTTTCACTGTGTGTTCCTCCTTTTGATTCTTTTACAATGTTCTGTACAAAGACAACTACTGCAGATTGAAAAATGCATCTTGAGAATATTAAATGTATCCTGCATATTCAACACTGAAAATAAATATCAGATTCTCATACTATTGTTTAATAAATTTGACCCATTGTGTGTCATTTTCCTAGCATGGTTTGTCTTTTCTCTCTTTTACCATTTAGCAATTTGTCTGCCTCTTTTCTTTCTTTTTAATTTTAAGATATTGCAATCATCCTGGTATTGTTCAAATGGAAACAGGACTTCTCTTCTTGCAAAGTCCCCAAGTGAACTCTGAAGCAAATGGAATATAGTTGCTGTTTTCTGATATTTACTCGGATCTAAAACATCATATAATTCACACTGTAACAGGCTGCATTTTACAATCAGGAGGCCGAATCCATGGCTGGCACAACTCCGCTGAACTCACTGCAGTTGAATTAGATACTGCTTTATTGTATTGCCTTGTGAACCTATATATATTGTAAGTGGATGTGCTGCAGTTCTCGGAGTGGAAATATCAATGCCTTTCAATAGTGCACATATTTAAGTATAACTCCAAACTGCTCTGATTCCTTTAGGGGCATTATGTTAGTTTTATTAATGAGTGGGAAGGGTCTTTTCTCCAATATGCTTCAATAGCCTATGCTGGTAGAAAGGCTGTATTTTTGAGCGGTTTTCAATTGTAAAATTGGAAGCATCTCTATGATGTAACCACTTTATGAGGGTATTTGAAACTGTAACTGTACTTCTGGGTATGAGATCACATCATAGGTATTGACCAGTGTGATTATTTCATTGCTCAAAATACCTGGGGGAAATCACTTCTGAGAATTATTTTGTTATTTTAAATGTGATTCTGTGCTGCATATCCCACCCACCTCCAAACCTGGCCTTCAACTACTTGGACTGTCCTTCCCCTCCACTCAGCCAACGTTTGCTTTAGCTGAAACTTCTTTTTGATTTTCTGTTTCCCAAATGAAAACTGTTTCCCCATGGATCACCATATATACATACGTTCATCAGTCTCCCACCAAGGCCTCTCATTTCAGGTCTGAACTTGAACTGATGCTTAGTTGTGATCACCATCTCTCACTTCTGTCTATTTTAACCATGTCTATGCCAGGAAATGGGGCATCCAGAGTTACTGATATTGTTTAATTATTAGGTTACTTTTACCACACCAGCCACCACTCTTGCAAGTGGGGATTTAGGGAACAGCGCTGGACGCTGATGGTTCCCAGTGGGCAGCAAGGGTCAAACAAGAACTTCAAGGAGGATGGAATTCTACTGTGTCCACACGAACTGTCACATGTCCCTTGCTCTCCCGAGCTGTTTCACATATTATCAGAGGTGTAGCTGATTTCTAAATTCTAGGGGGTGTGATTACAATTTTCCTGTTCTGACTGGGAAATGATGATCTGGACTGGGACTACCCCATAAGTAACCATCAAATGTGCTGAGGTAAGAATTGGGATCTCATTTCAGTCGTAGGCTGAATATGCTGATGAAGAACTGCCTTTTTCCCAGCTTTTAGTACAATGTTAATCAAATGAGTATGAATATAAACATGATAACAAATAATCTTATTTTTAAGTCTTAATTAAAATTACATTTCACCTTTGGAAGAAAGGTTATACCTTAATGTTGTTTATTCTGGCTTTCTCACACACACTTACTGTGTATGAAACTATCACTCCAGGTGATGAATATGCAGAAGTTGGTGGATTTTAGAAAATAAATTTTTCATTAAGAGAAAGAAATCACACTGCGGTTTATAAAAATATTCTGAAAATTTATTGCTAGCAGTACCTAAAGCCAATCATCAAGTGAGCTGTAAAAGTTCTGTCTAGATGATTCAGTTTTTCAGAAAAACCTCTGCATTGTTCATATCTGTGTATCCAGTTACTTGGATTTCTCTAGATGTTTCCTAGGAAGCACACAGAGAAAACACAAAAAAATAACAAATAACAAAGTAAATGGGTATCTAAAATTATGTAGCTTTTACATGTCTTGAATATATAGCTACAAACTTTGATTAATACCGTTACAGCTAACAACACCCGTTCTTTAAACAATCAAGAAGCCTTATATTATCACACAGGAACATGTGTCCATACGCCGTTAACTCCCCCACTTGCACAGACCGTAAGGGTTAATCCATATGGAGGACTAGCTAATGATAACAGTAGTTATTCAGCTACTGATCCTTAAAAACACTCTCATCCTTGTGTAAGGTATTTGTTCATGTGGACTGCTAGCAGTTCTTTGTATGCTTGCTTCTTGGCTGGTTTGCTACCTTGTAAAGCAAGTCTTACTCATTTATTCAACAATCTGTGCAAATTTAACATCATTTGGTTAATGAGTTCCCTGCCAAATTCAGAGAGACAATTGTATTTAACTAGAAACCTCATTTTAATACCCTATTTAAAAGTCTAATTGAACCATCACTATTTTGCCTTTGATTTGTTGTATCTTTGTGTGTTGTCTTGGAGATTTTGATGTTACTTTCTTCCAGATTTATTGATATTTATAACATGGACAACGTGTTTCTAGAGACATTAAAGGGTGGAGAAGTACTCTCTGATGGGATACATTTCAGGTTTCAAAAGGTCTAAGGAGGACACTTCACGTCTGTAAGATGGAGATGCTCTATTAATGAAAATGTTAAAAGAAAACAAGCAGCTAAAACTGGAGTACATGTTGTGGCTATCATTTTCATGGAATTAACCATGGAACTTCAGGTTCAAAAAAAAGAATACTAAACCTAAAGC
This sequence comes from Pipra filicauda, assembly GCF_003945595.2. Lineage (NCBI taxonomy): Eukaryota > Metazoa > Chordata > Aves > Passeriformes > Pipridae > Pipra > Pipra filicauda. The sequence goes on from NW_024104310.1 coordinate 2,305,366, forward strand.
CAACTCTTTGAAGATTTCAAGAAAAATAAATATGTTAACATCTGCAAATAATCCCTTCTAGGAGCAAGAAAAATACATAGGTTAATAATAAAAAAAGTTGAATCAACAGGCATTCTCAATAAGGCATTTTGACTGTAAAATATTGAAATGCCTCTTGTAAAAAATGTCTAGTTTTTGGTAAATACTGGGATGGGGTACTTGCTGGCAAACTACTACTGTAAAAAGACTATAGGATCTAGTACAGAATTTCCAAAATACTGAAATCCAAAGCATAGTCATCTCACATGCGATAGGCCTCTTTATAAACAGGATGGTTCTGATGCCATAAAAAAATCCCAGGTTTTTCCCAGTCTAATAAAAAAAAAAAAAAGACAGACAAGTACAGAGAACAGTGATTTTTACCAGTTTCATTCCTTTTCAGTGTTGTAGTAATAATCATTGGAGAAAACCCAGAAAGATGTAAGCAGATTACTTCAGGACAGCTGTGTTCTCTTTATAGTTTATTACTAGGATGGCCCAAAAGCCATGCTTTATCTTTGTAACAGGAGCAAGGCATCCATTTTCTCATGCACAGATTGAATAATGTTACTGCCATATTTTATTTCCAAATTAGAGGAAATGTCACTCAATGTTCATATTTAAAATGAGAAGGAAGAAAAGCATTCCGTTCATGCAGTTTAAAAAAAAAAAAAAAGTAAAATCTGTTAAATATCCACTGACATTTGTATGAACTTAAAGCAAAGCATACATCACATCTTGGACTAGTACAGTTCACATATCATATCAGCTAACATATATCGATTTTTAGACTGAAATATTTTGATTTTCTGTGTGGTAAACAATTTCACTGGTCTGTTTATTATGCAGAAGACACAGGCAAATCTTCTGGAGCCAGAGATCCAGGATGCAAAGATGCCCTGTGTGCAGCCCATAGACCTAGTGAAACATCTCACAGTAAGTCCAAGGTTCCAGCAAGATAAACTGTACCTATATGTGCATATCTGCAAATACAGAGAATTCAGCTTCCTTATGAGAAACCTAGAAATTATTTGGCCATCTGCTCTGCAGATCACTCAGTCCAAATATAAACAATTTGGACTGAACATAAAGGAGATTTTTTTTTATTTTCTCTCCCACACACATTCAAAACTAATCTTGAATTTGAAATCTTTCATTCAAAATTATAGTCCAGGCTACAGTCCCTACTGGAACTGATATAAAGCATTACCTATAAAAGTAATTAAAGTGTTGGTATCTGCGTGCACTTCTGAGTGGCTGGTCTATATTTGATGTATATCTCTGTTCCTGGTTCCATTACAGAAAGGGACAGTACAGAATGAGCTAACTGGCAGACATCTCTAAGGATCCTCCTTTGAAATCAGCAGGAATTTCAGCAGAGTTTTCTTTCTTCTCTGCCTGCATGGATAAAATCCTGGCATGCTTGAACCTGCTGTGCTTGTGGCTGCTTTCGTCAGTGCTGGAATCTGCTGGGCGTCTTTTAGGCGCTCAGGAGCATCCCACACAAATCAGGTTTCCCAGCCTCTGGTTTTTGGCTGTCCTGGCAGCAACACCAGCTTCAGGTCCTTCAGAGAATTTGGGCTCTGTTTGGTTTTTAGGAAAACCTAGTTGATTATGTTCTCAAGATCTTAACACTTCACTTTCAAATATTTTTCCTGCCAGCTGTTGATCCTGCAAAGTGCTGAGCACTGTCAGCAGTCACAGGGCTTTAGCTGGACGATTACATCTTTGCAGTGCTCCTACCATGTCCCACCACTGGAGCTGGAGGCTGAATAGCTTTGTCCAGGTAGACTTATCCTTCCACAGCAAGGAAATAAAATATTCACAGTACGTTATAATAGCTGTCCGTCTGAGCTGCTTTAACACATCCAAATAACTGTCCTATTTTTCAAACAAGCCAGCAGCTTCCCTGAGTTTCATTACCTGTATCAATCTTAGCACTATTGAAATAAAAAGAAGAGCTTTCAGATGTGAGAGAACAAGACTAGATATTTTCCCATGGGGCACCTCTGTGCACAATAATATCTTCACTTCAATATTTTTTCTGCGTCTCTTTCAAGTTAACCACATCCAGACTGTGGACATGCCAGGAAATGCCATTCTGGGACTAATTTACTGGTACTGAAAATGTTATTTCCAGAACTGTCACTTTCCAAGGGAATTTTGAGTATCCACAAGTATTTCAACTGTAAGGATCCATTTTCTGACATTTGGGATCCATCTGCACTTCAGTCCAGCTGGAACCAAATGGGCCCCATCCATCTGTAATCTCCCTGAAACTGTCCAGGACCGTCAAGGAAATTGCACGATGACCACACTGGAACCAGTGTTGGTGTTGGCTGGTATGGTTCAATGCTTTGTGAGGAATGGGATTTAAATGAGATCATTTCACTACACTTTTGGTGAATTCTGTTGGGAAACATCTGGAGGCAATGATTTCATTGCCCTATTATTAGTTGTATTATGGGACACAATAGAAGCAGAAAAGAATAGGGGTTGTGTCAGAATTTTATGTAAAATTGTTCTCTCCTGCTCAGGGATCAGCACTGGGTCAACAAAAGAGGGATCAGATCTGAATCCCAGGAGCTGGCTAGAAATGGAAGGACACTTCAAATGGGGCTCTACTGAGGCTGTTTTTGTCTTGGTTTTTTTCATTAACAGATGAAGGAATATACAGATGACAGAATCCCAGAAGGGAGCGCAAGAATATTTGCTGCAGGGCAGCCCTTGAATACAAAACAATCTTGACAAGCTGGAGTCAGTCTGGGGGAAGTACTGGGTAGCACACCTAGGCAGAGTTAATCATCTGTACAAACACATAACCTAGAGCAGGCAACTCAGTAGAGCAGGACATTACAGTGAATCAGCCTGGTAAGTCAATAATTTCAATCTGTTGTCCCATGTTCTTCTTTGCAAGCACAGCTGGAAAGACAGGTGAGACTGATTTTCTGCTGCACACAGCGCTATTTGGAATCAGCAGCAGACTTGCCGGTCTGAGACATTTTGAGAAGGGTGGTGAGTCCAGAATAAAGGAACTGAGAATGATCATAGATCTAGAAAATGTAGCTGATTGGACTGACTGAAAGAACAGATGATGTCTAGTATGAATAAGAGATAATGGGGAGGAAAACACAGTAATAGTCACCTAGGTATGTGAAATTCCAGTGCTGGGAGAAGTTAATATAGTCTTGTGCTTTGGACATGAAGTAATAGGTTGAATTATTACATGGAAAAATGGGACAGGACATTTGGAAAAACTCTCAAATTGTACAGACAGGAAAGAAATAGGTAGTCTGCAGAACCAGTGAAGCTTCCAACTGTACGGATCTTTAAAAACTAGGGTTCTTAAACATCTTTCAGATAAGTCGCAGTTAGAAATGATCCTGCTTTTGGACTCTCCAACTTTCTGATCCTTCCAAACTGGAGTAAGATGGCCATGGTCTCAACAACATTCCCAAACAGCATTTTTCCTTCAGTGAAACTGCAATCCACCAGTGCTCTTCAGGTCCACTCTGAAAACAGTTGAAAAGAAACAGAATAACTGAAATTAACTAAGATTTCACAAGGAGGATGATCTTTGAAGAAGAAAGAAACTGTGATCGATGGGAGCTGCCATTGTTATTTATTTAAGAACTATGAGATTGTCTCTGGCACTGCAGAAGTAGAAGGGAAAAGTGGCATCTTACCTTCTGTTCCCCTACTTAACCAAGATCCAGATCTACCTCTTTTGCTGAGAAAATTCTATGACTTCTATGACTTTTTGAGGCTATAAAAATAGAAGGATTGGCTAAACACTTTTCAGAGATGACTTCCTGTAAGAGATATTGTCTGCTAAGCCAAAACTCTCCTTTGCAATATAAACTCCATAGTAGTTAGCGCTTGTCTTGGTCTCAGTCTTATTTGAGATGGGTCAGCTGAACATCTTCTAGGATTTGTTCTGGCCCTAAGGATTATTTCCTTACAGTGCACCCTGTAAGGAAAATAACTTTCCTACCAAGTGAAACAAAATAACAGAGTCAAACAAATAAATACTTCACAGCAATCTTCAAATAGCTTCCTCAGGGGAGAAAGAAAAGGCTCAACAAACATGCCTTTCTGCATGGTCCTGAAAGTCAACAGTTCTCCTCGGTCAGGTGAAGGTGTGTGATCTGGTAAGCCAGGTACACTGGCTGTTAAAAGAGCACCGGGGACACTAGATCTGCCTCCTTCAGAGTTGAAAGAAAAGTTTCTGTTGCTGTGCAGAGACCCTTAGTCAGGTTCTTATTTGGAAAAGAACTAAGTGACAAATTTTACCTTGCCCTGAAAGAGCCAGGAAGCACCTGAGGACCCTCCTGCCAAAAGAGGAAAATAATCCCAAACAAATAATTCATGACCCTTGTTAAATTGTAGGGGTAATGAATGACAATCAGTGCCTTACAAATGGGATCTGCAAGAGGAAATTATTCCTACAATCCACTGGTGCCTCTCCTTTGGATGGTTACTGATTTGCTTAGATTTTTTTATTTGCATATTTCCAGCCCCTCAATGCTTCTGTGAATTGCTGTCTCTGCCTCCTCTTTACCAACAGCTGGCCATCCAACTCCCTCTAAGCTGTCTGAAAAAATTTACCCTCCCACAAGTACGTTGTTTTGTTTTTTGGATAGACAGTGATAAGTGTCGAGTGTAAAAGACTCTTTGATAATTTAATTCACTTTGCTGAATTATGATTCTGCATGCTCCATTAGTTCAATCACAAACCAGCTACAATAAGAATTAGGTCTGTTTTGCAACATGAAGCAGACAAGGCTGTTCACTGGAGCAGTCAAGGGTGTTTAATGTTACATTTGTTGTTGACTTTGAAACAAACACATGTGCATTGGTGTACAGCAATCCGAAAGTCCCATGCAGATGTAACATCTCAGGGATCCTGGGTTTGTGTTCAGAGATGGATGTGACAGAGAGGCAGCAATGCCAAGCAAGAGCCTCACATAGCTGTGCCAGTGGCATCAGGCAGTACCTGTGGGGAAAGTGTCTTCAACTTTGTAGGAAATCAAAGGACTCAAAAGTGAAAAATACGAGCTTCCATCATGAGTAGGAGTTGTCTGAGGAGCAGTAGATTTAGACAGAGAATACGAACGAGAGCATTTGAGGAGGGATGTCACTCATCTCAATGCAGACTTGAAGGTTTGAAAGAGGAAACTTCATGTCACTGGGTTACATTTCATATGGAATTCTGATCAGCTTTCACTTCTAATAACATTTACTTTGACCTTAGTAGAGCAATTTGTGACAGAGAGGTAATCTCGGCTTCTCCCTCATCACTTCTTCCTCATCACTCTTTCACTGCACATTTTAACACTTACTCATGAGAGGTTGGCTGGGAAACCAGAACCAAACACCACCTAACTGTGGCTGAGTGCCAGCCTACAGCTACAGTCCAAAGCATATATTGCTTAAGAACCTCTTCAGTATTTATTTTGGAAAGCGTCATCACTTTCAAAATTAAGTAGTAAAGTATTTAGCATACCGTCTCTTACTTTCCTCTTGAAGCCAGAATTTTCACAGGAAGTCCCCAGTCAGAAAAGTGTTCTTGGCAGGGAAATTGCTTTTAACCCCTAATACATTGTACACTTAAGCTATAAAGGCCTAGGCTGGTCAAGAGGACAAGCCAAGAGCTTTATCCTTAAACAGCACTGTGTGACATGGAGACAGGTGAGAATTCAGTGATGACAGCTCAGAGTTGTCCCAGCACTCTCCTTATCACAGAAATGGTGCAAAGCCATTTTTGACCTGTTGGAAAAGTTGCCCCACTTGGTAACATATGACGGCACTACAAAATGTTTGCCATTTACATATAACTGGGGACAGTAAAAGGATTTTACAGTAGTAAATTATACATCTTTTTTGTTTTGCCAGTCAATAAAGCAGACCACACAAATTGCTTTTTGGATGTGCGTATTGAGAAGCAGGAATTTAATTTATTGCTTGATGTACCTTTTCTTAAACAAGAAAATATCTCACTGCCTTAAGTTCTAGTGAGCTGGTAGATCTTTATGCTTTCTTGCTTTTCCTGTGAGGCAGCTTATAGACTTGAGCTGCTTCATCCAGCACATTTGCAATCTGCCATGTCCAAGGACACGCTGTAAAATCTATTGAAATGCATACAAGATATCCAAATTAGGTCGCAACTATTAAACAAATATTAATTGAACATATTGTTCAAGATAATGATCTGTTTCCTGTCAGAGGCTGTTGTGTCTTTCAGATCTCGTGTTGTTATTTTCTAATATTTACATTACAATGGCAGCTCAAGGTCCCAGCCAGATGACTGCTGTTTTGTGCAAGCCTCTGCCCACGTACACACCAAAAGGGCAGCAGCCCCTGCCCCAAAGAGCTTATTACTGATGCCATTACCACAGAAGTTTCTTATTGACATGTTTTTATATTGTAAGGTTCCATTATACTAAGGCAGCAATAAACCTATGAACCCCATACTATTTACCGATTGGTTCAATGCATATCTTTTAAAATGCAATATAAGTGTCTAAACTGCTATAAATACATCAGTATTGCTGCTTATCTTGCTTGTTAAACTGGCAGCTTTGTAACCTCAAGACACTGCAGCTGTGTAATCTTTCACATCTATCTGGCACAAGAACCATGTTTTTTTTTCTCTCACTCTTTCCATGTATGAAAAAGGTGCTCCAATATACTGCCTGTAAACAAACTACAACTGCTACTGATTGTAAATATGTTTGCTTATCTATAGAAATTCTGGGCTGTAAGGCAAGATAGGAATTTCTATAGGCATTTGGTATTCTGATCTTCAATCTAAACTATCTGCGTAACAACAAAGAAATAATGTTGTTTTCAGACATGAATCAAAATCTCAGTCATGCTGGAACTCCATTGAGAAATCCTTGAGTATAAGATGCTTTAAAATATTCAAACAGAGTTTTTAAACATTGGTGTATTCAAAGACAAAAAGTCTAATCCACATATCCTATGATGATACTGCATTTGTCATGTCTAAGAAGGGAGAAGATACTGGAGACCCTATTCTTAACGAAGACATCTATGGTTCCTGTTACCTTTTCCAGGGATATAGTTGTGTTTTGTGCTGGACTTAGGTTGTATGGCTGTGCTTATGAACAGCTGCAGTGGGGCCGGTGGCAGAAGTAATGAGTCCATTTTTACAGCTCAGTAGCTGTTTATTTTTTCTCTTCAGATGTTTAGTTTTCACTTAAAATAACAAAAGCAAACCCCAATTCCTTTTAGCTATAAGCAATTTTATGAGTCAGGAAAGAACCGTAATAACTGGACTGAGTAAGCAAGGAGTCACTCCAAAAAAGCCATCAAACTTGCACACCCGGGACTGGAATCTGGCCATGGGAATGCTTGATATCTGGGGAGATCCGCCAAGTTGGCCTGAAAAGCTACCCCTCAGAAGAATCTGGGCTGCTGGCTACAAATTATTAATGATTCCTCAAAACTTTGAGAATTTGCAGCCCTCTGTAAAAGGACAGCTTTCTGTCCAGATCATACGAATCTCTCCATCAGGAGAGATGTCAGCAAAACTGATTTTGAAGAACAACGCTATTGGCTACAAATCATTGATAACTGACCTCTTGGAAACTGAAGGCAGCACTGCCTTACACGTGCACAGATCCTGTCCCAGTGTGCAAGTCAAGTCTTGTGGGTGTCCTCTGAGGGGCAGTAAGGTAAGGGAGAGAAGAAGATGGTAAAGAAAGAAGAATTTAATTCTGTAGCATATTCCAGAGTTGACACTGGTTCTCGTTATCTGCTATGTTTCATGACTGACTTTTCTTCCGAGATGTTTCATTTGCATCATCATAGTTAATTCTGAAGGCCACAGTATGTTTTGGCATCCTTGCTGTTTTAGGAACCCAAGCAGTGCATTCTTTTTCTGTCTGCTCTTAGCAAAAAAAAATTTCTTATTTTCTTAATTTCTTATTTCTTATCTGTGCTTCATAAGTAATAAAAATTATATTTTTTTACTGTGTTAAACTCAGGATTTTGACTCTTAAATCCCTATTTTTTTCAATACAAATCTATTAAATATTCTCACCTTCTTACCTCATATTAAAGTAAATTACACCCACTGACGACTTCATCCCACTCTCTACCTTGCAGGGAGCTGGGAGAAAGCTTTGAAATGTGCCATGTGTTCATTCTGTAAGGAAGAATGTACAGGACATATGGATGTTTGTGGACCAAGCAGAGAGAGGGTTACTGTGCTGGGGGACACTGATCTCCAGGAGTCAGAGGCCAGTGGTGGCCTGGGTAGTAATGGCTTTTCTGCTTCACACAGGGAGGGAGAGGGAGGCAGAAGGTGGGAGGGAGAGAAGAGGTGATGCCAGGATCTTGTCTGGGTACAGGATTATGCTGCAGCCAGGATGTGACCCTGAGCTCAGGAGTGCATGTGGACACGCAAATTCGATAATAAGTCTGGGTTTAATGCCCTTTTCTCTTCATACTATGGTTTTGGGTTTTTTCTTTAGCCAAAATAACCTGTCTGTTCTTGCTTTGAGTTGGACCCCCTGCCCCTGGGAAGGCTAATCCATACATCGATGAGTCTCCACACAAAGAGTCTCTCTTTAAAAAGAAAAAAGGAAAAGTTTATCGTGGCTAACTTGGATCTTGGAATAGCAGGTGGCAATTTAATTGGAAGATGTAAGCTGCTTACTACTAATTTGCATGATTATAAGATTTTGTAATTGCCCTGTAAAAGTTAATTTGGCATTGGGTTCAGTGAAACTCAACAATGTTAGCAAGATATTGATGTGTGTGTGAGATTTGCTGTTGCTGTTTGATATGTTCCCCGCTGAAAGACCAAAGGAGAGATTTGAGGGGGTTATTTTTAAATATATACATGCACACACAGAGGTGAATCTCGTTGTAATGACCCCTGTGGGGGCTGGATAAATGCATGTTGTATCAAGGAGTTCATTGCAGCAGGAGTTGGTAATTTGTTCCTTCAATATAATGAGGAAATATCTGGTTGGAACTGAACATCGATACCTAGTAATTTTTATGAAGATTACCTCATTGATTAACATTTAACCTGCATTATAAAAAGAAAAGTGTTTAAGATACAAAAAATGTACACTTATATGCTAAATACAGCTTACACTGAGGAAAGTGAGGAAAAAAAACGATTTTGTATTTAGGTCAACCTTGTATTAGTGTTTGCTCTAATACAGCTAATTAGGAAGGAAAAATTTCTTTTGTTATTGGGCATGCATTAAGGGGAGTCTGAAGCAGAACTTATTCTAGTGCCATTTGACTTTGCGTGTGTGTGTGTACTGTCTGCAAGACACGTCTTGCAGGCTGCAATCTATAAAAGGTTTCTTCTGTGTGGTGAGGATCCCCCTCGGAGGTTTCAGAACAAGACTGCAGGAGCGAGGATCCATGCTGTGCTGTGGAGAGGGACAAGCTTGAATCTCAGATGTCTTGGCGGCCCAGGGCAGCTGCAGGTGGGTGGGTGTCTAAGTGCCTGCCAGCCCCCGCACCCGACTGCCTCCTCTGCCACTCCACAGGGAGCCCAGAGTGCGAGGACACCTCCGAGACAGAACAAGGTGCCCTTAAAAAGCTGAGAGAAATGCCAGATTTTCCACCTTCTTCCTTTTGTCTTCCCTGTAAGCTGGCAGTTCACAGCAGGTCACTTCACTGCCTCAGAGGGCTGTCAAGGGCAGAAATAAGATGTGAGAGAGGAAAGGTGTAGCAGGGGTGGTGCTAAAATACCAGATTCCCACCATATATCTACACCAGAAGAAAACAACCTACGCTTGACTGAGTTGGTAAGGTACACAAACACAAATCTCACTAAAAGTACAGTAATGGAGTTGCTGATGTTATATATTTTATTAGTAACTTGTCGATGTGATTCGGTGGGCTGGGACCCAGTGCTGCTGAACACAAACACAAACACACATCCATATTGGTTTTAGCAGGTAAAACAATTTCTGAATTCCTTTTTTTCTCCATCTGTTCTTGTTTTCCATTGTGTTTAGGGGAAAGAAAGAAGGGGAAAGTTGCACGTGATATCTGTGAATAGGATATCCAAGTTAGCTTCCATGAGCATGACGCAGATGGGTGGGTGTCTGTACACTGCTCTGCAGGGCATGAAGGAGGCACTAAAGACAAAGGAGCCAGGAATGGTTTATCTGCTATCCGCCAACAGTGGAAGGCCTTGCCAAAAGGGTGGGTGGATCAGGATGGCTGACCTGGAGAGTTACCCTTGCAACTGTTCTGTATATGTTAATAGGAAGAAGACCGGAAGATTCAGAATAAATTACTACTGCGAGTGAAAGCACAGGGAAATGTATGACAAAGATTTACATATTGCATTATAGTCCCTAGACAAATTCTTTTAAGTTGAGAGCATGGGATTGGTTTTCTAATGGGATGCTGAGAGATGTGTAGATAAAGAAACAATTAGGAAGGAAATTGGAAATCTGGAGATCTGAACCTGTCTTTTACTCAAACGCTTTAAAGTCATTCAGGTGTTCACAACTATTTAAATACTTCACTTGTTTTATTTGCCTCAAACAAAGCAGTGAAGCAGCACTGTCATAAAGAGCCCGGCCCTGCTCCAGCTGAAATTTGTCTGACACAGATAAAACAAATAAACCCCCCAGAAGCCCAACAATGCCATTTCATGTGCAACATTATACCTACTGAATGAGAGGAAATGTAGGCATGCATCAGAGTAAAGTACTCTTAAAAGCTCATTTGGATGGTATGTTTTTTACCTAGAGGGGAAACTACTGTATATGCAAAACTCAGATGAATATTTACAATATCCAGGAATAGGTATCGGAAAGGGGGGGGAAGGGGGAACATGCTGCAAACATAATCATCTTCTGAATGGTCCAAAACCAAATTGTTCTTGCTGCTGTTGCTGAGCAACAGTCCCACTATGGGATTCAACCTGTGCTAATGTACAGTGGGAGACCCCAACCTACCCAGAGAGTGAGAGATCAAAGTACCAGGGAAGGCAACAGAGGGGCCTGGCATGGCTGAGCTCCACTTCCCACCAGTTGTGACTCCCCTAAGTACACATTTTCTCCATTCTCCTGACCTTTTGCTGCCAACCTGCCCCCATAACAGACTTCAGATAAAAAGTGAAACAAGACCAGTACCAGACAGTGATGGTACCCTGCCTGTTGTTGTAGCAGGCCAGTTTGTACCTAGGACATTTTCTTTGAAGTAAAACATTAGCACTTCTTCTGAGGTGTTCAAAAGTGCTGAAACTCTGGGGAGGGAGAGAGAAGAGCAAATAACAAGTCTAAAAGAAAATTCATGAGATTTAAAAGCAGTGCTCCTCTGTGACTTCAGCTCTGAAGACCACATGTGCTCTCATTAGGTGGCAAAACAGTAAAAATCCACTGTTTAAAGGTATAGAAAATCAACTATATTTTGAAATAAAAATTCTGGAATTCTTAATCATCTGACACAATATGATGTCAGTTTTCATTCATTTCCTTCAGTGGGTTAGTCTTTAAACAATCAGTTTAGAGGAAAAGGAAACCACAAAAAAATTCATGTTCAAATAATGTTAATAGGTTGTTCTGAAGTAAAAAAAAACCACCCCCCCCAAACAAAACAAAAGAAACAAAAAAAATAATCAAAAAACCTAACCGAACAACCCAAAACAACCCCAAGCAATCCAAAAAGTGATTTGTCACTGGTGGGATGACTTCACACAGCTTACTGTACCGGGGTGTACGGGAAATGGTACATTGGAATAGAGATATTTCAAATGTGTATATGACAGACCTGATAATTTAGTCCTTGGTTGATTTTGCTGTGTTGTTCATAATGCAGTGTAAAGCTGGCAGTCCTCTGCGTGGAGGAGTAAATCTAGGTTTGCCCTGGTTTTCATAATCAATATGTTTTATAACACTATTTTTGCTATTTTTTAAAAAAACCGACATGTAAAGTCATTATATTTTGAAGTAACTTTGCCACCAACTTGGTATTTGTAGTATGAAACAAACTCTACCTACCTTTCATTCTGTATCCTTAAAATTATTATTCTACATGAACCTCTAATTGAAAATATAGTCTTTTAGTCTGAGTTATCAATGGACAAGTTGACCATTTACAGAAAAAGGCTTATAGGGAAGGAAAGAAGTAAAAGACTAAAATGAACAGCTTCAGCCAAAAAATGCTTTATTCGGGGGACCTTTGAAAGGTGGTACCCGGTAGCTGTCCTTAGTGATAAACCAGCACTGTCTGCATCCCAGTCCCCAAATTGCCAGGGTTGTTCTGACTGTGTGGATACATTTCAAAATCATCACAGCTGGATCTCACCTTAATATTGGACCAAACTGAGGGCTAAGTGTAAACGAGTGTAACCTTTCACATGCTCCAAATCAAGATCTCAGTCCTCCTGGGAGGCAGGAAAAAAAATAAAAGCCAGAAAGTGTAACCCCCTATAATTCCACTTCCTTAGTCCAAGAGGAAAACTTCCTTTTACAATACTGTAGAATAAAGTTTTCCTACTTGTTAGACTGGCTGCCAAGCTGCTGGTTTTGGGGTAGCAGTTTAATGGAGTTCCTCGCACTCACGACAGGATAAGTGGGAAATCGCACAGGAGCACAGAGGAAACTCTCACAATGTATTTCCCCCCTATTATTTCTCAGCCTATTTTGAAATTAGGAAATCATATGGAAACAGCAGGAGGATTCCTAGACCTGCACTATTTCCTTCCCCTGTGATCATGAAGTTTTATTGCTGCATGAGCCCTGCTGCCTACCATTTCAGAGGAACTCAGCAAGAGGTAAGGTTTTTCTAAGTGTGGGTGGTCATGTCCGTGTATTCAGCAGAAGCAATAGGGGTATTCAGCTTGAAAAAAGGCAGCTCAAGATGAAGTATGGAAGAATAATTTTCAAAGAAAAAATAATGAAGAACTAACAAAAGCACCCAGGGAATTCATTCTTTTATTTTTTTTCCCCTTTTGGTAATTGCCACAGAAGAGCCTGGAACTGAAATGACATCATTAAGTCAAGGTATCTCACTCATACACTTCTGGGGAAAATTGTATGAATTGAAAAGAAATTTCCCCAGGATTCAGCCTATTGCGTTGGAAAACTCTTCTACTGGTGAAAAACAGCCTTACATACAAAATGCCCTGTTTGCTGATACAGGCAGAAGTATAGACATTTTTCAATAGTATGGGATTTTAAATATCTAATGTTTTACTGTTATTTGTATGTGCAGATATTCACAGCCATATCCACCTTTATGAGTGCATTAACATCATCTGTGTCAGACCATATCAGTCATTCTTCAGAAGGCATGTACAAATGAGTTTCCTGGAAGGCAATTTCATCAAGACAAGCCTTTAAACTTTGCTTTTAAACAGATAGTGCATATTATTTCTAGGGAAAAAATGTTGACTATTGAATATTAGCAACATACTGCTCATAAATAGACAGCAAAGGAATACTGGCACACACTATGTAGTAGGTAATGTTAAGCCATAAGAAAAATCTTTCAAGAACTTCATATGACTGGAAAAATATAACCTTTTTTTTTCAACAAGTTGCTGATAGCTGAACTGTTCCACTCAGGATGGGTAATATTCCCTGTTCTATCCCATAGGTGTATCACAGAAATTCATAATGGCAGAACCCCATTCTTTTTTCCTTGCAATATTTGATATCCCCACAAGCGGTTCAGGTATACAAGCTACAGCATGCTATAGTGCAGGAGCGTTAGGATATAATCTCCATTCTCCACCTACAAGTAATCTCTCTGAAGATCATCAGGAAAGGAGTACCTCCAATTATTATACTACACTTGATTATTTTTTTCTGATACTAGTTAACTAAAGTTCAACTAGTAAAAGAAGAAAACACTCCCATTTTCACAAATTTATGTGTTTATTTGTTTATTACATATAGTCATGGAAAGTTGCTACAAGTAGAAACATACTTTAAAGTAGATAACTATTATCTAGTCTAAAATCTGATCATTGACATCCTAGTTTCAGAACATATGAAAAATAGTTTATGAAAAGCCTGGATCTTCCAGTTCCTTCAGGGAATGAAGTTAATGTTGGAAGGACAAATCTAGAAAATACTGGCATGGACAACTAGCCTTTTTTTAATGGCCCAACATTTTTATTACAAAAGTTATACTAGCAATTTCATAACCAAAGGCAAATTTCTCTCCCTTGAGCACCTGGATGCTACAAGCTTTTGTTTTAGTTTTGGTCCTCATTTCCTCCCCTCATGCTGGTTTTCAGCCTACTGTGGAGATGAATGGCATTGCAGTGTTCTTGAAAGCAGAAAAAATCCGCTCCTCTGATTTGAATCTACAAAGTAAGATGCTCTTCTCTTCAAGCTCTCCTCTGTGCTTTGTGTACGTTCAGATGGTTAGAACTGGATTAATTTATTTTCTACAGTTTCTGTTATCTCTTCTCATTCTGGGACTGTCACATCTCTTGCTGAGACAGGTATGGGAAAGGAGAACTTATCATTGCATTTAGATGGAATTTGAAGAAATATTTGGTCAAAACTATTGCTCTCCATCACATTTATCTTCATGATTCATGAGCTCTGCATTGCTATTCCTCCATGGCCAGGTAAGGAGGGAGCTCTAGAACTGTACCTATGATTTGCCCAGTTACTCAAAATAATTGGCAGCTAACAGAGAAGCATAAATTGCTTCTTTTTGTAAGTGATGCATTTCACACATCTCTGCTCCTGCTCCAAATCCTCCAAGAGAGAATAGTGTTGCTGTTCCCTACAACACTGCAAGTTAGCTTCTCCTTTAAATAAGATTTTAGGTTGAGGTTTCCCCTTTTGTGCTTTAAGACACCTTTTCTCCATCTTTGGACACAGGGGACATGTGAGATCAGGAGAGGGCAAAGGCAGAGGAGCCAGTACTCTCAGTGACTTTTGGCTGGTAGAAAATCTTAGTATGTAATCTTTTTGGAGGTTCAGCCTAGAGCACAGGGCAGCTTGTGTCCTGGCTTCAGCTTTTCAGGAGTGCCTGCAAGGCACAGCCACAGTTCTGTTTCCCTTCTGCAGCACAGTGCCATTACCCAGGCACAGTGGAGAAGTGAGCCCACATACACGGGATGCATACAAACTGCTTATTTTCTTTCTGTCGGGAGCATCACCAAATAGTCTCACTTTTCCCAAATAAAAGCAGATCTGGATTGCCGAGCTGGCAAGAAAAACAAACAGTAACCCTGTTTTAAGTGAAAACACTGCCAGATATCATGAGTAACACAGAGAAGTAGTGTCAGACAGATACTGGGGAAGAGTAGCTTATTAGTTTTAATAGCTTTTTTTTTACCTCTGGCTGTTTATGAGAGCAGTTAAGCTAAATAAGCCTTCCCCTCTCTTTTTTTTTTTATTGTGGAGCAATGCATAGTCTGTGCTGAATACCCTGTTATAACGATTCTTTGCATTCTGTCAACTTAATGTAGAAATCTAAATATCACTGAGCAGGTTGGGGTTTGGACCAGCCTTAATGAGATAATATCTCATAAGGGATTGATCCCACATACATTTGAGGGGCCTCACAGCTAGTGTTTTGCAATACACTGCAGATTCTGCAGCCTAGGAAAAGAAGCAGAAAATTAGTGAGATGTATGAAGAAATGCAGGATATAAACTCCTAGTCCCCAAGACATTTCATGCCCTGTAGATTGCAGACTCTTGTACCAGGATTATGCAGTCATTTATTTTTTTGTCTGCCAAGCATGGCTGACAAAATTTGACAGGCAGTATGCTTACTTATCTGTTTTTGCAAAGTAATGCTTTTGCACATTTTTCTTCGTTATAAGCTCTGAACAAGTGAAGTGCAATGTTCCACTTAAATAGCTTCTGCATGCAAACAGCAGTGTCACAAAGCCAGGTTGTAGGAAAAAATACAATGAGAAACAGAATTTTAAAAGCAGTACCAGAGAAGCAGGGCAAAACATATTTCCTTAAATATTATTTATCCTTTTCAAATAGTTGACTTTGTGCCATGACAGCTATGGAATACATTCCATGGTACAAAATTGTTTCCTGGGAATGAAAAAGTGATTGACACCTAAGTTTGAATTATCGTGAATCTGTGGAAAAAATGGGATTTTACACATTGACAAAGCCAGTAAAAGTTTTGAAAAGTATGTATTGGGACAATTTTAGTACAGAACACTCTAGTTTTTAAAAGCAAAATGGTCTTCGTGCAACAGGCTCTCATTGTGAACAAGGTGCCATTCAACAAGAAGGAAGTACTTTAACAGCTCAGTTATTGATGATGCTGAGTCAGGAGTCTGTGGATGTAAAGTCTCCATTTGCTTTGTCACTGGAAGCAGGGAATCAGCTATAATAGACAAATCAAAGATTTCTGATAAAATTGCACTGGAAATGAAGCATTTCTGATTAGAATGACAGTTCTGTTAGACAAGTTACAGACCAAGTACTGAAACCCTTCCTTAGCTATAATTCCTTGCCAGTACTGCATCAATCCATTCCAGCTTTAGTGACAAAAGAGGAACTTTTGTTTTCTGCCTCGCACTCCTCTTAGTCCTGGCACCTCTGAGAGACCTGTATGCATCCCTGCCGTGGCTGTGCACTCCAGGGCTGTTCACTTGCCCAGGTCTTTAACTCACACTTCTGCAGTGGAAGCCGTGTGTGGGCAAGGAGAATAAAACAACTGACTAGCAGAGAGTGCTGCCTCTAGTTTTCTCAAATACAAGTTGAAATTACATAAAGAATGAAAGAAACTCTGCTCTCCAACTGAAACAACTAAATGAAAACTAGGAGCTCATATCGGCAGAGCATTGTTTGGCCAGAAGATTGGCCTTTCACACTTACGGTGCTTGGGCTGAATTATCATTATGTGTTCCCATTACCTGTCTCTATTGTCTGGACACTATGAAAAAAATTATTCTATTCTACCTCTCTGCAGAAAAAGAAAGTCATAAGCCTTCCTTCATATCCTGAAAGAAAATATTTTTACTGGGCAATTCCTGATAAACATTTTTATACAATTACCTTACCTTCCAACTGTCAAGGTACTGTACAAATTTCAAGAATAAAGTGACCATTAGGAGGCATTAGCCAAGAAGTGAGAACCCTAATTACTTCTTCAAGTAAGCAATAAATGAAAGCAGCTGAGTTTCCGGAGGGTTGTCGCCTTTGCAGTCATTTTCAATAGACCTTTGTGACTCTTACCTGCTTCTATGTCAGATGAAGTGGAACAGTAAATGTAATGCACTTAGTAGCATTAGTCCTACTGTTTTGTTTCCTTCTTTAAAGAAAAGCTTACTTGATCTCCCTGCAGCCTCACCCTGTGAAGAAGCACTGAGAGTGTAGACTTGTTACTGTAAAATATCTTCTGCATGTGCAATAAAACCTGGATGTCCATATGGCCTCCAAATGGTCTCTGCTCAACCAAGAAACAATTGGGTTCTGTTGTTTTTTAGATAAAAGGGTATCAAAACCAGTCTGAGTCGTAGAGATAGGTCTGGTTTCTTTTACATTTAAGTGTATTCAGTTTTATGACTCAGCAGGAGAATAGCTGGATGCTTTTTTCTCCAGGGTGAATAATGTCCCTCCCTGCTATGGTATGACTTGATTTGTCGTAGCCCCATCTCTTATGTGTCAGTTCTGGAGAGGAAGGCAGTATTCCCCCAGGAAGAGGCACCACTGTCTTCCCGACAGACCTGCCACAACCAGAGGGGCATTCAAAGCACATGGTGCTGCAAACCAGGCAGAATTTCTAACACACACCACACTCTGCATCCTAGTTGCTTCATTACCAGTAGATTTTCATTCTATGAAATGGTTGATCTGCTACCTATCAATTGCTTGCCTTGGTAAATTAGACAATTTTTTTTTTAAAAGCATCTATATTCATGCACAATGTGTGGGTGATGTTTTTCTCTTCTTCTTTGTATAAGTATGGTCTATCCCCATTACAGCAAGCCTTTTGGGAATATTATAGGATTAGAAGCTCCTGAAAACTGATCGTTAAGTACTTATCATCAGGAATAACTGAATCAGACCAATTTTCTTTCATTTTTACTTTCAAGCAGATGATTTTGTAGGACAAATTTCTTTAATTGGATGTCTCAGCACTGTGAGATAAACACAAATTTTGTTTCTCTGCATAAAGAGAACATATATCACAGAAAGGATGACAGAGTGCAGTAATACTGTCCATTATATAGATATATCTTTCTAGCTCACACTGATTCTCTGCATTGGCTAGGGTTTTTAACACAAATGAAAGCATATTACCCTCAGAGGCTACCAGTTGGGAGTACATGTACCCTAATTAGCACTTTGATGTAGTTTTGTCCAGGTATCATACACAGCTTTAATCATAGCAAGCCATTGTCTGTGATGGTCAGCAAATCCCTAGGCCACCTTTTCATCTTACAGTCTGATGTCTCAGAGATAAATGCCTAGAAAGACTTTCTTTTAATACCTGCTTACTAGCAAGTGCATTATGGGAGGCTCACCTTGATCCCTAAGATGTAGAAATTGCTTGGAACAAAGACCCAATAATAATATAAAATTTTCTCCCAAACACATCTATTTCTCTGATCTTTTCTGGCTTATCAGCAAGTTTGCTGACAGAAAAAGTAAAAGTGAAATTTTATTTAGGAAGAGTGGTAGCAGACCAGGTCTCAAAGTCTGAAAGTCTGTCAAAAGCAAAAATATTATAAATTCATCATATATGAATCACATATACTCACTAGGGAATTTGCTGTTTCTCGCTTTATCTGTCATAGGGAAAGTCACACAACCAAAATGATTCTATTTGTTTTAGTATTATAACTAATCAAATGCAGCTTGTGACTCCATGGTTCGTGATGCATTCAGACTGACTCAGAAGATGCTGGAAGGAAACAAGCTGGGTCTGTACCTGAGCTTGGCTAAGGACCTGGACTCCCCATCTGCTTCCTTTTGCATTGCATAGGACACTGTTCAATTCCAAGATCTTTCTGCAAACTGTGGGATGGCTTGATTTCACTGAACTGCTCATGGTGAGGACCACGGATTGGCATTTTTACTGCAGACCTGGACAGGACAGATCTGTTGGCCTGGAATTACTATCAAGACTTTGGAAAGCAAAATTGATCATGGACTATCAGCTAAAGGATTTGAATCCAAATGGTTCTAAAGCAAAGAAGAAACACAGGGGACAGTGCAAGGTTGAATATTGTTAGCACAAATCTGTTCTGACAAACGTGGTCAATAGTTTGCTTTTCACAGTTCAGTTAACATTTATTTCAAGGCTGAGAGGAAAACACTATTAAAATTTCTGACCCACTCAGACACTGCGGGCTCAGGAAACTCTGCTAGGACCAAAAAATCATGAGATCTTTGTAGCAGGGTCTTTCGCTTTAGAAACAGAGGTGAGGGAGTGGGTATGCGTGTACCCCTCTTGCCTGCCTTACCCTGGGCCAGCAAAGCAAGTGAGGGAGCAGCAGCCCTGGAGGCAGCAGGCAACAAGTGTCAAGAGTGGCCCAAGTGCAATGTGTGTCAGAGGGAGCCCAGAAGGTCTCGTTCAGAGACAGTGATTACCCAGAGGGGACTGTGAGACCAGAGAGATGCCAGTGAACGGGCAGTGGAGCAATACGGGGTAGGCTTGGTCTGGGCTGTGCTCAGGAACCTGCAGAGATGGGGGGACAGGGACACGGCTGCTCCTGCAGCACGGGGACATCTGGGGAGAGGAACATTGTCGGCAGCTGAGAGAGGAAGGAGGGAGACTACATAATGGCTGTGACAAATGAGCAGCAAGTGCAGATCACACAGAGAGGAGGCCCGGGGGTGGCCGGGGCAGCTTCCGAAGCAGCCGCAGGCGGCCGCCCCAGCCCCGGCACCGCTGGGCCGCCGGCAAAGGGGCACAAGCCAGAGACCTAATTAGTGGCTGCTAGAAGAAGAATCAGAGCGACACAAAGGCCACTCTCCGCGTGAGATCCGATCCAGCCCTTGCTGCGGTCAGCACAGAGATCCTTATCCATCTCTGTGGCCGCCAGGGAAGGCCTGGAGAGTGGGAGGATACCCACGGGGACAGTGGCCGCGCCAGCCTGGGACTGACCCCTCGGGTGAACACACACACAGGTGGAGGTGTACCCGCACCTGGGCCTGCCCTAGCAATACCTGTCAAACCACTTTTTAAAATTGTCTATGATTCTAGTTGCCCTTGTTTTTTTAGGTGATTCATTCCCTGTGCAGAGAAGTCCTGCCTGGCCTCGCTGGTGCCCACCCTCCCCTGGCATCCATGCCTCCCTACTCTTGGCAGTGCCACAGCTCCCAGAGCCTCCTCTCCTTTCTCCAGTCCCTTAGGATTGTGAGTACCACAGCAAGGACTCCTTTTAATCTTCTATCCTCAGCCACACAAACCTGGATTTCATCTCCAGTCCCTGGATAATCAAGATATTTCAACAGCTGTCAGTTTCTGGCAGAGGCCTATTCTACCATTTTTTTCCCACAGCATATTTTTCATAGCTGGTTAGAAATATGCAATATTTTGTCATAAAACTAGTCTCATTTACAGAATTTGAATATTTTTTTCCTTTACAGTTACCTTTCTCTATTTTACAGTTTTGAGATATTTTTCCAGTTTCCGCTGTTCAGCACTTTTGCTTACACTGTTAGAGCTTTATCTGCCACTAAACCCTTATACTGCATTTCTGTAATGTTTGTAACCTGTGACTATTGAGTGGATATTATCTCTTTTTGTTTTTCATTCCCAGACTCATTACCTTACATACTCATAAGCTACTTATCTGTCTCCAGATCCTAGGCTATATATTCTGAATTTTGTTGCCCTCCTTTCTTGTTTTGACTGCCCCTTCACTTTATATCATCAGCAAATGTAATCCACTTACTGCATCTTCTTTCTTCCAGGTCATTGATATATAAAGTGAAGAAAATTGATCCTCACACTAATCCTTATGACTCTCTTTCAGTCACATCCTTACATGTTATACTGTTAACATACATGGTTACCTCTTAAAAAAATACTTGAGCTACTTCATGGCTTATTGAAATTAGATACCCAAGAAGGCTGAGACTGCAAATATAGAGAAACAGCATAGTAAGAAAGAGGGAGTATCTGAAAGCCATTGGTCTTTCCCCATGGGGCAGGAGTAGAACAGGGGTCTCCAGACTTCCTGTGGCTGCAGGCACCTCTTCACCCAAGGGCAAACTGCCTGTGAGGCAAAGGAGTTGATGCAGGATGTGTTCTGGGGCTGCCAGCAGCCACTGACAGGCTTGCATCAACTTGGTGAGTCCCAGCATGAGTGGCCCCATGAGCAATTCCCTCTTTCGAATGTTCTTCCTCTTGTTTTGAAGCTCCTGGAGGTTTAAAGCTGTTTCCTCACACCCATCTCTGTGATATGAGAGAGAAGTCTTTGTGTTTCAAATGGAAAGCTGTCATAAGCAGAAGTTAAAAGGGATTTCTTTTACATCCCTCCACTTCCTGAAGTCAGACATATAACACAAAGAACCTGACTTTTCTACATAAAAATCTAGTTAAACAGAATGTATGGGTTCCTGCTATCAGACATTTTTATTATCCACTCTGAAAAAATCCCATCAGTGGAGTCATAAGCACAAGCTTGTTTTCATGAAATCATGCTGACTTTACATAATTAAATCAGAATTTGCCCAAGCCTGGCTCTGAATAGTATTTAAATTTTTTCCCTACTGCTTCAGTTAGACATGCACTGCAGGTCTCTTGCTTCAGAGCCTTTTCAGTCACCTTTCTAGAGAAGGAAGATAGCCTGTCTAGTGCACTGGTATGGGACTTGGGAGACCTGGATTTAAACCCTAGCTAAGATGCAGGTTCCCTCTGTGCATT
The DNA here is from genome assembly GCF_003945595.2 of Pipra filicauda. Taxonomy (NCBI): domain Eukaryota; kingdom Metazoa; phylum Chordata; class Aves; order Passeriformes; family Pipridae; genus Pipra; species Pipra filicauda. The sequence continues at coordinate 2,327,217 of NW_024104310.1, forward strand.
TAGGCAATCAACCTAACCGACTCTATGTCCTAGTACCACAGATTCTGAGCAGAAATAATAATTTCCTGTCATTCAGGAGCCCTGAACAAATAAGTGTGAGGCACTGAGATGCATGTAAAAAATAACTAATAAATTATTTTCGTGACATTATAGCATTTCTTTATCAAATGACCTTGGTTGAAGATATAACTCGTCAAAGATGGTGGGCATCTAACTACAGCAGGAACTAGACAACTAAACAAACGCTTTTGTGGCATCAGGCCCAAGTTTACATCACCAGACTGGCTTTAGCAGTAAGTTTAGCCTTTTCAGACAGAGCTGGCTGAGTAACAGGCACTGCTGTAGCTCCATTATGACTGAAGATGTCTTTGCAGAGATGTGCCTGTGGTGGCAGAGATGTGCCTCTGAGCTGAGCAGGGTGCTGCTGGTGGACACCACACTCTGTTGGGGTACATTTCTACACCCCTTGGTGCTGGCTCCTGCTCCCTCCCCACTGGCCTCTGGACTACAATGTAGCAAATGCCTTTTCCTTTCAAGCTGGAGACCCACACTACCTTCCTGGATGGTTTTCAGAAAGCTGCACAGTACTGTGGTAACAAAAATATTCTGGCTGTAGAAGAAGAAAAGAAAAAAAAAAATCAAAAAAACCTTGTGCTTGCTGTTGTATCATATTCACTCATGCACTCACCCCCAGCTAGCATTCCTCTGGCAGGACATCCTGTCTCCAGCTCCTTAAGGGGAAAAAAAACTCAGAGAAAAAAAAAACAGAAAAAAAAATATTCCTTAACTAGCAATGCATAACACTATTATGTCTATTTTACAGATGGGCTCACTGAATTAAGGTAAAATTTTTACTATTTCAGAGAATACCTGAAAGTGCTCAATTATGAGAATCTTGGATTCTGTCTTGCTTCTCAAACTCAAAATTTCAACATGTACAACCAGGACTGAATTTGTCAGGCATGGGCAAAGGATTCCATAAATTCCTTATCAGCATCGGCTGGCACAGTGTGTATTTCTGGTCTTATAATGCAGCTGCAAACTTTGCATCCTCATCCCATATCTCAGATGCATTCATTGCATGGTACATGAGAAATGTCCTTTGTTTTATTCATTTTTTATTTTAATGCTGCATTGTAACTTTTACATCCTGAAAACCTGCTACAGAGAGATCAGGTTTTTACTGAAACACATGAAGGTGTTCATCAAACAGATGGGTTGAGAAATTATTTAGGTGCTTAAGAAAAAAGAATTACTCTGGCTGTCATCACAGACATTCTGAATGGGAACAATTTACCATGGGGGGCTGTGGCTTCAGGAGGGGGATAACAGTGTTAGTTTTGTTCACTTTCTGTACGAATGAAGAAATAAAGAGGCTGTAAGTGAATTAATTTGTTGTTCAATTATGAAGTGGCAGTCAGAACAAAAGGCGAGGGCAACAAAGTTCAGATTGAAATGATGAGGAGCCAGAGGAAGAAAGGCAACTTTTAAAAAATCCAAATAATGAAAGTTTTTTTGTCTAGAAACAAAAACAAAAGCAAAGTAGATTTTCTATGCACTCAGAAGTCATAAATGATGAAATGAATGCATAGAGTACACTTGCACACACAGGTGCTGCCATTATGGATATACTATATAAATCTGCAGGGCACTAAAGTGATTACTCTTTCCCCCATGTCTCTGAATGCCATATTTTTCCAGCATGCTGGATCCCATCTGGCCTCAAAGTTCTGTCATTCTTCAGACATTTCAATTTCTTGATTACCTGTCAGGTTATGACCCTCAATTGTTTTTCTTTTTTAATATTTCTTCCTGCTCCCTTGGGAAATGTCCATGTGTTTCTGACATCTGCCATCCAACCCTCTCCATGAGCCCCATGACAAAGAACTAATTAATGTGTTTATTTCAACAGTGTCCTCACCTCCTTTCAAGAAGAGACCCAGGCTTTGTCCCAGAGCACCCATACCAATCATAGTTCTTATATTTGTGCTCTTCCATAGTTTACCATAACTGTCTCCAGGTTTTTAACTGTGAAAGAATGTCCTTTGAATCAAGAATTGCTCTTCAAGGTCACAGCTGAAGGTGTTATGCTGCAACTATTTCCATTATACTCCTTTAATAGATAAGCTTATTTTCAGTTCCATGTCGACCAGGACAACATCCCATCCCTTGATCTTCCTATATGGAGGAATTCTTTAATTTCCATTCATTCTAAAAACAAAGGCATGATCGATTTTTTTGAAAAGTAAATGCTCTCATGTTACTGGAAGAATTTAATTGCAAATTTTAAATCTGGATCCTTATTTCCACCTTCCTTCCCACATTCTTCTCATTTTAAAGGCTTAATAGCATGAGAAACATATGAGGAAATTCTTGCCCTAAGTAAATGTGCAGCAGGTGTGAACTTTTGATCTGGACTGGTAAGTTAGTTTTTGGTCCCTTTTGATGACAAGGATCATTCAGAATCCAGTTTTTAACTAGTTTTGTGTTGTGTTCTCTGACCACAACCATCCTAAGTACTTGGTTCTTTGTGTGGAGTCCAAAGATCAAGCTGAACTTCTGTTGATTCTGTGGAAGGGATGGGAGCCCTTCAGTGGATTTCAAAACACACAGCTGCTGAGCGAAGGCTTACCTAAGAGTTGATGGAAAGGGCAAAGGAAAGACAGCAGGACTCTGTTGTGTAGTAGCCAAGTCTCGCATTTCACAGCTAAATGAACCTTCCTTGTACCAAAAGAGAGAATTTTTTCCACTCTCTGGTCTAGCTGGGTCTTAATTTCATCCTGTCTTTATCTTAACAGATGATACCAATAGCCAGTGCCTCTGTGTTATGTGGAGAACATTGTCCTTCCAGTGCATGATCAGTAAATGGCAATGGGATCACTTCCTTTTGTAATCCTGTTGGGGAATACTTACTGGTAGACTTCGAATGAGTTCAAGCATGCTTATGATGGCCAAAGTGCAAGGAATTTGGAACACCTGCAAAACCTTTGTCTCTTAGAGAACTTTATTGGCACAAATGCAAACAAATAACACATTTTGGTAATCACATTTTTGGACTTAGATGCCCAAGTTCCACTAAAATAACCTTTCAGATATTTAAGTAATTTGGCAGGAACTGGGATGAATAGTTGCTTTATTTGTACAGCTGAAGAATAGTGTTGCCTAACACTATTGTATGTGAATATTACAATGTAAACATATATGAGCTATAAAGCTCACTTTCACTGTGCTTGTTTCCACCTCTTTCACTGCAGTGATATTTTTCTTCTAATCCTTCACTTATGTCATTAATAAATAAAATTGAATTTTATACTAAAATCATTTGAATCTATTAATAATTAGGAGCTTTAAAGCAGCAGGTGAAAGTGGGAGAGATGTCAGCTTTTTAGGAAATTAAAGAATTTACTTCATTTGCAAATGACCATGGTGCTTATAGAAGTGACCTCTGCATTAAAGTATTAGCACTACAAGCATGAGCAGGCTAAAGTGTCCTGGAAGTGAACCTGGATTGCAGTAGGGTCATGTCTGAATGAGAATTAGTTTTTGCCAAAATTGTGCCCTCAGATGATTACATGTTCCTCTCGAGAGGCCAATACAGACGACGATTAAATCCACACATTGAAACAATGGTGGAGCTTGTATTGTTCAGGACATTGAGGGTTCCAGAAAAGATACAACCATTTACATTATTCAAACTACTTTTTATTTGATAGTCAGACTGTCAGGCAGTAGTTACAAGAGAAACAGGGCTGATGAGCCTTTGCTTGATGAGCAGTAGGCTTCAGACTGCATACTTTAAGTGGGAATAATTTGGAAATACTGGTTTTTCTTTGGGCTGAAGCCTATAATAATGAAGTGTACAGGATAGTGCTTTAGTTATCTCATTATCTTACAACCCCAAGCAACTTTTTGACATATTATATTGATTAAAGCAAGAGAAAGTTGGGCATTTCAGCATAATTTATGCAAACTCAAACCAATAATTAGAACAGCTAATTAGCTATTGGTATCTGATTTTATAATAATCTAGGAACTAAGATAACAGAAACAATGCACACAAGTCCTGTTTGGTAATAAGGAGTTTGGTTTCTCTAGCCTAGCAGTGATCATTAATTTTGCTGTGTTTTGATTTAGTGTTTGTGTTAATATATTCCAGTATGTCTGAGGATATGAAAGTAACACCTGGTGCGCTCTGTGCAAATGCTTCTCTGTTTCAGGAGAAAAGCCAAAGGGGACCTGCAGCTAAACCTAGAGCATCATTATAAACAGTCTGGTGGGGATAAATGCCCATGCTTTCTACTGCTAAAAGAAAGCAAACGGAAATACATGGTGCTGCTTGTATGTATGTGAAAAGAGTGTGGGGGGTAGTGTAGAAAGAGCATTTGTGCTGAGAAGGTTGTTTGATGTCTATTTGAACAGTGCAAGGAGTTCTACATGCAGGTTTTTGTTTACATCTACACTCAGTCTATGTTTGCAATTTGTTAGTGGAGGCAGTAAGCCCAATTAAAAGAAAAACCCTCTGTGCTCAGAGTTTTAATTTTGCTGATGTCCCAAGACTGTCAAAGGTAGATATTCCACCTAGATTTGAGCTTGCCAGCACTGAGCTTTGCTAGACTGGAATGGAAATAAAGACACTTCACTACCTTTTATTTCCTCAGCTTCAAAACAGTCTCTTCTCTCCCTGTAAACAATGCTCATCTCCTTATGCAGAACCGAGGTCTGGTAACTCACATAGTTAGCTTATTACATGAAAAAAAAAAGGCTACAAGAATAACAGGCAGGGTCACTGACTCCAAGACACAAAAATACAGTGTTCACACCAAGCCAAACTGCTGGATTGCTGAAGAAATGTGGTGTAAACTTAGTCAACTTTAGCAAAGACAGAAATACCTACTTTTTAATTTCAGTATATAAATACATCAATGTCCTTTGAAGATAACTTGTATTCTATTACGCCTTTTCAAGAAAGGTTGGTAGCTGAATCAGACCCTTTATCAGATGGCATACCCCACTGGTATGATACCTACGGATGAAAACAAAATTAATCTGGCTCCATCGTTCACTTTATTAAACTCATCTTTAAAATGAGAAACTGGAGCCTACCTTTATGTGACAGAAAGCCAGAATAATTTGTTCAGACCTCCCACATATCTTACACTTAAGTGTCAGATAGGTAAAAGCAGCTTCTTTCTCATATCTATCTATCCCATGTCCATTTGCTTCTTTTATGCTTCTTTTAATTTTTCTTCCAATTCTTTTATACTTAAATACACTATTAGGCACCTTACAAGCACTTTCAGAATGATTAGGACATGGAAACTAGAGCTTGCTATAGCCAGTGTATCTATGCATTAGCATAGCACCTCTGGCTCAATGAGATGTGGTGAAGCTTCAGCAGGAATTTTCTAGCCTGTGTGGTGAGTGTAGTGGTCAGTGGAGCTGAAGGGATAGCTATATCAGCTAATTTACACACTGCCAAATGCATTTTTGGAGCAGTGCTGGAAGGAAATGAAAATCCTACTCTCTAACAAGCCTTCCTGAAGGCTGTATGAGAAAATGATTACATGCATAATAAGGCCATGAAATCTCAAATCTCAGCTTTAGGCCGTTCAGAGCTGGGATTTTGACTCATGCCTACCTCTATATAAAACCTGAAAATCTAAGAAGAGTTTAGCCTGTAGCAGGAATTCCTTCTACTTCTGGAATGGAAGCTTTTCATAATGGATTCAAGCATAGTCCTGTCTTATTATTTGGTCCCATAACCCAGTGTATTTGAAAGAGATGCTTTGCCCACTGCCCCCACCTCCCTGCAAAACACACACACACAGACATACACACACAGAGACATGCACAAAGCAAAGCTAGTCAAAAGAGAAGGAATGTCAGAATGGTTACAAAAAGACAGGTTAAATATCTGCCTTGCCCAGTTAGCATGTCACCAACAGTCTCCAGGCAACTAAAGATAGGACAAGAGGACATGGTCTTTAGCTGCGCCAGAGGAGGTTTAGATTAGACATTAGGAAGAAATTCTTCACAGAAAGAGTGCTTGGGCTGCCCAGGGAGGTGGTGGAGTCATCATCCCTGGAGGTGTTTAAGAAAAGACTGGATGTGACACTTAGTGCCATGGTCTAGTTGACAATGTGGTGTTAGGTCATAGGTTGGACTTGATGATCTCAGAGGTCTTTTTCAATGTAGTTTATTCTGTGATTCTCTGAGATTTCTTCCTTTTTGACGAGTGTTCATGTTACGTACTAAGGACTTTTCTAAAAACTTTCTAAGCCCAGAAATATCTCACCCACAACAGTCTATGACTCTGCATTCCATATCTTAACTGTGTGTCACAAGAAGGATCTGATCTCACTGTGCTTGTGTACTGAGAAGTTGTTTTCCATATACACTTAAAGTCAGACTCTTGATCTCCTGCAGATGTGAGGAATACAAAGAGTTCTTAAGGTACCCTGGATAGGGGACTGGATTGGTGAAGCAGAAAGGTTTTTGAGAAATGAAACTGCCAACATTTAAAAGAAGGGAATCTTACAGTGATACTCAGCTAGTAACCAGCCAGGTTACAATGGCAGATGGAAAATTGTGCTACAACTTCACATGATGCAAAAGCAGAGAGGTTCCTTTGGGCATCTCTCTTTCCTAGTACTGCCTGGGCATGACTTCATAAGTTTCACAGAGTAAGGGTGCATGAAAGCTTTGAGGCCCCTAATCAGACCTGTTTTAGTTCAAGGGGTGCTGGTGGAGGCATGTGAAGGGCAATAAGGGGGAGACAGCTGCTCTTGCACAGTCTTCAGATGTTAGTCAGCACCACAGAAACATGCCTGGGGAGAGTGTTGTAACTACAGAGGCAACTAACTCATTTCCCCAAAGTCACTTCTAGCCCACACAGCCTCTGCAGAGGCTGGGACTGGAAGTACTGCATTATCCCCAAGGATATGCAGTAGTGGCATTTGGAAAGATTGGGGTTTATTTCCACAGCCACAACTTCCAATGTTTGAATTTCAGCTGCTGAGTCATTTCCCAGGTTTTCCTACAGGACGAACCCAAGCTCATCGCAACTTCTGGTTTCAATAGATGATGTTTAAGATGCCCCATTACAGGCTTATAATCATAGAATCACAGAACCAGCTGGGTTGGAAGGGACCTCAGAGATCATCAAGTCAACCCTTGATCCACTACCGCTGCGGTTACTAGACCATGGCACTAAGTGCCACATCCAGTCTCTTTTTAAAAATCTCCAGGGACGGAGAATCCACCACTTCCCTGGGCAGCCCATTCCAATGTCTGACCACCCTCTCTGTAAAGCAATTCTTTCTAATATCTAACCTAAACCTCCCCTGGCACAACTTGAGACCATGCCCTCTTGTCTTGCTGATAGTTGCCTGGGAAAAGAGACCAACCCCCACCTGGCTACAGCCTCCTTTCAGGTAGTTGTAGAGAGTGATGAGGTCTCCCCTGAGTCTCCTCTTCTCCAGGCTGAATATGGTGGACCGCTTCTGGAATTGCCCATATATGTGTGCACAAGATGTTCCATTTTGCACCACGTTTGGCGCCCTGGGCTAAAGGAGAGGATTGGAACTCACTTCTGATCTGGAGTTCCACACACCTTCACCTTACTCTGGGGAAGCACAGGTCCATCATTGTAATCACGAGTTGTGTGGTCCATGTGCACTCAGCTCTATCATCAGTTGTCTGAGGCACAACTGCTATGAATGTGTTATGCTTTTTTTTCTTTTTTTTCTGTGTTTTTTTTTTTTTTTTTTTTTTTTTTTTTTTTTTTTTTTTTTTTTTTTTTTTTTTTTTTTTTTTTTTTTTTTTTTTGTGGGGAAAAGAAAATAATGCTTTCCGTGACTCTTGTGGAGGAGGACTACAAAGAAGGTATTCAACGGGGTTAGATTATTTTCTTTCCACTAATATGTCTGTGACTTTTTTTATCTTGCAGTATGTGTTCAGTGTTGGAAGCAGCCAATCAAACCACAAATTTGGCTTTACTTTTAAATTGCAACCAAAGTCATAAAGCCAAACAAGGCAGAGTTACAAGTAAACCAGCCAGTTTGTCTCATCTGCTATGGACCTTTGCAGCAAACTGTTTTACAGTACGTATTCTTCCTCATAACCATATCCTTTTTCTCCAGGGGATCATTTTAAGCTTTAGAAACTGTAGAAGCCATCCTAAAGCCATTTTTCCTGAAGGGACTACTTAAATGGAAAAAACCCTCTTCTCTTGATTTAGAGTGTGTAAAATGCTATCCTGATCCTACTAGGCTGAAAGCTGCAGTCCTCATTCTTTCCCAAAACTCTCGCATCTGCAAAAAGACCCATTGAATGCAAAAAGGCAGTGCATGAGATTAGCAGCATGCCCATGTGTTTTGCATTGTAAGAAGGGGCCTAAGAAGCCATTTTCCTTGCACTTTACAGAGAAACCTCCCTTTTATTAAAGAAAGCTTAATCTGCTGGGATGAAAATTACAACCGACTGAAAAGCCATTCAGAATCTTGAGACAATTCCATTTTCAGACACTGAATCTTTTCAGTTACTTTAAAAGTTTGGGGGGTTGTTTTTTTGGTTTTTGGTGGGTTTTTTTTTTGGGGGGGGGGTTTGGTTGGGTTTTTTTTTGTTATAATGCCCTATCTCCTGGTTCCTTCCCATTAAAAAAAAAAAAAAAATCAGGATTACCAGCATGTCACAAGCAAGAGTCTGCTTCAAACATTTTCTTCCTGATGGGAAGTAGTAAATATGATGAGAGAGAAAAATTGTTCCTGGGAGATTTTCAACCTAATTTCATAGACTTAAGATATCTGATTGTCCTGGGAACTCCATGCTTGCAGCTCCCATTAATTTCAGTAGCAGGTGTCTAAATATTTCTTATACCCAGAGGTTCACATATTTGTAGGAGGATGTAGATAAGGTTTGGATAAGCATATAGCAATTCTCAGGTTAAACAAAGCAAAGCTCCTTGCCACTTGTTGTTCTCCTATTGCTACTTATTGTCAGATCTTAAATATGCAGGTGATGAGGATGTGCCAACCCGGTCTGAGAGAGAGCCAGAGGATGGTTTCCTTTTCCAAAAACACAGTGCCCTCTCTATAGGACGTGGGGTGCAATTTATAAACTCTCTTTAGTGTGCGCACTGAAATTTCTTCACTTGGATTCTTAAATTTTGGGAGGAAAATAAAAGGGAACAAAGGTCATTGACTTCATCATCTATTTTCGGAGATTTGTTCTCTTAATCTGAGCCATTTTATTGCTTCTCTCACCACTTTTTGGTCCCTTTAGGGAGGGGTATGCCCTATCCCAGGATAAACTTGCTGTGATTCAGAAGAAAGGAAGCCCACAAGTCTAAAAAATACATGACTCATACTTCCAAGGAGATGTCTTGCTACTAATGGAGCACATTAGTAGCATAGTGATTTAAAGACAGCTACAATGAGAGGACAGTGGCACAAGTCTTCTCTGAAATGTCAGATGCTCCTTTGCTGGTGGCACACACATACACACACAGATTTGCTCAGTTTTCATCTGCTGACTTCGAGTGAGCAAATAGCTGTGAAGTGACAAATCAGCCTTAGTGCCTTAGCCCCACTGTAAGGAGTTGCACGTAGGTGTTACCAGAGAGCTCTGTCCCTGCAGCTGCCTGTGGCCTCGCTCTGAGTGTGGCCCATGGCTTGCATGCCCAAGCCGAGGAAATGGTGTTTAGCTGCAGCCGCATCACAGCAGTTGTTCAATCTGAGATGACTATATTTAACTTAAGGAGTTGCCAGTGACAGTCTGTCCAAGTGGGATAATATGGTCTTTTTTTGCTTTCTGTCCAGGAACACATAATGGTCACGTCTATCTCCTCTATGACTTGTCTGGTGACAATCTTTGGCTTGCCAGAACTAAAGGGCAGGTCCTTAATTTTTCTGAGAGCAAAAAGTTATCAGTTCTTTCTTATCAAGGGTTTAATTGCAGCTTCCAAATTAGATTCATAAAGTGAGCATTACAGCCCTGCCTATATAATCCAAGAGGACCCTGGTCATGTTGCAGCCATTTATGTGTGATATGTTAAATGTCTAAGAAGGACTTTTTTAAATTGCGTTTGGTTTCTTTCTATTTAGTTAGTTGTTTTCCTTATATCACTTAAGAAAGTCTTAAGACTGTCATTAAAATACACTTTCTAACAGTGCTGGAGTTGGTAAGGGGAGGTAGTGTGAGAAATGGTTTTGATAGATGCAAAAGATAATATTTCTATTTTTTTCTAGTAAAAAAAAAAATAATAATCCCTTGCAGCTTGCCTAAGAGCTAGATATGGAAGGGCTACATTTTGACCCTTTCTTTTGATTCTTCTTTTTTTCTCTGGTGATTTTTTTTCTAAAATTTTTAAAATTTTTAATACATATTAGTGATATATTAATGCATTACTAGATAGGCCAATTGGAAAGATAAAATAGGATAATGTTGATGAGATAAAATGCTTCAAAGAGAGACATTATTTGAATATTTGTTGTTTTGACCTGGATCTAGGATACTGTTTCCCCAGATTCGTCTTTTATCTATTCATTGCATGATTTGCCTTCCCACTTCATTTAGACATTCTTTAATTTACATTAAGTAACCAGAATAAGGCATTAAGGATCATATGATAAAGGTGTCATAAGAGTTGGGCAGTTCCTGTTCTTGCCTGTAAGTCTAACATTGCCAATTTGCTCTGAAATCTCTAACTGTGAAATATTACTTAGTTTAAAATAAATAGAAAATCATAACATGAGCCATGCTTCTATGAATGAAAGACATGGAAGAGATTTTTGTGCTTTTATGATATAAAATGTTCTGATTCATTACATTTTCTTGCCCTTTAACTTCAAATGTATCTTGAATGTCAAGCTTGATTTTTTCATGTTTTAGTCATGTGCTTTCATTTAGTGAGCTCAAATAATTTTCCTGCCTTTCTGGTTAAATTATGCTGTTTTAAAAGGTGTCCTTTAAACAAATAGTCTCTGTTAACAAGAACCAAAATTTTACAGAAATACTACTATGTTTTCTTTTCCTCAGAAATTTGATTGCCATACTCCTGATGTCTTTTGAGTTGGAATTTTATAATTTTTAAAGAGAAAGTGATTGATAGGATATTGAGCTTGTTTTTTTGTTCTTATGATCAGCTGATGGACTACAAGTTGAAATCAATTGTTCCTACAGTAGGTTTTGAGCTCTAGTGTTTTTACTCAGTAGCTAGATCTGTTGCAGATGCTCTGTTCTATATTTCAGAGCAAAAAAAATCATCGTCCCCCTCTGTGAAGGATTAGTGAAAGTGAGTGAACTTTCAGGTCCAAGTTCATGGTTTTGACAAAATGGCTAAGGGATAAAAAATTAAGAGTAAGCTGGAAAAGAATGCTTTAATTAGCCTGAGATGTTATTCTGATTTCCTTTTACTTTGCTGAAAGTAAGTAATAGTGATGGCTGTGATGATACAGACAGTAGCAAGAATCCACTGAAATCCTCTTTGAAGAAGGATCCGTGGATGACAAATGTCTGCTGAACCCCCCCACAGACCTGGCTTTGACGGCTGGACCATTGCAGTCATATGTTTAACACTAGATCAAAAATCAGAGTAGCAGAAAGTTTTGGATTGAGATGCACTAGGTAAATGAGAAAAGGCTGAAAGTAGATCAGGAATAGGTTGGTTTTATAGGGCAGATAAGGGAAATATTTATTTCTAAAGTGAGTTATATTTTTTCTGCTGTTTCTGCCAATAAAATTTTAATTCTTTGCTTTGTGCCCTTGTCCTACCCCATAAACTGGATCTTTCACAAGACTGCATCTTCCATAATGCATATGGGTTACCTTTTGAGCCACTATTGACATTAGGTTCACATTGTTGCTCTGTGTTTCTGAAAACATAAATCCCTAGCTTTGCAATGCAAGTAGTAGTTTGCTAATGTCATCAAGAACAACAGAAATATAAAAGTCTGAATTAGATCCCACAAATACTGTGGTTCTTTGACAGCTGTTTCTGTATTTTTCTGAGGGTTGTAATTTTCAAGTTAGATTAAATATTGGTATTTTCAATGTATTTAAAAAATAATATATAACAGCTTGTTGATAAGGAAAGCAGCAACAAATCCTGGTGTTAGAACCACTGGTAGTACATTCATGGTTTTGCTGTACAATGTGTTACACCTCTTAGAAACACTCAGTTCTGTCCAAGGACAGTGCATCAAAGAATTTAAATTCAAGCACTAGAGGCAGCCTCTTTCTTTCCTCCTGAATAGATGAAAGAAAACAGAGAAGATGGAAAAATACAGAAAACAAAACAATGAGTGATTTTTGCTTGGATTCATACCAAATACTGCCGTGCTTTGTCAATGCAGGTTTAACAAATGGTTTCCTGTTTGAAAATCATAGCGTGTATAAAAATATATGGTACAATATTCTAGTCAGACCAAGAATTACTATTGGTTTCACTGAGATTGCAGATTGTGAGTCAGGGCGGAAGTGGGCAAAGATGCCATGGATTAGACATGCAAATGCATATGGGGAACTCTTATATATGGGGATTACCTTACAGATACACACTAAGGAAAACATAGGCTTGCTAGTTTTTAGCATGTGCAACACATTCACAAAATAAATGCAGTTTGGTCAAGAATGTTCTAACAAAAGATTGGAGAAAGTTTGTCTGTGATAAGTGTAAGGCATAAGGAAGCCCGTGTGACTACCTATGACCGAGGCAGAGCAAACAAATCAATAGGCAAAGTATTCTTCAAGGAAAGCAGAGTCAGCTGAAAGGTGATGTCAACACCAGGGCTAAATCATTTCTCCCCAACAGTGTATGGGGATGCCAGAGGAGGGATGAGCAGGGATAGCCCCCGGGGCAGCTGTGCAGGAGGGAGATGAAAACCATCTCCCTGTACCCCAGCTGTGAAGGAAAGCATCCCAAAGGTGAAAGCAGGATTGCTATAGAGGGACGTGAGAGGCAAAGCTGGCATGGCTGCCCCTGGGGACCCTTGTGCCTTGCCTGTGCCCTGCAGTTGGGGTGCCTTGGGTTTGGCAGGGAGCTCTGTGCTCCTCTCCATGAAAGCATCTCTGTCTCCTGAGAGGCATAACCAAGACTCATCTGTCCTGAGGCAGTGATATTTTCCTTGAAAAACACATCTTTATTGCTTTACAAATTCATTATAACAAGGGACTCATGTTCAGACTGAAGGACACACTTATTATTGTCCTGTGGTTTTCAATTAATAAGTTCACAGCTAACAGTTTTTAAGTACAGTGAATCATGCAAATTTCCATATCACAGCAGCTAATTTATTTGTTTGTTGGGGAATAGCAGGTGCCACATGAATCTGTTTTGAAATGAATTCCAAGAAAGGCAGATGATTGTGGGTCCAAGCCGTGGGAGGAGGGAGCCGGAGGGACCGGCAGCATAATGTAACGAAGCCTCTGTGCAGTGCAGGGTGTCTAATGTGGGGTATGAACGTGAAATGAGCAGCGGCACAGATCTAATATCCAGGGGACTGATCCCAAAGCTCAGCCCTCACTAACAGGGGGAATTTCTGGCCAGAACTAACATGACTGCATCTCCAGGTCGGAATGATAAAATCCAGGTGCTTTCTGTATATGATTGCCAATTACTTCATTCTGTCTTCCACGTACAGTTCCAGCTTTTGTTCCCCAGGCAGTTTTCACTGCTGGTTGCAAACACAAGGATCATTAAGTTACAAGCTGGATTTATTTACCGTTTGCAGCTAGATCTGAGAATAGTTGTCTGTTATACCAGATTTTAATTTCAAGTTTGTCTTATGGGTATATAAGATGTGTTCTTACCTGTTCTTGCAATTTCACACAATTATGCTTTGGACTCAGTTCTGCCTTTAAGAGCCACAACAGAGCTCGGAGGAAGACTAAGGCAAGAAAGGCACAGCAGAGTGCTGTGCCAGAGGTTTCCAGGACATAGGAATGTTGTGACTTGTGGCATTCCTGCTGTAGAACTCAGGAATGGGCACAACAACCACAGATAGTTCTGCAGAAAATGCTTCAGGCTGTGGCCATCGTTAGATGTTTGCTGAACTCCAGTAGTGCAAAGGCCCTGCCCTGTGTGGATGCAGCTCACTCAGTGTTCATGTAGACCATCTGCAGCTCATGTGGATGCTCTCATATTGAAGCTGCCCTGTGTTTTTTGAACTGGTCTGTGTGGAGAAGGAAACCCAGTAGATATTTTAGAGACCTTTTCTAAACAATTAACACAATTAGCAAGGGGCTGGGCTTAAATTAAAATTCATCTTACTGAATTTTAGCCACCTGAGGCTTTTAAGTGGGCTGTCCTAAGCTATATCATTGGTGAAGGGAACTTCAGAGGTTATCTGTCAAACTCAAATCTGGTGCCTTGATTTCTGATTTAGCTATAGAGGCAGGCTTAGAAGCCTGAGCTTCAAATGGTGAGATGATTTAGTGAGATATCAAAAGTCAGGGGGGGAGTTCTGCACTAGCAGCACCCTTCCCACAGGTAGCAGGTCACAGACTCACATTTGTGAGCCCTCTTCCAAGTCATTCTTTTATTTTATTTATTTATTTATTTATTTATTTAAATCAGGCTGAGATATGAGCTAAACAAGTCTGTAAGCTGTGCACTTCGGCTGCTTTGTAAGACGGAACTAGTCTGCCTTATTGTAGTCATCTGTGCAAATGATAGCCTCTAAATGCTTACACAATGAGGCTATATTTTAAACTATAATTTAAATGTAAAAGTGACAGGAGGCCTAAGCAGGCTATCCAAGGGAGAGACTGAGTGATGTTCTTGATGTTTGAAATGAGATGAAAGAGTCACTGATACGGAGAAGCCCATTCGAGATAATGGCAGCGGAAGAGGAAATGGTTCCTGCAACATGAGAGATGAAAGTGGAAGAGGGAAACACTTATGTAGCTGTGAGAGGAATTTGTCTGGTTGTGACTGAGAAAGAAAAGATGCTGGAAAGAAATAACGTTGTGAAAGTAACAAGGGGGAAATGATGATGAATATTTTTTAACAGGGAAATAGACCACTGACCAGAAATAGGCAGGAACTTAACCAGGGTGTGATAGTACTGAAAAATTTCCTGAAATATCTCTCCATACAGGGGGGATATTCACATCAATTGCTGAGATTTAATTAAAAACATACTAAACTGAATAACTTCTCTAACTGTACTACATGTGTATTTTTTTCATGTTTTTCATTTTGTTTAACCATATAGAATGGGGAAACTGCATAGTTCCTGCAATTCAAGGAACCTGACTTGAATTTGAGGGTTTCTTTTACAACCCATAAAACTCATATGGATAATAAGAGGATTTCTGACCTTTCACATTAAGATCAATCTGACTGCTTCCCCCATATTCAGCTCATCTGTCTTCTTCTGGATCTGTACTTCTCTTCAACGGTGAAAAAAACTCTAACAGAAATAAATAACAGAAATTGAAACTATTTAAACTGCAGAAGACATGAAAGCACTTAAATAAGGTCTTTAGATGTGATTTACATTTTTCTGTTTGATGAAATAAAATTCAGATGTCCCAGTCTTTTCACTCAGTGAAGATAGAGACAGAGCATCATGGCAGACAGAATCTAGAGTATCCCAAAAGCTAACATCAAAATGTTTGGGGCTTTTTTCACATCGAGAGCAACTACTGATTTACAAGCACAAAGTTGTTATAGTATCACTCGCATCGGGAAAGTCTTTTCCTTTAAAAAAAGAAAAGGTCTTTCACCTTGGACCATGTTTTTCAAACTTAATTTCACATGTTTTAAATAAGAAATAAATAGGCAGCAGAAAAAGATATTTGTTGTGACTTAAGTGACCTCTTTGTAATACACTGAGTTCAAATGCTGGCCACAAACGCGTTTAATATGCAGATAGTTTGTAATCAAAGCCTTCAGAAACTGGATTTCTGGAAGAAAACAAATCCTACAAGTTAGGCACTCAGGCAGACCTACCAAAGTCAGTGGAGATATCTTCTTTGTCAAGGTGGACTTTAAATATTGTTCTTTCAATAAACAAAAATTACACCAACCAGCTCTCGGAGGAACAGAGAGCATGAAAAAGACGATCAAAAAGAGAGAAGGGGAATGAAACAACTGGAAGGGAGGAAAAAAAAGACACAGAGTGGAATTGATCTAGAGGATAAATAAAGGTAAAGGGCATGCTTAAATCGGGGAGAAGAAAATGTCAGAAAAAGAGACAGAGGGAGAATGGTAGGGGAAGTATTTGTGGAAAAAAACCAGTAATAGACAAATGAAGGCTTAAAATAAGAGTGAATGCTGGGAGGGCTGAAGAGGTAGAGAGAAACAATGCTAAGAGGGAAAGAGGAGAAAGACTGGCATGAACCCTCGATGGCATTGTGAAGAGAGAGGCTGGAAAAAATCCTCAGCTAAACAATAGAGGGATGTGAGGCAGAAGCACCAGGGGGGCAGCACAGATTAAATCAGAACCAAATGTAACCGTAACAAAGGCTCTGAGATGTAGGCAATGAAAGCATGTTAAGAGGAAATGTTTTTTGTGTGTCTGTTCATGTGTGTTTTCACATGCTGGAAGAAATGCTGCCTCCCCCCCACAACCCCTTCTGCCAGCCAGCAACCCAAAACATCTCCGTCTCAAAAACGAAAGCTAAGACCACTCAATGTCATTCTGGACTTCAATTACTATTTGTGGAGTTTTTTTCTATCTTCTCTTTCTCAATTTTCAAACAAGTACCTCTGTGGTTGCTGCCCCTCCTTCAAATCCATTTAAAAAATTCTCTCTTGCTGTGATGGCTGCGAAAGATGAGACAATTGGCAAGCTGCTGCTGTGCTGAAACTAGTGTTTGTCGTGCTGACCAGTTTTCTAGCTGTTTCCTTGTAATTTCTAGATAGCTCTCTGTACCTGCTTATTGTCTTTTTCCCTTGGAAAGGAAACATTTTAGGATGGGGCTGTCCCTATGCTTGTGCAGCAGCCAGAGAAGAGGATTATTAGCAAAGATTCTCCCAAGATTGTGATAGGTCCCTTTTGAAAATTTCTGCCTGTATCTGAGGGATTCAAAATTGTTCTTTTCTTGATTGAAAGGAGTTATTTGACTGCAACACTGCATTACTGCTTACACATATTACACCAGAGCCCACTGAAAAGCCTCCAGAAGGGAGGTTATAGCAGCACCTACACAGATTGATGGTTGTAGCTCCCACTGTGCCTGTGCAGCAGGGGTGGTCAAGGCTCTGTGGCACAGGCTTGTCATGCCAGTGTTTCAGGCTTCCCACTCGTAACCCATTGTGGCAGGTGAGCACGTACAGTTCCTCAAGGTAAGTTTGTGTTGTCCCAGTCACCCACAGAGTATAGCAAGAGCCAAGAGAGCATCTGTGCCTGGAGAAGTAGTAAATCCTGCTCCTTTTGTGCCCATACTTCTGTGAACAGAGGTGCAGAGTGCAGGAAAGCTCCCCTGGATACGGGCTAACTTTGTCTGCAGGAAGGTGGATTCCACACCTGATGTCCTCTTGAGACCCAGGTGGCTGCCAGCTGTTACCCAGCATCACCCTACTCTGCCCTGACAACCATTTGGTTGCTGGCTCAGGTTCTAGACCCATGACTATCCATCAGTCACCTCCTTCCCTGGTGGCTGGGACAGCAGATGCACCACGACCATGGGAAGCAATGCATCTGTACTGTGCATCATCTGATGGGAAAGGTGACTGTTGGTCCAGCTGGGGAATGAGTCTCTGGAGGAATGTCCTCTGAGCCCCAGTCTCAGTGACAACTCAACACATCCTTTCCCAGCTTTATGAACCTACTTGTTACTCAGTTGTCTTCTGCAAAATGGTAGAGATATACAGCACTACCTATGCTACCTGCTACTCAGACAGGTGGTAAGAGAGAGCTCCTGAATCTATGTGCAGCAGTATGGGATATTTGAAGATGCTCCTTAAATACTGACTATTGCTGATACTTTGTGTAGATTTTTCTTTTTCAGAAAGGAACTACAGCAAGAATTGACAGGTCTCTTGGGACAAGAAGGGAAATATGGGACACGAATAAAATACAATTATTTACAGTGTAACTGAGCAGTTTTTTACACAGAGGGTAATAAACTAGCAAAATGAGGAATAGGTGTTAACCTGACAGAAGAACAGCTCCTTGGTTCTTGGTTAGGTTTTTATTTTAATACTCTTTTGTACCATAACCAGAGAAAAGAAACTCCTGAACTACTAAGTGCAATATAAGGAGAAAAGAGGGCAGCTGCTGTGGGTACCATACAGTGCTTTAAGAAGCTGGTGCTCCCCAAGGTACTGCTGAGGTACCATTCAATGCATGGACTGAAATAGGCTCAGGCTGTGAAATTTGGATTAAAACCTGCAAAGAATTCTAAGCTTCCCTAAATCTATTTGTGGCTACATTACTAAGAGGCTACAAGGATGAAGTTATGCAAGTGGATCTGAATTTCCCAAAGGTCTGAGCCATATTTCCTTGCCAAGAAATTCACATTATTGAGTTTTTAAACAAATGATCATTAATGATGATCTTAATGATCATTGACATTGTTCTTGTAGAAGAGCCAGGGAAATGTCACCCAGTGCAATCTGTGCTAACAATGGGTTAAACACTTTCTTAGCTATGGCTGCTTGCTGACCTAGCTGGAAGAAAAAAAAGCTACAGGTCAGTGAGTGAGATTGCCCTTCCTTTAGAACTGCCCAGGAAGATTACAACAAGTGTGTAGAGACTAAGCTAGGAATTAGAGACCAGGGAGTGCTGATTTCAGTTCTTTTATGTGCAGCCTTTGGGCTGAAATCCAGGGAGCAGTATTGGCTTAAACTATTCCAGTAACAGAGGATACATTACTAGAGCCCACCTAGCCTGGAGGCTTGAGCATCACTGTACTGCAGATTGCTGACACTTGGACAGGGAACTGACAGAAGAAAAGATGGATTGGTCTGATCGGATAAGTAGAGTCACAGCTAAGTGATTACGTAGGGTAAAAGGGGATCTAGGAAAGAAGGCATTATTAATAATCTTTAGAATTCTCTCTGTGAGACTTTCATTTGCTCTCCAGAGAAGAGAGAAAAGGCAAGGTGGTGAAGGTAACGTTGAACATACGTTCACAGAAATGGGGTTGCATTTCAATCAATGCAAGGGACAGGAGGCTGTATGAAAAGGATCAAATCTAGCAAATGTGAGGTCTGATCTAACTGTAGGCCTATTAACATGGTTTGGAGCCTTGGAAAAAAGCAACAGAGAAGTTCCTCAATCTGCTATCTCTCTGGGTGGGGCAGGAGAAGAATAAAGAAAATGCGGATGTTTGGCTGTTGTCAACAGCAGAGATTTAGAACTGATATAATTAGAACTGTAGAGTTTACCAACAGCAGTATCTCCACCTTAGCATTCTGAATGTCTGGAGATGCTGGGCAGCCTATGTCAGCCAAGTTTATAACTGACAGCCAGCGTTTTCTTTGAAAAATATTTTAATAACCTGTCTGTTTGAGCTTGCAAATATCCAGCACCCTGTGTCAGCTGGCTGGCACCTGTTCTCACAAAAGTAATATAAGTAGTATATTACACTTTGGAACAGCAGTTGGCTCTCGACAATGTGACCATGAATAGCACCACATTCAACCACAGCCGTACTTCAGCTTTTGCAAATAAATAGTGGGAAATACCAAGAGTGGATTCATCAACAGAGATTTGTATAGGAGGAGAGATGAGTGACTGTGCGTTGGATCAAAACCCAAATCATAGATGTATATGGGTAAGGCAGAGGCCAGGAAGTGCCTCTGTAAGAGTTCTACAAGAAACTGGACGGTGAATCTGAAAGGGATTCCTTAGAGTTTTCCCAGATGAAGCAGAAGGCAGGGTGCCAAACCCTAAGTAGAAATCCAGTGGGAAATCTTTCTAGAGAAAACCACCTGGAGTCAGATTGCTTTCAAATGTGGCCTTGAAAATCAGTTTGAAACCGTAGTGGACTGCCCCTAATGCACCGAGACAAGGACCATCTCCCCTCTGTGCTGACCTGTGCTCCAAAGCAATTACATCTCCAGCTGATTGTACGAGCTTCTTCCTCACAACTGGGAGCTATTTTCATAGACCTCATTGTTTTAGGCAGTTTTAGAAATGATGGTCTATCTCTAATGCAAGAGAGCCCTAACAGTGGCTTCACTGCTAATGGACTGTAATTACAGGATTGATCCCACATCCCTGGCAATATGAACCCTTCTGTATTTTCTAAGGCAACAACAGCATAAATCAATGGTCTGCCACAACCAGCTTCAAAGGACTCAGGGAGAACAGACCTTGCTATATACCTTGTAAGGCTTGCTAAATGGGGACAACACACTCCTGATTAGCATAGCATCATTAACTTATCTCCATGGACATGTGAAGGTTGTCCTTGCACTGTACTTCATTTAACAGCTGGCAAGAAACTGATCATTTTTAAAATGGGTCTTTACACTTGAGAGTGGCCCTATCTGTGTTAGAGGCAACAGCAGGAACTGCAGAAGACATAGAGCAGATGTTGAACAAGATTCTTCCCTTGGGGAAGAAAGATCTCTTTCTTACTTGAAAATATAGCACTGCCACATTATTGAACAGGGGCAAGGATGTCACAGAATGGACATTGGCTTTTCAGTCTCTCATGGATAAAGTGTCTACAAATTCATGTAAGTAAAGATAAACATTTGTCTGTGGAGCAATAAAGATGATCCCTTTCAGTATATTCATGAAAAAAGAAAAACTACTTCATATTTTTATATTTGAAAGTGAGACACCTGTTATGTCACTTTACCAAAATTAAACTTACAAAAGGTAATAGATCTGATTCTTCTCAACTATGTGTTTTGACAGGAACTGCTAAGCACGTTGCACAAAAGCCTTGGTCTTTGTCACAGCCATTTTTCAGCTATGTCTATGCCTGACCACTGATGTGAGTTCTGACCCTGTCAGGCAGACTTGGCCTCCTGGCTTGACTTCAGACCTCCCTCATTACTACAGACTTGTTTGCCAGTCTTGACTCTAGGCTGAAGCCAGCTCCTGTCCCTGAACCTACTCTACTCACATTGCTGGGACACTAAGCAGCTGTGCTGGTAAGAGCTGTGCCCTGCCTGCTTTGCTGCTGTGCTCAGCTCCTGACTCACCTTCCTTACACAGCACTCCCCTCTTTTTGTCTGTGCTATCAGTGGTTTGTGCCCAGCAAAGACACCTAGATCCTCTAACTTTCATTTTCACAGATAGTGGTGACATGAGAGAGGCAGACACAGTGGGGTCCTGTAGCAACCTTATGTGGTATACAAATATGTGTCTTTGATAGTCAGTCCCACTAAGGTGAATCCAATAACATCCAATGTACCAAGAGTAATTGTCAGATTCAATTGTTCTGAATGTCCTAGAGGATGATCTCTAATTTAAAAACAGAAAAATGTTTACTTCTCATAAATCAAGAATCTGTGTACACTGTCACATCAATCAAACCCAGGAGTTGGAGCAGTGGTTCAATTAAACTCTGAGGGAAATGATCCAGTGATTTATCTGAACCTATTACTGCAACCAGAAGATATTGCTGATTATTAACAGTGAGAGCAGTTTCATCACATTTTTCTCTTTTTGGCATCCTGTATGGTCCACATCCAACAATAATATGTTGCCCGAGGGGACAGAAAAACAACACCCATGCCATCATGAAGTGCACCCAGAAACTAAAAGGTTGGCTAAGAACTTTGTGTCAGTTTGCACAACATGATGTCCATCGGGTCCAGACAGAGCGAGCACAAACAGATAAAAAAGGAGCCAGATGAAGAAGATGTGAGTCTGGGACTGAGTCTTGGTGTTAGTGTCCAGCTGGCCTTGTTATTAGCCAGATGGCAGGTTCAGTATCAAACCTTTGTAAGGGTCAACCCAGCGCATTACAAGATCTGCCAACTGGACTTAGGAAAAGAGATAAAAAAGGGGAAAAAGAAGAAAGAAAAAAAAAAAGCCACATCTATCATGTCCATCTGCTGGGCAGATGAACAGCCAGAGAAGGATTTCTCATAGTCTCATGTATGTATGATCCAGGGCTGGAGCTAAGTGGTGATTCCTCAGGGTACAGATTATACCAAGATATCTAATCCTTGCACAATACAAAACAAAAACTATTTTGTAAACATGTTGAAGGCAATCTTTTTCTATAGCTATTGGATTAAATATCTCTTATCTTCTAGTATTTGTTTCCATAGTCCCATTTGCATGTTTGATTGCCTTTGTGATGGCATACAAGGAGTGGCAAAAGAAGAACTGTAGACATGTGGTAGATGGGTATCATTTGTTGCAAAGCATTTGGCACAATCTCATTTATCTTAATGCCAATCCAGATCACCCTGGAAAGTTCTGCAATGACTTTCCCAAGATGTGCCTTTGGATCAATCTTTTGTCTATGATGTGCATAGGAAAATCATGGTATATGTCCTTAAAATTAACCAAAGCTTTTAGTAGATATTTATTCAAGTCCTCGTCTGAAAAGGCTTTCTTTTCCAATTAGCAGGTCTCTGAATTTAGGCCTGATGTTGTCTATTTTCCAAAGTATAGCAGCAACATTTCAATGAAAAAATCTGACAAGCTCACAGGCATTGCATGGGACTTCAGATAATATGGCAAATTGGAAATATCATCTGGAAAAGACATCCCATTTTCCAATTCTCCTTCAATATTTTCCTTTAAGCAGAAGATCCTGAAAATACCTGACTAGAGGAAAGGCAGCAATACCAGCTAGGACCATTAAATCATTTCCAACTTGTGCTTAAATATTCCCTGATTTTTGTGGTCAAGTAAGAATTATGGTCCAGCTGTTACATGATGTTTTATGCTGATCTTGCTGCACCTTTTGCAGAACTAACCTAGGACAGCTTTTGCTTGTGGATAAATCTCTATGTGTTTTGGGCACAAAGATTTAGTACTTTGAGCTTTGAGTCTTTAGATGGCCTCTCTATAAGATAGACTGTCTTACATAGGATAGTGGTGTTACAGGAACATGAGGAAAAAGGAATATCCAGTGTCATACTAAAGCCTTGAGGTCCGATTTGATTGTGAAATTTACCTCCAATGTTCAAAGCTACATCAAGACTCTGAAATGCCTTTTTTAATAGTAACATTTTGGTTTATATATCTTACATAGTAGCTTGGGAATTATGATACGGTGGCATGCTTGCAATGATTTTATTTCATGATCAAGTGTTGCCTTGGGTGGCAGAGGATATTTGAACCCTTTATTTTATTCCAGATAGGGATGTGGGGAATTGGGAGCCAATCAGGAAATTAACTTTTAATATATATGTCTGATCTAAACTAAAACACTGATGTGGATGCATCTGTATCTGGTTGATACAGCCCAGTTCATGTCTACCTAACCTTTATCTAATTCCCAGGCAGGGCAATTGTACCTAAACTGTGAATTGAGGACAGTCTCTAGTCCATGCTGGTCCTGAGCCATGTCCACTACTTGTCTGGAAAATTATGGTTTTGTCTGGTCCAAAGGTGTGTCATGTACCTTGTTAATGGTTTTATAGCATGGATAGTGGTGTGCCAGTGCTTGGGACATGCCCTAACCTTACTCAGTTTACTGGCATAGGCGTAGCTGCAGAGTCCCAGGAAGGGTTAGGGAGCATGAGGACATGGACAGGAAAGCCAGACTGAACTACCAGCTCCAGTAGATGTGCCACTGAAGTCCACATAGACGAGTGGTTATATTTCATGGAGCTAGAGACTGTTAATCCTGTGATAGATTACGGTCATCCTAAATTTAACACCAAGGACAACAAACAATAATTTTGGCAGAGATCTAGAGTAGTAACCGGAAATTTGAGTAGGAGAGTAATGGAGACCCCATGGCAAACCTCTTTCTCTTCCTGAGCCCCAATAGGGGAAAAGTTGAAGACAGACTCTGAATGAGACACTCGGTACTCACATAAAGCCTCTTTCTCATCTGCTCTGCATAAAGTGTATGTTATGTGCACACAGCTGGTATGCACGTGCAAGGCACCCAAAGTGAAAAACCTAACAAGAAGGAGATGTGAGGAAAAACACAACTGGTGAAAGAAACAGTGATGAACTGAGAAGTTCTGAAATACTCAGTGAAGTAAATATATCATTTTTCCAGACTCCTACAGGCATCATAGATATCGTGTCACAGCTTTCCACATTGATTTCACTATGATTTCTTGACTTCTCTTAGAATTTTTGAATTTGCCAAGAAAAGGATGAAAGTAGGGACAGTGGCTGGAATTTGGCAAGTCATGTAGTGCACAACAGAGATTCTTAGCAAGGAAAAGACGCCCATGGGTGGATGTGCTATGATCACAGCAAGCTGAGATAGAGACCAACCAAATTAGGAGAAGCAAAGAGCTGGCGATGTGCCTCCTGAGCAGGGGGAACAGTTGCAGACTTTTAGACAAAAGCAGCATTTCTAGTAAGTGAATCACAAAGGATTCTCCCATTGCTTGAATCAGGAAAAACAATGTTAACTTGCCTAATCCAGAATAAATTTTCATCACTCTTAGCTTAGTACATGCAGCTGACACAGCGCAAACCTTCAGGAAACAATATTTATCCAGGCAATATCTTAATGTCAGTAGGCAAAGCAGTAAGAAAGTAACACGTGGAATGGAAGCCACAGAATGCCATTGAAAGCGAGTCTTTACAAGGTTACCAAATCTGTGGAAGTGAGACCCATATGAGCTGTTGTGACCATTAATATTCTTTGCCTTTATCTTTTCATCACGTTTGAGACCTTGGTTCCAAGACAGCAGCCTGTGGCAGCAGGTAGCAAGATGCAGTTTTGCCAACATGCAATCCCTAGAGAGAATATATGTGACAAAATTGTACTCTCTGGGTAATGTCCTATTTATAGGCTGTGGTTGGGAATGGTCTTATCTGTGTTTCTTTATACACTGAGAGAGTGATTAAAGCCTCATTTTCATTTCCTTTTGTACCTTACTGTTATCATCCAGATAATTTTGCTGTCCTTAATCAACATTTGCAGAAGTAAACAGTGCTATGCTAATAACAGTGTTGTGCTATAAACATTTTCTAAGTCATGAAACATTACCACAAGGAGGATAAATGCTAGATTGCCCCATTTTTAGAGGTGGAAAAAGAGACTGGTAAAGTGAGTGGTCCATGACTATAAGTCTGTGTCAGGCTGGGTGTTCCCATTCCCAGCTGTCCTGTATTTAAGCATCAGACAGTTTCATCTCAGGTTTTGGAGTTCTGCAAAAAATCTCTTACATGAATTAGCCAATAGATTTTAACATGAAGAAAAAAAACCCACAACAAAAAAAAACCAACCAAACCAAACCCAAATCCAATAAGCAAAACGCCAAACATAAGGAAAGATTTATTGTTATGCAACAAAGGACAACTGTTTGCGTAACAGAGCAGTGGATGACTAGAGACAGAGATACACAAGTTACCACTCATTACCTGTTCCATAAGGAAAAAGCAAAGATGATGAACAAGCTTGTTAACAGATATGACACCCCAACTAACCATGAAGCACTTGCTGAAACAGTTGGGATTTTAGTGCCAAACATCTTGATCTTATCACTATCACATTACATGGATAAATAATACAGAAGTGAATGTGAAATGTTCTCTCCAGTGACAATATTATCCCATAAATGGAAAAGAGTGGAAGATAGAATGTGCCACGTAAGCATAAAATATAGATGTGGGCCTTAATTTCCACCAAAATCAATGAGCCTGGTTTGTGCTTTGCACTTGCATAGCACATTCCATCTTCCCTATGGTATTGCCTCACCAATTAGAAAAATTAAAAAGCCAAGAGAGAGGCAGTAGCTGCAACATTCAACAAACAACACAAAATCCAAGACCTGAAAAAAAATCATGCATATTTTTCATAAAAGGATAAAGGATAGCAATCTTAAAGGCCTAAGACAGTCTCATCATCTTTATCTCATATTCTCACTTATTTTTCAAGTTATCATGGCACTCCTGTCAAATCTTCTGAGTTTGGACACCCTAGACAGAAACTTGCTCTGACTGCAGATCTCAAGAAGCTTGGTGAGAGATCTAATTTTTACCTCCTGTATTATTATGATTTACCTTTGTAAATTACACTCCTGTTTTGCTGGAAGTGTTAAAGACACGATATTTTTTTTTTCTTTTTTTTTTTTTGAGTACCACTATGACTCAGCTTGCCTGGAATTAGTAAACAATGGGAACATGACAGTTTGTGGCATAGCACATGTGACATTTTATCACTATAACAGACACTCAAGATGGTGTGATTGTAAAGGGTAAATATGCCTGGTCAAATTAATGTATGGACCAGCATCAAAGCAATATTTGAGATATTATGCAATAAAGTTTTGCTATACGTGTGTACATAAACAGTAAGAGGGGGTGTCTTGAGCAGGATACAAAACAAGGAAGAGAGTGCTTCTTCCACAAAACCACATGACCTCCCCCACCCACCTGCATGTAACACTTCTTGGACAGTACCAGTGCCTGGACAGTTCTCTCTGTTGTGCAAGTCTAAGCATCACCAGGGAGCCTGTAGCAGTGAGCAGAGGGGACAGTCATGGTCCATGTCTTGGTCCTGTGCTCAGTGGCTGTTAATTGCTTAGTACAGACACAGCCAAATGTCCCCACCGTCACGTGGATGTCACGGTCCCAGCCCCCACCAAGCCTGTCTGTCACTGTCCTGCTGAGCTGCTGGGGCTGGTCTGGCTCAGCCCAGGCATGTTTGGGGCTTAGCAGGGTTCGCACTCATGTTCACATGCTGGGTGCATTGGATATGGGCAGGGCTGGGCATGTCCAGTGCAGCCCAACAGCAGGGAATCTGAACTCAACTCAGGCACTGCTCAGCCCCCCCCAAGGCCAGTGAATAACCCAGTTAAACCCAAGACCCAGGAAGGAAAGCATAATCATACTGTCCTGTCAGCTACTGTTTCATTCTTCTGATGGAGCAGATATGGCCAGAGGTTGCAGTGTCCCAGCCCGCACCTGGGATCTAGACATATGGACCTAATAGAGGGGCAGTACTAGATCTGTGTTCATCTGAACTTCTGTTTACAATTTCTTCTATCATAAGCATTTTCCCTAACTTCTAGAGATCCTTGAGGTTATGTGGTTGCAATGACAGATGAGATAATGTTCAGTCTAAACTGCAAACTCAGCATTTTTTTGGTCTATGCTTCTGCAAAATATATGGGCAAAAATTGTGTGAAAATGAAAATTATCTCTATACATACTGATTCTGATCAGAATTAGAACCTAGATGTTTGGGAGATATTTAGATGTTATTTTGACCTGGTAAGCCACAAGATCTGTTAGAAGGCCTGTTCTCACAAGAAAAAAAATCACATCTATTGCAGATAACTGAAGAGTGGGGACTTCTTAGAGAGAAACAACTCCAGATTTAAAGCTTTGATAAGACAAAACTCTATGAACTTTGAATAAACTTGAAAGCAGATCTTGAATATTGTATTACTTCAAAACATTTTTTTTGCATAAATCCTGCCTACAGTATCAATAAAGGAAAGAGACCTAATTATTATCTGGGAAATGACCGCCTCATGCACTGGGGAAAAATGCCACACATTCCTCCTGTTCTTTCCTAATTTGATTCTTAGGAGAAAAAATATTTGGTTTCATTTTTCTTTTAGTAGATAGCATGTCAAAGTTAGCTGATATGAGGATGTCACCTTCTCACTTTTTATAACGAAATTTCTGCAAGCTCAGAGTTTAATCTTTCTGATTGGTAAGTCTAAGGGACCTGCACTGTTGATCAGTGCACCAGCATCAAATTAAAAGAAGTTCTCTGTCATGCAGATGACCAGCTGGCTAAAGCAAATAAGACAGGAGTCCAAGAAGCTGCTGTGCCTTTCTCTGTGAAGTGAGAAAATGCTTTCATGTGAAATATTTCTATGCAACAAAATCCAAGCAGAACACCCAGGGAAACCAGAGAAGAAAGGCAGATGTCTGGACAGACTACAATTTGATTGACACATTGGTTGGCTTTGCATAGTTTCTGAGCAGACCTTCATGTAAAGTGGGACCTTTCCCAAGAATTGCAAGGCCACCTGCAAATTCAACCTTCCCTTCCTCCAACAAGTTAAATGGTACTACAGGGATTCCTGTACTGGAATGCTGGTGTGTCTAATCCCTCTGCTTGAGTTCAGGGTAATAGTATTAAATAGGTTAGAGATTGAGCTCATACACTAAATTACAAGCAAGAGGTTATTGGATTATTTCATATATTTACTGATTATTTCAAATATTTACTGATCAATTACCCATATTTCTCCTTGCATTCTGGAGATGGCCAATCACCCATTTGGGTTGCTATTGCTGGCCCAGGGCCCTGCAATATATTAACAGTGCATGGGAGTTAGAATATTTTGAATAAACTAGGTCTAAAGAGAATAAAACATTGCAGACAGCTTTTTAGTCAAGACATTCCTAAAAGACACATTCAGGGAAGTGGTAATTCAAGAATAACTGGATAGGAAATTGCCCAATCAATGCAGTTTGATGTTTACATATAATTTCACAATATGCTATTATGTTAACCACTTGATTGGCATATATTTATGTTGTGGTGATTTCCAGGCACTCAGGAAATGTGGACCCGAGGAAGGGGTGATTTCTTTGGGAGATGAAATGGTTGTCAAATACAAAGAATACTGATTGCTGCTCCACTTTGCTTACCCGTTTCTGGTGTTCTTAACAAGAGAGATGAAATGGCAAAGCCCAGTGCAGCTGACAGGTCAGAGATTAAGAACAACATTTTCTGAATCCAAGGAAGTTCAGAGCCTTTGTGTTTATGGTGTTTGGTTTGGTTTTTTTTTTTCCTCAAAATGCTTCTAAAATCTGTTGTAAAAACTCTTAGCCCTAACCTGCTTCCCACAACACTATATGGTGTGGACATGAGCCTATGACAACTCTGGTAGGCATGCACTTGTCTTTACTTTCCATTCAACCTGGTTGAAATTCATGCTGGTTCCTCACAGAGGAAGGGTTGTCACGCTAAATAAGTAAACAAACATTTCATATTGGTCCTTGCTTATCACAGTTAGTCCTGTCCTTATAAATAACATTAATAGTTCAATAGCTTTTGTACTTTTGCCACACTACCACTTAGTCAGTTTCCATCAATCACATGCTGAAATAAATCTCTGATAGAATCAAATTAAGTGCTCTGTGAACAGTTTGCATCATTTCCCGATCTTGGTCCCTGAACAAGGACTCTCCAGTGCCTTTTGAATATTTACTTCATGCTATCCACTGCATGTTGCCCTCTATTGCTCTTATCCAGAATCCCCACAATTAATGAGTCTTTGAGCATGTGGGACAGAGACGTTTATAAATAACTACACTATCAGAAAACACCCTCAAGCACTTCCTTTTACAGTATTTACTAACAGCTTTTCTATGTTATTTTTATTATTTATCTTGAGATTAAAATCAGACTTTATTGTGTCATGTTCAATATTCTACTGGAAAATATATATAGCAGATCTTGTCTCACCAACTGCCATTCACAAATTGCCTGCAAGATGCAAAGCAAAGTGACATGTGGCTCAGAAAGTCATTATATGCTATGATAGATCCAATTGTGTTTGTCCCTAATGGATTCTTATATAAATTTTGCCCTTAAGGTTACAAAAGGCAACATTCAAGAAGCTAGTCTCTAGCCTGGAAATGGCTGGATGGACACATCTTTCAACAAGTAGTTTCTCTCTTCTTTGATCCTGAATTCAAAGTAAACCCTACAAAGAAATGTTTTGCAGAATACCGTGATAATTTGGAAAAGAAATAGAATCTCTGAATATATTCAAAATAAATGGATGTGAATGAGGCATAAGTAAGCTTATCTAGAAGTGTTGCATAACTCTCCTTCTGACTTTGATTATAAGCAGGACTTGGTGTTAAAGATCCCATCCTTGCCAAAAGCTAGGGAAGGAACTCTCCATCATACCAGAATAAATCCAAAATGTATTAAAAACAAAGTTGTGTATCCTGAAGTCTTTGTTCCTCTCCTATTGTGAAACTGGTAAAGGCACGCACTGAGAAAGAGTTGCTGTTGTTGTTGAATTTGTCTGTTCATATTTTTGGAGCAATTATCAAAGCAATAAAAAAACTGCTTAGATTTAGAATGAACACTTACATTTGCTTGTATTTTAAAAAAATTTCAAATAGTCTTAAATAGAAAAGTCTCTTCTTTCATTCTTCTAGCAGCATAGACCTGTAGGTTTGTGTGCATATCCGTATTGGCTTTCTGTAGCAAGCTTTTCAAGGTGGGAGGGAGCTGCAGGGGTGGCTTCTGTGAGAAGGTATCAGAAGCTGTGCCCTTGTCAGACAGACCCAGCTCCAGCCAGCTCCAAGATGGACCCATTGATGGCCAAAACTGAGCTCACCAGTGACCTCTGCAATACCATTTAAGAAGTGTTAAAAAACGCTTGCACAACAGTTGGGAGAAAGGAGTAAGAGCATGTGAGAAAAACAACTCTGCAGACATTAAGGACAGCGAAGAAGAAGAGGGAGAAGGTGCTCCAGGCACTGGAGCAGAGATCCCCCTGCAGCCCCAAGAAGATTGTGATGACACAGCCTATCCCTCTGCAGACCATGGAAGTCCATGGTGGAGCAGAGATCCCCCTGCAACCCGTAGAGGAACCCACATGAGAGCAGGTGGACATGCCCTGAAGGAAGCCTACAGAGAGCCCATGAAGGAGCAGGCCCCTGGCAGGAACTGCGGCACATGGAAAGGATCCCACTCAGAGCAGGTTTTATGGCAGGACCTGTGACCCCACAGTGAACTCACACTGGAATGGTTGGTTTCTGAAGAACTGCTCCCTATGGAAAGGACCCACGCTGGAGCAGTTTTTGAGGAACTGCAGCCCATGGAAGGATACCCATTGGAGCAGTTTGTGAAGGATTGTACCCTGTGGGAGGGCCCCGCACTGGAACAGGGAAGACCATGAGGAGTAAAGAAGAGCAGAGATGAAACATAAGTAGCTGACCACTCCTCTATTTCCCATCATCCTGCTCTGCTTGGGAGGGAGGAGGTGGAAGAGCTGGGAGTGAAGTTCAGCCTGGGAAGATGGGAGGGGTTGGAGAAGGTTGTTTATGATTTGTTCTTATTTCTTATTATCCTACTCTGTTTAATTCTCTATAAATTAAATTAATTTCCTTAAGTTGAGTCTGTCTTGCCGGTGATGGTGATTGGTAACTGGTCTGCCTGTCCTTATCTTGATCCAGTATTGATTCATGAGCTTTTCCTCATAATTTCCCCCCCTGTCCTGTGAGAAGGGGGTGATAGAGCAGCTTGGTGGGCACCTGGCAGCCAGCCAAGGTCAACACACCACAAAAACTGAATATGTCAGCTCACTTAAGGGGGAAAAAAGATCTGCTTCTATGGGGGTCATTGTATTAAATTTTCTATTTCTTTTATCCTTTTTCCACAAGTTTCTATTAGTTCAGAAATGGGATGAACTACTATAGATTCATAGAATACTGGTTATATACTTCTGTTATTGTAGATTATGTATTTATCTGTTATGTAAAACTCCTAACATTTTTCAGATGAATCAATGTTTTTCTTTTCTTCTATTGCAAATAGCAATCACAATAGCAAGAAATATGAAGATTATAAATGAAAAATCTTTCTAAATAAAGTCCTTGGCTTCTTGCAAAATCTGAAATAAAAATCTGTGATGGCTATAGTAGAATTGTGTACAAATGCATCATTTATTTATTTTTAATTCTGTAATGAAATATTTTGTATTTCAAATCATTTCCTCTGGAAAGAGGAGAGGCCAAAGTGGAATTTTTCTATGAATTTCCAGGAAGAACCTGGATGTAGAATCTTGTTGTAGTTTGAGACCCCCAAAATCCAATTTCCTAGTCCAAGCCCCCCTCCCAAAACTCACCCCAGTGTGAGATGGGTTTTCCAAACACAACACAAGACTCAATATGGGGGAAGGGAATCATATTACAATCACTACACAAAAAAATATTATAATACATTATATATACAATCCTAATTATCTTTCCTATGATAAAGCAGTTTGATCCATTTACAATGGATCAAATCTCTTCTCCCTCCAATAAAAATCCAGAAGGGAAGAAGGAAATGATCCTTTCCATTCTCAGAACAGCAGTGTCTCTCTTCTTCCATGCAGCAGTCATAGCTGAAGTTGTAGCTGGATCTCCTTCCGTTACACACAAGGGGGTCTCCTCTCACCCCTTCTCAGCCCTTCGACTCCAAGTGAAGTTCTCTCTTTCCCATGGACTGTGATAACCGGGACAAAGATTCACTTCACCCCGTCATATCACAAAGTGCAGGGGTCTTCGTGACAGTCCCTTTCCTCAGGGGGTTTACCTCTGAGTCAGAACATCTCGGGCAGCTTTCAGTTGAAAGTCTTTGCCTCAAGAGTTCTACCAGAGCTCCTGTGCTCTGTCTCAGGCTGCCAGCCTGGCAGCAGCAGCGGGGGAGCGAGGTTACCCCCTCCGCATTCTGTCTGGCCATCCTGGTCCAACTTCCAGGATGTCTTGAGCTTCTCAGCTCCTCTCTCTGGTACTGCTGTATTCCAAGACTCCCCTCAAGTAGGGGTCCACCGCCTCCTCCTAGGAGGGGTCTCATAAGGGTTTGGGGGGTTTGATTCAGTTCTTACCCCAAAACTCTCTCTGTAGAGTTTAGTCCTGCTCTGTTGCTGGCTCTCTCTCTCCTTCAGACATCTCTCTGTCTCTCTGCTTAGCTGCATGCTTGTTTCTTATCTCCTTGGCTTTCTACCATAGTCTCTCCATTCACTGTTGCTCTGCCGCCACTTTCAGTATCTCCTGCTGCTGCTCACAGTGGAGAAACTCCTCCAGCCTTTGACCACGGCACCTGATCCAGTTTTAACACCGTTCCGGGCTTCCACAACCGCAGCCGGGGGCTGGGGGGGCCGTGGCCCCTAGCGGGGCTCCTGCCCCTTCTCCCCTCGTGGCCTCAAAACAAACCTTTATTTCTGACATAAAATGAAGAGGTTTCATGGCTTTCCATTTGGGAATCTTCCTCTATATGTCATTCCTGTTCTTTTCAGAAAAGGGCTAATGTTAATGTGAAAGGACTTCATTCTTCACTTTTGCAACACGTTTTCAGGGGAATGGATTAATTTCAAAACAGGTACCTTTTCTGAAGAAACTTTTAGCTTTAAGCTTTTTATACATACGAGAATTTTTAAAGCTTTTTACATATAAAGATTTTCAAGTTTTATGTTTACTTAGTGTCATTCCGCACAATTCTACCTGAGAATTGACAAAACTAATTTCTAGATTAATTTTGCTTCATACAATGTAGGAACTTCAGTTGTATATCCATGTAGGTGTGATTCAGGTGGGCCCCTTTACAGAGTTTATAGAGATTATCTTGCTACTTCACAGACATGTCCCTATCTTCACATTCCTGCTTTTCATAGGTAGGCCTGGGAAATGTATAAATGATGAACATGATAGGATGGTGGCACAAACTTTTTAAGGAAGTTCAGAGACAGTGATGAAGATGGATCTAAGAGCTAACAAATTCCTTCTGTCAAAAACACTTGCATCACTGAAGAACATATGCCTTGCTATTCCTCTGTAACTGCACTAAAGGCCACTGAGATGTCAGCTTAAAATGATGGGAAGGTCCTCGTTCTCTGTCACAATAGCTCTGAAGAAGCTACTGGAATTTTTTTTTTAAACAATAACCCCAGTTGCAGAAGAACCATAAACTGTCATATTGCTCCTTCTGAAAGCGTTAGTATGTTAACGTCAGTAGATTTGGGTTTATTTAATTTTGCGATTAAAGTTTTTATTGATTCCCCTGAAGTATAGAATATATCAATATCTTTGGTTTCAAAAAAGCATTCAGTAGCACAGATATAGAGAAGGACTCAACACAGAAGCAGGTGCTTTATTTTAAATTTATGAAGCCTCCATAGTGAAACCCCTGAGCATGCCGTCAGTAATACCTTTCAATTGTGCAACTCAGCAAGTTACTTCAGTGCCTCCTAGTTCATATGTTGGTGTTTTTTAACTAGAAAAAAAGGTTATTTAGGACTCAGTAGGAACTAACATTATTACATAGAAAGATTTTAAGCCATCAAGTGAATTCCATTAGAAGTTATTGTAAATCATGTATGCTTATCCCCGTTCTGCCATTGGTAGGTGTGGCAACTTAACCACTGTCTCAGTTGCTCCTTGGTTGATTGCATCCAGGACAACTGGGAACATGATGTCTTAAACAAGCTGTTTCAAACCAACCAGGGTCAATGGCTGGTAAGAAGTAGATCCTACAGAGGTGAGCTTTTATGGTGAAAACTTCCCTCTTTTTCATCATAAGACACAGCTGCACTGTCGCAGGAAGCAGGGTCGAACAGTGGTCCTATTCCTGGAGGGATCTATGGACCACCAATGATCCCAAAGCACCCACTGACTCTTTTCAGGAACACTCCATCAGAAGACTATGCATGTCGTGTAGTGTTACATCAGAAACAAAATAACTTGAATGCCTATAACCTGACAAAATCTTTGTTTCATGGGCCCCACCCCCAATGGATCAAGACTGCAACCACTACTACAGCAAAATAGCAACAATCAGGTCTCATTGCTGAATCCACAATGGTAATATCTTTTTTTCCTCTCCACTATCTACTCTATTCTTTCCTTTTTTTCCTTAAGTATTGTCTTTGTGATGCTTTTATACTTTCATAGAAAAGAAGCAAAATGGCCACATACCTCTTTTCCACTGCAATCAAATAGTTTTAAAATAAATTTCCCTCATATACACACTGGTCATTCAGTATCATTTCACCCTAATTCACCCCAAGGGATCTATTAACAGGAACCTCAGTTACCCTCCTTCAGAGGCAAATTGTAACTGCAGCCTGTGGCAGCCTGCCAGGGAGAGGAGGAGAGAGGTCCTTCCATTGGAGCTTATGAGGACAGGTATGAAGAATTATAACCTCCCTAGGTTTGATGTGGATGATGAAACTAAAGCCCTGGCCACTGGCAGGCACACCTGTGACTTCTGTGATCTCCAGAGAGATATAGGCCTGTTAGAGCAGGTTCAGAGGAGGGACACAAAAATGATCAGAGGGGTAGAACAGCTCTTCTATCAAGACAGGCTGAGATAGTTGGGGTTGTTCAGCCTGGTGAAGAGAAGGCTCCGGGGACACCTTATCGCTGCCTTTTAGTACTTATAGGAGCTCATCAAAAAATGGATATAGGCTTTTTATGGGGCCTATAGTGATAGGACAAGGGGTAACAATTTTAAGGCAAAAAAGGGATAGATTTAGTTTAGCTATAAGGAAAAAATTCTTTTCTATGAGGGTGGTGACACACTGGAACAGGTTGCCCAGAGAAGTTGTGGATGCCCCATGCCTGAAAGTGTTCAAGGGCAGCATAGATGGAGCTTTGAACAACCTGATATTGTGGAAGATGATGGTCTTGGAACTAAATGATCTTTAAAGTTTTCTTCCAGCCCAAACTATCCTGTGATTCTATGATTCTATAAACCTATAAAACATATTCAATCTGTTCATGGCTACAGAACTTCCAACAAAGCCACTCATCCAACCTACATGCATGTTTTTCCCCCAGGGTTTTTTTATAGAAACACATTTCAATAACAAACATATTGGTAGCCTTACATGGGGAAATCATTACAGCCCACTTACCCCTGAGTGCATGTGCATAATTCCTGGTATGTCATGAGAAGAGCAGGCCATATAGGATTGGTTAATTAATAAATGACATAGGTAGAAAACACTTTCATAGAAAATACAGCCCTAATCCCCTAGAATAATTGAAATCTCTTTTATGTAAACAGGGAAAGAGCCAAAGAAGAAATTGAATTCACAAAAGGAAACTCCAGATAAAAGTGGAACAGAATTTACCTGAATGCATATGTTAGCTTATTAGTGTGAGTTTTTTTCAGACAGGAAGGATGTTGCCTAATAGCCTCTTTGACAAGCACCTGTCTGGTCAGCTTCTGTTTCCACTTTAGACAGAGACTCCCCACCTAAGTGGTTTGTAAAGGGTTAATTAATTATTAATAATGTCTGAATACTTAATAGGCACAAGGGGCTATGCCACAACTGGATGTAAACATGCCAACATGAGGTGTTCTTCTTAGGGATGGATAAAAAGAACCTGTTGACCCATTGGACTGCTTACAACCTTAAACATCTGTGAATTGTTAGCAAACATTTGAATGTGTTTTGTAAACTAAGTCCTTAGTGGAAAATGTAATCCCTTTTCCTTTAATTTTTGTCCATTCATTGCTCTTAAGCATTAAAATGGTAACACAGCATAAGACAATGTTGCAAAACCATAAGTGCAAAAACAACCAACAGAGGGGAATACGGAGTGTTTGCAGGAGGACCCAAGCAAGTGTTCCATGGCCTGCTCTGGGACAGCAGACAGCGTGTGAAGGCTTCTCCTCAGTAAAAAAAGTGCAAAAAGAATTCAATAAACACAGATGAGCTACATTTTTGCTACAAGGGTGGCCATTCCTTTTGACCCTACAAGCCATGTGCCCAAATCTTTCCGTGGCCAAGAGCCATGAGACACATACCTCAGAGACCCTAAAGGAAAGGGACCTCCAGGAGAGTTTCAGAGGCAGGAAACACTAACTGCTCCCCAGAGCCCCGTTGTCACACTGAGGCCAGGGTGGTCTGCAGTGACTGCTCTGCTCACTTCCCCAGTGAGCCAACCCACCCCCCTGCCCCAGTGGCAATTTCAGCTGCCTTGCCTGTCGTTGCCAGGGCTTTTCCTCACACAGCAGAGTGGAAATCCCTCATAGACTTACCTGTACTGTTGCCCTTCTTTTCCCGGGTTTGACCTCAGTAGGGGAGACACATTCCCAATGCTTGCTTGCCTCGAGCCACTGCTATTCTACGAGAACAAAAAGGGAAAATAAATTGGAGAAAGGGAAAAGTGCAATTGCTTTGCTGACCTTAGCTGTTATCTCATGCAGTCTTTGTCAGTTTGTCCTGTCTATCTGTTTCTTACTGTGTGTAGATCAAATGACCTCTTGGGTAGGAATTCTGTTTTCACAGTTGCAATTCCTACGTCCTCGTACCTAAATAAATCTATCCAGGAGCCACATCCACCTAACAGACCAATATCCTAAACCTCTGGTCTTGGAAAAAACCTTAAACTCCTTGGGATTTTTTCCTAAAACATTTTGGGGTACTATTCCTATTGTGGCCTCTAAAATGGGTTTGTTCCATTCTCAGTTCATGTTCAAACCACAAACAATAGGTTAATAATATTATTATGGCCTTAAACCAGCATGTTTTAGTGTACAGATGCATGGTCTCTCTTTAAGCACGGGCAGAATCTTTCCATCCTGCCAGGCTTAGTTCCAGATATCTTAACCCCACATAAACCTCACCACTCTTCACTGGAACACCACAAAAACCCCTAACAAGCAGTCAGGGAAACATTTGTTCCTCCTTTCCACTTCCAGAACGTCTGATCATTCAAGACCCATCATAAATGTTTCCTGGCTGACTTTGCCTTACACATGAACTGCGTTTTGACGTGTTTTTTCCCCTTCACTTTTTTCCCATTTTTATGAGCATCATTGCATTTTGTCAGCAAGCAACTTAGGCAAATCTCACAAATAGTTTAGTTAACAGCTTATGAAATGAAATGATGTAAGGAGCCACTCCAAAAAGGGTCAATTTAAGCAGACAGCCATGTCTGTAACCTCAAGGGACTTGAATTGGTCTGAGGGGAGGCACCAGGCAGTGTGGACTCCCAAAGATTGCTGCCAGGTGGGCTACAGATGTTCGGATTCAGTCCACTTGCATGGCATTCACCTAGGGAGATGCTAATTTGGTCCTATGCTTGTAGAAGATTAGCATGTGTATACACAATCACCCTGCAGAGGCCCCTCTCTGGCTCTGCTTTCCGAAGGTTTAAAGGTAGAGTAAAATGGCTCTGTAGGAAACCACAACACTGCTTGTATCAGTCCTGATTTTGAATTTGTTTAGTCAGCTAGCTCAGAAAAAAAAAAAATACAACGTCCCTTACTATAGATGGAAGCTGTGTTTTACTGCACATGCAGCTGTGGTCACTGTCTTGCAGCTGTTAAATGAAGAAATACCATGTGAACACTTGGTCTGGTTTCAAAAGACCTAAAAACACTGGCCAAGAAAAATGGTACATCACGGTGCTGCTTGGCCATTTGCCAAGACAAAGAAACTTGTAGATTTCTAGGGACAAGAGGCCATGTGAAAGGAATTTTCCTCCTTTCAAAGGCCCATCAAAATATACCGGAGGGGGTATTTATTTATTTATTTTGTATGTGCTCTTGGCAAAGGTTTGATTGATCACTAATGCAGTATCAGCATTAAACTCACATTACTTAATGGTCAACCCAGAAAACAAGGCAAAGAGGTATATTTTAAAACTGTAGGTCTGAAGTACAACATATAAAAAAAAGGCAGAATTATTTCACACGAATAAAAAGTAGATGGATAAGAGTCTCAAAAAATGAATTAAAGACAAAAGTTTATAGGGAAGAAAGGATTATTCTGTAGTTAAGGCTCAAGAGAAAAAGCTATTGGAGCAAAATTCTTTTCTGTTTTTCTGACTCAGGCTCAGATATTGGCATGGGTATATCCACAGGGCAAAATGGTGTGCTGTGGAGCAGAGATTCACAGGTTCTCCCTGCAAGACCTACCTCAAATCCCCAAGCAATATAGACACAATGCTCTGTTAATGGCAAATATTAATTTGGAGATGACCTTCCTCACTCCTGAACTAATGCATATGTCTCCCCAAGGAGCTGCACCCCAACCTCCTCTCACTTCCTGCAAAAGAGTGACAATTTCGGTGCCTGATATGCATCAGGAACAATCACATGCATATCAGGAAATTTTCTTTGGTGTCAATTGAACAATTCATTAAAAATGCAGAACAAAATAATAAGCCCTCTCATTGCTTTTGTTTGGCTGTTTATCCAGAAAGACAGAGAGAGATGTTTAAAAAGCCAGGCAAAGAGATATAGGACACCCAAAAAGAGACCCCTTTGGGGACAATTATATTTTCTTTATTCTAAAGCATCTTCTGTAGTTAGCTGTGCAAAATGTCTGGCTTGAGCCAGCTCCTGGGCTTGTTTATGTACTGCAGACTGAGTGCCAAACTCTCCTGACAGGAAATGAGTGAGACTGCTAAGAGAGTATTCTGACAATACGAGAGAAACTCATAACTTCTGGTAACCATGCTATTTTATTGGTTTGTTTGTTTAATATTGATACTATATTAAAGGTCAAAGGTACATTAGATGTTAGGAGAAATAAATATGCTGGTGGACAGATAAATGCTATGGAACCCCCAGTAATTAACAAGGTCCATATGTATAGTTTGTTCATAAGAGAATAAACTTTTTTCCTTCAATCTGAATAGAAAAATCCCTTTTTTGCTAAATCCATGTGCAGGGTTTATGAGCTAAACCTTACTGCCCTTTCTCAAGGGAAACTCCCAATGAGCTTAGGGGGAGTTTCCTCTGAATAAGACTTTGGCCTCTTACTTTGGCCGCCTTTCCATTGCCCTTGAAAATTCCCTTCAGCTTAAGGCACCATAAAATTCAGTGCTGGAGTCAGTCCATACTGACCACACTTCTATGAGAAGAGGATGTGCTCTCAGGCCCTTTTTCCTGGTTCTTGGAAATAATATTTCCATTTCTACTCAATTTTCTTGCTTGCATTCCTCTGCATGTACAAAGCAAATGGAGGAAGTTAAGCTTCCTTTGTGCATTAGTCTAAAATAGCATCTGAGGACTGGAAGAAGTGGTTGCATTATGGATTTACTCCCAAGCTCTAGAAATCGCAGGATTGCAGTTCATTTGCAATAGAGAACTTGAGAAGGACATCCGTCCTGTTCGTAGTACACTAGCCAGATGGATCGTGCCAAGAATGTCCCACAGATCTTTGGTACAAGAAAGAGGTTAAAGTCAAAACCATCAGGGCACCTGCATGGCATCTCATATGAAATAGGCTTAGGAACCTCCATCAGGAGATTACTATGGAAGCAAAACACCATTTGGAACTAAAGCCAAATGCTGACTAAAGGAAGCTGAATGCTTCGTGAAGTGATCCCTCCCACAAACATATCCTGCATTTGCATTCCCTCTGTACTCTAGCAATCCTCTTCGGCTGCATCATTATTCCATTCAAAATGTTTGTCCCCTATGCCGAAAAATCAGGAGCAGTTGGTAGTGTCACTTGCTTCCCAGAGTTCCACAGAGCACAACTGAGGAGAGCTGAGATTCCAACCTTCACTACTGGCTCTCCAGAGCCTTCCTAAATGTGGTTCTGAACTTTTCTTGGAGACACTGATCAACATTTGAATTTACAAAAATAGTTTGAAGAGTCAAGATCAATATGACACCCAATATTCTGGGAAAGAAATTTAAGTCTTGTGATTAGCCTTGATCTTCAGGGACAGTTAAAGATTTCTTATAATGCCCTTCAGAGGTGTCCTGTTCTGTGGAGAGCTTTAGAAAGGTAAGTCCATGAGTTTTGGATGACATACTTTTTTTATCCAAGGAACAAGTCACAGTCCTCACCAGGAGCATCATCAGGCCCACGCTGAGGCTGAGTGTTAATTCCCTGCCCAGCCTCTTCCCTGTGAATGGTTTCATCAGCAAGGCCAGTGGGATGACTGGTGTCAGGGCCTAGGAGGGGAAACAAGGGGGTGAGCCATGACGCCTGTGTTGAGAACTTTCTTTGAAGATCTGCCAGTCTAGGATCTTTCAGATAACACTTGTTTCCAAAAAAAATCTGAAGGTAATAAATTACAGAGAGTACAAGCTATTTTATGTTTTGTGGTGTGATGATCAAAAGATGTTATCATTGTGTTTCACATGTTTGCAGACAGTTAGTTGTTACTCTCAGTAAGTTACAGGCAGCTTTTGTTTCCCCTGAATGCTGAAACTGTATCTTCTTATTAAGGAATGGTCTGTGGGTGAGTGCACAAGAGAAAGAAGAAGAAGTTCTTTGCCTTTCTGGCTCCCCTTTCTGCCTTGTCCAGGATTCATCCTTTGATTTTCCAATGGGAATACTGACACCGAGAGCAATACTGGGAAACATAAAGAACAGAGGTAAAAATGATAGGTCCCTTTCTGGTTAGTATTTACAGCATCCACTTAAAAAATGTTGATGGAATATCCCAAGGGATTAGGATGACATAGATCTGAGTTTTCCAGAAAGTAGCAAAATATTCTGTAAAGTGTTTGTGCAACGGAGTTCTCGGCTCCATTACTGGATTACCAGGGAAGTCCTCCTCCAAGACCTGCATCCTGATAGACACTTTGGCTTAAGAATCATCAAAAAAGAGGGAAAACCTTTTCTCTTAATCTGAAATCATGAGAAATTTTCAATTTTCAGGGTCCTTTGTTCTGGTTCTTATGTTGTCTCTATTTCCAGGTTCCATATGGTATCTAAAATGAAAATGTGAGCGGCAAGTTTGGTAGTACAGATAAGATAGCAAAGACTGAAGTCAAATCCCAATAAAAAACCTAGCCACATCTCAAACTGACACCTAATCTTGATTAGATTTTTAGTATTTCTTTGAAAGTTTCCTCTTTGCATCTCAGGAAATAATTCCTGCCTTTTATTCTTTAAATGGAGAAGCCACTGGATAAGTGGAATCTTAAAATAACAAAAAACAGCAACAAAAATAACAAAAATAAGTATTTGTAATATAACATGAAAAAAATAAGTATTTGTAATATAACATGAAACAATTGTTCTATTGGCACACATCCGCAATAATTTTATAAGCAAACTTTATAGATTTTGCACTGTTTCTTTTATCTGTTGTTTCCAATATATTTATTTCCATAAGAGCAGCTGAAAAGCTTTTAAACAATTTGGAAGGTTGGTCCTTATTTTCATGATTTAGAATGTGCAGTTATATAGACAGCTTGCATAAACTGCTGGTGGATAGTATAAATGGAGCATCCTCCTTTTCAAGCTACACAGTTTGCAAGCCTTGCATAAATACTTACTGCTTATGGTACACTTCAATGCTGCTTTTTATTTCCTACAGAGATCTTTTTTTATGCTGTTGCATAGATGAAGAACAAAAAAAAAAGAACTGGGTAAATCACTTTAAATAAATAAATATAAATTGGCCAGATCCTTTACCCAGATCTGGAACTGAATAAAATTTAAATCCTTCTACGTGTTTACACAAGAGTTTGCGTTCTACTTTCTGGTTTAATCCAGACCTGTGGTGATTAATCCATCAGTATACCAATCTGGTCACAACACAGCAACACTGCAACCTTTCAGGAGGCTCTATGGTGGTAGGATTTCTAGCCTAGTTTCTACTCCATATGTTCTAAATTTGCAGAAATTTTTTGGACATCCAAATCTTGAGATATGAACAGAGGTAATCTGAGCTGTGGGAAAAATTGGCTGCTAAATCTCACACTATGGCTCGAGTCCCATCTCTAGGTTTGAGGCTTGTATGTCATCAAACCAAAACAGTGATAATATCACCCAAAATATACTTCAACTTCTATCTCAGCAATTTCAGTACCATAATATTTGTATAACAGCAAAATTTACATTACTTTCTTGTCTTCTCTACATCTTCAAAGCATATGTGGGATTTATTATTATCATTATTCTTCTTTGGTATTTTATCTGTCTCTCCATCTTTCTTTGTTTTGCTGAGAATGAAAAAGTGAATCAGATGCAATAAGTTTTGGTTTTGCCTTCAAAAGTTATGAGATCTGCGATCACACTCACCTTTCTCAGAAGAGAACATTGCAATATTTGGCCATATGTTGAGAGGATTCTGTGACTTGCTGAACTTTAACAGAAATGTCAGATTCCCTAATCAAAGTATGTGTCAGAGTTGCTCTTTCAAATGCTGGAGATACCATCTCAAACACTTCATTTATGGTGTCAGACTGCTGAAAAAGATTTGCTTAAGTGAATCAGATGCAATAAGTTTTGCCTTCAAAAGTTATGAGATCTGCGATCACACTCACCTTTCTCAGAAGAGAACATTGCAATATTTGGCCATATGTTGAGAGGATTCTGTGACTTGCTGAACTTTAACAGAAATGTCAGATTCCCTAATCAAAGTATGTGTCAGAGTTGCTCTTTCAAATGCTGGAGATACCCTCTCAAACACTTCATTTATGGTGTCAGACTGCTGAAAAAGATTTGCTTAAGTTTGCTAAGGCCATTGAGAATCATATCCTTAATGTGTGGTTGGTATTGTCCTATTTGTCCTAGTAATCTTATCTCTTAGAAACTAGCTAGATGACAAAGATATTTTCTCTAAGGATCTTTAACCTCTTGTATTGCATGTAAACTGTACAGAAAGCTTGCAATAAAGCATATTAAAAATATGGTTTCTCTTACCCTTTACATAGGCATTAGTCTCATATTGCTGAATTCTACCACTGTGAATGGACTACTCTGTGAAATGCTGCAAAAAAAAGACTGGAAAGATATTATGGTGGAGACTTCATAGTTTTTTCCCCTAAAAAACTCTGGAGCTATCCCAGGGTCTCCGTGCATGATGCGGTTTAGCTCTACTATCAAGTCCCTGGCAGTAGAATGCCAGCAGCAGACACAATCCATTTTGCATCCCATATAAAATGCTCTAAACTGTGCTCAGAATACAAGCCCAAGAAGTTTTGAAACAGTGTATTTAAGGGCATGATAGTGTTTTCCCCTGAGTCTTTTAAATTTTTATTGAAATCAGTATGTGTGAAAGCTGCTCAGATCCTTAACAATTTCCTTTTGAATTTATGACTTTGCATACTAAAAGCAGTTTTACATATATCTTCATTTTAATTCACATGGGAAAGATATTCACTAAATGTTTTATTTCTTTTTTTCTCATGGGAGAGCTGCTGTACTCAACTGTACTTATGTTTTTGTTAACTCTTTTCAAAAGTCCAAACTGAACTTAGATTTTGCACCTTTCATTCAGGAAGAAATCCAAATGAAATATGGGTGAATTTAGACTGACCAAAGAATATAAATTGGATTTTAAGATTTTAATGGAAATGAAACCCTGTCCTTTGACAGAGACTTTTCCCACTCAGGGCAAAAATGGAGTTACAATTTGCTGAGCACTTTTAAATAGAAGCATCTCTAGTCAAATCTTCACCTGTTAAAGAAGTATGCCAGTTTCATTAAAAATTACATTAAGGAAAAGTAAAATATTTCAATAACTTATTTCCAATATTGCTCTTCCTTTTACATGTTTGGATTGTGGATTATAACATTTATAGAAACAAAATAAAAATAAGTCTCTGTA
Organism: Pipra filicauda; assembly: GCF_003945595.2. Lineage (NCBI taxonomy): Eukaryota > Metazoa > Chordata > Aves > Passeriformes > Pipridae > Pipra > Pipra filicauda. The sequence continues at coordinate 2,371,514 of NW_024104310.1, forward strand.
ATAGTGATTATGTCTAGGGTTTTGAACAAACCATAAGAATTGTTAATGCTTTGCAATAGGCCAAGCCAGATCAAAAGGCTACTTTTAAAATATTATTTTGAAAAGGTCTTTCATTTTTGGCTATAACCTTGTCAGGCTCCCAATGGAGGTGATGACCCTGGCCTGTCCGTAAAAGGCCAGAGATATTCCAGGATGTTTCCATGCAGCAGTCACTGAGATATATATAAACATGGATGAAGCAGCTTCTGGAAGATTCATATCCAGGATATTTACTCTGCACACTGCAATATTACCCAGAATAGCCAGTTTAAAGACTCCTTGGACACTGCAGCAGAGATTGCAGTGTCATTGGGCTAGGTAAGCATCCGACTGGAAGTGTTCCTGAGTAACCTGCTCTTGATCTGCAAAGGTGCCTTGCCACTTTAGCCAAGTCTGTGATTCTGCATTATGTCATTATTCCTCCTCTGTTTTCCCTGGCTATTTGAATATTTAACTACTGCATTTCACAATGCATATTAATGCAATACAATCATGTAATACTTCCACCGACCCTTCCCAGGGCAATTCTCCCTCCTCTCCATTCTTCACTGCCCTTGGCTTGCAGTAAGGAGCCCTGACAGATCCACCTTCTCCCCCTGCCTCTCTTGAGGGTGGCACCCCTTCACTTTGCCCTGATGTGCAGGGCAGTCCCCGTCTGCCATGCTGCCCATGTGAAACTCAGAGCTGGGGCAAATGGGGAACAGCTTGGCCTGACTGAGTGGCACTGACATTCAAGCTGCTGCTGCTCCTTCAGACAGTCCTTTTCCAGACAATGTAATGAGGAATAAATTGAGACCTGGATGAAAGCTCAATAGGAGATAGTTGTAAGATGCCCTCCCTCTCCCAGTGGTGCTTTCACCTGGCCCTCATTTCAATTGCTGAATTCATTTAAAGTTTATCTTTGTCCTGCGGTACCAGTAAGCAAGACTGGCAATTCCCCCAGACCTACAACCTCACTTTGCTGCCCTTTTCTTGGATGCGTTTCCTGTTAAAAGGATTCCATTTAATACCCTGAAAATTATCTGGGGTGGTGCAGAGCAATTTATTTTGTAAGCCTTATGCTATGGATTGAAATTGCTTTTCCTCATCTCGGTGCCTGGCTACAGGGAGTGCAGTCCCCTCCCTGTGCTGTGCCTGGGGCTGCAGCAGCCATCAGTACTGAGCCACTGATGACACAGGCTCTGCCAGCACATAAACCAGCTCCTGGCTCCTTCCAGAGGGCAGGAAGCAACAAAACTAAGCAGACTTTACACACATAAGCAGGTTTTTGAAGAGGCTCAATTCTTGAAAAAAAACAAGGTTTCAATTTGCTTAACACCGTCTGAGGGAGAGAAGAGGTTAGACCTGCTCTTCTCACTCAGGGTTTGTATCCAGAAAGATGCCTAAACTGCAGTCCCAAACACGGGGAGAATAATTAGGGGTCCTGGCACTGACCCTAGGTGCTTGAAGAGACAAAATGAAGGCAGAACAAAGTCACACAGAGTGAGAGTGGTGTTCTATCCTTCATCCAGATTGTTTTAGAAACTGAAAAATATCAAATTCTGAGGAAAGGAATCCCCAAACTTCCTGTTTTTCCTGAAGTAAAGCTGTATCAGAGTCATCTCAAATTAGAAAGAGGATACAAAAGAGCCAACTCATTTGTTTGATACAGTTTAGCAAAGAATTCCGCTTCGAAATGCACAGGTCAACATTTTCTTTAATGACTAAACACTTGCCAGAATACAAAGAAAAGGAAGTTTAAAACTATATGAAAGAACCCTTTCTTCCCTCCTCTGCCCATTTGCTTCCCTACTACTGTTTTTCTTTTAGTGAATAACTAAATGTCCCAGCCGTAACTGCACACCATAGCTCAGAAATGATTCAGACAAACATTGTAAATCATCAAGCAGAATGCATTCCCTCATTATCTAGCAGCATTTAGAAGAGGATTTGATATGGATATATATAACAAGAGCATCTTATAGTACCTAAAATAAATTTGTCCAGATAGAAAACTTCATGCTTCCTGGTTTAGGTCAATCTCCAATTTCTAGGGATTAAAGTTAACCTTCATAAGAATAGATTATGCTACCACTTTCCCTGGAGTATCTTCTACTGTCTTATGAAGATCTTAGTCACTGCCAGAGGGGAGGCATTGTGTTTGATGTCTTTGATCCCATAAGGCAGTTCCTACTTCTTGATGATTTATATTCCAAGTAGACCAGAAAGGTTAAGAACGGAAGAAACAAAGTAACATAATTCTCACTTTAGCAATGGAAAACCAAGACTTGGACACCTTTGGGGCCTTTTTTAAGAGCATTTAAAGAATACGTTACAGATTTCTTCATTGTCTTATCCACAAGAACAACCTTATTCTTGACCAGTAATTTTCCTTTGACTGAATGGTACTTTTTTAAAAAAATTTTGTTGCAGAAAGAAAATCGTAAAAAAGGTACCTTATCTTTAGACTTCCAGAATTCATCAGAGTTTGATTTCCAACTCTGGGATGGAGTAAAGTTGGCTCACTTGTTACTTATATTACTTCCAGAATGTGAAAAACCATTTGAGCACTTCTTTAAAAACACAAAAGTGATGGAATCTGAGATTCATGTACTGGGCACAAGAGGTACAGAGTGCTGAGAAATAAAAATATATTTGTGGCTAATTCTTTAGAGAAACTCCTCATGGAAGATATGGCTGATCATGATTTCCCTGTAGTGCTGTGAAAATTAATACTGCCTGGGTTATATCTATCCTGTAAATGAAAAGAGCTCAAGAGAAATATCAGCTTTGGCCTTGCTTTTAAGAATGTGTACATTTAGGGGATCCGAATAGCATAGCTTGCTTTGGTCCTAGATTTTTCTCAGTGTTTCTGATTTTCATGCAGAATCTGAATATAATTTTGAATAATTCTTGATTGGAAGAATTTTTTCCCACTGGTTCTTATATAATTTTAAATGATCTCTCTTCTCTCACTTTTTCAGCTTGTAAAACATAGTTAACGACTGATCTGGGAAGTTCTACACCTAAAACCCTTTCATAACATGACATGATTGGAGTTGTATCAAAATTATTATCGTGCAAAAGCAGTTGGAGTTTGATAGAACTTTCAAGCAGAGGTGGTTTCCAGTCCTTCCAATGTGTGAGAAAGGATGATCAGTGAGCATCCACCTTGCACAGTCTGCATGTTTGTCAGTGAAACAAAGGCAAGGAAGTACATTTACCCTCCATAAATATGCATTGCACCAGCCTTGAGGTTTCAAAAACAAATTAAATTTCTTTCCTTCTGGTCTTACTGTTGTATGGAGCGGCTGCAGGCTACTATACCACTGCCATTTACACTACCTTACACACTCAGGGGTTTTACGAAAGGGTCTGTCAGTGTTTTACCAGCGTTAAGGGCTCACTGGTATTTTCCAGATTATGTGCAGTCTCTCTAGTCACAGATAATGAATACCTGTAAAGTGATAGATGCTCAAGCGTAGCAGCTTTTAGCTTCATATATCCTGAACTGAGGGTCTGCTACAAGCTTATCCCTTCTTTCTGCTTTAAACCTTACTGTAGAATGACTCGGAAAATTCCAGGTCAAAATAAACAAATCAGATTGACAGAATGGGAGAAAAGCAGTCTAAGAGAAGCCTGTCAGCACAACAAGCTCCCTTTTCTAACCTGGCAGCAATTCCCTCTGGGTTCCTGCCGTTCTCCTATGCATTTCCCTTCCAACCCTCATTTCCCTATGGAGCTACCTCAGCCCATCTGATTTTGAACATCTGTTGGCACTGAACTCCTGCAACTCTCAATCTGTTTCCCTTTGGCTTCCTCCTTCCTTCCAGTTAATCTTCCTTATTTTTGTCTTGGTGAGACTTCCTGCCTTCTTTTCTCTGTCTTCCTGCTGCTATCACCATTTTCATCTCTTCACTTTGTTGGGTGACACCAGACTGACTCTCTCTGGTGAGGAGATCTGAGAGAGTGACTCCCCACTCCCCTGAGGCACCTGCATCTGTCTGCTAACATGCTATCACCCAAGGGTCAGTGTTACTCTTCTCCTCCAGGCTCCCAGCATCCATGTGCTTTCCCTTTGGTTCTTATTGTGTTCTTTTGACCTAAAATAATCTGGATGCACAAGCTTGTGCATGAAACCAGCCCAGCAGAAAACAGTGAATGGTTCTCTGCAGTTCAGTGAGTTAAGCAGGCTGGCTGAAGTAGGATGCTGCTATAGGAGCAGGAAGTTTGGTTTTCTTGCCCTCTGTACCTGTAAGTCCATAGTGGCAGGATCATATTGTAGAAAAACAACTGGGTGTACAGAGGAGAGGGGAGATAAAGGAAGGGAAGTAAATGGATTTGGGGGAACCACTACATCACCTTAGGCTTGATCAAATTTGTTCCACCATGTGGGATATATTCCATAGGTTGAGAAATACTGTAATCTTTTATACATTGCTGCTTCCAAGCAGGCCTTCCCATGGCAGAGTACAGTTTCTGCTTATTCCCACAGGTATGTTAGACCAGGCTGAACATAAGCCCAAGAGCATTTTAGCAACTCAGGTCCTCTGTCTGGAGGAGTGATGAGAGAACTTGGGTTCCCTCACTTTCATCTGATAGTTCTTGAGAGTAATTTTGTGCTTTGTCTCATCAAAAAGACACATAAACATAACATGTTAATTGCATTATAATTCAGCCTTAAAGCAGAAGAAACTGAGACTGCAGAGGTTAAGTGACACGTGTCTACAAAGGGAAGAGTCTGAGGTCAGCCCATCTCTTCGCTATGTTTCAAGAACAAGAATTTTAACTCCTTAGTTGGGAGAAATGCTATTAAAGTCAGCAGGGTGTAATGGCAGAAGCATAGAGCTGAAGTTTGACTTCAAGCTCGTCTAATAACTCTCTCTGAGTAGCCTCAGATAAGCATTTTATTTCCCTAATGTAAAATAATAATGGACACCAGTACTCTGACAGGCACATCATTCTTATTCCAACACAAATTGGAAACCTAGTGTTCGGAAATAATAAGCAGGGGAAATAAAAATTAAAAAATTGAAATAGGGGACTAATTTTAGAAAAGCATGTACAGAGTAGTGTGAGAGGAGTTTAGGGAAAACAAATATACATCTGTCCCATGGGACACTTTTCATGCCTGTTGTTCTCTTATACATTTCCTGCACAGAAGCACAAGCTTGTATGTGACCTATAAACAGGTAACATCTTTTTTTGCTACTTCTTTGAGTTTTGAAATACTGAAATTAGACTGAGCTATTCCCGGTTCATGCAGTGTAAATGAGAAGAATCCAGCCCTGTTAAATATCTGACCTAAAAAAAAACCCCTATGTGTGTTTCCAATGCAACAGTCTGCCTTATACTCCTTATTTCATGTAATACTTTGTTGTACCAACAGCCACAAAGACAACTTGTCAGCAACAATGGCAAACATACACAGATATATTGTTAGTGTAAAATAGTTGTGCTTGATTCCCTTTCTTTCCTTGATTTTTCTGAGGAAACTTCTGTAGTCATCTTTTTCCATTCCTGTATATGTGCAGTTGATAAATTATTTCTGTTCACTTTAATCCATTTTTTATTATTCTTCCAGATATTTTTATTTTTTCTGGTGTTGCTGAAAAGAAATCTTTTCAAGAGCTTGGCAGTATATTTGGAAGGATGTTTTTTACAGTATGAGTGCTTCTTCCAGGAGTTATTAACAAAACAGTGGTTTGAAATTAGTTAATTGTCTTACCTTAAAAAATACATGTATTCATGACTGCTGTTAACTAAATTGCCATGTATTGGTTTTGACATATTCCCCACTTGAGTTTTCATGCTGTCTCTTTGTTTCTATGCTAAGTGCATGAGCAGTGTCCTAGTGCACCATGGTTCTGCAGCCCCATTTCCCACGTAAAAAAGGATTCTGCTGTCAGCTCTTGGGCTTGTACTCCTCTGAATTCTGAAGCTGTTGACTGATTTTTACAGGGAGGTAGATGTCTCAAAGATAACCAAGTTCTTACAAGCTTCAATAAAACAAGTTGCCACATACAGGAAGGTCTTCTAAGTAACTTGACTGAAGGAAAGGAACATATGCACATATGATCAGACTTCAGAGAATCCAAGCAGAAGAGAGACCATATAAAGATATAGTTAAGACAGAAAAGTGTTTTAGTCAAATCTTCTTAAAAACCAAAGTCATAGAAACATAAAATTGTTTAGGTTAGAAAAGACTTCTTAGGTCATTTAGTCCAACTGTTAACCCCGAACTGCCAAGTCCACCACTAAACCATGTCCAAAGTGCCATATCTACACATTTTTTAAATATGTCCAGGGATGGTGACTCCACCACTTCCCTGGGCAGCCTGTTTCAATGCCCGGCCACCCTTTCAGTGAAGAATTTTTCCTAAGATTAATCTAAACTTCCCCTGGGACAACTGAGGCCATTTCCTCTTCACCTATCACTTGTTACTTGGGAGAAAAGACTGACCTCCACCTCACTACAACCTCCTTTCAGGTAGTTGTGAGAGTGATAAGATCTCCGTTTCTCCAGGCTAAACAACTCCAGTTCCCTAAACTACTTCTCATCAGACTTGTGCTCCAGACCTTTCACCTGCATCATGGCTGTTTTTCGGACACACTCCAACACCTCAACATCTTTCTTGAAGTGAAATGCCAAAAACTGGACACAGTGTTCAAAGTGTGACCTCACCAGTGCTGAGTACAGAGGGACAATCACTGTCCTAGTCCTGCTGGTCACACTATTGCTGATACAGGCTCGGGTGCCATTGGCTTTCTTGGCCACCTGGGCACTCTACTGGCTCACGTTCAGCAGCTGCCAACCAGCACCCCCAGGTCCTTTTCTGCCAGGCAGCTTTCCAGCCGCTCTTCCCCCAGCCTGTAGCACTGCCTGGAGCTGTTGTGACCCAAGCGCAGGACCCGGCACTTCGCCTCATTGCAGGGCCTCAGCCCATCAATCCAACCTTTCCAGACCACTCTGCAGAGCCTTCCTACCCTCCAGCAGATCAACACTCCTGCCCAGTGTGGTGTTGTCTGCAAACTGACGGATGTATTTATAGAAATATTTTTTATTGTCTTTTATGGCAGTAGCCAGATTTAAGTTATGTTTGGACTTTGGTACTTCTAATTTTCTTTCTGCATAACCTCATGACATCCTTGCTGTCCTCCTGAACAGCCTGCCTCTTCTTCCAAAGGTCATAAACTCTCCTTTATTTTCCTGAATTCCAGTCAAAGCTCTCTGTTCAATCAGGCTTATTTTCTTCCCTGCTGGCTTGTCTTTGTCCTTCAGGACTGTTTCCCAAGAGATTCTGTAAACCAGGCTCCTTGGGAAGCCCAAGGTAGCAGTTCTGCTTGCTTGCCTTCCTTACTTCTCCTATGCCCAAGACAGTCTCCACCACATCACCCACCAGTCCTTCTCTGTTCACAAACAGCAGGCCCAGCGGGCACCTTCCCTAGGCTCACTCACTAGCTGTGTTAGGAATTTATCTTCCACACACTCCAGGAACTTCCTAGACTGATTCCTCTCTGTTGTGTTGCATTTCCAGCAGACATCTGGTGAGTTGAAATCCTCCATGAGGCAAAGGGACAGCAATTCTGAGTCTTCTGTCAGCTGATCATAGAATATTTTATCTACATCTTCATCCTGGTTGGGTGTTCTGTAACAGGTTCCCACAGGGTATCTACCCTGTTGGCCTCCCCTTTGGTTCTCACTCATAAACACTCAATTCTAGTGTCACCATCTAACTGCCCCTAATGTATACAGGTCTACCCCACCACATCTCCTTCCTCGTCTGTGCCTTCTGAAGAGTTTGTAGCCATCCATTGCAGCATTTCAGTTGTGTGAGTCATCCCACCATGTTTCTGTGATGGCAACTATGTCATAGTTTTCCTGCTGCACAATGTCAACCAACTGAGAAACATAAATCATAGCAAATCAGACTTCATTAATTCTATGGCTCACCAATATAATTGTTTTCTTGTGCCAGCTCAACACATTCTCATCTTGTTTCCTTAGATGAACTTACATCTGTAGCCAGTGTATTTTTATTCTGTTTATTCTCAAAGCAGATCCTCCTGCAGCTGGACATTTTTCCCAGGCTCCTGCTGGTTTCACCTCTACTGCATTTCCAAATATTTATCTTGCTTGCAATGAATCAAACTCTATCTCGATTTTAATAGACTGGTAAGTCAACTGAATCAGCACTGTACCCATGAATAGGACCTATGGCTACATCTGTATTAGTAAATTAAGCATGCCCAGGAACGTTTGCTGGCACTGAGGCAAACTGATGCAGAACAGCCTGCATCCATGCTATTGAATTAGTTCACCCTCCAGAACAGGGCATTTGCAAACTGCCTGTGGAGAAGGATTCCTTCTCTGTGCTGTTCCTGGGAATTGCTTGGCATTCTGTTAGATGGGGTGTTTGTATCTTCGCCAAAAACATGCCAGCCATCATCCTAACAATTTCATAGTATAAATAATCAAGCTCCAGTGCCTGGGAATGTCCCCTGGCCCTATCTAATTAACTGCATAACATGAAACTCCTTCATCCTTATCTACAGGCAGTTTGTGCATGGTCATCTCTGCTTCCAGTGTGCCAATTCAACTGCTCATATGAATTGGGCATAATCTATAAACTGAGTATATGAGCTGAGCCTCCCCAACCTGTCCAATTTAAAAAAAACCCTATCATTCAAATGAGTTCAAATTGTTTTGACCGAAACAAAGAAACTGCATCTCATATAATCATCTCATCTGAAGGATATAAGGGACAGGATTTCTGTTGAATGGTTGAGGAATCAGGGCAAACCAAAGGAGTCATGTGAATAAAACTGATTCCACATAGTCCTGAAGCTTCAAGTTCTCAGTGGTCACCCTTTTTTTTCGTAAAAGTGTAATTTTCCTATATTTATCAGTGTAGCGATTAAAATATAAGGCCAACAGGTGCTGAATTGTTTTACAATGTGTTATACAAACTAGTTTTTCATTGGTCACAATCAGCATTCTTATAATCTGCTGGAGAATTCTGTTTCGATTTGTTGTTTTCTAACCTAAGCCAAGTTTCCTTCCTTTCTTCCTTCCTTCCTTCCTTCCTTCCTACCTTCCTTCCTTTCTTCCTTCTACTCCTTCCCACATCACAAAATACATAACTAATCTGTACACTCCTTTGAAAAGCCACAGTCCAGAAAAGCACCTAACCACATGCTAATCTCAAGTGAAGAGGCTACTCATGCTTCAAGTTATGCAAGTACTTTAGTGCTTTGTAGATCAAAGTCTGGATTTACTGATGTGTATCTGAAGATCTGAGGCTGATGCATTCCTCCAGAACACCTTGGAAAAAGGTTTTATGTTTACTCCTTCTTCTCTGTTTGCATTCCTCTGAGACTTTGGTAATGAAGGGAACTATTTATTTTCTTGTTACTAACGTTCTTGACTGGAAAGCAAAAATTCTATTTTAGTAGTACATTATTCTGTCTCAAAAGGGAGAAGAAGAGGTAATGATGGAAATTGTTTATGAATGAAATATACTTTGGATTAAAGTATAAAGCTACTTTATTGAGCTTTGTTAAAGGGATCTGCTAGGGATAAAAGGAATTTGAATGTAGGCTCATGGCACTGCAGTGCCTGTGCCTGGACCAGGGCTTCTATGCTTCCAGGCTCCTGTTCTCAGGGTCTTCCTTCTCAATAGCAAAAGCTATGCCCTCAGGAAGCTAATCAAGAAAATCTCAGCTCAGTGGAGTTTTTTCTTTCTAATAATTTGTTTCCATTACTTCTTGTTTAATTTATTCTCATTTTAGAAGAAGTTTACATGATTTAAATACTAAGTGCTTTAAATACTGTCACCTTTAATTTCATTTTTCAAATCATGAGTTAATTAAAACAAAGCCTCAACTACAAAGCAAAGAATTATTTCACAGTCACTCAAGCTCACATGTCTCTGTGAGCAGCAACTAATAGGAAGAAGTAGAACTGGCTGATCTGCGGGAGAGATGAAAGCAAAAGGACCTGCTCCCTTAGAGCCTTGCTTCTTGGTTTCCCTGGACACTGTGGGAAATCCCCAGTGAATATACCATGGGACAAAAATTTTCCATGAAACTTGGAGCCAGAGAAAACCTTTCTTGTAAGTCTTCTGACATGGCAACCTCATTTTTCCAAAGAGAAAAAAAAATAATCAGTCCTTTCCAACATGTCTTCATCCTGGTCCTTCGCTCTTGGCAGGTGACAAGATCTAGATATGGTCTTGTGTTTACCTTGTGACTTCTCCCTAGCACAGTGACTGCCATTTATCAGCTTGTCATAATGCCTGCAATTCTTGATGGGATTTAGGTGTGCAAAGATGCTGTACTTGAGAAGAGGATGGCTCTGCCTCCACTGGGATCTAGGTGTGGCCAAATAGGAGACCCAGGGCTTCATCCTCTAGACAACCACCCACGCTGTAGCTTTCTTGGTAAGATCTCAGCCAGTGCGGAGGTGGGCAGGCAGCACAGATGCTCTTGATCCGTGGAGGGAGCCTTCCTTTCTTGCTGCAAAAGGACAGCTAAAATCCAGTTTGAACACTTGCTGAAATCATCCCTTAATGCTTGCAGGATCTTTTTTCAATAGGAGGGGGAAAAGTCCTTTAGACCAAGATACTAAGATTATACAACTCAGTGTATGAGCCAAAATCCTTAACAATATGGAGGGCAAAAGAGCCTCGAGGAAGAAAGTTCAAGAAGAATCAATTAGCACTTTCCAGTCATCAAACCTGAACATGCATAACCATAGCTGTTCATCACAGTTGAATCTATTCTCACACAAGCAAATACATGGGTGGTGAAAGTAAATAGCTGCATTACACTAAGTGCTTCATAATCATCCTTAATTATGAAGAACAACCATTATTACTATTATTATTGCTATTAGACCTGTTACACATAACACTGGCTTTATAAGGATTTGAATTAGTCCTTAAAGTGTTCCATAGTAAATGGCACCATCCTATAATTTCCGTCTCTATTTTCTGATTTTTTTCTTTAGTTGTGCTTTACCATAGTAAAAATATAGTTATACTAGTGAGATTTCCTTTCTCAATTTCACACTCTTTTGCTCATTCACTAAAAGAATGTTATTGTGTCTTAGTTGTTTCTCATTTCTATAGCGTTTGCAACAGCCTACATGTAAAGCCCTGACAGATATAAACAGTTTCTATAAGAGCAAAGATCTCTCCCTAACATCATTATGCTAATGCATTGTGAGCATAGCACCTATGGGAATTTCTTGTTGTCAGGGTTTTTTCCAAAAGGCATGTGTTATGCCAGTGTAAAATATACACTCTTTCTGCTGCAACATTAAACCAAGGGAGAGAAGAAAATTTAATCCAACTTGTAGAGCAGTTATTCAAAACTAAATAGAGCAGTCACTTTCACAGAGATAAGAACAAACTAAAGCTCTGGTGGAAACCAAATTCCTGACATTGTATTTCACTCCCTACCTTTCTTTTTCATCACTATGCATGCCTAATCAGAGTAAATTTGGTCAGGCTGTCCCTTTCCCTCTGCAGAATCTTGTTTCTTTGTTATGTCAGACTTTGCCAAGAGGCATTAAATGGCTTTCTGTAATGGACTAGAAAGATCTTAACTACACGTCCTAGGTCCAATTTTCTTTGTATAACACTGCCCACACTTACAGTCTTCCTTAAGGTTATCCAAGTTACAAGTCCACTAGTCATTTAAAAGGAATTCCAGGAGTTAAAACTCAGGCTCTTATTTACTATGCAAAATCTGTGATTATAAATACAAGTTGCTGACTTCCTGGGAGCATGGTCCACCTCTATCTTAATGGGGGTTCCGTGTCACAAGTATTTTACTGAAAGTGTAAGCCACTTTAATAAGAAAAGGATTGATTTTGCAACGGGCACAAGATTCTAATGATTGAAAATAATGTATTGATTTTTTTTAAATTAAAGCCATCTTTCTATTCATAATGGAAGGTCCTGCCCTTCTTGAGATTTATCACCATAGTCCTTGGGTGAAGCTAGCAATTTCGTTCTTACACTGTGAATATAAGGGAAGGAATAGACTATTAAGATGGATGGCTTTTTTATTTTATTTATTTAAACCAGGTTAATATTAGCTTTTTATGTAGACAGAGAACTGTGGGCAATAAAATCCTGGGAATTAGGTGAGAATAGATACACCAAAGAAAGCAGAAGCCTAGATTCTCTATGTTGCTATACCCAGTGTACAGTGGGACTTGAAAGTAGTCCTTCAAGTCTTTCAAGGCTGAAACTTCAGACTTTCATGGGCCTGCCCACAGCTGCAAATGCCTGGTTGGAAAAATAAGGCATAAACTTGAAATAAGTCATGCTCTGCCTATGAACTGCCTGCATCACTTGAAAGCACAAGAAAGTAGAGGAGGAGAACACTGAAATGTGTCTTGTGAAAGATGTCTTGTGTTGTTACAAATGTAGACTCGAACTCTTCAAGGTAAATTTGCTGAGTTACACTGGTTCTAGGGATTTTGCTAAGCTAATGAGTTCACATGTGCAAGGACTGATGCTTCTAGGACTAGTTCCTCAGCTATGATGATGTTTTCTGACCCAGAAGAATCTGCAAGGAGAACATGTCTCTCTTCAGTCTTCATCATTATTGATGATGTACAGCACTACTCTTTTTTTAAGATAGCATTTTGCTATTATTATTATTATTATTCCATTTCTTATTGCTTGTTTTATTAATTTCCTGTCACCTGGTATAATCTGCATGGTTAGCATCCTGTGCCAATGATAAAAGCAACTAGATTGAAACCTTCCTGAGCAGGCAGCATGGGCCAGGTTTGGCCAATGGTATCTAGTAGCTTCACCAAGATGGGGAACAGATAAAAGCCAGTCGCTGGACAGCAACGGTGATGGAGCCTCGGGATACCTTGTGGTTGTTTCTATTCCAATGTTATTCACATTCTCTGTGCCAACAAAACACAGAAGTCTCCTATTTTAATTTTTGCCTATCTATAATGTTTGATCCAATGTTCACTACAGCAAATGGGAAGCTTTTTGTTGGTGTTTTGGGGGGGATTTGGTTCTCACAGTGCTTGTGCAAACCCGAATTGTTTAACCTACACTCTGCAAGCCACGTGCAGGCTGCTAGGCTAATTTATCTAGGTCAGGCCTGCCCAAACCTCCCTCTTCCCCTGGGAAAATGTTCCCTCTCTGTCATGTGATTCCCATGATTTGCAAAGAAGGCAGCCAGAAGCAGGCAGGCTGGGTGGTTACAGCAGATGATGTGCCTGTCTGGCTTCCCACTTTTTTGGGATATCTGGTTCCTACCTATGTTATTCTACTTTACAATGTGTGCAAAGTCAGGCACGTAAGCATGAGCACATTAAAACCATGCATGTAGCAGCAAGTGCACAAGGAGCCCTGTGAATAGCCTCTGCTCCGCAGAACAAATTATGTTCCCCTCCCTACTGGAAGAGTTAGGTCCCACATGATCACAGTCATAATATCACGTACCCAGACCATAGACACAGCGTGCTGGGTTAGTCTGCGGTCAGAGGGAAGGAGGTATGTGGCTTTTGCTGCTCCTGCTGTAACCAACTTTTCGTTCTTTCATAATGTAAAATTCTCCCTGGGTTGCAGCCCAAGTCTTTGAGGAGGCAAAACCACTTGCAGAATGTCATGAAGAAAGCAAGCTGCTATGCTAAAACGCTGGCAGGAGTTCAAACCCAGGAGAAAGTTTAGAGTAGTGGGAAAACACAACACACGGAAATCACGTGAGCAGCACTTTCTGTCTGCTGTAAATAGTATGCATTTGGGCAAATTTTCTCTATCATACAACAAAATGGTTTTTTTAAGAAAAGAAGAAGGAAAGTGAAAGAACATTTTCTTAAAGGGAGACCACCTGGTATGAACATAGCAGTGGTTGTTAGCTTTGGCAGTAATTAAGAGGGGGCAGCTATTCAGCGGCCTCAGCTTGTTGGCAGTCTCTGCTCAGTGCCTATTGCTCTGGTGTTCATAATCACTGACCAAGGACACGCAATAGGAAAATTAAGAGTTTGAATGGGTTTGTAAAGGACTGACTTGTTTTGCTGTCTCTGGAGTGACTCTTTTTAACGAAGGTACACTGAGTCTACTTAACCCTGCAAAGTGCAGTTTACAGATACCTCCAACAAATTAGGGGTATTCGACCAGTTAAATTAATTAAAGCACTGTTAACATGCACGGACTGCTTCTGAGGCTTGGCTAACTAGCTCAAAGTGAGCTCCTCGGTTTTATGCAGCTTAGACATACTTTAGCAGGGCTGCGTGGGACTTCATCACTGTCACACACTGAGCACTTCTTCTGTCTTCCAGTGCTAACACTTGCTGTCTTGTGCCAACACTAGCTAGTCCCTCTATAAAAACACTTGATTGCACATTTTGCAGCTTCTGTAAGCCATGTTCTTGGCTTAGTCTCCAGAGGCTGCAATCTTCCCTGTCTCTCTCCTGACATGTCAACCTCCTGTTGATTTTTACTTCTCCAGTTCCCTTCAATGCCTACTTCTTGCTCCTTCATACCAGGGAGTTGAAAAGCCAGTTTCCTTCCTCTTTATGCTGTTTTCTCCCTTGATTAGGGAACATGTAGGCTCCCAACTCACTCTTGTGGATTCTCCCAGCCAATTTGCTTTGACTACATTTGCCTCAGTTATAGTTCTCATACCCTTTTTTCTCCCCATCAGAATTTAAGTTTGATCTTGATTCCCCCTTTTGTTTTCCTGCTCTCTGGCACAGTTTTGTTCATGTTTTAGGCCAAATGATAGCTAAATCAAGCCTTGAAGTTCTGGCCAGGCTAGCACCTATCACAAAAATAAGCATTTATTTGGCCTTACATTGCTGAGAGGTTTGGCTTCTTCAAAGGAGCTTTCTCTTTTGAGCAGAGGTTTGCTGCTAACCCGAGACATCAGCCAGTCTCAGGGGTCTGTCAAGGTGGACAGTACAGCAAAGTAACTGATTCCTGAGCACAGCAGTCACACAGATGCTGAATAAATGTATTCTTGGATGTGCAGCTATAGCTTTTGCACACCCAGGAAATACAATTTCCTTTCTACAGCTCATCTTCTTTTGCTAAGGTTGGTAAAAGGACCCTTGATTCTCTCTTCTCTTTTTTTCCTTCTCCTGTGGAGGATCTTAAAGGCACATCTCAAGGTTTTAGTGATGCTTAAATGGAAACAAGATAACCAGTCCATATAATGGGCAGTTTCCTGGCAGATTCTCTTTTCTTAAATGTACTGAGTCTGAATTTAATGAGTTGAAACTCACGACTATAATTAGCAAAATGCTTAAGATACTACTCTCTGAACTTAATTGAATTTAATTTACAGTCTGAACAAATACATTTACAAGTTGAAGCAAATGTTTGCCTTTATTTTAAAGTATTCATTTCTTCTTATCTTCCAGACCTTAGTGAGGCAAAAGTTCACTCATTAAGCTTTGTGGTACTAGGACATCTGACTTTACTTGGCTTGAAAACTGAATTTGTGAAACTTGATCCCTGAACATATCATAAAAGAACTTAAGCTCCTCTAATAGAAAAAACGTTATTAGCTTTTTAAATGTACGTGCTTAAGCCTTAAAGGAATCCTGTGTAGTATTAGCACAGCAACCTGCAAATTCACAAAATAAGGGAAATAAAGGACTTAGCAGTAATTAAGCTGTGGACAGTATTTGAAAAAGATAGAGAGTTTTTGTTGTGGATTTTTAATTTTTTTTATTTATTTCTGATCAATTTATAAGCATTTTGCTATGGAAGGCTCTGTTGCTCTAAAGTCCATTTTACTCTGTCACATGGGATTCTATTGAGAGGGTTTGTAAATGACACCTGTATAAGAGACAGTACAGTTTGTTTTCCTATGGAATTTCCTAATATTGCTGTTAGCCAAGAACATCATGCTTTACAGATCCAAGCACCTTGAGCAGCAATTTTTCGCCAACCTGAAGTCATGAAACCAAAGGCAGAAATCAGTATGAGGAGACTGGGCACCTGACTGCAATATTAATCTTCAGAGCCCGTTAAGGTAAGTAAAAACCCTTTCTGTTCTGGACTTGGAGAGAAAATTCAGCAACAGTTAGGGACTCTTGCTGAAGCCACAAGAAGCCAACTATTCATCAGAATATGAAGTGCTGGAAAGCCATAGATGGTAATATCCTGCAGTTAGCAGGTGCAAGGGTTGAAGTTAGACTGAGTAGAAGAAGATGTAAGAGGTGAGAAAAACATCAGCCTGTGAGAAGCAGAATGACTCCCAGTCCAGGCTAGGGGAGAAGGACACACTGAACAAGTTCTCTGCTGTCCTCTCCATGTTCCTATGTCAATATTTTTGGAAAGAGACTGAAAACCAGTTAGAGAAAACTGAGTGCAAAAGCATAGCTATGTGGTTACAGGTGTGCAAGGCAACTAGAAGATAGCTTTTACTCTCAGATGTTCCAGTTTCATCCTGCTTTGGCAAACAACAGAAAATTGTGATCTAAGCCTAACAGTGAAGGCTATACTCTGACAATGACTTTTTCTCTTATCAAAGGTGTAAAGGGCATCTTACAGCTTTTTCTTACAGCAAATAGGCTACTGCACATCACAAATCACTTGGCCTGTCTCTGGGTCTTCAAAGCTGAGAAAAAATCTCTGTCCCCTTCCTGAGTGCCATGGGTAAAAATATCAATGTGCAGTTTCGTGATTTCAAATTCGATAGTGGGATAATTACCAAATGGGATTCATTAAACTGTTAAACCAGGCACTCTACAAGATACCTAGTGTTTGTCTCTGGTAGTCTTAGGGCAAGGTAAAAGTAAGGTATTATGGTCTAAAGGAATATCTCTGAGAGTTTCCATGCTGCAACATGCCTAGAGGCATGCCAGGTGCTGTTGGACTGGCCGGGCTGAGGGTAACTGGCACAGCACCAGCAGCAGTAGCAGCACAGGGCTGCCCCTGAGTGGATTCCAATCAGTAAAGCATTTAAAATTTCATCCAGATATGTTTGCAGGACCTTCAGCAACCTTAAAGTGTTCCTGAGAGTATGTCTGGAGCAAGCCCACACTGTATTACATAGTTAAAACTGCAACATCCAGGTCCAAAAGAAAGCTGATTTTGCCTGTGCTGGGTTAAGGTGCTGTGGTTCCTTTCAGTGTCCATGGAATTTGCTTGGTTGAGCCAATGGCTGACCAAACCTGAAAATGCTCATACATTAACTTGCCTCCTCTTTTGATCATTACACCTCTATGAAAACCAGCTGGGGAGAAGCCCACAAACTCTTGCTCTGTGGTTCCACACAGCTCATGTCGTAAATGCTGTTGTCTTTTATTACACTAACCATTACCCTTAACACATACAAAGGGGCTCATTTTAATTTGACGGCTCTTTCCAAATAGGTGTGCATGGGAAAAGGCCTGCTGCACTGTGTGGGGTCGACTGTGATATTGCTCCTTTGGGAAACTGTGTGTCTTCTGGACCTTTGTGCAGCTGTTCCTCTGCAAGTGCTGGCCTTGCTGCGTGGGAGCCCCGCCGCCTCCTCGTGCAGTCATGGTGTGGCACAGTGGAATGTGCTCTGAGCTTTGCACAGCCTCCTCGGGTCTACAAGGCTTCTGCCTGCTCATGTGGCTTCCTCTGTCTCCTCCTAGTTCAAACCCAGGAACCTGTTTGCAAGTTTCTCAAGCTTTCCAGCCCAGGCAAAATGGAGTGGAAGCACACTGGCCCAGTGTGCTTGGTCACAAACATGCACAGCGCCCCGGGATGCAGAGGTCAGTTAGCTGGGTGCAAGGAGGAGCGATAGAACCCCCACACCTTCTTTTCTCTCACACCCACACGCCTGCTCATGTGCATAAGGACGAAGCTCTGATCCCATGCCTGTGGCTACCCTGCTTCCTCTTGAATCACACCACCCACAAAGTAAGCAGGCTTTAAAACTTGGCATTAAGAGAAACAGAAGTAGATTTTTCCTGCTGTTAAATATGTCTGGCAAGGCAAACCCATCCCTTATAACATGAAACTTTAACAAGCTCTTGCATTGAGATGCCCTAATTTTAACAAGGAAAAGTTTGCAGGGAACTGAGAGCTGACTTTTTACTCAGAGATAAGGCTATATACCTCTCTGCCTGCAAGCCCACGGGTATTTAAAAAAACCCACAAAACAAAACAGAATGTCTTTACATATTTAAATGAATTAAAATGAACCTGCTCTAAATGAAACATTCAATTCAATTCCTTAACTGAGTTTCTAAAGTGTGAGCTCCACTACAAAAGAAACTTATTAAAGAATAATGAAGACTGTCAAAAACTATATGCTTAAAAGCTAGTAAATAACAAAGTAAGGCTTTTAGTCATCTTGACTGGACAAGGTGAGGTCAAAAAGAAACAACAACACATCCAGCACCATGGCAATGGGCTTTTCATGCTTCTTGTCTTCAGCAACTGCTTTTTTAGAAAGAACTCTTGCTTTTCTTTGGTAAGACGTTCTCTTCTGGTAATCACTGTCTTTAGCCTGACCCTCTGAAAAAGAAATTCTCTTTTATGCAATATTTTACTTGAAATGGTGTGTTTCTTTTTTTGTTGTTTTTTTGTAACTGAAGCTATGTTTCCCTCACTTGGAAGCACAGACAACAGAATGAAAGAGTAACATATTCTAAGCCATTGGTGAAATGTTTTTTCAAGCAACTTTATGTTGGATGAATCCTGGGGCTGTCGTTACTTACTTGACATTCATTTATACTGAATCAGTTAATAAGTCAGACCTTGTGTCATGTTAAGTATTTTTCCTTGTTTATTTTCCCCGCATTAATAGCCATATTGCAATTGTACACAATGCCCTGAGCAAAATTTAATTCACTGGTGCTGATTTACAACTGTAGAACATGTTCTGATGGGGATAGCTGTTGAAAAAAAGATCACTTTAAAAGCATATGCAGGCATAAAGAACTGATCAGTTGACATCTAGGTTTTTTTGTGTGGGAACGAAGTAGTCGTTAATTATTTTATTTTTGTTGTTGTTGTTCTTTCCTCTTTTGTTCTTTATAAGTAGGCAAATGTTCAGTGATGATCGGGTGCTGTTTTATCTTAAATACTGTTTGACAGCCTCAGGGTTAACAGAAATCTCACTGCAAAATGTTCATAAACATACAGTGACAAGAACAGAGGCTTGGAGTACTGTGCTCAGTCATGTAAGAATGCATCTGAAATTGAACTTAGAAGCCAATAATATATGAACAATCCTGCCTATGTTACACTTTTTCAAGTAAAGGAGATGGTTCTCCAATGTGACCTTGATGTATAAACAAGAGGTAATTAACGAAGGCATTGGTGCAATTTCATGGAACATGAACTTCCCCCTCCAAAATCTTTGCACTGAAAATCAAAGTATATTCTGTTCTTTTTGGTGCCCATAGCATTAAAAACCAAAGTCTAAAGTTACAAAGCCAAGATTTGATGGACAGAAGATGCTGGAGGAAGTATAAGTGAAGAGAGGAAAGGCTAATTCCTGACCCTAGGAATAACATGGTAATATGGTTCTGCAGTTTGTAACATCCTTTTCTATTCTTGTTTTTTTCCAATTCTTTTACAGCAGCCAAGCAAATAACAAAATCATTTTATCCTTACCTTAGTATCCTAAGTCTAAACTAGTAAACAGAATGTGTCATTAGCAATGAGAGGCTATTCTAAAACT
The DNA here is from genome assembly GCF_003945595.2 of Pipra filicauda. Taxonomy (NCBI): domain Eukaryota; kingdom Metazoa; phylum Chordata; class Aves; order Passeriformes; family Pipridae; genus Pipra; species Pipra filicauda. The sequence continues at coordinate 2,391,188 of NW_024104310.1, forward strand.
ACAAAGTTTTGTTTGAGTCTAATTCTGACACTGCTGAAGATTTTTGGATAAGCCTTGTGCATAATTAAAAAAAAGCATATTTAATATAGGCCATCTGTAATTTCTGTGTCAGTAGTGAGCTACATAATTGTTTTGAAAATATACATCGTTCATTATGCATGAGTAATTATATAACAGAAAAAAATTACATCACACAAATAATTTTAACAAAAGGGACCAATCCAGTTTTGGCCCTAATGAGTGTGTGAGGTACCCATTTCCAAGATATAAAATACATTTAAAAATAGCCAAGTGACTTTATTAAATGCTGTATAAAACTGATATAATGTTGCATACTTAAGGACACAGAAGTGTTTAACTTTGCTTTCCAGTTGTCTCACCCTAAAAGCTTGTAAGGCATACTGCCTTGGAAAAAATCATTAGAAAAAGGGAGAGAAAGGGAGAGAAGGAGAGAAAAGGGAGGAAGGGAGGAAGGAAGGAAGGAAGGAGGAGGGAAGGAAGGAAGGAGGAGGGAAGGAAGGAAGGAAGAAAGGAGGGAGGGAGGGAGGGAAGGAAAGAAGGAAGGAAGGACGGACTACGTGGAAAACCTTTATTTTCACTCATTCATTTCATTCATATCATCAAAGTCAAAACTTAGGATTCCTAAGTTTTATTGTACATAATTATCTATTCCTGTATATTTAAACCCTCAAACTAATTGTTAAGCATCACAGGTAACACTGACAGGCAAGTGCAGTGATCTGTAGCATCTACTTAGTCCTTGTTATTTGAAAGTCAAACTGTGCTTGTGAAGCAGGATACCCATTTGAAGGTCCCATGAGTACAGTTTAATCTCCTTTTGTTGATTGTCTAGTGGTAGCTACCTTGCCTGCTTTAATATTATTTCTCTCAAATTTTTGCACTTAAAAGCTAACAGACATTTAGTTACATTTTGTTTATTTTTTCACAAAGCTAATTACTATTTCTAATAAGATTTGTACACTTCTCAGTGGACATGATCAAGATTTGGAAATCTACCTTTAATTGGTTTTTGAGGTCTAGATTGTTTTTCATTTCACGTAGAATTCCTGCTGACCTAATAGGGAGGTTTGCATGTTGATAGAATGGTGGTAGCTATCACATTTGTGCTTTGTCATTCACTTTGTTTACATGTCTGCATAAGAAGCTGGATGACCTTGCTCTTTTCAGTGTATTAACCAAGTTATGATCAGCATTGAAAAGAATCAATAAAAGGGAAATCACAGTTGGTCGAACTATTGATCAGGTGTGTCTAGGTACTCAGGTTTAGCTTAGAGATAAGCAGCAGCCACCCAGTGAGGAAGAGCCCTCCCAGAATCTTAGTCCAAACTGAACTGGAATGAAACATTAGGTAATTCTGAAACTTTTAAGTGTTTTAGCACTTAGATTTTCTGGCCAAGTGCAGAAGATAAGCATGCCAGCAGGCTGTGAAGAGGGCTGTTCCCATAGTATTTATGAGTGCAAGTAGAGAAGAAAGCATTTTCATGCAAGATTCCCATCTGAGTTTTGCAAACACAGAAACAACACTCTATCTCAATTCAAACTGAGCCTGGTGTGTCTGCAAAGATAATATAAACCTCAGCTTCAGAAAGACACATTATCTGTAACTTGGCCAAAAAAAAGCCACTTTCTATGGGATGTCTCAATATTCCTTTGTTATTTCTTTTTTCTTTTACTGCACTGCTGCAGATAATTTGTCTTGTTCTGTCTCACATTGTTCTTGGTTAGTGGCACTTGCCTGAAATTAGTTTCTAATTGGAATAAATGAACTGCATGTATTCATGGGGCCTGGGCAGTTGTTTTTGGCTTCCAGCAAAAAGCAGTGAACAAGCAGATTCTGGTGGCTGCTGACAGCTGTTTCACATAGGCTTGTGTTATCAGGGCAAACACATGTAAACGATATGAATAAATAACATGCAAATGTTTATAAATTGAGTGAATTTAACTTTATCAGATTATCCCCAAGCTAGTTTTAGATCGAATTTAGTGGCACTAAATCCTTTAGCAAGTATCACAGAGTAATGCTTCTTATCAACACAGTGAAAGTATGGTTCCTTTTTTTTAATTTTCCACTTGATACCCATAGTGCAAGAATTTCTAGTTCAAGACAAAGCAAGGGAAGCAAGCAGTATGTGGCAAGCATCCTGGGTGCATACTCACAGGAGCAGTTCACCATCCCATCCTGCCAAAAAGCTCACCAAACCTGATATATGCAAAGGTATGTTCTTATTTTCTCGCCAAAAACATTGCCGGTTTTGGCTTTCAGATGTTGGCACCTACAAAATGCTGTACAAAGAAATGTCTAATGTGAACTGTAAATCATAGTGGCTGGTAAGCAGTGGTTCAATTTACCTGGATACTAAGAACTGTTTGGGAAATTGGAGACAGAATCCTTCATTCATCTTTCTCTTTATATTTTTTTAATGAGGAATTCACTGCAAAAGAAAGATTCATTCAGGGCAAGTGGTCTTAGTCCCCTGAGTTCTAAACAGAAATCACTGCAAGAAGCAACCAAACATATTTAGGAAACAATCCAGGTCTAAGGTAATATTCACATGGCATCTACCTCTGCTGAAGTATGGTGAACACTTACCCTTCTCTGGGTCATATACAACTCTCCACCAATTTTCTGTAAAATTACTTAATACCACTAAAATGGATTTCCAAATCATACAACAGTCTTTTTAGGCCTCTTTTCTAGAGCAAGCAGCAGTCACAAGTATAGAGGCCATGTTGATGAGAACACAGCTGCGATGTGCAGGGCACATTTCCAGGATGAAGGACCACCGCCTCCCTGAGATCTTGCTTTACGGTGAACTTGCCACCGGTTGCCGCATGAGAGGAGCCCTGAAGAGAAGATACAAGGACTCCCTGAAACAACATCTCAGCCTTGGCCATATTGATCAACACAACCGGTCTACTCTGGCCTCCAATCGGGAGGCCTGGAGACACACCATCTATAACGCAGCTGTCTCCTTTGAGAACACACGCAGGATCACTCTCGAGGAGAAAAGGCAACGCAGAAAGAACCGTGTCTTGCAGAATACACCATCTAAGGAGTCTTTCTGCTGTGCCTTTTGCAATCGGATATGTCTGTCTCGTATTGGCCTCATAAGCCACCAGTGTGCCTGTAGCAAATGTGGATAGAGCCTTCCCAAATCTTCGTTCGCGAAGCCCAGCCATGAAAATACACTGTGACACCTTCAACTGAGTTCTAAGTCAGTAAAGTACAGTGTTGTTGCTTAAAAGTAGTCTAGTTCTAGTTTAACCAGACAGTTTACTTAACAATTTCCACTTTCTGATTCTACTGGACTCTGCTTTTGTCCCTATTTTATTTATGAAAAATTGCTACTTGCCCTTTATTATGTTAAATTGCCATTTCATTGCTTCCACTAAATATGTTTTTATCCATAATCCTATAGTGGCTAAATTCGTCTGTACATTTAATACCATTGATTCAATTACACTCTGAATGAATATTGCATATTGAATTCTGCCTTCTTTTTTTGTTTGATACACGTGGGAACTAACCACATAGGATTTTGATGTAAATCAAGAACTAAGATATTAGAGATGTGTAAATATCTTTATCTCCAAAAGTCCTTGGTGATTCACTAAAGATGTAGTGCTTGTAGCAGAATTGTTACAGTGAGATTCAAAGTTGAATCCAAAACAAGCCTGAGTTTAAATTCAAATCCATAAAACTTCCTTAAATCCTTAGTATAAAAATATTGCATTGTCACTTGATTATTTTTAAATAAAGGTTTTGGATACTGGTAGTTGGTATTTGTTACACTAGCTACTTCCATTGCATATTAAAAATGTGTTTCATCTCTAACTAACATTTCCTTGCCTTTAGTCTTTTCATATTGGGACTTCATCTTGTGAATTTAAAAACTTGCCATAAGATAATCTCTTCCTATTTATTAGACAAAGCTACCTCTTAACTTTTTATTTGACCAACAGAATAGACTGTTCTTTCTGGATTTGAAATAAATTCAACACAATATATGTTCACATAATATCTTGTTTATGGCCTGAAGCCTGGTTTGTTCTTTGCCTCCTACGAAATTTGGAGGACTGCAGATACCTCCCACCTTTCTTTTCCTGTTTATTTTCTTTTTGCTTTTACAAAATTCTGATTACACCTGTTTTGATAATGAGGTGTCCTTCTGAGAATGTTCCTTCTAAGAGGGCTTTTTCTTACCAGAAGTACAGTTTGATACTGAAATGACCTTGGGAGTTAGTTGCTTCTTCCCCACTGGGCCTTAGATTTGGAACAAAGTAATTCTGGGAAAAAGATCTGGCAGATGAAATTATTTTATTTATTTCTCTGGCATATTGTCAAAGTACGTTTACCTGTGCTAAAAAAAACCAAAGGAAACCCTTATAAAAATAAAATCTGCTGTTCAGCTTCCTGAGCATTATGCACAATTTTATGTTCTTTTATGTGTTCAGAGATTAAAAAAAAAAAATTATAGTCTTCACTCCTGAGAAAAAGATTATAAATAAATGATTCCTCTCAGAATAATCTGTGTTTGACAGTTTTTGCTCAGGACATCTTGGTGGATATCAAGAAAATCAGATCTTGGGAGAAGGCAGGTACATCCCCCAGCATGTTATTAGATTAAATATCAGATAATCATTGCTTTTATTAAAGGAACTCATTTTTTGGCCACATTGAGGCACAGATACAATTTCTGCATGGTACCACAGTGTATCAATGAGGAGAAGATAATCGCTGCCTTCCTGTGGAGCGCCTGTGAGGGAGTTCTGTGCCCAAAACCTGCTGGCACAGCCCTTGTGCCTGAAGCCCTGAGCCTGCAGTGCAAGCAACAATGGATCCTGTCTTCTGTTTCTACACTCATTGAGAATAACAATTCTTACCAACAGTCTGGAAAAACAGATACTGCTCAAAAGTATATATGTTGTATCAGCCATATTGAACTTAAAATGCCATTATGGAGACACCAGAAGTTTGGGTTACATTAAGTTGCAAATATCAGTGCACTTGTATATGCCCCAAAGTAGAGATTTCACTCCAGTAAAAAGCACCATGTAGCAGAGGTAGCAGATGTTTAATGGCTGCACCATTGACAATGTGTTTAACTGTTATTAATATTTATAATTCAGTAATGATAACTGTGGCTCCAAAGTGCACTAAATGCACTATCGTTATTGCTTTAAGTTAAACCTTTGTCTCAGTTAATTGGCTGTGTGTCCCATTCCTATGTAGCCCATATGGCAAGGCCAGGAAATACTAATATTGTTATACTGGAAAAAATGAATGACTGCTCTCGAGTGACTGTTTGGTCTCCAGACAATTATTGAAGTGGCTTAAGCAATGGTCATGCTAAACATCCATCCTTCAGCCTCAAGGAAAGGAGTAATTAAACTACATTTAGTGAGATTCCTATGAACAGAAGCCATTGCCCAAGACAATGGGTCACACAACAAGTCTTGACTAAAAGCTGCTACCTGCGGCCAGAGAGGCTGACTGGTTATAACTGCAGGGATATAAGGCTGGTATGGCAAGCTATGGACATGTATTACAGCGGAAAATGTGAATATGAAGCCATTAAAGTGAGAGAAGCAGTCATGGGTATGGCGAAATAAAATGAAAGAAACAGTGTTTTGTCATGGAAATCAGTAGAAAGAAAGGCTGGGGATTTCTTATCAGGAGAGTGGCAATTTATAGCTAGTGAGATCCAGGAAATACCCTGTGGTACACTGTCTTTTAAAATGAAGATAAATCAAGAAACATAACCAAGAAGTTTTCCTTTTCTGTATCCTCAAAACAGAATGCAAGGCTGCTGGCATTTGGCTAAGTGGTTGATGCTGAAAGAGTTAACAGCTGTGCAACTTTGATCTTATAAAATGCTTTTAACTGATAGTCTTAAACTAATCAACAGATCATGACAGCAGTGTTGTACTTCATACTTGTGTATAAGACTTTTTTTAAATGTTTATATATTTAGTTAGGCTTCATGCCTCCCTTTCACATAATTAGAGAAAATATTTTTACTCTCACACAAGATTGGATCTGACCAAAAGTAAATGAGAACCCAAATGTTGAATGAGGGATTGAAATAGCAGACTGCAGTTTTCCTTATATCTATATTACATATACAACATTCAGTTATATTTAGCAGAGAGAGACCCTTTAACTCACCTCTTGGGGATCTCAAGGGTGAAGGCTCAACTTGCTCAACTTCTCCATTGCAGTTTCCCTTCCCAGCCAAAACATCCTCTTGGCTACTGGGTCAAGCCATTAAGCACATTGAAATTCTGTATCTAAACCATGAAGAATTGTTAGATAACTAACTAATCATCACTTGTTTTTTCTTTACATTTTCTCCTTCAAAACAAATACATTAATAAAATGTCACAGTTATAAAATCTCACTGTGCCAAAGTGTGTTCATAAATATGTGACAACTTCATGTCTAAAGACATGCAGAAGAAATGATCAGCAATCCAGACATTTTTAATATTTTAATTAAAAATAAACAAAACATTAAAAACAAAGCACAAGAACACAAAAAGAAAGCAAGGATTTAGAAACTATGTTAAAACAGGTTGTTAGTTGGAAAATCTTCTTTCATGAAGTTCCTTCAATCTGGAACTGTTTTCTTCTGTCTCCTCAAATCATAATTTCAAACATGTTCCCTGACCCTGCTCATTTCCTCTAGTCGACTCTGGTATATACCAAGAAGTCATGTCCTGTTACTGGTTGAGAATTGTCATATGCTAGGTTCATACATTCTGGCTTCATAATATGCCACTGTCCAAGCTTTGCTCGGCCCCGGCAGATGAACCTCAGGACTAAAGGGTGGGCTCAGTTCAGCGCACGCTGTGTCTCACCTAAAAATCCACTGCGCAGGCTGGAAGGGTTAATGACCTTTCCCAAATCTTCGCTCGCGAAGACTGGCCATTACTTACTTACTTACATTCTGGCTTCAACAATATATTTAGATTATTGGTGGAAAATAATAGTGAATCACATCTACACATTCATAAATGCGGATAAATGCACTCTTGACATTATGTTCAACATTTCTTTATCCTTGGAAGTCCTGATTTTTGAATGTTATGCTAATAAAATGGAGAGTATAATTGCTGATACATATGACTGATATTACTCATAGTTTCAGGATCTTCTGGAAGCTGCCAGGTATTCAGGGAAATGTTTAAGTCCTAAAAGTTACATGAATTATGTATTTCTTGTATGAAATTTCAGACGATCCAATATTTGTTATACCCTATTTGCTATTCATCATTTGCTATTCATTATACTTGTATTTATAAGTTTCAGTTACCTAATCAGGAAGTGCAGACAATAGTATGTGATTCGGTTGACCAGTCAAACACTTCAAATAGTGAATAGATGACACTAACTATTTGAGGACAATAAAATAGACTGAAATCTGTTCACATAAAACTGTTCAGTGAATACTTACAAATAGCAAATGTGTTTGCAGAAATCAGGATTGTTTCCAGAATGATTCATGAACTGAAAACGGCCAAATTAGCAACAAACACCATTTGCAATGGATAATTCAATCAGCCATAGATAAAAGAGAATTCAGCAGAATCTGTGATTCTCCTCTCTGTAAATGTTGAGTAGCATTTTCCTTCTCTGCTCCACCATCAAAGCTGAGTGGAAAACATGCTCTTTTCTTGCAGGTTTCATTTTATATGGGATGCCAATCTTAACAGCATTTTGCAAACTGTTGTCCTCTCTTTCTTGAGTCTTCGGGTATTTTTAGCCACATTCATTGGCAATAAATAATAATAATAAACATAATAATAAACATAATAAACATAATAAATATGTTCAGGCAGTTGAACTAGTGGGATAACCATGGTCTGATGGGATGACTGATGGCATAGATACAAACTAATGTATAGATTTGGCAACACTGAATAATATTCTGGCACAGGGATCAAGATTGACAAGACCTTTAGCTATGTCAGGGACTACTCAATCACCTAGATTCCTTCCATGGAAAGAGGGAAAATTCATCTCTACTCAGTCAGCTGTAACAAGAGAGATGAATGACAGTGCTAGGAGACTGGATGATGAGACTATGGTAGATACATGATGGGGAATAGGGTAATGTTACAAACCCCTGGCATTCCATGTGGCCTCCAAAGGCCCTTCCAAAGCTGTGGGTCTTTCCTAGGTCCTGTGCCATTCCTTTAATGACATTTACACTGTTGCCCCTTTACGTGTATGCCCCATCTGGTTCACAAAGCCCAGGAGCAGAGGCTGGCAGGAAAGTCGACAGAAAATGCATTTGCAGCCTCTACAAGATCTGTGAATCAAAGTCGTGGTCCCGCCCTGGCTTCCTGCTCCCTCTATCCTCTTTGGAGTGAAGGAAAAACAGTACAAGACTACCCATCTCCCACCTCACCACAGGTTTTGGGGCATGCAAGTTATGTGAGACTCCCAGGTTACTTCTTACTCCTTCTCTCTCATTTGTTTTTCTACATGTATTAAGTGTTTCTCGTTTTTCTTGCCAGCCCCTTGTGCCAAGATACGATGCCATCAGCAGTAAAGCAGCCATGCAAAATGGTGAAAAGAGTCACAATGAACTGATTGATCAAATATTTCTCAATTTATTCATAAACTGGGTACAACACCTACTTCAATTTCCTCATAAACTGCTTCATCATCACTTTTATATATGGCATCAAGCTGCAAAAGCTGTATTAATTGTCCTGCTTCCTAAACTATGAGAATGGTTTCTTCTGCTACTCACAGTTTGTATATATATGATTATAAGAAAAATCTGCTGTATATTTCGAAAAGCTCTCTTTGATGTGTATAACTATGTTTGTTAAGTAACAAACCCATGAAAATAGAAGGCAACAGAATGAAGCATGTCAGGACAATGCTGAAAAATTGTTCATTTTAACTTACAGCACTTGTCACAATGAAATCTCATCTTGAAATTCACGTTTACATTTGTTTATTTATTACTTTAATTCTAGGAGGCTTTAATCTTCAGTGTTGGAAAAGGGGATAAATTTAACTCCAATGATTTGCTCACCTATTTTATTGCTTGTTTTCTTCTTTTTCTTTTTTTCTTTAATATATCTGGAGTCTATATCTAGCTAAGCAGCTATCTTTTTTTTCACTCTTTTTTTTTTCCTAACAGGAACATGTTGCTGTTTTACAAGCCTTGAAGGATTTTTTTTTTCCAGATTAATTAAAAAAGGCTTACCAGGCTTGTACTAGAAAAAAGACAGATGGGATGACTCTGTAAGTAGAGTCATTCATTTACATCAGAGTTTGAAATGAGTGGGTCTACTCAAGTGCGTCAAGTTGCATAAGTAAAGCACAGTTTGGACAGTAAAACAGACAACTGCAGCTAATCTAATGTTGATACTGGAAGTCCAGGAATGACCTTAGGTTGCCAAATCTGGCAAGATGCTTTTACCCACCTTGAGTTGAAAAGTGTCACAGAGGAAAGCCTGAATGTTCACTGGAGAAACTCTTTAAAATAGAAGCATCATAACGTCTCTGAGTCACAGAGCTTTACAGAATGCAAAGAGGTCACAGCGTGGTCATCCCCTTGAGGAAATCTGAGTAATATAAAAATTTTCTGCCCTCTGACTTGACTGCATGGGTGGCTGAGCTATTTTACCACTCAGGAAGTCTTGAACAGCAAAAATGCTGATCAGAGGACAGAAGTTCCAGTACTGTTTTTCCTTCCCCATTCAGTTTCTTTTACGTTTATTTTGATATTGGGGGTTTTAAATTGCATGGAACTATTTGGCTGATTATTCTTCCCATTGTGTCCTTGAAAGAAAATCCTACATGACTTGTAAAACAGGAAAGTTTTTTGCTTTAAAAAAAAAAAGTATGTGAAGGAAGCAGAAGGTAAATTAAATTTTAGAAGAAGGAAAGAAAATAAAAAGCGGTATAGCTTAGCCATATGTAGGAAGACATGAGTTGCTTGCACATGTGCATTCTTTGTCAGTGTAAAAATAATACCTCAATATATGCAAACAGATCAACTCACACAGACATTCCTATAGTCATACAGGGATACTAGCACAGACATACATTTTTGCAGTTCTTCTTCATCATACAGAATTATGATGAACATAATCTGGCATACACCATATCATATACATTGATCTACCTAGAAATCTTTTAGTCTAGCATCGATGTTTTTTAATAATTTCCAAAGTTTTTTTCTGAGAGAATAGGGTGTTTCTGAGGATAATACAGGGACAGTCTTACTGGGTAACTGGAGGTGGCATATTTCCTAAGAGTGCACATATTTGCCTTTAGCTAGAGTACTTTTTCATCTCATCCCAAACTTATCAACAAATTTCTTGAAGCTCAAAATTCTTCATAAGGATGTTTAAGAATGAAATAAAAAACTTAGAATTGATAAAGTCATTAAAGTTCCTCAACAAACCCAGCTATAAATATACTCTTAACACCTATTTACCTTCTGGCTCCTATTCACACATTCATACATGGTAAAGGCAGACTGTGGAAAAACCTGCTGAACTGGTTCCTTGGTTAGGCTTCTTCCCATCTGCCCCTACAGGTTGTGTCTTGCCATTAAGTTAAGATTTTTGGGATAAGGGCTATCCCTTGACTCCATATGTGTATGACAGCCAGCACAGTGACTACTGTGAAACACTGCAAAAGGGAAAATTTCCACTCACAAGACCATAGTTGGATGAATGCAATACCAGCTGTTCTGGCTTAGCTCAACAGTCCATCTAGCTGAGTGTCTTGTCTCCATCAGTATCCACAGGTAAAAATTCAAGTGAAGAGCAAGAGGATATAATGCTTTGCATATGCAGACTGATACTACTTTCAACTCAAGGATTTTCTCATCTTGATGAGATTTTCCTATTTAGTAATCTCCTGAGGGATATTTCTGCAAGTATTTGTCCAGCATGCCAATTTTATGCACAATGTCCTCTTGCAAGCTGTCTCACAGGTCTCTCACTCGTCACATGGAGAACCATCATCTTTAGTTTGTTCTGAACCTGGACCTTATGCCTGAATGTGAGGGCCTCAGTTCTCATTTTTGGCAAAGAAAGTGACCTGACAATCTTCATGTCACCCATAATTACAATGAGCTCCACCAAATCCTCCCTAGTTTCTTTTCCAGGCTGAGGAGGTCCAGCCTATGCAGCTGCTCTTTGTGCAGAAACCATTTAAAAGAAAAAAAGGGAACATCCTTGTTGCCTTTCTGTGGATCTTTTAAAATCCTAATACACCCCAGAGACTATTTTATAAGTAGAGCTGGGACTGCTTTTCCTTATGTGCATCACTTTACATATATCTACATTGCATTTCATCTATCATTTTATCGCCCAGTCACTCAGTCTTTGAAATACTTCACAGTCTGCCCTTGTCCTACAGGTCTGAATAACTTTGTATCATCAGCATATTTTCTCACCTTACTGCCTGTTTTCTTTTTCAGGTAATTTTTGACATTTTTCTCTGAGGCATTGCTGGTTTAACCAGCTTGTACCTACTGCAAACCCTCAGCACAGTTGGAATAGCTGTCCGTGACCTGGACTGAGGTGACACAGTGATCTGAATCAGGGACGTGACTGGCAATTGTTTTTTGCTGGACCATTTTTAAACAGTAAGACAGGAAGAGCATAAGCTGAAATATGGTGGCTTATTCTTCTACTGCCCGAATGGTGAGGTGAATAGCACGCTTAGACTACTTAAAGTTTACCCCTATTTCAAATATCAACTTTAACTGCCACACTCAATACATTTAAATCTTCGCAGTCATTGTGAGTAGTGGCTCAGAAGATAAATGAGACAAAGGAGAGGGAAGAGAAGAACAGGTATGTGTATCCTACTTGGATTAAACATTGTCACGTGTATATCATAAGAGATTCCAGTTTTTATAAAAAAAGGGCAGGCAACTAACCAAACTCAGCAGAAATGTTAACAAAGGATCTTATGAGGAAGAAGATAGAAGAAATGTGGATCAAATTCAATATGGAATATGTCTGTATACATTAGGCATCCAATTGTAGACACCACAGCTTTTCATTCCAATCTCCCTTTAGCCAGCAAAAGTATGCATTTTTAGGAAACAATTCATACAACATCACTTGCATGCCTACATTAGAATGAATTTCAATGACTGGTTACACCACAGCAGACTGTAAAGAAGTTTGGGAAAATTAGTTCAGAAGCAGGCGTCTTCTCTGTTTTGAACTCCACCTTATGTCTGTCTACCTTTTTTTGTGCATAGAAAAAATTAAATAATTTATAAGCTGATATCACATGCATTGGGTTCTAGAGTTTAAACACCTTGGTTAAATCTTTGGGCAATTTCTCTGGATGACTTTCTACATGATCTCAGCCATCCTAGGTCCATCAAGACAGATATCATGAATGATACATGCACTTTTTCTTCACTTACCACACTCGTTCAAAGAGATTTCCTAAAAAAATCTGCTCAGCATTTCTAGCATGAGGTGCAAGCTTCAAAAAATAAAAACATATTTCAATGGTAGCTGTTTATCCACGACTATATGAGCAGCACTGAAAACAGTGACCAGTAGTGTTAAGTAATAAAAAAAAAATAGGGTTTTGTTGTTTGGTTTTTTTATTCATTTCCTTGCCTTTTTCAAAATCAGCAAGTGAAAGTTAAAAAATTTATGAACTACTGAACACAAAGGACTGAGATGGAAAACATTATACAAAATTAATTATAGTGATCACTGTTGCTGTGATTGTGATTTACAACACATACCTCTGCTTGCAGTAAGAAAGACATAAAACAGGATATGAAATTAGTTGGAAAGCAATACTACTTCTCTGTATGTTTTCCTGAGTGCCAGGTTTCTAAAGATTCCCCAACTGTGACCGGTTTCCTCATCCACCACAATCACATTGTGGGTATCTTTATTTCCAAATGTGAAAAGCATTAGATAGTGTGTCCAAATATAAGGTTAACTAATGTTCCTTAAGGAAGCAAAGGAAGCAGAATAGGATGCTGAAAAGTGGGATAACCTTAAAGCTGTGGGACATCTGGCTGCCCTGTACGAGACGGAATCAAGCAGCTGCTAAAGTGTCACAGGAATGCTCCACAAAGGCACACAGGAATTATCATTCCAGATCAAACTAATGGTACCAGTACCAGATGCTTCAGAGGAAGACGTAAAACTTCCATAATAGGCAACTATGCAACAACATGTTGGTGAAGGAAGTCTCTCCTTTAAGTCTCAGCCATTTAGTGTATGATTTATATCTTGAAGAATGTGGATTGATTTATGTCCTGGAGAAACCACAGTTACGCTTATAATTCATATAATGGCTAATCCTTTCTTTTGAAACATCTACATTCTTTTTCTACATGTTGTGGTAGTTGTGTATTATTAGGAAACAAATATGAAGAAATACTGCAACCAGATGAAATTTAAGGAAGCATGTAGAGGGAAAATGCAGTGATGTAAACTAAAACATGGCCAAGAGGCCAGGAATAATCTCAAAAAAGTGCAACATACATTTCCTTTTTTAGCCACACGACATCATTAGGAATGGTAGAGGTATAGCTAACAAAGAGCAGGTTGGAACATTCAGGTGTGAGTCTGTGGGACTGGGGGGAGGTGGGAATGAGCACTGCCAGTTGCCTGGATGAGGGCCCATTCCATTCCTTCCCTGTGTCAGAGCTGCTTACAGCTCTGCCACCACAGAGGAGAAGCATCAACAAGGACACTCTCAAACCCTGTCACCTTAGTCATTAAATATATACAGAATTCTGTGTTTCTGTGATTAAATAGACCCTTAAGTCCCATTCGTCTCTGAGACAGACTGTATACTCTCATCACATGGCACACAGTTTGATATTACCTTTTGGCACTTTGTGGTCCTTGTGACCAGGCCATTGAGCTGCTTCTGAGAGATGTTAAATGCTACACCAAGCCAGTAGAGTTGTGTTATTGAGACAGCTTCTCTAAAAAGGGCATTAAATCCCCATTGGTCAGAGCTGCTGCAGTAGACTGAGCAATTTTTTTCTCTCTCAGAGTGTGAGCATGTACTGTAAACTATGTTAAGAAAATGCATGCCAGGATCTGAATGTTTGCTAGGGGTATGACATGACAGGCACACACGCTACAGCTGTGTACATTCTGCTGCTGCCAGAGACTGTATTTCATTTTGAACTACTTAAAGAAGTAGTTTAAGTTTTATGGCAGCCCACAAAGTACACCAGCATATAAACAGACTCTCATCTGAGAGAGGAGTTTTGGTCCATGCTACCACTTTTTAGCCAGCACAGAATAGTGAGGATACAAATGGGAAATATCCATTTAAACATAGGCAGACTGAATAGTTGAGTCACCAAAGTATTTCTTAGGATATAAAACTGTGAGGAAGCACTGTGCTAATCTACCCCCATCTTTCTAAAAGACATCCTGTTCAAAGTTACAGACTTCCAGAGATAGAAGTTCTGCCATAATCCCTGTTAAATTGTTCCAGAGGTTAATCATCTTCTTTATAAAACTAATGCCTTTAAATTGGAATTTTTCCAGCCTCAGCATCCATCTACCACATTTTGTTATGTCTTTGTCTGTTGAACTGAAGAACCCCTAATTATCAAATGTATTTTCTCCATGGAGATACTTATAAACTGTGATTATGTCATCTCTTAACCTTTCCTTTGATAAACTAAACAGATTGAACTCATTGAATTTACAATCCTTGTTTTCTTGTCCTCTAACCATTCCTGTACTTCTCTCCCACATTGCTCCTTTCCCTCACAAGTTTGTAGGCAACTTCATAAAATGGTGAACCTCAGAACTGGGCACATTAATGTTGTCATAACCATACAGATACAAAATATAAGGAAGATATAACAGCCCAAATTCTCCTCACCATTCCAAGCATCATAAAACCATATTCGTTCAGTTAAGATTCCCTGTTTATATTTTGAGACCTAACAGTTAGCCCGTTCTAATAAACTCAATGTATGCTGTGTTGATTTTTAGTCATTAGAGTTTCTTAAAGAAATGTTTGCTGGGCACTCAGATGAATCCCTGACATAAGTCTATGTATATTGTATCAATGTTATTTACCTTTATTAACCCAGCTTGTAATCCCATCAGAGAAAGACATCTGGTTCGTTTGACAAGAACTATTTTTATAAACTCATGTTGATTGACATTTAATATATTATGCTCTTTTGGAAGTTGCAGTATCCCAAATGGTATCATTTCATAAGGAATTATTCAGTCAGCTGCTGAAAGACTAGGTTTTGTTCCCTGTGGAAATTCCGTGGGTCATTTTGTATTAAATTGATTTTAACTTATATTAAACCTATCTCAGACTTTTGTCATATACTATAATGCAACCATCACTGCAAAGAGGCTGCCCTATACAAGTGAAATGAATGGGATAAGAGTGCCAACACTTCACTACAAATTAAACTAAGCAGGTAGTCATATTTAAGCCTTAGGCTTCCAGAAAATCAATTTTCTCATGCAAGAAAAGCTCATTGATCTACAGACTATGTGAGTGTGTTTATTTTAAAAATATATTAATGCATTATGATAACATAGGTCAGTATATAAAAGGATGCATTAAACCCAAAACACCTAGATTTATCCAAAGCATATGTCCCAGTGCTAATACTATACTAGTAGATACAGAAAATTCCCATCATTTCTTATAAAACACTTTACTCCCAAAACTTCATGAAGGCAACAGACATTATAATCAATATTGCAGACCTGAGCTGCAGTGGACAGAAGTGTAATAACATGAAATGCAGTCAAAACGCTCAAAGTTCACACCGAATAGGTTTGGACAGCCAGCGGTAGTGGACTCTAGAGTACAAAAACTTAGATCATAAGATCAAATTCAAAATCAACTGATGTAAATTTACTACCTTGGTTTTTCTGGTGTTCAGTAATCCTAAGATTAGGTCAATAGGAGCACTGCACTTTAGACCACTGTAGCATCTAGTCTTTAATATATGCAGCCAGGTTTACTATATATCCAAAGCATTGATATGGATAAACCTGTAAGAAGGTCTACCTAAAAGAACATGGTCCATTGAACTGGAGGTTTTTAAATTTATGGTAAGAAATTACAACATGAGTTCTGCATCCTTCCTCCTTGATCCCCAGGGTCTGGGCACACATTGCTCTCATTGTTGTTCTGATTTCTCTCCAAAAACTAGTTTCTATAATGGGTTCTTTTAAAAAAAGCATCTGGAGAAGGTGATGGGTTAATAGCGGGTCTATTAGCTCCCAGGATGGAGATATCGACTGGGAAAAGTTTCGGGTATATCCTTGATGATAAGGAAGTCAGTACGCAGCCCTAATGGAGAAAAGGCAGGCTGTAAAGTTGGTAGGCCTAGGATGTGGGAACTGCAATAAGGCCTTGAGCTTTGCCAAATGTATCGCCCATAGATCCTAGCCAATGAAAACGCTGTTGCTTGCTTACCTAAAATAAGGATACTACTTGCTGCTAGCAAGGGGTATAAAAAGGCAGATGAGAAAATAAGAAGAGGAAGACATCTTTCCTGCACATAACTGACTCCTTGTATCTTTATCGGCTGTCACGACTCCACACTGACAAGAAGGAACTGTTATTATTCTTCACCCTATTTTCTGGGACTTCCAGGGGCTGGAGCAATCATCTAGAGTATGGGTTCTGAGTTCAATTCCCTTCTCTGTCTAATTAATTTAAATCGAGTTTTCTTGACTGCCTAAGGCACCATATTCATTAAGTAGAACTTTAGAGGGCTTGCGAAGTGTTGTTCTTATTCCTTCATACTAAAGTTCGTCTTTTTTATATGACCCATTTAAACAACGAAATGGAAAAGAGTGAGATAACTCTAAATCCCAGGGTTTAACTTGCTCACAGGAATGTGTTATAGCAAAACCTTATAATAAACCAAAGAGTTCCCTAGCCCAGCTTCTGTTACTTGGTACTTGCTCTCTCTCCTTCTCAGTGAATATTTGAGTTGATCATACAAAGCTGAAGGACCTTGGGATGGGAGAATGAGTGTGTCCATACCTTCCCACTCAGGTTAGTGGTAAAGACATATTCCAGGAGACAGGAGATGAAGGCTCAAAGCCACCAGACCTACGGAGAAGCTGAGCTTCTGTCATGGATTGATGTCCTATCTATTGATGAAAAAAGTCACTTGCTCTATTCCTGTTTCCTGACTTTATTATTCCTAGCAGCAGATCAGCTGCTATGTTTGCTCTAGAAGACACTGATACTTGTAGGAGAATCCATGTGGGTTATGGCAAGATTTAGGCCAGGGACAGGTCTTGAACTGATTTGCGAGCCTGTATAGAGTGGGAATTCAAGAGAACCAAGGAGATTTTATCTCGCCAAACCTGAAATTGCTAACATGCAACACGTTTAATTCAAGTTGTCTGGGATCACTCTGTAATGGGTGTGAAGAAATAGATTCTGTGAGAGAGCAAGTCACTTCAGCTATCATATAAACAGCACCTTGCATGCGTACTGGGTTTGCTCCAGTGATGACAGAGGCTAAACAACCTCCTGAGATTAGAGATCTCATTTTTAATGGCTCAGTTAAGGCAAAATGAATCCTACTCTTGAAATCATAGATAATTCTGGTTTAATGGACAATTACTGAAAGAGTTGTGGAGTTAATTTGTAGATCTGAGTGCCTGTAATGACCAATCACATCTAACACTCCTTGTTATGGCCCAATCTGCTGTGGCTTGACTGAAGAAAATAAAAAAACTTGTTTATTTCTTTCACAGAAATTCCAGATCATCCCTTTAGAATTCACCTTGCAAGTCCAGCAAGATATATAAAGTGTGGCTTCTCTTTTCTGACACATGGCTTCCCTGTACTTTTCCCTTTGACAGTACCAACATAATCCCAAGAAAATGTTTTTTTCTGGGATTAACTTCACTGATGAGGTGTGCTTATTTGTGCCAAATGTAATGTACTTTACTAAGCTCCAATTCAGTTATCAATATCGTTGACCCAAAGCTGACCTGAAGGCATAAGGTCCAAGACTACCTGGCTAGAAGCAATCAAAATTTTTTTTGTATTAAAGATAGCCATGTATTAACTGAATTTTCTGTATCCTTGTGTTATCTCAGTGATCATCAGAAATGTATCTGCTCTGACTGCTGGCCACTGACTTGTAAATTGATTTCTTTCCTGGCTTTTAACAAGTGACCGCAGAGAGTGACTCCACAGATGAGAGATACTTGGAATTTCCAGTTTCCAGATCTCCTGCAATCCAAGAGAACTCAGGATTAATTATCTTTTTCTCTAAGGATAAGGGAATAAAACTGCAATGAACATTTTTGATTTTGTTGAAATTGAATTTTCTATTTAATAAATTATGCCTACAAAGCATTCCCAAATAATGTCTATTTCTTTAGTTCAAGAGATGATTTTTCTGTTCTCTAATAATGACACAGTGTGTCCAGGGCTGCCAAAAAGGTAAAATCTGGAGTAGAAAGGACTCATGCACATGTTGTTGCTGAGATTAATTCCGAGATGGTAAAAAAATTTCTGAGCTGTCTACAACAGCAATTTATCATTGTTCTCAATAGTTACAAGACTGTCCAGTAAATACCATACATTCATGGCCAGAACTAGGGATAAAGAGAAATAAATACAGTGGGATCTACTGCTGGAAAAGCTTAATGGTTTAGAGGAGACCTCATAGCAGCCTTGCAGGATGTAAAGGGGGCTTACAACAGGGCTAGAGAGGGAGTATTCACAATGGCATGTAGACATAAGACAAGGAGAAATGGTTTTAAGCTGAAGGAGGGTAGATTTAGATTACTTATTAGGAAGAAATTCTTTACTGGGAGAGTGATGAGGTACTGGAACAAGCTGTCCAGAGAGGTTGTGGACTCCACATCCCAGGAAGTGTTCAAGGGCAGTTTGGATGAGGCTCTGGGTAACCTGGTCTAGTGCAAGTTGTCCCCGCCCACAGCAGGGGGATTAGAACTAGATAATTTTTAAGGCCTCTGCCAACCCAAACCACATTCTATGATTCTTTTTAGCACTTTGTGTTTCTAAGCATTGTTGCCAAGGCCTATAATTATAGACATTAGATTGTTGCACCTGGTTTAATGGTGTTACCAAGTCTGACAGCCAAGACAAAATAGTCATGTAGCTTAGTCTTGGTTGCAAATCACAGATTTCCTGAATCAAGTAGTTTCAAGAACTTTCTCTGCAAATAATCCAGGAGCCGAACTTGACCCTTATCAACATTACAATACATTATAGCTAAAAAATTAAGAATGCAGATCTTAAAATTAAATGTACAAGGAACTGATTCAGCTGTCATTTTCTGATTCAGATAAAATCATACAGTACATAGGAAATACTTCATCTTGTTTCTTCCACCCCTTTCTTCAATTTTTAAAGAAAGAAAGCCATGTTTTCCCGTATACAGGGAAAAAAGGTCACTCATTTTCCAACTAAAACAAATATTTTCTTAAACCAACTTTTATTTTCCCAAATATTTGACAGGAGCAGACTTTACAGCTCTGAAGAAGTTTAGTCAGCTGTGCAGATTGACTTTTGAAGTGTAAAATAAACCTTTACTTAACAGATGTCAAGAATATGACTTTGTGAGATAATGACAGGTTTTGTAATAAGTTGGTGGTGGTTCTTTCTAAGTGGAATGAATGAAGTTTTGGTGCCAACCCTTTAAAAAAATGACAACATGATTATTAACAATTGACTGGAATCGGAAAAGAAAAATCAACAACAAAACTGACAGTACTTCTTTTTTTGTGTGTTTGGAAGGCACAAATTGCGCACTAAATTGCATGGAAGTACAATTATCTGTAGTGGGTACACTCTTCTTTTTTGGGGAGTGGAAATGGAACTGAAATCCAGAAAGTACCCAGAAAGACAGCCTTACGCCTAGTCCTGAGACATCAGTCAAAGCTGACCTTTTCCTTGGGCCAAACTTCCTTTACAGGACGTGGATATCCTGATTCTGAGCTAATTTGATGACAATTCCAAGAGACGACTCATCCCTCATGCAATCAAAATCAGTCCATTCCCCCACCAGTTCACACCACTTCTACGTTTGGGGACAGAAAGGGGGATCCTCTACATAAATCGTGGCTTCTACCATCTTCCCAGCGAACAGGGCTGCTCCTGGTGTCAGCACAGAAACAGCACGAGAAGGTCATTAACACATCCTTTAAATATTTCCCACAGAGAGAACCCTTTGCTGTGCTAAACATTGGCAGTGAAGGCTTGGAAAAGTTGATGCACCTGAGGCGAGTGGTACTAAATTTCCCTGCTGGCTGAACCCACTGGTATTTGGCACAGGTTCCAGCAAACTTTCCCACCCTCCAAAAATATCCCTGTGGACTGTCATGGTGCCGTCAGATTGGCTGCGATTGTTCTGCACTGTCAGACAGAGTACGTAATCCTGAGTTGGAAACAAATATGGGCTTATTGCAGGATTTGGAGAAAAGGTGGAAGATGCTGTTATCTCTGGTGGCTCCGCTGAACTTGCTTGATGGCACTCAGGAGCTGCTCTAGGCAGACAGAGAGGGAGTTTTTGCAGAGGATGGGTTCCCATTAAAAGAGAGTACTAACATGGACATGTGTACTGACTCTCCCCTCACTTGCTGGCCTTGTGCCTGAGAGCCAGACCTGCTTCTATATATATCAAAACTTTTGAAGTCCCTTGGGAACAGCTATCCTTTGCCAGTGAAACCATGTGTTGCTTATCCCCCTGTCAGTGTTATATTGCCAGCTCCCAGCCCTGCCAGCTGACACATGGACAAAGCCGGCAGTGGAGACGATGGCCAGCCATCCCCACCTGCTCGTTGGGTCATCCAGGGACCAATGCTTATCACCTCTCCTGCTTTTTCATCACTATCCTTCATACAGGCCCCTCCAGTACTTCTCCTGACACTCCAGACCCTCTCCATTTTTATTTGGGATCATCTTCTTCCTGCCAGCTCCTCACTGCTTTGTTGAAATAAAGTATTTTCATTCCTCTCATCTTTGCTTTATTGTAACTTTCTATGTTGTTTCTCAGATTCCATTTCCAAACTTCAGGTTCCCATGAATCCTCTGCAGCCAGTTTACAGCTCTCCTCTACACATTACTTCATCTTTCCTTCTATCCTATCAATACACACTTTCCAATATGTTGCTTCCGTTTTCCCAGTTTACTATATCCCTGAATATTCTGCGCAGTCACGTGAGGAGGAGAGGGATGAGGTAGAAGCACCCAAAACCTTTGTACATTAGTACAAATGCCATTGGAAGTCTGAGGCTTTAGAGGCCAGATTATTAAAAAGTAACCATTAATATCCAGGCCAACTTCTGTTTCAAAGCGTCTCCTTTTCTCCCTCTCTGAATGGCTGTATTTTGTTTCCTACAGAAGCTAATAAAGAAAAAGAAAATACTTTACTCTGTGGAGAGAATTAATGCAGCAGGCCTGCAGTGGATCTTCTGGAGCCCTCCTCATCTACAGTGAAAATCCATGTAAGTCCCCTGTAAATACACATCCTCAGCATTTCTGCTAAATGCATGCCATTTACACAATAGCCCATTACAACAGCCCATCTGTCAGCCCTCTTTTCATGGCCACAGGTGGAAAATGAAAAATTCTTTTGAACAGAGCACTGAGGGTCTTTGGAGGAAAGCTTGTTTGCCACTGTATAGCCAGGCCCCCCACAGAGCCACGATCTGCAACCTTCTGGGGCTTCCAGCCACCGCTGGCCTTTAGTCAAACAGTGCCCAGTCCAAGCCAGAATTTCATGCCTTTCCAAAACGCTAATTGATTGGGGATAAACATTAACCTAGAATTTCAGTTGTGCGCTCCAGTCTTAAGCATGCCAGGCAGGCACCCAGCTAACCCACCCCTCAGGCTAACCCTACTTCAAGGGTCTTTGTAGAAGACCCAGAAGGTCACGGAAGTTTTGTTCATTTTATGGTACAGACAAAGCATCTAAAAGCTTTTATTTTTAAGAGCTTCCCTTTAATGCAGAAAATTATTGTGAAACTATGGTGGACAGAAGCAGAGCATGTCCTAAGCTCTTGAGATGGACTCCCTTGGTTCAGAGGTCACAGCAGTGAACCAGCACCTCAGCCCACATTGCAACTGAAGTCAGGCAATTATTTAGATCACATACACACTTACAGTGACAGATAATCTACCTGTTCCCTGAACTCTGAGAGACATCTTGCCCTTCCAAAAATGTCGTCACAGGTTCTCAGCAGATCTGGCAAAGAGTAAGCGCAATTTAAATACTGCTGGCCAGAGTCCAACACAGAGCATATAAGTCCTGGGCTCCCACCCCATCACCAGTGTGGGAATAAAGTTTCTAAGAGGCGTCTAGAAATCAAAGTAAGAATGACAGAGATTTCTGTGACACTCTAAAACTATTTGCTGAGAGCTGTAAGGTTTCTAGACCCACTATTTTGTTTCCAGAATGATTCGATTAGTCAATTGAAAAGAAACAACCCACACTGACACACAATTCAAGATTAAAAAAAAGCCTGCATGTGGCAGACTGTCCTTAAAGCCAGGTTACCCCTTTCCTTGGCCATATGGAATTTATTTATTGTATTATTTTTTCCATTTTTTCCTTTCTTTTTTTTTTTTCCTTATTCTGCTCGTCATAGAATCATAGAATCACTAAGGTTGGAAAAGACCTCCAAGATCATTAAGTTCAAATATTGACCTAGCACCATGGTGTTCATCAATAAGCCATATCCCCAAGCGCCACAACGACATGCCTTTTGAATACTTCTAGGGATGGTGATTACACCACTTCCCTGGGCACTCTGTACCAGTGCCTGACCACCCTTTCAAAGAATAATTGTTTCCTAATATCCAACCTAAATCTCCCCTGGCATAACCTCTTGTCCTGTCACTTATTACCTGGGAGAAGAGATTGACTCCCACTTCACTACAACCTCCTTTCAGGTAGTTGTAGAATCTCAGGTAGAATCTCTTCAGGGAGTTGTAGAAGCATCTCAAAGTTTTTTCATAAATCTGCAGTATCCTTTCTCATCCCTTTTTTCTTTCTTTTTTTTTCTTTTCTTCTTTTCTTTTTTTTATTGAAAATTACTCTTTCTGAGCCTTCTACCCTGGTTTCATCCTGGTAGAACATGAAACCAGTAACATTTAAGCTAAACTTTTGAACTCAAAGTGTTTGAGTTAGTTTAAAATTAGGTAAAACCATCTGTGTACCGAAGGTCCTCCTTATGTTAAAAGAAGAAATGGGAAGATAAGTCATGGAGAAAGTGGTGCAGAAAAACCTTTCACTCTCTGCAGCATCACCAGCTGAGGACAAGTACATACCTGCCAGTGCAATACTAGGTCTTGTAGCAAAACCACCCTGATAGTGACATCCCAATTTAGGTCCTGGAGGCAGAAGAATCACATTTACATAGCACAGGATCCTAACAAAATAACTCTGCCCTTCAACATGGCTAATTATCAAAGATACAACATTATTCTGAAGACAGATGAGAAGCTGGTTTGAGAATATCTATAGTGTGCTGTATGGTTCAATATAGATATGCCAAATCCAAACTACTGTTCAGTACAATTCTTCCTGTGACTGCTACTCCCACAAATGTCAGTCAGAATCATATTTCTGACATGAAGAGCCCAGTGACAGAAACTGAGAAGTGTTTGGGAGTCTGCTGCCTTCCAACTTTTAAGCCTTTTATGTATTTAAGATGTATAGCTGTCAAAAATAGAAGTTTTTCCGTTATTCTTTGTCCTTTCCATCTTTTATCTTGCAACTAGGCATATTTGCTCCTACTGATAGTTAAGTTTTCTGCCTGTGGTGTATAAATACAAAGTACTGCATTATGTGGACAGGGATAGAGGGTCAATTGGACAACAGAAATTCGATGAAAATGTGCAACCCCAGAATATTCATTTTTATCAACCTAATCACCCCATCAGAGTCCTAAGTGACCTGTCAATGGCCCACTTTGAACTCCAGGAGTGTTGAGATCTGAGCAGCAGGAGAGAAAAGTGTTCTAAAATCTGCCCTAGTAATATCTTTTAGGGGACATAACATCAGATACACACACTTTTCCCAGCAGATTTCCCTCTAACTTTTCTCAGATGAATAGTTATAGCTCATAGAAAGTATGTCCTGGCCATTTATATAGTCTTGACTATGGATCAGTTCTAAATATATATACAATCCTACCTGGGTGCTGCTCAGAGCAGGCTGATGAGCCGTGGTACAGAACACGTAATTCTTTTATTCTGGGTCTGCTGTGCCTGCCCACCTTATTTGTAGCTGATGGCTAAATTTCTCTCTTTTACAATTGCTGCAATAGCCTTGAAATGGGAACTGCCTATACCTGATGTAGTGATGTCTACCAGCATTTGCAGAATCTAAATGACAAGCTCCAAACACTAGCCTCATCTGGAGTAGTATGTCCAGTTCTGTTTATCCCTGTTCCAAAAAGACATATTAAAATTGGCACAGGTCAGGAAAATTACTCCCAGTTTGGCATGGAGAATAGATTTTATTTTAGAAGAGACGGAGAACAAGATGAAGTGAGAGGACAGAGAGACTTAAGCTCTCCTTAGAGTATAATAGTCACATCACAGCACTCCACTTCCACACCACAGATGGGTCTCATTTGTCCTGTTCAGAGCATGGCGAGGGTGATCTTTTTTTGTCTGTATGTCACACAGATGCATGTGACCTGTTTAGCCTAAGAAAGCAGGAGGTGCGTTTACATCAGTATTTGGATTCAGATTGATTTTGAAGCAGATCTCCAGATCTGATTGCTTCACCTTGCAAAATGGTTTTAGAGGGCATCAGATGGATTACTTTCAGATTAAATTAATCTAGAATATGTGATAAAACCTCATTTGGTGAGCTCCAGTCACTAATGGGAGGTCAGTGGAGATTCCTCATCAGGGAAAGCAGTGGGGCAGGCACTGATCTTTTCTCTCCAGTAACAAGTGAAAGGACCCGAGAGAATGGTATGAAGCTGTGTCACGGGAGGTTTGGGTTAGATATTAGGAAAAGCAAACTAAGAGACCCCTTGCTGAGCATCGTTGCCTAGTCAGATTGTTTCAAAGACTCCTTGTTCAAAATTAGCTAGACCATTTTCACGATGCTTCAAGTTAATACAGTGATTGTAATGAAGAAATTAAAGAGAACCATTAAAGTTATGAGGTTCTGGATCAGCTTTTTAGCCAGACAAAAAAAGGATAAGGAGTTTTAAACAGGTTTTAACTTTATTGAAAGTATTACATGATCTGACTGCTTGTGTTGAACAGGGGATGGAGAGGACTTTGTACATTTTATGAACTGAGCCCCAAGGGGCCATATCCTTGGTGACTCGTCAAAACATACATCAGCTCTGGCACTTCTGTAATCACTGGAGTGCACACAGTCTAGCTGGTATCTGGGCCCATCACGAAAATTAGTACTAGTGTCCAGGACCCTCAGACATAACAGATCTTTACTTTTCCCAGGTGCATGCCCTGGGCTGTTGCAAAAGAGAAGGAGACCTGCTGCTGTGACAATTACCTGTCAGAGACCCACCCAGCAGGAACATGCTCTTGAATTTCCTAAGGCTAAAGTGGCAGAAATTCAATTCTGGCCTTTCACTTTTCCCCTCAAAAACTTTGTTAGGTTATACTTGCTGCAAAGGGAATTTTGATGAAAGAACCAAGCACACAGATGAATCTGAACAGTCTGTTCCTCAGCAGCAATGGAAAAATCTCTGAGGTATGCAGAAGACATGCAGTTTTGTGATTAGTGAGCAGGACAGAGAGGTCAGGAACTCCAGGCTTCTCATCTCTCTCACTGTCTTCCTCTGTGTCCTTGGGAATGTCACTTAAATTTCTGTGCCTCAGAACCCATGTGTCTGAAATGGAGATCATGAAAGCTACCTACTCATTATGATCTGATCATATTTGTTAAGTCGCTTCACATCTTCAAATGGTAGGACTTTATGGGTCCTAAGAATCACTAGTGTGGGCTGAAAGATATACAAAGTAAATAGATAGAGTTCCACTATAAGAGTTATTTAAGGAAAGTGTGGGTGTAAGCCTAATATAAGTCATGTTCAAGAAACACACTTTCTTTGTTTCATTATTCATTTCCCACTTGGCATTCAAAATACTTAGAGACTAACCATTTTTAACACTTGTGTATGTTTTTTCCTGGGACTGAGAATGCAGTAGTTCATAAATGTTGGACAAGTTTTAAATAAGCAAAGTAAAAATTCACAAACTTTGAAAATTTGAGCACAAATTAATATATTCTTTAAGGGGGGGGGGGAGGGGTGTTTATTTACTTACTGGCTGTGTTTGTGATGAATTTAAAATAGCATGACAACTTGTCTTCCAAGAAATGAGGAACTCCAAAAATATCATTATGATTGTTCCTTAATTCTGTACAGTTTTTAAAATAGTTTTGTGTAGAATGACCTTCTTAAAGTAAATGACACTATATATCAATAGAAATCTCAGGGAATTACATCAAGCACCATGTGTTGGCTCTGCCTGCTGTGTCTGCCCATCTCTTTTAGTGCCACAGCTGTTTAGTGCTTGTTCATAATCAGAATGTATATCCGATTCCAAGAAGAAGCAGTAAATCAAGTATCATAATCAGAGTTCTCTTGGAAGTCTAGCAGCAGTCACCAAACCCTCTGCTCTGCTACCTGGATTTATTCTATGTGTGTGAAGGTCAAAGGCTGACATGAGGCTGAATGACAGTTGTTCAGATCGTGTCCAAACTGGAATGGATATGGAGAAAAGATCTGAGGCTGAAACCAAGACTTAGATGGTTCTGGGATTATTATTTTGGGACAGACCTGTAAAACATTCTGGGTAAATTTTAACTTTATAGTTATATGACTTGTACAAGCAATGTATGAAGAGAATCTCCCACTCTGCGCTGGTGTGGCCTCACCTCAATCACTCGGTACAGTTTTGGGCTCTAAAATATAAGAAAGATATAAAGCTATTAGAAAGCACCCAGAAGAGTGTTACAAAGATGGTGAAGGCTCTAAAGGAGAAGCCACATGACTAGTGGTTGAGGTCACTTGGTTTGTTCAGCCTAAGAAGAGACCGAAGGGAGACCTCATCACAGTCTACAGCTTCCTCATGAGGGAAAGCAGAGGGGCAAGCACTGACCTCTCCTCTCTTGTGACCAGTGACAGGACCTTATGGAATGGCACGAAGCTGCTTCAGGGTGGTTTAACTTAGATATTAGGAAAACATTTTTTGCCCAGAGGGTGGTTGGGCACTGGAACAGGTTCCTCAGGGATTTGATCACAGCATCAGGCCTGACCGAGTTTAAGGAGCATTTGGGCAATGCTCTCAGGCACATGATGTGATTCTTGGAGTTGTCCTGTTCAGGGACAGGAGCTGAACTTCAATGTTCCTGATAATGATGAAGGCTGTGGATGTGTCTACCTGGACTTCAGTAAAGCCTTTGATACTGTGTCCCACATCATTCTTCTGGAGAAGCTGGCTGCTTGTGGCTTGGACTGGTGCATTCTTCACTGGGTTAAAAACGGGCTGCATGACCAGGCCCAGGGAGTACTGGTGAAGGGTGCCACATCCAGCTTTGGGGATCAGCAGCTGGAAAGCAGCTTGGTAGAAAAGGACCTGAGGGTGCTGGTTGGCAGCTGCTGAACATGAGCCAGTAGTGTGCCCAGGTAGCCAAGAAGGCCAATGGCACCCAGGCCTGTAGCAGCAATAGTGTGGCCAGCAGGACCAGGGCAGTGATTGTTCCCCTGTACTCGGCACTGGTTAGGCTGCACCTCGAGTCCTGTGCCCAGTTTTGGGCTCCTCACTTCAAGAAAGACACTGGGGTGCTGGCAGGTGTCCAGAGAAGGGCAATGAGGCTGATGAAGGGTCTGGAGAGTAAGTTATATGTGGCACTGCTCAGGGAGCTGGGATTGTTTAGCTTGCAGAAGATGATGCCAAGAGGAGACATTATCCCTCTTTACAACTACCTGAAAGTATCCTCTTCTCCCAGGGAACTAGAAACAGGACAAGAGGCAATGGCCTTAAGCTGCACCAAAGGAGGTTCAGGTTTGGTATCAGGAAGAATTTCTTCATAGAAAGGGTGGTCAGGCATTGGAATGACCTGCCCAGGGAGGTGGTGTAATTACCATCCCTGGAAGTGTTCAAGAAACTACTGGGCATAATAATACTTAGTGCTATGGTCTAGTTGAGAAGGTGGTAATCAGTCAAAGGTTGGACTCGAAGATCTTGGAGGTCTTTTTCCTTGTAGGTTCCTTCCAACTCAGGATATTCTACAATTTTATCAATGTAGGCAAACACACAGATGTGCAAATATAGCTGTCATTTCATATGCACCTCAAGTCAGTATCAGTCAGAACTCATGCCAACAAAAGTGATCTTGCACCTACCACTGTAGGCTGCCTGCTCCTGTCTTTATGTCACCATTCCTGTAGATGCAGCACTTAGGGACATGGTTTGGTGGTGGACTTGGCAGTGCTGGGTTAATGGTTGGAATCAATGATCTTAGAGGTCTTTACATAGAATCATAGAAGGGCTTGGGTTGGAAGGGACATTAAATGACCACCTAGTTCCAACCGCCCCACCATGGGCAGGGACGTCACTCACTCTGTCAGATTGCCCAGCACTCCATTCAACCCGGTCTTGAGCACTTCCAAGAATGTGGCATCCACAGCTTCTCTGAGCAACCTGTTCCAGTGCCTCACTATGCTCTGAATAAAGAATTTCTGCCTAATCTCTAATACAAATCTCTCTTCTTTAGTTTAAAACAGTTTCCCCTTGTCCTATCACTATCTGCCCACGCAAAAATTTACTATCTCAGCTTTAAGTGCTTAAAGGCCACAATAAGGTCTCCCTGAAGCCTTCTCTTCTCCAGGCTGAACAACCCCAACTCTCTCAGCCTGTCTTCACAGGAGAGGTGCTCCAGTCCTCTGAACCTCTTTGTGGGCCTCCTCTGAACCCACTCCAATATGTCCATGTCTTTCCTGTGCCAAGGACTCCAGAGCTGGACACAGTACTTCAGATGGGGTTTCACAAGAGCAGAGGGGCAGAATCACTTCCCTTGACCTGCTGTCCATGCTTCTTTGATGCAGCCCAGAATGGGGTTGGCCTTCTGGGCTGAAAGTGCACATGGCTGGGTCATGTCCACTGTATCAGAGGTTAATTATGCTGATACTCTTGGTCTGTGTTTGGCCCCGCCACCTGTGAAAGTTTTGCTCCTTCCCTGCCAAGTTATGGGAAAACAAGCACTGATGAACGGGAAAGTTGTCCTTGAAGAGAGCTTCTTTTATAAACTGTTTTAATTGGTGTTCTGTAATTGGCTAATTGTCCTCCAAGGTCGCTTGAAGTAGAAATTGAGGAGGAGGAGGATGAAGTAGCGCCCCCAGACTCAATTAAGAAAGACCCCCAAAGCATACTGCGCATGCGTTAGGGGATTTCCAAAGTTCTCACGCACGTGCAGAAGAGATGCACTTACATAACCGGGAGATAGGACTGAGGGCCTCTGGCTGGGCAGTGCTGGCCACACCTGGGAGGTTGTGGTCACTCAGTTAATTGTATAAAAACAGATAGTGCTTTCTTGGAGGGAGCTAGCTTTACTTCAAGGACAACATTGCCTTTTGGCAGGAACGCCAGCTTCTGCTATGGGTAATTATAGGCATGCTAGGTCGGTAAGATAACTTTATGGGCAACAGCTGGGTAACTGGGGAGGTTGTGCTGGGGACTTATTTCTCTCCTCCTTCCTCCCTTTTGGGTTTGTTCATTTTGTTGGCCACCTCTTAGTAATAAATATTGGGTTTTGTTAAGCTTTTAATGGTGTCATGGTTTCAAGATTCGGTATGTTTCGAACCCTCCTTAATACAGCCCACCTTTTCATCCATGAGAACCCACAAGTCCTCATCTGCAATGCTGCTCTCAATGTGCTTTTTTCCCAGACTTCACTCATGTCTGGGATTGCTCCAACCCAGGTGCAGCACCTCACACTTGGACTTGTTGAACATCATGAGGTTCTCATCAGCCCACTTCTCAAGCTTTTCCAGGTTCCACTGGTTGACATGTCCTTCTGTTGTATCAACTGCACTGCTCAGCTTCGTGTCATCTGCAAATGTGCTGAGGGGACACTCAATCTCACTGTCTGTGTCATTGATAAAGATACTAAAGAGCACTGGTCCCAAGGCAGACTCCTGGGGGACACCACTCAGTCGCTGGCCTCCACCTGGACATAGAGCCATTAACCACAACTCTTTGACTGCATCCATCCAGCCAATTCCTTATCTACCAAATCATCTGCCCTTCATATCCATGTCTCTCCAATTTGGAGATAAGAATGTTTTGCGGGACCGAGCTAAGGCCTTACAGAAATCTAACCAAAGTGATTCTACTATTTTATGATTTCTCTGATTAAGTTCATATGAGAGTTCACATGAATGGTTTTGCCAGCCTTACAGAAAGGGAAGTGGCAGGATAGTGATGAACAGCAGATTCATATGGATATTGGGACCTCTTAGTGACAGCACTCACTTGGGTCAGTGCAAAAATGCATCCTATATCTGTTGCAGAAAAAAACCCACTGCTTTCATAAATGCACACTTTGTGTAACTTGTATGACTACAAGACATCTTTTTATTTGTTCCCATATGGTTTGTGACCATGGGAAAATCAGAAATGAGTTTCCAACCATAGGATGGCTCCACATCAACTTACAGTTTTCAGTGTGATTTTTATAAGGGATTTGATTTTGTCTTGAAAACAACTGGAAGGAAAATACTTTCTTTGACATTTTTGAAATCAGAGGAGGTTTCAGTTATATTGGCCTGGTGGAAATCTCATATGCAAGATAAAGCCAATTTTGTATTTCATATGTCCTTGTGGAAATTCAGCTATTCTTTACAGCATCTGATTTTGATCCAGAAAACATGCTCCTTCTAGTTTGAATTAAACCCAAAGCTAAACCACAGGGAAAGCTGAGGTTCAGAACTTGGAATAAAACACTACTAAAGGGCACAAGTGCTGAAGAATTGCATCGACAGTCACATTTGGTTACATCTCAGTAAAATGCCAGATCAAATGCCGGTCACTGTGCAAGTCAGATTCAAAGCAATATCTGGTCACTTTGAGGTAAGATCAGATAAGGACAAGTTAGGGAGGATTCCGTAGAACAGGCAAGGGTCACACACTGAGAGCAAATCCCATACACTCAGTTCTCAAAATGTTCATAGGCAAACAGATCCCTTCCATGTACACAACGCTCTTAAGCCACTTCTCTGTTCTGTGAGCCAAGTGCAAGGTAGACCCAGCAGGACAGACGAATCTGCCATCATCTCTGTTCAGAACAAGGGTGGGACAGGTGACTAGAAAGGATGAACTTCTCAGCTGAGCCCTACACCACAGTATGTGGCTGACTGCTCACAAGATCTGAAACTCTATAGTTCACTGGCTGGTGGAGAAAATCCTGCAGAGCTCTGTCATAGAGTCCTTGTCTCATGAATGTATCTGCAATGGGCACTGGTAGTGCCCAAAGTGAGGCAACCCAGCTGAGACAGAGACAAGGGAGTATTTATGGGGAAGAAACGATTTTTCTGAAGAAGTGGAAACTCTGTACTTCTCTTCTTGCCATGAGGCTGTAAAAGGGATGGTGCTACCTCCAGCACAGTCACTGCTCAGGTTATCTCTTGAGCAGCCTTCTGTGGCTCCCAGTGTCTCTTTCTCATTTTACAGAGACATTTGATATCGTTGTTTTCCATGCCAATGCATTCTCCTCATTTTGTTTGTGACATTTGTGAAATTGCCTCAAAGGATTTTAGTGTTTTCAGTCAGGATTTATGAATGGGCTCTAAAGCAGAAAACCTGCTGTTGAATATCCATGCTCAGTCACACCTTGATAACCAGCCACTTAGAGGGTTAAAATATAACTTCTGGGACATGAGTTTCCTCCCACTTGTATAATTACTACAAAAAGAGTTTGCAGACAGGACCCTATCACAACAGAGCCCTTCTTCCTGCTTCTCTGTCCTATGGCTTCATAAATCTCTGCTTGTGACATCATAATCTGTTGCTGTGGGAATCCTGCTGGTATCACAAACAGGGGATTACAACCTCAAAGTAAGAGCAAACAGAAAGAAGAGATTGGTTCCGTGAGAAACAAAACATCCTTGGGGAAGATGAATAGATCATCCTCCCAGACCATTCAAGATCTGGCTTACCCACGTCCTGGAAACATGAGGTCAGATGCCAGATTGCTGTGTCTTAGTAACCTCATCTGCAGTGTCAAGAACCTAATGAAGACTCCCTTCACATCCACCATCCCCTCCCTCTACCCCTGCCCCTGCTACCCACCCCCCCCCCCCAAAAAAAAAGAGGAAAAAATAAAGCTGTATAGGAATGCAAAGCACATAGACTTTTAAAATAAGTTCTTAGGCAAAAGATAGAAAAATATCTCTCTTGTGATGACAGTGTCAAACACTTTCCTACCAGACAGGATAAACTAGCAGTAATCTAATACAGGTATAAAATGAGTTTATACAAAGAAAGTTCAATTCAGACTCTATCATCTGCCCATTTAATAAGTTTATTTTCATGATTTCACCTTTGAAGAACATGCCACAAGATTTTGGCCATATCACTGTGGACACCTATGAGAAGGTCCCCTATGGGAACAGCTGCAGGAGACACTCTGTCTGAGCAAGGCTCTTAACATCTGAGCAGCTCAGGGACCCAGTAGTCACAGGCAGATGTCAGTGGTATTGAGCACCTTACAGTTGCTTCAGTAAGAGGGAGGAGACAACCTCAAGATGTTCAGTGTGCCCATGCTGTGGCTGACTGAGAACCCTGAGAGTCACTGCAGCTTTGGAGCTGATGTCAGGGCTCACAGGAGTGCTGCAGCCAGAAAAGGAGAAGGCATTTGGTGCTCTTCATTATTTCCACACAGGGGTCTTCTAACGTTTATCCTTTATTGCTAATCTATTCGAATAGAATTTAAAGGAAATGCAAGATCAGTAAAGGCATATGCAAATATAACTTTTTTCTTGTAGGTCATTGCCATAGAAACTATTGCTACAGGATCTAGAGAGATATGGCCAGATCATAAGGCCACAGAAATGAGGGTCTCAGCCTCTTTAATCCAGTAACATTAATTCTTATGAAGCTTTACTCCATTTTTAGGCAAATTATTTATGTTCTTTTTCTTTGTTTTTCTACCTGCTAAATGGCAATAAAAATCCCAATTGATCTCAGTGGAGTTCTAGGAGGAAGTCTCATTTTGGGTGGACAAGCATCTGGAGAAGTACACACAAGTGCTTTTGGGAGTGATGTTTCAGTGAGGTTTAATCTCTGTTCCAGACTCAGGCCTATTGAGTCTTTGCACACCCACAGCCTGGGCACCTTCCCCAGTTCATGTCTTAGGGCAATAACTGAGTGTCACCGAGCAGACCCTGACTGTTCACTACATGATGGATATGACCAGAGTCAGTCCACAAAACTCTGTATTCCATCCCACATCATGTGCAATACCTCTGCACCAGGGCAGCACATGGGGGCAGCAGGAAGTCCTGGAATTGCTCTTGCAGCAATGCTACTCTCAACTGTTACCCCAGGCCCCCTCTAGGTTCACATTGTCTGCTTAGTAAAATTAAAAATTTGAGAGTGTAGTTTCTCAGTGAACAATCTTTCACTACACTGCAGCCTAAAGCAGTCTTCCCCATGCTTCCTGCCTTATGTTCTTGAAGCATCTCTTCTGCTGGCAGTAGCAATTGCATAGTCTCACAACCCAGAAAATTAATCTCTTTTTTTCCTCTGTGTTTTTCAGACAAATCAGCTTATTCATATGGTTGACGATATGACAGCTAGTCCTGAGGGAAGGGACTGTGGGGTCAGAGCATGGCGGAAAAGCTGAACTGCTGCTTTTGGAGGAAGCCCACAATTAGACTGGGCTAAACTGTTGAGGAAATAGTTCCCTCACCCACCTATTTTGTCACCATCCTCTTGCCTTCTTTTACCACAAGTCTCATTCCTCTGGGTGGGTACTAAAGGACTCCAACTTTTTTTCATTACAGTTGCTTCCCAAATTTTCCTGGGCAGGTGAACATACAGGTAGTGTGGAAGTCTATATTAGATCTTGAGAGAGTACAGGAGTGGAGAGTACTTGGGAAGGTTGAAATAG
Organism: Pipra filicauda; assembly: GCF_003945595.2. NCBI lineage: Eukaryota > Metazoa > Chordata > Aves > Passeriformes > Pipridae > Pipra > Pipra filicauda. The sequence goes on from NW_024104310.1 coordinate 2,425,353, forward strand.
TTGTTGAAAGCTATTTGCTGTCTGGTTTCTAGGAGACAGCATGACTCACTGCATCCTTCCTTGTAGTCTGCACCTCTCAACCATTTATCAACTAACACACTTGATCAAGACTGATAAAAAGTCTTTTAGAAAAATCATAGAGAGCTGCACTATAGAATAGGAACATTAAAGTGTGGAAATAAAATGATTGCTGAAGATAAAGTCTGTTCTACTAGCATTGAAGGATGTAGGCTCACATTTGTCCCAAGGGATTTATTGGTGGAACTCTCACTAGTGCAAGTAAAAAATTCCTGCACAAATCCCTTTATATCTTTACAATTTTCCCCTAACCATTCTCTGACCCAACTTCACATCAGCAGTCTTTCTGTGTTTTGGGGGGTGTGTGTCTTAAAATTATTATTGGTATTGTTTCATTCAGCACTGCCTAAATATATCAAAACTAGAAAAGAGTCTTAATTTTAGTTGAAAAGTAAAATTTACACCATTTATAAGAACAATAAATAACAGTAGGAGCAATAATAACATTAATGGTCCAGAACATGATTTCAGAATCACAAAAAAAGCAGATGTGGTGCAATAATCATAAATAAGTAATAGCTGGCAATTAACACATTGCATTTCAAGCTCTCAAAGGAAAATGACACTAGGGTGATAAGGCTGTTTTCTGCAGCTCGTTTAGAATAAAGGTGTAAATGGCATACATGACATTTCACCACTGTATATGCCCAGAGATTTGAATGCAGGAAGGAAGGCAGAACCATCATATGTAGGTTACGAAGAAAAGTTCAGCTACTGCTGAAAAATGTACAGATTTAGTCTTATAAAAACAGCTTTCTGAATGCCTTTTCTGACAAGCAAGAAAATATTGTCAAACATTTGATTCATCAAACGCTATCTTCACTATACAAGAAAAGTATTCTAAGCCCTGACAAAGCCCAGGAAGCAGAAAATGAAATAAACAGAACAAGTTTGCTGCGTATCCAGCAAACAAATCAATAAAAAATGACCACTGAAAAAGACAAAATTCCTTTTTATGAAAATATAGGGTTTCCATTTTGAGTTTGATGAGGTAAAAGGCTCTGTTCATGTCAAATTTTAAAGAGCAAAGCTGAAGAAAGTGGGTGACATTTTTCACAGTGTGTACCTACTTTAGAACTGTAAACCTGTTTTTTAAGTGGTTTAGATGCCTATAAGTGACATGTTTAGGATGGAGACACTAAAAATTGTGGATGTGCACCAGAGAGTGCAATTTCAGATCAAATATATCTGCTCCTGAACCCAGGTGGAATCCATGTAAGGGAGGCTTGAATGAATGAAAAAAATTAAGAACAAAACTCTGGCTGGGGTTACTGCCTTTGGCAACCTGCTGCACCTCAAGTGCATGGACAGCTGCTCTTTGTAAATCAGGGCTCGACACTACAGCACTGCTAAGCAAACTGGAACTGGAGACAGCTTCCTCCTGACCATGGGCTCCACTGTGCTGTGGACAGGCAACTGACTCTGAAAAGGAGCAGCCATCCATGCAGGGCAGCCTGGCAAAGAGCTGACGGCAGCAGCAGTCTCATCCGACCTGTGCCCTCTGCACTTGGACTTGTCGCCTGTGACTCACAGTGAAGTTTGGTCTTCTTTCCCAAATACGTTTTTCTTTCACTAGAAAAACTGAAGAGTCAAATGCTTTATCCAAGTCAAAACTTTACTTTTGGTAGAATTTCTACATGTATGCACACAAAATGTACACAAAAGTATTTTTAAAATATGCCTTCATTTAACCAGAAAAGTTACTATTCTGATTAACTACACAGCCTGTCTCCTAAATACCTCTACCACTTTATTGTTATTAGGTTTACCTTGGATATTTTTAAGTTTAAATTATTTAAAATTAATACATGATGCATTTTTATGGCTGTACCTTAAAGTCCTGTGCATCTCTATCAAGACAGCTACAGAACAAAATATACTGGAGTGGGGAAAAAAAAAATGCTGGCATCCAAATGATCTGTTCTCTACTAGCATGTGGGAGAAACAGGTTCTCTTCCAACCCTCTTGTTCCCCAGGCTGTCATGGGCACCGAGTGCTGCAGAGATAGCAGCAGCAGCTTCTCCAGCTGATTAACCAGAGACAGTGACAGACTTTAACAGGAGTGCTACCCAGCACTCCAGAGCCAGAGGAATAGTTGCCTCAAAATAGAAGCAGATGGATCTGCGCAAAATGATGGGACTTTGGAATTCAAAAAAGTGTGTTAGTGGGGAGGGAAAGAGGGAATTGTGCGTCTCATTTTAAAAGGAATATGTACACTCTGTCTCTTACTATCTTTTCCAGCAGGAAGATAAGGAGGTCAAGCTGTACTGAAATATAACGAGCTGTGATAAACCATGATTTTAAAATATGTTGAAACCTTTAATAGCAACAGTAGAAGATATTTACAAAAGTACCATGTACGGGTTATTTATACAGGGCTAATTATCCTGGTAATAAATATAAATAGAAACGAACACAGGGGTTTTTTCATATTTTGGACAAGTCAAGTGGTCTATGTGGAAAACAGAAATGTCCTATTTTACAAATAAGATCCAAGTATGGATCTGAATTTAAAATTTGTCAACAAGATTTCCTGAGTCTCAAAGACATTTTTTGGTGTAAGGATCAAACCCCAGAGTCAGTAGGCCTGATTTTTACACCAGGGTAACTCCTTATACCTCAGCAAAATTGCTCTAGATCTGTGCTCTGGTAAATGAAAACAGAATTACCCTCAAAGGATAACTTCCCATAAGTTTATTGATCTGATTCCAACATAGTAAATCTGCTTCCTAAGGCCATGTTGCAGAGTTTTAGGGTTGCTTTATGCTGCTCTGAGAGGAAGTCACTTATTCTCCCACTATATCACAGGTATGCTGTAGCGTCCTTCAAAACACTAACTACAGTTAGCACAGGATTCAGTTCATCTTTGGCTACAGACTTCTAAAGATTCACACTGTATTAGAAAATTAGAAAAGCCAGTGGGACCGGACCCATTCTCCAACTCTAGGCTAACTTTTTTACATCCACATGATTAAACTCCCTTAGCCTGTAAAGCAGACTGACCGCATTTAACACGCTTATTGAGGATGTGTCAGGCCCATGCTGAGCCCTGAACTGTGTGTGGGCACTGTCTGGGAGAGTGCTGGGCTGCTGCTGACGGTGCTCACAATTTGACCATATGGATGGTCATGCACCGGTGCACAGGGCTGTGTGATAGCCTGGCTCAGTTTAGTGGTGTAAAAATAATCTCACTGTCTAAGCCTGTCTTCTGCCTCTTACATGCCCTTCTTAGAAAAATTGACACCTAGAGATACCCGTTTCTCCTCACTGAGTTTGGAAAACATCTACGGTGACTAACTCAGATCCAGACTTTGACTTTCTCATGCCTAAAGTGAAGGTGCCTGCTAACCAGAGTGTTTCAGGGACACCATGTACATCAAAAAAGAAAGATAAAGAAGGGCAGATTCTTACTGCATGTACCTGGATTTAGTATCTGGTAAAGCTGAATCTTCAAGTAAAGAAATAAAGAGTGAAAATAAGGCAGTCTCTGACACATGTAGATCGATGCAGAAGCAAGCACTCACTGAGACAGGCCAGATGCTGACACCATGTTTTTCTCCTGTCTGCTCTGTAAGCAGTATAAACAGTAATAGGCATTGTATCATTTTAAATTGCCTCATAGAATGTAATGCTGATTTTAGACTGTTTCGAACCTCCTAGCTACCATGGTGCAGAGAATATTTACTCGCATCTTAGAAGATTTTACCTGGCGAGACAGAGCAAACAGCAGTCAATACCATTAGAGCGAGCAAGACCCTTCTGCACTCCCAGTAATTCTTCAGGGCACAGTCCCTGCGGAGCCCTGAGGGATCTCAGACTCCAGCGGAAAAACAGAGTAATGGGCATGTGTCAGCACAGTGATCAATCATCAGTCAAGTTAAAGTTTGGGGGACACACGGACACTTACCCTAATGTAAGGAGAGTATGCTCCCATTTACTGCCCTTGCTACCTAATGCTTGACATGGCCTCAGTGCTCAGTTAGATCTGGCAAAGATCCAGAGAAAGATGCTGATATTCAAAGCTGCAGTTACTGATTCTTTGAGTGTCCCCTGATGCATCTGATTAAAGCAAATGATCGATACTAAACTTTGAGAAAAACTAGTATGGGGATGTTACGGATGACAGTCCATGAATAAATAACTCTGATAATGGCATTTGTCTTACTATAAAGCTCATTCATAATTTAGCAAGAATAATGCTCATTAAAGAACACCTAGAATGATCACTGCCAAAATAAAGAGTTAATTGGTTTTTATCTTCTGGGAACTCCCTCATAATAAGCTCAGTATGGAAAACCAGCTATGAACTCTATATAGTGATTATAAAAGTATCTACTCTCCAGGTTACCTCCTCCTCATTTAGTCTTTCTGCAGTACTTTTTGGACATCTGCTTTTGATATATGTTCTCTAAGTTGGAAAGGAAAAATGTTGAGAGACGTCCTATCTCTTTTTCACAAAAATAAGGAAGAATTTGACCCAATTGCCACTGAAGTAATCAGAAACTGATTTGGGTCCCAAAGTAAATATCATGGGAACCTTAAAGTAAATATTGCTCCTTATTAAGCAAATAAATGTTGCTGTATGCTAAATTTAGAGTAAGAAATAACCCAGTTATGTCAGAGGAGTTATGTACTTTAATAAAATGTAGCTTGAATATTCATACTGTATGGTCATGTAATGCCTATAAAATGTTTCCTGCCCTACTACCACAAAAACGGTTTGCAGATGTCTTTTAATCTAGAAATACTGTCTGTCTAAGGCAAGGGGAGAATGCCAATACCAGAGCCTTACTCTAACAAAGTACAAGTGGTTTGTATTTTCACATAAGGATTGTGCATATGCACTGGCACATCTGTTCACTACGCAGTCCTGCAACCTGGAATGGATAACACTGACTTTGGGGATTAATGCCAGCCTCACTTGAATAACAAACACTTGTACTCTAACAGTCTTTGCAGCACTCAAACAGGATATACTTTTTTGGATGTTGTGTCAAAATGCAAAGTACCATCTGATCCTGCCCTCACTGGGTGATCACCTGTTTCTATTTAATGCTTTCTATTTAACAAGTATAGTATGATGCTGATGGAGCCAGAGCATTTCAGAAGCATCCTGGAACAATACTCCATGTGGAAAATTATGGTGTCCTGTAGTGCTTCACATCTACCTCAACTATATTAAACACTACATAAAACAATCTGAATTCCAGACGTTCTCTCTAGATATTGTAAGTAAGCTGCGCCAATATTTATGAGATCAAAAACATGCCAAGGTTTTAAATCCATGATTCTGAATAGAAACTTTGTGTTTCATGCAAGACCGAACTCTCAGCATACTGCTGCCCTCCCCTCAACATGCCACAGCCTCAACCTTGAATTTGATCCCAAATGTCACCACTGTCACTTCTCTTGAGTCAAAAGACAGAAAAGCAGGAGGGTATATAACAGTGTACTCCAGAGGTCCACTTTTAGAGACCAAGCAATTCAGGTATTGACATCCAGTGACTCCCTACAATTCATCTGATGCCTCTGCACCCAAACCTGGCAGTGACTCTTCTGATTCTCTATGTTGGTCAATATCAAAAAAGAGCCATTGCTAATTGGCACTACTTAGCAATCAGGATGGTACAAGAAATGGTTTCATAGGCCTGAAAGAAGAGGCCAGGGAGATGTGTGAGAAGGTAGGAGAGGTAGCCCATCTCCCCTCAGGCCCACTAGCAACAAGCTTTACCATGATCTTAAGCAATGCCCAGGGTTTGCACTGCTAAGTCCCTTGCACCGTTATCCCTCACATTGCTGAGATTTCTCCTTCCCATTCCTGGCCATTTCAGTCTCCTTTACCTGCTCAGATCTGTAGGAGTGCAAAGAGCAGGGGCCCAAGGTGCCAGGACAGATGGGTGGAGCAAAAGACAAATCAGGGCCAAGGGTGAAAGCTGTTTGTCCTCAATGGAAAAGTGCTCCCATAGTTCTACCCAGCTGGACAGAAGTACCCTAGGACAAGAAACCACCTGGCATAATGTGAGGGGAACCATCACAAGGCACCTGCACTTACACAAACACACACACACAGACATACAGAGGTAGCTGTTCTGGGGGGAAATGATGCAGATTGGAGTCCCTTGAGCTCAGGGAGTTTCAACTCAGGCCAGTGGGCTACATTATGTGGGCAGTTTTACGGTGGTTTTTCTTTTTCCCAAGGGCAAATGAGGGTTTCCTGGAATAATATGTGTGCACTTCCATGTGCTGAATTACACTTTTCTCCTGTGGCTATCCAGAGTGAATTGTGGAGGGCTGAAGCATGCTAATGTGGAGAGCTTGCACTGTATATACCACACGAGCCGTTCCAGGGAGATTTTGGTCTTCAAGGATAGCAACCCAACATACTTAATGAACACCGTTACCTTCTATTATTTCCTGTAAGAGAAAGTGGAGAGAGATGATTCACTAAGGAAATCTGCATAATTAGGGTCCATCATTTCCTACAGATGGGAACATCACAGGCAAAGCAGAACACTACCCCCTTCCTTTTAGCAATTCTTCTCAAGTAGCTGTTAGCTCCTCCACCTCTGGGAAGGGAGAAAGAAGAGCTAATGCCACAGAAATCTTCACTAGGAGAACTGCTTCCCCCTTGCTGCAGCTGTCACTGCTCCCCAGCTTTCTAACTCCACATAGTTTCTGCTTAGGAAATGTTCGGTTCAATTTCATTTTCTCTCATGATATGTGGTTTTTATGTTGATTTATAAATCATATACTTAACCGCTAACTGAATTTTGGTCTGGCAGCTCAGGTATAGTATGTCAGTCTGCTGAGGCCTGGTTTTTGCCATGGGAATGGCACAGGCTGCCATCAGATCAGTCCTTGAAGAAGAGCAGTGTCAAATTTCTGCTTTGTCCAGCTTCACATTTTGCTTTGCCTCTGTCCCCCAGAAGACAGGGTGACCCTGTGTGAAGTTCACATGGAAGGGATTATTCAGCCAGCGGTCACCAAGAGGGGAAGAGGGAGGAAAAGGGGATGCTGAAGTTCAAAATGGTGAGAAACGTAGTATCAAAATTTATATATATTGTATTACCTTGCAAGAAGTTAGTGGCATGAATTTCTTAATACTAAATTTCTAGATAGTCCTGTAGTATGAGGTAAGATTCACTGCTACCAAAAATAGTAGACTCCCCCTCTACTCCACCCTTGCCAGATGCGAAACACTGCGTCCTGTTTAGGGCTAGCTATGGGACACATTTGGACAGCCCTTAACTCACTACTTGGGCAGAAGACTAATTCAAGGAGGGTGAGGAAAGGGAAGGGAGAGGGTTAGGAGAGAGTTAGATTTCTGTTGGCTCAGTGAATGAAAGCAGCCCAGGGACACATCTGGAAAAGGACAGAGCAAGTGTAAAGGAGAAAGTAGGGCCATAGGACTAGGAAAAGGGCAGGGGAAGAAATTGGAGAGGAGATTAGTATTTTTCAATAGCAGACAGTTCTTTTATAGTCTAGATTGCTCTTTGAATAGCACTCTTTCTATCAGCATGAAGGTTCAAAATACTACTATAGGACAGCTCTAAGTTAAGCATCATCAGAGTGGGGTTGCTTTTAAAACCACTTATACATAAAAATCATTGGTTGGTGGTGGTGACAGACTTAAAATATGAAAATCAGGCCTGAGTTTACTTTCCTTCAGAAGGTCTGAGCAGCTTAGCAACATCAGAGGTGGAATGTCACACTTCAGGATATCTACTGACATGCTCTACCTTCAAAACTTTTACCATTTTTTCTCATTTGGGTGTTTGCATTTATATTTTATTGTTTTATTCTGCTATTCTTATTCTGCAAACTGATAGTAGAGGCTTGGAACCTGGATTGCTTGACATCTTTAATATAGTGGTTTTAATTTTGGATAGGCTTTTAAAAGAAATTTTATGACAAGTGAACAACATAAAACTCTTCAAAAGAAAACCCTCAGAATATTACACTTTATGTTGAGTTGATCAAATTAGGATAGCAAACAGATTTGCTAAAAAGTGTTCTTGTGACAACAGATTATCATAATCTCAATTTGCCGATAAAGCACATGGGCTGTATACTTTTCGGTTTGCTTTTCTTTTTTTCCTCTTTTATGTGTGCTAATATTAAATTATTTTATCTCCCATGTTAATCCACCTTTCTCTGATTAGTAGCTCAAAATATTATCTAAAGAATCATTTTGCACAGCTCCACACTCATTTCCAGCAAAAGTGGGAAGTTTCATGGATCATTTGAGGAAGCCTTTCCTTGTAAGGGTCTAAGACTTAATCAGTCTGGATGTGTTTTGTATACAGTCATAAGCATCTCATTTTTTGCGCTAAACCTTCAAAAGTTAGAAATTAGCCCCTTTTCCTTCCACCTTTTAAAACGAGGATAATTACCCTCAGCCCTACAGTAGCTGGAAACCTTAAAGCTACATCTAAAACCTGTGCTGCATCTAAAGACAGATTGAAATGTTTTGTGCTTTTTTTTTTCTTCAAGTAGTGTTAATATTGCTACTTCTTTGCAGATCAATAGTAGCTGTTCCTAAACGATAGCATACTTCATAAATCAGGATGCTCTTTTGGGCAATAGTAAAAGTTCAGCTTATGTTACCTATTTTTGTGATATGATTAGTTTATTATAAAGCATTCACCAGCACACCTCTGTGGGAGGAGAGAATTGTGAAGAGGGCTAACAAATGGCAGTGTCACTCACAGAAACCACAGACGTCACTGATTTGCCCAAAATGCAACTGCCTGAGGTTTCTTATCTCTTCTAAAGTTTCACACTAAATCGAAGAGCTCGACAGGAACTTCCTGTTCCCTTGTAAAAGCCCCTCACCTAAAAACTGCTGGAAACTCGTGACCTTCAAAGGTGAGATCTGAATATCAGCTCTCCCCTTGTGCCACTTTGCAATACAAAGGAACCTCTGAGCTTTAATTGTCAGACAAAAGACTCTCTCTTATCCTACACAGTCTCTTTAATTAGGGTCTGCAAGTGTATACATCACTGACCTTTAATGGCAGGCCATTAGCACCTTTAAACATTACACCCTGATTGGTTTAGTGTCTGTGTGCAGAGAATGTTTTCGGTATTAAAGGTCTCTTTAATCTACGGGAAGGGATAATAGTACCCATTTCTTGGAAACAAAAGTCTGCAGAATTTTGTACCTGCTCCTTTTACATTGAAGACACTTTAACACTGAAAAACCTTCTCCAGGTGTGGTCTCAGAAGTTAAAGCCCCTCAGTGTTGAAAAAATTAAACCAGTAAAGAGTGGTAAACATCAGGAAAGGAGTGTAAACTGTAGAGGTGGAATACATCTGACCACAGAGCTGTTTATGACTCGGTTAACAGAGCTCAGCTGAATCACTGTAACTAGCTCTCCCCTGGGGCTCCATTACACTCCATGGGGCTGGATTCTTCCTCCAACCCTTAGACCAGTGCTACCACCGTGTTTGTGGTGCTACAGACTGAATTAAGCAAAGGAAATAACTCGGGGGAGGGGGAGGCAGGAAAGCTACAAAAAATGCCAGCCTAGACTTCTGAGTTGGACCAAACTAGATTAATTCATTGATCTACTTTGTGGCAAGACCACAGCAACCACTGAACCCACAGAAGCAGGGAGAGTGTCCTGAGATACAGGGTGAGGAATCAGTGCTGCGGGCTAAGTACCACAGTATTGCTGCCAAGCATTTAACTTTGTGTTCAATATGTTGTTTTGCAAGGTGAAGTGGTCTAAACATTGAAATTATCAGCTTAGTTATATGGAAAAACTGCAGAGCAAAAACCAGTAAAAGCCTAAAAGGTTAACCTCATTTCTCTGGCCAGGCCTCCTTCTGCTAGAGGATTTTCATCACCTGCAGCTTTCCAGTAAGAAACCCCTCCCTCTGTTTATTGACAAATTCTAGTAAGCATTATCCTCCATGGTCCTGGTAACCATGTCTGTTATGGTGATGCTTTTTCAGGCCTCTGACTAGGAAATTGTTTACAGTCCATTTAAAAGGAAGTGATCTGAAATAAAAACAAAAGGTGGGAAAAACTTAGTTCCAGTTGCATCAGGAACAAATTTACCACTTCAAAATGTAGTAGTTGTTATTATACCTGATCCCCTTCTAATTCACCTAATGATTTCCATAATAGTTTACCCACTCCTCTGTACCCTTTCAGGACAGGCCTATCTGGTCACCTTCTGTTCTCTAACACTCTGATGTCCCAGAGACTCTCATTTCCTACTTCATATTCTGGCATAGAGGCACATTTTCCATCTCCACAGACATTCTAGTGAGGGGGACTCTGGGATCCCACCTATGCCTTTACCTCCCTGATCACTGTGAGTATTTAATCTATCCCTTCAGGGCACCTTATAAAGACTTTCAAACTCGCCACTTAGGAGAAAAGCAAAGGCCTAGCAGGCCTTAAGACATGGAGTTTGCCAAACCTATTCTACCCCAGGTAGATGCCAGAAGTCCTTGGGCAAGGACTTAGAGGAGTTCTGAGGTGGATAAGAGAGGCTAAACATCATTTCAGTGCTGAAGGTGCCACCACCACCACTTTCAAACAGGAAGCTGGTACAGACTGCAAAGCCATCATCTCAACTCATATTTTGCTGCAGATTATGCACCTGACTTGGATAAGACTGGGAAAAACAGTGTGTGTGTATCCTCAGGAACCAGAACTCTGCCAGCCAGGAGTCTTTTCAGGATCCTGATCCTGCACAACCATTAGATGCCCCTTCCTGCCAACACACAAACAGCTGGAACCATTTAGATTATTGCTATCGGATGTGAGAAAATGTTCCTTTACCTTCCTTTGGCTTCTTATTTTCTTTTCCACTGGTCTCCTCCTCACATACAAGCTGTTGCCCAAACCTGCATACAAAACTCTCCTCCCTTCTCCTAGACTTGTTATCTGGCTTAGGCAGACACCCAAGTCCCTCCATACTTCTAAGTTTTCAGCAGGCATGCCAAGAACCAGCTATGTTTCATGCACTCCTTCTCCTCTCAACCTTCCCCTGACTTCCTCAGGCTGTAAAACTCGAAAACAGAGTTTTCAGTAATCCAGAGTCCAACTGTTTATCACGACAATACCCACCAGGGTTCCTGCAGGAGTCCAAACTCCTGCATGAGAACCAGCATACCCATTTACTACCATAAGCACTGGAGAGAGCAAACATAGGCTGTCTCTTTGAGAGAATGCCCATGTGATGCTGACCCTGCCAAAGCCCAAAATAACTTTTTTTAGGGGAGTAAAAACACAGTTAATCACCAGTCCCTGCAGATAAGGACTTGTAATCTGACAGTGCTGGGTCATGTTTGCTGAGAAGATAAGTTGGAGGCTGAGGCACAGGAAATGCTTTGGCCAAACTGCAACATTTTGTGGGGATGCCTGGTCTGTCCCCAGTTCCTGAATTAGCAACATCCCTTTTTCAACCCTGCAAGACATCTGGTGGCACCAGTCTAACCAAAACAGGGCAAATCTTTGCAAAGAGTTCATTCAGCTGACACGGTAAAGCACAGTAAAGTGCATATAGAAATCCAAAAGGATGCTCTGCACTCAATTAGAGGGTGCAAGTTAAAAAAAGAAATTATATATTTTACACTGTGTGGTGAAGAAAGTAGTCCTACCTTCAGTAAATAAAGTGGTCTCACCTTGACTACAACCTCTTGAGGTCATTTCACCCATACGCAATTGTGTGCTATACCACTGCTGAGATCACAGGTTCTCTGTGGCAGGTAGGGACAATAGCAGTGTCACTTCTAAACATGTTTGAAGAATTGCTTTTTCAGCATTCAGGGTGCTTGTTTGTTTGCAGTACAATCTCTTCCAGCAAATCCACCTTTATTTTCTGTATCCTGAGCAGACCAGAGAGAATATCAATGCAAGACATCTTCATTAAGCGTCTGTTTACATTCCCGTCTTTGGGCAGATTGCTATCATCCTCCCAGAAAAGGATGCAAATGTCTCACAAATTGTTCCAGAAATCTCCATCTTGGCCCCTTAATCTTGGAGATTTCTGGTTAGACACCTTCAAATATCCCATAAACACTCAGGAAAACATCCCATATTACTGTGAAACAGATAAAGCATAATTCATGGGAATTTTTCCTTCAATTTGAACAGATTTTAGTTTGCATCCAATGCTTTCAAGTGGAATTGCAGTTGGACAGTTGTCCATTTCCATGACATTTGCTAGTCTGGGATATAAGTGGAAAACATCTTAGATATTTGATTTAGTGGCTAATTACTGCTTTGACTAATTTGTCCATTTGAACTCACCAGATGCAAATTTGGACATTTCAGAAAGCACCTGCTGTCTCCAGGGATATTTGTGAAAATGAGGTGCTGTCTCTCTTGAGGCTTATCTTGGCAAACAAAACTCAGTAAACCAAAGCCCAATATTGCAAAACATCTCTTACTCTTTTACATGTCTACTTTTGTTGGCAGTGGTTTTTTTCTTTTTGTTCTTTGACTTGTTTGTGTGTTTTTTTTAAAGTCTATGAGAGCAAATAGATCCTAATTAAGTTGAGTCAATTGAGGGGGGCAGAGAGAGAAAAGGAAAGAAGAATATTTCAAACAAGCTATTTTTGGTTTTGCCTTCACAAAACTCTTTTTCTTCTTCTCTCTTTGTTTATATGGCTGGGCTAGGATTCAGCTAGAACAGCTGATTCCAATAAAGAAGTCCTGGCAGCTTTCAGACCTGCTTTCCCCCTTGAATCTAAGAGAAAAACAGAAAAGAGTTTGCAAACTTTTCCAAGTGGACATGGAGGGGCTCACTTTCTAGAATTTGAATGTCTGGCAAAAGAACTCATGCTAATTATAACATCTCAATGCTCTCAGCTTCCCAAACCCTTTCCTGGTCTTTCCCCTGAGCAGGAGAAGGAATGTGCAAGACTTGTATTGCCAGTGAACAGTAAAATCAGAAGCCCCCATTTCTTCCCTTTCTCCAGCTGAACCCACACCTGCTTTGGACAGGTCCATCCATAACAGATGTGAATTGCATGTGTCATCCTTGTAGCCTGGAATTGCTAAGATGTGAGACCACAGCAAATTGAAAGCCTGTATCCTGCTAAGACAATTTGTCAGTCTTCATTTATAGCAAGCTGTGTGGCGATGCCACTGCTAGTTAAAGGGTCAGTATGACTTTCATTTCAGATTACCTGTTCTTTCTGAGGGCCTCTCTGCATCCTCTTGTGGGATATAGAATTCCTTTTGCAACAAACCACGGATCTGCCTTGAAAACCTAAACCTATAACAGGGTGCTTGAGAATGCATGCAAGGATGACTTGATTACCTGCTCTTTATTAGGGACTCTATCTTACCCACGGCTGCATTGCTGCAGGAAAGAGAAGGTGGAAATCCACTGTATATTTTCAGACTAAACCTTTCCTTTGCAAAGGCAGACTGGTTATGAGCAAATATCTAAATGGTTTTGGCTCCTTAAATATTATCCATAACAATGCATTATAAAGGACTTGATTTTTGAATCTGGCCAAACAACAAATGAGTTCATTGCGAGAGGAGAATGAAGAATCCTGCTATATATATGTTTGGGGAAAACTAGGTACAGCAGGGATACAATATGATTCTGGGAACAGATGAGCATTTCCCCAGGGACTCCAGTTTGGTCTGGGACTGAGTTGTCCTGAGGAAGAATTACACAGCTGGCCTCGCTTCCTTTTCCAAATGTAACTATAGCACATCATCCAGTGCAATCCCTTGGATGTCAGGATGCACCTGTATGCCAAGAGAATCTGCAACTACCCTGCCAGGGATGCTTTTTACAGCTCTTTTTTTACAGCGGAATAGTGGGTGCCATAACTTGACCCAGAATGTTAATCTTGTAAAAGAATCTATTGTCCAAGCAGAAATTGTACAGTTTTTAAAATATTTTTAACTATTATTTTAATTTAAATATTATGCCCTCTTTCAAGACCTAGTAGTTTATTTTTCATGTTATGTTTTACCTCTGAACATTGTTTTATGTCCATTTACTTCTCAAGTTTCCCCTTTTTTCATGTTTTTGTATGTGGAATGACATATATTTAACGAAAATGGAAAAAATAATTGAAAATTAATATATAGCAAACCATGTTTCAACTGCCATCTCAGAGGGGAAACTGAGAAATCAAATAAGATGGTATTATCTTCTGAGGCCTATAATGTCAATATATATATATATTTGTATGTGTTCTTCACCTTTTTTGTTGTTCCTACCTTCTGATATTTGTTTGTAATTTGTGTCCTGGACTCCTAATACATTATTCAAACAACAAGTATCTCTTAATTTCCACTATCTTCTCTGATAACCTTGAGCCTCTTTTTATCTCAAAAACTCAGCAAATGAGCCTGGTTTATTTTTTATATGCTGTTTGCTGACTCTCAGCTAAGCTTTTGGTTTGAAATACTCAGACTTGATGGAACCACAGGTTTGAACACAAGCAAGTTAATCTTTCCAACACACAAAACTGAAGTGGAACATTGTTCCTCAATGAACAAATTCTTTCTGAAAAATCACACCCAAAATTACAGGCTTTAAATGGACACATTAAAATCAGGCTTTCTTAGAGGCCTTCTCAGAGAAGATGAGTAAGTTCTAAAACCAGAGCCCCTCATGAGTCACAAACTTCCACTAGCCAGCTCTTGTTTTATAGAGCTCAGAAGACAAAATGAGGGTCTGCACAGATTTCTGCTGCAGGAGTACAACACAAAGAAAAAAGTAGTTTCAAGGGACAAATTGAGCCAGTTAGTATATTGTAAATCCAAACCAACACACTAAACTCCACCCAAAAATCAATAAGCAATGAATGTAAATCACAGGGTACCCAAAATATAGTAATCTCAACATTCCTCCAGTGAATAGCTGGAACCCTTTTCTCTGCACCAACAAAATTATTCCCACAGATTTAAGAAGCAGAGTTTACACAGATTATTGTAGTGTGGGTTTGCACCTATGCATGAAGATTGCACTTGTCCAAATCAAAAGGCAAAAGGGCTGTTCCAGCTGCTTCTGTGGCAATCGTGGAATAACTGAGAATCAAATCAGACTATTCACTGGTAAACAAAAAAATCAAATGGCCAACAACTATTTCTGCAATCCAACAGAAAGGTACATTCCCCATAATAATCCCTTTTTTTTTATTTTTGTCTGGTTTGGGCATGAGACAGGATGACAAACTGGCTACAGTGGGACTGGGTCTAGACCATTTTTCTAAGAAGAAATCCTCAAAGACAAAACAAATACTGCTTTTTGGGGGGAAAAACAAACAAACCCCACAAACCCAAAACAAAGACTAATGCAACTTTTCAAATAGAGAAAATGAAGTAACCAAGAACAAATTAATAGGATTCGTTTTTGTACAGAACCCCTTCGCTAATCAACTACATCCTTGCTGCCAGGCAACTCCTTTAGTATGCAGTAGAAACAAACTCTTCCCTGTACACTTTGGATTCTAGGAAAGTTATTTTCACCATCTCTGAGGCCTGGCTGGCTTCTCCCAGCACGGTGCAATAAGCTTCCATCTCCCCGTTCCCTTCTTAGGTTCATCCTGCGCTGTGTTCATCACATAGTATCCAAATGTGCTCATAGGCCTGATGAGGAGGAACCATCTCCCCTTCCTGCAAGCCCCAGACCTCCCAACCACTCTCTTAAGGGGAGATATGTATAATTGTGAAGATACCAGTAAAGCAAATGTCACCCAACACAAGGCTCAATCAACTTTTATATATCCATATGACAATACCAGCCAGACCCAGGGACAAGGATTTAACTGTGCCATCTTGAGCAGAGAAGAGAAAAGATAAAAGCTGATGTGTGTCTGTTCACTCAAGGAAGCCTAACCAGGACTTCACACCAGCACCTTCAAAAGCTTTCTTTCAAGCTGGGCAAGAGAAAGAGCAGGATAAACTCTTGCAAAATAGTAGCTCTCAGAGGAAAGAAACCAACTGTCTAATGTGACTCACAAGGACTTTCTCTGGGTAAAGAATAAGAGCAGACCATTGCACACCACTGAGGTTTATAGGCATTTTAACAGTATCCTGTGAATAGCCAAATGGATATGCGTAACTCCTTTGACTTCTTCCATCAATAGAGGAAAAGTCATCTGCCAACTCAATAATGTCAGTCTTCACATTGTGCCCTGACAAGCTTTAATTACATATATATGTGTATATTACATTTGTATATGTGAGAGTATACAGATATAAAACCTGTAATTTTTGTCTCATTGTGACCTTGCCAGTAAGCTTCTTATCCATATGAGCTTCACGAGCCACATCACTGCTGCTTTAAGCAAAGCTACTGGCCTGGGCTCTTGAAGTAACTGTTTCATTTGCACAGGACCTGGTGCCTCCTGCCAGGATTTAATAGCTGTGAAACTCATGGTTTCAGCCTCCAAGTCATGACCCAAATGTCACCAATCTCTTCTGTACTATACAGAGCATGACAAGGAAAAAAAATAAAGCAGAAATATTGTAGCATTTCTGCTGGGAAGCTATTGCACTAACTCCACAGCAGCAATGTCCATCTGACAGCAGTCCGATTTTTCTCACCAGTATCTCATGTCAGTCATGGAGTAGAGCCAAGTAGGACTTTCCTCCTAGATATCTGCAACCTAAAGCAACTGGGAGATTTGGTATGTACTCTGAGAAAGAAATTTCTTTGCTTCCAATGTTGTGGGGATCTTAGATTTTTTATCACATTTTTGCTGCAGTCAGGTAGCTTTTGCGTGACAATCCTCCAGTGAGGGCACTGCCTGCTTTCTGGGACTCTGGAACTGCTCTGGATCATCCCAATCACTGTGATCTCCAAGGGAAAAGTCACAGAGCCAGATATCTTGGAGCCAACTCTGAGCCCAAATCTACCAATAGAGTGCATGAAGGAGTAATTATCTTCCTCAGGATCTAAACAAGAGTTTCATCTGTTTTTTAGAAGAAGCCATCAAAACAGGAATCCAATGCTGACAATAGAGCCATGACTGAATTTCTGATCACCAGCCCAGTCAGTGTCCAAACCTGATCTCAAATGGAACAGCCCAAAGGTTCTTGAGTCTCCAAAGAGCAGCTAACTCGCACCACTGGCTGCCAGAAAGCCCTGCACCGTAGTGAAGCAATGAAACAGAAAGCTTCCCAACTCCTCTCCCCTTTCTCCTGTGGCTCCCCAACTGTAGAGACTGAATGAATCCCCAGCCACCTGTCATGTCGTGCCTTACCTCCTGTACTCTTGGCGCCTCGTTCTTTTCTTCCTGTCACAGACGTGCCAGCAGAGCTGGCCACCCAACACCTTCTGCTGTGAGTCATCCCTCTGAAAAATACTGCACAAGATCCCCAATACTTCTGATCATTTTAAAGAGCCCTGCAATAGTTCTCGCAGTTGGTGGTATTTTTTTAAGAGCCATGATTTTTTTTTTTGTCGGTTGCTGATCTGCGAAGAAGGTCAAACCCTCCGTGAATATATACACTGTTGAAAGTTCTGATGCTGGTGTATGTTTAAGTTATCATAAAGACCTGTGAGAGGGGAAAGTGTCTCAATTTCTAATTGCAAAAGCAAAAATCTTCAGAAGGAGAGTAGCAGAGAAGATCAAGGAATTTGGCAGTGTACATATTCTGGAAACAAATGATTTTCATTTCTTTCAAGGGTGAATAAAAAAGAAATATTACAGGGGAGAAAAAAACCCCATTTTACAATAACTTTAGAGCCTATACCTCATCCTATTGTTTCAGTAATCAAATACTTTATCAAGCAAAAAGAGATTTTAATTTGCTATTTTAAAAGCTCCCCAGCTGGAAATAGTCTAATCTCTAAAGGAAGGAGTGCCAGATGCATAGGACAAGAACAGTAAAAGCTCTAACCCAGCAGTCTTCCTCTTATCTTCACTGGTAAGAGGAAATGAATGAGTCAGCAGATCAGAGAGGCAGAAATGGAGTGTGTTGCTCCAGCAGTTCTAAAATATGAACCCAAGAAAATGTCTGAGTTATCAGGCAAACTTTTAATATCAACAAAGAATTTCATTGGAAGTCAATGGAAGGATTTCGAGTTTGACAGCATAATAAGCCAGTTTCTTTGTACTAGTCATTATTTTGGACCTTGGTTCAATAATAATACCTAATCCTCACATAGAATTTTTCATCTTTAATCAGAGACTGCTTTGCCAAGGAGTTCAAAAAAAAGGCATTTCAAGAGCTACAGGGCAGTGCCACGTGATCTAGACTAAAAAAAAAAAAGGCACAAACAAGTTTCCATATTTGCATTTGATTGATTAGATTGTACTGTTCTTGCAATGATAAACATGTTAGCTAAGATTGTAATGTGTTTCTTAAGTGGCAGGAAACTGTCAAAGACTCTAAGAATTCTTTGACTAAATTAATTTCGTATTGAAAAAATGTTTGAAAAGAAAAACATTCGAGGAGTGAAATAACCAAAGTTATTTTATATAACCAAGTTAAAAGTAAAATTCCAAATGTTTCAGAAAATTTTAGATAAATTTTCCATACATTAAAGGCCAATCCATTTCTTTTAGCCATAAATCTGATTGTAAAGCTTCAAATCTCAGAAATTCTCACAAGATTTCAAATACTAGTTGCTTTCACACAATCTGGAATGTTCTTAAAATACAAGTCTCTTTCAAAGTACTTTGGTGTTTTCACTTGTGGTCATAGATGTATGCGTTCATTAAAAAAAAATTCTTCCACTCTGGATTAAAGATATAAACTAAATCATGTCAAACCTGCTAATATAGTTGAATTTTTAGCCCCCCTTCTGTTTATTTAAACTTGCACTGGTAGAATGCAATATATTTCTAATGACCTGTATATCATAGGTACCTAGAATGAACTCAGATAAGGGCTCTTACCATTTTCCCATATTCCCACAGTAAATACCTTGAAAGATTATTACTAGTTGACCAACTGCAAACCTGAATATTGTAGGAGGTTCTTATAATTTTTAATTCCATATTTTAAATGTCACTCCCTAGAAGAAAAAAAAGTATTACAGAAAATAAAAAATGAATAATCCAAATTGAAAAGGTGACTTCATGAGGCATGCAGAATTTTTAGCTTGCTTTGGTAGCCTGTGAGAAGCTGAAATCAGACCTCAATAGTTTTCATTTTGCTGTGGACTGGTTAGAGAAGCATGCCACAGTGATTAGAGCATGTGAATTGCTCTGACATTCAGTGCACATGAGAGGAGACATCCTAGCCCCTGTTGTTACACAACAAGGCCTCAGAGATGCAGGGTGAAATTCTCCTGCTTTGCAAAGAGTTACCAGGCAAAAGCCACCAGCTTTTCCAAGACAGTGTTTTCAAGAGCTTGTAGAGGACTCTGTTACCTACAAAAATAAGAGCATTTATATCTCAGCTTGTTTCAACCTTTTGCCCGAGATCTGGTAGAGATCATGGTATTATGCATGGTGATTGCATTGACATTGTGCTCTCTGCGCATGGGTTCCTGTCTAGTTTCACTGGAATCACACTGAGCAGGTACATTTCCTTTACTTAATGAAAATATATAGGTCCTCCCTGCCTTCGTGGTGCCCACCAGGAAAGGTGGCTGTCACAGAGAGAGGACGCTGCCTCCCTGCTCCCCCTGCTCCTTCCCCCAAACTCCTTTGCTTGACTTTCACTGGCAAAGTCAAACGAGGAAAGTGTGGACCCATTAACAGATTACTCTCAAGTTCTTACACAGAGAGTCTAATAAGCATTAGACTGGAGAACCATTTTAAAATAGCAGCTCCTGGACACACCATCACCAGTAGCTAATTCTCATTTAAATGAATCAACATGAATGAGGCTCTGGGCTGCTTTATTAGGAGTAGAATCACTCAGGCATGGCATTCAGCTTGGGTCCCGAACAAGCTTTCTCTAACAGAATGCCTTGCTTTAGCAGGGTAAACAGTGACCACCTGCTATTCTTTGAGCTGTAACCGAAGCACAAGGACCACTTTTTTATTTTAACTAGCTTGCAGCCTGAGTTGCATATCCCCATGGATATTAATCAGCAAATTTAGACCTGTAATGCTATCAAAAATTGTAACATTTTAAATTTATTTTCGTAAACTACAGGGTCAAAGTGAATGTTAATCTTTAACGGGATGAAAATATGTCATTTTCTTGCGGGAATTAAAAAGTAGACACAATCTATAAAGACTTATAAAGTAGACAATAAGGCAGTCAGCTTTATCCAGCAATAAAATATTTGGCATTTTAGAGGAGTATTTTCTATGAATTATTCAAAACACAGATAGAACTACGCCTTGGCTGTGAAATTATTTCCTGGCATTCGTCAAAGCTCTTTTCCACTAATTAACTAAATATCTTCAATCAGTGATTTCTGTGTTTATTTATTAAATAGGCCACAATACATTGTAAGACACATTGCCAAGTTGTCTTTTATTTTAAAGAAATAATATTTAGAAACCAAATCTGGAATTAGAATTCACACCTCTGAATTTCAGGGTGCCATTCAGGTATTAGCAGAAATTACTTATCTCAGTGTTTCTGTCTTACTCTTCTGCTACCTGTGGTGAGATTCCCACTTTGGAATTCAGTGTATTGTCTCTTAGATCATCTCTCTATTTACAAAACAGAAAAATTATTTACAAAACATGACACATGCTTTAAACAACTATTTGACTGGTCATTGTTTTTCTATGGTTTCGTCTTTTATAGTGAAATAGGCAAGGAAGTTTAAGAGTCTCTGTATTTCCTGTAAAGAAAGAGAGCATCAGTCCTGACATGTAGTAGGGAAACTTTTTAACTTTAATTATATTATGCAAATATAAAACTGGAGTGGTAGTGCCAGTTACTTTCCCTCATTTTAATTATGGTTTAGGTGAAATGATTGATTCAGGATTTGCTAGTGAGACAAAATGTTTGTGAATTGTTATTTATTAAGATAATACTTCAAAAGTTTGAAATGCTGCAAAAAAATATACACTTCTGTATAGAAATCACGACATCTTTTCTGACAAATGTTAGCCACTTTTTGTGTAAAGACAAAGCTACTGTTCAACAAGGCACAGTGTTGCTTCACAGCAGAATAAGAAAACTGAGGACCCGACTCTCCCTCTTACAAAAAATAACCTACTTTCATGCCCATTTTGTTCTGCCTATTTGTCTTCATCTTCATTTGTCTTAAGGTTCAGTTTCAGATGTTCACAGGCCACCACTGCTTGGGACTTCAGGTTGGACTTAGGTTGGAGAATGTGATTTTTTCTCAGGGTAATAACATTAACCGAGTTTTCCCTGACTCTCTTTGTTTCATATACATGTTGAGAAAGCAAATGCGGGTGTTGGGGAGCTGTGGCCTGCCTGGAGAGGGGCTGGGGACTGCAGGGGCTCCTCAGGGGTAGGCAGGGAAGGACCTGGCAACTGGGCCCCATCTCACCAGCCCAGCCAGTGAGCAGGACAGCCTCTGTGGGGATGGAGATGGCCAAGGCTGGGCAGGATATCAGCCATGAGGTCTTCCTGGGGCAAGAGGCCAGCCAGGACACAGCTGTAGCGGGGCTGGAGACAGCACCCCATGGATGGGGCACAACCTGATGCCCTGGGCTGGCCTGAGGTGGGGCCAGGGGAGAAGATGTGAAGGCCCGTAGGTGCCTTCAGGGCCCTGATGATACAAAAGCTTGTTACGGAAAACAAAGGGAATTAAAATTATAATTATGTTGTTAGATGTTTTTAGAACAAATATTTCTAGGTGAAGCATGAGCAGAAAGGAGACTCGAGGGTGAAAGTCTTGACTACCCAAGGGCCAATGCTCTGCTTTGTGTTGGCTTCCAGACCGCGAGGAGCATTTACAGACATCCCATTCTAGAGGCGGGAGGCACAGGCTGGAGACACTCTCACGTGCCTACCAGCTTCAACCAGAATTTGGAAAACCACTTTGGAAAACAGATAAGGAACCTCAATGTACATTAGAAAGCATGGATCTCCAAGCCAAGGAATGACTGGATGGACAGAAATTTTTTGAAAGCAAAGAACATACCTATCTAATTTCATTGAGTACATTTCCACCATTACGTGGTATTATTGACTGGTTATCGGTGTCTGTTCTGCTAAACCTTTTTTCTTTAAATAAGCAGGATACTTTTCCAGCTTTGGGGTAGGTGACCTAAAGTGTTCTTGATAGTTTTAATCCTTTTTTAAAAAAATGTGTAAATTGGTCAACTTAAAAAGAAAGACTTTTTCCCACAAATTTTGTTTTGCTCAATCTTCTATTTACCTTTTCCAATGTCATTGAGTATTAGGTTGATGCATTCAGAGAACTACCCGCAATTATTATATCTCATAAAAATGTGTTTATAACCCATGACAGTTTACCCGGAGCAAAACTTACTTTTTTGTGCACACTTGCCTGCTTTCACTGACATTGAATTTTATATTGATATAAGTTGTTCTCTAGTTGTTCATGACTTTGAGATCCTTTTGTAACTCTTCGGAGTTGACTTCAAAACAGACTATGCCAAAAATGTCTATACAATGTAGAGACTTACCAGCGACTGACAACAGATTCATCCTCATTTTCAGATCCAGACTAAATTGAACTTATATGTCTCATGATCTTAAGAAGATTTTGCAAATTTTGGGTACCTAACTGCTCTCCATTTATCTATTGTATAAACATGTCATTTGTTTCTAACCTTCTTTGATCACTCATTAATCCATAAGAAAAATTCCTCTGTTATCTCAGGAGTGCTTAGTTTCTTGAAAAGAGATGATGTCAAATGCTTTTTGAAAATCCACATACATTGTATCCTTTGGACCAGCTGCATCCAGAGGTTCATTTATTCAAGTATAATAAAACTATGACTTTCAAAAAAACCTATTCTCAGATATGTCATATTCCTCACTGCATTACTAAATTTATTCGTTATCAAGTTATTTAATTTCTACATTTTTTGGAAATCAGATTTACTGATTCATATTTCCCAGAATCATGAGTGGAGCTTTACTTCAAAGTTTAATGCCATGTTTCCCATTTACCTTTCTCTGACAATAAGACGGATATAAACAATAATCACAAGTGTCAATTAGCAGTTCAACACTTTCATATTTACCTTTTTTTAGAATTCTAGAGACAGTTCTAGTGATTTGTCACTCTTAAGTGTATTAACTTATTTTAAAACTCTTTCATTGACAGCTCAGTCTGAAACATTTCCTCAGGCTCAATCCCTTTAAAGAATGACTGCGATGTGGGAATGATTCAGGCAGCCTGTCTGCAATCACTGTATGTGACACAAATATTCTTTCTTAGCCATATCTTGGAACTAGGCTAGTTTTTTTTTCTGATAGGTTTGTATAAAAAGCAGCTTCTCTGCCACTAAAGATTAGTTTCTCCAAATTTTTTGGCATGTTTTTTGTCATTTTGGTTTGTCAAGGATTATGGTCCTTTCTAGCCTTCTTTCCTGGGCATCTTTTTCACATTTTGATTTTGAGATTGATTTCAGGATTTCGCTATATATTTGTACTTTCTTTTTTTTCCCCTTTATTCTAGCTTTCTCCTTTCTTTTAAAATTAACTAATTTTTAAAACATTTCCTCTTGTTGCCTTTTTTAAAACGTCCACATTACTTAAAAATGTAGGAGGTGAGGGAGAACTCTTTTTCCTCTCACTTGCGAAATTTGAATACCCAAAATTTCTCCAAGAGAAAGGAGATCCTTTAGGGTTTTTACCTGAGTAGAGATCACACCATCAACAGGTTTATTCTTTATGTCTTCAGGTATGAATGGAGTACCTTTAAGCAAGGTCTTAATCCATTTATGGAAATGAATTAACAGTAGGTGGCCTTAACAAAACTTAAATCTCTGAGCTGAAACGTAAGAGTCAAACCACTTCTAGTGTCACATGATTGCTAGCTTAAATAGAGTGGAACCTTATTCATTCCTAGTTTTCCCATTCACCTAAGCCTACTTAAATAATCAATTTTTTATAGCTTTCTGTATAATTTACAGCCTGATCTCTCACATGTGATAAAACTGTAGAATTAACATAACTAACAGATATAATGGATTATTTGATTAATAGTTTCCGTATATCTCTGGCAATATTTAGCAGGCAGCAATTAATAAACTGCTTTTTAATTAGCACCTACTAAGCAGAATTTTTTCCATTTCATATTATTATGATTATCATCCATATTAGTTTTAGGGATGAAAACTTCAAAATGTTCAACTGTCTTGTTTTGCAGGAATGATAAGATTACCTGAGAGCGTCCCAGTATTTTTGTGGTTCTTCTACTAACTATTGCCTTCTGTCATACACGTCTCTCAAGGAAGGTTTTCTTTGTCCCATAAAATTCTCTACTCTGCCTTTGAGCACTAGTCTATGTCTTTTTGTCATATTTTTGACTTTGTCATTGACCTTGAAACCAGCTGTGCCTATTGGTGGAATTCTAAATTCAGTAAGCATTTTGACTGACTCATGCAGAGTCTTCCAATTGCTTCCTACCCTCTTTCAAGGCTTCTCTTTCACCCTTTGCCACACTTGCCTTCACACAAACCTCACTGAGCTTCTAATCTTTGTCCCACCATACTGTCTGTGTGAAAATAAGAGATGTTGTGAAGTCTGCATAATAATATTGAAGCTGTATATTTTTTTGCCCTAGATCACAGTGCATATGACATTGGGCATCAGCAGCCAGCCAAAAGGTGATTCCCTTTATGGGTAAGGTCCTTCAACAGAGGGGTCTGGGTTGAGGGAATGTCTGGGTCAGAGGGAAAGTCACTTGTGGGAGGTGGAATTAGAAAACGATTCTTACCGGGGCAGTTATAGAAGCAGGAGGTTAAAATTTCTACTTCAACCTACACTTGTGATTTTTCCAAGCTAATTTGTCCCTCCCTAATTAATGCTAAGTCATGAGCGACATTATAGAGTGCCACCACTTAGGATAATGCTAGTATCCCCTTACCACACATCTATAAAAATTCCCTCTGGGCCAGAGGGAATTTAGCCTTTTGTGCTGCAAAATACAATATTTGCCACTCTGACAACCTAAAGGTTGTGTTTAATTTGCATATACATCTAAATATATTTGCATATACTTGTTCTACTAATAAACATGTATTTAATGACAAAAGAAAGAAGACAAGAAGGAGAGAAAGTTATGCTACTATAAAACTCATACAATGTTCTTTCACAAAATATTTTATTTACAAAAGAATTCTGGCTATTCTGAGGATGATTCCATAAGGAACATTCACAAATACATTCCAGATCAAATAATTTATGGCTTAAAATGGACTCAAATGTACCTGGCATGTTACCAGAAGTTATGAATTTTCAATACTATTCACCAATTCTAAACAAAGTTCTTCTTTAACATTCTGTCCAGCAAAACACAACAAACAAATAAACAAAACAAACCAAACAAACACATGAAAATAGATACAACTTGTCTTTTTAATTTTATTTTTTCTCTTTACTTTTTTCTTTCTTTCTTTCTTATTTTCTTCCTCCTGTTTCATTCTCACTCCTTTATTTGAAACAGCTCTTACACTGTTGTTGCAATTTCAGCATGAGAACATGTTGACATTCCTGGGTAACCACAAGAATATTGAGAAGAGAAAGGGGCATCTCAGAAAAGCAAAGCTCATTATAACAGCCTGTAGTGAGAGCAGGCAGGACCATGCCCTAAGAGCTGCATGTAAATGGCTCTTCAGAACACAGTTTTTTTCCTCCTGCAGGGAAAGGCCACTTTCCAGAAAGATACCCACAAAACAGATGTGAGCCAGAGCTTGGGCTGCAAACAACAGGTCCAAAAGAATGTGCACTGATGGCTTATGAGCTTTGTAATAGAAATGTAATAAGAATGGATAACATAATACAGTGCTCCTATAACTCATCACTTTATACATTTGGTGATCCCTTAACAAAGGTGAATGGATTGACCTCCTAAGGGAATTCTGGAGTTGCTTTGAAGAAGGTTGGTCGTACTTGATGGTCATTGATTGATGCTTGCTATAGCATAGATATTCCTGTCAGGCAAGCCTCTTTCCACAAGATTTCAGATGGATCACTCAGACTTTTCCCCAAAAATAGGCTTGTGACCTGCTTTCCTAGGAGAACAGTTTTACTTATCTCTTTCTGCAGATTTCCTCATGGGAAAAGACAGTCAAAAAATGCACTTTGTCTTCAAGTTTCATGTTCTTAATATCCTTTGATACCCTCTTAATACCCATTTGCTTTGCTTTACATTGAATTTTAAGATTTAGATGCATGTTTACTTTCACATAGGTAAATATATCTATAGAGTGTCAGCACAATATATCTGTACAGTCCTGCAAAGATACTAATAAAAACAATATTGTTTTCTCTGTCTCAGTCTATGAATTTAGTCATGGTCTTTATTGTCTTTAGCTGATAAATGGTCTCTTCCATAAATATTGCTTTCATATATGTCAAGAACCCAAGTCTTACCCATAACATTGACATTGTCCCACAGAGGAGAGATATTTCACTTTCAGCAAGCAATGAAGTTAGTGATTTTGTTGATGTGACTAATTAAACTTTTGTTATATTTATGCTGCAACTGAAGTATCATGATTTGGAGATAATTGCTGGAGCCAGTCAGTTTTATTTAACATTCTTTAAACACAGTCAAAGGCATTCACAGTTTGAGACTGGCATTTATTTTGTTTTGTATTCTCAGATTGGTGTAAATCTGGAGTAATTCCACTGAAAGCAGAGTCAGATCTATATAAGCACAGTAAAAGTAATTTCTTCATTGCTATATTCAATGTCATGCTATGAACTTGGAAAAGACAGATGAGTCTCTGTTTTCCTTAGTGGTAGCTGATAGCACCTTCAACAAGCATGTGCACCTCCATGAACATTTTCATATTTCAGGTAAGAAGATGTTCATATTAGCACTGGAATCTGAAATGGCCACAGTATGCTAAGTTTTCTCTCTAAAATATTTAGTAATTGTAATAGTTACAAAGATTTTGTAAGGAACAATTTGCAATTCTTCAAAAATTTTGTTAGTGTTTTTAAACTTTCTTAATCTACATTTTGGCAGATACAGGAACTGTTCAAACCCACATATTACTTTTTTTCAGCTAGAAATTTTGCTCAAATGGAATTTGAGGACTGTGCACACGATCATATTAGAAACAAAATTACCCTGTGCCCAACAATCAAATCAGAGCAGCAACAGAGCAGTAGAGAAATTCTGGCTACGTCCACAGCACGTATGGAGATCAAGAGGGCAGCACATTCATAGTAAGAATGGCCCATCCAGACAACACTGCTCCTCTTGCAAACATATTGAATGGTTGTGGGAGCATGTGAGCATAAATCACATAGATCAGCAGCTGCCAGGACCTGCTGGGCTCGTGAACTTCGTCCCGTCTGAGGAAACCTGGAAAACAATATGCCAGTGAGTCCTTCCCTGCATTTCTCTCACCAATGATGCAAAGCACTGGGCTCTTATTGGGAACTGTTCCTGTCCTCCTCTCTAATACAAAGCACAGGCAGTTCCCACAAGGTACAACCTTTGCGTCTGAATTGTCAGGGACTGGAGCACATGATGTGGAAGACTTTTTTCAGTGTCTTTCTTAGATGAATATTATCCAGACTACTAATTTGCACCTCCCAGAAGGGTGTCCTAACCATAGAACGAGAAATTAGTAACCTCTGAGCTCCTTAATGCAGCTCCCAGCCATGCTGGGCTGCATTAAAGCAAGCCCACATCTGTCTCCATGAACAGCAACCACAGTGGTCAGATTATTCAGCACAGTTTGACAAGGTGCCCATATTTTAAGATTTGGATTTACAAAAGCCTTCTCAGGTTTTCTGTGCTTCCAAGGTACCTAAGGGACTGAGTCCCATAGGTCCCTGGGTATCACTAAGCGTCCAGTTCCCTGCTGCAGCTGATGTGGCTGCTTATGTGCATGTGTCAGTCTTGTATGTCTGCACAACTTATTCTGTTCTGGAGAGTGAGATGGGGTCTGGTATTGAATATGTATCAGGGACACATGGATCTGAGCCCATGGCAACCTTCACAGGAGTCCTGCGGAGCAGACAGAGAGACTGTCAGGCTGACACAGCCGAGTGCCTTGCATATTATTATCTGTTTCTTCCAGTCTCCAGCTGCCTCTTACTGACGTTGTTTGCCACTGGGGTTTAGATTTGTGACCAATTCCCCCTACCTCACCCCACCTCAGACTTCAAATCTATATTTTTGCAGTCAGCTTAGTAAAATGGTATTAAATAGGACCATGGCACCTCACACTTTCACCATTCCTTTATGTTTGTAATAGTTTCACCAGGGTCAATAGCATTTTTTAAATGACTTGCAGCAAATGTGGTAAGTACTTAAACAATAGGCTCCATCAGTTCCAGAGAAGCTGTTCTATTCTACTGCGTCAATTATCAGTAGTTTCAAAACTCCCTAAATAAGTAGTTGTCTGACAGATCATAATGGCTCCTTCTGTTACTCTATGCCAACTCATATAGTGCTGCAGAATAATTTTTCTTACTCTTTTGTTTAGAATTTGAAAAACAATCATGTTGAAAGGAAGCAGAAGAAGTATTATAATAATGGAATAAGAAAACAAAAGCAATTTTGGGGAAAATAAACTTCCTACTCTGAGTGTTGCTGGTATCTTTTAGCAATGCATTTTGCCATATGAGCAATGGATTTAGCAAAGCTTTCAGTTCTCTGGCAGTCACATTGGCTGAAATCATCTGCCCCTTATCCCCATCAGATTGGTATTCACTGCCAGCCCCTCCAGCCCCTTTCACAACTGATGCTTAGCCTTGGGGAAACCACCTGGTTGCCTGTGATGTAAGGGAAAAACCTCACTTCTTGAATATCTTTGACGCCAAAAGCATTGATACTGGAAGTAATACTGCCAAAAAAAAAAAGAAGTTTCAGTTTTATTAATGGGCTCCCTTCAGGTGTGCTGTATCCTTTCACTTTCCATAATTGCTTTGGGGACCGAGTTTTGCTGAGCGTTCGCATTGGCCAGTCTTCAAGTCAGATGTGCAAGCGGCTGTGGTGCTTGATTTTCCAAGGTTAGCTTGTAGGCTGTCCAGTCAAGGAGAGAAAGCAATACTAACAGATCAGTTGTGACTACCCAACACAGTCAGCATACACATTAAGCATTAAGTAAACTCTGTATGGTCATTTGCCAGACATTCCTTGGATAACATCTGCATAGCTACAGGATGCCCACAGATGTCATGGGCTATGGACAGGCAGACAGCGACTGAGACGGCAGTGACTGGAGTTGTCAGCAGCTTCAGGATTGTGGCCAAGGGAGGAAATGCTGAGCAGTTCTGAGGCAGCAGTGATGTGCTTTTTGCAGCCTATGACAGCATATAAACTGAATAAAGGCTCTGAAGAGTTTTCATGCGCTCTCCCAGACACAGGAAATTTCACTAATAATGAAATGAGATACTTATTACATGCATAACCACGGCCAAATTTTAGGTTGGGAAGAAGACACTGATTCCTACCTGTAGCAAGAAGACATAGAAGAATGGAGGGTGGTTTTCCTTCCATTGACCATGCAAAGTATCCTGGACTAATGTGTGAGAGAAATTTAGTCATTTAATGAACAGAGGCACATAGTCAGGTTTGGGTCCTTGTCCAAATCATCCACCCCTTTCAGCCTCCATTATTTCAGTCCTAAATGTCTCCTGTTGGAACTACTGCATCTCTGGCCAGTATCTGCAGGCAGTGTGCAAATGATGTGGTTGGAGCAGTGCACAATGTGGTATCCATTTGGGCAAGGATGCTTCCAAATACTGTTTGTTTGGACTTCTACCATCCGCTTTTAGTCAGCAAGGACCTGCTAATCCCATAAACTTAGAGGTGGTATAGTAACTGCTATCAAGAACATTATAAAATAAACTGAAATGGACATGCGGAGACCCCTGCCCAAGCAGAAAGCCATTTCCAGTAGGATAATAAAAGAGAAGAAGTCAGTAACCACAAGTCTTTAAAGAATAGTTTAAGCTAGCTTCATCTGTACTTTTTGCTGAGGAAAGAAAAGCAGCCAAAAGTTGGGCCTGGTGTTTTTATTTAGCTAATACTTCATGTGCAGTTCACTATTTGCGTTTATTTCATAATTGTATTATCAGACAAGCCTTTCCCTCTCTGTATGACATATATTCCTACCGTCCAATGGTTAATTTCCAAACATTTCTGGCAACTCCTGGGTCAATTTGTGGAGAAGTTCTTGAAAACTCATAAGTTGCACTTGCAGGTTTGCTTTATTTGTCCTTGTCCTCAGAAATTTTCTCTCTTTCTGTGTGTATTGTGATAGGAGGAAACTGGAGGAAATAATGTTTCCTTCATTAAAATTCAAAAACAAAGTTTCTTTGATGCTTTACTCATTATTTTTATAAATAGCCATAAAGTAGTGCATTCTTTATCCATAATTTAACAGATCACTATGTTTATTTCCATGTACTTTTTTCTCCCTGCAAACTGCAGATAAGGAGTCACTCATATGTGGTATAAAGCTCTTTTTAAAAAAAATTAGTCATGGTGACTAATAGTTGGAATCTTTCAAACTTCTGGCTATTCAGCTACTGCATGATTGAGATGCAGAATCAAAATTCTTAAAAAATACCAAAAATCTTTTGTCAAACTAAGAAAAACAAACGAAGGTGTATGAAGTTGTAGTATCTCAGGCACAGTGAGATAAACAGTGGCATACTCAAATATTGGAGGTTTTAAAAGGTTTAGCCAACAGTATTCAATGAACATTGCTTTTTCTTAAGCCAAAATTACTTGAAATATTTGGGAACACTGCCTAAGGTTACCTTTCAGGGTAAAAAAGAGGGGATATTGTATATTATTAGTATTGAGTTTTTAAATACATTTGACCACAGGCCATTGAAGCAGACAATAATGTTTTTTTTTAGCATGAGCATGTTTTCCATGAATAATAAGCAATGATCAAAAATACATAAAAAAGGAGTAGTCCAACAATAGGAGACTATTTGTGGGCTTTCTTACTGTAATGGGAAATGGATTTTTATTACTTCTCAGAATTTGTGTCAAGGAAGATTATTTTTACCTACTTCGCTGTTGCAGTCCAAGTAACCTCTATGTGAGAGGCTGTGCTAATGATCTCCACATACATCTCAAAGCATCACTCTTTGGAAGAACAAATTGAATTTAGCTTGAAGATATCTGAGACACTTCTAAATTTTTTTTTAGTTGAATTTCCAACCACAACATAGTTGGATATTGTCTATGAGAACTGTTGTCCATTGACAACTAATCAGGCTAACACCTTAGGTGCTCACCTATCTTTCTGACAAGACTCAAAACATTTTATTCTAACACAAAATGTGCTTCCTGGAAGAATATTTGAACCACTAGCAGGAGACCAGAAGACTTTCTACATTTTCTGAAACTTTTTCTTTTAATCATTTGGATGCCTTTCACGGAAAGGTGTTGAAATCCTCAGTTACATCTCATGAAACCAATCTTGTGTCAGAGGAAAAAAAACCCGACAACCAAAAAACCCCCAAACATACAAAAAACCCAAACCAAAACCCAAACCAAAACCACAAAAAAACAAAACAAAACAAAAAAACAAACAAACAATCCCCCCCACCCACCCAACAGCATTAGAAGAAACTATAGACTTATGTGATTTGTTCCTCACAGGAAGCCCTGAAAGACACAATCCTCAGTGGTGCTCCCTGGATTTCCCTGCCTGAAACCTATTTGCACCTCCCTTAGCAGCTCCTCTCTCTATTGTGCACAGCCTTTCTCTGACTACCTCACTTTTAAACTTTTGCTCACTACTTCTCCTGCTGGTTCCTCAGTAACATCACTACTTCTAAATCTGTTTTGAGGATTTAATCTCTCCTTCTCATTTTCTCCCTCCCTCACTCCCTTTCTTTTCTTCAAGGCACTTGTATTACTCCTATTTTCCAGGACACTCACCCACCCAAATCTCCCCTACTTTTTGCATGGCACTTCCTTCTTATGCCTACAGCCATCTCCCAGCTCCTCATTCAGTCCAGCATTTAAGAGCATATGTATCATCATTAACTTCTTGAGCTTGTCTCTCCCTCCTTGTGCTGCTCTGCATACATTGGCTGGGCAGCTGCAGAAAAGATGAAATGGCCATTCACTTCCTTGCCTGGGGGCAGAATTTATTAGATGCTGAACCTCAGAAGGCTCGATTCTCTCAAGACAGTTCAAGACATAGGGCCAGATTGTCAAGAAATGGGTTTTGTGGGCCAGACTCCACACGAGCAGTGCTGGGGCAGGTGGTGTGGGAGGAATGCAGCAGCAGAGTCTCTCACCTCCTGCAGCAGGGTGCTTGCAGTGTGAAACAGAGGGGTTGCATTCTCTTGCTTCCCATCTCAACAAGCCTCATAGCTGAGGAGGTACAGGTTTCGTGCTTTAACTGTTAACACTGTTTATGACACTGTATTGTGCTCCTCCAGAAAGCATAAAACCAAAAGCCTTGGCTTTTTTCCCTAGGACAGTGCAACTTTCTGCATTCCCCTGTCAGGCAGTGCTGTAAATACCCCTGACTGACCCGGTCAAAGCATGATATTTCTGTATGTAAACCAATGTTTAGAGTTCCTGTGGCTAAAAATCTGTTAACTGAAGTCTATTATCTGTATGGGCACATCATCTGCTTGCAAATATACCAGGCAAGATGGAGAAAAATATGAACCTAAACTAATGCACAAATTTAGATTAATACTTCCCCAAGCACTATTTCCATTAGTGCTAATACAGGAATGCATGATCATAAATTGTCCTTTCAGGCTCAGACAATTCTAAATTTAGTGCCAGTGTTAATTAAGCAAGAGAAAATTAGGCAATGCAACAGATTTGGGGAGTAGGCAGTAGAAGGGGAGAGATAGGTCATCAGTCTGTAGATTTTGGGAGGTAATAATTTAGTGAACAAACAATCATGAAGATAAACCTGAATATTTCTGTGCTTTTAATGATTTGCAGCATTTAAGGACAGCAGATTATTTTTTAATTATTTAGATTCCACATAACTAGAGAATAATCTTGATTTGCCCTTCTCCCGGCCTTTTCTGTGTTGACAGAAAGAGTTCATTTGTTACTCTGACATACGTGCTAATTACTATACCCATATGTACACAAAGCCCATTTTATTGACTACTGTATGAGAGAGATTTCAAGGGGTTAATAAATGTCAAAAAATCTTATGTAAACATTTTCTTCTCTTTTCTCTCATATAATAAAGGAGTCTGTTTAATAAACCCCAAATCACTATAAGGTCACGATGTGTTTGGCTTTAAAACTGAAGTTAGGGTAAGTAATTACAGAGGGTCCACTGTGTTCCTTATTTAGTTGCATATTACACAGAACTGAATGGGATGATTAATAATCATGTTCTATACTGAAAGAATGTAATTTATAAAAGTTTATGTAAATACAGCAGCAGAATTAGTTGTTCATTTACCATTGCCCCGTTAGCACATATGGGAATTCTAGCATTTTTAGAAAGCAACAAAGCCAAGATCCTCACAGGAGTTCTGTGCTTAAATACCTTAGAGAATGTGGGCCCAAGGTACTAAAATAGCTTAGCATTATTGAATGTTTAGTTAAAATTAGACAGAATACTGGCATGTGTAGCAATGTTTGCTAAGAAGTCTGGGTTATACTGAGCTGTGTTGGCAGTGGAAGAAGACTGGAGAGAATGAAAAGCTTTTACAAGATCACTGAACTAAAAATGAGCAAAATAAATAAAAATTAATCATCAGCATAGAATAAATTGCATTTTTTAAATGAACGTAACTCAGAATCCAGTACAGGATGTTCTTTTAATTAATTAAGTAATACCATATTTTTTATTTAAATTATGTTGATTTTTTTTTTAATCGCCATGACCTATGAGAAGCTTGGGCAAAAATGAGGTGAAGAGCCTTTGTTCATAGCCCATGGTGCACTCTCGTGAAAACAGTGAATTGGTACTTACCTGCAGCAAATACCAGTAGGTATGTACTGATCAGCAATGCAATCTACAGTAATGTTGCTCTATCATGTTTCTAATGGTAAGCTAGGTCACTAATTTAGAACACAGCGGATACATCTCTCTCACCTTCCGCATGGATGTTGTTATTACACACAGGTTCACTGAGGCTAGAAAGATTTTGGCTCCAAAGTATCTTAGTGGATCCAGCAGTTAGCAAGCACTATGTGCAAGGTAATTTATCTTTTGAGAGAGGAGTAAAACTTGCTTCACCGTGTCCTTATAAAGACCAAGAACTAAATAGAAAGTATTCTATAATTTTCTCACCATGGCTAGTCTTTTATGAAGATGACCAGATTCTGGGTCATCTTCACTTTAAATTCATTATACTTCTTACTGCTATTCATAGAGGTTCATGTTCAGGAAAAATAGCAGGTTTATTCCTATTTATGTTTGAGATCATATTAAACTCCCAAACGTGGTTCATAAATAGTGCACTAAATGGGGTTGTTTCTTGAATGAAAAGCCCTTAGTAACTAATTGATCAGGTAATAAATGGAAAGTGCTTATATTCCATACTGAAAAGGCTGGATCATGCACTGCCACGGCCAGTGGGACTTCTGCCACTGACTTTAGTGGGAGTGCAAAGTGAGGCTGTTTTGTTCCTCATTCAGTTTGGTTAATAAGATTTGTGCTCCAGGCCCTTTTCACCAAAATGCTGGCAGGCTTCTTATAACATTACTGGAAACTAGACCCTACACAAATTACTAAGGCCTTTTGTATTTTAATGTCTTTTTTGTAATGATATTCAGTCCTTCGGGGCACCTGCCTAAGAGAGACATTTGTCAACTTCACTTTGTTTTTAGGACAGATGAACCAGAGCCAAAACCATAGACCTGAATAACTTGAAAATCCAGAGGAGTTTGGATCCAGATTTGAGCCCCACACTGTGAGGCCCTTGCTTATTAGTGGGCCTAAGTTTTAAACTCTTGTGGTGTGCTGTGCTTTAACTAACTGGGCTTGTGCTTGGAAAGGGGCTCAATATCTGCTGCTGGCATCATCAGGATTGAAACGCAGGGCTCCCTAACACAGTGACCTGGCTCTGACATTGCCCTACAGACACTGCCTATAAAAGAGTACAGAAACAGGGCCAGCACATAGCAATACTTCCCCAGCATAGCCTCTTCATTTTCAGCAGCACACTGAGGTGTTGGCAGAGAGAGTTTGGCAGTCTTTGTGTTGGCAGAGAGAGTTTTCTTTGTTAGCACCAGCCACTCCTTTCTGTATTACCTACTGTTTCTCCTGCTCCTCTTGCTCCCAAGGCAAAGAGTTAGAAGGGAGAGCTTTTAAAATCCCAGTGCTGCTACATATGCATGTGAGAGAGCTGAGAAGGGCAGGTCTGAAATACAGATCACAGGGAAGAACACAGAGAGGATGGGGAATGGCTGCAGATAGCCTGTGCTTGGAAAGATGTGAATCTTGGACTTTAGGATACCCATGATAGCTTTTTCCAAAACTGTAACAATGTCCAGTTAGAAAATGGCTGGAATCAAATCAGTACAGCATTCTTGCTTAGACAAAGCCACCGTTTATAAATGCAGTTCTGCCTTTTTAGGACAAATTACGTGCACACAGGCCAAAAAGTAGTGATAGCAAGGGCAAAGCGTTTGAAATTATGTCTGTGAAATGCATATGCAAAACTCATTAACTTATAGGTGGCATTTGTCCATATCCCCCATGTGATGCACTTAGAATCTCTCTGGCATTGTAGAATTCAAATGCTTTGAAAAGAAATTGCCCGAGGGATTGAATGTCTTTCCTTTACATTGTTTTTAAAAGGAAGAGTTTCTCACACTGTGTTTATTTGCTGCTAAGATACTGTTACACTAGCACCATCCCAGCCTGTTTCTCACTGCAGTATCCCATAAATTAGGTGGTTGCAGGGAGTATTAAGAATGTGCATACACTGCCTGACTAGAGCAATTTTATCTGAATAATGTTTCATGACCTTTCTTGCAACAAGGTCCTGACTAGAAAAGCATAGATTTACCAGGCATCCTGGCTGTACTGAAAGACTGTAATTACCATTCTATTTTATCAGTATTAGTAGAGAGAGTTCCTGCCCTGACATCTCCTCTCCAAACACAAATGAAAAGTTGGGAAGCTGTATGACTCAAGTAATGAAGTACATTAAATCCAGGTACCTGTTTCAAATCCAACAATTGTGGAAATGATGGAAGAGTCATTGCCATCATGATGACTTTCCAACAGGCTCAGTGAGATGGTTTTGTGGACTCGGTCCAATTCTTAATGGACATAAGTCCACATTACAAAAAGCAACACACAACTGGCAGTAATTGATACTCTTTTGGCACTTAACAGAGAAGCGAAGTATTGAATGAGCATGAAGAATGGACTAACCTTTCACCTCCCCCCTCCCCATTCCAGGTCAGGGATGAGACATCTGATAGACCTACATAGGAAGCTTGGGCTGCTCTCTGTGCTGCCCTGTGCCATACCCAAACAAAGGACTTCCTTCTTAATAAGCATTGGGCTGACACTTTTCATGAACTCTAAATCTTTATGAAAAATCTGAAAGCTTTGGAAGTTAGCATATAACCTCAGGATTCTGCCTAAAGAGTACAAGCCACTGCTCCACATAAAGCTGTGTCTTTCTGATTGCCAGCTGCATTAAAAACTATTACACTAATTCCCTGTTATACATATGCATATATAATGTGTATGTACATGCGTAGCACGAGTAAATGTATTAGTTATTCATGTATGTGTATACATAATAGGAGAAGTAAAGCCTTTAGCTAAGGTTGCCTAATGCTCATTTATAAGAACTTATACAGTTTGCCAAAATTTAGCTGTTACAGCTTAAATTTTCCATGATGGGTGTCTGTCTCCAACTGAACTGGGTTTGGAAAGTCTTGACTAAAATGGCTCAGATTTAGACACAGTTAGTAAAAATACACCCTTTTAGTCATGTTAAGAACTCTTGCAACCATCATGTTGAGATACTCTAGCATGTCTGAGTTTTGCAGCTGAAGTTTGAAACTCCGTAAGAAAATTGCTTTGATGTCAAGACTTATCTTCTGTCACTCCTGTAGAAATCTGATCCAGTTGTAATCTTCTAAAAAAACTAAATTCTCACATGCTCGTGTTCTGTTAAAATGTAAATTCTCCAAATACTCTATTTGCAGTAAGCATTCTGTCTTTTCATACAACTATGACATCTGGGGCACAGTGCATATTTGCCTTCTCTATGGAGAATATCCACATATATACATATATATATATATAATAATATATAGGCCATGGGCTCTCCCTGTCATTCACACACATTGCATATATCAGGAATGATAACCCTTATAGACACATCTATCGGTAGCATTGGAGTTCAGCTCTTGTCAGGGACTATGTAGATGATTTTAGTGACAGCCATGAGGACAGTAGCACTTGCAACAACGACCAGAAAACACCTGAATCATGGATCAGTGTGCTTAAGTCTATTCTCAAGACTTCATTGGACAGTGAGCCCATTAGTTATCAAATGCTTGTCTCAGAGAGGCCAAACCCAAAGACGGCTAAGAGCTACTCTGATTATTCTGTATGACTAAAGCAGCCAACTGCTTTGACCTGAACTTTGCTGAACCCCCTGAGTGGATTGGATGTTGCTCACAGGGTGCTTTACAAACAAGTTTAGGAACCCATAGAAAAAAGGATGAGCAGTAAACATATAGAAGGGTCATTAACTTCTGAAGGATTCAGAAGTGAGGAAATGCTTAAATTAACATTGTTTTTTCAAGAACTCTAGTGTGAGCAAGCAAGGTACAAATCTACATTTCTGTAAGCACTGAAAATAAGGACAAAAAGCCAAAGTATCTTAATGAGCTCTCACCCTCTGATCATGATATAAACACACAGGAGGACGTATAATGATTTTCGTTGGTGATAAAGGTTTGAGTTTTGTATTAAAAACAAAGGTTTAGAGACATCACAAAGTGAATTGAGTCAGTTAAAAAACCATCGGCATCTAATTTCTGTTCTGTGATCTCCCTGAATCTAGTGCCTTAAATAACACGAGGGCTAAATGGAAAAAATAAGTTTAACACGTAATCAAAGTTCTGTTTAAATGCATTCTCTGTGGAAGGACAAATTAAGGTTATACAGACCACTTGAAAACTAGTTTTTCCTTACTTTTAAATCCTTGTCTCTGTTAAAAGGATTGAACACGATGACCTCCAGAGGTCCCATCCAACCTCAGCCATTCTGTAATCCTAACAATCTCTTAATATAGTTTTTGGTATAATAGAAATATGTGTTTAATTTCTAGATACCTCCCCCTCAAAAAAAAATAAAAT
This sequence comes from Pipra filicauda, assembly GCF_003945595.2. NCBI lineage: Eukaryota > Metazoa > Chordata > Aves > Passeriformes > Pipridae > Pipra > Pipra filicauda. The sequence goes on from NW_024104310.1 coordinate 2,463,722, forward strand.
AATAAAAGAGTCCTCTGGACAGACTATATAAGAACCTAATGTTTTCTTCCCTTTCTGTGACGTATTTTGAATTTTTTTTGTTTTTCAAGCTACCCCTGAGGTTGCCAGCACTTTCCTACATTGCCAGCCAAATGAATATGATGAAAGGACACCTGTAGGCATATACAGAAGCCAAGAACATTCTGTACCTCTATTATTTATTTAGTTTTCTTCTTTAGGTCTTTTATAAGAAATAAAAAACACAGGTAGGAACAGGAAAAAAAGTTAATCTGCTACATGGTTACAGTAAGACAAAGTGTAGAAAGAACTAATTTTGTTACCTTGGCAAATAAAATAAAAATATTCTCCACTGTGCAATCTGTGCAAAATAAGTCCCACAGGAATTATGCAAGCACATTGTCATTATGGTAGTTATGATTTATATTGCATTACAAAAGTAAAAACAATCATTCAAATAGGCTTGGGTGCAGTGATTTGGAGAGAAGCTGCCACTCTGCCAAACAGAAAAAGAGAGGGAAGGGGTGGGGGCAATGGAAGAAATAAATCCTGCCAAAGTGAACTCACACAAAGGTGAAGCCAAAGTGCCAAGAGGTACAGATTAAATGTTCTTATGAATGTCCCAAATGTGTGTCAGCAAACTGCACAAATAAGGTTTTGAACTGAAAGCTCAGGCTTCTGCTGGAAACACCCAGAAACACACAGGAAACACCCAGAAACACACAGATCAGATATTGTTTGGAAAAAGGGATTCTGAGTTGATCATCTTGAATGAGCATTTGAAAATCACACATCCTCTTACTAGAGCAGATTTTAATGCAATAAAAAATGTTTCCAGGTCTTTTCAGAAACAGAAAAACAGTCCTTTAGTAATTCCACAACATGACAGGTAAAGCACCACAGAAATAGCTTTCTTTTAGTTCCACTTGTTCTCCATTTGGGGTTTGTTTTTTTTTTTTTTTTAGTTTAAGGTCTGGAATGGCCATTTTAAAAAATTGTATCATTCAGATAATTCTTTACTGGCCCCTGACTTTAATGAAAAATTCACAGGAGAAAAAAGTTCTTATCTTAAACATAGCTACCGACTTCCAATATCTCATTTTTCTCACACAATAATCCCAGTGTTCAAAGTAGGTATTGTATTTATCATCTTTGTATGGAGCTGAATTTCACTTCACTTTTCTTTATGGTCTTATCACATCGTTTACAAACACTTTATCTCTGTAACTGAAAATAAATGAAATCCTGGGCTTTCGATGAAATGCCATGATGAAATGGATGGTCCAAAAATCTATATTTAGATGACTGACTCCTGTTTGTAGAAGACATGATAAATGTTTCATGCATATAAACTGAAGGATGATGGATTTAATGATTGTAGTCTAACGGGGAAATGTTATTTTAGAATAATTAAGTGTTCTGTCATTTGCAAGTCTAAATAGTCCGTTGTTAGATTGTGCTTTTGTCTGTCAACAAACCATTCCATTTTGTGAGCATTATTTATCATTAAAACAATTGATGCAACGGAAACACACCACCAGTATGTGTTGTTAACAACACATTTTGTGAGACCTTGATTTGGATCCATATTTCAGGGATAGTTAATTGGTGTATGTTTCTGTCTTACAGAAGAAATATATGACAAGAACCTCTGAGGGATTGGAGGTAGCTTTCTCATGTGAAGTGTTACATGTGGACTGTATTTATTGCCCTTTCTAGAAATATTTTCAAAGTCAAAAATGCCTTTGTTTTAAGTCTTACATGTGAAAGGACTTTACATGGAGGTGTACTGCCCAGTTTCCAGTTGTAGTTCCAAGGGGGTGTAAGTATCTGCAGATCATGGTTTGTATCTGCTGGCTCTTATAGCTGTCCTGGACACCTCAGATGGTATCTCAAATGGGCATTTTTGTTTAGACAGGTGAATCTCTCCATGAGAGATTCCCTCAATGGGAAACACAGTGTACCTATGCTATTTTTTGATTTTTAATATCTGCATCAACAACTGCAATCAAGACAATTACAGTATTTCCCCTGTTGTGCACATACAGGTTTTTTTTGACTCTGTGTACTGAAGTGAATGTAAGTGCCTTTTTTCTTGACATTCAACGGAAAAGAAAATAATAAGAAATATAAATGCTGGAAAGTAACATGAAAAAGGAAATTATTTTGACAAAAAAACTCAGTGGCCATACATTTCATTGTGTGAGAATAGTGTGTGATAGTGTGTGATATTTAATATCTGAATGATCACCACAGCATGGAAGGGTATAAAGAAAAGATTAATTTGTATTTTAATTGCAAACACTATTTCCTGGTTTGCATGTTATTTATAAATATTTGAACACTTCATATGTCTTCTTGTTTCCTGATACATATAGTTTTTACCACTCAATCCAAAACCAGATTTGAAAACATTTTGTATCTTTTCTTTATGTTATAGTTTAAGGACTGAAACATATGAAGGTGAGGTGATTTGCACAGGATCACTGATAAAATTTAACCAAAGGCCTTGGTCTCCTGACTCCCCACTCCACTCTGCTGAGCAGTGGCTCTGTGAAATGTCTTATCACACCAGTTTCAATACTTTGCCACATATAGAAGCCTTTTATCACAGCTCAGAGAAGCAACAGTTTCTCCTTTACACTGGTAAGTTCATTACCCTGCCATGAGTCTCTACTCTCTGCTTTCTCACATCCACAAGACTAGTGAGACCTACTAGTCAAGTAGAAATCCAAGCATGAACAAGTGTCGAAGCTGTGAAACAGATATATCTGATCATCAGTGATTTGCCCAGTGCTGTGGGCAGAATTGCTGAAAGTATTCCCAGATGTCTAAAGTTGGGATTCATGGTTCAGATCTTGACAAAACTGGCTGATACGTTGTGGCATATATATTTAAGTCTCAAAACTCTTTAGAGATTCTTCTTTCACTTTTCCCCATGAAAGAGTCTTCTGTGTCACTGTTTTCCAGGTCATTTTCTTAATCCTGGGTGTAGACAGTAAAGAATGTCTTCAGCAGACCCTTGAGAAAAGGAAAAGGGGTGGCAAGGGGGGAGGATATCTATTCCAAGAGAACATTGAATAGAAGAGTATTGAAGGGGTTGGGGTTTTTTTCCTTTTAAGAGAAAAACCTTTTTTGGAGTTTTTGTACTGAAGGGCTCTTTCCTAGTCCTAAAGTATACTAAATCCTGATATTAATCATAAGTCTTGATTTAATAAATGGATGGAATTTATCAGACCTAGATACATTTTGTTTCTTGAAAAACATTTTGTCGCAATTTGGTTTCAATTTTTCCAAAAGCGTATGTAAGGTTAGCAATTATTTAGATGCGTTCTATTAATGAGACTAGTACCCTGGAGCTTCAACATGGCTTTCAGAATACAATATTGTTACAATATAATTCTCCATTTATCTTTTTTGCCATAATATCCATTTCTTGTTAAAATCAATTCTTTATTTATGGGAATAATCTATTCAATTCTATGCTCCATAGCCTAATTAACTAACAAAGATAAACTTTGTTCCTTTCGGAGCAGACTTCCCTGGAGGCCTGAATTTCAAGTCCATGAAGTCAGGACATTTCCACAGAAATCAGACACGCTTTAGGGAGATGTCACCATGAACTTGGAGCCCTTGTCCTGAAATTTAAGCCAGTAAGGGAGGCTACTTCAACTGACAACAAACACAGTTCCTTAATGACTATAGTGTAGGATAAAGAACTAATGGGGCAATGTCTCACCCTGTTTATGCTGAGGCTGCTACAGCGGATGCACAGGAACCTGAGCAGGACCTGATTGCTGCCAGGGCACTGCTTCATTCCTCAATTGCCCCAGATTAGGGGCCTTTGTGCCCATCTTCCAGCTAATGGGAGAAATTGCCACTTGCAAGGGAAGAATAATTTCTGGTCTCTCAAGCAAAAACTAGTGAAGTATTGTCATTATTTCTCTGATTGTTAGTACTCCAGAGACAATCACAAGCTAGTTAAGGCAGAAGAGGCCCAGAACATCCCTGATGACCTTGCTCTGTACAGACATCAGCCCATAAACATCCAAGCAAACAAATAACCTTTGAGTTCCATTAGTCACAGAAATTAAGAGGCTGAAATGCTCAAGCTCTTGCAGAATCAGACATTTTGTTTGTAGTCACCTCTAAATATGGCATAAAGAGTGGGTCTGGAGGAATGATTTCAGTATTAAGTCTATTTTTTCATTCCTAAAGCAGCGAAAATCTTACTGGCAAACCCATTAAAATTATTTTCATGGTACACAGTGAATATTTTGAATATATCAAGTCAATGTTTCAGTTAAATATGTTCATGTGGTGTCAAGCTTAGCAATTTATTAGAGAAACTTTACCTAATTTTATGTAATTGATGTTAAAGCCTTTTTTCCTAATACACTGTTTGTGTATTCCTTTTAAATGGGGATAAGAAGAAACGGATTTGTAGAAGATGTTTTTAATTGATTCCAAAGGGAATAGCTACCATGGATTCTGCTGACGAGTTCTGTGGGGGTCTAGATTCCAATCATTCAGCATTTATATTTTAATGGTTGAGTGCTGCAATGCAAAAAATGAATGTAAATTATGAGCACAGATAATTAATGTCTGTTCTCTCCGAACATCTTATCAATAACCACCAAACCTCCAGTTAGGGCAGGGACCTCTGTGTTGGCTTAGAGACTCAAATTGCATAAAAATCCAATGGGAGTAATACTACTATCAAGGTCTTTGAAAGGTTCAGTCAGACACTATGTGTTAAATCCTTGATTTTCAGTTACAGAGTAGAGATATCAGCACAACATATGCAACATGCTGCTTCATTTGCCCCGCTTGTTATTTTGGCATTTGTTTTTCCTCAGTTTTCACATAGGTCGATATTCATTCCAAATTAAATAGTGTTAATCCTTTGGCCACCTTCATGGTAATCATCTTCAGCGTTCTCTCAACTGGGAGAACTAGTTGTATGACTGAAAGTTGCCCAGAATTAATAGTGATCAGGCTTATTATTTAAGGCTAGCTTCAGGCAATGGGAAGCAAGACTCTTGGGATGCTGCTGGTATTGATTAACTGTATAACAACTGGGCAAGGTGTTTAACAACATAACTTTAAAGCAAAAGTAGCAATGCTGTTATGCATCACATGGCTGCAGCGTGATTTCATGAACATTCCATATTATGTTATGTAGATTCAACTCTACAAACTGTATATATTTTACTAGGATATGAACGTGTAAGCAGGAATGTAGCCTATAGGATACACTAAGTAATCTGTCACTTCTCTTCAGCAATGAAAGACTTAGAAGAAATATTTCTACTGGTTTGGGCTACTACACTTCCTAAAAGATCTGTGGACTGTGTGTGGACTAGGAAAGCCCTGAGGAGTGGAACAAAGACAATCAGAGGTACAGAAAATATGAACTATCAGGAAAGATTGACAGAAGAGGGGATGTACTGCCTAAATCAGAGGAGTCTGCGCTGCCACACAATAACAACCTTCAGGGGAAAGGGAAAAGGAGACCGAAGCTACCTGTGCATAAACAATGTTCTAGTGATACACAAACAGGGAAATGCAACAGATTTCTTAGGGATAATGTTTTTCACTGGACTGCCGGAAGGATAAGACACCTGCCAGGAATGGTAAGTATAGTCAACATGATCTTCGGGCAGGGATAGAGCATATGAAAACTTCACACTGCTTTGCAGTGCTACAATTCTACAGCTCTGTGATTGAAGGCTGTTACATAAATGTAAATGGCTTTTGCATTACTGCATTTTCACTGCCACATACTGGGTAGGTAAAATTACTGGAGGTATAGGCATTATCTATACATGGAATCTCTAAAAAACATCCTACACATCAGGATCCCACCTATCACTGCAAAGATTTACTGTGGTTAAAAATTATCCAAAAAACATAGCTTAGAAAGTAGGGCAAAATACTGTGCTACTTCCAACTCATCAAGGACAGACGGAGATGCTCTCTATCCATGTAGGCATGAGCAGAATAGGAGTGACCTGGAGCAGAAGGCTTGTTCAGACTGTCTGACTGTGAGGTCCTGGTGAAAAGAGTCCACTTCTTATTTAACTCCTTATCTCCAAAATGTTTCCAAGGCCTCAAGTATTAGTCAGGTAAAGATCAGACAGAGTATGCCTTTAAAGGTTGAGCAGATGGGCACATCTGTTTGTTTGACAGGAAAACATATGTGTTGCTTGACCCAGCAAACTCTTCTTGGTGCAGTGGAAGCATTGCAGAAAATATCTCAGACAAAAACTGAAAAGGAACCCCCAGAAATAGAACACTAATGGGGATATGATTGTAATTCTAGCACAGTTAAAAAAGTTTATTCAGCTTGATGACTCTGAAATTAGCTGTAGTACTTGTGCTAATGACTCTGTCTTGCTGTGTTACTGGTGAGAGCTGTTCCTCTATTTTTTTCTTTCAGTGGAACAAGTTGTATGAGGATGCACTCTGACAGAAACAACAGAGCTAGTATTTTCAGAAAGGTATTCTACCCGTCAGGAATTTCCTTATCTTTGTCTCTGATGATGATTTTAACAGGTCATCAGGCACTTTTCTTGCCCGGGTAATATCGCAGAAGTTAGTTCATACTGACTCAGGCCTAGCAACAGGCCTCCAGTCTTGCCTTTCAGAATCATATAATGAAGTTGTTCCAATCTAACCCTAACTTTTTTTTTTTCAAAAAAGAGAGATTTCTGTCCCATGTCTAACATAGTGAGAATTGCTGATATCCTCAATATCAAACAACTGCCTAGCATCAGGTGCTGGCACAGACAAGGAAGATATCTAGCCCTATGTCCACCAGAAAAGATAATCTTTATCCTCTTTCACAAATGGATCCTTTAACTAGTACTGGCCAATCTGGTATAAGACGGCTCTGATTTCTGTTGGAAATATTAGCTCTAGTCCTAAAAGCTACATAACTACATTAGCTTTGTTCCATGCCTGAGGTAATAAGCTGTGCCTCACTGCTGCGTGACCAGCCGAAGCTCAGCACTGCTCCAAATGCTGCACCCAAAGTGGTACCTGGCACTGGCTCAACAATAAAAGCCTCACCCAGAAGAGTTTTTACAGTTTTCTTTCACACCACATTTTGACCCACAAAAGAAGTAGTTCGGGTTTTTGGAAGTCCAGACTCTCCAAGTCCCCCAGTCTCCCCATAAAATCAGTAGAAACTTTAATATTACTGAAAATCAGATGCAGTGCCCATATCATGAGGGCATCTGGCATGCTAGTCACACAAGTCTTGCTTACTCACAGCATGTGTCCGGATATTTTTATAAAATCTACATTCTCAGCAATAAAATATGTGTTGCTATGGGGCATCTGTTTATGTTTTTATGTGAACTGATAATTACACTGTAGTTCCTTCTGTCTATAAAAATGGTAGAGTTTTACAGTGGGCCTACAAGCAATTATCATTTAAATGTAAGGACAGTCCTGAATTTATATGAGAAAAAACAAATATATGGGATAAAACAGTGTAAGCAATTATCCAGGTAATTTCAAGTATGAATTTTATGTTTTACAAATGTGACAAAATAGAGTTTTGTTCTTTTATAACCTTGTAAGCTCAGCTTTCCTCTGAGCTCAGGACACACATTACTCTACTCACCTGTCAGCTCCCAGACCTCACAGCAAACTATCCTAGGCTGGGTAGATCTCACCCTGCATTTCTCTGAGCAACAAATGCCAGGTAAGTGATAGAAATATGACATCATTCAAAACAGATAGGTAGATTTTAAAAGTTTGAGACAATTCTATTATGACATTCATAAACTTCAAACACTGCAAAAATACAATACTATCAATCAGACAGCAAAAGGAAAGCAAAATAAAGTAAACTGTGGTTGCACATAACTCACACACTGCAAACATTAACCCTGTGAGGCAAAATCCAGAAGAACAGAGAGTCTCTTACAGTCTAGCTTCTTAATTTAGGTTTGATCTTATTGCCCCAAAGACACCCCAGCACTACAATAACCACTGGTAGAGATGCTATTTGTTAACTGTCCCTTCACATTCCTTTGGTGAACAGGCCATACTTCTTCATATGAAAATTGTCTGCCTCCATCAGCTCACCCCTCAAAGGCACTTACAGAGAAGCTCTCTGAAAATGCTACCAACAGTCTCACAGTTATATGAGGAATTTGTGATCCTAGATTTTTGTCCCTGTGTCACAGGACTCTGAGTGAGGATAAAGCCTTTTCTTCAGAGCTGGCTTCCACATTATATTTCAATCTGCCTCCAATACCTTCCCTAAAAAAAAAATCAAGTATTTACAACCTACTTATTCTGATTTGAGGTTTCAGTTTGTGTCCGGTTCATTTTTCCTTAAAAAAAAGATAGGGTTCGTGTTTTCTTGCAGCTTCCCAACTTTATTCTGTTCTGTGTCCGATGTAATTGATGACAGATTAATGCCCATCTGTCACAGTTCCACACTGTTCATTTTTAGTGTAAATATTCTGCACTTACTCTTCTGGGTGCTACAACCTGAAAAGAACCGAATCCAAATCTGTAATAATAACATTACCAGAATTAGATATCAATGACAAGTCAAGGAAATATTGCATATGCATATACATATGTGCTTGGAACACCATGGTCAGATAGAAAATTACCAGTGGCTCTAGCGTAAGGGTGTATGCAACAGAAAGTAACCACAAAGCTGGGGAGCAAAGACCTTGGAACTACATGAAGAGAAGGGGACCAGAAACCCAGCAGACAGACAGACTGATGGTCATTAAAACAAACGTGTAGTTGCCCCTAAGGATAGCATAGGTAGAGTGTCTTTAAGATTTATCTGTGTGACAGCAACAAAAGGAATTTGTTGTCTTTATGCTGTACTTCAGAATTAGGTGTGCAGAACATATGGTTCAGATCCCATCCTGAAGTCCTGTCCCAATGCTGTCATAGCAGCATGATAGTACTTAGTCCTGTGGTATTACTGGCTTACTACCATAAACAAAACTGTGCTTTGGTACCTGGTTGTGCATGACTGATCTGATCACCTCCTCTTGAGGAGTGACTTGACTCTGCATGCAGCAATTGAGAGAGGATGTAGGCAATCTAGGAAACTGATACTGAAAATACACCGTGAGGATGGAAACACCCTCTATCTTGCTGGTGTGATCTAGCTGCAATTCAGTCCCGCAGCCTAAATACCTTCCTGAAACATTTGTCTTTTCACCTTCACCATTTGGTACTAACAGTTTGTAGTATCCAAATATCCTATGCAATGAGGAATCAGTTAGTCAAGAGGTAGTAACCGGACCTTTCATAGAAAAAATTGAGCAATGGATTGAAAGTATCACAAGCTTTGCCTCTCCAACTTTAAGATACTGGAAGATGAATTCTCTACTTGAATCATGGATCTCACAATGGGTCCAAATACATGGACAGGTGTTGTTTTCCATGGGCCATTAGAAAATGCATGATGAATTCTTGATGTCTAATATGAAATAAGAAATGCAGTTACAAGAATCCAATGCGTTCAAAAGATGATCCATTTGGGTATTGCACTGTACAGGAGAAGAAGGTAGGGTTGGATAGAAGACACTTAAAAACAAAACCAAAGAAGACAATAAAAAAAATAAGGATAAAAGAACCCCAACAAATTAGAACAAAGAAGTTGAAGATTAAAGAAAAGAAGATTAAAAAATAATTTGGAACCAAAGACCAGAAGGTGAAATATGGGAAGCAAAACAGAAGGTGATAGAAAATGAATGCAGGCAATGTAACACAAAAGGATTCTGAGAAGTAGTAATATGCTAAGGTTTCTAGAAAAAAGGATCATAACATAGTAAAAATTAGTAACCAATGCCTGTAAGTGGAAGTAAGAGCTAAATCAAAATTAGGTGAAGCTCAGCGTACTTTTCAAGTTGTGCTTGAATATAAAAAGCAGAATCAGAGGAGAAATCTGATCACATGCTGCGTTACCAGGAAATATGACAGTTTGAAAACATTTTATAAAATATCAACTTACAGGCATAAGCATCAAAAATAGGTATTGCAACAGCTGTAGAAGTGGGTAATAACAACTTGAATGAGATATCTGGTATGACCCAAATTTTGTAGAACTTAATGAGAATCCACAAGAATATCATACACTCTCTCCATTAACAAGAGAATACAAATTAATAACACTAAAACAAAAACAAGAAATGGCAAAACTGGTGATCACCAAAATAATTTCCAAACCAAGGACAAATTAACAAGTCACTGTTGCAACAAAACTGGATACTAGTAATGTTAGAAAAACCAAGAAAGGACTTGGGATCCTTAAACAGGAAAACCATAAAAATTGGTATGGATAGTTTGTTTCAAAATAAAATTTACCAAAGCTTTAAAAAGTAAACATTAAGAAATGTTGGCTTTAGTAAGTTCTATTTCAGAAGGCTACACACTCTTATGTGCAGCTTTAAAACATTATGTTTGTGATAGAGAACAGTCTGCATAGTGTTGGATTGGGAATATTTTAAAATAAGTATATATAAGTTAAAGGCCTCATGTTTGTCTTAAGAAAATGCTAAGAAATGGTAGAGGCCATAAATTCCCTAACTGTGAAGATATACTGATAAACAAAACACTACAAATCTGTATGTGTAAGCATGTACTAATTTAGTAGAAAGATTTCTTTTGTTTTCAAAGAACTAATCAAGTAGCTCTAGAGATGTCCAGCAATTGTTCTCCTGTTTCAGGAAAATAGCAGCAAATATCCATCACTATGAAGAATCACTCAATGCAAAAGTTATCTTTTTCAGTCTGAAAAAAACACTCACTCTATGTACTTTGTCATGTGGTATCTTGGCAGTTAGATCACACTTCGTAATTGAAAACCAAACTTTATCCAAACATGTTTGGTGCTCTGTGCACTCAGTCAGATGTCTTCAAATGAATAATCAAACATACAATTTTGCCATTGCTGTAATTGAAAAGAGCACACTGACTTTATGCTCATTTGAAACTACTCCAACAGAGCTAATGGATGAAAGAAATTATGGAAAAAATCTTATATCTATATCTATAATGACTTATTCAACAACAGAATTCCAGAAAAATTAAGGGAAGATTGAACAAATTCAGGAAAATGCCACAACATGGATGTTACAATTTGAAACAATAAATAGTAATTTTTTTTATAGGGTAATATATTTTGCAGTTCCACAGCATCAAAACCCTTGCATGTATTATTTCATTCACTACTGTACTGTTAATAAGACAGGCTAGGAATCTTCTGGGTCTCATTAAAATATTAAAATATTTATTAAAAACATTTGCATATTACAGCAAGGTTATTTGCAAATAATTATCAGAAGTTGGTATCTGATGAGGCAAGACTAAAACATTCAAAATGCTGTCCAAGTATCAGGCACACAACAATAACCCATCAATGCAGGTCAGACAGTGTATGGTTTAGGCAACTGAATCACACCACCACACTTACCTGAACATGTCCCTGTGGCGGAATAGGTGTTTGTAACCTGAACAGAACCAAATTCAAACCCCTTAATGTAGCAATAATGAGATAAATACCTATAAATTAAAGCATGTTGTGTATGTATATCCTTTGAAATACCACGCTTGGGCAGAGCAAATTACTGGTGGTTCTAGGACAAGGACATATGTAGGAGAAAGCAATCATAAGGCTGCAGCAGAGACCCTCAAGAAAATCAGGTACCAGAAAGCCCGGAATGCAGGAAGAGGAGGGGACCATAGACCCGGCAGACAATGTGGCTACTCAGTGATACAGATGTGTAACAGCATAATGAAGTTGCCTATAACAGGTACCACACGTGGGTTGTTTTTAAGGTATGTTTATCATAAGACTGCCACTAAAGTAACTGTTTGCCCTTACCCTGTACTTCAGAGTCACACATTCCCACTACAAGGTAAATACTGTCTGTGTTGTACCTTTAAAGGGACCTGTGGTTGGATGTTTGGCCAAACGTTTTGTTAATTGTGTTTGGCTGGTTTGGTTGTATGCTTTTGAGCAGTAGCTGTTAAATTTAGATGCATGGGAGATGGCTGGTTGAGAAAAGAGATTAAAACTCTGAGGTTTGTCCTTCATCTTTGAAGTTTGCATTTTTTGTGTTGGTGTAGATCAAGAATTTCAGAGTCCTAAGTATGAATGTTAACCTCAGAAGACTGGTCACCTCAAGACAAGGACAGATTTGAAGGGTTCAGAGGGCAATACAAATGAAAACATTCTGTTTCGGTTGTGGTGAGGCCATCAGCTTTGGCACTATTCATTTAAGAGTCATTTGTCATCAGTGTTAGGAACTCTGTGTTGATGCTTGAGCATTTAATGTGATTGCAGGGATGTTTTAGAACAACTTCCAGTAGAAAAAGGAATCAAAGAAGCTTTTGGAGCTCTTCGGCAAAGAAAAATCCCTACTGAGCTATATAGAAGTGTGTTATAAATGAGCATGGAGTGCCTGAGCTGTGACCAAATGTCCATTGCTAGCCAACTTTATTTTGTGGTGGATTGATCTTTCTTCTTTCAAAGCTCAGCATTCATAAATTGTTCTGGAAAACATCAAAGTTATTTGAAAAGGTCTATAGTAATATAAATTCTTCTATGCAAAATGGCTGTTTAACAAGATTGTCTCCTTGAACTTTTCACATGATTGTGACAGCCACTTTCATTAACTAATGGAAGTTTTATAGCGGATTTTCCCACTACTCCCACATCTCTGTTTACTATTATTTTATGGAGAATACTTTACAAATTGGGTCTCTGAAACAAAGGAAAAGACATTTGGTGACATTCCCAGACTGCCATGTGGCTTGTTAGGAGGGCTCCCCAAGAGACAGCATGCAGGAGAACCCCAGCCCACATGGACTGCAAAGTTGGGCTGCACCTAATTGGCCCATGGAGGTTAATTCATCAGGCATTATGATCATTGCTGAGAAACTCCTTTTGTGTTAGCCTTGTTTAAATTAAAATTAGAAAGAGCAGAAGGATCCTTACTATTCGTGGTGCAGACAGCAGAAAGATGTGTTTGTAGTTAGATTTTACAACAATAGTGATCAGTTAAGTGGAAAAGAAAGAGAGGTTTATGGAGTAAGTGGTTAGGAAGGCATCTGAGGCTTCCTGAACATCCATCATACTGTAGTTGGATGAGTTTTGGAACTGGTCAATAACTGACTATTTTCTCAGCTCACCATGCAGGGAAAGCGTTCATCTGGTATTTTAGGAAATGTCTCACGTATTCCATCTGGAGAATCCCTGGGTAATTTTATGTTAAATGGTTGAATTCCCTCAGGGCAAGAAGTAAAGATGTTTTCAATTGCTTGATGAGAAAGAAGAGAATAGAAAGAAGGAAAAAATATCTGGAGAAAAGAGGAGACAGGTAAGTGTAGAGCAGCATTTAGAAAAGCAGAAAAGAAGTGTGAGTAACAGACGTGAAAGAATGATTTATTTATCTTTTATTTTTCCAAGTTGTATGTCTTTGTTTTGTGAAGTCTCTGTTGCAAAAGACAAACCTCGTGTTTGCCTGATTTGCCATTTTTCATTTTGTGAAGGAAAGACAGTAATATTTCTCCTAGCAACTAAAGATTTTTTTCTTCAACAAGTTATAAATGTGAAAAAAAATAAATAATAAATGTTCTGACTTTGAACTTTGGTGAAAAGTCTCATTTTTACAGTCAAGCATCATCTTTCAGAGCAGTAAAAACCAGAAAGATATTTAGAAATATCTTTTTCTTTTTTTTTACCAGAAAAAGTAGCTTTCATTTTCAGTGAAGTTTCAAAACTTCATAGAAGCTTGAATATTTTTTATCAGTCCAAAAGTGTATTTTGCACATTCCTAAATGTGACATGATGAGCACTTCTCAACTTTTGAAGATGGGTCATCCTCCTGAACCAGGGTCATCCAAGATCAGTGCACTATTCTGAGCACTGACAATGTGAAGCTTATGATGAATCATTTCTACACATGGGATAAAGGCATTAGACTGCATTTTTCTTCAAGATACACTCATTAAATTACACAAAAATTAGTGGGAAAAAATCAGTCTTGAAACATGAAAAATGTCACATCTCTAACTGAGATGGCTTGTGCTTACCTCAAGATTAAATTTGATATAGTAGGTGCACACTGTTGACTAAAAACTCTTTTGATTCTGGCTGTGTGGTTTTATAGCAGCAACTTTCAATTTAATGCATACTGACATCACTGTAATTAAATTCACAAAAGAAAGATAATTTTAAAAACTTTTAATTTATTTTTTTTCTATATAAATGCTAATATTGAAAAATTTAAGGACATATAGTCACAGCAGGAGCTAAGGAACTAAATATTCAGTTCTACCTCCAGACCCCTTAAATTGCCTACTGTTGAGGCACATCATCTACATCAAAAGGACAGAATTCCAGCAGAGTATGTCCTCATTCATTACTATGGCAAGTGAGGAAATGCACGATCAGATTACAATTACACAATGTAGATGCAAAGGATCAGAATAGGACCTCAAAGACATATACTCTGGGCTTCTCAAGTCAAAGAGTTCCTAAATGTTATGCAAAATATTATGTGGCATTTAATATTCTAAGAGATTTAAGGAAAATGTCTTCTACCTTATACATTTAAAAGGAAAATTCTTCTGTTCGTCACGTTGGACAGAACTTTTATCCTTAAACTGTCAAGATGATAAAGGCATCAGCATACATTTAAATTCCTTACCACGAAAGATGGTAAATGATGTATGCAAAAGAAAACCAGATTGCATAAGAAATTTCTTTACACAGCGATTGTACCATGGAAGAAAGTTAATGTAAAAAGTAGGTGTGCTTTTTTAAGCTAATGTTAATGCATGATGAGGTCAAGTGCCAAGCAAATCCAGCCAACTACAGGCTTTTTTTTTAATAAGAAAAAGGCATGCTTTTTTCCAGATAGAAGATTTTTTTTGCTTTACTTTTGCTTATATTGATGGACTGTGAAGGTCAAGAAGAGATTGATCTGCAGAGGCCAGTAAAAGTTAGAAGTAATTTAATTAGAGTTGTCCAAATCTGAAATATCTTCTAATCCGATTATATACTTATTTCTTGAGGGACAGTGTGTGGGCATCTATATTGCTATAGAAAGATCCTTTTTTGTAATCTAAAAGGATTCAGTTATCAACTCTTTTTTAAGAAGCAGAATGAGTCAAGAAAATAAAATCCCAAAGTATTTTCCCACAGTTAAAAAATAGAGTATGCTTATATTAGTTTATGTTTCAAATTAACTGTATGTATGTGTATGTGCATTTTGTATATTATATCTATACTACATAAAGTAATCTTTTGGAGTCCATAAGTGGAGACACAGTTGCTTACATATGTCCTGTGAGGATCCATTTTCGTACTGTGCTACCTGCCTTAGGTAGCTGGTGTGATTCATTGTAACAAAGGACATGATCTGGGACACTCAAAGAGATGTAGTTTTCTCTAACTGTCTTAATATAAAATAGACGAAATGCTTTCTGTGAAGAGGAAGGCTGTCATCCATCAAACATTTTCAATCCCTGCTTTGCCATGGTCATCCTTTCAGGTCTTAAGGGTACAAAATGTACGTGAACTGTACATGATAAAAATGAGGTGACTCAACGACTCTGAAAGCAAATGTGCAGGTGAATATCCTATAAATGAGAGCAGAGAGGCTGGGAAGCAAACCGGAGTATTCACTGAATAGCAGTGCAGTCTGCTTCACAGAGTCCTGAGCTGTAGAGAAAGGTCTTCCTCCCACTGCCCCAAAATAGTAATGCTACAGAGAAGTTTCTGAGCAAACATCTCATCCTCAGATAAGCAGGTATTGCAGAACAGCAGAACACATTTGCCTGAAAATTGTTCATTGGAAATCTTAAGGTAAAGTAGGTTTGGGTATACTGAAAGCGCAGGAGAGTAGGTGAGTCCCTTCTTTTCCCTGTGTCTATTTGTAGCACTAAAACAGAAACAAAGGGGTTTTTTTAAGAGCGAATTACATTTTTTAAAATGCCCCTCCCTTTCTTTTCTTAAATCAAGAGCCAGAAATAGCAGTGCTGAAATTCTGTGAGAAAGACCACTGTTGCCCTCCTGGGAAATACCAACGTTATCTCTATAAAGTCTGTTGCTGGAAGATTTGGAGATGTTTTGCTGACTGCAGAGATCTGTATGTTCTTCAGATGAGGAATTGAAAGTTTGTCTCATTACCAGATGCAAATCTCCACTCTAAGTTTCATCCACTGACAGGTTAGGCTGTTGAAGTACACTGAAGTATAACTATCATACAAATCTGGTAGGGTGTCCTTGACATGAATGTTTGCAGCACAGCTTTCAAGGGCTTTATGAATATGAATGGACTGGTGATGGTAGCCAACAAGATTAGGATGCTCCCTAAATCAACGCTACCACTGAGTTGCCCACAAATGACATAGAAATAATTTTATTTTTATAAATAAAATATCAGAGATAAAAACCCCTGTGAACTGAGTGCTGTGCCTCCTGAGCTTTTACTTTTTTACCTCAGATGAGCAACTGATAAAAACAGCAGTTAGGGGCTTACTTCAAGCAAGAACTTAAGTTCCATATACTCAAGTGCTTTGCCAAGCAGGAATGAAGTTACTCATATACTTAAATATTTGTCTTGCTATTAGACAAAGAATTCAAAGTTTGAAATTTATATCCATGCAAATCCATCCACATATAACAGTTTTGCAAATAAAGAAATGTAATGTATTTTTGGAGCTTGCTGCATCATGGAAAATGGAGAACATACTCTTCTGTCTCACTGGTTATTTCACTGCACAATTGAATTTCTGGAGGAGTATTGGGCAGATCATGCATTCCTAATGATAAATATGCCAGCGTGATGACAACTGGCTTTACCTTGAACATTTCCCTGGATAGCGATTTTTTTCTAAGCTGCTAATAATATGGCTCAGTCTCCCAGAGGGGGAAAAATACTTTCCTTGGAGCTGTGTTAGTCCATGTTGAATGAGGGCTCTAAGAGCAACCCCAGGGAGAAGTCACACGAATGTTTTTTTAGACAAGAAAAAAAAAAAAAAGAATTAAGAAAAAGGCTGGCCTAAAAGAGTTTACACAGCTGTGAGTGATAAAATATAGCAGCCATGGCAACCCACTCTCCAGTATTCTGATAATGCATCAGAAATGAGGCTATTAGAATTATTAATTCACATTAGTGGCTATTAAAATTACTACCTGCAGATTCACAGCCTGAAAATCCTTTTCTATTTCTAAGAGAAGGTTCAATTGCAGAAGGAACCTTTTTGCTAAATAGGTGCACTGTATTGTATGCTAGACATTATGGGAAGTCCAACAGATAATAAAGCTCACATTGAGCTTTATGTAGCTGCTTTGTAATGCAAGCGTAGCAGATGTAATACTTTATTCTTTTAATGATGGCAAAGAACCAATACAGCCCCAATGGCAGTAACAATAACTGGACTCTTACTGGTTCCCTGGAAGCTAATACTAGAAATCCAAGTTACTGTAGGGTATTTCATTAAATAGCAAGTGACATACAACATAATCTACATTGGTAGGTAATAAACAAAGCCATCAGAAACCAGCAGAAAAATTGAGCCAAACCCATAGAAAGGTTTTGCAGAGGTGCTGGGGTGAGACTCAGAGAGTCCTGCAGAGATTTGGCTACATCCTTTTCATCCCCCATTAACTTAACTCAAAATGCAATTGCATGCTGTTTTAAGTAAAAGAAGAAACACTATTACACCAAGGCCACAGCAGGAAATAATCAGGGGGAACAGCAACATGGCAGAGAAAGAACATTTTATTTATGGAAATGAGCAGAGAAAGTAACACACAAGCTAGAAGCCAAATAGGTACCAGTAAAAATAACAAACAAGCAAAGAACATGAACTTGGATCACAATCAGTTTTTAGGAATTCACATCACCGTCTATCTCCTTTAAGATCCCATGTACCAAAAATGGATATGACATCCAGTGTTCTTTCTAAAAATTATCATCCTCAGAAAGAGAAGAGGAAAACAAGGGTGACTGTAAAATGAAATTTAGCACGTCATCCCAGGCTAGACACAGCAAATGATGTAGGTACACACAGTGGGGCTTGAGTAGCCTTTACAATAAATGCAATTCTGAATTCTCTTTCCCTGGTCAGCACTTAACTCAAGTACAGCCTGAATTCCTTAGGGATTCCTGTATTTTTTTACAAAGTTCCCTCTGTGCCTACAGGCATTTGTTTCTACATGTGTCCTGCAAAATTCTATCAGTAATATCTCTACAGTAGAAGTAGATATTTATCCACTTAAGCTTCTTTTGGAGCATGGAATGCGGCTCTTCGCAAATACAAACACTCTCATTCTCAAAAATGGTGGCAAATACTCTCCTAACAAATAAAAAGGTGGTAATACTTCAGGTTATTAATTAGAAGACCTAGGGTTGATTTCTATCTGGGGATGTTCAGATTGACAGACACTGGATGCCCATATGGAAGTCTCCCCAACACTCTTGGGGTTGTGCCCAGAAAAGTTGTTTAGTTTAGCTGTGCCACCAAAAAACAGCAACTGTGGAAGCACTTACAGTATTAAGATGGTAAAAGTAGAAATTTGGCTTAGTCCAATTTGGTGAGCAAAGTCAAAGAAATTAGGCATTCCAGAAAATGTTATTATACCTCACAAGAGGTATTATTAGACTTCACAAGAGATGACCAATTAACAAAAATATTTTTCAATGACCTTACTTGTAAAATTTCCAAGGACTACAAGTCTGTGGTATCAGTACCCTGCCCTTTTCCCATTTTTCCTCAGGCATTCAGACAAGCATTACTGGATATGGTATTACTCATACAGATAACAGCATCTCTGCACAACCAAAGGGCTTCATGCATGAAAAAAGTATTTGTTGGGTTTTTTTCACTACTTGCTGTTCATCAGCTCAAGTTCATATCAGCAGGATGACTCATGTTCAGCACGTGCTTAATGCTCAGCTGAGTGAAGCAGAGCCTGCTGTAGCCTGCAGAGCTCAGTTTGCCAGCAGGGAGGGGAAAGGAGAAAAGCTCATGCCCCACAGACAGCCCCTACACCAGCAAATAACTGGTCTGCCACAGGGGCAAGTCCAACACTGCTTCATGAGATGGGGAGCGCTCGCCCAGGAACCCTCAGATACAGCCACGCTTTCTAAGGTCATAAAAGTGTCAGGGAAATATTTTCACCTAAAAACTTGCTGACTTGCAAAAATTTGAAGTGCTGGCAGAAGTGGTTTGGTTTTGACATTGTGTTTTGCTTTGTTTTGGTTTCTTTTCCAAACTAAAGCTGGAAAAAAGATTAAAATATTAAAATCTTCTACGAGGCACAATCACCTTTCTCTGTAGAGTTTCTGTGTAATGGACTAACGAGCAGCTATTTTTCCCTGCATCAAAGAGAGATTTTTAGGAAACATTTGAAGTGGGAGACAGAAGAAACTTTTGCAGGGAATGGCCGGGGAGATCATGTGAATCAGAACAGGTAGTAGAAGATGATACAGAGTCAAGTAGGCAAAAATCACAAAGCGTTTCTTTCAACTTTTTCACATTTTTTCACTCTTCAACTCATAAGGTGGAGACCCCAAAAAGTAGACTGAAGGGGTCAGAGGAACTAGCAGAGGTGATAAAGAATTTCCTTTTTTTCTTCTCACACACCATGAATACATTTGCAGAGATCTTCAGTGTGGCATCGTAAGCCCCTAAAAATACACCAGAGTACATATCCCAGGAAGCTACCCTGTACTGGAAGAAGAGGAAAAGTCAAAGTATCCAAGTACATTATTATTCCTTACAAAAGCATCCACATTTTAAAGAAAGAGTCAGGTTTATAGTAAAATTTAGTTGGACAAATGCTGAAGTATACATGATGAAATTCTTCAGTGGGTCAAGGGAGACGGACTCAACGAATGCACAGGTCATTCCAGCCATGACTCCTGGGAGATGCTCCCCATGCCCCACATGTGACTGCTCCAGAGCAGCTCTGCAGAGGGACCAGATGCTTCAACACCAAAACAGGCATTCTCAGGAAACTATTTCTGATAATAATATCATCTGACAAAAGCAGCCTAAAATGATTTGCTTCTTTCCACTTCAACATTTTCTGTGTGTTTTCCTTCAGATCACCATCTTTTAATTCACCACAAAGGCACAGCTTCCATACATTGCCCATTGACTAAATCACTGTTGCTACTTTTAGTCATTTTGATTTTAACTTCATCTCATATTAAAATCTAAATGAGGGATGATTTCAATTTTTTGTTGGAGGATGGAAGGAAGAGCAATGTGGGACTGTACCAGCTGCAGCTTTAGAGCTTTATTTGGAAGGCTACAAGGACACACTTTATTTCCTTAAGGATCTCAAAGGCCTGGACTAATTAGTACTTATTAGAAAACAAATTAGAAATGCATTTTATTTCTCCATATGGTGAAAGTAGGAGCTACAGTAAAGGGGTGGGATATCATGAGAGCTAAGATGGTGATTTGCAATGCATAATTTATTTAACTAATTTTGCCTTTTATTTTATGCCTATGCATTGTCTATGAGCAGGTAAAGACTTCCTTCAATGTATCCATTGTTCAAAACAATTTGTCAAATAATTACTGCTATGTGGCTCATCTGTGAACAATTCATTGCATGTATTTGATCACTGCAATTCAAAATTGTAGTGGCAAAAAATAATATATGCGCAGGTTACCTTATATTTTTTAATTTGATAACATGGATACCACTGTGACCTTCTTTATGTGAGCATGCTTGATTTTATTTTTTATTTTTTTGTGAGAGTAAATTCTTCAAAATTAACTTAAAACTGTCTGAACTAGAATTGCTATGGAAAAGAAAACAGGCATTACCAGGATTAAGTAGAATTCACAGGAACTTAGACCTTATTCTCACTGTTTTGTGAATGTTTCTCCCAAGATGTACTTCTTGTATGTAGAAGGTGATCCTGGCCAGTGAGTAAATACAGTTATAGGAATCTGATTTTTGAAAGTTAATGAATACTCAGAGAAAAAAGTAGAAGTTATCTCAGTAGCTACTGTCAGAGACACCTTATGGTAGCTCTGTCATAACCAACACATTATGTCTGTGTTTGTAAAAGACAGGGACTCCCAGTATTTTGAGGCTGGACTGAAGAACTTGATGTTCATTATGCCTTGATTACATTAGAAATGGCAACAGTGATCCCTTAGTTCCCCTCCTCCTGACACTGTTGAGCAGCAGGGTGATGCCAGCACTAACCCCTGCAGAACACCACCACATAGATGGCTGTGTCCTGGTGGTATTGGAGGTCAGAGCATCTCAAATTCACAGCTCTTACCTCTCTGCCCTGAGTAGGACACAGTGGTCACCAACCCAAAGCCATGTTTCTCAGCCCAAATCCTCACCTCTAACCTCAGCAGTAGTTAAGAGATGGAAAGATGGTGTTTTCCACATGCCTAAAGTTCAGGTCTTTAATTTCTGAGCAGACTCCTATTCAATAGGTTTTATATGAACTGTTTCTAGTAACCTGCCAACGACAGCTGTGAACTCCATGTGGTGTGGAAGCCAGTATTGCCAATGTGCTAGGTGTGCTTTCAGCCCACCCACAAAACTGGGTGCCTTGGGGAGAATGGGCAGAAATGCCAGATTTGTTCATCCCAAACAATTTCTCACATTTGTCTGCTCTGGGCAATTTCAAAAAGAGAAAATTATGCACAGATAGAAGTAATTATATCTACATGCATGCTGACCATGCAATTGCAAGAACAACTGATTCCAGATATTCCCTTTATAGCCCCTGCACCTGCCTCACTCCAAACTGTCATCTTTAGATCCCAGTAGATTGAGGGCACATTTAGCCTAGTCCCATTATTAAGACATCTAAATCCTTTAGAAACAACCCTGTACCCTTCACACTACCAAATATTCCAAGAAAAGGCATTCTATATATCTACTACTAGAAAGAAATATAAAAAGAATCTATGTAAGCATAAAAATTTTGAGGAATTTATTTTACCCCTGGATTAAATATTTTAGTTCACTATTTGTTGATTCTAGCCAGACATAATCTATTTTATTCCACTGAGAGGAAAAGGATCTGTTATCTTCCTTAAAATATTTTTTGGCCAGAAAAGGCTTCTAACTTGTATGATGCATTTCTCCATCAATGTTACAGAACTATCTGATTAATTCATACAAACTGTAAGAATCTATGGGTCAAACACAGTTTTTCAGATTGTGAAAGACTTCTTGTTTTATTATGTTGATTTCCTTTACTGACAGGACTGAGCTCACCTTTCAACCACCTCTTTTAACAGCACTTTGCTAATCTATAAGTAGTTTATAAACTCTTTTGCCTCTTTGAAAATGTTTTCTCCAATATGTTCCATATTCAGAACAATATTTCAAAGTGCCACTTTAATCCTTTTTATCTTTCTTATAACTTAGGGATTGGTCATTACTTGGTTATTCTGGTCACATTTCACTGTTCTTCAGTGAAATCTCAATAGAGAAGGAATGCTTTAGGCAAAATGAACTCTGAACTTTTGTGTCATCGAAATCTTAGTGTAAGTGTATTGAATACAGCCTGCACAGCTAAGCCTAAAATCATAAGAAACACATCACATTTAGAAATCTGAACCAGCACAAAAAAATGGAATATTTTTGTGAAAAAGAAATGTAATTTCTCAGTGTTATTTCTTGTAACCCTGGGAACTTACTGAATCTAAAAATAAAAAAAAAAGTTTTGAAAATATTTATATAAAATCCAAGAATGGAAATGCAGAGAAGATAACACTAAGAACCTCCTGCTTCCTCCTATATAAACCATAACACTTTTTGCTCTCCATGAGTTATTAAATGATTTGAGTTTCTACAATTACAAAGCTAGGATGCTGTCTTCATGCACCACATTTGAATACTTACAGGTCATGACGACACCATAAAAGCTAATGTGCACACTCTTTTTTAAATACCATTATGGCTCAAAGGAAGTAATGCTTATCATAAAGTTTTGTTTAAATAAAAAAAAGATACTGGCGTGAGTTAAAGTGTCCTTTTCTCTTTCATTCTTTTAATACTTTATGTCTCAGGAATCCTCAGAAAACTCCTTGTTTTCTAAAATAGACATTTCTGATACAGGTGCTTCGGCTCATAGTTTTCACATATGTCTCCACATCATTATTACATTAAATCACCATTTCTGAAGAGGATTTTGTCTTCTTTGCTTCATGTTCTGCATTAGTTATCAAACCTGCTGCTTCCTTCTGGTACAGACCAATTTCTCAGAGCTTAATACTCAAATTATTATCTTAAAATTCCTAAAATGCAGTTCCACCATGGCTTAGCCACTTCTGCTGCTTTTAAAATCGCTACTTATTAATGTTAATCATGTTAGAATGCTGGGTTTTCTTAACTAGTATAAGAGCTTAAGTTTTTAATCTGAGTCTTTTTTTCCCCCTCACAAATTTCCAGAAAATTGCTAGGATTAAAATACCATAAAAATTTCCTTTCAGTCCATGTGAGCCTGTAACCCAGATTGCTTAGAAGCGTATCTTTTATTCATTCAAAGGATATATTGCAGACTGATGTAAAGCATGATCTGTGGTACATGTGTGTCCACTCCATCAGGAAATTTGCACACCTTGCAATCTGTTGTTATCAAAAAAGAAAGAACCGAGGTAATCTTGTTACAAACAGCTATTTCTTCCCTTCACCCTCATATTATATTTATGTCATCACACATCTTGTGTACACCTTTTGAGTGTCACTCTAGGTGAAATACTTAAGACTTTTAACCTGTTCAGACACCCAAAGGGTAGTGAAAGCTGGGTCTCCATTCAGAAGAATAAAGGTGACCCTACAGGGGAAGCCAAGCCAACCTACTTCATTGCAACTGATTACCTGTGGGAAAGGAGATGGACAAATGAACTCGTCACCCTCAGTGTTCTCCAAGACAGGTAGTGTATCCACTTGTGGTCACACAACTGGGACTGGAAGAGATAAATGTGACCTCTTCTCTGGCAATATGTCAGCCAGTTTCAGCAGCAGCTTAGAAGTTTGAGGAGTGACTTAATTTTGCAGCCTGGATTTTGGAACTGAGTTGAGCACAAATGCATTGAACCAGATATTTCTGATTCCTCACAAGAACGAAAGACAGCATCTTTGTGAAACTATATAACCATTGGTTGTCTCAAGCAAGCATCTCTCAGGGCTTGCAATTCTGTTGCTATCACGTTACTCCATGATCTCCCTTCTAAGGGTCTTTAAGAAGGAAGATGAGAATAAATAAACCAGTCTGGAACCTTAATCTGTCCTTCAGCCTTTTTTTTCAGGTTAATTTCAGTTAGAAGAATAGCACAGAGACTGTTCCAGTCTCACTGATTGTTGGTTACTCCTTATCAATGGACAAAATCTCAGGTGTCTGTTGTAATTTCTTAGATCAGTCAGTGGGCTTTGATACCCGTGGTCCTTGGTTGTGATAAACAGCATAGCTTTTATGCTATCACTCACTTGAGTGATTTTGTTCTTTTCTCTCCAAATGTCAACTCCAGTTCCCACTGAACTCAACTACAAAACTGCTTTAGGCTTCAACTAAAACAGGTTTGGGCCCCAGGAGATGAAAGAAAGTGATTTTGATCAATTGCTCATCTGCCCAAAGAACACTTTCACACAGGTTCTGCCAGGCTATATTTTAGTGCGCCTCCTCTATGTGATGCTGAGAGAGATAATAACACAATTTGGGCTGTTGTGCTTTCAAGATGCAGATGACACGCAGCTCTCTGCCTCATTTTCATCAAACCCAGATGGTGTGGCATCTTTGCTTTGCCTGTGCCTGGCAGAGATTAATACTTAGATAAGGGCAAGCCGACAGAAGCTTAATTTGGACAAGATGGAGGAGGTGCTATTGTGCGAGGGAAAATAGGTGTGATCTTACTTCTTTTCCACTTCCCATTTGGGAGGATTTTCACCTGGACTGTGTTTGGATTCCTATTGCTATTTGAAATCGCAGGTGGCTTTGAGGGCCCAAGACAGCCTTTCATATCTGCTTCATTTAGGCATCTATCACACTTCTTCTTGGCTTCGGACAGTGCCACCTCCAATCCATGCCTTTGTAAATTCTACACTTAATTATTGTGATGTGCTCTATATGGGGCTACAGATGAGAACCAACTGGAAACAATAGTGCGTGCTGAAACCAGCTGCTTGCCTGGCTGGCAGTGGCAGCCTGTGAGCACATACTAGATAGCTTCTCTGGCAAAAATTCCATCTCCCTCCCCACCAAAGGAATGGTTCCCTCCCTATTGAAACTGGCTCCTACACAGAATTAGTGTTAAATGACCTGGGTCCTGTCTTCTTGAGAAAACATCTCCTGCCAAGTGAAGTCTCAAAGCAATTTCTGACAGTATAATATTAGAGCTCTAGATTTAAACAAATAGGAGGCAGTAGCAATGCTTTTAAAACAAACAGCTCTCAGCTTCAGAATTGGCTCCCCCAACTACTCCAACAGAGCCCAAATGTGTTAAGCTTGGCACAGTAAATGACCCTTCACTTTTCTCTAGCTTTGGATTATCATCACACATCACAAAGGACTGGTTTGAGAATCTTCTAGTAATTGCATCTGCATTCATGAGCTTTTTAACATCATCATTAATATTGCACTGGAGTTATGGACTCCTCATGAAATTATACTAAACTGACACAAAGAGTTTGAACTTCGGATTCTTATTTTAAAGATTCCATCTGTGACCCATTGCCCCTCAAAAGTGTGGTTCAGATAAGCACTCTAAGGATTCAATATTTTTCTGACCTGCCTCTTGGGTCAGCAAAGTGGTTTGGAAAGCTCAAGAGAGTAGCCTTATTTATTACATTTCAGCACTTCTTTTTTTTCTAGTTCTAGCTAAAACCAGGACCTACAGAGAGAAATTCTTAGGACATTAAAAAACTCCTTTCAAATTCCGGAAGGCCTTTATGTTTAGTCTTAAGATAGGAAAAGCCTGTCACTTCTTATTGCAGCCAAATCATCCATTACAGAGGACAGTTTAAGCAGAATACCTCCATCAGAAGTTATACTACTATGTATTTAATGGAGAATACTGAAAAATTTTCTATTAGACAAATTTTGTTATCCATATCCCCATCAGATTCTCCATCAGTAGTGAAACTGCCTAAATGGTGTAAGATACTCAGGACTAAGCTACAACTTTATGAGAGTAACAGTGGTAGAATCTGATTTTTATGATAATAGACCAAGAATAGAATTCCTTCCTCTATTTTTTCGGAAGACCAGTTCAGGCCTTGTCATCTGAATACAATACTTCTGTCTCAAATACTCTGAGTGGACGGACTTTATAATTCTTGGAATTTATAATTCTTAGAATTCTTGGAAGGGAAAATATTTCATTATTTCCTATATAGACTATGTATACCAGTAATAACTCAAACTCCTAAAGATATGCAGGTGCTTGGATGGAAAAAGTAGACAGTTCAATTCCTTAGTCTCTGCTTTGCTTAATTGGATTTTACTGAGCATTTTAAATCGGCTGAGACTTTTGATCAACTGCACATCCACTGTCACTTCCAAGAGCTTTCACAACACTACAGACTTGAATATCTATCTGACAGACATATTTTTGAATCTACTAACAGTTCCTTACTAAGATATTTTCATCAAAAATGTAAAACCTTATAAAAAATTCAAATGTTTTGGTTCAGTTGAGGCCCTCCGTTAGAATAATGTCATCTCATGTCTATATGGCATGGTGTTGTTTTTATTTGGGGGCTTTTAACACTACAGTGATAGTGATTTCAAAGGTTTTAGCTCCTTTATAAGAGATAACTGCACTATTCTTGATTTTGATCTGTCACCACCTTGCCACAGTATGATATTCCAGGTTTCTTGTTTTGAGTAAATGTATTTTTTTAACATTGCAGCTTGATAAAACAGAAACCCGTTTTGAACAATAAAGCATAAGTAATGTATTTCTATTTTTATATGTTTTCTTGGATATGATTGCAATTTATGAGAAAAACCACTATAATTATGAATGCAAATGATTTCACAGTTACTGCAACAGATTTTGTTTATATATGTTAAACTATGCTGAGAAAGAGCCGGCTTTGATCTGGGAAACTCATTAATGTCTTTGCAAAACAGCAATCAGAACATGGTATACAGCAGCGATAGTGACCGTGGTTCACCAGGATGTGAGTCAAATCATGCCAGCTTTGAAATTCAGACACCCTCTTGTGTCAGCACACAGAGGTGGATCTAGTAAGGGAATCTAGTAAGGCTTTTTGAATTAAATTGTTTTAAATTGTGTTCCTAGCCTGATAGAAATAATACTGTTTTGATTTATTAAATCAAAATAATCATGTTTTCTATCAAGGAAAGACAGAAGTTGTAGGGAAGACTGACAGTCCATATCTATATCCTATGAAGTCAAAGAGGGTGAGTGCTGAAGCTTGAGCATTCGGCCCTCAGTGTCTGCTCTGCATTCTCTTTCGTAGTGGTTTGGACTGCTCCCCTTACATCTCTTCAACATGGAGCTTGGGTTCATCCTGGGGTTAGCTTCCACCAAGAGGCAGTATGGATGAGGCCATACTGTGTTTAGCTATCTCCATCTGTCACCATACTCCAACATTAACCCAGAAGACCTCGGACTCTCACATGCAACCCAAAATATTCACACAACACTCCAGGGCATGTGTATACTCTCCACATCACACTTATTAAAATCCCACTCTTGAGGCTGTAAGGCAGTTTCCTCATTAGCAGCATGGCCTATGGACCCAGGCTTGACGACAAGTGCTGTTAACACCATGTCAACAGATGTCTGAGGAACACTGTGGAGCCAGCCTGGGCCTCACAGAGACAGCAACTCTCCTTTCAGCATGCAAAACAGAAAGCCCAGGAGTGGAAAACCAGACAGATGCCCTGAAAGAATCATCAGGGTGTTGCACCGTCCACAGGTCGTACTGGTAGCATCACACAAGTTCAAAAAACAGTAGTTACTCTGAGAGGATCCCAACAGCGGTGTCTAAAAGACATTCCTTGACTTCCCCTTATCTGGTTTCCTGACTCTTCAGTGTTTAACTCATTCATAGTTGGCCCAGGTGAGCTTATAAGGATCTAGGTATGTCTTACACAACGCATAAGGAATATCTGTGGGTGATCCAGCATACAGGTGCAAGATGGGCACCACATTGGACAGGCTCGAGACCTGGAAGAGAAAGGCAGGAGGTATGGCATGAGAAGGGTCATTTACCACTGCTTTCAGTGTTTTCCCAGAACTCACCATCACATGGATGGGCTTCTACAGTGTGGTGGAAACATATGCACGCCCCTCTTACAGCACATGTGAGATCCACTCCTGGTTGTGGTGAGGAAGCAGATTGGCCCAGCAATATGGGGTGCAACCCCTCTGTCCCTCTCAAAGACACCTTCCTCCCTCCAATAGGGCAGTTGAACTAACAGACACTGGACCCACTCCCCTTTGCCAAAGAGCAAGCAGATCACACTGTGGAATACTGAAATGCTTTCTGCTCAGACCACTTTCTGGTCGACCAGAGCAGCTAAAAGCCCTCTGCACCCTGGCCTGCCAGCACAGAAATCTGGGTTATCACCTAGTAGATGAATAATAGGAATTTGGATGGGAGAGGGATGATGAATCCTTTGTATGTCCTCATGCTTAAGACCCTCCCAGAAACCATGCAGGGTCTGAACCTTAGGTATCAGCAGGGGGACTGCTCTCCACAGTGGGCAGCTGAGCAACAGGTGGTAGTACATAGGGTCACCCTTCACTTTGATTGCTTCCTTTCCACACCAAAAACATGTTCCTCAAAAAGGTAGCCCTTCATTTTGGGTAATTCTCACTGTGATAACTTTCTATTTTCTAGACAGCAGCAGTTTTTGCGAAGATGTAGTAACTGTCTGTGCAGCTACTAAAACTGTGTCTATACTAGTTGATCAAATGAGCCAGGTACTGTGCTCTGGTCTGACAGCAACAAACACAGTCTCATCTGTGCAGGACAGCTTTGCCCAGACTTTCTATGGGGAATGGTCCTTGGTCCAGGCACTGCCTGCATGCACTAGCTCACAGTGACCAAAACCACACTGAAATCATGATGGCAATTATCAGCAGTGCTCAGGTCCACACAGCACCTTCATTAGTATATCAGTCTAACTGTGGCCTGCTTAATTCATTAAAATATGAATCTATTTCAAGTTGATATGTGTAGAGATTGGAATGACTGCAAGTTTCAGAGAACATTCTTTCCTTGATCTACCCTTTAGAGAAAGAAACTTTTCTTTGGACTTGAAAACAGGTTAACAACCGAACAAAATTATCCTAATCTGTTGTAATACATATGAAGTTGAGTTTGATGAAGACAATATTTCATGTGGCATAGGCAAGCAGCAGAGTCTCTCAGAAAAACTGACTTAGTTCAATAAGTGTTTCTCAGATAAACCTTCCGATTAGTTGCCAAGGAATTGCTTCTTTGCAATGTTTGTAATACCTTGCTCTTCAATGAGAGCTGACTATGGCTGCACCATTCTCATTCTGGGGCAGTAGGTCAATAGGTTAATATCTTGGCTAAAGAACCTGAGTGTGCTTCACTTGGCAACACTGCAGCGTGCTGCCAGAATGCAGCCGCAGACGATAATAGTGAGCTTAACTTCCTAATGCTCCTCTTCACCAAGGGAGACATTACACACAAATACTCACAGACTCCTCTAAATACCTGCTGCTCTCCTTCTGCTGGGTTTTCCCATCTACATGCAGTCTTGCCACCATGTCTAGAGATACTAAACTTTTAAGCTACACTTTTATTTTTTAAAGCAGTCACTGTATAAAATGTTCTCATTTCATCTGCAAAAGTGTGGGCCTTTGGAAGGATGAGCACCAGCATATCTCTGGTCTTCTTTAGCCATAAAATAGACAACATTTAAAAGCAGAAATTGTTTTTTAACCCTGTCTAATCACAAACTTCACATTTTTTTTCTCTAGTACCACATTTACATAATTAAGAACCATTCATACACTTTGATTTTAAATTTTTATTCACCTAAAACTCTTCAGAATAGAGTGTCTATACTTTACTCGAATGGAGTCTTGGAGAGATTCTGAATATACTGATGAATGCAAAATGTATTACATTTATACTGATTACACTAGGTGATATACGTATTCCACAAAATTATCTTGTAAGACAAAAATCAAGGCAGAAAATGTAAAAGAAGAATTTTCAATAAACTCAGTAAATTCTGGTTGTTCTCAAAAATGTTATTTCAATTATATTCAGGGAGTGATATTGCACATTTCAAAAAGTTAATTTCATTAATTTTCTAATGCTTCATCTAGGTACTGTATCACAAAGGCCCTTTTCTAATTATGGATAATTGGGTGAAAGAACATTTGAATTTATGTTAATATATGAACTTTCTGCATGGAGGATGCAGACCTCTCCAACAACACGCTCAGTGTTTTACTAACGAGCTAAAAAAACATCAGCTCCTATTACGTGTTGTATGGCAGCTGAGGTTACTTACTCTTTTATAATACTGCCTGGTATCTTGCAGGATTAATTTGAAGTGGAGTTCTTGGCCATTGGTCACAGCATGTTATTTTCTGCCTAGCTGAAATCATCTTCATTCCAGTCAATAAAACCCAAGCACCTTTTGGATTCACTACATGCAATCGCCAAGCTGTT
The DNA here is from genome assembly GCF_003945595.2 of Pipra filicauda. Classification (NCBI taxonomy): domain Eukaryota; kingdom Metazoa; phylum Chordata; class Aves; order Passeriformes; family Pipridae; genus Pipra; species Pipra filicauda. The sequence continues at coordinate 2,494,410 of NW_024104310.1, forward strand.
AAAGTGGGCTTTGACCTTTTTTCCAGTCTATATGTGGCACCTGGTTTTTGTCTGTTTGTTACTCGTTAAGATCTTTGTGATGGAAGAATTTTCCTCAAAGGAGAATAAAATAATTGAAGGTTTTATGATAGGCTCTTGCATGATGAACAAGCCATGAAGGAAATCTCAAAAACAACACAACACATAAATGTCAGGGAGTTTGCATTGAAACACAAATCTCACCAGAATAAATCAAGGACTGTTACTAATCAGAGTCTGGAATAATCTTAAAGAATAAAGGTGTGTGTAAGACTTTAACCACAGGGATGAAAAAGGAGATTATGTCATATTTATAAATTCTGCAATGATGACAAAGAAGCTTCGACACAATAAAGCCAACAGAGTAGTTGAGAACAAAAAAAACAATGTCTCTGGAAAGATTTTGAAAAACATTGAATTTAATTTTTTTTCACAGCAAACAAGATGTTCTCTGGCAAATGATATGAATCCTTTGTCAAGGCTGTCCAGATGGCCTTTGCGAATAAAATACTGCACGCAGCAGTGACATACTTGTTGGACAGATAACTTACAGATTTGGAAACAGCCTTTTGGAGAGCTTCTTCATTAAACTAATAATGTTTCTGGTGATTTGGTTACAAGAAGCTAAAGGCCTGGTGACAATTTCACAAAAAGGAAAGTTTTAGCTGCTATGACAACCCGGACAACTGTGTTTCTCCTCATGACAACCTGTCTGAATTATATAAAGTCATGAACCCACAATGAAAAATAGATTTCAGAAAGGTCTCTAAGAAATGTTAAACTATACCTGGAAGATGACAAAAAATCTGACACAATGATTCTGTTACCCTTTTCATGAAATAAGATTGAGAAGATTGTGAGATGTGTTGAAAACTGCTTTGGTTATTACATAGAAGCTTCTTTTAAAAACTTTTTTTTCTCTTGCAAAGTAGGTAAAGCTCAAAACAGGAGTTCTTCAATTGATTTTATCGGCAACAAAGTGGTCCCAATACAGATAAAGATAAAGTAGAAAAGACAAGATAGAGAAAAAATGAAAACCACAACAAATTTCCAAGAAAGGTGAGGTCTTTTAGAACATAATTTCCTATTCCTTTTTCAGTCTCTCTTTTAATATCTTTTTCTAGTTAGCTACTAGGGACGTTAGCAGTCCAATTTTTTAACACCTTCATTGGGTTCCTCTGACATCCCTCTACTGCCCCCTGCAAATTCAGTTTCTAAAAAATTTACCACCCATATTCCATAGCCAAAATGTCCTTTTTGTTTTAATTGCATCTTTCTGTTAAAGTAACAAAACAAAATATTACTCTGTGGTGGGATTTTTTCAAAGTAATGTTATGAAACACGACAGATTAGAGCAATTTTTCTACTAACATAGCAATAAGGAGGAAATACTGAAAGAAACCAACATCCTGAAAATGAACCTCGTAGCTTTCCAATTTCAAGCCCCAATATGAAACAAGACCCTAAGAGCTCCCTCCAGATCTCAGTCCGTATTCTTAAGCTGCAAGACCAACAACAGCAGATGTATAAACTAATTTTATTTCATTTATTTGAATAATACTCCTACCATTACATGTAATCACCTGAATAAAGATCTGTGTGTTAGGGGTTGCTTCCATCTCCTCCAATGAAGCTAACTGACTGGAGGTAATCCACTGCCTAAGAGTTAATCCCTTCGAATACAATTCCCTGAATTTCTAGTTAATCCACTATAGTCTACAAATGGGTTCTCGATTGCATGTATAACATCAAAGTATGCCAATGTAAATGTTCTCTAGTTAATAAATAACCCAAACAAGCATTTAGCTGAAAAGCCATTTAACATCAGCTGTAATAAGTGACAAAGAAAATTATGATAGAGAACATCTCTTGAAGAAGATGAGAGACGGCAGAGAAAGGGAATCTGATCTGTAATGAATGCAGTTCGACTGCTTGTTTACCCTGATTGCTGCATTGTAGCTAAAGGGGGTGCATGACAACCATGCAGTGCTGCTGTGACAGCTTCCATTTCCCTAATAACATCGCACCCTTCCTAGTATTATTCTATCAGATGGAGTACATATAAAGTAGTGCATATAATTTTCAATAATATCATATAATCATATGGGCCTTTACAGATGAATAGATTACATGAGCAGGACACTAATTTTCCAGCCAAAAATAGAGCAAGACGAGAAATACAAAGACACATCTAACACTGTTTTTACCTACTTCTTAATGATTACAGACCTTCAGCATGGCAAAACCTTACTTTGAAAGGAACTGCTATTTTTGTTTTTTGCAGCAGTTATCTTAGTGTAAAGACAGACATTGATACACCCATTATGCAAACAAATGGAAACAACTGAAGTTGATAAAAATAAGTTTATAACCTAAGAGTCCATTATCATCATACAGGGTCTGCTTTTCTCCTTTGAAGTCAGTGGGATTTTGTCCATCATCAATGAAATATAATCAGATTTTTAGTCCATATGGTGGATTTGCTATGTATTACTTCCTTCATCACAGAAACAGCTACTTCAGAACCCCTTGAGTTGATCAGGTATTATTATTATTAAGGACACTACTGTAAATCATATGTTGTATATGTCCCCTACTTCCTATTTCTGATAACAAGCAGATTACACTGAGAATATACAAATATTACTAAAGAAAGAAAGAAAGAAAAAAGGAGTGGGGCAATCTGGAAAAACATGGTGACCGTACTTAGATTTTGGCAATGTAGCAATGCAAGCTACATTTGCATTGGAGAATTAGACTTTGGAGAGACCTGATGAGCTTGTTGTCACACTGGAAATGGGAATAGAATGATATGTGCAATAATTTGCCTTTGACACAGATAAAAACGTTTGACTTTTGATGATCAGATAATCAGCTAATAAAGCCTTGGGCTGTGCTAATTTTTTGGAGTGGAATATGTTTAGACAGGGTGATGAACATTGATAAGGCATTTGTGAGATGGCATAGTTGTGATTCCAAGGAGTCTGGTAAGATATTTGTAAAGTCACTCTAACCCTAACAATGTAGTCAGTGTGGAGATGATGTAAATGCAAATGAATCTGATCTCTAACCAATGGAGTATACGATATGAATGTATATTGCAACACATGGCCATATGTAAATTTAAATAATGTATAAATCAGATGTCAGAGTTTATAAAAATAAATGTATTTGCAGTGGCCCCTTGGAGCAGGGTAAGATGTGCAGCAAAAGAAGGAAGATCATTTAGATGTGTGTGGTTGCGTGTGGAAAAGAGGTGTAACGTGAGAGGACAGGGTAAAAAAGCATTGAGTGTGAGAGACTGAGTAGGAGGATAAAAGATGTAGGAGATAAAAGGGTTGAGAGAGGAGAGATATAGACAAGGGAAAATGTATGTCTGATCTTAAAGATAAGGGTAAATAGCTTTGGTTCAGTACAGTAAGCAACAGGAAGCCAAGCAGTGATTCATGTGGCCAAAACAACAGGAGAGGAGATGACATAGAAGCCTAATTTTGGAGAGATTATTGGGGAAGATAAGTGAAAGAAAAGGAAAACATTAGAGAGAAGATTATAAACGAGCATCAGACTGCATATGAAGATATTAGTAGGTACTAGTCATAAAGTAAATATATTTCTATTCTACGCTAAACACTGGTAGGAAGTCTGCATTTTCAGGCTTTTAATATTATGGATGGGTTTAATTTGTTGTGTTTCTTTTTCAAAATAATACCAAATAAAAGTGTCTTAAGCCATTGATTAATCATTTGCCAAACTTAGTTTTTAATTAAATGTGTTACCGTGTTATGTGAGTACATAAAGGAGTAAACATCAAAGTTGCTCTGTTCTGCTATTGTTAAAATGGGAAAAGTGTTTTTTCCTTTGGAATTTTAAGTTTTATATTACATGATTTAGCCCAAGGCAAATATTTTTTTATGGCTGAATTATAAAGTTCTTGAGAAACAGGTTTATAACAGAAGTGCAGACAATCTTCAAAAAAGCATTATAAACACCAAGTCAAATTATGAAGCAAAGATGGGCCTGAACCCAAACCCCAAAGCTAGCCACTCCATTAAATTTTACATACACTGGATTCAGATTCAGTCTTTGTAACACTAACTCATCCTTGCCATAAAATCCCATTACTGATGGGAAAATGGAGAGCTGAACAAATGTGTAAGCAGTTGCAGGATCAGGACCTAAAATACCGTGACTAAAATGTGAGAAGTGGATTATAAAAAGAGACTTCTGAATGTTTCATTTGATGCCAGTTTATATTCAAGATGATTAAAGATTAAGCATTTTCAGGTAAATATATGTAAACCAAGGATAGAATGCCTTCACTCATCACTTCAGGGCAATTCATACATGGAAGAAGCCTGTGCCTGTATCCATGAACCAGAAAGAAAAAGATGGGTGGAAAAAATAGACTAGTGCCATTCATGTTATGGTAGGAAAGGATATTATTGTACCAGACTCTTCTATATTTGTTAGGCCTTGAGAATTCAACAGAAAAAAAAAGTCTTCAGTGTGAAATCTAAAATACCTACAGAGTGTTGAGGAAGGACAGAAATCCTCTTCTGTGGGCCATGTTAGCCTCAAGAGAGGCCATTCCTGTTCAGCTGTCTTTGCAGCCTGGTGTATACCTATCTCTCTGTAAGAAGAGGAAGCACAGACATTTGAGACATGAGCATGTTGAAATAAACCTTGATACATGGATTAATGGTTACAGGGTAGGCTCAGGTGATAAAAGCAACCTTCATCATTATCTTAAAATTTATCACATTGTACCATCTTCTCTAATGTACATGTTCTGTTTGCATTTAAGTGTTTTATTTTTCTTTCAGGGAATAGAATTTCTTTAAAATACACTAGCTACCAACACACTGTGTCTCCATCTGCAAAAAGCAACCTGTTAATCAGATAAGAAAAAAAATGGGTAAAACACCACAGTTGATTGGTTGGTTGGTTGGTTGGTTTGGAGCATTTTTAAAATGTACAACTGGGAATTATTATTTCCTTTCTGCAGATTAGTAGCAATTACCTGACAGGCTATGCTAATCTCAAAGCAAGAGAGACATCACTGTCATGCACTAAGTGTAATTTTTGATATACATGCTCTCTGGGTATCTGCTTACTATTTGTCACTTACAGAATTAATCTTGGCTTCTGAGGTTGAGGTTTTAAAACAAACATGTATGTATATAATTCTGCAACCCCTTACTGAGCTACCATCAGCGGATAATTTTAGTTTTCAAAAATACATTTACTTTATTTTAGAACCTGTATTGTTGCTCAGAAAGTTGCAAACTAAGATATGCTTCAGAACCAGTTTATCTCAAGGACTGTCCAACAGAATGAGAGTTTTAATAATCAGAAAGCACTGCTAACTCTCCCCTTCCCCCTTGTTCTGGGAACTTCTCTAAAAGAAAAAAAATAAAGGGGGCTTAATGTGCTACCCATAAAATATACATTCCAATCAATCAAGGAAATGCATAAGTATTGCAAATGATGATCCAGAGACTGCCTAAAGATGGGAAAATGAGACTGAACCCAATAACTCAATCTGACTAGTTCCAGCCTGCCTGGTTTCTAACCTGCCTGCAGACACAGGCATGGGCAGGAGCAGGGGCAAGGGCAGGGACAGAAGCTGAGAAAGAAAAGAATGAAGTGTACAGAGAGTATAACAGGATCAAACTGCACTTTACTGCACGATATTACAGAACTGCAATCACAGAAGAGAAGGGGAATATCTGGCAAAAACTCAGAAAGTAGTAGTAAGAGAGTGTGCAGCATGAAACCAGTAGACAGATTTCCTACGGACTTAATCTCCAGACTTCAGCTGACCTTAAAGTCGGGGCTTCAAAAGGGCAGAGAGAGAGAGCGAGAGTGGAAGTCTCAGACTCAGGGCTAGAGACAAAGAGTTGGAGGAGACTGGATCTGTGTGTGATTTCTGCACACAGATGTAACACATTTGTAGTTAATCTGTGTGGCTGCAGACTTACAACTATGTTTGAAAACTATTTCAAACATGGTTACATCTTCAGAGTGGACAGGGATTTATTGCTGCAGCTACACTTGGAGGATGACCCTGCCCCAGCAAAGCCCAATTCTTTTCCCACTACATCCCTCACAAAGACTCCTCGTGGAGTAGGTCCTCTATCAGGCCTTTTTCCTGATGAAGCATTAACAGAGTTTGCCTCAACTGTGCACCAGTAACAAATTGTTTTCAAACTGCTCTGGGAGATGAGAGTGGCTGACATCCACCGCTGGCCGCAGGTCATTTTCTTAGCACAGACCTATCTTTAGGGACCATTTAACACTGTGTTTCAGCTCTCAGTCTTGAAGCTCTTCCTCTAACCCCTACCCCAGCGGCTGGATTGCCTCAATGCAGAGGGAGCTCAAAGTATTCCACATAAAAGAACCAGTCGGGTTTGGCTAGGTGATCACTCCCCGGGTGCAGGGACCGCCTGTAAGGCAGGGCAATAGGGCAAGGAAGGAACGGGGCCCATAGCTGGTGAGCACCAGACCATGCAGCCAAAGCAGCAAGATTCAGAGCCCACTATGTCCCTACTTAGTTCCTGTCCTCTGTTGCCAGTGGGAGCAAGGAGGGGGAGGATGCTCAGAAGGAGACAAACACTCCCCAATGGGGATTTCATCCTGCATAGCCCCCATGCGGAGCAGAGCTGGCCCTGGGGGACCCCAGCAGCTCTGCAGCCCCTCAAGAGGCTTCATGAGAGACAGATAGACTGGAGGGGCAAAGCCACAACAGAAGCTCAGAAAGACAGGAATGACAGCCAGAGTGGGTGAGAAGGGAGGTGGGAAAAGGGTCGAAAGAGACGGGATGCAGGGAGGCCTCCCGCCGAGATGCAGAAATGCAAAGAGGACGAGGGCAGTGGCCGGATGAGCCTAACACTTGAAGATCCTCTCACGAAGGATGAGGGCAGCTGACCCCACACCAGCGCAGCCAGCCTCTCCTAGCATCACAGGGAACGGTGGTGTCCCACTGGGGAACAGCAGGGATTCCGAGGGACACGCGCGGAGACGGGCGCTTGGCTGCACTCCCGCACGAAATAAAAAGAGAGTGTTGGGAGGGGGGGAAATGTGGCAGAGGGGGCGGCCCGGGAAGGGACGGGACAGGGTTCCCGCGGGGCACCGTGCGGAGAGCGAGCCGGGACGTGGGTGGGGGTGCGTGGGGCCGGGGCACGGCAGGACACGGCAGGACACGGCAGGGCAGGGCAGGGCAGGGCAGGGCTGCGCGGGGCCGCGCAGGAGCCCGCGGGGCGGCGGGCGCAGGTGGTGCCTCCGCCCGGATCGGCTCTACCTGCCGTGCCGGGGGACGCCGCCTCTCGATCCCCCCTCTCCCCTCGCCTTCCCGCTCGCCAGACCACGCCTCGGCTGAGTGTCAGGTCTGGGGCTCGCCGTGTTTGTTTGTTCGTTCTTCTGCGCTGCCGATGTCTTGGGGGGCTGAGGAGGAGGAGGAGAAGGAGGAGGGCGGGGAGGGGGAGGGGACTGGGGCTTGGGAGACGGCGGCTCCTCGGCCTCTCTTATTGCCGCTGAGTTGCGCTCCTCTTCCTCAGGCTGCGAGCAGGAGCCGCCCGGGCGCTTCCCCCTTCCCAGGCCGGCCGGGAGTCCCTGCGGCGGCAGCGCTCGCTCGTCCCCCGCCGGGGCAGGTGAGTGCGGGGCGCCGGGCACCGCTGGTACCGCGGGCACCGCCGCCCCGGGGCTCCGGCCCCGCGGGAGAGCAGGGCAGGCGGCGGGGACGCAGTTTGCCAAACTCCAGCGCCCGGCTGCTTCCCGCTCACGGCCGCTTTCCCTTCCTTATTTCCCCTCCGCAGAGCACCCCCGCCGCGTCTCCCGGAGCCCGCCCGGCAGAGCGCTCCCGAGGTGCCGGCAGCAGCCAGGATTTTTGTCTGTCTTGTTTGTGTGTTTGTTGGGTTTTGTTTTTGTTATTTTTTTTTCCCTCGTTTTCATTTGGCTTTCTAGTCTCGCTGGGAATGGCAGAGGCAGCGGCGCCTGGAGAAAGAACAAGTGTGGGGAAAGGGAGAGGGAGCCGGAGCTAAATGACAGGATGCGGGCGGCTTGAGGCACAGAGAGAAGCCAGCCTCCCTCTGCCCCCGGGACTGCCTTTGCGGACCGTGCTTTCTGCTCCTCACTCCGGTTGCAGGATTTAAGGAAGAGTTGTGCGTGGAGGGCATTTTTATTTTTTTCCTCCTTTCCCCTGAAGGGAAAATGGATTGGGGACTTCTCCTGCACTGTGCAGCCCTCACCTTCACCCTCGCCAGGGCTCTGCGGAGCGGTGAGTGTAACGTGGGACGTCGGGTCTCAGCTTGGGCGGCTGTGGGCGCGGGAGTGGGCGGTGGGAGCCGGGGGGCCGCGGGACCGGCACCAACGTGAGCCTGGTTGGGGGGAACTTTCTGCCGGAGGAGGGATGCGGCAGAGTCCTCACCCGAGGATCGCCCACCCTGGCATTGCCTTCCGATTTTATTTTCTGTTGTTTCGGGCTGTTGTATGAAGCAGACTGCTCATTCTCGTTGGATCAGGACAGCCAATTATCTTAATAATGTTCCGTCCCATAGGCAATTAAATGTCTCTCCTTTCGATATCTGAAAGATAATGAACACTTTAAAGGGAGGGCTTTCTCTCCCCTCCCCCCGCCCTGTCTATTTTCAAAGCGTAAAGTTTTAGATCGTGCCTCTTACTAGCTGTGTGTGTACCTGCGAGGAGTCTTCACATGGAGAGCTCTCTAGAGTACCCCTTTCCCAAGTCTGCATCTTACGTGCAACTTGCACTGTGCCAAGAGAGGAGCTGAGCTCCTCTGTGAAGGCTCACGACTCCTTTCCAAGAGAAGAAATCCCATAACAAATGAGTGATGTAGCTAGCTTACTGTCAAGCAGCCCTTGAAAACACAACTAATTAAAAGCAGCATGCTCCTCCTTCCCCGAACAATGCTAGGGCACTGCGAATATTTTACTGCATGATGCGTTTTTAAGGATGGTCTAATTGTGGGATTGCTTGACGTTTAGCTCTTGCACATGAAACAGCTCGTGCGAGTCTTCCTTTCCCGGCAAATCCTGAGCAATTATTATTAACTAATTATCAAATATTTACTTTTGCCTGACTTGATTTTCAATCTAAGTAATTAAAAGAAGAGAGCACCCTCCACTTATACTGGTATATTGTTTTAATAAGGGACCACAAGTGGAGTGTCAAGCAAGAAAGAGTATTAAAATCGCATGTTTTATGATGGAAGTTAATCTCTTTCCCAATATGTTTTGAAGAGGCTGCTTAATTTAATCAGCCAGTGCTGTGGCACAGGAGCAGAGGTGCTAGAGGCGTGCACCAAGCCTGAAGTGGGGATGCTCTGAGAGGTGCACTTTGCTCATCCCCCCAGGCCAGGTGAGGGGTGTGGGCAGCTGCCTCACATATAAACCCATACTGCTGCTAGTCCTGTACCTCTGAGGAGTGGGAGAGGGCCACTCCATGCTTTTGTTGATCATTTATCTCTATTAAAAGAAGGGGAGTAGAGCCAGTTGCTGGGCAGAAGCCTCCACTATGAGTGGTTATTGTGGTGGTCCTGTTGGAGTCACCAAGGCTATTAACCTCCCCTATAACCTACCAGACCTACTTATGCCACCTTCACCTACATGCAGTATTAGTGTCCACTAAATTAATTCGTTAACCTTATTTGGAACTAATGGTCCAAAGTCATTAGAAACTGTTCTTCTTAATCAAGTGTGAGAGAGATTGCACAGAGCCAGAGAGTCTAGCAGACCGCATTATCTTATTACACTGTCACTTTCCCAGAAATCGCAGATTAAGGAGCCCTGGTGGTAGTGAGTCCACCTCAGCGTCCTCTGAAGTGACTCTGTCAAGTGACTAGAAGCAGCACTGCTTTATTTCAGGCATTTAACAGATGCCAGACTCTGCCATGTTGTTTGCAGGGCTGGAGTGGGCTTAATGAGACAGGATCACTTTCCGAGTGTGCTTGCACAGGGACGAAAAGGCAAGATTCCCTGAGAGCCCCAGACAGCGGATTAGCAAGATCACCAGTGACAGCTTTTGAGCTTTGAGCTGCAGTTCCTTTTGTTCTGGTCAGAGGAAAACAGCCTGTTTTGCAAAGGCACAGCGGAAATATAATAAGATAGCCTTTCCCAGCAACATGCTTAGCAGTATCTGGCTTTTGACCATGTAGCTGAGTATGTATCATCCCCTTCTCTTCTAATTTATGGCAAATAATTTCTATAAAGAGTATTGCTTTATGCATTTTTGATGTGCGCTTTCTCATTCATTTCCATTTGACCTGTTTTTCCTACAATAAAATCCTGTACCCTTATAAATTCATGCTGAGAGCAAGGATTGCCATTTTGCTTTCACAAGGAATGTATTAGATAGAGCGCTGCAGCCTGTATATACCACTATTGGGATGTAATGATATATAGTCTTGCCTTTTAGTGGGGACATTCTTCTTGTCCATAGTTTACTGTCATGTTTTATTGCTCCAAATTAAAATCAATGTGTGGAGAATATTCTTCTTACCTGAAGGTCTGTTGAAAGAAATCCATAGTATTAAAAAAGTGATAACACAAACCTGCACTAGACAGTGGAGTGAGTGACTGTGTAGGTTGGATTTCTTGCCCCTTTTTATTTTTTCTATAAACCTTACAATGAAACCTTTACAATGCTGACCAGAGGAGCAAGATGCAGCACACCACACTTCAGTCACACTTGGTGATTCTTGAAACTTTTGCACCTATTTTCCTATTAGAAATAAATCTTTGTTTTTTGGGAGGGGAGGAAGGAATGGAAGAGACAGGAAGGGATGTTGTTCTGCTCCGTTACTTTGATGCAGTCTCCAAGCATGAACAAACTTCCTTGAAAGAATAAATAGTGGATGATTTCTGCTTCACTAGAGCTACTTTGTTCTCTGCTACCCTGGGTTTGAAGAGCACAGATAGTTTCAACCTGTCTAGATTTATGGACTGATAAAACAAAGGCAGGGCCTGCTGCGGATGAGCTTGGATCCACCAAGACAATCCCAGTGGTCAGTGACACAGACCAGGCTTATCCCACAGCTGGGCAGGGGGTCAAACGGCATCCCTTTACACCTCCTCCCAGCTTTTCTGAAAACTTCATACTTAAGAAGATTATACTTTTTAGAGTTAATTGTGTCCTATGTACTCTTCTGAGCCAACATTAACGCTCTATTGTGAAGGGTGCAGGGTTTTAACACTGTAAAGGGCACTGTTGGAGAGGAGGGATTTTTAAAACAGTATCCTTACTGTTTAGAAATGGGGTATCTTCTACTACATACTGCCTTAAGGATGGGGTTGGAGAAGGAAGCCTCTTCCTTTCGGTACAACATAGCAGAGATGCCTTTAAAGGCGTAAGGATGCAGCATAATTTTGCCTGTAGAAGGCTGCGGGCCCCGCAGCATTCCCACGGCAGCCAGCCGGTCTGCTTGGGGTGTGGGTGCTTGTTGGGGGCACTGAGACCAAGCCCATCTGTTTGCTTCCCCCTCGCAGATAAGTGCGGCGACACGATCAAAATTCTAAGCCCCGGGTACCTCACGTCTCCCGGCTACCCGCAGTCCTACCACCCGAGCCAGAAGTGCGAGTGGCTGATCCAGGCGCCGGAGCCGTACCAGCGCATCATGATCAACTTCAACCCGCACTTCGACCTGGAGGACCGCGACTGCAAGTGAGTGCGGAGCGCCAGGGCTCCACCTGCCGGCCGCCCGGGGCCGCGCCGCCCGCCCGCGCCCGCGGGGATCCCAGTCCTGGGGCCGGGCTGCGGCCGCTGGCGTTCCGAGAAGCGTCCTTCGGGGAGAGGGGGGGTGTGGGGTGTAAAAAAGATCTTTACAGCTTTCCCAGTGCGTTTGAGCCCGATGGGCTGTGAGCTGGTGGCGATCGGTGGTGATGCGCGGTATGGGGGTGCGGTCGGGGTGAGGCACCGTTTGTTGGCCTGCTTGCTTTTGTGAGTAAGTCTCTGGAGTTTGGAAAAGTAGTTCCTTTTCCTTTTGTGCCCCAGAGCTACGAACGGTCCATGGCAGAGACAGGCCATTTATAAATTGCCAAATCCTCTTAACGTAGGGTTAGTCTGGCATTTGCTCTCATGCTTTAAAGGGCAGTGGACTGTAGGACTGATAGTCATATTTCCCCCTTTCTGCCTTTGCTGCTGATTTATGGCCAGTAGCTCTTCTTTCCCCTTCTCCTGCTCTCCAGTAGCACCCTGAGAAGAAGAAGGGGAGAGCTGAGGCTGCCTTTGCTCCCTTGTCCTCTCATTCCCTCTGACTGTTCCAAAAGTGAGAAGGGGAATCAGAACCGCCCAGAAACTGTTCTCCACTTTCCCCAAAATCTGTAAACTACATAGCTTGCCCAAGGCAACACATGGTCAGATCATTCCCCTCTTCAACATGCCCTCTAAATTCAGCCTGCTTATTTCATGAAGAAAATATTTTAGTGATTCATTATTTAAATATTCCTTGAGTGTCGTATTTTTTTCATTCTCTTCTGATAACTGCAGTAGAGTTACTATTCATTAATGCTACTAGTCAAGATTTTCTCTGCATGTCAGAAAGATTAAACTCAATAGCCAGTGGTTTTTGCCATTTCTTGGGCGTATTCAGGATTTTGCAGGATTTAGTCCCATAAAATGATGTTTAGCTCATCAGGAGTGGTTGTAACAGACCATGAGATTAGAGTGTTGGATTTAGAGAAAGAGAGTAACTGTACTCAAGCACTTAATTTTTACCATGCACGTCTTTGTTCCTATTATTTAATAAATTGATTACTTAGATCACAATTACTGTTTTCTCTTAAAATGAAGTTCTTTAATGATGCAGTGTGGTGCTTAGTTGCTTTTTTGTTGTTTTTTTTTTTTTTTTATAACCATTTATACAGCCACATTTCACTACCATAGTTGAGTGATAATGCAGGAAAACCCTGTGCTCATAAAACTAAACTGATTCTTCGTTAAAATGAGGTTTTACTGTGGCATTGGAACTGCAGCTCATATTCACACCATATGTTCACATACTGACTTCCCATTCTTTAATTTTTAATGTCTTGTACTCGGGTAGTGATTCACTTCCCTGTGTCTTCTTGATACAGGTTTTGCTTTCATTCTGTGGGACGCTGCTAATTCTTTAAAATGTTTGTCACTCTTTGTCTCTTAGATAAAAACTGGAAAATTAAATGAAGTGTCAAATCCTTTTTCTCTCTTTCTAGAATGCATGTTTTTCCAGCTCTGTAAAACCAACATGGGCTTTGGCAGCAGTAAAATGGTGTACAGCATACAATTATTTGAAGAACAAGTAATCTTTGTGGCATAGTGTTGTGCTAAACAGTGTTAGACTGAGCTGAACTGGGTCCAGGGAAAGGATTGACTCCCTCCCTCTGTTGCTTCCTTCTCAATGTTCATTGTCCACTCTCCCCCCTGCATTATTTCTTCCTCTGAAATGGAGCCCAGTGCAGTAATGAGATGGTAGTGGGTGGAAGGAAGTCTGTACACAGGGTTGTTTGCATTGTCTTTGCAGTATGTGATGGTGATGACTTTACCATTATCTTAACTATGCTGAAATGCTGATTTTCTAGGCTATGCTAAACTACTCAGCTGCTACTTCACACACATTGAAAATTGTTCTTTTCAACTTAAGAGGGATTGTATTTGTGCAAAGAAAAAGCTTAGGACCCGAATAACAGAAAATTATTTCAGCACCAGGAATTTGTCAGCAATCTCCGTGGTCTGAAATTTCAGCATCTACTTACAAAATTCACATTCCTTGTACCAAATTCAGGATAAACCAGGAGATTGAAGCAATAAAATTATCACAAGATTTTTTGGTTTTGAGGCTAAGTACACTTTGTTTTTCTAATATGCTTAGTTTATTAGAAACTCAATCTGCAATCTAGAAATGTGTAATTTAGGTTACACTCTAGTTTATTGAAAAGTTTAGCACTGGAAATTAATAAACACTTAAATATGAAATGCAGATAGAAAATGAGAGATAAGGGAATTCGTGTCTGGGAACAAAAAATGTCCCATACAATTAGAGTAGACTAGAGAAGATTAGCTTGCTGGCCTAGCTCCCAAAATCCTCTTTATAATGCTGTTCATTGCATCTTGGACCTTAGTTAGAGTTGAAAACAACTTTAACAGGGACCCCCTGAGCCCAGGAAGGCAAACAATGTGACTTTGGAAAGGTTATCTTCTTGTTCCATAGTGCCAACAAGAAAATCAAGGGGCCTTATCTAACTTTTAAAAATATTACTCTATACAGAGGGCTAGATATATTGAAATGTAAAACTGGTGAAAGGCTGATTCTCTGAGGAGAGTCAAAAGCAGCACATTTAAACATTAGCTGTACTGAAGCTGTTCCCAGTTAGTCTCTTTGTATATTAAGGTTTGGAATTAATTTAAAAATATGCCCTTGATTTACCTACTTATTATGCCATGCTTTAATGAATAAGCATTTCTCAAATGACTGCTAATAAAATTCATATATGTATGTTTTTCTGACAATCAGAACCATTTGTTTTAAATTTCAAGTAAACATGGTGAAAATTCCTGTTTCTTTGGAGGCATTCCAAAGGACTGAACTTTCACGGTTTTGAAGAAAAAAGACACGCAAATAATTAAAAATATGTTCACACAAGCAAGGTTCAACTAATAGAAAATCTTTTAGACAGAACTACTGTACCAGCTTAATGGAAATACTGGGTTTTGACAGGAAGTATACAAATATGTCAACCACAGATTGTTATCAAGGACATATATAATGAAAAAATATGCAGTCTCTTTTTAACTTTTAACTCTGATGAGTGTTATGCCTCCTCTTGTGTAGGCCAAGACACGGAAATTATGGTTGTACTTTAAGAGAAAACTAGTTTTGGTTTGCCATTTTGCCTTTTCTCAAGTGAGCCCAAATAATAACCCTGCATTTTTGAAGTCAGGAACATGGTTAAAATGAATAGAAGAGACAAAACATATGGCCACATATTAGTTAAAACGCTCCAGTGTTTGTTGCATGTGGTAAATGCTTTTCAGCACTTAGTGCAAGCTGTACAAGTCTTGTGTTGCTGAAATATCCTACTGTGTAAATGTAGCCATCTTGAATCTAGTAAAACTTTATACCTAGATAATAAACAAGAATGTCACTGATACAGTACTTTGAATTTATGGAACTTTTCCGGTTTCCCAGCAATGCACACTATCAGCATGATAATTTATAATGGTTTGTGACAAATGTTGCTGAGCAAAGAGGTGTGTGGTTACATTCAGATCAGATGTCATTATCTAGGGAGCAATAAAAATTTCACAGACACTACGTTAAAAACATTTAGAAAATGAATGTGAAGCTTCAGAAGAAAAGGGCTTAAGAAATGTGGTGGGTTTGGTAGAGAAAGCCCAATAGTGGTTTCCTTACTGACAAATTATTGACTTTGTTGCCAGACTTGACTGTATTGCTTTACAAGGTTTTCGTAGATATGCCACATGGCACTATTGTTTTATTGGCCATCATTTACAGACATAGAGAATAAATATTATCCTCACTTAACACTTATGGATTATATACACAATGCTGTCAAATCGCTCAGAATGGAAAAATCGCCCATTTTGGAAACCTTCACGTTGTAGAAGGAAAGATGTCATAGATAATTATTCTTTATATTGCCTTTACCAGGGATTAGTTAGAGCGATGAGATTAGAGCTGTATAGAAATTGCAGTCAGCTACAGAATACAGAGCAAAAAATATCTGTTTGTTTATATAGAAGAAAATGGCTCCTGCAGATCCTTAAGTAAGAAAGAAAGCATAGGTATCCTACAGGGTGAAACTGTAGCCCCATGGAACTCCCACAGACCTTAATGATGTCAGAAATTCATCCATCCATTTTATTTCTAAATAATGTCAATGGATTTATGCTGCAAATCTGTAGGTATAACAAACTGAAGCTGGTAAAATAAACAGGAGCGAGCCAAGTCACGGCTCAGCCGTTCTTTAGTTCCTGCAAAGTTTAAGCTTTCATTTGCTTTTGTCTAAATCCTGGTTCTTATTCTTCCACACAGCTTTGTGCGGACTTTGTACCTCTCGTTTGTTCCTTTTGTGCAGGGGTGGTTCGAGCCCTTTGGGTTGAGCTGATGGGAGTAAGAGTGCACGTGTCCTTGTTGCCCGTCTGGAGAGCCACCCATAAAGGACACTGCTGGGACTTGCCTGTCCAAAGGTTTCTGCCATTAGTAGCACGCAATAGCTGCTTCCTGACTGCCCAGAGGTGCATCTGGAGCCTGCCCAGTCCTAAACTGCTCCCACAAACAGCACCAAGGACATCTCGGGCGTAATGGGGGGTCTGGGCCTAGTGTGACCCCACTGCCCTTGGAAGCAGTGGGAACTTTGCCCTCCACTTCCACAGAGCTATCTCCCATGATTCTTGAAGGCTGTGGAGAAGGGTGCAGCACAGGCCCTGTAGGATGGTTTGTGTCTGGATTAGTTGTTTGGATGGCAAATATCAGTCAGTGCTTCCTAATTCCCTCTCTCTCTGCTGCTGTTGAGTTCGGCAGGCAGAGAGGTGCCTGCAGGTGACAAGGCAGGGTAAGGGCTGGGCTGTCATAGGAGCAGAGTTGTTCAGGTCTGTGGGAGGCAGAGATGGTGTTTGCCCACGGTTGACTAGAGAGGTCTGAAGGAGCCAAGGCCTCTGAGCTTCCCAACAGAAATACAGCTTTAGTGACCTGACCCTGCTCCCCTAAGCATCAGCATGGGGCTTTTAGTGTATTTCAGCAGGATGAGGTACCTAAGAGAGGTGGGAATGCCCCTGCTTGCTCTGATCTGGATTAACTAAACCACCCAGCCCACACCTCTGGAGCCACCCCACCGCGGACACTGCTGCCCAGGCACAGGTAGGCAGAGGCATCTCTGTCGAAGCCATGAGGGGGACGTGGGCACTGACACCTTGGGAAGGTCGTACCTGGACCAGAGGGGCAACATCTCCACCCCTTTGCCTCCCTCAAAAATCTGTCCCTCAAAAGCTGTTTGGGGTTACTGAGAGGTTATTTGGAAGTACTAAGGGGATGAAGGGGACCATCCTTTATTCTGTCCCTAAACCAAGAAACAAGTGGTTTTGGTGTCGTCTGGGATGAGTTGTTGCAGTGGATTTAGGGGCCATGTGGTGTCTCATGTGTCTGGGCACACTTTGAGGGAATTTCTGTGCTTTATATAAAGCACACAAAATGCTTTCTCAGGGAGCATGCTGCTAGACCCAGACAGTCCTGCTGGTGACCACTGCTGTTCGGTACCCTCTGTAAGGCTGCAGTAAGCTGTGCCAAGGAAAGGAATTAACCCAGAGTCCGAGCAGGATCAGGGAAGCAGAAAACACTTGTTCTGCTCCAAAATCTTCTCCTTAACTTAAAGATTCTGGATTATGAAAATATATACAATGTTCTCTTTGCTATAAAATTCAGCATGTATTTGCATACGAGTATCAGATGCAAGCATCTGAAGAGAATGCTGTTATTTTATTGTGCTTTAGAGACTAAATAAGAGTTGAAACAAGTTGAAAATTATATTGTTTTTCTGATTATACAGTGTAATAAAAAGATTCCTTTGTGGTTTATCCAAGCAGTTAACTCTTGTAAAAGTCTCTATTGTCAAACTGTTTAACAATTCCTTCTTTTAGAGTAGTGGTTTGAGATTGAGTTTCCTCAGGAAAAGGTATTAGGAAATCCATGACCAAACCGCCTGGTCATAGCTAGAGAGTTTGTGCTGGCCTGTGTTTAGGGTTGAGGTGTTGGATGCAGAGCCCGATGTTGCACTCTATCTGTATGGGTACATTCCCTGGCACAGTGGAGCCTTGACTTGGGTCTCTTTACAGTAGCACACTAAAACTGTAAAACCAGTCACATGCAGGTGTTTCTATTAATCTGGACAGTTAAGTGAACTGTGAGGAGAATTCTGTCTAGATGCACTACAACCAGATGCCCTTCAGACAGGAAAAATTTGAGGGTCAAATATGGATTCCCTTAAGCCTAATCCTTCATCCTTTCTGTGGACAGAGATAAACAAACTCAGAACAGAGGTCTGAATCCTTTCTAAATTGAAACCCAGAGACATTGGCATTAGCCCCATGAAACTCACAACATGTTTTCAGTCAACCCCACACTGCTCTTCACCCTCCTTTCCTGCGCTAATCTAATTGAAACAAAAACCTATGTGTCTCCGAAAATTAGTTTCTTAATTATAGCTTATTGCAAGCTATAACATTGGATCATAATTTGATAATTATGATATATTTTTATACAGCTGATGCAAAACAAAATTCAATTATTTTCTTTCGTAATATTTCCAAAGAATGAAATTATATTTGAAAATTGGATATACATGCACTCACATGTATATGTCTATGCTTATATATCACACAGGACTACTTAGATATAGGTATATGTGTTACATGCACCTTTTTAGGACTGTGCCTATATACGTGTATTTGTGTCTGTGTTATAGATTTCTTAGTTTATGTAGAAGTTCCTAAAGTAAATCTACTAATTAAAGTGCTAATATCCATCTTAAGGCTGATAATTAGGTATAAAGAGAAAAAGAGACAGGATTAGTGTTCAGATCATGTTCCAAATGCCTCTTAATTGGGTGTTTGTAATCAATCCTGTTTGCAAGAGGCAGTGGTTTGGCAGAATAAAGAATGAAAAAGGCTTAGCCCTGCTATTTTCCTGTTAGTTGACTTGGCCATAGTATTTAGGTCAGGATCCAGTGTCAAACAAGGTAATTTTGTCAGCCTTAGCAATCCTCACAAAACGTAAAAAAATCTTCTCTAATGATATATTTTCAAGCTAAAAACTCTCTCAAGCTAGAGAGCTATTTTTATCCAGAATCTTAAAAATTGTTTTCAAGTGAACCACAGGAAAGACTTTGTTCTCCTGGCTTCTGTCCACCACTGACTTCTGAAACCATGTCTGAGTTCACTGTGGGTCTTTCATCGCATTGACCTTGGCACTTTTCTCACCAAGCCACAGTTTTCCATCATAAAACCACACAGCTTGGTATAATGATTATTTCTTTATCCTGAGTAACCAAACAATTTTTTAAACAGGGTGACAGATTTCCCTCTTACGCTGTGGGAAGCAAGCACCTGGCCATTTCCAAATAGACTTTTAATGAACTTCCTGAAGGAGATTCGAGAGAAGTTTAATAAGTCACCTGCCAACTTTCTGGGAGCATAGGTCATTTGCTTTTCTGTTGGAATTCACAAAAATGTGAGAATAACCCCCTTCCTAAGTCCTAAACTTCCATGGAGGAAGTTGATTTTCATGGGCAATATCAAAGGTTTTTAAAAACGTAACCTCAAAAATCAAATTTCTGATTGTTTTTTACACATCAGTACTGTGAAACTCTGTGATCCACAGAGCTGGTTAAGAACCATGTGAGCTTTATAGTAATATATTTAAACAGGGACAGATTGTGCATATTTAGACTCATCTTGCATGTTAATATCATTACAAGCATTTTACGTAATGCTATAAAATGAAGAATTTAGATGGCTCAAAAGGACCATTGAGAAAATATCTCCATATGTGGAAGAGACACCCATTTAATGTGATGATTTTCTCCAGAAGAAACTATGCATATCCCAGAAGCACAATAACCAGCTGTTGTACAGGAGAAACTGGGCGTTTGTCTGCTGCCTTCCATGCTGACGTGGAGTTGCAGTGGCCACATGTCCCATGTCTCCCCTAAACACAGATGGGCTGAGCCTCACACTGAACGAGAGCCTGGGTTAATCTCTTCCTTACACTCCCAGCAGCTTGGGTTCCATTGCACACTTGTGCTGTGGGCTGCTCTGTGCCCCCATGTGAAGACACAGCCATCAGAGCTGTGGGGTGGGACAGGGATTGGAGCACCCCACAGCAGGTAGGGGCACGCACTGACCTTGCAGCTCAGCCCTTTCCTGGAGCCATATCCTGCTTCTTTTCATCTTTGAAAAGAAGATACAGGTAGTTCTTTTTCTTTTTTTTTTTCCTTTGAACACTCCTTATTAAATTGGAAGTTGGTAACCTAGAGATAACTAGAGAGGTCTGTTCACACCCGAGTGATTATTCTGCCTCAAGCTTTGAGAAATGCTCCCTCACAGCCAAAGTTTTGCTCATTCACATAAACAGTCACGCTGAAGTCAATTAAAACAACAGACTCACTTTGTGCAGGACTAATAGCTAGGACATACATATCTGGCACTACACAAATTAATAATTGCTTTTTAGAACAGTGGTTTTCAGATGCTTGCAGAGTAATTTACAATACAGTGGAAGATTTAGTTTCATACTTTTTTGTCTCCTCAATTCATAAATCACCATAAATAGGTTATCAGTTCTTCTGCAGCTCTTAGCTCTTAATAGTGAAGGTTTGGGACAAGTTGCTAAGTGCGTGAGTGAGAATCAAAGTTTGCCTTATTGTAGGATCTTGTGCCAATCTATCATTAAGCCAGACAACTTCTACCGACTTTCTTCTGATGTATTCATCTGTAACAAGGGAAGCAGATCAGCAATTTAGAAAAGCTTTAGCTTGATCACCATGCAGAACTGTAGGCTATGCTGCCTATTTCCATAGCGATCACACCACTTTGCCAGATGCAAAATGAGAGGCTTACATCCCTCATGCTAAAAACCCTTCTTAGAGGAAATCCTAGGCTGTCGCTTCATTTGAGTAGCTTTAACTAAGTCTAGAAAAATATGCAAAGGTAGTTCTTAAATAAAAACTCTTTTTTTATTCTGTGTCACAGCCATGTCCATAATCTGTTTTGGAGACAGAGGCATAAGATGTATTAGCATGGCAGGCATATGTTCTGATTGCTGAGTGCTTTTTGACATTCCCAGAAAACCCCTGAGACTCTGTGTCACAGTTCTATAAACTTTATCTATTTGTATATTCATATCCGGGCTTAAATCCAAAACTTCTTTGCATGCATTTAAAGCAGACAGTTTAGGTTCATCTCCTTGTGTTTCAGATGGCAAGCAGTTAAATCAGGTACACGTTTTAACCACTCCACATAGTCTAACATTCTGATGCATTTCAGATCTTTCCAATGTGTTTTGATAGCACATAGGCTATATACTGTAGGTATATAAAAAAGAGACAGGACCACATTGAGCTGTGAAGCAAGTGAACACAGCTCACTGATGCCAGTAGAGTTGCACCTGCTAACAGCTCAACACAAAATACCATAAACATATCATAATGTTCCTTGCTGGTTTCCATTTTCATTTATCCTCCACAGCTATACCACATAATGGCCTTCCAACAGTATAATAGTCATCTTTATCTCATTTCTCTGACATAATTTTCAAGCTCCTTATTACTGTTGAACAGTGTAGCTAATAGTGCCCAAATTGCTTCTCATTCTTCTCATTATAGTATGTCATTATTCAAAAAACCAATGCTCTTCGTTCTTTCCCACACAAATAGCTCTCTCCCAAACTAAACTTAAAACTTACTTCCAAGAGCCAGTGCCATGTTTCCCAGGTAATTAGGCTCCTTCTACTGTCTATTACATTTATACTTTGGACATTTTTACACTTTTTAATTATTGTACCTGTGTACTCCTTGAGACTTGAATCTTTGTTGTCTAAGCCTAGTCTTCATGCACTGATTTTTGAACCAATTTAATGATTTGAATTAAGGTTTTGTTTGTGTATAGTTAAAACAATTCAACACACACTGGGGAACACATATATTCTAGTATAAAGATGTCTTATGTCAGTGCTTTTGCACAATAAGCCTTGCTAGTATCAGCAGTTTGTGGAAAGGACTGTATACTGCTCTATCTATAATGGTTTCTAAACCGGAATAGTTACAGTAGCTGTAAAAACTTATGTATAGACCTACTTCTCTGTGACATAACTACTCAAAAATGCTAGTAGAGGGGTTTGGATACTGTAATACCTAAATTAATTCGATTGCCTTACTGACTGCAAGTTGCAAAGTGCAAAACAGATGTATATATAGATGTGCATATTGGGGGATTTAGTGACACATCAATTTTCTCCCAGCTTTTGTTCTTTGTACAAAACCTTAGCCGAAGTGTCTAACCGAAGCAGTTCCTCTGCGTGCTGTAACTTATGCTTTCCAGGAAGGCTTTTTTTTGAACTTGAATTACCAGGCAGCCACATAAATTACTGTGGTGTGACCTTCAAGCACCTCGCTTACTCCATGGAAATTATCTGTATGCACATTCTCACTCTGTGATCTTCCCTATGACATGCAAGGTTCTTAGTTATTCCTCCCCCCACCCTTGAAATTACAAAGTAAAAACACGTTCATAGATGTAGCCGCAGATCAGCTGATGCTCTGAAATCAAACTCTGAGGGCTCTGAAAATAAATATCTGATTACTAGGTAACTTTTGCATGGCCCCATATGCTCAGCATAGAAAATGAAATATATCCTTCCATTCTGCATCCCAGCTTCAGCTCTTTCTCATCTGAAAGATACCAGATATTTTTTATTTAAATATGTGAAGAAAGGAAGGTGTTTTTTCATGGGTCATATTCTTAATTTGTCTAAAGATCATTCCATTGAAATTAGTGGAGCCCCAGTAATTTACATCAACTGAATGAGGAGCTGACTCTACATTTCTACAGTTCCCTAGAAATTCTCAGAAGAAAGGCCAGTATTGTAGCTGAACACATGATAATTCAGAGTGAAGTTCAGTTAAAGTTTTGCTGTTCAGCAAGACTGGACTTTAATACTTAGGCAGAATGGGTAGGAGCTTCTTAAAAATCGGTGGAATGAAGTAATTCTGTCCTTCTTTCCACTAACAGCTTTAAAGAAGTACACAGGATTGGGTGCTATGGTACTGTGGCTCTTTACAGTGCTAACTCTCTCCTACTGCTTGATCTTGGGACAGTCAATCATCATCTTTGTGTCTTGATTTCCTTAAAGAGGATAATATTTCTCTGGTTTTCAAATATGTGAGGACGTGGTTATTAGTGTTTGCAAAATCCTTGGAGACTGCTGGGTGGAAATGTAGTGCAGTATAATAGTTATTTGCCATTGTTTTGCATTGTTCATCTTCTAACTGTTAATTTTTTTTTAACAAAATGCTGCTATATAAGAATGCATGTGGCAATCTTTTTACTTTCAGAGAGTAGCGTTATCCAAACAAAAATAAAGAATGGGACTCACGCTCACAAGAGAGACTTTATCTGTGATGAGAAGAATCTATAACAGACACGACACTAACTCAAAACTGTGCACCAAACAGCATCCAAATGCAAGCAATTTCAGATGTGTGCATATTGTCAGTACAAAACCAGGCCATTCTGCAAATGCAGAGTCCCCCAAGGAGCAGTGAACCTAGCAGCAGCAACACTAATGGCTGTCTTCTCATGTGCAGCGAGGGAAAGCAGCACTTTAGAGCCGCCTTGGGCAGCTGTTAAGTTATTCATTCTTAACTTACTTCTATAAAACTGTTACTGGGTGGAAGCAGATGACACAAAGATATGGACCTGTACAGTCTACTGTGGGGGGAGCATTCCCTATCCTTGCACATAGGGTGAAATTCTGACTTCCTTCAAGTCGATGACAAAATTTTGCCTCAGTATTGCTTGGACTGAAAAAAAATATACTAGGCTTCACAAAACCCTTTTTTGAAGAGCACTTTTCTAGTGCCAGTGCCTCTCACAGGATTTTTCTCAGTTTGGACGTTACTTTCCCTCCAATGCACACAGATCATGTAGAGGAGCAAACAGGCCCATGTGTTTTCAAACGTGTTTGTACTGCTAGAATAACAATGAAATAAATAAATAAATAAATAAATAAATAAATAAATAGATAGATAGATAGATAATCCCAACCAAACAAAACCAAAAGCAACCAAATGAAAAACACAACAATTTTCTGTTGTTGGAGTACATGTAATGCGTGACGTACTGTGCCAGGTCATCTAATGCGTGACGTACTGTGCTAGGTCATCTACCTTGTTTCTTAACCTCCTTTCAGAACATTTCAGGCTGGTTTATGGTTTGTTTGTTCCACCTGATGTCTGCTCCTTACCTATTTCCTCTCTGTAGCTGATGTGAAAATTCACACTCTCCTGAGTAAGACACAGGAGTTTTTTTCTCAATATTGCCAACTCAAAGATTTGGACATCATAAGTCAAGCTTTGAAAAATTGTGAAACTTTCTAAAAATCCCCATGTCTAAAAAATTACTATGGATTTCTGTTTCATTTTTTACCTAGTATATTTTGGGGGATTTCCGCTGTGATAATAGCCAGAAAGTTCCGCTGCCCTAAATGAGGAGTTTGGCAATACCATGATATCAGCGGCTGATGCTTTAAAATCTGCAACCAAGTTTCATGATACTCACGCTAAAAATAATGAGAGATTGTGTTAGATTCTTGCTAAAGTCCCAGCTTCCTGATGCTGTTTCTGTTCTCAGTCATAGCCTTGAAATTCTCACTCAAGGGATAGACTTACAGAAGAATAATAGAATCAAAGGAAATTGAAGTATTAATTTATATTGATTTCACTGCATGGCTATGTTTCTTCACCCCTCACTGTATGATCAAAACTTCCAGAAGGCAAAATTCAACCCAGAAAAAAACAAGAACACATCCTGAGAACCTCATCCTTTTCTCTGAGAACACATAAAATAGCATTAGGAGTCCTATTGTTATGGAGGCTACACATTTGCTTGACTTCAAAGCTAACTTACACCAATGAGACGTAATTTGATTAAATGCCATTAAACACAAGGACAGGTCTCAGGAAGACCCTCATCTGCAAATTGCTGGCATGGCTGGGACAAAGATCACACTGGCTTCTCCAGAGTCCTTACACTGTTCCATGGCTGTCCTCTGGCAGTCTTGCTGGAGATAAACGGGGTGGACTGACACAGAAAAACTTGTTTATGCCACATTCTTTTATGTGTTGAGCAGGCTTATGTTTTCAGGGGACCGTTCTCATTCAGATATAAAAAAAAATACGAGGCAAAGTAGATAACACTGACATTAATGAACCCGTCCTGCACCTAACTATACCATTCTTTTGTCTGCATGTTTCTAGTGAAGTCAATGAAGTTGTGACTGACCAATTTGTATTTTCTTTATGGTTTGGATCCTTCCCTGCTGCAGTTACAATAGTTGCAGTGGGTCTAGTCTGATGTGCACAAGCTACGAAGTGGACGCATAGCTTTAAACTCAGTGGCTGTTGTGAGGACAAAACTAATTTTTGAAATGTTTTTATAAACTGAAGGAAATTTTAATGTCTTTTTTCTGTTATTACTTTACAATAATAATCCCAAACTGACATGGGACCTATTACTCAGTGAGTACTGGCCCCTTGGAAAGTTTCAACTTGTCAAGTTTAGCCATTTTTTGAACGCACAGAGGAAGTCATTAAGGCACATCAGGCTGCTGATTGCTATTAAACTCTGCAGAGAGTTCTGTGCAAAAATCAATGCCATAACAGGGCTGTAAGAATCTAAGAGGCGGGAAAAGCATTTCTTTATCCTCTGGCAACTCAAAAATGGATTAAAAGACTTTGTGAAACCTAAAAAAAATACCCCTATGAGCTAAATGTAAACCTCTGTGACAAACTAATACAGCTCAGAAAGCTCCAAATGTGAAAATGGGTTTATAATGTAACTGTCACTGCTGTAACCTCAACTGTATGTTTCTGTGCTGGAGAAATCTCACACATCTGCACGTATGCGCATGCACATGCTTATTTATTGTATCCCAAGGAACACCTTTTTTGCTGTATTGACACAAAAGAACCTGGAGGGAGAATGCCTTTTAGTAAAGTATGATCTTATATAGCTTTTGCCAGGAAAGTACTACAAGAATTTTCCAGATGAGTTCCATCTCGGCATCGGCGAAAGTGTTATTTAGATGACTGGCGGGTTTTGACTGTGAGGAAACTGCACTGAAAAATGCAACACAGTTGCAACAATTGCTACCAGTCAAAGACTTTTGTAGAAAAAAATCTTTTTTGTGGGAAAAGCTAGTTTAAATGATATTAGGAAGTTTTGTTGTAAACATGTACTATATAAATCAGGCAAAGTCCATTGTCTGACTCTGAGGCCAACTATCACAGAATGCTTTAAATTCCAACTGTCCAGTTCTCTTCCCCCAGAAAGAAAAAAGGGGGGGCATTCAGTTCAATTTTTGGCATGAATTTCATTCAATTTTTGATGATAAAATTATGAAGCATCTTTTCAATTTGATTTTTAATTTTTTCTATGAAAATAAAATTTTACTGAGTTGTACTAAGTTTGTTTCACTCTATCATAGGAACATTTGTGTTGGAAGGGGCCTCAGGAGATCACCTTGTCTAACTTACTAATCAAAGAAATTGCACTTTATATAGTACAGAAGCTAAAATGAAGCAATCCATGTAAACCAAAGAAGATCCAGTTGTGGTGTTTCAGAACCTTTATTTCATGGCCTGCCCCAGGCTTTCTGCTCAAGTAAATACTGGTTTGTCACCAGCTATGCTTATTAATTTTAACATTTTAGATTTTATGTTTTTATTGAAAAGAAGTTTCTCTTCTGTTTTTCCTTTTTAAAATACATGGAAGTACCATTTAGGGTTGACCCCACCCAGGAGGAGGGCTGAGGGTTAGGGCCACAAGCATGTCCCTACCATGGTGGTTGCAGAACCCCACTGGGTCATTGTCTGCCCCCTCAGCTAAGCCCAGAAAAGACTTTTTCAAAGAAAGAGCGTGCAGATGAGCCACCTCAGCATTAAGGCTCAGGGCAGGCAGTACTTAGGACCAAAATAGCCAGCTTTGGTCCAGGTGGAGGCAAGTTTTGCCCAAAACTCACCAAGGCTGCAGCTGTTTCACAGTTTCCACCCTTCCTGAGGAGTCACCGCTGTGCATCCATCCACGGCAGAGCATAGAGCATGCGGTTGTGGCTGCAGCCAGCATGGCAAACCCTCCCAAAGTATCTGGGCCCAAGACTGAGGTCTACAGAAAAATATCAAAAATAGGCTTTCTGTTAAGGACTACATTAAACACAGTCAGTGAAAAAACTCTTAACAAGTGAGTTCTTAAGGCCTGTTCTGGTGCATATGGTCTGGTCCGACTGCAGCGATGGGGACTGTTTCCCCAGCATGGTGCTGAGGAAGGAGGCTCCTATACTCTCATAATAGCAGGGGGAAATCCACTTTTCTTGCATGGATAATTTAGAAGTTATGAATCACCCTGTTGTTTTTATTTCAGCAGAGTACAGACAAGAGTTGTGTAAAATGAGGCTGCTGCCTGTCTGTCAGGCAGCTGTAGTTTTTTACCCTGCAGCCTCTTTTAATGTTCATTCTTGGCAAATTCTGAAGAGAAGCAGTCACAACTGTGCACTCAGACGTTAGAGCAGATCTCATACCCTAGTCATTGAGCCGAGGACTTCACTCATGCATCGTCCCGTGTTTGATGGAGCCATTAAGTACCCTGACCCAGTAACCAGAAAACTGAATTGGTGTCTAAGTTAAAAGGTACTCTAAAAATATGCTCTTGAATCATCTGTTTTTGAAAAGAGATTAATATTTCCTTGCAGTGTATCTACTTTTCCCAGGTGTTAAATAGACCATTTGCTGTCTGCTGGTCTTTAGGATTTTTTAAAGTAGGTGTTAAAGGCTATTCCAGACTAGCTCTACAGGGTTTTAAGGCATGAGAGACAGTTACCTGCAGAAAAATGCCAATCTCTCTCAAATAATTAGCAATTATCTGTCAAAAAAGCTTCTGAGCCGACCACAGTAAGAAAAATACTTTTCATCTTCGGCTTTTTTTGTCTCCCTCCTTCCCCCTCCTCTTCGCCTCCCTCCCACCTTTCCCCTAGCATTTTCTGAGCAGCCTTTGCCAAAGGAAACACTGATGAAAGTAACTTTCAGTGGCTGAGCAGTTCCCTCTGACACCTCCTCCCTGTTCACCCCCGAGATTACAACAGACATCTGCCTTTGTACACACCATGTCAGCATCCAGCAGAGACATTTTATGTCCTTTGTTTCTCCAAAGTAAATAAGAGCAGCACAGCCGATGCAAACTGACTGTAGACATCCCATTGCTAATAACGGAGCTACGCTGGTAATTGCTAATAATGATGCAGTGTTTCAGCATGGGAACACTCTTCTAGCTGTAATGTGGACAGGGCCTGAATAAAGTGACACAGATGGTAACATTATTGCATATTTCTTTGTAGTGGAAGTTTAAATTTTACTGGGGGGGGAACATTTCTACATTTTGTTCCAATTATTTCTTTAATATTAGTCGCCCTGGTATGCTTGATCTGTGAACTGTGTCAGTGCCACCTAAGGAAATATCAAGAGGAGTCCACAAAGTGAGGAGAAGCAATTGTTTCCACTTAGCAAAGGAAGCACTTAGATGCTGTTTGACAGAATTGCATTTGCCTCCTTTGGCAAGGATGACCCATTTTGATCACACGCAACAGCCAAACAACAGCCAATTTGCAATAAATCAGACAGTAAACATTTCTGTAGCTGCTAGACTGATTCTGGAGTCCTCTCTCATGAACCAGAGCTCTCACATCTGTACCTCAATTGTCCGGGAGTGCTTCACTGCCTCTTTGCAGGCTACAAACAGCAGGAACACATGCGCTGTGGGCCAGCTCCTGGGTTTCAGCTTCCTTTGATGCGTGCAAAGTACGTGCTCCTCTGGGAATGCCCGACATCCTCCGTGCTTACGTGCACAACCACTTCAGCACCCTGGTGAGTCAAAACCAGGGAAGCACACACTGCTACTTTGGCCTGACTGCAACACGTTTCCTTTGAAAGGTGTTTGGAAAGCTGTGGCAGCATGTCAAAGATAAGAGAGGCAGGAATTGGTTGTATTTGCCAAGCGCCTGTCTTTGTTGGCTCTGTCCGCGAGAGCAGATACCCTTGCTTTTGAACTCTCCGAACTTGCTGCATGTTCATCCACAAAAACTGCTAGCTCACCCAGACCTGGAGTGTCAGGACCAGTTGTCCTTCCTGCAAGATTAGGTCATATCATTATATCAAAGTCCTATTATGCCATTTTACACCACGTGGATGCAACAACCAGCCAAGTTTCTAGTCCCAAGCACAGGTGTCTAGTAACTGTATGATGCATACATGAAAAGTAAAGCCATAAGCCAAACTCATAAGCAAAATTTCCTCTTTCCCCAGCATTATACATTTCTCATCCACCCTTATAGCTGCATTTCTAATTTAAATTTCAGAAGAGTGCTGCTAATGTCTGAAAATATCCTGCCTGTCATTCCTTTGCAACTTTTTCTCTTCATCTGGCAGTTCAAAACTGCTGTTAATAATGCCGTGTTGAACAGTTGAGAAAGAGCTATCTACCAGAGAGGCTTCTTCCTGACAAAAGGAGTGCAGCCCAGTATTAATTTACTTGTAGAGGGAACATGTAGCAGAAAGCATTGTTGGCATGTGGGTAGGAAATAAACACAGGGTATTTACTGCAGAGCTGCTGTGTAGCTGGTAGTCCAAGGCATGAGCAGGAGTGATAAGTAAGTGTCATTTAAAAATTAGTATGAAAAAAATAGTGAGAAAGGACCGAAAGAGCACATAATGTCACCTAATTCATCCTTCCAAAAACTTGATGTCTTCTCTAAACTGGATATGTGGGCTTCTCCTGCGGCTTATAGAGGAAAAATAAATCCCACCTTAAGACTGATCACCAGGATAAATCATTCTTTCCAGGTGCCTTTATCTCTCTCCCCAGACTACCAAGGGAAAACTAGCTCAAAGTATCTCCCAGGGTTTTAGACAACTATTGTAAGGTGAAATAAATTCCATGCAAAATCCTCAGAAATGTCTGCCCAAAGTGGACAGGAAAGCTGGCAGACTTAGATAGCTGCTGGAGCTCGTTCCTGTCGTGGCAGACACAGAGCTGATTGCCATGGTTGGTACAGGATTGCCCATGTCAATAAGGTAAAAAAAATCTTGCAACTGTTTGGAATTTTTTTGTCATGTCACAGGCTTAATGTACAACAAGCTGTATAATTGGTTTACAAGTGAAAATTAAAACAGAAAATGAGCACAAGACCTATGTGTTCTGCTCATGTAAAAGTAAACATTTTCTTCAAGAACTGAAACTGTTGTGTTAAAATATATTACATGTTGATGTACTTAGTAGTGTCAAATTGTGTTTACTTAGGCAGTGCTACCTGCAGCTTCTGTGGCTTGGCTCAAAGCCTTTTTGCGTGTTGGTAGGGCAGGCTGACAGACCTGTGCTCACTGATCTGTAGCATTCAGTCACTCCTACAGAGCACATGCACCACAAGAGCCCACTGGTCAGCAGTTAGAGATCTTCTGTAGCAAAGATATTTGATAGGACACGGTGATATGAGCAACATCCCTGAAGTGGAAGAGAATGGAAAGGAAAATACCAGAGTCCAAGTGCACACAACACACACTGCCTAATTCAGCAAATGCCACTTGTTCACTTGAGCTTCCTCATTCTTCTCTCAGCACACACTAAGTCCTGTTTAACATATGCTTGAATCCTGCTTAATATTACGTAGGCAGCAGGTGCTTACAATTAGGCACATGCTTAGTAATGTGCCTGAATTAAGGCCCAAAATATTCCTGTTTCAACACACGAGCTGTTTCTATTAAGATGGAGCACTGCACGCTAAGATTTGTAATCAGTACAGACCACACCACATGGACAACAAAGCACTAGGAAATGCTTCTGTTCCAAAGGCTGCTCACGTGCATCCATTTGGGTCTGAGCTCAAAACTTGCTTATTCAGGGTCAAAGCCATGACTGTCTTAGATCAATTTATGAAGCCCAAATCCTGAAGTTCCTCTTGCTGCAAAACTCCCACAGACTTGAAACATGCAAACTGGATGCAGTTCATGGACTCCTGGCAGATTGTCAGGGCAGTGTCCTTAAGTTTATGATATATTACTAAATTGTAGTAAATTTGTAACTGAACTGTACAGTGGTTCTGCAGTTTAAAATTCAGGAAAAATAGAGGACCTGCATTTTCTCTTACAATCTGATTTGTTGTCTCTACCTTATGTAACTAAAACAGGGTGGACTGAAGCAGCAATAGGTTAAGCAACAATGATGCTAGTAATTTCTTTTGCTGAGGCTTTAGCCAGGCTAAGGACACAATGCTAATCTAGGGTTGTTTCTCTTTTTCCTTAAATAATATTTTTATTGAGCAAGAAGCGGATGTCAGAATAGCCTTTTGATCAGCTAAAAACAACAATGTCTCTAAGGGAATCTTTCCTGTTTACTGTATGCTGCTGCATTTGAAAAATGCTAGTCTACAGTAGAGCGAGACTCCTTAACATACGAGAAGCAGGGCAAAACAGGATGAGGCCAAAATGGGAACTGTATATCACAGGAACTTGGAAGGACAGGAAGTTACAAAACAAGTAGAAATTCTTGATTAAAAGTATAATTGTACCAGCTTGTGCAAGAGGATAATGACTTTCAAATGTCAGCCTTTGTGCCTGTTCATAATGATAAAGCTATTAAACCATATGTACTGTTCTTAATTCCATTTCTCATGGCAAGTCATTTAGGATCCATAACTATTCTGTCCACTAAAATCTAAAGTATTTCTTCAGCATCATATTCAAACAGTAGATTAAAAGGAGTGCTAACTAGAGCAGTGCCAGCCAGGACTGCTGCACGGTAGTTTAAATCATGTTGGAGATTCTGTTATAAGCCCTTGCTTTCAAGGATTTAAATAACAGCTATAAAAATTCACTCCCAGGATAAAAGTCAGCCAATGAGTGCATATTTAAACCCAATTTTTTTAAACTAAAAAGGCATCATTTTTATAGTTTATAAGTTTTATGTATAAAAAGGAATAAGCTCTTAGACCATTTTTTTGTGGATCTGTGACTGAAAAGTAAATTCACTTCAAAAATTAACTCAATAAAAAATTAACCCTTAAAGCAGTCAATGGTTTTGTTATTTCAGAAAATCAGTTATAGTAGAGACAAAACCAAGTTACTAGTTTTAAAACTAGTGCTGCGCAGTTCAGCTTGGTCCAGCTCTGGGTTGCTAGTGGAAAAATCCCATTTGCTTCAATGATAATCAGATCAAATTGTAACTTCCTCCTCAGGAAGTTGGAGTCTGGAAGAAAAGCTATGAGCTCAGTTCGTCAATCACAATGCCTGGTAAAATTTTTCAAATGTTAGTAAAGTTGACTCCAAAGGGAGCAAGACAAATCCTGTACTGGTGTCACTATGGGTGCTTCAGCCTTCCCCAGCATTTCGGTCACTGTCAGTGCTTAGATCCCAGGCCGTGGGATGGTGTTGCTTCCAGACCAAAGCTGGTAATGACACGTTTCATAATTATAGGCACATGACAACAGGAAAGCTATAGAATACATTGCCATTACCAGGTGGTTCAATGTTTGGGGGAGAAGATGTTTGCAGAGAATTCTGCAGCAGCTTCCACAAGTCTTACCCAGCAGGTGATATTTATGGACTGTTTACAAGATTTTCACATATGGCATTCTAAAGAGGTTTGTAACTTTTATACTCATCCATCCAGTTTATTTATTTTACAAAAATCTCACTACAAAGGTCAGCTATGTTCTGTCTGTCTCAGCAACTCCGGGCCTAGAGAAAAATGCTGAGTGTAATCTCAGCATGAAGTAGTTATACAAGTGTGCTTTTAAACGTGGTAGAGATGAGTTTGTGTCTTGTTCTCATATATCTTAGACCTCATGTCTCTTGCATTTACACACCATTTAAATGACTGTTTAGCACCTCTTTCACATTCAAATGATATATTTGTGTTCTTTTGTGTGGAAATGTCTGCATATTTTCAACACTGCTCAGTTCATGTGAAAGCAGACAGGAACAAACCAAGGAGACAAAGATTATGTCAAAGAGGCTGAATAATGCTGAAGTGATCATGATGCATCTGTTTTTCTTTTCAAAGTCTTCAGAATAAACCCTTCTTTCCATTTCCAGCTTTCAAGAAGTGAGAGGAAACTCGTTTCCTTCCAGCCTTACACTCTGCTCTTGGTGTTGGGTTCCCATCTCCAAGCCTCCTCTTCTGCTCCAGCTGATTCAGGCATGGAGGCCAAATCCTATACCGACTTTCCTTCTTACCTGACAGCAAAACAAATACCTTCTCTTTTCTCCACATCTTATGCATATAACTTCATAGATCTCATGCTAAGTAATGAATTGCAGGTGAAATTCAAGTAATGCAAATGCAGCTACTCTCATTCTGGTCGTTTCATTTTGCAGGTGCAAAGCATACTTGCACACGAGAAAGCCAAAGATCAACCTTTGTAGTCACTGTAGCTGGGAGCTATTAGCACCTCAAAGTTATATTTACTGTAGGTCTTGGTTTAACCCGGCAGGTAGCTAAAAACCACACAGCAGTTTGCTCAGTCTTTCTCCCACCCAGTGGGATGAGGTAGAGAATGTGGAAAAAAAAGTAAAATTTATGGGCTAGTGGGTTGAGCTAAAGACAGTTTAATGGGACAGAAGCAGAAGGGATAATAATAGTAATAACAATAACAATTACATACAAAACAAATGATGCCCAATTCAGCTGGTCACCACCCGCCAACCAATGCCCAGCCAAGTGCAGCCCCTGGCCAGATTTGCCCCTAGTTTATATATTGAGCATGACACCATATGGTGTGGAATATCCCTCTGGTCTGTTGGGGTTAGCTGTTCCAGTCTCCTCCCAGCCTACTCGCTTGTCGGGTGATGTGGGAAGCTGAAAAGCCCTTGACTTAGTGTAAGAACTGCTCAGCAACAATCAAAACATCACTGTTATCAATATTATTTTTATCTTAAATCCAAAATACAGCACTGTACAACCTACTAGGAAACTGTTATAGTCAAAACTGTAGAAGATCATCTACAACAATTATAAAAATTCGACCGGTTGTTTGAATAGTTGAATCTCTTTTTCACAAAAGCAATATGATACAGGGCAACTATTATTTATGCAGTGTCTGATTTGTGATATATGTGTATAATCAATTGCAAATTATGTGCTTTTCAAACATCTGCTGTAGTTTATTGTGAGTCTATTAGAGGATATCTAATATCCAGTAAGAAATGATGTGTAAGGAATCCATCACCTCTTTTCTGGCAGGAGTGCCATGTAATTCAAACAGAGGCTGTCTATCTTCTTTGTTATATTGACCTTCTGGATTTGAGGATCTGAGGCTTTGTGCTGAACCATCATGAAAATACATTCATGATGTTTTCATGTCTGCCATAATAAGCCTGGTTTTAGACCAAGAGGACAAAACAGCTATATAGTATGTGAAAATTGGCACAGCTTTAAACAGGCATTAGTTCAAAGTCATGAAATAGTGCTCTTAGGAAAATAACAAAATCCATGTTTTCAAGTCCAAATCACAAAATTGTTGTTTTCATCAGCTGGTAATATCACAAGCACTATTTCTTTTAGGACTACTACCCAGGAGTATAGATTTCCTTTACTCTTCGGAGTCTGATATACAAGCTTTAGAAGCAGGATGTCCGGTTGCTCATAAGATGTAGAGCGAGGTTTGTGATTTCTGGTCTTAATGTGAATTTTGTCAAACCAACACAGTTTATGAATTCCATATTCTTCACTGGAGAAGAACACTTGAAACCAAATTTTGCTGCAAGGTATAAAAGCAGCTATTAAATATACCTACTGTTACATGTTTATAGGTGTACTAGGAGGACTTGCCTTGGGCTAGACCTCAGCAGGTTAAATTGCCTCCACTTAAACTAATAGAGCTGTGTCAGTTTTCAACTTCGGTGGAGCTGGAGCAGTGGGACAGGACAGCATGTGCCAGGAAAGCTCTGTGAGAGGGACTTGAACGTATTTTCCAATTGCAGATTTCAAATTGCTCTGTAAGAGCTGAGATTCTCCAGTCAGTAACATCTTTCCTCCTTCTGACAGCAGCACCTGAGTGCTGCCATGCCCTCTGCTACCAAAGTGTGAAGAGTTTTGCAAAATCCCAGAGAGGAGAGTGTGATTGCAGAGTGTAGATTTTTGGATTCCCTGTTGAGTAAGGTGTCTGTCATAGTCCTGTGCCCAGGACAGCTGCTGCATGGCTCCCTTGGGGCTCCTGATCTCAGACACGTGACAGAGTCTCATGGGTGCATTTTTCCTTTTTATTCTCTTCTCAGACTGGAAAAAGTTCTCTGTGAGAATTTGACTTATGCAGAGACAGTGGGATCAGGACTGCAGCTTACTCTGTTATACCTAATTAACCTTGGGAATTCATTTCCACAACACAGAACTAGGCCAAGTATATAGGTAGCTTTACAAAGGAAAATTAAGGATTTGCAATGAAGACATGGAATATCCACAATTACATTTCATATGATACAAAATAATTACGGGATATAAGCCATAATTGTTCATGGCACAATCCAAGTTCTAACAGATGGGGATACGATGAAATTTACCCATGGGAAACTGATTTTGTAATTGTAGAGGTGGGTGTTTTCCATTTACTTCTGTATTTATTTTAGATGTATGTTTATATTTGTATAAACATTAAGGAAAAGAATCCTTTTATAACCTCTGGGTATTTTTACCATTTCTATAAAATACAGAAGTAATTGCTGCATACTTCTTAAAGAATAAAAGGAAAAAAATTAAAACTTGTTTTTTCCCACCCACACATTTCTCTTCACTTCATATATCCCAGCCCTCAGATTACCCCTCCCTTTGCAAAAGCCTGGGAAAAGATTCACAAGCACATCTGAAAAATGATAGTTTCACATGGCTGTAGTAGGTTCACATCCTTATTATGTAAATGAGTGGTTTTGGTTTGGGCGTCTCTTTTGTGGTTTTTGTGCAGATGGTTAAATACTTAAAGACAGTGGGCCAAATAGTTCCTACTGGAATTTCACTGGCTTTGGCCAAACTACACCAGGAATCAAAATAGGCCGTGGAACCAAAATCTACTTTTGCATATAATGAAACAGCAGCCAAATGGGTAATGGGATTGCTGCACAGTAGCAGAAAGGAAGAAGCAGCCATGAAGAGATTTTCCTTTGTCTGTTCAGTAATTAATGAAGTACCTGGTGAAAAGGAGATATGAGAAACCTCGCCTTGCTCCTGGGATCTGCACTTCCTCCAGCCAGGTAAGCACAGAGCTGTGTGTGCTGGAGACTGATTAATTAGCCCAGGCCAGTTGTAAAATCTTTAGGAAACAAGTGGTGTCTGTTTTCTTCTGCACAGGATGCCAAGAGATGTATTTAAAGTGTGAGAGTCAAAGGTCAGTTTGACATCACATACTCCAAGAAAGAGCCCTCGCTTAGATCCCTGTTTTGTGTTAGAAATACTGTCTGCGAGCCGTGAAGCTGTTGTACTTGATAAGAGAAGGAGTAGGATTAATCTGCAGCAAGGAAAATTTAGGTTCAATATTATGAAAAATGTTGTAACTGTGAGATCACTTAAGCAAAGTAGCAGGCTGTCAGGGGAGACAGTCAAGGCTGGAAGTGACACTTTTCTATCAGCGCTGGTTGGGAGAATAATTAATAAGCATTTCCCCGTGAAGGGGGAGTGGCACCCGGCTCCCCCAGAGGCCTCTGCCAAACCAAAGGAGCTGACGGATCTCACAGACACGCTGGGAGCTAATGCCTATGTACAGATAAAATAGAGCTCTCTGAAAGGACTCTTCTCAGCTTGTGTTATATATTCTAAATGTAAATTGAATGCAAATACTTTGAGCTGTTTGCCACAAAGCAGTTTACAATCTCCTACACTAAATCTGACCCACTGGAAATTTAAGGGCCCATAGTAATGGTTCATATAATTCTTTAGAAGCTAATTGGGTTACAACAGCAAAAAGGTCTGCTCCAATCTCTATGATTTCTCATGTCCATTTCTTATTTATTTTCACAAATTTCTTGTTACAGTTTAAAATGTCTTAAGTTTTCAAGCATTAACAAAGTTAATGAAGGTGTTAACATTACATTCAGTGAGAAAATGCACAAGCTAGATGCATGGCTCAAGTTCTAAATATTCTGCTAAGGTTTTTATCTTCAAATTGTTCGGGCTTATCTGCTTGCACTGAACCAGTGAAAATAAGGTATCTTTCTTTCTGTCTTTGGTCTGGAAAGACAAAATTTGTCATTTCCTAGCATGATATCCTAGGGCAACAAATTGCAAAACAAATGCATTACCTCTACATTATTTTTGGGATGCAATGAGTGTTAAATTAATTTTCAAAATTAGATTACAGGAGGTTAAATCTCAGTCCCTAATTTGTGCCAACAAAATCGGCAAATCATCCTAACAAAGGGCCAAAGAATTATTGCCTTGATAATAACAGAAAATTTGAACTTGGCAGTTTTATTAGATTGGCCTGTGCCTAAAAACCTTTAGTAAAGGTTGTTCTCCACTATCTCCAGTGGAGTGGTGCTTCATAAAAGCAGACATTCATTTTGTCCACCAACTGGGATTTTGGCAAAGTAAAGCAAGGCATAGGCAACATAGTATTTAATCCATAGCTTTCTGTCTACTGCACCCTACAGAGCCACAACCCAGGGAACCAGAAGAAAGAGATCAAAAGGCTTTAAAAATGTCAGGCAACAGGATCTCATTTAAATTATTAGGTGAGATGCCCTCTTGCTTTTGACAATAACAAAACATATCACGTAGGCTGTTTTCTTCTGTCCCTTTGTGCTGATTTTTACAGGCTAGTGCAAATTGTCTGTAGAAATTGTATTTCTACTCTCCACCATCACTTTGGACATCATTTGAAAACATGTTTTTGTAAAACAATATAATATTCAAAGGTATTTGAATCATGTAGAAGCTGGAGGATTTGTAACAGATTCTTAACCAGCGTTGACTGAAATAAAAAAAATTTGACCAAAAAAACCAGAAACTTGCCTTAGGTGAAGCTGATAAGTACTTGAGGAATATAAAAAGGCTTATCTCTAATTCTGTTAAGTGATTCAGCTTTAAGAATTGTGCATTTCTAATTCACATACATATGCTAAAAGGGGGTTTTTTTTGAGTTTCCAACAATTGAAATTGATACAATCATATAAGAAGAGAGTTTTTTTCCTTGTTATTTGTATTGGCTTTATTGCAGAAAGATAGATATAGTTCCAACCTGATGTCATGCTGTGGAACATTCAAATCTTTTTCCCAAGCTCTGTGTGCAACTTCTATGTTGCTAAATCCTTGTGCATGAGTAGTCTCACTGACGTCAGCAAAAGCAGGGCTGTGCAGTCTAATTCTTAAAATACATCGTGTACATATAAATTCTTCCTGCTGTCGTTTTTATCTCAAGTTTTGTACAGTGAAGCATATGGCCTGAATATGAGACTGGCTGAATATTAAACTTCTCTAGCTTACTGATTAATTCATGTTTCTAAGTCATATGAATAGGGGATAGTACTGATTTAATAGAGCACCAATCATTCAAGACTTATGTGCTTAAAATGAAAGAAATACAAATACAAGGTCATCAATATACACATGATTAACAATCACACTTAAAAGCAGTTTTCACCATGCCTCCTAATCATGGATTTGTGTGTGTGTCTGTGTGTGTGAAGGTGGGACGAAATAAGGCAAAAGAAGGTCTCAGCACCATTCTGTGTTTCTTACTTTTGTCAATGCTTTGGGATTCTTTTACAGAATAATACGGATATTGCAGATAAGGAAAACAGAATGGGCTAATTTTAGGATTCGATTCATATGAAACCATTTTCACTTACCTTATAGCAATTCCCTGATTTTCTTTTCACAGATATGTTGGGTAAATGCAGATGGTCAGGAAACTGCAAAATTGAAGTGAGTAGGACTCACATCCGTAAGGATTAAAAGCATCAGGAGACAAAATGGATGTTGGAGAGGGGCAAACTTAAGTTCTGGGTGTAAAGGGCACTGGTCATACTGAATGAAAGGCATTTCACATTCAGAATCCCTCACCATAGTGAAGTGTTTGCTGATGTGCTTGCTTCCTCTCATGTTGCCCCAGGTATCTAAGACAATTCCTACATGGCAAACGGAGGGAGAGTAATTTATAACGTGACAGACTCATGCTAAGGCTGGCAGGGAATATCGTTAACCTCACAAGTCTTGATGTGACTGAAGAGGCTCGAGATCTGTATGGGAGACAAGTCTGAAAATTAACAGCCTCATTAATCAAATCACAGTGTTTTGGCAACTTCATGGTGTGTATGCAATCTATCCTGTGTTCAATTTAGCTAAGACTTTTATGCAACGAGATTTTTTTTGCAATAACTTTATGTGAAAAGACTCCATAGCACAATTACTGGATTGTATGCTGAGTGTTAAAGAGTGAAAAAGCGTAGTAAGCTGAGACTCAAATAGAAAATCCTTTCAGGATTATGAAGGAGGTAGTGCATCTCCTTGTTTCTGTTCAATTGTACTGACTTAAGTATAATCACCATCATCACTTATTTAGAAAGCCTGGGGGAAAGATGGCCAACCTCTCACACCTGAGCTCAGGTACAGGAAATACTCCTCTTCAAAGAATTTCTTCTTTGAATTCACTTGCCCAAAGTGTTTAGTCAAAAGTGAAACAAGTGTGGATAACCTGTGGGGCACCCTGCCACCACACACCAGTGTGTGCCCCTCAGGTTACCACTTCTCCAAAGCAACAGGTCACTCAGGGTAATTCAAAGTAATTCTGAGTCCCCCAGATGTTAATCAATCATTTTCTGCTTAAATATAGACTGTGCCCCAAATCCTTTGGTTTTCAGGCTCCTTGTAAGTACCTATCTTAAGGAGCTCAGGGATATATGGTTGCCTCTTCCGCACCTGGGGATTTATGCAGAAGGTTTATTAATACGTCTGAGTAGTAATTGTATAAATCCCTACACATCTAGACAAGGCTACATCAGTGAGTATATCTGGGTTATAAAGAAATGTTATTGCTTGTTATAATGTGCTTAGTAAAACAAGACTTGATATAGCGACAAGAGTAGCCAAATGCTGTATTTCACTATGAACGTTTTGAAACGGAGGCTCACAAAAAATACATAGTATTTTAGGTCTCTTTGTCCTTCTTTCTCATTGTCCCTCTTCAAAGGTGAAAATTTGAAATCAAAGCTAAAAAGAGTTAGAAGCAAGAATTCAGAACTGTCAACCAAGTATATCTATTTACAAAACATGTATTGAATCACAAAATTAATGACGGTGTCACTAGTACTGTAGCCATATCAGTTCATCCACTCCCTTCAAACTCTTTCAGGGCAATATCAATATCTGATTTGACAGTCTGGAAAGCTGAGGCACAGAAAAGTTAACTGACACTTGGCTTCACTGAATAGTGATGGTAGAGGAACAGAGCCTGTACCTTCAGCCTCCTGTCCAGTCTCTGCCCACTTTCTCCTGTCAACTCCTATATCCCTAAATGACCTAAGACCCATCCTACTGAGGGCCATCTAGGCCCATGTTTGCAGCATGAAATCTCAACTCTCTCTAATCTTGCAGCTTTATGGCCCTGTTAACTACTCTGTGAACAGTACGGAGCTGTAACAAAACAGAAAGTATACAGCTGACTGAATGGGCAACCCCTGGGCAGCCCAATTCCTTTCCAATGCTCCTACCTTGCCAGTGACTCTCATGAAAGCAGAATAACTCACAGCTTCCAACCTGCCTCAGGTTGGACATTTGCACCTGCACTGCAGTCAGAAACGTGACTGCAGCATCCATAGTGGTGCCAAATTCTTACCCAGCTAGTGGCAAAGCTATGGTGACATAGGATTTATTGTTCCTAGTGGGAATATTCAGTGCTGAGCAGACTCTATGACATTATTAGTACCTCAGCCAGTTAATAAAAATAGTTCAGACATGTGTCCCTGTGTTGTAATCACATCTCCAAATGCAAGAATAGCGATTTTTGGTGGAGTTTATCGCTGCTCTGAGCAGCACCATTAACAAGCAATACTGTGATTTTCCCAGAGCACAATGCTGCATAGAAACCTTACTCAGGTTCTTTCCAGCTGATATATCCTTTTGTTGCTGGCATGAGACATGTTTCCATGATCCTTATCCCTGTGGGGAAAAAAGAGGCAATCCTTCATCAGTTCCTCTATTATCCCTTGCTAGTTCTGATTTTTGTGAATTCCCAGGTGAAATTTTTACAGGGGGAAGGGACTAAGGTTTAAAATATTTCTCAAAGTTGTCTAGCTGGAGTGGTTCCTATATTAGGCATGCAGCAATCATGCAAGGACAGAGGGCACTTTGTGGTAACTCTTTGAGAAGAAATGTTCAGTAATTGAGGAAAAGCTGAAATATGGGATGTCATATGCCAAATATGAGACAGTTCAATTCAGTGGAGCTGTTTCAGGAATCTGTTCATCACAACGTGTTAGTACAGTGAGTCAGACAGGATTGTGCCTCTCCAATGGCCTGTTAGTCTCTTAACATCCCTTTGTTCAGAGAGAGAGAAATAGGGACTGGTTTTACAGCACCCCTGAGACTAAATTCAGGTTAAAGCTAATGAGCAATGTGTATGTTTAATTTGTTAAAGGGTTTTTCTGCATGTTTCAGGAAAGAGGGAGGGGTTATTACCATTTCTCCCCTGTAATAAAAAACAGGATCCTGTATCTTGGAAATGTTTACAGTCTAACAAAATGAGGTTATGTTACGTTATAAAATTTTAAAGGGGGACTACACACTGACACCTAGGCTCAGCAGCAGGGAACCCATGAGCTGTTCAAACAGGAATTTTTGTATTTTAAAATTATGAAAATAATGTTTCAGTTTGAGAAAAACAAGTACTTGTGTCACAAAGTTTGAAATACTTCCAAGTACAGACCCTTCCCCTG
This sequence comes from Pipra filicauda, assembly GCF_003945595.2. Lineage (NCBI taxonomy): Eukaryota > Metazoa > Chordata > Aves > Passeriformes > Pipridae > Pipra > Pipra filicauda. The sequence goes on from NW_024104310.1 coordinate 2,536,166, forward strand.
ACAGGTACCAGCAACTTAATTCAGAATAGTGGCTGAACACAATGCATGTAGCACTTGGCTTAAAGCTGGGTAGGTTTTTGCTTATTTGGGTATTTTAGCACTGAGAGAGCAAACGTGCAGGTTTGCCTTTCATTACCACACGGCAAGGTGACAGTGTGTGGCAGTACTGCTGGTGCAGGACAGCTCCAGAAATGCACCATGAGCCCTTGCAGGACAGCACCCTGGGAGCTGCACAACAGCTTGAACACAGCACCAGGAGGGTTAGCAACAGAAGGATGGAGGCTGTGCTGCCAAAAGGAGTCTCTGAGTTCTTCTGTACAAGTCAGACATCTCTGTGAGCCAGCTCAGGAGGCTCTAAGTGAGGAAAGGGATGGGGCGTTATCTCATTTCCTTCCCAGACTTCCTACGACTGTTTTGGGCAATTTATACCTTTAAGAATGCATAAGGCAAACAAACCTTGTTCTCCCTAGTGTGTGAAAGCCTGTCTTTTGCATTATTAAACCATAAAGGAAAGCATGGCGTTATCTCACTCAGATTCTCTGCACGTACAAGAGAATCCGGCCCAAATACATTTCACAGCTTGTCTGTCTGAGTTAGTGTGCTGCTTGCCATGAGTGAAGGAGAGGAAAGAATCAATGCTTAATACCACAGAGTCTTATACAGATTGCTCTTGTATGCTTATCGCCAGCAACTAGACAAACAAAAGTAAAAGCATTTCTAGATACCTATTGAAAGTGTAAACTAAACAAAAGCCATCAATTCAGGATTTTATCCATTTAATTGCGGAGTAAGTGCTTTCATCAGCTGTATAATGGTTTATTGCCTTTCAAGGCTTATTTATTGTAATTGATTAAAGAAGACTTAGAACACTACTCTCTTATGGGTTACAAAAGGGAAGAGTTGCAACACCATTTATGTTTGCAATTCATTGAGTTACTTACAGGTACCCTTGATCTATCAGGTAATACAGTATTATAACTCCATTTCACACTGTCCATTTCCCTAAGTGGAAAGCAGGGATAGAAGTCTGACCCATGAAATGCAAACGACAAATCAACATCATTATCCCTACTTTCTTGGACCCCGTAACAGCTGTTTCCCGAAGACTGTCTTTTTTTAGACCACAGCTGTTGAAGCAGCCTATACAAAGATGGGAGAGTGGTTCTAGGAGAACATTACTGCTGACCTCAAAAGCAGCAATTTCTGTGTGAGTGTGTTACTCCTGACCTGGGTTTTGCACTGCCCTGTTTTCAAAGACAGGGGTCATCTCACAGCCACGCAGCTCCAAACAAGATTTAGCCTCCACTGAGTATAGGTCCAAACGCTCAGCAGATTTAAGAGAGGGTATGTCTCAAGAAGTTGCACTGATGAGGGAGGAAAAGGAAGTGGAAAGAGACAAACTCTGTCCCATTTAATGAATACTTCCTTGACATTTGTGCAACTCCCGCTGGAGATTTGAGCTGGCACGCATGTATGCAGTATGGTCCCAATTACTGAAGCCATGAGCTGTGTATATGTTTGTGTTGTGTGGACATCCATTACCCTGCTTGCCTTCACAAGTACTAAGTACCTAAAGAAAACAATGCAAAAATTTTTAATAGACACTTGTGAGTTCTGGTAGGTTTTCCACTTAATTTTCCATTTTAAATTAGCATAGGGCAATGCACCTCAGATGCAATGCCACTAAACTCTGTAAATTTGTACCAGAGATGATGTTGATCTGCTGTGCACATTTTCCTTCCTGTAAGTCATTATCACATGCCTCTCTTTCTAAGAAAGACGTTTTTATGAGAGGTGGATCACTGGGGTGGGTTTTTTGCATGGCTGGTTTGCCCAGTGTTCAAGCTGTAACAATGCAGTTTCGCTGGGCGCTGGGTCACATGGCTGACCTCAGCTAACAAGCTGTTCCTGTTTTTAGGCTACTGGGAATGTTTATTGGCCACTGTTTTCCTCCTTTCTAAACACATAGTTATTTCTCAAGACCCTTATAAATCATAAGGTCAAAAACCCCATAAAAACTGTGACATTCTCTGTGATATAGGATACAAATGAGCTAAACTCAGGCTTAGCAGCTTTAAACATCTATAGTATATTTTATCATAATATAAATACATTCATTTAAGTTATATATACTTTTTAGTTCAAAGATACACACAATAAAACGACAATAAAGTTGCTCAATGGGACAAATTTTATGTACTGATATTTCAAACTGGTGCACTTTACCTGTGAGCTCTATTACAAAAGCAATGTACTGTAGTTCTGTATGAAACTGAGTTTAAGGGAAATAGTGATCTGTTTGCAATAACTGTTAAGTAATCATGTACTTTATAAGAAATGATGCTGAGGGTAATATTGAATTTCCTAGTGTGGATTTCAAGAGCAGATCTCAGGGAGTGCTGTGTTACTCATGTGTTGGATTGACACACTTATGTGTGTAAAACCCAACTTACACCTATAAGAAGATGCATAAGTTATCAATAGGAGTTTTATTTATAATGTCTCTACTAAAATTAGACAACAAATTAATAGAAAAGAGTTAGTAGCAATTACTATAGTTAAATTTGCATAAAGGTTTCCACTCTGCCTCCCAGTTCTCATATGCTTTAGCAGTTTTGAAATGCACATCTTCCAGGCTGAAAGTTTCCCAGGCTTCTTCTCTGCTTGAGAATGAACTTTGGAAAGAAACATCTGAAATTATTCAGGTCTTTTTCTGCATAGAGAATATAAAAAATACACACACAGAAACGCAAACATACGTGCATGCACATGTCCCAGTTCCAAAAGAAAGGAAACCATGGGACTTTTTCAGGCAGCTTTTCAGCCACACTTACTAATATCAGAAGGCTGGAATTTGAAAGCACCATCCTTGAGTAAATGTTCCTTGCACTGCTCTTAGAAAATACCGTTTAGATTTCACAAAGCCAGGGCTCCTTTAAAGTTGCCAACTATAAGGATTACTCATGCTGCTTAAGGGTTGTTTAAGTGGCAATGTACACAACCAAATGATTTTGTGCTGAGATAACAGGAGACATGCAGACATGGTAAGTGGGTTGATCTCTGAACTACAAATGTTTCTTATTCAGCTTTGTGTGCCTCCTGTGCCAGAGAGCAGTCTTAGATGCTGTGGCCAGGCACCTTGTTTTTGCAAGTTTGTAATATTTGAAAGAAGTAAGGAGAGATGGTTTTCATCTTTAAGTGCTAAAAATGGTCTGCCAAAGGTCTTCTCAGCATTATGAGAATATTTACCTAATAATGCCACATATTTCATAATGCCACATATTTCACACACTTTAGGACTCTGTTTTCAATAGAAAAAAGCCTTGAAAGTTTTGATCTCCCTTATGTAATTTAAACTCTTTTTTCCTTGGTGATAGCTTAAGAGAGTCTGCCTCTCCTTCCCCCACTAAAAATCCACAGGAAAGTCCCTAATACATGTACAGAATGAAACACTGACAAGTCAAAAGTTTCAAAACCAAAGCTATATTTTTTCCAGTAACTCCACTTGTTTGTACATATACCCAGTCATGTGGCTATATACGGGTTTGAGATACGTTCTCAGCAAAAAATCAATCCACTCATTTACATATGTCACATTTTCAGGCAAGGAGGACTCATAGCAGTCATTTATATCAGTACAGACTAGGTATGTGAAGACATTAATCCCACAGTGGATTTTTCACTTGGCCAAAGGTCTGCCCAAAGGCCATGTGATGGAGAAGGCACAACAAGGAGAACAACACTGAGAAATATTGAGTTCCAAGTGCCTAACACTGCGTCCTTAATATTCTCTTAATATAGTTTCTAACTGGAAATAAATGAAAATGCCCATCATTTTACTGCATTTACAGAGCTTCAGGACATGGTTGCTATGGAAGAAAACTGCCATAACTTCTGTTCTAGAGCTGATATGTATGTCTGCAATTTCCTTTTTCCTTTAGCCTCTTTTAGTTTCATTAATTATAGGTGTTGGTCAGAGAGGTTGTAGACAGCCCACAAGGGACAAATATCTGAGTTTTAGAAGTGTGGAACTTATTTTATGTTCTGAACTTTCACAGTTTTTGTGGAAAGCTAACATCTACCTAATACTTTTAAAAGTCAAGTTCCTAAGGTTATGATTAATATACTACATAGATCCCAACAGGGTAATTACAAATTAATCAGCAGTTCAAAACTCCCAAATGGAGTACTAGAAGGTTGCCATCACTTTAAAGCATTCCTTTTCTACTTTCATGGAAAGAAAAAGAAATCACAACCGATTCTGAACTTCATTTGATACAACTCTTTCTCTGTTCTTTAGGCCTTCGAGGAAGCAAAACTGACACTTCTATAACTTACCAATTAGGCAGGCTTTTTAGTGAATGCTAACAGCACTAATCCAACCACAAATCATTAAGCTAGTTAGACACTTGAAAAAAATATTTAATGGATATAGAGATGTACAGCAGTGAGAATGTGTATATATGCATGAGTCTCTGTATGCAAGTAATTTAGTCTAGTTCTCCTACAAAAATCACACAAACCTATTTGTGATTCTGTGTGAGACTTTGCAGCCCCTTCTTTCAGTCATTCTATGGCTCAGGAAAACTTCCAAGTTTCAAGCCTCTGTTAAGAAGCTTTATTTGAAACCCGCAGAAGCCGCTAGGAATCTTTCCATTATTTCAGGAGGAGCTCTTATATTTAAAACACAGCATCTGGCTATCGAGGCTTTGTTCTTTGCTGTTTGCAAAATTTCTGTAAGACTGATGGCACTCAGTCTCTCTCTTCTGTCTCCACATATGTAAAATGAGAATGACAACTTTACCTCAGAGGAATGTTGCAAAGCTTCACTTATAAACAGATTGGCATACTTGGATGAAGTTGTTCAACTAACGAGAAGTTTTCTGATTGATGGGCATCTCTTGGGAGGTCATAGAAACAAAAACAAAGGCGTATAGTCTAGTTTTTGGACATGTTTTTTTTGGCTTGCAAGAGCCTACTCTTATGCAGGACGGCTGCTTGTGTCATCTTTTTTCCTCTCTTATCGCCCAGAATATCTTTCCAAATCCACCCTTGTCAAATGAGTGGCTAAATACCAAATTAAGCCAAAGCATAACCCTCACACTTGAAATGTCCACGTGGAAGAAACTGAGGTACAGTGAGTAATAAGAAAATTAGTTTTTTAAAAAGGCAATTTTTTCCAATGAGACAGCTAAGCTGTCTCAATGTAGATAAAGTAACTACCAAACAACCAGTAAAAATTAGACTGCATTTCATTTTGTGAAGAACACTGGAAAGTTGGCAAGAGGTAAGATTTTGCAGTGAAATAGGGAAGTGAGCAAGTTGTAAATGACTCTAATATCTTCCAGATGGCATATTTTACTTGGGAACTGAGTTTAGAGTAATTAGAGGCATGTGAATTTCCTATAAATACTAAACTTCACCAGTTTGACACTAGAAAGCTCCTTGGTCTCTGAAGTCTTTAAACTGCTAAGTGTTTCTTTTTTCCCCACTTAAAGTGGAAGTCAAGCATTTGTAAATTTGTCTTATTTGACAGACAGAAACCTTTTCCGTGAAAAGATAGCATTTTTCTATGCCAGAAAGTTATGAACTGAAGTTCCTCACTGAAGAGGTTTAAAATTGAATGTTTCTTCCCAGAAGAGATTTTCTTTTTTATATACTGGGATCATTATATTATAATTTATTACAGTATGTGGCAAGCAGTGAAATCAGTGGAATTTGCCCTAACTTCAAGATCAAATCTTTTCATTGATAAAATGCTTTTTGCAGATAGAAGTGCTGAAGACCTTAGCAGATGAATTTTGCTTTTTCTTCCCCTAGGACATTGCAATACTAAAATGACAAAACCTGATCCATAAGCTCTGATTCTTCTTCATTTTCTGCATGACATTGTTTCATACATTCCAAAAGTGAATCCTGGTGTTCTCATTTCTGTTGAAGTATTTTCCAGGTTTTATTTGGTATAAATAGAATAGAACTAAGTAAATACAAGGTAAAATATTCTGTCACCACTTGCACCCTCTTTAGCCATATATCAGTGCAAACTGACTTAGATCCATTGACATAAAGGGGCTAATCTCATTTGCAGCAACTGAATATCTGTCTACTGTTCTCAGCGGAGCTGTATAGATAAAAGGGCAGATACAATCTTGCTCATTTAGTTCAGATCTTCAGTTCTGCCAGTTTCATGTATTCAAAAGGCATGAGCCAAACAACCAGGAGCTTGTGATAAGATGAAGAATAATCATATTTTAAAATAGGAATTATTATTTTTATTTCTTTTATTTCTTCTTCTGGGCTTTGAAATTTTAGTGGTTAAGGTATGTTGCATTTCAGACTCCTTTGTTCAGCAGAAAATTAAAAGCTTAATTTCAAAATGAAAGGGCAAATCCCTATGCATCCAATGATTCCAGAAACCAATGTAGTAACAAAACTGTTGCTAACATTAGCTGGAATCAAACTGTTACAGTGGGTAACTGTAGACCTTCATCAATGTCTTTGTTAAATCTTTTCTCTTTTTCACTGCAGCATTGTCTTGTAATAAAATAGACCCTCAGTAGTTCATTCTTAATGGAGACCCACTGTCAGTTAATGGCATTAGTAAATTACTGAACAGTGGCCAAATCCCAATGGCCTTATTCCCAGAAATCTTTTAGGTTGACAGGACCTTTGTATGAGTAACTTCAGTGAATTTTGGCCCTGGGTGAAGACCATAAAAACACCAGCTCACAAAAGACCAATGGAAACAAAGGCCCCCCAAACTGACAGTAAATGACAAATCATTAATTGATTGCAAATTGTGTATTTAAATTTAGAGCAATTTAGAGAACCATAGGATTTAGATGATATGTTCTCTCCCTCAGGAGGGTTCATCCCCACCATGAATCCAGTACAAGCAAAACCAGTTTAAAAGTCTCCTGCCATGGGCACTGGCTCCCAGCTCCCCTTTCTCACAGAATTTACAACGCCTGGCTGATCCTGATTCAACTGTATGTGTGTCCATATGTGGATTTGAGGAAAAAAGGGAGAAAGGAAGAAAAGGGGAGGGGGCAGGAGGGAGTAGAGAGAGAAAGAGAGAGATAGAGAGATGAAAGAAAGAAAGAAAGGAAGAAAAAGAAAAGCAAGCAAGCAATAAAGAAAGGTCACTTCACTCATCCTGTTAAAAACATGCTTATACCAACAATAGACTTGGCAGGATGGAAAAAAATCTCCATTGGGAAGACTGCCTTGAGTGACGGCAGCACGCAGCCAGGCAGGAATGCACCATGCAGGACCCCATGGCACACTGGAAAGGGGCTAGGAAAGGAAAAAAACCCTTCAGTTCCCATGTCACCTGGTGATCAGAGAGTACCTGTGCCCTGCTTAGACCTGTTGCGGACACAGCAGTCACTCAGGATTCTCCAAGGGCCACATGCTGCTTTCACCTCCATCAAGGTGTGTTTTGAGGCCCATGTGTGAGCAGTTATATCCCCTTGGTGCAGATACCTGCACTGACAATCCCTACAGGGAGGGCTGTAGAATGTAGCTGCACAGAATGGGCAGCTTCTCAATGCCAATTAGATGGGTCACCTTCCTAGAGGCCCTGGAGAGCAGTCAGGCTCTATAGAGGAGGCTCAGATGGAGAGAAACCCAACAGATGCTGAGGTTCCAGGCACAAAATCAGCCTGTCTGGGGTTGTGCTTAATTTTTTATTTTTAACAGCATGTACTTCTTTTTCTTGTTGCTAATAAACTGGGATTAAGGCTAGTGTCCCTCAAGTGCCTGTATCTCTTAAGCTTTTAGCTCTGGGATACAGATTGCCTTATGCCACAAGCACTGCAGTAAATCCCACACCTCTAGCCCTCAGTAACTAATGGGGCACAAAGCCACAGTGCAGAACAACTTGAAACTCTTTATTTAGATTTCCTTTTGCAATGCCTTCTGTTCAGCTAAAATGGAGCTCTGAGAGGAATAAAAAAAATCCTTATAAAATAAAAGCAGAAGAAAGATACATACTAAGAAGAAAATTCTCAGAACCAAAGATAGTCCCAGAATTAACCAGGATGGATAATTTGTGTCAGGGAGAAATTTAGCAGCTTGGTGGATATGGAATCAGAGTGATAAAAGAGACATGGAAACTTTTTTTATTCTAACAGGTGAATAGCCAAAGTACTCATAACGACCCTATAGATCATAATAGGCTGCGGAAAAATGTGGCATACTCAGATGTAAATTATAGTTGTATATGCTTCACTGATTGCTTCATAAAGTTAAATGGCAGATATTTAGATTTCAGATGAGTTCTTCCTATTTCTTAGGAAGGAATTTTTTTAGGCAAAAGGTGTAAGATATCGCTGCCCTAGTAATAGGAAAATGTGCAGAAGCAGAACATAGGTTGACAGGGTGGCTGGCTTCAGCAGCAGGTGGGGCTTTCCAGCATTTTCACTTCACTTTCTTCAGTACAACGTGCTATGGTCCATTTCAGGGGTCGTCAGCATGTTGAAAACTGAGCCCTGACATAAGCACTGTTATCACATACTAGAAACTGGAACTGAAGATTCACCAAAATCTATACTCAGCAACTGTTTATATTTTTCATTGCTCAGTGCTCACTTTATAGGTATTGCTTGGCCTTTTCCTCAAAAGCATAACTTGCACTGTCCCAAAAAGAACAAGTTTTTCACCATTCCCTAAAGAATTTGTAGAGGAATTCTAAATTCCCTCATTTTTACACTGAGAATCTGTCCCAGATATTGTTTTGCTGAACCACAAAACTAGGACCAACTAGTAACAGTATGTTCAGGCACCAGCTGGGAGGAGCAGGAAGTGTGTGTAAGCTGTTGCACTACAGTCTCCCATCTGAAAGCCACGCACTGGCCTTGCACACCACAGAGGCTGCAAACAGAAGTGGAATATCTGGAATGACCCAGACAAGCAAAAAGGGAATAGTTTTGGTATTGTGGCATAGAGGCTTCATGAATGTGTCCGCTAATTGTCCCCTCTTCTGGGCAGGCATGTCCTGTTTTCAGACACAAACTTATGCTCTACTCTTTCACCTGAAACTACACTTCATGGTTAGCGCCATGTTTATATTTACATCTCTGTACCATAAGCCCCAAAGGACTATAAAATTACAAGAAATATTTGCCACGCCATTGACAGCAGTAACTGAGTGAAGAATTGCCAAATGGGAAATCCAAATTTGCAAACTCTGTTTTCTGGGCTGTTTGCCGAGTCTGTCTGGGCGCTGCAGAGGTGACGCATTCAGTCTTCTCACAAAGGTGCCAATGAGCCAACTGCATCCCTGGCACAGCATCTTCCGACAAACTTATGAAGAAGAACTGCTACCAAGTCCAGAGGGAGATGCAAGCTGCTTTCTGAGCTTCCTTGGCAGCAACTCCATTTCCAAGTTGTGACTGTACTTTCTCCTTTTTACCAGACCAGTTGTTTGTGATATGCTATGGTCTCCGGCAGGATTTTTAAAAAGTGCAAAAATGACAGTGGGACATTGGTTTCCAAGTATAAACTAGTAAAATCCAGAGTAATTTCATTTCCCTAAGAAAAAAATATAGATACTCATTTGCTGCAACCCAGATATCATATGTTGCCACCAGTGTGGAAGAATCAAAATGCATGTGCTAGCTGCCAAGTGAAAAACATGATCCTTATAACATAAAGGTCGTAGGGTTCATCTTAAAAGCTTCCTCTTTTCAAATTGTACTTCTTACCTATTGTCTCACAGCTAAATTTCTGTCTGTCAGTAATTTTTCAAAGCAAAGGAAAAAAACTGAAAAAATCCTCAATCTTCCACAGGGTCTCATGACCTATAACTTGCAAAATCCATTAGAAGACAGCCTTTTAGTAACCAAATTGTGTCATTTACAAATGCACAGCAGCCAGAAAGAGCACCATAAATTACAGTTCTGTCACTATAAGGGACAATGGAAAGTGTGGGCAGGTTATTGCTATAAAGGAGGAAACCTAGGAAAGTGATAGAATTTAATTTGAATGGGGTTTTTTGCCTAATTTACTTCATATAATAGCAAAATCGGTACTTACAGGTTAGTTATTTTTTGGCTGTATATGGAAGACTTAGTAAGACTATCTAAGACTGTTTTCTATTAAAGTGTAGAAGAATAAAAACACTGAATTCAAGCCTTTGGAATTTTTTGTCTTCTTTATACATGAAGGAAAAAAGAATGTAAAATTTGCTTAGCATCTTTTCATACCATTTGAAAATTTATCTACTGTTGAGGCTTGAGCAACGAATGGCGCGTAGGAAACTGGTGCAATAATGTCATCATGGGGAGAAGAGCAAAGACTGTCACTCAGATGCTATGGGTTTATGCACTTACTCTTTCTCTTTAACAAGGAGTTTATTGTTTGGAGAAAGTTTGTCTGGTTTAAAATTCTCAACATACATTTTTTTCCTAAACTCTAAAAATCACTAGTGTGTATCCCTCAGTACTTCCAATAGGCTTTGCAGGGAACCTAGAGGCATTCTTAAAGATATTTCTGAAAAGGGGGAAAAAAACCAAAAAACCAAAAACCAACAATTCTGAGATCTCTTTACAACTCTCCTCCTAACTTTCAAATCTTGTTTTACATATATCATAAAGACATTATAGAAAGAAGTCTAATTTTTAAAACTGTAGGCTACTTAAAGTATCTGTGAAATTATCTCAGAAAAGCATATTTCCACTTTGTATTTCCACCATTCTGGACTGGGGCAGTGAAACCAGTGAGCTGAGCAATTGCTACTAGAAAAATCAAATACATAAGAGGAAATGCAGTTAACACAATATTTCACATATGTTAATGCTTACAGTTCCATCAGTGTCAGCTTTATTTTCTACTTGATATACACCAAAGCTGGCACACAATTTTAACTGATGAGGTAATGTCATTTTTAATTTAAGGAGCCTTAAGCCGTCCACTTTAACTAGTGATATCATCTTTGCAGCTGTCTCATGGGACTTCGTGTAAACATAAGTAATGTGCCCTGGATGGTTTGGAGCAGAGTTGTTAAAAATGACATTGGTCATCATGAAGACATTTTTTTCCTTTGATCTCTTTAAGAATGTCAGACACACTTTATTGTCCTGTCATTTTTAGCTCTTCCTTGTATATTAATATGCTTGGAACATTTCAGTGAGCTTAACAGTAGAATATAAAGGTCTAAACAAATTAATGGCAACATTTTAACGTCAGTCGCAGTAAGATAATGAAAAGTAAATGAGATTGTCTGGCTAAGAGCAACTTGTTAACTGAAAGGGCAGTGGGGCTGAGACACAGAGACGCAGGGGCAGGGAAAAGCCTTTTGCCGCCGTCTGAAAGAGACCCAGAGCACAACCTAGGATCCAAATGCCATCACCTTCTAGGAGAAGATTAAACTGATTCTACAGATTGAGTCTGCTCCTCCTTCCTGTCTGGGGTCAAGTGAAATCATCTGCCGATAAAACTTAAGAACAGACCTGTCTCTGCACCTGCAGCTTCTGCCTCCTGTGACTTTCATTCTTGTTTGTATTCCCTTGGCTGGTTCAGCACCACCAACCTGCTGGGCTCGCTCTCCTCAGCCCTTGGAAACCAAATCTGTCAGACCAGACTCCACATATTGACATCTCTGGTGACAGAGGAACCCTAATGTATTGCTCACAGGCTAATTTTTACTACCAATCATTATTGTATTATTTTATGCTTTTCCTTATACAGTCCTTAGGAATGAAGGAAGCAACCAGGGAGGATTCAGCCCAGTCTGTCTAGTAATCACATGCTGTACAAGCATGAATATTATAACGTGCACTTTTGATTCAAATACCTAAGCAAAGGTGATTTGCATTGAAACAATTTTTGTCTGAGAAAAGCCGAGTGGTGTAACTGACTTGTGGATTTTGTGATTTGCTACAAACTATTTGTCCAGATAACAAGGAAAATAACAGATTTTTCTACCACTGATCTGCAACATGGCAGAGTTTTGAACAAAATCTAATGTTTAAGGATTTATTTATTATTCTGTGGACATATGTTTGGAGGACAGCATATGGAAATCAAAGTATTGTTCATAAAGAGCTCCAGCCAAAAAGACATTTTTGAATTCATAACAGAACTTCACAGTTTGAAAAGAATGCTATGCATTATGTATTGATAACAACACTACACAGACAAAGGAACACAATTTAATAATACAGAATTGTGCTCATGAGATTTCCTTTTTTTTTTTTTTTTGTTAATTGGTTACTTTAGCTGACATTGTCTGCAAGCATAATGGACACCATTCTTCCTAATAGTTCCATGTTGCCAGATGATGTCTACAGACATAATGTAGTCCATTTTAATTATTTCATTTTGCTTACATCTTTCAGCATAATGCATTTTCCAAGCAAGCTAGCATTTTTCTTGATTATCTATGTTGTGTTATGGTTTCTAAATTAATTAGGTCTCCTTCTTTCCTGGAAGTTAAAAGTTTCTTCCTTCCATTTATCTACCAGGTATGATTATGTTGAAGTGATTGATGGAGATAATGCTGAAGGACGCTTATGGGGAAAGTACTGTGGAAAGATTGCCCCCCCTCCTTTAGTGTCTTCGGGACCATATCTTTTTATTAAATTTGTTTCCGACTATGAGACACATGGAGCAGGATTTTCTATCCGCTATGAAGTTTTCAAAAGAGGTGAGAAAAAATTCGTTGTTACATAGTTCATAACCTGTGATTTTTAGTTGCATCAGAAAGTTCACTATAATTCTTTGTAATGGGGGGAATGCATGAAAATGCTTGAAAGAGAAAATCTCTACTCCCCTAGTCATTCCAAGGCGGGGCATGTATTCAACGGGTGTAAATCATTATGAATCCAATGGGTCAGCTGCATCTGAGGGTTGACTCCTCTGTGTGAAATATGATAGTTTTCATCAGCTGTTTGTTTCATCCATCTTAAAACCATTAGCCTTTTTCTTTTTTTTTTTTTTTAAGTAATAATTACTGTATGGTTTACAATGGTACTGCCTTAACAGCACTGTAAGCTTCTGAGTCCCTGACTTATTTTGGTTAGTGTTTTGCTCTGCATTCCCAAGAGATGGCTCTGGGCTTGGAAAGGACCAGAGTACACATGGGCAGCAGATGATGTTGCTGTTGCTTTCACAAATCATGTTTGGGAGGTAAAGGAGAGATGAAGCTCACACTGCTCACAGGCATGACCTGCTAGATGCTCGTGCCAGGAGTTCTGTACTAGTGAACACTATTAGCTGTATGGGCCACAGAGAAAGTGCAGAGAAACAGAGTGAAAGATTAACTAGATATATAGGCACTCCCTCTTTTATATCACTTTCTGAGTCGATAGCTAGAAGGTCTGTAAGGTCATTTTTTAGCATACATCTTCCCTATAGCTGGATTAATAGCTGGATTACTAATTCAAGTATTCCATTCCTTGAGAACACAGGACCAAAACTCTTAATATATATAAAGACAATAAGATTAATTTTATAGAAAAAAATTGACTTTAACATCAATGTTTAGGGTAATATTCACAAAAGCAGCTCAGAACTCAAAATTTCCAGTGCACATCACTCCCAGTCTATGCCCCATTTCCAGAACCAGTTCAAATCTCTTTTATGCACCTAAACCAGAGCCATATTTTCAGCTGTGTTCAGCACACACACTTGATGGCAGCTGTACCCTTAATGAGGAGAAGCTCAGTAGTGAAGTCTCTTTTCTGTTGCTATTGCTTCTCTGTACAGTGCTAATTGGGGCCACAGACCTCTTGTTCACCATCTTCCCTGTCTGCAAATCCACTCTTGACTCCCAGAAATTCTTTTGCTGACCTTCAGGGTCACATTTTTTGAAAGAATTCAGCATCCAAATGACACCAAGCTTTCCTGAAAAAATATCTCTATTTGTTTTGGTGTCCTTAGGAGGTAAACTCTTGAAGCTGTGTTCTGATGTTTCTCAGTGCTTATATATGCACTACCGTCTTTCATAAAGAAGAAGGCTGAAACACAAAATGAAGTGAAAGAATGACCTGTGAAACAATCTATTTTAGTAACTGAGCATTTTCAAGAAAAAAAGGTTTTATTTATTTCCTAATAGTGTAGTGGCAACTCAGAGCTCTGACAGGAACACTGTTTATTTCCTTGTATGGTCATTTACATCTCTCAAAGATACACATTTACAATGTTAAGATGGCATTATGAATGTGATTTTACACACACGGAAGTCAGGAAACTCGAAATTACGGCTCCCAGAGCAACTTTAGCTCAAGTTCATTCAACTCAAACTGTATATTAAGGCAGGAAAGTTATCACCACGCAGTGTTAGAAAATGGCGTGTGTACACAAAGGATACAGGTTATCGTTGCTGTGGGAACACAGCCCTTTTTAAGTTCTGAATAAATGCATATATGCTATTCCAATTTTGCATTTTAATATCTGTACCAAGTAAAGCTGACCAGTTCACCCTGTTGCGCAGGTGAAGCTCAGCTGCTCACACTAGACAAGTATGTTTGTTTAGCATATTCACAACTTGTCTCATCATTTCCCAGGTATGAGAAGCATGATCCCAAGCCAAGGGTCCTGTGGTGCTGAGCTGAAGGCTGAGCTTCATTCCTGCACACAGTATATTTTTTCCCATTATTCATATGAGAGCAGTTCTAGTCTTTGAAAAGGAAAAACTGCATTATGCTACCTGTGTTCTAAGCTGGATGCTTAAAATGTGGCACACCATGGAAATTGTAAGGAGAGACTAGCACACGTAATGACCATGATAAAGGAAGTATGGGCTTTGAGAAGAGGAGCTGCCTTTACTTCTCATTCAGCTCCTTTGCCAGAAAGACACTGAAGAAGTTGAATGCAGGATTAAAAGATGAAAGCCATTTGGCCCAACGTTTAGCCCATGTGAAATAGCATAATTTTGGCTTCAGCAGACAGCCTGTCGTAGGATGGATGAGTGACTTATTCACTAGAAAAGAATCCACATGGTTCACATTCAACATTCCGAACTTTAGTCAACTAAATTTATGGTGTAAACTGAAAGAAAAGAAAGTGTCAACCAAGAAGGCAAATGATTTTCTGGCTCAGTGACACCCACAGATAGCAGATGAAATTAGCCCCAGTGTTATCTCTTTCTTTGCTCCCTCAGTTGCCTCCTCTCTTTCTTTCTTTCAGCTCATACCTCTTGCATACATGCAGTTTCTCCACTTCAGAAGTATCGATTTTGTCAGGCCTCTGCTGGAACCTCTTCTGCCAGTTTTCCATGCAGATTGCCCCACAGAGTTTCTTGTAGCCTTAGTGTTGATTTAATTCCTGCTTCACAGTGTCAGTAAAGGGTCAAAATCTGTGGAGGGCATTTTAGTGAGGCAGCTCTTGTGAAAACAGTTTCTGTTTCTTGCACCAGATTGACTCAAACATGTTTAAAATAAAGCAAGCTGGTACTGAGATACCACATGTGACCGTAAGGAGCCTGACGATTGTGCACTCTCAGAGCCAGGATCTGGCTGTATTTAATAAAGCAATAATGATCCTGGCTTACATTTTATATTGCATCTTTTATTGGATTCCAAGAGGAGTATAGAGCACTTTATACTATGAATGGCATAGCAAAGTTATTTTATCCTGGAACAGCAGCTACTGGTGGGAGTGAGGAGCAACACCAGAATATAACCCTCCCATACATGACAAGGAGACAAGGGAATGACAGGGAGAGAAGAGAAATATCCGACTAATGTGTAAGGGGGTGATTTAATTATAGGCAAAATGTAATTTCCCAAATTGGAATGGGTCAGGTTACATGAGCATCAATATCCACATCTTCCAAAATATGCCATGAAGTTTTCTGAATATTGATGTGATAGCTCAAGCATTTCCTATCAGTATCTACTGAAGGACAAAAATACCTGAACTGACTAAATTCATTCAGACCCCTCTCTTGCATGCTGAATTTAGCTGGGAGGTGGCCAAATCTGCGGGGGGTAATATTTTTGGCACATTCACAAGGAAAACATTTTCTACAGTGAAATAAGAGTATTCATATATGCAACAAGCCAGACTGTTTTCCTTCAATGATCTGTGTTAAGCATTGGAAATCCTCTAAGGCTCCTGACTACAATTTCTAGGCATCCTCATCCAAATTAAAACCTCACACACATCGTCCTCCAGCACAGACCTTTCTGTTGCAAGCAAACTGTGCTCTCCGTGTCCTTCCTCTACTCCATGTCTGAAGACCTTCATCTGAGTTATCCTACTCAGACTCCCCAGGTCAGCTGCTATTCACCAATGCTCCAAGTCCTGTAAATCACTCTCCATTAAATTTGGAGTGTCAAAAGGCAGAGAGGGGTACCTGTGCTGACCTTGTAGGAAGATGTGTGGGCAGTGCCTGCAGCTGACTTCTGAGCACACCTGCAGGTGTGGGATCCACAGAGAGGATTCCTGAGGGACCTAAATAAAGGAGAAATGTGATATTCACAAAGACAAATCCAGTGACCTGGCCTTTTATACCCTTACGTCTTTACAGCCACTTTCCTGCTCCACCAAGAGCACTGTTTGGAGCATCCCATTATGCCATGCTGGGGATATCAGGGAAAGCTGGTGTGTCAACATTGACATTAGGTGACTTCTAGCAAGACTGCCTGTAATCACACAGTTTATCATGCCAGCACTAGCAGCAACATTTTACTGGTGCACCTGTGTCAACACCACTCAGAATGAGTCACTCACCCTCTGTACATGTACGAATTACCTTTCACATTTAGTTTGTCAGGGAGGCATAGGTCACATCTGGCAGAGGTACTGAGTCAGTGCTCCAGGAATCTGAAACCACTACTCCCTCTACTGAATTCACCCACCCGCTTTTGTGAAAAATTCTATTTCACCAATAAAAGCCTGTCAGCCATAAGATTTAAAGATTTGAGCTTGAAGGGGCTATAATTATTTCTCTAGGGCTCTGTCGAGATTTCTGCAGCTTACACTTTCATTGTTCCCACATGACTTTGTATTTGTCATAATTTTTTCTAGAGCTGGTACAAGTTTTCATATTGTTACATACAAATTGAAAACTGAAGATCAGACAGTATATACGAATTGGGCTTTAAAACCTGACTATCAATAATAGGAACAAGCTGGATGAATGATTAATGCAGTGATTAAAATGAGGTGTTTCATTGAAAAGCCACCTTTGCTGCTGGAGAGACAATACAACCTAATTTGTTTCCCAGCTAACTACTTTGCTTAGTAACATAGTGTTAACCCAGTTGATTTTTCTCCTTCTCCTACAGGACCTGAATGTTCCAGAAACTTTACTTCCTCAAGTGGAGTGATAAAGTCCCCTGGATTCCCTGAAAAATATCCCAACAGCCTTGAATGCACTTATATTATCTTTGCACCAAAGATGTCAGAGATTATACTGGAATTTGAAAGCTTTGAGCTAGAACCTGACTCAAATACTCCAGGGGGAGCATTCTGTCGCTATGACCGATTGGAAATCTGGGATGGATTCCCCGATGGTAAGAGAAAAATGGATTGTGATATGCATAACCATTACTATGTGGTGGGCTGCAAGGCATATTCTCATTTTTTTAGATGTCATACTAGAAAGGTCCTTGCTTGATTTATGTGAAGGGAGTTGAATTAAAGAGAAATTGGGAAAACGTTCTGTAAATTCATTCAGTAAAACATATCACAGTGTGAATGATTTATTTTTTTTTTTAATGAAATATGCTCAATCTTGAACAGCTGGCTTGGTAGAAATCTCTGTGTTCAGTCAGTATATGTGATGAACCTCCTACACTAAAACAAAGTAAATATAAGCCTTAGAATGGGTCCCCAAATTTTCACAGCTAACACATGAGTATAGTCCAGACGTTTCCAACAAATTGCAGAAATTGGACTTCAGGTTCTGATCCTCTGACTTGTGGAGGAACTGCGTTACAGACCAGCTGTCAAAGCAGAGAATTTCTTTGCCAGAGAAAGCGTGGTGTCCATACAATTGAAATCATGGTGACGAAATGATTAACCAGGTCAGTAAGCAGTCACTGAGTTATTCATTCAGGTTGCTTCGGCGACTGGGCACTGCAGGGTTCCTCCATTACAATGCTCTCTCTTCCAGCAGTATAAGCAAATCCAAAGGTTTTATCTTAATTTGTTAATTTATAATCTCTGATTAGCTGGGCACATGTGTCAGGGTGGGTGTGCTGGGTACCCTTCTGGAACGTCTCTGCCATCTCAGTAATTTTCCACTTAGTTGTTGACCACACTTGACCTTATGCACATTCACTAAGTGCATAGCTAGATATCAGCTAAGCCTATAGAGCCAGAGCCCTCATTTCACCCTCTGCCCAGTCTCATAACCCTGTTTTACACTAAGACTGACAAACAAAGTAGCTGCATGATTCTCTATGTTTTTCATGTACAGCACTGGGTCCTCAAGATTCAAGTCTCCTGTAGGTTAGGAAGCTGTGTGCCAGTTCTCCAAGGACCCAACACTATAGGCTGCAGCTCCAGCCTAAAAGGGACTGTTCAAGCTGAATGACCAACTTTTAGGGTGCCCAAATGCCTATATGAACTGTGCAAGCAGCTATGTAAAACTGATTATTTGTGGTGCCTTTTTCACTGGTTCTACATATGGCATAAGCTGATGAAGAGAAACATCTTGGAGCTGTCCTTTCTCTTCTTAATTTTGTAATTTGTAGCAAAATTCAGAGATTGGAGATTTATGTTGTTTGTGTTGGGCACTAATTACAACTATTTCAGTTTTCCACTGGTGTGATAATTCTTATTAATAGATTTTTTTCTTTCATGAACAGCAGTGGCAGTTTTTACAAACTGCTAATCCTACATTAATATTTCATCTAAATGAAAACATGTAACTTAAGGAATATATTATAAGAATACATTTAAACTTGCTTGTTTTCCTAGATAAATTCCCAATGTAATTTTGCTTAAAGCTTTCATTGATGCTGCAGTAAATAGTTATATATTTTTAATGTATATTTGGGATTTTTTCCTCTTTGTTTTATGGTTAATGGGTTTATCATGGCCCTTTTCAATCCACTCCAATAAATAGTGAAGAAAGACCCATAATATAGCTAAAAGACTATTTAGTATTTAATGTCTCAGTTAGGAAGACAATATTGTAACACTACAATAATGATATCTGGAACATTTAATAATGAGTTTATTTGTATATAGGCCAAATCTGTTCAAACTGAATTCCTGCAGAACTTGCATTTAAACTGACGTATGAAAAGATGATCCAATCAATCAATTCATGTGTAATATAACCAAAAAGAAATGCATTATTGTAGAGAGTTTCAAAGTGGTAATTTCCTGGTTCAAGAAAGTGGCTGAGCAGTACTGAAGAGCAGTTAAAAACAGCCATTATCAGCCTTCCAATTCCCTCACAAACTGTCTAAACCCAAAATGATCCTGACGTCCAGAAAGGGTGTTTACGTGTTTGTAAATATTCAACTGAATTCGTGGGTTGTGAAAAAGGTGTTTTCTTTGATCCAAACTGTTGGAGGTTGCTGCAGTTGCAAGGAAGTGTTTGCTGCGTCATTTCACCGTAGGACAATCCTTAGCAAATAGTCAGTCTCCCCTGTTTAACTTAACACTACAAAGGAATAGAGAACGTGATTGCTTCTCTATAAATGCATCACAGGACAAATTCCTGGGAGGGAGAAGAACTATTTGAACTGAAGAGCAAAGCTGACACAGGAAACCACTGGTACAGCCTGGCCATAAACTGAAGATAGAAATTAGGTTTCTAGATATCAAAACCAGAGCATCTGGATAATCTTGGGGAGGGGGAAGGGAAAGGAGAAAGGAAGGCATAATAAATCTAATTTGCATCCACATGGAAGTAGTAAATTTCTACACTATGGAAAATTAGACAGAATGGTTGTCTTTGGTGAAGGGAGTCTTTACCCAAGGTAAGTCTTTCAGCTATTTGTCCATTTCCCTTCAGTCCATCAAAAATATTCTGAAGCTGCATCTACACAACTGAAAAAGGCACAAGGCACGGTTGTGTGTACTTCTTAATTGCTGGCATATCCCTTGAACCGTTTTAGCACACATCAGTTTGCACTTTCCCAGGAAATTCCTAAGCATGACTAGGAGGAAAGGGAAAGCCAGGGGTTATTCCCAACAGGCATGTTGGACATGGCCCTCCAGTTTGAGAGGGAAGAGCTCCATAGGGGCAAGGTGCATCACAGTCTGGTCCCAGGAGCAGTCCCTGGCCACTGACTGCAGGTTCAAAGGGTGTTCCCTTGCCTGCTCTTTTTAATGACAGGAACAGCATCCCACTCTGATCTGTCTCAGACATCTACTTTAGGACACAGTTAATGGACCTCTGGAGGTTCTTGTCTCATGGACTGTATTGGGAGCTATGAATCACTAAGTCAGATGTAAACTTAAGATACCTGAGTTAAAGCAGAGGAATCCCAGCATAAGTGGAAAATGTTTTCATTGTAGAATCTGATCAGCTACAGTCACTAGAGATCAGCAGGAAATGAATTTGCTGGTTTATACAATTGTGAAAAAAAAAAGGAAAAAAATAAAGAAGAAAAATGTTCTCTTAAACAAATTTTTCACAGTGATGTTTAAAAGGATATGTCAAAGTCAGTATGCTTCCATTTAGATTTTGCTTCTACGTAATTGCCGTTTTACTGATGGAAAACAATTTTCCATTAGACAATTTGACAGCAACTGTAACAGTCATTCAAAAAGACGTTAATCCTGAAATGCTCTGTCACAATCACAGAATCCTCAGCCTACCTGGCTGTCCTTTTAGTGGATTGAAGCTGGCAAGTGCTGAGTATTTGCGTCTTGATTCTGCAAAATATGTGCTTATCTTTGAAGCATGTGAGCAGTCAGATTGACTTCAAAAAGAATTCACCAAGGACACTTACGGGACTGAAGTTAAACAGTGGTGTAAGTGTTTTGCTGGTTCAAGAGGGGAATGGTAGGCATTCAGGAATGCTTCAGAACTGACATTTTGTTTCTGTGCAGCTACATGCCAAGGGCACATTGCAAATATTGCAGAAACGGGACCATGGTTTGAAGGAGATAATAGGTGGATTTAGAGCAGAAGAGATCTCAGAATAGAAATATATGATTTTGCATTAATAAACTAGACACCAAAAATGTCTTTGCCCAAGGCACACATATACCTCAGACAGGCTCTACTGAGAACAGTCCATTGATGACTTTGAAGAAAAATAGCCCGCTTAAAACAAGGACTAGCTTAAGTGATGAACTACACATATTCATCATGCAGCTCTCTTTGGAGCTCTATAGACTGTCTACTAGGGCTCAGAAGTAATTTAGAGAAGTTTACATAGGTTTGAGAACCACAACCTAAGCATTGCTGCTTTGGTCAATACACAAGAGCTTCTACTGAATGACAGAGTGAAGCAAAATGCTTTACTGCAGTCGTTAACATCCGTGCAAATGAAGACTGCTATTAATCTAAGTGTGTTTCTCTTCTGTTGTGGTTCCTTTCTACACTCTTGTGAGAAGCTATTAAGATATAAGGGCATACACAAGCTCAGTGTAGTTGACTACTTGGACTGTGAGGATGGGATTAATTTTTCAGTTGTTTTCTCTTTTGTGTGCAAATATTTTGTCAATAGTACTCATACTGCTGTGAACATATTGTCCACAACCACAGCAACATACTTACAGAAAGCAGCTTTAAAATTTAGTAAATGGCTAGTTGACGTTTAAATATTTTAGAGGTATGAAATACCTTTTTTCCTTGTTTCTGTTTTGTGGGGGTTTGTTTAATTGTATTCCAAAAGCTATCATTTGAACTAGAGGAATAAATGTGCATTTCAGTAAGTCTCAGAATTTCTTGATACAGATATTCTTTGTCCAGAAAGGCAAACAGGAGAAAAGTAGAATTGGTAAGGATAAGATTTCTGTTTAGTCTTAAACCACTAGCCACATTCTGTGTATTCCACACTCAGATCTGTAAACCTTCAGACATATTAAGATTAATCAAGGATTTATTCAAGTTCTACAGTTAGACTCTGCATTTTGGGAAGTGCTTGTAAAACAGATGTTTTAGTTGTCCTTCCATCTTTTAACCTGAAAGTTACTCAGTTTTCCCCTATATTGTACCATGCCAGTGGAAAGAGGAGCCAAGGTCCCAGAAACAGCTACAGCATGGGCAGTCAAATGAAGTAGCTGGATCCCTGAAATGCCTTTGTTCTGCAAGTAGTGTAGAAGTATCCTTGAGTGAGGACATTTCCAAGTGATTTGTATTTGGAGTAGGACTTCCTGGGGAATTCTGACATAGCAACATGATGGTCTACAGGTAGAAGCTGCAAAGAGCTTTCTAGGCCTAAGGACTTTTCAGCACCTGCTGCCCTAAAATTCCCATTTGGAACTGTATATGGTCTATTATGAAATCCCATCTTGGTTCCTAAGGAATTGTCAAGAAGATGGTAAAAAAAAGCAGTGGCATAGTCTACCTAATCAGACAGCAGTATCACCCCCTGAGTGACTGCTCAGGTAGTGTATCCTGCACAGCATTTATTTGATGCCGTGACACCTAAAATATTTGATAATTTATTGTAATTCAAAGGTTTTCAGGACTTGAATTGAAGAAAAAAAAGGAGAACTTTGTGTTAGCTATTTATGGAAGAAGAACAAGAATCTCTATTTCATCCAGTTTTACTCAGATCGATATCGTATTAGCTCAGCAGGCTAAGGTTTACATGTTGTGCAAAAAATTCAATACTTCTTTATGTAATATTCTGAAAATTGTTGGCTCTTGCATCTACTTAGATAGCAAAGGGAATAGCACTGTCATAGCAGGGCCAATCTGTTGAAGACTCAATGCAGAATCACTAAATATGTCTTAAAAATTATAAACCAGTGAGTCATGGGGAATCTTAAAGCCTGTCTGCTTTAAACAAAGTTCTCTTCTGTTTGTCATTTCAAAGAGGCTTCCCTACAGGAAATGGGAGGAGGGAGGCTCAGAGTACCATAACGTGGTAGCCTTATCCTCCTTATTTTCTTGCAGTTGAGAGCAACAGTAACAGCTATAATGTTGAAAGCCATCATGGGAAGAAGCAGGATCAGAGTTGTTTGCACATAGAAAATGCAAAAGAAAGCAAAAACAAATACAAAAACAAAAACCTCCAACAATTGGAATGCAAACATTATTTTATGTTTTCTAAAAGCCACTAATGGTAACAGTCTAAAACTAATTTCTCTCTCCAAATAATAAAACTATGAAGCTTTACTGATTTCTAGGTTGACGAAGAATTCAACTCATATCCTCTATAGGGTGTTTCATTCTATCAATGCTGCATTAAACAACCTTGGTGGGAAAAGACTGAATTGGCAGGTATTTTAAATGCCATGGGATTGCCAAGGCAACTGAAGACTAACTGTGGCCAGAATACAGATAGAAAAGCACATGTTGGCAGCAAGAGCTATAACATCTGAGCTTCCTCTTTCTGGCAACTCTAGGGCCTTACAGAAATGTGTAGCTTACATAATAAAGTTATTCCAAGCTGGAACTGTTTTACTTGTTGTAAAATGCCAATAAATGAGTAGAAAATTATGTTAGCTGTAGATATTCTTTGAACTGTGAATAATTAGGATATATAAACATTTTATATTTTAAACTGAAAGTGTAATGGACTTCCTAGAGACATGACAAGGTGTTAATTTAAGCCTGGAAAGCCAGTGGTGTAAGCATTAGAATGATGCCTCATGATTATTTTCATGATTGAACTCCATGGGTGGGGTTTACCATTATCTTTTTTTATTGTTTGTAAGCACAGATGTACCACCATTCAACAGCCTAGGGACCTATCTGTAGGGAATGCTCAAGTGCTAGAAGGCCGCATATGTTGGTTGTGAATTGAGTAGTTTAATTAAGGAAAAAGATTATCTCACTGCACAGGAAACCCTGAAAAATATCAGAATTGGGTTTATACATTATTAACACTTAAAGAGATCATGTATATGTATGTGTGTGTGTGTGTGTGTGTATTCTGTGACATGGAGATATACTTAAGAAATCCTTGCTCTTTTAAAGGGATTAAGATTTTACTCTTAAATTCTTTTTACACTGTTCTTTAATATTGAACATATGGGCAAAAGACCTATGAGGGTGTGCTGAAAGCCTAAATAGAGGGGATAAAGAGTCATTGACTGTAGCCTCAATATGAGTGCAAAAATGTTTTTCAAAGTTTACTATAAAATTAATAGATTATCTGCAGTATTGAGCATAAAACCTGGCAGGCACTATTTGAACTCCTCAGAGTATCTTGTATACTGGGTGGGCAAATCAAGCCATTCAGTTGTTCTTGTCAGAAATAGGTTCTTCAATCACACTTTGGAAAATACTTGTGGTGTTTTGTACATGCAATTTTGTGCATCGCTGGCCTCTCTGCACACTCTAAAGGACAGTTTTTTAAATCCTGGTTCTTTACATTTTCAGAGGTTCATGGAGTGCTGTCTGGAGCATTTTAGAAGTAAGATTGCTAGGGTAGGATGAACAATTTACTGTTCACCGCTTAGTTATTGATGACATTGTCATTTTGAACTGTTGCAGAGGTTCACTGTTTCCTGCTGAGAGGCTCTCTTTGGGAGGATATTGTAGTGGCATCTATTGTTATAGTAGGACTGGTAGTTTACTATTGTATCCTGTCTCTTTGCAGTTGGTCCACACATCGGGCGTTATTGTGGGCAGAACAACCCGGGACGTGTCCGGTCTTCAACAGGGATTCTTTCAATGGTATTTTACACTGACAGTGCAATAGCAAAGGAGGGATTCTCAGCAAACTACAGCGTGTCGCAGAGCAGTGTATCAGAAGGTCAGTATTTATCTATCCCACAGAGCTTCTTGGAAACTACTCTCAGTTATGTCTTCTTGCACACCAGGTGTTGCCTGAAGCTTTAAAGAAACCTTAAATAAATAAGATGGTGGGGAAGGATTGGCTCTGTTTTCCTTTTTGTCTATCTTTTTTTTTTTTATTTTTAAAAAGAACAGCTGCCCTTTGAAAAGCAGTGCAAGAAGCAGAATTCTCCTTACGGTTTTATTCCACAGTATTGCCAGGAAGTGGGGATAATTATTGTGAAAAACTGTGCTGACCACGGGAACGCAGGAATGCAGAGCAATTGAACACTTGCATTAAAACAATGAAACACGGACAATGAATGCACTATCCAAAGCTGCCTTTTATTACATGGAATAAGCTTTGATGATCGATTTCTTGAATAAAAAAAAACCATTTAATATATGTGTGCTTGTTAAACCATTTCATAAGCTGTCTAAGCTTTGTTCCCTAACTCATATTTTTTCCCCAGTTGCCTGATTTTCATGCTTACCCTTCGGACAGAGAATAAAACAAAGTGAGGAAGACACATGAAAAAACAGGCTGTGTTACACCACATCCTTGCAGATTTTCTTGCTCTCCTCAATGATAAATCACGCACTTTAAATCAAACTCTCTCTTCTTTCTGTGTCTTACTGAGATTCAAGCAGATTCACCCATATTTAATCTACTTGTCTAGTCAAAAAAGGAACAAAAGAAAAATGAGCAAACTGAAGTAATCCCTGTAACTCGCCACCTCTCCTCCACTCCTTGCCTCTTTAATAGCTTTCTTATGCATGCATAGCTAGGAAGAGGGAATGTGACATACCCAGCCTCTGTGGATGGGAATCTGTCTCAGACTGTACTTTCAGCTAGTTTGGTTGCTCCCTATGTAGGTGCTGCTCCTATCCCTTCATTAGCTAACACAGGCCACTTGGGTCCCCCTGTCCATCTCCTCCACAGTCACCCTCCCTGGGATGTAGATGCATCATCACACTGAAGTCAGAATTAATAATATCTGCTACACTGGGATGCCTTCAGCTCTTAAGCACAGGACAATAGAACAGAAGTCAGTGTGTGTGAAAACCCTTTTGGATGATGAGGAAACATTTTATATGCTGTAGACTTAAGACAGAGTGAATCCTCTCACTTAATTTCAGCCACCCTTTCTCTTTGTGTTGTCAGTACAGAGAGGGTCACCTCCAGAGGACAGCTCATTCTGCTTATCTCAGACATGTGAGATGTCCCTAGGAGGTACTTGTCCCTCTCAGTAGACTACAGGGAAAGCCAACATATCTAGATCAAACTAGACACTTTTTAGATATTTTAATATGACTCCCACCTATCGTGTTTTGCATTCTTTACAGTGGCTTATGGCTCTCCTTCAGATTTCAAGCAGAGGTTAATTTACTTTGAGACTTACCCTAATGTAGTTCTGCTCCAGTGCTTCACCCAAGGCTCCTGAAACACTTAAACAGCACAGATTTGGGGGAAAGGGTCATACGCCATGGAAAACACAGCTGACAACAAGTTTGATAATTGAGTTATGGGTCAGTCTAACTACAACTCCTATAAAATACCCTTTATAACATTTCTGAATGTAAATTTTTGGATTCCTGGTAAAAGATTTAAACACTTTTTGCAGAATATTTTAATTTTCACTTAAAAATAGGAAATTTGTTTTTTTAAATCTCATTTGTCCAACTCATAGATGTTGAAACCTTCAACTCAGCACCCACCCCTCTGTTAGAGAAACATCAGCTCCAGAGAAGGTGTGATAAAAAGGAGTGCATATCCAACTGTCAGGGCCTCCATTTCACACACTGGTATTTTATCTTAAATTTCTAATGAAGGAATTAATTATATTTCTATAATATGAAGTCTCTGAACAGAAGTATAGGCACATGTTTGTTTCTCCTACCCCACTTCTGACACGAGGGGAACATGAGCACGTGGGTGTGAGGATCTGTCTAAAGCCACTGGCCTCTCTTGCTTTAGTAGAGGTTGGAGCCTTTTCTGAAGACCAAGAGAAGAATTGAATCTCCGTGCCCTACTAGCCTTTGAACTGTGATTAGTTTGAATAGTGATTAGGATGTCAATTAATTCTAAATTATCTACGTAATTTTTGTGTCAACAAAAAAAGATTGAATGAAGATGATCAACTCGTTTAAAATACACCACGTTACAGAAGAGGTGGTAATTCCCTTAGGTCAATAATCTTCTGGCCTGGATTCAAAATTCGTTGCTGTGTTTCACTCCAATGTCTAGGATCCAAAGAGGATGGATAAAATTTTAACAGTATTTTTTAAGCATTTTGTACTTTTTCTATGGAAGTAAATAGTTTTAAAATCAAATTATTTCATACAGTCATCTAGTTTGTCTTTCCTGAGTTTATGCATAATTATGAGATGAACATACATTGTTTTATGTTATGAATCCACAGAAGGGTTTGTGCTAGCCTAGAATAGAGAATTCTATTGTCCTATATTGAAATGGCTAAAATGCTGGGCTAAAAATATTTGTATAGCATTATTACTGCAGGAATCGCCATGGCAACTCAAATGACAGTATTAAGAATGACACTATAAACCCAATACTGCCTCACTTAAAGTTGCTAAAGTATTCAAAGTCACATAAAAATAAATTCTTTAGATATTCATATTCAAAGCAGGAAAATGTTCTCATTATTCAAAGTGTAAATCAAAAAGCTGACCATAATAATGATGGTAATTTATTTTTCTTCAGATTTCCAGTGCATGGAACCACTAGGTATGGAGTCAGGAGAAATTCACTCTGATCAAATCACTGTCTCCTCCCAGTACAGCGCTATCTGGTCTTCGGAAAGGTCCCGGCTAAATTACCCTGAGAATGGATGGACCCCAGGGGAAGATTCTATCAGAGAATGGATACAGGTAAAAAAATAACATTTTAAAGATATTATTAATAATACTCTGTGGAGTTTATTGAATGTGGAGGATGAAAAAGAAAGGAAAAAAATAACACAGTAAAGTACTTCTACATAATTTAAGAGTCATTGCAAGTGAATATCTCATATTCCCTATTAGACACACAGAAAAAGACTTTACTCCCAAAGGTATAGAAAAAGAAAAGGTCAGGAAGATTAATTCTTCTGTTTCCCACATCTATTGTTTTTTCAGTCTTCTGGGCACAAATAACAGAGATTTTGGTTTAGTGGAAAAGTCAATATTAGTTTAACATGCACTTAAAGTGGAATGTCCCAGTAAGCTGAGCATGTGCTATGTCTCTAGCTGATTACAGTTAAGCATTAATACAACATAGTGTTTTCATGCACTCAGATTTCACCTCAGAAGACCTATGTCTCTTCTAGAACATGGTACACACAGAATGAGTTCAGTGGTCTCTGCCTAGTGGCTATTCTTCCACATCCTTAAACACAACATTCATTAGCAAGATAAGCTGCCTTGGCTTTGTTCTGTTAGTACAGGAGAAATCCTGCAAACATTTATTGCCGTGAAGAGGCTCCTTGAGTTCAGTCAGTCTGTTTGGGCTTGTTTTTTAGTATGTTTTATCAGGTCCATAGCTTAATGGCACATAACTCCTGAACAGTTTAAGATTATTCATATGAATTGCTGAATACAAAAAACCTATACTAATGGGCAAGTATTAGCATCATTATATGAAGAAAACCACTGATTTGCCTCAATTGTACATTGCCTTACACTGCTTAGCTGAAACCTACATTCTATTTCTGTTGGCAAAAGCTAAGAGAAATGCTTGACTATATTAGATCTATATTACTAATATTTAAAACTTGTTCATAGATTTTAAACATTCCTCCTGCTTCTGTTGTTTTCTATAGGAAATTACTAACTGACATATAAAAACAATGCCTTATTAGCCTTCCATACGAATGTTCACACTGGTGTTTCCTGTGAGGTTTGCTGTCTGCCAGAAAGCTTAAAAACATGTTGAGCAGTAGTTAGTAAAGGGAAGAAAGAAGGGGAAATCTCTCATTTCTGATCCTTGGCACACAACGGGACTCTCAGGTGTCCTGCTTGGGGGCCCCTGTGCATCCTGAGCTCCTGGCAACATGGTGATCCTGTACAATGGACCTAATCAGACTTCAGAGTGGCAAAAAAAAAAAATCTGTTTATCCTTTTTCATTACTGAGGAATAAACATCAAAATCTCCTCAACCTTATCTAAGTGCAAGGCTTGTTATTAATCATTGCCACTTGCAATCCTTGGAATGCACATGGAAAAAGGGTGGAATGCACTAGAATCAAATTCCATGTGTTTCATCTGGTCCAAGGACTGCCACTTTTTCTTTGTTTCCCTCTTTTCTGCTGTCACTTGCACATTTATGACTGGATAATCAAAACAAGAGAGCTAGTCAAATCTCATTCATGTGTTCTGTGTGCTTATTAACTTTATTAAGCTATGATAACTACATACCTATATATATAGCTTAATCCTTTCACTTAGAACTAGATCTTTCTGAGAAAAAGTTTCAAAGGACTTTTTTTAACCATTAACTTCTTTAATAACAGACACAACAGAATGCAGGATACTCCAGGGTTTATGCTTAAAACAGCTCAGGGTTCGTCAGGCCTCCTGCCCATGAATTTCTCAGCCTCCTTTGCCTCCTGCCATAAACCAGAGCGCCCAGGGCCTGAAACAACCACTGAGCAGAATTTTTAGCAGCTTTATGCTGCCTCCAGCTACCACATCAGCCAAGAAGTTGGTGATCATTTGCATGCAATCTACCCTTGGGCATCTCCTTCAACTGCCCAAGGCCCATGTGAAGGGACTACTGTTAGTAGTTTCTACCACTCAACTTCTGTAGCAGAAGCAACCAAGCTAAGTTCAGAGATTGAGTACACCATCCCCTGGCTTTTCACAAAGTACAACAGTTTAACTTATCTTTGGCTCTGATGCATATTTATTGTGGTTTCATTCTATACTAACATTGACAATTCGAACTTCCACTTGTGTTCTAAACGCTTTCCTGTTAACTGACAATCTTGAGATGGGTGCTAAGGGCTTCAGACCATCAGGAACCTCAATAGCAGGGTTCTTGTGCCTGTGAACTGCCATCTTCTATGAAGTCTTGATGCCACTGGCAGTAAGTGCATATTGCAAGTTTGTGTCTGGATAAAATATTGAGATCCCCTGTTTCCTCTGTACAAATATCCTCGGGAACAGATGTTCGTCTCCATAAGAGCTTACAGAAAAACAACCAAGGACATGTAACTGATAAAATACTCTGAAATTACCCATAGAAAAAAAAATTGTAACATTTTATAAAAGGAGGAAGGCACGTGTATATGAAGGACTGAGGTCACTTTGTTCTGCTTTGTTGTGCGTGCTATTGTAAACTAGTCATTTATGTGAACTATTTTCTTTTGTGCAGTACAGCATAAATGAATTTTTGCTGCACAGAGCAAGAACTCTAGAAAATATTCAATGGAAAGAAAAAAAGGTGAAGGATACAGCAATGCTGAACTTAGAACTTTTGAAGTGAAAATTTCTGCCTGTATGTCCTTGTCTGAAAGACAGAGATTGTGTATATCAGTTAATCATTAATTTTTTCACAATTGCAGGTTTCCATACCTGCACACACACTGCAGCTGGTTAAACAGTGATGTCTGCCTTTAAATTGATAATATGCATATGCAACTAGGGCATATATGTGAACTATGTACAGTCATACATGGGCAAAACAGCTTGAAAAAACAGCTCCAAAAACTAATTTCTTCAGTGTATCATTTTTTTGTATAAGGGAAATAATATAGTTCTCCTTTCCCTTCCTTTTACCTCTCCCTTGAAGGTTAATGTTCTTGTTAAGACAAAAGAAACAGAAAACTTCAGTTAAGTAGCAGCCAAAAGAGATTGGTATCTTTAGAGGATGTCTAGAGGGCATGTGATATGATTGTCTCCTTTGAGGTGTTGAAGTCTTTTGGACCATTTCGCTGAAAATAATTAGGAAAATCGTGTTGGCTTGTTGTTAGTAATGAATTTGCATGAATTCCATCTGTGGACCTGAAACCTATTCTTTGGTGGAAAAACTGGATTGCTCCTTTGTGGCTGACAGGTACAAACTACCGAGTCCATCTGAGTGCCACCTGCTTACAGGGCTCCGCTAAACGAAAGTTGCCTTTCCATTTATTTCTCAATTGTTTGGATATAAATGTCAAAGCTTAGATTTAAAATTTTCGTAGCACAGTCACACTATAAGTCTGCACAGTACTTTCTCCATTTTATTTTTGCCCTCAGACACACTTTTTAAAATTGATGGTCTAACTCGAAATTTGGAGTCATTCCTTAATCAGAAACAGAGTCACTCCAGATTGAATTTCTTCTTTAAAAACACATTAATAAAGTCTGTGGATTTTCCAATATGAATGGAATAACAATATGCATGAGGCAAAGGCTACCAAAAATAAGCATGAAGGTAGTTTATTGTCATATGGGATGTTATTAACATCTCAACCTTAAGCTCAGCCTACTTGTTTATTGCACTTATGTTTCGCACACTTGACTGCCCTTCAGTTTGAAACAGCGTAATCTAAAATAAAAAATAAAAACAGCCCTTTAATTTAATCAAGAGCAGGGAACTGCCATTGCAATGTTAAGTCATTGTCCCTCATTAACGTATCCTTTCACAGGAAAAATAGTATAGTGTTTCCATTTATGTAATCTGAACAACAAACATGTTAATAGGTATCAATTACTAGCCAGTTTCAGTGCTTAGAACCAGTAAGAAGGCCCATGCGAGGTTTTGACATCTGGTTTTAGTGAAATTGTTCCTGTCTGTGGTATTTAAAATTTAAAGAACTCCTGTTATTGTGCAATTGGGAATCCTAGGGGAGTACAATGTTAATGAAATCCATAACGTGCAGGGATTTTATGATTGCATTTTCAAGGCATTCCTTCAAAAGGGACAACTGATGTCTGCCATGGCAGCAGTAATTGTGTTTTTACAGAGTAGATTTAATGTTCGCATTTAAGAACAGCAGTTACATTTACACTCATCTGAAAAAATAACATGCAAAATCTCTATATTTAGGGAACTTTGCATCTTATTTCTGAATCCTTTGAGCAGGAGCTCCAAGCCATTGTGCATTGCAAACCCTTGCCCCTCAGGGATGCCCTGATGGGTTGTGGCCAGCAGCCCCAGGGCAGCACAGGAGTCAGGGGAGCTCCAAGAGAGGTGTCTTCAGCTAAAGATACTTGA
Organism: Pipra filicauda; assembly: GCF_003945595.2. Taxonomy (NCBI): domain Eukaryota; kingdom Metazoa; phylum Chordata; class Aves; order Passeriformes; family Pipridae; genus Pipra; species Pipra filicauda. The sequence goes on from NW_024104310.1 coordinate 2,568,178, forward strand.
AACCCATGTGTGTGTGGTTTTGAGAGGAGACTGATTGCCTATTACCAGGGTCACTGGGAACCTCTGCTACCATCAATCCTCATAATGGTGTGGGTTTTCAAACTCACAAGGAGTAACACCTTCTGGGTACTTTTACTGCAGAATCTGTATGTTTTCTATCATAACGTTTCTTCTAATGCGTATAACACAAATCTTTACACTCCCACGAGGTTGGATGATAGTTTCTGGGTGGCACAATTTTTCTCTTATCCTGTAACAGTGAGCAAGACCTCCAGCTTGCCCAGAGAGCAAAGCATGTTTGTTAATAACACAAGATCTCCAGTTCATATTATGTCTGGGGTTGGACAAAACCATAAATCCAGTTTTAAGAATCCTAGTATCAGATCAAAACTTTGCAGCCATAAACCAAAAAGCACTACTCTGGTATAAACACACTCTGCCAGTTCAAATTTGTTCGAAAAGGTTAACAGGGGGTTAACATAAATAGACATTATGCTCTGAATTTGGTACTATCTGTCATTCTGCAGCTGACATAAGGCCATACACTAAGGTGAACTCCTTGTTGTGCGTTCTGGCTAATTTGACATAAACGGCTAATCCAGCCCAAATTTATACTGCTGGAGTTTGCAGCGGGGCACAAACCTGGTATCATATGCAAACATCCAGACTCAGAGGTTGGCACAAGCAGCAGGTTTTGTCTGCCTCCCTCTGGCCTCTGTCTGCCAGTCTTCACTTCATCACCCATCCCTTTGGCACCTTCAACTCCTGCAGAGTAATTCTAGTCCTTTAGAGCAGCAAGCCCTAGGAATACCAGTTGATCCAGTGCAGAATTCTCCCTCTGCATCTTGCAGCATTTAGGGGTCTGAAGAAAGGCCAGAGAGGTAAGAGTAGGTCTCAAAAAACAACCTGGGAGATCCCCCTTGCCTTCACTGATTGAAATATCAGTTGTTTACTTAACACTAACTCTCCCTCCTGTGGAAGGAAAATATACTCCCATGGATTTAAAACATTTCTATGTATACACTACTTCACCAGAATTGAGAGGGAACTCTGGGGTGGAATTTTCCTTCCACATTTGTCTTCATTCTTTTACATTTTAACCTACATTCTTCATCATTTGCTCCTTTGTAAGCGAAACCCAGGAGCTCCCTTGTAAGCGAAACCCATCACTGATATATACAGGTATATAGATTAATACAGGTTTATTCCCATATCACCTCTGAAAATAATCACAGGTCATCATTTGGTGTCTTGACATTTTATCGGTGTCGTAGCTTATTTCCTTATCAGATATTCACTTAAAAATATAGGCAGTATTTATATATGCTGCTGCGCAGCATGTTTGTTTAATTAACAGGTTTATTCCTACATCAGACAGCCGTTTAGTCTGACTTTACCAAGCTAGCTTATCTAAATATTTCACATGAAAGCTCAAGGAAGTGGAAGTCAACAATGCCTGTTATTTTTATTATCATTTCTGTTTCTTTTGGAGTTTGATAGTGAAGTGAAGTGCATCATATTACTGCATAGAATAACATGAAAACTGGGAAATCTCAGCCTCCCAATTCTCCTGGCCTTTGAAGGACTGCCTGAGAGCTGGAGTTCAGAGGCTTTGTGGTGGGGCTTGCCCATCATTAGGGAGCACACTGACATGAAAGCACAAAAACTGTCAGTCCTTTGTCTTCTCTACCACTTTAGAATACAAGTCATTAGAATACAAGTATTTGGTTCATGTCATTTTACAGTTCATAACTGCACTCCAGAAATCACAAAAAGCAGAGCTAGCTTTGTGTGGAAAAGTGTTACAGTTATCTTAACGGCCTTAACATGCTTTGCACATGGGCAAAGAATGACAAAAGAATATTCCTTTCTGGAAATCACAGCCAGTACAGACTGTGACACAGCACAGAACCGAGGTTAATTGACCCAGCAGGATACATTCGTACCTTTATTTACTGTGACATGGGAATAAATGGTAGAGTTTCACAAAGGCAAGTACTGAAATTAGACAAGAGGGAGAAGGAGAAATAAAAGGGCCCTACAAAGTATGAAGGTTTTTTGATTATTCAAAGTGCTTTAAGAGCTATTTTAGTACCAGAAAGTTCCCAGCCATAGATTTATCACTCTGGGGAGGCTGAAGAGATGCTCAGAGAACTGTGCAAAACCATTGGCAGCCTTATTGCTCCAGAAGTGCAGGTGCAAAATGCAGTTTAGAGTAAAATCCTCTCTACCTCCCTCTGACATGTTTCAGCATCAGCCCTAATACAGAGCGGAGTCCTGTGTGGCTTCAAGCAATCCTGCATGCAACATATGGAGGAGCAGCAGAAGTAGAGCCCCTCTGAGCTTCCACTACCAGCCTAATCATTATAATAGTTTCGGTTCTTTCAGAGGATCCATTATGCAGAGATCTGGGTAGTTTGTATGTAGCTCTGTAATTACCTATGCATCCACTTCCCAGTCCGGCCCTACATCCCCTCAACGGCTGCAAGACAGATGGTCCTTTAGAGCTGAGATAGTGAATTAAAAATGTGTCCGGCAAAAACACTGATTCAGCAACTACTAAAATAATTTTGTAGATTTACCTCACTTTCACTAGTTGGTTGCAGGAGATAAAGAAATTAAAATCCTTAAATTGAAACTAAAACTAATTTTAAATTAACCGCCACAGGCTTGTTTTGTTTTGTTTTTTAAATCACATCTTGTACTTTTACTTACTTTCACGGAAATTAAAGCCACTTAAAAAATTCTGTACAAAATTATTCTTCTCTCTCTTTTGTTTTTGTTTTTATTTTTTCCATTCATTGGGTTCACATTTGGCTTGACTCAGAATATTTGTTATACTTTGTTGGTTTTCAAGCTGCCATCGTGCCATTCTACTTGGTATGGGAGCTCTCTCCCAGATGGCTTGCGACCCCGTGGGGTCTGAGGCAGCCTTGCCCACCCAGCTACCAGGCACTGCAACACGTCTGCTCCACCGCAGCCAGAACCTTCTGCAGATGTCAAGGAAGGTGTCTCAGAAGGAGATTTTTCTGAGCCTAGCAGAAATAATTAATCTACAAGACTAGGCAGGTGTCAAACTGAGGGTGAGGTAAAGCTCAAGGCTAGAAGTTAAGTGGCTAAGGCCAGTGGCGAGAAGCACTGCCTTGGGTAGGAACGCGCAGCTGAGGTGTGTTATAATAAGCAGAGTTATTACTGAGCTAAAGGTCTCTGTTCTCACGGGGCCGACCCTGGGCTGGAGATGATAGGTGTACTGCTGAGTGCTTTGCAGAGACAATTATGCATTTTTATTCACTCTTTCCACACCTGCACCATAGTATGAAGCTGTAGAGTTCATGAGTCCTATGGGCCTTTCCCCATCCCAGCATCCATGCTCCATATTTTCTGTTGCTGAGCTATTATTTGCCTCCCCTGTCTTTCTGTCATCCTGCCTTTCTGTCCCAGTTTCTGTTCTACCCATTAGGTGACATTTTCACAGCAGTAGCAAAATAGGTAAAGTGGAAGGATAAATGAGATTTCTTCCAACTGGTAAATACCTGCCCTTCAGAAAGCAATTTGTCTTCTTTCAAAAAAAAAGAAGTATATTTCAAAAAGGAAACACTTCATTTCATTTTGGCTTTACCTCTAATGTTTTCACTTGGGATTTTTAAAAAAAGTCTTTAAAAAGGCATTGGAAAAAAATTCCAAAGCTGACTGACAAACAGAGAAAATACAGTTGACCAAACATTAAGCTGAGGTTTGGTTCCTCTGTTTTCAGGAATAATTGGCTTCTCATCAGAGAAGCACTGTTTACACGTAACTTCCACCAACCAGCTGTAACTGTATAGTCTGGTCTTTCTCTTCATTGCAGGCTTTTGTGTTGAACGCTTTAGACCAAACTCATTTCTGGTGTTGATCCCCTGAAGCTGATGAAAGGATCAATTTGCTCTATCACATATAAAACCAGGGTGTATTTTAACTGGTCAAATCTAGGTTATAGATTATTGTACTAAAGACTAAAGTGTCTTTCAGCTTTAACAGACCCAGGAGCAGATTCTTCCATTGCAAATCCTACCAACTTCAAGCTATTGACTGAAGGGTTAACATAGCACAGAATAATTTTTAAATGCTCTTATCAGGCCTTAAAAATTACCTGTCCACAGGAGTGCTCCCCCCCCTTTCATGATATGCTTAACTACGAAAATACACCCTTGTGTTTATTTTAAAAAGCCACAGCACTTAAAAATCAATCGCTTTGTTCTTTACATAGCTGGAGATAGAGTAACTTTTAGATAGGCTAGTGAGGGTACACAAACCAGGCATCATTAGCTGGCCAAAGAAACCCTGAAAGTGAAATCCCTGCGGCTTGAGTTTGAGTGTTTTGCTAAGGGAAGGGCAGAGCTGGGGACAGACAATCTCCCTGGTTTGTTTCAGCACCTGAGGGAAATTGTCTTGGTAGTCACTGGCCTGTGCCATCCCTTCTGCTGTCCCCCTTCCTCCACCAGCACGGGACAAGAGTACCACTCTCAGCAGCAGCACTTCCAAATCACAACTTCAGAAGTATTTCATCTACCTGTGTGCGTTTCCTCAGAGCTATGAGGGACATACCAGAAAAAGTGGAATAATCTTTGCATGTGCAGCCTGTCACTCATTTTTCACCATACATTTACAGTACCCTCACCGCATCATCTAACTGCAGGTACCTGATGTTTTTCAAGAAGGTAGCAAAAACTCATATTTTGAAAAAGCAGTGACTTGCTTGGTGACCCAGTAGTAAGTTAAAATCATCATATACAATGTGTATGAAATAGAAAATCGAATTTTGGTGCAACAAAACTGACAGTTCCATTTAACAGAGAATAAATGAATGCAGACTGCTGTGGATGAATGACTGATTTAAAGAGACTGTGATGATTTTCCAAGATGAGAAAGCTGATCACAAGAAAATACATACATTTCTATGTGACACAGGTTATACGCCTACTCCAATTGCCAGTGAAATTAGGCTTAAAAAGTGTTATATCATAGACACTGGCACTTTTTCCTGATTTTGCTGTGATTTTTTATAGAAAACCTAAAGTCTGAACTTTCAGAAATATCTGAGTGTAGTAATTTCCACTTATTTTAGTGGAGCTGGCTCTGAACACAGGGATTGCACTGTCAGATCTATCTACACCATCAAGGTGTACTGTGTGAGACAGCAGAGGTTTAATTTTGCATATTGTATCATCCCTTGCTTAACAGCTTCCTAGCCATTAGCATAGGTATGCTGTGAAACAGGAAGAAGCAGAAGTTATTACTGTGTGTTTACACTTGTAATATTGTACTTATATTCAAAATACCAAAATTATAAATCAGTAATAATTTTCTGCCTTTACCCTCTGATTTTAACAGGACAGCAACTGGCAAAAAAAAAAAAAATTCTACAAAAGAACTTAATAGGCAAAATTCAGTGTTTTCTACCCAAACCCTAGTTATTCATATGTGAAGAAGTCTGATAGAGAAGCTTTGGATTACTTGTTTCCCATTTGTGCATTAGTTGCTCAGTACACTTAGGAGAAAGAAAGTCCTACAATTATGCCCTTTTCTCAGAAAAGAGTAGTTCTGCAAGTATTGCTATAGAGTTTCCCTTTTCTATAGTTTCTAACACAAACCGGGGAAGGTCACATTCAAACTGCGCTAAATAGTTGTCTTCATTCCAGATCACAGGATTAAGCTCAAGTTTAAAATTAAATGTAAATTACAAATAAGTATTCAGAAAACGTTAATTAAAAGTATTACGTTCCTGACTCATTTATTGCTCAGCAAGGGTTCCTAAGTATCTTAGCTGGAGAAAGGGGCCATTCAAATTCCCCCTTTTTTTTTGACTAAGTCATTGTACATGTCTTAGGTTATCCATTTGCAAGTTAATGTAGTGCTGAAGCAAAGGTTTTCATTTTAAAGAAGTAATATTTCACAGCAAGATATGTTCCTGAAAGATGTAAAACAATCTTTTTCTGCAGCACTGGGAGTCAATCAGCCTTTCTTCACTGCTACAGAGAGGGTTTGAATGGCATAGGATGCTGATTGCTTAGATCCCAGAGCCTATAGAAAACCCAATACGATTACATTTTCCTCCCTTTGTTATCAGAGTTTATTGTAGCTTGGTGTTCAGGTTTTAAGTAGTTTTCAAGTAAGAAAAATAAATTAAGAAAAAGGTATTTTCTGAGTCTTCTGAATAACAGTTGTGTTGTATCAGAGCACCACATGAATGCAAAAGGTAGAGCTTGCAAATGAATAACATAAGGATCATTCCCTATCACTGCATGTGCACTGGATGCATTTCACACAACAGAGAGAGCCCATTTCAGGGGAGCATTGCATTGCCTTTGCTTGTAAACCAAGCTTCTTCAAAGACCCACACTACAAGTATCACACAGAGCTCGTGTACCAGTGTCAGTGCTGCTCCCGGCCCACTTGCAGCATTTCTCTTTCACATTTGATCTTTATAGTTTCCATACTGGAGCAATTTGGCTTGCTGAATTCTGGAAATGTCTCCAGTTAAAATGCTAGTGTATTAACCTGCTGTACTGAGTCTCTTTTGTTTCTCTTTACCAGAGTGCTGCTTGCCAATTTTTACGACTACAGCAGATTTTACTATTCAAACAGAACCAGATGGAACACCAGTTCAAAGAACATGTCAGAATTAAATATTTCTTTTTTAATTAGTTGCTTCTGATTTATGCAAAAAAAATTAACATAAGAGTGGGAGAATGTGCCATGAATCCAGATGCAACACAGCCCACACAAGCATTATCTTTTCTCTGTCAGAGGCACAGAGGCTTTTTCTTTCATTATTTTCTTGTCTTTTCTTTTTTCCTTTTTGTTTCTGGATTTCAGTTTTCTTATGCTTTCTGCATCTTTTCTTTCTTGAACCAGCTCCATAATGATGACTGAGTTTATCTTATGTTCATCAGTCACACTTTTTCATCACTATCTTAAATTCTCTCTCATAGAAACTGGTTGATCTGCTTCTAAAAAAAATTATTGTACTCAATACTGCAATCCCAGCATCAGTAGCTCAACATGATAGCGTCCTTAGACTTTACTCCTTGTTTTCAGTTGAGGGAATCTTTACACTTATGTTTTTTTTCTGCTGCGGAAAAGGACTTAAGCAGAAGGTCAAGATTGTGAGGAATATATATTTCAAATGCTAGAGAAAGTTCATTTCCCTTTTGCTGCCAAGAATTCCTGTTGCTTTGGCATGAATGTTTGCTCATCTCTTCTTTCATGCTTCCCCATTTTTGCCAAGTCACATAAGCATCACTTCAGTAAAACATGCTGACTGGGGATAGTTGTTAAGCACAGACTAGAAGTTAAGCGTGTGATTAGCTACTTTCCCTTTTGGGGCTCTCAGGATGTTGCTGTCAGGGTCAATGAGAAAGACTTCAGTGACTCAGGAGAGATTTTAATAACAGCAGTATTTTCTCCCCACTTTCTTTATGGAGCTGCCACAAGTATCACTGAGAATTTTGCACAAAGATCTGAGATAGTTTACAGGCTTAACTATTTTCGCTTAAACCCAGGATGAATATTTACACCCTGTAAATAATCAAAGAGTTGTGCTCTTGTAGTAACTACTCCTTTCAAGGATGAAGACTCTTGGAAGTAATTTTCCAACCAAATTAATTAAACTATTTTCAGAATTTCTACTAGAGCCTGTGCCATTTTTACTTAGCATTGTAATCTAATAAGTAAAGGAATTAAGTCTTAGTTGTATATACATCTTGAGGAAGCATGATTGGTCAAATCAAAAGCAATAGTTAATAAAAAAAAGATCAACTCTTGCTTAATTAAATATTTGACAGAAGAACAGTGAAGCATCACAATAGTTAATCTGACTCAGAGCACTGTATGCTATCTAGGGAAATGACACGGTTCTCTAAAAATATTTACTTTGGTATGTTGTGTCAAGTGATGGATTGTACAGCTTTTCAAGCCACAAGAGATGCCCACAACAAAAAGCTTCCTGTTGTTAATCAAACTCCAGCACTCGGTCCTTTATTTTCTCAGGCTGTTGAACAGACCTACAGTAGGCGTGTTAAAAGCTGGCAAAACTGCTCCCTTGCTGCAGTTCCCTCAATGGCTGTATTTTATTTAACAAGGAAGATTTTCATTCTGAAAATAAGATCTTCCATACTTCGACATGGTTATGTATGACGACAGGAAGCAGCAATATTAATTTCAAGCCGTGTACGTCATGTGTTGTTCTTTATCCAGCAGTTTGCTAAGATTTGCTACATGATACATTGTACAGAGCTAAATGTTATTTTTTTCCTTCTCTTTAACTGGTCTCTAGTAAAATGCATATGCCATCCCTTGCATATCTATGTCTTAAAAATGTGTCACCTACTAACATTTTTTGGAGACAGTAAGACAGCAATAAAAATATATCTCCTGGATGCTAAAAGATATTGCAGAATAAATAGAGAGGAAGTAATTCATATGTAGCTAGTGCCTTGCAAAATGCTCTTGCAGGAAAGAAATTAATTTCAGAAATAGGAACAAGAGAAACTTTTTTCTACATGAACATTTCTCTCCTGGAAAAAAAAATTGCACACTTGAGATGCTCCTCATTTCTTTTAAGTTAGAGGTCCATTCCTATAGACAGTTCTGCTCCCACAGTTGTACTTATGAATAAAGACAGTCACACTGCAACACAAGCAATTATCAAAGGCTATGTTTTTGGATAAGACCCTAAGGCATCATTTTCCAAGAGAAATATGCTTTTTAATCAGAATGAAAGTGATGAAAATTTGAAAAAAGAACTAGCAATGTACTGCAGTTAGTCAAAGATGAAACTCTGGTCATGGTAATGAAATGTCAGTATTTCAGGTTTGGAGACATCTGCCTATCTCAGATCACAGCCATACAGCTTGTGGTAACATACAAAATCACTTGTGTTCTCTAAAATAAATACCAGATGTTTGTTTATCATATGTGCAGAAACTTAAATGTCAAATAATTGCAGGGAGATGCATTTGATGTTCATCTTCAAAAGTACTGAATTTCATCACCACCTCTCTCCACAGTCATTTTAATGTGAAACACAAGTTCTTGAAACAAAAAGGACAAGAAGGCCAAAACAAAAAGCTAGTTATTAAAGATTTGTATTACTATCTATTACTATAGTTGGAGGAGCCTGGATCTGAGAAAAATGGGTAGCCTCTGGTCATGTTAAAAGTTGGACCTTCTTTGGAGGTTCCCCTTTGACTGGAACTTACACAGAGAGTTGATCTCTATAAACATAAGCCTCCAAAATGCAAACCAAGTCCTACGTGTTTGGTGACACAGTCGTTCCAGAGCTACTACCCCCTGCATTGATTCGTCTGGAAAACATGGAAAAGAGCTGTGTCTTACCACAGCCACACTTTGCTACCTTCAGGTTCCAAAGGTTACTAGCAGTTGATACAGTTGAATTTCTACTCTGAGCAGTTCCTATGACATTTAGAATATGTGTTTTATGGACAATATTTACATTTTATAGAAAGCGAGGTTTTAAAAGACATTGAAACAAAAAACAAAATACATCACCAAGTGATTAATGAGGGTGAGCTTAACAGCCCAATAAAATGTGTCATGCAGTTTCCAAGGTAGTGTTCTACATAATTCATTTCTATCACCTTACTTAGAGAAGAAGAGTATAATACATTTAGAGCTTGATTTGCAAACATACTTAGGCACAACAGAGGGGTGCTCAGTGTTGCAATGCTGTTTGCATGCACCTGGAGAAGAGTGGTGCCTCTCCGGAGGCCACTGCAGCGAACCATCAAAGGGAGGAAAATGCCTTAAGCCCTACCTCTCTCCTGGACCTTTTCACTGACACAGAACTGAAAACTCCAAGAGACCCTTCTGCTTCTCTGCTGCTTAGCCTCAGCTTTCTTGTTTGCACTGCTCCTTTCTCACAAAATTACACTGATGGAGAAATATTATTCTTTTTTTCTCTATCAGTTTGTGAACAAACAGCCCCTGGCATGTGTCAGGTCTGGGGTTACAGCTTCCTTTTGCAAGGGGTTTAAAGCTGTGCTGAACACTACAGCTGTCAGACTCCAGGCACTCCAGGAGAGGACTGCTACTAACACAGTTCCAGTTTTCAAGAAGCACATAAAGATTTGTTGACCCAGAGAGACCACATCTATGTGGAGAGGAGTTCTCCCTAACAAGAAGAGAGACATCCCTCCTCCAGTACAGTCTTACTGTAGTTTCTGTCTTATGTCAGTTACTGGAGGCAGGAGTGCTAATGATGATGCCTTTCCTTCCTTGCTTGTAGGCAATAAATTAAAGGTCCTCTCAGAGTCTCTCTCTCCCCCCCGGTGAGAGAATCCTGCCATCTTTTGAACGTGAAGATAGATGTCTATATCCCTTGTGTGTTCAGGACTGAGCCCTGGGCAGTGAGATTGATGCTGCACAATATTCAGTGCCCAGGAGTTAAGAAGATGTATTGAATCCCAAAATTTGGGACCAAGCAAAATCTGGGGACCTGAAGTTTTCTAATGGGACAAGCCTGAGACACCTGAAGGGTCTGCGACTGGTACCAATTGTTAGCTCAGGCATCAAGTAATCAAACCTTTCCCTAAGCCGTCAATGTTAAATTTTAGCTCAGCTTCAAATACCTAGAACTCTTGTAATAGGCCATTGCTTGACTTTATTCACAATGAGGTACTTGCTGTATATTAAAAAGCCCCTACTAGAATAATTTCAAATCAGTTGGAATGGTACAGGCTTGGGACCCTAATCATTTCAAAACTGAAGAGCTGTTTCAGATTGTGAGAGAAGCAGATCATTTAAATAACTTAGCTCCGCACTCCCTCAGACTTCCAGATTTTCAAGTGCACTTCAGCCTAGAAGTGAATGAGGTATTGGACATAACTCAGTGCAGCACACTTTACAATCAGCAGAGTACAGTTTGGAGAGCATTTGAAGTTAAGCTGAGATTGCTCAGCGCAATGATGCCCAGATTCCCCCATTAACTTTCAGATTGCAACAATCTAACATCTGAGACTCTCCAGTTGCTTTAAATCACTTGATTGTTTTTGCAAGGCTGGGATTTTTTTGATTTTTTTTAAGACTGATTTTTTTTTTTTAATCACACAAAACCAAGATGATGCAGTATTTCACCCCAAAAGACAAGGGCTAAAATGTTAGATATAGCCTTTACCAGCCTTAAAAACTGGGGCAGGGGTTTTGCCCTCAAAGCCAGTTCTATCTGTCACACACAAGGCTGCTATTCTTGTGTTGGAGGACTCCAAAATGCCTTGTATATGACATGGGCATTGAAAGAGCAGACCCTCTGTCCTCAGTGCCACTTCCTTCAGCCTTTTGGGAGAGAATGCAGAGCATGTTGATTTAACTGCTCCAGCGCCTTTGGATATATGACATACATCCAGGAAAAAGGATGCCTGTGGGACACAGGACACATATATTCTGCCTCCTGTGTACTTTGGAAATAATGAAAAAGCTTGAGACGTTCATGGGACAATTCACTTGATAAGGGTTAATTCAACCTATTATTATCCTACTGAACTCTGGACAAGTGAAGTTTAGGGGGATAAATTACTCTGATTAATATTTTGCGAATAGTGTGATTTTATCATGAAATTAAATGGCTTGCTTTAGGAAACAAAGAGAAGGTTCTAGCTGTAGAGAAATAGGGTGAAGAATTTGATTTTAATTGGTTTGTTGTTACAGCTAAAAAAAGGGTTGTACAGAAATGGCAGACATTTCAAAGCTGTGGTCACCAACCTGACTATGAGAAAGTTTTGTGTCTAGTGTCAGCCATTTGGCAACTGGACTCGTGCACTGAGACAAAGATTTCTTTTGCCAGCAGAACTGACTTTAGTAGTTGTGTTCCTATACCCCACATCATGCTCCCAAATATACTGATATTTCTTTGATGCCACATGATGAACTAGATGAGGAAAAGATCTAGATGGCAAATAACGAGGAGGAAGAGCAAGATTAGCATTAAATCACTTGTCCATTTGTAAAGGAGAAAGAGAGAGAGTGAGTGAAAAAGAGTGAAGACCTCTAATGAGCATTTGTGTGCACACCATGGCATTCATTTCTCCAAGTTCAAAATTACATTATTTTCTAATGATAGAAGTCCACTACATTTGACAGTTGGAACAGAATTATTACACTTGTGCTAATGCTTATTTCTGTTTTCTTCAAATACATCATACAGTAAAAGCAACTAATTTGCCTTTTTCCTAACTAAATCACACAGTGATTTGTAATTATCTTGTGACTAACTAATACATCATGGGATTCTTTTCTTCTCTTCTATTTGCAAGCAACAATTTCCTGAGTTTTAGCAGAATTCTTGTTATCATTCCCTAAGTGCACATCTTTGACATTGTACTATTAAATTTCATCTGATTTCTAATACTGCAATCCTTAGGGTCACTCTGTTCTCACTGCATGAGTCTCCTCTGTATCGACAAGGCCTTGCAGACTTGTGTCCTTAGCAAATTTCATTAGCATCTATGCAAGGTGGTTAATGAAAATATTAAGTAAGGTTTTTCACCAGACTGGTCCTTGGGGAATTTCTCTAGTAACTTCTCTGCAGTCTGTTGGTTCCCACTTGCACTGATGGGGTCTCTGGTTGCTCCCTCACAGAGAAAAGAGAATTCTCTGGCATGTGAATAACCCTTCTGGCTAATTAGGCAAATTTTCCCATCTTCTGTGATGGCACTGTTTACAAAACAGGCGATTATGTCTATGTTATTATCAACAATATTTTGCAATTTCCTTCATACAAAATCCTTATTATCTTTGTAAAACATGATGGGGTGGAGGGGGTGCCATTTCTGCAGTATTGTTGTCCTCTGAACTGATTGTCTTCACATCACAAATTATTCTCTACCCCAGGTAGATCTAGGCCTTCTCCGCTTTGTTTCTGGAATTGGGACCCAAGGAGCCATCTCAAAAGAAACAAAGAAAGAATATTATCTGAAAACATATCGTGTAGATGTCAGCTCCAATGGAGAGGACTGGATTACACTGAAGGAAGGAAACAAACCTGTTGTAAGTATTTTTTTGTTTGTTTTTTTTATCATTCTTCAGCGAAGAAATAGTCTGTTGAACTGTTTAGTTACTATCAGCTGTTTAAAAAAGAGGAGTAAGGTATCAGAGGTTTGGTCAGGTTGATCAGGGTTAACAATTTGCCAAATCCAAAGCCAGCTATTGTCTCAACAGTGATGGGCCACAGAAATTGTCTATGCAAACCCTAGAGCAGCTGAAAGTGGTACAGGGTGCTGCCTTATCTGTTGAACTCACCATAACTTGAGTGATTTGTTTCTTCTTCCTGGAGTGTTCTGCTCTTTCCCAGCTTGCCAGAGATTTTCTGTGTGACCTTGAGAAAAACATTATGCAGAACCTTTCAAAAAATGTGTTCCTCTGTTATCTACAGTGAAGTTCTGGATATGCAACGTTTCAGCACCTCAGCTCCCTGTGCGTGGCCATGCTGTCTTGCAGGAGTGCTAGCAAGTGATTAGTGGTTTATTAGACTTCCAAGTATCTCAGTGATGGGGGTCATGCAGGCAGATGATTAGGCCCATCTTTCCATCCTTATAGATTTTTATCACCTTTCCATTTATCGGCACATTTGCTCTCTGTGACCTCCCAATGAAACAGCTTTAGACACTTATAAGAAAATCTTCATTATCCGCTACCGTGAGCATAAAGCTTATTACTGAGAAGTCAGTTCTACTCCAGCTCTCACATGAATAACCCCAGTGAGGCTGTGCCTCCCTTCCCACCTCACTCAGGATGTGCCTGGAAGCAGCATCCCCAGAGGTTGCCAGGGGCTGATGCAACTGGAAAGGTTTGGTGGTACCTCCCTTCAGAACAGCTTTTTTGTGACCCTTCTATGAAGACAGAGAAGAGCTGTACAATATCAAACTCTATCAGTGTAATGCTATCTAGCTTTAAATATTTGGTTACTGGTTTGTCCCTGACTCATCTGTAAATGCTCTGCCAAGTCCACATTTATCTAATCAAAATGGTAGTAGTATTTAACACATACACCTTTCTTCTTTGAAGCATTTTGTAAAACAATAAAAAAATAAATACTGAAAGCTTCTCTTTGATAGGTATTATCCTGGTTTTACAGGAACTTCAGGTCAAATGCCACAATGTGGGCACTGTACAATGATATGTAAAGCTAAAATAACTGACTTGCCCAAAGTCACAAGAGGAGCCAGCACTGTGGCTGGTATGAGACACATGGTTTCCTGGCTCTGAATTCTGTAATCTGAACAACTGCTTCTTTCAAAATCAGACCATGCCTGATTTTCATTACCAACTTCAATTTGTAAACTCTCCAAGAGTGTATTTTACATGAGTTTCTCTTGCACATGCTGTCCTTAATTAATGAGAACACTTCCTAAACCTGTGTCACTTGCCCAAAGGCTTTATAAAAAAATTAGATTTCTAAAATGGCAATATTTTGCTGTTGATAGAGACAAGAAAAAACCATGCACCATTCTCTCTCTAATGTTTTAATTCCCATTAAAAGTTCACAGCTACAGATCTCTTCAAGGCACCCTCACCTTCGTATTTTACTAACACCTTATAGGAAGCTGTGTACTTTTGAGAAAAAACTCATTTTCTCTGTCAGATGCAAACTTCGAGAAAACTACAGGAGGTCCTCACAGAGAAAAAAGTTGCTGAAAAGAAATGTAGCTCCATTTAAAATCTCTTACTAGACGTTAAATTACTTGAGATGTAACTGAGCCTGATGAGTTGACAGCTGTGTGCTGTTGGTCACCGATCCAAATTAGTGCAGTTACAGTAAGTAACAAACAGGAAAGTAGACAGTGTGTGTAAGAAATGGGAGAAATGTCCCATAAAAGGAGAGGGGTTTGTATCCATGGAAAACAACAGGAAATCGGTCTTCCCTATGTGAGGAAGAAGCAGGAAGCTGAATCACCTTCTTTGGATTAGAACATTGCAAGGTTTCAGCTCTGCTAGGAAGGAGCAAGTCTACAGGATCCTCAACATGAAAGCACAGCCCAATCCTGTCCCTTCTTGTGGAAGTTTCATTGTTCATTTAATTTGACTGCCAGCCTCAGGGGATGCAGGGAAAGTCTTAAAGCCTGTTATGTAGATTTTAAATAGACTTCCATTCAGTATGCAAGGAGAAAAAAAATTCTGAGTACTTGTTGAAAAGGATTTGAAAACAAGAGGTTGACAAAGCAAGGTTTGCATGATATCCTCTGCAAAACTTTTAAGCCCAAGGACAGCAAAATAATATGTTTTTATCCTAACTCCATATAGGATTTTTTTGTGGTCTAATTGAAATCCAAACCTTTAGTTTGAGCCTGAGGTTCTGTAGCTTTTGCATTGTTCTACGAGTGTACTAGAGATAAAACTGCCCTAATGATGGGGCATTGAGGGATTCTTCCAGGACACAGAAGTCCTTGGGTGACAAAGACCAGCATATGTCATTCCTGCATATAGATCTGGGCATTGGGAACACCTTTTTTAGTATCACTGAACATCTTCCATCTTCATTTTTCCTCCCCAAGGAAAGCTAATCTGTCTGCAAAAGTTGTTTTAGGAGATTAAGGAGTTTCCCATGCAAGTCTTTTGTCTCAGCCCCCACAAAATAACCCTGGTTAGACTTTATATCATAACTATGTGTAAAACACAGAATTGTAAACAACATTTAAGAGAAAGTTTAACATATATATACTTTTTGTTTCCACACAAAGGTGTTTCAAGGGAATAGCAATCCCACTGATGTTGTTTACAGACCTTTTGCCAAACCAGTTTTAACCCGGTTTGTGCGAATTAGACCTGTGTCTTGGGAAAATGGAGTTTCACTGAGATTTGAAGTCTATGGCTGCAAAATAACAGGTAGGTCTTGGGAAGAATTATAAAATCAAGGGAATTTATTGTGCTTATGCTGTGAGTTTTATTTTTATGAGTGAAATGCATTTTCACAATCTGCAGTATGGTCTGAATCTAGAAATTTAAAAAAAAAAAAAAAGAAAACACCACAACCCAAACATTTAGTGTTATCTGACTGTTGTTCTGACATTATCTTTTAGGTTTAATTACTTTCCTTGCAATTACTTTACAGGTCCATGCAAATACCTGAGATACATGGATATTTTGCAAATTCCCATCTTAGTTTTCCTTCCTAACCCCCCAGTCCCTCTCTCTCATGCTTGCTATTCATAGGTCATTCTCAGCAGGTTTCCCAAGGAACAAACGTACATAGCTAGATACAGAAGCATTGCGAGGTACAAACACTCAGATCTGGAACCTATGCAAACAATGGTATTTATAGTCAATAATGATAAGTATTGGAAAGCAACTCCTTTATATCACACAGTTTCCTATCAAATTTTTTTTTAGAAATCTTTTTTTATAGTTTTGCATTTCCTATACTTCCTACAAAATGGAGGTGCTTTTATACGTAAAGTAAAAATACGAGTTATAGATGAAAGAAAATGTTAATGAGTTATTATATTTTACAAAGCTAATTTTTCTAGTGCATTTTTTAGCAATTAACATAGTTCATTGGAGTGATTTTTAATACTTCTAGGGCTTTTTTTTTCCTTTTAGGGTTTCTTTAGTCTTGAAAATGTTTCTTAGGACTGGTTTTCCTACAGCAGGAAAATAAGATTACTAATTACTTTGTTAGAGAATTCCAGGTCATTCTATGAAGTCTTTTCAGATTAGATGTCAGCAGGACTGCTGTTACATTCTATATTGGAAATCTTCATTCCTTGTTAGCAGATACTTCTAATTTACTTTTATCTAGGATCATAAAAGAAGCAACTATTTAGCTTCTGTTTCATCTGAAAAAGTCTGAGAGACCAAGGAAATACAACAGGAAAATCTCACCCGCATCAATAAAATTGTATTTTACAGAATCTATGAAGATTTCCATTTCCAATGCCACCAAAATAAAGCAATCTGCACCCAGGTTTTGGCTGATTTTGGAAGTTTTCTCTAGGGAAAGATTCACAAATTCAGATGACCCTGCACTCTTTGCCTTAGCTAGAAGAATAGAAAACAAGAATAGAATAGGATTTTCTGATCCTTTTGGTTCCCACTAAGCCAAAAATACTTGTGGTATTTTGGTACTTCCTGCCAAAACTAGGATGTGCAAGTTTGAACAAATGAAAATTATATACAAATTCAAATAGATTCTTTGGGATATAAGAAATAAATAAGTAATTACTTATGATAGTTGATTTGACTGATGTGTCCTGTTTCTGTTTTATTGCTTGTTCAGATTAACTATTTAATTTATTTGGGGCTTTTTTTCTCTGTAGATTATCCTTGCTCTGGGATGCTGGGTATGGTGTCTGGGCTCATTCCTGACTCTCAGATTACTGCATCTACTCAAGTGGATAGAAACTGGATCCCAGAAAATGCTCGGCTCATAACAAGCCGTTCAGGTTGGGCGCTGCCACCAACTACTCACCCATACACAAATGAATGGCTTCAAATAGATCTTGGTGAAGAAAAAATAGTGAGGGGTATAATTGTCCAGGGAGGCAAGCACCGAGAAAACAAAGTGTTCATGAAAAAATTCAAAATTGGCTACAGCAACAATGGATCAGATTGGAAAATGATTATGGATTCCAGCAAGAAAAAGATAAAGGTAAGAAGAAAAGCTCTGCACTAAAGAAAAGTTACATTAAAAAAAAAAGTTTACATTACATTTCTATGCATCTGTCTCTGACCTTAGAAAAGGCACACAGCTGGGACAAAGCCAAGCAGGGGAACTCCAAGGGCAGCAATCCTGAAGGGGTGCTGTGAGAGCCATCCCATGCCTGAGGGCAAGAGCTGGCCTTGGGACATTTACCTCTCTCTGGCAGCAAAGGTTTTGCTTATTCAACAGGTAGTTCAGGCTTGATTCCTGACAACTTGGTGCTTCCGTGGCCCCCAGGTTACTGCAAAATCCCATGCAATGGGATTTAAAAGTATACTCTAAAAAACTAAACTCCACACTAAAATTGAAAGTGAACGAATTTATTTGAGACACTGAATTACTTTTCTTTTTATCTATTTTTGTCAGAGCTGTAGAGTAAGAGTGGGGTTATTTAACTCAATGGAGTACCTGTTGTATTTCTGGACTGCCTATAGATTGCTCTGAGAGTTTCATAGGCTCTTTGTAATGATCTGATCCAAGTCCCTCCAAAAGAAAGTGAAGAAGTTTTTGACAAGTTATCCCCTCCCAAGTGAAAAGTACTATTATATTGTCACAAGTGAAGCATCTTGGCAGTTGCTTGGGAATAAAGGGCAGCTGGTTCATAGGCTCAAGCAGGAACTGAAAGACGTTTACAGAGGAGGACCAAATGAATTGCTGGGTTACATGCCAAGGAAAATGAGTGTGGCCCAGAAAAGCTTCTGGGAATGTACCTGTTTTGGTTTGTCTTTGCATGTATGTGTTTCAGGATCTAAACTGCACTGTGTTGAGCTTGTTTATACCAAATCTGATTTTAATCTTCCATCCCATTTTGTTATCATTGCTCACAAAGTGCATTTTTGCCTCAAAAGGCGCAACTTGTTTTTTAGTCTTTCTACGCAGTTCCTTGAAGAAATGAGTAGGCATGCTGGTGCTGTAGTACTGGGATGACCAGGCAATTGCATACCAAAATGTACCCTCAAAAGGCAAAGCATTGTGGTGCTTGGCAGATGGAAATCCTGAGAGTTGCTTCATATCTCATCTGTGTTAGTTTGAAAATTAGATGTAAAAGCTGTTTTGCTATACAGACTCATCCTTTGGACAAACCTGTGTTTCCTTAAAGGAAAAGCTGAGTGGGCCCATGGATGTAGCTTTTCCAGGCACATTTGGTAAATATTGGACTTCATTCTCTCCTGTTTTAATCGCACTGAATATGTCTGCATTTTCTCACTTTTTATCATTTGTTTGGGGGATTAAAACTAAACGGATTCAGCCTTTGCAGTCATCTCCTTTCTCTCGTTACCATGAGTTTTGACTTCATCATAAAGTGTGAAGGGAGTGTAAATCAACAATGGGATCTAACCATTTTCGTTCTAAAATAGATGTTGTTTTGACATGTACTTCTACACTGTGGCTCAACGAGGGAAAAAAATAATGCCATATGCTTTCAAAGCAGCGCGCCGTCTGCTGCATGGCTTTCTGTTTTCTAATACAGGCACTTGCCATCATTGTCAGAAGTTAGAGTTTGACAAGAAAACTAGTGTGCTAACTAATGCACTGAACCCATCCCCAGCTTTCATCACTACCATAAATTAACTTTCAAGATTAATGGAATGGAGAGGGCTGGAATTCGAATCTCTCGTGGCATAATTATAATCATTCCTCAAAATTCAAGATATTTAATAAACTTTCTTCCAAAGCACAAGTTTTCTTTAAAGAGAATCAGATAAATCCCATGATTTGTGAGTCCGATGGATTTAAAATGTTAATACTGGAATGTAGTATTTTTAAATGTGAGTAGAGCTGGATGGGACAGCATGATATAATGAGTCACAGCAGGAACATGGATTAGAAACAGCCCTGTTATATGAAATGAAACACGTCATTTCACTTGGTTAAAGTCATGACTTTCAATAAACAAACAACTGCATTTTAGGAAAAAAAGAGCAGTGACAGGCTAAACATAACAATAGAATATGTCCAACGGGTGAAACATCACCTTGTTTCTCAGCACGATCTTGTCATTCATGCCTGTAGGTCCTTTCACAAGGACTACCATAACTCCTTCCTCTTTGGCTGACCCAATTTCAGCAATTTTTGAGTGTGCAAAATGTTTCCCCTGCAGCCTAGCTCAAGCACTCAAAGGAATGAAAAACACAAATCCCCAAACTACCATGCAGAACTCCATTTTCATGTCATACTTCTCTCCTCCTTCCACTTTTTCTGGGGACAGGGTTGGTTGGTTTTGGTTTGGTTTTTTGGTTTTGGAGTTTTTTTGGTTTTTTACACTTCCTGTCATCATTTCTGGTACAAGACACTTCAGAACATCCTGTCATTTGGAACATCCTTTTAAAATTTTTCTGCCGTGTTTATTTTGATTTTAAAATATGTTAGGCAGAATTTTTTCCTCTCACCAGTTTAGCTTCTCTTTTGTTTAACTATTATTTATTATAACTTATTTTTGTAGGGAAGGAAAGCAATTTGTGTCACAGCCTGTATAAAAGACACTCACAAAGTGAAGTTTTGCTGTATACTCCTCTCTCCTCTCCCACAAAGAATATCGGTGTGTTTTAAATGAACAGTCAAAATTGAATCACAGGCAGCTCTGCACTACAAAGGACAATGATTCAATATAATTCTAGATGCCTATTGAATTCTGATGTCTATGTGTCAGTACTCCAGTAGTGATGTCTTTTATAAATCAGTTTTCATTATTATATGTTGCTATTAAGACTACTATTAAAAAGGGAGCAAGGATTCCTCAGATACATGTGTCTGTCTACTTTGTATACATAAAACGGCATTCATTCTTTCTCATGTGGTAGGTGGCTTTTCTGATCATTTGCACTGTATTGTTATTCAAATATAATAATATGCAGTTCCACGTCAATTAGATCTGACAGGCCCTCTACACATGGATTCTTGACAACTGTCTTCCAAGCACTGGCAATATACTGGGTCAACCAGTGCCCCTTGAAGGCACCTTGGAGGTGCAATTTCCCTAGGAAGCAGGAGAAGCAGCATTATGTTGAAGTTATTTTAGTTGGTCATAGTCTACCATCACCATTGGTTTTTACCATGTGCACTCTATAACCAATGGCCAGAAGGGATTGTGGACCATTGGATCACAATGCCGAGGTAAAAACAAGCAAGGCTTTTAGGACTTCACTGAACATACAAGTCACAGTCCAGTTTACATATGCTGATTTTGTGCCTTGGGAAATACAGCCAGCTTTTTTCCGTGGCATCTGTTTTCTCTGTTCCAGATCAGTAGAAGGAGTTTGCTGCAGGCTGGGTTTTGTTCTCATCCAAAATTAAGAGCATCTGATAGTTTGTTCCTGAAGAAGGCTTCGGGTTTCACAGCTATGAGTTAGAAGTTTCTTATAGTAGTGCTTCTAATCCCAAATTTGAACTGCAGTTCAAAGAAGATGGTTTTTAGTGTGTTGCCATTTTCCTAATTCATAGAAAAGGATGAGAACACTTTACTTTTACTTCATAGTTATATACATTTTCATATTTTGTACTTTAGAGTCTTCTGTACCTGATATTCTGAAGACATTTTTTACCACAAAATAGAATAAAAATAACTGCTTTTACCTATCTTTGGTTATAAAGTGTTCATGCCAAGGACTGTTTCTTTCAGTTGATTCATTCTAGGGATTGATCATCTTCCTGGAGGCACCTGAGGTGTTGCTATAAATAAAAATTGTAACATGTTCTATATGCAAAAGATCACTGACAAGAGAAGCTGAAGGTATCAACCAAATGCCATTGAGAGTTGCAGTATGTCTGAAGAACCCAGATTGTAACTCAGAGAAGAGATTTTTGTCTGAAATGTACATTTGCTGACCTGCCTTGCCCGTTGGATTATATCGCAGTTTTGTCAGGAAGCAGCTTTCTTCTTTCTTTCTTTTTATTCTTCTTCAATAGCAGGTTCACTGGAAGAACTCTTGCAGCTACTGCTCCTGAAGTTTAATTTATGCCTTTTGAAATAACTACAACTTGTGAAACTCTGTCACTGGGGGAAATCAGATTGAAATTTTCTCTTGAATAGTTGGATTATTATTGTAACCACTTAAAAGGTGACAGGATCTTCACCTCAGCCATTTTTTTTGCCTGAGAAGTGATGGAAATGTCACCCAGTTAAACAGCAGATCAGAGCATCATTTAAAAACATGTCTCATTAAACACTCAGCTCTTGTTATGACCCTCATGGATTGGTTGCTACTGAGTTTATGAAAAATGAAATGCATTACTTTTTTGAGAAGCTTTAGCAGTGTATTTTCCATTCTCATTCAGGGCAGGAATGCCTGCCACTTATTAATCAGTTAGAATCTGGCCTACTGCTCACCTAATTCAAAGACTGGAGAATGAAGGAAAAAGGATGAGTGTTGAAAATAGCTTTTGCCTTTTTTTTTTTAACAAGTAGTATTTGTCATGCTTTGCAGACTTTTGAAGGCAACACCAACTATGACACGCCTGAACTGAGGACTTTTGAACCTGTATCGACAAGATTCATCCGTGTCTACCCTGAGAGAGCCACACATGGGGGACTGGGGCTGCGAATGGAGCTGCTGGGCTGTGAACTCGAAGGTAATTGCTCTGATAGAGATGAATGCACTTTATTATTTTCATAAATACATTCTCTACGTGGTCTACTGCAGAAGACTGCTGTGTCTGCACAGGCAACACGTTGGACTCTCACTTCCATGACTGCCATTAGTGCTGTTTCTTGGCCTAATAAGTTCCTTCTCTGCAGACATTTGAATATGCCCAAGGCACAAGTATTATTCTTTTTTTCCCATTCCTTTGTTGAATCACGATTATATTCTCCACATGGTTTTCCGTTCCCTTAAGCAGCTTTATGATTATACTTTTGAGAATCATAGAACTATTAGGAGAGAATAAAGACAGGAACTTTAATTTTATGTTACCACAATACAACCCTGTAAGAGATGTTTTCTGATTGTGCACAGGGAGCTCTGCACTAAATATAGCGATTATGTCCCTCTATCCTTCAAAGAACCAGAAAGTCACACCAGAATCTATGGTGGGCAAAGATCACTTGGCTGGACAGTGTCTGTGCTGTTCCTTTTTGGGGGTAAAAGGGGACCTCTTTGTCCCTTTCCAAGCTTCAGTTTTGCAAGAGTATATAGGAGATGAAAGACCAGGAAAAGCAAAGTTTAGACATTTATCCTTGGACTGTGACATGAAGTCAGCTTTGATTCTTGTTATATAAACAATGATTATTTACTTTCATAGATAACTACAGGCAACACTATGCGAATTTCACAATTTTGTCTGGTGAGTGATGGTATAGTGGTGAGGTTTATAAGTCACCCAGCTTAACAACACACTGAATAGCAAACCATGTTATTTGGGGTTTCATGTGACACCTCGTATAGAAGTAGCGGAACAGGCTCCCAAGATGAATGGAAGCAACTGCTCTGCCTCCATTCCTTTCTCACCATTTCTCCCCCAAGGGGGAAGTGTGGGAGGCATTTGCTGTGAGAACTGAGGAGTTCTGTGTTGTTTTTTTTAGTGAAGGCCAGATTGAATAAGTATGCTTTTACTTGGCCCGGAAAGTGGAGAGGTTGGAAATACTTCTTAGTTCCTGCAGGAAGTCCTCATTTCCTGTGGGAATACTTAGTTCCTGCAGACTATTGTGCTACTTGCTCAGGAAAAAAGAAAACCCAGCACCTGCCTTATGTAAACTAACAACCTGTGGGCAAAGTCCTTCAGCCACAGGGCTCCTGTAGCCACCTAGACATCAAGAAGTGAGTCTATGGACCACCCTACAAGAACACATTGCTCAGTGAGATGGACAGTGAGATGCTCAGTGAGTGCTTTTAGGCAAACTGCAAAAGCAAGTACAATTTTTTTTTCCCGGGACTCTTTTTTGCATTTGTCTTTCTTCTATGGTGTACTTTTGATGTATGCTCACCTATAGGTCACCCATGTGACCTCACAAGTGAGGTCAGTTCACACTTAGCCATGGGAGAAGCATAATAAGAAAACTTTGTTGTATAACTGTATCTTAAGGAGGGAGTTGAATGAAGAGAAGTCACTTGAGATTTACTGAGCAAGAAAAGAGATGAGAAAAGAAGCATGGAGGTTAGCACAGAGAGCAGTAGAAATTAGCTCTCCAGCACTAATGAGCAAGGGCAAGTTTTGTGTGCTTGAAGCATCCCGGAGGGGCATATATGGAATGATGGCAGAGATGTGGGCAAGCTTGAGGCTATACAGGGACACAAAGATCAAGGTAAGAAATTTAACTGGATGTAGAAAGGTAGAGGGACCCGCCCCAGAGGGTTTTTTTATAGCAATGTGAGGAACAAACGCTCTGCATAATTCATAATAAGTACAGACCTTTTCTTTAACTGGGGGTAGATTAAACCTGTAAAGCATAGGTCTGAGTTTTAAAGAGGCATGTTTCATCCCAGGATATAGCTGCTTCAAAAACTAGCACCTCTCCTGACATTTTCAGGCCAAAAAGTCAGTGTATGTGATCTTGTGTGCACAGCAGGAACTGGGGGCAGTAGAAGGGAAAAGATGAATCTGCAAAGGACATGCATTATTGCATAACTTATAATGAGTGAAAAAGATTGCTAATGAAAATAACAATAGATGAGAACAGACAAAAGCCTAGATCACATTCCAGGAGTGCTTATCTTGAGCCAGGGAACTATATGTGCAGCATAAAACATAAACACAACACCAAATATCTGTATTCTGATTTTCCAGATGTGATATGCTTTGCAGATACTGGGCTACAGATGTGTTTTCTGGCATTTTACACAAACCTGAAGCTTTAACTGCACTAACAGAATTCAGACTTCTGTCGGTTAGGCAGCAGCTACTGGAAAGTCATCACCAGTGAGAAGCAGGCAGGTGGCCGGGAGGGATGACTGACATCACTGATGTCTTATTTATTTATAACTTCAACAAAAAACAAAAGAAACTCCTTCCAGGTCTCCTCATTGAGCACAAAGTGATTCTAAATCACACTACCTTCCTGCCGCTGTTACCAGGACTCTGCTCAGACATTTCCTCTCTTACATATGTTCTGCAGAGAGGTTTCTTCAGCAATGTGGTGGATGTTGGAGAATTACCAGCTTGAGCATGAGCCCCTCCTGCTCCTCTCTACAGGCCCACTGACAGGCACTTTGGCCAGCAATAAAATTATGGGGTTTCTACCCTCCACACAATCCCCCAAGACTCTCATTCTGCCTTGCCAGCCTTTCACTGTTCCTTCGTAGGAGCAATAAACACTCATTAGCCAGTGAATAGAGAGTCCGGGGCTTTGCTGCCCAACTCTGCTCAGCCCTTGATCTCAGACACATCAGAGTGCCTTAGTGCAGGAGTCAGAACAGATGCTCCCCGTTCCAAAGAAATGCTAACTAACCTGCAAGGTAGAGTTGCTTCAATCCTCAGATAGAACACGCGAAGACAGCATATGGTGTTCATCAAGAGGTTACTGCCAATTGCATGCTGGTTCTCCAGCACATGTTTTAACTGAATGACTGGATCTTGTTTCAGCTCCTACCGCTGTCCCAACCGTTTCTGAAGGCAAGCCCGTGGATGAGTGTGATGATGACCAGGCAAACTGTCACAGTGGCACAGGTGATGACTACCAACTGACAGGTGCAGAAACCATCCTCATTCCATTGCAGCTTCATTGTAGCTCATATCCATCAACAGCTAAATGTTTGCACTGATTTAATCACTCAACATTAATGAATATTGGTATGCAGTTCATATTGTTAGTGCTGCCAAAACATGGGCATCTGCCTTTTACATATGACAATACTTTTGATTGTTTTCTCAGCTATGTAATTTTTGAAGCAAATAACAGTGACTAGATGGAAGAGAGGGCAATTTTTGTAGCAGGAATTGTGTCTAATGAAATGCCCTAATCAAACTCCCTCTTACTAACAGAAAAGCTGGACAAACCTTTTGGAGTTTATTGCCTGAGATTGAAGAACTCCAAATATTGTTTAGATTTACATATCTGCTCCCTACCTAACATTTAGTATAGGAGTCGAATCTCATCCCCAAACCTTTCCCAGACAGAAACAAAACACATTTGTTTCATCAAAGCATACTTACACATACTCACGCTGCCAGAAATATTTCCATGAGCTTTTCCACCAACAATGCATTACAGCCACAGAGGGGCTAATGTTCTCCAAGCTGCCATCACTAGCAGAAAAATAGGGGGGGGAGGCATAACATAGTCTGCATCTGGAACAGAGGAAGCTTGCTAAGTTTCATATCCTCACAGTTTTGCACAGAACCACTAGTCCTTCTAGAGAGCTGACACTGCACCTCTATGCGTTTGATCTCTTCTTGGAGGTCACTTGTTCTGCAAATCTCTGGGTCTGTTTGATGAGATCTGTACATGTACATTAATTGAGTTTATTTTTAGATACAGCAACACGAGTTATTTCATCACTGCTCCCTGATGGGCTTATCTAATAAATGTTTATTGCTTCTTATATCAATGATATAAAATAGTATTAAAATCTGGCAATAGCTGTCCCAGAGGACATTGGGAAAGCTTAGGTAAGAGATTGGCTTTTCGGACGGAGCCAAGTAGAACATCAGGCAGCAGATACTAATGAGAGTGCAGTTTCAGCATCAAACCCTTTCTGAGTTTTGCCAATGTCTCCTGTAATTGCATGTTGCAAACCATAAATTGAAAAAAGAAGTCTTGAGTGGAAAAGACAGTGCATGGTCACTGTCACTGCTTTTCAAATCCGTGCCCCAGACGAATCTTATTCCCTTTGAAAACAGCCATGTGGGGAGTCTGACAAAATACTCTGTATTGTGTTTAAGGTAACTCAGAAATCTTTCAGTGTTTAAACATGGTAATTTATTAATCTTTTAGAAAAGAAAGACCCAGGTCAGGAAACACTGGAGCTTTCCTGCAAAGCCTTACATGGTCTGGGAAAGCCCAATAGGTAGAGACATATTTTACATAGATGGAGGCTGTATGAGGGGACAGAGAGAGATCTATTCAAGCACCTTCCATGTTCACTCAGTCTCTGCACTTCAGGGAGCTCAGGAATGCGTCCAACATGTCTCTTAGGGAAAACTCACTGAGCAGAAGAAAAACCTTATGGCAGTTTTTGCAGGTTGAGCTTATGGAGCAGTTTATAATCTCTAAGACAAAGGAACAGCCACTGGCCTTTCTGAGCACCAGTTCTTTTGGGGAACTGAACCTGTTTCAGTACTAATATTGAAAATTACTACATTGCCCTTCTACAAAGGTGCAGACACTTTAGTATAATTTATTATTCATGGCTAGGCTTCGCGAACGAAGATTTAGGAAGGCTCTATCCGTGTTTGTTACAGGCACGCTGGTGACTTATGAGGCCAATATGAGATAGACATATCTGATTGCAAAAGGCACAGCAGAAAGACTCCTTAGGTGGTGTATTCAGCAGGATACGATTCTTTCTGCATTGTCTTTTCTCCTCGAGAGTGATCCTGCGTGCGTTCTCAAAGGAAACGGCAGCATTGTAGATGGTGTGTCTCCAGGCCTCCCGATTTGAGGCCAGAGTAGACCAGTTATGATGATCAATATGACCAAGGCTGAGATGATGTTTCAGGGAGTCCTTGTATCTTTTCTTCGAGGCTCCTCTCTTGCGGCATCCGGAGGCAAGTTCACCGTAAGGCAAGATCTTAGGGAGGCGGTGGTCCTTCATCCTTGAGACGTGCCCTGCCCAGCGCAGCTGAGTTCTCAGTAACATGGCCTCAATGCTAGTGACTGCTGCTTGTTCTAAAACAGATGTATTGGTCACATAACCTGACCAGTGGATGTTTAGGATAGTACGGAGGCAGCGTTGATGGAAGCGTTCTAGGAGACACAGGTGGTGGCGGTAGATGACCCATGATTCGGAACCGTATAAGAGAATAGACAGCACTATGGCTTTGTAAACACTGATCTTGGCGCTTTTCTTCAAGTGTTTATTATACCATACTCTTTTATGGAGTTTTCCAAAAGCACTATATGCCTTTGCTAACCTGTTGTCTATCTCCCCATCAATCTTACCATCTGAGGAGATGAGGCTACCTAGGTAGGTAAACTGCTGGACTGATTTAAGCTCTGACTGGCCAATGGTGATATGGGGATGATGGAAGGCTTCCTGAGGTGCAGGTTGGTAGAGGACTTCCGTCTTCTTTAAGCTGACTTCCAGCCCAAAGAGCTCAGCAGGGTCTGCAAAGCAGGATATTAAACGTTGCAGAGCTGCTTCTGTGTGGGCAACAAGGGCGGCGTCATCAGCATAAAGCAGCTCCCGGACAAGATGGTTTAAGGTCCTGGTGTGGGCCTTCAGTCGCCTTAGGTTGAAAAGGCTTCCATCAGTACGGTATCGAATGTAGATACTGTCCTGATCATCGAGGTCTGCTGTGGCCCTTTGGAGCATCATGCTGAAAAAGAGTGTGAATAGGGTTGGAGCAAGAACGCAGCCTTGTTTCACACCATTCTTTATTAGAAAGGGCTCAGAAAGTGCATTGCCATATCTGACTTGGCCGTGCTGATCCTCATGGAGTGAGATGATCATTTTAAGGAATTTAGGGGGACAACCTAAACGTTTCAAAATCTGCCACAGACCTTTTCTGCTCACAGTATCAAAAGCCTTGGTGAGGTTGATGAAGGTTACATGGAGACCTTTGCTCTGTTCTCTACACTTTTCTTGCAGTTGTCTGAGGACAAATACCATGTACCAAATACCATTTGGTATTTGGTATAATTTATTATTACAACACCTAGAAACCCCAGGCAGTGGTGCCCAGTTGTTCTGGACACTGGAGAAACACTTCATTGTACCTTTGAAGTTACTTAAAACACTAAAATGCACAGAACTGATTTTACCAATAAATTAATTGTAAACTTGCTTTTCTTCTGCCAAAATCATTGAAGGCAAGTATGTAAGTCTTGTGGCCGGTTAAGGATATCAGGGTAGTGCAGAGGGGATTTCATCAGAACCTTACCCTCTTTTATCCTTTCCCAGTGGGAGTGTGGCACCCGCGTTCTCATGGGTATGACTGTTAGAGTTGCTTTCGTGACAGCACTTGCACATATGTATCACAGTGAAGCCTCCCTTGCAATTAACTGTAATTGTGCTGGAGGCCAGATTCCTTCCTGCTCTATTTGGACCCCATACAGAGCTACTCTATTTGCGTGGCTTATAGCATTTCCCATCAGATTATTCTCACAAACATAAAGCTGATACAGCTTGGGCATTCATTCTCATTGGAAGTCATCATAGTCATCCTTTCTATAATGCTTTAAGCACTTGCTTGCTGTAGAAAAGAGGAGCCATTGACTGGTAATCAGCACCCCACTGTGCATTTATAATTGTGCTAATTTCCTTTTTGTTTCCTTTATCAATAATTTGAGGCTTGCTTTAAAAAGTCAAGTATTTTAAAAATAACAATTAGTGAGCTTAGGAGAGGTCCATGACCCCACTCACCTCTTGTTTATCTGCTTGAAGAAAAGGACAAAGGGGAGGTCTTTAATTCCTCCTTCACTTTGAGACCTGCCTTAGGTTAGATCCTAAAGTCAGGCAATTCCCATGTACTTCTCTTGTGAGCTGGTCTCACAACACAGCTATGAAACAACATGTGAAACAACTGGGGAGGAACCAGTATGGCAGGGGCTGAAGGACCTCACATCCCTGATGTGAGAAACAACATGTAATGAGTAAATGCACACAGTAATGACTCCTAGGAGGTACCATAAACATCAGTCACTGACTCCCTGTGTCATTTGGAGCAAATCTGTGTCTATAAACCCAGGACAGCCACAGGGACATGGTGAGGATTATTTAGTTGGTGTTTGCAACAACTCCAAAGATATAGAGGTTTATTTAATGAAGAGTCCTTGTGTTCCTTTTTGATAGAAGAAACCAGACCTTTGATGTCGTATTTTCATGCCTAAGCTCACATACTCAGTTACCTACATGTCTAATAAAGATGGCAATATTTCAGGTTTATATATAGGATATTCCTAATGACTGCTGTGTCCTTTATTGTGTCCCATGTATCATGATACGCATAATTTCTTTTCCAGGTGGGACTACAGTGCTGAATACAGAAAAGCCAACAGTAATTGACAATACATTACAACCAGGTAAAAAAGAATTCTTTTTTCTTATTAAAACCGCAATAAATTCCATACCCAAATTTCGTGCCAGAGACAAAATAATGAATTGCAGCACTTCCTGACTTCCCATTCCTTAAAAGTCTCTGAAGTAAAGAAGCATCTGGTCTCTTAGCTCTGTACAGTAAATATTTTATTCCTTTCATCCACATGTAGACACAGCAGAGAACAAGATTTCCTTCTGCATCAGCAAATGCCAAATGCTGACAAAATTAAACTAACTTAATCACACAGTGCACTCTTTAAATGTGGCATGTCAGTGACACAAAGTGTGTTTGCAAACTCCGGGAAAACAAAAACAGAGCCACACAGGCCCACTCACTATTTATATCCATGGTTTTACAAAACTAAGACAAGTAAAGTTTGCCAGTTTTCTCCACCAGGGAGCTGGCAGTTTTACAATATTGTTTTCTAGCAAGTTTTCTCAAAATAAACTGCTACCATGAACTTGAAAAGGGAAAACCAAGTTGTCACTTGCGGCGAGTCCTTTTTACTTAATACAATAACTGGCAGCTTTTAAATTCCTTAGTTTGCTGCTTCCACAGCTTGCATACCATTTTTTTAATATTCTGTACAATTTACTGGAACTGGGGAAGAGGATAGATTTGGGCAGAAAAGCCAAACTCGAAAAACTGTGAGCACCAGTTAAAAATCCTTTGCAACAATAACTGTGAAGCAGTAGAGGTCAATTTTCAGTTACTCCCATTTCCTCCATTAAAGCACAGTCAGGCACAGTCTTGCAAATGATTTATTAACAGGGTGGGTAAATGTTTATCATTGTTTCCTCGACCATGTGACAACAATCCTCTCTTGCTTCAAGTGAAAGAAAGGGACTAATAATGCAAGTTTCCTAGAGGACAGTGATGGTGTTGACCTGATTAAGAGATAGAGCTGACTTAGCTAAGGTGTTGTTCCCACTCTCAGCCTCTGCATTCAGATATTGCAGAGGCCAATGCTTTTACTCTCCTCAAAATTTGTCTCCAGTGTCATCCAGCTGGCTTAGTCAGCATACACTATTTCTAGCTCTACCCTGCTTTATGAGCAGAGGGGGATTGTGGTGCAATGAGAAGCACAACAGCAAACTAGCCCAGCCTCATGGGACACCTCTCCACCCTGCTCTTCAACAGTCAGCCTTGCTGAAGGGCTGGAGGGCTGCTGCTGATCCCACAGTTTGGAAAGGGGTGCGGAATGCTAAGGAAGAAAGGATTCTGTGCAACGGATTTAGAGTAAAGCACTCTGGTTTTTATGTCTGAAATTACATTTTAGGTTTCTATTTTGATGAAATTAAGAATTTATTTACAGGAGGGTTTTTTAAGTATCTTCTAGCATTTAAGCAAACTGTAAATTTAGAAAGTGCCTCTGTGCAATACAGTTTCGCTCCCTTCTCTCTAGTGCCAGCTGAGTTTGCAAGTTGTGTTTAATCCCCCTGGCTTGGGCGGGACTCCCCAGTAACAGATTGGCTGTTACTGCCAGAGATTAAGATATTTCTCTCCTTACTTCCCTCCTGCACCACCTTTGCTTACTCCGTGATGTGCCAAGATTTTTCTCTTATAAAGGAGTTTCTGGGGCTCTGTTCAAAGTATGCCAATGTTACTTCCCTGCATTGTGCTGCTAGGAACCATTTCCTTCCGGGGAATAAGGGACGAGTTCACATCCCAAACTCCAGGCTCCCACATGGCAGCACATTACAAAGATCATAGATAGAGATCAGTCAGACGCTAATAAATAAGAATAAGGTTTCCAGAATCTCCAGTTTAAGACATAAAGGTTTCCAGCTGCCTCATAATCCCTCACTGAAAAGCAGCCAAAAAACTCCCAAAAAGGGTCAGACAGAAATTTCCCTCAACATGGGGAAACCCCTCCTGGCTTGGGGGTGGTGTAAACATTTCCCTCTGCTGAAGGGGCATGGCTGGACCTGACTGGCACGACGGAGCACATTGGAGTGAGGGGCCACGCAGCTGGGAGAGAGTCTGCTGTGTCAGCTACAAATAATGTAGTTTAAACTGCCCTTGAGGTTACAGGGCTGCTCAGGGGGCCCCTGGCCCTCAGCTGCCTGAGGATAAGTGCACTCCTTCAGCTATTCTCAAGCTGAACAAGGTATCAAGTTAACATACCAAGGACTGAACCTTCAGTTTTGGCCTTAATTCCCTCTAAGGTGTGGTTTACCTTAAGATGCTAATGCACCATGAGGTAAATTATGAACTCCAAGCCAAAGAGCTATTCCAGATCAGATGCAGTTTGCAGGCTCCAGTGGGTAACCCTGCACGAACTACACGGTGGCAGTGCTGGCCACAGCAGCTCATGCCACAGTGAGTAGGGACAGAGACTAACCAGCCCCCTCAGTAGCAGCACCTGCCATGGCACAGGTACTTTGCAATAGGTGCCAACGCCATATATCGCTGCCCTACTGCCTGAATTCAAGCCTGCAAATACCCCTAATCTTGTTATCCCAAACTAACATGCTTGCGTGTGTCAAAGCCTGAGATTATCCCATTCCAACCAGCTTTCATACACTATGGAAACTGTTAAGAGCAAATAGCTGGAAAGCCTCCATGTACAAACAAGCTTTCCATCGAGGCGACTTTTACAGTTCATTTCAAGGAGACCGAATTGAAAGAAAATAAAAAATTATTGTGATTTCAAACTGCTAAAAATGTTTAAGGATTTGGATTATTTTTTATTTTTAAGAGAGGATCTACTTTCCTCCTCAAACTTAAAGATGCCTTTAACAAATCTGTCTGTCAAGGTAAATACCTTTCAGGCCTCAGCCTTAAGATTTGCTAACATGTAGTCTTTTTGAACACATCTTTTTCAATTCTGAAGGACTATTTGAAATGCTTGTCTCCTAGCTATTTACATACAAAGCAAGCTGTTCATTTACAGTATGTGCTCTCAGTGTATAAGTCAAGTCTCTTGTAAAGCAGACTGTTCCAAGAAGTAAAGTACCTTGTTTTTTGAACATGTAACAGCTATTTCAGAAAAATATAACTAAGAAATCTTGAATTAAAATCTATGCTAAGAAATAATTTAAAGGTAAAACAGGTCTGATTCTAATTTATGATGGGGTAATTTTGCATCAGTACAGGGGTATTAAAGCAGTTATCATTTACTATCATTTAAGGTAATTCTGTGCTGCCAGCATAAGTGATATAAAAAGGTGAAATGCAAATATGAATCAAACCACATATACTACTTTGAAGTGGTCCAAATTATGTTTGTAATTTCCTATTTTAATGTTGATTTACCCTTTGGCGAGAGCATCTTATAAGAGAATTTTCATAGCATTTTTAATGCCATCTTGCTCCTTCTTGCCTTTTGTTAGAGTATTTATAAAAATATATCAAAGTCTGTGGACCACGAAAGATTGATGGACTTGCAAGAAACTCACTCAACTAGATTTTCAAATTACTTTCTTGTTCATGTGCAGTAATGGTCCCAGCTGTGAGCAAGATGTGGTCAAAAAGTACAGCTGTTGGTTATTTTTTGAGAGGATAAATCTGTTTTAATTCAGTATCACGTACCCTACATCTTGAAAAAGGCATATGGGATTTCATCACACCTCTCTCTTAGATTCTCATCTGAGCTGCTATTTGATTACGTAATAGCTGGTTTTCTTCATCCTCTCAATACACACAAACCAAGAGATCAATCACCTATTGGCAGGAGAATTATCCTAGCAGGGGAATGGGTCAGCGCTGCAGAGGGAGCACAACAAATGCTACTTGTCCCTAGTTTCCTTCCTTCCACCAGAGCTGCCAAGCTGTAGTTCAAGGACAAAGAGCACAGATTGCCTGTAGCTTGCTGTGAGCTACTGTATCAGCCCCCTGAGACCTTTAATAGAAGTGTTGAACTAGTCTATCTTTTGCTGGGGCAAATCCATTGTCCATACTGAACCTTAATGAACCTATCCTCATGCTACAAGTGTCCTTTATTAATTGGCTAGCAGGTCTGTCTTTCTTTTTATGAGTCCCTGGGAGAAGGATTGGAAGAGACATAAGAATAGGCAATAAGAGATGGCATGTTTAAGGAGCCCATAAAATAAGAGCACTCTGAAATGGCTTGTCTTTGACCTTCAATCCCATTGCTGTGATTGTCTAAGGAATATATTAACACAATCACTTTTCAGAAAACAAATGGAACCTAGCAAGGAATAGCTAACTGAGAACAGGTTACCAGTCAAATTCTTCTCAGTTTCAGTGGAAACTTCTGCATGGAAAACAAGTTCATTTTTATGCTACACCATGCTGTCTCTGAGTCTGAAGCCAAGGAACACAGGCATGGCCAAAGCATATCAGACTTAGGCTCTTTGCCAATTTCCTGGACTATATATTTCAAATGAAAGTGTAAGAAACTATTTATTAGATGGGGCTGTGAAATTTAGCTCTGTTTTGAAACTCTCCTTCTAATCTCAATGTTCAGAGCTGTCCTTAGAGCATAAAGCGAAAGGCTTTGGTCACTTCCTGCACTTAAAATTAACAGTTAGATTCTGGATATTTTCCTTATTCATTTCAGTGTCCAGTTCTCTTTGAATTGTGTTCAGCCTTAGCAGCATTTGAGGGAGCAAGTACAGCTCACATCATGTGAGAATTTTTTCCCTTTGATCCACATTGAACTTCAATGAGTATCTCACAGTTCTTGGGCTATGAAATGGAAAAAACAGAATATTGTATTCTTTTTTTCTGAATTCTTCACTCAGTTACATACTTCTCCTGTGTATTCTGCTATTTATTTTTATTCAGAGTTGAACAATACTAGTCCTTTCAATCTGTTTGTGCTATGTGTTCATTTATGCTGTATGATATCTTCAGATGAATGCGATCTATCTACTACTGTTCTCCTTTGCTGTGGTTTGAATACCACACAGGCTATCACTAGCTTTGCATAATATAATCCTCTGGGATTAATAAGATTAATTTTGTTTTACGTTTTCTAAAACCTTTTCTAAAGTTCTCTCTCATGGCTCTGATGTCAAAGCCATGCAATATAGCTCTCCCTAGGCCTCCTTGACAATGAAAGGCTGTTTTTCATGATCTTAAAACCGTTTAATTCATTGCAATGTCATTCTATTTCTTTAAAAACTCCCCTTGATTTTCAGATGTCCCCTTTTGGGCAAATGTCTTTGATCTTAGCCCCATTGTCTAGAAAAAAAACCCATATACTGAAGAAAGAGACATAATGGATTGCCTTTCTGCACTCATGTGCTTAGGTTGAGCTCTGCTTCTTCAACGTTTTGAGCCCAAAGAGAGATTATTCACCACAATCTGCCTCTTTCCTAGAAAGGGCTAGGGTGCTCCAGGAAACATCTTTTCTCCACATTGAATTCCTGTGCCAGACATTATCTGTTTAATTCATTTGTTCCCAACTAGGATGCTGCATTCGTGACAATGTGGAGTAGACCCCTCTGGAGGCCAGCGGGAGAGAGGGGGGAGGCAGGAGGGATGGGGAGGATGAAAGGAAGGAGTGAGGAACGAGAGCTCGGTGCAGAGAGAGCCCCAGCACAGCAAAGGCACTGACAGGCAGAGGAGAGGGGCAGGAACTGCCATGGCTTAGACCTCTCTGCTGGCAGAATGAAGTTTTCTAGGGGCCAGAGGAGAGAGGGCACAGTGGCTGCAATGCAGGAATCCAGCGAGTTGAGTTAAAACTATGTCTGGGAGCAAGGACCTGCCAAACAAGGACACAGCGGGCAAGGAGAGAATGATAGATGAACCCTTTTTATATCCATTCTGTCTCAACCTGCTCACCTGAGGTTTCCTCTGTCTTGATAAAATGATTATTCTAGTTTAATTTCCATTAAAATCTGGGTTGTGAGTTCAAAAGCCTTCCCAGTCTTCCCTGGCATCTCACTACATGGAGGAGGTCTTTGCTTCTTCAGACTGGAAGAGCTTCACCTCAAAGGTCAGGACAACCACAGGTCTCAACACACTTCTCATATTTCTCCTTATTTTCCCACAATAAACGAACTCATTCTAGGGGTTGCATTATCTTTCATGACTTTTTTTATTAATAATGGGCAAGACACACAATTCTTCCCCCAGAGCTGATATTGATGGGAGAACAGAGTCCTTTGTTCTTAGTTTATACTTGCACAAAGCATCACATTAAAGTAAACCTGAATTATTCCTTTAATAAGGCGTGAGTCATGACTGAGAAAAGACTCCAAGATTTGGTCACATTGCTGTGGGAAGGGTATTGCTCTACTGGGAATTGTCATTGCTCAAGGTGAGATAAAAGTTCACACCAATGTGTTAGGAAGCAAAAGCTCAAAAGATTTCAAACTGCTTCTGAAAATGAGAAATGCAAGGGATTTATGTGCTATCTTCATATAATCTTTCCATTTAAATTCCAAGTTCTATTGAAGAAAATAAGCTACTATGTATTAAACCTTTGGGCAGAATTGAAAAGGAGCTAAAGACAAGATATGATCTCATCCTGACCATAATGCCAGACTTCCCTTGTTTTATGCAGAGCTTGTTTTGAAGCTTATTTTGAGTTCATTTGGCAATCAGCCACATTTGTCCCTTTTCCCTTTCAATTTGTCCATTTCAATGCTGCCATCTTGTGGGCCTACTTAACCGTCTCGAAGATGCTGAATGAGTTCCTTATTGAAGCCATGTACTGCAGATTTCACCCGAAATTCTTTCCTTGCCAAGGACATTCCACTAATGTTTCTGTCTTTTCTAATATTTGTCCAAATCTCATTGCAAGTTGTTGCAAAACGTTGCACCATTACAAGGCAAAGAAATACCAGAAAGTATATCTGATAAGTAAGCCGGATCTTTCTTTGTGAGTCATGTATGTTACAATGTGGTTATCAGCTAATGTGGGCAAATCACAAGAATCAATCAAAAAATCCCAAAATATGGGTCATAAAGAGACAGGAAACAATCACATCATTTACAAAAAATAGTAGGTTTTCATCTGTTTCCCAGGAGGGATGCTCTTGCTATGGCTTCTCACAGTTTAAGGAGGAATGGTTCCATTAATGGTCAATTGTATACATTTGTTTTGAAGTACAAAATTAATCATCATATGTTGTTCCCCCTTTTCCCTCTTTCATTGCAGAACTACCACTATACAATTTCAACTGTGCCTTTGGCTGGGGATCCCAAAAGACTTTGTGCCACTGGGAGCACGACAACCAGGTGGATTTAAGGTGGGCAATCCTGACCAGCAAAACCGGGCCAATTCAAGACCACACAGGTAATCATGAGTTCATGATTTAGCCATTTTACATGGGAAGAGATTGTTCTGTTTAATACCAGCAAGTCTTCAAAAATGACAGGATAGAGAATTATAACTAAAGTATATTATAAGGTATCTTATAGCTAAAGTTGAAGTAGGTAAAGTCAAAAAGATGGTTCTCTAGGAAACCTAATCTATTATAGGTAGTTACAGCTGACCGTAATTATACTTTTTGTTGGGGAATAAAGATTATTTATTGTTAGGAACTGAAGATATTCCCTTGACTTGCCTTTGGATAACCATCATCTGGTGTAGAAAAATATTTGAATGAACAAATATTTTGCAAATGTCACTGACCAACTGATACAGTCATGCACAAACCTCACTTTATTCCTGTTTGTAGTTAGAGGGACTACCCACCACAGCAAGGTATTCTAAGTGAAACTTCCCAGATTGATGTATTACCATACTCTTCTCCTTTCCAGCAGGAGTTGGAGATTATAGCCATCCTTTGCTCACACTCAGTTTTTCCAGAAATATCACCCTGGGAAATTGATTGGTTTGTTTTGTAGTATCTAACTCATGGCTCTGCATAATTAGGCAATAAATATGCTGCAGGGTAGTGGAGAAGGGAGGGCACTGTGTGACCTGCACAGCCTCTCACTTTAGTGTTCTCGCTTGCATACGTGCAGATTAATCAAATGTGTTGAGATGAATCCCCCTTCCCACTTCTGCTACCCTTTGCCTAATGAGAATGACAAGGAAATTAGACAAAATTGGACTTTTTAAATCCTGAGACACTTTCAATTGAATCTTAAGACAAGTACAGTAGTTTCAGGGAAAAAAAAAAAACTTGTAATACTTTGACTATAAATGGCATTGTACAAATAAATGGTATCAAATTAACTAAATGCAGTTAGCTGAAGTGAAGGCTGTAATGGTGGAAAAATTGATGTAAAGTGAAATGGCTCAGTAGGATCTGACATTGAAAAGAGGTTAAAAGCTATGTTAGCCAGAGACTGACAAAATCTAAAAGGCATGCATAAGTAAAGCTCTAATTAAGACAATGAAGAAAGAGTTCCTGACCTAGCTCTGCAATAATATTCTGAAAATGAGAGCTATCTGCACTTTGCCACCAAAGATTACTGAGAGACTGAACCTGTCTTCAGTCAAGAGATGAAGAAATTATATTCTTCAAATGAGATTTTGTTGTTTCCCCTGGGCCTTGCTAGCACAAAAAACTTATTTGTCCCATGAGCTGTAGCTTTAGTAAGTCTTACAGGCCACCCTTTTTTCTCCTACTGCACTAACTTTCAATATTTTCCAAAATTTTCCTTAAAGAACACCTTCACCTGCCAGGTTTGCCCTTCACCTGCCAGGTTTGCCATTCACCTGCCCGCAGGTATAGAATGAGTGGGGTGATGTGAATGCAGACCATGAGCAGTCTGGATGGCACTGATGTCCCAAACAAACCCTCAGTGTCACCACTATGTAGCAAGGCCACCCAATGTGTTGGGAGAACCACAGTGAGCAACTCCCAGACACATCTTTCTCTCAGCCACATGCACAAAGCTAAAGAAAATCCACAGAAGTCATCTTCAACAGCAATTGCTTTAAGACAGCAGGATACACTGTATGTCACTTCAAATTATACATGTTGTGATTAAATCTGGCCGGTGTTAGGTCTTCCAACTGAGACAGTCATCCTAATGCTGTGATTATTTTCCTTTTTTCTTCCCTCTGGATTTCCCTATTACCATTCTTTGATGAGATTTGCACATGTTGTGCTGCTCTCTGCACAGAAGCAAAGTTGGAAAGAGCATATAGATATAACCACTCCTGCTTAAGAAGCTGGACAAGATGTTACTGCAGTAAGACAGGAAAAAAAGAAGGCATAATTTTTTTTGACAATTTAATATCATCTTTCCCTGTAAAATTCTTTCAAAGACCAGATACTTCAACATGCATGTTGGGCAGGATACTCTAACTGCCCACAGAAAAATCCAAACAAAACATCCTTGCCTCATGTTACAAGAAATATTTTCCATTCTCATTTATTAGGCCCACTTCTTCCACCCACTGGGTTTATCCCATTCCTCTTTGTTTCTGGTTCACCTTTTACTACCCTGTCCTTATACTTCCCAGAGTAACAATGCTCATCTTCCCATCTTCATTGGACTATACCATTGCTATCCAGCAAGTATCAATTATATACTATTTCACATGAAATTCAAGAATATCATGTATAAACAAACACCAATGCTGATTAAAGACCACCCTTCCAAAACATCTTTTGCCTCTTTTTAATTTCCTTTTGTTTAAGTATTGGTATGAACAGAAAAATGTACACTTATTTCAGCATTTGAGCAATAGTATTTTTTATTATTACTTTTGTCCTACCTACTCTCAAAATATCTTTATACCAATGTCAATAAATATTATCTCCATCCTTTTGTGTGAGTGCATTGCACATGCAGTCTATTCTTAAACACACCAGGATGAACTTCATGTTTTTCCACTGTAATTCCCAGCAAAGAATCTGTTCAAAAGCTGACTGGAATGGATGTCTAGCTGGTGTAAATCAGAACCACTTCTCTATAGTCAGTATCTTGTTAAGCAATTTTCTGTTACCAAACTAATCACACTCCCACATGCTTCTCTCCCAGGGTGATTAAGAAAGTAATTTTCCAAGTTAAGGGTATTAGGTGTTCAGATTTCAACATGTATAAATCCATTATGCTCTTCAGAACGTACCAGTCATAATCTTCCTCTTTCAAGAAACGGCTCATAAGTACATAGTGCCCAGTATATTGTTAGAAAAATCAAGGGCGTAAGTCAGACACCATCTGCAACTCTATTTAGGAACACTATTTAGATCTCAGTTCCTGATCTCTGACCATGGCTATTCAAAGCCATTTCATCCTTCAGTGCTTTCCCCATTCTAATCTTGCCTTCTCGAGTACAGATTACTTTAAACAGAGGTTTTTTAAGAGCTCTCTGCACAATTACCATACAGTAGGCCCCAGGGACTTTTATTTAGCCAGCCTAGTGTTGGCTGCCTTCAGGAGGTGCACGCTGAGTAATGGAGCATATGCTGTCACACCAAACAGGCTTTTGCCTCCTTCCCTGAGCAAAAGCAAATGCCTTGCGTGTGTCACGTAGTGAGCGTGTTCTTACAGCTCACTGTCAGCACAAAGCATCCCAGTGAACAGCACAGGAGACAGGGAGAGGTAATCATGGAATAACAATGGTTTGGGTCCTGGACAAGACCTTTAAAAGGCATGTAGTCCCAGCCCCCTGCAATGAACTGGGACATCTTCAACTATATCAGAACCCCTTCCAACCTCATCTTGAGCATTCCTAGGAATGGTGCATTTACTCCTCTCTGGACAGCCCGTGCCACTGTTTCACCACCCACCAATTTTCTTCCTTGTGTCTAGTCTGAATCTACCCTCTTTTAGTGTCCATTACCCTGTGTCCTGTCACTAAAGGCCCTATTAAGAAGTTTGTCCTCATCTGTGTTATAAGTCCTCTTTACTTACTGAAAGGCAGCACTGAAGTATCCCCAGAGCCTTCTCTTCTCCAGGCTGAACAACCCCTACTCTCTCAGCCTGTCCTCATAGGTCAGGTGCTCCAGCTCTCTGAACATCTTGGTGGCACTCTCCTTACAGCATATGAGCTTTCCTAGAGCTCCCAAAACAACCCACTCTGACTCTCATTTGTGATGCTTGACCCGCCAGCATGGAAGGAAAGCAAAATGGTCAGGGGTGGTCGGGGATTCTTATGTTAACAAAGAAAATTAAAACTGGTGGCTATTCCTAACACAGTCCTTTTGTCACAGTAGGAGATGGCAATTTCATTTACTCACAAGCTGATGAAAGCCAGAAAGGCAAAGTCGCCCGACTGCTGAGCCCCGTGATTTCCTCGCAGAACTCTGCCCACTGCATGACTTTCTGGTACCACATGTCCGGCGCACACGTGGGCACCCTGAAGATCAAACTGCGGTACCAAAAGCCAGATGAATATGACCAGGTGCTGTGGACCCTGAGTGGGCACCAGGCA
Source organism: Pipra filicauda (assembly GCF_003945595.2). NCBI lineage: Eukaryota > Metazoa > Chordata > Aves > Passeriformes > Pipridae > Pipra > Pipra filicauda. The sequence continues at coordinate 2,609,256 of NW_024104310.1, forward strand.
AACTACTGGAAGGAAGGACGCGTTCTTCTTCACAAATCTGTGAAACACTACCAGGTGAGCTTGGCTGCTCCCCGCTGAACTACCAGAGCTGAGGTCATGTTTTATACACCGTAGCAAAAGATGTCACTGAAGGATTTGTGTAGACAGTATTACACCTACAGATGAGGTGGCTTGCTGTGACTAATAATAGTGAAATATTTCATGGTATCTCAGATTACAGTGATGCAAGCAATTTGTTATCAAAGGCCAAATAAATACTTTGGAAATTGTTTATCATCAGTCACAAAGCTGCCTCTTTGCCACAGTTTTGCTGATGTAGATGTCTGTAATGAAGTTATGACAGTATATAAATTTACATTTGAGTGCATAAGTTCATAAAGGCAGGCAATGCAGATTTTCAGGCCGCAAACAAAGTACATGTAGATGTGACATCATGGCAGGTGAAGATGTGTGTTAACAACTAATTAAGAAATCCTGAAAGCTGCAATTGTGTGCTAACATGAAAACAATGTTAATATTATCTTGTTTTGCCAGGTGGTTATTGAGGGAGAAATTGGAAAAGGAACTGGAGGAATTGCTGTGGATGATATTAAAATTGACAATCACGTAGCACAAGAGGATTGCCGAAGTAAGTGTAAAAAACAAGAACATAGAGAATTCTCATCCAAAACATTATTTATTTTGTTTTGATAGCTGCTTTTTTCTCTGAGAAAGAGATAGATAATTATTAGCTATATGGGAAGTTTTCCATTGAAAACATTCTGATTCAGCCCATAGCTTTATTCATAGTAAGTGCCACTGCTTTCACCTCAGAATGCCAGTGTTTTGGATCAGAACCGGCATCCTACTGACATGGGTCACAGCATGTTCACATTCTCACATCTCTCCCTGTATTTCATATTGATGCCCTCTTTAAATTTCTCTACTTTTCCTAATGCTCTTCCCTGTTTTAACTAATGTTCAAAATCCAATTTAATTTCTTCACCCTTTTTAGGTCACTTACTACCAAGTCTACTTAAATTCTTTTTTAAAGGAGCGTATGAAACCCTTACAGGATAAGTAGACAGAGTGAAATGGCCCCTGCTCTGTCCTCTGCTGTCCTGTCATTCTGAGTTTGCTGTGGCTCATTTGCTGTAGTCGTCAGCTCCCAGACATGCAGGACACAAAGTAATATTAGGACATGGCCTTTCCCACATCTGAGCCAGGCTATTCCTGAGATGCTCTTTGAGTCCTTTTATTTCTGGCCAGTCTTGGGTTATTCCAGTCACTGCTGATCATATGCACATTGCATGCTGCACGTAATTTGGCAGCAGTAGCCCCAGATAAACACAAGCACTGAATGCTGTCCTTCGCAGTGGAGATGAAGCAATTACTTTTATGTAAAAGAGGGAATAGAAATTATTAGATTTAGGAAGATAAACTTATGCCATGTGAGTTGGCAACATGACTGAGAGCAGTAATAGAGGGTGCTCCTCACCTTTTGTAGCTAAAATACATTTAAGGATAACATGACAGCCTTCAGCTATCTGGTAATTTCACTGCAGGATAAGAAAACTGTATAATCTCTTTTTGTCACACAGTCCAAACACTGGGGTTCATCAAATGCCACCAGAGTGACAGGTAGCAGGAAAGAGAGGCAGGACACACTGCTTGGTCCTCCTGCAGTGTCCTCAGTGCCAAGGAGGGTGCTGGGACCGCAGTGACTGTACTTACCTGGCTCCAATATGAGAAAGAAAATTGACTCCTCTCCTACCTTCACATGTTTCGGTTTTTCAGACAAAATGTTGAGCAAAGATTTCTGGCCTGAGGGAGCTAAATCCAAAAGCTCAGCCTGAAACCCAAACACAAGTGGTCTCACTGCAGTCAGTGAAACTATTCTTGTGATTAACTATGCCTATGCTGATGAAGTGTTATGGAATTGGGCTCCAAAATTGTAAATACAGTGAATGAGATGCTAATTCATCACACTGACTTCTCTTTTCCAGGCATGGAAAACCCCTGCTGATAACTAAAACTGTGCCAAGACTGGGCGGAGAGGAGTTTTTTAATCTTTCTTTTTTCCTCCATTAATTTTCAGAGCCCATTATAATGAACAGTTCTGTCAAGCCGCCATAATGATGCTCTGACACAGGAAAATCTGCTATACCATTATTGCCAGCATGGTAGTCAATCAGTGTTTGTAACCCTAATAATCAATGTCAATTCTTTTGCTTCATTAGAATCAACTGATGTGGAGAATGAAATAGATGAAGAAGAAGAGCCAGATATTAATCAAACAGGTAAAAATTGTGTTATTTTTTTAAAGGGAATTAATTTTAACGTGTATTTTAGTGTGAATTCGTACATTCTATTCATTTATTTATAGATTTGCTCTCTAAATGCATATTGTATTAAGGTGTTTTGATTTATTTGGATCAGACACTAAAAAGGCTTACATTTATTTAAAGGAAGTAATAGTTTTATTCTTCTATGTCATATAATCTTATGGACTTTTTATTATTTTTACCTATTTCAAAACTTCACATTTTATATACACAATTTGTTACATTATATACATATATATGCATGCACTTTTTAGCTCCTCAATATTTGGTTATCTAGAAGGCTTGTCCACTGATGTAGAAAGCACTGTCATTATATCTTACAATTTATGACTCACACCATGCCTCGGTAATTGGGCTCAAAACTCTTCAGGTTAATTGTTTCACAGACCTGGCTGAAAATGTCATTTTATGACCAGTCTAGCAAAGCATTATCATTTTCAATGATGATAGCTGTAAATGGATCATTAAATGAATCATAATTGTCATATTGTCCCAATAATAAAATATATTTGCATTTTTGAGGCAATGAGCTTAATTTTTTTCTGTTACAGTCAATGGGATTGCTGTAATTGGTTTAAGTGAAAGAGGGTTTGTCCAAAAAGACTTTTGGGCTTTTCTTGCAACAACTGCTATTGGATCATTTTCATAAACTGAAAGGGTTGAGGGAAAACATTATGATACCCAGTGAATATTTTACACAAGGGGGCAGAGTGCTCTTCTGTGTCAGTGCTGCCACTATTTCTACTTCAAGATCCAATCCTAAAGTCATTGAAGTGGAAAGGATGCAAAGGACATTCCCAACCACTGTCTTAGGCTATAAACTCTCACACTGAGCTGAATAAGATTTGATTAACATTTTTGAACTAAATACTGCAACCTGGTAAAATATAATCAAAAGGCCCAGTTATTTGCTCCTGACTCCCATTTAATCCAAGGCAGAATCAGACCTCTACTAATAGGCAGAAGATTCAAAGACTGGAAAACAGTTTGGAAAAAATCAACAACTATTTGGGTCACATTATAGTTTTCAGCTATTTTTTACTACCTCCAAGAAGCTAGGTTTTAAAATTATGTAGAAACTCATTATGTCAAAAAAAAAGTGATGTTCTTTCTCAAAATTTCCAAAGTTTTAACTAGGATTGGTTCTGAAAATTTTGCAATTCTTCACTCCATTTCAGGGTTTACACCTCCATACCGTACGGGCGAGGACTATGATGACATCTCCAGGAAACCAGGCAATGTCCTGAAGACCCTAGATCCAATCCTTATTACTATCATAGCCATGAGTGCACTCGGGGTGCTTTTAGGAGCCATCTGTGGAGTTGTTCTGTACTGTGCCTGTTGGCACAATGGGATGTCAGAGAGGAACTTGTCTGCACTGGAGAATTATAATTTTGAACTGGTCGATGGTGTAAAACTGAAAAAAGATAAACTAAACACACAGAATTCATACTCGGAAGCATGAAGGTATAAAGCGACTGGAGAAGTTTCAGAGAATCTGAATCGGGATAGAAGGACATAGCTCGGTCGTGCTGGGGAACTGTTGATCTTTTACTGTACAGGCTGAAAAGTGCATTGATGACACTGAGCCAAGCTTTTCTCAGGAGCTTCAGTGAGTGTGTAACCGATGAACATGGACAACAATCTGTGTTAACAACCTGAATCATGTACAGTCTGCTTTTTCTGTTGGTTTTATTTGAAATAATCGAATGCTGGTGTTGAGACCAAGTATGATTGACTTATAGTTCATTTTGTGTTTCTTTCTCTCCCTCTGTTTTGTTTTCCGTTAATGGATAATTTTGTTTTTACTGTGCAAAATCCAAGATGCTGTCACAAAATGTATTCAGTGGGGTCCTTTGGATGGACATGCTGTCTGTAGCTCAGTGCCCAGAAAATATTGGAGTAACAGCAATTTAGTGGACTTCTGCACCTGTATTTGTGTATAATTGCTCGTGTTGTGCATAGGCAAAGAAGGGTTAGGATGTTTTTGAAAGTACTGCTGCATCAGTACCGATATAGTGTGTCAGCTCTGTTTACGAAGCAATACAGTCAAATTTTATTGATGTTTTTCAGTGTTGTACTAAATTTTGTGCTTGTGAACTCCATAAAAGAGTATGTGCCATCATCAGACACAACTGGTAACCAAGTGTACTGCCTAAAAATGAAACAAAAAAAGTCCTTGGCACTGGCTAGTGTATGTCCTCTCAAGTGCCTTTTTGTTTGTACTGCTTCTCATTGTGTTAACATTAACTACAGCTTCTCTGCAGTTATGCCCTTGTCTTTAATCATATTCTGATGGCTCACTGGCTAAAAGAAAAGTATATTTTAGAGTAAGAAAATAGCCTCAACAAGGCAAGGGCTAATCAGATTTGACAACCTGGCTCGATTGTTCTGCTTTCTGTATTTCAACTTCATGTCTCTTGACCCTTTTGTATAAAGCTGCAATATCCCCTTTTATTGTTCTTTCATATAGAATGTATTTTCAAATGTAAAATTTCTCTCCCTTTCTCTTCTCTTTCTCTCTCTCTTTGTCTCTCTGAGTAGGTTGCATAAGCATTTGCCATTGCCAAGGAAAGAAAACTTCAGCTTTAACTTGCTGGTAATGGCAAAGGATTTTACTAGAGTTTTTGTTAAAAAATAAGGGAAAATTCTTAACTTTATCCTCCAAAGTCGAACTTTGGATTTCTTCTTAACAGCATAAAGTGACAGTATCTTTTTTCCTGATGTCATGAAACATGTCTTTTATCCTGAACAGCTTGCCTGTTAATTACACTGGGGAAAATGCTTCCCTTACTGAGAAGATTGCCTTTAAAATGAGAAACTTTCCTCCTCCTGCCCCTACCTGAACTCAGAGTTCTGTTCTCTCAGTGTACGTGTATTTTCATGCTAATCAATGCTAATTTGGCTTAGTGTGGGTACTGAGGGCAGAATGAAATCCCACAGTGTATGTAAGGTATGTTCTTACCATCATGTTATACCCAATTGGCATTTCATACCAGGTGGTTTCTGTTTGACCAGAAGTGTAGACAGTGACCAATTCAGTGAACTGAGTACTATAAGCTGTCAGAAAAAATGTGTTTGACAATTATGTGGCAATTTTTTAAATATTTTAGGGCAAATATTATTGGACAAATAATATTCAGCAGCCTATGCAGCTGGTCCAACAGGGTAAAAAGAATCAAGAGCATGTTTCCCACGGGGGTCCATAGGAGGTGACAAGGGAACAGGAGGATCTCTCCCCTCCTACAGGTGTAAGGGGAGCCCCTGGGTTTTCTGCAGTGACCTGCACACAGCACAGCCATAAATGGGGAGGCAGCTTCCACCTTCCCCTGGGTATCTACCAACCAGCAGATAAAACCAGTGCAAACACGAGTAAAGGAACATCCTGCCAAAGTGCTGGATACATGTTTTTCGTCATTGAATTTCCCGAGTAGAGTCAGGGAAGTGATTGGGACTTTCTGAGTTAGTCTTTTCCAAAATTGCTTTTGTAGAAGAACAATGACATATCCTGTCCAGGATTAGGATTAAAGAAGGGCTAATTCAGCCTTGAATTACATGGAGCAACAGAATCCACCCTTATTATTTATCAACTAAATGTTCTGAGGCATATAATTTCACCAATATGAGCTATAAAAAAGAGAAATATGTAGAAAATCCACCAGTAACCCAGAAACTTAAGAAAAGAGAGGGAGACAGGAGGTAAAAATTGAGGTTTGAAGTTGAAAATATTTTAAAAGAAAATCCAGTAGAAAAAAAAAGTGGACAGTTGCTACTTCAGAGGAGTCCTAAAGGCAATGACTATCAGGAAAATCCAAATACCCACTTCAGGTCATCAAACCTTATATTCATGAAAGAGTTACCTCCCCAACCTCTCACTCTTGGGTCCTCCAGCAGGTGAGACAGTGCACCTAGGGCCTGAAAGTTTTGTCTAAGAATTAGTCTATGAGATGTCCCAAGTGACAAACTCACAAAAGGTAGAATTTTCATTGGTTTCTAACACTGTAATTTGTCCATAATGGTATTGCAGCAGCTAGTTAATTAACCCAAAGAAAAAAGGATTTTTCAAAACTATTTTCAGCACACCACCACTGTGTGAGTCAGGAGTTAAGGGCCTGCTCTCCTTAGCTGAAAAAACTTCTAGTCCACTAACTTGACTAAGAGTTATACCCTTATATTGCCTTGAAGAGAAAATCCCATTGGGGAGCCCAAACCCAAAACCTTTTGAAATATTCCCACTGATTTCAATGGATTCTGGACCAGCTCTGGGTCTTAATCTATTTGAACGGAAAAGCTGGTAGTTGGTGGGTTTTTTCCTTCTTTTAACGTACTGATAATAGTGAACATAAAAAGAAATATATCTCCTTTGTGTTCTTCAGACCTTACTATGATAATGAGGATCTAGCACTGAAGATTTGATTTCTCTGAAGGTAATAGAATGAAAGTTGCCCTTCAATAAAGGAAAAATGATACTGCAACTTTACATTGAAAAGTATCTTGCACTGATAAATATATTTAAAAAAATTATATGTTTATAAAGTTATTAATTTGTAAAGGCAGTGTTACGAAATGTTCAGTTTATATTGTTTTAGATTGTTTCATAATTTTTAAAGTGTAAAATAACATATTTTTTTCTTTATTGAAAAACTATAAAAATCTTCAGTAGTAAAATGATTTCATTTTACTGGTATATTATTGCTTCATGTTTTGTACCATCATAAAACTTTGTGCAAATTTTTTTTACAGAAATTTTTATTTTCTATGACAATATGACACTTGTAAATTGTTGTTTCAAAATGAACAGCGAAGCCTTAACTTTAAATGACATTTGTATTCTCAGACACTGAGTAGCATAAAAAAACACATAGAACTGAACTGTAACTTAAATTTCCAAACTATGACTACTACATTCCAAAGAAACAGTTGAATTAAACATTTTCATAAAATATCCCATAGCTGATGTATTTTATTATACTAAAATGGATTGGTATTATTAAATGGCTGGTTTTATTTAGCATCTTGCAACAAGCACAGTGTTTTAATCCCAATTACGTTTGTTGGTAGGCAGCTCCAACAAAGAGACACTTTGGTGGGTTCATTTGTGGTTTAGGATAGAGAGATTCACCTCTGCCTGCCTATTTCTCTTTCCTTGCTGGAGTACACTCCCATGACATGCCTAACTTTTAGCCAAACAGCAGGAATTTAAGAGGACAAATCTGCCACCCCTGCTCTTACGCCTTGGGATGCCCAATGTAACACCCTATGCAGGTGTTACACCCTCCCTGTGGTTTGTTCTTGGGTGGGGGTGAGATTTACTCCCAAGTAATGTCTGTTTTAATGTGTTGCTCCACTAAGTCTCTGCTCTGGTGGTAAGGTTTGTACAGATAAGGTCCCTTCAAATTTCCACTGGAGTCACTGGGATTTACCCAAACATGGCTAAATCTTCCAGTGCAGAGCACAAGTTGCTGATGGGAGCAAATGCATCCAGGGCAGCCCATTGGGCCTGATTTGTCGTTCAGTTGGGTGCTAAACTCATCTGAGGAACAAATGGTTGTGTGTAGGGAGATCTTCAAGAAGTTTGCATCCAGATCAGAAGCTATAGATTGCACATTTCCTGTTTTATGCAATACTTACGTAATTTGTTTCTTTATAATACTCAGTACTCTGCACATTAAAGATTGACAAATCTTTTCTTTACATTGCACACATGAATAAGCATATACTGTCAGGATGTCATTAAGTTGACTACAAATATTTTACTTCAGCTACTTTACTACTCCTGGGAGTATTGTACTTATTACCATATATTTGATCATCATTAACACTTGAAAAGAGCATGTTGAATCTTGTCTCCTGACAAGAGAGCAGCGTTATGGTACCTGTTTAAAACATGACATGGAACTACAGCAAGCACCTGAGCAAAACTTTGCTTTCTGATTGGAGTAGGGATTGCTCTCAAAAGGCAGTTGTGAAGGTTGTTGTCCATAGAATCACTAAACCTAAATTCCTTAGAAATGTACTTCATTGCACTCTGTTTGCTTCTGTGATAACCAGCCACAGGGCTCTTTGAGGGAAAATAAATGGCAATGGAATTAATTAGTGGAAAAAAAAAATCTATAAAGTGAATCCATTGAGGATGAAGTTCAGGAAAGAGAGACAAGTATTTAAAGTTAAGAAAATTCTCTTTCTTTCATTTAGGGGAAATTGATTTGCCTGGAAGCTAACAAGCACTTAGCACTAAATCTTCAGTTTTCCACACTAAATAGGCTGCATAAAGGAAAGACAAAAATAGTGCAATGGGATCTGAATTATATTTTAGAAGATAACTTGTAAACTTGAAAGAAAAAGAAGAGCAGATGGAACTAACAGATGGGTCAGCTATAGACAACCAGTGCCAGGAGTGCATAGCTCTGAGGCACAGATATTAGGGTCATGGTCTGTAAAAAGGGTCTTTGGCAGGTAGCGATAAGCAAACCCCATTATTATTTCACCAATCAAATGTAGCATCCCTGATCCAGCATCCACATGGTCAGTCCCATTTCCTTTACTTTTGGCAGGGCACAGGAGAGGGTGGGGGCAGCACCACTGGCCTGTGGTTGGTGGTGGGTAGGGCCCACTGGCACCATGGAAATGGCAGCAGTGCCGATCTGTGCAAACCTACCCTTGGGACCAAGGCTGCCAGTCCCAGTGGAGATGAAGGTCCTCCATCCTCATAACCTTCCTTTCATGAGGCATATGAAGACCTTACAGGTGTGTACTATTATGGCTCTAATTTTGACCCTCATAAGTCTTTTCTTATGTACAATTAGTCCATTTCCAGTTCAATTCTTCTAAACCAATTTGTCAAAGTCAAATGTCAAAGTTGGGCTTGATTTTCAGATCATAGCATCTGGACATTAGATCCCAGAAGTAATTCCCTTCCCATTCCTTAATTGTGCCGTCCTTTGCAATACATTATGCCTCACAGCATATTGGTTCAAGCAACATTAATTTATTAGAGTGTTAATTTCTTCTTTTATATCATTTTGTGCCTCAAGTCACCCATAACCACAATGTTATCTACAAGTGTCTGTTAAATTATAACAGAGTGTATCTGATTTTTTTTTTGCCATGGGATACATTGAATAGCTGTTTTATTTTCCGATTAGTCCCCCTGTACTCCCTAATTGCTTTTCCACAGTAGGTCAGTTCTCTATATACATTTTCATTCTCATAGCTACACACAATCAAGCTCTAATCTTATCACCTCAGGACTGATGGTGTCTCAACATTTATAACTGAAAATCTCATTAAAAAGTCTTCTGGCATTTTTCACAGATGGATGGAGCCTTATCATGTGTCCAAACCTAATTCCATCTTCAATAATCATATTCTCCTATTTAAACTTACATTGTTTTTATTCATCTCTCAGACATTTGATTCATGTCTCTGTCATTGTACTGCATCACTGTGCACCATGCACTGTGTTTTATTACAAAGAGTTGTGTTTCCATAATGGGTGAGGTGGGTCTTATTGAAAAAGGAAGTGTAACCTCACTGGAGCACTGTTGATACCCAAGAGAGAGGTCAGGTGTTGCTCTCAAGGGTAGAAGGTAAGGAGACTGTTTGGCAGGGTTTGTCAGGTGCTGCCATAACAAAGACTAAGGGATTTAATGATGAGAGCCTGGAGGATGAAGGACTTGCCTGAGGAAAAAAGTACTTCAGGTGGCATAAGCTGCAAAGAGAATTGTCAGAAAAGTCCCTTGTTAAATTACTTCATTTTTCCCTGATTAAAAATAAAAACCAACCAAACAAACAAACAACAAAAACCCCATTCACAATTCTCAAAAAATATCTGCAATACAGAAATGTCTCTGGCGGCTCCTATGCAGTTCTAAATTCACAGTCACAGGAAAAAGGAAGGCACAGGTAGCATCTCAGAGCTATAGACTGGCATTCTTCATCAGTCCTTTTCATCTTGAAAACCTTTATTCCCTTCCCTCTGTAATGTTGTTTTATGCCACTTGTTTCAGAAGTAAATTGCCTGGGCCAAACTAGTGTTTTTTATGATTTTCTACTGTTAATATATTTTTCTGTAGTGCAATTTATGCTTCCCTCACTGCTCAAATACTTTTATAACATCTCTCTATGCATTACTAAGGCATGCACAGCACGAAATAAGCCCAGCCAGTGCCCCACATACCATATGTCAAAAGAGAGAAGAGCCCACTTCGTCCCACATCTCCTCTTCCACATCCTTGCCAGGGATGTGTACTCCACGTCAAACACACAGATACTACATCTTTAATAGATAATCTACCTTTCAGGGAGCCTCAATGTTTTCTACTTGGGACCTGATATCTTTGCATTAATTAAATATTGATATCAATCTTCTTACTAAATATTTACTTACTAGCTTCATAACTGTTAGCATACCAGAGTGGGTCAGTGGGTCGCTCTCATTTTGCCTTTTGAGACTACTAACTACATCCCAGTATTTTATCTTTCTCTCCTTTTAACCTTCTGATCAGACTGTGTTTCCCACAGCTCTATCAGGAAGAAAAAGAAAGAAAAAAAAAAACAACCAAAAAAGATAGCTGTCCAATTTCTATCTACATGACTGAAAAAAGTCCACTGAACATGTAAAGAAAAATAAATTTCTTTTTATTTTGAAACATGTTTTTTGGAGTAAAGGAAAGTCACCAGACTGGTTGGAGGTGATATCTGAGATGTCTGTGAAGCAGTGAGGAGACAGTCACTGGAGCCTTATAAAAATTACCCTGTAACATCTGGAAAGACTTAATAAGTCTGCAGAGTGATGGGAGCACAGGATTATCAAAGTAGGCAGGTTGTGAAGGTATTGATTTACCCAAATCATAGCTGACAAAATGGAAGAAAAGCAGGAAAATAATTTATGTTAAGAGTAGATCAGAAAGAACCTTCTTACTCTAGGTTCTAGTTACTAGTTTCTCTTTTAATCAGTCCTCAGAGGATGGGAAGCAAAGCAAGGAATGAACTGAACTACAGATCAGTCCCACCTACGGCTCATGTTGACTAATTCACGCCCTGCTGTTATCATGCAGCTCTGAAACTGAGGCAAGGAAATGCTGGGTGCCAACACCTTCCATGTGAAAGATCTCTGACCCTCAACACCAACTCCTTTTCACGTTCTCCAAACTGTTACCTGCAGGAAGTGATACCACCTTGTACCCATTGCATATATTTCAAATGTATTTTTATTGTTGTTGACGACCATATTATCTCCCTTTTGCATATCTTAGGCCTTTCTTCTTCTTAAGACGACACCTGTCAATTAAGCCATGTTTCCCCAAGCTCTGTCTTGCATGGTGCAGAGCACTCCAGTTCCCATTTACCAGCTTAGAAAAGCCCAGTGTGGGACCAGACCTCCCATTCACTCAGCTGGTGCTGCTCTGCTACCCTAGTCTCTCCTGGTTTGCTGGTTGTTTTGCACCACTATCTTGTTTGCAATAGAAGGTCATTGAAAGTTCACTTGAAATCTAGACTCTTATTTCAGTGCCATAATCTGTAGGCGACTAAGGATCATCTTTGCTACTTTTAACAAGTCTTTTCACAATCTATTCCCTTTTCTTCATGCATACTGAGGTCTTAAAGTGGTCAACTTAAAACCATATATCTTGATAAAGTGGCTGAATTACTGCTGCTGAATGGTGGACCATTATCTACAATTAGTTTATGGCTCTTAATAGCCATTATTGCAAAAGATGGATTTCTCTATAGTGTAAGTGTCTTACCAAAGATCCCGTTAGTACTCTTCCTTATGAAAAGTTAAATGGTAGCTGCTTTCTGGAAAAGATCACGTTGCTCTTAGGTTGAAATAAACCATTACCAGCTTATTTCTCTGGGTAATAAATAGGTTATATGCATTATAATAGTCATTATAACCTAATATGAGCACTATTTGTTTCTTCGTGTACTGTATGCAAATGTGTGCAGCACTATATAGACAGAATGGAGAAATGCCGTAAGGATGTCACCATCTAGTTTAAGAGAAAAATACCAGACATCTCACAAGTTACTGCAAGGATGTAGTAACTTGCCTCAGAGTAGCAGCTTTTCTTTTTCTGTTTATAGAAGTATGGTGGTTAGAAGAGTTAGAATAAGTGTGCGCCAATTCATTGGAGAAAAACTATGGATTTATGAATCTCCTTGAGGAAGTGCTTCCTGATGAAGGACATGAAGGAGCAGAGGGTAGAGGCGTAGTAGATGGGGTCATGAACTTCATTTTACTTCTCATCATGAGTAATAGTGCTAAACTGATAGTCAGTCAGATCTCTCATTTTCTTTAATTTAACGCTATACTTCTTGCTCCTTGCATTACTGACCCCACATTATAACTGAACCATGCGTTTCATTACAATGCTAAGCACTGCTTTAAATGCACATGAGAAGATTTCAGTGCTTTTTATACTGCACAGTTATGTGTGGTGAGATTTGTTCTTTTCAAATAAAGAACCATCTCAGAGCTAACGACCTGTATTATTTTAATCAAGTCTCGTTTCACACAGGTTGTGAACTTTAATACAGACTGCTGCTTCTTCTGGGCTTCAAATATAATGTACAGCTCAGCACAAGTCTGACCTTTGTGGTTTCATATTGGCACATACTTGCTGAAAGCACTTCATTAGACACCAGTGGTGATGCAGCTTTCAGCCTTTTTAGCAGCTTTCTTTGGAGCTGCTGCTGATTAACAATATATACATTTTAGCCAATGACACATTGTGCATTAAATATGGCAAGCACACATATATACATATCTCCTAAGATGGAACCTGCATTCTACAATAGAAGGTGAAGAAGCATTAGAAGTAGTAGAATGGAGAGTTTTCCTAAAGGTGGAGGTGTGTGCAATTATTAAACGTCTGAATGTTTTAGTCCGGTTTGCGGATTCCTTGTGACAGTACTGCACTTAGAAATGCAAAGAGCATCTCTACAGGCAAAATAATTTTCAGACTGCTCTCATGTTGATCTTCTAGCTCACCTCCTAGCTCAGATTTGAGAAAGTCTTTAATATTCAGCAAATACTGTGCTCTACTACTTTATGCATACAATATTCTTTGAGTTAAAAGAATTTGTATTTAATGTTTATATTGTGATAGTCCCCACAGGATTACAAATCGTGTTCACATAGTGCAAAACAACATTAAATGACACAGAAAATGTGCATTCCAACCTCACAGACAGGAGCTGTAATGTGGCTGTGCAATCACAGATGGTTCTGAATCCAGTGTCTTTGTCAAGTACCTTTATCACCAGCTCTGTCTCTTGTATTTTCCAGAGCTGTTGCTGGATTTTATGATCAATATATCAGTAGCATGGGATGCTACTACAAATCTAGCCAATTAATCTTCAAGAGTATAATTTAGCTTATCTATCACTGTCTGAGGTGGAATCATCTCCAAAGTGTGAGTTAAATTCACTGTTTCTAACGCCTACCTGAATTTTCCTTTTACAGTATCAATTTCTCTTGTCTATAGAATATCCTAAATTAATTGTTTGAATTTAAAGGACTACATTTTAGATGGGCAAAATGAAATTAATTATCTCTAATCATGTACAAACTAGTTGTGGGTTTGGTTGATTTCCAAGGACAGAGATCTGAACTTCTTTGATTGATTTTATCATAGCTCATTTTGACATCTGAAAGCATTGGTTCACCTGCAAGCTAGCCAGCAGAAGCAAAACCTAACCACTTAAGTTACAGTAGGATTCTCAAAACCTACTGGTTCAGTTTCAGTAGTGCAGGCAAATTCATAGTGTGAAGGTAGGTAGAACATTGGATCCTTCATCACTGTGTCATTCGATGCTACCTACAGAATTATGATAGGTCTTGAAGGAGTTTTATCCTACCCTCATACTTAGGTAGACTTGTGTCCAGTCATGTCTTTATTCAAAGCCTAGAACTAAGAATTCAATCTGGATTTTTACAGGCTTATTAAATTTGCTTCTTAAATTGGTTTTGCTCTGGCTGCTACAAGCTAATTATACTGTTTCCTACAGTGCTGCGGTTCAGACTGATCATTGCCTACTTCACAGTCATCTATTCATTTTCTCACTTCTTCTTCTTCTTGTGTTTTGGTTTTGTTCTGATCTACATGTGTAACATCACATAAAGCTGGGGGGTTTTTTTTAGAGATTTGATCTACCTACAGTTTTATTCTCTCATGACTCTGCGAATAAAAACTACCTACTTCAGAAGTGCAGCTCAGTTCTCTCCAGGAAGTTTCAAACTTCTGAAACTTACAGTTGTATTTCATAGCTTCGCATGCATTTCAAACCATTACTTTAGATGCTTTGTTAAGTATTTTTCTCAGCAACAAGCACACTTATGTCCATGACAGGCAGCATGAAGGATGACCCAAAATCACAATCTGCTTTTAATACAGAAGGAGACTTAGTGAATATATTAATGAAACCTGACAGAACCTTGAAATTACCTGGAAGAAACTATCATCAGAAGTGTTAGTAAGCATTATTACAAATATTGTTATTGACACCACTGTGCTTGCAGTGAACCTTGAGATCTTTTCTGATTGTCTTTTATTAGGAAAAATCATATTTCTTACCTGAATATGCATTTTAACAAAAGGTTCATGACGTGTCTTCCTTCTTTTTGTGTTTATGTGGGCAAATGGGACAGGTCCCAGAATATGCCATGTAAATCACCATCTTGGTGAAGTTTGTTCTGATTTTTGAGTGTCTTGCTACATCAAAAAGACAGAGGTATTTGTATTATCTTCATGTTACTCTTCAATATATTTGCAAACCTCTATGTTCCGGGTGCTTTGATTTTCATCACTTCCAAGTACATTTTCAGTTTCTCCATCCTCTCTGTGAAGAATGAAGATAAAGATTTTCTGAGTCTCTCTTCAATCATTCTAAAAATATATCTTTTTTCTTTTATGATTCTTGCTTCAGGTCAGTGTATGTTCTAAAACATGCATAAAAATATGAATGCATACAAGAGACATCTGTGATCCCTTGGGTGCATACGTTATCAAATGTCTGGAACATATTGTGCAAATAAAATGTGCAAATTATAGAGAATAGGAAATGGTTCATCATTTCCAAGCCCTTTAAATAGGAGTAATCAGACAACCCCAAATCTGCTAAGCTATGTTGAAACTAGAAAAAGTGCTGAGCAACCAAAATGTCCCTACTCTTCCTGTTAATGGAGTTGCCAGACCCAGTTCACTGGGCCTTTTACTCAAGTAAAACAGAACAGAAAGTCAGAGGGAGCCTTGAATCCAGCAGAAATGTTCAGGGCTGCTGTTCACTCTTGTTAGCTGAAAAACAGTGCCAGTGTCCTAGAGGACTATTAGCAGACAAGCAATAAGTGCCATAGTAAAAGAAGACTGTAGAAAAACCTGAAAAATGCAAAGTAAATGTTAACCAGTTGCAGCAGCAGAGAATACCGGTCATTAGCATCTCACAAAGACTTTCAAATACAAAATAATCATTATCACTGTTTGCACAGATCTCAATTTTAGCTTTTATCATTACGGCTTAGTTATAGCTCCCAACACTGAAACTCTTTTGTATTCAATGCAGTATAGTAGTTGATGCTACTATAAGAAAATCAGGATCAGTAAGTTCATAATGTACATTTAGAATGTAAGAAGCCCCCAGACAGCAAGTTTCAAACAACTACGGGTGCTAAAAAATATACAAAACCACTTTCTACACAATTTTCTAAAGTTAGTAGCTCCTCATTCCTCAAGAAATTGAAACAATTTCTGTTCCCTAGATGTGCTGTTTGGTGCACAACTGCAGCAGATACTGGTTCACTTTAGGCACATAACTCACAGAACTCATTAAACATCCAATTTAGCTGCTCTGAATTACAGTTTGTGAGAGCTTATTTCTCTCAATACAAAAGAAACATTAGAATACAAGTCTCCTCTTCTCCTCTCTCCCAAACCAGTTCCAATGCTCAACTCCTGCTGTAAATTATTATGCAGTGTAAGCCAAAGCTTCAAGGACTTGCTGGCTTGTTTGCTATTGGCAAGCATGTCGCAATCATTCAGCAGTTTTTCAGGTTTTTTTAAACTTTTATGCTCTTTATTTCACTGGAAAGGATGAAAACAGAGGTGGTTGGTTAACATGCACAAAGGATCTGTTCAAGATTTTTACCTAAAAACCTGGTGGCCATCATATGCATCAGCAAAAAATACTTTAAAATACAACTCTAAGATTTGTCATTATCTCAATATTCCAGACACACCAAAACTATATGACTGTAAAATGTACTTGATGGCCATTGATAGTGACAGGACTTGTTTCTTTAAATTCTCTCTCATCTCTAGAGTAACTGAATTCTGGTGCAGCTGTTAGAAGCTCAAGTTCCACCTTCCAGTACATCATTATCATTTGATTGTAAAGACTTCACTCTTTTCCAAACACTGAAGAGCAATGCAGGTCCAACTCTGAGAACTAATATTCCAAAGATCATAGATATTTTTAGACCTTTAAAACAAACTACCCCTATGAACTTAATAAAAACATATCTTGTCAGCCAATAAGGATGAAATGATCCCCTGAAGCATGAATTTGGCACTGTGGGAACATTTTTGAAGCTTGCTTTGAAACCTACTTGAACACAAGCTCAAGTATATCAAAAGAGTTACTGAAAAGTAGTTAAAAATACTATGTATTTTATATATGACTCTAGATTCCACATGGACAGAATGATTAAATATAAGTGAAGAGAAATAGTTCATAAAGCAAAGAGTGTGACTGCAGTTTCCTAACATACGTCTTCATCTCTGTACAAGGAGCGTTTTCTACTGTTTTCTTTAGCTTGTGAAGTAGAAACAGTTGTCACCAACACTGTCATCTTTCCAATGAAATGGAGCATTTGGTTGTAGCAAATTGTCCAGTTTTTTTGACTGTTCAAAGTACAGGTTCAGCCGTCTGTTTTCTGAAGACTTTGCACTGAAGGGCTAATAAGAAGATATGCAGCTTAGTCATATTACTGCCTTCAGCACAATTAAAGAGGGTGCTACTAGAAAAGTGAATTTAATCCCAGTGTTTTAATTAAATTCTGGCTTGGCACAAGTCCACCTGTCTGGATTCAATTGGATATAGTTCTCTTTCCTTCTTGCTCCAGACACTACCGTTGCCTGTTCCCATTGAACTGCTGCAGTGATTCTCCCCTTGCGTTTGAGCATATATAAAGGCAGTCCTCAAATACAGAAAGCCTCTTGCATAAAAGGGCTATAACATCAAAGCTACTATTTAAGACTAAAGTGTTACACAATTTACATGTTCAAATTGTCTAAGGCAGGCAGTTGTGTTCACACTCTGATCCCATACTGAGTGTGATGGTGTAGCCACACATGGAGCTCCGCACAGACAACTAAAATTAGTTTGGAAAGGCATCATTTGTACTGCTAGAAAAAGCCACATTTTCATTTCAAAATTGTACTGGACAAGTTTATACAAGGTGCAGTGACCCACTCAGAGTGGCAGAGAGGGTGAAGCCAAAATTCTGAATGTCTTGAAGGTGGGCAGTATTGCACAGCTTCATTTCGCTTATCTTTGAAGATCCAAACTAGCTAAACAAAAAGGCTTTCAGAGAAGTAGATTTCTTGTAGGCAGAGTTGTAACAAGAAAGTTTAAAAACTTATGCTATTAAAACTCCTATGTTAGTAGTCCATAGCTGGTAAACCTCCTAGAAGTGGAGAGGAAATGAGTACGACTGAAGGTTGCAGTTCAGTTGATCTTATGGTGGAAAGGGCTTTGAATCATGTAGATAAGTATAGTCACCAGGATATCAATCCTTCACCAAAAGGACAACAAACAACCCAAAATGGAAGTCTTATTTTTTTCCACTTCACACAACAAATTTTGAAACCTGACAATGCAGGTCTCTTCTAACTCAGGACATTCTGTGATTCTATTCTACGATTCTATTTGCTGTCTCTAGCCAAAGAGTTGCTCAGGCAGATCATGAGGAAGAGGAGAGGACAAGGGTGGAAAGAAGCAAAGAAAGAGGCTTGGAAGCAGGCAACTTGCAAGGAATGAGTTAACATCCTGCAAAACACCAAAGACTGAGTCACAGCAGTGGGATTCATCTTCATCCTCTCTAGTCATCCAAAAGTGAGGTTTAAGCCAGCCATTCTGTTTCTTTCTGTGAGTAGAGATGGACACCTCCAGATGGCAATATGGCAATTCAGCTCACAGTTTTCGGGTGCCTGTCTCGGTAAAAGACGAATCGCTGGTGTGTTCCAGCAGCCAGGTAATTACATGCCACCACTGACTCAAGGCTTCTTAGTTCATTAGAGTTGAAATGTCAACATATGCATTGCTCACTACTCGCACAGCCTTGCTCCTCTCTCATATTTAACTGTTACTACTCATGTTTTTAGTCTTTCCTTCAGACTTAGGAAACAACTGTTGAAAGATATTTGAACTTTTAGAGACAATATGGCACAGAGCATGAGATTCATTATATTTCAGAAGCACTGAAAAACAAACTAGTCTCAGCACAGGCACCGATCTGTACCAGTGCGATGGCTCTGTTTCCCCTGAGGTGACACATGTGAAATACTGAGACTACACCCCCTCCCCACATGAAAGCAAGTACTAAGAAGTGCACATGTTTACCAGCCCAAAATAACCATTAGGACCTGTCAGGCACTTGCCAGTTTCACTTTCTGAAAAGAGCCTTTTGCCACTCTCGGTTTGCCTTCCCTTTTTGCCGTTAAAAAGAAGACTTTTTGACAAAGAATATTAGTGCCAAAGAAGGAGATATTGGGGTGGGGGGAGGAGGGGGGGAAAGACATTTCTTACTGAAAATAAGTGCATAATTGACTATCACAATGAGCATTGCTAGGCTTGTTGAATTTACTGGCTCTGACACATTATGAAACTAAATACAGCCAGTTAACAGGCATCAGGTAAACATTTAACTCAAACTTACATATGCCCAGATCCATCTTCATAGAAAATTATCAGATAGCCAGAGGACTGTTTTGTTTTGTTGCTTTAATTTAGGATAGATCCACAAGGCTTCATACTGAGCAAATTCTGGAGATTAAAAAGTGCCTTCTAGACTCATTTAAATCTCAAGTGCCCAAAAATCCCACGCTGTTAGGAATCACCCTGGCCTCAGCACTCGGATAGGTGGTCCAAGGAGTGGTTTGCTCTCTGCTCCCCTCTGCACAGAGCCACATGTTCCCAAAGGTGAAGCCATGATCCATGTCTGTGCTTTTGCCATGCTTTCTCTCTTTCATGACTTCTATTTTTAAGAAAGACCAGTACCACTGGAATGGAATTTTCTTTTGCTCAGAGAGGCAGTTCCCTTCTCTCTATCATGTTGTAGACACCTTCTTATTTTATGAGTTACTTTATTGTTGTGATTGATCTTCAGCCTCCTCAAAGGCTGGACTAGGGGCTGACTGCCCTTAGAGGCAAATAATATAGAAGTATTTTTATTCTCTAAGCTCGCCTACATTAGTTAGAATATTAGTTGGGCTATTTTTCATTTTTAACTGATAAGGGGCCGTGTCAAAAAAGAGAAAGTGATAGGTTTAATCAAATGAGCACCTAAGAAGTCCCAGTGATCTTTCACCAAACAGGACAAGTTGCAGGCACTAAATGCAAGTCCTGTCAGACTTTCATAGGTCATTTTTCCCTGGTTCTTGGAATAACTATGCAGCTTTTCCTCTCCTTCCCTACCTGCCAATCCCACCATGTCTGCAGCAGACTCAAGTCTGGTCCCACACCTTCTGTGGCAGTGCTAAGACTGCAAGAGGATTTAGGAATGAGAGAAGCTGCAGGTGGACAGATTCCCTGCCTGTGCCTAACACGGGGATCATGTCAACTGCACATGAAGAAAAAAAACACTTCTCCACTTCTCGAAGTGCAAATAGCCTCCTCCCTTTCAGAGGTAACCTCCCACAATGGTACCTCTACTTTGTAGTCCCAGCACTTCAGGACCACAATGCAGACTGGCCGAAGTCTGTGATCCACACACAGCTTGCCATCACACCCAGCCTGCTCTCATTTTCTTACACCAGATGTGCCAGAGCTGGGGGAGAACAGCAGGTCAAATAAGAGGACAGGGATGGTTGTGCTTGGTAGGGAGACCCATTTGCTCATGGAGGCCTGCTGGAGGCAGGAGGAATGATTCACACATGTTTGCCTCTCCAGCTGGGGAAGCTCCAAGACACATGAAAGGTGCCAGCAGATTGCAGAACACGCCTGTGCCATGTGGTGCCTGGAGGGAGCAGCACATGTCATTGCAGGTGCTGGAGGTGCTGCTGCTGCCTGCACCAAGCAGGCATCAGCAGGGACCTACAGCAGAGATGGTGGGCTAACAGCAAAGTGTGATGGCCCAGGCTGTTTGGAGATGTGGGAGCTCGGGAGAGACACTGAAGGATTCAAGTTGTTGAGAGAGTTCGGGGGAGGCATAAGGGGATTGTGTCAGGGTATGGGAGGACATCTGAATTAGGGCAGTGGGACTCACAATGTGGCTGAGGGAGTCACTGGGGAGGGAAAGGCTCTCAGCTGGGTGTACACGGATTGTGGCTTGTAGGACCTGGAAATATAGGCACCCCTGTCAGAAGCATTTAGAGGCACTTTAGGTTCTGTCTTTCCCAAGCGAGTACTTGTAAGTCGCCTTGATGTTAATGAGAATTACATGCACGCATCGGGGAAAGAATAGTCCCTCTACAATGGGCATGTGACAGCTAAAGTGCATCAGTCAGCAGGGAAACAAAAGAGGTCATAATTTATGTAAAAGGTTCATTTTTAATGTAAATTCTGCCCCCGAATGCTCTGCTTACCAGCCTGAATCTGTGGTATTTGGCAGCAGAAAATGAAAGGGGTGAAAAACTCATTGCTGGCAGGTAACTGCATAATGTGATAGATTGATTTAAAATCCTTGTCATCTTTCTTTTTCACCTGCATACATAACGATCCTCTGTTAGTCATTAGGGCTCCTTGTACCTTCAGCACTCTAAAAAAAATATTGGCTTTGAAATGATACTTCATTGTTAAGGAATTTTTGTCAGCTAGCTCCATTTATCGATGTATCAAAGCCATTTTACAAGAGATAGGCTCCACTTTGGCACGGGTAGTGCATACATTACGTGCCTTGCGAGGACTCGCATCTGATTCCAGCACTGAGTGGAAGTGCCAATTGCCTCTGCGGTACATAATGAGACATGTCACCCGGTGTTGGGGACAGCAAGGAGACGTGAATGAATTAGCCCCCAATGTTTTCTCCTGGCCAGAGGATGAGAGGAGTGGGGACGTGAGGGGTCACAGCAGACACATGCTTGGGGTACTCCTCTGCCCAGAGGAGCTGAGGACACTTGCTGTCAGAGCCCCCGGGCAGGGGGAAACATATGTCGTATGCGTTTGTCTGTTGATCTATTTACACCTCCTCCCCAGACAGCAAGAGCCAAGCCAGGAAACACTCTCTTCTGTAGCCATATGTGTGTCTGCAACGAGGAATTTTTTCAGCATATCGGTGATAACTGGGGGTGTCACGCTGCTTTGTGAGGAAAATTT
This sequence comes from Pipra filicauda, assembly GCF_003945595.2. NCBI lineage: Eukaryota > Metazoa > Chordata > Aves > Passeriformes > Pipridae > Pipra > Pipra filicauda. Next base: position 2,631,116 of record NW_024104310.1, read on the forward strand.
TGTAGCATAAGCCAAACCACCGACAGACTACTACCAGCAGCTACCTCCAAAGCTGTTCAGGCTGTCTTGAGAATTAAATAATTTCTCTTTGTCCTTTTGTTTAGATCTTCACCTTGTGTTGCCAAGCAACTGCACGGGGAAAGTTAATGGCAAAGCTCTCCTTTTGAACCAGGCAAGTAGGAGGTCTTTGAACTGAGGTAATCTGGTGTGGAAAAGACAAGGGTTAAGAAAAGAGAAAAAGCCCATGGTCGTTTGGATCTTCTTATATTTTCCATGCATCCTAGAAACGGGGGATGCTGCAACAGAGATTGCCAAAGACAGGACCTTCCTCTGCATAGTTTATTACTTTGTCAAGGAAACTGAACCCAAGTGCAGGCTATGTCAAAAAGAAAATACTGTCACACTAGTGATTTCCACTCTGAATTATCCTACCAACAATCCCTCAAAAGGAAAGTCTCAACCCAACTCTCTGTCACTCAAGCACTCGTAGCCTAAGCCACCGCAGCCCAAGAAGGAATCTCTATCTCCATTAAATCACACTGAAGCTATAAACGATGCCACAGCTTCCCGCCAGCAATACCTACTTCACCTCCTTGGTGATAAATTCAAAGCCCCCAGAATCACTGTGAGCCAGGACACGAATTTTTTTCAAGCTGAAGGGTCATTGCTTAAATAGTAAAAGAGGGGCACAAGACACAAGGAAACTGCTGTCTCATACTGGCTCCCACACGCAATTTGCACAACTCACTGAACACAGTCACAGGACTCGAGGAGTCCTGACCATTAGGCACTTCTACCCACCACCATGAGAGACTCCTGAGCCTCGTCCTTTCCATTCATTGCCTTGCTTTTTCTTTTAGAAATATTGTTAATGATCCCAGTTCTGTTTTCTAGTTACACCACATAACATCCATGCCTCTCAAGGCTGGGATTTCAAAGGATTCATATTATTTCTAATTACATGCTTCATTTTGTAAATTCTTGAGTTTAGAAGGTATTAATTAGATTGGCCTAGTTAGTAGTATTTTCAAGTCATGATTTTACCATGCCCTGGATATTTGGCATTACTCCCAGGAGCTGCTGGACTCAGGACACTGCACAGGGACACTTGCAGCTCTTTTTGCAGAGAAGAAACCCTATGAAAGTCAAAGCCTTTGCACCTGAAGACTCAGAAAAGCACCAATAAAATCTTAGTTAAAAACAAGCCTCTTAAGTTTTTAAACCAATCAAGTCAGTACAATGGCATTAGAGATCCTGTTTTAAATACCAGTACTACTAAGTTGATTCAGTGTGAGGTCAGCTCTTTCAGCCCTAATCCAGACATAGCCAAAATAGAGGAATTCACCTCCAAAAGCTGTATGTGCTACTTGTGCCTCATTTAATCTCCAAGAGCAAATAAATACATCAGTAGGATCATGCAAGAGCTGTAAGAAGATGGTTTAGTGTCTGCTGGCTATCGATGGGAACCAGAGGGAACACGGAAAAAGACATAAAAAAGGCAGAGAACTGCAGAAGGCTCATGGGATGAGCTTAGCAGTTCCGAATGGAGCATGAAAGAATTTGTGCTTCATAAGGATTCAGACCTGGAAACAACCTCTCTCTCTCTTTCTGACAAGCCTATTTAGAAGTGAACATTATTCTGAGTTCATCATTCTTCACATTAGAAAAAAAAATTATTATTGCAGATGAAAAACTGTATCACGACAAACAGAGACTGCAATCAAGCCTAATTTTTGTCACACAGTATTATGGGTACAGTCATGAGAGTCGTGCTGAGGCTTAGCTAAAAATATTCCTATGGTATTTTGCAAAGCTTGTAGGTTGATCTGACCCGGCAGTTCCTGTGTTTCTATCTAGTCTGGTATCCTGCCTCTGAGAGACACCAGCACCAACAGCTTCAAACAAGAACTGAAATCTCTCGGTCAGGTGGCACAGTCTACCCTCTCAAATATCCAGAGCCATAACAGCAAAAGATTGATTATCAAAGACAAACTGGTTCAGCTTTGTAAAAAATGCCCCATATGCAATAGTAGCATACTAGTTACAGCTCATATGTGTTAAAAATCAAGAAAAAGAAGCCTTTGATTTATCACTATCACATCATGAACTTTTAGCAGCCATAGAACTGTACACAGATACAACAATCTTATCCACAAGCTGTCAGCTCTCTCTCACTACCTTTTCCTGAATACAGTAAAGGTTAGGTTATTTAACCTAGGGAGGAAAATTCAGTTGTGAGCTATAAGAAATAGGAAACATTCCTGTATGGTTAAAATTGAGGAGGTACAAATTTAAGATCTCATCTAAAATTATAGAAAGAAATCCATCAATGTGTCAACATCATAATGTAATTGTACACAGCCCAACTTATGGTTTAATATTTCCTGCAAATTTTGTCTGAAATTATCAAACATTTTATTGTAGTTTGAGAGTGCTTTATTTTTTTTAATTCACAGTATTTGTGTTCATATATATCATATATGACTGAAAAACTCTACTTCTGAACAGGAAATTACACTGTAGAGTTTTCTTCTAAGATCTCTGATAAGGTTCACAAATACATGTACATATGCATATTGTACAGATTTGGGCTGGGATAGTAGTAGCTCCTTAGTAGCTGGTACAGTGCTGTGTTTTGAATTCAGTATGAGAATAATGTTGATAACACACTGACATTTTAGTTGTTGCTTATAGTTCTTGCTCTATACAGTTTCCTATACTCCACCAGTGAGTAGGTGTGCAAGAAGCCTGGAAGGAGCAGAGCCAGGACAGATGATCCCAACTGGCTACAGGGATGTTCCAAGTATTAGAACATCATGATCAGTATATAAACTGGGGGGAGTTGGCCAAGAGCCATAAGTTGCAGCTCAGGGATGGGATGGGCATTTGTCAGTGAGTGTTGAGGAATTGCACTGTACATCATGTATCTCTCTTCAGTTTTATTCCTCTCCCTCCCTCTTTTTCATTACAATTATTATTGTTACTGTTATTTTCGTCAATATTACAGAATCACAGAATCGTTAGAGTTGGAAGGGACCTCTGGAAATCACCCAGACCAATACCCCCTGCCAAGGGAGGGTCACCTGAGGCAGGTGACACAGGAATGTCTCCAGGTGGGTTTTGAATGTCTCCAGAGAGGGACACTCCATGCCCTCTGTGGGCAGCCTGTTCCAGGGCTCTGCCCTCCTCAATTTAAAGAAATTCTTCCTCAATGTTGAGGTGAAACATCTCGTGTTTTAGTTTATGGCCATTGCTCCTCATCCTGTCACTGGACACCACCGAAAAGAGTCCAGCACCATCCTCTTGACACCCACCTTTGAGATATTTCTATGCATTAATGAGATCCCCTCTCAGTTTTCTCTTGTCTAGATCAAACAGGCCCAGCTCCTGCAGTCTCTCCTCATAAGAGTGATGTTCCAGAGCCCTAATCATCTTTGTGGCCCTCTGCTGAACCCTCTCCACTAGATCTTTGTCTTTAGTAGGAGTAGCATTATTATGTTTTTAATAAATTGTTACAATTATTAAACTGTTCTCATCTCAACCCACAAGGTTTAATTTTTTTCCAGTTCTCCTCCCCCACCGGGGGTGGAGGTGTGTGAGCAAGTGGCTGCATGATGCTTAATTGCTGACTGGGGTTAAACCACAGAATATAAATATGTGCCTGTGTATATAGTTGTTTTTGACTTGTATTTCTGTGTGACAAGATGTGTTAACACCTGACAAATCCCTTTAGCAGGAAAGACAATAATAAATTTCTTTTTGCAAGCACTCTGCTTCTTCAGAATTCCCTAAACACCATTAAATCCTTCCTGGTTTTTCTCAACCCATGTTAATTAATAGTAATTATATATTAATAAGAATACTCTGTGGCAGACATTAAGCTGCATCTTTAATTGTGTTTAAAAAATGCAAAGCATAAATTCTATACAATGCCATTGAAACTAAGAGGGCTAGGAGTATGTCACAGTCCTCCCAAAGAGATATGAGATAACTCACTGACAGGAAACCACCAGATAAATATATACACAAAGCTCAAGGAAAGTGTCTCATGAGTTTCACGTTAATCACTCTCCTCCCTTTGGTTCTTAACAGACAAACAGACCAATGTGGCTGACCACATTTCAGGTACATGTAGGCCACTTGCCCAGAAGTTCCAAAGATCTCTGAAGGCATCAGACATAGCCTGAGAGAGACCTCTGCACCAGGGCCAGCTGCTACAAGAGTGCAGAGAAGGCCATCTCTGAAGAGACTTGTGAAAAAAACAGAAAAAAGTCCTTGGAAAGGCTGGCAGGCAGAACTGGCAGCCCATGTTTCTGGAAGTCTGAGCTGCAGAGCCTTCTGGTGCCCAGGAGATAAGGACAGCTACTGAGCCTGCCAAAAAAACCAAGATGCACGATCTAAGGATTTATACTGAGCAATTACATGCATACATCAACAACTGTATTATACTATCTGTGGCCAAACACATTGCCAGACACTGCTCAGAAGTCATGGTCTTCTCTGATGAATAAGAATCCTTCTTCAGATGGTATTCAAAGATGAGGCTTCAAGCACTATTGGGAACACATAGATGAGCTATGGAAAAGTGTCTACAGCCTTTTGGCCACCTTTGTGGATGTTCAAAAAAGGATTTTATCCCCCTCTGAGAAATGCCATGGAAACAGCTGAGCACTTGGTGTCCCGTCCCCCCCGACGTTTTTACCACTGGCTTCTCATGCTAATAATTTTTAATTTATCAGAGTACACTAATTTTGCTGTTTGAATCCACCGATTATCCTTGTGTCATTTTTCCCCCAAGAAAGGTAGTTGGTTAATGCAAAACACTTGCAGCCCCAAAATCAAGGGCTTTTCTTTCTGTTCCCAGTTCTGGCATTGCCTCCCTCCGTGCCATCAGCATTGTCTCAGGGCACTCATCCTCACCATGCACACAAAAGATTGCAACTCTTCCACAATTGGAGGAACTTGCTGTTTATATTTGACCAGCCTCATATAAATACCAGGAATTTTAAGAGCAAGGAACTCTCTATAAGCCATATGGCATTGATATTAATATATCAGTAAATTCCTCCCTAACTGCAACAGATGCTCAAGTCAGTAGTTTCACCATACAATACAATGCACTGTTATGTCCTTTTCTGTGAGCAAGGATAAGCCAGATGCTTTTCCACAACATATTGGCAGAAATATTGTGCTATACAGCCAGAAAAAGCAAACTTTACCTCATCTACAGAAGAACCTCTACAGAACAGCTTTTTAAATCTTGCTTTTTTAAAACTGATTAATTTTGACAAAGGATTTATCTACTGATAGCTATCCAGATGATCAAATACTGCTGGAACTGAGACTGGTGCATCATCAAGGAATATGAAATTCCCCTAATGTCACAATTATATTTTTCTTATTTCTTTTTATAATACCATTAGACAAAGAAAACAAATTACTGATTTTCATTTTTCCTCCATTAACTACTTTTTTGCTTTTTTATCTTCTCTTTTCATTCTCATTTATCTTCCTTCTCATTTCCTCAGAGAGCAAACAGTGCTAACCTGCTTTCCTGCTTCTCTCATTAAATATAATTTTAATTATTTTTACTTCACCCATACCTATTAGTTCTCTAAAGTTCTCTTCCATATTTATTAACACCTCACTGTTCTAATCATTCTCTGTTGCAAATATCATCACCTGATTTTGGCACTTGAATCTTTGCTCTTTGATAGTTTAATTGGCATCTACTGCTGAATTCCTGTGGGGCTACAGACCTCCCAGTAATTCACAACATCAATTCCTGAGCCTCCCGACCTGACTATATTTCAGGATATGCTTTTACAAATGATTAAGCCACCTGAAGACTACGCAGCCACCAACAAAATGTTATCTCACCATCGCAGCGTCCCTGGGTGCACGTTACCACCGCTTTGAGGATGCTGGTATTAACACTTGTGCAACCAAACAGTCAGCCAGACCACAACTGCTCTTTCAGTTCTTTGTGCTTTTTTTGGTAGGGTAAATTTTCTGCCAGATCCATTAATGCCTGTGCAAAGAGGGCAGAAGGGAGAGGAGCAGACAGAGGAAGGCAGGACTGCCTCTTTTGGTGGCAGGGCACATGGGTGGACTCACAGCACGTATGAAACTGCCATCTGGTAAATGCAAAAACCACACAGTGACAGGAAGAAATGTGCATTTAGATTCCAGCTACCACTTTTCTGTTTTAATCACAATTGCAGTTTCATGTGGGCAGTGCATTACCCTTTCGGGGAGGGGGTTGCTGTTTGGTTCACTGAACTGTTGAACTTTGCCAGGCCTTCAGTTCAAACAAAAGCAAAACACAGGACAAGAAACAGACAAGTTTTGCAATCCTTACTCATCGACTTCAACGGGAGTTTGCTTGGAGGGGAGGAGGGAAAACCGTTAACGAATAGGTCTAAAAATAAATTCAAGGGTTTCCTGGCATTGTTTTCTGGTTTTCTGTATTCCCCCTATGAAGGAAAAAGAACAGTGGGATTCAAACTGCATTTTAGTTTGTTGATAAAATTCGGAACCCAAGAAAATACGTAAGTAATAGCAGGACTCAGAGACAAGAGCAGATCCTGATAGTAGCCATGATGACCTTCGCTTTTGTTGTTCCTGGAGTTTGTGAGAGAGAAAAGAAATCACCCACCATTATCAGTATCTCTTTGAATTATTAGTTCCAAGTTTAGGTATCTAAAGACTTTACATTTGGAGGACCTTTTTTCCTCCAAAAACTAGACCACTTTCATAAAAGAAACCAGCATGCTATATTTATAGGTAACATCTTAAACTTCTTCATGCCAGAGAATATAATGAAAGCTCTAATTGTTTCTTTCAGTATCTTCAGGGAACCTGTCAGAAATTCTCTCACATCTGCAGCAGCCAAATATACAACTTTTCTAGCGATGTATCTATCTATGTCATAGGAGAGGCTTAAAAAAGAAGCAGCAATATTGATCTTTCTGAAATCTATACAAAAACTATTTAGGTTCATCTATCTTGGATACCATGATCATAGACCACAGCTCTGGCTGTTAGATTCCTCGATATATGCTAAAAGCTACTAGTCTGAGTATTTATTTTCTCCTTTGGAGTATCTCATTGCAAACTGCCCTAAAGATGTTCAGAGAAATCCACAAGTTTTCCTAATGGTTTACAAGAGCAAAAAAGCCCATTTTTAGGGTTTTTTTTTGTGTTATACAAGATGTATACAACAGGCAAACTCCATTGGGGTCTGGACATATCTGGGATCTGTTCTACTGGTGTAGCAATGTACGAGTTTTCTCACTGTTGACCTTCTGATATCCTCCCCCAGCTATTGGGAGGGGGGAAGGGTGAGGTTGTACAGGGCTGAGCTGTCTAGCAGGGTTAACCTAAAACAACTTATTTCACATTTTTTGCTGTCCTAGTCAGCCTTCACTTCATTTCACAGAACTTAAGATCCCAAATGATTATTGGTTGACCTCGTAAGACCTTCAATACACAGAAAGAAAGTGTAATCCACTCATAACATTAGGCCAAAGATAGTTGCTTGATGAAGGCTTCCAGCTCAAGGAACAAGGGCCAGTTTAACTGGTATGATTTGCTGCAGGGATGACTTCTCATCTGGTTTGCTGCTTGCTAGGTGCTTATCCTGGTCCTCTGCCCCTGCAGTACTAACAACTCTCTTAACTGTTTCCCCCCCAGTGTTCTCTGGCATTTTTCTACGCCTTGCACATCTGCTGGGTTCCTGAATCCTTTTGACCTGGGTAAGCAGCTATCCATCAGCACCCTGACTTCTGCTAGACAGGAATTACAGATACCCAAGGCCACAGCACTGCGTTACCTGCTACTCTTTCATCCTTTTGTTTCTACCCATCAAATCACACTGCTCTTGTTTGTTAGGGGGCAGAGTGCCTTGAACACAAGACAATGATGCTATCAGCATTATTTCTTTGTATGTATCCTGTTTTGGTCCCTTTTTCTTTAGGTTCTGCCCTCCCTGTGACTTCTCCATGACCTTACCACTTGCTCTGTGCGAGTGCCTCTGGTTATTGTATGTCTGTGCTTAGATGCTTTCCTGTTGTTGTCTTACCTTGATCTGCTGCATGTGCTCCCAGCAGACAAGCTAGTGAAAAAGGCTGAAGCTGTAATCAAAATGCATTAATTTGGAAGTATAGTATATCTGTTCAAGGGACAGGGGAATGAAAAGGACCTCAAAACCAAAAAAGTGTACTAGATATAAGGAAGTATGTCGACAGTTTCCCATTTTTGTTTTTTCTTTTTTTTAATGCAGTTTAATGTGAAAGTTCAGCTTGCAGAGATGATCTGGGTGCTGTTCTTCACCACTCTGACCAGTGAGCATTAGCTCAGGAAAGTGGCTAAATATTGCATAAACTATCACGAGGGACAACTTTGTAAAATATTCATCTACAGGCGTAGGGCTGCCACTGTCTCTTTGAATTTTTATTCTCCATCTCTGGCTCAAAGCCTGTGTTCTGCTGAGGGCAGTGGGCACCTGACTGGTTGGTGAAGCTGGTGAAGCTGGAGCATGATCAGTGGAGGTAGAACACAAAGCGGAGTTAGCTAGGACAGGAGGCAGCTGGCATCTTCTGCACTGATGCAGAGACCAGCCACCAGCTCAAACCCCTTCTCCAGCTCCTGCTCATCTCCTGATAATATACCTTGATCAAGCCCCAACTTGAGCAAAGACAAACTTGATCTCTGAACCATGATGTGCTCTTGGGACAGTGACATTTTTACAGCCAGGATGAAGCAGACAAGAGGAGCTTTTACGATCAGGATGGACTGGGAAGAGAACATTTCAGGATGCTGAGCATTGACTACTGATATTCTTTTTCATGAGAAAAGACAAGCCTCAAGTCTGATTCATTGAATAAAAATAAAAATTATACATGAATATAAAATTGGGGGGTATTTGCTATAAAGTTATGAATATAATTTCAAACTGGAATGGACCGCTGTGATCATGTAATTTTATCGCCAACAGGATATTAATTATTTGAATTCCCTGAATTTTTTATCTAAAAAAATAGTTTGACAAGATTTATTGCAGGCTCGTGACTAATTATCCTCCTTACTAAATTGAACTTTTATCAGTGAAAACTGAGATAAAATATTGTAGTCCTACAGTGAATGTAGCATGGTAATACATTGGTTCTTTTTCTTGCAAATTTATGAATATAAAGGTTAAAATTCATATCAAATTGCAAATATGTAAATAGAGATTTTCACTGTTGTGACAGCCTTTAGAAATAGTCAAATACATATAGTGCTGGCATCACTGAAAACCTGTATAGAAACCTGATTTGTATCCAAAGTTAGTTAATCTCTTTCCAAAATGCATTATAAATAAGAATTGATTTGGTAACATTTTAAAATTGTATTATCCAGAAAGCCAGGTCTAAACGTACCATTTTAACTTGATTTGCCATTTCTCATTATCATTTTACTATTTATTTTGTCCCATTTTTCAATTGAATGACTTAAGTATTGCCCTTGAGATGCTCCTATTTATAGCATATCTTAGAATTTATTAGGTTCACAAAAATTCAGTCGATGATGTTGACCTTTACAAGGAAGAATCACTCAGACTCCTTAATTCCATTTCACTGCATTGCAGTGGTAGCTATCTTTCTCCATTTTATCTAAATTTTACTTATTTATTTCACTATCCTAAGGTTGCCTCAAACTGGAGGACATTTTCAAGCTTCAGTTTTTCATAGCCTCTTTATTAAATGCAAATTTTCTCCTTTCGTAGTTTTCATTTTTCACTGAAAACCTAGGACAACAGACAAAAAAAACTACCTGAGAAAAAAATGTTGGTTAGTGAGCTCACATTGTAAGGTATGTTTTGCAAAGATGGAGAAGCCTTACCTTCCACAAAAGCTTGGGCAAGTCCAGACTAGGACTAAGAATCAAACTGAAAGAACGACCATCCAGGTCACCTTACAGTAATGTGGGTTTTCTGCTTCAAAATTAACAGTAGGACCAGTAAGACTATGAATACCAGCATACAAGAAATAAAAACAATCATGCGAAACTGAATTAACTTAGTAGACTACAAAGAGGTTAAATAAAATGTCAGCACAGGGAGGAACATACATCACTGAAAAACTTCAGCATACCAAGTAGATGGTGTGACTGTGGATTCAAGGAAAGAGGGTGATGGCAGGTTAATTAACCACATTTCATGTAACTGTAGAAAGATCACAACAGGAGCAGAGGCTCAGAAATGGTAGTAAAAGCTCCTATATTTTAACTTTCAAAGCCAGAATTGGCACGGATTTTGTTTGTAATTGCTGTCATTAACTGCTGACTGTTTCATTCTGGCATTCAGGAGTCTGTGCTCAGGGAGCAATGCCTCAGTACAGAGGTTCATTTAGAAGCTCAAGAGAAGCTAAAAGGGTGGCAAGCCCAGACAGAATCACAATATTTACTCAACCAGAGCCAAATTCAAAAGCAAAGGTCTGATGCAGTGACATACCACATAGAGGAGGCAGGTATTTATCATGGTCATAAAGTGATTTTGCCATATGTAAGGGTCTGGAGAGTTCATACTTCCACCTTTCTTCTCACTTCCTTATGAAAAAAAGTGGCCAAGTAGCTTCCTCTTTGCAAATATGACACCCTTTCTACTCACAAGCCATCTCTGCTACCCAAAGTCACCCCATAACCTTGGCTGCTAGGAGAGCCAGAGGAGCAGGTGAGCATCCCAGCCCCACTCAGGCATCACAATGCAAATGAAGTGATGCCCAGATCCAGCCCCTCAAAAACTCTCCTCCTCTTCAGTTTAGAAAATCAAACTTACCAGTTTGCAGCAAGCATTTGCAGACAAATGGACACCACCTTACAGACTCTGCAGGGACCCTGCCTATGGGGTGTGGTACTCAGGGAGAAATCCAGAAACTTTAGTGATCGCACTCACAGTGCCCAGTGTCTACCTGGTAATAGCAGGTGTGTTTATTACTACACAAGATGAGGACCATTTCATTTTGTAATACACAGATTAAAACAGAGATCTGCAATAATAAAATTGTGATAGAAAAATACAAGATGGGGGTCTTCCAGAAAGGACATCACCTTCTCAGCTGTTCTGATTAGAGGTGTCTGTCCCTGTCTATCACCTTTGCCATGCTGGAAAAGCTTCCTTCTTTTGTATCTGGATTTTCCTGTGGCAGTATTTTCTATGACAAGTCACAAGGCAGTGTGAAAAACTATATTATTATCCTTTCCATTCTTCCTTGATGTTTCCATGAGACACATATCCATTGGATTTCTCTGCTACTTTTCCCATTAAGAGTAATTTTAGTATGGAGAGGGTGAAAATGAAAGGAGGGTGAAATTTGTCATCCCGTAGATTAAAAACTCCAGTGTGCTATTTATGGGGCACAACTACCTTCTCGCTGACCTTGCCTTCTTTGTATATTTATATATCCATTAGAATTTATCAACTATGAATACATTAGGCTCCAGGTGTATAACAAAGTGTCTTGAAAATATATTTTAATAAAATATCCAAAGAGCATGTCCAGATAATGCGTGCAATGTCCCCATATGTCTCATTACACAGATCACACAACTTGGTATGTGCTGCTAATATGATCTGCAATAGGTATCATCAGCTACACTCATTACCATTTAAGATAGGACAAAAAGGCAAGTAACTACTAAGTGTCTTCAGGTTTCTAACTGTTATATTTAATACTTAAGAGCATAATATCTTAATTAAGGGGTTTGTTTTCCCATTATGGAAATAATTTTGTAGCAACTTTCCTCCTGGTTGCTTAAGCAGGTTCATTACAATGCAATGCAATTTACCCAGCTGGACAGGTCTGCAGGTGGCCTGAAACCCATTAGAGAGGTAGCAACCTACTACAGGGGAAACTAATATTCAGGAGACAGGAAATCTCACAGGGACTTCGATTTTGCCAGGCATTAACACAGTTGACTGGGTAGCAGGTGGCTGGAAGCATAAATTTTCCCGTAACTTATTTATTAGGGCTCCCTTGCCTCCCTTCTTTTAGAATTATAACATGTTCTTGGCATTGATAAACCCTGGCAAGGGCACACTGTAAAGACACAAGTAGCAAAGTCTTGATAAATATTTTTTATCTATTTGACTTGAACTATTTAAGCCAAACTGGAGTCCTTTTCTTTTCTGAGGAGAAGATAAAGTATGACGCAAACCTCCTCATTTAGAAATAATTTATAACTGCCTTTCTTCCTGAACAGAATAAGAGTCAAAGAGGAATTACATTCTTCTGTCACAGCTCCAAATCTCCTTTCAGACAACTCTCTGCCTGGAAAGTTTTCCTTCAGTTTTTTTTCCCTACGCAGTAATCTGGTTTTCCTCTCTGGCTTTTTCCCCTCCCCATATTTCCATGATGTTTTCTCTCCCACTAAAGCCCTAGCCCCCATGCTTATTCCTGTGGAAATCGTTTGAGCTAGAAAGTTTGGTTTTCGCTCATCATACGCCTGTGTACTGTTTATATGTTTCAGTTATCTAGTGCCCCCAAGGAGCTCATCTGTAGTTTATACTCCTGTGGAAGGAAAGCTCTCTGCCATGCTCACCAGCTCTAAAGAGGTTTACTCCTCTGTATAACCAGACCACAGAAAAGAAGAACATTTTCCATTTGTTCTGGGAGGAAAAGCATAGAAAGCTCTCTCATGAGTGCTTTGGCAGAAGTTATGCAAATTCCCCAGAATATTGTGAAAATTTCAGCATTAATTCACAAAAAACAGGCTCTGTATGACTGCACTGCAACACACATAGAGCAGCTTGTGAGCCAGCACTCACAACACCCTTGGTTTCACAGCACACTCACCTGTTCTGCTACAGCAAAGCAGAAACATTACATTGTAGGTATTTTTTTCATGGTTCATTCAGGGCAATCTCATATTCCCTCTCTATCCCTGTCACCACATGTGCCACATGTGGATGGCTGTGGACATGATGGACTGATCAAGGGGAGCCCCACCCTGCCAGGATTCCTGCTGGCTGAACAGAGCTGCCTCAGTCCTCTCTGCTCCATGTGCCACACGTGTCCCATGTCACAGGGTCTGACACACCACTACCTCCCATACTACAGAAAGAGAGGCACAGGAGTATATGGAGAGCTGTGGTATCCACCTTTCAAGCCCAAGAGTTTTTTGGAAAAAGCACTGCCTTATACATACTGAAGAAACACTTCTCCCTGTTAACACCCACACATCTTTTCCTGGAACTCATAGTCTCCAAGTAAGCAACAGATCCAGTAAGTGGTTTGGAGAATGGAAGTAGGTCTTATGGCTGCTTCTTAGAAATTTCATTAATAAGTAAACATATCCATAAATATTCTGAATAAAGACATGTATTTCATCCACTTAGCAGCAAGAAAGGATTTCTTTTCACAGGCTTTTCCTGTAAATTATACGGGAGACCTGCATAAATCTTCTTTGACCTGGTTTAGCCATACACTATGTTTTCCTGTTAAAATATTCACATACAATTAAGTATCCACTAGGCAGACAGAAAGGAATAGAGATCGCGAAGATGTAGGAGGAGTCTGCCACAGAAACAGACTCCTCCTCACAACACAAATTACAAAAATCTCTATAACAGTCAATGTAAATTGAATCTGTTGAAAACTGGCTTTAACTTATTGTCATTTCCTTCGTCATTTCTCCCAAATCATTCCAACTTTTCTCTGTTAAAGCTGGCACACAGAACACAAATCATTACAGTACCACACACCATTACTAGACAAATCCTGCTGGCTTTGTTCACACACATCTCATCTAATGACAGTCTATGGCCTTTAAAACAAGCTGTTAAATAATAAACTCAACTACAAATATACAACCATTGCAATAAATTCACGTTAGACATTCAGACACTATGGCAATAAGAGGTTAGATGACTAGAAAGATACAATCTTAAAGCCACTTGAAACACAATTACAAAGGAAATACTATCAGTTGTGTTTTCCTTTTTTGAAAAGAAAACAATGCAGTGTTTCTTCAACACCTTCAGTTTTTGCCTTCCTTCCACATGGAAGAGAACAGGGCGATTTTGCAACCTCTTGACCCCAAAGGAAGTATCTACATCAACTTTGGGGACTCCTGGATTTGGCCCCAAAATATTTTCTTCATTGCTGCGTTTCATGTAAATGAGCCCCATTTCTCCTTTGGAGCACATGGGGCAAAGAAGTGCCTCCAATGTCTGTGGAAACCTGCCCTCACCCTGTATAACAGGGTTCAGCCATGAGAAGGGGTCACCATGATGTGACTTTGGGCAGCCTTGGGCTGGTGTTTCTCAGCATATTGGAACTGCCTGGCCCAGAAGTTCCCTCTGCTCAAAACACACCCGGGGGAGAACAATTTCTTTGGACCACACAGTGTTCAGAGCCAGAGACCACTTGTGTTACCTCCCAAGAGTTGCTGAGCACAACATGCAGTCAGGACTGATGGCAGGTCCGGCGCCTTTCTTTTGCTCCTTCCCCCTCCCCATGTCTTGTGCTTCCCGCTGTACAGTGGCTCTGCAGAGATAGGAGACAGGGAGAGCACTGCCCCACTCAGACTGTCCTGGACGTTTCTGGTAAAAGCACTGGCCTGGGGGTGGTAGATGTTTCTTAGCAAACACCCTGCCTCTGAGTAGTGTCCTGAGCAGCTTCAAGGTAAGCAAATGTCATCACTTCCTCAGCAAGCGGGCACCTACCCTCAGAAGAATCAATGTAGTTAATTCCAAACAATCAAGACACCAACTCCAAATGGAGCCAAGTGTCAGGCACATCAGATACATCTAAAAACGTAATATTTGATGCTGGTTAGTCTCAGAGCACTTTGTTCCACATGCAGGAGCCTTACATCAACATACATAAGATACTATACTCCCTGTTTAAACAAAGGAAAAAGCATTTCATTCACACGCTCTATGCAGATCTGCAGAGGTATTTGGTCTCAGCAGTGATTGCAGAAGCCTATGCACCTAATTTCAGCAGTCTGAATTCCCCCTGCCAAGACTAAACACTCACAAGGTTTTTTACTGCCTAAATAATCATGGTAGGTGATCAGAATCTGGCTTAATACCACGTAAAAGTCCTTGAAGTTGAATCATCCCCAAAAATGTATTCAGCTTAATCCTCTGGTAGGAAAAGTGACTTTGCTCATGGTGTTGACTCTTTGTGGAGTGAAATGGTTGTAAGCTATACATTTTCCTTGTTTCTTCTCTAATGTTTTATCTTAATTTTTCTACATCTTTCTATTGCTTTCCCCCCCCCCCCCCTTTGTATTTAGGCACAAGTATTGTTTGCTATCTCATTAAGCTCATCTGAGAACAATCACAAACTCCATTAGACCACATTGGCAATATATGGCTTTAATTATTTTTTCATAGAAAATTCTCACACTGGAGCAGAGTAATAGAGTGGTTGTGACATCTTGCTACAAATTCTTCTATGGGAGCGTATATGGTGGGAAGAGGGTGTGGGAAGGGCTGATGGAGAGGCAGGAGAAGGCAGAACTGTTCTTTGGGGGTTCTTTAAGGAGAAGAATCTTGATGAAATGTTTCTGTACGCCACGTATGCTAAAAGTATTTCTTAATGTCATCTGGTCAGAATTATAGATTCATCATGCACTAAAATCTAAATCACCTCACTAGTTATTTCTTGAGATGATAGTCACATTTTTTAAAAAACTTTTAAGCAGTTTTAATCCAATAAACTTTCATAATACTTGATTTGTAATCCATATTCTGCTATTCCTGTATTTGCTGTTTAGCTTATCTTATGGCACAGTAAAAAGTCCTGCCATCTGGCAGAAAAATCAAAACCTTACAAATTAGAACATAATTCTATACTTTCTTGGATTGTTTGCTGGCAAAGCTTTTGTCCCAAAATATGAATTCTCCTTACAAGCTAGAAAATATTTCCTAAGATATTTACAGCCAGAAAAACTTTGGTACAAAGTGTCTCTTTTTACCTACTCATACTGCTTCTAAAAGCAGGGGAAAATAGGCCTCAAAATCCTTAATGCTCTTGGCCTTCACTTCATCAAGGCTTTTCTGTTGAAACATCCAATATTGTCGACATGAGAATTCTTGTGCTGGCAAGACTGTTTTCCTCTTTAAAGAGATCATAAAATAGCATTATGCATTGAGAGGACCTTTATTCAAATCCTACATAGTAGAGGTTATTCTGCTGCCAAGGTTGCTGAGGTCTAAATCTTGGCCTCCCTTTTCTATCTCCAGGATGTTTGCCATTACTTCATCTCCAAAGAACTACTTTTTTTTTCTCCAGTCTCCCCCAAACATACCTAAGGAAAAGACTTGAATCCTCCAGTAAGTCAGTTTAAAAGCATACATGAAGCCTGTGTGTGCTCCCCAGAGAAGCCAGAAGAGTCTTTGTAAAGCCTCCAGCTGGGATGAGGACAGCCACACTTGGTTTTTCTGCAGGCAAGAGGCTGCTGACCTTGAAGGGTTAGAAGCAGCATTACAGGGGTCTGTGAAAGGCTGGGTGGAAAGCTCCTTACTCCTTCAGCTTCCTCACAGTTTCCTGATATTTTTAAAACTACCTTGCTAGGGCCTGTGAATTGGCATTCACCATTGACCTTCTGGCAATTTAATGAGGACTTCAGACCCATTGTTTCAGTTCCAGATTCCATTTCCTTAAAACAAATACTTGGTGTATAGTAAGTATATAAATACACACAGAAATCTAGAAATTTCCAAACTTGCAATTCCATTGTTCTACTGTGATTTCTGGTTCTCAGGGGCCCTTAGCCCTTTTCAGTAAAATCCTGATGGTGAGGAACCAATAATTACCTTGAAATTAAAGTTTCAACCTCAGTGTTACCTAGCAATGTGTGCATCAAAAGCATTATGTTTCAAAAGCCATTTGAAAGCATGGGAATTTTGCCAGCTATTCAAATATTGTCATAGTTCTGATTTTTTTCAGCTCCCCTGATAAGCATTCAGAAATGAGACCAGCCTTCCAAGGAGGAAAGACAGCTGGAATAAAGATAAATGAGACCAGCCTTCCTAGGAGGAAAGACAACTCAAATAAAGACAACTCCACTTATATATTCTGAAAACTTTCAAAGAACTGTACCTGGCTTCAGTTTGGTCATGTGTGTGCCCTCACTTCACACTGGGAAATAAATGCCTCCCTTCACTCTCTGCTTCCTGGAAGAGGCAGGTTCCTATGGAATCAGTTGGTCAGGAGCCTTATAAATGCACATTTTTAACAGGGAGCTTCATCAGAGTGTGTCTCTGTTATGCCCACAAGATTCCCATAGTGATATACTGTGTTTACTGTGGATTTCTGCCTCCTAGTCCTCACCATGAAAGCTCGATCTCAAGGAAAATGGAAACCCAGGAAGCTGTGGAATCCTTGAAAGATTCACCTTCAAGTCCCAATTCATCTTTCTCACCATCACTTCATAGCCTACCTGCCTGCTCCAGGCCTGTTATATTTCTTCAAATGAAATCCTGATGATGGACAAAGGCCACCAGCTGTCAGCTTGGCTGAGGTGCTCTCCTCACCAGATGGTTGTATATCCCTTTGCTATGTCCCAGCACAGCTTTTGCAGACTGTGAAGCAGGGCCTGTCATTTCATACTGGAGCTGCTATGATGGTGTCCTGCTCCAAGGTGGAGGCTGCTAAGCTCTACCATGAGCAAAATACATAAGTGAGACTCTGGGCAGTCTTTGTCTCACTTCACTTTACAGAGCTCAGAAGATCTTTATCATATGGTTTCTTCTATGTATGTTTGTCCAAGAGGAAGAGTTATTCATCACACAAATGTGACTGGTCACAATAACTAATCCTGAGAAGTGCAGTGTTCTTTTCCTTGGAAGTTCTACATTTTAATATGTTGCATTCTCTTCTGTGGAAGCATCTTCAGAGATGGACACAATAAAATAGGAAATGAAGGATCATTGACATCAACCAATGTGGAAGGTCAGAGGAAAGAGTAAATAACCTCATAGACATTTACTCTTCCCGTTCCTGTCCCAGGATGGAACAGTCCCTCTCTTCAGAGTGATGACAAAGCTCCTCTGCATAACAGTCTTGCCATTCCCCCTTCCACGGCTGCTAACTGTCCTATAGGCACTGCCTTAAAGAACGTGCTCATTTGAGCTAAACCCCTGTGTTTGTACTGGAACACAGAAGTAGCTCATTAAACTTTTCTTAGATAAATTGTTTAGATTAAGTAATTCTCTCCTTTCTTCCCCTTACATTTCCAGCCTATTGTTTGTAGCCAGCATTCCAGGCTGCGTGTGATGAAAATGCTGATGTGTTTCCTGAGTAACAGACCCAAGCTTTATCTCATCTTTCACTTAGGAAACTGGCTGCTTTATCATTTTATGCTGCTGTGTGCAATGTTTATTTTTTCCCCATTATTAACATTGTATACGAGGAAGTGCCCTGCCCCATCAGCTGGTAGTTGCATTGTACATACCATGCACACAAACACTGACAAAAATTAAAAGGAATACATTGTGTAAAAGCTACATACACAGTTCACAAATTCCCTTTGATATTGGAGACAGCCTCTGGGTGACATTGTCAATGTATATTTATGTCCTTCACACACTATCTTGATGTGGAGTTTGCTGGTATCCTCTGCTGTCTTTAACTTCCATTTTTCAATCAAAGTCCACAGGATGTGACAAAAAAACTCCTCCCTTTGCACAGACTTAATGATGATCAACTATACTGAGAAGTGACTCACCCAATGCATCTTGGAAGCATCAAAGGGGATCTGGGTTGCACATAAATCTTTGACTAGATGTTCTGGTCAATAACAAACTAATTGGAAAAGTCAGAGACACCATCCATGGTTTAGGGAAGCTATGTTTAAGAGAAAAATTTCCAATAGGATTTTGATTTAAATCCAAAGAATGTACAAGTGGTTAGTAAAAAGAGGCACATACTTATTCTTTTGTCTACAGGAGCTATCTCTTGGGCTAGTTCAAATGCATTGATTTTTATTTTTTTAATCAGTTTTTGCAAAGCCTCTTTAACTTTTTACTTTAACTACTGAAAGTGGTAAGTACTGGGAGAAAGAAGGTATTTATTATGATATTAAAAAGAGGATAAGCAGAGGTTGTAGGGGCCAGAAGCAATTTAATTAAAAGATTTCATCACTGTGGAGGTGTAAAATTGCCTGTTTTGAGCTTTGTACTGCCTGTGAGGACAGTTTCTAAATCTGAAACAGTCTCATATGTGGTCATCACCACAAGTATTTTCAGTTACTGCTTTTATCAAGTGGATTCATTACATTCACACAGTGGATTGACATAGATTTCTGAAGGATCCCAAAACTAAGATTACCATACACTCTTAATGTCAGGCAGTTCAACTCTTCCTAGTGATTCTATCAATTGCTCTTCTTGAACCAATTTTCTTCTCATAACAATAAGCATTTTAATAATAAACATTCTACTAATAAGCATTTTCCTTCTGAATTTTTCCTACAACCATAGAATACCCAGAAAATGAGTTACCAGTTCAGTCTTTCTTTTTACATGGTTTATCTGCATTTGCTTACGCTGACCTCCCTTTGGAAATTATCTCTCCAAAATAACTTAAATTTACCTAAACTGAAACAAAGGGGTCTGATAAAACTATGGCCAGTCAAAATCCAGCTTGAACTTAGACTTGCTGCTCAGGTCTGCTTCCTTCCCTCCCCACACCCAGTAGTATTTTTATTTCTCTAACTCAAATGTTTTCAATTCCATTTAATGTTCCCTTTCTCAACACCTTGCTTCCTCATTAATGCACAGAACAATGTGTGGTTTCAAATGTTTGCCCTGTGGTCATCCACAAAACTCAAATAAACAATGCCAGAGCTACATGACAAGCTCCAAGACTTAGTTGTCAGAGCCTTGGGCCGTGTGGGTTCAATTTTCTGAATTTTCACAGACTTTTCTTTATAACCTTGGCAAAGTTCAAACTAACTTGATGTTGCTGCATTCCTTGCAAGTTTCTCAGCTCTCCAGCCATATTTTGTTTACACCATTTAAAATTAGTCTCTTACTATGACACCCATCCCAAGGTATTTGGTTATTTTGGGATCGATAAAAACAGAAGTGCTGGAAGAGCAATAGACCAAACCAAAATAGTTCATAGAGATGAAGTGTGTAGACTGCTCTTCTCATGGTGAGGTTGGTATGTCCTGCAGGGACTCTGGGCATGAGGCTGATACAGTACCAAAACAGGATCTGAGTCTATATTAGACTTACACTATATCCAGCTGCAGCACAAGGACATTCAGTTCATTTGCTTTAAGCCAAATTTCTGTTTCAGGGACTGTCACAGCATTGACGTGCTACATTCTAATGCATTCTGACTGTGGTGTGATCTAGTGACTGTTATAATCTAGTGTGAACTGGAGGTGATATTTAAACTGTGGCATCTATCCATAGTCTGAAAGAGCTGTTTTAGTGCTCTCCCCTCCCACCGTTCCCTTTCCTCCTTCCCTTTTCCAGCCCTGGTGCCAGCAGCACGAAAGACACCGAGGCTTCCGACCGCTCGCCTCGCCAGCGCTGTGCACGGGAAGCAAGATTACAATGGTCCTACACGGGCAAGATGTGGGACATCCGTCCCGTGAAGCCCAGGCAAGCCTGCTCAGGAAGACTGTTTCATATGGGGAACACTAGATGGCACACAACAACCGCTGTATTACTGCCTTTCTGGTTCAGAAGCCAAAAATTGGTTTCAAAGCATCAGCCTGGAATGTGACTAAAGGACTGAGCAAAAACACGAGAGTAAGTACGCTATAAAACCCCACAGGGCAGATAACCTTTCCAATAAAACCTCACTCCGCTTCCTCCATCAGAATTATTTTTCTATTTATAACTCTGCCTAACTTGGCAGCTTCAAAAAGTAAACAGATATTTTATTTAGTGGCTTGTCAAGAAGCAAGGGAATACTGTCATTTTGGTGCAATGTGAAATAAGAGAGTGGCACGCAAAGTAAAGCCCCCTTTGGCTCAGCAAAGACAATTGCTGGGACAAGATTCAAGTGATATAATTACCTACCACAGAGATTCTGTTAAAGGACCTGTGCTTCACTTTGTAAGTAAAATCAAGTCCTCACTTTCACTGTTTATATAGATATAAATATTTTTTGCCTGTCCCAAGAGACCTAGAAGTCCAGAGAAACAGAAATTTTCCTACTAAGACTTCTTATGCTGTATTGTATTTATGCTTACCATGCATCTGTTTTAATTTGGGGCTGGGGGAAAGGAACAAGGGAAAGCACTTACAGGAGAGCTCTTCAGACTTCATTTCCAAAATATTGAAGCAATCAGTTCCTGGTGCCACTTCACAGATTCATCACAACAGCATAAAGTGATGAAGAGTCTAGAGTATAAGTCATATGAGGAGCAGCTAAGGGAGCTGGGGTTGTTCAGTCTGGAGAAGAGGTTGTAGCAAGAGGGGGTTTGATCTCTTCTGCCGAGTAATAACCAATAGGAAAAGTTGTACCAGGGGAGGTTCAAGCTGGATATTAGGAAAAATATCTTCACTGAAAGAATTGTCAAGCCTTGGAACAGGCTACCTATGGAAGTGGTCGAGTCACCATCTCTGGAGGTATTTACAAAAGGTGTAGGTGTGGCTCTTAGGGACATGATGTTGTGGTGGACTTGGCAGTGCTGGGTTAATGGTTGGTGGACTTGATGATCTTAGAGATATTTCCCAACCTAAATGAATCTATGGTAGTATGACTCTAACTTCTATGCATGCGTGAGGTTATGATTTAACTGAAAAGATGTTTCAATTTCCTGCCTACTTCTAGTAACTGGCACATCTTCCTTGGAAAAGAGAATCATGTCCATGATTACCTAATGGAAGTTCAATCCCAAACCCGCCTAAGCAGGATGCTGTAAATGTCGGTTTACTGGCAGAAGAGTGAAAATCCTTCTTTGCCTGCATTACTAAAAACTAGCTGACATAGGGGTGTGAAAGGGAGGCTTGACTCTGAAGTGGGCTAGGAAGATACCTAGGGGCCCCCTAGGAGGTGACTTTTCTGAGAAAGTAACCTCAAGCTGTAGAATCGAGACCAGTGTAAAGCACCCACCAGGTCGAGAGATGACTCATCTAGGGAGAAAGGACATTCAGTGCTAACCAGACCCCTTGGTAGATATGAGTGTTGGGTTTTTTTTTTTTTTACTTTCATTTCCTTTCACGTATTTTTACATGTTCTGCATTTCATGCTACCTTTTTCCAACTACATAAATAAGTAGTTTTATTTGTTTTTCATTTACTCCTGTTTGTATCAAGAATAGACTGAGTAATTGACTGAATCTTATGGTATTGCAGTCCTCTGGGATGGCCATCCTAAAAAAACAGTCTTGGACATCTCTCCCGTTTCTCCTCTTTGCCTCACTTAACAAGGTATGTTTCTACGTACTTGCAGGGGCCAGTCTGAGATGGAAAAGTAGATGCCTTGGGGGAAGAATTTATGCCTGCAATTATCATTAACCTAGAAAGTTCTTCAGCACTAAGTAAAAAATAGGGGAGGAAGCACAGATAAATTCACAGGCTTTTTAAGGGACATGTAATAGTAATTACTGATATCTTATTTTCAGTTTCAAATTAAATTCCTGTCCTACCAAACATTCCAGTCAATTCGAGTTATGTAATATCCGTTTCAAGGATGCCATGATAAGCAAACTGATGAAAAAATTTTAGCACTATGTAAATCCACAATTCTGGCTTACAGGAAATACACTTCCAAAAATACTGCCACAAAGTTGTGTGTGTTGACAGTTTGCTGTAACAGCTGTGTATAATTAATGGAAGTACAGATAAACAATTCTTCCATCTTTTGTAAATAGTCATAATTTTTTATGTTACTTGGAACTGTAATTGCTAATTTTGTATTTGTTGCTTGAAATGGATTTTTAATGGCATCGCAGGGGAACTTAACATCATCAAATTAATAAAGAGTGATAGTAAACCTCCCAACAGCATGGGAATGCTTGAACACACCTGTCTCATACACAAGGACAGACAGTGAGAATAAACTTCAGGTACCAGGATCCTATGCCTGGGACCAGTTGAATGCTGATCCAGCTCTACCATTTTCAGAGCTGCACTTGTACCTCCACGGGATATTGACCTGTTCCAGTTGTACTGGACTGATGGGAAATGAGTGAAATGACAGAGACATTTCTTTTCAAAGGCATTGAGATCTCAAATTCCTACAAGTCCATCTGAAAATGCCCTTGGGGTTTACCTGTGTTTGTAACCTGTATATGCACACCTAAGTTCTCCTCATTAATATTCTGTGGTAAATCTTGAAAATTTATATTAAAAGCTTAGTAGCATGTATTTTCATAAAACTATACAGAAATTAAATATTAATATTTTTACTAACATTTTCTCTAAACATATCATATTATTCTACTCTATATTTTGTTCTATCTACTGTACAAAAAAAAGTAAAAAATGTGAGTTGGTCCCAGTCCAGAGGAAACAAGAGCAGATTGGAAACACGAGCAGTGAGATCTAAGCTGTACGTTGGCAACAGACTTCAGGCTGTAAATTGCAAACACTAAAAGAACATGCAAAGGCTGGCTATGGTGGATTCCCCATAAGTTGAGGCTTTCATGCAAAGAGTGAAAAGCTCTCTGAAATATATGCTTTATTCCAACAGGCATTTATGCGAGGCTTGTGTTATGTAGGAGATAAACTAGATGATCTCAAGGATCCCCTTATGGCTTTACACTCCATGAATAAAGAGCCTCTTTCACTGTAACAGACTCGGTATTTCAGCTAGTTTGGACCCAACGTGGTGTAAGCAGGACTGCTACAAAGCAGGAATTGTGTCAGATACTTCTAATGCTGTGAAGGCCCCTGCAGAACACAATGGGGGACAAGTGTGTGAAAGAAGTCCTTTCAGTGCCCCATCAGGTCAGTTGTTTGAGCACAAAGCTGTGCTGAGTAAAGAATTACAGTATCTTAGTTCTATTCTCACATTATGAATCTCTTTCACTGACATATCCACAGACCCATTAAATGTGATATTATGGTTGCACAAACATGAAGTCTTCCATGATTGGTGAGAGGTATATAGGTCTTCCATGTTGCCATTTCATGTGATCGTTACTGTTTGGAGGGAAAAAGGAGAATTCAGAACAGAATTGAAGTTAGTTTTCAAGAGAATCTTTCAGACTCAAGAACCAATCTGAAAAGTGATTTTTTTTTTAAAGGGTAAAAGAGAAATACTGACAGGTTGTCCACTCTGAATTCCAAATTAGAGAAAGTTTGCTCCACTAATACAAGCTATCAGTAATAGTGTCTAGACAATGGAAGAGCTGGATTATAAAATGAGATCACAACTTACAAAAAAAGGTACTTTGTTTCTTATTATAAAAAATTAAAACTATTCCATAGATGTAATCTGCAACAGCTTGATTTTAGGAAGCATTTGAAACAGTGACTATGATATCTTAGATGCAACTCTTTAACGGCTTGACGAAAACCCAGGTATGGCTTGGCTGTAGCTTCTGCAGTAATTTTGGCTGATGTGCAGATATGCATAAACTAGCTCTTCCCTATCTACTTCAGATATTACAAGGAACATAACCATGACACCAGAGAGCTCAGCTCCAGTTAGCCACAGAGCCTTCCTAGGCGTGTACTGAAAACCTTTCTGTATATTTGGCCATTGCTGTAGAGGTATCAGTAACCAAGCTAATTTCAACTGGAAGCCAGTTCAGATCACTTTTCATTTAACACTAGTTACAGCAGTAACCAAAAGACAGACATACTCAGAGCAGCTGGAAATGAAAAACAAATTAATTCTGAATAAAATAATTGTGATCTCGAAGAGAAAAATAGTACATGTTCAACAGGAAACTTGTTATAAGTCTTATTTAAAATATTTGTTAAAGATTTAGAAGAGGGATAAACACTACATATTTATAGGAAAAGTATAGTGATTTAGAATGGGTTGCATATGTACAGCTCATATAAATCACCAGTTATTTCTGGAATGCAAAAAATATTTCAAACGGAAATATTTACTCTCACAATCCACTCTCAAAACTCCAGTTCCTGTCATGT
This sequence comes from Pipra filicauda, assembly GCF_003945595.2. Classification (NCBI taxonomy): domain Eukaryota; kingdom Metazoa; phylum Chordata; class Aves; order Passeriformes; family Pipridae; genus Pipra; species Pipra filicauda. The sequence goes on from NW_024104310.1 coordinate 2,656,182, forward strand.
TTACTGGAGTAAACTTCAGTTCAAAGGTTACTTCTTGATGTCCTTCAAAAATAAGCATATTATATACTTCCTTTCTGGTGTAGGATAGCTTCATGGGGGTTTGTGATTCTCCTGTTCATTAATCGCGGGGATAAAGTCCTTAGTTCAGCAAGGCAAATGCTAGGAAGAAGCAGAAGAGGAATGGCTCCAGCGCAGGCTGGATTCTAAACATGCACATTCTTTCTCCCTTCACCATATTTTTTCCCATCTTGCTGATAGTGCCACACCATTTCATGAGTAAGAGCTTCCTCTTTGTTTCTGCACCCTCATTTCCTGTAAACGTCCTTCAGGATTTTTAAAATATTTTTCCACTCAGGCTGGTAGAATACACTGACTGAACAGATGGTGGGGGAGATGATGTGGAAGAAAAATAGAAAAGGAAGTAAAAGAGAAAGAGATGAGAAGGTATGGAAACAGGGAAAAAGAACTGTCCCTCTGCATGCAGAGTTTCTAAGGTGGGTTTAAGGAGAAACAAAGGAGGACAGCTGTGAATGCAGGTCTTAAGAAAGCCTCATACTGTACAATTTCATGTCTTAAAGCCAGATAACTTTATAGCATGGTTGCATCTCCAACACAGTGTGCATTTCTGATCCTTCAGTGAAAACATTGAAAGATTGCCTGTACTAAAATTCATGTAAGACTGTCTCAAGAAGCAATACTGAGATCATTACTGATCTCACATCTTCATCTCAACAGTGCAGACTTCGTATAACTTCATATATATTCCCTGAATAAGTTATGGGGTGGAGATATTCCGGTTACAATTTTTAAAAATAGAAAACTTAGACTTTCCATACATGAGAAAGTAAATGTCCAAAACTAAAATAATGTGCCCCCAAGCAGTTTTCTGTACAGCTTCTGTATGTTAGTCCCATAACAAGACAGCAAGCATAGGTTTGGGGTTTGTTTTGAGTTGTCCTGTAATCATCCGGTTTGCAAAGGCTTCTCATTTTCCTGGAAAGGGACTAGGAGGCCAAGCCACAAACACTTTCAACAGTCAACCATTTTAAGACAAGTTACTCTAAAAAATTAAGGGGAAGGGCAGTTTCTCCTCTCCTCACAGATCAGGTTAGTCAGGCAGACAAGTCCATTCTAGTACCGTGTAAGGATGTCTGAACACGCAACAGCACCCTGTGTACCTGATTCTGGGCCAGTGAGCACTCTTCAAAACTGTCAGGACTCTTTCTTTCACCAGTATTTCAGGAGAGTAGTATCTCTGCCACTTTTTAGAACAGGAAAAAGGCATTGAACGGGAGAGTTGAAGCAGATGGGTATTTTCCATCAGCAATTAAGTCTCCCAGAGCTCCACATAAAACACCTGAACACCCAGGACTGCGCTATCTGCACACTTACTCACTGGATACAAGCTGAAGCTGGGTCTCTTGACATGGATCTTATTTTGCAGCCAGATAATGCCATTCTGCAGAGCCCTCCAGGCACTAGAATTCCATCGTGCCATGTCTCCAGGGTTCATCTCTACAGATACAGTTGCAGATCAGAGCTTTAGGCTTAAGTTCTATCAGGACATGGGTGGTGCCCTCAGAAACAGTCTTGTTTTCTGTTTGTAGATCGCCATCACATAAATGACCCAAATAACAAATTTATTTCCTCCAAGACAACTTCAATCATGACTCCGGGGTTATCTTTCCCATCCTTCTACTGCATGCTTCCACCTGCAGAATTCCAGGAAACTCTGTAAATGATGAGGCATAAGGGTTTTATTTCTGAAGTGTCTTCCACAGAGCAGTAAACCTGGGAATCTTTTTCCTTGTACTTGTCCAAAAATACATTTTTGCTCTGTTTAGTTATTCTTGAGTCTAATATAAGCTCTTGGATACTCCTAGAGAATTCTTCTCCTTCCTTGATGTCAAGGCCCTTTGAATTCTTGTAGGCATTAATCCTCCTTCCTCCATTTGCCAGCCAAATTCTGCATATTTAGATTGTATCATTTTCTTACATAGATTGTAACAAAAACTCAGCAGAGAGACAGAAATCTCTTTAGAAAATTAAGTGCCTACAAATTAAACAAAAACACGCAGAGGAGAGAAATTTGTCAACTCTCCTCACAGAGGCAAAGGCTGCAAAATCAGCTGATGTCCTGGTAAGCAGCAGAAAACATATTTGGAAGCAAATCAAGAGGAAATATTTTATTGCTCCATAGCAGAAGAGGCTTCAGGAAGGCTTGTAGACCTTGTACACCACGAAGGTAAGAATGATTATACCACAGCTACTTAAACTCTTTTATGTCTCCAGCAGTGATCAATAGTCTTGGGAAGAACCAGAGCAAGGAGGCACTGTCACTTCTCCCAAAGTCTTGCTCCAGAGCCATGTGGCACAGGGTCACAGTTCCTGTTCCTACTGATGACAGGGAAAGGATGCTGGTAAGCTCCAGCAAGCTGATACATGCATCACAAATTTTATGAAGAGACTGAAAAGCATAACTCTGCTTACAAGCACTATTACAAATATTATTTAAGCTAGAATTAGTCCAAGGTCACACGAAAAGACAGTATCTTTTATCTCCATGTTTGGCGCCATAGCAAAAGCAAAGGAATTTAAGCTAGAGCTATTTGGAAGATTACTTCTGCAACCAAGTTTTGTCAAAAAAATTCTGCATTGTTGAATGTAAAATGATCTATTTGGAATACTTCTTACTCGGCAGACCTTCACCGAAGCTGAAGTTTCTGAGGAAGTCCAGCTGGACAACACAGGGGGCTGTAGAGCTTTACAGCCCTGTGCTCAGGTACAGCTCTGACCTGAGAGACAGGCAGGTCCAGCAACTTCTGGCTCACCAAAATGTTTTCAGACTAAGCTGGAAAAAAAAAACAGTTTGGGGTTTTTTTTTGGTTTTTCTTTTTTTTTTTTTTAATACAGATGCACTGCAAATGGAAAGTCTTCTTTTTAATAAGTTGCAGTAAACTCTGTTGACACTATGTCAGTCCTGATGTACATCTCTCCACTAAATTGGACTCAATTTAGTGCAGCAATGAAGAATACTAGAGTTCCAGGTCTGCTGGCACTATTTCATTTTTCAGAAAACTATGGGAGGATCATTTTCCATTTCTTCCTGCTCAAAAGACAGGAGGACAGCCCACTGCCAGCCATGCCCTTTCCCTGCTCTCCAGTGGAGGATTAGTGTCTCTGTATACTAAATGCAGGTATTTTTAATTCTCTTTAAAAAGTTGCTGCCTCTTTTTTTCTAATCATCTGTGTGTTAGAAATTCTAACCTGTTCTAATGAAATCCAGTTTAAAAAAGATTTTGGCAATATTTAGTGGGAAAAGAATTCATAGTGTAACCACTCATTTAGCAGTGTTAAAATGAGATGATTCCACACTGCCCTGCCTTGCAGAATTATTACCCAGAGGAAAGCACACCACACCTATTGTACAGTTTCTATCTTCAGAAGCCTCCGCCAGGACCTGCAGGGTGTTATTTTCTTTCACTCTCTTTACAAGTGAGTAACATAAAAAAAAAGAAACTAGTTCTGTTTTATGAAAAACAGAAACTTAAAATATAACTCAAAATGGTGTATTTAAGGTATTAGAAAAAAATCCATTTTTTCATGTGAAAGGTAATTTTACTATAGTCCCTACATTTTCTTTTTTTTCTTTATACTGCTATTATATTACATATATACTCTGGCTAAGATACCAAACCTTGCAGGGAACTCTACATTTAGGAGCTCAGAGGAAAATGAGCCCAGCATTTGCAAAAACAGCTGCACAGGATATCGTGCAAAAATCAAAAACATACTTGATTTTAACTAATTTCCCTTTTCAGTATTGCAATTTAAGTCAGTCTATGAGGCCAATTGACTTCAGACTAAACAGGTTTACCAAACCATTACAACCAAACTGGTAATTTCTGATAGTCATACCTTAAGTTCATGGACTTGTAAAGGACCTAATCAAAATTTTCTGCAAAGTAGAAATGTGAAGGGAAAGACTTGGAAGTCTGTCAGGGAGGAAAAAGCTGGACTTACACTTTAATAGATCGGGTGGTTACAATGAGATGTGGATGAGGACAACAGCTGGAAACTGAGCTGACAACCCCTCAGTTTCCATGGAGTTTCCACCAAGTCCTATTATTTATTCAGAAGTTATTTTCCAGGAAAACAGCCAGCCAGCCTGCAAAAGTGTTTTCAATGACATAATTTTCAAAGGATGGTGGAACAACAGAGTAAGTAGACCACAGAGAACAGGTGGCTAGGCTTTTCTTTTGTGTTGCCCAATTTGCATGTTTGAATAATAATTTCAAGCTGACAGTAGTATATTAGAATGTAGTATACATGTAATATTTCAACTTCGTATGGCCAAATTTTATTTCTATGTTATTTGCTCATTTTTTAGCCCAGTTTAATATGGAAACATGAGAGATCTTTCATCACATCACTAGAAACAGTTGCATTTAAGTGTGTCCCATGGTATTTGGACCCATTAGTGGATTTCCAGCAAATGCGGAAAGAGATGAGACATGAATATTTTTGGTTGCCTGAGGAACATTTTTAACAGAAGAATTTATTTTGAACTATTAATGGGATGGGTTTTTTCTTTTCTTTTCAAGGGATGCCTTTCTTTCTTCTCTGCCCTCAGATCTACTCAGATGGAGCTTCAGTTCTGGCTGCTTCTGTCAGGAGCTCTGAAAGCCTTGTCTGAAGGCAGAGGTGGGACGGAGGCTGGGGGAGAATGAGAGGACATGTCAGGGAGATGCAAGAGTTGGCCAGCAGCATCAGTAACCAGAAGTACTGCAGCAGCTGAACAGCTGGGAAAACTCTCATGCACAGGCACAATGCTCAGAGCAGCACCAAGGCTGAAGGCAGCAGCCTGGGACAAGGGTTTGTGGGGAGGCTGACCTGGAGTGGGGACACGGGGCACTAGCAGAAAAAGGGCTGTGAAACAAAAAGCTTTGGCAGTTATCATGGGACATTTCCTCACTGAGATAACTCAAACCACAGGGCTAATATGGGGAAAATGGCATAAGCACAGGACTGCTGTGCTATGCCAGCAGCACAGCATCCTTCCTGCTGTCAGAAACAGGGTGCAGCAACCATACGTACTGCAGTCTGCACACTGCTGACCAAACACCACACAGAAGAAGGGAAGAACAATTTATCTGCACAATAAATTTTGATATCAAACTGAAATATTACCATAGCTCATTTAAACAGCAATGTAACAATACAGGTACAAACACCTAGCAGAAGAGGCTTCACTAGTTTCTCATGACCTCACGTGCACACGAAGGTTCATGTTTTCCTTTGAAAAATCATGAGTAGCAGTGGCATCCGAGGGTCATCTGGTAGCATCAGCTAGAGCAATTTAGAGCAATTATCTATCCAAAATCCAGTGCGACAAATCTTACTTATTTGTAGAACAAATAGAAACACCAGCGGTGTATGAAACATGGGAACTTAAATGCTGATATGAAACTTGTCGCTCTTCTCAGAGAATATTGTAACAACACTGCTAAAGAAATTAAAAGCAGAACTATTTTTGTCCTGAACTTATCCTATAGAGTTTAGCCTACAAAGTTTTAAGGAATTATTAAATAGCTACTACATTTAGAGTTGTTTAAAAGTTCTGAAACGGTATTAAAACCATGTAATATAGACAGTTACCTCACTGATACAGTTCTAAAAAAGAAGGTTTTTAGCACAGAGGAGAAATTGATTGCTTCCTGGAAGAGGATGAGAGCAGAAAACTTGGAAGGCTTTATAAATCACACACATGAACACATATGTATGTGTATCTATGTGCATGTATGTATAAGTACAGACATAAACAGATCAAGATTCTGATTCCATTCATGTGATAATTAATCCACCCTCACTTAAAGAAATGTAATCATATAAAATTTCATCTTTTATTTACCAGTACTGGAAAGAAAGGAAGATGACGAGGGTGACATCTAAAATTTAAGGAGCAAGACACAGGAATTCCCATTCCTTCCTCAGCCAGGAAAGCACTCTGTGCCATTGAAGGGACACTCTATCACTGGATATAAGCTTAAAGATATTAAACTCTAAATACCATACGAGAATACCATGTGAGAAGTCAGTCAGTGGACTCCTACATGAAATTAATTGCATATTGTGTAGTTGGATGAGATCTCATCTGTCATATAGCAAGATATTTAATATAACCATCTTGGAATTTCCTTTTGGACATAAATGATCTCATAACTGAGCATTTCTTTTACTAGATGATTCAATACTTTCTGTGAAAAGATAAGCTTATAAAAATGATCTAGTGAAAAAAAAATCTTTTAAATTAGTTCACTTTTCTGTATTACAGGAAAAAATGTTTTTCCAGGAATACCACAGTGCTCTTAAGGTAGTAAGTCCAGTAAGAAGAAGAGAGTAAGGTGATACAAGGAGCTCAGTATATGGATTTATCAGTGCTGTGTCATTTGGTTTTACCTCAACAACTGAATCAGAGCAAAGGACAAACCTTCCATTCCAGGTAAAGTGTCACAAGCAAGTCTGCACCTTTTCCCATAAGTGACTCAAGTTCCTGTTTGAACTTGGAAGTCGAGTTTGAAAGTATGACTGAAACAAAAATGTCCACATAACAAGAATGACAACCTTCATTTTTACTTCAGTCCCATCCTTTCCCAACAAAAAATAAAAAAGCCTCCACACAAACATTACACCACTCATATTCAGTTTACATCTGCTAAAAAAGACAAGGTGTATCACACTAAATAGTTACAGAATTATCCAAGATCTGCAAGGTATAAAATTAAATTTTAAATAAGGAAGAATAAACAGGCCACGTGAAAGCCTTAAACACATTGTATAAATAACCTGTGATGCTATCCAGAATCAGCTGAGCTGCACACATCATCTGCCCCAACCATGAGTCAGCTTGAGTCAGTTCACTGTACTTTTATGGTACTTTCAAAGTCAGTAAATAGATCTCCGGCAGCATGAAAGAAACTTCTGAAATATGGAACAAGTATTTGGTAGAAAGGCATTATCTACTATAAAATGCTATGAAATTAGTGGAATAAATAAAATGGCAGGATATTTAACATTTCTGTCTCTTTATTTTTAGCCCAAACAGGGGACTGAAATCAAAGCATAAAACAAAAGGCAAATCACGTGCTCTTAAGGCCAAACAATTTGAAACTCTTAATTCCTTCTGCAAAGCAATTCTCTGACTGAGCAAAGCAGCACTGTGGCAATACGGATTCAGTAACCAGGGAATGCTTCCAGCTGTTTGTGTCCCTCCCACTCCCAGTATGCATAACATCCTGGCTGGTAGAAGTTATATTTGTGTTTAAACATGATAAGACTGATTTATATTAGAGGAATGTTTCTGATCAATCATTCGTGCTGAATAGCCAGTGACTAAGTGGAAATGTTTAACAGAGAGCACTGCCAAAGAGAACTGAGTAAGAAGTTTATAAAACTTCAGGACAACAGTCTCTAGTCTACTTAGGAGAGAGCTCACAACCTCCTGCGACCGCTTACACTGGGCATGCACACACTTCTCCCAGTACTCAGAAGAGATCCAGTGTTCAGAACTGTGGGACATAAAGGTAGGGAGGGTTCTCCACAGTTCAATTTGCCAATGAACAGGTAACTGCCAAGTACAAAGTGGTTATTACAGTCACAGAGAGAGACACAAGACTTTTCAGGCACCTATCTTCAGGCAGCATGAATCACTCTTGTCCACTGACTAGTATCAGTAGAAACCAATTATCTGCCTCTGGTTGAGATAGATCTCAATGAAAGTTTGGTGCTGTCTGCTTGCACGATCATCATCTGATGTTCTTTGTCAAACAGCTACAGGCCCAGTCGAGGCAAAGATCTGTTCCTAGGTCTTTTACCAAATTTACCACCCGCCTGCCTGAGTACAGCAAATATGCTCCTGAGGACTTCTTGCAGAGTAGTCTTACAGTGCATAAATAAATATTTACACCAGTAAAACATTTCTCCTTTGATATTTGAAAAAATAATAAAGGAAAGTGATTGAATCTAAAATAAAGTGTTAGCCTTTTACAATATTTTCATAAAGAAAAGATTAAAAGGAGGGAGGGGTGGCAAAAATGCTACCTTTTTTTAAGAGCTGTGCTGTCAAAAGATGTTAAACTATCAAAATGGATATGTTTCAAAGCTAGTTTAATATTTACTTTTAATCATGGCTTTTAAACTTATTCTGTCAGCTCTGCTTAGACAATAAAATGACACAGCAAAGACTAACTTTAATTTAGAATTTACATGTTATCTCAGTGCTATGGCACCTAAGAGAAATATTTAAATTGAACAGCATCTTCTTTTCATTTTACAGTGTTTTACAAATCTCAGTTCTAGGAAAATTATTAATATTACTTCAGCAACATCCTTATAAACCTACAAAACCAATGTGTAAGTATTACTGCATTTAGTCAAGGCCAAATTTCTGTTTATAACACCTTTTTATCTATTATACAGCTTTGCTATATTTATACATTAGGCTGAATGCATCTAAGGAAATCATCTTCCTGCAGTTACATGTTTTCCCTTGGAAAGCAAAAACAGATTTGCCATTTCCAACAGTGTAAAACTAAGATACAGAAATGAAGATAAAATATTTCCTGCAACCTTCCATCTTTGGGGCAAAGGTCTTAGAGCCACTAGAGGTATCCTTTCTTATGACAGCTTAGCAAACCAGGCCACTTTATGAGACTGGACACATGTATTTGACATAAACTAGCATTTGACATTTTCCAAAGCTTTGCAGACTCCAATTTGGAAAGTAGTTTGGTAGAGTTTTCTTGGAACCTGCAGATCCATCTTCAGGGGACATTGTGTGACTCAATAGCCCTTGAAGCTCATCCTTCTTGAAGGGGATTCGGGGACAGACCAGTGCAGGTAGAACGTGTAAGCACGAGGGTGTAGGTGCCACCGGTGAAAGGGAGAGCCCAGAGTCCACACTGCAGAGCAGAAAAAGAGGACTGTTCAAAGCAGATGAGGAAATCTGGAGGATCATAGATGAAAGTGGGGAGGACAAAAAAGGAAGGACAGGGTAAGATGGAGGATGGATCATATACAGTACAAGTTTTTTTGTGATACAGGTACTAGCCAAGCAAAGAGAATTAAGATTCATGTTTACAAGTTTGAAGTCAGTTTAATTTTAGCTAAACCTCAGCTACAGCAGGAAGGCAATGCCACGTATTCAAGTATGTGGTTACAGAAAGTACCACAGATGCTGAGTAAGTTGTGAGGCAGGAGGCTGAAAGCCAAATGCCTTTCCACTACCTGAGTGGCCAGGATGGCCTATATGTGCATTAGAATCATAGTAACTTTAAAATACTTTTTAAACATTAACTAGACTGATAAATTCACCTCCTTGCAATGTTCCACCTTGCTCTTTTTGAGCTTTTCTCAAAATTGCTTGTGAATCTCTCCATTATAGTTGTTCATCGACAACTATCTTTTCACTTTCATTCCTTGCTGGTTCATTACACCCAGCTAAAATCAGAACTTTGTGTTTGTTATTTTAATGTCAGCTGTGGCCAGAATATCCTACTGCCAAGGATACTAGCAAACTACAGTACTTCCTACTTAATGATGAATTTCATTTAAGAGTCTGCAACTGCAGACGGAGAAACTGAACTCTTTGCTTGCTGAGTCCTCTGAATTACAGTTTAATGTTGCAAAACAACGGCAACTGATGTCAGAGTCATAAAGAAGGGAAGAAAAGCTGGGTGAATAGACAACAGAAAGTCAGAATTGCTTTGTATTAGATGACAAGGCAGTGGGATGAATCAATATTCACACAAAATTGCTATTAGCGTCCAGACATAACCTCTTACGAAAATTGATGACACTTGTGCTAGAAAGATGACAACATGCAGGGATCATTGAGAGTGTGCCAGTGAGAGATTTTGGCTGTAAATCTCTGGCAATTTCAGCCAAACATCATTACTGCCAAAGCATTTTAGATACGAATCTAGAAAATAAATAAAATAAAATAAAATAAAAGAGTGAATGAAACAAATTATTTGAAGAAACACAATCATGAAAATAAGTTCAGGTGTGTAGTAAGGGGGAGGATATATGGGGGTCTCAAAACTATCAATATAGGACTCTTCTACTTGACAGAAGCAGTATTATAAAAATATTCTGCTTTTTTTGCCATTGTTTTCTAGTAGAACCTTATACACAGTGATTCTATTTGCCCAAATCTCCTTTCACAGTGGTATCATTACTGCTTATTTCCTTCACTGTATTTGTCCTGTTTCTTGCCTATTAGTCTTGCTTAAAATATGCTGTTTTCCACATAACTCCTCTTTCCTCTATATACCAATGAACATGAAATTTCTCCTTAGTCCTGCTCTCATGACACAGACTCTCCCTGCTAGGAGGCTGTTCCCATCTCCTACATTTTCTGCAGCAGATGATATCAAAATACTCCTTTCTCATCCCTTCCTTCCTCTCCTCTACAAAAGTATAAATTTCAGTAACTTTATGCACGAATAACTACTGCATTAAGCTTAAAATGTTGCAGGATGTCCCTCAGGGCAAAACCAAAGCAGAAGAATTCTGCAACGAAAGCTCTAACAACTCTCCTTGCCCACTGCTTTGGGGACAGTGGAATTCATTTTGCCCCAGAATGAGGATGGGCTGCTTGTCTAAGCAGTGGGAATCCCCTGAGAAGGAGGGAACGGAATATGTAGGCACGTGATCTCAGACACTCACAGAGTAAAAGCAGCACATGGTAAGAATTAACTAACTGCTGAACCTCAGAAAGTTATTGTGCATTCAGAATTACCATCCTTAGGGATACTTCTGATCTCCCCTAGGCATCTTTTTGTGGGTAATTAAACACTAAAATATCTTCCAGCCTGAAGTTTTTAAATCTAGTTCTCTAGAAAACATGCATCATTTCAAGCAACATAATGAGCTGGAGCAGAAGTTCTCTGCCTTGCATTACCATTATCATAAGTGTTTGAACATAAATCTCAAAGACTTTATTCTCTTCACTTAACTCCTGCTCACTTCCTTACTTTGGAACACAGAGGGAACCTGTGCTCCAAGCCTAAGGATGAAACAAGATTCCTGCCTTGCTTACTGAGAGTCAAAATATCTAATAGACTATCTCTATAAAACAAATGATCTTCACAATGGCATAGGAGTAGCACAAAACTCCTTTGGAAGATATAAATCCACGTGACAAACAAGAAGGAATGTGCATGCTAATGGCAGCAGGAACTGTAACAGCACCAGCTCAGCCTATTCAAACATATGCACAAATAGAGGAGAGAGCAGCTTTATAGGTGAAGTGCAGAAAAAGAATCAGAGGAAGACAGAAGTACTACAAGGCAGAGTGCAGCTCTAACAAAAGCTGCCCTTCAGCCTCTCTACCCTAACAGCCTGCTCTGTGCCCATGCAGTCCCACCAGAATGTGCTCTGGCTGAACTCTCCTTTTTCCTGCCCTGAGAGCTAAAAGAGAACAAGTTGCTTTTTAAACACTAGTGAGCTGAAGTAAGGGCTTGGTGGACTCTGACCTTTTTAGGCTCATGTCAGACGCAGGACTGTGGATTGAACTAAGGAGAAATCTAAGTGTTGATTATAAACCAGGTGTTAATATATGAGGTTTATTGCAGCTAAGTGCTGAACGTTGCTCCTGTGAACAGAAGGCAACTCTAGCAAGTAGACAATTGTGCAGAGCAAACCTTTGCCCACAGGATACAATCTACTGCAACCTCCCAGATGAACATTTCTGTGACTCACTTCACTCCAGCCCTTGTGTGGTGCAGGAGATCCTGGATCCAGTGTAAACATACCACTCTATATCTTGGGCACATTGTACATGGCTGACAAGCTGCTGGGTTTGCTCACTGCCTGCCTTCAGAGAAGTGGTCCTCATTGCTCATGAGAAAAGGAGACAAGTAGAGGCTGTTATCAAAAGCAATTACCACAACCATTTTGCACCATCACTTCCTGTACTAAGTGACCCTGTCTTCTAATAATGCCTTCTGGATGAATCTTGTGTCCATGCCTAACATTTCCTCTAGTCTGGAAGGTAGAGCCCAGTGCAGGCCAGGGAGGCCTCAGTGCTCGCTGTGCCCATTGGCAACTGCACAGCTGCTGCTGGAATAAAACAGTGGCTGCAGCTGCTCCAAGGTCAGGCCAGAAAAACTCGGTGCTCCTGCAGCCAGCACAACCCAGGTGGCTGCAGCCTGGTCTGGTCCCAGGAGACTGGCCTTCTTTTCTTGGCTCCATTGCTGTCCTTGGGAAAATTACTCTGACTTTCTGTTTTCTCTCCTACCCTTTATCTGTCTTTTTTGTTTAGACTATGATTTTTCACCTCAAGTTTATAATTTGGTTTTCTTTAGTTTGGAAAGAAAAAATAGGTAGGGTAGGAGCATTTTGAAGAGGCAGGGAAGGAAAAGAGGAGGGGTTGAAAGAGAAAGTACTCTGCTCTATGTTGAACAAAGTTTGTTGGGAAAGTGAAGCAGTGAAGATAAAAATTAACACTCCCCAGGGCAGAGGTGGGTGAGATATCGAGTACAGTATGAAGAAGTAAAGGTGGAAAAAGCTTGTGTTAGTGGCTGGTGAGATTATGAAGTTGCCTAGGGGTGCCATGATGGGAGGCATTTGCACTTGGGGGCTAATTTGCAAACCCTGCTACTCCTCATTCTGTTTGATATAACCATGGCTCCAGTTGCAAAGTATCTTCCTTTAAAAGTTATAATAACATCTATATCTGCAAAACAAGCTAACAGTGACCCAAAAACTTCCTAGCTATCCGCTCAATCCATGAAAACCTGTCTTTTCTTGAGCCCTTCCATGCAAAACTGTTCACTCGCTCTCTCAGTGTCATGTACACTGCAGTGTGGAGATGCTACATTAAACATTTTGACATCATTTGCAACTGTGTCTGCTGGCTCAGATACCTCCAGCACTTTTTTTCTGACATCTGTAGTACTTCAGAAGTGTTGGAAAATAACAAATGGTTTCCATACCCATCTGTGCTCTCCAAAGGAGTCCAGAAAGCAACCAAACAATTCAGTGATTTTTTTTTTAGCCATTTGGGAGATTTTTTTCCTGCCAATTTCCTATTGCATAGCACAGCCAGCCACTGGTTACTTGACACACAAATGTCTGAGCAGAGCATTGGGTAGTACTTGAAGCTCCAGGGTGTTGAGCAGTTTCATTTACTCCTCATAGCCCCAGCAATCTCAGGCACATTTTTGCCATTGCTCCTTTGCAGTACACTATAGTGGACTGCTGCAGCTTACCATTTGCATATTCTGGCAAATTCACAGAATATTCTGAGTTGAAAGGGATCCACAAGAATCATTGAGTCCAATTCTTAATTGAATGGCCTGTACAGCGATCAAACCTGCAACCTTGGCATTATTACCAGCAAATGTGTTTTTTTCCCACTGCAATAAAGAAGCAGAGAAGAATACCTCAGCTAAAAGTCATTTTTTTCTTCCAATACTTACATTTCTTATATTTTTGGCAGATCACTACACCCTTCCAGCATTTGCTTTTATTTTGCATGGCATTAATTCCTACCATTTTAAAAGTGTTGGCTTTATGGCAGCTTTCTTTTTCCCTGGCAGTATTAATATTATATACTGATTTACCAGCTGAAACATATGGTCTCTGGTTTCCTTATCTCTAATAAGGAAAGTTATTTCTCTACCATTTCATTTGTCCAGAGTTTACTTTTGATGAAGCTGCTTGGAACAGTAGTCTATCACTTCAGTCTCCTTTTCCAACACCACTAAAACAGTTTTTCAATTATAGCTGTACCACCTTAAAAGCTTCTGCTATCACAGCTATGTTACCAGACTGCACCCTAAACAACTGCACTGCACATGGGGTTGAATCACAAGCCATGCTTGGGTAAGGCAGAAACATCATTCATTTTTTTAATTTCAAAATGTAGCTACAAAGAAAGCAGGGGAAAAGTGATTAAAATTATTAACAAGTTGCAGCTCTGCTTGTTTAGTTAACCATACCAAAACAAGAACTGACACCAGCTTCAGTGGCCACACATAATAGCACAGTGCTGTGAGCGCATAGATTGTGTTTCCCAACACCTCACCTCCAAAAAAGTGTAGAATGGCACGTTTTAATTTTTTTTTAGTCAATATATTCTCCACGAACCTACTTTAAGAAGCACTTTAAAATGTCAAAAGCGTGCTCCGAGGGACTTTGGGAGAGCTACTTTTTAGCTTGGACCGCGTGTTAGCATCACAAGCTTCATCCATCGCCTATTGACCCCACATCCCTCAATCACTTAGTGACCTCCATCGCTTTTGGAAACAGTTGCCAGCAAGAGGGGCGGGCGATTCCCCCCACCCTCCTCCCTCAGTGCCACCGCTGTCCCCACGCGTGTCCCGGTCCGTGGAACCAGGCAGGGAGCAGAAGACGCAGCCCTGAAAATGTCGAACATTCTTTCGACACCGGTGGGGAGCGGGGCGGGCGAAGCAAACACTGCCCGCCGCGGGACAGCCCCGTCCCGTCCCGGGGGCCGCGGGGCGGGGGCCGGGCCGCCGGTAAACCCCAAACAAGGCGCTGGCGGGCGGCACCGGGGGAAGCGGGGAACAAGCGGGAGTCACGCCTCGGGGAGAGCTCTCCCTTCCCTGCCCGCCTTCCCTGCCCAGAGACACCGCCCCGGCCCGGCTTGACGGCAGCGGGGAGGAATGTGTTTCCGGGGCGGGCAGAGCGGCGGAGCGCGGCCCTCCCCTTCCCCCCCCGCGGGCCGGGCTCCCGCAGCAGCTCGGAGCGAGGCGGCGGCGGCGGGCAGACAGCGAGCAGCGAGCCCGGGCGTCCCGCCGCGCCCAGCCCAGCCCAGCCCAGGACGCCGGGGCAGAGGGAGCCGCAGCGAGCCGGCGGGCCGGAGCGCGCCCGCTGCCCGGAGCCATGGCCGAGGTAGCGGGAGGACGGGCGGGGGTCGGAGCCGGCCGGGAGCGGGGTGAGCGGTGCCCGTGTCCGCCCGGGCGGGTTCCGGCGGGGGCCGAGGGGAGGCGAGCGCCGCTTCCCACCAGCCGCGCCGGGAGCCGTCCCGTGCCGCTGGTCCCCAGGCGCCCGTCCCGGGCGGAGGAGGGGGCGCCGCTCCTCCTGCCGTGCCCGCCCGGCGCGGTGGGCGGGAAGGTGCCGGGCCCGGCCCGCGGCTTCCTGTGGCGGCGGGACGGCGGGCTCGGGCCTCCCGGGCAGGGGGGCGGCCGGGCCTTTGTCCGCTCGGGGCGGCCCTGCCCGGGCAGCGCCCCGACCCCTCCTCTCCGAAAGGGACCGAGCCCGAGGAACGGGCAGCGCTCGGCTGGGAAAGTTTGGTGCGGCTTCCCCGGGAGTGCGGGTGAGGGAGGGCTCTGTCCCCTCCCTCCGCGCCCGGTCCGGCGGCGGCAGAGCCGAGGGGGGACAGTGCCTTCCGCGGGAAACGGGCGCTGGAGTTACAGGAATGGGAACGTAAGGAGTGAGGCAGTGAAGGAACTTGAACACCCAGGGGTTTGACCTGCACATGTCAGTGGAAAGTGACCGCTGAGAGCGGGGTATGTCCGGTTTGAATGACTGGATGATCGCAGTGCAGCGTTTTGACCGCTCAGTGCGGTCAAGCGTGTGTGTTTTCTTCTCGAGGATGGCTCTGAACCTCTATAGCTTGATGTAAGTTTGTGTCGGGCTGG
The DNA here is from genome assembly GCF_003945595.2 of Pipra filicauda. Classification (NCBI taxonomy): domain Eukaryota; kingdom Metazoa; phylum Chordata; class Aves; order Passeriformes; family Pipridae; genus Pipra; species Pipra filicauda. The sequence goes on from NW_024104310.1 coordinate 2,671,853, forward strand.
AAGTGGGAACGTGAGGCCTCTGTATGCCATGTTTCACGTGGAGATTTCTGAAATTACTGCAGTAGGAGTGCAGTGTTTTGTCTCCAGTTATTGGCTTCCTAAACCGATGGTGGGACGGAAACATGAAGTGATAGGAAATTTTTTCTGACTCACTGTTTAGCTCATGTCAGATGTCTTTATCTTATGGAATAAGTGTCTGACTGTCTGTTAGATTCATCAGGTAGTCTTTGTGACTATTTATGAAAAAAAGTTGAACTGTTTATGGTTCCTTCTGCATTTGTCCGTGACATAATACAGCAGTCCATTCATGCCAACACATGTGCACATACCTGTTGGGTGAAAATGTTGATTTTTCTGGTAGACTTGCCATTGGTGCTGCAGTCTTGTTCATGCCAAGATACACAAACCTTCAGGAGTAAGGATTGTCTCCATTCAGATTCGTAGAACCACTCATGGCTAGTGCTGCTTGTGTGCTGAAGTGTTGAAATGGAGCAGAACTTTACATATGTGAAAACAGATTTAGATAATGTCTACTCCTGGCACATTAATCGTTTGGTAGGTGATGCTGGCAGCAGGAGGAAGAATTAGGAATATTGTGCTACTAGAAAGATGTAAATTAGACTAAATTAAACAAGACTTTAAAAGTAGTGAAGACATTCATTGTCCACATCCATGCCAGTGATGAAACTGATGATTCATTCTCCTGTCACAAAAAGTATAACTTGCCTCTGGCAAATGATTAAGTAGCATTTTGCAAGCCTGCCTAGGGCTATATTTATGAGGGTTGCAAAAACAGTGAGCCATTGGCAATAGGTTGGCAAGATGAGACAAGTTTAGGATGTGAACACCTTCAACTTTTGTCCTTTTCAAAGATGTTTCATCTGAAAGGTGCAAAGCTGACAGGCATGCAGAATTAAATCTTACCTTAATCAAAGTTGGAGCTCGTAAGTGCTGTATGTTTGCCACCCATATGATAAATGAACCAGATTTATTTAAAAATTAATTGTCAGCAGTTAAAACTCTGGTGTTCTTCATGTGTGCAGCCAGGGAGCTCTGTACGTTCGGTCATCTGATCTGTGCCATGCCGTGTTCCCAGTGATGCCCACCCTTGTTAAGAAGTGAATAGGAGGAATGCTCATTTCTTTAGAATATGCATGAATTTCTGATTTAAGTGCAGAATTCTAGTGTTTTGTCTTGAGTTTTAAGTGACTCAAGTGGTTAGTCTTCTACCACTTCCTTTGGGAAGTGATTCCCAAAGCTGAAAACAAACTGTCCGGAAACTTTTCCTGCTGTTCTTTCTTCCTGATTCATTATTTCATTCCTCTGCTCTTAACCATCCTCTCTATACCTCTCTTAGGGATTTGAAAAAAGCTTGTTTGCTGTTGCAGCAGCTCAGGAAGTAGATAACTTGGGTAGCGTAAAGGCAAACTTGGGGAGAGCCATGCACACATGGGGTGGACACGTGCTATGGTCTCCCTTGCCCTGAATATAATTCCCTCGCTGCCACTGGTATGAGTGCTCTTTAGTTTGTAAATAGTTGTCATGCCTACCTTTCCACCCAGTCTTGATTTAGTTGAGTGATGTGATGCACACTTAGCTTGTGGTTCTCCCAGCCTCTCATCAGCCTGCTACAGGCTTCCTGGCTGGCTGTGGCTCTTGGTAACGTGGCCTTCAGAAACAAGCTACTGCAGCAGGACTGCAGCTAAGCAGACTGTTAAGTGCCTCCTCCTGATGAGACCCTTTTTACAAGCCATCAGCAAAGGCTGTAGTTCTGGAACAGATTCCATCCCCGCTCTCTTTCTTTCTAGTGGGCAGACATGCCGAGTTCCTGCTGCTGCTCTCCTGCACGCGATCCAGGTGCCTGGACTTCTTCAGTGCGGACCTGCCCGTGACCCTGGTGCAGCCTCTGCTCATGCAGGGAGTGGGTGCTGAGCTGTGCTACCTTCTGTTCTCTGATAGTTGCACCCATTACATGGCACAGGGGAGTGGGTTTTGAGGGGGGGAGTCTGGATGGAGCTTTGCTGGCCGTTGGTATACCTGACCATCCTCTTCCTCCTCACTCCTTTCCAAATGCATTTTGTACCCCTTCCATTTAAGAGAGCCTAGTATAATCAGTGAGACATAGCAAAAATGAATTTAAAGCAGGCAAGGATTTTCCTAATCAGTATTAATCACTAGCTTTAAGATTGCTCATGACACCTTATGTGGCACTTTGAAGAGATACTAATTAAACAGATCCAGAAAAATCAGAATCCAGACTGCACAGTAGCAGAGCCTATTCTGCTTTACTTGCTCTTCTAGAACTTCAAGTGATTTATTTTTTCCATCTTTTTTTTTAGAATGGCCGATCCCCTTGGCATCCTTTTAATTCTTAGGAGCTTCAGTCAGCCCTCTGAGAGGCAATCCTTGTTGGGAGCGCCTTTTTTTTCTTTTTTTCCTTTTCCTTTTAAGCTTCTCGGGATCTATTGGTAGAGCTCATAAAGCAATTACATAAATTAAATAAATCTTAAAAATGTAATTAAGGCAATATGTAGTTAGATTTATTTTGGAAGTGTCATTAAAAAGTACTTGCCAGTATGTGTACTATTCCCCTGTGACTAGATTTTTAAGTCATCTGCTATATTCTGTGCCCTGTAGAAAATTGCCTGTCTCTCAGCAGTAGAAAACTCAGAGTTAAGTCTGTGTTTTCCTACCTCTCATCTCCCGTCTGTTTTTGTATTGCTGATTCTACAAATTGTTCCCACTTGCTCTACTCGCCTTGCTTTGAAGTCACGTACCAGTAGTAGCATTTTCCCTGGCAGTTTTAACATTGCTGCTTAGAGGACTCAAGATTTTTCAGGCTGCTGCTGTGCTATATGTGTGCGTGGATGTTTTTTAGACAAACACGTGCATCTCAAAGTTATACAAGAAAACAAGTTTTTTGTGTTGGGGAGACTTAGCTGTTGTTTCTGAGGAGGATGTTTCTTTGCTTTTCAAGAAGGAGTGTCAGAGATTCATGAACAAATTCTGCAGCTCTCTCTCCTGGACAGATATTGGCAATATCTGCATCTGATTTAATGCTATTGTGTCAGAAAATTGAAATTTTTTGGTTAGCTGAAGAATATTGTCATTTATGATACCATCTCCTTTTTTCTGTATAGTTCCTCCTTGCTCCGTGTTGCTCTGCTCTGTGGTGTATTCTGTTGCCAACATTCTGAGAAAGATGATGTTACTTGTCACGGGGTAACCACAGTTAGACCACAATATTGACCAGTATTTGTCGGTTGTTGTGGTTATGGAGTTTCTGGGGTAGCTACAAAGCCATTTTTGTGTTTACCCACAAATGGGAAGAAAAATTTTAGGTTTTTTTTTTTTGTTTGTTTTTCTTTTCTAATTTGTCCTGCCTAGGTGTGGTCCAGTAACCTAAACATCTAAAACTGTAAATCAGAATAAATTTATGACTGTTCTCTAAACTTTCTTCTCTCCCACCACTTGGATTAGTGAAAGTACCAGTGAAAAGTATATACGTCTTCATTGTAAGAAATTGTCACGTGCTTTAGCTGTGTGAGTTTCTGGCCCAATTTAAGATGTGTGTAGACTTGCTGAGTAGCTTCTGTTGGGAATGCCACACAGAAAGCTCTGACTTCTGTGAATGAAAAATGAGACACGGGGCACCTCACTATACATCTCTAAGGAGTTGGTTGTCTTTTTCAGTACTAAGGGTGCTCTCTTTAGCAGAATGTTGTTATTAAACATCCTGTATTTTTGTAATAACCATCACCTTCCCTTACTTTTCTATTCTTAGACAAATCAGAGTGGTTAGTGGGGTTCCTAGACCATTGTATTCTGCCATTAACAGATTGAAGATGTTCAGAGAGATGGTAAAGTCACTAATGTACTACAAAATTTGCACATAACCAAGCACATGGTAGGGATATTAGCCTGATTAGACTAAAATATTAATGTTTTCTTTTGGGAAAGGTGATAAAATTCCTACCTGACCTGTAATCCTCTTTGGGATGTCACTGAGCAAAGGCTCTCTTTAATGTATTAGCGAATTTTTTTTTTGCTGTGTCTTTCTCATTTCTCTTTACAGTCTGCTGCAAAATGGGTTATGACACATGCTTTCTGTCTTAAAAGCAGTTTCATGTGCTTTTTTTCCTTTTCCAACAGCGGCAGCAAAATACCATGAGTATTCTTGTGGTTTTTATTGGAGGGGAAAGTTTTGAGTAACAAAGTTGAGGCTGGAATCTTAAGTTTGTTATTGCTAGTAAGAGCTAAGAAGATACTGATGTTTTCTCACTATTCTTTTCATTCCTTTCTTTTTACCGCAGAAAAACATTTTGTGTATCTGATAAATTAATGCAGTTCTCATGTTCTGCCAATAAATCATTAGTTTTCTGTTTATAGCTGGTTTCTCTAAAATTCTAATCTGTAAGACCATGTTTAAGCACAGATTCTTCTTAACATGCTCGTAAACTGTAACATATACAATATCTAATATCAGTCTTTTCTCCCTCAAATGATTGGCTTCATATTTGTAGTTCACTTATTTCTGATTTGTGTTTTGTATGAAATCACTTACTTATGCTTATCTTAGGCGTAGTTTTGACTCAGTTTTTTAAGTTCTGTTATTGGTACATCCTAGGGCATAAGCAGGAAGGAGGGCTATTGTTTATATGAATTCTTGTTGGTTTAAACTATGATTTCTGTGTACTACTTAGAAGTACTTACATGTAGTTAATTTTCTACTGTAGCTATTAACAAATTTTTTACCTTTATAGATGTGCAAGTAAAAGCACTTTAGATGTGGAAGCTGAACAGAAAAAGAGAAAGCTTTCTTCTTTTCTCATCCTTTGTGGCAGAATGAAAAACAGTAATTATATATTGAGTTGAACTGAAACACTGAACTTAACCCTCATTCAAAGATGACTGATTTGTGGTTATCTAAAAGAGAAGAAAAATAACTGTATTAGATTAATTTAGAAGGAGTCAGTATTCCACTTAGGAAGTGGTGCTAATGTGATTCAGAGGTGGTATCTTGGATATTAATGTGTACTTCATCCCTGTTTGAAAAACACACCTGAGACAGGGACATTTAGTTTGGCATAATCTTGACATTGAAGTAAGTATTCAAATAAGGATGAGGAGGCCATTCTGCAAAGGAAAAAGAAGGGTAAGCTGTCATTCTAGGGTTTCTTAATTTTCTTTGGTGGAACTGTAGTTTAATGTGCCCTAATGTGGTGCTACCCTTGGGCGTTGGCACCGAGAGTCGTGTCTGTCTCTTGTGCAGCTGCTTTACAAAGCCCTGTGTTCTGTCCTCACCTGCTCTGGGTCTTTGCAGGCTGGTAGGACCTGCTGGGAGTGATCTACTCTAAAGCAGAAGATCACAGGATGCTCTCCCAATGAGTAGTGGGATAACCAGAGTGTCAGGAGCCTATTGGGGACCATAGGAGGTCATCTGAAGGACCTGGCATTCTAGTAGCTTGGCCAGCATCCTCTGCAAATTCAGTTGCTTAAGTACCAGATTGGGCAACATCCAAGTTCTGCCTAGACCCTCAGCTGTCTGGTTTTCCAGGTCTTGGGTGAAAGGGGGTTTGTGTGAAGATGAGTACAGCTAAAAGGAAAGCCTATTTTTGAAGTGGAGATAAATACAAAAGAACGTAATCTTTTTGATGTTAAAAAAAAAACCACACTCCCAGGCATTAAAAGGTGATATGTTTTAGTGGTTGATTATTATTAAATTTGGATTAAATTTTGCATCAGGATGACTTCTTATACCACATCTTTGATAGTGGAGTGGCTGAAGACTTTGTGCTGTCCAGTTAGCAAGTGAAATGCTCCCTCTTCTGATAATGAAAAGGAGAAACGAGGAAATCTTTGCTAGCACCATCCACACAATTGGCTAGGGTAAGCAATGTTGATGTGCTGCCAGTGTGTTCTGGCTGGGTGGTTTTTTCATGTTACACTGATATTTTATTTTCTTGTGCATTAGGAAATTGGTTTTAGTGGGCATAGGATAACGTCAGAAATTGCCTTCTCATGGGTTCCTTTTGTGCTTTTGCGAGGTTGTATGCAGTGTATGTACTTTGCTCGCTTTCTGGTGCTAGCTAAAGATTGTCCCAGCGCTGGAAGGCACACTATAGCCCATCTGCACAAAATACAAGTTTGCTGGTTTTGTGTCAGAATAGATGAAAGATCTGTCTTTCAGTTGGGTGTGAATATAACCTATGTGCATTTCCAAAACATCTGTAAGTGTAACATTTTAGAAGATAGCATTTGTTCTTTGCCTTTACTGTGCAGTTCAAAAGTGGGGAATATTTTTTTGTGTTGTTTTTGTCACTTGTATGCAAATACAAATCTGCATGGGAAATTAGTGTTCAAGAATTTCAGTGTAATTTTTCCTGGGTGTGGACTTGAGCATAAAAAAGGAAACAGCAAATTTCCTTTTTTGGAAGAATGTATTGTACATATCGGCTATAGGTTGTTTAAAATTAGTAAGAAAATCGATAAACAGCGATAGACATTTTTTTCTATGTGTGTGTTATCTCCCTCCCCTACAGATGTTGTTCACATAACTTTTCATGTTACATAGCCATGTTGCAGATATCTCCAGTTTCAGAGAAAAACTCAACTTTTAGATTAAGGGTTAATTATACTGTGTAAGATTCCTGTCAGCATTTTTACCACTGCCAGCTTACCAATCTGGAGAGTGTTTGGATAGTAATAAAAGAACTTGCACAGATACTGCTTCTTTTTGGTGCATAATTCCCTATGCAGTTTCACTTTCTAAATGAATAATGTCCATTTAATATGATTAAGATTTGCTTGTAGCTAGAAGCAATTTTGATACTATGTCTCTGCAGAGTTTAAAAAAAAAAAAGACCTCATTCATTAGTGATAACTCAAAACTCCTCAATAGACAAGTGGTTTGCAAATTTACCTGAATGTCATATTTCGTGAAATGTTCCAATAGCCTTTGAACCATGAATTCTACTAAATATGTGTTTTGTTTTCACAGGAACATGGCTCTGTAGCAATTTATACCAATGAACGTCTTAACTGTCCCTCCTGCCTGTAGCTGCGCAGTTTTGCCATCCTCCTTGCACCATCTGCACCAACAGTGGAAGTCATAAGAATGTTCATTAAGTCATGGAAATAGCTGTTCTGGTTGAAAAATAGCTTGACAAAAAATTAATTTTCATCTAGATCAGCTGTTTCATCAGAGTGACCATGTGCATTACGAGGAACAGGAAAATGTGCAGCTCACAGCAAGAGAGTGTGGCACTGTGGCAGTCCAGAGATCAGTTGTCATAAACTGCTGTGGAACCTCACAGCATCTGTTCATGCCAGTTTTAGTGCTCTTCTGACTTGAGTAATCCATCTTAGCTTGCTAGATCAGGTGAGAAATAACTCAGCAAGGAGTTATTGCTCAGCTTGTTCCACTGCCTCAGTTTAGAGGTGAAAGTATCGACCGCAGTTGGCACAAGATAGATGAAGGGTGCCAAGCGGGGAATTTTAGGGCCTGGAGAAGCTGAGCTGTCTCCTCTGTGCACACCTACTTGGCTACTTTGAGAAACCTTATCTTTTATTATCTTTTGCAGTGCTCTTAGAAGCAGCCTGTGGACTCCAGGCTTAAAATCCTGCTCTGGAAAGCAGCAGAAGTATATGAATAGGCAGATTGTTCAGGCAAGGACTGTGTTTTATAAAGTACTTTGTGATATGTCTGGATCTTTTTTTTTTTTTTAAAAAAAGTCTTTTAAGGTTGAATTTATTTTTTCCTGAGATTGGTGAGCTCAAGTGCTCAAAGTGCTCAAACTTCAGAATTAAAATCTGGATGAAGTCCGCTGTTTGTTTCACTATGTGCTTCTGCCTAGCCAATTATTACTGCCATTGATTTAATAGTCATCATTAGTTATATATATAAAAATATCTAACATGCATATGGAAAATTAAATATAGAGAGAATTAAATGTATATTAAAAATCTCATAGATACGGATTTAGAAGGCTGTATGTAGTTCTGTGGGATGATCAGATTTTTATTATTTCTGCATGTTCATTTTTCTGGACATTTACCTGACATTAAAAGAACATTGAGGATAAGAGTTGTTTCGTGCAAGTCGCATTCTAAATTGTGTTTGAATGGTGAATATATTGCAAAGAGTGAATATATAGTGAATCTTTTTAAAAACCTGCAATTAAATATTTGGGTCCCATCTGTAAACATTACTCTGTGTACTTGCCGTTCAAATCCTGAATTAAAATATGAACAAACAGCAACAAAATAAAAACCTTCAGTATTTTATTCTCTGCTTGTCCTAATTTTTTTTGCCAACTAATTTATTCTAATAATCTGTAAAAATAAAATCATCATAGTTCCCCAAACTGACTGGCTGTGTTACAGAGTGTTCATAAGCAATTCATCCAAGGTCAGCAGGGAAGGAAGGTTGGCCTGTGACAGCCTGAATTTAGGCTGGTTTAGCAGCGAAGAGCCTGGTGTAATTTTGAAAAGTAGTTAGTCCGACAGTCACCTGCCCCTTCATAGAAGCTGTTTCCTCAACACTCCTCTGTCCATGTGGAGGTCTGGTTTTTGCAGACACTTACAGAAAGTGGCTTTTGGTGTGGAGGGAAATGGGATGACTCAAGGTCCAAGCTGACCTGACTCAGGATAGTAATGGGGAAGGTCTATGAGTGGGAGTGCAGGGTCAGAGGTTGCTTTTTTGGAGATGCTGTAGCACTGCTGTTCCTTTCAGCAGCAGTTAACTCATCTTGGTTTTGGTTGCTGAAACTACAGCCTGAGTGTTAATGATAGCTCCTGGTGGGTGAACACTGCCCTGCAACGACAGACGGACGGGTTTCCGCCGAGTTTGCTCTTTGTGGTGTGCCAGCCTCTGGCTTCCTGCAGTACCTGCAGCAATAGCCAGTGAGACATTTGCAACTGTTTGCTCTTAAAGAAATAGATGAGCAAGACATTGTATTAACTGAAATTCTCTAGCTTTTTACTTAAGAGCATACAAGCCTCTGTTCTGCTTTTCCTTTAAAAAAAAGCTTGGATTAAAGTAAGTTTAGCCAGATGTTGTGACAGTCATGGAGGCAGTACAGCCTCGGAAGCATCAGTTACAGTCAGCTGTGTAAGAGCTATATTTATATGCTTAACTAAACTTTTTGTTTCCCCCTGTGTGGATAAACGTGAGGTTTAAGTTGCACAAAATTAAATAATCTCTTTATGGGAGCAGTAAGTGGTGCAGAGTGTGCGGGAATTTAATACCATCACAAGGAACAGACACACGTGTTTTCTACTAGTATGGCTTAAATCATTATGTGGCATTCCTAATAGTAATCTGTTTGTGCTGGAACTGCTAAACTTAGCCAAGAAGTCTTGTAGACTGGCAAGACCTATGTAAACAAGCTAAATATTCAAATCACACTTTTTCTCGCCAAAAAAAGGTGCCACATTTAAGCAAGAGAAGAAATTAAATTATTATAGCAAAAACAACTGATGGTTCTAAAAACTTTTGAAAAGTAGTGAAACAACAGAGATTTTTTTTTTTTTTTTCTGTTCTAATCACAGTTGGGTAAAGAGGTGCTTGTGAAAATGAAAATCCTGAAATATTTGTTATGGAAAAATGCCTACTGATAACAGTGAGATTGGGTACAATGATAATTCTTACAAATTTGTGGAGACAATATGCTTGGAGTCTGTAAGGCTGTGAAGTACTCAAACTATTGGAAACTTCTGTTGGAAAGAGCATGAAAAGTGGATATATTTGACAGCGACAGCGTTAAGGGGAAAAAAATTACATGTTTTTGTTAGTGACACATACTCATCATATATTTATCCTTAAAGAGGAAGCTGTTTAGTTCTGCATGTATAAAAGTGCTATAGATGCAGAAAACACTTTCAACCACAGTATCAGTTGGTACCCATGGGCTTGGTGTGTTAGTGGTTTAGTGTTGGAGAGGTGCTGCCTTTGCAAGGTGCTTGCACACCAGCACAAGCAGCATATGTACAGATTTGATTGTTTTGTCCTTGCTAAAAAATTATAGAGCTTCATAATGTCCTTGTAGGAATCCCAGCTTTCTGTGGGCAGGATGCACCCGCATGGGATTTCATAAGCACAGTAGTTTGCAAAGTGTAGAGTAGCAAGTAGCTGCAAACTGGATTTTCAGGAAAAAAAGATATAAATGTTTTAGTTTAAGCTAGTTATAAGTTATAGGTAACCAAGAGTTAAAGCACATTGCTGGTGTTTTAATTAGATGTAGCTGCAGGCTTCTGAGTGCTCTGCTGGAGAATATGGAGTTGTATTTCTCTCCTAATTTAATGTTGAACATTAAGCACAATACACCTGTTTGTTAGTCTGGTTTTCCAAAATAGAGTTGTCAGAGTTTAAGCTATAAATCGCAGTCTGTGGATAACTGCCTGGGAAAAATAGTTACATAAGCTTTGGTGGAAAAAAGAATATTTTTCTCATGAGAAGGAGCACCTCACTTGTCTTCTAAACAGTTTCCTATATGTGGTGATCGTACACAGATTGTTTGTTCACATGAGCTGTGTCTAAGTACTACCTGCCTTTCAAGCATCAAGATGCTTTCCAAAGCAACTCCTAAACTGTAGAATCTAGGTTTCAAATTATGATTCAACAGGCCAAGAGAACGTTATGCAAATAGTCTCTTTGCATTAGCACCAAGCCAGGGACAAGGATGGATAATACAGCAAAGTGGAGCTCTTAAATTAATAATTATTTGGGGTATAGTAGTGCTACAGAGGTCTAGTCATGAATTACGAACCATCTGTGCAGGGTGGTGTGTAAATACACTTTTGAATTAGGTCCCTCCTTCAAAAGTGGTGCTAACTAACCAATGTTAGTCCTGCCTGCACCACAGTGCTCTCCAAAAGTCACGAGAACAAAGGGAAGAGATCAAGGTTGCACGTGGGGTTTGCTGACTAGACAGCTTTGTCAGTAGCAGTATCTTCATGTCACCCCTGTGCATCTTTTTCTCATTCTTTTACCTTCTGTCACCATTGTCAGCGTGTCTGGACATGTGTGGCTTCTGAAGTAGAAATATGTTATGAAAAGACAAATCACGGTGTTGTATTTGGGGCTGTCCTGTGCAGGGCCAGGAGCTGGACTTTGATGATCCCTGTGGGTCCCTTCCAGCTGTGAATAAATGGAGTGGGCTTCAGCAGTACTAGTATTCTTTACAATTTGCTGTGGAACTTGTTTTTGCTTGTGATGAGTATTATTTAGGTTTGCAGGATTGCAGGAGTTTGTCATTAAGTAAAATTATCAATGGATTTTGCTAATGAAAACAGTTACAAAAATGCAGTGAAATGCAGATAAAAGTACACTGAAATAAAACATGGCATGTAATGTATCCTAAAAGTCTACATTCTGTCGGTTTCTCCTGATTTTCCAGAAGCTACCTGGCTGCCTTTAGTTCCTTGTTGGAAGATAGGTATTCACTTTAAGTCCCTAGAGAAGTCCATATAGTTCAGATTGGTTGGGTCTGTGTTTAGAGAGGGATTTCAGCTCAGTGTACACTAGTCAGGGTAGTCATCCATGATACAGGAGATTTGCAGTTCAGGCTCTCTTCTGTGTCTGAGTGTGAACATACATCACTTTCCTACAGGCTAGGGCATTTGGTGAGAAAGAAATAAAATTCATGCTCCAAATCATGATCCCAAGACTCTCTTTGTTTGTATGCATGAACAACATGCTGTAAATCTGTATATATTGCAGGGAACAGGATCTGGGACCTCACTTATATCTTTCTTCCACCTCCCACCATATGAGTGCTTCAGTAGATAAACAAGGCATAAAGCTATCAGCTCATTTTCTGTCTCTGTGCCATTCATTCTTTGTAGCAGCCTTGGTTTAATAAAAGAAGTGGAGATTGCTCTTTCTAGTAAATCCTGTAGAATGATAGAGCATTCCCAGGAAACATGAATGCAAACCCTTTGGGGCTGAGGAGGGACTTTAGCCCAGTTATCTTACTTCCTGTGTATACCTCAGTACTGTAAAATATCTGGGATCCATTACCACCTTCTGTTGTGCAAATTGTGTCCTAGCTGGATCTACCACTTTTTATCTTAAGATGGAGAGATGTCAGATGGCAGAAAACTTTATCATCTGCAGTTGTTCTGAAATCAGTACCGCTGTTTTTTCTGATTATAGAGGAAATTTATGCCTTCCATCAAGAAAAATCTCCTTCCTCACCCCCCTTCCCTGCAGCCAGGCACCTAACTTGGGCAGATTTGTTTCCACTCAGTAATTCAAATCAAGACCAAAAAATACTTTTCATGAAAATACCCAATTGCTTTTCATTCTGCTATTTAGAACTGTCAGTAAGTTGAGGGCTCCTGTGAAATCCAGGAAAAAATACCAGTAAATTCTCTATAAAAGCAATAATATTGTCAAATGGTGTGAGTGCTTGTGAAGTTAGTGGTTCTATCTGGAAGCAGCTGTGTCCTATATAAACTAACAAACCCCCCATACTCTGGGGACACAAGCTAATACCATGAACAGCCTTCCAGATCTGTTCTCATGAGCTGTGGCCTTGTACTTTTACATGAGTATTTTCATGTATTCAGCTGAAGAAGCCGTGTGATGCAGGTGCCCATGCTGGGATGTCAGCAAGATCCACAAGTCTATTTTAGAACCTAACACTTACTGATTTTTCCCACTGAATCCAGTCTTTTTTGTGAAATTTAAGCTACTTGTTTTCTTGGCAAATTTTTTAGAGCTGTATGAATAAAGTATGGGTAATAATGTAGTATAACTGAGAATATTAGCAAACCAGTTGTGTTACTCTGTATGTTTGTCCACTTTACTAAGCATGGGAGCAAGGCACAGTAGTTTCCATGCGAAACTTGAAGAACTGTGAGATGTTTTCTCATGGATCAGGCATGCAGAAATGTGTATTCTCATCTTTTTTTGGACTCCCAGCCTGCAGGAGAATCTTCTGAACTAACCAGTGTGACATCCACTAATTACAGTAGATAACCTCAGATAACTGTACTGGAATGAAGGAGATGGTCTCCCTAACCTAAGCAGAAAGTCAGTTTTCTGTAGATTTTAACTCTCTTGTAATTAAAACTTAAGATCTTTATTATATATTATTTTGATATATGATGCCCCTCTAAAACAGAGTGGTTATGGAAGCGCTTTTCATGAGTATTAGGAGACTATGCTTGTTTTATTCCATTAACTTAGAGGTAATAACTGACAGAGAGAAATTAGGTCCAGTGTGAAATACTGTTGTTTCTTTTAGGCTGTAGCGTCACGGTAGCTGAAGCTTTCTCAGTAAACATTTTGAGTAAGCAGTTTTGATGTGCTGCATTTTTTGTGTAAAACCTATTTCAGTGCTAAAGAATTTTTTATTTTGCTCTTTAATCTGGGTCAACATCCCATTCTTTCCATATTATTGCAAGCAGTTCAAAACCTGCTTTAACGTCTGTGAAGTTGCCAGGACGAGAAAGAACGTTGTGGTCTTGATGAGCCTTGCTGTCAGTAGGCTGGTAGGTAGGCTATTGAAGGAAGGCTTACTTGTAGCATTCCAATTTGGATTGGAATGCTACAAAGTCCTGCTCGAGACTGGACTTAAGTTGTCCGTCTTGACTGTTCCCATGAAGTTCATTTCTCCTTCATGGGGTTACACTGCTAGCTCATCTCTGATGATGCAGGGTAGAAGATGGGCCTCTGTGAAGGGCAGCCATCACAGGGCTGGTCCACATCCAGGGAACAAATAATTTTGCAGGCTGAGTTAAGGTTTTGGTTCTTTGATTAAAATTTCTGGCAATTCAACCATCAGTGTTTATCCCAAATCTGCATTTGTGTAATGAAGAATGCGTCACGTAGTTTCTTAATGGTGGTCCTGGAGTTTGCTGTGCAAACAGTGTATTCCAACTATAATTCAATATTACAGTAGCACTGATTAATTAAGTAAGATAGCTGTGAAGGTCACCAATGAAGGATTACCATTTTAAAATTTGTTGGAAAGTCTGCACCACAAACTTGGAAGTTTTAAATGAAAGTAACTCCTTGGTGTAAAACACTTTAATTTTTTATACCGTGCGTTTCTGAGCAATATACTTCTCTCAAGACAGAGCAGCAAGATACCATTTTACCACTTTCTTTTTCAACAAATTGCTCCTTTGCAGTGAATACTTGTACAAGGAGATATGTTTGGAATTGTTGCATGTCCAGGCAAATTCAGGATCGTAATTAATGACGTCTGTTTGGGGAGTTCTGCTGTCAAGGGTACTTACAGGTCGTTGCTAGAGGTTTGTAGTATCTGTGTAATTGATGTCCAATGTCACTAGGGTGGTTTGTTTTCTCCAGTCCGTTTTTTTTTCCCCGTTTTTTTCTGAAATGTGAATGGGATTCATCTTACCAGTCCATAAAATTCACACTGAAAAGCATGGCCCTCAGCTACCACCAGGAGTGAGGGAAGAGGGACCATTTTTAGCAGGGTAGCCATCAAGTCCTGAAGCAGGCGTCTCCAGAGACTATTTAATTCTGCTTATTTTAGAAACATGTCTCTTCCTGCTCTTTTTTTAACCAGAGCCTTCATGCCTGGGGGTGGGGGCTTGGCTGTGTGACCAGTGTAGTCCAGCACACAACCACAGGCTGTGGCTGAGGAGCAGGATCTTTTGCTCCTCCTTTTACCCCCCACCCCCCCAAGTTCTCTTTTTCTCCATCCTCATCTCACCACCTTGGCCATACCAGGGCAGAAGCAAGACATTTTCTTTGTTGGATTAGTGTTTTGGCCAGATCTTTTCCTTGTTCCAGCACTCCTTGGTGGCCACACTAATGCTGGCATTGGTCAGAAAGGAAAGTAGTAAGAATAATCAACCAGGATGTTGATTCACGAGGTCGAATAATCAACAAGGAAGATGGGGCAGCTCTCTGAAGTGACTTTCTATCCATATGCTACATGAAAGTGGCTGTAAATATAATCTCAGCTCTAAGAGGAATCAATTCCGTACAGCGTTTCTGAATCAAGATTTGATTCTGTGGAAACAGCTGATGCAAAGAGGTGTCAGTCTGCAGGAAGCATGAATGCTAGTCCAAAAGTGTGAGTTGTATATTCATTTCTAGGTTTGTAAGTGTAATTAGAGTGGTGTGTGGGCATGTGAGTAAGCTGGCTGGCTCGTTATGGCCTCAGAAAGGTGGCGTCTGCTCAGCAGCTCAGCTCTTACTGCACTCTTAGATGTCTCCCTCGTGATCTGAAGTGTGGTTGCGTGTTTCAGTAGAAAACTTTGCAATAAGGCACGATTCACTATGCAATAGGGGCAGATTGTGGTGTTTTCCTTTGCTTCCATTGGCTTGGTGGATGCTGGATTACAGCATCACATGAGGAGTGGCTCGGCTGAGGGGAATAATGCTGCAGCAACCCAAGGTGTTGTTCTTAACATGGCCTTAATTATCAATATAAACTGTGGCCTGTGTCAGGTAGAGTGAAGTGCCGAGGTGGAGGGTGATGAGAGGAGGGCAGCATAGCCATCAGTATTTAATTTCAAAGGAATAAATGTGTCTCTAACTCTTATCTTTTTTTCTTCATCCTGTTTGCCCGGTTAATTTTCAATAGCAGAGATGCTATTGGAGTTCTAATAAATAAATTTAAAAAGCTGCAAAAAGCTTTCGTGCTGTGGAGTAGTAAACTTAATATCTAAATATCTTGATGATTAGCAGAATACAAAGATTCTAAATGTTCAATTTGGAAATTCAAAATTCCATGGAGGAATTCCAGAGCATCAAAGCTGGTTTTATAAATAAAAAATTTTCTTCAAGCATTGCTGTTTGTCAAGACAGTAAAAAAAAAAAACCCAACGTGGAAAGCAAGGAGTCCAAGCATTCAAGGTTATGTCCATATTTGTTTTTCTAAAATATTTAACAAATACAAAGTATGGTTCACAAATGTGCAGAAACAATTTGAAGATCAGTTTTTCAACAGCACACCATTTGCAGCCTTTTAAAAAGAATCCAACTGGTGATATAGTTGTTAAAGAGATTTCAGTTCTTGGCAAGCTTACTTTCTGTAAGCTTTGAGCTGCTTTTTTCAGGGAGGAAAAAAATTACTTTTTCAAGGATTCTGGAATATTTTTCAATTACTTAAAAAAGGGGAGAACAAGTATAATAGAAAATAGTTAAATGTTGCACAAAAACATTAATTTATTTCTTGTAACATTGGGGTTATTTTTCTGTGCCTGTCATCTGTAGCTGAATACTGACACAAAGTTGAGTTCCAAGGGTTTCCAAAGGCTTCCTCTAGCCGTCTGGTGTAGTTAGGAGTTATTTGTTTGGGTTTATTCCCTTAATGGAAAAATCTCCAACAGAGCAGTTCGTGGTGCTGTCTGGTGACTAGCAGGGAATGCGTTTGACACCTCTGGGACCGGGCTGCTGCAGAGGCCAGGAGGAGGTTTGCATCTCTTTGCTTGCATTAAAGAACAATCAGAACTGAATCCAAATAAGCAAATCTCAACTCGAGTTTTTCCAAAACTCAGCAGCTGGATAAGCTGTTAAGCCACGGAGGCGAAGGAAGCAAGAGAGCTCGCGTGTGTCGGAGGGCAGGCGCTCGCTCTGGGAGAGGCATTGGCTTAGCCATATATGGAAAAGGACATTTTCCTTGTTAACTTTACAGGGAATCTGTGCCCAGAACTACATTCATCATGCGGATGCATTTCCACTGGAACGTTTCTCTTCCAAATGGTCTTAATCATAGTTTTAGCACTGTGTCACATCTTTGCTGACTTATTTATATCGTCTGTGTGGACTTGCTGTGCTTCCGCTGTTAGTCTGCCCTAAAAAGGTGAACTGTTTATAATTTTCTCGTTTTGGCTAACAGAAAGGATGGTACTAAACTGATGCCAGCAGCTTTGGGTTTCTTTTTCTCTGAAAAGCCCACGCGGTTCTGGGCTGTACTTAAAGCAAAACTGCTTCTCAAGTAACAAAATATCCTTTCACTTGAGGGAAGTAAGGTTTGCTGAACAGAGAACATACCTACCATAAAACCAGGAAAGAAGGAACCTAAAGGTTGATCAACCTGGTAAGGCCTTGCCCTCTAGACTCCTGGTCCAGTAGGTGAGCTCCCACACTGTGTAACCACTGTCTTTCCTAAGCTTTGGTTCAGTCCCTTGTTCTGTGTTCCACCTACTCACGTTTGTTTGGTCGCGGTTACCCTCTGATTGACATTCGTAGTTGCACAAGTTGAATTTAGGTGATCACTTACAGAGGAGGCTTAATGAAAAAGTGTTCCTGCAACAGAATTTTTGCAAATGAGCGATCACCTCTGCAGCAGTGGGCGGAGGGAAAAACTGGAGTTACATATGTGCCATAGGTAATGTTCAAAAGTTAAGTAAGATATAATATATTCACAGTTCAAACATTGGGGGTTTTATTATCAGTAATTTCTTATATGCGTATGCATAACATCCAGCAGAGCCATTCCACAGCATATTCTCTTAATTCTTTTGAGTCTAAACACCACTGCCTGCCCTCTCACTGCAGCATCCACTGAAGAGCGGGCCAAAATGATTTATCAGAAAAACATGAACTGTTGTTGGATACAATTTGTTAGCAAAGGGTTGGCTTCTGTTTGAAACTTCCTCCATCAGCAGCCATCCCTTCTCAGTTAGGTCTGGCTGGATGTGCAAAATAACAACTATGTTACAACTCTAGATCCGTGTGGGAAAACCAAAGCTCAACTGCTGTACTAATTTAAGCATTGCTCACTTTGTTGCTAAGTTATATGAAAAATAGTACATCTTCTAGAAAAATGACGTTAGTTTTTGAAGGGTCTGCCAAATTCACTTTTCCTTGGCTATATTGCAAGATATTTTTTAGAACAAAAAGTTATTAAGAATATTGTTTGCAGGATGACTGGAAAGGCTTTAATTAGCAATAACATTTTAGGATGACCAAGGAAACTGGCAGCTACTGTCCAAGTTCTCAGAATTCTTACAATGAGTAAAAAAGAATTAGAATTTAAAATAGTACCAAAATTTAAAAGATGTGATAACTGACTCTGGCTGACTACCCACTATTAGAGTAGAAGAAAATTTCAAAAAAAATGGTCTACTTGAAACCTATTTTAGACCTTAATCCTCTGCAGTACTAAGTGAAGTCTCTCAACTAGTTAGGGAAAATGACAAGTCAATAGTTTATAAGTATTCAAATCTTGTCTCATAAAGCATGTAAATTATATAGTTTTGATGTAAGTATTTTTTCTGCCAGGCTTTCATTAATATTTATAGCACTGAACAAAGGGTAGAGTGTTTTTTTCTTTGATATGGATGGTATCCATTAATTTTCTGTTGTCTAAAGAAAAAAAAGGGGGGCAGATTTTATATCAAGGATGCTTTATAGTGCATATTGTGAGAGAAAATTTCTGGTTTGGAGTATAAAGTGCAAAGTTAAGCTGTAAAATGCCCTTTGAATTCTGAGGAAAATGCTTTGGAAAGGGCCTTGGTATTTATCTTAGAGATTGGAATATCAAAGCTCTGTTTCAATCTTGTATTTCTGTGGTGTCTTTATTTAGAAGTATTTCTCTGATAATGTTCAGAGCATAAACATTTTTTATAAGATGTTAAAAGACTGGTCTGGGTTCTTCCCCCCTAACTGAATAGAATTTCCTAATTTCTCATAGCTTGCTGATTTACCTAGCATAAGAATATATCAAAGTATTTCAAAGTAATTTAAGAAGTTACCCTGTTTCATGTCTTCTGAATACAGTGTAGCCCACAAACATGTCAAGCTGGTACATCTAAGATAATTTGATTTGCATCTGCTCCGTGTTCCTTGTCTCCTGAAACACAGTTACATATCTGCAGTTTCACGCAATTTTTTATTTTCCTTTTTGGTACTTAGTCATTACAATAAATCATACAATTTGGTTTTCTGGTTTTGTGTTTCAGACTACTTTAAAATTGTTCACATATGCTGGGGTCCTCTGTTGCTTGATATGGAATGGATTTGCTCAGCAAGGTGAGTCACTTGATTACACTGCAGTAGTTTAATTCTGCTTTAAAACTGCATCTGATTAGCAGTTATTTATGTAGATAGATATATCCTCATTAGACAAATGCTAATGGCAGTAGGTCAGTCATATCTCATGTTAATAACCTGTTCATAGTTAGAACTTAATTTACAAAGCCAGAATGAAACAAAGTAAAATACTGTTGTTAACACCTTTTTATAAATGAAATGACCGATTTGTGTTCCTTGCCAGGTGGAAGCGACTGCATAAAAGCTAATGCAAAATCGTGTGGTGAATGTATACAAGCAGGACCAAACTGTGGTTGGTGTAAAAAAACAGTAAGTGTTGCAAAATTTCTTTTATGGTTTGGGGTTTCAAATTTTAGTAACTAGTTTAACTGTATAGAAATGTCTGTTTTCTTTACTAATAGTTCCCCCTAGCTACTCAATTTGATAGTTATTTGTACTTGAAAAATCAGATACTGTGATTTTCCCAATGTCCTGATTTGAGTCTAAATGCTTTTCACAACGTGTTTACTTCTCGTTTTCCAAATCTTCAGGGTATACAGACCCTACAGGCCATCTTCATAGTTACTTAAAATGTTCCTACATGGAATATGTCTGGGTATGCTTAATTATATTCTTCCAGTAACATTAGAGTAAGAGCTAATTTTAGACAGATGTAGGTGGAGTAGGGGAAGAGATTGAAGGGGGTTTTTTTATAAAAGAAAGATGTTCAAATTTTAGTTTTCTGTTATTGGTAGACTTGAGGGGTAGGAGATTGGTTTGTGTGGGTGGGTGGTTTGTTTCAGTATGAAACAAAAAGAGTACTTTCTTATGTTAGTAAAAATTAAGTTCAGGAAATTACAAAATATAAGGTAATCTGAATTTGTGTGACTTAACCAGTATATGCTGAAGTATCTTCTTCAGGTTAGAAACAGAAGAAAATGCTTTCTGTAGTTTCTCTTTGGTTTGTTATTGAAAACTGAGAAATCTTCCTGTTTCTTGTTAGGAGATAATAATGTATATTTATTTCCTTATAGTACCTACTTACTATCCCCCAAACCAGCTTGTAAACTTTCAATGATTAATTAAACTGACTGACTTTAAAATTTGGTCTTGAGCTGTCAGATTCCTTGTAGGTCTTTGTCATCAAGAACTAACAAGCATTAAGATACATTTATTTATAAGCATATTTGGGAGGGGGCAGAATCAGAATTGCCAAGTATGTCAATTAGAGGCCTTATGTATTTATCTTTGAGGTTAAGAGCTTTTTTTATATTTGAGGTAATTTGTTGTTCAGAACAAAGTTACCAGTTGGTTTTGCTTATGGATCTTACTTTCGGATTGAACTTCCCCAAAATAAGAGTTGTCTGTCTTTGCCCTGCTCTGTCAGCATATGGCCATTATTTTGTTGTAGAATACCAAGCTACGCTTACATAATCTTTAATTAAAAAAGAAAAAGAGTTAAAAGGGAGGGTAGTTGCCAAGCAGGCTGTACAAGTGGGTTCATGTTATTGATGACTATGTGAAGATGAAAGCTTTTTCCATCTGCTGTCACTTTTAGAGCAGCCAACTTAAATGGATGTCCTGCATGTGATGGAGGTGACATTGCATTTTATTTTTTTCTTTCATCTTATTTACATCTTACACACAGATAAGTATAAGTAGAATCAAATTCCTGGACTAAATAGTAATCACTGATGTATCATTTAATACATTTCAGGACTGTGTGTTTTATTACTAAACTTCGGGGAAAAAAAATACAGAGTCATTGTGGAAAGAGTTACTGTGGATAGAGTGCAACAAATTGCACATAGCTGTAAACTTGATACTCTTTTGCCTGTGTTTTCTAGGACTTTTTGCAAGAAGGAGAGCCAACATCGGCCCGCTGTGATGACTTGGCAGCACTAAAGAGTAAAGGCTGTCCTCTGGAAGATATAGAAAATCCCAGAGGAAGCAAACAGGTGCTCGAAAACAGAGAAGTAACAAATCGTAAGAAAGGTGCTGCAGAGAAGCTGAGACCAGAGGCCATTACACAGATCCAGCCACAAAAATTAGTACTGCAACTAAGAGTCGGTAAGGACAGTTTCGTTCTAGTTTCAGGATGATTTTTCTGCCACCACCACATCTGCATTTTTTGATTTGAGTGTGTAACCATTTTGTTACAGAAATTACTATTGCTCAGATAACCTGAATTGATAGCAGAGCTATTCAGGTCAGCCCCGGGTGTTTAGATACTTCAAGTACTGTTTGATTTTTATGAAAGATATTATTACTTGTTCCCAATAGTACTTAGGAGAAAATTGATACAGCATGGACTGATACATGGATCATAAAGGTAAAATTGTTTTGCTTTTAGTATTCTGTAGTTGTTTTTCTTCAGTGTGGTTTCTTAGAATGAAAATAGAGCAGTGAGCAAAAACTTAGAGAAGTTATGAGAGCATTTCCTTTTACTTGAAGTACTGCTGCTTCCTAAAGTCTGTGTGTCTGAATGGAATGGTTGTGTAGTTATGCAGCAAGATTTTTGGATTGCTGTGTAAAATACTTTCCAGTGGCTAAAGATGTGGACACAGGACTACAGTAATGAAAATAAAGTAGATGTGTACCATTTCTATCCCCTAAAGAGAACTTTCATGCAAATGGCAGGGGTCAGGAGGAACAGGACTGGTGGATCACAGTTCTTGAAACAATGGAGATTGTCCTTAAGGAGATCTCTTAGTTCCTGTAGACACACTGAATAGCTGCCTTGTATTTCCCTGGAGTAAGAGCCTGTGCTTGGGGTCAGCTGCTTAGTGGTGGTTGCATGAGTAAGTGGAAGGTGATTGTGAAGCAGCTCAGCGTGACGTGGAGAGGAAAGAAATGAAAGTTATTTTGCAGTTTTGATATTGCCCCTGTTTATTTCTAATGTGAACTTTTTCACTTCAAACTAAATTATTGTTTCTCTGTTGA
Source organism: Pipra filicauda (assembly GCF_003945595.2). NCBI lineage: Eukaryota > Metazoa > Chordata > Aves > Passeriformes > Pipridae > Pipra > Pipra filicauda. The sequence goes on from NW_024104310.1 coordinate 2,693,763, forward strand.
CACAGAATTTTCTTCATCAGAACATACCAGGGACCTGGGCAACCAGAGAATAATTACCCAAAAGATTATTACTCTGTTTATAAGCACTTCTCTTGGTATAAGTTCTCTGATGGGGGACTGTGTACTGGCAGAGGGGGATACTTGCTTTTTGTGCAGGCTCTTTTAAATGAAAATCTAAATAGGTTTTGGTGGTTGTTTTTTTGTTAAGCAAATGTTTCCTAATTATTAAGTGAATTTAAGCAGCAGCAATATCACCATTTAAGTTCAGTGACTGAAAGTAGCAGGGGGGAAAAACTTGGAATTCTATTCCTTACTTCATATAGAATACTTTTCAATTTTCCAGGGAAGGGGGTGTGTGGTATGTGTGTGCAAGTCTTCTGCACTGTCTTTCAACATCAGAATTAGACTACGTGCTTCCATTGGTAAAATGCAGGGTTGGGCTTACAGTCACAACAAAGACTAATTTGCCATTCTCTCAGTCACACTTCTGCGCTCTCAGCCTGGTGGTGCAAAGTAAGTTGCAGTGTTCCATCCAGAACTGATTTTTCTTGTGTAAACCTATTTAAACAATGTGGTTTTTTAACTGAGAACTTTTGGAGTCATCGCGGATGAAAATAGGTGTTGAAAATTTGTGCTATTAGATCTCACAGGAACCTTGTTAAAATGATTTCAAGTGTGAAGATTTGAAATTGCAGCAACTACCTGAGGCTTGATTTTTGGCAGGCTAATATTTTGTATGGGGAGATAAAGTATCTTGGAAATATGAAGTTGAACATGGGAAAGAAACACTTCTTGACATTTTCTTCATCATAATTTGATGTTAAGCATTTTAATTAATCAGAGAAAATTAAACCTTCATAAGTGCTTCCAAGCCTTTTCTTAGAAAGGACTTTTTTTGTCAGTGCAGTTGTGGAATTATTAATGGTTTCTATTTGTTGTTTAATCTCTGAAACAGGGGAACCCCAGACATTTTCATTAAAATTTAAGAGAGCTGAAGACTACCCCATTGACCTTTATTATTTGATGGATCTCTCTTATTCTATGAAGGATGATTTAGAGAATGTGAAAAGTCTTGGAACAGCTCTGATGTTCGAAATGGAAAAAATAACTTCAGATTTTCGAATTGGTAAGAAAGATTTGCCTATTCTAAAAAAATAATAATTAAAAACCCCAAGTTTCCTTCCTGGTGTTTTTCACATGATTGTATACGAAGAGTAAATTTTTTTTCCAACTTAGCACTATTACGTGAGATGTTCTAATACACAGAACCTGTTGAACAACTTAAAGAGTACTTAGTTTTGCTGGAGAGAGTGGAACATAAACAAGTACGAGAGCTATTTCTAATGCTAGCTCAGCTATAATGTATTTGAATTCTGTTGTGTCATAATATAAATGAGACTTCCATTCTTCAACTTACAGGGATTTTATTGTTCTTTCTTAGGATTTGGCTCTTTTGTGGAGAAAACTGTGATGCCTTATATCAGTACAACACCAGCCAAACTCAGAAATCCTTGTACAGGTGACCAGAACTGTACAAGTCCATTTAGCTATAAAAATGTGCTCAGCCTTACCAGTGAAGGAAACAAATTCAATGAACTTGTAAGCAAGCAGCACATTTCTGGAAATTTAGATTCTCCTGAAGGTGGATTTGATGCAATAATGCAGGTTGCAGTTTGTGGGGTAAGCGTGTGTTACTTTTTTTTACTACTCTGTTAGATGAAATTATTTGAATACAGCCTTAGTGTTTTGTGGTGGCTGATGTTGGAACATGTTATCTCACATGAACAAGACAGGATAGATGAGACAAGCTGCATGGATACCTGTGTTTGGCTTTTGTGGAGAGCTCTAGTGAATGAATGAAACTGGGAAATGTGAAAGTGCCGAACAGAAGTCATGTTGGCAGCAAATAGATATGTTCCCAAGACAAATTTTTTTAAAGTTTGCTGTAGAAGAAAAGTCAAGTTCTGCTTAAAAGTGTGTGAAATCCTGAGTATGCAGCTATTCTCAGATTATTTCAAAGGTTTCTAAGCTTCTTGTAATTGTGGTTGCAGAAATTTGGTTTATTATAACTTCTACTGATTTCTCAGAAGTAGATGGAAACCTTTATTATTTATTTTTGAAGATCTGAAGATTCTTTGATGTTTGTGTAGCCTTGACAGACTATTCTATGCTCCTGTACAAAATGGACTCCCAAAAAATCAATATCCAAGTTTATTGCTTTGTTAACATATTATTTTTGCTGTTGAGCAATGGAGTGGGGACCTCCTGAAACAATCTGGAGTCTTGTTTTAAAAGTGCAGTATAAGCCTTCTAGATTTTTTTGGTGGTAACTGGTATTATCTGACACTTTTACATGGTCTTCTCTCCTTCAATTAGGGCTTCAGCTCCATGGAATAATTTAAAAAAAATAGGGAAGGACAGGTTACAGAATTAGGCCCTGCAGCTGTGGGACAGGATGCTCATGGGACAGTCCTATGGCAAGCACTGTGCTGAGTACAAATCTGCATTAGATTGGCAAAGCCTGGTGATGCTGGGCAGTCCAGACTGCAGCAGTGCTGCTCACCAGCATTCCCTGTGCTCGGGCTGCGTGGCTGCGGCGCAGGAGTGGACTTGGCATTAAAAAGCTGGACTGATGTGCCTGATTTCTAAAACCCTGTCGCTCTTCAGATACTCCAGTGAGAACTGAACAGATCAAAGTCTGTCACAAAAAGCATTTCTTGCCTTTGATGAAAAAGCTGCGGCAGATGTTTCGGAGCAGACATTTAATTAAATGCAAGTGCTCTCAAGGTTTGCGTGAATTAATGTTTTCCAGGGTGATACTTGTGCAGTGGGGCTTCTCTTAAGTCTGTCTGCTTTTTCATGCATTTATCTCTCAAGTGTTGGTCCCCAATGCTATAAAATAAATTGGTACAAAATACCAAAAATCCATTTGTGCTTTTTCCCAAGGAACAAATTGGCTGGAGGAATGTTACAAGGCTACTAGTATTTTCCACGGATGCTGGATTTCACTTTGCAGGAGATGGTAAACTTGGTGGAATTGTTTTACCAAATGATGGGAAATGTCATCTGGAAAATAACGTGTACACAATGAGCCACTATTACGTAAGTCTTAACCTCATCTTCTAGGGAAATTAATATTTTGTGATGCTTAAGCTCAAAAAACCTCATTAGGTTATCTGATACAGTTTCAAACCACTACATCTTATGAACTTTACCTGTTTACCTCTATATTACATAAAGTGATTTTAGCTTAACTAAAACAAATGTGCAGGAATTAATCCAGTCTTAATTGGAAAATTCCAAGAGATGGCAACTTTCACACTATGATTTGTGCTGTTGGATTTTAACCTTTTTGATAACTAATAATCCTACATGTCCACTGTAGGATAATTGCGACGGCTATGTCCCATTGTTTTACCATTTCACTAGTCTTTGTGTTTAGAATATTTTACTACTGTAAAACAGCATTTTGGACAGTTTTTTTAAGACTTCTTGAAATTTTATGATGCAAAGTTTATGGTAAAAGTATTGTTAGCATTGCCTTTGTTTATTGATAAGTAGATCAGACAAAAGGTGGAAAAAATATTTACTGGGTGGGGTGAATACAATAAGCTTTACAAAGTTTGTGTGTTCGTATATTCTTAACTTTAAGTGAATATTGTTCAATAAAACCCTAAAATTAATTCAGTTTTATTTCATCTTTTCTTTATGAAGCGGTGCAAAAGGTAGTGGTTTTCAGGGAGATAAGTCATATGGAAAACTACTGAAGGTAATTTTCTGAGAACATTGAGATTAAGGATTTAACTTGGAGACTTTGTATGGCAGGAAATAGGATAATGTCACTGTCAAGAAACAGCTATCTTCATGGGGCATATATGGAATCAGTGCCTGTTTGTTTTCAGAGGTTGTTTTGCTTTAGGACTGTGACATGAGCTGGCTAGTTAGGAGTATATTTCTAAAGATTATTTGTATTTATGATGTCAGAGTATTTCTGATTGTTTTCTGGCAGTGTGTCCCAAATTTGAATTGCATTTTATGCTTGATTTTTATAGGATTATCCCTCTATTGCTCATCTGGTACAGAAACTTAGTGAGAACAATATTCAGACAATCTTTGCTGTTACTGAAGAGTTTCAGGCAGTCTATAAGGTAAAGAAATTGCTCTGAAGTCATTGAAATTTCTTTATTTTAAATTAAAATAGTTGTGGAAGTAAGTGATATGTAAGAAATATTTTGCTACTCATGTTTTTATTATTAAGCCATTTTTACTTGTTCACATCAAAAGTGACTGTGTGTATAATATCCAGGGAAAGAGTGCCCTTTCTCTTTGCCACTTTTCAGACTTTACAGGTAGGAGGGAGTGGAGAGCACATTTGCAGTGCTAATTTTTGTGAACATTTTTACAGCAAAATAGCTGAGAGGGGTGTGGACACTGAATCAAGAGACACTCTTATGAAAGAACATATTTTGTCCCTTGTGGTCTATTTATATTCCTGATGTTTAAAATTAACTAAACGGCTGGATGTGATTGTGCAATAGGAAATAACTGTGTAAAGGAGATGCATATTTTTCCTTGTTTTTACCTAACAAGGTGGTTTTTGGTTTTGGGGGCTTTGTTTAAAGTGTGTTCATATTGTAAGTTTTTTCTTTTTCTGTTGGAAAGAGATACCTTCCTATCTTTAATGTACTCCAAGTGTGGTTGGAGACGTGTTGTATGTGGTAAACTTGTGCAAGAAAAGGTCTTAGTATTCTGTTACCAAATTTAGCATGAAAATTCAAAGGAGAAGAAAGGGCTGGGTATTTGTTTATGCAGGTAGTGCTGTGTATAACCTGAAAAATCTTGATGATCTCTGGCAACACTTCAACTTTTGAAGTACTTGATCTTGACTAGTTAATCCACTAACACATTATATCACCATTTATACTACAAATTATACTTTGTTTGCTAGTAAGACTGTAATTTTGCTTCTGCTTTTGCAAATGTTGAAAGGAACTGAAAAATCTGATACCAAAATCAGCAGTGGGAACATTGTCTTCAAACTCCAGCAATGTGATTCAGCTGATCATTGATGCATACAATGTAAGTTCAGATTTTATTTGGGATGTATTAATTTTTCTTGCTCCTAAATTGTTATGAGTTTTTCAAGCAGACTCCAGAGTGGATTAGTTGGTATGCTACACTATAAATATGCCCTGTTGCTGTAAAACCACATTAGATATTCAGACACTATGACAATAAGAGCTTAGATGACTAGAAAGATACACTCTTAAAGTCATTTAAAATTACATTAGAAAGAACAGTTATCATCCACGTTTTCACTTTCAAAACATAAAAACCCACAGAACAACCAAAACCTACATTGTTCCTTCAACATCTCCACATCTTACCTTGCTTCCAAGTGGAAGCAAAAAAAGCCGTTTTGCAACTTCTCGATCCCAAAGGAGGTGTCTGTATCAGCCTCAGGGACTCTTGGGCCCTGTTCCAAAGTATTGTCTTCATTGCTGTGTTGTGTAAATGAGCCCCATTTCTCCTTTGGAGTACACAGGGCAAACAAGTGCCTCCAATGTCTGTGGAAACCTGCCCTGACCCTGTATAACAGGGTTCAGACATGAGAAGGAGTCACCACAGAGTGACTTTAGGTAGCCTTGGGCTGGTGTTTCTTGGCACATTTCTTGGAACTTACATAATTCCAGTGTGCCCGTGGGATTGGTGCCTGACCATGCCTAGTTGTATAATGTCTTTTCTTCAGCAGAATGCATATGCAACTCAATTTGAAGTTAGCTAATAACTGTTGTTTTAGTCCCTTTCTTCAGAGGTTATCCTGGAAAACACTAAGCTACCAAAAGGAGTGACAATCAGTTATAAGTCTTTCTGCAAAAATGGAGTGAATGATACACAAGAAGATGGAAGGAAATGTTCTAACATTTCAATTGGAGATGAGGTAACTTACAGTATATGTGCTGCTACTCAAATACAAAATAGTGTTCAACACAGCATTTCTTTTTAACAGTACAGACAAAACTCCTTTTAGTAATATGGCTCTCCATTTATTTTTCTTTGCAGGTTAGATTTGAGATTAATGTAACAGCTAACGAATGTCCAAAGAAAGAACAAAATGAAACAATTAAAATTAAACCACTAGGATTCACTGAAGAAGTGGAAATTAATCTCCAGTTCATCTGTGAGTGTCAGTGTCAAAGTGAAGGAGAACCTAATAGTCCAGCCTGCCACGAAGGAAATGGAACATTTGAATGTGGTGCATGCAGGTAAATAAAGAGACATTTTGTTTATTTTTGCAAAAGAGAACTATGAGCAAAATCTTTGTTTCCTTAATTAGGGTTTACTAATTTTTTTAATGAAAGGACAAGAATTACTGTTACAGGCCTATTTCTTTTAGGGTGTATTGAAATACTGCTTTATCTCTGCAAATAATCCTTATGCTGAAATTCATAGTATTGATCATTAGATCACCAGTACTGTACAAGTCACAATTCAAATTTGACCTTGAGTCAGTACTTTAAAGAGTATAGGTCTTATTGCTTTTTCTGTTTCTTTTTGTTTTGAGGTCTGTGCAATAGGGCAACATTATGGATTTATGGAAAAAAAATGTGATGTTTTTGCAAGTATTCATACTGATCTAATTATATGCTTCTAATATGACATTTCTTAATTTTGAGAAATTCAAAGGCTTTCTAGTTTTTTGGTATGAGCTCCTACCAAGATTAACATCAGTTGTTTCATAGCAGGGAAGAGCAACACCTCATAAAAAAACACCTTTTGTTTTGTCCCTTCTCCCTGCTTTATTTTTAACCTCTTGGAGTCTTGTTTTAATGTTTCTTCTAATTGCATATATCTATAAAACTTTCAGAATATAAATAATTTTTTATGTACTTATGCCTCTGAAAGGTCTATTGTTGCTCATCACGAGGATTAGATTACAAATATATTCCTTATTACGTATTTGAAAATTAAGTAAACTTCTATTCAATTTTCTGGAGTTAACACACAAATGAAAGCAGTGCAACATCTTAGAGTTTCAGTGGAGACTGGTTAAAGATAACCTAGGAAGTCAAAAAGGTTTGATCCTTATTTTCTTCCCCAAGAAATCTACAACAAAATGAAAACTGTTTCTTGGAAACCCTTGAGATGAGAATGGTAAGAGACAAATGGAATTAAGATCTTCTCTAGCAGAGCAAGATCTAGGACTTTGGAAGACTCCAAGTTTTTGGTTCCTGCTCAGTGAACTGTAATTGAAATAAAAGAATCCTCATTCCTCGTGGTTTAATATATGACTTAATAAAAACAAAGCAGAAGGTACTGACTTCACTCTTACAGGACTTTTGGTGTGAGATGGACTCAGATCTGCCTGGTGAAGTATTGGTAGCTAACGAGATTCTGGAAAGACCAAGGTGTGGCCCCCTAACTGCTTGCTTAGTGTTCTGTCAGTTGAAGAATAAGCCATTTTGTATCCAGTATTATGGTCCATTGCCTCATTCTGCAGTCAAGTTTTGATGTTCCTTTTAAAGAAGGAGAACAGATTTTCCCATCTTTCTGTAGAAAGACTTCTTATACTTGGAGTCACTATCTCTGGTGTCCCCGTGGTTTCACGTGGGCGAGAACAGGCCTGTGGGTAAGCACAGCCTTTTGTTTTTGTAACAGTAGCAGTTTCCCAATGAACTGTTGACTCTGATGGACACCATATAACAATCTGGCAATCACTGATGGGAAGGAAAGCAACTTCCATTTGTTCATCAACATTTTAACCTTGATGATGAGAAGTGCTGATCCCCAAGGATCTTGGTTCAGCAGCTCTGAAGATCATCTGTTTAATTGCTGTTCATAGGAATCTTTTCACTGAAATATGACAGCAGCTACAGTGAATAGTCACTGTCACCTAAAAAATAATTACTGTTCTGTCACATGAGAAGCATTAGGAGTGATTATGTGACAATTTAGTTAGAGGTACTTTCTCACCTGGAATATCAGGTAAGATAATCAGCATAAGAGCAACTTAGTCCAGTTTGCTCCTTCAAGAATGGGTACATAGATGTCAGTTGGAAATCTCATTTGAAATTTAATTTGAACATCCCTTGAGAGAGGATTCACTTTTACTCCTGTTCTCTGTGCATTTTTTGAGGACTTTTTATTGTGTGGCTTTTAAATGAGGTTAAAATCTCAGTCATGTTTTTACCTTGCAGATGTAATGAAGGACGTATTGGAAGACTCTGTGAATGTAGTACAGATGAAGTAAATAGTGAGGACATGGATGCTTACTGCAGGAGAGAGAACAGTACAGAAATATGCAGTAATAATGGGGAATGCATCTGTGGACAATGTGTATGCAAGAAAAGAGAAAACACCAATGAAGTGTATTCTGGCAAATACTGTGAATGTGACAACTTCAACTGTGATCGATCGAATGGTTTGATTTGTGGAGGTGAGAAACTACTTTGGTTTTCTGCAGGCAAAGCTGGTCAGCAGCATACAAGTCTGTCATCTCTACCTAAGAGAGTAGCTTAATCATAGCCACTTGGTAACAGAGATGAGAGTATCCACAGGTTTAGTGATTGCAAACGTCTATTAATGAAACAACCCTCTTACCAAACAGCATTTTAATGCACATTTCACCTTTCTTGAATCACAGCTCCAGGAAGGATGTGAAGTGAACTTCACTTCTGCTGTTTTTTACAGAATTACCTTCAGATATTGTAGTAAAGAAAAAGTAGTAAAGAAAGCTGGCTCAGTATAACCACTGTGTCAATAGAAAGAGAGAATGACCTCAGCTTACTTGTAATCCAGAAAAACACCTTAAGCACTTGAAGCAAGACCTTGATGCCAGGTAATTCCTGAAATCAAAAGCAATTTAAAAAAATCATTCAGCAGCCAGTATCTAAGTTATTTTGCTGCATATATCTTTGTCCTATAACTTCCTTAGGTTGCTTTGCACATGGAAGTATCTGGTAGGACTATAACTACTACCTCAGTTTTGTCTGTGATACAAAAATAGAACAGTGAAGCCACTAAGTTTTAACTGAGTAATGAGATACCTCATTCTGCTCAGAATACACTATTGCTTACCAGCTCCACAAAGGATGGGAGCAGTGGTGGTGGTGTTCCAAAATATATGGTGGCAGGTAAGTATTGACTGAAATACTTCATTCTCAGTGGAGAAGGAGGAGTGTGGCCAAAAAGCTTTTCATGTCATCTAGATCACCTTTCTGGAGATACAGGCATCTTGGTTCCTGCACAGGGAGTGTGAGGAGCATGAAGTTGGGTTGGGTGCGTGAGGTCAGAAGTACAGCAGCTGAATGGTGGTGTCCTGTGGAGCCAAAGGTGGTTCATTTTTCTGTGTTCTGAAGTCTCAGTGCATTCCTCATCTTTTTAGGTCTTGCTTTATACATTTGTTTAGTGATAGACACGAAGACAGAAGCGATCAATTTATCTTTATGCACACAAAGTTGTGAACTGAAGCAGTGCTGCAATGCTCTCCACGCAGGGGATATGGTCAGCACACTATACTGTTGTTGATCAGATTTCCCTAGTCTTGTTCATGAAAGGAAATCCGAATGTAGGAGAATGGGAAAAGGGGAGAAATGCCTGCAAGTGGTTTTTCAAGGAGCTAAAATTTATTTTGTACCTCTTAATTCGTTAGAGTCTTCATTATCTCTCTATCAGGGTTTCTTTTATCTGCCCTGAGATGGTGAACATTTATTTCTTACTGTCACAAATTTTATGTTTTATGTTATACTTGATTTCACTGAAATATCTTTCCAATGCACAGGAAATGGTATCTGCAAATGCAGAGTGTGCGAGTGTTTCCCCAACTTCACTGGCAGTGCCTGCGATTGTTCCTTGGATACTACACCATGTATGGCTTCTAATGGGCAGATTTGCAATGGAAGAGGAACCTGTGAATGTGGCACCTGCAATTGTACAGATCCCAAATTCCAAGGCCCCACATGTGAAATGTGTCAGACTTGCCTCGGTGTCTGTGCAGAGCACAAGTACGTACCTAGAACACCAAGCCCCAGCTTCTGTGCATTTGAGTTTGTGATACTTATATGTAGGATTTTTAAAACAAAGCCTTTGATAGTTAAAACTTCAGCTAAGGTTTTTGCTCGAAACTTTTATTCTGAAATACTGTTGAAATAGACTAACCTGACTGTCAAAAACTGAACCTAGACCTGTGTGGGCCAGCGAAATTTGCATCCCTCCCTTTGGAAATCTAGATTTTTGGAAATGAAACATTTTCTGCACGAAAACTTTGAAGTAAATTTGGGATTAGCGGCTGAGCTGATTTCTGTGCAGCTAACTTTGTGCTGAGAAAAAAACTTAGTCTTTTTAGTATAAAAATCCTGTTCAGTCTGCTTTTTTCAATGAGTTATTCAGAGTGATACCCCAATGTAAAGCTTGTCACTCAGTTTGTTCTTTTTAATCTGTCTCAGATACTGTTTCACTGTCAATATCCTGTTCCTACACTGCCTTCTCTGAGAGTATTCATTTTCCAGGTAGAGGTGTTGAAAAAGTTTGGGGTTTTTTCTGCCTTTGAAGTTTGTGGGTCATCTAGGGAAAGAGGAATTTATTAAAGGGCTTTTGTTAATCCCAAGGTGCATAAGTGTTCTGACTGCTAAAAAGCAGTGTCTTCCTTTATTTTTTCCTGACCTTTATGGCAAAAGGATTGTTTTTTCATGGTTTCTTTTTTTTTTCCCATGTTTTCTCCTTTACATTTCTTGAAATTAAATGCTAGAAATCTGTCATGAACATATTAAAAAGCATTGCTTCTGGTTTGTACCTCCACAGGGACTGTGTTCAGTGCAGAGCTTTTGAAAAGGGAGAAAAGAAGGACACCTGTTCCCAGGAATGTATGCATTTCAATATGACACTGGTAGAAAGCCGGGACAAGTTGCCGCAGCCCGGACAGCCCGATCCGTTGTCTCACTGCAAAGAGAAGGATGTTGATGACTGCTGGTTCTACTTCACATATTCTGTCAACTCGAATGGTGAAGCCAATGTCCATGTGGTGGAAACTCCAGGTATGAACAGGATGTTGCCTGTTCTCCTTTTGTTGTTAATTGTCCTAGTTAGATAAATTTTCACGATTTTTTTACCAAGTTTGTGCTACAGGTTATAAACAATTGTGTCTTTGAGGTTTTGTTGCTTTTTTTCTTTTCCTTTTCTTAATAATTCGGGACCAGTGTACATAAAATTGTGTACTATGCTGCAAACTGCTTGAATTATTTCATACTGGCAGCCTTTGCTTTTATTTAACTGAGGTACCTTCAATAATAGGTTCCAAAAGCCTTTTACTTAGTTAATCCTTAATAGTTCAATCTTCTGATACAAAAAAGCAAGAACAATTTTATAGCTCAATCAGTAATTTACCATTTATTTACCAAGACCATTGTTAGTCTGAAGTACTGAATGTTACATCTAATAGTGCAAAATTTTGTGCATTAGCAGTGTGTGGTCTCCTGATTTTTATAAGCCTGATATAAAATGCACACCTTAAAGGTTTAGTGCTGTATTCCACTCAAGGAATTTTCAGAATTGATCGTTTGGGTGACCATCATTTAATACAGACCAGTGGCTCTTAGACATAAATACTGCTTCAATTCAGAATGTTTAAAATTCTCTACAAATGTAGTCCACAGTGTAGAGGAGAATCTTGAGCCCTGTCTCCTAGGGCAAGTCAAACACCTCTTGCACTTCTGGGGCCTGACCTTTTCTTCATGTATAAACCTCTGTTTCCTGAGCTCAGGGGTGAATCAAGCCCATCATGCACAAGGAGACACCTTAATTCTGTGCCATACAAGGGCTGAAGGAACCAGCTCTGGTCAGTAGAGGTGTATTCAGCGGAGCAGACACTTACTTGTTCCTTACTGGTTCCCAAGGAATTCCTCTCATGACCCTTCCCCCTTCCTTCACCCTTGCAGAGGGCAGCTACAAAGATAAGGAGTCTGCAGTGGGGGGGAAGCTTTGGTCTATTGACTGCACAGGAGTTGCATTTATTTGCTTCTGACTCCTTCACTTTGTGCATTGACCTCTGCAAAAGCCTTTCTTCAGTTTGTGATTATTGAGAATTTTACATTAATAGTAGAGTTGGGTTTTAATTTGGAGGATTGTTATTTCTGTGTCAGTCACCATAAATCACTTTGCATCTGTATTACTCTTTTCAAGCACATAATTCACTTTTTTTGAAAGTATATGGTATTTTTATCCAAAGAAGATGTGCCTTTTTGTAAACTTGATTTCAGCAGATATCAGTTCCCTAGATGAGGAAATACCCTTAAAAAATAAAAATCTGTCTCGGAAGCAAAGTTGCATTGCTTATCTCTATATATTAACCACTAACAGCCATCTGAGGTAAAATGGGAAGCACCCTCTTTCTGTAACGCTGTGACAGAGTACATGGGGCCTTTTTTGCCAGTCTGTGTTTGTACTCCAGCTGGTTTATCCCTCCTGCACTACCTTTGACTTGTATGTTTAAAATACCATTGCCAGTTACTTTGCTCTAAATACTCTAGATCAATGGCTTAAGGGATTAGCAGTATATTGACTTTACATCAGAACAGGATTTGTTCTATTGCTAAACTCAAACACAAATTAGAAGGATAAAAATAAGCTGGAATGTTACTAGATGTACATATTCCAAAAATTCTATTATTTGAAAGAAAAGTAGTATTGGCATACCTGATATTCAAAATACTGGCTTCAGTACAAAATCAAATGTTGAAAGCATCTGGATATGCATTACCTTTACCATTTTGTAAAATCAAGTTTCCCTTGCCTTGTTCCCTAGAGTGCCCCAGCGGTCCTGACATCATTCCCATCGTAGCTGGTGTAGTTGCTGGAATTGTTCTTATTGGACTTGCATTATTATTGATTTGGAAGCTACTAATGATCATTCATGACAGAAGAGAATTTGCTAAATTCGAAAAGGAGAAGATGAATGCCAAGTGGGATACGGTAAGTCAAGAGGCTTCTCTGTGTATAAAAGCTGCAGTAGCAGAGAAGAATAGAAGGTTTTTGTTTATGTGGCTTAAGTGTTTCAGATTGTAACCAACCCCCTTAGAGAAGAACTACTTGAGTTAGAAAGGGGAGTAGTAACTTGGGTTTAAATAGCATTTCAGAGAGAAAATGTGACAGCATAATTCAGCTTTACAGTTCTACCACACATAACAATGTATTATTGAAATATTTATTAGAAAGATGAGTAACTTCTGTATAAACAGAGAAGAAACTTTTGTGCTCATTGAGGAGATCTTGTAAATACTCACACAGAGTTGAATGAGTAAATACTCATTGGGAGGCTTCAATAAAAGTCATGGCTGGTACTGGTGTGTTGAAATCTTCCCAACTCTTTGTCAGCAGAGAAGTGTGCAAGAAAAGCAAGCCCATGGTCTATAGGTTTTCATAGGCTACTGGTTGCTGCCTCTGGGAAATGTTAGGAACTTTCTAATCAAGAACCCCTTCAATACAATTCTGTAGAAGGCAACTCCCACGTGTGCTTGATGAGAGAATACTTAAAAAAAATGTCCTAGGAGGCCTTTTGGTTTTATTTAAGAAAATTAATTAATTCTGTTTTGGGTAAAACAAAATTACTAACACTTTTCTGTATATATATATATAGCATGATTTTTTTCAGTGATAGTTGAGAATGTTACTCTTTTTTTTCTCTTGTTGAATTATTCGATATTGACCATTTCTTTTACTTCAGCAAGAAAATCCAATATACAAGAGCCCTATTAACAATTTCAAGAATCCAAACTATGGACGTAAAGCTGGTCTCTAAGTCTCAGTTTGTATCTCCTTTCATTTTCTTTCTTTTTTTCCCCTTTGCATGTCACTTCAAACTCACTGTGTGTCACAGTCAGTTAATCACAGTTTATGTCTTACTCAGTTTATCTACTGCTGCTTTGAGTGTGGGGTTTTCAAGAATGCAGCTTGAAAATTTTTAACTGGTTTTGACAACTAGATTACTTACTTACTAATATTACCAATACTGGCTTAAACTATTCTACAAGTGATTATTTTTATTTTATTTTTTTGCTAAATGTGTGAACAGCTCTTAGATTGTGGAGAGACAGAGGGGGAGGCTTTATCTTCTATTTCCTCAAATCAGCGGTCAGTTTGCTTTAATTTGATATATTTGCTAAGATAGATTAGATACTCGTAAGATGTCCCAGCCTATAAATATCACTGTTTTTATTAGAATAACTCTGGGAACATTCAGAGTAGCCTTACAGATTTTTCCTTTTTTGTAAACTTCTTCATCTTATTAATCATGAAATGCATATACTCTACTAATTTTAAATTAAATATGCATCTTACTTTTTTTGTCCTTATTTCTATTGACACAGGCAATATCACAGTCCTTGTAGCCCAGCCAGCTTGAGGGTGTCCATAGGAAAAAACATTGATGGGAGAGGAGGAAATGTTCTTGTCTTCTCTAGATGCATTTTCCACTTGTTTTCTTAAGTCCCTCTTAAACTCTACCTGAGCGCCTCATTTCTGTTTGGAAATGCTGAGTTCAGTTTTCTATACACCCAACACACCAGAAGAAACAGCAGGATCCAGGAGAGCAAGTCAGTAAAGCAGAAGTAATGAGTAGTTACCTTTTGTAGACTTCAAGGTTTCACTTCCTTGGGTGCTCTAGGTGTTCTCCTCCTTCCCTGGGATCCCCAGCTGCTCAGGAAGGAATGAGAAAGGGAGGATGAGATAGGGAAGGGATGTCAGAAGAATACTGAGTGATAAGTAGTACAGAGATCAGATTAGAGGAAGGGGAATGAAGAAACTGGGAAGGCAGCACATCCCTTAAATATCCATAGATTTTCTTCAGAAGCCAGTGGAAGGGATGATCTCTATCTCTAATTTTGTACTGTCTGCTGTCTCCCTTTTTCAGTGTTGCACTCAAAAGATTTTGTAAAGAAAAAAATGAGGGGAGAAAGCAGGAATTGAGAGAATTTAGGTTTTTACTTGTTCTCACTGTGACAAAAATTCCAAAAAGTACTTTGTCTAGCATTCTGAGCCCTTCCTGATGAAATACACTTTCCTTTTCTCTTTGCATTCGTTTCACTTTCCAGTGTGTCCAAAATGGATTGTAGAAACGTTCATTTTACTTGCTACATTGACCACATTCACTCCTTTTCATTTTTCTTCTCAGAGTCCATTATTCTGGGGAGGAAATTGAGTTCTTGGTCCTTTCTAACACTTCACATACTCCATCTGGTTAAGTCTCTGTTACCTGCCCTTCTGCTGTTCTCTTAGCTGTATACTTTCTGTTGCATGCAGGACAAGCATCTAACAAACCATATGTTGTGTAATTTCCATGCTCTCATTCTCTACTCTGTGCCTCTTCAGGATATAATGTCTTTAGTGCTACCAGTTCTCCTGAAAACGTATTTCCTGCAGAAATCTTTCCTCTTGTGTAAATGGAGAGGTGGACTTCTGCCTTTTTGTTTCACTCAGATATGAGAATGAAAAGTATGAAAGAGTGTGGGGTTTTTTAAACATGACTTTATCATTTTTGGATAGAAATATCAGAACTCTGGGGAGAAAGGAAGATTGGTTTAGATTTATCGACCCTAGAAAGGAGGAGGTCAATATTGGCAGAACAGGTGACCCACAGGACGTAAAAGAAAGTCCTCCTTTTTTCCATAGCTAAGATTTTCTGGTGGTTTTAGATTATTGCCAAAGCTTTTCATTTAAGTGAAGAGTTGCCTTGTATCACCAAGGCAAAAAAGTCATCTGAAATTCCATTACAAGAAAATTACATCGCAGTAGGTTCCCTGCTGTGCACATGTGTATAAAATTAAATTAGCTTTGTGCAGGTTGTGTGACCATTCCCTGGTCCCACAGCCATCATACACACACGGGCTGGGGCTCTGTGGTGAGGGAGCTGCAGCACGTTGTCATGATCCAGGTGCCCAAGTACTTCCCTGGTGCTGGTCCCTGATGTTGCGAAGGACGTCACCGCAGCATCCTTGGGGCTGATGCTCGAGGCAGCTGGGTCGAACCATGTTTGCCCGTGTTCTACCCCAATCAGCCATGAAGGGTTTGGTGCAATCATGCTTGGAACAAGTCTAAGAAAGGATGAATTCCTTCTGGACTGAAAAGCTACATCACAAATTTAAAACCCAAACCTGCTATTTGTAGTGAATGCCATTTACCACTCCTACTTGGGGATAGCTTGTGCATTGCTAAGCATCTTCAAACAGACTCCACATTCAGTCATCTTGCATTTCACAAGTGATAAATTCATTTATATGAGATACTAAATCTGTAGTAATTTGGCTAGCCTAATTAGCAGCTACTGATAAGAATAAAAACCCACAAACAATTCAAGGCACTGAAAATCAGAGGGATGTGTTCTCCTAACTTAGATTTTTATGTCTGTAACTTACCTTGCTGATCAGTGATGAACATATGCTGAGTGTGGGAACAGAGATGCCATATTTTCAATTGCTTTCATATCAATTATTATATTCAATTAATCCTGATTTGTGGCACCAAAGATAGATAGAAACTATATTAAACCACTTATTTTTGCCTTTATTTATTTTTTCTTTACTTTACAACTCAGTACCACTAGAGATGTAGCTGTAATCACAGCTGGTGGCCTATTTAGTAATGCAGCGCAAAGAGGGGATGTAGATGGAATAACAGCGGCCGTGCCCTCAGGGCTTTTCCCGCTGTTCCCGCCGGGCTCCATCCCGGGAAAGGGCTGGAGCGGGGCGTGGCGCCCTCTGGCGGCCTCCCGGCCCCTGACCTGGGCCTCGCCTCTTTCCCTGGAGCCGCGGCGTGTCCGGGCGGCCCGGCCCTGTGTTCCTGCCAAATAGCGCTGGGTGTTGGTGGGAGCTGGAATGGTCAGAACCAGCTCTTGAACAATGCCTGTGGATGAGTTTAAATACTCCGGAGTCCAGCTTCTTACAGTGGCCTAGCTCTTAAACCCACTGTGAAGGTGACTTAAGTGACTGTTGAAACAATAAGTCCCTGGAGAGAAAGGAAAAAGAAGGTGACTCAAACATCCTATATAATAGGTTCATCTTTATGCAGCACTGAACTGAACTGTTGTCCTCTGAACAGCCCATTCTAGTTGAAAGTGAATACTGTTGCAAAAACATAGCTCTTTATTCGTGGCTGAAAGTACTTTTTAAAAGTACCTCCATCTTTATTTTAATGTATGTCACTCAATCTTATATATAGCTATTGTTTTTAATTATGGTTTAAGTGTGCATGGAGTTCTTAGTTATAGGGGCATGTGGTAAATGTGTTTTCCCTAACTTTGCATGCTTCAACCAGTGTGTTCTCTGCAGTGGCATAAAGAAAAAGGGTTTATTTAAAACCAGTAGTGTTTGTCTAAGACAGCAAGTTTGTTTTAGTGGCCAGTTAAAAAACTGGGATGCTGCTAATCTTGGAAAGTTTATACCCTATGCCAGCTGTGAGGGGCCCTAAGCGAGATGAGCGTCATGCTGGATTAGTAGATATTTATTTTAATGATGAACTGTCTGCAGAAAACCCTGCCAAGCCAGGCCCAAGACAGGGTGATGGAGTATGGCTGGAACAGCCAGGGCTGTTGCTGTCTAACAGAAGAGAGCAGGGAAGGAATTGCAGATCCATCAAGTGCCTGTGTTGTGGTTATAGGCAGTAGAGCCTTAAGAGCCATTTAGCTGATCAAGTGTCAGGCTGAACAGTCGTGAATATTGACTAAATCTCCATTATTTGTAATGGGAACCAAGACACTCACCTGACATATGGAGACACTCAGTCACGTGCTTTATTCAGTGACCTAAATCCTACTGTGTGCTTCTGAGAAGCACAAGTACAAGGGAAGGCAGGACAGTGTTTCAATATTCTTGTAAATAGGGCTTATGCTAAATAAAGAGCATGTAAATTTCAAATTCTAACTTCAATTCAAAGTATTGTAGTAAAAAATTTACAACCTTATTATGCAAATTGTATTTTAAGCCTGATTCCAGGTTCAAATTAGTTGTATGAATTCCACCTAGCAAATTTCTAAGCTTTAGTCCTAATCTTTAGACCCATTCCTGCACTATCTGATAGAAGTTATCTCTCTTTTACAAACTAGAAAGTGTAAGCATATACCTTCCCTTTTGTGCTGGGGATAGTCTGTTTTGTAAACTGTTGAAGGTTAAAAGCACCATATAGCAAGTATTACATAATGCCTTGCCATAGAAGAGCTGTACAATAACTTCTAGTCTGCATATGACACAGCCTATTAAGCTCAAAGACTTTCTCTGCATCATAAACTTTACTGATTTATATTTATATTTTTAAGAATTCTCCATTAAAACTTGTCAAGGAAATAAACAATGTACATTGCCAAGAACTTTGAGACATAATGAGATACTTCAGTTGCAGATTAAATCCCTCATCCCTGCATGTTTTTCCAGTTTTGTTTACATCTTACTATTGCAAAGCTTTTTACTGAAAATATTGGGGTAGGTCATAATTTTGCATTGATTAATTAGTCTGGCTAAGAACTAATCACATCACACTATTTCTATGATTTACAATAAAGAAAAGAACAACCAAACATAATTCCCCATCCATTTCCAGACCAGTAGCTGATACACTTTTAACTAAGACAGCATTTGCCTGGGAACTGCTAGAAGGAAGAAGGGTCTTTTACTGTTACACTGTATTTGTGAAGGACAGCCAGCACTGGACACCCAGTTCTTCCTTCATCTCTGTCCAGATGGCATTGACTCAGATCTTGAGAAGAGTGAACAGAGAACCTTGACTTCCATTGTCCAGCAATCCAGGTGCTGGTTGGACGAGTCTCTGGGGTCTAAGCAGGATTGGATACACCTCCTTGGTGTTTGCATGTTAAAGAAGCTGGCTTTGAGGAGAAATACCCTTTTCCTGTGAAAGGAACACAGCACCAGCTACATGGTCCTCCTCAGCAGCAGCTATGGTTGTTGGGGTAGCCCAGTTAACTTGACCAGGTCTTGCAAATAGAAGGCAACAAACTTCCCAGGAACTGTGATATGAAAATTTCACACCAAGTTAGTTACTTGCTTGCCTTGTCATTTCTGGCACATTCTGTGGTATTCCTAGTTGATTTTCCAGGTTTATGACCCTGAAAAGTAGACACCTGGTGTTTGTGTGTCCTTTGATTGACTGTAGGAAAGATTGGTTTAACCTGAAATATTTTAAATGGTGTGTAACTTTAAATAGAGTTGAATTAATATGGTAATATAGGCCATCTCAGACCAGGGGGGGGAACCTTAAAGGGAGAGAGATTCCCTTACTGCTGAAGAAGGCCAGATACAGCCCTGGCCACAACAGCACTCCAGCTGACAACTGCACTGTGCTGAATTTTCTCAGGAATTATTTGTGTATGCACAGAAGAGCTTCATGCTGGCAAACAACATTCATTTAGGTTGACGTTCAGGCTGTGATAAGAGCTCAGCACTGCAGCTCCAGGCTGTACCTCACAGTAGCCCTTCCTCCTGCAAAGATTTATCTGTTCATTTTCTGTTCAGTCTGTTCGTCTGAGGTGTACAAGGATGTCATAAATGGAGTAAGATTTACTGAGATAGAAGGAAACCTGGGAACAAAGGAAGCTTAAAATAAGCTTAATTTAGAGGTTTTTAAATCTCAGCAACAGCAATGTAAGCAGTTGTTCTGTAGGCTTGTCTCGTGTCAGTAGAAGTAATGTTTTTATTACAGCGTCTGCACCAATACAGAAGTTTCTTTGTTTTATCTGTGCATTTTGCCCATATGGGGGGTGGGGGGACCTGCAGAAATAAAATGAGAATGACAAGTACTGAATGTTCAATATAAATAGTGACTGTGTATTAGCAAAACACTAGAAGTCTTTCCGCTTTGTTTCTAGAATTAAACTGTAATGTGAGATAAGCTATTTAAATGCTTATTATAGCAGAGCGTGGTCTGTGGTCAGTCTCGGTGTCAAACAATGTTGTTTACAATTCTACGCTTCCTTAAAAACACTGCCCTGGACTGCAGAGCCCTGGGTGATGGCTCAGCCCTGAGATGAGCACAGAGGTTCAGCTGCCTCCAAGGAAGTGTGTGGTGCAAACAAAACAGGATCGTTCTAACCCTTTGCTTTATTGATCAGCTGCGCATGCCCTGGCTCAAGTTGTTAGGGGGAAAACTAGTTTGACTTGAGCTGTTTGTGTGTACAAATGAAACATTAATGGGGAATTTCTTAAGCTAATTGTTACACCTCTTGCAAACACCTTGTTTTTTTCATCTCTTTAAATGTTAATATGAGGATTTTTTTTCTTTTTCTAGGGTGAAAATCCTATTTACAAGAGTGCAGTGACAACTGTGGTCAATCCTAAGTATGAGGGAAAATGAACACTGCTTGTATGACTTCACAACACTGTATGCAGCATAGCAATTTTTGTAGTCACAGTAAGATAGATTTAGGGCAAACTGCGGTGATTTTACTAATTCATTACATATAGGTTTGTTTTCCTGTGTGAAAATGTACCATATGTAATTTTTTACTTTTAATTTTATTTTATTTTTATTGCAAGTAAAAGTAATTGGTGCCAGAGGTTGGACAAAAAAAAAACTTGAGACTGTGTAGCCTAGACAGCCCAGGTCACGTGGTGCCTTTCTGACCTTTCCCATTCCCGTGCTGTGAATCCAGATCTTCTGCAGGGCACGATACTATATGGAATGACAGGGAGGGAAGGGATTAAAGCAATCAGCATGAGGGCTCTGCCTAGCCATTTAGTATTAAATTTTTTAGCTTTACAGGGAAATCAGGGCTTGAGTTTGCAGATGTAATTAAACTTATGTAGCATGGAGCTGGTGGGTAATTGGTCTTCGAATTGCTAGATGTGTGATTAAGTACATGTTAAGTTGAGGAAGCTGGAAGTGGGCAGTGTAAAAGACTGAAAAGTGTGTGCATACTTATCTTTGTTTTTGAAGTTGCTTATTGCCAGGTTATGGTTAAAATGAAAGCATTTGAGAAGAATGTTAAGAGGGAAAAAATAGCTTTAAAACACGTGCCATTACTGAAAAAGTTGCTGACTGGTAACTTGCTTAGTTTTATTTTGTAAATTCAAGCCCTGGGTGGCAGTATCATGAAGTACCTTACCAAGACATCCTCAGATCACCTAAGGGCCTTACGTGATGCTGTGTCTTTATTCTGTAATGTTTTATTTGAAAGCCTGGTGCTTTGTCACCCTTCTAACATTTTTAATGTATTTGGTTGCAATTCTTTTTGTAATATTTTTGTATCGACACAAGCTTTTTTTCCTTTTTTTTTTAGCAGTCTTAGCTGTAAATTTGCCTTTACCCTGTAGCTAAGATTGCATAGTTTGTCATGTGATGAGTCACATCATTCTTGACATGTGCCATGTACATTTGCCTCTGACCATTCAAACTGCATCATAGTCATATTCTTGTTTTAAGTGCCTTTTTCTGTTAACAGATGTTCACTTTTTACAGTGCTATTACTGAAGTTATTTATTAAATAAAAGTACCTTAAAATACTTGGATCTCGTCTCTTTATCTTGTAGTAGTTGATACTACTCAAAAAACCTGAGAATTTTGTCTGCACAAGAGGTAATAGACATTGTAATAATGCCAAATATGTCCTGAGAAGAGTTAAGTTGAAATGATCTTGGGTAACAAACAGGAGCTGTTGTATAAATGCCCACAGGCCGGGTCAGCGCTGTGTTACGTGCAGGGGCTGTGGATGTAAAGCCCCTGGCGTTCATTTGCATGTGTGCTAAAGAAGTTTTGTAGTTTAATCACTACTCCAGCAAATGGGCTCTTTGGTTAATACTCTTTCACAACACATGAAAAATGAGAAAAAACACTGCATTTTGTAGGAAAATAAGGTCTTCTGAATTTTTTTTAAGAGTATAATGTTCTAGGTAGATTATCAAAGCACCTTTGTAATTAAATACATTCCTAAAGTATATTCCTGGAATCTCTATGATTCCTTGGGGGTTTTTTAACTTTTGGTACTTCAGGTTATCCTGAGACACTATGGGGATCTGTTCTGAACGGCCCTGTTAACACCCATCTGAGGGCAGGAGAGTCTGGTTTCCATGAAGTGGGAGGGGGGATCGAGGGAGAGGTTGGGCTCGGTGTGTGTGTCTGTCTGTCTGTCTCCATGTCTCTATGAGGGAAGCAACTGGAGATAAGAGGATTCAAGGGCTTGATACAAGGTAGACTCCACACGGTGGGATGTGCAAGGGGGCAGGTTTGCAGCAGCCACTGGAGCAGGGCAGGCACAGGTGGGAGCAGTGAGGGAGAGCAGAGACGCAGGGGCAGCTGCTGGACAGACTGAGTGTGCCAACCCAGCCACGGGAGGGATGGGCACTGCAGGGATGTCTGCACTTCCCACTACTGGGCCTTCCTCCTGGGCAGTGGGAAAGGCGACGGGGAAGAGGCCCTTGGTCCTGTCCCTGTTTCCCCGAGTGCTGTGCTCTATCTCTGGTGCTCTGTGTGTGTTCATGGATGTTCTGTGCACGTGAGGGTGCACCTGCCTGCACAGGCTCACTGGGAATACACCCTTCAGCTCACTACATGATGGACCTGGGGACATGGAGCTGCTGCAGTTCTTGCTTCCTTTGGCCTACTGCGTTTGGCAAGAGGTACATTTTCTGATGGTTGGTGCAAATGAGAGCAAACTCACTGATGGGAAGAAGCTGTGCCATGTACTGCTCTGGGTTGGTTCTTACATCATAAAATGCTCTTTCTGTATTGCCTTTCCACCTCAGGGAACCAAACCAGCCTGAGATACCATCTAACCTGGCACAAGATTAGATACCAGTGGGAGCTGCATCTGTATGTACAGCTCATGTTGTCTGTTCCTCTTCATGCTGACTTTACAGAACTGCAACTTGACTGTCTCCACAATAGATGAGATTTGAACATATGAATATTAACCTCCCTTCCTGGTGTTTCGGTCACTTCTCCAACAATACTGAGGATTTTCAATAGCTCCATAAGAAAAAATGCAGAAATTTCTTCTAAACACATTCTGTATTATTTGGCCATGAAAACTGAGACAAAGCAGCTTGAACAGAAAAGATAATTTCTGACCTTTATGGCTGTAGCTTTGTCAACATTCTACAAATATTAATCCCAAATTTCTGGTTCGGACTGTATCAAAGTCCCCTTCAGATCTGTCTTTTTAACTCTCCATCTTTCCCAGACTGCAGAGAACACTGGAATCCTGAACTATCCAGAATTCATGTCCCACAAGAAGTTGACCTTTAGGAACATTGACCCCTATACAGCATTACCAGTCCTCTTAAATTAAGCAAATATTTAATTATGTGTGCATTAACCTGGTTGTGTCCACTCATTATGTTACATGTTCTGCAGTTTTCTTAACTAGTCTGGTTTCAAAATGCTTGTGTGGATTGGTAGATGGCTTTTTCACAAAGGTGCTGAAGGCTTTGAATTTACGGTGCCCATTAGAGAGTTTTTTAAACCCTTGTTTGAACTGGGTTTCCAGTAGCCACTTCCAGCCAGATGGAAGCTGCTTAATATCTCCAAGTGAACAGTTGATTAAATGAGAGAGAACAGCTGCCATCCTACAGGATCAGATTCAAGATACTGTGTCACAGATTGTAGGATTTGCTTTCAAGTGAGATTAAATGTTCCAGCTAAGAGAGAAGGTGTAGTTCAAATATGATAAATTTTAAGTGCTGGAAACCAGAAGTAGTTGTGAATCCTTCTTGGCTTGTAAATACTGACCTCAGCTACTTACCCTGAATTCTGCCAGTTGGTGAAGCAGTGAACTCTTACAGTAAATATCAACAGTGCATCAACTCAAGAGGCTCTGATCCCAGACAAGGCAGATATAAGATCCCAGCAGTGTATCTGTTTGAAAAGAATTACAGTTAATGTAACCATAGTCTCACTATCCTTAATCTATCCATTTCCCCAGCTCCTGTCTAGTAACTGAAGAGCTAAGCTAGAATTGCTTTATGACAGCTATTAATAAACAAGGTTTCTTACCCTAGATTGAAACTACAATGACAAAAATACAAGTCAGCTAAAGAAAATAATTCTCTGTAATCATGTAATTTATTAAGTAACATCCATGAACTGACTTTACCACAATGTGTTGAGCCTCCTGCTTAAACTATCTCTTGGCTGCTTGAAAACTAGTCTTTGCAGTCTCTTGAGCACCTACATATGAGGAAGTCTCAACTGATAAATATATGATCCCCTTGGGATGATGATTTTTTTCCTTTCCTGCATAATTGCACTGGTCTACAATATGACCATGTTTTCTTTTCCATAACAAATACAAATTCATTCTCAGAGAAGCACAGAATGTGAATAGGAAATAAAGGAGAAGCTTTTCTTTGAGTAAAATATTGATCAAGTAGAAATCGTAAAAGAGTATGTTCTAGCTACAAAATTCTACTATTTAGAGGATGTTTTCCAAGCACTTCTGATTTTCTTCCTGAAAAATCAGAATTGCTGCCAAAGCATCTAGCAGGATGAAAATATTTATAAGCAAGTGTGAATACAGATTGCTGTAAAGTAATTCCAATGAATGTTCATTAATGATAATAAATGCATTAAACCCATCTCAATAAAATGGATAAATTGCAGCTAGAAAAAAACGCCATAGGGCATAATTTTAAATAACTTGAGAATATTTGGGTTGAACATTAATTTTAGACAAATTTTTAAGGTAATTTTTTAAAAAGAACATATTAGAAGTAAACTGATGAGTTTCATACAGATCAACATAGGAAATAGCTTCTAAAATACAGAAAAATAAGTCAAATATGCTGGCAGTGGAAAATTATTAGAAATATTGTGTTTTTCTATTCTTCATAGTATAGCAATATGAACTGTCTCACCTTGCTTTAATAGCGCATTACACAAAATATAAGTATTTTTATCCATGAGAGGTTTAAAAGTACTGTATTGTAGATTCTTTGCTTTGTGGATTTTCCAGCTCTTGGTTCTGTGCCACAGTTTGGATTGCTGAAGCAGATGTCAATATACACTTAAAATATGATCTCACCTTTAAATTATTTAAAGAGCAAGACTTCTGTTGTCAGTCTTACACTGCAAACTGCTGAATATTCCTTTACATATGTGATACTTTTTCTTGCTATTTAAAAGTTGCAAGCTGCATCTTCTCAAGATATTAATTACCAGCTAAAGGTGTCACTTGGTGAAGAGTGAGCCTGCAAATGAAAGTGTAGGTTATCCCCCACATACACAAAGTGTTGTGGGTCAGCTTCTAATTCATCTGTTGACCACAGCCTGCTTTTTTCCTTTGCTCTCTGCTTCCTAAGGACGTGGTACACCAAAGGAGAGACTGGAGCTGAGTGCGTTGGCCAGTGTTGGTAACGGGGTGAATGTCGAGAAGCAAAACTTCAGAGCACAGAATGAATTCGAGGGATCAGGGGAATTCCTTTGGGGCGGGGGGAAGCAGAGCACAGGGCAGGCGGGGGAGGGAGGAGCCGGAGCACGGGAGAAAGAAAGGGAAATCCGGCTGTTTTTCTTAAGTCCCCCACACTCCTCCAGCTACATGGTGGCGTTCATGTCCTTTTACAAAGTTACTGACTTTGCAATTACCAATGAATATGTGATTAAATGGCTTGTTGTCACATTCTCAACTTTTTGCAAGCTCTTCAAATTTCCTTCTCTTTCAGCAATCAAAATTTCTCCTTTCCTGATGAGTTCATCATGAGTTCTCCTATAAAAAGCAGAAAATTTTGCTGTATATCTCAGAAAAAAATTACCAGAACAGCTCTATAAAGTGAAAACTGAGGTACATGGAAAAGAAATGTTTGTATTCCCTCAACAACACTATTACAACAATACAGAACAGTAAATATAGATTAATCAAACCATTGCATTTCATTAAATAAAGTAAATAATGTAAAAAATAAAATTAATTAACTGGTTTTTTCCTTATCTATGATTTTATTTACCTTTTATTTTAGCATGGGGCAGAGACAAGTTAAATAAAATTAAACATAAGTCTGTACCTGAAGTGTCATAGTTTTTATTCTAGAAATATTTCCTAACCAAAGCACAGCTCTGAGAATAATCAGTCGCACAGTCATGGTTTTTAATGGATAAGGAGCACAGGCTCAGAATCAAGGCCTACTTCAGAGTGCCATGTAAAAAAGAGGCATCAAAAACCAATAATTCAGATCAAATGCATTCATTCTTCTAAACAAGTGGTAGTCTGAGAAGTAAGATGGGGTAAGGGGTAGAATGAGGATGCTGACATAGCATATCAGAATAATAATAAGAAAATCAGAAGAATATGAGAAACTCTAAAAAGATGACGATAGGATATTATCATTGCAATACTGATAAAAGTCAAACCATCTTCTACAGTAATGCCAAATTGCAGAATGGGAAAATATAAATAAATTAACTCAAGGGGGTAGCTACAACTATGTTTGGATGGAGCCACCACATTATTCTTGGGCACCAGAGAACCTGTTCAAAGATGACTTTAGAAAGATCACACAAACAGAAGAAGGATGGATTAAGCAAACAGTAAAACCATCTGATCAAAGTAAGAAGATGTCCTTGAAAATGCTGAATTGCATTTAAATGAAGAATATAAAAAAGAACAGAAATTTAAACATTAAAAGTATGCTAAAGAGGATTTAGTGCCTCGTGGAAGGCACGAAAACTGATAAATACACTGGAAGAAGAAGCCTGGCACTGAGATTAGGAAGGACAGTTGGAATAAGAAATAACAGAATATGTAAACTCATTCTTTGCTTATACATTCCCCATCAGAGGGCAAATACCAGAGAAATTATTCAAAATAAAGTGTCAACAAAATATTCTAGAGAGGAATCAACGAAGGAATAGCAGCAAACTGTCAAAAGCCAATGTTAATCATTTAAGAAGGCTTAAGGAACTCAAGGATGAGTGCCAGATCTCACTGCCATATGAATGGAAAATGGCTAACATACATAGTCTCAATTTTTAAGAGGTTTTCTGGGAGTTAAAAAAAATACAAAAAAGTTATCCAGGTGTTTCTACCACTATCTGGTAGAAATTATAAGTGGACACATGAAAGAGGGAAGTCACATCTCACAAATCTGATGCGCAAAGTGATCGCTTCGTACAACTGGATTTCCAAAGCCTTTCAACAATGCTTTTCATTAGGAACCATTGCAGAAACTTCCAGGGGATGTGGAGAAAGTCTTCAAAATAATAAATAGCTGTTAAAGACAGAAAATTAAAAAAAAACCAAAACATTATAGAAGATGTTTGTAAAGGGCCCAGTGTCAAACCTGGGGTGCACCACCAGTGATTGGCCTCCAACTAGATGTTGTTCCACCAGTCATAGCCCTCTCAGCCCAGGCATTCAGCCAGTTTTTAGTCCACCTCACTGTCCACTTATCTAACATACACTTTATCACCATGTCTACAATGATGTTATGGGAAACAGCGTCAAAAGCCTTACTAAAGTGGAGAAAACGCCCACTGCTCTCCCCTTAGAAAACCATATTCAGACATTTAAACCAAAGGAAATTGTAAAAATCAATCATTATCTGCACATATTCGGTGACAATCTTTGAACTATCTGTTGCCTACTGAGGAAATAAGATATAGACCATCAGTTTAATGCTCAGTAACAATTGATAAAACATACTGAATAACCAGGGATTACTAGAAAAAGAGTAAAAAGCAAAACAGAAAACACTGTCAAATTAAAGTATTATCTACAATAGGAAATATTAAAAATGAAATTTTATGTCAATTATTTCCTTTCACTGGCACCTTCATCCACGCAGGATCCAGAGCACTGAGCCCTCCCTGGGTGTGGGCAAGTATAACACAGTTCAGTGGTTGGAGTACACCACTGAGTAACAGGGTTTCATCATTCCTTGATGAAACTGGATCACTATTTGCAATCAGAAACCTGGAAATCTTTTGGACAGTTGAAAACCAGGAAGGCGTGTTACTCTGTAACAAGGTAATTTAGCACATTCAACTTTTGCTGAACTGCTTGCTCTTTTTTACTTGGGCACCTCAGTTTCTTATGAAACATCCTACCTTAAGTGCCACAGCAGGTAAGGTCTGACCTTTGCACTGAATTCAGTCTCTTCTATAGCACTGGTCATCGTGTTTTCCTCAATTAACTCCCTTTGAGATTGAAAATTAAAATGAAAATAACAAGCTAGTTTAATTTTACATTGGTAAGGAGCACAAAGCTGACAAGTATTCAGCTGGAATGCATTTGACAGAACAGTTAATTCCATATTGATATAATTATGTAATAAAAATATCTTCCTGCAAAACTCTAATGACTTGCAGATCTCAGCTATGCCAGCATTGTAACTGCTATTAATAAATAGGGTAACTTCAACACTGCTCAAAAAAAAAAAAAAAATAAAATCACTTTCCATAGAACGAGTGGCATCAGTTACGTTTCCTTCCCTTAGTTTTGTATTAATATTGCCCTGCTAAATGGTTCAATCCAGTGTCAAACTGATATTGTTCCATGTAGTCTTTTAAAGCACTAGCCATTGGTTTTAAAACACTAAAAATGTAGCTCCATTACAGCCTTCTGGAAATTTTCCATTTACATTTTCAGTGTAAAAAGTTCAATATTTCTTTCCCATTTTCTGAAACATCCCATCAGTTTCATTAGAGTTTATTAAAACCAAAAAATCTGGCAGAAATTATTACAAAAAACTTTTCCAAACCAAGTTTTTTCTGCTCTTAGAAAATCTTTCAAACTTTAAATAATTTCCACATATGTTTGCAGAATTTATAGCCTATCTTTATACCAAAATGGTATCTAACAAAAAAGAATTTACAACCCCCTGACTTGTTTTCTTATCTTGATGGGCTAAACTTCTTTTGTAGTGCACAGGTCAGTTTAGAGTATTTGTTTGCATTTCATCTAACATATTCCAAATCAGACACAGATGTCAATAATGTGTATTTTCAGTTAAAAAGAAAAAAAGATACTTTAAGCATCCATCCCAAGACTCTACCAAAGCCAGAATTTTTACTGACTGTACATATAGATAAATGTACACACAGGGTCTCACCCTCTGGCCCATGTACACTTAGCTAATCTGCTACAGAAGTCTCCCCTTGCTGCAGGTCTTTCAATTTTGCTGCAGGTCTTTCCATTTTGCTTCCAGACTTGCAGCTAAAATTCTTTTCAGCTCATATCTTTTCTTCCCTATAGGAAATGACAGATATATTACATAATTCAAAGTTTCAAGCTCTTGTAATGTAAGATTTTAAGACTGAATGTTTATTGTTGAAAAGTTGCCCTTGCATTCTCATAATAAATACAGTATACTAAATATTAGACAGAGTAATTACTCAAAGTTGGTTTTAAAATATTTAAATTGAAGAATAAAACAATTCTATAAATCATTATGTACTATGACAAAGATACAATGCAGGTATGTAACACACTCTGTACAGCCTAAAGAACAAGAGCAAGTAATTTGTACCTGCTTAAATTTATACCTTTGATAACATTTCCATTTATAGTGACAATCTAGTACTGGAGACACAGATCAGAAGTATATTTTTATGCATCTTCAGCTAATATGCTCCTAGGTTATCAGTATCTTAAAATGTATTTTCTTTAAAAATGCTTAAGTAGCACTCAGTTAAGCTAAAATATCATTCCCCATGTCAGAACTTTATGTGAAAAGAGATATTCCCTTCTTTATTTTCTTCACGTCTCAAGCAAAGGAATTCTAAGCATTAAAATTTGCTAAAAATAAGTTCCATGTTTATAAAAAGCCAGTCCTGTACTCTTACGCCTGGAAGATATGAATGTTTCCATGATTCTACTCCATGGACAACATGAATAAATAATAAGGCATCAGACTGCAGCTGTGTGTTACCATTTGTGCTGCCTGCTTGGCTGCCTGCCAGAACCAGTGTTTCCTGCAGGTCTTCCAGATTTCATTCCAAAGCTGCAAGAAGCCTTCACTGGTTTTTAGCCCCTTTAGTTAGAAAACTACATATTTTTTTTTTTTTAAATTGAGTCCTAGCAGATGGATCTTGAGCTTAAAGTTTACTTTATATTGGAAATAAGAGCAATGATAAATTATTGGCCTATACTGCGAGTAATGTTTAAAAGAAATTTCTGAGCCTTGAAAAGAAAGCTCACATTTCAAAAATGCAAAAATTAGAAAGTGCACAGGGAACGGAAAACAATAACATTTCTATTACCTTGCTAAACCTTCTCTCCTGAATGTGTTGTATTTTATATTTAAACCCTTCAAAACACAGATAATCTTCTTGTTTGTATCACAACGTAGATGTGATTCTCATTCCAGCCTCTAGATCATAACATCTTATTTTCTCATCTTACACATTGCAATAGCAAGAAGGAATTATGGTCAGATATAGGCCTGGGGATGAGTTCCTGACCCTAATTAAGCCAATCACAAAATTCTCATTAACTGCAGCAGAGTCCACCATGAGTCATTAAATACAATGAATTCCCTGGGCTCTGAGTGCAGCCCATTCCCCCTCCCAGGGGCTGAGCTGCCTCTGGTCACAGCCAGCCCTGGAACGATGCAGCTCAGCTGCCTGGGGAGGAGGCTGCTGAGAAAAGAGCTGTGCCACGACCAGTGGTAAGAGGAGGGTCTCTTCTCCTTGGATGGGGGCCCTTGCCTGGGCTATGCTGTGGGCTGTGCCCTCACTGATCTGGACCTGCTGAGTTGTTTTCCTGGCTTGACTTTGGACTTGCCTTGTCATTATACTTTACCTGACAGTCACTGGGCTGTTGGCTGAACCTGGTTGCTGTCATCAGTCCTGATTCTGGCCCTGACATGCTGACTTGACTTCAGATTATGTCTCATCATTTTGCACTTGCCTTGTGATCTGGACTGTTTGATGACCTTAATTACCACAACCTGACCAGCTCTGCTTGCCTTGCCCAGCTATT
The DNA here is from genome assembly GCF_003945595.2 of Pipra filicauda. Classification (NCBI taxonomy): domain Eukaryota; kingdom Metazoa; phylum Chordata; class Aves; order Passeriformes; family Pipridae; genus Pipra; species Pipra filicauda. Next base: position 2,724,664 of record NW_024104310.1, read on the forward strand.
GTGGGATTGTGCCCTTGCCAGTGAAGTTACTGCCCCTAACTTTCATGCTGCCACTGTCATCTCCCAGATGTCCTTCCCTTGTGGAAAAGCCTACTCCTGCTGCTCCTTGACACACATAATCTCCCTGTCCTTCATCTCCCATGTTTTCTCTCTCTTTTGCCTCCTTCCTATTTTTGATGCCATTGATCATTCTCGCCTTCCTGGCATTCTACACCCACTAGACCTGAAGACTGGGGAGTTTTTTTGCTCCAGTTCTTTTCAAGACTGTTCTTTCAGTTCATCTTTTGATGAGTCTTTTTGCTCTTTCCCCACTCTCTCATTATTCCCCAGGGCGGTGTCTATAGCCTTTTGCTCATCTTACTCATGTTCTCTCTCCAAGCAATTTCATCAGCTGACACATCTTCAGTTATTGTCTCCATGCTGGTGACTAACAAATCAAGCTCAGCATCATTAATTGTTCTTCTAGCAATATTTTCCCTCTGTCCTTCTCTCAAATTATGTCATTTCAAGGTTTTATCAGCTTTAACTAAACTTGCGAAAAAGAGCTGATATCTTTGCTTTTCAAAAGCTTGTTATATCTTTGCTTTCCAAAACTAACTTTCTGGATATTAAGGTGCATAATCTCGGGATTCTTTCAAAGTTTTCCCTCATATTGCTCTTAATAAAGAAAACCCACATGGCATTTTGGGATCCTACCCTACTCAATATCCTCTTTCTCTCTTGGTCCAAACAGACAGGACCTCCTTTCAGTCCTTGTAAAATGTTATAAAAACCCTTATAAAAACCCCTTCAATTTGTTCATGCAACTACTTTGCCTCAACACTCTCCCATCGGAATTCTTCCACCAGTCTCCACTTCTCTTTGACATCAAATTTACATTTTTCAGTATTGCTTCTAAGTGACCATGTGACATATAAATCTACATCTTTAAAAAAATAATAATAAATTAAACCCTGTATTAGGTAAACTGTATCTAATTACCAAGTAGAAGAAATATCTGAGCTAGTTTTAAATCAGATCTAGTGAAATACCCTCAGCAGCAGTGGTACTTAGCTTCTTGGCAGGATGTACTAGTTCGTGCACAACTTTATGCACTTAAGGATATTCCTCCTGTTCATATGTATAGCTCTACAGTTCCCTCATAACATATTCTCTCATTAAGCTTGATGCTTATTTATATTTTAAATATTCTGCCAGTATTCCCAATCTTGTTTAATTTGTTTGACAGTCTGTCATCTATATATCAAAAAATGTAAAGTCTTTCAGCCTATTTAAACTCCTCTTAAAATAATTCTACTTTTCATGGCATCTCCATGAAATGGAGATCAGGATTTGCCAGAGCAGCAACACATCTTGAGTAAGTGCATATGAGGTGTTAGAGTAAATTAAACAGGGACCTAAACAATAGAATGCAGATCTCTACATTTCTGCTGCATTCTCCAGTGCTTCTGTCTATTTAACTGTCTTCAAAAGCTTCTTTGTCTTTCAGATCTTCTGTACCTGATGACAGCTTAGCAAGCTCACTGTGCCAAAGCTCTGCTGTTTTCTCCACAAAGATAAAAGCTACTCAGAAAGATATTCAATAGAGAAAACATCTAAACAGTGTCTAATGTTCTTCCTCTAGAAACTGGCACACAGTGTTTTCTAAAAAGAGTGAAGTAAACTTTCTGTAACTCTTAAGAATTGGCCTTTATGACATGTCTTGCTGCAGGCATGTGCAGTCCATGCAGCTTCATCCAGTGATGGAGACAACATATGTACCAGTCCAGATGCAGGCATTTGGGCCCATTTCAGAAAGCACATGCATAGCACAGATGTAGGCAGCTTCATTCCCACGTGAAAAATTTATACTTAAGATTTTATGGAGATGGACAAATTTTAGTAACAGTTAGGAAAAAAAAGAACCAAGAAGGAAAAAAAGCACTTCACGGAGGGCAAACTGTCAACATGTTCAGGACATGTTTAATGTTCTCTTAACAGGTCCCTACTTGATTAGCTTTCCACTTACCAGCTTTCAGGCTAGCTTCTGCTGGTAAAAGTGTTGCTGCTTATTGCATTTTATTCGATTTATTAATGAAAGTCTTTTTCCATTTAATAGAGGTTCTATTTCATTGAGAATGATGACAAAAGCAAAAGGTTGTTTTAGAAAAAACACACAAGTCTTAATCTAGGACATAAAGTAATGTATTTTATTTTAAAACTATGTTCTATATTTACTACTATGATCTTTTTAGATTATAGGATCATATATATAAATATGTAATACATATATGTAATATATGATTATAATTTATATTAAAGCTACTGCATACTCTCCTGTTAATATAATGAAGCTTTAGAATAGCTGTAGCACCACTAGTATAAAACAAGATCAAAAGAGGATTAATACATATCATATTTCTGTTGTTATATATTTACCTAAAACCAAGCTTAAAATTTTATTACTTTGTTACAAACTTATTTGCAAGATGAGAAATATGTTCCCAACCATGCAAAGGTATCTGAAGACATATGTATCATTCTCTCTTTTTACAGAAGCAACTGAAGGTTCAGGGAACGGGGATGCAAAAAGTTAAGAAACAAGTGAATTGCCAGTGTGGAAATATCAGCACAACATTCAAACAACGTCCTTTTCTTACAGTCTGAAAAGACTGAAAACACAGATGGACAAACTCCAGTTCTAACTATCAAAAAAATTATTTCACTAATTTTTAGAATTTTAAAAATATGTTTATGTTACCATACTTTTTAGCAATAAACAAGGAGCATGGAAGGCTGACAGCTGTTTCAGGAATTGCATCAGAAACCCCAAAAGGCCAGGTGTGTTTGATTTCTCCTGATAACCCTGCGACTTCAAATTATTTATCAATTAAGAAGACAACCTAGTCTTTCAAGGAAGACTGACTGCCACATAGAATGACCCTAATAATTTGTGGGGTCCCTTTGAAAATAATCTTTGCCATTGCAGGGATCCTACATTATTGTCTGTCTGGATCTACTATGGGCATTTTCTGCCTGTGGCATAGTCTCCTCATTTGACAGCTATTACAAAAATATAAGCTTTACTTGTGCAAATATTCTCCATGCAGGAAAAAAAGATATTTTTAATGGCAGAACACTTAAATGCCCATAAATTTTCATCCAATTTTCATCATGTATTATGTTTTGCAATTATTTAACATTCATACTTTCTGCATGCCAGCATGAGTGAATGTCTTTTATGTATAGACAGAAACATTTTCATTGGTATAGCAAATTACCAGTGTATCAGAGAGAAATGCTCCTGAATATCGTTAAAATACTGGGTCCAGGAAGCATATTCCAAGGTCTCTGGCAATTTTTGGCATGATGGCAATAGTTACAATCAGACATTCTTCTTTCAAAAGAAAATACAAGATTTATCTTTAACATCTACTTCTTCCTTTCTAAAAAGTCCAGGGAAGAATTTTTCTTCACGTAAGATGGTTTCCAAAGTTACATTCTGTAACGAAAAATTACAGCATTACACTATATTGCTTTCTCTTATTACAGCAATAGTCAACTATAAATGTTTTTATTTTAACATATCCAAGTCCTGAGTAAACTCATTCAAACTACAAATTATTGACCTACCTTTAAGAACTCAGAAGCAATTAGTGAATTTGCTAAAACTAATTTCTAAACTGATGAATAAACTAATATTTCCCCTTTCCTTTCTCATTTGGATTTACTCATCAAATTCACAGAACCTTATACAGAAATAGAGTTCCATGTTCACTTTTTTCCATCAACTTTTTTGAGATTGAAAAGTCTGATAGGAAACCAATGAAATGCTGGTAGTTGATAATTTAAAACAAATTCTTCCATATTTGGAAAATTACAGGCTTTATATTACCTGTGATGGGGCAGGTCTTAGAAGTGTGTATTTTGAACTGCTGAATATGAGAACAGTACTGACACATCTTCAGTTATCTCACACAGTAGTGCTGGATGGACTGTGTCATCTTCCAATGTGTAATGCACAAAGAAAAACAGAGATAATAAAGGGTCACTGTAGATTACCACTGCTGCTGTGAATCCCTTTAGAATCATATTCATCATTTCCATATGGCTAGCAACCACTGAAGTATTTTACTCTAAAATATGTTATTGATTATATTTTAATGCTTTTAAGGATAATCTGATATATTTCAATTTCTGTGGTACATTTTTACCTCTATACCTCATGAGATTCTAGCAGATGGCTCTCAAATCAAATACTGGACTGTAAGTGTCATATAACCCTCCAATACATTCCACCGCAATCTCTGTGCTACTCTGTGCTGCTGTCACGTAGAAGAACTGATGAAGTCCAAGACACAAAATCTTTTCATGCAAAAGTCCCCAAAAGTCAAACATGTTGTATTCAGCTGCCAAACTTTAGTGCTTCACTATAGTTTAAGGAAGCAAAACTCACGAACACATTCAAACACAGGAACTAAGAATACCCAAGAGCCAACGGAAACATTTTGTTTCACCTTTTAATCGAGATTTAGTTCCTTTATATTTGTATTTTCAATCCCTAGAACAATGAGAAATGTTAAGGTGAAACATTTTCCAATCCTGATAATTTCACAAAACTGAAAAAAGAATAGGACAGGTAAGAAAACAAAATAATCCCTTCTACTGCAATCAATGTCTCCAAGTTTAAACAGCTGCAGTTCAGGTTACAAACAAGACAGTTTTCTCACTAAATGAAGCAGTGATAAGTGTCAATTGCTAAAAGATAGAGAGCACTTACACAGCAATACTTTAGTAATAAAAAATCATTAAATTTGCCTGTCCATCGTATAAGAGAATTTAATAGACTCTCTTCATCTGCCTCTGTTTCTTCTTATGAAATATTTTACTAATACACTAAGTTAATGAAACAGACTTGAAGATTGGAACAGACAAAATGCAAGGTAAATTTGCGGGTACTATGGTGACCAAAATCTTGGAAAATAAATACTTCAGAGCTTTAAGTTAATTCTCTTGTTATTTGGACTGAGGTTCATTTTATTTGGCATCAAAACTCATTTGAAAAGTTGCTTCCATACCAAAATCTCATCCTGTATTCCCTCCAGTGCACTACAGTTTACTGCCTTTTCAGTTGTACTGTTGCAATTATTTCTGAGCTTGCAGTCTTAAATGACCTATATTAAAAAAAAGAAAAAGTTTCTCGTTCTGCTCTGACTAGTCTCCAAGGAATGCCAAAAAACCCTAGCAACTAACTCCTTTAGACTAAAAAATACATCTTTCTTCCAGTAGCTGGCCTGAACTTTGATCAGTTTTTCCTGTATTGAGTTTCTATCTATTTACTGTAAAACAAAGGGCGTTACTTATCATGGCTGATTCTTGATATTGTATTAGCCAGAAAGGGGGAAAAAAAGTCTTGGAAATATATGACTCTTCTTTGGAAAATGACAAGCACAAGTATGATATCATATCATAACATATCATATCATATCCCATCCCATCCCATCCCATCCCCATCCCATCCTCCTTCAAAAGCACTAGTTTTTCCAAGAATATGAAGGAAACCTGCCTGAAGGCTGGCTGGATTTAAAGTTTACATGACTGAAATATAAGGCTTTCTATTCAGATGGAGAGGAAAGAAATAAAACAGCCTCTGAACGCCGACATAACTCAGTACGATCCTTAGAGACGCTGTAAATTATACTGATGTACTTTTGTGGCAGAACCTAAAATACTACCTATGAGACCCTGGCAGAATCATTACCTCTCTGTATCACAGATTTCATCTGCAGCAAGTGGATAATAATGTTTATCTATCTTTATAAATACTTTTAACAACCTGAGATTAAAATTATTGTATGAATCAGCCCTGTAAAAGACAAAGAACTGGAGTGCAGATGCAGCAGTTTTCTCTTGTCTTTGTGAGAATAGTTGGGTGAATCAAACTCCTTAGGTTTATCCCGCTCATTTTACTCCTGAATATGATCTTTTTTCTTTTAACTTGCTTGCTGAATCCAGATGATCAATACACTTCTTTCTATCTGTTAATTCTTGTTTTCATAATTTAACATCCTTTTTTTTGAGAAGGTGCTGCAACTTCTTCAGTTTCTGTTATTCATGCAGGACTTTTCCTTCTGTTTATTGCTTGTTTCCCTTGATTCACTGCTGCCAATTTCTGTATTAATTCATCAGCTTCAATAATGGACTTGGATGGTAACAGTGTATGGTCTGCTCTGTTCCCTTCACTTTTAAGTCATTTTTGGTCCTTTCTTAGATAAATCTTCAGCATTTTTTTCATAGCAGTGTAATAAACACTGGTATAATCCTCCTCTGCATTTTTGTAATTGTGTTTCTTGAAAAACTTGCATCTTGAATACGAATAGATTTTGCTAAGTTTATAAGTTGCTTGTTAGCATTTGAAGCTCCCTAATAAAGTATATATTATAAACATATTTGAATTAAAATTCTTTTATTGTTCAGGTTCACTTCAATGCATGTAAACATTTCCTTTAGCCTTTTTCCACTGGAGCATGTTCTCAAATAATTTAAATTTTAAAATTGTTCAAGCTTCCAGTGAAATGTACTTAAATAATATCTGTAGCACAGCTAAAGCAAAGCACCTTTAAATAATAATAATAATAATAATGGCCAGTCTTCGCGAGCGAAGATTTGGGAAAGGTCATTAACCCTTCCAGCATAACAAATGGTTAAACCATTATTTAAAGCTTTTCAAATAGCAATGACCTGAAAATAGAAGAGTTGAATGAAGCTGTTATGAGAAAATACTGAGAAATTTCACCAACTTTTAAATATTAAAGTACTTCAACTTTTAAATTAAAACTTGTTTAATACATGAAAATAGAACACGTTCCATAAAAATAATTATACCAGTTACAAAATGAAAGTTTAAAATGAAAGCTAAATGAAAGCTATCCAATAGATACAAAATTTTGCCATACTTTAAAAATTTGTATATTGTTAAATTTACTACAGAGGGCACAGACTAATCAAGTTTCCATTTCCTGCCCTTTTTTTTTTTTTTAGTTGCTGTATTTTAGTATTCCAACAATGCTTTCAGTATATAGGAGGTATTTTTCAGTGTTCCAATTAAAAATATATGCAAGTTTTAATCTTGTGTAAGATTACAGAGAATCAGTAAGATTCACCTCATCCAGTTTCCATGTCTACATTTGAATTGGTCTCTAATTAAAATTGTTTGACTTTTTAGTAATTGGAAAGAAATGGATGTTTCTAGAACACAATTAATCTTACCCCAAAACACGTACTTAAACCAGTTCATTTAAATTGTTCATTAGAAATGTCTGATTATCTCTGGTGACTATGAAAAGAGTTTAGTAGACCAGTTCAGATACAAATGTCAGTGTGACAGACCACCAATGTTATATGAAATTTATCTCATGTTACATTTCCCTTTTCTTTGAAAAAGGAATAAAAGAGTCCACTACAGTGATTTTACCATTTTCTGGGAATTTATCCTTTTCATTTTCCAATTTTAAAAAATGTTATTATTTGTAAGAAAGGTATCAAGAAAGAAGCTAACAAAAAGTGTAATAAGAAAGTAAAAAAAGTACCTATATCCATATATAAATACTTTTCCTAAATCAATTTGCAATGCTTTTCAACTTTTGTCAAGGATTTTTTTCCTCAGATTTGATGCTTCTTTGGTAAGTGAAAATGGTGCTGCAGATGTACCAATTACAGCAATACCCCGACAAACAAATTTATTTTGAAACATCTAGATTAAGTGTTACTGCTATAGAAGCAACAGGCAGCTTTGCCTGAAGTAGAAACATGTTTTAATTTGGCTTGAAGCAGTTTTGTAGGTAACAGTAGAGATTAATATCTGAACATACACTGACACGAATCTATAACTGTCCTCACACGAAAATAACAGCCATGCTGTTGCAGAGATTAAAAGGGATCCTGTATTAGAGGCCTGCACTGCCTCAGATCTGCTAAGTGGCTTGAGGTTGTTCACATAATCTCGTCATGCCTCAGTTTCCCTGTCTGTCAAATGAATAAAAGTCTCTCACTTCACAGAGACGCAGCAACATTCAATTAAAATTTGTAGGGTACTCAAATATTATATAAGCCATAAATAAAATACACAATATTCTAATTGAACATTGTGATGTTCGTAAACTGATGATGGTAATGAAAAATACATTCACAGAAGAGCAAGTAACAGTGAATGGCATCTCTGCAAGCTCACTATTCAAAACCATCTATGCTATTTTACAAAAATAACACAAGCATACTGCTATGCTCATAAATCATGACTATAAACATAAATAATACAAATGAAATGCATATTTAAAATATAAAGAATATCAACAGATAGAATGAGACATGATCCATTACCTGTGTGAAAACATTTTTCTCCAGGAAGGGGAGTGACACTGGAAAGAACCTAACAGCTAATGGAACATTCTAAAGCTGTGCTGCTTATGTCTACAATGAAATAATGGATGCCTAAGTAAAAAAACTGTACACAGTATAACCATAGCAGGACTCAGATAATATCCACTTTTTCCTCATCCTGTGTGTCATATCTACGGTATAATGGGAAGTCCAGCACATTTTTGGTTTGTATCTACCTTAGAATGCATTTGAGTGAAATATTACTCTATATTATTAAAAACTGCTGTGTGAAAGAAAAGTATGATGGTTGTCTACATACAAGTGTAAAATGCATCCACACATCAGTTTTCTCCAAATGATTGTCCACATGTTTACTAGCAATGCAGATGATTCCAAGTATCATCTTCTATTACATGTACTTGAAAAGGCCTCTTGCTATTTTTAGGGGTGGACTGGACAATAAGCAACTATTTTTGATCTTTCACAAAGCAGATTCCAGAACTAAGACGCAACACCAACTACATTCCCTGGGTAATAACACCATGCCTCCCAACTGCTCTGGTGTACCTGTGTCCAGGAACAGCTCAGGGGTCGGAGAGGTTCCTGCTCCCTCTTGCAGCAGCACCTACATCAGGCAAGTTTCTGGAGCATTTCAGGGGCTTCTCAGGCAGTGTCTGATCTGGACAGGAAAACCCAAGAAGTGCAGACTGCACAATGCTCTTTGTTTGGAACACTGACAGGGGCAGGTTGTGGGCGTGGAGGATGTGATGGTCACAGGAGCAGCCACCAGCCCTTCAGCAGCTGCCTTCCCAAGTCTCTCTGTCAGAGAACCCCACGTCTGTTTTTGTAGTTTGCTGTCAGGGACAGCACTGTCCCAGTGTCTGTACAGCACCAAGAGCTGCCAAGTCCTCCATGATGAGTGTGAGGGAGTCTAAGTATTGCATTATTTGCATAATAGCCAGTGATTAGTGACAGGACAAGAGGACACAGGGGAGGTTCAGGCTGAACATCAGGAGCAATTTCTTCACAGAAAGGATTGCCAAGCATTGGAATGGGCTGCCCAGGGAGGTGGTGGAGTCACCATCCCTGGAGGTTTTTAAGGAAAGACTGGATGGGGCACTTGGTGCCATGGTCTGGTTGACATGGTGGTGTCCAGTCAAAGGTTGAACTCGATGACCTCAGAGGTCTTTTCCAATCCCATTGATTTTGTGATTATTGTTGGGAAAGCTCCTCCAGGTCTGAAGATACTGATGGGTAGGTCAGTGGGAAAACTCCAGCTGTGCAGGACTGCCTGAGGAACGTGGAGAGAGGAAGAGAAACAGCAACAGGGCCACGGATGCTTCGGGCAACGCTCGCTGGGGCCACACAATTAAGAAGTGAATAACGTAGGATGTCAAAGAGTTACTCCATAATTTAAAGTTCTCACTGCTAATTAAAATAATCAGTGATCAAAGCGTGGCTGTGTGTCCCTTCCAACGTAAATACTGGCAGTTTCCATGCAGGCAACAGGCGGTGTGTTGACACCACATACAAACAGGTGCCACAACCACTCCTCAAGCAGGGGAAAGGGGAATATCTTTCCCACCTTGTGAGAAAAAAATGGATTTTTTTTTAGTACATAGGACTTTCCAAACACATAAAGGCCCAGAGAAAATTCTGATCCAAAATGTGGAGGAAAGGGGCGGTGCTAAATGCACAAGGGAATTTCTGTAATAGAAAATTCTCAGATTAAAAAGAACCTACTTAGATCAAATTTAAATTCAAGGTGAGGCTTAAGATATAACACTACCATGCAATAAGCTCATTAACTGAAAATTTAAATAGCACTCCTTGACATGCACATATCATTTCCATTCCGGGTGCTCAGCTCCAGTGAGGGAGAAATCATCCCTGAATAAACAGAAACCCCATCCCTGCCATGATGTCCAGAATAAAACAGACTAACATTTGCACAGTAAATTGTGTAAAGCAAGTGCAAATAATCATAGCTAATGATTTTAAAATGCAAAAATATGCAACCTTTGAAACTGCGTGTCTATTTTATCCGTTCTCTCTTCATTGTACTGTGGCTTTGCTAAAATATAAATCATGCAGCCAGGCAAATAGATTAATGTGATGACTCACTTTAAAAGGTAGTTGCCGAGCAGCTTGTAAAAACACATGGCCTAGGTATTCATATATCATAATTAATACAAGGTCCACAATCCTGGACAGGATACTAGACTAGATTATAACATAAGTATTGAACTTGCACATAAGCTGTATTTAAATATTTATTGTTGCATGGTCAAGTACTTGCAGGTTAGGAAATGCCAAATTAAGTTTGAACATATAACTTTAATTCCTGCTTTTTTGTACTTTACATGTCATAAGCTCTCATGGAAAAATTCATGTATCATCATGTACCTGAAACATCCTCACTTTACACAGTGGGAATCCCTAAACCAATAGCTATTGATAACTTCATTCAAATTGTTGATATACGTTACAAAACTTGCAAACAATGCTTTGAAAATGGATTATTATTTTCTTATTGCTTATTCCTTTTTCTTTACAATGCAGATCACCACCATGAGTATTTCCCAAACCCTAATTCATGAATTTTCAGAGGCACTTTGTATGATGGATGAGGTGATGGTGTAACTTTACACAAGTGTAAAGAGAGCAAAATAAGTAGTGTCTATCTATTTTGAAAGTCCAAGGTGAGCTTTGATTTTTCCAATGTTAGCACTTAGTGTGTTCTGATCAACGTTCCCACTGATTTCACATGTGATATTTCCAAATTGTACCTTCCACCACTTTTACAATTTTTATTAGTGTAACTGGGCCAGGATCATACAGGAAGACAGAAATTTGGACCTACTGGGGGACTGTGAAGCTGCCCGAATGCTTTCTTTTTCTGAGGCACATTTCTACCTCATTCACTTCACATTCAATTTACATATTCTGAAAACAAATTATCTGGGAATATCGGAGGCAACTTCATTCCCTGAGGACCAAGTTTCATACACTGAAGGAAGCAGGGATCTTGTAGAAAAAGTACTAAGCGACCACCTATTGTACTAAGTGACCACCGTCAGGCTTGCAAAAGTTCTCCAAATGAAGGTTGCACACACAATAGTTTCTTGAATTAGAAACTTGCAACTTTAGAAGGTCTCTAAAATTGGTCTGTGTTGGTTTTTATCTTAATATGAATATAACTTTTCAAACCTTTAAAGAAAACAAAACAACAAGAACAACAACAAAAGAGAAAGATACAAACATACTAATTTCTCTGCCCCGTGTCTACAGAAATTTCATTGTGTGTAAATACATTTATACCCACACAGGATCCGAACAATACTGGACCATTCAGACTGTCAGCACAGGCAACTGCCCAGCAACTTGTTGCTGTCTCCTACACAGAGAAATCAGAAGAGAGGTCACATACCCTGTCATTGATTACAAAGCTATTTGATGATGGCAGATGCACACGTTGACTGCAAAAATTATGGATTAATTCCAGACTCCCAGAAGGGTTTGTCCTTCCTTAGACATTCAATTTTTGTTTTCTCCTCTTAATCACATTTTCTTTCTCTTTTTTAATATGCAGCTTCCCAGCAGACTTGTACTCCAGTCACTCTGCATCTGCAAGCTCTCCACATGTTAATGTTTGAACAAGGAAAGCCTCAGACATTACCCACAGTCTTAGTTTTAGAAACACAGTAACTTTCCATACAATGACAGAAATGCTGGGCATTCTGCTGAGCTCTGGAGTCCTCAGACTGAGCTCCCCCTTTGCTGACCAGCAGGGAGGCAGGGACGGAGCAGCAGCTGTAAGGATCCGATGACCTCACTACCTACGAGGCACAGCAGAATAAGAGTCTAATTAATATATAGGAGTAGGTATTGGAGAATGCTACATATAGATACAGTCTTTCTAAAAACTATAAACCATACACAATTTCCATATAGGAGTAAAAGCAATAACACTGGATGACTTATAGTTAAGGAAAATCTATTAGTATTTACTGAACAGATAGGAATTGTTTTTCCGGGGCTTATTTGGCTGAAATTTGACGGCAGTCATAAAAATAGCAAATGTGCATCACGAATATCAGAGAAGTTCTGTTGCCAAATTCCAAGTCCCTGCTTCAAAATGTGACAAGACCTGATAGTTTTAGAATCTCACTACCAAAGAAACTAAATGTAAGAAATATGACCCTTTCACAGGACTCTCAATATGATCCTGGAACTCTAAGCTCCTAAGACTGACCTCCATACTGGGAAAATTATTGGTAGAAACTATTTCAGATATAATGTTGAAGGACAGATGATATACCTGGAGAGGAGTCACCATCACTTCTGAAAGTGCACATTGGGAAAATAGAGTGAAATTGAATGTATATAAAAACATTCCATTAATTACTATTAATTACTATTAATTCCTCTACCCTCTCCTGAAAAAAAACTGATGTTATTACGGTTAGTTCTTCAAAGAGAAATAACTCTAAGTACAAAGTAAATAATGTTAAAATCTATTGGATTATGGAAATAAAAATAAGCAGAGGATAATAAGCAAAGAAAACTAAAATTCAGAAGAAAACATCATTGTCCTACTGCATTCATGGATGGTATACCCACATCTTGACTACTACATCTACCTCAGGCAGTCCTACCTCAGAAGGAATAAAAAAGTAGGAAAGGTGCAGAGAAAGGTGGCAAAGATAACAAGAGGCATTGAACTGCTCCACTTCAAGTAAAGAACTTACTTGTTGTTTCCCCAAAAATACAACAGAATCCTTCTCATCCAGCAGATACAATAAAGGTATAGAATTAAGAGTGATTGCAGAATGTGAGTTGGAAATTATTGTTCATGTTTCCAAAATGAAAGAAACAGGGTAGATCAGAAAATCATTCAGCCATTTATAAATTAAGTCCAACTGGAAATAATTTCTACCATAGAAATTCAAAATATAAGTGCCTTTTGAAAATGCTTCACAAATTCATGGAGAGTATGTCGCTTGGTAAATAATGAGCCTTGTGAGCCAGCTGCAGAAACAAGTCCAGAGCTCCCTCCCTCCCCACCCGTCAGCAGCTCAGTGCGTTCACACCCATGCAGGGATCACTCTGCACTTGGCCTGTTCCCTGTGCTCCTCCCCAGGTATCTGCTGTCCTTAGCAGCAGCTGCCTGACATTTCATTTCACTCTCTGGCTGTTCTCACTTTCTTACATTGCTGAGCACAGCGAGCCTGCGCCAGATCAACAAGCAAAACCCCTCACAGATCCGTGTGTGGCCTGGATTCCTGAGCTCTTCTCTGTGCCTCCTAATTGTGTAATTGCTATGTTTTCACCCAGAAGAAAATATTTCACTGATGTCACGAAAAGTCCTTTTCCCAGCCACCTAGAACTTCTGGTTTATGGAGATGCTTTATTGTCCAACACGTGTTTAAATTCTAATTTATTATTCTACGTTATTTAAAATTACATTTAGTTGAAATGGTAATAGCTTTGTCAGAAAATACATTTTATTTCTCAAAGTAACACAGTTAGGCTTCTCACTGATTTCTCCAGTTCCACAAAGTGAAGTGCATATGAGAAAGCATCCATTTTATTCAAACCCTCTGGTAGCTTAGGATATGATTCTGCCAAGACAAATTGCTAGAAAAATATATATATCCCCCAAAATCAACGGCATTTTCTCGTAAACACACTGTAAGTAATAAAACCTTAAAATTATCTAAAAGGTATTGGAATGACAGAAGCTGAGTCTCCACTGTAGAACTTCTACATGCATTTATTTTTTCTACAACTGTCTTCAGTGGGGATATTAATATGATGTCTCTCTGTTTTAATGGACTTAGTAGGAGTTGAATGTATTTACATAAATGATATCACTCTAGGAGTTCACAAAACTCTGATTGTGGTTAGATATTTGAATTATGCATACAAAAAGCAGACTGACATAAACACAGTTTCTTCCTCTGTCAGGTATGATTGAAACTGGCCAGCAGGTTCAAGAAAGTATTAGAGATGGACTGCAATGCATGACAGTAAAAACTTAATTTCCCCATGAAACTTGCTATGAAGCCCTGCTGGAACTTGAAGCGGAAAGCTGTAGAGAAGGAAAGGAGTTTTGGACCCTACTATAATGCAGATGAGCTGAAATAAAGGGAATAAAAAGACAGTATCGATTGAATAAAGAGAAAGGCCACAGAAGTATTTAAAGAAACTATTCACTCCAAGGGACATCTCAAAGTGGCATTGCTCTGAATGGTAAGGAAGTTTTGCTGAAATAAGACATTTCTGATATTCAGAAGTATCAAATGCCATTGCTCAATTACCAAGCCACAGGTACAATGATGAATCAGTGGTTTGAAGTATATATCAGATGCTGCCCAGATATCAGTCAACTTCAAGAAGGCTTCTGTAAGCACAGACATAAAAGAAACCTTAGAAAAGACTAATCTTGCATTTACCTGTAGCCATTTAGTAATGATACTTCAATACATTTTTACACTGCATTAAAGCTACTAAATTTGACTTTGATCTCCATGACAAGTTTATCTTAAAAGAATGAGGTCCTTCATGTCTGGGTGACTGCAAAGGAGCTGACAAATTGCTCTTTATTTTGGAATTTTATTAAAGAATTTTACTTTTAAATTGTATCGTTAGAGAAAAAAAGTATATTCTTAGCAATTTTACATGCAAGTGTATCAATTAATCAGTATATAAAATAAAGTCAGTATATCAAGGAGAAAATAGGCATAAATGTGTATTTTAATGTAGGATTGTGCCAATTTGGTCTGCAGGCCCTAGGCTTTCCTACGTACTCATTGAACTTATTGCTGCAAAGAACTTGAACTGAAAAAAAAGTATCGACTTAAGATATGGAAACTGTAAACAATTATCATGCTCTATAAAATTCATGAAGTAATTTAAGTTTGCATATAATTAATCTTCATTAATTACATAAGTATATAATTTATCTCTTACTAGGATCTAATGTTATGCTTATGCAAAGGACCTAAAATCTTCTGATGCAGCTATATAGAATAAAAGTGTTAATGAATTATCGAACGTTATCTGAAGTGTTAGAAAGGTGATGCAAATTAGCTTAGAGGCAAATTCACAAGTCAAAAAAGCCCCAATAATAACACTATACAAAATCGTTTACATTTTTTATAATGTTTAATCTTATCTAATACCTCCAAAGAAGGATTAACAGTTTCAGTATCACTTTTAAGGCTCATAAAACCCAATATTTTTAATATTTCCAGCCTTTGACTAGTAATGCTTCATTTCAGAAAGCAAACTCTTTACTCACAGGCTTTTTTAAGCATCTGATTTTTCTTCCATTTTATATTTAAATGCAGGAGAATTCTTGCTCTGAAACTTGCATATGTTCAATCTTTTCTTCCTTTCTTCTGAAGATGTTAAGACTATTAATACTGTAGAGATAAAGTCCATTTGATTTTGTGCAGGCTCAATAGTCTCCCAAGTCCATTTGGTGTGTTGTTTGATAAATGAGGAAATTCAGTGAAGTGTGAGTAGGTTAACTAGTGATAGATCAAATTATATCCAGTAAGTAATAAGAAAAATGTGTTAACAGTGGGGAGAAGGACTTTTGGCTCAGAAAAGAAAATGAGACTAAAACCAAGTAAACCCATCTAAGCTGCTTTTTTTTTTCCTCGTGACAGAAACATTTGTAACTATCCTCTCTGACAAATGTCTTAAGTCTACCTGAAATAAAGATCTGTTTTAAAGCTTTATAAAAAGCACCTAAGAAGGGCATGTGGGAGCTCAGCTCTCTCTTGTGTAAAATAATTGAGTTCAACTCGGTGGAGAGTTCATAGTGCTTGTGAAGTACTTTGCATGAAAGTAGTACCAGTCTTATAAAGTACTTCCAAGCAATATGAACTTAGTTCATAGTTCACTTTAATTCTTTAGAAGTTTATCTTTATATCTCTTTACAACAGATATAAATGTTGGTGAAATTATCTAATATTTTTGACCCCGGCTTCATTATTTTTTCATGTCTGAACAAAAACTGCTGCACCTCTGCTTGCATTGATTCATGTAATTTGTTGGCCAACAGTAGACACTAAAGCCTCGCTGCTGATACTCAGAACACTTCTCCTTATCACACAGAAATTATCACTCTGTATGTGAGTGTTCTGGCATTAGCCCTAGATACCTCATGTGGCAAATACACAGAAGGTACTTTGCTGGGTTTTAACATTTTGCTTTCAAATCAAGTAACTATAGTATCCACCTGTGTACCATCATCCGCTTTCACACAGATGCAAGGCTCTAAATAAGAAAGTTTTCTCTATCATTCACAAATAATGCTACTATGTGCAGCTAAATATAGCAGAGTGGCCATCAGGGCTCACATTATATTTGAGAGACCGAGAAAGCTCCAGTTCAGTTGCAACTCAGTGGTCAATACTTTGCTGCAAGGGATTAAAGCAACCACTATGGAAAGAGAGATGACAAAAGAATTTTCAAAGCTGTTAGCCATGATTGATATGTGTGATTCACACACATTGCACCAGGTAATATTTGCACAGGAGATGGGCTGCAGCAGTCCTGGCTTCTTCAGTAAATCTACAGTTACTATGATGCATGTCCAAAGAATACAGAAATTAACTCAAAGGAGACTATTTCACCAGTCAGTGCTGGAACTAAAAGATCTGGTATGTGATTTAATTGTAATCTGAGTCAGAAATCACATTTTTGGGACTGAAGGTATACCAGCTCCTTATGAAATAAGACCACACTCTAATGATCCAACCATTCTCTCAGTCACTACCCATTCCACACATGGAACCCTTCTTCAGCAGCAGTAGTTAGTACTGATGTCAAGCCAGTACTGCATGGATGGACATGAACCTAGAAAAGGAAGAAAGGAATTGTGGCAAAACGTGGAATATAACCCAATTACAATAGAGTAGATATTCTTTTCATATTTTTTTACAAGACAGATACTAAAATAACTTTGTACCAGATCCTACTCCAGTATCTAGAGCCAGTCCCTGACAATGTGAAACCACATACAAATGGAATAATGACTTAAAAGTTATTAGGCAACAAAACAGTCTAAAACCTATGTAATGCCTTACTGCTTGTTTAAAGAGTATCATTGGGTTGAATGCAAAGGTTACTGAGATATGTTCTGGCAAAGACTCTTGAAGTAGATGCTTGAGATTGTTTTGTACATTTGTGCATATCTAGAGACATGGAAGGATTTTTAGCTTATTTTTCCCAGGGCTGTTGATTAGAAGATTCTGTAACAGAATGTGGTATAGATTTTCAGGGCTATTTTTCAATCTCATTTTTTCAATTTTGATTTTTTATCTTAATATTTTGGAGCTGCTGTTCTTAGGCCTTAGATTGCCAACATTATTTCTCCTCTTTTGATTTGTGTTGCACAAAAAACTTTATAAAGCTTATATTGGTTGTTTGTCTTTTCTTTCCATAAACCTTATTAGTCATACTGAAAATTTTGTCCCTTAGATAGACTAATTTTCCTTCAAGTCTTGGTGTAGCTATGAGAAAAACAGCACTTTAGGGAGATATAAGACTTGGCCTTTTAAAACAACAGTCTCAGAGGAAACCTACAATAACCTCTAAAATAATAGACAGAAGTTTCAAATGAAAGACACTAAAATTCAGTTCTTTCTGATCTGCTCTCAGAGCAAGACTCAAGCTGAAGGGGGGATATGACTGCTAAGGCCCAAATCAGCCAAAGGAGCAAGTGACTTCAGGACTGCTCTAGCTGTTTGGTGAAGGTTGGTATTTTGCCGTGTTGCCATCTAGGGATCACGAGAGTGCAACACCCAGGGGCATACTCCAACACATTGAGGGCCTGGAAAATCATGGTTCTATTTTGTATGGACCTCAACTCTTTTAATTCAAGGATTACTCTAGACAGCAGTCACATCTGCCTTTCTTCCTCCTACTCTTGTGTTATACAAAGAAGGATTTGAGACCAAGACTGGCCCAAAAATATGTTGTCAGTTTAGGGAACATCATTAGTTACTGTTTGGGAATGGTAATCTCTGTACTCAAGAACAAATGAGAATCCTTCGGAGTTAGACTGAAATAGGACACTAATATTTATTTCCCTCTCTGTAACCTGAAGCTCTGAACATAACATTAACCCACACTTTAGGTCTGCTGATCTGCCAAATACAGTTTTAAAATTCTAGTAGGCTGTAAGTCATATCTTTTCAGCAGAAGAGAAAGACAAAAAAGTACAGGCAGAGTGTTGCAAATGGTAAGAAACAGAACAGGGAAAGAACAGAAGACGTGCAGTACCTGTGGAGTGGGGAGAAAAAGAGCAGTGAAGGTCATGACAGGAAAAGCAAAAATAAGGGCCATGCAAAAGATGAAAAGAATAGCAAAGCTTTATACAACAGCATGTGGGGCACATGGCAGCCCTGGGAGGGACTAAGAACACAGAGTCTGGCTGGCAACAGAAGGATGTGAGGCACTGTTGGAGAGATAAGGAACATTTGCATCATCTGGTGGATAACAAGTGGTGGAAAAAGTACGGAAGAGCCTGGGTACCTCTGGCATGGGAAAAGGCCTGGAAGATTTCTGAGATAAATAAATATGAAGCTTTGCTGAGTGAGGACTGGAGAGATGTGATCAGGGCTCTGCACAAACACTGAGTACACTGAAGCAGGCCAGCTTAGAGAAACTTCGCCAGGGTAAAGTCAGGACTACAGACTGGATCACAGTTGAAGTAATCCAAGACCAAAAACCAGTGGACGAATTAGTCTGAAGAGCAAGATAAGACTGTGGTTTATGGCAAGACCAAAAGCAAGGAAGGAACAGAGTCTCTAGTATGAAGTATGGTAGTGAAGCATGTCATAAAATCACAGAATAGTCCAGGTCGGAGGGGTCATCAAAAGATCATCTGGTTCAAACTTTCATGGGAAAGGGAACCTAGGTCAGATTATCTATCACCTTGTGCACTTACATCTTGAAAACCTCCAGTGATGAGGACTCTACCACATCCCTGGAGAGGTTGTTCCAGTGAATATTTGTTCTCACTGTAAAAAATTTCTTTCTTATATCCCAATGAAACCTCTCCTGGTACAACTTCTACTTGTAGCCCCTTGCCTTCTCCATGTGGCTCCTTTTGAAGTGAGAACCTCCATCCTCTTTGTAGCCACCTTTTAAATACTGGAATAGTGTGATGAGGTTGGCCTGAGCTTTCTCTTCTCCAGAGATAAAAAAGTTCCAGCTCTTTGATCATCTTTGTGGCCCTCCTTTGGACTCTCTCTAGTCTGTCCATGTGTTTCTTGACTTGTGGTGACCAGAACTGGACACAGGACTCCAGGTGTGGCCCAACAAGCACTGGGTAGAATGGGAGGATCACATCTCTATCTCTGTCAATAACGTTCCTGCAAATGCAGCCCAGGATTCGATTTGCTTTTCTTGCTGCAGTGGTGCACTGCTGACTCATGTCAGGTCAAAATAGGCAGACTTGTCAAGGAGCAGAAATAAAAATTTAGGAGTGTATCATAGCCCAGATGGACACTGAATAGTGAAGGACAGCTATTGTCTAAGGTTGGCTTGGGGAGAATGTTAAATGCCTGGACAGATCCTTGTTGGTGGGCCTTGCTAGGCCCTCAGGCACTGAAGAGACACTGCAAGCACACTCTTACAGGTTTTTCTTGGCCAAAAAAAGTGAGGACCTACTCACTGCAAATGACAAAAATAGGAATGTTTTGAATACAAGAAACTTCAGTTCCTAGGGAACATGTACTAGAATAGGCACCTTTGCTGACAGTCAACATCTTGTCATTTGCTTCCCTTAAAAAAATCTTATCACCAAATACAGCTGCAAATAACTTGAAAACTATAACTGACTGAGACTAATGCAGATATTTTCAAACTGAACTACTAGATCTTCCAGGTTTCAATAGTATTCCATCACAACTGGTTAGACTGTGTTGTCAGAAAACATGTATTCTTAAAAATATACACTTTGGTACTCAGGGAGTAACAAAATATAAGTTAAATCATTTTAGGGTAACAAAATCAGGAGGAATGTTAATGACTATAAGATAAAAGTTAAAGTTCTGTTACCACAAAAGGAATTCCATGCTAATTTCAAAAATTAAGAGAAATCTGAGATGAAATAAGCAGCTTGAGAACAAAGAAAATATTCATAAACAGTTAAGTTTCCCTTCGCCCATTTGTGGACTTTTAAGACACCTTTTTTAAGTTGGCCCATGTGGTTAAGGCAAAACAAAAGGGTTTTTTCTGCCTTATACCAGACTCTGAAGCACATTTCTATAAGGTTTAATGATCTATATTAGAAGTGCAGCTCATCGCTTGTAGATGTGCCACTGGGAAACATTTGCATTAAGAGCTTTGTGTAGCAGCCTTGGCCCTGGATGCTGTGTGTATTCTCCATCTTTGCTCAGACCAAAAGGGCTCTGGCAATGCTTTGTGGAAATTTACTGTGTAAATACCGTATTGTGATCCAGTTGGCAATATGTATATTAGATCTAGCCTGTAGGATGTTTCCTTTCGGTCTGATATTTTTTCTTTCTGGTAAATACAGAACATTTTTTTGACAGAAGAAAAGGCTCTTCCTGCCCCTTGCTAAGGGATGCTGCTACCGTTGGTCCCTGAGAGTTGAAGGAGCAGGGTAAGGAGCACATTTCTGACTGTACATAAGCAGCACAGGAGTAAATGTTACTGTTGTGTCTGCAGCACATTTAGGGAGGGCAAAATTGTGACCAGTGTAACATGAGATACACAAGACACTACATGAAAAGGCTGCATCCCAGCAGCACGGTATGTTCACTAATGTGTACTTTCTCTTGCTGAATGATTGCATTTCTAATCAACTAGCAAATTAAGTTTGGTCAACAATTAAGTTTTTTCTAACATTAATAAAAAGACTAATCATAAACACATTGTTTAAACTTAAAAATAGGGAAACTGCCAATAAATATATACTGTAAGTCAGAATCTTTAGAGAATCAACAAGGATCTTAAAAATCAAAGAATATTTGATCAGCAAAATTAAGGACACAAGAAGGAATTTAAGATTAATTAGGTTAAAAATAGGTCGCAAGTATTGTATTTGTCCCCTAGTGATTTGAAATATTACAGCTGATAATAATAATGCAGAAGAGCAGACCTGTCAGATAGGCAATTTCATATTTGAGAATATGATGGATGCTCTAATAATACCAGAGGGTGTATTGGAACTACTTTGTTTTCTAACAGCAATTAATAATGGTCTGAGAAAACAGCCACTCTATTCTAGTATCTTAAAATAATTAATGTGTTATCATTTGCATCCTGAAGTTTCAGATAAGATGACCAATTAATGCCTTGAGCCTGCCGACCAGAGTTTATGTTGCTTGATTCTAGTTCCTCAGTGAAAGGTGCACAGTGAAATAGATTTATCTATAAAAAGGCTAAACTTAATGAAAAACTAGGAAGATAAATTAAAGCTTTTATGACTGCAGTTCATAGTCTTGCTGAATCTGGAATTGTAAAGAACTTTGGTTCAGACATATCAGACCTACATATCCTCAAATCTGTATGCAAATGTAGGCTTTTCTTAAGTTCCCCTTGATATCCTCTTCCTATGCTTATCAAGCTTTTGCTGATTAAACTTTAATTCCATTCAGTATGTCACCAGCATCAGAACATTTCAGAGAAGAAAACCGACTTGTCACAGCACTGCCTTTGCCACACAGATGGTGCATTTGTTTGCAGCAGCAGTAGAAGTGAACAGCAAGGGTGACTCTGAGCAGTTCTGAGATGTTTTCAACAGTGGCCCTTTATTCTAAATGACAAATGCGAATTCAGAAAAAAACAGATAAAATCTGCTGAACACATAAACCAGTCAACAGGCAAGTCAGCGGAACACAGATGGACTGCAGCCATTTTTTACCTTATCTGAATCCATGGCGTTTCAGCTGAAATTTCCTATGTATAATAAATCAGATGGGAAAATGGCCTCCAATACTAGCTCATCTAATAAAATCCATAAGAGACCCCCTTAATTATCAGCAGATGAAAGTATGAGAAAACAACAGAATGTATTTAGTAAAGTAGAAGCACCGATTGCACGATCCCTTGTTTTGGCACAGCACATTGTAAACGATTCAGCAGCAGTAGCAACAGGTGTATCTTACAATCAGGAACTATGCTCACACAAGAACCATTGTGGGCCTAGAAGAGGAACGCAGGCAAGTGAAAAAGATGCTTTAGCAGTTACTTGTGCTTGCAAACATACCTGTGAGTATTTCTTCATGGTCAATTTTAATACATGGATGAGGATCCAGTGCTCGGATTTAAAGGCACTGAATAACCTTCCACCTGAGATTCCAAGACCTGGACCAAAGCTGGCGTGTTTCTCTTTCGAGTATCAGCACATGATGCGGACAGCACGCAGAACAGGCCCAGTCAAGTAGTTGCCTAAGTTAAAAGACAAGTTTCACTGTGGGCTTTTCTTTTTTTTCCAGACTTTTTTCTGACTTTATTCTGAAATAACACCCAGTATTTCTTCATCAGCTTTAACCAAACAAACATATACAACTAAAAGATCAGATTTTTTTTAATCCGTCTGTACCAACACGGTGGGGCTAAAGTTTTCTTTTAATAAGTATATGACCATATTGGACTTTTCATGAGGATACAGATTTAATTCTGAAAGGACAGCACATTTTGAGTCTTACAACCATTCAACAGAAGATACTTTCCAAAACTGAAGAAGATTGTTAATGCATTAAAAGACGTAGGTTATGAGCTGATCAGTCTGTGCAGGGGATCTGAGTAAGTACTTTCGTCTAGACCATCATACAAAGAGACAACAGAAATAAGGGAAGGGGGAAAAAGTTATCCTCTAAGATGTGTGGCATACCTTGGCTGCCAACAGCAACAGATGTTTTGGAGGCTTATTTCTGGTTTTTATTTACAAAAGACTCACAACTTCCATACATTTTTGTAACAAATTGTTTTTTCCCCTATATTGACTTAGTTCTTTTTCCACAGCTTTTGTCACTGAAAATCATCCCCAAACCACCAGAACTGTCACTGGCAGGACTTCTGAGGTGAAAAGGGTAACTTAACTGTAACTTAAATCTACTTGGCCTAGTCATAAATTATTTGAAGATGGGGTTGCACCACAAGGAAACAAAGTCAGCAGGACAACTTCAGTGCCTGAAGCAAAGAAAAACACTGTTTAAAGCAAGATTAATGAGAAAAGGAATCCTTACTGATGCTCACGGTGCTGCAGACTTTGAGTGAGAGGACAATAGTGGTGAATGGGTTATTGGTAAAAGGCAACTTAGATCAGCTTATTGAGGTGGGCCCAAGCAGAGCAGCAGGGATATCAGTGCTCGGGCAAAAGTTAAATCCTGAGAGCAATGCTGAGTCCTACTGAGAGAAGCAGTGAGAAGATATGACCAAAAAGAGGTTACTGCAAACAATACAGAAATTAAAGGGATGGTATGCTGAACAGGGGTACCTGTAATGGTAATACAGCAAGAAAGCAAATGAGATTTTGAGATATACTTAAAAAATACAGGGAGTTGCTTTACTTTAGTATGTGACAAGTAGTGAAACTGCTGTTGGCATATTTTGCCTATTTCTGATATCCATGGTACGTGGAGAACAAAGATTGCTGATAAACTGGAGAAGCACTACAATCGCATAACACCCCTAACAAATAATAACATTTTGTGAGTCTTATATACTCAAACAAAACCAGGACTTGGACAGAGAGACGGAAATAAGAGGTTTAAGAAGTTACAAAATCTGTGATTTAAAGTTAAATTTCAAATAATCACTGTAATAATTTAGTGAAGATTTTGTGGATTTTTTTTACTACTATACGTTTTCAGTCCAGACTGCATGCTTTTAAAAATATTTGACCTGGGTCAAACAAGAATTAAGCTAGAGAAGTCTGTGTCCTCCTTTATAGTACAGTCAGGCATCAATGATCTATTGTTATATTATAATTTATGAATTTTCCAAATTACAGGAAATCATTCTTTTTGATTCTTCAATAGAAATCATGCAGCTATGTGAACATTATCTATTGAATAAAAATGCAAACTATTTATGCATTTGGTGATCTTTCAACCAAAAAGCGTTCAATGCCATTTTAATGCAAGAAAACAAATTATCATTTACATATGAGTTGTAAAAGCACTTTGATATCCTTCAGCTCTTGCTATCTACCTAATGATTTACTGACTTAACAGGACTGGTAATTCACTTTCTAAAGACATCAAGAAAACATTGTCAAAAGAAGATCAGTGTAATTTTTTTATTACAAGTGTAGAGGCAGAGAGTTACTTGGAAAATATGGCAATAGAGTTATATCTTTACAGGCAAGAAAAAGATTAATGAAAATGAAAGATAAAGGATGATAAAAGCAATTATAATGCAAGCTAAATGTAAAAAGTGGTTTCACTAATTTCAGTAAGAAGCTGTTATTTGAATGTTATCAGGTTTAGCCACTTTTTTTTGTATTAGTCTAAATCCTAAAATATAGCTCATTTGTTTCCTTGTTCCTATACAGATATTCTATTTCCCTGTTTTTGAACAAAGTCTCAAGACAGACATTCACACCAAACATTGGATAAATCTTCTAAAAAAAAAAAAAGAGTACAGAATGGATGATGGTGCTCTTTGGCATTACTCTGAACTGTAAGAAATTTGGGGAATTTTGACATCAAGTCAAGTGAGGGTTATTCTTAAAGTATGAGAACATATTGTTCGGCTTTCCTTGGAACACTTATTCAGCTTTTAAAAAAAAGTCACAATGTGTATTTCAATCCCAATCTCAATTCTTAACATTTACCATTTGATATACACTATTTTCAGTTAAAACTGATCAAATATTACCGTGGTTTAAACAGTTACCATACATCAGCTTATCTACAGAACTAGCAAGCCTCAAATCTGAAGGACGTTTCATTCAGTTTAGTTTAGCCTGCAACAAAAGAATCCAGTCAAATTCTTTCACATTTGCCACACCACAATAATTCCACAAGCGTTCACCAAGGCTTAGCTCATCTGAGGTTATTTACTGTGCAGTGTTTAGTCCCAAGGTATAGCATGGTCAGCCAACATACTTAAGATCCTTGTAGTGAATACAAAGGTACCTAAGGTATTTTGTGCGAAAAAGAACTTGAAAATATGTGCCTGCTGTTGCTGTAATGCCACTACAGAACGTGGAAAATGAAGAAAAAAGTCTTTAAAAACCTACAGCAACATATTAATGCCCTGAGAGGGCTATGAACTATGAGACCATATTCTTCCAAAGCATGGTTTGCTCTCCTGGATGTAGCTGTGCCCTAAAGTGGAGCCCTTTCTGCCTCCTCCTCCAAATATCGGAGGGTTCTGGCACACCTGTGCTAGCGTAAGACACACAGTAAGCCGTGGAATACTGCAGGTAGATGAAGGTTTCTCCAAAACCAGGTGATAGGAGGAGGAACTTTCCCAGTGTGTGTGGTTATTCTGACCCCAATTTTCCTGTGTGCTTATCCACTCACATTAACAACTTTGAGGCGACGCTTTAGTAATAAGGTGTTCATATAATAAACACTACCACCAGGAGTAGTCCTTATGAATTCACTAAATGCAAGTTAGGACGGAGGTGCAGATACTCTACACGTACCCCCCAAAGTCATGGTTAAGAACAACACTTTTAAAAAGCATGCTACATCTCTTTAGGCCCACATAATGTGAACTACTGTCCGCTTTTTTTTCCTAGGGCTTGTTAACTGCTAGCAGGCCTGCTTATGATCTTTCTACCATGCCTTTTGGATCCTTTCATTGCCTCTCTTGTATCAAACATGAGCTTTGCATCTGTATTTTCAATGCTCTCAATAGCCTACTTCCTCCTTATCTATTTTCTGTCACTACAAAAAAAAAAATTAATGACAATTTGATTAGGCTTCTGTAGTTCACCTGCTGCTTTTTCAAATATCTTTGTGCTTTCTTCCATGCTGTCCTTCTTGCTGGAGTTTTCTTTCAACAGCCACAAAACCGATTAATTTTTTTCATCAAATCCAACCTTATGTCTTCTTTGCCATGAAGTACACACAGAAACAAGAGTTCTGCTGATGGTGTGTCACAAACTGTGCCTTACTGGCTGATCAATACAGTCTCATTGTTTCCCTCATCTGTCTGTAGCCATCTGCTGTCTTTTGTCTTACACTTTTGAGCTCTTCAGGGCAGGAATTATCTTTTTGCCCTATATTTCTATACAATATATCACCATAATCATAGTCCAGGATTAAGGTTGCTAGATAACATGATAATACAAATAAATTATAACAATGGCAAAATTTGCCATTCAAAGTTCTTCGCAGTTTTTTTTTTTTAATCTAAGTCTTAGAAATATGAGGTGGTTCAGCAAAAACATCACCAATTTCACTGTTTTTTCAGCGGCTCTGAAAAAGGTTTAAACAGCAGTAGATGGGAATATTATTTCTTTTAATATGGGGCTAGATCAGGCTCAGCAGGTCTGACAGCCTGTCTCCTTTGTAACTCCTCCTAAAGGCAGGAAAAGGACTCTCACGGGAAATGAATCAGGCCCTTCGGAGCCCATGAGGCAGCAGCCAAGAGGAGCTGTGCTATTGCCTGGCAAGACTGGTGGATCAGATAGAGGACCACATATCAACATTTTTGTCATAACCTCTAACATAAATACGCTATATTTTCCTGTTTATTTTCATTTTAAGGTAAACATCAAAAAAGTTAAAGGTATGAAACAGGGTCATAATAAGAGAAAACCCAAGATAATTTCCACAGAAATCATGGTTAAGGCAGACTACAGTGAACCACAGATGCAAAATTATAAATATTACAAATTGTGTATTTATTTGCAAGAGGCCTAAATTTCAGTTACCGCTGAGAATCCTCACTCCAGGGGCCTCTCTGTGCCTACATGCTCACTTATGAGACTGTGATATGTTGGGGGGGGGGTAATTTTATCTTGTGCTGAACAGCGAAGGTGTTAGAATTTACCCGTGTTTTCAGAGCCCAGCTACAGCAGTGACTACCTGACTCAGCTCGCAAACTAGAGCCACAGCATCAAATTTCCCAACCCACTTAATTTGAAAGCCTGCCAAGATAGGTGAAAGACCTTATAAATATGTAAAGCAGGAAGTTCAAATTACACAGTGATGTAAATTCCCAGTGATTGATGCCCTTTTAAAAACAATAAAAATCCTCGAGAAAGTACAATGTTGGTAAATGTGCTTCCCTCCCGCTGCTGTCTGACGGTACCGTGAGGAGTTTGGCTGATGTATTGTACTTTTCGTGCGGATTTTATTTTGGATTTCTACCACTTCCTGGAGGCCAGGGGGAGGCACAGTGGGAGGAACCAAAAAACTCGGTGCCACAGCCATTTTGTTTGTGGGCAGCATGGTAGAATTCTGTCAGTCAGTATAAGGAGGGGTTTTTAAAACAGTATTTATGGAAAAACTATTCCTGCCGTAACGGATGTATCTGTTGAATTTAGTGTTAATTTAGTTCTTTCACAAGGTAGGTATTTATAATTGTACGTAAATTGAGTATTTGTTGGGATTCCAGCCTCCCCACTTTCCAGGAATCATGGATTTTGTTCCAGGCATGACTGGCTCTTTCGGATGCTGCGAGGCTGCCGGAGTGCGGCGGGCGGGGGTGCGGGGGTGCCGCGGGGGGGGCCGAGGGATGCGCCGGGCGGCACAAACTTGCTGCGGGGTTCGGAGTGGGGGCGGGGGCGGGGGGAGGGACGGAGGGAAAACGACGAAGTCTCGGAATTATTTTCTCCAGCTGTCTTTCTTTATTAATTCTCAAGAGGCGGCTGCTCTCTCTCTCTCTTCGAGGGGGAGGATGAGGCGGGGGGTTGCGCGGGGAGAGCCGTAGTTTTGCAGTGTCACCGAAAACCAGCGCTAGACTTTGGTCCTGTGTGTTCCAGAGGCGGGTGTAAAATGGCACACTGCATTTTTCCAGGCGGCGGCGGAGGGGGGGGAGCGGGCGGGGGCTCCGCTGCCCGCGGAGCCCATCGAGGCGCCGCCGGCCCCGGCAAAGTTGTGACCCCGGAGGCACCGGGTCCCCCGCCCCGGCTGCGGCCGCCGCCGGCATCGCCCGCCGACCCTCGGGAAGCCGCCTCCTTCCTCACCCGGCGATCCTGGCGGGGTGACGGGGAGGGGAAGAAAAAAAAAAAGAGAGAGAAGAAAAAAAAAAAAAAGAAAGAAAAGTCTCACTTTCTGCGTTTGCGAAATATTTTAAGGATGTTCGGGGAGCCCTTTGCAGCATGGAGATGGCTGGTTGTAGGAGAGCGAGTATGCAGTCCATATTGTTACAGCCCTTTTGCAAGGGCTGCCTTCTCCCAAGGTAAGTTTGTGGTTTTAACCAAAAATATTCGTTTCTGCGGGTTTTTGGCTTGTGCTGGTGCTGGGGGGGGGGGTTTCGTTGTGTTGATGAACAAAACGTAGCCTTGTATTTTTCATAGCTTTGATCTCGTGTATCCCACCCAACGGTGTCTCCTTAATAGCGACAATTACTGAAGTCGGTTTTTTTTCCTCTTTAAAATTTTATACACGCGAAGCTTAACAACAATTTAACTTCAGTTTAAGAGTATAAGAACTTAAATATTTTCCAGATGGACTTGGTTTGGTTTTGGGTTTTTTTGGGGTTCCAGCTTTTTGTTGGGGGGGGGGGGGCGGGGAATTCTTTACCGAGTAATAAACGGATCCGGGACCAAATATGTGACTGTCTTTATAAATATAATGCAGCTCTCGTGTGTAAGGAAGAACATTATGTTGCTACAGTATGGTCTGGTGGTGGCTAAAAGAGTTTACAATGCCATTTGTGATGGCTCTTGATGGATTACTTTGGTCTAAAGTAGGAGGGAAAACTGCCCTTGGTATGGTGAAGGTGGAGATGGACATAACAGGGTTTATATTAAGTTGTGTCTCTTACTAAACAGTGACCTTTTTATTTACAAATTAGCGCTCTTCTGGTAATTAGCTTAAAGCATTAGTTATATAAAGGTTCTTATTTCCCCACACTTCATTTAGATGTCTTGGTGTGGGGTTGTTTGCTCTTTTTTGGCGGTGTGTGTGAGTGGTTTGTTTGTTTGTTCTTTTTCCTCCAAGAAGGTACATTTGGGAGACATTTTGTAATTTTTGGCATTTTTCTAGGCTCTTTCCTTTTTTTTTCCTTTTCTTTTTTTTTTTTGTCACCCGGTGGGAGATCTTTTTTGTTTTGCATTGCTCTGTGCTGGTGGCGCTGTGGGGCTCCGAAACAATTCGTGTCCCTGGCTCTAAAGGGGGAGGGGGCTGGAGGGGGGGGGAGAAAGGTGGGGCACGTTTTAATCTATTGTATCTTTTTATTTTCTCTGTATCAAAAGTAACCTCCGATTAGTTAGGAAGACGATGAAATTGTATCTCTGGAAAATTGTAGTGTCGCATGAACTATGGCCCGGCACAGGCATGACCTCACCCTTTCGCTGGTTTGTGTAATGAAGCTGATGCTTAATTTTTTTTTTTTTTCAATCCTGTACGTAGAGTCGTTTTCCTCAGTGATGAGATTTTCGGCCCCACCCCCAAAATGATTTTACAGTGGCTGCAGATGAAAGGGTTTTAAGTGATTTTTTTTGCAGCCAATATGGAAGGCTTTGGCACACACTTATTGTGCAACTAGTCCATTGTTTGCTCGTTGTGAAGTTAAAGGTTCCGTTCACCGGTGGTTAATCAAGCCCAGAGGTCTCCCTTGCTCCTGTGCTTGCATATGCAAATCTGCTCTTGAGGTCTGTAGGAGTTTGGATTGTGTTTGAAGGTGGGATTGTAAAGAAGGGAAAACCTAAGGTAGTCCTTCGGATTGAAAGAGGATTCACCTGAGGTGGGTGGGTTTTTTCTTTCCTATTGCTAAGTGGAGCATGCGTTTTACATGTATTTATAAATAGATATATGTTAATGTGTGTTGTTTTCTTTCATCAGAACCTACAGATCACCCCGGTTCTAAGTGCAAAAGGATTAGGAAGCTTTCTGCTAACATCCATATTAGGTGTAAGAAAACAGAAGTGATTAATGTTCTAAGATGGGTGGGAAGACATAGTCAAGCCTATGATCAGAGCATATATTGGAAACTCAACAGGTTCAGGAATAAATTTAACATTAAATTTAACACATTTTTAAGTAATCCATGTGCCTGTTATTTTTGAGTGATAAAAGCTGACAATTTTTGGGGCTTTTGCATCTATTTTACATTTCAGTATCTTCATTATTTTAAAAGAATAAATTTGACAAATAACAGACAGTTCGAAACAGTCTCTAAACTTCTCATGAATGTTTAAATCTTCAAAAATGCATTTAGATTTTTAAAGAAAGTTTGCTCATAAAAATAATTAGTTTTATGGAAACTGACATATCTTATGCAGATCCCTGCAATGGTTTCTTACTTGTTATCTTTCTTTAAAGGAAGATAAATTTTACTTTTGTCTTAGGTAAAATACATCTTGCAACCTTCTTCCAGTAACTAACATCTATATCAGTCAGCTTTTATCATCTGCTCTATCAGACAATATCTGCTTTTATGGTTTCTTGGCTGGAGCAGAAAGTCCTGGTGGCCTGTGACAGTGCAACGTGACCATCACATCTTCGGTGTCCTCGCACAAATCTTAGGTCTTGAGGACAAGTATCAAGATATGAACTCTTCAAAAGTGTGGATTTTGGCCATCTTCCATCTCTGAGACCTGATCACTAGGTCAAAGGTTGGCATTTTGGGCATGGTTTATTCCAATGGAAGTAGTGCTAGTTGTTGTTGAATCTATGAGGATAATTATCAATCTTAGAGAATCACTGGTTTATTTAATTCTGATACAACTTTTCTTTTTTTACATCATGTAGACCAATGTTCAGTTTGCTCATCCATGGACAACAGTACTGAGCAAATGATAAACTGAGGTACTTACTGAAGGTAATTTCATGCTTCTGCTCCTCTTGTCATCCTGGACCATGAAAGTGATGATTTCTTGTGACTGCAGCCTGTGCATGTAGGCCATGAATGAATTGCTGCTCAGAGTCAGTTCTAGCTCAGTGATGTCAGCAAGAACATGAATGCTGACTAGCAACTTGCTTCACACTTGCTCTTCTTTCTCCCCTTTAGTTGGGGCTACTCTTAACTTTGGTTATGGTTTTGCAACTTTGAAGCTGCATCTGATCGAAGTGTCTGTTCTCACTCCTATCAAGAAGTCACAAGGTGAGAAGAGTGAAGTGCCGATCTTTTGCAATTCGGCAGTTTCCTCACATCTCTCCTCCTTCCTTTTTGAGCCATTGTTGAATAAGAAATAGTTCCCAGCAGATATGTTGCCAATAAGATTAAATTGATTAAGATTTTGTATCCTCTCAAAGCTAAATAGCAACTCATTTACCTCCTGCATCTTCTGCAGAAATGCCTGGAAGAGTCATTACTGAGGGATGGCTCTGTATTTATTGTGTGATTTCCCCACCCTGCTCCTTCTGAAATGTGGAATGCCAGGACCTAAAGCAGAAGAACTTTTACTTTTTTTTTTTTCTATGGGTTTCTTAATTTTCTCCCTTATATATCTCTCCCTTTCAAAGATGGCAAAAGTAAAGTATTTTTCTCCTAATACCATTTTCCTTTTATCCAGAAACTCTATATAGACTCCAGACCCCTTTCAAAGATATTTGGCTCTCTTGGCTTAAAACTAATTGAAATACAGCATCCTACTGTAAACCAATCTTTTCCAAGAGCTTAACTCAACCTGACCGACCGAAATGTTCTTTGTGCCTTCATGACATTCCTCTTACCAATATTACTAGTGTTATGTACTCAGCTAACAGTCACAGTAGAAACAGTCACAATCTAAAACAGTCACAGCAGAGCAGATGTGTAGATCTGAGGCAGATATAAACAGCTTCCAAAGTTAAATGATAATAATGTGAAGACAGTTCCCCAGAAGCGTGCTGGTGGTGTAGAAGAGCACTGTTTGGGACTCAGTTCACTCATAGATCGTTGTGTTCTCTGGTTTCCTATGCTGATTACACACCCTGGTGCCTGGGACTCCTGTCTGTTCCCTTTTGAGGGTTCTAAAGTATTCATTGTCTTTGATTCAACAGGGTTTCAGGGGAGGGGGAGGTTATCTTTACATTTGACACCTTATGACATAGTCTTGTTTCTCACCTTTCTTACTTCATGACTTTGCTAGCTGTAGTTCTCCACATCAAACTTGTCAGTGTCAATTTATAGCAATGAATAATTATTTTAAAACTTACGTCAACTATCACCTGTTTCACACCTGTGAACAAAGGACAATATATTACGTGCCTGCTTCATACTCTCATCTTCTAGGAAGTTAGGTCCCTCCACACCTCTTCCAGAGTGATATTTGTATGACTTGCCAGTGTTATGAAATAATGTGCTCTACCTCCTATATGCCAGAGGAACTGCTATGACTAGCACATCCATCCACCTTTTAGCATTCTTCATATTTTTCCTCTCTTATCAAATAGCTCAAGAAGTTAATTCATGTTGTAGTGAAGAGACAATCCTAGATTTTAAATGCTTTAGTAAATATACAGGGTGGGGAATGTCAGTGCTTTGAAACAGAATTTCTGTCTTGCTGTTGTGAGCAACAGAATATGTCTTGGGACACATGTGACCATGTACCAATGGCTTCAGGTCCCATGGGCTCTTTAAACTCTTTGCTAAGTCACATTTCCAGTATATCATGTTACCACTGGACTGTCCAGGAGCAAGATAATACCAGTACTACAAATTTCCTTAATAGGAAAGTTTGTTCATCAATTCTCTACTGATAATAGCCAGAGTCTAAAATTGGTGGTGAGAAGAGTGCTTAGAAAGTGAGTATGTTTGCTAAAAATTATTCTTTCTGCTTATCTCCCAGTATAAACAACAGAGAGATGGAAACTGCCAAATAACAAGTGAGTCCCAGTCTAAACTAGTTGTGTGGGGAGTTGGGATGCTGTTCTGAAGCTCCTGGATGGTACATGCTCAGAGCCATACAATACTATACAACAGAAAACAACAGTTACAGATGCAATGTGTATTGTTTTGAGTACCATTAAAAACAGCAAGAGCTCTAAACGTAGTCCATGGGAATTCAGACTTGGAGCAGATGATTGAAAATGGTGGGACACTGACTTAACACCCTCTGTTGAAGACAACCTGGATCACTTTTGCTGGGGAAAGGAAAAAGGAGGAGTTAGTTTTTACAATGCTTTGAGCACTGGGATTCCCAGAGGAAAAGGGAAAGGAGAGAGCTGGATCTCATCCCTGCTTCCAAGACTGCCTCATGGATTTTACTCAGTAATGTTTAAATGTAAAATGTAAGAAGCCTGAGGAACAGTGAGCAGACTTGCTCCTCCCAGAACAGTCTTTTTTTTTGGTCAGGTTCCATTTTGGATTAATCTGGGACCTGTGCTTACAGTGCATGGTTAGATGTGTATGCAATGGGCCTGTGTTCAGGTGGTGTTAACT
Organism: Pipra filicauda; assembly: GCF_003945595.2. NCBI lineage: Eukaryota > Metazoa > Chordata > Aves > Passeriformes > Pipridae > Pipra > Pipra filicauda. Next base: position 2,758,513 of record NW_024104310.1, read on the forward strand.
CCCACTTCACTGCATTAACAGTCAGCTGTGCTGCTGAGTGGATTGGAATCCCTGTATCATAAACACTTCATGTAGAACCTCTTTCACCTGCCTTTAGATGAGCATTGTTAAAACTGTAATTGTAGCCATTGAAAAGAACCAGGTCAAGTAAATCACAGCTTTAAAAAAACAACAAAAGGACACCAACCAATTAAACAACAAAAGAACCAAAAAACTAAATTTTGGATTTCTGCAGTGATATAAATCTTATTTTAAAATTCACTGAGTATCCTGATCAAGTGTCCATCTTCCTCTTATGACTAGTTCAGATGTCAATGTCCTCATCTAATCAGATAAATCACATGCCCCTGAGTTTGCTAATACTGACCTGTGCATCATTTAGGTGATGAAAAATTAGCTCTTAATCCTCACTTCTCTTCAGAGCTTTAAGAAACTTGCTAAATGGAAGCAAGACCTCCCTGGCTTCACAAGGGTGTGTGTCTTGGATATTCACTAACATAAGTAAGAGTGAGCTTTCCCTGTTTGTTCAAACAGGCTAAAAAACCAGGTGGCTCAGATCTGGGCCTTTCGGCATTACAGGCATCCCTTAGGTCCTGTATCTGTTTACTAAAGAATCTTGGTGCTGCCATAACCTGATGACTAAAAGGATAACTTCTTGAAAGGGTCCTTTTATCTGACAGATTTTCATCTGTGATGCCAGGCATAGACAGGGCATGTTACCTGGATATATTTGTTCAGAGTTTTTTCCTCAGGAAGGCTTAACATTTAATTAAAAGTGCTCTGCATTCCAACATTTTAGTTATTTCTTATGGTCTCAAAGATATCCATACAATACAGAATATCTTGATGTCTTTAGACAATGCAACTGTATATTCACAATTCAGTAAAAGTGCCACAATCAGCATTTTTAAAGAAGAAGACATGCTGGATAACAGCTGGAAAAAATACATCTAATGACTCCGCATATACACATTCTGTTTAGCCCATATCCATTTATAATCACATAATGAATGAAGATTCTGTAAGAAAGTATTCTGGTTTCTTTTGTAATCTCTGGATGTATTTCCAAACTAAAAATTGGATATTGCAGGAATCTGTGGGATGAAAGCTCTAGTCAAGCAGACTTCCAGATGAGCTACTTTAATGTGAGAAACTGTTTTCCTTCCCATCTTACATGCTCTCCCTTTTTTTTTTTTTTTTTTTTTTTTTTTTTTTTTTTTTTTTTTTTAATTAGGTCATATCCTTTTGTGTTCTTGAGTTGCTTATAAATCAGATGAAGTTCAGTGGACCTGGCACTTGTGACCAGTACCAGGCTTGTGCACAGAGCCCTGTGTCAATGACAGGGCTCTGTCACCTTCTCTTGCTCAGACAGGCAGAATGTGGAACGGCTGTAAAACTGACACACTGCTCAATAAGAGAGTGAGAGTGGAGTGTCTTTATCAGGCAGGGGCGAGGGGCTGGAAGTCTTACCTGCTTCTACTCTTAAGTGATTTGAGAAAACCACTTTCCATTTGGCTGTGTTTCTCAGGTTGCCCTTACGGAAGATTTGGGGATTTCACTGGGTGGGGTGAGAAGAAAATGCCAATTATATCACAGCAGCCTTGGTTTCCCACCTGCATTATGACAGAGAAAATAACCTAATGTGATGTCTCTATTTTTCTTCTCAGGGTGACTTCAAGTTTTCGTCTAAACAAAAACACTTTTCCTCTCAACATCTGCCCAACTCCCACAAGTTTTTTGCATTCTCTAAATGTTCAAAAACCTCAGAAAATATATTTTCTTCAGATTAACCCTATCAGAGTTTTACATATTTTATGCCTCCGATGCTATCATTTAAATATATATATACATCAGAAGAGTCTTATCAGATTTGTGTTCAGATCTAGCCTCCTCTGCTGGATATTTATAGTCAAACTCAATTCATTAGGGTTTTTTTCACTAATACAGCATTATTAATTTATGCTTTCTGAAGTGCATATATAAATGTTTGGTTATAAATATTATCATGATTAGTTTGTATCCTAGAAGTCAAACAATATCTCTAGAACATTCACTTATGCTTAATTTAGAAGTATAAATCAAACTACACTGTGTAAAAAAAAAAAAACCAAACGCTTCTAAAATTGAAAGAATATTTGTGTTCTTGCAAACTTTTGAAATCCAAAAGCTGAGTTATTTGTATTTTTTTCATTTCTTTGGAGAAATGTATTTACCTTAAGTAAAGATGGTATAGCCTGTATTAGGTATTTAATGACACAACTGTATTAATTTGATCTGAAATTCAGAGTTCACTCATGCTAGGTATGTAGGGAGGTCTCACTAACATTAAAAAAAAAAAATCTAAACATATGCCTTGGGAAATGCCTCTTTATTCCAAGATGCAAGTATACTTTCCTGCACCAAGAGACTTCTGAAGCCTGGCTGATTCCTGTTTAGGTATAAGTCAGTGTTTTCCACAGTTGTCTGAGGCAAGCAGATACACTACTTTCATTCTGATTCAGGAACTGCAATTTAAAACGATTGGCTTTATATAGTAACGTTATTTAACAGTTATTTAACATCAGCAACGTAGTTCTGAAGTTCTGAAAATACTTGATCATACTAACCAGAAGCTCTGGAGCACTTGAAATGATTTTTCATAGACTGACTTGGAAGACAGGATTTCTGTCTTGGGAGTGTAAGGTAAAAAATTAGGACATTAGAGCATATGTCTTTCCCTGAATTGAATTTGCTGTGTATTTGCATTTACATAGGGCAGTGCAACTAACAGCATAGAAGTAAACTTTCTAAAGTCATGCTAAGGCATGTAGCTTGTCCCCAGTTTACCCCTTTATCCAGGGTTGGGGTGTGAGCACTGTGGCAGCTTAAAGTTTATTTAGTGGTGTGGTGTGTGTTTGTGGTGGGGTTTTTTTGTTTTTAACTTAGCGGTCAATTGAAAGACTCAGGACAGTCTTCAACCTGTGTACAACTACGATTTCTGTACTTCTGTTTTCCTTTTTTAGCCTTTCACCTTATCCTATGCAGAATATCAAAGTAATCTATCCTTAGCTCTTGAATTAGAGTTGTGTTCACAAGAGAAAGTGGGGCTTTTTTTTTTTTTTTGGTTGTGGGTTTGCTTGCTTTTTTGTTTTGTTTGTTTGCTTAGTTGTGAGGTTTTTTGCAAGAAAAGCATAAGGTTTTTTGCCCTTCTGTCGGCTTTTCTACTGGAAATAATACAGAATCATATGACTAAATTCACTTGACTCAGAAATCATTCATGTATTATAATCTGATATTTGCAGAAGTCCATACCTAAGTAAGAGGTGTCTAGCCAGTCTGTCCAGCTCAAATTGTGTTTACCTAATAAATTGTGATTTTAATATTATTATTGTTTTGTATGTCAGAACACAAAATGTTTTGGATTAAGATTTAAAAAAAAAAAAAAAAACAGAGCATAAAGTCAGACACTTTTGGATTTTTTTTTTGGTCCCCTTTGTCTTACTACTTAATCCTAAAAGATTATTTTGTGAAATGAGTTGCTGGTGAAAATGACTAAATTAAGAATTCAAGGTGTGTCTAGCACAGTATTTTAGAGGGATTACACATTTTAACATAAAACCGTAAAGGAGAAACTCATAAATCACTTTTAACCCTTGCAATTCTTAGGATAACTTTTCTGAATCCGTTAAAATTTAAACAGGGAAAAATAAATTTCAATACAGAAGAGTCTCTGCATAATTTGTGTCATTACCACTGCTGTATCTAAGAGAATAACTGCTTCCACTGTAATGTGTTTTCCCTAGACACATAAGAACTTGAATCTCTGGAACAAGCCATATGAAGGAAGCTCATTCCTTTCTGACAGTACAAAACAACCTCCCTCAAACCCTCTGTGCTTTCAGATACATTTTAGGCAAGAGAATGGTAAAATGGGCTCTGTCTGTCCAGGTGATGATGTTGGGACAAATGTTGAGTTCTGTAAAATAATAATCCTAAGTCATTCATTCCTCTTGCACTTTCTGGTCCTCCTATATAGGCAAGTGCCTCCACTATCTCTAAGAGCTTAGCTATAGTTGGAAAAGTAGGAATCTGGCTATAGCTTTTGCTCTCTTTACTTCGTGTCTTCTCTGTAAGAGAATTGCTGGCTAGTGATTTTCCTTCTCTTTTAGATATGGCTCAGTGGCATATCCAAAAAGTTGAGGTTCAGCTTAGTTTCCCTGAGGATGCTGGACTTGACTTTTGAGTATGTATAACTGAAGAGACATCCCCAGAGAAGATTACACCATTAAATTGGCATCTAGATCCTTTCACTTGTGGAAAAAAACATTGCCTGTTATATATATACTTGAAATTATAACACCCCACCCATACACAGTGATATGTAATCAGTCTGAAAGCAAATAAGAACTCCTTCATTTATAGCCTAGTTCAGGCACTAGTCTTGTAGGCAAAAGTTTTAAAATATAGCATATGACAGTTTTACTATTTTGGGTGAGTATTAAATTGCATATATAGTTGTATCATTTTCAAATCCTTTTTGCACAGCTTTTATTGTTCAGACTGTTGTATTCTGCAGCTTTCACAAACTAGATCACATGAAGAAAGAGGGCAGTGGCCGTAAACTGCAGATAGTGGAGACATATAAATTCCAACACGGATCTTTCTGGGTGGCTTTTCTTCTGCTATGTGCAGTTAGGCTTTTGTCAGAGTTGTTAATGTATCTGATGGCATTCCCACCTGGTACTCAGGGCAGCTCCATAAGCAGTGGTGCCGATACCAGTGAGGGGGCAGTGCAGCTACAGAGGAGAAAGAGCGGGTGGCAGAGCAGGGAGAGGGACCAGTGTCTTAAACCAACATTGTTACCAAAGGCAGCACAGCACAAAGTGAGAGCCTGAGAAATGACAGAACTACTGTTCATTTCAGCCTGTCTTGGTTCTGTTGACATTACCTGCTGCAAAATACTGTTGCCTTGTGATTTCCTGTGTGTAGTTTTAAAATGTGAAACCCATTGATCACATGGCAATTCCTTATCCAGTTTTAGGTACAGTCACTTGTGACAAAGCATTAAAACTTTGGACTGTGTTGCAAGAAGGCCGACTTCAGTGCCTCTGTTCTGAATGCTGAGGATACAGCTGGTTCTGTAATGCTGCACTACTGGTCATTTCTAGTAAGATACTGCTCATGAGAATAGCAGTTGTTGGGCTTGTAGTGGAAAAGTTACATGCTCATTTTTAGCACGAGCTTCTTGTCTTACCAGGCTGTTGTATCTCCAAATTTAATTTTTTTTTTTTTGGCAGTTTTGGAATCTAAAGGATTATGCTTACTTACATTCTGTTGAATAGTAACAGGAACACGATATTAAATGCAGTAGTATCTCATCTCTTGGTATTCTGCAGCGTAAACTGAAAGTGCCTACAAAAAATAAAAGGTAACTGAAAGATTTGACCATGCAGTACATGTACCAGAAACAAAAATTTAATTTGTTTAACATATATATAATCTCCCTTCATTAAGTCAAGAATTGAGGAAGAGATTTACTTGGTCACTACTTCAAATTATGATTCAGAGAACTCCAAATAAGCTTTGTACCTACTGCATCTCAACCATGAACACCTGAAATAACTAAATGAATATATTGTACCATTCTTTTGAGATACCAAAGCTGTGAAACACTAAATTATGTTTCAAAAAAGTCGCAGAGGTTATCACAAAGTCATTCTACACCAGTTTTGTAGTGTGGTGTCTGAACTGTTTATGTGTGACAGTTCCATTATCTCTTTTAACACAGACAGTTGACACAAGTAAATAAGGTGAAATTCACTGTGCGTTACATTATGGTTGAAATCTTCCAGCTATTAAGATAATTTCTGTATGCATCTACTTACTATTGTAATGTGACATTTTATAAAATAATGAGGAACCTCTAGTGTCATATTTGCCTACATTTATCTCATTTAAATTCAAACTCCAAGTATGAGATGATTTAAAAGAATATAGCTATCTAGTGTCGTAAAACATATACAAGAAAGGTAGCTGAGAAGTAAATTTGAACAGTAGCATCACCACCAAATGTAGAACAGGAATATACATGAAAAATCCATTAAAGCTTATCCAGATATGGTAATTTCAGAATGTGCCTTTTTTAATACTTGAGTATTGAATGTGTGTGCGTGGAGATATCAGTGACGTTTTTCTTATCAGTTCAGAATAGTTAGCATTTATGGAGATAAAAAAAACCCAGATCAACAAAATTTATGTATAGATAAATGATGAGTTAGTAGAAGGGTATGAAGTAGTCAGAATGACAAAAATTAAAAATTGCAAGTATTTATGAATATGAAAGTCAGTGTATAGTTTAGCATAATACAAAATACAAATAAATTGTAATACAAAAAAGGAGAATAAAAATGTTTTAAAAAAATTTTTTTAGATGTTGAACAACTGTCTCCTAGAATTTTATATCCTTATAATATGAAATTGCTTGATTCCAGAAAGCACCAAAAATGATATGGGATTTAACCTGCATGGACTTTATGTGCAGCTCTTTTGTGATGATGATTGGTGTTAAAATGTGAGACAATATTAAACTCATGTTCAAAAAACTACAATTCATGCTTAAATAAATGACTGGAAGTCTTTCTTTAACTCAGATAGGCCTTAAGCTGCAAAACTAAATAAATACTAAAATTTGTAAAAACTTGTCAAATGGTACAGAAAACCTGCAAACCAAAATAGCAAGTTAAGTTTTTGGGCATCACGAACACGAGTTAGATGAGAGGAAAAGAGACCTCTGTCTGTAGCTGCATGGAGCAAGTTGTTGTAAATTTGCCCCTAATGCTCAGTCTGAATTTAGGACTTCTGAATGTATATTTAAATGGTTATATTTACCAGCTACATAGCTGATATATAAAGTGCTTTCATTTAGTTCTTTCAATTGGTTTCATATCATAAAAAATGAAGTCATAAAGAAATGCCCCAAATGTTAAAGATCTAATTTCAGCAGTTTGCAAAAAAAAAAAAACAAAACCCACCAAAACAAAACACAAACAACCAAAAACCAACAAAAAACGCCAAAACACACACACACACACAAAAAAACCTCCCAAAATGAAAAAACATAAAACCATCAGTTCAAAATGTTATATTCATTATATTTCAGTTACTTTACCTTACAGTTAAATTGTTAAAATAGATAACACAGCACTTTGGTTCACCAAATTAGTTTACGCTTACTGATCTTTTACTGACAGCCTGCAAAGAGTATTTTGGTCATTATGCAAAACATACCAATTCTACATTAACTGCTGTCATAGTGCAGCACTGATGTCTACAGATGTAATGTGTTCATTTTGGTAAAAGCTACAAAATGGAAAAAGCTAAATACTCCTGAATATTGTAACTGAAAGGAAAGTAAAATGGAAACATCAGTCTGTTTATGTTCTATGCCTTTTCCTGTCACCACCTTTTACAGAACAGACATTATGGCTGATGTTGCATTGTTTTCAAATATCACACTTTTCATCTTACTAGCAATTGAATTTAGTTAATTTTGAGGACTAATCATCTTCTGGTACAAAATATTTAAACACAATCTATTTTATTAGCAAAACATTAAAAGCTGATGAGTCCAAGAGTTTCAGGCCAACACTCCTTCTTAATGCATACTGTCCTCTTTGTATCCAAATGTTATTGTCTGTTCTGCTTGCTCTGCACTTTTCTCAAGCCTGTGGCAGGGTTAGAAATGCAAAGGTCACTTAAGGATAAGTTTGTACTTGATTATTCTTTCTTTACAGTTCAGGGTATTTCCAATACTTTGCTTTTAATTATGTTCATTATGTATTGTTTTCCTTTCATCAGCAAAAGTGAAGAGTTATGTTTAATGGCCTTATTTTTTGCTTAGCTGCCAGGTGTTTCATTTTCATTTAATGTTTCAAGTCAAAGTCAATCTATGATGGCATATTGCTTTGAGGTGTTTTATTTTTTTTGTCTGCTAATTGGATAAACTAAATTATTTAGTATTTCCGGGAAAACTGTAGATGTTTTATGGGAAATTTATTTTAAGATTACATTTTCTAGTTAGTGTGCGTTTTAAGCTTTAAAGTTAGAGTATAAAGTGATATAATGTTTAAATATTTGGTTCTGATGTAACTACTGACATACAAATGAATACAATGATATTCCTTAGTTCATGCCACTCTCTTTAAAAAAAAAACCAAAACCAACAACAAACAAAACCCAAACCTTCCTAAAAAAACCAAGTCTCATTCTCCTTAGCAGCTGTCTTCCACTGCATTACCCATTTGCAAAACAGAGAGAATTTCTGGTCCCAGAGAGGTTATGAAGCCAAGCTGCTTGCAAGTTAAACAGTTTGGGAGACCTGCACGGAAGACACATGCAAATAGTTGGCTTGAAACTGCTGCTAACAACTGCATGTAGTAATATTTCATCCAGTGTCTAGTAGTTGCTCAAGGTTCAGGATGGTATTATTATTATTATTATTAAAGAGGTGATGAGATTAAAAAATGGCTTTTGTTTCTATTACAGAGATCAGATTTCCAAAATTGCTAAGCAAACTTAGGTTTCCCTAAATTTTTTTTGTTATATCTATGTCCTATTTCTTAAAGTTCTATTTCCCAGGAGTAGTATGGGATAAAGAACAAGTTCTGTCTACCAATTCTCATATATCAGTACAAAACTACAGTATGTTGCTTTAAAAGTGGAGGGGCACTTGAATTCAATCAAAACACAACTTTCTCACATTTTAAAATGGAAATAAGCATAACTTCAAGAAGGTGGGGTTTACTTTAGAACTGGAATTATCTAGTGCAAGAACATAACATAGATGAGCAGGTGGATTGTTCCTTAACTCGGCGGCTCCAGCCCCGGCCTGGCGGGAGCGGAGTTTGACGTTCCCGGGGCTGCGCTGGGATGCCCTGGGGCGGCACGTGCAGGCAGCGCTTGGACCAGGGAGACTCTGCCTTCCTATCCCCTGCATATCGCCGGGTAACGCATCAATTTAATCGACTCACTGGGATGTAAACGAGCTTCCCTAATGAGACATGCTCAGATGAGTTCTACCCTTTGCCTAGGGTGAGCTCGCTTGAGCGGGTCACTGGTAATAAATGCACGCAAGGGTTAAACCAGTTCGCGTGTCTGCGCTGCGCTACCGGACCAAGTTTCTGAAAGCCTCAAAGAAAAGCGTTGGGGATGCGGTTGTGGGGGCGCCCGGTTCTTACGGTTCTTCCTCGTTTTCGGGGAGCTGCTCGTGTTTCTCTTACATGTAGCGCGAATGCGAACTCGGTTCGGCGGTGGGGGGACGGAGCGAGCCCGGGTGCGGGTGAGGGGCCGCGGGTGCGGGGCCGGTCCCTGGGGCGGGGGCGCTCCCCGGGCGGCCCCGCGCTCGGATCCCGCCTCAGCGCGACCGGGTCGGGGCGAGTTCAGCGCCCGGCGCCGCTGTCCTGCGGTCCGGCCCCCGAGCGGCCGGAAAGGTCGAGGTCGGCAATTCCCCGCCTCTCTCGCCCAGGTTTCCCGGAGCTGTCAGGGTCAGGCGCGGCTGTCGGGGACGCTGCCCCCAGTGTGGAGGATTTGGGGCCGCCCAAACCTCCTCGCCGCGGCAGGAGCGGAGCGCGGCTCCCCGGCACGGCTCGGCGAGCGGAGCGGTGCCGCACGCTGATTAAAGCCCCGCTTTACTCCCGGCTGCGCCCCCGATCCCGTTGCCCCGCTGCCGCTCCGATCCCCGCCGCGTTCCTGCTCCCGTTCCGGCCGCTCGGAGCCCGCCGCGCTCCCGCGCCGCCGTGCCCGCGCGGCGCGCGCTCCCCCCGGGCGGCGCCGTGCCCGCGCCTTGCGCGATGCAGTGTGGGAATGGCTGTGGCGCTGGGGTTGGCTGAAAGAGGCGGCCAGTCGAGGTTTAATGTCCGCCATGTTGGCCGTGGCGTATTGAGCGGAACCGGAGCGGCGGAGGAGCGGAGCCAGCGCCCAGCCCAGCCGCGCCAGCCGGCGCCGCCGGGCCCCGTGTCGGAGTGCGCCCCGCCCCGCCGGGGGAGCCCCGGTCCCTCCATGAGATCGCTCGGCGGGGTCCGGCTCTCAGCTCGGAGCGCTCTTGCTGTCGCCCCCCCCTTCCCAGCCGGAGCCGCCATCGCCGCCTAACATGAGCAAACTGTCGTTCCGGGCCCGGGCGCTGGACGCGTCCAAGCCGCTGCCCGTCTTCCGCTGCGAGGACCTGCCTGACTTGGCCGAATATGCCTCCATTAACCGGGCCGTGCCGCAGATGCCCACGGGCATGGAGAAGGAAGAGGAGTCGGTACGTGAGACCCCCCCCCCCTCGGCCGGGTCCCACCATCCCCCCCGCACCCGGGCCCCCACCTTCGCCTCTGCGCAAGCACAAAATGGCCGCCATCTTCTCCCCACTCTCCCCGCCCGCCGGGAGGGGGGGGGACACCCTGGGCGGGAAGGCGCCGATCCCGGGGGCCCCTCACCGCGTCCTCCCCCGGGGCTCCCTCACAGCCCCCTCGCCCGCCACGCGCGACCCGCGGCCGCCGGCGGCCCCTCGGCGGGGGCCCGAAAGGCACAAAGGGGGTCACGTGACCGCGCGGGGCGGCCGCCATTTTGTGTGTCGGTCCCTGGGCCGGGCCTGGTGCGGCAGCCGCGAGGCGCAGACGGGGCCCGGCGGCGGCGCCGTGCCCGCGCGGCCCCGCCGGGGGGCGCTGCCGAGCCGGACGGGGCCGCGGGGGGCGCGCGGCGGCGGGAGCGCGCGCGGGCCCGGCCGGCCTCAGGGGAGCGGGACCTTCCTCCCCTGCCCAGAGATGGGGAGCGGATGGGGTTCCGCTTGGGTTTACTTGAAAACCCTAGAAGCACCTTCAGACGTACTTAGAGGTCTGTAAGGTGTAAGTAAAATTGTGATGGTTCCTCCGAAAGTCGGTTCTGAAGCACGACTGAGAGTGAGGAAATCCGTGTTGGGAGGCTAAAAGTCTGTCGTTTCCCGCTCGATTTTGCTGTCTCAGTGGAGGGTGAAACTTAAACCTTTTTGAACTTCGGGATCGTTTAATCATTTGCTCAGCACTTTCCAAGATAGGTGAAACAATCACTAGCTGTTACTGCTGAAGATAAAACACTCGGTAGCGGTTGTTGTTGAAGACCCCGGCTCTGAAGTGTGTTGTTACTTTCAGTGTTTATAAATCTTTAGTTATTTCCTTAGTATAATCAGTTTTCCCCGTCTGTGTATTAAGCACAGCAAATAGGGGAGAACTGTAGAAATAGTTACATAAGCAGGTTTTGAAATTTGGTGCTAAGAACAAAGGTGATAGTTTCATAGTCCTGAGTTTTTCTAGTTGTCTGACTTTCCTTGTCTGTTAAAGGTGGCAGCTCTGAAGTTTCTGTTTGAGTTACCTTTATTTTAAGAGAGGTATCATCTTTAAGTGGAGTTTTCTGTCTGTGGCAGTACTACTGTAAGTTAACTGAGTCTGAGTTTTTGTGAAATGTCTTCAGGCAGAGTGATTTCTAGAGAGTAATACTCTTCATGCTGTTGTCCATTCAGTAACTGCTCTCTGAGGCTTTTTGAACATAATTCAGTATTTCCAAGTCTTGTGCAAGTCATAAGTTGCTTTAAACATCCACTAAAATGTACATTGTGAAGTGTGGTGATTTTGTTTTTTGTGTTTTCGTATTTGTTTTTAATTGGTAGGTTGGTGTTTTTTATGGTTTTGTTTTGATGGTGTTTATTTTTGTAGAGGTGCTCAAAACTTTAGCATTGTATCCATTGAGGAATAGGTAGCAGTGCTTAGAATGCTTGTATTTCTTTTTGACACAATAGATATGTTCTGAATTGAAACCCGAAGATTCTGAATATAAGAGAAAGCACCCTTAGTTTCCTCTTGTACCAGAATTTTAAGTTTTGTTGTTTGCTGTGATGCTTGCTGAGTTTATTTCTCAGTTCAAGTGAGCGAGTGGGCATTTATTTATGTAGAAATGTCAGATTGCTGTCTTTTACTGCTTGCCTGGCAGTTACAAGTTTTCAGACTAGAAAATTACATGGGCTGTCTGTATAGTCTCCCTAAACCTAGAGAGATATGTCCTAGCTAAGGAAAAGTAGTAATGGGAAAGGGAAAGATATTAAACATTATTATAAGGTTTGTTTTTGTGGTTAATGCGATGCTTTTGTTTCCTAAATCTAGCTTCGAGGGTTAAATTTCAGAGCAGTAGGCGTAAGTAGACACTTTCCTTAGTTAAAGTTTGCTCATGCCTGTATTTGAATATGCACACAAGCACACACCCCCAAGAGAAATTAGTTTGCCATCAGTAGACACGGGTGTCTTTCTGAATCCCTTTCGAATCTTATGTGAAATAGTTGATATTAAACTCTTCCTCCTTCGTGTTTCTGCAAACTTGCTAAATTTCCTTCCTTCCCTCTTGTTGCCCTAAAAAGCTTTCTCTTCAGTTTTATGTTGGTGTTGACAAAAGAGAGACACAATTTTATGACTTAAGTCACGGCAAACCTCACAGGTTTAATACTCTTGTGTTCTGTTTCCCAAACTTTATGCCATGCAGGATTTAGGAAGGTTAGTAGTTGTTTGTGTTATGTAGCAGCTGAAAACCTGAGTTGGAGGATTTTTTTTCCTAATACGAAAATGATAGATGTTTTGTATTACAAACAGATGGCAAAGTATCCGTAAGAGTCTGGAGGAGAGGGCGGCTTCCACTAGTGTGAACAAGCATTTATAACTTTTTATAAATAGAATTCTAGCAGTGCTTTGAGTTTTGCATAAATGTAATTTTAAATGAACACATATTTGGAGCTAAGAGCTCTCCTCTTGACTAAATAACTTTCCCTAGGGAAAAATGCAATCAAAGAGATTTAATATTCAAGCATCAAGTCACAAGATATTTAAATGACTAATTACTGTTTTGATGCACAAAAAAGAATCTTATTTTGCTTCCCTTTCATCTTATCTTTCTCCCATCCTGTTCCTACAAAGAATAAATAGGGAGAATAGCGCATCTTCACTGTTACAATTGAAAACTTCAGTTGAGCGGTGATGTTCTGTAAGAGTCTTCTGAAGGAAAAACAATGTTGCTAAGTTGACTTGAGTTCTGAAATACCCAGCTGATACGAGGGATATAATAACTCTTAAAGAAGTGACAACTAAGGGCCTTAAAGTGATTAACAAGTAGACTGTGCTTTGCTTCAACCATGGCTTCAGGTAATGATTTTGTGTGGAGGTAGAAGACTAGTAAAAAGCTCTTTGGCAACACACACAGTGGTACTGGAAGTTACCGTCTGATCCTGTGTTCTTACAGTTGGTTTAGCTCTCAGGTTTTTGAGGTAAACACGTTTGTGGCTGTTGCTAAGTCTGTTGCTAAATCTAAGAAACTAAAAAGTATCAGGAGACATATGCATGTCAAAAAACCCAAATCCTTCAAAATGTAATGACATTTGTTATGTAACACTGAACATCTCCTGTATTGTCTAAAAATCCTGGTTTTGAGCAAAACGCATCTTAAAAGCTGTAATTTTGAGAACCAGACAATAGACCGCTGTTAATAGTAATTTAATGCTAGGAAGTCAATTTAATTGATAACTGCCTGAATAAACAAGTAGGTGGATTGGATTTGTTTATCCTTTATAAAGGACTTTTTAAAAGGTGTTAATCTGTGTAGCCTGTGGTTTTCTGTTTTTGAGGGGGATGTTGCTTTTTCTTTAACTGGAAATTCAGATTCTAGACTGAAAGGAGAACAGCTGGAAAAGCAGAGCAGAGGTAAATTTAGTTAAGTGGGATAAAAACTGAAAAAATAAGACAGTCTGAAGCTTTTTGAATGTGCTCATTAACTTATGTTTTGGATACAAAGTGTGCATAGGCATCCTAGATTTGACGGCCTCCAACCAAACTAAGGGAAACTACGTTTGTTTTCCTTGCATCCTTTTGAAAGGAAAGGAGATAAGACACACTCTGCATCCTCAGCCTCTAGATTTGTATACAAAGAAATAAAAATGTAGGAGAGGGTTGAGACTTCGTAGATAAGTAAAAATGGAAAATAACTGAATATAGTTGGGTGGGTTTTTTGTTGGGGCTTTTTTTTCAGGTTTTGTTTTTTTTTTAAGAGAGTTAAAGGAACAAAGCCATTTGTTTGAAGCACCTCATGTCAGCATTATAAGGCATATTTAAAATGTTGGGAAGTTAGAACTTCTCAGTTGAAGCAGTGCCTCAGCAAAGGTTAGTGTGTGAGCAGAGATACTTTTAATTAAGTCCCATAGTATGTATCAGAGGTATTAATTATCTAATAGGAAAATATGTCTGTGTTGATGACATTTCCACAGTTATGTGGGTATGGGAATTATCATGACTTTGAGGAGTTTTTTGGTTTTTTCTAGAGTGAGTTTGTTATCCTGATGTAGATGCCGATGGTACCATGGTCTGCTAAGGTTTTGGATGTTAGTTTGGGTTTTTGTCTTGTGCATGTTCAAGTTTGTATAGGTTAGATGCATTTTTCCCCTCGGGTAAACTTTTTAAAATCCCATTGTCTCTGACCTTGGTGTTGAGGCAGGGGAGAGAGTCCTGTCGTTTTATTGAATTATTCTTAACTCCCTCTTCTGACTAAGATCCTGGTCTGATGGTGAATCGTTGCCCTCACCTTAACACTGAAGTGGCTGCTTGCTTGTCCTATTACATTTCTGCCAGAGTGATTTCAGAGTTTAAAATTCGAGCTTACTTTCTATTTTTAGGTAGTGTTGCTGGTCACAGAAAGAAGGATTAAGCACCCAAAGTTCAAAATTATAATTGCACAGAATGAATCTGTTCATTCAGTTCTTACTGTTTTTCTTTGTAAATGTGTCATGGTGTAACTGGCAGGTTGCACAGCAGGTGGAATTAAGTCTATCTGTGTAATTATCGTCTGGTTACTGTCATACTCTGTTACCTGGTGTTTGAGCAAACCCTTGAAATAGTTTAAACTGTGCTTTTGATCTCTTTAAATCTGCAGTTGTATTATCTTCCCTGCCCTGCCTTTGGGGATGCTTAAGAAAAACGTACTTGATAAAATTTCATTATTAGACATAATTTTTTTCCCCCTTCAGTATGACCTGTCAATATTTCCTAATGCTATAGAAAATCTGGTGAAGATAAGCTAATGTTCGTTCAAATGCTTCAGAAGACTTTAAACACATTCTCTAATAGGATGTGTCTTAATTTAGTGAAGCACTACTTGGTAAATTTTCATTTACCCAGTTTGGGCAGCCTCAAGGATCACATCTCTCCATAGAACTGCCTTGGGCACTGCTGCCAGAGATCCCTTCCAAGCAATATCTGCCCAGAAAAATATGCCTTTCTCCTCCCAAATCCATATTGGAGGTGTTGGCAGGCTACCATATCCAGGTTCTCTTGCTGCTGAAACAGCTGCTTTTAACCCATCAAGGGAAAAAGCTGGTAAGAAATGTACAAAAAGGCACCCATGTTACCATCTAAGCTCTGATGAATTTAAAAATGTATAAAATGTGTAGCTGAGGTGTAGCGAGTCAGTGTATGAACAGTCTTAACTTACATATGAAAATTTAACTAAAGGTTCTATAGGTTTTTTTTATTACATTCTTGCCAGCATAAGAAACTGCATTCTGTGAGTGCTTCCATAAAAGTGTGTGTTTCTAATTCAACAACTGTGTATGTGGTGTCTTAAATACTCTTAAAATAACCACTCCCTTGCTGATGCATGATTCACAGTTATTGGGTATTCTGGAATCTTGTAGGGGCAATCGGAATCACATGAATGTAAAATCATAGCAGGGACTGTAACTGAATCAGTAGTTTCAAGTCTGGATTTTATTTTTTTTCTTTTATGTAGTATCAGAAAACTCGCTATGAAGTTTTTTGCTTACTAACAGAAGAGAATCTTTGCCCCCTTCCCCAATTGTAGTAGTCCTGAAATCCTACAATAGAGCAACTGAATTCCTTTAGTGGTCTCTTCTTAGAAGTCAACAACTGAAACACTAAAATATTTTGAAGCAAATGGGGAGAGTAGAGACACCCCTTTTCACATATTCTTTGATTCAGGAGTCCTATAAACTGGAAGAGTATTGCTTCCTGTCTGTGTCGTGTCCCCCTTTGTCCAGCTTTTCTGCTCACTCATAGCAGGAAGCATTAATTTTATATACCAGTCTAATCTTTTTTTTTTGTGCTCAACTTTAAATACACTTCACTTGTAGATTAGATTTCCAAGAACCTACGTGTTTGATAATTTGATAGGTGGGGAACAGGGAAACAAGGGCTTGTTGCTATTTTGTCTAAAGCAACAGTCTACAGACACCTCAGTTCATAATTGGAAGAGATTTTTCTGTGAGCTGATATAATGACCTGAACTTTACCTTTTAGTATGGTGTTGAGCTTAGTTGCTTACCTCAGATATCCCTGTGGGGAAAATACTTAGAGAATTTTGAGAGAAAAAGTGTGACAGCTTATGACGACTGGGGCCAAATTGCAAGTGTAAGAAAACTCTCATACCATGTCAAAATATTCAAGTGATGAAAAGTGTTTGCTTCATTTTCCCTTTCTCTCTCTCTGTGCCCAGGTCCCAACTATTTAGTGATAGTGACAGCTTCCTGGATATTCCATCTTCAGTTACACTAAAGCTTTCTGTTCTGCTCTCTTTAGTGTTGGAAGTTACTCTGTGCACACGAACATTCATGCAAGTTAGGAAATCTGGCTGATGGGAAGGAGTAGCTTCTGTGGTGAACAATTTATGCACCACCTTCAGCTACCTGAAGAAGTTGTTAATTCTGTGATGTGAAACCCACCTGTGCCAGCAGTGTTTTCCTTTAAAGTGAGAGGGATGATGGTGGCACAGAATTCTGTTACAGATCAGTGCCATTTATTTGAGGCTGGAATGAGATTGCCTGTTCCAGTTAGAAATCAGAAGCAGCAAAATCTGCTGGTTCATCTGGGAACAAGAAGTATAGATTATGCCTTTGGGATTTGACAATGTCCTAGAAGATAGCAGTTCTGTGTAGAAGTTTAGGAATTATGATAGATGTCCTGTTGTTATGCTGTAGAGAAGGTGGGCACTAATTTGTGAGCAGGGGACTGCTATTAAAGTGGTTTGATAAGGTGATGTTAGTGTTCTGTACATGCTGTCAGTTGACCATGTAATAGTGATGAAGATCTGTACACCATGCTCTAAAGTAATGCTGAAACTACTGAAGCTCTCAGAAAATAGCAGGAGTTGGTTAGCTATGTCAGAGGCTTCTCCAGGAGGTTCAAATTCTGTTTTGAAATTGTGGAGGATATGAATTAGCAAACTTTAGTTTGTTTATTGTCTATAACATTTAATATTGAAAGAGATTTTTCTATTTGAAAGCAGAATAATTAGGACACTTTAAGTAATCTTAGTGGCATGAAACTGTGTCAGGGAATGTTTAAGCTGACTAGCAAAGAGAGTGGTTGGGCACTGGAACAGGGTCCCCACAGAAGTGGTCACAGCTCCAAGCCTGTCTTGAGTTAAGGAAGCCTTTGGACAACGCTCTCAGGCACATGGTGTGATTCTTGGGGTTGTCCTGTGCAGAGCTACTAGTTGGACTTGCTGATCCCTTCCAACTCAGAACATTCTGTGATTCTGTTCTCTAAGTTATAATGTATACAGCAGCAATTTATTCCATCAAAGAAAGCTATATGTGGACTGCTCTTAAGGAATCATTTGAGCATACATACTCAAATTATTTTTGTCCTGTTCTTGACTTCCCAATAATTGCACATGGGGAAGATATGGAACAGCAGTGGCTTTCTGCATAGCAGAGTTCACTGGAGACCAATTGTCCATGTTCAGACTTGAGGTGAAAAAGATTAGACTTACTTAGTACTCATTTACTTAAAAATCTGTCTCAAATTGTTTACACTAAGCTGGGGAAAGGGGGAAAGACACCCACAAATACAACTTTGTTAGCAGTATTCTTAATAGCACAAGAAGTAATGGAACTGGCAGGGGTTTGGAGTTGAAGCAGAGGAGCTGTAAGTCATTTTAGAGCCAGACTTGTATGGAAAGGCTTTACCTCCTGGGAATTTTCACAGCTGGTCTTAAGGAGGATCCCCATAAAGTTGTCTTCCTGACTGCTTTGCAGCTTTGATATATAATGTATTTCAGCAAATGATTGGGTATTAATTGTATGCAGAAGAATATTAGTAACATTATTAATGGGAAGGGGCAATAGTTCATAACCTTACTGTTCAAGAATCATGGTGATATGTCCTTGGTTTTCTTCCAATTTTAATAGCTAACATTCTGTATTTATTCCAGTAAGGTTTTAGTTGTTCGTAGGAACCTGACTAATATTAATTTGTCTCAGGTAGGAAAAATGTGCATCGTAGCAAGCCCTTAAATCTGCCAATGCTTTCGCTAAGTAGACCACTTTGATTGTAGCTCACCACAGGTGATTGTGCCCTGATTATATGATCATATCCCTCAAAAATACATATGCAGTTATTTATCAATTTGTAGAGAGTATTTGGTCTGAGTTTTGAATACCTGTAAGTTAATACATTATTTTTTCAAGTTTTTGTTTTAAAGGAACAAGTACCTGTATATGTGCAGGAATCTACTCTGCTAGAGCAGAACATTCCAATTTGCAGGCCATATAGGTATATGTAATAAGTTACTTGTTCTTTTTACACATTGCACTTGTAAGAGGGAAAACCAGCTTTAATGTCAAGGAACACATCAAATGGCATCAGGCAGAAAATGCTGGCTGCTGCTCTTGTGTCTGTGTATATACTCTTCCTGTTTAGTGAGTACGCTCTGCTCTCCCTTCCACCAGTCCATGTGTATTTCTGTGTATTTAGCTTTATGTGCTGTTCTGGGAGGATCTTTCCGGTTAATCAGATATGTGAAGGTGAATTGAATGAATTGAGGATGCAATAAAACTTTGAAAACTTTCTGGTCTGTCATTTTCTTCAAGCACAGGTAGGTAGCTCGAGTGAGAGAGGAAACGATCCTCTTAAAGCTTAAGTACCACTCTTAAAGATTTGTTTCCTTTATATTTAATCAGGAATTACAAAATTATTGCTTTTTGAATTGGAAGCTTTCAAGAGGGTGTTGTTGGAAAGGATTGCTTTCCAATATCCGTTTGAGTTCATACCTTTATATCAATTTCAAGACTTCAAGGTTGTTCCAAGTCATAAATAGAAATCAGTTAGAGATCTTGAAGCCTTCCTGGAACACTTACAAAGCTTACATTCGAGGAGAGAGATTTGTAGTAAAGGCTACCCTATGCACACATTTAATGCTACTGTCTGTTTTTTGTTATGATTTGAAGCACTGTAGTGTTCAGGATTTTCATTGGTCAGATGTTCAATGCAAAGCGTGACTGCTGGGAAGGTGTTAGCATGCAAAGAGGAATTCTGCATCGGCTTTTTTTTTTTTTCCCCAGATTTCCCTTTTCAAAACTCAAGGATTTTGTGTCAGGCTGTGTTGTTATGAAAGTGTAATGATTGTGCATTAATGATGCAGAACTTCTTTAGGAAGGTGAAGAAGGGTGCATGTTGCTTTTCTAAACTCTTGATCTGCAGTTAGGCTCACTGAAAATGCTTTTCTTGGCATAGGCGTGGAAGCACTTTATATGACTTGATTTTTTTTTTTTTAACTCTTTTTTCTATTATCATTCCTCATGTTAATCTGTCTACATAGTATGGAACATATTTCCTTCCAGGCGTTTTGCAGGATTTAATTATTTGAAATGTCCCATTTTTGCGTGTTTCTAAATTCTCTAATTTTGTTCTTCTTCTTAAGTTTCTTTGATCACTGGTGATAAAATTGGATTCCTGACTTCCCTTGTGCTTTTATGTTTTTCCTTGAGAAATGCAGCTTTTAAATGCGTGGTAAAGTCTCCACCCCTCCACCCCCAGTTCTGTATTAGTATTTCAGCAGGATATGTCCTGTGTGCCTTTTTGATATTTGATTTTTCTCATTACTTAAAATACAAGAAAGAGAATTCTGAAAAGAGTGGCAGAAAATGGTTTCAGGGAGAAGATTGTGCAGTGTTGTGATATGACAAGATTGACAATTCACTAACCTAGATATGATACATCTCATAAAAGAGCTGAATTTAAGACAACAGGGGGGTTTTATTGGGAAGTTTAGGAGTAAGGCTACAGGTAAGAGCCAGCATGGGTTTGGGTCCTGCGGAATGTTTTGTGTTTTGTACGGACTCCTTTAAGCAGGTTACTTGTACAAAAGTGTTGCAGCATTTGGATACTTAGGGATGCATTTATGCACTCTAGTGTGTTTCTCGACGAGTTTTTTTTTTACTGTCATGTTTTCTTTGCCAAACATGATGACCTTGTTTGCCCTTCTCTTGCTATTTATCTTGTCTAGTTAGAAGAAAGTTGTTATTAATATTAGTGCACTTGCTCTGTTTTCTGATGATGATGCTGTGGTCTCAAAGTAGGCCAAATAGTAAATGAGACTGCTCAAATATTAGGATTAAAGGTAGTTTAATACTCACAGTCCCTCTTGGGGACTAACTTCATAGTTAGAACTTTAGGTCAATAGGCAAGACTTTATTTTCTTAGTGTATGTGTGAGGGGAAGGAACTTGAGCTACCAAACCTGGAGGAAAACAGGTTCCCTTTTTTTGTCAGTAATATAAGGTGTATTTTGTGAGAAGGAAATGTGAGTGGGAAATCTGTGAAAGATGCGTATTTACAAAGCACTTCTGCCTAACAAATCCTTAACAGGGCTGTAGGATAAGAGTGATTAACAGAACTTTGTTGCATGCTCATGCTTTCAACCTTCCTCTGAAAGAGAGGTATTTCCTCTGAGGTATTTTATCCTGCATAGGTGTTTAGAAATGAGCTTAATGGTAGCTAAATATTGAAAACAAATTTTACATGTCTTGGACTGGAACCAAAAGCAGTGAGGTTTGTTGTAGTTAAACCCTTACATCCGGCCTGTTTTTCCATGGCATCTGTACTTCACTACAGAAGGACCTTGTGCTGGTAGATGGTAGTTGTGAAATGTTTTCTTTGAGGGCTTCAGGTGGTTGGAACATGGGCTACAGAATGTCCTAGAAATAAAGACAAAACTTAGCATTAAGTACTGGAAGAAAGTACTGGTGAGTAAAGAGAAGCTCTAAAGGGCTTCAATTACGTTTCTATTGCTGAGGAAAGAAACATCTACTAGCTATAATTTTTTAAGTGTTGATGACATGGGTATGTTGTGGAACAAGTCCCATCAGAAAGTAACAGTTTTGTTATTGTATGGCAGGATAGCATGAAGTTCCAAAGACATCCAGAAGCAATTCATTGATATTTCTATTGGTAAACAAGAGCCTATAAAAAACTCAAACTTATGAAACCAAGTCCTCAATCTCTTCATTAGTGATTCATTTCAGCCAGTAAAAAAGGTCCGGGTGCGTGATTTAGTAACCTGATTATTTTTAAATGCTGAATTCAGAGGTTTGCTTAACTCAGTAATTGGAAAAATTAAAGTAGTGAGGTATATGAAATTTAAATTGTAATTTCCCTGGTATAATTTTCTGGAAAATGATAGTTTGAATGTTTTCCAGTGTTAATGTTCTCATGAATATTATTGTCCTGTCTCTCAGTAGAGGAAGTTTGACCTCTTACTTGACCGGTACTCTAGAGAACACTGTATAAGAAGCGGTTTTTTAGTTAATAGAGAGAAGGGGAAGATTTAGCAATAATTTTGCTGTAGAGTGTCTTAGCCCAGATTGTTTTGCACTGTGGTCAGGTGTGTATGTAGAGTTCCCTCCCAGGTGTGTATGTAGAGTTTATACTGGCTGGATGTTTGTTTTGGTTTTGTGGTTTATTCCCACCATTAACAGGGAGAGTGAGCGTGCACAGTTAGGCTGTGATGTAATTTCTCATCAGATGATCGTAGGGCTAAGTGCTGGCTGAGAAGTTAACTCTGGGTTGTTTCAATTCTTTGCTCTTTCACACTTGTTAAATATGAATCATGTATGCACATTACCTGAGAATGTTAGGGTTTGTTGCTGAGAGTTTGAAGGAAGTAAGACCAGCACTTTAGCAGATGGCACTCTGTACAGGTGGATCTGGAATTTGAGGTCCTGAGCCAGCTTTTGGCAACAGTATCATGACGAGGGATGGAGAGAACATCATGTTACTTTGGCTTGCAGTTACTGTAAGCCAAATCAAGCCATTAAATGTGGTAAGTGGTATAAGTGGTAGTTGGTAATTTAATAGTATAATACCTTAGGGAGCTCTGAATTCTGCTCTCCAAGAATGTATGCAGTGTCAAGTTGATATTTTTCAAGATGCAATGTGCTAATAATCTTTTATGAATATGCTTGTTAATGGTAGTGTAGCCAGAAGAGTCCTTGCACAGAAGGGACTTATGAATTAATGAAAAGTACAAATATCTGAAAGCCTCTGGTAGTTTACATGGCTCTGGGTGGTGAGAGGGACAGGTGGAATGTCTGGCATAAGAGGATGCTTTCTGAAGTCCTGTAAATGTGAATTGCTGCTGATAGTTGGGCTGTATCCTTGGACTCAGTATTTGAGAAAGGCACAAAGCAGTCTCTGAAATGTCTGTTGCACTTAATATATTTATATATGTTACGTAGACACATGAAATCATGGATATTCATACCCCTGTAACTTTATTCCCCTGTAACTGGGAATTGCCCATTAAGAATCAGTAGCCGTGTGCAACTGCACATGTGGAAAAGCATCAGGTCTGTGTTGTGACCAGCAGGATGGGGCTCAGCTGACTCTCCTTGGATGTGACATTCAGTAGTCCTGTTTTGTCCCAGTCAAACACTTAACTCTGACTGTGTGCATAGAGAGAATAACAATGGAACTTAAAATACCCTGAGCTTACAAACATTAAGGAAATACTTGTTCTTGTAGGGAACATTTCCCATTCACCCCTGTTCTTCTGTTCTTCCTTCTTTCCTCCCCTCTTCCATATGACTTTACTGTCTTTGTTGCTCAGTGTTTGCACCAGTCTTAAAAGCAGGTTTGGTCATAATTGCACGTAGAAGGTCATGAATTTGAAATGCTAGGTCTATCTTGTGTTTTTAAAGGCAATTTAAGTAAACCTGAAGATTACAAGTCACCATAAATAGCTGAGCTATGAAGAGTAATGATTTGGTGTTTGACTGGTAGTTTATCCTTCAAAACATATTTTTACTGATCAGGAAACTTTTAAATTGGTACATTGTCTAAGCTTTTCAGCCTAATACAGGCTTCTACTCTAAGTAGCATCCTTATTCATGCAGATGTAGCAATGTTCATTCTAAGCCGAGGAAAGTGTCTAAACATGTAGATTTACCACCTTAAGACTTATATGAGTAGCAGGAAATACATAGATAACCTCACCACAGTGGTGCAATCTTTGGAAAATCTATTTTAGGTTATTCAGTATTGCACCTGTCACTGTCACTATTGAAGAAGCACTTTTCCACCTTTGTGGCATCAGACCTGAAACTCTGATCTGTTGGTGGTGTGAATGCAGAAGCTAGGAGTGTTTACATGAAAAGCATTGGTAGGTTTTACTTGCATTTTCATGAATGTACTTTGACAAAATTTAGTTGACTAGAGCAATTGTAAGTAATTGCTAAGCAGGTTTCTTCTTTACCAGATGCCTTATGTAGTGTAACTCTTGAGTATGTCTCTTCTAGCATTTGTACTTGCGGGGTGTTACTTTAGTTTTCCCAAATGTCTCGTCAGTTCTCTTGGTATCTTGCTGTCTTAGTACATGAAAAAGCTCCTTTTACTAAGAGTTACGAACTCCAGTACTTTTTTTCTTTTTTTTTTTCTTTGACAAAAGTTGTAACTTGGGGGAATATGAGATGGGAACTTTGATACCATTGGCACTGCACTGACAGTTATTCAAGGACAGGGTCAGGTATACTCTGCCATCCTCTGCGTGCGTGTGCAGGTCATGTTTCTGCTCATCGCTGTATAACACAATGGAAATAAATTGTTATACAGAAGAATAAAGTGCTTAAATTTTGGGAGTCCCTGAAATTGTGCTTGTTTAGCAGACTAGCTAATAGCTATGGCTTTGATGCACTGAATGCTTTTTCTGCAGACTTGGAAGTGGTTAATGTGAAGAAGTTTTTTTGTTTGTTCATTTTTGAAATCAGATAAGCTTGATAGTTTAAGACAGTGCTCTGGAAGCTTCTTTAGTGTGTGATTTTTATTTTTTTTTTTTTAACTCAACTGTAACATATGGGCTTTCTATGAGGAATGCACATGTAGCTTCCTAAAAGGTGCTTAGACTGTTTAGGTTGTTATGGCAAACTTATTTTTTGTTGTCTGATGTGAGATGCTGAGCCTCAACTCGCGAATGAATGAACTTTAGGCGAATGTTGATACGTGGTTTTCTTTTTAATAGTTTTGATATTTTTCTGTTCCCACATAACTTGAATATTGTATAATGTTCTGTATAAGTATCAAGTTCTGTTAGTTTTTTTAAGGGAATGACTGCTTGAGGTAATGAAACTATACTTTACAGAAGAAGTAGTTAAACCTGACAAGATGTTGTAAATGAAGCCATCTTAGGGGAAGGTACAGCTGGTTTAGTTCTGTGTGTTATAGACGCTGTGTAAACCCCATTCACTCACTGATTTATCTTTTTTTATTATTATTTTTGGTTGGGGGGAAAGGCAAATGAAAACAATAAAGTTGCATATGTGTTGAGTGTCTCTCAAGCCTCTTTAACATTAAAGTTGCATAGTTTGGACTGGCCTACAAAGTTTGTAGAGGAAAGAAATTATTGGACTACTAAACATAAAGACTTCTGCTCCCAGTTTCTGATATACTGTGGTTCATAGAGAACTGCTGTGCAAGTATGGTTGTATTTTTTGTGCTTTCTTACTGTCCTCAGTAGGGATGCCCGTGGGCTCCTTTTTGAGATGATGTTAGGCAAAATGTACGCTTGTCTTGCAGTTAGTGTCCAAAAATGTTTCTGCATTCTTTGAGGAGTTTGGTTACTAGTAATGCCTGGCATTTAGGGTAGCCCAGTCAATCACATTGGGCATTTGTTTATTTAAAGTCCTTGAGTAGTTGCGCAATTTGGTGTTCAGAGATCCAGTGGTCAAGCTCTAGTTAATGTTGAGTTTTGGAGTCTTACTGCAAATTCTGAGGGAAAAAGCAGTAGATCTAGGTAATGTTTTCAAGATCTGTTTTTAATACTTTAAAAAAAGCCTCCAAACCAGCTAAATCCTGTTCTTGGGCTTGTTTTCTTCAGAAGTGTTGATCATATGTAGATCGGGGAAGCTGTTGATCTCTGCAGTTTGTGCAGTGTGGCCTGTGAAAGGGAATGGGTTTGAGCCTTTGGTAGACTAATCCTGGGAGATAGAGGTGCTGCTCAGACTGTGTGTTATTGGCTTTGTTCCTTTTCCCTTTGCCTAGTGTTTTTTGTTGCCTTACCTCTCTTGATTGTGTACTGCTGTCAAGTTGATTAATGGATCCAGATTGAGATGTATCTTACCTGCAAAGAAAGAGGGTTGGTTTACTGAGGATCATTTGAAAACCTGGTCTGAGGAACAAGCCCTATGGAAGGAGTGAGAGACTTACTATTCTTCCATAGTTGATACAAAAAAATTGAGAGAAATGTAAAAAATAATTCACTGAAGTTGGCTTCTTTTTAATTCTGCTATCAAAATTTATAGATTTATAATTTTTAGATATAATTTTTAGATTTATAATTTAGCCTTTAATTTCACCTGGTGTTGTGTATAGTGTCTTATGATGATTTGTAAGTGGAATAGTTGAGACTCCTGTCTGTTGGAACACACAACCCTGTGTGCATCTGCATATTAGTATTGTTCAGAAGAGAGTGAAAAAGAATAGAAATTTGTTAGCTGCAGAGTCGGGCTACCACGTTGCTTGTTAGTCAAGTGACACTGCTTTTTTATCAGTGCTAAATACTGTTCACAGTAGTATCAAGTCCCTGTAACTAATAAAAACGCTGGAATCCAAGTGTAATCTTTTGCCATCCAAAATTACTTGAGTTACAAAGTATTGCTAATGCACAGTACTGTTTTAATCAAGCAGCAAGATATCACTGCATCTATCTTTTAATTTGGGAACTTGATACAGTTTTATTATGAGTCAGCTAATGAAGTTATTTTGAAGTTCTACTTCCATATTCCACATACAAGGGAGAAATAATTTTGCTGTAAAGACTTACTTGGGCTCTCCTAAATGGCTTTATAGTTGAAAACTGATAAGGAAAGGCTGAATTCTAAGAGCTGTTCTCGTTCAGTTGTAGTCTGTATCCTGAAAGCTGTATTCTTGTAAACTGTGTAAAATTTTACTTCACTTTGTGTTAGTCTGATTTCATTGTGGAGGTCATGCCCTGGACTGCCTACATAATACATTAAAAGCATCTTAATATGTTCTTTAGAATCCTTATTTAGGGGGAAATTGTTAAATTATTAGACTGCATTCTGTTTACTGTAGATAACTGAAACAGTTTTCATGCATTGAAGTCTCACAGATGACAATACAGCTGGAATAGCAGGCTGAGGTAAGGAAGGGGCACTGGGACAGGTTTGCAGTGAAGTCTGATGCAGCAAAGGTAGTGAGACAGGCTGAGCTGGTTTAACTGTGTTGGTAATGAGATGAGGCAGTTCCAGTGTTCTCCTAGAGTGTGTCCTGGTCTTTGCATTACCTGTTCATGAACTGATTTAGTTCACAGCAGGAAGAGTCACCCAAGAGTAACTCCCCTTGGGGCTGCCTAGGCTGAGGAGTTCCATGAGAGCCAAAGTGATTACAGAGGAGAGATGGGCAATCTTTGTGGCCATTATAAACACTGAGGAGATGGTTTAGATCCTTCTAGTTTTGATCTTAAATGATGGTTTCCAAACTAAACATTTCAAACTTTTACTGAGTCCTGTGATTCTGAATAAATGTTGTGCAGTGGCAATTGGGCAGGCAGACAAAGCTTTTTAGGTAGTCTGAACAGGACCTGAGTGTAGAAAGACAGAGGTGCTAAATTATGTTTGTGAACTATTCTGCGTAATTAATGTATGTGTTAAATACTAGAGTTTTTCTGATTCCTAGGGTTCCTAGGTTGGATACATTATCTTCTGGCATGTCTTAAGCTGGTCTCATTCATTTCTTTGTCTCTGCCTGTTATGTAAAACATGAAACTGATTTCAGTCTTCTGATAACAGGATAAGCAAATCACTCTCCATTTCTCCTGGTGCTGTCATGGTCTCGGGTACTAATGTTAGATTCTGGGTCAAATGCCCTGTGTGTCCTCCACCTGTCCTCCACCATTCACCAAACAAGGCTGGCAGGTGAAAATTCCATAGAAGTTGTAATTTGCTGATGGAAGTCCGTAAATATAGAAGAAAGATTTTTTTTTTTTTCTTTTCCAGGAAGAGGACAGACTCCTTGTGTACTCTTAGAAGTGTCTGATGTGAGCATGGGGAAAATAGTCTACTACTACAATGCTCAAAACAGTGTGGCTGACCCCATTTCTAACCAGTGTTCCAGATAAAAAGTCTAATAATTAGTGAGGGTTTTTTGATACTTTGTTAATTACAAAACTATGCATTTTTAAAAGTAAATTAGATCACATTTTCACCGAGCAATTGCTGTTTAATCCTGTGTAGCTATTTTAAGTTGGCATTTGTAGCAGAGTTTTAATTATTATAGTGATTACAGTGGAATCCTTCTTAATTGACTACTCATGAGACCGACATCAGTTGATTAACAGAACCAACCTCCATAGTTTTCCTCCACGTTTGGAATATGAAGGGATAGTTTTAGGGTCTGCTGTAAAAACAAGGAAACATGTTTCTCTACTGTGTAGCATGATTCAGGCACTGAGAGGTCTTGGCAGCTTCCGAAGGGAAGATCTACAGCCATGTGGTTTGGGTGAACCTTCAGGCAGCTTCACTTGATACAAGAAGGTGTTCACCCTGTGTCCATATATACTAATAAGGATGGCTACAATTGTTTGTGGGCCAGATGAAGAGCAAGGAAGTGATCTGCTGTCTTCTTCAGGACCCGTCATAGGGAAGAGAGTAAGGAATGCTGCTTTGTTGACCCACCATCTCTGTCCTGTTTGGATCATGCGTGCTTCTTATGACCAGATTTAAACAATTGCTACCACATTATATGATATGCATGTACTCGAGTTCCAGAGGGTTGAAGCTGCATTTATGCTTATCAACAAAACTATTGCCTTGCCATTATCAAAGGCCAAATCTATAAGCTGGTATTCAGGAGTTGGGTTCTGTGTCTCAGTCAAGGATCAGTGTAACTTGGGGATTTATTTTGTGCTAGAATACCAGTTGAAGACTTCTGTGCTTTGCAAGGCAGAATCAGACTGCCTTCATTAGTATGACTTCAGTCAGGGCAACTTTTCAGTGGCAGTTTGGAAACAAATGCTGTAACAAACTTGTCAGAATGTCTTTGTTGTTCGCATGTGTGACTGGATGTGCATGTGAGGCAGGAAAAGCAACAGTGTGGTATGTTTCTGTGATAAGTGCTTCTGTAACAACCTGGGAATCTGCTATTCAGGAACAACTGAAGGTTTTTGCTTTCAGTCATACTGGAAGACACTAGAGCCACTCTGCCCTAAAAAGAAGAGTAATGCAAAGGAAGTATCTCTGAACAGTTTACACTGATCTATGATGGGCTTCTGTGTTCTGGCTGTGTATTCTGTACCTTTGCTTCAGCATTGCTGGTGCTTCCCTGTCCCTAGGTGAGCCCTTTTGATTGGGATGGCAGGTAACTGCCCCTGGAGAGTCCCACAGAAACATTTCCAGTGCCTGAATTGATTCTAGGAAGGGAGAAGGAATTTTGTGAAGGAGAAATAAGGGATGGCATTAAAAAACCCCAACAAAACAACAAAAAACCCCCTTCCTTGTTCTGCATGTAATTCTCTGAAGTTGCTATCCATGCTCTTCCTAATCTTGGATATAAATAGTGTTTGATAAGTTACAGGACAGCTAAGATCTGATGATAGAAGGAGAAAGTGAAGAGCGTGAGCCAGTTTGGTTGTTTTATTCCTTTCTGTCTTCTCTGTGCACAGATTTGTTGGATTGAATCTGGGGACAGATTTTCTCTAGTGTAACTTGACCATCACTCTTGCAAGAGGCCATCTTCCCTGATCATACAGGCTACTGAGATCCTCATATGGCTGAGAGACAGGATATGTATCCTGTAGGTCACTGAGCCAAAGAAAGGTGGAGGTTGGGAAGTGATTTCTGTGCAGTGGGTCACAGAAGTACTGCAGGAGTCCCTTCTGTATGTTATGGAGTGAGTTAGTCTGAAAGGTCTTGATCTGCAACAGGGTCTCATAGCAGCTTGGCTTTATAAAGTCTAGAATCAGGTTGCTCTTGCACTGTTTCACCGCCTCTGGGTGACATAAATAACAACTTCTGATTTTTCCAGTTTCTAAAGTTTTCTTATTTCATCTTATAGAGTAATGTGTTTGTGCTTCAGATGAGCTGCAGTTTTGTTGGATTCTTCATGTTTAGTTTTTTTTTCCCAAAGATTCAGATCATAAGCTGCTAAAAGGTAAAATGTGTATTAAAAAAGACAGATGTGTGTTTGTATACTTGTATGTCCTTGATTGTGTGTCAACTGTGATCTGTTTTAGCGTAGCCATTGTGAACCTACTGCTTCTTGCTAACTACCTGTTGAAACTGGTGTCCCTTTTAAACTGTGAGGTGGTAGCCTTGGAAAGCAGTTCTGTCGGGCAGGGGGTGTATGTGAGAGGAATTGCCCTGGTCATACTGATGTAGATCAGCAGTTCTGCAGAGACCAGTAGATGGACAGTTTTACTTGGTTCCCAGTAATGACACAATCAATTGCAGTGTACTTTTGTATAGTTTTTGTATTTCAGAGGCAAAGATGGGATTCTGACGTGCACAGATTTGAACTCAGTAGTGTACTTTTTATAGATACCACTATCTTTAAAAACTCTTTCTACTTGTGGTGTGCGGCTTCCTCCACCACCCCACCTTTTGCTTCCCCCAGCAAAGACACTACTGCCTTGCTTAGGGTAGGCTTGGAGTATTGGGAGACTTTCTGCTCTGTTCTACACACTGGACTTGATAGCTGGCTGTTTGGGTCATTTGCATAAGCAAATGTGCCTTAAATGATTACTTCTAAGAGCTCTGAAGTAATTGGAGAAACTATTTGAGGAAGGAAGCAATCAAATTACAAAACAGCGAATTGCTTCTTGAGGATGCACCCATTGCAACTGCAGTAACATTTTTTCAGTTGTCTTTCAAAAATGATAATATACGTTCTGTCCTTTTGGTTTGTTCAACTGTAATGACAGGGTTATGTCACTTAGTCTTTTAAGGCCTTGTACTGTGGTTATCTTACTTTGCATATGTTCTCCTGGGTGTGCTGCAGAGTAGATACTTTGTCAAAGAAACCTCTGTGCTCTGTATGTGCCAGTTTTCTTTCAGAAACTGTAACTAACTAACAATCCCACAGTCACATTGCCAAAAACTTACCAAGTGTTACCAAAATGTGAAAGAACGCAAATAACTGCTTGTTTTCAGTTGCTATGCTTCTGCTTTTTTCTGCTTGCAGGCAGGAGCCTACTGGTAGTCAGGTTGAACCACAATTACAGTATCTTTTCTTTTTTACGCTAATTGTTGTAATTCAGGTTTTTTTAATGTAGTGTTCCAGAAGTGCAACAAGCTTGCAAGTACTAAACTTGTTACCAAGAATAATACCTATATCCTTGCATTATCATTTGAGAGAGATCCTGCTGCCCCTCAATGCAGAACTGACCAGAAGTTCCAATTCCTTCAGGCTGTAATGAGAACTGCTCTGCTCTGTTCTGCTTTCCCGTGTGCTTTTGTTGCTGCCAACTTGCTTTAAATTGTCCTTTCACTCTTTGATGTTTTGGAATGTGTTTGGTGATACTGGTGTACAGTAAGAATGGACACAAGGGACAAACTTGCTATCCTAAAATTGAATAGAAAAGAAGACTCCAGAATGACTGATGGTATCAATACATATCTTTGCTTAGGAAATGTCTCGGTATGTCATGCTTTGCTACATTCTGGGTAGTCAGAAGGGTGACTGTTTCAGTGGGCTTTTCCTATAGGCTCTTGGGTTAGAGGAAAACTTCTAAAGGACAAAGGTGGTTGTCAAGCTTTTGTTTGTTTAAACAACTAGCAGTGTAATCTGGTAAGTGTTGGTATTTTAACTGTCTAGATAATTTTCTGGACAGGAATATAGTGTGATGAATAAGGTGCAGTTCATAGAATTGCAGAATATCTAGGGTTGGAAGGGGCCCACATGGATCATTGAGTCCGACTCCTGGCCCTGCACAGGACATACCCAAGAATCCCACCACTTGTCTGAGAGCATTGTCCAAACGCTTCTTGAACTTGGACAAGCTTGGTGCTGTGACCACTTCTCTGGGGAGGCTGTTCCAGTGCCCAACCACCCTCTGGGTGAAGAACCTTTTCCTAATATCCAACCTAGGCCTCCCCTGACACAGCTTCATGCTGTTATCTCAGGTCCTGTCACTGGTCACCAGAGAAAACAAATCAGTGCCTGTCCCTCAGTTCACGTTTCTGGCTGAGTGTTGCAAAAATGATGAAGCTGCTCCTTTCCTGAGACATCATCTGTCTCTGGCTGACTTCTCCCACTGCATCCCTTTGCTGGGATTGTCAGACCACATGATGAGCCAGGATAGGTAGCTAAACCTGATGGACAACTTAACTTGGGGGCTGGGAAGAGTGAGCGGGTTTTTAGGATTTTCTTGATGAACTCATTGAAGAGCTTTAAACACAAAGTTGGCTGACCATTAGTGCAGTCTAAAGGGAATGAAGTTTGAGGAACAGTATCGTTGTTCTGAAAGGACTTGATCAAATTACATCACAGAACAAACGACTCCTGAAGCTGCAATTCCGATAGCATTTTATGTCAGGCAGAGAGAGCAACTGAAGATTAAAGGTTTTCTGGATATAAGCCTAACTAATAGATTGAAGACAGTTAAACGTGAAAGCAGAAGGCAGTTTCAGCGGGGATAAACTACCTTCAATAAGTACATGTTGTGAAACAGGATATGTATGAAAAATCCAAGGGAAGCAAGTTGGGATAGAAAGGGAAGAAACTGTGAAGCTGCTGTGACATTAATCAGTTCAGGCTGAGTTTTTTGTAAGATAAATGCAGCTATGTCAATGTTGTTTCAATAAGGATACATTAACAAAGAAATCTGAGTACACTGAAAGTGGAAACTGATAAATAGGAACAACTAATATGTGAACAATTAATATTTACATGAAAAGTTTGTCTTGAAAGAGGGAACAAGGTGAGACCTATCTAGCAATGAATGTGCAGAATAAGATGAGAAAACTCTGTAAATATTTGTACTAAGAGGAAACTTTCTTGATTTTATTTGATACTAAAATGGTCGAAATATTTCATGCATCTTAGTGGGTTTTTTTTGTCCTTGGTGTTCATTTTAAAAAGATTTCTTTAATTTAGTGAAGCAGCTAAGCCAGTTTAATGGCTAAGCCAGTTTAATGGCTAACTGCTGCCAAAGGGAGTTGTCTTTCTTCTCAGTTTCCCTACTGCTTTCCACACACACACACCCTGGCACTTCAGGGATCCACTCTGTCAGAAGACTAATTGTTTCTAATTGTTATCAGGGGAAATTGCAGGAGAGAGATGGCTTTTTGTGGATTTGATTCCCTAAGCTGTCGTCATAGATTCAATCTGACAGAAAGCTGTGGTAGTATGGAGAATGACAGCGAGGGTTACAAGACTGAACCTTGTGTCAGATGAGTTTCCTTCTAACATGACAAATTACAACATTTGAGCTTGACTGACCCAGCTGAAATTCATCCCAGGAATTTAAAGAAATAGTCTGAAATAATTTTGCAGCTATTTGAGAACTTCAGAGGAGCAGATGATGTTTCAGAGAAGAGGAAAAGGCACTGCAACTGGGCTTCTTAACAAAAAAATCCACCCGAAAACATGACATCCGTTCAAAAAAATCCTGACCCAAAACCTCGTAACAGTCCATAGACTGTTGAAAAGGTAGAAACTAGAGAGTTACAGCAAGTTATCCTAACTGTGGTTCCTGGAGGAATATGGGTAGTTTAAATTATTTGGCTCGAATGATCACCTGGAAGACAATAATTTCTATAAACAGCTAATAGATTTTCAAGAACAAGCCCCAGTTAATCCAGTCAAACTTGTTTCTGTAGCAGGGCACGGAACATAATGGATAGTTGCATAAAAAAGGCTTTTTGATACTGCTCTGTTATGCAGTGAACAGAAACAGTTGTATAGTGGAAATATATCTGATCAGAAAACCGTATCTAGAAATAGACGGACAAATAAATGAAAATATTTGTTGAATTTCCTAGGATTTCAGTCTTCAAAACGCCTGTTGGTGTGTTCAGGAGTGTCTGGACTACAGTATCTACATAGTAAATAGAGATAACATGAAGGGCAGCAAGAAGGTTTGATTAGGATTTGAATTCAAAGCTCATTCTGACAAATTGAGGAAACCACCGCATTTTTCAGTGGAAAGCTATGGACTCAGATGAATGAGGTGTTGTTTTGGGTGGGAGTTACCAGCTGTACAGTCACAGTGGAGAATGAGTGCAGAATACAAACTGTAAGCTGTAGTAGGGTTGTTAACTGTAGATATTTAACATACTTTCTTGTTAAAAATTAGTGTTTCCAGAGTTAACAATTGCACCTGATTACCAGGAGAGAGAGAGATATGCTGAGCCACCAGCTGAGATACTGTAGTTGGGGCCAAAGTTAATGTTTCTGATTTGTCCAAATGAGTGAGAACCTGGTACGTGGAGGTGTAAGGAGAGGTTGCCTTTTCTGTTTCCTTTCTTCTGTTTAGTGAAGTGTCTCTTGAATTGAAACCATGATGTGTGCTTCTGTTTCAAGAATATTGTTAAAAGTTTTGTAAGTACTTGTTACTGAAACCTGTTAGTAAATAAGTATAGGCTGTGTCCATGTCCATATCAGAGGTGGATCAGAGAAATTGAAATCTTTAGTGTCTGGCTCCCTTTCCTTCCCTGAAATAAAGCATTTTTTGTGATTAGAAACACAGATTGGGGTGGATACACCAGGAACCCTTGATACTGTTATAAAAACAGTAAGCCTTTGCTGTTATTCAAAAGCCATTGACTATTACTCTGTATTTGACCTAGAATCCTACTGTGCTATATGAAGATAAATTCCTTAATTCCCTGTTCTGCAAGAGTTGTAGCTGTGGGGACAACTGAAGAGTTATTACAGTTTACACAAATTTGAGGTGTCTGAGAGCAGTGCCTCCCTAAGAGGTAGAAAAGAAATTACTTTGTCCATACTGCCGTGCCTCCTAGATGACATACGTGTATAAACTTTACAACTGCTGGAAGATCAAAATCATTGCCGTGAGTTTTACTTGCAACTGTGTGCTATGTCTTCCTCTCACAATTGGTCTCCTTTTGTGAAGAAGCCTTTTAACCAGGGGGCAGATAGAAAAGAAATCTCTGCAATTTGTTTGTAGATAAATCTTGTGAATTCTTTCAGCAGAATTAAACCTTGGAACACATTTGGGTTCCAGGCTGCAACAACTCTGGAGTTTACAAAAAAGCCTATTTTATAATTTTCTTGATTACTTATCTTTTAAAGTTTAGACAGAAGATCTTAATTGCCTTTATTATACTAGAGGAATTAAATTGAAGTCAGACAAGTAAAGATGCAATAAGATCATGTGGATGAACACTGATATGTTTTGCTTCAATGTTAAAACCAACTATCCCTGCTACCCTTTTGCTGCAGTTGCTGTTTTTAGGTATTTCAGTGATCTGGTTTATAGCATCTCATTGAGAGTTGTATTGGCACAACAACTACTTCTGCACTGGTCTACTGAGCACAGTAAAGAAACAGTATAGAAATTTAAGAAACTAGCACTGATGCTAGGGAAAAAAATAGCATGTTATGTTGTCAGTAAACCAGTTACAAACATGCACGTGTTTTGCTGTGTGGCGTTTTGCCATTAACTCTGCATGAACTCTGCAGATATTACTTACTGTCTTGAGAGAACTACAGCAAGAATGGGTTGCATTTTTGCTTTATTTGATGGATTAGGAGGAGGAGCAGGAGGATAATGGGAAGCATTACAATAAATGAGAACATCTTCAGGAATCATTCAGTGGGTAAAAGTAATTGCTGTTCATAGGCGATGATGGCAGGCCTCCTTTCTGGTTTTCTGTTATCGCTGGCAATAGATGGCCAAGGCAAATACAGAATAATACCGGAGTCAATATCTGTCTGCAGCTACTTGTTATAATCTGTGTGTCTAATCAATCCTAAGTGTCTCTCCAGATACGTTTAATCGCGGCCTCGTGTGGCTCGCTGTGCCAGCAGCGGGTCTTGGCTGGCGAGTTGAGAAGCTGAAGTGGGGGGTGTGTGAGGGGAGAGCGCCACCTGCTGGGAAACCCTCCGGCGGGGGGAGCGCACTTTGGGTCAGGAGTGCGACCACCCATTCCTCAGGTCAGGGCTCGGGGGTTTGCAATGAGAGCATTTGCAAAGGAATAGCCTTCTTTCAACTCTAGCAAGTCTTCAGTTATGGAAATATTTTCTCGGGTTTTCATCTTGTCTTTTTTGTTTGTAGGAACATCATCTCCAACGGGCTATCTCAGCACAACAAGTCTATGGAGAGAAGAGGGATAACATGGTTATACCGGTTCCAGAAGCAGAAAGTAATATTGCATACTATGAATCTATATATCCTGGAGAATTTAAAATGCCAAAGCAGCTGATTCACATACAGCGTAAGTAAAGGAACTCGTTCTTTGTACATTGAGAGCTTTATTTTGCCAGACATTACTGCTAAATGTCTGCTGAACTCCCACTAAGACATGACTTCTGAGAATTATTTTTTTCCAACATGCTGAAAAATGCATACTACTTGCTGAAGAAGTATATTTAGTTCTTGGTCAGTAGTAACAGTTTGCAGGGAAATTTAGATATTTTTTTTTTTAGCAAGGACACAAATCTACTTGAAGAGGAAAATATATAATACATAGTTAAGAAACAGAGTACCTGTCCCAGAAGGATATTCAAGATAAAATGGCAGTAAGAGTGGATTGGCAAGCCAAGCAGAAATGGTAGTAGCAGTGGTAGTATTTGCCTGTGCCTGGATGGAAGTATTCTACATCTAAAAATAGGTGGGTTTTGGCATCGCTGATGACTTGCAAATTTGTTGGGATTTTGTTTTTGTTAGAAGATAGCAGCTGTTCTGTGCTGTGTAAAAAGATCTCATGCCTAATTAACTTTGGTTAAATGCTAGACTTCTATATCAGTCAGTCTCAATAATGTCTTGAAGTATTGGAAACGTAGAATAGTTTGGGTTAGAAGGGACCTTTTAAAAATCATCTAGTCCAACACCTTGGCAATGAGCAGGGACATCTTCAACTAGGTCAGGTTGCTCAGAGCCCCGTCCAACCTGACCTTGAATGTTTCCAGGAATGAGACATCCACCACTTTTCTGGGCCACCTGTTCCAGTGTTTCAACACTCTCACTGTAAAAAATTATCTTCCTACTAGCAGTCTTGCATGTTGATATTAAGGTTATACTTTTCATTCTTCTTTTCTTTGTTTAGGCTAGATAAGGAAAAGCTTCTTTATCTAGCAGGTCTAGCAGCTGGAACTGTGATTTTTCAGCTGCATTGTATTCTACCTCTTTATTTATTAGAAGCAAGGTATGTGTTTTCAGGTGTGCACTTGAGAAGAAATTTGTCTCTTACTACTTAAAACAACTTGAGTGAGGCATGAGAACTAGGGAGATCTTGTTTTGAATGCAGAGTGCTGCGTTTTCATAGGGTATTGTGTAAAACAAACAGTTGTTTGCATTCTGCAAAACACTGCTTGTATTTGATGATGCCTTGCTACGTAGGGTAGACCATGCTGGGCCAGTTTAGTCTGACTCATCTATATCACAAAAATCATTGATGAGAGTATGTGTAAGATCATTGTAATACAATCTGCGTATAATTTCCCATGTGTGTGTTTGGGCTGTAGTCTTAACTGTTGATCATATAAGACATAAAACTAGAGAATACTCAGCAGCATTCAAAATATTCACCAATCTAAAAATTTCTTACAGAAAAGAATGAGGCAGAAAGCTGCTAGCTGGTTTGACCACTAGTAAGTTTACATTGAATAACAAAACCATAATCAAATAGATGGCAACTTTTATGTCTGATTTTTAAGTGTAATTTTTTTCCAAGATAAAAATAGATGTAACTTGAAAGTAGTATTACTGCAACATTCAAACAAATGATTTTGGTTTCGTCTCCAGAAGAGTGTGCTGCGTATTCTGAACGTTGCTATTAGAACAAAACATTTCTGTAGTAAAACTAACTTTAACTTTCACTGTATCATTTAGCTTTTAGTTTGGATGCTGAGCAGCCGGATTATGACTTGGATTCTGAAGATGAGATCTTTGTGAACAAGTTGAAGAAAAGAATGGACATCTCTCCTTTGCAGTTTGAGGAGATGATAGACAGACTAGAAAAAGGCAGCGGTCAGCAGGTACAATGGTACTTTGAATAAAGAATTTGAAATACACACTCTGTATGTTACTGTGTGAAAGTGACATGCTGGGTTTTACATTTAGCCAGTCAGCCTGCAGGAGGCCAAGCTGTTGCTGAAGGAAGACGATGAATTGATCAGAGAAGTGTATGAGTACTGGATTAAAAAGAGGAAAAACTGTCGAGGTCCCTCTCTTATCCCAGCAGTGAAACAAGAGAAACGAGATGGTTCCAGCACAAATGACCCTTATGTTGCTTTTAGAAGACGAACAGAAAAGATGCAGACACGAAAAGTACGTATATCAGAGCCTCTCTCAGCTGTTCTTTCTTTTCCTTCTCCTTTTCCCCCTTTCAAAAAGTAGATTATGTAAAGAAACAGTTCTGCTGTGTTGTATGAAACAGTAAAAATTGGCATGTTCTCTTTTCTAATTTGCAGGGGTGAAAAGCAAAACTACCTTAGAACAGCTATTAAATGAAAGTTTATATTAATTTTTTCACTAAATCTACCATTAAACCTACTTATTGTATTAGTAAGCTGTAGCTCATTGATAACATGCACATGCTTCTCCTTGGTTTGGCATATGACTTGTCTTTTTTTTGATATATGTAAATATTTAGAACTTACAGTGGTTCAGATTACTTAATTTAAATGATGAGGGGAAACACATATACTCTGTGTGTATCTGCAGAATCGGAAAAATGATGAAGCTTCTTACGAGAAGATGCTTAAGCTGCGTCGAGATCTCAGTCGTGCAGTGACCATCCTGGAGATGATAAAGAGAAGAGAAAAAAGCAAGAGAGAATTGCTGCATTTAACACTGGAAATTATGGAAAAGAGGTAATGTTCATTGAAAAGTTGCTGCAGAAAGCTTTGGAAGCTGCTTTATATTCTGATTGCTTCAAATATTTAAACAGTGGGAGATTTTTAAAATAAGTATTTAGACATGCGTTTACAGGATAACATAGTTTCGTATATGGCTATGGAGAGCAAAATATAAGGCTAGGAAGTTGCTTATTGTGGCAAGGTGATCGTCAAACTGAGCTACATTGTTTCATTAGATGTGTACATATTTTCAAGTGTGTTTATCTATTCTGTATGTTATACCAGAGGAGAGATCATAGTTTCAGGAGAAAATGCATGTTAAATGCATAGATTAAGGAAATACCAGCTATTTCTAAGGCCATTTTCAAACATTACCATTCTTTGACTTCATGATCATGATTCTTTGCTAAAAAAGCTTGATCAAACACCCTCTTGAAGAAAAGAGATAATCATTTCATACAGTGTGAAATGTGTGAGTCATCTCCAAGTTGTGCTTCTTTTGACATCCTGTTGGTCAGCTGTGCTGAGGGCCAAATGCTCAGTTGTCACTTTCCTAATTGGCTGAGATTTACAGTTGCAATGTGGAGCTGTTCTTTAAGTTCATACTTAGAATCTGAGTAGACTTCCCTAGCTCAAGTATCCATGTTTGAAAGCAAATGTTCTGAGTCAGTATCTTAAAACTCTAGAACTAACTTTTTAGTCTGGATTCTTAGGGAGGCAAGCTGAATTTTTCTACTAGGGCACTTTTTTTAAGCACTGAGCATTTTAAGCAGAACCAGAGAGGGGGGAAATCTTGAAGGTTTTCACAGTAGCTTTCTCATAAAATAAGCTGTTGAATAGAGGGAAGACACTAATACCTCCCTCAGAGTGAAGAACTGCACTTCAACCCAGCATTTGTCACAGGATTTGAAATGTAATATGTTTCATGGGTCTACTTGTTGTGAAAATATTCCCTAACACAAAAGGGGAAGGATTAATGCATAAGGCACTCTGCCTCACTGTTTAAAACCTTTCAAGTGATAAATGTATGGGTTTTAAATGGCAGCAGTCCCCAAGGGAGGGGGGAGGGTAACCCTCTCCTGTTCTTTCCTTCTAGTTTCTGCTTCTTTCCTTTATAGTATTGTGCTTTGGAGATGCTTTACAGAGTAGTTATCATTTTTTATTTGTCAGCATTAGCCATTGCAATGAATTTTCTATGTTATTAGTCAGTACCCTTTTCTGTAATAATACTTTCTGTACTTCTTGCTGATGTCCTGGATGTCCCTTTACCCCAAACTCCAAGTATTAGTTTGTGTTTCTCCATGTTTCTCAATTTTTTTACCAGATGTACATTGTAAGCACTCCAACAAATGTTTTCTGATTTCAGGTATAATTTGGGTGACTACAGTGGAGAGATCATGTCTGAAGTCATGGCGCAGCGGCAGCCACTTAAACCTACCTATGCTATTCCCATCATTCCTGTGACTAACAGCAGTTCTTTTAAACACCAAGAAGCTATGGAACTGAAAGAATATAAAGTCAAAGTGAGTAATGTCAGTAACTGAGTTACTGTTTGGCTATAAAGTACGCAAGGTACAGCATTTTAGGATAGGAGAGGGGAGGCTTTATGAAACTAGCAAAGCTGCAAGTGAAATAAAGTGCTTTGTTCTGTTGGAGTTATGAGGATAACATACAGACTCCCTGTACTTCTTAAGGCAGAAATAAAGTCTAGACAAACTACAGACAAAAGGACACGTGCAATTGTGTTCTCATTCAGGGGGATAGAAACATTTTTCTCTAATACTGCCCCTAAAGTTAGGATATCCTGAACAAAACTGTATTTATTACCTAGATGTTGTACAAAGATGGAATTACTGATGTAAAATCCATATATTGTTCTAAATTATGTAGCTATTTTAATCCAGAGGGTTGGTTTTTGTTTTGTTTTTAAGATAGGATCTACTGGTATTCCCAGCATGCTGTATATCTTTGTCTGGTTTTGTATTTAAGTAAAGTATCAAAGAACCTTATTTGATTTAGACAGCTGACCAGCACTGCTTTTCCTGCAGGCTTTAATTTTGTGTCATACAAAGCATGACTACAGTGCAAACAGCTGAGCATGTTAAATAGGTCAGGTAACACAGGAGAAATGCTGAGGTATAATTTGAATTTTAAACCAAGACTCCTTGTGAGTGAAGAGTATCCAGAGGCTGTTCTGAAACTAACAGTGTGTTTTGAATCAGTGAATTCTTCCACTGATAGTAGAGCAATGTAGTTGTGATTGCTGGCGTGTACTTGCCTCTCAGTGATGTTGGGTCAGTGCAGTGTCTCACAGCTTGAAAGAAATCTGGTTCTTGGAGACTTGGGAAAGGCACTTAAACTTTGCTTTGCATAGTATGGGGAAACGTGTTTAATTTTTAGAGTCATTTGTGAGATTATAGATATCTTTGAGAAGTCTAACTTCTATTTTTGCCTTTAAAACATTGTTTGGTACTTAATAATTCCCTAATGCTGCATAAGTGGCTATTAAGTCAAAATGCTAGAAAATGAAAAAGGTGCCTCATGGAGATCATCATATGTATTTTCGTCTGCTTCTCCAAAGTAGTTCTGTCACCTTAACTGCTAGTGAGTTATCCAGCACAGATTGAGCAAACAGTGCATGATTCCACCTTGTTTCTTAAATGTTTCCATTACTGAAAACAAAATCCAGATACTCTTGAAATGACTGCATGTTTTACTATCAAGATGGTGGAGAGATGAGTTCACATTTTAGCTTGCTTACACAGGAGTTTTCTTAAACTCCTGTTTTAATGTAATTTTCATCTGTGTGTAATTTTACACTGCTTTTTATTTTTCTTGCAGCAAGATAAGCCTGATGTTATTAGACCCAAAAGAAAGTATGAGAAGAAGCCAAAAGTCTTACCTTCGTCCGCTGCTGCTACTCCTCAACAGACAAGTCCTGCTGCACTGCCAGTCTTTAATGCTAAAGATTTGAATCAGTATGATTTTCCTAGCTCAGATGAAGAACCTCTCTCCCAGGTAGGACCTCTAGAGTTTTGTACTGCTCTTGGGGAAAGAACAGAAATAAAACTCATGAATTTGCTAATATCTCTCCTCATATACCCTACCTCCCCATCCCCTCTTTAAAGGTTTTGTCTGGTTCTTCGGAGGCTGAGGAAGAGAATGATCCCGATGGTCCTTTTGCCTTCCGTAGGAAAGCAGGCTGTCAGTACTATGCTGTAAGTGGAATTTCCTTATGTATTATAAGACAGAGTGTCACTGTTGGAAAACATTTTGTGTCTAACTGTTTAAAATTATTTCAAGCCTCATTTAGACCAACCTGGCAACTGGCCGTGGAGTAGCCCTAAAGAGGGAAGATTAGGAGACGTGCGTTACAGATACTGCTTAACCACCCTCACCGTTCCCCAGAGGTGTATTGGGTTTGCACGACGACGGGTTGGCCGTGGTGGAAGGTGAGTGCTATGGAATTGTTGTTGCTTTTAAAAATAAAATTTAAAAAAAAAAATCAGACATAAAGAGCAGCAAAGTTAAAAAAAAAAACCCAAACTGAAAAACCTCAGAATTTCGAGCACCACAGAGAGATTGACTTTTTTAATATTTATGTTTGATCCTAGTTTCCTTAGCTGGTTAATGTCTCAATTTTTTATTTTGTGCTAATAGAAACTGCTTTAGTACTGTTTTCTTAAGTAGTTCTGGGGTTTTTTATTACTTGGACTCCCAAGTTCTGAGGTGAAAATACTTGTATATTTTCAGTTGTGATAGGTGGTTTGTATTTAAATTATTTGCATAGCTGTCTTCAAATAGTAGCACTTAAAGATAGCAAAAATTATATTTGACAGAAAATGCTTTTCTGAATTTAGACCATATTTGGTGATTTTTGGGAGGGATGCTTAAAACTGACGATAACTTAAATTTCAAACATTGTCAAAAATATCAAAGAATTTAGTGACTTATTTCAGGCATTTTGCTGCTAAGAATATTTATCAAAAACATTTTATACATTGTTTGCTGTATAAATGCTCTTTCTTAAATATTGTGTTATGTCTTTAAGAAAATAGTACATTGGGATTAAATTTTGATTAAAAGTAAGAATGTGATTTGCTTTTCAGATTTGTGCTTAGCGTCTCTTCACATACTAGTAAGCTAATCAGGAAAATTGGAATGAGAGCTGAAGGCTCTTACTGGAGTTTTTGCAAGGGGATTTGGGATTTAGTGTGTGACATCCGTACTGCATTAGGATGGTTGTAGTATATATGGGAGTAAGGTTTTTGAAGAAGTTACTTCAGGAGAGTATTTCAGTCATTTTTTAATTAGTTAAGCGATGTTATTGTCTAGGTGTTTTTTAATTACATGTTGTTGCAGTCTTAATATGTACATGATGTTGTACCTCCCAGCTCTTGAAACAGTAAAAGCTAAAATATACCTAAATATAATATTTACTGTAAAATAATAGGTAGTCATGCATTGGGGGGGAGCGTGTGTTTGCTTGTTCTAGAAGAGCTTTGTGTAGCTCCTTCTATCCCTTTGTCATCCCCAAACACACATGTCAAACTGGTGACTTCCTTCGTGTTTTCTTGCCACTGTGTAATTCTGCATTGTTGTCCTGGTTTTAGGGTGCTGCTGGACAGAGCGCATTCGGACTACGATAATGCATTTCATCACCTGGATTTGGAAAGGTTTTCCTCATCACAACACTCTTCAATCAGTCAATTTGCCAATACCTCAGAAACAAATACCTCGGACAAATCTTTCTCAAAAGACCTCAGTCAGATACTAGTCAATATCAAATCATGTAGATGGCGGCATTTTAGGCCTCGGACACCATCCCTACATGACAGTGACAATGATGAACTCTCCTGTAGGAAATTATACAGGGGTTTAAATCGAACAGGCACAGCACAACCCGGGACCCAGACATGCAGTACCTCTACACAAAGTAAAAGTAGCAGTGGTTCAGCACATATTGGTATGTTTAATTTAACAAACTTGCTTCCAGAAGTTTTAAACTTGATTCAGAAAATCCAGAATATCATTAGGTCATCCATACTTTACATCGTGGTCTGTTTTGGTGGTAACAGCCCATCTTCGTGTGTATCTCTTTATTTGCTACATGGAATGTTTGTTTGCATTTATTGCTAGCAGTAGAGTACTGCATCTGAGATTTATACAAGTGCTACAGTGGTATGTAATTACAGGTTTAGAAATACAAAGCTTTAAAACCAATATTGTGTAGGGTTTCAGTTGACTGAGGATTTGGATTTTTAAAATTAAAAACATGTTAATTGAAATGTTGATGTAAATACTACATTCCAAATTTTTTTTAATACAAAGTGTGGTGGTGATGGGAATTGTTTAGTTAAAATGTGTGCATTTAAAATCCCAGCATGCTATGAATTCTTAATTGAACTTAAATGAACTTAAATGCCATTTCCCATCCAAAAAGTACCCAGCCCACTCTCACTGATGCATCTGCTCATGCTTAGCAAAACTCTTGGACTAATCACCTCTACGTCTTGTCAGCAAGTGGCAGACTACATCTTACAGAACCCAATTACAGATTTGAGGACCTGACTGAAAAAACTTGATGTGATGGTGTTTTTTAATTGGAACACTGTTGGAAAGCATCACTCTTTTTGTAGGGCTCTTCATATTGGAAGACTGGCATTTACAGTGTTAGAATGGGACTTAAATAACTCATGAATTTTGATGAGTCAGTACCATAAATGTCATCTTTTTATAGTAGGTTAAAGTGACATAGTTTTTTTTATAAAGAAATAACTTTAAAAGTTCACCTTTGTAAGGAGTTTTGTAAGGAGTCTCTAGAATCATGTTTTCCATACCATTTTGAATTATGGCTTTGGAAATCCATCAGAATACCTGGATAATGTAGGAGTGCAGTGGGGAGAGATGCATATACCTAATAAAATAATCAAATTGTGAGGTGTTTTGGTGGTTTGCTCAAAATCTGATATCCTGGTATCAGATGACTTTAATCCTCCTGTTTGCCAATATGTTTTGTACCTTTTCTCCCTGTACCACGTTTTGGGTTTTTTAACCTGAAAATTCTTTCTGCTTGCATTTGTAGAGTTAGAGAGC
This sequence comes from Pipra filicauda, assembly GCF_003945595.2. Taxonomy (NCBI): domain Eukaryota; kingdom Metazoa; phylum Chordata; class Aves; order Passeriformes; family Pipridae; genus Pipra; species Pipra filicauda. The sequence continues at coordinate 2,802,917 of NW_024104310.1, forward strand.
GCCTTTGTTCTGCTGCTTTATTTCATGCTTCCTCTCCATGCTGTCCTAGATTAGGTCCTTGCCCCTATCCCCCTTTCTTTCCTCTTTTATGATAATTCTTACTGGAAATGTACAAAGGCTACAAGTGATGGTTCTTCTGTTTTGTGATAGAAATGTGGCTTTTGGTTAAATTCTGCCCTTCAAGTGGTTCAAATAAGTAAAGCAAGTCCAGAACTGAATGAGAGCATCATCTGGATGATGACCAGTCTGAACTATGATAAAATGGTAGCCAGGTTATGAGTGTGAAAACAAAACTATTGGGTACTGAATAGATTATAAATGCAGTTTAAAGTATTAATGGCAATACTTTGCATCTGAAAATTGTGTAGATTTGAAAAATTGACTGATTGAGTTTAAAGCTTATATAATTGTGTGTGTGTATAAATAAACACACACACCCTTTTAGAGTCTTTTTTCCTGAAATAGATGGTTAGGATGTTTATCTACATCATTTAGGAATTAAATGCTATTATTATTTATGGTGATGAGTTCCATACCAGAGTTTGTGTGGCTGCATCTTGAAGCCCCTGGGGAATTAATACATGTGTGTAAGTACTTGGTATATAACACTAATTTGTGCTTGGAATTCTGTACAGATGGCTTATATCCATGTAAAATATGTAAGTTAGTATTCCAAGCTTTTCAGAATCTAAATGTTAGAGTTTAGTTTCATATTTTTGTTAGGGTTTGATACAGGAATTAAATATTCAATAAAAAATGTATCTGTCTGAATTAATAGATACACTTTTAAATCAGTTACCACAGTCTTCGGATAGTCACTTATTATTAGTATAGCTGGGCAGTTGTATCTGTATATTTATCATCTTAGTTGGAATTCTTGTGGCATTGGAGGTGTATAGAAGTTTGTGTCTATGTGATGTACTGCTGATTGTCGGTGTAGGGGTTCGAAAGGAGCACAGAGTCTAATTCTCGGTGCCAGTCTGGTTTTTAGTGGATTTTTTTTCTGTTTTTTAAAGGATTCTTTGAGATAGGTTGTCTGCACAGATCACAGGCTGTTTTTATGTCTCATGTGAGTCTGACTTCTTCAATGGTGCCAGTCAGTTGCAGCTGCTGAGTTGTCTTCTTACTTTCTGTAGCAAATACTGTAGAGGACATCAGGTATCTAACAGCTGTACTAAAGTTTTTCTAATAGTTACTACTACAGATTAACAACCCTGTACAGTGTACCTGTTACTTTTTCTTCATTGTTTTTAAAGATGGGAGTTTGTTGTGGGCATAGATTTTTTTTTTTAGGTTTCTTCCTCTTTACCTTTTAGGTTTTTGAATTGGCTGTTGGTCTTTCTACCAGAAAACACTTATTAATACCTTTTTTTTTTTTTTAAATCTTTTTGCTGCTACTCTGAGTTGTGGTCAAACCATATTGCTTGCCTTTAAGATGAAGCTCATCCTAGGATTCTGTAGTGACCAGCAGAGGTGGTCATGTTGCCATGTTTATTGTGTACCATCACATGAGTTTTGTCTGTTTCCATACTAAAGTGTAGATAAGTCTTGGACTTTTTCTGCCTTGAATGATGCAGACACGCTGCTGACATGGAACAATTGCTATGGAAAACCTTGCTTCTCAGGTCTGTTATACATGGCCAGCAGGGGCATGAAGTAGAGATTGTATCTCAGGTCCTCCGTTAAGCAGAGGACGTGTTCTAGAAGCTGTGCTGTGACATACCATTCTCTGGCTACAGGAAGCATTACTGTTCATCCTGAAGATCAGGGAGAAGTTTCCCCAAAGAACCGGGCATTTTTTAAACATTTTGAAGTGCCTTTGACCCTGAAGGAAATGCAAGTTATTCTGGTCCTGGCTTTCAGAATGCTCAGCATCAAAGATGTGTGGAAGATGTTGCATTGAGATTTTGTGTATAAACTGAGAAGGGATGCCTTAAAAAAAAGAAATCCCTTACAAAGTTACTTGAACACTTGCTGTGTGCTGAAGGCTAAACTTTGGCACCAGGATCAAGTGGCCAAGAAAAGTAGCATCACTTTGGAAGAGGGTGATTCCTTTTCATCTTGCTGAAGAATTATGGAAAACTATCCTTTGCCCTCTTGCAAAAAGACCTGATTCAGAGATCTTCACACATGTTATACAGAACACCACTAAAAAGCAGGCAAGAGCATTAAATCAAGATTATTGTGGAGAATTAACTTGTTTGGGGAGCTACTAACTGTGAACAAAATGCAGCAAAATTACTTCAGAAAATGAGCCTGTATTGCTGACAGTCTCAAGTTTCTGAATCAAAATCTTCAGAGATGGAGCTTGTAACTCTGGAGTGTACAATAGGCATAAGGTTTCATCTGAAGTGTTTCTGTCCCTTGTTAGATTGATCTGATTCTGCTGGGCAAATAGTAGTCTTTGAACTGCATCATATTATGGACAGACTGCTTTCTGCTGGAGACTTGTTAAATATGTTGCATTTGGACTTTGGAATGCTTGCATCTAGTAACAAAAGTTAGAGACTCTTAAGAGTCCTAAGACTGCACAGCATGTATCTTTCTGTTCCAGCCTTGTCTTTAGGAAGCAGAGCAGAGATACCCATCACTAGTGAAAGACTGGAGCACTGGTTCCCAGGCTCTACAGTAAGAGCAGGCAACAGTCTTGCATTCTGTTGTTTTCTGCCTTCGTCACCCAGAAGCTGGATCACTTTGAAAACAGTCTGAAAGCTGGCAAGGCTGAAGAGGCTGGCAGTTAACTGCTCACTGAATTTGTAACTTGCCCTTTGAGAAAAAGCCTTACTGAACATTGTTAGAGTTCTGATGTTTGTGATTGTAGATCTTACTGTATGAAAAGCTGCAGGAATACTGAACATAGTTAAATAATCCAACATAATTTACTTCGCATTTTCTTGTAAACCAGATATTTAGATGATGTGATGCAAGTTGTGCTTTACTATTCAGTAACTGTACTGTCCCAGTACACTTGCATGCTCTTTTTTGCATCTCTTAATCTCTTTTTAAAAGCAGTTTAGCACATTTGGGGGTCTAACAGGATAGTGAACTGTACTTCCATTTCCCAAATAAGGTAACGCTGGTTAAAGCATCTGTGCTTGTTCAGCCTGGAGAAGAGAAGGCTTTGGGGTGACCTAGTTGGGACCTTCCAGTACCTGAAAGGAGCTTACAAGAAAGATGGGGAGGGACTTTTTACAAGAGCATGTAGTGACAGGACAAGGGGAAGTGGATTCAAACTGGAAGAGAATAGGTTTAGATTTGATATTAGGAAGAAATTCTTAACTGTCTGGGTGGTGAAACACTGGAACAGGTTGCCCAGAGAAGTTGCTCCATCCCTGGAAGTGTTCAAGGCCAGGTTAGATGAGGTCTTTGAACAACCTGGTGTAGTGAAAGGTGTCCTTGCCTGTGGCAGGGAGGTTGGAACTAGATGAGCTTTAAGGTCCTTTCTGATCCAAACCATTCTATGATTCTATACTGTTATTTCATGTTCTTATTAAGGATACCTGATGCCTGATTTTAGGCAACCCTTTCCCAGAAAGAAGCAGGAGGAAGCTCCTCGATCCTTGTGGCAATTCCTTGCAGCAGAGTAGAAGAGCTTGTCCTGCCTTTTCATGGTTTTCATACCACCACTGGCTGTGTTCAGATCTTTTTATTTAACCTTTGTATCTGTAACAGTCTCAACATTGCTATCTGTGTTACTCTTTTCCCATTTTTGAAAAACTTCTTTCACATTACAGGATAAACTTGGTCATGAAAAGTACTGGAATTTGTAATGGTTATTTTCAATCGTCATTGGAATTTAACAGTCTTGGCCTTGGCCCATCTGTGGCTGAGCTGTTGGTGTCCTGGTTGAAGAAGCAATGGCCTTGAGATGTTTTAACAGATGTTTAGAGCCCACTCTAAGCTTAGTTGAAGGAGGAAATATTAAAAGGAAAAGCTTCTTTAATCTGGGAAATGTGACTGAGGATGGGATAAGAGCCATACCAAAACACTTGAGCATTTCTGGAGACTTCAAGACTTCGTAGTTGTATTAGGTTTTCTTATTCAGCTTCAGCTCAGTTGGAGTAAAACTTTGCTCCAAAGTGATGGATCTCTGAGCTTGCAGAAACTTTGCATTCTGTGCAAGGATCACCACATTTATAACTGGCCTGAGACGGTGTGGTGGAAACTCATATTAAGAATGATGGGCAGACAAATATAAATGCACAGCAAACTTTTCTAGCTTTCATTCAATGGCTAGTAAAAATCCTTATTAATTATTTTCTGTCTGTCTTCTGCTACCAAGTAGGGAGTGCATATATAGACCTTATATCTAGTTCATAATTTCTAGAGTTCTGATTGTAGGAATTTCACACTTCTGTTGGGCTGAAATAAAAGGCTGTTGTAGTAATAATCAAGGGCGTAATGATTCATGTTCTCATAGTGTCTAATAATGCCATATTTAAGTAAAACCAATCTTGAACTTCTTTTCAGAAAGTGAAACAACTTTGGGCCTGGTGCATCAAATACTAAATCACACTGATGGCTCTAAGTCTCTCCAATCTTCTGAATTCACTGGTGAGAACTTGCTATATAGTAGAAAATCTTTAACCAGGCAATGTAACCCAGATGACATCTCTCATGAGAGAGAGATTTAAAAATGTGATGTTCTGGATTACTTAGCATTGTGATTGATGTTTGCTTTGCATTCACTTTGGCATTAGTAACCACTAATTGTTCTCTTACACAGCAGGGATGTGATGCTCTCATGTGCTTCCCTTAAGAAAACATTGTAACATAATATATCATCTTTCCACACACTTTGGCAATTCTGTAGTTTATGGAATTTCTCAGTTGAAAGCTTTAGTTAGGGGATCTTTCTTCTGTTACCTGATCAAAACTGCCTCTTTAATTGTCATCCACTGAAAGGATCAGGGAATCTAGTACTGTAAATGGATTGTAGAGAGGTTCTTTGAATCCAGTATAGTATTAAGGCCTCAGTTTTCCCACTGAAATAACATTTCCACTCATGAGAACAGATACTTAACAATGTTATGAAACAACTTCTAAGTGGTTTTAAGTTACTGTAATTTAAATAGCTAATTCTTTAGATGCTAAACAGGACTGAAACTTTTGCTGAAAGGTTTAATTAAGCTGTTTGAATCTCTCAGTATTACATTTTTAAAACTTTTTACTAAAAAAAATAAAAAGAAATTATTACCTGGATAGGTCATGGTGTTCACTCCACGAAGTTTGCTCAGTTTGCCTGGCAAATCTAGCGAGCATCTTCCATTCAGGAAATGAAAGGGAATGCTAGTAGAGGGAAGGGGAGTTTACACATGCATTTTCTGCTTTCCAGGATATGCTCCCCGTTCTTTTAGGAAGCTGGTTATTGTGGTCAGTTTTTTGTAAGTCTGTATTTTCTACTGAAGGTAAACAGAGTAACAACTGGTGGGTGAGTCACCTCACGGTAAAACTTGCAGGAGGAGTTGTGAGGGGAGACTGTGGCTGTTTATCCTACAAAGACCAATCTCACACAAATGCAGCAGTCAGCCCCGCCGTCCTCCCTGGTTTTGGCCACATTTGGGAACGACTTGAGTTTTCAGAGAAGCCAAATGTAAGCTACAGCACTGTAAGGCTGGTACATGTTAAATACTGTGGTAAAACCAGTTAGCACTGTTAGCATAGTTTTATATTGCGGTATAAAACTGCTGCAAACTGTGGATCTTTGAGCTCAAAGTCCATTGACAGTATCACTGTTACTCTGTGCTCCAGAAAACACCTGTTGAGTATCAGCACCCCAGAGAACTTGGGTGATACATAAACAGAATCATCCAATTGAAAGTTGATATTCAGTGGTTTAATTTGAGGGGAAAAAAATGGACATGTAATCATCCAGGGTTTACAAATGCTCATAAAAATGATTGAAGGAAAACACGTTCATAGTACAGTGTGCAATAATTCAGTTCTTAATAAAACAGGATTTGTAGCTGTCACAAAGGAAATACTGGGCAATCATTTATCCTGTCAGTCAGTATCAGTCACGTACGATGTTTCTTTCCTTGTACTCGTAGCTGAAAATTCCTGAAGTTTTTTCTTCTACCTCCCATTGCTTTTTGCAGTCTGTAAGCTAGAAACCATTTCCTTGCTGCCAAAGTATAGCACTAATACAGTTGCACATTAGGTGTGTGTTTGTTGTCCCAAGCTGTTAAGAGAATAACAGCATAACACAATGTACTGACTTAAAATCTGAGGGTTGTCTCAACTGAAATGTGACAACTTGATACAGTATGCTGCAAGAAAACAAGAAGCATTTGTGTAGCCAAGTCTCTTGGTAAAGTTTGAGCTACCCATCTGCTGATAACCAGCTTGAGATGTGAATAACTCCAGGTAGAATTGGGCCTTAAAGGTTTCTCATGTTTAAGGTTAGAAAAGGAGTTGAACTAGGTTAAGAGTCTGGTGACTTGCATAAATTACTGCAAGTGCCTTGGAAAGTATGTAGAGGTTTTGTATAGAAGTGCAGCTGTTAGCTGTGAAAGTTGAGATACTCTGAAATTATAATGTTCTTATTTATTGTGTATTGGTAGTGGTGGTTGAGATTTCCACCTTCACCTCTCACTGTATAGTGATTCTGTGTAGTGAATGAAACTGGATGTTTCGTCACTGTTGCATTCAGTAAATTGCAAACTATTAAATAGTCATTACTGTGTGATGGAACCAGGACCACTGAGGTCCCAGCATGCTGTTTGAGGAGAGTCTGTATGCACTGCACTCTGGGGCTGCTGAAGCAAGACTGTTTTAAAATCTCATGTGTTGTCTTTAACTAGTGAATGTTTTGTCTTGTCCATGTTTTAAACTTCAAGCTGTTGTTCAGTTGTCTGTTGCTTTATGAATGTTTTTAAAGTCTTAAATGCCTCCAGTAATGTCAGGAATATGTAACTTTGTTTGGTGTTGTGTAGCAATACTCTTCTGAGTTACCAAAAATGTGGTTCCTTTTTCAGTGTTCAGGAAAGGTCTGGGCTTGCTGCTTGCCTGCTGGTTTTTTCCCAGGCAGATAAAGACCTGTGTTTGACACAAAAGAGAATGACAGTCGTTTTTACTTCTTCTACATGTACCATTTCCCCAGTTCCAGTCACAATTGTGTGCCACAGGAAATGAGTATGGAAGGTTAAATAGACAAAAGTACTTCCTTGTAAAGTACATACCTTTTTTTTTTTTTTTTTTTTTTGCGTGGGAACAATAGTTTTCAGAAGCAACTTAGATCTCACAATTCATGTGCTTATTTCTTCAATTGAAGTGTAATGTAGACTCTACCCTGAGAGCAGGAGGGGAAGAAACCCAGTGGTGGTGTTAGCAAAGTACATGGTGGCTTCTAACAGAAGATGAACAGAGTATGATGTCCTAGCTTGCAGTCTTGGGAAGAAATTTTGATTTGGGTAGTTCTCAGTAGTATTGCTTTCAATTAAACCTTCAATGTAGTGTTTCTTTAACATGGAGAGGGAAGAGCTGGCTTATATAATTACAATCTATAACCTCTTGTACATGAGCATATCTGTGTATCCTGTGGAATGGGAAAGGAATACCAATCAGATTATTTTAGGAGGCTGTAGCTTGCAGCAGTCCTTTATGAGCAGTGTTGTGTTTCTAACCTGGATGCAATTGATTCAGAATTCACAGTGGATCTCTGATAGTGTTGTAAATAGTATTTTGAAATGTCTGGTAGACTTCTACCTTCAGTAAGGGAAACAGCAAAAATGTTGCTGAATATTTAACCTAAATTGAAAAAATGCCCGAAATGTTCTTGAGTGTATTTTCCAGGCAGTATTTTTAAGTGGAAGAGAAGCAGTTGGAATATAGATGAGAGTGGTAGTCATAGTGGGGTTCTTCTGTCACTTGTTTCCTTTGACAGCTGTGTAACTGTTTGGTAGTGGTGGGAGATGTACAGCTGCAAGGGTCACAGAGTGCCTGGAGGGAGATTCGCTGATGTACAATTGGAAACATACAGTTTTTCTAAATGGCACTTCCGGAAAGAAGGGGGAGCACTTACAGCTGATCTTTAGCGTAGTCTGTCCCGAACAAACACAGACTGTGTAAGCTTCATTTGTTGTTCTTCCAAGAGAAAACAGTATTGTGGAGGTGGTTAAACCAACACAGGTGACTGCTTACCTCAACTCTGTTTTATGGTTAGAATCTTAAATATACTTAGGACTTGAAAACTGAAATGAACTATTAGTAAATTTTACTTAAATAGGCAAAAGTGAGATGATTACGATGGTGGAAATTCTAATCATAATTCAGTCAAAGATGGTGGTATAATGTACTCTTTTTGCCCATTTTCCTCTTTATCGTTCTGTGCGTTGTCTTTATTTACATCAATTATGCAATCTATTCCTAAGCTTTGTATATACTAAACATTATATTATGTGTCATACTACAGAATAAAATGCCTTGTTCTTAGAATTGTACAATATGCTGAGTTGGAAGGGACCCACTGGGATCATCAAGTCTTAACTCCTGGCCCTGCACAGGACACCCCAAGAATCACACAATAAATAAATAAATGGAACCTTCAATATCATTGGCACTATGTTGGCTAAACCATATTGATTCTAAATTTCAGGGTTTAAAAAAACAATAAATCACTACTAATGGATCAATAGAAATGACATATCTCTCAGTAACAGGACAATATATCCATTTTTCTCACTCTGCTACTGCTGGTCAGCTTTCTACGTGCTAATCTTTGTGTGCTAAAGCTTTCTCACCCTAACTTGTGTTTGGTGACAGTTTAAAAAAAATCTAAAGAACTTATAAATCTTAACTCTATATAAATTAAACAGTCAAATCCTTGAGTATTTGGTCTATGAATTCTAGTTTGTTTGGTTTTGGTTTTTTTAGTAAGGACATTTATGAGCAGTGTTACTACTACTAAGCTATTCTCCTAAGAATAGTTTAAAACATTGCTGTGAGATTTAGCTGTACCAGTATTGGGAAGGAATTTGTCATTTATGACTATATAAGTAAGTGCTACATCCTTACTTGCTGAAGGATGTTACTTACAAAAAAAAAATAACATGACTGTAGCAACTGAATCAAAATCTGTCACTTCAAGTGTTCAGACAGCAAAGTGCTGGTAATAATTTTAATGCCACTTCTAGTGCATACTAGGAGTATTTTGAACAAATTTTACACCAGAAAAGGACAAATACAATGGGAAAATGCATGCTCAGTAGTGTTTGGTCTGATGTTTCCAAATATTAGTTCTTGTTTGGGTTAGCCATTTATACTGATTTGTTGGTCAAGTTTATATGTAAGGTATAATTGGTCTTCAGAATCCTGTTGTATCCAGAAGTAGGACATTATTATAGTTTTGATAGAAATGTATTTTTTCAGGTAAGCAAGCCTGAAGGAGTAGATTAACAAAAAATTCTTAAAATTTGCAATTTGTGAACAGGATTTAAGTGTGATAGTGATTTGTTGCCAAACAGTAGTGAACTTCCCCAAAAGTGTGACTTCCACTGCATTCTTGAAGTATGAATGCCATTTACAGCACTTACTTGGGAGCATTTATACAGTCTGAGTATAAAATGGAAGGGAAAATCTGAAGGACATATCCTTTGCAAGGGCATTCACACTCCAGCCTTGATTCAGTTTGTAAATTGAAAACTGAGACTTCATTTTGTTTTGGAAATGTAAATTAAAAAAAAAAATTTAACACTGAAGTTAGTTAATGAACTGGTGACTCTGCTGCACCACTGGGCATCTCCTTGTCAATCTGTACAAGTAACACTTTATCAGTTTTATACTTGTGGGTTAACTGGACAAAATTCTGCTTGACTGAGTCACCTTTCTAAGATTTTTAGAGAGAAGGGTGTAGTTTCGTGAAATTTGTTATTGATGGAATTGCTTGTCCACGTGTGGTTACAAACAACAAAAATACAGTACTGCGATAGCCAGCCCAGTTGTGAGTGTGCCCAGCTTAGTGTTTTCAGCTGAAACATAGATCTTAATTGTAGCCCCTCCCTGCCTGCAGAGTGCTGTCAGTGAGGGCTGCGTTGCAATTACCCAACTGGGCGTATAAACCTACTCCACAAATAATGCAGATACTGTAGTTTCACAAAGTGAAAACAATGATGCCATTTCTACCTCTTCTTTCTTTTTAATCTGTTATAACTTTTTGGTGGGTTTGATGGTGTTTTGGTTCCATTCTCCCCCTCCCTTTTCAATATCTTGAGCTGAATTCAGTTATTACACTATAAAAAACAGTTATTAAAAGAGAAGGTTTAGCTTGAACAAAAAATTTCTAGGAGAGTGTCAGCTTTTTGACATAAAGGTGCATAAGTCTCTTAGGAACTTGCTGTGGTAGGTTTTTGGGGGTTTCTTTAGGTTTATAAAATAGATGTGTTTATATACACAACACCTACATATTTTGATATAGTATTTTCTCGTTTTATATTTTGTTCAGCATTTACAGCCGAACAATACCAGCAACATCAACAGCAACTGGCACTAATGCAGAAACAGCAGCTTGCACAAATTCATCAACAGCAAGCAAATAGTAATTCCTCTGCCAACACATCACAGGTGAGGGATTTGTCTGTGCTATGATTTATCCCTCATTGTTTCCCACCAGGGTTCATCTCTAATTGTCAACTGTTGCCATAGAACCTTGAAACTAACCAACAGGAAAGTGGCTTTCGCCTGAATCTACATCATAGCCATTCTGTAAAGTGTTTAGAAGGGACACTGCAGGTGAGTGTGGCAGGCGTTGCCTCTGCTCCCTCTTAACAAAAAAAAAGATGGGTCAGTCAATTAATGAAATTTTCAAAGCCTTAGCAATATGAATTGCAGAAATCTCCAGCCATGTCGTTATCCTCTTGTCAGTGGGGGATTTTAAGAGCAGAATTTCAGTTAATTAAACCTGACTCCTGAATATGTCCTCCATACAACTGTGAAAGTGTCTTAACATTCATAAACATGTAGTGCTTGCAGTGGTGCCAGACACATGAAAAGGTTCAGAAGTTGTTTGCAGTCTGAACCTCCAAGTCTCTGAGTTGGGTTTGGAATTTCATGAGAACAGATTGATCTGTGAAACAGTATTGTTACATAGAACTTTGGAAATAAGTTTCGTTGTATTTTGAATAGTTCTCGGGAAATTCTTCTGCGTTGTTTTAATGGAGCTAAAAGTGCATGGGAAAAAACCCTACAGTTCAGATTTTAACTAGTTGTACCAAATGCTGACAACTTGCTCTGAGAGTGACTGGTCCACGGTTCTGATTTACATATATCAATTTTTTGTTGTACTAGTTTTTGTACTAGCTTTAAAATGGGGAGAGTACTGACTTTCTGGAACCCTCAATCACATATATATGCCACCATTGTTCTTTCTAGGGTTTTGTTTCCAAGACACTGGATTCTGTTAGTGCTCAATTTGCTGCTTCAGCTTTGGTTACATCAGAACAGCTGATGGGATTGAAAATGAAGGATGATGTGGTGCTTGGAATTGGGGTGAATGGCATTCTTCAAGCCTCAGGTATGCAGCTGTTTGACAGATTGCATCTTGATTTTTACAGTGAAGACGTGACTATGTGGAACTGAGTGATCTTCTGAAAAATGAGCTTACTGATTTATTTTTTTTTCTGTTGCAGGAGTGTACAAGGGCTTACACCTCAGTAGTACTACACCTACAGCACTTGTCCATACAAGCTCATCATCAACAGCAGGTTCAGCCTTGTTGCAGCCTTCAAATATAACACAGACTTCAAGTTCCCACAGTGCACTGAGTCACCAAGTAACTGCTGCCAATTCTGCAACAACTCAGGTTCTGATTGGGAACAACATTCGATTAACTGTACCCTCATCAGTTGCCACTGTAAACTCTATTACCACGCTCAATGCACGGCATATACCTAGGACTTTAAGTGCTGTTCCATCATCTGCCTTAAAGCTGGCTGCAGCCACAAATTGTCAGGTGCCCAAGGTTCCAGCTTCGTCCTCTGTGGATGCAGTACCAAGGTAGGGGGATTATATCTGCTTATGTTTTCCTGGTCTTTATTTTGCGTGGTAAATACATTATGGCAAATAACAGTTGTATTAGATCCAGCTGGCTTAAATTAATGTTGTGTATAGTGGTGGTCAAAGAGGGATACTTGGGGAGAAATCCAAGAATAGACAGACTTTAGCACTGATAAGTTTTCCAGGCTGTTGTGCTAGTCACCAGCTGAAAAATAAACGTTACTTCAAAGAGGAATTTATGATCTGTTAGTACTGTGGCACATAATATTCTCTGCTGTTGAGTTCAGCTTCTGGCTCTTATATTCAATGTGAAGGCTGAACTATTCTGAAGTTTAATGTGTGTTTCTTCTTTAAAAGTAAGTCTGCCAGGAATGAACACAGGGTATAGTTGGTCCAACTGCGTTCAAAGATATTCCTGTGGTTTGAACACTGCAGAAGACTTCAGAGGATGTATTATATTTTTTTGTATCTCAAAATTTGAGAAAAGTGTCACATTCTTTAGGTATAAGAAGCATTTTTGTTTCTAAATTTCTGTTTTTAATTTCTGTTCTCATTGTTATTTTAAGATATTTGGCTAAAAGATTAATTAAAAGAGGTTAAACAAAAGTCAGTTCGTTGTTTCCTTAGGTGATTCCAGATTTTGGAACTTGTGACTTCATTAGAAACTTTTTTTATTGTGCTTTTTATATTATTTCATCACAACTTTTCATCTTTAGGACATCTTTTTTATTTCCTACATGACATGGTGGTTTATGGGGAGGTTTTACAGCATGGTGAGTGTTCACAGTAGTCATTGCTGGGAGTTAAGGACACAGCAAATAGGGAAGTATAAGAAATACACTCATCTTGTCTAGGCCTCTTCGTGTTCCCATGTAGACCTTTACTACATTTTAACAGCTCTCCAGTACTGAAGGGCAGTTGTCTTTTGAATAGTTTTTGCTGTCTTTTTCCAGTCTTGTTAATTCTTTTATTATCATTTCAACAGGGAAAACCATGAAACGGAGAAGCCAGCACTGAACAATATAGCGGACAATACAGTAGCAATGGAGGTGACGTAGTTTCCGTAGGAGTGGGACTGCAGCCTTGGGAACTTGTTTAGGTGCTATGCATCAGTAGCATTTCGAATGCAAGGGATGATGGAATGCCGCACATTGCGTTTCCATGGCAGCTGTGGGGACTTGACAGCAATGCACATCTCTCATGCTTTGGTTTTTCTTTTCTTACTATTAATAGGAAAGAATCAACATCTGTAAATTAACAATACAGCAATTATCTGTACAGTACTGCATATTTGTAATACCCTTGTATATATGTTACTTGAATACAAAACTGTTCATTTGTGATGCTTTGCACTTGGGGTGGGGGGAGGGAGGGAAACAACCTGCAACAAAGTAAGAGTGTGAGATGTGAGATTGTATAGAGATGAAAAAGTGTCATCACATCATGTGCATGGTGCGGAACCTGCTGTTTTATCTATTTATTGTGCCGTGTTTACAGTTTTTTGTACACTGTACCTTCATTGGTTCCTGTGCTGTAGTAAATGTGTTAGGTAGCTGTGGACTCCTTGGTATTTTGTAAATGGTATAACATAACTTGGTTCCCCTCTGGGTCCCTGAGTTTTCTGTGTATCATGTGAAAAATGGTGACATACATACAGAATTTTTTTAAAAAGGCATCAGTTTAAAAATGGGGAATGTACTGTTAATGGGGATCTTCCTGTTTGAGTATCGTGAGATAAGTAACAAGCTAATAATGAAGTCTGAATTTTCCCATCCTGGCTTGTCCACAGGCATGTGGACAGTTTCTGGTACTTAAAGCACTAAGGTTATGTTGCTGCTCCCCTCGTTAGTCCCATTTCCTTGCACACCAAAAAGTGTTAGTATGCAAATGGAGTCCTTACAACTGGAGTTTTTATGTTGTCTTGCCCTTTTTGAAGACATTGTATTTTTTTATTGTATTACTGTTTTTAAGACTTCATTCTTTACTTGTTCTTAAGAAAAAGGATATAAGGGAGAAGAATGCAGTAATTGCTGTACGTGTATCATCATTCCAGTTTCTAAAACAGCCAGCTTTTTTCCTTTTAAGATTCTCCAGAAGGCTGCAAGGCCAGAACCACAACTATCGGGTGCCTTCCTTTGGAAATATTTGACCTCTCTTCTGTGAAGAGAATGGTACTTAACAGACTACTATTAGTGCTTTGTCAGTACCGAAGTCTGAATGCCCACTCCAATGGCATACATTATCCTTAAGGTTTTTAATCCCACCTGGAAAAATTGTGACAGAACTCTCACAAAATAAACCCAGGGCATTACATGTTGACAAAAAACTGTGGTTGTGGTTTTTTTAATTTCAAATTCTATAATTGTTCTTGCTTTTTCCTAAGGATTTGATCTTTTGGGGTAGCCATCCCTAGAATTTCAAGAGGAAGTAATGGTTATGTGATGGCAAGTGTCAAGGCTTTTACCTATGATAACACTAAAGACAGTAAAAAAATACTTACTTTTCTTGATACTTTTGTAGAAACTGTCAGAGTTGTTAGGAGGGTGTTATGCAAGTGGAGAGACAGCTACTGGTTTGATTTTTTCCCATTTATCTCTTCACAAATGGAAATGTGATTTCCACAGTACAAGGAAATGTCTTTTCTGTACATGCATGTCCTACCTGCTACAGAAAAGTGGAAATTTTCTGATAAAGAGCATCTCATCCTCCTGATTCAGCTTACATGTCCTGACAAAAATGAGATTGCAGTTTCATGGAACTATTATTCCATAATAGCTGTTTGACAGGTTTGATACTGAGTGTCAAGCAGTAAGGGACAGTGTCTAGATGTTTGTGCCGTTGTCCTGCCTCATCCCAAAGAACTTACTTCAGCCTTTCTGATCTAACTCTTTTTCATGTGGTGTTCAGTCAGTGTAAGGGTCCACATCTGCTGTGGCCTGTTGTAACAAAGGGCTGCTAGTCCACTGCCTCTGTAATGGATATGGAATGCTCCAAGTAAGTGCCTCATCTTCTACAGCAGATGAACATATGGGAGAAGAGAGTGAGGGATAGATTAATTGTGTCTTCTTGGTTTCAAGCAAAAAACCTGTTATAAGTCATACTAAAGCTTGATCCAAAAAGGGTTTAGGAGAAGGTTGTTAGTCCTAGACCACCACTACTACTTAGCTTTCTCAGGGGTTAAAGGCCCAAATTAAGACCTAGAACAGAAGCCTTGCCATATCTGTTTAGAAATTGATTGCTTGCAGTTGCTTTTATTTCCTTACAGCCCTTTTGTTATATCAGAAAATGAGAGGCATTTTTCCCTCTTGTCTCTTCCCTGTAAAACAGAAGGAGCAGTTGCTGTTGTTCATAGTGGGACCATGCAGCTAAAGGAAGCGAAGTTACACAGGAGAGAACTCTTCCTTGAAGGAAGTATGAGGTGAAGGACAGTGCCACTGAGTTCCAGATTACTAGTCTTACCTAGTGATTAGTTGCTGTTATCTTTGGAAAATTCAGGTTAAGAATGTGGCTGTAGTCTTAGTGACTCTTTATTGCATTGCTGAAAAGAAAATAAATAAAATAATAGAAGTAAAAGAAGTCTCTAAATCTAGGAAAACTGGACTGTCACATAGCAAAAACACTACAGCCATAAAAAACCATGAACTAATAAATAATGGTGGCTGAAATGTGAAATGTGCATGAAAATGTCATGACTGGATAAACTGGACTGTTCTAAATTTGAGAGTTTTCTGAAGGCTTAACCTGTGAGGTGCCACCAGGTGGAGGTAAACAAATGGTAGAGTGAACAACTGGAGAAGTGGATTTCAGAAGTACAGGTTCTCCACAGGGTATGGCCTAATACAGGATTATCAGTCCATACAGAAACCCCACAAAATACCAGTAACAGAGGGTGAAAGATTGCTGCTTCAGGAAAAGGGTGATGGGAGCAGGCAGCCAAAACTGCAAATACACTTTTCCCTTGCTTGAGAGGAGTAAGTCCAAACTGATGAAAATGGTGCAGATTAAAATTGTGTACTTTTGGAATACTGCTGGTTACATTTTCACTGAGTATTTTATGTTAACATTGTTTGCATACGTGGCTCACTATGGGAGGTGGTTAGAACTTTACCTTTTTTTAACATGAATGTGTCCTGGGGAGCG
This sequence comes from Pipra filicauda, assembly GCF_003945595.2. Taxonomy (NCBI): domain Eukaryota; kingdom Metazoa; phylum Chordata; class Aves; order Passeriformes; family Pipridae; genus Pipra; species Pipra filicauda. The sequence continues at coordinate 2,819,048 of NW_024104310.1, forward strand.
AGTGTGCCAGGCCTACTGGCATTTGACTAGGACTAACACATCTACTGCATGTTTTATAGGAGAAGGTAGTCAAAGCAAGAGTGCTAGGATTTTTTCTTTCTTTTTTTCCAAAGGTTCCTAATATATAAATAAATCCACAAGGGGAAGAAAGGGAGAGTTAGAATCTATTTGTTAGGGAAGTAATTTACAGGAACTAATTTCTGTACCAGTAATGGGAGAAAGCCTGGACTGAGTGAGGGAGCGCGGACTGCGCTGCGTTGATCCGCATGAGAAGGACGAGGCAGGGAACAGGAACCAGCCCGCAGTGGCTCTGTGAGGTTGCTCTGTGCACTGCCACAGATAAAGCAAGTTATTTTAGAGTAAGTACTAAGCCTAAGTAATCTACGGGAATGAGGCTCTAGGATAAGAGTGTCCTAAGCAATTAGTGAGCGAGGCCTGTTGGTGCTGATCCAGGTCACGCAATTCAGTTCTGTAAGAAAATGAACTCCCAGGTAGTCCTGCTGCTGGAGGTACAGCGGTGAGGCAGGTGGAGAGCAGCTCTGTGTTAGCCTGTTGGTGTGGTGCAGCTGGAACAAGAGCTGTTCCAAGGGTCAGTGGGAAGGGGAAGGAAAGGTTTGCTCCTGGCACAAATGATGCTGAGCTGGGTGCTGAGCTCTGTGTCTGTGGCGTTCCCAGTGACAGCAGCCGGGTGAGCCCGGGCATGTGCTCACCATTAGGTGGTGGTCTAGAACAACAGGGAAAAAAACTGCAGGTTGAGATTTTCAGAGCGGCACTACAAACTCAGCTGCAACTCTTCAGCGTAATGAGGGCTATTTTTTCGATGGAGATTACTGAGAGGATATATTTTACCTTTAACTGTTTGTCTTCCCCCTCTTGTGGCACGTGCCACATCCTCGTGTGCACCATCTCTTGACACATGCAACAGCAAAACCTCCCACATCCTAAATTCTGTCAAAACTTTATAGTCTCCTTTCTTGTCCTGTTTTAACACATCTGCTGAAAGAATTATGCCCTGAAGACACTGAAGGACAGAGGTATGTGTTTTCCCAGTGTAGAGAGCTCTGCCAGGTCTGGAATTACTGCAGTGGTCTGGGACACAGGGAGCGATTTCCATTTCGGTTCATAAATTGCCTGTTAACCTGAATCTAGATATTGGCTAGAACTGGTGTTTAGGAACTGGAAGTAGTGGACAAGTTGGGAAGAAGCTAAAAATCACAGAAGTGATGCTTTGATGAAACTACCAAAGCACTATGTTGCTGATTTAAAACTAGTTTTATACACTTTTTTTTTATCTGTTTCATAGCATGAACATTTTCAAATGTTTGAATACAGAAGTCATCCCTCACAGTCATATAGCACTGATCCTGTGCCTTTCTGCCTATGGTGACAGCAAGTAGTCTCCAATCTTAATGGAGCCTGATTATAGCCACTTTTTTTAAAGGCATATCTTCAAATCTAGCCCAAGTGCAGATGAAAATGGTGTTTTCCATACTGTTTTGGAACCATGATTGCATAGGTATTTGAGGGATGTAGTTGCTTACCTTGCTGTTGTCAAGCCTGTGCTATCAGTAGCTAAAGAGCACTGTTAGTGTTACACAACATGCAGGCTGTTACTGATTTTCTGCTAATGAGATGCAATTAAAAGGAGTAGAGAAACATTCTTTTTCTCTGGATTCCGCTGTGATTTACATTTTCCTAGTGTCTGTTCAAACAATTCAGTCCTATTCAGTGCTAACAAGCCTCTGCTGATCGCAGTGCTGAGCAGTAAACATGAATTATTTCAGTACCATTCAGCCAAAGATGATGCTTAGTCTGTCAGGTGTTAATTTTAAATCCCCATCTCACTTTTTTAGACCCCTGCTGTAAAAGCAGCTATGGGCTACAGCTCATGGTTTTTATGGCAGAGTTGTCAGTGCTGTGACCAACATTTTTTGGGTTCTGTAGAAGACGGGTTTGATGAGAGATGTGAGGCGTTGACAACAATCCTTTCATTAACACTGTCTCAGGTCTTCAGGGATTATCAACCACTGGCACTGATACAGATAAAATCCTTTTCACTACAGTCTGTAGACTTCCTTTCCTTTCATTTGTGATTTTTGGTGCATTACCAGTGTAAATCAGTCTGTAGCTGTCAGTAATACTTGTCTGGTTGATATTCTCATGATGGTTTGAAGCTGGAACTGAAGCGAGGCAGACAGACCAATTATTAAGAGCAAACGTCATCCATCTGCCGATGCTGTGGCATAAAGCTGCTGTTCACTTCTCTTGTTTCTGGGAGATGCTATTTACAAGGATGTCCCAATAAGAATTTTTTCTTAAGGTACTTTAATTTCCTATGTCATATGTTTGTTGTAAATATGCTTGCAAAAAAAACAAAGCCATATTAATGCAAAATTTTATTAAAGTATCAAAACCCAAAATCCTTTTGGAAGGGCTAGACCCAAAACTAACAAAGCAGATTTTACCTGCAGCAGCTCACAGTAAGGAAAGGAGTAGATTAAAAGCCTTAAGTTAACACAGAACAAAAATATAGATCAGGTACCATGGTACAGAAAATCAATAATGTATTGAGATTCTGGCATCCCTTCCAGCAATAACCTGGAACTAACCTGATGCTCAGCCACTGTTCCTCTGAGTACTTTCTGCTTTTGGGTACCTGCTCAGCCAACAATTGCACTTCCTCAAGACAATAGTCGCCTTCAGCATCAGAGACATGGTGGAGGGGCAGCACTAACAATAGGTCCAAATAATACAAAATAAACTTCTGATGGCATAAGTGTTAGATAATGTTCCCATTTTCTTACTGCTTCCCAGGGAGCTACAGACTAATCCTGCTTCAGCAACGTGATCCTCTGCCCAATTTGCCTGCCAGGCCAGCAGGCAGACTGCCTTCAGGTTCCTGAAAAGCCCCAGCACAGTCTGTACTGAGTGTTGTGGTTTAACCCAGTCAGGCAGCTCAGCCCCACGCAGCCACTCACTCAATCACCCCCAGTGTTGGGATGGGGGAGAGAATTGAAAAAGTAAAAGTGAGAAAACTTGTGGATCAAGATAAAACATGATTTAACAGGTAAAGCAAAAGCTGTGCACACAAGCAAAGCAAAACAAAGAATTCATGGGCCGGCAGGTGTTGAGCCGTCTCCAGGACAGCAGGGCTCCATCACATGTGACTGTGGCTTGGAAAGACAAATGCCATCACTCCAAATGTCTCCCCTTCCTCCTTCTTCCTTCAGCTTTATGTATGAAGCATGACATCATATGATCTGGAATATCCCTTGGGTTGGGTGGGGTCAGTTGTCCTGGCTGTGTCCCCTCCCAGCTCCTTGTGCACCCCCAGCCTCATCGCTGGCAGGACGGTACGAGAAGCAGAAAAGGCCTTCACACTGTAAGTGCTGCTCAGCAGTGACAAAAACATCCCTTGTTCTCAACACCCTTTTCAGCACAAACCCAGAACACAGCCCTATACCCGATACTGGAAGAAGAAAATTAACTCTATCCCAGCCAAAACCAGCACACTCAGACTGTCCAAAATTTCTGTATGCCCTTGAATAATCCATTTGTTCCCCTCAGGAGTAATATGAATAGTGTGTATTGGATTACTCACAGTCAACTTTAGTCAAGTTTTAAGATAAAGCCGATAGTTGCTTAGAATCGTAGGCTTGAAAAATGGAACTAATGATGACCACAGAAGGCAGCAGCATGCATCATTGGAAGTCTATTTACAGCTCCTTGGGGGCTTTGTGTGTCTTGGCTAAGCTGGCATCATGAGCCAGTCCCACAGAAACCATCCCTGTACAGATTTGGCCTGAAATCTAAACTGGCTCTGTTTCTAAGCCTGACTGCTGGTGTTCCTCAGAACAGCCACCATGGACAGGATAGGCCTTCTCCCTTCTCACCTCCCTGCCCTTGCACTGAGACATCACTAGGTAAAACAGGTGCCTTTGGGTTTTCCCTCCTGCCTGTTGCATGTTATTTCTTAAAGCAATCATGCTCTTGATTTCAGCTTAATTTGTAGCTGGGAGGAGCTTGTATACAGCTCTATAGCTTGGCTGGCTGAACTGAATGAGGCAAGAAGAGTCAGAAAGTCTAACAAGACAGCTAAAATCTCTCCTCTGCATGGGTGTCAGGAAAGAGTTGTGAGCTCACAGTCCACAACAAACCAATTTTTGGAAAGATTTCACTCTGTGCAATCCAAACACACCATCCATCGCAGATTCCTGCCAAACCACAGTGGCAGGTACACGTCAGGAACAGCCACAGGGGTCTGACAGTGCCAAATGGCCAGCCTGGGTTGTGTTTGCAGTGATGGGACATGTGTTGTAATGGAGATATGCACTCATTTTCTGTCAGATTATTCATGAGTAACAGCCTTAATGTGCTTCTTTCACCGGTTGCCCATGGGCTCTGTGACAGGATTTGGCACTGGTTCGGTTGGTGCCAGAGCAAGCAGCACTCCAGTGGCATGCACAGTGCAGCAGGTCCTGGTGCCCAGACAGGACCAGAGGCACAAACTGAAGCATGGGAGGATCCCTGTGAACATCAGGAAACACTTTTTCGCTGCCAGGGTGACAGAGCACTGGCACAGAGTCTATTCTTATTTTATGAAGTCAGCAGCTGTACTGATTCCCAGCATACTAACACGCATAACTGAGCAGGATTTCATTTTGGATGGGTTCCAGTCCAAGTGCTGATTACCTTTCAAAAACCAGTAATTCAGTCACATGCTACTATTTATTAAGGCTTGAACATCTTCTAACTGTTGGTGAATCCAGGGCACTTTGTGGATAAGTTATTTCTTGTTAGTATTTCCCTCATGAGGGGAGGTGGGCGGGCAGACACTGATCTCTTCTCTGTGGTGACCCGGGACAGGACGCAAAGGAATGGCCTAAAGTTGTGTCAGGTTTAGGTTGGATATTAGAAAAAGGTTCTTCACCCAGAGGGTGGTTGGGCACTGGAACAAGCTCCCCAGGGAAGTGGTCACAGCAGCAAGCTTGACAGAGTTCAAGAAGCTGACAGTTGGATGATACTCTCGGACACATGGTGTGATTCTTGGGGATGGTCCTGTGCAGTGCGAGAAGTTGGACTCAATGATCCCTGTGGGTCCCTTCCAACTCAGCATAGTCTGTGATTCTGTGGAGACACAAACTGGCTGCTATTTGTCAAAGGAACAAACCCACATCCCTGGGGAAGGGATTTTACTGCATTTGAATTCACTAAAAACTGAAGCCAGGAGCAGCTTTCAGAAGCAAGAACTGATTTGTGGAAGGACCAGAGCTCCCTGGCCTTGGCCTGGGAGCTCTTGTTGGTCATGGAGACAAGGAGGGACAAACTGTGCTAGATTACAGCTCCCTGTTAACGCTGGGACTCACCTTTCAAATCACATCACTTCATGTTGGAATATCTCTGCATACAGAGGCCAAGGAACCATGGTTACTTTTGGAGAGTGTGCACACAACCTGGCTGACAGAGGTTCTTCTGAAGGCATCTCTCTTGCAGCAGTGTCCTTCCCTCTGATCCATGGAGCTTGCCACGGCCAGTTATGTTGTTTATAAACAAACAAAACAGGCATCTGTCGCCCTTTCTCCACTTTTTAATATTGTGACTGCTCTGTGCAGAACATACAGTTTGCATAAAGTAAAGAACTGGATTGAAGTGAATGAAAGCTGTGAGTGGCAGGCAGGATCTTCTGAGGTTCTGCTGAAAGTGTCACAAGATTTCACTTTGTAGTGCTAGATTAGTTCCTCACCTCTGCTGCATTTTCTCTCTCAGTGAGATGAATGCAGCAGTATTGCTCATGTGAGAAAAATAACTGATGTTAAAACCTGGAAACTGGTGTTGAAACTTAGAAAGTGCTCCAGGTTTCAAGTACTAAAGATCTTACTGATTTCACTATGTGGGTACACAGTAATGAAATCGGTTTTGATTTGCAAGATTGAATTACACTGTAAAAGTAGTGTAGTAGTGAGATAGAAGATACTTTAATTGGACCCACCCTCCCAGGAACACCAAACCCTTGGCTGTCTTTGGCAGCTGTCATCCCACTGTGTCTCAGTGCACAATCACTACATAAGCAACGGAGAAACCTCATCATTTTGAACTTGGAGATGAAAGCAATCCTTATTTACTGTTACACCCAGTGTCCATTGTGCACAGGAAGAGTGTGATTATAAAAATACAGTTAGGACAAGTCTTGCAAGTCTTCCCTACCTGACTGTAGTGGGATAAATCCTGCCCTTGTTGGATTAGCTACGCTACAGCAATGCCCCTGCAGCAGTGCAGAGCAGACCATAGCTTTGTAAAATCTGTGCAGAGTTGTCGCTCTGGGGGCAGAGTCTGGGTCTTGAGGGCTGTGATGAGACTCTTTAAATTCTCATAGAAGCTGGAATCTCAGAAAAGAATTTCCCTCTTGATCGAGGCTCTTTCCACTGGAACACAAGCAACATCTGGTTTTACACCAGAGAGTTTTGACAAACAATATCTTATAGGATTAAAAAAATGTTATTTGTTAGCAATCATCATTCTTTGAGCCACAGGGCTTGGTTTGCTCGATTGAACAGCACATCTTGTCCCCTGTGATACTCTCAAGTATTCCCAAGACAAGCCACACCAGGCTCACAGATCTGACAGAACCTATGGGAGATCTGTGCTGTTCTGGAGTGGCAGCTGGAGGCCAGGCTGGCTGCCCTGAGACTTTTCTCTTGACACTGTACTTGCACATTTGAATCTCTTCTGCTGTGTCTCCCAACACCCAGTAACCGCCCTGCTCCCCTCGCCCCTCTCGCTGGCAGAGGCAATGGATGGCTCAGGCATCACTCCACCTGCATGGCCATGGGAAGAACAGGGTCTGAGGAAAGGAGCCTACAAGTGCAAGGTGAGGTAGAAGAGGGTGTGGCCTGAGAGTCTGTAATACCTGCATCACAGGTGGATATTCAGCTACAACCTGAGTTTATGGAAAGGTGATACATCCCATGAGCAACAGCTACTGGTGAAGTAGCATTCCTTTGCTCCACTGATCAGAAGAGTCTGTCTCTGCACTAACGAGATCTTGCACCAAATTCAAACCCCTCATTTTTGAAGCCTTGAGGCTGCATTGAAGCAGGCAGCTGGAAGTTCAGAGCAAAAAGTACTCACTTCTGTATGAAAATATACCTTCAGCCAGCAAAAGGACAGTTCTGGATAAGATGAAAGTAGATCCAGCTTGGGAGGCAGGACAGTATTTCATCATCAGAACTAGAGCAGAAGACATAATTTCACAGTTTTTCAATCATCTGAGACAGACATTGAAGGAAATGGCTGCAGTGAATCCCCCATTTCTGGCCAACACTTTTATAATGCAGTCAGATTTTTCTAGTTCCTTCTGCAAAAGCAACATATAGTTTTGCAATATTTTTAAGTGGCAGCAAGGACATCGTGTTCCAGTTCCGCATCCCTGATGTATCAATTAACTTGAGTGACTTGGATCTCTTACCTTGAAGCTGTGCACATAATGTTGACATTAAAAAAAGAAAATACTGCCAACAGTTGTTGAAGTGCCAAAAAGAAAGTGCTCTGTTCAGGCTCACCCCAACCACCTCATTGTTCCCATCCTATCTTATAGGATAATCAGAAAGTGCCTGTGCAATTCCCCACCCTTTCCTCACTTTCTCTACAGGGAAGCATGAGATCAGCAGCTTTCTCCTTTTGTTCATTTTTGTCCTTTGCATGAATGCTATTTGTTTTGATTTATTAGAATTTATTTTCTTAAATAGAAAAAAAATCATGGAGTATAATGCAGGGATACCTGCAGCCTGGGGAAGCTGTCTCTGGAGACCCCCTATTGCCAAGTCTACTGTACAGAATTGTTCAGAGCACTTAAATTTTGGGTTTCTGCTCCACATTGCACTGTAGAAATTTCATCCTGACTGTAGAGGCAGCACAGGGAGATTAATCTGACTGGGCTAAAGAAAGCCTTTGTGAATACCACTGTAGTGATTAGCAGGTTTATAATTGCTAATTTGGTATTCCAGTATTTAATGATGTCTCTGGAAGGAGTGTTACTGGTATAGAAATATTTACAAATAGCTCTCAGCTAGCCAGTAAACAAAGACACAAGTCTATTAGTGCTCGGAAATAAATTTCCTGCCTGTAACATATGAATATAAGAAACAACAATAGCAACCAAAAGCAAGAAATCTGCAAGATTTAAGAGATATTTCAGCAAAATAGGAAGCACAGTTTGGATAACAACCCCATCAATTACTCACTGTATCTGGTGGGACTGTTACCTGTTTTAGAGAGTTTGGTCACCATGCCAAGTCAACTTATTTTAATCTGTTAAAGTTTTTGGCAATGTCAAACCACATATATCATGTATTTAATTCCACATCTGAAATCAGGAATTATATCTACCTTACAAAACCACAAGTACTAGCCATAAAAAAAACCAAAACAAAACAACTTTGCTTGTGCAGAATTCCTTTTGGTAAAACTTCCTGTGCTTTACTCATGCTAATTCTGAAGTCTCTGTGATCAATCCCTTCCTTTCCCAGTTGTACAGCAAATGGGCTAATGACTTAAACTAAATGGGAAAGAACTTCTGGCCACAAGCTATTTTACACTATTCAAGGCAAGACAGGCCAAAAAGAAAAGTGCCTGAAGTGAGGCCTGGGTAGCCACTGTTCTGGCAGCACAATTTGTGCTTTTAACTACTGGCAGAATAACAAACTGAACAAACTTGAGGTCAAATCAATCCCCAGCCTTAAATACCAGACACTGACTTTAACAACACTCCTTATGTACATCCAATGGCAAAATGACATAGAGAGTGATATTTCCATTATGATTCATTTCTCAGCCTCAGAGGTACCTGTCATTGCTACCCTGCATTGCCTGGTTTCATAGATTCCCATTATTTTTTATCTAATTTCAACCATTTTCTGGAGAAATATTTCTAGTATTCTGTCAAAACTGCTGAGGAATATACCCAGCATATACAGAGTAATCTGAAGAGACTACCAAAATTGACAGATTTCCAGTTGTTCAACTTTTCTGTGTTCATCTTTTCATCTGTGCTTGTCTCTGCTGTAGTAGTTGCCTTCCATTCTTCCATTTTTTACTGCTTCTTTCCCTCCCCGGGAGACAGCCAACCTCCACATGGGGATTCCAGCAGAAAGGGAAGCAAGGCAAGCTTTCCATCTTTGGCTTGCACCAAGGGTTTCTTGATGAGCAGGGAAGTTGTGTTCTCCACAGCAGTGCCCAGGACTCCGTGGGTTTAGTGGATTTCAGTTGCATGCCATGAGGGATTACCCTAATCTTCAGGTACACAGAGCAGAGGTAATTCACCTTTTAATCTATATTTAGCAAAAGCCTTTCAAGACACCTCTGTAGTGCAGCTGATTGCCTTTAGCACTTTAGCACTAAATATTATAGTGGGTAAATGATAGAAGTTTAGGAAACTCTGGGAACACTGGAGTTGAGAGCCCAGGCACTATGCATGGTACCATTTCTATCTGTATGTTACTGCCCAGAGCTGGAAATGGTTTATAAAGAGGAACTGTAAGTAAAATGATCAAGCAATATGGAGTAGAATAGTGGCCTCTAGCTAAAAGCTAATTTAGTTCTATTATGGTTGTATCAAAACAATCTGATAGCAAATAAGTCTTACTAGAGATCAGAATAAGAGACATACTTTACCTTTGTGAAAATTCTGCCCATCATATACCGGAAGAAGACAAGGTAACATGATAAAGAACAGAAGAACAGGAACAGTTGGTATACAGAAAATAAATAAATAATCAGGGCAGCAGCATCTATTGCTATATGACTACTGAATTCAGAGTGTGTTCTCCATGAATTTCTGATGCATATTTCAAGTTGCTTTAGACATTTACACTACCTGTTCTGAAACCAGTGATTAGAAGCTCTGTAACCTTTCTGGTCAGTATTTCTACCTTTGGTTATTTGCCCACATGAATGTTCATTGAATACAATGTGGGGTTGTAAGATTTAGGGAACATCCCTCAGATGCAGAGTACCTGATCGGTTTTGATACACATAAATAAGTAATTATGTCAAATTATGGCCACATTTTCAAGTTTTAGATCCAATTTATATATGGTCATCTAGAAAAGCAAATTAGGCCTTTATATATTTAAGTATCTAATCTGTAGTGTAATCAAATATTCATGGCCTTCAATACATTCTCATAATATATGGGAGAATTAATTGTTCATAGTTGAAAATTTCACCCTTCTTTTTTGTCATTTAAACACATCTAGGGCAGTTGTAGCAGAGGGGGAATGGCTTTAAACTGAGAGAGCAGGTTTACATTAGATATTAAGAAGAAATTCTTTACTGTCAGAGTGGTGAGGCACTGAAACAAGTTGTCCAGAGAAGTCGTGGATGCTCTATCCCTGGAAATGTTCAAGGGCAGGTTGGATGGGACTTTGAACATAGAATCACATAGTATCACAATAGAATCGTAGAGTGGTTTGGGCTGGAAGGGACCTTTAAAGATCATCTGGTTCCAACTCCTCTGCAGTGAACAGGGACAACTTCAATTAGATCAGGTTGCTCAGAGACCCATCCAACCTGACCTTGAATGTTTCCAGAAGTTGGGGATTCCATGACCATTCTGGGCAACCTGTGCCACTGTGTTTCACCATCCTCAATGTAAAAAATTTCTTCCTTATATCTGGTCTGAAACGACATTCTTTTAGTTTAAAACCATTCCCTCCTGTCCTGTCTCAACAGTCTCTACTCAATCTATTCTCTCCTAGGGTTTGTGGTAGTGCAAATAAAAAATTCCCTACAGCTTCTCAGGGAACAAAGTGCAGCGTACAACACCTGAATGTGACTTTGCTGACTCCCTTCACAGAAAGACTGGACAAAGCACCATGTTCTCTACTTATTTAGAGCTGTACATCAGCCCATTCTGGGCACAGACCCTGGTTGTAAATTGAACAGTTTTTTTAAAAAAGAAATGCAAATAAAAGGAGAGTGAGAAGGAACAAACAGCAAAAGGCAGGGTAGGAGCGGAAGTCTAAAAGTAAAATGAACTTAAAGCCCAAGAGTCTGAGGAGAGTCACACAGGCATTCACCTCCACCAGCCCAGCCTCAGCAGCAGGGAAAGAGGGGGCAAGATGTGGGGTTAGCAGCCATAACCCCCTCCTGCTGAGCACAGGGGATAAGCATTGGCTGCTGGCACCACCACGGGAATATCAGCCCTCACAGACGTGCAGGGAGGTGCTGAGGAGGTTCTCCCTGCTCTAAGTGGCCCACAACCAACATGGCACAAGGGATGGTGCTTCCTGCCACAGCTCTCCTGGCTTCTGCTGCACCTCCATGGCCACAGACACAATACCCTTTGGCTCTTCTGGTGCAGCCAGGACTGTGTTTCCATATCCAAAAAACAAGTGATGTGACAGGGCTCACCATGACTTTCCAGTAAAGAAGCTGCATTGTACAATAAATCAGGGTAGTTTTAAAAAATGGGCATGACTTAAATATTTCAGAGCTACACATACATAAATAATATAAATATAATAATAGTGGCACAAAAATGTTTAAATTTGGGCTATTTGCTGTTCCTGCATTCACATTCCTTCTTATAATTCTTATGAATATTTGTGGCCCACTTTGGGAAAAAATCTTTCCTAACCTACCTTACCCATTTAACTGTTGTAGTCTTCAAGCCCGCTGGAATTACCATTATTCTTAGTGCTAAAATAGCTCCATCACTGCTTTTAATTTGGCCTCATCTCTTACTGTGTTGTGCTTGAATCACAGTTGAAGAATTGATCTTATTACCAAGCATGAAAAACAGAATTTTGGGGAAACTAAATTAATGTATGCACCACTACAGGTACAGTCCACTAATGAAATTATGGACTAGAAGCTCATGTCCTTGTAGCTAACCTTGTCAGCAACATAAATGTTCATTAAGAACAGGGCATAATCCAGCTTTTTATTCAGCCGAATCTCTATCTTCAAACAAATCACTACCAGAACTAATTCCTTTGACTACTAAAGTGAGCCAGGAACAGCTCCAGTACTACCACCAGAAAGGGAAGGATTAACTCAGGGGCACGCGCAGTTTGGGTTCAGGATACGATGGATGCAGAGAAGTCAAAAGCTTCTTGGAGGCAAAAGAGAATTTCTCCATCACTGGATCAAAACTACTCTGGCCACTGTTCCTGAAGCCAATTTCCTGCACTCCTCCATGGCAATGTGGTTTTTACTGGAACTTCAGATGTGAATGCTAGAGCCTATCTATTTGAGAAGTAGACCTTTGAAACAGTTTTCATAAATAATTTTGGTATTTTGAAGTGATTTCACTGAATATATTATCTAAAAATCTTAACAATGTGGCCCTGACTGATGGAAGTGAAAAACTATTCTTAGGTAAGATTAATGCTGTGCAGGAGATGATCACAAGGTCCAGGGCCCAACAAAACTTGGTGCCCAATTAAGTGTTTAGTTCCATAAAAGGTTGAGATGATACCATATACACAAATGGGATGGGATCATGGCTTTTTTATAGCAATAGAGCAAATTGGTTCACTAGGTTACCGCTTTCTGCAGACACCAACAACCATATTGCGAAATCCCAGCCTTGTGACATAAGCTATCATGGTCCAGTTTCTTGAGTGTATGGTAGGAAGCATGCTTTGTAAACTGGCCTTCTGTTTTATTAATTTTCAAGGATAAAGCAATTTTTATCATCAAAGAATTCAAGTTGAAAACAGAGATAATTTTTTTAATGTGTTTGATTATATAATTGAAGCTGGGGATAAAATGGGATCAAATCACCTAAACAAATGCACTTCCAGGTTCAATAGCATTTTCTAAAAATAAAGATGGCATCATCTTAAGAGTAATATTAGTTTTAGAGATACGTATTTCATAAGGCTCGAAAGTTTTCATTCTGTTTATAGTTGCGCGTCTCAGTGTGATAAAGCATTCTCTTAAAGTCTGTTTATACACAGATAAAGGAAACCAGCCACATCAAAAATCTGAATGGAGATTATATAGCATAGACAAATCTGAAGTTTGGCATCTTCTAAGAGTTCAAAGCTTGTTTTATTCTTTAGATTAAGTAGTTTGTGTTCCATTGATGTCAGCAGTAGAGCAGGCATAATTTTCAGTTTCAAAAAATGCCTGATTTAAAGCTTAAAGCATTTGGGTCATTACTATGGGAATAGCTGTTGCTTAAGCACAGGAGACTGCCACACAGTTGGAATCAGTGGTGTGTTTTGGTATTTTGTCAGGAATATGATCAAAATGAAGAATTTCAGAAAGAAAACTTTCTGAGTTTCATTTGATTTAACATTTTGCTTGTGCTCTAGAGATAATCAGTATCATATGCATCTTGGAAAGCGAAGTATAAGCTAAGGCTCAGGAAGGGTAATAAAGTGAGCCCACCAAGAAATCATATATTCCATTCTTCATTTCCATAACCAGCCTCCTTATTTGCAGGAGCTGGCACCATCAGTGTTTGTGGGGGTGTGCACCAGCACAGCCTTGATGGCCACGATAACCACTGTCCCTCAGGGTCACGGCTGAGAGGCGAGTGCAGGGTCCTTTCTGCAGAAGGCTTGTGTCACTGTATGCGGGTTGGGAAGGGGGGTGGGAGGAAAAGATTGCCCAGAAAGAGAAGATGGATGTGGGTAAACATTGAACAAACCTTGAGAATGAAAATTAACAGCCTCTTTTGCAGTTTCCTTGGCGCCGGCAGTCTTCCTGCTGGAGCTCAGCCTTTGGCAAGCCGCTGGGATAAGCAGTTTGTCAGACTGTCTTGGTGCTTTGGAGAAATGCCTGACTGTGGCTGGGGACAGCAATCAGATGCCATCAGCCAATCCCACTTTCAGGCATTTTTATTTCTCATATATCAAAGTGTTTGTCCTTGTTTCCCTCCTGGTGAATGGTTCGCAGATCTGTCCTCCCAAGCTCCTCGCCAATCCCTGACTTTTTTCCTTTAGATTTGCTGTTCCTTTAGATTTGGCCACTGCCCCTGGATGTTTTTTGCCCTTCTGCTTTACCTTGTTGTTTCTCTTGATATAGACAACATTGGTATAGTTTAAGTGTCTGGTTTAGAGACTTCTGAAGACTCAAAATCATAGAATCATAGAGTCATAGAATCATAGAATCATGGAATCAGCCAGGTTGGAAGGGACCTCTGAGATCATCAAGTCCAACCCTTGATCCACTACCACCGCGGTTATTAGACTATGGCACTAAGTGCCACATCCAGTCTCATCTTAAAAACCTCCAGGGATGAAGAATCCACCACTTCCCCGGGCAGCCCATTCCAATGCCTGATTACCATTTCCATAAAGAATTTCTTCCTAATATCTAATCTAAACCTTTCCTGGCACAGCTTAAGACTGTACCCTCTTGTATTACTGATAGCTGCCTGGGAGAAGAGACCAACCCCCACCTGGCTACAACCTCCTTTCAGGTAGTTGTAGAGAGTGATGAGGTCTCCCCTGAGCCTCCTCTTCTCCAGGCTGAACAACCTCCCTCAGCCTCTCCTCATAGCACTTGTGCTCAAGTCCCTTCACCAGCCTTGTTGCTCTCCTCTGGACCTGCTCCAGCACCTCAATGTCCTTCCTGAACTGAGGGGCCCAGAACTGGACACAGCACTCCAGGTGTGGCCTCACCAGCGCTGAGTACAGGGGAAGAATCACTTCCCTGGACCTGTTGGTCACACTGTTCCTGATCCAGGCCAGGATGCCATTGGCCTTCTTGGCCACCTGGGCACACTGCTGGCTCATGTTCAACTTCCTGTCAATCCAAACTCCCAGGTCCCTCTCTGCCTGGCTGCTCTCCAGCCACTCTGTCCCCCAGCCTGTAGCACTGCATGGGGTTGTTGTGCCCAAAGTGCAGGACCCAGCACTTGGCCTTGTTGAACCTCATCCCGCTGGAATCAGCCCAACTCTCCAGCCTGTCCAGGTCCCTCTGCTGAGCCCTCCTGCCTTCCAGCTGATTGACACTCCCCCTCAACTTAGTGTCATCTGCAAATTTGCTGATGGTGGACTCAATCCCCTCATCTAAATCATCGATAAAGATATTAAACAGAATCATTGCAGTAGGGTACAGAGGCTTGCCTTGAGGGCATTTGTCTGCTTACAGCACAGGCCAGAGCTCATCAAAGGGTATCTTTTAGTTGCTTGGAAGTATAAAAATGCACATTTTGTCTCAAGTCAAATCCTGATAGATATGGATTATCATTATCATGAAACTAATCACCACAACTGCAATTAATTTGGACCTCTGTAAGTGACATTTGAGCTCTGGTGATACAATCTCAGACCTGAAAAAATAACATAAATGTGCATCAGTACTCTGCATTGAAGATTCATTTTTTGACAGAGCTAACACAGATGTAACAGCTCCCTTTCAATGGGAATTTACATTTTCATTTTCCACCTCAGATTTAGCAGTAGTAAATTAATCCTACACCTTTATATCAGGCAAGCATAGGAAACAAGAATTGTTTTATATAAGTAAAGGCACCAAAGAGATGGGTTAGATGATACACTGAATCCAGCTATGTAATTGCTTTTTTGCTGATGGTCTCAAAAAAACCCTTCCACAGAGTAAGTCAAGTGATGATAAACATGATTTCTCAGGAACATAATGCCTTCCTTCATTCCCTACAAATAAGAGTGACAAGATAATTATAAGGAATACTCCATAGAGAAGAAGTTGTGGTCTCAGCAAAGATCCACAGAAAGAGGCAAGCAACAAGCCTAAGCAGTAAGCAAAGTAACAAGCACAAAAGCTTTACCAGATATTGGTATACGAGAAAAAAAATAATCTAATTGGAATTAGGACTCATTTTGCATACGATGCTCCATGCTGAAACTGTAGCAAGAATAGAATGAATCTTTCTGACACTTGGGCGTCTGACACTGCTGCCAGTGATGATCCCAGAGCAGACCATCCTGAAAGAACTCTCTCAGTAGCAAGAACAATTTTGTTGGAGATATCTTCAGACACTGCCCTTTCTAACAAGACTTCTACATTTAACCTGGAAGTTTCAGTGAGACATCCCATCCATCTTTCTATAATACATCCAGCTCTGTCAGATCAGCTGAACAAAAAACTTTCAATTATGAAATTATTGGTATAAAAACACTATTAAAATTGCACTCACCAGTTTATGGAAACCTGTCAAGACTTTATGCTTTAGTAGATACAGACTGTTTGAATAGAAAAAAATGACACAATATATGGCTTCTCAATTGCTACAGAGCTTTGTGGATATTGGGAAGGTCTACCTTTCATTTATGCTTGGTCTAATAGACATTATGGTGAAAATATTTGACTTGGATGAGATGCAGAAGATAACCCAGCTGGTAACTTTCCATCTTGTCAGGAACATTAAGCCCATTCCCTCAAATAAATTGCTAGTTCAGTTTCATGTGTCTACTGGGGCTGAATGCCCTGGTACAGTAAGATGGAAAAAACAGATTCAGCAGCAACCACAGAGATCAGGCTCAAAATAATTTGGCAGAGATTGGGCCTTGGATTGGCACAGTGCCTGGAAGTGAATTATATCCATGCCACTGGACTTAGTGGCCTTTCTCATGTGGTCCTTACTATATATTCTTACAGTGACTTAGCATCTACCTCCATTTATGTACTTATTGCCTCAAATATCTTCAAAATACCAATATCATAACTATTAGAAGATTTCTAGTGATGATATGTTTGACACCTAACTTTAGTTTTTCCTCTTTGTTAGTAATTTTGGATTAATTTTTGCTGTTCTCTGTCCTTCTCACTCCATTTCCTGGTACAAATTTCTGTCAATTCACTGTGAATGTGGCTGTTTGGCCATCTCCCAGGCTTGAGAAGGCTTCAGTGAAAGTACAGGAAAGGGAATTGTAGTCAGAAAAGTACAGAGATTAGGGGAAAAGATACTCAGAACAAAACTCTGACTTTCTGCCAGAATATTGACTTTGCACTGGTTGGCAATGGAGCTGCACTGTCTGAGAGCAGCTGTCACTCTGTGGGAGGAAAAGGATTGGTCATCATGAAGGATGTGCAGCAGGCCTTCATGGGCCATCATTCCCTGTGTAGGCACAAGGGATATAAGGCACTTCAAAGAGGGGCTATTGCATGGGGTAGCAGCACTGAATTCTGTAACTTATACCTGTTTGGAAGACACAGTCTCACCAGTCACAGCCAGCTCTAAATTGGGTTGTTTTCAGTACTGGTGAAGCATCTTGAGTACCTTGTTTTTTTTAGTTTCATTTTGAAGGCTTTTATTCAGGATATGGCAAATGGGATCATTGTGACCTCAGCTCAGCTCCATCTGCTGATAGAGACATTATTTCGGGGCGTAATGTCACAATTGCTTTAAATAATTTAGACTGAAAACCTCCAGGATGATGCCTGCAATGGAAATCATAATGCCTCCTCTCACATCCTGCTCTGGGAAAATGTCTAGAAGGAAGATGAAAATCTGAACTCGGCTCTCCCTCCCTCCTGCAGGTAGGGAAAGGCTGTGCATGGAAACTCAGCTACTGTCTGCAATGCAGTGCAGGTTTCTGAGCTTGCTCTGGGTTAGCTGGCCAGGGCCCCACTGGAAATGGAGCTTTGGTGCCTGGTTGTCAGCAGGGAGGTTTGTCCTGCTACAGTGGCCACTCTGCTGCTGCAGTGTGAGACACGGAGCAGTTTGAAGCTCCTGAGGGTTTGTGCTCAGGGGAGAGAAAGACAGAGAGAGGAGGCAGGGCAGCACAGAGGTGCAAAGCTTATGGGAACCAGACCAAGGATCTCTAAAATTTTCCTCCTGCTTTAGTTAACTTGGAATTAACACCCTGCATTTTTGAAGGATGCATCTGACCATACACTTCTCCTTCCTTAGGTGGAACTCAAGTGTTCAAAAAAATCATGAGTGGCTGAAAACAAATAAAACACCCACAGACTGTGCCCTTTGGCTCTGAGCCAGTGGGGTGTACACTCAGCAGTTTTTTCAAAGACTTGAGACGTGCTTCTTCACAAGAAAATCCCTGAAAGTGAAAATTCCCACATAACTGTCAGGGTCCAAGGATGATGGGTTGGAGGAAAAAAACCTGGTGTTGCAAATCTTGCTGTGAAATGGGGGCAGCTGAGAACATCCAATTGCAGGAACACAGGTATGTTGTGGATTGTTTTGCTTATTAGTGCTACAGACAACGACCACTCCAGCCCATCTCCAATGTCTAGCCTATTTCCATCCATTCAAAATATAACTTGACTGATATTATAAGTCAATAATGGTGGCTTTCTGTGTTAGTTTATAGGCAGGTTTCTTGAAAGACAGCTGCTTTTGGCTTTTGAACAACAGCCAGCATTCACTGAAAGCAGTGTATAAACAGCTTCTTACTGGAATAGGTCAGGATGTTGTCCATCCTGTTCCCAGTGCACATTGCCCCTACCACTGACATCCCAACCACACTGGCAATATAACTGAGTTCCAACAGAAAAAGGCTGAAAGGCCATGGACACTAAATTCGCATCCCACCCTTGGAAATTATTTCTGCCTAGTGAAGCTGGAAATGAGAGTTGTAAAGCGCATCAACAAAGAGGACTGCCCAGCTGTACCCATATTAAACATTATGGTGGAGGAAACCTCATCTATAAAAGCCACTCATGCCCTAAGCAGTTTTTTCAATTAGGAACTCCCACTGAAATTGGAGGAGATTTAAAAACAGCCTTGGTTAAGGCAAGGGATATATTTTATTGGAAGTAATCCTAGATACACTGAAATTACTTGCAAATTTTGATTTATTTCAGCAGGATGGAACCTTGGCCACTTTTGATGGAGTGGAAATGAGCTCCATAGGATGGCAAGGCATATAGCTTTTCACATGGTTCAGTGCAGGAATTTGAAGAAGGGCATCCTCCCTAACATGTATGTAACAAAGCACAGTCATTGTTCTACTGTTCCCAGCCTCTTTACATCCTTTATACACATTAGGCTGAATTCAGCTGCTATCTGATTTCACAGATTATCTTTGATGCCAAGTCTACATGACTGAAGAATTCAATATTGTGAGCAATTATAAATTAATTAACATAGATACACACTAAGCAGTTGGAGTGTATGGCAGTCTACAAACATCTCAATGCTAAGTTTTAAAAATCCCAAGTGACTGTCCACATTAACACATCTGGAAAGCTCAGTTTTCGTTTTTACCAGTGACAGCTCACAGAGCTGGATCCTGGTCCTTTGTCCAGTCACTCTTCCTAAGCAGATATCCTCATCTACCCCATGACTTTCTGAAGTCAGCAGGCCTCTGTATGAGAATCAGCAACTCTCTTCTTATTCTCAATGGTAAAACTGAGGCAAAGGAAGTAGGAATGAAAGAAAGAAGGAAAGAAAACACTTCATTTCTGATAAATCAAATGAGCTAATCAAATATAGTGAGGAAAGTCCCTGCAGAAATGTATTTATAATACACAAACCAGTCAGTGACAGGGAGAATGACTTGAGCAAGTCTCCAAATAATCCATGAGGCTTTGAGTTGGCAAGAACGCTACAGAACCAGACGTAGGCTGTGAATCAGCAGCTCTGGAATGCCAGCACAGAAGGAATGGCAACAATGATCCAAGTGGGGACAGAGGCATGTAGAAACTGCTCCAAGACCATTTTAGCAAAGCACATGTTTCTAACATATATATATGTCCCTGTGAGGGTAAAATAATGGTTCATATGCTTTCTAGCTTATTTCCTCAAAGCATTAATTGAGGTCAAAAAGACTTCTCAATATCTTGAACAAATGAAATCTTCTGCTGACCAGACACTAAGGCAAAATTTAAAGTTAAAAAACATGCTTTAGAAAGACCTATTTGCTGGAAAGTGGAGGCAAAGTGCTGAATTACTTCTGCTTAGTTTCCAAAATCTGTATTCCATAGACTGACTTCTGCTCTGGCTGGCACTACAACAGGCTGAGGAACAAGCAGAGGGAAGTGATCCCATGCTCCTGGCAGTCTGGTGCCAAGGGCAGGATTCCTTTCATCGGGTGGGGATAAGAGACATGCTGTGGGCAAGAGCAGCATTTGTTCCCAGCTAACTTTGTCTGTTTGCTAAATAGTCCTAAGACAGATGCAGGTCCAGTGGGAGGGCTGGCGTGTATCCGTACCCTCACCCTCCTGACTGCACGCTCTCCTTGGCAATGGGGGATGCAAGATTTTTGCACTACCCAGACTTCACTGCTAAATATCTTTTGACTCTGTGAAAAGATACTTGTATAGGTCAGTGAGAGTGCTTATACCATTTTCTTCTCAGCAGTGTCACTCATTTCCTCCCCCCCATGAGAGGTGAGGGACACCAAAACAGTCTTTGGCCTCTTTGGTCCATTTGAATTCATAGTCCCTGTGCCCTACTAGAGAAAAATTAGATTGGGGTCAATAGAGAAAGCAAATGAAGCTTCTGTTTTTGGAAAGAGGAAAAGCACATGATACTGCTGGAAGAATTATCGTTATTTTCTTCAATTAAGCCATGCTTCAGGAAATTTTGCGGGGGTTAGAATATATTTATTTAAGCTTCAAATGTCACTCATTTCATGATTAGTTTTTCTTTTCTTTCCTTTTTTGTGTCGAACAGGAAAAAATAATTTATTTACAAAATTCTAACAATAACTTTTCATCCAGCTTTCCAGAAAAAAGCTTTAAAAAAATTTCTCTATCAGCTGACTGACTGTGAGTATACCCTGGTCTGCTCAGTGTACAAAGAGACCATTGTCAATAGTCAGAAAACACCTCAACACTTCAAACAGAAATCACATGAGAGGACCTTTCTGGTGACCAGATTGATCAGTTGGCAAGAGGAGGACTGATAGTGATGAGAAGCCTACTCTGTTTGTGTTTACAGTTACCACACAGGCTGCTTAGGATATTTTTATTTATTTTTTTCTTGTGACTCTGCTGTCAGCAAAGTCAAATATCTTTATAATTTCCATAATCTTCCTGAAGATGCATTTTCCTTGAAAGCCATTTCAGCATTTTGAGGGAGGAGTAATCCTGTCACCAAGGAAGAAGGAATTGTTTTCTTCTTTCAATTAAAAATTAGTTCTAGCTTTGACTAGTTCCTCAAATTACTTTGTCTAGTCCAGAATAGCAATGCCGAGTTCTTTTCAGAAAGCAGGATAGCAGCACTTTTTTTCCTATAGGAGTGACTTCTCTGGGTTTAATTTGGATGAAGATGGGAGAGGGAAAAAACAAAACAAAACAGAACCCACAATAAAACAACAAAATAAGATAAGAATTTCTAGTGTTCCGTTCTGCTTCTCAGCTGAAAGATCCCATCCAAGATGGTAATGCACTGTTCCATGGGTTGTGGTCAGGAGGAGAACATTGTTTTCAGAGGACAACTGCAAACTCCATTCCTTAGGCTGGAACTGTGCTGTGCTCTGAGGCACGGGGCTAAATGACATTCTTTTCAGTCTCACTCTGCCCAAACTGAGACTTAAGGGAAATTTTATAATAGTCTCTGTGGGCCTTCTGTGCTCATTGCATTTACAGCTGCAACTGCCTGAGTGAAGGGAGAAGCAGCAGTGTTTTTCTCCCATTTCTAATGTGTCTCAGACTTAGCTTGAAAAGAACACTGGTAGAATGAGAAATTTATGTCACTCTCATGTTCTGGCTTCACTTGCTGCTGCCCAGATTGATGCCACGTGTGATAAAAATGGTAGTTTGGGAGCTGAGGACACCTCTGTGCTGGGAACGGGCCTCTTGCTCCTTGCAGAACACCAAGCAAATACCTGGCAGCAGTATGTTGCTGCCAATGAGGGAATTGAACTGAACTACTTGTTAGAAGTATAAATTATGCCTCCCATTGCAAAGCACCTGGGCATTTAGAAATTTGGAAGGTTTTTTTGTACTGTTCAAGCATGAAAGGAAACTCCTCAAACAACTGCCAGTTTTTGTTCCAATTACTGAACCATGAACCTAATCTTGGTCTTATAAAAACAAAAGCTGGTTCCTATTCAACACCTCTCCTCCAACAGAAATCAGAATAAGGAACTACCACATGTATTTCACATGCAGGTGACCTGCTATGCCTGCTAGATTCTTACAGACAGTGTGTGATCTGATTTTGATTCATTGGTTGCTTAAGTAATACAGATGTTTTGCTCTCCAAAGTAAAAAGCAGAAAAGACAAAGTAAAACAAAATGTAAAAAACCCCAACCAATTCTATGCCTAAGCTCGTGTTTGCAGGTCAAATAAAGCAGAACTGTTTGCAATTTTTTCTGAAAAGCTTATGGGTTTGCGTATTATCTCACTGAGCAGAAAATCACTGATAAATGTAAAAATGAAGAAAGACCTCATCAGTAGAAGTATGAGACTTCAATAAATGGTTTAAAATAAGTCAATCTGCATCTTCAACTAGAGACCAGGGATATGGCTCCGAGTTCGATTCTTTGCCAGTTATGCCTCTGGGACTTTGTCTTTGCACTTGTAACCCAGGCAGAGAAATGGCATGCAAGAGAGAGAAGTGCTGGAAAAGCTCATTCATGTCTCTGCAAATAGCAGTTCTTGCCTTGTACGGGCACTGGGAATGCTTTTTTAATGAAGATTTGGTGAATACCCAAGCAGCCTCAACACTGAAGGATCCTATATTGCTTTACAAACTTCATGCAGACATACAGGGTAAGAGTAAAATGCATCTGCAAAAATAGCTCAGTTGATCTGCAGCTACACTTGTGCTATTAATTAACTTTTTGATATTGAATGGTTTCTTTACATGCATTCCAAGATAACCACTAGCTGTAAAAAGCCAATACTTGGGTCTGTGTGTACAAAACAGTGGATGCAGAGCAAACAGAACCATTATGAGTTTGGCTGAGTCTACGTGTTCTTTCCGTTACATTCCCAACCTGAACTGCAAGATAGAGATGATGATAATTTCACATTGAGAAGTTAAAATACATGCCCTAAGAAAAGAAAAGAAAACAGTTTGTGCTTTTCCAAACTGAAAGAAAAAGTTTCCTTCAGTGACTCATGGCTATTTAGTCAGGATTGCTTATAGTACATTGTCAGACGCCTGGCAATCAGCATATTGCCAAAATAATATAATACAGTCAGTTGTACAGACACAAGGTTTGTGATTTGAAATTATATATCTTGCTAGGGTAAATGTTTCAAATTTTGTCAATGATAGATTTGTTCTTCGGACAAAATAATTAATTCTGTCAAAAAGGATATTTTCTTGTGGCAAACTCAGAAATAACAAAACATTTATGATACACATCTATTGCATTCATTTGCATAGTTCTAATTCCAATCATCTGTCATCTGATTGATGATCTCTGTGACATGAAGCTCCATTAACAGTATGCAGTAATGCAGTCAGAGAGTTTGAATTTTGGCAGCATGTCATCATATGCATGTAATGTTAAGAGATGATACTTACTCTTCAATCGTCGATTTGACTCATCTAAAAACACCATATGGTAAAGCAGAAAAAATCCAAAGGAAATCCATTCAATCAAAACAATTCTTTTATATTTTGACTTCAGGATATAAAACTTCCATAGTATTATTCATCAACTTTCTTCGATTCTTTAGGAAATGACAAGCATTGCTGCAGGGTTAAAACTGGACAAAAAATTCATAGGGATGGTTTGAATGAGTACTGTTGCATATAGATGAATCAGACTGTGAGCACTTGCTTCAGGAGTCTGAAATTAGAATACTAAACAATTTCCTATCTTCAAATCCTACATCTTGAATGATGTGGAATTCATTATTTTCACTTATAAGTCAACATTGGAAACATCCTCTTACTGGGAAAAACGAACTTGAAAAGACTGAAGAAATGTTCAAAATACTGATACTGCTCTTCTATTTAAATTTGATTTTGATCGTGTGTGCTGAGAGTTTTATGATTTGATTCTAAATTATTGAAAAACTTTAAACTAAAATAAGGACTGTTGCATATGCTGGAGCTTATGAAAATGAGCTGTGTACTTAGAGGAAAAAGAAAATAGCAAAAATATCCTTTAACATAACATATCATACCTTATTTTCCATACCATTGTCTTTATTATCCCTTCCAAAAAAAGATGATCACTTTGATAACCACATAAAGCAATACATAAATTAAAAGGAAAAGTGCATGCTGTGCTCCATCAGTGGAATGTCTGATTTTGATCAATGAAAAGTGTCAATTTAGTACTTATAATACACCAGTAGATCAATCGTTGTAATGCTGTGCGGGTAGATAACTTCACTACACAGTTCTGTCCTTAGGGTTTGTTTCCACTCAATTTGGCGTGTGTTCATTGATATGGATGTTTGTGTTCCCATCTGGTAGGGAAAGCACAGACCAGTCCATCACTGCAGGCTGGTTAGTCAGCCTGTAAAGGATGCCATTCTGAAGCTGATTGTTCCTTACTTTTTTTTTCAAACGTAACACAGGCACTTGCCAAATTTGTCTCTTTGACATAAAAGTAAAAGGCTTCTTTAACACACTTTAAAACCTAGTTTCAGTTGTTTGGTTTTGCTGGCATTTTTTTGGTGGTTTTTCCTGTTGTTGTTTGTTTGTTTGGTTGGTTGGTTTGGTTTGTTTTGTTTTGTTTTTAACAGAGAAATTGCAACAATAGGACAGACAAAGCAATTAGAAGTCACCGCACGGGGAAAGAGGCAAGTGCATGGGCGCCAGAAGTGCAGTTATCACAGAACCCTGGAATAGCTGAGGCTGGAAGCGAGCTCTGGAGATCATCTAGTCCAACCCCTGCTAATGCCCTATGCCTTTCACTATGCACACTAATACCATTTGGTAGCTTCTATATGCTCATAACTCATGTCAGACTCTAATCAGCTGTTTCAGAGAGCTAATGACAAAGCTCTCACAGACAGTACTTCAGCACAAAGTTGGAATCAATAATGTTTTAATGGATTCTATTTGATCTTTGCAAAATCCAGAGAACCAATTTGATTCTACGTCATTGGAACACTTTCCTTCAAATGAGTGCCAAACACATCCTTTGCTTTAGAAAAAACTGCTCTAAAAAATGTACTATTTCACTCTGTGTGTGCAACACGTCTGAAACACTCATGTAATTAGAAATTATGTCCTGAGACTGATGCATTGATGCTATCAATATGTTGCATATTACTGCATGTCTTATTACAGTTTTCTGGAAATCTCCTTAAGGTGGATCTAAATTTACATTTAAGAGTTCCATGAGTAAATTTAAGCATCTGAATGAAACTACCCTGTTTAGGAGTCCAGCTCAGTATTCATCCTACCTAAGCTTCAGGCATCTAGGACTTGGCTGTCCAAAGCTAAGTTAGTTTACTTTGGCTCTTTTACGAAGAGTCAACAGAAGGTAAATGGTCCTCTCCAGAAGACAATTTATCTCACCTATCAATGACATAGATCACCTTCTGGGGTGTTTAAATTTTTTCATAGACGTTAAGAGGAGGCTAGGAAGACTAGCTTACATGCCAGTTTCTCAATGCTTATAGTAGATTAGTTGGAATGTACTCTAGGTGTTAACTGTTCTGGTTAAGTGTTCTGGTTGTTTGACACTCTAGGAAGCCTCTCGCCCCAGGAAGGTCAAAAAAAAAGAACGTAACACCTCTATGGCAGACTGAACTTCAGCTTTCCTCATTCAAAATGCTGAAGAGACTCTCCTGGTCACCAGCCAGACTAGAGAACATGAACACAAAGGTTCCTACATACTCTGGTACACGACGTTTTCTTAGACAATCTGTTTTTTCTTGATATTTCTCAAAAAAAAAAAAAAGTTAGCAGAAGAACAGTGTTCCCACACACAAAAGATTGCTATTTTGCCTGATTTTTTCTTTGCAGGAGTGAAGTGATCTCAAAAAATTAATAATCAATTAACCAGTTGACAGCAACTTTAAAGTCTTGTTTATGTGATTTTGCCTCTTTTAATGTTGAACCTTGAGGAGAGATCAAAGCAATGAATATTGATAATCTCATGGGAAGCCTGTTTGAAGCAAACCAAACCTTTGCTCCTTTTTCAGTGTTCTCATAAGTTACATAAATATCCTTGCTAGCAATGCAGTAAATTCTGTTGACCATGTATAAAAAGGAGCAGAATTCAGCTTATTACCTAATACATAATTAGCCTGTCTAGCTGGAATAAAAAACAAAGTTAAATTACTTTTGTCACTTGTATGTGCAGATAAAATCCTTACAGACAAAGAAATGGATTTGCTAAGTAAAAGTCTATCATGTTCAGAGATTTTTTTCTCAGAGCAGAAATGCTGTTTAAAGAATTCTACACAGCAGAATGCACTGGTGGGAGCACTTTGCTGTATTTTCATTAATATATATGATATTTTCTGAAAGGGTTTCCTCTGCAATCTTGTATATCTCATAAAACCTTCAGTAATCTTAATAAAGACCTATACCACATTGGACTTCTTAGTTAATTGTAATGTGATTTGACCAGCATGCTTGTACTTGTCTTTTTTAAAGACCAAGTCATGCTGTTGATCTGGGAAGTACAAAAAAGGGAATGCCTGTCTCCCAGGGTAGGAGCTGCACCACTTCCCACATCTACGTGCAAAGAGGAAAAATGAAAAATGTGCTTTGTACTCGGAGCAAAAAACAGCTCTTTTAACATATTCAACATTCACAAAATGCTCAGTAGGGATTTCTTGAGAAATCTTTAATTTGGCCAAGAAAGAAGAGCCCTAAGCAGGTGAGAGGCACAAACAGCAGCTTTACAAGCTTACAAGCACTGCTTCTCGTTGTCTGGGTTCAGGTCTTAGCACAGTCTAGAACACAGTAACAGAGTAAAAAGACTACTTAGGTCATTGAATGATGTCCCAGGCAATACAAGAACCACTGCAACAAATATTTGTTTTAAAAGAGCCATGCAGCTCCTCCGTGAACAAACCCGTACCTCAGCCTACACACTCCTGACGGCCCACAGACCTGAGGCACAAAGGAAAAGGACTAAAGATGTACCTCTGGGGTACCATAAGAAGAAAGCCTGAGTGGTCATTTCCCAACATCCTTACAGCAGCAAGAATTGGAAGTAAATTGACCAAAAGATCCTAAGATGTTCCAAGAGCTTTTAACGCCAGAAGCGACAGCAGTGTCTCTCACTGAGCACTGAGCCCAGCACCCTGACTCCCAGAGATAAGAAACAGAAATCCTGTAACGGGAGGCTAAAGCATTGCAAACACACAGAATCTCCTCTCCAACATGCATTTGGGAATCAGCACTACCAATAAATTGGATACAAAAGAACAGTTATCTCAAGGTTTAGTTCTAACTTCAGAGTCATTCTTATCTTGTTTTGGGATCCCTATCCATAAACTTATCAACCTCCATCTTAAAACACTTTAAGTTTCTTATAACAATGTACCATTGTTGTCTACCTTTTCCCAGGGAAATCTAGCCATGGGGAATATAACAGGAATGTAATGCATTTTTTTCTATTAAAATAGCATGAACTTGTGTTTTAACCCTTACATTGTTCTGCTAAATATTACACATCTAAAATAACAGTGACCAGTGCTGCTTTCTGTAGATCAGGTTGTACCTTCAAGCAATAGAAGTAAGGCTGATGTATCTGTAATCAGTGTAATCTGCAATCCTTACACAGAAAGGACAGCTGCTCCACATAGTCAATTCATGCATTAAACACCACTACAATTAAATTTGCAAGTCCTAGATTAAATGCATACTTTTTTCAAGGCAAACTAGGACTGGTACCCACCTGCGCCACTGAGACCTATGAGATGCTGATGATGTTAGAGAGAGAAGATTTTCAGAAATAGTGATGGGATTAATGAAGTATTTTTTCCTCTCCTGTTTTTAAAAGAATTTGGAGAATTATATCTGTTCTGGATACTTGATCACCAATTTTATTAACAGAGAGAAATTTATGTGAGATTTTAATATCACATGCAGAGTAACTATTCTGCAGAGCCATGACTGGGTAGAGGTCTGGTGGATGAGGTAAGAGGGACTAAAGGACACACAGGGCTTCAAATCTACAATGTCTTTAATAACCTTTTACGGGCTGATCTGCCAAAGTGCAATGACCAATGAATCATGTGCTTCAACTTCCTTGCTCTCAGCTCCCAACCCTCTTCTTATATCCTAAGCCTCACATACTCTTCAAGGTAGATCTTTAATCCCATATCATCGAACCACACTCAAAGGAAAGCAGTGCTCTATTACCCCTGCCTGCTGCCTGTTAAATGCTTGGCCAGCACAAGGGGCACATGGAAAATTCTGATTTTACTCACATTATGCTACGTAAGTTCCAGCTACTGCAAAGGGCGCTGTTTGCCATTTCAAAGGACATAAACCCTAATGAAAAATTTATTATATATCCTCCCCCTTCAGCTGGTGACAAGTCTAATGCTTTCTGGGAGTTCAAAAAATGGAGACTATACCAACTGAAGAACCCATTTCATTATTTTTCCACCCAAGTACAAACCCTGTCTTCACAGCTGTAATGAAGGAAGGAAGCATTCTTTGCCAGGAATGGTGATACTATGGTTTCTGAAAGAGATGAATATGGACAAATCAGAATACAATTATTCAAGAGGCGTGGGATTCACCAAAGCAATTTCAGTTCTACTATTCTATTTTTAATCTGTATTTTGGCAATATCTTATAATTTTCTACAAACCATAGGAAAACAACAAGGTTGTTGATGTCTAGTGAAGAAGACAAATTTAGAGTACCACAGTCAAAAGGATTAATAGCTTTTAAGATTAATCCATGTTTTCTAAATATAAGAAATAAACGGGGTTTCATAAATTGTTCTCACTGTTCCTTTGTCTTTGCCCATGTTATTCACCATTTTGGAAGGCACCATGACAGAGAAATCAAATTCTAGAGAATTTGATAACTGGAGAATTTGATAACAACAGAAATCATTGTGGCAACTCTGCGACAAAGAGAAAAACTGCATCCCATCATCACTACCAAAGAAAAGAGGATAAGGCATCGTGAGTGGAGGCGAGAGCAGATAAACAAAGAGAGGCAAAATCATACAAATCATGGAATGCAAAACCAATCATCTTTAAAGCTGTGAAGGTATTTAAGGAAGAATTAAATATTATGGGGCAAGAGAGGTTTTATTAGTAGCTATACTTTTCTTGAACTGCTTGAGATGCCTGCTGGACATTGGGAAAGCAACAAATGTGTCAGGAAAAACCATTACAGGGCTAGATAGACAGGGTAGAGCTATATAAAAGCTGAAAAGTGACCACCTTCGTGAATGAAATATGGATGAGATGGAAGTTTACTTAGGATGACACAAGCTCTTTAGATGTTGCCAAAAAGTGATTAGTACCTGTCTCATCTCTTACCTGATTTTCTTTTCTTTACTGAGCCACTCCTTAGTGTGCTAAATCAGCACTTTAGCACCAAAGCTTCTGAACTAAGAACTGCTGCTTTCCCACATACTAACTCCATGTTGTAAGACCTGGTAAACATCCAGA
Source organism: Pipra filicauda (assembly GCF_003945595.2). Lineage (NCBI taxonomy): Eukaryota > Metazoa > Chordata > Aves > Passeriformes > Pipridae > Pipra > Pipra filicauda. The sequence goes on from NW_024104310.1 coordinate 2,848,467, forward strand.
TTAGAAAGAAAAAAAAAACAGAAGGAAGACTTTTACTAAACAACTAGAAAATTTGGTGAAATCTCTCTACTATATCCTGTGGCCAGCACAGTAAATAAGGTTGGTGAAAATGTGACTGAGGAGATGGAAAAAATTACGTGAATTGCAGTATGAAAATACTTGTGCGTGCACACACTCCCCCCACGTCCCCTCACTCCCTTCACCTAGGGCAGCACTTACCCATTTATGGGAAGATTAGAAGTCAGGATGGTGAGTCTGTGTGAGATGAGCAGGAACTTCACATGAAAGGTTAATTTTGAAGCACAGTTGTCCCACCCTCTCACCCATCATGAATGATGCATTTACCACTGCCAGAGGCATTTCTTCAGCATACAAAAAAAAGCACTTTCGGCCTAGCAGTTTCAGACTGAACTCTGAAAATCAGCTCTGTTCTGCCTATCTCATGTACTGTCACCAACAATAAATATCAGAACTGAGAAATTTCTGTGGATAAAAGAACTAGAAAAAGGGTTGGATTCCTCTCCTCCAGCATTATTTCTGCAGAGCTTATAAAGTAGAGAGAAACAAAATATAATTTTGCCAACAGACTTCAGACATGAATTTGAGTATAAGCATATGTCAAATTTGTTGATTAAAAAGCTGTGTATGGTCATCTTTCTAAACAGAATGAACCTAAAAAATAAATATGAATTTTATAATCACTTCGTGTGTGTGTGTGTGTATGTGTAGTGACTGTGAAAAAAACACAGTTTACTTCAACAGTCAAAACCTCCAATGATTTTTGATGCATGAACTGGACAAAAAGATATAACCAAGAGTAATTTTTCAGAACAATAGTGGGAGGCAACCCCATCTTAAACTGATTCTGTCTTTAATTTTCACTGGTTGATAAAAGTATGACAAGCTTGGCTAGTTAGCTGCAAGAATTAATAAACAAGAAGAAAGGCAAGATGGCAGCTCTGTTGAACTAGAGTAGAGTGGTAGCTATAGAGTGGTGTCCCTCACCTGCTTGTTCCACATTTGTTTCCTGACATTAAGAAGTGAGGGATCTTACTTCTGATTCTTGATTCTGAAAGAGTTCCTGCAGAAATCACAGCCTTTTCTGCCTGGTTCTACTATGTTCCCAAAATTATCTCTTCCACTTTGCCACTTCTTTCCTGACTACTTTTCTCGTTTCCTTCCGTGAATAAAGCATCTTCTTCTTGAATTGAAGACAGTCACACTTCTTGCCTTCAGCTCTGGCTCCCACATCAAACAGATTGGCTGCAAAAGGAAAGTCTGCTAAAAATCCATTGTCTAGACGTAGAAACTAAGATACAATCCAGTGGCAAGTTTAATAAGGGTTATAAATGATGAAAAGCAACTGAGAATAGAGATTTATGATAGGATGTTTCAGACAATGTATGCTGGATGATTTTAATAGTTAAAAATATAAATAAGGTCCAAAAGTGTATTCTGTCTTCAAGGAGAATTGGATGCTTTAGGTAGTGAGCAGACAAATTTTTTTGCATGAATTTGCACAAATTAGCTGAAATAAACATCTAAAACGTGACATTATTCCCAGAGCTTGTTTTTGCTTTTAATTAATCTATCACTATCAGAAATAATTAAATATGATCTTGGTGATTGGGAACAAACAAGAAGGTTTTCAGGTTTTATGCATTTCCAGTTAAAAAGTAAAACAAAATTGATCTTTGGAATTCTATTTTTGCCAAGAAGTTAATATGTATCAGAAACAGAAGCAGAAATATCCTTAACATACATTTCATCTGTCTAGTTCATATAAAATCCTAAACTTGATTGAGACAAGAGATACATTCCACATCATATTTTTTCCTGCAATGAAAAGAAACTTTTGAATTTTGTAACTGGATGAGAGCTTCAAATAATCTAGTTGGACTCCAACGGTATCTTAGGGCACTGAGGTCCATCCACTAACCTTCAATCAGTTACTGAGTTCCTCAAGCTGAGCTGACTCGACACAGTCTGTTGGTAGAGACTTAAAAGGTATTTGTATTATTTAAAATATAATTGTATAAGCTGTTTGAACCATACAATTTTTTTAATTTTAATTACACTTCTATAGTGTCAAGCAATGTTTCTGGACTTCATAAGTCATCTTAATAGCCTTTATTTACAGAGTGTGTTACAAGGCATAAAGAACTTTGTTTGAGGTACATATATCTGACAGATTAATCACTCTTTTGTCCTACAAATTGACTTGCAAATTTGGAATAAAATTGACCTGGAATGCACTTAAATTCTCAGAAGTCATGCGCTATATTTTCCCAGCACATTGCAAATTAAAATGAGAAGAGCACTTGTGTTTGCCTTAGGCACACTGAATGTCAACAAGTGCTGTCAACTGATGAATCTCAGAATTTAATTCTTTAAAGGGCAGGAGGAAGCAGTTTTAATTCACTTCTCCACAAACACCTGGCTTAAAGATTTATTCAAATATGTAATGTTCTTTTACGACCAAATCAAGATCACTTTTGCTCTGCTAGAGCAATTTTGATGGTTAATTACATCATTATCCAGATATAGTTTCCCTGTAAGGCTCAGGTTTGCCGATTCCTTTTGCTTAACATGCTTTTATTCCTGGGAAAGACTGGAGATCTAAAGGAGTTGTAAATCACAAAAGAATTTGTAGAGGTTTATTGCACAGATCATAAAGGGAAAGAAACATGGTTAGTGAACTAACAAACACAAATTCCTTATATAAATTACTTTAAAAAATATGCTGGTCCTTACTGAGGAACTTTACCAAACTTATTTGTTAGATAAAGAAAATGTATTTGATTTACATGAGCATACTAGGCATAAGCATCAAACAGAAGGATTCACTTTTTATGATAACTGAGACACCATTTTTTCTCATTACAATATATTACTTTTAAACAGAGTCTTTTATCCTAAGTGTCAAAAAATGTATGTTGCAGACATTACATAACAACAGAGAAGACAGCAAATATATTCCCAATTAGCAAAGAAAGAACATTCTGTAATTATGACAAAATGGGAAATTCACCAGGATGTTTGGTCTCTGCCCTGGTCTCACGAGACCGCATCTTTAAACACAAATCCTCAAGACTGCTGTTTTGACACATCTTGGCGCCAGCAGAGATAACACACTGCCCTCTTTGAGCACACTGCTTCGTTGTGTCAGACCTTAAGTAGGTCATGTCAAGGAACGGTTGCTATTTTGAACAGCAGATCAGAGAAGAGAAACTTCATGACAGAGTCCCTGAAAGGGATCTGAGAGGATGCAGTTCAGCAAAGGCTCCCACAGCCAGGATGGGACACCATCAGCCAGTTCTCCCAGGAGCTTGCACAGACCCAACAGCTTCACAGTGGGCAGTCCTTTCTACAGGGTTCACATGCTGACATTTTCTGTTTCAACATAATTACAATGAGTAATTTCCTACGCATGTGTCTGCCTTGTCTTTGTGTCTGCTATGTAAAATTGAAAAGGTAAGCAAGCCCAATCATCTGTTTTCTTGAGAATCATATCATTATGAGGTTTCTTCCTTAACAAAATGTTAAAATAGCACTCAACAGAAATAGACTTTCTGACACGATTATGTTTAAAACATCTTATTGAAAACACAAACAAACAGAACTGTAGATATATATCTATATATACCTCATATGCTAGATCATGTGGAGCAGCACTGCACCTTCTACAGACTGAGCCTACATCTTGGCTTTTCCAGACAACTATTTCCACATTTGCTGGTAGGTAAGGATGTGTAATTGTTGCTGCCCTGCATAAGACAGCACAGTCCTGCAGCATTTTTAATCACAGCGGAAAAATAAACTTGTTACAACATGACCTCAATTTAGAAGACTTAGATTACCTCATAAGAATAACTAGGCATAGAAATATTTTTCGTATTACTGTGTGAAAAGAACCTATAGATGAAACTAGATTATTAGGTAATTCTTCTGTCATGTGGAGCAGTTTTGAAGCTGTGTTTGCCTTGCACATCTATCCTAAGTGAAAACACAGCATTGAAATCCCTGAACTGAGAAGTCTTGAAAATGGGGGATGCTTGATTACAGATGGTCCCTGTTAAAATTCATAATATTTCCCCCTTTTTTTAATGAAAAAAGAAGACTTTTAAGGGAAGGACACTGCTATTTTGAGTCATTCTGCCCTACTAAAATTTACTAATTTAAGAGAAAGGCTCCTCAATTTTTTTTCTATTTTTTTTTTAATTAACTTCAAGGCTATTTGAAAAATTTCCAGTACAAGTCATGATTTCTGTTAGGAAACTGACTGACTTTAGCCAAGCTGCAAGTCTGTACTTTGTTCCAATCTGAAAGTTCATGCCTGGATGTAAGAGGCACAGTTATAAAGTCATGAGACTCTTGGAAATCTCTATCAGAATGGTTCACCTGATGATTTTTGTCTAGACACAGTCAGTAAGTTTTGACTGATTAAAATTAGATCCACTGTAATAAATTAGTAAAACTTGTAATAAACTAAGCCTAAAAAAACTACTGTGCAGACTTTGTTTTTGTAAATTGGGATGAAGAGGTTGTGAGAGACTCCATCCCTGGGGATGACACCAAAAGCCGTGGGCTGCCATGTGCTCTGATCCCACTCGTCGGCTTCCAGCTCCAAGAGACAAGCAGGCAATAAGGATCACGGGAACTTTAGCAAACACCGGCAGCTCCCTGACGTCTCTGAACACCTCACAGATGTGGATTTTTTCTTTTTCTGAGTCGGAAAAAGAAACAAAAACAAAAAAAATCTCCAAATATCATAGGTTTCTCTCAACTGCCCACTTGAAGCTTTTACTTCACGCTCACCCTCTCGGTTTTCTGTCGCTCATACAGAGCTTGGCTCTCCCCAGCACTGCCCTGCTCAGAGTTCTGCTGGTGGCAGAGCCATGTTGCAATATCTCTCCAAAGACCAGACATGGCGCTTCCTGCCATGACATGGTGACATAGTTGACATGGCGGTGTGGTTGGTCGGAGCTTGGACTCAGTAATCTCAGAGGTCTTTTCCAACCTAGTTGATTTTGTGATTCAGTAATTCTGTGTGGCTGCTCTATGTGGAGGGAACTGGTGCGGCGCCAGGTTGCCCAGGGAAGTGGTGGAATCACCATCCCTGGAGGTGTTTAAGAGGCGTCTGGATCTGGCGCCGGGTGATGCGGTTCGGTGTTTAGTCGTTAGTGGGTGGACGGCTGGACTGGACGATCTTAAAGATCTCTTCCAACCTTGACGGTTCTACAATTCTGTGATTCTCTAATTCTATGGTTCTATAATGCTATAATTCCACGGTTCTACGATACCAGCTGCAGCCGCACACGGAAAGAGGCCGCGGGCGGCACCGCCGCAGCCCCGCCCGCCTGAGGGAGCCCCGCCCCTGTCGCCCGCCCCCGGCGGCCCCGTGGGCAGCGCCCCCACCAGCCCGGGGGCAGTGCCGCGCCTGCGCACAAGGCGGGGCGGGCGCTGCGGAGGGTGACGTCACCTTGACACACACCCCCGGCGGGGCGGGGCGGGAACCGCGGCTGCACCGCCATGGCCGGGGCCATGTTGGGGAGGAAGTGAGCGCGGGAGGCGGCGGCGGCGGCCAGGAAGGAGCCCTTCCCTTTTCCCTCCTGCCGGGGCGGGCGCGGGCTTCCCGGCCACGGCGGCTTGCGAGACCCCCCCGGCGCGGCGGTTCGGCTGCAAGCAGCGGGCGGCGGCGGAGCTGAGCGCCCCGGAGGCGGCGGTGGCCTAAGATGGCGGACCCGGCGGAGTGTAACATCAAAGTGATGTGTCGCTTCAGGCCCCTCAACGAGTCCGAAGTGGCCCGCGGCGACAAGTACATCGCCAAGTTCCAGGGCGAGGATACCGTCGTCATTGCGGTGAGGGGCCGGCCCGGACTGGAGCGGCGGGAGGCGCCGCGGGCGAGAGAGGGAGGGAAGGAGGGAGGGGGTGTCAGGGGTCGGCGGGGTCAGACGCCGCGGGGATGGGCGCGGTGCGAGGCGGGAGGGCCCCCGGGCGGGGACGCCTCGGGAAGGGGGACGGGCTTTTCGGGGTCTGTGGGGGAAGGGGAGGAAGGCAGGCAGAGCTGCGGGCGGGATGGGCTGGTCGGGATGTGGGCACGGCCGGGCGAGGCGCGGCGCGGGCTGAGGGCCGTGGGGCTGCCGGGACACGGAGGGGGGGCGAGTCGGGAGACCTTTGACAAAGGCTCCGGCGAGACGCCGAGGGACGAGGTGCGGAGTGAAGGCGGGTCCCGCAGTGAGTCCGCCAGCCGGGCTGTCCGGGGATATGTGACCGCTAAATCCCGCTCCAAATGCATGCGTGGGAGCTGCCGACGGGTAATGGTCTGCGGAGAGTTTTGGGGAAGAAATGCAGCACAACAGTGCAGGCTCCAGCGCGTTGCTGCTTGCGATCTGTATCCGTCAGCTAACAACTTCTTGTTGTTGTTAAATCAGAATAAACAGACTATTTGCCTTACTGCAGGGTTGTAAATGTGTTTTAACTGAACTCTCCTTGCAAGGTACGAGACCTGTTATAAAACAATCTGGATGTTGCAGGGAAAAAGATAATCCTGCTTTTTGTTCACTGGGTCATATTTAGCTACGAAGTGGAACTGGAATATAAAAATAAAGTACAGTAGTTTATTGTCTCGTTTGGTTGGTGTTGTATAAACACACAGTACTCCTAATGCTTGTTTTATTTTTGTTAACTTTTTTGTTTTCATGTAAATATTTTTTCTTGAGAGAGACAGTGCTGGTTCTGCATTGCTGAAAGTAATTTAAATGCCAGTTATCTGTCTTCAAATTTTGGTGTTTTTTCTGTTTTTTTGAGACTGTCAATAATAACTTTTTTGCAAACTATCTGAAATTGCAGGAGGTGATCTAATAAAATACTTTTTTTTTTTAATGAGTTAGTAAATACTAGTGCTTTAGTCTGTTAATATTCAGATGAATTTGTCAATAAAATATGGAATTCCTTAAGTCTGGAGCAACAAGAACGATAGCATGCTTTTGAAATGAGGTAATTTGGGCTTATTTCAGCTGGCAAGTTACTATCTTGGAGTATATCTCTTCTTCCTGAGGTTGTACAGGTAAACTCAGAGTAAGGAACGAATCCTGGAAAATGGAAAATTTAACTAGAACAAATGATCTCATTCTATCAGTGAATGCCCATTCATTGTGACACTGCATAATCTGTTTAAAACCCACGGTTTAGTTTAGAAACCTTGATGTTTTCTAACTTAAAAAATAAATTTTCCACATTTCCTTTCATTAGTCCTAGTATGAATAAAAGCTTATATTTTCAAAATACTCTTTAAGTACACTTTAAAGTTATCTGAAATGTAAATTGTGCCGAGGTGGTACTATGTCTGAATAGAACAGTCTGATGGTGTGCTCCTGAGGGATCACATGGGGCTTTCTGCTCAGGGTTAATGTTTATTGTTGCCAGCTCTACTTTGGTGATTTCTGCATGGGTAAAAATCACAGCAAAAGATTCCCCAATGGTCCTGGGTCCAGTACGTGCTCTGTCTGACTTAGGGGAAAAAATGCCCCGAAGTTATTAGGTTGGGTAGCAGTGACAGTATTTGTGTCCTGTTTCACAAAATCTTAATGAAGTATTGATAATCTGTGATTTTGTTTTTATAGTGGTGGTTATAGGACAAGGTCAATGTTCTCAGAATCATGACTTAATTCTCCAAAACTGTTGAGACAGTTAGTTTAACGTGGGTTTGTTTGGTTTGGGTTTTTTTTTAGCAAGCTAACTTTTTACAAATTTAGGGACCTTCTAACCTGAGCCTGTAGCCAGCCAGGCTTGTGTTTCTGTGTTGCAGAATTGCCCAAGGGAGGATAGTAACAGAAACAGTCCTCATGAAAGAGTTTCTAAAAACGTTCCCTGATAAGCTTTGTTTGGTTACTTCAGCTGTTTCATTTCTGCCCTTATTGGCTGCCTGTTGAACAGTAATTAAGTCACTTCTGGGTTTTTTTATGGCTGCTTTCCTCAGCTTCCTGGAGGACTTGCACCTTCTGTGTTGTCTGGGTCTGGAACAGTGAAGGCTGCTTTAATAATACTTGGGAGTTGCCTGTAATGGTAGATGGGAGGTGAAATCTGGGAGGCAGCGGAAGCAGGGCTTATCCCAGACTGCAGATTTGATTCCTCTGGAGGAGGGTGTGGAGGAAAATCAGTGACTATAACCAAACCCTCCTCCTTTCTGTCATCTCTGAGCTAGCTATCCTCCCTTCTATTCCTAGCTTCTATGTAATTAGTGTCATTGTTATCTTTCTGGACAAGTGAGTAATTTTGATTTGTGTTAGATAAAATACTTGTTTAATTGTAACTAGTGTGTAACAGCAATTTGAGGGGACATATGGTGTTGGTCTGTTTTAAAGAGCAGACTCTGAAACAAAGTATTGGTTTTCCATAGGATGAAACTTTTTTCACCAGTAAAGAACTTTTAAATTATTAATTCAAGGTGGCTTTTTTCCATATTAATGGAAAAGTCTATTAAATACTTTTTCCTGGTGTCTCTTCCTGTTAATGAAATATAAGGATTTTGTTAAAATAGATAGTAGAGTGACTCATAATGAGTATATGACTTTGATGTTAAACATTAGAAATGTACCTGTATACAAAAATTGATAGCAGTTTGCTCATGGGTTTCAGGCTTTTGAGTAAGATGTAACAAGAGAGGAATAGCAATCTGATATAGGATTATGTACTTTATTTTTTCAAATATAAAACTACTTGCAACTGAGTAGCTTTATAGTTTTGCATAGCACCTCTATAAATCTTTAAAAACATCTATACCTAGTCTTGCTCATCTTAAAACTGCCCCAAAGGTAGACTACTGAATACTCAGGGATTTCTGACTGAAGTCTAAACCAAAACCAGTACTATCCAGTGGCTGAAGTGGCGAGGTGCTATGGGTGTTCACAAAAATGGGCAGTATGCCTCTGTTGTCCAAATGTGTTTAGTAGTGATCACAGTATATTCCTTATTTCTATGACTTTTAAGAAAGAATCGTGGCTACCTGTCTGTATTTTCATATTTGTTTAGAGTGCTGATTTTTTTTTTTTTAATGTAAAATGTAACCCCTGTGATCCTGGAAAGAGCTTGAGATATTTAGATTTCTTTTTCATGGTCTTTAAAACTAGTGTTGGATCATAAATGAGAGCAAGGCCAGGTTTAAGTTCTGTGAAGCAGGTAATGAAGATCACTTGCCACTACTGCAGCTTTTGGCAGCAGATTTTTCAAAAGGGAAACATAAACTATGTGTTGCTGAAGGCTGTGCTGGACTGTATAAATACAAGAAGCAAGATGCCTTCTTAAAGCAGCTTTTTAGTTACTATTTGCTGGCATGAAGGAAAGCACTGTTTTGTTAGAGACACACAGATAAAAATTCTTCATGTCTACAGTGCAACCTTAATCATGAAGGAGAAATTGCAGTCTGTAGCTGAAATAATACTGTTCTTCCAGAGTTATTCTCTAATTTTTTTCTAACTTTATTCTGTTAAGTGGTGAATAACAAAGATGCTTTTCAGATGATACTGGTATTATGATTTAACAGAAAGCAAATATTCTATGTTACATTAATCTGTAAAGGGAGAGCTCTTCTCCCTGACTGCTGTGCCACTTGCTTAGAAACACCTCACTCATACTTGTTTGTTTTTTGGTTTGGTTTTTTTCATTGTTCTGAAATTCAATGACCATTTTTATGCCAGGAGTGCTTGCTTTTCTCTTTAGAAAAAAACTTTTTACTAAGGCAAAGTTTGGCTGAAACTCTTGTTCCAGAATTATTCCCTATATTGATGCTGGAAATTGAGTTTCTAGTCACAATATTTTAAATAAAATCACATTTTAGTCATTCTGTAACAGTAAATAACTGCTGTAAAAGTTGATATTTGAGTTGCAGTATTTGCACAGAAATAAGGAAAATAGGACAAAGAGAGCTGAGATCCACTAACTCTTCTATATCAGCTGCACTTTTGTGTGCATGGAGCTAGGACAAGAAGAAAATCCTCCTTTCCATGCACTTCTGTGTGCATGGAGGTAGGACAAGAAGAAAATCCTCTTTCCTTATCCTAAAAATAAAACACTAATTTGTAACTGTGCCTTTTCCCCCATTTGCTGTGTCGGACTCAGGTATGTCAAAGCAGCAATACCTTAGCTTAGTAACGGGAAGAACTGAGTCAGGTATTTGGCATCATACTTTCCAGAAACTATTCTGTGTGGGATTATTCTTTTAACTTATTTTGTGCTGACAGGGAGAACATTCTTTGATAAAGATACAGAACTTAAAGGGAAAGTAGGCCCATTATGTGCTACTTCAGCCTTTCACTGAGAATAAGCTGACATGGGTTTAACTGTCCATTCCAGCAAGATGCAGTGAAGGGCTGCAGATATATTGTGGTAGAAAAATATGCTACTGATTTTTTTCAAGTAAATTTTCACTGCTGACTTACTTTTTATGCATTAATATCTGAAGCTAAGGTGAACTCAGGTATTCTTAGAAATAACCAGTTCTGTAGTTTATGGGAAGTTGCAATAGCAATATGAAGGTTTTTTACAATTTCTTCTTTGGAAATAAGTTTAAGTATTTCTCTGACTTTTGAGGTAAGATTTCAGTGTAGTTGTGATTGCAGATTTTTCCATGGTGCTCATTGAAGGTATTGACTTAAAAACTTTTCCAAAGAAACTCATGCATGCTTCAAATTTTGTATAATTTAGGTGGGTTAAGCATCCTTTTATGAGTATAATGGGTAACTAGTCTTCGAGATAATTGTGGAACTGTGTACTTCTGCATAAGCCCTTTATTAAGATTCAGTTTAACTCCTGCTAAATCCTGTTGGCAAATGTACTTTTTTGAGGGCTGTTAAAACACTTGCAAAGTTTTTACTGTGAGACCACACCCCTTCAGTACAGGCAGCTGTAGGAGCTGAAATTGTCTTGTGGTTGACTATTGACAGAAGAAATGCTAGGCAAGGAGCTAACTTATTTGCAGAGAGAGGAAGTCAGAAGCTCTGCTTGTTTGCTTGGTATTTTATGTGTTGCTTATAGGTCATATGTGTTAAATTGGTAATAGAATTTGAGCAACACCTGCTGAAAAATTCTGGAGTATGTCAAAGCAGCCTCATACCATGGTAGTGACGCTGCTACTGTGCCTGTTGTGGACTCCATGTGGTAATGTTGCTTGGACCTTTTGTGTCTTCAGGTCATCATTAGATTTGATTGTTTACTGCTTGGGGAAGAAAAGGCATCTGGTATAGAAAAAATATCTGGCACTTTAATCTTTCTTGATTAATCTCTTAAAGGTAATGAGGAGGCTTTCTAGGGCATGGTAATCTGTGTAATACTGTTTTGGCTTTGTTTACAGCAGAAAGTAGACTGTAAAGAGAAGTGATAAGACATAGCATTGCAGATGTCAAAGATGTGAAATCATGCTGAGTGAGTGTAATTTGTATTCTTAGAACAAAATCACCCTGGAACCTGTTTATCTAAACCTACTTGGTTAGATACTGATTCGGTGATGATGGAACAGAGACGTGTCTAGTATGGATTTTCATAGGTGTGATAAAAGTACTGTGACCTGGGAGGGAAATATGTAAAGGCATTTTTGAGTGCTATGAGGTTGTATTGTGGCTTCATCTAGGAACCTGTAATACTGAGGGCACATAAACATACACTTTCCACCTGCAAGGGATGGAGAAGTGACAAGTGAAAACAGTACTCCTCGTGAGGATGCTTTTGGCCAGAATTATTAAATTTTGTGGCTATTTTTGTAGCAGTTGTTAACTTGAGGGAAATTGGAGTTTGCCATGTGCCTAACAGCTTTCACTGTATAAATAAACTAGATCAATTAAAGGCATTACTGCCTGAGCAAAGTTCTTGCAGCTTGATTTCCTGTACTTACTAGTCCATGGCATTCATCATATGTTCTATTGTTTATATTAACATTCTGTAAAACAAAAGAGATGTGATTGTATGAGATACTGTAATTGGACTCTGTTCTCTTATGAAAGCATTTTAGTGGCAATTGGAGAGTAGATAGTCTAAAAGTATTCTGTGTCTTCAGATTGCTCTCAGATTAGTGACATTTTTCTTTAACACAGAAAAAGAATAGTTCAATTCAGTCAACCTTTGCTTGGCAGAAGAATTAAAAGCAAAACAAACCCCTCTAAATGTTGTTTAAAAATGTAGAGAAGGGAAGCTTTTTTTAGAACCTGCTGCAAATACCTGTAGATTGCAGGATGGTTGCAGATTAGTGCAGGTTATGCCTACAGTTCCTTCTTCCTGCTCTTTGGCATCAGAAATATTCCGTAGTAATATATAAATACACAATGATGTGTATACATTCAAATACATACTATGCAAAATAATGTTTACATTTTAATGTACTTTTCCATTCCCATTGTTGTCATGCTTTGCTGGCAACAGAAAAGATCAGATATGTTAGGATCTATGATAAATAGTGAGTGTTGTTAACTGTTGCTCCATAGACTGTCAGAGATTGTATCCAGGAACTTTCCCTAATTCTTCTAAAATCAATGTAATTGAAATAATTTTCATCTATATACTTTCTGGAGCAATAATTTGAAGGAGGGTTTAAATCTGGCAAGCACAAACACACAAATTTCTAATGCCATGTGGATTGTTTATAGTGACATTGGACACTATCGCTTTTCTCACTATATTTTTCCAATGTGCAGTGGTAAATATGATGCTCCAAAATGGAATTATTTCAGTGCATATAAATATGCCCACTTGAGCATGAAACAGATCTGATTAATGTTTTGTGATGTAGCTGATTGATATCTGTGAAACTGGAGGTTTTTTGAAGCTACAGCTTCTAGTGAGAAAGAAAATGTGTAGCTGGTGTCATCCTTTCTACAGTGACTTCCTTTTTGTGTAATGTGTTCTCAGTCTTCATTTTCTTACCTCAGGGTTACTAGAAATTGTTAGTTGTTTGTTTCCTGGTGTATGTGATGGCCTCAATTCTACCTGTAGAACAGAGGAATTTGAGATGCATTTGAAGCTGAAATGAGTAATTGAGTTTTGTGCTTTCCCTGCTGTGAAACAAGTGTTCTGACAAACTTCAGCACCTTAGGGATAGTTTCTGCCTACCGAGTCTTGTGGTTTCTTGAACTTATTTATACAGTGAACACTTAATTGTTATTTTCCAAGAGGGAGCTCCTCCATCTGAATTCAAGGCCTCTGCACAGATAAATATGTGTTGAATTTAAAAAAGCTTTGTTTGGTGTAGTGCTAGACATTATTAAAGACAAATGGAAGGTCAGGCTGGGCAAGGGAAATGTGGTGGGCGGATGAAAGATGGAAACTATACTTGTTCCTTTGCCAGAGAGTCAGTTCCAGAATATCCTTGGGGGAGGATGATAATGAATTAAATTTAGGCAAAATGGAACGCTTCACTGTTGCAGGGAGTTTAACAATGGTAACTGACCTAGGTCCTTTGTAAACTTTGCCCGTCTGCTTGTCTACCTACAAAGTCAAGCTCTGAAAGTGCTACAAAAAATTGAACTTCGTAAGGCATAATAGTCTTTTTAAGAGCATGATAGTTTGTATCCTAATGGACTGTCGGCTGCTTAGAACTGTTATGAAAATCTCTTTTTTTAAAAAAAAGCAATATCCGACATTCCTCTCAAAATTCTGTCAGAGCTTCCTGACTACATAGCCTTTTCCAAAAGGAGTCTTTGTGAAAGGTTCCCGTCCTCCAACATGGACTTTTCTTCTGTTTGGGGAGCTTTATTTTAAGGATGTAGTGTATAGCAAAATAGTTCTTGTGCTAAACGTTTCTTTTTGGTGTGAGTTTTTTTAACAAATATTACCAAGATAGATGCTCTGTGTCATGGGGTATAAGCTGTTTTTAATAGTTTGGGTTTACCATAATAAACCTGCCACCAGAGTAGAAGAGAATAAGGGGTTCTTGGATGTACAGACCAGGCATTGGCTAACCTTGTAAATCAAGTATCTTGAGGTCATGTGGCAGAGTAGTTTTGGAGAACTATTTAGGTAACACTTTGAAACCAAATGTATTTAATTCAAGGCCTTACTTGTAAGCAAGTGCATGAAGATTTAGGCAACACTGTATAAGCTGATTTCCTTGTTACAGTCTTCATGTGCTTAAAATAGCAGATTGGGCTGAGACAGTATAGGATGTTTCTAAACTATATGAACAAACACCTTCCAGTTCCACTTACAGCATTTTAATGACTCTTCTATCTCTTTTTATTTTTTTTTTGCAGTCCAAGCCATATATATTTGACCGTGTATTCCAGTCAAACACATCACAGGAACAAGTATACAATGACTGTGCTAAAAAGATTGTCAAAGGTGAGGTGGAAGAGCAGCTTTACCATAAGAAAATGTCTCATGTTTGTGTGGGTTTCAGTGTTGAAAACTGATACTTCTATTGCTGCCTTTTATCTTCAGCGTGTTTAATAAGTGCCAACATGGATTGTAGCAGTATAAAATTATCCTGTAGTTGAGCTAATAAATCCTGTCAATACTTAACCTACCGTTTCAGTCGATTGCAACACTTGATAATGTTTACCTGCTATGTTTTGGGTTGGGTTTTTTTTATTACAGTTCTGTGCAATAATTGTTTAAAACAATTTGTCTGAAATTAATCAAAATAACGCTTATTAATAGGTTTGAGGTGTGTTGTCCATCTGTCCCCAAAAAAATTTATTGGTGAAAAACATCCTGTATAAGATTGTTTGCAGGAATATAAGTGGAAATGAAACTTGTGAAATATGAGTTTTCGCTGTGCATGTCAGGGTGTACAGTTTCTCCAAAACTGAATTGTCAGAATTGGCCTAGTACGTTTGAAAAATCAAGACTTATCACAAAGAAGGATACACCACAGTAAGTTCCTCCAGTAAGTAACTAGCTAGTTTCTTGCAAATAAAATTGATTCATTTCCTGAGGACATCAATAATCATTGACACAACTTTCAAAATGGCTTTACAAAGTCTTGTCAGAAACACCTGAAATATCAACTGCTAGTGACAGAAGAATATGTGGTAAATGTGGGGGGGGGTTGATCATTAGAATCATGGATTGCTGTGGAAAATCCATGCTGCTACAAGTATTGAACCCTTTAATGAGTTATTGGTAATCAGAATTAGATAAAAAGTCTGTTCTTTAAAAACTGGAATTGAACTAAGAATTTTAATGCTGCCCCTTTTCTCATTGTAAAACTCTGATTTCCATGTGGCATTTCTAGGCTGTGCTACATCAAGTGGCAAATGAACTCTGGTGGGGGGACAAATCGATTTACAGTCTGATGGAATGGCAAAGACCTCCCAATTGGGAGTATTTTATACCTGTTTTTGGAAAATAAAAGTTTGCCTGCAAGATGTGATTCTACAGTAACTGGCTCATGAACAAGCAAACCCACCAGCCCAGTGGTCTGGGTTCATTCATCATTTGGAAGAGAAGCCTAAGAATAAGATGCTTGACACTTAGGGCATAGCTCGTTTTCATCACAGCTGGACAATTAAACTTTCCGGAGGGTCGAAAATACGATGGCATTCTCATGGTTTCTTCTTCCAAGATATCAAAGACTATCTGTTCAGCCTGGCAATTGTATCAATTTCCTTTTTGTCCTTGACTGTGAATTCCTGATTTTTCTGGTTGAAGAAACAGGTGCTTCTAGTAAAGGAAACTTCTAAGACAGTTGATGATGGCATAATTCATTAAAAGGGGTAGGGAGAAACATGTTCCCTCCCCCTAACTCTAGCACAGGGTTCCCAGACATTGAGTGATTTAACTTGCTGGACTTTTTAGGAACTGCCTGCTTACATTCTATTTCATTTGACTTATCTTTAGAAGAAGGAAATGATTGCTAATGAAAATACTCCTTCCCTTTAGATGTACTCGAGGGATACAATGGAACAATCTTTGCTTATGGGCAGACATCATCTGGAAAGACACACACTATGGAAGTAAGAAATACTAAAACAATTTTCTCTTAATGTCTCTGTCACATCTCTGCATTGCAAAGTCTTACCTTTCTAGAAATAAGATGTCTGCTTGTTTTCTTCTCGCTATTTTAATTTTCTTTCCCTTTCCATTACAACATTTTTATACCCCGTTATTGTTTTTAGGACTGAGAATGGCTATTAGTGTATTTTTTTCAGCCCTCAGTAGCAGGATGAGAAATGCAAGAATGATGTTAGTAATGTATTTTCACTTGTAGTAGTTTGGCAGTGTTCTGAGGCTGTTCTTTACACTTCTGGCAAATGCTGGGGCTAAATGGATGGTCAAGACTGTCCTTTATAGACAGAATAAGTGCATCATATCCACCAGCACTTTAACGTGTTAACTGGAACCAGTTGCCTTGCCTTTGTATACTGTTTGTAGTGTTGCATTCAGTATGAATGTTTAATTTTATTGTATCTTTTTCTAATAAGGGGAAGCTTCACGACCCAGATGGAATGGGCATTATTCCAAGAATAGTGCAAGATATTTTTAATTATATTTACTCCATGGATGAGAATCTTGAGTTTCATATTAAGGTAAACTTGATTTTTACTTATTCATTCTGTATTAAAACTGGAAGGTTTTTTCAGATATTCTGTATCTGTTTCAAATGCCTGTAATTTGGAAACATGATAACCTGAGTTGTTTCTGAAGTAACTAGTTCTCCTTAGAGAAGAATTATGTTAACAGTTTAATTTTGTTTCCATTGAACATTGATGGTAGCTGTCCTGATAACCTGTGGCAGTGCTGATAGTGTTTGAAGCTTTTGATCAAATGTGTTTTTTCTTTAAGGTGTGTTTAGTTCAGCCGTAAGAACTGGATGTGGTGTTATGTGGGAGGTCATAGTAATCGTACTGGATCCTTGTGATCAAAAAGCAAAGCATTTTTGCTTTCTGGTGATGTATCTCTTTTTCCTTTTCCTACTTCTAGGTGTCATATTTTGAAATATACTTGGATAAAATAAGGGACCTTTTGGATGGTAAGCCTTTCATTTGTATTGAACATAGAAAGTAAATTGTTTTGGAGAGAGCTCTTAAAAAAAAACAAACCCTTATGATACTTAAGTATGTGTCATGCTAATAGCCTATACATGGTAAGGGTACATCAAAGCACGAAAGCATGGAGCTTATCCTTATAATATTACTAAAACTGCAGTAGTGGTGGTTTCTTGTATATTAAGTTTTTATGAAGTGTTGCTGAGAGGTAACATTTATGACTCGTCCATGCATTGTACACAGTGCATTCATTCATTTTGCAATTAAATCATATGTGCCTTAGCGTTGCAACTTTTTCTCTTCCAGTTTCAAAGACCAATCTTTCTGTTCATGAGGACAAAAATAGAGTTCCCTATGTAAAGGTGAGCATCAGTCTGATACGTCTCCATCTTGCACTCCTAGTGTACATCATTTACTTTTGGATTGTTGGTGTGATGTTATTTTACAACCCCTCTTTCCCCCCCCCTTTTGTTTTCCAAAGGGTTGCACAGAGCGTTTTGTATGTAGTCCAGAAGAAGTTATGGATACTATAGATGAAGGAAAATCAAATCGACATGTAGCAGTTACAAGTAAGTATTATCTTTTGTTTCCTTTTAGTGCTTTATTGAGTTGCTTCTGGTGTGGAAGTACAAAAATAATATGGAAGTATGGAAGACAAAAGTAGTTAGCTAAACAGTTCAGGTTTCTGAAAGGGTCTGGCATAAGCAGTTTCAACGTGTCTTTCCAAAACAAGTATTTCAATTAATTTTTTGTTAGATTATTGCTTAGACTTGGATTGAAAGGAGAAAGTAAGTGGTCAGTGAGGAGCTCTGAATCACTGGAGAAAAACATGTAGTTCTGCTTTAGTAACAGTGCAAAATCCCAGTTTGGGGAATCTATTTCAATTAACCTGGAAATCTGTAAGTGAGGCACTGTGGCTCACTGACAGTTTGACCATTCTGTCACGTATTCCAAGAGCAGCTGGTCAGAATGTATATTCAGATGTGCTGCAAACTTAAGCAGCATCCCAATGTCCCAAGATTTTTGGCAGTAGCATGCAACTGAGTTGCAAGGAGCCCTGTCACGGGTCTCCAAATTCCCACCAGTACAGGATTAGGAACTGACAGAGGGGTTGAAAAAAAGGCAAGGAAAGATGAGGTGCGTGCAAAATAATACTTGAGTTCTTCGCAACCGAGGTGACTGCCAGAAATGTCTGAGAGCCAAATTGAGAGTGAGTTTTACAGTCTTCCTGTGTCTAGTTCTTTATTCAGGAAAAGAATATAGAGTCATTAAGAAAAAATAGTTTTCCTTCTCATTTCTTTGGTTAAAGATCAAAATTAGAAATATGATGTTCCTTTTAAGGAATGATTCAGTCTTGCATGTCCACTCGTTGCTCCTCCCAGGTAGTAAGGTGGGGACCACACTAAGTAAAGGAGAAGTAGCAGAAATTTGGATAGAAGGGTATTATTCTGTGTTGAGCTGCTTCTGTGGCATCAGTAAGCCAGTCCTTCTAGGTGTGTGAGGGATTTATAGTTAAAAGGAAGAAGAAGTAGACAGACATTCTCATTCAGATTGCAGTCTGCTTAAATTTTGTTACTGAATTAAAATAATTTTTTGAATTCAACAAGTCTTGTTTGGTCTGCATGTTTCATGGCAGAGGGGGCAGTACAAGAAAGGGCTGAAAGGTTATGGCCATCTAGTTCAAATTATCACAAAAGGATAAAATGTGATACACTGGAAGTCTGTGAAAAGCATTCTGATATCAAAACCTAAATATGCTTTCAGTTCTAATAAAGTAAATTGGAAGTGTGAACTCCATAGTTGACGGGCCAGCAAACCTGATCGGTGAGCTTGTGGGGTATTAATAGAAGCTCAAGGGAAACTGGATCTTTTGTTACTTAATTAGATGATGCCGTTGGTTTTGCTGCCTCTAGTTCTATTGTCATTGAGGGATTACGCTATACAGTTGCGTTAGCTTTTTCTCTCTCACTGCACTGTGGGAAGGTGCTGTTTTAAGTGAGTTTGGTTGTGCAAATCTTTTTGACCGTGTGTGTATTTTGAATTATAGATATGAATGAACACAGCTCCCGAAGCCATAGTATTTTTCTTATTAATGTAAAACAAGAGAATACTCAAACAGAACAGAAACTAAGTGGAAAACTTTACCTTGTGGACTTGGCAGGTAGTGAGAAGGTAATTATAAGTTTCTTTTTCTACTCTGAAAAGCTTTTTTTCTTTTCAATCAAGTATTTTACATTACTGTAATACTGATTATTCAATTGTCATTTCTGAGGTGTTAATTTTGACTTTAAAATGTGGTTTCTGAGTCCTAGGCTGAGTTGGCTGTTAGATACTAACACTTTAAGCTGATCTGCATTTCTGCAGTGAGAGTTTGTAAATATGGACTAGAGTGGGGAAATAGGGTAGAGTTGAATTTTGGTATCTGAGAGCACAAAAAAGGTCTACAGGTGTGTGGGTTAGTCAGGTACTGGAATAAAGAGTTCTATAGGTGTAGAATATCTGAATTTTCTCATATAGGGATACCAAGTTTCTTAACTTGAAATTCTGATTAACATTTCTTAAAATGACGGCTTGCTTTCCTATGTGAGTGGCTTAAAGCAAGGAAAGAAATATGTACTGTAATTACCCTTTCAAGACTTGGATTTTTGACATTCTTTTCATCTTTGCTTCTGGGTTTATCCCTGTCTTTGTCTTCAGTTTTTTTCATTTGTTTCTGCTGGCTGTTGTCTTTCCTTACATCACTGTTCTATGACCTTATTGTTGTCTCTGATCCTGTGTTTATTCTGAAATGTCCTTCTTTAATTATAGTCTTTTTTGCCTTTTAAGGGCTGGGTTGCAGGTCTCTTTTCTCTGTAGTTCCTTTCACTGTTTATTTCAAACTTTACTTTTGTGTGTTTCCCCAGTCTTTTTGAAATACATGAAGTTGCCAATGGCATGTCTTGAGTTGGTTTAAACACAGGGAAATAGAATTGTTTAGTTGTAGTCATGATCACAGCCTGGTGAAAATAGTAAAGGGGAGGTTATAGAACTGTTAGTCAAATTATGGCCTTGAGGCAGAAGAGCTAAGGTAAATAGAATAGTGTCAGGTTAGATTTTTTTTTTTTTTTTCACATTTCTGGTGGTATCTGCTTAAGTTCCTAGATCACTCATGTAGGTCAGATTCAGCCTCAAATCTGTTCTCATAAATTTCTGCTAATGAAGACTCTGTTACGTTTTCCAGGGGTAATGGTGGTATGTGGTTTGGGTTTTGTAGTTTGGTTTTTATGGTTTGCTTTTTTGGGGGATATAGTGGTGGTTTGGTTTTAAGGGTAACCTCATAAAGCTGTTTTACTTTTAAGGAATTCAGTCTTTTTGACAAACTTCAAACTACTTTTGAAGTTGTTCATTTGACAGGAGTTTTTAACTGTAGGTCTATCTTCTATAAAGAGACCTCCTTTGCAAGGAGAAAATTCACTTCAGTGTAAAATATCAGGAACATCTTCAAACACTGACTTTTGAATGAGAAATTGATAATGAATCAGGGAAAGAGTATGAGAAAGAGTTTGCTTATTCTAATGCAACTTACTTATGAGCATTTCTTAAAGTCAGGGAGACTGACTTAAAGCTCAAGTAATTTTTCCACTTTTATCTTAAACACAAAAGATGTTTTTTGAAGATGCATTTAATAATGTACTGAAATATTGTATAGGTTAGTAAAACTGGAGCAGAAGGTGCTGTGCTGGATGAGGCCAAGAACATCAACAAGTCTTTGTCTGCTCTTGGAAATGTCATCTCAGCACTGGCTGAAAGCAGTGTAAGTGTCCTCTTTTGTACTTTTATACTTGAAGGTTAAAAGTTTGCATCTTTGAATATGATATTACACAGAAACCAATCTCTGTGATATGCCTGGAGTCTTTTAAACTACTCCAGTTGCATCAGTGCATTGCAGATGGCCATTGGTCTTGTACTGTGTTGACAGTGAAGATTAATAAGTTACATTTAATGCTGAGGGATCCAAACATCATACTGAAAGTCTTCCTGGGCTCTAAAAGTTGCCAAACATAGAAGTACAATTTTGTCATCCTGTGCATCTTCAGTCCTACTATTTATGAATTAAAGGAGGATTTGATGTCTAATGTCTAACTCATATTTCAACAAATTGTGCCTGAGAAACCATGACTGATCATTTAACCATTTTCTTGGTAGACGTATGTTCCATATCGTGATAGCAAAATGACCAGAATCCTTCAAGATTCACTAGGGGGTAATTGCAGAACCACTATTGTTATTTGCTGTTCTCCATCTTCTTACAATGAATCTGAAACTAAATCTACTCTTCTATTTGGCCAAAGGTGAGTAAATGACTTATTAGAAATAAATGCAGAATGAGAAAGAAGCCAGTTACTCCATTAAGATTCCTCAACCAAATTAATTAGAATGTTTACTTTCTTTCTGTAATTTTTTGTTGTATTTATGGCTAAGTGTTGTGATCTGCCTTATCTCATATTATATAAAAATCCTTAAATTGGGCAGGATCCTCAAGACTGCATTTCCAGGAGGACAGCATATAGTTTGGTTCAAAATGTGGTTTAATGTATCATTTTGGAGGGTAATAAGCACCTTTTTTTTTTTTTTCCCCTAAAGTGGAAGAGGGAGGAAGGAGTTCACTCCTGTTAAGTTGAATCTTTTATTTGCCAGGGGAACCTGTCCTCATCTAGCATTCCAGTAACATTTGAGTTAATACTTGTAAATTCCTGTGTCATTTGTAACTGAATTTTTAAGTACCCATTTCACATTTGGTATTCTGTTAGGTAGCTCTTTGTCATTCTACTGTTAATGCTACCTTATTATACTCCAGTTTCTGACCACTTGATTGAATCACTGCATTTTCTGGAGCACATTACAAAAGCAGTCAGTGTTTTGCTAGTCCATCTGATCTTTGATGTTAGTGTACCTCTTCCACTGTAGTTCAAAAAGATAGTTTTGTACTGGTTTTCTCTGATAAGCTTTGTGTTTTGGAAACTAGACTAGATGAATTCAGAACTTCTTAGAAATCTGGCAGAATATGAATAGTTAGTGAGTGTGGAGTAATCACTGCATTCTGCAACAGTGAAGGTTTTTGGTCTTCTTTTAGAAGTTAGAAAGTCTTTTCCCTTTAGTATTTATTGAATGAGCTGCTGGAAAGTGTCTTCCGGCTGCAGCTGTGTAGTTTCACTGCTTTGTGCTCTTGACTTCTTCAGGAGTTAACAGAGTACACTTCTGTCTCAACCACCATAGTTACTCCAGTATAGTGATTCAACCTTCTAGGGTTTTTCAAATTTATGCTAAACCCTCAGCTGTAGTAACTGAAGGCTATGTAAATATCACATGACACAGAAAAATATCATGTGGCTTTTGCACTAAGACTTTGCAGAAAGATACTTACAGGGATTGTACTGTGGGGCTGGAGAAATGTTTGACTGCCATTAAGCTTTTTTCCTGTTCTGATCTCACGGGGTGGGGTGTTTGGTAGCAGGAGACTATACAGGAAAACTACTGATATAAGTGATGTAGGGCACTAAAGTAAAAACCAGACATTAACTTCATGGATATGTTATTTGTGCCTGTAGTTTTGTCTTCAAAACTAATTGGCTAATTGGATGGGGTTCACCCGACTCAGTGTAGATAATCCCATCTGAAATTATCTAATTGGCCTGTAACACCTTTTTGGTTAGTGGAGATCTAGTAACTGGATTTTTTTTGGTTGAAATGAGCTGTTTGTTAGGTAGGCCAGTTGGTTTGCACCCTAGAAGTATTATGCTCTCCGTTGTACAGCTAGATATGAATACTATCCTTTGTTCAAAGTTGTGCACAACTATCTTGACCTGAATTCTTTCAGGTGAAGGTATGCAGCTGAATTTTTCCAACTCAATCAGCTTGAAATTTTTCAGCTTCTCAAAGTTTGTTGTGTTGCTCTGTCCATTAACCGTTGTATCAATTGAATTGAAAGAATAGTGACTTGATGGGGAGTAGAAATAAACTTTTGGAAGAGGTGGGAATGTTTACACTTTCACCAGTGATCCGTGGAAATTTTATTTAATAACCTTTAATTCCTCTCTTTAAAAATGAAGTTTCAGAGGTTTTTGCCTTTTCTGTGTAGAGCGAAGACCATTAAGAACACAGTTTGTGTCAACGTGGAGCTCACAGCAGAACAGTGGAAGAAAAAGTACGAGAAGGAAAAGGAGAAAAACAAGACTCTGCGTAACACCATCCAGTGGCTGGAGAATGAACTCAACAGGTGGCGGAATGGTGAGAAACAATTAGATTTTTATTATGCAAACTTTGGTCAAGACAACAGACACTGAATAAGTCCTAAGGATACCAAAAATAGCTAGGGGCACTATGCAAGACAGTATTAAGAATATTAAATCTAGGATATTAAGTTGACTTTTGAACTTCATGCTTTTCACTTTATTGCAACTGAAACAACTTCCAGTAATCTCGTAATGGCAGAAAGGTCTGAAAGTGTATTCATGTTAGATTGTTCAATACTTGGTTTACTAGTAGAGCTAGAGTTACATTGTAAAATTCTTATTTTGGGAGAGAAAAAACTGCTTTTAATTGTAAGTGCAGAAACTGAGTTAAATGTTTCCTCTGGTTTGGTTTTCTAATTCAAATCAATATCACAGGATCTTACCCTCATTTAAAACTCAAACATGTTAATAGGCAAAAAAACCACCCAAAACTGCTGACAGTGCAGGATATATGCCTGTTCATTCTTCCTGACTAATTAACTTCTTATCAATTGAAGTTTCTGCAAAATGCAAGTTAATAATGAAGCCATAAATTCAGGAAAAGAGTAACATAGGTCATAATTACAGGTGTATTCTGGAGTTTGGCAACTACAGAAGATGATTTTGCAATCTTGTAGACAACTGCACCACATCCTAATATAAATCTGAAAAAAATGGGTTCACTGAAATAAGTTTAGTAGGATGTGGGGTTTTTTTTGGTTTTTGAGGTGGTTTTTTTATTCTTTCATAGAGATGGTATGAGACCACACCTGAAATGTTAAGTACAGTTCTTTCAGAATATTGACATGAGATACTGGAGTGTTGGAAAGAGCCTGTGCCTTCCAAGGACTGCATAAAATGTTTTGAACAAAGCACTAAGGAATTTAGTTTAAAGAAGTGCCTTGATTAGCATGTGATATTTTTTTCTATGTGAAGTCAGTGTTCTCATCAGAAAAAACTTTATGAACATAAAAGATAATACGGTAACTGAAAAAGTATTTTAAAGAAGCAAAGCAGTTTAAAAGTAAATATGACTACCTAGCAGAACAGACTACCAAGGGAAAGAAAGGATTTTCTGTCTTCTGGGCAACTTAGGTGACTTTCTAGAAGATAAGGTTTGATGTAGCTCATAGCAGAGTAACTGGCTGAAATATAATGTTTTGTGGTAAGCGGGAAATAGTTTGGATGGTCTAGGTCTGGTGGGGTTTTTTTTTTGTTTTTGCCAAGTAATCACATGAAGTCAATTGCTTATTTACTGTGGAGCAATACTGTTAGTAGGAAATATGTAATACTTCTCAAGGCTAACTTTGTAGAAGACACTTTATGGCTGACTGTACTAAAACTAAGTGTATTCTTTAAGGGGAGACTGTGCCAGTTGATGAACAGTTTGACAAGGAGAAGGCCAACTTGGAAGCTTTTGCAGTGGACAAGGATATTACTGTTATTAATGATAAACCAGCTACCACAATTGGAGTAACTGGCAATTTCACTGATGCTGAGAGAAGGAAATGTGAGGAAGAAATTGCCAAACTATATAAACAACTGGATGATAAGGTATGGTATTCTTATTTAATGTAAGACCTCTTGAAATTATATCTTGAACCATATTATTGTGTAATATTTAATTTGCCAGTATTCATTTGTTAGTTCAGCTTGTTTAAGTATTTGCTGAGAGTGCCTACTCTTAGTTCTGATTAAGAGAAATCAAACTTGCCTTATCTGGTACTGAGTATCGTTTCTTAGTTGGAAAATAATGAGAAAGTGGGATAAAGAGTAATTTGAAGACAGCAATTTTTTCTTTGAGTGTTATGCCTATTTTATTTGAATATAATATCAAATTTAAGCAGTAATATATTCGAAGAGAAAAAATCTTTTAATTAAATCTTAATCGTTTCTTGAAAGTTAGAACAACTTGAAGAAGAGTTGCAAAAGCACCAGGTATAAGACTTTTGTCTTTGAAGCATGGTGTATTACATGTACATGCCAGGTTAAGAGCCTACTGGATCAGGCAGTGAAATAAAAAGGATTTTTTTTTTACTTCAGTTACTTTCAGTTGTGTAATTGTCTGAGAATAGGGAAAAGTTAGATGCCAAACATCTGATGTCTCTTAGATTATTTTTTGAGTGGTATTTGTCAATTTAATGAACACAGTCTTATTTCAACTGTAGGATGAAGAAATTAATCAGCAGAGCCAACTAGTAGAAAAACTGAAGACACAGATGTTGGATCAGGAAGAGGTAAGTTTTACTCTTGCATCTTTATTTCTGTTTGTCTTTTCTTTAAAGAAACTGGAGGTGTTCTGAATGGGTCACAGTGACCAGGGAAAATGGCAGCTTAACTACTGCACAGTAGTTCTCTTTTATGCTTTATCTAAATGCTCTGCCTACTCATTCCTCCCACTTACACTCTGTAATCACTAAGCTTAAACCAGTTTGCTTGAATCTTAAGTATCCATGAACATTGAAAGAATTGAAGTATTTTATGCAAAGTATTTTATGTTGTTTTCCCCATGTAAAGTCAGCAGTTTGTCAAAACTGAAGGTAACTTGATTTACTCTAAGAAATCTGTTGTAAGGTTTACTTTTGGTCACTTGCTGTACAGAGAGAGAAGGGAGAGGAGGGAAATGAAAAAGGAAGTATCTGTGTTTATTTCAGACCATACTTTCTAGAATACTCAAAACAATTTGTATGCACATGTTGCCAGAGATGTAACTTAATTAAATGGGGACAGATGCCTATTAGTAATGAAAATGTTAATTTCATTTAGCCAAGATATTAGAAAAAATATTTCTCCACAGCACAAAGATTTAAAAAATAGTGATTCTTGTGTACATGGTAGGAAGGAAGTGGGTTGAGAACTCAGGAAGTTGAAGCTACTGTTTAATCTTATTTAAATAAATAAATTGGATTCTTTAGCAGCTGTATGCTTTGACTAGTTGTTCTTCAGCAGCTAATGGTATTAAAATACTGGAAGTTTAGTCCCTAGCCTGCTGACAATTTCATGAGTAGTGTTCAGTGGCTTTTCTGAGAACTTGCTATATTCCATGTGCATTTCCAGTTGCTGTCCCTATGTGTCTTGATTTGTAATCACTTCCATTTTGAAGATACTGTAAAAGCTAAAGAACTGTGAATATAGACGGTAAATTTAATTATTCATTCTCACTGTATCTTTCCTTGGCATCCTTATTGCATGATGCAGTACGTTAAAAATGTAGATGTAAGCTATTGTAGTAGCTAAAGGCAGGAATAAAATTCAAGTTATACATGGAATTTTGTTCATGATTATTTGTTTTTGCAATTTTATTAAATCTCTGTTAATGTTTCAGCTTCTAGCATCAACCAGACGGGACCAAGACAACCTACAAGCAGAGTTGAATCGCCTTCAGGCTGAAAATGATGCCTCTAAAGAGGAAGTGAAAGAGGTGTTACAAGCCCTTGAAGAATTAGCTGTCAATTATGATCAGAAGTCTCAGGAAGTAGAAGACAAGGCAAAGGAATATGAACTGCTTAGTGATGAACTCAATCAAAAATCGGTATGAAATTGGGATAAGAAACTACTGACAGTCTTCAATGTGACTTGACCTTGTTAGCTCTTGTCTTTTTAGTGTCTGTGGTGTTTTACTACCCGAAGAGTGTTCAGAAATATCCTAGATGTCAAAAGTTAACACTTTGACATGCTGGTGATCTGATTCAGTTTTTTTTGTCTTCCTGGTGCAGTTGGGGTAATCCTTACTTAAAAATCTGCTTCTTCCAATCTCGAAGTTGCAGTGAGCATGCTGCAGCATTTCTGGAAAAGAATGTGTATTTGCCTGCTGTATTTATGGCATGTGAAATAATTTACCTTTATGCCTTCAAAAATAAGCAGTTCTGTTTACTTTCTGAAAGGAGTAGTTAAGAACACTGAGGATATATTCCAGAGGATAGCCCTGGTTAAAATACAGATGCAGCATCAGCCCACAGGGTTAATACCATACACCTCCTTACATACCTGCAAAGTTTCTGAACTGACTGATAGTTAGTTGGCAGACTTCAGTCAGTTTTAAATAGTTAATACTCCCTTACTATCCTAAAATTCTAAGTACTGGAAAGAATCAGCATGTTTGCTAGCATTGCAGACAGTATGTGGTGGCACAACTCCCGTTCTTCTCTGTTCTTGAAGATGAAATTTGAGTGTGTCTGGGTCTTCTAGTGAATGTGTCTTTCAATTTTCAGTTAGTAAGATTTGGCTTGATATAAAACTGACTCTAAGGTTGAAGTTCACAAGATCACGAAACTTCTCTTTAAATTTCTAAGTGTTCTGAGCTGAGTAATCTGTGTTGGTAACTTCATTACCTGAAGGTTGGCTAACAGTCAGAGAATCTTTGGCCGTCTTATGAGCAGCATTTAAAATTTGGTGGAGTAGGCTTGCTCCGTGTATGTATGATACTGAAGTGCGTGTTTAGGTTTTTTGTTTGCATCTCAGACTTACTGAAAAACTGCTCTAGATTGTGTTGTGTATGAACTCTAGTGGATGCAGTTTTTTGCTTTGCAGATAGGAGAGAGTTAAGAGCTCTGCAGGCAAATAAATTGTTTTCCTTTACCAAAATATGGTGAAAAGTGTTGGACTTTCTGTCCATGTACCTTTTTTCTATAAACACAATTCTCTGCAATATTTAATTGTATAGAACTCTGAATGCTGTCTAACAATATGGACACTAATTTTATTGCAGAGTTGGAAGATTATATTTTGTGAGCTAAAGGTCTCTGTCCGCAGTACTTTTTAGTTCTTTCGGAAGAAATGCTGTCACTCTGTAAATAGTGTGAAACTAGTTCCAAAAGCAAGAGTGTGTTTTGTTTATTAAAGGGTAACTTTTTTTACTGTAGGTCACTTTAGCCAGTATAGATGCAGAGCTTCAGAAACTTAAAGAAATGACCAACCATCAGAAGAAACGAGCAACAGAAATGATGGCCTCCTTACTGAAAGATCTTGCAGAGATAGGAATTGCAGTAGGAAACAATGATGTCAAGGTAAGGATTTATCAGTGCTTTCTTTAATGCCATGTATTAAACACATGCATTGTGGATAGGTGGGGTCATTTTCTTAGTGTGGTAAAAATTACCACCATAGGAAGTCTTACGTATATTAGTAATTCGGGCATAAGCTTATCCATTCCTTATACTGTGACTTAATTGGGTCCCAGACAGAATTTGATTATGCAAAGCCAAGGAAGAGCAGGCATGATTTTTTTTCTGAAGCAGTGTTTTCCTGTTGTGAAACTGCTGTATGAAGTGGTCTTAATCAACAGCATTGTCTTAGAAATGTAATACTGACCTACAGTGACAATCAGGATGATACTTACATAAAAAATGGAATGAGGAAATGAAATGAAAGAGAAATCTAGAGGATCACTGCAGGGCCAGAATGGAAGCAGTATTAGAAATCAATAGTGAACTGTATTTCGCTCTTCAGGCGACTCATTACCTTAGTACAAACTTCTAAATAATCTATCAGAAAACTTAAACACCACAATGTTAGGGGTGTTTTCTTTTTTTTTAAGAGCTGTGATTATCTGTTGAGGTGGGAGATGTGTTCTGGGCATTAAGTTGCTCCAGTGCACGTTTAGTTTGGTTTTGTTATCTGAGCATTCTAAATGTACCATTCCGCACTTTTCAGCAGCCTGAGGGAACTGGCATGATAGATGAAGAATTCACAGTTGCAAGACTGTACATTAGCAAAATGAAATCAGAAGTAAAAACAATGGTAAAACGATGCAAACAGTTAGAAGGCACACAAGCTGAAAGCAATAAGAAAATGGAAGAAAACGAAAAGGAGTTGGCTGCCTGCCAGCTCCGGATCTCACAGGTAAATGTTCCTCTGCAGTATACTTCCTAAATGTTCTTTAAAAATTAAATTCATTAACCTATTAGGGGAAAAAAAGTTGCAGTTTCTTTTTGACTCCTAACAAAGCACATTGTGAGTGAACAGCGACAAGATTCAGCTTTTTCCTCTTTTCAATTTGGATGCTTCTGAGTAGTTCTGAGCGTGACAGGATGTCAGAATTTCTGCAATCTATCTGTAGCCTGATAATGCTTTTGCAGCACTTGTATTAAATACTAGAGTCCCTGTTTTCTTCATCACTGGATCCTTTACAAATACAAGTCTTACAGAAGCAGTGGCTAGTGAGCACTTTGCCTGCTAATGCTTCCAGTTGGAAGTGGGAGAGGTAATAATAGCACAGTAAAATTACAGGAGGCTTGTGTAGCAGGTTAAATTTACTTCTAATGCAAGCAAGGCCATTTTATTGTGATTATTAGAAAAGATCAGTAATGTGACCCCTAACACTTCTGAAAATTGTGATCCACATATGCAGTTTAACATTCCTATATTATGTTTTACATATGGATGATCATCTTTTTTTAAATCAGGAGATGCACATTTCAGTGCAATCTTTTAAATACAGTGGGCCTCTGATAGTATTTAACATTCAAAACATCTCTTCTCCCAGCCAAAAATATATTTCTTTCCAATCCAGAATAAAGATATTATTTTATAGGCTACGTTACAGATCTACTTGAGTAGTCATATTCTTCTTAGAGTTTTTAATTGGTACCATTTTTGTTTTGAGATGAGGTTACTTCTTGTTTAAAAAGAAGTATGAATCATTTATGCAGATGTAATTCCATGATACCTGGTTCCAAAGTAAATGAATCTTTTCATCCCACAAGCACGAAGCCAAGATCAAGTCCTTGACTGAATATCTTCAGAACGTGGAACAGAAGAAGAGGCAGCTGGAAGAATCTGTGGATTCCCTTAATGAAGAATTAGTTCAACTCCGAGCACAGGGTAGGACTTGCTTCCCTACACCTCACCCACCACCCTCACCATTTTAAGTATGTAGTGATAAATAGGGATTTTCTTTGTTTAGGTTGAAGGGTAGAGCTATAGAAAGGCTTTTTCCTACTCAACATGGGGAGTTAATCAATGCAAAAACGTATTTGTTGTTTGAAAGAACTGCTATGGAGAGGATTAAATTGAAGATGTTACTGATTTAATTGATCTTTGTGGTGGGAGGGGTCTTTTTCCAAATGTTAAGGTCTTGCCAAGGGAAGGGGAAATTAACTCCGTCATCCATGGGATTGCCTAGTTACCTGGCTGAAATGTGTTTTCTCTATCCCTACTAGAAAAGGTCCATGAGATGGAGAAAGAGCACTTAAATAAAGTTCAGACTGCAAATGAAGTCAAGGTAAGTTAAATTCATTGTCTAAACTAAAAAAAACAAACCAACCCAAATCCCCACAAAGTGAAGTCTGGTGGCAATTCAAAGCATTTAATACATTCTGTTTTTTTCTAATAGCAAGCTGTGGAGCAGCAAATTCAGAGCCATCGTGAGACACATCAGAAACAAATCAGTAGCCTAAGAGATGAAGTTGATGCAAAGGAGAAGCTTATCACTGAACTTCAAGAGTAAGTGATTGCCATTATTTTAGTAGTGCCAAATGCTTCTGGACTGTGTGAGTACAGAAGCAAAATACAGTGTGAAGGAAGTGGCAAGGGTTTCCTCCAGCAATGTCTTTCTGTCTTGTGTTGTTACTGAAAGTGTTGTCTGACAGTTTCATCTGATAAAATATTTACTTTCTGTGTTCAGCCAAAACCAGAAGATGATGCTTGAACAGGAACGTCTTAGAGTTGAGCATGAGAAGTTGAAAGCGACTGATCAGGAAAAAAGTAGAAAACTGCATGAACTTACGTAAGTGATGATGCATAAAACAAATGTGTGTGGCAACACTTATTCTATAAACTAGTGACCTGATATGATGAAATGGCTCTCGCTGTATGGGATGCCTATTAAGGGGAGGGGCCTTCTAGGGCCTTCTTGAACTTAACTTTTTTAAAACCTTTGCATTACCTGAATATTTAAAATTGGAAGTAACATTATAAAAGATATGAAGGCCACAACTATTTTTGTTGATATGCTAAGGATTGGAGTAATTAACTTTTCAATTTGCAGATAAGTGTTGTATGATCAAAGACTGGAAGAGGCTTGTAACAGTTCCTTTATTCTTTTTTTGTTTCTTATGCAGTTTAAGTAGTTTAGTGGTTCTAACTGGCTTATTCTTAAAATGAAACAGTTGCATGCTTCATTGATTAATTACATGGCAAATGACAGACCAGAAACAATGCAGATTTTTTTTTTTTAATTTAGAGTTATATAAGATGCCTGCAACTACTTTTCCAGAGAGGTCTCGAAAATGGATAGGATGCTGAGATATTGTTTAGAATATTTTATTACTTCAGATGTTTATTCATTTAACAGTGAGCTAGCAGTGAAACTGGCTGAGTGAGGAGATATTTTAAGAGGAAAAGAAGCTTTTTGGCTACTTAATAGAAACACTTCATTTTTGTGCAGTCCCTGGTGTTTCTATTCCAACCTTGAGTCATAAAACGAGAAATCCACATTTCTTTCCTGTATTCTGTCATCTTAGTAACTGCAGTGTCTTACAGTTCTGAGAGAGAACATGTTTACTTGTGTAGAAAATGCTTTCATGTTGCATGGGAAGACAGCAGCTCTGTACAGTGATAATCACTAGGTTATATACCTTTACACTGAGATTGTTGTTTATGATGGCTTTGCCAAGCTGGCTTTGGCAAGCATGCTGAGAGTTAAAACAAAACAAAGAAAAAATCCTTATCTGTCACATGATGCTTACCATCTCTGCTGGTCAGAGCTAAGAACATTTTTAGGATAAAATCTCCCCAAATATTCACTCTGACTCTGAGAGTCTTGTCTTTTGTTATTATAGAAACTTTTATGCATCTGAATGTACTTGTTTGTATTTCTTCAATATTAAAAGTACTTCCCTCTTTTCCTCTTGCAACTCTTGCACTCCCAATCCATCCCATACGGATTTTTGAGCGTGATACCATCCATTGGTTACATCTTTAATTTAAGACTTCAGCTGAAATATGTTGTTTGTACCAGGCAGTGTTTATTACCCTAGTTTCCTAAAACATGAAAATTTCCAGTTTTGCTGGGATGTTTAGGATGACTTTATTGTCTTTCAGGGTCATGCAGGACAGACGGGAACAAGCACGACAAGATTTAAAGGGTTTGGAAGAGACTGTGGTAAGATACTCAGAATAAATTCCAAAGCAAATATCAATACTTGCCTTTTTTTTTTTTTCTTTCAGAGTTTGTTCGGGTTGTTTTGTTAACTTCTTATCCTTAACTGTAGGCAAAAGAACTTCAGACTCTTCACAATCTTCGGAAGCTGTTTGTTCAAGATCTGGCTACTAGAGTGAAAAAGGTAATGTGATGCTGTACTGAAACTTGTTGTTTCTGAGAACGCTGCATAACTTTCAGTTTAGAGCTAAATTAGGAATTGATGTTTATGCAGTGTAATTTTCTGGCTCAATTCTAATATGCAAGTTCAGATTTATACTCAGCCTCCTTTCTTCCTCCCCATGTTACTGCAGAGTGCCGAGATTGACTCAGATGATACAGGAGGCAGTGCTGCACAAAAACAGAAGATTTCCTTCCTTGAGAATAATCTTGAACAGCTTACAAAGGTTCACAAGCAGGTACAGTGAGACTCATTTTCAAGTTTTAATTAAAAACAAACTCCTCAAGGTTCATTATTATAGAAGCAACTAGCAATTGGTCATAAAGTAACTATTTTATGATTAAATACTTCTATGTCTTTAGTGTGTCTCTTGATGTAGGAAAAATTTAGTCTATTGTTTTATAATGTAAATTAATTAGCTATTTTAAGTACATGTGTAACAAAATAACCGCATTTAAATTGAAGAAGATCCAAGTTAGCACTTTTTTCACAGTATATCGGTCTCTGGGATTCTTGCCTGTCTCTTATGGAAGAAGAATGTAGAAGTACCTATGCTGGGTAGCAGGTTCTTCCACAGTAGCTGATTTTTCAAATAACAGTCTTATTGTCACTGAAGTATAGATTTACTAAAAGCTTAAGCAAAGTTAATATGGTAGTCCTACTGCTTTGCCTGTTTAGGGGTGGGAGGGTATTTAGTTAGCTCTCCCTATGAAGAGAGGGAGGTGCCAAGAAAACAATCAATTCTGGTTTTGTAGCTGGTACGTGATAATGCTGATCTTCGCTGTGAACTTCCTAAACTGGAGAAGCGACTTAGAGCTACAGCTGAAAGAGTTAAAGCTTTGGAGTCTGCACTGAAGGAAGCCAAAGAGAACGCTTCTCGTGATCGCAAGCGGTATCAGCAAGAAGTAGATCGTATAAAGGAAGCTGTGAGATCCAAGAACATGGCCAGAAGAGGACATTCTGCGCAAATTGGTTAGTAAAGAATCCCTTGCCCCCCAAAGCTTCGTCTGTCCCCCCTTTTTTTTTTTTTTTTAACCTTTGTGCATATGTGGATCTTTGAGCCCTCATTGGAACTGCATGTGTGAACATGATGTATTTTCTACCATGAGTTACATTTCCGTTAATAGACCATAAGTGTGTGTAAGTTGTGCAGTGTGGTTGTTTGGCTTTTTATTTATTTTGAATGGCTCTGGGAAAGGCTTACCAACCTAGAATTCTAGCCTGAATGTGTGTTGCATTTCCTAGAACAAAACAATACACTGAACGTGAGTCCTAATCTGTTGGAATGGAATTGGAATGATCTAATTTCTAAGACTGAGGAGGTATTTCAAGACAAGGAGAAAGATTAACCTGTAGAAACAACAACAAAATTGTTCTTGATCTTGTGGAGGAGAGGGGCAGATGGAAACCTACAACATCCTAAGATCCCTAATTACCTTTTCAGTTCTTTTTTCCAAAATGTACAGTACTCCACCACCCTCTCTAGGGACAAATACTGGAGAAACAGAAAGGGGTAGCAAGGTGGTGGCAAGACAGTCATATTCCCTGGGTCCTCCACCTGCCATTACACTGTTAGATGCTGAGGAGCAAGAGAGTGTGTGACCTGTGGAGGACTTAACTGTGCATATTACATTTTAATTGTAAAACTGAAGGACTTCAGTAATCAATACACTTCTCTTAAATGCTAATACAACTGAAATGAGTGTTACAGTTAAATTTTGCTCGTATTCTGTAGGTCTGCAAAGAGCTGTTGCAAAATAGTTATTATTTTTTTCTTGGTCACACGAAGTGGCAGCTTGCAGACAGGTGCTTTTCTGTCTTACCTTTCTCTCAAGTGGTCTCCAAGAAAAGAAACAGAATTCTCTAGTGAGCTTACCAGAGGTACACGGCCTCTTTTGCTTAAATGTCTAGATGAACTAGTCATGTACTGTAGATCAGCTTCCTATAAGGCAGAAATCAAGAAGTGTTTCTCTGATGCAGCTGCTACCTGCAGGTGCTTTATATCCCCTCTTGCCTGCTGAAACTTTAAATGCTTCTGTTTAATATTACAGAACTTTGTAAAGTCATACCATTGTGCATGTTTTGTGAAGAGCTAAGTGCAAAACTGATTGAAAATACAGTTTATTAAGTGTATGCAGCTTGTGAATGACCTGTCAAAACTGCTGCGTTTTCACTTCAGTTATAGAGCAAATTTTATTTTTATGTGGTGGTAGGTTGACAAAGCAGTGTTATCTGTGGAGTAATTGGTATGCAGAACCACTTGCAGAGCAGAGTAGCTACTGACTTACCAATCAGACCAACTGTGGGAAGTACAGCCAGGTGTATAATGATTCCTTTCAGGAGCATAACCCTTGTGAGACCCTCTAGCATTGTGTCTTATTTGAGTTCTTATTGCCAAAAACCAGAACTTTCACAGAGTAATACATTAGATGGAGCAGATAATTCATATGAATTTTTATCAGAAGCTTTGTGAGCTTTAATTCTAGTAGGATCAACAAAAGCAAAACCTTTTCTATTTTCCAGGGCTTGTTGCAGTTGACACTAATCTGTTAGGTTCTCAGAATACCATCCCCTAAAGTTGTTTTCATATTCAAAGTGCATTCAATTGCACTTTGTGCAATTTGTGTGGATAATGTAAAATAAAATATCAGTACATTTGAATAATTCAAGGTACAATTGTGATGTACATATTTGTAAGCCATGTTTCTTTCCATGCAGCTAAGCCTATCCGTCCTGGCCAGCATCCAGCAGCTTCTCCAACTCATCCAAGTGCAATTCGTGGTGGAGGTGCGTTCACTCAGAACAGCCAGCCAGTTGTACTGCGTGGAGGGGGACGGCAAGACAAAGTGTAAGTTTGTCTTGTCGGATTTTTTTAAATGTGTGATCAAACTACTTTGTACTAGGTTTATTGCAGTTCATTTTGTGGCATAAAGTCACTTGGATAGTCAGATTAACTTTTCTTTTTTATAGAATTTTATAGTTAGTGGAACAGTATACATGTCCATCTGATGAAGGATGCTGATGCTTTTCTTATAAAACTGGTGTTTGTTGTAAAGTGGTAGTTCTGGGGTTGTTCTGCTGGAATAGAACAAAACGTGAAAACAATCAGTTGGAGATAGTTACCAGTCACAGACAATACCTATTGTTAGGGAAAGGAGTGGACATATAAATTCTTTTGGCTTGCTATTATCTTTCTAAATATGGTTTCTTCAGGAAAACATTCAGTGATGAAGTAAAAATGACCCTATTCTTATATGTTATTTATTTGATTTTCTTACTGCTTCATGTGTCAGTGATTTGGAATTATATAACAGAAGAACTCATGTCTTCATCCAGTAAACTTAAAATGTTAGCCTAGCTAAAATGCAGTTACAGTAATTGAAATTAATATATGCACTTATTAATCTCCAGAGTATCACTTATTAATGTGCAGATCTCTAATCTCCAACGTAATTACACAGTGTGGTACTTGGTATGCTGAAGTTGCTTTACAGAATCACATCTTTTTAGTTAATGTCTGCTCTATAGTTGGTCTGTTGCTCAGCTAACAGTAATGCTTTACTCTTCATTGTCATCTTCCCTTTTGAACGTGTCTATAAATGTCTTCTAGACGCTCCCTTAGTTAAGGTTATCGGCATCTTCAGTTTGAAAGTACACCTAAAATGATTGTGGGGTGCTTGAATCCTGGGTGCTCCTATTCTGAAGGGCTCCAGAACAGCTTATGTTAAACTTGTTTCTATTAGTTTCTTTTTATTAGCTGATTGACTTTCCAAAGCTTTCTCTCCAATTTAGAGAAAATTAGGCTGTAGTACTAGTCAGGGCACCTGGTTCTGTTCAGTAATGTCTCTTAATAAGTACGAGGTTGAAGTGATGGATACTTTAACTTTGAATAACACCTTGAATGACCAAGGAGCTGGCAGTTCATGGACTCTTGATCATTAACATGTTGAGAGTAATCTTTAGATAGCTACTTTGACTACAAAGGCAATCTAGCTCAACTGTCCAATGTAGAGGCATTTAAAGGTATGATTGACCCAATTTATTTTAGTTGTCCTTATTACCATGAGTTTGCACATGCTCTGATGTTGCCTAGGATGCAAACTGAAAAGAACCTATTTAGTCTCATAGTTCAAGCTTTAGAAGACCAGATATAATCAGCGATAGTTAAAATAGGAATTTGCATCTTGCTGTGAACAAGAGCTTTCACTGTTGCTCCTGGAGAATATAAATATGAGACTTGGCACTTTGACTTTTGGACTATGTGTAGGTAAATCATGAAGGAATGCAAAATGGCTAAGGCTTGTCTAGAACATGTTTTTAACAAACAAACCAAAACATTCCCGTGTAATATGCTCACATAATCAGTTGCAAAGCTTTCCTGTAATTCTGCTGATGTCATCATGTCCCCTATTGTGGTAGAGGCGAGTAGAGTTTAGCACTTAAAGACAGGAGATTTGTAATTCATTTCTACTTTCCTATCTTATTCTTAGAGGAACCTGTCTCTTATGGAAGCAAAGGAACAAAACTTTTTGAACTTATTTTACTATTAAATATAAACTTGTTCTGAGCTTGAGAATACTCTGGTGGCCAGGATCATTTTTCTCTGTAGTAATGGCTATACTTTTTTTGAGGATTAATACAGATTATAAGCACATGAACTTCTGATTAGAGAAGAACTTTGGGTAGAGTTTGAACACAACATACTGTTTAACTTTTGGAGACCACTATTTAACGAATTATTCTGGACACATTAAAGAAATACAGAGATGATAAATTAAAATCATTAATGCCGAATGATGTCTTAATTCCCATTCCATCTTTCCAAAATAGCAAAATCAAAACTTTGCAATAACTGGTGGGTGATATCCATGCAGTTGTCACTAGCCTGAAAAAGCAGCAACAGTCATGGAAAATGGAACTGGGTTATGAGTGGTTTCTCTCTCTAATGTTTACTCCATTAATGCCATCAAGATTGCACACCCAGTTGGTTTGTCGTGCTGTAAATGCTTTGTGTTGAGAGATTCCTTATTTTAAAGTAAGTGTTTTATTAGCACTTATCTGAGTAGTCTAAGAACTGGGCCCTTAAATCTATGTAAATAGTGATATGGTCTACTGCAAATATAAGTCACTTGGCATTTTTGGCCTAACACTGTGATTTTTCTCATTTACAGTTGCTGAAAAGTAAATGCGGCGTGAGAAGTATCCGATATTGTGTAGAGGGAGTCATTCCATGACAATAATCTCTCCATTTGGGGACTGTAGGATTATTTTCTGAAAATGTATAAATTATACCTGGCCTGTACAGCTCTTCCCCCTTCTACAAATTCTGCTAACTGATTCCCAAAAAAAAAAAAAACTAGAGTGCAATTTTGGCGTCTTGAAAAATGACATGTTACTTAAAGTGTAGCTCTGCTTATTACACAGTTTGTCTTTCATGTCTTAAATTTAGTCTGCACTGTGCCAAGCTGAATGTATGTTGAGAAAATCTTAGTTCCAATTTTCTAGCTTAATTTGTGTACATCTTATTGTCTTAGGGAATGTGCAACAGTGTTTAAGTATACTTTCATTTTTATCACTTCACATAACACTACATGTCCCACTGAACTAGGGCGGCACTCTACATCACAGTTTTCTTTTGGAATGCTACATAGAGCATTGGAACTAAATCTATTTGTACAGTGTAAGAATACTGAAGTGCTTACGACAACTGCCACGAGGCACTGCGATCGCTACACCACAGATCTCAAGAGTTCAATATGAACACGGCTGTATAACTGTTATCTGATTAAATGCCCGGTTATCGGGTGACTTAGAATTAAATATTGTACAGTAATAAGAGTAAACCTAAGTTTACAAAAAAGACTCTGGCAATGGATTTTCCCATCTGTCCTGTTCCTGATTCTGCACACAGTACAGTCTGGTGGAGTGAAAACATTCTGCTTCATTATGATGAGCCTGTCTGTCCATTTGTCTGTATCTGTGATGGTTCACTTTCGCTGTTTGTAATAGCGAAATGGGCGCAATCTAAAATGGAACTTTATATTCCACTACATACAGTACTGGAATTTTTGGCTAAAATTTTAATTTTCAGTTAGAAAAACCTTTTTCAGCAGCAGGCTAACGAATTCAGATACGTTAATAGAGGACACAACTTTTTAAAACTGGTGTATCTGGATATCCCAGAGACACGTGTTTAAAATAATAATAAAATAAAGTGCTACCCTGAATTGTATTTGTAATCCATTTGTAAGTAGGTATATGAAATGTCCAAAGTAGTAGTTGTTGAATATTTTTCTTCTCTTTGCAATAAAGTCCTGTAAAGTGGCTAACAAAATGAAACATGGGTTTTTTTGTTTTGTTTTGAGCTCCAGTACTCCCACTGAGCTGAATCCAGGGTTTAAAATTTTATTGTGTAATTTGCTTAACTTATTCATAGGGTTTAGCCACTATAATTTTTAGAACAGCCTTCTTCTGTATAGAAACTGGCTACCAGGTCTTTGAGAGAGAAGGAACTTAATGTTACTGGAAGAATTCGGTGAGCTTTCCTGACCTGGTTGGTACCACTTTTTGTTCTGGCTTGAATTTTTTTGCTGGGTATTCATCGGTTATTGTGGAAACAGTAGAAACTCTGTGACTGTTCAGACAGCAAATCACTTTCAACTTTTATATTTTAAATAGGCAAAATATTTATATTTTGATGGATTATAGTCAAATTTTAGACCTTAAACCACTTTTTTCTATTTCTACAGTAGTCTGAATTTTTAATAGTTTGATTTTTAAAAGTTGAGTGTATCAGTTGGAAATCTCACTGTTTTGGAGTTTTCAGCTTTTAAGACAGTTTTGTTCATTAGGGCTGCCAAACACTCCAAACTTACAGTTGTTTTAGAGCACGATTGAAGACAGCATACTGAGCAAAGAAAACTAA
This sequence comes from Pipra filicauda, assembly GCF_003945595.2. NCBI lineage: Eukaryota > Metazoa > Chordata > Aves > Passeriformes > Pipridae > Pipra > Pipra filicauda. The sequence continues at coordinate 2,887,936 of NW_024104310.1, forward strand.
AGGAACAGCAAACTATTTTGAATTAAATTTCTCATAATGGAAACAGCACTGTCCATTATTTTTCTCAATGTTAACTACAGGTTTTCAGACCTTCGTTTGTCAATGTGCAATCATAAAAACAAAACAACGCACTGAAATGAAGCAGGATTTTTTTCTCATGCCTGTGAGTGGGGGTTTCATTCCTGTAGGTAATTGTCATGGGTTTTGGTGCTGAAAATTGCTGTGTTTAAAAAATTAGATTAAATAGTAACTAGTGTGTAGCTCAGTGTACATCACCTTTTTATATTTAAACTTTTTTTTTTTTATTTGAAACCTTTTATGACGTTTACCAAGAACTGCCTCTTAAAATGTAAAAAAATTAAAGAAACAAACACACAACTTTCTTTGCTTTCTGGTTTGGCTGTCATGGGTCAGCCAGACAGAACAGTTACTGTATTTTGTAAATTAAAATATTCAGTCTATATGGGGAATGTTCAACACTGCTATTTCAACTTGCAGTCTTTGAATGGTTCTTATTTTTATGTTCCTCTAGATCATATTTTTAAAAGATGGTTTAGGATAGGAACTTGGTGAAATAATATTTATTTCTGGTGAACAACTAAATTATTTGCATAACTTAAATGCTGACTCACTACTGTGTGTAACTCTAAATTTGACATGAGGACAAGTCTACCTGTGGAATATGATTTAACTTCAGTACACGTAAGATGCATTAAAACAATTGGTTTGGGGAAGACGCCATATAGTTTTAACTTACCTGCATGCTGTAAATGTATTTGTGTTTAAATAAAGAGAAGAAAAATCTTTGAACTTCTTTGTGCATTTATTCTATTTATTATCTCTACACCTGTTTTTTACATTGTCTCCATATAATACTTTTCACTTCATAGGTTTCATGACCACTTTTGTCTTTGCAAATTGTGATCACTTGATGTCTCTTAACCTCATATCTGTGTTAGTTAATACAAGTAAGCTTTCCCCCACACAAATATCAGTATTTAAATCTTAGTCATCAGAAGACTGTTCACAATAGAAAAAGACACACAAGCCAAAAAATCCCAAACCAAACAAAAGAACAGAAAAAAAAAAACCCGATTGATGCTTATGGAAGTGTTAGACATCAGTTACAGCCATGGTCTATCAAACTTTGCACCCCTCTAGTCTGGGATTACTTTGATTTTCCCAAAGATACACTTACTATGTAGTTGATTTTTTTAATGGCTTCTCTTTGTTGTGGATGTTTTGGTTTATGGTTGGTTTGGGTGGGGGTTTTTTGTTGGTTTGTTTTTTTTTTGGGGGGGGGGGGTGAGGTTTTTTGTTGTGTTTTTTTTTAATATCAACTGGTATATCCTGTTAACAGAAGATGGCTCAGTCACAGCAGTGCAGTGCTGACTTTTGAGTGGATTTGTGTCTGCTAGGAGATGACCAACTGAGATGTTTTTAATTGCAGACAATGACTAAGGGATGATCAAAAGGAAAGTAAATCTCCTTTCACGTTGAAGTTTCTGGGGAGCAATGTATGATCCAAAATGACCTCTGAAATTAAGAAAAAATATTATTACATCTCTTGACAGGGAAAAGGTGTGGTTACCTGCACCGACAAAACTGATACGGAATTCATTGACAGAACAAGTTTGTTCCATTGGTTGGCCTGAGCGGCTTCACTGTTGAATGCACCAAGACCTTTTAACACCAATTCAGGAAGCGTCAAAATGCATCACTCTGTTTAACATGTGCTATGTGCAAAGCTGTCACTTAAGTCCGTATTAAGTACATAATAGAACCTCACTAAATAACACAGAAATCACATCTGGAAGATGATTACTGAAGACTGATGGGTATGTCAGAATTTTTGCCCGGGGAGTTTCGAGCTGATGAATCTTTTTGAGTCCCCTACAGGACTGTTCATCGTTTTATCTTTAAGCACTCCTTGCTGGGGGGAATGACGTGGGACTGGGCAGGGAGGGTAATTTGAGCTGCTGCCTCCTTTTAATGTTCCATTGTGAAAGCTGAAGGTGCAGAGGGTATCATTCAGCTCAGCTGTCCAGTATAATGGGCAGAGGAAAAATTACATGAAGGAAAATACAGTACAAAAGAAAAGAACCTATTTAAATTTGAAAAGGAAGTAAGAGGCTGATGACTTTAAAGTGGAAAGATAGGGGTGTTTCAGGAGCGCGTTTCAGTAGCGCACTCCCTGTTGTGGAACAGAGCTCAATCCATCGAATGGCTTCTCCTACAGTACCAAGGCAAGTGTTGTTCTGTGCCTGCAGGAAGTAACAGCAGTGGGAGAGCAGCATAACCCGCATTCTCTGCGTTCCTAAATCCACAAAACTAGGCGTGGAAATGACTCAGAGGTGCCCCCAGGCGTGTGTTAAGGAGCTGTTTCCACGGCTTCTATTGCGAGGAACAAATGCCTGAGAACTGTCCTGTAAGTCAACTAAATTGTCTCCTGCAGTTGGAGACAAATACACTTCACGGCTGATAACACCATATTGAAGATACTTGTGAAGCCACTTGCTGTTTTAGTGGATTCTTGATGTGGCTTTTGCCAGGAAATTAAAAGGTTAGAAGTAAATTAGCTCAGCAAAGTGTAAATATCGGTGTTATCCTGTCTACTTATCTCCTTCATCAACAGGTCCAATTCTCATCAGCCAGGGGGTTTTGTGCTGCCGAGACTGATGTTTTACATGATCACCCAGCATCCTATAAGCAAGTGGGTGTTGGCAGAGTATTTCGTGCTGATCTTCTCCTGAGAGGGTGTAAATGATTGTTTAAACGATTTTACTGTAGGAAATACCCTTCAGCAGAAACCATGGCAGAACTCAATCTGCTGCCCAGGAAAGCTCGTTTCAACCACTGCGAGGCCTCTCTGTGTGCAGTGCCGGCTGCCTTGTGACTGTGGTGTCCAGGGCCTGGTTTGCAGAGGGGGCTGCAGCAGGGTGACCCCCCCCTTCCTGCTGCTGATGGAAGAGGGAAGCTCCTTTGGGAGAGGGTGTCCTCTCACACGTGCACTGGGGGCTGTGCCCTGTCGGGTTCCCTCATCCTGGTGGGTTGTCCTGCAGAGGCAGCACAGCTCCCTCTGCTCACACGCGCTAAGAAGGGAGTCCTGGTTCTGCCGCTACCACCCTCTGCCCCTTCAGCCTGGAGGGCTCCCCTCTGCCCCCCTGGGGACCTGGGCTTGAGTGCTGGGGAAAGGGACAAGCTGCCTGCTTTTCCTGAAAGAAGTTGATATTGCTGCTCCTACAGGTCTGCTTTCCTCTGGAACATGAGGCCGTGTGCTCAGGGCCATGCAACAGGAGATGAGCTGAGCCACAAGTCTCGAGTGGAAAGAACACAGGCCAGGCTGTGGTGGAGTAATAAAAGTTTCGACTTTAGTGTGTGACACTTTCTAGATCTGAGGTTCAGCTTATAATAACAAATGATGAGTTCTTCCCCTGCCATGGCTGAGCTCATCCTCGCTGCCCAGTAAAGCACTGTTGTGTCAGTGAGCCCACAAGGATGTGATGAAGCATGAGCCACACTTGTCATCTCACTGCTCAGGGCAGTAAAAACAGAATTCCCATCTGGGGTTAAAGTTCCAGCTGGTGAGTGACAGCCAGCACTAACCTGGCTCATGGCAGCTCCTGCTGTGGGCGCTGTATTGACCCGAGACCTCACGGCCACGAGAGAGCACGGGGAAAGATGGGGCCTCGTGCGCTGGGAACCGCCGATCCAGGGATCCCTGCTCCCTCCCTTGGATTGGGTCTCTGTTCTTCCTTTGGTCTGGAATCCCGGTTTGGCAGCCGGGCCCTGGATCAGTTCGGGATCCGGTGCCCGTTCAGCGCCAGGGGGCGCGCGGGGGATCCCCTGTGGATACCTTGGGGTCGCGTTTGATTCCCGGCGTTCGGCAACGCGACGGTCGCTCGGATCGCCCGCTGTCACCAGCCCGGGGCTCCCGGGCACCGCTGCCCCCCTGCCTGTGTTCCCGTGTCCCGCTGCCACGCCAAGAGCCACGTGTTCCCACAGCTGGCGATGCAGCTCCTTCCCGCCGAGCTGCATAGGATTGCATCCCGACATTAAAATACTGAGAAAAACTGCGTGTTATGTTTCAGAACATAACTGCGTGTTATGTTTCAGGTGCCAGAATATTCTCCTAGGCATTTCCCACTCTTTACTTAAACCTTTTTTTCTTTTTTGCTCAAGAAAATACTTTGAAATTTCACAAAAATTTATTTCCTTATTTGAACTGCAAAATAATGGTATAAGATGGAGAAAGTCAGACCTGTGCAGTGGGTGAATCATTATCAAATCAACTCGTAGGTGAAGCTTGAGACATTTTTGTATTTTTCTCTCATTTCCAGCTGACTTGTCTTCACTGATCCACAGACACTTGAGCAGCACGTGAGAGGTGGGAAGAGTCATTCCTGATGAGAAATGGATATTTTTCCCCCACAGTCATTATTGTAGAGGACTGTCAGTTTCCCTTGGCAGCCTGTACAATGGGCTTGCTCTGTAATAAATGCAGATAGCATTAAATTAATGTTTCATTCCCATGGTGACAAACACTGGCATCCAGTTCCAGGGCAGGATAATTCAGTGACAATACGACAGCAAACAAGTACTTTGCCTGTTACAGGCTAATCAGAGATGCAGTGTTCAAATTGGACTCAGAGCATCCACATAGCTTGGAGTGAGTTTATTAACCTGGTCACATGCTGGTGAAAATGAGCTATGGACTGGGAAATGAGAGAAAATGCATTAAAAAAAAATAAAAACACACAAAAAAAGGTGCCAAGATGCATAAAATAAGCAATTTTAATAAAAAATTTCCTTCTATTCTTCATCCAGCTGGAACCTGCACAGGAGTTGTCAGGGGAGGAGAACTGTATGCACACCTGACTGTGGGAGTGTAAGCACAAGTGGAGATGAAGAAGCAGATCCTTGGTTCATATGCTTTTCTGATAAAGCTGGTAGAAATTGGGCTATCAGCCTCAAGAATGGAGTTTGGCTTTGTCGTGTTCTCAGTCAGAGTCTGGCAACCTAGGACAAGGCAAGGTGACCCAGAGATGTTTGGAAAATATTGCATGAAAAAGCTGTAGCAAATGAGCAGATACCCACCACAGAGAGACTCCAAGGGCTGGTGAAGCCTGAAGGATGAACAGAGCCCCCCAGCACCCTGCCATGCTGCTGGGAAGGGACCTGCTGGCCCTCGGGCAAGACCTGATTCTGAGGCTCCTCTCTCAGCTTCTCCTCTGCTCCCTTTGTCCCCCCCTGCTGATGCATAGCTGGTGGGCCTTCATTAGGGCCAACAGTGGATGCATCTTTCTTTTGAAGTTGTAATACATACTCCAGAGGGAACAAGATGCTGAGTTTTTTGAGACAACTTGCAAACAAGAAGAGATTTTGCAAGGACAGGAAATTCAGCCTTCACTATTACAAGTGCCCCAGGGTTTTGTTCTGCACATCAGCAGTTCTGCAGGAGGGAAAGGACCAGCGTCAGCCTGGTAAAACACAGGGTTCCCCTTTCACTTTTGCTCAGCTTTCTGGGCTGTGTGTTTCTGAAAAGGCTGTTTTGCTGCATGTGTTCTCACGGAGAGCAATGCTTCAGTTAGTGCTTGGGATAAAATCTTACGGGTGCTAGTTGCTTTTTACTTTTCATCAGATTAGTTATTTAAAAGCATTTCATTCATGTCCCCTAGAATTAGTCTGAAGATTCTCATCACACTTGTTTTTTTATTAATGAAAGCTCTTGGAGACACATCTGGCATGTTTTATTGATGATAATCTCATGGCTGGAAGCTCATTTTTGGTAGCTATAGCAACAGAACTTTTTTTTCAAATGTCAACATAACTCCATGAAAAGTAGAGTAAGGGGGAGCAGATCATGTAAATTACTAGACAGCTAATAACTCCTTTTTCTGTAACCAATTCTGAGATTTCTAATTTGATACAGTGAATAATGGATAGCAACAGAATCATTTGACAACTACATCTGCTGTGGAAGCTCTTGAAAGCAAATAGCATGGATGCACATGGTGTCTCAGGAGTCCTTTTTGGTGGTTGTCCATTGCTCCCATCCTGCTGGGTTGCAGGGATCACAGGCGGCTGGGGGCACAGACCCTGGAGGAGCAGCACCATGGAGCACATATTTGCAGCCCTCCCTCTGCTGCCTGGACAGGCAGAGGTCTCAAACACTGCTCACAGCAACAGGGCTCACTCCTGCTCCCAGGGGGAAGAGGTGCTCCCAAAATGTGCCTGAGGGTTAAGACAAAATTATATAGACTGAAATGGTAACTCTCTATAAGTGTACTCTGATGCCTAAAGACCCCTGTGGGGCTGGCACTACCAGGTTGTACTTATCAGAAATTTTCTCAGGTGTGTCTACTCAGGCACAGGCCTCCTCTGAACCAGGGGTCATTCAGGTAACCTGGCCTGTGTTGTGGGCTGGCTCTTCCCTCTGCTTCCAGCTCTGGTGTTTGGCTCTGAGAGCATTCATAGCCATGTTTCTTCATCCTGCCTAATAGCAGCATCCTGCTTACACTTGAAAATGATGGTGCTGGGACAGCCAAATGAAGCGGTGGGTGGATGCTGTTACCTCCCTTGCTTTCCCTTAGGGCTTTCCAGCAAGGCAAGTGGAGAACCACCCTCAGCCTCCAGCCAGAGCAGAAAGTCAGATCCAGCTCTGGCTGGCTGACTTGAACAAGTCTGCAAGAAACAACATACAGAGATAAACAGTATTTCTAAAAAATTTCTAGACATTCAAACTTTGACATCATCTTTTCAGAAACTAAAAAAAAAATTAGCCCTTTGGAAGTGCTAGTCAGCTCAGTCCTGAGAAAATTGCAGAGGGTGAAGGGCAGTTTCCTTCCCTGGGGGCCCCAACTGCTGCCCAGGTAGGGGCTGGAAACTGTTCCCATCAGTTCTGTGGTTGGTGGGCAGAACAAAACACTTTGGTGTCCTTAACGTGTTCCCCCAGTTGGTGATTGCATTCCTCAAGTCCCACTCCTAGTGTGGGAGGTCTCCCTGGGCCACACAGCCTCAGGCAGAACTGAGGTTCTTGGCAGCACTCTACAAAGGGCCAACATTAATATTAATAATAATATTATTATTACTATTATTAAAATCAAGCATGCAGCTGACTGGCAAGTCATCATCTGGGGGTTCTGCTGCTCCAAATACCACCTCTGTGACCCCCACTTCTGTGCAGTCCTTCTCCCTGCAGCCCCACCAGCAATTCAACACGAGGCTTTCCCTGCACATGCCCTTTCCAGCCCAGAAACTGCATAGATCACCCTCTCAAAAACCAGGGTGGGTTGGGTTTGAATTTTTTTTTTTTAATCATCTTTCCTGGGCTGTGTTAAATCTCCATCCACCCCAGCAGCTGGCTGAGGACGGGTCTAAGTGGCCACTTACACCCGGATGCAGCCCCGGCATTCTTTCCCTGTGCAGATGATGCAGCTGCTCATGCGTGTTAATCCCAGCACCAGGTCACTGAGCGGGAACAAGGCGAGGATTGTTCCTCTGGAGTCTGAGAGAAAGCAGGAACACAAGGCACGGTGGAGGGGAGAGAAAAGACACACCACCCCATCCCGGACAGCGGCAGAGCTGTGTTTCTGTTGTGCTGTGGGTGATACCCAGGGCCGGTTGCTGGAAGCGATGCTGGAAGAGATGCTGCTGAATTAAAGTTGGCGCGGGTTGGCGCTGACTTGGTGAGACATGTTTCCCCTGAGCTGCACCCACAGAGCATCCTGGGAAAGGAGATAACCATCGGGAAAATATGCAGCTACGGTGCTGGCAGGGATTTGACACAGCAAAATACTTCTGCCGTTATCGGTTTCTGCTGGTTAAAATGCAACTCCCTGCCGGGGCAGGTCTCCCGCTGCTTTAGCAGTTAGAAATTTGGGGAGGTGAGGCCAGTGGGAAGGACCAATTTGCCACATGGTTAACTATGGGCTCCCTGAGGTTTTGCTTCCAGTTGAGTAGGTCAAGTGCATCACTGTGAAGGGTTTGAAATTTTATATGGCGAGAGAAAAAACGGAAGAATAAAGGTACACCCTTAAGAGCAGATAAAACCAATGTGCCTGGAGAGAATTTCAAAGACAAAATAACCCATGCGGTTGGGGAAAGTCAAGGGGACTTCTTCAGGAAAGTGAGTGTTGTGTTACACTGGAAAGACATAAAGGTGTATAGAGCTTCTCTTTCCTCAATTGAATTTTCCCCCTGCCTTCACATGTCCCTAACGCTATCCCAGGAAAAGTCTTTCACCTTAAGCAAATGTTTTATTGTATTAACATGAGGCCCTCTAACAGAGCAGAGATGGAAGTTTGCCTGGTGCTGCTGCTAGCAGAGGGCAGCATCACTGACAGGATCATCAACAGAAAATTGAGCGTCCACTGGAATTTTTGAACTTGTACAGACCTCAGATATTTTAGAAAAGATTAATGAAGCCAACTTTTATTTTAATTCCTGTTGTATCCTTATAGCTGTGTGAGTTACACACCACCCACTCGCATCTAAGAGGAGCCTCAGACAACATAATAACCCAACGTTTAGGTGTATCACAGCAACCTGCCCTCACCCTGTAAGGATCTAGTTCTATTATCTCCTGCTTTTCTACACTTGCAGACATCAAAGTCCCTCCATGTCTGTCACCTCCCAGGACACCACAGCCAGGGAGAGGGGAGGTGCTGATCCATCTCACACTCAGATTAGGTCTTGGTGGCAGGGAATGTGCTGCAGGACATGTTTCAGTATTTGGTATTTAATACTTATAGAAGTGAGGATGGGAAAGGGCTTTTCAACCTCTGCTGATGAGTGGTGACCTCTAGGCCAGAGACTCATGCTGACTTGACCCAAGAAATATTTACAGATTCTGTACCAAAAGGGAGAACTTGCAGCAGTGGAGCTGAGAGGGCAACAAGGGCTTGCAACATCTCTGGGAGGAGGAAGGGGCTGGACCAGGGGTTCCCACATCTTGGCTGACTAGTTTAACCACAAAAAACTACTAAACCAGTTGGTGAAAGTAACAGCAATGAAACCTGAACCCAGCACCTAAATGAACCAAAACAGAAAGTAATGACTCATGTATGGGTCTACACAGAGGATTCCCTACTCCCGCTTCCCTTATACCTTCAAAGAGCTCAAAAACCTCCCCTCTCTTTCTATTTTTTTTTTTTTTTTTGAAGATGAGCTTATAAAGAATATCTGCAAAGTGTTTCAGCCCTCATGGGAAGCAGTGCTGGGCTCTGCCCTCCTCAACAGCTATTCCAGTGTCTGCCCAGGGCATGCTGCACTCCCTGTGCTGGCTTTTCATGTTGTGGGTAGGAACCTACTTCTTCTGCATTCCCCATGTAGTTGGGATGTTATGAATGCTATTAAAAAATTTAAATATCACAGGGCACTATTGCAGCCTAAATCATCTCCGTAGCTCTGGTCTGTGTTTGTAGCTAGTCGTGTGTAATGATTGTAGCAGAACTGTTTTCTAGGCTTGGAGCCTCTAAACGCCAGATAGAGAAGGAGAGCAGGGCCGTGCATTTAGCTGAGGAGTTAGATTTGTTTTCTGTATATGTTACTGATATGATCATTTGTATTTGACTCAGCATTCACTTAATGCACAGGCATTAACAAACATTCATTAAAGTCAGATAGAAGCTGACTACTGTCTAATACACCAAATACCTCAGGTTACTCATAGCACTACAAAAGGTTACAGTATTTATTCAGGAGCATATATATATATATATACATATATATATATATACACACACACACACACAGATGTATACGTATGTATATGTATGTACACAAAGATGTGTGTAAATACATGCATGTATATGTATGTTTGGATTTCTTATTCCTCAAGACAGTTATGTTCTGCTGATCCTTCAATACCTAGACATCCTTGTGGATGCTCTCTGGTTGAAATGACCTCACTCAGTTTGTGCCGTGAGTGTGGGGCGAGGCAGGGCCGTTCTCACTGTTCATGCAGCCCCAACCCACGCAGCCTAAAGTCAGCAGCAGCCCCACCAGTGCCTGGGGAGGCCGTGGCCGGAGTTCCTCCCACTCCAGGGAGCAGAGCAGCTGAGAATGAGCATCCCTCCACATGGCAGGAAGGGAGCAGCTACTCTGCCCCAGCAGGGCATTAACTACATAAAACAACTTGGTGCAGATTGGGCCTGCTACTATTTATATGTCTGCTTCCACGGCAGAGTCTGAGTTGGCAACAATCCTGCATGGTGGGCTCCTTGCTGCCCACTCCACGGAGCAGAGTAAACATTCACCAAGTAGCACACAGCACCCTGGAAATGCAGTGTGTCTTTCTAATGCTGTGGTCACACCAGAAGTGCTGGCAGCAGCAAGGCAGTGGCTGCTCCACTGAGGGGGCACCTCGCTGTCAGGTACCAGCAGTGACTGCTGCCACTTCTGCACCAGGAGGGTGGTAGGAAGCTTCTTGCTATCACCTCTCTTTCTGCACAAGCATCCCCAGAGCATCAGTAAAGATCTTGTTCTGTACTCCGATTCACTTGGAAAAAGATATGTCACTAAATATTGACTCACTCTGCAGAGACTAATACTTTCCAAACAGCTGCATGTCTCTCCTACCCTCTGAAATATTCTTGTGGGGGAGTGACGTGGAATATGTTCCTCTCTGAAATATTATTTTCATTTGATGTGTGTGCTAATGCGTGTGCAATACTGTCAGTGAGATTACCCCAGACTGTCACGTGTTGGAGACTCTGTACAGTTTGTTTTCTCTGACTCTTACTGCTGAACATTTTAAATTTTTTTTTTAAATGAAAAACCGACATATAAATATTGGGAAAGTCTTGCTTCAGATAGAGAAAACAGCTCCCACGGGAAAACCATTTTTATTGTTCTTGGTTTATGAAACACTTCACAGAGGTCAGACTTCTTTTCTGTATAAAGATCACACATGGGGGTACAGAATGATTTTTTGAGTCTGACAGTATATTAGCAGTAGAGGTAGCATATATGTTATTAATTAAACATTAAATAATTAATGTTAATAACTAAGATGCTGATGGAAGGGCTGGGGTGGTAGGGCTGTGTTCAGACTAAAGCTCCTTGCTCCTGGTGTGCCTCTTAAACTGCTCTGAAGCAGGTGTACATGACATCTTGCCTCTGCCTGTGTGATTCAGCTGTTCTAGCTGAGCTCTGTCCTGGCCCTCCCTATCTTACCTTGCAAAGGACAACAGGCTTTTTCCCAAAGGAAAGGGTATATTAAAAGGGAAAAACCAAAACCAAAACCAATCCCCAAACATCAGGAAAGGGCATTGTGCTCCGAAGGAAGCCAGCCTGCTCACCCGCTCCCTGGTGACTCACGTCCTTGGTGGCTGTGAGCAGCAGCCATGGCATGAACCGGAACCAGGATGTTGATGGATACCAGGGACAGCTGTGGGCATGTTTAGACTAAACGGGAAGTTTGGGTCTTGGGTAGCAAGGCCGTGGCACACATTGCCATTTCTGCCACAAAACAGGCTTGTACCAGACTCAGCACAGGTGCTTGGGGATACTGTGCTTGCTTTGCAGGCACTTTTTGAGCACCTCTGGCTGTTTGTGACAGTGTCCAGAGTGTCACCTGTGCTGGAGCCATCACCTGTAATTGCTGGATGATTCAGTACCTTCAGAGGTGCAGGAGGCAGCTGAGGGAGGTGTTTAACAGGGAGGAGCCACAGCAGTGCTGCCCCAAGGAGCAGTGACTCAGTTGTGCTGCCGGCCCTGAGGCACCCGGCTGGCACTGAGCTGCCCCATGGCAGGCGTGGGTGTGCGCCAGCTGCCACCCTGCTTCCTGGAAGGAGCCTCTGCTGCTGCTCCGCTTTAAAAGTTATGAAATTAGCTTGTTTGGAAAAGTATTATTTACAGTCGTATTTCACCTGGTAAACCTCTGAGTTGGGTGTGATGCCAGAAAAGGTCTGAGGTCAACAAGCCAGGGAGTCAAAATCCACTCTTTCCACTTGATGGAAGAGTGCATGAATTTCACCCTCACACCATGACTTGGGAATGTACCTCCAGCTGGTCCTCAGCCTTTTGCTGGCACTACTTGCCTAAGATTCATTGCAGTTTTATACTTCTTGAATGACTGGCTTGGGTAGAGCAAAATATGTTCCTACCAACACTGTGTGTGAACAGGATGAAGTATAGAAACACTCATCAGGACAATAGTAATTAGTTGCAGCTTCTGATTCAAAATGCATAATTAATGCTGTGTCACATACTGAGTATCAGTCATGCAATGAGACGGTTGTGATGGCAATTATAAATTCCTGAGTTTTAAGGCCATTGCTGTGTCAAAAATCCTACTCAACTTGTACAAGTTGTCTAGGCAGTATCAATCCTTTTTGCAGCATCCAGTAGAGAGGCTGCTTGCACCTCACAGTAACCCTATTGCAACCCCACCTCTGAAGAAATGGCAGTTCCTCTGTCCTGGAGCACATTTCTGGGTAATAAAATAAGCCTGAGCCCAAGTGAGAAGCCAGCTCTCTCCTTGCAAAAAACAGTCAGTGAATATTGAAGTCCTCCTGCTCACCTTTCTTTGCCTAAAGTCTCCTCCTATGCAAACTCCAAGAGCTCTGTCCCTCCTGCACGAGCTTCTTCCCTTCCACAGAATGTGGGGAGTGGTCGTGCCACAGGCAGCTCATGGTTCCATCAAAGAGCAGGGGCACAGTGATGGCAGCACCTGAGCAGCACTTCCCTCCACCACAGTCACCACCAGGTTACATGAATTGCACACACCACACTGATGGTGTCTCTCCCTGACAGCACCTGGGAGGAGACTTGTCACCTGCCCTATGAATAGGGAGCATGGAGAACCCCCAGGTTCTGTGCTCTGATGTGCTGGAGGGACTAAAAGATTAAAAGCTTCACAAAACCATGTTTTCTTGCTCTAAACATGCCAGTTTTACAAGTGCCATCAGCCTTTACCTGCCACCTACTGGTTTGGGGAACAGCTCTCAGACTTGTGCATGCCATCAGAGATGTGTGAACAAAACTGAGCTGTGCCTGTTCAACAATGCTGTCACTGAAAACTCCGGGATATGCAGCTTGTCCATGTGTATCCTACCTCCAATGCTGGATGTCCTACACATCCAAAATACCTGTCCAAGGTCTGAGACACCTTTGCAATGACTAATCTCAGGAGCTGCCTACCAATAACATCTGCTGTTGCAAAAGACATCCTGGGCTGATGCCACCGTGTTTGTCCTCTGGTCCTGTCGAAGGCTTCTGACATCACAGAGGCACTGCCAGACACGTTTAATCTGGGGATTCAACCTAATATTTCACAGTATTGGGGTTTTCTCAGTCATGGTGAATGTTGGGGCACTTTCACGGTCATCTCTGAATACAGGGAAAGGATGGACCAGCTGCCCTACTGAACAAAGGGGGGACAAAGAAGTGGTGTCCCCACTGAGGCTGAAATTTAAAGTCACATTGCTTATAATATGCTAAGGCATTTAATAAAAGAGGGAGCTCGGTGCTGGTGCAGACAGCACAGCATGTCCTGTGCCTGTCAGAGGGAGGAGACTGAGGGGATTACTGATCTCCCCAGAGTCCCCATTACCATCTCTCCAGTTCTTTCTTCTTGATTTTCTAGAAAGAAAACTTGCTTTTGCATCAAGTGCCTCCCTCTTCTATACCCCAAAATCCTCATGGCCTGTTACTGGTTTTCCTAAAGCATTTTGAACTAAATGCTGCTTTCAAACCTGTCCTGAAGCCCTGCTGGTGCTGCTGGATCATCTGTTTTAGCCTTCCACCCCTTAATGGTCCTTTTACAATATTTATGGTTCACACTTTCAATAATGTGAGATTAATCTAACTCTGTACCTTTTTCACATAGTAATTGTAATTAAATCTCTGAATCCTGATGAAATATTATTGAACAGCTTCTACCAGCTGCTACAGTGGTAGGGCTGGATCCACAGACCACTGATTTCCTTAATTTTGTGGAAGCCATACAGGACTCAAGAAGAATTAAATATTATTTTTTGCTGCAGCCTTTCCACAGGTCACTAAACCAATGCCTGTACTAACCAGACTGACATTATTATTCTGAACAGGGAGGCAGCCCCATCCCAGCATTATGAACTGGTTTGAGAAAATTACTGATTTTTTTCAGTTCAGCAGCTGAACCAAAATGTTACTAAAAGAAACAAAGAGGTAATTATCAGAGTGAGCAGTACATAATATTTGCAGGTGTTTCTTTTAGCTAAAAAAAAGCCTTGTCCACAAAAGCTATCCTGTCTGACCCAAGGCAAAACACTTTCTTTCCTTGTATTTATTAAAAAAAAAAAAAGAAAAAAGAGAGACTCCATACACAGATTTCTTCCTACACATTCAAGATGCCAGCCAGCACCACGCTGACAAATCCTCCCTCAGAAAGCAGCTGTGCCCCCACTGCACTGGGTGAATGACAAGGCTCTACCAGGATGTCATGCTGACCCAAAAGGTTGCTGCTGTGTCCAATTGACCAATAAATAATGTCTTGTTCAGGGATGCTCTCCTGAATAGCCGGGTAATCGCTATTCCGCGGCTAAATGGTCCCTAATGGGTGAGGTTTCCTTTGGAGTGGATGTGCGTCTCTGATGCCTGCGGGTGAGGGTTTTTCAGTGGTGCAAACTGAAAGAGCCTCCGAGGGAGTGAGGCCAAGAGCATCCTGCAGAATCCTTGCTCTGTACTGGGGAAAATTGTCACCAACAATTAATCATGGTTTTGTTTTTTGTTATTTTTCCCTACAAATAACTATTTGGGTCAAAATTTTACAGTTTTTGGATAACTGAATTTCTTTCGGGGGAGAATTTGCAATTTCCTTCTAATTAACTGCTGAGATCTACCTCAGCAGTTAATTATTATTGGCAGCTCTGAGGATCCTTTGGGCAGGTGGAGACAGTGCGGAAGAGACAGAAGTGAGACAAAATATTTTCCAAGCAAAGATATAATTAGGGATTAGACAGACTGATCCTACTGCACAGAATAATTAGGAGATTATGGCGTGGCATTGGCTGGGATTAGAGTTGACAGAAAAATCTCTACCCTGCTATATAAAACCTTCCAGATTTTGAACTGGAAATCTGTTAAAAAAAGTCCTGACTGCCTTAAAGCTGTGTCCTGCTGCTAAGGCTTGCATGTTGAGGAATGAATGGAACCTTGTATGGTCTCCTGGGCAGAGGTGGAGAAACTCCTGAAGGGAGGTGACCACCAGCTCTGTCTGCTGCTTCCCCTTCCCTGCACGGAAACCGGTCCCAGCTGAGCCTCCTCTGGTGTCCCCAGCACCCCCTCAGCCAAATCTTTCTTTGACCACCTTCCAGGTGTTGGCACCACGAGGCAGTGGGGTTGAAGGCCCCCTGCTTCTGCTCTGGCTTCTAGGCAGGGTTCTGTTGGGATCCCCCCTAGGGTTTTGGGAAGAGGCTTCAAGTGCACCTGTCACCTCTCTAGCCCTGGGCATCATGTGGGAGGACAGAACCACCCTCTTACACAGTAAGGGGGGCCAAGGAAGGCACCCTGTGGGCTGGTGGGCAAGGAGAGAGAGAGAAACCAGCCTGTGCACAGCCCCGGTGTCGCAGTGGTCTGCATCAGCCAAGCCCGATCCTAAATCAAATGAACATGAATAAAACTGTGAGAATCAGCTACATGGATCACATTTCCTTGTCTCCTACTCTAAAGCATTTCTAAAATCAGTAACTCAAAAAAAAATAAAAATAATTAAACTATACCTCTAAATGAACCAGTAGCAGGATAGGCTTGGTGTGCTTTTGGTACACTAGTTGATTAGTTCTTGTTAAAATTCAATAAAACACTCCAGTGAAGCATCCCCCAAAACAAGCAATAAGACCAATGCTGCCATCCAACAGCAGTATTTTTTGTGGTGCCCAGAGATGTAGATTCCCTGAGGAGAAGAGGGAAGTGGAGAACTGTAGTGGCCCCCTGCAGCTCTGAGCACTTTGCCATGGGTTCGTCATGCTCTGTGGTTGCAGCATCAAGGCTGTCCAGTTCTCACAGCATCTTCTTCTCTCTACCACTTTTTTTTTTAATTTTATATAGTATTAATTCTTCAGCACCGGAGCCACCTTTTTACTATGTTGTATTTACTACCAGCTACTCATGGCAGTGTAGATTGTAAATGTGAACAACTCTGAGTACTTAATTTCCCTCATTATATTCACCAGCACAGGAGGTGAATAATAAAATAATAATTTCATCCTCTGGTCAATTAACATGAATAAATCTGGGTATGAGATACATGTGACAAAAGCCCAGTGTGAGAAGGTTCTTCAAGCCTCTGCGGATCCATTTTTTCATTTTCTTTCTGATGTTCAAAAATCAATGTATAGTAAAATTTGAACAGCCTTCACAAGAAGATTTTAACCAAATCAAAGACTCTTTTACTTTTGGGAGCATTGATTTTAACAAGGTCAGTTGTCTTTCTCTTGCTGTGCAATCACAGAATGAAAAATTGCAGAATTTACAGAAAATAGAGAGTCATCAGCACATCATCTTGTCAGACTTGTCAGATTTGTCTGGAGACAAATGACTGTCAGATTTCCTCAGCCAAGGAAGTTAATCTGAACACTATCTGTCATCTAGTAATTGTGTTAAACTTCCCAATACTCACATCAAGCCAAATATTCAGGACACTAAAATGAAGATTAAACATTGATTTTAATCAGAAATTATTCCAGAGCAAATGCTTGGATTCTTAAACCTTTTAAGATATTATTTTGTATTGTTTTGCAATTTTATCCAGCATATGAACTAAATCTTTGTGACATACCATAGGCTTGTCTAGTAAATGTACTTGTGTCTCTCCTCTACATTGTATTTTCCTTGGCCAAGATTATTACCCTCTGGAGTACTTCACTTAGCCTTTTTGCTGCCTGACAAGCTAATTAAAAAGGCACTTAAAGTTGCAAATAAAGAAGTAAAAGAAGATTTAGAACTATAAAAGTAATCTGTATGCTTCTATAAAAGCACCTATCTGGGGGATATTAAATTACTACAATGTACAGTCAGGAATAAAAGGTAACAGTAAATTGGAGCTGTAATTTCATCTCCCATTAAGAGATTAATTAATTTTCTTTTGACAATGACAGCAATTGAACTTCGGCATAAGGACACATGGTATGAAATCATAAAAACTTGTTTTAAAAGTGTGTATTGACAGTCATCTGTCTGAGATCCTACAGAATACAGTATACTTTTCCCCCATGTTTGGCCCATCAGGACCATTAGGTGTTTTGTCATAGGCTAAAGAAAGTTTCAGGAGCTCCTGAAATCGGAATGCATCTCTATTTCCAGAGAGGGTTTTTTGTTTTTGCAAGATGTTGAAGATTTTACTGCCTAAAATACCTGCTTTCTTACGGGAATTTTAAACATGAGTCTTCTCACTTGTGCTTGAGATCAATTCACCCTTGGGAGAAAGAAGACTTCTTGTATGTCTAACAAAATGGCCTGAAAAGATCTGTGTTTAAAGCAAGCCTACCATCCTGCCTGACAGCCCAGTTTTGAGGAATAATCCTGTTGCTTGGGGTTCCCCCAGAGCCCCAGGGGCAGCTTGGTCCCCCAACACTCCCAAAGATGCCACTTGTACTGCAGTGAGCACAACATCATGCACTGAATTTAAGGGGCCTGACCTTACCTCCTGGATGAGTTTCCCTGGCAGTCCCCCCTGGTTTTCCAGCAGATGGCAATAACCCATAATGGGTCAGTAGGAGGAGGGGGGGCCTGCACAGAGTCGGGGCAGGAGCCCTCCCAGCAGCTCTGCCAAATCCCTACGGTGTGGGGAGAGGGGAAAAGCAGGGAAGAGAGAGCAAGCCAATGAATAATAGATTACTAAGATCTAGCCAGCAAGAAAGTGCATACACAGGAGAGGGGAAGAGTGCATAATTCATCTATAATTGCTCGGGGGGGGGGATTTTAAATAAAGAAGAGGGACGGGTTGCACATTCCTTTTGTTTCTTTTTTAAGTTTTCCAGCAGTAGAAATGTGTTTTTATTCACCTGTTTTGGCCTTAGGGCTCAAAGGTGACCCAGCTACCATCCTGCCATCTGTCAGGTGATGTGGCTGGTCACACATGGGATACCAAGGCGTGACTGAAGCATGACCTAAAAATGACTGTAGGCACAAAGTGGTGAGCGTAGTGTATGCACCTTTAAAAAGACTGGGACAAAATTCTGATAGCATCTTGTCAATGGCTATATCACAGCTCCCTGGAGGAATTTCTACCTTGTGATTCATCCTGCTCATTTTGCAAACCATAGAATTTATGTGGGACTGGCTTTTGTCACACCTGTTTAACTTTCTTGTGTTTCTGCAAAATAAACAAGGAAACAGGAGAGAACAACACTGGTTGACTAACCTGGAGTCTATAAAGGATGTTTCCTAGGGAATTGAGCATGTTTGTATCTGAAAGTGATGATTTTATGTGACAACTTACACCCTGCATTTGTCAAGATTAAACACTTCAAAATTCTTATTTTTTTTACAGAAAGTCACATAAATATAAGCCCATAGTCTCAGCTCAGGGCTCTGTTTGTGCCAATATCCTGTCTCTGAATGTTAAAAAAATTCAAGCTCTTCTGGAGAAATAACAAATGAGACAACATGCCCTGGTTTCCTATTCACTGTGGGGAGGAACAAAAGGCTGGTGTCTGCTGTAAAACCTGAGCATTTGTGACTGCTCACAGCTACCTGTGAAAAATGCCTTTTGTTTTCTCATCTTGCTGCACTCCTGGCCTCAGTGAAAGACTTTGGCAATAAGTTCCATGTTCTAGTTTGTGTGAAAACCTTTCTCAGTTTCTGCTTTGTAACATTTCGGTATCATCGAATGTTCCCTTCTTTTTTCTTTTCTTTTTATGAAAAAGTTCACTTAGAATCTTTTGATCTGATTTGTCCTTGCCATGAGGATATATTTTGTTCTTAAAGGATGTCCTTGTACTGGTCTCTTCCAAAGATGAATGTTTTCGATGTCTTTAAAAAAAAAAGTTGTAATAAAATGGGAATAATGGGTAATGCCCACTCGTGAAACATGCAGAAGAATACAGAACTACTCTTACAAGAGAAGACAACTCTTCAAATTCCACGTCTCCCTTACCCTCTTTCAAGAAGAAAATGCAAAGGCTGAGAAAGGCAATTGTTTTGGGTGGGTATGTGATTACAAGAGCAATAGTTGAAGACCTGTAACTGTTAAATATTAGTGACTGTTTATTATTTCCCCACTACTGTATCAGCAGATTTATTTTAACTTCTGCTGGCATGACAGCTTCTCAGCCTCCACGACAACCTGTTTCATGCTTGTTCTTGAATTACTGTGCATTCAGCACCTAACAAGATACTCAATTTGTGGCATGCATGGACTATGTGGTCCAGATTACCAGCTCTGTGTTTATATTACTATTCTATTAAGATGATGCAGGGAGGTGAACACCAGCACATCATTTACTGCCGGATGGACTGGCACAGAAAACTGCACTTTGAGAGGCCTCCTCAAAAGTAACTGTCTCACCCTTTATTTTTTGACCAAGAGTCAGAACTTTTAAGGATAACTTGAGGTTCTTATAGCACAAAACAATGTCGATTAAACAGGAGTGGAAACGGATTATGTATTTGCCATTCAATAGTAAAATCACAACAAATATGGGCTCATTCATTCAAAAAGATTCAGATTTGATCTGAATTCATTTGAACAATGCTGCCTAGGGAGAGCAAAGGAAAAGGGATGTCACTGCATTCCCATCACAGAGCTGGGGAGGGAGGTGCCTCTCTTTGAACATTCACACTTGGCATGAAAAATGCAGGTTCAGTGTCTGCTTGAAGGGATTTAAGCCCCCTCTAACGCCGCTTTCTCAGTCCTTCACCGCTAATCGCCACACCATTAAGTATTCTGGGGTGCCTGCAATCCTGTTGCTGCTGTTCCACTTAGCATTAATAATTAAATCTTCACTGCAGAGGGACTGAGCTTCGAATATCTTCCATCCTCAAGGAGTGCTCCAGGCTGAGAGGCATTCACACCCTTTGTTGAAACTGTTTATATATTTTCCACACACCAAAACTGTGGCAGTCAGAGGAACTGAAGGTGGCCCATTTAGAGTGACTTTTATGGTTAGGATGCTAATCTGGAAGAGATTATAAACATGATTTTAAATCCAGTTTCTTCTTAATTTGAACTAAACTGCAAGGTCTTTGTTTTGCTATAAAAACTATCACATCTAAATTTGTTTTGACCCAAATTGGGGCCTGTTTTTAATTTTGCTTTTCCACCCCCCCGCCCTCCCTTGCTTTTTTTGTCTCAGCAGGAAGCCTGAGAACTCTCCCTCCCTTTTCATTAATTGCAAACATAATGTTAACAAAACTCTGAGCCAGTGAACATCACTCATTTGGCTTTGGAGTTTATTCATCCCTAAGGTAGGAGCTATTATTTCATAATTGGAAGCACCTTCTAGGGACTCTTTTATCAGTAGTTTAATAGATACTTACAGCTCTGCCACTACTTCCTCGGGAGTCTGCCTTGGTGTTAACAGTTTTTATCTTGGCTCAGATGTTTGCAACTGCTCTGGGGCCCCTCCCTTCCAGGACATAGTTTCATCCTGACCGAAACCAACGTCCTACACAGCATCACTCTGTCACTGGGGCGGACAGGTGCTGCATCATATTTCTTCCCACTCTGCAGGAAGAGATCATGACCTCAGTTATGTAAAACAGCGGATGGAGCGAATATATTATGTACTGGTAATGTCATGACCTAGTATACACAAGGCTTCTAGACTTTCTAATTAGGGACTGAGCTAATTAGAACTGGCTAAAATGCCCATATACTGCACAGGTTTTTATTTTATGGCCTTCAAAAGAGCTATAAGCCTCTAAAAATTTAGCATCTATTAAATTGAAACCTGACTTTTCAAATGAAGTCTGTGATTACATGAATCAAGGATTTTGGTGAAAATAAAAAGAGTTTGGGGATTGGCTTAATGACTTCGATAAGGGTAGGATGTTTCCATGAACACTTTAGGGAGTGCCAGCTCAGTGAATGGTGGAAAAGGCAGTGGACAACAACTATGGCAAAGAGGTGCAAAACAATGTCACAGCTGACACAGTCTTTGATTTCTCCCTTTCTTTATCACAGAGCAACTGTAGGGTCAACCTATGATCTACCAGAAATGTTCCAGGGGATCCTTCATGTCAGTTTGGGGGGTAAACCTATGCTGGTCCAGCCAAAATACAAAAAAAATCCATTCTTTCCAATCAATCTTCTATTTTACTATTTAAAAACCACATGCAAATAACAGAGACCCATCCAATCCCTTTTTATCACTTTCTCCCATGGTTGCCTTTCTAGTGAAAAGCTGGAATGACTCATTTCTGCCTAGAAGCAGGTGAGACAGCAGAACTAACAGCAGCATTGACTGTGTCACCTATGGCATTATTGCTACGCCAGCCTTCAAGCAATGAAATACTTTATAAGGGTTTCTTTTTGATTTTCAATGGAAAACAATTGGCCAAACAGAAAGAGCAAGGAAAACCAGTAGAGAACCTTGCAGGAAAGCAAACATAAGACAAAATATGGACTTGGATTCTTGAGGATATCTCTATTTGAAGAAGGAGTGACATGATTGGAAAGGGTTTGGGCTCTGAACTACAGTGACTCCTTGGGAATGGCTACAATATACTGAAATTACTAAGAACTCTGAGCCAGCACATAGTTTCCTTCATACCAGCCCACTCAGGAACTTGAAATAACTTTTTTTGTCAGAAGCAAAACACAGAAATGAAAGCTAGAAATACAGCTTGTCATGGAAATGTCATGACCTTCTACCTGACTCTTTCTGCAGTAGCTATTAGGATACGAGGATTGGGGTTTTTTCCCTTCATGAAGCAGAATTAAATAGAGAAGAGTTGGTGCAGGGGCTATAATGGAACAGAGGAACCGGAGAAGGAAGAACAAAAGGTAACATCTGTACTAGTCAATTAAACATGGTGACAGGCACTGGAACTTGATCATCTATACTGTGAAATTGTTTGAGCAGTCCTCCCCATGGCTTTGGTCAGAGACCAGCTTGCTGTCTCCCACACATGTCCTGCGATGGGACCTTTCCCAATAAGTAGTTTAGATGTGAACATCTGATTTTGAAGACGAAGAGCTCTATGACTGGGCTGGTTGGCCTCCCTGTCTGAGAGATGCTCAGGCCTGTTTAACTCATTGGTTTAGGCATAGCCTTAGAGAATTCAGGGACCTTCACTTCCTTCTTTCTTGGACATAGCAACCAAATCACATATTTTGTCTAAATGTATCTAACAGCATCTTGAAATAAGTTAAGATTTTTTCTGATTCTAGTATTCTCTCTGAAGCCATTCAAAATCTACACTCTACTGTTGACAAGGAGTTAAAAAAAAAAGGGTCTCTTCCATGCTGAATGATAAAAAGAGTATTTTTTACCCTTGCTACCACTGGCTACCCTAGTTATTATTTCTGTTATAGGTAGAAGGCACCTCCTAATTTCCAACTCATGTCTATTCACAGCTCAAATAGGAGAGCCACCCTGCACATACGGTACTTTGTGCGGGAGCAGGTTACCCAGTCGCATAGACAGCCCTGGACACTGAAGCTGTGTCTGCACTAGTAAATAGAACTGGCTAAGACTGTCCTCTAGCCATAGTGAACTGGCAGCATCTGTCAGCTACACTCTTCCATCCTCAAAACCAGGGTGGACGTATCCAAAAAGCCTAATGGGAACAGTCTCTGGCGTGTGCTAATTCTCAAACTGCTTGAACATGACCTTATGTTTGGCCAAAACCATGTGCCAAAAACATGTCAGGGAGCATGATAACAGTTTAACATGGTGGGTGGCCCAGTTTGTTTACCAGCACGGCTGCAGTCTTAGACTGTCATCTGTGAGAATGTTTACCAAGTTGATTATCACAGTTATCAGATGAAATATTTTTCTGAATCACTGAGATCCCTAAAGTGAAACCTCTTCCAGCAGGATTGCTCTCTAGCTCAGTTTTCTTCAAGACCAACACCATGGTGACCAAGCAATACCATTTCAGAGAAAATAGCATGCCTATATAAGAAAAGGTTTCAGAGAAAAACTGAAATATAACACATGAGTGTCTATTTTTCTGGTGATAGGTAGGATTAAATTAATTTCGGGCAGCCGAAAATTAAAATCTAAGTCACTTTTTTCCTCCATGAATTTGTCTAATTCTTTTTGAACATGAGAACTTCTGACATTTACCAATTCCAGTGATAGTGATTTCCACTGTTTAAGTACCTGAACAGACTCTAGAGTGCAATTGCTCTGACCAGAAATGAGAGCCTACTTTAAAACGAGATGAATTACTCTCCAGACTCCTTTTACTGTAACAAATAGAACTCCACTGAGTCCGAAGGGAGCTTAGACACCTATCTTTGATGCAGATACACACTAACAGACACTCAAAAAACCTTGGGCAGGATGAACCTCTCCCCTGACTCTTTGCTATGCCTGTTAAACTGAGGTGAACCCCACCCAGTCTATCAATTTTTGCTGTTCCTCATAAAAAATATTCAGTATTAACCAGACAACCTCACGTAACTTCACTTTAACTGCCCACTGGGAACTTCACTGGACATTGAGAAGCCTCTGGGGTTGCATGGGTCTAGAAACTTGCAGTATGAGTTGGAGCTTCCAGTTTCAGAGCACCCATCAGCAAGCGGGTTGTTTACCAAGTCATGCTGGGCCCTTGCACTGGAGCAGATTCTGAACTTGTGTGATTTGGGGAACCAGAAACTCCCTCTTGTATCTTCCTTAAGCCTGAATTTGGAGCAGTACAATAAAATGAACTTAAAAATGAAAAAAATTTAACACGCAAGGTTTTGTTAAATTTTTTTTTTTGCACAGCTATGTAACATCTTTATTCTGCTTATCAGTGGTTCATAGACATATTTCCTTCCTTTCCACTGGACAAAAAAATAATGTATTTAGAAATGAAAGACACTGATGCAGGACTGTCCTTAATTTTCAAGGTATAAATGGACATTTACATAATGCTTTTTTGAATATCAGCATTTTTCATTATAGGTTTATGCCAGGAAAGAGATGTCATTATTTAATGGATTAATTGTGCCTTTTGTATGTTTTGTCTGGTAGCTCAGATCATGATGAAATCAAGACACAACTGGCTGTGCAGAGCTGACTAAGATTTAGCTTACACAAAGGTCTTAAGTCAAGGTAGCACAAAGAAAATGTCCCACTTCAGCCACTGTCAGCTTTAGCTATTCTGTCAGGAACTTATCCACTACCGTTCTCCACTTTTAATTCTGTGCTGTGACTCAGAGGTATATTTTTGTGCTCAACATAGAAGTGATATAGTTTGGAACACCATGCTCAAGGAGACATAAACAGTTTAACTTCACAGGTAAGCAGTGAGCCAGGTCCTGGCAAGAGTAGAATTAAAGGATCAATTTTACCAAAACAAACCCCACTTTGTTCTTTAGTAATGCTGACAATCAGATAGTTGTAAAAAACTGTCCTTTACTTGCAAACTGAGACTGCTAATACAAACAATAGGCGTGTTTGAATTTTTGTCACAGCTTCCACTGGGTGATGTGAGAGAGATGTAAATGCTGAACACCATAAAAGCCATGTGGCTAATGAACAGAGCAAAGTAAAAAAACATGTGTTGGACATTGTCCACTCTGGTTAATAAGATTTGCAAAAATAATCTGCTGGCAAAATGGAAAAAATTTACAAATTCCTTGCTGATTTTTCACAGTAAAACAAGTAATTTTCTCTGAACTGTGGATAAAAGTTCCTCCTTAAGGCAGAGAACATTCCTTTGTAGTGTCATGGTGAAAGAAGTTCTTTGCCGAACTTCAGAGGAATCTGGGTTCCTTTTTCTATGTTCTTTACTTTAGTTGTTCCCTTGTCAATTGATTTTCCATATAATGCACAGTTATATAAATAAAAATGGCTCATCTGTTAGTTGAGTCAGGAGATGGAGAGTAAATTGTCAAGTTCATGCAAAAAGCCCACAGCATCTGCACTTTGTGAAAAAGTGCTTTTGTAGTACTGAGAAAGAACAGAAAGGAGGGATTGATTGTATGTCTATGTGTAGGTGGTAGAAGTATTTTTAGATAGAGGTGAGAGGCTGGAAGCTGTAAAAAACCCGAGAGTAGGAGCAGAGTAGACAGGAGATGCCACAGGTAACGTGTTTTATATCAGGCAAATTGAGCCATTTAATAAAATAAATTTTTAAACAGTATTATAAGTAAAATAAAAATATTTTCTATTTATATCAGAACTGTTTGCTGAATTAAGTGCCTTTGTCTAAATTCAGAATGGTTTCTCTAGTGCATATCACTGCTGAGATTATAGGATCAAACAGAGAAGAAGTCTCTAAAAAGGAATGAAAACCCAGGGAAATATCAAATGAACAAGGTGGATATTTGCAGTATCTGCCTTTTAGATGTGACAAAGCTTCTTGTATTTGCTTTCTCGGTCACTTCCGAAAGAAAGAATCAACATAGTTCATAATGAGATTAGTCTGTTTGGTGAGGAGGGGTGGCAAACAATGAATAAACAACCCAGGTTTAATACTGATCACGTTTTAAGCAGCACATTTCTGCTGGTTACCTAACATCAGTCCTGGCACTATGAGTAATAGGATAGCAACAGGCACTCTCAGATATGCGTTTCAAATTAATTAAAACATGACACACATCTAGAATTACTGAACTGAGGCATAAAATAATGGACAGCTGAACTTGCAGAGATTTGAAACAGAATCAGAAGAAAAAGAACAGAAAAAAAGTAAAATGGGAATTTGCCCTTCAAAATTAGTAGCTCATCTTTTTAGCCATATGACCCTGGTACTTCAGAACTTTGAATCTAATGAAAGAAAGTAACATTTCTATGTCTAATTCAAACACCAGAAATGGATTTTTCCAAGACCGGATTTTCAGAACTATGAAGACTGTTTTCTATGGATTTGTGTTTTATGATAGATTGTAAGTATCAACTTTTTCTCCAGAATTGCAGCATTTACAATGTCACTTTCTTATGTGGCTTCTTCACCTTTGTATGGCTGACTGCTTTAACAGAATGTGTGGGAGCTTACCTGCCTTTAGGACAACTCCTTTTTGCAAACATAATTAAATTTGGACAAAGGTTTTGAAAGTCTGGCCTAACAGAACAGACAGGCACAGTTCAAACTCTGACTTTTTGTAAGGAATCTGTTTATAAATACAGAGATTGATGTCATTGTGTGGAAGTTATTATACAGAACATTCAGAATACAACAGATACATGAACTGTAATTTCTACCATAGCTTGCATATGCTACACAAAGCAATTACAGGTGGCAGTGTTTCAATCTGAGATTTGTGGGGTCAATACATGTACTGGATGTTTCCAATTAACATATACATATAGTCCCATCTGAGGTGTCAGTATGACAGCACTCCTGCATCTCCAAGAGAAAAAAGTCACAGTGAGTAGAGGTTGTGAACTCCAGCTCCTTCTACTGCAGTGAAATGATGGAGAAATCCTTCAAAGGCAGAAAACATAACAGATGCTAAAATTGGAACCTGGACTGGACAGTTTATGTGTAATGTGGAATCTTTCATGACTGCACTTGGGCAGGGACTCAAAATTACATATCTTCTGGCACCTTTGGCTCTATTATGCATGTTGATATTGTGTGGGACCATTGGTTCAACATTGACTCAGAGGGAAGAGTGCCTCAGACTGAATCACTAATGCCATATCCTGCAGCACTCTAGTAAAGCCTTGGCAGTAAGGAAGGATAATTACAGTGTGGTTACTATGACTGATTTTTGAGATGCTTTTATATATACCTGAGGCATGTCAGTAGGTAAAATGCAGTCAGCTTGCTCAGAAATAATCAAATGTCCCAAGTATATTATTCTTTACCGCAAAACTGGACATACAGATAGAATCCTACTAGACAAAAACATCCAGCCAAACACCCTACCCTGAATTACTCTATATCTTTTTCATTATATGTAATTTACAAAAGTGTAAGTATGAATACAAAACTACTGTCCTTTTACATGTTCCTTTTGCCTTTTAATGATAAATAAACATCCATATACAAGATGTTATTTCCCTTACAATAGAAATCCTGGTCTCCAGTTTGTTCTTGAAGACTGTGAATAACTGCTGAAGGAGTAGGTGTGACAGTGGTATCAGCCTCACAACATCAACAGAATTTTAATAATGTTTTTTTTTGTAAACAGACAGCCCAGAGTCAAATGATTCTTGGTGTGTCAAGGAGACATTCTCAAAAGTATTCAGGCTAAGATACACAGAAGCAAAACTATAAGGTATGTGCAGTGTTTACTACTTGTCTTACATGTTTGTCATATAACACCTGCTATGAGACATCAAGAAAATATCGATAGTGCAAATTCAGTATGAATTGGGGGTCAGTATGAAAATAAGTCCACATGTTCAATTACGCCTATTGATGTTATTTTTTATCTTTTCCTCAATAAGAGTCTGTTTCTCTCTGTCTCTTACTGGAATTCATCTGGTTTCTTGCCATTGCCTTTCCTTCCGTCAGCAAACCTGTTCTTTCCACCTTCTGACGATTTTACTGTCTCCTTCCTTCTTCCGCGTGTTAAAATAATCAAAGAAAAAGTCAGGCCAGCATTAGCCTTCATTAGATTAATGGAGTGCAGACAGTTTACAGTCTCCATGCCATTGTTTCAGGATGTTTGCAGATTCATTCAGATACTGCTGTATCAGTTACAGTCAGTTCATGCTTTCAAGGTTATCTTTGCAACCAAGAGAACTAGACGCCATTTTTTAAAGGAGAAAGATAAGATTACTCATAATTTCAAAATGCTGTGAAGGCCACCTAAATATTCCCATACAATGTGTGAATACTTTTAACAACAAGAGACAACAAGTAAGTTGTAACTGACAAGGTGTAACAGACAAGGACTAATTAGTTATTTTATTATTTATTTTATTACTCAAAAAATATAGTTTCTTCAGTTATCCATTATTTAACACTCAGATCGACCCTTACTTGCAGCGAGGAAGGGGTGCAGTTTTTGTTTTCCATCTGCTGTTCTTACTGGGGACAGAAAGGCCGAGATGTTTCACACCACCGTGTGAATTAGATGATGATGGTATCACTGTAGCGGCCGCATTGGGTCGGTTTAGGGGGGTGTAGTAGGACGGACGGCGGGACGGACGGAATGCCCAGTGCGATCCCCAATTTCGGGGTCCGGGGCCCCGCCCCCGCCACGCCCCCGAGGCCACACCCCCGCGCGGCCCCGCCCCGGCACGTGACGCGGAGCGGTGACGCCGCCGTGCCCGGAGCCGACACTCGGCGGGGCTGCGGCGGGAGCGGAGCGGGAACCGGAGGGACCGCAGGCGGAGCGGGGCCCGGGGCGGCAGGTGAGCGGTGGTGCCGCGCCGCTCGGCCCGGCGCGGGGAGGAGGAGAGCGGGGAGGGGGGGGAGCGGGGAGGAGCGGGAGCGGGGAGGAGCGCGGGGCCGCCGGCGGGACGATCGGGCAGGGCTGGGTGGCCCCGCGGTGGCACCTCCGCGCCCGGGCCGGCGCAGGGCGGCCGCAGCGCCCCCGGCGCGGTGCCGCCCCCCGGTGCGGTGCCGCCCTCTCGGCCAGTCCCGGGGCGCCGGCGGGAGCGCCCCCCGCGCCCGGCGCCCCGCGAGGGGTCCGGGCGGCGCCGCCCCGCAGTGCCCCCGGCGGCGGCAGCGGCTCCGCTCCGCGGGCGGCGCCGGGAGGCAGCTCCGCACCTGGGCAGTGCCGGCGGGCCCGCCGTGCCCGGGGGCAGCCGGGCAGGGCCGCCCGAGCCGCCGTGTGCGGGCGGCGCTCGCTCACCTGCGGGAGACAAAGGGAGGCAGCGGCGGCCCCGCGGCCCTTCCCGGGCGCCCCCGCCGGGCCGGGGGGGTCTGGCGCCCTTGTGTGAACTTGAGCGCGGCACCTCGGGCGGGTCGGTGCGGGTGTGCCGCGCTATTTGTGGCCGGCCCTCGGAGTCAACAACTTAACAAAAGCCCACACCGAGGAACCAGCGGGGCCGGTAGGGAGCTCGTGGAGGTGCGGGGTGCTGCAGCCCGGCTGGAAAGTTGTCCTGACAGTTGTTTGAAATGCATCACTTGTTCAATATCTGAGTCACGAGGAATTATTAAATGCTTACTTATTATGCCGTTAGTGTTTAGGGACGTGTGAGCTCCCGGAAGGTAGTTTACTCCCAGGTACTGCTTGATGTTAGTAATCTCTGAGAAAACAGTGAAGGGCTAAGCTTGTTTTCATAAAGCTTGCAAGTTGTCTGTGTTTTGGTTATATACGTTGTTTCCATTTGCATGTTTGCATCTATTTTTATACAACTTTTGCATGTTCTAGATGAACACTTTGCGGGTGGTGGTTCTTACAGGCATCGGTGAAGGCTGGTCTGCATGAAAATACTGGCTGAGGAGTCAGGTGTGCTCGACAAGGAGTGGTGCCCCTTGGGAAGAAAGGTATGAATAGGGTTGGATTCTGACAAGGTTATTGTAGGACCAGTCTCCCAGGCAGTGGCAGTGCAGAGTACAGCCTGAACCCTTAGGAAAACTGCCCAGGGAGAAGCAGAACCATGGAATCTATTGAGCTGTAGCCAGGGTATCTCATCTGGCCTGAACTGTTAAGAATTTATCTTAATTTAACCTCTGTAATTGAGTTTATTTCTGTATCAGCACTGTGGAAGGGTTCATTTCAGCAGTGGGTGAAGTTTGATGCTGAAAATGGAAAAAGATTACACAAGTCAACTGCTGCTGCTTTATAGGACACTGTGAACAAGGTCACACAAAGAAACTTAAGGCAATGAGTTAATAGTGGCGTTTTTAACAACTTATCTTCTTGTATTATAAAGTAAGTAACAATTCCATAGCTACAGTGAGTAAGGGGTTTTTTTCCCCAGAGGAAAATAAAAGAAATATCACAAAGTATTTTTAGTATTTCTCAAGTCAGTTACCTGGTTCTGGAAGATCAGAAGAAAATACTCTGTGCCTGATAATCTCAAGAGAGAGGTATGAAATACCTATTGCTTAAATCCTGATTTTTTGGGGGATGGTGGGGAGTCTTGAGTTCTAGGATAATGCTGAAGTTAGGAGTGATCATATCTAATACGATATATGAGCCAACTGTATATATATCATATATGATCATACTTACAAGACTGTGTCTTACGTAAATGGTCTTGAAGGAAACACGGTCTTGTGTTTCAAGGTAATTGAGTGAGCATCATTCTGCAGTTAAGACTGGACGCTACAGGGAGGTGAGGGTGCTGCTGCGGGGTTTGGGTTGCCCTAGGAAAGGCTCACCTCAGAGCAACCCTACAGCTCTCTGAACCCTACCTGTCTGAGGGTGGCTGAAGCTGTCACATCGGGTCTAGATAAACACAGTGTCGTTTTGTGGGGACACACGAAATCTAGCTAGAGGCAAATGTTTGCATGCAGAATCCCTGGTGCTACGCGTGCACCCGCCTGTGGGGAGAGCTGCCCCCGGGCCCTGAGTGCGGAGCGGGCTGTGCCATCCCGGGAGGAGCGGAGCTGATCGGGCTGTGCCATCCCGGGAGGAGCGGAGCTGATCGGGCTGTGCCGTCCCGGGAGGAGCGGAGCTGATCGGGCTGTGCCATCCCGGGAGGAGCGGAGCTGATCGGGCTGTGCCGCCCAGGGCAGGGGCGCGGCGGCGCCCGCGGGCGGAGTGCTGGGGGAGAGGGAGGAGCTGACCTCTCGAACACCGAGGGTTGCCAGCCTTACTCAGCCTTAGCTGAGTAAGACGTGGGAACAGTTCCATCGGCAGTCGGAGTCCGAAGGGATCTCTGCCTCGAGTGGAAGACCTGCTCGCCTATCGCTTCCCGGACGTGGCCGGGCTGCTGCACCCGGGGCCGTGCGTGTCATCACCCGTGTCCTCTCTCGCGGGACAGCGTGAATGCTCCGTGAAAGACGTGGTTCATGTTTCCACATAGGGATGTGGCCCACCTTAGCTACCCTGTAGCGATTGGGTTTTTCCTCACTAGAATAAAAGTGAGGCCTGAGTCTGTTTTTTGGTGTTCATGAATAAGTTTTCTTAGGTCTTCATTGCTAGTGAGACCATTTGTTATTATTAACCTCTTAATCAGATATTGAGACTGTATTTGAGGTATTAAAGCTTACAGTAAATGATTTTTCATACTTATTGTCCTCTAATTAGGGTTCTTCAACCTTCTTTACTAAATTGGGTGCCATCAGCGTTACAGGTAATTGTAAAGGAAAACAAATGCAGTGAGGTTACAAGGTCTGACCAGCCATATCACTTCAGTTGTTGATTAGTAACATAATGAAGTCAGTACTCCAAATGTCAATATTGTGCATTCACACCTGCTTCATTGTGAACCCCTCATAGGGGAGGTCTGATCAAGGCTTCCATGGCTCTTCAATCTGTGTTCTCTGAGACAGCTTCATGAAAGGACATTACAATTAGCCATCCTCTGTGCTGCACATAGAGTACGTGACACAACAGCTGCATTAAAAAAATTCAAGCAAAATAAAAATTAATGCATTTGAATTAAATCAAGGTCATGGTATTTGTTTGCAGACCTACAGGGTTAATTTCCCACCTATACCATAGGTATCTCTTTCTTCTGTGTTGTGGAGGAGAATTAGAGCCTTTCTTGATCCTGA
Source organism: Pipra filicauda (assembly GCF_003945595.2). Classification (NCBI taxonomy): domain Eukaryota; kingdom Metazoa; phylum Chordata; class Aves; order Passeriformes; family Pipridae; genus Pipra; species Pipra filicauda. Next base: position 2,919,595 of record NW_024104310.1, read on the forward strand.
TGATGTGATCTCTTTGTATAACTGCTTTGGTGTTCTGGCCAAACACAGAACAGAGCCTGTCTCTTTTTGATCATATGTTCAACATTACCAAATGTTTGCTATTGACTTGATAATTTTGTAGCTTGGATGAAAGAACAAAATTTCTGCTGTTTATTTTTGTTGTTTCTTTTTTTGTTGTTGTTTTGGAAAGGGATGAGACTGCAAAACTGACTTCAGAAGTGGATAGAACTATTTTTGTAGCGGTTCTGTTTTATTTAACTAGTATTTCTTAAAATTTTGTGGTTTTTTAAACATAAAATGCAACTTGTTGAATCTCTCTGTCTTGAAAAAATTTTAAGCATGCATTCTCAATAAATAGTCATTTGGAACTGGCAGAAGAGAAATGAAAAATTCAAGCTTTTAAACACTTGTTAGCCCTGTGGGAAACGGGAGGCTTATGTTCTGTTTTTGGTTTCTGTGTGAGAGAAAGGGCAAGGACCCATTCACTGTTTCTCTATATTCAACTTTTGTGGTAGCAGAGCTTTGAGGTAGACTGCAACTCGGTAAGACTTGCATTTTTCTGGCATATGACCTGGAAGCCATGAAAGGTGTTGGTAACAACTTTGAAGAAGTGTTGCAAGAAGTCTGGTTTAGTAACAAGAAAAAAATAACACTTGCATGGCAGAGCTTCCAAAACTAGGAACAGAGTGGGAATGGCTGCAATTTGTTCATGTTTACCTCCTGCTATTGTTGCTAAACAACTGCAGAGCTGCACTTGAAAATATCTATTTATGTAGAGCAGCAGGTAAGCAAGTTGTTTTGTACCGAGGCTGCAAATAGACTGTAATAATATGAATGTCAACGTACCATTTTATGGTAGAGAGTAAACACCAGAATCCTGGCATTCTTTTCTACTGCTTTGTGTTCCTATTGTCAGCTTTGTTGAATGTGGTACCATCATTCCTTCTGCCAAGTCCTCGATAAAATTGTAAATCTGGCTTTGTGATTCCATTTAGAGTCCTGTAAATGGTGGTTGCTTTCTAGTTACCTGTAGGAAATGCTTTCTGGAAGTAAAAGATGATGGATGCAAGAGAGAGAAAGACACATATTAAAGATGGGCACTTCTGTCTTGGCATCATACTTTAGCTTTTTACCTTCTACTTTTTCTCCTAAGTTATGTGGCAAATGTATTTTTTTCAAGGCTCAGATCAAATAACAGAAGTGGCAAAAGAAAACTGAAGAACTCTCAGTGGTTTCTGCTTTAGCTCTCCCCAGAAGTTCTTTTTTGTTATTTCTGTCTGTAGTACTGTTTAGGAACTGAGTTCACTCTGCATGTGTGTGCCTGCATAGAATTGCATTAGTTCCCCTCTGTGGCAGGGTAAATGCTACAAATCTCATCATAAAGTCTTAACTTGCAGAGCTACAAGTTTCTACATAACTTTTTTTATTCATTAAGCATGGATTTAAAAATGAAAAGATGTGTTTGTTAATCTTTATAAGATTAAATGTGGCAGCATTTTACTTGAATTTTCCTATGTTCTCTGTGAATGCTGGAGGTCTTTCCATTTACTTTCATGCGTTGTTTTTCAAGATTAAAAATCACATCTTTCATGTTAATTTACTATGTTTTGTTCAGTGTAAGTTGGCAAGACTGATGCTTATCCACTCATGAATTCTGACATTAGTGCTACATGATTAAATAGAGAGAACTTGTAATTCATGGGTGTGGATGCAGTTGTCTGGATTATAAGGTGCTGAAAGTACTTTTAAAAATTTTCATGTATTATTATCCTTTCATTTATTATCCATTTTAGTTTTGGTTCATAGTCCTTTTTTATTACTGTTGAGGTTTTTGTTTGCATTTTCAGTTTTAACCCTTAAATCTTTGGTTAGATCAGGTTTTCTATGAGTTAAGTATCACAAAAAGCTCTCTTAAGAGCAAACTTAATATACAGAATTTAAACCAATGAAACCAAAGTATTTGGGAAATGTTGAATACTTTTATCTCATACTACCATGATTCTGGGTGTTGCAGTTATAGTAGCAATTTAGATAAATGAATAAGAAAAAGTGATTATACCACTTGTTTAAAAGGCAACATGACCTGCAGCCTTAGGCAGCGTGGGTCATGCAACCCCCGGTTGTCTCCTGCTCCAGTGAGAAGGTGAGCAGGCTCTCTGGGGCCTGCAACACATGTGGGTCAGGGATTGCCAGTACATTCTGAACCTAGTGACTGGGGTGTAGCACTGCAGGAAGATTGAAGGGATTCTGTAAGGAATGCTGAGCACTCTGAAGGAAGTCCTGAACTGAAAGAGGAATCAAAATAAGGGAATAATAGTCTTCTTTTGACTATTTTGATTAAAATCAGTGTAGTAACACAGTTTCGTGAAGAAATTAAGCCTGTGTGTGAGCAAGAGATTGACTCAGACCAGTCCTCCCACCAAACCTCTGATGATCAATCAACCTTATTTAGTAAAAGAAATAACAAGCCATTTGATAGCAGGAGACTTGTGTGAATAGGAGAGTTAAATCGGTGGCAGCTGTTCTACTGATTTTTCTGTTTCATCACCAGGAGAGATATCTGAAAATACTGCACTTTTCCATCAATTAATTAGTCTAAGGTTGACATAGGCAGGATTACTTTTGAAATTATTTTCTCCTGTAGTTGTCTTAAACAATCACTTTATTGCATATACGCTTTTTGTCTTACAGCTCTGATTATTAACGGGAAAATAATACTGGAACAGAATGTTGCTTACCTTTTGCCTGAAAAGGTGAAATCTTTTCAAACAGAAATGGCTGATAAGGGTGGAAAGATCCTTCCAGGACAATTGTACATTCAAGTGGAGTACGACTATGAGTACGAGGCCAAGGACAAGAAAATTGTGATTAAGCAAGGGGAGAAATACATCTTAGTGAAAAAAACTAATGATGATTGGTGGCAGGTCAAAAGAGACGAAAATTCCAAACCCTTTTATGTGCCAGCACAGTACGTGAAGGAAATACCCCGAAAAGCACTGATGCCACCTGTTAAGCAGGCAAGCATGCTGCCAAATAACACTTTGAAGTTGACACATGGATTACAGAGATCGACAGAAAATGTGAATAAGTCACCAGAGCTTTCTAGTTTTGGAAAATCTCCAGTTCAAGTGTCTTGCTTAGTTCGAGATGCCAATCAAAATCTGGGACCGAACAGTACCCCTGCTCAAACTCTTGGTTTGAGTCTGGACCTTACCCAAAACAATGGAAAACTTAACAACGAGTTGCAATCTCCCAAGGTTTCCAATCAGTTTAGAACCATCTCCATGGGTCATTTCCCATGCCCAGAGTTCTTGGAAATAGAGAAGACCAGCTTTTTGCATGAACAATCTTGTGATTCAGCAGGAGAAGGCTCAGAAAAAATTCACCAAGATTCAGAGTCTGGAGATGAACTCAGTAGTAGCTCCACGGAACAAGCACAGGTAAGCTAAAAAATGGCCCCTGTATGTGATTTGTTTTCTCTCATTATTGCCGTAATTGCTTGCTACTGTTTTGAGATTTATTGCTAATAAATTCAGAGGAAGTAAAAATGTCTTCTCTCAGCATGAACTTGTTATTGGAATCTGAACAGTTGATGAGTATAGCTCTAGTCCTTGCAGAATTACTGTGCTTTGGGAATTCCATTTACATTATACTGTGATTGAAAGTTACAGAAACGCTATTGTTCTTTCTTTATTAAGATTGTTTTGATATGACACTGAATTTGGGTTATATTTTCTTTCAGAGGAAGGGAGCCTACTGCTGTAACTCCTCACTACTTGGCTTGTTGAAATAACAGTGCTAGTTACTGTTAATTTTTCCTAGGTGTGTATAGGTAGCATAAGAGCTGTAAATTAATTTATGAGTGGGTTTAATAGTTTTAAAATGTTACACTTAAGATTTTCATGGAGTTTAATTTCTGGCTTGATTATTTTATTTGTAGACTTTTTTAATGAGTCAGCCCTGCCAATTCCGCTTCTCACAACTTTACTCTAGATTAAAACTCAAAACATGTGAGTTTGTTAATTAGTATGGAAGAATCTCAGGAATGGTGTACTCCTACTTCAGGCTAAAACTGAGCATTGATGGCCTTTGTCCTTAGTAAAGCAGTTTCTCTCAGTCTTTATTGTTTTTTTTAACAGGCCTACCCCGCCCCCACCAAAAGATTAGAACTGACTTAATCAGGTCACTTCTGGTACTGGTAACCAAGTTAATTAGTGTGTTGTAATCCAGGTTTGTTCTTAAACCAGTGATGTATGTGTACATACACATAATTATATATGTGTGTGTGTATGTAGATAATTCCCCCACCTCACATCTGCCTCCCCCATCTTTCTGTAGGGAGATGTTAAATTATTTTAAGTTCTTTTAAACGCTCCCTGGTCTTGAACTTTCTTACTCTGTAGTGTGGAACTGTTGTTGAAACTGTTGTTGCTTGGGTAAAACTGATTTGGTTAAATTCCACTTGGCAGCATGTATTCAGAGTACCAGAGGATCTCAAGTCAAACTTGATGCTAACTTTAGAAATTGAAAACCATTGAGAGCTGTGAATCAGTAAGATAAGACACAATGAAGACAAATCTGCTTAGGAATGAGTCAGTGTAGGAAGATCTTAAAGATAGAAGATTTATTAGGTGATTTATGTAGTCTTGAACTGTATGAGCTCATATATATTTATTGAAATACTTAGAATCATTGGTTTTTCAATATCCTACTATATTTTTGGCCTCATTCTTGAAATTCAGAGTTTCTCTAGTTATGGGACAATATGCCTCTAATATTTGTATATTTCATGATAATTTTATTTTAGCTTCACTCCCCTGCCCCCAGAGAAGGAATAAATACGATTGCTGAATTTAATTTCTTTTCTTCAATAATGTCTTTTGTATGCAATGAGTTACCAATTGTATACCAATGAGCTTTCTTACACTTTCTTTACAGCACTGTCCTAGCTCAGTGTAGTTGATATGAGCCAGTTGGAACGATAAAATGATAATTAGATATTTATTTTAGAAGCATGTGTTGGCCTGTTGACTGCCATAGTAATCGATTGCCAAACAGATTATGAGAATATTAAGGAATGCTTAGAAAGTATATCCTACTTTAAATAGTTTACCACATTAAAATTTATATTGCATGTTGGGACAGTTCCTTCTTCTGTGTTGATATAATTTGATGCATTTCCTTCTCTAAAGTAGATGGAATTAATATTACATGGGTGTCTTTTGTGAATAATAAATATATGGCCTGCTGCTCAGTTTTCACTGGACTTTGTGCCTGTTGGTGCAGTGACACTTAATCTTTTCACCTTTCTCCCCTCTCTCACCCTGCCCCACTGTACTCAACCAATTTATAACTTTGGATTTAAACGGGGCAGCAATGCACATACTGTAGACTTCACTGGGTTATGGAAGGTCTGAAGAGGGGAGTTTTCACAGTGCTTAAAAATAAATGCTAAAAATCCCGGATTTGGGCTGTGGAAAACTTGTGGCAGTTTCTGACTGATGTTGCTGAAGAACTTGCCATTATCGCAGTCTAGGGCAAGGAGAGCGCGGGTGCTCGCTGTGCCTTGCAGTTCGTCTTATTTTGTAACTTAATCTCATTGTGCGTAATCACAAGCTCTTTAAATACAATGAAAATGTTTGACATTTAGTAGCCGTGGGGATTAAAGCAGTGGTAGCACTGATGTCACCGTTAGCTCAGTCTAAATATTCGGAGTGCCAGGCTTCTCACTGGAACAGCCTGGCGGTTTTTTAGAATTCTTTCAATAATGAGCATTGTTTAGTAGAAATCAGCTGTGCAGAAATTAATGGCTCAGAAAGCTGTTTTTATTGCTCTTAGTCTGTAGTGAGAACATCAAGTTCCCGGCTTTCACGCATAAACAGGATTTCACTTCACAAGACTTGACTGTGCTTCTCCCTCCCCTGCCTGCTGTAGAGTTCAGTTTTATGCAGTCTGCATTGTAATAAACTCTTAAGCTACAGGTGTTTTCTCTTAAATTTGTAAGATTAGAAGCTAGAATGACCTTACTAATAATACCTTTGTGTGGGTAATTTTTTTGGGGGTATTGAGGTGATAGTATTCAGCTTTGGCCCAACCTTCAGTGTGTTTTCAGAGGAATGCTTCTGTTAGGAGATTCTTCTAAGAGGTGGTTACATTATTCCCAGAAGATGATCCTCCTTCTCCTTTGCAGTAATGAAGTGCAGGTTCTGCAACTGTACAGTCTTGAGCTCATGGGCATGCTGGCTGTGGAAATCCTGGAAAATCCAGAGCCTCCAAAGTACTGCATAAAAGAAAGATTTTTTTTTTTTTTTTTTTAGCAGATGAGATATATGAAATGAAGGATAGAGAGGTGGCAGTGTGAGCAGAAGTATTTGCTAATGGAGATGTGGCACAGGATCTGGTTAAGAGAAACCTCAGGACTGGGAAATGAACATTCTTCACATTTTATGCAAAGAAATTCCCACTATTGGGTGCAACTGTGGTGCATAAGGCATTGTAAGAGTCATGTTAGTTTATGGACTAGGAAGGCTGGAGGTAATTAGAGGAAGTAGGGCTTGACAGGAAACAAGTTTCAATTTAACCAGATTTAAATCTCTGGTGGAGACAGTAACTGCTGGTAGAATTGGAACTGAATGAAATGGTTCAGGAGCGAATGCACAGCTGGGTGTAAGAATCACTGACATGATGGTGTCACTTGAAGGTGTGAGAATCCATGCAATTCAATAAAATTTTAGGAAACTGTTGTCAGGTGTGATGTGCTGATCCCCTAGGAAGGTCAAAAATACTCAGAGGTGCTGGAAATGCGAGGGAAAAGAAAATTTTGCAAGAGGAATTCTTCAGCAGATATGGATAGTACTTGAAAGAAGCAGATGGGAGGTCCCAGCAATATGCAGTAGGAGAGACCTCAGTAATTGTTCTGAAGAAAAAAAAAATTACATGTTCAGGCATGCCTAAACAGGCAGGAAAAGATGAAGCAAAAGTAGAAGACATTTAAAATGGTCTTGAAATCAGCCTTGGGCAGAGTTTGCAGGTAAAATCTAATAATAAGTTTTGAGAGAGAAGGTGTGCAGACAGGGAGAGAGTTGGGTAAGTTCAGAGATCATGTCCAGGATATTTAAGTGTTATCTTTGAGGATAATACTTTGGAATAAAGTTGTTACAGAAAGAAATTAGAGTCTGCTTTCAGCAATGCTAATGCATGACCTATGGGAAATAACTTTGTGTCTGATCAGTGCTACCTCCTCTTCTGTCACAGGAGACATAGTATATATTTAAGAGTAAATACATGCCTGGTCTTAATGTTACTTTTTATGCTTATTAAAAGTTACTTTTAGTAGCAGGCTGGTTTTAATCATTATAAATATAGACAGTGACCTATTTGCAAAGATTGTTCTGTCTTTCATCCTCTTTAGTAATTGACTATTGCATAAACTGTGAAGCACTAAAGGGGATTATCACTAGGATGACTGTTTTGCTTTGATTAATTCTGAATAGTAAAGATCTTAAAGGGCTCTTCCTGTCTTACCTTTGCGTTTTCTTTGGGATTGCTGTAACTTTTTAATCAAGAAAACAAAATATTTTGTGTTTCTGTAGTGTCAGAGCAGATCTTCTGGAGATATTGGCATTCTTGGTTTTGTCACTTAGTTTAAGGACTGGTGGCAAATGATTAGTATTAGATTGCCTTGCTGGTCAAATATTAAACCTCTAAAATAAATGGCTATCACTGGTTTGTGAGGCCCAGAATTAGTTTGCTTCAATGATAGGAAATTTCATGCTGTTATTTTCCTCATTCACTTGTTCAAGAGATAAATAATTTGACAGCATCAAGGAAGCATACAAGAACTTTTTTCTTAATAAAACTGAGCATATTTGCAGATTCATGGTGTCATGTATAATGTAATATTTTGAATTATGCTTTAAGTACCATCCTTTAATCTCTTAACTCCCTAAAATCAGTATTTGTTATTATAGTGGTGCTAAATGCTGAAATAAGACTATTATAATGAGGTGAAGAATAACTTTCAATGACAAGGAACTAAAAGCTTTATAGTTTGAGTTTTATAAAACATTAATTAAATTTTTTTTTTTGTAATTACAGTAACTTCAGCCAGAACTTTGTAAACAGCTTGAAATGTTTGCTAAGTTACATCAGTAACTCAAAGGTTCTAGGCAGATGACATTAAAGAATACTTTTCCTGGCTGGCTTTGTGTGTCTTTGTTGTTGTTTGTTTTTTTTTTTTTTTCCTACCTAGTGTCAACAGGTCTGGATAGTTTCACTTTACAGTGATGCTGTTTGTGATCAGCTTGGTCTCAGTATTTTTAATATGTAAGTCAGATAGCAGATAGTTGTCCCTCTCAGTCTGAGTGAGTAATTCTGAATTTAGATGCCCTAAAATGAGAAGCCACCGTGTCCCATGAACACTGCCCGTACGTATCCCATATACCCCTCTGAACGTCCCTGCTGCAAATCAGATTGACCTTCTTTTAAAAAAGCCCAACAAACACAAGTATTACCTGTGTCAGGCAGTTGTCAAAAAATTGTGAACTGCGAGACAGGTTGGTTTTAGTTGTTCTAATGCTGGTGTTTGAATGCTCAGCTGAGTAAGGTACAGATCTACTTGTTACGTGCAGTTTCGTGTTGAGCTTTTAGAATTGAAACAAACATCTAGAGCACGATTAAAATTCTGCAAGTGCCAACGCAGTCTTTTGACTTTTCACCCCTATTTACTTTAATTTCATGCAGAAAACGATAAAGTGGAACTTCCAAGACTTCAACTTACATGAATAAACTTCTCCCTTTCATCCTGCTAGAATTACTTACCAGCTCAAATGAAGCTCAAGCTGCACTGCCTAAGGAATAAGGGTCATAATATGGAATTGATTTTTTCTCTTTTTATCTAGAAAAGTGTAATTTCGAGTGTGCAATATGAGTCTTGTTGCCTGCTGTCCCACCTGCCTTTTCTTTTGAATTAGTGCAAAGTGCCAGCCTCAGCAGGGTGAGGACAGAATCTTTACAGGTGGTGGAGTAAATGCTTAAACAGAAAAGTGGCCCTAGGAAAAGGAATGGGTGTTTTGTCTTGCTGCTTTCTAAATTGAAAGCAGCTGGAGATACTGGGGACTTGCTTGTTCTCCCTTGGCAGTGCTTCTGTCATTTTAAGTTGGGAACCTCCAGACATAGAAAAGACTTTGTAGTAGATAAAACTCTGTTTGAGGCTGTTTGAGAATATTTGATCATATCTTGCTCTCTCACATAACTCTGGATATAAACAACTGCATTTGGTATGTCTTTACCTAGTTGTGATCTAGGCAGTTGTTTAATATTGCAGTGCTTGCCTATGGAACAAATGTGCTGTTATTCTGTAGAATGCTAAAGAAAGTGTCGTTTGTTTCACAGCAGCGTGACAAAACGGTGGGGAACGTATGACTCGGTAGAACAAAATACAGAACGCTTTTTTCCTTTTCTTTAGACAGCTCTCTGGAATAATAGACATTAGTGCTTAAAAAAAAGAAAGTAAAATCTATGCATATCTAGTATCCAAACAGCTGATATTTCTCTGACGTGCCCTGCCAGGTATGTTTGATTTAAAAATGATTGAGAGAAATGGGTTTTGTCTTTATGTGGAGTTTGTTCTAATGATAAGAACAATACTTTTGACCAAAGCAGTCTTTTAGGATAGCATGAACTGAAGATTTTCAGATCACTTTTGCGATGGTGAGTAACTGGACAACGTACTGTTAGTTTACATGTATCAATTTTGAATTTAGCCTATCTTAATATGGCTTCTGAGCTAGTTCTTGGGAAAGACAGTAGATTTCTAGTGGATTTTAGTTCTATTGTAGTAGATTCTTTTATGAAAGTGATAGGTTAGTGCAGAGAAGCAATCAAATAAGCATGGAGAATGTCAGTAGTAGGAAATGGAGCAAAACAGAAATGCAGCATGCTAATTCAATGGTATTTCTGAATTCTAAATAGCATGCAGTTGCCAGCTTCTCTCATCTTGAAAAGGAGATAATAGTGCTGAAAATATTGTAGAAGAGGTGAAAAGTAGGAGCAGAGACATGGAATAGTTCTGTGAAGGCTTCATAAAAACCTTCTGTGATAGTCAGTACACATTTGGTGCTGCATACAGAGGACTCCCGATTTTTTAAGTTGTTAATGTGCTTATTGTTGCTGACATGGCTGAGAGATTGTTGAGAACTAAAGCAACCTTAATTTTGGTATTTTTTCCTTTCAACGTTTTTTATCTGCTTGTCTTGTCTTTGTAAATTCTTTTGACAGAGATTTGGAGCTTGTGTACAATGATGCTGTGAAGACTGGCATAGGTGTTCAGAGTCTATATTTTAATTCATTCTAGTTCTCTGATAAAAGTTTTGTAAATGAAAGCTAGAAGTTGAAGAGCTGTCTGAGTTAAGGTTATTGCTTATGTTGGGTTTTGATGTTACATTATCTGTCTTCAACTTCTGTTTGTAATCAAAATCATGATTAGAATCTTACTTGCTCCTGTTTTGAATCTGAAATTATATATTACATTTTGAATTTAATTAACATAGTTTTAATTGTTCCCTTTTTTAATGGTTTACCTAGGGCTTCTGGATGATCTTCAGATTATCTAGTTAAATTAAGCAACTTCCCTGTGTTTTGTTTAAACACAGTGCTGAAGAGCAGAGTTTTGTTTATGATTTCTGGACATGTCTAGTGTACACAGTTTCATCTTTTGCTTTTTGTGGATTATTGTTCAGTTGAGTCACTTTGCTGCTCTAGTCACCACCTGAAGTAAATACAAATATTTACTTCAGTACAGCAGTGAGATGGTGGTGCTGGCCTATGTGATATTGTGATGAGCACATCCGTTGCCCTTTATTGCAACTTGAGCAGTCATAGTCTAGTGCCAAGTCAGCAAATCTGATGGACTGACTTTTTAGTGTCATTGATGTGATGGGACACACATGCAACAAATATGCTTATGTAAAGACATACTGTAATAAAATGTTGTGTCTGATAAAACCAAAAATACAGTTAACAAACTTTCTACACTCTCAACTGCTTGTTCAACATATCCAGGAGTATTGTATATGCTTTTCTTTTCCAGAGGCCTTGAAAGATTGCCAGGACATTGTCTAGAAATTATTCATGCTACAACAGAAACTCTATAGTATTGCACTTAGCCATTGTTTATCTTTTAAGTATTTAGAAGAAGTTTTATCCTGCCTTAAAGTGTTGTAACACTAAATATGAGGTTCTTGAGCAACTTTGATTTGACTGCTTTTCCTGTTGAAATTGAATAAAGGTGCTTTCCCCTTGCCACTGATGATCTATCAACATGCTTGGCACTATCCGTATCAATTCTTGGTTATCTACATCCAATTGAAAAAGTTAATAGATGTTAACATGTCACGTCATAATATGTCATGCATAGCTGCATTGTGCTTTAGACATAGGGAACTATATATGTGCATGTGTATATATGTATATACATATATTCTCTACATACAATTATATATATGAGATACAAAAAAAATCAGGGGTTGTTGTTCTGTTTCTTGATAGCACTTTGCTCTTGAGATGCACATCATAGAGTGTGGCTACCAACTTTAAGCTCCTTCATGAAAACCCCATGAGATGTACTCATCAGTACTCTTTTCTGTCCTCCAAGTAAGTCCATTTGTCCTGGCTGTGACTTTGTTCTTATCATCCCTCCCAGGTGCTGCACTCTAACTTTCAGTGGCATTTTCACGCTACCCTGGGGCTCTGTACTTTTCATACTGCACGTAGTGTGTTACTCCTTCGTGCTCACGCCCCCGGGCTTTGCCAGAGGACGGCATCGCCTCCTCCCAGGCGAGATATTCACAGCCAGGCTCTGTGGCTGCCTTGCTTTAGGCAGGGAGCTGAATACTGAGCGCTTCAGAAGAGGCAGTGTGGCCCTGCCCGTGGCCCCGTGGTCACACAGCATTGTCCTCCCGACCCTTTGCTCATCTCTCATTCACTCGCTGAGCTCATCTGCTCGCGCTTGTGCCCGTGGCAGCTCCTAAACCGTCGTCCAGTGCAGCCTTCTCAGTAACAAGCTACAGCCTTCAGCTCCACTTGCTTTCCTTCCTCTTGCCTTTGCCAACCTGAAGGTCATGTGACTGCCTAAGAAGACACAACATACAGGATGAGGGAAGTAAAACTTCAGATACTTTTTCCTGTTATTTTTTCGTACTTCAATCACAGAGACACCTGTCTCTGTTTCCCAAGGTTGAGAGCACTTGTTCCTATAGCAGGTTGTGGGTTGTGATGCACCAAGGTGTAAGTTTTAATTTTTGTTTACTTTTCAGTTAATTATATATATATAAACTACATCTGCTTGGGCTTGGGGTTTTGGTTTTTTTTTTTTTCCCTTCTGTTCTTTTATGGAAAAACAGAAAACCCCAAATCCCAAGTGCTGAGGCAAAGATCTAGCTCTAAACTCTTTTATTATTTTCTTCTTATGTAAATCTTCTTATGTAAAGCCTCAGCAGATTGTGTCCAAACTTAAGGTGTGATGATACCCTGTACAGCATTTGTGGGGGCTGTAAGACAGTGCTTTCTAGCTGCTGCAGGTCTTTGGTATGCTCTTTATTAAAACAACTGAAGAGAACGCTGTGGGGTAAGATGATACTACACTGACACATTCTTTCTTTGCAGTTGGTTTTCTGAGGAAAGTTTTTGACTGTAGCGTGAAGAGCTACATTTAAATTCTGTGCCTAGAGGTGGTCTCAGGAATTCCATATGCTTATCCTGCTCTGACATCATCTTCTCACAGTGGCTTCTTACTCTCTGTCCAGAAACTGCTGCTTTGCTTCTCAAAGTATTATGTTAAACAGCGATTTGAGTGCCAAGCCAGGCCTCTGTGTTGTCCTTGGTATGGCTGGATCTGGGCTTGAATACAGCCTCAAACTGTAAAGTAAATAAAATTCCACAAATACTAAGTCTTTTTGTGTCTTCTTAACTGTCATCTGAAACAAAAATTGCTGGTTTAATGTCTAATTTCATTGAGGTAAAGTGGTAGTTGCAGACTTACTTTGTTTTAACATCTTTTTGAATGTTGAAACATGAAATAAAGTGACAGAGGGATACTTATTTGCTTTGGATACTGAATTGCAGAAATAGCTGTTCTTAAAAATGAAAGACATTCTTGCTAGTGTAAGGAAAATAAAGGGGAAGAAAAAGTGGAGAAATGCATGGCTGACTGTTTCATGCTTTCTGCCCTGAAACTGGGTGCCAACAAACTGTCTGCAAGTAGAGAGAAACAGACTGAGAAATACAGTCAAAGAACAAATACTTTTTTTTAGTTGTAGGGGGGAAAAAGAGATGAAACCTGGTTGAGATTCCCATAACAATTTTATTGCTTGCTTAGTTCTGCTGCAAGCAGTACGAATAGCCCATGGCTGAGTATTTCTGGGGTTATGAGATGTCTTCAAATGTACAACTGTGTACTTACTTGCCTTCAACATTTAAAAAAACCCTCAGAAGTGATCTTCAAATATCTCTAACTTCTTGAAGTTATGCACAGTAGGTTGGATGTATTTCTAAAAATATTCATCCTACTATTCGACATACTTTTGTAAAACAGGATCGTAGTGTTAGAAGTAGAGTTATTGTAGCCTATTTTAGCTCAGTTAAAAGTTGAAAATTAAAAAATATCTTAGAAGCACCATGGCATAATTATGTACAGGCTTTTCTTTGCGTGGTCTTAAACAGCTACTAAGGAAAATATTCCTGCTTTGCTCAAAATTTGAAGCACCTCTTATATAAATATATAAATATGATGTATATAAATATGCCAACTGCTGACACTTACTTTGTTCACTGTATTATGTTTTTTAAGGCATAATTTTAAACTGAAGTCTTGATTTAGTGTTCTCTGTATGTCTTCTCTGGCATGAGACTTGGCTTTCTACTTTATCCTTCATTAACAGACAAAAATGTTATACATGATGTAGTAGTAGATCTTCTTTGTCCTAAGTCATTAAAATACATGAGTTTGAGGTGGTTCAAGCAGCCCTAACAAAACTTGAAAGTTTTGCTTGTGTGCTGGAGCATATATATTGTGGAGACAATGTCTTGTGAATTTAGAATTACTTGTGACATTTTGTCTTAATTCTTTATGTATCTCTTCCCTCCAGTATAAGTGATAGATGTTAATATATGTGGGATTTTTATGGTTTATTTAGAAACTTCAACATGCAAACTAAACAGCTGATGTAGGTATGTGTACTGGAGGTGACAATATGTAAAGAGCCTGTTAAAAGCCCAACTTGTAAAGGAAATTTAATTTTTAAATATTTGTCCAGTGGAGCTGTGAACTTTATTTCCATAAGTGCCAAAATCAGAAGTATTTTTTTTTTCCTGGTCAGAGGAGTTTTCAACACAAAACACATGTGAAGTATTGGAAAAACAACAAGTACATTCATTTTAATGTCAGGCATGTTTTCCATCTATTGCTTTTTGCCTTAAGATTTGATTGCTTCAGGGAGGCTGGTGAATGTCCCATTCCGATGTACTGGGAGACAGTGAGGATGTCAAAGAAATACAGTGTCCTAAAATACCAAAGACTCCTTTGAAAATGAAATTGTAATCTCTTCTCTAAGTTGTTATACAGTGACTGTCTTGCACCTTGTACAAAATCTTGCTGTCTGTCACGGAACCCACTAATTATATTCAGTGTTACACAGTAAACATGTGAGAGGATACTGGATCTGAATGCAGATTTCATAAAGGATAATCTAGTACAGGGACTGGTGGTTTTTAAAGACAGGAAGGTTTAATGTGTTGACTGTTGGTTGAAAGCTGCCAGGTGAAAATGAGTTTTGATTTTAAATAAATGAAATTTTAGATATCTATTTTAATAATGAGCTAAGTGAATAAGTGGGAGCATGACATCTAATTTTAATTTAACAATTTAAAAGATTACTTGTTAACTGAAATTATGTTTATGTGTGTTAAAAATGATGAATAGTGTGTGAAAATGTCTTTTTTATCATCTGTAATCTTCACTGTTTCTTGAGCAAAGATTTATGTGGAGAAAGAAGCTTATGAAAACAAGCTGCCAAAACCATCAATCAGCTTCTTGGTCCAAATAATTTGTTGGGGGAATCTTCTCATAAGAGCATATTATGCTAAGAATCTCATTAAGGGCATACTTTGTGACAAGTGACTTTTTTTTTAATTGATATTTGTAACTTCTTGCTGCTCCTAGATGCATTTTGTCCTGGTATGCCAGCTAGTATGGCAAAAAGCTCTGTGCTGCCATGGCAAAAGGTGGCATAAAACTTCAGTTTCTGCTCAGAAGGGATGAATCCATATTCTAAAATGTGAAGCAGGTGTTCTTAGCGGAGCTTAGCTGTTTAACATCTCGCTGTGTTCCTCTGAGGGGATTGATGGCTGCAAGGCTCATCTTGAAGCTTGAGGCTTCATTGTAGGTTTGTTACCACTGCTGCACTGTTGCTGTGCCAGATTGCTTGCCCGTCCTCTAATCCCCTATTTCAATGGCAATCTAAAGAGCACGGCTATAACACTTCCAATAAGTATTATTTAGAAGATACAGCTAATCACCCTCTCTACTCAATTGCTGCTCTTGTGAAGACAAAAGCATTTGGAGTAATCTTAGCCTAGAGCCTCTTCAGGTATTTAAATTTTCCCAATAAGCTTTATGTTTTTAATATAACTGTTGTACTGGATGTGAGTGAACAGCAAAATTTTAACAGTCAATAGGAAGAATAAGCTCTATGAATTGACAGCTGTGCTGTAGAAAGGTCTCTGGGCAGTACACTGATCAGCTTTCAGCACTTTTACTCTACAGGCCCTCATGGGACCTGGAACCCGGAGCTCCTACAATGTCTGCAGTTGCTATAATACACCTTTTGAGAGGAGCTCAAAGGAAATGTTGCTAGAAAACAGCGTAGAAGTCAATGACAAAATATTCTTGTATACAGTAATTTTAAATACATTTGTTTTTCTGGCTGTTCTATTCATGGCAAATTAATTGTTTTTCCTGAAATAGAAATGCTTTAAATGTCACTTGTTTGTGATACTCTGTTTTAGCTAAATCATCAAACAATACAACAGATATCTAAAGGTGTGTCATTTACTGATGACCATTGTAGAAAAATAACATGCCCTTTGCCCAGTATATGTTTCTCTTGGAGATCCCCAGAAATTTCAGCTTCCATTCAACCTGTGTTTTCTGCAGATGAACAGCTGCTTTCTGTCAGCTTTCAAGAACAGCTTCATGTGCTCGACTTTACTATATGCTCTAGGGTAGAGATTTTTAAAACATACATGTCCTTAAAAGCATTTTTTTCCCCAGTAGCTTGGCAGATAGTGCTGCCATACTTTATTATACTTGTAGTTTCAATGAGAATGTTCTCTAAAGGCTGGTGGCTCCAGCTGATCCGCTGAATGCTGAGCACAGAATTATAATTCAGCAGCGTGGGGGAGGGCCGCACTTGCAGTGGCGAGCACAGGGCACCGCTGACTGCCTGTTGCTTAATCAGCATGAAACTATTAGCAAATTCTTGCTATCTCAGCTATAATGTACTGCTAATAGGTCTGCTTTATTGCATAGGACAGTCAAAAAAGCCTGGAATGTTTTAGTAATTTTGAGTAGCATAACATTCCTCTTAATGAAGTTTGACAGCGTTTTCTGAACTCCCTCATGCTGTATAACGAGTACCATAAATGCATTCCTGTGTACTAAGTGCTGATAACTTGTGTCTTTCCTAATGCAGGTCTTCTTACATGAAAGCTTTTGACATAATTTTAAATTCTAACGTTTTATATAAATTAGATGCCTGACAACAAAAGCATCTGTATAATTAGTTCATTTAAACGTACTCTCTAAATTTTGTCAAAAGTTTTACATTTGTCAGAAGACTCTATAAGGCTTACTTCAGTTGAAAAAATGTCACAGAACTTGTTTGTTTGAGGTTTTTAAATTTAGATTACCTTTCACCCCTGATATTTTAGAATGTGCTTTGTAATCTGGAGTACACAGTGCACAGGAGATGTGCGTGGTGTGTGCTACTGTGGCCTCTTTTGCTGGGATCATCAGGAGTAAGTTTCAGAGAGGACTGGTGTCAGGTATCCAAATCTGACTTTTTCTTTTGCCTCTCTGCCTTTTGTTTTAGGGGCAGTATTTTTTCTTTTTAATGGCAGTTTAATAACTTCTTCATTTACTGATAAATCAGAATGGATCTTTGATATCTGGGGCTTGGGATGATTTTCAGTTTTAGTTGTCAGCAGTGAAAAATGGTGTTGCGTGGCAGAAAGACAATTCAATTATGTCAGTTTATTTTGCTTTTAGTAAGTTGCGAATTTGTCTTTATAATCATGGGAAAAGTGGGAAGGGTCACTGTTTTCCTGTTTCCCAGCTTGGTACTGGGCAGTCTGCACAGACAGTCTGCATGGTGAGCAGGGATGTGACAGAGATCTCAGTTTCCTATTTTTATTGCAGGGTCTGGTTTGCTTGCAGCTGCTCTCACTCATTTCTCTCTTACATCTGAGAGTCTTATCTCGTTCCTGGAGCCAGAATTCAAGAGGAGTTTTTACAGTCTTAATCCAGCACTGCTGCTCATAGTCAGAATGGCTCTAGCTTGACTACGGTGCCATGCCTGGGAAGACGTAAAGATATGATCTTTATGATCAGTGCATCTTTAGCAGACCTTGTCTGGATTGATCTAACTGTGACAGCAGACCTTTGGAGACAGAGTCTATTTCAAATATCAAAATACTTGACTCCCTCCCCACACACACCACCTCCTCTTTTCTGGCAGGCTGTACCTCTTTGTTTCAGCTCTTCATAAGAGGTCTTTCATCCTCAGGACCTGCAAACAAGCAGGGGGATTTCTGTTAAACATTTAATTACAGTAGTTGTTGATACTTGTCTGAAGGAATGAAATGCACACAGAAAGCTGGAGTAAGGCTTTTTTTGTGTGTCTGTGTCCCCTGTTACTTACACAGTTGGCTTCTACATCAAACACAGCGTTATATATTGAATAGATAGTTCCAAGCCTTTGAATTGTTTAGTCGTCCATGCAGGACATAAGGGGCCATTGGAACGTGTTCTGACACCTGTTTTGTAACACATACCAGTGGACATAATGCAGTAATTTTCTGTGTGAAACCTGTAACTGTTATGTTTAAGAAAGACTGTTGAAGGAACAGAGATACTCAGATCTAGTTTTGGCTTTTGAGGGTAGATGGCTGTGCTGAGCTTTCGGGGGAATTGTTGAGGAGCCCATCTATTATTATTCTTTGAATCTGTGGCACACACCACTTCTCCTTCCCCCCCTCCTTCTTTTTTTTACCTAAGTTTCTAGACCATGTGACACCCTGCCTTGGTCCCTTCCCAAATTCTTTTATTGAAGATATAATAGACATGCTATATGTAGTATGCATTGATGCTATTTTGTGGATCTTTCTCAGTTACTGTAGCATACAATCCACAGAATTTTTTTTATCCTAATGACCACATAGAAATTATATTTGAACTCCAAAAATTACAACTAACTGCTTCTGAATAGGTAAATATTGAATTTTAGATTGCACTGCAGTTACTCAGAAGTGCAAAGAAGTTATGCAAAAGCCCCAAAGCCCAGTTCACTTAGTTTGCAAGACCCCTATTTTGTATTACAAAATGCAACTTGTTTCATCATTTGCTTATTTGCAACTTCTCAAGGAAGACAAGTGACTTGAAAATTTCCTGTCAGTGCTGCAGCTGTATAAGTGAACCAGGGGGAAATGGCCACAGGTGCCAGTAAAACTGCTCTTCATTAAATGTGTGGTTTGCCAGCTCATAACAGTTTGGGGTTATTTTTGCAAATTGTACCTGGAAATTAAGTTACTAGCTCTGATTCTGAGGGCTGTGAAGTGATAATTCACAGTCAAAGCACAAGCATTTCTACTTGTCTGGCACATTTCAGGATATTGCTTTGGGTGACTTAAGTTCTGTGCTGGAAAGCTTCTTAGTATAGAGGTGATTTTACTGCCTTTGTGATCATCTCTGAAGACAGAAGTGGATTTGTCCACTGTTGAACTTTCTTGCTCTGAAAAAAATGTATGTATTATTATAAAAAACATATGTATTAATCCCACAAAGTATAGCACTGTGTATATTTTCTTTGTTTTGCATATTACTGATTTTTTGGGGGTTAACCACCTCAATGAACAGGACAGGAGCCACTAGAGGGTCAATGTGATTGAGAATGGTGGCATGTCCTTATTTTTTCTGAAATCTGAGAAGCTTGATTCTCCAAATTTCATCCCTCAGATTTGTGGGGATGTCTGAAATAGGAAGAATGAGTGGACCTGGTGGAAATTTCTTGCTTTATCCATGTCAGTTTTGCTACAGGTTGAAGAAAATTGTCCTCAGATTTTTTGTTTTTGGGAAAGGTGCGTGAGGGGAGGGGAGGAAAAAATCTCCCCTTCCCTTATTGGTATGTTTTTATAACACTTCTGGGTTGTAACTTATTTTGAGTGTTGATATACCCTGGTGGTTTGCAGAGGAGAGGAGAATATAGCATCTTTTCTTGCTTAAATTAAGATATTCCCACCATTCCTAACCCAGATTTTTCTACTAAAATTAATGTCAGTAATATTTTTTTAATTTTTTCAAGAAGTGACAATAAGCACTCTGAGTAATGCACTGTTCCTATTTTTCTTGAAAATAAAAATTAACAGACGTAGCAGTGCAGCATGTAGTCCTTTGCCTCCATATGTTTTCCATTCCATCTCATTTGATGACACTATGGCAAAAGTATCCCTTTTCCTTCTAGTTCTGTAAGGTTATATACTAGATGCAGACTGATGGGCAGTTCTCTTTGCTTGTCCATGCAGACTGGTGGAAGCCCTTCAGCATTGCCAGAATTGGTGAGTGCCTCACTGGTAAGCACTCTCACTCTAGTCTGTGCCACAGCTGAATTCCCTAGATGGGCTTATTTTACAGTTACCTTGGTTTGTGTGTTTCCTGAAATAGTCATAATGAATAATGCTTTTCATCAGGTTTTATCAGCCATCGGTGGTGTGTCAGCCATGTATGGTACCCTTTTTCTTGTGGTTGGAAGGAAGGGTTTGTGTGGCTGTGAGGAAAACGTTTTATTTTTTAGTGCATATGTAAATTGTTGCATGTGTTAAATTTTGTGTTGAAATAGTTTTTCTCAAAATGCTAAGAGAGTTCAAAATTTTTGTTCCAAGTGGGGGACTTAAGCTGGTAAGCAGAATTATCTTTCTCTCTTCGCCTTTCATCCTACTGCTGTGTTCAGTACTCTGAGGTGGCAGGAAGAGCTGTCCTTGTTCATCTTAAGAATCTTTGTTATTCTCTGCCTGAGTTACTTGGGTTGCATGAGGCCTCTTTTGCTTCAGGTATGTTCTTTAATGCTCCAGTCGCTATGGTACCATATTGCTCGTTCTTACAGACTGTTAGTTTTTCATGAGAAAAACCAAGGATTTAAACCCAACCTTTCTGTTGTGCATACTTGTACAACAAATCAACTTCTTACTATACACTTTTAATAGCTTCTCCATTTGTTTCTAACTTCAAATGTGAATGTGCTGCCTTTCAGGATTAAGGATACAAATGTGTGACATTGTGAGAGTAAGAAAAATAGAGAACAACCCATTGTGGTTCTTTCTCACTGCATAGAGACAGGAGCAAGAATGCCAAAAGTGCTGTTGAAAGGTGTGGACTAAACTGCACGTAAACTTTCAAGGAAAGTTCCCTGTTTTCCTGATCAGGCTGTTGCAAAGTTTAATTCCTTGTTTGCTCTGTATCTTAGTATTTTTTTTTTTCAATTTAGCCTTTTTTGCCCTGTCCCTGGGAGAAATAGACAATTATTTACTTATTATTGTTTCTATAACTGATTCTGTTTTAGATACTTGAAGATAATTCCTTCTCTCAACCACCTTTGGAATTTATTTATGCACCTAAATCTCCTTAAGAGCTGACAAAGATGTTCTGAAAGAGAAGGTCCTGTTCTCCTGTCACCTTAGTCAGTCAGACACTTAAAAGGTGTCACTGGCTGACCTTGCCGTGACCTACAAATACCTAAGGAGTCTAAATATGGGGTTTTTTGGTTGTTTGTGGGGGTTTTGTTTGTTTTGTTTTTAAAGTCTCAGTGGGGTTAATATATTGCCATTTCCCTTTCTTCCGACAGTTTGCTGTAGGGTCACATTGGCATCACAGGGGCAGAGGGCAAGAGAGATGGGGCTGCTCCTTTTGATGGCCGGTGGCCAGTAGACCAGCTTAGCTAGACATTAAAAACATGTCAATAACCTTTTATTTTCTGAAATAGATAAAATTTGTGGTTTCTCTTCTTTACTAAACCTGGAGTTGTTGCTTGAGTCCATTGAACTATGTGCTTTATTAATCTGGTGACATGAACTGAATTAGCAAAAGCATTTGCTGAACTTCTGGTCTGGTATAAGCAGAAGTGTCAGTGTGACTTCTGCCTTTCTGCACAAAAGAAATTCTTTGCTTGTGTGCATGGGTAGTTAGGGTAACTAACTCATTTAAAATGGCAAGTTACTGTTCTCTTGGCTTCCCTTTCTACTAAGATGAGCAAACTAGTTTTTCCAAAAGGAAAAGGAGAAAAAAAAGTGGTTTTTATTTTGTTTTTTTAATAGTAGGTATTCTGATGTGTTAAAAAGGATAGCTGTGATAAATTTACCTGAAATTAAAAACATGGACTTTGTTTGTACAGACTTAAGAACATCCTGAGATTCTTATTTCCTTAACTCAAGTTTGTTTTATATGTATGAATACATTACTTGATTAACAGGTTTTATCATATTTTTTTTTGACTTTGGGTGTGTAATTTGATTTTTGGTTTGTAAAGGTCTAGAGTTAGCATGACAGCATATAAAATGTAATTCTTCAAATCATGTATTTTGAAGTTGTATAGCCAGTCGGGATCCCTAGAACACACTCTTCAGGTGTTTTTCTCTGTTTCTAAATTGGGCGGTGTCGAAACTTGTTTCTCAGATTTTTAATGTAATATTTACGGAAGTTAACGTGAATAGCTACAGCTACACTGGCTATTTTCTGGAGTTTATTCCTGAGGGGGACATTCTAATCAAGGAAGTTACCCGATGGAGATTTGGGGTGCATGAGTAGTGTAGTACCTTGTGAATGGTAGTTGCAAGTAATAACTCAGGGAATGCTCGGAGAGGCAGATGTAGAGGGGGCAGCGAGGTAGAAAGTGACTGGGTGTTCAGGAAAGGATGGAGTCTACCAGTTACACGACAGAATATATTACTTTTAATATATTAGTAAGGCAAACCAACAGATACTATTCCAGTATCTGGTTTGATACTGTACCACAGTTACTTCCCACACCAGTTAACTGTTCTTCACTGGGATTTGCCACCTTAATTCCATTATGTATTTCCAGTATCCCAGTAAGTTTGCTCATACTTTAGCATTGCTTGCACTGTTTGAATACCGGTGGTGTTCTGCAGCTGCATATGTTATTAAAAACTTCTAAGCGCTGCAGTTCATAAACTCAAGGAGATATTTTGAAATTATTCTAACACCTAACAAAAGAATACTAACATAACAAATGCTTGCAGAATTTGCTGCCACAAGCAACATTTAGTGAAGCAGAGTTTTACACAAGTGAAATTTGCTTTTACAGCAGAGTAAAAGGACAGCAGCTGTAAATTGTGTGGGAGTTCTGCATTTTCTTGTCAAGTATTTGGAATTAAATACCCTTTCTAACAGAACACAGATTTGATGACTGCTCTGTTTTAGAACGGTCTATTGAAAATTGTTATTTTCTCTATTTTTGAAAAAAACCTTCAACTATATATTGTGAAAGTGAGCCATTAATATATGCATATATAGTTTTAAAATTCTTTATGGCTCTACCTTTTTCCTTCTCTTTCAAATAGTAGAATATTACAATTTTTCTTCTACTGAACAACCTACATGGTAGTAGTTAGACTTCATTCTGTTTCTCAAGTGGTTCTCAAGCTGTCTTTTTAGGGTTTTGAGCTTGCTCAGTAGTACAACTTAAGTAACTTTTGAGTAACCTGGGAATTTTATCAGAGGTGATGTTTACTTTCCCATCTGTACTTTTCATGGGCTCCTGGCTTTACACTGCTTTGTGTAAGCACTGGACCCTCAAAAGTACACTTAAAGGCTATGAGATCTGTACTTTTGAAAATGTAAAGTGTAGAAAAAATTGCTATTCAGTTTGAAGTGACTATAATGGAAACTTTTCCACAACCTTTAAGCTATTATGAGTTCAAATAACAGCATTCTACACTCCCTTCCCACAGTAATATTTTGTAGGAGCTAACGTTTTAGATATGCTGTGGTCCTACATGGAGACAACATAGAAGTATTCCATGAAGATGTTAGTAATCTGTCTTTAAAAATACTTTGACATCTCTGAGGCAAATGAGATGTACATTAAAGCAGTTAAAACAGTAAATGGCTTGATAAGCAAGGGCTCCCCACTACTTCTGAAACTTTAAGAGATTATTCTGCTGTAACAGTTCTAGAACAACTGAAGAGCATGCTGTGCTCTTGTGATACTTCCTGTCTGAAAAGCAGTATCTATTGGCATATTACAGGACAACTTCCCAATGGAGAAAGCAAGCTAGGCTTTTCTTATGTTTTCTTAGTGTGCTGTCTTAGTTTTTATAGCAAATTATCCTTGAGAGACATCACAAATGATTCCCAACAGCTTTATTCTTCACAAATCTGCACTCAAACATGTACTATAGGTTTCACAGAGCTGATGAATTGTCAGCAGTTGAACTAAAATGCAGAATAAACTTGTTTCTGCTGGTGTTGTTGAAACATTCTTATTAGAGAACCAACTTGAAATGAACTTCCATGAAAGTGGAGGAAAACTAAATGTGTAAATCTCCTTCTGCATGGCACATCCAGATGCTGACTAAATTTCTGAGTTAGATTTCAGATACTACATTATGTGTGTTGAAAGTATCAGCGTTTTATCTGGTGAAGTGGACAGGGTGAAAAAGGAGGGAAGGAAGTTTGCTGTCTGACTTTTCAACATTGTTAAATTTGGCCACTCTTTCCAAATCAGGGTAAGCTTGCTGTGTAAGCATGTATGACGTAAAGTGTTTCATATGGTATTGAAATTTTCTACTATAGGAAAAGCAGCTTTGTCTATATCCTTGGACAAAAGCTTTTTCATGGAAGGGAGAAGCTAGATTGTGCAAGTGGCAAAGTACAAGTAGGGTAAACACTGTCATCTTTGTGCATGTTTTACAAAGGATCCCATTGTAAGGTCTTATTTCCGTTTTTTAAAATATTTGACATCACTGTTGCAATCCTTCAATATACTTTCTTTTATTGCTATAAATTTCCTAAGTTCCTATGTAATAGTTCGCTCATGCAGTGAACAACTGCAGAAATGTGGATGGGAAATCTGCACACCATGCAGGAAAAAAGGTTTTCCATCAACTTTGTTTGATCGGTCACTTACAGTGAATGACCTGGGAGTGGTCCCTGGTACTCTGAGGCTCAGCCAAGTGCTTCCTCCTGTGGCAGGCTGTGTGGTACCAGAGAGCCCTCCTGCTGCTGCAGCCAGTTTCCATTTCTGTTCCCAAGTGCTTGTAAATGTGCCAGAAGCAGCCACCTCTTGGCTTTTTGTGCTGCAGGATTTTATAGTACAATTAAATAAATCATTGTCTTGACTAGTATGAAAATAACCCACTTGTTTTAGGCTACTGAGGGAAGGGAATGTATTTAGTTTGAGAGGCTTTTTGCTATGCATTTAGATATTGATAAAGCCTTACAGTAGCACTAGAAAAAGATTTTATATTTTTGTCAACCTTGTTTTTTTTTTTCTTTTTGTGTGTGTCTTATGAGAGAGCTAAAACAGAAGGGAACTGAAATGGCTGAAATAACACAAGCACATTCTGGCAGACTCTCATGCCCTCTGTACTAAGACTTTTTGTTTCATAATCTGGTTTCATAAACCAAAATATTAATAGAGGTATATATAAAAATTATATTTCCAGTAATAGAAGGGAGTAATATCTCAGTCTATAATTCAGTGCAAGCAAAATGCAAAATTTACTGAAAGATAAAATTAGTGAAGGTGAATCAGATGCTTAATTGTTTCCAGGCTGATGGAAATTTACTGGCTAACCATTAAAAAAAAATTACTTGGAGTCTATCTGCTTAGTTTTTAAATGGGACACTTGGAAAATTTAACTGTTGAATGGCCATTATTAGGCAGATATATTTGAATTACTTGTATGGGATGATTTTAGTTCTGTATTGTTTTATAATGTCATATTTTTGCTTACCACTTTATAATGGCAAATCAACTGAACACCACAAGAATTTCAATGCTGTTAAATAACATTTGCATTACTAGAGCTTATTTGAAATTTATAGTCAACTATTAACGGGCTTATATTTACTGTCATTGTTTTATGTGTTCCTTAGACTTACAGAGTGAATTATCCAGCTAAAGTTGGAGAAGATTAGTGCATAAAAAATTTTTTGGGTTCCCATTTCAATTTGACTTGTTAAATTAGCTTGCTGTTGTCACTTCTGAGGCAGTAGAGGACTTGCTGAAAAATCTTCCTCATGGATTTTTGGGTATTACAATAAATGTTAAATATGCCTGTATCTGTTAGAAAGAAAATAGAGTCCAGAACATGTTTGTAAAAACATAAGCCAAGGGCAGAAAAGGAAGGAGAAGATGAGCTAATTATTCCAGCTGAAGATGTCACTTTGTGAAAATGAAACTGTAGAGTTTTTGAGATTTCTTTTGTATCACTTCTGTTGAATAAAGCTGGTATTGAAGTCCCAGGGCTTCGTAAAAGGACAGCGGCAATTCCTTGGCAAGAAGCTCAGTTGTTGAGGGAACTCGGATGCTTCATTCCCTGGCTCAGGATGCTGAGGGATGTGCCTGTTCTCCTTTCTTCAGCTTGCTGCTGTGAAGAGACAGTATTCCCTTGCTCTCCTTTAGTATAATGCTCTTCTTTCGAATGAGTATGGACAATCTGTTACTTGTAACTTCATAAAGAGTGTTGAGATTTGCCTTTAAATAAGCCAAAAGCATTTTCAGGTGCTGGTTAGGGAAGACATCTATACTTCTCTTTTTCTCCCAGAACTGAAGACTTACCCTGCTTAAGTACACTGAACTTTTTTTTTTTTTAGTTTACTTTAATTTTGAATGCTTAAATAAATACTGCCATCTGAAAAAATCCATTTGTAAAAGGTAACATTAAAATTTAAGGTAACCTCTGTGAAGCTGATAAGCATTTTGGTAACGAAAAGTATGTTTTGAAGAAGGTTTGCTTTTCATTGCACTGAGCTCAGGTTTTCAGAGGCCTGATAGCATATCTGTGGCCTTTGTTGAAAATGTTGACTGTTCATTCATGAATGATTAACAGGTTGTTTTATTTAAAGGCACGTATCTGCTTCCTACTGTGCCAGTAGAAAATCTGTGTTGTGAAAATGCTTTGTGTGCAGTCTCTACTTGAAGAATGCTGTGTGTTGATCCCAGAAACTTTGTCCTGCTTGCATGAAACTCTTTTTCTTATCAATTTGCAAGGATTTAGTGCTAGCAGACTTTTCTGAGAGACCGAAGTTAAACGTGGCAGATTTCTATAGTATAATAATACAGAGCATTGCTGAGCTCTGGGAGAGGTCCTTATGTTCTTGAAGTTGCCAGATTGCTTAATGGGGTGTACAATTTTCATTCGTGGTGTAGTGTCATAGAAGTATTTCTGTTTTCTAATTTTTCTTTATCGCTTTTCTAGCAAGAGTGCTTCACTGTTCTTAGCAGAAGAAAGCAACATGAAAAAGTCTGAAATCCATACCAAATAGCAAATGAATGTTGAAATGTTTGGAGTATAAGTCATTTTGTGTGTGCGTGCATGGGCACGTTGAAGGACGTGTTCTTGTGATTCTGATAGTGAGAAGACAAAGAATCTCTTTTGGCAGATTTAATTCCATGTTTATGAGCATTCAGAGTTTGTTAGTGCAAAAAAGAACCTCGGGGGGGTGAAGTTCTAGCTGGAAGTCTTGCTTAGTGTTTAGCATATATTTAAGTTTCCCTTAACTGCGTATGTCTGGTTTTGGGAAAACAGCCATGGAAGTGGTCAGAAACTATTTTGATCTAGGTAATGCTTTGTCTATTTGGATTTATATATTGGCAGTGAGTAATGGTTTAGGTAAATGAAAGGAATACAGTTAAATTAATCCACTTTTTGGCTTGGAACTATTAAATGTTTTTGCAGAACACAGTCTTGAACTCAAAAAATGGTCATCCGAAAGGAAAGGGGGAGGTGATGCAGGGCCCTGGAGCTTTACAGGGACATCTGTGGGGACCTGCCCCTCCAGGACTCCCTTCCCAACGTGGGGAGATGGGGGCGAGGGGGAGATTGACCTTCCTGCCAACACTGGTGTAGAAAGTACACTAAAGTTAATTACAGAAAACTTTGAACTTTCTAAAAGCTATTTTTCTTATCAATAAATAAGAAATTCTTGACAAAATTGGCCTTGATAAGGTTGGGTGCAGTTGAACCGAGCGTAATTGTAGACACAACAACAAATCTCATCACATGGCTTGACGTATGAGGAAGTATTGTTGTGTGCTACGTGGTTATTTAAAATAGTTCCTGATAAAGTTGTATCTCTCAAAATGTACTCAAGCTATGTGTTGTTTTCAGATTGGTGGATTTGCTTTTTTTTTTTTTTTTTTAAATTCTTTGCTGAAAGCAGTAACTTCCGAGGGCCTTTCAAAAATCTTGCAATTCTCCCTTAAAAGTCTGTCAGAAGAGAGAACAATAGGGAATGAAAGTAGCTGGAGGATTGGCTGGATTGTCTTGTTGCTTAGGACAAAAATTCTGGCTTTTCCTTGAAAATCAGAAGTTGGTATATTGAGTTTGGAAGCACTAAGCATTCAGAAGAAAATCCCTCATTCCACTTTCGTATCATGTTAGTGTTTTAAACATCACTAATATGCTGCTGGAGTGTGGCAGTACACTGGCTGTGAGCTCCCAGTATTGGCTTAGCACATCCACGTCCTGCAGTTTCATCTGGAGTTGTGCTGCTTGTGTTCCTATGTGCTACTTGAGAAAACGTTCCTAAAACTATACTAAGCATTCTGTGTCACAGCCTATATAGAAAACACTTTTATTAATACACAGAACTGTTCTTTTAATGATGGCATCTAATTAAAACAAAAAAAAGCAACTGGCAAGTGCGGTCCAGACAGAAAGCCTTCTTATTGTCTTGTGTGGAAGAGGAATTTCAGGAGGAGGTGAGAGTTGTGCAAGCCACCAGCCTCCCACTGCAGCAGCCAGGGTGCTTAGAGGTGCCACTTCCTTGAAACAGGGGAAGCAGCGGAAGGTTTGTGTGCTCTGTGGTGCAGGTGTGTGGTGTCATTTCAATGACAAGCCCTGTGGTTGTGTGGCAGGATGATTTACACGGGAAATGCAGCTCTGCAGGCTATTGGGAAACCAAAGCAGGAACTGCAGTCTTGCATGAGGAGACATCTAGGTTTCTGCCCCAGCATCCTGGGAAATCGAGGGTCGTCCCTGAAGGATGATGCTTTGTTCATAGTAGCGCTCTTTATGCTGTCAGTGCTCTCAAGATCAACTCTACCAAAGGCAGCCATTCTACCCTCCTCTCATAAAAAAAAAAAAAAAAAAGGCAGACATGTGTGACCTGGATAGTAGAAAAATAGTCTTTTACTGTTCATCAAGTTTTTTAGCAGATTTTTCCTTTGAATTAGGTAGAGGAGGGTACTAATTAGTTTTGGGTCTCTGATTTTACCAGTGCTGCATTTTTTTTTTTTTAGCACTTGTGGTTTGCCTTAAATGTACTGTACTTGCTATATCTAGTAAGCTGTGTTTTCTCTTTTAAAGGCATGCAAAACAAGTCCATGCCCGTTATAATCTCATTAAGTTCCTCTCTAGCTGTTTCCCCCTTTGGTTGTGGATATTGCCCATATTTGGTTCTAGCTGTGGTGCAATCAGTTTATATCTGATTGTGTGGTATGATAAGCTGTCTTGCCTGAGCAAACCCTGATAATTTATGATTAGATGTGGCCTAGATTAACATCTTATGATTTTAATGTTTAAAAGTACTTTATAAAAGATCTTTTATAATGCAATAGCAACAAGAGGCACAAGGACTTGCCTACAGCAAAGCTTCTCAATTCAAACCAAGGGGATGGTATGAATAATATAGTTTCTTCCTTTAGTGCCTAAATAATGTGCCCCAAAGTATGGAGACGCTATTGCATTACCAAGAAACTCTTCAATTTGGTTTAATAATTATCTGCTTTCACGATTTTATAATCACAGCTCTTGTGAAAACACATGCTCTTGAATTCTGAATTGCATGTTTGTATTATACTTTAAAATTTGAACATCTGAAACTTTATTTCTCTCCTAAGCACCTTAGTGGCTTATTTAAAAGTACTCATGGTTTCAGAAAGTACTGTGGACTTCTAACCATGATTTCTGCTGGCTGTTATGTTATAAAATTATTTATTAATGAGAAATTGTCAATGTAGGTATTTGTTGTTCTTCTTTTGTGCATGTATATCAGGTGGGTAAGAACATCCACTTAATTTCTACAAGAAGAGAGCATTAATCAAAACATTTGGTAGTGTTGCCTAAAATATTTTTAAATAAGCATCTGTTTGGAAAGGCATACAGGTAAACTGTCCAGGTGTTTTTCAGAGTTTCTTAGTCACAACATTGCGCTCATCTTTCCAGCTGAGCTTCCTGTTTAGATCGTGCTGAGAAAATAAAAGTGCTACTTTACATTCACCATCCTTTTATTAGCAGTGAGGAGGAAAGGTTGAGGAACAATCTTTGCCTAACAAGTGGCATCTGAGAAATGCTACGTTTTTGGTTTTTTTTGAACAAGATCACGTTACTTACAGTTTCTAAGCAATACTTGAACAGTAAAGCTGAAGTTTTCCAGCAAGGCAAGCATACAGTTTTTTGATGATGACTCCAGTGTATTTCAAATCCACTTTAAGACATAATTATCAGCTGTCATCTGGAAAAATGCTGAGAAATTGGTTCAGCATTAAGTAAAGAGAGCTTGTGATATCTACCTTAGAATTAACAATCTAATATTCTCCCACCCCAGCATCTTGTGGCTGTTCTTTGTGCTTTTGTACTTAACAACAAAAAGAGGAGTTTGTTGGTTTGTTTTGCTGCTGTATTCTGATTTGTAAGGGAGCATTCAAAAATTCATTTGCTCTTTAACAGTACATTTCTTCTCTCAATAGCCAACT
Organism: Pipra filicauda; assembly: GCF_003945595.2. Taxonomy (NCBI): domain Eukaryota; kingdom Metazoa; phylum Chordata; class Aves; order Passeriformes; family Pipridae; genus Pipra; species Pipra filicauda. Next base: position 2,949,864 of record NW_024104310.1, read on the forward strand.
ACTCCACCAAGCCAAGGGAGGCCTGATTCACCAGTTTATGCTAATTTGCAAGAACTGAAAATATCTCAGTCTGCACTTCCACCACTACCTACAAGTGCTCCGGTCCAAATAAATGGGGAATGGGAAACCCATAAAGATACGACAGGACGCTGTTATTACTACAACAGAGGATCACAGGAGCGAACCTGGAAACCTCCACGGTGGGCCCGAGATGCAAGCATTAATAAAGGGGATCCCCAGAGCCATGCAGATCATGAGGTAGTTCCTTCTGAGATCACAAGCATTGAGATTGTAATGCATATGAATGCTCTTTTGTTGTGGAATTTGGTATCTCTGAGTTTCAAGGTGTCAAGGAGTGTCTTAGTTTCTCTTTTTTGTTATGTGTCTTGGTATGAAGTAGTCAGCAGTTTCACTCTTCAGTTACTTTTGTGTACAAGAATGTGTACATGAACTGTGTACAAGAGTACTAAGTTGTAAAAATGCCTGTAAAAACAGCTCCTCAGCAGGTATTGCAGGTTTTGACTAAATTATCTTCAGGCCATAAACATCTTTTTTAGATATATCAATGGATTTCTTTTCATTACATAAACATATTGCTTTTGGGAAAGCTTTGCTGCCAACCTTGCTTAATAGAGAGTTGAAGCTTACTGTGAAGTTATTTGTGTTAAAAGATAATTTTGGATAATATTTGAGGTGTCAATTTATTCTGTGCAGCCAGTTGGTAGGGAAAGCCAGACAGTGATGTCTGTTTATCTGAAATGCAATGGTTCAGATTAAGCAAAGGAATAGTTGTGAGTTGTATATTACTATTTAAATATGATTAAAATAGTGCTCTTGTGTTCAAACAGTACTTAGGTTAACCAGTTTCCTGATTGAAAGAAAAAACAAATACTTCTCAAGAAATCTTCTACACACTTCATTTTTATATACCCTTTTCAAATATATATAGTTTAGGTGGATTTTTTTCCTGGGCCAATATATTTATATAAACTATATATAGTATATATAGTTTATATATATATATATATATATATATATATATCTCCCAACTGTGGACTGATCAAAAGTTTTTGATTGCTGGAAGCCTGTCGTAGAAGTCTACCCCTGGAACAGTAGTAACAGAAACAGGAGAGAAAGAGAAAAAGGAAACCTTTCATTGCCTTTGGCGATGGTCTTCATAGTAGCCATGACATCCTCAAGCATTTAAATAGCCAAATTCTCTTGCCACAGGCTAATTGCAGCAATAGGTAAACAGGTGAAATGTTGGTGCCTTTCCCTTTAATATCTCTGGTGATGGTCTATTAATTTATCACTGACTGTCCTTTTGCTGGATAAGATTCTGATTTTAATCTGGATAAGGTGATTACTTTTTTGAGTAGTAATTCTCCTTGTAGTAAATGTAACTGGTTTTCTCATTGCCGTCATTCTTCCTTCTTTTCATGGAAGGTCTTGTAAGAATTCTTTCTTGCTTCCCATCTGCAAGTGATTCCTTTGATTCTTCCTCATACCTCTGTACCATTTCATCACATGGTTGCATCTTCAGAATGCTTGATTTTGTTAATTTTTTTTTTTATTGCCCGTAACATCTTTCAGCTCAATTCTTCTGTTTATTTGTGATGCTTGAGGTATCACAGATTGGCCTTCAGACTGTTATATCTATCAAGTTTTCAGTCTTTGTGAGACCAGTGGATGATAATACATGTTTTGATTTTTAACTAGACACTAATTTGTATTTCCAGTAGCATAAGCTCCTTAAGTAATTTGTGTCTTGAATGGATTATCAAAGTTTGAGTCTAGGGAGATACATGTTGCAAAGTCATCTCAATCCACTTACCAGCAGTCATGTGTTGATTTTGAAGCTGTTTTGGTTTTTGGTTTTGTTTTTTTTTTTTTTTTTTGATCTCCCTTCCCCCCGCTTGCCTTTTCTGTTCTGCATTTGAGATTGTACATCACACTCCACTGTTTGTGTTCCTTTTTGTTTTTGATCAAAACTTAAGATTTGGTCAAAAGTACTTAAAAAAAAAATAGAGTAAAGGTTGAGATCCAAGCCTAAGCTACAGTAAAATATAGGGCATCCCAAATTTTGTCTGATTGTGAAGAATTAGAGTAAATATGTCCTAATAATTAGTAAAACTAGATTTAATTTATTATAATAAAGTTAAGTTGTTTTTTACACTAGTCTGAGTTAGGCTCATTTAGTGATAAAAGAGTACATGCAGGAAGGTAAAATCCTAGTTGTATCTTTACTGGTTTGTCCTCAGAGGAACTTGTATCATATTAGGTAGCAAAATGTCAAGGTGATGTAAAAATGAGAACTTTGAATGATCACATATTCTAATATATGTGTAATATGTTAGAACATGAAATAGTTTATAGTCAGTCTTAGAACTTTATGGTTAGGAAATTGAATTTCATTGGCTAATTAAGAAGGGACAGAATTGCACCTAATTTGTCAAAGAAGTTGGTAACAGACATGGCACAAACAGTTGTAGCTTATGACAGTTGTATGGTTGTTATATGTTATATGGCAGGGATGTGGGAAAGCAGTGAAGTCCTATCGACACGGCCTCTAGGAAAGTGTATAGATTTTGGAATTGCAGATAAAATGTATTAGAGGTAGTGATTTCCTAAGGTATTTGAGGAAGGAGTGCTTAACAGTAACTAGGAGAAATTTGTCAAGTGAAGTGATTTAATTAAGTTGGACTGTAAAAGGAATGAGAATGTCACCATATCAGAGAAGGGCAAACCTCTAATACCCAGCTAGGAGGCCATAACATGAAGCAGACGTCAATAAATTACCCAACAAGCTATAGAAAAGCAAAGGAATTTCATTTAAATTCAAAACTACATTTAAAACATATGACCAAGGTGCAATTTCATTCCCTGTTTTTTTTTTCCAAAACAAACAAATGGTAATATAGGGATGCTAGCTTCTTTAGTTAATGTTCTCTATTATTTTCACTTTTAGAAGTAGTAGTGACTTTAAAAATTAGACTAGTTAAGTGATAGAAGAGAGACAGTAATTGTTCCTATTAAATGCATGGTGATGAACTGGTCTCCGCCCCCAAGAATTTTCCAGGTAAATGGAAAAAAAGCAAAGAAGTGATAATGTAGGGGACCATTTCAGTAATTCCCTTTAGTGTCACAGCAAGTTTCTTACAAGGTGAAAGGTTGGGCAATTGTCTGCTTAAGATGGCTTTATTTAAGTGTGATGTAGTATAATTGGGGATGGGACTGGGGAAAAAAGCATGGATCATACTTAAAAAGCATATAGGCAGTTAATACAGAAAAAGTGTTGAAAGTGAAATTGAAAGCTGTTGAATGTGGTTTGGCCAGCATTCTCTAACCCCTGTCGATGCAGCTCTAGCAGTTGTTCCTGCTAGCTGAGCGACAAGGAATGCCTTGGCTTGGCAAGCTTTGTAACAGCTCAGGAATTCTGTTGAACTTTAGATCTGCAAAGGTACAGGACATGAGTTAAACCTTGAAGCATCTAAATATCATTATGTGGATGCCTTACAGATAGACACATTAACAGTCATTCTTACTGAACAGCAGTTATTTTTCTAGGAGAATTTTCATTTTTAGGTCTTCTGTTTAGTTTTACATGTGTAGGGTGTTTCTTCAGTATAGGAGTTGCTTGGAAGGGGCAAATACAAATGCAATATATCATTACAATGATAGTAATAATAAAAATGTCCAAAGTCTACTAGTTTGACCATATGGCAATGCAATTAATATTTAACCATTAAAACAAGGTAAACAAAATACATGTATACAATATCATTCATTCACCTTTGAGCCTGCGCAGTGGATTTTTTAGGTGAGACGCAGCATGCGCGGAACTGGACCCACCCTTTAATCCTAAGGTTCATCTGCCAGGGCCAAGCGAGTTTGGACGGTGGCAGCGAGGTCCTTAGGACATAGGTTTAATTAGAGTGACCTTCTCTTAGATGGATGGCCTTACAGGGCTAAGTGAGCTCCATCTGCCTGGGTTTGGAATTAGAGTTGTCCTTCTCCTAGGATGACTGCCAGAAGGCTAGCGAGCTCATCCTGCCCATGTATACAATATAGTTATCTTATAAAACAGTAGTTCAAGTGGGGCCAATATCAACAACTCCTCAGTCTTAATTCTGCAAGTATAAAAATGGGACTGAAGACTCCCCATAGTGGTTAGAAATTGGCACATCAGAATTTCTCATTATCCCCTGTGCAAGAGAGGTAGCGTTGGTAAATCCATAGTTTACATGCTCACGTTCTGTAAACTGTGGAGGGCACTTAAATTTTTTTCATGTTCCTTTATTAATGATCTGAAAATGTCCTGTGGGTTTTGCTGTGCTTGTTAAGCTGGCTCGTGTCAGTGGAGGGAGTTTGTCACACAAGTGATAAGGTACTCAGAAAAGTACCACCAAAAACCTGTGTAGTAATCATTTGGAAATGTCACTAAACGTGTAGTTTCTAAACCCACTGACTTTTAAAAACCGTTTCTGATAACTGAATATTTTTTTGTAAGATTTAAGTTCTTAGGAGAGGTTTTTTCCTATTTAAAACTGAAATCCTGTTGTTCTCCTGCAGTCTTCTCCTTACAGTTTTTCTCAAAACTCTTATGCTAGTGTTACTGAACAGTAGTCAGTATTTTACTGCTGTAGTTTCTGAGTAGCAGGATGTTCCCTCTGAAGTGTTAATGCCTCCTGCTAGCTGAGGATCCAAGACACTGTGAAAGGCAATCTACATTGAATTCCTCAGGAGACCATGGCATAGAGATATTATGGGAGATGAAAACAAGGAGATTTTTTTTTGATGCACAGAATGGATGCTTAGACTAAGACTACAATACATTAGCAAGGAGACGAACAAGGTTTACAAGGAACAGAAATTATTTGACGTTTGTGCAAAATCTTTTTTCTGTATTGTGCACGTCAAACTTGTTCCACACATTATAATTCACTTCTATCTTCAGAGAATAATTTTGCATCTCAACTAGCTATGTCTGGTAGAAAGCCTTGCTTTTGCATTGCTCTTTGTCACGTGTGTAAGAGTTGAAAAAAGGACAGTGGAAATTCCTGGTATTTTAGGATGAATGGCTCAAGTACTGTGAAGTGTGGGGGCATAAAAAGGTGCAACTGGAGTTTCAAGTTGTCCTTAATGATAATTGTGTTTCCAAATGTATTTGAGAAACAAGAAAGGATTTAGGTATGAAAGTTGTGATATTGCCAGAAAACCAAGTTAGCAGGTATCCCAGGTTTTTTGAGGCAATGCAGATTACCAAAGCTAACTCTCTTCATCATTCAGTAATGTTAATTTGTACGAATAAGATTTAGATAAGCAAAAAACCCCGGAGTTTAAATTTGAGTAGACGAAACTTGGTATAGTGGAAATAAAAAAAAAGATGGATCAGTATAAACCAGTTGTTCTGAATATACTTTGAATTGTCTGTACTGTGAAAATGCATCTCATTCTCTGATGTAAGATATAAAATGTGAACTCCCTGAATTCATTACTATTCTCTTTCTAGTCAAATAATCTTTGATCTTTCAGATTTTAAAGCACTTTCATTCTCAAAACTGCCTTATATGTTTCTGACTACTTGTAGCATCTTTCATCAGAAGAAAACGACCACAGTTCTTGTTACAGCCAGTCAGATAGTCAGTATGGTTCTCCTCCAAAGGGTTGGTCAGAAGAGTTGGATGAACATGGTCAAACCCTATATACCAATGACTATACTAATGAAAAGGTACTTTTTCTTTCTTCTCATCACGTGTTCTAAATCTTTTCCACTAATTCACTTCTAGAAATGAAATCTGCATTTCCAAAAGTGAAAAGCATTCCTCAGGAGTATCTCCTTTTGTTTTCTTAAATATGCATGAAACTTTAGCAACTGAACTGACTTTTTTTTGTATGTATGTTCTTTGCTATCTAAAAAGTTTTCTTATTTCCAGTTGCATATTAGATGTTATTAAATGAACATATTATGTATAGTTGTAATTTCCACCCTCCCCCATCCTCCTGGTTGTACTTCAGGAATGAACTTCTTGCTGTCCTTTCAGAGCTGCTCTTGTCTACATAGACCGTCCAGTCAGGATGGTTTTGAACTGAATATAATATAATACAACTTTATCAGTTTCATGATTTCCTTTATCAGATATTTTCGATACTGCTTTCAGATTTAGACAAACTTTGTAATTAAACTACAGCCTTATCAGCAGATTTGTGCTCTATTCTTATTGTCTAATTGCTACAGACAACTTACTGTTATTCTGGGCATGTCATAAGAAGTTCTCCCACATAGGATAACGAACAGTAGTTGCCTATATTTGCAAAGCAGTCCATTTTTCTAATTGTTGACTAAAGTTGCATTTTGTTTTTTTAAACTTCAAAAGTATTCACTGAAACTGTCCTTTTTAATCGTATTATAGCACCACCTCTTCTCCAGTTGAAGTATACAAGTTTTATTTGCAAGAAGTTTTTAAATAATTGAGTTTTATCTCAGTTTTGGAATTTTATCCTGTTTAATCTGTTTCTGATGAACATCTGTAGAGAGCGTACCTCTGTTCTAGCAAATATGCTGACATTTTTTTAAATTGCACTGGGATTGATAGAGAACAGTGTTTCTTATCACATTTTATTGGAAGATGATTTTGTGAAACTTGCTTGAGCCAAGAGCCTTGCTGTGAGTGTTTCTGTGCGTATTTTTCTGCAATATTCTTGTAGATTTTTGCTCATCACAATTCTTTCCTTTCTGCATGAGCAGTCCCAGTTGTCATGGGTTTACCTCTTTGATTGTAGGAGTTGCTTGTAGAGGTTACAGGAATGATATTGTCTTCGTGTTTTATCAAGGAACTGCATCTCATGTTCCCATTAATGTTTTTTAAAAGTTGTTCAACAAATGCATATATCTCTTAAATTATCAGCAGTTGCTGACTGAGCTTCTTGTAATTTTATGTATAAGATTCTGACACGGATGTGATGGAAAGATTGTGCCATCTTAATATATATGCCATCTTAAAAGAATATCTATTTATCACAATCTCTTGTATGATATTGCAGGACTGTTTTCTGAGGAGTTACAGAAAGAAAAGATGTTAATGAACCCAATTCAGGATGTTGTTCTCATTGCAATCTAACCTTAGTTAATTAATGTAGGTTGTGCATTAGACACTGCTGAAGTGGATGGCACTTTATTAAAAATTAACTTTAAATCTCAGGTCTCAGAGATTTTGTTTCAACTGTCACTCTGATTACATTTTGTATCATCACATTTCTTTCTGCAGTGGATAAAACATGCAGATGAACAAGGTAGACCATACTACTACAGTGCTGATGGTTCCCGATCAGAATGGGAGTTACCTAAGGTGAGTGACCTAAAAAAGAAACTTTAACAACTTGGGACTTTCCCCTCCTCCTGAATACATGTTCTATGGGGCCTTTAATGGTACTTATTCACCACAAGAGGACTTAAATATTGCACTTTGTTGTTTATTGCATTTTTGTGTAATTTTTGATGGTGAAGAGGAAAAAAATATACTCGAGGACATGAAAAATGGATGTATGTAATAATTCAGATGTCAAAGGAGATCTTGTATCTCTGCTGAACTGAGCTTTTCATGCAAGGCTGCAGAATAATATCTGTGATTTTGCTGTGATAAGAAAACCTTTATAGGAAAAAAGAAATTTTTTTTGCTGAAAAATGTCCCTGAGAAACTGGTCTATTTTTAGTAGCCTTCTAAATGCTTGTAAGACAACTGTTGAAAAACAAAAGTTTCAGCAGAGTTCTGTGGTATCTTTGAGGATGACACAGTTTCACAAGATTGTGTTCTGGTATTTATTAGTTTTGTAATGAAAATAAAAATTTGTAGAGAAGTGACAGATCTAGGGACACTTGGTAGTCTGAAGGTGTACCTAATACTATTTCATTCTCATTTTCACTTTGAAAAACTATAGGGCGTTTGTCATAATGATATTGTTGTATACATCTTTTCTCCTATTAGGATGCTTGTTCAATCCTACATAGTAAGGTGTGGCCAGTAAAAAAATTGTGTTTCACACGGACTTGTGTGCATAAGTGTATGAAAGAGCATGTTTCTCCATTATTGTTTCATCAGTACAAAAATCAGTGTCCTAAGTCACTTTCACTTTTAAAGGAGCAACCTTAATAGATAGTGCTTTCATAATATTTGTGAGAAAATATTTACATTAAAGTTTGAGTGAAGTTAAATACTAAGCTGTTTTGTTATGTTAGTAGAAGAATTTGTATCTGAGTCACTGAAGAGTTGAGTTGGGTTTGGGAATTCTCCTATGTTAGTCTGACGTTAGATAACTTAAATTTTGTAACATGCATAAATGTAACAATATAATCTGTACCTATTGGTTTTAAAAGCTATGTAGCTATTGCTTTATTATCAGATTTATTAGACGTCTGAAAATCTGATAGACCGGGTTTCACCAGAAGCAATTATTGGTTCAGTATATATAAATGAAGTTAATTTTGGGGAAAAATTCCGCATGACTTCTGTAATGCGGAATGTTTTGACTTGGAAGAAACTGGTTTTCATTAAAATGGATTGAGTTTGGATTTGAGCTAAATAGCAAATTGCCTTTAATCCAACTAGAATAAGTCACAAAGATAATCTAGTACTGTTACCTGTGTCTTATTAGTATTTATTCTAGTATTTATTAGTGCATGCTATTTTAGTGATTCTAAAAAAATCTGAGTTCTGTTGTATTAGCAGCCACCTCCAGAATGAAACATAGCCTTTGGTTTGGAATTAGTGATCTGATATGCTTTAGTTCTTGTTTATATGAAAATCATCACATATTACTGTTACAAATTTTCCTTGAAAATTATTTCTTATTATTCTGTGGGCAGAATGTACTTTTTAATTCCTTCTTGAAACTAGTAAATCTTGGCTGGCAGCAAATGTAAGGTTAACAGAAGAAAATGAGCAGTTGACTCTTAGATTCATGATCCAAGAGCCTATGTATTTCCAGAAATCCTTAGATTTTAACTTTAAATGCTGTGGAATAGATTAAATATTTCAACAAAAGATTTTGGCTAGTTTATATAGCTATATATTTGGAGATGTTATTCCTGTAAGTAATTAAGTGTGATTGAAGATTAGTCTCAAAGATCTTGCTGAAGCTGGCTCTAAACGTACTTAGAACAAATAAATTGGAAAGACAATGCAGACCACAAAACTACTTTGAAGAAAAATAATCTATATTGAAAACTCTCATGAGTAATGAAAGAAAACCATAGAAACACTTTGGTGTTATAACACTTGCTTAAATGAAAAGTAAGTTACTAGGAAAAAAACCCTACTCTTGGTCAGTTTTAGATCCCAGTGTATTTAGCTCAAATATTGCCTTCCAAAACTTGTGAAATAAAGTGATGGAATAGCAGGTCATGTAGTGCTGTTAAACCAGAAAAAGAAGATAATCCTTTTGTTAGATGGTTCTTAATAATCTGAACTTCTTTAGAACTAAAAATGGTTCAGAGGTTTCTGGAAATAGCACACTAGCTGAGCTAATACTGTGACATTAAAAATCTTCATGGTAATAGCATTAACTGTAAATGTGCACATGCTCGGGAATAACACAGTATTCTTGTACGTGTGTTAAAAATTATGAGGGTATATGTTGGGAAGGGAGGGCAGTTACAAAACAAATTACTTTAGACAGTCTCACAGAAAGCCCTCCAGTCATGTGAATTTAAATAACATCTAGGAATAGCTGAATGCCTCTGGCTGAAAACGATGTTTCAGATGGAGTAGCTTTGACAACTGCTGCAAAGTCTATTAAGGCTCATGATGAGTGTGACCCAGCTTTCTGTAGTGGAAGAGAAGAACATAGTGAATTAATCTTTAAAATGGGTAATAATATTTTAACCATAGTCTCTACTACATCTTGCAAAAAGACTTTGAGTTTTCTGCTATGCAGCATTCTGTTGGTTTTTGCCAGTTATTAGAAAAACCCAAAACAGCCAAACAACAAAAAAAACAACAAACCAACTAATAAAAGTTCATTCCTGTGCAGATCACTATGATAAAATATTTTTATTTCCTGTGTAGTGAATGAACAATACCTAAATCATGCTGAGAAGGGCTACAGCCCTATTCCAGAAACCTAGTTTTCTAATATGAGTTTTATGACTTTAGCAAATGAGAAATCTGTATTAAGGGTGGGGGTAATTAAATTGATCTCAGGAGTGAGAACACTCTTAATTTCTAAAGTTTTTAAAAAAGTTAATCTATCAAAATGACAAAAAAAGTGAGGAAAGCTATGTAATAAATAATGAAAAATAGCTCAAAGGGGAATTAGAGAGGACAACCCAATAAAAAGTAGAGATCAAAGATCTCTCTGATTTTTTAAAATGCATTCCTAAGCCGATACCTACCCTCCTCTGAGTGAGCTTTCTGATCCGAAAGTAGCCTTTGAAAGAAAATAAATGTATACTATAATCCTCTGGAGTGAACTCATAGTTTTAGTGTTGATATTTACAGACTGTGACATTGCAATTGCATGTTTGCTTCTCACAAGTGCCTGCAGCATTAGCTCCCCTTGCTGTATCCACAGAGGAAGCAATAGGTGGAGGAGCTTAATTTTTAGCAGTCTTAATGGACCAGCACTCTGTTAATTCACTCTGTGCACTGTCAACATGGGGTATGAGCTCAGGGACCTCAGTTTCTGGTACGTGGGGAATGATTTTCCTGTTGGAGACCCGAATGCTGTCAGACAGAGCATGCTAGCTGAAAAAATGACAGTAAAACATGATGCAGGTCATGTCAGGAAGATATCACAAAATTATATGGTGAAAGGAAATAAAGATGTGAACATGTAAAGAGGGCTTGGTTGTCTTCTGGTAAATTTGTCTTCTAAGCTGTGCTGCTCCTTTTGAGGTTACAAACTGTGTGTGTTGGCAGTTGTATCTACTGCAAGTCGGTGTACTAGACAGTATCATTGGCAATACTGAATCAGCTTCACATTCTTGTCCTAAAATTTTGGACTGCTTGGTGGAAGTTGAGACAATCTAGCTGGTCCAAGGATCTAAATTGTTTTTGATGACACAAGTGGCACAACAAACCTGCAATAAGTATGAGAAGACAGATTTTTTCCCCCCCTTTTTCCTTTCTCTTTAATATGTATATTTGTACTCACAAAGCCTGGCCTGGTCTTCCTCATTTGTCCTGGTGTTTGGTGGTTCCCACCTGCCTTCCCTCTTCCCAGATAAGATGAGGGAGGAGGGGAAAGTGCCCCCAGCTTTTGCTTAGGCAAGCAGCAGGACCTGTGGCAATCAGTGCTGACTTAGAGCTGCTCATCAAAGATGAGCAGTCTTGGTGATCCTGAGGATTAAAAGGTGAAGCAATGGGCATCCAAGACAGCAAAGCAAACAAAGCAGGTTATCCAGAGGTGTCTTTCAGTCACTTGTATGTTAGAGCTAGAGCTTCTTGTCCCAGGGGTCTCTTCATTATGTGTGGGTTCTGTTCCTTCAAGTGCAGCTGATGCCTCCAACTGCTACCACTCAGGCATCCTATGGCATAGAATGAGGAATCACTTTCCCTAGAGAAGGAAAGGGAATGAAGTCCTTAAAAAGATAGAAGTATTTCTTATTTGCTTATGTAGGTAAAAAAAAAAAATTATTACTGATTTAGTTGATAAGAAAAGCATAAGCTGTAATGTAGGTGTTTATAACAACACAAAAAAAGTTTGTTCAAAGCCAATGACAGTAGTAGCACTAGAAAGTTGTTTTGTTCTGAGGCAACATTTAATTTTTTTGAAAAAAAAAAAAAATTCTGTTTCAGACAGTGTATTGGGACAACTGCCAATAACATATGAGGTGCTAAAGGGTACTAGGGTAGCACAATAATTTTTTAAATGCTGCTGTTTTGATCACTGATTGCATGAAGGTAAAATACTTGACTTCAGGTCTTTACTGACTTTCAGTACCCATTGCTTCCCAGTCTTTTTTCCCTTCACTCACCCAGTTCCTTTCATCTGACTGAGAATTCATCAACACAAACCAAGAAGAATATTTTTTCTTTCTTAAAGCTGACATATCTGTGTCATCTCTGTAAGAATGGGGACAACTGCTACAAATAACTTGGAGGTGTTACGTTTATTTCAGCCACAATTAGGCTGGGACAGAGCCTTGAGCCATGCCACGTATCAGGTTAAAATTAAATATAAATCACTCAGCCAGTTGAGAAGGTTAGTAAATTTTATACCAAGGCAAAGAAAGCCTTTACATAGACAGTGAAGGTATTGAACAAATTCAGCAATGAAAAGAATACTGTGTGACCTAAATTTGTACCACTGATGTCCTTAACCTACATCAAGAGCTGTTACAAGAAGATGTCTGTTTTACTTGGTATGTACATTCAGAGAATGAATAAATTGCTCACGTGCTCACTTAATGATAGGAGATGCTCCCAATGAAATGGGGAACAAACTGAGGTTATGATGGGTTCGTGTGATGTGACAAATTTGAATTTGTGGAGGATTTTCAAGGAGCATAAGTGTGTATATTTGGAGTTGTGTGCCACATTAAAAAAATGCTTTAGAATTTGGAGAATAACATTGCACCCTAAGAAGATGCTATTAAGGCACATGGCTGTAGCAGAGATTATTCTGCCAGTCAATGTGTAGTCTTGGATGGGTCAGTTTTATTGCAGTGTAGGGCCCTTGCCTGATCTAAAGATTACCCCAAGACTTAGGCCTAGAAAGCCTTCTTAGGGTTATGTAAAAACAAGATTTCATGCGAGGGGAGGCAAGCCCAACCTAGTTGCTTATTTTTGCTGGTAAACAGTGGTAAATATTGTAAAATGCATGTGGGAGAGACAGCAGTTCCTCTGCAGGTGGGTGTCCTGTAGAGGGTCAGTAAGTGAATCAGAGCTGAAACTGTTCTGCAAGGGCTTTTTGAACTAAGATTGAGTCAGAGCAGACCAAAGAGTTGAAGGGTGGTGTCATCCAACCTGGTGAGGCTACTGGCTCTGGCTGCTTCCCTCTAGCCAGTGGACTCTGCCTGGTCTAGAGGATGGAGAGTTCTGTTGGACAATGTGGAGTCTGGAGCAGTCTCTGAATCTCACTCTGATTCTCCTTGAAGATCACAGATCAGTTCATGTAATTTAAAAGTGGAGGCTTGTCTTGACCCAGAAATATATAAGGTTTTTATTTCCACATCACTTCCCCCCACAACCTTGCCAGTTTTACTATTTATAATGAATAAAACAAACAAATGAAAAACAAACCCTGCATAAAGATCTGAGCAAAAGATGTTTACTTGAAGTCCCTATTGTGAGGAAAATGGGGCAAAAATGTCAAATGTTCACTTTAAAGACTTGTCAGTTTACTAACACTGTATCACCAATGCAAATTATTTAAGCTGCTAAGATGCATATAGCTCAGTGTTCCAGAGTTTTTAGCAGAGCTTTGTTGATGAGCTTTGCTTTCTTGTTAAATATGTTTAATAGAACTTGAATTTTGTATTACAAGTCCTTTCTCCTTCAAGATGGTGTTGTCTGTTAGATAAGTTAACTCCTGATGTCTTGTGATAGTATCAAAGGCACCTTTTAAATATAAAACACCTGTAATTAGGCTTATGCCCATATCCTAACATAATTTAAGTCTATGTTGAGATATGGGCACATATCTGAACGTATGTTAGGATATGTGCCCATATCTTAGCATAGACTTAAATTCAAGATACATTACTTTAAAATACATCTTTGTTTAAACTTCAGTTCCTCAGGTTACTCAAATGGAAAGCGCACTGAGGATTTCCATAAATAATGTACACCAGTGTCACTAAAGTGTAAATCTATTTCTGAAATAAGAAGTTCTGTTTCACAGCAAGAAATGTATTTGAATTGCCTACTTAAATAGGTTAGAGCTGCTGCAGGGAATAATGTTTGTTGCAGCCATTTGTGACTTAGACATAGTTTCACTGAAAATTGTTTAGATTTTAGTTGTAGTACTGATGGGCAATTTTGTTGTAGATTGCTCAGCTTGCTGCTGCAGTTTGGGCTGTGGGAGCATCTGCAGAGTGGGTACTTCCATAACAAGAAAGTAAGCCAGTATTAGGGCCCTTGCAGCATGAATGATGGTTCAGCTTTTGATTTAACAAGGAGACTAACAGAGAGTTGCTTGAAACCTCACTATTGTAAGGAAGCATGTTGCCATGTGAGTGTAAATGTGCTGAACCCAGTACAAAGGCAGTGCAGGCTCAGAAGTGAATTTCTGCAGTGACAGCCGATACATTTGTTGTACATGAGCTACCAACTTTTATTCTCAGTACTGCAAGATCCATTCACCAGGGAGTATTTTTCTCTCTTATGCCTATTGAAATAATTTAATGAAACATTAGAGTTATTTAGCTTTTAAGCATCTGTTGACTTATTGGAGCATTAGCTCTCTTCATAGTGAAATACAAAGCTAACTCAAGCATCGTGACTACCATGGCAGTAGTAATGCTGGTTCTTTATTTGGGCAATAAATATAACTATTATGCAATTTAGCTTAGATTTAGCATTTATGTTGTTCAGGTTAAACCTTGGCATGCTTTGTTGTTATATGCAGGTATAGGTTATTCTGTCTGAAGACCTGAGGCTCTGAGCTTACAGTAGGAATCAGTAGCAAAATCATAGAACTCGGTGTGCTTGCGAAGATTATTGCTTTAGCCTTCTCAGATAAAAGGGGCACTTGACTTTTCCTTGTTACTTCTTACCTGGTGGATTCTAGTGCTTTACAGGACTCCAGAAATGCTGCCTTAAATTTCTTTCTGTGTGTAGATTTTAGTTTGATAATGACTAGAAAGAATGAGATTTTTTTTAATGACTTAAAAACCCATATGCTGATGTTGTCTTTTCTTGTTTGCATTTTAAACTTTGTTTAAAATATTTTTAGAACTTTTTATAATGTATTGATTGTTATGATGTAAAATGTCAACACTAGTAATGATAAGTATGCTACAGTTCTGAGATCTAATTAAACGCTGTGCTCTTCTGATGACCTTCACATTTTCTCAGTCTCTATATCTTTGCATGAGTTACTAGAAACCTATGTTATGGTGAATACAGTCTGTCCTTGGCTGTTACAGCTCTAATAAGTCTTAAAATTATTTCCTGCTAAATATTTATTTTCCGTGCTTATAGAATGTGTAGATTTGTACGTTGTGTGTTCGTTCCACACCAGAAAATTCTTTTATAAGTACTTTGGTGTGTTTATTCTGAAAAAGCAAGTCCTCACCCTCAAGTTTTCTCTCCTAGATATCCCAAATCTTTGGGTTAAAGAGGGTTATACCCAGGCAATTTTAAGAATTTAAGTACCGTACTGCAGGATAATAGGGTTTTCTTTTTCTTACACATGAACTGGACAGGTGCTATAGTACTGTCAGTGCAATATGAAGAGTGAATGATTAAATCTTATATTTATTGTGATTTCTTGGTGGTTCTCAATACCCTGTTGGGTTGCAAAATCAGCAGTAAGCTCTTGCACAAGAAATCGAATATCTCTCTGCCAATGGAGACTTATCCCAACAGGCCAGTCTTAGTTACTGCTGCAAAGAGGACTAAAGGAGAACGGAGAGTTCTGAAGACCAAATGCAAAATAAAGCCAAGGCTGTTTTCACATCCTTGGTGATAGTAGGAATCTGAAAGTTTGCACTGTTTAGGCATGAGTGGTATGTCCAAGTCTTGTTTGCATGAATCAGATTCTACTTACACTTTTATTTTTCTCTTCTTTAGTATAATGCTTCACCACAGCAACAGAGAGATATAATAAAGAGTAGGAGTCTGGACAGGAGGCTACAAGAACCAATAGTTTTAACAAAATGGAGGCACAGCACAATTGTGCTGGACACCAACGACAAGGTAGGAGCAAGTTCAACAGCATGCTGAAATACCAGCTGTTTCTGATGTGTGAAGTATTTAATGTAACAGAAATGAATAAGCATGAATTCCTGAAATTTCATTTGTATGTTTTCTTGTATCGTGTACAACGTTCAGCAAAACCAAGGGCTGTTCAATAACTTTACTACTGTTACTTTGTGAATAGTAGCTCTTTTCTTGTTGTCCTTGAAGTATTTTAACTAGTGTTAGTTCCGGGGTTGGCATGTACAGCGATTTTACTTATGACTGGGAATTTCCCAATTCAGTTTAAGCTATGAATTGTAATTAGGGTTTGTATTTGAGAATTATGGATGTGGGCAAGACTCTTCTGTAAGGTATAGTGATGTTTCAAGCCTGAATGTTTTAATTGTAAGAAACACCAAGTAGAAATACACTTGAAAGATTGCAGACGAATAATTGAAACATACATAGAATTGAAATAAAAGTTGCATTTGCTAAAGTAAAAACTATGACATAAAGATTTAAATAGCAGTGTTATATAGTGTATTTATCTTTTTAATGATGGTTCCATTGAGTGCCACTGTAATATCTCGAGGAAAGAGGAAAAGCTGTGTGTGGTTATTGCAGAGTTTTAATGTTGTTATTGAAGGGCAGACGATGGTACTGAAAGTGCTGAAATGCTTGGCTTTGATCCTGTCCAGAGCTGAGCTGGTGTTTAGTCTGAAAAGAGCTGTGGGTCAGTAAAAACAAAAGCTGTTTTCTGCCCCTTTTAGATAGTCTGTTTTGGGCTGCACAGTAACAGATTCTGCTTAGACCAACAAGGAGATGGAGCCTCTCTCTCCCTTGTTTCTCCCTCTGCCTGTCTCTCTTCACTTTGACTTTTGTCCCAGCCATTTCTGCTTGTGCTGGGACATTCTCCTCACCCACAGGCAGAGTTGATGTGAGCTGAGGAGAGAGGAACTGAAATGGGTGGTGTAGGGTGGTGAGTTGCTGGTTTCTTTACTTCACTGCAGTCTGAACCAAGATTCATGGAAAATGAAATACTTTGTCATGCTGAAATATTAGTACAGACTACTCAGAATGAGATACCAGGAAATGGCATTGTAAACTCCATTTTCCTAAAGATACAAGAAAAAATGAAATGAATGTAGATTTGGGAGTGTAAGGAAAAGCCTGTGAGTGGGCTTGCGTAATCGCAGATGTCAAAAGCAAATTTAAATGGACAAAACACAGTAGTAGGGATCTGCTACTCAGAACTTTACTTGCTTGGCTTGTTGTTTCCAGTACATTTTCATGGACTTCCTTTTCAGGAGTTGACTTAGGTCTTCAGAATAGGATTTATTGGATTTGATCTTGAGCTTTTGAGTTGTCAGTTTAGAATATATCCTATGTGGTGTTTAGGAGGCAGTGGACCATGGTTGGCTGGGGAGTTTGCACCTGTACACATTAGCTTAGCTTGAGCGATTCTGAGATCCCGCTGCTGCTCCTTTCCCCTCCTCCTCCTCCTCTTCCTCTGCCTTACACATCCTTCTGTACTCAGTGTGTGTTGTGGCATTGCATGAGGGACAGCCTAGATGGAGCCCTGATAAATCAAAACTGAGTAGACACTTCTAGCTTCATGTGCAGTTTATGCCTCACAGGTATGAACAATTTTTTTGGAGGTAGCTTAAAGTTTTGGCTTTGCTTTTAAAGTAAAACTTTTTAATTCTTGGCATAAGATTTACTTCTGTTTTGAAAAGACCTTCATGTAGTGGTGCACTGAATGAAGAAGCTTTTGTAACACATTGAATAAGTGGAGCTGTTTACTTTTCTTCAAGTTGCAGTGTTCAGGTATAAAGAACTTGAACACAGTGAAGCAAAGATGAATGTGTATAAATCCTAAGTTTAATAACCAAAAGAAATTGTATACGTCAGCCTTATTTGTAAAGCCTAAGGCAGTAGGCTTACATTCCTTTAACAGCTTCAAAGCGTGTAGGCAGCATGTATTTTTTAATGGTAAGGAGACTTATAGTTCATATAAAGCACAACATTAATGCTTTGAGAAAGTTAAACATATGTCGTGGAACATGAAACTGTTTTGTGGAAAGACAAATAATTTTTAGTGCATTAATGTACCTGTTTTATTACCACTAGCGGGCACACTGTTAGTATATTTGCTTTAAATTAGTATGTGGTTTGTTACCATAAATACTGGGTTTCTTGTTCCAGAGTTGCTTACTGTGTGAAAGCTATCCCACATCCAGAATGAAATAGGAAGGAAAACAACTGGTATTTATCTGGGTAGGCACATGAACTGCGAGTTTGCTTTTTAGCTGACTGCTAGAGAAGCTATCTTCTTTTTACTTATTTTGTTTTCCTGGAAAAACAACACAACTCAGTTGTATGAAAATAGGCCATTCAAAAGAGTACTTGAAATGTGTCAGAGTGAAAGTATGGGTTGCTATGGCTCGTGAGAATTTGATGATACCAAACATACTTATTAACAGTTTATTGGCTGTGGCGCATATCTGTGTATACCCATCAGCTAGAAAATTTCATAAGCAGAGGAAAAAATACCTTCCTGGGAGGGACAGTGTTGCTTTTCTTAAACTGAACAATTTTTTTGACTTTGCAGACATCTGAAAATATGGAACTTTTAGGCTGTTCTTAGGAGTGCTAAAGCTCTCTGTTATTATGCTACTGAAAACTAGTGGGCTACTTCTGTAGGTAGATTTACAAGTGAATTTTAAAGCACAGGTTTGCAGAGTGTTATGTAATGCTGCAAAAGCAAACTGAATTTGGGAGAGTTATCAAGGGAGTTAAAAAGAGGGAGTGGGGAAAATGTGTTAATGGTGGCAGAGAAAGTGATGTTTTTCTTCCATTTGAAATTCTTTAACAGATTTTCAAGCAGCATATTTGTTCAAAGCAATCATTACTTCAGAGGAAATGCACATGCCTTCGGTTTTTTTGCTCCAGATGGGCAATTTTTCTAGTTTTCAGAGATTTAATACTTTATTTTTATAAGTAGTTAACATTTAGTTTAAAACAAAAACCCAAACCTCTAGAGATTTTTAGTGTTTGATTATAAGGAAATTAATGATCATGACTCACAAAAATTAATAGAATTGGTGTATGTTTTTCTACACATATAATGACTTATTATACTAATCTTATATTTGAGAATGTCATGAGTAATGAAAAGAAGTACTTTTTTTCCTAATGTATGAATATGTAAAAAGAGAGAGGGAGAAAGTATCTTTAGGGTTAAAAAAAAAAAGAAAATAATTGTAAGAAAAATAATAACTTATATTGACTATTTGAATTTTATAGGAATCATCAACTGCTTCTAAGACCAGCTTTCCTGAAAATGAGTCCTCTCCTTCTTCACCAAAGCATCAAGCCACAGTCAGTATGCAAAGTGTTTAAATAGATAAGTAGATGTTGTAGAAACTGGGCTATTCATGACTAGAGAATTGAGGGTAAGCCTTCTTGTTGTTGGGAAAAATAATGGGATAAAACAATTTGAAGGCTTTACATTTTAAAAGGAATGCTTTACATCCAACTCTACTTTCAGGAAAAAATGTAAATTTCTTCGGTTTAAATGCAATTTAGTAATACAAGATTGAATTAGAAATTCACCATGGAATAAAGTTATTTCTAATTATGTAGAACTTGGTTGACTTTCTCCAACAGTCACGTCTTCTCATCTAACATCTTGAGAGGTAAAAACAGAAACAGATTCCCCCTCTTCACAGTATCCCTCACTGTCAGTAGTCAGTAATAGTTTGTAGTATTTGATATCTCTAATTTTGACTTGATTCAGTCTCCTTAAAGAGACAGAGGACCTGGCATAAATAAACTCTGTCCTTTTGATTTAGTAAAATAATTAGTGGGTGAAAAACCCGTTATGAATGTTTAACGGATTTTTTAATATCAGTTTATGTTTTAAATGTTATTCCTTTTTTAACAGCAGGGAATAATTTAAAAAAATGAAGGTTTTATCCTTTTTATTTTGGAACTGTACTACAGCAGTATTGAAATAAGTAACTTGATCAATTTTACCAACCCTTTAGTAGGAACCTCAGGGCATTAAAGGCACAACTTCTCTAGTTTCATTCTTACTCTGCATGCGGGGGAATGGTTCTCTGGCTTATTCACGATAATCCATTCTTAGAACTCTTCAAACAGTTTTTCACAATAAAATAAACATTGTTTATTGAGCAAGCATAGTTGATAGCCTTACACAAAAGGAACTATTACTGCATGTGATCCAATTTCTTTAAATATGGCTCAGACCTTGCATTTCTAAACTTGTGTTTTTCAGAAAGGCTCACTACTACTCTAGATAATAGAAAAAAAAAAATCCATATTTTTTTTAACTATCACCTGGGATTTAAATATTCCAAAGAAAGCTGGTAAATTTTTGAGTATATTCATCCTTAACTTGCTTTCCACTTCTTTTTCCTGACTACATTAATTTTCCCGTTAGTACCCCCTAGTGTTGCTGCTAAGTAGGACATTATGATACTTTTTCTGAATAGCTCTTCTGTGGAGCATCCCCACTGGTCCCATCATGAGTAATTTATTAAAACCATAATTTATTTCAGAAAGTACAGGTTGCTCAGTCACTGTGAAAGATGGTGAAAGGCTGTTCTGCTTATTAAAGCCAAAGGCCAATGAAGATATTAATTGAGTAAGAGTAATAGTTATCATTGGACTGAAATAACATCTGATCCACCAGCTAAACACCTTTGTCCTTTAACATATCCTTTCTGTGTTTTATGTGCTGGGTCTGAAACATGTAGGTAAAATTTTTAAAGTTCATGAAAAACAGATCCGTGTCTCTGGTAAGAGTGTTGTCATGGTATTCCAGCGAAAAAAGGTTCTTCAATATAGTATTCTGCAGTCAGGGTCCACTTAAATTTGAGATTTAGAGGAAAATGCTGAAGAAGATTTATCTTCTGTTTTCATTTTATCTAGAATTGAAGTAATTTTTTTAAGGATAAAACTAATTTGGATACTTTCAGTATTTGATTTTTTCAACTAATAGCTTAGTTCATAAACGAAGTTAGAAGCTGTTACTGAAAAGGAATTGATTAAAAAAATTATGTAATATTCTTTTAGCACCATTGACTGGGATGACAGGAGAAAATGATAGTGATAACTCATCTTGAGATGATGGTATAAATTAATGGTTTTACTTTTTATCCTAGAATGCTTTTTCAAATGTTCCGTTATACTATTATTTTTGCACAGAAACTAGAAATACTCTCTCCACCTATTTGAAACCTGCAAACACCCTTTTTGTTCAGCAGTGTTCTTTTTCCACCCGTCACTGACTGATCTCCAAATTTTTTAGTGGGCATACTAATATAGATGGTTTTCATCAACAAGACATAACTAAGTAGTTTAAAATTCTAATATTTTCCTTGGGGATAGGAAAAAAAAAATCAAAGAAATGTTTCTCTCATCTATTTTTAACATGAATATGTTAGTATTTTCATGCATTTCAACCATGTTTTATTTAAAATATGAAATTGTGTTAAAATTACTTGAAGAATTTGTCAGGGAATTTAGGCTGTTTGTCAGCCTTTTTTAGTAAAGGACAAAAACACTAATGGGCTATTACACAAATAATTATAAATTTACGTTCATAATTTCCACTGTCTACTATCACAAATTATTTAGTTTGGCTTGTCCAAATAACCTAGGTCTTGATGAAGGAAAGCTTTTTACCCTCTGAATGGTAATGAGTACTTCCCCAGAGGAATTTTGGTTTTGCTCATCTCTGCATATTTAAATAGGCTTAAAGACAGTTTCTTGAAGTTATTGCATGGGTAGAGATGGCTCCTTGCCAGCAATTGATTATTTGGAGGATTGAATTTGGTGATGTGATGTTAATAGAATCAGATTTTCTTTTATATTTCTTATATCTTACTCTTATCTTACAGGGCCAAGAAAAGTATGGTTTATTAAATGTGACAAAAATTACAGAAAATGGGAAGAAAGTTCGGTAAGTCTTGGACTTCTAGAAGTGCAGGTGCTTAAGGTTTGTGTAAAGTCTTTTATGTTAGGACAGCATGCTGGGATTTGCAGCTTCTTACTTTTTGTCTGAATTTGCCTTAGAGGCTTTCCTGTAGGACACAGTGTTAATCTTATCCCGTGTGTTTCTCCCAGTGAGCTAAAGAAAATGGACTTCAGAGAGCCAGAGGCTCATGTATGCCAGGACTTCACACAAGGCAGGGAATTCATGAAGGTGTATTGAGGAGCTTTTTAAAATGAGATTGATCGACTGATTTAAGAGAAAATCCGTATAGGCTATAGACTGTCTTGTTCCTTGGATAGAATTGGGGTAAGAGGAGCTTTCAGAGTTTCACTCCATGTCCTGTTATTTCCAAGAAGTGTACATGCTATGTGCTCCTTAATTCTTCCTTCACTCTGCATGTGAAGGGTTTGAAGCAGTGTAACACCTGACATCAGTCTCCCTGTAGGTGATGAGTGACCTCATTTCCAACTTCCTTTCTCTGCCTCCCAGGCAGGCATTTGCACTAGAAATCATAATGTGTAATCAGATAGTGCTGGCTAACATACATTTCTGGTGTTTTGCAGAGTCAATGAAAAATACTGCATAAGTGTGACACATCCTCAGATTTAACTTAGGTTTACTTTTTGCCTTTTTTTTTTTTAATTTAATCTTTTAGATCTAATATTGTGTTACCTCTAGTTCAGTGTTTCTGAGACTTCTGGTACATGAAGGATGCTTTTCCTGAGGATTAAATAATCAACACCCAGCTGATATTCTAGAGCCACCCTGACCTAGTCCAGTGGAGCTGAACAGCACATCTGACCTCCAGTTTGGTTCTGCAGGGATGCTCCTAAGAGCTCAGTAGGACAGAGTGGACAGTGGCTTATGTAAGCTGCTGTTGGTGCAATATACTGTCACCATTTCTGTTGCATCTGTTGGAGTCACTGGTCTGGATTACTGCTGCTGTACAGAAAAATGCAACATGTCCACCCTGTCACTTTGAGAGCTGCTGAGTCATAATTTATGTTTGGGTAATGGGGATAGATATTCAGGGCTTGTCAAGACTTTCTTTTTTTTTTTTTTTAAATGACCTCAGGAGGACAGGTCCTCAGACATAAGATCAAATAGACAACTGAAACAACTCATTTGTTCTTTATTTCCTTAATTTTTTTTAGATTTTCAGCAAATATTTTGTTGTCAGTGTAAATGAGCTTATTACATAAATATGGGACACTTGCATTTGAGATGTGATCAATGAATTTCAGAATTGTGCAGTACTTTAGCATGATCTGTTAAGTACACATTAGGCTGAGCGGTCCAGATTAGCCCCTTTGAAATTATAATTGCATGGTGTTTCTCCTGGTGAACTGCTTCCACTACTCTAATTAGCTTTGTTTGATTTAGACTTTGATGGTCAGGCTGGGACTGTTAACATACATTCCCTTCTACAAATATGATAGTAATTAAGACTTACTGATGCCACTAATGACTCTATATGCGCTTAAGTATGTTAACATACAGGTCAGCTGGGCAACAATGATGGGCAGTTTAAATATCTACTTTCAAAGTCAATTTATTTTGTTTGTTTACAATTATTTACAGAAAGAATTGGATGTCATCATGGGCAGTGTTACAAGGGTCGTCACTGCTGTTCACTAAAACCCAAGGAAGTGGAACTGGCTGGGTAAGCTCAGGAACAACCCCCACCCTCACTGAAGTGTTAGTCATGTAAAGCACAATAAATTAAAGCTCTCTTATTTGTATGGCCTAGACACCAATATATATACACCTAATTTAGAAAAAATAAGAGCGTGTAAGTTGGCAAGAAAATAGTTTAATGTAACAATTATGATGTACTGTAAGAAGGAAAACAGTTGTACTTCTGTGTCTATATTTGACAAGAAACTGATAAAGAGGTCTTCAGGTGCCCTGTAGGCTTGAAGTTTTTGCTCCAGAACAGATATTTTTGTGTTCCTTATTAATGTGTTTGTCTGAACAGTTTGTTTGTTTTACCCTTCTTGGATATCTTTTCATAAACTCCAAGTAATTTTGAATGTGACACATGTAATAAAATAGTCTGATACTTGGCTTCTTGTGTTGGCCTATTTGAGCAATGTCATATTGTTGTCTTATAATTTATGCTTTGTCTTGCTGGATTCCATATCTTGGTTTAGATCTGCTTAGAGCATGGCAAATACTTGTTTCTATTTTGTTGTCTGATGAAGACCTAAAGAGAAACATCACATTGAAGATGATGATTATTCAGTTTTTTATGTCACCTCTAGGGTAATAGCACAATAATTAAATTGGCTATATTTATCCAGCTACATTCCTACAATAATAGGTATAGAAATGGCTTTTTATCTATGCCTTACTTACCTACTTTTGAAGGTCTTGTGGATCTCCTGCAATAACTAAAGACAGACTGGATTCAGCGTTGGTTATTTTGGTGTATTATCATATGAATTCCAGCAAAATTGCCTGTTACAGATAATGCTGTCTTGCTGTTCTTTACTGATTTTTCTACTTGGCTCACTTTCTTCTGCTCTTCATTTTGGGTAGTGAATTGGAATTGACAATTCTTTTCTATAGCATTGAGTCCATTTCAGAGCTGTAAACATATTCTTTTTCCCCTTCTGCAGAAAGGGTGGTTGAAAAAATTGAGTGAGGATGGATAAATGAAATTTGGAGTAGAAGAGAATAGAAAGGGTAAAGTTGGCCAAGATGGTAAGCAAAGGGAAAAGAAAGGAAGGAAAAAACGTAAAGATGAAAATCATGTGAGAAGGTAAATTATGCTTTATGGTAGGAAGTGGATTTTGGTGACTTCTGCAATTTACTTTTATAGCTAAGGATCCAAAAAGTATTTTAGTTTTAGAGGTGTAAATATGCTTGTTTAGAAAGTAAAACATTTTGCCTGAATAACTAGTCAAGTTCCAGAGTCTTGATTACAGCTACTAATAGTCTTCATCCAAATGTAGCTGTAGATCAAAAAACCTTTTTTTCAGCTATGTGTTATTATCATTAAACACACAATGCCAAAGTGTTCATGAAGGTATGGTAATGTTATGGGTGATGTGTGCCCAAATGAATTATCCATAAAAGATAACCAATAAGCAGAGTTGCATGGCTTAGGGGCACCAGTGTAAGTTGTATTACACCATCCAAGTGTAGTCATTTGGTGGGAAAAATAAAAAGGCATAAATTCTTTTGATGATTTGAGTGGCGCAAAAATACCATAGACACAATATTTTTGTGAGACTCTGTCAGTTATGTGTACTATGAAGTATTAGAGTAGGGTCAGCAAAATGAGTATCAACAGTATAAACAATAAAGTGAAGCTGGAAATATTAAGCGAGAAACTCTTTCAAGGACTGAGTGTTGTGTATCTGCATACTCACAGTTGGCTTTGTAAATAATTAAGTATTCAGCACACACTCTTTTTGCTCTCTGTAGGAAATTTTTTTAGGGTATTAAAAATTCCACCTCCCCTCTCAAACTTGGTTCTGTGTGCATATTTTAATAAGGTGACGTCAAGTCTAACAGTTTGACGTAAAGAATTACATTTCTTATTCATCTTACAAGCAGAACATTTATTTAGCATTCGTCTAGTGATTGATATAACCATATCTTCTTTTTTTGTGCATTGTTTTGTGACTTCATCACTTTTCTTCCTTTTTCTCATCAAGTCATTTTGCCAAGTGGGCTCAATTCCTGAGCTCTTGCTCTCGCTGCTTTCTTCTTGGAAAAATGCTCTCAGTCGTCGACCTGCTGTCACCTATGTAAACTCTGCCCAAGTTTCAGCTATCACTGTATGTGTTCTTGTTGCATGCCTCGTGTCGCTGTAAGGCTATTTGCCACTAATCCTGAAAGTAAACTTGAATTTTTCCAAGATTTAGTTTTGACACTTCATATAACGCCTCACATATCTTGTTTGCTGTTTTTGAAAGTCATCCAAGGTGAAAATTAACACAAGTGTATTGCAGTAATTCTGTAATTGTTCTGCTGGAACAAAGCAGAAAGTGTATCTGGTTCATTGGTGCCAGAATTATAATCCCAAATTTGCCTACTATTTGAACCACTAGTGCCTTGACTAATAAGTAGCATGATATGGTTAGTTTTTTAACAGATATTTTATGTCTGATTCTTTCTAACACAACTAATTTAGAATCTTTGTATGGTGCCTATGGTAACTTTGATACAATGATGTAACTGTTGTTTGATAATTTTAGCTATAATTGGAATATCCAAAAATGTAAATGTTATGCATAAAGAGATGAAAGAAAAAGAACACAGAGACATTTTTGCTATATTCCACATATAGAAAACTGATGTAAATTTTATAGGGCTCTTTTTATATATAATTTAAGCATCTGTAGTTATGTTTTGAAGTCTAGATGCCAAGCACAGAAGCGCTGCTTATCAGAAACTCATAAAATGTTGGTAGCTAATATGGTAGCTTGTTGCTCAAGGTGAATGGGGAGGAATTTATATATTAATACTAGTGTGAAAAGTAAGTTCTGAAGCTCCCTTACCAGCCACAAAGGAGTATCTGTCTCCTCAGCTTTCTTTCTGCAGTGCATCCTTGGGTGAGCAGGACTTGGAATTAAAACATTCCACCCAGCTCTAATTAGAAACAGAATTACAAGAAAACCAGGTGTCATTTGCACATCCAAGGTCTTTGCATAAATAACATCCATTTCTGTTTCCAAAGAATGCTGCGTATGTCACAGTACAGACTGTGTGGCTTGTCCTGTGCAGGCGTTCAGGACTTAGAGAAAATCCTGAAAATTATCCTATTTATTGATGTCAGTATACATCTGTCCTTAAGCTGCACAGCATCTACTATATGCAAAGCAAAGAAAACACCCTATTCTTTCCAAAAAATAAAAGATATCTCAGCATAAGCACATCCTGTGACTGTTTTTTTCTTTTTAAAAAAGGCTGTCAGAAGTGACTGTAGGGACAGCTTGATATCTAAGACAGCTGGCAGCACCACGTGTAGACTTCTCCCTCTTTCTGCCTCACACTGCTGCCCTTTCCAAACTTTCTAGGCAGCTCAGAAGAGAAATCCGGTAAGGATAAGGTGTCTGCTCAGTAAGAACTGAATTTATCCTGACTGGTGCTGACTGGGTAGTACACTCTGTTTTGAGAAAGCAGACTTAATGTCTGTGTGGCAGCAGTTGCAAAGGGAAAGGCTTTTTTTTTTTTACTTCTGTCAGCAGAATCTACTTGCTTCAGGAGGGTTCAATTGCCTGTAGCTGACCTTTGTAAGCAGAGTGTCTGAGCAGCCCTGTTCAGGACTTGCTCCTTGAAGCTTTCAAGGAGGGAAATAGCTGCTGGCATCTCATCTTCATAGACTCACAAACAGAAAAGAGCCTTGACAGTAAAGCTCATAGGAGAGCCTGCATGGTAAATTTAAAATGTCCTGGAATAGAAAAGTTAAGTTTGTGAATAATTATGTAATATATTGGTATATCAGAAGAGCTTTGCAGTGAGGCTGAATTATTTGCATGGGTTTACCTATCCTTGGATCTCACACAGCAATTTGGCCACCATTTGAGTGAAGAAGTGGGGGGAGACTTCTTTTTTCCTCTTTTTTAGCTTCTAGTTTTTGCTTTCTTCTGTGCTTCTCTGAAATGCTGGAGTCAGGCCGAAATGATGGGTGGAGTGTAAAGGTGTTGGAGGTAGTGCTGCGATCTCTCAGTTGTGGAGTTCAGCAAGCTAAGTATTGGAGGGCTTTCCTTTTGGTCAGAGCAGCAGTGAGCAGCAGTGACTCGTATTTTTGTTGTTGTTGTTTGTTCACTTCACCTGCAGCAGGTCCTCTCCTCCTCTCCCGTGCTGCTCAGCATCATCTGGGTTGTGTTTTTAACTAATCACACGCAAACCCTCCCCACCCACAGTCCCACAGTGGACTTTGGCACCAGCTTCCTGCTCTCTCCAGTGCCAAACTCTATAAATTGATTTGAATTTTTTTCCAACACGCAGCAATATTGATCTAGGCTGCCAGGAAGTGCGTCTGGGATGCTTTTGTTGTGTGTGCAGCAGTTATGTGACATTCTCTTGAACAGGCAGCTGCTGCAAGAGCCATAGTGGCCCAGAGATTGTTCCTGTGGACTCCGCTGCTGAGCTGGGCCTCTCTCAAAAGCTCTACTATAATTAACAAGAAATGTTCTTAGATGAGGTATTTGAGATTTAAGTTAGAGAGGGAAAAGTGGTGGAGGTTTTTTTTTTCCCAAGTGCTAATTGGCATTGGGTAAATTAGAAATACTTCCCTTCTCTGATATTTCAGGGGTAAAATAAAGAATTTAAGATGCTACTTTCCATTCAACACTTCATTGCCCTTAGGACTCAAGGCAGGGAGATTTTTCAGTGGTAAACAGCCTTTCTAAAACACAATTAGCATTAATTAACATCCATGCTGGGAATTTAATCAGAAGCAGCAGATTAGTCCTGTTTTCTGAACCATTTTTTTTCTCCCCTTGGATATGGCTGTTCTTGTACAGGCTGGAAGCTTGTGTTTGCAACAAGGAGCTTGTCCTGGGGCTTAGGTCCCCCAGAGCTGTCACAGGAGCAGCATTCACACATCAAAGACTTCTTAAAGGAATAGAAAAGAGCCTTTCTGATGGAGCAGATGCTACAAGCTTTCCCTGGAACTACAACA
Source organism: Pipra filicauda (assembly GCF_003945595.2). NCBI lineage: Eukaryota > Metazoa > Chordata > Aves > Passeriformes > Pipridae > Pipra > Pipra filicauda. The sequence continues at coordinate 2,978,368 of NW_024104310.1, forward strand.
TTAAATTTCTGTGCTATAACTCAGTGACTTACAGCTTTTCCTGTTCCATATTTTACTCACAATTAAAGCTTTTTGTTCGTATGGACCACTGAATTGATTTCCTTCAGGAATTGCATTTCAAAGCTATGTGGTGTATGTTGAAATCCTAGTGAAAGTACTTTATTTAAAAAAATTTAGATAGCTAACATAGATGTAAAAGTAGTAGGTAAAAATAGCTCCCTGATGTTTGCTTCCAAATTCTTTGAAGGGTTACTTGTGAGTTAAATGTTTCAGGGTTTTTTTTGTTCATTGCTTTGGTTATTTGCTGTTTATTTGGTTATTTACTAGTTTAGTAGCTAGACAGTGAGTTCTGTTTACTTGGTAAGATATGCCCCAGTATTGCAATGGAAGCACTACAGAAAAATATAAAAGCATTGGGACGTAAATGTTTTAAAAAAATAATAAATAAAAATGTGTAGATAAATGTAAAAACTGATAGTGCTATTTCAGTGTGGAGGGATGTGATTTCTGTCTAGCAAACCCACTGTCTGGTTTGATTTTTGGTTTGATATACAACCACTGATTAAGTGACAATGTTTGGGGTTTTTTTTTGTTCAGTTATTAGCTAGTTTTGTTTAAAGCTTGTGACTATCTTGATTAAAATCAAGCAACAATCAAACGCTGTTTGGACTTCTACCATTTCTGATAGGCAAAAAAACTGCTGGAATCTGATCAACACTTGGTTATGGAATTTTGAAGGCTTTAATTTGAGCAGCTTGTAATAGATATGCTTACAGGGTGTTCAGTGTAAGGTTTTTTGTTTTCCTGGTATTATGCCTGTGGATTTGTGGCAAAGTACTGTATTTGGGTTAAGTTGTATAGACTGTAAATAACAATGTTGTATTTAGGGGATTGCCAGATTGTGTACCTGTAAGGAATTTCTTTGTTTTTAAGTTTGACATCATTGTTCCTGTTTTTTTCCAGAAGTTTGGTGTCAATCAGTCTAAGCCAGAATTTACAGTGGATCTCAAAGGGGCGTTGATTGACTGGGCCTCAAAGGACAAATCCAGCAAAAAGAATGTTATTGAGGTGAATTATTTCATTTAAATGAAGAGATCTATGCACTTCAATTATTGATGTAAGAGGTTTTTCCTAAATTAAAATCAAAACCTCAAAAAAAAGTTTTTTTTATCCATTTCTACCAGCTTAAATGTATATGGTATCTTTAGTACCTGCAAGAAACGTCCATTTTAAATATTTCTATATGGGGTATGCTTTTCAATTTTAAGCAGATTGTTATTTACTGTTTTCACTGGTAAGTGTTCTTGAGTGGCTATGTATTATCTAAGTTATGCCAGGGAGAAGTTTAATTTGATTTGGATAATTTCACTTTTGAATTGTAGTGTGTTTATTAATTCTAATGGTATCTGTTTTTATTTCTTTAAAGCTAAAAACCCGCCAAGGAACTGAGCTCTTAATTCAATCTGATAATGACGGCTTTATTAATGAATGGTATAAGGTTCTTAACTATACCATCAATAATCAGGTATGTATTTGAGTCATGAAGGCTCTATTTTCAAGGTAATATTATTTAGTAAACTGATTGATGTAACAACTTCTGATGCTCCATGTACATCTTCATTTACTGATCTTCTTGAGAGTGAGCAGGAGTTTGAGGATATGGTGACAAGTGAAATATAATTAATAGTGGCAGAGGAAGAACGATGGTCCACTGGATTAAGAAAGAGAAAGCATGGGCTGACCTCCATCTCAGAAATGAACTTGCTTTTGTGGCCAAATACTTGTCTGTCTCAGTGACCTGAAAGGTTCTGACAGAGAGGGAATGAAGCAGGGAGGATGGCTGAGGGAATGCTTCGTGACACATTTGTCCTCATTTGATAGTGCTGTTCACTTAGTAAGGCTGCACTAAAGTGCAAATTAAAAGCCCTGGCAAAATACTGTATTATCTCTTCCTGTCTGACAGCATAGTGCTAACTACTTAAATATCAGAAAATGCTTGAGCATTTGATCTAGATATTGCCAAACAAGAAGAACATTTTTTTAATTCAGAAGGAGTTGGAGGAGATTTTGGGAAAAAATTCCTCTCATACCAAGTTTTACTTCATATGTATTCTTATTTTTTAATAGTTCCAGATTGGCTGCTACCTGTTATCTCCGTTTTATGTTGCTTTCAATGCCACTCAGTGGCCTTCATTTCTCTTGACTCTGATGTTTTTCACATATGGCTGTTTTCCACCAAAACACAGCAGGCTAATATGAGTAGTTCAGTTTCTTTCCGAGTGCTCATGGTTTAGACTTCTGATCTGCTTTCTCGTGGTATGAAAATGTCATGACCCCTTAATAGCCAGGCAAGGCAGTGACTCAGCGACAACCTTCCTTCTGGCCTGTGTAACACCACTGAGGCCACTTCTTTCCTGCTTAAATGCAAATGGAGATGAAAAGGCTGAGATATGCTGAGATGTGAGTGAGATACTGCATGTTAGGTTGAGGAAGTGATAGTGGAATAAGAAGAGTTTATCAGCACTCTGGAAGAAATGGTGATGTATTATTACTGCTGGGAGCTGGTAGCCAAGAGACCCAAGATAACAAGGCATGAGTTAAAGTACATCAGACTACCTGATAACTTGGAGCACTGAAGCTTTGGGTACAAATAGCCATCGGATCTAAAGCCAGCTTTTAATTTTGGAAAACTTATGGTAATAGTAACTGTGAATATTTTTCCCATGATCAAAGCACTAGTTCCTAGTGTGATGAGATCTTCCTCAAAAGAAGGGGCAGATGAGATTGTTCTCTTTGCTCCTTTGCTGTTGTGGCAATATTCTGTGCAAGAGGAATAGCTGCCTACAAAGGATGTGACAACTCTGTTTTGCATACAGAAATTTCCAAGTTATTAGATTAGATTTGTTACATAATACAAATTAGATTCCAGGTGATTTTTTTTTTCCCCAGGACAGTTACTAGGTTTAAAGTGTGTGAATCCTAAAGAACTTTGAGGCCTCATGAGGAATGGCGGAGGATCCTTGGGGACATGAATTGGGCAGTTGAATAAACTGGTCTTTGTGTAAAAAGGCTATCCAAAGTTTTCAAAAAGGAACAAGAAATGAAGGTGTTTGAAGCCAACACCTGCCCTTTGAGTTAAAATGCAACTTAGTGAAGTCATGCTGCTACTCACTGAATGCTCTGGAGTACACAACTGTCTTATTTTTAAAAGGTCCTTCCTTGTAACATAAGGCACTCTATGGTCAGATTTTGGTAACTGTGTAGGCAGTCTAGTTCACTTCAGTAGAAGTGAAGTAAGAAAAAATGTGGTTTTGAAAGGGAATATGTTGTCCTGAAACCCGAGGAAGTTTCTTTTCCCATCTCCTGATGTGCAGTCATGCACATAGCATAGGTATGAGGCTGCAGATGTACGGATTACCCGCCTCCACACTTCAATGTGATCTACATTTTCACTTGACAGTGTTGAATGAGAATATGCTGAGATAGCAGTAACACGGGACAAGAATTTTAGGCAGGGGTACATTTAGTTTTTCAGAGTGAATTCAGTGTATGTTTTGATGGTAGTGAAATTTTCCAATTGGTAACCCTCATTTCTATAAAGAAAATTTTAGTTACAGAGATAAGAAATTAGGTAAATGCTCTAGAAGTGTTCAACTCTTATCAGTCAGGCATTTTTATAGCAGACCATTAAATAGCTGATGTTTGTCTATTGGATTTGGAAAATAAACCTAACCAAAAATAATTTCTATTGTTTATTGGTTGATGTAATGAAGTGTTATCATGAAGGGCTGGTTGTACTTTGTTCAGTGTCCAGCAAAACTTTCTTTATTGAGTCTTATGATGAAACAGTGTTTCTCGAAGTAATTCACTCTACCAGAAATGGTATCATCTCTGAAGAGATATTTAACACCTAGAGATCAGGAAAGAACCAACTGAATATCATTATGGGAGGAAAAATTATGTATTGTAGAACTGTCTACAGGAAACCTGTGTGTTAATGCTATATTCTGTGAACTGGCAAACTGATCACTGTGTATCTTAAATCTAATAGGTAATAGAGCCTGATGAACCATTAGAAGATGAGGTACCAGATTCTCCTGGGGTGGAAAAACAAGACAAAGAGAAAGAGAAGGAGAATAAAGACTCTAAGAAACTTCGTTGTGAGTTGAAATTTTTCCATTCATTTTTTCTAGCAATGCCAGTTTTCATTTTCTGCATCTTCATTATTACGTGTAAATAGGGAAGAATTCAAAAGGACAGATAAAAATGAAACTACTCAAGTTTGGAAACTGATTCTTATGTAGTTCATTCTGCATCCTAATGCCATTTGGTAAATTTTCTTCCATGTCTTATTGACCAAATTTTTTAAAAAAAATGTGAAATGTCTTTATCTTCTACTGTATAACACATTAAAAATGGTAAAATAAGTGGCGGTGAAATGAATTATTTTTGAGGTGGTGTCAAATGCACAGAAGTAATTAGGTGTTTGTTTTATCTGACCTTTATAAATAGTTTTGAATAAGAATTCTTTTGTTGATCTACTGATTGTAATAGTTTTACTTGATTTTTATCTGGGGCACGGCATCTATAAATATTTGCACTGTTAGCTTAAACTGCAATTTCACTAAGTTAGTAATGATGTATTGGCTGATTTAGAGAAACTAAACATTTTTAATTACAACTTTAGAATTTTGGAGCTAAATTTCTTTAAAATGCAGAAATTAACTTCCTGTGCACAGAAAAATTAATCAGGCAGACTGGTTTTTTCCAGGTCTTATATGTAATTTTCAAGAAAATATTTATTTCTTTCAAAAATAGCTAACCTAATGAGACACAAGACAGGTTTGCAAACATAGCTGTATTTTTAAAATCCCACATTGATTCCTTATGTAAGCTACCATTTAGTTGGCTTTGCAGGTTTGTCTTAGTGGTTTGAAAACTGGATGCTATTTATGAGGAGTTCCAAAAAGTTAAGGTAAAAATTGTGGATGCATTGCAAATTTGAATAGCTTTTTTATGTATCTTGGAGCTTAATTCTTTTTTTTTTTTTTTGTAATGTTGGTTTCTTGGCTGATAAATGCAGTGTTGGTTCTTTGGCTAGTAATGCTAAATGTGTTTCTCTTTTCAGCAGTGAAAGCACCTAGCAATATAGATTCCACAGATCAGAAAAAGACCAAAACGAAGCTCAAGAAGTTTCTGACACGGCGCCCTACGTTACAAGCCGTCCGTGAAAAAGGCTACATTAAGGGTAAATGAACCTTTTTAACAGAGGAAATAATTTGGAAAGCTGAGTTTTGTAGTTCATGTGTAAAATGGGGGTTAAAATGGTCTAGTTCCAGAGTAAAATACATGTGTATAGTTTGTTTAACAAAAGTCTTGGATGTATAGTGGAACTGGTGATTGACTGTTGTACTTCTTGAGTGCTGCTACGAGCCATTAAACTGCACAGGGGTTTATGAGCAATGAGCTCTCCTTCAGCTCACTGCTGGCAAAACTGCAGTGAAAACTGAGGGCCTAGGAGCCCATTTGGACTTGGACTCTCTAGCTAAGAAGCACTGCATTTCACTCTTCTGAGCTGTGCATATAAGGGAAAGAAAAGCCCTTTGGGTACAAAGCTGGGTGCATGTGCTCACCTGTTTCACAAGGGTGTTTTAGTCTGTGTGGAACCAGACAACTGTGCCATCTCATAAGAAATGAGATATTTAGGCAAACCAGGACAAGGTTAAAGGAATCCTAACTTAAAACATTTTTCCCATAACTTTTTTTGAATGTATACATTGTTTTGTTTCACAAACAATGGGTCTTACAGATACTCTTGAGTGAAAGTTATGAAAGAATTGATTTCCTTTTGTCACGCTTGTAGAAACTTTCAGAGAACAGTATTTGCACAGGTTTAAGTCGATTTGTTTGTGTAAATTATTGACTTGGTACTCACTGTAAAACTTCATTTATTTATTTATTTGTATGCTTTAGCAGGACTTGTAGATGGTGCTCTACTAGGGTCAAAATAGCATATGGGTAGGCAAATACCAGACCAAATCCTACTGTAATTTGCCTAACTACATACTTTAACAGGTGTGCTTCTGTTGCATGTGGTGTTTGATATATTTGTGTATCTGCAAATATAATATAACTGTAAATGATGGAAATTTTGTTTGGGATAAGGAGGCATTATTCCCAGATTTCGACATTTTACTCTGCTTTACAGCTTAGTATTCATGTCACGGCTCAGTGACATAACTTTTGACATTAGCAACAGTAAACACTAAGCCAAGTTTAATTTGTACATGTGCATGCTAATGATTGGATTTCTAATAAAGGCATTAAGGAATTAAGAGTTTGTTTTTATTTAAAAGCATGGTGTAAATTTTAAAAGTTGGATCTGCACTGTACAGTTTTACATTTGCTGTATGAATGAAGAATACAGAAGTCTTTATTTAAAAGACCGATGTACTTTTGTGGCTGCTACAGAACAAGCTTAGTAAATGGAAAGCTTGGCAAACACAGTATGAGCAGAAAAAATAGTGAAAAGTTCTAGAAAGAAAAATCCACTTGAAACAGCATGCACTAAGTGGAGAAGTAACTGTGCTAAAGTTTTTTGTCACATGGAAAAGCCAAAGTACAGAAGTTACTTTTGAGATAAGAAGAAAAAATATTATTCCTGTGTATGTTGAAATTAATAAAGCGAAAGGTAATTGTAGCAAATTACTTTGTTACATGCTACTATTTTCTTCTGCTACCTAATCTGCACTGCTTTACCTGCCACAGCTGCATGCTAACCTGGCTTCCTACTGAGTGCACTTTTTCAGTCCTTTGCTACTGATTCTGCTTATACAGCTGGCTGCATGAGTAGCTACAGCAGGGCTCCAGGTGGTTTAGCCTTATATGTGTATGCTAATAATATCATTAAATGCCCATTTTCATACTGTATAGTTGGTTTGGTGTGCTGTTTGGATTTCCCAAAGCAGTTGTCAAGATGCAAGAGTTGTTAATGAATCTACTTAAATTACTAAACATGAAAAATGGAAATGAAGTAGATACTATGCATGATGTAAATGCAAGAGCAGTCTCTGCAGAAGCTGTGAAGTAAGATATGCTTCATTCTGGGAAGATGGCCACTTACATACCTTATTTAACAGGTTAAAAAACCAACCAAACAAAAACCTTCTTCCCTTTAAGAGTGTGAGCTTTGCTTCTCTGTCTCATGCATCTGAACAGAGGAGGCCGTCTATTATTTGGTCATCTTTGATGAAAGCCATAGAAATGGGTCTATTAAAGGGTTTGGTGATAACATAATTGAAATAAGAGGAATCAATGTTGCTGAAATTCAGAGAGACGTTGCAAGATTCTCTTCTCTGCCCAAGCTGATTTTCATTTTGCTCCAGTTTATGATAGAAAACACTCCCCCTGGATTCTGTAGTTTTGAAAACAAGACTCAAATTTATCTTTGACCATAAATATCTATATTTAGATTCTGACCTTGCAGAGAGGTTACCTATGCATGGTCACGTTTGTATCCATTCAGAGCTCTGTTAAGGTTTTTTTACAAATCTATATCAGAACTTAAAAGTGTTAGAAGACTATACATTAAAGTAAATTGATACATATTGCTGTGTTAAATAGTAGGTTCAGTGAAAGAAATTTTAAAGGGTTTTTCCCCAAGGAATACCTAAAGCTTTCACTCTAGTTAAAGCTTATTATCTCTGTTCACATTTTTAACAAAGATTACAATAAATATATTTTGAAGTCAGAACAGGAATGGAGTGTAACAGGACACGTTTGAATCCACTGCATTTCTCATTATATTATTAACTGTATGACTCTTACAAGTACCACCTGATGGGTTAAAATGATTTCAGTAGCAAAAGTTCCTTATTCAGAGGTTCACATTTGTGTAACTGCTGACACTCTTTCTTACTGGGAGCTTTTTCTCGCTGGGAGCTGCTGCAAACTCTTTTCAAAACTTTCCTATTTCCACTCCAATACCATGACAATTGTATCCAGTAGTCTTTGCCCTTTGTAGAGGTTTGTTTTAACCTGAACTAGTTCTGTCACTTGGTCCCTGTTCCACCGTAAATCAGTCTCTTTACTTGGTTCCAGATCAAGTTTTTGGTTCAAATCTCACCAGCTTGTGTCAAAGAGAAAACGGCACGGTGCCAAAGTTCGTGAAGCTGTGCATTGAGCATGTTGAGGAACATGGTATGGTTGAAGTTTTTTGTTTTCAAATCTCTCTTGCTCACCACTCTTACCTAATTTGGAATGTTTTAATCTTAAAATGCTGTAGAGTTATTTGGGGAAAATAATCTGAAACTTGTATCTGTAGTTAGCATTGCGTTTTCAAGAATGGGGACATAGGTGGAATCCAAAATGGGAAGAGGGGAAGAAATCTTCTATCTGAGCAGCTGGTCTGCTTCGGTATATTTCAAGCTGATGAGAAGGCAGAGCAGCCTCCTGGCAGCAAGGCTCTAAGGAAAGAGGGATTACAAGAAGTAGTAATCTTCTCAGATTAAGAGAGAAACAAAATGCAACCATTCATTTTTTGAAGGTTTAAGCATGCTAACAATCACTTCTATTAAAACTTCCTTGAAACAAACTTCTCGGAAGAGGTTGTGTTCCTGCTGTGTATACACATTGACTGCCAGAAGATGAGTCTATCAGTTTGATGCCCTTCAGACAGTTACACCGACTGCTAAATTTTATGCAATTCTGGAGATTATCAGTGCCCACACATTGACTCAATTTTTCTTTGCTTTCATTGCAAATAAGTGTCTCCTACCTAATAACTGAGAAAACTTTGAAAGCTACATGTGACATTCTGGGTTGTCTGCTGTAAAGGACACCTTAAATCTTTGTTGAAAATATGTTGGTTGTGACTCCTGACATGGCTGTAGTCTCTGCTGGTTTTCTTGCTTGTTTCTTGCTGTTGTCATTGCCCTATCTCTTGGAAAAGATGACTGAGAGGGGATTATGGCATCTCCATAATCATCATTCAGATATATTCCAGTCCGTTAATCTGAGAACGTTCTCTTGAGAATCAGGGTAAGTGTTACAGGGGGAATACATGTGAATTCTAAGGCATCTTCATGGAAACTTCATTTAGGATTTTGTTGCAGCCTGTAGACCTCTTTCTCAATGCTGTTATCTTATGACCTGGGAGGGGAAAAATAACTGCTTCCATTGCCTTACTGCAGCTTGACAAACTGCCACCTTGCCTGTGACAGCAGGTTTTATTCCACCTGTGATCTGCAGGTTGTAAGAAAGAGGTTATTCTGCTTTGTTCCTTTTTTTTTTTTATTTCTTTTTTATTTTAAAGACAGGACTGCAGTGAAGATAGTGAAGTTTTCCTTTTTTAAATACCTGAGGGGAAGCTGACAGAAATGAACAGCTTATTCCCCCCACTTCTCCAACTCTTCTTCCTACTGCCAATACACTTCAAATCAGTTCTTTCTGTAAAGGAATGACTAGTGGATTATGGGGAAAAGGGATATGTCAGATGGTGCTGGTAACTGTGCTCTGTTGCATCAGACAACTCCGTGAGGAGCTACAGGGACTTGCAGGTATTCTGGCAACACTCACCTGCTCAGTGGCACTGACTCACATGCTGTATTCAAGTGACTCTTTAAATAAATTCCTTACCTCCTAATCACTGCTGAGTAACTGCAGTAACAAGCACAGAGACACAGTTTTCTTCTTTTCCGGTTGAATGTACAATCCTTTAAGGCAAGGGCTACCCATTTTAGTGTTGTAGGCTGTTGGGTAGCTCTGTGCATGCACAGCATTCCTTCTCTATGCAAACCTGGTCACTTGACAACTTTGAGATGCTCTCTATGCATGATTTGATTGGATTTCTTAACCATACGTAAAAAAATTGAACATTGTTTCCACAAAATACTTGGTTCTTGCATGTTGGACTCCCGTGTATTCCCTGCCCACCCACCAAGAGCATCTTAAAGAAGACATAATGAGTCTCACTGGGGAAACTTGGAGCTGTTGCCTCATTTCTGCTTGCATAGGAAGTTATAGAGACCACTTTGAACTTGGCCCTACCAAACCTCTGTCAGCAAATTAAACCTCTTCTTATAAACCCTGCCCATCAAAAAAAACTAGTTTAACTTCCCCCCCCTTTGTTACAAGGTGGGTTTCTTTTGTTTTTAATTTTGCTGAGTAGACCTATAAAGAAGCAGCCTAATGATTTTAGAATTCAAATATGTGTGAGGTATTAAAATGGATTTATCTCTTTGTTTCAGGATTAGATATTGATGGCTTATACAGAGTTAGTGGCAATCTTGCAGTGATACAGAAGCTAAGATTTGCAGTCAACCATGGTAAGCTTCTTCCAACTACATTACAATTGCATATATTTTCAGATGGTTGAAATTCATAGAAAACTCAGGAAAAAAATTTCTCTATAACTGTAGTATTTCATGAGAAATTACTGCCATCTTCAAAGTAAAGTTACTTCAGAATTGTGGAACTGAGTATGTAATATACACCACTTGAAAAACCCAATAACCTGGAGGCTTGGTCTCATGTGGAGCATAGAGGCATAACTAGAACAGAATTCTAAAGAAAGGTGGTAATAGAATTTGAGGAGAGGGGATTATTTCAGACAAAATAACTCCATACCTTATGGAAAAACAGCAAGCATGTTAACCTTCCACTAGCATTAAAATTGTAAGTTAATGGGGGTTTTTTTAGTGAGATTTGCTACTGCCTTTTAGTGTGGAGGGGCTTAACTCCTCTTCACCATGCTCTGTGTAGAAAACCCTTTCATCTGGCAAAATCATAGTGTTTTGTTCGGTGCAACTAGGAAGGGGACAGTAGCCCATCCACAGTTGACCTCTCATTTCCTAATTGACAAGAAAAAAATTTGTGTTATGTCAGCAACTCCTGTTCCCTTCTGGAAAATGCCCTCAGTGTAGGGGAGCTGCATGTAGTGCAGTAGGCAGAGTTTAGCCATCTCTGCCTGTAGCAATTGAGGTTTTGTATCCCTTTTTATGCTGCCACAGCTCTATATCCCAGAATGGGTTACAAAAGGGGCTGAAGTGGAGCAAGTCTTCGCTGCTTTAAAAGCAATAGGTACAAAAGAATAGTTAAGTTTATTTAAAACAAAAAAAAAGCTTTTATAGTTAAATTATTAGCACTAATTATTCATTTTTCTCTCTCAGATGAGAAACTGGACTTGAATGACAGTAAATGGGAAGATATTCATGTCATCACAGGAGCTTTAAAGATGTTTTTCAGAGAATTGCCAGAGCCGCTGTTCACTTACAATCACTTCAATGACTTTGTCAATGCAATTAGTAAGTCTGAAAAATGTGGATGTGGTGTTTGTACGAGTTCTGCTCGATTGTTTTAATTATTTTGGACATAAAAAGAATGTTTTGATTATAAACGGCGGTAACTACCGTGGAATTGCCCGTCTGCAATGCAGGGGCCGGTCGGGAGGTGGCAGTGTCCTATCTCATATTGCCACTGCAAACCATGGCTTTTATTCCCAGCCTGTTAAATTTTATGCCGAAGTTTTAAACAAAAATACTGAATTTTTGTTTGTATACCTCATCCTTTTGCAGAGCAAGAGCCAAGGCAGCGTGTCCCTGCTGTTAAAGATTTAATAAAACAGTTGCCAAAACCAAATCAGGACACTATGCAGGTACTCTTTAGACACCTGAAGAGGTAAGTAAGAGATAGAAGGAAAGACTTCGTATTGCTGACCCTCTCTTAAAGCTAAATAATCTGGTTGAAAGTACTAGATGGCTGTTTCCACTGCATTTTTATTTCCTATATTGGACTTGTTATGAGCAATATGTCAGTCTGTTTTTATGTGAGCTTGCAGAGCACCAAATAGACCTTAGACAGTATGCTTCATAGTTGTGATGTTTACTGCCAAGCCCTTATGTTTGAGGGATTGTGAGAGGACCAGGAATAACATTTCAAAACAAAACTTTTGTAGAGAGGGAAATTACAGCAGCTGCATGTCCTAGTAACAAGACATTACAAAATACTATGACTAGTCTTTGGCTTTGGATTGGGTCTTTTTCTGTCATCCTATTAACACTGATAAGTCTCTTTTTGTGTATGTTTTTGTCTTTCAGAGTTGTAGAAAATGGAGAAAAGAACCGAATGACCTATCAAAGTATAGCGATAGTTTTTGGTCCAACCTTATTAAAACCAGAGAAAGAGACTGGTAACATAGCAGTCCACACAGTATACCAGAATCAGATTGTAGAGTTAATTCTACTGGAATTGAATTCCATCTTTGGACGCTGACGTTTTTCTTGAAGTAGAAACTGGAAGTGATGAGTTGGCAGCAGTACTCCATCAGAAGGAATTATTTTATGTTTGTGGACCAAGCAGCAACTCATTTTTTGCACTTTTGGGGGGGGGAAGAAACAGGAGAAATGTTTGACCACTTTAATGCGAATTAAAGACAACACTTTGGATTTCTTTGAGAAGTTCAATGTAAAAAGTGAATTGAAAAGTTTATAGTTTGCCTTTTTCAAGTAGCATTGGAAAAATGTAATATAGGTTCATACACTGGAGTTCTTGGAGAGTAAAGCCATTAATCTCAAACTGGATAATCTGGAATTTAATCTCAAAATTCTTCCACTTGGTAGGGAAAAGTCCTGCCAAATAGTATGGAAAAATTCAGTGAAGAAACACCTTAAGCTTGTGTATTACAACCTACTCAGATCTCTATGACACTTTTCCAAGGGGTTTCTGCATGTGGTGCCTGTCTTGGACTTGCGCTAACAGTTTGGTTTAGTTATTCAAATCTAGTGCTTCACTTGGTATCTGCTGCCCCTTTTCCTTTTTTTTTTTTTTCCCCCCCTTTTTTTGTTTTTTTTTGGTTTTTTTTTCACTTCTCTTTGTTTCCTTTTTTTCCCCAGCAACCTTTCTAGAAGTTCTTAGCTGCTTCATAGAGCAGCACACTATTACACTATTTCAAACACTGAACTTGTAAGAATATCCAGCAATGGATATGGCTTATGGCATAACAGAAGTAATATTTAATAAACATGTTCTTTTTTTCAGGGTATTTCTTGAGCTAAGTTTTGTGTTATACTGATCTAAATCTGAAGTCCTAAGTAAACACCGACTGTAACACTGTATTGAGTTCATGGTATAATGCTGTGGTAGTGGAAGTTCATTCTTGATGTAAATATGAGCTGTCCTTTTGATTCTTGTATATAATTCAGTCCCTGTATAGTTTAAGAACACTTTAGTCACACATTTCTAATCATGGGTAGATTAGCTACAGTAGCATAATGTTTCCAGTGGATGTCTGGGTTTCAGCAGGGAAACAGGTTATGGGGAGGGAGGGGATCTAACTGTGTGCACTTTTAGATGTTAATTACATTTGCAGGCAAATAACTGTAATGCAAATGGTACTGGAGAAATACTGAGTGTGCTTGCTAAATGGTTAATGCACTACAAGAGGAGCCTTTTAGGTTATTTAATATGTACAGGATACATTAGAAAAATGTATTATGAATTCTAACACCTACAAATAGTGAAAGTCATGTTTTGATAGATAGATAGATATTTGGTGGAATCCATGATGCTAAATTTAAGATTTTCTTTTTACATTAATGTAGAATAATTTGTAAAATTGGTTTTGAAAGATTTTGTTACAGGGAGCATGGTCTGCTGAAGATTTTTTTAAATGTATTTTTCTAGACTAACTGCTGTATCTGACATATTTGTTATGTCTAACCTGAATAAAGAAAACCAATAGTTCTTTTAGAGTTTACCATTCACACTTCAGACAACATGAACCCCCTTTAAACAAGACCAATGTATCTTACCCCTTAGCATGGGTGGATACCATGGGTGTCACGTATTTAGTTCAGTGTCACACTGAACTAAAAGATGAATGCCTGCTCTATAACCTGACAATTTTAGGAACTTCCCAGTCCCTTTCTTTAACAACTTAAATGCTAACATAAGGTTCAGAGAGGGCAGAAGTAATTTATGGATATAAATTTACAGTCTTTAAAACACATCCTAACGTGGAACCTACTGTACAGAAAGCAGTTGCGTTGAGGAAGTGGTTGTATGTCAGTAGCCTTTGATCTGCTGTGTACCTTCCACACACAGCCCTGGCTTACAGCAGAGGGGATGTGTGGTGACGCACTGAGGCGTAATCAGATGAATGGTACGAGAATTTCATGAGCATAGGGCTTGCATGAAAAGTTTTTGGAGATAAACGAGAAGATTAGTTACCCTGTGGCTTTCTCAGTGTCTTCTTGTGGTAATGGTGAAGTCTTGTGGTTTGTTGCAAAGCGACCTGTGTGAGAGCTGTGAAAGCCCCATCTCCACGGTGTGTCGTCACACCGGAGCAGTGCTGAGTGGCTGCCATGTCCCAAGCTACTGGAAAATACCAGCAAAGTTGAAATCTGTGGCTGTATGTTGTTCAAATCCTTACTTTGGCTGTAAAATAAGGAAGAATTCCCACTGCTAAATGAGAGGGCTTGTTCACCGGTCACGTTTTTTGTACGAGTGTTACCTTTTTCAAAGGAAGAATGCCTTTTTAAAGCAATTTGATAATGAGGATGTCACACTTTTCCTTGTTTTCCCCCCAAATAAAGCATTTTGTTATTACAAATATATAGTATGGTTTTATGCAGTGTTCTTAATATTCTAATTTTTAGTTTGGGGATGGGAGGGTATTCTTTTTAATTGAAAGAGGTGTAGGTAAACACTTGAAACATTCGGGAGGAGGAGGATGAAGTCCAATCTGATGGTACATTTGTTGTGACCAATTTAAAACTGTGTAAGTCACCGCATTGGAGTTTTTTACTGCTTGAAAGTTCTTGTCTTGTTCCTGCAGTTAGCATTCTTTTAAATATTCAAAACCAGGGGTTTGCACAGACACAGCTATTTGTATTAGATGAGACATAGTTAATTTTATATATTCCTCAGTTTAGGCTCTAAATCAGATTTGGTTTTGGCTTAAAACCAATTTAAGGCTTGAATATACATTTTTGTGGCCATAAGCACTCAAAGATAGTGGAGGGCCAACATCATATATCGCTGCCAGCTGAGTTTGCTCCAGCACTGGAGCTGTGTTCAGCTCTGTAGTTCAGCTACACAGCATTAGTACCAGGCAACTTGCAGATATGCTTGATCTATACCAGTTATGGGTCTCTTTACTTTGAAGCTGGAGAGAGAAGTGGACACAAAAAAGACAAGGCAAATATACAGAGTCAATTCATGTAAACTAATTTTTTTTGAATCGGAGTTGCTTGCAGGAAGCTTTATTTACATGCAAGTGGATAGGTCACGCTTACTGCCTGGGCCCTGGCTTTCCTCCCCATCTTCACAGAAATCCATGATAAATTCCCTTTGTACTGAACCCTTTGTATCCTGGCAAGTGAATCCTCAACTGGCAGCCTCAGAGGGAAGGGAGTTTGTAGGTAATACAGTATCAGTTTATTCCTATGGAGAGCCCAGGCTTTTTCCCCTTTAAGGGAAGAGCTTTATTTAGCCCTAAAGTAATGATATTTTCAGAATCAATTGGTTAATTCATAAGCCATAACGTAGAACAAGCACAGTAGGGCATTCTGCCGGGCCCAGGGGGAGGGACAGCATGTCTGATGAGGCTACTGCAGCCGCTGGGAGAGGAGAGCTCCTCTGAAGAATCTTAATTAGCTTCCACAATTGCGAAGTTTTGTGGGCAAGCAGCTGGTAGGACTGGATCAGGCCTTTACAAAAGTAGCCCTATGTGAATGTGGGACTTAAATGAACATCCCCACACCCCCCCTCCAGCTCCCCCAGCATTCTTGTAAACAGAGCACTTGTAAAACAAGCTCACACTGTGTAACAAACCAACATGAAAGACATTCAGAGGCAACTTGGCCTCTCAGTCCTTTTTATTGCCTTGAGAATTAAATGGCAGCTCTAATATTAGTTTCCTACAACTTCCCCAAATGGATTCAGTTTGGTAAGGTACTCAGCTGCTACTTTGAAAAAATAAAAGATATATGTGTTGAATACATCTAACTCAGAACTGCAAAGTGGAACAAGCAGGAATAGTGTCAGTTTTATTTCTCTTGGTACCTCATCTTGCAGCTTATTGCACTAAAATAAAGTTGGCTGGGGAAGGGGAGAGAGATCCTTAGTGTGGGAATAAGTAAATGCAAAACGCTGAAGGCAACCAGACAAAGCAGGTGTGACAGACAAGCAAGATAGCAAAGAAACAGGCACTCAGAACTGCAGGAATCCTGGCCAGAGACCTGGGAGAGAGCCAGGCTTCCAAGAGTGTGGGTTAGGGTTGTTTTTTCTTTTCTCTTTTTCTTCTTTTGCACTTCTTACAATACAGATGAAGGCCTGGCTATATTTTTTAAGGATAATTTGCTCTGTAAACAGACAGAGTTAAGTAACATTACAAAATGGCAGCTTTCTCTGGCTTTTCCAGAGTAGCTTCTATGTGTGAGCTCCTTAGGGGTGTGCTTGTGTCCAGCTTCACTGGATACAAGCACCTGAGTGCTGAAGTCAAGAACTATGTTCCTTCAACCAGCATCTTCACAATACAAAAATAAACTTCTTCTCAGTTTGGGACTGTTACTCTGGTGACACTGAGTGCCCTATCTGAGATCCAACCCTTGTTGGATCATGAGAAGCACTGTTACAGCCTCAGCACACCAGAAGAAAGAAATGTATGAAGCTGAAAAGTGAGAGTACGGGCAAAAAAATAAAGCTCCAAGCTAAACTATCTTCACAACTAGTTTAGATTTGCTTACATAGTGCAAATCTGTTCAGAGTAGTTTGTTAACTCATAATGTGAAAGAAACTGCTGTCCTCTAAAGAAATAAATACCATAATTAAAAGCTGTCATTTCTTATGTCATGCATTAGAAGATACTCATTAAACATCGGTCAGCTTGTCTGGTT
This sequence comes from Pipra filicauda, assembly GCF_003945595.2. Lineage (NCBI taxonomy): Eukaryota > Metazoa > Chordata > Aves > Passeriformes > Pipridae > Pipra > Pipra filicauda. The sequence continues at coordinate 2,995,263 of NW_024104310.1, forward strand.
CATCAAGTGCTGTGGCCAAACAGCTGTAATCAAACTACTGTCGATGTGTTTGCTGGCCTCAGATGTGCCAGTGCTCACTGCCTTTACAAAGAGGGTGTTTCTGAGCTGGTGGTGGCTTGTTCACTTCCTGCATGTGAGTGTCCTGACTGGTTACTTGTTCCAGTAAAGGAGTACCTAACCTAGAAACAGAACTGAAAATCACCTTTCTCCAAGAAAATCTTTCCTATCAGCCCAGGCTGGGCAGTGCTGTGTCTGCAAGCACTTGACCTGTCCCTGCCTGCTGCAGGGACACTCTGTCCTTTAGCACTGAGTGGGTACATCTTCTTGTGGGTGCTGGCCTTGACAAGCACACCTGTGACCTGCTCAACTTCACAGCTTTCTTCTGTGAAGAAAAACTGAGACAAGGTAGTGCCTCTCCTCTGCACTCCTTTAAAGTGTTATGTAGGATAAAGGATGCCACCATATTTCCCGTTATGAACAAGCTGTTTCAGAGCTGAAGTGCTGTTCTTGCTGATGTACTAGTCCTGCTCTAGCTTTTCTCTTTGAAATTTTAATGATGACTTTTTTTCCTATTAATCTCTCCTTTTGCTTTATTCATCCACCTACTACTATTCCTGCTGCACTGGAAGCCAGTCCAGCTTGGACCTTTTGCTTCCTTATTTGTACAACAGCCTGGAGCCTGGGGACTGGAATGTGCTGTGCCTTGCCCAGAGCACTGCTTTGCCTGCGGAGGCTGAGGCACAGGCCGCTCAGCCATAGACACTTCATTACAGAGCAGTCATCATCATAAAAGCATGGACTAGAGAATTAAAAAATATCCCTTTACAGGTAATAGGTAAAGCAGGTTGTGTGCTGCTCCCTATTTCGCAGGCTGCGTCTTCTTCTGTGTTGTAGAAATGTATGTAAGCTAAGCAATTAGGTGTTATATTTGCCACGAGACTGAAGGAAAGCAATATAATTCCATGCAACCTTTAAATTCCCATCCACATCACTTGTGTAGGCTGAGCTGTGAGCCAGCTGCCAAAAGGACTGCACAGTCTTCGGGTTTGCAGTAAAACACTGCAGTTATAGGCCACAATCATGCTTGTCCCCTTCTTTTGCCAGAGCTTCCCAGCCTACCCCATTCAAATGGACGAAAATAAATTACTTTCTGTCCCCCTTTCCTATTTGTGGAGTACAGCAGCTCCATGCAGCAAGCCAAGTGCTCAGAGTGTCCTTGGGTACAGCTTCTTACCCTGTATATACACAATTTAGTTAAGAGGGGGAGAGGACAGTTTATTATAAACATTGAACAGTGGGCGGCATCATTAGCTCTTTAAAATCATAACTAACTCCCCAGGTGGTTGTCCTGGGCTTTCTTTGCATCCCTGAGATAAAAAGAAAGCCTGAGCACATGAGAGCAGGATGCAGCACAATGAAACACTGAGTGCTGCTGTTGCTGGCGAGGCAAACTCCTCTCTGCCAGCATCAGTCTCAGGTCTCAGAAGCACTGCCTATGCTGTATGAGCCAGAAGTGGGGAGACCAGTGCTTTCCTTCCTTCCTGCTGCCTTTCTAATTTGCTAGGTCATGAGCTAAGGCTCGTGGCGTGTTACAGGCCAGACATCGTGATTATAATGGTCCTCTCTGGTTTTAAAGAATCTATGAATGGAATTGGCACATAGCCTTCCATTTAGCCATCAGCTTCCTTGTTCCTACTTGGCCATTCATGTCCTATATCAAATGAAAGTGCCTCTCCTGGCCAAATCTTCCTTCCCATTTATCTCCTAAAGTAATGCTGCTCAATTGAGCAAAAATGACTCATCACCCACAGCAGCACTCGCAGCTACAATGTGCTGGAGCATTCCTGGGGACTGGGATGGTCATGGTGGAACCAGGTCCTGTCACTGTCCTCACGAGTTCAGTAAAGTCCAGCTGAAGTTATTCTTTCTTTACCATAGTCTGTGATGCGAGAGTTGGGTGTGACAAAGAAATCCTGGAGCCATGAACTGCTGCCAGGTGCCACCATGCAGAGATCCAGGCATGAATGGACCCTGTCAGCCCCCAGCAAGACAGGCCTGCCCTGGGACATGGCACCCAGCACCACAGCCTCTCTCCCAGCCCAGCAAGGGAAGCCCCTCCAGGAAAAACATAGGTAAAGCAAGCACCCAGCACACCTGCTCAGCCCTACCTGGACACAGCAGCACAATCATCCCCAGCCCTTCAGGGGCACTGGAGGCAAATGCAGGCACAGAACAAGGCTGGAGTCACAGAGCTGTGTTTCTCCCAGGCCCAGAAGCAGTTTGGGCTTGTCTTAAAGACGTCCACTGATGGAGAGAGTAGAGCCTCCAGGCAGTCTTATCTAGCACATAACACTCATCTTACTCAGAAGTTTTTCCTTTTGCACATCTAAGTAGCTCTTGATCTGTCCTTATCCACTACTTCTTTTCCCATTCTGCAATGTATTTGGTGATCTGTTTTCCCCTGTGTCTCTAAGAAGTCCATGAAGTGATAAAAGGTTACCATATCTCACTTCTTCATTCTCTAGAGTAAGTAAAGAAAGGGAGAAGGGTGTGCAAATCAGTCTGCTTGATATCTGTAGGGACACGTCCCTGTGAGGAGCAAAAGCTCAGATAAACAGCTGATATATCAAAGTGCTCCAAAATTTACACATCTACTGAGAAGTGTTGGCAAGGAAAGCCAGCATTAGCAGGGAGGACAGTGAAAGCCATCATGGGCAGTGGCACTGGGTCTGTGCAGATGAGGTATTTACTTTTATCTCTTTCCAGACCAAGATGTTTGTATGATGTCAACACTCAGGTAGCTGCAACTCTTGCTGTCCACGTGAACAAAAGCTCTGCTGAAGCACCAGGGACCAGAGCACTGGTAGAAAGTGTTGCTCCAAGGGCTGGGCTATAGGTGAGGGTGATGGAGCCTGAAGCAGCACTCACAAACTACCTCCCTTGCTGTCACCAGGGCACTGCAAATGGACTGCACTGACCCCTGAAACACAGAGTTTGGAGAGAGAAGAGAAAGAATCACTTTCAGGAGCTGTCACCTAAAGCAGCAGACCTGGCACTACTTGCTGCTGTCTCCTTAGAGCACATGGCAAAGCCTCACAAACATCCTGGATAGGGCCAGTGCCACAAAATGGGGCAGACCTTGGGGTTCCCCTCCCCTGCTTCTGCCAGGACCCATCCCTCTGTGTCTCCCACAGTGGTGACCATGATAGCTGCTACATTGTCCTGCCCTAACCTGTAGCTGCCATGAGTCAGGTCATCAGGGGAAGAGCTGCTCCACTAGCTGCGCGCTGGAGAGATAAGGAAAAGTTGGAATTACATTTCTGCTCAGGGTGAGAAAGCCAACACTTGAAGGTGCTGTTAGCTACCTTATGGCATCTGGAAGAGGTTTGGGAGGCAAACATCAAAAACATTTAGCTTGATTATTATTTCAAAGACAAAGCTTGTTGTGACAAATATTTAACTTTGTGCGGGTCTTAGCATCTTACAATTATGTACAAAAGATTAAGGCTCTGAATATTAAGAACCAATATTAAAATAAAAACAAAGTACTAGCACATTTGGCTTAGTCTAGCAGATTTGCCTGACAAATTAAAAGAATATACAAAGGTGCTATTTATTACTATTTCACCTGAGCTGGTGATCAGAACTACAACTGCGTTATTAGGAAGAGCATGGCATCCATGAAAAGGCTGTGATTTAAACTCTGAAAAAAAAATATTGTAAAGCCATGCAGTGGTATTTTAGGGGCTAGTAACGATTTCCCCATAGTGCATTGCTGTGCAGAATATGTGCCCCAATACCCTTCCTGACAGATAGCTCAAGGTCTGCAAAACAGAGCCTCCATTTCCCTTTTTATTTGCAGAAAGCAGTCCCCGAACAAGTCACAAAGCCCTGGGTGAAGTTGGAAGAGCTGAAAATTATAACCCAGGGCAGAGCAGATGGCACAGTCATAGTGACTGAGTTACTGCTCCTTTGATCCCACCATCTGGGCCCCTTCCCACCTGCCCTGAAAACAAACACTGGGCAAAGTACTTGCCCTCCCCCAAAGCTCCGTTCCCCACCAAGCTGCCCAGCAGCATCTCACACTCTTCCACAGTCACTTTTTATGGTTAAAAGAGAGGGAAGACACAATTAGGAGGATTCTAATCCTCTTTTTGCAACCTTAACCCTGCTCCTGTTCAATCTAGCAGAACAGCACTGTCACCTTCTCCCAGGATAATGAACTCGGGTCTGTCAGATTCTTTCCTAGGGAGGTGAAATATCTAACAAATTCTGGCCCCTGTTACCCATTAAGCACAAGTAGCTCCAGAATTGCCTTGACCTGATCACATCGGTCATCCTTGGTCCTGGTCATCGTCCTCATTACATCTCCTCTGCAGAGTGCACTCAAGAATGCTATGAGGCTACAAAAATCCCCCCTTTTTATCCTGCTCCTTGAGTTGTACACTGGATGCAGCTCCACATGGTCAGGAGGGCCCCAACTTTTGGCCAAGCCAGCCACAATAGCTAGGGGCAAGGTTCTGGGTTGGCTGTGACTCACCCCACCACAGCCCTCACCTGCACAAGCAGGAGGCACAGCCCAGGCCAAGGGTAGGCTGTATCCTCTCACCGAAGAGTGCCCCTTGCTCACCAACACAGGGGCAAGTGGGTTTTCCAGGGAAAATTTGGCCAAGTTCTCTCCTTGCCTAAGACGTCATTTTTGTTTGTTTGATTGTCTTGCAGTGGTTGGCTACCAGCAGAATTAAGGTCGCAGCTCGGTCAGTTAAAAACACCCACCCGCTTATCTGTTGGACCATGTTTATCCTTTATTTTCCTGGCTGCAAGTAGTTCTGGAAGGCACAGAACCACTCACTTCAATGAAGGCAGCCAGTCTGGACATATGGTCTTTTTATTCTCACCCACTTTCTCCCAAAAAGTGTCGTGTGAGGGCTCTGATCTCCCTTTTAAAGGGGTCTCACAGTCTTCCCTTTGAGAGTGCTGCGAGGTCTCTGCCACGCAGCAATTGCTTCACGGCATAATTATTCTCCTTTAAAGCCTCAGAGACCGTGAGGCTCCTGACATTTTTCATTGCCTGGAGAGGGGTAATTTTTCATTGCTTTCCTGAGGACTCCTGTGCTTCACAACAGTAATGGAGCATCCAGCTACACTCAGCTGCAGTCTACAGTTTATTTTTATCTCTTGATGGACATAAGCTGAAGGACTTCCAGCTAAGACTGGGAAAATGGGGAGGTATAAGCAAAGCTATTAAGTAAACAGAGGAAGCCCATAGCAAATCACAGACTCTGTCATGGTGGATGTAACATGATTTTGAAATTGTATAATAACAAGATATGCTTTACCAAATACTAAGCAAAAAATAACAGGAGAGACAGGATCTCGACTTCCATTAAAAAAAATAAACTCTGAAATACAATCGGCACTATCATACATGCTTCTAACTTTATCTGTCTCCAGCTACAGATCTAGAGGCCAGATCCCTGCTGCAGCTGGTATGGGATTGTGTCAGCTGAGCTGCTGGTGAGGAAAAGGCATCACTTCATTTCTGGGATACACACTGAGGAAAACAAAGCCTAGAAACTGTACTTTGGCAGGATCTGCACATCTCCAGCAGTTATTGCATTTTTTCACATAGTCTCTTTAAAAGAAAGTAATTATAACAGAAACTGGTCTTGCAAGGAGCCGGTAAAAAAAAAATCATAGCAAAAAAAGGGTTGAAATTACAGCACTGATTTGAAATACCATTGCATGCAATAAGTGTTTTCAAATACTTTTGAAATTTAACATCTAATTTAACTTACCGAAACAGATAAACAACTATCTAGAGGCCCAAAAAAAAAAAATATCCGAGTTTTGACAAACCTTTCCAGTGATTTGCCAAAGAATAAGTATTTTAATTTCAAGCTCCAAAAAGGAAATTAGCTCTGAGAATAAAGATGTAAAGCAAAAAATAAACTCTCTTTTCATTTATTTTTCTGGTAGCATTCCCAGTGGTGCTGATGAAAGTGTATGGGTGGTGGGGGGAGGTAGAAACAGGACTGGGGACACTGCTCTGGGTAGGGCAAATCCCTGCTCCCAAGTCAACTGAACGCCTTCCTGTCCTGCAATTACTTCTCTCTTATATTAGACAGTCAGGTGACAGAGTAAAAGTCAGTCAATTTTCTTTAGTACAGTCTAGGGCAAAAATTAAGTTGATGCTGCTTTGCTCCAGACAGGTTCTTTGGTTTTGTGGGGGGTTTTTTTCTTTTTTTTTTTTTCCCTTTCTGTCCTTTCATTTTAAACCCAGCCCTAAAATTCAAATTAGGCTCCAGCTCAAAGCCTTTACCACCAGGGCATGAATGCTAAATAGCCTGTTCCCAGTCCAATCTGTTCACTGCCTGGCTAATGATTATTCTCCATAGAAACCCCACCAGAGTCAGTTATTATTCTCTCCTCATGCACTTGTATCTCTCTTGTATTTATATAAGATTAAGTAGCCCTGTTAAGTTTTTACCTCTCTGATTGGAGCTTATTTTAACCTCAATTAAGCCATCAGCTTGGCTTTCTGAAGGCAGAGCAATAGCATAGCCATTATCATTCTCCCCACCTTTTGTATGAAAATGATGTTGAGGATTGGTTGCTTTGGGGATTGCTCTGTGGCAGGTAACCAACGCTGAGAGTCGGGGAGGATAAATGGTGCCAGACTCCCAGAGGTACCATGGCACTGTGTAATTATTGTTCCAGACAGCTGAAAGCAGCAGGGTTTCTGGTTCCCCTGCTTAGTTTCAGTCTGCCATGATTGCTGGCACAGAAAGATGCTGATTGTAAGTAAACATTAATTATGCCCTGGTACCCCACTGCTAGCATCGCTGGGCTTGCAAGAAACAGAAGCACAGTGCTGTGCTTGGCTCCTGCTACTGAAAAAAACCATCTATACAGATTTCAATGTCCATGTTTTCATTTTGCTTGGTCAGGGGACATTGCTCCTAAATTTCATCCTCATGAATAGCAAGAGTTATGGTGCTCTTTGTATCACTGCTTATTCACTGCACTTCAATGCTGTTGCTAATATAATGACTAAAGTACTTATTCTCTGAAGAAGGCAAGCTCAGGTGATGCAGCAAGCAATTCTGTTATCTGCTCTGGAGCAGAGGAATCATTTTAGTGTCTTTAAAAGAAAAAAAAAACAATCAACCAACAAGGTAAGTATAACTTATCAATCATCCTATATGTCAAGGTAATTTTTTTCAGATGTGTTTTTGTAAAATGTCAGCCTACTTCTTCATCATTTTTTTTACGTGGTTTTGGGATTTCTTTTTTTTCTTTGCTACAGGAGGCTTAAAAATGCAGAGCCCACACTGTCACAGATGGCAAACACTGCTCCTCAGGTTGCGTGGACAGTTACAAAGCGATTTCCGAGGCACTCGAAATGCAGCCTCCGACGCTGATGGAATTTCGCTGTGCTGTGATTGCACCGCACTGCAGTGAAATAGGTTCAATTTGATTATCTGGCTATTCCATTTCGCCTATATTTACAACCTGCCTGACTTCTGGGGGAAGGGGAGGACAGGCAGCCAGTCATGCTGGAGACATTTCAAAAGGTCAAAGCAATACAGCATTTACCACTATAATTCACAGGCTCTACAATTCAGAGACAGTGCTCTCATGACAAAAATTGGCAGAAGAACATAGTTAATGTAAAATATTTATCCATTCCCAGAGCAAACACAGAAAGTAGAGAATGTTTAAAAAATTTTCCCCTTTCTCCTTTTGGTATGTGATTATGTGCAAGTGCATAAAAGCAGTGTGCAGACAACATCTTCTTTTTTAAAAGTTGCCCTTGGCTAGTGCTGAAAGGTTTGTGTTGGACTGGCTACCTTGTCTGCAGCCTCAGCGCTGATATTAACACATTTACAGCCCCATGGGAATGCTTTTTGAGTGTGTTACTGCTGCCGACACCACTCCCAGATGGGTGTTGCCCACAGCAACTCAACGACTCTACTCCTTTGCCTGCGGTCAGCAGTGAGGCCACGACATCCTTCAATGTTGCACCAGCACCTCGGGGGGCTTGGGGGCAGAAATGCTTGGCAGATCTTAATTAAGCTTCACATGCCAACCTCCTGTCCTGAGGTACAGATTCATTAAGGTCATAAACAACCACCACTCATTCCAACAGGTTAGATAATAAAATGGTGTGTTGACTGCAAAACATTATTTTAAAAATCTTGCATATTTAATACCCAAAAGTCATAAAGTAAGAAAAGCAGCTTCAGGGTCATGCAAATTTATGTAGCTACCCAGTTCTGAGATTTCCATCCCTCCCAAGCCTGGATCCCAGTTCTGGGTGGGCACACAATCTAGTGCACCTCTTACCTGTTTGTATTTAAACACTATTTTGTCTTAAATCTCCCCCTAAATAAAGCTTTCTAGAACTAGTGGACCTGGACATGCTGTGAGTTACAGTAGTTTCATTTTGAATACGGGACTGGTTTTTCTTTGGTTTAAAATGAACACTTTGTATTACATCTCCTGAGAACTCATGTCAATTGTTTTACAGGTTATTGGATTAATATAGGAGAGAGTGGAGTCTGAAAGACAGCTCTAAGACCTCCTTCTTAGCATCTTTTATCTTTGCTCGAAAGATATTTGAAAGGCAGCCTAACAGAGCAGAGTTGCTTTAAGAAGGTACTGCCTCAGCTTCATGAATCATCACAGGGGAGCACTACAAAGTGGTTCTCATAAGGAAGCATTTCAGTTAGATGCTGCATCACATTCCAAAAGGATCACTTGAGGCTCATGCTGCCTCTCCCTGCAGCCGCCATGTGCTCCTGGTCCTCTTCTTAGTCCCTAACAGAGGTCTCTGGTGATACCCAGCCCCTGCACAGAGCCAAGAAGATGAGTTTTCTGTCTGGGACAGGGACAAGCACTGGCTTGACTAGTGCCGCTCAGACTCTTTCAGGCAGAAAACAGTTTGTTCATGTAGCTCTGTCTGCTCCAGTCAGCACCACACCATCAGCTTCTGCCCAGTCTTCACAAGGATATTTGATGACACACCAAAACTATAGCAGCTTGCAGGGAAGGGAGGAAGAGGAAATGAGACCAGTGTGTCATTGAATATGACAAGCCAAAAGAGCAAGGAACACAAAATGGAGTGTGCCAGAGGCACAGACTGTGCTTATGAAACGAGTTCAATTCTCACTCACAGACCATCTTCCCTGCATCCCAGCTCACCCTCACAGAGGAAGTACCCAACATGGGCCAAGGAGCAACTCTCTGGTTAGAAAGTCACTGAAAGCAGCTTCTGCTCACACACAGGGCTTAAAACAAGCTTTGCACCAGAGGAGGTAAGTACTGCTTTAAGGTCACAGCCCCTGTGAGTGTCCAGGACCTGGGAGCAGGACATGGTTAGGCAAGGTCCTTGGGGATGTTTCATCCAAGCTCAATCACTGGCACACATTTGGGGTTTTCTCATACATGGAAAAGCTTACAATTTATCTTTAGTTCTTTTAAACAATTCTCTCTCTTTGCCATTTCCTTTCATTTCTTTTTCCTCACCTTGCATTTTATGTTTCCCATAGTTCATAAGAATTAGTCATGTCCCCATAACCCTTTCCCAAAGCATCTCAGTATTTATAACTATAAGCAGTTCAGGCAGTCCAAAACTCTTTAATACAAGATTCCAGTGGATTATGAAAGCATAAAAAGCAGAAAAGTCTGACAAGATTTGCTATGTGGGATTTCTGCTTTGGTTCATAATCCTGGAGCGATGCCATCACAAAACCTCCTCAGAGAAATCTCAGAAGGAGCTCAGGGGAAAACCCTGAGGTGACAGACCTTTGTTAGGGAGAATTAGCACATCTATTGTTCAAGGCAGAAATTTAGAAACTTGCTGAGAGATCACTCTCACGTCGTTGATGGGATTTTGTCATTCCACGCAGTCTCTGTAAACTTCCAGACTGCACATGGGCAATAAGTGCCAGCTGGAGTTTACCAGCTGAAATGTCTTTGCACTGGACATGCTCCTGTTGAGGGGTCACGAGATGCTAACTGAGCTTTTCACACCTCCCCTTGTGGGGTGCAAGCACTGGGGGGCAAAGGACCAAATTACAGTTATTTTAGCAGCCTTAATCTTGAAGTTCCCTTTATGTCAGTCAGTGCTTGGCTCAACAACCCTACTTGAAGCTGTGCAGACAGACAAGATGAAGACTCCCAGTGTAATGGAGCCATTGGAGAAAATAATATTCGCTGTATTTAAAGTATGCAAAAATAAAGCTTGTGAAGAAACATGTTCATGTCACCAAAAATGTCAAAGGTATGTCTTTATTGTTTGTCAAAATAATTGTTTAATTATTTATAACTCTGCATTGCATTGCATTGCCAAGATTTACACACTAGTTCAAATAACAGAGTTGCTTGAAGAGCCAGATGATGTCTTTATAGAAAAAGCTTATGTAATTGGCATAAACTCTTGGCTGGTCTCTATCATGGATTGTCTATAATATTAAATTACTGGGACATAGAGTAAAAAGGAGATAAGTCCACCAGACTGAAGCTCAGAATGGGGAATGAGGGAGACAGTGCCTGCAGAAGCAAGTTTCTCTCCTTGAGCAGTTTGGAAACCAGGCTCAGCAAAAACCTTTGTAAAAGTGAAGCAAGGGATAAAAATAACAAGGGCAGGAAAAAAAATGAAAACAAAACAAAAATATCCATGGCAAGAAATGAACGCATCTCCAAAGCAGGATGAGAGACCAACTCCCGGAATTTTTCTGCAGGTAAGACAATTCTGTAAAAAATGCCCAAACCCTCCACCCTGCAATTCATTCACTGATGATGGGAGGATGAAGGATTTAATGTACTGTGAATGTACTGTTGCTCTTATAGCTTACAGAGACCATGGCTGCTGCAGAAATTGGCCTTCAAAAAGGTGTCAGGAAGTACACAACTCTGCCAAAGCCATCACCTTGAAATGTCAGGCATATGCTCACTGAGCAGAGCCAGGGGAAGGCGACTGGTGGAGCCAGAGCCTCCAGGTGTGAGGCGGCCAGAGAGAACCACCCAGACCAGGTAAAGGAATGCCTGTGAGCCACACGAAGAAATGTCATACAACTAACAAAAAGCTGCTTTTAGAAAGTCTATAAAGGAAAAAATACCCTATTGTGTTTCTTGTTATTAAGGCTCCTTTCCTATTTTTTTCTATTTAATTCTAGCAGTAAGCAGAGAAAAAAGCTTTGAGAAGAAGCAGGGCAAACCTCTAACCCAGCACGGATTCCTCCAGGCCATTAACAGCTCTCCAGACAAGTGCAGCTACACAGCCTTGTACACAGCCTTGACATTCCTGATCTTTTACAACAAACTGGGCATTGAAACAAGATTTTCCATGTTTGCTTCTTCATGTTACAAAAATTAGAAAGGAACGAAAAATTACAGGCTGCACCAAAACACACAGACCCAGAGGGACATTCCTGAGTGTCCGCCCTGTGTCTGACCCTGGGCTGGCACATGGAACTCGGGCCGCTTTGGAAATGCCAGATACGCCAGTGGCCATTGTGTAGTTTTCCTGCCAGTGCTAAAACTCCAGCAGCAGGTTGCTGAAGACCCATGATAGGAGCCTTGTGATACAAATGGGCAGTCAGTGCCACCATCCCAATCATCCATGGCTGTAGGGTCTCTGGAACTTTGCTCTGCTGGAAACAGAGTCAGAATCACAGAATCACTGTAGAGCTGAGGTTGGAAGGGACCTCTGGAGGTCATCTGATCCAAGGCCCTGCTCAGCCAGGGACACCTAGAGGACATTGCCGAGGATCATGTCCAGATGGCATTTGAACATCTCCAAGGATGGAGACTGCACTACACCCCTGATCATCCTGTGCCTGTGCTTCGTCACCTTCACAGTGAAAAAATGCTTCCTGATGTTTAGAGGAAACCTCTGGTGTTTTAGTCTGCACCCATTCCCTTTGGTCCTCTTGCTGGGCACCACTGAAAAGAACCTGGCTTCGTCCTCTTTGCACGCTCTCTTCAGATATTTATATGCATTGATAAGATTCCCCTCTGAGCCCTGTCTTCTGCAGGTTGAACAGTCCAAGCTCTCTCAGCCTTTCCTCATAGGAGAGATGTTCCAGTCCCTTAATCATCTTTGTAGCCTTTCATGGGACCCTCTCCAGCATATCTGCATGTGTTGGGTACTGGAGAGCTCAGAAAAAAATGGACACAGCACTCCAGGTGTGGCCATGCTGGTGTTGTTCCTTCTCAGGTGCAGGATTTTGCACTTCTCCTTGTTGAACTTCATGGCACCCCAGGCTGGTCTGAACTGAACCTGTAGCCTTTCATAATCTGACCTGAAGACCCAAATCTGGCATACTCTATCTCCACCTGCTTTCTACTTCTCAGAAACGTGATCTAGGAAACACATCAGAAAACACATCAGCATTTGAAAGTCCCCTTTCCCACCAAATAAGCACTTTCTGGCAGTATCAGTACTGCTGGTACCTCACTTCCCTTTTCTCTGGCTTCACCATTAGAACAGCCACACAGCATGGACAAGCCCAGCATTCAGCTGCTTGTCTGGCTTGGAAGGTACCAGAGCCTTCCATGCCATGGATGCTCTTCACTTGTTGATCATGTGATGGACACAGCCACAGGGACAGAAGTCATCTGCTATCACAGGCCACACATCCCAGCATCTCTGCCTGCTCCTCATCCCTCCTCTAGAGCATCCCATGGTGCTCTTCCTCTGGGATTGGGGCACTTTGACAGGAAAGCACAGCCACATCTCTGGCCTGGGACAGTCCAGTGTTCAGGGGAGCAGTAGTAGCTACCCAAGATGGGGGGAATTATCATTCAAACTGCACTTCTACAACTGGTGCTACTTCTACAGGCAGCATGGGGCTGTGGCCATCCTGTCTTCCTTTAGCTAGGTCTGGAAAAGAAGCCTTTTGTCTCAGCCCATCCTTAGTGACTACTTGAGGAACAAGTTCGCACGATGACCCCTCAAAATGGCAGGACCCATAGCCCTAAGCAAAACACCTCCTGGGTGCCCAGTCATGCAACCCCCCTTGAATGATCCTTTTCTATGAGGGCCACATGCCCATCATAGGGAAAGCAGAGCTAAACAAGGGCTTCACATTCCAAATGGCTAAAGACTGGGTGCTGCAAGAAGTGGCATTGCAGTACCTGAAAGGGTTTGAGTACTTAGGCTTTAGATTCTTGTGAAGAAGCAGGAGCAGAGGGGAATGAAACAGCCTGCCAGGGCTTCTTTGGTGGCTGGCAGGCAATGAGTCTCCAGCCTCCTCTTTTCCCATCACAAGTTTATTGACTACTGTAATTGTGGCTGTACCCACTGACAAAGCAAAATGAACGTTCAAGCCCGAATTGTTAACAGATGTTGGGAACTTCTCAGAAAACATATGAAGCCCTAAATTGGTCCTTCACTGAGATTAATATTACAATGTCATCCCAGCATGGTGCAGCTCACAGTAATCTGCCAAGCCAAAGAAAGTCAATAACAAAGTTAAGACTGCACTCTAAGTCCAAATAAGGGAAGAGGAAAATAGAGGTTTATCTTAAGCTATCCTTGGCTCACCTTACTCTGCCTAGACATGGCAGGTTGTCAGAGAACTCTTAAGTGCCTTGGGAGCAGGTATGCAGAAGATCAAGTTTTTCAGCTCCCATCTGAGTAAGACATCGCTGGTACTTGCGGGCTGAAACTCATTGTGAACCTCAGCATAGCATGGTTGGATTTTAAGTCTGTGTTTTTCAGTCTCCTGATGTATTGATCCATGGGTTGAATTTACAAACAAACCCAACACTACAAGTCTTATGCACAAAGGTTTGGGACTTTTGTTACTCTCATGCTGCCTTTTGGAAGGTATTTTGGAAGCGTCTGAAGAATGGCTCACTAGAGAGACCTCCAGGGACCATCCTACCACCTGTTAGCTGATTTATAAAAGGAAGACAGTTAAGTATCAGCATAAAGGCAATACAAAAGCCATGAAGTTTTGCATTGACACTTCAAACTGCCTACTACACTTACACAAAACTCCCCCCCAAGAGGGAATTTCACATCAGGTGCAAGGACAAAGATGGGTAGTAGGGCTATGGATTCAACAACTTTGAAAGGAAATGAACGCATCCAAAGAAAAGGACCTGAGCTGTTCACAGAACAGTTCAGTCTTCTACATGCTGGTGCTTTTTGAACCTACCTTGGTGCAAAAGAGTTCTCTTTAAGCACAGGTTTTTAAAGAAAGGCTTGGAGATGTTTTGCCTTAGAAATTAGTACCTAATGCAGCAATAGAAGCAGATAATGACGGGCAAGAGCTGGTTACAAAGAAGGAAGAAGACAAAAGCCAAAGGGAGCTGGGAAGGTCAATAAGCACGAGTGGAGCACAAAGCAGACTATAGCAATTACAGCATCATTTTGCTCTTATGTACTTTAATGTACTTTGAAAACAAGGTGTTTTTCTGTTCTCTGCAGCATAACCCACAAAGTCAGAGGCTTGCTGTGCCAGAAACCTTCAAGTTAACATGCTGTATATTCATATCACTAAAGAAATAAGAGGCCACTTTATTCATGGTATTTAAGCCCATATATTTCAAGATGTAAATGTTTTGAGTGACAAAGCTAAGTAAGGGTATTCCTTAATTGCCTGCTATGAAATTCTTCAAAAGCTTCTGACTGACTGTTGCTACAGACACAGACTGGCACAGCCAGAACACTCACTATAGCAATGTCTCCATATTTGCACACAGCCTTACACTCCCCCTATCCCTATCTGAGATCAAAGATGCTGCCGTGTCCTGGTTCACAGTAGGGCAGGAGCTGAAACTGGAAGTGACATGTTTAGAGAGTGGTCATGTAATGCTAGCACAGGCTTCGTGAGTTTCCACTCGCCTTGATGTTAAACAGGTGCTAAACAGTAGGCAATTTTATAAGTTTCTTTTAACTGGAAACTGTCTTGAAAGCCATGAAAACTTCCCAGAGAAGGTTTTGCGAAATGTCAGAGGGAAACATCTGTTATTCAAAAACCTAATAGGAGGAAAGCACTCCAGTTAGAAATTTCTCTTTTGCACGATTTTCCCATGCTGGGAAGTGCTCCCCTGGGACTCTCACTCTCACCTGCCTGCAGCGCTGCTTGTTGAAGGCTGGCCTGCAAGAGCGGTAGGATCTAGAGCTGCCAGAGGTTCAGTCAGGACCTGAGCTACCAGAGAGCAGGTGGGATGAAGCAGCTCAGCATCACACAACACTTCCCAGGCACACAAGGCCACACAACAGCTTAGCACCCTTTTGCCTTTAATTTGTTGCGCTTCCAGCAAAACTTGACTTTTAAGCACCGCTGGAGTTCATTAAATTGTGTTGTTTGGCAGAAAAAAAAGATCTCAGGGCCTGTCCCTTAACTGAAGTTTACTGAGGACATCAAGGAAGACTCCAAATACAGGACAGGGAATAACAGGTAAGAATGAATAAGGAGCATTTGCAGTATAGACAGATCCATCACACTCCTTCTCTCAGCATCTACTACTGGTCACCCGCCATAGGCCACTGAGCAACTCAGACACAGATTATCCTAAGGGATAGATTTGAGATGGCTCCTGAAAAGCTGTTGTTTATGTCACAGTTTTAGCCCTGGATGCTTTTCTGAGGCTCAAGGAGGGAAAATGATACTTTTAGAGCATCATGCAGCTGGTGTTTCAGCCTCTCCTGACACGCTCTCTTTTTCTGCTCCAACTTCAGGCACAAGGATGCTGTGGGTCGCCAGTTTGTCACAACCTCAGAAACTCTTGACAAGAGCAGTTTGAGAGGACATGCAGTGGATCTCAGGAGAGAGCAAAGAGGTTACTTTTCTATCTAGACCTGAGGCTTGAGCTATGACCTGAGTCTGCTGTACACTTCAATATTAATATATACAAACTCAGGAGATCTAAAGTAGATCAGCAAGACAAGACATATTCAGGTTATTGTTTCTACAGTCATTTCTTTATTTTTCAACTTAGTCTGAGAGCAGCAGGGTTTGGTATCCTGCCACACTCTGGGAGAGAGGTTAGCAAAAGGACCTGCAAGGTTTTTCATCTCTGTCCTATGAATAGGTGACAACCAAAGAAGAAAACAAATCCAGCCTTGGGGGACTTCTGTCAGCTCTGTTTGGCTTAGAGCAAACTCTCAGAGCCAAAGACACTGGTTGTTTACTACTGTGCTGTCAGCTTTAAACTGCTCGGTGTGACTGTTTTGGGTAGCATAAATAGCTTTTGTTTCACTCCTCTGCTGTCTTTGGCTCCTGCATGTACTGGTTTATTGGATTAAAACATGCAGATTAAGGGGATAAGATAATCAACAAACAGGCACCGAACTCCGCAGGCTGGAGCAGATGGTGATGCAGTGCATAGTACCAGCTTAGCATCCACACCTGGGAGCATCACTCCTCCCAGTGCCTGCCACTGTTGGGATCACCTCAGCTATCCCTGGGGCATCACACTCATGAGCAAGCACCACTACACACACCTCAATGAGAAGTCACATCCGTGTCCTATTCTCCTGGACTCACCTTCTTGTAGGTTTGTGTGGGCCCATTTGATCTGTGTCTGCACATGTCTAGACATCTCTAGACATAATTTTAGATCCTGACCAAGTACTTTCAATATCTTTTCTGGAAAAAGCCTCAGGCAAACTCAGTCCAGGGCCCATGACACAAAACTCTATAAATAAGACATGAAGGTATTTGTTGGTCACACATTTTCATTTCATCTTATTTAGCTAACAACAGACAACTGGCACAGGAGAGAGCTAATATGTAAGGTAAAACCTTACTAGACATCCCTGCACTGATTTTCATGGGCACAAAGACCATGTGCTGGTGTGCAGGCTGCTGAGAGGATTGAGGCACTGGCTGACACAAATTTTTACAGCCCTCCAACCATTAAACAGAAAAGAAAACCCAAAAAAACCTCCTTGTTTTTTCGGGGAAGGGGGAAAGCAACACATCTACACACATAATGCACTTTCTTGCCCAGGCATGGGCTCAGTCAGATATGCTGCTTTTCCTCTAAGTAATCTCCAGAGACACTATATGGTTGAGTTATCCCAGCTCTTTGCACAGGCTGTTTGCTGCTGTGTTATATCCCCACGGTATTTGCTATAAGCCAGGCTTCAAAAAGGCTTAGCATGAAGTCCCTTATAGGAAAGTTATTTGACATTCATCTGCTGCTCAGATCCAGGGAAGGTTACCTCGGATAGGCTGCAAAATGATGATGTAAATACGTGTAGCTTTACATTACAGAGCTAGCTCAGCTGGGCTGGGGACCCAACTCTGAGCATGCAGGAGAAACCAGCAAATGCCTCCACAACCCTCCTGCAAAGTGCTCTGCCCTCCCCGGCAGCAGCAAGGCTGCTGTGTTGGCAGACAGTCCAACCCCATGCCTCAGGCTTCACAGCTGGTGCAGTGCCACAGCCTCCTCCTTCCTGCACCATACATGATCACAGTCATCCTGACTACATTTCCATGCGGCCATCACAATCACACTCTTCTCCCCCACACCTCACAGTCCTATTTCCCACATCCTCTCCTGAACCAACCACTGTGGTTAGAGATATCATTGTACATTCATCCATAATTTGTCCACATGCTGGTTTTAAAAGGAGCACTTCTAATACACAGACATCAGCTCAGAGGGCAGGCAGTGCCCTTGAGCACAGAGGATTAACTTCATGAGTTAGTTAAGAATAGCCACCCCGTCTTCATTATTATTCTAAAAATTCAGAATGTAGCAGGAAATCTGACCTCTGTAATTGCCATTTTCTCCAAGGCAGAAATCACATGAAATAAAAAGGCTCCAGCTTTTCACCCAGGGTCACACTTTTAACCTCCTGCAAATACACAAAGGTGATGGACAATGCCCATATTTTTATTTCAAATGTTGTACTGGGCAGACAGTACAGGCTGAACCAGCTGGATACTGGTTCTAAAAACAAATAACATATCCTGAAACAGTATTTCAGCATGTGTTCCTATTAGAAACACGGCTGAAAGACAAATCGTAGGTGCACTGATGGACAACTGCGACATCAAACCTGTGCTTTCCAGAGCCACAGCCACTGCTGCACAAACTAGAAAGCCCCAACCCATTCCTACCTGTGCTGTGCAAGTCACTTTCTCCAGCCACCACCCCTTTTGTCTCCTTTTGATTGTCTTGATTTTGTGGACTGAAAGATATGGACACTTACTGCAGTAGCCTCTTCCCTTACAAAACCCCCGAGTTTTGAGCAAAGTCATGAGCTTTGTGTAAGCTTAACCTTCACTAATTAGGAGCCCTGTTTTTAAGGATATATTTTTTAGGCTATACTGACATCTGCAGGTGCACCATAATGGATTTTGAAAATTAGGCATATCATCATCGAAAAATCAGCCTCCAGGTTTGCAATGAAAATGTTGATTGCACCATTCTGTCTGAAGGGAGTGGAGGAGCCGGGCCAGTTCCCAGGAGAGGGTGCTATGCAGTGCAGTGACCACGCTCTGCTGCCAAACCCTCACTGGTGCTGCAAGAGCAGGTTTATTCCTTGTTCATGAGATTGTTCTCAGGCCAGTAGATTCTGCAAGGTGCAGATCCTCAGGATTAGCAGAGAGTTGTGTTTGGGTATATTTTTCCTAGTATTCAAACCTGTATCAATCAGTGTTGATCTTAGTTTAAACATTAGGCACAAAAACCTACATTTAGAAAAATGCAAGAGATTGTAGGTGAGAATGAGGGTCAGATTAACTCAAGTAATTGTTACTTGAATATATAAACACCCACTGAAATTCAGCCAGAACATAATGTGCTTTGCAAATGTTCCCAATTTTTCTACAGTTCTGGTGTTATAGGGAAGTGAACACCTCTGCTTGCTGCACATATCACTGCAGCAAGATGTCATATGTTCTTCAAAATCAAGAGGGGTTCAAAGTGCCTTGCCTTTAATGAAGCTGTAAACAAAAAATCTGTGAGAGATGCAACTTGAAGTAGTTGAATGACAGAGCAAAGCCCAGATGCCAAGACAGGTGGTGTAATCCATGCCTGGAAGTTGCAGAACTGAAAGAAATTGCCTGGAGCTTAACTACCCATGTGTAGTAGTATACCATAACAATTTTTCAAGGGTGAGTTGTTCTTAGATAATTTCTTCATTAAGTAAATAAACACACAGAATTATCCTCATGTACCTTCCAAATACTTTTCTGGCTTCTAAAGATATTATATTACCAATACGAGACTTTTTGTTTTATCTCATCCTGAAAGTATTTCAAGGCATGAGGACTTGGACAGCTATTGTGTTGCTTCTGGGTATTCTTAAACTATTAAAAAAGAATAAATCAATGAAAGCAAGACACAGTCCTTTTAGTTTAAACAGAGAAACTTCTAGTGTCTAAGCTGTGATTTGTTTGTCTCACGTCGAATTAAAATTTAGGCTCTTTGCCCACTGGTTAAAGGACCTCGAGACACCCAGGCCTGCCTAAGCACAGGGAGCCCTGAAGCAGGGGCCTACAGGGAGACAATGCCTGCTTTATCCCTGCAAACCATGCTCATGCAGTCTGTGCTCAAGACTTACACCTCTGAGCCCTCTAGACACCTTGTCACTCATGCCAGTGGCAGCAGGGACTAATCCTGGAAGATGTTACTTTTTAAGATGAGATTGTCATGGTTTAGTTCCAGAAATTTGGTGTCACACAAATGAACCCCATCAGTTCACAGAACAGAACAGAGAAAGTCTGGGAACAGAACACAGAACAGCAGGAGAAAGTCTGGGATAAAGGCACCAGTCTCTTCTGCCAAAAGTCAACCTCTGCTCACTTTGGCTTTCCAGATAGCCCGATTGAAGTTAAAGCAGATACTGGAGAAGCTAAAGAGAAGGAAGTTGGACTGCAAGTGCGCTAATGTTAGAAGATCTCTCCTCCCCCAGCCAAGGCACTGTATCTGTGTGTTGTTTCAGTGTTCATGCAGGTGCAGAGCAGCCTTTGCACCATTTATGGGACCTGATTGATCTGGTCGGTGCGTGGAGAAGGAGATAAGCTGCCATTTCTGCTGTGAGCTGGACAGGGAAGGGGCTCAGGCACCTCCTCCTCTGCTGGGGACTAAGTGGCCCAAGTCACAGCATACACAAGGAGGCAAGTCAGCTAACACAGCTGTCCTCTGCACAGCGCCTGGGAGGACCATCCCAGAGCTGGATCGAACAAGTTCCAGAAGACTGCAGCAGAGCCCCAGTGTGCGTAGTGGTCAGCTGTGGATCAGGGGTGTGTGAGCATGAGAAATGGACCTCTGCCAACACCACGCTCTCAGTACACATCTCTCAGGGCAAGATGAACAAAAGTGGTTTTTAAGACCTTATCTGCCAACTAGAACCCACTGTCCTTAGTTATGTCCCTAAGCTCTCTGTACACTCTAAGATGCAGAGAGTTAAGGACCTCTGCATAACAAATGATGAAAACTCCTTACCTGCAGGGTAAGGAGTAAACCAGCACAGCAACTAGGAAACACTCAGGTCTGTCTTGTGTACCTGCCTATGTATCCAGAAAAGATATAGAAGTCCTGCAGCGAGAGCACTGGCTAATCTCCATCTGAGGTTCACACCCTTGGAGCTACAGAGCCTATATCCTTCCAGGCACAGCTCTCTGCAGCTTTTATAAATTCTGCAATGGCACATTGCCTGGTGAGGCAGGAGGCAGAGGTATAGCTCTCCCTGGCTGTAGTGGCTTCGCACACGTCCCTGGACAGTCCCAGGTGCTCTTGCAGTAAAGATCTGAGTTGAGGGCAATATGGGTCTTCTAGTCCTTGTAGCAGAAGTCTTTTCTTTTGCAGGATGATATAGGACAAGGCTGGAGAGCTGGAGCCAAAGTGGACCAAAGAGACAAAATACTTAGTCAGCAAATCAGGAATGACAGTTCTGTGGCAGACTTCACAGAGTGTGAGCTGAGCTTCTCTTCTCTATCCATTTAACCATCACAATAAACTGCCTTACATGGGGAAAGCTGGTCCTTCTGACTTGGCTGCACTGGGGAGAGAGAAACCTTCAAACATCCTATAGAGAGAATAGAGGCTAAAGCTACTTGAATATCAGCAGATCTTCATTGTTTTCTCTGTTTACTTTGGGCATAAGGACAGAGGTCTTGCCCTACCTGTGAGCTGTGGGGCAGCTCAACAACCCACCAGACATGTTCCAGAAGTCCTTGATAGCACAGAATCTCCTGAGAGTTCGTCACTTAGCCAAAGCTTTGCCATATGGCTTCCTTGTGCTTTGCATCCTCGTGTTTAAATTCAACAATGCAACAAGCACGCCTCCAAACTAAGCAAACTGGCCAAGAACCCATTGTTTCCCCGATACCTTTATACATGTGGAGAGGAAAAAAAATCTCCTAATCTCTTTGTTTCCACAAGAAAAGCCCTGGGACAGGTAAACCCTGTGGTACATCTGTCACACATTGTGTGCAGCATAGCTGACAGCCATGAACATGGGGCAACCATGAAACAGATGAGGAGAAGATGGGTCCTCTTCCTATACTGCCATCCCAGCAATGGTAGAGACCTTGGAAAGTGGTGCACAGGAGGAACACAAGTACCAGCTTCTTATTTCTGTGTGCCAAGAGGATTGTAGTACAAATCACCTGACAGACAGAAGCATAAAAACCACGCCCCTAAAGGCCAGAGCAAGCCTTCCTCCTCTTCTGCTATGAAGATTAAACATTTAATAAACCAGGGAAAATTAATTGCATGCAAGACCTGCTGAAGCCCTTTGGCTGAGGACCTTGCTCATTTGATGACATGACACAGCTTTAGTTCAGCAAATAGGAACACGAGAGCAAGTAAAATCCTCATCCAAACCCTACTTGAAAGTGATGTGGAGAGAAGAAAGGAAAAAAAAAACCCTGAGTCAAGAGCCAGAATGTATGTTTTGGTTTGTGCTTTGTGATGTTCTAAACCTGAAGTCTGATCTGAAAGCATCTAAAATGCAAGGAATTAAAATTCAGGTCCAGACTTTGTATTTGGATCCATTCCAAGCAAAACAAAAAATGGACTAAGTCTTCTGCTGTCTGAAGATTAGACACCTTTTTCTGCCGAACTGTCTGTTACCAAGCATGAATTTAGAACAATTTAAAAAAAAAAAAAAAAAAAAAGAAAAGGAAAAAAAGTAGGGGGGCAGTAGACTACATTTACTCAATATTTAAGCAGAGATTAAATAGCCTAGATATGAAAATGCCACTTATTAGGACATAAGATGCTAGCCCAGCTCTGAAACTGGGAGTTTTCCAAGCTCTTAAAAAAACACCTAACACATTGTCAAAACAAGCTACAGACAAACAAGCAAACAACAGGTGAAAAATGCGACTGCAAGGGCTGTGATGACAGTTCTGTTTGCACAATGCATTCATTTCAAGGTACTTGAGCATCTGTTATATATTTAGTTCCTTCCTGCTAAAGACAATAAAGCAGGTGAGCATCACTTACACCTAAGAGACCATATGCTTGCGGGATCCTGGGAGGTGCACTCAGCAGAGGGAAATGCATTCCCTTCAGGGGAGAGCAAAGCAGACCAAATTTCTTCTTTGCACTTTATTATCATGACGTTATTAATGCAAGTGATTTAAAATAATGTACACAGAATATAGCACCTGGGCTAAATGCTTCCTCTTCCTTTTTGCCAAGACATTATAAAAGCATCTTGCTTTGGCTTTTGTGGACAAAAGAAATTATGGAAAAGAAAGTTAAGAGTGGCTGCTTTCTTCTACCCTTCCTCTTCTAAATTGTCAGAAGGGGGAATTGGGCATGAATGGTGGCTTTCAAGCACATTTCTACTACTAAAGAGAAGCTCACAGGTGCTTAGCTTAAATATTCAGCTAAAGACAGAAAAGGAAGAGGTTACTTTGTTTTCAAAATTCCTGTTTATGATGTCCCCATTCCCAGTAACACAGCAATGGCTGCTTCTGTTCCCACTATTTGAAATGCTTTTTCATGTTTTGAGGAAGAAACAGACCAAGGAAAGCAGTGACTACGTTTTACTCAGAATGTGTGAGGCCACACTGGGAGTGCCATGTCCAGGTTTGGACTCTCCAGTACAAGACAGACCTTGATATACTGAATTATGCCCAGTGGAGGCCAGCAAGACATTTGGAGGCTGGTGCATGTGGATCTGGAGAGGCTGAGAGGGCAGGGCCTGCCCAGTCTGGTGAGGGATGCTTGTCAGGGTTCTTGCTGTTGTTTACAGCTACACAGGAGGTGGGAAGAAGGAAGATGGAGCCAGTCTCTTTCCAGAGATGAACAGCAAAAGGCAATGGATCCAAACTGGAACATGGAAAGTTCCAGTTAGCAACTAAGTTGGACGTTATTTGCTGTAAGTGGAGTTTGGGTGAGATGTCTCGAGGTGACTTCCAATTTACATCATTCTGTGATTCTAAAATTGGAGGAACAATCCACCTTCTTCACACTTCAGGCTGTAATGGGAAATGCAAAGAAAGGGAGAGAAATCATATGAAAATGATGATGTGTTTTTGACTAATTCGTGTACAGGACAATTCAGCTAGAAGGACACAAGTAAAGAAAGTCCCCAGTTTCTAACTTCTAATATAGTTCACCCAGCTCGAAAAACTAACCAGGTGAATGTCTCTCCTCTTCATTGACCATGAGGTCTCAGCCTAGAGAGGGGTTATAAATTTAGGAATTAAATTTAGGTGTGTGCACTAATTGGCCAAATGATTTAATATTAGTGTAGGTGCAAAAGCAGAGCTTAAGACCAGTTTCACTGGAGCTGAAGAAGCTGGTCAAGTCATAACAGCAAAATATTGCTAGCTATGAAGATACACAGACTGCTTGCTGAAAGTGTTTTGAAGTATTTAAAAACCAAATAAGACGATACTCTTCTTTTCCAAGTCTAAGAAATTCAGGTCTACACTACAAATCATAGTTATACTAAAAAGACAGAAAAATTATCTCTAAAAGACATTCAGAGAGGACTGTGTTCATATGTGTGTACTGAAGTGCAGATGTGCAAGTGTTACATTGTGACCTTGCACTACAAGTATGTGTAATGGTAACAAAGGGGATATTTTGTATGAGAAAAGCCAATGGATTTACTACCCGAATGGGTTTTGTTTAAACTAAAGCACTGGTATTCTAACTAATACTTATTGTGTGGGTTTTTTATGATGTATTAAATGTTTGTTTAGTAAGGAACGAAACAGTATTGCCTTACTGATGTTAACAGGGACTACTGACACGTTCAGTCAATAGCTGAGATCCTTGTAATGCCTTCCTAAAGGACAGAAGTGAAGCCAGTCTTTCAGGAAAGGGTTAGACAGACATCCCCAGTAAGGGAGAGCTGGATGGTTACAGTAGGGCTGGCACTGAAATGGGATTATATGGGCATGCAAATGGGGAGGACAATTCCTTTAGCTGAGCACTATCTCGCCTCAGCTTCCTCTTATCAAATCAGGATAATGTCACCCGATCTGTGGTGATGTCCAGCCCACCAGATAAAGACCCTGTTGAGTTGTAGCAGTTGGTCAGGAGAGAAATTTGCCCTTGGGGGGCCAGCTGGCACAGGAGGAGAAGTGGGAACCACCAGCCAGTCCCATGTCTCATTCCATGAGAAGTGTTAGTGTAAACAGATCTGCCCCACAAACAATCCTGCTTCTCCATGGCCATTACTGGGGGGTGAGGGGGGTGTCCCACTGACAGAAAGGGCAGAGGAGCAATCTCGGGGAGCTAACCAAACCTGTCAGCACTGTAGGGCTATCGATTTCAGGATGCATCTTTAGCTTTCCCAAGCCCTTTGGGACAACAGACAGGCAAGGGCTGAACACCATTTTGCTGGGCCAAGGCTCTGGCTGCCTGGGGTTCTGGGCTACTCGCCATACCAGTGTCCTCAGCAAGGCTGTGGTGGCAGAGGGGAAACAGCCCTGGGGGGAAAGTACAGCTACTGGACTGCTCTCATCAGGCGGGCTCCTGGGGCTGCTGGAGTAACACATTTCATTGGCCTGGAGCATTTAGTGGTGAGCAACTGAGCTGTACAAACTCCCCAGAGCAAAGCCAGTGCTGACCTTCACTGCGCCCTCTCGCTCACCTGCCACCTCCTCCTCCAGGCCTCCAGCAGCCCCAAGCCCGCCGAGCCCTCTGCCTGCTACTTATTTATTTATCTTGTGAAGATGAGCCTGGAGCGTTTCATCTTTCAGCCCTTCCTGTGCCCTTGAGGGAGGAGATAATGGAAGACCTGGCAGGACATGCACATGCTCATCAGCCCGGGGATCCCGCCCACCTTTAGAAAGCTCCCTGGGAGGGGACCACACTGGTATCAATAAACATTTATCAGCACTACACCATTAGTCCGTATGCTTTTTAAAATAAAGAACATGAACATAAATAAAGCCGGGGAAAGTGTATATATAAAATTTGCAGGAAGCACTGGAGACTTGGAGTAGCATCTTTCCTGTACTAGTGGGTTTCCTTCTGCATAAACACAACAATAAATAAGAAGTACTTCAACTAGCAGCTATAAATAGCATCTTGTGCACACACTCAGATGATTTACATGCTTGTCCTGAAGTGATTGGACTGGAATGAGTTGCAGACTGTTCCTCTTCCTACATGGCAGGAGTTCTCCATTACCTAAGCTTCATTGTTTTTTACACTTTTTATTCCAGGGCTTCAGGCATGGCTTGTTTGCTGCTCAGTTCCTTCCTGTGTCCAGCTTCCCACTGTGCCAGCATTTCCAGCGGTGGAGATGACACCTGATGGTGAGCTGATCAATGGCTGGTTTCCTTCCTCTGAACTCACCCTGTCCCACACACACCACAGCCCATCGGCTTCGCAGATGTTCCCACTTGTTTTGTTTTCACGGAATATTTGAAAACATATCAAATCCAACAGTGACTGGAAGAAAATAATTTGTGCCTGAAGCAACTGTGCTGATTTTAATCATATGCATCCTATTGTAGAGGGACACATACACACACATATACTGTACACACTCTTTTCACAATGTGCATGTGTACATGTTTTCTCATGCAAATAACACATTTCTTCTATTGGTTTCTCTTGGTGTGAAGCAGTATCTTTTGATCTACTGTTGCATAGTACCAACAAGAAAATTGTATGATTTGAATTGTTATGGAAAAGGCACTAATAGAAATTTCCCTTGAGAAAATACATGGCACCTGAGATTTCTCCCTACATTAATGAACATATATAAATGAGTCTTGACTGTATGAATTACTAATTGAGAAGATATAGTATAACTCCCCTTGTTATCACAGCCATAGAATTGCATTTGCCTTCTTTAAAGCTTTCCTGACACCTCAACTAAACAGAGGCCAGAGAAATCTAACTACTTTAGTGAAATACACCAGTCCCAGAACAGGAGTTCACAGACTTTGTAATCTGATGTGCCAATTCTCACCTTTTTGAACTGCAGCTCCACAGATAAGTGCCATCTCCTCTGCAACCCACATGTTGCTGGAGGTGATTCAAAGACATATGGGGAGTGAGAGCCTGTTAAAAGGAGCAGACAGCACAGCTTCTGCTGAAGGCCAGACACAAGCCAAATGAGAGCTTGTGATGTACCAAAATGTGCTCTCTTAGCCCGCTGCTCTGTCAGCCCTGGCAACTCCCACAGGCAACCACAGAGTCACAACCATTGAGTGAGAACTGGCCTAGGAGAATTCATCCGCTGCTTTGATATTTCCTGTAGGGAGATATGCAGGCAGACCTCCCAGTTTATCCCTGTGAAGCCCTGTGAAGATTCCCATTTCTCAAGCAGCAGTAACAATTGCAAAGAGGATATGCCTGTGCTAAGGCTCCTCACAGCTGCAGGGTGCTGCAGAAAGGCTGGAGGCACTCCCACTCACAATGACTATTCGCCTGCAGCTGGATTATGCACATGGTTGCTTCCAATGTCCACAAAAGGTTGAAGAATGCAGAGAAAACAGCTCAGGCAATTGTTTATTTGTTTTCAAAAAAGGAAAAGAAAGAGACTCTCTCAGTGGAAAGCATCAATTCATGGCCAAGTACGTGTCTTTGGAACTAGAATAAATGGTGCCTCCACCGAAGGAGATGAATGCTGGTATGTCCTGCCAGACTGGGCCATGACAGCACCTCGTGCTTCTGCCTCACCACAAGTGGCAGAACAGCCTCTCCCCGAGTTGAGTTCAGCAGAATTAGGGTCTCAACCTCTTTGTGCATCTGTCAGTAGAGGGCAATGTAGTTACAAATAACTGACCTGCTACAGGTCCACACCCAGAAGAAGACATAGACCTTACCTAGTATTTTATATTGCCCTGTATGATCTAACAGTGCCTCCTACCTGCTTTGGTGTGCCGTGTTTAACATACCAGCAACACTGTGTCATGCAGCTGATACTAGAGTTAAGGTCATTTGTTTATGAAGGCAGGTTCCCTTGTGATCTCTGCTATTTGTGGCAGGGGGAAAGGAGGGGACACAGCACTGGAATGGGTTTCCAGTGGGCGTTTGTTTACTGTACTTTAGATGCACTGGTTTATCAGCCCAGGGAATAAGTTATGGCTTCCCAGCCTGCCTGTCTGATTACAAATTCCAGTCTGTTCCTCCAGGCTGAATATAGAGAGCAGCTGGCTGAAGCTAAATGAATAATACTGCCTCACAAAACAATAGTGCTGGGCTCAACATGTTGCACAGACATCTATTTTGAGTTTGGATATTTAAAGACTAAGGAGGCATGACAGGCACATTTATGGGGCAGCAATTGCCAGCAGCTTGCAAACTGTGCCTTGGATGTGAACAGATTAACACCTTCTTCCCTGTGTGTGTCAAATGGTCGAGTAAAGAGTTCACCTTTACAAAGAAAGCGTCTCTGAAGAGTTGACAAGTCCTTCCACTTGTACATTCAGCGTTTGCCTGTGTGGTAACCTTAAGCAGAAAGTTTCTGTGCTACAATCAATCTTATCTAGAATGAAGAGATGAAATGTGATGCTGTTATTTTACTCCATCCTGTACCTTTCATCAGTGGGAAACAGCAGAAAGATCTAACAAGTCTTTATAGCACATAATTTTCTAATTTCATCCCGGAATAGTGAAAGTACTGCTAAGAATATCCTTAGCACATAAAGTACCTCAATACTCAAAAGCAATCATTGCTGTTCGAAAGCTAATGGACAGGGAGGTTATTTTCTGCTTTTCGAGACAATCAGATCTAGAACATGAAGAGATAGATAGCTTGCTTCTGGACATACTTCAACTCTTTCTGTTTCATTATCTCACTACAGCTATGAATGTCTACATATACCTATATTCCAGAAGGAGACTGAATTCCTGCTTTGGGCAGAACCTGCTAATCTCTACTCATTTCAGATCAAGTTGAATGTGTGCAGAAGAGTGATTTGTACAGCTTTGTGGCCTGAGCCTGCAAGTACGTGCTGAAAAGCATAGCCCTCTGTCACACCAGACTAAAACACTCTCATGCAGGGCAGTGCAAGGATGAGGCTTTAAAATGCATTTGTTTTACAAGTCTGTGTCATAAAACCATATACAAGCAGGCATAAAAACTTGCCTGAGGTTTTATAAGCTCATGGTAGCTTATAAAGCTCATGGTAGCTTTCAGGTACTTGGAAGTTCTAAACTTTGACTATTCTCTTCAGCAGAAAGGAAAAATACTCTCAATTAAATGATACTTCAGGGAAAAATTCAGTCTTTTTTAACAAGCTCACTGGTCATGGGTTTAGAGAAAGCTCTAGATCACAATGGGATGTTACACTATAATCTAGGTTTAGGGGCTGAGATACAAATGAATATGGGATAATAAGGCTCCTGGACCAGTCTCCAGCTAATTAGCAATGTGGACTGGCCCACAGGTAGTTTATGCACTGATGCATTAGTAGCTTCATGACAAGTAACTAAAAATACCTAGTAAACGATATTGAGATAAATTGATAAAAGAATGCTAGGAAATCCTAAACAGCTATTCATGCATGAGGAGACCAGCTCACCAGTTAGCCTGGACAGTGCCTTAGAAACACAGACTAACCTAGGTTGGAAGGGACCTCTGGAGATCATCTTGTCAACCTGCTGTTCAGAAGAGGGTCGACTACAGCAAGTTGCTCAGAGTTTTGACTATCTGGGTTTTGAACATCTACAAGGATGGAGACTTCATAACCTCCCTGGGAGAATTGTTGCAGTGTCAGGACCCTCTTCTGCCCCACTGATGAAAAAGGTTTTCCCACTACCTAATTCGAATTTCCCATCTTCCAGCTTGTGGTTATTGCCTATTGCTGTGTACCACTGAAGAGTCTGACTCCATCTGCCCTTTTGGGGAACCTGTCCTGAAATCTTCCCTTCTCCATGCTGAACAAACCCAGCTCAGTCTCTCCCCATACATTGTCTGCTGCAACCTCCTCGCTATCTCCTTGGCCTCCTCTGGACTCAATCCTGTTAGCTGATGTACTGTAGAGTCCAAAAGTGGATGCAGTGCTTCAGATACACTCTTATATCCCTCGGCCTACCATCTCTGTTTCATGCTCACACAACTCAGTGTGGAGCTGGCTGCCTTTGCTGCGGGGCACACTGCTGCCTCACATCCCACATTTGGTTCACCGGGACTTTCAGATCCTTTTCTGCCAAACTGCTGTCTGTCTGCCTGACCCTCACCTGTCCTGATATGTGGAGTTTTTCCACCCTAGGTAGCGAACTTAGTGTTTGTTTTGTTGAGTTTCATGAGATTATTCTCAATTCATTTATCCAGGTTGTTAAGTTAGCCCTGAACTGCAGCAGCTCTGTCCTCCAGCATGTAAATGATCCCTCCCATTTCTGTACCCTGCAAACTGCAGGGGATAGAAATAGGAAGTAATTAGTGGGACAACGTGCATCCAAAGCCTCCAAACAAGCCATGCTTGAGGTCTCCTCTGCACAACACAGTGTAGCAGCAGCCATGCACAGATCTCCTGCGAGTCAGCTGTAAGGACAGACACAGCACCTGGCAGTGCCAGGTCCACTGCTACAAAGCGTCCTGACACTTGCAGATGGCCTTTCTGGGTGCTCGTCATGTTTCAGACAGACAGAAGTGTAGGACCACGGTGACTGAATGTCTGGGGAATGCGTCCTGCTCTATCTGAAAGATTTATTGTTGCAATAATGTAATATTAGGACAGTAAGCAGGAGACAAAATGTCATTATATTTGTTATCAATCCTTTTGCCATCAGACTGCATTGCAAAATTTTTAATAACCGTGGGCATGGGAAATAAGAATCCCTAATTGACCTGACAGTTTTCCCTCATTTCAGCAGTTCCCTATACCACTTTTTATCCTGATTTTGAGTGTTTTTGCTGGGACCAACTCTGCCCTCCACTGACAAAGTCGCAGCTGGTCCAAATCAGACAGGTTAAAAGCTCTGTTGCTATCTCTGACAATGTTTTACTGCTCTGGAAACTTTGCCAGGGCCATGTCTCCGGTTTGAATGTGATCTAATGAGAGTCACAGTATGTAGATGGTGAAGCAAACTGCGCATGGAACCCACCTAGCCCGAGATCTGCTCACCGCCTCCACAACTCAGCGGTGCCGCACAGCTCCTCACCACAGCCTCCTGCCCAGATGGTTGGGAATGGCTCTTTGTGTCCGGTGGAGGATACCAAACCTCTTCTTGTACCAGGGCGAGCCCTCAGGCAAGAACAAACCGCTTGTCCTAAGCTCATGCAAATGTTACTCAGCACAAAAGGTTTCCCAGGGATGTGATTACAAAGCCGAGGAGGCACACACGGGCTGCCTATCAGTAACCATTCCGCTAATTAGGCAACTTAAGTCTTCTCCCTAAATGCTGAGTTTTGGCAGTGCCGGCCACATGGAGCTCCCAGCTTCGCCCTGCAGTGTGCACAGAACTCCCTGAATCCACAACTAACTCCTGCTGCAAGACCTGAGGAATCACTTGGCATTGCTTGCTTATAAATAGCATACACCTAATCCAAGTGCCAAATTATATTAAACTTAAAATATTCTCACAGTCTACACCTGGTTTCCTGTTAATGGCAGCTAACAGCTACATCAGTAAATATTCTTTTTCTCTACCAAAGGTGTCCCCTTCAGCGCAAATCTTGCAGAACTGTTTGCTCGGAGCAAGCATGACTGGCATTGGGGATGCACTCTATCTCTGCCTCACTCATGCCAAGTCTGCCACCCAAGGAGGCCACCCCTGAAGCCTGCTGACTTTTTTATTTCCCCCAAAGAAGTGTACTAAGTTTGGTATTTTTGCATCATGCACGAAGTATCAGCTTTTTCAGAGATGTTGGGAGAGTTTATACTGGGCACTTTTGAAAACACAAACTGGTATTTATTCAAAACATCTAATAGGTCTCTAACTAAAATCTTTCATTTTCTCAGTGACACTCTGAAAACAGAGATTGATGACATGACATTGTGGTTTAAGAATTGCTGCATAACTGTTTCCATATAATAATATGACAAAAGGTGTTGCTTCTTTTAGCACCTAACTTTGGTCTAAAAGGCCACTTGCTCTTCAAAGAACTGCTACAGGAGAAAACAGCTACTGCCATACATGTGGTTCAGTAGGTAGAGCCTTTGGCTGAGCAGTTTTGTTCAGCTCAGGCTACCACAGCTTCCTTTGCCAAGTTGGATGGTCCAGAAATTTGCAGGACAATCAAAACTGTTAGAAGTGTGAACAGTGAACCACCTAGGCTGTATCCCAACAGGTTCCCTCAAAACAGGAAGAAAACTTTGAAACTTCTGAATAATTCATTTTTATATTTAAAAAAAAGTAATATTTTTTCATTTTTATTTAACCTTGAATTATGCTTATAATAATGGTAAGGGCAGGTAAGCCAGAAAAAAACCCAAAAAAACCCCAAACAAACAAACAAAAAAACCCCACCAAAACCCAAAGCTTTTTCTCTGGTCTGAGGAAATATTTGGGGGTTCACTCTTTTGTAACAGTTTTGTCTGCCAGATTAAAAAAAAATCCATTATTCACACTGTTCTTTTCAGGATCTCTCAGCCTACATGGCCCATATGGCAAGGTTTAGGCTTTGAGATGCAGTAAATATCAAATATTTGATGCCATTTTGAGGTGGGGGGAGGAAAGAAAGACTAAGCAAGTGTTTATTGTTCAGGTTCTGTTTAACTCATGTTAAAAAAAAAGACTTTGAAAACCACTGTGTAGGCAGCATTTAATGTGTCTAACTGAGAACTATATCTTCTAGCAAGTTGGAACTGAGTAAGAGGCACTAAAAACAGCCTTCACAAGCTCTATAAAATCCTTGTACAGTTCCTTTCTGCTGGTGGTTATGCAGCTTTTTCTCAGTGGTGTGGAAGCTGTGCCAAAAACTGCATCCCTGTAACCAGGACTTGACTTCATCACTTTGGAAATGATAAAATAGCAGTAACACTCGGGGCATACAAGGAAATGACAGGCAGAGTTATGAATAACAGGGATAAAATATTAATCACTTGCAAACTGCCTATTATTTGCTGAGCATTGTGTAAAAATAGAGAAGCTGCCTGTTCCTACAAGCGCGTGAACCTTGTTTATTTTAGCCAGTAGCTTGCAGCCAGACTGTTGTGGCTGAAGGGTGAACCACTGCTTTCATCTGCACTTCTCACCAGCAGACTTACACATTAAAAGCTGCTGCCCAAACAGCAGAGCCACCCAGTAGGAAGGATGAAAGGGAAACTAGGATTTTGAAAACGGTCTTTCTGTTCCTTGCTTTACCTCAGAGACTGTGGGCAAGCTGAAGGCTCATGTTCCCCATCTTCTAAAGACTGGTGACAGCACTTTGCTACCCTGCAAGGATGATGAAGATACGTACATTTAATACTCTGAGACTGTCTGGTGCTAAAAAGAGAGAAGTGTCCTAAACGGATACAGAGTAGACAGGCTGCCCTGGAAAGGAATGAGTGAGGAATGTGGCTCGGTATTTGCAAATTAGAGTTGACACTTTTTTAGGACTTAGTATTTTCTGGCAATGATAAAGCTCTCAAAGGAACAGACCTACAGTCTCTTGCAAATCACACACCGAAGCAGATGTCATATTTCTGATACTTTGGTCCATTACATTTATTTTTGGAACTCTAAAAATTCCTAAATCCTCCAAATCTAGACTGAACATCCTATCTGTGTTGTAGCATAAATATGCATAGCTGAAACCCTGGTTATGACTGTCAATACTAACTAGAGAACCCTAATGTGCTTAAATTTAAGCCCACTTAATTTGCAGAAAGCTATTCAGGTGCTGTCAGTCAAGCTGGGAATTCGAGGAATATTTAAGTTGTTGATTAAGTACTTAACATTAGAGGTTAATGCAAAATCGTCTGTCCTACTTTTCTCGTGGTTATATGGTGACCTGTATAAATATTGGAGTTCTGTCTCATTCCTTCCACCACAATCAGATCCATGCCACCCCAAATTAGCCAGGACTAGAGGTGGTACAAATGTGCATTCCTATGCCAGACTGCCCATTATCAACTCCCTTGTGCTGCTCATTTACTCTCACCGATGAGATTCAGATATTCATTAGTTGTACATGTGAGACCCAAACAAGGCAGGAGGAAGAAGTAGAAAGTCCTCTGAGCTGTTCCTCTTTCCATACCTATAGTGAGGTCTTCTTGCATGGGAAGGGAAAAGGTCAGTGCCAGTGAAGGTATGAATGGGAACAGGAACAGTTTTCCAGGAGCCTTGGAAGAGGGTTTTATTACACCTCTGAAGTGCTGTGAGTCAAGGTGAAACTGGCAACACTAGATCCCTCCCTGCCCAAAACCACTTCCATCTGAGAAAATCCTGACCCTGTCACAATTTTGTACAGGAAAGCAGGAAGGTGAAACCCTCTCCCCTCTAGAGACTGGGGATTTGTGTGCAGGACAGCGGGTCAACATCACAGAGCAGAACAGAGCACTTGTGCCGCCAGCACCAGAGCTTTCATGGTGAGGCTTTGATTTCTTTTTTCTTGAAGTCATACACTCTGCAACAAGGGTTTACAGGATGTTTTCAGCATAAAACCCCCTAAAATATATACAAAACTCCCCACTAACTTTCTAATCCTTCTTCTCATAGAGAAATGACAGAAAAGATGATCAAATGCCGCGTAAGAGACTTCAAATTCAAAAGTCTCCCATCCTTGTTGTGGTCTATCGTAAAGTCTTGTAATTCTAAGCAGATGGACAGGCTGAATGTCAAGGCTGCCAGCACTACTTTGTTGAGCACAACATAGGCCAGGGCAATTGTGTACTTCTGGAATTCCTCCAGCCACTGTGTTAGCAGAGCTGTGCTACAAAGCTTCTATGCAGGTGTGTTTCTTGTGAACTTCATGTGGAGAGGAAGACCTTAGATGCCCTTTGTCCTCACAGGTCTCACTTGATATGTTTGAGGCCAGGAACAGTTCACTTTTGCCTACTCCTGATGCTGTTTCAAGAGATGAAAAAGATGCAGTGTGGTAGTTGAAACTCATCAACTGGTCGGAGCAGAGATCACCCATCCAGTGACAATGTTGTTCACCTCCTCATATGGTCAGAGAACACATCTCATGTTCTTCAAGTACTGACATGCCATTCCCATAGCTGCTGCAATTACTTGCTTTTATATGTGACATCAGGGAAGAATGTCATTGATTTCTTGCCTGTTTTAACAGAGTTTAGCAGCTAAAAGAGAGGTAGAACAAATTCTGCATCATCAGCCAGTTCTCACAGATAAGCACCAAATGGTCCTCAAACTGTAACTAGGAATGCAGCTGAAGAAGATGACATGTACAGACACATACATGGACTCGACATGATGGAGGAGTTCCTGGAACTATTTTGGGATTAGAATTTTTGGGGTTAGCTGCACAAACCCTCTGTTTTTACTGAGTTACTTTCTCTACAGTTAAGGAAATCAGATTAGCACCTGCCTATTTGACTCCTGGACTGTTAGGATGCAGTAGGTGTTAAAATAATATATTCTTTAAACATGATACGCATGCTTATAATTGGCCTAAAAATGCAGGTCTAGCAACAATGACACAAGGAGTATGTGCCTTTGTGCTGGTTTAGTCCTAAATGTACATGGGAATTGAATCAAATGTTGTTCACTACAGTGTTAATGAAAAAAGCTCATGGTTTATCTCTAAGTGTTCTAGTGTATTCTAGTACGTGTTCACTTCCCTAGGAGTTAGTTTTTTAACTGTATTCTCAGGGTAGTCAGGATGTTGGTAAATATTCATTGGCAAAAACATCCCCACATGACTGGAATTCACTCCCAGCAGGCATTAAATTGGAACAGAGGAACAAAGGATATGCCAGACTTGATCAGACCACTGGTCTGTCAAGCCTGGTACCCTGCTTCTAGCAGCGGCCCACTCTTTATGCTCTAGACAAAAGCAAAAAAAAAATAAAATTAAAAAAATGCACCTGTCTGAAAATGCATTCCAGATACTTAACTCAGACTTACTACCTCATGTTAAAGTAGTTGGGATTAGAGTAACAGAGAATAAAATAACTTTATATGGTATTGCAGGGAATTATTGTATTCACTTTATTTTTGCTGCACTTTATTGATCATTTCATTAGGAGAGATCTTACTTCAATATTTATGCAGTTCTGAGTTTCCCTGACACTGTTTAATAAGAGCTGAGGCTTCTCAGGATAGTTTTGGTGGGTGAATGTTTCAGAAATCAATCAGATTTCACTGGGGCAGTTTGATACACAAAAACTGCCTTTCACTTACGGCTCAGCAGTCCCTGAAGTCACCAGCTTGGGTTGCCTTGGCAGAAACAGTTGGATTCCAACAATTAGGTTATGCTTTTATCATTGTAGTTTATCTTGTATTAAGGCTTCATCAGGCCACTCTGCCCAGGACCCACTGTGGTTGCCCATGCACAAGCCTGTCTCAGTTCTGACACCTCTTGCCCTCAAAGGTTTTACTGTCCAAAAGAGAATTTGTGGCAAGAGAATGAAACAGGTAAGCCAGCAGCAAAGGTGGAGGGTGGACTGGTACATTCATCAGGATAAAATTAACAGGTTTCTCCCATACTGGTACAATGACAGACCTGATGTGCTCCTTAAGTGTGTGGTTTTATTGGCAGTGTCAGGAGAAAAACTGAGGTTTCAATGACATGGAAGCTGAGTAATGATCTCAGGTATATTGCCTTCTGGAGAAGATGTGAGGCATACTGACGAAGAAGGTGCTCATTGCCCAGGATTGAGTGGCAAATAATAGAGGCTCTCAGCAAACCTTAGAGATCCACAACTCTGTGTCCTTTATGAGGAACACACAAATAACACAAGTATGCTGTATCTTTGCATGCACGTGTGCAGGTCAAACCTCTTCAGATCTGTGAGCAGGCAGAGCATCTCTGATTCCAGGTGAGCAAAAAGAGCATTTAGACATACTTCCTTCACATTTTGAATCCCCCTGCCTCAGGCCAGTCTCAAGCACTTCAGCTGAGAAATCTTTGATCCCCACTGTGTTACATTACAGAAAATATATGTGTCATGAAGCCCTTGCTTTTGTCCCTAATAAATTGTAACCACGGATGTCGTGTGCTCAGTGAAACTAGTGTGCGTGAAAAGCAATGCTCGCAGAAGACTGGTGTGGTGAACGCCAGTGGCGATGAGTGACTGACTGCCGAGGAAGGCAGGCATGATAAAGGACCAGTGCTTTGACCTTAAAAGCTGCTCTGAGCACGTCCAGTCTGTATGGAAAACTCAGTCAAGAATGGACATCTGTGTTTTCGGTCTGTTAACTTGTATTTGACAGCTTGGGTTTTGGCAGCCTGAAAAGATTAAAAAAAAAATGCAGCCCAGCCAAGGCTACCCTTGCACTAAAGCAGATAGCTGCGAGGGGATTAGAGGTGGGAGGGAGGCTGAGACGCCAGACACAGCGGTAGTGGTGGACCCAAAGCTCTGGAACAGCCATGCTGCTCACTTACCCTCAGCTGGTAGCTTTTTGAGGATTTGAGCTGCCTGCCCCTGGGTGAGGGTTTGCAAAGTGCCTGTGTGGAAAACATTTCCATCTGCGTTTCTGCACACAGGTGCCAGAGAAGAGAAGCATGGCCTGGGAGTCCAACAGCTCTCTGCACATCCCATCTCCCTCTGGCATGCCTTGGGCTGAGCGGCTTCACTGCCAGATCCAAGCTCTTCCCAGTGCTTTTAGAGCTGGCAGAGCTCTCGCCCTGCCTCTAGGGAGCGCTCGCCCACTGAAGATAATTCAAAAGGGGAGCTCACATATCTGAAAGGTAGGGGGTATAAAACTGTCTTAAAGAAAAATGTGGAGCCTCCAATGGGCAACAAATGTTTGAGTCCATACCTGTGGTCTTATTTGCTGGTAAAGTTTTTTTTATTTCATTGCTCTAAGAAGGGAATCGGGATTTTTGCCTGATTGACCCTGTAACAAGACAGCAGATTTAGAGAAAGACATTTGTCAACTTTTTGCTGCTAGGAAGCCAAATGCCAAGAGAGAGAGAGATGCGTACAATACTCACGCCAAGACATTTATTAACCTTTGCCACTCTTAGGACTGTGTCAGACCAAAACACTCTGTATCACACTGAAGTATCTAATGGTGATACACTAATGTCAAAAGATTTTGCAGGCATTTTCCTCCCTCCAGGAGCAAAACCCAGTAAACTGAGACCACTGTGTTGATTTTGGAAAGGCATATATCCTGGCAAAGAGGTACTTCTATGCAACAAGATAGGAGCTCAGAGCACTGTTAAATGTCACTCTGAAAAATGTTGATTTGATGGAGGGGGCAACTTTGCAACACCCAGCAATGTTGCCTTCTGCTGGTGTGATGAAGGCAGCGGCCAGAAGGAAGGCAGGGATCTGCGGCTGCACTGCTCCAGAAACTTACCCGGTAGCTGAGCAGCAGCACTAGCTGAACCTTCCAGATCTCTGAGAGCCTGTGACCATTCTAGCTCGAGGTCACTTAGCAATAACACCTGACAGAGAGGGCATTTCTTGCAAGGTAATGTGATTGCAGATGTTTTGTGACCAAAAAGTAATCCAGTCAGTAAAGAGCAATAGGAAATGCCAGTTTAATTGGTCATTGCAATTAAACCATTTGTTGAAATTTGTGACTGGTAAGAGGGTAGGATTACGTTCCCAACATCTGTAATGCTTACAATGAAGTACGGAATAGAAAAGCACCATAACAGCCCAGTTCTATTCTCCGGCAAGGACAGTGAACGTTTGGAATTATTTTTGATTACTCCTCTAGAACAGCATGCACAGCCCTTATGGAGTGCCCAAGCTGCCATGTGGCTTGTTCAGGGGAGTCGTGAGTGTCTGAGCAGACATATGGTGAGGCGAGGAACCAGCCGGTGTGGGTTGATGCAGACACTGCCAACTCACTTTCTGCCGCTGCTGGGCAATTAGGCACATCAGGAACTCAGCAATTTTTTTTTTTCTCTACATGTCTGTAAGTGAAAAGACATAAAGTGTCTGCAGGGCTCACACACACTTCCCCTGCCATTGTCTTCATCCGAGTCTCCCCCAGCAGTCACCAAAAAGTAAGACAAAAATAGCACTGTTTGAGCTGAATGTATCTCTGTGCAGAGGGATCATGTAATGCCCTCCGCAGCATTCAAGCCTTGCCTTGGGACTGCATATGGCTCCTGGGTGAAGCAGCTGCACAAAGGGGGCTGTTGTATTGAACAAGTTCCTTTGGCACAATAAAAGTCTCTGCCGTAAGAATAAAGCTGCTTTGTGCCAGGAGCGGAGCATTTCCAGTGTGTAGCAGTGGAAGGAACACCCCTAGAGACTGGGCAGCATCAGGCATCCTTTCCCAGCATGAGGCATCTCTCTCTGATGCTGGAAAGCACACAGCAGCATTTATTACAAAGAGACAGGCTACCAAAAAGGGCTTTCTTCTGCACCTACCTCTGCCCCCCAGGTCACAGGCCAGCCAAGCAAGGCCCTTGGTAGTCACACTGCTGCATCAGGGAGCCCAGGGGTGCAGAGCTGAGGATTCGCTGCTGCGGGACTGTCTCTGAAAAGATGAGCTGCTGCTGTGGTGCATCCAGGCCATCCTGGGACCTCTGGCAAGAATGCCAGTTATGTGCAGGACACCAGGAGTTGGTGGTCCCCTCTCCTGAGCCCTGCAAGGCCAGGGTTTCAGTTCACATGCAGGCTGGAGAGCTGGAAAGTCCCAAACAAGTGCTCACACCCTAGGCAGAGGTGCCTTTTCTTAAATGTTCTCCTGATGCTTGTCCAGACCCAAATCATGAGCTGAGGGAACCCCTGCTGCCACTCTTCCCAAATGAAAAGCACTTTGTCCAGGTAGGAACACTTGTGAGGCCGGTGCTTGAAACCACATCTGAAAACAGACCAGGTCAACAGAATATCAAACCAGACATCAGCTACCTCTGAAACCACATGCAAGGTCTGACTTCAGCTGAGTCTGCCAAATGTGCATGGCAAAATGGCTGGTGTGACTGACCACATTTCCTGTTGTCCTCAGGTCCGAGGTGCTGCAGTGCCATGAAGCAGAGCATTCATCCCAACAGCACTGTCCAGTGGATGGAGGAGCCTCCAGCACTTCAGTACGGATGCTCTCATTGCTGCCAGCGCTCCCCAGCCCCATGGCTGCTCTCCAGCACTACATGGGTTGTCCAAGTGCTCAATCACTGTGCAAGACCCGATTCTATCTACTGTCACTGGTACAGGGCACTTTGCTGGTGGGCAGGGTGGCCACAAACAAGCACGGGCTGCTAGGCAGGAAAAGTTGTTGGGTGGCTGATGGCAGCAGGCTCTGTGGGCACGTCACTGAGCAGCCCAGAGAAAGGTTTTTTTCTGGCTCTAGTTACAGTAGGAGCTGTGGTGGTTAGGAGGTTTCACAGAGGCTCAGGTGATGCAGGCAGAGTCTGTAGGTAAAAGGAAATATTTCTGGATTTCAGGCTTCTCCTTGGTTTGGGGAAGGGATGTTAATGGTGGGAAAGCTGGGCTGAAGAGAGTTCATGACCTGCTGCAATTTCTGCTGTTCACACTGCACGAGACTGCTCAGTCTCCTCTCCTTGGCTGAGGCAAAGGCTGCCAGCAACCAGGTTCCTGTGATGGCAACTGCCAGGGCTTTGTCTGTGAGCAGTGGCTGCTCTGCACCACTGGAATGCCTGCGGAATTTCTGTCTTAAAACCCACCCTGTCTTCAGAGCAATCAAATGCCAGGATGAGAAGGACCAATTAGAGGGACCTGTGGAGACTGGGAGAGACTGCAATGCTATTCACTCCCTATCACTCCAAAAAGGTTTTATTTTCTGTATGTTTAATATGCAAATATTTAATGGGGTGTATTAGAGCATTACAGCCATAACTTGAGACCTTTCAGTCAAGAGTAAACAGGTGCTGAGTCTTTCTTTTCAAGGCCCAGCACAGCTGCAAGTCTGCCCTCCCCAGTACGTGATTATGGGATGCTGCTGGGACTTTTTCCACATCCCTCCCCCACGATGCTTCGTGGGCTCCTGCAAAGACCCTTTTTTTGTCTTTCTGCAAGAGACTGTCCTCGTTGTTCAAAAGGAGCAGGAAAAAAGAATCGTGATTTATTAGCTCTGGCATAGAGGGCAAGGTTTTGACCTCAGGTGTGAATCTGAGAAAAATACTATTTTCTTGACAGCCAGCCCTCTTGGAGTGAATTAAAACTGCTATTGTGAGGAAATGGATTAAAACCATTTTGACTTTTATGGTAATACAAGGTGGTTACTTTACAGAGCACCTAGAATGTAGACTCACCCCAAGGTGCTTTATAATCATTGGTTTAAAGGGAGAGAATTTGCCTGCAGAGATGAATCAATGGGTATATTTTATGAAACATTAATGACTGCTTTTGTAGATGTAAATTCAGGGGTATGTGCCTGCATCTTTCTGTGCTGTCCTGCAGCTGCAACTTAAGCTCTTTCGCTGTTAGTGAAGATCATAATCCAGCAGTGCAGTTTTGCTGGAGGAGCTTTACATCATCTTCTAATGTAAACAATATTGTAAGAGAGCCTGACAGCCCCACAGGATTTTCATTGAGCTATGATTGATGTGGAAAGGGATGGAGCTGCAGTGATTCTGCATCAGTCACAGCTCTCGCTTGGCTCTAAAACTGACCCTGTTAGCACAATCTGACTTGGATCATTTGTCTCAGAAGTACCAAGGGATTTTAAAACAGCTGTGGATTCAACCATTTCAAATGGGAACATATTTTTGGTTTGTGGTAAGAACAACATAA
The DNA here is from genome assembly GCF_003945595.2 of Pipra filicauda. Taxonomy (NCBI): domain Eukaryota; kingdom Metazoa; phylum Chordata; class Aves; order Passeriformes; family Pipridae; genus Pipra; species Pipra filicauda. Next base: position 3,036,392 of record NW_024104310.1, read on the forward strand.
ACCGTATGTGTTTCAGAACTCAGGCCTCAGCATTCCTGGCTTGTTTTGTCAGCGCGTCTTTGCTCTCCTCGGCAGCATTCACACATACGGCTCCGTGGAGGTTTTTTTTTTTGGTTCTATTTTGTTTTTCCACTTCAAGTCTTCCTTCATTATTTTTTCCTCCCATCCCCAAAGAAAGACAGACAGAAAGAAAATGCATTACCTTTGCTTTTTGCAGCCAGGCAAGGTTTAAACTGTGGGAATGCTTAAGGAAAGGGAGCATTTGTTTTTCAGCCTTTGATGTATCCCCCATCTGATGTGTTTTCCCCTAAATGCTGTTGACTACACAAGTGCCCACTGGTAAAAGCGAGTACCAGGCATTGTGGCACTGCCAGCCCTCTTTCTGTGTCCAGATGGGTAACCCATTTCATTCATGCAAAATTACTTAGATTTTCTGCTCCTCTCCCCAGCCCTTTCCATCACTCCTCCCCTTCACCTTCGGCAGGTTCCTTCCCCAGTGACATCTGTTCCAAGGAATGATGAACTGAGCTCTGAAGCAATTACCACAGTTTGTGTTTTCCGAACCAACTTACAGCCTGTGTATTAAAAACACCAGCACTAAAAGTCAACAGGGTGTAAAAGGTAACAGTGTCTCCCACCTCAAAGCTAATGATGTTTTGCTGTGTGAACAAGAGCTGTGCATCTTAATTTGCTGGCTCCTTTCTCATTTGTACAGTTTTAATGAAGCCCGCCAGGTTCCCATGATGTGATATTATATTATCACAATGCTCGTGTTAAAGGCCTTATATTTCACCCCAAGCACCTGTGGCTGCATAGCAAGGAGGAAAGATCTAATGTGCCAACTTGGATTCAGATTTTGAAGCAGGGAAAGCAGGATTTTGGAAATGTTCCTTTGCCTTCCTTGGGGCCAAGCCCAGCAGGGGTTGGGGAGCCAGTGAGCTGCTCGGGGTGCCTGCTGTCCGAGGCAGGCTCTGTGCTGCAGCCAGCAGCTGGGGATTAATATCACAGAGAGTAAGAGCTGAGTTATTTCCGCAATCCGTTCACATAATGGATGTGAATGTCAAGATGTCGCCATCTGAAGTATGAACACCTTGGAACAAAACAAAAAATTACTGGCAGTGTCAGCTTTCAGGAATGCTTTTCAGGGGTAGTGGAAAGCTGCACATGCAGCACCGACTTTCTTCAGCATCTTCCTTTCTGAATAAAGGGTGACCTCAGGCCCTCTCCCCTTCTTCCACGGGCAGTCACGCACAGGTTTCCTATAAAGTAAACCCTGTGCACACTTACTGCAACGTGAGCAGCTACTTGGCAGGCAGTGTCTCAGGCAGGCACCCTGCTCAGAGTGGTTTTGTGGCTCCAGTGTATGTTCAGACTCTGCCAAAGGGCTGTGAATAGACCTGAGCATCTACAAACCCTGCCTAAGGTTTTTATCCCCCACTTTACTGCAGACTGCCTGGAGCTCATGTCGAACATGTGACATGGGTTGATCTGGCAGTGTCCCATGTACAAAGACACTCTGAATCTGAAGCTCCAGGACCAAACTCAAGCTGGAGCAAGGTTTAGTGCTAACTAGGAGATGGCTGTAATCACACTGGTACTGACTTGAAGCACTCTGTGCTCACGAGCTTCCTGGCTGGAAGTTTAAGTACTGTCCACATCATCACCATCACTGCAGTTGGCTGGAATAATCTTATTCTGACTGTGAGCTCTGATTATACTGGAGAGCTGTCTACTTTGCAGCTGTTAAAATACATCTTTCTTGTTGTGGGGACACAGGTAGAGAAAGCTGCCTTGCTCACATCTTGGCCTTGGATGCTCAGCAAGCCTTAGCCCCCAAGACTGTAGTACTACTATATGGCATTAGTAGGAAATTTTGCCTCATATTTTCCGTAGAAGAATGCTACTGACTTTTCTGTGGGTTAGAGTGTGGGAGAGTGCTTCTTCCCATCTAGAAGGATCCTGGCCCAAGCCCTATAAGAGCTTTGTAATAGAATCATGGAGGACAGAAAGGGAGGTTTCCTGGGAACTCCTATATTTGGTACCTAAACTGAACAGTTACTGATGTCTTGGAAATGAAATAGCCTGCCTGTTACACCAAAAGAGCTGTGAAAATAATAATTTTCTTTCAAATAGACACTCCTGCCCAAAAATTTTGTCAAAGGTCGAGTATCACTCCTTCCCTGCCCCAAGTCAGTTGCAAGGAGATCACTGGTACTGAAAATATTAGATGCAAAGTAAGTATTAGATCCTTGGATCAGCCCCTGTCCATGGCCTCTCAGGATCCTTCAAGGGCTGAACAGTGTTTCCTGTCTCCCACCCCATGTCAACAGCTTTCCTATCATGTAATGAAGTTTCATTTCCAGGAGAATGGGAGTGCCTTGGCATTCAGACCTAATTGCCTGATTTGAATTTAGATTATTCCATCAAGGTAATAACAAGATCTGGGATCATAATGTGCTGGAATAATTTAGAAAGCCATGTGAGGTCACTATTGCTTCTTACAAATGTGGCTTAGACATAATTTACCTGGCAGTAACTTGACCTGGAAGAGAGAGGTTTATCTTCTTGGCATGCTGTGTCTGAGTAGCTTGACAATCTCTACATAAATTTGAGATCTTTCATTCTCCAGCTGGTTGTTATTACTTATAATCTCTTAATGCAAAAAGTATTCCTTCCAGAGGCCCCTTTCTTTGCCTTTGTTACCTTTGATTTATAAAGAAAAAAAAAAGATATATTGCATACTCTTTTGCCTTAGGATCTCAGACCCATGCCCTTGCAGTCATTGTAATTTGGTCATTGCAACAAAAACCTCTGTTATGCTTTTTGTTTTATGTGCCTCTTCTCTTCTAAATGTTGCACTGTACTATAACATACAATTTTCAGGAAACATTAATTAAAAGACCTATGTTGAAAACTTTTCCTTGTGGACATACTCTGTAGCGTTGCTAAGAACCCTTTCTGTGGGAGATTATAAGCAGAACAAGGGATTACAGTCGAAATCCGAAAAAGCTGTTGCAGGGATTCCTGAGGGAGGCCTGATCCTGACCTCTCCCAGGACAGTTACGGTGCAGTTCTTACACATCCCACTCCATTCCTCTCTGTGTGTTTGAGGCTGGCTGTGAGTCACTGTCTTCCTGCACTGTGCCCTTCTCAGTGTCTTGGGACACCCTTCCTGTCCCTTGTTCCCTTCCTTGGTGCCAGCAGGGACTAAGCGGTTCTTCATCGCTCCCTCAACTACCTGCCAGCTGCTTCCTTCTGGTGTCTGCAGTGCTGCCCCTTCTCCCTCACCTACTGCTGCTGTTAGCTGACACATCGGGGGATTTCTGCTGCCCTTTAAACCTGTCTGGCTGCTGGAGCATGAAACACCTCCTCAGCATTTCCATGTTCTAGAAAGGGTAGTTTCACTTCCCTTTTGGGGTTTTGAGTTTTCTTAACCCTGGCCACTGGAGCTTCTGCTTGCTGCTGCTTTACCAGAAAAAGCCAGTGCAGAAGAGCTGCCCCATGCTCATGACCAAACACTGTGGGAAGCTCTGCACCACCTTCACCATCATACGGGGAACAAGGAAGAGACAAAGCCCAGCTGGAAGGGATTTGTGCCTCTGTTGTCTGCCCATCGCCAGCAAGACTCACTGTGAACTGACTGGTGTGTCTCCTCTTGGTCACTGATGGTCCCATAAGCACATGGTGACTGCCCCCATCACTGTACCAGAGCTTCCTTGTGGGAATCCTGGAGGTATGCAGGGCACATGCAGGGTGAGTCCCAAGGGACTGAGATGCTGGGGAGCACGGTGAGGTCAGCCTGCCATGATGCTGCACAAGACCCAGCTCCTGAGAGCTGGAAGGCAGCAGACCCTTGGTGTCTGGCCTCAGCTTCACTGTCAGAATAGAGTCAGTGCCTTGGCCTGTCTGGCACCACCACCAGGTTTAGAGGATGCTGACCAAAATGCAGTCATCCTAGAAGGAAAGAAGTTGTTCTCTGGAAACAGTTCTGCAGAACATATTTGCCTTCCATAAAATATACTGCAAACATTTGGTTTGATACAGCAATTATAATTGTTGTCTGGGCTAATGCTGTTTCTCTCAGCAATCTTTTCTCTTTCCTGCTCTGAATATCTGGACTCCAATCATTACCAGTGTCTTCTTCCCATTATAATTGAACCTTATTTCAGTAACGTGACAAACAACAGCAACCTCAGAGATGCCAGTTTTACCATGACTAAACTCTCACCCACGCTTTTAAATTGGGACAGCTGAGAAAGAGCTTTTATGTAAGATGAAGCAGAGCATTAGAGCCATCCCTCCCCTTCAGGTGTTGGGGTTTTTTTTTCCTATTTCTTTCTCTTTGCCTCAAGATGTTGCAATTTTAGCTTGTATTTGCTTTTTTTTCCAGCTCATGACTCTACTTCTGACTGGAAGGCAGAGCCTCCGAGCAGGGCTCTGCTGATGTCTGTAACATTAGTGCAAGGCTGTCAGGGAGCAGACGGCATGTGATCAGGAGAGGCTAAACTGGGACGCTGTGATTCAGATAACTGGCTTCCCTGTTTCTGGCTCTGCTTTGAGGTTCAGGTTCTGGCACTCCTTATCTTGGAGGTGGGGGTGCAGTACCAGCATGGCCCACCACAGCCTGCAGCCGGTGCCCTGGACTGCATGGGAGAAGCACAGGCATGAAGCAGAGCATTGGCTCTGAAAGAAGAACCAGCAAGGGGACTGGGCTAGAAACACTCCAAGGAACACTAGTCCTATTGCAGAAGCTGAAGTATTTCCTGCTTCTCCAGCAAAAGGAATTGCTTGCCCTGCATGAGGGAGCTGCTCTGTGCCCTCTGGCTCCTCTCCCACTACTTCTGCTTTTGCAGTGTGTTTCTCAGCAATTCTCCCAACACACCATCATCCCTAGCTCTTCCTCCCATCGTTCAGTCAAGTGATTCTGGTGGATGGAAGGTAGAGGGACGCTCCCAGTGATTTTGTCCAGCAACCATCGAACTAATACAGAACTGTACAACTTCAGCAAAGTTTTAATTTGCCCCTGGAAACTGCAGGTTATTTTTTATTTGAAAAGAGTTTTAATTGAAAATTCAAGGCTATGTCTCCTGTTGGGTTACTACTTATGATGAGTGTAAACACTTAAAGGGAATTTTACTTTTAAATTATGGGGCTGTGTCATAGAAAAGAGGCATAATTCCAATGCCTTGTCCAGAGGCATCTGAGAGCAATGCTCTTCCTACAGAATCTGCCAGAGGCCAGAGTCTAAAGTGCATAAATCTACAAGAGGCAGAAAGCAGAAATGAAACTCAGAAATTTTGCTCACCAATCCGCACTGCACAAACTGCTATGGAAAAAGGTTGCTCTACACAAAACATCTATTTAAGTACCATCTGCTATTGCAAATATTACCAGGACATCTATTTAAGGTTGTTCTGACATTGCAGAAATTATGGCTGATGACAAAATGGAGTGAGATTAAAGCCACTCTCCTTTAGTGTTCAGTAACTGGCCCTGGAAGAAGCAGATGCTGCTCCAGTCCCAGAGGTACTTTGCAAAAGCATTAATAGGGCAACAAAGTGACAGTCCTGTGTCACAATGCTGGCTGCAGGTAGTGTTTCTCTGCCCCAGCCAGTGAGCCCGTAGCACAAACAGACCATCAGGGCACCAATCTGCCTGAACTGCACTCCCTCTTTGTTTCAAACCCTTGGCTTAAAGCCCTTCATCAAAGGCCTCCACAGCCCTGTCCCTCTTTCTAGTCCCCTCTTGCTGCTGACCTCTGCCTGCACCTAGCACAGGGTTAGTTTCTTTTTTTCCTCATCTTTATTTCAAAATGTCTGTATTTTCTTTCCTGTAAATCTCTTGCTGTCTGTGTCCTGGTGTCTTCCCCACAGCCTCTCTCGCCTTTTCCTACATCTCCTCCCCAAATTTCTGTGCCCCCAGGGAAATGGCACTTCCTGAATATGGGCTGCTTTGTTCTCTCCCCATCAGGTCTGCCCAGCTTCTGCTGGGTCTACCCTCTTCTGTCTCCCTGTGACCTCCTGCACTGAAGTCCAGTTCCACTACTGCCTCCCTGTATCCACATCTGCCTCAGGGAAACCTGGTGCTGCCTGGAGGCAGCATTAGACTCAAGAGAACTCAAATGAAGTGGAGATTTGGGGATTCCTTCTCTATCAGCATATGGAAAGAATCTTCTTAGCTAGAAGATTCTGCTGGACAATTGCCCCAGTAGAAATGGCTTTCTTTCCTGACTGCCTCTCTCTCTCCCTCCCTCTCCAGCTGTGCTCTTTGACCCTGATTTCTCATATTCTTCACCACCATCCTGCCACTCACTATCCATTCCCCACTGACATCCTCTGTGGACTGTGAATGACTTGACAGTGACAGCATCAACTGCACCATCACCTCTCACTGACAGTCATGCTGTGCCCTGACTGTCCTCTGCACCTGCCCGGCAGCACCACACACACAAGTTTGCATCCTGCTGTTGCTCTTTAACTCAGGGCAGCCATCCACCACGGTGGCAGGATACTGCCAAGAAACTGAGGGGAGAAGCTTATCCTCAATCCCCACCTGTTCTTCCTTTTGCCAGGTTTTTCTTTCGTTTTCCCCCACTGTCCCTCCCTCCATCATAGATTTTGTGTCTTAATATGCCCTGCTTTGGCTTTTCAGTTCACCCTGAGAGGTAGTTAGCTCAGTTTTCTTCTTGATCCAAAGTGATTTTATTTTCTCAGGAATTTTTGTCACTTTTTCAGAAACCTTTTCTGCTCTCTCAACCTCGTGCTTTTCTGTCTGCCCCTGCCTCTCAAAGGACTCCTCCCATTTTTTCCCCCTCCCTCTTGTATCTTATGCTCAAAGGCATATTAGATTAGACGAACTGGGGAAGCTTGTGCCTTTTAAGTTCCAACAATGCTCTGGTCTTGGCAGATTTCAGTGATGTTGTAACAGATGAATCTATTGCCTGGGAAACTGAAGCACCCCACCTGTGTCCTGCCCTGCCCTCAGCAATGACACACACTTGGACTCGGCTGGGTTTGATGAAATTATTCTTCCAATATGTCTCTCTGGGCTTATTATTTATCCCATGTAAGATTCACTCTTACCTTTTTATTTCTGACACTGACCACATCTCTCCTGCTATGCCATGTCCCTTACCCCCACAACAGCAGATCATTTCAGTTCATTTCTCAGCAAAAATTATGTGTCTTCATAAGTCTGTATCATTGTGCTTCTCTTTCCAGTCAAAAGAAAAAAAAAGGTGACATGAAATCGAATTACTTTGAGTGTTTTCCTCTGCATATTTGTAAGCTCACCTGGAAGAGCACTTAGAAAAAGTTACAGAAGATCTTGCTATGACTAATACAATGCTGTCATGCAATTAGCACCATCCTTATTTAACAATCTAGTCTTAGGAAAAAGCTTGCCATATCAAAAAAACCCTATCAAACCCCCACAACACTAGCCATCCTGACATCACGATACAGTAATGCATCTTTTCAGTCCCTTGGTGCTATATAACCTCAGTTATATGCAGCACATCTGCTTGTGTGAGCCCTTTTCTTCAGAAATAATGGTTTGCCACACCATTCATGAAGAACAGCCCAGCCCAGGAGCTATTCTCCAGCAATATTTGGTGTTGGACGTTTCAGAGGAATGTCTAAGCTTCACTTGCATGATATAAGGCAAATTTTTTCCTGCCTCACAATAAGGTTATATGCTTAGGGAGAAAGCTCGCCTCTCGTGTAGTGTTACAGTTCCTGGCATAAGTACAGGTACAAATCTCATTGTTACCAGTACATGGACTTTATGTTTTTGGTTTGACTGTTGAAAAAAGCCACTGAAGTCCAACCTGAGCAAAAGTTTTCCTTTGTCCCTGTGGTTTCTGGTGCTGTCTGTCTTTCATCTCACTCCTTTTCCCTGTACAGAGTGAGCTGGGTGTGCTCTGCTGTGCCTGCAGCATGGAGAAACCATTATAATTTTTCATCTTTTACCGGCGGGGTGGTGAGGAGCCAGCTGAATTTGTATCAGGAATCAAAGCACTTTTATATGCCATGAATCTGGAAGAGAAACACATGCTGCAGCAAGTACAGGGTCTAAAATAATAGACACTAGGGGGAAATAAAAATCATGTCAGTTGGTGGATTGTTAAGCCCACACAGCCAAATCCTGAGAGGTCTTTAGCCCTCACAAACAACTCCTGTTCACTTCAAGAGGACTTCAGGTGCTCATAAGCCCTCAGGATCTGTACACAGGTCTTTTACTTAATGAAAAGGTCTTCACTGACTGGGTGGAGAGTGAAAAGGTTTTGAGCACAATGAAACGCTTTTCCTGAATTTTTGGAGCAGGCAGCAAAGGTTGGGGATTGTAAGAGCAGTACCTGTTCCCTTGGAAATAGTGGACACGACTCCTGGTTTTGGGAATACAGTACTGCTTCTCCACTTGCTATGGAGGAACAGTGTGTAAAATGGGGAACAAAAAGAGCTGCTGTCAGAAGGGCTGGTAGGAAGCAGATGCCAGCGTGGCTCTCTGGAGGGAGGAAAATCTCTTAATTCATATGGCTTTGTGCTCCTGACTCTTCAATATGTTATAAAAACCGAAACTTAGATTAAAACAAAGACACTTATTTGTTTCCATGTGGTGTGGAGGGGGTCCCATATGACTCTTCCCAGGGATGCAAAGTGATTTCTTATAAAACAGCATTTCAGTGCTCGTGCATCCCACAAAGGGCAAGTCTTTACCACAAGACTGCCTTAATATAATTATTATTATTATTATTATTATTTAAAGACAATGAACAGAAGAGCACTAACTCGGAGTATTATTTTCAGTAGTTCCAGTACTGTCTGCGGCACACCTGCTCTCCATGGTCATTTCAAGACAGCTCCTGCTCTGTTGTTATTGGATCCATACCAAGAGCCAGCAAAGCAAAAAATTTTTCACTTAAGCCCAAACTTACTGTTCTCCTGTCAGCTTCCCCATAATGTATTACTTCACCATGTCCTTTGACTTCTTGCATTTCTTTGTAGAGAAACATTATTAATTGTGAAACACAGCTTAACTCTGGGGGTTCAAAACAGTTTCATGTGTTTACTCAAAACATTAATTTTTTTTCTTTCTTTTTTAATTTCCAGGTAGAAAAGATGTAGAAGGATTAAACAAAGCATCACTCCTTCCAAGAGCACCAAACCCCAGCATGGCTGGAAGGTGCTGATGAGAGGAAAGAGGGTGAGAGGGACAGAGGTGGGTGTTTCCCAGTCAGAGCCCAGGAGCCAGAGCTGTGCCTCAGCTCAGGTGCAGGAAGGAAAGAGAGACACCTCTACTGCACAAATAGGCTCAGCTTCAGAGCAATAAAAAGGAAAAGATGATGATGCACTAGAAAAAACACAAACCAATCTCTGGTCACCTTATACCTAGGCTCTCAAAGGTATGGGTACAAGGCTGCACCCCCTCAAGAAGCTCTCACCGTGCAGGATGAACAGTGTGTTCTGAGGTCCCACTGAGAGAGCCATGGGGGGACCAGCCATGGTGTGCAGTTCAGGTAGCCCTGGCAGTTCACCCTTTAGAGTGTGGCAAACCTGTCACCTGGGGTTCAGTGAGCCTTTGCCTTCTGGCTCCAGAGGGCTGTGAGCAGGAGACCCACAACCAAGACTGTAATTCAAAAAAAAAAAATTGTTTGTAGAAAAAAAAAAAAAAAACACCCCCCCCCCCCCCACCCCCCCCCACCCACCCCCACCCCCCCCCACCCCCCCCCCCCCCCACCCCACCCCCCCCCACCCACCCCACCCCCCCACCAACCCACCCCCCAACCCCACCCCCCCACCACCCAACCCCACCCCCACCCCCCCCCCACACCCCCCCCACCCCACCAACCCAACCCCCCCCCCCACCCCCCCCCACTCCCCCCCCCCCACGCAACCCACCCCCACCCCCCCCCCCAACACCACCCCCCCCCACACCGCCAAACCAACCCCCCCACACCCCACGCAACCCACCCACCACCCCCTGTGGGGGGTGGGGGTTGTGTTGGTGTTGTTTGGGTGTTGGGGGGTTTGTGTTGGAGGGGGGGGGGGGGGAAAAAAAAAAAAAAAATGGGTGGGGGATAGGGGTGGGGGGTGGGGTTTTGTGGTTTTGTGGGTGGTGTGTATGGTGGGTGTTTATACCATGCAGTTAGGCTGTAAATGTCATCAGCATTTTCTGTGATGGTCTGGGGTGCTGGAAGCTGAGGGCTGGGGCAGCCGGGCGCTGGGGGAAGGCTGTTGCATCCAAGCTGCCACTTTTCCTTCTCTTAACATTATGGTGGTGGATCTATGAAGATTGTTCTGGGTTTTGAGGGAAGATTTGTTTACATGCTGACTGCACAAAAAGCTACTGCTGCCAACATCATCACTTGCCCTTCCCATTCGGGCTCCTTCATGGGAAGAGCTCAGCTAATACAGTGAAATGTCCCAGGTATCCAGGCAAACAGCAGTATCTTTGTTTCTCACTGAGAAATCAGGACACAGAGGGGGTGTTAAAGTGACCTGCCACCTTTCTTATTCACACATTAATTCATGAGGATTTGTCAAATGAATCATGACAAATGCTGTCATTGGAGGAAGGTCTTACTTGTCATACCAAGATCATCTGCTTCATTTGTGGATTATTGACCAAAGACTGAGACGTTTCTTGAAGCCATGAAGGACCCAGTTAAGCCACTTTTCCCATCTTTTTTTTCTGCAGCAGAATAACTTATGTTGTGGAACACACTCACAGTCCACCTGAGAGCAGCTGCTGCAAATCCAACACGTGGGTGCTGTTAATCCCACAGGAATTATTTTAGGAAATGAAGGGGGAAGGGAAGTTGCATATAGGTATGGGAATTAAAAAAAATCTTCATAAAACTTTAGCACACCTCTATTTCTCAGGCATCCAGAGCCACTCAACACTGCAAGCAACCAGTAACTGGAAAGAGATCTATTTAGTAATAACGAGAGATACACTTGGGATCATGCTTTCAAAGGGTTTCTAGTCCTTGCAAATTTAACAGTAGTCCCATAGCTGATGCTCCACAGAAAGCCCTGATAACCCTTTTCAAGTCCAGTCAGCACCTTTCAAGTCAATGACAATGTTGCCACAGTAATAGCTCTAAAAATCTGTGTTGCCTCTTATGTTGCTGAAAGACCATCTATTTCATACCATTCAGGTTCTTTAAACTAACACCACTCCCCAGGCTTTCAGCATCTGACACATCTACCATCAAGCTTCTTTGTTTCTTCCTTACTGCTTTTCCAAAGTAAAGTCTCCTATAACTTCATTTTTTATTGCTTTTAATAGAAAAAAACTTGGTTCCATAATAGCTCCATGTCTAACTTTGCAGGAATGTTATACAAACAGTCCTGCTGGGATTGAAGCAGCAAGCATTTGCTGGATATTCGTGTTTGTACATCCTCTTACTTTAATTAATTTTCCTCAATGTCATCCTGAAAACACACTTGCATGGAAACTAGCAGGAAAAAGGTCTAGATTTAATATTAAGAAAGGTATAAAACTAGTTGGAAAACAGACTGTGGGTTGCTTTTTTAAAAAAAAGTCAACATTTCATTGTCATATTGGGAGTATTAAATAATGTTCCAACAAGGTTTGTCACAAATCTGGCACAGACTAGGCAAAGGCAGTGGCCCAAAGCTATTTTAAAAGCCAAAGCTGGCATTTAACATCATGCATCAGCTAAGAAAACATGAAGACTCATAACACGCTCTGATCTAATCATGATACGTTTGACAGCTGGATGCCAGGAAGTTCTTTGCAGGTTACTTAACGGCATGATGGAGTATCAAAGGAGTTGGAGTGACACCCTGCCCAGTCCTGGCCTGGTGATCTCAGCCTTAAGTTTGTGGAACGAACTAAAGGTTTGATGTTAACTCACAATGTTGTGCAGGAGGAGGATGTGCTAACCTATGAGATTGTATGCCTGAAGCAGATCTTACCCTGGGTCATTTTCAGCATTTTGGGCATAATGAGGAACGAACTGCTCAGCGCTGGACACTCATATAGATCCTACCGTGCCTTGGTGGCTGCTCACCACCTCCCATGCTGCCCCAATAACCTGGATGGCAAATCCAGTACAGAACTGAGCTTCCAGGACACATCACATCTAGTTCTTGGCAGGGGTGGAATAAAAACCAGTTCTGAAATAACTAGTTGTAGCCAGGGACGAGGGGGAGCAGCTCATGAGGCAGTGACCAACCTGTACATTTTTTTTTATCTGAGAATTGTCTGCTAAATATCCAAATCATTATGACATCTAATGAAGAAAGGAAACCAATAATAATTTTTCTGAAGCCTTTTGAGTGAACTAATTCTCCTGTCTCTCAAGCATGCAGATTGGCTACTCTTTTAGTACCCAAACTAAGATAAATGATCATCTTGTCCACAAGCCATCTATATTGTTTCCCACAGGAAGACAAGGTTGGAATTCAAATTGATCCTGAAAACTCCCAAGGAATTGTCAGAAATCAAACAGATGTCAGTAAAAAGCACTTAAGAGGGAAATGTCAAAGGCAAAAGTTCCCAGGAAACAAGCCAAATCTGTGGCCCTCATGAAGAGTGACCTGCCAGGCAGCACTGTGCAGAGAGGGACCCCCAGCCTTTAGAGATCCAGCAACCACGAGAATTCTTGGTATGGTCTGCCCACAACAAAAGAAAAGGCAAATGTCATCCTGGGACACACCTGCAAGTGTGTTTCATGTAAGACAGGGAAGAAATTATTGTGCTCTAATTGGCACCGATGCTTTCTCTCCTGTAGTTTGGTGTCCAGTTCTCAGCATCATACATTAAGGAAAATGGAGGTTGGACAAGGGCCAAAGAAGCTCATGTGAAAGCCAAAAAATTTAGAAGATTCAGCCCAAGACAAAAGGCTGATGGAATGGGAATTTTCTGTGTGGAAATGGGAAGATAAGGAAAACTTAACACGTAGCTGTCACGCAGAAACCTGACATCGTTTTATCCATTACAAACTGTTGATGTGAAGTGCGATGCCTTCCAATCTCTGTTTTCGTTTGGTAGGGTTTGGTACAGCAGGACTGCTTTTTCAGTGCAAATTTAGACTACCTTTTAGAGAATTTTCAGACTTTTTATCTGTCCTTAAAGAAACCAGACCTTCCTCAGATCAAAGTCCCTCAAGATTCCCCTCAGGATCCAGTTTTGCAGCCAACATTCATCATGACCAACTGCTTTGGAACCTATTCATTTGTATGGGATATTGTACGGTTTAGTCCTGAAATCATGCAATGAAGCTGAGACAAGCTCTGAGACACAATGGATCTTACTGCACAGCACCAGTCAGCCTGCTCTTGGAGACACGACCTGGACACACAGGGTTGGAGTAATTTCCAACATGGGCATCTCCAGTGGTGCACCTGCCAGGGGTGGCAGGTAAAACACAGGACGTACAGAAGACCTACATGCTCCTGGACCAGCAGCTGGACTCAGGTGGCACTTCCTAGGGACAAATGGCAACAAGTCTGTGTCCAAGCATCTAAACAGTGCCTGCTGCCTAAACAGAGGAATAAGCATTGGAACATCAATGTGTTTATTAAAGCACATATAACAGGGGCACCCAGTGCATAGATAAAGAATTACATCATACTGCAGTGGCACTGCTGTGCAGGAGACAGGGTTTCTGTTTGTCCTACAACAGAGACTCCCCAGCTGAAGCCTGGGCCATCCTCAAGCACAACTAGTCAAAGGACCAAGAGCAATGCAGTGCCCAGCAGGGCTGACAGTAGGATGCACATGTGAAAGCCAAGGAAGGCAGTAGGACAAGGGGAACAACTGGGATAGGGACTATTTCCCCAGCATGTTAGTGCAGGCACAAGTCCCTGCAGGCGCTGCCTCCTCGTCCCTTGCTGGAGCCGCCACCACCAAACCCGCTGCTTACCCTGGGTGTGGAGCTGGTACAGCCCAGCATCCACCCCAGATCCTGTTTCTGGGCCACGCTGACCAAGAGTGCAATCATGCACACTTCCTTCCACATTTATGCAAAAAGCAGCCACCCCACACGTATTTCCACTGTATTTGAGGCCTTGTGTAATCTTGGCAGAAGTGGATGGATTTTGCCCAGAATACACAATTTAGTGCTAATTATCTCTTCCTGCTGGGCTTTAGAGCACAGAGCTTTCAGTTCAAGAACAACAGCTACAAGAGCTAATGGATTGCTCTGTTACCAGGAAGCAAACCCTTTGCAGAGTGTGGAGGATCTTGCCTTGCTGCAGGTCCCAGGGAAACTCCTCAACAATAGGAGGATGGAATTCATTAACTCTTCAGGGAAGGAGAGAACATCACCAGCATCATAATTGCCTTCCACTGGTGCTGCTGGAGAGAACACCCCAACACAAAAGAGCATCTCACCCCTGCCAGTGCATAGCAAATTATGTTGTAAAACTAGAAGAGAAAAATTTCGGTGTTGGGTCAGTGAGACACTGTAGAAGAGAAAAAGATGGAAAAACTCTGGCTGAGATTCATTCCCTTCCATGTCACATACAGTACCAGTCCATATTTTCTGCTCTCAATAGTGTGAGTGTATAGGACATGGATTAAACTGTTGCTTTCCAAATCCCACTTCTCACTTGCACTTATCTCACATCTAGGATGGCCTATGGGCCTCTCTGCTGGGGCTCCACTGACAAACCACTTTTCTTTTGGTGATACTTCCTGAGACAAAGAAGAAACTTGCCTCACTGTGCTGGCAATTCAGCCCCAGGTAATGAATTAACAGCATATAGGAGTCACGCTGGGAGCCAATAATAATTTAATTCTCCCGCACTGGCAGTTACCCATCCAGCAGTAACCATCACAGAGCTGCTCTCTGCACAGCTCATTTCAGAGCTTTTCAGACCTACATATGGTGATCATTTGATTCCAATGTTGACATGTAACCTGAAGGAGAGTCCAAATTACCTCCTAGCATAGCAAGTATTTTGGCTGGTGGTGACCACATCTTAGCTTTCCTTTCATGTGCAGTCTTTTTGGTGTGGATACTCACCTTCTCGAATATCCTTACAAGTGTAAGAAATAAAATACAGAAATATAGAGCAGATGCTTCAGTCCCTTGGACTAGATCCATTATTGACACAGGACCAACATTACACTCTTCTCAAAGACACTTTCTCACTTGCTCATATGGTGCACAGATGTAGGTTGCTGGCAGTGGTCTCTAAGGCAACATAGGCAACTTCTAGATTTTCAGCTACCCCTTGTCTCCATTTCTTGTGCAAGATTCTGGACAATTGATTCTCATTTGGGTCTTCGTAGTTATCACACTAAAATATCGTCATTGTTGCTGCACTTTGTCTCCCCCTCGAAATCAGGGCAAGGGAAACACTGCTGAATGAATGGAACACCACCACTGGAGGTGAGCAGTGTTGGCATTACCGTGGGCCACCAAGATAATCTGTGACCTTCCTGCCCAACATTCAGAGGCTTTAGTGGCAGTTCTTCCAGAGAGCCTGTTACTACCAGTGAAAAAGGTATTCACAGCTTGGAATCATGACTACCACCACCAAAAAGTAAAAGGCTATAAGGAGTAAGAATATTTCTTCCCGAGTCAGCTGAGGAAACAGCTGCACAAAGCCTGATGCCCCTTTGCTGAGGTGGTTGCAAGCATCCACAATCATGTTCAGATGCAGTTTCCTGTCTCTAGAACAAGTTGTCCAGGAGTAGTTCACTGGGAAATACCAGAAGAAAAAAACCCAGAAACACCAGGGAAGATTTTCCTCTGTGAAATGAAGGTAAATAATTCTGCTGCTTTATGACTGGTGGTTTTACTGTGAGGTATTGCACAACAAGCTTAAATAATGGCCAAGTATGACTGCCTCCAGTTTTTATTTGGCTGTAGAATTTCTCCTTAGGTCATTGCATCTCAGAGAAGGTTGTTTATGAAGAACAAAAGCCTTTTTGGTCTTCAGTCTATTTGCACATGAACCCTTCTTGCCTGACTGCAGTAACAAGCAGGTGAAGTACATATTGAAGTAATTCTTCTGAGTGTTTTTCTCATAACATTTAAAATTGAAGTAGGTTCTTTACTTTTACAAATAAATGTTGAGCTAATTGCATTAATAAATAGAAAGAAAAACTACACATTTTGGTGAATAAAAGGCAGAACGTATTCTTCCTACCCTATGTGTGGACAGCCTCAGTTGCCAGCATGAGCTGGAGGACGACCAGGGGCAAGGACCACGGGGTTAATCAAAGTAACTGGATACCCTGTCCCCAAGTGCCCAGGAGCTCCAGCCTGGGCATGCAGAGGCCCATGACTCCCATCTCTCTGCCTGGTTGGTCTGCCCCTTCTTCCACATTTTTAGCAGGGTTTGCCATGCTCCTTTCTATCCAGGCAGTCTCTACCTTAGTACCATCCAAAGAGACAGGAGAGACTTGACCTATACAAACCTGCTACCCACCTATTCCAGTGGAAAAAGGAGCCATGACAACCTCACCTTTGAAAAAAAAGCATTGATTTGCCTCTTCTCACATTATACTGAAGATGCTCCACCAACACCTTCACGACCCATCTTCTCAAAGGGCAAGGTGCTTGTCTTCTCTCCTTTTCAAAGCAAAAAAAAAAAAAATAAATTAAAAAACCATCTGAGACCCGAGTCTCCACATGGAAAACAGAGCTTTTGTAAAAACTGATAAGGAGCTGGGGGAGAGTCAAGCAGGGTTGTCAGACTTTAAACATTGATCAGGCCCAGAGACATCCATCCATCTGCCTCAAGCCCAGTGCCCTGGTGCTGCTGTAGCCATGGGAGAGCTGTGTCATGCATGTGGGATTTCACGTGCTGCAGTAAAAGTGCAGGAAAGCCCCAGCCTGTGGATTCAGAGGAGACTTGGGATTTGAGCAGTAAGTACAGGACAACCTATATTGCATAGGGCATCTGGCAACTGAGCACCAGGTGACCTCCATACCACAGGCAATACTCCAACCCCATACACACAGCAACAGCTTCACTCTCCTAGAACTCCTACGCTTCACCAGCTAGGTATTACTGCAATTAGATGCCACAGCATGCCTGTGGATAATGACTTAGAGTTATCTTTCCTCTAAAGATATGAAAACTGGAGAAAAGACAGGTTCTTTTTCCTGCTGTAGAGATGGCTCAATTGTTACCATCCCTGAAACTGATATTTGTGATCCAGGACTTTCGCCTTCCAACCCGTGTATTCCTGCACAGGGGTAGGATGCAGGCACCTGGCTTGCCCCCTCAGCAGCTCTGCCACCTGGCTTTGACAGAAACAGACAATATAAGACAGCAAGACCCACTTAGATGATCACAAAAGTTGTTGTGTTGGTTTTTTTTTTCCAGTAGGGCAGCACACTGGTCACCTGGGGGCACAGGGAATGAGGCTGATCTTTGGGAATTTTTTAGAAGCTTTGTTGACCATCTGCTGGATAGCTATAAAACACTTATGTGGGGTCAGGTCTGAAAACACTGCAAGACCATACTCTTGGCTGGAGAGATTTCACATGGAGAAAACCAGTGAGGCAATGGACACAGACGCATTTTTTTTTTTATTGTTGTCATGGTTGACAGAAACAGTTTATGTATTTGCTGACTTGCTAGCAAAAGCTAGACCTAATGTAAGTGCCTTGGCAGATACCCAGAGGTCCCTGCTGCCCAGATGATTGAGGCCACCTTGGTGCCAGTGGGTCATCACATCTTTCCTGCCCACAGTTACAAGGTGAGAGACTAGTTTATGAGAGATCCCTAAATCTCCTAATGAGCCTGACCTGCTGGCTGTGCCTCAAGGCCATCTGATGTGTAGTAATGATCTCTGCTGCTTGTGAAGCACAGGCACAGCTGGTGTATTCCTCTAAAGCTTGGGTGGAGGAGGTACCTGCTCCTTATGCAGCAGCTTGTAGTGAGAGCACTCGCCAAGGACTGGTGCTTGTCATGTGGTTGAACGTGGATGGACCCATCCTTGGGATACAGCAATAAGCACAGGGGCATCTTCTCTGCCAAGGGACTGCTCTTGCCATGGGATCAGAGACAGGCTTCCTCTGGTGCCTGTGCTTGATTGTATGACTCTTGCCTCCTTTCTCCACCTTCTCCTCTCACTCAGGTTCTGAAATATTGTCTAAGAGGAAAACATCCTCAATAAAAGGAGAAGGAGCCACCCCAGTGATGCTCTGAAATAGTCTGTGTCTGCTGGGTTAGAGTGATCAGTCACTGAGGTGATAATGGATGGATTAATTAGGATGTTGTGTTCCTTCTCCTGACACAAATAGTTTTACCTTTTGGGCATGGGCAGGAGAAGGGTTTGAAAGAGTGCAGTGAGCCCTGTCCAGTCAGGTCCAGAAAAACACAGATTCTCTGGGAGAAATCCATGTTTTGGAGTGTGCATGGATAGAAGGACCCAAGTGCATCCCTGAGCCAAGGCAATGCCAGATGATTTGCATCTCATTTTGGTGCACTCAATTTTCCCTTTGCACTATGCAGCTTCCCAGCAGAGATCCCTGGACTTTATTCCAAGGTCAGCCCTCATGTCCTTTGCTATGTCTAGCCTGCAGTCTCAGCATGATGACATCCTGTTGCCAGTGCCTCATTTATAAGCAAGGGAAAACCCAACTCATTCAGATTTTGAATCGGCAAAATGACTAATGGAGCTAATTCTGTCCTCTGCTCTTGTAACAGCTCGAAAGTGAAAAAGAGAGTTGATGCTATAGGACAAAGGACATTTTCTAGCTCTGACAATAACTCAGCAGCCCAGATCAAAGCAGCTCTGTGACTTTGCAGAGAACGTGCCACACTGCCAGCAGCCCACTCTTGCTGGGGTCTTGGTTATCTTTGTAATTTATTTCAGTTTTTGGCCTTCAGTACAATCTTAAGCAACACTGGTTTTGGCTTCACTTTGGTACCTACAAGAACATACAGAAATCCTGTGATGGTTAAAGCAAACCCAGAAGAGTAGAATACCTGTAATCCAGACTCTACTTTGTATTTTTATCAAAAGCAGCAGAATGCAAAGCACAGACATAGGAGTGGGAGAGTGGGGAAGCACTATTTTAAGTCAACCAGCACAGGAAGGAGTTCTTAGCTCAAAACAAAAATGATCTGCTTGCATCACAAAGTAAATGAAGTTTTTAGCTGGAAGTCTGTGCAGTCACATATATACAAGCAACCAAGACGTTCATTTACATGACACTGCTCACTTACATGGCACTTCAGAGTAACAAGCGTCAGTGCAGTAGTAAAACCAGAACAAACCCAGTAGTCTGAGTTTAACTGTGAGCTGTTACTGCTACTGACTGCAATGAGGGGATCCTTCCTAAAATGTTTCTCAATACTGATACTGGAACATGTCTGGGCCAAATAAACTGTACAAGTTGTTGCTTTTTGGCAAGTCAGCTTTAAATTAAAGGGGAGAACATTTTGGAACATGTTCAGTGCCTGCTTTGCACCAGTGTAAAAGGAAAAAATCCACATCCCAACATTCTTTTCTCTTGCTCTGGCAAAAAATTTGGTGTTACTTGGTGAACTGATTCAGCTGAAAAATAACTCAGGAAAAATGGCTGGTTACTTGTTACTTGTTAAGGATCAGACCTGATGGGGCTGTACCAGCCTGGGAAAGGGCAGAGGATGAGAGTGAGGTGGATTCTCCCTTCCAGCAGCAGCAACACTTGCTAATACTGATTGCAATGGTTGCTGAGTTGCAGGCTCAGAGTTTGGAAATACAGTTCTCAGGGGTTTAAACATCTGCTTCTGGCATTCCCAGAAGTGCACCACCATCAGTGTGCTGAGTAATCCATTAGAGCCCACAGACCATCTCTTCCTTCACCTATATCACTTGGGGAGCACGGTGAAACAGGCCTAAACCCACTTAAACCATTTGGACTGAGCTACACACTGGTGTGAGAATAACAGGATAATCCATGATTACATCCATGTTACAGCATTCATGAGGGATGTACGAAACTTGCACTCAGTTTTTCCATTGAAACAAGGAGGTTTCAAGGCAACATGCTCCATTCTGGCCCTCCTGGAAGACAAAGACTCTATTGTTGGGCCAGTTCTATTTTGCATGACAGAATTTCGTATTTGTTTGGCTGGAGAGTGAACAAATAAACATGATTCTTAGTCTGTGATGGAGATGAGGGTGTGAGTCCTGTTGGCAGTGTCCCATATGGATAATGTCCAGACACTGTAGTTTGTACCATAATTCAACTCTCCTATTTAAAGGCAGTGCAATAGTAAATTACTAATTAGACATTCATACTTCCTCTTTCATGCTTTGTTTTTTTTCTTTTATCTTTTGTCCTCTCAAATAACAGCATTAACAAGAGGGCAACTGAACTAATGGAAGCCATTATCACCTTCCCTATCTCTCTTGGTTGGACAAGCAGTAGCACATGCTGGGGTTCTGGTTATGAAATATTTGCAATTCTTTGTATTAGATTCTCCACCTATTTTTGATTAGTTTTAGATGCAATGAACTGAACAGATTCCCATTTCAGTGAACTGAATGTATTTCCATCATCAGAGAGTAAGCAATGCAGTACTGTCCTTCTTAAACACAGATGGTGAGGCAACAGTTATAAACTAAATAATAAACTACAGTAAAGCAGGAATTAAGTTTCCATTTTCCTTAATGTTAAAAAAATCAGAATACTTTAATAGCAAAGGAGAAAAAGGTGATCCTGCAATGGTTTTATTGACATAAGTAATCATGAGTTGAGCAATTTCTGGAAAGAAGGATGGAACAATTGGCAGTTATAAACATACATGTAATTTACTGCACTGAGGTCTTTTTTCCTCCCCCCTGAGGACTGCAGAAGGACCCTCCACTGGGACCCAAATAACATGTCCCTGACAGGTGGCCTTCACAAAAAACCCTACAAGGAACAAGATAATGTATTGTGCCAACAGCAGCCACAGAGAATCAGCAAAGCTTTTATTCTTTCCCTTCCATAAGAGCCACCAGCAGAACCTGAGCTCCTCGCAGACTGACAGCATCCTCAGCACTTATAGCAGTGATCCCAGCATCAGCCTGTGCAGGGAGCAACAAGGCACAAATATCACTGGTTTCTGGAAACATTTCTGGAAGTAAATTGCTAGTGGCAACTGATCACCTAGCCAAATGTCCCATGGGCCCTTTTTTCAGCATCTGCAAGCCCTGAACAAGACACTTTTACTGTATACAAAGTCTGAGACTGTTGGTTGAGCTGAAGAACTGCCCTCTGACTGCAGTGTAAGAGGATAAGTTTGCCAAGCAGTGCAGCTGCTAAAGGCTGAACTTCCCTGTGCTGCTGAAAATCACAGAAATGCTCCACTTGCCATAATCCTTCAGAACAAGCTGCCCGCTAAAGGCATAAGGCTTTCCCATGTTAGAGTCCTCAGTTCTGTTCCCAACTCTGCCTGAATAACCCTGTGCAAGTTATGCTATCATTCAGCATTTATTTCTATCTGTTTTTTGGTTTTGTGTTTATTCTCCTAAGAGGAAAACTCATAATCAGGTTTGGAAAAGATACAAAAATGGTGATAATACTCATCACAGGTGCAAGTGATAGAATTCCTTCTTCCTTGGTTTATAGAGTGCCTTTCACTAGAGCTTCAGGACCTTTTAAGAGTACTTGACACAACAGATTGTTTGAGAGACCAGAATGTCAATAAGAAGAAGTCTGATTAAAAAGATGAAAAGAGGATTCTAAGACAATGTCATCTTTTAGGCACACACAAGTCCCTACTCTCAAGAATTTGTAATTTACAGAGTGAGGGGTGGCTTTTCTCTGGGCTTGGGTGATGCAGGACAGCAGGTCTTCCAAAGCATGGCTGCTGACTCCTGCCAGAGGCATTCTTTGGAGTCATCCAAATGCAGGAAAAAAAGCTCATTCGAGGTCAACTTAGTCAGCCTGCCTTGATGGAAGCCCCTGTTACCTCTGCAACCACAGCTGAGATCATTTGCCCTGGCTGGGTTGTGACCATGACCACTTCAAACATTGCCTGGCCCGTATAAGCAGCAGCAGCTCATGGAAAAGTGCTGCTGGTAGGACAACCAACTCTGACCCTTGGAAAGGTTAAACTGTCCTCCTCTTCACTCCAACATTTACTGCTCACAAGGACTCATACAGAGTCTGTACAAGTCAAACAGCTGCTCAGCTTCTGGTTTGGAGGAGACCAGCAACAGCATTACACTCAGACAGAAGTAGTTGAGGACTACTGTCCACAGAGATGTTTTTCCATTATTGGATTGCTTTGACTGAGGAGGAGGCAGAATTCCAAGCACCCTTTTGTGTACAGTGACACGGCCTTTCAATGCTGTTGGAAGCCGTTGTTATTTTTTGCATGATTTTCCAATTAACTTATTTCTTGAACAATTTGGTTCAACAGATTCTGGACACTGAAAGAGTAAAATGCTCCCTCTATACCTTTGCCATAGCTTAACTGTCATAAAAAATGTATAAAGTTTCACAGAATTCAAGGGTTCTGGTGATATTCATCACCAGTCACGGCAGAATTTGGCCTAAAGAGAGAGCAGCTGAAGAGCAAGAGATGGAAACAGGACTCAGTCACACTAAGTGCTCTCAGACTTGTGGCCTTTCTTTGGGAGCACAGTGTGCTAAAAGCGAGCAAAGTTTTCAAATAGAACAGGAACAGAAGCTCAGCAGGAATGATACCAAGTTAGTGTAGGCATGTTTCAGGGGTTTTTGTGTTTAATAATTTATCCCCTTAATTCCTGAATTAACATGCAATGCAAATCTTCTGATTATTACACAAACCCTAGTTTACACGAAGATGAGCAAAACCCAAAGACAGTCTCCAATACAGAAATGTTAAACTCTAAAAGCAGAATCACAGAACTTGAGACTCACCAGAAAACCAAAGGAAAGACCAAAATGGCATTCTCAATATATTTATTCTAAAGATCACTTCGCCCTGTCCTCACAATTTTTAAAGATCTTTGGGGGATCTGCTAGCGTAGAGGTAAGGCCTTGGAGAACTTTACCTAGTTGCAGATTAATACTAAATGACTTTCACATTTGGCAAGCTACTAGGAAAAGCTCTGCCACAAAAGTGCTCCTGACACCAGCACATTTCATGTTTAATCCCAACTATCTGTATATATTCTAAATATAGTTAAAAAACCCCCACCAGATTATTTTTTGTGAAGCAATGAAATATATTCTTTCCCCTAGGGACAACATATATACAATGTGTATGATAGGCATAATACATAAATCTGACTGTGTGACAGATTAGTGACCAGGGGTCATGAAAGAGCAACAAAAGTTGTAAATATTTGATCATTTTTAAGAGTTAATTTGATCATCACACTCCTTTGTCATTTTTTTGGTGATAATTAGACTGTGCAAATATCGTTAGAACAACTGTCCAAGAAAAACATGAGCAATAAATGACAAAGTACAGACTTGAAATATACTCTAATATTGAATTTCCACTATGAAATTTAGAGATTATTGTAGGGACAATTAAACAAAATATTCTGCAAAGGAAAGAGAAAAAAAGCACTTTTTTGCTGAAGTACTAGAAAGTGAACTGCAAAACACTCAACAAAGCCTCTATCCAAGCAGAGAATTGTGCACAGACTAAAAAGAACACACTTTGAAAAAGTGCTCAGGACAGTGCAGATTAAGCTTTTTCCTCTGTCTTGCTCTGCTCAAAAGCCATCACCTATCTTCACTACAGCCTCCAGGACCAAAATGAACTTTTCTCATCCTCAAATCATTATCTTTACCTCTAATGGTCTTCTAGAAAGTATTTTCATTTCTCTATTATAGACTTCTTTGTTGGTTTGGAGTGTGAACTCCTGATCTTTCATTGCTTTGATGATAAAAGCCCCAGTGTAGCATTTTGCTGTGGCAAAAACTGTGTTTTTAGTAGTGTCACATTTTCTCTCTTGTAAATGGCTTAGCTTTCAAATTGCCGCTCGGTCTGGTGGCCACCACCATTCCAGGCACCAGGTACACTCTGCCAGCACAAACATTGGTAAAGTGCTGCTTGTACAGACAGTGACTTTGGGTTTACTGGCAATAATCGTGTTAGAATAATTTTACTCAAGAGTGTGAACGCAAAATTTGTTGCCAGTTTAAGCACATTTTACTCAGTCTGAACAACAGCGCCTTTCAGGGTAACTATGTTATGTTCTGGGATGATATGCCATGGTGCATTATTTTTCTACTAAAATTTAGGATAGTTATTGAAATACACTGTCACTCTGAGATTATCCACAGTAACAAAACTGCCTCATTTCTTTTTTTAGTATATATTAATTTATTTGATTATTTGTAATTCAAAACAATTCATTTAAGCTCATGTATCTAGCATTGTTGAATATTGCTGTTACCTTTAAACTGCTTTGCCATTAATTTAGAGAAGGTCCATGTGGCAGCAGCTGGACTGCTGGTGCCCTGGAGTTTGGACTCCTTCACAGCTGCCTGGCCATCTCTACACCACTGGGTATCTGCACTGCAGGCACCTCACTGACAGG
Source organism: Pipra filicauda (assembly GCF_003945595.2). Lineage (NCBI taxonomy): Eukaryota > Metazoa > Chordata > Aves > Passeriformes > Pipridae > Pipra > Pipra filicauda. Next base: position 3,060,851 of record NW_024104310.1, read on the forward strand.
GCTGGGAGCAGAGCCTGTGTCTCCTAAGCACCTCTGGGTTCCAGATGAGTTTACTCAGCTAAATGAAGATACATCAGAGTTTTTGCATTTGTCAAATGGATAATAAATGATGTTATAAGGTCACAAACACCAGAGACATCTCTGAGCTTAACAGATAGCAAATTCAATACACAGATCCATCTTGAAGATAAAAATGTTAATAATGGTTTCATAGTCTAAGTAATTAATATAAATTTCCTCCCCCAAACCAATGACATTTCTTGAAGCAAAATTGCTTGGACTTTATTCTCTATCCAAGTTACTGGCCTTTCACATTCAGCTGTCACTTACGTGAGTAACCTTGGGTTTATTAAAATTCTTTGTTCTAATACTAAAGCCAGCAAAATTTTCCCATTTCAACAAATGTCTCACTGGGTTTATTACCATAGACATCTTGGAATATGAAAAATAGGGAAAATCTTCAAATAGTTGCAAAAAAGTGCATTTCATTACCTAGAACAGAGCAGAGACAGTTTTACCTGTGAGAAATTCTGAACCACCTGATTAACTCTGTTATGATAATAATTACAAGGCAATGTTATTGATGCAATATAAATGGTTATATTTTTTAAAACTGCTTTCTCTTATTTACCTCAATGATACTACTGAGTTGGAGCTTACTCCACTTAGAAGTGCAATATTGGAATACTGTACAGCAAAATGCAGACAAAGTAAAACGATTAATATATGGGGTAGATCCTTCCTATGTATTAATGCTGAGATGAAAAGATTGAGAATTATCCAACATTTAAGTATGTAAATATAAGAAAACCTTACATGATGTTCATATAAAATAACCCCCAAATTAGCAACTGAGATTGAATTTTAGAGATCATTAAAGAACAGAACTTGGCTTAAAGACCAATCTGTAAACTTCGCTTAAACTCCAAAGCACTGTAAACATGCATATGTAATACAACTTTCAAGGCTTTATACTTACATTGCTGAAATTCTATATCTGTAACGTTGTCACTATTTCTTTGGAAAGTTCAACAGCAATATATACATTAACCTTGTCATGGACAACTAGCTTATTGCTAAGTCGAGAAAACAGGCATAGACTTACCTCATTTAAAAGCAGTCTTATTGAAAGAGAGCATTAAACTGTATATTAGACAGATACAGCAAGAAAAAATAAATCACAAAACCACACGGTTGGTTTTGAAAACTCAGTTGTTCTCCTAACGCTGGTAAATCAATAAACTAATGTAGCAATCCCTGTGCCTGCACACAGTCCAACCTTTCTTTCACTTCCGTGCTCCTTATGTACAACTGAAACTGAGTATCGACACTGAAGCAGGAACTGTGTCTGAGTAGCATCTCATAGAAATAATTTAAACCCATTTTCTAAATTACCAGAATAATGACAGTAAGTCAGACTTGTTGACGCATTTTATTGTGAGATGGGGAGTCTGGTAAAAAACTAGAAAATGACCATGATGTAACAAGGAACTTAAAAATGAAGTTTCAGATTTGTAACATACATACATGAATACAGGAACAAATTGGCACGAAAATGTTAAACATTGTTCCCAACACTGTTTATAAGATTATTCTAATTTGGCTTACTAAGGAAATGAGAGTTTTATGGTTAGACTAATCTCTTAAGAAAACTGCAGAGCATCATGCTATTAGTCACACAGTGAATTTCAAAATTTAAGAGCTTTATATTAAAAACTGGGTAAAGGTAAAATGAATTAATTGCAATTGTAAAATTAATACATTCCCATTTTAATTCATCTGTTCTACAGTCCAAGGCAAGTATAAATGTTAACATAACACTGTTAAATCAAATCTCAATGCAAGAGAACCGATTGCATCTCTACTTTAAATCTTATCAACTTTCCAAATTTTCATACTAAAATATATTATTGTATTAATACAAACTACAGTATTATACACTACACTGTGTAATAAATAAAGAAATATAAAAATAAGACACATAAATATAAAAGTTTTCTAAAACTAAAAAGGTACATATGTCAGTAAGAAGGGTATTAATACTGCCAGGTTTGAAGACATACAGTACAAAATGTTGCACAGATCTATAAACTAAAAGAAATAAAATAATACTGATAGGTAAAAATCAGCTAACATTGTTAATAAATGGGGTCCATAATAACTAACATTTGAAAATACTTATGAGCCAGATAACATGTCATGTATGTGTCTGAAATTAAAGTAAACCAATAAAGCAATAAAGCAGATTAGAAAATTTCCCTTGTAATTATTGTAGAGAAATTCTGCAAGTCAGGTATTAACCCAAAATACCACCAAATAATTAAATAATGAAATATACCAGTGTTCTTACTTCTCTGATGGCTGAGTGTTTTTTTCCCCATGTATAGTTTAGAAGTTTGATACAAATCAACAAATGCTAGTTATTGTAGGCCACACATTGGATAAAGGCTGCTTAGAGCCTTCGTAATACTGATAAATGGCACTTACAGCACACAGGTCTTGCATAAGGCCAAAGGAGATACAAAGCTTCATATCATATCCTTCATATTGTTACTACATACTCAAAACACAATTACAAACACTGTTTTTGACGACTTTCCTGTCCTTACCAGTATTAACACTGTTAGTCCCTGCAATCCGAACTCAACGACAATCTTCTCAACTACATTTTTAACCACATGAGTAAGAAACTTCAGTTCTTCTATCATCTGCTTTCTTAAGGCTAACAATACACTTTAAATGATAATATGCTCTACTACAACATCTAATGTCATAAACTGCTACCTTCTAGGTTGAATTTACAAAGGTAGCCAAGCACTGTTTGCAACTGCATTACAGGTCTCTGCAAAAGGGAATTTTGTAGTGCAGAAGTTCTCACATTTTAAAACATAAGAAAATACTGAAGCGGATGTAGGAAATGTTTTACCATAAAAAAAAAAAATCATATAAATCTCTCCCAATTGTACAGTTTAAAAATTAATCAACTTAAGAATGAAAATTAATACTGATAAAACAAACAATGCCAGATGCTTGTCTATAAATCAGGTTTCCTACAACCTGTTAAATCTTTGCTTCCAGAGTCACTGTATTTTTCTAATCTGCTTCATGTTATAAACTTGTTCCTAACTTTGAAAACTGTGTGAAAAATTACTAAGTTTGAGGTTCAGGCACACCTGGATTTCTTTTTTTTTTCTTTTCATTTTTTTTTATATATATATTTTTTTACACAGTAGTGAACAGAAATCACAGTATGCAGGCTACTGTGTTTCCATGAAAAGCATGTATAATATAGAACGAACTTCATTACCATTTTCTTTCCGTATAGAAAAAAACCTAGCATTTAAGCTTTATTCATTATTTTCTTCTGACACCTGCCCATTATTTTGTATAACTTCTGGTTCTGCATTGCTTGCTTGATTTACAGCTTCATCGTTCTTGTTACCTTCAGTTTTCCCTTCTTCCTCTTCTACTTCTTCTTCCTGTACTTCTTGTAGTTCCCTACATTCTTTTTCTTCCTGAAGTCCTTCTATATCTTTTTCTTCTTCCTCCTCTTCCTCTTTTTCACTGTATTCCTCTTCTTCCCTGGTTAGACTCTCTCTCTCATCCGAGTCGATCTGCGAGGGAGATGCCCTGACAACCACATGCTCACTACTCAGGACCTCCTGGCCCGTCTCCTCCTGTTCCGTGCTGTCACGCTCCTCTGTCTCTCGTTTGCAATAGGAGTAGCGATGATTCATGTGCTGAGAGTAAGACCCCGAGTGTGAAAACCGCTTTCCACATTTGTCACATTGGTAGGGTTTTTCCCCAGAATGCAGTCGCATGTGTTCAATCAAATGGTGTTTGTGTTTAAATGCTTTTGTACAGATTCCACACTCGTGAGGTCTTTTACCTACAAAATAAAGCACAAACAATGGGCACCTTGTAGCTGAAGTTCTAAAAATTTACCCTGTTGTTTTCATTGTAAAATACTGGTGGTGAATGTGTTAGCAACAATGATTAAACTTTACTTAACAAGATGTTCTACTCTACACATTATCAGCCTGAGTTTCCCACCTGAGCCCAAAGGAGGAGGGTGCAAGGTTACATTGTCACAATTACAAGGGTAATTTGTAAGTTTTTTCAGGAAATCTGATCATAGAAGGACAAACAGATTCTTGGATATAACTTTTAGCACAAAAAAGTGCAAATACAAATTAGAAAAGGAAACATTTTTCTTGCAGTAAACTACTTCAACTCAAAACCATTTTAACTTTTCTATATTGATGGTAATTTGAAATCAATCAAGCTTTTATGTTGGTTTTTGTGTACCAACTCCTTCTTCCATGTGACAGGTAAAAGAAAAATCATTCTAAAATCTAGGTTGACACAGGTAAATGCTTTATCTACAAAACTTGCTGACTACACCCGTATTGACAAGAAAAATCTGCTTTGTTTCACTCAGTTCATTTTCTGCTCTGTTTTCCAGCTTTCTACTTTGTCTTGTTTTTACAGTCTCATAAACCTATCAGGAGCCTAGTAATGTTATTTTGATTTCAGCATCCAAAGTTGTTACACAAAACAAGTTCAGAGTCGTAGCCCAGACATAAAAGTTGAAGACAATGAGACAGCAGCTTTTTGGTCACACAATAGAGATGATCAGCACATCCATTGAGCAGCGAGGTGGGCGTTGGTCTCTCTTCCAAAATAACAAGTGATGGGACAAGAGGAAATGGCCTCGAGTTGTGCCTGGGGAGGTTTACATTGGATATTAAGAAAAATTCATTCACCGACAGGGTTATCAAGCATTGGAAGAGGCTGAACAGGGAAGTGGTTGAGTCACAATCCCTGGAGGGATTTAAAAGACATGTAAGATGTGACACTTTTGGGATATGGTTTAGTGGTGGGCTGGGCAGTGCTGGGTTAATGGTTGGAGTCAATGATCTTAAAGGTCTTTTCCAACCTAAATGATTCTATGATTTGAACATTTCATTATTAAAACTGGAGTGGAAAGAACAATTGTGTTAGGAAAAGGAGGAGTTAAAAGAGTCTCAGGACAGGAAAGGCGTGAAATTAGATATGCCTAATGAATACAACTTGAGAAACTTGATCAAGTAGTAAAGAAAAAAGAGAATTTGTTATCTTTTTAATTCTATATGTGAGATGACAATAAAACAATAATATGTAGAAATATAATTAATATAATATAATATAATAATTCAGTTACTCTGCAAGCCAAGAAAGCAGAGCACCATGAAGAGAGTATCCAAAAGTTCCAAAGAGTTTATTTTCTGGATGTGGGGAAAGAGGAAATATAGAGCCAGCAGGAAAGAAATATATAATACAAAATCCAATATATATTTGGCACCTAACCAGTAAAAAAAAGAATTTTTATTTTAAGACATCACAGAAGAAATAAGAGAGCAAGAGTTACTAATAAAATCCTAAAGTTACCAGAACTGGAGCCAAAAGGAACAACTATGAAAAATTAAAAATAAAAATCAAAGTGAAAAGGGTGTTCTTTAGGGGTTAGATTCTATGTCCAATGAATAGCTGAAGCTATTAACTTCAGATCATTACAAATGTGGCTCAGTTTGAAAATCCTTCTTGCCAGATAGACACACTGCCTTTCATGTACATACACGATCCTTTTTTCCTAATTCAAATTTTTAATTTTTAATTTTTCTTAACTTATTACCAGGCAAGGTAAATTAGAAGTAATACTTCCTCAATTACAGGTTGCGGCTTGAAGTTGATTATTCATAAGCCAGATGCAAAACTTCCCCTTTTTCTATTTAGGATTTAGGTCTTACAAATTTAAAGAAAGAAAGAATTGCTGTTCTGTCAAAAAAATACACAAAACATGCGTTTCTAAACAAAGCTGATCACAAGCAATAAGAAGGACTAATACACTTCCTTACAGTGTCTGAAAACTGGATTATAATTGAGATTATCAGTTACACAAAAATAATGATCGGAAACATCTTTTCCTAGTACATACCTGTGTGTTCATACTTATGTCTCAATAATGAGCTGCTCTTCTGGAATATTTTGTCACATAAATCACATGCATACATCCCATTTTCTGTCTTTCTCATTTTTTTCTTTGGGGGTGTTGAATCAGAATCATTTTGATCTTCTACATTGGATACTCCTTCTGAGCTAGTGTCTTGCCTTTCATCCTTCAGAAAAATTACAAAAAAGGTTGCGTTCAATGAAAAACAATAACTCATGTAAACTGAAGCTGCACTGTTATTCAAGTTCATAAATAGCCAAACAAAATTGTTTAGACTTCCATAGTCAAAATGGACGGCTTTGAAGTCCCTGCCACCTTACAAATACAGAATTCTCAATGGGACTGGTTTTAATCACATGCAAATCTGACTGTTGGCCAGGTCTAAGCTGCACTGGCACATAATATTTTAGCATCGATAAAATAAATGCATTGTTAGGATGGAAGAAAAGATTACAGACCTATGAAGTACCTCAGTAAGCTGGAAGAGCAAATTTATCATCTAATTGCATTTTTCAGCTAATGTTGGTCACCCACCTTTTGCTGTCTCACAGATTTTATCAAGACTGTACGTTTTTACTGAAGTTTTCACAAATAGGTGCTTAAGTTACCATTCGAATTTGCATATTTGACTATCCTCTTCCTCATGAAACTACCACAAATACTACTTAACCCACAACTTGGGGACTTCGAATGCTTTATTAGTAAATAGTTTTAAAAATACTATAATTGTTGTCTATTTCTAAGCATTTCAATATTTTCTAGTGACATCAGCAGTACCACTACACACAGATTTTAGCATATGTTATCAAATCTGAATATAAAAGTGCACATGTTAGCTACCTCAAATGTCTGTCTCATAAACTTTAATGTATAAGCAAACTCGTAACTCTTCAAGGCTCAGTCTTTACATGTGAGTCACTTTTCTGCCCTGTCCCTACCCCAATGTGCACAGGTACTTCTCAGGAGGACTGACCCTAATTAGATCACATCTGGATGTACTCCAAGGAGGATTAGGACCAGATACAGGAATGGCAGATGAAGAAGATAAATACCTGCCTGACTTTTAATTGAGAATACATCTGCATTTTGTTTAAAGTGCCATTATGGCATAGGATGAATTCAGCTACTCTGTAAGCCAAGGAAGAAGGGCAGCATGAAAGGAGTAGCAAAAAGTTCCAAAGAGTTTATTTTCTGAATGTGGGAAAAGAGTAGATATGCAGCCAGCAAAAGACAGAAGCCATGTTTTATTTTGCTTTTTGATCAGAATTAGAAGAATTAGACTGTCCTTTAAACAGTGAGCACTAATGTCCTAGAAAATTAAATATAGTGAAGAACTGAGTAGTTCATGCACAATAGTTTCTGTTAGTCTGGACTCAAGCTGCCTGAGCTAACTAGCTTTGCAGAAGGCTTAACAGTAACATCTATTACCTATTTACAATCAGTAGCTTGTATTTATATTTTTATTTAATTTATCCTGATAGTTTTCTGTTAGTTCAGTATGGATACAGATTGAATACATAATACATACATCATAGAGGAATACGGGGACCGAAGTACCTGATTTCCATTGGCTTGGATCTGTTTTGGTGGTGTCTCATGAACTGCAGGACTAACTGTAGTAGAGTATGTGTAAGCCACCTGTGGAATCAAAATGGTTTGCTTATTGGCAGCGAGAGCTCTCAAGCATGGAACACTGTTCTGGTCAGCAATGGCAACAATTGTAGGTAACTGGGCAGTGACTGTAGGTATAGCAATATTTATGGGATTGGCACTTGGTGGGATTACATTTACAATAGGATCAGAGTCTGTAACACTGTTGTCCTTTTGTGGTTCTTTTTTTGCACAAGTTAAGTTCAAAGGTTCTTCTTGGACAGAATAAACACTGTTCTGGTAAACACTAGTTATGGTAGATCTTTCCAACAGTTCTCCATGTTGCTTTGGTAGCGAAAGGTCAAGAGGTTCGATTTGTGGCTCTTCTTGTACACCCTCTGCTGTGTACGTGAAACCCTGTGAATTTCTTGATGAAGAAAGGTTTAGTGGCGATGCAGATGGCGTGCTACTCTGTGAACCATTTGGAGTTGATCCCCCTGGTAAAGTCTGAGATTTCGTTGTACTGACAGGATTTTGTGAGTTATTTGTGCTGCTCTGCGGTTCGCTCGCATCTGTAGTTGCTGCTTGATCATCATTATCTGCGGGACTGCTTAATTTAACTTGCTCAGGAGAAGATGGTCCAGAAGACGGCACAGAAATTTGTCCAGCCTGCATTTTTTCAAACCACTTTTTTACCACATCCAGTGGTAGGTTTACTGAATCTGCTATTTTTGAAAGCTCTTCTGCGCTTGGTTGTGCATTTAATGCATAATACGCTTTTAGGAGCGATAGAAGGTTCTTTAAAGGTGGCTGACCAGGAGATAAGTTGTTCTCCCCAGTTTCTGACAGGACAGGGGAGTCAGGTTTCTCAGCTTCTGTTCCACTGGGCTGGGGAAGCTGAGGAGGACTTTTTGTTTCATAGTGCTTTAGTTCTTGAAGTGCATTAAGATCCCCTGGACAGTCATCACACAGAAGACAAGTGCTATCATTGGTCTCTCCTTCAAAGTTCTTATCTTTCTCAGACTTCACTGTAAGATCTTCTGGCAATTTTTCATTTTTGCAACTATTTGCAGGAACAGAGTTTTCTTTTTTTAGATTTTGTGGAACAACCTGAAGTTGACTTGGCTGCTCCAAGCTGTAGTTGATGATAATTTTGGTTGTCCCATCTTGGTCAACCAAAGGAAGACTGATAGCTGAAATGAGGGAATGGCCAGGTTGTTGTATAGATGCATTGTTGATTGTTTCTTGTTCTTTGGACGCAAGATTAACATGATTGTTTTCCAGTACTTGCCTTATTACATTACCATCCACCGCCACTTTAAGTACATTTTGAATGTCACTTAAATTGATGCTTATGGGAGACACCAGACCTACTGTTGGTAGAACAACAGCTTGCACCACACCCTGAGGAGAACTGGTTGCCTGCAATGGGCTACCACCACTAAAAACCCCATTCTGCAAAGGGGTTGAACAATTAATTCCTGAAGCAACCACTATGGGTTTGAATTCATAATCCACAGGTTCAGTTTTAATTTGGTTAAGAGGAAGCTGCTCTTGCAAAGGTTTGTTTTCTATCTTTTGTCGTATCTGTGGTCTTGCTGGGCTACCTGGTGATGCAGAAAGGGAAGGGGAGGAGCACTGAGACATCTTGAGCCCTGTCCGGGCTCGACCATTCACGGGCATCAAACCAATACACTTCTTACTGCTTATGTGTGAACTGTATGAACCAGAATGGGAAAAACGTTTCTTGCAGTTTGGGCACTCATATGGCTTCTCTCCTAAAGATGAAAAAGAAAGAGGAAAAAAAAAAAGGCATATGCAACAGTTTGCTATGTTACAGTGTAAATTCATCAAACAATAGTAACCACAGAGAATACATCGAAGTGATCTCTCAAACAGACCTAGGGAAAAAAAATCTCATACAGTGAATTGAACAGTAAGAGTAATTACATCATCTATAGCTCTGATCCAAGGCTCCTTTAATAAGTGTGTGATCCACTAGTAGATATAGGATGGAGCCCACATGATCATGTGTTCCAGGATTTCTCTGTCTATATGACAATTGCAGATTTCATTAAACTCCATTCAAGTAGTACCACTACTAATATCAGAAGCTGCATAAACTACTTCAGAATGGGAAAAAAGAAGAATATGATTATCTAAAGAAAAACTACAATAAATGCAAATCATAACTGTATAAGAAGCTATGCATATTTTATTGTAGCAAACTCAAGTACAATCTACCCATAGCTTCCTACAATACTTATCAGTTCAGTTAAAGACAGAAATTGAGAATCTCTTTTGAGTGGCCACATTTAACCTATTGTTATATTATATATTAAAATATATTATATATAACATTTTCTATAAATTAGAACTTTTTTAATAAATTGTATGTCACTGTGTCCTGATTCTACTTTAATATGACTAGTCTTGAATGGTGACAATCACAACCATGGTAGGAACACACAGATCTTATGTCCTGATCATTATCAATTAAAATTCTCTAGTAAGGCTTATAACACACTGACTGATCTGCAAACATTGAATCAAAAACAGATATGTGAAAAAGGACCAGAAGGATGTCCCCATTTCTTCTGCCACAAGTCAAGTTTTCCTTAACTGTAAGAGCTTAAGCTGCAAATGTAAATCCTCTTGAGTTTTTCTACATATTCCCTGCACACAGCTGAAGGCCGCAGTCAGTGCTTTCAGTGTCCAAAAGAGAAAAAAAATAAGGAAAACACTAGTATTTTAAACTTAGATGTACAAGACTGCTATCACATCAAAGTTTTAAAGAATAAAAATGGCAACAGTAGTACTCAATTCAATGCTTGATTTATTTACCACTGTGGATTCGTAGGTGCTCCTTTAGGTGATGTTTATATTTAAAAGCTTTTCCACATTCAGTGCACTTGAATTTTCGATTACCACTGGACTGCGTCACATGTCTCTGTAAGAAAGAATTCTTAATTATTGCACAGACCAGCATGTTGGAGAAACATCTTGTATTTTCACATTGTAAGAGAAAAAATGCAATACAAAAATGAAAAGAATCAATCATAATTGTAAGAGACTGAAGGTGGTATGGGTAATGCATGAAAAAGAAACAAATTACAAGTCAAGTAAAAACTGAGACACGTGTATTCTGAATAAATCTGGTACACTAAAAAGAAAAAACAAAAGAAACCCAAAATACAGTTGCCCCTTCTCCTCAGTTCAGCTGGAGCTTACACTGACAAGTTATGTGAGTAAGAAGCTCCAGGATGCATGCTAATGCTACTTGTGAAAGCAAAAACACCAAGAAAAAACCCAAGCCCACCACCCACAGAATATTTAATGCAGGACAGAAAAACATTAAAGCCTATAAAAGCCTGTTTAAAGTTTAATCAGTTGACTTGGTTTTTCCATTTACATGCTTCCAGTGCTTATTGTTGGCCTTGGATTCCTCTATATAATGATGTCAAAGGATTGCTCAAGAGAAGGTAGCTCAGTTACAATAAAGGTACCCTCAGCCACAATTAATTCACAAAGTAAATGCAAAAAACTAAATCAAAATAAATAAAAATATGGAGGGATTTCCCAAGTACATAACATCAAATCTCTTCACTATTTGCTAGTTTAAAAAAAGCAAAAGACAGACATGTAAATATATGTAGTATATATGTGACATGTATATGTAAGATCTATAATTTTATCACAAACTGTACAACTTTATGAACACGTATTTTTAAGGACAAAAATTACATGCACTTTAGAAGTTGAAGCAGCTGAATTATCAACATGAAATGAAGGAATTAGAAATTTTTCTGTTCAAACAAATTGTTTATTAAAACAACCCCAGCAGCTCCTTTCTAAGTAGAGCTCACTTGGCAAAAAGATACTCTACCACTATTTGGATGCAGCTGTAGATTTTTGGTAACCAGAGTAAGCAATTTCATAAACTCATTAATGGAACTATTCATGTGCTGTGGGGACACAGCCTTCCCACGGGCAGCCACCACCAACAGGCTGGTGCGGATTAGCTTCCTCTGGTATGAAACCATGGTTGGGAGCTCCTACCTCTCACTTTGGTTCTGCTGTGGTTGGCAGTGCTGGGAGCAGATGCTCACTGAGTGCTAAGGATCTTCCCTGAGTGCAGACACGACAACTGTGGGCTGAAAACCGCACTGGAGAAACGTGGATGGATAAAAATGCAGGATGATGATCCTGTTCTGACTTATGCCTGCAGATCTGAAGAACCCATGGCTGTGCAGGTTGCTGGATGAAAGTCTGAGCTCTCTGAGATATGAAATCCAAATTATCAACCCTTCCCGTTCAACACCCTGTCCTCCTTTATATGTTACAAATGCTAACAGAAGACAAATTGAAGCAAGATAATCTAAATTACTTCCAAGTACTCTAATTTGACAGTTCCCTTGGGATAAGCATTTGGTTAAGCTGCAGATTTTACCTCTCAATAGATACTGCTCCCATCCTCCCCAGGGTGGGCTCCTTCCTGCCTCCTCCCAGGCTCTGCAGTGAGGTCTCCACTCTGACTTATCCTGATTAGCACTTGACCCTTATTCCTGGGTTTGTCAGCTGTCTTTTGCTAGTCCATACAGCTTTTCAGCTCTGTTTGACTAAGTCCCTTGAAGATGATGTTCTAGATGATTGCAGCTGACTCACTGCATTTCACTTCAATGATCCAACTGCACTGAGTGTAGAGAACTGTGTCAGGATTTACTTAAGCCTGCAGAGAATCAGTTACTACCGTTTGACTTGAGATTACACAAGTTAACGGCTCTCAGGATATACACAGTTACTGCAGACGCTGGACTACATAAATATTCATACTAAATATCAGTGTGTGTATTCAATCTGTCAGAAACATTTCTGCTCCAGTCTTTAAAATTTAATGTTCTGTTTCTATGGCATGGAACTCCACATTTATCTTATCAAATTTTTAATGAGTTTTCCTGTTTTCCTGGTCATAGCTATAAGGTGCTTCGAGTTTTCTACTAGGTAGTGTTTCCAAATCTATTTTGCTTTACCTTCTTATATCTGTAATTCTTTATTCAGCTTTCTTGCTGTCCATACTATACTGTTTTATAAATCCAGGACTTCCTCAGAATTACCTTGAAGGATCCTCTTTAAAACTGAGAAATCATAACACTTCTCTAAAGCACTATCTGTGATATTCTTTCACCTTCGCGTTCTCAGATTCAAATGGTTTTCCCTGTTTCAGCACTGTTAAAGCCAGTGATGTGTGATATTTTGTGTCTGTGATGTGTGATATATTTTTAATACACTGTACATAACTGCCACTTTCTGCTCATTAAGGAATTAACTGCAGCAGTCAAAGAATACTCATCTGCACTCCTTCAAGGACTGAAAGAAGAAACATCAGCATTAAGGTCTGTAACTAGCAACTAATAAATCTCTGCATCAAATATTTACTGTGCTTAGGACTGAAGCCACTCTTTTCACACCAGAGAACCAAAACTGATTATAAGAATCCTCAAAAGCTTTTTGGAGGACAGGAATTACAGATATATCAGGGTTTTTTCAGATGGTTTTGACCACGGTCTTCATGAACTGCCATTTCTCAGCAGTGTGCATGGCACTATGACATTTTGAAAGACAACCTACAGGTGCTTTGTAAATTCATGAGAAAAAAATTCAACCAAATTTAAGAAGCACTTTTTCATACTTCAAAATCTTTTCTGGTGCTTCACATGTCAAGGCAGACCATACATACCCAGCATCACCTCCTACAAACCGTGAGAGGTGTAGGAGCAGTCAAGGGAGCCATGAGGGACACAGGGCACAGGGGAGCAGTGAAGGAGAAGGTGCAGGCTCTCTGCTGAAGCACAAATAGCTGCAGTTTGGCAATTCCCCCCTGGCTCAGAAGGAGGCCCAGTGTGCACATACCCCTTTCACTGCCTTCATTATATCAGATTTTATCTTTGCTCTTGCTTCCTCATACAGAACAATTACAAAATTGTCACATGCTGGACATTAACCAGCTAACAAAGGTACCCAAATAATCTACTTTCAGGTGAAGTTCTTTAAGAATAAGGCATTATGTTTTAAACATGCAGCTGTTTAAGATCCACAACTATAGGTCTATACTTTACTAAGGACAAAAGTTCATTTTCCATTACACAAAGGATGTAACCATGTACATGCACATGAAGCCAATTTTGAAGATACGACAACTTTAGTAACAATAACAAAAACAAATACATATTTCAAATTTGCCAAATATCTAAACTTTTGTAGTTTTAATTCTGGTTAAGGTTCTAGAGAAAAGAACACAAATAGGTATAATATTGAGTTTCAGATACTTCATAAAACAACATTAATCAAACAATTGTGCCTTCAAAAGTATAAACCCATTAAAATATATCTGCAGGAATACGATTTAAGCTTCCCTTTGTAGCAATTCTTCTGAGACTGTTTACTCACTTGCTATTTTTTATCTTTTCATTCAAACTACACGCAAATATGGGAAAGGCTTCTATCCCCCCCAACTACTTTATTTTTCTGCTTTTAGGCTCGTAAATGCAAAAAAAAAATTGAAAATAAATGTGGTAGCTCACAAAAAAGCATTGTTTAAATAGCACTCATAGGTTTTATAGTTAGAAATATAAGATGTATACAAGGTGACAGTAACTTTAAAGCGGAAGCCAAGCCAAAAAGAGAGCAAGACAGAAACAGGAAATACATTCATAGGAAACATATTTGAATAAAAGAGAACTGCCACACCGGAGTACGCTGGTGAGGTTATTCCAAACCCTGTGAGACAATAATATCCTTGCAGCATGATGGCCAATACTTCTTTTACCTCTTTAATTTACCCGTGAATGTGACCGCTCAGGTATAAAAATGTATAATAAATTTTTAAGCCTGTTACATTCTTGGACTTAGTGATACTTTGTAGAATGGAGGTTAATAGACACTGTGTAAAAAAGCATCTCCCTTACCCTGGGATATAGCCTTTCAGTTTAACAAAATATACATTGGTTGTGAGAAATGTTGAAGCACTTCACCTTCTGTTTTGTGTCTTTCTGTTATGTTTGTCTCCTGTTTCATCTCTGGAGATTATCAATTTTTCTAGTCTGTCCTCAGAAAGGAACATCTCCAAGCTCCTTTAACCTAGTGGTGGAAAATCTGTACAGTTTTTAATCTGGATAATTCCTGATTGTTTCAATTGGTTCCTGAGCCTTAGATTGCCTTGATAAGCTATGAAAGTATGTGCTGGGGATGGATAATGGGAGAGTGGGGGATGGATAATGGGAGAGTGGGGGATACAAGAAGAAAAGAAAAAAAGGGATAGAAGAAGAAAATCTCAGGATCTTCCGTAGTGATCAGATGGCTAACTCATGGAAGGCATTTCAGGGAATCATGCCCTCAGGTCAGCCCATGAACCAGAGAAAACAAGCTCATAATATCCTTAGCCTTTTTTGTTCCTTCATTTAGTAGTGAAACACTGTCTTTTATGTATTCATTATTTGTATATTGTCTTCTACCATGAATTGCATTTAAAAACTGTACCTCACAGTTCAAGCAACACAGTGATTTATTTCTTAAGGGCAAAAATGCTACAGTAAGTTGTGAATCATCCAAACAGGATTTATGAAAGAAAAATGGAAGTGTTTCACAAAAGATTTGAAATTAGATTTGAGTCATAATTTTTATGCAATGCTAGCCAATGAACAGGAAAAAACTCCAACTAATTACCTATAAATGTAATAAAGAACTTCTGAAAACTAAAATTTAAGCCCAACCATACTGCACAGATGAATGAAAACATAGGAATTCAGATCTCAACTTTTGACAGCTACAAAAAAAGCCTGACTTGAGCAGCAAGCTAAAGTGTGCACTCTGGGACTGGAACTTCAGCACACAGATAATCTGGTGTGAACAGCTTACAGCTTACTTGCTCTCGACATTTTTGCCCACATAAGAAATTGCAGTGTTGTTACAGAGAACAATAAATCCTTAATTCAAAGGCCACTTACTGGATCTCTTCCTGATTTGTGTGATGTCATGTGGCGGTCGAGCTGCGTTCTGTACGCAAACGTGTAACTGCACAAGGAGCAACTAAAGTTATCTTCGTTCTTTTCATGGCGATACTTGATGTGTTCCTTCAGGGAGGTAAAACGCTTGTACCCTCGGTCACAATACGGGCAAGTGAGCAGCTGGGAAAATGCATCGGGTGTTCCTACACCGGAGAGACAATACACCATATTTAAATAAATGCAAGTTCCAAACTTATTACCACCAACAAACAGGCTTTACATTTACATATGTAAATATGTAAATACGTAAGAAAACATGCAGCTGCTAGAAGCTCCATTTGTTTTAGAAAAGGACTAATGATAATTTAGATTTTTTCCACAGGTATTATGCTACTAACTGCACTGTGGTATTGTTCCCCCCCATGTACACTGGAGAGAGTCAGCACAATGTGCTGAAAGGACAAGGGGGAATGGTTTTAAACTAAAAGAGGGTAGATTGAGACTAGATATAAGGAAAATATTTTTTATGATGCGGGTGGTAAAACACTTGAACAGGTTGCCCAGAGGGATGGTAGAAACCCCATCCCTAGAAACATTCAAGGTCAGGTTGGACAGGGCTCTGAGCAAACTGATCTAGCTGAAGATGTCACTGCTCATTGCAGGACTACCTGACCTTTAATGGTCCCATCCAACCCATTCTATGATTCTATGATATACAGATATGTACGTGTTAGTGGAACGCACTGTCTGCAGGATAGAAAGGTGAGAGATCAAACATGAGGCCATAAATACGATTCTAATGTGATCTATGGAATATATTTTGCTGGCTTTCATAAAGTTATTCTGTATTAGTACAAAGAAAAGTGAAATCAGATTGAAACTGAATAATAATTTCACGAGTCTATTTCTGACATGTCACCATTTATGAAGTTTTAACTCCATCCCTTCTTATTAGCACACATTTACTCCCCATACATAGTAAATTATGAAAAATTACACAGTAAATTATGAAAAATTAATTTTTTAAAGAGTTGAAAAAATCTTCCTTTGTAAATTGGTAAAAGTATGTTTAAATAAATGTAGGGTTTGCTGTATTTGATCAAACCATTAACTTAGAGGTGTGATATCTTTGAATGACCATGCTACTCTTCCACGCTCCAAGACAAATAGGAAGCAAACGTTGCAAGGATGCACCTATGCACTGTGCTGAGCATGAGCAGGAAGGAAAGGTGGAAAGTCTTTACTGATTAACATTTTATGCTCTGACGCACGAGGGACACATTTGTATGCACTGTCATTTAAAGTTTCAGAACTATAAGAATTATTAATACTCATAAAATTAACCAGTACTCTAGAAAGTACTTCTGAATTATTTACCTTCATGACCTCTTCCAGCAGTTATCACCATAGACTCATTATATGTTCTATGAAGTGGCAATCCATTCTGTTTGTGTGGAACTTACTGGATTTATTTTTACTGAATGTGTCACTGCTCTTGCAACAGTGAAAAGGAAGAGTCAGACTAGGTTTTGTTATTACTAAAAACCACCACCTTTTCTGTCATATCTGTTCTTTTACACTTGTTACAATAACAATCAAGTTACCACCCCTACTGGACTGGTTTTTGTTGTTCTACCCTTGCTGTTTTTCCTGGTTTAGCTGGGTTGTCCAAAAATGAATCCATCCCCACTTACACAGACACAGTATGCTTCCTTTCAATTCTCTTTTCTCCATCTACAATTCAATTCACCTGACATAAAGAATACTCCATTTCAGCACAAATACAACTCAGTGGAAATGTCAGAAGCATGTTAACCTAAAGTCTGTTTCCATTGGAGTAAATGGCAAAACGGCAGTTTCCCAAAGTCACTAAAAACTCTGACTCTCTGTTGCTTCTCTTGTCCAATCCACCAGTTTGGAAGCATCTATCTTTAGCAAATGTCACCATATTGTTGGCATTTTCTGTTCCCAAATGATTAAAACAATGAACATTATTGTTCAGCATTGTCATCTTCAGAATACTTCTCTGTGAAGTTATTGGGATAGGTCCAATTTAAATTATTATTGCAAATGTGTATTTTTATTGACTACGTGGAAATCACATTGCAAAACTGATTTGACAATCTGTGCCACAGCAACCGCAAATTAAAATCCTAAATCAATCATGCACTTTTTAAAAAAAAAAATCTCTAATACATAAAATCTCTCAAGGAATAGAACCAAAGGTTAGCATTACCTCTTTCACTGCTCTTCCTCAGACTCCAGTACAGTACTACAGCTACAATGACATTTATCTGTTCAGTTATATATATTTTAAAACTACTAGGACACGGTAACTCCTAACCATTTATGCAGGATGCTACTTTCTTTTGAAAAATTGTAAATACTCCAATCAAGGAACACAATCCGGGTGAAACTGTAGTTGTCATAGATTATGAAAGCTGAACACTTCAGAAAGCAGCACAAAATGCAAAATCAATCAGAACAGTATTTGCCTTCAAATATTTCATGATGAAGAAATGAACAAAGTATGACTCCCCATCTCACTTAGAACACCTTAAGTATGAAACTTCCTCAGAGGAGAAGTCCCACATCTACTTCTAAATAACAAAGGTCATTATTTTCCCATAAACATTTTTGTATAAACAATGCTTCTTTTTTCTCCACTGTTGCCTTTTCAGGCGAAGAAACCCCAAAGCCTGTCATAGACTGGGTACCCAATAAAAGAAATCCTATCTAATAGATTCCTTTGGGAGCTTTGTTTAGAAATACAAAAAAGAAAAGAAACATAACTCCCCTTAAGTTATTCTTACATAAAACCACAATAGCTTGCTTCATTCCCATTATACTTCATAGATGTTTATTCTGTTATAATGATGTTGAATGGATTTATGAAAGCTTGAATTTTTTTTCCAGTTACTTGAGGTTATAATTTAGGTACTCATACAATTGAATACCAGTGCATGCTCTGTTTCACAAATCAAGTAGTAATGTTTTTTGCATGATGATCCCATCCTCTTATAATTATTAAACAAAGGGCTTTTTTCCCTTAAAGTTACATATTTGTCTTGTAAAATGCAACAGAACTTTTGGATGAAGTAGTTAGTAAATTGATTTCATGAGAACTGAACTGGTGACCTATTTACCATTTTCATCCTGACCACTAGCTTCTGGCGTGCCTTGTCTCTGGTCCTCCTCAGGTGCTTCAGGGTAGATAACAGCTGTATCTTCTTGTTGAAGGAATTCTTCAACATTAGGGTCATGGTTTTGCTCATTTTCTGCATCAGAATCACATTCATCTTCTTTTACTAAGAGTGAAAAACAAGACACAAGATACGAAATGAAGAGATCAAAAAGAACGTAAATGAGATTCAGTAATTCACACTGCCAGATCTCCCTCTATCCAAAGATTAAAAAACTCTTTACAAATACTAGAGTAGGTCAAGCCCTTTAAGATGCCAGATTATTCCAAGTTTTAAAACGGAGAACCAGTAGCATAATGATATTTAAAAACTTAACACAGTTTGCCCCTTCAACTCAGTGCATTTTATCATTTTAGATTTAGCTGTTCCTCTCAACTTCCCTGCAAATCTTAAATGCAATATTAATTATGATTTAACCTTTGTAGTTTGAAGGCCAGTTTACCATCTTGGCTCCTACATTTGCAAAAGGAAACGTGTTGCCTTCAAGATGTAATTTTTAATGTTATTTATAACCGTTCATTAGCACAAGCCCAGAAGATATTTAAACTCTGAGTAACAAGGGTTGGCCAGATGAAATGCAGCAAACTTGAACTCCAAGTGGCTTGTTCTCTGGTGTTGAAAATGGCTACCAAAAAGGTTTCAGATCTAGTTAACAACCTGCAACATTTTCCAGTTAAAAACTTATGAAAAAAACCCATTGAACAACTGTATTACGAAGTTAGCAGATAATAAATATGTTACTTAATGCTTGTATAACAAATATTTGCTACCGAGTATTTGCCTAAATACATTGTTCATAGAGTTTATTTTTACCACGGTAAAACATTCTGTGAGAGCTCTGCCTGCAGCACACTAAATCATGACAGATGTTCTCCACTATTAATGTGAGGTATCTTTTTAATAGGAAAAAATTTTATGATTCATCTCTCAGTGTGAAGTCACATATTCAATTTACAATTTGACACAATCCTTTTATGATATGAGGCAGTCTCTCACATACAGACTGTAATGCAATGCATAATGTAGCTCTCCATACTTGTGTGGAGAGGTCTGACTTCATAGAAACTGAAAGGAATGTGTGAATCTACAGTTTTAAACATATCAGTGTTTAGATGTAGGGTTTGGTTCGTTGGTTGCTTTTTTGTTTGTTTCTAAATAAGGCTTACTCTGATAATATCTAGTAAGGGCATTTAAAAAAAAAACCAACAACAAACCCAAACAACTTAAAAAAAGCTCGATGGGCTACATGATAACTTTTTGTCAAGAAGAGAAATAGAAAAAATAACAAAGCATCTGTTTTTGAGTCTGAAACTGAAGTACACATTTAGTTTTGCCTTCTAAGTAATCATTACAAACAGGAGTTTGATTTTATTTGAGAATAAAATATAGTATTAGCTTAAACTTACTTTTGTATAATCCTTACTAGTTTAAAACACTGTCTTCAGACTTGTACAGCTGCATGTTAATCGTTGCTATTCCCTGTTTTGCCCTTCAGAGACACGGTGCTGCAGCAGCTCCGTGGTCAGACGTGGGCAAGAGGCTGCTCTGTGACACTGGTCATCGACACCTCCAGGTCACAGACACACAAAAGGTGCCCAGATTATTTTTCCTCAGCTAAAACACTGTTTACAATTTAAGACCTCTAGCAATTTTATAAAGAGAGGTGTGAGAACTCCAAAGGTTTCAGAAGGTTACTCACCTAGCCAAAATTCAACAGAACTTTATGATTAAGGGACTCAGATTAATAAAGAAATACCTGTACATCCAATTACATCGGTCTGAGCTTCAGGCCCCAGGATTTCCTTTGTTTCTTTTCCAGCTGAAATAGCACATTTCACAAAAAGAAGAACAACTATTGAAAAAAGCCCACAAAAAACACCCAAAAAAGAGCTTCCCCCCAACAACTTAATATATTTATTTTTTCAGTGATGTTTTCAATGTATGTATTGCTTACATTTAAACACAATGTTGTTTCAAAAATACAGATTACACATTATTTCAGCAATGTGTGATCAGCTGAACCGCGA
The DNA here is from genome assembly GCF_003945595.2 of Pipra filicauda. NCBI lineage: Eukaryota > Metazoa > Chordata > Aves > Passeriformes > Pipridae > Pipra > Pipra filicauda. Next base: position 3,081,666 of record NW_024104310.1, read on the forward strand.
AGATATTTGTTGGTTAAGGAAACAAAATCTTAAAAGGAAGCAGTGCTAAACACTATTATTTCAAGAGAGGTAAAGACATGGACAGTGCATTTCTCCAGCAAATACAGAATCAGCTACTTAAATGACCCTGTCTACAAATGTAGCTATCTGAAACACTGGAATATTATTTCCAGAAACCAGACTATCATAAAACAAATACATTTATAATATTTTCTCCAATTAGCAGTTTTCAGAAGGGATTGATAATTTGCTGGTAATGTCTGCAAACAGCAACCCAATGTGTTCCCTTTCTTGTAAATCCTCTAGAAACCACTTATGGCTGTGATTGCTTAAACGAAAAAAGGATTTTAAACATGTGCTGTCCACTTCAGAACAACTGTGCAAGATTTCTGTGCATGCAGAAATCTTTCATATATTGATTCCAATACTCGGCATGAGTTTGCAGGTCCCAGACATCCTCAGAACTAACAGTGCAGAGCCAACCTGCCACCCAAGCTCTGCCAGCTCTGCTGAGCTGCAGCATTCAAGGATGCAGCATGGAAGTTTTAACTCACTACAGGTTGTTGGTTCAAATCAATACACGGCCCAAGTTGCTCTTCATTTCGATTCACTGGGTACCCTGGACTGGGAAGTTCCCATAGGAAAAGCCACTGTTGACTTTTCTATCAGTACCTGCTTTACAGTAGGAGTACATAAAAAAGCTATGTTGGTTGGTTTGCTCTTTATCAGTCGTATGCTACACTAACATATGTGAAATTAAAACATTATTTCATAGTTCCAGTAGGGAAACCTTGGATGCTTCAGACCTATACTGCAGAAAAAGACTCCCAGGTGATCCAGGAGGTTAGACCACACAGCTGCTACGATCTGAAACGGCAACTGTTAGACTGTTATTTACCTTATTTCACTCTACCTCAGTGCAGGAAAAAATCCTTTGGTTTGGCAAGTCAAAAGCCCAGGACGTTCAAGCTTTTTAATTACAGGAGAAGGCAATTTCTCCTTTATGTGGAAGATGATAAATTCTAAAAGAACTTTAAGTTCTCAGATAGTACCAGCTTCCTCAAAGAAAAAGCTTGCTAATTCTGTATACTTTGACCAAATCCCACAGACCCAAAGTATCTGCAAATAGTGACAAACAAGAAATATGTTTAAAAGGAAATTGTAACTCTTTAAACTTACATTAATTTCAATTGTCATCTTAAAAAACCCCAAATAGTCTGTATTTTATTGTTCAATATTGGATTGTGAACTAATTACATTTTTGGCTCACAATACCAGACTTGGTTCAGAATTTGTAAGATGGATAACTAGATGCAACGCAAATTTAAATCCAAAATTTAATTTCTTAAAATCAATCATGATGCAAACTCACAATTTTCCTCTAAAAAGGGTTTGTGATTTTTCTCCATTATGAAATAGGGTCTATGGAAGAGGGGTAATATCAATAAGTTATTACTCACAGAAATTTAAATTATAGTGTCTCTAGTAAATTCCACTGGCTTCAGTACTAATAAAAGCTATGCTTCCCAAGGGAACATGAAGGAATTTATGGCATTATAGATTAATGTCAGTGAAGTTAAAATACCTCTCAATTCTAATAATCATAACCTCTCTTTGGTACTGTCTCTTCCCAACAGCTAAAAGTGGGGTATAAGACAGGGAGGAACCCTTTTCCACAGCAGGTGATCTTCCCTAATGCTGTAGGAATAATTAATAATTTGAAAAATGTTAAGTAGAGCTCCTTCTTTATAGTTATGTATGGTCCAAAGAGAAAGGCAACTTTGCAGTCGTGCCCTCAATCCCAGTTATCAACCAGCAAATAGAGCTGCTGGGAAGCAACAGAACGGGATGTGAAGATGGGGGACACTGTTCCATCAAGCAGAAGTCAAAGCTCTGAGTTGCAGAGGAAACTCAAGCTACCTGTTAAATGACAGCTTAAATACAGGTCTCCATGAATAGCAACCAGGGCATGAATATCCATCTTGGCATTACATCTGGACATACCAAATAGTTGTAAAATAGATTCTTGAGTTTCTATATCTCATCACTGCTTATGAACTGCTGCTTAGAGATACGGTGGGGCTTCCGAGGGTTAAACACTAATGATTTTCAGGTCAGAGGGAACAGTGTTAACTAGCAGCAAACATGCATGACAACTGCTGTCATAGGCTGCCTGTAAAAATCTCTGCATGGCTAAGACAACTGACTGAATTTAAACCACTAGCAAAACGGAAATTTTGGTTGTAGGCCGAAAGACAAACTTCTCTGAAATTTCCACTGCAGCTTTTATCTGCAGAGAAGGGAATAAATTCCAAAGCCCATCAAGACAGTTTCTAATTTAAATTCTTTAGAGTTAATTTTCTGATATGCATATAGCAAGCACTATTGGCAGCTTACAGTATTGACTGGTTGTTTGCTTTTTGATCAAAAATATGCCACACTTTTTTAACCTTCCTCCTAAAGATTTTGTTTTATCCCTCAACAACCAACCAAATGTTAGAATACACCCTTGAGCACATAGGTTCTACCTAAAGTTTCATGAGTTAAAGGAATTTTTGAGTTCCAGGAAGAGCTTAAACATGAAATATAACTTTGTTCATTTTTAAAGGTTATTTCAAAGTCTGGAATTTTTTAAAATTTTCAGTTTTTCAAAGATATTGTAGTTCTAGTTCTGAGACCTCCATATTTGCTAAATACTTATAATACATAATAATGCTTTTTTAAGTGTATTAATACAGGAAGTGTACCCTTGTTTTTTTTTTCCTTTTAATTGTAGCATAGGTTTTATTTCTAACTACAGCAAAGAAAAATCATATTACAGAATCATTGCACACATGAATGTTGGCACAGTCTCAACAACTCGTGCAGGATACACGTGGTTCACTTTTTTAAAGCTGTAAGACTGTTTCAGTTAAACCTCTTGAGAAACATACCTTATATATAAAGCACCTGTTCTGAAGGTCTTTTAGAAATTCAGTTAGAATGACTGGAAACGGAAGGAAACCACTCTGATAAAGAGATGTTACGTGTGTTGTTTCTGTTCTCGGGCATTTGCGAATAGAATAAATATGTAAAAAATTCATTCTGTCAAGTTCAGCTAAACTCAGAACTGCTCAGCACTACTTTACCATTGAAACACAACTTAGTAAAACTGCTGTAGTGTATGTTTTCTAAAAATAATCACCAGTCCTGAAGATAATACTAGTGTTGCACAACACCTACCCCTGTACCTTTCCCTGTATGAGATCATGCATTGAGTACCTCTCTCTTCAGATTTCTAACAGACAACCAAGACTGATGATATGATTTTCATCTCAGACATTTCCTTCTAGGAAAGCTATAAAAAGAGTAAATAGTGCTTTACCATAGCAAATCAAAGCTCCATAAAACCTAATGTAGCCTTCATTTTCTCATGTAAGCATTGCCAGAAATTCAAACGATTTATTTAAAAAAACCTTATTATCAAATAAAAAAAACCTCCAGCCCACTACAAAAGAGGCTTTAGAATAGTTAATTTTTACAGAAGAAATATATGGTAGCTGAGCACGCCTGTATGGTAATTGATTAATTTTTTGTCTGTCTAAGCACCAATGAAATACCATCTTCATCAGCAAAGACCAAAGCTGAGAGACATTTCCTACATTGTGAATCTACAATCACAGTAGAATTTAAAATTAAATAGAACTTAGAATTTTAGCAAACAAATTTTTAAAGGTTAAAAATGGACATTTGAAATACTGAGTCAAAAAAAGATGCCTTCATGTGTCTAAAGCCCTGAAAACCCACAGAAGGCTGTCTGAGGCAAGAAGCTGTGGGATGGGTACATCTCCAGGAAACACCCAGGCCAAAAGGTCTTGACTCAGAACCTCTGGGAGCCAGTGCTCTCCTTCCCTCCCTATTTCAAGTTTCCTACACCTATGCTTGCAGAGTTCAAGTCTACACACAGCCCACTTTAATGTAACTGCAATTTCTGATTGATACAGCCTGCAGGAGAGCAAAAATATTACAGGAGAACTAAGAAAATTACCTACCTAATAATTTAGATACAAAATACTCATTTCCCGGCACAGCATACCTTGGCAATAACAGCTATGTAAAAACAGGCTGAGTTGATGCTATTCTTTGAACTCTCAGCTGCTCTCTCTCAGCTGGACTGCAGTTAGGGACCATATGACTGCTTTCTGTTTATTTAGATGTGAGGTCATGCACTGTGCATTAAACCATCAGTTTTAAAAGGTGGATACTAAGAATTGCGGCTGGAGTTCAGACACAAACAGGGATACGCTGGAAAATATTCTGTATCTTTCAGGGCATTAAGGCCAAATTCCACAATAAATTCCATTAATTTATGCACCCCAATTTGGCTCAAATGTAAGCATGCTGTGTGATATTATGAAACTCAGTATCTGATTCCACAGTAAAAAAAAGGCCCATTTCCTGATTGCTTAGAATTTTCAGCTTCTAAAGCTGCTGCATAACATGCACAACATCTACCTCCTTCCAGTGTTTTCAAAATAGAGATTAATTATGACTTACATGGCCAGTTCTAAAATGAATAATCAAAAAATTATTTTTTTCTATCTATATTTTACAAGGAAAAAGGCAGAAGCAGCTCATGAGGAGAAATTTACATCTGACTATTACTTCTTTTCATGATTTTGGCTTACTGCTTACTCCCCAAGCTGAGCAAATCCTCAGCCTTACAGGGAGCTATGTCAGAGACCTGCCAGGCAAAAAGACTTGGAAAAACTAAAAGCAAGTAGCTCTTATCACCCTTCGGAATGCTGCATCTACAGATCAGAAACTCCTGTTTAACAATGCCAATGGAATTAATGCATCTCTGAATCTGCTTCAAATAGTAAATAAAGAACACAAAGTATGTTACAATAAATATGTCAGAAAACCTCCTTTTTGATTGTGAATATTACATGTTATTTCAGTAATAAAGTAATCAAAAAAGTTCTACTGAATCTTTGTTTTAGAAAACTTTCTCTACATAGCACTATCAGTGAAAATAAACATACCTTCATCTTCCCAGCAACTGTTTGTACTCCCTTCTCTTTCACTGTTTTCTGGTAACACTATATGGTCTGTTGGCAATTCATCTTCTGGCACACTAGCATCACAGTCTGCTGCATCCGTTACACTTTCTTCTTCCACTATATGCAATTTATCTTCATCATCTGAATCTGAGTTTGCTTCTACCACGTTATTATAATTGGTGACTGTGGACAGACAAAAACAAAATACTGATCAATATACTTTTAATTGACAGCTTGGAGGTCCAAAGCTTCCAGTACTCTGGCCAGATGGTGTATCTGGGGCATCTCCATGGAGTCTCATTGTTATTTCTTCTTTCCACATGGGGATGGCAGTGCCCTGTGAGCAGCTGACAGCTGCTGGGCTTCCACCACTGTTAGGGACCATGGTACCTCTCACTCGTGCACACCCAGCATAAGGCTGCACAAGGAAAAGCACTGCACAACTCCAGAGCTGGAGCCACAGTGGAGCAACAGAATTCCAAACAGATCATTCCAATTTGGATGCCAGCATTACTGCATGTCTCCTTTAAGATTAATGTGGTCTGGACAATAGTTTGTGAAACAGCACTGACAAACAACATTTGGTTACAGACAGATGTGTATAATGGGGACAGGATGTATGCACATAGCAATCAGCGGGGCACAGAAGGAACCAAATTGTAGGGAAACAACTGGCACTGAGGACCAAGTGAACCCAGGCTGAGCACCTCTAGAGAGGGCAGCTCTGCCACTCTGGTAAGGTCCCAGAGAGCAGGTCCTGGCCTGCTGGTGCACATGCCAGCTGTGCTCACCAAGTCCAGCTTCTCGCTGGCTCCTCCTGTAACTAGTGCCACCTCATGCTCCCAACCGTGTGAATCAAGGAACAATAAGGAGATTTGATTCAGAAGAGCTTAAGTGCTCCTGATCCAAGCTAAAATACTCTTGTAGTTACGCCCATTAACGACTCAGCAGGATGAATGTGGAAGGAAAAATCACGGAGATCACTTAGAGAGGAAATCTCACACGACATTTGCCCAGCCACCAAGAACAGGTAATAACTCTACTTTTTCAGCCTGGAGAACATAGTGTGAGAGTCTTGTGGACTTATATATATGACAATATATATATGTTTCTGCCATATGGGAGCAGATTATTATTAAAATAGTCTTCATTTGTAAGCACAAAAGATCAGTTACAGCCATTTCAATTTAAAATGTAAGGAACTGAAAGTAAACTGTATTAAGAAAAAATTACTTTCACAATCTGTTGAAATATCTTGTTACACTGAAGTTAAACTATGAAACATTTATATCTGTATGGGTATTACTTCTTTACTGTCAAGTTTGAACTTCTTACGGAAATGCTTCAAAATACAGTCTAAGGAAGAGAATAAATTTATAGATGAACAAACCAACACGACTTGTCTTGGCTGCAGCACTCCTTCAGTGGTTATCAGGACTGTACCTGGGAGGCACATAATTACAGTACTTTATGATACCTGCATCCTGTCACTCTTAGCCCACGAGAAGTCACACTGATTCTTTCATGTGAAATACTGCCTATTAAGGTAGATAAATAGCAAACTAGACTCCTGTTCTTCTGAAGCTAGCTCTTTTTAAGTAGATATTTTAGTCATTTAAAAATGCATGTAAGCAGGAAAAGCGAGTAACATTATGAATTGACAGGCTACTATCTCATTTCCTTCCAATTCAGGAGAAAAATGGCTCATCTAGAACATGCATGAGCATGACAAAAGAGCCTTTTGAATTTTAAACAATCATTCAATGTTTCCATATTTTACATAGTGTTATTTGAAAAATGTACTAACTCCCCACTATTCATGGTATTGACACCTTCTAAAACCAAAAATGAAGGCAAATTACCTAAAAATACTATCTGGTCCATTGCTAACGATAAAATGTTATTCAATTAATTTTCTGTAACTGATTTTGCAATGTAAAATAGCTACTGTAAGTGATGTTGTAACAGAATGTTGTGTGAAATAGAAGGCATACATGTATTCCCTCACCAAAGCAGAAGAGATTTATGAATTTATTTTCCTGAGAAATGGCAAATGCAATTTTAAGAAAATAGTGTAACAACAGACATAAAACAGGAGGAAATGGAAAAATCATTTTAGCCTTTTGTTTCGACTGGGTTTTACTATGATGCTTAGATGTAGAGGATTATTAATATAAAATAACAATGTATTTACATTTGGCACATGTAGAGGAGATCAGTAAGATAAGGGATCAAAATTTATAGGCATAAGTTCAGATTTCAGTGATGTAGATAATGAATAGTCGGTTTTTTAAAAATAAATTTCCTGTTTAGTTTGGGAAATTAAGTGGAGTCCCTTATATTATACTTGGATTGGTTTTATGAAAAACAAAAACATAATCAAAAAGTTTGTCTAGAAGAATTACACTTATGGAGAAAAAAACCATCTTTTCCACATCACACATTTTGTGATTTCAGATATAATCTATTCATTATGGCTCTCCTCACCTTGAAACATTTTCATACATTCTCACTATACTCATGTGCCAACTCTGCAAAACTTAAAAACTCCTCCTTCTCCATAAAAAGCAAGGAACAAACGGTCAGTTCCTTCCACTAAAAATCAATTGTCAACAAGGCAACACAATAAAACCAGCAAGAAATCTGACCCTAACATTCCTGTTTTCCTCTTACAAAAAGCTTTGGGGAAAATGAAACAGCCAAACCTGGATTTAAAAGGCCTTGGCACACTTGGGATGGCCAGGCAAACCACCCCCAAACACAGTAGAAAGTTGAGCACTTAAAATGATGGAAACACTCATATACCTACATGTAACTAACTAAATTATTACATGTTGTTTTCCTACCACAGGATCCCTGCCTCATCTAGTGCTGTGATAGCAAATATGAAGAGAATGCTCACTTTTATAGAGTGAACTGAGTACTTGTAGCATCCTACCCCATTTGTTCAGATTGCAAAGTGATTGCTCATTCTTTTTATCCCCTTCAGCCAGCAGTGTTCCCAAAGTTTCACTAATAGGATGCTAGCCAGAATGGGATTACATATTACATATTATAATATACTGTATATGCTCATATACAATATATTATAACTATATATTGTATCATTATATGATTATATATTCGATATTATATATAATTTCCTTACATGGCATTCAGCAGGAATGCTTCAAAACATATAATTAACTGAACTGCAGCAGGGTGAAGATGATATCTCCACTTCACAGAGAAGAAATTGTCAACTTAAAAACCAGAGGAGTCTTTTGGCAATCCTGCCATAGCCACGTCAGTGTAAGGCACTTCAGGCCTTACTTTTCAGAGGACTTTGCATTTACACAGCATTTCATATATTCAAAGCTCACTTGTTTTCATTCCAAATGTAGCTGTGCCCAGAGCCCAGGTACTTTGGCACAAGTGCCACAGCAACTAGAAACATATAGAGATCCACCTTCAAGTAAGTGACCTTCCAGAATCACATAAAAACTCTTTGAAAGACAGAGAATAAAATCTAGTCTTTCACAGGAGCTTTCAAACACCTTAGAGAGAGTGCTTTTGATTCCTGCATCCCTCTACTTAAATTACTACGCTTTCCAGCAATTAAGGCAAGGGTTCTGGAGGCAACAGCTTCCTTTAATAAACAGCCCTGATTTATTCTCTGGGCATCATTCCTCCTGTGAAAAAATTATGTGATCACATAATTAAAGATCTTATCATTATGCTTACATGCAAGGGACAAATTAAAACAGTTTGAACAATCTTCATTTTGACATTTTCCAACTTTTTTTGAATGCTCAGCTTTCAAAGTCAAGTGTTCAATTTCAAAGGATGTATTAATAGTCTTTAATAGAAGTGATGGTTTAAAAAAACAATAAGGCCCTGTAATTTAGTATATTTTTAGCTAATTAAAATTTAAATCCCATTACATGGTACCATACTGATCCCCGCACGGCTGCAAAGCTTAGCTTTAGCAATGCAAATTTGCTCCTGGTGCCCTACCAGACTAAGGGGCAGGAGTAGCAAGTTGCTACCTTCGTTTGGTCAGGCAGGTGTTGGCTACATGTTTCACAGCTCTTTGCAGACTTTTAAGTAACCCTGCAACTATGGCATGTGGGATCCAATTCCAGGGGTAACTATCCTCCCCCTCTCCCTTCTTCAGTTCAGTCCTAGAGCCAAATGTAGACCTCCCCTATCTGCACATCATCTTGGGTGTTTTCTCCTCTCATCCTTGATGCTTCTTCAGAATAGTCACCACTGTAAGAAGCCCACAAGCCTTGCTCAATGCCTGATGCCACTGCTGAAGTTAGGAGGAACACATTTAATTAAACCTTTTTGGATGGAGAATGAAATATACTCAATACAAAAGCAATATGTAGAGGCTACTGTTTACAATCTCTGAAAGAAATTCAATTGAATATACATAAATGATGACTCCAAGGGGCTTCTAATTTGGCTAAATATTCCACGTAGAAAATAAAAACCACACGTAAAACCTCACTTGGAACAGTTATGGCTTCCTGATGAAATAACTACAAATATTTCAGACTTCAGTGCTAGTTACTTTTAGTTAATGTAATTTAAAAGCAGTGACTAGTAAATAAAATAATTCAGCCTGGATCACAGAAAACTGGCACCACCAGCAGTCAGTGTCTCCATGATGAGATACTGCTCTGTGAAAAGCCAGGACAATTAGAGAGGTTACGTCACCCTCAGCCACCAGCGCTCCAGGGACGGCTACCAGCCACAGGGGAGAAGAAGCAGACCACTGAAGGGTATCTTATCTTCAGCTGTAAAAGCTAAGTCAGACTCAGATCATGAACCATGGCTGTAAACCACTGAAAACAGGTCTCCAGACAAGCACATACGACTTATCGCACACATACGGGCCTATTCCATTCAATGTATAGTATGCAACCTTAGCAAAAAAGTTTAAATTATTAAAGTTTAATTATTAATTTCAGCTTTACTTTCAAAGATTAATAGAAAGCCTCAACAAACGTATTACAAATGACAATGAAGACTATCCTATAAAAACCAATTTTTATATAATTACTATATAACATCTGATATAATTATGAAATTGTAATTAAAAATATATGAAAAATACATTACTTATTCTCCTGTTGATCCCTTTCTTGATACAGCATCCTTATTCTTAAAGAATAAATGACTATCTGTAGTTGAAGCTTTCATTGCTCTAAGAGTAAATGACTGTAAAATGAAATGCAGAAAATGAGCTCTGCTTTCTGAATTTTTACAGTCCTAGATGCACAGCAGATGTATGATGTTGTGCAATTCTAATTAAAAAAGAAACGTGTTCAAATGGAAGTAGCGATTAAAGAGCTAAAAAAGACATATATATTATTTTGCTGAATACAGCTAGGAAACTATGATACATATGTCTAGTCAAATTCAAACATGATATTTAAAAGGAAAAAAGTTGTCAGTTCTTTGATTTAAAACCAGCAAACCCAGGAAATTCAAGGCAAACACTCATATTGTAGACCTGAAAGACTACAGGACTCACTGTTTCCATAACATATACTATAATTGGTGAATCTCCAAAAAGACAAGTGACCTGGGTGCTAACAGAAGGAAGATGGCAGCAGGTACCCACTCACTGCTCCCCCATCCAGATCCGCCCTCAGAATCATTAGATGAAAGACAACATTCCCAACATGAAGAATGACCCCATCAAGTTCATGTCCCTCACATTCTGATAGAAATTTACTCATCTCAACCAGATAAAAACATGTGGTGGAATTTATTCTGATTTATGCATCAGAATAATTTGAGATCAGGTGGTAACAGGACAGAACTGAACTAAAAAGAGAATAGGATTCCACAGAACTAAGCCAAAATGTCTAATGTGTAATACCAGGATCTGGAAGCACACAGAAGGGAAGGACGCTTTGAACCTATTACAACCTGTTCTTCAGTACCTGACAATGGTCACTGTCTTTTATGGAGAGTCTGGTCCAACATTCTTACTACCTGCCTCTTTTGTACCTTTCCATACTTAATCCAAGAATTCCACCTACTTCCACTAGGAAAAAACACAAACTTTTAGGAATTTGTGAGTTAACACAAACACCCTTGAATTTTTCAAGATGTTGAACACCATGTAACCAAGAGATTTGTGTGGGCTCAGTATCTCAAAACTGAACAGGCTGGAGATCTAGATTCTGATTCTGATCTTTTAGAAATCCTACTTCTAAAGGATTTTCCAATAAAAAATTTTGAAAGCTTATGCATGAATATTCTTAGAAAGAAAGCTTTGATTCTACAAACTGGAACAACTCCTGTGCTCTTTGAAGTGAATTCTTGGTTCACGGATTTCTGGTCTGACAGCCTACAATCATCTCTTGGAAACCATTTAAACTCTCTGTCAGCCCAACTGACCCATATATTATTAAGCTCTAGTCTAAAAAATATTTTAAGCAAAATATATTGCAAAGTCTGAAACTTAATAATTTAGCATTCAATATTTTTTATTTAGATTTTAGGGTATACTATTAATTTTGTTACTACTCCTGAATGAAATGTCATATTTCTGCCTCTCCACTGATAAGCTGCCCACTATCTTCAGTAAAGTTAGACCTTTACGTTCTTTTCCTAATTTTCCTCTCAGTTTAATATATACGCTTGACATACAATAATATTACAGGACCATGCTACCATCTGAAGCAGAAACACAGGAAAGAGCTTAAGGAAAGAGAAGGCATATGTTGATGTTTCTACTAAAATTCCTGCCTGGAGTTTTTTGGCTTCTGGAATTGAGAAAATGATACATGTTGTCTTCATACCTAATAGCTTCATTTTCCATGAATTTGTCTGCTTGCTTCTTGAACTCATGAAAATTTTGGCATTCACATTATTCTGAGGCAAGCAGTTTCACAGCCCTGTGTTGTGGGAAGAGTAAATTTCTTCTGTTGCTTTTGACCCTGCTCTGCACTGTATTCAGTGGGTGTCCCCTAAATCCTCCCGACTTGTGTCCTCTATGCTGTTCATGATTTACGTGCTTCATCACACTGCCCTCCCTTACAACATGAAGAGTCTTTTGTCCACTTGTTACCTGTACAAAAGTTGTTCCACTGATCATTTTGGCTGCATCTCTCTAGACCTTCTTCTGTTCTGCTGCATTACTGTATTTACAGAGGGAGAGGTGACAATCTAGAACTGCACCCAGCATTCATCTCGGATTAGACTGCAGCAACAATGCACTGTTTTCTTCTCTATCACTTTTCTAATAATGCAGGCATATTCTAGGACTTTTCTTGACTTCCACAAGTAATTAAACTAGCATTACTAAAGGTTTATTATCTGTAAACCCAGAAGTTCTGTTTTTGAATGGTAACAATCAGTTCAGAACACTCCCTCGCATACATCGTTTCGCTTTTATGCACCTAGAATTTTATCTGCCTACTACTGGCTTGACTATTTGGGAACACTTTATTTCCCAAACAAGTACAAGCAACCCTTAGTGAAAATATTTGCTGCTTCATAATCATGCCATTGCCTCCCTCAAGGTAGCAGGTTGACTTCCCATAGCATTGGAATGGCCAGCAGCATTACAGACGAGAGTGGAGGCAGCAAAAAACATTCCATTAGGTAGCTTGTTGAATTCAGTAAAAAGACACAATGAGACCTTGTATGTGCAAAGTGTGAGGAAACTGTATTATACTTTCGATTAAGTCATTCAAGAACAAAAACCCTGCTAGAGATTAGTTTCTGAAACAATCCATTTAAAAATTAATTTAAGATCATAGTTGCAATTTTCAGAAAAGTAATTCTGCTTTTAAGAACAGTATATGTGCTGTAACTGTGGAGAACAGAACTATATATATAAAAGGTTGCCTCATTTTTATTTAGACATATACACGAGTGTGCTCACACAGGAAAAGGGAAACTGGATTCAGTCCTTCCTCTGCCTGAAGTCATCAAACTTACATCTCCCACTTGTGTTTATATAAATATATGAAGTTGAAAAAATAAAAGTCTAAATATTTACATGTACTGAGCACATTTCTGATAATTTCGTTTAACTAGTAAAAACCTCTTTCGAAATGTTTTTACACCTTTTAACTGAATACTTATGTCCAGCCAAATGCATCTCGACACACACTTTAACTGAATATTCTGACACATTAAACCCCTTAAAATTCAAGAAACTTAAAGAAGCTTAGTACTTAAAGTACTAACGTATATAAATCATCTCAATACACATGTACTGGATTATTTGGTCTTCAGGTCAACTAAAAGAAACTTTGAGTTTAAAATAAATGCTTTGCAAGCACGCTGAAGACTAAAAATGCTTTACCAAAAGGGAGACTGGATGTTTGGCTTGGTTTACCCAATACACATTAAAATCAGTGGTGTAAATAGAATTTTTCTGCTTGTCAATTTTGAATCACAGTTTTAAAATCAATCAGTATTTGACACTAAAAACAAACTGACCCTCAATGTTGATGGCACAGTCTGGAGCAAAGCCTGATGATCTAAGTCAGGATCAGTTCCCCAGAATGAAGGTAACGGCTACAGCTCTGGCACTAGACTCTAAGATGACATAAGTGACGCTTGGAGCAAATCTGGCAAATATTCCAGATTCAGTGATTAAATTTTTTGTTGGTTGCCTTTGTTCTTATTATTAGGTCAATTTAGAGTAACTTAATCCTCTATGCAAAATTACACTGAGACAGGACACTTTGGTAGTGTACTATTTAGAAACCCAGAAGGAGTTCAAGGCTTCTCAGTGGAGCAGACACAGTGGAGTTTCTGCCATCAGTGGTGACTTAATGCTATTTGTTACAAATTTATAAATCTTATAAAGGTGAGAAACAACTTCGAAAATTAATTCTGGTGCTCATATGACAATTCAGTTGTGTGTAGAACTGCCATGAGTTCAGAGAGGAGAAGTAAAGAGTACACATTAAATACCAAGGTATTTAGCCTTGGTCCAACAATAATCTTAAAATACAGGAAAACATATGTTTATGAATGTATACATACATACTTACATATGTATTGTCAGGTTTGATAGCCTAAAATTAGATTTGGAAACGTATACCTATAAATAATAAAAAAATCTGATTTTTAAATATTTCTCTTACTAGGGTTACTTCAGAAAAGTAACTTAAGAAATGTAATTTTCAGCATGCTACTTTGAGACTTTTCATTACTTTGTAGCTCTTCTGTGCTAAAAATGGAAACTTTATAGCTTTGCAAAATGAAGACTTTCAGTCTTTCTGTGACACAGAGGGACTTGCAATAGTAAAATCTCTATTGGATTTGCAAATGATGGCCCTTTTTCTAATGAAAAAGCTAACTGTTGTCCAAATATTCTCTCCTTATAGTCTCTGGATTGATCAAAATTCTACATGCAAATACGAAAATTCTCAGTGGCAGCATAATTTGAAAAATGGTATTATTACAAGGTGCTTATTGGTTTGAAAATACTAAAAATGGCCCCATAATAAAGAAATTAACATTCAGAAACAAGATAGCCAAAGGTGTATGAAAAAATTAACTGTATCCTTCACCTGTTATCATCATTGTACAAGTCAAGAGCTTTCTACAAATGAGAACTTAACTCTGTCTGTGTAATTCTACGTCAACTGCTGCTGTCAGGAAGCTTTACAGAAACTTACAAGAAGTTTAATACTTTAAAGAAGGATTTATAAAAACTTAGAGCAGTGAACAAAAAGAACTATATCCCCTCCATGCATTTTTTTAATATCTACTGGAAAAAAATAATTTCAATAATTTCACCGCAGCTTTAAACACTCAGCAGGGGAGAAGCTGTGTGCCTTGGTTCATTTTTCTCTCTCCCTGACTCTCCCATTTTACATGCTGTCCCTCAGGTAGCCTCATAAAATGCAGAATAGTGTTAACTCATTATAGGTGACAAAACTTCTCTTCAACATGGAAGTTTTTACAAGTATTTATACTTGTAAATGCATGTGGACAAAACAAATATCAAACAAAAGGTGGGGAGAGCACAGGCTTTTGACTAAATCTCCTTCTCTCTTCCCATTTTTCACTTTCTAAAGAACATATAATTTTCCCATAAAGTTGAACGGGCATAAATAGAAAATCTTGATGTTTATGATTTTTTAAAACAATCTGCATTTTCAAAAATATACAGGGACCAATCCTGGGCAGGTGGCAGCGATACAGGCACTCTCTGCTCCAAATTAAAGAGGAAAAAAAGTAGAAACCTTTCCCTCATGTCCTATTTCATCGCTGGAAAGTTTGCATTTCTGTTATTAGTTGTAGAGTTTATCACTTTACTCAGAAGACTGGAAAAAAGGATCTACCCATCCGAATGGTGCCTCTCACAGCCAAGGACAGTCTGAGGGCTGCAGTGGTTTACTGCCTCCAAGACAACTGAGTGTGGTGATCATAAAAATTAAGCATAAGATGCATAAATATCTGAGAAGTCTTCATCTTTTAGTACCTCCAATTACTGAACAAATGGAAACAGTGAACTAAACTGAGGAAAGGCTAAAAGGAAGAAGTATTTCCATGTGTTACACAGTCTGTTTTACTCTTCAAAATCTACCTTTCCACTGGTGACTGTACCACTCTGCTCTATGTTCAAAATGCTACTACTCCAGATAGTTGACATTTCTTTCCATTATAAAACTTTTCACATATTAAAAAAAGTTAGCCAAGAGAAGCATTTAAGAGGTAAGACCATTACTTACTTTCTCAAAGACATATTTTTAAAAATAGATGATTTATTACTACAGTAAAAAATAACCCTTACACACAGAAAAATGCCACCAATTAAAGATTAGCCATAGAAAATTGTCTCATCATTACTTGGCACCAGGTCTCAATGGGTTCCAATCACCTGGGAGAATAGGCTTGGTAAGAGGAACTTACTTGATTGCAGCAAGATGGAGGTACCAATTCTAAGATATATACAGGCATAAACCACACACACTAAAGTCACATAAAAGTTCCCTCATACTGACTAGCTTGCTAAAGAAGTGCAATATCCTATTTCTGTTCACAACTGTAGCATAAACTGAGGACAACTCTAACACAGTTTCTTATGATTTATCCTCATTAAAGACTTAATCTGAATCACAGTTGGATAATTACCTTAATCCATACTGAAAAACCTGACAGCCACATTTCAGCATTGTACGTACAAAGTCAGGTTAGTAGAAATTATCACCTGTAAACAAACTTCTCCATGGTGCTAACTCAATACCTCAATCAGTTCAGATACTATTAGGCCAGGTTAATTCTTCAGGAAGACACAGTTGACATGTCTATGTAAGCGAGCATTATATATTTCATAATATTGGTTATTTTACATAATTACCTAGGTTTATATACATTAAATATTTATTTCAGGGGTTGGTTTATAAAGTTTTGAGACTCTCTTAGATACAAGCTGAAGAATGAATACCCCAATGGCACATTTTACATACAGGAATAGCCTATGACAGCAATTCTTTCTTGCCCTCCAAGTTTTATGAGTATCATAACGTGCCACCAGAAAAGTCTTCACCGTTAAGAAAATTATATACAAGGTAGAGATATCACTGTAATCAATCACATGCCTTATGAAGCCCTGACATTTTTTGTTATTCATTCCTAAATTAATAGAACAATAAATTAGGCAATTTTAAACAGATGTCACATAAATATAACCTAAATTAATAAATTATCAACATAAATTTCTTTAGAAAGTATAAATTTGTTTTCATTTCATATTTCACAACATTCTTTTTCCTAATCTCCAAGTAATTTCTTAAATATACCACTTGAAAGAGAGCTAGTTTGTCAAATGCATAATGGTCACCTATTTATTCTGACTACAGGTTTAAACACTACAGTATTCAATAACTCCCCTGGCTGTTCCCTACTTATAACACAGTGAAGGAATTTTTTTTTTTACTTGCCTTTTAAGTTGAAAAGCTACATTTTGGCTTCACTCTAATTTCAAATAGTAACAGAACAGCATTTTAATGGTGTTCAAGGTTTTAGTTTTCAAAATATGTGTCCTGACTTTTGGAGTCAGGTTACCTTATTTGTAGAGATCGTATGTTATCATCATGACAGATTATTATAGTAAACATTCCCAATTCACTTTTTGTGAAAATAAAGATTATAAAGAGATGCTAGTATACCAGTGTAGGTGAACCCAGTTTCAGTATGTAATTTGGATGATCTGGTTTGCTATAGGTAGCTTTGCACCTTGAATAATATGAGTTTATTACGCATATTCATATAGGATGTGTACATAATTTTTGCATTTATATTCACAGCTAATCAACCAAAACATTGGCAGCAGAAAATTACTGTCTGGGAGTGGTATGACAAGTTTGAAGCATCTCTCCAATTTTTAATTATCTACTATATTTTTGCAATACTCCCTTTCAGATTACAGATTTTTCATGTTACTGATTTTCAATTCCTTTAAAATATTAAATCACTGGCTATTTATATAATTTATTTGTGTGAAGTGGGAAATAATGCACCATCTAAATTCTAAGTGTGGCTTGTTCGCTTTGCAAGATAATGAACAGCTATCATTCCCAGAAACCTATTGCAGTGTAGGAGCATGAATAAAGAGACAGTCAAAAAATATGCAATGGACTTACTCTGTTTTACTGCATTTCAAGGGTAGACAATCCCCAGTGTTCTATTTAAACAGGTGGCTACATGAGATTATGAAAGGTCTCATTTATCCTGTTTAAATGGAAGTATAAAGCTTAAAGAATAGTTTAATTTTCAAAAGAAGCATTCCAGGAGGATTACATTACATTGCTAAAATAATAATGGGAAATTTTATGTTAGTGAATTTTTATACATTTAAATAAAACTCTGTATATTTATACAAATCAGAATGAAACCTAATGGGTATTTCTGATATTATATGAAGGAAATAAACATGTTTTGCCATACTAACCTCTTCACTTCAAAAGACTGTGAATGTAGTCCACAGCACACTTCAGCAAGAGCTTATCTTTCTCTGAAAATCAAGTAATTTATGATAGATGCTTCCAAAGGCAGGGTTAACATCTTTAAAACTATAATCTGGATTTTTCATATACAGCTACTGAATCTCCCTGCAGAGGCAATTACACGCAGATTTTTGGACAAACCAACTCTTCAGCCCCCATGTTGAAGAACAACCCTTATCTATCCATTAAAATATTTTGCAGTCATTGTCAGCACATGCTTCAAAGGAAGTCAGGTTCACAAAGAAGGTATGAGAAGAGAATGCCATGAGGTTTCAGGATTTGCACAGCCATGCTGACACTGGCCCTACAGCTGCTCCCCATCAGAGACATGAAGATTCAAACCAGCATTGAGAAAGTGCTGCAAGAATGAAGAGAAACATATATAAGAGCCTCTTGCTGAAATACACTCACATATGCACTCTAGCACAAAGAAATACTAAATTTAGGCACTAGCCTAAATTAAAAAAAAAAAAAATCATTCACTTCTCAATATAAACTACTTAGATGAACTAG
This sequence comes from Pipra filicauda, assembly GCF_003945595.2. NCBI lineage: Eukaryota > Metazoa > Chordata > Aves > Passeriformes > Pipridae > Pipra > Pipra filicauda. The sequence continues at coordinate 3,100,201 of NW_024104310.1, forward strand.
TAAGCTATTAGATGTTCTAGCAAACTATTTCAGAATGTTTTCCTTAAAATGTGAAATAACATCTTGAGAAAACAGCACTGCTATCCTTGAAGAATGATAAGTCTATCTATCAAAACAGCCTTAATGAATAAGAAAATATCTTGCAAAGCCAGGAACTTCAGAGCAGACATAACATGATGACATGATATTATCTCTGTCTGAACTTTTGTGGCAGAAAAAGCTTGGGAATTAGATGCTGGAGAGCAGTAAGGGACCTGGGGGTCCTGGTTGATGGCAAGTTGAATAGGAGTCAGCAGTGCCCTGGTAGCCAGGAGGGCCAACCGTGTCCTGGGGGGCATCAGGCAAAGCATCACCAGCCAGGCGAGGGAGGGGATCGTCCTGCGCTGCTCTGCACTAGGCCGACCTCATCTTGAATATTGTGTGCAGTTTGGGGCACCACAATGCAAAAAAGATATTAAGCTACTAGAGAGTGTCCAAAGGAGGGCCACAACGATGGTGAAGGGTCTGGAGGGGAAGCCTCAAGAGGAGCAGCTCAGGTCACTTGGTCTGTTCAGCCTGGAGAGGAGGAGACTGAGGGCAGACCTCACTGGGGTCTTCAACATTCTCACAGGGGGAAGTGGAGGGGCAGGTACTGATCTCTTCACTCTCATGACCAGTGACAGAACTTGAGGAAATGGCCTGAAGCTGAGTCAGGGGAAGTTTAGGTTGGATATCAGGAAAAGGTTTTTACCCACAGGGTGGTTGAGCACTGGAACAGGCTCCCCAGGGAAGTGGTCACAGCACCAAACCTGTCTGAGTTCAAGAAGGATTTGGACAATGCTCTCAGGCACACGGTGTGATTTTTGGGGTGTCCTGCATAGGGCCAGAAGTTGGACTTGATGACCCTGATGGGTACCTTCCAACTCAGTATATTCTATAATTCTATGATTATTCAGAAAAAAAAAATTACAATCTTAAATCTGACTACTGAAAATAGAGTCTATACAGGATCTCTAGTAAAATATTCTTTGAACCACTTGTCTAATTCAATACATAGGCACAGAAAAAAGCATGGCACAGGAGAGCACACCGTTCTGCTCCAACACTACTAAATGAGCACCTGCTCGGACTCCTCATTGCAGCTTTCTGCGGTCAAATCAAGTGCACCCCTTCCCCTCTCCTAACAGCCATAAGCATCGATAGACAGCAATAAAACACATTTTCATGTAGAAATTGATGACTTGTCAATGAATATGAGCTTGAAATGTGATAAGTCCAATTCTTTGAGCTTAAGCCCTGTATGAGTGACCACTGGAGCTGGCAAATGAGGCCATCAGCTGCCATTCCTGCAGTCCTGAAGGCAGCCAGCACCTCCAGGGAGGGCTCCTACTCTCCTGAGCATGAGGGTACTTTCCAAATGGCAATCCTTGCCTTTAAACCTTATACTACACAGATTACAGTTTCCTCTTGTATTTCTGAATTCTACCAGGAACAGAAACTCCTGCTAACTGCTGAAAATGTGTGTATAACTCGATGATTTTAGGAAAAAATCTGCCTCAAGAGAGATGTGGAATTCACAAACAAACATATGTCAGGAAGAAAGGGCTCTAACTGGCACAAATACAAGGATTTTCAATATTTTTATTTATTTTTTACCTAATTTTATGAATTTATGTAGTTTAAAGAAGGAATGGCCAAGAAAGCACTTTTCCAATCAGAAGAGAAATAGCTTTCCTTACTGAACAGAACTGAAGTAATTGGTTCTGTAATGTGACTGAGATCCAGATAAAGCTGTTCTGTCCCTTGTCCTCTGCTGCATCTCTGGAGAAGCTCCCTCAGCTGCTTTGCTTCATTCAGCCTCACATTTATTTCTTCATAAACTCCAAAGTGAATTATTCCTTACACTATTTCATATTTTCCAGTCACAGAAAAAAATCCCACAGGTAAAAATATTTCTAATTCTTTCATTCATTTGTTGCTAACTTTTTTTTTTTAATATGAGAGACTGCAGGTTATCTATAATTATTTTTTGGAGGGGCAAATTAAGTGTTGGCACAAAACAGGGGAAGGGAGAAACAAGATCTTTTTGACATTCTTCCATTAGTGTTAACTTGAGTGTAATATGAGCTGAATGAACAGGAGCTAATGAGCTAATGTTAAAACCTTTTTCAAATATTCATAATTACTTTTAATAGTATGCAACTAGATGATACACTGAATTTCCAAGAAAGCATGCACCAACGTTCGTACAGGATCAACACATGGCAAAGTAAAGCTTGTAAAAGGTTCCAATAAATACTTTAAAAAACAGTCCAGCAAATGAAGATGATTTAAAATATCAGTCCATAAAAGAAAGCTAAGATTTAATTATGGTATTGGAATTTACTGTACAGTACTGAATTTACTGTAATAAGAAGGTGTTCCACGACTTGTTAATTGTGATGAATAACTGTATTCAATTTAGTCCAACAACTCCAAATTCCCACTGTCTACACAGTGCAACTACAATTCACTGACATACTCAAAAAGGAATAACAGCAATAATAACAATGCTAAAAAATATTAAATATTTTAACTTAGTTAATCCATTGGTGAGTCTTAATAATGGAGAGTTGGCTGTTAATATCTCAGATATTAGACATTTCTAGTTTTAAAACCTCTCCTTTCCTAAGGGAAAAAGAGCAAGGAAACACGGAATTTGAAGAAGAATGAAGCATTCAAATGTGATCAGACCTGACTTTTGAATCTTCTGAAATAGGAAATACGTTTCCCAGTCTATGATGATTTTTCCAAGAACATACACACCCCCATTTTTAAGATCTACCTAATCTTCTGTTTTTCCTAGGAGCAGTTGAGACACCTTTATGGTTACAGGCGTAATTAAAATAAACATGAGTTCCTAGAGCAATCAGGATCAGGGCAGGGGCTACGTCAACCCTGGACTACTTTGGTAGGGGAATTTAGATTTTTTTGGAAGCTGTGATACCATCCAAGAAAGGGAAGTGCAGGGATTAGAGGATTAGAACACAAGCACAGTCAGTGAGCAGAAGGCTACTGAGAAATCATCACTGGATAAGAAATCAGTATACCCATGAGAGACAAACGGCCAAAATGAAGGTGGAAGGATGAAATGAGAGGTTTAAAAAGAAAAAACTCACAAGTCTGTAAGGTTGCCTGACAGAAATACCACTTCTGGGAAAGGCAGGAGGGAAAAAGATACATTTCCACTGTGCTAAGGATTTTATGGAAAAATTCTGTGCCCTAACTTTCCTTCACCATAGAGAGTACAACACTCAAAGGTGTTATGGCCAGCATGAAACACTGCCTGGTAAAAAGTCTAAAGAAATAGTTGTAAGTATTACACAAATCAGTAAGAGTCAAATACATCCATACTGTTCTTGGGATCCAAAGTCAGACCTACAACTTTTCTGAACTCCCAGACTGTTAAGAAAGAGAATTATTAGGATGAACCTTTGTAGTCAAAGACACTGTGTAGAAGCTTGAGACATCTTACCAGTTGCAGACTGGTAAAATCCGAGAGACATCTATGAAATCTCTTCATACTTTTTTAAGTCCCACATGAGACATGTGAGATGAAATAAATATTCCTCCCTGAAAACATGAGTCAATAAATATACTCTTGCCTTCAGATCATCCATCTTTTTGCAAGCTGACATAAATGACACATTGGTTCTTTTTGGAGGACAAGGGAACTAGAGAGATAAAGAGCAAAGAATTTAGAACAGACCCACAAGGCTCCACATTACAGTTTAAATACAACATGACTTAAAAAACTCTTTAGTGTAAAAGCAAAAATCGACTTTGTTTTACCAGCTAAATTTAGATCAATTAGTAAACACTGTACTCTAATAGGAAGCAACTAGTTTTAGCCACTGCAGGGAATCGCTGTGCTCCGGAAACCAGCAGCTGTAAAGGTGCTGTAACAATACATCATCTGGCTCACTTATGAGGTCTGTTGATTAACAAACTCAAGGCCACACAAGGAAAGAGAAAAAAATAAAGAGGGAGTAGAGTGGGTAATTAAACTTTTCGTTTACTACACAGTGCACAGAAACACATGTGAACATTCCCCACGCTGGCTTCAGTCCAGGTTCCTTCTCTGACTTACTACAATGTTGTTTTACCATTCATGTCAACTTAAAGCCATTAAAATCCATAAAATTAACCAAACTTTCATAACGCAAAAATTATTTAAACTCTCTGTGACTAGAAGTCCTGAACAATGGTAGTGACTTTTGAGACACAAGACTTTCAGAGAGGCCAGGATGAGGAAGAATTTAAGAAAAAATTTCAGATAAATTTAAGAATTTAAGATAAATAGTCAAATTGTAATATGCCTGCTGTCCTGGAAGGACAGCAGCACTGCATTTCCAAGTAACCCAGAAGTGAGGTTAAACATACAAGAGGAGATTAAAAAAGTTAGGAACTTTGAAAAAAAAAAAAAAGACATGACAGTACATATTGAAGCCAATCCTATGATTTTCAGCAAGTTCAGGTAATGTTTTTAGATGACAAAGTAGAATCTAAGGGCATTTTTGTGAGAATAAGCCACAAATATACAACATAAATGCAATGTAAAGCACTTTAAGCACTTAAAAAAACATGCATTTTTCTAGAATTTTGATATTCCAAATAGTATTTTTTAAAAATGAAATTTTGAGGTTTTTTTGAAAAGCTACATACTTTTGACACGACGTACATGCTTGAGGAAAATTCAAGCCATATGATACTTAGATTCTTTTCTCTAGGAGAATTCCCAGGCATTTTGACTGACTACTTACAATGGAAACACTCAGTGCTACAACTCAGCCACCTCCTGGGTGGAACATCACATTCATTTTTGGCCAGCTAAAGTAGACACGGCATATTGAGGAAACTGAGTGAAAAATGTTATTATCAACCAGAATAGCTAAAAAAAAATTATTGTCATAATTTGAACACACCTAGGAAACAGCATCCCCTCTCTGTAAAAAGCACACAATGTAGTTCTTGAGAACAGAAGTAATGAAGATTACTAGTATAATGTATATATTTAAACAGTATCTAGATCTTATAGTAGTCCATTAACTTGGTGCACTCTGAATACTAATTTTGCACTATCTCATTTGAGTGCCTTAAGGGGTAAAACCTGTGAAACTGTGAGCTAGCACATAGAGAGAGGTATCCTGTATGACAGCATTTTGTTAGTAGCCACTATTAAGAATTCTTAAAGGATCTAGCAAAATTATAAAGTCTATAATTCTATTGTGCCTTGTACCATCAGACATGCAGTAATATCTGTAACATGTTCTTAGTAATAAGGCAATATGAAATTACTAATTTCTGCACCACTTATTAAATAATTTGAATCAACAGTTCTGATGTGCATTTAAAGTATGGGCAGGTCATTGCTAAAAGAAGAAAATGAAGAAAATTGACTACCAATTTTTGGTTGCGAGAAACTTAAAATGCACATGGAAGTTGTTGCAATATTCTGACATACCTTCTCCAAAATAAGTTAAAAAGTTTTATGTTTTATACTGTTACCATGGGGTGTACAGACCTACAAGAAACTACTTATTCCCATAGGCCAAGACACAAGAGCGAACAGAGGCTTTAGTTACTGTTCACCTTTAAAATAGGTCCACTAGGTCAAATAAGATACCAGTGATGGCAGAACAGAAGCCAGAAAGTTATTTGTGCTTATCAGCTGTATGGATAAACACTGAGTATTATCTGATTATCAGTCTTATCTACAAGCTCATTGGTATCTACGTATGCTATTACAAAAAACTGAATTACTTCAACATGACATGCAAATAAATGAGTCACAGTTCTTTTTTCCTTGATTCTTATTTTTGAATAGCAATGAAAAAGTACCTGGTTGCCTCCCTGGAGTTAGAGATATCTAGAATCCTAATCTCAGATCAAAAACATCAGAAAGACAGATGCCTGACTGCTTGATCAAATGTGTTTGGAGCTACTATTTCTATTCAGGAAGAAAAACATCTGATTTTTCCAAGTAAAAATGGATTTGTTCACTCTTGTTTTATTAGCACACTACAGACAGATCATTAGACACAGAGTAAGCAATTAATTAACTTTATGCAGTTAAAGAAATAAAACCAAAATGTTTTCTTTAAATAATAAAAATGTCAGCCACATATACCTGTTCTATGCACTTGTCAAAACGCAGCTTCCCCTCAGAAAAATGAGGTACAACTGAGCAGCATAAACGTTCTAACAGCGGTTTAGCAAACAAGGAGCTGTCAACTTCCAATAAGCTATTATTCACACCTCTTTAATCACTGCCACAGAGTCGATTATAAATAGCCTCATACATTTTTAAATAAGGTCATTCTAAAATGAAACAACAAAGAGGGTAGTAAATATTCCAGTACATAAGCAATTTAAATTCTACAGCATAACAGAACTGTGTGTTCTCAAATATTCAGTTTAAAGAAAGCCAACAAAACCGTTTATTAACTGGTGCAGTGTCAGACACGTATCTCTGTGAGATCAATAAACCAGCCCAATTATGTGGTAGTTTGCAAACAGATCTGAAAGAAATGAAACTATTAAGACTTGCTTACAAAATCCAGCTCCAAAACCATTATTTACAAATATACAGTAATACGAATTAATACAATACACACACTGCATGAGTAAATGTACTATGCAAACATTTCATACGCATATGAAACAGTTTCTCTGTGCTCTCCCAGAAGAATAACACAAAGAAACAACTTATGTTGAACCCTGATTCATACAAGACCCTGTTTTCTATTTTTCTTGAGATTTTAAATAATTAGAAATTATACATAAAAAAAAAGAAGAAATGCACAGGTAGAAGTGAGTTCTAAGTTTCCCTTCTTCCCCAGATTTTCTCAGATGGAAGATTACTCAATAAAAGTATATGACAAATAAGCTTAGGGAAAAAAAAGATAAAAATTAGAAATATTTATAATTATGCAATTTTTTTTTCTCAGAAAGATTATAATAATTAACCTGACAGCAATTCAAAGAAGTTAATTTAGCACTACCAGGTAAAGAAAGAATTAGAAGTAAAAAAAACAACAGATAGTTCTCATTTTACTGACCCCTTGCTGAGTTGTTACTGTGAGTACTGGAACACTCCTTCCTATTATGAATTGCATTTTTCTAACTTGATACTCAGAGAATCATAGAATATCCTGAGTTGGAAGGGACCCACGAGGATCATCAAAGTCCAGCTCCTGACTCTGCACAGGAGAGCCCCAAGGATCACACCATGAACACTGAGAGCATTGTTAAAATGCTTCTTGAACTATGGTAGGCAAGTGGTCAGAGCACTAAGCCTGGGAAGCCTGTTCCAGTGTTCAACTGCCCTCTGGATTAAGAATCTTTCCCTAATATCCAACCTAAAAATCTCACTTGACAACACTTCATGCCGTTTCCTTGGGTCCTATCACTGGCCACGAGAGAGAAGAGATCTGGTGCCTGCCCCTCCACTTCCCCTCGTGAGGAGCCACGAGAGAGAAGAGATCTGGTGCCTGTCCCTCCACTTCCCCTCGTGAGGAGCCACGAGAGAGAAGAGATCTGGTGCCTGCCCCTCCACTTCCCCTCGTGAGGAGCCACGAGAGAGAAGAGATCTGGTGCCTGTCCCTCCACTTCCCCTCGTGAGGAAGCTGTAGACTGTCATGAGGTCCCCCCTCAGTCTCCTTCAGGCTGAACAAGCCAAATGACCTCTGCCACTCCTCATACAGCTTCCCCTCTTGGCCCTTCACTATTTTTGTGCCGTTTTTCTAGACAGACACTTTTCTGTGGTTTTCAAGGCCTACTGATACATTGTGCTCTATCCGCCCAAATATTGATAGTCCTTACCTGCTCCATTGTGCCCAACCTATTTCAGAAAAAGGGTTCCGTAAGTGGGAGAGCCCCAATACTCTCCCCTCCCCAAACCTTCCCGAGGTATTTAACCCAATTTCAATTAAAGCCTCACTTATTTCTCAGATTTAGCTCAAAGGTATTTTGAACATGAGAGGAAGTTTATTTAGTTCACAGGCTGCTGTGTACCTGATTCTAAAAAACCCTAATATTGCCCAGGAGCAGCACAACCATCTACATTTTCCTCCTAGATTGAAACATACCTTAATATTAAAATGTCACATTTAAGTCTTCGTGCATCTGGGCAGACACAGGAGGCATAGTTAATTCTGCCTGCAGTCGGAGTTGGTCATGCCCAGAAGCTGCATTCCCATGGCATCATGCCTAACCTATCCACCCTGCTTCATCTTGCCTTTTCATGGTCTCACCATAAAGCAAGAGTGACTTCCCAGGTAAAGGGTATTCACATAATTAAGAACTTCGTAACTATCAAAACCTCTACCTACATCCATAAACATCCTAGAAATCAGTGTAAAGGATCCACTGGCGGTTGTTCTCAGTCTTTTCCCACAGTGAGGCAGTACTGGTATTCTATGCAGCTATACCTTCTAACTGGATTCCCATGTCTTAAATAAAGCATATTACAGCAGCTTACACAGTGAAGGGATAAAATTGCAGCTGACTACAGCAAGTTCTACATAAAAGCAAGGAGTAAGCTTTACTATTTCAGTTCCCATACAATAAAGAACTAGAAAAGGTTCAGATGTCAACAGGCATCTCAGAACATGTTCATTTCCGCGTTAGGAATGTTACTTTTTCATCTGGCTCAGTGTCATCTCCCTCACAACAACCTTTACTGAATACTTAGAAAAGGAAATAACTTATACAAAGAAATATCCCCTTTCAGCCTTAAAACCAACAAAGTTTGGTTCATGCTCCAAAGCTTTAAAACTTTATTAGGTGTATGCCTTCCATCTACCTTAAGTTCTGTAATTTGTTTATAAGAGCTAGGACAGTATTTCAGATAGCTATAAGTTTTATTAATTGCATTTTTTTTAACCTGTATCAGGGAAACAGATGTATGTTTGAATACAAACTAATTATTTTCCTGCAAAAATATGCACTATCTTATATGCTTTAAGTGCATCACCATCTGTTATTCTACATTTATTGATAACCCACCCCTGATTTTCCCATGGTTTTTCTTTTTTTGTAGAAGACTCTTTATCCTAAAAATTTTTGGTAATGATAAAGCCTCTTACATGCTGTTTACAGCATGTTCACAATGAGAGTTTTCTGGAAGAAACACAGAATCAACTATACATGATTTCTTACTTTAGGAGCATTTTGAGAGGGAGGATTTCAAGCTTTTCTTAATATTAGAGAGGATATCTTCATTGAACTATCTTCAACAAAAAGAAACTTTTCTTCTCATTCAGTATACAACTAGGTTTATAACCTGACAATTGGGCAAGGTGTAGTGTGACAGTAGTTTCAGTGGTTCCTGTGAGTCTCATGTTAGTTTGCTTTCAGCTGCTTCACGACCTTGTGGAAGCCATCAAGGAATATTAAATTCTGATAAACAAAAGAAAGATTTGCAATATGTTTCCTGCCACAGTGAGAAGAGCAGAGTTTTGATCCACAAAGAACTGGAGAGAGGTGACAGGTCTGAACTGTGAAGATGTTTGAGGACAAAGCTACTCAGCACTATCATTAAGAGATCAAGGTTGCAACCCTACAGTGGCATTCCACAAACAAGTATGAAAGGATCATGCAAATGAAACTGGTCAAATCCCATCACCTTTGGGTACCAATAATGATGCTACATATTCCCAACACCAAAAAAGGTAAGTTCACCTCAAAGTATAAAAGGACCTAGTGCAAGATGAGCCCCAAACCCAATGAATAGCAGTAAAGTCATAGAACACAAAAAACTTATACCTGTTATTTGTATTCATTAGCATCAGATGTGACTTCTATGAAGAGTAAAAAAGAAAAAATATGGTTTGAGTTTTCTAAAATATATAAAGAATACAGATACACATATATATTTACACACATATACATATAAATAACTATAATTATTTATGAAGTGCTTAATATCCTTGAAAATCATTGCAATCTATTTAACAGTCAACTAATCCTGCAAGGGAAACAATTTTATTATAATCCAGCAAGAGGGATTGCTGTGTTTGTACTCTAACCATCTGAGCTGAGAATAGAAGTGGGAATGGAAAAGGGAACAACGAAGCAGAAAGGATACAACTCAGCTATGAACTGAAAGACTTAAAAATAAACCCAAATCTCATGTGATAGAAGAATATTACTCAATATGTTCAGACTATGACACAGTAAATGGAGAGGAATATGATACACAAATGCAGATGAAAGTAGCACAACAGCTATGCTATATGAGCTGTAAATGAGAATGAAAACCAATACTTACACAGTAAAAACTTTAAAAACTAGCAGGTGGGCTGCCCACATGGGATGAAATATCAGCTAACTAAATTCAAGTTTAGAGATAACATTCCAAAGAAGGTCTTTGGGCACACGCAAACAGGAATCTGCACATGAACATGAGTTCACTACAACAGGAACACTGACCAAAAGCACAGACCTCCTTTTATCATGCCATAATAAAATTATTTGTAACTTTATAAATCAGTTATACTAAATTACCCTAAACTATTCAAGATAAACTTATAAAATACACAGTCTTGTGTGCTGATCTGCTTATGAAAAGCCCTGCTTCATTTCTCACTTCTGACTCTACTTTCTTCAAACACTTCCTAGTCATCCCACCTGCTGATAGCACAGTTCAAGTCAAGCTGTTGTTATCAATAACATATATCAGTGCTTTTCTAAATGCCTGTCTACATTATTATAACTCATCTGGTACACAGTTTAATAGATACACTAATGCAAATTACATTGAATTAAATAGTTTAAGGACAGGTGTATGTGTCCCAGTCATGATGTAATATCTGGATTGAGATACAGCATGTTATCAATTACACCTTAATAATACTCATGCTCCATGGGATATGGCATCAGGGAATGAGTAGTAAACAACATCTCAAATTATGTTTTGTTGTTTTATTTTCCTCTTTGATGACTGTGCAAACAAAGAATGTCACACTTTTTTTATAGAATATATTTGGTGCTTCAAATGGATGCTTAATGTACCCTGACAGCCATCTGCCTCAGGAGAGGTGGGCTGCCCTGTAGGAGTGCTTATTTCTCTCCAAGACTAAGTGGAATGAATATAGCAGGAATACCCCAGATTTCAGCATCTAAAATGCTGACAACTCATTAGCCCAGGTGACTATGACAAGGTACCTAAGGAAGAACATACCTGGGAGAAGACACTGGCAAAAACCTGAAAGAAAACAGACAGTTTTGGGTTAAGGTGTACTTGAACCTTCACCCAGGAGATAGACAATGTGTATCAGCAAACTGAGATAACTTCCCTTGTACAAAATCCACTTGGCTTTCAGTTTTATCCCTAGTCTTCTCTAACATTTCTATTTAAATATACTTGGGAAGAGATGCCTGAACTCCCTTAAATGTACAAAAATTGTGAGTGACACCTGCAGAAAGTATGAGGGGGGGAACGGCACCATGAGAGAGTAATCCTGGCCAAGTTTAACTCATTAGGAGCTACTACAAAAGGCTGATGGGTATTACCATCACTAAACTAGCCTTGCAGAAAACTAAGGCATGCTGTATACTGCACAGAAGGGCCTATCTTTGTATACAGGCTCTTCTGCAAGAAGTGAACTCCATTATGTTCCAACTTGCCCTGACAGAAGGCAACATCAAAGCAAAAACCCTCATAGGTGTCACAGCATTGTGCCAGGCCAAGCAAACCCATCCTGCTACTTAGCCTGGTTTATTAGTGCAGGGGTGTTGCCATAGAGAAACAGATCACCTATTTCAAACTCAGTCAGAGCAGTAGTGCAGGCAAATGGGAATAAAAAAAAAGAATACATAACTAAAAATAAGCTTAAGGGAGGAAAAAAGCAAAAGGCAGCAATTTCATTTAGGAACTCCTAAAGCTTGCAAACAGCTTCACCCTTCTGCTTGTGAGTGTCGTACTCTGAGTGGAGAACATTTTCATGAGTCAAGCTCTGCCACTCCAAACCCTCTTCAGACCAGTGCATAGACTTAGAGATTAAATGAATGTAAAGGAAGTGTTCAGTCTTATTTCTTTCAAAAAAATGCTTGTCATTGTAGGGAGCTTAATTTTGTCCCATGTTTCTACCTCCATATATTAATGCTTGGGTCTCTTATCCAGTCACAGACTGCTAGAAAATAGCAGTGGGAGAAGCAACAGAAGTTCTAAAACATATCGAAAAATTAAAGAAGTTTTGAGCATCGTAACGTGACTGTAATACAGACACCACTTTTCTTATGCTTATTTGCTGCTGTTGTAGAAGAAGGAAGACTTTTAAAGAAAATTTTTATTTAGAAATTATGACACTGATCAGAAATAACAGCTTGTGAAGACATTTTCCTCAGTTCGATGAGATCACACAAATACAAGTTTTATGAACTTATTACACCTACTCAAACTGTAAAAGTTTTCTTCAAAAGCACAGGCTACAGTAAAAGCAGAAAACAGATGTCTCGAAGTTTTAATCTAGGTGAGTCTTTGTTCCAGGTATGACATGCAAGATCTCAAACAGACTTCCATGGGACCTGTGATCAGTTTAGTTTTTCCCACACATGTCAAATGTTTTCTTGATCACTGGACACTGCTGTGCAATGTTTCTCTTCAGGAAGCCTTCAGTGCTTTCTTATTGCATTTTGCAATAAGTGATTGCAGGAGCACACACGTACAGCAAGAACTGCCAACGTGCCCAGAGAGAAATACACAGTCCATATAGCTGACTAGTGCAGCACCAAAGGAAAAGGATCCTTCCCAAGCTCAAAATACCTTAATCACAGGTTTTGTTTCCTAAAGTTTAATTTGCTTGTTTTCAGTGTTCCCTACTGCATGTAACTAAGAAGTGCTCAAATTCATTCTGGAGTTAGAATGTGTTGCTTCCTTTGTTTTAATGTCTATGTCTACACTGCTGCTGTCAGATAATATACCAGGTACAATGGATGTTTTATCAAATCCCTGGAGAAATGAATCAGGATATTTATGATGACTTCAACTTGCCACTACGTTCAACAAAACAAAAAGGTGGTACCTAATCTTCAGTTCTGAATTCTGGTCTTCTATCCTCAGGCTAACCTGGGCTACTCAGAAGCCATCGTGCACAACTGGTCTCATTGTGGACACATTAGCCCACGTTCAGCTGTCCTGTCACACGGAGTACATCTTCTCTCAGCTTACCAGCAAGGAATTTCCAAGAGAACATGTAGTTTACCCTGCTGAGCAAAGGAATTAGAACAATGAAAAAAGGATCAGGGACAGAATAGCTTAATGTGGTTCTTGCCAATAACATGAAAAGATGAGCCAGTTGTCAGAAAATATCTATAGGAGGGTTTACTTTGCTTTCTAAAGTCATTCTGAATTAGCTACACATTGGTGCAGTTGGTAGGTCTTCTGAGAAGGAATTTGACAGGAAAGTTTTTTCCTAGTCTGTATCTTAGAAGTTATGTGTTCAGAATTATAGAATCACAGAATGGTTTGGCTTGGAAGGAACCTTAAAGATCATCTAGTTCCAACTCCCCTGCCATGGGTGGGGACACCTTCCACCAGAACACATTGCTCAAATCCCCGTCCAGCCTGGTTTTGAATACTTTGAATGGGACCAATCAGCCAATTTCTCTCCAGTTTAGAGACAAGGATGTCATGTAGGACAGTGTTAAATGCTTTCCACAAGTGTAGGTAGTTGACACCAGTTGCTCTTTCCTCATCCACCACTGCCATAACCCTGCACAGAAGGCCATCAAATTTGTCAGGCATGATTTGCCCTTAGTGAAGCCATATTGGCTGTCATTAATCACTTCCTTATTTTCCATATGCCTTAGCATGGTCTTCAGGAGGATCTGCTCCTTGATCTTGCTGGGCACTGAGGTGAGACTGACTGGCCTGTTGTTCCCCAGGTCTTCCTTTTTTCCCTCTTTAAAAATGTCGGTGTATGCTTTCCCTTTTCCAGGTCCATATTTAAATCATCCTCAAGAAGAAATTAGCTTAAGATGAAAATACATCGGAGTGATTTCTATACCAATTTCAATTTTTTAAACTCATTATTAACCTCATACACTGAAGACAGACTACACAAAGCTTATTATTGGTAGGAAATGCCATTGAATTAATATGATACTCTTGAATTTAATGTACTGCTTCCTGGAGAAAAACTGAACAATGTCATCAAGCGTTTTAGGATCCATATAACCTGACTGCATGAGGAACATAAAACATTCCATTGCTATGGACAAAAAAGCACTATAATATTTAAAGTAGTTCATTAGATGAAGTCTCAACTTAGCACCTATGCCAGAGCTTCAACTAACCTATCAACAAATATTTGTTTATTAAACCTAGTAAAATATTTCAGACAGTAAACCTGTAGCAACTACATTTGAAATTACTTTATATGAATAGAATTTCACAGGTTCCCTCTGTGTTAGGCTTGCAAGGTGCAATGATAAACTGCTTTTATTTTCAGAACATAGAAAAGCACATTTCAGAGAAAGACAATTTTTTCCATCTTTGCTTTTTAATAATTATTTTAAAATATAAAGATGGTCATACTTGACAAAGGGAAGCATACATTTATAAGATAAGTGGTAAAGAGTCTCAAATTTCTTTTCTCAGCTGCTGAGAACCTTACACAGCACAAGGGAGGTGAGGGGTGCTGAGAGAGAACACAAAGTCTCCCAGATCTCTGCCAGCTTTATGAAAGGTCAAAGCCTGGGGTTCCAGCTTCCCAGAGCTCCTGGGTTTCTGCTGACCACATGAGAATGAGAAGTGAGAGTGGGAAGAAGGGAATTTTCCCCATTAAGTGAATGGCTCAAGAAATCCCAGGACAGGTGGAGATGGCAGCACCAAGACAGGCTTAAATTAAAGTCTGGAATCCACATCTGCAGGTTCCTATGTTTATTAATTAGCAGTTTAGAGTGTGTTTTGTACACATACGAGGACCTTGTCTTCGTCGACTAAAAATTTTTCTGAAGATATCCTTTTATTTCCTCTAGTGGAATTTTTTCAGGATGTACTTACATGGCAACTCCCCCTCCCCTAAGTTAGTTAGGAAAAATCTGTGTACAAACAAACTTCATTTAAATTGTTCTCTAAAAGCAAATTTGAAATAGTCACATTTAAGCAAATGACAAATAGACAGGTTTGAAGGTGAGAAAAAAAATTATCATAATAAAAAGTCAACTTTAAACTTGAGACTATGAACTGATCTTAGAGATTACAAAAGAGGAAGTGGAAAGTTATTTTTGCATGGTACCATATGAAATTAAAGGTTTTATTTAAGAAATGCTTATACATTAACTTTAGCTCTTAAAAAAACTATTTTCTAACTTCAGAAAGATTCTAAAAATAGATTTATAAGAAATGATGCCAAATAAATTCTTCCCCGAAAATCAGTGACAAGCAGTTACCAGATCAACAGCCATCTGCCAGTTGTGTAAATTAATTTACTTCCAGTAATGTAATATCCCCTATATCCCAATCACAGATTATCTAGTTCCAACCTCCCCACTATGTATAGGGACACCTTTCACTTGACCAGATTGCTCAGAACCCCATCCAACCTGGCCTTGAACACTTCCAGGGATGGGGCATCCACAAGGTCTCTGGGCAACCTGTTCAGTGCCTCACCATCCAGACAGTAAAGAATTTCTTCCTAATATCTAATCTAAGCCTACTCTCAGTTTGAAGCCATTCTCCATTGTTTTCTCACTATATGCTCTTTTTGTACAGAGTTTCTCCCCATTTCTCTTGTAGGCTCCCTTCAGGTACTTGAAGGTCACAATTAGGTCACCCCAAAGCCTTCTCTTTTCCAGGCTGAACACACCCAATTCTCTCAGCCTTTCCTCAGAGGAGAGGTGCTCCATCCCTCTAATCATCTTTGTAGCCCTCCTCTGGACTCGCTTCCTGTCCAGAAGGGAGAAACCGAGAGCTGGATGCAGCACTCCAGTGGGGTCTCACAAGAATGGAATAGAAAGACAGAATCATTTCTCTCATTAGAGCTTCCTTATTTAATCTAACTTTGGATAGTATCTCAATAACACATTATCATCACAAATCACCATCAACTCCACGATTCAGAGCATCTCTGCAGGAGTGGCTGAATGTCGGACACTGCACACTCTCCCCTTGCTGTGCAGCCCACCTACTGAATACACAACACATGTGCCCATAAATTTAGGAAACAAATCATGACAACACAATTTTGAAATTACAGGTAAGAGATACTTACACGAAATACTTAAATTTTCAATAGTAAGGAAAACAAACTTCTCCACAATACTAGTCTTTAGGTGTGATAGCAATTTCAAACCCATAAGTGAATTGTCTGTCACTTAAACAGACAGAGTCCTTACAGCCCTTGTTAGAAGCAGCTGTGCATTCAGTAACATTCATTTCAACACTGAAAAAATTTTCTGCAATGAGCGATGGAGAAATATAAGTGGTAAGTATTAGCACATGCATGACTAAAATAAGAAAATTCAACATTTTGTCAGAGGCATTTTTATCCTTTAAGCAGAACAGAAGACTGAGGAGGTATTTTGATTCATGCAAAACTTCAAAAATGCAGAATTTACATAAATGTCTTCTAATTCTCACCATTTGTAGTTCCACTAGAAAACATATTCATGAGCTTCAAAGAAATTAATCACAGAATCAGAGGGGTTGGAAAAGACCTCTGAGATCATCAAGTCAACCAGATCAGGGCACTAAGGGCCATTCTTTCTTAAACACCTTCACAGACAGTGACTCCACCATCTCTCTGGGCAGCCTGTTCCAATGCTTGAAAACCTTTTCTGTGAAGAAATTCCTCCTAATGTTACAGAAATCTTACATATTCTGTTCCAATGTTAATTGTGAGAGGCATTTTATTATTATATAAACCAATTTTGGTTGTCCCACCACATTTGAAAAAAACATCCTTGAAATGATAATCTGACATCAGGTGGGAGGAAGATAAAAAAATGAAACACTTCAAGACTAAGTTCATTGACTGTCCTCCTCTGAAACATTTGGGAAGACACTGAAATAGTCTGTGGCTCTGGATGTGACAGTACAACCTCACATCAGCATATCTGGAAAAAATTAATGTTTTCACTGTATTGTTTGATCCCAACAAAAAAGATTCAAGTGCCACATGTAATAGCTAGAACTGTCGCCAGTTAGGGATTTCACTGATAAGAGAATTAAATTAGATCTAATTAAATTAAACAGTAAAAAGAAAAGCTGGCTGACTCTACATCCTACCCTCTCTCTGCACACCACCATTAAGACAGCAAACCCTAACAGACTTGAGAAACTCTTAAAGCAATAGTTTCTGCTACTGCTCATGTTTAGTATCTTAAAGCTGAACTATAAAGCATCAGAAAACATACTTGAAAAATAATGTTGCATTAGATAATTGACAGGGAAACTGTTTGATCACCCAGTGATCACACTGCAAAGCACCAAATTATAGGGTTCATTTCAGTGACAGGTGGATATTCACTGGAGGGCAAGAGCAGAAGGGGTTTCCTGTGGCACTGATTTGCCAGTTCCCTCACCCTCTTCCACAGGTCTGTCAGCCTCCCATCCCTGACAGCAAAGAACTGTTTTCCTCTCAGACCTTTACAGTTTAGGATTTTCTTTGTTCCTAGATTTTGCTATAAGAATGGAAAATCAGTTCAGCCTGATTCAAGTCTACTATTCTCCTTCAAAGCAGAAAAAAATAGAGACCAAGGGCGAACAAGTATCTGGACAAAATCCCCTAATAACAAGCAGGAGTAGGCAGTATGCTAGGATGAAGAAAGTAAAACATTCTTTACTCCTGCTTCTTCCAGGCCTCTGGCTAACTGTATATCTTCTCCAAGACATTAAGTGGCAGCAAGATGGGTATCAACTTGCAAGCAGCTTTTCCAGTGTTGCACTGGAAAAAGAAATCCATTCTGTTTTGCTCATTGATATTCTGTCCAATTTTTAAGTTTTTATTTACATTAAAAATTACTTTCAGAATCTATTACATTCAAAAAAATGTGTTCAACAGCCTTTGCTGAGTCAACAAATTTGTGATAAATACATGGGTCCTCATTTTTGCAATGAGGAGAGAGCTCCACATCAGCAAAAGAAGGAACTGCATGCCAGCTCCAAGGAGCCCAGACAGAAGTGCTCCTGGAGTTCTCAACATTATTAATATTCTGTTTTCAAAACTGCAAGACATAATTCTTATGTTTCCCTTTTAATGTACAAAGCTACTTTAACACTTTCAGGTTTATTATAGCAATGTATTAATGTCCTAGATACTTAGAGTAAAATCCTGTTACCAGTTGCTATGCTGTAGCTACTAGGTAAGCAAGCTGCACCTCAGAAGGACATGAAAAGGTCTGAAATTTTAAAGGCTAAAAGTAGTAGGCAACTTAAAGCAAATCCAAAATTAACAGTATTAAACAGTTTTTAGACAGTGAAAAAACCCCTGTCAAATCTGGAAACGTGTATTCTAATTTTGATACTGTACTAAATTCCCAATTTTAAAAGACGTGTGACCAGGCATAACTGCTAGCTTTGAGATGAAAAGCAGAAAATCATGCACATTAAGGGAAAAGAAAGTTAAAGCAGATCTAAGTTTTGTGTTTGGTTTTGGGGTACTTTTAAATTCTGATTCTACCTTGAATAATTTTTTTAGGTCAGTGCCTAACTTTCCTGACTTAATTAAATCATCTTTAGAAGTTGATTTTTAAAATTTTTCTGCAGGACAGATTAAATTGCTATTTGCAATAAAACTATATTGCTACAAGCATACTTCAGGGGTATGTAGGATGGAAACAGGACAATTAGGAGAAAACCCACTAGTTTTTATTTTACAGGTAAGTTATTTTTAAGACTTGTGCTTACAGTATCCAAGAAAGCGTATTAAAAACTTGGAATTCATCTGCAGTCATCATACAGTCATCTGCATCGTCCTCAGGAAAGTTTTAGGATGTACAAACCAAATGTTGAAAGCCACTGGCAGATACCCTCTGCATGGCATGTGATACATCGACATTCTGACTAATACACAATTGTGGGGATTAATTTGAAAAGCATTGAGCATTGTAGAAGAGATAAGAGCAGACTCAGCATATAAAAATAACTCAGCATAGATTACATAAAAGACATAATCAGAAGTTAAGCAAGGAAGACAACTGCATAGCTGAGGGGAAAATAATGGCTCCTTCTTGGAAGTTCAGGTTGAGGCCCTACGACACTACACTACACTACAGTTTTCACTCACATTTCACCTGCTATTTTTCCACATGACTTCTGTCTCATCCCACATACAAGACAGGCAATGCTCTCTCGCTAGGCAGGTGGTCAGACTTAATTTGCATAGGTACCACTGAATGATCACTCACTCAACCCAAAATTTGCTGGAGGACCATGACTGCAAGAACGATCAACTCCCAGTTGACCCTGAACTTGCTCAGGATCTGCTGAAACAGCTGGATCCCTACAAATCTATGGGACCTGATGGGATTAATCCAAGAATCTTTAAAGAGCTGGCTGATGTCATCACAAAACCTCTCGATTTTCAAGCCATCTTGGGAATCTGGAGAAGTCCCAGCTGACTGGAAGCTGGAAAACTTTGTCCCAATCTTCAAGAAGGAGGACACTGGAAAGTACAGGCCTGTCAGTCTCACTTCAGTGCCCAGTAAAATCATGGAAAAGATTATTCTGGGAAGTACTGAAAAATACCTCGAGGACAATGCTGTCATTGGTCACAGCCAACATGGTTTCATGAGAGGGAAGTCCCGCTTATCCAACCTGATTTCCTTCTATGACAAGGTAACCCACCTAGCTGATCAAGAGAACCCAGTTGATGTAATCTTTTTGGACTTCAGTAAAGCTTTTGATATTGTCTCTCATAGGATCCTTCTGGACAAAATGTCCAGCACACAGCTGGATAACCGTGTTATGAGATGGGTGAACAACTGGCTCACAGGTTGAGCACAAGGAGTTACAGTGAATGGGGTAACATCAGGATGGCACCCAGTCACTAGTGGGGTTCTGCAGGACTTCATTTTCAGCTCAGTTCTTTTCAACATCCTCACTAATAACTTGGATGCAGGACTCGTAGGAATACTAAGTTTGCTGACAACACTAAATTGGGAAGAGCTGCCGACTCCCTTGAGGGCAGAGAGGCCCTGCAGAGAGACCTTGACATATTAGAGAGATGGGCAATCACCAACCACATGAAGTTTAACTAGGGAAAGTGCCAAATTCTGCACCTGGGATGGGGCAACACTGGATGTTCGTACAGACTGGGGAATGAGAGGCTGGAAGGCAGTGCCATGGAAAAGGACCTGGGGGTTCTGGTTGATGGCAAGTTGAATAGGAGTCAGCAGTGCCCTGGCAGCCAGGAGGGTCAACCATGTCCTGGGGGGCATCAGGCAAAGCATCACCAGCCAGGCGAGGGAGGGGATCGTCCTGCTCTGCTTTGCGTTGGGGTGGCCTCACCTTAAATATTGTGTGCAGTTTTGAGCACCACAATATAAGAAAGATATAAAGCTATTACAGAGTGTCCAAAGGAGGACCACAAAGATAGTGAAGGGTCTGGAGGGGATGCTGAATGAGGAATGGCTGAGGTGCCTTGGTCTGTTCAGCCTGGAGAGGAGGAGACTGAGGGCAGACCTCACTGGGGTCTTCAACATTCTCACAGGGGGAAGTGGAGGGGCAGGTACTGATCTCTTCACTCTCATGACCAGTGACAGGACTCGAGGAAACAGCCTGAAGCTGAGTCAAGGGAAGTTTAGGCTAGATACCAGGAAAAGGTTTTTACCCACAGGGTGGTTGAGCACTGGAACAGGCTCCCCAGGGAAGTGGTCACAACACCAACCTATCTGAGTTCAATAAGCATTTGGACAATGCTCTCAGGCACACAGTGTGATTCTTGGGGTGTCCTGCATAGGACCAGGAGTTGGACTCAATGATCCTGATGGGTCCCTTCCAACTCAGCATATTCTGTGATCCTTTGTATCTGTGTATTTAAACATCTTCCCAACATCACTCTGACAACACTCTGACTAGGCTCCACCTGACAGAGAAAGTAAGGCCAGCTTTAAAAAATAAAGAAAAAAGGCACCACCACAAACCAAAGCGCTCAATAATTTGGAAGTTAAATTTGAAGTCCAAGTTTTTAAAAGTATTTATCATTTTGACAGCCATGTACGTGTGCAGATGAGAAATTCAAGAGAGTGCAACTGCTCCTGTGAACACCAAGTGCTTTTACTGAAGTGACCTGAGCAGCAGCTAGTCAGGCAGAGCAAACTCTGTTCATTGACCATTGAATGAGGAACAGATGTGATGAAAAGTACACAGACATAATTTCAGACCATTTTAACTGCTACCATTCCAAGTATGGAGTGGCTATACTTCACATTTTACATACATTCTTCTCCTTCAGCTGGTGTCCGAGCTGATTCCTTGGATCTTGTCTGCTCTGCATAACAATTGCGATAACTCAGTGCTCAGACTGGATCCCAGACTTGCACCTTTCCTTTCTTCTTCAACACTGTGAGTAATGTTGGCAAATTTATTTTGGCTCTTGAGAGTTTCCAGTCGGAGACCTGAAATAACTTTGCAGGGACGTCTTCAAAAGATACTATTCATTAAATTCTGAAGAGACATGTGAATGAAAGCAAAAGTTTGAAATATAAAGCTCTACCTGTACAGAATTCTCTAGTACCTTAAAAGCCTCTACAAACATTTACACTCCTCATGCCCCTGCAAGTTCAGTCGATATCAGCCCTGGCAAGGAGCTGCAGCTGCTCCTTGATCGTTTCCTCAGAGCCTTCTCTTCCCCATTAGTTAGTTTGCAGGTCACCTCTTTACAGTTCCTATTTACTTTAACCCCCAGAATTCAAAGAGGTTGACAAAATAATAAGGTAATGTGACAGGCATGCAGAATTTAATTTCAAGTACAAAATACTACTCCAAG
Organism: Pipra filicauda; assembly: GCF_003945595.2. Lineage (NCBI taxonomy): Eukaryota > Metazoa > Chordata > Aves > Passeriformes > Pipridae > Pipra > Pipra filicauda. Next base: position 3,122,157 of record NW_024104310.1, read on the forward strand.
CCTTTTCTCAAATGCATGCATGATTGGGCTAATTCAGATTTTGCAGGCAGTGTTTCCACGCTTCTAAAAACCTTTGTTGTTTTATTATTTTTCTCTTTAGGTTATATTCCAAGATTATAAGCAGTTAAGGCAACCAAGCTAAAGAGAACCACACTCATCTCTGAGGCCCAGCAGCTAAAACCTGCTGAACAGAGTAGTTTTGCAGCTATGGATCCAGTTTGGGAGACATTAAGGACACCTAAAAATGATCATTTTTAGGACTCCTGAAATTATAAGATATTATGATTAGTAGTAAAAGATTTGTATCATTTAACTATTTAAAAGGGAACACACCTTACTTAACAGATCTCTGACAAGAACTAAATCATAACAATAGTACACATTTATAAACTGCACTTGAGGACCCTCAATTCCAAATAAAGTGTCATTAAAGGTACATTACTAGCCATATTAATACCTTCTTTCCTGACCTTCAATATGCCATCCTTTTGTAACATATTTTTTCAGGTAAAAAGCAAATGAAAAGTCTTAATGGAAACTTGCAGAACACTGCATTCAGAACTTAAGACAAATCATTTGCTAAAATTTCACTTCATAAACTTTGTGAAGTCATTCCACAGCAAAAAGGAATTTCGAATAGAGAAATGCACAATAAGGAAGAAACATAGCACAAACTCCAGCATAAAGATTGAAGTTTTCACAAAGCAATAAGCAACCAAAAACCCCACAAAACAAGCAAAAAAATATTGCTTTTACAAGGTAAAGTGTTACTCAGGTGCTGCATACATTATATATTTTAAGCAATCAGTCAGATGTCAGTTGTAAGATTAAATCTGTGAGTATGGAATTACTGTTATGAGGAAAATCTGGTAAAGCAGATGTTTAAGAATTGAAAGGAAAAGAACAGATGAGGGCAGTATAGATTTTTGTCAATTAATACTTTAGAAGATAAGGAAATATTTACAGCTATTTTTAGCCACAGTTTCCTGCCGTTTTCCAGACTTACGATGTTTAAATCAAAGTGCTATTTGCAAAGGAAAACTGTAACTCTGACAACTTTCACCAGCTGAAGCTGTTCCAAGGGGAAAAAAAACAAAACCAAACAAACAAAAAACCAAACCAAACCAAACAAAACAAAACAAAAAAACAAATCCAAATGGGTTCCTTCTAACTCCTCTTCCCTAAGCAATCTGTGCCATATCAGCATATGCTAGCCAGGAAGCATCTCAAAGAGTCATGTTTTCAGCACTGTAATGTAAAAGTAAACACTGAAAAACAGGGGAGAGATTGATTCTTACAGGTTAAAGAGCCACAAACAGAAGGGAAGAAATAAGTGGTGTCATGGAAATAAAAAATTAGCAAAATTTCCACAGAGAACAGATCAAGCTGACTAGTCACCACACCATTTAATTAAAGATGCTCTATATTTTCTCTAAGGAAGTGCACTAAAATGTATTCCTTTTCAGTTTTACAGGTGTACCTAATTTAAAACAGCATGAAACTTATAAATAGGAAAAATCAAATAATCTATTTCCTCAAGACTGTTTGCTGCTCCACTTGTCACATTCAATTCCAGCTCATGTATCATGCTAGGAAATCCTCTGTTACTACCATCAATATAAGTTGTTTTTTTTTCTCCCAGATTCACTGAAACTAGAAAGACAGAATATATATATATATGTGTATATATTAATATGTGTGCATATATATTATTTTTTGCACAGCCTTAATAAAGAGGCAGAGAAATACAGAAAAGGAACTATTCTTATACCTCAAAGGCAGAAGATGTGAAGTTTTCCAAGGCATTTTTTATGTAAAGGCATGTTACTGGGTTTTTTTTCCCCTCTGTGTCACAGGATGGTTTTACTTTTAGGAATTAGATATTTAAAAAGCCATAATGATAAAAAAAAATACATACATACATACAAATACCTTGCATCTAAGGGGATAAAACTAAAAATCAGTGCACTGAAATTCTAAACTAGTTTTACACATAGTGAAACTTAGGCAAAAGCAAGTGTAATTTCAATAAAGGCATATAGAAACAATCACATCAAAGGCCTTTCAACTACTGCTACAGGCTGTTGGTAAAAAGCAAAACTATGCTAATGAAGTTTCTAAAATAAAAAGTTAAACATCGAAATCAACTTTCATACAGCCATATTAATACAGAAAATTAAAATCTTTGTAAGCATCCACATATTGAGTGCTTAATTCATTGAGAATGCTTTCAGTGCATTTCATAATAGCTGTTTCATGTTTACAGAGCTCAAACTCAAAACATGTAAAAATCATTGCCTACTTTAACACACTAAACAAAACAATTATGAAGTGTATGGCAGTTCAGGTAGAAACATCAGTTGTTATCCATTAAAAACTAAGTAAGTGGCATTTCAGGTAATTTACTACTATACAAAATAGAGGTTATTACCATTGTTTTGTCACTGCAAAATCTCTCCCTATGAGCGAAACCCAACAATTTAGAAAAAGCAGAGTGAAATAAAGAGAAAAAAAACAGAAGATATAAATAGAAAGGCAACACGTACACAGGGATGATGAGAAAACTTTCTAGAGTGATCTACTACAGCACACTTGATCATATAGAAGATATTCCATAGAGCAGATATATATAAAAACCCCTAGCTTGACTTTTACTGTATGCAGAGATTTTGATTTGGGAATTTACAGGAACCACACTCTGCTCAATGTGGATGGTTTGCTGTTCTCCTTTTTTCACTCTATTCCCTCAGCATCCACAGTTAGTAACTATCTTTCAAGTTTTTCTCCATTTATGTTGCAAAATCAAACACCTCATTGGTCAGAGGGACAATAAATCAAAAAATTGACAGGGTTTGGAGTCTGAAAGATGGATTTTGAGGAGATGCCAAGCAGAGCAGCACTGCCAACACCCACTGATCCTTGAAGGTGTCCAAGGAGATGGTGAATGATACCCAGTGGCGCTCTGCCCAGAAATGCAAGGTTAGGAAGACTTGCCTGAGATAGAAGATTGCAAGATGTAAGGCAGTGCTCAACTTCTGCAGGAGGTGGGATAGACAAGAAGCATGGGATCCACCAAGGCTAGTTAAATATAGTCCATGGGCTCTTTAGCCTTGGCACTACCTGCCAGAACCAGTACATGGCATGGTAGGAGGACCTTCAGGCCTCTGTGCAGGGGTGGGGATTGTGCAGCAGCTTCTCAGCAAGGTTTCTCCCCACTTTCTCAATGACCAAGGGGGATCCAGCCATTTTGAGAAGCTTTCAGGTTCTGAGGTGGTTTTGGTGAAATACTGGCAGATCATAATAGTCTTGGAAAAATCTTTTGATATGAAGCTAAAAAGCGCTTGGTCACATTGGAGCCCTCAAACATGAAAGAGGAAAAGCCACAACAGAATGCTTCATGCAGGAAGCTTCCACCACGCAGGAATCTCTGTGGAGACTGGAAGTAGAAGGTATAAACCCACCCTCCATCCCTGAGGGACCTCAAAAACCATACAGAGAATCAGTGAAGGATATTCACCAGCTAGATCGCTGGTCCGATTCAGGGCACACAGTCCTCATAATCAGATTTGATGACTCAGTTGCAGAAAATGAGGCAATAATTTCTATCTTAAAAGACAACAAAAATCCGAATCCTAGGCCGGACTTTACTGGTTTGGCTCTGGTTGAATTGCACACTCTCACCATTAAGGGTGGGACAGCTGTGGTCAAGAGGCAGAAGAGAGGCTTTAATTACCTTGTCATTATGGTTGAGGCATAGCTCCGAACCAAGGCATTTATTGTTATTCCACAAGAGCTGTTTAAAATTATGCAGGCTAGAATGAAATTTAAAGATTACTCAACACTCAAGTTGCTATTAGAACATTTTGTTTTCACTTGCTTATAAAAGGTAACATCAACCAATTCTGCAAGAGTTTTGACATACAATCTAATTTGAGGCAAATACTCAACATGTAGCTCATCTGTCACAAAACAGCTCCAATCATTACAAAAAATATTTTAAAACCTGAGCAAAATGCATGTGCACACACACAGAAACCTCATCTTTGAGCAGGGTGGCATCTCTATATTTAGTAGAAAGAACTTGATATGTTTAACAATGTGCAATTTATAGGGAAGGAATTTGCCTTTTACTGTTTTCGTCCCCTAGAGTTGGCCTAAAATACATCTTCAAGGTACTCTGGGAATAAGAAATTTGTACATACTAATGATAATAAAAAAGATGTGATCCACAACACCACATAGCAAGTCTCAGTAGGGTTTTTTTTCAAATTTACCAGCTAAGCTTTCTAAAAATTGTGTACACCATCAGCATTGTCAGGGGTCTCCATGCTCCATTTTCCACAGAGTAAAAGTTTCCAAGTTACAGCATCCAAACAGTTTTATATACTACACAGACACAGCCTCAGCAACTGAGTAACTTTTGTGCACTGACATTATCTGGAAGAGTGCTGCCACAGTGGCACTAGAAAAAGTTTTGGAACTTTATCAAGAAAGTTTTACAATTTTTCTTTAACAACCATGACTTCAAGGATAAAGTTGGTCTTTTAAAAATGGATTTTCGCCACAGTTTTAGCTCTTTGGTTAGGTAAACACTGAAAATACAATCCAGAAGACAGAAAGTTTCTCCTATGCTTTCAACTATTCTGTGTTGACACCTAGGCAACATAGAAAGGAAAATGTGACTAGAATGCAAAGAGCATGAATGAAGTGAGGAAAAGGAAAGAAGTAGATTGTAGCAGATCTGGTGAGTGGGAAGCTGCAGGAAGCTGGCAAGGGAGGATTTGAGCCTCCTTGGCAAGGACAGTGGGAACTGGAGGGCAGGTCAATGGACAGCCAAATCATTTGGGCAAAGATTATGGAAGACAGAAGAGGTGACTAAGAGTTAGTAAGATGGCAGATAAAGGACTAACAAGCAGTTGAATGAAGAGGGAGAATGAGGATGCCAAGAAGGTGGGAAAATTCTGGAAACAGAAGGAAAGGCACAAGTAGGGACTATCACATAGTTGGGAATGCAAAGGGAGGGACACGGAGACACCATCACTGGTGCTGAAAGGCAGTGGGAAGAAGACAGATTCATGTAGCTCTTTTCCATTTTTCCTGATGAGACACAGGTGAGGTGGAGGCACAAGAAGACAGAACATATCAAAAGGGAGAAATATTTAAAAAAAGAACAAAAGAAAAAAAAAAAGAGGTTCAAGGAAGGAAATAAAGAATCATAGTCAGGAAAAAGGGAGAAGGGAACCAGGTAAGCTTTCATGAAGATACTGGTACAGACTGATCAAAGAGAGTGTGTTTGACACAGGAACTCTGAATAACGCAGTTTGGTACCGTGAACAAGACTAAGACAAACATCCAAAGGTTGAGGAGGAGCAGGGCGTATGAAAGCAAGTTGGAAAAGAGAAATTAGAGCTGCAGAAAAAGAAGCAGAAGCATCTGTGCTTTCCAGAAAGACTTTCCCAAAGCTTCTATTAGAATGCATAACTCCTAAGTGTTACCTATCTTCTCTCTTGGCAAAGACTGTGCAGCTTGTTTGCAAAACATGCTTTCTCCTACAGCAGTCACTGTAACTAACAGCAACAGCCCAAGTAGCATAATTTTTTATGGAATTTAAGGGTTTACAACCTGCTGATGAACTGCATACAGGCTGACAGAATGAAACTGAAAGTTGAGACTACTGAACTCCACTTCTCCCACTCCACGTGAAAATAAAGTGATATGAAACCATTATTTATGTGGCTCTTCCCACCAAAACTATAGTTCTATTCACTGTAGAGAATGCACCTGCACTAGGAAAGAACAAGGAACTGTCCATGACTGTAGAATCTATGGCTCATTAATTGTAGAACTTGCAATAAATGACACCAGGATTGCAGCAAGACAATCTCTTGCTGATATAACCACATGCTGCTCCTGTCTTTGCTACTGTCTCTGTTAAGACAGAGCAGGCCATTCAGATCAAATTTTTTAAACCTTATTAATCATGTTACTTTCTCTTTTTTTTTTTCAGATATCCATCTGAATTTGCTTCTAAAGCAAACAACTACTAAATAATCAGCTGCAGCTACTGCCACTGGGAGCTGTTCTTGGTATTGCATAGTATTTCTGTTATTAAGTCCCAAGTAAAGCATGTTTAAGTATTGAAGTATTTAAGAATGTAAAAAAGTCACCCAAAATTGATGGAAAACCTTCTCTTTACAATCACACCTCAAAGCAGCACTGTGAAAAGAGACAGTTGAGAGGGTTTAGGAACACCTATTTAGAAATATTTTTTATTTCAGAGTAGTATTGAACATTACACTGCAAGACATAAAGCTATATGCTAAGATAGAAAATCATCGTGATTAGCTTTCCATTAAATATATACCCAACATCTGCACTGAAACCTGAGTCCCATGGAAAAAAATGCAAGTGATCAGGAAACTAACTGCAATTATACCCAGACATGCACATACATTCAGTAAAGAATATGCTTTTGGAATGAAAAGACGGAATGGAGGGGAAAAGTAGCGAGAGACAAATTAACTATGTAGCTTCCCATTTTTTAGCCTCTGAATGTTCACTTAAAGCAAAAAAAACTAAAACCATTTAAGACATAAGAGCATGCAGATCAAGGATGGGAATTTAGAGGGGTCTCACTTCAAGGGTTCTTTCTTTCCTTTTAATAGAACAAGGCTCTCAAGTCCTAGACTACTATCTCCAGGTACTCCATTTGCTGTCGTGGTTCCTTCAAAGCAAATTACATTTGACAAGATTCAGATATCAACAATTAATTAAACTTAGAGTGGTAAATTATGTTCACAGCCCACTTAAAACATTAAAAGCTTCTTTTGCTGCTAAAGTTTAACAAGTAAAATTACCAGGAAAAAAACAACGAATTTTTAAAAACAATCCTTTTCTAGTCAGATGTAAGCATTTGTTTCTGGGTCAGAATACCCACAGATCTGCCAAAAGCTGAGAAGAAACTAATGTTACGCAGGAAACAGGTCATGTCCTCTACCTCTGCACTGTGAATAAAGAACAGGTGATGGTGACTCAGTTTATATGCATATCAATGGCATGACTAAGGATGAATTTCCCTGCAAAATATAGTAACTCTTTGTCCAAAATAAACTTTAACACCTGTCAATCACTTCTAGAGAATAAATATAAATTAGCAGAATTGCTGACACATCTTCTCCTTTGCTACATGCATCCTCTTGAGCTGTATTGGAAAAGCTTGGTCTTAAAGGTTTGAAAAAGGATAAAAACGAAACACAGAGAAACACTGGAATCCAACACGTACTGCATATTTAGAGTGGGTGTGCTTCATCTGAAAGAAAAAATTCCATTCCTACAGCTGAAGACTGAACAGAGAATATATTTTAAAAGAAGGTTTTTCATGAAGAGGTAACAGAAAAGAAAATGTTGAAGAATGGTATGTCTTGTACTTGTCTTGAAAAACAAAGAATTTACAGCAACTAGATGGACTCTCTGGAGTCTGCTGCACTCTGGTTCAGATGGAGAGTTGCTAAAAATCCACTGTTCTCATTTTTAATGTTATATGTAGTCTCAAGGGGAAAATTGGATTTGACAGTGAATTAATCTGTTCTTCTGGTTCTTTGTACAAGAGAAGTAATTCTGTGGTAGCAAGAACTGTGTAAAGCAACTATATTGCAGAATTTTTCTTCCTCTTTGCATTACACTTTCCTCTTCAACTGTAATTTTTCCTTTTATTGTTCTTTCCCATTCTGCATTGGTTTTTGTATCATACTCATTTTAAATTAGATTATGCTGGTTACAGACCACATGAAATGTTGTTGATATTTTTCTTTTTGTAATTTGATAAATATGATAATTTGATATATAATGAACTATAAAAACCTTTTTATTGTGCAGTATCACAATTTTGGTTTAGTTTCATGGTGTGTTATGGTATCTATTTCCTTGGAGACAGAAACTAATCATAACTGCAGTAATCAGGACCATTTGCCTCAAACAAATGCTTTAAATATAAATCAAGACTCTCTTAGAGTCTTAGAAGACTCTAGAGAAGTCAGGAGTTCTCCTAACAGAATATCTACCACATTTAACTCCAGTTCTCTCTCTCCAATTCTCATTTTCTATGTTTATAAAATTTTCCTTACCATTGGAAGCAGCTATATAGTTTACATCAGCTGATTTTGTACTTCAAAAAATGGATTTTACACTCTTTTACAGTACATATATTAATACTACTACATTCAATATTTATTTTCCTGTTCTAGCTGCTACAGCACAACTCCTTTTATTACATGAATGTTGAAAAATGTTATTTATTATGTTATATATTAGTCTCTCTGAAAGATGAGACAACTACCTGTTCTTTTGATTCATGTATTAGGAATCACAGATCAGCTACTTGTCCTTTATCATAGGACAAATACCCTGCTTCAGTATTAGAGTGTTTAAATACACTGAATTTCATTTGTCCTTTTTGCTACTCTAGTATGAACTCTCTCTGTAATTCCATGTCACCCTTATTTCCACGACCCTGAATAACTTCCTATCATTAGCAGAAGTTATTCTTTTTGCTATCTACTCTCTTTGCCAGATAATTTATAACATTAGCAGTGTATTGAACAGCACAGATTCCAGGATGAATACTCATACAAATACAGAAAACTATTTTATCACCGCTCCCTTTTTCTGGTACCCTCCATTTCAAATTAATTTCTCTGTCCAAAGATCTTCATTATCTTACTGTAGACTACAAGTTAAGAACCTTTAACAAGAGCTTTGTCTAACCATGTCAACTGCATAACCCTCTTGTCTATCCGTACTGTGACTCTTTTGGAGAAATCAGGAGTGCACCATCAAGCCTGCGAGTTCTGGAGCTCTTTAGACTCATCCCAGAGTCACACCCTCCTTCCCAACTGCCCCCTAGGGAAGCAGTCCCGGGCAGTATGTTATATGCCACAGATAGGCCACTGGTTTCATTCTCATGTCATTCATGAGGAAGACCCCATTTGACCTGGGGGGCTGCTCACTCCCCTCACCTCCAAACTCTTAACCACCTCTTTTAAGGCACTTTCCTTTTGCAAGGGAGCAGAGCTGGACTGAACTTGCCCCACCTCCTACATTGTGAACAGTTACCTAAAAGCATAGCTCTTTTTGTTCTGCAACCTTATTTTCTTCAAGTGCCACTTTCATATATTAATCAGTTTCTAGTATTACAGAAAGCTTCTTGTTTCTGATGCTTGAAAAACAGGCTTTAATAGCTTTCAGGCACCTTGTAAATTGTTTCCCAGACTCTTGGTTTGGCCTTTTCTTTGGTGTTTCCAGATTAAGCCTACCAGAACTTACCATACTTTCTATTCCCTATGGTGGGCACCATTTGAACTTTATGAGGGAAGGTTATCTTCCTCTTTCTGTACTTCCATTTATTGTACCATCTAATCACACAAACTCTCTTGATCTTTCATGGAAGTCAACCACTTGCAGGTTACGTGGCGATTTCAAGGCTTCAAGATAAATCACACCACTCTCAGCTGCCCCTTTCCATTTCCTCTTAGAGTTAAGGAATATTCTTACACACTTCCCAGTTGGGGGTGTGTGGCTTCAACACAACGGCAAAGGACTTGTTTTGGACAGATGAAACATCCCTGCAGGAATGAAATACAGTCTGACTGCTGTTAGAGTAATTCCTCGATAGCTGCATTTCCCATATCTTAATTCAGGTTCAGTACATAACTTAGGACAAGTCAAAACCACTTTTCCTTGCAAGATCTCCAACAATCTGGTCCGTGATATTTTTGCTGTCTGATGAAAGTGTCATATTGTGTACTGGGATACTGACAACTTCTTATACAAACTTATCACCTTCTCTAAAAGGAGGACCAAACATTTCTTTGGTCTTTCTGGAATCTGTCAGTCTTACAGTGTAATTTAAAAGGCACCTCCAGATCCTTCAAATCATATTATTGATCAATAAAAATCACTGTAGGGAATGATTTTATTGTGACCTTGAGGGGACAACAAAGTTCAACTGGGGACGATGTGATTGTGTGTATGTGCATATATTTACATATTAATGCCAGAGCACAACAGCAGCCTGAAGTGAAAGCTCTATCACCCCCCTTCAGCAATCACAGTTTTTATTTTTGCACTTCTGCAGCTCACTTACGTGCTGCATTCTCCACTGTAAGTACCTAATTAAAAACGTAATAATTTTTCCCCACTATATACTGCATTAAAAGATTCTTCAGTTTGTGAGAACTCAGCAATGTTTACAAGAAATTAAAACATTCCTTCTGAAAACAAATTCATTTGGGTTAAGTTTGGGCATTAATAAAATTAATTTATTCTTTTATTTAATAAAAGCACAAAAGATGTATGAATAAGATGACTCAGGTCTATTAATATTGTATTTTCTTTATTTTATTTTAAAAGCATGTCTCCTATTGACATATGCAACTAGAATTAGCTTTCATATTAGAAATATCTAGCTATGGGAAGGTCCACCTCCTTTCAATGTTATCCAGGTCAGTATTGACTGATGGGAAATAATTACTGAAACAGGATGTTTGGAAGTAATAAGTTCCTTATACCAGCAACACTCGTATTATCACGTACATAACTAAGGGACTTCAAGATCAATACACTGCAAACATGTTTAACCTGAATCCTACAAGTATCAGACCGCACTGTCAGAAGGTCACGTCACCCAGCAGAGACAATATGCAAGTCTCTATGTACACATAAAAAAATTCCTTAGGGACAGCTTTATAGAACAAAAAATCCTACCAATAGCCATAAGCCATAAAATATGAATTACTTTTATGCATCTCGATAGCACCCACTGAGATTAAGCTGCAACTAAAATAGCCTGACAGCTCGTCTTAAAAAAAAGTTTTAAAAGTGAAAAAATTCATTGTCTACTGGAATTTTTACAGAATTTCATTTTTCAGACTTTGTTATTCATATGCGTTTAATAATTTCCTCCGTCTCCTCAAGCCATGAGGTAAAATTTGAAGGGATTAGTTGCATCCTAAAAACAAAACAAAAAAACCCTACTCAAATCAAAGCAATTTTAAGTCGAATTGACACTAAAATTAAAGATATTCACAGTCAAATATTGACGTTTATTATGCATCAAAAGTAAAAAATATACAAATATTTTGACAGGATATCTTGAAGCTGAAGAAACTCTGCATTTCATATTTTCAAATATCTGAATCATCAAGGCTTGAATACTGTACTGAACTCTCAGATAGGTAAAAATTTTCAGTAGCTGTTAGAATGTATAAATATGTAGAACTATAATATATTCATTAAACCCCATAATCCTCATCAGAACTACTATTCAGCAATCCATATTAGCAGCAGGAAGTGTTTGCTATACAGAAAATTTCAATATACTTTCCAGATTAAGAAAAATATGTTCTCAGTTGACTAATAAACAAGCTGGGAAAACATTATTCTATTAGATTTTTCAAGCTGCCTTGGTACTGCCAAGTTGCACTGCTTTTTTCCCCTCCTACTTCTGAAGTGCATATTTTCACTTTAAGCATTCCTAAATTCCATATTGATTAAAATAAAATTCCATTAGATTTAAAGCTAAGCCACTCAATAAGCAAGTTGATTCGTTTGATGATAAACACGGGTAATTATATCAGCTTCAACGGAAACTACAGATGCTCTCTAGCCATGAAAATTAGAGAGTAGCTTTAAAGACAAAAAAAAAGTTCAAAAAAGTTTGAAAGTTGACCAAGGTTCACCTATTCCATTTTATGTCTTTAGGTGCTTTTGAAGAATTTTGCCATAAATGTATCTCTTTCTTACCCTATGGGGATAAAGATTTTTTCATTTTAGACAAATGTTTTAACCTAAGTTTACCACGCATTTTTCAAAGAGAACACACAAAAGTTCACCAACTACTGCAGGAAATAGAAAGGAAACAGAAAGGCTGCCAAAGGCTGGTTCACTGGAAATTACCAAGCGTTTGTAGGAGTAAAGGTGTTGCAGAGCACAGGCCAGGGGGTGTGTGCCGTTCTGACACACCAAAGCAGTATCAGACCAAGAAGACAGCAGAGAACTTTTGGCCACATCCAAGGCCTTGACACAAGTCCCATACAAAATCATCCTGTGGTCTTTCTGTGCAGCTAATAGCAAGATCCCAGCTCTGAGGTTTTGAACGTAGGCCATGGGACATTTGATATGGTTCTAAGAATAGGTGAAACTATTCATTACACACACCCTCAAAAACCAAACCACAAAAAATCCAGACCTAAAAAAAACTACAAGATTGCACCCATTCATGAACAAAAGAGGGTTAGAGCTTGTAGTTCAGGACAGAAGACTGAAAGCATATTGTTAATTTATGATGGGCTTAAGTCTAGAATTTAGCAAGAGTATGAGCTAAAATTTAACATACAGGAGTGAACACTACAGGTAATTTATGTTAAATTCACTCTGCTTCAGGGGCCAGCTAACCAGGACACAGCGGAGGTGTAGGACAAAAGTTGAGATTTTCTGTTGGCAAGGAGTCAGAAGAACTCCTCTTATTCCCAAAGAGGCAATAAAAAGGTATTTTACCCTATAATAATTCCTTCTGATTAAGATAGTATGATCAGGCTCTATTAGCTTGCTTTTTTAATACAAAATACTCTAAACAGTTTGGCACTGAACCTTTGCTCATGCTGAGGTTCTTACTCAAAGATGCTTCAAACCCTCCTTGAAACTTCTGTATCCATGTTCAGAGTAACAGGTCAGTTCTCTTAAATGTAATGTTTTTAAAACTTAAATTTGACTTTGCTATCTATTCTTCCTCCCCATTTACACTTCATTTTCATTACTAGTCACAATAACTGTGTACAGTCATATAATCAGAAAATTAAGGCAATATATGCCTCGGCTGTATTGTACTGTTCTTTACTATTCATTATAGTGCATATTTTGATACCTCTATCTATTTAAATAGATAGAGACAAATTTAGTAATACTTTATCTATTGCCATGGACACCTATTCTCTTTGATAATGGTTTCTTGAATGCTGTGGGTTCCTATCTAAACAGCTGGAACTCCTCAATATGACATAGTTGCGTAAAATTACTTTTTATCTTTAATCTGAAAGCACAAAGGAAATAAAATCACTGGGGTTAAAATCAAAATTGTTAGTTCTCGTGATTTGCTCTAAATTAATTCAAAGGAGGAGGAGAATGAATGATCCCTTTTCAGGGGTTGGGGATTTTCCCTTTCAACTTGCATGGGAGAAATACAGAGATCTTTTGCAGTATCAAAGGTAGTAAGTGGGCCTTTTATAAAACTATTTTATTAAGATTTAAAAACAAGTTAATAATAGAACAATATTTTGCAACCAGAGGTCAGGAATGGTTTCACAAGGGGCACAGGAGGGAGGGGAAAGAGTAGGAAATAAAATAAGAAATGCTTTTAAAAAAATGCATTTGGTTGAGGAGACAAAAAAATAACCTGGATACTACAGTGGCATCTGCATCTTCATCAGTGTGTAACACGATTTTGAAAGGCTAGCATTCTTTACCTATGAAGTACGGTAAGTCCCTTCTACCAGACCTTTCTGATTTCCATTGAAATGCCTTATTTAACTTTCTGGAGCCCCTGCAAAAGTGTGCATGTAGGGTAAGTATGTGGGTCACAGAACATACTGATGTGTAGCTTCAGTACTCAAACACTGAAGAACCTGAAGGACTAATTTTTTACTTGCCTTTAATAATAAAAATATAGGACAATATTTCATTAGAATAAAATCTGTTTGTGTTCATACTACACACAAGTATTGACAATTAAAATATGAGTACTGTGCCAAGCTTTTCTCCTAATAGACTATTTATTTGGTATGTGTAACACAAACCAAGCAAGAATTCCTATGAAAAAACAGAATAAACAGAGTATTTTAAAGCAAATGCTGCCTGTAGAGTTCTACATGACAAATCCAAAACTGCAATATTTACAAGCAGCCACTCGTTGCTGAAACAAGGGCATTAGTTATAACATGGCAATTGCAGTAGAACATCTGCATACCACCTCCATAAGGCACATATACATTCGGTATATGTATATATACTGAATAGCTCAGCACCTGAACCTGTATTACACAATGTCATGTGCATTTCCAGACGGTGGAACTCTTACAAGAAACAAGAAGGTGTTTTACTTTTAATTTTTTAATATTAAACCTCAGCCAGGGCCTGATCAGCTAAAATGCTTCCCCAGTGTGACTATTACAGGTTGTTTAATTACCTAGGATAAACATCTGCTTAAAGAATTGCCTTACTTATACTTAATAAATAACACTGCTGCTTAAGTTTATAATTCCCAGTTCTCAAGTACTTCACACTGCTCACATACCCAAACCTGCAAAACAGTCCCATCACTGAAGTTCTCAAAGTAACAACCAGCATAAAAGATCCCGACTACTAGATCAAATTAACAAGGGGAGGCAAGTTTTTACTTTTAAACCCCATGCTAGTTACAAAAAGAAACCAAATGAATCGTAAACAAAATAATTTACTCAGCATGCAATTAAAAGAGCCAACGTGAAAAAGAGATGCTCTCAAAGGTGACACTGGAATTCCCAGAAAGCAGCACCCCAAAACAGACACAGGGACATACAATGCCAAAGTTTGCTGCCTCTCTCTCAGTACAGGCTGAGGAAAGACTTGCATAAATATTACCATACAATTCCCCAGGTCAAGACAGTACAGTTACATACAACTGCTCTTTGAAGGACATCCTAAAATGACATGTTTTCTGAGTTTTATTTTGTTTACTTAAGCTTAGAGATACCTTTTATTTAAAAACAAAAAAAAGTATCAAAAAGAATTTTTTATGGTTAAGTATTTGTGTGTGTGTGTGATTAACTAATAAACTAACTAAATCAAACCTATGTAGTGCAACCTCCACCAGTACAAATCGCAAATGAGTTCTGTATCTCCTAATGCACTCCACAAGAAATATGCTTTCAGAAGTCTTCCAGGAAGACCGATGGTTAAGAAGAGACTTCAAAAAAAGGAATTCTGCCTGTACCTGTTTATTTGTTGGGTAGATTTTTCAGTTCACTTCTTACAGTCACAGAGACAGACAACAGCTGAAGGGAAAACTCTGCATGTATCTTGTTTTCAGCTTATGCCAATGAGATGCCCACAAGACTCAGAGAGTTGGTAACTCATACATTAAAACCCCACACCCACTAGACACAATTTCTTCACAAGGAAGTTGTTTCCAGAAAGAGAGGGCAGAAGGCTAATACTGTACTGGTCCTTTTCACCCTGCGTATTACGTAGTAGTATTTAGTGAAAATTGATATTCCCTTACAAGACATTACAGATGCGGTGACCAAAGGGGAAAAACAAGAAGTACTTAAAAAAAAATTTACATGGACAGTTTGGAGCAATAAGACCTCCTCTGAACCTTTGACAAGTTTATGATCTCTCAGAAGCCAATCCAAGCAAAATCATAGCACCCTCAACTAGAAAATACTCAGGGAAGAAAGGGATTTACACTGGTTGCTCCCAGACCTGTCCCATCCCATCCCCCCACATCTTATAGCTAATTGACACCAGCAGCCTTCTGGCAATTCTGTTTATTACATTTGCACATGAGCTTTATAAATTTCAAAGCTTCTTGTGTTCAGTAATATCACTCTATTCATGCATTCACCTACTGTTTTCTCTCCTAGTGAGGGTAAGCTCATCTCCCAAACTGTAAATCCATGAAAGATACATGCAAAGTTGAAACAACAGTTTCAGTTGAGGTTTTCTCATAAATACATTAGCCTTTGTAAGAGCATATTTATCCACAAATGCATATATATGTACAGTAAACCAGAAAGTGTATAGAGTTGTTGTTTAGGTCGCAAATTATTCTGTGAGAAGTGTCAAATGACTTATTGCACACATTTCACACTATGATCCAAAACTCAGTAGAATCATCTGGGCTTTTTTACCTCTTCAGTGTATCAGTAGAAAACTAGGAGACAAAAGACAAGGTGTGATCCCATCATTCAGAAGTTACACATATTTTCTTCTGCCTGTCATGTCATGGCTAGGCTTTGCGAACGAAAATTTGGGGAGGGCTCTACCCACGTTTGTTGCAAGCGCATTGGTGGCTAACGAGGCCAATACGAGACAGGCACGTCCGGTTGTAAAAGGCACAGCAGAAAGACTCCTCAGGTGGTATATACTGCAAGGCACGATTCTTTCTGCATTGTCTTTTCTCCTCAAGAGTGATCCTGCGTGTGTTCTCAAAAGCCTCAGCAGTGTTATAGATGGTGTGTCTCCAGACCTCCCGACTGGAGGCCAGAGTAGACCAGTTATGGTGATCAATATGGCCGAGGCTGAGATGTTGTTTCAGGGAGTCCTTGTATCTTCTCTTTGGGGTTCCTCTCTTGCGGCAGCCGGTGGCAAGTTCACCATAGAGCAGGATCTTAGGGAGGTGGTGGTCCTTCATCCTTGAGATGTGCCCTGCCCAATGCAGCTGTGTTCTCAGTAATATGGCCTCAATATTTGTGATTGCTGCTTGTTCTAGAACAGATGTATTGGTCACATAATCTGACCAGTGGATGTTTAGGATTGTGCAGAGTGGGGAGCTTCAGAGCACACAGAGATTTGCCGTTCCAGGTTTGGGGGAGGGGAAGGGTGTCGAGCGGGCTTCTGCCTGTAGTGAAACAGGTATATCACTCCTCTTCAGATATTTATGAAATAACTATTTCTGTCTATGGTCAGAATCCACTCAATGTTTAACACTCTTAAGGAAGTCTTTATGACTTAATATAACATAAGAGAAGGCCCCTGGACCTCATGGACTAGGGCACTGCTGCCACTGACATACTACCCCTAGCCTAGAAATATTTATTTGAAGTTGTAAAATATAGCTGGAACACAATAAATAAAAGGAAAGAGGAGGAAGAAAGTTCAAGATCTGTATCATCTAACAACAATGCTGATGGTCTTCTTGAGTATTTTCTCTAGTCAAATCAAAAATTTTCATGTGAAATTATCTTGGTTCCAAGCCTTTTATAAATCCTTAAAATTACTAGTTAAGGATGCCAGGGGTGGGAGAAAATAAAGCCCTCAACAGCAGTGCTAACAGGAAAAAAAACTTGTGGAGTTAAATGTAGCCTGTTTGGTTTACTTTTTGGCTTCAAGTGTTCAATGTACGATATGAAGAGCCATTAGAATCATGAAACATGGAAGTTATCTTTCTGACCCACTTCTGTGTAACATTACACTACACAATGGCATAAGGGCAACAAAAAGAGTCAAGCCCTCTCTTTGTCAAGGACTCTGGTTCATTTTGTATTTGTTAGTAGGCTCAATAAATATTTGAAACACGACTGGAAAACTATGCTATCAGTCTGACATTCTTCCCCACCCTTTTGTCCCGCCCAAACAGAGGAGACTGGCAGGGGTTATTGTTTCTCTGCACAGTAGAGCAATGGGAATTAATGCCATCATTGCGCTGCACTTGGAACAACTTTATTTCAACTTTTTTTTCTTCACACTCTTTAACATCAATACAACACCATTATTGCAGACTCTCTACTTAGCATACAAAACTTTTGCCAAATATTCTCATTTATTACCATCATTTATTTTCAATTATGAACTGTTAAAGCCACAGATATACAGCATAAACTTTTGCCTCTCTATTAACAGTGAACATACTTCACTTTCTGCAAGATTATGCATGTCAAATATTTCTACTTGCCAAACACAAATGCAATAATTGCATCCAAGCCTGTTCCATAGAATGGTTTGGACAAGTGTTCCCAAGTTCAACTGAAAACATGTAGGTTTTAAAAACACACTGCATGGGTGGCATCATCTGGAGCAATAAGTGTTCAACCTGTACACTCGATCCATTCCCAGACAGCAACAACTAAGTATAAAACAATAAAATTCCACAAGCAGGAACGCAACAACTTTCTCCTGCAGAAGTGCTGCAGCAAAAGGAAGATTACAAAGCAACGCCCATGAGCTGCTACGCCAGGTTGTGCAGGGTAGAAACCATAATGCAGCAATTTCCATTAGCATCATTGCTTGCACACATCTTGCAAGAGCAGAGCCTCTCTCAGTAGTTCACAAGGACATTTTGTAACTTGTTCAGCAACTGAGATATGTCCAGCTTCCATTCCTCCCTCTTCCTGCTGCTATTCTACAAGCTGATGAGGGAGATGCAGGCAAAAAAGTGGAAGCTAGTACAAAGGATGGTAGTTTACACTGAGAAATACAATGCATAGTCTGAAAGGACTTTTAAAAAACCCTCATAGTACAAAATGACAGTGAATATACATAATGCAACTTACATCACTAATCCAGAGCACTGTTCACCTGTAGTCTTTAACTGTGTTTCATAAGGAGGGAGGATTTTTATGGAAATAAGAATGACAATGCTTTAATCTGGCCCAATAGCTTTATATTTTACAAACTAGGGGTACTAGCAGTAGACCGAAGAGGAAAAAACCTTTAAACCGAACTACACTACTAGACTGCTTGTGCCCTTTAAATGAAGCATGGAAAGTTACATACAAACAAAACATGTGCAATTTCTCTAGTTTTCTCTCAATTTCTTCAAAGTAGGTTTTCTTTAAACTTATTTGTTCTTCTAAATCTGTTTTGTTTCATGCAGATGCTAATTTGTAACTAGAAGTATCTGGAAATGTTACAAATGAGCAAAAACTTAGTTGAAAGCAGCATAAACATACCAATGAGGAAAGATTATGATAGAGACAGCTGAAGAGTAAGGCAGGAGAACTACCTAAAATTTGCAGGAACAAAACCCCCAGTAAAACCAAACCCCCTAAACCTTACCACAGGAATACCTTCACAAGGTATGGGACTGCAAACTATTATACTAATATGAAATGTTTGCAAAGCTTAAGTACCTAATTCATTCATCCATCTTCTCCATGGCAAATAAATGTACAATTTAAGATTTAGTCAAACTGTGATTGTTTATGTTTTCCTGTTATGGTGGGAGCTAGTCATGCTTTTTTACAAATAGTCTTGAATAATTTCAACTTGTTCTCCACTCAAGTAAGTGCAACAGCACTTAGTTGTCTATGAGCCCAAGTGCTCAGGAAGGATACTGAAATGTCTGTTCTGCATTGCTTTTTAAGTTTTTCCTTGAAATATAAACACTTGCTGTAGCTCATACTTTCTCCAGAAACTTGATTTGCAACTGTTATCTGAGATTAATATGTAGCTCTACACTTTTTTCTGCAAGGACAACTGTCTTTTTAAGAGATAAAATTCCTGCAGCAGGCTACAGGAGACACACTGTCCTCATCATGATGCTCTTAATATCAAATGACTGCAAGAAGACACTTTCCACGAGGATAAATGGAAAAACCTAAATAGTTAGAGATGCAAGAGTAGGTTACCTAAACCAAGATGATGCCCAAGTAGATTATGAAAGACAACAAGCATTAGTACAAATCTGTACTGAAACACTTTCCTCTGCCTCCCAAATATGAACATCCTCCCAAATAATCACAGGGTATCCTGATTTGAAAGGGACCCATAAAGATCACTGAAACTAACTCCTATAAAATGTATATTTAGCAATTCAACAAATTTAGTCACCAGCTGCCAATAAATACCATCATTTGAAGATCAAAATCCCATCCTGAATTGATTAGATGCTGGAAGACTCATATTTTATCCTGTTAATCTTCAACTTCCCTATGAACAATGCAGCTTAGCTAAATACAGAGGCGTGCATAGCAGGTTAAACGCTAATGCTCATGCATACTAACAGAAGTATAACAGACAGTGTTTGACAGATATTAATTGTTATGAGATTTTTACAGAGATTCCAGCATCAGTTTTATGGAAAGGCTCTCCTTTTCAACCTAAAGTCTACCAATCTCCAAAAACCCCCAAACCACCACAAAACTATGAAATATATTGATCTCCATTTTTTTCCTGTTTAGAAGAGAGAAATAGAATGCTGCAGTTTAAAAAAAGAAAAAGAAAAGGTCAAATATCAGTCTGAATTTAAATTTAAGTATAAATTTTCTAAATTTAAGTATTAACCTTCATTCTGCCCTCTCATTCCTGCATCTCATCTAAATTAGGAGACACAGATCATCACTATAAAAAATGGAGCTCCCAAGTCCAAAAATCAGTTAATTATTTCAGATTGCAAAACACATGATCTACTATACTAATTAAATACTGTAAGGGCTCTTTTATTGGCATTTACACACAACCCTATTAGTTACTGCACCTCTCAGTTGAAAACCCAAGACAATGCAATTACAGACCAAGGCCAGCTCCACACATAATCCCAACAGTGGCTCAACACAATTACACTTCTAAACCTCACATCTGAAACTTCTCTCACTTTCAGCGTGGTGTAAATACACATCACCCTGTCAACAAGTATGTAGGGTGACCATAAACAAAACAATTTCAGCAAAAGGGGCTGTTATTAATGCTCTTGGACAACTGGAAGGATGAGCCAAGCTAACAGGAGGCCACATTAGTTTTGCTGGGAGGCTTTTGCCTCAGCAGAATCCCTGCAACAGAACGACAGTCTTGTCAATGTTGCTTAAAGTCAGGCTCCTCCTCTCTTCAAACTTTCCTCAAGGAACATCACAAGATAGGGGAGGGTATCAGCTTTGCATTGCAAGGTGTTCATAGTGGGGGGGCTACAGGGGTGGCTCCTGTGAGAGGATGCCAGAAGCTTCCCCTATGTCTGACAGAGCCAACACCAGCCAGTTCCAAGACAGATCCACCTCTGGCCAAGGCCAAGCCCAAGCCCATCAGTGACAGCAGTAGCACCTCTGGAATAAAGTATTTAAGAAAGGAGGAAGCTGCTTGGAATAACAGCAGTGAAGAGAGGAGTGAGAGTATGTGAGAGAAACTACTCTGCAGACATCAATGGCAGTGAAGGGGGAGGAAGTGCTTCAGGTACCAGAGCAGAGATTCTCTGCAGCCTGCAGTGAAGATCATGGTGAGGCAGGCTGTGCCCCTGCAGCTCCACACTGGAGCAAATATTCACCTGCTGCCTGTGGAGAACCCCATGCCAGAGCAGGTGGATGCCCAAAAGAGGCTGTGACCCAGTAAGAAGCCCATGCTGGAGCTGTGGACTCTTGCAGAAAGGAGCCCATGCTGGAACAGGTCTGCTGGCAGGACTTGTGACCCCACAGGAGATCCACAAGGGGAATGCTATTTTAACTTAGTAGGGGACCTATCTTCCCAGAACACACAGATCCTCTAATACATTAGGACACAGACTAATGTAATTAACAGACTACTGTAATTAGTTCAGCAACCTCCTTACCCTTTCAGAATAAGGGACATGTCTAATTTGTCCTGCTTCCCAGATGCACTCCCATCCTAGGTGGATAATCACTCACATACTTTTTCTGCTTCTTGAGTCAATAAGACAATCCCTTACATTGTAGAAACTACTGCTTTGGCTGCTTTTCACACCAGAAGCAGGCTCCCAAGCACAACTGTGAGCTCAGTGAACAGACAACCAGCTGGAAGGGGAAAAATACGAATAACAGCTTCAAACCATCTTTGAAGACTGCTAGCATTAACTTCATTCATGAGCTGAAGCCTTAAGTACAAGCAGAAACTGGGGGACACAATGGCCCGTGGAATCTCCGCAGGCACAGTTGATAGCAGTTCATCAAGAGAGCACAGTTCTGCTGTGAGACTACAGGCTCCTGCAGAAGCATTTTTCTTCCATGTACTGAAGTGCCTTAAGATGGTACTTGAAAGCTTGACAAACACAAACTATTACAGCTTGAAGAACCTGGATAATCTGAGTATTTCTTTTAGCTTTCTGAACAACTACATTGCCTAGCTTTCCATGACCTTTACACGTTCCAAAAGCTTTATAGCTGACAGACTTCAAAGCACAAGTATCTAAGGGTATTCATCATTATTATTCCAATACTTTGTCTGTTTGGGTATGCTGTCACTATTTGTCATCCTGAACAGTGTGAGAAATGGTTATTAATACAAACAGACACCAAAAAAGTTTCACATTTCTGCACGTGCCTATTTTCATATTACTCAAGCCAAAGTATTTCCGAATGTGGTCTCGCCATGAAGGTCCAGTTTTGAAATCATGACAGGTATTATTTAGATCTATTAATACCATAACAGTCCTTATTATACTAACAAAAGCTGCCTTTCAAATTTACTTCGTTCAAGAAATGCTGCAGCATGTACCTCTGTAAATTATTATTTTCCTAATATAAGATGAATTTAATTATTAATAACACCACTTCTAGTTATGCCTCCCATGTACAGTTGTTCTCCATCAAGAGCATTACTCTGAGTTACACAATACTTCACAAAATGTCTGTAAAACACTTAGAGGAACTCACTCCAGCTCAGGATTTACTCAAACCATGAGTAGTTTTGACTTACCTTCTGAAGCTGCATTCATGGAGTTAGTTGATGTGTTCTGATAATTTGTGTTTTTGTTATATTAGGCATCTCTTCTATCACAGTTGGATTTAATACTAGTAAAACTATAATTCAAATTATAATTTTCTGCTTAATTTGGTAAATAACCTGGCTCAAATACTTTAATTTTTTAAAGTAAACAAAATAAAGAACAGCCTTGGCAAAACCCTAAAATAATTATAATCAATTTTCAAAGTGGCTCTGCCAGAGGGATTGCTCTCAACAGCTCCAGTCCATCACAATCTTTAAAAAAACCAGCAAAGTTTAATTTCCCCATCACTTTGTGGCATCTTGAGTTGAACTTAACCACACAATTACTGTAAGGAATTGGCATTTTCTCTACAGTCTGGGAAGATTTAACATTTTTAGCATATGCTTCCTCAAGTAGATTTAAGTTCTAACACATCCTACAATTTTTCTTTAAACTTACAACAAAGATATCATATCCATACACTGAGAAAGAATCAGGGTAGCCTATGAAACACAGCTAAGCAAACCCAAGTTTTAACTTCTGACCATTTTATTTACCTAAAAGGAACCTGAAGTCAGAAACTAAAAGACATCAGGAGCTAAATACTGCAAAGAAGTTTCTAACAATTTCAAAAAGACTCTTGAAAGAACATAATTTCTTTCCACTGCTTAAAATGGCCACCATAACTTTTGTTAAGCCATGGAATAAGCAGTATAGACAAAACAATGAGCTATTTATGCAGATAATAACCAAAATGCAAGTCAACGAGAAGAGACTAAAAACAGGTGAAGCCCCTTTGGATCAAGCCTTTGAAGAGCTCTCCATCTAATTCTAGAGAAAGTCTTTCAATTTGGCCTTAAATAGATACGTGGAACTTCCTCAATTATCTATTCCACTGCGAGAAGCTGGCATCTTCACCAAAAAAACAAACAAATAATTCCACATTAGCCTATGAAGTACTTCTAAAAATTATATAAAAATGTCAATCAAAAGCAGCAAGTAATAACCTAAACATTAGATGAGTATGTTCTTGATAAGTACAGAAGGCAGATTATCATTATTGTATAGAATTTTCCAAAGTAATCTGATGCCTAACAGCAATTTGCTGTAAGGGGCTGAATGTTGCTGACAACATTCAGGGGCTACAAATTACCTAATTAGCTCTAAGTTATTGAGTTATATTAGAAGGCAGAGTAAGAGGGAGATGCTCTACATAAAGTATCAGTAAAATTAAAAAACAAACAAACAAACAAACAAACAAACAAAAAACCTCACAAAAATGAAACCCCCAAAAATCCCAAAACCAAACACATGCTCTTCATTCACCAAGAAACAACCTTAAAGCCAGTGCAGCACAGGAGTCAGACACCAGGAGAAAAATGAAGATGAGATTTATTTTTCCTGGACAGATTTTTACTTACTACCGTCCTTTCAGAGTAGCAAGGAAGAACAAGAGTGTAATTTGTGAGGAAACGACAAGTGTTTACTATGAGGAGGACATACACCAAACCTCCAAATCCTTCAAAGTAGACAGTTCCAGCAAGGTTAAAAGCAGTCACCTGTTTCACTTTCTCAGCAAGTTCTTTTTCCACATTTGCATATTAGTGGAGAAAGAATAAAAAGACAGGTGGAAAAATGACTAACAAAAGCAGTAGTGAGATTCAGTGTGGAAATACTGAAGTGGTTAGATAGAAAAAGCCAGGCTTCCTCACAGCTAGGTAAGTTGAGCTCAACTTCTACACCTTGTGAAATTTCTTGAAGACTGTAATATGAGACAGGCATTCATTTCTTCAACCAGGCAGATCAAAGTGACTAAAGATAAGTTGGTTATGCTTATTTAAAAAGAATGTTTATTCTTTGATACCACATATCCTTCAATCCTCTGAGACAGGATTATACAGGAGAGGGAAAACCCCTAAGTCCTGCTCATGGTTTGACCATGCTTTCACAAAACTGGCTGTGGTATGCTTCATCCTTCAACTTCTCAGTTTCAATTGTTCAACATTATATACATCATGAATTAACCTTTTTCAACATCAAAAATATAACTTTTACTTTATTCAACATGAGAACAAAGGTAACTTGACTGAGGATTTTCTGAGACATGGCCACGACTTTCATACCTACTCACTCAAGATGCAAAGGCTGCTCTGCTTAATGCATTTAAAAGAGCCACTGTAAACTTAAACTCAGGTTTAAGCTGCTGTACACTCAGGTGTGTACAGCACCTAGCTGAACTGAGATAGGCTTCTATCACAGCAGAAGCCAACAAGCAAAAAAAGTGTTATCCTCCCTCCTCAGGAGCTGCTCGGGTGCAGCAACCAACTCACCAAGCTGAATGACTACAGGTAGCTCTGAGAAGCAGACATATTAAAGCAACACCATCCCTTCTTAAACAGACACACACAGATATTCACATAGTGCTTTACAACTTGCAGGCCCATACATTGAGACAGGTAACATAAAACCCCCTCAAGCTACAGTTATTCAGTCCCAGAAGCATCTGATTGACACAGTAGTATGTGAGGAACACAACCAAAAACTGCAGGGAAAAAATATTAAATCTCATTTTATTCTGCCATAGAAAACCCAGATCTTCAGTGCACCTGGAACCAGCTTTTCTAGAAAGGCTCAAAGCTGCTTTAACAGGTATTAAAGCGTTTTATGTGCTACAGATCTCACATCTTGTAAAATGCAAGCGATAAATAGAATGTGTATTACAAGTATTTACTGAAAACATCTCTAATCCAAAGACTCACTTAAACCATACTGCATGAGCAGCTTGCCTGATCACTTAAAATGTTTTACACCTTCCACAGCCTTCTAGGCTTCTAGATCTTGTGTGCTTTACTTTTAGATTCAAGAGAAGGTCTTGCACTATTCCCTAGAAGAGAATAAAGGCTTCAACATGAAGTCTATCACAAGCTGAACAGAAGGATTACAATAGTGAAGAGTCACAAGGGGTACAAATATCCCATATACTTAATTTTCCCATCATGATTTGTTTTGCTATACAAGGATTCTCAGTGTAACAGAAAATACAAAAGTCCTTTGTGCAGAGGGCAAGTGTAGCTGAAATAGTGCCAAAAAGACTGACATGCTTTTTGCTCCATCTGCCTGCTAAAAACCACAGGAGCAATCAGCCAGCTGTCTCTGCTGTTGATCTCTAATATACTGAAGTTCCTGAAAGACTCACAAAAGTCCCCAAACCCGTACCCACATGCAAAACCACAGCAAAGATAATGTAATGCTGTTCTCCAGAAGAGAGTGGAAGACAGAGAAATCAACAGGAAGATTGTAAGAAAATCAAGCAATTTTTTTTTCTTATCGTTTAGCAAGGATGAGACGGAGCCTTATATCCTGCTACAGTAGCAAGTTATGGTCCCAGCAGCAACTCAGTGTTTGACTTGCAGCGGCAGTACTCTTACAGTCAAGGAGATTCAGTGTGCCTATATCACCACATTAAGAAAACAACACATGCAAATCACTGTTTTAAGAAGCAATTATCTCATGGGCTTTTGGTAAATGCTGCCACTTTATCAGCGAACTCTAAACCAAACAAAAACCAGTATACAGGGTGTGGGGAGAGGGGGAGATGCCCACAACAGAAACGTTACTGTCACCTTTTCGTTTTGCAATACAGCAGTGCATTAAACAGGATAAAGCCTAAACAGACATAAACGAAAAGGAAATCTTACAAATGTATTTAGTACCACCTCTATAAAACCATATTAGTCTAGTCTGTTTTCATCTGCATAAGTGAGAGATATACTTAGCCACTGGAGGGCTCTTAAATCTGAAGATGTACATATTGGTGTTCCACTCCAAGTATTTTTTACTTACTTTCTCAGAACTGAGAAGAACAAACTGTCACCCTTCAACATTTAACACTGCTATCACACTTTGATCTCTAACCTATATACATGCTTTGCTTTTAAATACCCTAATCTCCCCAAAAATTCAGAGTTGTGTGTCCCAGTATCATGATAGGTGGGGCTTTTTTGTAACATCATCCCCTTCATCCCCTCAGGTTCCTTATTTTTTAGCTGTAGTGGTTTCAGACTCTTTGCCACCCAGTTACTGGAAATCAAATTTCTTCTTGGCAGGATGTGCCACAATTACATGTTCCAACACAGAGGCTTGCTCATTCTACTAGTGATTAGAACTGACTCTCCGATATTTAATACAGAGAGCTTGGGAAAGCCTCAGAAGGAGCTCTATTTTAAATTATATGTTCTAAACACATATTGAGACAGAAGAAATAAGACATAAGACACCCTTGCCATTGATATTAAAAGTAATTTTCAGGCATTCTTTAGGCAAAGGATCACCCGAAAGAATGACATGTTTTAGATAAAGAAACTGAAGGTACCTATTTTGATACTGCTCCTGAAATGTTATACATGACTTGCAAAAACTGGGTAAGAAATTAAAAGACAACATACAAGTTAAAAAACCACAACAAACCACCAAAGCAAACGAAACTGAATGCTATCAACTGTGATTTCAAGTTTGGTAGTAATACTTCATTTACTTTTTGCTACAAATGATGTTTCTTTATACCACCAAATGTGACAAAAACCTTCTCTCAATTCAAGAACAGCCTGTCTCAATTAGCAGCACAATTAGAAGTACTGGATACCTTTTTCCTTTTCTAAGTTCTCTGCTTCATGGCAGGGTTTGGGGTTTCAGGTTTTTTGGTGAGTGTTTTGGTTTTTCTTTTGTTTGGGTTTTTTGTTTGGTTGGTTTTGGGGGTGGGTGTCAGGCCCTGAATATGCTTCTGCCCTGAAACTTAGAATCATAGAACAGATTGGGTTGGAAGGGGCCTTTAAAGGTCAAACTTCCACATGTGCTGCTATTGCCATCCCTCCCATGGTAGAACAAAGTATTTTATTGTGTCTGGCTGAAGATTAAAAAAAAAAAAAAAGCATGACTATAATAATAGAGAAAAGTATGTATATATAATAAGAGAGAAAAGAGAAAAATAAGAGAAAAGAGAGTATGTATGTCTCATACTTCCAATGCAGAGGAAATATTTCTGAAGTGGACTAAAGTCTAGCTGAAGGAGTTTAGCACTTGCTTAAGTTTTCAGTGGGTGCTTTTCTGCTCAAAGTCAAAACTCGGAAGTTGCTTCAAGTAAGCACGGTGTGTTAATTAGTTTTAAGCAGGTCATAAAAGAGTCATAGTTCACATACAAAGTAATTTAACCATTCACTAAAATCCTATTCAACAGGCAATGAAGCCTAACAAACTGCTTCTTCCAGAGGTCTAGCAAAGACAAGTTCCAAACACTCCTGAAGTGAAAATGTATGCATTGACCTTTGTTAACAAAATTCGTCCAACATGCAACTCGCCAAACTGATTTCCCCACTTTAGCTGCCCCCCAGCAAATGGAGCATTAAAAATCACTGTCAGAAAACTTAAGTGAACTTCTCCACAACTTGTCCAACCATAAAACATATTTTCAGGAGGAGAAGGAAACCATCATTAACAGTTAACAATTACAAAGAATTACTGCCAATCTAAATGCATTAAGCCAGTCTCGAGTCCATAAAAGTCATCTAACATCTCTCTCCCCCAAAAGAGGGGAAGCAAACGAATTGAAGAGGAAAGGATGGGAGTAGACAAGACATACAGGGAGAGACTCCCTTGAACATAATAAACAGTTCTTAGATTTTTGAATCATACAAATCCAGTTACTTTAATACTGTTGACTATGACAAGTGTTAAATCTTAAATTTGTCCACTTGCTAAAAATCTCATATTAATATTTTATTCTGTTACGTAATGCTTCCTTCACACAAAGCAAAGTTCCAAAATCTTATACCTTTATGTAATACAGAGCTTACAATCCCCATCCTCAACCTTCCCCCACATTTCACATTGAATTAAGATGAAACTAATGTACTCATCCTACAGGACAGAGTCTGCCATGTCTCCTTTCATGCCTGCTTCCCTGTGCACTCTTTTCACTTAAGCCCATCTCCCTGCTCTAAAAGACAACTCAAGGCCATTTCGGGCTGAATCTACTCTGAAAAAAAAAAATCTCCAAGGAAAATTTTCCTACTTTTCTTCTTCACTCACTGTATGAGACAGGACATAAGCAGCTGAGGAGAAGATGAACTTACAACAAACTAATAGTTACACAGAAACATCTTCAGCCCAGGTAAGTGCAAGGTAAAATTGTTAAAAAGCACACAATACATGTTTTTGGGAACGTAGCTCCTTCTTCCACTGCTTTTCTGGTCACCCCCAATTAAATCACCTCTTCTGTTGCTCTTTGACTAGCATAATGTCAAACAAGGCTCTCAGAGGAACACTGAGACTTCAATAAAGCCTAGAGCCTCTCAAGACAGTGTTTATTGACAGTTACATGAATACTTTCCTTTAGAGTTTTGATGTAGTCATAATGCCTAGCATCATTTCTTCAATGCATCAGGGAGACAGGAGGTCTTTACATGACAGGAAAACATTTTGGTTTTTGTAAATTAGTTAGACTTACTTCTTCTTTTGAAGGATATGATTGTTCTGATGTATTCTTGTTGCAATAGTGTGTAACTCTCTTAAGAGACTTAAGAATATGAAAATGCTTGGCTGGAGATCAGCTTACTATTAGCTAAAAACAAATGACAGCATTCAAATATTAAACTGTGAGGTTTATTAGGGAAAAACACAAAACCAAGTTGGGCCAAAAAGGTCTTATTCCAACACTATTAATTCTTGCTCAGGGTTGCTCTTTCACACTCAGGCTTTACAGTGTATGTTGAAACACTTTATAAGTCCCTGCATTTGTATGGAAGTCTTTTCATTCTGTTTTTGCCAGCTACTATTCCCTCAGAAAAAGCACCACACCAACCACCTGTATTTAAAGTACCATTTCTGATAACTCTTCCTCATTTTCTTATGCTCCTTTTATAAAAAACAACTTATAAATAATTTTTTTCCCTTGAATTAAAGCACAGCCTTAAGTCATGTCATCTCTCCTGCAACTAGGCTGGTTCCCAGAAGCCTGAAGCTTCAGGCCTTGGACATCTCAACTCCATAAACTCCCCCATATTAGCTATGTCTGCCAGCTGCTCTTCTCTTTTCATATATAAAATAATCTTTAGGCAGCATATGGCCTTGACTATGCGTGTATGTTCTGGCAGGTTCAGGCTAAAAGGGTTACAGGCCATTTGTCAAGCTGTATCACATTTCCTCCACGCCCTTCCTCTCGTGAGTAACCCAACGCCGCTCACAGCTCGACCCAGACGCCGAAGCACGGCCATGACCGAGTGAAGGCTATTACTTGAACTCGGCGTAATATGCTGGTGCACATATAGTGAGTCACGGCTATTAAAGTCAAGGGCATGACACAGCAGAAGTTAAATTGATAAGGAATTAACATTTAATCAGGCTTGAGGAGAAAAGCCTGGTTCTCCAAACTCACAAGGGGTTCAGCCTTCAGTTCTTGTGTTCGACAAATGCTGGAGCCGCCATGCACCAGCAAAAGTGGGGTCATTCTTCAGATTCATGGGTAAGGAACCCCACACTCCACATGCTCAAGAATCCCGTTCCACTCTGCAGCATGAGATTTGTAACCAAAGGGCTTTGCCATTACAATACAACTAGCCAAGTGATGACCTGCACTGTCTGCCTAAGAAAAGAACAGATCTAATAACATTTACTGGCTTATCTCAGTATCTCCAAATGTGTTACGGGAAAATCAGAGTTTTGTCCATATAAACTCCTAAGTGATTCAGGGAACTTTTACTGCCATAGCTATATCAGTCACAGGTCAAACTGCCATATCTCTTGCCAACACCTTTGGAACCAATGCAATTAGGATGAGTTTCCAGTACACTACAATCTTGCCTTTGGTGTCCTACTTTTTTGGAAGTACAGTAGTGCTCTGGGACAAGGTATCAATGGATGGCTGGAACATCAACTTCATTTCTCCCATCCACAGCTTCACAGACAATTTTCTGTACTTCACAGTTAAATCTTTTTATCAAGCCAAACTTTTTCCCTTCTAAACAGTGCATTTAAAGTAAGTAAATTGCATATAACAGCAGACATCTCTTTTCTTATTCAAAACAAGCAAAATAAATTTTTATATTAACAGAGCAGGTATGACAATTGTGAAAAATCACACCAAAAGCTTTTCGAAGAGAATTCTTCCGTTTCACATAGGTCAGTGAACATGTAATTTACAAGAAGTGCTTCAGTATCATGATAAGAACTTTGTCCACATCTTGGCCAGACACCTTTGGAGCAAAACAAAAAACTACTTCTTAATACATTTAATTATTGTTGAGAAAATTCTGTGGATGCTTCCAAATTGGGGAAAAGGCTTTTAAGTTTCAGAACTTGAAATGTACAGGAATTACACTACAAGAATGAGGAAAACCATTTTGTTTACTTAACGCCTCTAAATTTGATCACTCCTAGATGACTTACACCACCACTGACTGAAGTCATAACAATTAAGTACTACACAGTGCAAGAATATGCTGTATAAATCTGCTTCGCTATCTACACGGGGAAATACGAAATAATTGGTTTCATAAAGCAATTTGTGAACAGGTGGCTGTGTTTCAAAGCTTTTTATCCGAATACAGTGGCAGCCTCATGCTTGAGAAACAGCAAAAAGCCTTGTTTTCTAAACCTTCAGAACACTCCTTTTTGAGTCCACAGAACATATGGCAATACACATGCTGAACAATGAGACATATCAACATGCAGCAACAGATTCAGGGGTTTCATCCTTTTCTACCAGCTTGGTCCTGATTTGTTATTTCAAGTCGCTACATAGCACTACTTGGACAATGCATCTACTTTCCTGATCTTACTGACAGTTAGTTCTGAGATGCCTCAAAAGAAAAGTTTCCTCTCATGGCACAGGATCAAGCAGTTATCTGTAGAAAATACTCTTACCTTGGGACATGCTATTCTTGGAATTGCTTACCCTTTTTCTAATTGAAAGCTATGAGCTTAAATAAAAGTTACAAATTACAAAACTTGGCTTCTGAAGATACTTCTGTGCAGAAAGTTTGTCCAAATTATTAAGTATACCATTAAAAGTATTTATAGCACAACAGAAGAACCAACCACAGGAATGCCCACTCAAGATAAGCCTAAGTATCATTCCTTACACCTCAAGAAGTTAAGAGTTCACCAGCTGAAGTACACATACCTGCACGCACTTGTGATCCTCTCTCTCCTCCATCCACTAACATTCATTAAAGTGGAGCAAGCTGGGGGAAGAGCAGAAAACATCTAGGAGGCCACCTATGTCCAGATTTGTACTGTCTGAAAAACAGTTCTTTGGTGCCTCTTGTGTATGACAAAGAGGCATCCATACAAATGCTACAGAAGTGCCAAAACATAACCAGATCAACTTCTTGGGCTTGCAATTAGAACTGCAATAGACCTCTCTACTGAGACTACTGATGGCACAGCATCACAGAAAACAATTACTGATTTTGCCTGTCTCGCTCCAGGGGTAGACTGGAAGGAAGGAAGTTAACTATACTGGAAGTATAGTTAACTAACATGGGAGAATTGCAACAGTTCAATAAGTCTGGTCATTTTAAACAGAACTTATTAGCGAGCTGCATTACAACCCCCAGAGAGCTGCTAACTCAACAACGTAACAACCTTCAGGTTTGGATCAGTGGAAATACAGCAGCAAAGTTGTGTCGTCATGTTCAAAACATAAATCGAGCTCTTCATTTACATCTCACCTCCATGGATAACAGCGGAAGCTTCAAACAGTGCCTTTGCCATATCTATACCCATATATTTTATTGGCTGTGCTATTTATCAATATAACAATAGCAGGTGGAACTTGGAATGAGAAACCACAAAACTAATATCAGTAACATTTATTTCTAAATGTGAATACCTAGATTCTGAAACCCTGATTTACTGAATTGGAGTCTGAACAGCTTCTTACCACCAGCTAAATGCCACACATCTCACCTTGAAATGTGCTGCAAAACAAACTGCCAGACATGTCTGCATTAGTTTGCTTCACATTTAAATTGGGGCTTTTTTTTTTTTTTATCATTTAGGTTTTGTTTGTTTATTTGTTTGTTTTTGGAGCTCAAAGCTGTAGAAACACTCTTTGTGGGACGTTTTCCAAACTCCTACATATTGTAAGCTTGAGGTAAAAACTGCATTTGTTCCAGCTTCTCATGCTGGTTACACAGGGGGCTGGATCTATGGTAGTACTAACAGTTTTAGGACAAGAAAAGTCTCATCCAAACGAAGCTTTTGCCTCCTTCTTGTCCCTCAACAATCTTTAAGTTCCCAAACCTTGCCTCACAGTTGCCTGTTTTCTACACTGAAAATCTGGTACAGCTCAGGGTATCAAAACTATTGCTAAGCATTTAAAAGAAATTCCTTATGTGTCCTTTTTAGAAGTTACTCCTCAGGGAACACTTTGAACCTACCTAAAAAAACTGTCGGGACTCATTTGTAGTGCTTCACTTGACTAAACTGCTCTGCTAAAGTAAGTGCAGACCATACAGGTTTGAAATGGTCCCTTATCATGGAACTGCTGCTTTGGTGGTTCAGAATAGCCACTGGAAAATAGTGACCAGCTGTCCAGATTCCAGTAGACATCATAGCAGGCATCTTTCCTTACAAAATCGGTTGATATACCTCAAAGGAAATCACTGACAGATACAATAATGTTGTTAACAATTAATTCACTCACAGGACAAGAGAGCCTATGAGTTACCAAGATTGTTATTATTTAATTTTTTATCTTGATGCCAGGGCAGCAGGAACTTGCTGCTGTAAATTGGCAGCAAGGAAACTATTAAATTGCTGAAGTTGTAAACAACAGGTTTCCTTTTTACATTAAAAGAAATCATGCACTTTTCCGAACGCATGAACATTTACCTGTTCAAAGTAACAAGAAGGTACTCAACTAGTTCAAAGAAACTCCTATTACAAAAAAAATAGTTATTTAATACAGATGTCCCTGTCCCTAGCCTTTCACACACAAATATTACACAATTCTACAAGATTGTTACAGGACTGTTCTAGGTCATTACTGACCTTACCAAAAACATTACAAGTTTAACTTCAGTGCACCATCCTAAATTTATACAGATCTTCTACACTTGCATGGCTAGCAGAAGCCTTTTTCCTACTTCACCAGAAATTATGTTCAGAGCACTGCTAGAGCTAAACCTACAGTAGTTAGGTAGGAGTAGGGGAAAGGGGCAGGGAGAAGAGGAAAGAAAGGGGGAAAAAACCTCACACAGGTCTAGAAGCAGTAAGGTCCACTTGGACCCCAAATCCAAAAACCATCCATCTTTCATTACCTTTGGAATATAAACAGAAAATTGTAAAAGAGCATAGCAAGAATGCAAAAACTGAGAGAAAAGAAAAAAAGACACAAAGAAGTAGTAAGTTGACTCTGGAGAATGTTTGGATGAAATGGATACAGTCTGGTTGAAACGTGAGTTGAGTTCTTCTAGCACAGATCATGGTATTTTTCCCCTGCACATGATCAACATCTCAGTGCTGTAGTTATACCAACAGGGACTGATGGCATTGATTCAGTCCAACTACTGTTATGCTCTACTACAAGAATACACCAGAACAATCATATCCTTCAAAAGAAGAAATAAGTCTAACCAATTTACAAAAAACAATGCCTTCCTGTCATGTATGTCCCTACACTTGGAACAGAACAATTACATTAAAATCCCTACAACATCCAGAATTTGAAGATATTTTTGGTTTATACTATTAAAAGCACAATTTTTTAGCTGAGACCACCACTCTCCCAAAACTGAAAAGAAAATTAAAGTAGCATACACTTCCTAGAGAGATTCTATCTTAAATAAGATGCAGTTGTGGAAAGCCTGTGATGTATGCTATGTGCACTGGATTAGACCTTAAGTAAACCTGCTCTTTTCGAGAATTTAAGAACCGGAATTCCTGAACCATAGTAACTATAACACTGTTGCTTGCAACAAAGTAATTTGTGGAGGTGCAACCAATTATGAGATTGTAACTCTTCACTAACTTCTGCAAAAAGTTCTACACCTAACAGAATTGCACTGCAGGTGGATATTCTTCGTTGGATAACTCTTCCTCCCAAAAAACTGTTGCTTCATTTACAGGAGGATGCTATTAAGTAGAGTTATGAAATATTACTTGTTCATATCCAGTAAAGCAGATGCTGGTTGATCCATGGGGTGCAAACTCATTCAGTATTGCTGTTACCAAGTAGAGTCCCCCAGACAGCTCCTGCACAGTACAGAGAGCAGACAGTCTCCTGGGGCTGGCAGCATTTCAAAGCTGATCTTGGCCCACACTGGTGCCATTTGCCAGCTGTGCAGTAAAGGGTCACATTGGGCTGTGCTTCCAGAGGGCCAGGCACCTTAGATATGCTGAAGCACAGGGAACGTAACCAAAGAGGACACACATTCAGCAGAAAACCAGCTCAGAGAAAAAGTAAACATTGGACTGGCAGCACTGCAGGTTACAACCATTATATACTGGCTTCCAACTGCACTAATAAGAGCCTACAGAAGAGTGCATTCAAGAGAGGAATGGGAAAAAGATAACTACTTCACATCATCACTTTGCAAAATAGCTGGCAATTAGAGTTGCAGGGATGCTGATGACCAGCGTAGTTCCTTTTTCCTTTCTGATCCGTTTGAAACACCACAACTACTTTTCTTCCCTTTTGGAGGATAAATCAAAAATACTAGGTATGTTCAGTGCTCTAAAGTGCAATCGTAGCCTTTCTTGGTAATGGCAGAGGTTTAAGGTGCATCAGCACATGAGCAAGGATCAAAACACTCACCTTCATCATTTATTCCACTCAATAAACAGCAGAAAAGATCACTGACAGTATTAGCAAGGCATCTTTTCCCCTTCCACTCCACTCAACAGCATGTCTTGTTTAAAGCTGTCTTTAAAAAAACCCCCTCAAACCTCTTCAGGGAAAACAATAAAATAAATCTTGTAACAGAAGATGTTAACAGTATACTCACTCTTTGCTGAGTTTTTGGAAGCCAACAGCAACTAATACATTGTACAGTGGAATTCTCTGTGTTTCTTCCCAATAAAACAATGTAGTTGAAAGAAATCTGAGATACCAGGTGTAGACCAAGAGCATCTCCAGCTTACTGTGGGCAGTCTGCTCCACATGTGACCAAGAAAGAACCTAGCACCATCCAGACCCCAGAGAAAGTATGGCCAGGTGCATTATTCAAAAACTCAGAGGTCTGATACTTGAACAGATAAGTATCAAATAATTTACAGTTCTACCTGAGTATATTTACTTGCTGTTCTCCTGACACAACCCCAAGAATCCAGACATCCTCCTACATATGTTTAGACAACATACAAAACTCAGTAGTGGAGTTGGTGTAAGAATCAGCTATTGATTAACTTCCCAATTTACCTATTGGGGCAAATAATAACTCCCAACATCTCCACTATCTGTGGAAAGCCATCACAGACACCAATGCTACCTACCAACTCTTTCACTGCAATATACTTTTGCTATGGGAGAGGGATGCAGGCTCGATCATTTTAAACAAATTGTATAAGACATAAGACAAATTATCACATAAAAGAATACTTATAAAAAAGGCTGCATATATTCTCCGCACTTAGAGATGCACTGCATGCACGTCAGCTTAACTAAACTGCGTGTAAGTTTTCCTTAACTTTTCTTAAGCAACCAGTATTTGGAAACATTTCTCAGAACATAAATACTGAAATCTTGTATCTAGACTGTAATTCATTTACAAATGTGCAAAGATTTGTGTTGCCCCCAGCCCTGGTTTAAAAACAGATACCAGCATAATGATCTGGTCTGACATCTCAAGTAGCACAGAACAGAGAAGTTTCACCCATCAGCTCAAGAAGCCCATGATTTCTGGTTAATCTGGAACCTACTATTTAAAAAGGGTTTATTATTTAAAAATGGGCTTATTAAGCCCATTTAAAAAATTAATTTATGAACATCACAAGCCAACTTTTCGTAAATTCCCCAATTTTAACTGTCTTTAAGATCTGGCATGTAGAAGCAGAAACTCTGCTAAAAGTAACTACTGAGAAACAATGCACATCTCCCTTTGCCTGCTAGAACTACCCAACTTCAGCTTTCACATCTTCCTTTGGGCTATGATGCTTACCCAAACACTTCCTACCCTTCCTCCAGGTAAACTGCTTCTTTATTCTCAGCAATACAAGTTTTCCTACAATTTTTTTGTAATTTTGGTGTTTTGTTCTGATGAGGTGGTTTTGTTTGGTTTGGCTGTGGTGGTGGTTGTTTCATTTCGGTTTGGTTTTGTTTTTTTGTTTGTTTGTTTTATTTGCTTGTCAGTTTGGTTTGATTTTTAATACAAACACAGAATCTTTGCTGCACATCACGCTATGCTGGCAACCATTCTGAAGAGCTGGCACAAGAAGTAGGCTTGATATTCTAGCTCTGGTCTTCAGTAGTGACATATACAACTGCAGCACCACCTTCTTATCATTTTCCTGCAAACAAGGAGCCACTTCAGAGTCCTGGAAGCTTACAATCAGCTGGTCACCACGAACCTCAAGGTCTTTCAGGACCACCATTTCTAAGGTATGCACACATTAACAGCAGCGAGCAACTACAGTTTGAAGAACTTTCTAGTGTTTTCTGTAATTATACTCTAGCTGAAGCTGTTCGAGACCAAAATCCCCAAAAGGTCAATTTGAAAATTAATGAGTGAAGATTCCTTCTGAGTAAATAATCTCACTTACTGCTATATATTGGACAAATTATTTTCAGATCACCAGTTTCTTTCATACTACATTTCATAAGTTTAATTATCAAGTGTGGATTTGAATTCTTCAAAAGGATATTTGCAAAAACAAAAAATATGTAGGGGTGTGGGGGTTTTTGTTGTGGTTTTTTTAAAAGGCATTTCCTAAAGATTTCCTAAAATTTACGCTAATGTAAAAGGATCAGAAGAGAACGCTGCATAGACCATTTTCACTCAAATATCACATTTTCAGACTATTGAAGGAATGTGGTGACTAAATAGATTTTTGTGTATAGCTTCAAGAGGTTTTGATTTCTACAGAAATAGATTAATATATTGTTTGGTTCTTGAAATTAAATTAGTTCTTTTCAATGGAAATTTGGAAAAATTAATATAAAACTTCTAATGCAGTTGTGCATATAGACTTATCTCCTCTGTAATTTTTAATCACCAGACATTTTAAGTAAAAGCCATGACACAAAAAAAGACCAGTTACATACTGATGTTTCAAAGCAGACAGATACTACTCTGATACACTTACGGAGAGAAGAAAAGGAAGCAAAGATAATTGTCAGGCTTCATGAATTTGTATCTGCAGAATAAGACACTGAAGAAAAAAATCAATATTAAGTTTGAGAGAAGAGTGGTACAGTTCCCTCCTAGACTCCTCTTGAAAAATCTGTACCTGAAGGGATGGTTCAAACAATCCCATCACTTCACCTCAGAATCCGAGATTTTAAAAACAAGACGGTTATAGGTTGAATTCCTAGAGATTACTTAATCTGTGTTCCACGCTGGTCTAATGCCATAGTGCAAACATACTCCTGTTCTAACATAAATCTCCCATTTCCATAAATAAAGTAAAAAAGACTGTAAAACATCACTGTACAGCATGAAGATTAGAAGATGGAGCAATTTCAGCTAGAACTTTGCACAACGTGGGAGATTTAACTAAAACTATCCATTTGTTTAAGCATCATTCTTCAGGTTCTTGTCTATGTTGCCCCCCACAGTCACTTCACTCACTAAGTACAGATTGTATCTTGTGGTTAA
The DNA here is from genome assembly GCF_003945595.2 of Pipra filicauda. Classification (NCBI taxonomy): domain Eukaryota; kingdom Metazoa; phylum Chordata; class Aves; order Passeriformes; family Pipridae; genus Pipra; species Pipra filicauda. Next base: position 3,160,368 of record NW_024104310.1, read on the forward strand.
GTGGGAATCAGCAAAATCCAAGCTGTCTGCATGTCCAGAGAGATGCACTCTGGCTATGAAGAAACCTTTAGAAAGCAACTATTAATATAATCGGAAGAAAAACGGAGTAAAAAAAGACATTTTTCTGTCTAAGTTGCTCAGCTACAGAATTGACTCTTCCTTGATTTGAAACAACTAGCAATTACTCTAACCACATTGAACTCAAGGCCATTGCACTGAAAATTTCACTGTTATTGAAAAAAAAAAAAAGTTCTTCATACAGCTCTCACAATTCAAAGCTTCAAAGTAGCTTTTCCCATTATCAAACCTCCCTGCTCACAGTTTCACTTATCATCGTTTCAGCACAAAAGCACTAGTTAGGTAATCAACAGAAATTAATATTTTTAAGTTAAAAGCTAGTTGTGACCAACTCTCATAGCACATGCAACTGAGCAAGAGACAATAGTACAATTTCATTGTAATTTCCTCATAACAGTTCGAGATAGTACACTGATTGCTCACTCCTTTCCTATTCCTTGCTTGAGTCAGGTGGGTCCAGCTACAACTTAACACTATGATGTTCTGAAGGGGGGTACATGGGGCAGGGGGAGGCAGGAAGTCCATTTCCCGGTTGAACTAAGATACCAGTCTATGAGCCCCAGAGAACTGAAAGATAAACCTAAGATCAGATCATTAGAGAAAGCTCTCAGACAGGTATCATCTTCAAGATGTAGCTTTTAGCACTCAGGACTTTCAACCATTATTATTATTTTCAAAAGGGAGTAACATAGGAGAGAACTCACTAAGGGAGTTTTAATAGCGAAGTACCATAAGCCAGTTTTTCAATTGTTAGAGATAAAAAAAAAAAATCATGAGGGTGAGATACAGCTCACGATAGTAAAACCTAGATTTAGGCATTTCTAAGCCAAATAGCTGCTTAAGTTCCCACTATAAGGAATTACTTCTAAAGAACTATTCTGCTCACCCTAAAAGCAGATACCTGTGTTCAGTCAGCTGAACAGCTCTTCAGGTCCACTGACTAGGTCTCTGCAGACTATAACAGGAGTGCAGGCAATGAGCTCACACCCTGGCATCTAAATTTAGGTGCTCAAGTCTGTGAGCCAACCCTACAATTTATACAGCCAAAGTACATAGGCATGCTGATAGGCCAAACATACACATCCTGTAAAGCAACTGCTGGGAGAACAGTCCTTTACAAAAAACCTTCTGTGAAAAAGGACTGGTGAGAAAATACAAGTCAATAAGAAAGCCTGCTAACAGAACAAGAGTTAAATTCCTGAATTACGTTCCATACAAGTTTCAGTCTGCATGAAAAGCAAATAGTTTCTAGATATATATAAGGAGGAGAGATTCTGCCCTACAGAAGTTGTCTTCAAAAATAGCAACACATCTGAATGACTTCCAGCACACAACTGCTGAGGGAAAATATCCCTCATTCATAAATAGGGAAGGGCTGACGTGGATTTATCTTTTTAATAAGTACGCATTATAGTTGTGCCACATATTCCCCAGCTGTGATGTGTACGTACCTAGTGCTGGACTTACAATCTAGAATATTAAATAAACAAAGAAAGGTCGAGTGAAAGAAAATAACGTATTCTAAACAAAAGCAAAAAAGAAAACCTTAAAACCACAAAAGTCAGAATTTGAATTAGGGCATGCTCAGACACTACAATAAGACAACAAAGCACCACTTCCCTGAATTGCTGTAAATTGACCACTTGTTCTTAATCTGTCCCAATTGTGAGATAACAGATCCACTTGTTGACAGAGCCACAGATTGCATCAATTGGTTGCCCATAGAATAACACTGGGACCACTTGTTTGACAATTATGCAGGCTAACATCCTTTTCTCTCTCAGTTCCTCAGTATCACAGAGCCACAGGAAAGTACAGAAGCGGGAAAGCACAGGCTACATTCTTAACCCTTGAGATGCCAACAGTTGGCTTACCAAGGCATTCATCTACCCCCAGCTTTCTTGGTGACCAGGATTCTCCATGGCAGAGTGGGACTGACACCTCTGTCTCCAATTCATCAGTTCCTTCTCCTTTGGGTTGCCTGTCACCTTGACCAGGAATGATTTTCAGCAAAGAATCAGAATGTAAAAGCATAGATTCAAGCAGCAGTTACAGGGATATTTGAACTAAATATTGCCATAAGTAACATGACAGTGATCCTGCATTATTCTGTCATCTTGAAGTCTCACAAGAATTGTTCATTCCACACTTTCACTTTTTCAACATGACCACCAGAGCTAATACTTTCCCTAAACCTTTGTTTAGCTGAATGTTATTTCCTTCATCTAATACTTTGTCAAGTAATCCCCAGAAGCAAGCTCTCTGTTATTTTGCCCAATTTTGATTGCCTTGTATCCTCTCTTAGCAACTAGGACAGGACTGGCTTCAAGAAATAAACCAAACTACCTAACAAATAAAGACCCAGGAAAACAATTCCACAGTACTAGTAGCGCAGAGCTGTCAGCTTGTTTCAGTCACTAGTAGTTGCTACTTAAATAGGATCAGAGTCAGTTTTAAATGAGCAGCTGAGGTAACTTTTGGAATGAAGTACTCTGCAACATAACCAAATTAAAGTAGTTAACTAAAGCTCAAAGTAAGAACAAAAGCCTTGGGGCTGTCAGCAGCCAGACATGCTACAGGGATTCCAATGTTCCCAGGTAGAAAGAAAACTGGGGAGAAACCCACTTGTTTCAATTTTGAGATGAGGCTGTTCACATGCTCAACACACCTTGTTTAAGAGCTCAAAACTAAAGCAGGTAGCTTACTGAAATCATGGATTTCAGTCTAGTTTGAAGGAATGCTTCATGCCAGTGGGCTGCAGGCCTTGGAAGGCAGGCTTTCCAAATCAGCAAGAAGATTCTGCAGCGTGGCAAGTTGAAGGGGCAGATGAGCTGAAGGACTCCCACATGGCAGGCTTCTGGTCAGCTATTCCGCCAGGAACTGCGACTTTGAATGCTTCTATCTGTGCCTTTATGGTCTAAACTATTTCAAATTAGACAGCCTTTAAGGCATATTAGAGTTCATTTAATCCCCCAGGCACTTGCTTGGGACAGTAAGAGAAACTTAAAATCCAACAAGTCTACATTCCTGAATTGTCAGCTGTTGGTATGACTAAAGTATATAGCTGCCTCTTTGAACTAAACTGCATTTGAGATCAACTGTGAAATTAGATCAGCAGCACCCAGCTAGATTGTTTTGCTGCTTCTATGATGGATTTTCAGCATTGTATAAGTTCTAAAGAAAGAGAGCTGTTACCTCCTTAATATTCATACAACTTAAAAGAAATACCCCTTAATAGCAGGTTTGACTGGCTCTTCCTTGCCCTGCCACTAATTTATTCCCTTGTTTCACCTCTCTATTGCATGTCTTCCCACCTCAAGCTGGCAGAAGAACAGTTATGCTGACCTTCTTGGAAGACCCTAAGAGCAACTAGGGATGTACTATTTCACAACTAGGTACAAACCAGCAGGTTTGTTTCCTCTGTCATTTCCTCTCCAGGTCAGCCTTTTCACTTCCCAGCTGATAGAGATGCTTCTCCAAATCCCACCCTCACTCCACAAAAAACGAGAGAACACAGGTTTGGCAGCCAACAGAGAAGCCGCGGGAGCATCAGTTACCAGAAAATCTCCCTCAACATTTCAAGTTTGAAACAGTCTTGAAACAGAGAACATAAAGAAAAGAGAAATTCTTACACAGTATATTGTTTCATAGCCTGACAGAAGAGGAGGGAAGTAGAAATAAATTAAATGCCATTACATAACAGTATAAGTAGCATTTGAAGAATGCAAGGTTTGATTTACCAATTAAAAAACCTGAAACTGCAAAAGTGAACATTCAAATGTTGCATTTTCATTCTGATTAGTACAAGCAAAGGATTTTCTGGTATTATTTGCAAGTACCCAAGATAAGTAGATGAGAGCTCCTAAACAGCTCTGAAAAACATGTATCAGTTTCACTCAACTATGGTGGAATTGTTCAGAGTTCTGCTATACTGTGAAATGGCAAACATTGTGGCATATATTTGTAGGTGGATACTCTAGACATAAGTTGCTAATTTACAGCCTTACTCCCTTACAGGGAGTTTTAAGGTGCAAGTTCTTGCTGGCATTAATATTATACAATTAAAGTAAGCATGCAACAAAGACACTACATGCAGATTTGTAGGCTCCTCTATGCAGGCTATTGACAGGTATATAAAGTGCAACATCCAGAGAAGTACAGGACGGCAGGCTGCGATGGGAAGGGTAAACCATCAGGGCAAGAAACACAGAAAAAAAGCACACCATGCTGCTCAGCCTGAGATTCTCAGCAAAAATACGTTAATGGAGTCAAACAGAGGCACTAAACCTATTCCTTTAAGCAGTAAAAGACGATGATGAAGTAGGTTCCCCAGAATTACTCTGCTAGAGCAGTTAGAGTAGCACCAAGCAGACTGGAGGCTGAAAACATCCCTCTCCAACACACACAAACCTTGAAAGGATGCAACTAACAAGGAATGAAAGCCATTACTCAAACCCTATCAGACCTCTTCCTAACTCTAAATACCTTTTCTGCCCTCCTGCCAGTGACTAGTGCTTCCATAGCCCAGACAGCTAACATAGGCATAGGTCCCAGCCTCCACTACTTTATTTTTAAATTACTCTGCTGGGCTGGAGCCTGTTCGTTCCAGCTTGTGTGCAGGGCTGTGACCTGTGGGCCTTTCCATTTCTTCTGTGGAAGCAGGACCCAGCTCTGGGTATTCATGTCCTGCAAGAGCTTTGAGCAGCTGCCTGTCTTCAGCCACCCCTGCTCACCTGCGTCGGGCAAGAGAAGCAGAGCCCTGCTCTCCCCAGAGCACTTGTTCTCTTCTCCAGGTGGACTGAAATAACTCAATTCCCCTTTAAAGAAAACAAACAACAAACCCCAAAAACATCCAGATCATCAGCAATTCTTCATGTGAAAGTGTTTTAAATCTGAAAATTCGGTGCTGAGGGAAGTGTATCTGTTTTCAAGCAGAATGAACAGGTTTTTAAGTACTTATCCTCTAAGCTATGAAAAGAGAAAGTAAACAATGAAACACATGGAAGAAGCTGAAGAGAACTGGAGATTTAACACAGAGGACATCAAATTTTTAAGTTTAGTTTTAAAACTAAAAAAAGCACACATTTTCAGAATGACTTTTACTAAGTTTAGTTACAAAAAAAAAAAAGAAAAGAGATCTCTCCTTGCTGCTTAATGTGCTTTTAATATCTGAAGTTAATGAGGGTGAATTATTTCCGAGTCTGGAAGCCCTTACCCAAAAAAAAAACCCCTCTTTATTTAAAAATAAATTTCTCAAAATTTAATTAAAAAGTATACAAAAAAACCCCAAACAAGTGTGCATGTAAGATGGAAAATACTGATCAAAGTATCAGACTGGGAAGTGCTCACCCCATGAGGTGTGAGGGGTTCAGAGACACATTAAGTCGTTCCACTGAAAGCCTCAGAAGGCACAGGCAAACCTACACAAGCTGAAACCCCACAAGTTGGAGAGAAATTTCCCACAAGCCTCGTGTGAAAGACTGCCTCCTTATCCTCAAGTCTTTGAATAGTGCTTTTCTTCTGAAACAAAGTGTATGAGGTACAGCGAACAAACTGTAAAGGTAACTAGGCCTTTTGTCATATAGTTCCTCCACCCACTTGTACTTTACTGCACAATAGCTCGTTTACAGATTCAGACCACTCCAGCTCCACACAGAAACAATCCTGTATTGTGAAGTGAATCTACCACAGGAGTAAAAATCTAAAAATACTGCAAAAAGTCTATAACAATCATTTAGTAGAACTCTACGGTTCTTCCCTTAGAGACAAAGGCTTTCCCAATTTGAATGGGTAATAACAGACTTAATCACTCCTTACTTTTGTGACTAATAGCCTGCAAAAGCAAAGAATACATATGAACCCTATGAAGCTGTTTATCTCTTAAAATAAAAAGATGATTTGCACTGAAGTAAAAGTAGCCGTAGTGTAAAAACCCGTGTCATTGCCCCCCCCTCCCTGCCCCCCATGTCCACTGGGGAGAACAAAGCACTGTGTAGCACAGATCCATTTCTGCACGTGATACCCAAGACAAGCTATATGTGTTTGTTTACACCAGTGGATAAGCACAGCAGCTACAAAACAGTGATGGGTAGAAAAACTAGCAAATCACATGGATCAGCCAGCAATCTGCCTAGTCAGCTGCACATTAATGCAAGTAAATCATGAGAGACCAGTTAGGCTGTTGGGAAAGTCTGGAAGAAAAGACGGATAGCCTACCTACACTCTACTTGCACTTTCACCTCACAGAGAATAGTTACTCCATCCCCCACAAGCCGCTATAATAGAATAAAGATAAACGCAGGGATTATGCCAAGTTGACCCCAGGCTTTGTTCTTTCCCTCCAAGCACATCCAGTGAAAAGGTCTAAACACACATCTGATTTGACAAGCATTCAGACTCACAAAGAACGTGGTGAAAGTGAAATCATACTTGGGGCATTCATGGGTCCCTATGTCAAAGGTCATTCAGCAGTGCTTCAGCTGCTGCTTGCTAGGATTTGAAGTGAACTAGTTTAAACCCCCATTGCCACAAACATCGACATAGAGTTTATGCCAGCCAAATATATGTCACAGCATGTTTAGCAAAATTTAGCTCAGTGATAATATAATTTTTGCACAAACACTTGATCCTCGCAACTGGCACTGTCTCATCTAGAAAAGATGGATAATTTTCCTTTTTAGCCAGATTCCTCACGTCAACTCACATAACTCATCTGCAGAATACTGAATTATTATTAGAAAGAAGGTCGGAACAAAGCATTTATACACCTTCCCTCTTTAAATAAAAAACCCACATTTTTTTCTACCTAACTAAAGGTTAATCAGTTGATTCAAGCAGAAAAACATCACATTTCAATCACTTAGCTAAACCAGAGAGCTCAAAAAGCTTTATCAAATAACTTGCCATTGATTTTCTCAGTTTATCAAATATTATTCAAGTCTTCCAGCTGCCATTAAGGATGTTTAAAGAAGGTGCATTAGAAACTATGTTGAAACAGTAGCAGGCCAGGCAGCTTCAGGGCTACAAAAAGTGGGGGAGCAGCAACCAAAAACCTGCTGAGAAATAACAACAGTGCAGGAAAACAAATGTATTCTTCCAAAGCCTTTGTGAAGCTCGCTCTCAGCTACGGGCAGCACAGTGGTAAGCCCAGCTGTCGATTCAGCAAGCTGCAAGACTGTCACTCCAATACAGGTCACAGTTCAGCAAGCAAGTTGTTATTTGTTTTTACTGCTGATGAAGAGGTCTACTCTTTAAAAAGGGGCATTTCCGAGGCAATGTTTTCCTAGGAACAACTATATGCCTTTATGTATTACATAAACTACAGCATTTTGCCACCAGTAGACATCTTTACTCGAGAAAATCTCAATCCTCACTTTATTACAGGAGGTGGTTCCATATAAGGATGCTGGTTTGCCATAGCTGGCAGAGATGTTTCTGTCACTTTGTCAGCAACCCAGACTTTTCCAAAGCTGATGAGTAGGGCACCAACATCTCCTCCTACTACCGCTCCTAGCTCCTATGCCGAAGCACTGTGAGCGCATGTGCCAAAAAGCAGCCTCTATTCCTTATGGTTTTCACCAAAGCCATAAAATTTGGTAACAGCAGACATAGGATCCCCCCACCAACTACGTCTCAAGGAAGCAGCAAGACGGTCATGTTTAGTGGGACGCACGCCATTACATGATGGGAATTAGTTACATTACATGCTCTCATCTCATCCACTAGGGCATCGATTGAAATAACCTTTGGGCAGAAGACAGTCTTTATCCTTTTGACAAATGGGAAAAAAACACTCAAGGAAGCACAAAATACGCTTGTTCTTTTTGGCTAAGGAAATATGCCCTCTAAACCTCTGGATGCTCAGTATGACATTCATTTGCACCCTTCCCTATTAATAACTAAGAATCCAGTTTAAGTAGAAGATTGGAACAAAATATTCAGTCTTTGAGGTTATGTCAGAGTCCTCATGCCTAAATGGAAACCCACATGTAATAGGTTTTCCATGAGTGTCACGCCTGCAGAAACGGAGAAAAACAAAAAAATAGGGACACACTTCTAAAGGGTTTGAGACAGGAGAGATGACTAAAAAACCCTTGTTCTTCCTCTGTGAGACTATAAGGATGACAACGCAAACATCACAAGGCAATGCAGGCCTCACTTCTCTCCAAATCCCTTCTGTCCTCCTCTGGGAACAAAGCACGTTGCTTCCCTAATGCCTGGCAGGTTGTGTTCAGGATGGTACAGAAAGCCCTCCTATTCTATCATGCTGCATAAGCAAACAGATTTGTCATGTTGATGCATTTGCTTACTAGTTTTAGAATATTCTGAGTTTTGTAGATGGCTGTGATGGCTACCAGATAGTTTGGGAATTTGCGAGGTACAGAGAAATAAGATTCAATTAGCAAAATTAAAAAAAAAAAAAAAGAATCAGAGGTATTTATTAGGCATCATCAATAACACCCAAGGCAGTAATATCAACATGCTTTTGGCTGTATGGTTTTCCAGAACACGCTTACGAATCAAAAGGAAATCTAAGGGCAAGCACATGTGAATGAATCTGAAAGACTTTGAACACATGCTTCCTCCAAAACAGAACTTGACAGTCCTTGTTCTCATATGCTACAGGCTGATGAGTTGAGGATTACATTTCAGTCTTTGCAAGTTATCTAAATTAAAGAGTTCCCAACTGTAACAGACAATGTCCACTGAAGTACTTTGCAACAGTCACATGGGTTTTACATGATTTGCTCCAAGAAACCTCAACCACCTATTACTACAGCAATAATCATAAGCTTTATTTAAGCTCAAAAACATCAATTTGGCTTTTTAGTAGCATTTTTTTCCATTCTCTAAAACAGTCTTGCTTGGAAGAGGAGGAGGGGGAAGAATGGAGGTGAAAATACACTGTAGCTCTGCATATTGTAAAATATTGCAGTTCTTAGACAGTTAGATGAGATAGCATAACAGAGTTCACTACCTCATGCAAGAGCACTGACACATTTAACTTGTCTTAAGAATTACTCAACTCCAGGACAAGAAAAAAACATAAGGCTTTTTAACATCTGTTTCTGAAGTGCATCTAAAAGACTATTTTCAGAAAAGAAATCCCACAAAACTGGAATCACCAGGATTCACATAGAGCCTACAACACACAGAAAGCTGACAACAAGCGATATCTCAGTCATAAAAACACATACTCTAACTTGTCTACTGCAGAAACACAGTTCTATTCTACCTATGGAAAACATCACACAAATAAAACTGAGATAAACTGCATGGTTCTAGGCTGAACTAGGGAGCAAAAGCAATTCACTGTAAAAACTATGAGTTTCCACATCTTCATAGCACTGTGTTTGTCAAAGCTTAATACAAGGGTTGGCCATCAGGATTCACAAAAGGAAAATCAAGGGGAGGGTACAAGAATGCACCTTGCAGGCATCTCATTTTGTGACAAGCATTGCACTTTTGTTTATACAAGGCCTTCTGTAAATTCATACATTGGATACTTTACAGAGGAGACACTAAGCTTTTGCCACCTCCTCCTCACTCCAATCAGCAAACAAAAGACAATCTGTTCACAGAAAGTTTTAAAATATGTTGTAGCTTGAGTTAAATCTAGCAGTAAATATTCTGAACTGGCTACCTTTTAAGCCTGAAAATACGGATTTCCAGGTTTCTCCCCCATGCCACCTCAGGCACTCCACAGCTCTGCAGCTGGTGGCCTTAATTATCATCCTAAACTCAGGATTCCAAGTCTACTGCACTAGTATTTGCCAATAAAAAATTACAAAGAGATCTTAAACATCAACACAAAGGCTGATAAAATTGAAAGCTAACCTTGTTTATTATTACTAGGACTACATTCTACTAGTGTATTTTTCAATAAAGAACTTCAATCAGACTACTTAACTAAAAGCCTATTTCCATACTAGTGGGGCCCAGCTAAAGTTCTCAGAAATTCCTGGTTGCATTGAATTTGTCTGAAAGGGACATTTGGAAATGGTCTACAGCTTAGTCAGACAGACTGATGTGTCATATCACTGGTCACTGATGAAGAGCAATCATACAACTCTAGGAAACAAGAACACTAAGTTCCACACCCCTCTCTCCCCACCCACAATGGTATATACCCCATCACAAGACTTCTTTTATGAATGTTTGGAATATTTTAGCACAGATCTTTTCATATCAGCAGACTTTCCTCATGCATGGTGTTTGAACCAGTTATGCCATTCTTGCAGTCTATACAACACAGAAAACAGAGTAAAACTATCTGCCAGAAGAATATTTTTTCTATGTTACCTAAATACTTTTAAGATAATGAAAGCCATATTTCCTACAGTTCTTTTTGGTTAAGTGGAGCTTTCAACTGTTTTACCACTTTGTCTTTGGAATATTTTGCAATTTTCCAGATCTGTCCTGAAAACCAGCTATGGCACACCACTGTAGCCATATTGGGCTGGGTCAGTCCAAGGCAGTTAATACCCTTCTCCGGCTGATGTGCAATTATGAAAATCACATAGAAGATGGGAACAGTTTTAGATTTTTTTAATTCATATTCATTAATGCAGCTTAGGAAAGTTGCATTTATGTGCAGCATATTGGTTTCAGTAGTGCCAATAAAGTTACAGATGTTGAAAGATTTGTGAAATAATGTAGCTACCTCCTTCCCCCGTAACACAGTTCACTTTCTTATTTTTACTCAGATGTCTTTGCATGACCTACCCGTGAATACACCTCCCTTTCCATCTATGACTGCAGAAACTAGTGGCTTCCTACTGTAAACCACAGCAATCACATGGGACAAGGAAAGAGGAGATAAGAAAAACCCCACAAATCTCTTAATAAACTAGTCTGGAACATATTTTATTTGTCACCAGCTACAGACTACCCACTGTTGGAGATAGTTAACTAAGCTTTAGTTTTATCACCAGCTTCCTTCCTAAGCAGCTACAGTCTTCAGCACCATAAAAAGCTCATATGATCATAGAAACAATTCTGAACTACATAATAAAAATGCATGTAAAGTGAATTGATACTGCCGTAAGGGAGCAGCATCTGGGGAGCTCTGTGATATAATCAGTCTCAAAATCATTCTCAGTTGTTTCCTTTTTCTTGGGGGAACATGCAGAGCTGGCAGACTTTATTGGAGGAGAGAAAGGGAGTACAACTTTTTAGGAACGGTTTTTGCTTAAGGCAAATCAATGCAAGAGCGTGGGGAAAAGTTGGTTTGTAAAGTATGGCTAAAAGGAGATCTTCAAGGGATGTCAACCTTACAGCAAATACCCTACATGTCCAGAACAGTCACAATGAGATCTGGCAGTGGCTAACAGAATGAAAAAAAAAAAAATAAATAACACAAAGCTTGTTCAAACAGTATTCCCATTTTATTTATTAAAAGTTTCAATTTGTACATTTTGCTACTAAAGCATAGTTTTGCAGAGTCCACTTAGGTTGTATCCACAGTGACGTATTGAACAGATTTCAACAGTGAGACAGACATTTAAGGCTTTTCTTTACAATTAAGCATTTTAGGACAAGCTTTGCATGTTTTAACATGGAAATGTTAAATTCGTTTATACTCTATATAACAAATTGGTTTTATGCTGAATTGCCAGTTAAGTTTGGAAGCTAACATGTATCTGAAGCTGCCTTCATTTCCTGAGCAGATGCAATCCAGGAAGATCTTCCACTCAGCACAAATTAACGTAGTGTACCTCTCTTTTTTAGTGGGGAGAGCACCTTTTAGAACTTGAATGCCACAAAAACAAGCTAACAAAAAAGTCTTTTTGAAAGCTATAACTAGAAGTTGGAAGTGCACAAGTAGCCACTACTACTTATGGACACAAACTGTAGACAATTGAGAGGGTTTTTTAAACACCAGATTCTTACAGTGGGTAAGAACAGCTGTCAGAAAAACTTGAAAGGATTCATAGTTATTTTTCCTGCTACTGTGCTTCTGCACACAGACTCGTGTGTTTGTTTGATCCAACTCTCTACAGCTTTATATTTTATATCTTCCTCCAACATCTGGATTCCCTCTGTTTCAGTCAACCATGTTTCTGGCCCAATTTCCTTCAAATCTGTATTAGTACATCTTCCAAAAGACTTAATAAACCTAACACTCCTGCAGGGGAGATTATGTAATCCTATAACTAAGCAAAACACTTGAAATAAAAAAATTGAAAAGAAAGAAAAAAACCACACACACCTGCACGATGAAAATGAAACTGAGCCATCATGCTGTTACTCCCTTCCTTCCCCACACATATGCAGCAATCAGGAAGAGCAAGTAGTACATCACCCATTTAGCTCATCAGTATTTTCCTGCTAGAAGAATCTTTATTACTCTGTAAAGCAAATAGGAATACTTTTGACAGTTGCAAAAAAAAAGTTTATTTTACATCAATTAACATGATCATAAGCCAAAGGCTACTCTCCATCTCCCCAATACAGATATCCTCATTGCAGGCTTGTCATTTTTTGCTTTATAACTGAGTCATTTTATTGTATGCAAAAAGCCCCAGGCACTTTGTACAGCCCATTACTCTTTGCTGCCCACATTCAGATGGCTAATCTGCTATCAGCCAGAAGCTTGACAGACAAAAGGAAAAGGCAGGAAAACAGCACATGCAGTTGCACATGCGCACACCCTCTTCAGCTACAAACTGTTTTGACAGTAGACCCAAGAATGAACAAGACACACATTTGATTGACAGTCCTACTTAACACTTCTGTGGTTGAAGGAAGACACACAAGATCTTTCAAGGTAGACAGGCTGGGGAAATATTTAAAGGACAAAAAGCTTAACTAGGATGCCCATTTAAGGTACACTAATGCACAACCTGGAAGACTTTACTCAGTAAGCAAGCAACTTGGAACTTGAAAAGTCAAACATTTTTTTTTTATTCTGAGAATTTGCTACACAAGACCTTCAAAATGCTTAAAAATATTGTCAAAAGTTAGAAAAATGAAAAAAAGGCTAAATAGGCAACTGTAAACTATTAGAACAAGACATTTGGCAAGTAATCAATTTCAGCACTTCTGTTTTCTTACCTGCTCAGAAAACAACTCAGACCTTTTAGAAAAGTTGTATTTTGCCTATATGCCAAACTGTTGTGACACATACATATGCAAAAAGAAAATACAGTGAAATGATTTGCATACCATACTGCAACAAGGAGCTTTTTAATTACTTTTCTCAAGTGCTTGACATAAACAAATTGAGAAGGCTTGCAACTTCATACCAAAATAAAGAAGACACCCATGTTTCCTGGAGTTCTTAACTACCTTACTTATTTTGTTTCTGAAGGAAAGCACCTTAGCACTGTCACAGGCAGTACTGGCAAAAATATTTTTTAAGCATCAGATCTACGCACAACAGTTTTCATCAAATACCTTGTAAAAATTTTCTGTCAGGATTATAAACCTCTGTTGCGTGTCATGGTTTTTGTTCAAGTCTATTTGTGACCTTTAGAGCTGGAAAGACAAAATTCCCCTTGTGTGAACTGGCTTAGCTCACAGAAGCAAAGTCTGCCACTAGTTTTAGTCATTCACATGCTGAGGTAAAAACCCGGCTCATCTTTTTAAGGTGCCTGCCTCCATCATGTAACTACCACATCAGCTATGCAGGTTGATCCCTGAAGGTGTGATTAATCAGATGGTGAAAACCACAGAACTATGGCACATTATACTGTGTTATATGTCACTGGAACTATTTCCCTTTTCTGTGCCACAACTACCAATTCAATTTTGTTTCTCATTTCTAAGTTATTCCACTTTTGTCCAGAGAGAGCTTTCCAGCATTTTGATTGCAATGTAGAACCAATTCTATCCACTATTGCTCTAAGTCATACTTAGGGTTCCAAGAACACAGTAGGTCTGTCCATTTCAAATATGGAAAAAGTACAAAGTAAGCCTTACCATGAAGGGCAGGAGTTGTCACAACAGTCTGTTCCATAGAATTAGTCTTGGTGGTTTTAGTATCCTTACAACACTGTTATGAACAATAGTTTACCTTGTGTTATTACAAGGAGCATTCAAGCAAGTGTAATATATCCAATAATTTAATCTAACTACACATATAGAGATATATATAATGTCTGCAACACAAATATCTATTGCAATTGCAAATACACTTTCAGTAGCTAGAATGTATTAAAATAGGTTGTTATAACAAATTGCCAAAATCTGCTACTATCTAAAGTTTAAAGTTGGCAAGAATATTGCTTTTTTGTTGCCTTTGAGACCTGGAAGTTCTGAAATCCCCCACTGAGTCTTGTCCGGCAGGACAAGTTACTTCTCCTGTGGCAGTCTGCAGCACCTCCTCAAAAACAGCACCATCCCCAAGTATTCTGCAACCTTATCTTCTTCTCCCACATGTACAAGGTAAGCAGGAAAAAAAAAACCTACATTTGCATATGTAATTATGGTGTAGCTCAGCAGTGAGCAAAAAATTACTGGAAGTTGAGAACAGATATGCCCAATGACCACACCTTAGTTTTTCAAATGAAAATGCTTTGCAAGGAAGGGGAAGGGACAGCAGCAGGGAAGGAAGCCAGTCATTACAGCTCCAAATCTGCTTCAAAGTCCTTATTCACCACCTCATGCTCTTTGTGGGGCCAACTGTACCTAGGTCCTTCCTGTGAACAATAACACAAGAATGAATCCAGTAGTATGTAACTACTTCTATTTTGCCTCACTTTATCAAATAGCTTTACCGGGAATACTAGGAAGAAAAAAAAAAAAAGCTACGGAAAGACAAAGAAAACGGGATGGAAGACTAAAGAGTCCAGTTCAGGACTTCACATGACTTACAGTAGATAGTTTACAGGAATCTAGGAGAAATAATAAAATGGACTAAAAGGCATGAAAAAGGAAAATCTGATGCATATCTGAAAGCTACACAAGGCAGAAATTCCTCAAGACATTAAGAAAGGCTGTTTAAAGATAAGTGTATTTCAGCAACAGGACAACTCATCTTTTGGACATGAAGAAAAATTACATTAGATCAGGGAAGGGGAAAAGTGTTAGGAAAACAAACAAACAAAAAGTACAACCTGCTTCTTTATGTCAAATCTGCCAGTTTAGCAAAAAGCAACTTAATCTCTGTAATTAAGGTCTGATTTTTCTGTTCCTTGGTTTGCCCTTTTTCAGATGGAATAGATTTCCCCAGGCCTTTTTTAAAATCATACCACATTTGTGGTGTTTTGTAATTTCATTTTGCTTTCTCCCATATACATGCTGCGGACAGATGTCTGCAAAATGGAACAGAAAACTGCCCTCAGTGTCTGTCAGTTGTCTATCAAAGAGAATTTGAAAAGGGATGTTTGCTGAAATAACGAAAACATCACATATCACAATAACTGAAGGTATTCCCAGCATCACTGGTCCAACCAGCATTTGATCCTAACAAGGACAGGCACACTAGTTCATAGGTAAAAATACTCTACCACATCAGACTCTCTTAACCCCTTTACTTCAAGTGTTGTCCATGAAAGTTACTCTCAGGCTCATGGTGAAAGCCAGGTTTATAATCCATTTACCTCCAATGCTCTTGCCAGCCCCTTCAGTGTTCCTGATCTAATGCCTGACCTATGAGAAGCTAAAGAACAGAGAAGGTTGCAGAAAGAAGGATATCTGCATTAAATAAAACAAATATACTTAGAAGAAGTACAGAATACTACGCAGTTAGTTAAGGAACAGTTGTTTCTTCTCCTTCTGATACACAAGTGATTTTACACGTCCTTTCATTGAACAAGGACTGCTACTCATACTCACAGATGCTAACTGAACGGGATGGAATGTCATCTCCGCACAGCCCAGAATTTCTCCTTTTTTTTTTTTTTACTCTCTCTTCTCAGCCATAATTGAGCACCCCAACACATCCGGAAGGATACATTCATCATTAGACATGTTCGTTTGCTTTACATAGTTCTCCAAAAATAGGATCAGTGGAACACATTGAAGACAGAGCAACGGGGAAGATGCTACCAAACAGAAAGCAAACATTTGTAAAGGAAGCAATAAAGGATGCCAGTTTTCAGGCTTTAACCTTTGGGTGACAGCAGCTGTTAACCAAACTGCTTTGAAACAACAGGGGTAAAGTCCTCACATCAAGGAGATTGTGACAGCTGGGAATGACAGCTGAAAAGGAGAGAACTGAAACAGGCCGCTTTTCAAACTTCTCAAAAATGGGAAAGCATATTTTTAGTTAACTTCTGTTGCTCTGAAAAAGAATGTTAAAATAAAAGATACAGTTACCTTACAGTAATGGCATCTGAGAAAAATCACAGAGTGAGGCACAGTAAAAAAAGCCTTCTTTTTTCCCTATTATCCCTTCTGGGAACAAATATTACAAGTGTAAAGAAACCTGGCTAATATGTTCAGCATTAACCAACTGAAACATCTGAATCACTGCCTAGCTGCTCCACACATAAAGATACAAACTTAGCAAGTTTCTTCTTTCCACTCTACCATCACCTATCCTCCTAACACATGAATGTAAGCTGCCAGGTACTCACAGGAGGAATGGGATGTATAGGCCAAGATAAAGGAAGAGAAGGCTCAGGACATATATTTTTACTGCCTGAAAGGTGCTTTCATACTGTGGTGATGGGGGTAGTATTTTTCTCAGGAGTACTGAGGTTTATAAAGCTATGCTGCATTTAACTGTAGTCAGTATTTTAACCATCAAGTCTCACTCCTCTTGACTGGGCTTCCCATTTTTCTTGACTGTCCTACAGAAATATTACTTATCTACACAACAAAGGAAAAAATGGGTTATTAAATAAACAAACTGTGGCTCAATGCAATAGGAAAACTGAAAATAACTCTAATCTTTCTTTAAAGGAGGAGGTCATGCAAAGATTAAAAAGCTACAACTGTGAATGGTTTTTTAAAATATCAAACTTCTGTTACTCTTTCCAACAACTTAAAAATAAGATGCTAGGAACTGGACAACTAGAAAAGCAATCCAAGACTGAGAAACACACAAGCACATGATAATTAGCTCAAGAAATCAACTCAATCAGAATATTAGAGGTAGTGGTTTATAAGAGGTTTAAAAACCTTGCCAACATAACATGGAAGCAGAAAGCATTACAAAAACCTACACACATGAACCCCCCTATACAATTCAGTAACAATTCCAGTACTTAGAGGCATCACTCAACCAGCTGAGGTCAAAGCTATTTACCACTGTGATCTTCTCAGCCAGCAACCAAATGCCACTCCCTGGAAGGCCACTAAGGTGGACCAGAAAGCAGGTATCAGCCCTTGAGTGAGAAGCAAACTACTCCCTTGTCCATTCCATCCTCCCTCCTTCCCCACACATGTTCTTTGCCTTGCCCATGCACTGCTCATACACACAGCCCTCTGCTCTTCATGCTGTGCTTGGAGGTTTGTTCATTTTTTATTTTTTACTTTTAATTACTAAATACTTAAAACAGCATTTCCCTCCACAAGAAAGAATCCCTATCAAAACTGATCTATTGCAGCAACTCATGACTGGAGCTAACCACACATCTTCACTAAATGAAGATACCAGAATACTCTTCACACCCACCTTGCCTCATGCTGCCCAGGCTCTCCAGGCAGGAGCATCACCCACCTGCACCCACAGCCACTTCCCACATGACTCCACCTGTGACAAGCAGCTGTCATGCTAAAAAAGCTAGACTTGCATGTGTTTGTCCCAGTCAAGTAGACTTATCAGCCCAGACACTTACTTACAAGTTTCTGGGAATTTTTTTTTTCTTTTAAGGAGGACTTATGCTTTTTTATTTACCTAGCATTTTCAAGTATTAGAAATACCAGTCACATGCTGAGACTCTTCTTTAGTCACTACTGTCACAACAAAGCCAACATCTGATTAAATCATCTCTGCCCAGATGTTAAACCCCAAGAAAACAGTCCCCTTAACATCCTCCACATAGCAGTATATATGTTGATGTTAACCGCAGGTCTTAAGCTAATTCCCTCCTAATGTGTTTCACTTTTATCTATCCTCAGATAATTGAATTTAAGATTTGGGAATACAGAAAGACACCAGAAGACAAAATTCTACTTCTCTGGCACATCATTACATCAACATTGACTATGAAAACAGGAAACATCACCAGAGAAGACACTATCTTAATACCATCTAAAAATGACTAAACACAGAATTGAATTTTGTATCTTGCCACTTGTTTGCTGAAAGTACAAATACTTCAATACAACAAATATGAAAGAACTTAAATACTTAAGCTGAAAGGAATAGTAACTGCTAAATGATAAAATTGCTCTTTCCCTTTAAGGCTCTAGATCAAGCTAAATGCGAGGGTAGTCCTGAGAATTAAAAATGGACTGAGACTCAGTCTTGCTATGGACTTCCTGTGCGACCTTGGGTAAGTCACTTGAGAATTCAGTTCTCAAAAATAACAGGCCTATTATAGCTGCCAGAATGAAGGACCAATGTTTCTGAGACCACAGATTAAAGTCAGGGTCCTGCTTACTTGCCCAAAAAAAACAAGATCCTACCTGGTGTGAGTCCTTTGGAAAGATGTGCGTAACAACCACCAAAACTTCAGGAATATTGATACTTAGCAGCTGAAAGTTTATCTGGAACTGTACTTTGAAATATAGTATGAAAGCCTACATAAAACCAGAATTATTTTAATTTTTCAACCTCTTTGTTTTGTGTTTTTGTGTGAAACTATAACAAATAGAATCTATCTCCAGAGATGCAGTATGTACTGTTAAACATTGGTTTTACAGTCAACAAAGGACATCATATTCTAATCAGTTTGCAATGCCAATGAATTAGAGTTTTTGAAATGACTACAAACAAATAACAAGTTGAAAGCAATAAGCTTATATTTTTGGTACATAATAATGACTGAATTTAGAAGTAGGGATTCTTAAGAGCCATTCAGCCAGATACTGTAGTTGCAGCAGTTTCTCTGCAATACAGAGCAGCTGCTCAAAAATCAGTTAAAAAACCAAACAAGCAAAAAACTGCAATCCAAGTTTCATGGAAGTTAGTTTTATGTCTATAACATAATAATATAGAGTGCCACAAATATTAAAAGTGTCTGACATCCTTCGCTGGCATCTTAAACCCTATTAAAACATCTGTTTCCACATGAAGAAAGGCATTACAGTCATATTTTGCCTTCAGAATACGCCAGCCTCTCCCCTCACCACCAGAAAACTTCTATAAGAAGAAATGACAGGTTAATACCACAACCTGAGTCCCAGTGGGGAAGGAGGCAGGGGACAAGTGTAGAACCCCTTCCCCCTGCACCACCAACAGATGAGCTCACACACAGCAAGGAGCTAACCAAAGTCAGTAATACCAGTTAACAGGGCCTGTAATGAAGCCCAAAGTCCACAAAAAGACTCGGTGAGAAGGGGTATCTGGTATAACAGAAAATATTCAACAGAAAATTTGGACTGTGTTCAAAGAAGTCAAATCCTCAGACTTTTAACTCAAATATTTAATTTCAATTACTTGTATGACAGGGAAGACCATGTCAGAAGGACAGTTTCATCTCCTTGCTACTTTTCATCAACCTCTTCAGCAGCACACTTACAGAGTCCTACAAGCAGGGAAAACTGTTTCAGGCAACTAGTCATCTTAAAAAAACCTGCCTCAGGTAGTTAATTGCCTTAAAATACTCTACTTCACAACTGTTAAAATAACAAGCACTGACTACTAAGAGAAAAATGAAGACATAATGACCCTTTAAAGAGTCTTTCCATCATATTTCAGTAGTTAACATTAAAACAGAAGTATTATTTGTTTATATGAGAGAAGATTTCCCTGGACTCAAACAGTTAATTCAGTTGTCCATGTAGACCTGTTCACTGTGCCTGGAATTTTAACTCGGGCTACATTCCACAAATCCCAAATTGCAAATTTAAATTAATGCTACAGTGAAAACATGATACCTAGTCAAAAAGAAAGGCAAGGGGGCAAGAGAAGACAAAAAGGAATGTATCCCAAGCGTCACTAACACCTGACATCCTGCCAGTAGTTAACACCTTGGAGCTAACAGAAATACACCATGCTTTTGCCTTGTTCAAAGGCACTTAAGATCTCCTTACAGTCCTTAGCTTTGTAACAAAACTTTATATGAAATTGTTATCTAATAGAAACAAAAAGAAAGGAGATCCAACTGTAAAGCAACTGAAACAGCACTCTAACAAGTCAATCTACATAACCTTTTAACAATGATCTCACTGTTACCAGGGGGTAAAAAAACCCAGAAATTAAAAAAGCTGGCTCATACTCTCTCCTCTCATATACCTGACAGTATGCAGAACTTACTCAGATTCATACAGTCTTCTTTTGCCATTAAATATGTATCTGAAAACCTGAATGCATACTCATGTTATTTTCAGAACACCTACATAGAAGGTGAACATCTTTTTAACCCTCTAGTAAGGAAAGCTTTAAATATTGTGCTTTTTTTATTTGTCTCACAGCATTGCTGAAGAATGGGATGTTTTGCTGTTTAATAAGAGCTAAGACGATCCTATAATGTATGAGAGAATCTAAGAAAGGAACTAATCCTCACCCTGCAAACCAACTTGGAATGAGAAAACTTTTGCTGAATCTATTTGAAACCTACAAAGAAGTCACACGGCACGGCTATGCAGATGACTAGCCAAAAAAAAAAATAAATAAAATAAACCCTCTTTTCTCCTTTTCGTTTCTCTATCAAAAGAAGGAGAGAACGGGAAGAAGCGGACAGAAACAGGGAATCCCGACCAGCACAACGTTTCTGCTTTACCATATGGCCCCAACACTTTGTTAACTCCTTGGCCGTAGCAGATGTTTTTGTGTATTGGCCAGAACTAAGGACAATGACACAGGATAGTTTTCTTCAGGTAGGAAGTGCCAGATTTCCTGGTAAGTGGAGGTTTTAATGGCAGGGCCAATCACCTCTTTTGCTGATCTTCTGTAGGGACCAATAAACAAGGTAGAAAAGGAACCAGCTCTAGAGGTAAGAAGATAAGACTGTCTTTCCAGCCACAGTTAATGCACCAGGATGGCTCCCAAACAGAGAGAAAAAGCCAGGGGGAGGGGAAAGAAAAAAACACAAACCCCAAAACAACAACCAAGCCTCCACAACAAAAGTTTACAGTACAAGAATAGTCGTGTTAAGTTTAACACTAGATAAACAGAAGAAAAGTTTACAGTATAATAACTCGATGCCATAGCCCAGTATTATTCACTAGCATACTGGAAGTGCAATCTCTCTTTAATAATCACATGTTCTGTGAGAAAGCACAGCATAATTTTGCGCTTTTACTTTTTATACTACAGACAAGCCAATTACTGATGCATCTCCTCTATGCTCACTTCTCATTAACATATGATACTCACCTGTAAGAACCAAGTGCATTTAGACTCCTAGGGGAAAAAAAGTCTCATACCTATTTATTTTAAAGGTTAAAGGGTTAACATTTTTCTAGCCTTTTTCTTTAATAAATATTTGCAAGTCAAAAATAAACCCGCTGCTGAGAAATCTCTATTAACCAGAAGCTATTAGCTAACTGATCCTGATGCTTCAATGCACAGTGACTTAAGTTGGTTTTAATTCCTAAAAAAAAAGGAACCAAAACCAGCCTAAAGCAAGACACAATACATTCTACATTGCAGAACTAGTTGATAAAGACTCAGAGGTTTTTTTTTAAATAAAATGAGTGCAGAAACGAGGTCCAAAAGTGATGAAGATGAAAGATACCTGGAATGATATCGCATCTTATACACCTTTTGTTTTCTGAGCGATACACGCTGCAGACAAAACATTTTGTGCTAAACAGCCTTAAATCTGGTTTTCTAATATTAAGCACAAAGGAAAAACACTGACAGCAAGCGTGGTAAATAAATCCCTCCCTTGAGAACGAAAGCAGCAGACAGGAGGGGGCTGACACGCATGCAGGAGAAAACTAAACACCATCTTTTTTTTTCTACCTGCACAAGTTGCCATTTGCTGCAGCAATCAAGAATCCCTTTTCCCCGTTGATTTCAAAAGCTAGGTTTTCAGAAAATTTCTCTCGCAAGTCATCTGTTGATAGGCTCTAAGAGTATTATATTCATATCACTGGATCTTTAAGAGAAAAATCCATTTTCTTTCCTGTTCAGGTAAACATGTTTACAGCTCCTGCACAGACACTGGGTGGTTCAGACTCACATGTCACACACATGTCGTCAGCAACAAGAAAAGCCCCTTTCTCTGATCATCCACATTTTTAATAAGGTAAAGAGAAAAGCACTTTCCAAACTTACCTTTAGCACAGCCAAATCATGAGCTAAATATAAATATTTACACAAGGACAAGGAATTAATAACATGAGCGTGCAAACAAAAATACTTGCTAGAAAACGCACACAGAAAAAAATAAGAAAACCCTTTTAAGTTCAACGCAATCAAACCAACCCGTTAGCCCCTGGAAAGGCCGTCATTTATCACCGTTACGCCCCGAACAGTCAGGATTAGAGAGCTGAAGCACCGATCGCGACTCTGATCTATTTCAGAGACCATTCACTGCGTATGAAAACATCTCAGATCGCAGGCAAAGCCTTCCTATTTGTGACCCTGCACAGGAAATGCCACATGAAACCTAAAATTGCCAAGGAGGGTTACAAAATCTCCTGCTTTACATCCTACTGCGAAGAGTCGTGCTACGAGGACCGAACTACTTCTCCATTTTCCAGAAAATAAGTAGAGTGGATGTTACGAGCGTTTATTCCCCCCGCCGTGTACCTTCCCAATGCATCTTAAAGTAACACACGTACCAAAAAGGGGGGGGAACCACCACCCCACAGCAGCCCTTAAGTCTGAAATGTAAATGTAATTCCTTATATAGACTGCAGCAGCTGGTCACACACGCACGGAGAGCAGAGAGCGGGGGCCCCCGGCCAAACCGTTACCACCCATTATTATACAAACAGGTACCTCCGAAGACAAGAGGGGAAGAAACTTCGCCGCCCGGGCGCAGCCCTCCCTCCCTGCCTGCCTTGCCCACGGCCCCGGCGGGGCGGCCGCGGGGCGCTGCGGGGACCAACTCTCGGCGGGGCGGAGAGGCGGGAGCGGGCGGGGGGGCGCCGGCCCAGGGCGGCCGCGCTGCCCCCGCGCGAATCGCTGCCCGGGGCGGCGGCGGAGCCTCCTCCGTGTGTGTGCTCCCCGCCGGGGCTGCCCCCGGCGTGCCCCCACCGCCGCCCCGCAGCGAGGAGCCGGCCCGCTGCCCCGGCGAGGGGGGCACTCCGGCGGGCGGCACGGGCGCTGCCGGGCGGGCGGCGGGGCGATCCCCGCCCGCGGGGCCGGGGGGAGGCGCGGGGGAGGCCCCGCTCCGCCGGGGCAGCGCGCAGGTAACAAGTTTCGGAGTTGGGGCTGGCGCGGCCGGGCGGGCGGAGGGCGCTCCCCCGGCGCTCCCCGCGGGGCTCCCCGTCCCCACCCGGGCCGGAGGGCGGCGGCGCGGCCGGGGGGCCCCGATCCCGCTGCCGGCGGCGGGGCGGGCGCGGGGCGTGCGGGGGAAGCGGCGTGTAACGGTCCCGGACAGCGGCGGAGTGCGGAGGCACCGCTAGGCGGAGGAGGGAGGCGGCGGCGAGGGAGGCTCCAGGTAGCGGATATAACGGTGCGGAGGGAGCCGCGCTCCCGGCGGAGCCGCGGCGGGGGGAATTACTTTGGCGCTCGCCCGCCCGCCCGACCTCCCCCCTGCGCGCTCGGGACGGCCGTGCCCGGCCCCCGCCCCGGCCCCGCCACCGCCCCGGCGCTGCCCCGCGGGTGACTGACCGTTGTTGCGGCGCGGGTTCGGCTGCTTCCTGCGCTTACACCTGGGGCCATCCGCCATGATCCGCTCGCTGGTGTCTAAATGCTCCAGTCACCTCCTCCCCCGCCCGCCCCCCTCCCTCCCTCCCTCCCCTCCCCCCCGGACCTGGTTTACGACACTGGGTGGTTTTACTTTTACATCACCTTCCTACACCTAGTGCTCGCCCGGAACCTTGTTGCCAGGGGTGACCGGGCGCTTTACGGCAGCGCGTTTGAACGGCGGCGGGGGAAAAAGTTGCGCCCGCAGGTACCGGGGGCGGCGGCACCGCCCGGGCGGGCCCAGGCACACCGACCCCCGGCCGGGGAACCGGGCTATCCCCGCCGGGTGTCGGTGGGCGCCAGCCCACGGAGGGGGGTTCCCGCGGGGGAGCATCGCCGCGCTGAGGGACCGGGCCGCCCCGGGAGCGCCTCCAGGTGCGACCCCCGCAGCGCCCCCAGGTGCGGCGGGGCCGGGCCGGGGCCGGGCCGGGCGGGGCTGTGCCCGTCACCTGGAGGGGCTGGTTCGGCGGTGACGGGCGTCCTGCGTTACAGCTCCAATGGAGAGACAAACAGCTGGACGAGAGTGACGCTGTTCTTGCTGAACCTGCCGTTCTTGCGCTTTCCTGAGTCATACTTCCCGCTTTCGCGGAGAAGAGGTATAAAATTCTATGCCTCTAAAAAAAAAATAATAAAGGGAAAGGAGCAAATTTTCACGAATAATTAATGGAAGACCTCCTTTGGGCTTAATAAACTTACTAAATGTATTAAAAATTAAAGCATTACCGCCAAACGCTTGTGCTATTTATTAACTCTTGCTTTTCGCTTCAGGCAATAAAATAATTTAGTGAGTTTGTTTCTAGGCTTCCTTATTTCTCTCTTTTTTTTTCCCCTCCTTATCCTAGGATGATTCTGTAGAAACTGAAATTCTGTGCTTCTTGGGAATTCTTTTATCTAAACAGATGAAATTTCAGTGCAAGTGTTTCTGTTAATGGGATACTTTCAATAAGAAATTGATACACTGCAGAACTTGAGGTCTTTAGCAATTCCACATCATTTCCACATGCTGTATGTTCACATTCTGTAACATATCACCTCATTTCATGGAAGTGGCATAGCGTGTCTCTAGAAAAGGAACTATTGAACACTGCCGGTTTGTGGGCATACCTTGCATCCCCCTAAAAGCCAGTACAATCAGAAGTGCTTAGAAAAGAAGTATTGCTCTAAAATGGAGGCAGAATTAGGTAAAGATCCAAAGGGATATTTTCCAAATTAATCGTACCAGCAAAAGTGTACAAGAGTACACGTGAGTGTACAAGTGTACAAGTTTTCACATGAAAACATTTTTGCAGGTAAAAATCATTTGTCGGGTATCTCTAAAAAAATTGGTAAATTTAGGTGTATTGTTTTTACATATGTATCTTTACTCAGTGTTGGTTGGCTGCTGACCTCAACATTTTAATAAGGATCTACCTGAGAGTCATTAAAAAAGGTTAACAAATCAAACAATACCACATGTTCGATGGACTAATAGAAGTCATTTAAAAGCATTAGGAACCCCAAATACAAGGGTAGCTAAGAACTGTGACATGAAACCAACTGCAAGATAAAAGTGAAACTTGTCAGCAAGATTTTGAGTGAACGGATTGCAAGCTTTAGGGCAGAATTTTGTTGGTGCTTCAACCTCCTTGCTTGTCAAGTTTTTGTGCAGGAGATACCTGTCACTGTGAAACTGTTTGCAAATGAGGGTTTAAGGTGCTTTGGAATTCTTGGGTGCTTTTTATCATTCAGTGGATGAATTTAAGCAAAATATCACGTACAGGTTTTCATACTAAGTTTTTCGTTCCTTAAAATTAGTCATGGTTTTAGAAGGTAGTTGCAAATAAAAAATAATCTACAAATGTATTTGTAGATTTGTAAGAATATTCCCCTGCATGCCCACACAAAATTCCAGGCCCTCTTTAAGCAACTTTGAAGACCTTATTTGCTTTGAGTTTTGTCACTTTCCACTTCTGGATAAGAATTCTTGTGTCTTCATTTTTGAGCAATTTCTGAGCAGAATCAAGAAAGAAATCGTCTCCTGGTGTTTGTTTTGCTCTTTTTCCAATAGCCATAGTGTCTGTTTGAGCACTAGTCTCTTGAGATTTCCAAGCAGCTGGGAGAAACTGGTGACAACTCCTGCTGGCCATTAGTTTCTGAAGAGCAGAACTGAAACTGGCAGGAGCCTTGGTAGCTCTACACTGCTATAGTTTTGATAAATGAGAAGAGAAAACCAAAGCAATCTTTGTATATGTTATCTTTCATACCAAGGAGGTCTAGAAACCAAAAAAACAGAGGATAGTGTTTTGCATCAAGTTATTGATGACCCCAATCACTATTCATTGTGAAAGGTGTCTCATTCACAACTTGTAAATAGATGTGTGGATGGGTTGCTTTTTTGGTTTTTAAACTTTGATATGTTTAATCCAAGCAACTGGGCGCTTCACATCTTAGTATACGAAGTTCTCATTATTTAATGTGCTGAATTAAGGATGCAGCCACTGACAAACAATTTTGACCTATTACTTTCTTCTAATCCTGGATGCAAACACACTAGTTAAAATTCTTGCTATTTTTGTCATGTTCTGCAGTATATGAACACACTGTATATGTAGTTTAAACTGGTTTGTGCTGCAAGAGTGGAAAATCCTATTTTTCTTTATGGTGCACATGTTTCAATCTGACTTTTCAGTCAAGGATGCAGACATTAATTAATGTATTCTTTGGAAAATCTTAGCAAAGCAGTATGTTTCTTCATCCTCCTAAATGTGGTAATCTTGAGAAGATGTCTCTTTAAAAGAGGAGTTCTGATACAGTGGTTATCCATGATAATTAGATGGTTTCTAGTAATTTGTATGGGAATTTAGGCAACCTAAATAGCTATATTGTAGTTGAAACCTGAGATTGCATAGCTGCTGTACTTCACCCTTTTTGAAATTTATTTCCATTGTCTGAAGATAGGAATTAAAATACTTCCATAGTCACACTGTTGTAAGGATGTTCAAAAACTAACTAATGACTCTTATAGACAGCTTTTCCTGTTTTAAAAATACTCATGTATGTTGTGTTATGATTTATGATCTCTTAAGTATGTATCATTAAATAAAAACAATCAGTCCTCTGTTTGTAGGCCTACTCCTCGTTCATGTTCATGAAATGCAGTTTCACATCCTATCTTGAGTATTGCAGATTTAATGGTGTTCATTTAGTTTAATGAATTTAGAATCACAGTGGCAAATGACTCAGTATATTGTTTCTTGTTTCATTTCCAGTTTGTGGAGATTCTTTTTTTCTTTTTTTTTTTCTGATTTCCATTAGCGAAAACCTATTTTCAATTCTATGTATTTCTTGGAATGTCAGTTCCTAAAATTTATTTTTCAACTGATTATTTTTTCTTTTAGGTTTTTTTTTAAATACGTTTTCACTCCTCTATAGAAACTGTAGTTGGAAGATTTACCGGGAAAACAATGACACAGAAATACGCAGCTTGACTGCAGCTAGCTGAGGAACTAATCTTGAATAAAATGTTGATTTTAGAGATATCAATATACAGGTTTAGTGCCCTTTCAGATGGTTTTCCAGTTTCTGTTTAAGCTTCCAAATGAATCTAATCCATATTGAAGGTGTACCCTGGGATACTGTACAGTCCCAAAAAATAGTAAATCTGCTTGAAATTTGCACATTCACTTAGAGCACAGTTTGTAAATATTTATCAAGAGAAATTATCTTTTTTCACTTTCCTCATCTTATAATCTTGGTTTCTGTTTCTGTATTTTACCATGAATTTATTTGTTAATTTAAAGCTTGAGGCTACGATGTCTAATAAATTGTCATGTCTCACACAATTTGAGAAGACTGTACCTGCTTGAAAGATGTAAGTGTAAGGATGTAAACTGCCATAAGGCATCAATATGTACATAGCTATAGATAGCTACAATGACTTGCATATATGCAATTGACTTTTCTAACATCTTCCTTGTTAAGAAAAAGTGTTTGTGAAGGGCACAAAGGCCTTCAAATCCATTTTGTTTCTCTTGCTCTCTTTTTGCCCTACTTGTTGCATACTGCTTTTCTCTTGAAAGCAATTAACCTGTGCTGATACCTGTGTCAGGTTGGTGTGCTGTATAAAATAAACGTACTAAAACATAACAAGGACCTACAGTTCCATTTTTATGCTAATTTTAACTTTCAGTGTGATCTCTGTTTCAGAGCCTTCGCACATGCAAAAAATTATTTGAGAAAAGGAAAAAAACTTGAAAAGGTCATTTCACATTCTTCATCCAAAAGACAAATCTTGCATATTCAAAATGGAATTGGAATGCAGATTTGGGTATAAGTGGTGGATAGCGAGCAGTTGTGATTTTTTTGTTTGTTTGTTTTTAAAATACCCAAAACTTTAGCTGAGAATGTCTACTGTAATATTTTATTTTCTGCCACTAGATGCAGTAGCAAAATGCTGTATCAAAATACTACTTTTTGTTTTAAATTTCATCTGAATTTGTGACTGATCAAATTACCCTTGTAGTGCAGTTAGATTACCCAGCTTTATTAGTAGCACGTTTTCCATTTATCTTTGTTTATGATGACTCTGCATAAGTGTTCTTAT
This sequence comes from Pipra filicauda, assembly GCF_003945595.2. NCBI lineage: Eukaryota > Metazoa > Chordata > Aves > Passeriformes > Pipridae > Pipra > Pipra filicauda. The sequence continues at coordinate 3,188,891 of NW_024104310.1, forward strand.
CCTTTATATTATCTAATTAAACACTAATGGATTGTGAATACTTTCCCATAGGGTTCATGTTTGTTTCCTTCTGTAATTTCCACTCTATTTCTGATTTGGTTCTGCTCACCAGCCCCCTTGCTGTTTGCTGTCTCACAGTTTTGTGCAATTGCTCATTTGGCTCTCATTTGGGGTTATTCCCTTTGTTATGATATCTGTACAGCTGGCTCATTCAGCTTTTTAAATCCCAACTTAAAATTGATTTCTTAATTATGTAATTGTATATTCTTCTCATTTATATTTGGGGGGGTTTAGTTGCTGAAACACATTCTGATGTTAGGCATTATTCATTTGTTATCTCTCATTTGTCTTTTTTTTTCTCACTGTAAAATGCATAATGCTTCTCTAGGGAATGTTTGTTAATACATAAAAGGAAAGCTGTTGTGTTGGAGCTTGCAGTGTGTCTTCTGAATATACAGAATTAACATAAAGAAAACAAGAAAAAAGTATGAGAGTCTATCAAAACAAACAAATAAATAGAATTAAGAGTCTCATTTTGCTTAAGAGACCTCAACAAAACGTCAGTCAATGCCATAAGGAGAAACACAGATATTGTAATGGTTATTTCTGGGATGTGAAGAGAAGCTTTGGTGCACTCAGCATAGTTGGTCTGATTTTCAGGTTTGGCGAGGTCTGTCTGGTAGTTAGAAACATATGGTGTTAAAATGCACAATAGTATGTTTGAAACTCAGATGCATAGACCAAACTTGTTGAAACTAAAGAGCAGTGTAAAATTCTAGTATAATTATATCAGAGTTTAGTTTATTGGAGCAGGGAACAGCAGTTCAGTGCAAGAATGATCATGTGTTGATACAGAATTGGAAAGGGATTATGATTTTCATGTGGGACTATGCATATCAAGAATTTTTGGTTACAATATCAAAAAGGAAAGCCTAGTTTGGATCCATCCAAACAATAAAATTTTCTGTTTTCCCTTGTGGAAGCAAAAGCCTAAAAAGATTTTGTGTGGGATCAAATAAAAATCTTTTTTTACCCAAGTATTAAAAGTCTGGATTAGAGCAATTGTTACAATCAGGGCAGGTGGTCCAGGGGTTTCTATGAACTAAATTATTTGAAAATTTCCTTTACTAGGTTCCTTGTTCTTACTGGGGAGCTTTGAGCAGAGATGTCTGTGGTGGGCAGTACCTTAAATCCCTGGACTTTAGCTTTTGTGAAGAACCTTCATTTTCTCTTATTGATGCTGACTAGGTACTGTAAGAAGGACGAGAGCTCCTGTGTCATCTTAAGGACTTTAAAATACTCTCTACACCATTTAAATAAATGTTCTGGCCATTAGGTTACAGTCTTTCTTTAGTTCCACGATTATTTTAAGTATTTTATAGAAACCAAAAACATTCATTAGCACAGATGAAGACCACCTGAATTGTCTTTAGGAAGGTGACTTTAGACCATTGCTGACGGATATGGTTCAGACTTTTATTAGGAGGGGATATAATCAAACCTTGGTTTTTATTATCCTGGGGCATCTTGGTGACTACTGGGATTTCATATAAAAGATGGATTACACCCAGCATTTCATGCATACAGGGCATGTTCTGAATAGTCCAAATTGGTTGCTGAAGAGTAGTCAGGTAGAGAAAAGCCAAGCCTCAAGACCTGCAGGTGGTCAGGTAGAATGAAGAGTTAGGCAGATTAGGGAGGACCAGAAGCAGATCTTCACATGCCCAGAGAATTTAACTGAAAAATCTTGAGTGACTGGAATTAGGTAGAAGCTGAAAACAGTAAATGAGAGCTTTGTTTGAATTTAGATGTTTGCAGGATCTTGATTGACCACTGTTTTGCAAATGCAAAAAGCTGTCTTGAGTAATACAATTAAAATTTGATGTATTTCAGGTAATTTTACTTAAAGGATTCATGACCTATTTCAGTAGCTGTTGGTAGATATTCAGTGAAGCAGTTGAGTTCTTGCAGGCAATGACTCATTCCTGTTTAGTAACTGTGGTAGGTGATCATATGTGGGACTTACCTGCCTCATGTGGTTTAGTCCCTCCAAACTGCTTTTGCAGTTAGTGAGGATCTGGTCAGTGGAACCTGGGACACCTTACAGGCACATAAGTAAAATGAGATGAATTCCAACCCATCTCTTACTCGTGACAGCAGTCCAATCAGTGAGGTACGTTTTCCTGTCAAGAGGTGGTTGGGGTTTATGGAGATGACTTCATCCCTCTGCTCTGACTTTTACTCCCAATTTTGTAGGGTGAAAAGGCCTAGAATTTGTTGCCTCACCTGCAACTGATGTCTTTTTTGCCAAATATATTTAGACATTGTTTAATGACAAGGCCATACCAGCTCTGTGGATTTTCACATAATTTATCATATATCATACAGCACCAAAGACAACAAAAGAATTTGTTATGGCATTAAAAAAAATGCTTTTTTTTTTCTCCCTAAATATTTGAAATCCAGACAAATGTTTATAAAACATCTGGGCAGTCTTAACATAGAGAGGATAACTATTCTGCAGAGATGTATAATTCTAAAGCTCAAAGTTTGTTCCTGCAGCCAGATGTACTTGTATTTGCATTTATCATTGCAGCATCTTGCAGAGAAGGGCAGAAGAAATTTGCTTAATTGTTATTAATAATAGTACTTTGGTGCCATGTCATTTATTCTAAATAATGTCAACAACATAATAGGATTCATTGCTAATTTTTGTTGTGAGATTAATTTGCAATATGGAAAAGCTCCTCACTTCAATAGCATTCTTCACCATGAATCCAGGACTATACCTAACTTGCATGCTTCACCTTAGACTGCTTTATCTTTAGTAGCTGGTTGCTTCATAAAGACCGCTCTGTTCCTAAACAGTGTTTATAGGTTCTGTAATGTTTTTATCTTAACATTGTTGCTTGCTTAAATGTTTATTCCAGAAGGTCTGAAAAATTTTTGCAACTACTGTTAATTTCTGCTTTGAAAGGTACCTTATGCACAACTATTTTTCAGACTCTTTTTCAAGACATTTTAACTACAGCCTAGGCTTAAACTGAGTCAAATCACAGTCACATTTTCAACTGAACAGCAATGCACTACATTAGTTTTACAGCCTCTGTAACTGCATTTTAAGGATATATGCATTGCTTGGGTCTCCATTCTCCTTAATGCATCTCCTGATGCATACTGGTATGAATCCTAAGCAAACTTTTTGGTGCTGTTTTCCCATCCTGTTTTTCCTGTGGAATAGTGATGGATAACCCTTTCTGTTGACTTGGGCAAGATCGAAGAAAAAAAAAGCAAACAGACAGACCTGTCTATGACTGTGACTACCTAGTGTGAAATGCCAAACTCAGCTAACAGGCTGTTCTTCATACATAAAAGAAAATACAGACACAGTATCCAGCCAGCCAGGAATCACCAAATATACCAGAGCAAAATCCATGGCTAAACTGAATGGAAATATTTTATGTAAATTCATCTATTTGTTCTTTTGCTTGCTTGCTACTCAATGCTGTCTCTCATGTCCTCCTACACAAGAGCTCAGGGTGCCTTTTTTCATTAGCTTTTCTTACCTTTCAGAATACTAAAAAATATGCAAAACAATTTTAGATAACATTTATGGTGTATACCTGTTACTACATTGTATCTGTTTGTATACACACACACACATACAGAAAGCTATTTTTAAAGATTAGGAAGGTCACAAAGTCATGGGCTTGGCCTAGATTCATGATCCCTTGGTTATACCCACATCTGGCTGCCCCGTCCCTCTGCAAGAGATTACTCCCACCACAGCTGAGGCTGCTGTTCAAATCCCCATGTATTAGCAAACTGAAAACAACAGTAGTGCAAACTGAAAACAACAGTAGTTCAAATTAAAAATGCTACATTGGACCAGCAGCTGCAGACCCAGTCTTTCTCCCATTTACTTGAAGTGGCTGAAGAGGCTACAGATTCCAGTCGTAAGATCAGTGTTCTTTTCAGCTGCTCCAGCTATATCCAGCATGGGTGGCAACATTACAAATGGGAATTATGAATGTTTCTCTTTTCAGTCACAGAGTTTTAATTTTATGCCATATTATGTTAGCTACATTGCCCCATCTCTTCCTACAGCTCGAGAAGGTGTGTCACTCAGCAATGTGTTAATGTATCTTTCCTCCTTGTTCAAAATAGTTTCCAAATACTAATCACACAGGTTATCCAAACCCCACTCTGAAGATAATCTTCGAATTTCCATGGAAGACAGTCCTGGGCATATGCTTACATTTGATTTTGACTTATATGACATGCAATATATGGAAGGTCATACATCATGTCAGGCACACTTCATTCATCAGAGTTGGCTTCCGAAATGCTTTGTGAAACTAGCCAAAATAAGAAATTCCATAACCAAGAAGGGTGTTTGAAAATTCATTTGGACTTTCTTGTTCCAACAGCTTCTATTATAATGATAACTACCAGCTATGGGTACACATTTCTGCATCTCTAGGGGAGAGTAACATCAGGGAGTAGGTAGCAGAGAAGTTCCAAATACTTTTTATTCCACTTATCTAATGGGAAAAGATTCAGGTTTCTCCAAACTTTTGCTCTTCTCCATCAGAATCTCAACAAATTTATCAGGATGCTCTTTCTTCCTCAATTAAAAGAATGTCAAAAACATTTAATTTCCCTTTTGCGGTCCTACTTGGATCTAAATCTGCATTTGACATTTCATGCTACACCCAGTTCCAACAGATGTAGGCTCTGTGGCCTTGCAATTAGGTACTATGTTAAGTGATATCTAATTTTAGGACATGCCATATGGCTTTCCCTGTATTCTCTAGATCGTGTATGAAAGGTGAGCATGCTGTTTCATTGCAGAGATCCATCATTTCCTGAAGTCATGGGAAGGCTCATGCTTTCTCAGGAAGACACAGTGCTCCTTAGACTTCAATCCATCAGCAGGCTTTCTAGAGCCCTTCCTACCTCCTAGTTAAAGATATGATCTCAAAAAGAAAAAGGAGCAATTAATATCAGGACATTGATCTGGAGCCTGAGACTGTAAGTTTCAGGATGAGGATGTAGCAATCATTTTTCTATCTTTCCCTTTAGAAGATGCTATTTGATTTTAGGGACTAGTAATCTCCAACTTTTAAGTTACTATTAATTTCAGTGAACAGACTTGTCTTCTGTTACGTGACTAGCCAGAATCCTTTTATAAGGAAAATATAATTCCAGTATTAGAAAGAATAATTCAGCTTGCCATATTTAATTGAAATATATTGAAGCAAGATGTAAATCAGTATCAGATGAAAGCTAAATTCCTCTGTTAGATGCTGAGTATAACCTTCCTGTCTAAAGAGAGTCAAAAAGTTTAAGAAATTACCTGCTTATTGTTATGCAGAAAATAATAAGGAGCAGTGGTTTAATAATGACACAGTTAAATATAATTATAATAATAAACCACAGAAAGATTAAGATATGTTTATTATGATATATGCTAAGACATCTTAAGGGTTAAGATATACATGGAAGAGAGTGTCAGATTTGTCTCCATACCTTTCCCATTAGGTATTAGATCACATTCCACAAGGCTAAAGGTAATCACCTTGTTATCATTTTCCATTATAAAATTTTCCATGCTGCTCTGTCAAGCTCTAACCATGTGTTTCCTAAGCAGAGTTTATCTGACCAGTTGTGAGCTGCTCTGCTTGCTGGTGGTGCATCTGTCACTAGGAGTGTGTTCCCTCCTCACCTGACAGCACTGCTAATCCAACTGTTCCCAGAGTGGGAATCTACGGAAGGCACTTGGAGAAGAGACAGAAGAGGCTGTCCCCTGGAAATCAGGGCTCTTTGAGATGAACGGAAGAAGGATTTTGGCTGATGCCTCACCACATTTTGCTGAGTCAAGTTAGCATTAAGTGAATACAAATTATCCCTTGGGAGTCCTAATTACAGCTGAGAATCCTAGGAAGTTACAGAAAGAAACAGAAGAGCTGGAGTGCTTTCATAGCCTCTTCTTCTGAATATATAAGGAAAATACAAGGAGGGACCCATTACCCATGGCATCCAGGAATTACAATTGGAGGCCCTACTCAGCATCATTCCCATTGATTCCATGTAACTTGTTGGGGATAATTAGCCTGTAGCTGCCTTCAAGGTCAGCAAAAAGTAAAAGGAAATTGTAGTCCTTTCTTGGAGTGACACAGCTGAAATAAATCCATCTTCCAAAACTGAGTGGTAGGCAAATTTGTCCGGAGTCAGCCGTGCAGTTGGATGGGTGGAAGTGGGTGTGACTGGCATACAGCTGGCAAAGCTGCTGATGTAAAGGCAGAGAGAACTAACGAGGAGAAGTTAAAACGGCCTTTGGGGAGAAAGTCCAGCAAAAGAACTTTTTTGGCAAAGTGCTGACTAAAACCGGGCCTGAAATGGCAAGCAAAGCAACCACATTCTAGTATTTAATTCCTGCTTCGTTAGCAGAGCCATAAGCGAGAGTTTTCTGAAAACTCTTCTGATGTGCATTTGGCAGCCAACAGCCTCAGGAGCAGCTCAGGGCTCGGAAAAGGATGGGGGGTGGGTGCCCCTGCCTGCCGCTGCTCCCCTGAGCCCCGGGACATCCCCTGCATCCCCGAGCCGTGAGCCTTGGGAAAGCACCATTAGCACCCTATTAGCAGAACAAGGCAGCTGGATCACATTGGAAAACATCCTACAGCAGCAGCCAGTAATTAAGGATCCTCAATTAGGAAGAGCCTTGAGGCAGGAGGATGACCTGTGTCCAGGAGGAACAAGTGGGGCTGTAAGTCAGTATCAGTGGCTTGAGAACTCTTGGGTTGGGTTTTGTTTGGGTTTGGGCTTTTTTGGTTTTGGAGGGGTTTTTTTTGTGGTTTTTTGTTTGTTTATGGGTTTATTTTCTCATTTTAATTAAATATATATCATTGTATTTATTACTTTATATTCCTAAGTGGTTTAGAATGAACTGTTCCAAAATAGTGAAGAACAGATAAAGAACAAGAGAATTGCCAAATATTCGACTTAGTAATCATTCCCAGAATTTTGAGTACAAATTCTTGATACACAGTGTTACAAAAAAATAACTAAGCTCTACCTGTTAGTGGGACATCAGGGAGACATCCCAGAAAATTCTCTGAAAATGAGCAGGGTCTTGAATCTCTTGAAGTGAAAGTCCAATGGAGTATGAACTTCATTTTTTGGCATACACTGCCTTTCCTTCAGCCATTTTTTATGCTTAATTTTTGTCTGTCCAGTTTCAGATGTAACTAATCTCCCCTGGGTGGAGATTCCAGCATTGCTGCAGAAACTGTCCCACTGCGCATTCCGTAATAAAAAATACACCACAACAGGTTATATTTAACAAGGAAAAGAGGAATAGAAAGTGGTACATCTGCACAATGAATATAATATAGCATTGACTTGGAATTTCCTGACTTCAGCAGTGCCTCCAAAATAATAATGCATTAATAGAATTACACTTAGCTTTCTGCTTTTAAAAGGAAAATATTTGAAAGCAAAAGTATTTTCATCTTCCAAGTTCTTCTGGCCCCGCGTGTGAGATAGTGGAAATAACACAGTACTGTGTAACCACAGCAAACAAGTGGGGTGGGAATTCTGTAGCTGCTCGGCTGGCCTGAAGCAGAGTGGCAGTGAAGCCTGGATTTTGAATTAAATAGGTGAAATAGTTTTCCCCCCTAAACTCCATTCATTTATGTGGATGAAAATAAAATTACTCTGTTGTAGATAGAACTGGTGGTGACCTACAATTAAAGGTGTCTGACATTTCCATTATAGGAGGCAGGTTTTAGTTGGCTATAATTTCAGCTGTTGGTTTAAATTTTAACTGATCAGGCAGGAGTTTCCTTTGCTGGCTAAATCCTGCAGTCTGACTTTTTCAAGAGGGATAAAGTAGAGAAGGAATGGGAATTTCAGCAAAATTGTTTATCAGTATCTATAAATCAAGTAAGCAAAAATACATTAGTTTGACCACATAGAGAAGCTCTATATTTTAAGCTTGCTTAAAATTTGTCAAAGAACTCACCATGTTTTTGGGATGTCTTTTCTGCTTTCTGTGGAATGTCTCAGCTGATACATAGACAATAGAAGTTTGTTCAAATTTAGCACATGGATGTCCAAGAAAAAAATAAAATCCACCTACTTGAACATGCTCCAAAGCAGGGACAGAATTAGATCACTGAGAAACACTCGATTGATCCACCAGTGAAAATGCTGAAAGGCAGCAGAAATATGTACATATTTAACCTCCCAGCAATTTTAACTGTAGTGGGGCTTAGCTGGTGGAATGTGTGCTTTTCTTCCACATTTTACCAGTAAAATTCTCTGATACACACAAAACTTTAAAGCACAGATTTTATTCTCCCTCTTTAAAACGAATTTTGTCTTTAGCATCACTGTAAAACTAAAAACATGACCGCCTGACTCAATGACTTCTGCCTAAGTATTTCTCTGGAAGGCATTATCAGATGCTCTTTGGATACTGACATTTTTAACCATAATAATAAAAACATTGATGATTTGTACAGATGACATAATTTTGGGATCTTGGTCAGTGAAGATTAATCGACATATAGCACTAGTTCCATTCTCTGTTAAGTCTACTTTTAATGTCCAGCTCGTTGATAACAAATAGAGATATTATTCATGTACTGTAGTAACAGGGTCTGGTTCTGAAGTTTCTGCAGTGCTCTACCAAAGTGAAAATCTCTTCTGCTCTTCATTGTCCGTGTATCCTTCCCCTGTTTTGTTTTTCTGACATCAATAAGATCTAAGAAATAAAAAATTGTAGAACTTACTACCGTTAAAAAAATGGCCTTATTAATCTCCACAAAAGCAATCCCAAACTTTTGTTTCCATGATTAGAGAGATCTGTTTGTTTTCCTCCACAGGCAATAATTTTAGATATTGAGTTTTGACACTTCACTGTTTTGCTATGGGAATATTTGGAAATAAGTTCACAAACCAACAGGTTTTAAATGAGACATATCGCTCCTGGTTTGAAAACAGCTCTTAGGGCTGGGTGTACTGGACACCAAACACCAAGGGGCCTGACGGACAGGCTAACGCCATCGTTGCCAAGTGTCCATGAGAGGCTGATGGATATCAGACCAGGTCCTAGAAGTTATCCATCTTCTTCTGTTTAACTGCAGGCTTAGAGCAAGCCTGAGCAGCTTTTCCTGTGGTGAGCTTAAGCGTGGGATCAGTGCAAACACATATGTTCTTGTGGCTTCATTGGACCTAGAAAATCTGGTGGGAGTATGTATGAAACTTAGTCGTGATTGCTGCAAGCTGTGAGCCTGACCAGGGACACTGCAGAGCTTCAAAACCTTGCTGGAGACTGTTAAGGTTAACGACATTGGATATTCAGCTGATTTACAGCACGCTGATAGCATCCTTCCTATATAAGATATGGAAGAAAAAGCAATGTGAACTGTGGCTTTTTTCGATGTGCAAGTTTGACACGTTGCTGTATCCTAAAATCATCAACGAAGTTTTTTGTTTGGGTTTATTTTTGGTTTTTTTTCAGACTGAAGATATAATACTGATTTTCAGTAACTACAAATTGCAATGTGTAGGGCGTTTACAAGTTCTAGAAGCTAAATCAAGGTTTTGTCTACCACTTATGTGGCAGCTACCTACTCTTTACCCTATTATTTAACTTAAGGGGGAAAAAATGTGCTGGCATTATTTTCCCATCTGTTCCGTAACCTCTGATATTGAACTCCTAAAAAGCTCAAACCAGACTAAACAGGTCATGGTCAAAACAGTAAGGTTGCTTTTCATGCATTCTTTAAATCAGATGTTTTAATTATAGCTTTTAGTTTGCTTGCTAATTAGAAAACAGGTCCACAATGTGGTATCTATCTTCTTCCATTTGAATCAATAAACAGAGAAGTCATGAGAAAGGGATCTCTTCCCTTCAGGGAGTCTTTTCTTGTTAATGTTGACTCAGGTTGTTAGTGCTTATTCTTGTCTTCTTTCCTCTTCTGCCTACTTCCCAGTCTTTTCTCTTTCAGTTCCCCCTCTTGTTTCCCAGTGTGAGATCTGTTGCCTTTCACATTAGCATGTGCGCATTTGTCCTTCATATTTACCTGCTGTGTTGTGAGTGTGCTGAATTTTTCAGTCTGCATTGTGAAAGTAAGGTCTTTAACCAGGCTGAATGAAGCTTTTTAAGCCTATAAAAATTTCAAACACAAGTTTCATTGAAAGTTAAACAAGAGAAATACTTCAGCTGTAAATAATGGATATGCACGTTTAAATAACTTGTGAGACCTGTTTGGAATAGTCCCGCAGGTTTGCCTCCTATCTGAAAATCACAGTGCTGGCTGAGAAATGAGTATTTCATGTGCTTGCAACTTGATTAAACTGAGACAAATTACTAAATGGTCTCATTTTTTTGGTTTGCTCTGTTCTTTGGATGACATAGTTAGATTTTATAACTTCTCTTTTATAATTAGCTGAATCTGATTCCTGCAAGGACTTAACATGTATATTTAACTTTATTTTGGTTAACTGTCTGTGGAGAGATTTTTTAGATTTGAGACCATGATTAGTTTCTTCCTTGCTGAACAGACCACTGTAAATTTCAATAGGGAAACAGAAAAGTCCCTTCACAGATTTTAAGGAAGCTTTTAAAACAATGATTTGAGGATGTACTATTTAAAATGAATGGCACCAGGTACTGGGTTATTTTGAAATAAAAGATGTTCAAATAACAGTGACCTGATTTTTGTGTGTTCAGACTTGCTACTGCACACTAGGAAATTCAGAAACTAATTGTAGGGAGTGAATAATCAGAAATTCAAGTGTAGCCAAATGCCATGGTGTTCAAGGAGTGTAACTCCCACTTGTTTAACTGTGAGTGCAGGATATAGTGGGTCCCTGCAGACTCTAGATATACCTTGCTTGAACGCCATATTTTTCCTGTGTGTCAACTCTGAAGGGCTTCTCCCATGATCTGGAAATAAAGAAAGGTCAGTTAAAACGCATACCATAAAAGGAAATGGTAAAATTTTTCAAATTTTAGAGACATTATCTATCTTCAAATCCCCTCACTAGACCTACATTAAAATAATGATCACATCCCAAATATAGACCATTTGAACTGTCCTTTTCCAGGCCAGATGTGGTATGTTACATAATTCCATTTTAGGGTGATTGCTGGAGCTTGTAGTAAAAGGAAAATGAACATATTGTAGGTATTGCTCCAAAGAGAAAACATCATAAAAAATGTCATAAAACTCAAGGCCTTGAGCAAAACATTTTAGCAAATGTAAGTTCTACACAGAGCCTTGCCTACAGATGGGCTGAACTCTCCAGCAAGGTACAATCCAGCCACAGGCCCCAGAGCTTACAATAAGACACAAATACACATCCCTACACCAGCCCACTTTACCTGGATACAAAAGCACTGTAACTCCTAAGAACTCATTCCTCCAGGCATGGCACACACAACAGAAATTTTCTCCATAGGCTTTTCAAGACTCTAAAAATAAAAACCATCCAAGCGAGTAGTTGTTGATACGTGTGTGCAACAGGCTTTCCAGAAATTCTTTGTAAATAGAGCATCAACGTTTTCCACTGCTCGCAGGGGGAAAATCTGCTGAGTTCGGGTGGCTGTGATCAATCCACATTGCAAAGTCACAAACAGAGAAACAAAGGACAATCGCTGTCTGTTTTTTGCACTGCAGATGCATTGGTCAGACTCTGCTTTCTTCACTGCTTTGGACTGCATTCTTAGGGTGATGTGCCAGCCTTCTGCCTCCATCAGTCATGTAGCTGTCCCCCCTGTCACTGCAGCCAGAGATGGGACAGCACACTCACCGCTTGAAGCATTTCACAGTTGTGATCTCAAGAAGAAGACCAATGTCTACGCAGAGCATTGGAGAGGCAGTTATACCAGGAAAGGCTTGGAGCATCTACATTAAGTGTCTGAACACATATAGGGAACATACCATAAGAGCCACTGAGCTCAGTTGGCTCAGGGAGCATTTCTTCTCTTTCAAATCTCTTTTCACTGTGAAGAAAATTTTCTTCCTTTTCAGGCATTCTGTAACAAGGGCAAAAATAGGAACCCAATTAGGCCTGGCCTCTCTGCAGGGATGAGAGAGCGGGCGAGGACAGAGGGGGCTGTGCTGTGGTTGTGCCTAGGGCACAACCTGCACAGGAACTCGCTGTCCCCGATGAGAAATGTGACCTTTAGCTACTCACTTGTTCTCGGAGGGGATGGCAGAGCAGCTACACTCAGCAAGAGCAGCAGGGGAGTCTGTATCTGAGCCCTGTTCCCTGAAGTGCTAAGCCTTGGGGTGTTTATATTTTAGGCAACCTTTACTTCCACCTCGTAGACTCATGATGCAAGACAGGATAAATAGTCTTTCCCCGAGCTATTTAAGAGAAACCTGCTTCCTTCTGGGAGAGAGAGACAGCAGTAAATGGGTAGCATTTGTAGGCTATGAAAGTGCCCCTATGACTTCAGACTCTAAACCTGACTAAGTGGTAGGAATAGGGAGGGATGGGTAGGTAGTTTGGGCACAACAGTTATCAGTAATCTGTCAACTCTTCTTGCCACACGCTCCATCTCTGTGCTAACTGCACCAGTCCAAGATCTCTGACTCTGCCTTGGGAAGGCTAATGTGCCTGCACAGCTCTCAAGTGTTGTTCAGAAAAGCCAGCATGGGTTTCCAAACCTATTTAGTTCTGCAAATGTGTTTCATTGCCACAGCATTTCTAGATCTGCGCCCTCTTTTTTTCTTTAGCATCAATAACATTAATAGGAGAGATTTAAAGACAGTAACCGTATCTCCTGTCTGGCTTTACCTAGCAGGTTGTGTTTATTTTTGGTCTCATAAGGTAGTTTACTCATAAAATAAACTGCTTAACCTCATAGCCTTACTCTGCACCTAGCCCAATTTGACTTTGTCTTTTCTGAAGAGCATCCCAGTTATTCAAAAGATGTCAGGAGATGTATCACCAATGCCCTAGACAAGAACCTGATTTCTTCATATGCTCTGTCAATACTTTTCTGCATCCCATGATCATGTTTTGCATCCTATAATCATGTTTGTAATTTCTCAGTACCATACTGACTCGGTTGTGCTAATCCTGTGATCAACCAGCAAGTTCATGCTAATCTCCCTCCTTTGTTGTTTCCATTTTGTTCATGTTGTTAGCTAAAATTCTTGATCTCACACTTTCTACTTTTAAGTTTCTGCTCATTTCTATTACCCGACTGCCCCTTCCTGACTTTTTCAAAAAAAAAAAAAAAAGTTATGTTGATGATGCCACTTTATCCTCATTATTATCTATAGTTTTTCTGCAGGGCACCGGTATTTTATGTAAAATAATACTTTAGGACTCTAAGTAGGAGAATCAGGAGGTCTTGCCCTTTTTTGAGTTGCATTAATTCGGGTAATCTTAGACAGCGTGTGCCTGCTCGCTGCACCAGGGCTGGTAGCTTGTGGAAAACAAGTGTTGCACTGGCTGACAACACATGTAGAGTCTGCAGCTCACAGAGAATCACTTTAGGGAGTTTATGTAATTGATTAAATCATATTGTGCACAGTCATCACAAATGGAGCTTCATCATTACAATAGTTGTAATTATGTGCTTTGTCCTGATATTTGCTTGCATAATATCAGAGGAACATCTACTTCTAGACAAAATAAATGTAAATGGATATAGCTGAGCCTGACAAAGTTATCAGACTTTCCAAGTGCTGGAGGTAAGACGAGAGAAAATATAAATTCATTATCTTGTTGCCAATAAAGTATTTTAAAAACTCACAGATGGAGTATTTGCTGCTTTAGGGGCCAGTACAGCAGGTCCCTGAGTGGTCACGCAGCAGAAACAGCAGTGATCCGTGTGTTCACGAAGGTGGGTTTGAAGAAGCGTTAGAGATTTTATAGCAGCTGAAATATAAATAAAGGAGAAAGGCAAATGTCTGAGGATGAGTCAGCCAAGAGGTGAATGCATTTACTCATAAGTAGGCTGTTTTGTAGATCACATTGATACTTCTAAACCAAGATAAGGCTGCAGTCTGTGCTTGAACTTTTTAGAAATCTTTGATTAATTGCTAGAGGATGACATCTAAAATGTCCCTGCTCCTTTCCGTCTTTCTTTTATTCAGCTTCTATTTCTTCAGCTTTCTGTTCTCTTGCCTTTTCCTCCGTAGTTTTTTTTCTCTAATTAAATATAAATAAAAAGGACTGCATGTTCTGTGCTGTCACTTACGATACATAACTTCTCAGCAGCAATCCCAGATCCAGTAGAGATTTTAACTGACATTTTGTAATTAAATAAAGATAGAAGGTTTATAGGTTTCAACTGCATATCTGCACTTCTTGTGTGTTTTTGTTTCAAATTTAACTGTGTCAAACAGGACTTTTTTACATGTGTACATGTATAAATATTTCTGCTTTTCTATCTGATCAGATTAGTATTATTTAGGTCACCTCTAGTCAAGCAAGCCGTGCTGGTATGGCAATATCAGCTGGGGAAGTGACAGGTTTGGTTGGTTTGGTTTTTGTTTTTCCTTTCTAACTGGGGAAAATCTGAGTTTAATGTGCAGTGAAACTAGAAGAATCCAAACAAGGGCAAAACAAAAATTCATGCTTTTCTTGGGAGAGCTAGTATTTCTTTGGGTAAAGCTCCACAGGTGAGATTAAGTCTTTCACGCACACACGCACATACACCCTTTCCAATCGTCAGTACGCTGCTCCCAAAGGACCCGGGGCTGCCAGCATGGCTGCGCAGCGCGGCTCTGCCGGAGAACTTCCTGCCAGAGCCGGGACGACGCTTCTCCCGGGCAGCGCTGCCATGACTGGACTTTGGGAATGAGCCGGATCCTCCCACCGCAGCCCAGGCCGGGAGCAGTGGGTCAGTCGGGGGTGAGCAGGGCAGCGGCAGGAGCCGGCCCTGGGGAGCTTCCCCGGCTGGGAAGGCTCGGAGACCTCCGGCTGCCGTCCCCGCTCCTTGGCGGGAGCCGGCCCTTGGCGGCCGCCGAGCCGATGTGTTTCCCCACGTCCTGCCAACTCCAGGCAGACAGACCGGCCGCGAGAACAGCTGCAGACCAGGAAGCGAACCCAGGAAGAGCTGGAAACTGATGTTGAGCAGCAGCAGCCGGCACAGAGGATGCCTGATGCAGCTCTGCTCCCTCGACCGTAACGGATTCCCGGTGGGACCGTGGATGCGCCACAACGGCGGCGATCGCCCTCCTGCAGGAACGCTTCTGTGCTAAACGTCAGGCAGCAAACCTGAGTGCGTTCACCTACACTCAAACAGGCGAAAAATCTCAGGGCACCTCACCTGTAATTTGAAAAAAAAAAATCAATACTATGGTTTCACAACATAAAATCCAATAGTCTCAAAGTGAAATATTCTTCCTTAGCCTTGTAGTGAGTTGTCTTTCTGAGGAGAGGCCTCCTCTTTTGTTATCATTCTTCATTTCTTATGGAGGTGATCTGCACTGTCTTCCCTGGACACCTGAAACAGACCCCTCAGTTCTGTGTGGAAAGCCACGCCCAAGGCCACCCCAGCTCCAGGTACGCTTTCAATAGAAGGGGATGCTGTGAAACAGGAAAAATTGATTCCATCCTGGCCTATTCACATCTAACTTGGCAATCACACTTCTTGTTAGCAGAAGTACTAAAGACTGGGAAAACTTAATTTATGCTATGCTGCTTCAGAGCTCTGGAGCAGCTGTATCCTTGCAGCCTTCCTACTTTGTCTGCATTTGGTCCTTTTTAGAGTCAGTCCTGCTCACTGGGAATTTGTTATGAAGTATAAAAACCTTAAATGCAAACTACTTCCCAGGCCAGTAAGAAATATTTAAACACTTCAGGCATTCAGTCTGTGATTCAGAGATTTATTTATAAAACTGTTGATTTTGGGACACTAAACCATTGCATTTAAACTGCAGAAGTGAGTCATATTTGTGGGAGGTAATTACTACCAGAAAGCACAACTAACTTTTGTAGGTTTCTCTGTAAAATGTCCACTTAAGATCCGCAACTACTAAAAATAACATGCTTTGTTGAATTTCAGCACAAGTTATCTTTACAGAATTACGTGGCTTTATACATGTATTCTGTTTTTCTGACATATGAAGAAATAAATGACTCACATGCCTGAGAATTTATTTGGGTGTTTTATGTGGACTGTCCTGACCAGGTAACTTGTTCAGCTTGTATGGTTTTCATCAAAACCAAAGACTTTGTGGTGGCTTCTAGAGAAAACCCATTTAGCATGGGAACAATGATTGTAGCCAGCACTTACAAACAGTGTTTGTTCATCAGAAGGGTCTCTGATTTCTTGCTTCATCCAAAACCACAATAACCTACTTAATCTGTTCTCTTCTCAATGGTTAATAGATCTTGGGAGCTGAGGGAATTCCAGATGTCCAACACCTGCAGAAGCTACTTGCAAAGCCGAAGGGAACTTTCCTCATTATCCCTCAGTCATGACTGAGGAATTCAAGTTTATTTAACTTGTGGTCACTTAGCAGCACACCCTACTAGCAGATGAGTCAGATGGTATGCCACCTATCCCAAGAGAATACCCTGCAACTGGGTTCAGAAAAATAATGTCGTCCACCCTGGTATATTAGGTTTGAACAGTGTTTCCCATGTTAATCAGGGAGAACTTAAGGTGCATCATGAACCCAAGCAGCCTTTCATTGCTAGAAGACCAAAAATGGAGTTGCTATGAAGAATTTAAACCATAGTGCCCCGAATATCTCCTTCTCCTCCAAGGTGAGCAATTATAGAAGACATGTTCCTTTAAAAACTGCGATTACCTGTGTGTGATTTGCCAGGAAACAGGTAGTGTCTGCTACATTTCCCAGGAATCCTGTGAGCAGATCATGGTCAGGAAGTCTTTCCCCTGTTCTCCTTGCTCTTCCAAAGTGAATCCAGCTGCCACTAGCTCCATAGTCTGGTGAGACCATGGGGTCAGAGATGGGGAGGATGGGACTTGCACTTGCCTTTCCATGGCTTTCTGAAGAAGAAAACTAAGTATTACCATCCTTAGCACTGCCCCTTTGAGCAGCTCCACCCTTTTCTACCCACAGTTCTTGGACAAATAAGCATTGATTTTATTTTTCCTGTTGTTTTTTTTTTTTTCTTCCCCTGGGATCAGGTTTTAATTACCGGCTCGCTCTGGGTAAATGTGCTGCACTTGGCTGTGGCAGAGGGGCTGGCTGCCAGAGAGTTTGTCCACATAAGGTGAGTTCCCCATGCTGAGATGCCACTCTGATGTACTCAGGAAGAGGGCTGAGTGACTGACAACCCACACTTGGAGACAGCACTCATAGAAGGATGTCAGCTGGTGGTCAGGAAATGTCAGGATTGTCTCTCATCAGCATTGAAGTGGACTTGGGTACACTTTACACTTCATGCTTTTGCCTTTACAGGCAAAGGGTGGTAAAGGGCTCTTCCCACATCCTAGCTTACCTGGCCTAACCACAAGACCTCTTTGTCTTATTCTTTCCTCTGGTAAGTTATTGCTCTGAGTTAGAGTGAGCATCCTCCTGAGCTTTGCTACTATGCTGCTTCTTCTGGGCTTCTTCCCACCATAGTCCCACCATTTTTAAGCACAATTAGTTTGTACAGTCTCCTGTAAAGTACTGCAGCTAGAAACTCCTTTATATGGTACTTCTCCTTTACTAACAAGAAATACCTTGCCAGAGCACTGAGGTGACCAAGCTCAGATCTTGTACCAGGAGAGATTTATTCTGTGCCTTCTTGCTTCTTTGCCCTTCTGACTTTGGTAAGGACTGTCTACCTTTTAGCTTCTGCCAAAATACTTTGGCCTAATATGGAGAAGTGGTAAGAAAGGCTGCCTGCAGACAGACAGACCGACCAACAGAACGAAAACTGCACTTTTGTACAGAGCTTGGGCTCTGCAGTCTCTGGTTTATGTGTTTGTGAAGGGCGTCAGCAGCATTGTCAAGCCACTTGCTTCCAGTGTTTCACCTTCAGGACACCTAGAAGTGTAGTGGGGTTTTGCAGGGATAAAAACCGGTCATAGATTACTCACAAAAAGAAAGGTATTTTAGTAGAATAATTTAAATGTTAGCCGACAATCTATTTGCCAAGTTTTAGTTCAGTAGAGTTGAAACGGCTAAGTTTTTAATGCCAACAATTGAGGTTTGTAAAGGAAATACCAAACCAACCTGGTGGAAAAAGAGGCAGACATTGAATTACAGAGCAAAGACTGACTTTGCTTTGTAGGCAGAGAAATAGACAAAGTACAAAAAAGAAAATCAGGTTGAGTTTTTCAATTCAATTTCTGTGCCTAAGCAGAGAAGTGTGGGATTTATCCGTAATCTCTGAGCTCAAGTGGACATTCAACAAGCCGTGCAGAACTTTTGAGGAGGGGAGAGGGAAGGGGACCATTATGGGGAAGTGTTGCAAAAACGCTCAGAAACTGTTGCTCGGTCTAATCATGTAAAGACTTAAAAAGACCCCAGACCACAAACTCTTGACTGTTCTTATTTCAGCAAGTCCCAAGGAGACTTTAATGTACACAATAGTTTTTCTTGGGTGCAATGTCGACAATATATATTTGTTATTGGACATTTGTGTAATTTTTCCTGTATAATGTGTAAGAGCATGTTCCTGAATTCCTGCGGCAGCAGCAGGCCAGCTAAATTCACCATGAGCCCCATCTTCCATCCAAGAGGCATTCCATTGAATTTGGAGAAACTATTCACTATGTGGGGACTGCCAAGGCACACTGGAGCAAGGAGAGCAAAATCATCTCCTGAAAGACTATTTCGGTTTTGTAAAGGATAGGAGAAAACATTGTGCATTGCATGGGTAGACTTATTTGTCTGCTCCAGAAGGCTGAACGTATTTCATCCAGAAATGACAGCAGTGCCTGAAAGAACACTTACCAGAATTAGAAGGTTTATTTTGCAGTGCAGATTGCCAAGCCCATGTTTCTAAACCCAGTAATGGACATCAGAGAGATCACAATACAGAATGACAAAGTATAGGCACTCGTTCTTTTAGAGGACCAACCCAGAGATAACTTGATTGAGCACATTCTACACCATGGAGATTCCTAACAGATGTGCTGTATGTATGGTCAGTGGCAGACACTGGCAGTCAGTGGTCAAAATTTCCAGAGTGCTCTCTTCAGATTACCTGTGAATGACTGTCCTCCCATTTTTAACTTCCTAGCTCAATGTAAAGCTTTCCTGTTCAGTTGAGCAGATGTCATGCTACAGCAAAGTGTTTCTGGGGTTTCTGCTAAATTATTCATATCTGGAAAAAAGCAGCACCAGCTAATATTTGGGTATTCAATCACATACAAGTCACCTGTATGTGCCTTTTGTGATGATTATAGTCATTTGCAATAAGCTGCTGCAGTTTTGCTTACTCTGTGTTATGCTTTTCTGTTCTTTCTCAATTGTCCTTTTCTGTAAAATAGTTTTTAATAAATTTCAAATAAATATGTGTTTTATTGTGTGCAAATGTGTAAATTTTGAGGTGCAGAGGAATATACAGACTATTGTTAGTCTTGCTTAATCAATGCACAAACTTCGTAGTTTTAATCTACCAAATAAAATCAGAGATAAGTTTTACTGATTAAATGATCTGTAGCAGCAGGAATACATTATTTAGTTTTCCTTATATGCTCCTTGCTAGAGGTAAATGAGATATCATTGCAATACTGTTCATTCTGTTATAGCTCTGACTGTGTCAGCATTTACATTGCAAACCTCTTCCAAGGGCTTATAACTCAGCCATAAAACGCGCTCCAGTCTGAAACTTGGCATGCAAGGTCTCAGTCTGGCAATGAATTTGTTTTACAAAAGGTGAGAACAATGCAGTATCTGTTTGGCTGTATCTAAGTTACAATTGTTTAGATTTTTAGCGACAGAGTGGGCTGTACAGCAAGGCTGGAGAAGTATCCACCTGCCTGACACATTGCTCCAGCCTCACCTTTTAAGGTCATCATAAAATCCAACTATGTCAAAGCCTGTGATGCTTAATGAAGTTTTGCACGCTGCAGTGAGTTTAATTCCAAAGGTGGAGTTTCAGAAGTATTGTGCATTGCACTTCTCCAGGTAGCACTGCCACTGCTCCCACTGCAGGCAGAGCTCAGCCGAGATCCCAGACAGCTTTTCGTCGTTCGTAACCAACTCCCGGACCTTCGGTGATGCTGAGTAGAGATGTCTGTTTCACTTACGCTCGTACCTTTATTCTCAGGACCTGAGTCTTCTCTCCCCTTCTGTCCTTGCATGGCAGCAGGAGCCTGGGAACCTCATCCTGTACCACTCAGTGCAGCCCAGGGCTGCACAGAGAACTGGGCTGCCTTCCACTTCACCAGCCTTTGATTTCCTAGCAATCACATAGGAAAAGGTCCCATAAATGGCAAAGCTGTTAAAGCCACTGAATTTTGTGTTCAGATGCTTTTTTTTTTGCCATGCCCTCCCCTTGGGTTTGCTGGGAATGTTTGATGTTACAGTCCCCAAGGCTGGGTCAGTGGGCGATGGAGAAGGAGTGCCTTCTCCACAAAGCCACGAACCTCCTCCTTCTCCTCAGCAGCAGTTACCTCCCCAAAGTCCCCACCGAAACTTTTGAAGAGAATTCCTGGCATTGTGCAAGGCTTTTTTCTCCTAGTAGTGCTGGAACATAAGTTGGGTGTTTACATCTTTGGATTTGCCATAAAATTACCACTTCCAAAGACGTTAGTGTGTTAAAAGGTGAATATTACTAGAAAAGCAGGCAAAGGACCTTTTTATGGAGCACATCTACTCTCTGCTCTTGCTCCATGCCACACCTCAGGTTTTCTCCTTCAGTTTCAAGAACGTGTTTTGGCTCTCTTTCCAGACAAACTGAGGAACTGAGTGAACACTAGCCAAGTTCACCAGGTTTGATATACACTCACCAACCATTAATTATAAAAAAACATTTAAAGCATATAAAGGATACTAATATATAGATTTTGAGTGATGCTGTTATTAACCATTAAAGAACATGCTTTATTTAAATAGAAAGGTTGATGAGATTTTATCTAGAATCCATCTTTAAGACAAATATTTGAGATGTAGTTTCCAAATACTCGTTCACTTTCATCTCATGATATTTCCTCTTGGAAAGCCTCAACCCTTCAGGTTCTCTCCATTTCTGCACAGCAGATGTTGGAAGATTGTGATATTGATTACATCTGTTTAAAAATGAGCCGTTTGCACCCACATCTTTAATCCAAGTAATATAAGACTACATTTGGGAAAAAAATCATAAATGTGGCTTTGAGCATATACACACAAAAGCCTAATATTAATAATACCATCATCTTAAAGTATAACTCAAACAGACACCTACTATTCTATAAAATCTATTTAAAGAAAAACAGACATGATGTTCTGACTTACTTAAGCCAAAGTTTGCATTGGATGTACATTCAGGGCATATTTTGCCTGAATTGTTCAACTATTCATGTCATTTGGAAGGAGATTATTTCCAGTCTTCAGCAATGTAACTCATCTTCCAAACTCACTGAGAATCTGTATTACAGAAATAGAATCCCAGTGATTAGGTGATTAAGTCACTGAAACAACCAATTCAATTAAATATTTGGACTTCATTGTAAAATATAAGTTAACTGATAGTCAAGCTGTTCTGTTGTCTCTGGGGAATATCAAGAAATGAGAAGGAAATAAATCTTAATATTAAAATATGTGAGCTGTCATAACAAAGATTTTGGGAGAAAAATAGGTAAAATAAAAATGTGATTCAATTTTTTAAAAATTGAGTAAATATTGTACACTGCACATTTACAGAACTCTTAGAGTTACAGTGATGTACCATCTTTCTCCTGAATGCAGGATAAGATTTTTTTCCATTAAGGTTTTTTTCTGGCTGGGAAAGGCATATGCACTTTGTGAGCACAGTAGAAACATACATTAAGCAAATATATTCACCCTTACACTGGAAAATTGGACATTTTTTTGAAAAAGCACAAATACTAAAAGTTCCTATTGTCACCAACTTCTATTTATGAAGGAAAAAGATAGAGGAAGCCCCACCATGCAGATAGTGTTGGAAATGCAACATTAACAGAAATGTCGAACCTGTAAATCTAATTAAAAAAATATTTTCATGGCAGAAAAAACAAATCACTCAGAAATCTTATGAAATGTTTGCTCTGATAAATTGTTAGACTGAGTCTGAAATTGGAAGAGGTATCTCCTTTGTTGCGATGTTATGGAGACGATGTTTTTCTCGGTGCCGAAACCCTTGAAATCACTGGCAAAATTCAAAGAATAAAAATATAGGTCTCAAGTGACAAATTGTATAAAAAAAAAAATCTCATGAGCTTTCTTAGAAATTGTTCTATGAATGTATGAGATCAGGAAATAGTCTCACATTTTGAAGAAAATGAACTGAACATTTCTTTTTCTACCCAAGGCCTTCCCCTTGCTGGGCTTTAGGGTCATGTAAAACCCAGCTGAAACAAGCATGCTGAGGCACAGGTTTTTCTGCCCATCCACCAAGCAGCTGCAGTGGGGGACCAGCTTTTTCCTCCCTGTCCTACAAGCAGGGCATCAGCTCCAGCCCAAAGAACTAGTGTCATCAGGATAAAACCTTGTGGCTTTTGTGACATAATAAATCCTTGGTTTTATCTAGACACTCAAGGGAAAGATACCTGGGCTGTGCTGGTTGCAATTCGTGTATGGCATCAAATGAGTTCAGCCATCAACTAAGAACAGATTTTGATTGCTACCAGTCCTCAACAAGTGAAAGGTTTTCTCTTTCCCTAACAGTTCTCCAAGTCATTCAATCCTTCTACTCTGTCTTTGGCCCTATTTAGGAGTGCTATATGTAAATTAGATTCATTTGCCTTGCAGAGATTATCCCTCTCTGTAACATCTACAGGCCCAGATTAGCACCTTGAAAATGACATTGTCTAACCACTGGGTGCTGCTACCAGGATCAAAAGTTATCACAATTTAGTAACACCCTTTCATCCATCACCTATTTATGATCTCTCATTTGCTTTCTGGTCCATGATTTCTGAGTGGTTTATTTGTCACAGAACTGCTGTCTGAGCCCTGGTCTGACCTGAAAGAAAGACAGTGCTGGTTTAGAACTATTTTATACAACAAAACAAACGTAGGGCAGAGAAGGGAAAAGAGCTTCCAATTATTATTTTCAAAGCTGACAAAGACTTTTTAAGTCCAAGTGGGCAGGTTTTTATTTTAAAGGCAATCTGAGATAAAGGTTGCCTTGTGGGAATTTTTGGTGAAACAAACCTAAACAGATGCTTCGTACTATGATTCATGCAGATCACTAGCGTGTTCTTTGAGAAAGCTGGGGTCATCAGCTAGATGAAATTAATAAGTATCTACGAAAAAGATGCCATCATCACCGTGCATTCATCTTCAGACCAGAGTGAATTAAGCTGAATTTGAATGCAAATCCCCTGTGAAGGATAGCGTCCATATCCCCAGGAATCAGGTCTGCTGGTATGATCTTCCTCTACACTGCTTCCTCGCAACTCCAAGCTCACAGTGACTGCAGTCTGTATATTCACATTTCCACCATGAAGGTGTTCACATACCTTCATGATGGTTGCATTCTGTGTGGCCACCTACCTGTAACTCTCTTAAGAATACAGAAACTAGCACCCTGGATCAGACCCAGCCCCTTCAGCCCCAAGTCCTGTCCCTAATGTGTTTTAGGGCCATGTTAGAGCCCCATGGAGAAAGGGGCAACTATAGAATGAGACTTCTTGGTATCCTCCTGTTTTATGACAATCAATATTTTAAGGTGTTTTACAATAAGAAGTTCAGTGTGGAGCATTGGGCTCATCACCAATAGATGTATATACCTGCTATGATTGTATTCAATTCCAAGTAACAAATCACTTTTTTTTTCACTCAGCTATACTTTCACCATTCATAATTTCAGATTTCCATTGCAACTATAAAAAAGAGAAATCACCTCCTTTCTGAAACTGAAAATCCTAGCCACAGCAGGTTCCATCTACAAATGCTTTTCCAGACCTCTGAGCCGCATCACACATCCTTTATTCTTTGCAGTTCCACTGTGTACTCTCTGAAATGAGATAACTGGACCTGTGTGCAGCATTTAAGAACTAGGAGCACTGAGGGCTGACACAGTGGCACACTGGTTTCTGCTTGCTTTTTCTCTCCTAATAGCTCTTACAGGCTGCTTGTCTCCTCAGCTGTTGCAGAGCATTATGCTGGTGTGTTCAGACTTGGCAGTCTCAGAAACATCATTGGATTGGAGGGATACGGGCTTTGTTTTTTGAGGCAGTGAAGAACCTTCTGTTTGTAGAGCTGCCCTTTAATTTACTGTGGTTGCTAATTCCAACAAAGAAGCATAAGGCCAATATATATGGCTGCAGATACAGCTCTCCGTTGTCAGTGAGAGCAGAGCAGGCTTTGCTAATAGAGTCATAGGTGAAGCACAGCTGCCACAATTAATCCCTGTGCACTAACGAGTAGCTCTGACTTCCTGGCTGGGACAGGAAGGTGTGTAGGAGAGAAGGGTGCCAAAGATTTGAAGGAACAATTCATTTAATTTTTTAATTTCAGTTTTGACTGTAAAGCAAGGGTGTTCTTACTTGCTTTAAGTAAATATGTGTTTACTGGGAGAAATGGCTTCAGATTACAATGCGAAATTGATCCTATGAAAACATTTTATTTATTTTATTTGTTCAGAAAGATTTGGAAAGCTGGTGAAGCCCATATCCTTGACCAAATCAGCCTATCATTAACCAAATTTTACCCTTCACCCCTGTAAAAAAGAAAGGGTAGTGTAAATATTGCTCAGTCTCATTTTCTGTATTCCCAGTGTTGCTATTTCTGTGTCACGAAGGCCCTCCACGTATATTTAAAGTGCATATGCTGAGAAGAGCCCTTTGACTCTGCCCTTTTTGTTATTTCAGTTTTCAGGAATGAAATACACTGTTTATGTGACTCCAGGTTTTGCACTTGTTCATATGCTGTGTATACTGTTCATAAGCTGGGTTTATAAAATGGAATGACCTCAGCCACCTAATTTTCAACCCCCAGGTCCAGATGTTGACACAAATTCTTCAGACTCAAACACATTTCTTTCCCTTTGCTATTGACAGTTTTTATTTTAAATTTGTATTTTTTTTTCTTGCTACTTGCATAATAAAAGTTAAAGAATCTTGGTATTCAGCCTTCTCCTTCACTGAAACTTTAGAACTCCCTTAGAGACCACAATTTCTTCCTACCTTGTTTATTTATTTTTCAAAAATATGCTTCTAAGAAGTTGTGGTTTCTTCTCATCGCAGAAGACAGACAGAACTCTATTAGTTCAAGATACCAGCCAGATCCTACCCTGATACAAGATGTGATACATTTGGAGTGGGACCTGCAAGCACCTGTATTGCCTAGCTGAAGTAAACAGAAAAGCCTAGTAGAACTAGCTTTTACTCTATGAAGTAATTACGAAGTCCAAATTTCACGATGTCCCAGCATTCCCTTCCTATCAGCCGACCTCCACACTCCTCCCCCCTCCAGGAAAATGTTGTTATTCTTGTTTAATATTAAAATAATTATACTATGACATTTGTTCTTAGCTTGGGAGGAATTACAAATCAGAAGTATCTGACTTTCTAATCTGCCATTTTATCCAACCATCTAAAACTTTCTCTTCTCCTATCATATAGGAATAAAACATTCTTCACCTCTTTGTTATCACTTGCTTTTATTCAAATAAATGTTCATTTTTTTATTATTTCCCCCCCGAATAAGGAGTTGAACTTCTGGAATTTGTGGTTCCCCATTTGTGAAATAGACCCAGACTATCTTGGAGGAATGTTTTAATAGAACGAGTGATTTCAAGGTAGGAGGTCATGCTGGTAGGAGGTCTTGAGCTAGACTCTGGATATATGAACCTGCTTGGAAGCTGGGGGAGGAAAACAGCCTGAAAGGCAGAATATTTGGAGAAGGCAGTAAAAGGTCAATTTGTGTGCACATGGCTCAGTGTTTGCCACAGGTGCGACATCTTTGTATATAATTGACTTTATTTTCCCAGCTTTGGCTGCAACACTTGATACATTCTGTTAGCAGACTGTAGGATTAACAAAGAGACTCCAAGAGTAGATAAAACAGGTAGATAGTCCGTAAAGATTCTTTGAGTAGGGGGCAAGTGGCAGCAAAACCTAAATGCTTGTACAGAGCCATGGCCATAGTCATGAAAAGATAAAATTAGAGGTAAAGCTTTTTTATTTACTTACTTTCACTTGCTTTTACTCTCAACACACACAGGAAATAACAAGGAGTGAGTGAGACTTCAGCAAGGAGTAATGTCCAAACCACAGAACCAGTGGATAAGAGAGTCAGACAAATAGCCTGTTCCAGGCAGATGAGACTACCCAAGAGGAAAATAGAGATTTATACTACACAGATGAGAAATCTGGCATTGACTATGAATTTGGAGATATTAAATATTCCACAGTTAATGACAGGGTCATTTGTGAGATATGTGTTTCCAGCAGAAATGATCAGTGATAAAACAGTTCTAAACTGCAGATAAAGGCCTCAAAATGGTGAAGACCACTAAACTGTCCTGGAAAAAAAATGGACACAAGGGCAGAACAGATATGGAACACCAGAGAGAGCTGTCTGTCCTCTCCTGCACTGTCTGGAAAAAAAATACTCTGGTTGTGGGTGCAACCGGGTGAATGGAGCATTACTGAGAAGCAGGATTAGGTGGAGAAAAGCCATCATAGCACAAACGCATGTGGGTCATAGCACAAATGCATTCTGTGGCCAGTAAGAAGAGGAAGGCAGATGTTGAGGCAACTAAAGACAGAGCTGTTGTCACCAGGATCACCCACTGCTTCTGCTGAAGGAGAGAGGGTGGGTAGATCAATGGGCAGTATCTATTTGATCCTCCTGGGAGGTAGGTCCTGAGGATCAACCTTCAAGAACCCGAGATGTTGCTGAAGTTAGAGATAGTCTCCCCTGCCCTGCTCCACAGAATGTTCCCATGATTGCTAAGCTGCAGACCAGTTGTTTCTGCAAGACAGTGATAAAGGAGGCAGGTCTGCATAAACAGGCATCGTTCATCCTCCAATCCCAGCAGAGACTCGGTCTGCCAGTGGCTGGGAGAAAACCATCAGGTAACAAAGCCTCTGAAGGCAGTTAAACTGAATATTGAAAAGAATTATTACATAATGTTATTATACCTGATAGTGTATAGGATAGCATGCACCACTTGTAGCAGTGACGGGTGCTGGTTAACTGAGGTGGATGAGCCACTGGGCCACATGCCAATGCCAAAGGTCAGACGGAGAACATTAGGGCAAAGTTAGCCCAATGCTACTCCTCCTCATCTGATGTCTGTTGATTTCTGAAGAACGTTGATTGACAGGCCCCAACCAAAAGAAGAAACCTGCACATTTGTATAGACAGGCATCTGCCTTCCCTCACCCTGGAAAGCCCAGGAAGAGGCATGAGGAGACCTTGGGGGCCTCCTCAGTGAGTCACCAGCCTTGGTCTCTATGGGACAACCAGAGCTCCAGTCTTCTGCCTCAGAAGGACAACTGTGAATAAAGCAGAGCAAATTCCAGCAGCCCTGGGCATTTGATGTCAGAGTCCCAGCATACTGTCAGGCAGAGCAAGACCAAGAAAAGTTTCTTTCCTCTGTTTTCTTTAGGTCCATTAATTCAGCTTTGACTTTTTGAGCATCACTAGTATGCCAGAGAGGTCCCGATGACACATGTAATTACACCAAGCAACTACATGATTTTTTAATTTCTTTTAGTACTACATTGGAAAATAAGGTACTGCCCTTAGAACAACACCCAATCTGCATGTCTATGAGGAAAAAATAATATTTAATGCACAACAAAACTCTGTTAGAAGTGTCTAGGCATCTAACAAAGTGCTGAAGAACTCCAGGTGCTATAGAGATTAAGGCAGTTCATGGTTACTTGTAAAAGGGATAGTGCCAAAGAAACTACCCATCCTGCTGGGTAAAAGAACATCTGTGATCATGGCAATACTGTGAGCAGTAGTCTCAGCAGACTGTCCTCAGAAGATGGACACTCAGGCAAGCCAATAATTATTTCTGCCAGTCAGATTGGGATGCTCAGCTGATGTACATCAAATACTGTGACCACTGAGCAATCAGGCCAGAAAAATACCAGCCCTAAAACAGAGTCAGAACTGATTTGCTCCATTTTAAAGGCAGGAACTACATGACCATGTAAAATTGCTGCTTCTCTTTCCAAAAAAATAGACTGTGAGGAAGGCATTCAAGCAAGAAGTGAGATCATGAAATTCAAGGTACATTCCTCAGACAGTAGGCTGTAATGCACAGCAGCAAAATTCAAATCATTCAGTACCATGGGAATCTGAGCACAAGACCTCTTCCCCTGGGTACCTACAAAACAAGCAAAAGGCAAGAATGACAGTAAAGAGCCAGGAGCAAAAACTGCACAGACAAGAAGAAATGTCTGCTTGGAAATGCTGTGCTCTTGCAGCAATCCTCCCAGGGACTAAACACCAGCTCAGCAAGAGACCAATGAGTAGGAAAATCAAGACCCCAGGGTAAACTGACAGACAGGCTGTCAGCAGCTACAGGCATCAGGACTCTGGGATAGACCAGTGGCTTGCAGCAATAAAGGGAGCCAAGGATAAAGCCACTGTAGGACAGAGCCTGTGTGGCAGAACAGCCATGAGGCACAAGGCAGCACTGTGATCTGGGCACTGGTGGGTACAACGGCTGGTACTCAGGGCATCAGTGGAGGTAAAACTGAAGATAGATCAGCAGAAGGCAGCACACAGGAGAACAAGGAAGACATAAAAAGATTTCAGGAATTCACTGATTTGACATAGTAGTGCTGGGGAAGTGAGTGTCCCAGGAAGCCACAGGAGCAGCAGGGTACTAGACAAAGAGGCTTGTAATGGCTCATCAGTAGTGATAACACAAACAAGACATGGAAGGCTGGACTGAAGGGGCACACCTGAAAGACAAAAAGGCTCTAAGTACTGCTGGGCAGTAGCAGTAAAAGTCAGAGCCCAGCTCAGGCTGTGCAGAGGTGACTCCGAGCTCAGCAATAGCTGCCAACATGGTGACAATAAACAGCTAAGAGGGGAGATTAATGACCTTCACAGGCCTTGGAGGACTATGTGTGGCTACAGCGAGGGCTTGGAGGGGGCACCAGGAGCTGCATCTGCATTTGCTTGTCTTGAATGGCTGTGGCGTCTCAGGTTTTACAAGTGTGGAGTCCTTTCATGTTGTTGTCCAGCGCCCAGAACATGAAACACTTGAGGTGAAATCCTGCCTCCATTGAAGTTAATGGGAATTTTGCCTTGAGTCTGGTTTCTCTCTGCTCGCACTCTCTGGTATAAGGAAAGACAGATCTCACCTCAAGGGAGAGGGAGGGGAGAAAAAGGAGCCAAAGAAAAGCATTAGTGCAACTTTGCTGGTGAGTGTGTGCCGAGGGCACGGGGCTGGTGTCCCTCACTCCTGGGGACTGAGGCAGGCCCAGGGCTTGCTGAGCTGAACAGAGATGGGGCTGAGAGGGCAGGAAAACCCTCAGCACAGAGGGAAGGAGGTGAAGTGGGGAGCTGGGAGGAGAACAAAAACACAAACTGAATTAAAAGGTGCATCAAGGAGCAACAAAATAACAAGGGGGGGACCACCTCCGTAGGGCAGGAGGGGAACCAGAACAGGCCACCAAAAACATGCCTTGGCAGCACCAGCAAACACACAGCAGAGTTGGGAAAAAGCACAGGAAGAGGTTCCCCCAATGCCTTGCTGCTGTCTTAGTTTTGCTGATGGATTGGCAAGGCAAAACACAGTCCTGCTGTGCTGCTGGAGTGGGTAACTTCAGGGCTCAGAAAAATGAGTAACGGGAAAGTTATCGCTTCGTGGAAAGAAGGCAACAACGTTACTGTCAGATATTTCAGTGGGATACCTGAATCCTTTGGGTTAATGAAAAATCAGTGGCAGAAGCAAGGAGATAGAAAGATCACGCACAAAGAGTAGTTCAGTATCTGGAAGCCGCATGAGAATCCACCATAGGAAAAGTAGCAACTACATTTGTCTGAGTGGTGTTAATTTCTTTGACCCAAGCAAGTAGATTTCATTATAGCTTTGGAAGAGACACTGTGGAAGACACAATGACAGACCTTGTAGAAGAGGTCCTTTCCTTAGCTGAAAGCTACAATTGTGATACGTACAATTCCTAATTGTCACAGTGCTAAAAGTGCTACAAAAAAGTCAGAGAGAAAGGAAATTCCCACAGTAGAGCTGCCAGTGACAGATGACAGCAGTGCTGAGGAAGGTTAAAAAAAAGAGCCAGAGCAAGAGAAGTCTGTAGGCAGACCTATTTGGTGCTTTTCTTTTTTCCTTTGACTGGAATGTTTTCTTATGGGAAATGCTCACTTGACTAAACATTTCTCTTTTTCCTTTCCTTCAAGAACATGTCTGAAGTCGATTTCCTCTTGTCTTGCCTAGAAACCTCTTGTCACTCTCTGGCCAAAATGGACATGAATTTCCCAGGAGGCTGCAATGATAGAGTTCAGTGTCTATGCCCCACAGGACTGGGCAACTGTGCCAGGGTCCGCATCCCACCACACACAGCACCAAAACTGAAGCAAGGGGCTGGGCTGGATCATCACAAGCTCTGGGCAGAGGTAGTGGGCAGGCACTGAGGAAGCAGAAACCTTTCAGTTTTCTCTCTTCTTATTCATATGTAAAGTAATTTCTCAGAAAAAGACTGTGGTTTCTATGCTCTTTCCTTGTGGACATAAGGGCGACCATCCTCGGCACAGACGCAGCTCTCAGTGCCACATTGCTTGCTATTGTGAGTCAAACTGGTAGCCCGAACCCTGCCTGTCTCCTCACAGCCTCAGCTCATCCCTCTGCATCACCACAAAGAGTTGTTCCCAGCTCCTCAGGCTGTTGTGAAGCCTAATTACTGAGTGTTTATGAAGAACCTCATTCATTAGAGGAGCTTAAGCTATATAAGTGCATATTATCATCTAGGATACTTCAAGATGAAAGGCACTTAAGTGCTTGACAAACTGGGAAAGCAAATGTATACAGGAGTCATGCCATTCATCTCTGAAATGAAGCATATGGGCTGAGACATAACAACTGTCCTGGGCAGCAGCACAAGGTGGGAGCAGTAAACCCCCAAGGTCTGGCTAAATGTCCCAAGGCAGCAGCAATCCCACTGCTGGGGGCTCCAGCTGGGGGCTGCCAGAGGGACCTCAGCACTGGATTGGTGTCCCTGCAGGGCAAGTCTGAGGAATGGGATGGCACCAGTCGGGCACTGCTGGACCACCAGGTTCTCGCCAGAGGCTCTCACATCTCAAAGGATACTGACAGTGAGTTTGCACCTAAGAGGTTCCCATTGTGGTTCTTACCTCGGGAGTAGAGGAGGAGGGAGGAGCCAGGGATGGGAGAGCATGTGTGCCATGTGTCTGCACCAGAGCAGGTCACCTAGGAGGTGCAGTGCAAGTTCAGGGCAGGAAAGATTCATTGAGCTACCCTTTTTATGGCTATTTTGCATGCATAACTTTGAGCTGAAATAAATACCAGTGGATGATTTAAGTCCCTTCCAACAGGCCCTGTAGCCTTTCAGAGGTATTAGCAGTGTGCCTCCAATAAGGAGTGCTCTGTTTTTCCGTGATAAATCCGTGCTACACCATGCCTCCCACGTACACAAGTACTCGATTTCTGCAGCAAGTGGAGATAGCAATGAAGAGACCTGGAAGGAAACCAGAAAATAGATTAATGAGAACTATAGGCCATTTAAAACACATGCTGTAGTGACAGTGAAGCTTTTTAGAGAGTCTTCATGAGCTACATCCATGGGCTTGCTTTGCCCAAGCTAAAAGTCTTGAAAAGCATATATTCCATAGCAATTTTGCCAAGATCCTCAGCAGCATAGGATTAGTATGTATTACTATATTCATTTTTTTTTTTTAGTTCAGGTTCTTAAATTGTGTATGATATCCTGATATCAAAGCACTGAGGAAAAAGTATACTGAACTATATTTTGGAGACTCATTAGGGAAAAAAAAGGCTGAAGGAAGACTTCTTAAGTACTTTCTAAGTTGCTGAGCCCTAAAGTACATGCAGAAGTACACAAAAGCTGAACCAAAAGGACCCCACTCATGTGACTTACATATTGCTTCTTAAGATATGGGAGAAATTGTTACATATTTTCCACCTACTAATCATGGGGGTCTTTATTTCCCAAATGTTGGTGCTCTAATTTGTGTTTTAATTCTGAGGTCGTCCATTTTTGTCTCACTAATTGCACTCACAGAGATCTTATCGTTTTCACTGTCCATCTGTGCAAGATTGCTTATTTTTTATACCCTCTGCTCTGCAATCCTCTCCCCTCCTACCAACCTCTTGGCCTGAATCGCATTATTACTGAAACTTCTACGAACTTGTGTGGTCAAATAGAAAACTTTTCAGTGGGCACTTTAACCTGGCTATAATGAATTTTGGGCTGTGTATCTATTTTACTCTTTTTCACTAAGTTTTTTATTTCACAACAAGAGCAGATGCTACATGACATATCTTATGCTGAGCTGAGTCCAGGGCTGGGAAGGGGGAGAGAGTGGGATCACACCACACTGTGCAGGACAGCAGAGAGTCTCCTCACAGCTCCTGCCGTGCACCAAAAGGCTTTAGTCCTTGCATGTAATGACCCTCACTTTTATCATCCCTGTGACATCCTCTGTTGCCTCTGACATGCTCTCACTAGCCATTGCTGTTATCTTCCTCTATAGACAGGGCACAGGGGGACTCTGTTTCTGCTTTGTGTGTGTACAGGGGCCAGGTCCGTTACTTATCTACAGGGCCATACATGAGCAGGACAGTAGTTATCAGCAGGGTACCTTGCAGCTCATTAGCCAAACAGAACTGCAGCCTAAGACAATAGCTAACCTCTGCTGGCATCTGTAGTCTACTTATGTCCATGTGTCTTGAAACTCCCTCAACTGGGAGACTGGAGAGTCTTAAAACTTCCTGAGCTCTCCACTCCAGGTGACTCCCAGGAGAGGCATTTTACTCACTGCACCTCTGAAACTGGCGGTGTTTTTACTCATACTGCTGCATTTAGGACCAAAAATGTTGGCCCATACAGATAAAGACACCCTGAGCTGATAAAGACACACTGACATGACAGTATATATAACAGTAAGAAATTAGTATTATTGAGTGCCACTTTTATGTGAAAAAATTTTCTGCATTACATGCAGAAAAAGTAAATCAGCCTTGTGTTGTATAAAATCAGACTTTTATTTTACAATGAAAGAGCATAGCACAACACAAGGCGACTAGAGTACTGGCATTTGGATGTATCTTTGGTATTTCATTAATATTTTCTCATAAAAAATCAGTGATTTAGAGGATTTATAATAGAAAGGATCCTGTGATGCAACAAGTACCTTCAGCTCCCTGAAGAACTGCAGCACCTCTCCAAGAAATGCCCTACACAGTCAGGGACTTGTTCTGAAGAAGTTTGAGCTCCTTCCAGCATCATTGACATCGAGATTAATTCAGCAGGGTTCTCAGATACGGTTAAATTTCAGTAATGCAGGATTTCTTGCAGCCCAAGGTTAAGGCTCTGAGAACTTCAGCATCATGTAGAACCATTCCTGAATACATATAAGGTGGACATGGAGGAAATATGATGCCCCCCTCTAATATGTAGACATTAGCAAGCAGGTGTCTGTGAACAAAGAGTAAAGTGGAGGAAGAGAGGATGTGAGGAAAAATCAAAGAAAATGCAACATCCAGGCAATTATCTTGCCAGGGTGAAGGCAAATTCACAAATAGTGTATGATGCAGTACTGAACCCCTAAAGCTCTATAAAGTCCTGAAAGTCTGAAAGTATACAACTGAAGGCACAGGCTGACTGGATTCTCCCCAGCACTGCTAAAGCTGGAAGATATCTAACTCAGCCTTTAAATATTGACTATTCTGAATGGAGATATGAGAAACACACTTAAATCTAACACAGAGCTGGATCTGGTGTGCCAGCTTCAAAAGAACAGCTGCTGCAAGTACGTTTCCCAAGGGTTGATTAAACATCGGAAGGAAATTTCCAGAGTTAGAATTTACATCTTGAAGAAGTAACTTTAAAAATAAAACACAGCCTAAAGCTTAACAGAATGTTTCTATACCAGCTGCTTCTGGAAACAGTTGCTTAAATGCAGAAAATATTTCTTAATAATATGCTGTGCTGTTGCATAAGAACAGGAGAGGGATATTGAGTAGGCAGAAAGTCAAAATGAAGTAGTTTCTCTTTCTTTACCCAGCTTCAGTGATACACAGGAGGGAAACAAGAACCAAAAATTGTTAATGAGTGAATGAAATGTTACAAGTTTTTCTTTTTTTTCAGTGATAATAAAAGGAGTGTTATTCCTTGCTTGTCATAGGGGTAGGAGTAAGGGAGGATAAAGAAAGGAGGTGGAATATATAGAAAACATTCCATGTCCCTCAGGGAAACCAAAGAAACCCAAAAGTGGCAATAGGGCTAGGTCTGCAGGGGAGGACAGAAATGGAGAAGGGCCTGCTCTACCTGCTAAGGCTTCCCTCCTTGACAGGACTGAAGCTAATAGGACAAATTTACAGGTCACCAAAAGTTGCATCCCTTCTGTGTTTCCTTCAATCTACCTTCATTTACTTTATTTTACATGTATTTAAATATGTACATCTTACATGTGGAGAAGTTTGCTACAAGGCAAAACAGTGTGTAAATAACAGCAATTCACTTTCCTTTTGTCAGGTGAGCCCAAGAATTAAAGAGGAGTCTAATTTAATTTAATGGGGAGTCTAATTTAATTTAATGGGGTCTAAGCTATGCTGCTATCATACAGACACAGTCTAATCATGCCCAATGTTCCTTCAATCAGCGCTGGTACAAGTATGACCAAGGCTAATAAGTCTTAAAAATAACAAAAGGGGACACTTTTCTTTGAAGAAAAGGGTTTTTAACCTTTACTGCAAAAATCTGTTCCAGTGTTTTGCATTAGAAAATCTGTGAAAATATTTAGTGAAAACAGGGGTTAGAAATCAACCTCCCTTTAACCTGAATGAGACCCTTTTCTAGTAGATTAATAGAGAAGTTTGGTTTCATAACACAGGGTCAGAGCTGGTCAATTCATTTATAGAGTGACTTCAGGAAAGCAGACCTTCCTGCCTTACACACACAGAGATTTTGGGGAAAAAAACCAAAAACCAACAACCAAAAAGGGAAAAGAAAGAGAAGACATTTGTCAGGCTGTGCTTAAGGGCAGGCCATTTTCTGTGCTGTGAGGATGTATAGAGTTCAGTCACAGCACAGAACAGTCAGAGCTCCTGATGGCAGGAAAGAGTCTGACAGGGCTTGTTCTTCCCTTCCCAGGAAGAAGGAGAGACTTTTCCAGGGACATTCTGTGGGCAGGCGAAACCATGTCCACTTGCTGGAAAGCAGTCAACATGAAAGCAAAGGGTTTGCAAAGCCCATTTTGCAGTTTAGTGGGTTCATCCTTGGTTTACACAGCTCAGAAAATGCATGGGGTTTTCTGTGCAGCTGGGAGAAGCTCAGTCTTACCATTCGAAAAACCACACTGGAGGTCTTCCCAACTTTCCTTAAAATTTACACAGCGAATAAAGCTGTTACGGTGATGTAAAGGGTCGTAGTCACAGTATAAATTACTCCTTCAGGAAAACACTGGGACTTTTCCTATATATCTGTGGGAAGAACTTTAGGGTCTGCATAGAGGCCCTCATATATCAAGTCAATCCCTTTGGTTTTGCGACAAAATGAAGTCTGCATTTGCAACTGAAGGGCATTTGGAGTGTTTACCATGCAGAAGACCTTACATTGCAGGTGATGAGGTTCAAATACTGCAAATCTTTAAAGATTAATAAAGAGCTTTGCGCTCTATTCTTTCCCCGCTTATTTTGGGTGTGAATAAAAAGTAATTCAACTAAAGTCAGTGAATTACAACAATTACCGATATGGGAGGAGAATGGGCTCTTTGGATAGACTCCAAGATTTCATCATACCAGTCTGCAGCCTGTTTTCTCACCATGATCCCCTTTTCTGTTATTTTGTCAAGTCAGGGTGAAGGAGATTAAATCCCAGCTCCAATAACTGTTCAATAGTTTAAGGTCTATAAAATATTTATGCACTCAGCAGCTTGCTTCTGCATAATAACTTTCAAAGATTGATAATGTTCCATCTCTGAGGTTTTTGACTGATGGCATTAACTTTTAACATGCATTGTTTTACTGCCCCAAGTGCTTTCCTTCCCTTTGGCTACCTCCAGCCTGGCAGAGCCCGCGCCACTGTCGCATTGCAAGGAGTGGTGAGTGCAAAGGATGATGAGGAACAGGCTCAGGAGTGATGTCCGAAGGGAGCCTTTTCTGCTGCTATCATTTGGGTCACCGATAAACCAGAATCCTGGAACTGGCCTAACCTGAGACACTGGGAATGTGCAGTCTGGTCCCTGGAAGATGGTGATCTACCTGCCACTGGGGACAGCTGCCAGCTCTGTCAAGGCTGGGAAAGGAAGCATGAGATCTTCCTTTCACTTGACAAGTCTCCAGCCCCCGCAGTTTCAGAGCCCACCCGGGTCTCCTTTCACATTTGGGAACAAATCGGCATCACATACGGGTAAAAAAACATGGTCAGGAAAAGAAGAGAACCCCTATTTTGAGGGAAACAAAGCAACAATGGGCTCAGCGAGTCATTTGTGGTCTGCTTGGCAGGACCCAGATTGCTTTTCTTTCCTAGCTCTGCACAGTGATAGAAGCAGGGCTGCAGCACTTGAGGCCTTGGCACCATCATCTCGGTTGGGATTTGGAGTTATTCCAGGAGGCCCAAGAAACCTGCACCTCAGGCCAAAAACTGGGAGTACACAGGACTGTTCTGGATGATTTAAGGTAGATAGCAACAATCTGAAAAAGCTTATTGCCTGGCTACTCCTTCAACCTATGAAAATGTTTGTGGATAGTTCCAAGGTTTCAGCTGCTGCAACAACGTGGTTACTTCTCTTTAGGAGCCTTGTTTTTCCCAGAAAATATTTCCACCAGCAAAAAGCTCAAAGGAAAAAATTGGTAAATTCAGAGGAAAATCTGCAGTGGCGTTTGAACCTCTCAGTTAAGAAAGAACATGAAAGCTCCTCACTCTCCCTTCTCATTTCTTCTGAGAAATACCTTGCATTGGTTATTTCCCAACTTCATGTTGGGATAATGACAAGATCAATAAAGGACAGAAATATTTTTGAGCCATTTCCAGGAACAAAGCATATGAAACTCAGCTACGTCCTTGGACTCACACAGTATCATCTATCGTTTGCCATGGTGACTTCACAGTCATGACAGCATTGTCTGAATGAGGGTTTAACCTCAGGTGGCTACTGGCAAAGCTGCTGTGCTTATGATATTTGCCCATTCTGATTACCCAGTCTTGGGTTCCCAGAAAATTATGAATCATTATGGGTCACTTTACTTTCTGCACATTCACTTCTAGAAGACACTATTGGTTTTTCTACATTAGGGGAGTATAGCGGCATCCTCCTTGTGAGTTCAGTGTATTCCTCAAAGAGTAAGTAGATTCACCTGTCTGAAAAAAATTTTCCCATAAAAAATTACCACTGCAGCTGCAATTTCCAAATAATCATCAGCATTTGGAAGACTATAGGAAAATATTCAGGATTAAAGGGGTCATTGCTTTGCATGTGAAACTGAAACTCTGAAAACGGCTTGTAAATTACAGAGTCACAGTGTCTTGAATCCACACCTTTCCCATATATGTGGGGAAAGCAACACAAGTATCCCAAGATACTCCCTGCCTTATTCTGACACATTCTGCTGATGCTGATTCTGAAAAACTCAAATCTGATGTCTGCCACATAGCTATGATATGTTGGTCTTAAATAAAATTCTTAAGAAAATACATTATGGAAAAATGTGATGGTACTCCCTGACTGAAAATGAAGGAAGTACAAGGGCGGTTTAAAACCACACCACACCCATGCAATGTTGATGTTTGAAGACGGAAACAGAGATGTAATGGAAGCAAGACATGGTGCAAAGAGGAGACACGGGATGTGGTGGGAGCCATGGCATGAAGGCTGCAGTGCTGTCGTGCTTACAGTGAAGACCTTGATGTCTGGGTCTTCCTGCTTATTCACAGCATTTACCATTGGCTTTTCTGCCAGCAGTCACACATTCCAAGTAAATCCTGGATTGCCAGTCCTCTGCAAACATTACACTAGGAGCACTAGGAGCTTTAACTGTGGGATAAAACTGATAGAAAATATGGCATTATACTAATGGAGCTGTCTAGAAGGGAAAGAGTTAAACATGATGGCTGGTAGCACTAACACTGCCACTGTCAATGTGCAGGGATCCAGCTCTGGTACTAGGAGGAGGAGATCTATGTCTCAGCCCAAATGGCTTTGGGGATATGTGTTATCTTAGATGTTTTCAGTCACAGAGAGTGAGAGTTCATTAAAGAGCCTGTCAGTCTCTTACTACAAGCTCTATGTCCATCTTCCACTGTGGTACTCATGGTCAGTGCTAGTAAGTCAAAAGCTCTTTCTGCTTTTTTTCAGTTCAACATTTTTATAGTTCTGGGCAAATTCTAAACTCTCAGTTATGGTGCTGTAATTTTTTTGACATTCACTATAAATATGTGTGTATGAGAGAGAAATGGAAAGAGAACAGGGAATATTTCTCTTTTGGCAACACTCTTATGCCATTCCCCTTAAAAAGGAAAATACATGATGTTTATAAGTTATGGCTGTTGTAAATGTCCTTTTTTATGTACTATGTAAAAAAATCTTAATTTATATTATTTCAGTAATAACATTCCTACTAAATTCAAAGGTGCAGATTCATGCCCTAAATAGGAAAACCTTTTGCAAGTTTTGTGGATAAATGAAGAGAAAAACAGTGTTCAGAATAACTCCCTCACACGTATTGGAAAAATGCTAGTCTTTAGAGAGTTGCTTCAATAATTTCGGGATTAGCATTTGGACAACCTGCTGATGTTCAGAAAATCCCTCTTTAGAACAACGAGACTGTGTGTCAGTGGGGAATGTGCTCCACTCCTACAGAGACAAGGCAAACATATGTTCATCCAGAGCGATGACTGTACCACTTCAGAGAGGTTTGCTTCAAGTGACTGTCATGACTCCCAGTGAATTGGGCTTTTCAAATCCTACCAAACTCTTCTATCTGCTTTAATTTCAGCCACAGTTTCTATAAGGATTTCATAAAATATTTGAAGATAGGGCAAACTTCAGCACACAGCTGTTTCCAAGAGATTTGTACAGTAGCAATGATGCTCGACTTCAGAAAGTCTCCTGGAAGGATGGCTATGAGGAAGGTGGTTGGGACTAGGAAGAGGATACAGAAGCAAGAGTTAGATCTAGCCTGCTTACAGCCTAGAGAGGGCATGGGATGGTTAGGTCTTGGCTTCTGAGGGAGATACTTAGAACAAGGCAATAGGAATGAGCATAGGTGCCACTGCTCTCTAGAGATACAGCTGGCTCAGAGCTTCATGTCACCAGTCTCTGCCCAGGCATGGCCCAGAGGTGGGAGCTCCTCCTGAGGCTCAGTACCCACTTGTGCAGCATTTGAGAACCAGATTGCTCCATGACATTTGGTTTTATCAGGTTTTTAGAGGTTTAGAAATCTGGTTTCAAATGCAGTCATTGCCTGAAGGGGTTCTGACCCTCATCTCCTTTTTTGAAGTGTACCCAGCTGACAAACGTAGAGTGACAGGGAGTATCAGTGAGGCTGTGGAGTAGAAGTAGGATGAAGAGCATTACAGTGACCATACTCCATTGTGGATTTACCCCTCAGTCACTTGGTTTGCAGAAGGTTGTTGAACATGCTCTTCTCTCAAACCTATCAGAAGTTATCAGAATTATTCCTCTGGCTGTATGGGTTTGAACAACATGGGAATCTGCTCTCATGACACTGAGAGATTGTTCCCTGCAGGATACTATCTGGAACTAATGTAATTTTCCTGCATATTTGAATCAGAGGCTATTAATATGTATTGACTGCTCACTTAGCAATAATTGTATCTACTTCGTTACTAATGACAGTAATGTTGCCATTTAGAAATTTTATTAAAAATTTGCAGCTGAGATGGTATCTCAGTTTAAATACTGCATTCCTACTTAACAGAGCTTAGATAGAGGCAGCCTCTTTGATGGTTCTTGAATGCAATGGAGAAAGTTGGATGTTCGTAAATCATTCAAAAACTTTCAAAAAGCCCATCCAAGCCCCTTTAATGATTGATCCATCCAGAAATTACAAGAGCTAGAGTCAAGGTGAAAATCTTCTCATAATCCTCTGCACTGCCATTGCTGTTCCACTGAGTTTCATCTGAATTAGAGGACCAAGGGCACTTCCTACCTCACATCTAGCTACATAACCTGTTGAAATTCCAAAACCATCCAGGGGTGATGCCTGGATGCATTCTTTGTCTGCTGTGGTTTTCAAAGAATGGAAAAGGTAAGGAAAACTTGATTTCAGTGCTCTGGAGGATGGACTATGAGTGCACCAAGGAGCATACCCGCCTAGTCTAGATATAGTTGGCCAAGTCTCCAGCTGCTGAGCTCTTCAGGTGTAGGTCTAACCTTTTAAGTGAGAGATTAAATTTTTAGTCTGCTAATCCTCATGCCTGTACAGGGCTACATGGTCAAGTGTGCCTTTCAGGTGTGGTCACAAGAGGTAAAACACCTCAGATACAGATACTGTATCTGGTTCTTTTTTGATGAGTTTTGTTGCAGGGATCATTGGTCAAAGCAGTGGGAAGCTACTGTCCATTGTCTGCATGGCCTTTCCCACATAAACTGGCCAATCTCACCTCAGATTTCACAGCCTTCCACCCTTCAAATAGCATCTACAGTCTTGCTAATAATAGCCTTCCTCTATCTGACAGAGCCTCACAATGTGCTCTGAAATTTTAACTAACATCTCACATGCCTATTAATCTCTTGACAAATCAAATAAATTAATGGTGAAATGAAATCTTGTGCCATAAGTGGATGGGCCTTGTAAGGCTTAACTCAGCAAAAATACATTGAGATGTCACTCAGGCAGGCATTGCCAGGATAAGAGGGGACTTTCTAATAGGATTTCATTCCCTCTTCAGTTTCCTCCAACACTGGAGTAAGCATTTTATTGGTCTTGCTGACTCACACCTTTAATTAGGAAACAGCAATGTTTTCTGTTCTCTGAATAACATGCTTAAATAAAATGTTACAGGTACTCAAACATATTAAAA
This sequence comes from Pipra filicauda, assembly GCF_003945595.2. Lineage (NCBI taxonomy): Eukaryota > Metazoa > Chordata > Aves > Passeriformes > Pipridae > Pipra > Pipra filicauda. The sequence continues at coordinate 3,230,184 of NW_024104310.1, forward strand.
TATTTAACAAAATATTCCATAATTTAATGTCATATATATTTCTTGGCACTAGTGAACTCCAAGAGCCTGAAGCTGTAATTGAACAATAAATTTAAACCATGATTTCAGCCTATGTATTATAGATGTGTTCGGGATCTTTACCAAGCTCCTTGCTGACACCATGTCATCAGAATTCCTGTTCCTCAGACAAACTCACTCTGTGCATTTTTTATAGACAAGTCCTGGTATTGCAACAGTAACATCTGCAAAGTCATATTTGACTGTAATTTTGAGGTCTTAATGTGTGGAAATTGGATACACCTATGACACTCTTTACTTCAAAGCTGAAAGATAAACACTAAATTTATTTCTCTGACTAGAGAGATTTTTGGGCAGGTTATTTTCTGGCTTTTTATAAATACCTTAATAGTTTATTCACATACAGAATTGGCCATCTGCACATCTTGATATTTAGAACATTTACCATTTCAATCCTTCAGAGATCTTTATCCTCTGCTTATGGAATCAGATTTAATCATTAGAGATGCTCTGTAAAGATTATCAGAAATACTATTCAGTAGCTATTCAGCAAGCTAAAAGAAGGCTCCTTTTCCTCTAGCCTATTGTGTGAGAACACCCAAATTCTGTCTTGATGCTGGATCTATAGCCAAGTTAATCCAGACTGCTTCCATTCAGTTTATGCAAAGTGCCTCTAGCTCTGGGAAATGCATTTGTGATTTTGCAAGCACGTATGCTTAGGTTTGAATTCAATCGCTTGCCCCTGTTGTGGCAGAGCAATAAGGCAAGGGAACAAATTCATAGTCTGCTTCTGCTTTCATTTTGGCTAACATTTCTCCTTGAGGCTTCACAGGGCCTTAAGAGAAACTGCTCTGCAAAAAGTCTTCTATGCTCATGCCCTCCATGGCACAGGAAAACTGACCAAAAAAAAAGTGCCAAGCAATGAAGGTTGCCATGTCCACATTAGGGAAAAAAAATAGCTCCTGCTATTTCTTACTGAGAGATTTGGGAATGCTCTGCTCCAAAACCGTTCCCCTGAGGTTGACCATCTGTTGTTACTGAACGTGCTCCAAACCCCCTGTTCCTGAGCATGACTGTCGAGAAACTTGTGGTAACACAGACGTTGCAGTCTGGACACTCAGTTCCCCCATGACCCCATGCTGCCTGGTGCCCAGCCAGCAAGTGGTGACAGGCTGTCCTACCTGGGCAATCAGGAGCCAGTAGCAGGGTACCTGCCAGCACAGGGAGCTCCAGTGGCCATATCATTCATACCTGTATGTGAGGCTGTGATTTGCAGGAGGATTTTATAAAGGTGCTGTTGATGGGACACCCATTTACCCTGGAGCACTGTCAAATGTTACCTCTTCTTGCTTTGCCCATGAAATTATGTTCCATAATTGCAAAGTGTTTTGGAGACTCCTTCATACTCCAGTCAATGAGAATTAGATAATTCTTGCATTAGGCTGGCATAACCGAGCAAATTCCGTAGTTCGAAGCTAGGACTGGGTCTCTATGAAGATCTTTTGTTCTCATGTGCATGAACTCATTTTTGGTACTGTAGGACTTCATCCCTTCCCTTTACTCTAGCCTTGAGGGCCATTTACTTCCTTTTTTGTATGGTATTCTGCTATTCATGATGTCCCTTAACATTAGGTCACCAGCTAATTTATCTGCACAGTTCTAATGGCTTTGACAAGACTTGTTATCAAAATAATAAGACTCTGGAGTCTCGCCTAGTAACCTCCCTCCAGCCCCATATTTCTTGAAGGATTACTCATTGTCTCCTTTTCCTTCACACTCCTATCTCTAAGCCAACTTCTTACTCACCTTCCACTTTACCAACTGACTCCGGCTTTTCCATTTTAAAGAAAGGATTTCCATATGACCTATAGCAAAATATCCTCCTGAATTCCAGAGAGTTTGCTGGAATATTCTCTTTATTAAATAAATTTCATGTTTTATCAAAGGCAGTCTGGCAGAAGTTACCTTAAAATTACTCCTGTTGTGCTTTATCACTTTTCCCCTTGTCTTTAATTACAATTTTCTTCAGAATCTGTTTTAAACCATGAATACTGCTGAGACAGACTAATGAGTCTAGACTCAATCTGAGCACTTTGTTTTCCTTCTGAAGCATCTGTCTTGACATTTTTTTGACAGTTTTTTTCAGAACGCAGGGATGAGATCATCCAGTTCTCTCAACCAAGTGCATTGAACTCCTTGAATTTTGTTTCCACCATGATTTCCAACTCTTTTTACCATCATCTGTGTTTTTCTCTCATGATTAAGCTCATCACCCTTGTGGGAAACTGAGGCAAAGTCTGGACTCAGTGTCTCATTTCTATTTCCTTGTATTTTATGCTGCTGAAAAACCCTTACTCTTTTGCCTCAAGCTTTGTAAGATCAATCTCAGTTTTCCTTTGGCCGTCCTAAGGTTAGGTCTGTTCCTCTCTTTTCACATATTGGTCCCCTTTCCAATCTTTGTACAGATTTATTCTCTTCCTTACATCTCTCTGTCTAGCCTAGTCTGAAGTGGAAATCTGGCTTCTTGCATTTTACCCTCTTTGGGATGTAGATTTCTGATCCAATTTTTGACGTGTTTGAATGTATTTCCTTCACCTGCAAGTTCAGGACTCAACCTTAAACCCCAGGTCACTGGACTGCTGGAGGACATGGGATGCAGCTGTAGCAGACAGTGGTGTGTGTTTCAGCTCTGCCAAGTACCCAAATTTCCCTGCTGAGGTTTCAAGCTGCAGGTTGGAGAATTGTGGGCTGTCGTTTGAGAAGGAGGCAATTGCTACAGGTGGCTGCTGGGGGAAAGAGACCTTACTGTGATCCTATCGTGCTCCCAGGTGCATACACAATATCCTACTCAGTCCTTTGCCCTGAAATGCAGGTACAAGCCCTGGCAGAGGATTTTCTCAGCCACAGGTGCTCTGTGTTTGGACATGACAGAAAAGAAAACTGGGCAGAGGATGCAAGGTTCACCTCAGTATGGAGTGGGCGCAAGACACAAAATAGTCATGAACCAGGTTTTTAACCCACACTGTCTGTGAGGATTATTGCAGATGATCATCTCAAGCTTCCCAACAGGGAAAACAGCAGGAGTTCATGCTGAACCAGCATTCCATAGGCTGCAGGCCAAAGCTCAGCAGTGGCCAAGGTGCAACCAGTGTAACATAGGATGAGGAGGAAAATAATGGACCGGTGCCATTCCTAATGATGTAAAAGTAATCCTGAGACAGTCTTCCTGCTGTTCTGTATGTCCCAAGGCCCATGGCAGGGGCAGAACACTGGATGGATTATAAATACATTCTCAAGTAGTCATTGTACCTGCTTTGGAATAGGAGGTGGAGATGGTAAAGAAGTAGTTTTTACTGCTAGATAACTCCCCTACAGAAGGGAGTCCTGGGGAACACTGAAGAAAAGTTTTCCCCAGTAAAATAGCACAAGGTATCCCTGCAGAGTAATGGATCTGATACTTTCCCAGATTTTTGTTCCAGCATTTGAGTCATTTATGCCACAGCTGAGGTCTGGGATGACTATGACTCTGGGGTTTTGGTCTGTTTGGGTGCCTAGCAGTGCACGGCAAATAGGGGAGGCAGGAGGCACCCAGTGCTGCGCTGGGCCTGGGCACTTCCAGCACCTGCCATTCCCTCAATGCAGCCCTGGTTGGTCTAGAAACGAAAAATAGTTTCCCATCAAAGGACTGGCAGCCAAGCATTCAGGAGCTTTCTGAAGAATCGCTGGCTGTGTCACTGGGTGCAAGCACAGCTTTACGAGCGTGCCCCAGTGTTACAGACGGGATCGCTGCAGGTGCTGCTCCGTGAGCCCTGGTCCGGTTGGTCCCAGCTGGTGTGTCTGGTCCTGCACACCCACAGAAGGGCTGCACTGTGTAAGCACAGGGAAAATGCATGTGCAAGGTGCAAGACAGGCTATGTCCAGGCCTCAAGCACGAGGCTTAGAGACTCTCAGACAAGTGAGTCTTTAGAAGGCAAAGCCATGCCCATGCAGCCTTGCAGTGGTCCTTTTGTCAGTGGTCACTGCAGTGGCTGCACAGGGGGAAACATCTGTTCTGTAGACAACACACTGTGTTTCAACGTCAGGAATTTTGGAAACACCTGTGTAATCAACAAAACTATGAGTATTTCTAATCTGTAGCCCACTGTACAGTATAGAGACTTCGTTAAAGTCATGAAAGCTGAAGTCCCATCTGTCATAAACTGGCACTGAAGTCATGTTGACCAGTAACAGGTGAAGATCTGACCCTAAAGCCTTTAAAACATGTGATAGCATCTATATCTGGGAGTTCTGCAGCACTGAGCACTTCTTTTGTTGTATCTTTTTTTTAAAAGGCGTCTTCCTACAAAACCAGTATTGCCAAAAGGAATAAAAAAGGACAGCATGACACACTTAAATAGGAAAATCTTACACTGAGCCCTTAAAATATTTCCATATCTTCTGTGATCTTCGGATGCATATTTACTGATAGATTAATTCTTAGACTATTGAAGCTCTGATGGAAAGTGGATTTTTAAAATTTTATTATTTCAGTAAGTGAAACTTCATGTGTGTCATTGGTGTTTTGATCACAGCATAATTTTTATAACACAGTGGAAAGTCTGAGATTTAAAGTAAAATCTCAAAGAAGAATGAATAATAAAATAATTGAAAAAAAAAAACCTTAAAGAACTTTACATAAGAAAGAACATATAAACCCCACAACACTGTCTTATATAAAGTAGCAGCAGGAAATTCTATGAAAGTTTCCCTGGGAGGGAGAAGTGAAAAAATCCAGCTGCATAAAACTGTTTTGCTGTTTATTAGGCTATTATTTCTTTGTCTAGTGGAATACCAGGCCATGTTTGATAACTAACACAGACTGAGAGCTGTGAAGATGACAGAGTTTAAATTTCCAAAATAAAAACCAAACAAAATTCTTTAGCTATTCAAAGCCATTGAACTAGAACACCATAGTACAGAATATTATATTCTATTACAATTTATCTACCTTTTAAGCAAATTTATTGTTCTGTTTATAAAAAAAATAACAACAGTCCTCTGCTTGTCATATTTGATCATACACTGTATTCTTTAATGCCAAGTGCATCGCTGTGAGTGCCTGTAATTTGCCATCATCCCTGAAGATGTTCTTGAAAATTAGATGTTTCATCTCAGTGGTCATAACATGCTGACATTTTTAAAATAAATAAATTATCAGTTCTGTAGTACTGTTGTCAAGGTTTAAGAGGAATTTACATAGGATGCTGCACTTCTGTGGGAATTGTCAAATCTTAATCTTCCAGTAAGCTACAAAACTATTATTAACATATTTCTAGGTAATGTCGTTTAGTGTTAATATTCAGTGGAATATACTTTTCATTAAAATATGAAAGCAGTCCATACATGCTTTACCCTCAGATATAATATTAGCTATGTTCTTTCTTGGAATGACTGCAATATAGAAATTAATCTAGTCTTACTCAAATGACTTTTGTGTTACTGTACAAACTCCGGATTTTTTTCTGGGTGACAAGTTGAATTGAGACAAGAGAAAAAAATAACTTGAGAGGCAAAACCAATAAAAAAATGTCTATTAAAGCCAAAGGTTTCAAAGCAAAGAGGTCTTCCCAGTGATGTGCAATGCTGCTCCTCTGCTCCCTATGGCAACATTTCATCTGATCTAGAGTTGCTCTTTAGCACATCCTATTTGGTGAATGCTTATCTCAGCCTCATCATATGAATGAGCTATGAAAGCATAAATATGAATTTCAAGTTGGCCCTGGGACATGGCAGGGGGATACCCACTGTGATAAGAGCAGGCACTCTATTTATCAGTGTATGGACACACAGTCCAGGGCTGGGTCCCTGCAGCTCCCTCTGCCAGATGGCCAAGGAGAAAGACTGAACAGGTTGTTGAGCCACCCAGGTATCTTTCAGAAAATTGAAGTCCCTCCTCTCTGTATCCACAAGAAGTATAAACAGCCTCACATTAAAAAATGCAGTAAATATGAAATGATTGTAGGGTGTATTTGCAGCAAAAGTAGCCCTAAAATTAATAACAATTTTAAAAAACCATAGAGAAAAGAAGATAAAAGTTTCTTTTTCAGTGTGCTGTCAACAGGCTGCCTTCAAGGATTTGGTGAATTCATTGAGAAGTGAACAGGATATTTTACTAACGGGTGGATAGGGAAGGGATAAATTACATACAATACCATTTTTAGTTTGGAAAAGTTTCTTCTAGCTGACAGTTTGATCAGTGCAAAACTGGTGTGTGTGAATTCAGCCTAATGAAAAATAACAAATGAGAGTAAATGGCTAATTTTCACCCAGGCAAAAACTTAACTGTTGGGCTAAATCAAAATACTGTTCTAGAAAAAGGGGTGATGAAAAAGCATGTTAATAATGTGATTGGACAGCTGGCAAAAAGGAATAGGCTGGCAGGGTGCAAATGAGATTGCAAGGAGTTTGAAACATCTCAAGACAGTTCACAGGCAGCCCTACAGAGGAAGAAAGTCATTTCCAATACACTGAAGGCTGAGCAGTGTTAACAATGGATTCATTGCTGGGCTCTAAACATGGCATAACCAGTCAGAAAATAAAACTAGGAGTGAGGGAGAAGCTGGTGAAATCCTTGGAGGAAGAGTAAATTTACACGGAAATGTGGTTTTGAATGTTCTGAAACTATTTGTGAGTTCAGCTCGAGGCACTCAAATAGTTTCACTTCATTTCTTTCTTTTTTCTGGCAAGAAGGTAGAGAGAAGGAAGGAGCCAAAAGGGGAGGTGTCATTTTATCCTCCTTCATCTTCTACCTCATCTTGCCCTCTGTCTGGGACGTGGGAGACCCAGCTGTAAATCCTTTCTCCTTCTGAGAGGACCAGACCTCTCCCAAAGAAGTGGCCATAAAGTACTCAAGGGGATGCTCAGCTTCTTACATGGAAACACCAAGGGACTGAGGCCCCAGGAAGGTGTGGGACCAGAGGGATAGTGGTCCCTCCTCACACTGGCTCTGTATTAACTCTGGGTCCTCTGTACCCTTTTCTCTGCCCGGGGCCAGCTGGCACTTTGGTCCTGTGGGCATCTTTCTAGGCAGGGGGAACTCAGAGCCTGGTGGGGGTCAGGGCTGCCCAGGAAGTGCCTTGGTACTGCCTGACTGTGGCATTCCTGGCAGTTTGATAAAAAATTGCTTTGAGCTGTGTGGGATTAAGTGAGGGAGAGGGAAGGGGGTCTATTTCTGCAGGGAAGAAAGAATAAGCAGTTTTGTGTCTGAGGGCTAATTTGTATTCCAGCCTCTCAAAGGTGCAGTTTCACAAGTGGTCTGGTTTTCATTCTAGTCTTTGAGAAGAAGATCACTATCCTCAGATGTTGATCATTACCTTTCCAAAACTAACCTAAAAGACAAATTAAATATTTGGCAAAAAACTTCCTCTTTCCTTGTTTTTCCTCCACTGCTCTGAGTGAACACATTCAGCCTTTCTTTTTAAATCTCACAGCCTCCAGCATGCAGTAATAGCTCATTCATTATTCAAGTAAATGTTTCTGTAACTAGGTTAATAATAGTCCTCATAGCTAAGTACAGTAGTCTAGGTGGTAGAGTTAAAGTTCCCACAGAGCTTTTGTTTTCCTCAGTTTGCAATAATATTCCCAGTAAAGTCATTCATGGAAATGACTGTGTCGCAGCAGCTTGTGGGTAACACCCAGTGAATTCTTATAACATGATTTGTTAAAACTGTGGAGGACATTTGTAGTAAGATAGTTATTTGAAAATGATCTTTAAAAAAAAATAATTGTTGAAAGCTCTCATTTCAAGCTATGCTGCTTTCTCTGCTGCAGCCAATTCCAAGAGCTGACAGGATTGCTATAATATCTGAAGGCAGTTTGTGATTGAAAGCTTAGAGAATTTTCCCTCACACAAAGCAGAAACTGAGGTACTGATGCAAGTAGAAGTGCTCAGTATGGAGCCCACATTTAAAAGAGGAGCTAAGGATAATTTTTTTTGTCAAATACTTCAGTGTGTAGAAAATCATTAGAGTAATAGAGCACAAGAATCTTTATAACTTGATAAAGACATACTGGCATGACATACATAGAAATAAACTTTGTTTCTCCTAAACTCATGGAATTCTCTGAGTTAAAAAAAATAGTACATTAAGGCAAGATGATGGATATAATTTATTTAGAGTGTTGAAAAGCTTTCAATAGGATTCTGCCCATGAGACTATAAAAGAAGTCTGGTAACAAGAAGGTGAGGTAAAATCTTGTCCTGGATTAACAACTGCTGAAGAGACAAGCTGGCAGTGGGAATAAATGTTTGAAGCCTGAGGCTGAAAAATATTAAGAGTGAAGTGCCCTAAGGATGTCTATAAGGACTATTTTTTTTATCTATCCATGTGCAGGTGACTATGTTGTACATTTATTACACTGATTTCCTTCAGTTCCTATGAGGATTTGTTTACAACAGATAGCAGACAAATATGGACTTTGAGATAAGGAGTGTACCTATCAGGTTTTTTTGAGATTTTTAGAATTATTTCCTATGTCTTAAGACTATGATCATAGTTTCAGTGGATTTTCTAAGTTCTGCATTTCCTAATAAGACCAAGAATTTGATGAACAATGAAATGCCAAAATACATAGCTGATAAAAGCTTGATCAGAAAGCAAAAGCTGCAAAGGATTTTTTGAAACACCAGACAACTCTAATACCACCAGTGGTTGTCCTGGCAGATGAACTTGAACTAAAATGTAATGCATTTGAAAGAAATAATTTAACCTACTCTGACACACTGATGGCTTCTGAATTAACTGTAATCTCTGGGGAAAAGAACTGAGCATCATTGTGAACAGCTCAGTGAAGATACTAAGCAGTAGAAGCAAAAAAATGTGCCTGAGATGCTGCAGCGGGGGGATGCATTAAGAAGAGAATAAGAATATACCTACCCTGGTGCTCAGATGTGGCTGCACGTGTAGCCACATGTGCACACAGAGGGGTGGCTCATCAGCCTCATTACTGCCTGTGACTTTAGACACCACATGTACAATGTGAACTTGATAAAAGAACATGTGAATAATTCATGTTTCCCAAGTGAGTGGAAGGGCTAAGGATTGATGAAGTTGGTCACTTGCATCTAGGAGCTGGCCAGTCTTTCTGGCAGTGTACCAAAAGCCGGGAGACTGGAAAGATTTGAATTGGTATAAGGCGTGTCTGAGCACTCAAACTCCTCATCAGCACTGGCCCTACTTCTCCTTTTCTGGATATTTCCAATTGCTTCTGTCAAAGTTTCTCCCTCTGTCATTTTCTAACCAGGATCATGGCCTATCTTGCCTCTCATATTATTAATTATTGCCATACTTATGGTCTGAGTTCATAAAACTGTATGGAAACCTGAAATGGTGCCAGTCAGGACACATAAAGGAACCATGCAAGGAAGGACTGAGGGATGAAACTGGAGGAGACCAATGCCAGTGAGCAATAAGGAGTGGAGAGGAAGCAGGAGATGGCAAAACCCCACGGGAACCCCCATTTGATCTGGATCAACCTCTCAGATGGCCTCTATTCAGCAAAGTTTTTCTCTGTCTCCAGGTCTGTGGCACACTTACATCCCTGACACATTGTTTTACATTTAGTTCTCATTTAAGATAAATAGAGGAAGCTCATAACTCCGTGGTTTAGTTATAGTTTCTCTGGCTTTGACACAAGATAACCTCTGCAAAATGCAAACTGAAGCATGGTTATCTTTGCTACCAGAAGGGCTAAACACTTCATTAGCTTTTTAAATGAAAGCTTAGTTTCTGGAGAAAACAGTCAAATCTGCAGGAAGGACCTAATTCCTCCCACATTTTTATGAGCATAGAGGATCAACATCTTTGCCAGTCAGACACTCTTGTTCTGCCTGTCCCAGAAAACAAGGAAAAGGGGATACTTGCATTTATAAGACAACACTCTTAAAGCTGATAGAGAGAACCATGAATAAGTAGGATAAAGTAAACCTGTAGAATTCACTGATGTAAGTTTTTACTGGATTCTGCAGGATTAAAAAAGCAGCAGTCTTTTACAAAAGTAATGCTTGCAGCTGCACTAGTTATAGTGGCCGCACATAATGTTAAGAACAAAAATGTTTTCCCTGACCTGACTTAGCAGGTTGGGTTTAGTGTAAGCCAGGAGGGCACTAGGAGATATTCTCTGCTGTGTGACCCTCCTCATTTACAACAAATCTCATCCCAGTGTTGTTTGTTGTGCCCTTTCCCACTGGTGGTAATACTGTGTGAAAATCTAAGTTTTCATTGAAAGAAGGAAGTGAATTTTTTGCTTTCATACCTGTAGAGGCAAAATTGAAAACCCGACTCCCAAGGTTTCCAAAAACCAAACAGAAAAAAACTAATGAAATCTGCATGTTTGGTTTTGGTAAGTCGTGATATGTGAGTGGCTGGTGTCAGCAATACTGAGAATAGCTCCTGGAGCTGATGGGAACTGCAACAAGTGTTTCTGTAGGCATGAGGAGGCACAAGTGCCCACTCACATCAAGGAGAATCTGAGAAAACAGAAAGAAGGGCTAGGAAAGATAAAGTAGCTTTACGTTTCCCTGTTCTAAAATTCTCTAAAGAAGGCAGACAAAAGCCCCTGGAAGAAGCCCAAATAACCCAGCAAACAACAAGGGAGGCTGGATTTCAAAGGATTGCTGAGAACGAAGTGACGGTACCATGGAGGATGGCTCAGTCCTGTGGTAGATTAGGTGAAGGCCTCATCACGCTGGATTATTTCATGTTTTGTATATGTGTTCACTTGGAGGACATGGAGTTCTGATTTAGTGGGACAGCTAAAACATCTAAATATCAGGAAGAAAGTAGTCATTGGCCAAGTAATCATGATAAAAACAGTCTTGCTTAAAGGTTATGAGCTCCTCTCTTCCAGAATTGCTACATAGGAACCAACAATATATGTTTTTTCACTTGCTGATGTGACAGAAGAATGCTAGAGACAGTGTGCTAAATTAGGGGGACCCGTGTCCCCGTGGATAGTGAACAAGAATATATGAGATCTCTGAAATTTGAAACATCATAACTCAGGAGCTGGATGTGTCCTTTCCTAGTAAAGCAAAGGAGGCCCAAGGGGAAAACACTTGCTTTCTCCTTTAAGTTCTTCAGCAAAAAAAGTTAATGAGGAATTGCCATAGGACCCCATTTTGAAGCACAGCTCAGATAAAAACTTGTAATTGAAACTGAGTTAATGGGAAATGTAATGCTGGCATTCATAAAACAAACCATGCACCTGTCTCTGTAATGCTATACCCCATCAGAAGATCCAGTGGTGGAGTCTGATAATGAGCCAACATCATACAGCCACATTGCTGCTGGATATACTGCACAAGGTGCCAGCATCCTGCCAAACTTATTCCCTGAATAGGCATGGCTGATGTTTCCAGGAGCTGTAAGATATCTAGGAGAGTCACCAGCGGGGAGCAAAACCAATGCTGCCAGTAGCAGGATGGGATAGTGCCAAATTAGTACAGAAGTTGCTGTATGTGCCAAATAGCTTTCTAATTACATTGCGATCAGCAAGACAAAACTGTGCCTCTTTAAAAACATATGTCTGTATTCACAGTGGGTCTTCAATGCAGAAGGGGAATTTAGAGTCAAAATGGCAGATAAGAAAGACTTACTTGTTTTCAGATGTCCTTGGGCTTCCAGGACCCCAGTCCATAGGACTGATCCCTTCCCCTCCAGGAAGAGGAAATAAGAGGACAAAGAGGAGGTGGGATCTAGTAGATTGGAAAGTTGGTGGGACTATTTCTGTGTATGGGCACACATTGAAACATGACTCTTGCAGGTACCTTCTCAATAAATGTCAAACAAAACCATTTAGGGTTCTGTTTGGCTGCTTTTATGTTGAATAACATCTTATTCCAAACATAGCACTGGACACAGTTCTTTTTGTGTGTTTTGATTTCAGTGTCATTTTCTTTCCAAATCAGTGTAGGACATATTTCTAAGAGTTGGGTTGCAGAAGCCTGAACTTGAATAAGCTGGTCCAAATTACAAGGACACATCTGATACTCATTAAAAAGAGGATGCAACAGCTTTTGGAACAGATAGTGGACTCTTAGGAATACATCGTGGAGGAATTTATGAAGAATGAAAAGTGAATCATGTTGCTGTAGAAATAATTATTCAAATATGTGGTAAGCAAATTTGATCTGGATCCTCTGTACTCCTTCAGACCTTCCCTGAGCTCCTCTAACTGGTAATGAGGACACCATGCAACAGAGTGATGAGAGGGTTGATGTGTACACGGGCTTAAGCATCTGCCTCTTCTCCAGGCCATTACCCTCGGGGGACAAGTACATTTTTTATCCAGCAAAAAAAAATTAAGAGAGGAGAACATGTGAAAATATTGACTGCTCTGTTGATTTGATGGGTGACTATACTGCTTTCAATGTGGGGGAGTTAAGGCACAGCGAGCTATGGTGTAGATCTGTGCTACAGTACCTACACTGTCTCCCTTTTCAGACTTTCGAAAATCACATTAAGGCAGAACAGCTTTCTGTGCTTTCAGTGTCCCAGAAGCTCATGTAGGACAAGCCTAACTAGAACTGTGAGATGGTCAGGGATGCATGGATGGGTCTCTGCTCCTGCCCCACACACCTCCACGGGTTTTTGGCAGAATTCAACAGCTGGGTTACAGCACATACACAACCCCTGAGATGATAACGAGTTTCCCTCTGTGAATACAAGTCTTTTGAGAATCAGCAGTATGCTGGAGCTTCAGCCTTTTCCCAATTCTCCACGCATCCTTGGTCGAAGTGGCCCATCCCCCCTTATCATGTGAAATAACTACAGGGTTGCCTCTCCCAAAACCTCAGGGCAGGGTTGTGTTTACCCTGAAATGTAGAGACACAGTCCTTATGGGCAGAGATATCAGACACCCATGTGTGTGATGCACAACAGTGGGTTTTGCTGAGTCAAAACAATAACAGTGCATTTAGAAAAAGCACTAATAAATGTATTCAGTACAATCATTTCTATTTCTGGGCACACAGGCTTTGTGCAGGACTGCTCAGACATAGGTATCATTTACTATAGTCAAAACAACAATTCTCCAGTTATCAGCGTGCTCTTTATTCTGTGAGGCATCTATGCAGGTCCAGCACTTTGCAGCAGGTCCATGCATACAAATAGCAGATGTTTTATTTTATTTTATGTTATTTTATGTTATCACTATCAGTTAGTATGAACCTGCAGTGCAAACTTCTGGATCCTTCATAACTAGGGAGGGCCAATTCAACAGGGCACCACTCTCCAGAGTCTACCCAGAGCACTTTCTGACAACCTGTTTTCTTTGAGATTTCAGGCATTCCAGTATTTCGGGCCATTAATTGTAGAAGTCTCCTGGCTTCTGTTCGAGAAGTAAAAACAATTTACTTCAACAGGAGGTAGTCCCTTATGAGGTACATCCAGCTGGCCACAGCGGGGGTCGACCTCACCGTCTTTACAAGCAGGATATGTTCACATGCCAAAGTCAGCAGAAGCAAAATAGATGACACATCCACAGTCTGGAGGTTTGTATTCCCAACAAACCCAAGCAGAAATAAGACAGGATGAGGAGCCAGGTCCAAATCAAGCATTTAATTCAAACATTTACATGCCTGAGATCAAACTCTTGGATTATGGACGAAATCCATAAAATGTGTAGGAAGGAGGGAGCTGCCTGTGAATTGTCTCTTAGGCATGTCTGGGGACGTTTTGTGACATCTGTTGTACAAGCTTGGGTTTGTAAAACCCACATGCAAAACAGTGGGTTTAGACCAAACTGCTGATGTCTGAAATTTTCACTCTGCTTGATATGAAGCATTGCCAAATCTCCAGCAGTATCTGTGTCTGAGGCTCTTTTTCCTCTCGTCCCACACACCTTGAGCTGATTTTTACTTGTACAACCTCTTGCTCTTGATACTTTGGGAGCCATATATCAAGTAGAAAGCTGCTTGGGAGGAGAGAACAGGCATTCTGTCTGTTCTCTGGTCCTTAATGCAGTTTTCAGCTTGAGGTGATTTAAGTCTTTCTGTTCAACAAATCTGACATCAGTCCTGCACTCTCAGCTGAGTGAGGCTACTCAGGATTTACAGCATTCTGTCATATGACCATTCAACTTGGAGTAAGTTTGTTAGGATAATTGCTGTTGTGATTTGGGGACACTTCTGGCTCACCCTTGTTCTTTGAATTCCATGTCCCCATATCCCCACACAGCAAGCTGTAGAGCAATGAAGTTCAACAGTACTTTGCAGAACATTCTGCCAGGACCCATTGGTCCTGGCTGGCAATCATCACAGAGCCCCAAGCCACCTTCTCTATATTCACCTGGGTATTTTTGAACAGGAATGTGCTTCTTGGAGGTAATTTCAGAATTTCTGCTGGAGTTTCTTGCAGTTTTGTGGAGTGAAACCTGGGCTGCTGACCAAAGAAAGCCCTTATAAGGATCACGCCTACCAATGGGTGCCTGAGTGCAGGGCGTGTCCCAACCTTTCCTCTGACCCCCACACAGCTCTAGTGACAGCTCTGAGAGTATTGCATAGTGCTGGAAGGAGCTGCTTTCAGTGGCACCTGGAGGAGCCAAAGGTATTGGCAGATCCCTACTGAGGGCACTTTGTCCTATTTTGAACAAACTGGAATGGACTTCTTGTCTTGCCACACTGTTGGGTTTGAGAAGGAGCCCGTGTCAGCAGCTGCACATCACTGACAGACAGAAACTGCCGTAACAGGCCCTAAAATGGACCTCTGTGCAGATCTGGCATTTCAGCTCTGAATTCAGTGGGGAACAATCCAGAGCTTCTGTATGCTCAGCGTGTAGAGCATGAGAGAGGGTATCCTAGGGCAGGCAACTTTGTGCGTTCATCTCATTTCAAAACCCCTTGCAGGGGTTAATATCTTTTCCAGCATTTATCCACCTTTGGGAAATTTTGTGTGATATAGAAGTCCTGAGGGAAGAAAATTTTATGCTGTTATTGTTGGGGGACTGGGGTAAGGCTGCTTGCTACAGTCATGAAAGATACATCCATGCTGTGTTGCTGCAGACAGCTCTCTTGGCACACAAACTCTCTGAAAACAAGGGGATTTCAGGCTAGGAGTGAGGAGCTCCACGAAAACCAGTTTCAGTGCTTGGAAATAAAAAGACTGATGATTAAATGGACTATTTTAGATATTTTTGACAGATTGAGTGCCTCTTTTTTCTCTGCTTACTATTTTTTAACCTTCCCTGCATACATCATCCCAAGTACATGTTAACACTTTACTTATTAGCGAACAATAAAACCTCTTCTCTGAATTCCCCCTTCCCCAGATCTGTGCAGCTACATTCCTTCTTGACTTGACAGAGCTGCAAGATACCATCCCATGGATAAATTGCCGTGCAACGTGTAGCTTTGTGTATGTAAATGTATATATATAATGTATAAATGTGTATATGTAATGCATGTAGTGTCCTCTGTAAAAGCAGGACTGTACATATTAGAGCTGTTTAGGATCATCACGGACTTGGGAAACAGATTTGTTTTGCATTTAATTTTCTCTCTCCCCTTTCCATCAGAAAGAGACTAAGTAGAAATTGTTCATTTGAGCAAGGTTCATCCCTGTTGGATCAATTCTTTACTCTGAGGGTGCCTGAACTCCAAGTGATAGCACAGGCCTGAGTTGCTACATTTGGGTAAATTAGGCAACCATGCAGGAGTGGAGTCTATGGCTGCACCTGCCAACACCCAACAATGGGGGGAGGAAGGGTGCAATGCCTGCCTGTGGGCATGAGAGCAGGCAGCATCCTCCCCTGGGCAGCATGAGGCTGGCTGGTGCCCACAGGGATGTACAGCCCTGCAGTACTTCCCTGTGCCTTGGGGTTTACAAGCAGTGACAGATCTTTTCCTTTCAGTTAAAAAAATGCAGCCAATAGTGAAGAATGAATCCTCAGCATTCACATCCCACTTTGTTTTTCAAAGGCTTATAACTATTTGTTCCCATCCCTGTTACTGCTTTCTGACACCCTCCCTTCCGCCTACCTAATCCTCTGAAAGTTTCTCCTTACTTCACAGCAGATGGAAGCAGCCAGCTCCAGTGTCTGCTCCATGGTCACCCAGAGGTGTGTGGGGCCAGGGCTGAGCCAAGCAGCCCCATCTCGGCTGATTTGCACCGAGCTGGCTCAGGCTCAAGATGCAGCTTATCTTCCAACAGAGAAGCCTCCCATGGATAATGGAAAGTGACTGTAGCAATGGAACCTGTTACAAAACTCCTACTGACTTCATGGGAGCTGACCGGCAGAAATCACTGTGTACTCACACTAGGGAAGTAATCTGGGACAGTAAATTAATCTCAGAAGTCCTAGCTTCAGGGGTTCTTGAAGCTATTTTGTTCAGCTTTCATTTGCATGAATTTGTTCCCTATTAAATTCATAAGGACGAAGTCAAACTTCTCTCAAACTGCTGAGCTGTGCTTTGTTTTGGGGCTTTCAGAAAAACAGACGAAGCCAGAGTTTTGTCTGACTCCCACCTGGAAGCAGAAGTTGGTCTGCTGAAAGCCTTGTGACTCTCTGCAAACTTGAATCAAACTTGGCCTGTGATCTACATCTGTATCCACCTGGCTTCATGTTCCATTACAGGAGATCCACCCAGCTGTAGTTCAGGACTAGAACAAGTCAACCTTCGTGTATGAGCTGGACCATCCATGATATTGGTTGGGTCAAAATGCAAAAATAGAAGCCATAATCACAGCAAATAGTGGAATTTCTGTTTACCTCTTTAATAAGAGATGTGTCAAATTCTGGGAGGAAAGAGTAGTATGTCTGCATGAGGCAAGAAGCCCATATTTAGTAATTCTATTTTTTGAAGTTAAAAGCAGGTCCAGCCTAAGCATCTCCAGGGAAGATCAGATTTGTGTCCAGACTCCTGTTGGTATTACATTTTTGAATGTCAGTGGTACAGAAAGTAATGTTTTTCTTTTAAAGTTGAATTTCCAGCTGTGGTGCTGTGTGGAGCAGCTCTGTGGTGAATGAGAGAAGAAAGAAGAAAACTCTTGAGTTGCTGTGGATTATTGAGCAGCACAGGGAGGAAGTGGATGAATGCCCTCTTTATAAAGGTGCCCGTGCATGGGGGATATGACTTCCCCTCCATGGGTGCAAGGGCTGTCTCAACTGAAGCATCAGCTGGCTTGCTCAGCTAATGAGTTGTCCCTCACCTCTTTTCCTGCCTCCCACAAAAAACTCTCTGTTGAGCTGACCTCTAGCCCAACAGGAAATACAGGCTAAAGAGAAGATGTTGTTTTCCCTCTACCCTGCCTGCTTGGATCAGCACAACCCCTCACAGTGCAATGACTGGTAGGAGATGCTTCTAGAAATGCAGGTGGCACAGGAGAGAAGCACAGCCAGCAGGGACAATATTGACCTGGTGGGACACTGCTGGGGCACCCTTAAGTCACCTGAGATAATTCAGAAGGCCCATTCAGTCTTTATTCCTTTGCCCCAACTCAACTCTCTGCAATTCCAGCTTGAAGACTGTCTGGCTCCCTTGGGGCCACTGAAAGTTCTTCAGCTTTGAGGACCACAGTTGTTGAGTAACCTGACAAGGGAACAACAAATTTGTTATGCCTGTTTTATATTTTTATTGGCACTAGAACTTCTATGATAGGAGAAAGGGAAGGTATTACTTCCTAAGAGACTGAGAAGTGAAGGACACACTTGTATATAGTCACTGGTAATGGTGGAAGATGGCCACAAGAAGGTCCTAATTTGCTACACAGCAGACCTGCAATATGAAGTGGAAACAAAATGTACTCTTCTGGAAACTCCTGTTTGCTTTCACTTGAGAGTTAGCAGCAAAGCAAGGATCACAGTCTTCCAGGTCTGTTTTTGCCCGAGCACAGGTAAAAGCTTTATTGCTTGTAGAATTAAATACAGGTTTCAGATTGTTTTTCTTAGAGTAGTTTCTTCATATTTCTGTAGAGGCTCTTAGAATGATGCTGTTGGTTGGATGCACACATTGTAACAAGCATGAAGATTTGTAACTTTCTGTGAGCTAAGATACTTTCTTTTCCCTTCAAAGGTTCCCACAGATGATGCTCAGTGCCTTCCCCTCTTGTGTTTCTGCATCAGTGAGTCATTTCCCTGTCTACCACCCGCCTACATGGACTCCAGGTGCTGATGCTTCTCTGGGATGTTGAGCATGAAACTGAAGTGATTTGCTGAATCAAGGCTGCATAAAAGTATTTCCTTTTTGTTGACTTCTTCAAAGATTTCCCATGTCTTTTTTCCCCCCCATCTCTCTCTTATTGTAATGCTTCATCATATCTGCAAATTAACTTGGTCTGTAGACTGTGTTCACTTTCCACTGACAGCCAGGGCAGTGAGGTGCTTTCAAATAGATTTCCCCCCCACCTCTGCAGTGGGAGAGAGTGATGACAGCTGGGGACCAGGAGCAATGTTAACTGATGTTAGGAAGGTTGGGAATGGGCTCATTTAATCAGGACTACAAAGAGATTATCAGAAGATGAGGAACACACTGTTGTGAAGTCTGTGTACTTAAACGAAGGATCCAAAGCAACCACGACAGTAAGGTCTAAACTTGAATACTTGTGCATCTATATCAGTGTCTTGGTTTGGGCCAGGAGCCACTTCCAAAAGCAGTCTCCCAGTTGTCCGCATTTCATGTGCTTCCTTTTGATTTGTGGAGTGAATCTGGAAGAGATGAATCCAATATCTTTCAGGTGAAACACACGCTTAAAAACATGCTCTGGGAGCTCACGGCACATGAACACATATTCAGTCCACCCCATGCTTCTGGTAGCACATCATTCCCATGGGGTGGTTGCTGAAAGGCCTGAAATTTAGGCTAAAATAAAAAATCTAACTTTCAACATGAACAAAGGAACATGCATGTGCATACACAGAAAATCTAATGATATTTGGGAATAAGACCATCTATATTCAAAAAAGAGTGTTTAAGGATGTTGGTGAAGTGACATATCACTCATGAGAGAATTGTCAGTCCAAACAGAGCTGTTGAAAAGATGCCACATATATTGCACAAGAAATCTTTTTACGCATTGAAGAACCTTTTTAGTCTCCATGAACAATAACAAAAAAATCTAAGTAATATATAGAACAAAATATTTATATGTATTATATATACACATAAAATCATTTCCCTGTGTATGTTGTGATTTTGAACACAGTGGATCTATTCACTCGTGTTAATCTCTGTAAGGGAACACACAGGTTCCGTAATATGTTATTTTGTCCCAGTCCTTCCTTTGTATACAGAAACTGTAAAATTACTGATGTATAACCTGAAAGCAAATAAATTTTGGTATCTGAAGCATAAACTTTGCTGCTCCTGCTCTACCTTGCTCTACACGGCACAGCATCATGAGAAGTGGTTACAGTAGTGAAAGCTTAATTATTCTTTACTAATTACTGGATGAAATAAATTAGATGTCAAGGGCATCTGTAGTAAAAAATGACATCATGTATGATATAATTAAATACACAAAACTATGTTTAAATAGCTGTAAATGCCTGGCTAAATCAAATCAACCAAAAAATTCAAAGACAATATTGACAAAGGTCATTACGTCACACTGTTGTGAATAAAAGTTGGTCCTAATTATGAATTTTCTGGTAAGTTAAAGTTTAAGTTTTATTTTTATGATTATTCATTTTTGTTTCTGTGGTAATAAGAGCCAATGATAATGTTATTTTGAACAGTTGGCATATTTGAGGTGGTGATAAAAATTAGCTGATAAATGTATACTATTACCTTGTGATATAGATATAGCTATGGACATAAAATTACCTAAAAGTTCTGGGAAGAGCTATCTAAATCTGTAGTGTGACTGCTACTGAGTTTTGTTTCTTCAGAAATCGTGATCTCATGTGCTCACAACAAAGTGTCCTAAATTGGATGTTCTTGATGTCAGCATGACTTTAAAATATTTGTGCAGTCTGACCAAGGTGTAAGAAAGCCTGCGGCAGAGCAGGAATCTGCAGTAGCTCCCAGGGTAGGTTTGATAATCAGCTGTAACTTCTCCCTTCCTAGAGCTCCAGAGAATCTGAGTGTTGCTTTTGCCGACAACTTTTAGCTTAGGTTACAGGATGAAGTAGACATTACTGACATTAAAGGAGGAACTTACACGGTGTAAAAGCTGACAGACCAAACAGGAGTAGCATGAGTGTAATGCTATTGTAATGAAATTTCACAAAAGAAGTGTCATAAGAAGTGCCTATGCTATTTATTAACACAAACCTTGATTAACTTATACTAGCCATTGACACATTTAAGTTTTAATATCAGGTGTTTTCCGCTGATTTGAGATGAGGAAGCGCAGCCAACCCGGCTCTTCGGCGGAGGTCGCCGCGGCAGAAAGGCGGCAGTGCCGGCGCATCCGGCGGTACTCGGGCAGCAGCAGCAGCTTGGCTGCCAGTAATCTTAGTTCCTTTGTTCCCCCAACCCTGCTTCCCTGTCCAGACCAGCCTCCGCGCCGCCTGGTCATGGCTTTGCTTTTTTTTCCCCCTGCTTGCTCACCTGCAGTCTGTGTTCATATTGTTTTATGGTACTTTAGACAACGGGTTTTAACAGCTAAACATAAAAGCCACTGAGAGCATAAACAGGAAACTTGTGTTTAGGTGGGAGTGCCTAGGAATTTTATACTGCTGACCACAGAGGCCATGGGAGAAAGGAAATAGGAAAAACACTGTAAATACCTGGGTGACTAATGACTTATGCTGTTCATCTGGCTTTTCAGAACATGAAAAGTTCAGTCTTTTTGAAAGGCAAAACAGCACAAGGCAGGCACAATTTCTCAGGTCAATACTCTCCATGCCCCTATGCTGCCTGTTTCTCTGCTCCGCTCCCACTACAAAAAGCGCCTCGTTTCTATAAAGTCAAATAAACCCGTAATAAATTGTCTCCGGGCACTTGAGGCTGAGTGCACTGCTGGCTGAGGGAGGGAGTGTGACACGCGAGGGTGCACGCCTGCTCTCCGCATTCGCACTGCCTAAGAGGATTTAGATGAAAGAAACCAAATTTGTAGTCCCCTGTTTTGTGTTGAGGCAGCAGCTGGAGTTTGGGGGCAGCGTGAGCCTTTGTCCAGCCTTCCCTCAGCGGCTCCCGAAAGGGTTGTCATTGTTCCTGAGGGGCCTCCCCAGGGCTGCTCCTGTGCCTGCTCCCTTTTATCACCAGCCGCATGGCTTGTGAGAGGTTTTGTCTTTTGCTGACAGCAGCAGATCTGGCAGATCGGCATCTCCCACGCGACAGCACTGGGGTGGGATTTCCAAGTTAGCCATCTGCACGGGGGGACTGGCAGAGTGGGGCGTTTTGGTGACCAGACGATTCTCCTCCTGCAACCAGTGCTGTTGGTGAACCCATGACATCTGGTCACCTTCACCGGGAGCACGGGGTCTGGTTTCTCTCGAAAGCTGCAGCGATTTCTCACACTGAGATCATGGCAGAGCAGGGATTAAAGCAGATGAGGATGCTGCCCAAGGGTCACGTTTCTCGCAGGGAGCAGCAGCCCTGAGGGAAGGCAGCAAGGCCAGGCCCTTCAGATGGGGTGCAGGATGCACGTGCAGCCCCCTGGGATCCACAGGAGCCCAGCTGTAGCCCTGGTCAATGCTTGCCTCAGTTTCCAAGGGAGCACTGACCGAAGGGTTTGTGTTGCAGGCAGGGCAGGGCAATGTGGGCTCCAGCAGGATGGAGGGAACCCCTTTGGTGTTCTTTACTCAGTCCTTGCTGCTTCTGTCTCCCACAGCACAAAAACTGATACAGAATAACTAGTCCACTTTTCATCAAGGTCCTATAAAAAAATCCCAATGACTTGCAGGTAATACTGATGTGCCCAAGCTGCTTCAGAGAAGGGCCAACGCACCCAGGGATGTCAGCCCTGGATCAGCTGCTGGATCTTGCTGAAACCAAGTGTGTTACTAAATAGGGGTGGAATTTCACTCATAGAGAGTTAAGCACATCTGTAAACATTTCTATGAATCCAAGCTGGGTTTTCATCTATAATGAACTTGTTGTTTGATTGCCGAACTGGTGCGATAAGCTCTGGTAATGTTTGGCAGGCAGCTGGGGAGTACACCTTTGTTGATAGGCAGGCATGATCACTTCCAGATGGCAAGCACTGAATTTTATTGATAGAGATGCATATATGTATATGTTATATATTTGTGTGTATATGTTACTTGTATGTATACATATATCTATAGTTATATTCGGTTGTAGATACAAATTGACCCAGTCTATAATAACACAGTTACTTGTTCCTAAGCAGTTAAAAAATACGTAGGAAAGGTTGCAGTGATCACAAAACAGGAGACCAAACATCTACATTCATTTTTCCATGAATATTGTAGCAATAAAAGATGCTGGACTCTCTAAAGTCTCCTCTTTTCCCGAGGGCAGCCACAGACCAAGAACACAGCAGTACAACCTGTCCAACACTACAATTCCAACCCCATCTGAGAGGACCTGCTCAGACCCTGTCCTCTCAGCAGCAGTGCCTCACTGCAGCAAGCACACAACCTCACTGCTGCCCAAGGAAATCGCTGAATGCTTGTCAGGAAAGTGCAAAACAATTCTGCTAAGTGACAGCCCTGGAGCAAAAGTCACCGAGGGACTTGGCGGTATCAGGATTGCAATGGTGAAGTTTAGCCCCCGCCACAGCCCGCGCAATGTGGGTGTCTTGCTTTCCTTGTACATTGCCTGGAAGGAATCACAGTTCTCAGAGGCCAGCAGTGCATACACAGCACTGCCTGAGACAGAGACAGGTTGCATGGCTAATTCGGGGTGGGAAGGACACTGCTCCTTCCACTGAGCTGAGTACGTAAGCCAGCTTTCACACAATGACCCTGAAGTTGAGTCCAGAGGACCGTGGTGGCCAAAGCATTTCTCAGGGTTTTACTCCTAAATCCCTTCTCCTGCATAATACTGAAAAGGGGCTCTGACCCAAGACTCTTCTCACTTAAATACTTGAGCTGCCAAGCTACAGATTTTCAGGGATTCCTTTTAAAACTCTTCCACTTTGTACAAAGCGATTAAATATTCATTGGCACGGGGACTGGGAGCCGGCCTCCTGGATGAGCACCCCCGCCCCAAGCAGCAGAGCCCTTTTCATTCCCATCCTCTGAATATTTAATCAGCTCATACAAAGCAGAGCGGCTTCAGCAGGGGAGCCTGGGAGAGACCCGGCTGTGAGACCCACTGATGACAGTACACAGCAGAGGCACTCGATCCCAGGCCCCTGCTCCAAAGCAGGCAGATGAAGGATTTAAGCATTCGTCTCAGCATAGCTGTGAGCGTGTTAGCTATTCACAGCGGAGGATATGACACTTCCTTTCTCTTCTGTCCCCCACCCCATCTTTTATGCCAGTTAGATGTGGTTTAAACACCTCAGAGTCCAGGAGAAAGACAGGATGAGGAATGCTTCATTTGTGTCCTGAAAACTGTACAAAATGAATGGATGAAAATTTGATGAGAAGTTTTTCAGCCATTCAAGCACCTCTCTTAATAATTCAGATGTTTGATTTTCTTCTTCAATATGCAGAAAGGATTAATGCACTTTGAAGATGATATAGAAACTTTAGGTTTCAGAAAAGGAGAAAAACCTCAGATTTAGAAAGAAAATCTCACACAGGAGTATGACACTGTTATGTGAGTTTCTATCCCCCTGATTCTCTTAACTGATGACTGAGATTGGCTTTGCACTGAAACTTCAGCATAGAGAGATCTTTTGCAGCTTACCTCTAATAAACAAAGTTCACAGCGGAAATGCTGACAGGCTGTGATCAAAGCAGCACCCTCAGGTGTTGCTGTGATATACTACTTGCTTACTATAACACAGCAGTTCAAACAGTCTGGCTGTATTTAATTGGGATATATAGTATTTCCAACTCAGAGAGCTCAACACTAAAGAGAGTTTTTCTTAGATCTTTCATTCTACCATTGTTCTGCTATTTGCTCAGAATAAAGACATTTAGGAGACCAAGTTTTGGTTTTCATCTGGAACAAGGACTCTAGGATTATTCATAGCATTGCCTTGAACTTTATAGGAGGCTGCCCTGCAAGCACTCCTTTGCTGTTTCCACTTCGAAAACCATGCTGTCCTCTTCCCAGCTATGGGGAGCAGCTCTTACTCAGTGGCAGCTGAACATCTTTACTTCAGTCACATCAACTGCATATGCAAAAAAACTGACACTGACAGTACACAACAATGTAGTTTTAGTGTCTTTAAAGTATTACAAAAGAGAAGGAGAAAAACATCCAGATGATGAATTCTTGGATTACCATCACAGGCTCTACCAGGCACCATTCAGGACTTGCTAGAGTCTGGAGTAGTGCTTGGCTCCATACTTGAAGTTCCCAATTCACCCTCTGAAATTCAGATGCATGTCTAAAACTTTGGCCTGGCCTGGCCACTGGAGATATAAACTATGCCTCAAGGATGCCAGCTGGATCTGAACTGCTCTAACCCTCACCTGGGATTAGAGTTGAGCAATTTCTTTAGGGATACTTCTTTTAAGAGACCCGTGCAACAGTTAGAATGGAAGAGAAGTCTTTCAGGCTGTAGGATCTGCTCCTGTTTCAGGAAGGCAAGGGAAACCTTGTCTGCTAAGTGCTACATACTAAAACTGGTGTATCCAGGTTTGGAGTGAAGCCAACTCATTTGGGGTATGGTCCTCTCTACTCTCAACACCATGACCTTGGATGCTATACATGGAGTAGGGTTCATAAGATGGGCAGGGCACAACCCACATGCACAACTTGGATCAGCACAATTCTCTCCACACTCTTTCACCATTGAGTCAGGGCAGTGGACAGGCTTTGACACCTGAAAGGAAAGTCTCGGAGAAGATGACAGGGATGTTGCATGAGGGAAGCATTAACAAGAACAAAGGACTTATCAAGAAAGAATATTTTTTTCTTGCCCAGTTCTCCCACAACATCCACCACAGTACCAGATCCTGACTGTCACCCTCAGTCTTCTTAACTGAGGAGTCCAGACCCCACCACTGTCATGTCCCTCCCTCTTTGGTCAGTGAATTCCCACTCATAATCAGTTTTTATTTCTTAGTCCCACCATCTGTTTGTTGTTTTCCATTAGTCAATTTTTTGCCTCCTTTCCAGCTGCTCTGAAGAATTTCTTGTTTCTACTGCCTCAGTGCTGGCTAGGATGTTTCTGAGAGTTCCCATCCCTGACCGTATTGGAGGAATCCTCTTTCTTTGACTTTGGATGGAGTACGTTCAGCCCAGGGTGAAGATGGTGCATGTATTAGCTTTGTCTCCAGCAGGAGCTGTGAGGGAACAGAGTATGCGCAGTCACTCCCTGTAGACCAACAGTATCTTTTATAAGCCACTCCAGCAGCCCTGAGAAACTTGCCTGTGTGCCTTAAAGATGGGATGGATGGAGATACTAGCTTCTAAAAAAAAAAAAAGTCTTTACTTAGCATGGGCAAAGTAGGTTTTATTTTAAAAGTTTCTAACTGGACCTAAATGAAGAACTTCTTTAAAAACACCAATGGACATTTCCCAGCTGAAAAGGTCACTTTGCCTCCACTCCTGCATTTTGAATCACTGCTACAAATCCCTCAGAAATTAGGTTTTTTTGGAAAAAAAGTTTGTTATCATTTTTTTGGTAATATGAACAAAACAAAATGTTTTCTCAATTCCTGTTCCCAGAATCTGCTAAACTGTTTTGATAAAAAATTTTCCAAAAATTCAGCCTTAGGCATACACCTGGAATATAAAATATCAGCCCAAATGATTAAAACTTGACAAAGTCTCAAAATGTGATTTTACAACAGGAAATATTGGGTAAACGTCATATTATGCACTATTAGCCCCGCCTATTAAAAATATTTTCTTATGTGTACCAAAGAGCTTTACACAAACTAGCAGATGTAGTCACTATTTCCCAGTATGCAGTATCTCAGTAATTTTGACTTTTTCAAAATTACTGAGTGCAACAAGACAACATAAATGAAATAATCCCTTGGTGAACTTATTCTTTTAAATAAAAGCTTGATTTGAATTATGTTGAAAAAATGTATCTTTAAATCAACTAATTTCCATTTAATCACACGGATATTAGTTAAAAACAGCTGAGTGGACTTTTTAATTTTTAATTGTGAAAATTCTCTCCCAGGCTGAAATCTTCTGTGCCAAGTTTCTGTGCTGAGCACATTTTTACGGTCTAGTTATAAACCCTAGAAAAACAACGTTTATAGGAAATGTTGACACAACCTTAACTAAAGTGGTGCTAGCTGACACCTCTATATTTTCAATTTGGGGATTTCTACAGGGAAAATATAAACGCTAATGCAGTAAAGGAAGCCAACTATAATAAAACCCTCATAGTCTTCCTGTTCACCCCATGAAGACCTACTTCAAAAAGCACCAACTCAGACTGGAGATGAGTTGAAGTTAACTGCGTTCTTCTGAGGGTACTAAAAATTACCTGCAGGTAGTTCAGCCTTATATTACTTTCAAGACTTCAGTTTGGTCAAAGTCACGTGAATATCCATTAAAAAAAAATCCTTACAAGAAAATGAGAATGTGCATAAGCTCAAAAAAAGAGTGCTAGTCCATTTATATCCTTCCTAACACAACATAAAAAGAGGAAAATAGACTTTATAGATTCTAGTGAAACAAATGTAAGTACACACAGGGGAAAAACGCAGAGATGGAAAGTGAAAAGTGAAGTTAGCTTTCCTACTTGTATCTTTTAAGTCTGGCTCACCCAAAATGAATGAATAAAGGAAGGTCTGGGGCCTCTGCTTAGCCTTCTTTTTAAAGGTGTTTCAACAGATTCATGAGCCAAGATCAGGATCATTTTCAAGATCAGGATTTTCAGGTTTTGGTGACCAAGATCTGAAAGTCTTGGGTAGCTGATCCTGCCTCAATAATAAAACCTAGCTGTGTTAGTGATACACTGGAAGGGATATATAGTGTTGAAGGGAGGATGCTGGAAAAAGTGGTAATCTTGGAACATAAATATGAAACACAGAATGAAAAATAAATTACATTGTTTAAGGGCAAATTGTGCTGAAACAGTCTGGTTGCCTTCTGTGATGAGATGACTGACTCATGAGGGGAATACTACGGATGGCATTTCCTTTGATTTTTGCAATACTTCAAAGATTATTTCCCATAGCATCCTTGGCTGGACTTGAAGATTTGTTGTAAACTGGCTGAATCTTCAGGCTTAAAGAAAATCAACCAGTGTTTCAGTCTAACTGGTAACCAGCTGAGTAGTTTTCTGGATTTAACAGTGGGCCTGATGTGGTTTAATGTCTTTCTTAGTCACTTAGACAACAATTCATAATGCACTTTCAACAGATTTACAGATGGTATCAATTTGGGGAGAGTGGTCAATAGGCTGGAGGGTAGAGCTGCCATTCAGGAGGACACTGACAAGCTGGAGAAATGGGTCATGAGAAGACAAAGTTCAACAAAGGAAAGAGCAAATGCTGCACCTGGGCTGAATTACCCCTGTGCAGCAGAACAGGCTGGAGTCAGCTGGACTGATGGTGACTCGCCAGGAAAGGAGCTTGGTGAAAAGACAGTCTTGGTGAATAACATGTTAAGCATGTCAGTAGTGTGCCCTGTGGGAACAAAGGTCCGTCTGCATACTGGCCTGTATTAGGGAGGGTAAAGTCAATGGGTCAAAGAAAGTGACTATTCTCCCCTTGACAATCATGAGACCTTGTATGAAATAATGAGTCCAGTATGGGATTGCTTGGTACAAGAGAGACATCGGTACAGGACAGAATCCAGAGGGCGGCCAGCAAGATGCTCAAGGGGAGGGAGCATGAGGCAACAAGGGATGACTGAGAGAACTGGCTTTGCTGAGCCTGGGGAAGAGAAGGAGAAATCTTACCGTTGTTTTCAGTTACCTAGGGAATGGTTGTAGAGAAAATGGAACTGATTCTTCCTGAAGCTGCACAGCAGAGAGATAAGAGGTAAGACAAATGTAAGAATGGGAAATTCCAATTGGACATATGGGAGTAAAAAATCCCAGTGAGAATATTTGCCCAGAGAGATTGTGATAACTGTCCCTAGAGATAGTCAAAACTCAGCTGGACAGGTTAACCCCGTTTTGAAGAGTAGGTTAGGCAAGGTGATCTCCAGAAGACCCTTTCAACTTGAATGGTTCTGATTCTATTTGCTGTTTAGAAATTATCCTGATTTATGTGTTCAAGAGGTGGCTGGGAAAACCAAGATTTTCCAATGTCACTTCTGGCATTTATTTGCTCAGTGGTAAAGGAGAAAGTGGGAACAGTCAGAGCAGCAGCCTGCTGTCTCTCAGATGCCACTCAGATTCCTCCTTTAGACAAACTGGCTGCTGATGGACCTGGATACTTGCCTGCTTCTGAGAGCCCAGCCTTATCTGTGTTTAAAGAAAGGCATGCTGAACTCTCTAGCAACATTAGAAAGTATTGGCCTGAGTTTTTCTTTAGTTGTTATCATACCTAACCTTCACCTCTTCAGAGGCAAACTCTAAAAGGTTACATAAAAAGCCAAACTGAATCATCCTGGTAAACAAATGCAAAACATTGACCTTGTCTTAGACCTGAAAATGACCTACCCTTATATAGCTGTAATCCACTCCACTTAGTGCAGTTAACAAACTGTAGTCCTTTGATTCAGTGAGACACTTGCTGCTTTTACCATTACTTTCGTCTTGTCTAATTGTCTATTAAGAAGGTAATTTGGGTTACACCCCAATGAAAACCAGACCTACCTAACCTTCTGGAGCTCCCAAGGGACCTTTCACGAGGTATCTCTGTGAGCAGAAGAGCTTTGGATGATTTTTTTTTTAACCTTGCTAACATTTCAGCCATTCTGGCAGCAATTTATATTGTTTCTGCCTGCTGCCTACTTCTTCTTCCGTTTTATCCCATAGGTTTCACAAGATATCACAGTAACCTTGGCAAAAATGTGAAGTCTGTTTTAAGGTTAATGCTAAACTTCTGTAGGACATTATTTTAAGTTTTAAAAGAAAGATAGTAAGTTCCAGTATGTACCTGTCAGTACTAAATGATTGTTCATTTCCTGTAAATTGGGAATAAAGTAATAACATACATCTGGCAAGCTAAAACATGTTGCTTATTTCTTTTTCTTCTCTGAGCCATATCCTTTACCAGCTGTGAGACATCACTATGCAGAATCTCCAAATACCTTTGAGGAAAATTAAAACAAAGGAACAGAGGGCTGGAAGGGACCCCCTGTGTCTTGGAGCCCAGTCTCCCACTAGCCCCAGGCCACATCACACAATGTCTTTCATCAGCTGTTCTGTCGCACTCCATCTTACAACCCCTCTTGTGCCCCCATACTTGTGTTGGAAGTCTGCTCTCTCCAGCATTTAGTGCTCAACTGGCTACATAATGCCCTTCAGTTTCCAGTTAAAAATGCATTCATTGGCAGTTTATGCCCATTTGTACTTGTGCCAACACTGTACTTTATCTTCAAAAGATCTTTTCCTTCCTTGATGTTTAACCTCCTGGTGTATTTATAGAGAGCAGTGACATTCCGTATCGGCTTTTGTTTTGCTACACTAAATGTGTCAAGCTCTTCTGGCCTCCTTATGCAAAGCAGACTTTCCATTCCCTACCACAACTTTGCTGCCCTTGTTCCCAGGTAGTCTTTGACCCAGGGGGCTATTGCTGGACACAGCATTTCAGATAAGGGTTCACCAACTTATTTTATTAGTTGCTAACCATTTTCTTGTGTGAATCAAGACAGAAGATGACATGGTAAGAGGATATACATCACCAAATGTACTAAATACATTGAGGAAAAATCTAATTATAGACTGCTTGCCCTTTGTTAATGTAATATTTGTAAATGTTAGGTGTTTGTGGGCTTCACAAGACCATGGAGTTCTGATGATGGATCCTGAAGTACACATTAGAGCCTAGAGAAGGACGTTGAGGTATGAAAACAACAGCCACAGAAACACAGTGACCTGAATAAAAAGAGTCCTAGGGAGAGGTGAAGTAGATTTATTACCGCATTGCAATGGATGATAAAGGAGGTGATTAGAAATTAACTGTCAAATTCAATTTTTTATACTCTCCTGGTCTGACAAACACTTGAAACATAACAATACATATTTACATGAAAAAAATCTCAGTCTGTGGCATTCTCAGATTTTCCATTTGAAAGTACAAAGGACGGCAAGTGAAATTTTTTTTATGCTATAAATACTGTTTGCTTTCTGTGTATCTCCAAGTCAGAACAATAGAAAAATGTAACCAGCATGATTAAGTGGAGAAAAGAAGATCCTTTGCATTTTTCTCCACATGGACTCAGTCTACTGAGCTCTTGAGTAACTTAATGTAAAAGTTTATTATTTTATGTTCTCATTGTTCATTTCCAAGGTGTGACCTGAATAAAATCTTTGGGGAAAAAAAACACAAAGCAAAAGGTCTTATTGACTGAATGTTAGTACACAGAATTTTATGGAATAAAAATTAAATGTACATATTGTTTATTATGGTATTGAAATAACAAATTTCCTCAGTCTTTCACAGCAGTTCCAGAAATTAAGCATCTCTTTCATGGTTCCTGCCAGCTATGCCCCAGTAGAGTAATTTTCTTTAGTATCACACACCACATAAATATCACAGTTTTATCTGATGGCAATGAATCTCAGAGGCAAACAGTTGTTTTTCCAGCCCTTTCATATTATATTCATAAAGGCATGAGGGCAGCTTGAATCATTAAACATTAAACTGAAAGGCAGCATTCGGAAGAGACCTGAATGGGGACCTCCCTGCTGGATTAAATGTAATGTTCTCCTTGCAGAAAATGGCTCACTCGGCTGCACGCAGGAGGTTAGTTCAACTGCTCTCTTAGTTCCCAGAGAGGAGAAACTGCGGTTTGTGCAATTTTGCTTTATGTAAGAAGCAGATTCCCAGCCACTGTTCAGTTGCAGTTGCATTAGGCAAAGTCTTTGTACCTCTTCTGCCCTTTGTGGCTCTCTAGACATGGGAGCGTTGTCTTTCTGCATGCAAATCTCTGTGTTTTTGAAGATATTTTTTCTTCTGTGACCTGCCTATTGGACTGGTAGAGGCTCAGATTACAGTGGTTTTCAATGGACATTAAGCACATGCTGATACTTTTTCAGGCAGGAATGACCT
Source organism: Pipra filicauda (assembly GCF_003945595.2). NCBI lineage: Eukaryota > Metazoa > Chordata > Aves > Passeriformes > Pipridae > Pipra > Pipra filicauda. The sequence goes on from NW_024104310.1 coordinate 3,261,345, forward strand.
CTTGAATTTGGAGCTGTAAAATGCAGCTACTGTGTTTACTCAGTTGAGGGACAAATCACGCTCCCTAGGTCTCATATTCTCAGGTTGGTTGTAAACGTTTTTGTTTTGTTTATATTATATTTTGGGACTCAGATTTCACACCCCCATGGGGTCTCTGCCTGTTTGAGACTCTCTCAAAAATATGACTTGACTCAGTCCTAGTTCTGCATCAGTCATCCCTCCAAATCTAATGTCAGCTCGAGCATAATGTCTGATAATGGAGAAAACTCAGCTGCACTGAAGCAGTTACTACATAAGATAGCCATTTTTATTCTAATATCTTCAAATGAGGCTATTTCAGGAATTAAGAATAATTCTCTTGGAGCAATGAAGTTTATATAGCCAACATAAACAAACCTATTACTGCTTCATGCCAGGAGAGGGGAGAGGGGAGATATTTCTTTTGCTACCAACATAGGCTCTTTTGCTTGAATAGTATTTTTGGCAGATGCTACCATATTTAACTTCCCACAATGGCACTGTTTATTTAAGGCCAATATAAAACATCCCTGGCCCTTCTCTTGGATTTTTCAGTCCCTTGGTTGACTTTCACGTATCCTTTTAAGCACATTTTTTGTGGTGCTGTTGGAATCACTGCTCGGTGCCTTTAAATGAAATACTTCCAAAGAACAAGAACTCCATCTTAGCAGGGTGAGGAAATAAGCTGTACATGCCACAACATTTCTCATGGATTTCACTACTTTCTGTACACCCTGTTCTCATCACTAGTTCAGAGGAACAAATAACTGCCAGATCAGAGGTCTACCTAGCCAAGTACCTTTTCACCAACAGAGATCAGTTCTGATTATGTACAGAATAGTGCAAAAAATTGTAGTGGTGCTCTGCCTAATATACACTTGAGCTTCCAGTAATCATTTTGTCCAAGGATGCACTGTTTTGTTTTATCAGACTGACCTAGGAGCAATTTACTTCTGGTTTTTGCACTCTTATTTTTCATGCTATAGAAAATATATTTGCAGCTATAAATCTTTCCGAGATTTGCATTTGATTCTAAATCAGGTATCTGTAGCTGTAAAAATAAGTTTCAAATCCTTATAGAAAGTTTACTAGGTTCTTAGAGATAGTGGCTTATGATCAGCCAAACAACCTCCAGTTTCTACAGAATGTGGTTACTTTTAACCCCTGATTTCAGGCTGAAGTCTCCTTCTCCACATGAGTGCAGTGACACTTTGTACCTATTATATCTAAGTTACTGGTCTCTGGCTTTGCATGTGCTGGACCAGAACTATGCTCCAGCCAAAGCTACTGCCTAATAATATCCATCTGCTAACCAAGCTGCCACAGGTCCTGGTAAGCCACCATGGGCTGCCTGCCACAAGTCACTGCGGCCACAGGCATAGGATGCCTCTGTCCAGGAGCAACCTGGGGGTTTGGAGTTGGACAGCTTGAGCAGTCAGCACTTCCCAGCCTGGCAGGGACAGCTGGGGAATGCAGTCTTCAACTTTCTTCCCTATTGAAGCAACTGTAGCGGAAATGGCCTTATAATGGCCTACCCTTATCCTAATGTTTCTCCCAGATGTGTTATTTCTGCTAAACAGTATTTACTGTTGGCATTTTGGTAAACCTCTGACTGCTCAGAGCTTTTGGTCATGCTCTTCTACTGTCTTCCCCAGGTAAGAATATTACCTAATACTTTAATACCCTCTCCACCACCACTGTTTTTTTCCTGTGTTTTACTGTGAAATACTGTAGGTGCCAAACACAACCCCAATAGCCATCTGCAGAAACAGTGTCTCCCAGAGGAGGTGCAGTAGGTGCACAAACATGTGCTCTGTTTTCCTAAGGACACCTGCCAGAATCCTGCTGATGCATCAGGCATAGGAAAATATTTGGCAAAAGCCATGTCTCCAAAGATTTCTTTCCTTGTAGGTAGTGGAAAATATTCCTTTCTTAACATACTTATTTCATTTTCTGGGTTCTCTTTATATAAGCGAATGCTTCTGATGTTCCCTGCTGTGGTGTCCAATAAGCACAGCCACTCGTGGTTTCTCAGATCCCTCAGAACACTTATCCAGTCTCATTTTATGTCCTGCCTCAAGGTGAGTGGTGTGAACTGTTGTCATGCTGTACTCTCTCTGCTCAGTCCTGTGCTTCTGAGAGTCGCCTTTTTCCTCAGAAGACTTCCCCTAATTCTTTTTCAGTTTTTAAAGTCCTCGGGCTTTCCAACAAATGCATCTTCTTAATGGCAGTAAGACTTTTTTAACTCATTAATGGGTACTGCCTTCCCCAGTATACTCACAAACTGTGCTGAGGTGGTGGCATGACTGGAATATTAATAAACAAAACATTAGCTTGCTCAGGAAGGTCAGGAAAGATTGGACAAAACGAGATACACCGCTCTGCATTCAAGGGTACATAAGTGTGTTGAGAATGTGGAGGAAGTTACAATCTCTGAGAAAGTAAAAGGGGAAAAGAACATAAAGGCTTTGATTGCGGGGATTGCAAAATATTAAACAAGGAAGACTTGAGGCTTTTTGTGTCCAAAAAGCAGAATCAGCCAAAGAACAGGATATTACATTAATGAGGGATTTTAACAGTCCAGGTATTCCCTGGTGAAAGAATGCAACAGGACGCCAATGTCCAGTGAGTTCCTGGAATTACTGGCAATTCTTGTTTAAAAAAGTGGAGTAAGGAGTTAGAAAGAAGACTTTTGCAGATGTGATGCTAAGCAGTAAAGAATGATGTGAGAGTGTGAAAGATTACATATGTAAGAGTAACCTTGGAGTCACAGGGTATATGATCCTTGGGAAGGAAATGAAGAAGAGTAAAAAAAGATGATGGACTAGAAGTGTGGAGGCTTCAATAAACTATTTCAAAACAGGTAGCTAAGTGAACATAGGAATAAAAACCAGCTGTAAACTCCTCATAGGAATGTTTCTAAGGACAGTAGTATATATTATTCCACATCAGAGAAACTATAGACACTGTAAAAAGAGACCAAACTGGTTAAACTATTGGTAATAGATGACCAAAGAAAGTAAAATGAAACCAAGTTAGATTGTTCAGGGCACTGAAAAAAATTAGCCTGACTATGAAAGACCAAAATCTGTGCTTTGTCTTTTCTCATTCTGTTTTTTCCTGATCCAAAATTAGATGAAAAGAGCAAGAGACATGACGTCAACAAGTTCAGTAGTAATGAAGGTGATCCAGAAAAAGTGATTAAAAATGGAGGAAAGCTATAAAACCAAGAAAGCTGAAGTAGATAATTTTGTATCAGTTTTTACTCAAATGATAAGCTCTAACCAGGTGTCTAGCTCAATTAAGACTAACTATCTTAGGGCTTAGAACAGAGAATAGATTAAGGAATTCTTAGATGAGGTAAGGTGCTTTCAGACCAGTTGCACCTGCTTGCTAAGCTCCATTTGTGGACGGCATAAAACCTTGTTTAGAAAACTTTATCCAGAAAAAAAATATTTCAGGAGTTCTCTGTACAGGTATATTTCTGGAAGACTTCCACAGGAATCTGTTCTGGAGCATTTTCTACTTGATGTCCTTCTTGAGGACCTGAATGATGCAATATATTTAATAATTTTCCAGATGAAATGAAGCTGGAGTGATGGCAGATGGAATGCACAATGGAATTGGAATTTAAAATTATCCTGAAGAATTACTGAAGAAATGACCAGCAAAAAACAGAATGAAAACAAATAGGGACAAATTTAAGAAGTTGCACTTGTTCAAGAATGACCACCTGAACAAATAAGGGTTGTGCAGGCACCTGACTACCTGTTAGCTTTTCAAAGAAATCTGGAGTTGTAGTGGGCCATGGGCTGAGCAGGATTCCACACAGTCAGGCTGTTTTAAAAAGGCAAACTCCCAATAGCGGACTATGTAAACATGAGGCACAGAAAGGTTTTCACCTGCTCTAGTGAGCACCATACCCAGTTTTAACCAATGCCCTTCAAAAAGCATAGGAACTAAATCAGAACAATCCAACAAAACCAACAGGAATGATTAATGATAGGAAAGAAAACCTGGGGAGGAGAGCCTGGGAGAACCACATTTGCACAGCCTAAACAACACAGTGAAAAAATAGAGGGAAAAGGAGCTACAATGGAACATGATGACTATTCTCAAATAGATAAAACATTGCATAAAAAATAACAGTGGTCTCTGTTTTGGCTTTTGGGTGTTTTTTGCTTGTTTGTTTTTCTTTTTTTTGTTTGTTTGGGTGTTTGGATTTTTTTCTTCTAAACCACCACAGGACTAGCTTATAACAAAAATTTTGATTTCAGCATTAGTTAAAACTTTCTAACGGGAAAGTAGTAGATAGATTATACTGTTCGTGAGTAGGGACATCACAGAGTTTACATCAATGGAGGTTTTTAGAAAAGATAGACAACCTTCAAAATTCACCTATAAATAGTTCCCATTAGTGGATAAAGCAGTGGGCTACATGACCTCTTGACTATCTTTCCAGCCATAAACCTAGTTTTTATGGAACTGTGCTCCATTTATCAATCAACTTTGCCATTTGTTTACATGCTGTGTTTGTGTGTTTGTATGCTCATACATACATAGAGGCCTAAATCTTACTTCTTTGTCCCTTTCTTTCTGTGAATTTTTAGTGTTAAAATTCATGATGGTTCTATTTTGGCTAGTATACCTCTATCCTCCCTAAAATTTGGAACTGTCCCACTTGCTTTCCCTGATTTTTGATCACATTTTCCAGTGATCCTACAAAAAAGTCTTCTGAACTGGAAGTTCTGTTAATTGCTCTTTTTGTTCCTGCTGGGCACATTTTCCTGCCTCTTGGAAACTCTTACACAGTGATGCTGTCCTTTAGTCTTTCATCTTATGCCATGGACCAGCATTATTTGAAGATGATGGCTGTTCGATCTTCAAAATATAATGATGAGAATGATTAGAAGAGGGAAGGAGGAGCACACAGATTGAATACATATTCTTGTTACAGGAGCAGATTTTGTTAATCTTTGAGATTTTCACTGGAGTATGCTGCAAGGTAAGAAGGAGCATCAGGGGGACCTGATGACTGAGGCCAGCTCCCTGCCTTTTCTTTAGCCACACTGTTCTTAGTAGTTCATTCTTAGAGATTTTTGACTTGTGCTCAATTTCCCTAGCAGCAGAGTTCATATGTACTTGATTACTTACACAGGAGACAATTTAACCATGAAAACCTCATATGTGAGGGATTAGCTGAGGGCAAAGTAGGGCTCTTAAACTCTTAATGTAAGTATGGTCATGACAGCACAGTTTGATTAAATTGAAACATTTCACTTAGCAAAGTATAGATTTAATTCTAATAATTTTAAAGGTGCCAAAGAGTAAGGGGTACTCATTTCACTCAGCACATACTGTCTGCACATCTGTCTCCCTGAGGAGAACAATGAACAAACCCTGCACAGAAAAAATAAACAATTACCTTTTCTGTACATCATTTATCTTCTGGTACTTGGAATTGTTGTGGACACATCTGCGTGATTTCTACAAATCCTATTACACCTCATATAGAGAAATGAGGTTAGTGATACATTTTATTTGAGAGGCAAGACATGCTGTTGCTCTGTATTAGAGATAAAATATAAGTGTTAGAAATTCTCTCTTTTATTTTCCGAAGATATAAAAACTAACTTACTTGTAATGCAAATGCTCTGCAGGATACTACTGCTATATTTTTCCCATTGCGACAGTTTTGTCTCTGACCATGGGTTTCATGCTTAATTTTTATGTTTACCATCAGTCATGCAATTGCAATTGACATATGATTTGATTTTTCTGCTACATAAACCAATTTTACCTCAGTGTAGTTCCAGTAACTGGGGCTACTCACGCCATAAGAAAAGGACCAAGCCCTTTTTGTTTTCTTTAGTTTCTCTTTCCTTGTTCTCTTGGGCCAGATTCTTAGCTGATTTAATTTTAGTCTCGTCTTCAGTACAGCTCTACTGACTTACTGTATTGGCAAAATTTGCACTTCATTTTTACAGTTAACTTTGAAATAAGTCAGTTAAAATTTCTGCCTTTCTGTTCTTTCCTCTGGGCTGAACATTTTGAGGCCCAACTTGCAAGATAGCTCCCTAAAAATAATCACATTGAAGTCAATGGTTTCTCTTAAGAAATCTTGTTTATACATTTTATGTGATGTGACAAATTACTGCTGCACTGTATTAAGAGTTTATACTGAGGGTGACTAAGGTGTATGGTATGAACTGCTTTTATCCAGCAGCTAAAAATTTGTTCTCTTCTGCCTCACTTCTGCCTCACAGAGAAGGGGAAAAGCAAAGTGGATTCCTGGCTGGTTCTGACTTCAATAACAGAGTAAACAGCCCCCCAGGTGTGTGTGGAGACCAGAAAGTGTGTAACCGTCACCCTCTTACAATGGCTCACAATTTAAAAGCCAGCCAGCAGCAGGAACAGGAAGAGAAAAGGTCACAAGAGGACAGCATCCATGGCCAGCATCAGGTTTCAGAGCAGGGACCATAAGGGAGAAAATGAAAAACATTTGGACTTAATTAAGGCCCTAATCTGGAAAAATGAGGAACAGTTGAGCGCTGCAGAGTTGGGGCATTATACAAACTTCTTTTCTTGATCACAAAGTAACCTCGCAGTAGCTTCTGCTACTGAGAATAAGGAAGGAAGAGGTTGGTAGGAACTGGGGCTCTGAGGTCTACCCTAGAGCACTGTTTTTTTATAATGCAGTAGCATCAATAAAGGCAAAGGAGGGAGTACAAAAGGAAAGGAGTCTGGGACAAAATGACATACATTGCTTAGAGCTTTGCTCCTTAATGGATAGTGTTTTCACATCTTTGAAAATAAGTATTTCTCCTAGAAGTAGCTTTTCAGTTGTCATCTTAAATTTTCTACTAGAGAATTCTCTGTGCGCTTATATAAATAGCAGGTAAATCTTGAGTTATATAAAATAACATTGTAGATAATATGCACATATATTTGCGTGTATTTATCTCAAAAAAAAAAGGTGACAAGGACAGCTGCACAATATGAGACGAAAGAAGACAAGATGCTGGAGTTCCTTCCACCCTTTGCAAGGTCTATCTGCACTACAACTTAGATTAACCAAAGGGAGAGGTATCTGACTTAGTTCCAGTTCTCTGTGTTTTATCACTGGTTTGGATACAACTGTGCTGAAGACCAAAATCAGGGGACTTTCTTATGCTCAGTGGCCTGCCCATACTTCAATATGAAAAGCACATTAGAAAACCTGTGTTTCTGGGCATCCCAGACAGGCAGACGCCAAAAATGCTTGACCTCAAAGTCTGTCCTTCCAACTGCTGCAAATAGGCATAGCTATTCACCTGGGTAAGGCAGCGTTGCTCAGATTGGCACTGGTATAAATTTACCCATTTATATGCACACGTCTCAGGGTATTGAATGAGCAGGGATTCCAGTAAGATGAGGGTCAAAAATGATGTTGTATGTCTAAATGAATAATTCCTTTTTTTCTTTATGGCCAAAACAAAGACTAAGAAGAGTATATTTTGTTCAAGTGTAGAGACTAAGGCAGGTTTGCCACCAGAGTTGGTAAGCATGTCTCATGCAAAACTTTCTATGGAAAGATAGTTTTCTATCCCAGGATTCAGAAGAAGGGATGCTCATGAGTAGGAAACGAGACACAGTAATTATTTTTTTTTTAAATCAGCTGTTTTATGCCTTTAATTAATTAAATTTACATTTAATGGAGACAATGAATTTTCAGTATAATCAAATAAAAAGTTGGATATTAGACTATTTTCCCCATTCTAGTTTCCACATGAAATTTCTTTTTACCAGTTTGAGCACCCCTATGGCCACATCCTTATCTACAGAAAATTTACTCCATTAAGAACAGAATAGAGTTGACTTATGTCATATGGGAGTATGGCCCAGAGTCCACTAATGTCTTCAGTTGAGTGTGGGGCCCTGATTCTCCCACACATTGTTTCATATGCAGCTGTCTGTGCAAACCAGTTTTAAATTGTGTGTAGAAAGCTGCTCAAGTACCTGATAGTAGCCTGCATCTATTTTGCATGATAAGTATAATACATAAAGACAAGGTAGTGCAGAATCAAAGCAAACTCTTGTTCCCTCCCTTTAACATACAGGAAAAGAATGGAGCACTGATATCTACTGAGGTAAAGAATTATGTAACAACTTGATGTTATTATTTGAGAGAAATTAAATAGAGTTTATTTTTTGATAGAAATATGTACTATTTGGTAAGGAGACTTAGAAGTTTGTGGATTTTACATGAAAGTACTTTTAAAACTATATTTTGTGGCAATTATTTCTAAAAATAGCTGTGGCATGCAGTAAATAGTACAGTTGTTGCTTTGAAAAAAATCTGTGTCTGCAGTGGTCTGAAAATAAAATCCCACATCAAAGAATACAGTACCAGTTAGCCCTGATCCACAGACAAAGGATATTTATGCAAGGCTGTGTTTCTAAGCAATGCTTTTCCATTTAGTCCTTTTGGAATTGCAAATATTTTTCTCTTCTCTTGTTTTCCCATCACGGGCGAAATGTGTTCCCTTTCAGCCTTAGGAGAGTACTGGACAGGTGTACTGACAGCCCCAAACTTGCAGTTGAAGGGATGCTCGCATGGTTCACTAAGCTGGTAGAGCTTATTCTGGTATCATTTAGGCCAAATTTATGCTGATGGAACACCCCTGGGTGAAATCCAGGTCTTTTTGAACTCAGAGCAAAGACTGACTCCAAGGACAGCCAAATGAAATCACCTTACAGAGAAAGCACTGGAAATACCTTTGTTATTTATACATTTGACCTAAGCCAAGTGATCTAATTGTTGATGAATTTCAGCAAAGTATGCCCCAGCTGCTGCCATTAAAGTCAACCAAGTTAATCTTGTTTTACATATATGGGATTGGAATCAGATTTTGTCTTAAGATTTTTTTCATTCAAGTGGAAGAAGTGCAACTAAATGTTTTTATTTACAGATGAATAAGGAGAAAGGAAGACTACAGTGACGTCCTCTGAAGTGTCCAGTCTACTAGGGAGCAGCTTCTGTTGCCACTGCCTCTGCCAGCCTGTATAGTTACATGCCATCCTTATACTTTATTTCCAAAATCCTCACCAAGGAACTTCCTGCCTTTTCTTGTGTTACCTTTCTCACAGAGAATATCACCAAGCAGGTTTCCTACTCCTTTTTAGCTCTTGAAAGGGTTGGCAGTAATGTTTTTAAGTAGCATCTCTGCCAGCTACATAGGAATACCTTTTTTTTTTTTTAACCTCTATTGCTGTCTGAAGCAAATTTAGGCGTAGATGCAAGGCAGCAATCATTAATGCCCTTTCATCCATGTGCACGGACTACTGCAGAGGTCCATCCTGCCCTTCCCAAGTGGTATATTTAGTTCCATCTAGGAGTCACTGAACACAAACACTGAGAAGGCAAATGAAGCAGAAAAGGTGCTCCCAAAAATCAGTGGACACAAATACCTCTCTTCTGCTTTCTGAAGATATGCCAGTTCCTCCTGTGTATACACCTGGTAGAGCAGCACTGCTCAAAGAAACATCTCAATCTTCCATGGCAACAAGCCCAGAAGCTGATCTGCCAGCCCCAACCTGGTTAACTACTAGCAGGCAGTAAGTGGGGGCAGCCAGCTTCCCAAAGAGCAAGAGCAACCTATATCTTCTGCACTGGGGACAACTTTCACACTGCTGCTCCAGTGCTGCAATTCTTAGGTGACTTTGAGGATACAGATTTCTAGGAAGTGTCCTTTGCTTTTCTGACAATCTGCTAGGAGGCCCAGACATCTGAGTTTTGCTTCACCACCTATCCCAGGAGACCTGCTAGCTGGCTGAGTCTACAAGCATGTCTCATATTGTGTGCAGTGATTCCAGAAAAACAGCTTTTTGGTCTTCACCTTTCTTCTCTTTCTCTGTTAAGAATATTCCCATGTCCCCAGAAGCCCTATGAAACTGCATTGCCAAATAAATCTGCCTGCCCACCTGCCAATGTGTGTATACTCTGACAGACACGCTCAGGGCACTCAGCAGCAACCCTACGCTGCCTGTCAGCAGGTCAAAAGTGGTGCTGGCAAAATCAGTAGAAGCCAGCACAAGAATCATGGGAGTTGTTACTTTCAAGTCCAGTTTCCGAATTCCTCGAAGCTTCTGGTAGGCATCCTATAATTCACCATTAAAAAAACAATTCTGGAATAGCTTCATGGAATATTCAAGAATTTACTAATATATAGATGTAGAGCTGTAGAGACTATATGATTAACAAGAAGAGCACCTTGCCTGTGGAAAGAGAAGGTGGTATGGGTACATTTCTGTTTAACTGCTTTAATTACTGCAATTTCAATGAGTGAATAAACTAATCCAATGGAATAACCCCAAGCAGCCATATCCATGAATTTCTCACTGATGTCCCACAAGGCACGTCCCTACCTTTTGCATCTTTCCTCTCTATTGCTTTGTAAAAAAAACTTCTAATTCTATAAACTTTATTATTCAGCCTATTCCAATTAAGAGTACCTCCAAAAAACTTCATTTTATTCTCTCTTCTGTAGAAGGAAAAGCTTTTGTGTTGAAAATGAAAGCAACCCTTCTCCCATATTCTGTTCCTGTACTGTGTATATTCTGGTATCCTGAATTTTACCAATGCAAATTCAGAGACATGATCTCTCTGCATGGGGAAAGATGTAGTTATTTATACATAACTTAGAACATGCTTTGGTATCTGTTCCTAGCTAAATATATTAAAAAAAGACAACTACCAACTCAACAACATCTCCTGAAAAATTAACATTCTCAATTCAGTGACATTTTTCATTATGCACCTTCATTTGGCCCAGGAGGCTATGCATGAAAGCATCCCATCTGGAATCATTAGTGACAGCTACTAAACTTCAGCTTTTGCCTCCTGATCCTAGAGTTGGTTTGTTAGGTTTTTTTAAAAATTTTATTGCAACATAATTCTGACGATATTTTCAAGCCTAAAGGATATAAATCACAAAAATATTAAACAGACATTCATACACATCAGAGCCTCTGGTTTCTTCTCAGATTTACCTGTATCATCTCTACAGGACTACAATAAAAGGCTTGTTATCAATTAATTAGTGATGCTTTAAATGACCTTTTTGTGTGGCATTTGGGATAAACCTGGTAATAGCAAAACATATACTTTCTCCTTCCAAGTGTAAATCAAACTTTGACAACTTCACACTCAGTCTGTCTTTCAGATATGTAACTATAAACCCATTTCATTTTATCTAGATATGATGCTCCGACTCCCAGTTTTAGGTAACTTAAATTATGTAATATGCACGCTCATGAATTAAAATATAGTTGTTGCTTTTTATAAAGAAAATAAACAGCATGGTATACATTACCATTGCTACCACAGAGGGCCTTACTGAATTATTCCTTTGACTATAGTATGAAACATCTAACTTAAATATTAGTAACTGAAGTATGAACAAATGGACTAATAAAATGTTTTCCTGACCAAAGTTTCATCTATTCCAGTATCCAGTATCTCCTAGCAGATATGCAGGGAACAGTATTACAAGAAAAGCATATTTCAGGACTTCTTTGGAATACTCTCCAGCCTTCCACAATTTGTGACCCTGGGACTACCTTTTTTTAAAAACTTTTATTCCTTATATCAATATGATATTTTTAATAAATATAATAATAAAGTATGTACTACGGATATTAATTTTTTATGTTGTATACTTGTACACTTGCATAAGACTAACACCTTTCTTTAGCTTTACTTCACAAGCTGGAAAATACTTGCTAGATTTCTTGTGCCAAACAAAAGAGGTCTCCTCACTTTTTATATGGACAGGCCCTGGCGCTCTGGAACCTGGTGTGGGGGAAAGAAGTCATAGGAGGCTCCATGTTCCAAAAAGCCCTTGGCATGGAAAACATCCCTGTAGCTTTCAAAGTGAATGGATCCTTCTTACACCTTGGGTACATCTATCCCATAATGACCAGGGTCTGTGTAACTCCTCTGCTGTCCTCTGTACCAGAGATATCACGAGGTTTCTGACATCAGGCATCTCCTTTCTTCTCTCTTACATCTGCTAAGTAATTCAACGAATATACTAAATCCACCTTCATTCGTGTTATCATTACTATGTGGACTATAATTAGTAAAAATTTCCTAGGATATCCTGCATCCTTTCTGTGACACATTTTACCCTTAACCCAGGAGACAAATTACCAAAAGGGTTCCATTTCTTTCTGTTCAGGACACAGATGTTTTGGCACAGGATTTGCACTGAAGAATCACAGCTCAGTATTACTGGTCTTTTCCTTCCTCTCACTGCTACACTGCTTATGGCCAAGAGCTGGATTGACACAGGCCTTATAACCTTTTTTCCTTAACCTGGCTGCCTGCAGAAATGAGATATTTGCAACACTGCTTTTCATCTGGTTTGGTCTGTTGGTTTTTTTTCCCCTGTCTGCCAGTGCCCTGGTAGTAACAGAGGAATCCATTGAGAAACTTAATCTACACCTGAAAGAAGAGACTCAAAGAAAATGATGCTCTTACTGGTTTTGCAGCCATAAGAAGGTAGGGGAGAACAGTGAGATAAAATCATGCCATTGTGGGGGATTATTGGGCACAAACTGTGCCATATTTTAGGTGGCAGTAGCTGGCTGATGAGTTGGATTTGCTAATTTAAAGTACAGTTATAGCTTTTCCTTGGTGGGTCTTATTCACTAACACATTTTCAATATATCTATGTACAAATAATGCATATGAAAAATAAAATAAAAGTAAATGTATCGACTATGTAAAATACTCCGATAACAAGCTATGAAAATTTTTAGGCTTCTTCACCACTGATTAAAAACTATAATAATTTTAAATTATTTTATTTATATAATATGTATGATACAAATCCTGAAAATAGCAAGTATAAAGAATAATAATAAATTTTTAATGCTTTTAAACATACTGATTTTCTGAGGGCTTTAGAGGACAGACTTTTATTTAATTGTATTTCTGGGCTGTTGCCAGGCTGTCACTATTCCCTAGAGCTGAATCTCTGGACATCAGAGGTTCTCCCCTGGAGCTGCATCTATAGACATTAAAGATTCAGAGTCGTTACATACCTTAAGCTAGAAGAGACAGGGGACTCGGTCTTAATTACAGCTTATGCCCATTTAAGATTCTTTAAGCTTAATGCAGAAGCCTTGATGCAAATGAAAATCAGGTCCTCAGTTACTTCAAAAGTACTCACAAAAAAGGTTAAAATTCTGTTTAACTTCCTCTTCTTATCAAAGTCTTGGAAAAAGAGAGCCTTTTCACAACCACTGAGCACTGCATGTTTTATCTGAAGTCTGCCGTTTAAAGAGAGTGATTGATTTTTCCACATTAAGGGCAAAATAGCAGGAGATCTGTGCCTCACTAACTCTTATACACATACCTGCTAGCAACAGAGAAGCTCACTATTCAAATCAAAATGGGATTTCTGGGTTTTAACTGCAGGAATTGCAGGGCTCAATTCCTTTGGCTTTGTCTTAAATTAAGAGCCAGAAATTATTTCCCCATGAGACTTCAAGTTAGATCTTTGCCAAGGCCATGGGTCACTTGATTGCATCCAGAAGTTTACTCTAAACTTAGCTGGTGATGTGTCGATGTGATGAGGTTTCAGCACATGATACTTCATAGTGACCAAAGGTGGTTCCCATGATTTTTTAAAATCATTTGGGGAATAGGAGTACATAAAATCTGACTGTAATTTTTAGGTTTCCATTCCATGTTATATTTTTCCAGAAATGCAAGCGTTTACAAGGACCTTTAATTTCTCACTTCCATCCATACACTGTAGAGTTATTCATGGAAATGAAAAGTAAAACTGCCATGTAGATGCACTGCTGTGAAAAAAAATATTACTAATTAAATGTGGAGTAAGTGACTATGATAAAACCTCTTGGTAATATGCCTGGCCACTGTGGGACAAGAGGTCATGCTTCACGTGCCAAGAATGACAGCAAGATGCTACAGGGGTTTGAGAACCAGTCGGAGAGTCAGTTCTCTAGTTCAGTGACCTCACTTCAGTGGGAACTGTATAAACACAGAAGTCAACCAAATAAATTTAGATATATTTATAACTCTCTTGTGTCGTGAACTACACTAAAGACAAGGGATGTAGGAATTACAGACTGCCAGTAATGGTAAAAGAAAACAACAACAAACACAACTTTAAATATATATTATATAGAGCAGACAAGAAAAAAACCCACAAACTTTCCAGAGAAGACTGCCAATAGGTCAGTGACACTCAGCTTTTCCACATCAGGATCCTTTTCCTATAAGGTTTGCTTCTAACAGGAACCTCCATCTTATTCTGCAGTGTGGGCAGAACAAACTAGCTGAGGTCCTCCAAGAAACCTTGCAATAACATTAAGGCTTCCTTACCTCAGTGCCTAACTGGAAAAGGAGAATATAGTTTTCTTGCTCACTGGGTGTCACACAGATAAAGTATTCAAATTATTTCTTTGAAATGAAAGAAAAAAATAGCAAGTAAGAACTGCTGTTAGAGGTATTAAAGAACTATTTTAAATTTCTTGAGATTGAAATGATAAAAATTCCTTGCAGTCCAGTCTCCCACACATCCCATACATTTTGCAGAGACCTACTGGATGACTTAAAAGCAGTCCAGATGACAATTTTCATTAAAACCAACGGTCTATCTTGTGATTCAAGAGCAATCTGCTCACCCTCAACTCTGCAGCTCTGCTAGATAATGCTGCATGAATGCCACCTTTGCACTCCCTGAACGTCCTGTGCAAACTGTATCCTGGGACAATCATCTGCAAGTGAAGACTCAATGAGCAAGTCTTCTGCATTATGAAACTGAAACACAGAGAAGCATTTCCTTGTATTACAGCACAGACATATTGCAAAGTACACACACAAAAAAAGGTTTTTATGAGAACATGTAATAAACCATCTAGAAAGCCATAAGTGTATCCGTGCTACAGATCATCAGGTGTAACAAGAAGGGCTGTCTGTGCAGGGTTCCTGCTCTAGTCACTGCCTCGAAAGGTCTCTCTGTGAGCTGTAGTCTTCATTCAAAGATTTATTTTTATGAACCATCTTTTCATTGTCAGCATAGCACCTTCATGAACTAATCCAAAGTTCTAAGTAAAAATAATTACATCCTTGTCTCTGAAACACAGCATCCTCTTGCTACACAGCATTTCTAGAAACAGATACATAGTGGTCAATTATAATCTCCTGGATTGCAGTTACAAAGGGCATTCTATGCAAATATTGCTAGAGGCAATATTTGATTTTTTTCAGTCTTCTAGTGTTTGTCCCTCTTTTCAGGCTTCATTGACAGCACTACAGGAAGGTTCATAGCAAATACCTTTTATCCCCTAGGATGCATACAGTTGGGCTGGCTGATGGACTTACAACTCTGTACATTTTTCAAATGTTTCCTTTACTGCTTTTTAGGAACAGCTATTTTTATAAACCTTTTGTTACTTCTAAGTTATCCAACCTTCGTGGACGTTTCTTTGCAAACGAATATGAAACTATTTTCATTACTTCCGAATCACTCATTTCTGTCCTTCTCATTTAATCTTGTGCTTATGTTCAGTTTCTCTTCCCCCTCTTTATTCTGTTTGCAAAAGCTTATTTTCCCCATCTTTTAAAGTATAATAGTTTTTTTTTCTATCCTCTCATTTATAAAAGATTTTATTTATGCGCTTATCTTATATTTCCATTTTCAAAAATTTGGCTTTTTTTAATGCTTCCCAATGCTATAGGTCTTTGTAGAAGCTTTTTAGTCCACGTAAGTAGTAAAACATATTTTGTGCTGCTGAAAGAAGGGAGTTTGCTCTTCTTGCTTGCAAGCCTGCAGGTTCTCAGTCATGTGTGTTTCCTTGGCTTCTCATTAAGAAAAATAAAAAAAGACAAGAACTATGTGTTCTTGGCTTGTCATAGTATTTTATTACCTTGAAGGACAGAGATCAACTTGTTGGGCATAAAATGAAAACTTCAGAACAAGCAGCTTGTGGTTTTTTAAAAATAATTTTTATTTGGCATCACCAATCAAGGCTTTCATGTTGCTGAAATCTATTGCTGTCTTTGAAAAATCAGTCATCCTAAGCTGGTACAAAATCAGTTCAAAGAGCGATTTTTCTTACTTTATGATTTCTTAGAAGCTTTTGAAAGTGTCACCTCAAAAGAAGGATAATAAATACTTAAAAAATGCTCCCAGTCTCTTCTATGATGCAATAATAAAGGACATAAATTCTGGCCTTCCACATATCACAGCACAGAAGCTATGTTGAAAGAATATTAGGAGGTTGAGAAACTACATCCTGAGAAGTTAGGCAATACCAACCAGCATTATTTTGGCTTTCGTGCTCTTGATGGACATACAGTTCCTAGTTACATGTGTTTACCTTTAAAAAAACCCCCAATCAAACCAGAACAAGAGAGTCACAAAATGAGCAATTACTGTGTATTTGCTTTATTTATGGCCAGGTGTGTGATCCACCATACAGAGGGCAGTTGTTTTGACTGCTGGGCTGACCACCAGCAGTGATGGATTCTCACCTTCTGTGCAAATGAAGCTATACACTTTTGACCTAATTTAATCTGCAAATATACATTATTGTAAGGGGAAATATTAAAATTAAGCATCTTGGATCCATTCCAGGATTTAGAATAGGATGTGTTCTTTTGTGCAAGATTGTTCTGCTTCCTGTCCCTAAATTTGATCCTCCTTCTTTTGACCTACTCCTGCAAGTCTGTCTTGTCCCATTTATGGATCTTTGCCCAATCTCAGTCTTCTTGTCCAGTCCGCTTCAAGATAAGATCAAAATCATTACCAGAAAACCTCCATTCGGCCATCCCCTAACACTGGAGGTACCTGAACTCTGAAGAGCTGAGATTCATGTATTTGAGGTAGTTGCCATAGGCTCCTCTTACAATCAGAGGAGAAGAAACAGGAACTTACAGGGCACCATTGATCCAATTGAGACTTTGAGAGATAAACTGCTGCCCAGACTTCTCTGGTGCATTGTCTTAGTATGCATTCGCTCCCAATCTTACGCAAAGATGTTTCTTACTAGCACACTAACTGCCCTTTCAATTGCCAACAGTATTTGTTTCAGATTTTCTTATCAGTTTTCTGAACTGTATTTTTTAGATCTGCTCTGTTCCTTGGATTTTTCCCCATATTTATTTTATTTGCTTGTTCTGCTTATTTGATCTGGATCTTGGCTTCTTTATTATCTTAATTGGCATTTCTCCTTTCTTTTCCCCCAAGAGCAATGTTTCAGCATTTAAAGGTTTGACAGGTTAATCATGACGAAAAGGAATGTACTTAAATCTCATTATATTTTTCAACTTCAAAGAGTTTGGCTCATATTTATTAATGTATCTTCACAATATTTAAGTCAGAATTACCACCGCTGTTTCAAAGGTAGGTGAACTGAGGTGCAGACATTAAAGCTGAAACATCTTATATATTCAACAGGTACAAACAGTCAGCAGGAGGCCTAATCTGTAGGAAGCAGAAGAAGTCTGGTACTAAGAGGTTTTTCAAAGCTTGTGTTTGGTGTTGCCCACGTTCCCCAGCCTCTTTGAATCGGTGCTCTAGTGCAGTGAATTTAAATACCTTCATCATCTTTAAAAAGCAATGGTATTTCTCAAAGGCTGCTGAAGTACTTCAGATTTAAGTGTTTAAACCAACACTAACCTAAATTAATCTCTGCCTGGTCTAAAGCAAACTAGTACTATGCAGTATTACTGCATGTAGGTGAATTTTCCCTAAATGTGATGTAAAATTCCTCCATGTACACCAAAGTGCCAGAGAGAATAGCAGCCTAGCAATAATTGTTCTAAAACTTCACAGATTATGGGAAAGTGGGAAGTATTACGCTTGGCTGTTGATGTTGTTCCCCCCACAAAGGCTCCAGTTCACAGCACCACAGAAGACAGAGGTTCACCCCTTTATTACCATGTATTGCCTTTTCCACTTGTGCTGACATATGGCAAAAGCCCTGCTGTGCAAACCCCTCTATTGATTTAATTCCGAAAATATACCACACTGCTAAACAAAAAAAACAAAAATAATGTGGGCTTTGCAATTCTGGCTTTTTTTTTTAGCCAGTTTATTACCCTAAAATACTAAGTAATGAATATTAATACTGTACATCATAAAGTTCCTAATAATGTAGGTATACTCTTCAGTTTGTTCTGACTCTTCTAAATCATTACCAATGTAATCTTTAAAACAGTAGCTCTTCATCCACTGTAGGCTGTAAAAAGAGAAAGTAATATCTTCATCAGATATCACAGCTTTCATTTTTTTCCTATGGTATTAATTGTTCATTGGTTACTAAGTTCTGTTTACTTTCAATTCTAAGCACAAACTTATTCTATTACTTTGCTTTTAAGTAAAACTTCTTCACAGAAATCTGTAAACAGAATTCAGATCACTGATACACTGTTATGAAAAATATTCCAGAAACAGTACTTCAGTATATCATAACTTTGGATACTGAGGGGCTACTCCACAAAAATATTTTCTTCAACAAGTCACGATGGATTTTTTCCCAGTATGGTTTTAAAACTTGCTATTCCAGACTGACATTAATTACCACTGGTAGAAATTTTCTACAGTTTATCATGATGTGAGGCTTGAGGAAAATTAATACACTCCCTATTAGAAATGACTGATCTTTTTTGCGAATACCGAAACCAGCTTAATGGAAACTTATATAAATCCATTGTGGTATTTTATATTATTTTAAAATGAAAACTAATATATGGTAAAGGTACAAACACATTTGCACATCAGAATGGGTATTTTTTGTCTCTCCAAGTGGTATGTAATATATCAAGAATCATCGCATGCTAATTAAACCACATTTGTGGTTCACAAAGGCAGTACACATACAGAATATAGTTTTGCTTAAGCAACAGTTAAGACTTGTATGACTTCAAAAGGAATTATAATTGTTTAAGATCATTTGGAGAACTCACCTTCAAATTCACTGTATTTTGTAAGTTCTGTAATTGCAAACCACTTAAACTTTAGTAGGTACAAAAAAGTGAAGAATAAGTATGTTTATTTTTAAACTTCAGTTCATGTTGAAATTGTCAATGACTTTTAAATGAAGTATTCTTAAACACTGGAGCAGTTATTTTAGATACAGAGCTTCCAAGTGGAACACATGACTGAGGGAAAGTATCGTATCATAATGTACCCTGGTTCTGAAATGACTTTGAGCCAGCCTGCCTGTTTTATCACCACAAATTTCATTTGCCAAGATGTCGTTACTGTATTCACAAAATTGTTTATGTTCAGAATCACTAATTCTAATTCACATTTATTTTCATGAAACCCGTTTTCAAAAAGAGCCTCCTGTTACCCACTTTTTCCAGAAAAGGGATATGACACAAAGCTGTGCCAAGTGCAGGCTCACAGGAGATGCAGGTGTCCTGACACAGCACACACAAAAAGAGGTTGGGAAGATGGAGACAGTCCTGCATCACAGGATGAAAATGGAGAAGGAGGTGGCCCCAATGCCCAATAATCCTTGAAGTGATGAAGACACAAGTCCTTTTCTTCCCCACAAGGATCATCTCTGTGATAGAAGAAATAGTCAGGAGAAGGAAAAGAAAAAAGATTCGGGTTTTTTTCCCTGAATGTTGTTTCCTTTCTCTTTTCTCATCTACATATTCTACACTTCCCGTCTTTCTTCTGCACCTTGTCACCCCTCTCCTGCCCAAATCACTTCTCCCTTCATTCTTCCCTTAAATCCCGTATTATCCTATTTCTGTCACACTTGCATTTTGCTTTTTATAGAATTACATTTAGATTGGAAAAGACCCTCAAGATCATTGAGTCCAACTGCTAACCCAGGACTGCCAAGTCCACCGCTAAACCATGTCCCTAAGTGCTGTGTCTACACATCTTTTAAATACCTCCAGGGATGATGACTCCATCACTGCCCTGGGCAGCCTGTTCCAGTTCTTGACAACCCTGTCAGTGAACAAATTTTTTCCTAATATCCAATCTAAACCTCCGCTGATGCAACCATCCTGTTGCTCATTACTTGGCAAAAGAGATGGATGCACACCTGGGCACTCTGCTGGCTCATGTTCAGCTGCTGTCAACCAACACCTCCAGGTCCTCTTCCTCCAGGGTGCTTTCCAGCTGCTCATCCCCGAACCTGGAGCACTGCATGGGGTTGTCATGACCCAAGTGCAGGGCCAGGTACTTTGCCTTGTTGAACCTCATATCATTGCCCTCAGCCCATTGATTCAGCCTGTCCAGATACTTTTGCAGTCTTTCCAGCCTCCAGCAGATCAACACTCCCATCCAACTTGGTATGGCTAAGGCTGACTGAAGATGCCCTTGATCTCCTCATTCACATAATTGATAAAGATTAGTATTAAACAGAACTGGCCCCAATTCTGAGCCCCGGGGAACAGCACCAGTGACCGGCCACCAGCTGGATGCAACTCCACTCACGAACACTCCCTGGGCCTTGCCATCTGGAGAGTTTTCTACTCAGTGAAAAGCACACCTGGCCAAACCTTGAGCAGCCAGTTTCTCCAGAATGATGTGTCAAAGGCCTTACTGAAGTCCAGGTAGACACATCCACAGCTTTTCCTTCATCCATTAAGTGGGTCACTGAGGGGGGTGATCACTGCCCTGGTCCTGTTGGCCACACTATTTCTGACACAGGCCAGGATGCCACTGGCCTTCTTGGCCACCTGGGCACTCTGCTGGCTCACATGCACTTGTCTCTGACCCAATCATAGAATCAGTCTGTGGGTTGGAAGGGATCTCTGAGACCATCAAGTCCAACCCTTGATCCACTACCGCTGTGGTTACCAGACCATGGCACTAAGTGCCACATCCAGTCTCATCTTAAAAACCTCCAGGGACAGAGAAACCACCACTTCCCTGGGCAGCCCATTCCAATGCCTGATTACCCTCTCTGTAAAGAATTTCTTCCTAATATCTAATCTAAACCTCCCCTGGCACAGTTTAAGACCATGCCCTCTTGTCTTACTGATAGTTGCCTGGGAGAAGAGACCAACCCCTACCTGGCTACAACCTCCTTTCAGGTAGTTGTAGAGAGTGATGAGGTCTCCCCTGAGCCCAGGCTAAACAACCCCACCTCCCTCATCCTCTCCTCACAGGACTTGTGCTCGAGTCCCTTCACCAATCTTGTTGCTTTTTGCTGGACCTGCTCCAGCACCTCAATGTCCTTCCTGAGCTGGGGGGCCCAGAACTGGACACAGTACTCGAGGTGTGGCCTCATCAGCACTGAGTACAGGGGAAGAATCACTTCCCTGGACCTGTTGGTCACACTGTTCCTGATCCAGGCCAGGATGCCATTGGCCTTCTTGGCCACCTGGGCACACTGCTGGCTCCTGTTCAGCTTCCTGTAAATCCAAACTCCCAGGTCCCTTTCTGCCTGGCTGCTTTCCAGCCACTCTGTCCCCCAGCCTGTAGCGCTGCAGGGGGTTGTTGTGGCCAAAGTGCACAACTCAGCACTCAGCCTTGTTGAACCTCATCCCGTTGGAATCAGCCCAACTCTCCAGCCTGTCCAGGTCCCTCTGCAGAGCCCTCCTGCCTTCCAGTTGATCAACACTCCCCCCCAGCTTGATGTAATCTCCAAATTTGCTGATGATGGACTCAATCCCCTCATCTAAATCATCAATAAAGATATTAAACAGGACCGGGCCCAACACTGATCCCTGGGGGACACCACTAGTGACCGGATGCCAACTGGATGTAGCCCCGTTCACCAGCACTCTCTGGGCCCGGCCCTCCAGCCAGTTCCTGACCCAGCACAGAGGGCCCCTATCCAAGCCGTGAGCTGCCAGCTTTTTCAGGAGAATGCTGTGGGAGACGGTGTCAAAGGCTTTGCTGAAGTCCAGTGCTTTCAAGGCCCTTAGGTTCACTTTCCGGAACAATTCCTGTACTTCCCAGAGACTCCTTCTCTAACCTGCCCCCTGGAAACTCCCATCCCAGCGCCCCCAACCACAGCACGACAACGCTCAGTTTTGGAGTCGGTTGGCAGCGCGGCTGCCCCCGCACGAGCAGCCGGCTGGAAGGGGAAGGGAAGGGAAGGGTTCCCTCAGCACAGCGGTGCCCGCGGAAGCACCGCGGCCCTGAGCCCCGAGGCAGCAGCGCCCAAGGCCAAGCGCGGCACAGCCCCCGCCCGACGGCCCCGCGCCTGCGCCCTCCCGCGGGGGTGACGCGGCGGCCGCGCCGCGGAGGCGGGACCGGGCACGAAGGCGCGGTGTAAGTTCCTTCCCCCGCGGCGGAGGGGCCACGGCCCGGGCTGGGGGCGGGCGGCGCCGGGGCGCGGCTGCCCCCGCTCTGTGCCCCGCCCGGGGCCCCTGGGGCCGGGGAGCAGGAGGCGGCGGGGCAGAGGCTCCGGGCGGGGCGGGCGCCTTTCCTCCGGCGAGCACGAGGGGTCCGTCGTCCACGAGGCCCTGCCCTCGCCCCGTCACGGCAGAGCGGGTCCGGCAGCTTAGCCGGGGCTCCGGGCGGCGGGAGGAGCTCGGCGGTGTCCCCCGGGCCGCGAGATGCGTGCGGGGCCCGCCCAGTTCCCGTCCCCGGAGCGCGGCAGCGGCAGTGCGGGGCCTGCGGCGCTCGGACGGGGCGGCTGTGGGAGCTCAGGGCCAGCGCGGGCACACGAGTCCTGCCCGAGGGGTGTCACAGCCCTGCCCCGCGGGGGTGTCACAGCCCGGCTTTCGGGGGTGTCAGAGCCCAACTTCGGGAATTGTTACAGCCCTGCCCTGGGGGCGTGTCACAGCACTGCCCCGGGTAGTGCCAGCCCGGCTCTAGGGGTTGTCACCCCTGCGGTAGGGTATGAGTGCAATTACCAGTTCTGATGTTGCAATAAAGAGCTGCAGAAGGGCTGTATATTACAGGTTCCTACAAGTCTCGAAAGTTACTTGTCCAGCTCACGGGTTTTTTTAGCGGTGGCCATAAAGCGCGTCATCTGTGAGGGGTGGCCGTAGCTTCCTCCAGGTTCTGTGGCAGCGTTTGGCTCCTGTGCAGCCCCAGCGTGAGTCAGAGCTGTGTGCCGAGCTCTCGACTCCGAGACCTGAGCGATGTTTCATAACCTTGCTGCTGCTTCCATAAAAGTACAAATACGATGTGCAGTCCTCTCAGGCTCCTCACGGTTTGGGAGGAACTGAGAGCCGAAGGGCTTTTGTCCTGTAGTTACAGAAATGGGTGCAGTAAATGAGTGTAGTGTTTGTGTGTAACTGGGGCTGAGGCCTGCCAGCTTATGAATCCATTAGAATTTTTTGTATTGCTAATGACATAAGGAACATATCACAGGTTCCAAATGCTCTGATGTGTCTGGCATAGATAGCATAAGGAGGGAAGCACTTGAAAGCAGCATAAGAGAGTTTTGGAAAGACCATGGTAATGTCTGCAGTGTGGCAGATATGAAGTAATATGTAAGATTGGGTTGTTTAAATTTCTTTTGCCCCTCAGTCATGCTTTATTAAAAGGTTTACCTAGTTCTACACCTGAATTAAAATTGACATGATACATCCTGTGCTCAATTCCGTTCTTCTTCTCCAAGTTAACTCTTATCTTGTTGAAACTTTTTAATGTGTATTGAAGTACCAGTCAACAGTCTAGCCCTTAAATGCTGTGTAGTTAAACTAATTAGTCTTGAATTTGCTTGTACGTATTTATTTGAACCTGTAATATACCATTAAAAGTGATCTTTCCTGTTATTCATTAATAGGAAGAAAAGAGGAGGATAACATAGGATAAGTGCACAGTTCCCTTGGATCACAGTAGTTTGTGTGCAGTTTTTTCTCCCACAGAACTATTCAGCAACCAAAATACTAAGCTGTTTTTTTGTTTTGTTTTGGGTTTATTTTTATAACCTTATCGTAGATAGTTATTTTTAGTACTAGTTTAAGTTAATCTTTTTAGAAGCTGTTTTTATACAAAGCAAAATATATGTATTTTGGGGATGAGTGCATATTTTTTTCTGCTTCAGTAGCAAGAAGAATTGGATTCTTTCCAACTTACAGTTTGTCAAAAGTCAGAAAGGAAAAGGAAGGAAAAAAGCTTATGACAATTATATTATACGTTTAAAATATTTTTTATAATGATCTAATGTTCTTAGCGTTTAATTAAAAATATTCTTGGGTACTGATAACTGGAGGGTCAGAAGAAAACCAGCACTATTGTAGGATTCAAATGTTTTTAGCTTTTGTAATTAAAATGTTTTTCAAAGCAGTTCATGAAGGAAAACTGGTTTCCTATGTTTCCTACATCTCATCTGTGAAAATATCAGAATTAGCAATGACAGTGACAGCATATGGTGAGGTATTTCTGACTTTCTCACATGAAACCTTAGATACACGTAATGACTGTCATACATATGTTTTTGATGTACAGGTTCAAGGATTATGTTGTATTAGATGGAAAAAAGTGTTCTTCATTGGTGACTTGAGCTGTTTCGAAGAATTGTATGTGCAGAGGTAATACATGATTTATGGAAGTGGTTTAATGTTTTAAATGTCTATGAAACTGGTGATGGTTTTATGTATTTATTTGGACCTAATGAGGCGATGTTGTCAGGTCAAAGTGAAATGGCCAAATGTTGAATGTAGAGCTTTGATCTGAAGTTGACAGAAAATATTACTGCAGTTAGAATTATGGAAACTTAAGAGTTTTAAAAATACATGGTAAAATCAGAAATGTGCAAACTTTATTGGTTATTTTAGCAATGTTTATTCAAATATTTATTATTGCAACTTCTAATATGAAGTACTGTTAATATATGGTACGCCTCAGAGGATTTGCTGTTTTGTTGAAAGTAAATATGTTTTAGTAGAATTCTTGTTTATATACCACTTTCTAAAACGTTTGTCTGTTTTATTTAATATGATTTTCTGTCCTTTGCTAAACACATTTTCTGAGATATTGGAACTTTCTGTTGTTGTTTTCATTTTTTATTTCCTTGAAATAGGAATTAAGATAGATGAAATGTTTCATTGGCTGTAGGAGCAGCAGGATGCATAACATGGGTATGTTGAAAGAATACAGTTAATATCCTTACAGAGTATTTTAATTTTTGATCCTGTGTGTATCTGAACAAAAAAATGATTTTTGGCATTGTGCTTGAATTGCTGTTTGTTTGTTCATTTTAAATTCTTTAGCATCACTGAGGGTGTACTCCATTGGGTTTGTACTCCAATGAAACTTGTTTTCACAGTTTCCATCTTAGTGGTTCAGCAGCAGGAAAAGATGTTTTGATCCTCATCCTCATCTGCAGTGAAGTTAAGACATTGTCCTTATTTGCTTGGACTTAGTGCTTCATGTTGTTATTATAATTTGCTTACAGAAATCCAGAACATGCGTTTATTTAAAAAGATTTTTTTTAAACAAAATTTAAAACATGAACATATATTTTTACAAGACTAACATTGGCAAATAAGAGAATAGTGATGCTCGAGTAATAGTTGAGCCCTTTCTCATGAAGTATATTTGCATGTTCTTGTTATCAAAGTTGAATGAATTTCAGTCTTCTTCACAATGTAACCATTAAAAATAATATATAATATAGATATAAAGATTTTTTTAATTTTGAAAATAAAAAGCTGTGGGTTTTTTTATTTCGTTCTTTCTTTTGCTGGTGTAACAAAGAGATTCTTACTGTCAGCTTAAAATGGCATTTGAAGAATGCTGTTGTCATTGTATTTGCTCTGTGTTACTGTTGGTGTTGTCACCTTTCATGAAAACAAAGAACAGCTGGGTAGAAACCGTGCTATTCTTCATGTGCTATTTTCTAATTAAATGTGTCTTTGACTTTCTACATTATAGTGCTGTATTTGCAGGTATGGATTGGTCCTTTATAAGCTGATGAAACATAGTGTAAGTAATATTCAAGCATTACTTTTTTTAAAGGACTGATTTTGTGGGTATTTATAGCGTAATTAAATGTTGTAGGAAATGTTATCATGGTTTGTGTAGCAATATGTTGTAATCTGATAATTCTTTCTAATTAATATCAAGAATGTAATCAAAACACCATAAACCCAACTGTGGTAGAACTGTACCGTGTGTTGAACACGTATATGAAAGTGCATAAATTAAGGAGAGACTATCTTTGGTTCGTCACTTGAGTCTTTTACCATTTTAGGAAAAAATAATTTCCTCACCTAAACAGCAAACTATTCCCTTTATTGTTGGTTTTTCTTGTATCTTTTTGAAGGCCATGCAGTACTGAAAGCCTTGCCTGAAGGGAGGCTGGCTGGTGTCCTGATACCAGAACAGGCTTAGTAGTGAGCAGTCAGTGCATCTTGAATTGTAGCATAAATGGAAAGGAGGGAATGTAATAAGTAGCTCAGTGCATCTTTCAGAATTGTAATGCCTTGTGGTCACTTTATTTGTGGATAAGTTTTTGGGGGTTTTTGTGTTTTGTTGGTTTTTTTTTTGTTTTTTTACAGAATGCTGAGATTTTTTTTTCATGGCATCATATAAAGATTATAGTGACTTTTAGAGGCTGATATAAGATATGAATTCACGTGTATGTGTTTTGTTGTTTGTCTGTGGCATAGCTCTTTATTGTTTTTCAGAAAATCTAAGCCCAAGATTGTTGGTTTAGAGAAAGTATCATGGTTAATGCCAAGAAGTCATGTGATGAGATGCTTTAAAGCAACACTGTCTCAGCCTTGCTGAAAGCCTCTGTCACAGCAAGTCACTGGGGAGGCGGGAGTGTTCTTTGGCTCACTTGGGTATTTGCCCGGAGGAGCAGGTGCAAAAGGGATGGAAAAAACAGCTTGGAAAATTTGTTTGATAGGTGAGGGAGTTGTGGGGGAAATAAACTACTTCTGTCAGACTTGCTAGGAGAATTTTTGCTGTTTGGTTGAGTTTGGGTCGCGGATCAGTCAGAGCAATGTTTCCATACTCAGTCTTCCACGTGAAGCATTATGGTACCAGTAAATGAACATTGAAATGTCTGTAGGAAGTATTTAATGGTTTTATGTGACTCAAAAGCAGAAACCAAACAAAAAAAAAACACTTAAGGATGTGTTTTCTTACCTTTTGGTGCATTATTCAGCTGTTGTAAGGGACAATTGCAAGGGACTCTTATCTGTTCTTCTAAGGATTTTTCCCTAGGGCCAACTCTCTGAAAATGCATGGTGACAAATTACAGCTTAGACCGATGTAATTTCTGTTGTACTTGTGCTTCTTTGCCACTTCGCTTCTCTTATATATATGTTTAAGGTTATTTTGGATGAACCAGAGAAAATAAGGATGTTCCTGTTACTCATTTTTGTAGTTTTGAGCACACTTCAGTCTTCTGTTGAATGATGTAGAACTTAATTTTGGTGGGTTTTTTGGCCATCCTTGACGGCTTGGCCTCCCCTAAGTGAGGCTATAGTCTGCCAATTGTTTGTGAGTGCATGTAATCTCAGATTTATATCAGTCTGCCCTTTCAAAGAAGTAGTGCTATATACACCAAAACATGAGCTTCTGGCGGTTCCTGCTCTTGCTCAGCTCAATAAAAGTAGAGCTTGCTGGTGAAGAAATAGGGTAGATCCATGATTTCAGGAAGAAAGGCTGTAAAGTTGAAATATCCAGCATCAACTGCTAATTATATACACTGTCCTAAAGGTAAAACTATATGAACCCTCAAGATACTGTAAGAGAATGACAAATGATCAGTCTGTGGAAACCTGTTGTGTATGTAAGCATGACCTGGGTATGATGAATCAAGAACTTAAGAAGTTACCGGCCTACTAGTAAAATGTCCTAAATTAATAATATGGATGTTCAGTGGGTTGTGTTGCTTTTGTCATCAACAGATTTTGAGGCTTTACTGAAGAAGGAACTTAAATTGGTATTGGATTTAGAAAGAAGGAACTGTTCTGTATTACAGGACTCAAATGGAGACCACCCAAATGCCTTCAGCTGTTTGTTGTTATTTTCACAAGTAGTTTGTTCTTTTAGCGGAGTGTTTAAGAACAGAGAGTTGAATCAATCCCTATAATATGTTTTTCCCTAAATAGCAATATTAAGTAAACTTTACTGTTCAGCATCAAGAAAAAAAAGTCATAAACTTTAGATTCTCTTGTTTTTTTAACTTCCAGAGAAAAGTAACGATAGGCTGTAGTGATTTCAAATCTTTAAATGCACCACGTTCTTGGAAACCTTTTTCTGTTTTTGCCTGGGTATGTACCTCCTAAGGGCCAATATATTATCTGTTATATTTTATGGTATTTCAGTAAGTTAATTTAGAGATGTTTGTTTTCTGTAGTTCTGGTAGAGTAAGCAGGATGTAGAATGTTCTTGTCTTCCATATATTATGAGTTATCTTTTTTTTACAGTCTTAATTTTTTAAAGGACAAGTCTGCTGTATTACTTTACAAACTCACTCTTGTGCCAGATATATTTGGTGCCTCATTGAATGCCTAAAGCTGAAAAGTCCTGGTTAGTTACCTTTGCTTAGTGTGTGTTTATGTTCTCCTGTAAACCAGTGATTTTGTTTTTGGGAAGGTATCCTGATTGGTATATGACAATGATTTGCAGACTTTAATGGGTGAGATACAAGGAAGAAAAGCAAAGACTACCTGGCCCCAAATGTTGTTTTTATAAAGAGAAATTGGGAAAAAAAATTGTTTACCCTTTGAAAGGCAGTGAATATGGAGAAGTATAACACAAATACACAGAATGATGAATGGTTTGAAAGAAGTAATTCAGAAGCTTTTGTTTTGTTGGTTCATGCTATAAGAGTAAGGGGACATTCTGTGAAATTAGGGTGCAAACTGAGAAAGAAACTTGAGAAAGGATATATTTCTTAATAAATTGATAAGACAGTGAGCTCTGCAGTCTAGGGGTAATTTTAATTTAGGAAAATTGTAATAGAAATTGGATAAGCTAGTGTGCAAAAATATTTACACAGGCTCAGGTTACCTTTTCTCCTGAAAGAATATAATCCCTCATCTTTTCTTAGTTGCAAGATTACTTCCATCATGATTTTTAATAAAGCTCATCTAAAAACTATGTATTGATGGTGGGAGTAAAGCAATTAAGTCTATCCCTAGTTTGTTTATGGGAGAAAAGGTTATGGTATCTCACTAATTTGTTTGCTCTCATTCCCTGAATTAGGTTATATCTAGATGAGATACCCACTAGGAGCTATGTCTAGTTCCCTTGGTAGTATCCACTGATTTACTTTATTTTTGTGGTAGATGGGGACATTGAAGAAGAGGTTTTGGGGATTAACATCAGGATCCTTGTTAACTTAGAAAGAACTTATGTAGGACAGTTGCTTTTGTGACTTGCCGCTAGTGAGACGCTGTTCTGTTCAGCTTTGATTTTTCTGTTGCCTGGGCTCATGCATTAAGTAGGTGTTCCTGCAGTAATTTAATCCAAGTCAGTACACAAGTTTGTTCTGTACCTAGAGTGATGGAATATTTAGGGAGGGTGAGATGAGCTAACGCTGGCCTTCTGTGTCACCCAGCCAACTCCCAGCAAGTATGTAAAAAGTCATAAAAATAGCAGTGGGGGTATCTTAATTAAATGAGCATGCTTGTCGCTCTGCCAGTCTTTTCTCTTGGCATGGTTCAGGTCCTAGAAACTGTTTGCTTTCAGTCTCTATCAAACTCAATTATAAAACTCTGTGATAAAAGCATCAAAAGCGGTGTTCAGCAGGAAAAGACTGCAGAATTGGCTTTTGCTCATTCCCACTGAAATGCCCTTTTCTCTCTGTATAATAGAGGCTGCAGTTTTTACTTTTGGTGTGTTTAGCAGCAGATTGACTTAAATTTGTTGTATTTGGCTCTAGAGCAGCAAAGAGCAGATGTCAGTGAGGTGCCGTGACAGGAATAAAAAAGTTCAGAAAGCTTGTGGGAATTTGAGGGTGAGGGGGAAGTCTTCCTCCTATTTTTTCCATGCTAGAATCCATATTATAACATTTAGAGCTGGCATTCAGTTCAAAACTTGCTGTGCTGTAAGGGTTGCTGCATTGACGCAGACATTCTTTCCCACAGCTCAAATTATGGAAACAGAGTTTATTTATAAAATAAAATATGCCTGTAAAATTATAATTGATACCTTAATTATGGAGAACTTGCCTGAAAGATGGTAACTTAGCGATCTGTGGGACATTTTCCTGGCTTAGAATAGCCACGATTTACACTGAAACGTTTTCTCTGTATGAATCTTAGAAATGGAATTCCCCTGTCAGGGCAGGCAAACTTCAGTAACTGAGAGGTACTCTGTCAGGGATGACAAACCTAAAATAATGATCAACTTTTAAACATTATTTAGGCTTGGCACATCTGAAAAGTAAGCTTTGCTGCTTGGGGATTGTCACTATTTGAAAAATATGCATTTAAAAGCTACCACTACATTATGCCAGTCTTTACATAAGCAGGTGGGTGCCAGATGTATGTGGGATCTTGGAAAGTTTGTTGCTTTGGATTATTTCTTTTCACTTCTGTAATGAGCAGAATGCTCCAAAAGTCAGTGGAGGCTTTTTTTAAAAAAAGTCTTCTTTACTTTGATTAAAGGGCCATTTCTGAAACACCTGGTGTAGTTTGTTAGTTAGTAGAATGATTACTTGTTTGTTTATCTTTCTCACATCTTTTTTTTTCATTCATCATCTACTTGCACTACAAGAGTATATATTGCCACAGTATAGTTTATAGAAACATAAATATGATGTAATTTACATCATATTTACATTTATGTAATTTTGATTGCAGGTTGCTGTATTTGAAAATTGTGCCGGTTCTCTGTTGTCTTACATGCAGAAAGATGTACTTAATATTTTCTGGAGGAATTTTTTTTTCCTATGATGAAAAGGTTTTACTTACAATAATTACAAGTACAATAATCTGCACTAATAAATCTGCTTTTCTTTGAGAAGATTGTCATTAATCTTGTATTAGTGTTTTAGTAAACCATGTTGATTCCTTCTTTGGGTCTTGTATTTTAGTGGTGAATCTACACTTTTGTCCAACTCCAGTAGTAGCTTTTATCATTTTCTGGGGAGATGGGATTTGAAATAGAAGGAATGTATGCTATTGTGCACTTCCTAAGAATGTAAAGTCTGGCTTTTTTTAAAAGAAGCAATTAGTATAATGGTGTGAATTGACAAAAGCATCATATGTGTAAGGTACGTAATGTACGTGCTCTGTTCTCCTCTTACAAAGTAGGAGTGGAGTGTGCTATTCAGATTTGAGAACAAATCTTCCATCTCTTGTGCTAATGAACGGTGTAAAGGCACTGCTGAAAGAAAACAGGACAAACTATCTCCCTGTTGGCTGTAGCATGTTGAGTTCTTGGTTAGGTAGCTAATTTCAGTGACTTTAAAGTGACAGGACTGGAAGTAATTGTGGCCAGAGCTGCTCCTAAGAGGATTGAGTGAAACCTTTTTGATTTCCTAAATGTAAAGGAAGCCAGGTTTGATCAATAGTTGCTGGGAGGGTTATTCAAACGATGAGTTAGTCCAATCCAGTGCAGGATTTTCTACCTCTGACCAGTTAGGGGAATCTTCTTCTGCTTAAGGTGAGATGCTGGAACTGTGAGAGTTTGTGTTTGATTAGCATCATTTATGTTTTGTCATATACTTAATTTCTTGTAGGTATTTTTCACCTGGCTGTCAAATTAATTTGTTTACTGCGGTGTTGGAAAGACTTCCTGACTACATAAAAAAGTATTAGAAAAATGGTTATGAATTTTGTAAGTAAAGACTATATTCTAGATCATTTAAGTAATTTGTGAGATTTCTTTTACATGGTAAGGTTTTTCTTAAAAGAAGCTAACTGTAGAGTCCATTTAAGCTAGATAAAGGTAATACTAGTTTTATTTTTTTTGTCGTGATTTCACGCAAGTATTAAACCTCTATTTATGTACTAGCATGCTCTGAAGATATCTGTGTATTGTGAGGAGAGCTGGTGGAAGATATTATTAAGATATAATTGATCTAATGCACTAAGGTGTAATTGATCTAATGCACTGTAAAAGTTTTGAAACTTTTTTGAAGGTGTTTCTGCATCTAAATATCTTCAAATACTTGGTATATAATATCAATGTTCATTGGAAAGTAAAATTTCTTTTCAATTTTTGGACAAAAAAACCTTTTTCATGCTCAAGATTAAAGTAGAGCAAACTCTTATTTTTCTTTTTCAATTTTAAAATTTATCTACACTTAGAGAAACACAGATACCTTTGAAAGATTTAGCCAAGCAGCTTTTGGGAAGCAGAAACACTCCTTAGACTAAGAATAATGCTAACTACATTGATGGAAACTCCTGACTATAGAATTGGTTTGTTCTGCATAAGTCTCTTCCTGTTCTGGGAAGCTATTCATTTCAGAAAAAAGCAAAAAGATGAAGAACTACAAAATATTGATTACAAAAGTCACAATAATGGGCTTTAATTGGACCACCAAAAATGCAAGCCAAGGAAACAGAATAATGTCTTGATGGTAGTATCTAGTAATTAGCAAAACATCTTTACCCTAGAAAACAAAAAGTAAAAAAAGAAGTATAATGTGTGTAGTAGACTGTACCTACACACTATTGAACTGTCCTGTTTAATCAGGGAATAAGACAGGCTAAGTATCCTGGGTGTTATTTAACCCTGGGGAATTTCAGTGATGGGAGATATAATAATCTTGGACAGTGTAAGCCTTTTTTTGGTCTAAGTGGAATTATGTTTTAAAGTGTGTGCTGTTCAATAATGGAAACAATTTACTTGAATTGTCTCTTTATAACGTTTCATATGTGAAACACTAGAAAGACCATTTCCAAAATGTTTATTAATGATCGGAAGGTAATAGATAAACTTAAGTTATTTTTATAGGTTAGTACTGGTTGACAGAGAATAACTGTGCTTGCTTTCTTGGAGGATATTTACAAAGAAGAGTTTCAGGTTTTCTTTAGTGGCCTCTCTCTCCAATACTTGCCTGTGATTCAGGCAAGTTACCTGATAATTCAGTCTTTGGCAATTATCTTTAGAAAGCTGCTCTGTATTGGAAAGGAGAAAATGTTTAGTGTATATCCTTGCAGTGAGGAAGACACATTAACACACATGCTAAGTTGACTGACTATAGATGTCCCCAAAAGAGGAAGTTTTAAATTTCTGTTGAATTCTAGTCATATACAAATAACTGTACTTAGAAGCTTACTAATTTTCAAAGCTAGTATCTTTGGAATTTACTTTTTCATTATAAAAATGAAAAGGCTAGAATATGAAATTTTTTACTTTCAGTTTTTTAAAGTTATTATATTTCTTTCTGGAAATAAGGTGAATGCTAGTAACCTCTCAATTAAGAAACCTTACTCGTACTGGTATGCTAGAATCATAGAATATCCCGAGTTGAAAGGAACCCACAGGGATCATTGAGTTCAAATCCTACTAATTTTCACATGTAAAGTCTAAAGAGGTTTTGCAAAGAGCAGATGTGGTCAGGTGGAAAGTGTTGTTGATTTGCAAAGCAATCCTATGTTAGCTGTGCACACTGTTGTGAGCCACAGTGCTGCTTCAGGGTCCAGCAGATGAAGCAATTACTAATTCATGTATTGAATGGAATGCTCAGTTTCTGACATGTTACCTACACTTGGGAGGTACAGGAAACACTTCCTGGTTACTGTTACCACCAATTCATCTGCATGGGCATAGTCCTTGTAGCCATTTCTTGGCTTCTAACAAACTTGAGTCAGTTCACCTTGCTGAAAAAAGGCTGTGGTTTTAAGCACATTGAACTGAAAAAGCCATAGCAGTATCATTGGAGTATTTATGCTTTACATGTACAAGTCCTTTGAAGACAGAATATCTTGCAGCAATATTGAAATATTTTTCTAACCAATCAACAAACATTGTTATATGCTGTGGGTGGATTTGTATTGCATTTATAGCCATCAAAAATTTAGTGGCTTATCTACTATTGTGGGGTTTTTTGGCTGACATCTTTTATGGGTATTGTACTGCTGAATCTTTAATCTGCTGTGGAGACAGACAAATTTAGGAGAAGTGACTTTAATCTCTGAAGAACGTGTATTGACTGGGAGAGTTAGTTCAGTTTGTTTTTGCAAGTCACAAACCCTTAGAAGTGGGATTAAGTTTAGTGCAGGAGAAAATGGAACCTTCTCGTTGTCTCCAGAACAAGGTCATGGTGCATGTCTCTTTTCAGCCTCCATCTCAGTAAAATAATAGAAACTATAATTGCTTAGTTTCAGTTTTATCTCCTGAAGAATGGGAGTTAGTTACTTGTGCAGGCCATAATAAAAGCAATACCTTTTTGACCTTCTTGGTTGTTACTTCTTTACCACACCATAACTGCCCTGTTTGCATGCCCATGCTTGAAATTCTCATGTCCTGATTTTGTATTTTCTTTTTTCCTTCCTCAATTTTATTTATTTAGAGATTCCAGTGAGCAGGTAGCTGAGTAGACTTCAGTCATGCAGGAGCTGGTTGTGCATGCGGCTTTAATGATGGCAAAGGCTCACCCACCTTAGATGTGAAGGCAAGGAAAAGGAAACAAAACAGAATCCAACAGAAGAGTTGAGAAAAGGAAGACTTTGCTAGTAAAGGAAGATTGAGGGGAACACCTGAGTGACAAGGTGAAAGAAAAGAAGCTAAAGCGCTAGTATGGTCTGCTGGTTTTGGCAATGCAATATGTGATGATGCTGTTCTGATTTGTAATTTTAAGAACAACTAAAGAAGCACGGTGCTTAAATAAGATAATTTACTGATTTTTAGTTGTAAAAGTGTCTTTCTATCTCGTTTTTCCGTAGATCAGACATACACCAACTTTTTAGAGGAGCTTATTTTTGTTTAATGAGAGTATATTCATGGTATTTTTCATCAATAAATTAATGAAAACACTAGTGCTTGATTTCTTTATTGCTCATCTCTTGTCTTATTGGGGTTATGTACAGCATTATATCTTGGTCGATATAAAGGAATGCAGTTTTCCTTAGTGAGGAGCTTAAAAAAAGTCTCACGTATTACTAAAATGGTTCCCAGTTCTGTGTGAAGAGCATGTGTATATGATCACTTTTCACTTTGCAAAATGACACTTGAAGGCTTTGGAACTAAACTGAAGTCCAGTCAGATTACTCAAATTCCTCCATGTCCCTAGAGAACAGAAATTGCTTCACCAACAAATACATAGGGTAGCTTGAGCCCATTCTGCTGAACTGTGGGGTTTATTTCAGAATTTGGGAGATTCATTTTCATGGAATAGGTAACTGAGAGAGTTAGTATTCTTGCTTGAATAATGCACTGTATATTTTGGAAGGATGTTTCCCGTGACTAAATAAGAACAAGATGTTTGACCATCTTCTAGAGAGGAGACTGTTTGGTCAGCATAAAGTTAAAAAGTCTGGAAGAGACAACTGACCATACTTGTGTGGTGTTTGCAACTTTTTCATGTTTCTTCTGGGCTTTAATTATACTGCATATACATGGCAAGAAGAAAGACCAGGGGTTTTGTTCTTTTTGTGGAGGTGTAGCTTTATCACATCATTGGGAATTTATAGCCTAGTAATATATAGTGTTTTTTCCATTCCTGCGTTTTGCAATTGCTTTGTACAGCCTCATAGTTTAGCAGCTGAGAGCTCACTTTTTCGTGATTTTTTTTGGCATGAAAGGGTTACTGTTCACATTTCCTGTGTAATTCCTTCTGATCTTGCTGGGCTGTAATTACTTTCTTGATGTTAAACATTCCCAGGCTCCTATAACCTTCTAGCTTGCTTGCACTGGCCAAGTTTGTCCCAGGTGATCATGTGGGCGAACCTCCTGTTTTTAAGGATAAAAATCTCTCCTTCCTGTGTAAGATAGGCTATATACTCATTCCTTTGCTGTGCAATCCCAAGAGAAATCTTTTAAAAAATAATAATAAGGTAACACATCACTCTTTTAGAGTCAGATTTAGCAGCCAAAATAGATGACAAATCAAGTGTGTGGGTTTAGAATTTGCTGAATCTTGGTTGAATGACTATGAGTTCACATGAAAGATTATTTTTTCTTAATACATTTGGAAAATAGGTTAAGATATAAAAAAGACAGATTTTGACTGTAGCTTCTTACTTTTGACCATATAATTGGCAAATCTTTTTAAGCTTGTTCGAGTGTGGAACTACTTAGCTGAACCTTCAGGATTTTTTTTTCTTTTAAATATCTAAAAAAAAACAAAAGAGAAAGACAGGATCTTACTCAAGTCTGTCTTTCCCACGTAGTTCAATTATCCTTTTTTTCTTCTGATTTTCAGTTTCAGGATATAAACAGTAAACCCAAGGTATTATTTTGTTTTTAAATAGAAGTGACTGTATACTACTGAAAAATGTTGACTTCAGAGGTGTGGGAACTGAAGTGTTCTGTTCTGCAAGGGCACTGAAAGGTCCTGTGTGTCACCACTCAGCTGCTCTTCAGCTTTCATGTGGAGGAGACACCTGTAAGAATGCGAGTGAAGTTTGTTTTCCATGACCTTTATGCCGTTTTCTCGCAGTGCCAAGAAAGATGCAAGATTGTGGTGGCAGGGTTTTTTTAGGGTGTGAGGAGTTGTAATGTGCTGATACGTTGACATTGGTGGGTGTATTTTTGGTACTACCTATGTCAGAAGAAGTAGTTGGAGAGGTTCTGTGTACTGTTAATTCAAGAAGCAGCCCAAATTTTGATTTGGGCTTCATTCAGAGCGATCTCATTATCCTTTTACAGATAATTGTTTTGGTCATAATCCTAGTCTTATTACCTTGTGCATTTAATTGGCTGCTTTGTGAAATTCTCAGGCTGCAAGTAATTCTATTTTGTTCAGCTGTATTACTGAACTTGCAACACTGATACTCAGAAAAAGTCTTCCCAGTAACTGATTGACTGAAGTCTTGTGAATGCATAACTTTGAGCTCAGGAGGCTTATACACTTATACCTGGAAGAAAACAGATAGTAGGTAATAAACTGTAGCAGTTTGAGCCCTTTTCTTAGTTTAATAGTCATGCATACTGATGCCTGCGCTTTACTATATAAATAGAAGTTAGAGCAGTTGGTGTGGCTGTTGTTAACTGTGCTGCTATGCTAGTGAAGGATAGGAAGAATATATTTTAATGAAAATGTCTTTTTAATCTTTTCAGGAAGTATTCTCAAATTTGATGGCTTAGTTATAATAGGAATGCAGTCAGTATGCTGCCCAGTTCTTAATTGCATACTCCATCATGTAATTGGGAACATGGCTGTCAGATATGCCTATTTTTGTTTTTGAACCCAGGTGTTCTTACTGGAATATTATTCAACACACAAAAGTCCAGTCCTGGCATAAAGTATCGTGTGAAAAAAACACGTGAAGCACCAAGTGAGTATAACTGGACAGAAGAAGATACTGCTGATAATTTGAATAATCATTTTATTGTGGCCTGCATGTGATCTCCGAGTATCTGAGATTTTGTAGGAAACTTCATATGAAGAGAGTTTACCTGAGCACATCCACTTGGGTATGTGTTGAATGTATTGCAAGCATGATAGGCTTCCTGTGCAACAAATTGCAGCAGGGTGGTGCTTTGGTTAAAGCTTTTTTTTAAAACCACTTACTTTTGACTTTTTATTAATGAAACACTGATGAATTTAGACTTAGTTGAGAGGAAAACTGTATTGAAGCCTGTTTTCCATCTAATAGGATTTATAGATCATCTTGCCTTTTTCTTTATCTGATTAATTTTGCTTCTGCTGAAATGAAGACAGAGAAGAATTACATGTTATATTGTAATTAAAGGTAACCTGTTTTGAATTTACTTTATAAAGTGCTTAGAATGTAACTGACCAGACTTTCCATTATAAATTTCACCTTTGCAGTGGGAAGTACTCTGAATGGTAATGAACTTTCTTTTGTGAAAAATCTGTGGTTTCAGGGTCTATGCAAATTACCTGTTGCTTTTTGTGTAGAAATCATGTTACAGGATGAAAGCTGGTTCTGTTGATCTTGTGTGTGTGCGAGTTGATCTTCCAATGGCTTAACTTAGAACTCTTTTGGACTTAGATGTCTCTATTATACTAAAGGCAAGGTGATGCATGTAGCTGTGAAGCAGGGAAGAATTGGACCTAACCTTAATGCAGAGAAAGAAACTGTTCACTTTTAACAAGCTGCTATAGAAATAAGGAATAATTTGAATTAGGTGAGGTTTTAAGCTTTCAGATAATGTAGTCAGCTGTATTTTTATATTCAGAGTTGTACAAGTTCTCTTTTAGAGAAGACGTGTAAATTACTGTTGTGACAAAATGCACAAATATGTCTAGGTTTGATACTAATTAGTTCATTTCACTTATCTAAGGAAAGATTAAGTGCCTCAGTTTAAAACTGGCTATAGGAAGTAATATGTAAACAAATTTAACACACATCCGGTGTAATAGCACATTTTGTAGAACTACAGGCACTTTGTTCTTAAATGCGGTGGTTTCTCACTTTCAGTGTTCACTAGCTGTTTGGTCACAGAGTGCCTCTTGACTAGATTTTTAAGTACAGTTTTTATCTCCTTGAACCCATGGCTTTTTTGAGTTACTTGAACTGTATATAGCAGAGTCTTAAGTACTGCTAAAATGTTGATTAGCACTCTGATAGAATTATATTGTTTACCACTGATGCACAAAAAGAGTCACAGAATCACAGAATATCCTGAGTTGGAAGGGACACACAAGGATCATTGAAGTCCAAATCTTGGCCCTGCACAGGGCAACCCCAGGAATCACACCATGAGCCTGAGAGCATCGTCCAAACACTTCTTGAGCTCTGTCAGGCTTGGTGCTGTGACCCCTTCCCCGGGGAGCCTGTTCCAGTGCCCAGCCACCCTCTGGGTGAAGAACCTTTTTCTGATATCCAACCTAAACCTCCCCTGGCACAGCTTCAGGCCATTCCCTCAGTCCTGTCACTGATGACCACATAGAAGAGATCAGTGCCTTCCCTCCGCTTCCCCTTGTGAGGAAGCTCTAGATTTCAGTGAGGTCTCCCTTTGGTCTTCTCCAGGCTGAAAAGAGAAATAGAACACTTCAGACTGTATAGTTGCTACTTGAGACAAAAATTCCTCTTCTACTACACTGCCCACTCAGAATTTCTTGGTTTGAGCTGTGCTTGTAAGGATAAATAATAGGTATTCTGGGTAAAACTACCATCTTTTGTTTAAAAACTGAAATGGGCATGATTTCTGTAGCTTAAAATTAGATAATAGTGAACTGACAGAAGTAACTGTGTGTTAAAGGCTTGACACTGGAACCAGTAATTTCAGATTAGGTGACAATCCCTACCACTTTAATAAGTTAGTTAGTGAGCTGTTGTCTTGGACCTGGTGATCTGCACAAACTCATTTGAGTTCTGAATCATACCCATTGAGAAGAAGAATTTTGTTGGTTTTTTTTCTGAAATAACTGGTGTATGTGTTTGTATTAGTGGATTTCAGGTGGCACTGTTTTGTTGTAGAATAAGAAACACGATGACTGGGGTACTGGGGTGATAATTTTCCCAAGTACACCTAATGCTTAACAGTTCTATTTTTTTGTTTCTAGATGGTTAACGTATTTTTGAAAGTATCTCTTTTTGAAGTTCACTAAGCATGCATCCAGCTTGTATTTATTCACTGGACTTTTACTGAATAAAATAGACGGTGATTTTTTTAAGGGAGAAAAACTGAACACCCCTGCTCTCTGCAGTTTATTGGTGTTTACAGTAGTGCAAACAAGGTCTGAGGTGTCTGTTGCTTCTGATCATTTAAAGAAAGCATGCATCTTCAGTGATGGGAATAGCTTGTTTGCAGCTCTTACTGGCTAGTTAAAACGTTTTCTGTGATCCACAGATAAATACAGGAACAAAAGATACCGATAGCCTTTGCTAATGTTGAATTTCACTGCCCAGTTTACCACATTCAGAGACTACTATTCAGCAAATGAAGAAAAGATTAAATGTAGTGATAGAGGCATTGGCATTTTTTTTCTGTGCCAAGAGAAAATGAAGTATCATGACATTTTTAACATTTGAGATGCAGTATCCCCCAGAATTTTTGGAAGTTCTGTCTGTATTTTTAGGACTCTTTAACTGTATGGTTTTAGATGAACAGTCATGAAAGCAGAGAACCTTATAAGGTATTTAACAGTTTGAAACATGTTAGGAAACAGAATACTCTGTATCCTTATTATACCTGTGTTTCTGCTGTATAAAAAGAGTTCTATTCTTGTCATCTGATCTGATGCCTGAAGCAGTTCTATGCTGTCTATGTGATCTGTTAAGTGTATATATGTTGCCTAAATTTGTTACTTATCGGAGGTTTCTTTTAAAAATCCTGTCTGAAACTTTGCATTGCAAAACCTTAAAGCTTAATTCTTCCATCTGTATAAAATGAATTTGGTTTCCAGTCTGTGGATTTTCATGACCTTTAAATGCTATAGGTGTTGCAGCTATTGCAGTGGGCAGCTTTGCAAATAATTTCAAATTGTATATGTATGTAACCAGAAATATTGAAAAAATGAGTTACCTATTTATCTTTAAAGATAACTGGCATCAATGGAAAAGCTTCTTCTTTTTTTTTTAAGATTAATCAAAGGACTGTGGGTTGGAAGGGAACTCTCTGTCATCACCATTTCACGTTTCTTTTTTAAGGTTAATTCAGTTCCAACTTGTATCATGGTCATTGACATTTACATGCTATAGGTCATGAGGCCTGCATGCAGCAAGTGAATTCACACAGATCAGAAATACCTTAGAAGGAAAGTGCAGAATGTCTTTGGCAGTTATCACCATTATTTTTTCTCTCCACTCCTCTCTGCCAGTGCTCTATAAAAACGTGGTAGAGCTGGATGAATGAATGTTTGATACAAAAGATGATGCAGGTTGTTGGCATGCACCCAGCACACATCTCAAAACGGCAAAGTTTACAGCACAGATCTTATGTTATTTCACTATTAGTGGAAGGTGAATGGACTTTACAGAGAGAAAGTGAACATGGTAGAAATAATATGAAGGGTTTTCTGCTTTGCTGCAAGGGAAGCATTGATTTTTATTTTTACAGAAATGCATTTGGTAATGTTCTTTCCATATTAAAAGTCTTATCTAAATCTTTCAGGGTACTGTGTTCTTTGTCCAGGCTTATATATTTCTGCTATTTAGCACTAGTTTTTGAGATAAAGCAAAATGATAAATTTAAAAAGCCCAAATCACAACTGTGTAATGAAAATGATAGCAGACTCAAATAACTTATATGTTAAAACATGTTTAATGAGTGTTTACTAGAGGACCTCTGTGAAAACTAGCTTCTCATCAAAACTGTATAGACTTTTCTGTGGTCTTGTACATTAAACATTCTGTACTGCCTCCTTGAACAGTTCTCACCATTCAGAAGACGAGTATTACTGTGCCAGGGTTTTTTATCTGAAAAAAATATATGAGAGGCTTTTTGTAAATGTAATTCAGATCCTAGGAACATGAGTAGTTTCTTAAAGCTCCTTTTGTATTCAATAAAGGAAAATTATGGGAATTCAACCTGTTGCAGGTATTGGAAGCTTGTGCTGATAAATCAATTCGCCACTGATCAATTTCTGAAGCTTCTAAAATACTTCTTCATATATATATACACACAAATATATACACACACACATATGTGTATATATATACCTATGTATACATATACATACCTACTTACGTACATGACAGTTTTCTATCAAATAAAAACCACATTATTCTGCTGAGTTCTGTACAGGTTTTTCTTTCTGATGCATGTAGAATAAATAGTGCAGATGTGTTAGGAACTGCGAGCTAACTTCTTGTGTTGAGAGCCAAGAACAAGCTCTTTATGCATGTATCTCCTACTTTAATCTTTAAAAGAAGAGCAAACTTAGAAAGCAAAGAGCATAAGAATGTGACTAACTTGATAACCGCTTGCTCATTTAGTTACTCCCAGAGCAATTCTTCTCTTAGGAAACATGATTTGTTTGGTTAAAACAAGGTAAGAAGGGGAGTGAAGTTAGCAATACAGTTTTAAAGAATGAGGAGCTGATGATGGCAAGCACTATATGGCTTGGAGGCAGGTGGTTAAGGAGGTAAAGTTATTAATAAAAATCTGTGGGCAGTAGAGTACAATGGAGCTCTTTAAATATAGAGGGTGTTCTTGAAGGATACAAAAGCTCAGTAATGATAGAAGTCCAATAACAGGCAAGGATGATAAATTTCTGCTGTGCAGAAAAAGGCATAAATATTCAATAAATATTATGTTCTGTATTCAGAAAGAGGCTGGATGATGCTTTTACATCTCACCACCTCCATCATTAGTGATGGGAAAAATGTATTATCACTGTACCAGCAACTATTAATGTTAAATGTTTTTAAATCTGCTGCACTGACACCTACAGATACTAAAAAAGAAAAAAAAGCTTAGAAGCCATATGAATTATTCATTTTGAGTTTTAACAAATCGTGGAACAGTGGAGAAATTCTGGAAGGCTGAAGGAGAAGGGGAACTAATGTGCCCAAATTTAGAAAGTATAATATGTGCACCTTGAAAAGTCCAGTAGTATTACGCCGCCAGTGAAGATTTAAAGAATTGCATAATTCATGCTGATCAGGATGGGCAAGCCAGACCCTACCTTGTACAGCTGCATGGGGTTACTCCTTTCTGTGAACCAAGATTAGACTGACTGGCCTGTAGTTTCCCAGATTCTCTTTCTTGCCTTTCTTGAGGATGGGTGTGCTATGTGCCAGTTTCCAGTCTTTGGTAATCTCCCTTGATGCCATGACTTTAAAAAGATTATAGAGTGCATCCTTGTAGTGACACTGACTAGCTCTCTGAGCCGTCAGGGACACATCCTTCTGATCCTATGGATTTGTATAACTGCATCTTTATCTACTGTTGGTAATATTATATTTTATGATTCTATTTTAGTACCTCAACCTTTTCCATGGCTTCTTTCCCCTTCTTTGCTAAGCATTTGGCCCACTTTTTCCTTAGCCTTTCTTTTGTTGCCAGTGTACTTGTAGAACTCTTGTCACCTTTCCCGTCCCTTGTTATTTACAACTCCAGGTGACCTTTGCCTTTCTTATTTCTCTCTGTGCATGCTTGAGCAGTGTCTTAAATAATTAAAATTCTGCTGAAATCTGGAGACACTGAACACGACTAGCAAAGTTTGGATTTGGCCCTAGTGTAGGACATAGTGCCCCTATTCAAAAAATAGATGTTTGGTTATTTCATTACTCTAAGTGAGCAGCACTTTAACGTTAGGATTTGAAGGCTTGACGTGACTCAAACAGTGTAGGTGTCTTGTCCCACAGCATGGTTTTTATGGGCAATTAATGAAAAGGTGTGTCAAACCTAAAAAACTTAGTTGCTCTAAAAGCTTGGTCATGCTTAATTGTTTTTCTCTTGAAGTACTAATTCAGTTTGGTCTTGCTTAGTTTGAGATTTAACTGAATGCATTAGGAATACAAATATCCGTAGGAACAGAAGACAAAGCTGGAGGCCCATAGAGAAAGAAGAATGTTCCCAGGGTTAGCATAGTCTGCACGCCACAGCTGGTTGCTGGACAGTGTCCAGGAATAATTTTGACATGTTTATTTCACATTTTTTCTCTGTGAACATGTTTTGAGGACACTTCATTAAATATGTCTGATAGTCTTTGAAGCTCTGTGCCTTTAACATTTTTCAAACAACAAACAGGGTGATGGATACAAAAATGAAAATTATACTGGCAAGGACTATTTGCACAATGAGAACAACATAAGCTGAGTGAGTGAAGGCAATGGACTAGGACAGATTAGACTTTGATTTATTCCTTTTTTGTATGTTTAACTGTGTGAAGGTTTTTGTAATAAGTACGTGTTTCATCAGTAACATTGTGCTGAAAGACAGTAATAAAGCCCTGAAAAAAGGAATCATTTAAGTAAATAATAGAATATGAACATACACTTTATCTTGTAAATGTCCTGTGTATTGCATGGTGAATGGTGTACCAGTTTGAACAACTGCTGATATTTTGTGTGCTTCTTGATGGTAATCCATCGTCAC
Source organism: Pipra filicauda (assembly GCF_003945595.2). Taxonomy (NCBI): domain Eukaryota; kingdom Metazoa; phylum Chordata; class Aves; order Passeriformes; family Pipridae; genus Pipra; species Pipra filicauda. The sequence goes on from NW_024104310.1 coordinate 3,305,357, forward strand.
CAAAACTAGATAAACCTATGGAATACTTTTGCCTACTAAATTTTACTATTAGTATTAAAAAATGTGTTTATATCAGATTGACTAGAAAATATACTCTGTTGTGTCCTGATTGTTCTTAAAATAAGTGATATATTGGTCACTTCCACCGACCAGTTGCTCTTGTTGGGTCAGACCTCCGGGAGCTTCCAACCAGGGAATGGGGGCATTCCATGCAGGAGAATCCATTGAAGTGGTGACAGTCCTTTCCCAGAAAATGAGAGGGATATGACCGAGCAAAGAATGCCGACCAACAGCTGAACTTCTTTGCCGGGGTCTGTATGAAATAGTCTGGACACAGACTGGACACAGCAGCAGCAGGGAGGGCAGATGCTGCCTCTGCTGGGTGTGCTCAGCACACAACTGGGCTGTCACTTCTCTTGCTGCAGCTCTCACAAGGGCTCTCCAGCTGTAGTTCACTTCTTCAGCTGTGGGAGTTGAACTGCCCTTAGTTGTGCAAGATAATTTTGACTGTGTCAGTTGTGTGTCAGGAATTCTTTCTATCTACAAGTATAAAATTTATGCAGTATTCTTTAACACCTAAGGCAACTACTATGAAAGAACTTATATAAAATGTGACCTTTTAATTTTTGTGCTAAATTTGGAACTCTGAGTTTTATGAGGGTGCTTCAGTGAGATTATGTTCTAATTTGTAAACTTACTGTTTGATGAATCTTCCAGTGCAGAATAGTTTATTATATGCTTAGGAGACAGTAAAGGTGGAAGTCAGTATAAGATTAACTTCAATATAACACTGAAGTTGCTTATGCCAGTCATTAGATTTTTATGGTTTTTTTAGGTATGACCTGTTAAATACATATTCCTTTCTAGTGAGTAGGATCACGTTTAGGAAACATAGGATATAATTTGTAGTTGGGCAATGTTTTTAATGTTCAACATCATTTAAAAAAACCCAACTATTTACTTCTATGGTTTTAAAAGCGTATGTGTTCTTGAAGTGTACTGGGCACTAAACTATCCAGAAAAAAGATGTCCTTAGCTGTGAAACAGTCTGGGCTAGCAGATTGGACGTGGCACTGAGTGCCATGATCTAGTAAATGGACTGGATTTGGACCAAGGGTTGGACTCGATGATCTCGGAGGTCTTTTCCAACCCAATCGATTCTATGATTCTATGATTTTTTACTACAGGGATCTCTGCGAGGACCAGCTGTGCCTCACAACGGTTACACATGCTCAAATGAATTCTACTTCTTCATTTAGAGGTTATTTTGAGTTCAAATGCAGAAAATAGGCTTTTTCCTTCAATATAAGTAACTAAATATTTCAGTGTACAATTCACATTAAGAGCTTTTTTGGTAGAGAGAAGTTAGGCCTTAGAATTTAGTATGCTTTGAATACTTAGGCATGTGGCAGTGTTTGGAGTTTTTTGGCACCAATACCATTCTTCTGTTCTTTGTTTCTTTAACTTCTGTCTTTGAAGCTTGTGTGTGTGTGTTACAGATGAGTCCTTTTGAGGGGAACTTTTAAGAGAAAGTTGTTACTTGGTAGGCAATTTGGATTTTAACATCTTGGAAATAAATACCATGTTGGCCTAGGTCATGTATTGCCTCATCGGGCATAGTCATAGTGATAGTAAGATTGTTTTATTTTTTTAAAATTTTTATTTTTCAGTTCTTGAATGCTTGTTTTCTTGGATCTGGAGACCTGTAGAGAAAAGTACATTGAATAAGATACACTGAAGTTACAAAATATACACTGCATTTTATAAATTATGGAGGATATTTGCACAAACTTTATAAATGTCACAGTGTAGCTTTCTTGATGACCTTTTAAAAAACTCTGTAATGAAAATTCTTATAGAAACAGCTGTAGATGATGCTCACTTTACTTATTTGGTACCATGGCAAAATTTGGCACTATGCTCAAGTTTGAAGGTATAAAATCATAAATAATTCCATTATTTTAGTCAGAATTGCAAAAGCAATTCACCTTGCAAAGCTTGGAGTGTTTTTTTGCTTTTTGTCAGCTGTTGATTACCTTTCTTCTAAGTAGACCATTAACAACATAACCAGACTATATGAAAATGATGAAACCCTGTGCAAAATCCTTCCTGAATGGCACAGGAAGTTTTATCAGAGGGATTCAGGTTAGGAAGTTTTATCAGAGGGATTCAGGTTTGACTTCTATTTTAGTCAAAATAGAAGAAGTGATTGACTGTTTGTTGTTTAGTCTTTCCAGAATTTAAGGGCCAGCTGTGATTCTGTAAAGAATTCAGTGCCATGTTTCAAACTTAAATGAGTCAAATTGTACAGGTGTCTTAATCATTAAATTATTAATGGCTGTGTTATCTGACACATTCAAATACATTTTGAGTATGTGTGATTAAGTTCTGAGGTATCACTATCTCCAAAATGTGTTAGGACTACCAAATTAAGAAAACAAAACTTGCTCTACTTTCAGCATTGCAGTCCTGACTGGTTATTTCTGTAGTCTAAATTACTAATTAACAGAATCCTAAGATTTTCACTGGAAGTTGTTGTTACACTACATGTAATAGCTTATTCCTCAGATGTCAAAGTTGAGGAAGATGAAAAAGCCCAAGTAATATACAAGTAATGTGTTTTGTTTTTTTTTAGTCTTTCCTTTAGTCATCTTTAATTATTTGGTTGGTGCCTTTGTACATTAACCTCATCCTATTCTTTGAAATAACCTGTTTTTCTGTAGCGTAAGAACAGTAAATAAAAGGTATATATGGCAATTTATTACAAAATGTCTTTGTTCTCTGCAAGTCTTTGAAATCCTCTTTAATCCTTCAGCATAACATGAAACATGGGGGCTTTAGCTAATCTGAAGGATTAGCTAATCTGTAGGAGCGTTGCAACAGGGATTGGAGCAATCTGTCCTATATATGTAGACCTAGTTTTTCTGTGATTTTCAGGCTATCCTGAAAATATAATCAAATATAATTTGATTTCTGAAAGGCAATTGTTAAGGTTTTCAAGACCCATCTGGACAAAGCTGTAAACCCAGCGTTGACCCTGTTTTGAGCAGGGAAGTTGGACAGGATGACCTTGGGAGGTCCCTGCCAACCTGAGTGATTGTGTGAGTAGCTGTGTACACAATTGTAGATGTTTGTCTACTTCTATGAAGTTTTATTTTAACTCCACTGAAATTGCTGTTTAGTATTTGTGATATTGTTTATCTGAATGATATCTGTTTGTCTTCTGAAAGAAAGCTAATGTACTACAGCAGATACATAGTGGAAGATAGATTATGTAGTCTGTTCTTATTAGACTAAAGCAGTAATTAATTATGAACAAAAGTCAAAAAGTCTTCCAATTTAATCAGGCATTGCAAACTGAAAACCATAATGGTGTACTGCAATTCCACTGAAATGACATAACATACTCCTTACAGAAGTGTAAGGTACATAGATTGTGTCTTGTGAAACTGCATTGTTGAGAATTCCGGCAGAGCTTCAAACCAATTTGGACCGAAGCAATAAATTAATGCTTGATTAAGGACCAGGACAGCATGGCAGGGGGAGGAACAGGAGTAGAAGGAATTGCACTGTTTGAATTTTAAAGTAAATTCTAGATTAGTCATTACCAAATAAGAATTAGACGTTTTTGTTTCTAGGGTTTTTTTTAAAAAACACGAAGTTAATTTGAAATTGTAAGAACTATGGACAGCATAGATTTCATGTAGTATGTAATAAAAATGAAATTAGTTTGTGTTTTCCAGAACTATTGTTTCTAGCTGCCCTCAGAATCAAGAACAAAATGTAGCAATTTATATTGATTCATCATTTCACAGTTACTTTCACAACAGTAATATACAAGACTATATTTTAAATCAGAAGCTTTGACCTTTTAATGCAGAGTAATGGCAAAGATGTCTAATACAGATGTGGAACTTATGCAGGTCTCCAGTTTGTGACATTTAAAGCACCACTACTGAGAAGATATTTACTAAGGAAAACATAAAATGATAATATTTCCTTTTAAATTGGAAATTTGGAAAAAATATGGTATTTTTTGGCATTCACTGCATTGTCTTATATTAGGCATAATAGTGGTTGTGCTGTTCCTTGCTCTTTTTTAGTTTTTCAAGAAGTTGTTTTCTTAAGTGGAAAATAGTTGGAGTTATTTATAGTTGTAAAAACTGTTCAACTGCAATTTGTTTAATACACATACATTTCATAGAATGAAGAATCAATATTGCTCCTTCTTTAGCCTTCTCTTCTCCCAGCATCCTTTTGAGAAATTTCACTCCTATACATTTTTTCACAGGTCCGTGAATTTGCTCTCTTGGAGATATAGTTGTAAAATAGGAATTACTGAGACTGTATACTGGGTTGGATGCAATAGTAGAAAATGTGTTGAAAAGCCTCATTTCTTGCAGTGTATGTGCTAGTTAGTTTATTCATACAATTGAAAAACCTTAGAAGTTGATTTTGAAAGACTAATCTCAAGGAAAGCAATCATTTTTCATTTGCTTGCTATTTTAAGCTGAACGTTGAAGTTGCCCTATGTTGTTTCATAAATAAGCTTTTATTCTCAGCAACATGTTACCGAAAGTAGCATAGAACCTGTCGTGTAGGCACAGTTCCACTCTGACAGATGGGCATGGGGTAGGCATGCCAGCCAACCCTTCCCCACTTCACCCAACAGAGTATGAAGGGAGGCATTTTTGTCCAGGATTGCCACTGTGGCATTCAGTCCATGCAAGGCTTGAACTTCAGGAAATGCACTCGGACTGGTCCATCTCACAGGATGACCGAAAGTTTAAAAATAGCCTGAGTTTTAGGGTCTGCTGGGTTTGTGCTGTTCTGTTTCTTTTTGTGGTTCTGCTGAAGTCATCTAATGGGCTCAGCCAAAAGAATTCTGCCATGGACACACGTTTCCCTCTGGTTAATTATCTAAGTATGGAATCATAAGCACTCTATAATTTCACTTGTAAGAAAGCCGTTCTTTGTGACTACGTCCATATCTCTTTGGGTGTAGAACAGGAAGACAAGGATCTACTGATACAGGATGAAATCCTGGTGTAAAAATACAATGTAAAATAGAAAAGTTAGAATAAATCAGACATTTGAGACTGAAGATGAGGATACTGAAGTGCAGAATATTTTTGCAGGTTTTTGGAAGTGCAGATAAGCTATTGCTTGGTTATTTGGGCTTGGGGTTTTGGAGGGGTTTTCATTTTTTTAAACAAATTGGCTTAATGCCTTGTGCTTGATTTTATAAAGTAGCCAAGCACTGCAGGCTTTTGGCAAATATACTTGCTTGAACAAATGCTTTTGTGTGTTACACTAGTCAGTCTTTGTGTCTGTCATTTTTATCTTCCTCAGTATTTTCACGTAGCTTCAGTGTGTTAATCTTTTATTTCAAGTCTAACTTGGCCTTTATATACCAATGGATTTTGCTAACTTTCCTGGAAGCTATGTTGATTCAATACTTTCATGCTTCTAGGCAAACCTGGTTTCAGTTGAAAAGTTTCTAAATTAAGGGAAATAATATTTGCATGGCACTCATTTACAAGGTGGCACAGTATGTGAAAGAACAGGTGTGAAAAATGAAGTGAATAAATTTGCTTTTGAAACACAAATGGGCATTTCACAGGCTTCTGTCAGGAGAATGTCTTTTCTTAACTGTTCTAAGTATTTAATTTTTCCTTTTAGCTCAGTGTTTTCCTTCAGAAATTAAATTACATAATATTTGACTAACAGTTCTTTGCATGCTTAGTTTTAAATTAAAATTCATAATTAAGCTTAGTATGAAATTATAAGATTTGATTTAATGCTTTCTTCCGGTACCTGAACTAATGTTCACTGCGTTAGAAGGCGCAGTCGTCATTGAGAAGCTTTGTTCTTTTAACAAAAGGTACCAAAAATAAATTCGGTTAGGGTCATAGTGGTTTAGTTTAATACTGTTATGATAATAAGTCCTATAATTACTTTCAGATAGTTCTTCTTCCCCAGAGGACGAGGTTTTTAGTTTTGATGTCTGCTTAAAGCATGAGAATGACAGTAAAATTAATGTCATAACCTTTACAGCCTATTTATCACTTTCTGTGTAATATCCTAAAGGATTTTGTGTAACACCTAAGATAAATGTCTTAGTATGGACAAGCATCAAATTAGGTTAATTGGGTTCAACTGATATTCAGATTCAGTGTATCTATCAGGACACCTGTTTCATATAAAAGACCTGTGAGTATCGTCCTGTGAAAATTGCTTTTAAATTATTACATGTATATGCTCTGCTTTCTTTGGTTGTTAGAGACCAAGTTACAGTGTAGGATTTTTTTCCAGTTTATTTGCTATTTTTGCCTCTTCTGATTGAAAATTAATTTATCCTTTCATTCTGTGGTAACATAAGGAATAGTATAGGCATGATGGAGCTTATTTTATGTCATTAAGATAGATTTTACTTTCTAATTCTGTTCAACTCCACTTCACTTGAAATTCTTGTAATAGATTTCTTTTCATCTCTGAGTAGTCAGCAGCAGATTTCTAGAGAACTGTTTTGAGTTCTGGAGTACTGTGGCTTGAATGATTTTACTTACTGTCCTATGCTAGGGTTACAAAGTAATTAAAACAAATTTTAAGATTATATAGAATTTTAAAAGTTTTGTCATTGGGATAGGCTCTCAGGTGGAGAAGAATTTATGAGAATATAAGATAGAAATAATCGATGTCATCTCCAGTATTTGGAAAGAGCCAGTATTGGACTCAAATATAACCAGGGAAAACTGTAAGAACGTTTGCCTCCTCAGTATTCAGTAAAAGCAGTTGGATATCCTGAATTATTAGTTGGTGACCTAAAATTTGTTCTGAGTGTAAGACTGTAAAACAGGTGGGGCCCTCTTACATAATATAATCCTCCCATACACAGGGAAGGACCATGAAAACCTAAGAAGTGTGACTTCAGAATAATAATTTTGAGAATCTTCATTTGAACATCATTTGTTACATTGTTTTTACAAGAATATGTGTTTCTTTAACCACTTCAGTACATTTTGAAGTGCTGGAAATACTAAAGCAGAAGAAAAACTTTGACTGACTTTGATTCTCTTAAGAGATGTTATTGATCAATACAGTCTTAAAAAAGGATGTGTTACAGTGTAGGTGACACAGAAGTTGTAACCCAACACTAGTTTCTAGAAGTGTTTTGCCATTCCAAAATTACATCAAAGTGATCTGTTCCATTCTCGTATGTTAAGGGAGTTGTCTATATGTTCCCATGGTGTTAAGCTACATTTGGATGAGCTGCCGTGTTTGTGTGCTGGGTCTGACAGCTCAGGGTTAAGTACCACGGACAGAGGCTCTTTGGGGGAGCCTGGGACCTGCTGGTACTCATCAGCAAACCTCTGCCAGGAGGTGCTGGTTGATGTACCAGAGCTGCTTATTTACATATGGCTCAGCGGAGTAGGTACAGGTACCAAAGAGCTTCACTGAGAGGTCTCCTCACAGCAGCCACACTTAATGTTCTTTTATTCTTTGGTGTTGAACTCCTGAAGATGGAATTGGCTTTGCCTCTTTTTTACTTCACTGCTACCTACAGAACCATCTCCTTCCCAGAACCTCACCATGGCTGTTCGAGAGTCAATTGCACGATGATACAGAAATATATTCAAGACTTATTTTGTTTGGGAAGTGCATCAGAATTTGTCCTAACTATTTCTGTATTTAATCAAGACCAATTTTTGGTATTTTGTGTGGGTCTTGGGTGCATGTTTGGCATGTTCTTTACATAAGATTCTCTTGGCTATTAAATTGACTGGGAAAGTAAGCAATCTCTGTATCTGTTTGGCTAGATTTGTTTGTGGGAATGTTGTAGATGTGCACTGGTATGAAAGCCTGGATCTGGGTAAACTCCCAAGAAGTTGTTATGTTAGTCAATAGTCAATATCTTTTACCTTCCCAAAGCCTCCAATTGCATCAGAACAAGAGCTTTATACCCTTTGTGACTTCTTACATGTTAGTGGTGGTCATTTGAACCCCAAACTATTATGCAGCCATTCCAAAAGCTAGGCCGTTTTATGAAAAAGAAAATCTAAGTGGATAATAACACAGTTTTATATTGTCACTATATTCTACTATGTCTTTCTTACCTGACTGTTGAATCACACTACACCAAAGCTTGAAGAACGCACTTGACTGCACTGGAGAGAAATAGCTAATTCTTAAGTTAGCCATGGGTGGCCATTTGATGTAATGCCATTTTGTCAAATGTAGTGCATCAGGTCTTGTTCTAAGTACCAACATCAGATTCATGCAGGATGGCAGTGTAATATTTGGTTCACAAGAACAAATTAATATCTTCACTGTAGTATCCACAGAAGATTCTGCTGATCAGTCAGTTCTGTGGGATCCATGCAGTCACATAGAATCACAGAATGGTTTGGGTTGGAAGGAACCCTTAAGGGCCATCTAGTTCCAAACCTCCTGCCGTGGTCAGGGACACCTTCCACTAGACCAGGCTGCTCAAAGCTGTGTCCAGCTTGGCCTTAAATGCTTCCAGGGATGGGGCATTCACAGCTTCCCTGGGAAACCTGTTCCAGTGCCTCACCACCCTTATAGTAAAAAATTTCTTCCTAATATCTGATCTAAACCTACCGTCTTTCACTTTAAAGCCGTTACCCCTTGTCCTATCTGTATGTGCCCTTGTAAAAAGTCCCTCTCCAGCTTTCCTGCAGGCTGCCTTTAGGTACTGGAAGGTGCTTTAAGGTCTCTCTGGAGCCTTCTTTTCTTCAGATCCCCAGCTCTCTCAGCCTGTCTTCATAGGAGAGGTGTTCCGGCCCTGTGATCAACTTAGTGGTTCTCCTCTGGGAGCCTCTCCAACAGGTCCAACAGGTGTTTAAAGGAAAATGACCGTACATTGTCTGTGATTCTTAAGAATGCATTGTCCCATTGGAAGTCATTACATTCCCTCTTTCCTGGCTTTAACAGGGGGTTTTAATTACAAGAAGTAAGTTAGTAGTGCACAGTGTACTAAGTTAGTAGTGCACAGTATTGAAATATGGAGAGTGCATATAAGAGCCCAAAGAAATGCTTGGTTTAAAACTCTGGTGGTGATTTTGCATGAGGTATGGACATACTGATATCCATTCTGAAATACAGGTCTGGAAACTGTTGCCATCGTCCTGTTAATTTTTTGGTTAGTTTCTGAAAAATTATCAGAGCCTCTAAGTATCTGTATTTCTTTCCAGGAACATTGCCGTAACCATTAAAGGATATAATGCAGAATCCATTAACAATTTCTGCAGGTATAGTATGCTTTCTATACTTCTTTTGGAAATTAGATGCTTGTGATTCAAAATGTGGAAGAAATTTCATCCTTAGTAATTGCTGTATAACTCTTGTCTACTATTCTACTGTAGTACGGTTTTTAAAAAAAAAGCCGTTATACTGCAGCGTTTATCACTTTAAACAATTGCAATATCTAGAATTGTTTTCTTCTTTAGGGCATTGCTAATTACTGTTACCACCTGTAGGTGAAACTTGAAAAGCATAAATCTGCTTCTTGTTTGATTCAGCAGAATTGTGTTCAAGTTTTATTACATTTTTTTAAATCCTCATATATTTGAAAATCATTGCTATATTTGATCCCCATATAATATGGGGTCAAATCTATCTCCAAATTGTGCTACAAGACTAGGGGAAACAAGAAAATAAACATTAACTTAGACCTTTTTTTTTATTTTGAATGCCTTTTCTCCAGCACTCCTATCCTTACTAACATTTTTTGTGTTTAACTCTCTGTTCCATGTTTTGTCTCTTCAAAAGTCGACTTTTGTTTTATATAGTTTTCAGTAGGGTTAGTGTCTTGATTTTTTTCCTTCCATTATTAGTAAGGATCTTAGTGCTGAACTGTGTATTCCCAAGCCTCTAAATGTGTAGCTGTAACTTCAGTTTCCTTTCCCTTTTGATCTGTCACAATGCTGACATTTAAATATGATTTTTAACATGAGTGTCATTTTTAATGATGCTTCTTAAATGTGAGTGAATGTTTGATGGATACAACATCTGCTCTAATGGATCTTTCAGAACCATTGCTGGTTGTCAGTTAAGTTTCCATTGTTAGTACTTATGTTAATTAAGAAAAGCACTATATATTACTTAACTTGAAACCTCGAGCTTTTAGTGTCATGTAAGTTTATACTTTACCTGTTTTTGTGAAGACTGAGTATTTTTACGATGCTGTAATAATTCTGAGGAAGTGGTTCCTGAAGCATGTCATGCAAATTGATGTTAGTTGATGAGTTCTGTGTCTAATGGGACTACTCTTTCAAGGGAGATAGTACTTACTGTTGGGTAAAGCTGTCCACCCCTCAGTGTGCTCTACATCTGTATGCTTGTGACTGAAGTACTTCATTTGAACACTTAAAAGCCTTAATTTAATTTTTCCTTTAAGTAACAGGAATTTGACCCTGGTTACAGTCTTATGTTAAAGCCATTTCTGAATAATAGGAGGAGAATATAGACTGTGAAGCTGTTTGCAAACTTGAAACTGATTAGTTATTTGCTTTGAGGTTTTTTCGAAGGCTTTTTTTTTTCCCCTAAATCAAAATCCATTCCAGTCAGTATTATCCAGTGTTATCAACTTGCACCTGGAGTGAATGGTAGACTTTGGAAGTGAGGGTTCATTTTAGAAGTCATAACTAGATCATGACCCAGAACTATATCAGTGTGAAACGATGATATTCTACAAATATATTAGTATCTATATTTTTTTTACTCTTTTACTTTCATACTTTTTTGTATTTGCATCAAACACCACTTGTTTCTTAAATTTGGCACTTTGAAAATATGGAGGCTATTAGCATTTTATAATGGTTTATGTACATGTCTAACATTGGTGAGTTCCTTACAAATAAAAGGTTTGAAAATAAATGATATTCACAGTAGAACCTATCCATCAGTTACATGCATTATAGCATTTTTGTCAGTGTTTCCATACTTCAAAAGTGCTTGTTATTTTTCATTTAAGTATGGAAGTAATGATTAGTGTAAGTTCTTTGAGTGACAGCATAAACCCTTCACTGCTGTGATTTGTCATGTAAGAGCAGGAGTTCTGTAATTGGATCTGTACTCCTTCAGGACATCTGTATTTTTCTCAATTTAAAATATTTTATAAGAAAGGTGATTATCTCTTATATAACAAGCAATCATAACTCCATGTTCAAATAGATGCACTTTTCTGAATAATGATAAATATCTAACTTCTCAGATTTTATTTTTTCCTAGGAATTATGAAATTATCATTGAAGCATCATATTCTGTCATTCACACTCATGTTAAATATTTACCAGAGCAAGTGATGGGGTTTTTTTACAATGCTCAATAATGACCTAAAATACCAGTGTGCCTCAGTGAACTGAAAAACCTTTGACCTTGTCAGATTTATGAAATGTTTTTTTAAATGACTCTGACATGAAATAATTGTGTATCTTATACAAATATTTTGCGAAATATAAGGCTATCCTGATTTACCTAGGAATTTATTTCATACTTTTTGTCTTTTTTAAGTATACATTGGAGAAGGGTATCACCAGCTGAAGTAATAGTTTTTCTCCTTGAGTATGTTTATTTTAATTTTTTTTTCAATCCATAGGCTTTTTTTTAAAGTTAATGTATAGTTCAGTCATTTTGTATCCATGTTAGTATGGTCATTTGGTGCTGGGAGATCTCAAACTTCAATTAGCCATGTAAATGTGTTTCTTAGCATCAGCTCTCACGTTGCTGGAACCCCTGCTGCCTTTATATCATTAACATAAATGCAGGTGCAAATAGCATTTGTGTACTTTGATAGAAAGCAGTTGGAGACATTTCACTGTGGGACACGACACTTTCAGATTGTGTACATCTGTTCAAATAATGTATCCAAGCCAGTGACATGAATGCAAGGATAAAAACATCTGCCCCTGAGACCACTTGCCATACAGCAGATGCTTACATCTTTATTTATGCAGATGGTTTGTGTGATGAGCTGAGCAGTGATGAAAGCGAGAAAGTTTCACAAAGATTCCGGGGTATTCCTTGGGATGGGAAAATATATTGGTAACAGTGCTTTGCTTTCATATGTCTGCCAAAAGAAGAACATCTATTATAAATACTGGTGCTTCTAGTAACATGGACGTACCATTTAGGACATCAACTAGATTAACACAAAATCACTAAAGGATTTTTTTTTTAATCTCCTGCACAATAATTGTACTGCAGTTATAGAAGATACTGAATAGTCTAATAGGAGTAATTACTTTTAAACAGGCAAGCTCAACTGCTTTGCTTCAGGATGTTCTCAAGTTATAGAAAACATTGAATTGACTGAAAAGTTTGCAGAGGTAGAATGCTTTGAAATACTAACCGAACTCATCACAGAGTGGTTCGGAGGTTGTGTGCGGTGCTGTACAAGATTCCGTGACTTCGTGAATTTTTCAGGACGAGCCATATTAAGCGTTACAAAAACCATTAGAGAAATAGTTTAGCCTGTCTGTTGTTTGAAAAGTACCGTAGGGTAGTCGACGCGAGTTGCAGATCCAAACTGAGCTGGCGCTTGGGGAACAGGAGGTGCCCGGCAGTGGCTTCCCGGCGGCAGCAGGACTCGCCTGGCGCGGCGGTGGCCGGAGGCTGCGGCCGTGGGTGCCCAACTCCCCCTGCTGGACTCGGCACCGAGGGGCTCCTTTGTCTGCCAGCACCCGCCGGACACACGTGAATTTAATTAGAAATGGACTGATATTTCGGCACACATCAAGCTAAGGATATAATCTTTGGCCTACATTCCTGTTGACTGCGCTCCTGTTTCCATTCCCTCGTATGCTGCCACCGTTGCCAGTGTTTGCTGACACAGTATCACCTCTCAGCAGTATATTCGGTAGTTCCTTTACAGCACATCTACTACTTTGTTTAGAGAACCAGTGCTGCCTTTAAACAGCAAAGTGACTAGCAAGCTTAGCAATGCCAATAAGCTTTGCAAATAATTGTAATTATGCACAGGGGGAGGAAAACCAGTCAGATACTGTAATTTAAATTGTTTTCTACTACATGCTACTGTCAGTAAGACCTAGCTATGTTTGGGTTCAGCAGCAAGTGATAATTTTATATGTTCTGAAAACTAATGTCTGCCTAGCCAGGAGATGTATTTGAGAAGATGTTTTAATTTTCCTGTGCTATACAGGACCATGTCTGTATTTGAAAAAATATACGTACCTATTTGAAGTACTGTAGAGATTCTCTAATCTTTATTTTTGTTTTAATCTTCAGTGGAATTAACTACAGGTGGCAATGTTTTGCATACCTCAGCCAGAGCTGGAGAGTCTTTTTCTGAAGACATCTGGGTCATGAAGAAAGAAAAGGGGGCACAGCTAGAGCAAACAGAAACCTTGGACAGAGATTCCCCATTCAAAACTTACACCACTTAGGTAATTTTCAAGAGAAATGAGCTATTTACAAAATCCCTCAGGAAATACCAACTATCCTTGAAGTTCAACAATTGTTCTGGCCCTTTCTTTGGGGAGTGATAAACTGTGTATAGTTCATAACAGAAGACTCAAAACAGGCCAGGCCAAGCCAGACAGTCTTCTGATTCTCTGCTCATCTTGAATGAGAGAGCACTTTCTGAGGTTCGTACTATGGGTTTTTAATGCCTCAGGTAAAATGTATTTGCTCTATTGAGCCAAAGTGGCAAATTAATTGTTTTCTCTTGCATGCAGTCTTTCTTTAGAAAGAAGTGCTCTGATTTTCACCAAAAACCAAAAAGTGGTACTCTATGGAAGGAATAACACTTCTGCTCTTCTGTTGTGCTCTCTAATTGCACATCAGTATTTGCAAAAAAATTAATTTGGGGAGTAAGAAGCATAATTTTCTTACTGCAATAAGACATATGTGTTTTCTGTCCTAAGGAGGGTAGAGATGTAGATAGGTTCTCTTCTTTGAAAGAAGAGCAAAAATCTAATCAGAAAATATTTTATGATTTATTCATAAAATGTTTCTACTTGACCTTTTTGTGCTGCATAGTTTCTGAAGAATTCTGCCATCATTTTTTTAGCAGACTTGGTCATTATTGTTTCCTGCACTTAAGAAAAAATAAGTCTATTAATTACCACTTACATTAGGCATATTGAGATACCGTCCAGGTTGATTTGATCAACACACCCTTTAGAAGTGACTTTACGCTGACATTGACTTTACAGTGGATGAATTACTGTTTAGGTCCATATCTTTCCTGAAGCTCACTAAAAGAAATTTCAACTGGCAACTCTCCCAGGAAATAATTTTTAAAAATCCAATTACAAGTGTTTATCCCCACCTTCTAAAGTACCTAATTTATATTTGCAACGCTATTGGAGGGTTATGAATTACGAGTTTATGACCAGTACTTCTATCACCTCCTTTCAGCTGTTTTCTGAACAATTAGTTCCCCCAAGTGGCTGCATCACTGCAGCCTTGCTTTGCAAGTCTTAGGGGATTGTGTCCTCTATGGAACAGAATGACTGGACAAAACCAAAACCAAAGAAGATAACCACCATATTTGCATTCTTCTCCGTTGCATTCTCTCAGGGCTGCATGGTTTCTAGATAATGCCCACTTGAAAGTTGCCGTATTTGGTTGCTGAAACTAGCAGAGGCATATAGAAGCTGAAACACAGTCTTTGATGATATATCAAACAATGTCTCTTAGACAGAAGTTCCAGGCTTAAATAGAAATTAAATTTAATAGCGATTTGTGTGGTCGCAGAGACCAGACACCATCTTGAGCCCATAGATTTATCTACATAAACCTCATTCCTAAGTTCTCTTAGTGCCATAGTGGGAAAAGTCTGTGTGTGATTTCAGCTGTAAAGGTGGAAAAAGTTATTAGTAATTACAGACGCTTTATGTCTAGCTCTCTTTATGTCAGTTTTCTTGATATGAAAATATTTTGATCTGCTTAAGACCTATTAATTTTGTTGACCTTAATAAGAAATGAGTAGCTTATAACTTGAAAGACTGTCCCTTCAAAAAAATTGGAAAGGTTTTAAAGTTCACAAACACTGCATGAGAGGTGTTAAGAGAGCATGTAGATCTGCTAATAAATGTATTCTAAATCCGTAGCAAAAGTGTCTAAAAATCTCTTACGTATATATGTTCTGTCTCTTAGGAAGGACTTTAAAGACTTTCTTCCTTTATACAGTAACACAAAAAAGGCTTTTTTAATAGGAGGTTGCATTAAGCCTTGCATTGCCCACATTTTATATAGGATGTTATTTTTGAATATTGATTTACCTGTGTGGCTAATACATCTGATGTTACAACTCAAAAAGGTTACCTCAAAGCTGTTGGCCACTTGTTAGTCCCTATAGAAGTAGTATTTCATACATATTTTAAAAGTTACTTGCATCAGGACAGTGCAGAGATCTATGAAATCTAAATCTATTAGAAATCAAAAATTACCTCCTTGTGTATTATTGTTGCTAATGCTGATAATGTAGTGACTAAATGCATTGATATCTTGATGTATTAACTTTCGTTTAACAAGTCTCCTTTTGTATGGGTATTGTTTTATGTTGCACTTTTCTCTGGGGGCAGAGATACTGAAACCAAGATGCTGGTGAGATTGATTGGCAGATCATAGTAAAAATTGCTTTCTTGTATCTAGTCTGAATCTACCTTCTTTTAGTTTAAAACCACTGTGCTTTGTCCTGTTTCTACAGGCACAGTAAGAAAGTCTGTCACTGTCTTGTCTTAAGCCCCCTTCAAGTACTAAAAAGCCGCAATAAGGTCTTCTTGGAGCTTCCTCCAGGCTAAACAACCCCACCTCTCTCAGCCTTTCCTCATAGAAGAGGTGTTCCATCCTTCTAATGATTTTTGTGCCCCTCTTCTGAGCCTGCTCCAACAGGTCCATGTGTTTCATGTGCCGAGGACCCCAGAGCAGGATACATGTGGGGTCTCACGAGAGTGGAATAGAGGGAAAGAATCCCCCTCGACCTCCTGCCCACGCTGCTTTTGATGTGGCCCAGGACACGATGGGCTTTCTGGACTGCGAGTGCTCATTACCAGCTCATACTCAGTTTTGCGTCCACAAGTACCCCCAAGTTCTCGGCAGAGCTGCTTTGAATCACTTTATCCCCCAGCCTGTATTGATACCAGGGACTGTCCTGATCATGTGCAGGAACTCATGAGATTCCTGTGGGCCACCTTATTGATCTTGTTTGGGTCCCTCAGGCATCCCCTCCTTCAGGCGTGTCAACTGCACCGCTCAACTTGGTTTTGCCTGCAAACTTGCTGAGGGTGCACTCAATCCAATCCCATTGTCTCTGTCATTGATGAAGATATTAAACAACACCGATCCTAGTACAGACCCCTAAGGGACACCACTTATCCCTGATCTCCATAGGGACATCGAGCTGTTCATCACTACCCTCTGGCTGCAACTGGCCTGCCCCTTCCTTATCCATTCCATAGACCATCTATCAAATCTGTACTTCTCCAAATCAGAGAACAGGATGTTGAGGAGGAACATATCAAAGGCCTCACAGAAGTCTAGATAGATGACAGCACAATAATGAAGCAACTGCTATGTATACTTTCAAACAACAGAGAAAAGCAATTCTGGAAATTGATAAAGTGGTGTAATCTTTTTTTTCATAAGTTGTGTTAGATCTGTGCAAACTTTGGCTTATGTCATTATATGATCAATAGTGCATTAAGGATGTTTCAAGCAAAACCAGAAGACTGAATTAGGCAGGAAACTGAAGAACGTCCCTAAATGATCCTTGTGGGTCCCTTCCAACTTGGCGTGATTCTGTGATTCTGTGAAATATGAACTATGTACCCATGGTCGTGGATTACTGTATGACTTATCTCTGCAAGGTGACAGTTTATGCCAAAAATAGTTTTAGCTTATTCCCACACTAAAAAAATGTCACTAGAAATTTTAATGTTGAACATCTGCTTCAATGGAGTCCAGTTAATGTAAAAAAAAATTTTTTATTGTGTACCTTTGTTATTGTAATGTGTTCTTCTGCTAAGAGGAGTCTTTTGGAGACCATTTAAGGAATCCAGGAAGTATCCCACTGCTCACAGAGTTTCTTGAAATGCACTATAATCCTAATCCCTCAAGATAATAAACTTGCACAGACTGTAAAATAGAGAAGACCTTTCTAAATTATAAAATACTTAGTGCACAACTAGCAAATCGCATTTATGCTCAAATCAGAATTAATTATCTATAGCTTCAAAGAGGTCTAATATTCCCGTCTAGAATTTTAACACTGATCTTGTTCCTCCTGTAGGTTACAAGAATAAATTTTCTAAGTGTATTTGCACATTCTATAGCTTAGTGTTTGTGTGAATAATGTACTGTGATTTTCCAATCTCACATTAGACTGCTGTTATATTGTTTATTTTTCTAAACTAGTTTAAATTGCACAAAAGCGCTCTTATGCAAACATAATTATATTACTCTCTGAAAAATCAAGTACTAAAAAGGTAAGAAATGTGATTCTCCCTTTGACTTGAATGCTTTTCCTTTCCAAATCACATGTAATAGTAATGTTGGTTACCTGTCTTAAGTCTGTGTGTAATTCCCATATCCCACCCTGACTCTTTGGCCTGGACACTTTTCAGGTCTCATTTCTAGTCCTCTTGTCCTTTTTCTGCTTGCCCTGTGTATATCCGTGTTTCTCTTCCACACTGTCAGTTCTGCAGTTCAGAGATAAGGAGAGGCCATTTCCTTGTTCCAGCTTGGGTGTTTGGACCTAAAACTATAGCTCAGGGAAAATCCAGCCCAGCTTGAAGCAGAGGCACATTCAATAGAATGTAATCATTGGAAAAATTAGCTGCTTAAAGTATCTATTGAACATGTGCCCAGGGATTACAACTTTGCCAAATGTTGGCAGCTTTTCACAGACCAGAGAGACATTGCTGTGTCACACATCAAGGTCTTTACCTAATGCACAGATGTGTTACTAGATTCTTTTTTTTAATTTATTTTTTTTAAATGCAGACATACCTGGCAATGGCTGGCATTTCCTGTTGAAATTAATTTTAGAAAATTATCTGATGCAAATACGCAGAACAGAGCATTCCACCCAAGTAGTTATTATTAGAAAAGGTAGAAACAACTGCAAATTAATTGCTGTAATGTATGGAGTTGGACATTCATGGTTTATAGGCTTTATTACCAATCTTATTTTGTATAGGTGTGTGGCAAAACTAGTTTTGAACATAGAAGGCCAAATTCTGTTTTCTAGAATATCTGCAGTTCCATTGATTTATATGGAATTATGGCAATTAGCATAGAAATTATTTATGGCAATGTAAATTAGCATAGAATTTAACCCCTGTATTTAAAACCCTCACTAAAGCTACTGAACCTTCACTTTTCTGAGCTTTTTATTTTGCTGCTGTTGACTGTCTGCCATGACACTGAAACTAAACCATCCCATCTGTTTGCCACGTTAACCAGCTTTACTCAATTATTAAGCTATCACCTTGTATTTGGCATGTAATATATTGGATTTTAGAACATATTTTGAGGAGAGAAAAATGGCAAAGAGCAAGAAGCAGTAGCTTTTCTAATGCATTAACTGGAAGTTAATGTTTTATATTGTCATTTTATATTGTCTTTTTCTGGGGTTTGTTGGTTTTGGGGGTTGTTTGGTTCTTTTTTTTTGTCCTGGAATCTATTTATAACTGACTGAAGCACTTTTGCAGGTGGTGGTTTTTTGCATGCTAATCCTGCAGAGAAACATTGTGTCCAACAAAGTATGCTGGGTCAGCAAAAGCAAGAAACTTGTGCTGGAAAGACAGTATCCACAGGTATTTAGTGTGTATGGAGATTTGGCAAAATGAATGATTAACTGTCATTGGCAGAAAAAGATCTAGTGTTGTCTGTTAGAAAGTTGTGAATTTTTTTCTTTCCCATAGAACAGATTCTTCCTTTCAAAGTCAGCAAAAGACTCAGCAATATAAATGTGCATTTAATAAAATATTTCAATAACCTTCCTTATCTATATTTTGTCTTTTCCTTTAAAACAAGGTGATCTTTTTTTGTGTTATTTGCCTTTCATTTGTCGATTCATACACAATTAAATGGATACCTGCACAACTGAGGTGGACCTACAGGATTATTAAAAAAAATTAACACTGTTACCCAGTGGTTTGTGGCATTTTGGTGGTTATGTTTAAAATAGACCAGATAGTGGTGAAAATTAAATTTCTTCTGATGCTTTCTAGAGTGTCTGAGTTCAGCAATGTTACGTGCTTTAGAGAGAAAACAAACTGAAGAAAGGACAGAAGTAAGGCAGATCAGACTGGAGTAGACTAGACTTGCATTACTTAGGAAGGAAGGGGAACCGTTGAGGAAGAGCAGCCCCATGGAAGACTCCCTTTCCTCTGGCAGACTCTTCCCAGCATGGCTATATCGGAGAATTGGATGCGTCATTGATTTTTCTGTTGGTGTGTCACTGTCCACTCCTATACAAGTTTAAGGTTATTTAGAAGGGATGAAAGTTTCTGAGTGATTTGATACTTGCAGGTCCTATCATAGTAACCATTAATCTTTAACAGAGACTTTTAAAGTAAATGGGTTGAATTGCATTTGATTTAGCCTTGTGCTTAATTATTTAAAAGTGTGTACCTGTTGCCCCAAATCCACACCCGTCTGAAAGACTGAGGACACAGCAATTAAAAATAAGCTTCATGTCCTTCAGATATTAATGCTAATCTTTTCATTCTAGAGAAAGTATAAAAATCATTGCTTTTCAGTGAAGGACCTGTAGAGTGACTTGAAGAAAGAATGCTGTCCAAAACCAAAGGCCATCTTCACAAATGCCGTTGCAGAGCCTCCCTTAACTGAAACTTCCCCTTCTTAGGTGCATGAGGCCATGGAATTGCATAGGCACAAAGGCCTTTCCTCAGGTCACAGCTGTCAAGTCAAAGTGAGTCCTTTGAATCAGAGACAGAAAAACTTTGGGAGAAGTGGAATGTCCCTGAAAAATGCGTATGAAATTTCCAAGCAGCCTTTCCACTAGCCAGACAGCCAGAGCATATCCAAGTCCTCCAGTGTGGTGAAGACATGAATTACTGTAGGGCTGTCTTTGTGCAAAGGAAATTGTTGAAACTTTTCACCAGCTGTAAATGGCAAGCATAATTTTGGTCGCTGACGATACTTGCACGCTCTGGGTGGGGTCAGTAGAACCTTCAGTCTGTGAATTAACTGGCTGCTTTGTCATGATCCAAGATGTTAAATAGTCTTCCACCAGTTCTTCCAATTAGCTTTCCCAGTCTGCTCGCAAAATCATAAACAAGTCTGAAGGATATCCTACAGCTAGTCTGCATCTAACCCTTCCCTATATTTAGGCACTGGCTAAGCAACTTAACTGCAGTAGCTGTGTTGGATGAGAGGGAAATGAACTCAAAGAGTTGAGTATCCTTTGCTTACTCAAAGCACTGTGATGAATATTCTGCACTAAACTGTCTAATGTAAACTTTGGGGGAAAAAAAAAAAGTTATATTGCAGGCTGATACCAGACAGCTTGCCTGGAAGATGTCTTGTGATAAAATTACACCAGTTGGAAAAAAGGTGTATAAAAACCCCTTCTCAAACAGTTACGTTGATGCTTAGTATTGTGTTAGCTGCATAAGAAGGATATTGATCTAAACAGACCTTGTTTTAAAGAGTATTTTGTGGTTGATATTCATGAAGGTCTTGGCTTCTAGAGCAGTATTTTCTTGTGGAATACTGAGAAAATATGTGGAGATACTCTCTTTATAGAAAAGTGATTCTACTGATTAATTTTACAGTAAGCAAGTCAATGCATTTGAGAAACATGTGGTTCTTTTTAAAGCTAGTGCCGTACATTATTTCTACAAATATTTCCTCCTAACCTCAAATTAACCTTTATTTTGTGGTGCTTTGACTGCCTTTGGGCACCTTTGTAGAAGTGGCATGTCCAGAACAAAACATCTGCCTTTTCCTGTTACCATTGGTTGGGGAGCAGATGCCCTGTAACATCGAGTAGCACAGGTGTGCTGGCTTTCCTAAAAATTTTATGTAAATCAATGAATGAAATTTTGAAATACAAAGAGAGAGGAACAAACCAAATGGGAGAGAGAATGGAAACAGTTTCATGTTGAATATAGTGGCAAACTGAATAGCTGCTGGTTTGGAGAAAGTCTTTATTATAAGCGTATGGAAAGCGCAATCTGGAAAAATAAGAACTGACTCTGTCCCTAAAAGGAAAGGACATTTGTTCTGTCATCTGCTGTATTTAAGCTATACTATTTGACCTGTAACTACCATTGAAGTTCAGGGCTAGTTTTAGTGATTGCAATAGTTTACATC
Source organism: Pipra filicauda (assembly GCF_003945595.2). NCBI lineage: Eukaryota > Metazoa > Chordata > Aves > Passeriformes > Pipridae > Pipra > Pipra filicauda. The sequence continues at coordinate 3,326,690 of NW_024104310.1, forward strand.
ATTTTATTGTTCTTCTCAGAGGTTCTTAAAAGTGTTTACTCAAAAGCAGCAACAAGAAGATACCCTGCAGGAATCAAATAATCATCTGAATAGTAATAGCAATCTTAGCAGCTGAAGATGTAAAGTTTTCTATATACTTAGTGACTGTAGATTGTAAAAAAAAAAAAAAAAAAAAAAAAAAGAGAATAAAAAGAGCTGTGGGGAAACAACTGTGCCATGTTTCATTTTTTTCCAGGTTTCACAAACTCTGTAGGCCTGGACTTATCCCTGTGTACAGGGATCTCTATATTTGTGTAGGATTTCCATAGGTACAGTAACCCAGTCTGCACAGAATGTCTAGAAATATAGAATATCTCTACAGACATTGAGCAGAAAGTTTTGGTGGTGCCCAGTAGTTTCACTTAATTGGAGGATAAAGAAGGTACATAATGGACTTGGGGTTTGATGCTGTAGATGGCAATAAAAGGATCAAAGGCTTATGCCCTGCGTAGTTATTGCTCTATGAATCTGCTGTGGATCGAAGAGTTTTGATAAGCATCAGACTTACTGTGTATGAACTGTACAGTTTATAATTGATTGTTCAGTGAATCCTCTGTGTCCTGAAGGCAGTGGATTTACTGCACATGTGCATACCATGAGCACGCATGTATATCTGTCCAGGAGTTCTGGTCATGAAACAGGATATGTCTGTAACTTTCAGTGCATGTTGCAAAGCGTGTGACGTCTGAGAAGAGCATCCAGGGTTAAGATGATAAACTTTCTGGAGTTGCCAGTGTTTTTTAGTAATTCACAGTTACCTTTTTAAGTCCAGAACCATATATAAATGCATTTTTAATACAAGTCTTTAAAATGGCAGGGAATAGAAATTTTCCTATGGAATTACCTTACTGCAATATTACAAGGTTCCAGCATGTACTGTTATGTATTCTATTCTAATGTGATTCCTCCCTCAAAGTGATTTTTGCCTTCCCAAGGTGCCTTACTGCTTGGGATCTTTGTAGCTGAATTTTCAATGGTCAAGATTGTTGGGATCTTTCAAGAAAATGTTTGAATAACTTACTACAGTAGTTCTATTAAGCATTAATGGCACATAAGCAATATTTGTGATTGGATATTTAACAATAGTACATCTTCTTTCAAGTCTTCTTTGATTTTATTATATATTATTTACATGGTTTATAGCAGTTATTTTTTAAGACTTCATCAGGCAAACTGTGGTCTTTATCTGATAAAACCCACAAATTCTAAACATTACAGAAATTTTGAAAGATAGCATGATTCTGTTTGAGAGATATGAACAGAGTAGGTGCTCAGAAAAGTTCTGTGTCCTGTCCCTGTTCTTCCAACTGAGTATTGCCAGCATGCTAGTCCAGCTTTTCAAGGGCTGAAGAGGTTTATGGGGGTATTTGTTCTGAAATGCCATGTAGCTTCTAACCTAGAATGAAACATCCATTTAAGAGGTTTTTTTTTTTTTGCATATCTGTGTTCAAGCACATTACTTGAGGCAATGCTTTTGTTTTGTCCACGAAACTTTTTCAATAATAAATTTAACATGGTGGCCTTTTAAATGCCAAAATATTTTTAGTAAGTTTGTGTGTAATATCCTTGTGTAAGTTTGTGTGTAATGTAGTATCCTTTGTAAGCAGTTTTAGTTTTGAGACAGTAAAAAGAAATACTATATTTCATATTACAGCTTTGTTGTGTTGTTTTTACAGATAAACACAAACCCCCTTTGGATATAATACAAAGTTTTCAGAAGAAAAGTCAGTTTAGGACCATTGCTCCAAAAATGGCACCAAAAATTTTAACACCTGGAGTGGTTTCTTGTCTTCAGTCTTCTTTGCCTGAGCCAAACACACCGATTTCAGCTGCAGGTTCTAAACCACTGGTGGTACCAGCTCAGAACTACACTGTCATGCAGGTGGCTGGTCAGAAGGGGACATTTTCCCTGCTGGCTGTGCCGTATGTTGCTCCTGCTTTAACACAGCAAGCCCAGCAGTCAAATGTGACCCCCTCTGAAAACCTAAAGCTGCCTATCCCTAGGTACCAGTCTGTAAGGAATAAATTGCTAGGTGACAAAAAATTGGCGAAAATCTCTGGTTTGGGTGCACATAAGAAGATTCCTACGAAAGCATTGGTCTCATCACAGACTCCCCCTGTGACTACTGTAACTGAAGACTGTCCTGAAACTCACTCTAGTTCAGATTCAACTGAGCAAGCAACGCTGACAGACTGTGACTCATCCGAAATTGCAGTTGCCACAGTAGTAAATAAAAGCAACTGTGTGGAATCTGGACCTCCTTTAATGAACAAAACTGAAATTGCTAACAATAAGATTTCTGTACCGTCTGTAGTTAAAGACTCTTTATCCAAGCCAGCAAGTACAATTAATCCCCCGAAACTAAGTCTGCGCTCTGTGAAGACAGCATCGGAAACCACAAGAAAGTCAGTCATGACATGTGAGAAACGAAAGGAAAAACCCACAAATTCTGCAAATCCTGTTGCTGTCTTGTCACCAGCAGTTCTTGGCAGCACAATACAGATGAATCCATCAGCACCAAAAGGAAAACTTCCTATTTTGCCTTACTCAAGGATGAAAAATTCACTGTTTTGTAAATCTAAGCAGAATATTAATGTTATGGATGTATCTGATCCTTCACTAAGATCTGAATGTGAAAAGACACCAGCTTTGACAAAAACCAAAGCATTTGATAAGCAATTAGCTATGTCATCTACACAAGTCCCCAAACAAACTGTTCTAGAAAACACCTTCTCTCCATCCAGTGAAGTGGATGTCGACAGTCTTAAAAAATTGAACAGTGCAGCCTCTAAAAAAAGAGGCAGGAAAAGAAGAGCCTCAGATGATTTATTGGCTTTTCAGACCAAGCGAAGGAAATGCATCATTAATAAGTTTAGAGAAGGAAGAGAGAGGGAGAAGGTTGATATTCAGACACCTGAAGACAAAAAAGCAGAAGCAGTGAAAAAATACCGTAGTATTAGACCGAAGCCGGTGGTAGTTGTGCAGACCTTCACACCACTGACTTCTCCAGCAACAGCAGAGACACCACCTCGTGTCCATTCAGAGCAAGCTATTCCTTTAAATGGTTCACTTGCCAGCAAATATTTGAGTTACAAGCAAAGTGATGCTACATCAGCTAAATCAAGTGATTCAAGTAGAAATGCGTGTTCAGCCACACCTAAGCCACTGCACAGATGTCCTGTTTGTAACTATACCTTCCAGTTCAAACACCATCTCCAGGACCACATGAACTCACACACGAAGAAACGGCCCTACAGCTGTCGGATTTGCCGGAAAGCGTATATCCATTCTGGGAGGCTCAGCACGCATATGAAGCTTCATCACAATGAAAGCAAACCCAAAAAGCTGGTGTGCTGTGAATTCTGTGCTAAAGTTTTTGGCCATGCAAAAGTGTATTTTGGCCACCTCAGAGAAGTCCACAGGGTTGTTATCAGCACTGAGCCCCCTCCTAGCGAGCAACAGATGCAAGATGCTTTAAAGAAGAGAGACACGAATATAAAAGAGACAGAAGAAGCTACAGAGAGGTGAGCATTTTCACTAATTAAATGCTAGGGGAAACAGGATTTCAAGTTGTCAGTGGAAATTCATAAACATCACCATTAGGAAAATTGTTGCTTCCCCTCCTGCCAAGTGAGATTCCTAATGGTTTAAATATTGTCCTTGAATCTAGTCAATACATTAGACCATCCAGTATATTTTAGCTGATTTATTGGCTATAAATCATTACTGACACTTGAATATCCAAAGTAATTTTGCATATATTCTAGTAATATTGCCATTTATTGGTTAATACTCTGTTAATCTGCACTGTCTTCTGTCCTACCTGTTTCGGGGGTTTCCCTAAAAGACAAGTGAACCAACTGCAGTAAGCAAGAAGTGATTCATATTTCATTATTAGCTTATAGTTTGTTTTCCCTCCTAAATGTCATTATCCCATTTCATTCTATGGAGTGTTGTGAGCTAATCCATCTTGTGTGTTGATTACTGCTGCTTTTGCCATCGCTCAAACAAGTAGAAAAGTTAATATTTACCATATTAGGATGGATAGAACCTTCTTTTACCACTGCATTGTGATTTTGGGGTGAAATTTCTTGACACAATATAAATGTTGGCTTTTTTGTTTGTTCCACTGTGCATTTACTTTAACCGAAGAACATTCAGGCCTTTGATGTGACTCCTCACTGCAACACTGCATTTTAATTTTACTCGTTTTACTTTGCATAGCTTCACTCTCTGGGGCATCAGTTAGAAATGTTTAATATCTTGAGCCTAAGAAACACCAGCACTTTTCTGTCAGTCTTACTAGTCATCACAAAGTGAATCATTCAGTTTATCTGTTTTACTGGGTAATCTCTCTAATGTGTATAAATACAGTATTATCCTTTTCCTAGATGTTCTGAGAAGATTTCTGAGGAGATCTTGTTTTGATTGGCTTAGGTTACCAGGGACTGTGTATCCTTTATACTGCAGAGCTGTCCTGAGTCAGGGAGAGGGACTATCTAATTGTGAATTAGGTATTCAGACTTTTAAAACCATGTTACAGACTTTTAGAAAAAAAAAGCAAGAAACTTTGAAGTTTCATTGTTTCCATCTTGGAAAGGGAGGTGGGACATGTGTTTTTGCCTTAAATTGACCTTAGAACACTCACTGTAAACAAAGAAGTTTCTCTTAGTAGTACACTACAGGTAATAGTCATTTTCACTTTTCCAGCACAGCACTAGAAGTATTTGGATTGATCTCACTGAATCAGAACTTTAAAAACAGTTATCAACCTTTTATTAAAAGGCTAATGTTGTTAAAAGGTTATTTCTACCAAGGCTAATTTTGGAGGCAATTCCAAAACTCAGAAGTGTCAAATAACATTTGGTTTCAGTTGCTTCCTAAACAACCTTACTATTATTTTCTTTCTTTTTTTTTTCCTCTCTTCCAAATGAATTAGATACTGTAAACACAATGCTTATTTTTAATTAAAAGTGTTTTATGACTGTCATCTCTTCTTGGAACTTATGACAGAAACCGCCATCCCTCTTCTGTGCCTGACTAATACTGAAATAGTTTGTATTTCCTTTCTTTTTAACAGGGGAAATAAGTGCAATCTTGAGGACCTATTTCATAACCCGGGAGGAGTGAAAATACAAGTCAAATGTGGCCGATGCCAGTTTATTGCACAGTCTTTTGGTGAAATGAAGTTCCACTTACTGTGCTGTCATGGAGAAGAGATTCAGGGAAGGGTAAAGGAGGGGGGTTTGCAAGGAAATAAAGGAGCAAAAGGGGAACTGATCAAACATACAACCCACTTCTGGAAACAGCACAACGAGAGAAGACATTTAGCAAAATGCAGTGCCCGTGAGGAGGAGCTTTATACTTTTCCAAAACTGAAAAGACAGATATACTTTCAACATCAAAATAATGTCAATATTTTACCAAAAGGCGAAGTGACTCAGGCAAGAAGTGGTGAAACCACCAAGGAGATGCAAAATATGGGGTTTGGTACAGCAAGCAAGAAAATGGAATTTTGGTCTAAAGCAGGCTATAACTGCATTTTATGCAAACAGCTATTTGGAAAAAAAGAGGATCTTTTTAGTCATTGGCAGAGTCATCATAATTGTGAAGACCCTTCCACTTTATGGACAATTTTTAGTTTAGTATCAAAAGAAGGGATTATTGAATTTTCTAATAATGGTGAATATTGAAGCTCAATTCTGCAATGCTATGAACAACATCAACTACCTTAGCAAATTTTTTAGGTTTTTTTCACTGTTTTGCTAAACTAACTCAACAGAAGTATCACTTCAAAGTTTTGTTGGGTGGGTTTGTTGGGTTTTTTTTAAAGTTATGCTAATCTTTATTTTGGTGAATAGAAAATATATTTATTCAGTGTCATTCCAGATGGGTACTTGGAAGCTGATTGTGAAACACTGTACTTAATATTTGTGTTTAAGGAACTTCATAGCAGCAAATACCCAATACTAATGGTTAACATCAAAGAAAAAGATTTTAGAGTTAAATTATACTGTACACACAGAAATAAATCAATTTATATGAAGCAATCTTAATCTTGAATGAAATTACAAAACCCACTGTAAGTGTAATTTCAGTCCCAATCGTACTTCCAAACTTTGTGATAAATACATGTTTCCCTGCAGTTCTGTTGGACACTTGTGCATACATGCAGCTGGCATTCAAGAGTTTTATGATCTGTAATTTCAGAACTTTTCATTCTGGTTTCCTTGATTTCAGTGTCTTCAGCCATGTTTATTGCTTGCAGGCCTTTTTGTTGTTAAATTCCGTCCTGGAAATAGCAAAGATTTTGTATTTTATAAATAAAAACTCTACATACATTTATTTGCCGGTAGCTTTTTGGGTTGAAGATGAATTATTTGCTGGCCATCAAGTTGAAGCTCTCCAGGCTGGACTGCTTTATGAAAAAGAACAAGTTTGTTTTAAAAGTAGTGATCTGAATTGGTTACTTGTGGGAAGTCTGACATTCTGCAATAGCCTGCATGTCTCACAGTGGACTTTTAGTGTATTCCTTGCACCTCCAGTCACAGCAACACCACTGCCAACACTGTTAGCACTCTGCCTTTAACACTCTTGCTGTATCACTTCTGTACCTCTACAGCTGACCCAGTCTCTGGCTCTAAAGGGAAATTGTTCCTTCACTTGTAAATCTGTGGCAACTTGTGTTGCCAGATTTGCTGTACTGGAGGAACTGTGTGCAACACCTTAACCTTCCAATATCAGGAGCTGGTAACCATTCCCTTACCAGGGAGCAAAGCTGTGGCAGCCTGTGGCAGAGGAGCAGTGCATCCTGTGATCCCTGGCAGCAGGGCAGGCAGGGGTAGGGACCATTGCAGCACATCTCCAAGGGGGCAAGTCTGGTCAGGCTGTAAGGGATGGCGTTCTGGAGCTCAGTTTTGACAAAAAGGTCATTGAAACCATTGAATCTAGTTTGAAATTGGTGTTTAAACTGCTGTTACTCAAAGCCTTATGTACCACTGAATTATTTTGGGAGTAATAAAGGAGGCAGTCTAAGAAATCACTACATCACTGTTCAACGGAAGTCAGAGCACATTAGAGGGCAAGCTGAAAAATACACCAGTACTGTCCCTACAGTACTACTCTGTTCATCTCTGTGGTCAGCCATAATTGAGGGTTTGCAATGATGAAAGAGTCATTCTTAAAATGTCCTGGGTTGCCTCTCACTGTTTTGCAAAAATTATGGTGATGAGAACATGAAAAGAGATCTAAAAATGTTGGACTTTCTGAATAGGATTCCAGAAGCTGTTGTAATACTTTGTGTATGTGTTTTGTTTTTAAACAAGAAAGGCAATTTTGATGAGCTAATAGTTTTGAATGCAATTTTTTGTTTCATGGTGCTTTGCCCTGGAGATGAACTATAGGGCAGGAGCCAAGTATAATAAAAGAGAGAAAGAAAATACTCATAGAACTATACAGGTGCTTGGTAAGGTGGAAGAATCCCTGTGGATTCTCAAAACTTCCTTCCTACTATATGTTGTTTTAATACATATTTGTGCTGTTTCTTTGCTTTTGTATATTTGTTTTTTGTGCTGAATTACTGTAAAATACTACTTGTTCTTGACACACCCATTTTCAATGCCTACAATATATTCATGTTTATTTTCATGGGCACTTTTGGAAAGGAGTAGTTAATTTTAAAGTCAGTGTTTGGTATCAAACTGAAGCCATATTTAACTTAGTAGACTGTGTTGCATTTAGAAGCATTTTTTACCCCCCCCAACTTTAAAATCAAATTGAAGTTAAATCCTTCAACTTTAAAAATCAAATAACATGGTGTTTTCGCTGAAACAGAAATGTGAGAACAATGCCTCCTTCCCCTATAGTTATACTATATCAAAGGGAAGTTCATTCCCTCAACATGCATTTTAAGAGTTGGGAAAAAAACCCCAAACATTTAAAAGATTTGATCGTGTTCTTTATTTAGAATTAACATCAAATCACCTTTCTTGCATAATCACATGTCCCGTGGTATAGTTAAAATGAGCTGACATGAATGCAGTGCTGAGACAGAGTCCCTCCTGTTCAGGAACAGCACCAGTGATGGCAGAGTTGTCCTTTAAAAATATTTTCAAAAAGTAATTATTAAAAACAGTGGTGCATCAGAGCCAGTGATGTAGATGAGTTGTTTGGTCGTGGTCATCAGGCAAGAGGAGTCAGTGCCTTTCAGTGAGAAGGAGGTGCAGTGGGGAGGGGAGGAGAGGAAGGGCTTTGAGAAGAGGGAGTCAGTTGCATTTTTTTAATAGAAATTTTCATGTACAGTTCTTTTCATCATGTTTTTGTGCTCCTTTCCCTTTCTGTAGTCCAGGCAAAATGGTAAAGGTCTCAACTTTCAGCAGTTTAAAGCCTGAAAACATGTTTTAAAGCATGGTTCTAAGCCACTTCTCAGTGTCCTCATAAATGTTTAAAATTAGAAGCTTTTTACTGAGCCTGAAAGCATTCTTATGTTTCAGGCTATTAAGATTATAGTAGAGTATGAAAGGTTGGGATTTTTGAAAATAGCTTTGCATTAAATACAGATGTGTCCTTTGTTTAAGATGTGTTTGTTTTGCATTTTTGTTCATTTTGATAACATTTGGAGGTAGGAAGTGAGCCTTTATAGACAACGACATTAAGTAGTGCATGTTTGCTGTTCAGCAGAAGGGTTATTATGAATACAGTTTGCTGTTTACCTTGAAGCTGGACAAGTTAACATCTGGTTTTGCACATAAATTATGTTTTTAAATTGTTAAACCGAATGTTATTGTTTTTGTAGCTGTAGTTTTGTTCCCCCCTGATTTTTCATCAAATCTCTATTTCAGCTTCACTGTTTGACTTTAAAGCTGTTCCTCACATGGAAAGTTGTTCCTTCATCATCACACCGTAAATAATCAAAGCTGGAGGAGTTCCATTGCTTTTCTGGCTTGCAGAGTATTGCCCTTCTCCAGCTGCAGAGCTACAGTTTCCTATGGCTAACTTGACATAGTTGCTGGCAGTAAATGTTTTACTTCATTTATTTATTTATTAGAATTCAAATATGTGCTGTTTAGCTCAATCAGAGTTTCTGTCATATCTCATTAGATACTTATTTTATCTACTATTCATGGAGCCCTTTAAAGAAAGTGTCATAAGAAGGATGAACAGGTACTTAAAGGAGCAGATTTCTACCCTAACTTTGTGCAGATGATAGTGATGTTTGAGAATCACCAGCTTATCTGGGCTCAGCCGCGTAGTATATTATATTTCTACAACACATCCACCCACACATGCATCTATTTTGGAACGAAATGTATACTTCAAATTCAGCTGTCAGTTATTATTACCAAACCTGTACAATGTAGGTTATTATGCATAAAGATTAAAATGCTATTAACTGTAGTAGGTTTACTTGTCAAATTCCTTATAGCTCTGAAAAATGAAAATCTCTGTGTGCTGAGTATGACACAGAAAAAAATCTGGTTTCATGAAGAAGATTCAAATGGCTTAAAGGTTGTCCTCATTTCAGTGTGTGCTTTTACAGCTGATCTGTCACATTGCAGGATTTTCTCCACATTTTTTTAAATTGCAATAATTTTCCTTGGTTAGGAATACGGAAGAAGACCTGAGTCTGCAAGCAGGTTTCCAGAAAAAATGTGTTTACTTCTTTTTTCTGTACAAGTAGACACGTCCATGAACTCAAAATAGTCTTGGTGACCTTGGATGTATATGCACAATGTGGGGGAAACATGCAAAGTTTGGGCTTCGGAGTGTGACTTCATGAGGCTGACTGTTCTGCAGTTCCAAAGTAGAAACTAGAAACGTGAGTGTAAAAATAACTTGGTTTTCAGAGTTGAGTGAATTCCTAATACCTTACTGACAAACTTTCAAGAAATCCTGAAAAATTAGAAGAGCATACTTCTCTACTTGTGCTGTGTTTGGCAATTTTTTGACGTAGTAGTATCAGAGGTGTTCTAAAATATGATGTGGCTGGTGCTGTGGAGTACAAAGAAAGAGCTTTCTCTTTTTTGTTTTTGTTTGTTTTGCTTGGTTGGTTTTTTGTTTGGTTTGGTTTGGTTTTTTTTCTTCATTTTATTGGCTTTTCTATGTAAGAATTAAAAATTATGAGATAAGTTATGATGAATTATGATTTCTGCTGCTGACAAATCAAGAAACATTATTCTGAATTTACTTTGCAGAAACTTCCCATTTTAGTCTAGAATAACAGGTGAAATCAGCGAGAAGCAAATTCTATTGGAAAGAGATATGTGAGCAAACTATTCCATATCTGGATTTCTCTGCATATTTACACCACTGTAGATGAAGTTTGTAGATGATGCGTCTTCTACTGATATGTACAAACAGTTTGTTCTTATCCAGAGTTACTTAGAATGGCCAAGGGAAGTAAGAATTAAAAAAATATCTATATCTTCTCTTTGGCTTGAATTTTGTTAAATATTTCTGCTGTTATGCCATTACAGATTCTGTTCCAAGGCCTGTAGATACTCAAACACTTTCTAAGGGACTTACAGCATAATTCAATGGAGGAAAGGGGAAGAAATATGTGAGAGAAAGCAGCAATGATGGAGTTTGGCACAATTTACTGAATATACGTTTAAGCTTCGGTATGACTGGTGTTTGATGGAAGTGTCCTGGAGTCTTAAACTTCTCCCCTTCATCCCCTCTGGTTACATTGTTCCAGATTCTGCTCTAATTTGAGGTATATCAGTTTGGAGCACCCTCAGCTTCTTTGAGCACGAGCTTTTCCAAATGGCATAGCTGACTTTGCAGATGTCCTCCTCTTTTGGTATCTCAGTTACACACTTGTAGTTAGGTGATCCACATGCTGGCTGCTGAGAGCAGCTACTGCCAGACTTGAAATGTGGTCATTCAGTTTTCTGAGGAAAACATCTTTTAGCTTTAGTCTGAAAAAGTTAAATCAAAAGCTACATCTGTACTTAACAAAATAAGAAAATGGCTTACTCAGTTTCCTTCAGATGCAAAACTGATAAGTAGTAGAAAAAAAAAGTGAAGTGTTGGTATAAGAAAAAGCAGCTGCTAAAGGTGATTTGGCATATTTAGATATCATTGTAAAAGACTAGAATGTTCCATCACCTAGTTAGAATCGAATAATAGAATCAGAGAAGTTCCATAAAAGTGTCTCATGCAGATGTGATGGTATAAAGCAGCAATTCAGAGACATTGTGACTGAGATTCCTCTCCCCTCCCTTCCCCTTCCCTCCCCTCCCCTTTTCCTTTTTTCCCTCTTTTCCTTTTTCCCTTCCTAGCCACCCTACCTTTTCAGCACCCATTCTGACTGAATGCAATTTATAAATGTCTGGTTCAGCAAAGTCAGCATTGTGTCTGGCATCTTTGCTGCTAGCCAAACCCAGGGACTGAGTAGTTGTGAACACCCTTTTGGAGAATGTTTCAGGAAAACACCGGTTGCAGGGGATCCCAGAGGTCAGCTGGAGCAGCCTCCTGCCCAAAGTAGGGCTTAGCAGCAGCCCAGGAGCAGAGCAGTGGTTTGGCTTTTTAGAAGCCATTTCTGTTGCTTTCCTGCTGGTCCATCGCCAGTGGGGGGTCACAAGGGTAAACAAGGCTTCAGGATAGCAGCTGATACCTCAAGCACTGTCATAAGCAATTTTATGACTTTTGTAAAGCAAGCATGAAAATTGGGACCAAAAAAATCTCCCCAAACCCAAATAAAGTTACAGTTTCAGCTGGCAACCCTTCAGTAGTGAGAATGTCTCCTAGCACAACCCCCAGTTCTGTTGCTGCAGACCATGGCCAAGCCTCTTTACCCGCGCAAAACAGCTCATGCTGCTTTGGCTACTCTGTTTTCTCTGAGACTTCAGGCTCCCTGCCTTTCACATGCAGTGAATAGGCTCCTTTTTTTCTACAGCTGATTCAGGGCAAAAATAAGGCATTTTATTTCCTGAATGCTAAGTAATTTTGTGCAGCTTCAGGTTTAATCTGGCTTTTGAACATACACCTAATCAAGAAGATCAATACACCTTCCTATTGCTAGGAGCAGTGAGTGACACAGTGAGGGAGGAAAGCAATAAATATCCCCATGACCATACCTTTGAAGCAATGCAGTTGCTTGCCTTTCACTGGAGGTTTAATTTCTTCGTGTTTTTAGTTAAAAGCTTTTAATAACTTTAGCTGCACTAAGTACACTGCAATACTTTACTATTCAAATAAATCCTTTTTCAGCCCTGAGTCCTTGGAGTTTGAATCCGATCCAGCCTTTTTCTGCTATCTGCCAATTCCTTCCTAAGTGCAAACCCAACATGCTTGCCAATAAATCCACCTTTGTGCCATTTAAAGTCATCTGCTGTTTTTTTTCTGGAGCTAATCAAAGTTTGCAAGAAGACATTATTTAAAGGGAACCAGCTCTAGGATTTAAGCCATTTAAATTGTGCAAGGTAATTAAAAGAAATTGCAGCTATCTATTAAATAGAGAATAGACTGTTAGAAAGCTCACTTATTTTTATTCTCTTTTATGAATATTTGGAGAGCAAGTTTTCCAGGGAAGAATTTGAGAGTTTATGCTGTTTTATGTGCTACTCTCTTAATCCACTTTTTAGACTCCCAAGCCCAGCCCGGCAGAGCCCAGCCCTGCTTCCTAAGTTGATTGCAGCCTGTTATACTCAAAGCACCATTTTATTTTTACTTAGTGAGACAGCTGGGCTGATAAATAGATGGGATACTGGCACTCCAGGAGATAACCACAGTGTCTTCACAGGTTAATAGTCCCATGTCTTTCAAGAGCAGCATTTCCAGTGTCTTTATACAGGCATGCACACACGATCACACACAAAATTATAAAAGGATTAAGTCTCTGGAACATTTTTAACTTTTATGTTAGTGTTTCACTGCACAGTGTATTCTAGTTATTTTTATTTTATTAAAATGCAGTAACAGTGTTGTTAGTATTATATTGCTAATATATCTGTGGCTGATCTAAACCCTGAAATACACAGTGGTCACGCGAGTTCTTGCAGGAAATTGGATTAATTGTTTCATTGTTGGAATTTCTTTTAAAAAACATGCTACTCCTGCTGAGTAACACCACATGTAAGGCTTAAACGATATTTCTGAGAGTGATTTACTGGTCCAGCATAAAAGTCTGGTGATAAACCTTTCCACTGGGATTTGCTTACATTAGGAAGCAGTGCAGGTGGCAGTCTATTTCAACATGGAATGGATTTTTTCCCCTTTCTTTCTGATGAATGAAGTGCTTATGTACCGTGAGAGATTGAAAAAAAATGAGAAGCCTTCAGCCCTTAGAGGATCCATCCCCACATCCAGGCAGAGGAGTGCAGGGAAAGTCTGATTCTGTACCTGCTCACCTCACGAGTGATGGGAGCCCTGGGTGATGTTTGTGCCGGCCTGGGAACACAACTCAGCAAAAGCTCCTCACTGTAGCCAAGAGTTTGAGTTTGGAAGCAGTGACCATCATGTCTAGCACAAGAGGGTGTGCTGACACCAAACTCATTTCATTTAATAAATCGTTCCCAAATCTTCATGGTAGGAGTCCTTTATCCTTTGAGCTTTTGTCTCGTGTTTTCATTTTGTGCATCACAGATAGGATCTGGGTTTGAGTTAGTGCTCAGCAGCTTGTCTGTTCTGAAGCTGCATTGCGTGCCATACCTGTCCCTTTGGTTACCTCTAATACCTAGTGTCTTCCTCCCAAATGAGTCATTTGGTGTCAATGACAAATATTTGATGGTTTTTACTGTCAAGTATAATATGCAAATCTCCTTGTAGTGTCATATTCTTAAACTATTGTAGTGCTTGATTAAATTAGCCCTTTTAAAAGGGATCCGGGTTCACTAATAGTGTTTCCTGTAATGCACATCTCTAGAGAAAACTTCAGATCTGACTTTTATAGTCAGAACCAATTAGACTCATTCCTCTTTCCCCCTTCTCTCTGCAGCGTTCAGATGAATTGCATTTTTCAGGCACAGTTCAAGCAGACTGTCAGGTTTCTGGGACTCTTTGCTTCCTGGGCTCCACATTCCCACTGTCAGCCGTGAAAAATAATTCCCCTTTTGCAGTTGTGTCCAAGGGAAGTAAGATGATAAATCCAAAAGTTAGATTTAAGAGGTGAAGTACATTATTGTTTGCTCAGCATTGAATAAGGTTTTGTTCCTGTTTAAAGCTTTCTAGCTCATGAAGTTTTTAGGATTCATTCTCACTTGGAGGAAAATTTAGGGGTTTGTTAGTAAAAATCTTTTCAGGGTCCCTGAAATGTGGCAGTGTTTTTGAAAAACAGCAGGCTGAAAAAAAAAAACAAAACAGGAAAAGAAACTAAACTGTAAACTCAGAGTAACAGCCCTTGAGAAAAACTCAACAAAAATCCCTAACATATGCAGGCTCTCTGAGTTTAAATAACTGCTTTCAGATAAAATTCACAATAGAGCGGTCTTGCTGTTCAGCTGCTCTCATGAAATTGCAATATGATTGAGAACAACTTTTGAACCAGAAGAAAACATTGGATCTTTTCATTTTGGAGGACTGAGAAGTTCTCCCTGAGGTAGGAGAGAAGTGCGGGTATGAAGTTAACTTGGAATCACTGCTCGGTTCTCTGTGCAGCATTTGTTTGCAACGTTCTTCTCTTTGCCATAATGCCATGATAGTGCTTTTCAGTGGAGAATAAATGATAGAACTTTAACCACTGCTAAGTCTGCAAATCGATTGAGTCTTCAGTGTACGGCAACAGGAGTCTTCAGTTAAAAAAAAAAAGCCATTGTAATGAAACCCAAGTCTTTCGTCATTCGCCTTTTCACCTTTCAAGTTTTCTGTCCCTGTTATATCAGTGTTAGATTTAATACACATAAGTATCAGTTCAACACAGCCATCCAACATCCTGCTCTGTACAGGCAAACCCTGTCGCTATTCTAATAAACTTCTAAATGTATCCAAATCCTTCTGAAGACTTTCAGACAACACAACAAATAGTGCTTTGCTTGTTGTCAAGTGGAAATGATTAGTTTATTTCTAAACACCAAGCTTCTGAGAAATAAAACAGCATGGTAAATGAGGCCACCTTCCTTCTTTAACTTGGTTTTAATAGCTTGCTGCACTAATGGCCAGAACTGTAATTGGGTGGGAGAATTTTGAGCTGCTCCATAATTCAACTGGTGGAGTATTAATGTTATATATTGGAAACATTTTCACAGACCACAAAAGGCTAATGTGTCTCAGGAGCGAGATTCATTCAGGAAGGTCACCGTGCATCTCGGCTTGCCTGCTCCCAGGTAAGCCAGGCACAGGGTGTATGTAACCTGTGTCTTATGGTCCCCTGTCCCAGACTCTGTGTGTCCCTGGTAACAGAGTGCTGTTGCTGCTCCGGACTTATGTCCTCTGCTGTTCAGCCAGCACTGGGTGGCAGCTTGAGCAGAGGGGGTGGTGCTGCCTCCAGCCAGAGGAGCTGCCTGTGGAGGGGTGCCCTGCAGCAGGGGCCCAGCAGACCTGCGAACACCTAAGTTTTAGATATTTTGGAAATTTCTGTGGCAGTTAATAGTATTCTCTGCAAGCTTCTGCAGGATGGATGCCCGTGATGTGACATCAGTGACAACCAGCCCCTCCTGGCACCTGTGAGTTGCCTGTGAGCTGAGAGCTGTGGCACTGGGCAAGTGTATGCGGGAATATGATGAAAAGGGAGAATTAATTTGACTTCAGGGCAGCATATCTTATATCTTCTAATTAATTCATGAGAAAATTGTGTCTGTATGAAGAAAAATCCTGTTCCTTGTGCTGATTACAGCAATTCAAACAACAAGACAAGAAATCTCAGTACAAGAACCTGATGTGGACTTCAGTGAATATCCTCACTGGTGGGTTATTAGTAATTATTGGACAAAGAGTGAGTCTGACAAGAAGTCTAAACTAAGACAGAGGAAATTCAAGGAATAATTTTACTTAGTTATGAAGAAAGATGTTAATTACTGTATACAATTACAATATAAGTTAGAATAAACTGGTCTGAACTCAGACACCAAATTGCATTTTGCAGAAGGTACCAAACCAGGGCAATAAAAGCATGAGAGGAGCTGGAGAAGTTTAAAAGTATTTCCAGAACTGGATATTTGGTACGAATGAAGGCAAGATAACTGAAAAAGTGTATGTATTTTATATCTGCCAAATTCACTGCAAGGGATTAAAAGGAAAGAGTATTTGGTTCCTCGTCTCAGATTAAATTCACTGGGGAGTGTTTCCTCTCCCATTCAAAGACCCCATGAAGTTACAGGGCACATGGGCTCACTGCACTCCTGACTGTAGCAGCGAGTGGCTGCTCAGGCAGAAAGCACAAAAATTTCCTTATTGTCATTTTCCTTACTATAACCTGTAAAAAATCTCCATCTCTGCAAACAGCAGCACCTAATGCCAAATAGAAATTACTGCCTGAAAACTGAGTAGCCATGGGTGACCACAAAATTATTTCTTTCTTAGAGACTCAAAGAATACATGATTTGCTTTATTTTTTTCTTCCCCACACATACAGGGTATACAGAATTTTCCTATCTGTAGCACTGATTATTGACTGATGTTTTGTAGACAGTCTGGGAAAAATAATTAAGACAAGCAGATCTGGAGGTATTTTCAGGGATTTCAAATAGAGCAAGATTGTAGTGTACTTTGAGAAGGATCCTCGAAGATGTAATGGCAGTTTGGTTTCCTCAGGTGTGTGGTGGCAAATGGTATTTTTTGTTGTTCTTCTAGCTTTATCCTGCTCCTCTCTGCATACAGCAGTCCCTTCCAGCAAAATCACTTCTATTCATTCATTGTATAAGAAACTTTAAAAGACATTAGAAATTAACAAATGAAAACCTGGGTAGTTTTTTACCAGGTAGTAAAGCTAAGCATCAAAGTTTACTGAAGTGTGCCCCTGGACATATAGTGGAATCCCTTTTCCTTTGGGGAGACGTGTGTCCAGGGAAGGGGAGAGCAAGCACACCAAGCCTCCAGCTCTTATTTTCATGCTTCCCATTACAGACTCCATAAGTGCCCAAATAAGAAAAACGTAACTCATTGCTGGAAACAGAATACTTTTTGTCCCATATGAAATGCTTTGCTAGTGAAATCTGGTACAGGCTTCATGTTGAAATAATTGATATAAAGTTCAGCTTACTGCATTGTGATACTTCAACCCTCAAAGCACTTTGGTTAAGAAGGAGGAGCAGGGAGCATGCAGCCCTCTCCTTCACCCCTGAGCCCTGGGGCACCAGCAGCAGAGGAGGAAGGGTTTTGGAGATGGTGGCAGGCTGGGAAGAGCAGAGCATCTCCTTCACTGCCCAGGTGCAAGTACAGCTTACAGTCTTGTCCAGGTTTCAGAGGCAGTGCAAGGGTTCACATGGTTTTGTTTTGTTGTCTCTCGTGCACCAGGTTAGGTGTGAGTGCCCTGAGCTGTCACTCAGGGAGAGACCGGCTGCCCCTGCAAACAGCCCCGGAGCTCTGCCACTGCTGGGCAGGAGGGCTATGGCAGCTCCCACAATGGCTGCAGGCAGCAGGGAACTATGAGGCTGTTCCAGCTCCAGTAGAAGAAAGCCTGTGTGGTTGTACATGAAGCTCAGAGCAATAGGAATAAACTTCTCAGGTCATAAAGTTTGATCTCCTTCCTTACTGCCTCACTGCGCTGGTAGCTTTTAGTCACCTTGTGAGCTGATAGCTCTCCTCTTTCGATGTCAAAACAAAGTAAGTCCCCATGTGAAAGCTACAGTTCCACTTAGGGTGTCTGCAGGTGCATGATATAGAGTTGGTGCAATCAAGTTTAATACATTTCTAATATTTCAACCCACAAAGTCTCATACATAGTATTTTGGTAATCCCATCACCCTTACAGTACCAATTAACTCTGTAAGATGCACAGATTTCATTAGGATTCTCCTACCTGGTTAATAAAAGGTATTAAATAAAATAACTTGAAATGCTGAGCATTCAAAAATAGTGGTACCTGTCTTTCCTGATGGCTCTTCTTTCAGCACAGCCCACAGTTGTCTTCCTCTTGGCCTGTTTTTGCCCACAACAATAGTTCTTGGTTAAGCAACCTGTTTCTGTATGGCACCTCCTCAATGAGGTGAAGGTGGTTTACACCCAATGCGCCCCACTTGCAAAAGGTCACTCCTCTTACTGAGGAATGGTGTGAGATGAGGCTGAGGATAGATAACTTTGAGGAGTGTATACCAACCTTCATGTCTTTCTTTATCTTTTGACTTCATAAATACTTCCAAATCATAGTTCAATATTGAGGATGGACTAAAATGGCTACAATAGTTGAGATTGCTTGGATTTCCCTCTTTATAATGTAGCTTTCGCTCACATATTGATGCTCTTCATTTGATAGATGTTTGGCAAAAGAGACAGGTTCTGTGCAACAAAATCTTTTTTTCAGGTGGAATATGGGCACTTTCAGTTTTGCATTCATATTCCCATTTCTCAATTTTCTTTTCATGGTCTAATTGGGTTTGTTCACATCCCTACACTTTCTTACCTGTAAGAGTGAAGTTTGATTTTTCAATCAAGTTCGTTTTCAGTAACTCATCCACTGTTTACTCCTGCTGAGGTGACAGACAAGGCATCTTCTTACAAGGTTTTTCTCCTTGTTTGGGGATGATGTTTTTGAAACAGACTTTTTACGTTTAGGGAGAGAAATGTCATACTCAAGTTCTTCGGTTTAGCTGATGCCATTAAACTGTTTCACCTATTTCTTAATACTTGACATTAGAAACTAAAAATCTGATTCAAATACTTATTTCAATTTTTTCACCTTTTAATTTAGAGTAAATCAAGTTGTAAGGAACTGGCATCAATGTCTTACCCAGATAGGCATCAGCTAAGACAATTTAACTCAATTTCATAGCAGTTTTTGGCATATGGAGCAAAACTCTTCCAGGCTCAGTATCAGGTGGGTGCAGAGATCCCCACTGTGGGCAGGGAAACCGCAAAGCAGAAGGAAAACATTAAGTGTTTTGAAACAGTTGTGAGAGGCCCTGCAGAATTTATGGCCTTCAGGGGCCTGTGAGAGGTTTACGAGGCCGGAAGGTTTCTGGGGAGCAGTTTTGTGTGGGCTTTTGCAGGTGGTTCCCCGAGATCATACATCTCCGTTGGCTGGAATTACCGCGTTGTGGATCTGGTGCTGCTTTGGGTTTCTGAATGGCAAGTCATGTCCTTCTGGGGAAATGTGGAATTCTGCTGCAGAGCAGCAATCCCATTCTCAGATGCTCTGCATCACCAGGAGGACAGGCAGGCTCCTGGCATGACGTAACAGTATCAGTGAAGACCAACATGCTGTTTTGGAAAACAACTGTTTGTAAAATGTCTGTGCAAGGTCAGAAGGAAAAAAAGCCTTATATTCTGGTTAGCCTAAACTGAACAAATTTATTCCTCCAGGTAGTTTTATTTTCAGTGGAACTTCTTGCAGCGGTACAGAAGGTAGTGTACTGATGTACTGCAAAAATCTAGTTTTGTGTGTTTTCTCTTTGACTTTTCATCAGAGGCCTATCTTTTCTGATGATCAGTTGTTACAATTTCTTTAAATAGCAACAACATAATTTTAAGTGGTTTATTTAGTGTAACACGCAAAGATTGTAATAAGCCAGAAACCTCTCCAGGAATGGTGGCCCTGTCAGTGCCTCCTTTTCTGAGATGATCTTTCTAAACTAGCTAAGCTATCGAGGACATCTGGAAACAAGTGTGTTTTTGTGTGCTTTTCATCCATTGGCCAAAAAGGCTTCATTTGCCCACCCACTCTTGACTCTCTCTGTGACTCCAGTGAGAAATTAGCACATGAGCCTGCAGCTCCACACTTGCTCTCTATGGGCAGCTGCAGTTTCCCTCTGTGGGTAACCTGTTCCACACAGGAGAAAACGCAGCCATGCAGGTACCTGGCTGCTGTTACAAATTCATTACAAATTTAATTCTTCTCACAGACTGCTGGGTCTCACCCTCACAGGCCTTGAGGCAACACTTCCAGTGAGAGCGAAGTCACTGGTGTTCCCCCTATCTGGCTTGGCAGCACCAGGTCCCAGTGCTGTGTCCCAGCCCATGCTGGAGAAGTTGGGAAATACTCACTCCAGTCCTAGGTGACAGAGGTCACTCTGATTTCCCCAAGCATGTCTCAGAACACCTGTTGGTGTTCTGCCTCGGTTTCTTGTCTGTATTTACTATTTTTGGTTTAAATTCCATTTCTTATGGCTTTGGCTGCAAAGGAAAAAGATGAAGAGGGAAGCCTCCACCACATGCTGATAGGCTACAGGCCATGAGGGGGTTTCCCAATGTTTCCCAGACAAGACCATCTTCTATTCCATGTCCCATCTACAAGATGCATGCTGGTAAGGTGAGCTTGAGCATTTACTCAGCTTCCAAAAAAATCCCTGCTGGAGCTGAGAGTCATGAGGATCTACAGTATTTCACTGAAGCCTTTATTTACACAACTGGTGTAAGTATCATGGAAAGATTATTGCAGAGGAGTGGATATGGATTGTTTAAAGTGGATTTCAGAAAGAATATAGGAATTGATAATTCAGTTTTATGAATCACAAAACCTGGCAGCTAAAACTTAAACAAGGAACTATTTGGTAACTTGTGTCATAACCTGTCCTCCCTATCCATCCTTGAAGAGGCTGTGCTACCTGTCTTTTAAGGGATATACCTGAATGTGGTTATTTCTCAGGTTTTGCTCCCCTGTAGGGTTAGCAGCTGGAAAGCATGCTTTATGATCATATTTTGGTCTTATTTTTAATGCATTTCCCCCACCCTAAAGTGTTTATCATCTGCTGTAACCTGTTGTTTCAGACAGCTGCTAGATCCTAGCTGCTGAGGTTTATTGATTTCTGACTGTGATCTTGCAAATCTTATTTCAAATTCATCACCTGCCAGAGCCGTACTGGGAGCCTGAGCTGAACTGCAAAATGTTACAGATGAGAGAGCTCTCTCATGGGCCTTTTTGTGTCTGTAAAGCCCCTCTGTGTGCCCTGCTCTGGAGTAGCCCACCCTGATGCCAAGAGGTCTCAGAGTAAACCCTGACCCCTTCCCCTCCTGCAGCCCCATGCAGGGCTGTGCCTGACACCTTGGTGTGCCAGCAGCAGCCGTGCTGTGTTGTGTTGCACCATGGAAGAGGAGAGACAAGGAGCTGTGCACAGCAGATGTCAGGCAGTGGGTTGGTGGCCCAGCTTGGTGGGTGGCAAGCCCCCCTTGTGTCAGCCCACTTCCAGCCCTGCTCTCCTCACACACAAATTATGGTCCCGTCCTCCCCACTGCAACAGAAAGCCTGAAAACCTGAACCAGATGCAAGGTTTCACCTGAGTTTACAGACAGCCTGGAAGCAATAATTCTGGGAGGTATAAACTGCTCCTTTCATCATAATAAGATGTTAATGGGGGGAAAG
The DNA here is from genome assembly GCF_003945595.2 of Pipra filicauda. Taxonomy (NCBI): domain Eukaryota; kingdom Metazoa; phylum Chordata; class Aves; order Passeriformes; family Pipridae; genus Pipra; species Pipra filicauda. The sequence goes on from NW_024104310.1 coordinate 3,348,121, forward strand.
CCCCGCTGCTCCAGGCAGTCCTCTATTAATGCTGCCGCAGCAGCTGGGAAAAGGATCTGCTGGATCGGTTTCAGCAATGCCTACCCCCGTGCTTCCCCCATGCCCATGGCTTAGGGCTTCCCATTCAAATGTCCCCTTGATGTGGTCCTGATTCCTGAGGCAGAGGATGCCTGCTTGTGTCCCTCCCTCCAGCGCAGGGTCCCCCAGGTCCCAAGGTCTCTGGTGAGGGCTGTGGGCAGCAGCACACAGGACTTCTCAGGGCCTGAGCAAAACATCTGTTTGCCATTGCTTTGGGTTGTTTATAGCATTTTGATGCTCTCTTCTGCAACATTTTATTTTAAAGGGCCTGGTGATACTCCCATGCAAAGTGTATCCGAAGTGCAGCTTGCTCCTGGTTTATGCATTTCAGCTAAGTTTGCCTATAATTTGGGATGTTCCCAGGGCATGTGCCCCTCTGATGCAAGACCACATATAAGAATATCATTCCCAGCTCTCACGTCTCTGGTCACAAGCCGTGCTGCTCTGCTCTCCTCCTTGCTTTCTATGGGAAGGGACGTTTGGGCCAAACCAAACTGTCCCTTCTTTGACTTAAAGTAAAAATATTACTTTGGAAGTCAGGCTGCAATCTCTCAGAATGCAGGATGGGATTAGAGGGGCAAATCAGACAGTGCCCTCCTTTGCAGTGCTCTGTATATGTTTGCTTTTCTATTGTGGGAAGTCCATACACGTGGTACAGGGCTCAGGCAGCTTTGAGGTAAGAGGAACAGAGGGGTAACGTGTTTTCCGCTGGGCAACCTTATCTGCTCTGATTGTGCTGGATTTTCAGCTAAGGGAAACTGTGAAGGATAATTACCATCATGTGTTACCTGAGATTACAGGGTTGCTTTCCAACTAATGACACTAGGAGAACCAAGCAGTTGTTAATATTTAATCAGACTCTTGGCTTAACAATTGGATAAATGAGGTGTGTAATTACACAATTATAGAAGACGTTTCAGATAGGAACTGTGCTGTTGTTAATATGAAGGTGAAAGCTGGTGAACATACATCGTTCAATCCCATCAAGCACGTCATTAAAAAAGATCTTCAGCACAAGAGTCTAACAGCATGTCTTACGAGATGGTAAACAAAGGTTTCAACTGCTTTTCAGATAAAAATTCCTGCTTGGCCAAGAGGTTTCAGTGTAAGAAAAAATACCAGACCAGGTGTTTTGTTGATGTGGCAAGCTGTAATCAGGGGTAACTAGGGAACATTTAAATATGTACACAGAGTATATCACACATTTATGGTTGTGCTTTATGTATCATTTCTCAGCAGTCAGGCAATTATTTTCCTTAGGTTCTTTATTCTAAATCTTATAGGAAAGAGAGATTAATTACATTAATTCAATGTAGTGCCTGCCTGCCCAGTGGAACTTTTCTTTAAAATAAGTGTTGTCATATAGCACATATAAGATGTTGTGTTTGATTGCAAAGTGCAAGTCAGAATGAAAATGGAGATGCTGTCTATAATAATATCATTAGTCTGTTCCTTTAATCCTGTGCTTTATCTCAGCTCCTTTAAAACTTTACTCTTTTCAAGTGATTTGGATTTGAAAATATTGCAATAGTTGTAGTTCTTCAGTGTTCCACTACAGTGACCACTAACTGTAAGTCTCTCAAGCGTCAATTAGTGGGACACGGAAAGCTAACATCAAAATCAAGGAACTTATTGACCAGCACGATTGCAGGTTAGTGATATGAATTGGAATAATGCAGGAAATTGAATCTTTTCACAATGTGCTGAGACAGCATTCAGGTGTTAAGGTGATTTCCCAAATGAGAGGCTGTAAAAACAATAAGCACGTTTCTTGGCAGATGCTATGGGCAATAGTGTTTTGATTCTCTCCTCTTCCCAACTAACCTTCCTGAAAAGTTTGCAGTCATCTAGATCTGGATGCACAGGCATTGTTGGATTTCTTAGTGTCCAGTTCCAGCTGTGACTAGATACCACCACTTCTGGGGTGCGCTTTGAGATCAGGGGAAGAAATGTCCTGTCGAAGTCACATTAATATTCTTCTTCTAGAGATATTTACATTAGGAAATCATGTAATTAGAAGTGGTGTGCATGCTCAGTGCTCGGCTGAGAGCTGGTTTTGTGCCAGTGGCTGAGCTGCACAACACGCTGTCAGGTCCTCTCAGCATGTGCTTGCACAACGGTTCCTCTTTAATATCAATTTGTACTTGGTGTTGAGCTCCTGCTGTGAAAAGTGCAGAACCCTTCAATTACATTGAGGCAGAGCCAACAGGTTTAATTAGGAAAATAAGATTTACCTATATGATATGTTGGAACAGAACTGTAAAAGGAGACATACAGAAATGCACAAACATAGTAATTTCCTATAGAATGTTACCCTGTGATCCAATTTAGCGCAACTTGTTTCTTCATCCTCTGTCTTCTCTGCCTCACTTTGAGTCTGCCAATCCTGTCTTGGCCAAATTAGTTTCCCTGAAATAACTGTCCTCTATTTTGCCTTTGCCTTTGTCATGCACCTTCCTAAGTCTGCATCTCTGCAGCTCCCAGCCTCACTTTTGAGTTCTGTATGGCCATGGACTGTGCCCTCCATCCTCCTTGGCAGGCCTCTGTTGCTCATATGTGATACCCATGTTCTTATACTTCCCATTCCTTCTAGAACTTTCATTACATTGCCACCAAGAAAACAGTTGGTAAATAGACTTGCAGCTCTCTTTACTTTTCAGGACTTGATTCCCCTGCTTTGCTGTCCCCATGGGCTGCCTCAGAATTACTGGACGAAATATAGTTTAGAAACTGAGGAATTTAGGAGATTTGAATGTTGTCCAGACAAGCTAAAATACATTGAATCTGTTTGGTTGAGAACCCACCCTCATTGCAGCTCCATCCATGAATTGTCCAGGCTTCCCTAGGGAAGGACCACCTATGGGACTTGGCTGTGAAGCATTTCATATCTTTATATCCCTATGTAAACAAATTTGGGATAACGAAATAAGCAGCATGCAAGGCTTTCCACCCTCACCCTGCAGGCCCGGGCTAGCCTGCCCTTTGAGGGAGCGTGGCCACATGGTGAAATCCCTTTTGGCCCATGTGACACAGTTTTTCCTCGAGCAGTGGGGAAACTGCTGTTGACTGGTGGGTTTGTGCTGGAGTGGGCAGAGAGCTGCCTACAAGGTCCTGCCTGCTGGGAGCATGGGCATGATGATGCATAACTTTCTGTAACAGAGTCCAGCCTCCTCCCAATGCACTGCTTTTAGCAGATGGTTTCATTATCTATAAAGCTTTTTGTTGCATCATTTCCCGTTAGTCAAGACATGATCTGTGCCCAGTGCTACTGCAGCAGTTACGATAAAGGCCTTTGCTGTTGGCTTTTGGGGGGAAATCCAAGACTGACAGAGGACTTTTTTAGCTAAGGCAAGCAAGATTCATTTGTTAATTAACATTTGTGGCACCTTGAAAACAGAAAATGCTGCGTGTGTACTTAAGTATTTTTCTAGAGTCAAGATGGCTTACATTTAAACTTTTTGAAGCCCTAATGACTTGGTCTGTCAATTCCTGATCAACTCTATCTATAAAAATAAGAACAAACCAGAAAGATGTTGAGCCCTGTCACCTGAAGAAGGCTTCTCTTTTCCCAGGTGTGGGGTATTCCCTTTCCTACCTGCAGAACACCTTCAGAGTCTGTGATCATAAACTACTTACTTATGAATACATAAAACATCTATTTAATTACAATGTTAAAATATGTGGAATGTTTCAAGGACGCTGCTTTGTAGCTTTCTGCAGATTGAGCACATCAGTAATTTATGCACTATCTGGCTTTGCATGTTGTTCTGAGCTATTTACACTCATCCTCAGGTGAAACATGGACCATGGCAACTTACCCCAGTGAGACAGGACACTTTGCAAAGGGAACACACAGTGACAAATGCTGTCTCACAAACGTTTGAAGCAGTGCACACTCAGATACACGTGGACAAGCAATTCTCAAAGAAAGATGAGTTGCTATTATTGTGGAGCTTGGGAGTAAATTTAGCTTTCTGCCAGACTGGTACCTCCATTTCTCTAGTCATCATTTGCAGAGGCAACTTTCATGGAATCCATAAAATCAGTTTGTTTCTATCTTTTCCTTTGAAGAAAGTCAGCGTCACCCAGAACTCACAGAGTTCTCAGGTGGAAGAAAGTTGGCTGCCCTGTTCAATCCCCTCTGAGCTAAATGTGTTTGTTTGCATTTAATCTCCGTTGGAAGGAGAGAGAATCCACAATGTATCTTCTCTCTGTACAAAGATCCTTCCATGGGTTCATCCCACAGCCCTCATTGGTGGTATGCAGGGCACTTTAGAATAAATTAGAGACACCAGCTATTCCTCTGTGTAATATCTCCTGAAGAAAAAAATAAAAGGAGGTTGCAAGAGTATGGATAAAATTCAGGGTGCATCCTAGCTTTTAATGAATCTCTGAATATCAAAAGTAAATCTGCTACTGTGGATGATGTAGTCAATGGAGAGTAACCAAAAGGCTTACTGAACTCTTTTTGAAGGTTTGAATAAAAAGGGATTTGTTTTGGTGCTTCTGGTCAATGGACATGTTAAGTTACATGCAGTCAATTGATTAATAAGTCAAATGCAGTCAATGCAGAGGAGCAGGACATCTGGGGAAGCCCAGGGAGAGGGAAGATGAGTGACGACCTTGTATTTTGGCAGGGAGGTGACTGCAAGTCTGAACTCATTTCAGCATAAGGAGACAAGTGAAATAAGGCAGTATTGGGTTCTGCAGGATCCACTTATCTTTTATCTGTAGATTTTAATTTCTATTTGTAAAAGAATAGATGGATGTTATGCAACATTTTTTCTAATTCTCCAGCTGCAGAAAACAAACCACATCTGGCACATAAAATAACAATTAAATTATCTGAAAGCTGTACTGTTCTTAAAAGCAGCTACAAGTATGTGTTCAAATAACTTGCTGGAAAAGAACAGGTCCAATTTGTCAGATGATAATACATAAGCTTAGAAGGAGGGAAAAATAAAGCCAAGAGAAATATTGCACTTCAGAGAGTTCAAATAAAGAGGTTCTTTTCCACCAATCTTCTGAAGGCTTGAGAGACATAAATTACACAAACAGCATTTAAAAACAGGAATGCAAAAATCAAAGAGCAAAATTAAAAGCTCTGTTCACGTTCCAACTGTGTAACAAGTGTGCAGCAGATGTCAGAGGCCTATGGTTAAGAAATCCTCTGGTCTGGACGCACAATCTCCAGTGTGTCCTGCTGGCACGCATCTGAGGGTAACAAACGTACTGTCAGCTGTATAAAACACACGGTCTGTGTGGAGAGGAAATAGTGCAAATCTGGCAACAATGCTTTCACTTGTATTTCTCTAAAAAAGCTATTACTTCATAGCAATTCTGAACGAGGAGCCACCAGTGGCCCGAGAGCTGTCGCACTCCATCTCCTCCTTTCCTGGTTCCTCTCTCTCTCTGGGGCTGAGGTTTCCAGTGAAGCACAAGGTAACTCACTGTGCCTTAAAATGGAGCAGTTCACCTTAACTGCAGCTGACGTTTGGGTTCCGAGGATGTAACCTGCTTTCATGGTCCATTATACCCTATTTGGGTGAAAAGACTTGTGCTGCCAAAAGCAGAAAGGAGTAATAAAAATAAAAATAGCATATTGAAATAGTTTAGCTGAGGGAAATTGTCAAAAGACTATGGATTTATTTCTTTGGTTTTAGATTTACAGTGATTTCTAAAGCTGAATTTTGATAATGTTCTTAAAATATGTCAGACTTCACACGTTAAGTGGTAGAAAAATACCCTGCCTCCTACACTCACAGCAGTGGGAGAAGAATGTTATGATGACTATATAAAGCCCTTCCTGCAAGTGAGTTGTTCTTAAGTTAAATATTTTTATCTACCAAACAATAATAAAACATCAGTCAATACCACACGCAGATCCCAGATGAATGCAAGACTGAATGCACATTAAAGGCTTTGCTGCCAGCTCCAACAAGAGGGTTTTTCATGCAGGTTTTCAGGCTTAACATCCTTTAAACAACTCCCCTTTACATCACCTCCGCAGTTGCAATGGACTTTACTGTGGGAGTAAATTACACGCCCGCTTAATCTGAGAGGGTTTAGATTAAATGTGAAGTGTCACCCTGGGGGTGGAGGGGATGGGCTGGCTGGGGAGAGGGAGGTGGTAGGGGGAGATGATGCCTACGAACCTGACATAGAATAAAATTAACTAGTTCTGCTCAGTGTACATTTTATTCCTTGAAATAGCTGTGAGTATGAGCTGAATTCTGCGATAGGAATTGCTGTTTGTATGCACCTTCTCCTGCCTATTACAGAAAAGGTTAAGAAAAAGTATGTTCACATTCAAGTTTTCAGTATGTTTATTAATAAGAAATGTATAAAGTTTTTGGAGTTGTACACTGCAAGAGCAAGGCATGGGAAGGCAGGTGTAAAATGTACTCTTTCATATTGGTGGCAGCTGCAGTTTCATTTTTGTGGCAGAGTGATAAATGACAGGAATTCACAATGTTCCCCCAACTCCTTTGGAAGATGTATTCTATAGAATGAAAATAGAAGCACTGAATTATTAAGAATCATTCAATTTACATATGAAAATGGTACAGTGTCACATTAAATACACCATATTAAGAGGTCAATTAGAGACCTATTTTGAGTTAATGGAATTAGTAGTTTTTTTATTTTACATTTTAAATGCAATATTTCAAGGTGTAGTGAAGATCGAAGGAATAGAAAATAGAGTAATGCAGTTAAAGGCAGTTAATGCTTGTGGGATGGCTGAGAACAATGCCAGCAGGTGAAAGACTGTGACGGGGCAAGGGCTGAGCAGGCAGCGCCCTTGTCTTCCCATCTACACTGACTGCCCTGTGCATGTGAGCAAAAAATGCTGGTTTTTAAAGTACATTCCCTATATCCAAATAGAACATAAAACAAGGGAAAACATGCTTGAGCCCTGACTCCCAACCACAACCCCCATTTCACTAAACCTTACAGCACTTTCATTAAATCCTATTTGGTTCAGTGGAAACTGAGCATATAAAAAGTCTTGAGCACAATATTGCAACTGGACAAGGTACAACTCTTGCATTAGTCACTGAACAGTTGTTCAGATGCAGATTTGCATTGGAATCAGCTCCAAAGGGAAATAACTAGAAAGAACTTCTCTACTCTTCAAAGGGTTTGCTGCTTCTGTGATGCCCTTGGAATATTAATGCACATGGAAATTGTCCCACTCCATCTTACAAGAGAGAAGATGGCTGCAAAAGGGGAAACCTCTGGACTGAACAACAACTCAATAAAAGAGGTACTTGATGTATTTTGGCATCTGAGGACAGTTCTGCTCACAATACCCCAGGACTTTTGCTAACCTTCTCCTTCCACACTGCCCAAGCACACGTTTATTGGTGGTTCCACCGGGGACCTGGATTCAGCTTGAAAATCAACCAGAGAAAAAAAGCAATAGGATGGTTTTCTTACAATTGATGTATTCTTGCCCGTGTGGCATAAATTGCTGCCAAATATATATATGTATATGTGTATATACTCTCCTTTTTCCTGGTTTCTAGATAAGGCGCAGAGAGTATTTTTATATTTGGAACACTGTTTACAGTACAGGCATGCAGGAATGCAGTTTTGTCACCAGAGTAACTAAAGAAATTATAGATACGGTGCATAAAAGGGGACACATTTACACTGTACAGAAGAGCCTGGTGATAGTTTAGCTCACACTCATCCCTGTGCACATATGCTGCTGCTGCAGTGTCTGCACAGAAGAGACTAGACTCCCCTCCCAGCTGTACTGCTGTACTAGTGAGGTGTCTCAGCTCAATTTCTGTAGCAAAGCAGGCATATATTCCTCTTGATTCATCTTGTCTTGTCACAGTTGAAGTTTCCAAAATGTTTTATTTTGGTGATTTTCTCCCTACGGAGCTGGTACCAGTCAAAGAAAACCACCAGATCCTAAAGACTCCAATGCTTGTATAATGATAATTTGAAAACTATACTTGGTGTAACATTAAGAAGGCTGCATTTCCAGTTGGTTGAACCATGTAACTGGGTAGGACTCTGGGACTAAAGGGTACCAATTTTAACACTAGGAGGAAACTTGTCCTCCAGTGCTTTGTCACAGAGCCCACATCACTACCTCCTTCTACTGCAGCGGCCAGATCCTGCACTGGAAAGATGTCAGCAACCAAGCCAGGTCTCCTGGCTTGGGAATATGAGCCATTCACTTTCCTGTAAGCTGGGCCACAAGACCACTCATTTCCTGGCACTTTCTGACTCTTGATCTTATTCCACAGATTTTTTCCTTTACAAACAACAGGGGGAAAGCTGTGGAAAACAGAAAGGAGAAATAGGTCACACTAGAAATTCTGAAACCTCAGCAAATCTCTTGTTTAAAGTGATTAATTCAGTGACCTCTGACCACAAGACAGACCTTCAATTTGCCAGCAGAGGATAAAAGAGTCAAGATCTGAATGAGTAAAGAGGGGATGAAGGGTGAGTTAATCCAGTAACTGTGAAGGAACACTGGAAATAAAAATACTCAACATATATGTTTCTTCACTTTAGTCCTTCTGGTGCATGGAGTTTATTTCTGGATATGATGGAATAACAGGTACATTTATGTTCTTTTTGATCTCTACTGTTTGATCCAGATCCAGCCAGCACAGCTGACTGATGCTCTTAATGCTATTAAGAAGCACAGTCTGCATTTATTTATTTCTTTAGAATAAAAACTCAAAACGTGCTTGCAAAATGGTACAAGGGCAAAAGAAAATTAGATACTCCAGCATCTTTTCACATTTTGATTTTTCTTTGATGAAGTTTCTTGTCCTAAAATATATATATATATATTTTGTAATGGAAAGTGACAAACTGGTCAATGACATTGAACACTTTTGCCTGAGTTCCCTGCAAAACTCCCCCGCAGAATATAATCTTTCATCTGTAGTTATAAGCCTGTAAGCTGCTTATACTATTTTTAGTCTAAATTCACCTTTCATTTGGTTAGTCTCCAGCAATCCAGACCAAATTTGCGCTTGGAAGTTCCCTAGTTGTTTCCAGTTAACACCATTAAAAAGTGAGAAAGGAGTTTTGAAATAAATTGTCTCAGGACTGTTCATATTTTTGCTGCTGGACAGTAACCAGATATGTGTTTGCAGTATCTGACCTCCTTTGTGTGATAGCTTTAATCATACTGTTCTCTCCCATGTAGAAAAGAAGACCTGTGGGAAACTAATTTTGAAAATTCTACTGTCCAGCAATTTCAATGGCATGAAGACTTCCCCATAATTGTTTATGCCAGTAGCCCTTTAAAATGAGAGAAAGAGTCCTTGGAGCAAGATAAAATGCCCGATTGGTACCTCCTGTAGTCCATTACTTAGTTAAGGTTCAATCACTAAAGGTTCACCTATTGCTTGAATGATTTTCCATTTTCATGTGTGGTTTAGGTTCCATTTGACACCAAATTATCAGCCTGTTACTGATTATTTGATTTTACTGTAAGACTAAATGGAGAAGTGAAGATGAAATGTATAATAAAAACCTTGTCTTCCCACCATCATAAATGTTTTAAGATTCAGCCAATAATGTATTAGACTTCATTCCTTTCCTCAAATAGAAAAACATTTCTTATAAGTGTGTATTAACTCTTATTTCTTAAGTATGGGGTTTTTATGGTTCTCAAAAAGGAGTCCTGAGAGAACCATTGACTCTGTTATTGTCTGCACAGCAAAACTGCCATTTCAGTTGTCTTCGATTAAATCATTATCTTCTTTTTTTCTGCTTTATTCCTTCTGAAGACATAAGAAGACATTAGTAGCAGAGATAAAGCTGTTGAAAGTCCAAGAAACAAAAATGGGAGATTATTTATAGCTGTCCAGTAAAAGATTAGAAATATTAATCATTAGTTTATAATACTATAGTAGAGGATGAGGTAAAGTTTTGGCTTTTGATAGGTATGGTGTGATAAAACGAGAACTGCCTATAATTAATATCTATTGTTATTATTTACTGAGCATGCCAAAGTGCACACTGATTGACATGAAAATACACAGATAGAACCCACCAAACAGGAACTTTATGTAACAAAATAAATTGTAACAAAACTGATGATGGCAAGGAGAGTCCGTTTGAATCTTCCCAGACAAAAGCCTTGCAACTCCTTGGAGGCCAGAAGTTTCTCACCTTGTGCTAATTAAGCCCATTGGTGATTTAGTGTTTGCTCTGCTAGATCTGGATCACCACATACATTTTAATGCTACTGCATTACAGTTGCAGGAAACGGTCCGCTTACATTCAGAAAAAGATGCCAGTATTGGGTGTAATGTATAACATTCTCCAGAAGCAGTAGCGGGAATTACATTGACAATAGCTGGAAGTTCAAGTAACAGGAAAACATTGACACTATCAATCACAACAGAGCCTCAGCTGCAGTTAAGATTTACGATGTCAATCTCATAATATAGACCTGTTAATGAAAATCAAAGATTGAAACATTACTAATCTATTGGGGCAGGCTCATGAAGGCTTTAATGAAAGCATCTTCCCATTGAATGGCTACATGGGAATGGCTGTAGCAGTATTGCAGGACCCTCAGTAGTTACAGCCCTTGCACATTACCACTGCTAGAATTTTAAATGGAATTTTGAAAAGTTTAGGTTTTCCTCAAAAAAGGATATGGGGCTGCTGATCTTCCAATAATAGCTTCGTGGTCTTAAAATCAATAGTAATAATTACAGATAAGAGGCAGAAAAGGTCCATTAATACCTAAAAACCTATGGTGTTCAGGACCAAATTTAGCATAGTAAAAAAAGGGGGAAAACTAATCTAACTATGCAGAAACCTGGCAGGTTGTAGGGGCTTATATTTTGGGAAGTAATGATATTCAGGCCTCTGAAATCCCTTTTGCCCAGTGAGAAACCTGTCCCATCTCAGCCAAGCCTAATTCAGGAAAGGTTTGATTTGTTATTCAGATCTTTGCACTCACTGACAACATTAAATTTGAAAGAACGGTAAGAGTCCCTGCCTTAAAGAATGCCAGAAACCAGAAATATCCCCAACATAGGAAGATGCTTCTTCCCTTCTGCCCTTGTGCCTCACATGCCCTCACTGGAAAGCCAAGACAGAGCAAGTGGCTGTGATTGCTATCAAATGAAGAATTTTTTGAAAAAACTCTCAAAATTCCTGAACAAACTTCTCAGTGTAACCTGATACTCTGAGAAGCTGTGTTTTTCATTTGAAATACTTTTTTCCTAGTGTCAGTGTCTGGTAAATAAAGAAGACACATCCTGGTTTTGAGTGTCTAATCATAAGTAGTGACAAATAAATATGCCTGCCAGAATTCAATACATATGTTAATCAGAGTATATGGGCACACATGCCAATAATTTCTCAAAATAAGGCTCTTAATAATCCATACCTATCTAATTTTGCATTCCCTCCAAGAGCAAGTAGACATATATGGATGGATACACTTCTATAGCTAAGCATGTATGTACATGCCTATGAGTAAGGACATCAAAAGTGGAAATGAAGACAGAAAAGCTAGTAAAATGTGAGTGCTGTTATCCAGCACTGTTGTTAGTAGCATTAAGGTGAAATATTGCTGAAGACTTAAAAGTATTGCGAAAGAGCTAGACGTCCTCCATTAATTTTGGATAATTCCACCTTGTGAAAGATGAACTATTCTGTTTGTTCAGGGCAAGGAGGATTGTTATCCTTGGTGTTTCTTCTCCCATCAGATAGCTGCGTTAGACTTCAGGCCCCTGACTCTGCCGAACAGCCTTCAGCAGCTAGGGTGGTGCCTGGTGGCCAGAGCACTTCCCCTGCTTTGACGGGTTAAATGCACTGGGCTCAGGTTTATGCAGCTCAGCAGGGGTCAGCCCTTCTGATCCTGGGGTGTGGTGTGGCTGTCAGTGTCTCCATTTTGCTGGATTTCCCCCCAGCTAGACACAGCAATCCTGGTCCTGCTCCTGCTGACAAGCAAGGGGCTGTAAAGCAACTGGGCTTTCATCAAGCAGACGTGATCTCATGCCTTCTTGTGTTCAAGAGTTTCAACAAGTTTTGCCTCTGCTCTTGGCTCAGGGGAGGCTTTGTCCTGTCCCTGTCGCCCAAACCCACCACCAGAAGGACAAAGCACCACCAGCAGCCCACCAGCGACCAGCTTACTGTGCCCAGCTGGGGAGAGCACTCCCAGTAGCACAGAGCCCGTGGCTCACCAGGGACATGTTGAACAGACAAGAGTTGATCTCAAACCTCAGGTTTCCCCGTCCCTTTGGCCTCATGCACACAGCTTTGGGTTCCCCACACAGCCCTGCTGCTCCCCAGTGCGCAGTGGCTCAAGCTCATGTTACAGCCCTGGCATGGAGGAGTGTTGCCTCAGGAGCTATGGTGCTTGGAGAAAGTGCCAAGATGTAATGATTTTCAGGGATATATTCCATGCCAATAGGACTAAACTATAATCTGAAGCAGGAGGAATGTTTGTCCTCCTCTTGTAGATCAGGGTGATCAGGAGATATCTCAGGCCACAGGGCCGGTGTTCAGAGAAGAAGAGGAAAGTGGGATCACTGCAGGAGCAGACCCTTCCCCCCCCCCCCGGCTCCACTATCAGTGGTTTATCGCTTGTCCTTGCTTGCAATAGTATCAGTAATGTTTGTCATTGCATCGGTGCTCCATCCCCTCTCTTACCCTTAATGAAGGAACAGAAGTCACTGGAGGCCATAATACCCAAATGTCCTTTTTCTTCCTTAAAAACTGTCTCTGCTTGGACACCTCTAGGAAGCTCATAAGCTGTGAAGACCACTGCCTGTCATGCAGATCACTTTTCCCTGGCCATTCCCCAGACTGGCTGTTCAAATCCTGGCCAGCACACACCCTGGCACCTCAGGTACTTTGGCTACTGCCAAGGACCGAGGACCAGCCTACAGGAAGGGCTGGTGACGGAGGGAGGGTATCACACTCGCCCAAGCCTTGTGCTTGGAAGATTGTTTTTAAAGGAAACTCTTTCTGGATCAAGGTGAGGACTGAACTCTTTCATTGTTCCTCCCATATCATTATGGGCACAGGAATCTCATGCCAGCAGACTGGACCCCATTATGCTTGGCACCCTGCACCTAAAGAGAGATATGTTCCTTGTGCCCCCAATCCCTGATCCCCATCTCAGATTTGACAGATTTCTTCATGACTGCTTTCCTATCTTGAAAAGAGATGTGGTCAATCCCATAGTGCTTTTTGGATGTTGACTTCATGTGAAATGTGATACTAACCTTGTAAGTAGATGCATCACACTTAAGGACTCCTTGGAAAGCTGGTGCAACATGCAGGTGTCAGTGCTATTATCTGCATTTAACAGCTACAAAGGTCAAAGCTACAAGAGAAGCTAGAAAGGTGTGTATGAAGGACATGGAGAAACATGTAAAAGGGATTAAACTTCAGGGATTCCTTCTTTACCAGCCTTATTATTAATTGTTGGACCAAGCCCCACTCTCCAACATGGCTTTACGTGTCTCATAAACACTAGAATTTTCCAACTGATCAGCCAATAATTTGTCCTCTAAGTCATGCACAAATCAAGGCAACATGACTTGGGGATTGAGGTGGATTGATTCTTCCTCGTCAGCAGTATTTACAAAAATGACTTCAGTTTCAGGGGACACACCTAGTAACAGCAAAGTCAAAAGGTGGTCATGCCTAGGAAAAAAGGGTTTGACATTGCGATGCTGTAACTTCTGTTTTAGTTATAGCTTAGTTGTTTTTTCAAATTCCCTTTAAGTTACTATAAAAAGGAATTCAAGCTGAAATAGTTACCATCTGTCTGAAAGAGGGCAAGAATTCATGGTTACAAAAGAATGTCTAAAGTGTGGAGCAAAATACAGTCCTGCTAATGGTAAAATTTCTGTCATTAACATTAAAGATTAAAGGCTATAATATACAGGAAAATATATTGCATGGCTTATCACATTTTTAATGAAGGGTTCAGTGTTATGGCAGGCAAGCACTGAGAAGAAAAATGTACCTCTTGAATTTTATTTGCTCTCTTGAGACACTATCCTATCATGATTGTAGCCTGTAGGATCAGCCAAATGAACACCAGACAGTAAGTCAGGAGCCCCCAAAGGTTACCAAAGCTTCTTCCTAATGTTACAGCAATGATTTAAAAAATTAGCTCACATTAACCTTTCACCTTTCAGTGGATGGTTCAAATCTAGTATGGGTTGGTAGTGACTAAGAACAGTTCCTATAAGTTTAATGTTTTTTTGTGGTTTATGCAATGTGAGCGGGTGGTCTCATGCTGCGTCCCAGGGGAGGTGTGTCTGCAGCATGAAAACCCCCCAGTAACTTGCCTGAATTGGTGCTAATTGGAAACCTCCCTGGTAATTTCAGCAGGGACCCCTGCATGGGCACATACACTAAACAAGCTGCTACAGACCACAGCTGCAGCAAAGACTGCTCATAGACACTCTGGCTTCCCAGCAAGGTTTGGAAGTTCCGAATTTTTAATTAAAGCAGCTTTGCCCATCTTTAGTACTGAGCACCTGCTGTAGCTTTAGCCCCTTCACTCTCTCTCTTCCCCACATTCCCCAAGTCCTGCCAAGGGTGTTCCCTAACTCCTCATTTTCCACCTCACAGGTCAGACCAGACCCACACATGTGGGTCTCACTGGACAAAGTGTGGGGACAAGATCTGACCCTGTGAGATCAGGGTCTGCTCTTTTCAGCTAATGTAATTTAGGGTGGAGGTGACTTTTACCCTATAGTCACTGGCAATTAATGTGACTGGAGCAACCCATTGACCCCCTGTCTTCATGTACTTCATCCACCTCCCAACTGTGCCCCTTGCCCACTCCCGCAAACCAAGTTTCACATAAGTGTATACATGAGGTGAGAATTGCAAACAAGAATTTGCCATAAGGTAATAGGCACAGTGTCATGGTTTAGGAATGGTATTCCCTATTCCCCAATTTAGTTCTCCCACTAAAAAGACTGAGAACCACTCTCCTCCCCCCCTCCAATGGGAGGCACAAAAGGCAGAGATCATGGTTTGAGAAGTAGCTGGAAACAGCAATGATATCAGAAAACAGACCATAACAGCAACAATAGAAATAACAAAAATCTACAAAAGAGAGGGTGATTTCACATGCAAAAATGCTCACTGGCGACTTGAACAATGCTGGACAATGGCACACATTTTTATGATTGAAGCTGTGCCCTTCTTCTTAGAAGCCAGAGAGAGTCCCTTTCACCTGCCCCTGGCAATGATGTGAGGTGGTATTGAACAACATTAGGGTCCTGGCTGAAACTAGGACATACAGTATGGCCCAAGAGCATGGAGGTCTGGCCCAATGATGTGGACTCAGAAGCACAAGGTTCAACACACTCCGTAAGGTCCACCATGATGCCGGAGACAACATTAGCACAACCCCAGGATGTCCAGGTTCCCTGTATGCTTTCAAATCTTGTACCAATAGTAAACATTTGCCACATGAACAAACACCCTTGTTTTCTGTGGCAAATCCTTAGTCCGGTCTAACAACTTACTCCCCTTCTGCTTCTGTGGTATTTTTCAGCTAGAAAACATTATCAGGAGCTGGCCATGTATATTTCTTGGGTGAGAGATAAAGCAATCAGCACTCATGTTTTTTTCTTTCTTGGGTAAATAGTTCTTGTTAAACCAAACTAAGTAAGGTGATTTGCAGTATGGATTTTTCTCATCTAAGTTATTAGAATAAGTTCAGTCAGCACATTCAACCCTAGTCTCTAGTGGTACATAAATTTAATGCAACACTCTACTCTCCTTCAGCATTTTTGGTGTTTACTTGAGTTTTTCTTGGCACAGAGAGAAGTGGCAGGTGGAGTGATCAGAGACCTTTTTCCATCGAAGTGAGATTAGGGGGTTTTTTAGGTTCCTTTGTTCTGTAAAAGCCCTGGTCTAATTCAGTACAAGCTATATAGGACTGAGAATGCCATTTCTTTATTAATTTACATGTTCGGTTTAAAGCTGTGCACTGATCTCAGTGGAGTTTCTCTATTTTTAGTATCCTGCTAAGAATTTTTAACCAAGGGTTTTATGCACAAGAAGGGCAGATTTTGCTGGGATTTCCTTATTTTTGCTTTACACTATCAAAGGCAAACAGTTCCCTCTTTCTTTGCCCTAATAACTTAGCAAGAGAAAGTGGGACACCCAGGCTAGCTCGAGGCAATGGAAACCCACCAGCATCTGCTCAGGACAGCACTGATTGACTTGAGCCCAGCTGAGCTAGGTATGTAAAAGTTAAAATCCCCAGAGTGTGTGAGCAAGTGTGCTTGGGAAGGAGAAATAGGAGAAGGAGAAAAAGGATTTGCAATGAGCTGTCTTCTCCAGGAATATACTAAATAGAGTTCACCTGGCAAAGAAAATCAGAGAACGCATGCAGCTTTCTTGGCAGGTGCAGAGGCGGCCTGTGACATGATTTAATGGTATTTTAAAAGGCAAGCACTAGAAACAAATAGGAGTGCACTGGGATGAATTAGGTGGATTAAGATTCAATGCGATAACCTAACAACCTCAGGAATAACTAATGACCTACCCTAACAGAAATGTCTGCTGGGTAGGGAACAAGGCAAAGCTGTTCACTTTAATGATTTTGCTGGCACTGAAGCCTCTCATTTGGGACATTCAGCAAGAACAGCTTATAAAAAGTGTTGGCTGAAGTCCTCAATTTGTGCAAATTGTCTTGGTGCCTTTGGCACTGGATATGTGACCCTCTGCCCTGCTGGAGCATCTGCCTCATTCTGGTAACAAGACAGAAATCAATGCAGGCCTAAATATTGATGGTTGCTGAGATACTCTTGTTTATAAAAATGCTTTCATAATACCAGGAACAGGACAGCTAGAATGTAACACCCAGAGGCGCTAGGGACTGCCACTCTGTGTGAGGAAGTGACAGCAAAAGTTAAAACATCTGAAATGGTGACTGGGGTACAGGCACTGATCTGGCACCCAGTAAGACTCCCTTCCACAGTAAAAGTGATGCTTTGCTCCTGTGACATTTGAGTGAGAGTGTATCCAAGAACTGTCCTTAAAATTCGTATTTTACCTCAACTTCCTTTCAGTCTGATAAGTATTCACTGCATCAGTTGAAAAAGAAAATTACGATCTTGGCTGAACAAACTAAAAAAATCCCCTATCATATCAATTAAGAGATTGTACAGTACATTGCAATTAATTTATTTAATCGAAGTCCCTGTTTCTTAGCAATGCCAGGCTGATTTAGTGCCTTGAAGGACACAGACACTGCAGAAATGAAGAGAATGTGCTGGTCGAAGGAATGGAATTCCCCTTTCTTCAGTCATTTGTGAGATGAGAACACTGGCACAAGTACCCATAAATCTCAGTTTGGCCACTTGTCAGCAAATGAGAGCTACAGAGAGTCCACCTGAAGGTAGCAGGCTGTTAACTATGTGGTGTGCTTGTCTCAGCTATGAGGGGCTGTGGGTGCTTTCTGTCAACGGACCTCTGGGGAAAACACGGAGATCTGCACATTCACACTGCATGGTGCATATCACAGTAGTATGATGACATGGTGTAATCTCAGCTTTCCATGGAATTAGAGCAGCACTCAGGCTCTAAGAAGCAGTAGACAGCATCACTCCCAAAGGACCACGCATATATTCCAAATTCAGGTGGGATGGGATGACATCAGTTCCTCTCTTTTCTTATGTCACGTATATACTTTGTACCAGCATCAGCTCATACTCCCTTGCACAACTCTTTCCTTCTTATTGCAGAAAATGTTACTGAGCAATAAAGAACTGCAGCACCAAGCCTTTGATGGTGAATCAGCACGTACATGTGCAGGCGTGGGTGTGTGGCCAGCAAACTGCAAACTGTTACTGTGTACAGCACACACCATATGGTACAGTTGAAAGTTCAGTTCACAATGGCTATGTGAAAATGCTTCCCTTGATCAACCTCAGCTCATGATTTCATCTGTGGCACCTCTGGGGCAGTGCCCTGGGCATGAAGAGGTCTCTGTCCTGCAGAGAGGCTCTGGGTGACATTGTGCTCAACAGCTGTTATCAGCTCCTTTAATGACTAACAGGTATGTTAGAAAGCATCCAAATTGTAATCAGACTGAAATAGAGTTGCAACGATATCTGATCTGGGAATTTAGTCCAAAGCTTTCCTTTTCCATGATGGTTTTCATTTCCTGTAATTTAGAGCTGGAAGCTTTTATGGAATATCACATGGTTTAAGTTTACACAGGAAATCAGCTGCAGTTGCGGGAAGATACTGACTTAGGGGTTTTAGGGTTTGTTTTTTGGTTTTTTTTAAGAAACAAAGATTGCTTCAGATGAAAACATTGCAGACTTCTACCTCTGTTGTTTGAAGGCTGCCTTCTGCAGAGTGATATATGATTATATAGGAACAAGAAGTTTATTTCTGTTACATGATAATCACTTAATGTGAACGAAGCAATAAATGCCTTTTCTTTTTAAAGTGAAGAGATAAACCAAATGCAGGACAAGATGTGGAGGAGGGTGAGGGGAAGGGATGCTAGGCAGCTGCAGCAAGAAGAACCTCTGAAGCAGGAAGTATCAAATAGAATGTGCTTGAAAAGCCTGAGATGACCAAAACAGATTAAAGTGGAAAAAGGTGGTTATGTTCCGTGAGTCACAGCCTGCCAGTTTAATCACTCTCTGTGTGACTCCTGGGGAGGGGACAACGCTGCACCACCCAGACCATGCCACAAAAGCCTTGTCCATTTGCAGGGGTGAAAAGTTGGTTCTCCCAACGGTGCCAGACCCGTTTCTCTTTTGGGTTCAGGTGCAAATGCTGACTTTTCAGTCTTGGAAGGGGAAAAGCCCTTTTGAACTGCATTCCCATTGGTAGCACTTCTTCTTAATAAACTACTCCTCTGAAAGTCCCAGCAGAGCAGTGCAGTATGCTCTGGCTAGAAGGCCAGGACAGGGTGGGCTGACATCCCTCAGGAGGCAGGCTGTGAAATGCCAGTTGGGAGATATCACAGAGCAAGAAAAGCAGCAGGAAGGGGGGTGGAAGCCAGCAAAGGGCAATAAAAATTCATCTCTTCCAGGCAGCCCTGTCCACTCCATGGGTCTCTTTGGTGCCAGAGCAGAGGGAGATGGTAAACTGTGAGAAGAAAGAGATGGACTGTGTAAGTCAATAGTGACTAATGAACCATGTTGGAAACACTGTCACAGGCAAAGGGCTGAATTTACAGGATGGTGAGAGCAGAGGAGTGCTGGTTACTTGCTTTTTACACACAGAGGTACATTATGATTTTAAATGAATCCAGAACAGCTGAGGCATTTGTGGACTAAAAGCCAACATAACCATGACCATCTTAATCATCCCCTTGTAAAACGAGCAGCCATATGCGTGAAATCAGCCCATACATTTTATGGAATATCTGTTGTATGCTGGATGAGTACTTGGACTGAGGTTTATTTTCTCAGGACTTCAACTCCTGAAATATATACCACGTAACCTTTCTCCTCATAAAAGCAGAATTTAGAGAGGGGAGGGGGAATTCTTCCAAGCTTTGCACTGCGTGGCATTGCCTCTCACATGTTGCTGCACTTGACAAAATCTAGTGTTATTGTGGACACTATAAACAAGGATTCCTTTACCATCCTGCGTGAACAGCCCTTGTCATGACAAGGAAGAGCATTTAAACAAAGGTGACATGGCTTATAATATTTGTTAGCAAGACATCAAAACATTTATGTGCACAGTATTTCTTTGCTATACTTCTCAAAAGGCTGAGGTTAAGCAAAAGGAGCCTGTTCCTTGTCTTAAGCAAAATCTTATCCCAAGATGTTCGCTCCTTAAACCACAGAAAGCAATATCGTATTTCCTTACCAGTTGCTTCTCAGCTAATTCAACCTCATAGGCAATGTTATGCTGCATTAGGACTTCTCAGGGCAGAAAAGTTCCTCCTTGACCATACCTCTCCCAGGCTCTGGCTTTGCAAGGTTTTGTGCATGTGTTCAACCATCTGTGCCAGAGTAATTTCTCAGGTCTCAGCAGAACTGTTCATGTGCATAGTTTTGCATACACGTGGATCTTTGCAGGACCATGGTCTGATTGTATTTTATGTTGCACCATATCCTGAATATGTCCAGGGACAATGTCCCATTGTCCCTGGCTTACATGTCACAAGTTCCTTCAGCTCCAAACAGGATGGTTCAGGATGGCCAGAGAGCATTATTTGTGCTCATGATCTCATTTTGGACTTTTCCACTTGTTCCACTTGAATCTTGCTCTATTCTGGTTCTTCAGTATTTCTGAAGGCTTCTGGTTCATTTTGCTCTCTTTTCTCCTCTCTGAGATCCACATAAAAACAGCAGGGAAAGTAGTGGAGTCATCATCCATGACAGTGTTCAAAAAATGTGTGGATATGGCACTTAGGACATGGTTCAATATTGAACATGATTGGTGGCACCAGGTTGATGGTTGGACTTGATGATCTTAAAGGTCTTTTCCAGCCTTAACAATTCTATGATCCAATGTGTCAAATGCGGTCAGAAGAGAGAAAGAAGGAAAATCTTTAGGAACCATTTTTTTTATGGTTTTTGGCTTAAAACCCGGAAGACTCTCCAGTTCTCCAATTTTTCTAGTTGTCTTCTGGAGCACATAAAAATCTTTACTTCCAGCTGTATGGGGCCATAGACTATTTTCCCATGGCTGTGAAGGATGAATTAGGATAGGTTGGGGTTTTCTGGCCACTTCCCTGACCTGCCTGCTGAGTGGTGTAAAAGCGTGCACAGCCCAGAGCTGGGAGAAGCAGGATTCTCTCACTGTGTGAGGGAAGGTCAGACTAGCAAGCATGGTTCTGAGAGAGGAATGAGGCAACAAAAGCAGCCTACACCATCCCGTGAATTATGCTGAAAGGGAAAGGTTGCCAGAGGAGAGATCACACTGCCTGCATGGGAGAAGAATATGGGATTCAGCATCAGTCATTTGGAGAAAAGGTTGTTTTCATCAGGAAGATGTAAGCAACTGTCTACATGGGAAAAGGTCTTGGGGAGCAAACTGATTTAGGAGAACAGGAACTGACTTTGGAATTTAGGAGAGAAATGATTTTGAACTCATGGATGGTAAAGGGAGGCAGCCAGGAGGGCGATGGACCCCCCTGCCCCTTCCAGAGAAGGGGAGTCAGCAAAAAAATCCTGCTGAAATAAGGATTTGCTTTTGGACAACAAGCAGAAAATTATTTAAACAAGAGAGAGGAGCTGATCCATAAAATATCACGTAACTTAACTGCTGGGGGATTTTTGAGAAGATGCTGGGGCCTTCAGAGCATCCGTCACTGAACTCACGTGCTGGATGTGGGCTTGCAGCAGCAGTTGCCTGTGGCACTGGGTGTTCCTGCCTTGCAACAGCCCAGGGAAGAGCCAGGGGACAGAGTCTCCTGCCCAGGCATGAGCAGTGTATTCTGGGGAATAGGACATGGACCTGGGATGAGGATCAATATTGTTTTGTTGTTGATCTGAGTTTCAGTTTTTCTCCATCTAAGGGAGATCTCCTGGATGCTGCGAGATAGACTTGTGGGGAAGTTTAATCACAACTTCTAAAAATATGAATTAGCCCTCACTTTGTTCCTCCCTTCCCCTCCTCTTGGAATCAACGTGAAAGCTGGACCTGGGACTTCAGACAGGACCCCTGTGCTGCCTCTTTTTCCAGGTCCTGCCAAAGCGCCTTATCTTTAAATAGTCTGCATGCAAACAGTTTCTGTTGGAACATGATGAATTTGTGAGACGTATTTACCATCCTGAACTAGATTTTAAACAAATTGACATTTTAATATGCATTTATTCCTGTTGCATTAAAAAACCCTGCTGGTATTATGCCAGAATGTGATATATAATGATGCTGTTCAGAGGCAACTCTGTCATTTGGTGTTGTTGACAGTAAAATAAATTAACATAATAAATATAATTTGTTCAAAAACAGCTAAGTAAAAACAGATGGTTAAAATATTTTGGCAGGACCTGTTAGCCCAGGTTTATGTATGTGTTTAGACATTAGTTCTGTTTGCAACATATGTTACATATTTTCTTGATCTCATTTAATATGCAAATACACACCCTCTTCCACAGTTTTATAAACAGGTCCTTTACAGCATGAGTGATGGGAAGGGTGGAGGGAATGGGAGTCTCTTCTTGGTTTTTGGTGTCAGGACCAATTTTCAGCTACGTAAATGGGAGAGGAAAGTAGCCATAGTACTGTAAGAAACAAACAGGGCAGAAGGTGGAGCATAACAACATATTTGTGTGCTGACACAATGGATCTGTTATTGGCCCCTGATACCTCCTTGTGTAAGGCGCTGGTTTGTTGCTTGTGCTCCTGACCCTGCCCCAGTGTGCTGTCCCCACTGGGCTCTGCAGCCTCTCGCTTACCTAATTCTCACTGCACTGGCCAGAGCCCCAGCAGGACTAATGCTCACATCTAGTCCCATCCTTCCCTTCCTCTTGTTTGCGAGGGGTAATATGAATAAAAAAAGAAAAAAGTAAAAAAAGAACAGGGAGAAAGTAAGCTGCTCCTTTAAAGAGAACCTGACATTGGAATGGGATTAAGTCCATTTTTTTAAACTATTTCTAAACTGATATAGGAATGTGAATACTATGAAATTCTTGTTAATTTTAGAGATTACATATCTGTTAGCCATTTTCAAGGTATAGAGACTTAGCAGTCCACTTAGTGGTGGATTTAGCAGTGCTGGATTAACAGTTGGACTCAGTGATCTTAGAGGTCTTTTCCAACCTAAATGATTCTATGATTCTATAGAAATGAAAGTAATCTTTGTGCTGCAAGAGAAACTAAGGGCCTCATACCCGGGCATAACTTTAACAACCTGTATATTTTATATAAATTGTACTTACATGTGCATGTGTACTTAATATGCACCTTTTAAACCACAGCTCCAGAACAGAAGAAGCATGGACACATGAGAAAAACATGGGCCATCAGTTCCTCTCAGAGCACAGCTGCTTCTGGAGCTTTGAGCCAGAAGGCAAAGGTGACTTTGAGTGCCCTTCTGAGAAAGCCCAGGACTGCACCAGCCACACAAGGGTGAGTTTTGTTAACGTGTGGACTAGAGAAAAAGATGGTAGGGTGGGGAGTGCCAGTGGTGTGAGCTCTTTCCTTGAAGTCAGCAGTAAAGTGTGCACAGTAAGTGGCCTCAGGCTGTCCCTCTACCCAATTTTGTAACACTCTCACTCACCGTACATTTCCAGAGGGAGAATGGTTGTTCATATCCCCTTCTCCATCCATCCTCCCCAAAATCTTCTGCCGCCCCACTTGGAGATCTTCCCCTACCCATCCTCTCCAAACTCCAGCAAATGACACTGCCTGTTTATCTCTCCCCACACTGGCAGCTCTCCCCTCCTGCCCCATGTCCCTACCCACCACAGCACCTCACAGAACCCTGGAGGGCAAAACTTGGAAAGGGACTGGGACACCTTTCTGCCTCTGAAGCAGAAGGGGACGAGGGAGAGTGGGAATAATGCCATTACCTCACATATCATCCATGCTGTGCCTTAAAGCTGTGACTTACAGTGTCCACATTGTGAGCGCCCAGGGCCTCATCCTGCAGGGAGGGCTCTAGATGTCCAGGAAGCATGGCGTTGCTCTCCAGGGAGGTATGCAGTCCGTAACTGCAGAAATATGTGGCACAAGGGAGCATTTCCAGAAGCTACTCAAAATGTCACTGTCCCTTCCTTGCATGGCTCTACAACATATCTAATATAAAATATTATTTGTGAAACTTCCTATTAATTGCTGTTTAATGGATCCTAATATATTTCAAATAGGCATCTGCAAGTTCGTTTTGACATTTATTAGAAGCCATTAGATACCAATTTAATGGTGATTTTATGACAAATGTCTGATGTAGTTAAAAATGTGATGGTTGATAAATTATAATGTGATGTGCTTTTGAGCATCAGGGAACTGGACTGTTTCTAAATGTGACTGGTTTTGATGTTGTAAATTAAATTTTATTTCTAACTGATTTATTTTTGTGGGCTCTGAATTGAAGGGAATCAGAAGTTGAAGAGGTAGAGGGGAAGGAGGTTCTGATGAGAGAAAACGTGGTCAGTCAAACCAGTGCAAGTTCTGGTGACTTGATTTGGGTGAAGGAAGATGGTATTTGGAATAACTTGCCTTTTAGAGGAGTTGCTTGACCTTTTCTACCAGTGTTCTAGGTAAGCACTTTCCCCAGCATTAGTCTGATTATTTGTTTATCACTTTTATTATTGTCTCACAGAGCATCATTCATTCTAGACCATCACCTCCTTGTGCCAAAGAAAGGACAAGTGTTTGTCTTGCCCAAGCAGTTTACAACACAGGCAGTTTACAACACAGGCAGGCCCAGGTCTGAGGGAACAGGGATACAGAACTAGCATCTTAAACAACAAACACTGGTTTTCAGAAAGCTTTTCCTAGACATCGTGACAGAAGAGATTTTATAGACAATTGGCAAATGTTTATAGGAGTCTTGTCACAAGGACAATAGTGTAAATGGGTGAGGAGAGAGCTGTGCAATCTAAAAATGGGTGATAGAGGCTGCCAAGAGATCCCTAAGCTACAGGGTTAAGGCAGATCATGGATGTGGTTACCAAAGAAAATCTCCATCTCAAGTTGCATGGAAATCCCACATTCACATTAACATGTGCACAAAGCAGTGGAACAGAACCCTAAGTATATCTCAGGTTTCAAAGTGAGTACAAAACCTGCACATGTGGGAAGAGATGCTTTCTCACAGATGGCCTCTGGCTTTAAGGAGAAAAAATTGCTAAGACCACTGTGCATGCCCAGGTGGAAAACAGGACTTCTTGGAGAGGAAGGCATAAGTCAAAGGGCTCTGGTGTCAGGCAAGGTCACCTGGGCCTCCTGAGGCAATGAAGAATCTGGATGTGGTGGAGGAGAGGATGTCTTTGGAATTTGTGGTGTTTGGGATGAAAGAGCTGAAGCAGCCCTGGGCTCTGATGCATCTTCTGTCCTCCCCCACCTCCAAATGTAGAGTCAGGTGCTGATAATCCTGAACTGCCCTGCTGCTGGAGGGCTGAACCATCTCTTTCTGATGGCCTTATGCCTAAGGCACTTATCCCGTCCATTGTCTAGCGACTGTCCCCATTGTCACGTTCATTTGATCCTAATGGAGTAGCACAAGTGCAATGAAGACCTGCTTAGAAAAAGTACCTGGGAACTGATGGATTACATTTCATGGTTTGTATTTGGGAGGAATGAAGAATGCCCTGAAAAGACACTCATTTCTTAAGTTTTGTCCGCTATGGTCCAAGAGCTCGCCAGTTGATGGCCACAGCACATCTTCAGCAGTGCCTGTTTCTGTGCCTGCTAGATAAAGGCTGGCTTTTTACAATGTCACCATCACACCATGGTCTGTCTGACAGCTCTGCACAGAGCATGCCATGGCCTCCACTGGGATGTCAGGCATGGCTTTTTCATTTAATTCCTCACGTGTGGCTGAAGGCAGTGGTCACAACACTTTGCAAGGCAGGCAGGAAGAAGAGCAGGGTGTCACACACACTGTTCATGAATCAGTTGTGGCATGGACTGTATGCTGCCTGCTCCTCCACGGGCTCACTGCAGGTCCTCCCCTGCACTGTGGAGGCAGTCACCCTCCAAGCCTGGGATGTGAGCCTTGCTCAGATACCTTACAGTACAGTACACAGTGTACTTGCTTTTAGTGATTCTTAGACAGGCCTGGAATCAAAAAATAATGTCCTCAGTAAAACCATGCATCTTCCCAACTCTAATATTGAGCCAAGTGGCTTTCTAAAAACCAAGATTTTTGCTAAACAAGATGCCCTTTTCTGTAAGTTGCAAGCATGAACTGAAAGAGTTCCAGGATGTATTTATACAGGTTCAAAAGCTCTGTTAATTTAATTCAAATCTTCCTGGGTGGTGTTTCCCTAACACACTTAATGGGTCTATTTTTTTATCTATTTTTCAAGTCTTTGAAGTTTTCGAATTGTTTCTATGAGTAAATGCCATTTTACCATTGCATAGTTAAGGCCCAGGGTAGTTGACACAGATCATGCCTGTATAAAGGCTTGAAAAAAGAATACTTTGCATTTCTAGCACCATGCTGCATGTGAGGGTCTTCAGGTGTGATGAAGCTGAGCTTTGCTCTTCTTGCCTAAGGGCTTACATCTGCCAGGACCATTTTATACAGTACTAAGGTGGGACTTCACAGCATATTCATCATGACACATATGAATGAAAAGCTGGACATGAGCCCAGAAAGCCAAACCTGGGTTGCATCAAAAGAAGCATGGCCAATAGGTCAAGGGAAGTGATTCTCCCCCTCTACTCTGCCCTTGTGTACTTGAAGGTATTGGAGTACCTGGAATACTGCAACCAGGTCTGGGGTCCCCAACAAAAGAAAGACATGGACTATTTAAGCGGGTCCAGAGGAGGGCCATGAAGATGATCAGAGGGCTGGAGCACCTCTCCTATGAAGATAGGTTGAGAAAGTTGGGGCTGTTCAGACTGAAGAAGGGAAGGCTTTGGGGAGACCTTATATCAACTGCCAGTACCTAAAGAAGGCTTATGAAAAGGAGAGAGAAGGACTTTTTATATGGGCAGATAGTGCCAGGACAAGGGGCAATGGTTTTAAACTGAAAGAGGGCAGGTTTAGACTAGATGTTAGAAAGAAATTCTTTACTGGGAGGTTGAGGAAGCACTGGAACAGGTTACCCAGAGAGGTTGTGGATGCCCCATCCCTGAAAGTGTTTCAAGTCATGTTGGTTGGGGCCCTGAGCAACCTGATAATAGTGAGTGGCACCTCTGCCAGTGGCAGGGGGTTGGAGCTAGATGATCTCTAAGATCCCTTCCAACCCAAACCACTCCATGATTCTATATACCCATGGCACTGTGCACAAACTTCCTGTTTTGCGAGAGATCTAAAAGCACATTTGGGAGCAGTCACTCACAAGCGCAGTGATCTGTCTTGCACTTGGACTGACATGAGGAGTTAGCTCAAGATAGTTGGCACATGTTAAACTTGCACTTTAAAACACCCTGCCAAAGTGCCCCCTTACCCGGTAGACAAGCCTTAAAGTGTTAAATGGTTCATTGCAGAACAGAGCGAAATTAGAAGCAGTCCCAGGCTGAGCCCAAACTCCCTGTTGCCAAGCCCTCATACCCTGCAATTGGGTGAAGCCCAGCCCTGTGCTGCCAGCTTGCTGGTGTGCCTGCTGCTCTGCCAGGCACAGAGCACCTCACGTTCCTCTGCAGGCTCCTGTGTCTCTTCTTTGCCTTGTATGGAGGTCCTCTGCACAATGGAACTTGTCTTGGTTGTGCTTCTCTGTCCTTTTTCTCCCTCTCTCCATCTGACTTTGCAGAGAGAGAGGTGCTGGCCAAAGCTGAACACACCATTCCAGGAGAGGAAATACCATTATACTGGCATCATGAGTGAGAGGGATTCTAGTGCTGTATTAAAATGAAGCATGAGCCTGGGTACATCTGGGTTCTGTTCTCAGTCATGCTCAAGATTTTCTCTGAAGTTTGCCCTACTTACTCAGAGGCTCTATGCTGCAGCCTCTCTCTCTGTGAAAATGGCTGTAATATTTTCCCTACATCTTAAAATTATTGGGGTTGTGGAAGACTTGGATCCTTGAGTGCAGATGTAATTAAAAATGCAAGATAGGGTGGATTAATTATGCCCTAGGACTCTGGTAACAGAAGCCAAATGTCTTGTTCCGTGGTTTTATAAGGAAGAAATATGTGTTTGGACCATGCTGTGTCATTGGGCTCTGCTCCCCAGTGCTGATGCACAGGGACTGAAGCTGGGAAAGCTGTGCTGGGGAGAACAGGGACAGGAGCTCCCCCCAGACCTGAACGGGGGTTGCCAGTGCTGCTGCTGCTGTGATTTAGTTAAACAAGAGGGCCTGATTTGACAGGTTGCTGAATACATCTGGAGTTGCTAAGTGAGCAGGGCACTTACTCCAGTCTGGCTTCATAACCACCATGGCACCAAACAGCCCTGTTTTGGTGTATGGGGCAGGTTTGTGTTTATTTTGTTATGCAGCCATGCACGGCCATCATGCTCTCTCCATGTATGTGTGAGTGTGCATGACTGAAACACACATGCCCTTCTTGCTCGTGGTGAAAGATGAACCTCGTGGTGAAAGATGAACCCAGCCACAGATTCAGCGTGTTGGGGTTAACCTCCAACTCACTGGCAGCCGACGCAGCTCCAGCCCTCTTTCTTGTTTTGAGTAAAGGGAAAAAAACCCAACCCTGTTTGATTTGTTCTTGTAAGAGCAGCTGATCTGGGTTGGATTTCATCCAAGTTGTCATGTGATTATATGGCCAAATCCCTACAGTGTGTACACAAAGCTATTAAAAAAAGATGAGACACTTTAAAATACTGTAAAAAGGCCTGCTTAAATTGTAAGAAATACTGAACTTCTGCCAGGGATTTTGGTATTTGAGCAAAAATTCAAATCCCATTACAAGATTTGTTACATTATTGAGCAATTAGAAGTATCCTAAGTTAAATAAAGAAAAAAACCAAACTGGTCTGATAGTGAGTTGTCAAGCAAAAATAAAACAGAATATGCCAGTGTATGAACAGTGAAGCAGAGTTCCTGCAGGAGGGAAAAGTCCACAACCAGATTGATGGCCGTGGTGCATTTCTCTCTTGTAGAAATATGACAATGTAGAGAAAAGAGAGGATAGGGGAGCTCACTTGTGGTGTGCATAAGAATTGGCTGAGCAGCAAAGCCCTTATTTTCTCTGGATAATTTTTTCCTAAGTGAGCAAATGCCTGCTATAGAAATGTCAAACATTTTCCAAGCAAGGTTCCAGGTAGAGAGTGTTGACTTGCATATCTGAGAAATCACTTAAACTTCAAACTTCATGAACAGATGTCAGTGTTTTGAAGTTCTTTGACATTATTAAAGATGCAGGTGGCACATTGGCACTACTGACTTAGCTCTGGACAGCAATGGGCATTGCCTGGGAGGCACAACATCTCATCACTCTTCCCAAAACTCTGGTCACGCTCAATGAGGAAAGCCAGGCTAAGATGAACTATAAATTGCAAAATATGTATTTTTAGTAAAAATTATGTGTGAAGTCTAATTTTAAAAAAATTATAATAACATTGATGTTACTGGTGTGTATGCCATTTTTCATGTGTAACAGGAAACACACCAGATCTTTCATGTCAGCTTAGGCCAAATCTAGTAGACTGTGAAACTCTAGAAAAGAAAAGGATTTAAAAATTTCAGTTTTGTCTCCAATCTCCTGTTTACTTGCTGCTCCCAGATTTCCCCAGGTGCCTTCTCATTTCATCAGCTTCCAGCTGCCAGGACCTTGACATCTAATATGTTTTTAGAGTGCATTCATTCCAAATGACCAGTCCTCAATAACCAAAACATGCCTGGTCAAGATTGCCTTGCCCAATCTTGTCTATATGCCTGGCCCAATCCTGCAATGTGCCCAGCATTCTCAGCTCCCCCCTCACTGGCACTCAGCTGCAGGTGTCTCTTTGAATCACAGCATGGTTTGGGTTGAAAGGACCTTTGAAGATCAGCTAGTCCCACCCTCCTGCCATGGGCAAGGACATCTTTCACTAGATCATGTTGCTCAAAGGCTCACGAACCCGACCTTGAACACTTCCAGGGATGGCACATCTATAACTTCTCTAGGCAGCCTGTTCCAGTGTCTCATCACCCTCATCATCAAAAGTTTCACCCTTATGTCCAGTCTATGTCTATGTTTAAAACTGTTGCCCCTTGTTCAGTCACTACAGGCCTCTATTCTCCACTGGCAGCAGCTTTGCTTTTGGCTGCCCCTCCATAACGCTAGGAAAGGGAGCACAGCAGAACATAATGCCCAAAGAAGCATTAATTCCCTTCCCATGGGCCTCCAGAACACCTACCAACGAGGCTGGCCTCCTGCTCCCCTGAGCAGTGATGCTCTGACTAGAGCAGGGCTGGTGAAGGAGCTCTTTAAAATTCCTTCACCTGTGCTTTGGATGTCAGTGCTAGTCCATACCTTTAAAACAACTCCTAGTGTCTCTAAAACCAGACTTGATGGAGTGATGGCTTTTTTGGCTTTTTTTTTTGTTGGCTTTCTTGGTTTTTTTTAAAGTGTGAGCCCTTTATGTCCCAGGTACAAATGTTTGCAGGGCAGCAGAGGCTGCAGTGGGACCATGCCTGTTTACAGCCAATGTCAGGTGAGATACCTGCTTGCCTCCTGCTGCCTCTGTAGGATACTGCCTGTGCAGGACACTGCCTGTGCAGGACACTGCCACTTGGTCCTCGAGTGAGGATGGCCCAAACAGGAGAAATGCATGTGTATGTGCTTGGCCAGCTTCGCACCAGGCGGCAGTAAAGGGCTGGCACTGAGGCATTTTCCTTAATTTTTTTGTGTCTGGTCCTTGGGCCAATGGAACTGGAAGGGATTGCTAGAGGAAGAATGCCAGGAGAAGGCTCTGGAAAGCACAGTCTGGTCCCATAGGTTTAATTTGAACCTTCTCAAGTCGTGTGAATTTGGTAGGTTGAATTTCCAAGTTCATCTGGCTGAGACACTGAGGAATCAAAGAGAGAAATCTCCTTTTCACTTGGTTCCAGGTGAAGCAAGATAACTTGTTCTGGCAGCCTTTCAGTGTCCCAGAAATCTGCAGTGATGTATGCTGAAGTGTGTGCCCCTACCCTCCAGGGCAGAGTTCAGCATCTGTAATAAACTCGTATAGCCCAAATCATGCCCAGAACAAGAAGATTCTTTTCAAAAGAAGAAGTGAGTTCTCACCATTGCCTTCAGCAGTTGCAGTTCAGCCAGTTGATTTAATAAAGGACTTCAATGTATGTTCTGCTTCCAAAAAAACCAGATTTCTCTTTACTATTCAAAAGGCAACAATCAACATATGAAGAAAAAAAGTTTGCAAATATGATTGTTTCCTTCAAACCGTGTGTTATGCTGCTTTCCTGCTCAGCTGGCACTGTTTTTAAAAATATATGTGAGTATTTAACATGCTAATTAAATGCCTCATGCCACACTGCCTCCTTTTAGCACTTTCTTTAGAATTCTTCAAGGAGTTGGTGCCCGTGTCTGCAGCGCAGCAGCACTGCTGCCCATGTGGACCCTGTTGCCACCAGGTCCCCTCGACTTCCCTAACAAATATCTGGTGCAGCAGAAATGAGAACCGAAGTAGAAACTTTAACACTTTGCTTTTCTTTGGGGAAAACAGAGTGTAAAAACAATTCCTCGGTGGTATCCTTGAAAAGTAGTTCATGTACGGGATACTTAAAAAAGCTGAACAGCTCTTTCATATGTGATAAAATATTATGATGATTTATGACATGAGAAACCTTTAGATTATATTTAATGAGCTTCCATTATATCAGTTTATTACAGGAGAGACAGTCCTCATTAAAATAATTTCTAGAATTAAACTAGAAACATTATTGGACATATTTGGGGATATAAAAGTCTCATCCGTGGGCAAGGCATGTATTTGCCAAATGTGAAAGTACAAGGATCCTTTTAAATGTGAGGACGGTGACAGACAATAATAGTACAGTTTTCCAAGCTGTAATTTTAGCTCTGATCAAAGCTTTATTTCAGGTTGCACATTATTTCTGTGAGCAGTCTTGTTTTTCCCATTAAAAAATATATTGGGGTTTGGAAGCAAGTATGTGAAGAACAACTGAGTTTGCAGTAGTTGCTAACTCAAGTCTGCACTCTGAAAACAAGGGAAAGAAGGGTTTTTGTCCCATAGAAGCTGAGTGACAGCTTTGTGCTTGGCTTTCAGATCACTTTGGGCTTCTCTTAGAATGATTTATTTTCCACTTTACTGTGTGTTTATTAAATGGTTTGTGTGATGCATTATAAAACCTGGAAACACAGCAGCAAAATCCGTTTTCCTCATGCTCTGCCGATCTCCAGTGACATGAAAGCCTTGGCACAGCCTGTCAGCGGAGCACGGGTGAGTGTCAGACACACGTTTCTTTCCCAAGTCCCACAGAAAGGGAAAACTTGTTGAAATGTTTGCGTGCTTGTGTTGGACCGGACAGCCTGACAACTCTGCTTAATGACATGAGAGGAATTTAACAGAATTTAAAGCTACTCTGATCACTAGTCTCATCATAAAGAAGTTTGGGGGCTTTTTCTACTTCCCAGCTCCCACTGACTTCATTGTCCATTGATGTCAATAGGAATGAGCATCCTGGGTGTGCAGTGCTGAGTCTGACATTTTAATGAGACACAGTACAGAGTATGAGCAGCACTGAATACCTCAGCCTCTTTAGATTACACAGATTTAGGGGAGTGAGAGAGGAAGAGAGAGACAGAGGGGGGAAAAAAAGCCCTTTTCTGCCTAGCTTTACACTGACTGAAGTGATGAGAGCAATTGGCAGGTGATAGGATTGCATCCAAGACCTGGTTTTTTCCTTTAAAATGCCTGTACAAGCCAGAGCCTGCAAAGGGTCAGAATAAACATCCAAGACCTGGTTTTTTCCTTTAAAATGCCTGTACAAGCCAGAGCCTGCAAAGGGTCAGAATAAACATGAGGTAAAAAATTGTGCCTTACTTTTACTGTGAAGAGAAATTAGCGGTGGAACAGGAGCGCCCCTTCCCTAGTTTGATTGTTGCTGCAATCCCAGGAATTAATTACAGCTTGGCCACTGGATACCTGGTCAACAAATGCTCCCATGCCAACAATATGTTGTATGGAAAATTTATTTCTAGATTTGTTTAACTGTCTCAAAATGTCTTTTCCTAACAAAAGTACTTGCTTAATGCAAATCACAGAGTGTCTGGCCATTGGCTTTATTTGGAAAGTAAATAAATACAGTGGAAGTTTGTACAATATCTGTTACACAGATGCGTTGCAGTACAGCTCAGGGCATGTGAAACTGAGCACCTGAGTTGTCTTTGTGGCCACAGGACCACACATGATACCCAAAGGGTAACCTAGGACATCCAAGACAGGTGTTGAAAGGCAGGATACGTGACTTCACATTCTGTATCAATTCAAATGGGAGGTGAAGAGATGCTCCCTTGTGCTCCTCTCGTAAGTCCCCTCACTGTTTCTAAGATTAATAAGTTTTCCCTGAAATGTTTTTTTTTTCTTTTTCTTTTTACTTTTTCTGTTCACTGTGCTGTCCAGAGGGGCCTGCAGCGCCAAAACATCTTACATCTGACAGCAGAGTCCAAGGTGTGCTTAGAGCCATGTAGACTGGACTTGTCAATAGAGTGGTATCTGTATCTTCTGCTTCTATAAAATGGCCTGGCTGTACTGGGAAAAGCCTCATTATAAGGATCTCTTTCCCTCCAATGATGAAAAGGGGTCCAACCAGACCTTTCTCTCTGCAGGAACAAGACTGCAAACTCAATTTTTATGCCACTGACCACAGTATGGAAATTTGTTTTGGAAATGTGCAAAGCCTATTCACCTAATTTCCCAGAGGGCAATCAACTGCCATGGGATAGGAGGAACATTTTGTCACTTATCACCCAGACTTAGTTTGAAGTTAACTTCCAGGAAGAAGGTAGTGTGAGATGAAGTCACCTCACCACTGCCGGCATGCTGCCAGTGACACAGGTGATAGCTGGCTGCAGCCAACTATCCATTTTTATGTCCTCTGGACCATCCTCAACAAAACCTACATATAGAGCAGAATGTCACACCTCCTTCATTGCACAAGCAGGGAAAATTCCAGGCTATGATAAGCAACGTTCTTCACCGCTGTGGAAAAAGAGTCTTGTTGCCTAATTTTGTTCTCAGGTTGATTCTGGTGGGGATTTTAAGCAAGGCGATGAGTATAAGTTTTTCTTTTCCATGGAACAGCAAGTCTCACAGCAAAAGACCTGAAGGTAAAGGACCTACCTTATCTACTTCTCCTTTGCTGGACTGCTCCAATAGCACGTGGCCTTGTTTTCTTCTCCCACCTGGAGCAGTTTAACGATTGGACTTCCACCCCTAGTTTGGGAAACTCTACCACCTTCTGTTACTTTGTACCTGTGTCTTCGCATAAAACATATTTTTACTGCCCATGCATTTATCCCGTTACATGTACTCTTATCCCACATGAGCCACCCTTGGTGTTTATAGCCTTCAAATACTTACAGAGGGTTATCATATCCTCCTCCTTTAGTCATCATTTGGAAAAGTTGTTTATGCTGAATTCTTTCAGGCTTTCCTCATCCAGCTGTTCCCTCCCACCTCTCATCTGTGGTGGTGCTCTCTGAAAGCCTCCAGCCTGTCTACATCACCCCTGGGCTGAGGTGCACAGGAGTGATTGCAACAGCCCTGCTGCAGCCCCAGCACACCCCACTCTGTGATGTGGTACCTCAGTGGACAGCCCCAAATCACATGGGCTTGTCCTGGCCCACCATGTAGCAGTGGCTGCTAACTCATGTGCCTACTTTCCAGGTTTCTCTGTCCTATTAACCAGTAGTTTCTCAGACTATTCCCCCCAAATGTATTAACTTTGGTTTTCTCAAGCACAGTCTAATTTCGTTGTTTCCTGCTCATATTTTCAACCTCTCAGCTTCCCCCATATTATTGCTACATCCTCCCTCATTTGCTTTTGATTGCTTGGGCCAAATTACAGAGAAAGCAGATATGAACCAGGATGTGTAGCCAGGCTTTCTGCCCGCCATTTTGCAAAGAAATCACTCAGGCCACAGGATTTCATCTCTCACAAGTAGTAGTGACAAACTGAGTTAGCAAATGGTTTTTGTTTTTCCAGCCTACCTGATTATATGGGCAAGATCAGTAGCAGTCCCCAGCTGACCCACGTGGTCACAGGACCATCTCCTAAGGTGACTTGCAAAGTTCCCTTGGGTTCTCAGGGAAGATAATCAGGTATTTGAGGTTAGACACAAAAATGGACGTGTTCTTTCAGATGCCAAATGCTTATAGTTTCCATCAGGGATTTTGGCCACTGTGTTACCCTTAAGAATGGAGATCTGGGCATGATCTGATCTAGAGTGGAAAGGTTCATCACCTTTGAATTTCACCTTTGAAATTGCTTTTGGGTAGGTGAATGAATTTTAGCAATGTGGGAATTGTTACATGTGTGTGTGTGTGTGTGTGTGTGCATGTGTATTTTAGTTTTGGAGGTAAAGAATAGGCAGAGGAATATTAATACTCCCTGAGAGGACAGGGACTGAAGGAGTGATGACAAGGGTCAGTGGAAGTCTGTGGCCTTACTTGGGAGTGGGGTGGCCTGTGCTTTAGGCAGCAAGGTGTTGCATATTTTCCCTCTCCAGAAATAGCCTGAATCATCACACACCTACATAAGCTGCTTTCCAGGATGTGACTTGCTTTCCTGAATCCAACCATTTAATCAAACCAGGCTTTATTTCTGTTTCAGTTCTTTATGTTAAGTTACTCGTGGTTCATGAGCACTTTCAGCAGCTGTTTGTGGCCTTTCATCATTGCACTTTTCAGTTCCTCAGGGCTTTTTCCTGCTCAATGACTGAGGCATCATGTCTGCTGATGTGAGTGTTCCTAACTTCACTGATCCAGCTTTTTGAAAAAAGGCTCTTTAGCAGGAAACGGCTTAGGTTTCACTAGAGTGCACACAATTCCACAAACCGTATTTACTAAGTCAGACTCAATCCATGCAGCATTCGTGGCACCCAGCTGCCTGATACCCGGGCAAGCAGGGCCAGCTCCATGGAGCGGCTGATGTTATGTGACCTCCAGAACCTCAATACCCAGCACTGAAGTGCCTGGTAGATGACACAGTAGTCGTTTGCCCAGCTTCCCCCTCTGCTCTCCCCCTGCCCCTGCAGACTGACATCAGATGATCAGGGAGATGATCTGGAAGGTAAGGACTCTGTAGCCCCTCAGGCCAGACATCAACCCCAAGTCTCTCCACATTTCCAATTACAGTGTTATGGGGCAAATACAAGCTTGTGCTGCCTCTGCCAGCCCAATTGCAGCCAGGTGTGGTGTGTCTTGTGCAGAGACCCCTGTGCCTTGGGGTCCCTCAGAGAGGGGAGGAGGACCCTGAGCTCCTGCACAGCTCTAGGCAGGAATCTGAGGAGTCCCAATGCAATGGTAAGGGTTCAGGGCAGACATGCTGTGCAAAGCCCTGGGTTACAGAGAAAACTTAAATGCTTCTAGATTCCAATGGTGAGATTCCTCTCTCCTCACTGGATAGTGCAGCCATACACCCCGGGCTACTTTACAGTCAGTGGGGTGAGGGAAAAACCTTTTGGATACAATCCACTTGATGATATGCCTGCCTCCTTTTGAATGAGGTGACTTTCATCATGGAATCCAGCAGCTGAAACAAGTAGAGCTCTGCTGACTATAGATCTGAGTCGTGGTGATTGCTTCCCCAAACCTCACCTTAGCCCCTGTGTGGAGCCATGAAGTAGATTCAGGTGCAAGATGCTCTGCAATCTGATGGCTGAATATGGATAAAAGGAAGAGTGGGCAGGCAGGGCACTGCAATGGTCACAGTGACAAAGCCATTTATAGCTGCTTCCATGCCTTCCCTTATTTTGTCCGTTCCTGGCCATCTCCTCTTGAGATGGAGGCAGGAGCAAAGGCTGAGGATCTACGAGGGCTTCAGTAGGGCACTTTAGTAAGTGCTACAGAAAGTGAGAAAGGGGGACTTCGAATGACGTAGCTCCTGGCTTTCAAATTGCCTGTGCTTACCCAGCACCAGAATCAGGGAAAACAGCCCAGAGGCATCCCAGTTGGTGGGCTGGGAACCAGTGCAGGTACCCTGATGTCAGTGCAATGCTGTGCCCAAGCTAACAAATCCAGAGCTTATTAGCTCAGGTGCAGTGGCTGAATGAACTGCCAGGTGAACACATCAGTACTGCTGTCAGACCCACTGCTATGTTTGTGGGACACCAGGCGGCACCTCGTGTTGTTACCAACTCTCTGTGTATGGGCAGCCCTGGGCTGCTGCCTGGTTTGGGGTGTACAGGGCTCATAACCAGTACTTTGCTTCAGGGAAAATGTGCTAGACCCACCTCCCTCCCCTTTCTACATATAAAGTAATAAACCCCATGAAAAAGTCATAGCAAGCGAGAGAAGAAAATCCAAGCTGGTTTTGGTCATCCATTTGGATCTATGCTTTGGAAGTGAGCAAACTGCCCACAATACTCCATGACTCCATCACCCTCACTCTGTTAGTTCCTATGCCCTGGAAAAATGTCCTTCACTTCTCACTTGATGTTAGAGACTGTCTGTCTCCTCCTGGGCATTCAAATGTGTCTTACAAGTTGAAATTGTGTGGTACCAAAATGCTTTCAAAAGACATGATGTATGAAGGTGACAACACACACTGTCACTGTGTAAAGGGGCAAGAAGACTGCTGTTGGTTAGTCCATTCAGCCTGTCCAAACAGTGTTCCTGTTGCAAGGTAAAAAACACTTCAGTATTCAGCACATAAAGTGATTTAAAAAATTAGTTGTGGAGGAGGGTTGAGGGGGTGGAAGAGGTGGTTTCTCTGCAAACTGCCGCACTGTGACCTGGCTGAATATTTCAGCAGCAGAATAAAGTCCCTCTCCAGCTCTTCTGCCCCCAAGCACACAAATAAGGGTGTATGTATTCAGCCCAAGCACTTCTTTAAACCCAAGCTCCAAACAGGAGCAGGTGCTTCTCCTCTCTTTTCATCATCTGAGCACGGTTGATGTCTCCTGCCAATTTCAAAGGCAAGTGAACACAATGGTAGTGGGGATGAAACAGCTGGGGGGGCGGCAGGGAGGGGGCACGAAGAGGGCCCTGCTTGGCAAGGTGAGCAGTGCCCGCCGACTTGGCGAGTGGCCCTGCCAGCTCTTTGTGTGGCTCTGGGAAGAAAGGGGGGAAGGAAGAGGCGACAGCAAGCGAGCGAATTCAAAGTGAAGCGGCTGGCGCCAGCAAGCTGCGGCTGATTCGTGCCAGCTGCGAGCCACTTCTCTAGTCAACGTGCCAATTACTTTGGTGGAGTAGGGAAGAAAGAGCCACTAGACGTGTGTGTGCTGATGGGGCTGGAGGAGGGCGGTGTAGATCTACCTTACCCATACCCACTGACACGCAGCCATCACAAACTCCCTGGCACTTGGCATTTGACATGTGCTCCGTGCACAACTGCAGCCAGGCTGGCCCAAACTACTGGGTCCTAAGGGAGAGGGAAAAGGTGGCCCCACACTTATTCCGGAGCAGGGAATGTGAAAAACCCTCGTGTCTGCCAGGAAGTCATTCCCAGAGCTGCCACGTGAAACAGGACCTCAGCACTCAGGCTTGCTTAGACAGGCTACCAGATACTCAGCTGTCAGTGAAAATGTTCAGCCTCAAAACTGCCCCTGCTGAAGTGCCAGCATCAGCAGGGAGTCAGTCCTCTCGCTCTCCTCTGTGCCCTAGGCCATGGTCCCCAAGGGACCACTTCAGTTCTCATGGCCAAAGTAGTTTTTCCCTTTCCATGTGCTTCTGGATGGAGGATTGTGGTTCATTCCAACCACAGCTCCTGTTCCCAGGCTGGGATCACCGTTGCCTGCACAGGGAGAGGGGTCAGGACAGGCCTGAAACCCCGGTGGGATGTCAGGGGGGGAAATGCGGCTGCTAAAGGCAGCCTCGCCAAAAGGTGAGGGAGCCTGTGCAGCGGGGCAATGGCCCTTCATGGTGGAGCGCCAGGGGAACACGGCGGCCAGTGCCGGGCTGTGGGACTCCTCTGCAACCCCGCCGGACTGGGGTGAGCCCAGTGCCCGCAGCCATGAGCTGGGGTGGGAGGAGTATCCTTTGGAAAGGCAGTGGCAGCCGGCAGCACCGGTAACACCTTCCGGGCACTCTCTCACCGCCTTGTGAGGAGATGCACAACAAACTGATCCGAACCCGTGGGGCGGACGGAGCCGGCTTTCCCCGGGCAGGCGGAGCGAGGCCTGCCCGGCCCCGCCTCGGGCCGCGCTCCGCGGGCGGCGGCACGGCGGCCCCTGCCGGCCGAGGGGCGCCATGGCCCGTCCCCACAGTACGGCCGCGGGAGGGAAGGACGGATGGAGCGGGCGCCGAGGTGGGGCTGAGGAGCTGCCGAGAGGCCCTGGAGGCTCCCCTGGCCGGCGGCCATAGGCAGCCCGGCCTGAGGCGCCGGGCAGCGGCAGCGAACTCGGCACAGACATGAGGACTTGGAGGCGCTGCGAGGGCCCGGCTGGGCAGCCGCGCTCCCGCCCCCCCCCGGCCCGCAGGTGCGTTCTCCTGTAGCCGTGACTTTTCCCCATTTAATCCCTCTGTGCCGACGTTTTTCCAGTGGTTTTTCCTCGTCTCTTCCCTCTCAAGAAGGCTCAATCACCACCCCATCTACCCAGGACCGTTTTCTTATTAGCACACATCCTCAGTCAGCTTTTCCTGGGCTCTGTCTGCCTTCCCATGCGCGGCTCAGCCCTCTTCTTTGGAAAACGCTGCTTTAAGGGTTTTCTAACTCGATGAGTTTGGCTAAAATAGGGAAGGTTTGGTATAGGGTTAGATCCCTCCGGTGACAGAGCGAGGAGGCTGCACATGCGTGTGCTTCCAGAAGCTCCACTTCCACACTCGGTTGTGTCTGATAAGGACCATCTCATTCTAGAGATAAAACTAAAACCTCTAAGCAAATATATGGCTACCAGGCTCTCACCGACCGCTGCCTGTTCTGGTTCATCAGAAATGAGGCAAATGTGGTAAGATACTCAAAATACAAAACCACGTACTCTTCTAGCACTTGGTTTTATGGTGTATGAACATCAACAAATGAGGTGTGTTGGGGCAGGTGGTATCTTATTTGTCCAACCAATATGGGCTTCTCATAAACCTCACCTTATGGAGTCTCTACACGTATTTTAAGTGCAAACTGTGGATCTGCTACTGTGGTGTCTGTCCAAACTGGTACCAAGACCAGTGGTGATTCCAGAGGATCTCGTTTTCACAGGTCATTCCTGAGGGACTCCAACTTGTCCATCTGTTGCTCAGATGCAGGGCTCTCAAAATTCATTCATGTTGATGCTCTCTGTAATTTTGGTCAGTCCTTCTATGCTTCATGTTAGTTCCAGCCCTCAGTGCTGCATCTGTTACTGCAGAGTCTGTCTTGCAAGGCTGCTCATCCAGCAGTCATGTGTTGGCAGAATGCATGACTCTATCTAAAACAAAAAGCATTGCAAAAATTAAGTCTGTTTTGCTGGGAATTTTGATACTAAGTAAGCCAGAGGCTTCTGGAGAAAGTTAAAACCTCAGACTGTTTCTGGTAGTTTTCCTTTTGTGAAATGTTCAGCCTTTCTTAGTATTTGTTCCACTGGTGTGGTGTGGTATGGTGCAGCATGGTTCTGCTTCTGGTTTGCAGCCAAATTCTGAAAATCTTTTTTGAAATAGAAAATCATATTTCCCGGGTCACTAACAAACCACTTGAAAAGAACTGGGGGTGGGGTGGGGAGTGTGGTGTGTAAGGGAATACACCCTCTACAACTGTGCAGCAAGGCACCATCAATCATATTCCTCAAATACAGAAGTTAGAATTGTTTAAAAAAACATGCACGTATTTAAGTTGTAAGACTTCAGTGAAATGAGGGTAGCAGTCAGAGTTGGGAAACAAAAAAGCATTAGAACCAGCAGAGATTTTACTCGGAAACTACTTACATAAATGACCAAAGTTCAAAAACAACTTTAGAAGTGAAATGATAAAATATTGCCTGGACCCCTGTAGATAAACCAAGCCAAATCAATTACTTTTCTGTCTATAAGTCGTGAGCACTTTATAAACTATTGAGTGAACTAACAGAGGCACTAATAATAAAGTGTTACCACTTCAACAACGTTATTATATACAGCATCCAATTTTGGGACCTAGGAAGCAGATGCCTTTCTTCACAGCCAGTCACCACGACCAAGAGTAGCGATCATATTGAGGCTATGATATGTTTACTGGCTGCATAAAGAAAATTAAAAGCCACACATGCAAACAGTTACCAGTTTATACAGCACATTTCTGAATTAAAGGAATTAAATGTCAGTGTTCTGTTACCAAGCACAAGTACCAAGCACAAGTGTTACCAAGCAATTGCCACTGAAAAATGAATGTAGGGGTTAGCACAGCCTGGAACACACAGAGGGGAATAGGGGAGCGTAAAATTGAAGGTGAACAGGTATCAGCTAGTAGAATAGCAAATGGTGACACTACGGGTTGTTTTTTCCTGCCTCCCCTTGCTCTTTCAGCAGTGCATGTGAGCTAGGATTTTCCTCTGGTTCAGTAACTTGGTGACTAATTCTATGGGCAGGTCCCTTCAGAGGAGTCAGCAGAAGTTTGGGGTGGTTTAGGTAACATTTTTAGCAGTCCCTCAAGGCCCCTTTCAGCTTCGTTGGATTGGTAGAGACAAACATGTAGAAATGCACGACTGCAAGGGTTTGCCAGTGCAGGGCCGGGACTCTGTGCGTGCAGACAGGTGTAGCAGAGCCAGGGACCCCAGGTTCACCATCGGTAGCTTTTACTGTGAATCTCTGCAACTGAATAGATAAAGGAAAGCTTTCTTCACATACTCCAGTTCCTTACTGCAATGAGAGAGCAGAAAATGAAGCTGTTTCTTTTACATAAATATATCTTCTAGCAACAGAATGTAAGAATTTTGCCCAGAGTCTGGTCTTGCTGTGAGAATATATTCTGTGCTAGTTCAAGGGCTACACTGAGCAGGAGTGATTTACAAAGCTTTATAAAAGTGGTACTCTGTTGCCAAGAGCACAACTGTCAGTGGATCAGGACTGTATGTGGACCTTGTCATGGGGCTGCCCTTATATAACTATGGCTGTAGAAATAGAATAGGCCCATCTTTGCCCCTTGGGTTGTACATCCTTGTGGAGAGCACAAGATTTGACATGAAAATGTGAAGATGCAGTCCCTGCTGCAGATCTCATGGCCTGCTGCCTTGGCTCCTGGGCACATTGCACCAATTCCCTAAAGAATAAAGGGCAGGGAGAATTCAAAGGCAAAGTAGCCCAGCTTCAGGAAAGATGATGGTACATACAGCATATGGCACTCCCTCTTTTTCACCATTCCTCTGAAATACGCTACACTTCAGGAGAAGCACAATCACAGATGATGATTTACTTAGCTTCATCTCCAGAGCATGCAGCGTTACAGGCTGGTTGGGGTTGCTCCTTCAGTGGCTCTCCAGTTTTTGGAATAGTTTCCACATGACTGGCTCCCAGCCCACACTGCTCTTGGTAACCTCAGAGCACAGAGAAACATGGAAGAGGCCTGTTCTCCCCATGAGAGAGGGCTGCCAGCTGCATGGCTGGTGAAATGCTCCCATATGGCTGTGTATTCCCCACATCTACCACTGAGTCTCACAAACCGGAAAATCCCACGTGAAATATTCTTGATACAGATCAGATCTTGGGGCTGCCAGAGAGTTTAAGACCACCTGTGAGTCACAGAGCAAGTGACTGCTTTGCGGCCAGCATCTTTGTTAAACAGAGACACTGTTTTTGAAGAGGAGAAGTTATCACCCTTCGGACAGGCACCATGTTTGTGAGCAGCCCATTCTCTCACAGGTAGGGCTGCAGCTGACCAGCATGGTCCTTGGGATTGCCCTCCTGCCTGCTGGCAGGAAGAGCTGATGCTTCATCCTTTTCGTTCTGGGATTGGTCATACTTACCACTCGTGTATTTGGACCGTGTCTCTGTCTGTAGAGAGGTTTTCCACTTGTTCATCTCCAAATTCAGCAGTCAGAGCCCAGAAAAATACTGCAAGCAAGATACCAGTACAGCACACATGCTAAGGGAAAAATATCATTATTTTAGATGGCTTTTTTTCTGTATTATTATTATAGGACCGGGATAGTTGTTTAGACAGAGGAAAGCTAACACTGTGACAGCACTACCTCACAATCACAGATTTCAACAAAACTTACCCACAGAGCCAGCATGAGTGAGGAAACTGCACTGACTCTTCAGGCTGTTCTTTGGGCTGTTTTAGCTACTCTCTCACCTGAATAGCAGCAGGTATTACTGTTAGCTGTGAGTTACAATTATCTGTTCTTCCAGTTGCTCCTCTTACTCTATGATCAAATTGCATGAAAACAACATAGAATCAGCATTAATCCTACAGGGCATATAAATATGAGAGCAGAGGAGGGAGAACAAACCTGGCCTTTCAAGCACTGCACTCCAAACTCCTTCATCACCATTGGAGATCAATTCACAAATCCAGTCTCAGGAGGAAGGTTAAAAGTGTTCTTTCAGTGGCAGCGTGTCATGCTTGTATGATTAACCCCATGATTCTCCCTGTGAGAAGCAAAGGGGACCATGTGTCCCCAGAGCCAGTAGAGCCTGGCTGAGCACGATCCTCACCTGGTGCCCAAAAGGGAATTCCCTGCAGCATCAGCTGTTGGCTGCCAGCATCATACTGGGAGAGTGCATCAGGTCAACTGGGGCCTCAGTGGAAAGCAGGCACTTTGGAGTATATCAATACTTAAGCTATTTCTCCTCATCTACTACTCAATTTAAAATGGAAACAAAGACTGGGAGTTAGTAACAGAGACTGGTCAAATTGTTCTTGCTGCCACTGCAGTCAAGCAGGGTTAATGCTCTACGCCAGTGGGCCGTGAAACACTTGGACTCACTGCACCAAACTGCCACTGCCCTATCCGTGAAATCACCACAGGCTTTGAGAGAAGCTCAGAATCAGCTTTCACCAGTTGTGCATGTGGGTCCACAACTCCTCCTCAGCCAAGTACCTGTTTGGGAGACAGGTGGGATGGTGATAGACAGAAACAAGCTCTCCCAACCAATTAAAGATTAGGTTTTTTTCCTTTTACCCACCTCCCAGTTTCCCTCCTCTTCTGGCTGAAGCATACAGGCAGCAGATTTTTCAGACATAATGTTTTAATTGCTGTTTTGGGGCATACTGATGTATCCATGTTTCCAGCCCATTTCACTGCTAAAAAAATCCTTATTTGTGCTGGAATGATTGTGCAGTCAAAGAACTGCATTTTTAAGGGTAAGGATGGGGCAGTTCAAAACTATAGGAGATAAAAATCATGGCTCAAGGCCTGGAAGCTGTGGGGTCGATAGAACTGCCTTTTTCATGCACAGACTCCCTACACCAGAAACTTTGCCATCAAGTTCACCCTAGACATAGTGTTCTTAGGGGTCTATTTGAAACAAGGAGATAACACCAGGTAACCCATGCAAGCAAAAAAACTAACCCACTCCCCCTACCCAGACAAGATCTATTTCAGCTCCATTTCCCATGCAGGGGTGTAAACACAGTTCAAGAAGATTTTAATGGCCTTTCCTGTGGTGAACGGTAACAGGACCTAAGGGAATGGCCTGAAGCTGTGCCAGGGGAGGTTTAGGTTGGATATCAGAAAAAGGTTTTTCACCCAGAGGGTGGTTGGGCACTGGAACAGGCTCCCCAGAGAAGTGGTCAAAGCACCAAGCCTGACAGAGTTCAGGAAGCATTTGGACAATGCTCTCAGGCACACGGTGTGACTATTGGGGATA
Source organism: Pipra filicauda (assembly GCF_003945595.2). Classification (NCBI taxonomy): domain Eukaryota; kingdom Metazoa; phylum Chordata; class Aves; order Passeriformes; family Pipridae; genus Pipra; species Pipra filicauda. Next base: position 3,392,612 of record NW_024104310.1, read on the forward strand.
ATCCTGTGCAGGGCCAGGAGTTGGACACCATGATCCTTGTGGGTCCCTTCTAACTCGGCATATTCTGTGTTTCTAATTTCCAACCATAAATGGCATCCCCATAGTGGAGTGGAAAGGTAGTAGGAAATTAGTTCTGTCTGAGTCCTTACACTGACTTGCTTTCTGTTGCCAGCTTCACATTTCAGAAAAGCATTTTGATAAGTAACATAATAAAATATTTTCTGCAAAACCTTGAAGCTTCCCTGGGCAAAGTTATGAGCAAAGCACCTGAGTAGAAAGTTGGGTTTTGTGTAGTGGTTCCTGGCACTGGGACATTAGATACCAAATTGTGTAAGATTTACAGGAACTGACAACAGTGAATTGTTTCACTGCCTGTGGGTCCCATGCTGGCTCATCTTGCCTTTTAGCTGAGATTCTAAAGGCTTTAAAGGTGGGTGAATGTTGCCCTTCAGCAGCACTTGAAGGACTGATGGTGTTTTCAGAACACAAAAGCAAATGATACTACCCTGCCAGAGGGAAAACCAAGGTCAATCATGCTATGCAAATCAGCTGTTGTCTGTTGAGTAGAAAAATCAAAACAGAGAAACCTGCTACCCCCATGGAACAGACTGAACATGAATAATCAAAACCTAATTCCTGCTTGATTTTATCACCAGAGAGGGTGAAAGAGGAAAATATATGGGTGCAAAAATACTTAGACGAATACAGCAGTGACTTTGGAAACCTCTCAGTGCTTGAAAAATAAACTTGTCACTATAAAGACCTGCATTTTCAAACTAATAGTGTATCCCATGCAGAAGGCAGATGAGGACCTCTGAGGAACTGGCATCTAAACACCTTTTTGCTGGAGGCTGTGTAAGAAGCATCTGAATACTGTTGCTGTGATTTTCTTGGGTTATTTTATTTCAGTTCTTGACAGAAACCACGTACATGAAAGGAAATATTCCAGTGCTGAAAATTCACCTGTAAAAGGTCAGGTGAATTGTACTTGTGTATTTCTAAGTTTTTTATTTCTAAGTTTTTAATTAATTTCCTTATAAAGCTTGCTTACAACTTATTAACCCATCTGTCAAAGCAAGATTAACTGTGGAGCAATACTTTCTGCAGATCTTGAGGAAATCCGGACCTCACACATTCAAAGGTCTTACTTCAATTCCTTGGGCCTAGGAGAATGATAAGAGCAGCAACAGCACCTCTGCAGGCCAGGAGCAGCTCTGAACAGCTATGGGGCAGAAGGAAACTTATGCTGGCAAGAATGAAAATGTGAAACCTACTAATCTACCAGAGGGGAACCACACAACTTGTTATAGAAATTTCAAATGCCTAAAAAACCATTTCAAACAATAGCAAATATTTACCTGATGATTCTATTCAATGTCGTAATTAGCTGAATGAAAATGATTTTGACTTTAGTGCTTATTGAAAGAATGGACACAATGTTCATTTTCAGCTCAAGTTTTACTCCCAATTGCACAAAGGTTGAAAAGATTTTTTCAAAGTTTGAAAATCAGCATAACAATTTTGGTTTCATATATAAAACAGGGAAACCCAAAAGATACAGGAATTGTGTGACTGTTCCAACATTCAGCATTAAAGTGTTGCCCAACATAATTTTATCTCATACCTTGATTATTTTCTACATTATCTGCTTCTCAAATTATAACTCTGTACAATACCTGCAGACATCTAAAGTTAAAATATTTTGAGAAAATACCACGTTATGGAAGGTTCCAATTACTTAGCAGTACAAGATAATGACAAGCCAGAGCATCGCTAGGAGTTTATTCAGAAGCTTTTACTTTCAGTTCTTATATCACAAAAGACATTTTTAATGTTTACAACAAGTATTAGAAACTGAGATGTTTTTATTTCTACTATTATAAAAGTAACATGGGAGACTGTTCTAAGCCATCTTCAAAATGCAGACCAATCTTTTTTTTTTTGTATATAAACTGTACACAAAAAACAAGGCACTATACATTTTTGGATAATAAAGTATAAAGGTTGATTCGCATAGTTTCTCAAGAAATCCATGCTATAAATACAAACGCTTTGTTCGGTTTAGCACCTGAAGCAGCACTGAGAACAATTCTTAAACTATTGCAAAGAGAAACTTTTCAGAATGTGTAGGAGATACATATTGGTGGTATAGCTAATTCAGTACAAGCAACTGCCATCCAGCTACCTTTCTGTAGTTTTGACATGAAAGTCTTGAAAGTGAATATATATTGCATTGTTAAATACATACTTGTTCTATGTGTTTATATAAATATAAATTCTTTGTAATCCACAAACTAACAAAATAACACTTTACAAAGAGAACTTCTTTAAAAACAAAAATGGCAAGTATTGTATATAGCCAAAGGACACCTGAAGCAGTAGTTCAAGAAACTACTGTTTAAGTGCATAGGAGAGCCGAGCTTAAACATGTTGCCTTTAAAAGTCAAAATTGAATTCCATTTTCAAAGAGTTCTCTTGGCCTTTTATAATATTACACACCTCCAGATAGGTAGTCACTAATAACTTCAGATTATTTCTATTTGTTCTGTAAATATAGGGTACAATTCTTCTAAAGGACATAGAAAGTGAGAACGGACATCCCTTTAGTGCTCACTCCCATAAACACAGCTTAGAAAAGTCCTTTTGCCTTCTTCAGGTTAACCTGCTTCCAAGATGGCAGTGCATTGTACTCCTCTCTTGTCATCTCTAATGCAACCTGCATTTAAAACAAGAGGATATGCCATTAGCAAAACCACTTTTAAGTAGCATAACCGGCAAATGGCTTTACTGCATGGTTAGACACAGATGCAGAGAGTAACAATGCACCTATTCTCTTCTTACCTCAAAGTCCTCATCTGAAAGATAAATTTCAAGCTTCAGTGGATCAACTCCCTCAGGCAGAGGCCTAGCTAAAAGATCTGCTAATGGATACACGGTTTTACACAGCTTGGCTAGCACATCCTCTACAAGTATTATCTGATTAGAAACGTCCGCATCCTGGAAGAGAAAAGGAAAATGGAGAACAGGATCACAATGCTGAAACCACCAACCGTGCTCATGGAATTCTGCAGATAGCATGGGATAACCTGCTCTGCCTGGGCCATGGAGCACAGAGCTGTACATCCAGGTGTGCACAGAGGCCAAAAACCCTGCCCCACAACAATTTCACAGCTAAAAACACGTCTGCACTTAGCAGAAGGATGTCCTGTACTCAGTTTGAGGCTGAAATCTGCGTTTAAGTCATGAAGCCAGTGTTTTGCACTAAAGATGGCTGCAGAAGACTTACAAAACAGAAAATGTCATTTGCCTTGAGATGCCTCTTGACTGGAAGCTTTTAAAGCAGTCACACGTAATTTGGTTGTGACTCTACATCCCAGGTGAGGAAGTCAGTACTGCAGCCTTTGGAGCCAGCTGCTCCTTTGCAGGGTGTTTTGCTCCCCTGCACTTTAAATCTAGTGGACAGACCAGAACTGCATGTTGTTGCATGATTGAAACAGCTGTTCTGCTAAACTCTAGCACATCTCTTTCTAAGAGATGATTCAGGTAACACTTTCTTCCTGTTTTTACAAAAAGAGAATATAAAAAGTTACATGAAAAAGCAACAAGGAATGCCTCTGATATTCATGCTCCCAGTCAGACTTCAGCTATGTTGTTGGTTTTTTTCCTGCGCAGACTCCTGACCTGTGCTTTCTAAGTTCATTCTCTGGATCTTGGGGCTTGACAGCACAAACGAGCTGTCATAAACAGCACAAACAAATGTTACTGACAACACAAGACACAGTTACTACCAATAGGAAACAGCCAGTGCAATGAAAAGATTTACCATTTCTGTGATCTCCGCGATGTCTTCCCTGTGTTCCCAACTTGGGAACATATTAGTGAATGTCAGAGGCTCTAGGCCAGCATGAATTAGATAGGATTTTGGGGGCTTCTTTACATTTTTTCCTAAAAACAGTCAAAATCCAAAAAAAAGAAAAAAAAAAGATAAATGAGAAATTACAAATGGTACCATATTTTGCAATGCAACCCACTATCCAAAGCTACCTCCTTAGAATGTTTAATTCTTTCCTGAAAAGCTGAAGTAATTTAAGGCAGTAAGAATAAATTTCAACAGGGTTTTTTTTCTTGAAAATTAGCAAGGGACCTTCTAACATGTTCTTCAGTATTCTTAGACCTGCATTTTACTGTATCTGACCACAAAGATCAAAACATGTATGCTGAAAATCTCCAAAAGCTACTCCTAACCCAGTGCCTTTCTTGTCTTACAAAAACAGAGTTTGAATAGAGTAAGCAGAGTGTAATGGTCTGAAATCAGCCAAATTCAGGTAAATGAAACCTTCTGGCATGCTCAGCAGAAGTGTCTTGCCAGCAGCCAACAAAGCTTAAGCTTGGAGGCTTAAGTGAGAATGTTTAAACTGTTCTTGGGATACTGAAGTGTAACACAATAATTTTGTTATTATGAATTCAAAGGAATTGGATCTGAAAGTTAACAGAGTTAACTATCCAGCAATAGCTGGATAGTATTTACTGATGATTTCCAAGACAGTCCTGCTTCTTTAAAACATGTATTTGTGCACACAGTAGCAGGACATGGACATAACCCTGCCCAGCAGTGATGTATCTGATTAAGTGGTTAAAGTCATTGTGCCACGTCCTAGTGAACAAAGGGAATGATTTCATTCCCCAGGGATTCGAAAGCCCTGATAAACTCCAAGTATTATTGAAAAGAGGTAGACAGGCAGCCAGGGACTGAGAGAAACTATAATTCAAAAAATATATTGTACCTTCATCTTACTCAGATTCAAACAACTCAGTCTAAACAAATCTTTTTTCCAGATGGGCAATGGAAAAGCTGAAGATGGTGCAAAGCTCACAGGTGAAAGTAACAGAGTAACATGACATGACCTCGCTTCTGAGAGCTGTAGCTTCTGTAAGAACTGCTTATTAAAAAATTCTGTTATTCCCTACATTCAGTCTCAGAGCATCTTTAATGCCCTAAGACTTCCTCCATTGCAGAAGGCCCTGGTTTTTACTGTAGTCCCTACCTGCACTTGATGCCTATGGGCTGTCGGGCAGGAGGATCTAAAAGAACACAGCTCCTCCCCATTGCTAAGGAGCACCCCAGGGAACTCATGCAACACCTTTGCTGAATGCAAACAGAGGGTCTGGCTGGACATGGGAGTTCCTTTAGGTTTGCAAAATCTGAATGCTACAGGTTTGGCCTTACCTCAGATGTTGAGAGAATATGTTCATATGAAACTGCATATTAGAGGTAAAAGCTCTGTGGAGCAGTCTAACAAATGTATTAGAATGTGAATTAGAATTTAGACAGAGGATTTATCATTTGAATACTTGATTTTAAGCCTTCTCTTTCACATATTTTCCTTGTGGTTTATTTGTTCATTCTACCATGAACTATTAAAAAAATACTTAAAAATCTGTGCATTTAAAAAACATGTGAATCTGTTCTAGTTACTGCTGCTCTCAGTAATTGAGCCAAGAATAAAAAGAGAGTGGTGTTTGCAATGTTCTGGTATAGGTAAGATGAATTTATATATAAGTGGAGAAATATTTTCATTCCATGAATTCTGTCCTCAGCACAAGCTGATCTCCTCAGTAAGTAACACTGAAGGGCAAACCAGATTCTTCCCTCTCCTGGCAGTCTGGAGCTTGACTCTCCAGACTGCTGATTTAGCAAATAAAACTAAAGAAAAAATTTCAAGATATTTTGACAAGTTAAAGGAGATTTATGCACAAGGGAAACTGCTACATATATTCAAGGGATATCCAGAACTGCTAATCAGTCTCTTTCATGCCATCATGTAGTCAAACACTGCAAGCCAGGAAAAGAAAAAGGGGAAGGGCAGGAAAAGGGGGACATAGATGAGGAAAGAAATGGAGAGGAAAAATAAGACAAAGGTATTTTAATGCTTCTGATCACTCAACTACATTCTGGTAGTCAAAATAATTACAGCAGCCTTAATAACTCCTGAAATTAAATTTCTACACCTTGAGAAGTAAGACCGCATAAGAGCTAGACAGCCCTGACGGCTTGATGCAGTGAAATTTTGAAGTGCTTGACAAAATTCCAGATCATGAAAGCAACACACCACCAGAACAGCATAGTTTGAATGGAAAAAAACTGCTACAGAAGTGTGCATCATCTTTAGCTTAGAAATAGTATGAGCAGAATTGGTCTTTTAACAGTAACAAACTTGTTCTGTATCTATCCTACCACACAGCCTGAAACTCTTGAGAAATACCCATGGCAAAGAAATTAAAAACCACAAGTGCTGCAAAGTGAGCACCCAGCAAAATAACTTGTCCTATGATACACGAGTTAAACTTCAGACCCCTGAGGAATCACTGAAGAACTTCCCACTGTGCATAAAACTTGAATGCAGCAAATTCAATCTAGTGCAGAAGGCATTAATCCCTTTTCCCATCATCAAACTCAAAGTTCAAGAAATCTGGAAAAGTATCCAAACCTCAGCATGTGCATCTGATTCAATCTCTGGCTGGGACCAGAAAACATGACTTTCATTACCAGAAGATTATAGCACTGCATCAGGGAGTGCATGAGACTGGGATCTTACCTTCATCTTTCCCTAGCCTGCTGAGCAGCTCTGGGCACTTCATTGCATGGGACTCTGTTCCTCTGTGCTGACCTTCACGCTGTATGACATGGCTTCAAAGAAATGAATCTTTGACTTGCAAAAACTGGGGGTGGTGGTGAACAAGCAACTGGCCTCTTCTTTAGGAATTCTGCAGTCAAAGCCAAAGACTCTTCCAATAACTGCCCTGTCTTTAGCCCCCCATTCCTAAACAAATGCTGCTGTTTTGCAGGGCAGTGCCAGAGACACCTGATGAACTACATTGAGCCATAATGCAGTCCAGTAAAGGTCACATTTCAATGTCTGGAGTACGGGTTTTCAGCTATCTCCTGCCAGGTGTTACTGACTCCACTCAGTGACACAAGACAACTGAAACACAACACTTGTTGTTACTCCTATTTGACCTAAACATTGCAAAGCAAAGACTGGCTTATCGGCATAAGGATGGAATCCAACCAGGATATCACTTTCCCTCTTCAAATATACAAATGTCCATGGGAGACAATGCATTACCATCCACTGTGTCACAAGTTATGAAGTTTGTTTGCTACAGAAGAAATCAGTGGCATCATGAGGTCTCAAGGTCTATAAGCAATCAGGATTTCCTTGCAAGAGGACACAGTTTGCACCAATTAAGCTCCAGCGACTTGTTCACAGTGGGAAACTGCTCTGAATTAACAGAACACGGCTGTTATTTATGCCCTCTCTCCTGCATGGTAACTTCACACCTTTCTTTATTCATCTTCTGTCAGAAGATGCAAGGACTATTCTCAGCCTCACATAATAGTAGATGAAGTGAGAAGGCAGCATTATGGTGTCTCAAAGAACCTCTACTAGTGCAGAAAATAATCTCTAGGCACTGTACTCTTACATGATCATCAAATGCAGCTTGAATCACTGCACACTGAGTGGCAACAACTATCTTGCAGAAATGAGGACAGAGCTGAGGCTCTGTCCTCCGGAATTTCCAATAGCCACCAGTTTCCATGTGAGACTTGCTCTTGATTTTCAAAGTCTTTCCACCTCCCCCACTAAATCAACACCCAGTTACATCAGCCAACAGTATCTTCATTCAGTCTTTTTGATACACAGAAGCTTATGAAATTTAAGAGAAGCTATACAGAAAGCATTCAGGTTTACGAGGGTGTGTTCTCAGTATTCACTTTTAGAGATCTGATGTCTGAGCTATTCTCCTCCACTAGGGGCACAGAAAAAAAATAAAACCTTTCCTCTGAGAATTAAGTCAGCAAAGTATCTTGGCAATTTGGGAACAATGCTATTACTAGGCAAATTCTTTGCTAAGAAAGAGTGGAGAATGTATCTTCAAATAAGCTGATGTTTATTGATAAAATAGGGGAAGCACCTTTCAGCTCAAGACAGCAAGGCATGGAAAGGTATGACACTCTCAAAGCAGTCAGGCACAGCAATCTGTTACCTTTGCAGTACTGGAGCACTGTCTCCATGGCGCATTTCCTGTCTGTAGCCCACCTGATTCGAGCTGATCCAGTGATTTTGTTTTCCACAGGCCACCAGCCTTGCCACAGGTACACTTCATGGTGATTGTCAACAAGGAACAGTGCTAAGCAGTCAGAAAATAACAAACCCATCATCAGCCACTTATTAGTTCTTATAATCCCCTAAACAACCCCAGTCTCACATGCTTGGCAGCATGACAACAGGATCCTTTCACAGTTTACCAATCCCTTTTGTTAATCATCCAGCTAAACCTCAGATGGACTCTGATTATCTGACATAAACAATGTATTTCTATAGCAAGCTTTTAGGATACATATACATTCAATTAGTTCTCAGCATCTTTGTAAGGGAAAAATTAGTTATTTCTTAATGTTGTATAAGCATCACGTGCACACATTTTCCTGCAATAAATCAAGTTAAAAGTGCTTACAGCTACTGAAGCACTGTCTGCTGCACGATACAGTTATCTGTTTTCCTGTTCCTTAAGTATTTTAAAGCATATACCTGGTTGTGGGGCAGTGTAAAGATCCTCTTGCAAGAATGGCATGGAATTGATGACAGCAGGGTCTCTTGAAGGGTAAACATACTCAGTGGCTGAGAATTCTCCTGATGAACTACTGAGGCTGAACAGTCGGGGGGTGAAATTAAACTTTCCAGGATCTTAAAAGAACAGAATTTAAGAAGATTTGCAACAGAAAATGTCAGAGATGATTGTGAAAAATAAAAACATAATTTACAGCCACTTTTAAAGTGACTGTAAATTCTCTGGTTTTTGAAAAATCAGGAAAGACAACCAGATGTCTTGGCAGACTAGCAACAGCTGTGAAGAAGTTGAGCTAAACGGCTGGCTGCCATCAGTTTGAATCTGATCCTGGCTAGTTACTATCAGCCATTTCATAACTGGCTGTTTTGCAGCTTAATTGAAGCAAGCTCACTCAGAGTTAGCTAACAAATTTTCCACTTGGTAAATCAACTCCCCTGCTACCTTTGTTGGCAGTTTCAATGCAAAGACTGGATGGGAATGTGTGCAGAAGTACCTCCTAAATCCCTTCAGAAGAGAAGCAAAGTGTACTGGTAACGGTGTTAACTCTTGCTCTGAGCTGCCTGAATACAGATGGCAGCAGAAGGGGGAAGAACAAAATGAAACACTTGGTTTTCCAGCACTTTCATTCTAGAAAAGTATGACTTAACTCAGTAGATTTTTGGAAGCATCTCTCTGAAGGGATCATCTCAACTATCAAGAAGTTCTTCAAAAACTTTACATTAAATCTTACAATACCATAGACCAGTAAAGTAAAATGTGAGTGCCAAATCCAGGAAGGCAGATCTACCTTGCAGCATGCAATCATAGGCCTTTCGATCTCTCCTTCCTAACGCGTCCCAGAATCCCAAGGGCTCTGACCCTTCATCACATTCATGAATTGTCACCTTGCTGCTGCTGTGCAGCCCTGCCTCCAGTGGGCATCTACAAAACACAAAGAGAGAGAGAGTGAACCCAGTGTTCCTGCCCCAAACACAGCTAACACAAACCTGTTGGCCATTTGCATTATTAGAACCCCAAAGTACCCTCTAGGCTTGTTGTACACTTCATGTCAACACAAGCACTTTGAAAAATTATCAAAAAACAAGATAGGGAATTTCAACAACCATTCTCATACCATTTCTGATCCCATTCCCAGAGTGGAGGAGATGCTTACGTGAGCTCTCAAGTAGGGATTTTCACTGCCTGCTTTTGTAACTGCTGATGTCCTCCTTGCATGCTTTCCCAAAATAATTTCCTCATCCTTATTCACAAGAGTAGACTCTAATCCTCTTATCAACTGTAATTTAATTTGGTATTCAGATATTGAGCCCTCCAAATAGAAAGTGTCTGGGTTTTTTTGCAACTGTAATTAGTACAGTAGGAAGAATGTGGATGCCCCATTCCTGAAAGTTTTCAAGGTGCTTTGAGCAACCTGGTCTAATGGAAGGTGTCTCTCCTGGCAAGGGGGTTGGAACTAGGTGATCTTGAAGATCCCTTCCAATTCAAACCATTCTATGAGTCTATTAATAAAAGCATTCGACCTTCAGTGAAAGTGATTACAGAACATTTTCTCCCCTCTACCAAACCAGCTTGTCCTCCTCACCAAGCATGCACATGTTGCATTTGTACTCAGAAGACAGATTTATTTATTTCAAATTTTCTTTGAGTCAGACTATTTTAAGTAAATTGATAGCCTATATAACCATCTCCAAAATATAGGTCAGACACTCACTGTTCTTTTATTTTATTGGCTGCTGTTCTTCCTACATCCTTGGTGTGAGATTGAGCTTTGCAGCCATGCCACAGGTAGATAAGAGCTTTATTTATATTGAGGACAATCATGGATGTCCGGGAGCGCAGGCTGCTGCAGTGACATGCTACTTCAAGTAAGTTTCCTTCATTGGGAACTTCTCCTCGCACGCAATATAGCCTCCAGTCACCTGGAGCAGACAGGAACAGTGCAGCAGTATTACACAGTCACATGGCATTGAAAATTCAAACCCTCTCCTCTGGAACAGCTGTTCTCACACTGGATGAATTTCACCTACTGCATTACCTACATGGTCACAGAACAAACTAGCTAAGCACCAGGTTTGGCTAACACTACTTGAGAAACCCCAGTACAGAAAAGATGCCTTCTGAAACCTTGCTACAAGAGTACAAGTAATGAGAGCTGAAGAGCTTAACAGAGCAATACAGTCAAGTTCTGCTGTTTCATAAGGGGGGAAAAGGAAGACAAATACAGTATTCCTATCAGTTCCTCTTCCCCTCTGCACCTTAGGCACAGAAGGTCACATTCAGGTGCACACTGGAACATGTCCAAGCTACACTTGCATTGAAATTCTCCTACCTCAACTATAGCATTCAAGGAATATGTTACAAAAAGGAGTGATTGGGTAACAAAAGCTCAGAGCTTTCCTTGGAGCAGAAGAACTGCTCATAAAAACACCTTTTTTTTTCCCTATGTAAAAAAGAATACATTTTAAAGCAAACAGGTACTTAGCTTAATTAGAAACCAACTAGAACAATTTATATGTGCACCAATACAATCTTTCTATGCTCAAAGAAGAAACAGACTACCTTGAAACAAAGCATTGCAAAGCTGTCTTAAGAGTTTCATGGCATTAATTTCCTCTTTCTACAGGGTACGGTAGTTGAGACTGAATTCAAAGCCCTCCACAATATCTAAAAAAGGATTTTGGGGCAGAAGCTCTTAACTAACAATAATTTACTTTGTGCATTTTCTTCTTCCTCTTCCCTTCTTCCAGCATGCACAATCATCCCTCCTTGGAAGCACTGCAGGAAGCATGGGGGTTCTTTCCCTTGAAGCACTTGTACCTGGAAATTGAAAGCACCACTTTTCATTAGAAAAATGAAGCAAGTATACAGACTCAGAAAAACTAGACTCTATGGATTATTAAAAATTATATAGTTATGGCCATCCATGAAGATGGCTTTCCTTTTGCTTTAAAACTGCTGACTATTGTTTAAATTACCATATATCAGCATGCAATGGGTTTCATATGTGACCTGCATATTAAAAGAAACTTCTAGCTAGAATCCAACAATCAAGAGTTTCAGAGGATAAGGAATACCAAATAAACTTTGATTTAGATTGGTTTAAACGCCAACCATTACATTATTTGAACTCTTTACAGAACTGGTCCACCTTCACTGATGTTCTTTGAAAGCATTATGGAGGTAACTGAGGAACTGAAATGTGTTCAAAATTTGCTGTAAAACTGGTTCCTGTGACCACGTGCATGTTATCTGCTCACTAAATGTTGTATTTTGAGTATGAAACTGACGTGGCAAATTGCTCAATCAGCTTTGATGCAGAGACTCGCTCTTGAACAAGGGCATTTACATTTCTATTCTATGAACTCCTGTCTTGCTGGTCATGTCTACACTGCTGTTAAAAAAAGTAATTACAGCATGATCAAGGTATAGGAACTAACTCTAAACCTCCCACCTAGGATGCTGGTAACGGTGAAGCCACAGTATAGCCCAAGTCTGCCTAAAGACAAAGAAAGCTAGCCTGTCCTCTTGGCTTCAAACTAGCTGCATCTGCATTTGTTAGAATCTATAAAAAACAAGGCCATTTATGTCTTAATTACAGAGTAAACAAATTAAAAATTTCAAATTAATTTTTTGGTCTTGGCCTGCAGAAAGTGCTTCTCCTCAGCACTAGGAAGACAGTTCTGTTATCTGAACATGTACTTGAATTGAAGGCATGAATATGTGCTTCACATATTCCTGAAAGGAGAGAAGACCTCCTTCAGCCTTTCTCAGAAGTATAATCTTTAGAAGTGAGATTTGGGAATGACAATCCATAAAGGAGCTTACATGTCTCTGGCAGTTGGAGTAACGCCAAAAGTAATTCTGAGGTCTGACTATTTGTAATGGCAAGAACACCTTTACAGAAAGGGAGGACGCCAAAAAAGACAATTCCCATTTACCATTAGTGGCTACCTGGGAAGGCAAATCTTACCAGGCCTGCCACCTAGAAAGCTCACCTGTGCTCCTCTCTCTTCATCGAGTTCCACTGTCATCAGTGCCGATGTTCCTTTTTCACTCACTGTGGAGTGCCTTCCTTGCCAAAAGAAATATACACATTTCTCTTTTCCAACAGCCCTTACTTGTTGCTCTCCTTTTTGTCTGCTTCCAACTGTGAAACAGAAAGCACATGCTGAAGAAAGTGCACTGGCTATAGCTTTAAACAGCACATGGTTTAATCTCATCTGCCAGCTCAGCACTATCCCATCCAGAACAGGGAAGATAAAATGTCCAGTTGGAGGAACATTAAGCCTCCAAGCCAGCGTGTCCCCATGCAGAGTTGGCATTGTCTCCTCAGGTGGATGTGAGCCCCCCAGGCAGAGAAGCCTCTGTTGGCAGGAGAAAGAGATGTAGAAAGATTGGTACTATCTGGAGAAAAATAACTGACAGCACTTGAGCCAATTTGCATGTGAAATGGTATGTCCAGTTATATTACCAGAAGAGTGCATTATGGCTCATTTTCCACATTACACACTGTTCCTTGGCAGCAGGGAAACAGTAACTTTTTTTTTTTTTTTTAAAGATCGATATTTGGTTATTATGATAAGCAAATAATGTTTACAGCAAATGAAGTTCAACAATACAACCAATTATGGAATATTTCACTCTTTCCAGTGAATAGGGAATAAACGGATATAACTAAACCAAAGCTTTAAGAAAAGCTGAGAGTTTTAAAACAGATTCTTAAAAAAGTATTAAAACTTCTGCCTTGATTCCAGCAGTGCTGAGCAACATCCAACTGAAACACTTAGGAGAAAGCATACTGTTTTTTTCAAGTTGAGAATATTCAAACCACTACTCACTTCTAAAATTTATGGTTTTCAGTCCTATCTGTACATTCAGCTCATAAAAGTACTGCCTCCTACATAAAAATTTACTCTGTTTTGGAGTGATGGAATACGTTTTCATCCATTTGGATTAGAAGTCTGTTTACAGTTCAGTATTAGTGAACTTCTCCCAAAACTTACAAGCTTTCATGTTTTTCTTGGATTTGCCAGTATCTGAACTCAACGATCTTGACTAAGACCTACCTACGGTTTTTGGCTAAAAGCCTTAAGCTGTATAACTGTTACACTGCTTTCAATTGATTTTAATATACTTCTATTTCCAACAATCATTTTTAGACTATTTCTATTTAATTTACCACAAAAGCCACCTATTCTTAGTTTAGTGCCAGAAGGGCGAGTTCCAATGGGCTTCCTGAGCTGACTGATTCTCAGCCTTTACCTGCTGCACTCAGGCTCTTTGTCAGAACACTGCTGAGCCTGAAACCCACAGCAAAAGGTTTCCAGCAACAGCAAAAGGGACAGCAAGGGCAATGGGTTGGCAAGAGCTTTTCCTGTCATTGTTACCTATCTCAATTATCCAGCGAAGGTGTTCCTTGTTACTAAGCCTACGTCTCTTGCAAGATATTCAGACCACTGTCATTAGTCCAGCTGCCTTGTTATTTTGGTGTTAAGCTGTGGACACAATTCTGGCTTAATGAGCTGTCCTGTGAATGTGTACACCACCAATGTTGGGCAAAAGCAGAGATGGACAGCATTACATTTGATGTATGAAAAATAACTACTTTTTTTTCTATTGCTTTCTTTTAAACAAAATAAAATAAGAAGCTCTACTTCTTATGGCCTAGGAAGGCTAAATTATCAGCCCCAACCTTTAAAACAGCCTCTTATCCAAAGAAGTCTAGGTCTGGATTTCACCACTAGGAGCAGCAGTTTTAGTTGCACTTCTCCATGTTTCAGCAGGATGAAATGGAATTGTTCACTAACCTGTAGTGCTCACCATGTACTTCCACTTCACCACATATGTGTCTCCCTCATGGAATTGCCCTATGCTTTGCTTAGGTAGTCTACTATAGTCAAATTCCAGAATGTGCCAGACATCCACAGATGCAGTGATAATTTCAAACTGCCTCCCATCTTCTCCTTCTACAAGTCCATAGCCCCGGCCAATATTCATTCCATCCAAGACAGTGCCTACAGTTGTTTGAGGCACAGCTACCATTAGCATGACATCATATGGTTTAGAGTCAGATCTGGATTCTTCCTGTCAAAAAACACAGAGGAGAGATTTCTTTGAACATAGTTTTTTTTCTTCTTACCCCACCGTTCCAGTCAAACAGTTTGACTTCTGAATATTTCAGTACTTTAGTATCTTGTCATCTTTTGATGCCTTGTCAAAGCCACCTTGGCAGCATTCATTGAGCTGCCTGGCTCATACAGAATTAATTAATTAGTTAATTAATTAAAAAAAAATATAAAAAATACTATATAAATAATAATAATATAAAGCAACTCTAGGGGTTCACTGTAGGAGGTGATGCTTTGACCCCTAGGTCAAAGCTCACATGATAATAAATGTGCTCTGGATTCCTTGAGAACAAGCTTCCCTGGCTTCTATCCCAGCTAAGTCACCTAGTTTGAAATACCTAGCATGTTTATTATATGCACCTTCTGGTGAAGGGATTCACTAGAATTCTTCTCATTGAGTTTCTTCAGTTCTGTCCAGTCAAGAAATTTTTCTTTGAACAGTATGGTCTCGTTATGTTCTGTGAGTCTGCCAAACACAGCCCAGTCTGGGCGTCCTTGTCCCTTTCTGTACAAGGGAACAAAAGACATAGAATCAAATTGAACACTGTGAAAAACGGACAAGAAAACTAGGTATCTGCAATGAGAATAAATTTAAGTTACAATACCTGGGTATAAGGGGATTGCATTCTCCTGGATCCAGAGGATTTATGTCACAATTGGAGTAGTCAAAGGTGCCATTCCACAAGTGTTTTGCCAGCTGGAATGCCACTTTTCTCTGTGCTAAAGTAACTTCCTTTCCATGCCATACATATACTTCACTGCCAAAATCAAACACCAGCACCTAAAAACCAAACCAAACATAAAACACCAACAACCTACTATTAGGTTAGGTGATACCCTGGTCCTCCAGTTTCCTTGTGCTGAACAGAAATTCCTCCAAATATGTGAGTTTCTGCAGGACACTAACAAGTAGCACTGCAATGCAAGTATGGACAGGGCAGTGGTCTGTACTGTGATGTCTAATTGCTGAGGATGATTGGAAGCAAGTATGGGGAATGCTGTGAGGTGTATCTTTAGGTGACAGCTAAGTCACTAGCAGATTAGAGAGCTCTTATTGCTAAAAACCTGATTCCATTGCATGACTGACTGCTGTCCAGTTACAGCAGCTTTCCCTGACTTTTTGACCTATGCCTTGTCCTGCAGCCAGGGAAGGCTGACAGAGCACAACATGGGTAACTGGCTCACTAAACAGGCAGTGACTCAATACTTTCAAGAAAATGCATTGTGTCTAGTTTAGAAATCTGCTCTGATTCTGACTTAGATGGGTGAAATGGTTGTTTGAAAGGGAAAAGTCTGCTAAGGTTAGAAATAAAAACAGGGTTTTGTTTTGTTTTTCTGAAGTGCTACCTGTTTTGCACTTCATGATTCTGGAGTGAGCCACTGTTGACAAAAATGTTTACACCTCCTAAAACGGTATTTCACTTTAAAGATAACATGATCAAATTTCTTGAAACCTGTAGCACACTCTAGACAGCAAAGTGTTCAGAAGCCTTTCAGAAGTATGGAGGACCCAATTTTCAGTGATCCTCTCCATGAGCATTTGCAGTTACTGAAGGTCATTATCAGTTACATGTTCCTGCACTTACCACAGGAGCAGTAAGTGGCACGATACCTCTTTTGGTTGTAGCAGGGTGCATTTTGGCACCTTTCCCCAGTAGTCATCCTCAGGAATGAGCTTATCTTCTACAAGGCGGTAAATGCAATTTGTTTCTATTATTGCAGCTTCATACATTTCATCTTCTTCAGGACTTCCAGCAGCTTAAGGAAAAGATTGTCAAAAATAATAAAAGAATTAACATCTTTTACTAAACAGAACTGACTCGACTATTTTACTGTGATAGAACATCAGATATTGTAACTATAAGAATGCTTACACTGGTAATTTGTCTGTCCACCAAGGAGTTTCCAGAAGTCTTTGGCTGCATGGGTATGAGTATTTATTCCTTCTTCTATAGTTTGTATATAAGAAGCTCTACAGCCAAGTTCCCTCTTTGTCTGAATTAAAGTTGCAAGTTCTGAAGCCTAAGAGATTAACAGTTATCTGAAGAGGATTGCTTAAGTCTTTGGAATTCTTGTGCAGTACAAATGGGATATAATAGAGTAAATAACAGAAGAAATGGTTATTATTTGTTGCACTAAATAAACAGACACTGGAAAAAAAAGTTACAGAAATGCATTCATTCTTCCATTTACCTTAAAACAAGACCTGATCTCAATGAACATGGGAATAAAAAGGACATCCTGCAATTCAGACTATTTTTGTTTGAGTCCAAATCTGTATCCTGAGGATATCCTCTTTTCTCTTGCAGCTTCACAACCTACATGCTCCTACATCAGCTTTCATTCAGTGCATGGGCTAAAACATATTTTCAGGAATCCTTGCATATCTACCTGTCATGGACTATCAGTTACATGCCACTTTTTGAGAGAACTGCCACCAAGGATTGATCAAAGAGAAATATACTGCAACAGTTCTAAAAACAAATAATAAAATCCCCAAATAGTACTGACCTTTGCTTTTTCTATGACATTTGCAAATTCTCCTACCCATAAGAAACATAAATGTGGAGTTAACAACAGGAAGCAGTCTCCACTGTTCAGTGATGAGGCTCTAGGTTCAACTAATCTTGTTTGAACATGTCTTCTTCCTAAAGAGAAAATAAAGTTAATTTTATTCCTTCAACTACTATTATCAAGTGCCAAGATCTAATTTGTTTTCAATGAAATACAAACAACCCCAGCACATTTAGCAAAATATATGGAAACAGACTGTTAAAGAAGAATTAAAACTATTACTGTGAAAAGAGTTTACTCATGGAAAACAAAATAACTTGTTTCCTATCAACTAATATTTCTATTATTTCCTGTTCTTGGCTCAACAACTCTGTGTCCTTCTGGAAAGAAATGAATTAAGTAAATGGCAGACAGCAGCAAAATTCCAGAACCCTTTACATGTGCTTAAGTGAAGCTATGACAGAGTATCCGTAGGCAGTAAAAGGTGTTAGGAATTTTACTTTGCCAAAATAGTAGCTATTATTTCTGCAGAATCAGATACATTACTACGCACTGTAAGGGGAAGTGGAGCAAGAACACTGTCATGTCACTTCCGAGTTATACTGAGCACTGGAAGAGTGGGACAGTTAAAAAATTTCCATAGGAGATGGTTAGAATTTCTGAAATACTGTGTTTTAAACCCTGGAAGACACACACCAGTGGCACAATGCAAACTTATTTGTAAGGTTTAACTTTAGTCACGCAGTTGTCACTTATTCTTTTAAGTTTTGGACAGAAATCTTGAGCTGAAGATCTAGAGCAAGCTAAGCATCCAACTGTGGTAGCAACTCCCACATGTTACATTCAATCTATTATTTACGGAAAGTAAAAGCAGTTCCAGCATACCTTTAATTTGCAGGAGCATTAGCTTCTTGTATGGCACAGCACTGTTGTTAGAGTTTTGCTCTGTTAGATTAACACTCCGCAGGCTAATGTTGCTGAAGTTCTCTTTGCTTGCCAGGCCAGCAAGTGCTACTTCTGAGAAATTTGAGTTTGTAGACACTTGTACATAAAAAGAAGTTGGAGGAAAGACACACACACAAAAAGGACAAAATTATATTAAAAAATTGGGTGTTGCATTAAGAAAATAATTTCTGCCCATTATTTCCAGCTTTTCTTCTTATCAATAGAAACAGCAAAACCAGGTTGAACTCAGATTAACCACTAGCCCAAAAGGTTTATGGGTTTAGGATTACCTAAGTTTCTAGATATCATCCAAGAGTAAACTGTTGGCATCGGAATTATGTTATTTGGCAGAAACACCAACTCTATTAGGAAACGTGTCTTACCCAATGCTTTGTGAAGTACTGTGTAGATCTTCAATGCCTTATAAGTCATTAATAATAAAAGACAGCAGAGATTCAAGGCTAATTAACTGATATTCCCTTAAAATTTGGCTCAGACAGTGTGATGCAAGAGCCATTTGCAGTTCAAAGTCTTAGTCATGTTTTACTGTAAACGTAAAGCCCAAATTCTTGGCTACTTCTGCTTGTTGCTCAACCAAAGGCAAAGCACTTCATGAATTTATAATGCAGGGAAATGCTTCTCACGAGATGGCAAGAAAGTATTACACACATCATTAGCGTTTTCATCAATACAGTCAATGTTTAAAGATGATCTTTCTTTATTCAAATGTAATAAGGAAAACTTGTACCCCAAATGGTAAGAGTGGCTTGACAAACCTTTGAATAAATTTTACAATAATGTCTTTTGCTGTCTGCCTGGTTGTCAGGAGAAAGCAATGTCACAAGTAAAACACAAAGCCCTGCCACAAAGCACTGATCCTCTATGGAAATTACTCTTTAGGAGTCAAGAAGGCTAATTCTAGTTTCTGAGAGAAAATTAGGACCCAAAATTGAGGCCAGTGTACCTGAACAAAAGTTCATCTATTCTTGCCAGCTCTTGCCCCAGCATAATGTAACATTGGATCTGTTTTCCTTGATCTCCTGTCCTCACCCTGCAGGCACTGTGGCACACTCTCTCTCTCTCTGCACAAGGTGACTGTGCTAAAA
The DNA here is from genome assembly GCF_003945595.2 of Pipra filicauda. Lineage (NCBI taxonomy): Eukaryota > Metazoa > Chordata > Aves > Passeriformes > Pipridae > Pipra > Pipra filicauda. The sequence goes on from NW_024104310.1 coordinate 3,411,939, forward strand.
ATAAATAATTAAACCTACACGCAGGAGGGGGTTGTAGGTAGCTTTCCCTGAGGAAGTCACACACACCCTTCTCTGCAGACCTCCTAGACCGTCTACATTCAACCTTAGACTTCAATCAGTTTATTGCCACTCAGAGAGTACGTTCCATTCCTTCATTTCTGGCTTTTGTGTTGGGATATTTTGGTTCACTTTTAATTAAAATAGCAAGATGGTGTTTTGTACAAATCACCCTTCTAGCTTACTTTTTTCTACTTTCATTCTCTTTGACTCCATGAAGGCAACATTCAGTCTTTGTTCAGTGTATTCATGAAGAATATCTTGTCTTGCTGCCAGCATTTTCAGTGGGTTTCTCGATGACTGGACTCTGCGTGTAGGCCTAACTGCACGTTTGTGCTCTGCTACAGAAGATATCAACCTGAAAAACAAGCAGCGTTTATAACCATCAGGTAATTTTTCTAGGGAGAATCATCTAATGACAAGACATCAGGATCAGTTCCTCAATTCAGGCGAGAGCGTGATTTCAGAAATATGCAGAAGAAATGGCCATGCCCAGTACTAAGACAGACTACCTACATGATGACTTAGAGCTGAACATTGAGCACTGGCCCTATGTCTGCATTCAAAACAATGGGGAAAAAAGTAGTTCTTACTTTGGTGCATAAGGATCAAAGATGGCATCAAAGTCCTCATCAAGGTCCAAAGGCACTGAGGAAGAAGGGAAATCCACATGGCGATAGAATTTGGAAAATGTTTCATCATCATCCAGCTTCATCACCTCTTTCACGGATCTTCCTGTAACTGTCAGCACTGTCTCTTGCATCCCAGCAACTGCAGGAAAGAAACACCTTACCCAGTAATAATCATACTAGAGTTTCTAACTCTAGGAAAGGTAAACGTACCTTGTTTGGTAGTTGTTGGAGTGGGGATTTTTTTGAAGGGGTGGTGGTGTTTTGGTTTTTGTTGGTTTTTTTGTGTGTGTGTGTGTTTGTTTTTTTTTTTAACTCATGGTAGAAAAGTGTTGGTAAAGAATGTCAAAACAGTGTAACTGCTACTCATATGCAATAATCATTATACAAAAATGCTTGGGAAATATGCCTAAATGAAAAATTTGGGCACTATAAAAATGAGTTGTTTTGGTAGGATGATATAAGCATTTTAACTTCTTCTATATTTCATCTTGCGTCCAACCATATAATTCCTTCCTTTGAAAAGATCTACTAGAACTACAAGTGGAAAAGTCACTACTTCAGACTAGTGAGTATGGCAGAGTCATTATTCTACACTAGTGCCTCCTCTGCTGAAATGTGAACGCATTTGTTTATGGTATCTGACACATTACGAATTACAAAAGGTTTTTTGCCTTACAAATGGAGGACAGACATATGAAATAGAAACACTGGAGAACTCTAGACAGCTTCATAAATAGCAAACAAGCTGTACAAGGAAGCTGAAGAACTGCTATAGAGAGTCAGTTTTCAAAAAAGCAGGAAGGTGAATGAATTGTGCTTGGAGCAGCTTAGTGTCCTATCTTGATTTTAATAACACTAAACTACATTTAAAGCTGTTTCACTATATGACAATATGGTTCAGACTGGCTGTGTGGCTTTAAGAAATTTTGCTCTCAAGAAGGATGTGTACATCACATGTAGAGAAATAAGAAAGTTATTCTGGCATTTGTGATTTACTCTATCGTACATTTGTAATACAATAGAGAAACGCTTTTCTTCTTAAAATTTAGTAAAGACTGAATCACAAAAATAAAGCAAGTGATCAGTAAGTGTAGTCTGAAAAAAGAAATATTCAGTTTCTGTTACCAGATATTTTAACTAAGAGGTACTTTAATCCATTTACTGAAGTCAGAGAGTGGATACACTGCCACCTTTGGTAACTCTACCAACCTTTGTTATTTAGCCTTCCCAAGAACGACTCCAACTTGTCAAGCTTCATATCTGATTCCAATTGCATATCAGGCCTGGCTTCAATTTCTAAGCAAACCAGAAAGTAAAACCTGTTAATTGACAGAAAGTAAAAAAGCCTGGACTTATCTCAGCCATTTTTATTCCTTACCTTCCAAGGGCTTTGTAGACTTCTGCCGGTTACTGTAAGGGGATGCTACTGATGTTAGAGCACTTGGAGAAGCCAGGCCTGTGTAGGAACAGAGAACATAAGAAATGCAGTTGTGACTTCAGCCCGTGTTCCCAGCAGTGATGACAGGGAAGCTATTTAGGGAAAGCAGATGAGCCTGGACACTTCCTATAGTCTGGAATATTTCCCCAGCCTCCCTAATCACTGTATTAGAGATGGTAGAGTGCACTGCCCTACCCGCTCCTTTAGTCAACAGTAGCCTCAGAAACCACCCCATTCACAAGAACAAAGTTTCAATTCCAAGTGTCTGTAAGCAAGTTAACACAAAATACAAGCTTTCTCTTGAATACAGTAATTTTAACCTTTTCAAGATAGTAGCAGTTCACTTGGTCTACATTTTGGATTCCAGTTCTACCACAAGCCACATTTTAAAAACATGCAAGTGTTCTGAACAAAAAGATATGGTTAGCAAGGAAACTACCAAGATCTTGTTTGGCACCTTCACCTCCACCGCGTCCTCACCGCCTTTTTTAAATTTCAATGCATCCCTATTAATACACGTGACAGGATGCAGTTTTGAGAAAACATGGAAATGGAAGCAGAAATGGAAGTCAGAGTTCCCATCATATTAAGCACTACTCCCTCCTTTTGTTGCACTCTCCTCCACCCTTTTCAGTAATTATCATAAAGCAATTCATCCTGGACCCAGTGGATAAAATAAGACGATTTTTGTTTAGTTCTTTTCATGTGAATCTACGTTGCTCTAGTAATAGAAATGGCACTCTATAGGATTCATGGATTTTATTAGGTAGAAAAGCATACCAAAGGAACGAATTGCATCTATTAACTCTTGTTGCCTAGACTTTCAGTAAATGGGGGAACAGACATTTACACCTTTCTCTAATATCTGTTTTCCACTTAGCTATAACTTACTAATTACTGAGCCATGTAAGTTTAAGCCTTTAGTTATTTTGATCAGATTAAACCAATGTTGTGCTGGGACAACATATACTAACCATGTTTCCACTATCTTTACTGCAAGTCCTACTTGTCAAACACCAAGATAGATTTAGAATATAACTGGGTAGCTTTTCCACAAGCAATTTTTCTCCCTTCTACCTAAGATTTTTAAAGTTCCAGCAGGTTTTAAGTCGATGGGTAAAGCCTCCATCAAGACATACTTGAGAGGACACAGTTCTTAAGCAGCTCTACCAGGATTTAATCCACAACACCACATGGAGAACTGCTTAGTAAAGGATGACCTTCCAATTAGGACTGAAAAATTTTCAGCCATAAGAAGCAATTAAAATACAGCATCTGTGCACATGCATATAACGAATATGTGATTTTGCATTTCTTTCTCATAGCCTCTTAAATTAAAAACTCATCATGATAATTTATTCTTTCAGGCTCTAAAAACAACACACTTGTAACTAAAATCCCACTTGGGGTACTTTTTTTAATGCCACTGTCATGGTGTTACTTTGCTTCCTCAAAAGAATGATCATAGCACTTAAAGAGACCCTTGCAAGGTAATTTTTTTCCCATTAAGAAGAACAATGCTATCACCTTCTATTCCTTTCCAAAGACCAATATATTTGGGAAAAAAAAAAGAAAAAAATCTCAAAAAGCAAGTCTGTGGACAACTGAACAGTTTTTCTTGGTGACCCTCCAAAGTAGGTTACTCTTTACACATTGAACACTGGCGTTTCTAGCAGCAAAACAATGTAAGCAGCAGCTAAAAGATTTTACTAATAGATGTAATTCCTAATACTGTGTATTTGCTTATCTGCCAACAGAATGTGGCTTGGATTGCAAACAGTTACTCCTGTTGCAATATTGCCTTCGCTCTACAATGATTTTTTTTTTGATGGTTGTCATTTAACTCAAGGTTCATTGTTGTTGTGTTTAATAACCAATGTTTGTTTTGTAACAAAACAAAATCTAGTATTCATTAAGCACAAGAGGTCAGTTTAAGTGCCTTCTTCCCAAACCTATCATCTTCCCAAGAGCACTGTGAGAACAGCTACATTTCTACCATGTGCAGCCTTCAGAGACTCCTGCCCAATTCAGAAGAATAATTAGGTCTTGAAAAAGTGACTGAATTCAACAGATTAAAAAAAAAGTCAACACTGCTCCCTTGCCATTTCTACTTCCTGGTTCTATGTAGAACCAGAGAATCTGTTCAGTGATTTCTTCAGCCAAACACAGCACTGCAAGTTGTTGTACAAGACAGCATCCATAAAAATAACACTCGTTTGCTAAATATTCCCAGTGTTCCTAAGAGTGGGGGAAGTGCCAGCAATAGCAACAACTAGATTTCACAATTATTCTCTAGGCAGTGCAGCTGGGTTTTCAAAGGAAGGATAAATAAGAAAGAATAATCCAACTATGCCGTCTGGGTTGTATTAGAAGGAGAAACAAAACATATATCCCTGTTCAAGTGATAGACTTCCACCAGTCAGAGCCCCGTAATAACTGGATGGCAGTGTAACAGTGCAGAACAAAATAGATCAATATGAGGGCCACAAGAAACTAAAGTGAACAGCCTCATGACGTGATATTCAGCTGAAGACAAACAATCCTCCTCTTGCTAAACACAGATACTGTTTCTGCATAGCTTTAGCTTGACTTTATTTTGACTAGACAGATAAGAGGTGTCTTATTTATACTGGGATCATTTCATCACTGACCTTTTTTTACCATTCGGCCAGCTACAGTGAACTGTGTGGAGTCATTGGCTGCTCCTTTACCCTTGGACTTCCAGGCTTCTTCTCGAGCTGTAATCAGGTGTTTCCTTTCCTCAATGGTCATTTGACTCTCCTGGTTATCTGCCATTCTTTGCTTTTTTGGGGAAAGAGAGAAACAGGTGTTAAAAAAAAGATAAATAACCAGGATACAGCTAAAGACTGGCTGAACATTTCAACTGCCAGATGCAGAGGGAAGGAGAAGGAGAACAAGCTACTGAAGTGAAGTCACAGACACAGCTTAGTGACGCTCAGATGCTTCACTGTCTTGCTGCCCCATCACAATGTGACTATGAGGTTTTGGTCTGTGCTCTTTGACCTTTTCTTGAACCTACCAGCCAGGGCAAATGGTCCCCCTCTAAGCAAAACAAACCATTCACTCTGCAAATGATATAATTTTTCAGACCTCGTTCTTTTGAAGCATGACTCGCTACACAAGTGAGATCACTAAACTGACACTGAGCAGATGGTTTTGAGTGTGCAAATCTGCAGGTGGCACAGGGAACAGCAATGAAATGGTGTAACTTCAGTGCATGACTCCTGAATCAGTCTCTTACAGTAACTCAATTCTCCTGGCAGGATTAGCAGCTTTATCTCTCCAGAGGCTGCTCACTTTAGTTCCTATGTCAGCTTGCTCTACTAAATATTTTTCCAATGACTGTGATCATCACCAGCACCCTTTTTTTTTTCAGGTGACCCTCAGCTTTCCTTGCTTGCTTTAGAGGTTATCAGCCAACAGCTTAAGTGATCAGAAGCAGAAGGTGAATTATCTTAGTGCCCTCCTAACTCAAAGGATTGATGATGGTACATTAAATAGGAAAGAAACTGAACTTACACACTCTGCTGTAGCTATGTCAGGCCAAAGAAATATTACTTTAATGCACTTATCTTAAAAAAGTAGCAACATTTTAGGGATTATACTGCATAGAAATCAGATGTAAAAGTATTTTTAGTGCAAGGGACTATCAATGCTAGAATTATTTTCAAATTGTATGTTATTCGTCATTTTTCTTCACAACCTTGCTGCTGGAACTGAAAAAAAAAAATTAAAATCTCAAGCTTTAACACACCTCTAACTCATGGAACCACAGAGGGAAAATGCAAAAGTATGCAAAAGCTTGTGAACATAAACATTCTTCTTCTTTCAAGATACAAGAAAGAGATATAAACCCACTTATTTTTTATTTTCGTAAAAATCAAATAGACTAAATAAATAAGTCACTTTATATAAAAGCTATTGTGACTGCAGAGGACACACTAAAATAGAGATTTCATAGCTTTCAGCATTTACCAGGATCAGTAGCCATCAGCCAGAAGAGGGAAGACAAGCCAGAAAATAGCTTGTACAAGGACTAGGACCATGAGAGTCTCCACTCTTTCCCTCTAGTTCCATATATCTCTGCATCCTCCTGCAGTAAAACTTCCTTGCAATTTATCAGGAAAGAGCACTGGGCAGCCAGACAATGTGACTGCAAGCCATGATAATCAAGATTAAAAACTGTGATTTTTCCCTAGAACTCGGAAACGTTCAACAGAAATGACAACATGGAAGTCTCTTCAGTGTCATTTCCTCATCTGTCAAAGCCTCAGAATGCTTTAAAGAAAAACACTGAAGTATTTATCTTCATTTCCCCAAGTCTATACCCATTCCAGTGTCAGCACAGCCACCTCTGGGATGAACAGTTGGCAGAAAAAAAACACAGCAACATACTAAAGGAGACTTGGGCAGGAAATTAATAAATACCTAATGAAACCACAAGGGAAATTTCATACACAAAACTAATACTTTTAACTTAGTAAGGGTGCTGACTTCCATTACAATACGAAGGGAAGTGAGGGAGAGGGAGAAAGAAGTAGAATCATATGGATTTGGTTTAGTTTTGTTTTTTGTTTGGTTTGGTTTTTTTTTAAACTTACAAGGGGCTTAATTTTGGATTTTGTCTTCAGTGAATACCTGAATCCTCAGAGTCTGCAGAGCTACTGAAAATTCTGGAGAAGCAGACCTGGAAAGTGTGTGTATTAATCACTACACACTTGAATTGCAAGAAAGACTGTGAGTAATTCTGGAGTTGTGTCAAAGGACAAAAGAGAGCAGCTGTCTGACAGCAAAAACAAACTTTTTTTTTTTTAATGGAAGATTTCAAGCTGTTCCATTGGGCAAAACATCTTTGGAGTTCTTAAAAAATAAAATCTCAGATTGTACGTGTATGTTACACAATTCAGAGAAATTCCATATTAGATCTCTTCCTAATGCATGAAGACTCCCACTTTAATCTACAAATAAATAAACTAACTAAAAAATTATAAAGTGAACAGATACCAAGCAATCCCCAACCCATTTAATTTCCCATAACAATCCTGGTGAAAAACAGAGGTATATGTCATGATTAAATAAAAAAATGATTTTTCTATAGCTGGAAAGCTGACATGAGCCAATGCAACTGTCAAAAGAAACTTCAGAAAAAAAACACCTGGTAGTTAGTTGGGAGCAGTTTAGAAAGCTTCCACAATTACCACATGCAGCATTTGTGAAGGAATGAATAGGTCAAAGAACATTCCAGTTGGGAGAAAGTATGTCAAGAAAGTTAAAACTCAAGAAGTTTTTAAGTATAAATTTTATTTTCAAGTGAAAAAAAAGTAAGACATGAAAGGAGAATCTCAAATTTGCAAACGTAAAAAAGTAAAAACAAGAATTAGTATGTAAAGAATGAATAAAAATAATAAATAAAAGTTTAGGAATAAAACAGTTTCAGTGTGGGTTTTTTTTTCATTAAAAACGTAGTTACTTTCAATGAAATATTCTAATTCATCATGTAAAATAGATACATGTGTTCATTGATGTCTTAGGTGAAATAATTGGAATATAAACACAAGCAGTGAATTTTTAAAAAAGCCTTTGAAAATGGGAAAATATACAGGACTGACAAAAGCTTAGATGGAAAAAATATTTAGAGGAAGTAAAACTAAAGCATGTAGGTACAGGTCACACAAGCTGTGTTGTTCCAGAGACCCACTAAAAGACTGCTGGAAAGACAATCAATGAAGAATCAAATCACGGGCATGTAATTAATGCCATTCCACATGGCATTATGGAAAAAAGGTTTAATCAAAATGGTAAGTTTGATGAGCTCAAGTGTGATTAAATATATTAACACAGTTACCTCTGATTTCTTTAATATATTTGACTTAATCACAGATGACATTCTGAGGTGGGTTTTTTTGAGCAATATAAAAATATCAGAGCAGCTTACAGGGTGCAAACTAGATAACTGACTGAAAAATTATTTCTAAACAGAAAGTACCCATGCACTGATCTGATTCATCCCAACTTTGATTAAAATGTTTTCATGAACATGGGAAAAAAAGAGATGCAGTTCTGCTGAGAAGACCCTCATGAGGACACCAACATACACAAAGTGATGAAGATAAAGAAGAGATAATCATATAGATGGGTAAAAAAAAGGGTATCTGAAAAATCTGGTAAATCAGGATTTTAAGAGAAATGTTATTTGAAAAGGGAAACAGGTAAACCCCAGAAAATTATGAAGACAGAAAAAGAGAGAGAAAAAGTCCCATGGAACAGTTGTTTTGAATTGATAATCTGTACTGCAATAGCTCATCCATTTCCAGCCTCCATGCTTCTACCCAGGATCGTGACAATTTTGAAGGGTTTCAGGAAAGGGTTGAAATATTTTTTTCAAGATTTAAAAAAAAAAAATTACTTCAGATTAAATCAGATGAGTATATATTTTCACTGAGGAGAGGGTTAAAAGTTACATTTTACACAGCAAGAATAATTACATATGAAAAATCACTGAATATTGCAGGGAGTTTTTTGTATGCTGACAATTAAGAATACAGACTGCATATTTTTCTAAAAGTTCCTGTTTTAAGTCTGAGAAGGATTTATAGACTCAATGCAAGAAAAGTTAGAAACTGGGATTACTTTTCTCCCACTACTTGGCTAGGTTGGATGATAATATTGGTCTTTTCTAGCACTGCAACACATTTCTTGAGGGCATGCACAGGCACTGCACTGCTTCTGCAACGTCAGTTCATTCTAAGGAAGGGGCCACACCTAGGCAATGCTCCATTTTGTACCCTACAATCTTCTAGTCCAAGCATGTTCCTTTTAGGTCACAAGAACACAACTGAGCAAGTGGTTTGTTAGCATGCTGGTGTGCTCTTCAGGGGTTTGGTTTTGGTTTTTAATACAAGAAATAAGATAATTCATGGTTTTCTGCATAGAAGATCAAGACTGCTCCTACCCAGGGGAGTCCAAACCAAGAATGAATACAAAAAATGTATTTTTCAAAAGAGGGTTCCATTTAAAATCAATCTTTTAAATTATATAAAAGAAGAATCCAAAAAGCATCTATTTCCTTTTTAATACAAGTAACTTCTCTAGTTTAAGCTCCTAAGACAAAAAAACTGCACTAGAAGACTCCAGCAGTTTTACGAGTAGTGTAAAGTCTCTGAATTGTTTTCCTCCACAACTTTATATGGGTCTTGTTATAAGAGAAACATGGGGAGAAAACTCCAGTGCAAACACGTGCTTTTCTGTTCAAAAGTGTGTTCAAAACAGAACACACTCAACTCATATTTGGTGCAAATAACAAAATGATTAATTGTGCCAGGAAAAAAACCAAACAACCACACAAATCTGCATGTACCTTCACAATGTGCTAGAAGAAAGCAGCTTGGTAAAGGGGCAGGATGTATCTCACCACAGTCAATGGAAAGATGAACACTTTTTGGCTGTTTTCCTTTTAAGACAGATGGAATGAACAGCCCATTGAAGGACCTCCCCTAATTACTGGAGGGACATTAAGTTAGACTATATGTTTATCTTCTAGATACATAAAGCTGGTGAACTCTGTCACACCAAAATTAACAGGTGATCTGAAGTAAAAAATAATAAGCTATATTAAATCCAGAGTTTATGGAGAAAAGGTAATACTAACACATTTCAGTTACTAGTCTAAAATTTAATATTTAATTTAAAAAATTGTAGTAAAAGATCATACTCAAAAACAGCTATGAAAGTGAATGTGGAAATGGTAAATATCAGTCATCTAAATGTTTATAGTATATCCAGTAGCCCCTTCCGTACTCACCATCCTCTATTCCAGCAGTGAGTATTTGCTCCTTGAATTCACTGCCATTATACACATACTGGTCAGAATGCTCCCCACATGTGACACAGACTGTGTATGTGTGGGAATGAAGAACCCAATGGATTCCTAGTAGTACTACAGCCACAGATGTGAGCTGGGAGGTAAGGGACAACGAGGTGTAATATAGCAGAATTAGATTTGCATAGATCTATTGAGAACTTCCACTGAACTCTCCTTGTTTTCTTGAGTTTTTCTTCAGCTTGTTTCTTTGCCCACTCCTGCCTTTGCATTTTTTACCTCTGATCATGTGAATCAGGTACTGTTTGCTCAGATCAAGATCTACTATTGTACTTCTGCTCAAAGACAAATTTGTTACGTAGAAAGTTTATATTTCTCGTTATCTATTAATTCTTCGTAAGTAAGTTCTTCAAATTGTCTATGATGGAATTGCAGAGGTATGGACATGATTTTGAGGAAGACTTCACATGAAGTTTCTCTAACATTTACTGGAACAGCAGCAGAACTCTATTCCCAAGCAAATACAAAGTTAACTCTACTGCCATAAGTTGCTTTGGAAATATGTATCTTCGACCTGAATGTAATTTTCTGTCTTACTCCTCCCTCCAATAATTAAATACAAAGTTTATAGAGCATTTCACCTTCCATCTCCAAGGATGACGTTCATCAGAAATCAGAGAGCTTGATTCTTTCAAACTAGTACTACAGACCTTAAAGGAAGAGAGAAGCAGGAAGATGGGACAGTCAGAGAATAGAAGCAGGATGTGCCAAGGCAAAAATCCTTTACACAGGCACTAGGGAAAAACACTATAGGAAAGTCACCTCTGAACAAAAGTAGCTTGTTTTTTTACAGTCAATAAATTATAGGATGTTATGTCTTACACTGTATATGCACATTACTTACAGGGAAGTCAGAGTACACAGCATTTTATTCTAAAATAAATGCTGTGCAGTTACATACTACTCCTTTTATATACCCTTTTTAACAACTTGCAAGTTTTCAATATCATAACAAAAATAATGTTTCCTTCTATTACTTTCTCAAATATTGTCTAACATAGATATAGAATTTTTAGAAAAGCAACCATTAGAGAAACAGTAGAATGTATATTGAAGAAGAGTACACAACATAGTGGTATAACACTACGTTTCTTTAAAGCTGCATTTACTAAGCTGGTTAACGAGTTAAGAGGATTATTAATTTTCTATGTAAGAAAACACTCAAAATGTGCTTACTTGAAATTGTTGAGCATTTAAATTGTGCAGACTTTTGCTCACCTGATTAATAGGTAGAAAAGGATGAAATTTATGGAGAGCGGGTATAACAGGAGAGTAAGTAGAAGCATATACAGGTTCCTATGACAAGGACAGAAGCAAAGCAAAGGAATTAGAAAAGAACTGAACTACCAGAAATGGAGATGGGGAAGAAATAACTCCTCTTTCCCTAATTTCTTACTTAATCTTTTAATCTTCTAGAAATGTTTTCCCTATTGGAAAGCCAGAGATAAAAAATGTTGTCATAATACAACAGCACACTTACCAAAACCATTCCATGCAGGAATTATCCAAGTTAGTAACAATATTACTACAACTCAACACAGAACAAAACAGTACAGCTGGAAGATACACTTTTCATATGCTGATAATGTTTATATGTCTATGTTTTCATGCATCATTAAATGGATGAACCATGTCAACAACAATGTGAATGATTCTGCTGGAAGTTTAATCAGACCCTGCTAAATAACAAGCCATCTATTTTCTGGATGAAAGGAAAGAATGCTTACTAAAACTGGGAGACCCAAATGCCATCTGGAGGGAATTGCTAAGCCCATAGTACTACTCAGTGAAGGTGAGTTCACCATTCTAAACAAAGCCTACAAATAACCCCTGCCCCAGAGCTGGGCTTACCCAAAGCTGATTAGACATGGCTTTATCATCTATAATTCTTCTTCCTTTCTATAGGTTAAAGCAAGTGTGGAACATGGCAAAGAATATTGGAAAACACAGCTCATTAGAGTGGCTCAAAGTGAAGCCTAATCATTAGTTTCAGCTTTGATGAGAATGAGATACAAGCACTTAGTGGATGCCATATTTGAAATGGATAAAACTACTACCACAGCAAGAGACTAATATTTTGCCTAAAAGTCACTTTTTAAGGGTTCACCCCCTTTAAGGTTTTTACACACTTCACCTCTGAATAATTTTGAAATGACTGCTCAGCCCTAGCCTTTAACATCAGTGCTGAGCTGCAATTTAAACTTAATGTAAGAATTAAGTGTTTCAAATGTCAGTCACCAATGCAATTGCAATGCATCTGGTAACCACATTAATCAGGGACTCTCTTAAAAATGGCTGACTATAAAATAAGAAATTTTCATTCCCGTAAATCTTGCTATTTTGATACCAGGGGAAGATTTTAAAGTTAGTAACTTTTTCTACTCATGAAAAAAGCCCAACAAACTGGAAATCTTCCATCCATCCTAAACTGATGAACACAAATATACTAAATCCAAAATATTTTTCCCAAATAAAAGGGATTTTTTTTCCATTAAGACATTCATCAGTGTACAGTTGTTCCCCTGATGTTAGAGCTATTCTTTGAATTGTCCAAGTATGTTTTACAATATATATAAATGACTTAAGAAGGCTCATAGCTTCCAAAAAACTTTCCTCCTGTGTGCAGCAATCATCAAAACAGATGCTGGACCTCCAAGTAAATCTCCACTTCCCCCCCTCATTTGTACTGCCTTTAGTTAATTCCTTAGTCCCTTCTTTTTTTCCCCATTTGAGGTTGCTCTGTCAGCTTTTTCATGAATTTTACGGGTTTTTTCTACAGTTTAGTCTACGTATAAATTACTATAACACATTTGGAGAAATATCTCACCATGCAGAGAACTGTGCAGAAGTCTTTCGACTAGAAGTGTTGAAACAGCACTATTTAATATAACTATTTTATAAAGAGTATGAATCTTTCCACTTTCGTTGTTTATATGAAATCTAAATGTACTTTAATAACTTCTAATTTATACAGCCATACTTCAGTAATCAAATCTCCAGAGCAGGTTAGATAACCTTTTAAGGGAGAGACACACACACAAAAGAAAACCCAAAAAGGTGTCTGACTACATTAACAGAAGTGTCATACTGCAATTAAAAATGTCAGGCATTACTTTGAACCACCAGGGCATGACAGAAGTTTACACACCCTTGAAGTCGATGCACAGCTGCCATGTGTGGAAATTGTATAACTAGCTCAAAATGCAGTAATCAATACAGTTTCTGCTTTTTTTTTTTTTTTTTGCAATCCAGCAACAGAAAGAACCAAGATTCTCAAGTACACCACAGTCTCAAAGTTCTACAAACAGAATTCAGTGGCACACTGCTTCATGGTTCTCAAAGGATAACAGCCATCACATTGACTAATTATCAAAACGAGTATTTCTAGATTTAAGGGCAGCTGACATGGTGTCTTGTAAACAGTGTGGTCAACTTATTAAAGGTTTACATTATTTCTCATATATCACATAATGAATCAGCATCACAAATATCAATACAGCTCAAGGAGTTGTGTATCTTACATACCCAAGTTTTCAACCATTGACAGACATGCAAATACTTTGATTTTGGCTCTAAACAGCCAAGAGCTAATATGAGCTATTAGAGTGGGTGACCCAGTGTCACAGAAACTCCCATTGCTAGCACTGTCACTTCAAAGCTTGTATCCTTCAAGCACTTCATGCTCGCTTACTCGCTTTAAAAGCCTAACTCGTGCTATACTGAGTGAAGTTGCTGCACATGGAAACACAGCAGGGAGGATATGGGTGCTGAGGACTGAGAAGAGAACAAAGGATTTGTCTCTGACTAAAACTTGGCAGCTGTTAAAAGCTTTTTCTCAACCCCATTGTCTCTAGCTGGAGTACATTTGTTATCTGATTTCAACAGTTGTCATTTTGGAGACTAGCCTGTTAAAAATGTGACCAAAATTTTGCTTCCTTTGCTGAAACTATTTTTACTTTAAGATATGTTTCAAACTAGCAACTGGATTTTTGAACAAGTCTGCAGGGCAAAACCAAATCAAACTATATAAACCAAACTGCAAAAATCAGCTTTCTTGTTTTCTGTCCAGTTAATGCAACAATTGATGAGCCATATGTTCAGGCACAGATTTACCTTCAATAATGACAGATCGTGACCTTAACTTGTAATATAGTGATGGAACAGGAGACTTTTTGTTACTGTTTGTCTATACTATTTAATAGAAGCAGGACCTTCACAAATAATTGGATCCAAAGATTACTGTCACCATTAGTAAAATTTGTAACACAAATTTTATTTTCACTTGTCATCTGGGAAATACTCTTTCAAATAGTAAAGGCGTTGGAAACGGCCTATTTTATCTGACATTGTCATTTTCAAAATACTAGACTCAGAAGGGAAACAAGTCCACATTGGCCCCATATTTTGAGGCAGCAGTCAGTCCATTTTGAAGCAAATCTCCCAGTCATCCTCACTTTCTGTGCTTTGGTTCACACTGCAGAATGCACAGACTTTTGCACGAAACTAAGCCCTGAAGTGCCCTCCCAGATTCCCATGTAACACTAATGCTGGTAAAGGCAGTCAGGCCACAGGACCAGACCAAATTTAGTCTGAAGTTTTGCTTCAGGCTAACCAAAAGAAGCAAGTATAGCATAGATAGTAGGTCCTCAGCAGTAATCATTCTGATTTACAGATCCAATTCTGCAGGCCAACATAACTTACTCATGTATAGACATAACCAGAGTGTGCTAACAATGTGGACCTCCCTTTCCTCTCTACATCTTTCTATCCATCTCTCTCTCTATTCATTAACACTGATAAGACAGAAAATCCCTGTCCTGACAGTTTTGGCTCTCCAAAACCTGAAAAGATCATGCAAGATAACCAAAAGCCAAATGGCTCATGAATGCTCTGGTACCTGCATTTCCTCAGTGGTTCTAGGATCCAAAATTACTGGTCAAAACCCCAGTGTTTGCATAGAGATGACACAGCTTTAGGAATGTGAAATTTTTACAAGCCCACCCATACATAAGAAAACACCTGAACGAAGTCTTAAGGCAATTTCATTGTGGGAGGGGTGTGGGCGGAGGGTAAGGGGAAAGGGCTTAAATCATTATACATGTTCCAGAAGCCTTACAGACCCATTTACTAGTTCATAATCTTCTGACGTAAAGACATTGTAACCAATATTATATGTCCCAAGACAGTGAAGCTATTCTCATTTAATGATCTCTCATGTTGGGAAAATTGTTTTCTAAACAAGCCCGACAATAAGAGGAATAACAGGAGCTAGTAGCTAATATTAGGCATGCCTGTCTAGTTGGATGCGTCTTCAAAAAGCAAAAGCATTTCAAGCAAGATGTTTTTTCCAAACAAGGACAGTTACCTTCTTCAACAGCTGCTCAACTTCTTGCATCTGCATACTACGATCAGCAACAGGGACTTTTGCATACTCCTGCTTTTTGCTGAGCCTGCTCTTCCAATCTTCTTCACCACTCTTCTTCAGCAATGCCAACCTAGAAGGAAAACCATGCCAACAGGTAGCTTTAAACACTGTATTTCCCATTATCCTCAAAAGATAATCTTACTGTTTCATTAATGCTGCATTCAAGATAATTTGAAATTAGGTTTTCTAACATTAACTATAGTTATTTACATTTCATACACATATACAAGGCTCACAAACGAACACAAAGCCTTTACTGTACATGTTGAACGGGAATCATCTGTCAAAACACAGACATCTAGATTTGACATAGGCACCCCAGTTAATTTGTATAATCAGCGGAAATTGCCAATACAGTCAAGGAGACCAAGGTACAACGCAGATCGCCCTAAAGTAGACATATAAATAGGTTAGATTAGTAACTGTTTTTTTTCCCTCCCTTCTGTTGATAAGGCACAGAGACGGACTAGCGTGGCTATGGATACTTATCCTGCGGATGACCAAAGTTAGAAATACGTATCCTACCTTTAGTCTTCTTTGCACTCATAAAAAAAATTTTTAAAATTATTTTCTTCAAAACACAAGAAGAAAGAGGTATGTTCAGCAGGCACACACCAATTAGGTCTCAACAGGCACATCAAAGGACAACTCTACAGTTACTACTTTCACTACAGCTCCAGGGACTGAGGTTACTATCAGACTCCCCTGGATCACTTAGTATCTCCTTGCTTAGTTCAGGCGTTGCTGTGACACAGATCAGCAGCACCAGTGCTCTAATAACTTGGTGCTAACTACACTACAGCTGTGAAATCTAATAGCAAGATTCAACTCATTTAAAGGATGCCTCATATTTATAATGTGGATTACCATTAATCTCAGTAAGTAGGATCTTTTCCAAGTGCTGTTTCCTAATCTTGAGCAAAATTCTGAACGTAGCTCAAAAAGACACTGACTGGCTCTGGTGGAGACAACATGTAGATTTATTTTGCTAGAATTAGAATCCATTTGTCCATACAAACATTGAGGTGATTAGTAGGGTAGGGTAAGACAGTCAGGAATATGAGGTCTACTCAGGCATGGTCTTCAGCTTACCTTCCTCAGAAATGAACATCTGTATGAATTTTCTACATTCTAGAAATCATTCTGAGTATCCATAAAACATGTATCTGCAGCACTTGTGCAAACAGTTGTATCGGTCCCCTAAATAATTTTTATTTTAGTTGAATTAAGTCTTACTACATACCTTTTTAAAATTTCATTAACTAAGTATTTCAGTAAGTATTATACAAAACCCTTAACATTATTAATATTTGAACAGGTTCAGTGGTTAAACCTATTCTGACCACAAGATATGGAAATCCTTTTTTAGAGATGTGATTAGTTATCCTCACAGTAAGTCTTGTCTTGAAACTCTGAGGAGGAGGAAAGAGCTGAATATGTTTAGCCAGAAACCAAGTTTCAGGCAGCTGCTTCCTGCAAAAATCCAGGGGATGCAACTATGCTACTGACCTATCAAGGATGATCAATTGGGCCTAAGGCGGTCATTTGAGAAAAACTAAGAATGCAGAGAACAGTAATCCACAGAATACAATGGCAGTAAGAATGTTAGTATTTAAGAAAGCAGTTATTTCCTCTCTTCCTGCCCAGGCAGGCAGTGCTGGCAGGCTTCACATTGCCTGATTGCTTCATACCTCACAGCATGGGATGAGTAGGGGTGAGAAGGACTCACAATAAGGAGTTGAGGTCATGGCCATTGTTTCCAGAAGGGATACAAGAATTCACTGCCCAGAACTAATCTTCTGGAGTGCATCCATGCATGTGTGAAACTGTGGAGGAGACCGAGATGGGACTGAATTGCCACCATGCAATGAATTATCTTCAGTAGCTATGTTCTCTCATGTCAGTTTTGCTTAGATACGATCTGTGATAATTGAAACTGGAAGGTATATTGGTCAGCTTTGGCCTAAGATGGGTTTGTTTTTAAAAATGTCTTTAGCAGGCAGGGGAAAAAAAGTCTTTTTTTTTTTTTTTCTAAGCTGGCTTTACTGCAGGGTATTTGACCTTTGACCCAAATAGCCTGGTTGATCAGGGAGAGAAAAATCTATAATTCTAAGAATACTTGTGTCTCTGGAGACTTTGTTTTCTTCTCTGTCATAAGGATGGATTCATACCAGCCCTCCATTCTCCAATGGTATGTGTAATAAAACAACTCACCCTACAAGTGAGAACACACATTTGTCTGTTTTGAGCAATGAAATCACCACTTAAAGAAATGTGTATGCTCTGTATGCCAATGAAAACTTCACTGCTGTGCAAAAAAAAACCCCATGCACTTCTTTCAAACAATGGAAGTGGCAATAAAGTCAGACTGCCCTGACTCAGCAACAATTGGGTGGAGGGTGCCCTTTTGTATGAATAAAGATGCAAGAACTACTGAATTGGTTCATACAAGCAAGTCCACCAGCTCAGTAGCTTAACTCAAAGTAGACAGAAGTTGATTCTTTGGAAAGTCTTCAAAAATAAGTCAATTATTAGGTATAATACTTAGATTTGTTTAAGATCCGCTTCTTACTAGTTTCATTGCATACCTCTAGTTTTCCACTTTCAATAAATAACGAATAATCATGTATTCATTACTTTAACTGTTCAGTTATACTGCTTTTGCCTCCAAAAGTTCCTTTTCCATTCTGAAAAAAAAAGTTTTACTCTTCTCTTGAAGAAAAAAGCTTTTGTATGTCTGCCCATCTTTGACAGCTTGCTCTGTATCCTTCTTTCACCTGCTATTGAGATAGAATATGTGACATCAAGATTGAATGATCATCTTCCCAGAGGTGGCAGGATGGCTTCAAAGCAAAAGCTTCCAGAGCTGAAGGCAAAACATTGGATTAATACTGAAGGGAAACAGAAACAAGATTTGAACAATCGTTTTGCCTTAAAAAAGAATGTTGCATGAAAGGCCTTGGTAAAAGTCTTGGCAAAAAATGTCCAAAATGACACATCTTTCTTCTGTGACAATATTTTAGTATCTTAGCTGCTAGTGTTACCCTTGAGATAGAGCAAACTGGACATAGGCTTGTCTTTCACATGTACTCTGTTGGCTGCACTTGACTAACACTTTTCAGATAAATCATAAATCCTGGAGGGCAATGTGAGATGCATAACTACAAAAAGGAAGTTGACTGTTAAAAGAGTGCATAAATTCAATATAGCGAGGACCAAACTGCATAAGAAAGTATTGCTCTGGCATCCATACATCAAAAAAGGTTGAAAATTAAGTTAAGATTCCTCCTCAGAAGGTGTGAATGATGGTAAGAGGACCACCAGAAATTAGTTATCTGTAACTTTTTTAAATGGTGATTATGGCATGCAGTTGACTTCTAAAGCGGAGCTGATAGGACGGGCCTTCTAGCAACTTTGGTCTCCATAAATGCACAAAGACAGGAGAAGAGAGGTATCTTTCTTCCTTGAAAAATCATGATTTTCATTCTTCCATATAATATACATAATTCTGAAAATGCCAGGCATGCACTCACTCCACAAGGATAATATTAGTTCAGTGAAGCAAGTCTTTGAGAAAATCACTTTCATCCAGACCAGCATTCATGCATCCTGCCCAAATATCATTACATGTGTGGAAAAGTTGTTCTTCCAAAAGGTGAAAGAATGTCTGACACAGCCAGAAAAATCCACTGGATGGGAAGATGAAGTTAGTAAATGTAAAAGGGGGAAAAAAAAAAAGTTCATCCTTAGCAAAAATGTTCTTTGATGTTTATGAATGCTTGGCATCACCTACAGCCAAGAAAAAGAAAATGACGGGTTGTAGTTTTTAAATTCTGGGACAAGAAGCAGACTACTGTGGTATTTTGGAAGTCTAAAACATTTTGATACCATCTCAGTCATTTACAGGTATTGTGGAATCACGATATACAAATTCCTGACAAGATAGCAGGCATTTTCTTCTGTCAGCTCTGGGACTGACTAGACAGTCTCGTAGTCCTAACAAAAGCAATTCCTGGTTGTGAGTGTGACTACAGCCTTCTACTTCTGTTCCTGAAAAGATCAACTCAGCTGAGGCATTAAAGCTAGGACTAAAGCAGCTACTAATACTTGGATCTTCCCTCCAACCTCTTTTTCCACACCAGGATCAGGGAAGGCAGATCATTTACAACCTATAAACCAGAAGTTATGGATCTTGAACCTTGTCTGCCCAGACAACTGACATGTTTACATTAGGAATATGAGAAGAGTTGCTTTAAACAAAAGTTGCTTTAAACAAAACAACAGTAAACTGAAAAAGGTAAGTACCTCCTTCAGAAGGGCGCTAAGACTGCACAGCTGCTGTAGCTGCCCCTGCACCACCTTTGTGTAAAGGGGAAAACAGGGAGTGGGGATGCTTTTTAAATGTGGATGACTCACCTCCTGGAAATATATGAATTTAAGAAGTGTACTTTGGAATCATGTGTAAAATTTAAAAAAAATGGTTGAGTTCCTAATATCATACCCACCTCACCAAGTGAGGGAATATTTTTACAGACTGAAAGTTTAATCAAGCAGCTATTTTTATTTATTGGTTCTGCTTTCACTGCAGAAAAACTGAAGTACAAATAGGCCTATCTGTCAACCTGAAGCAAACAGTCATAATTTTACTCACTGGACTGCTACAAATTTGGGATTGAATTTATATTCTCAAAGTTTTAACTAAATCAGAAAAACTTTTAGGAGTACTACAGCAGCTATTTAAGGTCCAGCCCTGAACTCCTACTGTCTGCACAAGCACAGGACGTTTAACATTTTGTTTCAGGTCAGAATGATCTTGGGTTGGAAAAAGTATTTCTAATATTCATACAAACCTGTCTAAATTACTATCCTTTTAAAAATCCCTACACTAAGTTCTTGGAAGTCAAAATGGCAACCATGTATTTCTGAAGAAGAGGGGGCAATATCAGAGAGTCTGTCCCTAACTCCCTGTACTCAGCTTAGTTAGGAGACCCACATAGACCAAAAAGAAATGGTTATTTAAAAAACCACAATCACATTATAGGTATTGTAACTGAAAGCAGAACCTGGGGAAGTAGATTAAGTGTATGAGTATAAATGTATTTTTTACAACTTTAATTTTCTGAAATAGTTACTGGTTATTCAGGTAGCTCTTTCAAAATCAGGTTTTTATGTTCTCTTAAATGGTAATTCTCATTCACCATCATCTGCTTTATAAGGATGTCAGGCAGATTAGCTGCATGTTTCTGCTGTTAGTAATAATAAAGCCTAATAATCACTACTTAGGTTTTTCAGAAACAGTTTTAAAGCTTCTTTTTATACCATCATCAGTCTAATAACTGTATTTACAGAGATCATTAAAAAAAAAGTGAAATTTAAGTACCTTTCCTTAATTGACATAGTTTTGCCAGAATTATCAAGGACATCCTCAGTTGTTTGTGCTTTGCTCTCTCCAATGGAAAACATCTCACAGGAATTCTTATAAAATTTGCCTTCCAATTGCTCAGAGAGTTCCTGCAGTCTAGAGGATGCCGCAGCTGCAGTTTGTGAAACCGTCCTCATTGCTGATGTGCTGGTGAGTTCAGAAGCAGGCTCAGCGTGCTCTGCCCATTCAAAAGAGAAGTGCTGCATTAGACTTAGTTCTATACCCAAAGATATTTCACATTACTAACACTGAAGCAGCAGATGTTTTTTTAAATGTTCATATCACATACTCTATTAACAGGGAAAAAATTCTGGCTGAGCTAAATTAAAAAGATTAATCGTGAAGTATTATTTGCTGCAGAGACTGGCTGTTTCTGACTGATGTTCACATGAAGCCACAGAATATCATGTTCAACACACAGTTCTGAACTTCATATGGATGAGGCACAAACTTCTGCTCCCATTATCACACCAGCAGGAAAACAAATGGAGAAATAAAAGTGAGAGGGAACAAAGAGCAAGGGAAGAGAAGCAGACAGAATTTAAACAAGAAATTAACTTATTGGTAAAGCAGTTTAATGCATAAGAAGTAGCCTACCAGGAGGACATTTAATAAATAGAGGCATTATTTTCTGGGAGGGTGTTGGGGGTTTTTTGGGTTTGTTTCTTCAAGTAGCAATTAAACCACAGGAAAAAACATCCTGATGAAAGATAAATGCACCATTACAGTTATCCTTAAAGAAATATAAGCAATCTTCATTTTTCTTCTTGAAATTTTATAAGCACAGCATCTCTATGATACATGACTACTCCTGTTTTATCCCAGTCTCCATCTCCCCTGCAGTCATCAAAAGCTAACAGGATAGAATGGATACTGCTTTTGAGGAATACAGGCAGAACTATACCATCCACTCCATGCCTGTGTGAGGACCATTAAATTTAAAATAAATTAACTTCACAAGACAAAGACAAAAATGCTTTCAGTGCTACAGGGTACTGTGGTCCTGTCATCCATCATAATAAACCACAAACGCAATACAACATCCTTCTAAATTCAACAGAATAGAAGACTGTGCAATGATCAAATCCACTGATTATTTCTGAAATCCTTTATTTAAAGATGGGCAAGCTTACTTTTTAAGTTTAAATTATGCTGTGCATATAGAAATGCAATTGCTCTGAGAATTTCTTGGTTTGTATTTGTCACCACAATAAAAGGAAAAGAATATTAATTTTGCAAAATTAATTCTCTGAAAATTATCTGCTACTAGCTATGTATGCATATATGTAGTGAATTCATAACTATATATGCACAATAAGGCAAAAATTAAGGGCAAGTGCTTGATCTAGAGCAGCAAGTTTAGTTTGTTCAGCATTTTGAAGTGCAGGGGCAAGGGCAAAAGAAAGGATAAATCTTAGCTTCAGCATATAATACCACTTTTCAAAGTAAGAAAATCTGAATAAAATTGAGCCATCTTTAAAGACTGAAGAAGTGAAAGAATAAAAAAATAAAAAACTGTATTTGCAAAACTTAAAACTTCACAGGTATTTCTCTGCTTTTAAGCAGTGTTAAAAAAAGAAAACATAACCAGCATTGATAAAGCCTGAAACACCATTTGCTGAATGAGACTACACCAACAGCAAGTATATACTGCACCTCTTTGCCAAGTCTTGCTTTTCATAACACTTTCAAAATCCATCTTTTCTTCAAAGGACTGGCCTTCTTTGACTTCCCATTTACTTTGCATTTCCTTCTGTTCAAGAGGCTGAAAAAGTCCTTGTGAACTAAACAGTTCCAAGCTGCCCTTCCTCAGGAAGCTGTATGTTGTCTCTTTATGGCAGTCTCCTGTTTTTTCAGGAACAGGATGTGTGGTTTCTTCCTCAAAGGAACTGTATTTTGTAATTTCATTAGCTTCATGTGCTAGAAACCTCTTCCTCTCTTCTTCATGTTTCTTTGATGCTCTTCTGCTTTCTAGTGCTTCCACTGAGGGCTGCCACTGTTCTGACTTCTGTGTGCGTTTTCCTGATGAGTCCAAGTTTTCTGCTGAAGAGTGGAACCTCAAATCAGCTCTAGCAGCAGCACTCACACTCCCATCACTAGCTGGCTTCATGTGCAGGTCTCCAGCAAACAATGGAGCAAGGGCAGATGCCATCGTTGAAACTGATGTTGCAACTGCAGTTGACAGGGGAGTGATTTTTCCACTTTCATTTTGTACCTATGAGGAAAAAAAAACAACCAAAGAACACAAATAGGACTTAAAAGCTTTGAAATTATCAATTCCAAAAATCCAGTCTAATCATGTCAGTTCTTCAGAGGTATTATTCCATATAAATATAGTGCTCTATCAATACAGACCAGAAACAGATAAGGAAAACAGCAATGCCCCTATAATTTGGCTGCAGATGGATAATTCCCCCCAAGTCAAAAATGACTGCATGTGAACAGCAACATCTTTAGTAATAAGGGGTGTATGTGTAGCATGCAACATAATGTTGTGTCAGCGCTCCATGGAAAGGCTCACACTGGCACGGGACTGGGGGGAAAAATTAGTTCAGGTTCCAGATGCTGGATGACATGCCATGTGCCCAGGCTAATCAACTCTGCATCTCAGCAGGACTAATTAGCTTTGGCACAGCTCTGCTCTTACACAGTTCTGCATCTTCCAGCTCTAGAGCCTGCTCAGCGCCAGAGACAGACTGCTCCGTGCTGTCCCACACAGGGCAGACATTCCTGATGCTTCAGCCACATAAATCACCCTCAAGAAGGACTTTTTCAAGTATAAATATTGGCTGTCATGAGCAAAGTATTTCAACCTAAGAAGTATATTAAAAGTACCTCCAAATTTGCTTTGCCAGTCTCCACAGTGGAAAAATAATCTTTTCTACTCTTTAGCACAATAATTTTATAAAGTTTTCCTAGATACAGTTAAGATGGATTTTTTTTTTCTGAAATGCAGAGCTTAGCTTTGTCTTTTTCAAAGGATACAAAAACTATGAAAGAGAGTAACAAACATGCCTCATACACATCAGGAGATTTTTTTTTTATTGTTTTCTTAAACTGCAAAGCTAGTGAACAGCGTGCAAAAGTTATAGACAAGATCACACCCGCAGGAGGAAATCAGCTCAGAACGTAAAATGTGCATGCAGATTCCATAAAGCGTGGACAACACAATCATTAATTAAGCAAATTGGAAAGTAGAGCAAAGACAACTATGTTAGGTCAAAGAGTCCAAAGAAAGATTAAGAAAATAGTTACCAGTTTATTTTTTTTCCATTGCATCTATCAGAATTAGAAATTTAGAGGAGATCAGAAAAGTACTTCAGCTTTAATTACAAGATATCTACATTTTTAATTATGCATTTTGGGAAAGTAACCTCTAGTAACCTATTTTGATAGCTCTCTTTTGTTTCTTCCTAGAGAAACCATACCTGCATCTCAAAACATCCCAACACTCCAAATGAACAGTTCACTATAGGAAGTCTTTTTGAAAATACACTCTCATTGAACCTGTTCCAAAGTCAACTCTGGTTTCTTTTGCTAGGTTCAGAAAGAGATGACAAAACATGCTTCCTCTGAGTTTCCTTGCTTGCAGAGCAAGTTTTTTTCTTTAAAAGTCTGACAAAGTAATGTGACTGTCACTTCTTTCCCATCTGCTTCAGCCCTTTTCTGTTGATCACCTTCCTGGGCCACAAAGAAGTTAGTGACACAGTCATTAAAGAGGCCAGGCTGTGACAGTGATTGGCACATAGAAAGTGGATGGAAAAAGGACTATATATGGTCTGGAAATCTTGCTAAAATAAATCTGTCAAAACACTTATTACTACTTTACGTGTGAGCAAAATAGGTGTAAAGTACAATTCTGTATCTGCACAGCTTTGCACCAATCAGTTTAGAGGAATCCTCCCTTCCCACTATTGTATTATTATAATATGGAAAACATATAATCATGGATGAAGCATATAGAAAGAGAACTCGGATTGATCCAAATCCCTAGAAATACGACATGCATAGGAGTTGTGCTTCACTGTTAAAGTGATTTCTTTTGAAGCTGTAATGCTAAGGGACTGATGTTTCTGCTACTGTCATCAGCTCTGAAAGACCACTGCTGGGCCACCTTATGCTCAGGCTTCACTAAAAAGGCATTCCTTTGCAGTTCCAATTATATGAAGGATTCCAGAACAGGAAGCCCAATTCCATTGGACACATTAAAAAATTTCTTTTTGACCATGACTTTTTGAATTTCAAAAGTATTCAGCTTTTAGAGAAAAAAATTAGGATAAAAATCAGGGCCTCCTCCCAGAGGAAAATGACAGAATATGTCCTGACTAATAACAGAAATATATAGTGCTTTCAGGAATAGGGCTGAAAGTTGCACATTACAAAGCTCCAAAATTCCCTGAAAATACACAATGATGTGTGTCACAGTTTTTACCCCTTTGATCAGGAATTTACTTTTAGAAGACAAGTAATATCTACCAGAAAAGACACACACTGTGAAAGGTACAGCATGCACCGAACAGAAAGATGATATACACTTGAATTACTTTAAAAAAGAAGAAAACCACTCCAACAAAGTTAAACACTTTGGGGATGTTGTTCCTCAATGTCAGAAGTCTGCTTCCTGACAAGCTCTTTCCTCAGTGTGTAGCTCAAAGCAAAGGAAAGGCCAGCTGTTACAGCATCTTACACTGAAGCCGTTTTCTCAAAAAACAAAACAAAACAAAAAAACCAACCAACCAACAAACAAACCCAAAACAAAATCAAAAACAAATGCAAAAGAGCTAAGAGGGCACTTACCTGCTCAACTTCTCCAAGAGTGACTGGCTGAGTCTGGTAACGAGCATTCATTCTCCTGTGCCTCAGATCTCCTCGATTCCTTGTGGAGATGGCCCTGGATACTGGTTGAGACAGTTTATTAAACAAAGCCATCTTTTCTGCCAAACTTAAGGTGGAAGAATCTGGTTCATCAGACTGATCTTGCCCCATTGCCTCTTTGGCTGCTCTTATCTCCTCTTTAGCTAAAATTTTTTGTTGTGCTGATGCCTGCAAGCTGAAGACACAGAACTAGAAATTAGTTTTGAAGAAGCCGCTATGCAGTTTTAAAATCTCAACCTGATAGAAGCAGAAGAACTGCATGTGAAGCACAATAGCCAATGTAATATAGCAGCCTAAGTGGGTATGCAGTGGTTCAACATTGGCATGATGAATTCTAATTCAACAGCTGGAGATTTAAAAAAAAAGTTAAATTTTCATTCACAAATTCATTTGATTAGGATACAACATTTTTTTTTTAAAGGGGAACTTCAAGACTGAAGAGAGATTTTTCAGACAATCTCTTTATACAGAATACGGAGCTATGGAGAGACATTTAAGATGCTTCCTGTAGAACAAACACAGGTCCTACAGTGCAATTTATGTAAAGTTCAATTTTATTGAAAGTAACTTGTGGACCATATATGATCAAAACATTTAAAAGACAGACTTAAACTCCAAGTTAGTGCTGCTTTTAGGTTAGCATAAATTGCAATGCCTCTTATAATTTGAAGTGGAAGAGAATTCAGACTGTCTTTTGTTTTGAGTTATCTGGGGTAACTCAACAATAGAAAATAGTTTTGAAATACAGTTTGACTTTGTAGATTGTTTGACCAATGCTGAAGGCAGACAAGTTCATTCATAAAAGCTGTAATTGCATTTGTCTCTACAATAATGTATTTTATTCACCTTTACAATAAAATATTTTATTGTTCATCTTCGGCCACATTTATGGAATTAGCAGTATTCTCTAAGTTTTTTTTTCCTGTCATAGTCTCTGCTAAAATTCTCTCATTCAGAACAGGCAACAGTATTCTGCAACTTTACCTATAGGTGGTGCAATTTCTTATATTTCCTTTAATTTTGCAAGTTAAAAAAATATATATGTAGAGACAGACAAAGGACATGTACTCCTTGTGAAATCAAGCACTCAGCTTTGTTATTTTCATCTGAGGATGACATTACCATAAAAAAAAAATTACAAGAGCAAAAAGAGTTCTGCTGGGTTTGCTCACATGCAAATTAATTTCTTTCACAAAGACGAATATGCTTCTAGAGCGGGTAAGTGTGGTTAGAAGGGTCCTAAAAACAGATGCTTGACCAAAAAAAAGCTGCATTGCTTTATCATGCAAATATAAATGACCAATGTTTTAAATATTCTTGAAATGAGTATTGACTTGACACATTGAAAAGGCATTCAAGACTTTAAAGATGCATCTGCTATTGAAGAATCTTGTGCTCCATGTAACATGCATGTTTACCCCCCCAGTACCTGGTAGGTTGTACAGTGCTCTTAACTACAGTGGGACTAGGTACTCTTGTCACTACTGTGTGGGTATTCACAGAACGTGAAGCAGGGGTAGTTTCACTTTAAAGAATTGCCAAGGAGGGAAAATTCACAGGGAGAGAGAAGAAAAAAGCATTAAGAAAAGCAGTACATAAAGTGTTAACTACAGAAAAGACCAAAACAAAACAAAACAGAAAAAAACCAAACAGCAGTGATTTTTAATTAACTATCTGCTGCGACATTTTCAAAATAGTTTCAAATATTTTGAAAGAACCAAAAACCTAGAAGAGCAAACATGCTGTCTCTTGAACTTATTCATTACCCATAATGTAAGCTACCTTTTAGTAGACCATTAGGTGAACATCCATTCACCTTTGTTTAATTTTCCCCAAAAATGATTTTCCCTTATTCAGGAAAACGTCATGATATATGATGGGAGTGGAAGATATGCATTTCCAAAAAGTACATTTGAGATTTCAGAATGTAAAAGGTTTTCCCCAATACATATACATTCCATAAGAAATTGAGCAGATTTCCCTCAGTGCAAAGTATCTTTTTCATTTGAGTTATGAAACAATGCTATGATTAATCTCGTTTACCTAATCCACAGGTTCCTAAACTTTCTGCCAAATTACAGTCCATATAAGTTATGCTTTACTAGTCCCTCTACATTTAAAAAGGAATTTCAATATAGTTTCCCCTGTGGTTGTCAAGGCCCTTAACAATAAATGTTTTCCTTGCTACAAAGTTATAAGCACCACAGACATGGAACTTATTCCCAGATTTGAAAGCAGGAGCCAGAGTTAGAGCCAACACATGCACAAGACTTACGTAGCTGCAATGACCACCTCCTCACTGGTGATTGGTTGTGTGTGAGATCTGTCCTGCAAACGCCGCAGCCTTCTCTCTACTGCTGAACTTCTTGTAGGGGGTTTAGGAATATTCTTCATTTCAAACGATTTTTCCATTTCCTAAGAGGATATATGTTACATTTAAGCCACGGATGAAAAGTTCTAAAACAGTACTTTCTTTTCAGCTTTCTTGCATGCAGAGCAGTAAAGTTCCCAAGTGCCCATCTCTGAATTAAAAGCAGGATGCAATTGCACAGTATGCATCATGGAATTAAGACTAACTACACACCTCTCCCTAAATGACAAGAAGGCTTTAGAGCAACAGGTCTACTGTGTAGGCAGGGAATAAAGTAAGAAAAAAAAAAGTTATGTAGCTTGGGCATGGTTAACTGCATTATACTTCATTTTAATGCACTTTGGGTTCCTTCAGCACCTTGTATATGAAATGTTTAATTCAGTCTTTTATTTACAAAATGCAATACTTACTCTAAAAAGCAGCCTCTTTGCAGCCACGCTTAGTTTGGCTCGGTCATCCAATTTTTCTTCATCTACACAAAGGAAGAAAAAAAAGATGTTGAACATAGTGAATCAAGCTCATATTAAATACATTTTTTTTAATAAATGATTACAAACCAGCAAATAAGCTGGGTGTTCCTCCCATTTAACAAAAGACTTATCATGAACTCAGTTGTGTAAACTTTATCTGTTTCTACATGTACTGCATTAGAGGAAAATTCTTGAAATGATTTGCAAAAGACTTGTCTTCAGGACAGTTCATGTCCTTTCAAGTCAACCAAACAAACTTCTATGAATAATCAAACTTATTGTATCAGTCTACAATAACACATGGACTAAGAAAATAATTATACTTAAAGACTGTCTTAAGGGTCAGTGAACAGTATTGAACATCTATTTTATACTAACTGACCATTCTGATTACCACCTCATGTCCCCATTTCTCAGAGGCTCAATTGGTATCCTTAGGAGCTGAAATCAGCATCCTCCAGGATCCAAGAGCCAGCATCTCAAAGCTCCAGAGAATATCAGCTTTCAAATAGCATAAGGCATTAAATCTAAATTTAGCTACTCATGAGATTACCTACCTAATTTATGCCAGACTTGCCAAGGGTGACAAGAGGGAAAGGGAAGCAAGATGGCAGACCGAATTCTATAATTTACTAACCTGCATTTGGCAACTTCCTGAGCCAGAAAACAAGTTAGCAACATTAGTTCCTCTTTATACTAAAGGCTTTTTTTAGTTATTAGTCCTAGACCACTGATTAAAATTGACTGATGATTAAAATTTTTTTCCCAACAACTAGGTTATTTATTGTCTAAATTAGGAAAAAAAACCAACCCCAACTATGTTGAAAAGTGTCAAGCCATTCCTGCTCCGACTCCCATATGAAATTTGGTATCCATAGACAGACTTGTGGCCCTAAATGAATTTGAAATCAAGTCTGTAGTAGACATGGTCCAAAGAAAATTGGTACTTCACATTAAAGATAGTTATTTTCAAGTGTCTTTTGTTTGCATTATCAAACAGTTCTTCAGTTAAAACAAAAAATACATTTGCTCCCATTTCTTCCTTAGAAAACAGTACAGTAACCTACCTTCAGCAGTTGGTATTTCTGCACTGAAAATTGACCTAGTGAAAAATTATCAAACAGAAAAAAAGTTAGCTTGAAACAAGACATCAAAAATGAAATTCAAATTCAGTCTGAAGTAGCAGGACCTCAAAAGTCTTAAGAATGGCAGAATTAATCTATTTTTCAAGTTTCAACAGTGTCCACTTGGGAACATCCTTTAGTAAAGCATAAAGGCAAGCAACTGCAAGCAAACCTAAATACAGTGAAGGAAAATGATTTCTAGTTCATTTTGCAGAAGATAAAAGTCTAAGATTTGCTGCCAGCTCTTTTAACATAAAATAGGTTGCTTTGGTAGTTTACCAAAAGGGTAAATGATAAAGCAGAATAGATGGAAACTCTTCATATAAAACCAAAAGCATTTATTAGACAGAACCAGACAGCTACAGTACTTTATGATGATTCACTGTTCACCATTATGATGATTCACTGTTCACCATTTCACACGGAAGGAATTTGCAACAAATTGTTTTTGTCAGGGGTGTTTTGGGTTTCATTTTATAAGGAGCTATAACAAATATTGGGTTGTTTTTAAAGAGAAACAATAACCTTGCAAAATGTTTGTGCTAATAAATGAACAAATCTTTTCCAAACTTGTTCGTGTCTACCTGCACTAGAATGCTACACAGAGCTACATACGTGCCTACCTATCTGTCTCCTTTCGTTCTGCTGATGTTATAGGTTGAGTTTTAAACCTCTCAGAAGTCTTTCTATTTTCACCAGGAGTAAAATAGCGCCTCGCCTTTCGTGGCCCACGGTCACCATTGGCAGACACAGTACTACCTGCCGTTGACATCTCAGACCGAGATTCACTTTCAGATCGCACGACAGAGAGCGCATAGGAAAGAAAACAGGAGAGAGAAGTAAAGCATAGATGTAAGCATCTCAACAATTCACTGGAGACCACTCTGCATGCTCCTCCGGTAACATGCACAGACGTACACATTCCAGCTACCCCACATCACAACTTGCACTAGCAAGCAGAAGCACAAAAGCGGGATTCAAACCGTCTCAGCCTCCAATACACACTGGTGAGAGCTAAGCTGTGTGCTTTAAGTGCTGAACACAACTGCTGTTGAGTGTGTGTAATTTTTGCCAAGGACGTGCAAGTTTCACACGAAAATACAACTGAAATGTCACCTACAGTTCCGTTTTCTTGTTGACATTAGCACTCTCCAGAAAGACATTACGGAGCTGGGCAACAGAGACTTTCGTGTCAACCATGCCAATCTCACCATTTGGTGGATTTGCTTCCATGCTGTCCTTATTTTTAAAAGCTTCTAGCTTAGGAGTCACAGTATAGTCAGACATTGAGCGAGTCAGGACCTTGTGCTTTGTTGTTGACACTTTCCAAACAGGAGCCTTTGCCTTGGCAGGCTGCAATACAGATCCACTCTGTATGTACATAACAGCTTCGCTCCTTTCTATGTTCTCAGGGGGCTTAAACTGCTCCTCGGGGGCCTGCCTCTTATTGCACTCCAACTCTCTCTGAACTTCTGAGTTAACTTTCGGCTTGCTTGCAAAGGAGGAACTCCCCACAGGGGTATCTAATTCTCCTCCTCCAAAGAGGCCCTCATGGTTCTTCCCTTGCTTGCGAATCTCAGATGGCAAAATTGGTCTTCTGCCTTTGGAAGCCTGATCACCCTCCAAGGAATCTTCTTCATCAGGTTTTGTTCCATAACAGGGTGCTTCTTTCTTTTCACCCTCTGATGCAGTGGCTGCTGATGATTTTGTTATGAGGCTAACACTCTCTGGTGGGAGGAGGCTGCCAGCAGGGATGTTTTCTGGTTCTTCTGCTGCCATCAGCTGAGCTGTGTGAGCAATGCCAGCAGGCTGAATATAGCCATGTATTGGTTGGCGGACGGAACTGATGGGCTGATTTATGACCCTATCAAAGGCAGATGTTTCTGTCTGAAGAGGCATGTAGTGGGCTGGAACTGGATGGGATTTTCTCTGAGATACTGTGTCTGTGACAAGTTCAGGGCTTCCACGAGCACTTTCCTCTTTCACCAATTTCTCTCTAACTTTTACTCTTTAAGAAAGAAAAAGGATTAAAGCTGTGAACAGCAATACCCAATCTGGAAAGGAACACAGACACCTACTGAGGGTACAGACAGCAACATTGTATTAAAATAAAAAAAATCAACACATAAAAGAAAGCAATCTTAGGATGCAACCCCTTCCTCCCCACAAATCTTAGCAGTAATATTGCTCATAAACACTTCAGGGATTCACAGGCCCTCGAACATGCATGACTCCTGAGAAGGTAACTGTGCAAGCTCTGAAAACATACAGCATGTTCCCATGAGATCACTACTGTGTCTGTCAAATAGCACATACCCATAGTCTCAAACAAACAAGATGATCAAAACTGCATTTTATATTATCAAAGTGTTGGGTTCAGCCTGAAATTGCAAATTCTGCTGGCAATCATATATGAAGTCAGATTTTTGAAGATGTCTAAACACTGGGCAGCTTATGTCATATCAAGACGTTGCTGCATTGGAAAAAGAGATGAAAAATATCTTATCTCCATCCAGTCTTTCAGATGGTTTGCCAGAGACTGGTTTACCTGTGCTTTTGTGTATCATATAAGACACCCGAAATGTTATATGTAGTGTAACCTATTTCAGTAGCGAGAAAAAATGTTGAAAGGGCAAGCCTTAAAGCCCAAAGTGAAACTATGGCATGGCTGTTGCTCTTCAGAGACCTTGCAAGGAAGAAAGGGATTTAGAAACCAAAACAGGTTTTCTATTTTAAAAGGTTTCATTACATTCTAGCATGCAAAAACTTACAGGAATGTTCCCAAAAGTTACCTTCAGTGTGTTTTCTAGAAACACCTCTGGACTTGTGTAATATCCATGCAAAACAGAGTCATATTTCACCTTTAGAAACTGACTGCAATAGCACAAGGGAAGGCAAGCACGTGCAGCCAGAGGCAGCCTTTGCTCTGTGACTGTCACTGCAGGGCAGCTCTCCAGCAGTTTTACAGCCCCGCCAAGAGCTCAGACAGCTTACAGGGCGTTCATAGATAACGCACACACAGTATTAAAAATGAAAGCCCTGTACTTCCTCCCCTCCCAAACGGGTATAAAAAATTATTTTAATTCTGAGGAAGGAGAGAAACTCAAATAAAATGGGATACTAGTTCCCTAATTGAAAGTAAGTAATCCAGCTCGAAGTATGTGCAATTCCAGGCTTGCTACCAACAGACTTTTTGGAGTTTGTGTTATGAAAAAAGTTAGGAAAAAAAGAGGCAAATTATCTAAGAGGATAATTGAGGATACCCAAAGTTATCTTAAACACCAATCTTTGTAATATTTTGGTGCTTCTTACCTCTGAGGATTGATGCACTTATCAGGGAAACTCCTCAAAGTTACTTAAGCACAGGAAGAGTGTAAGTCTGAAAAAGTATTTTTTTAACTACATGTACCAAGCATTCCCCAGAACATCCATGCTGGTATTAGTACTGGGTTATAAGAATTACTTTAATCAGAAACATGAAAAAGAGTCTTCCTACAATGTTTTTCATGGTGGGATCACTGTATGTGTTACCAAACCGGAAGAAAGCAGCTGTCTGTAGCTTTGATCAAGATCTTGCTTTACTTTTCCAATTATAGTTCTTTTTTTTTTTACCTCTCTTGTACCATCTCTTTTGGAATTCAAGGAATTAGTTGTAGGGAATGCTAAGATGGATTGGTGTATGTTATACAAATCTGCTGTTTGCAGAGTACAAAGTGGGATCAAATAAGAAGTTATAAAATTTAGTGGAAGCCAGAATGATAGTAGCTGTGGAAGAAGCTCGGGGCATTCGTACTCCATCAAAATACCAACTGGTCATAAGTTAGAATAAAAGTAGATGCTTCAAAAAAGTTTCAACAGCTCTTTATCCACATGAAATAACACTTTCTAACTTGCTGCTGTTAAAGGAAAATTAAAGGCAAGTGTTAAATGAATACAGAGTAAAGGGAAAGAAAGGGGAGGTTTGTAATCTGATTGTTAGCCACACAGCTATGTTTTATGATACCTGGAGGGCCAGCTGATAAGTGAAGGTGTGTCCCCTTCCGAATCTTTCTGAAGAAACCATTCAGGTTTTGCTTTCCCTGCACTACTACAGAAAAACAGAACTTCAGGTAACTTTGAGAACTCAACACATATTCCCATTTCTCCTGATCCTCCCTCCCACTGCTTTTTATTGCTATCTACTCAATTGCAGAAGACTGCTCAAGAAAACAAAAGCAATGCACACTAATCAAATTCAAAGGCAGTAAACTGTGAAACAAACTATCATATTAATTCCACAGAGATCTAGAAAGTGTTCTAAATGGTAAAGATTCTGCAAAGGTAACTTTACCAAGTGTACATTGTCCAAAACTTCAGAAGTGAAAGCAACTACACCTTATTTTTGCCCTTTGCCATTGCAGGTCAGTTTGTGCAAAGACATCTGAAAAAGTTGTTAAAACCATTAATTTAATTTGTGGTTAAAGTGGTAAAGACTGCTGCATCCAAAACAAAGTAGTAACAGGAATTCAATGAAGCTAAAAATTCAGATGGCTACATCATACTTCCTAAGAAATTCTCGGGAGCATCTGGAACTCCTCTCTCCTCTTGTAATCCTACTCACAAAAGCTTCAGGTAGCACAAGTAAAACATGTTGCATCACTAGGTGACTTGGGAAAGGAAAAGCTTAAGAAACAAAGTGACCCCTAATTTAATCCTGACTTTATTCAGTTTCTGTTCTGGCATTGAAAGCATAAAAAGAAACAAGACACTACAAACCTCAAAAAGCTCTGCAGGGAAGGGTGCTCACAGACTTCCTATATACAGTTTCTCAAATCCTTTCCTAATGCCCACCTTCACCTAAAATTCCTCAGCAACAGTAGATCACATCAAATACTTTTAACCTTGCAAGCACAGGCTGTCCTGCCACATTAACGTTTACAAACTTACTCCCCTAGGGTGACAAGAGTCCAGGATGCTTTCCATTACCTGGAGGTACATCTGAAAGAACTTTTCTCATTGCAGTAGAGCCATTTGGGATTAAAATCCCAAATCAAGCTCCAGATAATCTACTTCAATTTTTGTTAGTTGGTCTTTAAAGAAAAATAACTGAAAAAGGTCAAATCAACAACTGTTCTTAAGATAATAGTGTATTTGCTGCAAATAAGTTTAAATTTGAGAACTCACCTACAGTTGTCACTGTATCCAAATCAATCTTAGAACAAAGACAAACACCAAGTGTTGAAACATCTTTTGTTTTTCCAAATGTTTTTGAATCCCTAATGGAACTGACCACATAGAAGATAAAACCCTTTCACAGAAGCTGCCCCAGCACCTGTAATTGCTCTGAAGCGAGGGAACTTCCTTCTCCTCTCTTAATGTGTACTTTGGCACGTTTTTATAGTGGGCATGGCCCAAGCAGCAATTATTTGTACTTGATCATTCATCCTTTGAAGAGTGCAGTCAGAAGAACACAAGCCACATTTTGAATTTAGAGTTAATCAGCCATTTCAGCAGCCAAATGCAGGCAATGTCAAATGATACCTTTTCAGCACTTTGTTGTCTTCTCAGTGATGGGTAACAGGATTAATTATTAAATCTTCTTAGGACTGAAGGCACAAAGCCTTCAGATGTATTCCAAAGCAAGCTGCATTTGTTTTTCAATTTGAACTCAGGAAATTTAAATTTAACCAAAAAAAAATAAAAATTGCAGCCTATATAATATGGAACTGACTTCAGAAGAGCAGTCACCTGAAAAACTGGAGTTAGCCCTTATTTCTCTTGTGCAAATAGCCTTATAGAACAGCACCATACAGTAACTTCAAATGGACTGCATGGAAACAGATGACTTCTTTACTACGCAGAAACAGGGACAAGAGTTTCTGAGAGGTTATTGTTACATCTCTGAATAACACACCAGTGAGTACACACTGGCACTGGAAGTGTTGAGGGTATTAAAGAACAAACTCTTGGCAACTCAACCTTTAAAATACCACCTATTGCCTATATGAGTGTCCAAACAAGGGACCAAATCCTAGGTTTAAGCTCCTGGCTGCTTATCTTGATGGGTGCAGATGATTTTCTTCAAAAGATAAAAATGACAGTAATTATGGGAAACTTGTTTTATGCAAATACTGACCAAAGCCTCATCTCAGAAAGAATCTGAAATTAGAGATAATGGAGTCAGCAATTTGTACTAAGTTATTACTTATTCACAGAATCACAGAATAGTCTGGGTTGGACAGGACCTTTAAAGGTCATTTCGTCCACATTACTCAGAGTCTCATCAAACATCACCTTGAATGTTTTCAGAGATAGGGTGTCTACTTCCTCTCTGGACAGTCTGAGTCAGTGTTTTATCATCCTTCTTGTAAAAAATTTCTTTCTTAAATATAGTCTCAATATACCCTTTTTTAGTTTAAAACCATTCCCCCCTGTCCTATTGCAACAGGCCCTGTTAAAAAGTCTGTCCCTATCTTTCTTATAAGACCCTGTTAAGCACTGAAACGCTGCAATAAGGTCTCCCAGGAGCTTGCTCTTGTCCAGGTTGAACAACCCCAACTCTCTCAAGCCTTTCCTCATAGTAGGGGTGCTCCATCCCTCTGATGATTTTTGTGGTCCTCCTCTGGACTCATTCCAACAGGTCTATGTCTTTCTTGTGCTGAGGACTCCAGAGCTGGATGCAGTACTCCAGGTGGGATCTCATGAGAGTGGAGTAGGAGGGCAGAATCACCTCCCTTGACCTGCTGGCCACACCTTTTTTGCAGCCCAGGACAGGGTTGGCTTTTTGGGCTGCAAGTGAACATTGTCAGTTCATGTCCAGCTTTTCATCCACCAGTTCTGCAAAGATTTTCATGTCAGGGCTGCTCTCAATCCCTTCATCCCACAGACTGTATTTGGAACTGGGGTTTGCCTGGCCCAGGTGCAGGACCTTGCACTTGGCTTTACTGAATCCCTTATGAGGTTCCCGTGGGCCCACTTCTTGAGCTTGTCCATATCACTCTGGATGATGTCCCATCCTTTGGGAGTGTCAACTGCACCACTGAGCTCAGTGTGGGAAGAGATGTTGCCATTGGAGACTGAGGCAAAAAAGTAGTTGAGTATCTCAGCCTTCTGCTCGTCCATTGTTACCAGTCTGCCAGTCTTGCTTTCTTTGACCTTCCTTTTCTGTCTAACATACCTGTAGAAGTCCTTCGTTTTATTCTTTGCATCCTTGCCAAGCTCAGCTTCAGCTTTGCCTTGGCCTTCCTAAGCCCAACCCTACACAACGGGGCGGTGTCCCTATACTCTTCCCATAATACCTGTCCCTGCTCCAACTGCCTGTGCATTTGCTTCCTGCCCTTTAAAATCAATTCATTCATGCTGGTCTCTTGCCTTCTTTTCCTGATTTCTCACACCTGGGGATTGAGTCCCCCTGTGCTCTACGGAAAGCATAAATGGTTTAGTTTATACCAGTTGTTTCAGTTTCTTATAAATAGTCAACACTGCATGATGCAGATGTGTTTACAATTAAGTTCTCATTGTAATTTACATCATTTTTAATTGCAACATTTTAACTTAAGTTTTTATGGTTTTTAATTTCTATCCATCCACCTACCTAGAAATTAAAGAATCACACATAGAGAAAATCATACTTTTTAAAAGTTCTTATTCACGCATTGTTTTCAGTCACCATAAGAATTTGACAGCATTTTCGCAATACACTGTGAAATTATAATGTGAAATTAATGAAAAATAATTTTTTTCCTTCTGGAAATATCTGGTTACCCTATTACTGTAGTAAATTTGTCAAACATGAAGCAATTCATCATGGAATTTTAACTTTCCCCTCGGCCCCTTCATGCACATGTATGCTTGACATTATCTGAAAGAATGACTATCACAGTTCAAAAAAGGTTTTCACACTTTCCCATCATGAAAACAAATCAACTATTATTTCAACTGACCTAAGACACTGTTCAGCTTTTAACTCTGATAACTGTTTATTTTGGCAGGACTCATCATGAAGATATTAAAATCTTCACTGAGAAACATCCTACCTTTACTTGGAAGCCCCCACCCAAACAATCACAGGATACAGATGAAAAAAAGTTAAAAGGCTTGCTATAATAGGTTATTAAAAAAAAACAAAATCAGATTTAGAACCACATAACTCCTTCAATTTCTAATTTGTGTAAATATCTTAAACATCAGTTATTCCACTGCTTCCCCCAGAGGGCCTAATTTTAGCAAAAATTCTATAAAGGAAAAGTGAAACCAAGGTCATAGTTAATCAGAGAAATATATATCCACTTCCCTGTATCAGAAGCACACTATGAGCCAATACAGCCAACCAATCCAAAGCCACTAAATACATTCTTCAAGGGTAATATATACATTCTCATGAGTACTGTAGACCTTGCTGCAGAAGGTGATTAAGATAAAGGAATTCACTGTAAAACAAACAAAATAAAAATAATACTTACCTTTGTCTGCTGTTACTGTGCAAGGGCTGGTCATTCTGCAAGTGGATGGGTGAGGCTGCCCGCTTTGGTGAAGAAAGGGACTCTCTGGGGGTTCGCTTTGGTGATATTGGCACTTCGTTATAGGAGGAAGATTCTCGTCCAGAAAGTGAAAGGGAGACAGAACTATCCAAGTTTGCTGAAGGGTCAGAAGCCTGTCTAATGGCACTGTCATCATCTGCTTTTCTAGCACTCTTTTCATTTGAGAGGTCGTCTTTTTCTTCACGGTTGGAGTACTCTTTGGAATCAGAAATTACACTCTTTGACCCCTTTGTCTCAGTCCTGGACAAATAAAGGGTGGCATAGTCCTTGTTTTCATCATCTTGCCTTTCACTTTTCGCTCCCTTTCTTTCCCCACTGTCGGGATCTTTCTTTGCTCGGGTATATCTGGATGAGTAGTCAGAATCCAAATCAGAATCAAGAGATAATCCATACTTTTCTGCCAGCTGGCGTCGCCTCTCTGCCTTGTACCTAGCTATTCTCTCTGCTTTTGACTCTAGTTCCTGGACATCCATGTTTCCTGTACTATACAAGGGCTCTGTGTTACCTCCTGTGATTTCTGATCGGTATCTGGATGATCTGGGTTGTTTTTCTACAGAAGAATCTGAAGTTTCCTCCTCTTCATTTGATCTTCCTGTCAAAAGTACAACATATATGAGCAAGTCCATCCCAAAACTCCAAGTATCCCACCCATCACTCAAATCAAGTGAACTAAAAGCTTCCCCTTTTCTTACAAATCAAAATGACTGCATAGACACATTATATTTTTGCACTTTAGTCTCCAAAAGCACATACAAATGATTAAGAAATGTGTATTAGTAATACTTCTTTAAGAAGTAACTCTTTAATAATTAATAGTTCTCATATCACATTGTTGTTTTAAAACAATAAGGATAATCAACTTTTTTCAAGTAAGACAATTGGAGACTTACAAGGCAAGTCAAAAAAAAAAAACACCCTGACACAGCTTTTCTGTAGAACTCTTTTCCACGGACTGGACTGCACAACTGATAGGGTAGTAAACATGAAGTAATTCAGCAATGCAAGACTGAGTGCAATATGCTGCTTACCTAAGTGGGGACTGTATGGATCAGTCGCACGCATATATCTTGGTGTATCTTCCTCTAGTAAACGGTGTGTGACTGAACCTGGGCAGTTTTGTAGAAGCATAGGTTGTGTATCATTTTCAATTCCCTCTAATCGTCTAGCTATTCTCTCTTTTCTGAAAAATATGTGAAAAATGTGAAAACAGGCATCTTGAAAATTTGAAGGGACAGTTTCTAAGAGGAGGTTACAAAACAAGTTCCGTGTTTTGTTTTACAGGCCAAAGACTTTTTTACCTTTTCATTTCCAAAAAATCTCGGTTGTGTGGTTCAAACAGTTTTCTTAATTCTGAAACTGAGACAACAAAAGATTATGTAGTTTATAAGCTACTAGGTTTCAGAAACTTGCTAGAATGCTTTAGAATAAGAAGGAACAGTCAAATAAAGTTCAGAGTTTTGAAATAGCTTTCATCAGGAAATGAGCATTTTCCTCGTTTTCCTAGTTTATTAAGCTTGTGTTGTCAAAAGTGCATTAGGCACGCAGGTGTGATCAACACCTCCAGGTTCTTCCAAGCTGAACTCGAATCTGCTATTGTATCCTAGCAAGTTTTCAAGACATAGCATATACTGGACAAGTTGTATTTTGGTTAGTTAAGATCAAGCTCACATGCCATGGTAACCTGTTTCAAAATCAGGTAGTATGGAATTACTGCTTTCCTTGTCTACACAAAAGTCAGGGACTGACTATGTTTAAAGAGAAACAGTGCCCCCCCTAATTCTTACTTTCCTCCACTCCCCTATATTGAGCAAATCCCAAGAATCCCAGTGACTCATTGCTAGAGTGAAAATTACAGTGTCATGATATTCCTGCATGGATAATTACCTTCTACTTTGCTAACTTTCCCTTGTAGTTTAAATTGGACACACTTTTCTTCACTTCCTCTAAACTTTTTGCCGCTGTTATGTGCTACTAGACAGCTGCCACAGTTCAAACAGAAGTGAACCAAGAGGAGGCATGATAGATGAAGTAATCCCTATATATAGACATGTATGTGCACATGGAAACCACATTGGAGCAGTAAGTGCTACGTAAACAAGTGTGGTGTGACTTCTTACCACCAGGAAGAGAAACCATCCAGGTTGTCATGCAGTGGACGGGGATGAGTGTGTGTGTGTGTGCACCTAACACACACACATGCACATACATCCACCCCCTGGAATCACTGCCTTGGCAAATATGTAGTTCTAAAAGTTCTGTGCACCTATTCTGATGCAATGCACCTCTAGGGTTCTAACCCTGTTGACCCAGGGATAAAAAGTCAAAGCAAGTTAAAATCTACAGCCTGCTAAATTGGCCAGAGATTGCCATCAGAAACGCCTGATGAGTCAGGACTGACTAGCAGACATTGCTCTACTGCAGAAGTAAATCTATGACCTCTTCTTTGCTACCAGAGTTCATTGCTCTAGATACTTACAAGATAAACATTATTGAAACACCACCCTTTTAAAGGTCAGATGCACCTTCCCTTCTCTCCCTTCCCTGTATTGCAAGAACATACAGGCATAGCTAGGTCAGGGCTTCAGCTCAGCTGACACATCCAGGAAGTCTGCTGCAGTTAATACCAGTGCTCATACCTCATAGATACAACTGACACTGGATGTCATATCAGCCTTATGTGCTGAAAAGCCACTAGGACTACAGATAAAATGTCTTGGATCAGCAAGAATGAACATATTCTGATTGTGACTCAAAGATGCAAATGAATGAGATATGAACACCATGTCTGAGGCTACAGATGAATGCCTGCTGAGAATGTGTAATGAACAGAGAAAAGAAATGAACATGACCACTCTCAAAAACAACTCCTTTAGTCTGTATTTCTACAGAAAGCAAACTTTAGCTAGCCAACCTAATTTCTGAAGCCAGGTTAGCTCAGATTGTGATCACACCATGAAAAAATCTAACATGTACACATTTGATGCAGAGTAGCTCAGGATGCAGATACTTAACAGTGCTAACAGGGCATCCTGAGCTAACTCAGGGGACACCTCTTCCATGCCTCAGTTCAGCATCTGCAGCAAAGCAGATTGAAGTCTATGCTTATGCTACTGACCAAGTTGACAGTGCAAGATAGCCACTGAAAGTCAGTAAATTCCAAGCATACATCTCTGGACATGGATAGAAACTGGACTTGGGCAATGCAAAATTTGCATTCTGAACCAACACCAAAGCAAAGATGAGCCCTTACATTGTGTTTTCACAGACTTTTCTCTCAATGCACAGGCAGTTTCCACTGT
Source organism: Pipra filicauda (assembly GCF_003945595.2). Lineage (NCBI taxonomy): Eukaryota > Metazoa > Chordata > Aves > Passeriformes > Pipridae > Pipra > Pipra filicauda. The sequence continues at coordinate 3,453,471 of NW_024104310.1, forward strand.
TGCTCTGCCCACTCAAGCTGTGCTAGCAGTGGAACAGTAATGAACAGAGAACTTACCCCTATGAAACCAGCCTTCATTTTGGATTCACACCAAAGGAAATGATTTCTCATAAATACTTTGCTCTAACCTCCCCAAATCTACTTCTGTTTAAGTATGCTCCTCTAGCTATTGGAGTTTTTCTGTTCTATCTGTTGGCTATACACACATGAAAAGGTCAAAACAAAACCCATAATTATTCTGTCACTTCAGACATAGGCCTCTAAAGCTCACAGTTATTAAAACGACATTCCATCCAAATCGTAATAATTTTTCTTCCCTAGTCACCAATTTATACAGTCATTAAAACCATCATCAGAGAACAGACCTTTTACACAACTTTAGTAAAGTTCTAAACCATAGCTTCATACAATAGCAGAAGTCTTCTTCCCTTTCCCCCCACCCCCAGAAAAGGAAACGTGACCATAAGTTGTCTACGTACAAGAAATGTGGAACATCCAAAGAACTCCCAGAAGCATTAGCTCAACACCCTCTTGGCTACATGTTAGCTGAAGTTCCAGAGATTCTACTACCACTTTGCAGTCCTAAAAAGAGCACTGGTCCCATGAAGAATCTCTCCAACACCTACCCAAACAACATAGGACAAAAATAGCATGGGACTACTCTATGCTGCCTTACACTTTTTCCACACTTGGGATTACAGACAGTAATTTCAGCTTAGTTGGCCAACATCTGCAGAGTTTTTCTGTAAAAGCAGTTCCAGCACTATTCTTCTTTTCATGAGGTGAGGAAAAAGAAGCAAACCCCCCCCCACAAAAAAAAAGATTAAATGCAGGAATTTTTCTACTCTAATAATTTCTTTTTGATGAATAAAATATTTTACTTCAAAACATGAAAGCCAGTTGGAGACATTTCACTCCCAAGGATACTGGTTGACCCTGGTAAACTTAGGTGACCAGGTTTCTCCTTTTTAATTTGCAATTTGAATAGGTTGGTACCAATTTCCATCTGTTCATGGGATGTTTTTTCCATGTGACCATCAGAAACTACACCATGGTAGTGTTAGAACAGTAACAACACTTCTACCTAAAAAGTAGCACAAAGATCTGATTCAGCACACAGGAAAAGATTAAGAAGCTTAAAATAATTAATTTCACAGTAAAAGCTCCTTATCTAGATTAATTCATGGCAACACAATTTGTAAGTACCAGTGGTCACTTAAGGGCAAGAGGAAGAACAGCCACAGTTCAGAAACAGCCCCAAACTTGAGGCTTTATTTTATTTTTATTGAGCTGGATGCTATGGTAGAATACCCTCCAGGGTAGACTGCCAAGAGGCATCTTAATTCTGGTAAGTGTAGATCTTCTAAACAAAGTTTACCTTAGAACACCAGTAATCAGGAAAAGCAGTATTGTTCCATGTCTTGTCCCAGAATAAAAAACAACAAATACATTTGGAGTGCACCTCATAAAAATGTTTTAAAAAGTCCTTAAATTAAGGTGAAATATTTCTTATAGAATTCAGAAATCTTTCAAAAACATTTGCTACAGAATATAAACTCAAGCATACTGTGATTTTCTCTAAATAATTCAAGAGAATTAACTCTCGCTTCTACCTCAACTGTGTCAAATGATAAATACAGAACTGCTGGTTTCTTCAGAAGTTATTCAGACTAAGACAGAAGTTTAAGAACAAAGAAACCCAAACCAAAGCCTGTACTTACTGCAGCTTCTTTAGCATGTAAGACAAAAACTCAGTGTAGTCAGTTGGTCATGCAAGCACAGTAATTCTACCAACCAAGGGGACTGGAAAGAGTTATGACTACAAGTCAAGTTAATATTTCGATTTCAGGATTAATCTAACTGTACAAAGAAGCCTCTCTGAAGTTTTGAATTTCAACTACTTCTTAACCTATTGAAAACAAGGTAAACAAAGCTGAACTTTATGAAGCAGAGATATAGCAAGGTCTTATAAAAGAGCACTGTTGTTCATCCCTTGCTTCACCCCTTATGCATACTTCATATGAAAAAGAAAATTCATCTACAAAACATTTGTGCCTAAGTAATTTTAACTGTGCCTTGTACTTGCATAAACTAAACTTCACATGCTGTTAAATTATCACTTGTGTTAGTAATGAGTCTCCTTTACTTACCTTTCGGAAGTACTGCTAAGAGATTAGCATCAATATCCTTTGTGCTGTTTGCAAGTTCTTCTTTATCTTCAAGTGAGAACTCCTTCTGAAAACTGAAAGCAACATCTGTTTTACAGAAGTGTGGATATTACTGCTACAAATGAAGTAAAGCCAAGATGTAATCAATTTACTGCAAGATAGTCTAACACAGATACGCAAGAAAATATTTTCCATAGGAATGAGCTAAGAAATAACCCAAAGAAAATCAGAAAGCCAAACCTAACATAATTTGAAACTTGTTTGGAACTGACTGTGACACATTTTTGCATTAAATTACTGACTGGAGACTGCCTTCAAAATGCTATACTAAGCAATTACATTTGAAATAATCTGTATCAAATGGTTCTCCATAAATATTAAAACATATGTCATCAAATGCAGTACTGTATGTACACTCCACCTAGCAGCCTTCTGCATGACTGCCCTATTGTTGTTACTGCCCTGTTCTCTGGATTTTACATGGTTTATAATACATTAATATGAGCATCAGTCAGGTAATTTAATTTTATACTATGTATTTTCAAAACAAGAAAAATGTTCACTTAGGTGAAACAAAATATTTCTTTAAATATGTCCATTAAATATACACATTTTAACTGTAAAATGTAGGTGTCATAATGGTCTAAAGTAGATACTAACTGTCTATAGAGATTTTTTGGGAGGAAGCGTTCCTCCTTGTAAGCAAGATTTTTTTTCTCTGATTATGAAAAATAGAGAGCAAACTGCTGTATGCTGGCATTATGACTTCTAAGCTATCTCAACTGGGTATAAGAAAATTTATACTGGTCTTAAAACGTTTAGTAAATTGGGTAGACAAGTGTAACAGATAAAAATCCTCACAGTGATCCTAGGCTCTTCATTTTGCCATGGTAGTGATGTGCCATATGATTTACTGTCATTCTGAGAAGAAAAACTATGCAGTCTTACTGTTAGAAAATCCTTCTTAGGACAGATTTTAAATGGCACTTTCCCCCCAAAGTTATGTGGTTAGAAAAGAAAAAAATAGGAAAAAAAGAATTCTGTACTCATTATTTCAAAAGAACATTTCTCATTGGATAGAGTTTTAACATATAATGACTGGTAACATTTTTCATTAACTCCTATTAGTATTTGCATGTTTATCGATTATAAATAATATTCCTTTGTAGGACATTGAGGAGAGAATAAGATCCTTGAAATGACAATGAAGAAACTGGGCTGTGTCACATCCAGGCACCCTGCCACCTGGTGCAAATTGTGTCCAACAACTGCACTTATAGAAATTATTCCAGGTACTGCCAAGAAAAGCAATGTTAGTCACTACAGAAAATTGCAAATAGAAGATGAAGAGCTGCAATAAGCTGTCCATTAGAGAAAACTGTACCCTTACCGGGCAAAAACACTGTAATTGAACTAAACAAAACCCAAAATACAGTAAAAAAATAGCACAAAGCGGCCACAAGAAAATGGGTGCATGTGTCATCTGACACTGGGCAGAGACTCAGACAGTTAACAGCATGTTTGTATATGCCTAACCCCACACTGCCAATACTCATGATTCTTACTAGTTTCACAATATGTTATTTTCTTACAGACACAGCTTCTGGAGAACCCTGGGTGGAGAGATTCCCAGTTCCCACTTGAAAGCAGTTTCTACTCCTTTTGGCTGAGCATGAGTTTGAAAAATGAAAATAATATTGGCCTAAGGCTATAAACCACCCCCAAATTTATTTTGTCAAATCAATTTGATTACTTAAGACAAAAGGGTCGAGGGACCCAGCTCATGACTTTTGAATATCTGTGCTTTATTTAGCAGCATCTCCACTTGCTTCCATAATGCTTGTGACAGTGCAGCACCTTAAGTTTCCATAAACATGGGACTCTGTACAGAAAAGCACTCACTCATACAGCAGAAGCCTTGTTTAAATTAATTATGCACTAACACCGACCACTATATCTCATTCCTACATGAATTTCCAAGGGTAAAATTATACAGAATCAAGACTGGCACTAGCCTGCTGGTTCTAAAAAGAACAGGATTATTGGATTGCTTGTGGATTCCTCAACAATCCTTTAGTACTATAAACTAGTTAGGTTCACTCCAGGGAGTTCCAGGGACTCTGAAGCCAGAGATAATCAAAACTCAGTCTAAATGTCTTTTACTGGGTTTCCATCCATTCATTCTCGTGCCAGTGTTGTTATTTACCTTTCCTATTTTTCTTAACAGAAGTTACCCATATGTACTTAGCTTCCTCAAAACAGGTTATCAGTTTCATTGATTATCTGTAAAAACGTTCTCCGCTTATTCTAGTTTTAAGTCATCTTTTTCTGCATATCGTGACCAGAATTGGATAGTCTTGATTCCAGACCTGGGTCTTAGCAGTATCTTACAAAAATAGGAATTTTAGTAGAGAGAGCATTATTATATGACTAGTTAGTTGAATGCTGGGATCTACAACACATTTGCCTTTTTAAATCTATACTATATTGGCTGCTCAATCCTATGTCAGAAACTAATATGCCAAGGTTTTGCTTTCATCAGTTGCAAGTGACAGAAAAATTTATCAGCCCCCAATGCACAACTGTGCACTTAGTGTTATTACATTACATCCTTTTTCTATTACTCCTCAAGGTCATCCAGTTCATCCTGTATGTGAGCTCCCTCCTCCTTTGTACAGAGGGTGGCTTGCAACCTTTGCTCACTGGCAGATTTCACTAAAATTCTTTAAATAACTACAAACTTCCTAAGTTTAACCCTCACTGGGCTACACAGCATCACAGGTTATTTGCTTAGTGAAAGTCCTTTCATGGTTTTCCCTATGCCCTCATTTTCCATTTCCCTCTGGACAGACTGTCAACATCTATTTACTTGTTTATTTTTTAAAGGATTAACAATTTTCATATACTATTTAATCCACAATTGAGTTTTATCTCTTCAGAGGCTTTTTTTCCTCTCTCTAGCTAAGCTGCAGGTGGCATTGCTTGGTTTAAGTATTTGCACATGAAAAAACCAAAATGTTTTAATCCAATATATAATAACATTGCTTTCACACACACAGAGGATTCAGAGACAGAGCACTGCTCTGAAGATGACAGAGTCAAGCCAAACAATTGGGTATTTATGGACTCATATATCAAATTAGTTCTAAAAATGAAAGTAGGCATATTTAGGACATGTCACAGTACTCAATAAGAACATTCATTAGGAATCCAAATTGAGTTGGAACGATGTTAAAGCAATTCCAAATAGTAAAAAAAAAGAAACAAAACCCCCCAAAAAATAAAATTACAGGACACTACTCATAAGTGTTTTTAAAAAAATAAACTCATAAGTAATTCCACACCAAGACTTCCCTTTTTCCCTTTTTTCTCAAAGAGAAATACCGATACGTCTCCCTGCTTTATTAGTTGCTCTGCTGAAGAAGGAGTTGCATCAATTCAGTTGCTTAAGTAGAGTCAGATAGTCAGACTTGAATTGCCAGATATATTGTACCTTCAAACTCATCCACAACTCTCTTCTAGAAATATCACAACTACATCTAGTCATGTTATAAATTTAGGTGCAGATTCTGAACAGATATGTTCAGTACCACGAATTTCCACACTTACCAGCTAGGCTCTGCACATTCATTATTAAAATAATTAAGGCATACAAGAGGTTCTCTAAATGAAAAAAAATAAATTAGAAATTTGCAAGAATTCTTTCTTAAAGTCCCTGTTAAATCTGGAACTGAAAGAGGAACTTCCTTTCCTTGCCTGAAACATAGTCTGTGACCATGGTTCATGAAATGCAATCAACAGCAAGAGGTCCCACCAGTTTGTTTCACACAGGATTTGTGTGTGGTTTGGCCTCAGGTTCCCAACAAACTCATTATACTCTCCAGTGTTCAGGAATTCAGATGATTCCTGTTAAGACACAGGCAACAATATTTCACAATCTCAATAGTTTTTCTTAAAAAACATTGTATAATGCAGCATTAGTAAAGTACTTGACAGTCTCAGTAGTTATACTGATCTGCCAACTTCCAAAGTAAGTGTGGGTGGTATTCTATACATCAGGGATTCCAGGCTGCAAACTTCATCTGCTGCTGCTACAGCAGCATACAGTTTCTAAATAGCTGCCCCACTAACCTAGTTACATGCCCAAAAGCAACCAGAAGTTTGATCCAAATGCCACTTGGTAACACTGACCTGCCATCCCACTTAAAGCTACAGGATATACTGAGATTTTATGATTGAAATACAAAATCCACTTGTATACCTGCCAGCTAGGTTCTTGGTGTTCACTCCTCTTTCCCTACCTCCAGGAGAATTTTCTTCCCTGGACCCTTAAGTAAAAGGTCCATTCTACAGTCATATCCTCCTCTGCTACTCTTATTTCTACTTTCCCCTACCTGCTTTCATAACACAGTGTGTCTTGTACACCTATTCTCTCCATCCCTCTACAGCACATAAGAAAAAACGTGACAGGGAATCAGGTGTGCTCCAGGTGGTGTGTCTTGACTGAAAAGAAGTTTGCAAAGTGAGCCTGTGTGCTGGCAGATTCCTGTGCAGCTGAGCCAACATCATGGCTGGTTGCTGGGGCAAGAGTCAGTTCCCAACTCCCTGATCTCTTCTCTGTGCCATTATGAATGAGTCCAGTAAGCACAAATGTGGACACCAAAAACAGCTGGAGCAAGGATGGGAAGAGAGAGGGAACATGATTTGCCATCTTGCTTAGCTGTATCCCCTTATTCAGGCTCGTGGAACCACGTCCTAAGAATGCAGGCACAAGGCAGCACAGCCCTGCAAGGAAACAGCAACACCACCTGTCCATTCATCTCTGCAGTGTCCTGCCTCATCTCTCTCTCCCCTAGATTGCTGACAAAGTTCCCTGCAAGGATGTATAATTAATTCATCCACTTCAGCCACCTTCTTTTACAGACAGGTAAGTACTCCAAGCTGGTTCACTGGTCTGTATTGTGTCCATGCCACACAAGGAAAAATGTGCACTGCAGTGGCAGGAGGCCCAGTGCAGAGTGGGACTCTTCCCTGAGCAATTCCAGCTATAGATTTTAACATTACTTAGGAGACAGTTGGTCTTTTCAATACCCATTCAGAGCATCTGCTCTGTGCCAGAGCTTGGTCCTGTGAGAGGACCAATAATCACTTTTCCTGACAAAAGAATAAATGCAGATTCAAGCAATGGCTGTAAGTTACTGCAACCAGTGATCTTCACCAGGCAAGACGAGCTCCACCTTACCTTAACGCTCTCTTCCGTAGGAGCAATCGTGAAGGTTTAAATCTGACTGAGTTTCCCTTGGCAAAATCTGCAAAATAGAAAAAAACCACAACATTGTGAAGATGCTGGAATAAACAGGGAACTTTTGGTAAACTAGGTTGTAGCCTCCAAACATAGCCTTTCCACTGCAAAAGACTGTGCCTTTTCTCTAGGCAAACAGCACAATCTGGCATGTCCAAGATGGTGATAAACCCAAGCCTTGCAAAAATGAGTACAGACAATAGACATCCTAAAAACATCGATGCTTTATGGAACTGCCATGTTCTACTCTTAGTATCTGTGGTGTAGTACTGCAGTCTGGGATGATCATTTTAACTTCAGTTTCCCAGCTTATAAAATGGACAGTAGACATGTTTATGATGCACTCTGCAAATGAGAAATGCTGCAAGCAGAAAGAGCCTTTTTGGCTGCAGCCTAGCATATAAAAACTGCATATTCACTGCAGAAGTCAGAGATGTCCAGCTGAGGATCTGTTGCAACAGTATTACACCATCCATGACAGACAGAAATTGCTGTCTACTGTTTGGAAGCTCCCATGTTTTTTTCTGAAAAGCCTTAGAAGTAAAGCCTTAGCTTTACTTTCACAGAGGAACACGTGTTTACACTGAGAGCAGATGCAGCCTCATTTTCAAAAAGTATGTATTACAAAGTCTCTAGGTTCCCAAACCTTTGTGAACTATAACAAGCAATGGGCAATCTCCCCACTCTCTCCCAGATGTAGCTTTTTCATTTCTGCAATCAAGTGCATCACCAGAGGGTCTAAATGATAACCAGTGGCAAGGGGTCCAGTGCTCCAAGTACCATCTCCACCTCCATCCATTCAACAACGAGGATGCTATTAAGAGACCTTAGAGAACTGCTGGTCAGGAAGCAGGGGAGCACCTGGTCAGTGACTGCTGTTGAAAAGTACATAAAGCTACTAATAACTTACTCCCAATGGAAAATTGTCTTCTGTCCCCATCTGTATTAAATCTACTACCTCAAGACCTTAAATTAATAAAGTTGGTCACTGATACAGCAATCATTTAACTATTTCAAAGAAGATCTAACTGGCAACAAAATTTTTTTGCTTATGCAGAATATTTTAAAGTCAGGGTAGAATGTCCTTTATTTTTGCAGAAAGGGTATAATGCAAGTTATAGTTGACAATATGGGTCCTAATTTAGAGAATGTATATTTTGTCTGTATCTTTCAAAACTTTTCATCCTCTTTCACTTGTTTCTGCCATCTCTACAGGTATAAAGATTAAAAAAAAAGGTAAAAAAAAGTAACAAAGAATTTCAACAGCTTGATAAAGAAGCTTAAATTGTGCAAAAAAGCATTTTTTAGGCATCTGCTACAAGTCACTGCAGATTTCAAGCAGCTCTGCTAATAGCATTCTTCAACTTTAATAGGCAACTTTTTCCTGTTTTTGTTAACATTCATTTTCTCTTTCCATTAAATGGAGAATAAAGCACATAGATTACATAGAAACATCTTGCTAAAACAAAACAGAGTATTATAAGAAAAACAGTGTGAATGGTATATAAATCATTATATTTTACACTACAACATTAAAAAAATACTCCATGCCATAAGCATCCTCTAAAAAAGGTCAGATTTACATGATTTTGAGAAGACTATGCACTAACTTTCAAAGCCCAGCTCAGTATCAGCTTAGCTAATCAGAACCAGGCATATCTTAAATTTATAGCTGTTCTACAGGATACAACCCATCCTAGAATTTTTGGCACTGAAACAGCTGTCCACCATGAAAACCACAAGCAGACCACAGAGAAATTCTGCCTACCCTAGCCAAAACGGGGGAGGGAATATGAGAAAGGAAGAAAGTAGCCTGCATTGCTTCCCTGGGAGCAGGGAGGGGAGAAGGGCTGCTAAGACGGGGCACATAAGCCGGTTTGGCTCTTGCTACCCATTAAACACATTCAGTAACATCATACACACCACATTTATGTTGCCTCAAAAACATCTTAAAACTTTGCTGTATTTCACAGGGGTGAGCTCCAATTTTCCCCCACACCCTAAACACAGAAAAACCTATCAGGCAATTATATTCTGTTACACAGTTTTGATATTTTATGTATTTCCTCCTGTTCAAATTAAACACCATGTGGGGGGGATTAAAGTCCAATAAAACTTACTTACCACAATACAGAAGTCTTAAATACAAACACAGGAGGAAAAGTAAAACAACTGTGCATCAAAAGACAATAAATATGCTCAACAAAGAAACATCAGTTTAGTAGAGTCTTATTCAATGGTTAATTTAAAGATAAAAACCCACCCTCACAGCACCTGATACACAGAAGGAAAATATTTGCAACAGCATTTTGTTCTTTCTTTTGCTGAAGAATTCTAAACATGTTCATAATCACATTAAAGAAATTTTAAGTATTTGCATTTAAAATTAAGAGTATATTCACTGAAGTGTAAATCAAACTTGCTCACAAGTTTAACCATTTGTTCAGTCTAGTTCCCCTCCCTCTTAGGTACAAGCTACCGGATAAAACCACTATCCATAATTTAACACATAAGAAATTTCAAATGCTGAATTCAAAAAGAAAAAGTAGATGCAACCTTCCAGTGTTACTTAGTATATTTAAAGGCCCTAAGTCGGTGGCATGCTAAGCTAATTAAAAGATCCATCTAATCGGATCTTTCAAAAGTGCCCTTTAGGAAATAATGAAATAGCCTATTTGACTAACTGCATACTGATTGCTAAAGTACCTAACGCAGCTGCAGAAGATCCAGTCAAACAATATTTACACATGCATACATATATACAAGAGATTAAACACACACAAATGAACTGCATTTTCTTCTATCTACTTGGAACTCTTACCTTGCTCCTCAGAGTATTTAACATTTCCCAAATAGCTGGAGATCCAAGGATTTCTGAACATGGTTGCAGAAACAAAGGACTCGGCAAAGAGAAACTACAATAGCAGCTAATTCTCCACCAGCCACAGCCCTAGGCCTGTCTTAGCAATATCGTGTAGAGATTTTTCATAGCAGAGGACTGGAGCTGTCAGGCTATCGCGTCCCAGGGAGTACAGTAAATGCATAGCAATAGGCTGCAAGTCGGAGCAGCTCAAGCCAGTAATCAGATTACAAACAGAAATTAGGCACATGAATGCTAAAACAGATTGGGCAATGGTGATTGGGAGATTTATAATATTACCACTTCAAAGATCCAGCCAAATCACACACTATATTCCTGCAAAATGAATGTAGAACCCCTAAATCCTCGTATTATGAAAACAAGCAAACAAAAAAACCCCAACAACAACAAAACCAGAAAAAACCTCCAAGAAGAAGAATAATTCCTTCATATCTCTAATCAGGATAAACTGCAGTGCTAGCTTAAGAAAAACAGCATTCAGGTTGCCAAAAAATGGACTCTGTTAATCATATCATTATGCTTAAATGTTTTGCTTAACTATTAGTTGGAACATTTAAAACAGACAAGATTTATGGATAACATATGAGCAAAATTACTGGTGGGGGTGGGGATTAAAGAACAGACACCACAGCTCCAAATATTTTAATTCGAGACAGAAGGTGCAAAATTGCACAAAAGTACTGTCTAGCTACTTTTTTTTTATTATTAAACAGATTTGATGGATTTTGGATTGAAGAGTTGAAACCCTTTACAGTTAATTTTGAAAGTCTGGAAATAATAATTTGAAATGGTGCAATAAGCCTGGCTCAGTCGCCCACACTGAGCTACCTGATGGTCTAACATACACAAAGAAGCATTAAATATGTGACTGAAACAGGTCCATGCACTTAACCCCACACAAACAAATAGGGAAACCCATTAGCTTCCCTCCAACAGACTTCTCCCCTTCAAAAAGGTTTCAACTAGTACTAGTATCACAGGCCAAGAGAGTGGGGGTGGTTCAGCCTGGAGAAGAGAAGGCTCCAGGGAGACCTTATAGCACCTTCCAGTACCTAAAGAAGGTTACAAGAGAGCTGGAAAGGGACTTTTTACAAGGACTTGTAGCAATAGGACAAGGGGTAATGGCTTTAAGATGAATGAGGGTAGGTTTAGATTAGATATCAGGAAGGAATTCTTATAGCATGGTGAGGCACTGGAACAGGTTGCCCAGAGAAGTTGTAGATGCCCCATCCTTGGAAGTGCTGAAGGCCAGTTTGGATGGGGCTTTGACAAACCTGGTCTAATGGAAGGTGTCCCAGCTCATGGCACGGGGGTTGGAACTAAATGATCTTTAAGGTCCCTTCCATCCCAAACAATTCTATAATTCCATGAGAAAACTCACCACAAGACTGGGGTTGTCAGGACCATGAAAACATAGCCTAGAAACAAAATACTGAAGTTCTTGACTCTGCTCACCTGTTTTTATGATATCTGGTACAACAGAACCCAGATCTATGCTGGGAACCTCTATGTAAAGGAAATATATAAGCAATGATGCTGTGAAAGAGACTGCTTAACCACAAGTGAAATATATCATCTATCAAAAACCTATTAATGGTTGTTGGCTTGCCATGAATTGTATTTATCCTGTTTAGGTCAACAAAACACTCTTTTTCATGCTAACAAGTTATTACAATGGATAGAAGAATATGCACTTCATCTTGTCTAATGCCCCCGCTAGTTGTATTCATTTATTTATTTTTAAACATGAATAATGTTTGAGTCACCCTAACCAAAGCACCTTATATTAGCTGATCTTTCAACAGTCAAGAGCTCTCTAGAATGAGAATCACCCAACACAAGGAACATGACCTGAAAGCCTCTGACTCACCAGGTAACATCCTCTGTTCAGAAATATTTGGTGGTACACATCACGTTTTTTTCTTTGCCTGTAACCTTGCTACCTCTCATGTTTAATTCTAACCACTTCACAGCACTACCAATAGAACACAAATGGACACTGCTGTTCTCTCTTGACTTGCTGTGAAGGCCTCCATGTACTAGAGCCTAATATATAAAAAAAGCAGTAACAGAAACCATAATCTGTTGACATAAGTTCCAAATTTGCCATTAACCTGAAAATCTGCTTTATGGCCTAAGTGTAAGTGCAGCTGTGATTAAAACACAAAACCAAGACAGTGCAGAACTAAGAAAGAAGATGCTGGTAACAGCTAATGGAGAGATTCAGGACCAGTATCTTTGTTGGTATATCAATAAGAGATGCTCTGTGCTGAAAAATCCCTTCTTTCTCAACCCTGCTTGTGTGAAGACTGTTTACTTGGTCTTGTAAATAGATGTATTATTACCTGGAGCACTTTTAAGCACCTGTAACTCATTTGATACACAGTAAGGGAAGTTTCTCTTATATAAAGTGCAGATAAATAACATTCATTTGATAAATTTCATGTCTGCAGTCTTAAGCAAGGTGGAAGGATAAGTTAGATTTGCCAGCTAAGCTGATAGAATAGGTCATGGCTGCCAAGTCGTCCTACCTGTTGTTCCCTCTGCTGCAGGACTTCTGCTAGGTCCTGCTCCCCTATTGACCCGGTCTGATGACTAAACTGGTAGCAAATATTCTCTTTTATTTTTGCAGGGTATGCTTTTTGGGATGTTCCAGAACAAAGAAAAAGGCACAAGATCTTATGACCAGGAAAGGGATCAACCCTCCTGGCTAACGAAGCAGGTAAGCTCAGCTCAAATGTCATCCCCATGTCTGGCAATGTCCCATACAACAGAGGACGGATATGTTTGTATGTCCCATACAACAGAGGACGGATATGTGGAGGGAGGAGTCAGGCTCCCACATTCCTTTGCTATACATCATCTCCAACATTTTATCCTCAGCATCCTCCTGGTGAATGAGGTGCAGAAGGTAAAGCACATAGAGCTGAAGAAAGATGGAAAACCTCTGGAGTGCCTTTCAGAATGTGTGATTTTTAAAGAGGTTTCTGCTTGTGCTGTTTAAATTCTACCCACAGAACACAGTAAGAAGCCAGTCTCTCCAACAGCTCTGGCTACTACCTGGGAAGAAATATTTGTGATAGGCTTTGGTGCAAGTAGGACTCCTTTTCCTACTATATACAGTTGACAAGTCAAAAATACAGAGGGTGTAGAATCAAAGAATTATTACAGAGGAAAGTAAAATATCCAATAAAAACAACATCTGTAACAAGGTCTTCACAAAAATACCTACCCATACTCTAAAGTTTGGCTTAAAGATCTCTTCATGTTAGGTTGGAAGGTGAGGCAATCAGCCATTGCTGTGTGCACAGTATCTATGAATTAACATTAATATCACTGCTGTTAATATTGAAACTGTGCTACTGTGCAGAATCTGTGATCCCAGAGTTTGCTCAGTGTCAATTCGAGATGCGGGGTATGTGCTAACACTGCTTGCAATATTAAAACTCTAAAAGCTGTGAGATACTGGAGCTTTAGTGTATTACACTTCATGGTGTATACTTAGTGTACTGCACTTCACAGATCATTGGGAATATTTAACCACGGTAACTGACCACTTCCCTCCCTCCTTTCCATCAATAAGGGATCACCTATTGTAAAAGCAGTCTCTGTGCTGTCCCTTAACAGCTTTGGCAGTGGAGAAAAACAGTAAGGTGTAAAAGGAGTAAGTCAGCAGAGTCAAGCAATGGTATAAAGAAAAGAAATCTTGGATTTAGCATTGTGCTGCTTGTTTGGAAACAGTAGATTTAAGAGTAAATCTTTCTCAGAGGCAAAGAAATTCATCACCAAACACATGATGAGGAAAGGAGGAAGAGAGGTTTGTCCTTCAAAAAGATCCAGTCTCCAGGAACTAGAAGTGTGTTCAGCCAAGCTATGTTATCAAGGCTGCATTACAAATCGGTAGTAATGTTCTTGTCCCCCTCTGCCATCATTAATTCTTGAGCATTAGCAGCCTCCAACATAAGCAAACAAAGAGAGAACAACAGTTCAGCCGTCAGAAAGGGGGGGGCAGCCCAGCGGGAAGCTAAGTTTGCAGTCATCTGGGCAAAGAGCTCGAGGTTAAGCATGTATACATTTCAAATCTGAGGCTGCTCATGAAAGACCAGCTGGCAGTTAAACGTTGTTCTGAACCTTCCCACAGGAAGAGAAGGAAAATATCTTCCTTTTGTCTGGCAAAACTAATCGCTCTAATCAAAGTTGGAGTTTAAAGGGCTTGCAAAACGGTTCCCAACTTACAGGGCTGCCAGTCCCAAAGCACTGAGGAGTCATGAATCAGGTCCCAACAAGATCAAGCCTTTTTCCTTCCTGAATTTTGCTCACTTATGAATTTATATTTAGAAGTGTTTCTCTGTGATAAGGAGAAGTAGATACTTTGTTGTGACTTGTAGTTATCATAAAAGCAAAAATCAAAAAAGCCCATGACAGCTGTTTGAAGAAAACCTAAAAATAAAATTTTAAAGAAATCAACAATGCAGAGGAAAGAAAACCCACAGCGACTGCAAAGAAACTTTCAGCAAATATGCTAGTTAGGTAAGCAAGAATCTGAGCAGCACAGAAAACTGAGATGAGCTGTATAAACAAGATGACGAAATCACATTTTCATCCACACTTCATGGGTAGAGACTTAAAGAAGCTCATGAATTTTATTCCACTGCTCTTCTTCTGGACAAGAGAAGCACCCTTGGAATAGCTGTGCCAAGATCTGAGATGCTGTAGATGATTGAAGGAATGAAGGTCAGAAGACTGGGCTAAACCAGATCACTCTTTTCCATCCCTCCATCTGACCTCCCCTCCCAGGCTGCAGGCTGCTGGCATACCCCACAATCCCTGTCAGTTTTTGGCATGCAGGCATGTCTTTCTGAAGGAAAGTGGCAAGGCACTCCCTTTCCTTATTTCCCCTTTTTCCCACTCTCCAGGAATTTCTGCCAAGATGTTCAAGAAATAAGTCAGCCCAAAGCTAAAATACAGGTCAAAAATCTACCAGAAGATTACTTCAATACTGCAATCACTTAACAGAAAGTTACCATCTTGAGTGATATCCAGTCTAGCTTGCAAACACAGTATGTATTCTGGTTTTGTCTTCTCCATCCAAACGTCATGTATGTGGGCAAGTGATAATTTCTCATTTCTTAAATGGAGGCCATTTATATGAACTTTAAAACTAGGATAGTTTTCTGACATGGTATCATCACTCTAGTGGAAACCAAATGTAATCCTTTTCAATAATGATCCTGGCAAGAAGATTTATGTCTGGTCAGTGAGTATGTTTTGGACAAGTCTTCAGATAAACTTCAGCGCTGCATTGTCTGTGCGGTACACTTTAAAACAGGTCATATGCAAAGAGATCAAAAAAGCTGATTAGTAAGATTTATAAAGGGGACTGAGTTTTTTAGAACAAGATGACAGATGTGTTAGAATATGGATGGTCTTTTTGTACTGGCTATTTAGTCATGTGCTGAGGGAAAAGGGAGAACAACAGATATTTTGGCACACACACTAAAAAATCCCCTTCCAATCCCTAGATTACTCTTTCAGATTTGAAGAAATATCACTTGAGTCATTAATTTTAGCAGTAGATTGCTCCTAAAAGGAAATTTTGGTACCTTTCAATCTTGCAACACATTTTCAGAATAAGGAACATGAGTCTAATGTTCCCTGACATGCCTACATCTTGTATCACTGTTTGCAAAACTGTATGGCAAGACTGTAGCATAGAAGATGTCCAAGGTTTTCCTCTTTAGGAGTAGGATCAGTCTAGAGTAGCTCCTTCAAGGAAGTTCAAGGGCCACATACCCTTTTCACACATGGTAATCAGATATGCCAGCAAGGCACATCATCCAAATTCAGTCAGACCTATTTGTCTCTGGGCCTGAAAGAGTAAGAGATGATGTCAGGCACGAACACGGCCACGGTTAGACATGGACTGAGCAAATGGTTGGAAATGAGGATAAGGCAGGAACTCATCTCCCAGCAGTACGTACAATTTGAATGATTAAACAGCTCAAGGACTTTGAGGAGAGATGGGTTTTTACGTAACAAAACAATATTTGAGAACGTTTCACACCATGGCTCATTGTAAAGCAGCTGCAACTCAGATTGTAAAGGCACAGGGTTAGCCACAGCTCCATGGACATCCTCTGAAGTCACACCAGCAGCAGCAGCTTCTTCTTTACTATTGCAGTGAACAAGAGCTTTGCTGCTGGGATGACCAAGGGCCTTAACTGTTGTTGGGATACTGGCTGTAAAACGCCTGTCCTGCAAACAAACAGCTAGGGTTTTCAGGATGGGTTTCCCCATCTTCTGACACTTCTGGTGTCTACAACCAGCACAAGGCTGTCTCATTGCCTGGAGCAGCAATGAGTCCCATGCAGTTAAGTGACACAAAAAGCCCAGCCACACTACTGAGTTTTCTCCTGTCTGCTCTTGTACACCTCTGCGCTGCTATCTCCGCATGCACGTAAAAGCCCAAAAAGGGAGTCGAGACAGGCACACGCACCCCAAGGAAGAATTTATAACAACGTTCCTTGGCTCTTTGTGATAGTAGTCATCTAAGGAAAATATCAATTTTGTTTACCACTGTGATGTGACATTTCACAGGCCACATCATATCCCTGCATACTTACCTTGAAATATAACTTTTCAAGCCTCAGGCAGACAACAACCTTGCAGACAACGAATCTATGAGCCCAGCTCCCATCCTCTCTATAGCATGTTTCAATGCTTTCTCAGAAAATTAAATATTTAGTAAAAGAAATAAAGAAAAAAAATGTATGCTCTATTCAAAAGCTGATGGTAAAGGCAGGACAGCTCAGCTACAAGTACTGTCACTGAAAATAGCGTCACTATGAAAAGGCACGTGTACCAGACCTTAATTTACATCCAGCATGGCTAAGCAAAAATTAATGAGGAAAGAAAATCTGGTTAACACAGTGATGCTGCAGTTCTGGAGCCTATTCTCTAGAGAGTAAGTTTAAATTCATAGCAGCCATGGTGTTTTTCTCTGTATTGCCCTCATTCACTCCCAAAGCCCCTGCAAAAATCACAAACATGCCCAGTGCTCAGGGGGGCACCAGTCACTAACAGAAAATGAATCACAAGTCAGAACTGAGAAGCCTTCCCAGAGCTGCCCAGGAAAGCCTGCACAGCATCTGCTTGTGATGCACTTGTCTAAATCTACAGAGATTTTACTAAAGGAAAAACAGAAATATTTTTGTTTTTTAAGGCTTCTTCCATGTGAAACTCAGTTTTTATGAGGTGGGTATGAAGTAACCTAGACTAGTGCTAGTCTTCACGCAGGCTGCGGGTGCCAATATTCCCCTTCTTCTGGGAGCAAGACCATTGCTTTAGCCAGTAAAAATCAGTCTTCCAATAAAGGGCATAAAAAACTGCATAAGAAGAGAGGAGAAACAAGTCCTGACGTGGAAAAAAAAAAAATTAATTCCCCTTAGTTCAGGTGTGCCTTGTGCTGCAGGCAGCACAAGGAATGAACACACACTTCCCAGCAAAGGCCACCACAAAGTGTTTCAGTATAGAGACTGACGGCGTGAACTGGTGTCCTAAGGTTATAACCAAGCACACAAAAAATACGTCAGGAAGAGAACTACAAGTTACTAACATTTACACAAAAAGCATTTTACTTTTTAAAGCCACCTCTTAATAGCACAATTCTTGATATTTGCCAGGCAGAGTTTCAGTCTCTCTGACAGCTGGGCTCAGGCAGCAGCAGCTCGCTGTCAGCGCCGCAGTACTGGGTCGTATCTCCCGGGGTCTGGGCTGGATCCGTTCTGGGCTGTGCGCTCTCTGCCGCCATCCAGCATGTTCTGTCCCCAGACACGGGCTCTGCAGCTTGCCTAATAAGGCCACGCGCGAGTTGACTGGCTGGCTTATAGGTCACCCAGTGTTTACCTTGCAAGCCGGCAGCGCAGCAGCAGCCGGAGCCTCCCAGCCCTCCTGAGCTCCGGGCCGCGGCTCTGCCATCCCTGCGCTCGCACAGCCACGGGACGCGCGGCCGTGCAGCGCTGGTCTGCACCTCTCATCGCTCCTATGCCAGAGGTTACGCTCGGCCAACACTCACAGCTGAGGAAGACACTTCAGTTTTACCACAAGCAGCACGAAACTGCAGGGAGTTCAGGTACAGTTTCCACCACAGCACACTGTAGGGCCACTAGACTGAAAAATAATCAGGTTTCTCACTGCATGAGTTGCTTGAAAGTAGGGCAGCAGCATGGGTATAAAAACAGCCACCTTCACAGCTCCAAGGCAGCAGACAGGTACTTGTCAAACACCAGAACCAAGAGAACTAGATGAAAGCAAGGTACAGATACTCATTTGAGCACTGCTATTTAATTATTTATTAGTCTTGATCAGTTATGGTGAGATTCACTGCAATTCAGACAGATGGCTTCAAAAGTAATGATTTACTCTCCCCAGAAATAGCTATCTGGCAAAAAGAAAAACGAACAAAAACCCTCCTTCTGCTGCATCTTTTGGGATTCAGTCTATTTTCCGCTTCACATCTCTCCTAAGGCAACTTCAAGATGCTAGATTTGGATACCACCCTATCCTCTTTCCCAGCACAGAGTCTGCCAGGAAAGCCATGAGACTGCTCTGTGGTTAGAGCTGTCAGAGGAGAGCAGTGCAGGCCGCCTCCTGCCACAGTGCTGCTGCAAGACCCCTCCAAGGGGCCACTCAGAGTGGCTTTTCCCTTCAGGTCAGTACAGACAATGAATGTCCATCCTTCATTTGACACCACCGAGTAAGGTTTAAATACCTAATACTACCAGATATAATGAGGTATTTACTTCATGATTCTCACAGCTAGAAAATTCTCTTGAGTTCAGGGACCAAAACCAAACTATGATTATCACCCTACTGAAATAACGAAACTACTGCAGTTATGTCCTGTTCCTGCAATGAACCTGAGCTTCACACTATTGTAATTAAAAGAGAGAGAATATACGGCAAATTCACTCTTAAAATAGTTCATGTTAAAAAATGCAGCTGGGAATCACACTGGCAGTTTGTAAGCTTAACAGTTATCATTTTGGGCTGAAGCTTTGCCCAGATGCAAACACAGATCTCGGCTCAGAATTGCTGACTTTCTGCTCAAAGTCTATTCTCACCCAATATAATACAAAGAAATGGGGCACACACGTTCAAAAAAGGGTCAGTCAGACATAATTACACACAGGTAAGTCCTACATAAGCTAACTCACTTTGTGTCCAATTTGCTTAGATCAGCAGCACAGTATGCTCTTATGAACATCAATAATGAACATTGTAGGAAACAAAACAACACACTAGGAATGAGACGGACTGGTGCATGTGCATTAGACCTCTGAAGAGTTTTAGGAAGAAGTCAAGATAGCCCTGAACTATGGAAGTCAGTCACATTTCACAGACATCCAGGCTGGGCCGAGAGAAAACCTACTGGACTTGCACTACTTGCTAGAGGAAACGGGTTCACCCATTCATTTCAAGTCTCCCGAGTACCCATGGACAAAGTACCATGGGAACACTTTCTCCTCTTGGCTAAAAAGGAGAACCTCAATAAATTCAGGCACATCCATAGAAAAACATTGTGTCACCCTCAGAGGTGACTGCTGATTTGACACTGGTTAATTTAGGACCGTAGGAGTAACTGCACACTAGCAAATGCTTTCAAATGCTTTTATGCTTTCACAGTTTTAATTTTAAATAGGAGCTAATGTTACAGCTGACTTTTCTCCATTCTAACACTGTCACTTTCCATCTTTGCTCAGAGACATTAAGAATCCTAAGACGGTCTTCAGGAAGGAATTTTGGGAATAGTTTAGAAATACAGCAGTATCTCCTCCTGTGCTAAAGATGGGAGGAGGGGGAAAAAAGTAGAATTAACATTTTTTTTAATCTGTATTCTGAATATCTTAAATGCAAAAGGATGCCTAAGTGGTAGGGAAATCACCCTCACAAAGAAGCATGGCTTTTTCATTGTTCAGGAAAAAGCACGGTTACTAGCAGAGCTATTAAGTTCTCACTGAATTCTTCAAGAACAGGGTAGAAAAATAATTTCATCAAAATCTATGCATATCAAAGGTGATGCTGAAAGAACAGAATCATGGCTCACATTGAACCTCTGCTTTAAATCAAGGCTGAAGAATGTTTTCCTTACTCAGTCCCCCACACAGGCCACCTCCTCCAGTGACCTTACAAGAATCAACTGCCACCCCAGCCCTAGGTCACACGAGAGGAAACACATCCACCACATAATCACCAGTTACGTGCTGCAGGCACACATTCACTGAGAAGACAGATGGGGTCTCAGTGAGGTAATGGGGAGGTGTTCTTCCCCTGATCCACAGATGGTCAGCTCAAGCTCAAAAGCAAAATATCATAACTTTGTTGAAATGAAATGTAGTGAACAAACTGGCTAGAAATGAGAGAACAAGGGCAGTTGCTTGGGGAGCTGAGTGATTTGTTACAGTCCAGCTTCCCCGAGCCACCTCATCAACATACAGAGAACAGCCCCCAAGGCTGGTGCAATATTGATGCCCATGTTATGGCTGGAAAGAAGTGCTCAGCCGCACTGCAGCTTTTACTGACACATGGGAGGAGCTCAGCAGCACTTGTCCCAAAGTTCATGCATCTTCCAAAGACTAGAACTGCCATTCCCAGTTCTACTCCTATTAGTCTCCCAGCTCTCATCCTTGCCAATCCCCCTCTTCTGATTTTATTTCTGATGCCTTTTGTGTACTTCCATCTTCCTCCTCTACCCCATCCTATGGGTAATTCCACTGTGTTTGTGTTCTTCAGTGTTTCCAAAGGTACCTCCACTTCTCCCCTGGCTCTTCTCCAACTCCCACTGCAGATTCTCCCATTAGAGACCCAGTCTCCTCACTGGCTCTCTTTACCCATTCCACTCCATCCCCTCCACAAACCCGGCCACCTTCTTTAGCAGAGTTTTGTTTTCCTTCTCTAGGAGATTTTGGTAATGGTCTGTCCAACCTAGCAGACTTGATACTTACTCTCCCCTTTACTAGGAGAGAACCACTCGTGGGAAACTAAGAAGGTGTATTTGTGAGAGCTGAACCAACTGGAGCACACAAAGCTTAACTTCAGTAGCACACTGGAGAAGGCCAACAACCACAAGGTCATAGTGTAAAAGCATGCTGATAGTCTTGGACATTTTTTTCTTGCAGGTAAATTCCCTTCATCAGTCAACTTGTTTGTCCCATGAATAGTGTCAAAGGAATGCTGTGCTGTCTGAAGAGAGGTATTAAGCATGTGTAATGGAAAGAGACATCCCTTAAAAGAGAAAAAAGACAGGCAGCTTGAACAAATCAGAGTTGGAAAGAACAGACTCCCTAGATGTCTTCATGGTTATTACAGTAATACACCAACAACCAGTTACAGAAAAGGTGCTGGACTAGGTCCTTGCAAGGCAAGGAAAAAATACTTTGCCTTGCAAGGTATTTGTCTAAGAGCAAGGCAAAACCACTGCCGAGAAATAGTGCATGATCTTCAAAATCACAGACACGCACAGTACAGTGCTTCTTAGCCAGCAGAGCACAGCTGGACACAGCCCTGTGCCAGGTGATGCTACAGAATGCTCAGTCCTTAGGGCCCTGTCACGTGTGAAGACAGCCTGGTGTTTAGCTGATATTCTGCAAGCTCTGATGAGGCAGCAGCATGTTCAGCTGCCACAGGGAGCACAGAGCTCAGGAGGGGCTGCAAAACCCAGGAGGGAAACAGGATAAGTTCTGCAGCAAGACTTCTCTTTGCCATCCACACTGCATTGACTCCAAACCCAGGATCTTGTAGTTTGCAGGAGAAAGAAGATATTGCAAGCCTTGGGGAGTTTGGGGGTACCTGGACCCTAAGAAGCTTCATTTTTAAAATGCCCCATCATCCTCACAGGCACCGTAAAGGCTGGAACCACAGTTTGTGATCCAAGCAAGTGAACAATACATGGCAGGTACACGTGAGCTTCAGCACCTTAAGAGAGCATGTGCTGCACAGATACACAAGAAATTCATGCTCCTAGTTTATTGTTAGCACCAGTGTTCTGCTCACAGAGTCTACAGAAAGGTATGAAAATGAAAATAGGTACGGTATGAAAATAGTCCTTCTTCCCACAGCAGGGAGTCATTTGGGAACTTCATTTCAGCACATCAGCATTACTGGCATATTTACTATAAAGTTTTATATCAAAACTCCACAGGAAGTTGTTGAAGTCCAAGCAAGATGTGTGCTTGCCTCACTGCTTTTCTATATTTGGCCTGATTTTTAAGTGCTAATGGAAGAATTGAATAAAATACAGCAGTAGAAGAGTTAAGTAATCCAGCAGCTTCTTTACCAATTTGTATTGCAGTTCAGCATACACATAGCTTGCTTTGACTTAAAAAATCAAGTTCATAAATAGTCAAGTAAACAAACAAACAAAAAAACACCAAAACCAAGCTCAGTGAAGGCTACATTTCAAGACATTTGAACTATTTTGTAAGTATACTGTTTGCCATTGGTCGTAAGTCAAATTACAGCAGTATTTCAAACTGCCATGGAAAGTACGCCTGCATTAAAATTCAGCACAAGAAACTTAAACATCCTGACAGCATGTGGCCATGCATGAGATCACTGTGAAAAGCTGCAACATTTTCTTGAGCTCTTTGTTTTCATTTCCTGGGAAGTTTGAAACTTCAGTAAGTAATCAGCAGCTTATACCCAAAGTCTAGATGTAAAGTCAGCACAGACTGGAGTAAGTCCAGGAGTTTCATTAGCTCACAATATGGAGTAAAAGAACGGAATCCTATCCAAGGAGATCTGGAGCACTAGAATGCTATTTAATGAATGCTGAACTGGAGGCTTGTTCTTAGTGAAGACACTATATAAGGATTTCACTTGGAAAGCATAATTTAATTTTTATAGTCAAATTCTCACTTTCTTCACTCAAAGGTATGTGTGTATATGTGTGAAAGTAAACTATTAAACAATTTGGCATGTGTAAGTTCTCAAGTAGTTTCTTTTTTTTTGGCCAAGTATTACCATTATTTCTTGCCAGTCTTTACGAAGAACAGTGTGAGACCATCCAGCTTCTACTATTTCAGGGGTCTCTGGGTGTGTAAAACACACCTGCATAGAAATTGGATTTCAGAGGAAAAAAGTTTGGTTGGTTGGTTGGGGTTTTTTAGCTTTTTTTTATCTATTGATTATAAGAAAATTCTATATCAGAATAAACACACAACTCACCTATCCTATCTTTTTGTCTTGTAATTGGGAAGCAAAGAAAAGTGAAAGTCAGGCAGCTTGGTAAGTAACCCTGAAAAATTACTTCCAAACACAGAAAGGCAGGGAAGAGAAAGGAGTAGACGGAGATGAATCAGCGCCAGGAATTCCAGAAATCTACATTTACTGTAGAGCACTGTCTTGTTTTATTTCAAAAGTCAAGCAATTGTTTCTCTGTATAAGTCATAAATTGTTAGTTGTAGTGCTTTTTTTTCGAATGGATGAACACCAAGGGTGTTCCACAGCCACTACTTTGTGGAAAATATCTTAACAGGAAGATCCAATAACAAACATTGTTAAACACTGTAATAAATCTATTCCTCACTACAGAAAAATAAAAGTAACATTTTATTTTTATTTCCTTATGTAAAGGGCTTAACTGTTTCAGTTCATACTCTTTTTTCCCCTTTAATATCTTATATTGTGAGAAAAATCAATAATAATCAGTTTTTAAGTTTGGAGAATGCAGCAGGCCTTTTGCATCCTTTCAGTTACCCCTACTAAGAGATAGGGGTTGAAAAAGGAGTCAGAACAGATTTGGGGTCCAGTTTTGTCATAATAATATATAGTTAATCCATTTCCATCTTCTGAATTTGCTACAAATAAGTTTTTTCCCCTTCCCATTTTTAATCCCATCAAGTGTTATGCCATTTAATTCTTTCTCTTTCCAAGCACTGGTAGTATAAATGAATCAGTTGGAGTCCAAAAATACTCTTATTTCAACTTTTTGAACATGCTGGCTACCTCTGCCATAAATAAAAGCTACTTACACAACAGGCAGCCAATATACAAAGCCCATATCTGTTAGAACTGAGACATCTCACTCCATTAAGCTCCAGTTAGATTAAAGTTTTTCTGTAACTTGTTCCACACCAAATGTCAGCCTAATGCTTCTACTTTTTGGTCAAATACTAAACCAATATATTATTTTTATCTTCTAATATTACCTTCCCTATGAGCTTGCTACACAGAGGCCATACTCAATACAGCCAGTGCCTCAAGACCAGTCTTAAGGTGACCTGGTGTCCAGCTTAAGTTTTCGGGAAATGTCGTGAAGGGCATTCACAATTAATTACAGGTTAATTCTCAAAGAATTTGAGAGCAAAACACAAAAACCTTAGCTCCAATACTACCCATGTGACTGAAGACTTATGTGACTCAAGTTCCATATGAAAGGGATATTTAACATTAATCTTTGGAAGTTTCCATAAAACTACCTTGAAGGAAGCCAAGACATAGATATGCCATATCCTACAACATCAAGGATCATAGAAGATGCTGCAGTCTCTCAATCCATCCCACTTGCTATGTAATTCCTCCCAGTACATGATAACTTTTTTCAAATTATTGGTTCAGCAGGTTGGAGGAAGCTGACTTCTGGCAGAGGAAGACAAATGCTAGCACAGCTACACCCCTTCCTGGCAAGTAATTTATCTGAATTAGATTAAGCTTTTCTGACCTCCTCCACCTACCCAGAGCTTGGGTCAAATGCAAGAGTTACCTATCCAGCCCCTCGGTACTAACAGGACACAGCTGAGTAAACAACTCTGCCCTCTTAACACAGAGCAGTGGGACTCAGAAAAACTAACAGGCTGGTTCCCCGGACTCCTGACACCACTGCAACAGCATCAATCGTTTTGAGCATTAGAATTGATACTGAAAGTCAGTTTTCCATGATAAAGGCAGATACCATAACTTTAAAAGCAACTGCTAATATACAAAGGGGTTAATTTAGAGGGCATTTGTACAGACAGGCCATCAAACATAACTAAGAAGCCAGATGAGCAAGTTAGAAGATAATGACTTCTACTTTAACATGTTTAATCTGACATTGCTTTAACTATCATATTAATCAATTTAGGATACAGCAGTACAGAAAAATAATGAAAAACTTTTTCTAAAGAGCATCAAACAGTTCTCCTCTGCTCTCCACAGTGTACAGTCCAATACACGTTGTCAGTGAGTGTCATCAAATCCACATTGATAGCACAACCTAATTCAAAGCTTAGAAACAGCACATTGCCAACTCTGTTAGCAGCACAAGTAAAACATCAATCATTCTACAAAGCCCTGAAACTTTTTTTTAAATATTTCAACTCCAAATTTGGCTTCTGCTTGAGGAAAAGAATAGATAAAAAAATGTATTAGAAAAAAGATAGATAAAAAAAGCATTCAGGGCTTCTTGTTAGAATAGATTTGATCATATTTTAGAAGTAAATACTTTATGTTTTTAAAAACAAATAAACAATAAAGGGTTGTGGGGTTTTTTGGTTTGGTTTTTTTTTTTTTCTTTCTGCCATTACCTTTAGAAATATTAGCTGAGTACTAGGTAACTTCTTAAGTTAGTGTAGGCTAAGGATGACAACCAATTGACAAAAAATGCCTGAAACTAGATTTGCCTGATAAAGTTCCTTTTGTTAAACCCAACAATTTGTCCATAAATGACTGATGTGGCAATCTTGATTCTCAAAAATCCTACAAAAATAAAACCTCCAAAGAGAAGACACACTACTAAAATTTCCCAATTGTCCTATAGATACTGAGAACAGCCATGAGCTCATCAGGTACTGTTTTTATAGCCTTCCCCTGTTTAACTGGTTTTAAACTCCTTATTTCTTTCTCCAGTATAACAATTATCTTCTCACACTCCCCCCTCCACTGAAGGAATATCATACCAGCAAGCTCCTTTTTGGCAGTTCAATGCATGTGTGATTAAACAGAGTGTTTTTCATAACTTCTGTTTAACCTTGAAATCTGCTGCTTCTATTTCAGACTCGATGAAGTGCTGGTGTGCCTGAAAGCTTGGCTCATTTTTTCCCCCTATACCAGCTGGTCTAATAAATTACTGCTTCCTAACAACCTCATGTTAGCTATGTCCTTAGATCATACACAGCTAACCACCATTATGCCACATCAAACTTGTATTAAACCATGATAAAGAGTACTTCTGGCTTAAGAAATAATAAAAAAACAAGGTCACCCAAACTACTACCTTGCATTAAAGGGAGCCATTCACCTTCCCCACTCATCACACAGATGAGGGTTTATATGCAAGCAAAGGGTCACTTATTAAGTATCTTCCAGGAACATGAGCATTTTCTGTTTAAACTGCTCTAAAGGTAAAATGAAATATATCAATTGGACGTTTCATTAAGTCTGAGGTGACTCCAGGCCTGATGGTTAGGTTCCTAAACTGTCTGCTAGAGAGTATGAGTGTAAAACAAGCAGTTTGCGTGATTTAAATTTTAAAGCTACTTTTTCACTTAATTTGAGAAAGGGAAGGGGGTGGGAAAGGAATGGTTTGTTGCAGATAAATTACCTCTTTTCAATCCATGGGTAAAAGTTCCTTTCTTTAAGGTCTGGCAGTTGGAGGCTTAACTCCCCTTTCAGACATGCCTTTATTTGGAAACAATGAGGGAGTAGGCAGGGGCAGGGCAGGGCTTTTTCATAAATGTTGCGTGGCCACATGCAAACTAACAACAACTTGGCAAAATGAGTGGCAGCTCTGCACAATCAATACAGCCATATGCTCCTCGGACCAAAAAAAAAACAAACAAACAAGTGTGGAGTTTACTGTTTGAAAAAGCAAACAAACAATAAAACCCTTTGTAATTGCTTATTAATCATTAAAGGAAAGAGGAGAAGACGAGAGCTCCATAGAAATCCCACAAGGCTTGAAGCTCACACAACTACACTCTTTCGGACACTTACTGCCTGTATCACAGTGCTATCTTGAGGACTGCAGCGTATCTGCTCTTGAGAGCAAGGAGAGGCTCCTGATAAGAGGGCATAGTCACATTCAAGGCACAGGCAGCACTGGCTATGAATGGGAGGGGGACAGGGAGCTCACTGAAGTGCTGACAAATGACTCGATATAAAACTTCAAACTGGGCACCATCAATGTACCAAAACACAGGAACAGGAGGCAGCTCACAGGCCGTTCACTGCAATACCTGCAAGATGGCTCCTTGTGATCGCATCCTCCTTCTTCCCACAGACAGGGAGAAGAGACTATTTTTACACAGCTGCTGACCACTTTGACAAAAATAAGTGGAACTAAAACTTGAGGCCAGTCATCTTCCTGATATTACTGATATCTCCTGGGAGTCTCAGGAACATCAGCGGCAGAGGAGACCAAGTGAGAAGAGGAGACTTCAAGAATTTGAAGTAATAACCTGACCTCAAGCAAAAGATCAGGATCTACTTGCATTTTCTTTCTCCACCCTGCTTTCTCTCATAACAAGAAACACTCCCAGATAGAAATGCTGATGTACCTTCAGCAATTTTTCCTTTTCTCTTTTGGAAAAAGAGACTCCATCAAGTTCCATTCAGGTTTTTTTCCCCTATCTTCCTCCTTGCTGGTATTGTAAAGGTCAAATATAGGATCCTTCAAAAAGGCATTAAAGCGAAACAGAAAGAAGAGGTATCTATTTAAAGGTACTTTCATCATCCTCAGAAAAAAACTTTTTGTTCCACAAGTTAAAGTTCACATTCTACACAATCTTTAGCTTGCTGTGTCCCCTATGCTTCTGGAGCATTGGCTCAGTCCGGTTGAACTGAAGAAAAAAAAGTCCATTTCATTTCAGATGCCTAGCACTGGTGCTGGGTGGAATGTCACCACTAAGCCAGTCTCTCACTTCCAACCTTTCTAGAACATAGTGTTCACAGAGACACCTGGCTTCAGTGACAGAAACCATATGCATCCATCCTCTGATGGATGGTTGATTTGAGAAAGAAAGGGAAATACCTACTAAAAAAATTAATTTGCTAAGGAAAAGCCTGGGCTTCCAACAAACAAGGTTCTTCTTCCCAGTGGACAGATTTGTGATGAAGGTTTGGCATCTGTTCAGTTCTTCCTCTGTGGCAAGTTACTTTGCTGTCTCCTGCACAAATGCAACCAATGCAACTTTGGCTGCCTGCAAGTAACATTCAAAAGCCTCTCATCCAGAACAGTCTTAAACTTTGTTTTCCATCATAAAATATATCTTGCAGATGTATATTTTTATTTTTCCTGCCTGATCTTATGTAGAGAGGCCACACTGTTAAAGCATGGTCAGCAGGAAGAAGGTGAGTAGGAGAGTTTCTGTGGCACACGTCCCTCTTGTAGTAAAAGGGCTCAGGACTGAGCAGTAAGTGTGGAATTCTTACTTAATCATGCAAACTTCAGGACTAGGCAAGTGATAAATATACTTTCCTCTCAGAGGACTCTGAAGACCTCTGTCAAAGGGGCAGCCTATGTTTTACCCCCAAAAGCAGACACTGCGTCTTTAGTCACCCTACAACAAGGGCTGCTGAAAGCTGAGGTTAATAAGTGATTTTCCTTCTCTCAAAATTGCAGCACATCTCACTTGACCAGTAGTGATTTCCTGTTGCACTCCTCAAACTGATGAGAGCTCTTGGAAGTATTATTTCTGATAAAGAATATTTCAAAATTTAAGACTTTGCATTTTCATGGTCACATAGCATCTCTATTAGACTTACTGACTGCTGAAGAGTTACCTCTTAAGAAGAAAGATTTCAATTTCAAGGCAAGTTGGAATGATTTTCTAAATCTTCCCAAACCTTCAGAATCGTATTTAGCATGTTTTGACATTCGTGGTTGTTTTCAGGCTTTTTGCTGGGATTCAAGAACTACTTCATCTGTGTTTATAGTATTTGTGTTCCTTGCTCTGGCATAATAAAGGGAGTGAGCAGCTGTTCCTGTTCCATGACCAAAACAAATAACTAGTTTGGTTTAGATTTTAACTTCATATCACATCTAAAAAAAATGACAATATTATTTTGTTCCTCTTCCTCCTATGGATTGTGCCATTAAAAGGGTCCTGTCGTACAGATTTCGATTCAAGAAACACAGTAATGTGTTCTTCCTTTTAACCCTTTATATTTAAGAAAGGAAATATTACTAGAGGTGGAACAGAAACATTAATTTCACTAAGATCCTATAATTTAGAACTTTAACTACCCTGAGTCCAGGGTAGCTATAATCCTGTTTAGCAGTTTTGCTCATTGCACCACTACAAGGACATGTATGACAGGTTGGCTTTGGCATTTCTCAAAGTTTTAATCAATACTGTGGAAAAAATGGCATAGCAGAAATAAGAATATGCTGACCATCGACAAAAGTTAGAAATTTTCAATTTGTTTCTTCCAAGTGGGATTAGAACTGTGACCTCAGCAGCTCTCTCCAAACCCTCATCAGTTCTGAAAACATTATAAAATACCACTATCCTACAGAACTGAAATCAGACATTTTTCATAACTCTTTTGAGAGGAAAAGAGACTGTTAAAACAAAGCAACAATCCTTAAAACTGATTGCTACCTTGAGTAAGTAAAGTTACAGAAGTATTTGTATTCCCTGTAATAAGTCTAGTGAACACTACAGATTGCATTTAACAACTGGCAATTTTTGAGAGAGCCACCACAATGCTTCCCAGCCAAGCAGGGCACTTTACCACAAGTAAGCCAGAAACTGTAACCAATTCAGTGACAAAAATAAGCTCAAAAGAAATGACTGGCAACTCAACTACTAGAAGGTGATTTATTTCCACAGTAGCTGGATGTAAATACTTCCTCTTCTCTGTACTGCTAGACTTTCAGTTCAGGGAATATATTAAGAGATTCGGAACCTATATCCAACACTGTGGCTCCCTCTGATTGTTCTGTTGTGTAAAAACTATTGTGAGGTATGTTCGGCCTAGTTAGCCAAGAATTTTACCATCTCTATAATTAACTCTGGAATCTAACATCATCATCCCCTCAAGGTTTCTTAAAAATTTTAATAGCATGGTTTATGAATACTCATTTGCCAGCATTATACTTCTAGGGATTTATGAAAACTCAATGGCATGTCAGTGCCCAAATAGGTTCCATTATTTCTGCTTCTTCCTTAGCATATTTATTACAAGTCAGGAAGTGAACCAAGCCTGCAGTTGATCCAACCACCTAGGTAATTTCATAGAGATTACCCAACACAGCAGACATCCAAGTGCTGAGGATGTCTGTTAATCCCTCTGCTGGACGTGATGCTTCTTCACAGGCCTCATTGGTTCTAGGCTACAAAACTTGTACCCTTATCTCCTCCTGTTTCTCTCCTCCTACATGCCACTGCAATTACAAGCCAAGCACATGACAACCAGCCCTTCAAAGACTGCTCCTATGCAAGAGAAGAGCTGCCCAAACCACAAAGAGTGGTACAGACAATTATTCCTCAGTGAGCTTGCTCCATCAAGTACTACAAGTCAGACTGAACTGCCACACTGCAACACCTAAATAAAGTTTGTGACATGTTATTCCATTACCAAGAGGCATAAACGGTTCTTCGGTACCAAAATGTATAATTTCTCTGACAGTTTATTTTTTTCTGAACTGTGACAATGCTGCAGTTTTAGACCACTGGTTTGGACATTACTGTATGTCACAGACATGCGACCCAACCTTTTCCAGATATAAAGCATCTCCAGTTCTCAAAGAAGAGCTCAGTAAAGTCCACAGTGCAGGTAGATCAAAAGCTCTTACAAACTTGAATTGGGCAACAAATATTTAGAGCACGGTTTGTAAGGAATATTAAATTTAAGGCTACATTAAATGTATTAAGACAGGTGTGTATTATGCCACGAGCTTCCTCCTAATATTCATGCAAACTGGAAAGCAAAACTAGAAAGTCAAATAGTATGTGTCATTTCTCCTATCTATTCCTTAGCTATGTTTCTCCTTTGTCAGCAGAGAGGCAGCTCAACAAAGCTCAGGAATACTTTTGTCATTTCCTAACAAAATGAATTTAAATAGAACTTTCTGAAGTTATTGTCAAACCTTACCTTAGAATAATTGATGCAATTATGTGATTTTCCCCTCATCACCACTGCTTCAGAACAAACAAGATAAGAGTTATCTGTCATAAATGAACATTCCAAGGTTCTGGTTTCTGTTTCTGCTCCAAATATTTACCAAGCAATGAAAAACTTGATATTTGGAAAAGTAATTACCAACAGTACCATTAGGCACACATAATATTTAAAAAGGTGTCTCCAAAGAGAACCTGTAGACTACGCAGCAGGAATAAAGGAGGAGAGAAATGCAAATAAAGAATAACTTAAGTAATAAAAAGGGTATAATCCTTGCAGGGAAAGGGAAGAGAAATTAGAGACCAGCAACTCAGACAGTGAAGAAAGGTCAGAAGTCCTGAAGGTTGTAATCATGATCCTGTTTTAAAAAAGGAAAGGCTAAAATTGTGACTGATACAATGGCCTATTGGCCAGTCCATCAAGTCTGAAGTACCATAAATAAAATGGTTTTATACAACATCATCACTTGCAATTTTTCACTTGATGCTTCCTCTAGCTCTCAGGTCACAGCTTTGGCCAGAGACTGGTGTTTGGGAAGACTATTGTAAATTCTTATCAAAACCTGGGGAAAAGCCTTGCACTACAGGCAGTCCTGGACACTCACTGGTCAGGGTACAGCAAGCACACATCACTGTGGCGGAATTACACTATTTCTGCCTTGGTTTTGTGGAGAAACCAGCCTATTTGGCCTTGTTTTTTCCTTTCTCAGCCTTCTTTGAGGAGGAATTATTTATGCTAGGTCTTCAGAACACAAAGACCTATTGTAAAAGTCACAAGATGCCTGTTTGCCCTAACTGGGAGAGATTCTTTGTGGTGGAGGGGGAAGGGGGACCTTTCACTATTATGGGATCTCCTTTAGAAGCTGAATGGTTCTTTTAATTATTATGATTATTTTAAAAAACAACAGGTTAAAATAATTTATTTCAAGAACCCCTGAGCCAAAAGCTTGATTTCTGCTTTGCTAAGTGCTCCAAAAGGAGGTGAAAAAAATCTGAACTAAGTCTGCCCTGCAAAACTCTACTACCATCATCACCCCCCCTTATTTATTTATTTTTAGTGGCCTGTAAGTTAAATCTCTGGCCTGCAACAAAACCAGGTTTGGGTAGCTGTCAACCCTTAAAGCTAAACAGCTACAACACTTGGCAGGTGGTTGAAGGAAGGACTTTTAGCTACAAAGAAAAACATGATAGGCTGGATAAAGCTGAATGCCCAATTTTTTTTGGCACCTGATACTCTTGTAGGATATACAGCCATGTTGGCCAGCTTCAGGGTCCTGAATTATGTAAATATTTCCAAACGTTTTGAGCCTGTCTGCTTTGCTAGACCACCCACAGGGAGTACAGCTTGATGGCCATGGGAACAGTACCACCAACTGCATTGTTTTTTACTGTACTCTACTGAATACACTTAACCCCCAGTGAACTGACAAAATTACTCCTCTGTATCAGGAAGATTCACACACGTCTGCCCAGCAGGAGCTGCAGTAGAGCATCCCTTTACAGGCAGAAGGGCACATCCCTGCTCCACTGGCTTTCACAGTTAGGTTTCAGCCCACCAGTCTAGGAATATGCAAGGGCCACACTTAAGTTTTGCTCCCCTGCCAACAGTGAAAGTGTTTAACACAAAAATCCGTGTTTGTGGAAGCAACAGATACCAAAAAATTATATGCTAATTCAACTAATTGTTACATGTCACAAGAAAGAAGCAATTCAGAAATGTTAATCAGTCTAAAGCTCATTTCAACTCAAAGCATTCATTAGACTCTGAAGTTGAGCAGCAGGTTGTGCTTCATAGACAGAGTAAAAAATATAAATAAGGAGTAAAATACCCCAAGGTACCAAATGAGGCATTGTAAGGGTATAGGTCATGTAAGTGAAGTCATGTTGAGAACTAGACATTTACACCTCCTAGGGTGTAATCCCATGATGCAATACTCAGATTAAATCTTAGACTATTATCCCAGCATATCAACCCTGTCTGTTCCCAGTAGAGAGGTGACCGAAGATCCTGTTTAAACTAGCTCATTTATCCAATCAAGACAGTAGAAACAAAAGCATGGGAGAGCTCCTCTTCTTTAAGTGCTTCCCTTTAAAATACCTCTACCTTTTTGTCTCAAAGCCTGGTCCCTAAACCTTGATCTCCCTTAACTCTTGCCTTCTCTCTGTCTCTCCTAAGTCTTGCATAAAGAACAAGAGGCCTGCTGTGGAAGGCTACTTGCAATACCAGGAAGAACAAGCCAGGGCAACTAAGCCTAATAGTCCATGATTTATCTGAAGTGTTTGCTGAGAAGAATGTGTGTGAAGTCAGTTTTTTCCTGACAATTAACTTCTGTGGAGTTGTGCTGTCATGACATTTCATTGTCTGCATTCAGTCTCACATCATCACAGGCACTGGAAGTCACTCATAAAAGTTTACTCAACTACTAGCCCTAGGTTTAAATCAGAAATATTTAGTGTTTCAGCAGAAATGTGCTACTTTTGTCCTGCCTTCAATCAAGCTGTAAAGTTCCTGTGATATCAAACATAAGTTTTTCATAGCTGCCCATCAAAATTATGGTTTATATTATATATTTATATATGGTTTATATTATAAGTTTTACTTATACCTATTTTTACTGAAGTCCAAACAACCCAGCACAGGCAGTCTATTAGCTTTTGTAATTCAAGACAAACACTTACTTATATCTCAAATGAAAAGTGCAGAACTAACTAATATCAAGTACAAGACTGTTCAGATTTAAGTCCCTGTGGCACTCTTTCAGAAGCATGACACAGAGGCAAGTAAACCACTGGGAAATTTTAACCCTGGGTTAGAAGACACGGCAATAGACTTGGTCCAAAATTCAATATAGTGTCTTAAAATAAAAGAGTAATTCTCTTTTGCATAAGAATATTAGCACAACAGTTGCATAACACATTGTCCTACCTGCCTTACCATGGTTTGCTTAAGCCTCTAAGTCAAGCAAACTGAGGCTATCATGAACACAGTATGATAGACCTCATGTCACAAACATTTAAATGTTGACATCCCACTTGATGTGGTGAAAGCAAAGCATTGAGGTACCTCATAGAGCTCA
Organism: Pipra filicauda; assembly: GCF_003945595.2. Classification (NCBI taxonomy): domain Eukaryota; kingdom Metazoa; phylum Chordata; class Aves; order Passeriformes; family Pipridae; genus Pipra; species Pipra filicauda. Next base: position 3,487,999 of record NW_024104310.1, read on the forward strand.
CAGGGCTCCCAGTTTTTGTCTCTTCTCCTGCCATCTAACCAGAGCCAACACAGTGTTCCCTACTCACCTATCCTTCATTCTCACTCCCACACTCTCAGGTCTTTTCAAAACCTGACTCTCCCACCGCCACTAAATCGGCACCCACACTGGCACAGCCATGTCAGTGGGTCTGGGAAACCCTCAGGGCTCAAGAGGAAGTGGAAAAAAGTTCCTACAGAGCAGCTCCCTGATTTGTGTGACCATGTAGTCAACTGACACTACTGGAGAGAGTGGTTCTGGAGCAAACTGAGAATGGAGAGGGGAGTGGGAAGGATTGCTACACTGGTATTTTAAAGCAAGCTAGCAACTTCCACTATTTCTACCTGCCAATCCAAATCATTAGCTGCCTAAAGCAGTCAGAAGAACAAGCTTGGTAGCCCTGGCCTTGATTATTTGCAGGAACACAATACAGTAGATGTGCTGCAATGTCTAACATAGGTAGATAGCAACCATCATTCCTGACAATAGCAGGAAAGAATGGGACTGGCCTCACCAAATGTCATCCAATTGCTTATGTATTTCCAAAAGAAATGAGGAGACCTCATTTTGAAACTTAGCCACTCCAAGACAACCCTAAGCACCAGTCTACAAGCAAGTGAATAGCAAGGTTGCTCTTGACCTCCCTTGCTTAAAGTAGGGCAGCTATGAAGAACTCAGAGTCTTATCAATGATTTCATGGTTTTTTTCTGCAATTAGGAATTGCTATAAATCCTAGTTTATATGCCTGGAACACATTACTTGCTCGGAGAATAAAATGTGGGACAGAAGTGTGTTGACACTGTTTTCTCCTTTGACTCAACCCTTATGAATCCTTGTAGTCTGAAAACATACATAGTCCAAATAGCCAGAAACACAATTAATACCAGAAAATCTAAGCCTCTATGGCTCACTCTGAGTAAGTGCCAGGATGGGTAACTTTTCCTGTGCCCACCCTAAACATAGCTCTTACACATAAAGGGTTGTGACTTCACCTAATGACTGATCAGCAAAGGCTTCCAGCCTCTAGTCAGAAGAGTAATGCCAACTATTTGCATATACAGGAGCTTTTTTAACTTCAAAACTCTTTCAGTTACCAGAGTTCCTCTATCTCAACACTTATCTCTTATCTGTCATACTGTGCTATAAGTGAGCACAAGATCATCCAATCTGTCCTTTTGAGCTCTGATGTACTTCAAGACAAACAAGTCCTTGCTATTTTCTCAAAGCACTTAACCCAGCCAGGTTTTCTACAGCTTAAACATGTTATTCCCACCTCTGCAAGACCTCCATCTGGACAGGTCACTCTTCAAATACACATGGCAATCAGGAGCCTGATGAAGACTTGGCACAGATTCCTACATGCCAATCCTCCTGGCACCAGCACTGTTGGCCTGCCTGGCTCTTCACTGCATGACTCACAGCTGCTGAAAGTGGCAATGTTTGTGTAAGTCTATTTGGCCTTTACAGACACATGTACACATACATATCTACCTGCCTGATCCATACTCCTCCGAAATCCTCAGGAGATGTCAAGGGTAGATTTGCATGTTATTTCATAAAATTAATGACCTTACCTTTGTCAGCAAAAGTGGTTAGTTCAGTTAGTCTTTCTTGCTCTGAATAAGCCAAAAGACCCTTATCCTTTCTAGAAATTTCAACAAGGAAAAAAAAAAATCAAAGTTGTCCACACACCAAATACAGTTTTTGCAAACAGAAGATATTTCTTCCAGAGGTGTTCTAATTCACTATGTTTCAGGTACAAAACAACTGTAGCCATTTGAAACACAATTCTAGAGGATTCTAATAAGCAGAACTGACCACAAAAAAACCTTCTAATGGTTTTGTTCATTCTCAGGACAGTTAGTTGACTGAGAGTGCAATGTCTTTTATTTTTTGCAGAACTACAGTAATAATTTCCAACAATTCCACATACAAACTGATACTGCATTCTGACAATATCAAAACTGCATCTGCCACAGTTACATTTGTAACACACCTTTACATATCTGTGTGCTGATAAAGAGAATATTTTAGTATGTAGAGCTCTATAATCAAAACATATTCTGTGCTATTTTATAAAGTATAACTTAAGGAATGGAAGTAGGAAAGACGGGAAACTTCAACCCAAGAATTTAGTATTGCATCTGTAATGCAGCCTTTAAAGACCAGAGTTAATCTTACTGGTATAAAATGAAGTTTCTTATTCTGAACCACAACCTCTAAATGCAAAGTCTCCTTACTTGCAAAGCCACACCCTACTATCTGATCAGAATGAAGAGGCAGGGGTTGAGCTGTGTTTTCAAAGTCAACTTGTACAATTCACACAGGTTTTGCTGAGTTCAACTCAGGGAGTTAGCATATGTTTTTTTGTTTGAAATAGGTTAGTAAAAACTAACTCTAGAGTTTTTAAGGCATGCAATAAGCTTTTATTTGCCTCAGCTTCAAGTTGCTTAGAGTTACCAACACTGAAGCCTTAAGTCTGTTTTTCAAACGAGTTATATGCTCTGGATGTTTGACTACAATAAAAAAATATGTAATTCAAGGTTAGCTTTACTCACTGCAAAAAACAGCTACTTGTCTTCACAATGAAAGGGAATAAAAAGTGGAATCTAGTGCTGCTGGAGCAACAACTGTGTCAGTTGTTCAGCTCCAGTTGCCAGTGTTAAAAAATCTGGCAAGTTTTTTTTATTGTAACTGAAGACAGGCAGGTGTTATGATGACTGACACTGAAGCCAAGCGAACCCAGGTCTTAACTCCCAGACCTAACTTGTGGCTACATGGTTAGCCTGACCAACCCTAGTCACCGCTGGAATGCCAACAGCTGCCTGAAATGCTGCTTTCAGTAGGATCTCACCTTGCTTTCAGGGCCAGTTGGCTCTTAATGGAAAATACATTGAAATACTGTCTGTTTTTCATGTTAATATAAACAGTTGGGGCAATTATTTTCTAAGAATTAAAGAGTTATTGTAGCTGTCTCTGAGCCTTAACTGGGCTTCTTGTCAGAAAGGGCAAGATTGAAAAAGTCACATGTAAAGCACATATGACTTGCATATTCTCTAGAACACTTGGTGCAACTGTTCTGAAACATTAATCCACACTCCTTCATCCTTCCGCAGCGAGCTAATAGGAGACAGTGCTACCTTTGTTTTATTTTAGGGAATAGACATTATTTTTGTCTAAATCTGAGGCTGATATAACAAAGCAAGAATGAAATCCTGGGGGTCTTTGCTGGCTGCCAAGAGTCTTACAGGTATAAGCCACGAGGAGCACATTTGGCAGTCATTAACTCCATGGAAGTATTATTAACTTCTTACAGTACTTTGGCAGTAACACCTAAATGCAGTTCCTTTGTAACAGACCACTAGTAACAGCATGGCATCTTTTAGTGTCAGACGGCTGAGTTCTTTGGGGAAATTGCACACTTCCTCTGTAATGGTATGATGGAGCCTCAAGTTGCTTTAGAAATGTAGCTAGCCTTAGTTATTACAACACATGGTGGTTGATGTCTGAGTTTCTCATCAACATGATGCTTTTTTGTATACCTGAAGAGAGATGTGTCTGGAAATTCAAACTATTTTAATCTGGGTCTTAGAAAGATTTTTTTTTTTTTAAAACTCTGAAAACTGGCATCATTTGAGCAAAGAGAGACCATTCCATCAACTGAATCCAAATAAATCAGCAAAGATTTATTGTGCATAGTTGTTGTACCCGCTCTAATGAAAGACTCCCTTCAACACACCACCACGTGAATAAGTGACATCAGAAGCATTTTTATCACCAGTTACCCAATGCATTCTTATCTGCTTAAGGCAGACTCCAAGTAGGACATGTTTTGCTTATTAAAAATCACGACCTTCCAATGTGTCTGTTAACCCTAAAGTGTCTAATTGGGAAAGCAGCAAAACCAGGGAACTAATAAGGTGAGACCATTGTGCACACTAATTCCTTTGCAAGATCACTATTCTCCTCCATTATGCCAAACGGAGACTTTTCCATGGACAAACAGAAGCCTTTGCATCCAGCAAGAAAACACACTGTGAATCACAATGCCTCTGCTAAGGGAATAATCTCAGCCATCCTGTTACTGCAAATTATTCAGCAGCTTTTGCCTCCTGAAAACTGCAGTGAAATTGCCACGCACAACAGCCAACACATTGGGGAACAAACATGAACTCAAACAATGACAATTTAAACTAAATAAGCTTGTGCAATTTCTCCCCTGTTCATCATATTAAAGGTTTCATAGACAAGAGCTGATCTTCTGAACATGTTCTAAGCAAGTGAAATGACAATGTTGCATTTAAAAAAACCCAAAACCACGAACCACAAATTCTACACACTCTCAATATCCTTTCGCATAAACAAACGTAGTAAGACTATATAAAGCTTTCAAACCACTTCATCAACATAAACCTACACAAAAGAGAAACCTCAGCTCATAATGTGTTAGGATGTATAAGACACATATACTTTCCACACAGAAAACTGGCAAAAGACTTCTCTGACCTGTCTGGAAATGTCTTGGCCACAAATGGCTCAACTCTACCCTCTTCGAGTCTACCTTGACTCACTGTGAAGAAGAAATCTGCACTATCATTTTACTGTTCCTCAACTAGATGGTTTGGGGGAGCTCTGTGTACAGTTATAATGTCTCTTCTCTGCATAAAAATGGCATAGTTCAAAGACAGATTAATACTGCTTGCATATCCCCACTACCTTTATCCCATATAAACTATCAAAGAATTTAGCAAAGAAATGTCAACTACCAAGCTAAAGTCCTGCAGAATAATGCCCAGAAAAATCTGAAATTCTCCTTCCTACTGGAAATTTTTGCCAAAAATGTAATTCAGCAATTCAATCAAGACAAAACAGCACAGGATGAGGTAGAATTAACACTTAAATTGAGTTGGGGAAGAAAATTTACCTATTCCATTACATTTAAGCCTTTGCTGCATGAAGAGAAGCAGATATTGTTACTTTTCATCAATCAAAATATTTCCTGCATTATACTGTTAGTGCACTTGAGTCTGAAATTCAAGTTAAGATCTCTACCAGTGTATTCCTGCTCTTCTGCACACTCTGGGGTATTTAACTTCCATATCTGATGGCTCCGTGGTTTTAAGGCTTTTAAGGCATTGACACCTTCTAACAGGTTAACAGGTACAAAACAGGCGTGTTAAAATGGTGGAGTAATTTATAGCAACATGCTTTTTAAAATGTAATTAGCAAAGGAAAACAAAATCAGATCACATAAAAAGGATGCTTCTTAAAAATACTAATTTTACTGGAAATGATGTAAAAACATTTTAAAGTCAGGTATCAAACTGAAGCATACATCTGTTAATCCAACACAAAAATTAAGAAGCTGTCTGAAGGAGTATGTTGATCAGGCAGTTTCTTCCATATCCTCACTACTTCTGCAAGTAGACTGATTCTATCTCCTATAAAATACACAGATAGAGGTGAGTATTTAAATGTATATCTAACAAAGTCTGTGTGAGGAAAAATTTAATATATATATTTTATTGGTTATTCCAATAAAATATTCCCATCCCTAAACTGATACAGTTGTTTTTAAACAGTAATGCTCCAGATATGTTCTGTCTTCTGGTATTCCCTGGGCTAAAACAAAGGCTTATAGAATTCAGAATAAAAATTCTGGATACATTTGACAGAGAAATATAGATTTGTAATCCAAAGAAAATGGAAGATGGCCTTAAATTGCTAGTTCCTGAAAGGGAAATTGAGATTTTTTTTGGCAAGGACACCATTCTTGTTTCTGGAGATTAAAATATAGCACCTGGGATATCCTTGAAGCAAGGAAACTTTTCTTCCCATCCCCCTGTCCCTTATGCTCCCCCCCTTTAACAGGCTGGAATAAACCCACTTGCATTTCAACCTGACAACACTGTGAATATTCTCAAACAACTGGCTCGAGTAACTGCCTGCAAGGATACTGCTGCAGGAGAGGAAGGTAAAATAGTGCCAGTAACTTCCACCTGTGGTATTCTGATAATGTTTAAAAATAAGAGAATGGAAAGTTGGAGGAAGCTTTCTTCGGAACACTCCAAGTCTCAAAATACAACAGAGTTATCCAATGCAACAGTATTCACAGGTGTTTATAGAACTTCTTAAACACAAGAGAAAATTACTACTGAAAACTTTTGTTGCTATATAAGTGCTCTTATAGCCGTTTGTAGTACTGTGGCTAAGGTTCACATATTAAAACCGAAAAAGAATAGACACATCACACAAACCAACCAGTGACAGGACTTTCCATTCATAGCAGAATGAACTCATCGTCTAAGCAAAACTCGAAAATAAAAACACAAAATGCCTTAAGGAAGGCTGAAGGACTGGCATGCACAGGCTGGAATAAACCCACTTGCATTTCGACCTGACAATGCTGTGAATATTCTCAAACGAGTGACTCAAGCGACTGCGTGCAAGCTCTCCGGACAAGGTGCTACTTACTTCAGAGTCCTGTAAAAAATCCACTTGTCTGCCTTTACACAGAGGACAGAAGGATGTAGCAAAAGGAATCAAAGTCTTCTCAAAATAGTTACAGATATCGCCTGAAGCTCTCTTTAGCCAAGTATTTAATAATTCTTGTTTTAAAGAAGTTACTCACTTTAGCTAAGATTTCTTTCCAAAGGACCTAACACTCACCCACTTAGAAAACAGAAAAGTGACTTCACAAAAGTTACCAAATATCAACATGCATGGCTGGCAAGTACATGTGCAGTCAAGATGATTCAGATAAGTCAGATAAATTTAGAACAGCGCTTTCCTAAAAGCATGCGTTCACCAAATGCAGTAAATATGCAGGAGCTATATCCAAGTGCTGATTCCAAACATCAGAGCAAAAAATTTATTAGTGAAAATCTCCTTTTAAGAGTTCGCTGCCATCTGAAGTCCTCAACAGTGTTATTCCTTGATCTGCCTTTAGTATTTCCATCCATCACTGGATTTATCCACATAAAAAGCTATAGGCTCTCCGACCTCAGAGGACTAAGCCAAATGCAGTGTGGCAACTTCACAGAGGACCAACCTTTTATGGTTGGAACAGTAGAGCTTTGATACAGCTAATCTACCATAAATAGCTCTTGAAACTCAGAAGGATCAAATCAGCTGTTGCAACAGCCCAGCCTGTAGCTGCTTCAAATCCAATTATACTGTCAACTCTGTCTTGTAGCCCTCCTTTTTACTCCCCCCATCCAAAACATTTTTAGTCCTCCTCCTGACAGAAATTAGAAGGTGCTAAGACAAATGCAGCAGCATTAAATGCATTAAATACATATTTGAAACAAATGCACAACTATTCTTACAATTATCTTAAGGAAGAGAAGTTTTATTCTGTTAAAAACCAGCTTAAGTATTTTATGCCCATATAAAAGAAGTTATCAGCCCTGAGTTGTAATGCAAACATACAATTTGAAATAAGCAAACAGTTCCAAGAACAGCAAGGACAGCTTTAAAAGGTGGGTGAAACTAAGCAGATAAACTTCATGGGGCATCATCCATGTCCCAGATTGAGGCATAAGGCATTGCTTGCATATTTTTTTCTGTAACCTAAATACACTTGTGAAGTACTAGAATTCCCTGTTATAAATCCTTGAATTACAATGTTTCCTTTCAGGTAGTTAGAACCATTTTCCCACAAAGAAGCTAAGAACTATAATTTAAGAATTCTTACAGAATTAAGATCTTCCAAAATATATGTTTACTAACCATACAAGTTGTTATAACTGAAAATTACCACTAGGACTACAAGAGCACAGTAGTTCCGGAGAAACCAGTACAGTGACATGGTTCTGGGAAAAAAAATCAGGCTTGGATCCAATGAAACACAGGTGAGCAGCATTATCTTTATGGTTCACCTCACAGTGCAAAGAAACAGCACACAATGCAAGTATGTAATTATAGGCAAATAAAAGGTATTTTTTCAACCATATATTATTAACATCCTCCCAGTCTCTCCAAAACAAAGAGTTCAATTACTCCAGGGCAGTACAGGAACTCTGGTACTTCAAAGGGGAAGAAATGTCTTGTGAGCAAAACTTGTTATCTCTATCTCCCACAAGCATGTAAATTCTGAACTGTGCCAGGGCATCCTCCTAAAATACATGGCATGACATCTACAATCTAGGCATCAATCCTTATTCAAGCAAGGGTAGAAGAGGATCACCAATTCCTGGTATTCAAACTGCTTCAAGGGCCTGAAATTTGACTCCTCTAGAAGCTACTCTAAAGGAAGGGCCAAAAAATCACTTAATAAAAAAATCATCTTCCACTTAATGGAAAATTGTCAGCCATGCACCATCTTACTCCTCTTAGAGCTTGTGTTAAATTTCATCATCTCAGTTAAAGGCCTGGGTTTTAAGTGATTTGCAAAGCTTGTAACATACCTTGAACACAAAAAGAGTCACTGGCTACACAGACGATAACAAAACAACTTTAATTAGGTGTGAGTGGGTTAAATGAAGTGGTTTGCTATCTCCTCCAAATTGTGCATGAAGAACCCAGCTGGGTCACCTTCTGGAAGTCTCGGTAAAGTTAAAGAGCCATAAGAAGGCACAGAGAGTTTTTCCCTTTAGGGCCCAGCATATGCCCAACTGAATCAATACACATACACAGGGGACAGTGAGCTTTTCATTAGCATGGAGTAAACCCAGCATGTGACAAGTAGATAAAACAGACTGGCAAGATCTACCCGACTAAGTTTATCACTTTGAACAGAGCTTGCAGAACATGTCACATTATGCTTCTGCACTGTGGTGAAAAAAAAGCAGCCGAACCAACTGCTGACAAAAGTTCAACAGACCTCTTAAAAATGCAGCAGGCATGCTTGCAGCTGGTAAAGGGAAGGAGCAGCCGAGAGCATGCTGCCAGAGCACAACCACTGGTGCTTTATGTCCTATCCATAACCATTTAAAATCCAAGGTCTTTTATTACAGTGGAATTTGAAGGATGCAAGTTATGACATGGAAACACACCCCCTCTCAAGAAGCAGGACTGGGATTGCTTGTTTCTTTTATAGAAACCACTCTACGTTCATTCTCCCGATCACACAGGGAACTCTGTTTAAGATTTCACTTTCGTATCTAATTTAAAAAAAACCAAATCCTGTGTGTGCTTTTTCACGTACACTTCTTGGCTATAAGCACATAAAGCAGAGCTGCCTACCACAGAAATGCAGTAGTTTTTCCCTCTTCCTCCCCAATACAAAATTTCTGTAAACACAGAGTAGAGGAAGCCACAGCCAATACATTAGTTCACCACTAACTCTTTTCAACAAGCCTAAGATCTAGCATGTATTTTCCAGACACTATCCACATCTATTATCAAAGAGAGTGAGACATCATGTACTTCTCAAGCCACAGGTTCTGTCCCAGTGAAGATAGAAGTACAAATTAACAGACACACTTTTGATACCAAGGTCTTGCTTTGCAAGAGAGGATATATGCTTCAATGAGTAACAGTCAAGAAATAACACCAGTGCAACACACAGTGAAGTGCACACAGCATGCGAAGTCTGGATTAAGCATTCTTTTATTTAACCATTCAGCCTCCCAGTTTACAGATATCTTCTTTTCAGCTAGGGAGGGAAAGGGAAGGAGAGACTTCCCAGAAAAAAAACCACAGACAAATTTAATAAAAGGTGACTTACCAACGTCCATTGTTAGAATCATGACCCCACTTCTGTGTCCCAGGAAGCAGGAAGCCTTACCCATCCACTGTATGCGAATGACTCAGAAGGACAGCATGGCTTTGTTTCAGCTTATATCTTCTGGCTCATTCACCCCTCCTCCCTTTCGTGGGATAAAAGTGTTGCCTGTGCCTGGCTATCCCTATTGGCTCAGCTAGGGAAACATACTCATTTAGCACATTCAAGTTTCTGAGAGCCTAAAATGACCCACAGAAGATTTTTTTATTTATCTTAAAAAAAAAAAACAACACCAAAACCAACAACACTTTAAAAGAAAACCCCAAACCAACACAAACACTTTCTGTCTTTCTGGGAGAAGATATCATTCATTCTTTCACTACCAGACAAATATTAAAATGATGTTATTGCCACAGGGGCAAACAATTCCCTGCACTCTGAATCAATGAGAAGGTGGCAAGTCAGGGAGGACGCCACAGTATTGTATTCAGTAATCCCCAGTTCAGCTGCATTGTCTGTCCATGGGAATAAAGCCACATGTTCTTTGTCAAAGCCTATGCCCCCCAAACCAGCTTATCTTCAATGCAAACTGTACATAACCCAAAAACTGAGGAACTCCCAGTTTGCCAGAGAGGATTTGCTTTTCCATTTTATTTTTAAACAGGCAGAACAGTAGAAGATTCCTGCCTTACTGAAGATGCACACACAGACTCTACAGGTTTAACTTGCAGTGAGGAAAAAAAAGTAATTTTTTTTCTTAACCTGTAGGATTCTCTAAATGTAACAACTGGTATAATCCAGGCTTGGGCTGAAGAATTTAGAAAGCTGTTACAATCTATTTGTGAACCACCTCTCTAATGAGATAATAGTGTTTAAAAAAATCACCACAAGGTAAGAGAAAAATCTACCTGATCCAGAGATATCACGACCCTTTGTTAACTTTGATCAAACCATAGAACAACCTAAAAAGTGCATTTGGAAGGAGAGAAGCTGGAGGGGGAGAGGAATTTGTTTCTTTCTGTACTGCAAAATCCTTTAAAACTTGTAGTCAGACCCTGAAAGGAGAGCTGCTGTATCTTGGCATCGTGAACTGTCAACAGACTTGATACCTGTACTTATGGATTCAGCAAACAGTGAATGAAACACTGGTGTTGTCTTCGACAAGAATTACCTTTTCTAAATAAAGCCTGGACATATTAGGCTACTGTCTCACCATGTTAGTCACCACTAGATAACCTAAGATTCATAACTCTGCGATACAACCACAAGAGTATTTTGGAAGTGTTGCTTGTGGTTGTTGAAATAAACAGAGTACTCCCTCTCCTCCCTCCCTCTGTTTTTAGAAAAGGTATCAGTTGCAAGTCATGAACACCAAGGTTTGTAGAAGCCACTAATGGGGTTAGAATCCACAATTCAAAGAAATGAGCAAAAGCATTACAACTGAATCATTGCTTCTCAGATTTTTTGACCCTCTCTTGCTTTGCATGGCTTTACAACAACACTCTTGAGTTATTACAGTTTTGGGGGAAACATATTCCTAAAGTTGAAAATTTCTGATGTTTTCAGTAGGGCACTGCAATAAAAGCTTTGGGAAGAGGCATAAGTAATTCAAATCCTAGAAACAAAACCGAAAGCTTTCACTGAATGGAAATTAGGAAGAAATTACCCAGGTGGACAAGCTGCTCCTCAAAAGCCTTATTACAGAAAGAAGCGTCAGACCTGGATGGGTCAAAATCAGAGTTTTGAGGATGCCTTAAAGTAATGCAGTCCTAAAGCCTGAGAGGAATAGTATGGAGAAAATAGCATAAGACCAGTCCTTACCAACAAGGCAGAAGGTGGAGAGCTGATAGACTTTTAAACAGAACTGAAGACCTGGACCCTCCGTGCAAAACACCAGGCTATTCCAACACTAACACTTCCACTCTCAGGTAAACTGAACACAAGTAATATTGCCAGAGAATAACAGGCACAACAGGAACCATACCAAACACACACACTTTAACAAAAGCATATTGTGTAAGAGCAAACCACTTTCGACAGGATGACATTCCCTGTAAGCTTGGCTTTTGCAAGAAGTCTAGTACTACTGTTCTGTATCAGTAAAGTGCAAAAGTTCAAGTAAACTGTTCTCAAAACAGAAAAAAAAAGAAAAAAAAAGCCTCACCTGCTGGGTCAGCAAGAGATTGTCAGGTACTGCATGCCATTATTTTTTAAAATGGTGCAAGCATTAATAATTCAGCTTACAAAGTATTAAAAAAACCCAGCTGAATTGAAACCACAGTAGGGGGAAACAATCTTATTGGAAAAATAAATAGGAAGTAAATCCTTTTGCCTTTAGCCTGAGAAGGGAGAGGATGAAGTTTCCAGGGGGGTTAGCAAGAACATTAACCTGAAGGAGACTGCTGCACTGACAGGGGATTTATAAAACTGGGCATCCCTAGTGTTCCATTTCCATCCCAGATGGCATAAATTAAACAGTTCACTGTTTTTGCAAGCTACACTAGCCAGCAAGAGTTATTTATGCAATTAAAAATACACCAGTATTAGAAGGAACACTTCATGTTTCTTTATATATAAGCAGGGCTGCTTAAGCATCCAGCAAGATAGCACATGAACTTGCACATGAAGCCTTGCCTTTGCTGTCTTTGTGGAAGTTACACAGTACAGGTAGTACATGATAAATGATATGCTGCTAGCAAAGCCAACACTATAAATTAAAAAAACAAAATACCTGGTCATAAACTGTGTCTACTGGAATGACATGAAAAGAGAGTATAAGTGACTCATCTGATTGCACCCTGCACATTTTCCAGCCTCCAAAGTCAACTGTTCAGTCTTACTCAGATGCAACTCCAGCAATGAAGTAGAAAGCTGGGTCATGACCTCCAGAGATCACCAATTTTCTTCCCTCATTTTACAGTCTGATAATCTGAAGTCCATGTAATTGCTTAATGAACATACATTATAAGCCAGTTAACAGATACAGTAAATACTGCACAGTATTGCAAGATGCTGTGGAAAAACTTGAATATGTTCATCCGAAGACTATATATCCAAAGAGCACGTGGCTTAGGTGGACAGTGGCGTGGACACTTAAAGTGGACACCTCGTCCAGCTACGTCACTTTAAGTGTGTAAATTGTGTACAGTTAACAAACTCTAGTTGTATAAACTGTCTGCTAAAATAAACCTCATTTTAGTTGTTGATTCTTTTTTAAATACAGCCAGAATATTCATTCACATGGTCTAATAGCATCATCTTCTGAAGGTTACAACCATTTTATGATGGTATATACAAAGAAACAAGTTCAGCAAGAAATTCTCTGGAGGTTTGACTTACTTGAGTCTTTGTTGAAAGAAGTTAAGTACATATTACCCTTAAAAAATTAAATTCCCATGACTGTTCACATACCTGCATTAGTATTGCAAGAACAGGCTACTTCTGCTCACCTTCATTAAATTATTCACTGCATAGAAACCATGTAGCCAATAAATGTGATATGAATGTGCTTGCTCTAACATTTTTGGAGGAGACTTTATACAAATGCTTTAATTCTGAAGTGTCAAGATTCAATTCCCTTTTTGCCATAATCCAAGTTATCAAGGTTATGTTTTGCTTTTCTACTGCAAGCCCTTCCAACTTTTCAAAGCTCTCTAGCGAATGTAAGAGCAAGAACTGTCCCAGTCCCCTATTTTTCTTCTAATGTGTTAAAACCAGCAAAAGAAGCTTTTATTCAAACTTCCACTCTTTCCACCACGTTCTCACAGCTTTCAGGACCTGTGACAAGTTGCAAGGAACACAGCTCTCACGTAATTCTGTAGCAACAACTGAAAAGGTGTCTACCATACCTCTGTGAAAAAACATAGGCTACATGTAGCAAGAGAACTAACAGGATGACAGCTCTTGCTGGGCAGTATGATCAGAATTAGACATCAATTTTCTTTTAGGAAAGTTAAAAGATAGATCCCCTATATACTATCATGCTGATACGAACCAGTGAGACCTTGCTGATCGTGTCCAAGAAATCACATCTCTCCAGTAACAAAAATTACACAATTCTCCAAGAGCAAGATTAATCCCACAAGTTATGGGAGCTCTGCCTTTGTGGAACAGACAGAATCTGCTACACACACACAAAAAGGTACCTTTTGTTTTTGGTTTGTGTTCACACAGGGAAATGCTCTCCCTTATCCAAGAACTGAGAAAAACTGAATCAAATCTAAACTGCAAATATATAATCAATCTTGAAGAGTGGGCAACATGAGAGTACAGACCTGTAACTAATTAAAATGTTACATTTGAAGAAATTGTACATAGTCTAGAATGGTTGAAGCTATTTTGTTATACAACAGCTGGAAGAATGAATGATAGAAAGGCTGGAACAGGGGGTCCATCTCAGCTGCTTGCTACCTCTCAATGAATACTGAGATGAAGTTTCAGGAACTCGTATTGTCACTTTCTTACTGCATAACATTTCTTCCTAAAGCTGCACGAGCATCTCCTAGGTATTTAAATACCAATCAGCTTTTCTGAAGGTTCTAAAGTCTACTCTGGGATCTTAACTATTATGTCACTACATTTTATTAAAGCTAAATACACACTAGGAGGCACACACAGATTCTTCTTTAAATGTTTGATAGAAACAACTCCAGGAAAAGAAAAAGGAAAAATAAGAAAAACAACAACCTTTAGTTCTTGGTTCACATTTGCATCTATTTTTCAGCAAAGGTTTACCTTAAATCTCAGCCATCCAGGCCTGACCCTGTAGGTACATCTGCATCACCATGTCCAAGGGGCTCACAATCCAAAGGCAGTCTTCCTACAAGAAACAAACACAATAAAGTATGGGTAAGAACCATAAATGCACATCCCAGGATATGACAACAACTACAGAACTACCAGGCACAAAGGGGATGAACTGATTGACTGACTGCCAGGAACGAAGCAGGTTAGACCATATTGCTACCTTGCCCACTCATATGGATAAGATCATCACCACAAGCAACAGAACTCTTCAAAGCCCAGCTATTGATGCACTGTAGCCATACTCACAGAGAAAGAGAAGTCTTGTGGTTTCCTAGGAACTATGAGGCACTTGATCCCTCACGGCTACCAGAGTCTGACCCTTTAACATAAGACATTCTTGAACTACCAATTTCTTTGGAAATTCTGAACTTTCCCTTAACCATCTCACAGGAAGTAGTCTGTATTACATCTTTCAGTAAGGTCAAGCAGCACTAAAGAAAATAACAAAACTAGCAGCATCTACTAAAATACCCTCAAAATCTTTAATTTTAAGCATCAGTGGATGCAACTGAAAAAGTTCTCTTCCTAGAACCATAGCAATCAGGAGACAGACCTGTCCTAGTGGAGTTGACCTATAAAGCAAGTCCAGTTCTGCAGACAACACCTGCCACATGGCTTGACTTCTGATCCCACACCTTGAACCACAACTGGTTTTATTTTCTTTTTGGCAAATACAAAATATCTCTGGCTGTGCCTGTAACGTTAATTGCAGGGTGATTTAGCCCACATGGATACTCATGTTGATGAAGTATCCAAGATAGGGTGTTTCAAACTGGCTGAATTATCCTAGACCACAATGCCCTTAGAGATGCGAATCTCCTGGACTCATAAAAACTTACAGTAATCAACTACTCCAGGTCTGTACCACATGTAGTTGTTTCTTCCCAAAGAGCAGTGAGGAGTTCTCCAATGCAGACCTGAACTACGTGAAGCAGCCTGTGCTATTGCACAGATTATTGTCTCCCTTCTGTTATAGCTGGTAACTAAAATAACATTTTTACTCCTGGTCACCTCAGGCTCAGCTCACCTGCATATATGTCTAGGGTGCCAAATACACTGCTTTCACTTTCATAACTGCTTTATTCAACTCCTTATTTTAATCTATTAGGAGGTACAAAATGAAGTCATGATATCCTATGCGACTGGAGCAACAACTGTTGAGAGCGGTCAGGTCACTGCTCTGCTTCCACTGCAGCTGCTGAACATGTCAGACACTAATAACAGCATCTAGAGAAGAGGTCAAAACAAAAATAATTCATTGAATAGACAGATAAGACAGGAATTTTGCCTGAATTGGAAAAAATTCTTATTTTAGAAGACAAGCAAACCCGCAAACATAGACTACCTTAGAGTGCACAAGAACAGGTAAGGCAGCAGTTCAGTCTTCTCTCTACTGTTACACAGCTGTTCACACACTTGAACTAAGCCAGTTTTTAAGATCTACCCATATCTATCTCTGTATTTCAGGCAGGAAATGGAAAGTTCCAAGAATATGGTAAATGACATGCTATTGTTTTCGCATTCCCAATTTCCATTCACCTCAAATAAGCATTCCTGCACTTTGGAAGAGTAAATGAGTGGGCACTCACTTCAGTCTGGTAGGAAAGGTGAAGAAAAAAAGATGGTCAAGGGTTAGTTGGAAGAAAGATAAAACAGTTTTTCCACTATCACCTAATGCTCAGTTTCCAAAATCCTTCTTGCTACTTGACTTGTAGGGTTGCCTGATTACTTCTGCTGTTCCTACTTTCTTCCTCTTTATGTACCAATATCAAAAAAAAAAACAAAAAAAAAAAAACAAAACAAAACAAAACAAAACCAAAAACAGAAAAGGAAGGATTTGAAATCCAGCTATAGTTTAGGTCAGCTACTTCACAGATTTCCTGGAAGACACTGTGCTGTGGGAAGAGGGGACATTTTACTGCACAACACACATTAAACCTTGTGCACACTGCCACTGTCCCACCAGTACATTTCATTAATTTTTTTTTTTTTGGCAAATGTTACATTTATGTATTGGAACAAAAGAGAGAAGACCGTGGTGCTGCAGTTTTGAAGGCCTGCAGCTTTGAAGCCCATCAAAGTCTGTCCTTTTAAAAGAACCTTAAAATCTGGTGTGAGTTGAACTATCTTGACAGAGTTGTTTTGTTGGGGTTTTTTTAGATATGTTTGCCTATGTCACTATATTCTACACATCCTTGTTAGTGTCAGGAGTCTTACCAGAAGTTTTGGCAAGAAACTTCATGATGAGACAAACATAAGACCTAAGAAATACAGAGTTCCTACCAGGAAACATTTGAGATTGAAATGAAAATGTGAGAGCTGGCAATTGAATTCTAACCTTTTCAAGACTGACCTTGGCTGCAACATTTTGCCCTCTCTCTGCAGTTCCTCTGGGAAGGGCCTGGCAAGCCACTTGAACCGCATATCTGATAACCCCTGCATTTTGAGAGTTTAGAACAAAAGCAGGAGAAGACACTCCAAATATTAATTTTTGCCTATTTGATGGACTCGGCTTTATTACACAACAGATGGATCCTGGAATTAGTCAGTACATCATGAAGGAAAGACAGACATCAAAATATCATTTGGATACTTGATATTATGAACTAGAAAGAGGAACTAGATGGGTAATCATCTCTGCTTAGCCACTAAGATCTATCATTTTTGATCCAGGAGAATAATCAAACTTACATTTCTTCTATAAAAAATTCTTCTGGATGCAGAAAACATCAATATTTGGACTGACTTAACATCTGACAGCTGAATCAAGAAGGATGGTCACTATCTACACAGACATAGAGCTGCTACGCAAGAATCTGCAGGGGTCCATCAGGTTATTCACTAGGCTGGCTACAGGACACCTACAACAGCTTCTCTTCTTTAAGATAAGTGTCCTAGTTCTGGAGTTCTCACATGCACAACAGACTTTGAAGAGTTTCACTGAAACAAATTAAGGTGCGTCCCTCCAATCGGAAAAGGATAGGGAAAAAAATAAATTTTTAGGATGTTTTATTTGTTGCTTAATGACTTATATCACATCAGTTCTGCAGAGCTATTGCCTTCTCAGGCTCTTGCTCAACCCAATGAAGCCTGACACCATTTAGAGAGGTTTTGATAAAGCCCCATTCTGCAAAGCCTTGGTACATAGTAATTTTTTACAGAAAAAAAGAAAAAGCAGCTTGGAAAAACAGCAGTGCAAGAACTTTCCTGTGAAGCCAGGAATCCTCACAGACAGTTCAATTAAACCAGAGTCTAACACCTCCTTCACACTATCTCAACTGAGGTGTTATCCTTCTTAATGCTCCAGAGACATGTAACAAAACATACTGGGCAGGAGCCAAGTGCAAAGGAGATTTTCAGGCTGCTGGTTTTCCTTTTACTGTGTTCCCTCCCTCTTCCACCCCATCAAAAAGAAAGATGACACAAACTTTCATTGGTCCACATCTCTTGAACACTCAGAATATCACTTAAGAACGGGAAAATTCAGCTCTATGACTGCACTTACCATCTATATTGGTGTAAGCCTGTAAACTCTTAACATCCCATGTTCTTTCATGTTTTCAAGGCATTTCAGAAGAACTCTACACAAGACTAACAGGATACAGGCACTTTTGTTTGTAGTCAGTTCTCACAGAAATCATTCAGCAGCTCAAATCCACCCTATTGCTTTTTCCCCCACTATCTTAAATTGTCATTTGTGATGTAATCTGCTCCAGTCAGCAGGACTCTCCTTCAGTGCACTTCTCTCCCATTTCACCTCAGATAATACTTGTTGTAGTTTGACCATCTGCTCTAGTCCCCCTGCTCAATGATGTTTTCAGAAACAATCTGCTTTTGCACATTCCAGATATTTAAGGAAGTTATGTTTCTGTAGAACTGAAGACCTGCTGAGGAAAGAATCTCTACAAGTATCACGAGAGAATCATGCCTGACTACATTTCCCTCAGCACTCAAAAGTGAAGCCATTCACCTGGATTACCAGGTCAGTGCTCAGGAAGCTGACAACTGACACCTACTACTCTAAAAATAATAGGTGCATGTGCAATTCTCCCACCATGCCCTGAATAAGTACAGTGCACAAGTCAAGGAGGACTCCTGTAAATACACTGGCATATAGAAATATATCTGAACTAAAAAGTCATGGTATTGCAATGCAAGGTGAATGTTTGAGGTGCATGCTGGAACAACTGAATGTGCATATTCATGCTTACCACATTAAAGTATTGTCATTGATACTTGCCTAATATTCCTTAAGCAAGGAGAATTAAAAGGAGGAAGTTCAAAAAAGTCATTTAGCCAAGAAAGTCACAAGACACATGAATGTTAAGTTTTTTCCATAGTAACAGGCTACAGTTTCTCTTAGAATCTGGTTTCAAAGTTGATGAAACAGGATTCTGCGAGAAACTCTACACCACAGCACAGAAGCTCCCATCGTACACTGACCTCTAGTGTAATAAAGACTGAAGACATCAGAAGTCTCTTCAAATACTTAGAAAAATTATCAAGTTTTTTTTCCCAGCACTCTGAAGGGCATTTTCATGCAATAAAACAGACTGAAGTCAGATGGGCCTCCCAGGATTATTCCCAATTGTTTAACAAAACTGGAGCATGGGTAAAAGAAGCTACAGAACATAAATTGTTCTAAGGATGTGAAATTACTGCTGTGTTTACATAAGTAATTTACATCACAGCTGCATTTAATTACTTGGAACACCAGCTTAATTTAACACCTACATGTTCTGGATGTACAGATTTGTTTCCTGACTACAGTTTTACAAAGCTAAATTAAAAAAACATTTAAAATAGAAAAACACGGCTTGGGCAAGTCTTATACCAGAGAGATCCCAATTAGATTAGTCCAGATTCTGCATGAGACTTTCAAAGAGCATGTGGACTCAGACAGCACTTCCTGTAGCCAGCACTGAAGACAAGAAGCCTGCTGGAAATGCAATATAAAAATCTACGTGGCTCCTCGCTCCCTAATGACACAGGGCTCACAGAGGTAGGTGGGGGCAGCCTTTTAGCCCAGGCAGGCTGGGGTGAGAGAGTGGCTGGTTGGTTTGGATTAACAGCTTTTAAAAAGGAAAAAAACCCCATCCAACCAACCAACACCAAACAAAAAACACAAACAAAAAAATTAAGTTAGTTTCAAAAACTGCCAACTTAAAACCCAAACAAAAATAGACCCCCCCAACTTTTAATGTTAAAGAACCTGAATCTTGCTATCAGCTAACTATAGTTTTATGATAAGAACTATTTAATGAGAGCATAGCATATTCTAAGACAACAGGACAATTGAAATGGATGCCCAAATTATGTAGGTCTTGCATACCACTTCTGCCCACTCCCTATGCACCTGCCTCTGGACAACAAATCCCAGAGACATTCCCTTTACTTCAGACCATTTCTTACACCTTCTTTAAAAGCAGGGCATCATTCAGAATCCCAAGTGAAGTAATATTTTCAATGTGAGCAAGTTTTCCAGTGTCTGAAAAGCAGACCTATTTGGCTGTATTGGAACAAGAGCTTTTACATGCACTCTAGAGTAGAAACTCTTATAAATGAAAATATCTTTTGAACAAGATTTTAAAAAACTCAGAAACAATAAATTCAAAAAGAGCTAAGCACAGCATGAAAACAGCCATCATACCCTCAATGTTTGAAGGAAGTATTCAGAAATCATCTCAGAGATGGATGTTTGAAACTAAACTCAGATCAACTAAAAGGAGCTTCTTTACATTTGCAGTCCCAGAGTTAAGTCTGTGAAGATAACCTAGGAAGTAAGGGCTGAGTTTTTAATACTGGTTTCTAGCTGTTAGTACCAAAATTCAATAAACCCTTATCTGTGATGAAAACATCTGAAAGAATAGATTTACATTACTTAAAAAACCCACTAGTTAATTATGTGTTCAAACCTAAACAATTTCAGACCACTTCTGAAATACATGCAAGTCACTAGAAAGACAACTATGAATATCTGCCACTTGCCTTCTGCACAGCAGTGAGCTTTTTACCACCCCAACCATGAGTTCCGCCTCAACATCATTTGTAACCTGTATCTGGAAGTCTCATTTTTGGATATACTGTATCCTGCAATCTAAACCTGAGCCTCCCTTGTCAGACCAAGGTGATAGCACCAAGTATACAAGCTGTATTGAAGTACAGCGCCCTTCATGCAATTTGCTAAGCAGTCTAGAAGACAGAAGATTTCTAACTTCTGTCCCAGAATGCTACAGGTCAAATCTTACCCATAAGAATTCCTTTTCTTTTCTATATCACAGATATTTCATAGCCAAGAACTCTTACTCCAGCTATAGAATGGAGACAAACAGTAGCACTCAGGATTTACAAGGATAGCGGTCACCAAGTAAGGTCATTTCAGGCAGAGTTAGGAATAAGATTCGTGTTTTAATGTGAGATCCTGGTCTAAGCCACTCAGCCACCTTTTGTTTCCAATACAAGTAAACCAACTCAGCCACCTCCTTACCTCATATACAGTCCATACATGACTCAAACAAGGAACTACACTGAGAAATTCCTTATGCTAAACTCTAATTTCCATCCAGAAAACAGTTTGCCACCAACTAGGAAGGCATGATACCACTCCCCCAGTTCCAAAGGAGCAACAGTTAATGCACAGAGCACATCAGAGCTCTGAATAAGTGAGTGAAGTGTGTGAGTTCCAACAGCTTGCACAACAGATCCTTGCCATTGTATTTGACAGAATGTCTTTTTCCAACTGTTTTTTCTCTAAATTCTTGTATTTAATTCAATGCATGTGGTGGGGGGAATGACTTTGAGAACAGTGATGTGCATCAGTACACAGATGTTCCACATTTGTCATGTCACATGAACCTTGTGGCTAACACCCAACCCTTAAAAGTCTAAAAAGCCTCCCACATAAAAATCCACATGATGTATTTGTTTCTAGAAGAACATCAGACAAGATATTAGATTTCTAGAGACAGACTTCTCCAATACTGTCCTTCTTAAAAGAAAAAATCCAAACCAAAACACCTGGAAGAAGCTTTATTTTGTTTCAAGAAATAAAAGCAAAAAAAAAAACCACACACAAACAAAAACCAAACCAATCCAACCAACCAACCAACAACAACAACAACAAAACAGATAAAGAAATTAAGTCAAGTGGTAGCTTTACAAAATCTGTCAGAGCTAGGAGGAAGCTCTTCAAAATAAATTAACTGCAGTGTATTGTGTAAAGAAAATGCACAAATGTTATGTACGATCATGTCCAGAATATTTCTTGGCTAGCTCTTTTTCTAAGGAAACTTTAAAAGACAAGAGTGATGCAGACAGCTTCATAACCAGCACAGGGCTCCAAAATCTTCACTCAAAAAGTTTCCTAGTTTCTTTCTTCCCAAATGAATTCAAACAAAAAAAAAATAGAGCATAGAAACTGATGCCAGAATATATGACCTAAGCTCTGCCCTCAGACCCTTACTTTCAGCACTGCCTTCATAAGGAACATAGCTCAAAATGCTGTGCATCCAGAAATTTGTGTGCCCAGGATTGGTGAAATACTCCATTATAAATTTTGTATTAGGCCACTGATAAAGTGTCACACTGCAGATTGTGTGAGTTATCAGGCAACTGTGACCAACTGATTTTTTACTAAGTTGGCAATATAATACCATGTAATAATTTGTTTCAGACACTAACTCCTGGAGCTATCTTTATTAAAAGGCAGTAGGCCTTAAACAGAAATGTGCTGTAGTTGACAGATCGCTGTTTATCCAAAAATCCCATTTCTAAGGGAAAGTTACCTCAGGTTAACCATGAATTCCTCACGAAATACACCCAGCTTACACCTGAAGATCTACCATTATGACCAGTTCAGTATGTTTGGATTTTGGCATACACTAGAAAGCATCTATTAATTCATACATCATTATTTGCAAACAAGCAATAAATTCACGTAGTATAAATCTAAAGCCACTTCCTACCAGTTATTGCATGTGACAGACCTGAGGTCAGCACCCTATATAACAACACAAGAGAGAAGGTTTCAATTTCTTGCTGACAGAAGCTTGTGTGACCTTGGAGAAGTCACTGGGGTTGGTCTGTGGCTCCATGGCAATCTCAGCCAGCTGCTGGCTGCCAGATTCCCATTCCTCTCCCTTCCCTGCTCCACAACATTTGACCCTGCACTGACTCATTTCAGACCAGAAACCATAAAAATAATTCAATTGCTCTCTTACATATTAAACACATCTGACTCATTGCAGGGTTAGAAGAGCAGAGGGGTGCAAAGGGGGAAGCTGGTACATGTGGGTGAGAACATGGTAGCCAGCCCTCAGAACCCAGCTCCCAGTCCATCATTCAAGATAAAGGGAACTCTTCAATTTCACAGCAGTCTGGTGAGGATACATTACTAAAGGTTTAAAAAGCACTAAGATTCATGTTAAGTCACTGGAGCAATTTTTTAGATTATGTGCCTAAGGAAGGGAATTTTTCCACAGAATACCCATTTTGGGTAAGTCTTTGGCTTCCATCACCCAAATTTCTAAGTTCCCTAGGGACTTAGAGTCAGAGACTTAGTGAAGTAAAATAAAGCTTACAGAGGGATCCATGCTGATGCAGGAGACTTCAGGACAGGTCTCTGTTTTGCAGGAAGCTCCAGTACAAAGGACATAACAAGGAACAGGCACAGAAGGGGCCTTCCCTTCTACAAGTCTGGAGGCTCAACAAGATCACCATTTGCTGCTGTTTCTGTGATTCTTTCTGTATCTGGGTGTGGGGCATCACACAGCAGATTTATCTGAACAAGTACGAATCCTCATTCAGAAGTATGCATGATGCTTTATCTCAATTAGACAACATCTAGCCATAAAAAACAAACAAAAACCAAACAACAATAACAAAACAAAACCAAACAAACAAAAAACCAAAACACAAAAAAACCAAAAAGCCAAGACATCAGTACATTCTTAAAGCATTCAAAAGAGATGCTACAGCTTCCTGTGATCTCAGGAGTGCTGGCTGTATCTCTATTGCTGTTTTGGGGCTGGCTACCTCAAAGGTCAGGCAAGACAATCCATCAGGAAGTCCATCAGCTCCATGGCAGAACACGTCAGCTATCTCTGTGCTCCAACACCCATGTTCTGGGGAGCATTTTTTTCCTAGACTGGTACAACTGTTGTATTCTTCCTATTACTTCTGTTGGCACAGCTGTCTTAAGTGGGAGAATTAGATAGGATGTATGGGATCAGAACAGGTATGTGTTAATAGTACCAAAGCAGAACCAGAAAGATCACAGCAATGTTCACTTTATTACCACAATTAGAATACAGCAGAGAGAAAATATTTAGCAACATATATTATTATCTGGCAAAAACCTCACTGAACATTTAAAGGCTATTTTGAACAGATTATTAAAATGACCTGTTGGAAACACAGCTATATTAGTAAACAAATTCAGCACATACCTAACAATAAGTTTATTTCTTAAGGCATACTTTGTACAACTGCCATGTGTCTCCTCACACATATTTTAAACAATTAAGTAGTAGCACTTACCCATCTGCAAACCCTTAAGCAGCCTCTGGAGCCTTTAGTCTCCTTGTTTGTTTTATGAAATCACATCACAAACAATCCGGTCTTATTCATGAGCAAAGCTTTGGAAATTATACTCACTTAGTGGACTACATAATTATTGTAAAGATTATCTAGGCCTGTGGGATTTGTATAGTTCCTTGCTAACTGTCTGTGCCATTAAAAAGTTTATGTTGCTTAATAGTTTATTTATGGACTTAGGCTCTTTTGGTTTAAGGTAACTGTCTCAAATTATAGCTTAAGCCCAAGATCAGAACAAATTTGTGGTGTACTTCATTGTAGCCAACAGCAGTCTTGTTAGTCAGTAATATAGCCATGAACGCTGTATGTAGAATACAATAGTCTGAATTTACTGGAAGCAATGTCATTACCACACTGCCAGTTTTGCATAGAGAAGATATCTTTGCTGGCAGGCTATTGAATAAACAGAGGGAGGAAAAAGCAAGTATGATATGCAGATATTGCAGAGGAAAGTTATGCATGTTTATTACAACACAAGAAGCACTTGTGATAAGAATTTACGTTTTCGGAGTGAAGCAGTGTCTATGCTGACAAATTCAGTTTTGAAAACAGAAGCAAGTACCATGAGCCAGAACACCAGGCATGCTGGAAGAGCCATAGTTTGATTGCTTTGCATATCATTTAGCTGCTAGCAGCAAGAAGCTTCCCACAGAACAAGCGACAGAAAAACATCTTTGCCACATGTAACTCCTGGGAAAGCAGAGCTGTGATTCTCACAGCATGTTTACTGTGATCCCCACCTGGAGGCCTTATCTTTGCTGGCAAGCTCATCCAGCACTCCTCTCCTCCGCCACACGGCTGGGAAGACACCTCACCAAGCACAGACCTCCCTGCTTCACATGCTTGAGAAACTGCAGTGCAGAGACACCACCTCAGTCCTGCCCTGCACAGAGGGGTGCCCTCTCGCTTTTCCCCAGCTCCATGGAAATTCCTAACCTACCTGCTCAGGGTAGATGTTCTGTTTGCCCTTCAGCCAGCAGCAGGCGAGTGAATTTTCTGAAACATACGCAAGGGGCTAAAACACAAAGGTACATTTTATTTCTTTTTTTAATTGAATTTTGAACTACCATGTTCCACTTACAGAGTAAGGTGTTTTTTAAGGCTCCTAATAAGCCACTGAAGAGCTAAACACAGTGTAGAAAAGCAATTCCCTCTCAGCCAGATAAGCCACTATGATGAATGCAAAAGGGCAAGAATATCAATGAATGCAGAAAGTAACTATTTGCATCATCGCTGAAATTCATTTAAGTGCAGGTGAATTTCCCTACTTTCAGGCTACAAAAGGAGCAGGGAAAAAAAAAAACAAAAAAACCTACCAAAAACAAACAAAAAACCCCCTCCAAACAAACAACCCTCACAGCACAATATAAACAAACAGATAAAAACTTCAGGGTTTGCAGCAAATCTAGGAATCAAGTATTGTTTTCAATCTCTTCCTTGCAGTTTAGAGAGTATGTGCTGTAAAAACACCCACTTCATGTATCAGTCAACTGGCAAGCCCAAGTGTTCTGGGTTTTTGTTATCTGAGTGACTTCTAACCTGCACTTGCACAGCTCTGCTCAGCCAGATCTTGGGTAGAAATCTGGACTGTGCATGTCTACTGCTGAGAGTTACCTTTGAAATGGGCCAGTGGGCAACTAACAGAGGTGGGAATCTCTTGTGACAGAAACAGTGGCCAGAAATATGGACTATAGTTAGAGCTTCAGTCATGAGTTCAGAGGGCAAATCAGATTGCTTGAGCTCTCTTAGGCCCACTCACTCCTTAATCTGCAGCTTGAATTCCTTCCACATATCAAGTAGACATACTAAAATAAAAGCCAAGTACTAGCTGCATGAACTAGCTCATCCCCCAAATCCAATTTTAAAAAAGTGCTGCAATTGCCACATGTTCTAGGCAGCATGAGTGTGGGTATCCCAGTGATAAATAGTCTAAGTTCCACCCAGATCCCTGTATACAGGTTTCAGTGACTGTACGTTCAAATAACTTCAGCAACGTTGACTAAGATACACCTGGAAAAGAGAAGATTGCTTTTATATCTGCTAAGTAGCTGCCATTAATTTAAGTCACAGTAGTCCATCTTGACCTCATATCCTAACCTGTGTCAAATGAGACTTGCAGTCAATCACCTGTTCAACTGTTTATCTGAGCAGGAATGTTTTCAACTGTCCTAGTTAGAGCAGCAGGGACCAGTTCATCGCTGTGGCTGTGTGGGTGAAACCCAAACTGTGTATTCTACACTCTAAATGTCATTTCCCAGGAACTGTTAACAATAGACCATTTGCAGCAGCTGCCCCAGCACACCTGACCCCTCAGGCTATAAGCTGGCTGTTAAGAAGCCTGTGAGATAGGAGGATGTTCCTGTCCTCACACCAATGACTCAGGTGTGATGATGAGCACCTCCACACCCACCTGAGGGGTCATGTTGCTAATGGGCCACCAAGGATTCCAAAAATATCTCACCACTCACAATCACCCACTGTGGAACTCCCCACCCTAGGGGAGGTACTGAGCATTCCCACTCGAACCTGAGTGTATATAATCTTGGGGTCTTGGGACTTCTGGGCCCCCAGTCGTCAGATCCAGAGGATCAGAACCTTGGCCAGACTGTGACCACCACTCTCACTAACAGGTTTTCTTTTCCTTTCCTTTTACTTTGGACTCAGGGGGACCATGTGGGGCTCAGCACGAGGGCCAACGAACACCATTCTGTTTGTGCCCCAGGGTGCTGGGTTATACATCTGGGCTTTGTGGGTTAAAACCAACTGTTTGTCTGTATAATTGTATTTATTGTATTGTTGTTATTAAATTGTAACACTGACTTATAATCTCTTTTGAATTGGGTTAATTTCTCCTGCTGGTTTACCTTTAAACCAGCACATCAACATTCAAAATTTTCTCATAAACCTCCTAAAAACAGAGCACACTTTTAATTAAATAAATGCAAATCTTAGCTAAAATTAAATATAATCTTAGATTTAAATATTTTGTTATTTAATAGGCTCCTTTACAACTAAAATGAGACATCAGAGGTGGTTCCATTACAGTGTCTCTCAACTCCTTTGGCAGGGGCATCACTTATGTAGGACATGTTCTGAAAGGGCTGCAAAACCAAATTATAATGTTCTTAGTCTTGTTGAGTAGCAACACTTATGAAAGAGATATTTTATCAGCATGTAAACCAATGCCTTCTGGCAACCTAAAAGTAGTATGGAGCAGATTTCCACATATGCTTATTAGATTGTCTTCCAAGTTCTCAAAATGAATTTTTGAAATATTTCTTCAAAGACATTTGTATGTTTTGCTTTCATAAGAATAGCATTTTTTTCTATGAAAGACACATTTGATTGTGCAGCAGATTACAGTTCTTAACCACCTCTTCAAAATACTCCATACATTCAAGAATTCATTATCACAATGTAAATTGTATTTGATTTACTTAGATTCTCTCACTTCTGACTCATTTTGCAGCCATTTTATCTCCTTACTGTAACTTAAGGCTATGGCATTCAAAGTACATAAGTTTCAGTGTAACTATCAAGCACTCTAGAGAGTCCTTCCTTCAACCCAGAGCGCATTCCCCTTCTCCAAAACAAATCAGCTTTCATCAATTTTGATACTTTACTGTCTTCCTTAAATATATGAGAAATACTGAAAATCAGATGCATCAATTAATCTGTAGGATGTTTACAAACAAGACCTGGACCACATTTTACGTGAGAAACTGCTCAGTTTCCCTTTAAATTAGTCAGTCCAAAACCATAACGTATTCAGTGCTTTAAAAATGCTGAACTTCTGAGATGCCAAGAAGTGGAGCAACCACAACCGTTTGCTACAGGACTGAAGAGGAACAGACTTGCTACATTCAAGGACAGAAAGAGACAGAGTTGACAACAGTGTCACCGCTGAAATTCCAGTCCATCACAAACACCACTTACAGTTTTGAACTTGCCAACACTGGTGAAACGGATAACAGAGACAGGTGTCCATTTCTGCAGTTCAATAATTAAAAAAAAAAAAAAAAATCTTTAAAAAGACATTTCTACATACAATAATTGTCCAGTTTTGAACATCGAGTATTTCAAATTAGTCTGAAAGAGTTTTGTTTTTTTTTTACCCTCATTAGGCCTTTACATAAAGAAACAAAATTTGTTTGACTTCCTTCCAAACTCACACCACTGCCCTACTCTGGCAAAATTACGGAGTGGTGCAGAAACCAAAAAATGGCATATAAGATGTGTGTGCCTCTTTTTTTTTTTTTTTTTTTTTTTTTTTTTTTTTTTTTTTTTTTTTTGGCCTAAAAAGAAAGATTCTGAAAATATGGCTAAAGGAGAAGATTTGGTGGAGGTCAGGCAAAGGTTGAAGTGCTAAATGAGAATTAAAGCTGTGCAGACCCATAATAAAAAAGCAGCCCCTTAAAATATACCTGCTTTCCAGCAGCTCTTTCCCTAAAGCTAGCAAGTGATCACCTAATTAGGAATCCTATTTTCCTCCTCTTTTTTCCACAGGCATCTCTCCTGGTCAGGTTATTATGCATCATCCTAAAATGCACAAGCGCATCATCCAACTCCAACAGAAAACAAGTTATCTCAGCTGTTGGGACTATTTGGATCAACTGGATGTAGCCTGACTGTCTAGCAATGAAATCTTTGGAGCAGGTTATGGAGGAACACACAGCAAAAAATACTAAAGAAACCTCCCAAAGAACTGACTGATGACAGAAACAAGACCGTAAAATACAAAATAGAAACAGCTGAATATCGGAACAAAGATAAGTCACAGCTAACTACAGTCTCTAGAAAGGCCAAATTCAGACATGGAAGAAATACTGAACATTTATTTTCCTCAGACAAGGCAGAAAGACATGATTAATGCTGCACCATCGTTAACTAGTAGGTCATGCATTGTCCCATTTAGATTATCTCTTAACAATGTATTTAAGACACATTCCCTCTGTTTTGATTTATCTTCTGGACTTCAGCATCTTGTGACAGCACGGCAGAAAACAACTCTCTTATCAATGAAATTAATTTCAATAAAAATAATTGCAATAAATGTAAGAATTCCCAAAGTTTAAAAAAATATATTTTTCAAACAAAACAACATAATGAGGGATATATCGGATTCATGTGAATTTGTAAAAATGCTCTGTTACTGACAATGTTATGTTATGCTGGAGAACAAAGCAACTCTTACAGAACTATAATCATCTTCTGATCTGCAACACCTCAAAGCATCTCAAGCTTCCTCAACAACAACTGAGACAGCTCTCTTCACTGAGCAATTATGGAACAAGACTAAAGACTTACCTATACACGACAATGAGAGCTGTAGTCAAAAACCTTCCCCAAGGTCTTGGAAATTGATAGTACTATGTAAGAAAGAAACAGAAACAAGGCAAAGGCAGTCGACAAGATGAAGCAAGACTCTGAAGAGCCTAAGACAATTGGAACATAAGAGTGATTCTTATGAATCAGCTGCACACACAAATAAATACTTGTTCTAAACAACAGCACTCAATACAGAAGATATTAAGAGGAATTGAAAAAACCACAACAAACAAACAAAACCAAATCAAACCAAACCAAAAACCACCAAAAAACCAAAACATAAAACACAATACTCAGGTTGCCATGAACAACCAAATAATATCAGATTCTTGTGCTCAAAGATCAAAGTAGGCATATTACTTAAATAGAATGAATCAAATAGATGGTGCAATTAACACTGGAAAAAATATAAAGTAGTATTTTTCAGCATAATCTGAATAGTCCCAACTAAGTTCTAGCAGCACATTTCAGGATAAGGGTCCTCCATGTCACATCTATTAAGTTAAATATGTCGGTGGTGTGAGACACCAAAAATAGCACTTAAACAACAGAATGTAGTAAGCAATACTCAGCTAACAAACCCTGCAGTGAGGGCACCTGTTAACAATTAACACAGGAAAATCTCTGAACAGCATGGACTTTGCTATGGAGATATTAACTTTGAATCTAAATCTCAGAGCTGAATTATGCAGTATTTTGGATAATAAGATCACCTGACAATAGTGTTTAAAAACAAAAAAAAGTCTAAATAGAATCTTTTCAGGACATTCCTCAAAAGGAAACAAGTGAAGAGGTTAATTTATACAAGTCAAGTTCAAGTCAAGCAGTTTACTCTGCTCATTGCCAGATGGCTCCAAAATGTATTTCATCTACCTGTAATGCAGAACACCCTCTCACATCTGGAGCTTCCACAGCCACAAGTCTCCCCTTAGCACACAGGATGTGCATCTACTGCCAGAATGAAGTGAGAAATCAAATAGTTTGGTTTTGGTGGTTTGTTGTTGGGGGTTTATTTCCTTCAACACAATACTTCAATTCAATACTTTATAATGAGCAAAAGTTTTGTTAAGATGAAAAAGAAAATAGGGCCTTTTTTTGTTTTGGTTAAATGTATCTATGAATTAGCCTGGAGAATATACCGATAGCACAGCACAGCCTCCTCTAAAACACTGGGGCAATTCAACACCTGCAGCAGCAAATAGAGCCAGGTGTCCTTTCTAAAGGAATTTCAGCACTAATCTGGAGATCTTGGTCTGGGAGGTCATGTCTTTGGGCACAAGACTCCTGTACTGTGAGATAGGTGTGCAGGGCAGTCAGCTTACCAAGCTGCACCTGGGATGCCACAAAGTTAGCAGGCAGAAGTAATACTTTTGTTAAACTTAACTGGGAGTTCTTTGGAAGCCACTTTGTTTCAAGCCAATCTTTTTAACTGACCAGCTTTTACCCTGTATTAAAGTGTTTTTGAGACGTTAAAAAATTCTGGGGTTTATGCAGGTTGTCATAACTCCTTTGTGGCCAAACATGCATTGGTGGCACTATTGAGCAGTTACAGAAAAGGCTAGAAATCAGATCATTGCTGGGAATGTTTCCAAGCAGACACTTGCATTCTCAAATAAGAAACTTATCTTCCTTGTGCCAAAGTAAATCCCCAGTTGAAAAACTAGGTGAAAAAGCATTCACTGACAATCACAAGCCAAAGCGATCAGGTTCAATAGCATGTATTTCTCTCTAGTAGACTTTTAAGTACTCAGCTCAAGTTCAACAAAGCTTAACAAAGATTTCCAAAACTTCCTATGTTGTGTGCATTGACCCATGTGTAGTTATTTCAAATCTCCTCACTCCCCTAGCATTTCTTCCCTGTTCTCTTTAATTTACTCCACCAGTACAGAAGAGACATGCTGTCACCATGACTGTTCTAACTCCAAAATGCAGCAACTCATGCTGTCTTTAAAAGATGCTGGATGCTCTCATAGCATTTTTACAATCTGATGAACAAGTAAAGCATCTGCGATTTTAGATTAATAACAGTCATACACAGTTACAATCCAACAGAGCCAAGCAACACTGTGCAACTGCAATTGTTTTAGGCCTTTCCCAGCTGCGACCTTTTCCTGGGAAGTGTACACTTCCTTTAAACAAAAAACTTGTAAAAACACAGTGTGGAATAGGAGCTACAAATACAAAGAAAAAAAATCCAATTCCAGCATTTTAAGCTTCAAATAAACACTGGTTCAGTATACCATTTGAAAGCTTTAATTTGTCAAATCAGAACTGAAAAGTGTAATCAGAAAACTCATGATTATAAATGGATCCATGTTACACAAAATGAACTTTGGAGAGCACATATTTTTTGTCCAGTCTGATGCTGTTCCCACTGCACCAGCTCCCGCACACACTGGAGGTCTGAGACCTTTCTTGGTTCACTAACAGTAGAAACTGATATGCTAACCCAACAACCAAAACCTGAGATAAAGCTGTAGGAGTGGACCAGAGCCACCCCAGAATAATCAGCACATGCATACAGTTGGGAGCAAAAAGAAAACAGGGAAATAGGAGGAGTAGAGAGCTGTTAAGAGCCATAAAATTTCATCCCCAAAATGGCATTATTACAAAGCCACAGACATAAAAGGGTTGTCCCAAAAACTGTAATACATATTTCAAAGCTCATTAAAATTGTCTCTAAAACAAAGTTTTCAGAGTAGGGTTTCAGTGGGAGAAGGGGAACCATTTCTCTAGATTACCCTGTAAAGTCTTCCCTTTCTTGAGGTGAGTTCTGAGGCTCCACAGAGTAACCTCACTATCCTTTGCACAGAATATTCGATAATACTGTAAATAGCATTTACAATAAAAGGCTACAAACTGAACAGCTGTTGGGACATAAACCATAACTGAGAGGACAGCCAACACTGAGGCTACTGCAAGGGAAAAGCCCCAAAGCCCGAGAAAGCCGAAATGCAAGCCATGATTTCCAGAAGCAAGGGAGCAAGCCGAGGGTAGCGCACCAGGAGGATGCTGCTAGGGCTGGATTCCAGAAGCCTTGGTGTGTGCAGCATGAGACTGTTTGTAAGAAGCATGAATTTCTTTTGTGCACACCCTTCCAGTACAGAAAGTTATGCCTGACCAGAAAAGAAAGTTAATTTGGCCTTGTTTAGCAAATTCTTAAAACTCTGCCAAAGCATTGTTCAGATGGCACAAGACATAACTCCTGGCAAGTTGCTGCTCTCAGAAATTACAGACTCTCAATGAGTTGTTTAACCTCTTTGTTACTTTCAGGTTGTAGAAAGAGCAATGGCTACATAGGTAGAGTGTAAAGGCAAGAATTGTTCAGGGTTGGGGAAATTAGACTCTAGACACATCATGACAGATGTCCTGCCTTAAATAGCAACAGTAACGTTCCACTACTTGAGAACCCAGCTATCATTCCAAAATAGTAGAAAGTATAAAACATTAACAAAGATGATATGATAAGTCTATTTCAAACAAGGAGCCTGCACAACAAAGGGAAAAAAAAAAATCACTTTTATCACTGCTAGCTTAGGTGATTTGCTACATCCTCACCCGTTGTTCCTTCTTTTTTTGTTAAAAAAAAAAAAAGTCTTGTGTAATTTGAGTTCTACTCTTGATAGTGTATTTGAAAGGAACAAAAATTAAGGATGCGGTTCTCAGTTAGAAAAGAGAGTTTCACTTCACGCAGTCTGAAAAACTGATCATGAGATCAAATGACCAAATCCAGAATAGAGATTTAAAAAAAAAAAAAAAAAAAAAAAAGAGAGGTTGAGAAGACCAGGTCATAAAGAAAGAGACTAACAAAGAAAAATGCTCAGTACAGTCTCAGGGAAATCATATAAGTAATTTTTCAAGTCACCTGAACCTTAAGTTCCCAGCCTGTAGTACACATATCACATACTACAGTAAGTAGTATGTGATCAAGTCATAGTACACATATCACATACTACAGTAAGTAGTATGTGATCAAGTCATAGTACACATATCACATACTACAGTAAGTAGTATGTGATCAAGTCATGTTGACATTCCCATAAGTGTTGCCAAGGAGTGCACACAAGCACATGTATGCATATATGTGTGTGTGTGTGTGTGTGTGCACTGAGACATTGCCACCAGCAAAGGCAATTTCAAGTGCATCAGCTTCAGAAACCCAACAAAGCAACTCATCCAACACATTGCTGTATTTAACACAGGGATCATGTTCAGTTGCTGCAACTGTCATACTTAGAGACTTAAGGGGGTAAAAATAATTGAGCAATAAAGATGGTCTTAGGCTTGTAGGCATTTGACAAGCATCCAAGCCCCAGTAGCATGCACAGTGAATAGAAGTGACTGGAAATATGTGAGCAAGTGATCTTCTGTTTATCAAAAGAGGAGCGTTTCTTAGAGCAGCTCTCCAGAGGTCACACCAAAAAACACTAGAACATTCTGAACATTTAATACACAAAACTAATGACTGTTTTACAAGCGTTAGAAGTTTTCCACAATAAGAATTTGTGGTTTCCTATGCAAGGAAGAATGCCAGTTCATACCAACATGTTCAGGGAAAAAGTTTTTTTTCAGGGCTTCCTTAAGAAACTAACCTCTGTAACACCACGATTACTTGCTTTGTTTCAGAAGTGACTGAAATGATTATAAGTTCCCATATTGGTCTTTGCATAAGAAACATTTAATGAAGTAACATTTGTTTTATTGGAAGGACACTGTCTGCTATTGCATCATGAAAGCATATTTGTACGTTACTCTAGGAATCTCACAAGTCATTATAATTCTTGAAGACGGTAATTAAGGTGTTCCCTCTTTATTGCACTTGGAAAGATCTTTCAGCTGAACTTCAGCACAAAACTACTCTGGTTCTCGGGTTCATTACTTCACACAATATACAGGCCTTTTGGGGTTTTGCTTTTGATTTCAGCAGCTCCTTGCTGGCAAGCACCTCCTGGGAGTCCAGAAAGAGCACGTCCAACCAATTACTGCTTTAAATATTTCTTTTAAAATGCTACTAGGTCCTCTAACAGTAGGTCAGATAAAACAAAATCACTGGTAACTTCTTTTTTGCAGCTCCCTATCTCTGTACTGTAAGGCAGATTAGATTCCCAAACCAGGGCATGGAAATTTATATCTCACCTGGAATGTTTCATCTGCCATCTCCCTGCCCACATAAATCCCTTCAAGTTGTCTGTGGCTGTACTATCCCAGCAGGGTACACCACACAGCGCATTTCAGACATGAAGTTTACTACAGAAGCATAAGCTGAGCATTCCCCTCTTAAACCACAAATTTAAGAACCTAAAATGCATCTCTTGCAGTAGTTAGCTATGCTAGAGTTTGCTTTTATTTATGTAAGTCCTAGCAAGTTGTTTAGCTACATTCAGTGACACTTAAATTCAAAGTTCATTTTATTCAACGTAATTTAATTTCAAGCTAAAAGAATTAAACTTGCATTCCATACCAGGAATCCATATAAACAACTCGGTTCCATACACCAGGTTTTTGCTTGCAGTAGGAAGCCAGAACAATGTTGTTGCCAACCCACAAAAACAATACAAAAAGAGGCATTTGCATGCAAGTTGTCAAGTCAGGCATGCACCAAATATTATGGAGACAAGACAAAAGAGTGTATTTCAGGAGAAACAAATCCTTTGTCTGTCAACTATTAGCACTCTACAGTATAACAGGAAGGAAGAGGACAGGCAGAGCATTCAGAAGAGGTTTGGTGCAATCCCACGGTCAGGGTGTTTATAGAGTTCTGGTGAGTCTTTACTCTCTGATCTTTGCAAGGGTCAAGTTCTGCACAAACTCCTTTGAAGTAATATTTGTCACAGCATATGCTTTAAACCACAAATGACAAAACACTGACTAAAAGGGATGCTAAGCAAGTTTGCGGACGACACAAAATTGGGAGGAGCTGTTGACTCCCTCAAAGGCAGGGACACCCTGCAGAGAGATCTTGACAAATTAAAGGACTGGGCAATCACCAATCGTATGAAGTTCAACAGGGGGAAGTGCTGGATTCTGCACCTGGAGTGGGGAAACCCTGGATGTATTTACAGACTGGGGAATGAGATGGTGGAGAGCAGCGCTGTGCAAAGGGGCCTGGGGGTCCTGGTCAATGGCAAGTTGAATATGAGTCAGCAGTGTCCTGGCAGCCAGGAGGGCCAACTGTGTCCGGGGGGGGCATCAGGCAAGGCATTGCCAGCTGGTTCAGGGAGGGGACTGTCCCACTCTGCTCTGCACTTGGGCGGCCTCACCTCGAATATTGTGTGCAGTTTTGGGCACCACAATACAAAAAAGACATAAAGCCATTAGAGAACATCCAAAGGAGGGTAACAAAGATGGTGAAGGGAAGCTGAATGAGGAGTGGTTGAGGTCACTTGGCCTGCTCAGCTTGGAGGAGGCTGAGGGGAGACTTCATTGCAGTTACAATTTCCTTGTGAGGGGAAGAGGAGGGGCAGGCACTGATCTCTTCTCTGGGGTGACCAGTGGCAGGACCTGAGGGAATGGCCTGAAGTTGTGTCAGGGGAGGTGTAGGTTGGATATTAGAAAGAGGTTCTTCGCTTAGAGGGTGGTTGGGTGCTGGAACAGGGTCCCCAGGGAAGTGGTCACAGCACCAAGCCTGACAGAGTTCAAGAGGTGTTTGGATGATACTCTCAGGCATGTGGTGTGATTCTTGGGGAGGGTCCTGGGCAGGGCCAGGAGCTGGACTCGATGATCCCTGTGGGTCCCTTCCAACTTGGTGTATTCTGTGATTCTGTAAAGTACTTTAAGCCTAAAGCCAACAGTGTGATCTAAGTAGGAATACCTAAGCTAAGTAGTTTTGTGGAGTAAGGTGGAAGAAGAAACAGCTACTTTTTAGCAATTAACACCTAAATACTGATTACAGATGAAAGCTCAGCCTCATGTGCAGCACACAAACAAGGCAAAGCATCCAGAACACAAGAAGCTACAACAGGCAGCCCTAACAACAAAGCCCAACTAAGCCAGATCCTTACAGATATGATCTCAGTAAATATGTTCTGTTTTCTTTTTGCAATTTTGTTTATTATTGCAACTTTTGCATAAGTAACCTTCTTTCAAACCCTCGAATCTTTCCAGTGATAGAGACGATTTTGTGTAAGTAGGCTCTGGGAGCCATGCACATGACTGATAAGCTACATACAGGGCAGAGACCTGAGTCACACAACCTGTGAGATAACAGGCACCCAAACTGACCAGCGAAGAGCTGCAATGACCACCCCAGAGGAAAACAACTTAAAGTGCCAAAGTTAAAGATCATAACCCACATAACATATAAACTTGTGGCTTAAGGAAGCAGCTTTACCTGCCCCTGCTCTACTTCTGTCTTTAAATTAACACATACTTTAATTTTTAGTCTCATAGAGCAGTGGAAGAATCAGTGAAGCGAGGCATGCACAGCAGCACTTACCACTAGCTGAGCAAAGGAAATCATTAACAACAGCAAAAGAAAACAAAGGTAGAAGGGATTAATTCAAGTTACATTTTCAGAACAGCAATCTTCCTGCTGCTGGAAATGCTGCTCTCCTGTGCAATCAACAAGGTCTACTCCTCCACTAAGCCTTACAGTTGTCAGCTTTCCTGGGGTTGGAAGGTATTACATAGACAGACATGTCTTTAAATTGGCTGGGAAGCCAATTTAAGTTCAGAGGAAACTTTAAAATAAATATTTTCCCCTGTAGAGGATGGAGCAAATTTAAGCCAAGTTAAAAACATTGGCAGAATCTTTCATTTAAAAAAAAAAAAAACAACAAACCAAACAAAAAAAAAAGCCACCTAACAAAAAGCTTTCTCAAATGTTCTATTTATATGCCTTTCCAACACATCCACCAACTTCCTTAAGAACTGTTTTT
The DNA here is from genome assembly GCF_003945595.2 of Pipra filicauda. Classification (NCBI taxonomy): domain Eukaryota; kingdom Metazoa; phylum Chordata; class Aves; order Passeriformes; family Pipridae; genus Pipra; species Pipra filicauda. Next base: position 3,525,289 of record NW_024104310.1, read on the forward strand.
GGAGGTGGGTGAGAGGGTAACCCCTTCTTTTTCTCCCCTATTATTTTAAACAAGTTTAAGTAATTTAATGCTGTTTTGAAGTCTTATCACTTCACTTCCACCACCTTCTATGTGAATGACATATTTCTTTCTCCTAAAGCCTTTAATAATTGAACACTGCTTACTATCAGATATTGTCTGCCTCTTCTGTTCAAATGAGGACAAACCAACACCTCCTTATTTTCTTCTCAAAATCCACTTCTCCCAACATCCTCTAAGTCCGTTGCCTAAATTCACAACAAAGGGCTTTATGAATTAATCAGCAGCACTTAAAAAAAAAATTAAGATGCTCTCCCTAACCTTCTCTATGACAGAAGTTTCCCCTCTATTCACCTCTATTCACCATGGCCTCAGTAACACACTCAGTTGTCTTCCTCTGTTTTTGAAGCATGGACAGTCTGCTGTTCTGGATGAGAACCCCTGTTACTTGTTTTCTAAAGAACTGTTCATGCAGTTATTAAATCCAGAACACACATTCATTTCTACATTTTCTGTATTAACTACACATTTTAATCAAATATCTGTGACTACTCAGCTAACATAACTATGTCTCCAATATGATCACTTCAATTATAGGCCTGTATTTCTGCTATGATTACAGACAAAACCGACGTAGCGCTCCAACACTGACTTTGAAAAATTAATTTTCCAGAAGACAAGTGCAAGCACCTAGCCAAAGATAGTGTTCCAACTTCTTTAAAGTCACTAGCATTAGAATGGAAAAGTTCAAACTTTCAACTATTTGGAGATACGAAAAACAGATCCTGAAATATGCTACCTAAAACCAAGAGACTTCTTTTTATGTTTTTGCTTTTGTTTTTACAGGCCAACCCTCTATTATTAAGCCAGAGTCATCCTAGCATAATTGAGGTAGTGTTGATGTTTAACATGAACATGAAAGATACAACTAGCAAGGACAGAGTAGGCCTGGTGAAAGAAGAGGGGGGAAAAAAGGGTAGGAAAAAAAGAAATATATTTACAGTCACCTGAAAATTTTCTCTCTAAGTAATAGGGTTCTCAGGCCAGTTACAATGGGTAACTTGGACCCTGGAGCAGCCTTTTCTGCTATCAAAATCAAGAATGCAGAAGTCATTCTCTTCCAGTCTCCTTTACCATGAAATGAATAACACAACCATGAAAAATCAAATTTACATTCTTGATTTACAAACTGTATTATAAATATAATTTCAAGAAAACACCTGATTTATCCCCTTTTATGGGAGTATGGAAAACTAGTTGATGAAACCACCTCAAGCCTCTGAAAACTTGCCTTACCACTATCTTTAAAATCTCTTGCAGCAACCAAGGATATGCTCCTCCTCATCCAAAGTTTCAAATTGACATTGTAGAAAAGGTTAAGTGGTTAGAACAGTAACTTTAGTCATTAACAGAATTATCTCCTTTTTCCAAAGGTGCTTGAATTTACTCTCAGTTTTAACTTCTGTATCTCCAGGCAGATAGCTACGGATTCAGTGCTGCAGGAAAGAGGAGTTCAGTCACCGAAATAATTTTCCAGATACTTCCTATCACTTTCATGGCAGGGACAGAAGGCTGGAAGGAAAAATCCATAAGGCAGGTCTCAGCCTGTGTTTCCTCACCTGGACTGAGCACCCACTGCAGATACAAGGCACTGCAGAGTCCCTGTCCTTTCCTTGACATCCAATCTGAGCAGTGCTGCCACTGAAACAAAAGTTTCCAGAATCAGCAAACAAAAGGGTTGGCTGACAAGAGAGCACAGGATGCCTTGTTAAATGGAACATTGTTCAGAGCAGTGGGGAAACAAAGGAGATGTTGACAGGGCTTTAAGAGACACCTTTTAGTACTCCAGTTCTTTTGGATTAGTTACTACCACAGGCTGCAAATGCACATACGTATCTAAACACAATTGTATTCCATATTTGTTTCAAATCTATGAAAAATAAAGATTTTCATGCAATCTGTTCAACTAGTGATGAAGAAAACATCTAAGAACTTTGATGTAGTAAGAACGGTCTACTTTTCTTCAAAGTCTATTAAAAGCAGGAGAGGAGCTCACAGCACCTAGCACTTAACAAGAATTTTATCTCCACTAATACTTAACACCAGAGAAACAAATGCAGCTACAGTTGCCTGTATTAAGCAGCTGGCAAGCTCAGAGATGGAAAAGTTGCGGAACAGCTGGGGAATGCAAGACCCTTTTGAACAGGCTGCTATATGATCCAAAATAATGGTACATGTTTACACACAACACAATGGCAGCAACAGCCAAATGCAGGTCTGGTGAATGGACTACAGCTGCTCCTTCCATCCAACAAGGCACAGCAAGCAGATACAAAGGAGTTCATATTCGGAAAATATGGCTTTCGTCTTAAAAAGGCAGCAGTCTGATTTCCAGAATAGACAGCTGGCTCTCCAACTGGACTAAACTGTAAAAGATTCTGCATTACAAGTTACCCCCTAAAACAAGTCTGGATTAGGGTCACAGAGCTTTCCAAACTGCTGCTACTTTACTACCAACAGTTTCCAACAATGTGTTACTCAGACTAACAGGTTGCCATCTAACACATAAAACATCTTGTCTCGTGACAGTATTTTCCAGCTAGCGTCAGGAAGACAGCCATTCACAAACTCCTAATATAGACACTGACTACACAGAAGTTAGCTATCCACTTTGGAGAAAGATGTTCAGTATGCTGGAAAGGAGGGTTTGAATAAACATGGACTATTTTACAGTTTTTTTACGCTAGTGTTACACATTGGTGTAAAAGTTGGCACCTGAAAACAACACCTTCCACTGCTCACACCTAGACAGAGGGATAGTCCTTATTTGCTGCTGCTTATGCAATAACTGATAACATATTGCAAAGAGGACTCTCTTGTTTCACAACTGTCATCTGAAGACAACATAATTTTGTAAGTGACCTTGTACAAAAATTGCATCACCTTATTTCAAGCCATCTTCCCAGTTTTCAAGTCTCAGAAGCACAGTATCAGCAGTACCACCTGTTTTGCTCAAGACAAACCATGATTAAATAGTACTAAGGAACTGGCTACTACTTTATATTGTAACCATGCCACTCCTAATTATACCAGGCACCAAAACAGAGTTAGTAATGAAATGTTTCAACTCACTGCATCTTGATTAAAAACAGTGTAACTCAAAACGCAGGGTTTTTGACAGAGAAAAGGAGACAGCATGGAAAGATCTAGTCTTCTACCTCCTCTGCATGTAGCCATTAATGTTACAATCCCAGTTAAGAGCTACTCAGAATGTGATAGTTAAAACTGGACAAAGACAGCTGTCATAGCAACAATAATAGATGCAGACACAATTTTAAACCTCTGTTGCTTTTACAAAGAAAAATACCACTAATAGTCATCATAGAAAGCAGGATTTTGAAAGATGGGTTGTAAGACACTGTCTTGTAATTAACGGGACTCTGCCAATGGCAAACATCTCTCAGCACACCTAAGCAACAAAATGCCACATCTGTACACTTCAATTTCAGGCTTCTGATAAAGACTTTTTAGCTAAATTCTTCTATGACTTAAGCCATATTTCTAAGAAATTCCCCATAAGAATGGATGAATAAAAAACCAAAGTAAGTAGAGCCTTGAGTCACACTTCCAGAAAAGATGCTTCTTTTCCCAAAATAGTACTGTGCTAAATACCCTTCCTGCAAAGCAGTGATAGGCATGCTACCCTTCAACCCTACCATCTGTAAAGGTAAGAACACAGATTTGCTCTTCCAGCTGCACTGACACTGCACTTGCTAGGAGCTGCTGCAAAGTGCTGCCCTGTTGTGGCAGTGGGAGCAATGGCTTGTATCCCTGAGGGATCTCAATGAGCTCAATGAGAGCCCCATCTGCATCAGGAGCCTTTTCTCCTGAATTTCAAACCAGTTCTCCTGCCCAGATTTATCCAGTTTTAGGCACATCCCACTACTTTAGTGTCTCTAAAGTCTTGTTCTCAAAAAAAAGTAAAAATGGAAGCTCAAAACGTTGCACGATGTTGGAATGAGTAATGACACCAGTGAAGCTTAGCACAGTTCAGCAAACAGATGATTTTTAACACTTACAGGTAATGCACTGACAGTCAATCTACATGAGCAAGTGACATGTGATTGACCTGGATGATCCATAAGCTGCACTGAACCTCTCCCAAATTACTCTCCATACTTACCGTAGTAGATTACTCTTTCTACCAAACTCACAATAACAACCAAAAGTGAAACCCAAATTTTAAAACCCACAGAAGAGCCAAAGAACTCTAGTTCCTTATCAATTAGTCTCCACTGAACTAATTACTGCTTTAAAGGAGAAGGCATCCATCTCAAAATTCCAATGCTGTACTTAGCAGGTACAGACAAAAATCCTTCTTTTGTTTCGCTCCCCTTCTTTGTAGCCACATCATATATTGTAGTTTATTTTCAATTAAAAGACCTATCAGGGTTTCTGTGTGTGCATGAATGGAAGGGCAAGTTTCCATCTTTCTGAGAAGTTCTTTTTAACGAGTGTTTTACATGTGGATATAAACTCAGCTCTTTCACAAAACACTTACCACTATCAATTTCCACAAAGAAACTAAGAAAACAAATCTTTTAATAGCTCATTCCTGATCTTGCTCTGAACTGCACACAGATAAGGTTGTTTTAGAAATTGTTAGGAGGTACATCTACACCAAAGTGTACTTGCCATAACGAAGATTTCCCTACCACGTAGATCTGACAGCCATGTCCCAACAGGCTCCAGATCGTTCATACACATACCAAGTATATTTCAAAGCAGACTTGCTTTAAGCAAGATTAAATACCTGTTCAGTTTGAACTGTCCCAGTGCCAGGATAAACTACACTAAACTAGTTCAGACAGTTATCCCGCTGGGCACCAATGGCCTTTGAAACTCCCAGTACCCCAGAATCTGCTGCTTCTGGGAATTATGCCAGGAGCACTGGGATAGCTCTCCGCAGAGGACATTACAAATTAAATATTTTAGAAGTGTGCTTATGTTTACATGGAGCAAGGCTGCAACAGTTCAGCATATGAGTCAGCATGGTTTGCATCCACACAGAACTGTGCAGTGCAGTTGGGAACTATAAATTTTCTAGGGAAACAAAGAGTGTGAAATGACTCCCCCAGGGGAATACAGTCAGGCCACACCTAGCAGGAGCTAACACTCACCTGAAGACAGGAATTTTATACAGAGCTTTACTGCTAAAAACCCATGACTTTCCTATGGCGACTGGACTGCAGAAGTTTCTACCCAGGATAGACACTTTGGTCCTGCCTGTATCAGAGAGGTTAGTAATGATATCATGGACAGATAAACTTACAGGCACGCACATCCATGCTAGGATGCTACACCTCTTCAAGTGTTATAATTAACAGTCAACTACTTTAAAGTGAAAGCTGAAGCATATTTCCTACCAGGATAGCAAAGCAAATTTCAACTGCATCTCAGGACCATAATATCCAACAAAGTCTTCAGACAGGTAAACAAAGCAGAACTGAAACAGGATAAACTACTCTAGTGCATCTCACCATGCTGTTACCTATGGCCAGATGCATTTAGGGACCAGGCCAACATCCTTTTATTGAGGCCTCAGGAGGCAAAGCAAAACAGGATGACATATCAAGCCTCTGAATGTTCCACCAGGGAAGAACATTTCATGGCAGGAACAGCTGTCAGGCCTGTGTTTCAAGAGTTGAGCACATTACCACTATTCCTTCCCTGTCTCCACAACAGGCACTTCTGCCTCATGAATGCTTGAAAATGACCATAAAAAAACCAAGACTATTTCTCTGAAAACCCAGCTGGACTTCTGTCACTGCTGGTTACACAGGGCATTCCACAGAGCCAGAGGACAGCACATCCTCATCTTGAACTGCACTCTCGCGTCAGAGGTAACAACACCACAATGCAGTAACTCTGAACACATAAACCTCTGTTGTCATAAACCTCACTAGCCACGTGAATCAGTCAACAGAGGGTTCGATTTTCTGGTGGCTTTTGTTTTCCTTTTGAACAAAAGAGATTAAGATATTACAGGTCGAGAACATTTTTCAGTATGACACAGTTTGGTTCATTCTTAAAGAAACACACTTGCCCATGATAATAACCGATAAAAATATGTTCAGAACATATTCCATATCAGAAGAACTGTTCACACACGCAGAAGAACTAGGTACCTAGCACGACAGGAGTACCGTCTTTCAGCACATGAGATACTATCTGAGCTAAGATCAGTCTATGATGACGCCAACAACTGTTGAAGACCTAGAACAATATCAGAACTAAATGAATAATGTTCACTTCCTATTTTCATTCCCAGGCTTCATGCTGCTGCCCCCTGCCAAGTAATAAACTCGACTACACTCAGACTTTGAAAGACCATTTAAGTCTCTCTTAAAAGAGTCATAATCCACGATCACATGCAGACTTCAAGAAGTTAATGGTAGAATAGGATGCAAAGGAGTCATTAAATAGACAGTTCTCCAGCACTGGGTATCCATCCTCTATGTAATACCCTACAAGCACTGCACTTGCAACTATTTAGAATACCCTACTCATTTTTCTCCTATTCATCACAATACTTCATTGTTTTCCCCCTTTTTTAAACACATTATTGTTTTCTGGAGTTTGGGAAAGAAGTCTGGGCAAGCTGCAACCCCACTGCTGACCCATTTAAGCCAAGGTGAGTGTTTAACCTCCAACCCAGCTATAAGGCTCTGGGCAAAAGAGGTTCCGTGCATCACTAAACAAGCCCCCTGCTGATTCTGCCAGCTTTTCCCGGTATCCCGCCGTGCTGTAACGAGCCAGCATCATAAAGTCCCTCTTTCTTTACATCACACGTGCGCGCTGCCGCTGCTGCCGCTGCCTTTTCTTCCAGCTGAAAGAAGAGACAAAACTCCTTCAAACACTTCTCAGCCCCGCTGCGAAGCGGCCCCAGCGCCACGGGCGGCACCGGGAGCGGACCCTGCGCCGCGCCCCCCGCTCGCTACTCCCGCCGGCGCCGAGCTGTCCCCGCACATCGCGGCCCCAGAGCAGGTGCTCCCGCAGCGTGCGGGGAGCGCGGGGCACCGCGGGCGGGGCGAGCCCCGCATCCCCCCCGGGGTGCGCGCCGGGGAGAGCCCCGAGCCGGAGTGACAGCGCGGCCCCGGCGAGAGACAGCGGGGAAGTTTCGTGCAGCACCTTCGCGACGCAAACCCGCTGCCCGGGCGAGCGGGAGCCCGCGGCGCCTCCTCCGAGGCGGCGGCCGTGCCCCGGGGGCAGCGCCCGCGCGGGTTCCGCTCCCGCGGCGAACGGGCGGCGAGCGCGGCCGCCGACACTCACCTCGCACCCGGCGGCTCCCGGGCAGCCGCAGCCTGCGGCGGCCTCGTCAGTCCGTCCGTCCGTGCCTCCGGCCGGCCGGCGGGGCGGAGCGGGGCGCTGGGAGCGGCGCGGCCACGAGGGGCGGGGGGCGGCTGCTGCCACCGCCTCCTCGGCGGGGCGGGGTGGGGCGGGGCAGCCCCTCGGCTCCGCGCCCCGGCGGGAGCAGCGTGAGAGCGGCCGCGGGGACGGGGCGGGGAGCGGCGGCGATCCCACGCGGGACGGGACGGGACGGGACGGGACGGGACGGGACGGGACGGGACGGGACCCCCGCCCGGCTCTCCCCGTTCCCCGGTCCCGCGCGCCTCCTGGAGGCCCTGCCCCGCGCCTTAAAGGGGCCGCGCCCGGCGCGGCGCGAGGGGAATTTTTTGCGTCCCCTTTCGTCGTGGCCGGCCAACAGAATGTTTAATTATTTAAGGGAGACCTGGGCAGGGCTCAGCAGCGTTACTCGTGCGTAAGTCTATGGGTAGCTCCTGCACGAGCAGTACTTATGGACAACGTTTCTCTGTTCAGGGACGTACGACTGTTCTTTTTATTAATTTGCACAACCTTTCCAGGCTATCTCAACCTGATAGCAGAATTTGTTCTGCTGGGCTGCAGCAGATCCTGGGAAGAGCTTGAGGAGAAGCCTGTCTAAAGAAGCTCTCTCCCTGCTACTGGGGCCACATGAGGTAGAAGCTGGGGAATGCAGAAAGTCATCACCACTTTTTATTTATAGGGAGAAACTTTTTTTTATTTTTCTCAGATGTACTTATGTAAAACCATGTAATTGTTGGGAAGGTGAGAGAAATACAAATACAATGTTGTAGACCTCACCACAGTGGTTCAGCAAAGGTTTTTGTCCACATAATAAAAAACTAGAGCATTCAAATTTTCTGATATTAAACATCTGATATTAAACCTTCTGAGGAAGGTAGAATCTTTTTATTTCCCTTTCACTTCAATCTTTGACGTTAATCAAACATTTTCTAAGTAAAATACATGGAGAATTCAAGTCCTGCTTGATCAAATCTTAGTAAGCAACCTGAAATATGAACAACAGCATTTACCACATAGAGAATAATCAAAGGGGGAATAATTTGAAGAATATGTTAAACCTGAGAGCTTAGGTAGAGAAGACATGGAACTGAACAGAATACATGCTTCTGTTCCATTTGGCTGTAGAGGAGAGCTATCTTCTCTATATCTGTTTGAAGTCTGTGCAGAAAAATGGGAGAAAATCTCAAGGTGTGGAAACATGCTGAGATGAGGCAAACCTAAAAAATTTCAAATCAATGCCCAACAAGTGTTTCACAAGACACACTACAAAATATCTTTGTCTGCAGCACTACAGCAGCTTTATGCTCTAGATGAGTTCAGAATGAATATTGAGGGCTTAGCATGAAACATCGCTGGGCTTTATAGCTTTGTGGCAGAGAGAATTTTCTTAATTGCAGGATAATGATGTGGTGTGGGCACATGCCTTTTGCCTAATGGCTATGAATTGCTTTGTGCAGATGCATGAAACCCACATCAAATAGAAAGCATAGATGTGTCCTTCCAGTCTGAGGGAGAGAAGGAAGAAAGCTACCGTGGAAAGGAGGTCAAACATAAATCATAGCAAGGTTAAAAGCCATAGATAAAAAAAGTGACCTTGAAAATATGGTTTATCCAGCTGCCTTTCAAGACAATTTGTCCTGATGTTCAACACTCCTATTTGAAACTATCAAAGGCTTTTCCACTCCCTATGTAAAAAAAAAAAAAAAAAAAAAAAAAAAAAAAAAAAAAAAAAAAAAAAAAAAAAAAAAAAAAAAAAAAAAAAAAAAAAAAAAAGAGAGAGAGAGAGAGGCAGAACCATCTTGCTAGAATTGTCAAGGTTTAGAGATGGAATTCTGATTCTGTGGAAAAATGCCCTTTAATATAGGTCTGAGAGGAGAAAAAAGTCATTGAAATGTTAAACTTGTTTTGTTGAATGACATGATGCTGTCCTTGTTTGTTTTCAAATGTCAGAATGGTTTCTTGATGGAACTTTTGCAACTGAAAACCTGCAACTCATTTAACAAGAACTCTGTGTTCATCCTAGCTCAGAACTGATTTGTGTGTCTGGATTTAGCTTTAGGCATGGTCTCTGCCATCTTCTGCCAGAGACTTCTCTCCTGCAAACTTAATTCATGATCCAGATGCATGATTATTTCAAATTTACATTTCAAAAGGAGCAAAAGATTGATTTGAATTCCAAGGTAGGAGAGGGACAAACAGTGACGTTTTAATCTTTTGTTCCCAGAAGATCCAGCAAAAGTTAAGATTATTAAAGAAGTATAATTCGGGTCGGACCAAACATCTTAATCCATGTCAGCTATTTTCTACTCTTTTTTGGTGTGTTAGACATATACATGTTTGATTTATGATGAGAGTCAAAAGCATCTGTGCTTTGGGGCACAAGAAAATTCTTATTTAAACAATGGGCTCCCTGGGGAGAGATACAGAAAAGAAATGACATTTTTTTGCAAATAATTCAGTGTTTTTCACTCCATGAAGTATTTTGCTTTGTTTTGAAAAGTGCTGTGCAGAAGACACAATGACTCAGCTTATTATAAAGAAGTCCAGCAATTTTTCACCTTTATATGACCTGTGTGACTGCGAACCAGGGTAGCACTGATGAAATACCGTTACCATTTGCTGGCCTTGGAGTGACCCACGTGAAAAGAATTGGTCATCTCAGTCTCATTGGCAGCATACAAGTATTCACATCTTAAAAACATTTGGAACTAGTTGGCAATCTGAGGCCTTGTCTGCAGTCAGGATTAGCTCTGATTGCAGGAATTATTTTAGCTTCTGGTAAAAACCCACTGTAGATCAAGTTGTGCAAATTGTGATCTATGCTGCCTTCTGCATCATTTAATAGCTGATACGTGGACTAGTTCTAATTGCAGATGAGGTTGAAGAAAAGAAACCGTTTTCTGAATAGTTACATATCCTGAATCAACTCTCATGATGTGCTTGAGTAGTTTATTTTAAGTTTTTCAGGGAAAAGGTGCTGAAGATAAACAACCGTAGCATTTTCAATTCAAGCCTGCACTGGTTGGATATTTTGTTCTGTAACTAGATGCTGTGCTGTATATGCATTGATATGATAAGAAACAGTCTTGAAAATAACATTTAAAATCACAAGTAAACTTCTCAGAATTCAGTATGCCATTTGAATGCCTGCTCTTTTTAAACGAATGATCTTTAATCCAGGCATCTCTACACTTAAGAGACTTTCTTGCCAAGCTTTGGAACTGACCTCTGTATCATGACATAGTTGATACGCCGTGACAAAGATGTGCCTCACTGTAGAGCCCAGTGTAAACTATTAATGTCAACAAAGAGGCCAGAGCAGACAGACAGAAATATGTCTGTTCCTGCAAGGTTCACACATATGGCGAAAGCAGGGGGGAAAAAAGTAACAATCTACATTTCAGCTGCTTTTCTAAATGAATGTATTCAACAATGTGGCAGGCTAGTAGCTTTGTCTTCCTGTCTAAGACTATGCCAAAATAGAGTGAGAAAGCCTAGGGTCTTTTAAAATAAGGTGTGAAAAACTCTGGGGCAAGTGTAGAATTTTAGAAAAGAGCCAAAGCCCCTGTCCACTCTCAGAAGAGCAGAATGACAGAGCTCTGGCAGACATAGCAGCCACCACCGATTTATTTACAAGTGCCTGGAGTTGGTCCAGTGTAATTATGGGCCAGAACTCCAGATCAGATTCACTTGACATTTGAGAAAGTCTGTGGAAAAGCAGTAATAATAAACTGATAATAACTATCTGTCTCTTAAGCAACAAAAAATAAAGGGAAGAGAAAGGGCAGGTGGGAAGTGGGGGTGGCAGCATAATCCCCGTAAGATCTCCTGCTTGTCAGGAGATACTTTCAGTATATACCCCTATGTATATTCTGAAAAGAGCTGTAGAGAATTTTGGAGTAAATTCTGCCTCATGTCAGTGCTATTGCCATTACTGCTCTGGGAAAAAAATGAAAATGGGGAATGCAAAGGAGGATGGGATAAATTGGAACAGCAGCTCCTTTAGGTGGAGTACATAGTTTGTGGCCAACATGGCACTTACACAGGCATGCTCATCACCTAAATTATATTACCATGAAGCTGTTGACTTTGGAAAAAGATGTTTGAAGAAACCATGCTGTAGCATATGACTTGTTTTCAACTTCATGCACAGTATAGAAATACAGTTTCTGTGCTTTACTGCAGCTCCATTCTGCTTGTTCGTAGCAATGGTATAACACGTATGAATATCAGGGTTAAAAATCTTTGCATGTAAAACATCTGAAGTCTTATATCAGGATTTGTAGTCCCCTTTTCAGTCCTTTCCATTTGAATCACTTCGTACTATTTTCTACTGAAGTTTTGTAAGACTGCTTTAAAAAATCAACCCTCTGGGGGTTTTCCAGAAAAAAGTGTTTTTCAAGTAAGGTAAACTGATTAATTCTGTTGAATGGAAAAGGCATCTTCTCTGACAAGAAGGAGGACTGACATTTAGTTTACAGTTGTCTCAAGTATTTTGTTTCAGGTGGTGGAATTGAATTGCAAGTTATGAGTAAATGTTTAGCAAAGCAAGAACAGTTAGTTACATTTATGGTACATGTCAACAGCATATTGTGAGTTATATAGGTTTCAGAATGTATCGCACAGGTACAAAGGACTCCATATATGTAAATGGTTTTCCTCAGAGGAAGCATTCCGATTAGCTGCTTTCATCAAACAACAGCAACCAGATGTCAAGTGCCCTGGCAATCAATACCAAGGCCAGTAACACTAGACAGTGTCTGAAGGAAAAGGAATCCTGCATGAATGAACGGGGTTACTGGTCCAGAACATGTTGCCTTCAAGTGACCTGCTTTGCCATGCTCACCAAACTTCTCAGGAATTTCCAACTCACCACTGGAGTAACTCCAGTTCTGAAGGAGAAAGAATATTGAAAAAGGAAGGGTCACAGCTGTATGCAGAAAAAAATCAGTTCTCAGATATCTAGCGAATGTACACTTCTTCTGCTTAGCATGGGAGTCACACACATCTCCCTAATCTGACAATGGTATCATCTATTTCTGCTTAGGAATTATATGTAGAACCAGAGTTCTATGTTAGTTAAGGGGTTTGGTTGGTTGTTTTTTAATTTGGCTTTTTATTTAACTTCTTTATTTGACATCTATTTAATGCTTTAGGTTATTGCATTATTTCTCATAGGTCTTGAGGAGGTGCCTTAGACGTCTGAGGCACTGGCATAAGGTCAATAATAAAAATTTGATCTATAGGATTGGAATTCTTTTTTCTTACCTACCATACATCTGTCTTTCACCAGACATGTCCTTTCTTTATTCCTGGCAATTTTGTTGGGGTTGGAATTGGAGAATGATGACAATTGTCTGGAACAGCCTTACCAGAATAGCAACTCTGCCTGGGCTGCTGGATACCTGGAAATCCTAGACACATTCACTGTGCATTGCAGATCAGCTCCACAAAGTATGCAGTACTTCCAGTGTTAAACCTTCTGAGCATATGTTGCCCAGATGAACTGCACAACCCATACTAAACCCATTTACTGTGCAAAGTCAGATTAACTATATAATTTATGCACTGGACATCTGATACTTGGACATGCTGGGCTTATGGAGATTTTCTGTTCTTCACATGCTCATAGAATTCTACTGGGTATTTCTTGGGTAGAAATGAATTGACTTTTTATTTACTTGTTTGCATGTCTCTCAATGATGAGGCACTGTTACCTGGAAAATGTTATTTTTGTTTGGAATCAGTGCATAAAATTCAGCAAGACTATTATAGCTGAGGTTGCACCCAAACCGCTGAGCTCGGTGGAGTGTTGGAGCATAGGGCACCTTGAATGGAGCTTTCAACTACTGACAGCATCTGAAGAACATCAAGAAAAAGTTGAAAGCCTCTGTACATGTCCTTCAGAAAGTAGCTGGTACTGACATATGGATTCCAGAAAAGCCAGCGGGCCTGCCTGTCACAGAGTTTTCTTCACATTATTTGGCGTAACAGTCCTCACATGGAGCTCACAGTTATTAAAATAAAAAATGTTAGTGTTTCTAGAATAATATGTGAAATTTTGAAATTCATTCCTCAGCTTTGATTTCCAGTACCATCTTGCAGTCTTACAGCAGATATTAAAATGTGAGACAGTTAATATGCAAGAAGAACAAAAATAGTAATTCCATAATGACAAGAAACATCACCATTAGCAATCCCATTTTGCTGTTCATAAGAATTTAGAGAGTTATTGGCATCGAATACGCACAGTCTGTAGTGCTTAAGAGGAACTTAATGTTGCTGTTTCAGAAGTACTGCCTTCCCGTGGCAGTACTGGACTGCATTCAGGTACACCCCAGTGATTCCAGAGAGCTACACATCTTCTGCACAGACAGTGATACAGTCATTTACCTGTGATATGTCTGTGGCACAATGAAGACAATAATCTATAACGTTCACAGCTTGGAAATATGCAAGGGACTTAAAAGGAATTCCTCAACCTTCCAGGCCTCAGTGAGCCATGTAACCGTGGCATGAATTTGAAGTCTGTAGTTGCTTTCTGTAATGACATACGTAGCGAAGAGGTGGAGCCAAATCAGTGTCAGTCCATTCTCACGCAGGGCTCTTCCACATGGAAAACCCTGCTGGTTCCTTATATAAAGTCTTTGCACTTTTGTAATTGAGTTTACCAGTTTATTGTTTTGTCCATTGTCCTTCCAAGTGCTGTTTCCACAGAGGTGGTTCTACAAGGGTTGTGCTTGTGTTTCCAACACTACAAGGGAATATTCAATTTATAAACAATGATGCAAATAAAAATACTGGTATTTTAAGTGGTTCACTCACAAAGTCTTAACACACGTTAGCTTATATTGAAAGCCTTGTATGAAAGCAAGGTGTTTACTTGCAAACATTTACAACTAGAGGTTTAGATACTTCAGTGTGCTCAGTCTTTGACTGCTTGTAAGGGATAGTATGAGAGCAGTCTGCCCAATGGGAGTCCTTTTTGCTGCAGAACTTTTGGGGTTTAAAGAAAGGATTGTTTTGCATTACTGTGGAGTAACAAGGATTTTATTTTACACAGTCAAGTAATGAATAAAGTTGCATTCAAGGGGACAACAGTATTTGGGAAAATCAATTTAATTTTCTTAATGGTTTCAACTGGAAAAATAGAAGAGGGAGAATCAGAAACACCAAATGTTTAAGCAAATTTTATTTTTAAGCAAAATGCTTTGACTTCAGATTTGAAAATGTCAGGTCAATTTTATATTTGGTTTAATTTTAAAAAAGCTGCAAAACTGTTAAATAAATTTAAGCATGAAACAAAACACCTTGGAAAAATCACAACTCTGAAAGTTTTTAAATTTTCCTTTTTTTTTTTTCCAATGCTGTGCTTACTGAATCAGAAGTCCATGACCCATTGCCTTTGTGGGCTAGCTCTGGCCACTACTCAAACATCCAGTAATACTGTTCACATGAATCTGTGTCTTGGTCTTGTTAGCTGGAGCTGGAGTCTTTGTGGTTGAAGCTAGGAGATGGAAGTGGATGGTCCTGAGCCATCTGCTAGCAGTAATAAGTTGTCTGGAGCACTCTTGTGCTTAAACACATGAGACATGTGGTCTCATGAAGACCCACAATTGGTAATACTTAAAGACATGTGAAAAGAATAACCTTTTAAAATTATTTCCTCCCAAGTCTTATAGCAGTACCATACAAACATACAGTGTGATTAATGTTAGCACTTCCAGGAAAAGCCTGAGTTTGTTGCAATCTTTCACTAGGATCCTGCAGTTTAATAGCTTATTCATTATTTATTGTCCATCTTAAAGTCACATGTTACCAAGAGATATGAGAGGGCCTAGGAAAAAAAAAAAACACAACAAAAACCCAGAAGACAATGAAGTGGAGACACTTCTTATAGGCAATCCACATCAAAGAATAAAAGACTGTAGGAGGGGAAACCAGAGCTTAGATTGACTTCTGTCTACAAGAATGAAAATATTTGCCATCTCACTTGCCATGTTTGTAGTCAGAAAAGCTACATGAAACACATTTTCCTCTAGGTCAGTGTGTTCACATCTCATCTGTGAAATAAAGATCTCATTTTTGGCTTGCCTAAAGCAACTTTTCTGAGAAATAGAATAAGGTTATTTGAATAGGAAAGCCCTAATTTAAACAAGTAACACTCTGTACAACTCAAAACTTTTCCAGCAAACTGAATTCATGAAGGAAAAAAAAAACAACAGAGATGTTTTGTCTCTTAATGAAAACCCATCCAGCCTCTTTTAGGTCTAAATAAAACTTTCAAGGCAGGAATTTATAGAAAGATAGATTTTATGAAGCAAATTCTTATTTATGACCAAGTGATATAACAAGTACTTTGGTGACATAGCAGGTTTTTTTGCACTTTTGTATTGTGATCTTTCAAATAAAAAACCATCATCAATGTCACTGTGTTGTGTAATGTAAGTACTGTTTTCAGTATACACTAATTTTGCTACTGTTCTTCTATATTCATTGTTTGTCTACAATATGACTCAGATAGCAAGATTAGATAGAAATCAACATGAACCATCAGCTACTACACCCAGCCACAGAAATGGAGGTCAGTATGTCTTTCAACTGAAAACTCAGCCTCTGAATATATACAGTTTGTGTGAGAACCACTGCACACATTTCCAAAGCAATCCAGAATATTGACACTATATTGTAGGCGGTAAGGCAGAAGGTACAAAAAATGTTTTAAAAGACAACTTGTATGTTCATCTGCAGTGCTGATCATTTCACACACTTTTCCCCCAGCCCCGGAGGTACTGTTGCCAAAGATTTGTGTCTGGTAGTAAGCAAAAGCAAAATGTGAGAACATATTAATCCCAGCTCTGACACTGTGTCAAGGAATAATTTCCATAGCAATGACCATTTTGTGAAGATCAGAAATTATTTAGTGATAAAATGCATTCTCCAAACCAACAGTAAAAGTACCTCAAATCAAGGACAAATTATCTTCTGCCTTCTATTTTATTTATTTATTTATTTAGGTCCCAGTGAAGTATTTGAGAACTCTCAAAGAATACAGTAGTAAATACTTAGAATAAAATAGTTACAGTTGAAGATTTTAAGTTAAGCATATGCTGAAGTGATTTGCCAGATTCATGCTGAGGAGTGAGCTCACAAGCTGTGATTGACAGATGTTTGTAGCAAAGGATGTTGGTACTTTCAGCTCTGTTTTTGCTTCTCATTTTCTTCAGCTATTTGAACTCCTACCAAGTGCTGTAATAGCTGGAGGGTGGGGAAAAATTTAAAAAAAAAAAAAAAAAGCTGGAATAGAGCAGGATCTGGCAAAAAAATCTCTCTTCATTGATATACTCCAAAGTCTGGGTACTGAAGCTGGAGATGAGCAAAGAAGCACCTATGCTTGGGAAAATCCCTGGAGAGCAGTTGCATTAACTCTGAACCCCATCGTGTTGCTGTGCCAGTGGGGAAGAGCCAAAGCAGAAACAGCCACACAGGAGGTTTTTAAAAGCTCAGTGGGCTTAATGTCATGAGAAGGTCATAAGCAGTAAACTGCCAAACTGCACTCCTTTCTCCTGCTGTGAACTAATAGCTACGTAAGGTACGAGGCAGTGGAAAATCAGGTTCTAAAGCTATAAATCATTTTTTGAAAAATGTTTACATTTTAACCATTTATAATGTCTTAGTGTGTTCAAATAATCTGTAAATCCATGATCTTGAAGCCAGTCCAAAGCCAATAAAAAAAGCCAGTACCTGCAACAAAAACGTCACAAGTCAAGGAATATTAAATGTGCTGCACAGGACTATATAATGAACACATTTGGGTGGGATTGTTTGTAGGTTCATAGATTTGGCCTGGCTTGGGCAGGCTTAGCTCACTTTTTTGGAAACTGCCTCCTCCTGCATTATGTTTGGATCTTCTTCCTGTTCTTCTTTGGTTTTCTATGTCAGTTATTTTTACACTCAGGTCCAATTCCTAATATTCTTCTTAATCATTCTCACTAAAGCAAATAACCCTCCCCAATCTGATGTGAGTATAATTATATTTCATTACTACACAACTGAGCCATGAAAGAGCCATAAAATGTTATATTTTATGCTAGAAGCAGTGAGGAAACTCTCAATAATACTACTTCTCCTTGACACTGCTGGCATCTATGAATGGGTGGGGTTTATGGTGCTGTGTATGTGCAGATCATATACAAATCAAATGAAATAGAGAAGCATAAGGGGAGAAAATTCAGATAACTTAGGAGAGACTGAACTACCATAATGAGGGTACTTCTGCAGGGTTACCAAGTTATTTTTCCCAGTGGAAATAATGCCAATAAATGTGGAAAGGCAGGAGAAAGCATGTAGATAAACATCTCATTTTCAGGGAAAATGAGTCAGGAACTTTGTTCTTCAGACATTCACTGCTGTCTTATCTCCTGCTCCTTTGCAAACATTGGAACCTGAGTGAAAATGAATATATGTGAAAGTTGGTGGAGACTCGAAGTTCTGTTTTTGCACTTTGTTGTAAGGCCTTTTAATGCTGCCAAGGAGGCACAAAAGAAGCACAAAGGGGCAAATGAGCAGCCTGTTGCCAACAACATCTGAGAGGAAGATGTTCTGGTTGGAGCCCAGGAGGTGATTCCAGGGCAAATTTCTTTCCAGTCACATTGAGACAGATGACCAGCAGGTGAGTGCACTGCTGCCTTACTTGTCAAGTTTGCCAAGTAAGATGTGGAGGACACTTACATAACATTTATGGTACCTTTCAGTAGAATTTAGTAGAAAATAGTAACCAAGGAAGACTCTGAATGAGCCTCCCAACCTATTCCTAGTGCTGGGCAAATATTCTCTAAATTAGTGTTTTCCATTTTGAAAATGCTGATTCATCAGTGGGAATGTGTCAAGGTGTATATTTCATGTCGTAAATATTTATGCTTAGTAAAAGGAAATTTAGTTAAGACTTGTTGCAAAGATTCTAGAATAATATTTTTCTTCTTTATTTCTCTTTCAGAAGAACTCTTATTCTTTAAAAAAACAAACAAACAAGCAAAAAACTAAATGGATTTTTTTAATATTAAAAAATTATACATTTCTATTGATGTGAGGTTTTTTGAATATTTTCTTTTATAGGACTTTGTGAATTCTCTGATTTTTCCCCCCCTCCAAACCTGGATATGTTTCAAAATGTCAGAATTTCCTGTGAAACAGAAGTTCCAGTTCTGCCATGTCTTGGAGCCTTTAGGTTGGGAAATGGTGGTTTGTTTCCCCAATTACATCAATAAACCCAAACTTGCAGGAGAGAAAAAAAAATAAGAAAAAAAAAAGTTGTGAGAAGAACTAACTTATGCAGATTTGTATAATGAGCATGTCCTTAGTAACTCAAGCATACATGCAATTTTCCTTGTAACAGAAGTATTTCTCCTTATATACAGGAGCTTTCCAAAAATAAACCTGTGTATGGCCTCTGACACTGTTGTATGAAGGATACATCAGTGGATTGGTACAAGCCATTCTTCTAGTCACTTTTTCTCATCAAACTGAAACAAGAAGATGGATTTTGTTTAAATCTGTGGCAAAAATAATCACTCAAAAAATCATGGAATCTGAATGTAACCATTTGGGGCCTTTTAAAGCTGCCTTGCTTTGCTCAGCTGTGCTATTTCAACTGCTCATTATTGGCATACTTAAATATTCATCTACAAACTTGGAAATCACAGTTCTCTTCCTGAACAGAGTCTGAGACTTTTATTTTTCAAGTAAATTTAACAAATGCTTTCTCTCTCTTTCTCTCAAATTCCTTTCCAGAAGATTACAAAAGAGAATGCCTAAAGAGGATATAATATCATAAGACTTTCACCTACTTAATAGAAGTGATCCTACCTAAGAACAGTATTGATAATTCAAGCCATCTGACCAAATCACTTTTCATTTCTAAAAGTGTACATTGTGAGATGAACAAAGGGAAAGAGATATGTAGGCAATGGTAAATTCAGCTGTGTAACTTCTGTTAGACCAAAGACCAGAGGGAGAACTGCAAAGATGAGTAGGAAGGTTCTGGGCTATTGTAGCTTTTTAAAAAGTCGAAAAGGGACCAAAATAAAGTTCACAACTTTGTTTATTCTAAGAATGTGTAAATCTGGATGCACAAAGGAGTACTATACTATCTACAAAAAACATTTCCATTCACTGGCTCCTCCCATCTGAATTTACTGGATTTTGGCCAGAGAGTTGTAACTGCCAAATTTTTCTCTAACAGAAAAACCATCTGAGCAAAATTTAATATTGGCAGAGGATGTTTGGAGACATGTGTGAAAAATTAGGAACCCTTAAAGGGAAGAAGTCACCCAATTAAAAACGTGCAGAAAATAATCTATCATACATTCCCATCAAATCCCTTTTCATTTCAAGTACCAAAATAATGACTGGATCAGATCCCAATTGAGTCTAGAGCTGGCTAAACTGTTTGTTATGGATTTACCATTACTTTTGGAGAGAGAAAAAAATGTGAATTGAATTTTTTAATGTTTTTAGTGTGGCTTTTTACCTACTTTCTTTGTGGAATACCTTGCACAAATAATTTTCAGTCCTTTGACTCTTTGAAACAGCTTCCTTTAAGCATTTCCACGCATTTATCTGTGTTGTGTGTTTCTACTTTCAAGTATTGTTTTTTCTTGACTGGATGACTCTTAAATTTAAAATAGAATCATAAATCAGGGGATAAAAATACCAAACTGCAGCATATTTAGTTTCAAGAGGGTAATTACTTCCCTAAAAATGTACGAAAAGTTTGTAATCACAGGCATTTGGAGGAAATGCTAAATAAGGCAAGATATTAATAATACTGAAAATTAACAGAACACATTCTTCAGCTTATTAGCAACCGTATTTGCTACTTAATAGGGTTTTTTTGTCTTGCTCTGTAAATACTGACTCAACCCTACCACAATATGTGTGCTAATGGACCTGTAGAACAGAAATCAATGTTTTTTTCTATTTTGCAGATAAAACGAAAAACTGCAAAAGAATTCTGTGAAGTTCTTTCTCCCCATTTCATTTTGTAATTATCATCAAATCACTTCCTTGTTTAAATAGCACCCTTTTTTAAAAGAAATGAAAAAGTCAAATTAATTTCCTTATTTCCAAACTCAATATTTAATTTGCAGCATTCTTGAACAAAAACCTTTGGGTCATATCCATTTGACCAGGTGTAGGCATCACAATCTTAAACACATGCATATCTCTGAATAAAGTGAATTGACATCCAGATATGTCTCTTTCCCTGAATTTACTATAAGTATGGAGTTAGAAAAAATTCTTAACTCAGACTTGGATACAGAAAAGTATTTTTGGGGTAGATTTGAAATTGCTTAACATATTGAAGTCTTAAATTTGTGATTTATCAATTCAAATCTGAATTATTCTGCATATTTGGTCCAACCCCACTTCTGAAGCATGCCCCAAAGACAGAAATGATCAAATAGTACTTAATTCTCCATGTCCATAAAGATTTGAGTTCTATTATTTCATTATTTCACATTGTATGTCTTTTATCATAGCTGCAGGGTGTGTTACAGAGTTACCCTTTACTCTGCTAATCAAGAAGAATGTCTCTATTATTCTCCACATTTCTTTCCTGGAGGCAGTCCCTGTTTCTGGGTGTATGCAGGCAAAGCGATCGTCTCACCAGACATATCACTGGAAGTCTGAACAGAAACAGCCTAGTGAGTTTCCAGCCTTGTGGCTTCTGTGATTGATTAAATGGAGATCTATGGATTCCACAATGAAAAACAAAAACACATCCTTCATGAGCATCTTCTCTAATCAGTGTGATACAGAGCTGAGAAATTATTTTGATATGTGGTAATAAGTATTTAGCAAAGATCTTGGTTTCATTAGGAAGCTGCTGGACCTCACGAGCCTCAGACATAGGCTGTTACATATGGTGTCATTGCCACATATGGCAATCCAGGTACAAACAGTGAAGAAAAAATAGCTTTGTAATAAGTATAATTTTTGTAGTCTATATTCCTATATTAGCGGAACTCCTTCTTAAAACAATGAAAGTTAATTTATTTTTTTTCCTTGTGCAAGTTGTGGTATAGCTGTCCCCCTGTGCCTGGTTTGGTAACTAGTTACAATATTTTTCACAGAGTCAAAGCACAATTTAGGTTAGAAAGAACTTCTGGAAGTCATCTGGTCTAATCCTCTGCTCAAAACAGGACTAACTTCAATGGTAGATGAGGTTGGTTAGGGGCTCATCCAGTTGAGATTTGAGTATCTGCAAGGATGAAGTCTCTGCAAGCTCTTTGGACAACTTGTTCTGGTGTTTGGCTGTCCTCAAGGAATTTTTTTCCTAATTGGAATTTCCTTCTTGCAGTTTGTCTCTGTTGCCTCTTTGGCTGCTTACCTCTAAGGTGAGTAGTCTCCATCTTCTGCATAACTACCTAATTGGTATTTAGGACAGCAGTTAGATCGCCACTTTTGGCCATCTCTGGGCTCAACAATCTCAGTTGCCTCAGACTCTGTTTGTAAGTCATACCTCTTAACCATTTTAGTGGGCCCCTACTAATAATTGTTATATTTTTCACTTTTTCTGCAGTCTCTTAGAATTGCCACTTTAAAAAATCCCATATCCTTGAAGTGAAAATACCTTTTTATTTGTGTTATTTCCAAAATATTTTCTGTAATCTGATCACCCCAAAAGAGAACTGTGTGAAAAATGTAACCAGCTTTTCTAGTCATCTGGTCTGTGGAAGAGTGACTTACTCCATTGAGGCAGCCAAATTGAAAAAGGAAAGGAACCAGATTTAGCAACCATATCAAAAGCAGACATGGTTTCAAGGGACTTAAGACTCCTATTCCATCCGGATACCAGCCCAGGCAGATAACACAAACAACTTCCTAACTCTCTGTTTAAAGGTAGATGGAGAATGTATTTCTAATCTAAAACTATTTAAAATCTAAAATTAGTAATGATTGTGTACATAGGGTTAAAAATTACACATGCATTTCTGAAGCCATACCAGGGAAGACCAATGACAACGTGATCAAAATTAGGGCATCGAGCCTATTTTTGCTAGAAAATACAAAGAATTAACAGAGTATAGAAGTCATGACTGTGATTAAAATACTGATTCCTCTTTTATTTCAGTAGAAAGGCATCAAGGTAGACTGACAGAATTCTCTCCACAAAGTATCCTTAACTGTATGTCCAAGCCAGAGGACATCCTCTGAGCCCAGTCCTACTTCTATGATCATGGGAACTACTTAAAATACTGTAGCAGAATCTGGGCCTATACACCTGGCTTTATCCACCCGTTAGTCTTGCACGAGGAAAACCCAGGGCTAGTGTCAATCCAAAATCAAGCCAGTTATGAACTGAATTGAGGAATAAGCACTGTCCTGAGGTCTTGGCTGAGTGCCTGCCGTCCCACCAGCCCTTCTGCAAATAGGTCAGTGGCCAATTTGTGCTCCCGGCCTGGCCACGAGCACAGGCTGCCAGCGGGGAGTGAGTCAGCTGAGCCCTGCACAAGCTTGCAGTCAGTGCTGAGTGATTGCTGGGTCCCTTCTCTAAGTGCTTCACCCCCTCACTGCAGTGTAGAGAAAGTTAACCAAGCTTTCCAGAGAGTCCAGGGATGGGTGTTCATTTTTGAAGAACACCTGGGAACTGGTCCTGCTGGTCACTGTTGTGCTTCTGGGAGGGAAGGCTGAGCAACTTCCCCAACCCCAAAATCTTAAGCCATGCACTGAGGCTGACCCAGTGCCAACACGCTTCCTGCAGCTGATATGTTTGTATTTCATCCTCGTAATCAGGGACACCACCAACTGCAGAAAAAGAGAACCTCTGCCAGGTATGGGGTTGTTTTTCATATGTAGCAGGATTTGACTTGTTTGTTGAAGGAAGTGTAGTTATTAGTTGTGCCACAGGACTCCTGCCCATTTGGCAACCAGTGGGAAAGAGTCCTTTCCCATCCATTTAGACCAGGTGTAACTACTGGGGCAGTGGGCAGAAGGAGGAAGCCAACAACCTCTTAATCGAGCTGGCTTAGTAGTGGCTTAATCTGGCTACATTTCTGAGATTTCTGGATTTACATACAGAAAGCAACCCAAATATATAATACAAATTATTAAGATAAACACTATAAGAAAATAATGTAATATATTATAGAAATTATAATAATATATATAGATGTTATATTTTAAAACCAAATTTGCAGGCAAATATATGTAGCTAGGTGCCCAGAAACTCTTCCTAGGTCCCCTGCACAAAGGCAGCACTCCTCTCCTGTTCTGGTGAGTGCACCAGCAAGCGTGGTTGTGGTTAGTATTTGCCCTGCTACATATGTATTATGCTATTGAAGTGCATATGTGCAAGATGTCCATTATGTCCCAAACATTTCAGATTTGTGAGACCCATGCCCAAGAAAAAGACAAAGCAACTATGGCTCCAGTTGCTTAATTTATTTGGAAAAAGAACCTCAAGTCTTTCCTGCATGATTCTGTTAGTTCCTCACTGTCAAGCTGGTAACATTTGATCTATCTTTCTTTTTCTTTCTTTGTTTCTTTCTTTCTTTTTCTTTCTTTCTTTCTTTCCTTCCTTCCTTCCTTCCTTTCTTCCTTTCTTCCTTTCTTTTTTTCTGCCATTGGCCTTGTCTCTCTTCCCATTTTGTTTTAAAAAATAATTTCTGCAAAAGTTTCCAAAGGATAATTATCTCAGGAAATACTTGTGTTTTCTGGAAGCCAGTATTGTTAAATACCTGTAGATTTACTTCAAAGGAGAGGAAAGTTTAAATAAAGAATTACTGGCAAATTAGCTCATTTCTAATTTTCATCTGCCTATTTTAGATTTGTAGCTACAGACAAACCTTAGCATAGGACAAACTTTGGCTTAAGGAGGCACCATTATTTGCTATGAGACAAGGGTCAGAAGCAAGCTCTGGAAACCATTTGTCAATAAACCCTGATAAAACTAGGAAGCTATTCCTGTGGTTTGTATTGCCACTAAATCTTTTAAAGCACTATTTATCATGGTGACAGCCACCAAATAAATCCAACAATAATAAAGGAACACTGCTAAACAGTTTCAACACTACAACATTGAGTTGGAGCACCAAACACTCAGCTGAGCCAGGTTCTGGGAAGACACTAGAAATATCTCATAACCACTTAGTGAAGAAAAGCATATGGACTCATGTAAATGAACTTTACTACACAAAAGTGATGTACAGAGCAGAGTAACCAATGATGCTTGCCATCTGTGCAGCATGAAAGGATAGCGTGAAATTAGAGGAGGGTGAGAAAAGGAATCAGATGTAAAGGATACTTTCTCTGAAGATGGTTTGCAGTTTATTGTTGTCCCTGGAGAATGATAGATACATCTTACCCAGGCAGTGATCCTGCACATAAACAACAGTTGCAATGTTAGCACCTTGTATGCTATTCCTGATATGTTTAAAACATTAGACAGTTGGTCATGGGAAGAAGAGAGCCAACAGCACTTACAGGTTAGAGACAGCAGGAGCTCTGAGGCCTGGAAAGCTGACAGCAAGTCATGAGATGGGTACTTAATGAACTGGGTGGGTAGAAGACTTTGACCCTCTGGTTCTCTCGTGTTTTGTCCCTATTGAAAAGCTTTGGGCACACTCAGGCTGTCTTGGCTTGTGGGTTAGAGAAAGGCCTGGTTTCTCTCCCCAAGGGTCATGAGATTGCTTGATTTTCTTTGAGGATTTTCACCAAAAGAGCCTGTGCCAGCTACTATAGCACTTGCAGGCTAGTCTGGTTCAAGGTTTTGTGGAGGCAAGCTGCACAGTTCCCTGTCTGGTTCTTTTCCCAGGCCAGAAGAGCCAGAACATACCTCTTCTAACAACTGTGCAAAGAAAGGACCTGGAAAGGCTGGTACCCGTCATTATTTTAAGTAACAAACTCTTAGAAGAAAGGGAAGCCATCAGTTTCCTGCTCTGTTACTGTTGGATAACTGAGCTCAGCTTTTCCTCTTGCTCATCTTTTTCTCCTTTGTTTTCCCTCTTCCTACATCTCAGTCACAGTCCTGAGTGCCCTAAGAGGCTCAAATTGCCCCCACCTTTCCTCCCATTCTAATAGTCCCTCTCATCTCCTATTTCAATAATATTTTCCCCATGAATCTAGATTTATGTATTATAAGTACAGCAAATGAGTCAGAAAGAAATGGAGCTAACAAGCCATGCATCTATCATCACCCCCTCCCTCGATTTGTCTCTGCTATTATATCCCACAAACTTGACCATTGTTTGTCCTTTCAACTTGCAAGTTATTAAGGCCAAGAACTCTATCTTTGCATGAATTTGGGCAGCAAACCATTCAGTGGGGACCTCATTTCTGCTTGGGGCATTGCAATAATATTAGTTACAGTAACTGAGAATCTCAGGTGTGCTTTGGCTGGAGCTGAACCATAACAAAAAGCAAGCCTCTGGACTATAAGCAAGGCAGAGGCTTATTCAGCCCTGACACTGGAGTTTCTATCTTTTGCCAAACTTGGAATAGCAGTTTATATTTTTCATTCCAGAAACAGTATAGCAGATTCCCTGTAGGAAAGCCTAGGGGTTCTAGCCCAAATTTTTATTTAGTGAATTGGGGACAGAGCTGAGAAATGTCCTAGGGACACCTCCTTACATCCCTCCTGGTACACCTAGATGAAAGCCATCTGCTAAGAACTCGCTAACACCACATCCCACTTGACCCACCTGCAGTCAGAGCTCTTCTCCCTGTCCGGGGCTTCACCCTCCAGGCTGAGTACCTTGGCAAGTCCACTTTGTGTCCAGCCAGATTCTGCAGAGAGCTTTTAACTCCAATTAGGTGTCTTGTGTTTCCTTTGTATTTTCACTACACATCCAGATATGACTGGAATTCCTGCTGATTTTAAGAGCTTTGTCTCCAAGGCAATTGGACAGTCTGGCATCAGTTTTTAGGCAAATAAATTCTTTTGTCCATAGATGTGCATATATTTTGTCAGGAGTGATGCATCTATTGCTCTGTTAGGCAGTTATCTCAAGCCCACACCTTGTAGACTGAGATATATCAGGTGCCATTTACCTTTGTACACAGGCATCAGTCATTTGCACCCATGTATATGGCTGAACTGCCTGAGCAGCGAGTGGCAGATCCTTTTCTGTGCAATGATAGGGACATATTTTAAGATTTGTCTAATGCCCAGAATCACTGGTTTCACTTGGTTTCCAACTTCAAGACTGGAGCTGTAAATAACCAGGCCTTGTTACTCAATCCCCATTAAATTACTGTAGGTTAAATTCTTTTTCAAATCTGAAAGCACATTCACAGAGAGGTTGTAAAGTGGTCTGTAAAGCTTGAATGGAAATGCTATCCCCACACTCTAACCAGCCTAACTGAGTTGAGAATCTCTCCCTAAATGGTTTCAAAAGGTGACACGGCAAATAAAGTCAGAAAATAGAAAGCTGGAGATTTTAGTTTCTAAATGTGTTCTCAGAAGATCGGATCCTTGTCCTCATTCTGCTTTTGTAGCTAGCAATTTCCTCAGGAAAATAATAGCTTGAGAAGCAGAGGTGGGAGGAAAAAGAGAATCTTGCTGGCACAATGAGCAGGCTCAGCACTCAGCTTGGGCAGTACCTGTCTTGACCTTATCTGCCTCTCTTTTGGAAAAGACAGTTGAGTAAAGGGAGGGAGCTTTGTAGAACTTTTCAGAGTTTTTTCAATATTGAAAATGTTGTCACAAAACTAAGCTAGCATGGGAAACACATTAGATCAATGATTCATCATATTTAGTTTCTTCTTTGACAGTGGTTAATACCACATACTTCAGAAAAATATGCAAGTAACTTTATAAGTAGATAGTCTAAGGTTAGCTGCCCAAGACAAGTTTCTTCCTAAAGCCAGGTAGCTGGCTGATGGCCTGGTCTGTGAAGGTTTGTTTCCCCACAATAGTGGTTCAAAAAAGATGCAATGATACACTGATTCCATAGATTACCTAATCACTGCACTGAATTACTGTTTTTTCCAAAGTACAAGTTATTAGAAACAGAACAGGAAGGAATGTTTTGAACTATCTTGGTTTCTAACCTACCCAGATGAACCAAAGCACTGGGAAATCATTTTAAGTGTTCTTCAAAGGGGGTTGTAAGAGAGTGTGAGTCTTGAAAGTATCCATTGCATCCATTTGTGGGGGCCATGCCTCTATTTTCTACATGCTTCCCCCTCAAAAGAAACTGAATAGTCAGAAACAGGTTTGGGTGGTTTTTATAGTTTTCAGAGTCTGGGCTCAGTCAAGTGCCTGAAAGCTACTGTCTATTTCAAATTTACATATACCCCGTATTTCAGTAGATGAGGAACCAGTAAAATATTCTCTCACATAAAAATTTTCAGCCCTCTGACTTCTGGCAGTGTTCAGAAACCATGCAAACCCAGCGTTTTCTTGTGGTATTTCTGCTTTTGTGGTCCTGGTCCCAGGATGAAATGAGAAACATAATGAACATCTAAAAACCTACTCATGAGAGCACTTCAGGTAGTTGCAGCCAGCCTCCAAAACAGCTGATGACACTGGCAGATCCTGGGATGGGGCAGCTCTCTTCAGGTAGTTGCTTCCACTGCTTGTGGCTGACTGAAGTGTCTCCATGTATCTGATAAAAGAGAAATATTCAGATTAAACATTCAGTTTTAAACATTTTCACTGTAACTATTAGAGTTACAGTGTTTGCTCCTTCTTAGTTTGCATCTATCTTAAAACAGACACTAGCCATAATTATGTTCTCTTCCTACCTCTTTCAATCAATATATTTCTGAAGACAGAAGAAAAAAAAGCCCATTCTCATCTTCTCAATCCTTCTCCCAAATTCACAACAATAATGTCCAACCTTTTGATGATACTATAGCCTTTAAGGGATCATGTCCGAGGGCACTACAAAGCCAGAACCGTAGCCCTTAAGGGATCATGAATGAGGGCACTATGAAGCCAGAAATACCTACTGGTCAGTAGCAACAGCATAGCTGGTCAACCTTGCCTATGTATGTGCTCTGGAGAGCATGTCTTGTCTGCAGTAAGGCCTTCTAAAGCCTACTTCTTCTTAGCTTTTCAAGGCACTTTCTATGCCTTGATGCTGTGGCAAGGCCTCATTTGTCTTGTGTAAGTTCATTGTAACCTCTCTGTAATTAACTTTATGTAAGTTATTTCGTGGACTACACTTGGAGTCCTAGTTGGCAAATTATTTGGTTCTCACAAGTTAGTGCAGAGATAAACATAGCCAAGCTAGGCTGAAAACTGAGATTAAAGGATTAGCAAAGATGCATTGTAGCTACCTTTTTGCCTCTGCCCCA
Source organism: Pipra filicauda (assembly GCF_003945595.2). Classification (NCBI taxonomy): domain Eukaryota; kingdom Metazoa; phylum Chordata; class Aves; order Passeriformes; family Pipridae; genus Pipra; species Pipra filicauda. The sequence continues at coordinate 3,554,020 of NW_024104310.1, forward strand.
TTACCCTGTGCAGCAGCTGATGTTGGCCCACAGGCACAGTATCATAGGCATTTAAAGTTCAGTGTCTTTGTAAAAGATTAAGAAATTTTGGGGGAATACCAGGATATTTAGGACAGTCAGATCAAGAACTGGTTCTAAAAGGGAACTTTTTAGGGTAGAAGTGCACATCTTCAAAGGTAGCATCTGTGAGATCTGGGAGATCTTCCACTGATAGATCATTCCTTTGTGAGGAGGAGATTTTTCAACACCTGCTAATTCTCTAGCCAGACTGGGACTGGAAAGGACTGGCAAATTACAAGCAAGGTGACAGCAGTTTTGTTCTACTCCAGATTCTGATCTCAAGTCTCAAGTTTCTCCTGCATTAAATATTTTGAAGCCTCAGACACCAGCCGGGAGTTGGACAGAGCAGACACACAAAAGTTAATGAAATGCTGAGCTATGAAGTCGATGTCCCCTGCGTAGGTAAGGGAAAGAGACCAACTCTTGCCATCACCCAGGGATTTTTTAGTGCAGTACAGACTTTGGGATTCATAATTCAGGCTGCTTGGGATAATGTTGTTCTGTCTTTTGCTGTAACGATCTCCCAGTGTGATAGAGTTACAAAGAGGGCAGTACATAATGTCGTACACATTCATGTTTTCCAGGCCAGTTAAACAAGCTTTCATTTGTTTTAGAAGGAATCTATTCAAACTTTGGCAGAGCAAGTCAATAATTGTGAGTTTCCTTTCTTTCTCCCACTTGGAATCCAGTCTGGATCACGCATAGACATGATGTGGGACGAGGAGAGAAAGGGACCTCCAAGAAGTTAAATGCCTCCCACCATTAACTGAAGCAAAATGATCCCATTTCATGCATTGCCCTCCACAGCAACTGTATTAATTCAGCACTTCACTCTGTAACAACAAAACAGAGAGGCCATCACTCACCCTGCTACAGTCCCAGCTCTGGCTCTTCTCTGAACTGTTTTTTTATCCATCCTACCCAGACAGACCCTCAGGTTGTGGCCCCTGGAGCCATCTGTTCCAAGGCCTGATCCAGATTTCTGGCCCTACTGTGCCTCCTGCTACTGACATCTGCTCTATCTCCAGCATGTTTTGGGTGTCACTGGCATTCAGCTGTGCCTTTCACAAGACATTGGTTTGTTCTGCACTTGAACCAGCAGCCAGCTGGAGCTCTGCCCCATTAGCAGCACACTGACCCACCAACTTTTAGCACTGTATAACTGAAATGAGCTGAATCCTGAAGCAATTAAACAGGCTACGTGTAAAACAGTCCCTTGTCATTAGCTTTCAGTTGGTAGGTGGTGAATGGAGATGGAGGATACAACCCTGGGAGTGCAGACTGAAAGAAATATGGAAAGTTACTGTAGAACCCTCAAAAGGCAGCATCTGCTCCCCAGACTTTAAATGAACCCTAGCAATAAAAAAGGTGAGCCAGAAACTTTAATCAACTGCCCCAGTAAGGTGAGCAGTCCCACGTGCAGAGTTCATATGAGCCTGGTCTTTAGAGGATTTTGTGAATATGGCGGTGAGCTCTGACTAAAACCCTGATAAAATCCTCTAGGATAAACCTTAATTCATGGCCTAATCCTTTCCCTCATTTAGTCACCAAATATTCACACTCTGACTTAGCGGCAAGTTAAAAAAAAGTACACTCATCTAGCATGCACAAGAAATAAGAAAAAGTCCAGTAACTAAAATTTTACTGCACTAATCCTCTCCTAAATTTGATCTCTTGCAGGTTGGATCCTCAATCCATCTCCTTTGTTTATCCCTCAAGTGTAAACCCCTTCAGCTCACATTGTTCTGCTTCAAGAGCTAATTCCATGTGAGTCATGGTGCTGGAATGCCAATAAATATGGCTGTAACCATGCCCCAGTTTGTTGCTGCAGATCATTTTGGCACAAAGTTAGGCCTGTTCTTATCTTTGTTTCTGCAACTCTTCTCAAAAAAAAAAAAAAATAATAAAATAAAATGGAGCTTCAGGTCTGGATGTAGCATTTGGGTGCAAATACAGGAGAAAAAAAAATTTAAAACAACAGGAATGGTTCATACATTGTTGAACCCACCTACAGAGAGAGAAGGTTCTGAAGCTCTCTGAAGTGGGAAAGTCCGTGCTGCCCTCTATGAGGACTACTCTCCATTTCTGCTAAATCAGGAAAAGTATTGCTATTTGCTATTTGTGATAGGATCTGAAAAGGGAGACCCCAATGTGACTGCTGTTAGGTAGGGGTCTGTTTCCCAAAATCTGTTCCAGTGATGTTTATTTGGTTAAATTTGTTGCTCATAAATTACTTAGTGAATATTTAATAATCCTGTTTCCTTCCTTCCTTCCTTCCTTAACCCCTTCCCCCCTCCCTCTCTCCCTCTTTCCCTCCCTCTTGTTCTTTTTCTCTTTCAAGTACATATTAAACCAATTTTTTTTGGCATTTATTCCTCACGAATAAGTTGTCAAAAAGTCCTTCAGCTGAAGTGAAATCACAATCAGGCCCATGGCAAACCTCTTTCCTAATAGGGTTCTCCATATCGGCTGGTTAAGACTGTCTAACAAGATCCATGTTCCTAGGGCCTGGAATGCAGTGCAGTAACTGAGACATATATTTATAAGCTAGTTGAAAGATAATTGTGTTTATCTAATACTTAATCACTCGTATGAAATTTTACAAATAAATCAGTCTGTTAGATATTGCCCTAGTATGAATAATCTCTATCCAAAAACACAAAGCAGAAAATCACATGCAGTGCAACATTCAGTCAAAACTGGTTCTGCGCAGATTCCTTTGAAAATCACTTTGGTTTATATTACACTAAAAGAGCAGGGCTGTTCAGGCTGCAGGTTTCTAGCCTGACTAGTCTGGCCATCACATCTCAAAATACTGTGATGTTGCACTCTAGCCTTTGCTCTGCCTTGACCAAGGGGACTGCAGCTGGCAGCACTCTGTGGAGGGCAGGCAGGTAGTTCCCAGTCCCCAGCCCCAGCCCAAAGTGGATTCTGACTCTTCACATCACCTTTGCTGCATTGGTGTTGAGCAATACTTTTCAATGAATGAGCCATTATCTTGAAATTGCTTCAAAGTGAGTGACACTGGCTGGGAGCCAACACACTGTCTTGAAAATCGGAACGTGTTACTTTATTTGTGAACATTCCTCTTTTATATTTCTTTTTAATGACACCAGCTTCTTGTTTCTAATTGAAATAACATGCAGTCCCCAAGGCCGATTTTTAAGCCTGGGTCCCTAAACCTGTATTTTTTCACCTAGAAATAGTTATGTCTAGTGATTAACATTCAGAATTGCTTCCCAAACAGGTCCATGTACACATCAGTGTTGCTTCCCGACTGTTTTTTGATGACAACTGAGTGTAGGAGGTCAGCTGCAGGGCGGGGTCATCACATCAAAATGAAGAAAGGCATAGGCTTTTCTTTGTGTGTTTTCTGGGAGAAGATAATTTCTTCATCCAAGATTTCTAAATGAAGTTGTCATAGTTTCATTGCAAGCTCCTTGATAAAAGCTAGGTAAAACAAATAAATTACATTTGTGTTTACAGCACATGATGAAGGAGTATGTATTCAGGCCAGGGGAAGATCTTATTAAATCTACTTATACAGGCTTTATGCTTACGCAGTACAATGCTTTTACATTGTTTCCCAGGGTAGTGTGCTGGGATTGTCATTGACGAGGACAGTGACCTTTAGCATCCTGTGCTGTCAGAATCCCATTTCCAGCAGCTTGGGTTGACCACAAAAGGCAAATTAAACACACCTCCAAAACATACTAAAATTTTAAAGAAAATTAATTTTTCATCTTTCTGTTGTGAAAATTAAAGCAGATGCAATGCAAGGAGCATTACCTGAGATATCTTTTGCACTGAATGAGTCTAGTCGAAAAAGCCTTTTATAAATAACTGCAAGTATATAGCTACGTACATCATATATATCTGTTTTAATGCAGGTGCATAAATGTGTATATGGATGTATACGTACTGAGACGGTGCTGGAAATTCTGTCCAACATAAAGAAAACCTTTCTTTTTTGAACATTCCCTGAGAATCTGTCCCCAAAGTGGAACATTCCTTACAGGGTACCTTGTTATCAATCTTGGCTTCATTAACAGTAACCACTATCTTTCTCGTCATTGACAGCAACAGGCCAAAGGTGTCTATAATTTACTGTCAAGAAACTATTTAAGTATCTTAACTGTTGTAACTTGCAGATCAGTCAGCACAGCATCCCCAGATAAGGTCCGTATCTTGGGATGATATAAGATAATGTCTGACAAGGTCAGGCTGTGCCTAAGAGCTCCTTGACTGAAGTGCTTTGCCCAGATGAGCCCGGGATGCTTTGATCCAGGGCCAGGTCCCTGCAGTGCCAGCAGCACAGCCTGAGCACCCAGCACCAAGGCCCAGGTCCTGGCTCCAGAGGCTCTTCCAGCATTGACCTGCAGCAGCAGCAGCCAGCTGAGGACCAAGAGGTTTCTAGATCGCTCAAAGCAGAGCTCAAGGCTGCTTTTGATTGATCTGTTTCATGTGTGAAATTCCTCCTGGCAGATATCCGAAGTGACTCCAGAAATGTGATCCTTCAGTATCTTACCACCTGTCGTGAGATGTATGGAGCCACTGTAATCCTACATTCGTCGTCAGGGGAACATTTTCAGGCATCCAGGCTTTGATCTGTACTTGGATTGTGCAGATGTTTCAAAAGGAGCCTAAAAGAAATGGTGAGTGTTTAAGAACATAGCTTTTTGTTTTGTCCTGGAATGAGTTGGGCTGCTTCTTGGAGCCTCCTCAGGAAAGGACACATGCCAGATCAAAGATTCTTATAGCACACACAATCCATTTTTCCAGGAACTCCAACAAATCAGCTTCTGCGGTTAACATAAAGGGTGGAGGTATTTTTCTTAACCTCATTTAAAATTGTTCAGCATAATTATCCCAAAATACATGGATAAAATATAAGTCCCTTAGGGGCTGCCAGTTCTGTTGGGATCCCTTTCAAATGTATGTTGCTGTTGGATATCTGATCAGGACATGATGTGTTGGAGGCAGAGGGGAGCTAAACTGCTCTAACTGCTCCCAGAAAGACCACCTCTGTTGCCTCCGACAGCTGTAATGAGCTTCAGTGGTGGCACCCAATGGGTTCTCCCAGTAAGTGAGGAGGGAGGATGAACCCACTACATACTCAGCCAGCATGAGGTGGGAGGGGAGGCATCCTTTTGGCATGCAACGTCTTAACTAAGTCTTTCACTCATGCCTGAACCTCTCTGGGTTTCTGGATGTACAGAAGATAGACTGCAGATTCCATAGTCAGAAGGTGCAGAGGAGTTACTTGTAGCTGTGGCACTACTTCCAGTCCAGCTCTCAGCTTTAAAGGCTGTGACATCCAGTCACAGGCAGTAGCACAGGCAGTGACATCCAGTTCAGCTCCTGCCTCTCCTGTATCACTCTGTTCTGAGAGGAAGGGTAGAAGAGGAGAGCTGATCTGCTTAACAGCCTGGTGGGGGTGGTGGGATGGGGAAGAAGGCAAAGATGTAGCTGCCCTTGTCTGGCAACTTCATGAAGGATGCTGTTTCCAGCCTGAAAGACTTGAATTCAATCTGGGGACTTCACTTTAATTGGCAAAGGTATGTTCCTGCTCCAGATGAGGATCTGTACCAATGCTGACAATTTGTACTGTCCAAATGAATGTGCTTATATAAAGAGGACTCAAATGCAATCCAGGCACTGGTGTAACCAGCTGGAACTACAAGTGAGCAGTGATACCCTCTGCCCAGGCTGGACATTCCTTGGGACTCTCCTTTTATCTTGGGTTTGTGCGTTACCTATTGCAACAGCCAAGTAACACACATGTGTACTCTGTAAGGGGATTCTGCAGTGACCAATAAAAGGACAGAGAAAACCATGCAAAAAACCATGCAAAGACAAGATTTGACTCCAGAGAGCTCTCACAGCTGATGCCTTCCCTTTGCTGTCCTGGAAGTCTTGAACAAGGCTACAGAGAAGTGATGTCCCCTCAGAGCAAAGTCTGGACTATCACTAAGTTCAGCTATTCAATCCTTTCCTTCTTGTTTGCAGGAAATGTGGGTGTTTAAAAAAAAATAATATTTTACACTTTCTTAAATGTTGTTATTTCATTATTTTAGGAGAAGCTACTACTAGGACATAATGTAAAAATAAAACAGTAGTTTTACTACAATTTGTGGTCATCATGAAATCACAGGAAAAGAGATGACTTATGCTGTCCCACTTCTGATTTCAGAACAATAGTAATACCAAGCTGGGGCAGCCACCGCAGAGCATACATTAGGGTTGTATTTTCTAGCTCAGAGTGTCTCCAGTTACAATTGCTTGGATCCAGACTGGGTCACAGTTTTGATCAAATTTCTACCATGTGCTACCCCTAATCTCTCCTCTCTCCTGAGGAAAATCTTGCTCATACAAAGTGAGGGCCATTTTCCACTAACTCTTGCTGGCCTGGAAAAGGACATGAGGTTGAAATGCTTAGGGAGTAGACTGGTACATCCAGCCTTCCCATGACACTGTCCCTCAGTGCTCCCCTCACCTGCACCCTGTGGCTGCAGAGCCTCAACGTATCTCCAGTCCTGCTGCCTGAAGAGATGGGGAATATGCTCCAGTATATCCCAGGGACACGGGGACAGAACTGGTGAAAAGACATTCAACTTAGTGTGGTAATCCTGGTGCTGACCAAGCCTCCACTGAAGATAGACAGGAGAGGGGAGAAAACATTACTGGGCAAACTGGGAACCTGACCTTCAGGTCAGAAAGCCTTGTTCTGAAGTGGTAGGGCTTTCAGGCCCTTCTGGGGGTTGGCAAGTGGACTCAGGCCTGTTGTAGTGGCCTTCATGACACAGGAGCTGCAGCAGGCTCCAAGTTACTGGGGATGCTGAGCACGCCAGCAAAGATGGGGAGTTTGGCTGAGAGTGGCTCTGAGACTGTGCCGTTCAACACACAATCAGGACGTGCATTTGGGTAAGTGGGCCTGGGTCCAGGAGAGGGAGAGGGTTGGGGACGCCTCATGTTTCTGTATTTGTGGGAAGTGAATTAATGTGTGCAAAATTCCATCGTGCTCACTTAGCTTATTTATGAGAATATCACACAGATTCAGCTCTGAAGGCATCCAGAGCGCTGTTAGCCTTTATTCATGGTAACATGAAGTTTCATTCCAACCTTTGATGCACTTCCCCACTCCCTCATTATTTAAAGTGTGGTTTTGCTCTAAAGATTGCCTGTATAAAATTGGCATCTGCTTCCTTAGCAGATATATTCCATGTGTGAAATCAGAATACTGGTCTAGTGACTACAATGGCAAGAATTTTTTTCACGTGCTCCTTTTTCTTGTGGATGGTGGAGAGGCTGAGTTGCACTCTTGAATCTCAGGCAGCAGCAGTACTGCTCTTTCCTTTTGACTCGAAGCTTTTAGCCAAATGAGGAAATGTGGACTATTTCCTTTAAAAGGAAAAGTGGCAACGAAGAAAGTCCTTCTTTTGGTACACATCTGCTAATACACTGTGGGTATGAACTGGTCACAAATCACAGGAAAAATCAGACAAAAGGGGATAATCTCTTGTCTTACACTTCTAACCCAACCAGACATCCTTTCTTTCTTGCGTAGCTTTTATATTGCACTATTGGGACGGGGTTTTTTGAGGGATTCTTTCACATCTTCTCTGCTAGCTCCCCTTGGCTGTATGGCCTCTTTCTCAAACACTTAAGCCTTTGTAAAGGAGAGGCAGTAAAATCTCTCCCCCCTTACATGCCTCATGTGTACTTTCATCTGGGGTAGTGACACATACTTGCGTTTGATGTGGAGGTTCCTGTAGGTTTAATTATATGGTTTCTTGTGGAATGTAATCATTTCTTCAGCTATCAAGTGGTGGTCGCTGTGGCTGGCCAAAGACAGTATTAAACTTCATTAATTCCTGCTCAGTCAGATTCTGCACTCATTCATCACTCTGCAATCCCATGGAAGACAAAGACGGTCCCCGGTGTGGAGGCCTGGGGTACAATGACATGCACCACACAGGGGTAATGCAGTGTAGCCTGGTCTCAGGCTGTTTGGGGCTGGGGATGAGACACAAGGAGGGGAACCTCAGCTTGACTTTTGGATCTAAAGTGAATCTTTTTGCTTAACAAATCAGAAAATCGTGGTTGTCTGAACATAACTTTGCCAAAAAAAATCATAACAATGGTATTAAATAATTCAGAGATCTTCCAATATTTATCTGGAGAAATCTAGCCGAGGTTTTGTGGAATTTGAGGAAGATGATTGTTTTCTCTGGAAAGGTTTTCTGGGAGCAGGTAGGTTTGGAAAAAGGTATGCTGGCTAACCAGCGTGCCTCTATATGATGCTTGCTTGGCATCAGGGCATCAGGGATTGTCCAGAGTTGCAGGCTAGGCACACAAATAGTGAAATATCTATTTGGGCATTTTTTGGAGCTAAAAAACCAGAAAAAGTGAAAAATATAAGAAATTTTCTGTATGTAGAGACTTGAAGACCTGACAGTTACAAACCTGTAACCAGAGTTACAGCTCTGTGCCTATTTCCCTGTCTGTTGCAGAAGAGCATCCTGTGGGATGCTGGAACCTCCATGTAGGTCACCTCCTCTCCACAAACCTCCCCACCTCCTCTCCACAGTAAAATAGATGCCCTCACCCTGAGCTGTCCTGTACCCCTCTGAGCTATTAACAGCCCCCTTACATGGTGTGAGGCTTAGAGCAGATGGGGCTCTGACTAATACCATCTACACTAAGTCCTCTCTTATAGTCCCTTCCACTTTATGACAGACTTTACTACTGCAGCTGTGCACTGGCCTCATGGTTTCAATGATTTTTCCGTAATACTCTCAATCCTTTCCCTGCTCATTGCTCTGACTGATTGGTTCCTTACTCTCCTATTAAATTATGTTACATTTTTCTGCAGCAAACTGCATTATACTGTATTAAAAGCTGGTATTTACCATCTGCTGGTCCAATCTCACTAACAAGCCAAACCCTTTTGAATAAAAGGCATTTTAGTTTGTACTGCCTCCAATGCCAGTATTCTCTACAGACCTGAAACACATAACTATTTCATGGGGTATTCTGCAAGTAGATTCAGGCAGATGCCAAGGCATCCTCCAGAATATACCTGTGGCAATATATTTTCAGGATTTTGCTCTTCCAATGCAGAACAGGTAAGACAAGCAGCCATTGCAGCCTTTTTGCTGCCCTCTAACAGTAATTAAAATCTCCTTTCACAAGTGCACTTTCCTTCCGTCTCGTAATCTGGTTTTTGATGTTGCTTCCAGTTTGATCTGTTCTATAAACCAATTACCACAAGCTTTTCCCTGGGGGGCTGTTAATTGCTGACTGCCTCAGAACCACTGGACCATTACACTGAATATACTTATTTAGGTTTCTAAAAGATGCTCAATACCATTGTCCACCAATTTGCTACACCTGAACCCGACGGAGTCCTGAGAACCCTAAATGTCCCAAACCCAAAAGCCCCTGTCTCTCCCCCGACTTCCCTCTGCAACGCCTGGGAGAGAAAAAAGCCTCACAGGCCAATTCCTCACATGGAGAAAGGCAACCTGTTTCAGTGCTTGATTGCTCCACTGAGTGTGTTTTAGCCTTTTTGCTTCCATTGATCTGAATTTGAAATATAAATGAGTCTTAAAAGGTAAACTTCTAGTTCGGTCTTTGGCAATGGCAGTGAGAGGGAAGGAAGGGTTGTGATGATGTTCAGAAATGGCCCCAAAAGTTTGGAAGCATCTTCTAATTCCCAGCTGGAATGAGGTTGCTGTGAATTGGGACTTTGGGAGTGAATTAAGAAAGTAAATTAAGAAAGGGCAGAGGTGGCCCCAGGCCAGGAGGATATTGAGAAGGTCAAAGTGGAGCCAGTACCTCAGGCACTGTCATGAATTCACATGCGAAAACCCCACGGCAAGATACCTTAGTTTAAAAGGAGCTTGCTGAACATAGCAGCCCAGGGAATATGTGTCTGAGACTTGGTGCAGATTATTTCTTCATGTTAACAAATGTGCATTTTCTCCTGTACATGAGAATGTGTAACCCTTGAGTCTCACTCTGTGTCTCCCTTAGCAAAAGGGGTGCCTCTCCACAGAAACATCTGTGCCAGCCCCCGACTTGGCTCTGGTCTTTTTGCCCTGACTTCTGCACTGCTCTACACCCCTTGACTGTGCTTGCAGTGCAGATTTTTAAATGTTGTGAAGTGTTATTGAAACAGGGCTTGTAAGGAAAGAAACAGCTTCTGCAGACTGAGGAATACAGTGTCAGCAAAAGAAAACTGTCTATCAGCAGCATAACTGCATGTGTGAAATGATTTCTTACAAATATGTCTGTGACACAAGACAAAGCACATCCATGTTCATCTGATAACACTTCAACTAGTTTAGGGCTTCTTGGTTCCAGTCTCCTGTTTCCACTGGTTTGCTAAAAAATATAAACTTACACATTGAAAGATAAAAACATACCATTATATACAATAATAAAAATTAGTTGAAAATTTTATTGTTATAATACCACATTATAAAAGGTTGTTATTGGGCATAATATAATTATAAATATGTAAATAGCATGGGCATGCTTTGAATCATTCTGCATGATCCACTTCAAGAACAAGGGTTTGGCCTTCCCCGTTCAGCTGTACAGAACATGGACAAATAATAAGCACACGGTTTTTCTGCTCACTTGAGTCCCAATACCTCATTGTGAGTAACCTGAGGGATAACAAGATGAGGGAAAAGAGCCTGGGTAGAAACTTGGGGGCATGAAAGTGAGAGGGTTTCTAGAGTCTTGTGCAATGCTTTGGAAAGTTTGCAAAAGAGTTGTGGTTTCACATTAGCTCTCTTAATCATCTGCAGGCTGGGAAATTATAGGAAAATACCAGAAACTGCAGTGACACCAAGTGTGATAACCTCTACAGAAAATGTGCAATCAGCTTTACTGACAGGAGTAACGTGCTCCAAAGAGCTTGGAAAATTGACTCCTAAGCCTGTCTCCTGGTGAGGGTAAGGTATGAAATTGTCATGAGTCAAATATCCTCTGACCAAGTTCTTCCAGGTGTTTCACACAAGAAGGGTTTGCTGTTTAGTATCAGATTTACTCATTTGTAGGTATTTGACACTACATGGGATTCTGATTTAACAGAGCGATACTGCAATATCCTGAAATCACAAGGCAAACACAACATAGCAATTGCGACATACCGCTGTATTGCAGTACAAACATGATTCCCATTACTGGCTGACGGCAGCTCAGACACATTGCTCTCTTCAGAGTCCATTGTGTTGGTTAATTTTTAGACTCCGTGTGGGGCTGAGCCACAAATAGATTTCTCCCATGTTGGTCTGGCTCTCTTAGGAAGACAACACTCCCTGTTAATTATTTTAGGGAAGTCCATTTACACAACCACTCAACAGATACAGCTGTTTATCTCAAACAGAGGCCATCCTCTGGTCCCCTTTATGTTAAGTTCAGCTTCCTGTACAACAGCTGTGGTCACTTCCTATATGCTTTTCTGAGCTTCATGAGCACATCATCCTTGCCTATCTTCTTTGAGCCTTCTTCCTTGGAAGGGTTTCCTTGATTTGCTGCAGAAGTCCTCTAAGCTTCAGAGCAGGTCGTGGTTCCACCCACGAAGTGGGCAAATAAATTCATACATAAAGCAAGGACAGTATCCACACTTCTATGTTTTAGAGACAGGATCCCACCATCTACACCTGATTTTTAGCTGCTATCTACCAAATAACATATGATAAATTCTTAGTTCTGGTGGCAATCACCAGCACCAATCCATAACCCAGCCTGAACCCACTGAACTGCTCTGCCTGCCAAACTGGTGTGTTAAATCAGCAGACTCTTCTGTAAACTGTGCCGTACACTGCATAGCTTGAGCCTCTGCCATCAAAATAATAGTGTCCAGCATTTTTTTTATGGGTGGTCATCTTTCTGAGTTTTGTGAGCCATTTTCTCTGTCTGGAGACCATACATGGCTAAGATTTATGTATATTTATTTTCAATGGCCTATTTGCTAACTCTACAAGATTGTGCATGCAACACAGGGCATCCAGAGCTCCTTTATCCAAGAATGGGGGAGGAGCAGAGGAAAGGACTGAAGATTAAACAAGTGAGACCAATATTAAGAATCATTTTTATAGCATTCTTTAGAGTGAATACACTTTTACAACATATTTTTCTCCTAAATGATGTGTTCAGGCAGAGGCCCAATGTTGTAAAAAGACACATAATTGGCACTCAAACAAGTCTGAGTTATTGCCTGGTTGGTGTAATTTTACACCTGTCACTGCCCATATATTTAGAAAGAGTGAAAAAAACAGACCTGAGGTTGTTTCCCTGCTGGTTGCCTTCAGGCCGTGCTGACATGCTTGCTGAGTTTATAGCATGCCATTGCAAAGTGCGGTGCCTGCAGAGGCAAAACCAAGAGCTCATCTAAGACACAGCTTGGAGGGGCTCAGCAAGTGGCCCCTGGTTGCAGCACAACAGGAGCTGCACGGCTTTTGGGGTGTGGCCCAGCTTTCCCATCTCCTTTTGCAGGAAGCAGGAGCCCGACCCCCAGGACTGGTGCCAATGCCCATCCCCATGTGCCCCTCCTTACCCAGCTCTGGTGGGCTGGGAGAGGCAGCAGGGCAGCAGGCTGAGATAGCCACCTTCTAAGGGCACATTTATTAGACAGTTCTGTGTTAGTTTTGGTTTTGTTTTGTTTTTCCCTAGGCTTTGCTGAAAGTACCTAGCCTGTGACCTCAGCTGTTTTTCTTGAGTTTAAAATACACAAATATAATAGAAATCCAAAAGAACTGCCAGCTGAGACTGCTCAGATGTCAGTAGGATTTATCCAGAAGAATAACAGTGCAACTCCAACCCTTTGTAATTCACCTTCTGGTGGCTGGGAACAAAGGCTAGACAGGACCAGTTAAAAAGCTTGTCTCTCTCCCTGCCGTAAGTTTTAGAGTCAAGGTGAACTGTAACTTGCCTCAGGCTGGTGGGCAGAAGCCCTACCGGGAACCAGAGAGTGAGTGCTTGACCACAGTGCTCCAGGAGCTTTCTGCAGGTGTCCCAGTCTGGGGGGCCAGAGATGAGGGAAGTAAAACAGCTGGAAACTCAGACTCATGAGCCCAGCTGTGCTAATCCCCTCTGTGGAAGTGCTTGTCCAGGTACCTCAAGGTCCTAGACACTGCTTCTTAATCCTTCTCCTTTGTTTGACCCAGATAGATGATTATTTTTTGATTCTTCTTTTACTAATTAGTCAGTGAGTCAGAAACAAGGCAGTTGTCTGCAGAGCTCCAGCCATGATCTTTCTTAAAATCATTTGCATGGTACAGCTGACCCCAGCAGCTGTTGCTTGCTGATACAACTGAGGGCAGCAGGTTCAGCACAGGCAGAGCAGCCTTCCTCCCATGCCAGGCTGCTGAGCAGTCCTGCTGCATTTCCCAGGCAGGTTGTGGTTCCTTTCCTTCTTCTCTGAGGGAGCTCTGGTTTGCATGGCAGAGAGATGTGAGCTCCAACACAACCAGCACCACTTTGCAGCTGTTTACTTGTAAGACTCATTCAGCTGAAGTTGGCCAAGCAGCATTATTAGGTGGAAAGTCAGGGTATCATTGTATTAATAGTTTTACAATGCTGAGGAGAGGCTGGCCTCTCTGGCTGTAGGATTGATGCACGCCTGAATACAGGCTATTCAGTCAGACACAATCAATTTGATTTAAACATCATGGTGTTTTCTACATTACTTACTTCAGATACTTTTTCCTCTCGATTTCTGCAAGTCATTAATTACATTCATTTCACATTTTCCAGATGATTTTTTTCCTGCCATGCTGAAAGCAAAAAAATTGTGTCTTGTGAACTGACATTTGCAATTCTTGCATGTCCAGATGGTAAGACTTTAAAGACACCCAGAATGTCAGGAACCTTGTGACACAGCCAGGTTATCAGCAGGTCCCCTGAGGCCAGAGGGTAGCAATACAAGAAACAGTTCTGCATATAACATATTTTGTCCCTTCTCAGCTTAAACTTTTTAATTTCCTGTGGCCATTCTCACACCTGCCCCCCCCAAGCTGAGCATCATTACCTTAGTGTTATATTATATTTGCACCTGGGATAACTATTGAAGACAGAGACCTGTTTCTCAGCTTTTGTCTGTAAATTCTAGCCTAGAAAATTAGGGAGACCTGCAAACCCAAACTACCCAAAATCAAGAGGGGCCTTTAAGAGGGAAAGGTTTTCCAGAACAAGCTTTCTCATTGTGAAAGGCTAAAATTATTGCTCTCCCATGATTTACAGTGCAAAGGCCTTCAGTTTTATAGAGCACCTGGAATATTCAGCAGCAATTCAGAAACAGAGCTGCATGTTATTGATAAAGCATATCACTGTGGAATACGAAGTATCAGAGTACCTGCACATACTTTACGCACCAAGAGATTATCCTGAATGTGCTACTAAGTGTGTAAATGTATTTGCTGTTATCGTGATAATTCACAAGCACAAAATGAATGTGATTACAACAAAATCTTCTGGCTGCTCCATCAATTTTTCCTCATTTTCCAGCTGTGACTTATATCTGCTTATATCTTCCCTTAAAAGATGAATGATGAGAGACAAGAATAATTTATTTTATGGCTTCACCTCAAATTAAGTTTTTGGTTGAAAGTAATCTTAATTTAATCTTTAGCATTGTAATGAAGCTACTGATACAGTAAGATTCTTTACCAAACAGAAAGAACTTCTGAGTGCCTGAAGCACTTCTTACCAGGGAAGGGCTGGACAGAGTCATGGCCCGTTTCCTATGCACTGTCTAGCAAAAAAAAAGCCTCCCGTGAGAGATCCCTGACCATCTTTACTCTCACCCAGATATGTCAACAGCTCAAGCATGCTTCTAAACTTAGCTGCTCCTCTTCTTTGTCCTGACCCTCAGTGCAGCCCTTGGGGCTCTCCCACCTCTCAAGTCTGCAAAAGCAGTGCTGGACAGTGTGTGCTCACTGGTTTGAGAGAAAGCTGCTGTCTGAGCAGCAGCCCTGAGCCCTGCATTCCTCTGTCCATGGCTGTTTCCTTTCCTGTTCCAAATCTACACACTTTTCTCCTCAATCCATGGCATGAATGAGGGAGTCAGCATGAAGAAGATAAGACCAAGACTTGAGAGACCTGGAAGTGATGCCTGATCTGCTCCTAGTCTACTTTAGATGTGTAGACACTCTCTGGAGCTGCAGTTTCTGTTTGTATGCTCTGTATTCCTTTAAATCTGCCTGTCTGGCCTGCAGTTTAGTTACTGGGCAAAGACTCTGACACCTTCAGGTATAGATGGGTACTTGTGGCTCTGCTGACCTAAGCCCCAAGAGCAATCCCAAACACCTTGTCTTTTAAAGTTAAAACCATTCTTCCTGTTGTCTGACTTCATTGGGTTGCTGGTTAATTTTTATTCTTTCAGGGGCACCTGAGCACCGAATCAAGTACAGCCAAGGCCTCATTGAACAGTTTCCAAATGTGAGTGACTGAGTTGCAATAAGAAGCAGGAGACCACCATTCCCACCCTGGACTCACCATATCTGGCACCTCTGCGGTGACTCTTGTGCATTTTTCCACACTGCTTGTGTTTGAACCTATTT
Organism: Pipra filicauda; assembly: GCF_003945595.2. NCBI lineage: Eukaryota > Metazoa > Chordata > Aves > Passeriformes > Pipridae > Pipra > Pipra filicauda. The sequence continues at coordinate 3,569,658 of NW_024104310.1, forward strand.
CTGGTGTGCAGCCTTCCCTTCTGTCACTCCTCTTTCAGGTGACCTCTCAATGTCCAGTGTACCCAGACCATGTTTCAGATACTTCGGATAGTGCCCTATGTTTTAGTTCTTCCTTTTTGCCTGTTCTTTTTTGCTGCTAAATGAGGAAACTTCTTCCACACATTACAGCCAAATCATAGTCCTGGAGGTTGTGTTTCTGTGTGTCTGTGTGTCTGTGTGTCTGCGTGTATATGTGTGTGATTTATTGAACTGTATATTGTCCTGTGCAACTGTCCCCACAGGAGTAGAGCCAGGGTCATGTTCTCTTTCCTTTAACTAAAGACACATGATGAAAGTATACCAGAAAGACCACCAGAACATGACAAAAGATGAAGTCCCTATCATCAGAACTCCTAGACAGACGCTCCTTGTTCTGACAGCTTGTACAGAGGAAATGTAGCCATGGCTATAGCCATTGGAGATGGAAAGGTTAAACAAGATGTACTGAACACAGTGCTGGGAGAGGCCAAGGAAGATTAGGGGGTTTATGCCTTTTTTTTTCCTGACAATCTAATGCAGCTTCTCAGCACTATTAGTAAATGCCTCGTGCTACTGCAGGATTTAATTTCCCAGAGCCTGCTTCTGGAGCCAGCCCATGGCTCAGGCTGCCTGTCCCCAGCAGCACTCGGGATGCCACAGGATTGGCCTCCCCAGCTCAGATCAGCAGGGACAGTCCAGTGTGGTGTGAAAGCCAAAGCATGAAGCTAGAGAAATGTACACAAGGGAGAAAAGGCAAAACACTGCATTTCGGGACAACTCCTGACTGAGGCTCACTGAAAATATAATCATGACCCAGGCACTTTTGCCAGCACTAGTAGCTGGGGCAAGTGTTTGGTCTTGTATTTTTCTATCACCAAATGAAGGCATGGAGCTTTGTGCGGAATAATATTAAGGGTTGATTGATTGCAGATTAAGAGCCTGAATAAAAGCTTAATGACGTCAATGGAAAGATTCTCATTAGCTTGAGTCAGCCCCAAGACACTGCTCTACTGATGCAACTGGATTTTTTTATTTTGAATGCAATTGTTACGATGTAAAAGCCTCTATTGGACAGAAGTATCTCATATAAACAGAATTAAAAAGGTGTTCAGAACAAAAAGACTGATTTAGCTGCCCAAGATTGGTATTTCAGCATGGATATATGCTTACGTGATGTTTCATCACAATGTACTTCACTCTTCGCATCGTAAAGAAGGAAAGCTCAGGTGTACTCAGTTCTCTCTCATAGATGAGATGTTCTTTATAAAGATTCTTCTATGCTTCTAAGGACCTGCCTGTCATAGGGGAGATCTTTACCAGCCCAGAGTGATTCTTGTAGCCTGCATCCTCACAGGAGCATGTCATGCTTGGCACAGAGATATAGACAGTGATTGTAGGAAAGACAACAGTCCTGTGCCTTCTTGCCTGTAATATATACTACCCGTAAGAAGCACACACATATGTATCTCCCACTTTATATTACAGGTTATTGTCCTCTTTCTTCAAAGCTAAGGAATTTTCATGATGTGTGTGTACATCTGGTACCGGATCAATTCAAGATTAGGATAAAAAGGTTATTTATGGCTCCACATTGACATTTGTTTATTGTATAGATGACATCACCATGCCAGACATTGCTTTAACTCAGTATTTCCCACTTTTATTGCATTTGTGATCCTGTATATGGCCACAGAACAAATCATTAAAAAGGATTCTATGAAGGATAATGAGTACCCTAATACTTCTAAGCTTTGCATACAACCTTTAGCTGGACACAAATTCTTTTCATCTGTCAGGCACAGTTGCAAGAAACAGAAAATATTGGACATTGAATGACACATTCGCTTGTAATCTCAGATTTTCCAAATCCCCCTTGTGTACCTGTGTTCCCCTTTTCCTTGCTAATGAATTCTGACACTGAAACAGATGTTGCCCTGTAAATTGTCTTACATTATTTTATTTCCCAGTAATGCTGCTGCTCCAGATATATTCAAAAAGAGGTAGATGCTCAAATAGGCAGACACCTTTGTCATGTCTTTCCTCTTCCCCTCACTTGCTGTTTGCCACATCACAGTGGACTCCATCCTGCATCACGCAAGAGTGATATGGGAATTACAAGTTTTTAATATAAAGCAGTGATCAAGTTTCTATTACTTTCTACAAATAAAACATTCTGTTGAGTAATTCGTTAAGATGGGAAGGAAAATGTAGCATGTTTTTCTTAAATTCTGTATTTCTGTTATATTTGCAATTTTACTACTGAAAGATGCAGCTGGACCTGAGCCTGAGCTCAGTCACAGCTGCTGAATTGGGAAAGCAGCTTTGCACTGCCAGGTTGTCTGGTCCCTTGTGAGCCCTCCAGCAGTGCCTGTCCAGCTTTGGTCCCCATACTACCAGGGACCACCCAGAACAGCACTGCCACCATTCTGGCTCCTTCTGACCCAGCCATCACTGGGCTTCCCCTCCACGTCAAGTTGCCATTGCCCAAGCAGCAAGACAGCACACCCAGTTTCATTGTTGGGGCTGGAGTGTTTCTTTATGTAACTTTACAGTTTTGCTTGTAAAACACCTCTTTTGAGTAGCTGTGGAAAGCAGCCTTTCTACCAGGGGACTTGTTCTACCCATTTTTTCTTTCTGTGTGCAAAATTTTGCAGGAAAGAGAGTTTTATTTGTGCAAAGTAGGAAATGGGTTGTACTGAAATACAATGGCTCTGAAATATTTATGTAAGGGACTTGGCCCTGATCTCAGACTAATGGGCCAAATTAGGTTGCCTCAGACTTCTTTGATACATGGCGTGAAATGCACTTGTAATTAAAGCACAGATGTTGTGCCACAAAATCATTTCATGCCTCTGTACAGCAGATTTGACAGTGGAGTCAGAGGTTGCACAAACTGGGTGGGGGTGGCACTGCTATTGCCATTCGGTCTGTCCGGATTTCTGAGAAAACATCCATTTGCCAGGTCAGAGCCTATTGATCTTTTTTCTTGAATAACCCCTGTTCTTCTACCCACTCATCACTTTTCCTTTTCCTTCTGCCACTCTCTAATTTTCAGAACTTCCATATTTTTATAATGTTTTGAAAGCTTATGGTAACAAAGGGAAAAGTGAAAAAGTAGGGGAAAAGTGCTACTCTGTGGCCACCATTTAGTTTATTTTATTTGGCAGTAAATAAGAAACTAAAAGCTAAACTACCAGAAAGTTGAAATACTTTGAAAACATTCCACAAATTGTGAAAAATGTAAAAAAAAGTTCACCTCAGACTTTGCAAAATGAAAATATTTTTTGTTCCATTCTGGTTAGATTTTTTTCTGTTCTGGTTTCTTATTGCAGCAACTAGAAGTCACGGCTGCTTAGGCCTGAGCTGTCCCTCCTGGTGTGAGCTGCAAGAGAAATGTCCACAAGCATCCATGTGGGTTTTACTGGAGCTTTGTCACCTGGGATGAGAGACACAGGTGTTTGTCTCCGGTGGGAAAGGCCTTGGTAGCCAAATCTGGTGGTTTCCTGGGAAAATGTACAAATTCAGAGAGGATTCTTGGAGTTGTTCTGCCCTTTAGCTCATGGCCAGCTCTGAGTCCATGCCCTTTTCCGCTCCTCTCCTCTGGTTCACCCGACCACAGTGAGCAGCAGCGGTAGCCTTTCCTTGATCCATCACCATGGCATCACAAGGAAGCACTGACTGAAAACTCCCTGTCACCTCAGGCTGTTGTACCTGTAGGATTCGCAAAGTTGCAGGAGGTCAAGGCTCTGCACTGCCTTTGGGAGCCTTGTTTGCATTTTAATTTGAGTGTGCAGAGGTATGTGCCCCTGGTGAGCAGATCCCTGCTGCCTGCAGGGATGGCTCTCCTCTGTGAGCTGGGTTTCCCTGTGCCTGGCTGTCTCCTGCCAGGAGCTCTGCCCTCTCCAAACCAGCAAGGCTGAGGATGCAGCATGTGAGGAGGAGGAGCACAGAGGGCTCAAGTCAGCACCACTGGACACTGGGCAAACACCACCAGCTGACACACCTCCAGCTGCTGCTGCAAGAGAGGCCCGCAGACAATACAGCTCTGCCCCTTCTGCTGCCATGACAGGAGTTCATGAGAGACTGCTTTGCCCCATGGTATGCACCGTGTATGTGCAGGCAGCCAGGGGAACACCTTCCCTGCCAGGGCTTCTCCTGAGCCCCTACACTGTGTTGCACAGACTGGTTGCACAGACTGGGCTGTGTCATGGAACAGGTATTTTAAGGTCACTCAAAAAATCAGTCTAAACCAAAAATAAGCGCAAGACCGTCTATGTGGAGGCTGGAGGCTGGTGGGGGAGGGGGGCAATGCACCACCACAGGCTGTCAGAGGTGCCCCTGATGCTGGTGGTCCCTGGCACCCTGGGGAGTCTCACCTGCACCTAGGACAGGGAGCCATGCATCCCACAGTGGGGTGACAACCAGCACATGGTAGCATCTCCATTGTAAATAGGTAGCATGGAGGGGATTTTTTCTCCTAGGCAGGGGGTTATCTGTCTACAAGCACTGCAAATCCAAGCTCCAAAGCCTTCACTTTCCTAAATCCAATAAGAGTTTTTCCTGAGCAATGGATTGTCATAAAAACGGAACAAGTGCTGCAGGATCTGCCCTTCTGTCATCTTCTCATTTTGTCTTCACTGCTGCCTACAGGTGCTCAGGGGACCCCTCCAGAGCCCAGTTTTTGCTGCATTTGGCTGCTAGCTGCTAGTTTTCTGCCTAAGATGGTATGTATTTGGCTTAGGGACACAGCACAAGTAGCTTTACATCAGAAATGGTAGTTTGCCAGTTGTTGGTCTAATTAACAGACCGGAAAAAAACCTCAAACAATAGCTTCAAGTAGCCTCAAGCCAAGTTGTGGGTAGAATATTAAATGGACTGCAATTTTCAGAGTGTATGGAGACAATTAAATCTGTGGCTGGGGAGTGGCTCCAGACAACCTGAGGGAAGCTTTGAAAGGCTCATTAGCTTGAGATGCTAAGTTCAAAACTTTGCATTCCTTGGGCTGTTGGAGCCCCAGGAGTAATTCCTGGGCTTTCACAATTTAGACTCAGCCCAATAGCTCCTGTACTCACTTTGAGAAAGAGAGAAGATGGCAGTTGCTCACGTGAAGCTCATCAGTGGTTCATGACAGCCTGTCCTGCCCTCACGATTAATAGGGTAGGCATGCACATGAGATACTCTCTGGGGATCCAGGAGATTTGGGTTCAGTTGTCAGCTTTGGTATGGATTCTGTGGAGTCTGGCTTCTCTTGTTTGCAAAGTGGGGATAAATAACAATTCCCTTTCTTTGCCTTGTCATTTCTCTTGTGTCATTGAATGTAATGACTTCAAAGAAAAAAGAAACTCCTCTGGCAAAAGAGGCTGTCAGATCTTGATGCCACTTGGAACTAAGAAACACTTGCGATATAATTCAGCCGGCACTACGGAGAACTCGGTGTCAACTAGACAAGAAAAAGCAGCGTGGGATTCAGGGCAGGACAAGAACAGAATGCAAAACCAAGTAATAATAATAATAATAATTTATGTGCCTGTGAAGTCATAAACACATAGAAAAATAGAGTGGAAGGTGCTCCAGCAATCCCTTTTCTCTTCTCAGGTGTCTAAAAGTTTCACCCTTCCCTACAAATATTTGTGTAGCCTGCTCTCAAAAATGTCCATTCCTTCCACCAACACCATATTTGCATGCCCTGCTTATGCAAATGGAAAAACTCAGCATTCAGTGCCTGGATAAAGTCAACCTACTTGCCCTTGCCCAGAAAGCTTTCTATTCAGCATAGGGAGAAAATAACTTTATTTCTGATGAATCCATGCTGAGTGCTATCTATTTCCTTGCTCATGATTTTTAAAAAATTGGAAGTATTAAATTATTAATAAAGACCAAAGCCTTGCCTCTTTTTCCCCAACATGGAACTAACTAACCGGTTACCTGGTTGGACCAAAGACTGATACAAAAAATATACAATAAATTTAAATCTTTTGCCAATAGTTGCAACTTCATTGACCTGTGTAGCAGGGCTTCCTTGGCCTTTTTCTTTCTACCAGTGTTTATATCGAATGTTTTCCTCTTCCTCCAGATGTGTCTTGGTAGCTACTGCTTGATGTATGCTGTGATCTTCTTTGCTGTGTCCTCAGGGAGGACTTGCGTGTCCACCAGCCTGTGTATTCTGTCAGCCATATCAGCTCGTCTGATAAATATTCTACTTCTACGTATGAATTCTGTGTCCTGAAGGTTGTAGGATACCCCCATTTGCAAAGCCATCATTGTCCTACCCCCTTTTGAGATGTTCCTGGTTTGCTCTTGCTTCTCTCTTGCCTCAGTTTCCACAATTTTTGTTCCCCTGTAGTGCCCAAACCCATTGTTTTAGCCAGGCTAGTCACTACCCTAATTAGGATGTTTGTCCTTGCACCCTTACTATGACTTCTTTGAGGAAATGCCAGCTCTCCTTGGCTTCTTGTCTTTCTTCCCTCCCCTGGAATCTGTCAAACAGTCATTTTTTCCACTTATTTATCCTCAGATATCCAATCTCTGTGGACATACTGTCAGAGAAGTTCTGTGCATGTCCTGGGGCTGTACTTTTTTATTACTATTCCCATAAATTAAAAGGAAAAACCAGACAAACAATTTAAAAATGTAAATCTTTTCCTTGTCTTCATTAGGAATTTCATACAGATTGGGAAAATTTTCAGCCTGAGTCTTAGGGATGAACAAACAAAAGAAATATTAAATATAAATTCAATAAATAATGTGATGGAGCTTTTCAAACCTTCTGGCAAAATTTAATAAATCTGAGTTACTTAGACATATGTTTATCATATAACTATTTGTAGGTACATGGTATATATCAAAAAGAGTAAAATTTGCTTGCATTCTTGTGCAGACATATTATAAGGTGTGAGAAAATGTCCTAGTCAACAACTGTGCTTCGATTTCAAAAGCTGGAATATATTATCATACAAATAAAAGAACAAGTCAATAAGTGAAGGCATTTCAGTGGAGAAAAATAAACAGCTAATCCAAAAGCTACACTTTTCATTGCAGAGACAATTTCACTTCTTTGAGTTTTTTTTTCATTCCAGAATGAATATTGCAAATGAATCCTAACTGTGAAAAAATATAAGATGGTTAAAACATCTTGTTCTAATAAAAATGAAGACTTTGGTTGAAATAGGCTTTTGGGAATAGGTTAAAGCTTATAATACAAAGAAAAAGAATTATGATGTCCAAATAGGAAAATGTTCAATGTTATGAAAATTATATTTCCATTTTTTTCTTCAGTTGATTTTATTAATTGAAGGTCAAAAGTATCCTCAAGATTGTTAACTGCAGTCAATGTTTTGCAAGAAAAATATTTCCATTGGAAGATTTCCAGCCAGGTCTCCATTTCAGTTCTGTAGAACATACAATTGATTTTTCCATCTAGCTCTATTCTATTTGATGCATTCAAATCTGTATTAAGCTGTCTGTTTAATGTGGGTGACATGTTTTATTAATTTAAAGGACAATTTCTTGTTTCCGATTTTCTCGGTGGAATTTTGTGGTTCCTATCCACAACATGAGGTCCATATTTTGTTGCTCTTATTCCTGATCTTGCACTTTTGTAGCATGATGCTCCACCCTGGAATGTGGTCAAGCGACTCTAACAATGCCCTGTTTGCAAAGCTATCAGTGGCAGACTGAGAGAGGGTATATCTTGCTGGTTTTGGTGTTGCACTATGCTAAAACCAGTCTGACACATCAGCCCCAAATTAACATCCTGATAGTGAGAAAAAGATTTTGCAGGTGAGCTGCTAAGATGACCTGAAGACAGTCAACCACTTTATACTATGAAAGTCCAGTCCACTTGCACAGAGTAGGTTCTTCTAACATAACCCATCTTGGGGTGCATGTCTGGTGATTCCTCCCTTGAGCAGAGGATGCCTCTCAAGGCTGAGTATAAGAGATATGCCCATGGCCATTAGTGTGGGTGAGTTACATCAATCTCTACTTAATAATTGTTTCTTTCTTTTTTTTCTATCTTTAATATAATTGCTTTGATATAGGGCACTACACTGTACTATACTAGTAATTTTAGCTTCTACACTGTGTAGTAAATAATTCTGATTAAGCTATTTTTGTCTAATCATTTATCATAATAAATATCCATTTTTATATAAATTTATAAGATTTACCATCCTTAATCCTGTGGGACAAAGTTGTACAAAGGTTCAGTTGCACCTCTATAATTTCGTAGACTTAAACCATTGACAATCTGGGGCTAAGATTGGATTCAGACACCCCTAGGCTCCTCTCAGAGAAGGAGGTTAGAGGGCAAGGGGATCCTTTCTGCACCTCGTGACTCAACAGGAGGGCTTCTCTAATAAACTTTTTCTGAAGCTCCCACCCCCACCCGCGAGAACTGTGACATGACCTATCTGGTGCCTGTAACTACAAGCCTGCTGGAGTGACAGCATGCACATGGACAGCTAATCTGGACTATGAGAACATGGATGATCATGCCTCAAGATGCGATGTGGTGGCCAGTGTGTGTTCTCCAGCCTCCAGGCTCTCTTGGTGACTGCCCACAAAAGACAGCAAGATCCACCTGTGAATCTCAAGGTGGAATTCAGCCCTGAGACCCAACCACCTGGAAAGCAAGGGTGTCTCCTGGTGAAGGTGTCTGATATCCTCCTACTGTCATTGGTGATCTGGCCAATACATGAAAGGAGTTGAAGAGCCTTTGGTGCCTTTGGTGATCACACAGACATCTGGTTGAAATGCCTCTTGACTCAACTGGTGTATTGATGTGATCACTAAGGACCGTAATGGACCTTAGACATCCAGATCACCTGTGGACACAAGTGTCCTCATCTGTGACCTGAATCCTGCCTCTAGTTTCTTAATTAAGTGATCGAATCCAGGAATCATATATCTGTTGTTTTACTGCAAACTTTCCCCTTGCACACCATGCAATTGCCCAAACCCTTCCAAGAACCTAGAACAGGAGTCAAAACTCCCTTTTTCAGCTCCTTTGTTGAATGTATTAACCAAGATCAGAGCTGCAGAGCCACTATGGTGTGCTGGTTTGTCACAATAGTTTCCATAAAGATACAAATCAGAACAAGGGGCCGAAGAGCTAAAGCTGGTTCACAATAAGATTTAGGGAAGTCCCAAACTTTCAATGGCGTATTAAAGTTGATATTTCCAGTCTTTTAAGGCTTAAGGATTATCACTCTCCTCATATCATTTCACCGTTTCATATAGTTAGAAGGTACAGCACATGAGGGAACTTGGGCTGCTGTGTGTGTAAAAGTATCATCAACTGCAAAACAGAGGGCACAGCAGTATCTGTACAGTAGGAGCTGCAAGAGGATTGAATAGTCTGTTTCTTACTTCTTGTCCTCATTGATTTGACTTTTTTCCCTTTACCTGGCTGGACAATTACTGTGCTGTGTACCAGCAATGGGAGGAAAATGGCAGCATCAAAATACCAAAATTCACATATGTACAAGTTACTCATCAGGGATTTTCTATGGGCTCCTCAGAGCTTTTAAGTGGCACTGGCTTAGCACAGTTTTGATGCTTCTGTAGTCTGAAGGTGAAGTTATCTGCAGTTGGAAGAAGCAGCAAATAAGACAAGGGGAATATTTTCTACCACTGCAGTTGTTGAATTCACATGTGGACAGTCTGTCCCAGCAGCTTGAGACTTCTTCAGGACAAATCAGTGCATGACTCTTGGCAAAAAAGAGTCTCACTATACGTCTGTCTGGACCAGCTACAGGACTGATCAGAAAATCTGAGTGATCCTCCCTTCAGCATCTTTCACATCACATGTGCCCATCCTACTGCTGAGAGCTGCATTATAAATGTGGGGTTTCAAGGAGGAGAGCATGTGACTGTTCCCTTGGATAATAATTTGGTGCCAGTTAGAGGCTAATGTTGCCTATAATGCTTCCCTAATAATGTTAATATTTTTAAACTAATAAATACCTCCCGGAAGGAGATCTTAAAAGAAAATTGTCCTTTACTTGTTTGATTGTTCAGAAATTGTGAGAAAATGGGATCCCAGGACCCCCAATGCAAGCTATCTGCATGGCAGTTAGCTGAATGGTTATCTGAACAAGCCTTTTTTCCGACTTACTAAATGTCATTTAGCATGAAATTTGCAAATGTCTCAGCTGCTCATTCATCAACTGCATCATTACTATTCTCATGTCATTCAGCTATAACAATGAATGAGGGACAAATTATTTTATCACTGCAGAAAAAACGATTCTAGAACACCTTAAATCTGATGACTGTTCATGTGTAGATATGACTGCCTTATGCCTGACAGAGAAACAGAGAAGTAAGGCAGCAGATGACTCTCTTGTACACACAACTTGCTGAACAATTCTCAAACAAGCTTTGCTTGTTCTCAGCCATGTCCATCATGGAAATGCTCAGGACTTAAGATGTTGCAATTCACTATATACTTTTGACTCTATGTTTAACATCTAACTACAACACCAGTCAGCCAGAGTCTTCAAGACATACATCAGAAAGGAACCTACTCATCAGCTTCTTGCTGTGAAGACGAAAACAGGCAATTAGAAGACTATACCCCATGGCAGATGGTGCACAAAGAAGATTGGTAGGAAAATCTGCTTCACTTGCTGAAGAAGAGACATGACACTTCTGATAACTGTGCATGTACCAGCCACAGTCATCATCACAGAAGGAAATCAATGAATGGGTACACAGTGGTGATGGAAACCTGATATTCCCAAATGCAGTAAATCTGAATAGACTTGGAAGTGGCAGGGAACTGTACATTTTTTTAATGCTGCTGCACTGTAAGACATAAAATAAATGACAAAATAAATTTCTTTCCTGTAGAAGCTCTTGTCTCTATTCTTGTGGTAATTTTTGCTCATCCTGGTCTGCCAGACATGCTTGGTTTTACTTTGTTCAGTTAATCAGTGGCCTATACTGTTACTCAAGGTCTGTAAATTGACATCTTTAGGCATATTCCTGGGATTCGCTTTTTGGAAGGAAGAATGTTAAATTTTCCTGGTTTAGACAAGGAAATGTTTAGAAGGGAAAATGAAGCACAACTTCCATTCTGTATAGGAAAAGAGATTGCTCTGCAAATCATGTGCACTTTTATGAAGCAGCCTTGCCATTTCATTAAAACAGAAGAAAAGCTGTTCTGCTAACAGATGAACCAACCAGCACCTTCTTGCACTAAACAAACCCTCCACCATGCAGAGGGGACAGGAAAAAGGTATCTACCTATGACCAGTTCAGCAGTGGCTGTGTATCATTGCCCAGAGAGCAAAAATGTATAGTGGGAAGTATGTGTGCAGGGCCATGCCTACACACTAAGCCTTTCAAGGGGGTCTTGCTTTGCACTGGCTGGATGAGTGTGCTGTTGAGTGTATGGCTGGAGTGCATTCCCATTTGTTTGAAGGGTTATCTAGTTAATTTCCTCCTGAACTTTTCTCTGATCACAGTCAAAGCATGACACATGAAGACTTTTGCTTCAAAAGTCCCATCCTGGTATGAACTAAGTTCCTAATGGAGACAGCTCAGGGATTCCCCACTGTCCATTCACCTGGCTCAGCAGAGACACTCAGAGAGCTGAAGGGGACAGTGAAAACCCACTTTTATAACCCATCAGGCAACAATTCCACAACCTCACAGTTGTAATACTGATGGCATAATTTTCCATCTTTAATGGTAATGGCCTCCAGGTCCATGAGGTCTGGCTCTTTTTATATCCCTGAGCCCTACAAGCCAATTGCGACTTCACAGAGTACAAATCAAGGTTATTCTATGTTCTACATCCATGTAAGGACATTTGTCATGAGCTCTCCCCTAGCAGAAACCAAGGGGATATTGGCACGGACCCTGAGCAGAGCCAGCTGCCTACCTCACCAGTACCTTGAGGCCCACCCGTCCCCCTGTGCCGTCAAGCTATGCCAGTTGAGACCAGACAGAGTAAGTTCTTAAATGGTGACTGATTAAATAGGGGTGATGGAGTATCTGAGGAGGCTGCCAAATTGCCTCACGATTAATCAAAATCTTAAAAAAATTCAGGGAATCCGAGTGCTGCAAAATCTCACTCTGTTTTTCATCTCCTGAGAAGGTAAACACATGAACCCACTCCACACCAGAAGTTAATCAGCCTGGGAGACCCCAGAGCCAACAAACCTTGTAGCCATTCCCCTGTCTTTTTCCTAGTGACTGTTTTTTAGCTAGTGCACTCTCTTTCTTACCCCTCTTAGGGCATGTGCCTCAGCCTGGCCCCCTGGCCCCTCTACTCTTGGCCATCACTCTTGACCTCCATGAGCCCTGGGGGCACCCCAGAAGGAGCATGTAAAAGCCCATTGCACAGGGGCAATAGATGCACAAACACACAATGGCAGAATTAGAGAATTTGTTTGGTTACAAAAGTAAGAGCAGTTGAATTGGGTCAATTTACAATACAATACTTCAGGTGAAATCCACCTCTTTTCATTCAGAGGTTCCTCCACGCTCCTTTCCTTCTCTCAAGTGAAAAATCTTGAAAGATTCCTCCCTCTGTTACCTGAAATGCTCCCTGATGACTCTATGTATCCTGGAACAGGGCATCTGACTGCTCTGCTATTTATTCCAAGACACTAAGACCAGAGATCCAGCAACCAGCATGCCTCAAACACAGGGAATGGGCAGGCAGGAGCTACCCTTAAATTAGGAATGTAAAAGTTGTAATTTTGGACAGGAAGACGAGCTGGTAATACTAGTTTTATTTGTGGTGGGATCCACTGAGAGAGAATATGGTGTCAGGGCCATTTGCCTGGGGTATTCTTGCACCCCTAACCATCCCTCAGAATGATTCAGGGCCATGCTGAGCAGTTTGCTAATGACTGTCAACTGCTTCATTTTACATACACCTGACTTGCAACTTGCTGCCTCTGCACGTTTGCTTTTTCCCTGCCCAGCAACGTCAGTCACAGGATGCTGGAAGCAGCTGGGAAAGCAGCAGGAACGCCAGCAGCCATCCAGGGCCAAGAGCCTTGTGGGGTTCATTTCTGCCCACAGCTGGCTGAAATACCCCGTGCTGCAGTGCAGGAAAACATGGAAAACCCTCTGACACATATGGGCTGTGATTTCTGCTTACACAGACTGGATAAGCAAGAACCAAGACAGAATATGGCATTTTTCTTCTAATAATTTAAGTTTACATGTCAATGCTTTGAAACTTAAAGCAAACATTGGGGGAGGTAATTTTCTGTATGGCAAGGCACATATTGTATAAACTTTGGGCTTCTGAGTAAATGGCAATGCTGGTCTGTGAGACCACAGACATCGACACATGCCTGCAAGTTGCTGCTCTGGGGCCAGACATGAGGAGCAGAGCTACATTGCTTTAGCATTACAGCCATTTCTGTCTTTTTCTTTTGATCTCCTGTATGCTCCTGTGTTTCCCATGGCACCTTCTGAGCTACAGTGTCTGTGACCACACTGCTTGGGGTGCATCTTCTCCCCACAGAAACAGAAAAATTAATTGAAATGACAATATATTTTTTAGATATAAGTTTATATAAAATTTTTTTTGTATGTGAGTTTTGCTAATTTGTAGAGGGAGACAGACAGGAAATTTGTATGTCAGTCCTCACTGACACTGCAAATAATGTAAATTCTCTATTTCCTTCACAGCTGGCTGAAAGCTCAGCCCCTTCCACACAATGAGGGGAAATGTAATTTTCTGTTTGTTGTGTTGTTGGAAATTTTCGTTTTTACAGCTGTTATTTGATTCCCTCTACTTTTTATAATATGTTGGTTTTTCTCCTCATATGCAGGTTACCTCCCTAAAAATAAACCTTTGGAGGTTCTGTGTCACAGTCCCCAGCTCTCAGATCCATGTTTGCAGTGGGCCTTGCATCTGGAAAGAGCAGATGAGCCATCAGCCCGTGGTGCACCTCGTGCCCCAGCCCTCCTCCCCTCACTTCCCAGTGCATCCACCCCCAAGGGACTCCTATGAAAGTTGATTGAAAACAACAACATTGGTACTAGCTGATCTGGATGAGCCTCAAATATCTGCCCCATGATAAAAATGCTTGTGGTTATCCCACGAACCATCCTCTGGACAAATGTTTTGAATTATCTGTTTCCAGGAACAAACCATGGGGAATAGTCCAGAGCAGCTTTCCCAAACATGTTTGTCTTCAGCTGGTATCTCTGCCGCACAGGTAAAACCCTGCCCTGCAACCCTGGCCTTGCTGCCCACGTTCCCACCTTTCTGCAGGGGTGTGGGCAGGATGGGGCAGGCAGCAGGGCAGGGCACCCTGGGCTGGTCTGCTGGGCAGGCATGGCTCTGTGCAGGCTGCAGGGCACGGAGTGCGGGCAGGACCCTGGTGCTGAAGTTGCAGGCACTGTGATGGGGTGCCAGAGCTGTGCAGCAGTACAGGTGCTGTACAGCATGGGGTGGCCGCCTTACAGGTTCTGACGGTCTCCCAGGTTCGTCTCCATGTTCTTCTCAGGATGCAACAGTGTCTTGTTATCAAACCTCCCTCTGTGAGATAATTCACACAATGGTGGAGTTTGATCCAGCTCTCATAATGATCTCACCTGGATTCCAGTCTGCAGACAAGCAGCCCCAGTTAACAAAGTCCTTAGTGCATTACAATACTAACCTTGGCTAACAAAACAAGGGGAACTATAGAATCACTATAAGGCTGCTATGTATACACAAAGGCAAGATTAATAAACCATTGTCAGACCTGGCCTAAGTCAATAAAGTGGAACTGATTGGAAGCCAGGACAGCAGGCAGGTAATCATTAATCTGTATGTGTGATACTGAGTTTAAAGACCAGATGTTACTTGAAACCTCTGCAGATGCATGAGGTGTCCGGGAGGGCACTGCAGACTGTTACCTTGCGGCCCTGCATGGAGAGCAGGAAGAGCTGCATTCTTTGTGATTAACCCAGCTTGAACTTTGAAATTCAAGTCCCAAATATTTACAAGAAAATTGCAACTAAGACGAAGGCTTAGGGTTTAAAAGGTCCTTTGATTCTACAGTGTGGGTCAAGCTTCCTATAGGGCTTGGGGCAAGTCCCTTCACCTCCTGGGACTTTGCTTGCCCATAGTCAGAATACAGATCTTCCTCAAATGTGTTTCCTCTGCATGTCTTATTTCCAGGACAAACTATTACTGAAATTTTAGAAGGGAAAAAAAAAAGGAAGAACTAAGAAATACCAAAAACTAAAAGTCTGAGTTTTCACTTATTTCAAAGAAGAACACAGTTGGTCAGAGAAGTAGCAAACATTTGCAAGTTCAAAAGAAGTCTTTTGCTAAATACTAGGATAGTGCTTTGTTACCCAGTTCATACAATTACTGTAAGAGAAGGCACCAGTTTCCAGGAATCACAGCTTCACAGCTGCAAACTTCAAATGTGGGGAAAGAAGGTCTTATATTCTGAGGGCTTTAACAGAGCTGTTTTCCCTGGGATTGGCTGGTTTGTAAAATAATCCCCTCTCCTCACCCCAGAGCAATCACCTGAGTCTCCAGAAGACAGGGAGCCTGAGAGGTGCAGTGCCCTGGGTGACTTGATGCCCCAAACGTGCAGCATGCCCACCCCGAGGCTGGCATGGGGGAAGCCCTGGCGTGGGTACCTGCAGGACAATCCCACCAGCACACCCTGCACACACAACTTGCTGACAGAGCAGTCTACTTATTTTACCCTTGTGAAAGTGTTTTAACTTACGAATAAAATATTGTTTTACCCTCTGCCCTGCTGCTCAGTGTAACTCCAGCATTAGCTTTCATAGCTATAACAAACCTCCTAAGCAAACAGTTTTTAAACTGTGCTTCCAAATCAGGCTGGATAAGGAGAAAGCAAGCTCAGTTTGGTGCACTGCCCCTTTCTCTGCCTCTGCTCCCTCTGACCCTTGAGAGAGACAGGACTTAGTGCTTCCTCTTTACAGCTGCCCCTGAACTCAGTGGATATTTGTCCGCTTATTTGCATGGATTCTTTAATTCCTTGGAGCCAGGACGAAGTCTCTGGAATGTTTAAAGTTGTGGGGTTTGAGTGGAACTCTTTCCTGGAGGGGGACAAATGTAGCCCTGCTGTGTCTGCATGAGGTGTTCCTAACTGTGTCACCTGTGCAACAAACAGGGCTGAAGAAGTTGCTTTTGCAAGGTGGCAATGGCTAGTCAGACTCCAAGGTGGGAGTGAATCTCCTCATCATCTGTACAAAGAGCACAGCCCCGGTGGCAAACAGAACTGGCAGGAGGGGAGGAAGGGAAGGGAAGTGATGGAAACTTCCCAGGGGAGGGCTTTTAAAGAGCCTGAGCAGGCTCTGGTACATCCAAGCACAAGTAAACTTCACAATGTCAGGGCCGAGGGCCCTGTTTTGTCTCATGACAGCACCTTCAAAAACATCTCAAACATTTGTTTTCCTTTGTGCAGCCTCACATGCCACCACCCAGCACCAACAAATACCAGCTCCTCACTTTTTAGCACAGCCTTATGAGGAAATATTGTTACAATGAGCCGCAGCTCATGCCTGGAGTGAAGATAAAAAAGAGCACAGGCAATAGCAGGCGAGTGAGAGCGTGTGCACAAAGTTGCAAGGAGAAGCAGGACAGGAACAATTGCAATGTCTCCCAGGAGCCCAGTGGGGAGAAAAGGCCTTCAAATACTAAGAAATTCAGGAGACTTTTCAGGAAGGACTTGTGGAATTTGTAAAAGCTGTTTTATAACTCTTCCGACTGAGATGGCCATCAAAAATAGGCAGGTGCACTTTTTTATGAGGGACAGTGAATGCTGTTGCTGCTGTAGTAGCACTTCCAGCAGAAGCTGCTGCTGTGCCCCAACAGGGTCTGTCTGGTGGAGTAGAAGCTTTGCAGAGCTCACGTGAAATGTGGGGCCAGTAACCCAGACCCCTGGATATGCATCTGCTCTGGATGAACAGGCCTGACTCTAGAGAACAGGTGCTCAGCATGCTTCAAAGTTCACAGCTATTGAAAGACATCACCATTAGTCATCCCAAATCACTCATGGTTTTGCACATCCTGGCCTCAAGTCCCAGTCTTCTCAGGAGACTCTAATGACAATGACACCAAGACTGGCTGGGAAAGGCAGCCGATCAGGACATCATGTAGCCACAAAGCCATGAATTTCACTCAGTTTAAGGCAGAAGATCAAACTGCCTGCAGATTAGGCATTTAGCCAGTAAATTTTTGCCTAATTACTTGTCACTTGAGCCCATAGCCATGAACCAGACAAAGGCACACAAATCCTCAGAAAACAGAGCTACTAACTGCCACCAGTAAAGAGAAGGGCTCACCTTGCTAACATCCACACAATTCCTCAGTCAAAATCTTCCTGCTGGGGAACCAGGCAGTATCATTCTCATGGGACTTCCCTCATTGGGAAAAAGAGCTTCACTGTAGGCCCAAATTAGACCCCAGGTATGCAAATAGGGAAAGCAGGGAATTCACTGGCCATTTCACATCCTGTCTTCTCAAGACTTACAAGATTTCCCCCACTCCTGTGCTGTGCTGTGGATCCCTCCTAGCATCCCTCTAGAAGTGCAGAGAAGGGTGCAGACTTCTGTGCTGATCCTACCAGAGTTGTGTTGAAGAACTCCTTCCCTGTTCCTCTCCAATGGACATCCAGGCAACTCTGGTAGGTACAAGATTTTCTTAAGCCCTTATTTTCCTCCAGCCTGGTGCTGAGCTCCTGCTAAGGCTCTGTGAGCTGCCGCTGCAGTCATGGCCTCAGCCCTTATCCAAGGCACTGCTCGCCAAGACCATGCATCCCTCCCTGGGACTGTCCTCAGTATTTGTCTCCAATTCCATTTGCAAAGAGCAATTGGTTTGAAGGAAGGGGAAGCTGAACCCCCCTGCCATCAGTGGGCCCATCCATCAGCTGTAGGGGTCACAGTCTCACACCTGCACAGGAGCAGGGGGGTTATCCTGTGACTGGCCACCAACAGACACTTCCCTGGAGGCCTCCCCATGCCCCAGGCCTCTTGTGGTTGCAGACTTGGCAGCTGGCACAAGCTGGCTCCAATACACATCTTTTCCTAAATATTATGTTTTTCAGGGTGTTGGTTTTAGCTGTTACATTTGGCAGCTTTCCTTTATTGCCTTTAGCAGCAACGACTTACTGATAGGAGGGAAAATTTGAGGACATTAGTGGATTATTCCAGCTCCCCTACTTTGTCTGCTATGCACATACATGCCACACCGTTACTGCCATGCCCAGAAATGGGGCTAGGTGGTGAGGACTGGTGCTCAAGGCAGGGTGTATCTGGGTCTTCCTCCTTGTGGAACATTTTCAGGATCAGACTTTCTCTCTGTGGTTTGATTTTTCTTTGGGTTTTTTTCATAATGTTCAAAAACTTCTTGCTAGGATGAAATGGGGGATAGATCAAGAGGTTCAGATTTTCCTGATGGGAGCCATGTATGGGGTTTTGTCCTTCTTAACATTGCAGGCTGCCATTTTAAAACTTCCTCTTAAATGCCAAAAAAGTAGCTAGTGGCTCATCAGAGTTCAGATCCTGTGTGCTGTCTGTCTGTAAGGACCTTGATGGACAGATGCTCTCTGCCAATTTCTGAAAAACCTGATCTTATTTCTATAGCTACTTTTGAATATTTCAGCCACAAAAATACATGTTCAGAAGAAAGAGGGAATGGGAGGTAGAGGGAGATGGGAAGAGAAGGAGAGAGAATTTTTTTCTCTTCTTTTGAACACAGTTCTTTGATCTGTGAATATGGGTTGTTACCTCAGCATTAGGATTTGGATGGAAGGTTTATAGGAAAGAAATGTAAAACCCTTCCCCTGTTCTGAGGAAGGATGTGTGAGCAGAAATAGAAACATAAATATTCAACTGAGGCATAAGATGCTTACCATGGCCACCCAGTGAGTTGACTTTTATTCTAGACCAACTTTCTGTTCTGTATTTGTTAATGTCTTTCACCATGGGGTGCTTGGCTCCAAGAGGGACCACAATCTACCACTGCTATGCCAACGGCGAAGTAAGGCCTCCTGTGCTTCATGTGCTGAGCTCTGCTGCTTTCCCCTCACCAAGCCTCCTCCAGAAACAGTCAGGAAGCTCCTCAGGATGGAATATGTAGGGCAGGAAATCTCTTTGGCAGGGCTGATTTCTGAACACAGCGGAGGGGCTTCGTCTCACTCAACGCAAGCTGCTGGAAGGAAACAGCTGAGCAGCTAGTTCTTCCTATTTCTATTGTCACTAGAGCAAGTGAAGAAAAATGGGAAAACTAGGATCATTTACACTGTGTCTTCATGATTTGGGTCCTCCGGGCAGGTGAGATGAATCCTACTCTGAGGAGCTTTGCAGGTTTTGGTCCAGTGTGCTGAGAGCAGGAGTTCACTGCCAGCCCTTTTCTCCTAGTTTGTTCTACAAATCTTGACTTGCCTTTTGGAACTTTCCAGTGCAGCCAAGCCCAGTGTAATCTCCTGGGTTTTACTCCGAAAATGTGTGTCTGTACACAAGGGCTAGTTAGTTATTCCTAATTCCTGGTGGTTCAAGACCTGCTGATGCATCTTTACAGGAGCAGGGTGTTGCATGCCCTCACAAGACCACTGCCTCCTGTGCACTGTGCATGCTCTGACTTCAGCTGCAGAGATATCAAGCTCCCCAGTTTATGCTGCAGCTGCCTCCCAAACACCATTTGAGGATCCAGGAGAGACAGGAGCCCTTCTTGGGCTGCATGCAATATACGCAAGTTACAAAATATTTTCTGTCTCCAGGAACTCACAGCCGAAATTAAGACAAGATTGCAGCGAGAGGTGTCATGACAACTGACAACAGGGAGAAAGGAGGATGGGAAACAGGACCCTAGCTACAATGCTGTCTTTCTTTTAGCACACTGCCCTTTTGTTTAAAACAAACTTTCCTGTCTTCTGTAATGATCTCCCAGTACATCCCACTTCAATCCTGTTTATCTCTGTCGATATCTGGTGCTTATATTGCATTTCTAGATACATAATTTGTCAACTTCACATATGGTTTTAATAAGCAGTTGGTATCTGCACAGAGTGGTTGCAGAGAGCATCTGACTGATTGCAGAAGGACGCCTGGAACTGGGGTTGTTTTCCCAGATGAACAGGACATATTTGAGACCATTTTTTCCTCCATTCCTTCTCATCACATATGTATTTTCAGGACTCAAAGTCTGGACAAGCAGAACATCACAATGTCAACCAAGGGAAGATGTAAATCTCCTTAAGTAATTTTTAATGAAAAAAAATATTGAGTTACTCTGAGTGCCATAGTTTCTGGGTGGCTGGTTTTAACTTTAGCAACCCACATTTAAAGGGAAATTTTACAGTCTTAATATATTCCAGATGCTCTCCTAGTCCCAGATGAAAGCTCTGTCATCATTTTCTGTTAATATTTTTGTCAGCAGTAGAATTTTATTGTAATACCCCATCTTATTTGTAGTCACTATTAGTCACAAGAGAAACTTCCTCTACAAGTAATCCCTGGGTCACTCCTTGAGTGTCCCCTCTCACTCTATTTAATTAAAAAACATTAACTGCTTGTTGTGTCCAAGACCTGTCTATATAACACATGTATACACTGACTTTTTACCTGATGAAAACCATTTGCTTCTAGTAGTTAGACTAAAAAAAATGAAGTTATACTCTACAATAACAATAGCTGGCTTTATAACAGCTCTCTGGTGAAAGGAAAACAAGAGATTTGCTTTGAAAATAAACCTCCATGAACTTGGATAGACAAAAAGGGACATGCACGTTTGCTGCAAAAACAAGAAACGTATTTCACGCTGTTAATCTTTGATCAGATGGTAGTTTCTCACAAGGAGAATAGTATTTAAATGTGGCAATTTTGATCCTTTGTAGTGACTGATGGTCTGATTACAGAGGGAAGGGGATTTGGGGAAACAGTAGAGAAGATTATCAAAACACACACAAGTCTTCTGGATGGAAATCGGAGTTAGAATAAAAGAAATGTCACTATATGATGGGCTCCACATGATGCAAAGTTCATATGCAAGTTAGAAGCTGCTCTGCTATTTTTTTTCTTACCTCTGTCTCTGTAGATTAACCTGGATTTTGAAAAATCTAGTTTTGTTGCTCCTGCTCTTGCCTCACTACCTTCCTTGTAGGCTCTGACCCATGGGAATGCATGTTCTCCCAAGGCTGTGGCCAACTCTTGGGCAAGCAAATCAGCACTAGCATCAGGGTTCTGCTCTTTGGAAAAAAGTCTTGTGCAGTCTCAGATTGAACCTCAGGGTTCAATCAAATCTTTTTTTTTTCAACATTTCCGAAGTTCTTCCTGAGTGAATTTCACAAAGACTTACCTTGGAAGGAAAGAAACCTCAGCAAGTGGACTGTACCTCATATATATTCTCCTTTCACTTTGGCACCATGTCCCCATGATGCACACAGTGACAAGACAACTCCCTGCACACAGGGATTCTTTTCAAGAAAACCTGTCATCAAGTGCATGATGGGAGTATTTGCTCTTTATATACCCAGCCAGAAATTTTCTCCCATGTATGCCATTTTCCTATCTGGCTTCCTCCTCCAAAAACAAATGTCTGCAAAATTATCATGTTATAACTGGCAAAGCCTCAAGCCCCAGTGATTCTCATTTCAGGTGTGAAAAATATGGTGAAAAATGAGCCCTCTGATTTGGTTTTTATTTGCTCTGCAAATAAAATATGTTAAAATGCTGTGATTTTCTCCCTGTTGAACTCTAACATGGAAAATCCAACTTAATCAGCATTAGAGCAACCTGGTGTCACTGTGTGAAGTCTAGCCAATTCCCCCTTCCCTTCTCTTGACCCCTAAATTAAATAGATGCTCTCTGGTGTAAGTATCTGGTGTCCACCTGCATGGATACTCATGAGCTGATCTGCCAACAAGCTGAACAGCCACTAAGGACTTTTTCCCCAGAGCAGGCACTGACCTGGGTCTTTGATAGACCTCTTTGGGACCCTCATCCTGCTCCAACCTGGCTGAGTTGTCACACAAGCTGGAAAGGCACTGGTTGGAGGAGGGGAATGGAGTCTGATGGACGGAGTGCAACCACACCAACTCCTTTTCCTTTGAAAAGCAGGCTCATCAAAAAGTGTACAGGCTTTCTTTTTCTAGAGGAATTTCTTTCTGCAGCTGCTAGAAGCCTAAAGCAAAACTTCAGCCCTCTTGGATTCTCTTACTGTACCACTTAGGCACTTATGTGCATATTCAAGTGTTACTATACATTGGCATAAGTGATGGATTGAGCTAGGTCTTTAGGATTCAAGTGTGGACTTGTGCTCTGCCAGGAGAACAGTTGTGAAGGTGCCTCTGTGAAGCAATGGGCTCTCTCTTCATGAGTGCAGAAGCCTTTCAGCACACCAGAGTGGGATCTATGCCCAGGGCCCAACCTGCCATGCTACTCATGGAGATGTGAGAAAGGCTGCTGCTTCTGCAGGAAACTGAAGGTGGTTGCCACAAATGCCAGGGTAAAGCATACTGCTTGCAAAAGACCCTGCCGGAGGAGCCAAGGAGAAGGGATGATTTTATACTTTTACCTCAAAATTATTTTTATTTGTATGCAAAAGAAACACAGAAACTCGCTGTTGTTTTTAACCCAGCTCAATTTTTATCTGTAAAGGCTGGGTATAACACAGGCAGCACAAACCCACAGACCATATAACATGTAGATAATCAAGGCTGTGGGACTGAGAGATGCAGAGAGGCAGTGCCACTGCAGAAGGGGTGAGCAGGGACCCTTGGCTGGCTCAGAGACAATGTTGCCTAAGGCAGCTGCACAGACTTCACATCCAGCAGGTTTGGGCTGGGCACCCCTTTCATCCATCTCTGCCAACCAGAAGAGCAACCAGTCTAGGAGGACTCCGCAGAGCTTCTCTCATTTTTTGCCTGCCTCAAAGACTCATTTCGTTTCTGTGCCAACCACAAAGTGGAGTTTCAGTACAAGCTCTGGTGAAATGAAGCCAATAACCCTGAGTTCATGGCATATAGTATACTCTCCCTCCAAAAGTGGAATGCAGCTTTGGAAGGGCAAAACCTGATCATAAAACAGGCCATTGTTGTCTGTGTTTGAATACAAGCAGATTAATGATGAATCAGCTTTTTATGAATTCCTCTTTTCATCCCTTTCCTATCTCTTACCTGTCTCTTGCTTTTAAGACAAGTGGTGTAACTTCCTTTGTAACTTTGGTTCCCATTGGTCACCTCTCATCTTGCCACTGGGGAGCACTCCCAGGTAGGGCAGCTCATAAATAAATTTTTTCTTACAATTTCTCAGTGACATGTGCAGGCTATAAACAATCCGTCAATGTTGAATAAGAACCTAATTCAAGCTGATGACCCTTAAGTATGAACAGAATACACTGAATAAAGACAGATGGGTTATAGGTTTTGCTACTTCTGTAAAACATGCTTTATATTAAAATAAATACGTTACATGTGAACTTAGATACGATCCAAAACAAAGCCCATGCAAAGTATAAGTAGGAATTACCAGACATATAAAACTAACAGTCATCTGCATAAATGGGTAAGTAAATCAATAAGCAATTGTCATTTCAGGTTTAAAATGTGTAATGTAATGAAATTAGATGCATTACAGAAGATCCTGCTTCAGTCTTACTCTGTTCCAAATTCGTTGTTCTGAAATAGTGGTTCAAAGTTTCTTTTTCTGAAATTAAAGATGAGTGTAATTTGCAATATGTTTCTACAAAGAGCATATGCAGTTCCTCAGGACTTGTGTCGTTAGGGCTGTGTTAAAAAAGCCTGAATACTGCTGAGTAAGGATTTTTTTCTGCAGTATGGAGCCCTATTAAATGGCAAACATTTCCTACCCCCTGAAGGTCATGGGAACGGTTTCCCATAGAGCTTTGCCCCGGAATTTCTAGTTAAATGGCAGCCATTTTATTAAAACGTCTGTTTTCTGTCAAGGAAACTTAGCACATCTTTAACTGTCAGAAAAGGCTATACAAACATGCATTATAGCAGAACACAGAATCCATACACATTTGCTAATAACATGCTCTGACTCCACCGATAAAGATATGCTTATCAAGCCCTGGAGTCACCACTGTCACCATTAAGGAGCTTTGCACTCGACCAGAGCTGAAGACCACAAAAAAGTACTGCAGGAATAAGGTTATCTCTACTCTCACCTTAGGGTTAGGCTGTGGTACATGCCATTGTGTTTGTTATTACTGTCTTATTTTGAACAGTGCCTGTTATGGTAGAAAGATACGGGGTATCTTTTCTTCATTGCAAAAACCAGTAAAGCCAAAAGCCTGGAGTCAGACCTTGTGGGGTCCCTTTCCACATCAATAAAAAGCAACTTCTTCATCCTGGCAAGCCACTCGGCTACTCTGTCCTTCCCACACTGAAACTTATACACTTCATCACCACATCTGAGCTCCATCCTGAGCTTCCCACTGGGATTAGCTTCTCACATGCTTGCCCTCTTTTACTCTCTCTTCCAGTATATACAATGATTCGAATTTTCTAACAACACACACATGTTATTGTATATTTAAGAGAAGGTAACATCAAAGAAACAGAGTTTATACTGAGGGCAGAAGGTGATGAGGTATTTCCTGAGGAAGTTCACACTACAGTCTGAAGGCTGCTAGATATTGTTGTTCCGAGGAGTTAAATTTTTGGTAACCTTAATAGTTTATGTAAGTTTATGTAATGTGTGATGTTCTTTAGCCAGTGTTTAGTATGCAGTATGAGGTTTTTGGTTGGGATTTGTATGGCAACACAGTGATGGGAGAGCAGAATACAGACTGTTAATTTATGGTACACAAAAGTTTCTTAAGTTCCCAGTTGAAAAGATGGTGTTCTGCAGCACAGCACAGACACCCTTTAGTGCACACTGCCCTGAAGTACTCTGCTGAACCTGCCCCAAGGCACTCTGTTGAACCCACCTTCAGCAGTTTTTGCTGTCAGGAGAAAGATCATTTCCCTTTGAGTTTGTACAACATCAGTAATACCTAAGTACCAGTTAAGATATTAACACACTATAAATATTTACTGCTCTTACTGTGTTTGAGAGACAACTCTTAAGTTTGCAGCTATGAATAGCTGGAACTGGAAGAAGATGTCTTGTGACTGCTGAGAGGTCCAAGAAGTGGCAGAAGTCAGGAAAGATGAGAGAGATCATGGACTTCAGCAGAGGTCTGCAGAGAAGGTCCATCCAGGGAGTCAGTTTGTACAGACTGTCAAGAGCCAGGACCTGACCAGAAGGCACAGGAGAGATGAATAGGCAGAGAAAGGAAACAATGGAAAATACCATGGAGAAAAGAGAAAGAGAAACGGGAGTAGGTAGAAGTAAAACTGATGAAATACTAAAGCAAAAGCACTCAAGCATCGTTCCATAAATGACCAGGTTCCAGGTACTTCCTTTAATATAAGAAGAAGACATTTGTGTGGAGGGGCATGCAGGGATGTATGGGCTGAGGTAGACTGAGAGCATTTTAGCACCACAGCAGGAGAAGTTTTGTAACCCTTCAAGACATTTAATATAAAAGGGCTATATAACACTCCCTTTCTTATTATGGCAAACAGCAAGAGAGCTGCCCAGTACATGCATGCTCCTACCTGGCACACTTTGAGGGACACACGAGGAAACCGTGAAAGGAATAAGCACTATAAGCAGCCAGATGGAGCTGCCTTGTTAGAGAACAAAACAGAGAAGCCCTAAGAATAACATAAGGAAAAAGCAAAAGAAAGCAGAAAGCCAGGAGGATTTGGAGGACACATCCAAACTGGGATTCAGAGACCTTGGAGAGCAATCCAAGCAGCGTACTGTTATCTGCCATGCAGTAAAATGACCTGTCACCAGCATGTCTGGGATATTTCCATGAAAATTATTTCTTCTAGGAGGGACTAAGGAACTGTAGTGTGCATCACACTCGCAGTCCAGTACCTCCTGAAGAAGGAGCATTAAGGAAGCTGACATTAGGGAAAAGATGTTGCAAGGAAAGGTTTCCCCAGGAGCGAGGTGACATTCTGCTCTCTGGCCTCAAAGTTTGGATCCTTTCTATTGTTTAAGTCTAGAATGTAAGTGGTCATTACTGGTTTGCAAACCAACATTTAATCTTCATATTTGAAAATCTCTTAAATAGAGCGTTGCCACTAATTACTGCACCAAATAAAATTTATTTCAAAGTATAGAAACTATCAAGTATGTGTATCGTTATTTCTTCAGTGTCAGGAATTACCATGTTTCCCCTGGTTTCCCATTTCAAAGTTGCATTGTTCTATCTGAAGAAGAAGTTATTTCAGGATTAGTTACAAGAAACATCTGAGATGATCCCTGATTGAGCCATAACCCAGCCCTGTTTCCATAGAAGTCCCTGCTGACCTTACATGTCGTGCTTTCCTTTTATTACTTAGCATACTTTCTTTTTCTATTAAGAGTATTTTATATATATTTTCTATACTTACATTTTATGCTGACATTAAATTTTCCTGGAGATACTTTGCTAATGATCTGCATGGAGATTTTTGATTCCTGTAATAATCTATGAAGATTTTCACCTGGTGTTATTATTTTTGTTTCACTTGGCATCTACATTTGTGAAAGAGCCAAGGGAGGAAGTGACAAATCCATCAGCTTAAGACAGGAAACCTTGTGATTTCAGAGCTGCTCATATCTTGTTAGAAGTTGCTTTTCCCTTTGGCTATTCCATATTAACATCCTTTCATGGGGTAGTTTCTCCATTCACATCATTAAAATGTACCATCAAAATATTTATTCATCAAAAACTGACTGGAATAAGTCTAATCTTGCCTGTTATATATTTCAACAAGTTTACACATCACCTAAGACAGCAGACCTTAATGGGACATAAGGACATGACAGTATATAAAACATAAGATAGTAATACAGCTTTACAGAAAGAATGAATCATTTGTCTAATTTCTATCCTGCTTATAAACTGTTTTGCCTGGAAGACACTAAGTCAATCACAAATACCATCTTGTCTGTGTATGTTTCTAACATTTTCTGTGGGATCTTTCCTCCTTTGCCTGAGGCACAGAGGAAACAAGCAGCAGTCGCTCACTCCAGCTTCTTCTCAAGGAAAAAATCTGTGTATTTCAATTTCAGAGAAAGGGGGATTTTCAGTTTGCTTCTCTTAGTAGCAACTCTTAGGGTCTTGAGATGCTTATTACAGTAGAAAAGCAAGCGAGAATAATGGCATTGAATAAGTTGTGCCTAGCAAAAGCCCTGGACAGACACTCAGAATAGCAATAAAAACATTGCAAAACAATATAAATTATAAATACCAGTGTGATTAAAAAGTCTTCCTCTAAAGCAAACAAGTCAGAGCACACAGAAGGAGTGTTGCATCTAATAGCTGCCTGGAGTTGCACAATATCTAACATCTCCTATTAGGAGCTCTCACCATCCCCAGGCCTGCACCAAGCAAAAGGCATTTTAGTCCCTAGTCACTGGTCCCAAGAGGGCTTGGTGCCTCCGTGTGTGTCCTCTAACTCCTCCTGCTGCATTGCAACACTAACAGAAGCAAAAGGATGTGGGCGATCAGCAACAAAGTCTGGAGCAAGGCTGTCAGAAAGAAAAGGGAGATTAGGATGAGGGCTGCGCTGAACCAGAGCCAACCAGTCAAACCATGGTACTTACACAGTAAATAACTGTGATGACAACTTTACTCACCTTTCAGCACTTGCCCCTTTTAAACAATTCTGTAGTATCTTGTGCCCTTACTACTACCAACATATCATCATGGGTGTTGACATTTAACCTGTTTGTCAACAGATCCATTTACATCTCATTTCATTGGCACCCCATGCAAGAGGCAGTAAGTGAAGAGCATTTTAGCACAAGTGATGAAAGATGTCATTGCTGGTGCCCTTTAGTGCTGCCTGCATTGCCATGAAGTATAGTGACCATTAGTAACAGGAATTTGAGTGTAATGTCTCCTTTCACCCAGCAAGGTCAAAAATTTATGGTTCTGACCTTTTCGCTCTCATCTGAGTGGGCTTGAATAATTTTTGAGAGGAATAACATAAAATTAAATGGAATTGATGCAGGTTCAGTGAGAAGTGATGCAGAGAAAAGATTCCACCTCTCCCTAATAAAAACTATTTCAGTGACTTTAATAACAAAGGCCATAAAGTTCCACAAACTTTACAGTAAAGTATGTAAGGATGTTAAGTGTTTCAAAGGTGCACACAAGAGAACATGATTATTCCAAGACCTACGTTTATTCTTATCATTCTATAGTTTCTCAGACGTGTTGCTCAAGGTCTCAAATATATGTTTCAAGAAAAGCAAGTCTTGTTATGTCTGTGTTAGTTAAACCAGCCTAATTTCTAAGTGCTGTGCTCTTAGCTGGCTATAACCACTTGATTTTGTTTGGGTTGGTCCCTTTGCACACGCAAGCTACAGAGACACACAAGCCCTCATGCTGCATTCCACTGATCCGACCAAGCTGGCTAGGTCAGGCTGCTGTCTGTGCTGACAAGCCTTGGAGGTTCAATGGACTCTTACGCTTTTCCCTGATTCTTATTTTTAAGGCCAACCAGAGTTGAACTATTTGGCTGAGTCACTTTTCAGCACCAGAGTCCTCTGATGTGCACAGTTGCTGTACAGTGTCCAGCACTTTCCTCTCGCCCCATCACCAGCAGCTTGGCATACAAACAGCAGGAGTGCTGCTCACACCAGTGATGGAGGGCAACTGCCCAGCCATGGCAGGGAAGGGGTATTTTAGGGAGTGTTGGCTCCTCCCTCACTGAGCCTGACAGACAAGAGTCACAAAGTTCAGCCAAGATCAATCCTGCTGGTGCTTAGGACTGGGGATTAGCTCAACCCATTGCAGACGTGACGGTTCAGTGAGAAACCATTTTCCAAATAACAAGTTGCTCTGCGGTCTCATTATCTGGAATGGGTTTTCTTTTTTTTTTTTTCTTTTCCTCCCTCAATGTTGTTATTTTTTTTCTGCACAGAAGGTCAATGCCAGTCCAGCTGCTCAGACACACATCACAGCTATGCAGAGATTCAAATGTATATCATCTGTGATGCTGCAGTACAGCTGGCATCATGCGTTTAATTTTTGTACGGTTGGGTTTACTTTTAATTTATTTTCTTGCTGTTTTTAACAAGAACAAGATGCCACTTTGACAAGAAAAGATTTAGAGCAGCTCTGGATACTCATAAAACATGCTGATATGAGAGATTTGCAGATATCCTGCAAATTTTTTGTGCTGGTGGTTTTTTGGCTTTGCATTTGTAGATGCTTCCCCTGGCTGCAGTACACAAGCCAAAGCAAATGTAGCCTTCCTTGAAGATAATCATTCCCAAACTTTCTGCTAGGATGCATTACTTCATCAATTCCCCAAGTTTTAGATCTCAGTTTGGGACTTCTGCCAGAAAATGTAATGTTTGTTTGCATTCAACCTGTCCACTTTAGTGTGCATACAAGCTGTCCTCACTCTCAGAGACTTCAGTAAGAATTGTTGTTTAACAGTGTCTTTGGAAATATCAAGTCATATGTAAGCTATGAAATAGAATGTTATTGTTATATAGATATTTTTAACACATCTGAGAACTGAGCAATTAGTACAAACACATTTTGTTTCCTGCTAGCTAAATCCCTTGGTATCTAGCATGGTCCCTCTCCAGTTTTTGTACTCCAGCAGAAGATATAGGGCAAGGGAGCAAGAAATAAGTTAAATGTTGTGTATCTTTTCTTGCTGCTTCTTACTGCTAGAGTGAAGTTTCTCCCTGCTGTGTAGCTTCATGTCCAGATTTCCTCCCCAATACCGCAGGATGCTGCAAGTACTAACTAAAAGAAATGCAGGGATAAAAACAAAGAAAAAGAGAGCAGATAAATAGTAGTTAGCAAGGATAACAAGACAAATAGGAATAGCTGTTACAACGCGAGTTCTAACCCCAGCAAGACCACTAGGAGAGAATATTATATCCAGTAATGTTCCTTGTCAAACTTAATGGATTATAAGTACCTCAGCTGCTCCTTATATAGACAGTTTAAATTCACATTGTAAAACCATGATACAGATACACTAAACACCTACCACTGGCCATCTGCTCCTTGTTGTTACAGCTTGTGACCTGCCTTGCATTCCACTGTGGTCCACTATGTCCATACTCAGCCCTTCCTCTCTCATCAAGAACACAGAGGCATGGAAACTTTTCTAACTATGGGGCACATTCAGCTATGCAGGTACGTCACCAGGATCGGTGCAGAAGCACGTTGGTTTTGTTCCTGCAGGTGGCCAACAGTTTTCCGGGCAGTCTAACTCCTCTGGGAAAATGCACTTCTAATGCCACTCAGTTTTCACAGAGTTGGCTTTATATGGAACCAGTTGACTCCTAGAAACCATAAGAAACCAGAATCTTTAAAGTTTTGCCACTCCTAAAGTACCACTAGATTGAACCCCATGCTCCTGTTCCTTGGAGTTTCCCCCAACCTGCTGAGCTCCTTGGGCTTAGGAGGTACCAATCCCTGGGGCACCGTGTGAGACTTAGCCTGGGAGACTGTAGCATGGGAGCTACACCCTGACAGTGGAACAGGCATGTGAGCCACAACACCTGCAAGTCACCACAGCAGAATATGCTTACTCAAAAGCCTGGTTTTCAGCAGAAATAAGGATCAGTTTTGGTTAGTTTTTACATATTTCTTTTACATAATTATTTAGTTTGTTACCTGCTTGCTGGATATCAGCACTTCAAACCTCACCACCACAGTAGCTGCAGGGCATTACCTCTAATATCAGAACATGACATGATGCTCAGAAATACAATCTTTAAAACATGTGTTACCCTGCTGAATATTTTATGCTTTTTGTTTTGTTTTTTTTTGCTTAGCAATTAGAAAGTACCCTTTCTGTTTCAACAGAATTATTGTAGTAGGACACTCTACCAAAAAAGGCGAGAAAAGTTTTCATGCCAGTCAAGGGTTCTCTTTTTAGTTTTCTAGCAATGAGAGAGTCACAAAACAGGAGTATTTCAGAGGTGGGCAATATGGAGTTTGGTTAATCAGGAATGAAAAAAAATCTACAAGTGACAACTTGTTTTTGTAATATTACCTCGAATCCAGGAAACATTATGCAATAAACCTCTCTTGTTTGCATTTCAAAACTGTTGCTAAAATACTGCTTCTCAGTATTTGAAAATACCCAGTGCCTGTCTTCCTCTCCTGCCCTCCTCAGCTTCAACAATGGATCAGCCTCCCTGACTTCTCAGGCCTGAGCTGCCATGCATGTTTGCCAGTGGTTTCTCCCCCTTTCATTGTTGGTCTGGAAGGAAAAAGTGGAGCAGCTGGGAGAAGCTCTGTCCCACTCCCCCAGCCACCACCAACCGAGCCCCCAGAGCAGACCATTTTCTCATCGTCGCATGACTAATATAACCACAGGCACTTGGAGTGCATGGGAACTTTTCCAGCCAGTGTTCAGAGGGCAGCAGAAACCTTTCTTCTGGGGAGGGTCTTATGACATATTTTCTATTTTTTTTCCTTTCAGTAAAGAGTTTGCTGGCACCATAGGTACAGTGTGACGGACCCCAAACGTGGCACCACTGGCGAACAACTCTACTTGAATTGTTTATATATCTCGTTTTTCACACCACACAGGCCACACTGGTGACAGTGACAGTGCATGCAATTTTTTCAGGCATGTTCTCTAGTCAAGTTTTGCCAAAAATGGCTGGACTGATCATTTCATGGTTGCTGCACAAGAGCTCACAAGACAGGCAGAAACCTTGCTGGGCTGTGCAATACATGCCAGAGCACAATACTGGCAGCGTGTGGTGGCAGCTCACAAGGTTGGAAAAAGCCATTTTAACTCTTGTGTGTGCTGACACTGCCTTTTTTTGGTTCTTCGCTGGTTATCCAGGAGCCTGCAAGTCCCTGAGCGGGGTTAACCAGCTCCCTGCTGGGACTCTCATTAGGAGCAGCTGGGGCATTGCTCTTTCTTCTGTTCCTCTTTTTACATCTGTTTCTCTGTTTCTGAGAAGCCTTGCCAAAAGACCCCCTATTTATTTAGCTATCACATCTGATTTGATTTGAAGCTTCTCATCCCCTCATTCTTGGGTCTGGCCAGATCACTGGAGCAGAAGTCACAAGATTTCTTAAAAAGAAAACAACAATGAAAAAGCTGGTTAGACAAAACTGTTGAAAATCTTCAAGAATTAATTTACAGATTAGATGTGATATCTTCCCAGAATGGCATCTTTCCAACTGCAGTGTCCCTATCAGCCCACTCAATGATGGGACAGATTAGGCACTGAATTCCTGACAGCTGATATACTGGAGCTTTTTTATTTATGAGAAAATTTGCAATTTGGTAGGCTTTGACCATTCCTTTGAACTTTGGAAGTTCATATTGCCTGATTCTGACAAGTTTGCACCTTGGCTAATAGCTGTGTGCAGTTCAAAATCTTATAAATGTGACCTATGTGTACTTCAACTACGAAAGGTCTGGTAAACAGAGAATGCAATTACACTTCAGCATGAGAAGAAATGCAGTGCTGGGCCAGACCAGGGTGTTTGAAGATGTTTTGCATGTTTCAATTCCAATGCTGTCTCACTGAACGCTGGGTTAGAATCCTCTTCTAACCGCAAAAACTGAACAACCAATTAATTACTAACATGGTCTCAAATGAGTTCTAAAAAAAGGACAATGTGGCTTTCTTCAAGGCTGATATTTTAGATATCAAACTCAGTTTCATGTTGGAGATCCTCCACTCTGTGGGGCCAGACTGGCTGCAGGCACACAACCTTGCCAGCCTAATGGGAACTCAGTTCTGCAAAAACCTCTGAATGATGCTACTAAGCCTTAGCCCATGGCTGACATCTGTGAGCAGAGAGCATCACTGGCTAGTCCATAAAATCAATATGTTGATGAGCCTTACAGAAACACTGGAAAGTCTCCACAGGATAGAGAGTTAAAACAAACTTTTAGAATTCTCTATTGCAGCAACAGTGTGTGGCTACAAACCCAACTACTGGTGGGTAAAAGGCATAAGCCAAAATCAGATCTTTATACTTTTGAAATAAGGGGAAATCATATTTCAGCTTTCACACCTAATTCTTGTAGAGTTACTCTCTAACTAGCTCCACAATCTCCAGTCAACAGTAAAGAAAAAAAACCCCATCTTCAGTGAGTAAGGAGAAAATTTCTTGTGACCGGCTCTCCAAGTTTTGCAGAACAACTGACAAAAATTACAGTCAGTAATTGTTCAGACTGTAAACTGAACCCTTGGTTCAGTTTATAACTGGATGCCTGGGACAGAAATACAGATTTAAGACCAAACTTGCAATAGAAGAGATTATTTTGTTTGACTTCTTTCCTACAGAGGTCAAAGAAGGTCAGTTTTTTTTTTTTTTTTTACAAATCTAAATGTGTATCAAGTGATGGTTAAAATAGGAAAATACCCCAGGAGCTCTGGCCTCTCTGCATAGGTACAAATCTGTAATTCAGCTGAATTCATACCAGAGCTATATTAACCTGAGTGCAGGTCAGTGAGTGGCAGGCAGGACACAAGGGCAGAGTGGGGCAGAAGAGACTTGTTAAACCCCGAACTTGCAACCGGATCTTTGACAGCGGCTGTTCAAAGCCTGTAGAGGCTGCAGGCAAGCTGGGGGCAGGCAGGGCTCTGCGCTGGCACAGGCGGCCGCTGAACCAGGGCCTTGTGCATTGATTTATTTTAGAAAGTCCGGGACACAGTTACTGGACAGCCTAAATATAGCTCCACCAAAATGGAAAAACAATCTGGATTCGGCCGAGCACAGTCAACAAACGTTCTCACACCTCGGAAGTCGGGACATGCTGTAGGACGTGTAAAAGTCGGCTCTTTGTGGGGGCAGCAGAGGGAGGAAAGAATCCGAGGAGGGAGGACAGACCCCGAGCAGGAGCTGGGTCTTCTCTCCAAACGCAGCAGCAGGTAGATGCACGAGTCTGCAAATCAAGCTCGCTTCTACCAGAGCAAGAAACAGCAATACCATAAAGAAAAAAAAAAGAAGTAGAGAAAGCAAATAGTAATTACATGTTTCTAGAGCTCTTGTTCTCCAAAAACTTACTCTGAAGCAAGATATGGAGGAAATCTGGTTTTTACTTGTGTAAGCAGTTCTTGGCCAAATGTCTTCTTTTCCCTCCCCCTTCACTACTTCCCTAGAAATCCCCTTCCTTACTCACACACAAACAAGGCTGTTGCCATAGAATTCTTTTTGACTCTGTTAAAAAGCGATTCAAGAGGATCACCCGGTGGCTGAACTGGCTTATGCTGAGAGTAAGGCAGGAAAAAGCAGGCTCTCTGGTGGCTGAGGGAGAGCCCCAGCTCTGCTGTTACAGTTTGCCGATGTTGTTCTCTGGTTTTGCTCAGAAAGTGAAGCTGAACAGGAAATTATTGTGCTGCGTGACACAGAGATGTACATTATGCAGTATTAGGAAGATTATGTTTATGAAATGTTATTTTTCCACTTTAACAGTTAAAACCTTTGGACTTGTTTTCTTAACACCATTTTCATTTTCTGCAGCTATATATGTTCTAATGCTCTCCTCCTCCAAGGGATCCCCTCCTCTTGCACTAACGCATAAACTCCATGTCTCCACAGCAGCCCCAGGGCCTTGGGAAGGGAAGGCGAGTCCTGGCGCATGCCAAGCATGTGGGGCAACCATCCCCTTGTGCCTCTTCACTCCTGACTAGTGCCAAAGCAGTGAGCCAAACTCCTGGGCACATGAGAGGCTTAGGGGACCCAGTGCCAGGAGCATGTGGAGTGGCCAGTAAAGGAAGGGGCTAAGTGGGCCCTTCCTCCAGTGGCTGTAAATGTGGTCTCGCCTCCTTTATCTTTCAGAAATGGTCTGTAGCAAAGTACTGGAATTACAAGGGGCCCTGTGGCACTGAGAGTGCAGTATACAATAATTCATCCCTTTCAAAGAGTAAGGCTAAAATAAAGTATACACAGCTCTCTGGATCCCTTTCCCCACCCACGACGTGGGGGAGCCCAGTTCTAGTTCCTTCTCCATCTGAAGAGCCATTCCGACATCTTGGTGGACGGGGAAAAGGGGACTCCAGCGACAGGGTTTTTCAGGCCCCGAGCCTGGAGGGGAGAGGTGCCCTCCCCTCCCCCCAGCGCCCACGTGGCTCCATGGCAGGCACAGAGACAGCACACCGGCTGGAGAGGAGGCAAGAGTTTATTGTTGGGAAGGGGTTTATAAGGCTTTTAGGAGGGTCAAAGGGGAACCAATCACAAGTTCAGGGTCACACAGAAAAAACCATCAGGTAAAGGGTCAACAGCCAATAGGAAGGGGTTAACAAAGGACCAATGGGACACCTCAGGACACCTTTCCCAGGACATTCCTGCATAGGAGATAACAGTTGCTGTGGGGGGTGTTGGGAAGAAGAAACACGTGTTTGCAAAGAGACCACAAAGAGCCATCCTAAGACATGTTCAAACAAGTTTCTCATCAGACTTAGTGCTACACAGCTCAGCACACTGTAAACATTAACAACCTTCTTTGTAGACTCTCCGATGAGCCTCCTCTAGCTACCCCAGTGCTGCAGCAGTGGTTCAGCATCGCCATTGCAGATATATGCCCTCCCAGGAAGGTTCCCCAAGTTAAGGGTCACTCTTGCCACAGTGAACTTTCTCTTCTCACATGCTTGTAAGAGACAGGAGCTGCCTGGCTCCCAAGGTGCCCCAGCACTGACCTTGCCCCGCTGCCCTTCGCTACTGCATGGCACTGGCCCAGATGTGTGCCACCACGGTGGCTGTGCTGCTGCTGCAGGCACTGAGCAGCTGCAGGCAGCCCCATGATCCCTCCGTGCCAGGCACAGGCTCCCTCACAGGGACCCAAATTCCCTTTGCCAGAAGTGTGGCAAGGGATAGGACACAACATCCTGCCTTTAGTGGGAAGTGAACGACAGAGAGAAATCCATGGAGTCTGCCTGCAGGAAGGAGGGGGGGATGACACAGAGGAAGGAATCAGATCTGTTAGGGTGGATGGAGATGTCTGGAAAAGATGGAGGATGGCCACATCCTCCCCAGCTCCCTTGGGGAATGGCAGCTGGCTGCTGAGCTCCAGTTGTGGGGTCTGAGGGCTTACCCTGCCCTAGGCTGAGCGGGCTGCGGTACCCAAGGTGCTGGGTTGCTGTCTGAGGAACAGGATGGAATCCATCTCTTGATTAGCTATTGGTTAATTAGCCTGCTGTACCCTGGGTGAGACAGGGTTCTATAGGAGATGGATCATCTAGCTGTGCAACTGGAGGCTCTGCTGCTGTACAGGACGTGACAAAAGGGAGCACAGGAGGTTTGCACAGGGGTGGGTACTTGCCTCTCCTAGCCCAGGGGCTGCCTTTGGTAGCTTCAATATTTAGTTGACATATTTTTGTGTTATTTTAAAACACACCCTGAAGTTCAATGTAAACCACTGTCACGGCCCTGAAGTTGAAAGTCAAGACAGGGCTCATGTTGTATCGTGTGTGCATGTGTATTTAATTATTGGGGGGGGGAGGGAAGGCATTAACAATGTAATCTCTCTCTGTTGGGGCTTGTAGAACTCCCAAGACATGGTCTGAGAGAAGTATCTGACATTTTTAGAGTGTTAAGTCTATGGATTTTTCAGATTTTTTTTAGAGCTAAACATGTGGAATGCATATATTTTTCCATCCTAATTAGCATTTTCATTGGCTAAACTGTGCCTGGCCCTGATGGTTCTAAGAGACCCACTGATTCCACATGCCAGGAGAGCTGCCAAGGAAAACAGATACACAAAGACAATGCAATTATGCATGATTTTAAGCAGCTTCCACTTAACCAGTGAACAGTGTAATATTAGTCTAAAAGCTTCAATCAGCCTTTGATATAAAATTTGACTGTTGAAAGAGGCAGGGAAAGGAAGATGGAGAGGAAAAAGCCCAGAACAGGCTTTGCAGACTGGAGCTGCTTAAAACCTGCTGATCAGACTTTGATTAGTTGGGTGCCATGATTTGAACCAAAGAAGAGCTGAACCTCAGTTCGCAAGTTGTTTCCTTCTCAGATGTGAACTCAAAAGATCACCTATCTGATTGGTATTTAGTTTGCAATATTGATGTGCCAAGCTGCTCCCACAGTAAATCAAGGAGCAAGGAGCAGAAGATAACTGCCAGCCCACACGGACAGCAACTCGCTTCATTTATTACTCAGGGAAGTGTGTCCATTTTGCAAACAGAAGTGGCATTTTCCTCGCTCGGTGGCACTAAGTGTCTTATTACAGCAGGACTGTCAGGGCCAGAAACTTACTGACAGCTTCAGATAAAAGTGCCCAGTGCCTCATGGCTCTAACTCAGTGAAAGCCAGGCTGATGCAGACGTGGCCACTCATGTCTCTTTAAAGGACAGAATATACAGCAGTGATGCCAGAAATTCTCAGGTATTATTTATCTGGGAAACGATGTGTCTAAAAGGGAAAATAAAGGAATTTTGGCAAACTGCCTATGCCAAATGTGAAGTGCTTTGCTGCCTTCTGGAAGCAAGCAGGGTAATCCTAAGGAGGTACACCTTTCCTAGGCCTGCTGGGATGCATCTGGGCTGTTTAAACCCAGCCTTTGCCTCTGCTAAGACAAGCCAGGAGCTCAAGAGATGAAAAGCAAGAGATATCTGTTCCATCACCCACAATAGCATTTCTCCACTAGCAGCTTTCAAACAGCTAATCAAAAGCAAGTGCAGAGTGGTCTAATTCTTGAAACATGCTGTTGCCTTTGTGTGTCATGGTCATCCACCCCTGCATGCTCCAAAGCCCAAGGTCTGCTTTTCAGGTGGGGCACTGGGGAAACTACCGCCTGTGAAGCTGAGCAGAGCATCGTGGGATGAGGTAGCCCTGTAGTGCAGCACTGCCTTTCTCAGGCCAAAAGCTTTACACTGGATTTCAAAATATTCAAGACTGAGTCTTTCAGGCTCTGCTATGACTGAACTCTTCATGACCTGGTTGTGGTTTTGTTTTACTTTGTTTTGCTTCATTAAAATGTGGCAGCAAGTTCTCTCACTGAACACGTGTACAAAGTCAGTTTGTTTTACTTTTGTATATCTTTGGGTGCTACAACCATAGTTTTACAGAGACTGTAGTTATTCTATGAAGAATGAGCTATTTTTGATAAATACAACAATGCAGTGTAGGGGTGGACAGGTCTGCTGCGACATCCATGGAGAAGTGGAGACAGAATTAGGCACAGAGGAGCACAGGCATGGGATGGTGAGAAATGTGACACAGGTGATCCCACAGCTATAAACATGTCTTCTTTCATTAAAATTTGAGTGAAGTTCAGTGAAGTTCAATAAAAGTGGAGCTGGAGAAACCTGGTTTTAGGGTAAAATGAGAAAAAGAAACAGCACCCAACATATGTAAAAGGTACCCCCTATAGTAAACTCCAAAGAAATATGGAGCTACAGACCAATGCAGAAAGAGAAAGGTGTAAAAAAAAAAAGTTAGAAAACTTATGAAAATTATTCCAACTGGATCCTAGATCGAGAAAGGAAACATCATCAGCCTGAACATCACAACCTTCCTTGCAAAGCACTCCAGATGTCCTTGACTCACTGCAACAAGTCCAGCCCCATCAAACTGAGACCATCCACCTCAGGGCATGAAAGAGTAGCCTGACACCAAGAAAAGGGGTAGAAATCAGGTGTGTGTGAAACAATTTTAATTGCACTGTTATTCTTTCTTTTTCTGTAAAAATTAGATCTAGACTAGCAGTGACTCTTCAATTACTGTTAAGGTTTCCAATAGTATAAGGTGAGTTTCTCCTTCACCTGCAAACAAGATTTTTTTAACATAAAAATTTCTGGAATTATTTTAATGTGGTGACACTAAAATGATATGGAAGCCCTGGATAGGAAAGAGTCTACTGATCTCTGATCTTCTGTGGGTTTGCTCTGGCTGTCACAATTCCCATGACTGAGACGTGGTATGGGGTGACTTCTGGAGGTCAGACAAGGCATGGCTGGGAGCTGCACAGCACAACGTGTTCCTGGGTGAGGGACAGCTATTTCAGCAGAGAGTGGCAAGCTTTCACTTACCACAAAGAAATTACTGCCTTTCCCAGGAAAGAGAACATGAATTTCCTCTGATCCCAGCAAGGAAACAAGAATCCTGGGACAGATGAACTGCAACTCACCCTGTTTGTGTTAAAATACTAAAGATCAGGCCAGAAAATGCTATAGCCAAATTGATTTGGAAGGGCCAAGCTGGATTAATGAGAAGGAGGCTAGCAGAGGACGGTATGTGTATAATTTGTAACTTAACCCAGGCTGCAGTGATATGGAGACACCAGCTGTCATACCCTTCATGGATGCATAGAAAACATTTAACGTGATTTAACAGGACTATTTGTATCAAGTGATGTTGAAGTTTGTTTTTCACAGGACCTTTGCTGATAGTGTTTTCTTTATAGAATTTCCCTGTCAAAGAATTGCCAAAACGCAGCAGGATGCACTTCCTTCTCCATTTTCCCTGTAAAATGAGAACCACTGCCGTTCTGTGGGGCTAATCAGACTAGCAGGTATCAAGTCTTTAACACTCTTTAATCAAGTCATCTTTTTTTTTTTTTTCCCCAAAAATGAGGAAAGAGGTATTTGCACCTGGGAAACACCAACTGCAAAAAACAGAGGCCCGGGAGGCCTGGAGGGCCAATGTTCAGTGCATTATCATGCAAACTGCATCACACAGAGTGCTGACTACCAGTTCTGTAGTTCACAGCTTTTATGAACTCCAGGAGCTGCAATGTGCTTTGCAAACGTAGTTTTTGGATGGACATACCTGGATGCCAGATCCAAGTCAGCCTTACCAGCTCCATGACATTAAACTTGTGGACATCATCCCACTTTGGATCAATAGAAGCACAAAACTCTGGCAACTCTTCAGATGGACCAACAGTTTCAAAGGGCATTGCCAATTTTTCAACATCAGATTTTTAGTCTAACTCTCAGACCTATTCCACCTGCTTTACACAGAAACACTGCTCTTTGCTTCAAATACTTTATTTTCTATGCACACAGATCCCATGCAGGCAAGGCTGATGTTAAAATTAAGTCTACTAATCATGCTAGCTTTTACTTTTCATCATACATGCTGATGCCGTATTTCTGCAGCCAAGTTATCTATAACATGATGGACAATTTTGTCTGCTTCTAATTTTCAAGTAATACTGGGAAAAATTTAGATTTAATCAGAAGAACCTGACATTATCTTATGTTTTTTTCTTGGCATTGCTTTTGTGGTTCAAAAACATTCCCAGTGCCCTGCTTTCAAACTTTTAATAGAGATTGGTTTGGGTATACCCAAAATTTCCTGTCTCCATCATTATGAGTTGGACTCACTCAAGAGATAGGCTGGTTTCCCATTGCTTGCTGCAGAGCCTGGACCTCCTGTGCTGCCAGCCCAGCACCAGGGCTGCTCTCACAGTGTCCAACCTAGTGCCTTGGACAGGGGCCACTCGACAGGAGAGAGGCTGCTACTGGGGAATATCTCTCCTTGAGCCTTTCTGGAAAGCAGTTTAACCGTGGGACCCGCTGCATTGCCATATTTCCCTCCCAAAGCAGCTGATGTCAGGGAGGGCAGGAACAGTGGCTGTCTTGTGCTGGCAGACAGAGGAGTTGGGAGGGTGCAACATCCTATGGCACTGTCACAGTCCTTTCCCAAGTTGGACCGTATTCCGTCAAAACAAAGCACTAGGGAATGTTTTGCTGTGGTATGTTCCCTTTCCCATCTTGGCAAGATAAGTCAGAGAGCAGGGTGAGTTCATTATACTTCATGTTTGTTGATCTAAGCAAGACAGAATGAACTAAGACTGATTTTATTTGGCTGGAAATGGCTGAAAACCAGCTAATATTAAACACTACTCGTGTGAGCAGGGACATTGGTACTGAAAGAATTATAATGACTTAATGTGAACATTAATAAAATGTTCATGAATAATACATACTTAATTATTACCTAGGTATTGGCTGTCTGGAGCTCCAACCTTAGCCCATATTTCTCCGGCAGTATTTAACCTCATCACTAATTTATGGAATTAAAGGCACTAGAAATCCTAGCTGGAGGGGGAATATGGGTAGACTTCAAATAATAATCCTTGTTCCATTCACTCCCATTTGTTCATATAAAGGAGAGTAACAGATAAAATGAAGTCTATGAAAGAAGCCCATAAAATGAAGTCTACACTGCATCTGTGGCCTCTCCACACAATGAGATGGACTTCCACCAGGCCAGTCCATGTAGTGTCCATAGTAGCTTGTCAGAAGTGCAAGAGTTGTTTTCCTGGGAGGCTGCAAGTGCCTACAGCAGGCCTCCACTACTTCCACATGCTGTTGACATGGCCAATAACTGCATTGTGTCCAACCGAGGATACAGCAAATTCAGCTCATCTCCTTTTAATTGTGAGAGTTAAGATTAGGATTCATTTAGAAAACCTCCCACTAGCCAGAATTTTCTGAGCAATGGATGGAGTTGGCAGATAACACTGTAACACATAGGCTTGTAAAGTGACACTCTGGACTTCTTCCTTCTTTCCCTGTTGACTGCTCAGGTAGCCGTATCCATTTCCAACACAGGTACTTTGCAGGTACCTCCTGCACAGCTGCTTCTTGCAGCCATGAAACTTCAGCTCTAGCAAGGGCATTAGTAACACAGGGTACAGCAACACAGATTGCTCTGAATGAAGTGGAGGTGTGGATTTACAGTGTCAGTGTAGCTGCTAGTGGCGGCTTCTCAGAGGTAACCTCTTGCCTTGGAGAAAATTCCTGTTAGTGGTTAGGGAACTTTTCACTTACCACAGGCTGTGAATGGGATCTTGCTGTGAAAAACATGATGTGATGTACGTGCACATCCCCACAGTCACTTGTTTATATAGCTGTAACTTGAGAAATAAGAGTTGCAACCAGAGTAGGGCTTGAAAAGAGCCCTGCTGTTGCTCAAACAATGCTTTCAAAGGACTTTCAAACACTGCTTCATGTGGGATTTGTAACTTGTTTTGCCATTCAAATCCCTACAGCACCTGTTTCAGCCTGGGTCTGTAACAGAGTTTATAGTTAAAAACACCATGCAGCTGTAATACAATAACAAAGCAGTTCCTCTGACTAAAACTGGCTGCAGTTCTAGGGTCTTTTCTTTTGCTTTCTCAGTCACACCCTTCCCTGAAATCTCCTCCTGGGTCATGCAGCTGACCCAAGTCCAGGGCCTTTATTGGTTAGTCTATACCAGCAAAATGATTTTCCAGACCAGAACATTTACAGTTTGATATCTAGAAAAAGAGTGACTCATTTTTGACTCATGAGCAATGCCTGACCTTACTGATGTGCCCCCAGCTGGTTTTCAGGAGCTGAGCTATCAGGGGAAATACTCATTCCCAAATTCCCAGGCGCCATAGACGATGCGTGGCTGTATCCACAAGGCCATGCCAAAGGTGCACCCACATGTCTCTTCTCTGCCATACCCCAAACCTCTGTGGCCCTTCAGAGGCTGAAACGTCTGCAGCTGCTCTGCTGCACTTAGGTACACACATAGGTGACAGCTGCTGGCTTTCTTGCAGCAGTTGTGAGCACACAGAGAAGGCAGCCAGCAAGGAGCTGCGTGCGCAGCCAAGCACAGCTACCCCTCCCCTGCCAAGCAATGCTGTTCAGGGCTGTGCTTTAATTCGGGATTGGAGTAGGGCTAAGCCTAAAGGACATTTTCTGCAGAATGTACCTGTTTTCAGCAGAATATTTCAAAAGTGAGGGAATGCATGGAAATATGTATTTGAAGCAATTGGAAATTCTGTATTTTTGAATATGATCCTTCAAAGTAAAAAATTCTTTCTTTTTGATTTAAGAAGAAAACCTCAAAATCTGAAGCTACATATTCCCCAAATTTCTTGGATTTTCCCCGAAACTGAAACTCCTGTCCAAGCCAGCCACTTTCACAAAAACAAAAACAATAACAAATCTGGATCAATTACATTGTACAGAAGCCCAGTTTTAGCAAATTGTATTCAAAATGTTAATACTTTCAATATCTTTTTCTTCTTCACCAGTAGGAGTAAACCATGTAACTTGGGGAAAGGAGATAGTACAACACATAAGACCTTTAATAGTTTTCCTCAGTGCTCAGCAAACTCTCTTTCGCAAACTAGGTGTCTAGTTTTGTCATCAATCCAGACATCACCCCACCTTGCAGTCCACCTTGCAGTCCACAAGAGTGCCTATGTTCTGCACTAGATCTACTAGACACGCATCCCCTTTAAGTGATGAAAATCTACAGGAACAGGTGTCTCTGGGCCAAGCATGCCAGCAAGTGAAATTTATCGTTTTAATATTCCTTTCTCCTGTTTCTCCATCAAGGGATCTTCCATCACTAAATCAACATGACCCAGACAGCTGCAGGAAGATGGAAAACAGGACAAGTGCAGGCTGTGAAAAAATAAAATGGAGTTAAAGAGGTCCTCTACAATACTGAGTTTTACTACAGCACTGAGATGACTCAAGAGAGCTACTCTATGAGGCCAACAGAAGAAGCAGGTAGAAAGAAAAGCTTCTTATTGATGTCAATATGACAACAATGTGTGAAAATCATCCCGATCTCTACATTAAAGGTGAAAATCTGAGGTCTTGCACAGAACAAAATCTGAGGCAGTCTGATTCCTCCACCCCAGTGCCTTTATCATCACAATGATCACAGAGGAGGGCAGGAGGGATTGAGGGTGAGCATTTGCTTTGTGCATTGCCCCCTTTTCTGTTCCCAAGGCCAGAAGGATAAGATCATCACCTATCACAGTATCCACTGGCAATTTCTCACTGCTAGAGAAGAGGAAACTGGGCTCGGCAATGTCCTGTCGTACCAATGGCCTAAACGTACTTTCCCAGGGGAGAGGACAGAAGTAGCACCTTCAGCCTT
The DNA here is from genome assembly GCF_003945595.2 of Pipra filicauda. Lineage (NCBI taxonomy): Eukaryota > Metazoa > Chordata > Aves > Passeriformes > Pipridae > Pipra > Pipra filicauda. The sequence continues at coordinate 3,613,540 of NW_024104310.1, forward strand.
CCCACATCAGCTATCTGTGTGGGAGCCACTAGATCTGCCCCTCCCTGTAAATGGCCTATCCAGCTCCTACAGAATACTGGAAGTGCTTTATTCCTAATAATGGTGAAGGAGAGTATTGTCTGATGGTATGTAGTGAGTTTTACTGAAACAGGGTAAAAATATGATCCAAAGGGTTTACAATCTAATTAAAGATTTTAATTCTTTATATACACTGTAAAACTGAAAATCCAGGGTAGGTCCATTTGAAAACAAAGCAAACCAGATAAATGTGAGCTGTTTCACACTGGGCTATGGGTATATTTGTGTGGAAGACTGAACAAATAAATTAGTGGGTTTTTTTCTGATAATGTAAATACTCCCAAGAACACTAGAGATCCCAGCAAAGTCATCTGGAAGGGGCTATAATGCAGTGCAGATGTGAAAGTGCTTGAAGGGAAGAGGGAGCGTCCAAGCCTTTCCCAAGACTCTCCTAACACCCTTATGACAGTGATCTGTCTCAGTGTTGTTGTTGGCATGCCTTGCTCAGCAGCCATCACATCCCAGCTACATAATTGAAGCTACAGGCCCAATTCATTAAAAGAAGATTTACTGGTGTTAGGAGGGTTTTGTCATAGATCTTGTTTTCATAAATGGGGCTCTATGGTGCATTATGCATGTGATTTACAGCGGAAAGAAAAAATGAATTATGGGGAGAAATGCATGTGAGCAAATTCTTGGAGTGAGAACAGTTTAGTATGGAAACAAGACACAGGTCTAAGGGAGAAGGAACTCAATCTCCTCCTAGCTGTGGATGTCCCAGGAGATGTGTCAGCAAGATGAGACCACGCTGGGGTTGTTGTGGTGCTCTGTACACCACTCTGCTCCTGCTACTGTCCCGGAGGTGGCAAGGAACATCAGTCCCTGCTCACTGCCCCCTAAGTGTAGCCTCTCCTGCCTTGGAGAACTGCTCAGCTGAGACACTGTAGATGTCATCTACACTTGTGACTTTCCAGCCAGGCTTGCAAGTACAGCCCAGCGTGGTTAGCAGGGGGAGCTGCAGCTATAGTGCAAGGGACATGCTAGACATCTGGTTATGGCATAATAAATAATGCTTAGCAAACAGAGATCTCATCAGTGTGACCAGTAGAGTCTTGGGCATGTCATGTCTCATCCCAAAATGGATGCCATGCTCCACAGTTGAGCCCCTCTTTTCATTAAGTACAAAAGGAGCCAGAGTGCTTAGTGGCCCAAGTCAAGGTGAAGCCCCTCTACAGGTCCTGATTTAGCCTAATTGCAACATTCAAGCCCCAGTTGCCCAAGAGGCAGAATACAAACAGTATGGCTATCTACAGTGCTGTCTGTACTGGCAGAAGCAACACAACAACTGGATCCAGATGGAGAAATCCTTATGACAGACCAAAACTCTTCTAGCCCCCTTCACCTTTCCCCCTCCACTTAAAAGAGTTTATGCCTATTAGTCTTTATGTCTAGAGTACAAAACAATTGAGTAAAACATCCTGTTCCTTTACCAAACCCTTTAGATTTCTGTTATTAAAAGAGCAGCTAAATGATTTTTAGAAGAAAAATGGAAGCTTCTAATTTTGATGAGATTTGTCTCTCAAAATTCATAAAAGGCTATAATGTAATTAACAAAGTCAATGAATAACGTAAAGCCTAGTATCAGATCTTTTGGAGCTGCTCGAAATCCACGACAGCCAGGAGTTAGGAGACCTATGGAACTGAACCAGGGAAGTTGCTGTATGTTTTGATTATGATGCTATGTTATAAGTATTTTGCTCTTGCAGTACTGATATGCTGCAGTGACCTAAAAGTGACATGCAGCTCTTCCAGAGGTTGTCCTGTACACAAACAAGCAATTTTCCTGGCCAGATCTTGTGCATACAAACCATTTTCTGGAAGCATTCATTCACATCTTTACAAGTGATTCACTTAGGCATATCATATAGGCCAAAAAAGTTTATTGGCTTTTTAAAAAAAAGGAAGTGTGAAGTGAAGCATTTACTGTCTTTAATTTTTGTTCATACTTGTCCAGCTATCAGGAGCTGGTTTCCAGAGGCCCTGCAGGTGTCCAAATACACATTGAATTTGACAGCATCTATTGTTAGTGCCAAGCAGTAGATTTTTAAGCAACATTTGGAAACGTTCATAGAAAAGGGAAATTTTGGACTTGTGCAATGGGAGTGATCTTGGACAAAACACGAAGCTAAGTTTTACTTGCCCAGTGGGGGAACAAGGTGCAAACCCATCCTTATGAGTCATGAATTCATTCAACTTAGTGTCCAAATAGTGCATGTTAGATATAGGCTGGTCTCAAATTGCTTTTGACCAGAGAGTCATCCACTGAGTAATTTTGCTTAAGCAAAAATGTTGTACATAGTCATAACCTGCTTGTGGCCAATTCACAACAGGAAAGAAAAAAAAAAAAAGAAAAAGGTAAACCATCCAAATACAATCTTTTTTTGCAAGAAGTGTATTTGGTTCTAATGCCATTGCAATACTCAGGTATATCTAGTCAAACCCCACTGGCAATCCATCAGCAATAGGACACCAGGAAGAACTTGATGCTTCAAATCCATTTTTTTCATTTTCAAACCAAAAGCCATGTAGTGGAGGGGAAGATCTTGAATCTCAAATGCAGGCTGGTTGACAACAAGCAGTTAACCTGGAGAAATTCCAGAGCAGTCATTCCAGGGATCCACAGATGATGACTGAAAACTGTAGTTTTAGCTCAATCAAATTTCACAACCCAATTTCAGGGCTGGGCTTTTTCCGTGTTGGAACTGTAAAGTTAGAAAGAGATTAAGAAACTTGCCTAATCATTGACATTCCAGTCTGTAAGAGTCATATTATGGCACATAAAATTTCTATTAGATGAGCAGTCCAAAAGTTGCCAAGATGAGGATTCAAAAGCTAGAGGATACCAGAAATAAGGTCCTTATGCTCTGTTTTAGCACTTTGAATGACACAGTCATGTTACACTTCTGTGGCAGTCATCATTTTTGTGGCGTCCTCCACAGAAAACTATTATTTTCAAGACAGTCTGTGCAATTAGCATTTCCATGAATGAAGATCCCTCTGTACTCACCAATATTAATTATGATAGCCAGAGTTCATCAGAAAATTGATTGTTCTGTTGAAGTGTGTCTCTCCTGATTTTTTGGGATTTTTAAGCATGGCACCTCATCTGCTCAAAGCACAGCTACCACTGGCTCTCAGTGGTACCACCCACCTCTTCAAAGATTGCTTGAATGAAGTGCCCTGCATCACCTGGGGACAGAGGGACAAGGACAGTCTGTCTTTCTGGGGCAGCACTATCCTTCCTATCCCCATCCTTTCCTTGCTGCAATATGCGCTTCCCTTCTGTTTGTGCTCAGAAAGGATGGACGGACTCTGGAGGTTCTAAAATCACAGTCTAAATGTACCTTGAAAACTGCTCTGGTCTTTCAAAGGTTGTTCTTTTGCTTCATGCTCTGCACTATAATCAGTTCTTTAGTCACATTATGAGCTCTTTCCAGAGAGTGGATGAACTGTCACTCATCCCACCCCCACATCCCCCCAAAGGGCACTCAAGAAATTCAGGCCATGAGAAAAAAAGCATTTTCATCCTCAACTTGGATCTTGAAAGTAGCTTAAGCTGGATGTCTGTCATGGAAAATCTCTTGTCGAAACATTTTTAAAAGTTTGGCAAAATCACAAACAAGGAAAACTGCAGTTTTATAAGAGGGAAAACTGTTCAACCCAAATAATGAGTAGACTTGCTAGATCTCTTCAAAAAAGCACTTGATATAAGATGTAAAAGAGTTTCTCCACATAAGGTTCAAAGCTAATAAGCTAAGGACTAGTGCTTTATAAAGAACTAGAGGGACCACAAAGAATCCTCTACAACTTGCTGTAGGCATTCACTGAGATTAGACTGACACCAAGAGTTGTGCATAACTAAATCCACAGCCAAAAAGTGATAGTGTCTCTTGGTTGATGTGAATAGCCAAGTGTCTTCAGACTGAGTCGCTACCTTTCTGTTCTACACTAGCAAGCTGTAGGACTAATTCGTGGAGTATAACTGATCACTTATTAAATCAAGGTGACAACAAGTATTCACAAAAATCACCTTCTGTCTTCCTACAGATGGTGTCTTCAGAAATATTACTCTTCATTTGCAAAAAGGCCTGTTTGGAAGAAAAAGCAAAAGCATTACTTTGACAGTCTGTGTGAGCATTGCCTCTCTTTACCTGTTTTTCTGAGGGCTAAAGTGTGGGAACCAGAACAATAACTCAAAAAATGTTCTAATTTAGATACTTAATGTTAGATAGATATGGTTGAATATCTATCATCCCAAATTCTATTTCAGGTTCTTGGCTTTATGCTCACTTCTATTCTTTTGGATTTAGTTTTCACTGATATGTGTTTTCCCTAAAGCCTTTTGCACTGCAGGAAAGAAAAGCCCACTAAAGCTGGATTGTGTAGATGTTTGAAACTGACTTACACATTAAAAGACAGACACAGCTGCAGTGAAGGGTACTAGGCTTTTGATCTTAAAAGAAGAAGGAACTTGAGTTTAAAGAACGTTCATTTTATGCAAATAAATCTGTGCAGAAAAACAGCGTAAGAGAAATCCGTGCCCTTTAGAGACCCAGGAAAGCAGCTGGCCTGGCTCTGCAGGAAGCATCCTGCAGGTGCTGGGAACTGGTCAGAAGGTGAGATTCTCAGCTGCCGGATTCAGACCTGGTCTTTGCCACAGCAGGAGCAGGAGGACATGCCTGAGGAAGCAGTAGTTGTCCCTGGAGAGGTGTTCACCCCCTCCTGGCTGCTTGGCTCTTTCCATCTATCACATGCAGATTTCTATCAGGCTGAATGTTGCTATTGCCTTTTTCTTGCAAAATAAGACTCACTTTGAGAAATGCTTGTTTGGAGGTGGTGGCTGGCAGGCATTTCTCTCCAGGGTAGGCTGTGCTCTGACTTTTCTCAGCAGTAAAAAATATCAGATAAATGCTTCTGGAGACCTGCAGAGGAGAGACTGATCTATTACCCATTTGAAACTTGAGGAGCTTGTATTTGCCGGACTTGTAACATTTTCTGTTTATTTCTCGCTTTTTTGGTCCTGCTGTCATGACTGTGGATTTTCTCCCTCTTCAATATCTTTCATAGGAATATCCTGCTTTATCACAGGCAGTATTAGAAGGTATGAGGAGAAGGGGAGACAAAAGGAGTGCAATTGCCACATGTTTCTTCCCACCCCAGCAGATCTGAAGTGCTTGGCTTTCATCTCTCTAGTCTGTAACAGTAAAAGATCAGTATAGGTAAAGGATCAGTGGAAGTAAAAAATGTTACACAGTGCTGTGTGACCTGCAAAGGGCTGGCAATTTCAAGGACTGTGTAACAAGCCAAGGCTGACATAGAGCAGGTAACGTGATGGCACTGCCTGCCTTTTGTGTCACTTCAGAGGAGAAGGTGGACCAAGGCATCTGCTCGTCTCCCAGAAAAGAGAAGATGTGTAGATAGCTGGAAAAATAAACATTTTAAGAAAAACAGTTGAGAAACAATTGGAGAACACAGTCATGAATATGTAGTGCTAGAACAATATTTTCCTACCTTCAGATCTCAAAATGCTTCACCACTTTATAAGATGGAAAGTACACAAAACTCAATACTGTGTTCACCAAACCTGTCTACATCAGAATCAAGGGTGACAAATTACCTCCATGCTACTGCAGTCTCTAAACGTTCATCTTTCTTTCGCCCAGTTCATCTTATGGTATGTTTCAATATAAATGTTCCCACAACAGAGTTCAGAAGTTGGAGAAAATTGAAGGTAGACTTGGGTTTAAGATGGATTTCAGAAAAAAAATGGGGTTAATTTGGCAACATATCTTTCAAACTTTGAGAAAAGTCTAAGTGAGGGATGAGGGATGAGCAGCTGAACAATTAATTGTTCCATTCAGTGGGTGTTCCCAGTCATACTGAGACCCAGGTCCCCAGGAAAGAAATGTCAAGACACAGCTTTCCTCCTCAAGCACCAAACTAACATGTCTAATCCCTTCCCAGTTTTTCTTTAGCCATCTCGACCCAATCAACAAGGAAAAACAAGGCCAACTTCCATAGACTTTTTTAACCCTCAAGCTATTTTCCATACAAGTGTGAAATGTCAGATTTGCCTATGCTGGGTCTGAAACCACAGGACTGGGATGGAACAATTCAGTTGCTCTATCAGAGTCAAATGGGATTATGAGTTACATGTTTGGGACTGGGATACAGGATGATTGGCATGAAAAGATCTGTGGAGCTCTGGCTGCCAGGGTTTGGTAAGTGGGAAGAAACCGTGGTTAATACAATTTTGAAAACAATATCTTATTGCTCTGCTTCCAGGAGACCATCACTGGAATAAACACTAGGTCTTTTGAAATATTCATTAAAAAGACAAGATTCTCCCTTGCCAGAAGAGCCCAGTAGCCTGAAGTATCTAAACTAAACCTCATAATTTGGGTATGTACCAGGCAGAGCAGAGAGTGTGGCTGCCACGCATTGGCTTTTATTCTTTCTTTTTCTAGATTTTTGAGGTATTTCTCAGTCTTTCCTTCTAAAAGTATCCTATTTTGCATAAAGAAATGGGTATTGGGTAAGACCAGGAGAAAATGTGTCTCTATAGGCTATTAGTCAGTGTAAACTGATTACTGATTACTGGTATCCCAGTTTAAAAAGAGGAAGTAATTAAAAACAAAGGGTTTTGGCCAGAGTGCAAGGTGTGAATGAGAACAATGAGGTATGACACCAAAGTCAGGAAGGGATGGGAATGGGAGGAAAGTAGGATGCTCTGAAGGGGTTTACTGAAGAGTCAAATGTTGAGGATGATGTTTTGGCCAAAGTGAGACTAGAGGTGTTATGCTCAGAACCAAGAGCACGTTTCAGTGAAGTAGACAGATGTTTTCAAAGGTCAGTGGTAGCTGGTGAATGTGGTGACACTGCTGAGTAATTTCATATGTGTTTTGTGATCACTTCCTAATCCATGGAGATGCTCTTACAGTGTAGTTTTGGGTCACCCTGCCTTTGGGAAGCTGCTGAAGCAGAGCCCATGTGTCTCAGGGATGCTGGAGGGACAAACTGGTTGATGGTAGTAGATGGATTACCCACCTAGAAGAGCAACACTAGGCCAGGTGGTGTAATGGGTGTCTCTGCAGACCTGATGTACCTGACGAAGTCAGATACATGATCCTAGGTAGGCCTATCCTAAGGAGAGTCACAGTGGAAGTGGTTTCAGGACAGACATGTATTAACACATGCCTCAAAGATAAATCCAAGGAAGTGTGAGCTCTAGTGAAAGGTTTTCTGAATTTTTTTGTCTCTTTCCAGGCCTGCCAAATGATGCTCCTAACAGCATGTCATAGCACCCACGTACCAACACATCTAATATCGTTCACCTGTTTAAATAGCACCCTTTTTAAAAAAGAAAAAAAGTCAAAATAATTTCCTTATTTCCAAACTCAATATTTAATTTTCAGCATTCTTGAACCTTTGTGTGACATCCATTTGACCAACCGTAAGCATCACAATCTTAAACATGTACATATCTCTGAGTAAAGTGAATTGACATGCAGACAAGCCTCTTTCTCTGAATTTACTATAAATATGGAGTTAGACAAAATGCTTAACTCAGATTTGGCTACAGGCAAGTATTTTTGATAGCCTCCCTACCCTCAGCTCTCACCAGCTGTTTCTGCTCCTCGCCCAGGCTCCAGTATAACAGAACTTGGAGCCCACCAGCTTCCACCTATCCCACCTGTCTCACGCTCCACCCTATCTTTGAATGTTCCCGCTAAGTCCTGTTGCCCTACTGCAGCCTGGTCTCTATCAACCTGCACCTCAGGAAGTCTTCCATCATCCCCATATCACCATTGGAGAATCAGAGCTCAAATCAGTTCAGCAGTTTAATTACCTAGGCAGCCTCATCTCCTTGGATGGTAAGATTGATGGAGAGATAGACAGCAGGTTAGCAAAGGCATACAGTGCCTTTGGAAAGCTTCATAAAGGAGTCTGGAGAAATAAACACTTGAAGAAAAGTACAAAGATCAGTGTTTACAGAGCCATAGTGCTGTCTACTCTCTTATATGGATCTGAATCATGGGTCATCTACCGCCACCACCTGCGTCTCCTAGAATGCTTCCATCAACGCTGCCTCCGTACAATCCTAAACATCCACTGGTCAGACTATGCGACTAACACGTCTGTTCTAGAGCAAGCAGCAGTCACAAGTATTGAGGCCATGTTACTGAGAACACAGCTGCGTTGGGCAGGGCACGTCTCCAGGATGAAGGACCACCGCCTCCCTAAGATCCTGCTCTATGGTGAACTTGCCACCGGCTGCCGCAAGAGAGGAGCCCCGAAGAGAAGATACAAGGACTCCCTGAAACAACATCTCAGCCTTGGCCATATTGATCAACATAACTGGTCTACTCTGGCCTCCAGTCGGGAGGTCTGGAGACACACTATCTATAACGCTGCTGATGCTTTCAAAAAAGCAAGCAGGATCACTCTCAAGGAGAAAAGACAACACAGAAAGAATCGTGCCTTGTAGAATATACCACCTGAGGAGTCTTTCTGCTGCGCCTTTTGCAACCGGACGTGCCTGTCTCGTATTGGCCTTTTTAGCCACCAGCGCGCTTGTAACAAACGTGGGTAGAGCCCTTCCCAAATCTTCATTCGCGAAGCCTAGCCATGATGACCGCAGCCTGTTTGCCCCTTCAATCTTCGCTAAGCGGTGTGTGGCCTGCACACCGCCCCGAGCCCGGCCCGCGGCCCGGCCCCGTCCCTGCCCGCAGGTGGCGCTGCTGCAGCGGCCGCGCCGGGCCCCTCACACGAGAACAGCAGTAAAAACACAACAAAAGCGAAATAACTTTTCACTGACGGACGTTTCTTCTGCGGAAAACAAGCAAACAAGCAACGAGCCGCGGTGTGAGGGCCGGGGGCAGCGCTGCCACAGAGGAGCGACCTGTGGCCGCCCGGACGCAGCGCCGGCACCGAAACGGAGCCCTCCGGGTGCGGGAAACCTCGTGGGTTGTGGCTCAGCGTCGGGGCACGGCTGGGTCGGGGCAGCCCCACTAAGATGACACGACGTTAAGGCAGACTGATTTCATAGCCCATGGCTTTTGTCTCTGATAACGTCTTCATCCTGCAGGATGAAGAGTCCTCGAGGAGGGCGCGGAGAAGGAGGTCTGCCGCTGCCGCCTTCCCAGGGGTTTCTACTGTATAGCACAGTCCATCCCGGCTGTCAGAGCGACAGTGGTTAGGAACGGCCTGCGAAGGGCACACACAAGCCACCAGCCACACTCCGGTGAGGTTTGTGCCTGACAGGAGATCGGAGGTCAGCTGCAGCCATTTCAAACAAGCAGCTTGGGTTTTTTTCTTGCCCTGCCTTCACATAATTGAGTTTTTTGTTTCCCTTCTCAGCTCGATGTCTTTGCTTCACCACTCCACAGCTATTATGAACTCCTTCAGTTATTTGTACAGTTCCAATGTACCGACACTGCCTAAAAAAATCCTCAGGGCAGAGTTTTAGGAAATTGGTCAGAAATCTTAGATACTGAGTCATTGGGGATGGGTTGAACTTTGCTTTTTTCTTCCAGCTGCCTGCTGTGTGTTTGTCAGATAGGGATTGAACTAAGAAAGGGTCTTGGAGTTCAAACGCCTTCCCTGCTGCAGTGAGGTGGAGCATGGCACAGGATGCAGCTTATCACAGATAACAGCTGTGTGTATCAGGGGTCTCCGCTTCCCTCTCCCTGCTGCTTGCTCGGCTCCCTGCCTCTCCCGCACACTGAGCGGAGGGAGGCTGGGGGTAGGGTATGGTTTTCAGACCCATTAACAGCTCTTCAGCCACCTAAAGTCAGTGTCACAGGGCACATCCTGCTGATTCAGCAGCATAGGGCAGTTCCTATCTCAGGGGGAAGGAGAATAAAAACAGAAATAAATCTGTTTTGCCGTAGGAGCCATGAGTTACACCTTTCAACCCTGTCTGGGTGAAATGTGGGCCTATATTACAAAACTGTATCACTTCACTCACTGCTAAAACAGTGTAATTTCTAAGCCGTCAAAAAAACTGTACAGATATAAATGCAGTCCCTAGCAGTTTCCAACCACTGAACTTGAGCTGCAATAGACATTCCACTCCATAGAGCTGTGTGCACACCAGGCTTTGGGGGTTTGAAAGGTTGAGGGTGGGGGGAAAATTCAGGTACTCAGATCAAAACCATGAAAAATAACTTTTGGGGCGGTGGGGAAATGGGGTTTTCAAAGACCATTTCAGAAAGTTTGAAATCAATCCACAATTGTTTCATTATTCCTACTCCTCCCAAATACTCTTTTTAAATTTTATCAAAAACATTATCCCAGAATTATTAAAACACCAATACCATAGCCCATAATATTTTGATAATAAAAATGCAATAAAAGGCACAATGTTCTCAATGAACATTGCCTTATTGCAAGAGTTGACACCATCCATGAATTTTGTTTTTCACTTCTCTGGGGGAATAAAGGATGACTTTTACATAAGGAATGCTTCTGTTTAAAATCTGTCCCAGGAACTTGGTGGCCTCTGTTTGACTGTCCTGACTCACTTCCCTGCAGTGACTGTGACTCTTGGGGGCAAGAATGACACTGTGACAGGGGGAAAGGGCCCTGTATTTTTGGCATGGTGCTGATATCCTTAAGGGGACCTTTGGCTGAAGTGATGGAATTGTATGACAGCTGTGCAGGGTAAAGGAGGATGTTGCAGGAACGTGGAGGTGTGTCTGCGCTAAGAGGGAGAAGGTGCTGAAAAGCAATGCAGAAGGAAAAAAATGTTTTGTGGATACTTTTCAACCTCAGGCATTCAAGAGGAGGATGAGAAGGGAAGGAAATAAGAAAAGCAGCATATCATGAACTGAAGAGAGCAGTGACATTTTACAGCAGCCGAAGATCTCCTCCACAGTGTTTGTACTCCTTTCATGTGGTGTTATCAGAGCTCTTTGCAAGAGTTTATTATCGTGTTCTCCCAGACAGCAAGCAGACAGCCATCCTGTGACCCACATCCTGAGTTTTACAGCCCTCCTTGTCCTGTGCCATCTGGGGTATTTATAGTGTGACCTACCACTGGGAGAGCAGAGGACTTCCTTTATACTCTAAACATTATGCTACAATAATAATGAGAAACTGGGACAAATGACAAGCTTTCCTGCCCACAAAATGTCATAACCCTGCCACTTCAAATGACATGAGCTGGCTAGGTCACCACGCTCTTTGCTCAGTGGATTTCAGGTTACTGGCTGTTGTTGCTACTATGGGTGAAACCCAGGCTAAAGGCTGTACCTGGGGCAGTACATGGAATGGAAGTCTAAATATTTTGCAGACTAAATGGAGTAGGAAGGGGGTAAGAGGAGAAGCTGAAGATGTTTCTCTGGTTACATCTGTCCACCCAGCTCTTCCAAGGACTGGCTGTTAAATCAATGGCAAAGCAAGCTACAGCTATCCTGTAAGTACACTTACAGAGCATCACTATAGCACCTCAGAGATTTCAGGGATTTTTTTCTTTTTTTTTTCTTTTTTTTTTTCCCCCAAACATTTACCATAATCTCAATTGTTATTACACTAAGTGATCTTCTTTTAAGGGGTTAAAGGGGGGAGTTGGCTTCCTTCCTTTCTGCATCATCTCCTGAGGTATCACACTTCTGCAGGCTGTCCTTGGCACCTCACTGCATAAATGGTGTAAAGGGATTCCCCAGGGGGCTATTTTTCTTTCCTCCCGAGAAAGGAAAGATTCTAAGCAGAACACAGAAAGATAATACAGCCTTAATTGAACCTGGTAACATACCATTGTTACCCAGAAAGGTCAAACAAAGGGGCTGTGAGAGGTCAGTGGGAGAGAGAAAGAAGATGAGGTGTGTGTAGAATAAGATAAGAGCTAAAGGTCTTATGTGATTAGCCAAGGGTCAGGCATCTGTGCTAGTGTGGCAAAGGGTGAGTTGGTGGTTCTTCAGCTAGTTCTGGAGAGGTGGTGAAGTGAAGCCCTGCAGCTGGGAGTGTTTTGGGTTGACTTGGCAAGAATCCTTCTGAGTGAGATCTGAGCAGCATTTGCTCATCCTTAGCCACCACTACACTTTCCCACTGACTTGCTTTGCAGGCCAGGGTGGGCCTGAGCACCTATGGATTTGTCTGGAGGGAGCACAGACTATGTCCCTGTCCCTGTCCCTGTCTGGTGGCAGGAAGCAGAACATCTGCCCACCTGAAGCATACCATGAAAGTGCTGGCCAAGTAATATCCAAGAGCAAAACTGAGAGATAGGTCCCCGCTGGTGCAGGGCAGAATCAGCCTTGATACAGCTGCCCCCCTCTGCAGAGAGGGTGGGTGTGGGTGGGTGGAAGCAAGTGCAGGAAGGCCTCTGCCCTTATGCCTTCATGGCAGGGCTGTGTGTGGATTCCCCAACATAACGCCAGCCCCTCGCTTTGAAATGTCAGGTCTCAGAGCAACAGGACTGTTTGGACCCTGTGGACTTCTGTAGCTGAGAGCAAATGGGCCCACTCTGTTGTGTACATGACCACTTCTGGAAAAAGTAATGAACAATATGCTTGAATTGATGCAGGTATCAAAACTAAGGTGAAGAGTAGAAAGAAAAAACAAACCATCCATCAGCAATTGAAAAGAACTGAACACCTGCCCTCTCCTACCAGCAGGGGGGAAAAAAAGGGGGTAGGAAAATTAGTTTCTAGACTCAAATCGAGTGAAAGATGACATTATGCTGGACTAGAGATTTTTATACTTCAAGCAGGTGGGGAAGGAGAGTTTAGAGTGAGACTGGGTTGGCTGGATAATGAAAAGAAAATGAGAGTAAAACTGCCACAATGATTTCCATCTTCAGCCTCCCCAGATCTGTTGGGTCTTTTGTTCCACAGGTTTGTTGGTAACAGGAATCAGGATGAATCCATTGCTTGTACACAGCAGTACATGTGAACATGACAGTAAGGTCTAACCTTCTTGTGACAAAAGACAGAGCTGCACATTCTAGCCATGAGCAGCCTACACTTCTGCCTGAAAAAAAATAAGACATTTTTTATATTAACTTGATAACTTAGTTCTCTTGAAGTCCTATCAGCAGAGATACAGAGCGTGCCATTCTTTACTGCAACACAGCCAAAGTAAACTATCCCAGTGCCATATCAACTTTTGCAAAGGGAGGGGAAAACACTTACATGAAGTGGAAAATGCTCTAACACTGTAGGTTTGCCCAGTGCAGATGGCTGGTTGCCAGGCAATAAAGAAGGAATTGACTCTCGCACAGAGGCAGAACATGCCCTGTAAGCAGAAAACAAACAGAACACAACTTGGACACGAGTGACCTACAGTCTGTGCTGATCTGAGAAAGTGCGGATGTGAAAAACAATTCTTTAAAGTAAACATGATTTCTGTACCTGATGTACCTGATGCTGTAACAGGCCAGTCATGATGCCAGGTTTGGAAGCAGCAGTCCCCTGGAGAGTACTGCAGCCTTTTAACAGTTCACCAATACATTTATCTTTCTTGGAGGCAATGCAAACATCGGAGCACATGCTCCATTTTGCCCCATGATAACAACATCAACATCACAGAGGAGTGTACCCATGCAAAATCTTTATTTGGAGAATGTCTCCTCTTGAATAACAGCACCCCTCTGATTTACACGTAAGCCCAGAAACAGTATTTGCATTGTCCAGAAAAAAATACAAGGACAATTCTTAAAACACATTCATCTTCTGATATCATATAAATAGCATTGTAATAGCTTACCCCTATTTCCTCTATTTTTATCCTGCTAAATCTGTCCGTGGGCTAGTTAGAGAAAAAAACCAAGGCAGTGACATAGTATTAGTTTTGGAGATAGGCCACAGTATCTTAAAAGTCAGTGTAAGGAATTATCTGTACTGTATAGGGACAGACACATGGATACCGATACATTGTCTAGCATATATATCTCCTTGTTTTCCTTCTAGGTCAGGAATGGCTTTCAGAATGGTTCTGATTATTTTCTCTGCTGGTCCAGAGCTCTAAAGAAGGCTGAGATTGCGGCTGTTAAGTGTAGAAAGTTCCTCCTTCATTTTATAATCTCTATGTTATTGTGGTTTCCCTTGGCTGGGAAATTTCATTTTTATTTCTAATCTCAGCCATGTGTCGGTCAATTCTGACTTAAGTTCCCTTCACCCTCTCCCTGCTGTGCAGCTCTGCAAGCCATATTAGAAACATATTTTTCAGCATGGGTGGGAGGTAGCATTGTGGTTTTGGGCTTTACTATTGATATCAGGCTTTTTCTTTGTTCGAAACATTTTTTTCTTTAAAAATAGAGTTGATGGTAAACAGGGTTCATTTAGTCTACAAGGGAAGGTGGAGTGAACATTTTCATGCAAGTTTGAATAAGAAATCACAATTTCACAACTTTCCTAATGAATTCAATGATATAGTCATCATCTCATGAGATCTTCAGCTCGATCCTTTATTTGGATTATGCAGAAGAATAGAAGTTTAAATTTTGTAGACTCCACTTGTAATTAAATCTCAGTTCAGTAAATTAGGGTTGCAAGCACTGTGGCTTATTGCCAGTGGAGGGAAATTGAGGGATTGTTTGATCCTCAACCAAGAAAATACCAATGTCTTCCAAAAGGACAGCTTCACGGAAAACATTCAAAAGTCTGACAAGCTGTCAGTCCTTTCCATTCCATTTAGCACTGTTTTGTCTATCTTCTTTGAACTGAAGGCTCCTGCCAAGAAAAGATTCATTTCTCACATATACTTGCCTCTATCACATTTTGAATCTGGACAAAAGGGCCCACTTAGCAATTGCAAGAACTTTTGCCATTCAGAATGCCAGAACATTACACTTCTACTTTTCTTCCAATCGCTCCACTGTTTTTTTTCCTTTGAAAAGTGACAATGAAGATATCAACATTCTAAACCAAAAAGAAGGTTGAGCACTATAAAACTAACACTCAGCTGGCTGTGCATGTGGCAAAGGCAGTAGATTGTTGACCCTAGGTATTTATATAGATTTATTATATTAAACAGAAATATTTTACTAAATTCCAATATATATCTGTAAATAAGTTTGATGGGACTGCTCATTTCCTAAGGGTGACAGATTAATTCTGTGGCTTTACCACTTTAAGCATATGCCATCCTTCCTGTTTTTCCAGTCATTGGATGTTTCAGTACGCAGATCTAAGTCCCAACATCAGGAGTTGAGTCAAGGAAACTTGATGGTTTTGATACATGATACTGTTGTTTGTAATAAAGACAAACCTGTGTTATGAAATATATCAGCCCTTCTTATGCCCAGGGAAGGTTTCTTGAGTTAATAACTGGCGAGTGACGCTTGGTCAGGTGTGTGGTATCATTGGGCACTTCCACCACCGGAGGTCTCGAGTCATTCAGAGGCGTTTCCCTCCTCTGCCTTCCTGTCCCTCCCGCCTCCTTTAGCTGTGGTGGCGGTGGGATTTGAAACACTGAAGAGTTCTGCTCAGACCGCACTTTGTCTCGTTCCAGACGCCTCCAGCAAGGAGGCTGGAATGGGGCCCGCAAAGAGCGGTTCCTCAGGGAAACCAACCTCCCGCTGGCGCTCGGGAACCGCAGGAGGGAGCGCGCTCCCCGCCCCAGATGCACCGCCCCGGGCAGAGCCCGTCCGCCCCCCGCTCCCGCTCCCGCTCCGATCCATCCTGCCCTGCCCGCAGGGCTCGGGCCGTTCATCAGCCCCAGAGTTCACCGGTGACTCCTCTTCCTCAGATTGAAGATAGGAGCCTGGAACTTTGTGTTCGTTGCTTATCTCCCTGCCACCAACCCCTCAGGCTGACTGTCCCTTCCGGATTTCAACACCGCTAAGGGAAGGAGACAGCAGGTCCTCTTTAGCTATCCAGCTCCTGAGGAGTCTCTCCATTAAACATTTTTAAAAATGTATAAGCCAGGCAGGTTTGTGGGTTTTTTTCTGCACGAGTTTCTGGAAATGCTCGTGAAACCAGTATCTTCCCCGACCCCAGCTTCCACAGCTGCAGCAGCACGGCAGCAGCACGAGCTGCGTACACAGCAGCCTGTAAAAGCATAATTTCTGAGGATCTAGCTCTGCTCTTCCTCCTGAGAACAAAGTTCCTCACTTTTCACTGTTGCATTGCAGGAGGCACTGGAAGCAACCTGGCCTGCTGCATCCTCCACCTCTGCACCCGCCCAGCCCTGAGCTCCTGCTCTTGCCATTTCCACTGACAGCTGTTGCCAAGACAGTTTTATGCACCCATTGAGACAGGCACTGGAAGTCACCATTTACTGTTTTTTAACCACATGTGGTGTAAAAGGGGCTTTCTGTTCACTGCTGTTTGCAAACTGGCAAAGGGTTTCTGGAAAGGTGGTTCAGCTACGGTACCATCCAGCCCATTCCAATAGCTGATATTTACCCATGGCGTAGGCACTGTAGAAACACTGAGGCACAATCGTTCAGAAAACTGTACCCCATGTATTTCTCAGCTGTCTGTATCATAGTACCAAATGAAACTACCAGTGTTGTTAGAGGAATACACCATTTTTAAAGCAGCGCTAACTCTACTCTTTCATTCACTGGTCAAGTCACATACTACTACAAAACAAAGCTTACCCACTATTTACGTTTTAATTTCTTATTCTTGGCCAATAAAACCTTCCCTGTAATATTGTCTCTTTTTTTTTTTAATTTGTGTCTTTATGTGCACTGAAAAAGTAATCACTTGACATGACTGATGAAACAGACATATTGCAGAATCAATTAACCCACTCCCATAAGAAGGAAATAAAATGCACAGAAAACTTTTGTTCCAAGGTAGCAGGACTGGTTATATGGGACCATTTACAGTTCTCCAGAAATCAAGGATAAATTAAAACTTTCAATTAATTGCTAGGCATCTCAGCTTTACTGGTAAGTGGGATGACAAGAGTTGGAGTTCTTTCAGAACTGGGCAGGATTCAGGTCAGGGGTATTGGCTGGGAGGAGGGGGGGAGGGGGCAAAACATGCTTTGTAGCTATTTACAAGCCCCTAGATGTCCTAGATGGTGATGAAGAAAGGTGAATATAGTAAGAGTGGTAGGAACAGTTTGTCAACAAGTATTGCTGCACATCATGCACAGGAGTTAATAAAATAAATTATACACCACATTTTCCTTTCAAGCAAGCTTTAAATAGTCCATATGTAACAGAATCATGTGTTACAGACAAGAAATTCTTGCTGCCAAAACACAGGATGAGTGTTTTTCCCCATCGTTCTTTCCAAATTACAGACTTAGGAAAAAATATTTCATGAAATTAGAAGACTTTAAAAAATAAAATTATGCTAGAAACCAGAAAATGCCAGTAGAATAGACTGGTGAAGTACATGAACAAGTCATCAGAATAATGTTAGTACACATGTACTTACAAAAAAACCCATACAGGAATGGACATAAAGGCTTTTAAGACACAGATACTAAGCAGGCTAATTCAGGATCAAAGGGCAGAATGCACAGGCTTTATTATAAATTCTGTCATTCATGCATTTGTGTGTGCAGATAAAATATATTTAAAGCCATGTATTTAAATGCCATCAAGAAGACACCTGAACTTCTCCCCAGCAACACCGTTGACTTCGGGGAAGAATTAAACCCAGTTTTGCTTATTTTTGTACACTGGCCATATCCAAACTCATAATCTGCAAAAGGGAACAAAGTATAAGAAAGAAAGCAGGTATTTTATCTGAGCCATTCAGTGACACTGGGACAAAGATCCAAACTCACTTTTTGGTAATGAATGTCCCAGGAATGGAATGTCAGCAACACCAGCCTAGACAGTTCTCAGCTGTGTTTCAGAAAGTGGCTCCAAGAACGATCCAAGGATTGAGTGGGAAAAAATAGAAATTAACCCTGTAGGACATACATACATAGATAGATGGTTTTTTTAGAACAAAATAAGGTAGCACTACTGAGTAGGTGGCAATATGGTGTGAGCATTAAGATAAACAAGTGAAATCTGCTTGGGGCACCTTCACTCAGAGGAATAAGTCTTCTTAAAATATAATTATAATAATAATAATACTTCTTTATACTTGCCACTTGTTAGCAATTGTTTACATCATAGAAAAATAGATAGTATTCTGTAACAAGAAATATAGTTACTTTGTTAAAATGGGCTATTTTAAACCAGCTACTATTCTTTCATATAAAGAATTTCTAAACAGCAAAACAAAAATAGGTAATACTGAGTGCAAAACAGCCAGTGGTATACTTTGCATTGGTTTGAAACACTAGTTGCCAGCTACTATAATTACATGTTCTGTACACTGTACTACAAAAGTCTTCCATCTTTTAGAAGCTTTTGGGTTTTTGTTTTTCTTCTCTCTAGGTGGCAAGTATTTAATCCAAGTAAATTCAAACTCTGGAAGTCAGAAATAATCTCAAAATCAGTCTTTGCTACTCTTTCACATTCCTCCCCCTACATAGTGCAGCAGCACTTTCTACTTATGGCCAAAACTCCATTGAGTTAAACAAAGTTTAGAATGTAGATACTTAGAAGTTTAGCTTATAGATTCACATTCTTTTAAAAATCATTTCACTAATCTCACATGTTTACATTTACACTAATGTAACACCTCACTTTATAAATTTCACCATCCCTGCTGAAGACTGAAATACAGTTCAGATGAAAACTCTTTGCCAATGGTAGGTATTGTCTTAAATGCTACAAAGCCAGATGGTTCCAATGTCGAAGTCAGATTTTTCTGTGGTCTCCGCAACATTTTCAGATATGAATTGCTAATTCCTAGTGGCAGTGGTAAAGGCATTATCAGTACACCATGAACATCACAAATGGAGACAACTTCCAAACATTAAAGAACAAAAAACAAACAAAAAGCACCCAGAAAAAAAATCAGTGAAACATTCTTAGTAGAGCAGAAATCTCTCTATTCTCCTCTTCATTAATGTCACACCTTTTCAACTTTGGTGGGGTCATAGGTATCTGGAACAAAACAAGAAAGCACTATTAATAATGTATTGTGAAATCTATTCAGTATTACTAGCTGTCGAAATGAGACATGTTTTCCCTACCTTTTATTAAAAAAAAAAAAAGAAGCTGATAATGGACTTAGCACCTTAAAGATACATATCACATTCCTGACCCAAATTCTGTATTTATACCAGTGTAATTTGGGAACAAGTTTGATCAAATGCATGGAGATAGAATTTGGGAGGCCTTTGGTAGGTAGGAACAAGCACACTGAATGCTGAGTGATTACTTCTAGTTCTCAGATGCTTTGACAGGGAGAAAAAGACATAAGATTTGCTCCCCCTTGTACTGAAGATGAAGGAGCAGTAAATGCTTTAAAGATCCTAGCAGGGTGTTTAAGGCTAGCTGAAGGAGTGATTATGCCATGCAGTCATCAGGGTCTTTTCGTTCGATTGCAAATCCTTGGTTTCAGATTAATTCAACAGAAAACAGGAAAGCACAGCTGTGTTGCATCACTAGGGCTGTCTCACTTCAGTCTGCAAAACCGCAGCTCACGTTTTGAACCTTATTCACTAAAGCACTGGACTGGCTTACTAACACTGTTCTTCATTTTCAGCCTACCTCCTGTCAGTTCACAGGACATACCACACGTTGCCTTTCCTTTTCCCAAATCCCCAAGGGACACTCTTCTATCAGATTTTTTTATTGGATTTATCCTAGTGTTGGCCACAAATTGAGCGGACATGAGCCTCGTCCTTCACCCTTGTGACTCTGGGATAGGATTGCAATGAAAAGGCTTTGCCTTGTGCGGTCTGCCTCCCCAGTGCCATCATGCAGGTGCCTGACTTACCCTTGGGATGCACAGTCATGGCTTGGAGGAACCACAGCTACCTGCAGAGGAGCCTGTAGGCGCAGAGGGGCCTGGACAAACAGGCACTGCAGCCTGTGCTGCCGTGTGCTACTTGCTGCTCTTACGCAACCCGAGTATCTGTGCTAACCTTAAACGTCCCTCCCGTGGGCTGAACTCCCACAGCACTTGCATTTAAACAGCTGAGCATGAAAACAGTTCCACACATAAATATCACACTTTGGAGTAAAACGTTCATCCTCAGGACTTTCATGTTGATGTGAGTGAATGTCTTCATTCAAACAAGCATAAAAATCCCCAAGGGAAATTTTTGCTTCCGTGTGCAAGTGTCCATCTGCAGCATCCAGACTCATGTCAAGGGGGGGGACTGACTAAAAAAGGACTTCTGGATTTGCCCCCATTGGGTGGATTCCTGGTGCAGAATCCTTTATCACTGCTCTTGCCCACCCTCCTCAAATTGATAGGCTGGCCAAGAAAGGCATCTGTGCCAGCAACACCAATCATTTCAGAATTGTTTATCACTGCTACGCTTCTTTTGGTAGTTCCAAACAGACACCATATGAATGCAAAAAAAATCAACAGGAAAAAAGTTTTTGAGGGCTAGGGCACTCCAGGATAATGCTTCATCTTTCTAAGCTTAATGCACAGATGGTGTGGGAAGATGCCTCTAAAGCAGTAATATTTTTTCTACTGTAAATATTTTGCCATCTAAACTGCTAGAACATACAAAAATTCTGAACTATTCTGTGACAGGTTGACCTAAGAATAAAAATGAATTTACATTTCAGAAACTTGATTTTCCTAAGGCCAGACACATTCACATTATGAGAATTCCCCACAAAATTGCAGGTGCTCACTGTTTCAGGGAGTGGCGGGACAGGGGTAAGGGTGGGGAGGGAGGGATAAAATCAGGCTACAAGACATGGAGCCTCTGGACGGCTCAGTTTATTCCCTTACTTATGCTTACTCATGCTTTCAGCACCTAAACAAGGACACAAAAGTGTCAGACTGCCAGGCTATGTCACCCTTCTGAGGGGTAGAGACACTGGAGTTCTAGCACTGAAACAGAAATGTTTATTCAACATTTGGTTAAGCTCATTCGAAATGCGCTCTACAGAAACAAAGCCAGATTAGCAGCCCCGTGTCTTCAAACAGCAAAGGAGAAAAGACATCCAATGCATTTGGGAACACTTGGAGATGTTCTTCTAATGGCAGTATTTGCATAGTAAGATGAGCTTCTTGCACTGAGCTTTGGCAGAGCTCTTACTCTGAGATGACTGTTCCTCTGCCAAGCTACATTATACATGTGAAAGCCTGTTTCTGCTAAGGGCTCCAGCCTCTGCGACAGGCCCAGTCTGCAATTATAAGACTAACCCTACCTCGTTTCAAATAGAATGGCCTTTTAGAATGGAATATTTGCTCTTTAAAACCAATGAATACAATGATTTTCCAGGATTAATTCTCATTTGGGCTTACAATTGTACCAATGGGCTAGTCTGGAAGCTGCAGTGAGATTTAACAGAGGAAGACACAACATCAGGCCTTTCTATAAACACAAATCTTCAGCCCTGCGCTGTTAAAGTAAGGTGAAGATTTTGTGGCCATTGATAAATTAGGGTCTCTTTGAATGGGAAGAGGTCAGTGGAGGAACTGCCTGCCCACCCCACGTGAGTGTGTGTTACCCTGCGGTACTGAATGTGTGCAGCAGGAAAGGAAATCCCTGCCATCCAGACATGGCGAGGGCTGTTATGGCTGTGAGGGAACTGCTGCAATGGGAACACTCTGCAGAACACAAGCCTAGCATTGTCAGCAAGAGGGATAAATTTAGACCTAATTTACTGCAGAATAACTCTCCAATAAAATGCACACAATCTGTTTTGATACATCCCTGAAGTCATGTCACCACAACAGATATTTTCTTCACTCCAGCAGAAACCCCAAGGGAGGAAAGCATATGAAATGCATGTGGTGCATACTAGACCTGATGGGTACAAGAAAGCTGAATTAGCCTGTTTGGAAAATCTGGTCTAGAGAAATACAGTTCAGAGCAGAGAGAGACAAAGATGTAGGATACAGAAAAAGACATGAAGGGAAAGGCTGCAAGACTGCAGGAGTCAATACTTCGAACTCATACAAGCATTTCTCTTCAGATGGAAATGCCTAAATCCAGTTTAAAGTATATTCTATTTAATTCCAGTCCCTCCGTACTGGAAAACTGTGAACAGATTTATATTGATGAGGTTTAATGAATAACTTGTGCAGATTTCAAGGTAAAGTGTTAGCTGTTACAGAGAGGATGGAAAAAGGAGGAGATTGATGCTAATTTAACAACTTTCACACCGTACATTTGCTCACTCCAATTAATTTAATGGACTAGGCAGGTGGCCTGGGAGATTTATCCCTTTACAGAGAGCTATGGCAACAACTGATTTTCAGTTGTTCAACACAATGCTGTATGAAAACAGTTTTGATGAGAGAACAGCTTGTGTTACTTTTGGGATGCATATGGACTACACAAGTTTATATGCTTTCGAGAGATGAGGAACACCAAAAAATAGGGAAAAAAAGGTCTTCACTGAAAAAGTCAAGTTTCCGTTTGACCTGGGGTTAACAGTTATTCTCAACATCTGATCTGGAAAATGTTCATGAGAGAGAGAGAATTTTCCAGGCCTCTGAATGCAGCCATTTCCCAGAGGCTTCATAGAAATACATCAGATTTTTATTTTTAGTTTCTTATGAACTATGATATAGTATGTGTCTATTTAGGTATTAGGGAGGGAAAAAACTGGCATTCAAGGAGAGGCTATGATTAAATCACCACGTGTTCCCAAGCACTGGCACCAGAGTGACTGTCTTGGAACTCCACTGTTTTAGCCTGACCATTCCCTGAAACAATTAGACAGAGATGAGACCGTAGAGAGCACTCCAGTCTCTGTGAATGAGTTTCAGTATCACAAGTGAGTTTTACAGTAACTATTCCTAAAATGGGATCAGAGAACACTCATCTTTTCCACAAGGAGAGCAAAGTGGGTGGCTCCCAGATGAGGGTAGTACCACCTACAGCCTGTTACTATTTGAGCAGTATATGTGGGCATAAGCAAACCGATCATGCCCGTTACATAAGGAAAGAGTACCCATCTGGTTCTCCCACAATAGGGTCTTACCTAAAGAAAAATCTCTGCTGATCTTCCTCTTGTCCATTCCACCCAAACATCCATTTTCACTGAGAGAGATAACACGCTTGGAAACAGCCCCTGAGCTTGCCAGTTTGCTTCCTCTCTCCTCTTGTACCTTTGACAGCTTCTCCTCATCAACCTCCTCTCCTGAGTCTGCGCTCTTAATGCTCAGACGTCTCATCCGGGACACAGAGTCAACTTCTTTCATCCGCACTAAGCGATCCATGGCAGTCCGGCTCGGAGGAGAGGTGAGCTTGCCTTGAAGTGTCTCTATCACCTTCGAGGTGCTTCTCACTCTCTTTTCTGAATGCTGATACACAGGTGACTTGCAAACCAAGTTTTGGTCCTCACCTTGGCTGGGACTCACAGGTTTTTCAAGAACTTGCTCAGTTACCCGTGTTTTATCACTGGCTTCCTGGTGAGTGGTCTGGTATACATCAGGGTGTAAAGATCGTCCTCCAGCTCTGACAAAGAGAGCACTCTCTGTCCAGCCACACTTTCGTCTGCCTTCATAAGAATCCTCCTTTTTTCCTTCTTTGTCACTTACTGTGCTCTCCACTGATGATGACTCAAAGTCCTGAGCCCCATTTGCAGGACTAGTGCCTGGGTGGGGCCCAACATGGTCATCTGGAAGGAGAGACTCCACTGCTATATCTATACCTAAAATTCTTGCAGCTCTTGCCTGCAATGACTCATTCACGGGGATTTCCACTGCATTTGCATTTGAAGAGTGATCAGAGTTGTTAGCACCAGGTTCTGGGGCCACATCAAGTCCCACTGACCTCAAATCTGGCTCAGAGCACCCTTGGTTCCTCTTTGTTAGTGACAAATGTACTACCGAGCCTCTCTCTAATACTGTATTATTTGTGGGAGTTGCACCTTTGCTCAGTTTAACAAAGTCTAGGTAATTTTGGTCTTCACTCATCTCCTGCAAGACAGGGTTATTGAAAGGATTACTGTGACATGAACTGCTTGAGCTACTGGACAAAGCTCTCTTGACAGGGCCCACATGAACTGGCTGCTTGCTCATGCTGCTCTTGGCTTCCCCTGTCCCCATTTCTGTTATCAGACTTCCATCTGCTGGCCTGACTCCTTCACTGCTCCCTCCTGGATGCGAGGAGCCTTTAGAGCCAACATAGCTTGGCTCAACACCATGCTCTGTCCCCATACTCCAACTTTCAGACTTACTTTTAACTCTTCCTGACCTAAATACAGGCACCTCTGGCATAACCAGTTCTGATTTCCCACCATGTTTTGGCTCCTGGTTTGATTTCTCATTTCTGGATGTCCTCCTCTGCATAAGGGCACCTGCCTGCAGAGAGGCTGCAGCACTTTCCAAGTCTTCTTCACTGCTTGTGCTCTCCTCCTGCCCTTGCAGCTCCTTGTTAAAACTTTCTAGCTCACTTATTGCATCCCATGGACGACGACTTACAGGTTTCAACAGGAACTGCCCAAACAGCTCTTTACTGTTGCAGGGAGCACTTGGTTCTCCCTTAATTACATCTCCCTTGGAAAGAAGGCCATTTTCCCTCTCCTGGGCAGGCACAAGCTGGCTGTGGTGGGCTTTTGGGGAGGGAGTCTGAAGGCCTGAGGTGGCAGTCCTGGAAAATGCACTGTTGCTAGACTGGCTGAGGTACATCTGACCCTTCATACCATAACTGCTCTGCCTGCAGCCTCTCTCTTCAGAAGGTGACCCTGTCTGTTTTGCCCCTATCGTGGATGCTGTACATCCCAGGCGTTTTGGAGACAGCAGATTGCTACTGTCAAGCTGCCCAGGCTTTGTACCATGTAAAAATTGTGGGCTTTCAGGTTCTTCACTGAAACTGGTCTGTGTCTGCTGGTCTTTGTACTGATCACCTGGCCAGGAGCCAGAATATTTGAGCTCTCTGTGTTTTGTAGGCTGAATAAACCTGAGGTCATTCATTTGTTTGAACTCTTCTGGTCTCCACAGCTCTTGTTTTCGTAACTCATTTTTATTGGTCATGCTTCCTGTAAGCGCTTGTAACTCCAAGTCCGTTGAAGACATACTTAAGAGACTTTGTTCTTGCAAAGCCCCATTGTTATCAAACCCATTCTTATCAGGGCTCTGGGTTATGTTGTTGTTCCTATCTGTATCTGGCAGATTGGATTCTGATTTAATTGGGATAGAGACCAAACAAAATATAGTTTCATTCATTTTTTTCTTTGAACTCTTTTTGCTCTGCATCCCAGTTCCAGGTTCAAACTTTTTCACTTTTGTAACAGTCTCACAGGTGCTGTCCATATGTGAATTTCTTACAGAAAGTTTGCCTTTTGCGTACTCTGTGCTGGCTTCGTTACGGGGGCTGTGATTAGTTGCACTACAATTGTCTCTTTGGTCCGGCAAGGCACAATTTTCCTGATCTCGGATGGACGGTGCCAACCATCTGTTGCTGTGGGTGGAGCTGCAGGAAGTTCTTTCTCCCTTTGCAGAACTGGACAAGTTTGATGCATCCACAAAGGCACTGTTGTACTGTACTTCAAGATTTCTCTCTTGCAAAGCACCAGAACTGGGACTACATGCATTTTCAGCGTATTTAGCGTTGTCCTGCAGACCTTCCAGTGGTGCAATTTTAATATGTCGTATCCGAGGATCATCAAAGGGAATGTACTGGACAGAACGCAGGTGGTCAGCAGGGCGCCTTGCATGGCTTTGCTTCCCATGAGGAAAATGGTTGTCTTTGCAAGGGTCACCCACCACTTCAAAAGTATTCATGGCTGGTCGTTGGCAGGGGACGACCCGCTCTGCAGCACCCTGTGGATCGCTGCTGGCGCGCGTGTCGGCGTTAGGCACTTCACTGGGGGAACGTGGGGTCACGGTTTGGTGAGGTGGGGATTTGTAAGAAGGAGGAGGTACGTACACGGGGGGCTCCAAACCAGAGTCTGGAATGCAAACATCTTGCCTTGGCTCATTAACTTTGGCTAAGTAGGAGGTGGGTTCATCTTTCTGGTAGTGGTCCTGGAAACCCACGGTTTCTGCAGGTGCCCTAGTCTGCCGCTGCAGTTCATAGGATGGAGGTTTGAGAGGTCTCCCATACTTGGGTTTCACCAGGGGAAGGAAATGGCCTCCCGTTCCATGGTGCTTGGCTGGTTCCACACTCAGTCTGTTTGGGGAATAGGAGGGAGTTTTAGTTACACTGAGCGAGTTGTTACTGTTGGTCAGGGAGGGTATTTCCACACATCTCATGCTCTCAGGTGAAAGGACCCTTGGCAATGACTGTGATTTCCCCTTGCTGTGGGTGCTGAGTACGTTGTCTCCCAGGGTCAGTGAATACAGCTCTTGGAGCAGCTTCTCCCTGTCACCCTCGGACATTTGCCTCCCTACCTTTTTTGGCTGGTTCCAGCTTTCCATTCCCAGATTCTGCCATTTGCAGTCACTGGGCACTTCACAGCTCTCCTGCAAGCCGCTTCGCCTGACATACCCTGCGCCTGTCCCCACCTTCAGCTGATTCTCCTTGGGGTGCCGGGGTGCCCCCGGGGCTGCAGCCAGGCTTTTCATTTCCACAGTGGCTTTCTGGGAATAGCCTAGTAGCACACTGAAGTCCTGTCCTCGTCTTCTCCAGTAGGCGAGATCTTTATCAGTCTTGGGCTGGGAAGACCGTGCTAAATGAGGCCTGTCACAAACCCTGAAAAAAAACCACAGCATCAGAGGCAGCGTGCACAGGTGCCCTTTCTTTCTCGTATGGATAAGGCCACCAGGAGGTCAAATGATGAGTTATGCCAATGGGGTTTGTGTAATCTATTTGCAACCAGAAGACTGATTTTAATGAGAGGATTTAAAAGTCAGTCATTAACGTGAGTAAAGGAAGGGACAGAAGCTCTTTTGACATGTTGTTAGCTATGCAAAGCTGTTAGAAAGAAAGACAAATGGACACAGTTACCTGCTGTGCAAACATGCACAGTCCTCCTTGATGGACACTAGAAAACTGTCCCTGCCCACGGCAGGGGGCTTGGAACTAGATGATCTTGAAACTTCCTTCCAACCCAGGCCATTCTCTGATTCCATTCTAAAACCAGAAATTACTGTCTTGAACTTACTTCTGCACCCTGCTAAATCAAAATCATACCACAGACTGCTGTGGTATGCAAGTTTAACAGGATTCCAGGCAGCACAGGTAGGGAGAACAGGTACACAGCTATTTTGTAAGATTTAAGATACGTTCTGTTAGCAACATGATTTGCATCCTAACATAAGTGCTGAAATTAAACATGTCATTTCCAGAATTGATTCTTGTTCATCTTTCTAAGGGAATAAAATTCTTCAAAGTGCTTTGGATTAAATCACATGTCACAACAATGGTGATGTATCAATACAGTTCTGAATAAGATGGAACCAATATTTAAAATGTAAAATACATCAAAAGAAGTATAATTTTTAAAATAAAAGAGGGATTACCTCCAACAATCTATTACTGAAATATGGAAGACATTGGACATTTTATTGCAGATTAGAAATTCAGAACACAGATTTACATGAACAGAATGGGTTCTTTGTGTGTTCTGAACAGAGTGTAAACTGTTTTATACATTACTGCAGAACAAAACTGGTACCCTTCTATATAAATAATTAATTTTCTACCTGAATTGCATTCTGCTATTCTTGTACCTAAGGTGTCCAACAATATAACTGCCTTTACACTATGTGGCTGCCACCAGCATAAGACTGGAAAGAAAAATCAAAATTGACAGAAATAGGACAAGTATGTACTTACAACTAAAGAATTTCTTTCTTTTCTCTTCACCCCAAGGTATACAAACAGTGTCATCTGGCTCTTTTTTACTAAAAACAATGATCTATTTAAATAGGAGTTTGTGAAGACATAATACAAGTCAAAATTCAGAAGGAAAATTAAGCCATCCAAATCCACAGCAATTTTTTTTAATGTATATTAACTTCATCCTGTGAGTCTAAAAGTTTTAAAATCAAACTGGGATAAGGAGCATCTTGTTCATATTAATTCAACTGGATTAAGACTGAACATCTGAACAAAATGTTCTGCTGCTGAAGCACGAAATACAGTTTGATTGTTGAACCCCAGGAAGCAACAGACGTCTTCATTAATCAGTGAGATATAACAGGACACCTCCTATATCAGAAAGCTGATTGCAGTAACAATGAACATTTCCACGTGGAAACATACAGCTGGACAAATGCTGTCTTCTACCTTTTCATTTCACCCCCATACTGCTGTGGCACCATTTGTATCTGTGTTTACAAAATGGGGTAAGAAACAGGGTCTAGCAATAGTGAGGAGGGAAGGGACAGGTTGCTCTTTCTGTTTGATTTCATCTATCATCATAAAAGGGTCTACAGAAATTGCAGGAAGTACACAGTCATAGATTCCAAGATCAGAAGAGACTATTACAATTATTTAGTTTGACATCTTGTTCAGCGCAGGCCATCAGACTTCTTTGAAATGACTCCTGCTTCAGTGGTATCATCTCCTAGAAAAGCATCTAAAAATCTTGATTTTTAAATTTCCAGAGATGTTGTTGCAAAGCTTAATTCACCATTTAAAAAAAACGAACAAAGTAAACCCAAATTCTTATCAATAGGAAGGTTGTTTCTCCATTTATTAAAAGTTGCTTAAAAGATTAAATTTATTTTTAAAGGTTAATAACTAGGCTCCAGTAATGAACTTCAGAACATGATACAAACCACCATGTAACCTGTACTATGTCATCACTGAAACAGGAATGTAGAAAAGACATTTAAAGGACGGTATTTAGAGCATTTTAAACCTGATCTTTTCTAAGATCTATTCAAAGGACAGACAGTATCAGCCTCTCTAGCTCCTGGCTAAGGCACTAGAAATGGTTACACAGACAGTCTCTATAAGGGACCCCATAAACCTCTGGAAAAGATGAGACTGCACTGCACAGTGGGAAGGGGATGCTCCAAGGACCCTCCAGTTTAGCTCTATCTTGAAGTCTCCTCTGCTCCCAGGGTTGGGAGAGCAGTTCCTTCACACCTGCATGCAGGGGTGGCAGGTAGGCAGGAGGAAGTGGGGCAACACAGCATGACCACAGCTTGTGGCCACAAATGCAGCAGAGAGTGCCTCCTTCCAGGACATGTAACACTTCCGAGTCTTGCAGTCAATGAAGAGGAAGCTTCCAAGAGCCACTCCAAGTTCAATAAGCTTCACTACAGCCTCAGCAATGCCACATGTCTGGACAGCAAGTACCGGTCATAGTGCAGTCTTTGTGACCATGACATATATTTGGTGAAAAGACCACGCAGTCCCTCTTAGCAGCAGCTCATCTCTGTGCCGCTACCCAATTCAGTCTCTCCATGATGTGCTGGTACTGATGCACACCCGGACACAGCAGCTTGCAGATATCTCACAACTGGGAGAGGTGCCAAGGATGGAGCAGTCCCATGGGACCAACTGTGGAGACTTAAGTGCCGAGAACAGTGGTCCCATGGGACCAAGGAGGTGGATTTTAACATTATGAACTCTTTCCTAACCGGCCTGCTTCTAATGGATAGCACATTTGCTGTCAAAGTGCTTTGAACTGATTCTACATAAAATTAATCTAATTAAAACTGTGTAAAACCCTTAAACTATTTCTAGCTTTCTATGAATTTTAGTCCTTTACAAGAAATGAGGCCATCAGTCCACCCTGCACTGGATGCATGACTGCATTTCACTGAGCTGTCATGCTCAGAGCAGTGGGTTGAAGCTGCCCAGTTCCCTAAGGTGACACTGGACCAGAAGGACCTCATGTGATGCAGATAATGGGGCCAAAAGTGAAGGAGTGTGGCACAGGCTTTGAAGTCCAAACCCTGGAGAATGAGGCCAGTGCAGGGGTATCTGTAGAGCGTCTGTCCCTGTTGCTCACTGACACCATGCAAGCAGTAGGTGTTGGGCACTCACTAGTTCACCCTGCCTGAGCTGCAGGCACCGGCACAGATTTTGGGGCCCAACAAAGAAGCACTCTTAGAAAGGCAGCAAGGTGGAAAAATTTTCAGAGGGCTTTTCTGGACACTGGCAGTTTCTGTTCTATTTTGGGATCCTCTCCCGACATACACTCTTCTGAGAC
The DNA here is from genome assembly GCF_003945595.2 of Pipra filicauda. NCBI lineage: Eukaryota > Metazoa > Chordata > Aves > Passeriformes > Pipridae > Pipra > Pipra filicauda. The sequence goes on from NW_024104310.1 coordinate 3,643,625, forward strand.
TCAGCATTGTGGAACACCAGTACGCTTTTCTAATTTTTCCAGAAAATATTCTCATTAACAACGTTATCTATTTATCTCTAAATTTGCTACTTACCAACATAACTCCTCCCATACAAACAGCTAAGCAAAGTGCCTCTTCTCTCCACACAGAAGAGAATCAGCAGGGAGTCCTCCTTCTGTGAACCCTCTCATCTCTACCCAGAAAGGGTCAGCTTTCCCATATTCTTTGACTTGTCTCCTCTTCCAAACCTTTACTTTGCGGACTCTGAATGCTCAGTTAAGCAAGGACAGCCAGGACAGCCCTCCCACCATCTGCTCCCTCACGCTTTGCCTGAAGAACAGGATAGAGCAAAACCCCACTCCCCGACTCCACCAGGGCATCACTCCCCCATCATGTGAAGCAGGAGCAGCGGGTGGTGTGGTGCCCACATGCAGTTGCTATGAAGCCTCTCTCCTCCTCAGCAAGGTTTAATTAGCAGAACAATCTTAATAAGCAGAGACAACACCATCATGCCCTGCCATCACAAAACACCCCAAGCCCTGCAAACCTGCCTGCAAAGGCAGCCACGAGGCTGGCAACCTCACTCACTTCTGTGGTGTACAGGAGGTGATTAGCTCTTCTACACCAGTGGTGTAAACAACAGTGTGGTGTAGCTAATTCCCTGGCCCAGGAGCCTAAGCCATGCTCCAAGTTGCTGTGGAGCTGGTCACTGTCTGTGAAGGTAGTTGGGACACACACACACCACCTCTTCAGGCCCTCTCCTGCTACTGTGCTGGCTGGGAAAGCAGCACCAGCCTGTAATGTCCAAAGAGTATCTTGCTGGATGGTCATCCCCTCTTTGGGCCCAAATGGTCCCCAGGTCTCTACAATGTGCAGTTCTTTGCCAGCCTGAGAACCAGAAGGCTATTTCCCACAACAGTCCAGAAACCAGGCAGCAATATCAAAATGTCTGGTGGAGTTCACTATGGCCCAACTGCCACGGGCCCAAACACTCCAATCTGGGCCATCACAAATATCTTCTCATCAGTTTTAAAGCAGCTCACACTCACATGGCAGCCCCGTGCCTCAGGTGCTTCCTGGAGTGGGTCTGGAGAGGGATTATCACCCTGGAGCTCAGGAGCTGACACACAGGTGCCACAGTGCTGCAGCTGCAGCTTCCCTGGATCCGGCCCAGGGAGCTTGCTCCTCCCTTCCTGGACCAGCAGGGCCGCGGCTGTGTCACGCTCCGCACTGGAGGCACTCCACACACTCAGGCATGGCAAGGAAGGGATGGCTGATATGAAGGTTTTCCCAGATGCTAGTGCCTTGCAAGAGTTCCCAGTAGGCTCACTGGGAAGCAGACTTCGCTGTAACAATAGTATCAAGAAAATATTTCTATTTTTATGAAAGCATGACAAAGCCATTTCCAGGGCTGTGTTCCCTACTTTATGTGGAAAAGCCACTTTTAAAAACCAGGATACAATATTTAACTATCCTGTAGACTGACAGGTTCCACTCCTTGCATTTTGAGATATTAGAAAGAGACCACCTCTCTCACCCTGCTTTAAAATTTTCTTCTCTTTCATTCCTTTTCAGTATCTTCTCTCACTTTTTTTGCCAGCCAGTTTACTTCATCCAAAACACACCAGGAAGGATCCTCCTTATTACCTTTAAACCTGTGTCCTGTCCTTCCTTCTTTAGAATGGATGGTTCCACGTGCAAACCTTCACCTTGACTGGGACTTGCTGCCCTACAACTGCTTTACAGGGCTTTACCTCTTCCTGCCCATTATCCTAGCTGGCAACCAGCAGCCATTCCCGCTCCAGGCAAACGGGCTTGCAAGGGGAAGAGATATGAAGGGAAAGAGCAGACAAACCCAGCAGTGAGAGGACACATGGCTTTGCTACGTTACTGAAGGACTTTGTAAGAGGACAAGCTCCCAAGGTGACAGTGTTTTGCCCTGCTTTCAGTTTCAAGCCCACTCGGCAGGAGGAAGGGGCTTTTCCTTGTAAACCATCGTCATACTTGGGCTGGCTTCCAGTCCTGCTCGAGCCCCTTTCCTTTGTTCATCTGCAGCACTCAAATAGCTGCAGAACAATGGCCGAGCAGTGGTGTGTACACACAGCTCTTCCTGCCCAGCCGGCCCCAGCCCCGGTGTGCACGTACTCGGTGTCGAGCAACCACGATTGTACAAGCTCGTTTTATGGTGTGACGACAAGAGCTTACACTGGCTTGGGGACGTTTTAAAAAGAAGTGCACAAGCACCTTCTCATGCTTACTCCATGAGAGTGGCCTGAGGAAAACAAAGTCCTCAGTGCATACAGGAACACCCATCAAAAGTGGGTGTGTTGCACCCACCATGCTGCACGTGGCTGAAACTGCAACAAAAACTGGAGTGTGTATGTGGCAGAAGAAGCTGAGTTCAGTTTTTTAAAACTGAAGAAAAGGAAGAACTTTTCCCCCTATTTTTCCCTGTACTAGGACTGAGCTTACCTAAGCCTATCAGAAAGGCCGTTCTGATACAGACCACATAATTAAATCAAATTTTCCCACATGCAGCCACTTCCAATCATCCCAGTATTCCCAAAGGCCTTTCTCTAGCAGAAGGTGAATGGATGTGCCGCTGCTTCGTGTGGACATCCAGTGCATGGAAATGGTCACTAGGATGGGAGCAGGAAAGGATCACAGGAAGATGGTGTTAAGGGTTAGATTTGTGGTTAGTTACCTGTCAGGACCAAAAGAAAGAGAAAGCAAAGCCATGGCATGATGCTGAAACTTACCCCCCTTCTGAAGTATGAAAAGTGGACAAACCCTGAAGGTCATGGTGGTAACCAGGACCTGTTTGCCTCCCTTGGCTCCCATGGCTGCTTTCAGTGCTGCTCGAGTTGGTTTTCACCAGAGGTTTCTTGCTGTAGGCCCCAGCTCTGGATTCTGCCTCAAACCCGTTCAGTGTTGACCTCTGAGCAGATCTGTTCCCCGTGACTTCATGCCGGTATCCATCATACCTGTTCTCATATGAAACAGGGGGATTTCTTGACAATTTGTATCCATGAGAAATCAGGAGGTCCTCGACACTGAACATGTTGTGCTGGTTTCACTCACAGCTGTGCCATCAGAAAGCTCTTTCCAGTTGGACCCATCACTAGAAAACAAAACCAAAAATAAGCAGAAGACTGCTTTAAACAAGGAAAGATATCTTTGATCAGCTGCTGGGCTACTGAAGCTAAAAATCTCATCCCCTGGACTCGGTTTTCCACCCTCTTAATAAAATAGATGAAGCAAAGTGCATGCAGATGCTGATGAATCATGTGATGGCTTTCCCTAGACAATACACCTCCTTGCACTCAGCCAAGCAGCAGATGCCATGCTGCCACTGCTGCTGCTGACTCAGTCCCTTTCACTCAAGAATTCACTGGTGATTGCAGCTTTCAGATTTCACTAATGTGATCTCAAAAAAATCTTTGCACTGGAGGTAAACCCACAACTTGAGCAGACATTTCCTTAGAAAACTGTTTTTCTCCAGTCATGGAGAGGTGTGTTCTATATTGTGTTTTAAGTTGCTGCAGGAGGAGGGAGCGAATTACAGGACAATATGCCTCTCCCTACAGGTCTGCCTATTGCAATTAAAAAAAAAGTTCACATGAACAATGACAAAATATACATAAGAACAAAACTGAATTATGCAACCACATGAGAAACCCAGGTAATATCGTGCAACACCCCAGCTAAACAGTCTTTTTTACAGCTTACTTTCTATTCTCCCTGCCTTGGCCCATTGGAAATTTGCAGTCCTCAGCTAGAATAACACAAAACCTAAGATTATAAATATGCTGGTTTTACAGCACATTTCCACTGAGTAACACGACTGGAAACAATCTGCAATGGCCTCCTCTATTGTGTCTCAATGATTTCCAAGACACAGGATGGTCAAGATTTTTCTTGCCCAGTGACAGCCCTCAATTCTGCACTGACTAGAGCAAAGATCCAGTAAAGTGAACTAGTTGGCCAGAAACAATCTCTATTGTCTATACCACTCTCACAGCTTATTATGGCAATTACAGAACACCCAGTCTTCCAGAGTTTTAAAACGAATGGAAGGTGACGTTCTGTACTGTAGGTTATGCAAAACAATGGACCCGTTCTGATACATTCCTCCCTGTTTGAATTGTGTCACCAGAAAAAAGAAATCTAAAAAAGGTGGATAAAGAGGTAAAATGCACAGAAATAAATTCTTTATGTAAAATATAAAACACAAGATGATTTTCCTTGCATGAGGAGTTCATTTAACATGCCTAGTGAGTACTGTATGTCCTTAGCAGTAGCAGGTCCACCTGTGAATCATGAGTCCAGCACTGGCAGCTGTTCAAAAGGAGACTGTCCCTGCAAAGATCATGACATGCAAGTACATTTTATACGCTGGTCTCTAATGCGCTCCTTGGGCACGCAAAAAGGGAGGAGTCTGTTCACTGCTGTTGACAATTATTTCCTTGAAATGGAGCAACTACTGAGATAGATGCTGTGTGTTTATTAGTACCAAATCTCCCAGGCTACATATACACAGAAGTGGATGGGTTGGCTTACTACATAAACCAGTTTCTGGGCTGCAGCCCTCTATATACTATGGCCACTTTTTGCCTATCCAGCACCTCACCCATTTTCTGTTCTGCCTTGTCTCCTGCATGTTCTGCAGGTTACAGAGCTGGTCTGACCAGCTGCTCTGGGCCAGCCTGGTGTGCAGCTCCTGGGCATGCAGGGACCCTCCAGCCACATCTGCCCTGCGCTGCTCACAGTGGCCACGGCACTCGCCCAAGGAGAGCCCACAGTGTGGAAAAACAGGCACGATTTTTATGCAGAGCCACAACTTTACTGGCAGCCTGGAATGCTGCAGAAGTGGCTTTTCAGCCTGAGAGCCTGCTGAGCACTTAAACCGGTTTGTCTCTAGAGCTTAATGAATCTCTTCCCTTTTCACACATGTAACACTACACACCCTTTAAAAACAGAGAAATAAAGCTCTGTGCTGAAGATATTTTAGGAGTAGCCCTTGCTAGAACAGGACTCCAAATTCCCAGTAAGAGCTCTGAGTAGGCGAGCCAGCAGTAAGTACAAGCAGACAGAAAGCAGGGAGGAGTGGGACCCTTCCCTCATGGAAGGAAGGGAAGGCTTTGTGGGTTATTTTTGAATGCTGACCTAAAAAGCTGATTTTCCATCCACCCCCTGCCCGGACTGTGCAAGGAGCCAGGTACAAGCAGAGCAAAGGGAACAGCTGGCTGCTAGAGCTGTTCAGCTTCTAAGGAGAGAAAGATCCAATGTGACTACCATAAACAGCAGAAAGCCCATCGAAGCGCTCACAGGTGCAAAGAAGAAATGTGCTTTTCCTGCTATTATCAGGCAGTCTTGGAGCAGAGCTTAACCCCCTCTCTGCCGCTGCTGCAGCCATGGTGGCATCAGAGAGACAAAGATGAGTGAGTGAGAAACCTCCAGTCCATGGGGTATACTCTGATCCTCCTTCTGGCACCAGCAGTGAGGAGCAATGAGTGGAAATGCACCACGAGGAACTGGTGTGACTGTCTCCTCCTGCTCCACAAACTTATCACATGTGGAAGGGAAAACCCCACAGTGCTGTGGGTGGTGGGGAGGCCCATCTGGAAGCAGGATGCTATCACTGTGCCCATCACAACACCGCAATCAGAACAACCAAGGGGATGAAGCCTGCACTGCTCTGCCTGCCATGGTGCCCTCGGCACCAACCCCCAGACGAGCTCTACCCAGACTCACCATATGTAAAAATGCTCCATGCTCATGGCACAAGCTCCAAAGAACCAGTAGCAGTGGTGGCAGGTGGTTGCTAGCTGGACACATGCCTTGAAGGGCTGTGCAGAAGTTGTGGGGAGGTGGCATCCCCTGCATAGGGGCAGGGAAGCTGGAGGTCATGCCTGATCAAAGCTTGCAGGACATCAACCATGTCAGCACCAGCATCTGCAAGGATGCTGGCCAGCTTTCCAAATCTGGCTTCAGCACTGGGACACTCACCCCACCCTCCCTTAGATAAATAAATCTAAAAAATAAAATCAAAGGAATTGGATTGGCAGGAGTAACAAAACCATTGCTGCAGCACTGTCATGTAAATAATCTGTCAGACTGGGCCACAGAGTAAAGGCTGTGCAGAGCTTCTAATTTGAGGGAAGATCAACAAGGCTGGAAAACAGTTTGTTTTTCCAGCGTTCATTTGTTTTGTTTGCCAATGACATCAGTGCTTTCTGATAGGGTTTGCTTCCTGAGGATGCCTGCTATCTTGCCAGCGTTTCCGACTTGTCCCCGGCAGCCAGTACAACTCTGCATTACATTAGAAACAGGGGCCAAGTTTTTCTCTGGAAACTTCTCAGCAGCACTCTCAGATGCAAAGAAACAAGCGTGAATGGCGGAAATCAGCATCAGCCCCCGTGCAGGCAGACACAATGGGGAGCTGCAGCCTCAGCGAGCGGGACACAATGGGACCACCAGATGGAAACGTCATCAGAGCACCTCGTCTCGGGGTGCTCCGTCCAAGAGTGAGGATCTCATCCCTGGCACTGAGAAAAGCCCAAAGCACTCCTGAAAAACACCCTGAAGAAATCTGGTGCTGGAGTTTCCTCTGAGCTGCTTTTGGAGCTCGTTCTCAGTGCGGAAAACACACGGGTTTCTATTGATGATCTGCATTTGTCTGTAGTTCTTTTCAGTGGTAGGGGTTCCCAAGCCTTATTATTTTGGGAGGGTACCACTGCCATCTGTATGGTAACCAGTGCTAGCAATGATGAATGCTAACACCTGCAGCAGTGGCAGGAGCAGTTCTTACCTCCATGCTCTGAGATAGCTTGCACGCTGTTGAACCCTCCCTTCATGGTGTTCCAAACAGCCCATTGGCAGGCTCCTTTCTTTAGCCCAAGTTCCAGAGAGCATCCTGGCACAGCAGCCACATATTGGCCTGGGAGACCAGAAGTGACAGAGAATTTGGCCCTGGCTGCCCTCTGTAACATCTCTTCAGCTCTCTGCTACTTGATTTTTTTTAATAGAAAACATAGAAGGAACATGATTCATATTGCAGAATTATGCCTACAGCAGCAAGAATTGCCAAAATCAAGGCACCCCACATGGACACATAATTTGCTGCAGTGTGTAATTACATGACTTGAGGCTACTGAATTCTGCAGGACTCCTGTCCCGGTTGATGTGCAGACTAGGTGATGCTGGTCTTCCCAGGTTTTATCTACAGCAGTTATCCAAACACTGTTCTGAAGATAGAGTTACTAACAGGCATCTAAATTACAAAGCATATTATCTAGATGGGTCACACATTAAACTAGCTTATCTTCACTCACGTCTGGGTGACATTATTCCCATTTCATATCAGACATGTGCCAGACAGAAGTATTTATACAGACAGACTAAAGTGAAAACAATTCCCTCCATTCTAGGCACCCCCTCTGAAGTGCCTACAACCTGATTTTTAAAAGAAAGACTTAGCTTTAAAAGTGAACTGGGTACGTTCAAAGCAACTGCTGCAAGAACCTAGTAGCTCTGCCTATCAACCCAAGTGTGGCAAATCAGCTGTCCACGCAATGAAAACGTGGGATAAGCAAAAAACCTGGTTGCAGTAATTTGTCTACTGTGCCTTCTTCCATTCCTCTGCCCATCTAATCCAACATCAACACTTTTGTCCAGGCAGCCCAATATCCCCCCCACCCCTGCTAACTTCTAACCACCATGCACCCTAGTGCTTTCATTTCCTTCTTCCCATTGCCCATCAGTCCTTCTTGCTATCCCTCCAGCAACCCTTCCTTGTCTTCCTGTCTTGTGGTTCCACCAGTTCAGCCACACTTCCCACACAGCCCACCACTGTGCTAGCCAGCCCATCCCATCCTCCTGCACCCCTTACAGCTTCTCCTGGCCAGTCCTCCGTTTGCTTCCATCACCCCCCATTCTTCCTTCCCCTCCTGATGAACACCTTCTGTCCTGTCTACATTTCCAGCAGAATTACCTCTGTGCCGGCTCTCTGCTCCCAGATTTGAGATCTCATCTCACCTGTTCTTGCAAGAAGCAAGAGCCATCTTTGCAGGGACGATCCCCCTCCAGCAGCACATGCTCTGTTGGCACATCCCCTGCAGCAGTTTACGGCATGAGCACCATCTCTGCACAGGGCTGGGTCAAGAGGGGGCTGCTCAGCACCAGAGGCTGGGGGGTGCTGATGTATGAGAGGGAAAAGTCTTTGGAAAATGGAGTAGCCGGAAACAGAGATGAGTCTGCCGAGGACATGCGCAGATGTCTCCGAGCCTTGTCACCACAGATGCTACTCCTGAACATGATGGCACAGCAGCTCTCAATCAAAAAGCTGGAGGATTTATCTTCTTTCCCCTTTTTAAGGTGGGCAAAACAACATTCCTTCTCTCCTCCCCCCTAGTTTTTCTTGGAAATGGTTGCATTGGTTTAGCTGACAATATTAAAATAAACTTATCCTGAGAGAGACACACAACCTGAAAGTCTCAGATCAAATGATAAAAGCCTGACAGACTACAGCAATGGAAAACAGGTTCTTGTAGTTGAAGTTTTAATACTAGATGGTGCTACTTGCTCCATCTAAATATAACCCTGAGCTACATCCCAGGAGAATATCTAAGGCTTTGGCCATTTTAATTGCTCCTGTTTTCTCACTCTGGTTTTGCATGTGTGCAGATAAGACAGCTTATCAAAAACACATTAAACGAGGCTTTTACCTTGCTAATTTCATCTTTTTGGGACAATAAAGTCAGATAGGACCATAAATGGCAGGCTGATGTGCTGCTGTGCCATGCCCCTGCCCTCTGCTGTAAACAACCACCACCACATCCACTGACTTGCAGACACACGCTCCATCGGGAAAGATAAAATTCATGTGCTTGAAGAGCCTTCAACAATGATGTTCACTATGATTAAATGTTAGATATTTAACGCAAAGATTCTCTAGAACAGAGGAGAAAGAGATTAGAGAATATTAATGCAAGTTGGATGTATTTGATTCGGTGGGGCTTAATTAAGCATAGGCTAGGAGTAAGGAAGGAGTAGGGAATTAGCCAGGGCTGCCTCCAAGCCATCAGTGAAAAAAAACCCTTCTAGAAATTCTCAAAGGATGGGTGAAGGGCAAACATATTATCTAACTTCAAACAAAAGGGGGAAGGAGACAGATCTGGGGTATCATAGACCAAACAGCCTTGCTTTGATACCAAATCAGACAAATTATTATTCAATCCACTTGTAAATGCTTATAACACGTGTTGATTTATCCTGGAGCAGGAGGGAGCAGGTGCGCAATCCAGGAAATTTCCCTCTCCCTGCTTCCCACCTCGCACTGCAACTGCACCCCCCCACACACATGATAAAGTCATGAGAAAACAGAAAATACAGACTTGTCAAGAACAAATTAAGTCTAATCTATTTAATTTTCTTCTTTGACAGAGCTGGGAGCAGAGTAACTATGGAAGAAAAAACAGTAGAAGTCACACATTGGAATGAGGAAAGCTTTTGATGGGTGCATGTGATAGTCTTATATGCAAACCAGGTGAATACAATTGAGGTATAATTTACTCTGGGCAGGTATACAAATGCTTCAAATCTGTACTCAAGGAATAGTTAGTAAATTCAATGTCAACCTGAAAAGACACATAAGGGCTGTGCCTGGGGTCTTGCTCTATTTGGTATTTCCATTAATGACTTGTAAATTAGAAGGAAGATTACAATTACAAATATGTAGGGAGTGCTGTGAGCATTTTCAGGGATTGCAATTAGAATAAAATCTTCATAAATTAGAGACCCAGTCTGAAATGAATGACTGAGATTCAATAGAGGCAGGTGTAAAAAACTATGCTGAAGAACAAGGATGCAATGCAAAAGTACGAAACGGAGCGGTACAGCTGGGGCTCTGGGGCTAGAGCTACAAAGACAGAAGACATCATTTGACTCAATGATCTTACAGACCTTTTCCAACCTTAACAATTCCACAATTTTATGGTAAGAGCAGTGCAGGGCTTGGTACACACAGCTGAATATGCTTGGAGACATATCAAGAGGAGCATCACATGTCAGGCTCTTTATTCCTCTCAGCCCTATATCCAGTTTGGGCCCTACCTCAAGCAAGATGCTGCTCACTGCCACTTACAGGAATGATAAAAAGCTTAGCCAAATGTGACCCTTAGAGAAGAGAGTACAAGAAGTGGGCTTGTTTAGTTGAAAGAAGGGGGAAGAGGAATGAGGGTGAGAGAATGAGAGATGATAAGTTTTAAATATGTCAGGCTGCTAAAAGGCAGGGACAATCTTGTCCTTCTCACTGCAGATGTGGAAAACCAAAGGGACTGGCTTAGCAGGCAGCAAGGGAGATTTAGGTTAGATATTAGGAGGAACTGTCTAGCCACAAAGATAGTTATCCACTGTTTATGCTGGGAGTCTGTGAATCTCCATCAATACAGGTTTTCAAGAACAGCCTCAACAAAGATCTATCAGAAATGGTGCAGATGAAGCAGATCCTACCCTCAGAACCAAGGGTGTGGGATGGAAACTAAACTTTTTGATATTCCTCCTTTCTCTCCTCCCCAAAAAGTTACTGTTTTGTTGGCATGCCCCACACATTACCACGAAAATCAGAACTCTTATGTACAAGTCTCACAGCCTTATAAAGAGCCACATCACCTGAATTACAATGTGGCTTTCCCCCTCCCCCACTAAAACTGTCCTTGCATCCCCTTTCCCAACATCCTCTGCAGGGAAGAGTGAGGGGCGTGCCAAGGGGAAGCAGGCCTGGCACAGGGGTAGGAACAGAAACTTTCCTCTCCTCCAGGGATGGGAGGGATAGGAAGCCTGAGACACAAGAGACACACCACTGCTCAGGAAGGTTTCTGAGCAGAGAAGAAGCAGCAGATGAGCTGAGTGGAGGCACCAGAACAGGGTCCTGACCAAAGGACTCATATCAGATCACAGGTATGCACCAAGCAAAGCTTCAAGAAAGTTCCCATTACAGTCAAAGTACACTGTACTAAACGCTTCAAAGCAGCTACTTCTAAATGCATAATCATTTCTACATGGAAGGAAGATGTGCCAAAGTCACTTCTGGAAGATAAGCCAACTTTATGCTGGCTCTGCATGTCTTCCCAGGCCAGTCTCTCCCACTCATCTCAAAGAATATAAAAAGAAATCTGTGAATTTTTGAGTTTAACCCTCATTACCTGTGGGCAGGAGAGTTCACATTTTTTCTCTAACACAAAGATTCACAGACAGTGAAAATTACAGCTCACATCCTCTTTGCATTCTTTGAGCAAAAAGAAAGCACTGAGGAACCATGCCAGAGAATAAATTAATGATATGATGTGTCTCCAATAAAATTAGGAAGCGGAGAGGATGAGAGGAGCAAGTCTTAAGAGTTTCTTTAACTCTCAGAAGGTAGTCATTCCTGTCTTGTATCTCACCCATGCACATACATCTGCAAACCCACCACCACAGCGTGAGAGAGAGTGCAGAGCATCTCCTGGGGGAGACCTTAGCAAGTACTCTCCAGGTGCTGCCAGCCCCATTTGTTAGGAGATTTCACAGTTTGCTTTCTCAGATTTGCCAAGAAAAAATGGTAGAGAGCTAGATTATTTTTTTTTACATTAATGGGGGTGTTTGAGTATTGGGTTCACACAATACTGAAAAACATGTCTGACTGTGCATGGATGGGAGTCGGTATCCAAAATAAGTTTGATTTTTAAATATTTCACGGACCAATCCATCCCCAACTGAACACTGATTCGCTGGGGCTCATAAGCATCCAAAGGCATAACAGGGAGAGAGGATACATCCAAGAATGCACAGATACCGCTGTTTGTATTAGCTGGTTTTCAAAATGTCAACAGCTTGCTTCCACTGATGACAGAACAGCACATTACTGGACCACTGAAATTGGTCCAGATTTTTTTCAGAGAAGGAGCAATTGTAAAAGAGTACTCACTGCTACTCTGTGCTCCAGATATAACCAGTCCTTACACCAATTGGCAGCATATGGTGTATTTCCTCAAATGACAGCTTTTGTTTGTCACAACAGGAGAAGAAAATAGTACATTTATTAAACAAAGCGTAACTAGTCAACTCTTTCCATCCCTGAAAGGAACTGCCGAAGTGGATATTTTTTAAGACTCGGATGAACGTTTCCATGCTGTTTACAGTTATGTATGGAGAAATCCAGTCTGGTCGGACAAAGCACAGGGAATTACATTTGTCACTCATATCTTAAAATTAGGATACTATGGTCTAATCATCCCACCTAAAACACCTATGGGCAGAGTGCTAATAAGCTACTCCCATGCTAGGACTACATGGATAAGTATTATTGTTTGTATTTTTTTAATAGAAAAGTTCTCCATCTGTACAAGCCAAAAAGAAAAGGGGGGAAAAAAAAGGATCTCAATAATAACTGTATTAAATCTTTCAAAGCACAATTTTTTAATAAGGGATCTATCACACAGCTGAACTTCTTTGAGGTGACAGTGACATGACTTATAGAGCCTGGGCTCTGTGATCAAAAGGATTACACGCATTAGCATCCTACTAATCACAGCAGGACAGGCCGGCCCGTCAGGCCAGGACTCATGGAGGAGTGATCCGTAAACAAACACTTTCTCCTGCTCACAAATGTGGCTGGGAGCAGAGGCGTTCCAAGGTTGGTGTGGTCTTCTCCTCTTTCAAAGAGATAAGGATTGTGTCTGCTGGAGTAAATAAATTCTCAGCATAGTCTTACACATCTGTTTGTTTACTCATTTTCAGACACTACCATCCTCTCCTGTGTGTTATCCCTTCTATATTACCCTTGTACGTATAATCAAATGCCCTCTCTTCTGGATTGACCCTCTGCTTCTTCCTGTATTAAGACGCCTTTGATCTTTCTTTCTTGGATCTTTGTGTCCTGACTAGTAGTCTCTGCAGGATTTCTCCCCAACCCCTTGCTCTACCAGAAAATAAATGCCAAAATAGCATTTTTATGCATTAGCATAAAAAAAAATAAGACAGATATTTGAGAAGCCTACACACAAGCGGCGCTGTGCTGTCGAGGCACTGTGCGTGCTGGGCAGGGCTGACCCACCAGTAAGGTAAGCCCAGGCTGGTGAAAGGTGACCCAGCTGTTGAGCACAGATAAGTCCCCTGGACCAACAAGGTGAGCAGCCATCATCACAATCGGGGAAGACAGACCACCCTGAAATTTCAGAAACGAGCTGTTCATTCTTCCCCCTTCATCACGTTCTTGGTGACTTGCAGGGCCTCCTCAGCACTTCCAAAAAGCAGAACCCAGCCTTTAACTTTTGTCTTTTTCTCGACCAGCTGAGATTTCAGAACGCCTTCCCTTGCCCCACCATTTGAGATGGTCTAAGTTATGGCTGACAAGTTCTATTAATATCCTAACTGTAATACTCTTAGGCAAAGAGGCTGCTGCTGCTTTTTGTTCCCTGCAGGCACTGCCAATACCAGAACTGAGGGTTATTTCTAGGCAGATGCGAAAAGATGCCATCAGTTCACATAGAGACCTTAACAATCTCATCACGTCTGCTGGAAGGCTGACCAACTCCTTCCTTCATAGGTGGAACTGGTGAGTAAGTTTCCCCAGCAAGACCAAGTCCACTGGCTCTTGAAACAAAGCACAATAGCAAGGTTGCAGAAAGTGAGATAACCCTTTCCACTCAAGAAGTAGAAAACAACATCTGTTGAAAAACAAATAAACTGATGTAATGGCTTCAGCAAGAGACCCAGAGGATTTTAGAGATGCAGCCCGTGGATTGGTCAACACATTGTGAACAGCAAATTACAAGAGAACAATTGTTTCATACCAAGCTCTCCCACCCCTGAACTCCCTCAAGGTTAATTAAGATGGCCTCTGGCCAAATTAATTAGAAGGGAAGATTTGGGCAGGACTTTGCTATGCACTCGTAACTAGTTCCAAAGTGACCAAGAAGTTCAGAAATACCCCACCTTCCAAACAGAATTTGCTTGGCAAAAAACAAGCTCACATGTGCCATGTCATTTCTCTGACAATCAGGAGAAACACTTAAAAGTAATGTTTCCCTAAGTAACGGCTAAGGCAGAAGAACTTTCTGCATCCTTCCCACTGAACAATATGCCCTTGTTTATTTTCTGTGTGCTTTTTAGGTCATAAGAGGCCAGTGAAATTATCCATCTAAAGAACAATATAGCACTGTAACATGCCACTCAATACTCACAGGCTGGCAGACCCTGAAAGATCAATCTTTTCCAAGAGCTAGCAAATGTATGTTGCAGCATGAAGAAATACTGAGCATCATCATAGGAAGAGAGGATGCAGAAGGGCCTAGCCTTCAAAACGAGAGACTAAATAGGTATTTTAGTTGATATTCTAATATGCCCCAATGGCACAGCTTAGGAGACTATCCTGCCTTGAGTGGCACAACCATGCCTAGCTTCTCTACCCCACAGCAGCAGTTTGCTTCAACTTCCTCCAGACTCCTGCTGCCTTCAGCATCCTTGGAAAAAGGAATAGCTGGCAGGACCACACTTTTTTCCTCCAAGTGGTACCACAGTGAGTGGTAGAACTGCAAGAGGATAGTAGGGTACAGCAGATCTAGCCTCTGTGATTACAAACCAAGTGCTGGCACAAATTAAGGCTCTTGCAGTGGCTGCATCTCTTAACTGCAGAGCCCTTCTCTGTCATTAATCTGATATTCCTTAGTCTGAAGCTAAAAGGTTGCTATTTTCCATGTGTCTGTTACCCACAAACAGCAACAGCATTTCTCGGCAGAATCGGAACTTCTGAAGTAACAATGAGAAACTGCTTCAGCTCACGCAAAGAAGTGCATTTGAATACTTTTCAGCAGGACACAATTCTCATTGTCACTAGCCAATATTTAATGGCTTGACTGTGTGGATCCGACTGACTACTTAGAACACTTACATCGTAAGTTCACTTAAAGACATAGGCTGAAGTAACTTAACATGTAAGGTCCATGCCATTAAAAAGCCATTATTCTCAACTGTAGACCAAATAAAAAAGAAAGGGAAAGAAACAAAACAAACACCACCATCCTTAATAGATGCAAGAGTCCTTTGGCACAGATCCAGTGGCAGACTAAGGCCATAATTTGCAATTGTGAGGCAATTATGAAATGACATAACAGCGCAGATCTCCTTCTGACAGAACAGCTGGGTTTTTGTCTCCTTTGCAAAAGAACATGCTTTAAAACAACCACCAAAAAGGGAAAACCCCCAAAGATCCCTTTGACTGCTCTGTAAATACCGGAGTACGGATAAATACCAGGAGGGGAAGCACTTGTTTCAGACCCTGATGCCACATCCTGGCGGGTCGGTGGGAGCCGGCCCCAAGCCGCAGCCGGTGCCCCGGTCCCGGGCGCAGGGGACCACAGCGGTAAATGGAAGGGAGCGGCTCCAGCGAGCGGCACCGACTAACTTCCCCGGAACCTCTCTGCTCAGGGCGAGCTCCCGCGGGGATGTCGGCAGAGAGACGGGGGTCGCGGGGGAAAGAGAAGAACGAGCAGGTGCAAAGCGATGGGAACCCGAGGGATGTGCCCCCCGCTGCCGCGCATCGCCGCCCGCCCCGGGACACCTCCGAGCGCCGCCGTCCTCCCCCTCCCCGCCTCCTCCAGCCGCCCACCGCCCCCTCCCCGACCTGCTCGGACTCACCTCTCCGGGCGGCCGCCCTCAGACCCTGGGGTGGCGGCGGGGCCGCCGCGCTGAGCGGCCACGGCAGCCGGGAGGCGCCGAGCCCGCGGCGGGGCGGGACCGGGCGGGACCGGGCGGGGACGGGCTGGACGCACCGCCCGCCCCCCGCGCCCCCGCCCGCCCGGCCCGGCCCGCCCGGGCGGCTCTGCGGGCAGCGCCGCGGTGGGGGCTGTGCGGGGTGGGTCGTCTTCTCCCGAAAGTTGGACGGGCACCTTCTGCCCCTTCTCTGTCCGCAGCTGAGCTCAGCCCACGGCTCATCTGAGATGAGCGGCATCAACTTTCTCAGCACAAGGAAAATCTGCAGAAGGGATTCATCAAGGATGGAGAGGGACAAGAAGAGACCCCTCCAAAACTTGGTGGTCCTGCTGGGGCCCAGATGTGCACCCAAAGGGCTTGTCCTCAACATGGTTTTCAAGCATTTTTGAAGTATTGCTTCTTGCCTGCTTCCCCACCTCTCCCCTCCCCATAATTTATTCAGCCTCTAGAAACAGGTGAATAATATGCAGATCTGTTTTGGTTTAATGACATTCTCAAAAAGAGTGTGATTGTGAATCATTTACTTCAGTAATTGCTTGGGCCCATCAGTTGCTCACCATGTCTTAATTGACTTTTACCCCAGGCTATCAAAGCGCTTTACGCATGTTCATAAATTGAGTCCTATTCAATATGTGTTCTAGTTAATAGTGAGAAAACAAGGGCAGTAAAGTTACACGATGAGTCCAAGGTCATAGGAGAAGTCTGTGGGAGAGCCTAGAACTACATACAGGTTTCCTGGTGCCCTGGTTTTGCAGGGCTCTGGGAGTAATTGTCATTGACCTGCTTTTCTACGGACATCCCCTTTTGTCTTCCAGCAGTGAGGATCTGAGCCTGCAGCTGCTGACACATGATGTAGCCACCAAGGACAATGCCACCAGCAGCAGGGGGACCTTCAGCAAGACCCCTTACACCCTGTCCCTGAAGGGTACATGTGGAGTTCTTCGTGGCTTTGCTGGCTGGAAAACACCCACGTTTTCCAATGGTAAAGCCTAGTAGCTGACACAGTCAATCAGCAGAAAGTTTAGGTCTTGTCACAGAGCAGCTTCATGTGGGCGTGACGATAGCAAGGGTTTCCATCAAGGAAGCCATGCTGACACAAGTTACGGTTTATTATTTAAATATCTTGGCTCCAACAGGCAAATTGGGAGTTCTGAGTTTTTCAAATACCTATCTCCACTGTGTTGTATGAAAAAAATTCCAGGATGATTTTCTCATCTGCATGGCTGCAGCTCTGAGCTGTTTGCTCTCCTTGGTTGTAGGAGACAGTCCTGTTTACATCCCTTCTTCCTGAGCCAAAAGCTTTTGCTCCCAGTTGCATACTCATGATGCATCACACGGAGCAGGTCCTTGCTCCTGGAGCTCATGGCTCCCTGTTGGGAAAGCTGCTGTGCTGGCTTTAGGGGATGGAAAGAGGTGGGGGGGGCAGGCTGGACCTACCACTTTAGTGAAAGAAATTGGATCATTTACTGATAATGTCAAGGCAAAGGGAAGAGACATCTTTAAATCTTCAGGAGGTCACAGCCTGTGGAGAACATGATAAAAGCACAGAGGACAACACACCTTGGGTCTGCCTCTCTGCACCTGGGGCTAATTTTTGTTACATCTCTTCTGAGAACACTTTGTGGACTGCAAAGGGAGGTGCAGCCCTTGGAAGGAGGCACTTCTGCAGATTAGTCTGGAGTCCTGCAGTCAGTGAAGATTTCCCCTGAGCGAAGTCAAAAGGCCTTAAGCTGAAAAACAGAGCAAAAGCTCCTAAAAGAAGAAAACAATGCCCGTGCTTCTAGCTCTCCTGTTACAGAGGAAAACCTGAAAATCTGAGCTGAACATAGCTCCATAGCTGGGCACCAGAAAGCAAACATGATTTTTGAGGCAACATCAGGGATGGCTCGGGCTAGATTCACAATTAAGGACCAATGATGGCTGCCAGCCCCAATTCATGTCCAAGTGGGATTGCCCAGAGGGCTGGTGTAACACATGGAGCTGTTAGTCTGTGGTTTGGGAAGTCTGAGGGCTGTGCTCCTCAGTGTCAGCAGAGCTTTCAGGGACTCCCTTTGCTTCTGCTGCATCTTGCCCTCTGCCTGTTAGAGAGCAAACTCTTTGGGCACATGTTGCTTCACTCTGCCTTTGCTCAGTGCTTGGATCAGTGGGGATGTGGTCTCAGGTTGTACTGCAATGCAGACTGTGACTGCCAGGAGAAGGGTAAAGATGCAGGAAAGCAGAGCAGGCAGGAATGCAATTCTGCTTTTTGAGTCAATGTGCACAACTGATGGAGCATTGCTCCCCTGCAAAGCCTGCAGTCCTGAGGCCACCTAGAGATATCTCTCTCCTGGCTCTTTCCAGAGAAGGGGACCACAGTCAGACATTCTTGAGTTTAGAGTTTCAGCCTCAAAAAGGCTGAAAGAACTAAATGTGGCTGCATGAGAAGCATACAGATGGAGTTTGTGTAAGAGAAAAGAGCACTAAAGGCACTGTCCTGCCATGTAGGACCCTTGACATGGGTGAAAATCAGTGTGAAGGGGCAGAGCGTCATCATGGGGTAACAGAAGAGAAGTGCAAAGAAACCACAGATCAAAAGCCAACAGTGTCTTTGTACAGCTAAGGTGGGTATCCGAACAGGAGCACAGTGGGGCTGCATGAACCCAGCAAGCAGTAGAGGCATCCCCTGTGTCACAGCGGTCAGGTCCAGATCAGCATCCTGTGGGACATGCTAGAGCAGGTCCACATGCCCAGGCAAGCAGGGAACGCCAGGACTCGGCTCCTTGGGACATGAAGACCAGCGCCTGCAAGTGGCCATTAGGGACAGAAATCGTGGAAAACAGAAACACACAAACACGAGTAAGATAGGCCAGGGGGGGAAATACAGATGAATTAATGCACAGGGAAGGGAAAAGGAAAAACACAGAGACATGCTGCATGCCAGCCAGCTCTTCAGCAACAGCATTGCAGCGTGTCATCACTGTGACAAGTGAATGGGAAGTCCTGCTCTGCTCGGTGCAAGTTATTGCTGCTTTATGTCTTTATAATTCTCTCAGGCCTCAAAACCTCCCTGATTGGGAGTCTTCTGTTTGTGTTTTATGTCCCATCATTAGTGTTGCTGCTCAGGGCCAGAGCTTTCCTGCTATTTCTACCAAACTTTTTGCAGGCTTGGAGTCTCATTTCTGGAGGTGATCATTCATCAGTGCTTTTTACAGTGAAATCAAGCAGATTTCTTCATAATTTGGTGTGGTTTGAAGTGACTAGGTGCATTAATTATTCCCCAAAAGACTGTAACAGGTTTTGTCTTAGATCCAGTTGCTGGGAAAATATTTAGGAACATATGCTGAAATCACCACATACCTGAAGTTTACCATAACTAACTAGCCACAGATGTGCTATTAAACCCCTGCTTATTTTTTCCTCTTGTCCATCCTATATGGCATGTTACAGCCATGATATATTAAACTTACTTAAAACAGATGTTAGTCATAAACAAAACAGCTATTACCTTTTTGCAAGAAAACATTCACATTGCCCATTCTGACAGTAATCACCTGTTTATATAATTGGCACCTCTTTTTAGCTTGGAACAGAGAAGCTTCGGATATTTTATTGCTGCATCAAGGGAAACACTAAGCATTGCCGTGGAGAAGGGATGTTTTCATTTGCCAGTTCTTTGGTGCTTCTTTCACTGTATTTTGACTTGGTATTTGAGGATTCTTTTCTCGAACTGCTTTATTGCTTCCTAAGCATCCCAAAGAAGCAGATGGGGTGGGTGTGTATTGAATGGAGGGAAATAGTTTACGATGTTGAGTGGTGACCATTCTGCAAAGATGATTTAATTCACAGCAGTTAGTGTCTGTGCGAGGTGTTGGGCCACATGTTGCTGGGGAGGAGAAGGAGTGCACTGATGGAGAGTATTTTCCTTTAAATGTGAGGACTCAGCTATCGTGTCTGTTAGATACACCTTAGAGTCCTAAAGTATGACCAATAAAAGTGTGATGGAGGGAGGGAAAAATGGGGAGAAAAAGCTAAAAAATAAAAGAATAGTTAGCACAGAGGAAGCATACACCCATACCGTGTGAGTTCCTGAACATTGTGAAAACTGCTGAAAAGACTAAGAGGTGTGGCACACAAATTACCTTGCAGATTTAGCTGGTTTACATTTGGGAAAATTAGGTAGTGCTTCCAAAACTTTTGAAGTGCTAAATATTGTTAAAATAATCCTTACAGCTCTTTCATTCAAGGACTTGGCTCAGGGTACTCAGCAAATAACTAATGAGTTTCTCATCATAACACCCAAGAGAGATGGGAAGTTATCACAGTAATTACCCCTGTCACCCAGCTGAGAAACAGAACAGTTAAGCCTTGTTTTTCAGGAGAGTTTCCTGAACAAAATATTTGTACAGTCGTTCAGCTGAAAAGTTCTTGAGAAGGGTTAGAAGCTCCAGCTGGCCTCCCAGCAAGGTGTCGAGGGGAGAGTCATCCCCAAAGGTAGGGGAAGATGAAAGGAGAATAGTTACGCAGTAGCAAAGCATATTGATGTTGGATCTATCCTATTTTTCTTAGTTTAAAATTTGAATGCTTACTACTCTAGAGAAGGCTAATCCCTACCTTCGCTTAATGAAGTAATATAGGTTTGATGCATTACGTACAAGGGTACACAAATGGTACAATGCAGATGTTACAGCAGCTCCATCCATCTCCACAAAGCTGCCTATGGAGGCTGGGCTGTGACTGCCACATCGTTGCTCCTGCGAGTGATCTGACCTTCGCTCTCTAAGGAGCGAAGTCTCACAGACACTGGGAAGTGGGGTCATGGCTAAGAGGTGTGCAGCTGGGAAAGCACAAACAAGGTTTTAGCTTGATTTCTCTAAGAAGTTAGCAAAAGCTGTGGATGCCATTAGCATCGCTGCATGGACTAGCGCTGGTGGGAAACAGACTTCAAATAAGCTAAAAGAAAATCAGTGTTTGATCAGGTCTCATATGTTACCACAAGGTGTTGATAATCTTCGGGGAAATGCCCACTTCACCATTACTTGTGAGTGCTCAGCAGCTCCAGGCCAACACTCAGCAGCCCATTGGGTCATGTTTGATGTCCAGTGTAGGTCTAGTCAAGACCCAAGCAGTGGGATCCATCCTGTCCTCCCATCACCTGTCTAGCTACAGCTCAGCACCATCCCGCTGTGACTCCAGATTTACTGTGTCAAGTTCAGATGCTGACCTGTTCGAGTTACAGTGAAGACTGAGAGAAAACTCAGGTTACCCATAGGCATTAGCTAAAATTATTTTTTTTTTCATGAAACTAATTTCAAATTTACTTTGGGGGGGAAAAAAAGCAACTTCATTTTCTAAACAGCTGCAAACATAGTAACATAATTTAACTTGCAAATGCATAATGGGTGCTGAGCAGGTCTTTATCTGGGAGAATAGAGTCTGAAATAGCAGAGAACCTGGGGGAGGAGAAGCACAAGTAGCAGGGTGATAAGTATGTGAAGTAATGTAGAAACTGTAGAGGTCATTTGGGAATGTCCCCTGCCTTTCCTGAACATATATGCATAAACAATTATCTGGAAGATGGCAAAAGGATCCTTACTTATTTACACTGATACGTCTGGGCTGTGAAAATCACTGCTGCAAGATGTAACTGAAGCCCTGAGGTTTATTAGGAACAAACAAAAATATATAGTGATGGCAGAAGAGCATGTTACCCCCTTCCCTCAGCCAAAGTCACTGCCCTATAGAGAGGCACAGCAGTGCTGAGGGACCTGTGAGCAGCCAGACAAAGGCATGCAGCAGGAGGGGCAGTCGGATCTGTGGCTCTAGCCTGTGGGCCAGCTATTGGCATGGTAGTCCTCCTGCTTGCCTTCAGAAGGCAGGAGATAAATGCCTTTGAGTGACTGTCCTTCCCCCAGCACTTGCTGTGCTTTGAGCAGAATGGCTTTGGGTACCACTCATGATGGAGCCTCTGCAGCAAGCCCTTCCCTGGGGAGCGCAGGTTCACACTGGGGAAGGGAGGACATCCCTGAAATAGTATGTTTTAATACACAATAAAAAGGCTCTTTTTATTAACGCTTTGTGTCATAGTTCCATATTAGTTTCATAAGGACTGAATTAATAACTATTTAACTCACCAATGTCAGCATTTAGCTGTGGTAACATAAATTTTAAAATCTTAGCTTTCAAAAGGCGGCACTGTCCTTTCTGACATACTGCCTCCCTCCTGTGGATCTATATAAGCTGCTTTTATGAGATAGAGGGGAGAAAGCTATCTATAGTAGGTTGTTTGGGTTTTTTCATAAAAGAAGTTGAGCACAGTAGCAAGGGCAGAGAGTGAAGAAAGGCTTGTTTGTAATGGGAGCACTCAAAAAGTTCAACAAGAGTTTGCAAGACCCCTTCATGTCAGTGCGTTCCCACAAAGAGCCTCACCCGAAAAGCTGAAATTACAGTCTTTCTCAGTTACAGAAAAAAAAATGGGAGAATGACTTGTAATTTTTGAACCAGAAAAGCTATGTTTATCTTTCAAAGAACAGCCCCTTGAAGATGTGACTGTCATCTAGGGTTAAAGAGCAGGCAGAAAGCCCGCAGATGGACGGGCCCTTGGCCGCTCAACACCCAGCACCAGGCATCTGTCTCCTCAGGCGAGGGGATGCTCCTGTTATCTATCTGATATATAACAGAGTGTCGTGGCTTTCCGTATCCAAACACATCTTGACACTGGAGATTGCACAGATCCCAGAACTCGGGAGGGAGGCCAGGGATGTGCACCCACCCCAAAGCAGCTCACCGCCACGGGAGCAGGCAGAGGCGGCATGGAGAATCGTTATCAGGGAGCAGTGACATGTCACGGCCGTCTCGAATGGGCCACGGGGTCAAAGGATTATGACTCAAATCCATTCCTCATAGAAAAATCTTCTCCAAATGCCTGACTATACTATGAAATCACACAGGGAGTGTGCTGTTATCTGTGGGGGTGGTACAGACCCACCTCTGCTTCATGCGGGAAACCAAAAAATGAAAAATACAGCTGTGCAGAGCATCCCCGTCGTGCAGAGTCACCTTGCCAAGCTGCTTTCCTTCCTTTCCACTCGCTGGTGGACAGGTTTACAGGAGTGAGTGGGGATATGTTTTAGCCCCACAGTAATAAACTTGCCTTGTGCATGCATATTTTAGTCTTGAATTTAACTCTCATGTGCTCTCTTATTCTTTTACAGCAGGGTATGCACTTCTGCAGATGCTGATGTCATCCCTATTTCTTACCTGCTCTCCACTGGGATTGCTTTTTGGAGATATAGGAGACACTTTTTTTGGAAAGTACTTTTACCAAGAACTTACTGGAACAGCATTACAGAAACACAGTTTTGCTCAATAACTTTTTAAGTTACAGCAACTGTGCAAAGGATTGCAGCACCAACAGCAGAATCTCAGCCTGCACCTTAAAGGTTTGCAGGTCTGTAGGGACTGTATTTGGATTTGAAAGTCACTGACATCTATTAATTATTTTTTAGAAGTTGATACTGATACTACAAAGAAATCTTGCTTGGAAGGCAGAGAAGTTCAAACTCTCATATCAAAAAGCTTTCCTCGTCAAGCTGAATTCTTCCATTTCTCTCCTTCTGTCCAGGATCAGAGAGAAAATGGAACCGAGCACCAAAATAATAGCAGATTTTTTATAATCAGAGCCTCATTCAGATTAATCAAAAGGCATCCATGTGTGTTTTACTAAGTGGTTTAGTTCTGTGATCACTTTCTGCGCAATTTATACAGCCCCCAATTCACTAGAGGGCTTCTAGACTTATCAGTGGAATTTACACCTGTACCTCACTATATTTTCTGTACTTCAGATCAGAAACAGGCACCATTGAAGCCTTAATTTATCACATCCTTTCTTCCCCTGGCTCAAGCTTCACCCCTGATGTTTGGGCATATTGCAGCACTGTGATACAGAAGCATCATGCAGGCTCCCCTTAGGAGACAGGCTGTTTAAAAGACCAGGGTGCTGTGGGACATTTACACCCCACACACTCTTTAATCGCATTGCCAGTGTGCCCAAACCCAGTCACTCCCACAGGCAAGTCGATATTCTGGGGGTCCCACACCCCTCTGTGTAGATGGAATGAAACCTCACAAGATTTCCCTTCATCTGACAAAGACCTGAACCTAGAAGGAGGTCCTTTGTACAAGCTCTTTTGGAGTGCTCTGGAAGAAAAGCAGCCAGCCAGCCTTCGAATGAATGGCTGTTTGAAATGAGATTAAACCCTCCTCTGTACGTGCAACTTACAGCCAGGCAGACTACATCAGAGAAGTCAAGCTGCATCCACTCCAAGGAGAAAGTTAAAATAGAACTGAGCCTTCTTACTTCAGCTCTCCCTTTTGTTGTGCCCTGCAGGCAGCGTTCACCTGAACATGTATCCTCCAAAGTCAGTACTTGCCTAAAGTGAAAAATGGCACACACAGCCATATCTTTTTATTCCCTTCATTTCTAGAAGAGCCTCTGTTCTCCTTCTATTTAACATAAACCTAGTGGTCATGAGCAGCACCACTAACCATGTAGGTACTTGACACATCTCAGAAGGGAAGATGAGGAGTGAGTTGCAAAGCTCATTGCATGGCTCAGGTCCTTATAAGTTGCCATATTCAATAATAGAGACAAACAATCCCTACAAAAATAACAATACTACTTTAAGAGGCTGTCCTCCTCTACCTGTCAAGAGCCACCTTCCTCTTTAACAGGGTCAGATGCATGGATAGTGGGAGCTGCACACCCATTTCAACACCAAGAACACCGAGTCAGTGCTACTAGCCTGGATAGATTTCTGGACTTCACTAGGCTGATGGTTTTGCAGTGAAGCCAGTGAGGAAAGTTCTGCTGAAGGGTGTTTCCTTGTACAAGTGATGAAAGAAACAGCTTGGGGCAATGACACCATAACCCAGTACAGCTGTTTCTGCAGTAATCATTTGTTCACATTCTAGGATGCATTAAAAGAGCAGCTTGGAGCATTTCTGTTGCTGCTTATCCTCTGACTGGGTTGTTGTTAATGCAACACTCACTCAATGAAGTATTTGGGATGAGGTCCAAAAAAGCACTTAGGTGCCTAAATCCAAGACAGCGATTCACAGCTGCCTAAGGACTTAGGTTCCCCCTTTTGTATGCCCCTTCCCTGTATCTCCTTAAAAACCTGGGCTTCTGCAATGGGTTGACTCCGGGTGCTGCCATCTTGACTGAGCTTGGCCACCAGAGCCTGCCTCCTATGTCTCGGCCGTCCAGCCCTGGAGATGAGGTAGCTGTGTTTGGGATCACTCAGACGCTCTGTGGCTGTGCCCTGAGCTCTGCATTCAGCAACCACAGCTACTCTTGCTCAGACTGTGGCCAATGCTGGTCCTCCCTCTTGGTATAGCCACCATGGAGGAGAGTGGTGCTGACTGACTCTTCACAGCTAGAGAGTCATGAAGAGCACGGCACAAAGGTGACTTCATGCTGATGAGGGAAGAGGCTGCCACTAGCCTGGCTTGAGTATGTTTTCCCCCATGTAGCACTCTCCTTCTGCTCCCTAGCAGGGGTCCAGAATAGAAGTGATTGACATATCCTTCACAGCAGATGGATGATCTCTCTTCCACTGCCCTTGCTACTGATGGCCTGACAAGGAATGCTGAATTCAGGTCTGGCATCTCCTGCATGTGTGGAAGCTGGATGGGTCATGGTATGCCATGCTTAAATCCACTCATACTCCCACCTGTCAATAAATCTTTGTAAGAAAAACTTAAAGGCGTTCCTAACAAGTATAAAATTCCTCCAATAACTTCTACTGTATTGCAGACCATATCTGTCCACGTGCCTCTTTCCTCAAGATAGAGCTCAAAAATGTAACTTCTGTAACTATTTTTAGTTACAGAAATGTGGTGATCAAACTCCAGTGACTTACAGGGAGTGAGAGAGAGCATAGTTGCTCTTCTACTGCAGCTTGTTCACCCTGCTCCTGAAAAAGCAATTACTTCCAAGGAAGCGTGTGCAGCCTGACCATGTTTGGGTGCTCTGACAGACATCTTTTCAACCATGTTCACGTGTCTTGCCAGGAGACCATTAAGCTTTGCCAGGTCTCTCCTCTCATCTGATAAAGCAGTTAGGGCTCCGTGTGACAGACACTTGCAGTTTTCAAATACATGTCTCAGGTAGGGCTCTACATGCGCAAGCTGTTTTCCTCATTAAACCCTTCGGTTACTGCAGTTTACCTAATTCCAAGCTGGACTGTAAAAGGCTTGATCGATGTAACACATTCACTCCTGATGATGTCAGGGAGTCACTATACCCACCTAACAGATGAGCTGAGTTGATAGTCAGAAAATTTAGGATGACGAGCAGGGTTTATCATGTTAAACCAGATGCCATCAGCAGTCTTCAGTTCTGCAAAAATGCTCTAGTTCTTCATAAAGCTATTACTGAGACATGTAAGGAAAACATGAGATCTGAACCACTTCCTGCTCCAGCCTTCTGCCGTTGGCGCCTCTTCCCACAATCAGGAGCAGAGCCCGATGTGGAGGCATGTTTCTGAAATGATTTCAAAGATGAGGTTTGATGTCTTTTCTGCCTACATGTGTCCTCAGCAGGAAAACTGCAGAACAGCAGAAGAGGGAAGATGAGGACTACTGTGGAACAGAAAGTGAATCTCCTGTAGATCTGTCCACGCACGTGTGTCTGGCTGGGCCCCATCCTCCAGCCAGGCTGTGATCCGTATCTCAAAGGGACCATGATTCCTTCTCAAATTATTGCTGCTGGCAGAGCAGCAGAGCTGGCAAGTGAGTTTTCAGGAATGTCTTTATCCTTCATGATCCATATGAAATAGGTCCAAGTAGTAATATTCTTGGAGAGCCAGAATCATAGCTTTTGCAAAGGTTGGGAGCAGCAAAGCACACTATTAATAAAACAGTCACAGTGCTCTTGGTTTTGTTCTTTTTAGAAGATAATTATATGCAGAAGCTTTCTTTTGTCTGGTCAAAGTTTCTGCTGCTTCAAACTTAGAGCTGTCAGAGACAGCTGAGCAAGAGGGCTTCATTCAATGGACAGCAGTATCTGATCCAGCAAGTGCCATCAGTCTGCTTTGGTAAGGTCAGTGGAAGAGTGAAGAGGAGAGTACTCTCCCATCCGCTGTGAACACTATTGCAGTTCAGAGTAGCCCAACAATGGTGTCTTGGCTTAGAGAAAATAAAAGGATTTTTTTGGGGCTATGTACAAGCATATCCATCACTGTATACAATGGTAAAAGCTAGAGTCGCATTAATGGTCATATTCTACTAATACTGACTTATTTTAAGGGGTACCATCAACAGGGAGAAATAAAGGACATACTCTCAAAATAGTGGGAACCAGATACAAAAAAGAAACTGCTCGTAAGTATCTTTTTTTATGCTCAGTCAAATGCTGTGGAAAAAAAAGTGCCTTCTGGCATCATGAACCTGCTTAAGAGGGGAGATTTTGTTCCGATAGTCAATAATTTTCCGTGCACATTTTCAACAGGTAAGTCTCAACAGATACCATTAAGAATCAAAGCCTTGGTGCTCCAGAGGGCAAAGCACCCACCATCTCACCTCATTTGCAATTTAACAGGTTTATCATTTACACTAATGTGTCTCTTTTAAAGGAAATCCCAGTGGAATTAACCAATACTAAATTTCAGGTGCAGGGGGAAAATGTGCAGCAGAGCATATTTATGATAGAGACAGATATTTATGCTTGTGCCTGGCTATGCTGCAGTGGATATTGCTGGAAAGGGCAGCTTTTCTGCAAAGTTCTGTTAGATCCCCTCAGCAGGAAACAATTATCCGTAATACCAATTTCCCGCAGAATTTTGCAAATGCTTCCCTACAGGGATTTCACCTTTCATTGTTTCCCCTGCACAGCACAGAAAATCTGACTGCAGTGATACAAAATCAGATCTGAGTCATATTTTTTTTCTGCCTCTGGCAGCTGAAGGGAATAATATCATTTTTGACTAGAAGGAGATGGGCAAACAGGGTAGGGGCTGGTGACCTGAATCCCAAGAGTACCTCCAGAGGTCCCTCCCCACTGCATCCATTTTGTGGTGTGATGCTCAAAAGGAGAGGGGTAGAGGACGCAGTGGTGGGGTCCCTGCTTTGGGGGCACTCATGCCTTGGCAGCAGCAGGAGTCCTAGCCTAGGCATGCCAGGGCCCCAAAACATTCGTGGAAAGGAGCATTGTTGTAACCTGTGCCTGCCCAGAGGAGTCCCTTGCAATACCTGCCATTACCCCAGGTGTTCTCTGAAGACCATGAAATCCCCATGGCAGTGCCCCTGACTTCTCTTTCAGCTGCGGTGTTGTGATGCTATGAAAAGGATTACAGCCATGGCAACCAGAAGTCACATTTTCAGCAGTTTTCTTCATTTTTCGTCTTTGTCCCTGACCCCTCTTCCAAAGCAAGGTATCTCACTGCACAGCTTCCTGACAGTGTGGGCACAGCCCTGCCTGTGCAAGCAGTCCTAGGCCAAACCCACAGCTCATAGAGGGTTTTGCCTTCTTCTCCCATGTTGGAAACAAACTCTGAGCTCAGCATGGGGTGCTCAGACTCCAAACTGGGCAGGATGTGCCCAGGGAAAGATGATGTGTGGGATTCACTGGGGGGGGAGGGGGGCAAACAGAGCAGGAATCTCTCCTCAAGCAGTTCAGCATATTCAGAACTACTATATAGGAAGATTTCCTTGCATAATCCACTTTGTTCCACCTCTACAGATATTTTCAGAGGATGAAAAAAAACCAAGGACTTTGGCTATGTGGTTAAGAATGCAGGTAGGATGAGCCCGGCATCACAAGACAGTCCATTTTGCTGTCCCCAGAACTGGAAGCCCAGCAGCAGTGGGGCCTGGCCCACTGACTGACAGGTACAAGTAACTAGTTAGATGTTTTAGCTGCACTTCCCAACAAGAGGAGGCTTGTGAGGTTGTGCTGTCTGTCCATCTGCACTGGGCAGCATGTGGCTCTGATGGCCACTGTCACCCAGTCCTGATGGGGGAGGTGTTTCAAGGCCATGAAATCCCCATGGGTTTGGGACATGTGACGAGTTGGGTCTGTCCCCAGCACCATCTGCCCTTTGCCCAGGTGAGTCCTGGCTGCTGGGAGGGCAGTGGGGCACACAAGGCAGTGCTGAGGCAGCTCAAAGGCCGGACTCTGCCGGGACCTCACAGGCCCCCATAAGCCATTCCATCACTATTTGTCCCCATGCATCTCCATCTGTTTATTAACTCCATCCCAGATGACCTGACATTCAGGTAAACCAAATTTGATTTTCTGGCTGAGGGAGCCCTCAGATCTTTACCGTTTCCAAACAGATTTCATCAAGGAAAACACATTGCCCTCTGAAGCCTGATCTGCAATGCCAGCAGCAGAAAGCACTGAGCGTGCCCAGCTGCTGGGTAGAGGAAACTCAGACCTTTGCGAAGCTCTGGCTGAGAAACAGGAAGGAGAAGGAGCACAGGAGCATCCCTGGACTCAGCACTCATCCGGGGGTCTGATCTGGAGTGTCCCATAAAGTCCCGTGTGTGGTCCAGGGCATAGCAGGCATGGGGGGATGCTCACCCCTCTCCAAAATGCAGGTTGCACTAGAGTGATGTTGGTGTTGAGGTCCTGGGGCCACTAAGATGAAATGATTCAGTAAGGCATTCAGGAAAGGCAGGAGGTACCCAGCTTTTGGGGGTACAAAAGAGATGGACAAACGAGATGAAAAAACCCCAAATATAAAGAACACCATTTGATATTTTTTGAATTGTTATGTACTTGGTACCAGAGCTGGACAAAAGACATTCAAATTTCTTAAGGTATTTTCTTTTTCAAAGATTGCAGACTTAATTTACAACTTTTTTAAATACACTGCAGAACACTTGTTCAAAAGCAACATTTTCCTGCAACAATCAACTTTAAAAAAACAGTGACAAAATTTTAGTTTTGGGAAGAACATTTCTAAATCTCAAAAGTCTGAGTAGCTCTGCTCCCCACTGCAGATGCTTTCAGACTTGCCGAAAGCATGTGCATGTGTATATGGAACTGTGATTTTCTCTTCTTTGAGATGTCTTTGTTGTTGGCCTTGAAGCTGCAGAAGAGTTGCCTTGTTTCCAAGCAGAAGTGAATTCAAAGTATGCTGCTATTGTCCAGGAAGTGTGAGTACTAGTCAACTACTGTGGAGGCACACAAACTCACAGCACAGAAATTTAAAGCTATGGAGGAATTCTGCAGGGCTGTTAATATCATTTAATATTCTTTCCTGATCATTCATTTGTATTCATGGTCTTTTTACTTGATAGAATTCTCTGGCAGTCTTTAATAAAAAAAATTCCTTTCCCACTTGAGATCTCAGATGAACAGGGTAAAAATGTAATTTGCATGATAGTCAAGGTCTCCTTCAAAGAAAGGGTAGGATCTGGATAAATTAGCCATAACTTGGCAAGAGTGGGAATATCCATCAAAAGTTTGTCCTCTTAATTCCAGAGTCCAGGTGAACCCAAAGTGTTAGTTTTGTAGAAGCCAGGAGAGGTATAGTCAAAGGGAAGTTTGTCGCTGTGAGCTCTGTGCACCAGAAACCCTTGCTGAAGCAGGCACGGGAGAAATGAGAATAAACACAGTATCTCTCCCAGGCAGGAGGTGAAGTGATGCAGGAGGTGTAGTGTAGGGGGAGGGTGGGGCAGATTGTGATATTTGCAAACAGGTTTGATAGCCACTGAGGGAGGGGGCACATGGAGCTATGTCTGCCTGGGAGAGGGGGAGAAGCCAGTGGGCTTCCCTGGGAGCTGGTGAGCCTCTGCAGGCTGCAGCTCTCCAAGAGAAGATGCACCATCTTGCTCTTTCCTTCACTCTGCTGAAGTCTGGGAAGGGGTTAGTGGCACATTTTTAGAGAATTTCTATTTTTCAGTCTCAGAGTTTAGTTGTTATTTTAATTTGAACATTTTTCATTCAGTTGTAGCATATCTGTGATGTCCCATGACATGCCGCAGCATTTGCAAAAATCAACAACAATCCGAGCCCTTTGTTGACTTGGAGCACTCCTGGTTATTTCTGAGTACCATGGGAGAAGCAGGGATCCTAGCCTTCCTCCACAGCATGTCCTTAAGGAGGATGTAATTACTGAATTGGGTTTTCTGCTGGGCACGCTCTGACTGACAGACTGGGCCAACCCACACTTCTCTCCTTCATTATAGTGGAAGCTTATCTGCCGGCAGTGCCAATAAAAATAAATCATCTGGTTGCCTTATGCTCTGTGTAGATGAAAACAGAGTCATCAATGGTCTTGTGTACTTCTACGCTAAGTTAACGCCCACTGCATTCTTTTTTTAAAATCAAATTTCAGGATTTTGAAGAGGCTACTATGTACTCAAGAGGAAGGGAGGGCCAAGGCTCAGTGTGTGCAAATGATGAGGTTACAATACAATCTTTGTTTGTTTATATAATGGTTTTTCAAATTACGTTTGCGTGTATGAGTATAATGTTCTCATTGACTAGTGCAATGCACAATAGACCACCCACAATTCAGGAGGGTGCTACGAGTTTGTCCCCCTATGAGCAGGCACCATTTAGTTTTTTATCCCCATTCTGTCAGTGTATCTTCAGCCTGGGCTTACTCATTCCTGCTAGATGAGCTGGAATCAGAAGTGGATCACATAATTTTCTGTGGTGGCCTCACATACAGTTAAAAGATGATTTCAAATTGAAAATCCTGAAAACCTGTAGAGTTGAGATCTGCACCACTGATCCAAAATTCAGCTTTGGCATTGCCCACTCATTCAGTGTGGGAGTAAATCAAAATTTATTCCTCTGAAGTCAGAGATTTACATAACTTTCAAGCAGGAATAAGTGAACATACCTCATCTGTCAAGGGGGAACCACCTAGCAGGTTAATTTTTTACAATATACTGGGATCTCAGCTGCTTTGCAGTGGTTTTTTCATCGTCCCTATTACCAGTCCCACTACAGTCATAAAAAAGTAAGTGTAAGCAGCCTGTATTTGGCAGTTTGTGGAGGAATCACTCCCTCTCAGGTTGCATTGAGATAAAATTACATAACTCAAAGCCACCAAAGGCACAACCCCTGGTTGCATTTCCATCTGGAACATACGTTCTTCCCCCTTCCCCCAGCGCTTGTAGAGGAGATGCTTGGACAGGTTGTTATTTATGTCAGCACGAACTGGTGGTACCAGGCATGTCTCTGCAGTGGTGAAGGAAAGTATTAGCACCAGCATCGTTGTGCAGCATGTGTATGTGATGAGATAATAGACATCTGGCACTGAGTGGCTACTGGAGCTCTGTAAATCCATTGGTGTGTAGTTTTGTGCAGAAAGCTACCTCCAGCACAGTATATGACTGTATAGTCTGGAAGCATAAACTGAAGATTTTGTTGGTCCTTACAAAGCACTGAGCTGTGTAACACTGCTTTTAGATCCCCAGCTTAGCACTTGTGCCCAGACGCCCTCAAGGATGTTGTTGCCTGAAGAGGGAGACAGGGAACTCTCAGGTGTCTATGGACTTGCTTTGAAATCCCTAAGATTTGCTTTGCTTTGCTTTGTCATATCCCAATATTTTAGCTGGACCAAGAAGCTCAGCATCTGCCCTTGTGCTGTATGTCTCCCACCCAAGACCCTGCACATGATGTGTGCTGCCTGCACAAGTCTTCCTGCAGGAGAGCCCACAACCACACCCCAGACATCACCACCCCATCTCACATCACTGCCAGCAACCCACTGTCCAGGATGCTGGATGTGCTCACTGCTTTCTGGGCCTGACCAGATGCGAATGCCACATCTCCCACTTCTGGGACAGGAGAGATGAGTGTTCAGGTCCTGTTCCAGGTGCAGGCTGTGCATTGCATCCAACTTCTGTTTAGGATAAGCCCCCTAAAACCCTGCATTATTAACTCAAGGTTAACATATAGTTATTCCAAATCAATAAGATTACAAATTCCTTTAATATTCACCACCACTGATAAGTCCAGGAGTAGGCGAATCCTCTGCAGGACATAGAACATGTTTGATTCTGTGATGGGTCACTGCCAGCTCAAAATCCCTTGGGATGGGTGTGGGACCAAATTCAACTCTGTTGCACTGCCCTACAGCTAAACTGACTTCAGTTTGCATCCCCATGGCTTTATGTGGTAAATTGGTGGGATATTTGATCTCTAGTACCAAGAATAGGAATGAAGTGTCTGATTCCAGTGCATGATATTCTGCAAATATCTATTGGAGTAGCCAGGTCTGAGTAAAAAAAAGAAATCAAATAGAGGGATGTGGAAAAATCTCTTTATGCCTATAAAAGGATCACTTCAAAACCACAGGATTTTGTATAGGAACCTTTTTCCTTAAATAGTAGAAACAGTCACAGGGTGCATTCCATCAGCGTAAAAAATGGGGGTTAGAGGAGAGCCGCTGTGTGCAGCAGCGGTTTCCTCTCCTTCCTTCTCTTCCTTTCCTCCGCCTGCCACATGTGTAACATGTTTCTGTCTTATCTACAGAAACTGTGCTTGTAGAATACATATCAACAGTATAATTGCAATATATATATATTTATACACATAGGTATAATCAAAGCCATACACATATATATGTATGTGCTGTGTAGTTAAAGAGGAACTGCATGGTGGGATTCTTCTGCATTCTTCAGGAAACACCCTTCTGTTGCATTTTCCCACCTAGGTGAACAAAACTTGGCAGTGAATTTTGTTGGGTGTCTAAAATACCAGAGCAGGCTCCTACTGCGGGCTCACATGTGCAGCCTCCTACTGCCACCACTGGCCAGAGGCAGGGGAATAAAACCCAGAGCTCTTCAGCAGTGGGCCAAATCCTGCCACAGAAACCCAGCTGACATCATGGGGATTAGATGAGTGGCTAATGGAGACAGCAGGATTTGTGTCAATCTTTTACTTTGGATGCAAAGCCGAGTCCCCTGGTGGTCAGTGTGGGGTGGCTGGGGCTGCAGAGGGACCAGGTCTCCTCGAGGGTGAGTAGCCTTGGAGGGTGGCACTGGGCTTTGGGGTGCCCTGTATGTGTTGCCATGGGAAGGAGCAGGAATGTGGGAATGACTCTCCCAGGGCATGGGGCACAGGTGCATCTTGGGACAAAGGTCCTGTCACTGTACTTTCTAGCTCAGGAATCCCAGGCCAGCAGAGAACAGGAAGGGAGAGATTTCTGTGAATTGCAGGTTCATTGGCCCTTTTGAACAGGTTTGTCTGAGGGTGGGTTGGGGAAAGGAGTCAGAAGGTTTCCATCTTCAAACTGTAGCTAGACTAAGTCGAGACTGACACCTTTCCTGGGGGCTGTTTAGAAACCAGGGTGGTGTTTTTAGTACTTTATAAGAAGAGTCTTGTGTTCACATTACTGTGATGAAAATGTCATGCAAACAGACCCCAGGGACTCTGGCTGACTCCAGTTCATCCTTCCACCACATGCCTAGGTCAGTCCTTACAGATGTCTGGATAACCTGTTCTTAAAAATCCTTAATAACAGAACCTCCACAGTTTCACGAGACAAAGTATGTCAGTGTTTTACTACACTTACTATTAGGAACATTTCTTAAATCTGTCTTAAATTTTTCTAAACTCCCTCCCAGCCAGACCCAGTACAGACTCTTACTGAAAATTTAACATGTGGCTGATATCTACGGCAGAGACAGAGGACAGTTTATTTATTTTCTTGTCGCTCAGCTTGTGAGCTTATGTGTTTGAAAGCAATTTTTTCTCCCTTTGGACATCTCTCTTTTAAAGAAACTCATTTTCTTTAGCCTACCTTCCCACTCATACCTGTATAAACCTCTCTTGAGGAATAACATCTCTATCCATAAAAAAATCTTTAGGTGCAGTGTCACACTAGAAAGAGGAGCTGAACTGAGGGAAGGGAGATGTCTTACGTACTGCATTTCTATTTATGTACTCCAAAATGGTGTTTGGGTTTTTTTGTTTTCAACAGTATGACATTATAGGTACTCAGGTAGCCCATGACCCATCACAATCTGCAGGCCCTTGGAGCCGACCAGCAGCCCAGGGCAGTCAGCCCCAGCCTGGCTCAGGGACACGGGGGAGAGGTGTGAATTCATCCCTCCCAAACTGCATCTTTGGGATTTTCAATCCTTATCTCCATTTTGTCGTTCCTGCAGCCTACAGCCAGCATAAGACCTGCCATAGTTGAAACAAGCTCATTGTTTCATTTTCCCCTTGCCCAAGCTGTCACTGAAGATGTTGGTTACTTCTGTTGTTAGTTCTGGGATGAAGGGAGACCCCCAGGGTCCATTCTAGGCACTTCCTTAAGTCAAACTAGGAAGTACTGATACCTTTCACATACGGCTTTGAAATGGCTTTACCCTTCCCATAACAGTTTCACTGCAACCCCACTTCTGCTGCTTGTTTGGGAAAGGGCTGACACTGCCGGAGTTGGTGGAAACCAGGAGGAAAGGATTCTAGGGTGAGAGTGCACCCACTCCCTCCTGCTCCATGTAGTGGTCTAGAAAAAAACTCCTGAACATTTTTTAATGTGACCTGGCAGGAGACCAGGGTAAATGGCATGTTCTTTTTCCAGTGCTTTGGCCCAAAATGTGTGTTTCAGAGGCTTAAAAGAACAGTCAGTCAATTAAATGTGATAAACGAGGCCATTTGTCACCAGCATTTTCATTTTTCTTTTAAAGTATAAAACGAGATAATGAGCAGGGCTTGAAGAAATCCTTTGTGGTGTTGGAAGCCAAGGTCACATGATATACAGAACGGATTTTCTGCCTCTCCCGTCATGAGAATGCGATCTGACAATACTCCCCCTCATGACACAGAAATCAGAGACAATGTTAAGGGGGGGGGAGAAAAATCACTAATGCTTGAAAAAACAGTGACACGTTGCAATGAAGATGGCAAAAGAAATGCACTTAGTTAAGGGCAAATCTACCCCCACTGCAAACTTCCTGTTGTAGGTGCTGGTCAATAGGAACAGTAGCACAGAGACAGCTCCATAGTACCTTCATCTTATAACAAAGCCTAAAGCCTTATCACCCTGGTTTCTAAACAGTCCCCAGGAAAGGTGTCAGTCTTGACTTAGCCTAGCTACAGTTTGAAGATGGAAACCTTCTGACTCCTTTCCCCAACCCTCCCTCAGAGTTACCAACACATCACCTATTCAGAAAGAAGACAGCAGAGTATGTATCCAGTGATTGATGGAAAAGATGGTTCACCCCTTGTCCCAGTATGGGGGAAGGGACACAACTACAATGGGCTGTGTGAGCTGTGGGGTCCTGCACAGTACGGGAGTCCTGAGGCTTTGAGGCTCCAGATGGTGGGAGGCTATTCCTCCTGGAATGTCCACAGGTACTTCCAGCATACTGAGACAGGTACTGTGTCACAGGTACTGAGACACCCCGTTCAGTGACAGCCACGTAAGCAATGCCGTTCAGGTATGTAGCCCATAAGAGCTGTGGCACTTATGGTGGTGTGGTATCTGCATTAGTGCAGGTTAGTATTCGTGGCTGGAGGCTAGAGCTGGATATGGACCCAGAGCTGGAGTTTTTTCAGCTCTTTTTTGAAAAATAGCACCTTTCTTTCTGGCAGATTCCCAGAATGTTTCCTTCTGCATACAGTTCTTTTCTACTTTTCTATCGTGTATCTAGGAATTGGGAAACATTTACTCCAACGTGTGAACCCTCTCTGCACCTATGGGACATGAACATATTGATGGCATTTTGCACTGGCCTCTGTACCACCAGGCCAGTGTTACTTCTACAGCCTTTTCCCATCTCCCCTCTGCATCTACACACTTGTGCTACCACAGTAAAAAATTATTCTTTTTTGGTTTTGGGGAGGTTTTAAACTTGTTTTCTCAATCAGTCGTCAGTTTATCCTGAATACGTTGAGGCATGCCAGTAAATATGGTTGTGCACAAACAGGAACAGATATTTAAGGAGCTGAGAACCACTGACAGTTGGTCTCTACAACCTATGTTTTATTTATGTCTGTACTGTGTTGTCTTGGCAGCATTTCATTTAGTCCTGGGATGAAAACCCTGTCTTTTTGCAAACATGGACAGCCTCACACATGCCTCTGACATTAAATAAGTGATACAAACACTGCAAGGAAACATATCTTTTAAGACAACTACCCAGATGCACCAGCAACAGGAGGTGTTGAAGTAACTTGAAAGACTAAGAATTAAAATCTTATTAAAGAAAATGCAGGACGGGAGGTACCAGTCAGGTACCAAGGGAATAAATGCCAAGCATGCAGTTGAGCCAATGACTCAGCACCACGTTAACTTCAAGTCTGTGAGTCTTCAGCTGATGGTGAATTTTGTGCCTGGTCTTCAGTGGGGCCCTGTGCAGAGGAGCGCCCTCCTCAGCACCTCAGCGACTCAACAGCAGTAGCCTACAGCCACCTTCACCTATGTGAATGTTTCCAATACTTGTAGTGGCTGCCACAGTTGGACTCAATGATCTTTGGGGGGACCTTCCAACTCAGGATATTCTAGGATTCTATGATTCGCATTAGTGAGGTCTGTGCCTGAGGGATTTTTCAGATGAGGTATCAAACAACATGACTAGATCCTCTGCTGTATTAAACTGCTGGTAAGAGCAGTCTGTCTGTTCCTACCCCCAACTGGAAGCAGGCTCAGCCTCAGTTCATGAGTTGCCCTGGTTGTGGCTTGTTGAAAGGGTAGGATAATCCTGCTGAAGCCCTTGGTGGGCTGCCCGTTTCCTCTCCTTCCAACTCGCTTGCTTCCAAAACAAATTCCTATTGCAAAGACTCAGGTCCTTTCAACTCTGCATTCCTGCCTGTAACACGATCCCTTTGAAAAGGAGATGAACTGGTACAACTCAGTGAACTTGAAAAGAAAAAGATCCCAAATAATTGTTGGAAATGATTGGAAACAAATATCTCATAAAACAACATATTTCCAAGTGTTTCCAAAGCAGTTAGCTGTGCAATGGTCTATTTTCAAAAGCATGGAGACTTATCACAGTCAGGTAATGGAAGTATGGGAGTCAATGCAAACACTATTCCCTTTCTCATGCCCAAAGCCCGTGGGATGGCTGCCTGAAACAAGATGTTGTGTGAAGGTGCTGCCAGGATCCATTTCACCAATAGACTGGGACCCACCCCAGCAGCCTCTAGCTATGGCCCAAGGAATGAATGCTGGATCATTTCTGAAGGAGAAACTTGCTGGCATTCACTTTGTTTGGGTTAAGAGAGAAGGACATGGAGAAGGAGGGGGAGGGTCTGACTCCCTCAAGTTCAAATTTACAGCTTCAAGCAGGCAGTTCCTTTGCAAACACTTTCCATTGTTTTCTTCCTCCTGTTATCTCTACAGAAGGTTGAGCATCTTTAAAACTGCATTAGCCTCCCTTAGGGAGGCTTGTTTTCAGATCCCTTCTCAACCTGATTTGGAGCAGGGACATCAAAGGCAAGGCAAATCTGGTCTCCTGTTAACTTGGATCCATTTGGAGCTGGTCTGGGCAGTTCGAGCTTGCCATGATGTTCACAGTCTTTCGAAATATTTACTTATATGACTGACAAGGGAGCTATTTCATAAGTTATGATGTCTCCAGTTTTGTGTAAACAATTTACAGTGCTGTGATTGATGCTGAATGCTGTTTGGAGAGAGGCAAGACTGATTGTATATACTAGGCTTTGGTTTGGAGAGTTCAGGCCCAGGACTGGACAGTATTCTACCTAATAAATAACAACAGTGCTGTTTCAGTGCTCACAAAGCCACACAAACATGGCTGAATTAAAGCAATGCTTCTTTGAGCAGACCTTTTGGCCATGCAAACATCTGAGACCCCTGCAGAGGTGCCTGGTACAGTGGTCGCAGTTCCCAATTCTGCTTTTGACCCATGCCCAGGCTGTCCACAACTCTCCAGCACTTACTGGGCAGAAGGAAACAGCTGGTTTTGTAGGTAGGACAGCCAGCACAAATGTGGAGCATCACACTTCAAGCTCCCTCTCCAAATCTAGGAGGATGGAGGTTGGGAAGTGAGTATCACCATGTCAAGGAGGCAGCTCCAGTCCTTACAACAGTACAGTGAAAGGAGTGGGCTTGCTTCTTCTGGCACAGCTTCAGGTCATGGTACATGAGTGGTTTCCTCAGTCTTGCATTTTTCAGTGCCTTACTGCAGGTCTCCAGGGGCTTCCATAAGGAGGTGGGACTTCTGCTGCAGTGCTTTGAGTCACACCACCGAAGTCCCTCTTCTGGGTGAATACTTTCCATTACAGCTGTGTATGATCATGAGAGAAGCCTAATCCATGGCGAAAGAAGTATTCCCACCTCCAGTGGCATGACACAGGAGTATGATTGCCGTGGCTTATAGGTGCCTGCAGCCCAGCTGATGAAAAATAGCTGTAGACAAGCATAAGCCCGCATGAGATGCCAAAGCAGAAAAGAGAGGGTATAGACTAGTGTCAACTGAGAGGAAGTCAGAGTTTTTCATTCAGATCAAATTGCAAACAAGTTGTTTCAGTTCTGAACCATCAAAATGTTTTGCTTCTGGAATTAAGTGAACTGGACATGTCTGAAACAACAGTTGTAGGACTATGTAGTTCCCTCAAATTTTCTGCAATCTGACTTTCTGACCTGATTGTGAACAAAGGTATGACTTCCAGAAGTTCCCATGAAACGGAAATGCCGGGACCAGTAGCTATGCAAGGCAGAAGTTTGGAAGGAGAGGATGAAAGACCCCTTTCTTGCTACTAAGTAGCTGTTCAGATTGACTGGTACAGACAAGAAATTAAAAAAACCCCTCACTTTATTCTGGAAATCCTCTTTCAGATACATTCACTCCAGATGCTGCGAATAAAGAATGGGAGGAAATTAAAAGGAGGGAATTGACCCTAACACTGACACAAGATGGCTGGTTGGATGCGAGCTGGATAAAGGCTTTATATACCCATGCAGAGAAAAATGTGCTTCCTCTGAACAGAGCAAAGTAATGAAGCATTGGTTTGAAATTATTGAACTGTGATACTTCATCCATGTTTCTGACGGTGGCCTTGTCTAATGGAGAGAAAAGTACAAGGAGGTCTTTCCAGTTCAGACTGGAAAAAGGAAAATTGTGTCTGAGGCAAACATTCCACATATTGCATTCACTGTGGGAGGAAAGTAATACTCAATGTCCTCCTGATGTTCAAAACTGTTTCTGCAATCACCTTCAGCCACCAGAAAAGGCTGATTATCTCCCAGTTTCACCAGTACCATTCACTCTCAAAAGGCTGTATCTTTTCATTTAGTCTGTTGAAATCTGCACTCAGAACAAGAAAGGTCTGAAGCAAAATGCAGCCTGCCTCTTCCTCGCAAGGGACCAGCCGAAGAGTGATGCACTTAGCAAAGCAAGCACAGATTTAGGGGGGACCTAAGGGACTGATGGCATTGCCCTTGGTCTCCTTGGAGATATGCCTTGATGTAATTAATAATAAAAAATGGGGACAAGAATAAAAATGATTCAGAGAAGCTTTGGTACTTCTCCCCAGTTTAGCTCCTGTGACTAAACCCACACAGAGCCTAGAATGAGGAGATGAGCCTATTATAGCTAAATAGCAGCATAATGAATTATCTTCTTTGCACTTGCTTTTGCTAATGAGTAATCCAGTTTCTACCCAAACCCATGTTGGCTATGAAGATTTTGCCAGTAAAGATTAATCAAGATGCTGGAAGAATGTGGAATTAGAAATGCAGAAGAAGGACCGTAGCTCTCCACCATTTGCTCTTAAACATTGATAATCTGGGGCAAACTTTCTAATAGATAACATTAATACAACCAACACTTTGGTGAAAGTCCACCTTTAGCTAAAACTAAATACAAAAAAATGGTCTGCTTAGTGAAGAGTTTGAATCCTCTCTTTTATGTACAATATAAAAATATATTTATTTTGGGTGATGAGTCCTTCTTAGATTTGCAGACTCCAATTGAATAGTGTAGAGCATGTTGTGTGTTTTATGTGTCTTTAGGGTCTTTTGCTCAGAAAATTCCCAGAACTGCAGGCTATGAAGTTATAATTTAAATGATATTGAAAGGTATCAGCAGCCTCAGCTTTCCCTCACTTCCCCAGCTCTTGCAAGCCACAGAGGGTTGGCATCACTGCGTTTCCAGCCTCAGCTGTTGTGTGTGGGTACCAGTAGGAAGAGATGGCTCTCAGAGCACCTGAAAAGAAGTATCTGTGTCTGAAAGAAGCCTATTCCTGAAAGTTAAAGGGTTGTTGAATTCACGGGACAGAAACAATATGACTGCTGAAACTCTGCCCTATGATTCTGGGAGCTGCTGGCATGATTTGAGGGCTGGGTTCCTCAGTCCTGTGGAGCAGGCAATGGCTTTCTGATCTGTAGCCCTGACAGAAGGAGGTGCTGGCCCACAGCACAGTGAGCAGGCAGAAAAGCAGTACAAATAAATTTTTAGAAAAGCATTTGGGGTCAATCTTGTAGAGCAATTTCTAAAGAGCTCAAGGGATGTTATTGTTTAAATAAATATTTAAGGGAGATTCCTCTCAGTTTAAACACAGTGAGCTGTAGCATGTGCAAAGCAGCAGTGTTTGATTACGCATATGCAAGAGGCCAAAACAATCCATTACAAGGGAAGGTGTCAGAGGAGGAGAATACAATTTCCTTTGATTCTCTTTCTCTTGACAACACCATTTCTGCCTAGTGCCCAGGTGCAGCAGGGATGCAAACCCTGGCAGTCCCAGCACTGGATGTGCTGTGTAAGTAAGCCATTCTGCATTTTGTCTGATGAGATGGCTGGGGATGGAAGTGCAGGTTTAGCTCCGCAGGTTGCTGCAACCCAACATGCAGCAGTAGGACTGTGTGCCTAAGGAAAAGGGGAAAAAGGTGGGTATGGCTGGTCATGCATGACCCATCACATGTGTTGGACAGTCTTTGATGGACATACAATCACAGCCTTGGTGCTAGAGGGCTGCTCATTACAACAGAGGTTCACTTTAAAATCCTGCTTGATTTGGTTGAGGCTCGCAGATGGCAACTCAGATGAGTTTATTGTGTGTGGTGGCTACAGACTTGGAGTCACCTTGTGCCATGAGTTTGGTACAGCCAAAGCTTAGCACCATGCACTGTCAGAGGTGGGATACAAGGAGGTGCTTCTTGCCCTTCAGGTAGACAATGCCAAGGGTGTGAACA
Organism: Pipra filicauda; assembly: GCF_003945595.2. NCBI lineage: Eukaryota > Metazoa > Chordata > Aves > Passeriformes > Pipridae > Pipra > Pipra filicauda. The sequence continues at coordinate 3,685,487 of NW_024104310.1, forward strand.
GCCATCCGGTAGTAGCAGAAGAGAAAACAAAAGAAATTCACTGCTGAGGGGCAAGACATCTAAACAAAAGTGAAAGCATGCTCAAAGACCACAAGCAGCTAAAAACCCTCAGTGAGCTTGAGCTTATTAGGAATCGCTGTATGTCATAAGTCTCTTACATAGACTTGGATGATGGGATTCACAACAGTGTTATAAATGAATTGATTAAAAGGGACTTAAGGCAATTCACAACACTTGTCTCAGTGTGGCAAACCTGAGGAGTTTCCCAAATAGTTTTCAGCAGTGTAAAAGGCTGAAATGTTCATCCTCCTCACCCTGTGCTAGCCTTTTTTTCTTTTGTGAAAAAGGTAAGGCCTTTGCCTTATCAGAAGTGAGTTTTTCTTCCCTGATATGATTGCATATTCAATCCCCTTCTGCATTTGAGTTGAAAAACAACAGAGCACCAAAAAAAGCACATTTTCCAAAGTGTCCCTGAAATCGAAGGATTCTGTAAAGATCATGCAACCCAGGTGATGTGTATTTCGTGGATGCATCTGAAGATATGGCAGATCCCCTGTGTGAAGTAGGACCATCCAGGGTGCAGATGAGGAGGATGTAGCTCTTTCAGATCTGTGTGAGAAACTTTATGCACAGACCTGTCTGCTTCATTCATCTCATCAAAGTTGTAACAGCAACATCCTCCTGGATTTATTAGTTTTGTGACGACTTCCACAGTGACATCCCCCCATAAGCATCTCTGGTCCTTTGACTGTCAGTCTCCACTCCACCCATCTGCATTCCTCCAGCATCAAAGGTTATGGGTATCCATTTTCTTCCATGACACTTGGAGCAGAAGCCCATAAGTATCCACCACTCCTTTTCATTTTCTGTTTCAGTTCCCCTGCAAATCCCTGCTTAAAACTCCTGTTTGTGACATCCTTGACAAAGGCAAGGCTGCTGGTGTGAAGCAAGTACTGCCTAACACGCTGGCCAGCACTGTCTCACAGCTTTTTAGAACTCCTTCCTCTCCCAGTAGCTGTCTGTAGGCAGCTCTGGTCTTCTCACATTGTCAGCTCCTGTTCTTCTGGTCTTTGTTTTTACGCAGTCTTGCAGAGCTGAGTCCTGGTGTGTGCATGGGGCTCCAGGATAATGAAACTTAACTGCCTGTCTCTGTGGAAGGAGAGGCTGTTCAGGATGCTCCACAGTCTATAGTCATACAAGAAGTGAAGGAAATCACCTTTCTTTGACACTCCAGCAGCAGCGGAAACAAGCAGACTGCAGATCCCTACCTTCCGATGTGGAAATCACGTCAAGAGGCACAATGAACACTGAGATTTCACCATCTGTCCCCAAATGTTGCATATGCATTGCATATAAAAATAGGCTATAAGAGTACAGTTATGACTGAAAAATCCATGAGGGAAGAGATGCCAGAATTAGGCCTCCTTTGTGCTATCTATTATGATACGCTTATTACATGATCACACAGTGTTTTGTCAGAGGTCTCAACTTTATCCCATGGTACAGCATGGACTGTCTTCACTGGCAATGTTATTTAGAATTACTTTTTTTTCCTTAGAGTTCAGTGTGGTCCTAGGCTTTATTTTCTTCCCAAGTCCTCCTCTTAGTAAGAATTACTGATTTTCCCAACATTTGGGAATTACAATGACACATCTCCCTATAATATCTGGACGCTCTGGTACCTCCATTAAGGGTGTGGTGGTTCTTTAGCCACTTGAACAAGATGGAAACAGAGACAGGCATGTAAGCAAATATCTTGGTTGCACCAAGCATCAGTTTATCAGGGCTCTGCCTTGGTCACTCATCCCAGCTGTCCCCCACCACAGTGCTGGACCTTCCCTGCAGCAAGACCCATGCCCACATCCACCCTTGCAGGCTTCATGAGTCCTACAGGCCAGTGCTTCAAGGTCATGAGCTGAGACTGAGGGATGACCAACAGACATAGCTGGGGCTGGGGCTGTGCAAAAGTGTTCAGCATCAGGCACACTGAACTTGCTCGAGGCAGAGCTTCCATCAGCTCCAATCATGGAAGTGGACATTTGGTAGCAGGGTCTTATGGCACTTGCAGATGCGTGGGCACACCGTGTAGCTACTGACTGCAGACTGGGGAGAGCCTCAGCAAGACCTGGCACAGAAGACCCTGCAGGGAGAGCAGGACTGAAGCCAATTCTGAGAGGTAACACTCATAGTCCGAAAAAGGGACCATGGATAGAGCAGCTCAGGTTTCATGTTGAGCTCTGGCAGTGTCCAGACTCTCCCTATGGTTCACATCTTGACAACACACCTTCCTGCCCTGCTCCCAAGTCCCCTGACTCCTCACTTGTACTATGTGAAGTACCATCCCAGTCCCATGTGACCCCATCCCAGTCCCATGCAATCCTTCAGCTTTAGCAACCCAGTACCAGATGTTTGCTTAGCTCAGTGTCCCCAGAGTCCCTGTCTGCCTCCTGGCTGTGCCAGGAAAGAATCAGAGTGTATTGTTCCCTGCCTGCCTTTGCATTGACCAACACCTCTACCCTGAGCAGCATTACATGGACAGCCCATCTTCATCCTGCTTCTAGAGCTGGGGATAATTCTTGGACTGCAGAGAGGGGACACAGGTAGCCTGATCCCTGCAGATCTGTGGGGAAGCAGCAGGATCAGCAGAAACTTGGTAGCACTGACTGCTTGCACAGGAGCACTGGGGTCAGCGCTGGGCTGAGCTTGCTCATGTGAGAAGGAATCTCAGTGGATTTTGACTACTCAGCCCTAGCACGTCCCTAATAAGTTGCTATTTTTTCCCTTCAAAGGCTATCACTAAGCCAAATTGGAGGAGATTTGCAAAGTTAAAAAAAAAATCACATTCCTAAGACAGAGCTGCCAAATTTCAGATCTTAGCTCCGAAGCGCAGAGGGATAAGAACTATCCAAGGAAAGAATCATCAGGTTCCCCCCTCCCGTTTCTTCCTTTCATTTTTTTCAAGTTGGACAACAATTCCTTTTTCCCTGTGCTCATTCTTGGAATGGACAAAATTGGCTGGACAGTTTTGGCTGAAATTTTCCAGAAAAGAACTTAGCCCAAGGCAGACAATCAAGTTGGAAGAACTCAGCCTAAACTGTTCAAGTCTGACAAAGTTATAAGCAGCAGCAAAGGCGGTCTTATAGCAGGACAGATATGAGTAACCTTTATCACAGGAGCCGCGTGCGATCCCACTGCTGACGCATTCGGAGTTATAATAGCTGATGATGCTGTTCCATTCAGGTGCATCTGATCACGATTCAGATATGTCACCAGTAAAAAACTGTTAACTCAATCATCCCACTGAGTCTTCCCACACCCCTTCCTACTCAAGCAGCTCTTCCCAACTAGCAACCGATCCTTCGAAAAACCACAGTTCCCTCGCCTCCAGTATTTGCGAGCAGGATATGTCAGCTTCAGCTTCTTGGATAGAGGCAGCTGATGCTAAAATGAGATTGCTCTCTGAACTAATGTATTCAAAATTAATAAAAGAAATAAAGTAACACAGTCCTCTGGCATGTTCCCATGCATATTTTCCATAAAAGTTAGTTTTTCCACAAGAACAAGTTGTGAGTTTGTAGGGGTTTTGCACTGAATCTTGGTATGGAGCTTAGAATTCTTGGCACTGCTTGGGACGTTAAAATGACATCAGCTCCACTTTCTATGTTGGAATTTTATAGTTCCTGCCTGACCGCATTTCTTTGTTCTGCACATATTCTCTCTCCTCCGAGCTGCCTCTCTGCCACAGCGTGCTCTTACATGAGTGTTGGGAAAAGCAGAGTGTTTGTATTCCTTGTAGCCCTGCTTGTCCCTCCCTGTGCCGGGCACCCAAGTGATAAAGCTGCATTTCTCCCTTCAGGACAAAGCAGCACTGTTGGCTCAAGGGACGAGGGCACCTTTGCCAGCCGGAAGGCTTCCCCTCAGTGTGGCAGCTCTGTGCTGTGAGGGACCTGGTGTGCTAAGCAGAGTCCTCTTTTCTCTGGCTGAGCAGAGGAGTGGAGTGCCTGCTGCCAGGTGACATGGCTGTGGGACAGCAGGGGCTAGTGGGAGGACAGTGATTGCAGACAGGACAATGTGAAACCATCCTGTCTCACTCAAGGAAGGGTGAAGGGAGCTGAAAGTAGGGGAAGAGGAAAGGGAGCATCTCTGGGTGGGAAACAAGGCTTTCTCTAGCCCTGGAAAGGTAACACCTGGAGCAGTGTTTGTTCAGTGCCTCAGTTCTCCTCCCGCCACTGTGCCCACACTGCCCCATGCCTTGGGGCAAGGAGGGGCAGCATTTTTTTAAATCAAGCAAAAATCTGAGTAATGGTGTTTCCATATTACCCAGCAGCTCGACCTGCTCTGTTTGAACACTGTGGTGCAGGAGGACTGATTTGGTACTTGGGATCCCCTGTGAGCCACAGCACAGGGCTGGGAGAGTTAACAGACTCTGGCACTGGGAGTACAGTTCCACAGGCATTAGCACAGACATCACGCTTGTTTCCTGGATTTCAAATAAAATAAGGATTCAAGGAAAAGATGATGCTTTTCTACATCCCCTATGACTTGGAAAGCAATAAGAGCAAATAAAGGCAGTTAATTATCTGGCACACCGCATCCAAACATTTCTGAAAGCACGGTTCTGCTGTTACTGTACGAGTCACGCTGGAGCAGCATTAGCATACACTCTGTAAACAGACTCAGTGCCATCCTCCAGCACAGCCTCAGCCTCCCAAAAGGGATTAGAGCAGCTGGACAAACCGAGGAGGGACTATACCTGGCAGTTAACAAAATGCCAGTTTTGCTTTAGTCTGGCTTGATTGCAATAGCACCTGGATTTGCTATTTCCTATGTTGCCTACATGCTCAGCCTCTCTAATGTGTGAGGAAAAATCACTGCTCTTTGCTTCTCTGTGCAAGATTTATCATTTCATCACTTCACTGTTATGTGGAAATAGCCAGACCAAAAGAACAGTTAAAGGTTGTGAAGCCATTTGCCAAACACTTCTTGCTTTATAACAGCAACATTTTTACAATTGCATTTGCAACAGCATTTTTGCAATCACATTTATAAGCTCCTTTACAAGCACATGCAACCATATACAGAATGATGAAAATCTTTACCTTGCTTGCCCAGAGGAGAGAGCCTGGTTTCCTTTCATGGATCAGAAGTAGGGTGAAAAACAAACCCAAAAAAGTCCCTTGAACAGACTCATCTGCTGAGAGTTGTTTAAATCCCAAGCCTGCTCCTGCTAGCAGCTCTAAGTTTGTGCTCTGAATAGAGGCTGTGTTATTTTAACCACAGGATTTCTAGTCATGGGGGAGGAGAGATGGATTAGGTACGTTTGCAATCTAATGCTTCACATTTACCTCAACAGAAATGAACTACTTTTAGCCTGATGTAAATAAGTACTGCTAAGATATAAATTTCAAGAGCCCACTAACCAATTATGCTTAAACTAACATGCTAAATAACTGTGGAAAATTCCAGAGGAATAAGATAACATACTTTTGTGTTCTTTCCTAAATAAAAGGCATGTGTGGAATTTCATGCTAGATACTGTGACAACTGAGGGGCAGCAGATGAACTGCACAAACTAACCTATGCAAGGTGCTATACCTCATAAAACAGTATTCCTAACACCTGTTAGCCTGGATTTCATCAGGCATCCCAGCAATATGGGTTTCCATGGCTTGTAAAAAGCACAAATATGAAGGATTTGAATATAATATTTCAAAAGAGCAAATAAAACTCTCTAAGTTAATAATCCAAGACTTTAAAAGGTCACGGGGTCTGTAGTTCTGTGGGAGCACAAACTTCAGTCCACTGAACAAGTGCCACCTCCAACAGTGATGTAAGCTGGATACCCTCCCTGCAGCTCACGGATTGATGTGGACAGTGTTAAATGCAGGCAAAATATTGTGCCTAGCACATTCGTTTGTGTTTTTGTTGTTTAATCCAGCTCAAACTCTGCCTTCCTTTCCTCGTTTATGACATTCGGTGCCACAGCTGATGTGGTTGCAAAGCACAGCTATAGCCCAGGTTTCCACAGCCACCTCACAGCTGATGGGAAAGAGATCCCTTTACTTTCTGAGAGGTCTGATTTGTAAATAAAACTAATTCTTAAACTTTGGGCTAAACTAAGAAAAAAAAATTGAATGCAAAGTACTGGAGGCTAGGGGACAAATTCCAATTTGTCTTTGATAGCAGAGGCTTCAGGAACACAAGTTTAATTCCATTTTGGATAAAACCTGGATCTATAAATAACATTATCTTACACTTACATAACACTCTTCATCCCAAAGCGCTCCCGAGTGCTTTGCAGATGTAATCATCCTTTCTGAAAAACGCGGGCAGAGCTCCCGCCCTGGAGGGGCGGATCGGGGCGGATCGAGGGCCGTGCTGGGCAGGAGGAAGTCAGCAGAGTATCCCGTGGCAGTTTGGCCAGCTCCTGTCCCTCGGCAGGAGCTGACAGCTGGCTGGGGCATCACAGCCATTGCTCTGCTCCTGGGGTGCCGGCCAGGAGCACGGGGAGGCAGCTTGTTGGGTCACCCAGGTATGGCTGAGACAGCTCACTCTGGTGTACAGGTCTGGTGTCTTTAACAACCGGCAGCGGTTCAGAGTCTGTCACCCAGTTCAGCCTGCAGGTTCCTTAAGTTGACTGGGGCATCTCCAGAGATGTTAGCCTGCTTCCCAGCGCTCAGACTGAGCTCTCTAAGCTCCCCACAATGCCTGGCTCAGCCTAGCTCACCTAAACTTGGGCGTATGGGTTTTTGTCGGGTAGGCAATAGGTAACCTATTGTGGTTTAACCCCATCCCAAGAGCAAGTACCAAGCAGTTGCTCACTCCCTCTCCCCAGCCTCCCCAGTGGGAGGGGGAGGAGAACTGAAAAAAGGCAAAACCTGTGGATTGAGATAAGACCAGTTTAATAATTTAAATAAAGTCTACAACAACAGCAATGACGATGATGATAGGAAAAATGCACAATACAATTGCTCACCACCCAGTGACCAGTGCCTAGCCTGGTCCTGAGCAGCCTGGCTCCTCCCAGCCGACTCTCCACAATTTATATATGGAGCATAACTTTCTAGGGTATGGAACATCCCTTTGGCCAGTTCAGGCCAGCTGTCTCACCTATGGGTCCTCCCAGCTTCTTGTGCATAAGAAACTGCTTGACACTGCTCAGCAACAACTATAACATCAATGTTATTGACATTATTCTCATACAAAATCCAAAACACAGCACTGTTACTAGGAGGAAAATTGACTCTATCCCAGCTGAAACCAGGACAGATCCCAAGCATCTGTGCCACAGGCAGGGATTTGCACCTGAGCTAGGAGAAAAATGTCCCCAAACATCCCATCAACATACCCTTTTCTCATCAAAAAGCCTCTCCTTCCCCCAGGCAAGCAGCTCGCTCCACTCAAGTGGGCTTTCCTTGGCATTGCTGTAATTGTCGTAACATCAATTCCACTGATATTTTCCAGCTACAGGTTCTACCTCACCCTTGCATGGGACCACACGAGGAAAGCAGGCATGAGAAATGCTCCCAGGGCAGGGACAGGTGTTGCTACAGCCCTTCTGGGGGAAGCCTCACCTGGAAGAGCCCAGGTCCCCCAGTTTGCAAATAATGGTATCTGCACCAGACCTGTGCACCAACACTGCCAGAAAGGGCTTCTGTGGTGCTTCCTGCTGCACCTGGATGGGGGATCTTTGCATGCACAAAGGGAGTTTCTGTGCTGCAGATGGGTATATTTTTCATTTTTGCTTAGCTGGTTCAATAGGAAACAGCAGGAGGAAGAGAGGCCAGCAGATGTTGTTCTGCAGGTTGACCTGAAGAAAGTCCATTTTTCCAGAGAAACTAAAAACAAAAAAGTGGGAGTGGGGAAAGCAAAAATAATTTTGCATTAAGTGAAAGCTTTTGATCCTAATGCATGGTTTGGTTTTTCTAGCTTATCTCTTAGGTCAGATTGTACTCATTTTACAAAGAAACAGCACTTTAAAAACAAACATAAAGGAAATTTAGAGTTTTGTTTCTAAAATGTCAAGGCAAGACATTTCAGTGTTCCACATCGCTCCTGTTTTTTGGGATGTGTAGAAAAATAATAACAGAGGGATGGGTTTAATGTTCATTTCCTTTCTCCTCCTAGACATGTCAAAAAATTGGACCCAAATTTACCACCAGTTCCCTCAAGTTTGTATTATTTAGGAAATAAAAACAAAAAACATTCAGACTGAAACCTTTGCCAGAGTTAGGGTCTGAGACAGCATCCAGCATTTGGAAATTGAACACCTGCCTATTGATGAAGTTTGTTATTGTTCTCTCATGCTTTGAGGCAGCTCAGACCTGCTCCCTGCCTTATGTGTCCTGCTGCAGTACAGACCACAGACATGCCCACTGCCTCCAAAACAAAGTCAGCTTCACATAGTTTCCTAAGAGCTCTTTCCCTCTTCATCCAACCCTAACATTATGGTTCTTAGCTGAAATGGCTGTTTTCCAAGTGTAAACAGCAACAAATTATTCCTGATCTGTGAGAGGAGCGTCCCCTTTCAGCACCCTCTGTGCAATGCTGGATATTTCTGAGCTGTAATCACACTGGCTGAGGTCTGTAAGCTGTGGTGCTCACCTGCCTCTCATTAAAGCCTGCAGAATAAAATACAGCCCGTGCTAGAACTATTTAGGGATTCAATTTTACTCTTCAGTCAGCATTCATATGAATTGGGCAACAAATGCAAGGGAAATGTGAAGAGCAATGAACTGTACAATGAAGTACAATTTTGCAGCATCCAGAACTCCTACACTGGCCACTCATTCTGAGATAATGGGGTGAAGAATTCATAATAGACATTGTAGATGGGAAATTACATGTTAAAGAAGCTTCAATAGTTTCTATTTTGTATGTTTTCTCCCTTTTTTAATAAAGTGAACTGAAAACTAGAAATAAAATTTTCTCTTTCTTTTGTATTAGGGAACTGCTTCTTGAAGTGATGCTACAATCCACACCATTAAAAATCTTCCATTAGGATTCACACAAAACATCATGATTGATCTAGAAAACACAAGCTTTTGGGAAAAAAAGCCCATTGGGAATAGTAGCAGACCACATTTTCATACTTTTGCTCTTCAGTTTTGACATCTGGTAGTTTCTTCTGTTGTAAAAAAAAAACAGACGTTTTATTTAGTCAAAGTACACCAGGAAACTGAGGCCCTGAACCAGCCCCTCCCAATATCAAGCACTATAAGACACAAAATTGTGATAGTTGTTAAAAACTCAACAAAAACCCACCAAACTAACCAACAAACAAATAACAACAACAAAAAACAACCTAAAAAAAAAGTGAATTTAATCTCATGCGTCTGAATTATTTTCTTTCTAGATTGCAGTGCTTGTTTCTGTTCCATTTGTAAGATTACATCAGCCGCTACCATCGGTGAACATAAACCACCACATGATGTGACAAGCTAAAACTGAGTGAGTTTACAGATAAATGCAGGTTAGTCTAGGGAATTCCACCAAAGAACTTCCCCCTAAATGAAGTGTGTACAGCTCTATTACAAGCCCCTGCAGCTCCGCAGTGGAGCAAATATCCACCTGCAGCTCATGAAGAATCCCTGGACATAATATCAAAAGAACTGAGGTAAGATGCTTCACCAACCTGCTCACAGGCATTCTCCAAGCCTTCATCTCACCTAGGAGCCCCAGAGGAATTTGTCAAAAAATTATGAAGCGTGCATGGAAGACCTAAAATTTTACTGAGACTCAAAGCCCTTTGCACTGTCCAGGGTGGGTAGTATGATGTGGAGCTGTCTCTACATCATTACAGTCATATCAGCCCTGAGGACATTTCCTCTTATGGAGAATCATAGAACCATAGAATGGTTTGAGCTGCAAGGGACCTTAAAGATCATTTATTCCCAACCCCCTTGCTATGGGCAGTGACACCTTTCAGTAGACCAGGTTGCTCAATGCCCCATCTAAGTTGGCCCCAGAGCTCACCTGGAGAAACATGTAAAAGGGCCCTAAGAGTCTGCAAGATTTGCTTTGAGCTCTATTTTTTTTTTTTGGCCTAAAGCAAGACAGCTAAGCCAAGGCTAAATCTTGTGCTTTCCAAACAAGTAAGAGGCCTGAATAATGTACTTTGTGTTAGAGATGAGGATTTGATCCCCACATGTATCACAGACTCCCTGCATCACTTTGGCAAATCACCTTGTGATGGATTTTCATACACTTGGCACTAAGGCTGGGTCGTTACAATAACTGTATGAGGCAAGATCCCCAGAAGAGCTCATTTCCCCTTGTCCAGAGTTCTTTGGATGAATTAGCCCACTATTTTACTTGCTAATGGGAGCTCAGCTCTTCTGAAAACCTGCCTGTACTTGGCAGCCTCAAGTTCCTAAGAAATTTTATCCCCACACCTCTGTTTCTATTCCTATAGGCATGTTGAAAGAAACCGTCTTTCCTTGGAACCCTTTGTCTGGTTTTTCAGTTCCAACCAGGAGTTCCTGGTGGTAAGACCTCTGTTATGTGAAGTGTCCTGACCTGTCTTTCATGGCAGGGCACAAACCTCTGGCACACATCTGCCTACCCCTCTTAGAAAAATACACGCCATCAATAACAGAAGTCAAACTTAAAGAAGTAAACTGCACAAAGGAAGGACAATGGAAAGGGAAATAAAACATCATGTTAGATTCCTCTTTGATACACTTTAATCTGTTTTCTCTTGTAAGATCCTGGATGTTTGGGACCTATTTCTGCTGTGTACACTTGGCAGATTAGAAGGCACATTTTTGAAAAAGACAGTGTAAATCCTCTTTGCGGTTTTAATGATGAAGATGAACAAGGATGAGCATACGCTCTGTAGGGTAAACATCAGAAGGAGCAAAACACCAGGAGTTCCCAGGAAAGATAAAGAAACTACATTTAAGGTCAGAGGAAACTGAACTTTCCTCAATTTTATGACCACAGCAATTCCTGATTTTTTCCTGAAATTTGTGTTTAGCATAGGATTTCTCAGGTGTTGGAACTGCTCCTTTGACCTGTGGAAACTTACTCACAAGCAAAGCTGCAAAGATAGTTGTATTCAAATTATACACTGCCCCTAGCAGATCAAAACTCATATTCCAGAAATCCAAGCCTCACACTGGGATGTGCACTGATTGGCAGTGCACAGGTGTTTACAGGTGATGGAAAAAAAAAAAGGATATTTTTGGCAAAGTTCTGATAATCAGACTTGGATTTGCACTTAGACCAAACAGCTCACAGTAACCACTCCCAACAAAAGTAACAAGAAAGCATGGTAAAATTACAGAAAATAATGCAGAGGCTGGCAGATACAAGTTTTCAGTGCTGAATTGCTATTCCAGATGTACTCAGGGAGGACTCCTGGAAAGGGACAGTGATTCAGTGAAATTTCCCACCGAATAAAAGTGTTTGTGAAGACAGGAGTGGGAACATTTACCTGAGCAAAACTCAGGTGCAAGTATCTTAATTTCATGTGTTACCCCTTCATACAGATGTTCCTGAGTTTGAAGATGGGTTTGTTAAACTTTAAGTAACAAACCATGTGGGTTTCATTCCTTACCACCCCCTTTGCAATGCATTTCAGTTCTCTAAAAAAAAAGCCTTGTTGGGCCATTCTGGGCAGTATGCAGGAAGTAGCCTGGATACAGAATCTTTTGCTTTTAGCAAATCTCTTCAAATCTGTTTAAGACAGGAGCAGTTTGAAGCTCTTACTCTCTGAGAATCACTTGGCAGCTCAAATTAAATGAATTAGGCCAGGCTCCAGAAGATGTGACATTGTCACAGCAGGATCAGCAGCAGCACTAGCCAGCATCCTGATTCCTGTTTGCAGATGGGGCAAGAAACCCACTACACTCTGTCCTCATAGGAGGAGATGAGTGAGATATCACAGGTGCTTTCACAGGTGCTTTAATCTCAGAGCACCACTAGCTCTCTGAGCACAAAGCCAGGCTGCTGTGTCCCACTGCTGTTTGGTGGCTCCCCTGCCCATATGTGAGTGAGACGTGGCTAGAGGGTGTCCAGCAAGAGAAAGGCAAGGTGGTGTGCTGCCAAAATTCAGGCCACATAGCATTTTCCATTATTGTTCAGATTTGTCTCCTTGGTGTCATTATATATTTCTTTTCCATTTTGTTTACGTCTTCCTTTGAAGGAGATATGGCTGCACTTGTTATGAATTCTCAGAAGCCAAGTAGTTAACTGTTGATTATTCCAATCCATTTCTGTGTGCTGGTATTCCATAATGGCCTATAAACAGGGTTTTTTTAGGGATTCTTATTTGAGGCAGAGCAGCAAAACAAACTTACACTCTGGGAAAACTCAGGAGATTTAAAAAGCTTAGAAAAGCTCTGCTGTGAGGAAACAGAGATGCCTGCCTGGTTTGCCTGCACAAGCCTGGCTTCCCTAGGAAGGCTACTTGGAGGAAAATGGGGAGGGAGTCCTTAGGTAAAACCAGCTTCTGTTTTTAGCCCTGCAACTGTGTGAGCTGCTGTAGAGTTCTGGGGCCCTTTGGTGCAGAGGGGCTTTGTGTCAAGAACGCTCATGACAGAACTAAAGGGTTTTAACTCCCCTGGCAGTTGACATCTATCAAAATTGACACATTCCCACAGAACATTCCCATTTTGACCGACTGGCATCTTCACATGGAAAAAAATATTCAGCTGGAAAACATCCAACCGGATCTAGTCCTCACAATGCTCTGCACTGACACTGTTTGCGCACTGGAGGCTGGCATAGCTTTCCCAAGTAAATTAATCCAAGAGGAGCCTTAACAATGAACCACAGCCAGTGTTGGAATATTAAGGCAGAAAACTCTTGTGCATTAGCAAACCCGGGCGGTGCCATGAACATGACTGCAGCAAGTCCACATCAGCTGTTATGGTGCTGATGTCAACTGATCGATAACTCAAAGTCCCATGGAAACGAAGCTGCCTGAAAGCAAACCTGTTCCGTCTCTTCCCATTTAGACTCAACTGCTGAGCAAAACGGCAGAGAAAAAATTGCATGAATTAGACATTCACAGTCCCAATCTACTTTTTACTGCCCCTTCATGCCTCTTAAAGAAAGGAAAGGCAGTGCTGCTTGCATCAGTCTGAAGATAAAATCATTTTGAACTTAGGAAACCGAAGACCAGAGCTTTTTTTGTTTTTGTTTCCTAAGCATCCACAGATATGAGATTAATCATAACATTGCTTTACAAAATGTCAGCCAAACATGAGTTTCAGGCTTTTTGAGTGAAATACTTTGTTTGCTCCATTTTACACTTAGAGGATCAGAAACATGAGAGGTTTTGTGCAATTTATGCCGGCTTTAAGACACACTGTGGGTCATTGCCAGACTGATGACTCAAAGAGCAACCCTTGACCTATGTCTGATTCATCTGACTTTGCTACCTCAGAAGTTCACAGCAGAATAATGCAGGTGATATGTTTGGTGCTGGTGGTCTTATCCATACCTGCTCAAAACCACTGGCAAAAACCAAGTTCACAGAATTTAGCATCAAACTAAAGAGAATCCCTGCCACAGCCAGGATCTGAACACTGTCCTTTCAGTGACCCTGCTCTTTTCACAGCTTCTCCTCTCCATCTGCTGCAATCTTGTGCTGTCATGGTGTGTTCTCCTCCTCCTGCACTGCTCTCCCACCACCAGTCCCTTGAGGCTCTGAGAAAATTTGGGAAGGGCTGATAAATATTCAAGAGGCTAACTGGATCAAAATGTGAATCTTTAAAATGAGGGATAACCACCCCCCCTGCAAAAATGTGCCTCCCATCTATCCAAGTGACAGCACTGTGATGCTTGGGGGATTCTGCGTTCACACCTCTTGTAACAGGCTCTGGCTTTTCTTTAATAGTCCAGCTCCTGGAATAATCTGATTATGTGAAAATGCCATATGTGAAAGTTTATTTAAGGAAAATATTAGCAGCTCTCTTGTTTGAGGAGAAAAGCTCAAAAATATGAAGCTAAGGAGATCAAAATCCAGGGGGTAAATTAAAGAGCTGTTGGGTGATGTCTTTCAGCTTCCCCCTCAGGGTGCCCTTGCTCATGAGGTGGTCTCTCACTTGTGAGTGCTTCATCTGCCTGTTAGGAAGCTCTCTGAACCACAGGCCATGTGCACTTCTTCTGAGAACTACAATTAACACAATGTGTAATTCACAAGTTGGCATCAGGCCAGACTGGCACCCTGCTGCAGGACCGGCTGTGCTGGAAGGGGCACACACAGGCTGAGCTGAGGGGAGGTGCTGCACCAGGAGTGAAGCACGAGAAGTAAGGTGTGCAGCAGGAGCACTGCAGTGACTGCAACAGGAGAACACTTGGTGAGGGCAGTGGACCTGGCACAGGAGTGTTCTGAAGCACAAGCTACCCAGGAGAGACAGCGAGGTTATACTCTCCCAACTACCCCATGGAGGTGTCTCCGGAATGTCAGTCCAGCCTTAGACACAGCCAAAGTCCCATCCTCCCACCTGTGAGAGGAGTCTCTGACACAGGAGCATGTCTGCTGGATCCTCTTTTATCCCATTTCAGCCAGACAAAACCAAATTGCTCTTTAATTCCCCCCTGGAGCATTTTATTCTGCATGCTCAGCCAGTGGTCACTGTAGAGAAGAGCTGGCACTAGATGTGGTGTAAGCAGATGTTGCCATTAATATGCTGTTCATCTTTGGAGCAGCGTGATGCTCATGGTGCACTGGTGGCATGTGGTGTTTCTCATCAGGCTCACTCCTGGGTATCTCTGTTGAGCAGTGCCTGTTGGGCTCCCAGCCACATGATGTGAAGGCAAGACTGCCCTATGAGCTGCTGGCCATGCTGGGGAGTCTGTCCTGCAGACAGGCATGGGCTCAGGATGGGCTCACACCACAGCTTCCACTCAGGCTACGCCAGCAAGGGGACTTTGCTGCATCACTCTGAGCTTCTATGTCTTCAGCATCTCCAGCAAGGCTGGTGTCATCAGACAGCAATAAATATCTCACTGCAGAGAAGATGAAAGCCTTAATCAGTTCCTTGCATGCGATTTCCTTGTCTGAAGCTACAGGGACAAGATTAGCTGACCTGCAGGGCATGCTGCAAGGCACATTTGCTTCCAGGGCTTTTCCTGGGGCAGTAGGGAGGGCCATAACAGAGGCAATTTGCAGCACGCCCAGCTAGGGGAATGCAGCACTAATAAACAACACTAATTAGTTGCTGTGGTAGTGCTTGAAGCTGTGGAGGAGCACTGGGATGCTGCACCTTCTAAAACTGTCCTTGCTCTCTCCTGCTTACTTGGAGCATCATCAATGTAAATCTTTTCACTCTCCCATCTCTTAGAGAAGTCAATTAGCAGTGATATTAAAAAAAAAGAAAAAAGCTCCAGAAATTTGACCCAAGAAGTTTTGCCCATTTAGAAACAGACCTGGCTGGACTGATCAGCCAGAGGAAAAGGGCCAAAAGGACAAGTGGTCCCACTGGTCACTTCTGTAGCTGACGAACAAAAGGGTGTTGGGCACTGCAGGGGCATCCCCTCCTGTGAGTCCCAGCCCTTTGGGGAGTGTGTCCTGGCTGATGTCTGCTGCTGCAGCTGTACTGTGGGGTGGCTGTTTCTGTTTTGATGGTTATTGTCCTGCATTGATAAACTAATGTGTTTCCTTCAATATTTTATTTCTTGATCTTTCAGAATAACATCAATAGTTTTGAAAAGTATAATTTCTCTTACCAATATCAACATTTCTCACTACAAATATATTTCAATGTAGGATTGGAAAATATCAATATAATGAAAATATTGAGTTTGAAAACTTATAACCACTACTACAACTTTGGTGAAAGAACAGCTGGTAGATATTTTTGGCCTGGCAGTTACATTCATGGGACTGCCTTGCAAGTCTGTATCTCAGATTTGCAGTGTGACAGTACCTTTATAGGCAAAGTACTCCTGCCAGAATGGTGAAGGGACTTACCTCCAATGAACATAGTTTTTACTTGCTCATATTGGAGGGCTGACAGCAAAGCAAAGAAAGATTTTCTTTTCCCCTTCTTTCTTCTCCTAATTTAAACAGGAGGAAGCCGTCTTAAAATGACTTCACCTCAACAGAAGACTGGAAATTGTTTAAATGACTACAGTGAGGAAAAAGAAGAAAATAATGGGGAAAGAACACCAGGAGACAATGGTGCAGAAAGCAAGCAACATTTTCATTTTGCTCTTGATGTAATGGGCAGATTAGCCAAATTGCTGTTGATAAGGCTTTTGGAGATAGAATAGCTCCATCCAGCCAGGCTGGCAATCTCACCCCCTGGAGAAGTGAAAAGTTTTGTAAGGAGGCCTGGTGCCATGGAAGTGAGATGAACCGAGAGAGGCAGGGTCACCTACTCCTCCTGTAAAGGGACTGCAGCAACCCCAGAAATGCAGGACACTTTGGAGTGGGTCTTTCTTGTGTGCTTTACAGGACTCCTTCCCACTATGAGGACACTACATCTGCATGTTGGCAGACACTCCCATAAGTATAATGTAGTTTTATGTGTTGTTATTCAATAGCTGAAGGACAGCAGGTGCCCTTAGTGCTCTGCTCTTCAGAGAAGACACAGCTCTGCTGGCGTCTAAGTCTTGATGGTAGCAATGGCAGGGAGCAGAAGCAGCAGCTGACGATGGTAAACCTGGTTGCTCGTAGCTTGTTTGTGCCCCTTGCCTGGGCATGAGGAGATTGGTGCAGCTGGCTGTCACCATAGTTAACCCTTGCCAATGAGAGAGGGGAGGTGCTTGATCTCAACATCAGAAAGCCAGTTCTGTGGGACCAAGAGCTACCTCCCCCTGGTGCATCTCCTTGTTTGGATGGACACCAAATGGTGTCAAAGTCTGGTGGGGTCAAAGGTGGGTTTAGTGGAGGGCAGCCCAGTAGTCAGATGCTCAGTCAGCTGAAATGTGCTGCCAACACTGCAGCAGGTTAGCACTCACCTGCTTCCACTCCTTTCCTCACAAATGCTACATTCAAATGAGGGCAATGTTTGTGTCCTTGCTGTAGGTGAACCTAGTGTCTAACCCTAAGGTTTGGGGGGTTGACTGCAGGTTGCCCACGTTGACTTCCATCTACAGAGTCTCCCCTGGCATGTTCTGGGGACCCTTCAGACCCTGGGAGGGGCCTGACATGCGAGAGACAGGAATGAAGGTTTATTTATGAAGATAAAGATAATAAAAGCTACTGGATTCATCCCTTTATACTTTCAATATGTCTTTCTGAACCTATCAGTTTGGAGCTGCTCTTGTCAAGGGTTTGCTTCTCGTACAGCCTGTAGCACTGCACAATTGGAGACCCTGGGTGCTATAATGGAGTAGAGAGTTATTTTGGTTATTGTCTTCAGGCACACAAAGAGTATGAAACAGCTTAGGGTTTTGTTTGTTTGTTTTTCAATAGACTCTCTGGAGCACAAGAACAGGATGGGATTTCCAGAGAGGGCTCAGGGTATTTCTGGCTGGGCTGGGCAGGCTGGCCATGGCTATCCCTGACACCCTGCAGGTGCTTCACAGAACCGCAGAGACCAGTGCAATAACTCACCTGCAGCATAAGATTCATGATTTCAGCTGGGAACTGGGAGTTTTACCAGGATAAGGACTGAAGGGACAAGGGCCCCTTTTTGACAAGAGTGGCATTTAACAGCTGTCAAATGTACTGACACGGAGTAGAAAAAGCTACTTACGTAAAGCCATTACAAAAATTGAAAACAATTTAGCGCTAATGCCTAGATTGCCCTTCACTCTCAGTGGAAGATGTAGGAAAAAACTGTGTGCTCTCAGCTTTCTGTTTAAATGGGCAGGTTTCCTCAGGAAAAGCCTTTGACCTGCAAATAGCTAATACAGAAATGCTCCACTTTCTCCCAGCTTTTTAAAGCTGTTCCTCAGCTCTCCATTCTAGTTAGACCACAGAATATGCCAAGTTGAAAGGGACCCACAAGGATCATTGAGTCCGACTCCTGGCCCTGCACAGGATGTCCCCAAGAATCACACGGTGTGCCTGAGAGAATCCTCCAAATGCTTCTTGAACTCTGTCAGGTTTGGTGCTGTGACCATTTCCCTGGGGAGCCTGTTCTAGCACCCAACCACCCTCTGGGTGAAGAACTTTTTCCTAACATAGAACCTAAACCTCCTCTGACACAACTTCAGGCCTGGGTCCTGTCACTGGTCACCACAGAGAAGAGACCAGTGTCTGTCCCCTCTCTTCCCCTCACAAGGAAGTTGTAGAATGCAAGGGAAATCAAGGAATATCCATCTACAAAATGATTGCTTAAACCTATTGTATTTCAGGACACTGCAGCCTTGTCTGAAAGAGTTTTTCAAAAATTTTGGTTTTGGGGAACAGATAAGCGGGAGCTCACTCATTGATACAGACGATGGAAGTAGTATTTCACTGGAATGTAAAGTTGGTTTTTTTCCCCCTCTGCAAAATAATAATTCAGCTAATCAAATCTGAGAAATACAGGAAATCTCATCCGCAAAAAAAACAAATGGAAATATACCTTTGCAGGTAATCATCCTTGAATCCTTTCAGAGTAACAGGCTTCTTGCAGGTCTTGCCATCATTACACAAACTCAACAAAACCCATAATGCCCATATCAGGGACAGTGATATTGAGTGCTACAGAAATGGTGTATAAGGTGTCAGATACCCTTCGACAAGTGGCTTGTGGTGTACAAATGAAGGAGTGGTTCCATGAAGGCACCCTCTGCTCATGGCCTCAGGATGAATATAAACACTCACTGGAGAGGTGTTGCAGAGGACATGCACCTGAGGATAAACAGGAAATTCATAAAAAAAGATCCAGGGAAAGTGTGAAGAGGCTGCAAAAAAAAAAAAAAAAAAAGTGCACCTTGAAATAAAATGAGGGGCCAGAGTGGGAGGGTATCAAGCCTACCACAGCAAAAGGGGTAATGAAAGAAAAAAAATATATATTGTGGTTTGTGTTTGGGTAGTGGCACAGGGCACATACAGGGAAAGAAGAGAGAGAAGTGAAGTTCATTTCAAAATAGAAAACATGTCCCTTAGAGAGCCTGTGAACCATCCAGAGAACCAGGTTTGTTCTGTGTCCTGCCATGAGAGACAGTCCAACAGCTCCCCTGGAGAAAATCCTTATCAAGTAGCCAATTTTCAGTGTGACCTTGAACTGAAATCTGTGAACCCTGGTCCAGAAGTGGTTTCTTCCAGTTTCTGGAAGTGCTGCAGTTGGAAAATCATTGAAGCAGTCATGGGCACTCAGGAAACCCCATCAAGAAACCTGGCAGCTTTAGATGGATCAAAACCTGGAAAACAGAGATTTTATTCCCAGATCTGAGGGTAAACTGATATGTGACATTGTGGAAGCCAATCCACCTATCTTTGCTTCAGTTTCACCATATGTAAAATGAGCATAATTAACATTTTTGTATTGTGCTTTCTGTTCTACTAATGAAAAGACTGGATAAGAGTCCAGTATTAATTATTATTGTCATTATTAAATAGGTAATTAATTAGAGAGAAGCCCAGATCATTGAGAGCCTTAAACCAAAGATACTGATTGTCTTGCCCTAAGCTGCCAGGCATCGGTGCTGTGTGTATGCAATCCTGCAGAAATCCTGCTCTCCCTGTCTGTGTGACCACAGGGCTCACTGCCTGTGAGCCAGGAGCCACCACCCCAAGCTGGTCACATCAGGCAGGGGATCTCTTGAGGAATGTGCCACTGTGGGTCACTCTGGACAGAGTAAGATAAAAGCTGGTGTATAGGAAACAGCCTCAAGCCCTAATGAAGGGCCAGTATCTAACGAGCTTTACCTGACCCACTGGTTGCAGGGACATAGTAATGATGTGCTCTTGCACTCTCCCTGCTGATAGGATTTCTATATAATCCATTTAGCATGAAAATCCTTTCTCAGAAATCAGCATGCATTGTCACCTACAATGACACCTTAGATACAGTGGTATATATTTTATGAAGGACTTACAAGGACGATCACAAGCTGAAGTAACATAACTGACCTGACTGTGCTCTCAGCTTGGATTCAGCCTAAGGCTGCTGCATTATATTAGCTTGGGTTATCTGAAAAGAAAATGCCTTTGACAATCAGGATGGATTTGAATGGTCCTTCAATATATGCAGTTCAATGGAAATAAGAAAGAGCATTTCCTTCACCTCTGTGGACTCTGCCTTAGAAACAGGCAGACATACTTCTTGTAAAGGAATATTATCCATATTGATGTTTGAAGTTTGCTCATAATTCACTTGACCCATCCTTTTCTGTCTGTGCCACACTTTACAGCCCTCACTCAAAGCTTTGTCTCAATGTCTCAGTGCCTGCAATGAGCATGTTCATGCTCTGCACCATGCATCAGAACAAAGATGGACTTTTTTAAATGAATTGTCTTGTAGTAACAGCTCCATTATCAATATTCTCCCCAGTTATTCAAGGAGGTATGATGTCTTTATACAAACACAAATTAATCCTTAAGATTTATCTTTGAGAAAGACATATATAATTGTGCATAACTATGTAATTTACTTAGCAGGTATTGTCCTTCTTAAGGACTGATTTATATTTCAGGATTAATGCTAACTACACACACAAGGAAATGGTTGGAAGACCAAATGCTCAAACCTACCAGATCCATATTTTGAAGTGTCTGGAGTAATGCATTTTCCCAGACTTGTGTTCAACAGCTGTAGCACTGGTGGAGATTTCCTTAGCAAGGAAAGGAGCATCAATGATTGGGAACCTTCATTGCCTCTAAGATTTCTATTCAGTAGGTTGTTTGATTTCCTTTTAGCTTTACCTCAATAGACATGTTTTAAAAACAAAATAACCCACTTGCACATGGATCAGTGATGAATAATATATGGAAAAAAAATAGCAACCAATAATTGCAGACAATGAAGGATTTGTTTACCTCTTAAGGAAATTCTCTGCTATTGATGAACTGCGTAGAAGCAAAAGCTAAGACACAGCTGAGGAAAAATCAGTGTGGGATGAATTGGTAGCAAAACTAATGGGGAAAAAGTTCAATTCAAACACATGGATCTCTGTCAAAACCAAACCAGGAAGGAAAAAAAATCAGTTCTGTGACAGTAACATTGTCTTATATTAATATTAGTATAATTCACTACTACTTTTGAAGCAGTATGAATATGCAAACAGATTGAAGTTTCTCCTTGCCCACGTGAACACGAGCGATAGGGAGACAAGACAGCAGGGCTGTGCATGCCGTGCAGGGCAGGGCTGGAGGGTATAGGACTGACAGGGACAGGGTTGGCTTTCCAGGATGGGAAGGCAGCTATCTCTGCTGGATCTGTGCTGTTTGCTCTGAAGTGCCTGAAGCTGTGTGGATAGATGGTGTGTCAGCCATCTCTCCAGGTGATCATTCCAAATATGCAAACCATCCACTTATGGAGCATTTATTGTCTTTTTTTGTGCTCCCTTCTGCTCTGCACGTTTCTCCACTGCTTTGCAGTGGTGGCAATTCCGGCCCCTTATTTAGTTTGCCCACAGGCTGGGTAAGGTGTAGGCAAGTACTTCTGCTTGGGAAAGAAGAGAACTTGTCTTCCTCCTGTTGGCTGCCAGGGGAATGCCAGGCACTTTGGGGACCCAGTATAGATCTAGACACAGCCCCACAGCAAGCAAGGACTTCTCTGAATTTACAGAAGCAGCAAATAGTTCTAAGAGCTGATGAGGGAAAGGAAAATGGGGCCCTCTTGTTTTGGTCTCTGTCAGTCTCCTTGCTTGCTTCTTGTCCTCAGTGTCCCTGAGAAAGGTCAAGGACAGAACAGGCATTTTTGGATGAGGTGAAAGTACACATAAATGGTGCAGGTGAAGGGTGTCCAGAAAAAAGGCTCTCCAAAAAGAAGACACCAAACAGAGTGTATGGGGATATGGCAGTCTGGGGAAACCAGGGAGGGAGGGAGACACCGCCACTGCCCAGCAGCTCCAGTGCCTGTCCCTGGGGGCAGCAGCAGTGGCCAGAGCCAGCACTGGTGTCACTGTAGCTCCAGAGCCGCTTGCCTCTGCCATGGGACACGGAGGAAGCCAAATGTACACCCTCCCTGCCAGCAGGAAAATGGTATTTTCCTGCAGAAACTGTCTTTCACAGCAGTTAGTCTTTCCTCAGGGCTCACCCAGTCAAACCAAGAAGGCTTTCCATTTAATGAGACTATCCCTCTGAGAGATGAGGAAACTCCATTCTGGCCTTGAGTCAGCAACGTCTCCATTTTTATTCCATTTCTTCAATGCATCCTGGTGTTTTGGATGATGTGTAGGGGTGGCACAGCAGAGCTGTCTTGCAAGGGAAGAGGAGACATGCCACGCCTTATTTAGGTGTCAGCCTCATTGCAACATGGAGCTGCTAAATGGACCCTGAAGCTCTCCACAGACACAGGCAAGGCAGTAAAAATAAATGCCAAAAGGTGACAATGCCACACCCTTGTCATGGGTAGGGAGCTTACTCCCCAGCTTGGAATGCTGGGCTAATGGGATGTAGTGGAATCTTTATGAATAATAGTAGCAAACACTGCAGGAAGGGTTTGGGAAACTCTAAAGGATTGAGGAAGTATGATGGGCGTATCTGGAAGGAGTGATAACTGTGCTTTGTAAAACAGTGTTTGAGGCTTTCAGAGTGGTTTTGGAGTTTGTCAGAGATGAGTTCTGAGGGCTGGGATCACCACCTGCTTGGTTGGTTCTCATCTGACTAAGCACAGATATATTTAAACTTATCCTTTAGACTCACTTTGAAGAAAAAGCAGAGAAATAAGCACTTTAGGGGTGCAATTCTCCTTCTGCTAAAGGAGAGGTCAAAAACAGGTGACAAAGATGTATCCTCAAAGTACCTGTTTCCCTCAACTGAGTATAAAAAGCCTGTGGTGACTTGTTCTACTGGAGACATCCTCACTGCAGCTATCCAAAGGAAGGCAATGAAAATCCCACTGTAAGTGATGCTAAAGAGAATAAAAATGTGATCAGGGAGCTCATCAATGTGGACCACAAAGTGCAGCAAAATCTGGAGCTGGATGTCAGAGCTTGGGGCTTTTAGATCAAAGGGAAGGCATTCTAGGAATGATATTAACCAAACATGGGAAAGGTTTAGCATAGGCTGGGGTGGATTTTCAAACCCCAGAAATTTTCCTACAATGCATTTTTAAACAGAAATATTCTAGTTCAAAGGCAAATTAATTTAGGGAACCTCTGGCCTGAGCTGCCTGGTAAGTCAATGCGTGTAACAGTGTCTTCTGATTCTGTATTTGGCAAATCTAAATGGCAAACTGAAGACAGGTTTCACCAGCTTTAGTACATTTTAAGATTTACAAGTTACTGTGCTACAGTGATGAGAACTGGATCTGAT
The DNA here is from genome assembly GCF_003945595.2 of Pipra filicauda. Classification (NCBI taxonomy): domain Eukaryota; kingdom Metazoa; phylum Chordata; class Aves; order Passeriformes; family Pipridae; genus Pipra; species Pipra filicauda. The sequence goes on from NW_024104310.1 coordinate 3,708,801, forward strand.
GGGCATTAGTAATGCTGAGCTCACCAGGGCTCCATTTGCAGTATCTGTCACTCCTTCACCAGGTCTGCTAGAGAGAAAAATACTTCTTTGCTTGGGCTGTCCAAGGCTGTATCAGGAAAGCAATTATTTTGAAAGGGAAATGACTGAAATCATTCAGGGTTTTGCTCCACAGAACAAAAAAGCAACACAATTGAAACTGGGATGTTGTGGAAAGATTGGGGAATGCTTATTTTCTTGACTGAGTCACCCCCACCTTTTTCCCATGTAGGTAGTTACTGCTCATTCAGACATGAAAATGGCACAGAGCTGTACTTGGGAAAAAGGCCGAAATCAACTTCACAGAAGTTGATTCACAGACAAGCATGTTTTTCCAGGCCAAACACTATAAATGCATTGTTTAGGAAAGATTGAATTGAAAAAGGGGCTTGAGCCAGGGCAGCAGTGAAGTGCAGCCTCCCCACAGCTCTGGTTGTGTTTGGCTGGTCTCTACCAAGGCAGGGCTCTATGTTGTGCCTCATGCCACTGCCACATCACATTAGTTAAGCTCTCCTAAAGACATTTAGAGAAACAAACTGCTGGCTCTAACATGAGCTGTCTTCATCTCACGGTTTACTTGCTTAAAAGCACAAAAAGAGAAGGGTTTGTGGCAGCAGGGGCATCCCTCTCTTTTAACTCTTATTTTCATCAGTTTGTGCATGTTGTGATTTTCCCTTTCTTCTTCCACAGGGATGGAGCACCTCTCCCGTGTGGAAAGAGAGCTGGGTGGGTTTATTCAGCCTAGAGAAGAGAAGGTTCCGAGGAGATCTTGTTATGACCTTTTAGTACTTGAAGGGGGTCTATAAGAAAGATGGTGACAGACATTTTAGCAGGGTCTGTTGTGATAGGACAAGGGTCAGTGGTTTTAAACTAAATGAGGGTAGATTAAGACTAGATATAAGGAGGAAAATTTTTATGATGACGGTGGTGAAACACTGGAACAGGTTGCCAGAGGGCTGGTAGATGCCCCTACCCTGGAAACATTCAAGACCAGGTTGGACAGGGCTCTGAGCAACCTGATCTAGTTGAGGTTGACCCTGCTCACTGCAGAGAGGTTGGACTAGATGACTTTTAAAGGTCCCTTCCAACCCAAACCATTCTATGATTCTGCCTTTTGAAATATTTTTTTGTCTACTTCAGAAACACATTTCACTAATTCTCTTTTCTAATACACATGCAGGTGTATATATAAATATACATACCTATGACATTGTGCCTTCTGTTTGAATATACTATCTGGGGCAGAAGTGGTAGTTTCAATCCAGTGTCTAGCAGGAGGGATTCCCCAGAGTCCTTTGGGAAGACTCCTGAGCTTCATTGTATACAGAGACATCCCACAGTAGTGTAGTAGGATGGGTTGTTCGTTCAATGGCCAACTCGGAAACTATGAGGCCACCACACCTGAATGCTACACAACCTTTCCTCATATATATAGTCACTTTTTTGCCTATCCCTCTCCTTTTGGCTGTCACTGTTTCTACTCCCAGGTATCTCTGTGTCTCCCTCAGTGACACCCTCAATATGGCACAGCTTCCCTAGACCTGTGCTCTGTCCCTAATGTCTAATCACTGTGCCTAATCCCTCACATGCAAATTCTTCAGTCACTGCAGCTTGCATTGTTATTTTGAGTCACTGAAGCTGGATATTAAAAAGATCTGTTTAATCTTTGTCTCATTCCTTTTTCATATGTAAAGATCAAATCCCTTTTGAGAGGACGCATTAAATATTTAATGTTATATTACACTTGATCTTCACCAAAAGCCTCTGAGAAGGTATTTGTGAAATCCTAGGCTTAATTAATAGTCATCTCTTTTTTTTAGTTTTCTTTTTTCCCCTCTTTTCCTTTTCCTTTTCTTTTTTTCTCTTTTTCTTTATATTTCCTTTTTCTTTTTTCTTTTTTCTCTTTATTTTTTCTTTTTCTTCTTTTTCTTTTTCTTTCTCTTTTTCTTTTTTCTTCTTCTTTTTCTTTCCTTTTTCTTCCTCTTTTTCTTTTTTCTTTTTCTTTTTCTTTCCCTTTTTCTTCTTCCTTTTCTTTCCCTTTTTCTCCTTCTTCTTTTCTTTTCTTTTTCCTTTTCTTCCCCCTTAAGAAATAGCAAGTTGGTGTTTAAGAGGAAGCAAATGAAGGGAAGCACCGTGGTGTATGAAGAATGGAAATACCCCACAGGGTGTCTTGGCCGTAGGTGAGATGTTGCTGTTCATCACCCCCTTGTGGGATCTGCGACATGGTGCCTGGAACCACACTGGCACTCGGTGGGTGAGAATCCCCAGCAGAGCCCCTGCCTGTGGGTAGCCATGGGACATCAGAAGGGGCAGCAAGGAAACTCAAAAATTGACTAACAAGAAGCAACAGGGTTCAGCACCAGGCTGAAAAGCAGAGAACGCAGATGTAGATGTGCTGGGAATAGCGCTGTCCCAGAGAGGGACGCTACCTTGCTGCCTGCTGGCTGCTTGGAGAGGGAGGTCTGTGGTAACCTCAGCCCCATTCCTTATCTCGCTGCCTGGGCATTCACTCCCTTGCAGAGGTATAGCAGGATCCCCACGCTGCCCCAGTGTAAGCCTGGAAAGGCAGCGATGGCTTGGCTGGGATGGCTGGGGAGAAGGACACACTGCCTGCTCCCTCTGCAGTGCACAGCCTCACCTGTGCCAGTGCCAAGGAGCCTGGAAAGGATTGCCACAATCGATAGTGAGGGTGGGGTGGTGGAAAAACACCCTGGAGCCCCTGTGCTATCACAAACGTCAGTAAGAGCTCCACTGCCAACCTGTGAGAGGCAGCTCCACCACCCAAAAATGCAACGAGAGATGAAATGTTCAGGGCTATGTGCTTAGAGAACCTGCCTGACTAAAGAAGTCCTAAGTTTGAGTAGCCTACATAAAAAATAAGATATCAACACAGGGAGAATTTTACATGTGAATACTGTGGTCTGGTTCAAGTTTTCTTTGTTGCATCTTTCTTAGGGAAAAGAAGTGATTTTGCAGCAAGATTCTGCTTCTCCATGGATTGCAGCCCTGACCAACGGAGAAAAATTTTGCTTTGTGTTCTGTGCTGAGTGAACAAGAGCATAAAAATACTTTCTAACCACTAATGAGAAACTCAGCAATCCCGTAGTCAATGAACCATGGAGGTTATAGATGAGAAAGATCAGTAAAATTAGGTCAGGTTGGGCATCCCTGTTCCAGTGCCAGAAAATCTTAAAGCTCAAAGGGTTGACTTTAAAGCAGAACAGACTCACACATTTCAAAATGCACAGAAGTTGTAAGGGGTCTAAGTCACCCCTGAGCATCCTGGTGCATGTGCAGGTTCAGGTGCAGTGCTGCTGAGGTCTTGCAGTGTCTTTGGTGACAATGAGTTCAGGAGACACCAATTTGCTTCAAACATTTGTTTGAACTCATCAAGTCACTTACCCTTATGATTTTTTCACTCATGTCTGTAGAAGAGAACTTATGTGAGAACCACTTTCAGCATTGTGAGGTGCTCTGGTCTTACAGTTAGTGTGACCACCTGAGCAGTTGAGACACCTGCTCTACTGACCTGGGTAGGAGATGCAGATCAGGCCAAAATTAGAGCTTTGTGTGAGGTAGGCCTGGGATATGGCTTCTCAGATTCTTGGATGTTCTGGTCTGGCATAGTAACTGCACTCAGTTGGCTGCACTGGAGAAGCTTGTCTTGGGGAAAAAAAAAGACTTCCAGGGATCCTGTTCTCCATAGCCCTGAGGAAGACAAGGATATGAGGTTGTGGGTATAGGGAATACAAAGGGAATGAATTCTTCATTGTCTCTCTCTGCTGTTTCAATAGTCAGAGGAAGCAGGACTGGGAGTAAAACAAACATTTTCCAGCTTGCCAACCCCTTCACCTCAAACCCCAGGTTTTCAGGGTTTCCAAGCCTATTAAATTCAAAAGGAAACAGACTCCTTAATGCTCTTGCTCCTGTGACAGCCCAGTAGCCCTACTGAAAGAGAGCAGATAGAAGTTCAGCAGGAATCAGCTGGACCTGTGTGGCACCAAATTCAGGACAGTGGTTCTGGGGCCTCACAGGAGCCTATTTCAACAATGACCATCCCAACAGGCCTTAGAGAAACAAATTAAAAAGTGAGATAGCCCACAGGTGTAGCAAAACATCTGTGAGGTGGCACTTTCAGCCATCCCAATCTCCTGATTTTGATGAGCTTTGGGTAATTTTCAGATTTTGTTTGTTTTTTTAGGAAATAAGATCCCAGATGCTTTGAGAAATGACAAAGGAAGGAAAGGTCTGGGTGTATTACCTCTATGCTGCTGCACTGTTGCACCTGGCTCAGAGCCAACAGCTTCCTTGCAGCTGTCTGGTGGAGAGAGAATGAATAGAGTAATGTCTCCGGATATGAACAGAGTAATTTGGATGTGCCGCCTGCCTTTTCATATGTGCAGGGTAGCTCTGTTTTCCTTGCGGGGTAAGGACACAATGTTTAGGAGAGGAAATTTGACCCCTTGCACTTGCACTGAAAAGAACCCATGCACCTTTCCTCAGACTTAAACCAGTTGTTCTCCATGGCCCTGTTCTGTGAGATGCTGAAGGATAGGCCAAGCTCAGGGCATCCCTCCAGATGACACTGGCTTGGACCTTCCTCCTGCATCACTACTGGATCAGTGCATCTGGATTGAAGCCATGAAGAGAAGTCACAAGATTCTGTTCACGGGCCATTTTTTCAGAGCTTTCCTTCTATAGTCCTTTCCTTTTCTTCCCACCTTCTGACAGGTCTCTGTGTGCTAGATAAGCCTCAGACTGACAATGTCCAGGGCTATGCTGTCCAGACATAGAGCTGGCAGATGCTTCTGGTGGTGGAAGTCCAACCTTCCTCCTTTCCAGTGCTCTTGGGGGACCTTTTCACCATCTGCTCCCTCTGAAAGTTTGCACACATAACTCTGGTGCTAATAAGAAACATCAGAGTTGCTCCAGTAGAAATTATAATTATCCCCTGCAGTTGGGTGATGATTCTGGTATCTTCCCAGTGGGAAATGTGTCATTGGTTACTGAAGAGCAAACCTAACAAGCAGCAGAAATAACATCAGCTGAGCCAACGTCCTCAGCTACTAATGGGGGAGAAATGCCAGATTTCCTCCTGTATAAAGCCTAGACATGGTCCCTAATCCTTCAGGGACAGTTTCAGAAGAGCATTTGCCTGGGTAGCTGTCTGTTTGGCTGCTGTGGGGCTTGTCTGTTCAGCACCCATTCATGGGCACATACAGACTTACTCCAAAGGACTCCGTGTTGCTTCATCTCACCCACACACCCTGCAAGACAGCAACACTGGGGTGAGTGTGTCCTTGGGCACCTCCACTGGGGACCAGTGGCCAAAGGTAACATTCCCACAAATATAATGCTAGACTTCTATGAATGTGGGCAAGGGGCATCCCTGATGATTAGTCTGTCCAGCACAGCACAAGGGTGAAAAATATTATGTCTCCATCAAATAAAAGGAAAGAATTGCTAGACTCAAACTAGCCAACATTTACCAGTCTTATGGGAACAGAAATGTTAATCCCATACCAGTTTGGTGCTTAGCGGTGAAAAATGTGTTATTGTTTTGGATGGCAAAATCAAAAAGCCCAAAACAAAACGGCAAAAACAAACATGACAGAATGTAAAGAAATGTGCTGGGCTGTTTCCTTCATGTATTTATATATCTGCCCTACATATATTTTGATACTTTCAATGTGCACATGCTAGCAGCTCATTTGTGGGGAAGCCAAGTCACCATTCCCGGCCAGGTGTGAGCTGCAATTTCCCAGGGCCATGAGGTGCCCAGATGCACAGCACAGACTTTTGCTGCCCTGTGCACACACAGGGTGGGCTAGGATGTGATAGGATGCCTCCTGCCAGCCTTGCTCTCCATCACAGAGTGGCGACAGTCAGCACTGAGCATCCCTGTCACCAAAAGGGCTCTGCTTACAGAGACTTCTGGCTTTGAGCCACATAGTTGTGACTCTTGTTTACTAAAACAGTCTTGCCCAGGTTTTTTTTGCTGAGGCTGGGGCTAGCAGACTCTGGGTGCAATGTGCAAGTGTCCTCCATGCAGGAAAGGCCACAAAGAAGGTCACTCCAGTTGGGCACTCATTCTCAGGCAGGCTTGGGGCTGCACTCAAAGAGCAGGAGTGAAGCCACAGGTCCGAGTCCCTCTCTGGTTGAAATATGGCTTCATTCCCAGTCAAGAGCCCCAGGGACCAAGTGACCACATGGACCTGCAGGAATAAAAGGAAGGGGCATGTCAGCCCAGCTGGATTCCCCTCCCTGCACCACTCAACAGGCAGGTGGTGTCCTTTGCTCTGATGGTGTCCTCTGCTCTGGTCGACAATGCAGGCACCTGCAAAACATCAGGTTGCCATAGCCAAGCATGGTCTTCATGCTGTTAAAGATGAATTTGCTTCAGGATGCTTTGGTTAACAAAGGAAAACTAGCAGGAGGAGGCTTTTCCTATCAGGGAGGGAGCGTGGGAGGAAGCATGGTGAGTGACTCACACAATGCCAGCCCAACAATTGCAGGAACTTGCTGGAGGAAATGACTAAAATAGCCACGTGGGGCAGCCCTGGAGAGCAGGCTTTGGATAAATAACCAGAACATGAAAGCTGAACTGCACAAGGTGAGGAAGAGCAAGCAGGGAGGGGGAGAGGGGAGGTCTCAGAAGAGGATGATGGAGGGAATTGCTGCCATAGTCAGTGGTGAAGGACTCTTCATGGCAATGGCTAGAAGGTCAGCAGCAGTGCCGAGAGGTACAGAAGGACACAGATCTTTCCCAGGCTCTCCAGGATAGACACTGCAGTTCATCTTTGATTCCTCTTGATCTGGGACTAGGCAACTGGTCATTAGACATGCCAAAAAAAAAACCAAGCAAAGGTTTTTTACTCCCTCTTCGCCTTTTGGAAGAACATGGCCAGAGGCAGTTATATCAGCATGAGTACACCAGGAGGAAAGTATTTTCAATGTAACTGTGTGAGAAGAAGGTGCAGCCCCCATCCTTTCCCTGGCCAGGGAGGCAGAGCTGCTGCCCAGGAGCCGTGTGTCTGGAGGGCCCACCTCCATCATCTGCTGCATGCCTTGGCCTTGGCCTCAGGAGCACGAGTGCCTTCATGCAAAGTTCATAAGTCTTTGCAGAGTTTATGTTAAAATAGGAGCTCTAATAATCAATCTTCCTGCAAAACAAGTAAACAGAGGGATGTCACCATGCCAGCCTTTGTTTTCAAAGAGAGTTCTCTATGTTGGTTATTGCTGAGATGAATTTATTTCTTCATCATAGATATTCCCTATGCAAAATATATGGTTTAATAGCTTTGATCTCCCACATGCAGTACTTGAAGCTGATTCCAAGTTTTATACAGTTAAACACTACCACATGCTTGAAGAACTCAGTACAGCCTTTTCTATAAACTAGCGTAAATCAGAGTAGGAATTTGACCTGCTTCTTGCCAAAATAGAGGGTGTGCCTCTTGCCCACGCTAAATTCCTTTCTTCGTCTCTGCTCTGCTCACAGTTAACCTGCAGTGTAGCAGCCTGGGTTTATGCGATGCCCATTGCATCCCACACAGGAACACTGCAGCCTTCCAGTGACTCAGAGAAATGCAGACCAAAAATTAACAGTCCAAATCACCAAGACAAGAAAGTCTTTCCAATCATGGTTAATCATTCAGCATCCTGGTTACATTTATTTGTCAAAACACATGAAACATTGGGGAAAAAGTACGAAAGGGAGAAAAAAATCATCTGTAGGACATACACAATAGCCAGTCTCTGGAAACGCATCCAGTCCTTCTCCATTTCACTGTCCACAAAGCCATTTCAAGTAGAGGAATATCATTCATTAACAGGACAGCCCAGTTCAGTCCCAGAGCATCAAACATCCCTGTGTGGAACTACACCCTTCAGCATCTTCAGGAGGGGATGAAGCAAGGGCAGGTGTGGGCAGCAGGGGCCCATTCCTGATGAAGGCAGCCATTCTTCTAAAAATCAGATTGAAGCAAAGCCCAGTTTGGCCTTTGGTTACTTGAAGATTTTTTCCTGATGGACACTTGCTATGGCTAAAATAAATAGCACATTTCCAGGAGGGCAACGAGGGAACAGTTAAAAATCCCACTGGAGGGGAAACTCCTGGGCAGCCTGAGGGTGACAGGAAGACAAGTAAACGTGTGGGCAGCCAGGAGCCTAGCCTGTGGCTTTATTTAGGATGAGAACTTGTTCCAAAATGGGTGATGGCACACTGATGCACAGCTGCCATAGACAGTGTGCACTCTGATGTGTAGTGCAAAGCTGTAGGTTTTGCCTCCATCCAGACATCCCCATGGCTAGCACCAGGACCAGGGCATTTCTCCAGACTTGTCCCAGTTTGGGACTGGATATCACCACTGAGAAGTGTGATCCTTGCTGTCCTTTCCTGTGCAGAGGCCTGGAGAACTGGAGGAGCTTATCGTTATCCTGGACTGATGACAAGGAAAACAAGCGCCTGAAGGGGGGAGGAGGATATGGATTGATTTGGTTTCAGTCAGTGCTCTTTGCACACACTGAGGGCTCTTAGGAGCAGTCTGAAAAATCCACTTGATTAGAAAATACAGAAACAATTAAGCACTTACTGCTGTTTACTTTTGCAATAGGAACAATTGATCCTTCTTCCTTCTGACTTCCACCTCTAACCCTAATTCCTCGCTCTGCACACAGCCAAGCACAATTCAGACAGGGGAAACAGTAAGAGAGATTAAGATTCTGGACTTCAGTTAGAAACAGAAATCAGCTTTGAAATAGTCACATTTTTTGGACTAACTAAAGGAAGTCATCTGTACAAAATAGGCTATGGCCACTTTTTTTTGTAACAAATATGCCAGCTTCCTGACTGCTAGAAAATACATTTTTTGTTGGTTTTGTCGTTGACAGTGGGATCATGTAGCTGGCAACATTTGAAGAGAAGCTTAGATGAGGGGAAAGAAAAAGGCACTGCTGTGGTACTGGCTGATGGCATGACCAGACACAGAACCCCTTGGTGATACCCAAGAAAGGAGCTGAGTGCAGGATATAGCCCAGGGTCCCAGGCTCTGAATGGAGCACATAGGAAGGAGCAAAAAGGAACCATGACACCCCATAATGATCCTATTCCTTAGAGGCATTTATTTTCATGTCTTTACTCTGTATTTTGCCACTCTAGGGGTGACACATTTCCCAAGATTGTGTTACTGGAGGGTTTCCTGGAGCTGGTGACTTCCAACCCCTTCCTCATTAGCTGTAGGTGCCAGCATGTACAGGGACACCAGTTCATTACCACGTCAGCAGAACCTGTCCCTGTCCCGAGGTGTGCCTGGGGGTCCCAGTGGCCTCCAGAATGGAACCTCTGTGCTCAGGGGCTGCGCAACTGCTGGCCACAGCTAGTCCACTGTCTCGCTTCACTTGCCAGCAGTTACTTCACTTCTTAAAATGGGTAAGAAAAGTAAACTTTGCTCTGCTTGAACACATATTAAACAGATGCAGCTTTCCCCCTCTGGTTTGCTGCTTCTTAACCCAAATCATACCGTTGCTATAGTTTAGGCTACAGCCCTCAAAAATTGTTGCATTGGCACAACTGAAGTGGACAGTGGGAATGACCACAATCTCTGCCGGAACAAAAAAGTTCAGCACCAAACTTCCACCTCGTGCATGACAAAGACCAAGAGAGAGCCCAGAAAAGCCTTTGGCGTAATAACTTTGCGTGTAAGAGGCAATAATGTATTTTCTTTTTCCACTTCTGCAAAATGAAGTTATAATGTAAATGCTTCAGGACTATAGCAATGGGAGGGGAAGTGCATTGGGGTATAAAACATATGGCAAAGAATCGCTGAGAAATGCCCAGGAATAACAGAACCTCGGCTTCACATCTGTTCTTAAATATGTAAAACAACTAAAACTCCACTGGACAGTTTCCACTGTCCACAGTTTCCAATCTGGACATGCTGGACTTTACATTAAAACTATTTTTTCTCTGCAGCCAGTTACTGAAACTTCAAAGCAAAATGTCATGTCCTTCCCTTTAGTGTCCCACCTTTTGCTGCTTAGTGTCCCATATGACACTGATCTAGTGCGCTAATAGCTCTCTCCTCTAAAGAGGGGAGTGTCCTGAAAACACAGTGGCTATACAGCTCAGTGGCTTTGAAGACAGGAAAATGGCATCTTTTTCTTTTGAAGCCTGCAACGGAGCTACCTTCTGACTGGCCATGTCAACATGGTTGTCCTCGACTGAGACTAAAGCTCTGTAAACAAAACCCAAGGAGGTGGGGAAACTGCCTTTCTGCTGCCAGCACTGACATCACCTGCGGTGTGTTACCTCAGCCCAAACACCACCACGCTGACAGCACTGCTGGGTGCCTCTGCTCACCTTGCTGCTGGTCTCCAGGCAGCTCTCCGGTAGCAGGAACCACACAGGCACACTGCCTGCCCACAGCATCCTTCACAAACTGTTCTAACACATGCAGACTCTTCGATTTCACAACTGTTTGCAGGCTGCTATAATTTTTTTGCATTTCTGAGGGGTGATTATTTCTCACTGGTCTCCAGAAGAATGATGCATGGTTATGGGTGTATGGATCATGGTTTGTGCTGTATCATTAGATAAGTGAAGGGATTGCACAGATAGAAGATCTGGCAGGGCAGAACTGGGATAATGCAAGTTACCAGGGGGCAGTTTGGCTTTGGTGGCATTTGGAGGGTGACACAGGTCTGAACAGAGAGTGCATCACAGAGAAAACACAGTATTGCCTGGTTCCTGGTGCAGCCAGATAAGGTGTCCACTCTGACCTTCCCTATCCTCCCAAAGCAAATGACAAATCTGTCACATCTCCTTGGAGAAATACAGATAAATATACTGATATATGGGTCTATGAATCCACACAAAGATTCTGCATGTTCAGGCATCTTCCACTGTAATTCTTATTTGTCCTGTATGGCAGTGAGAATGGTCAGGGGCAAAAGCCTCCCAGAACAGGATTGCAAGGACCGGCGCATACCACCGTGTCTCTACCCTTCCATCTCCAATATCCACCATGGAAAAGGACAGCAGTCATGCAACTGTCACTGCTTATCAGCATCCCGGCACTGCAGAGAGCCAAAGAGCACCAGAATTTAGACTAATCATCTCTATCCAATGAGTGTGGTTGCAGAAAGTCAGATGTGATCAGCCTCAGAGCACAAGCAATTGCTGCACTGCTTCTTTGTCATGTCAGGGGCAAAACAGAGGCTGTGTGTGGATCCAGTCTGTTCCTCTGGAAGCAGTGCCACAGAGCAGCCTGGCTCATCATGGTTGGGCTTCAGTAGCAGGCCCTTGCATAGTTAGTTTGGTTTCTGCCCCATCAGTGACCTACACAACAGTTTCTCATGCCCCATTGGACACGTGTATAGCAGGGTGGGCCTTGGCAGTGGGATTAACTCACTGGGTTCTGTAAAAGTCAACTCACTGGTCATAGGCAGATTAATAGAGAATGACACTGGGTAATTAATTTTCTGTTACAAACGAAAAAAGAATGGGATGCATCTCATTTTCTAACCAAGACTATAAGTAGGACTTTCCCTCTCTCCAAGTTTAAACTATATGATCCAGAACATGGAATTTAATTGAAATCTTTTCAGAAGAACCCCAAACTGGCAGGGGCATGGGCTTGGAATCGGAGAACCTCACTTATGTCTGTTTAGGAGTTTAGTGCACCCATCGTGGTGACTGTGTACTTGGCTTTAGACATCTGGTTTATGCCAAATGCAACCTGCTCTGGGTTTGCAAACATGATCTGGGTGTGCAGGAACAAACTGGAGATGAAGCCTGGCTCTCCACACTCACTGGCAACAGGTCTCTCAAGGTGGGAGTGTAAGTTGCTAAATTTTTTCTCCTTTTTTTTTGTCCTGCAGCATGGGTAGTATTTTCTTGGATAGAAGATTTTTTCAGCTAGCAGCGTCCAAAATCCAACTGTCACACCATGGCTGAAGCTACAGAAGGATCCAGTCTGACTGAAAGAGCTGAGAAGGAAAAAAGTGCCAGTGTGGGGCAAAGAAGCAGGTTTTGGCATCCAGACCAGACAGGAAGATGGGGAGAAGGCTGGGACTGAGGCAGGTTGCTGGGGTGATGTGGGCACATATAGAAAGAAATGGAGAGGGGGGCTCATCCTTTCCACTATCCAGCTGAGGGGCTCTGCAGAGGAACAGGAAAGGCCAGGCCAATATTTCTGAAAAGGCCGCAGTGGTGTATTAATGCACAGAGTGTTCTTCTGCTTGAGGAGAATATAAAAGACATAAGAGCACTTTGGAAAAAAACCTGTCATTTCAGGGTACGCCTGCTCTGTGGAAGCGTGAGGACTGGCACGCTTGACAGCAACCACCGGGAACGCTTCTCTGAGCCTGTCCAAGGCTTGTCAAGAGCACAACCAGCTCATGCTGGGCTCACAGGGGTGGGGCAGATGGGCTCCTATGCCATGTTGTGCTATCCCAAGCATGGGACAGCCAAGATGAGGGTCTCCAGTGCCAGTGGGGAGCAGCACGGGGAGCAATTCCGCAGCCCGTGCCGCCTCTGACGGACGTACAGCTAAAAGCTGCTCTTGCCTGCCATTAGCACATTTTAACATCATGAATCTTTCAGGAAACTTCTGCAGTATTCTAAAGCACACCCTGGGTAGCAAGTTAAATTTGTACGTTTAAACAGAGCCTGTTCACCTTTTTGCTGCGAAGATGCAGCAACGATACCCCTTGCTGGGGATTTGATGATGTCAGTGCTGGGGATGGGATGAGGTTAATGGAAAACCTTCACCAGAGCTCACTTCCTCTGCAAAATGAAGCTGAAATTTTCAAGCATGGACCTCAAGGGCTTAAGCATGCAACTCTTGTGCCCCTCAGAGCAGGAAATGTGAGTCCACAGACATCCTGCACTGCCTATGTACCTCCGTAGGCACTGAGGGAGGAGGATGATTTAGAAATAAGGTGTTGGAGGTGAGTGGGAGGAAAAGGGAGGGAAGGAAGGTAGATATAGAGGTTATAATTACATGAAAACATGCTGTTGAGGTAATTTTTTTCTGGAGAATGCTGTAGAACTGAATAGGGAAAAAAACCCAACAGGCTGTGAGCACTGCAGAGAATTAACAGAAAATTGCATCCTTGCTCTAGGATGCTATGGACTACCCTGAGACTGGGGGGAGATCTGGAGTAAGAGAGAATTACCTTCAGTGGAAATGGTCATGTTAGGGAACATTTAAACAAATTGGACATACGCAGGCCCATGGGACCTCTCATGGGATGCACCCAGGAGTGCTGGGGGGTTGGCCAATGTCATTGTGAGGCCACTCTGCAATCTTGGCAATCAAAAGAGATTCCTGAAGACTGGAAGAAAGAAAATATTTCTCCTCCTTCAGGAAAGACAATAATAAGATCTGTGTAATTTTGGCAAAGAAGACCACTGGTGTCATGAACTGCATGATTCAAAGTTTGCCAGCAGGTCAGAGGAGGTGGTCTTTCCCCTCTCCTTAGCACTGGTGAGGCCACACCCGGAGCACTGTATCCAGTTCTGAGTTCCTGGGCAACCTGCTCTAGCTGACCTGCTTTGAGCAGGAGGTTTGACCAGATGATCTTCAGAGGCCCCCACTAGTCTTACCCAGCCTTATCAGTCTGTGATTCCAATGTTACCATCTTCAATTTGTTACGATTTTATCTTTTCATTCAATGATTGATAGACTTTTTTAGTGAATGAGTTTTTAGTTGGTAAGAAGCATCTGATCAGACTTTATCAGCTCTCAGCCCAAACAGAAAAGTGTATAGGGATTTTCACCGGGATTAAAAAATGCAGATATTACATGTACGCAATAGGTCTTGAAAGAATAATCCTGGACTAATGAGAAATTGTAGGAAAATGTCACAGAACAAATGGTATCATTACTCCGGCTAATGCTTACAAGAGTGTGAACAAACCTTCTGGGAAGACTCTTTTTCAAATTCAGTTTTAGAGAAATCTGAAGAGATTGGGAAAGGTTTCCTAGCTCGCCTGGGACGTCAGCAAAGCCCTTTCTGATCAATAGCCTCACAATCCAGCCTCAGGAGAGAAGGCCAGGCAGTTTGGTTCGGAGCTTGCAAGGAGTGCTGTGGGGCCTTTGACGTGTGCTCCTGCAGAAGCAGCTATTCCATGTTAAAAATATGTATTTTTAGCACAGCAGCTTGCAGCCTCATGCTGAGGGAAAGAAGCTGAGCCAAGGGAGGGAGGGCTGATGCTGCAAGGTCTGTGGCAGGCGGAACAGATGCATGATTTCATGCTGAAAGAAATCACCTCCTTGTACAAGCTGCCTCCATTATCCCTCCCACCACTATTGGTGGCATTTGTCTTTCTGGAAAGTGAGGCCTACCACATAGAAAAAGTAATTTATCTTCTCCTTTTAGGAGATGTTTTTGCTGGCAGAGCCACACACCTTTTTTGCTTTTCAAAGTTTTCCAAGCACTTGTGGTGAAACGTTTCTGAACACCCTCCAGTAGAGCCCATCAGCACAGCCATTGCTTGGCTGGAGCGCATGCCCAGCGGGGAGATGAGCTCAGCTTCCTCAGCCACTTGCACCTCCGCTGGTGGACTGCCTGTGCCCTGCCAGCAGGACACCCTGCACGCTGTGGTGCCACGTGTAACTCCACGGAGCAGCGATGAGGAGGCTCGGCTGTGGTTCAGTTAAGCAGTAAATGTTTTTTGACAAGGAACAGCAGTGTGAAGTTTAGTCTTCTGTGCTGCGCTGAAGTCATTCCAAAATTATGATCTGCAGCACCTCCCCACCCACTGAGTTGCTACTCCTGGGACCAGACCACCCAAACTCTCTCTCAGTGCATTGCAGGCTACTGCAAGGCCAAGTCCATGTAGTCCCTACACACTATGAGATGGAGAGCTTTCCAGCCCGCTGTTTGCCATCATCAAGGACTGGTTATGTTTAAACTCCATGCAGATAAAAGATTTTTTCTATTAATGCTGGGGATAAACTCAAAATCAAGACAGGAGAGAGTGTTTTGCTGCCTTCTGACTGTCAGGATCTGCCCTTCTCCCAATTGCTGATTGTGCAGAAGAGAGGCAACGTTTGTCCAGGATGTGAACTCAACACCAGAAAGGTGGAAGTGGTGCAGCCATCCAGCACTGAACAAACTGGCAGGTAAGGGAGAAGTAGACAGAGAGCAGGAATTATTTTTCTCAATAAAGAGCCTACACAGGGCTTTTCCCAGCACAAGGGAGAGAGGAGAGTAAGATTCAGAGGTAGGTGTGAGCAGGACAGAAGAAGGGGGAATGGCACACAGCCTAGATCATGACTTGTACAATTTTATCATGATGAAAAGACGTGAAGAAAAAGACAGAGAAACACAAGAGGTCACAGGGCAGTGTCTGCCCTGAGCTACTGCTGGCACTGGAGTTCCAGGGGGGCGCATTCTGCAGAGTGCTCAGAGCAGGATGCCCTGTGCCTGACTGCAGAGAAAGCTATGGCTGAACCCAGCTGTTTGGTGTATCCTTACCTCCCTGCTGGGCTCACAGAAAACTAGTGACAGGTATGCAGGGGTGGTGGGGGCTTGCAGTGGCACTGCCAGCAGAGGCTGGGTGACTAGGGGAGGTTGGGGCAGCCAACTCACTAGCCTGGACACTCACACAGGCACACACCACCGATACAGATGGGTACAGATGCAGTAATACTTGCAAGGACATGACACCTACCCAGGGAGGAGTGGGGCTCCAGCTTGTAATATACTGGTATTTCAGACGGTGATGGATAAAAGGCCTGTGTTTATCCAGCGTAAAAGTAATTACTTACAAAGATTAGGCTTCACATTTACACACCACAGTCTCACAAACTGCCCCAAACCTCACACATCAAAAAAGCACTTCTCTGAAAGGCAGAGGGGGCTTCTCTTGTTGGCTCTCCCATGGTGCATTCAAGAAGCAATCACTTTCCAGGATGAAAAGTTTTCCTATTTTGAACTGAAGTAGATGATGAGAAAGTTAACTCACTGCAACCTGTTTTGGAATCCAGGTGCTTGTAGCAAGCTGGTTCGCAACCCAAGTCCATCAGCCATGCCTGCTCTCAGGCATAGAGTTCTCAGGCATACAGTTCTCAGGCTTGGTGCAGTATGGAGCCACTCACGTGCCGACAGCGACCACCCTCCTGCCTTTGCTCACGCGTTGTGAAATACAAGGGAATTTCTTCAAGCTGTGTAAATGCCTTAAAAGGGAGAAAACAGAATGAGCACATTTTTCACACTGTCCACTTCTCCTTCCAGTGTTATACCCAGGGGAAACATGCTATGTATTGTATCCCTGATAGAGTTGAGCATCACAGAAACACTCATGGACTTTTCAGAGGAGATAGGCAAAGGAGAGAATCGGGCCCTTTCCATGTTAATAGATTTATTCACTACTCTAGGCTGGAATTTCCAATTCCAGGGAGAAATGGAGCACTTTGCCCAGGGTTCCAGAATTGGAGCAAAACCCAGGAGTATCACAGCAATCAGGATTTCCTCTCTCCCTTTTTGGAAAACTAGGATGATTTGCTCTGCCAACACAAAGCAGAGCAACCAGCTCTCCCATCCCCAGGGACTTCAGATGATCTGGGGAATGCAGCTTCCCAGGGGATGCCCCGGGGAGGAGCAGTGGGGGAGATGCTGAGAAAGTCACTGTAAGACACAGCACGTACCCTAAAAGTTCCTGATAGAGCACAAGTAGTTTTAAAATCCCCCAGTCAGAGCTGCAGCTTGTTCAAGCATTGAAGCAGAATTATTACCAGCTCCAAAGACATGTTGGATGAGGACAGAGCTTTCTCTTCTACAGTCAGAAAAGCAAAAGCTGCAAGGTCGGTGCTATTGCACAAGAAGGACCGGCTTATGCAGGGGGATTTCCCCTGGAGGAGTGCAGCTTGCCGAGCCCAACCTGCAAGAAGTTCTCTGCGTCATGGGATGCTGTGTGGGCAAGAGGCATGGTACAGCCACGGTGGGGGCGGTTGCCTTAGGAATAAAGCCCACGTCAGTCTTTTGCTGATTAAAACATAAAGAGAACAGAAGTTACTAGCAACTGGTCTCATATTTACTGCTGACGAGCTTCAAGAGCTCAAAAAAGCAGAAGAAAACCAAGTTTGTAGTTTCCTGTGTTCATCAAGCAGACAGAGGAGCAGGGTAATGTGGGCTGTGTGCGGGACACTTTTATGGCCCCTCTTGCAGGGGCGATCACCGCAGGGCTGTGCTGTGCAGGCGCGTCTGCCCGCACCGGAGGGCAATGCGGGAGCAGGGACACGGGGAGGGCAGCTCCCTCGGCGGCAGCCGCAGCTGAAAGGGTGCCAAACTCAGCTAAAGGGTGTGTAAAAACTCAGCTAAAGAGTGTGCAAACCTCAGCTGAAAGAGTGTGCAAAGCCAGAAGTCGCTCATGAAAGTGCAGCACAAGTTTCTCCCCAGAGGTACGGGGAAATCTAATGTCTCCGATGTTCTCTTGTCTTAGCCTGTGCTGTTGGCAGTTTTCACTCGAGGATGAAATGGTATAGCCATAGGCATTCTCTGGTAGCACTAGAATTGCATGGAGTTAGACTACAGCAGAATTTAATCCAAATATTTTTACTGATTATGGGAAAATTCCCCTACTCCACCTCCATTGATTAACTATGGCAAAAAAATCTTTCCTGTAGATGTGCACAAAATGCCTTAGAACTTTGAAAGAGGAACAAGAAAACTTTCAAGAGCAACAGAGAAATCCAGCTTTGAATGTTATGGGGATTTTGAACATCTTCTCAGCTGCACCATTACTGCCAATGGAGCAACTCAAGGGGGATCCCATTTCCCTTAATTTTTATAGGAATCAGACCAAGCCTAACTTTTAAAAAGTAGCTTTATTTAAACTAGTGCATTAAATAGATGCATATAAAAATAGCCTAATATAACAGCAATTATTACACCACGCAAATCTAAACACAATCTTTAAGCTTGACAGTCTGTGGTAAAGGCTTAACGAAAGATGTTTTTTCATCCTATCATGCTGCTTCTTATTCTAGTGTTAGAGATATTTAAATGGGAAGATTAGAATGTAGCCTATGCTTTACACCCCTTTTTTTCCATCTATTTCAGCAACAAACAGTAATGGCAGTGTTAAACAAGGTTATAATAACTTGTTTAATTAAAAACATCACCATTATTTTAGCATTTGAAATAGTCATCTATGCTTTTATCACAGCAACAACTGAGCTATTTGTTGGATCAGTTGGATCAAGTTTCCAGACGACTTCCCATTCTTTCAGATATACACTGGCTCATTTACAGGCACAAAGACAGGACTGGAATGGACAACTGGCTCACCAGACCTACTGGCCATTCATCACAGCATGATGCTTCAGCAGAAGACATGCTCCGTTTCCTCTTCCCAGCATAAGCTGCTCTGTAATGGATTTTTTCAGTGAATTTTCAAACATGCCGAAAAGATTTGAGATTCAACACTGGAGCCCTTTGAAAATTCAAGTTCGTTTCCATACAGATGCTCCTCTGTGTCAGAACATGGTGCTCTGCTCTGTGTTGGCATGCATTTCACGTAAGAGTGCAGTAGCAGAAATCAAAATGCCCTCCATAATTATTCTTTATGCCTTTCTTCATAATCAAGAACAATCAAGATCCTCAGCTAGGGACTACTGTTGAAAGCTATTAAGCTACAGATACTTAAACAAACACTATCTAGGGCTTTAGCCCTACTAGAAGAGAAATCTCACCTTTGGGCAGGTAGACAAAATTTTCCTGGTTTTGTTTTTTTGGGTTTTTTGTTTGTTTGTTTTTAATTAAGCCTCACCAGCAATAAAAAATATACTCGATAAAATTCTCATGATGAGACTGAAATAAAAGTATCAGTTACCACCCACTTCCCTTCTGAATTGTGTTGCAACTTAAAATCTTCGCACATATAGTTATTTCAAACTTATTATCACCTGACTCGGTATCTTTTCTGTGTGAGAAAGATTTTCATAAGATAATCTACAGAATTCCAGAGAAAGTAATTGCTATAAATGGTTAGGGCTGATAGAGGGAGGAGAACAGACTCATAAAAGGCCACACTGTGCTGATAAACATGAAAAAGGTATGATCATTAGACAACATCATGTCCAGCCTTCAGGATTTATTTCCTTCTTTCCAGAAGAAAAAAATAGGTACATGATCTGATCTTAGAACACTGCTTCCAACTTCTTCAAAAATCTATTCAGCTCTCAAGATATGTGACAGAGAGAATACATTTCCTTGAATTTGTGTGGTGTAGAACCTAAAAAAGTATGGGTTTGGCTGCAATGTTTGTCATAACATACATTTGAGCAATGCTGTAAGGTATTGCACACTTCTCCCATGGTGTGAGAAGAAGCTGACAGTCACTTTAAAGGAGATTCATCATTTAGAAAAGAGTCATTCTCCCCAAAATAGGAAGGTGCTTCAACTTCTCCTAGCCACAGAGCAGTAATGCTGCTGTTTATGTAGATGATGGCAACAGAGGATCAGAGGGACAAACCTTGAAGCAAGAACCTGAGGTGTTGGCACAGGCACATGCAGGAAGACACGTCTGGTCCAAAGAGTGAATGATACCATCCAAATGTACCATGCAAAAGCAGTTCCAGGGCCCTCCCCCTTGGAGTGCTCATATAGGGAAAGAGGTAAAAGTTTGGTTCTTCATCTTCAATAACCAGAGGCTTTCCTGGAAGGAAGAGTCATCAGGGGAGAGTTGGTTGAGTCCCACAAGAAGACGTCATCTTCATGCATGATGTGCAAGGGGGTGTACAGCAAAATGTAATGTGTTACAAAAAATTATGTCCCCAAAGCACGTTTTGACTGAACAGGCAAAACCCACACTGATGGGTGAAAAAATTTCTGAAGCAAAGAATTAAAAGGCACAAGGCTGCAAAAAAAGTCCTGAGCTAACCAAGTTATCTGCCAATTTCCCCTGATTTTTAAGTACATTAAATATATACACGTACATCAACTACTGTCAGGAACTCATGCTGAAACAGCATGACTGAGTATTTCTAAGGGTCTTCTCCTTGGCACAGACACAGACTTTAATTGCAGAGCTTGAATAAAGAGTAAATGAGCTGTTTAATGTGAAAAAGTAAACCTTCTCATATATAGACAGTGTTCAGCTCTGCCAGTTAGACAGCAAGTATTTGACAGAAAACTGTTCATAGCCTACTTCCATCAGGGGAACAATTTAAGTTATATCAGAATAGGTTTTTTCCTGTCATGCTTCCCATTCCCAGACATCTTTGTAAAGTCTGCAAACAGAGATGCCAACATACCCCATTCTGACCTACATAGCGAACAATTGGACTTGTATTCCTGCTGTGTTATCACCAAAATGAATCATTATCATGTCTTCTCAAAGGCCTGGCAAGACAGAGACTTTTCTGCTGGGAAGTGTCAGCTGAATCCTGCACCTACTGCTCTCATGACACCAACTGCATATTTTGTGTTTATCGGAGAAAAGAAAAACACCCAGCAGAAAAAGGCTCAGCTCTGAATTTTGCTCTTTGCCAGGACAAACATGGGAACCAGCGAAGCACAGCTCTGAAAGCTCTAGCTTATTAAACTCCAGGGAAAACAACAACAAAAAATTTCATCAATCTTTTTTGAAAAACAGAATAAAGATGCTAGATAAAAATGTGCACACACGCTCCCCCACACATACATAAATTGCACAAACCGGAGGAATAGAAATAGCCATAGCATCATTGTTCTCTCTTTCTGCATTTGAGAAGAATTTTAAGGGTATGTCCAACAGTTATGGAGTCAGAAGGAAAAAAACTTGCTAAGAATGGGGCATGGAGATGACAAACTGCTTTTTGCCTTCTCAGGTTCAGAAATCCCTAGGTTGGTTTGGCAATTAAAGGTCCCCACTGACTTAGGGGAAGTCACCCCTACCAGGAGTGAGCAGCTGGCAGTGGTTAATATTTATAGTTTTCTGCTGCAATGGTAGGTGGGGTCTGAAAAAGTGTAGGAGATTTGGACTAGGTGTCTTTGAATCAAGCCTGCATTAACCTATGTGATTTGAAGCTTCTCTCTTACCAGCATTTGGAGCATAAAATCCTATCACTTATGCCTAACTACCACATACTTGTAACCCTATGCATGTGGGATAAAATTAAATCAAGACAAATGGAGACACCCGTATTCCCCCTTTATAATTTATAAGGATAAAAGGCACATTTTTTTGCCAGGGCAGGGTTCAGGAACTTTGGATATCTAGCTAGAAAAAATTTCTTCTCTCCCTACTAAGAGATATCTCTCAGAGTTTGTCAGACATCCAAAATGTTATTTCTGCTCTCTTCATTAGAAACCATGTTTTGCAAGTGACAGAGATGTACTCTTCACAGACCACCATTTACTTAAACAAATTATTAATCATAAAGCAATGATGGAAGGCAAGAACTGCTCCATCTCCAACCATGACTCGACAGCATTTGGTTTGACCTTTGTTCTGCTTGGAAAATCCCCAAAGTTAGAATTGTCTATTGGGTGACTTGAAGCTGGCTGACAATGAGCTTTCTCAGGGTTTTGTGTCCTTGCTTCTTTGGTGAGCTCTGTAGACATAGTTCACTGGACACTGGGGCATTCAGAGATCAACTGTTCAAAACCACTTCTCTATGAAATGCATCCTCATTTCGGTGCAACAGATCTCTGCCCGCATCTGAGGAAGGAGAGTACCAGATATGATATTCTTTACCTCCTCAAGGACTTCAACAGCACAATGGAACAGCAACTTACTGAACAAATACAGAGAACATATTTTATTTATTATTTATCTCATAGAAGACATATAAAATTAATTACTGCAAAACATTTCAGGGATTGAAAATATTGTCTAGAGTAAAAAGGGGAACTAAAATCATAACAGCCTAAGTGATAGAAGTGTGAAAGTCTGTTGCTAAAAGTAAGCGTTTGCATTTTTAGGATAACTGAAAATTATAATATTCCAGATTCCTAAGTCAATGCAAACCTCCAATGTAAACCCTCTTAAACATGGGTTTTAGAGCAGAACTGTAATCACTAAGATCTTTAGTGTCTCAACAAAACAGATCATGGTCATTTCAAATGAGACCTTACTTTGAAAGCTCAGAAAACAAGTAATTACAGCAAGCCCTCTTTCGATTGGTGTCCAAAGATAATTTTCAAAAAGAAGAATTATGAATCACCTAAAGATCCACAGAACAATTCTATGTATTGTATTTTTGAAGTCACAAAATCTCTGAATTTCATTTCATGATGGAGTCAGTAACACTTTTTTTTTTACTGCAGTGGCTAAATACTCACCCTCCTACATACTGGGTACTGTAGTTTCCATTCAGTATGCTCTCCCAAATCCAACCCTTGTATAAAAGTAGTGCACCACTGGAAGGACTACAGAAAATCAGGGCAGGAAAACTGGTTCAAAGAGACGAGGCGGTGTTCCTTGTTTATTGCCAGATTGTTATATGCATTATTTTCCCCTGTATAGCTATTTTTGATAATCTAAGTACTATTTATCTGATTACCTGAAATACGAAGCCTTTGTATATGCTCCCAGTTCTTGCTCTCATCCTGAAAATCTCTAGTAATTGCTCCTAGAGAAGGACTTAAAAAAACAAACTTAAGATGGAAATATTCGGAAAGAATTTAAATAATACTGCTTTTCACTCCAACAATTCAACTTCTAACATATATACCTTTTCTCTGCAGGAAAACAGTTTTTCCTGTGTCCAACATGAGAAAAGCAATACAGAAGTACGGGAATTGTCCCATCCCATGCAGTCAGCACCACAAATGAGAGGCTATGCCTTAGTAATTTGTGGGGCTTTCACCTCCCCTGTTGGGCTGGGAGGATAATGCCTAGAAGACATATTCTGGGAGTTGTTCCATGCAAAAATTCCTGTACAGGGCTGCACTGTTTACATTGACTACAAATCTGTGTGCACAAGAGAGCTCAGCATGGGAACAAAAACCTATCTCTGAAGTCATTCTGTGAAACAAATTGAACATAGTTTTCCCCATAACAACAAGGGAAAACAGAAATAATCTTGAAGGATAAAGCACCTCAAAAAATTTGCAGGGAACTTCTGCTTTCTAATACTACAGACTGTGTTAAACAAGTTTCTTAAATGAAAAGACTTCCCAAAAATATATGGTCAGTATAGGTGAGGCCCATCAAGTCCAGCTAATTGATCCCTCTATGAGCCATGGGAAATGCAGTATGGAGACTCAATCTACACAAGAAGTGAAGCAGTAATGAAAAAAAAAAAATTACATTGCAATGTGAGAGCCACATTTTAAAAACTACCTGTTTCTTGAATGCAGCTGTATTCACTATTGCTCCACAAATACTAGGGGCCAAGTGAAATACTATTCTTTACAGATCAGATCAGATAAGATATGATGAAAAGACAATGAGGAGAGGGAAAAGAAGCAGGGAGGTCCTGCAGAAGAAAGCAAACCAATCCTCTGATTAAAGAAAGTATGAGAAACAGGTCTGCAAAAGCAGTGGATCAAGACTTTCAACTAAGAGGATTTATGGAGAAGGAGATTTTATCTCCAGGCACAGGTTAGCCTCGTATAAATCCTAACCCTTGTTTTAAACAAACTGACCCCAAATTACCCGTGACGTTCAGAATTTTGTACTAGAAGAAAACCTTGGTGGTAATTTTGTGATAAGCAAGGCAAGGCATTTGGAAGAGAGAGCTTTCCAATGAACAGGATGATTTAACTTTTAAAAACTTCCTAATTGTTGATTCATCATATTTTCAAAGCAGCCCAGGTTGGAAATCCTAAACTTGCTGTAGCTGAACTTGGCATGGACCTTTAACTAGTTTGTTGGCAAAATTATTCCAATAAAGGCTGTTTGTCTACCTTTCCTTTTCCCAAAGAGACAAAATTTTAAGAAAAAACATAGCCTGTCCTGCTAGAGAGCCTAAAAGAAATTAAACTTAGAAACAAATCTGCAAGACCATGCTGTTCTAAGAACACAATTCCTCAATGACCACAGACCCAGCGTGAGCACAGAGCACAGTGAGGCTGCAGCTGAGAGCCCGACTGCTCTAGATCCAGAGGTGACACAGCACCAGAAATGTGCCAAATCCAAGCGGACAAGCTCTGCCAGGCAGCAGCATCCTGTACCACACTAGTGCAGTTGTGGAAGCAATGAGGTCCTGTCAATGCAGCATCGTGCCCTAAGATGATTCCACACCTGCACCAGTATCTCTACGTGGTGTTATGTGCTTTTCTGCAGCTGCACCAGCACAGCTGAGGCTACCTTGGATGTTTCCATCATGCTCCACTACAGCAGCACAAATGTATTTTCTGGGGCTTTTCTGCCAGTACAATATACCAGTCTGGTACTCACAGACTCTTATTTTCCTGCAGAGTCTTTTAGAAATTAATTTTTAGTCAGGATTTGAATGTCATGAGGACTTTGTAACCTGGATTTGCGCAGTGGCCATATCAAGGCATTCAGCCAGAACAATAAGGGCAGATAATAATAACCTTCACTTACGCCAGCTTGTGGACATGGATTGAGAGAAAAGGATATAGGGTGACAGGAACAAAAGGGACCTCAAGAATAATAAATTATTAACAGGTACCCACCTCAAATGTACAGATACAAATGTGTGGCAGCCTGGGGAACAAGCAAGAGGAACTAGAGCTCCTTGTGCTGTTACTACAGCATTGTTGGAGTAACAGCTACAATGGGAAGGCTCACATGTGATGGGAGCACTGTGATGGATGGATACAAGTTCCTCCGGAAAGACAGGGAAAGAAGGGAAGACTCAGGGGGCTTCCTACACAAAGGAGCAACTTGAATATTTGTAATGGATGGCAATCTGATTGAGAGCATTTGTCAGGATCAGAAAAGAAGCCAGGAAGAGTGACAAGGATATGGCAGTCTGTTACAGCCCAGCCCATCAGGGTGACAGGGAGAGTTGAGCACTGGAACAGGTTGTCTGGAGAGACTGTGCAGTCTCCATCCTTGGAGATTTCAAGGCCTGACTAGATAAAAGTCCTGGTCTAATCTCAGAGCTGATACCACTTAAAAAGGCAGCTGGACTAGGTCCAGAGTTCTCTTCCAGCCTGAATTATACTGTGATTCAAAGTCTAAAGAACAGAAACCCAGACAGGAACTGTACTTTGAAATTGAGGGAGAGGAATAGAGCATCTGTTACCAGCCAAGAAGTCTGTTTTGGTGACTGCGTCTTCAGCACAAGCATGACACAGAGATGCTCACCCAGCAGTCAACTGTAGGCCAAGGCTTCAGATTCCCAGGAAGTTACAGAGGAATGATGGAGCAGTGGCAGTTGCAGCAGAACCTATGACTGCAACACTTGCGAGCATCAACTTCTAGGGAAATAAAAATAAAAATCTCTGGCAATAAATGTTAACTTGAAGTTAATGTCTTGAAGTGTATTTTCTCAGGGCATGGAACTTCTGAATGTTTTCAGTTTTCCTAACCACTCAAGAGCCAGGAAATGTGAGATTGCACTAAAAAGTATTCCCAGCAAGGGAAAGAGGCAGAGGGGCAAAAATGAGTTTAATTCACTCATGTTCCTTACACGTGACCTCCCTAACAGCCTCACCATACAATACAGCATATCAACACCAAGTTTGAGAAGTAACTAAAACTTTCTGCCTCACTCTCAAAGAGACATTGTTTACATGCTTTTGGACCATATGAATAAGCTCTCAAATGCAGACCATAATCATAGTCCTTTCTTGACAAATATCCAACCCTTGTTTTCACTGACAGAACCATATTCGTTTTTTCTAACTATCTTCAAGACTGCAGCCCCTAGGAAATTATATTCACATCATCTCTCTTGATTTGATAAATACACTCCCTCAAATCTTGGTTCTCTTGTCTGGTTCTCTTCCCACAGGTGGTTTCAGTTCCTCTAGCATCACTCAGCTCTTCTCCCAGACACAGCTCATGCTCTAGAGAAGCTCATGGTCGGCTCTCCATCTCCATCTCCATCTCCATCTCCATCTCCATCTCCATCATCTCCATCTCCATCATCTCCATCTCCATCATCTCCATCTCCATCTCCATCTCCATCATCTCCATCTCCATCATCTCCATCTCCATCATCTCCATCTCCATCATCTCCATCTCCATCATCTCCATCTCCATCATCTCCATCTCCATCATCTCCATCTCCATCTCCATCTCCATCTCCAGCCTCCTCTATGAAAGCTGCCCACTGGGCCTATTGGCATCATCAATGAGAGCTGATCCTCAAAGCCTCAAGGTTTCAGTCAGCAGTTCCCTGGTCTCCAGCCCCCTGGACTTGTAGACATCTGAAAAAATCACCTGTGCATTCCATTGCTACAACACTGCTTTTGGTTTCTTTCACCTCTTTTCAGAAGCTGGCCTGCAGCCATGACAAAGGTTCAGAACCATTCCCAAAAGGGACAGGCAGTCTAAACAGAAAAGTGATGCTGAAAGACACTGCATGTACAGTAATGGTGTTCTGCCCTGCCTTTTAAGGAATACTAAGCAGCTTGAACATCTATAACCATTTACAAATGAAGCTTGTGCTTCAGCATGCCTCAACCATATAACCAGAATATAAAATGTATTGTTATTTGTCTACAAGTGACCTGTATCTACGTGTCAAAATTCATATAAAATCTTTCCTACCTATGTCAGTGGATGACTGTCAATATAACGCATGTGGGTAGTCACTGCCACAGTTCTGCTGCATGCTTCTCTCCCTGGTAACCCATTTTCTTATTATTGCACCCTTACCCATTTGGTTTATCTAGAAAAAAGAAAACTCACAACTACTTGAGTACTGCCCTAGTCTTCAAAAAGCTCCAAAGTCTGTTGCTGGGTAAACAGCAGAAAATGTACCTCTAGGTCCTGTAAAGACTAAGGCAGCAACAGGCTCCGTACAGCATTGTGCCAAGCTTGTTTTCAAAGGCTTTGGGTTAGCACCAATAAAAAGTTACAATAAACTGCATATCAGCCTTCAAAAAGAAGTTCTGATATCAAGATTTAGAAAGAAAACTAAGTTTCAAATTCAAGGCTTAATCTTGAAGAAGTTAAAATGAGAATCAATTTCAGCAATTGAGATAATGACTACGTGAGTCATTATTCGAGAAAACATTTATTAATCAGAAACAAGATAAATTTGAATATTATTTTAAACTCTGAATAAATTAATATGGAATTGATCTGAAGGTCTAACCCTTTAGTCTGTCAACTGCTGGAAAATACTTTTCCTTGTCCGTTTTTTACCAGTACTTTGGAAGTATGCATTACTGCTTATTACAGTATTTTCAATGAATAATACATGAGGGAAAAGACTTCTGACTACACAATTAGAAGGGAAGTCTACAAAAAATCATATACCACTGCAACATGAAAGAATCTAAAAATATTGAAATTGAAACAGTAATCATGTTGCAGCTGTATGATCATTTGAACAAAGTAATTTCATTCACGGAATTTCTATTAAAAATAAAGACAACAATCCGTGGAGTTGTCACCATTGCCATTTAGTTATAATCCATGAGTGGCTCTCAAACTGGACAGGTGAAATACTCACAAATGTACTTGTAAAGTCTGATGTTTGCCTGCTTTCCATTTCCCTTTTTGATTTCTTTCCTTCCTTCCTTCCCTCCCCTTTCCCCCTTCTTCTGAAAACACTCCTGTTCGTGGCAGATGGACAGAGGTAGAGCACTCAACGTTTTAAGTCAGTGAAAAGCATTGACTCTGCTGGCCCAACTGATCTGGAAGAGAGACAGTCACCACTCTGCTGAGTATGTGAAAACCAAGGCAAGACTGGGAACAGGACTCCAGCATGATACATGATTTTCTGTGGATCTCTGCATGGGACAGATCCCTCTGCAGGAAGGTTTTGGTGTCACTTAGTAGGCAGCAACTTTGAATGGAGTGATGAAGCAAGAAGAGCATACAAGAGCCCCTGCCTGAACCTGAAATACAGGTTTAAAATGAGGCTGAAGGCAAAATGAGAAACATTACACAAATGTGGGCGGGGACCAGTCCTATGGGTACAGAAAACAAAGGAGAGCTGACTAAATAAATTTGAAATCAGGTGGTAAATACAAGAGCAAACCCACTTTTCCAACACAAGACAGTTGCACTACCCTTGGAGAGCAATGCTTTAGGAAACTGCAAACCCTACTATCTAATTCCATTATCTTTATTTTGTCTTGGCACTATCTACATGAATGGAAAACAACAGCAAAAATAGATGCATGCACTTCGGTTTTACTGGCTTTCAGTACATGACTGGATTGGAAGCAATAGTTCCAACACATTCATCTTCTTTCAAACTGTGGTTTCACTGAAAGGTGGCTGTTTCTTGAGCTGTTACTTAGCATATCATTTGTATGTTAGTCAACAGAATTCCCAAAGGCTCTTTCCCATGCTGCTCCTGTCAGTCTGAAGGTTATTTCCAAAATGTACCAGTAAAATTTCCATTTGAATATTCCTCATTCATAAAGCAGATGGAAAAGTGAAGAGCAAGGAGGAGAAAAATGTACAGAAAGGAGACCTGTACAAAAAGAATCACAATGAAAAACAGAGATCATTTGACTCTCCATTCCCCATAACAGAAATATTAAAAGTTATGTTCTTCGGACTGCATGTCACATACAGTTCCTAAAACAGAATATTAGCTACTGTGTTTCTGTGCTGAAAGTCATTTTCCCACTGCTTTTTGTTGGCTATTTGCATTATTTAACTTTAAAGAGTCCAAGAGGCTTCTGATTGTTTCACTTCCTATTCCTTTCATCCTATTCTTCATCTTGCTGGAATTACTTTTTCCAAACGGTATCAGCAGTGCTGCCAGTCCCCAAGGTTCTTTACTGATTATTCTCTGAGTTTTATCTTCCTTCTGTAAAATCCAGGCACTTTCTCTGGCCATAGCTATGAATTTCTCCAGCTGTGGCTGATTAACATTCTTGCTGATATTAAGGTCTTGTTCAAAGGGATTCCAGATATAAAGAGGAGATGACTCAGGTTTATTTACTTCCTTTCCCTGCAGACAGTGTAAAGAAAAAGCAGAAGTTGCATATATGTACTATAGGCTGAGCAAATAACAAATCACTTGACTTATTACATGAGCATTAAAAGTGTTTTGACTTACTAGAGAACTTTTTGCAAAATACCCAGTCGTTATTAATCAAGTTAATTTTCCTGTCAACCTGACTGTTGAATGATTCCTGTTCTCTGAATCCTCTTAGTGGTGGTTTTCCTTGCCACATTCAGCTTAGATTTCCTTCAAGGCAAAGAACACGCAACTACAGCTTAACCTGTCTTTTTGGCCATTCTCCCATTTGCTTTTCAACAAACCTCAGACTTCACCCATTGCAACCCCCTTCTCCTATCTCTGTGTATGGGCAGCATGAGTGTGTCATATGAACCTGTGCAGCCCAGTTTGATAAACTATTGCAGGCACTTGAACTGTTCAAACCATTCATCCGACAGTACTCAGAGAGCTCACAGAGCTACTGTAACTAAACAAGATTACTGCCTTGGCTGAAATCCCTCCCAGTTCGGTCTGTCTTCTAAGCACAGAGCTATTGAGGTCATGGTTTACTTTTGGTCAGTTGGTATTGTACAACACATGTAGTTGACAACTGTGTAGGTTTGCTATTTAAATGCACTTCCATTTCAGTGCTTATCAGTGCTACTTAGCTGACCTGTTTGGTATTCCAGAACCTCTTCAAGCCTTCTATCACAAGCTCTAGAAGGAACCCACCAACTACTCCTGGTCCAGGAAGTGTCTATGTACATGTTGTCCCAGGACCAAGAGGACAGACTAGTTAAACAGAAAAAAATCAGCAGCACAGATATTTCCCTTAACTAGTTCAGGCTCCAAACTCATGGTTTTGCTTGTCTTTTAAGGCTTAGTGGCAAACAGAAGTTCTCCACCTTAATGAATCAGCTTCTAGGATCAATCTGCAACTGCAAAAAGAGCTCTTGTGCCAGTGACCCACAAACAGGCACAGGAAACAGGACACAAATGGGTGTCCACACAGCAACATGGCATTGGAACCCCTACCCTGTCAGCAGCCCAGCAGGAACAGATGCAAGTTAGGGTAGTTATATTTTCATATATTTCTATTATACTTGCATGCACACACATATGGATCAATAAACAGAATGACTTAAACATATAAAGCAAACTGAAGTGAATAGCACAGAATAATCATGTATGCCCTGCTTACTGAGTTGTACATACAGTTACCGTAGGCTGATACAAACTGCAGTGGAAAACACAAGTGACAAAAGCAAACTCAGAACTCAGCTGTAAGTTTTAATGCAGACTCTCACTGGGTCTGGACTCCCAGTTTTAAGTGCAAAGCCTGTTGGCGTACAGGGTTTGTCACAGACTTTTGCTGTGACATACATCATGACATTTTAAAAGTTTTCCTCTCACAGAAGCAAAATAGCTTTGACTTTTTCAAATTGCCACTTTCATTACAGGGTTTTCAAGTAAAATCATACAGGCTTAACATAATTTTGTGCTTTCCAACATATCCAGGTAATGACACTGTAGATGTTCTTAATGGTATGTAAGTTATTAGGCTCTGAGAGGAAAACACTCTTCCTTCAAAGAAAGAACTCAGTTTCTGGATAAATGTACTTTTTATATACAATGAAAAATGACAGAAATTGTTGCTTAATATATGTAGTTTATCAAGTGGCAGATGGTGAGATTCAATTGATAATGATGAGCAATTAAAATTCGTTTACCTTTCGAAGATTTATGGAATTCCTTCTGAAATCAAAGTTTCCAAAATATTCAAAAAACTCACCCAACAATACATCTAAGGGAAAGAAAAGCAAGGGCCATGAGTAACATTAAGGAAAAGTTTATTTTCAATATGCTCATTAAAAAAAAAAATGATGGAGATTTACCTACCAAGTGTTTCTGTATTTTTTGTAGGTTTAATCTTCCTTAAATCACTAACAAATGAGCAATCATATCCTCCAATTATATGCTTGTCTTTTGCACCTGAAAAAAAATGGGCATATTTTGACACAATAAACAATAAAATGCCATTGTATTTAATGAAATTCAGATAACAGACATGACTGAAATCAATGAATGCTACCATATTACAAAAATTAGTTCACAAGTGAACTTTTAGGTTAAAGATTCAACTTAAAGTGGTAAAAGATTTAAAAGAAAAAAGTCTACAGACAGGCAAAGGAAAAGAATCACGAGCAAATGGCACATTTTCAAAAGCCTACAGGAATAAGGTATATGACATCTGCATACAGGGCTGTATTATACAGTAAACAGTACAACTCTCTTGGGTTAATACCTACATGAGAGTTGCAAAAAAATCAGACCCAGAGCGTCCACTGCCTTCTTCTGAAAAACTTCAGAGAATTAGGAATATTGTTGTAAAATCTCAGAAGAGGTATTTTATGTATAAAAAATTCTACAGAATTCTGATGCAAATGTTTAAAATTATTTCAAAGCAACTGAACACAGACCTTTTTCTCCACTGAAAGCACTCAAAGCTTCCAAGGAAGCATGTCAGTAAGCAGAAGGCATGAATGAAGAATTAAGAACCTGAGGTGTCATTCTCTGTGCTTTCATAAGATTCTCTGAAGATAATCAACCCTGAAAGCTGTGTATGAAACAGCCAGAACAGCTGGTTTGCGAAGATACAAGAATTATTTGCAGATGGCCTGAACAATCTCAAGGACATTACAAATTGTGAGGAGGAGATACAGCCTTTCTTTTAAACATTTGTTATCTATAAAACAATACACATCATAACAATCTGCACAAAATCCTTAACTTCAGAGACATTTGAGACCCTACAAGTCTTCTAAAAATAAAATACAAAATAAACAAAAAATTCAGCACAGGAGCACTGAACAAAGAAATTACTTTTAATTATCTGAGGCACAAAGTCTAACCCTTCTATATAGAATTTACTATTGTACTGAAAATGGATTTATTTTGCATTTAAGAATGCATTATTTTCACAAAAAATACAAGTAAAACTTGTGTATTCCCTCAAACTTAAGGCACACATAATATCCATTAGTATTTGAGAGCATAAAGAGATGGGTTGGGTTTATTTATCACTTTAGAGAAAACAAAGATGAAATAAACAATAAAGTGCAATAAACAGAGAAAGAGCTGTCCTTACCTGCCAGTTCTTTAAGTTGGTCTAGTGTTGGAATGATAGGTGGTGATCTCTTTTGCAGAAAAAACATGACCATCATGGTCAGAGAGAAGTTGGTAATCCAGGTACCAGGAGCAGTATTTGTAAGTCCGTGAACACGGGCCCAACACCGTATAGTGAACACCAGCGCTCGTACACGGGAATCCAGACAGCCATAGATATACAAGAGTTCTGAACTTCTGATAGCAATGCTGAAGAAGAAATGAAAAATAAAAGACATGTAAATGACCAGAGAATTGTGATGTATCAGATGCAATGTTCACTGTTAATTACAAGAAGGCATCCATTAAAAAAAAAAAAAGTAACATTTATGCATTTTAGAAAATAGAAAAAGAATTATAGAATTGTAGAACGGTTTGGGTTGGAATACTTGAAATTGTCCAGGATGAAATACATGTACTTTTCCACAGTAAGAAAACTATGGTTTTGGGTAAATAATAATACTGCATTTGCACTATTTCCCGTTTCGTTGTTCCACATCACAGTAGAAGAAAAAAACCAAAACACCACCATCAAGTACTCAGAAGTCAAGCTACGAAAAATCGAGGTGAAAAAACATAATTTAGCCACAACTGCCTTCAAGGTATATTAGATAATATCTCTATCCTACTATATAATAAAATACTTCTTTTACAACTGTCATCTAAAGAGTAATAAAATGCTGCACTGAAAAATACACTAAGTGCAGAGACACAATGAATCTGCAAACCAATTCAATTTTGTAATTTTCAAATGATTACTTGTTTTCTTCTGCAGGACCAAACAGTAATCTGGAAGGATAAAGGTTTTCAGATGGGTCAGGTTTTGATCTGCTTCATCACATTGTTATACAGACATTCTTGTAGTGTACAAATGGGAGGGCAAGAAAAAGTAGAAAAAAAATGGAAGCACAGTGTTAGAGTAAAACTTATTTTGGTTCAGTTTTAGCCTGAAGTGCTCGTTGAACTATAGTTGCAGATTTTACCCCAAAACTTGTGCTGAATTCTTCTAAAAATTCAGCATGGCCTTTTGGAGATGTTTGCTAGGTCAAAATTTTGTAACACCTGGACTTCTGAAATTTCAACCGTGAGGTGCCTTATGGTGTCCACAGAGGTTTGTTATTACTCCAAGCGACGAGAAGACAAGAGGCGCAGTCCCAACCAGCCAAACCATCCAGCAGTGAATTACAAGGATGCTTGCACAGAACTGCATCCCAACTTTCACCGTGGCTGCATATAGAAAAGTAATTTTATTGCAAGACATTTGTTCAATCTTGCCTTAATAACCTCTGCACATTCTGAAACAGAACTTTGGGTAATTCAGGACAGTTTCCGCGCTTTGCTGTCACCGAACGGGCGCGGAGGGAGCGGAGCCGTGAGGGGCATTTCCAGGCAGCCCGCGCCCCCTGGCGGCACCGCAGGAAGACCACAGACTCCCTTTCCAGGGATCTTCCCAGAAAACAGGTGAATGCAGGCCCTTAGGAAGAAGGAAAGGGCCTATTTCCTATGCTAGAGAAAGATAACTTAACCACAGCAAAACCTGAGCTCTAGGAGTTAAAAAATACCCTTTTTACTTTCAGAGCCAACATTCACATTTGTTAAGAACACAGAAAGGAGCAGACTCAAACAGTTGTCGTTACAGGTTTTCAGAACATTTTAGGTACTTTGGAATTCTTTCTAAACTTTTTGAAATCAGGTCTCACCTGTTGCTCACTGACAGATCACACTGGAATCCTGTCGGTTGATGGGAAAATTTCACCAGAGGGCAGCGAGCGTTGAGTATCTTCTGTACACTCACACATCCAGGACCAAAATTATCAAGGCAATCACCAATCACAGAAAGAATCCTCTGAGTCGCCAATCTTTCAGATGGTAATCTTTTCATCTGAAACTCCATTTCAAAGGGACCTTTTTTCTAACACAGAATTTTAAAAGCAATCTGTTAACTCAAGAACAAAAGAGACATTTAAAAATACTTCTGAAAGACTACAACAATTTACAAAGGAGCTTGTACAACTAGAGATTGAAAGACAAGAATTATTCAAAGCAAAATCCACAGAACTTAAAATAGGTAAAACCATATTGCTCTCTCTTTTATATTCTTTTTCAGTGATTAAATTCGTCCAGGCTAATAGTGATGAACTTACTGTAAAGTTACTTGTTCAAATGAAGGTATAATACTACTATGTATCACTAGTAGCTAAAACAAGTAATTTTGGAATTCCCAAGAGAGCATATACGCTCCAACTGCAAAAGAGGAGCATACAATTAAAGAGGGGTAGAACATAACCAAACTACAGTTAATTTTAAGCCACCAGTGATTCCATTTCAAATCCTCAGAGAACAAGTGAATCAACCAGCAATGCAAACGAAAACGTCTTTTTCATTAAAAATGTAAAAAAATTTAGCATGCAAATTACTTAATCCTTCAAAATTAAGAATAAGCTTCTGTAAGACTTGAAATAATCACTTCTCATCATATAGTTTTCCTGACAAAAATATTGTGAAGATATATTCTAACAACATCAGAAATTAATTGTCCTGTAGGTCTTTGTAGTTTGATTTGCCATATTTGTAGTTTTTAAGCCTCGGATAATTTTGTTTGCTAATCCAATACTTGACACTGACTTATCCTTCCCCTTGGGACATGTCATGGGTGAATGCATACTATGCAAACAGCATTACAGTGACCTAACTCATCAGCTGAGACACAGAGGTTATTTTTCTTGTCACCAGATTGGTGCAGAGAAAATGTGCACTCACAGTTGGGTGAAACAATTCAGAAGTTATGGACCTTGCAGCCTTTCCAACAAACTCACTTTAGGTGCTGAATTTCTGAGTGGCTCTGGCAATCACCAAGGTGACCATTCCTGCTCTCCTCCTGCCAAAAGCTCTCCAGTCAGCACGTGTGCTGGAACATGTGAGGACAGAGGTCCCTAATCCCCTCTGGCTGTGTAGCTGCATGCTGCAGTAGGACTGGCTCAAAGTGAAAGGAGCCTGTAACTATTCAGCATTGAGGTAGGTAACAGAAAGAAAAAGATAGTAACTTGGCCAATCACTTTGCTTACTGCTGGTCTTGTAACCCTCAGCTTCCTGAGGCAGTGGTGCAAATTCCGTACTTTGGTCAACAAATTCAAGTGACTGTATTTCAACTTCAAGCCTCTGCGCTTGCTTAGTAATCCCTGCTTGTCTTGATGCTTACTGTTGTATTATCAATGAGGCATTCAAGTAATTAGTAAGTATCTTACAGAAAGTCTGACAACTGAAAGTATCTGATTATTGATCTGACTCAGTTCCTGTTTGGTCCTGGGCCCCAAAACATCTACAGTTCACATATTCCAGCTTATCCTCAAATTCCTCCACAGTGAAAATCAGATGCTGTTAACATGGTAATTTTCTCAGGACAGACAACAAAAATATGAACATTTGTGTCACCTGTAACTACTCACCAGCACTATCCCAGGTTCTAAGCCTTCACACCTCCACACACTCTTATTGTGCGTGTGTACATATATATATATATACACACACACATATATATGCACCTCAGTACATAATCCAGTAACTTTCCTGGAGCATAAAGTCAGCTCTTTCAGCTAAGGAAAAGAACCTGACAACCCTCTCAAAATGCACATGCTCACACATGCACAAACTTACTGTGCTTTAGAACATGGAGGACCTTAAAAATCAAAGCCAAGCTTTAACAGAGCATGGATATGAGACCCAGCAGCTCCAGAGAAGAAAATGCAATAGTAGAATGAGAAGGTCTGACTCTGCTGAATCAATTTTGGAGGATGAGGGGTTTTTTTCATAGTGAAATTCACCCTAACAGTACAAAGTTTATATAAACACCAAATCATTTTCTTCCTATTGCAAGAAAGATCTCTTTCATGTCACATCCAGCTTTTGAAAGTCTTCAAGTCCAAACATTCAAATTAACTTGTTCACAATCTATAGTATGAACTCACGTAAAACCTGAATATAAATAAACTGATTCCTGCGTGTGAATGAGCTGCTCTGTTGAAGAAATCCAATAAACTGAAGATGCACAGCATAATCTTACCATTTTTGTAGGACTCTTTTGTGTATCATGGAAGTCCAGAAACATGTCCACATCGCATCCCAGTTTGCCAAAGGTGTTGACTGAAGAGCCAAACGGCTTTACTGTGCTGTCTGGAAAATATGCCCGTGCAAAATCCCGAACCAAAGAACAGGCCAGAAATCGGAGCCTGATATTTTCTTCTGTAAGCTGATACTCATTCAGTAGAATGTACATCTGACTGCTTATCTAGTTCAGAAAATAAAAACTGTAAACATACAATAACCTGTTTTCTATCTATTAACATATATTTTCATCCACTTAATATCACTGCAATTAGAAGATTATTTTTTAAACTTTCGAACAGGTTTCTTTCATATGGAAAAATTATGTTCACAATTAAAAAGACTAATGTAATTGATTTGTT
Source organism: Pipra filicauda (assembly GCF_003945595.2). Taxonomy (NCBI): domain Eukaryota; kingdom Metazoa; phylum Chordata; class Aves; order Passeriformes; family Pipridae; genus Pipra; species Pipra filicauda. Next base: position 3,745,453 of record NW_024104310.1, read on the forward strand.
TCAATGTAGGAGAAACAGATAAAATTCTAATACGGGTTACTTTTTTTTTACTAGAAATAAATTGCTTTTTAAGTTTTACATGACCACTTGAAAATCTGAAATGAAGGTGGTTCATTTTTAATTGAGAGATCTAGAAACCTCTACTTACATTGTCTGCAAGACAAAGCTTTTGAATAAGGCCTGTCACTGGAATGTGACACTGAGGAGAGAGGTGAAGTGGTGTCTCTTCAGCAGGTTGACTCACTGGGTTTTTCAGCGTGAAAGTAAAAAGTCTTGATTTAAATGGGACAACATGATGCTCTGCAGCATTTGGGATTCCAACAGCATCCTGCAACGAGGCTATACTGCTCTTTTCTGAAAACTCTACTAAAGCATTGATGCCCTAAAACATTAAGAATGCAAATACAGGGTTAGATAAATGCATACAAGCCTTGAACTCATTGTACTGATATTATTCAGATGTTCCTGGGAATACTGAGACAGTTTAATATGCCAGCCCTGAAACTGAATACAAGGTTCTGTATCTCAACATGTTTTAGACACTTCTACAAGAGGTTAAAAATATTTATGATGTGCCATTGTTGGCAGTAAACACTAAACATAAATTTTCTGAAATCTACTTATCTTCACAACTGAAATGCTCAAAACACATAAAAAATAGTTATCTCTATTGTTTGAACAAAGAACAGTGCAACATCAAAGTTTCAAAGATTTACTGCAAAACGGGTTGCTGGCTACCCCTCAGAGGTGTTGCTTAGATGACTTCTGAATAAAAATCTGCTGCTGAGCAACTTGTAAACACTAGCACAGATAAAAACTGATTTAATATACTAATTATATATAATTTGCATAACTTGCATGTACGAGAACATAACCAAATGCCGGTATTTCTTTTTATCTGAGCCTAGATTTTAGTTCACATTGTTAATTACTTACACGATTTTCAAAGAAGAAGTGACTTCTAACGTTTCCATGACTGGATAAATACTGCAATAACTTTCTTTCATTAAGTTTTGATGGGCATTTAATTAAAACAGTCCGTTCAGCTTGATCCAGTCGTTCTGTTTGGACCTCAGTGAATGTCTTCTTTCTAGTATTGACTTCAGCATCTGTAAGAAGAAATGAGCATCAAGGTTCTTCTACATAAACAGAAAGATGTAAAACTGATTTTTAGTACACTTAATCTCTTCCTCTGCATTGAACAACTGAATAAATGTTTGTCCTGGTTCTCCAAGATGGTGCAAAAGAGAAAACCATGAAGAAATAATAAAAGACTGAAATATAAGTGTGTAACAAATAATTTGTGTAACAAATGCATAGATTTGTAATAATAAGGAGTAGGAAATGTAGGAAGAAAGCAATACTGACTTCCCTTGATGCCACGGGAAGCTTGATGATACAAGGAGTCTTTGTTCTTTAATTTGCTGTTCACCACCAAAAAACTTAGCACACACATAAGAGCCTGGAACTGTCAGCTAGACTATGAGGCAGACCTTTGGCAAGCTGCACTAAAAACATAACCTCTCTCTGCTACCACAAAACCAGCACTTTTACCTTCAGAACATTTCAACACTTGATATTTTTACAACTCGGCGCCTTCCTTTACAGTAAACTCCTACTCAAAAATTTCATTTAATAATACACTTTCATCTGCTCCACTACAATAAACCCACAGATCAGTTGTATCTCACCACACTACTGGCAACCTGTACTGTTGCTGACAGCCTACAGAATCCACATGGAATCAAGACATACTGAACATCCAGAAACATGGAAACTTTTTTCCTCATTGCATACAGGCAAGGGGGCCATGTCCCAAATCCAAAATTATAATCACTTCCCTGCATAACTCTCAAACTAATCCATTGACCACATCACATCAGCAGAGTCTGTGAAGCTGCTACCTATTAATACTGACATTCGGATCGGGAAGCTGGGGAGCATTTCCCAGCACTATCTGCCACAGGAAGATTCAACAGAGAGCTCCTTATTCTATGTTTTTGATATTGAGGAACCCATGTGATATAGCTGCTTCATGAAAATCTTAACTATCATGAAATGATACTTGTTAGTATTACTTTTATTTATTTTTTAAAAATCTTTTATTTTGTAAGTCTATTGAGCTCTCATGGAGGCTAGTAAATAGTCACCAAAGTAGTTGTTTCAATGGCTTAGTTTTTTATACCATTTTTCATCAGAAGACCAATGAAACACTTTATGAAGATGACACATAGCCTCGTTTCCATAGGAGCAGAGAAGGGTGAAGTAACCAAGGTGCAGAAAGCACAAGTCCATTGGATGAGTTGCATGATCAGAAGGTAAAACCAGATCTTCTCACTCTCACAGCTCTCTGCATTAGGTCAGAATGGTTGTGATTCTTGCCTGATTTACTGCCTGTATACACTCAGTTACTACAGCAAATGTGCTCTGACATTTTCTGCCTCTTTTTGCGCAGTCTGAGCATGGCACAAATTCACACATTCACATCCAAATGGTGGTTGTAAGTATTTCAAATGCATGACAGGCAGTCCACTTTGCTTTCTTCCCCTGTTCCACAAAACATTTCCAGTTAGTGCTTGAGTTTCACAATCGTTTTAAAGATGCATACACCAGCTCTGCTGCTAAAAGAAACAGCCCCATCCTCCATATGCTGCTCTCTGCATGCTGATGCTAATACAAGCATTTACACAGTCATGCAGCAAACCAAATGAGACTAATGATCAAAGTTATGCAGCAAAACAAGAATGATTAACTGTAATCCGGAGTTGTTTCTTAATCCACTTTGCTGCACATCTGCAAGTACAAGGATATAAACAGCAAAAGACTTGTTGGCTTTGAGAAGCTGTGATAATACTGCCTCATCGTCTCCTCTCCTCAAGAAACGCTTGCTAGCTCACGTTTTCAAGCTGTAAAACGTGAATACGAGCACAGGCCTCAGGCTCACACCCACATGAACTGCTACAACACACCAGCGATGGACACTCCACACCAGCTCTTGGCTTGCACCAAAGACACCACATCAGTCACGCCTTTCCTATGCCTTTCAGAGGGGGTCTCCCAGGACAACCTCTGTCACCTGATTTACCCCTAGCTGAGGTAAATAAACCGAGCCCCGGGCACTGACAGCGGACTCTGCCCCTCGGGCTGCACCCGGGAAGGCACAGCTCGGCCGGTCTGCCCGGGCCCTGAGAGCTCCTCCTGCCCGGGACACCGGCACTGCCCCGGCGCCTCTCTCGGGGCCGAGCGGGACATGCGGGACATGCGGCCGCTCCCGTCCCCACGCGCCCCGGCAGCGCCCGCCATGCTGCCCGACCCCGCACGGCCCCGAGGCCCGCGGCAGCCCCTCCGTACCTTCGGCCGGCTCCTCGGCAGCGGGCTGGGCGGCGGCGGCGCCGGAGGGGCCGAGCCGGGCGTGCCCGCGGCCGCCGGGCCCGGGGAGGCGCAGGCGTCGCCGCAGCAGCCACAGCGCCATGGCCCGCACGGCCGCGCCGCTCTGCGCAGGCGCCGCTTTCCACGGCGGCCGCCGAGGCTCAGCCCGGTTCCGTCGGGCGCGGAGCGGCCCCGCGGCGCCGGCGTGTGTGTGGGGGGAAGGGATCTTGCTGTGGCTGGTGCTGCTGCTGCCCGAGGCGTGCAGAGCTCTGGCGGCAGGGAGCAGACCTACGCAGCCAGCCCCAGGGTGCGGACAGCTGCCTGCTGCACGCACAGGGAACAAACTGAGCTGTCGCCAGTGTGACCTGGCAGCCAGAAGGGCCAGCCGTGTCCTGGGGGGCATCGACAGGCGGTCCAGGTGGGGGATTGTCCCGCCTTGCTCTGCACTGGTGCAGCCTCACCAGTGTGAGTGTTGTGTGCAGTTTTGGGCACCACAGTATAAAAAAGACATTAAGCTATTAGAGAACGTCCTAAGGAGGGTAACAAGGACGGTGAAGGGCCTGGAGATGAAGCCGTATGAGGAGCGGCTGAGGGCACTTGGTCTGTTCAGCTGAAGAGACTGAGGGGAGACCTCACTGCAGTTACAACTTCCTCGTGAGTGGTGAAGAGGGGCAGACACTGTGTGGTGACCGCTGACAGAACCTGAGGGAGTGGCATGAACCTGTGTCAGGAGAGAATTAAGGCTGGATATTAGGAAAATGTTCTCCACCCAGAGGGTGGTTTGGCACTGGAACAGGCTCCCCGGGAAAGGGGTCACAGCACCAAGCCTGACAGAGTTGAAGAAGTGTTTGGACAATGCTCTCAGGCTCATGGTGTGATTCTTGGGGCTGTCCTGTGCAGGGCCAGGAGATGGACTTCCATGATCCTTGTGGGTTCCTTCCAATTCAAGATACTCTGTGAGCTTCCCAAGCCAGGCCTGAAGTGTGGGCTGTAGGCAGCTGCCTGCCCTGTGTGAGGAAGCACCCACAGCCTAGGCCAGGGCCGGCTTTGACCCTTTGCATGAGCCCCACCAGCTAAGGGCAGGAGAGTGAGAGTGGGCATGGAGGTGAACCCAAAGGGTCGCATGGCCAAGGTGATGGAGACCTAATATAGGTTTTGGCAGACTGGCTACTTGAAAAGGGGATGTAAACCATTTGGTCTGTACCAGGAATAGTGTGGCCAGCAGGAAGTGATTCTGCATCAGTACTTGGCACTGGTGAGGCCACACCTCAAGTACTGTGTCCAGTTCTGGGTCCCTCAGTTCAGGAAGGACATTGAGATGTTGGAGTGAGTCTAGAGAAGGGCAACAAAGCTGGGGAAGGGTATAGAGCCCAAACCCATTGAGGAGTGGCTGAGGGAGCTGGGGGTATTTAGCCTAAAGAGGAGGCTCAGGGTTGACCTTATCACACTCTACAACCACCTGAAAGGAGGTTGGAGCCAGGTGGAGGTCAGCCTTTTCTCCCAGGCAACTAGCAACAGGATGACAGGATATAGTCTTAAGAGCCAGAGGAAGTTTAGATTGGACATGAGGAGGAATTTATTCACAGAAAGGGTGATTAGACATTGGAACAGGCTACCCAGAGAGGGAATGGAGTCACTGTCCCTGGAGGTGTTTAAGGAAAGACTGGACGTGGCACTCAGTGTTCAGTCATAGGTTGGTCTTGATGATCTCAGAGGTCTTTTCCAACTTAATTGATTCTGTGATTCTGTTTGTCTAGTCCCATGCCAGGACATGTTCTGTGGGATCAAAAATGCAGTGGTTGGGGCAGAGAGCTGCAGGGTGCCCAGCAAGTAGTTATTGGCCTGCAGCATGGTTCCCCCAGTATGGACTGAAGAAAAAGTCATTTTCTTTAGTATTTAAAAACAGGCATTTATATAAAACATGTGGGCGCATCTGTAAGTGTATGTTAGGGACCGTGTGGCTACTTTGTGTGTTAGTAGGTCTTTACTGCAGAGCTCTATATACTCTTGGTAGCTTCCTAGTAAGTCAAGGTCTGTAAATAATTGCTGTGCTCTAATGATCTTGGGTTTGTATCCCAGGATGATCATTAAGACAGAGTAGATTGACCTAAAATACAGCCATTCAATTTATATCCTACATATGCATACCATGGAGCAGAAACTTGTGTTTCCTCCCTCTCTCTCTCTGGCGAGTTTCCTCTGGAATCCTATGACTTGTCCTGCCTAAATTCATTGATGTGGAAAGAGAAACTCCTCCTCTTTCCCTCTTTGAAGTTGGTCTAAAAAAAGAAAATGGTTTCATTAAAATTAATTGTAGGTTTGGGGCAACTAATAGCACAAGCAAGTTCCTGAAAGAGGATACCTCAAGTACCCTAGCGTGAGAGGTGCTGCACGTTAAGGATGTGTTACTCAGCCTCCTTAACCTCCCACTTTCAAGGCGCTGCCAATTCCGCCCTTTCCTTGGCCTGGCCTCTCCTATAGCTTAACTTCTTCCTCAGTTCCCTTAATTTTCTTCCTCTCTTTTGTCTTTCTTTAATAATCTTCAGCTTTCTTACCTTTTTCTCACAGACATTTTTTAGAAGATGCACTGAGTTGAACAACAAACAACGCACATATTTTTTTGTGGAGGCTTGCCAATGTATTTATCATCTGTATAGTCTGGAGAAGGCACTGTGTGTGAGCAAAGGTTAACCCTGCTAGCAGTGTTCCACATACATAATTATGATGCTAAGGAAAAGGAAGTCCTGTAGTGAGTCCAAGTCCCTGCACATTTCAGAATGTCATTTGTGACATACTTTGGACCATTTTGAACAACGTAGGAGAGGTAGCAAACATAAAACCTTTAAACAAGGGAGTCAGTGTGTCTGGATCATATCAACAGAAAAGGATTTGTATGAACTAGTAAACACTGAAGCCTAAGGTGAATGTTTGTCCTGAAACTTTATAATGAAAGTTTTGCCACTGACTTCAGTAAGCAGATAGTCATTACACTGCAGATAATAAACAGAAAATGCATCTTGTCTCTTGACACCTTGAGACAAGTTCAACTCATCAGCTTCTAATGCTGTGGCAGCTGGTTTTCGTAAAGGTGCTACTTGTCTCTTTAAAAACCGACTGAAGAGGAGCTACTGGGCAGCACAGTTCTGCAACAGTTACTGCCTTTTGGATGAGAAATAAAAAGTAGTCCTGCCCAATTTTAGCAATTGCCAAATTCACACTACCGTGTCCTGCAGTGTTTTAATCCTACTGCCAGTAACAAATTCTTAAAATTGTTGTCCTAAACTCCACCCGAGTGTCAGCTGGTTTGATTCAGATAATGCTTAAACTTGATGAACGCGTGCAGCTGAGAGATCCCTTCTATGTGCACACGGGAACGCGAGGGGCTGTAGGAGAGGGGTTCAGGGATGCCCCCGCCGGGGCAGGAGACGAGCGCTGGCCAGGGTTACGGCCAGGCCGGGACAGGGCGGCGCTGGCCGTCCTCTGCCGGGAAACCGAAATAGAAACCGCGACCGGGGCCGGCCCGGTCCCCCGCCCTCGGCGAGGGGCGGGCGGTGCTACCTGCGCCCTTCCCCGCCCCCGGGAGTTTCCCGCGGGACGCGGCCGAGCGGCGCTGGGAGCGGGCGGACCGGCGGCGAGCGCTCTCCTGGCGGCCCGAGGGTGAGCGGGGAGGGGCTGGGGGGGGTCGAGACAGGAGGGGGCAGCGCTGGGAGAGGCGCCGGGATCCCTGGCGGGATGGAGCTGGACGGGACGGGGCTGCGCTGCCGGGGCGGAGGTGGTCGGGTCCCGCTCCGCTCGCCCCCAGCTCGGCCGGCGGGCGGAGGGCTGGGGCTGCAGTGCTGTCCTGGGGTCGGTCTCTGTCCGCCCTCGGCCTCCCGAGCCCCGCCGTGTGTCCGCGGGGGTCACTGGGTCTGCGGCACCTGCGCTGTCCCCGGGGGCTGCAGGGCAGGAAGGGGCTGGAGCTGGAGCTGGGCTCTGCCGCTGGCAGCGCTGGGGGAGTTGGGGATTTTCTTCTTCCAAGTGAACATGTTCAATGCTGTCGAAATTGAGGTTGTTGACATTTCTTGTTCCTTAACAGTAGAACTTTTCTTCCAGTGGGATTGTGTTTTTCGAAGTCTGTCGATAAGTTTTCTTAAAGGCACATAAGGACTTTTTTCATCGCTGATGGGAAATGACTTGTCACTTAGATCAAAACATTGTTCCCTAAAAGCAGCAGGAGAGATCTTTATTATGGGTGTATGATTGTGTTGAGCCAGTCTATGTGGTTTTTGGCTAGTTTTTTTCATTTTGGGTTTTGGGGGGTTTTGTCCGTTTGTTTGTGTTTTTTTTTTATTTTATTTTTATTGTAGATTTTTTTAAATTTTCTGCTTTGTTGATCCTTGACACTCAGAAAGTCCCACAGAGGCTCAGAATTCTGGTATCCAATTACTCTTATTTAATATGATGGATATAGGTATGCTCTCAGGCAGCACACTTCTCAGGCAAAAGGGGTTGAAAAGCTGTGCATGATAAATAGAGAAATAAACCTTTGGCTTGCAAATTACTCATGTGATGATGTTGAAATATTGGCAGAACTGGAGAAAGAGTCTTGTGCTTTAGCAACTGACTTAAGTGCTTGCATATAGTTTTATTTTTCTACTGCAGGTAAGACCAGTTTTTTAGCTGAGAATCTAAGTAAAACCTGCTTAGTGATGTAATTTTTTCGTGAGCCTGGGTTATATAGAATGGTTAAAATATTATGTGAGTGCTCACCACTGATACTAGTACAGAATTTTAGGGATAAAAGGAGGAGTGAATTCTGTGTTGGTAAATTGACACCTTTTTTGCCAGTGGTGGAAATATAATACTAAATTGCTGCATAATTTAAAAAATCAGCTTTTATAGTCTAGATAGTGCTTTCATTATGTAAACATTTACTGTTTAGAATTTGCTAAATATAGGGAAAAATAGAATCATAAAATCGTTTAGGTTGGAAAAGACCTGTAAGATTGTTGAGTCCAACCTTTAACCTGGCACCACTGAGCCCACCACTAAACCGTGTCCCAAAGTGCAGTTATGTCTACCTGTCTTTTAAATCCCCCCAGGGATGGTGACTCCACCACTTCCCTGGGCAGCCTGTTTCAGTGTTTGACAACCCTTTCGGTAAAGAAATTTTTCCTAATATCCAGTGTAAATTGCTCCTGGCACAACTTGAGACAATTTCCCCATGTCCCATCATTTGTTATTTTGGAGAAGAGACTGACCTCCACCTCTCTACCGCTTCCTTTCAGGTAGTTGTGAAGATGAAGGGTTTGCAGCTTTTCTCAAGCACTAAAAGCACAGAACTGAGAATATGCAGGTTGTAGTCACTTTTTCTAGTTATTCAGAGCTTTTTGGGTAGTAGTGAAACTGCCAAGAATATTAGTAGTATTTTGCTGTAGTTTGGGGATATTTTGAGGAACAGAGCAGAGCTGGCACTTACAGAAAGTTACATTTGGTCTAATCTGTACAGATGCCATGTACATGAAAATGCTATCAGAGAGTAAATTAGTTTAATTGTGGTATGTACTTGTCTTTATCCACAAAAGACCAGAGCATCTAGAGGCTCATGTTTTTCTTCAGGAAGTCCCTCAGGACTAGTTTGTAGCTTTACCTGACTTTACACATGTTGTCTCTCAGTTCCTTTTATGACTGCACTGTTTCTTTTCTTTCCACCCCTGCTAATTCAGCACCAAAAAAGCACAACGAATAGAAGTCATGCAGTGGGGAAAAGTAGAAATCTCCTTTATAATAAAGAGTAATCACTTTCAGGCTTTGTTAACAGCCTATAGCTTGGTCATGGAGCAGGAAGATGGGGTGATAGGGGTTAGGAAACACCCATATCATCTTTTACTTTTTGTGTAGGTTGGAAAACCTGATCTCTCTGAGCATCCCGGATACAAAGCCTGTGTCCTTTCTGATTGACTAGTGCTAGTGACCACAAGGTTTCCAACCTGGCTGCCCTAATGCTGGGGGTGCAGGTTGACTGGAGTCTGGGTGAACTGGTGTAGAGTGCTGGTGAAAGTCACTCTGTCCACCTTGGGGCAATGGGGGGGCACAGTACTGCTCTGCCACCGTCACTCTCAGGGTTTGGGTATGAGTTGGAAAAGGAACAGACACTCTCCTTGCCTTTTCTGATGCTGCATCTGCTGTCCTGTCCTGCCTTTTGAATTTTCAGCACGTGGTCTGAATTCTTTGCCAAGTCAGACACGTCATTTTACTTGGTTTCCCTCGCATTAGAGCTGACGTAAATACTCTAACCCATGAGAAATATGCGCCACAAAGCTTCCACCTCCTTGCGGTGCGGTAAGAAAGATAGTGATCATAACCAGAAACTGTACCTGGGTAAATGGCATTGCTTCATGGCCTCAGGGACCGAGTCTGCTGCTTGTCCTTGAGATAAGGTTGTGTTTGCTGCTTTTCTTTTTTCCTTTTTTTTCTTCTTACTTTTTAAGTGTCTTTTAGTCTGGTTGTTATCTCTTGCCCAAAATAGATGGTTACAGTGGATTATGAAAAAGGGAAATGAGAGCTCTCTGAAGAGACCATGCTCTGCTTAGTTCTGCTAAAGGAAAAGGAGATTCTTCTCTCTTTGCTATAAACAAGCATGAGGCAGAGAGAATAAAACTCGGGACCTAACCATGGAAAAACTATTTTTCACTACTACTTGGAAATCTGGATGATGATACAGTAGCTTGATTCTTTTTTGAGCTGTCATCTTTTTCTGCAGAAAAATCCCCTGTTATCTCAGCCTTGTGATTACTAGTTTTTCTTTCCGTGAAGCAAATGATCTATGTAAGTACAAACCAGTCCTTCTGCTTGAGCTGGTGTGCGATGTCTTTATTTGTTTTGCTTTTTTAATAGACTGACACAGAACGCTGCGAAATTATCATCGGAGGTAAATACAAGTTCAAAAAACATGACGACTTCAGGGATTATATTGAGACGTTTTTAATGGTTTTGAGTGATGTAACCAGGTTAAATACGGGGTAAGTGCTCTAGACATTTATGTGTTGAAAACTGTTTGTGTCAGTATTTTAATGACTGACTATGCATACATTTTTAATTTGAAGAAGTAACTCTCTCCGACATAAAGCAGAAGTCTGGGATAGGAGGGGACTTTTTGGGATAACGAACCCAGTTTCCTATAAATCCACTTCAGCAAAATAGTTGTAATAGTAACCTAAAAAGTTATTTTTATGACTAGTGGGAGCAGAACAAACTACTGGAAACTGCTTCAAAAGCTCATTGCTTTTATGATTACTCAATTTCTGACTTTCTTCTGAAACTGGTGAAAATTTTAGTTTGAGTCTAGTTCTGATCAGTTATTTACAAAAACAATATAGGTTGTGTATCTTAGGTGGAGGCTTACTTGTGCTTTGTACAATGATATTAACAGATGCTCCATGACCTCTCCTTCTTTCTGGATACATCACATAAATTGCCAGTAAAAAGTTGGACATAAACTAATTGAGAATGTTAATATCTCTATCATTCCTTTCCAAACAGTGAATTCCTTCATTTGTATTAAAGGATGAATATCCATCACCGTGGTGTATCCTTACTGTACCAGTTCCTCTAATGAAAAGCTTTATCATAATAAATTACAAGAATGAATGATAGGGGAGGTTCACTAATAACTTCTAAATACATTTCACTAGCAAAGACTTTTCTATTTTTTCTTCACCCAGGCCACTAGTTATGATTTTCTTCATAATTTTAATTTAATAATTTAATTTTCTTCATTAATTTTAAATCTAACTGTATAATGATGAGCTGTTGATCACCCTCATCACTTCTTTTCATTCTTAGTTTCGTAAAACAAATTTATGTGAAAAGTGTTTTCAGGTTTGTTTCTTTTTTTTTTTTTCAGGAGTGGTTTTACAAAGTGGACAGTAATGGAGTATATGAGCACAGGTAGTGATAGCAAAGAGGAAATTGACTTTTTGCTAACTGATCTAAATATGTCTAAGGTGATAGACATCATGGAAAACCTTGAAGACATCGCAGTCTATGAAGACAGCTTATTAACAATGTGTGAAGAGGCAAATCAAAATGATGAACGTTCGGAATCTTTACTGTTTTGTGAAAGGGAGGTTTCTTTTATGTCCTCTGTCAAATACGGGACTGTGGAAGACCTGCTGGCTTTTGCAAATCAGGTGTCTAACACTGCAAAACAATTTAAAGGATGCAGACAACAAGAATCTGGAATCCTTTTGAATATGGTATGTCCATTTTCTTTTTACTTGACATTTAGTAGAAATAAAGAATTAGAAGGTTTTAATGAATGTAAATAAAGATCACCCCAGTCCCAGGGATAAAAGTCAGGCTGTGGTTTCTTATGCAACCCTGGGGCTGGAGGGAAGCTCTGAGACCACCAAGCCTAGCCCCTGCAGTCTCAGGGACCTATGGAGAAAGATCTGTTCTTCAGGAGGATCCACTTTATGTTACCTCTTGGTTATTCCTGGAGATTAGAATATATTTCCCAGTATTGAATACAAACTTGAGACCAGCAGTAAAAAGGCAAAATACACAACTCACTGTGCTTTCAGTACTTAAAGGGGGCTTATAAAATTCACAACTCGTATAAAAAAGAGGGAGAGTGACTTTTTACAAGGGCATGTAGTGATTGGATGAGGAGGAATGGTTTTGAACTAAAGGAGGAGAGATTTAGATTAGATGTTAGGGAGAAATTCTTTACTCCAAGGGTGGTAAGGCACTGGAACAGACTACCCAGAGAAGCTGTGGATGCCCCATCCCTGGAAGTGTTCAAGGCCAGATAGGATGGGGCTCTGAGCAACTTGATCTAGTGGGTGGCATCCCCATGGCAGGGGAGTTGGAACTAGATGACCTTAAAGGTCTCTTCCAAACCAAGCCTTTTTTATGATTCTGTGAACTATGATGTTTTACAGGTTTGGGAGACAGTAAGGGTCTTCCAGTGCCTTGTGTTCATGCAGTAAAAAGAGTTCATTATGCAAACTCCCAAAAATAAAGATATAAGATCTATTGATATAGTTACTAAATTCACTCTATCTGCATAAAATGTTAATAATAGTAACATAATGAGAAAAAGCACATAGTATCAAGTGTGGTTTTAAGAATTACAATATTATGTAATATCTCACACTAGTAAATTCAAGTATAGATGTGTTGTTTTGAGATGTGTTCACTTTTTCCCTAAAATTATTTGTGCTCTACAAGCATCTTTGGATATTAGTGTCATTTGACTTCTGTTTAAGATCAGTTGCTCTAGAAACAATCAATTATGAAATGGAAGTTTGTTCATATATGGTTGTGCTGCTGCTACATTTTCTTAAGATGTTCCACTTCTGTCATCTTAAATATCTTGTATGTATTATGTTTTATATGTGAACACTGGTTGCTGAGGCTTACTGGTTGCTGAGGTGTAAAATAGCACAGGGTATTGCTTTATTCCGATTTGGAGGGAGTATTGCAGTATTGCAAAACAATCACTTTTCAACTCTGTACCATTGAAATGACACTTAGTAATATTAAATGTTTCCTATACTTAGGGTAGACACTGTTCTACATACCCATGGTTGTTTTGCTTGCACATTGTTTCTACAGATGCATACAATTGTTATGAACCAAGTACTATTAGGTCCACGTGATCCCATTAAGCAACTGAGGGCTGGAGGCAGGCTGCATGCATTTCAGCAGGGGCATCTACATTGTAAATACCTACAGCATTTTAGTTAGGATCAGGAATGTTTCTGATTGCCTGGTGACCCTCACTGACTGCATCCGTGGCTCACATCACAAAGGGTCTTAAAGTGCACAAGCTGGATTTCTTTGAGTTGAAACTAAACTGAAGGATGCATTGCAGCCACAAAGTAGCATTCACAGGGCCCGGCTGGGAACTAGTGATGAAAGCCTCCTGGAAATGTGAATAGTGTCGTGGTTGTTGCTCTCTAGCTCTGCAAATCCACTCTACTCAGACTACTGTCCTTTCCAGGAAAAGGTGTAACCCATGGTGGATTAGAAAGTCTCAACCCCTTGAAATGCAGAAGGCAAGCAAGATGTACAGATTGCTAGAGGTGTACGGATTGCTTTACAATAAGTACAGGGAGGGCTCATTCTCTATATCCTAAGCAAAATACTGTTTATTAAAAGACATCCCCCCTGCCGCCAAAGGTTAAGAACTTATCCTCCCCAAATTTAGGAACTTCAAAGAATTAATTTATTTCATGTAGATACTAATCACAAATGACAATTTTAGGAGTCAAGAAAATACTTTCCTAATTGAAAAACATGAAGGTAGGTTAAGCATGAAAGACTGTGTGTGTTACATCTGAAAAAGAAATCTAAACCAAATAATCTTAATATGCTGTTATCTTAAAAAGGGTAACTGAAGAGCTGAATATGAGGCCATGTGACAGACATGAAGTGATAAATATCCTTGATCTGATTTTATATCTCCTCAAGAATCTTGATAAAGTAGCAGTAAACAGGTTAATGACATTCCAAATACTGACAATACCATGTATCTCTGAATTAATTAGAAGAATATTAATGGAAAACATTATTAATTCTTTAGCTGAGAGATTAAGAGACTGAAGAAATAACATCAGACCTCAGGCAGTACTCACACGGCTGTAGTTAGGTGTTTGGTCCCTCTCTCTGTCACATGCAGAGTGAGGGAGCTGACTCAAAGAAAGATTTAGAGCGAGATACTGACTTAGGTGCCCTGAATTGCTTCCTGGAGAAGCCCTCCTTGCCTAGCTGATGATACAAAAGAGCAAAAGCTCCCAGCATTACCCACATAAAGCAGTGTCACTCCTGCTCTTTTTTTTTTTCCTTTAAACTATGGTATAAAACTAGAGGAAAGTGGCTGGTAAAATCACGGCAGGCTTCTTCAACCTTTTACTAACCAGCAGAAACTCTGATACAAGATGGAAAATTAAAATGTGCTCCCCTAGCAGTACATGTGATATTAGGAAATGCTGAAACTCTTGCTCACATTGTATAAGATAAGTTGTGAGTAACAGGTATGTGGCACAACAAGTTAACAGATTACAGGAAGGACAAACATGTGCAGGTAAATCTAATAACAAGAGGTGGGGAATTGCATTAACCCAGCTGCTGTTGTTGTTTCAAGACAATTAATTGCAACTTACACTTTGAAAGTTAGTCACTGGAGAGAAACGTGGATGCTTGGTCTGTGAATGAGTGCCACACCTCACATGCTGTTCCCATTTGATGTTTCTAAATAAAGACTGCTGAGCAGTCATGCAAATATATAAGTGATATATTAATTTTTTTTCCCACTACATGTATAAAATTAATTAGGTTTGAAATAGTTTTAACTTCATTGTGATTTTTTAATTATTTATTTAACTCCACAGATCACACCCAAGAATGGGCGCTATCAGATTGACTCAGATGTGCTCCTGTTTCCATGGAAGCTGACTTACAGGAACATTGGCTCTGATTTTATTCCTCGGGGAGCTTTTGGGAAGGTGTACTTAGCCCAAGACAGAGAAACCAAGAAACGAATGGCATGCAAACTGGTATGTTAGTTCGGTAATTTTATCTCTGAGCAAATATTGTACGATGTAATGCATAGAGTATATTTTCAAATATGTCTGCATCAAAGTCCACTGTTGGCTGATGATCATCTTGGTTTTGTTGGCCTACACAAGGTAGGAAAAATGCGCATTTTTAACTGTTAACTTGTTTTAATTTTTTGGCTCTGAGACTGCAAAAGTTTCTGAGTTTTGAAAGTATTTGTAAGTATATGTAACTGACACATGGGCTGTAGTGTGGGAGTAGATTTTCTGCTTGTGCTGCTGTACTCACATGGTAGAATATCAGTGTGAGATCAAGTCCCTGCTGATGGTGTTAGCAAAACCCTGTTGCTGCAGATGGTTTTACGCTCTTGTCCTTTAACTAAGATTTTCTTTACTCCAGTGCCATTAAAGTCCCTGAGAGCTCAGTACACACAACTCTTACTGTGTTTTGGGCACTGAGTTAAGGTTGAGACATGTCTCAAGAAAACCGCTGAGCACTGCCCTACTTTTATGCAAGCCAACATTTTCTTTCAGCTTTGCCTTTTAGCATAGTATTCTGAATGGAGCAGTAAATATTCAGGGCTGTAAAAGCTCAGCTAGGTCATTGCTCTATGTCCCCCAGCTCATGAATAAGTACTTGTATTACTTTTGTGTGGAAGAGTTGGGGAGGCAGCTGTATGTCCTTCTCTTGCAGCCAGTGTGTCCATTTGAGGACAGATTGAGTTTGCTGCTCCTGCATAACCCACTGCAGAATTAAAGCATCATAATGTTTCTGAAAACACAAACAATATTTTGCTTTGAAATAAAAAACTCTTACTTGGTTCACAGACATGAATCTGAGGGAAGGAGAATAAAAAGGGTGGTAGTAGATTTTCTGCGTGTAAGCAAACACTGCTTTCATTGTTTTAGCAATCTGCCATCAGTACTTTTTGAAGAAATAAAGTGCTGCTGGGTGCTCACTTTAAAGCAGGTTTGATTTCTCACAAGCCATAAAACAGTGCTGATAAGAACTGAATTGAGGTCAGTAATGGTCCTGAGCATGGTTAGTCTGCAGACTATGCTGAGCATGGCAAGCACTGATCCACCTGTCAGGTGGGTGTATACTTCTGGTAGAGCAGATGAGACTGCACAAAGCTAATGGAGAAAGCAGTGGGAATTTTATCTCCTTCACCGGGAAGTTTGCATAAAGCTTTTGCATAACCACTGGATTTTGACGGGAATAACTCTTGCTACATTGCTTTTTCTGGAAGATTGCACTTTTTATTTGGGCATGATTCCAAAATCTCTCTCAGCTTTTAACAGGATGTCTGTCAACTGCAAAGGAAGAAAAGTCACAGGATCAAAGTAAAGCTCTGCATTTTAACAAGTTGATAGGAGTGCTTTGCTACTTTCTTTCATATTAATCAGTAGCATAACTAGTGTTAGTATGGGTAACTTGTTTTTTGAACTGCTCTTCTGTGGTTTTGTTTCAATGTCCTAGGTCCCAGTGGAACAGTTCAAACCATCAGATGTTGAAATACAGGCATGTTTCCGTCACGAAAACATTGCTGAATTATATGGCGCTATTTTGTGGGATGAGACAATCCATCTCTTTATGGAAGCCGGAGAGGGAGGATCTGTCATGGAAAAGCTGGAAAGTTGTGGTCCTATGAGAGAATTTGAAATCATTTGGGTGACAAAGCATATTCTGAAAGGACTTGACTTTCTCCACTCCAAGAGGATTATCCACCATGATATCAAACGTACGTCTGTGCGATTCCTTGGGGTACTTTTGGGTCCAGGCTGGGCTGGGACCCTGATGGAGAGCCTGGGACTAAGCTGGGGCACATAGCTTCATGTTTCTGGGAGGGAGGGATAATGCTGAACAAGTGGCAAGATCAGGTTCTGGAGGTAATAGTTATTTACATTATTTATTAATTCACTTCAGTGAGGA
The DNA here is from genome assembly GCF_003945595.2 of Pipra filicauda. Taxonomy (NCBI): domain Eukaryota; kingdom Metazoa; phylum Chordata; class Aves; order Passeriformes; family Pipridae; genus Pipra; species Pipra filicauda. The sequence continues at coordinate 3,762,298 of NW_024104310.1, forward strand.
GGATAATTAGAATGTCATAGATACTTTGCCGTTTGTGAGAAACTCAATTTAAATAAAAACCTAAAGAGTGAAATTATCAGTCTGTGTTAAGACAGAAGTTTCCAGCTTTCCATGTATATTCATCCTGAGTGTTTCCGTGCTCACCTTTGGCTTGCACCTTCTTTTAAGTTTTACATTTCTACATGGCTGTTCCTCAGTTTGTGACACTTTGGAACTAAATACATAATTTGTGCTGTTTTTTTTTTCTTTCAACAATTACAGCAAATTTTAGTATATATTTGCTTTTAAAATATATATATTTAATAAAAAGAATATTTAAACATATTTAAATCTAGATTAAATACACTAATATTAAATTGCTTAAAAATTACATTTTAATTCATTAAATTTAATTTAATATTAAATGCTGTTTCTCCCAGCACAACCTCAGCCTACAGACAGGTATTTCTAGTAACAGTGCCTCTAATAAAGATGTATCTCTGTGAGTTTATTTACTTAAACTTGAGGGTTTGAAATAGAAATATTCAAACTGAAGCATTATAATAGACAGTTGACAGAAGATGATTATCAGGAATTGCTAGATTTTTATCTCGGTTTTGCACTTTTTTTAAAATTTAATATGGGTCAGCACTTTAGATGTCACAACCTCGGAGGCTTACAACTATAAAACTGCTTAATTTTACCCTTAATTATTCTTTCTCACTTATAGTAAGAATCTTTCCCGTGGGTTTATTGTAATTGGCAGTAACAATAACTTCAATTAAAAGGTCTAAAAAACAAACCAGTCCAAAGCCTACTGCACCTAGATAGTAGATAGGAGAGCCAGTCCATTTTGAATGCAATGGATATGAGTGTGTTTCTATTTTCTCAGCCTTTTCCTGTGTTGCTGAATGCAGGGCAGGTGATGAGGCAGAGGTCCTCCAGGGCTGATGGTTGCCAAGTGCCTGGGGGTGAGCTGGGAGGCCTGGGCCTGAAATGGCAGCCATGCCCACTGCCTGGCAAGGCAGCCTCCACTCCAGGGAGCAGAGGTGTTTTCCCTTGCCAGGTGGAATCAATAGAAAAGGCTGTTTCCCAAACACCTCTCATTTCTTCCTCACTCCATCTGCTGCTATTGAGCTGCTATTGAGTCTGTCCCAGTGATACAGAAGGAGGTGGGGATTTTATTGAGAGGAAAAACTGCCCTGAGCCAAGAAAGGGAGAAGGACATTCTGGCTCTTGGGAGGTGTTCAGTGCTGCTACTCGTTTTAACCCTTGGTTGGAGAGCAGTTAAACCGTGAGGCTGTTTGGTGGAGGGAACTTCAGTCCAAAACAAACTAGGGCTGGGTTGAATCCCAGACAGGCAGCAGAGCCTGCTGCCCTGTGGCAGTGTGGCCCTCTGCACTGTCTGTTATGGGATGTTTAAAATCCATGTCTTCAAAGGTATCCTTAAAACTACAGACTTAGGTAGTTTTGTAGCACTGGTAAGCATTGCTTCAGGAGTTGGTACCGCAGAAATTAAACTTGTGTCTTCCCACTGGATGGTCATGGTGGGCACTGTCAAGATGGAAAATGGCCTACAGTTTCCTCTGGGAGACAATGTGTTTCTGTTGTGTAATTTGGAGACTTTTTTTTACCACATCTTCTGAAACAGCAAACAGGAATTTCTCCAGGCTCTCACAGAGCACTACATTCATAAATATTTGATCAGAAATAAAGCTGCAAACAAAACCTCGGAGTACAAATTTGTGCCTTAGGCAGAGTTCTGTGAATGAAAGTGAATTAAGCAGATACTGCTGCAGTTCAGTGGAAGTTTGGAACATTTGGTCTTTCATTATTTTTGCAGCTGTAGCCTGTTCTCCACTGTCACACTGAGCTGCTCTCGCTGACCAGTGCAGGAGACTGGTGTGGCTGCTGTGGAGGGGCCTGAGTTATTCTGTTTCTGTCTTCACTTAAATTGGTAGTGTAGAGACACCTCTTAGTGACCAACAGCTGTGCTGTTCATAGCCAGACCTGCACAGCATGCCCTCCACCTTGGAGACCATTAAGTATTTTGAGAGTACTGTGCTGAGATGCCTACCAGTCTTCCACTTTCCTCCTTTACCCTCAGCTTTTTCTCCCTCTCTTTTTTCCTTTTTTTTATTTTAAGCTACGAAAATGACCGTTGATTCTTCTTTTACATAAACCAGTCCAGTTTGATTTGAAGATATGATTTAAAATTGGACCAAATGACTACCAGATCTGTTTTGGCTAGAAGGGCTATTGGCTGTAGAGACTGGTTGTGCTAATCTCTCTTCCTTTTCAGGCCAGCATCTGAATGAAACAGGCATGTTGTGAAATAAATGCCAGTGCTAGAAATTAAATGTTGTCAATTTTGTTTTTGTTTTAGCAAGCAACATTGTCTTTATGTCAACTAAGGCTGTTTTGGTGGATTTTGGCCTAAGTGTTCAAATGACTGAAGACGTTTACTATCCCAAAGACCTTAGGGGAACAGAGGTAAGAAGCTGGAGGGAGAGAAGCTCTTACCTTGTATTACTCTTGTGGTTGTGATACTTAGGCTCATATTCGAAGCTTGAGGGTTAGAAGTGTGGATAAAAGAGTTATTATAAAATTTACAGAAAAGTTACAAACATTAATATGGTCTCAATGATATTGTTCTTTTCAACTTGCTGAATGGAGAACCAAGTGTTAGGCTTTGAAAGCCATATCACTTTCTCTGCAGTCCCATTTGTTAGCAGTTATTCACTGAAGTCAAACAGTACTCTGGGGAGGGTTGTTTGCTGCTGGTCAGAGACACTTCAAACAGGAATTTGTTCTTTGCTCTAGCAAAGATTTCTTCTGAGATACCCACTACGGACTGGGGTGACCTACTCAACACAGTGCTTTGACTCCTCCATCAAGACTGCAGAAATTACAGATATCTGTGTTTCATCTCTTAGCATTTCTAAGCTCTGTTCGCCATCTACCTGTAACTTTTTGGTTCTTCAAGGGTTATGTGTGGCACAGTTGATTATTAGCTGATAAATTTGCTTTTAGGCATAACAGGGATGGAGGTGGGGGCCTTTTAAATGTTCTCAGTGACTTTGAGTGTGCACAGAGGTCCTGCACACCACTTGGGCTGCATTCATGCCAAAGTGTTTCCAGGGCTGGAGCTTTAACAAACAACCAAGCAGCAAGAATTAGGTTGGATAGCTGCTGCAGATGTGGCTTCGCGTGCTCTCTGTTGCTGGAGGAGATTGTTTACAGGAAACCTCAGCTGAAATGTTGGCACTTAACCACTTTGATAGTCTACCACATGTGTAAAGAGGAGATACTTGTGTAACTGACAAAGAGCATTTCGCTCCTTGGAAGGGTAGGATAAATTAAGATTTCACAGAAGGTCAGGCTTGTTTATTTTCAAGATAATTGAGGAAACACTTGAATGTTTTTTTTCACTGGCCTTCTAGTCAGGGGAGGTAAGAGCTTAAAATGCTTACTGAACTGGAAGCAGCACGCTTTCTGATGTTTAATGTATATGCTTTGTTGGTTTTTTACTTTGGTTTGGTTTGGGGTTTTTTGTTTGTTTAAGGGGATTTTGGGTGCTGTTAATGAAATAAGAACAATGAGTTGGAAGCCTTGGTAGGGTATTTCCCAAGGATGGAGATTTGTGTAAACAGGAAATTTCCAGGTTTGTGGAGCAGACTGTTGATGATCAGTTCCTGGGTCTTGGAGGGCAGGTGAAGTTCATGTTGGTAAGAACAAATGAAAAGTGAACAACACTTCTCTGTTTTCACTTTACCAAGTGACAAACACTTAGCCTTTCATTTAGCAGGAGGAAAATGATTCTGCGCAGTCGAGCACCTGCAGTCATGTCCACAGAAAGCTGATAATCCCCACAACCCTGAAATATGGTTGTGTTTGGTGTTTAGTGTCTCAGGGGAGCAGTAGCTAGTCCTTGGCAGTGGCAGTCCTGCCACAGCACTGCAGGCCAGAAGTGAGGTTGGAGAGAGAGCACTGGGAAAAGGGGATTTTCAGACACCAATCAAAGACTTATAGACTAGGATTCATGATGTTCCTATAGGCTTTTCTGCTCACAGTCTTCCTTCTAGGCAACTTCCTCTCCACAGTGCCTAGTCCAGTCCCCCATAAATGCCTTTTGTAGTCTGGATTTCTTGATCTTATTTTTTTTTTTGAAAGTAAGGTCTTGACTCTCCAAAGTCCTCCCACATTTTGCATACATCTATTATGCAGCCTTAAGAAGTGGTGCAGTTGTTCAAGAGTGCTGTTTCTTCATACAGTTGTGATTAGGACTGTCACTGCCATGCAGCATCGTGCCTGAGAGCTGGCTGGTTTCTTTTACATCTGGTATTGGCAGGGAGTTGTGTCCTTGAGGGAAGCGGCAGGTGGAGTTATCTTTCTTCTGTGTGTGTTCTCCTCTGGGAGTTAGGATCTTTGTTCATTTCTATAGCAAAGGAAGTCTGAATATAGTGAATCTTCATTGTGTTTGTGAAAATGAGTAGTTACAGTTTGGGCCAAAATGATTGAAAGGTAGTTAAATTTTGTTTAGTTTGTGTATTGTGAAAAACCTGGTGTTTCTGCTTTTGTGTACAAGTCATACAGCACAATAAACTGTGGTTGTGATGAAACTGCTCTGCAGGAAATACTTTTGGTAGGCAGTTGCTACACTTTCTGTTATGCCTCTGTCACTTTGTTAAAAGATGTAAGCTTCAGTTTATCACTATTTGAGGGGAGGAAAAAGTTATCTGCTAAAGTTTGAGTGTGGAAGGTGTGATTCATTTTTAGGAATGCTAAACCAAAACTAGCCCAGCATGAATAAAGGACTGGTTTTTAGCTGGGCTGTGTCTTGGTCTGACTGGCAGGCAAGTGCCAGCCCAGCAGTCAGAAGGAATGAAAATGGGAAGGTATCCATGGCTTTGGGCTGTCTGCTTTGGTGACAACAGAGTCTTAGACCAGTCTAAAATCAGGTGCACATATCATTTCTGCATTTTGTCCCTGTGCAATCCAGGTGCATCCTGACCATTTTCACACTTTAACTGCAGACAGGATCTTGTACCAGCATCCTTTTTCCCCTCATAAAGGCAGCTGCTTTTTGTTTATATAGATTTCACTCAAGTTGTGCTGTATTTGCCAAAGACTTTTTTTTTACGAGATGAGAAATTCTGTCCTTTGCTCCTTATGAGACTTAAAGGTAGAGGTGCAGTCACACTGAGATTCTGTCTTAGCCCTGAGGAAAGCAGTGGATAGGAGTCAGTAGCAGCTGCAGACACTTGTTGAACCTTTGCACACACTTCCAGTCAGAAGTTCTGTTTGCAGATTTGGTATGTGATTTACTGGGAAATATTCCTTGGAATTTGCGTGAGCCCTGCAGCCGTTCTCGATCTGTGCTAATAAGTAGTTGAACCATGTGGTGATGACTTAACTTCCTGCCCTTGTGTCAGTTAATGACTTTTAATGTGATTCTTTGTGACAGGATGACTTGAACTAATTAAAGTTTGTTTGACTCCTTTAGAGGGAAATTGGCTGAGGGAAAAGGTAGAAACCAGAAGCAAATACTGTGGCTTGCTAACCTAGTGTGCCGTGGGCTGTGCCCACGTTGTGTTGAAATCTGCTCCCTGATCCAGTGGCGGTGGCAGAAATGTGCAGGCAGCTCCTGCCAGCCATGGGGTGTGCCTCCTGCATCCTGTCTGTCTGGTTCTCCTCCAGCAGCACTCCGAACTGCTTGGAGCTGGCAGGAGCTTCCCAGCAGGTCCTTCTTCAGTCTTGACAAATTCGAATGTTTCAGTGAAATGTTTGAATGAAAACTGTATTTTGGTTTAGACAAGATTCAAATTTTTGGTTTGAAAAAAGGATAGAAGAGGGATGCTTGTGCTAGGTGCTCTGGGGGGTAATCTGGTGGAAAGGGCATGCAACAGGGCTTAAGGGACCTGACTTTTAATTTATACTTTGCCTAGACCTGGCTTGTTCCTCATTATCCCATTTCTTAGGATAATGCTTCAATATGCAGGTTATTGGATAAGAAGATGAGTAAGGAAGTCGGGAGGCTGTTTATCTGTCAGTTCTGTTTAGAAGATTGTATGGTATCCAGTGTAACAGGGATTTGAAGAGTGGACTCCTACCCACACCTCAATAGCTGTCAGTGCAGGTCTCCCTCTCTCTTTAGCCAAGTGCACACCCATGTTGTTCATGTAGAATGGAGCAATGCCAGCAGTGCCCCACAAACCAAACCGGCACTCCTTTTGCTGTGGAGGGATGAGGTTTCTGCTGCCCAGCTGAAAGAAGCAGAGCCATGGTTTGAACAGTTCAGCCAAGTCCCATAGCTGCTGAGCTGTGGTCTGTCTGGGGAGGGCAGACTTGGAATATGAGTTCGTCCAGGTGCTATATCTTTGACTGTGGTATTGTGCAGAGCACAAAAATCTCATTCCCCAGATGGTGCTTGGTCTTTAGGCTTCAGGTACTATTGACATGCATCCATTTAGAGGGGGGTTTCTCAAAATGTCACAATCACAAAATGTCACAATTAATCTTTGCTTGTTGTTTTCCCTTAATGACTAATCTTTGTTTTTACTATTCTCCACAGATTTACATGAGCCCTGAAGTTATCCTCTGCAGAGGCCACACAACAAAAGCAGACATCTACAGCATGGGAGCTACAATCATTCATATGCAAACGGGAATCCCACCCTGGGTGAACAGATATCCTCGTTCTGCATATCCATCCTACCTCTACATTGTAAGTGTCCTTAGCAAAACCGTAGCTCAGTTTCAGTTGAAGAGTTTCCTGTACTCGTGTTGGGAAAACTCCAGTCATATAAAAACTACCAAAATATTTGTCAGAGAGATGATATCATCTTTTTTGCTTTGGGGGAGGGAGGGAAGAGGTGGGTTTTGATCATTTAGGGGAAAATAGAGGCTGAGCTGGAGTCATCTCTGTGATTTGTGTTGCAATTTACAGACCGTGGGTTTACTGCAAGGACAGGGTTAGAACAGTGTGAGACTTGATTGAAACAAGCCCATCTGTCTTTTACTTGTCTGTTTTGCTTAGAAGTTGCAGTTAAAAACTGGAACCTGGCAAAATTTGATCTCTGGTTCTTCCAGTGTGGCACAGAAACCTGGTGATTTGCATTGCACTGGATTTTAGGCTGCTTGAAGTTTCTTGGAGTTTTTAAATTCATTATAAAATCTGATTTTATGAAGGTGGATTTTGTGCGGTTGCATGTTCTTTTCTAATTGATCAGCTCAACTTAGGGAGGTGATGAGTTGTAATTGGGGAATTCCCAGACCACTCATGTGGTTATCTGTGACTTCCTCTTCCATTGTTTTTGGAATAACTGTTTCAGTGGTCTTTTTTGCATTCCAACAGATACACAAGCAAGCTCCCCCCTTAGAGGACATTGCTGAAGACTGCAGCACTTCCATGAGAGAGTTGCTAGAAGCAGCTCTGGAAAGGAATCCTAATCACAGGCTGTCTGCAGCCGACTTACTGAAACACGAAGCCTTGCACCCACCCCCAGAGGAGCAGCCACGGTGCCAGAGTCTGGACTCGGCATTGTTTGAAAGGAAAAGACTACTCGCGAGGAAGGAGCTGCAGTTGCCAGAAAACATTACAGGTAATGGTATCAGGCTTGCTTACCTTGCAGGTTTAGATTTTACTTCGCATCAAATCTTGATTTGAGTGAGTGTTAAGAAGCCAACGAAACTCAAAACGCATCTGGAAAGAGACCAGTGAAAATCCCAATCGGATGAGATCAGACCCAGAGGTCATTAAGTGATCTGTAAAACGCCCATCGACTTCAATGGGTAGGAACTCAGCCTGAATTCTGCAGCTCCGGAAGGACTGGCTCTTGAAAAAGCCCTGGCAATCATTCAAGGCACTTCATGAAGTATAGATCGTTGTCCCAAATTGCCTTAATTTGCCACAGTACTAGAGATGTTTTATAGATACTAGTGATTTGTCAACAACAGCAAAGTCCAACAGACACCACCACCAAATCTTTTTGCCTCCTTAAGGAAAAAGATGCACGCAAAGCCATACTAAGGTTGCTGAGCGTCAGCAGTAAAAACCCTTTTGTTTTAAAAACAAAAATGACCGTAGGATAGAACACAGTTGCCCTTGTGCATTAGTAAGTGCTTTATGAGGATAATACACGAACCAGGTAGGAAACTCAGTGTGCCCTTGGATTGTATCAAGACCAAGGGAGATTTAGTGCCAGCAACCTGTGAACAAGCTTCAAAATTATTTTCTTCTACTTATAAAATACATTAGGAGGGTTCTGACAAAAGACCTGGAAAGAGTCACCCCAGATAAGGGGTTTATTTAATTGGGATAAGTATTTGAAAAGATATCTATGCAAAGTTTTAGGTTCTGTAATGCATGATTGTTGCAACAAATTTACTTAACATTTAAATCAATCATAGTCTTTGAATTTAGAATGGCGTTGTACCTTCTGGATTTTGCCTTGAGGTTGCATAATCCTTTGACAGGCTCAGACCATCTGAATCAATTGTTTTGAACACGAAAAAAATATTTGACCATTAAACTACAACTTTAGTGTAGGTGCTTGAGATTCCAAGATACTCATTATACAAGTATTCAGGGGAATTCTGCTATTGCAAACCAGGTCTGGTTTCTTCAGACACTGACTTAAAAGACCTAAAGAAACTGAGACTGACAGTCCCATATTCGTTCTGTATTATCACACCCAGACAAAGATGATGTCATCTGTTTAGATGAAAATTGCCCTATGATGAAGCAGAATTTTCAGCTGGCAGAAAGTTAGCAGGTTTTTTCCTTGTACCAAACTCTCCTTTATCACTATAGCTCCGTGGATGAGGAAGCTGTCCCAGCTGATGGAGGCTTTTTTTTGAAATAGTTGAATGCACTTGCTGTTTTCACTTGCTAACTGCTTACCTCTCTTTACCCTAGAGTTGGTTTGTTATTCTTCGTGAGGTTTGATTTATGTTGTCCTTAAAAATAAAATTTTCTAAACCACAGATTAGTAAAATCAAATAATAGGCCAATTATTCCAGTAATACCTACAGTCATGAAAATAAACTGCTGTAGCTATTTGTGCAATAATGACGTGCTTTCTCTTTTTCCTTTTTAGATTCCTCATTGTGTAACGGGAGCATAGAAGAGTCAGACCTGCTAAAGAGGCAAAGATCACTCTACATAGACCTTGGAGCTTTAGCTGGTTACTTCAATATTGTTAGGGGACCACCAGCCTTAGAATATGACTGACTCGGTAACATTTTATGTTGACGGGTCAGAAATGGACCTCTACCTCTTAAAATTTGATTTTAAGACTTGATTTTCAAATTTGTACATAAAACTATTGCCATTGTAGGCTGTCAAATGTGAATAGTGTTTAATTGCACAGATGATTAAGCTAAACCCTTAGGGGCTCTGATAAGCTGATCCCAAGCAACGGTACTTGTGCGGCTGCTGGTTGACCGACAAGAAGATGGCAAAAAGAACACTGCTAGGAATGTCTTAATCCAGGATATCTTCCTGTGCTGGGCCTTGCACTTTTATAAAACTTATAATATATGCTTGCAAATAATGTCATGAAAAAATATAATAATAATTGAGCATGTGGGCTATAAGATTCAGTCTCTCTGAGCTGTCCTTAGAGCAAACCCTCCCCCACCCCCCAAAAAAAATCTTTGATTTAGCCGGTCAAAGACTGGTTCAGTCTTGTTCTCTCTTTAAGATTTGGCCATCTCTGGTCATTCTTGTTGGAAATCAGGGCATCCCTTAAGCTGAGCTAATTTCTACCAGCTGTCTCTGGAGTCAAAGCATCACTTGATTACAGATTTGTGTGAACTTTGCATCTTCCCTGGGCTGCGGAGCTAAGCAGGTTGCTGTCCATTTCTCTGTGGGTGGAGGGAATCCTTCACTGGCTGTATTGGCTAGCTTTGGGAGTAGCACAGCAAGCTGGCCCTGGCAAAACATGGCAGTGATTCCACCTGCTTCCTCTGTTACAGCTATTGCAAGGATATTTATGATAGTTTTCAAGGGTAGATCGAATGTTATTCCCTATTGCAAAGTAACAATGGGCAGGCTCCACACTCTTGCTTTTTAATACTTTAAAATTGTACACATGTATAATTGCTGTGAGTGCTACAGTTTGGAAAGCGTGTCATTAGTGACAAGCAGTGTTTATGTTCCTATGGAAATGGAATTATATTGTTTTTGCTGTGCCTCATACATTTGAAACATGATGTTTTGGATGATAGTAAAACTATGTAAACTGCATAGTTCTGTACATCCCATGGGATGAGAACGTAAACTTTTATAAAACTCTCTTTGATGCTTAGGATGACTCTTTATAAGCATTTGTGTTTAATGGCATACTGTGTATGTTGTACACTGAATCTGTTCTGAAGCACGGTCTCTTTTTCATGTGTCTGTTATTTAATGCTGTTCCTGTCTAACACATGATCTTAAACAGATGATTTCTAGTTTGATACTGATATTGTCATATGAATAAATCCAGCTCAGTGCCTTGAGACATAGTCACTCTGTTCCTTCATCTTTGAAAACAGTGGGGGCTGTGACTATATTTGGGCCAATCTCCCCTACTATGGTCCAGGTACGCTACAGGCATCATTCCATGTATTGGCAAGTTGGGTGAAGGTGATTGTTGATGGATGTTTGGACTCTGGTAATAGATGATAAGTGTTTCTGATAAAATCTTATTCTCACACCCCAGTGATCCTTATGGACTGCCTGGATGTTGCACAGTGGTTGTGTACAACATGCAGTGATTCAGTCCTGATGTTAATTGCTGCAAAAATTTCTCCTGGGAATAACCCACTTGCTCCAGTGCTTTGTGCAAATTCTCTAGGTGACTAGCTGCTTGGTATTTATACTGACTGTAGTGATCAGGATATTCAGGGATCAGATTTTCAGTGCAGCTGACTTAAAGAAAACATGATCTAGTGGTTTGGATGCTCACCTGTGCTTTGAGAGACCTGGTTTCAATTTTCGGATCTTTTGCTGATAGCTTTTGACCTCTAAGGAGATTCATAAAATTAGTAGGAAGCAGTTTTTCAGGTAACTGGAGGTGGGTTTATGATCTCTTCCCCAGTTTCCCTTCAATAAAACTCAGGCGTTTATTCTCAGCAAATAATGCATGTGTGTTTTGCAAATGCTTATCAAGTGCCTGTGTAGTTCAACAATGAGATCCATGTCAAAATTACAGGCTGCTACAGGGGACTTCTACCTTTGCTTAAAAAACCTTACATTGATTTTTCCTCTTATTGTTTTCTGTTATGCCATTCTCCTTTCCCCCACGAAGTTAAATGATTTACCATAGAAATCTGTCTATGGGGACACTATTTAATATAGACACTATTTAATATTTGCATTAGTATATTGCTGTTATATATCTGCTCAGTAAGAAAGTAATAACTAATCAGATTATCCAAAATAATTACAGTTTATATATTGCCAGACATAAATGATAAGGGTTGGCTGAGTGAATCAATAGCTCTTTATAGACACATCCACATGCCTAAAAAGTGTGAGAGCTTCATGATAAATATCACTTCAGAGAACTGCTACACAATCAACAAGTAGCTGTTTAGGCACACCAAACACCAAGCATTGCTCTCGGCTCTGTGATCTTTTTAATAGCTGAGGACTGTTTTTCAGGTGAGCCTCAGGCTGCAGCTAAGCAGGGATTTCTCTCTGGAGCAGTACGTCATATCCCAAGCATATCACATCCCTCAAGCGTATCCCACAGTGGTTGATCCCTGTGTTGTGTAGGTTCACCTGTTTGTGCCAACACCTGGGGAATGAGGTCAGGGAAATGAACTGGGTTAGAAATATCCTGGGAGGGGAAAGATTATTTCTCTAATCTGGTTGCCTGAGCAGCTGTGTACTTGGAGCAACGGAGTCTGGAGGTGAGGAGGAGGGAATGAAAATGGGTGGTGAGAAAATGCTGCCGGTATAAGCCCTAGGGGGACGGCTGGTCAGCACTGAGCTCGATTTTGCAAATGGTTTGCCTCTGTTCGTGTTGATTTCTGGTGTGTAGTTTCATTTTCTCTTGGGGGAATACTGAGAGTCAGACTAACTGCAAAGGAAAATACAAATGTGTGGCCCTTGGCCAAGAATTAGTCCCTTTGTTGGGACATTGGGGAAGGAAGTGTGTTGCTCTTCTGGCTAAATGGCAGGAGCAAAGAAGCAGTTGAGGAAGAGTCACTGGAGACATGACCCTGCTGCAGCTGGGAAGGCCAAACTGGTTGATTGGACGGCCTGGGATGTAGGGAGCTGCATGGTGCTGTGTATGGCCAAAACTGGGAAGGCTGGAAATAGCTTCCCTTAGGGCTACACTAGCTGCTTCCAAGGCAGGCTCAGATACCATGGAGAAAGACTTTGCTTCCTATGCTTCGCTTTGCATCCCATACACAGGGACTTTGCAAATTCCCAGTAAGGGAGCACCAAAGCACTTTCTGGAGCCTGAGCAACCTTTTCTTTCCTTACAGGAAAGGCCCAGCAAGGTCCATTTCTAAAACTGTCACCATCCATAGCTAATCATTCGGGCAAAGGGAAAACAAGTCCTTTATAAACAGTGTGTGCTGACCAAACTCAGCAACGCCCAAAAAATTCCAGCTGGACCTTGGGAGTGGCTCATTATAGTCCCATGGGCACACTCGTGCTGCTTCAGGCTGGTCACCAGATACAGCCATGCTGACAGATACTGGGACATGGTGACTCACCAGGAAGGAGGTGAACTGCTGTGACAACCACGCGCCTTTGCTCACCTGCAAGGTTTTATGCAACCTCCTGGCGAGGCAGCAGCATGTGCCACCTGAGCAGTGGGGAGGAATGGCCACAGCATCAGTTCAGAAGAAGGTGGGTTTGTCTGGAGAGAAGCTGTCAGAGGGAGGAGAGCCAGGGATGCTCCCCAAGTGAGGTGTACAGAGAAAATGGATGCACGTGGCTGACCCTCATCAAAGCTACGTGCAATGGCAGCCTCACGCTCACCCGTAAGTCTGACGCACACATGCTGACTGATGCCCAGCCCACCACCAAGAAGCAATTGACCCCTTCTGAACAACACCCCCCAGTTCATATATTAAGCTTGATTTTCTATGGTGTAGAACATCCCTTGGCCCACTTAGAGCGAGCTCTCCTGGCTATGCTCCCTCCCAGCTTTTTGTGCACCTCCTCACTGGCAGAGCATGAGACACTGGGAAGTCCTTGACTGAGTGTAAGCACTACTTAGCAACAACCAAAACATCAGTGTGTTATCAACATCATTCTCATTCTAAATCCAAAACACAGCACTGTACCAGCTACTAAGAAGAAAACTAACTCTATCCCAGCTGAAACCAGGATACCTTCCCCCTGAAAAAAAGAAAACAAAACACTGTTTGCCCAAAGAGGAAATCTGCCATATTAGTGCGTGAATTTCCAGTGTTAGTCTTTTCCTTTTGTCAACTCTTCTCTTGCCTTTTTAAATTGCAAGTGAACAGGAGCTGCTGTGTATGATCTGGATACATGTAAGCTCATGGCAGAGCTGACTTTGAGCACAGCCTGTGCCTGTATCACAGTGTCACTGTGGATGATCCTTCAGGAGCCTTTATTCACCTGTGGTATAAAAATCCCCTCTAACCATTGAGCTGTTGTGCCTCATTTTTGTGCATAATGACAGTAGTTTCTAAGCCTGACCTGGTGTCCCCATATAGCTTCCCATGAACAGCTTCCCTCCTACCTCACAGTATCTGCCCTCGCTCTGCAACACTGTCTGGTCCCCACGAGTCACTGTCTGCCCAGCACATCCCACAGTACCAGCCAGCCTGGTGGCCCTCTGGTACAGTTGCAGGGGACTTTACAGGAGGCTGACACTATGGCTGTGCCCCAGCACTGGGCCATCAGCCTCCTGGATGTCTTCTGTCAGTAGTGGCACAGGTGGAGCTGTTTGGGGACCGCTGGCTCCTTCGCCCATTGAGCTCCTGGGCGGGAGGGAGTGGTTTTCAACTGCTGTCCTGAGCAGGGCCAGGAGCATGGCCATGCCCTGGGGATGACAACAGCCCAGTGGCACTGTGCTCCCATCCCCAAGATGCCGATGGCCTAAGGACAATCTGGATCCCTGGGAGCTATGGGGCTGGGCACTGCAAGGACCATGGCTGTGCTTTCTGGCATACAGAGATGGTAAGACCTGGGAAGCCAGCAAAGGCTTCCACTAAGGGATGTGCTTGAAATAGGGTCTAAAACCCCATATAAAAATGACTGGTCTAACTGGCTCCCTGCTCACCCTGCAGACTCACTGAGGAGGGACACATACGCTGCATCCATGTGGGTTTGAGTGTAGGTGGTTTTGAAAGAACAGAAGACCAGGCTTTGCTGCCTTAGGCAGAGTTAGCCAGACACCATTTCCACATAGCACTGGGTTGTCTTCAGGGAAAACCATTTTCTGTGTAAAAAAAGGATCTTTGAAAGATTCTAAGCAAAAAGGACACTTTGAAGTTAAGCTGGCTTTTCCTCAGAAATATGAAACCATCCTTGGCAGCAACATATCAACAACTCATTTTGCCAAAAGAGCAACATTTCAGGGAAGGGAAATAACCCAAATATGTTAAAAATGTTCGGGAAGGTCCATCTCCCTTTCCGCACTGTTTTATGCAACTAATACCCCAGTTAGGTTGTATTTTCCAGCCTTGCATCAAGACTCCAGTATTAACTGTGTCATCTTCTCTTGGCCTTCTCTGTAGTGCTTGTGGACAGGTGCAGATTTGATAACAAGTCAGAAATCACCTGAAAGGAGGAGGCCTCAAGGTGTGTCTCTGAGCACACATATCTCAAAGAGAGGTGTGGTATTTCCTCCTGCGCCCCAGGAGGAGCCAGAACCATTCCTTCTTCCATGGTGAAGGGGGAATGACTTTGGAGCTAATTTATCAGGTGATTGCTTGAGCAGAGTTGCACATTCAGACACCTGAAGCCAGAATTAATGTCTGTGCCTGTCCCTGCACATGCTGTGTTCTGCCATACCAGAGCACAAGAGGGACCACACAGCAAATCCCTCCATAGGCAGGTCTTGGGCAAGAGCCACTTTTTTTGTTTGTTATTTTTTTCCCCTTCAGTTCACTTGTTAGGACACATGGGAAATCAAACTAGCATGGTAAGAAGGATGCTGGAGATGAGCAGCAACAGAGACCTCTCATCATTCAGCTGCCTGGGGAAAGGAGAAAAACTCTGGATTTACTCAAGGAAATATGGTTTTCTTTCCAAACTTCAGCTCCTTGCAAACCTCAGCTAACTCCAGCAGCTGTATGCTGGAATTTTGCCTTCCCTTAGACTTAAATGTTTTGCATGCTCAGCCTTCATATTTCAGCAGATACTATTCTAGGTAATGCAATAGTGGTGGTTACAGTAACTCACTGAGCCTTTTTAATCAGAAAAGGTCTTATTTATATCTAGGAGGTTGTTTTAGTGAACTGGACAGTGCTTCTATATGAAAAGACATCACGTCAGAGTCAAGATTCTCATAGGAGTAATTACTTCCAGAAGCCATCAAGACAGATCATCTTCTCAGAAATTATACTGATGGTGTTGTATTTGCAAAAGTCCCAGGCACCATCACCTCTGTCCCTGAACGATTAAGAAATGAGGCAGAGGTTAGACACCAGGGAAACATGTCCAGCTATTAAATATGGGGCTGTTGAGTATGACTCGTCTCTGTAACACTCCTGGCTGGGCGCTTCTCTCCCAAGTCCTTCAGCTGAAGTCATGCACTGACAGTGACATAACAGTTTCAGACCAGAGTTTTGAAAATACAAGCAACCACCTGGGTGCATATAAGATTGCATGAACAATTTCAAGTCTAATTTATAAGGTCAGTAGCTTTATAAGTTTGTAAATTGTTGTTTTTACAGACATGGGGATATGTTTTCAAAGCTTGAATGGGATAGCCAAAATAACTGAGTGTGACTTTGCAATCTGTCCTGTGTGGAGTTGGACTAGAGATACCACCTGATCCATGTGGATCTGAATGTTGAGAGGCAGCAGGAGAAAGCTGAGTCACACTGACCCATGTTTTGGATACAAAGTAGAAGTCTGCCAAAAAGGCAGACACAAGGCAAACCTTGTTTTCCTTGAGCATCTGCCTGGAATCTCATCTCCGTTTGATGTCCCACAGCACTGGGATCTTCCTCTTCCTGTGTTTTGTTGCCTCACCTTCCTTCTCAGTCTTGCAAGATCTCAGGAATGGCTTTTATAAATTCCACCTTCTCATGACACAGTCTTTTACTCCTTCTCCCTGTAGTTCTCCCAGGTTATTCCTTGTGCCTGGATGAAGCTACAGAAGATTTGTTTATCCCATCCAGGCAACTTTTGACATGTTCTGAGGCTTTGTCCCCCTATGCTTCCCTGGAAGGACATAATCCTTTAGTATAGGTACAATATTTGCATTTGCACCAAAACACACTGAAGAGAAGAGGTGGCCTGTACACTGTGCTTGCCCTAAGCCAGTGCGCTGTCAGTGCTGGGCTGGCTCAGATGTCAGGTAATTTGGGAAGCCGATTGCTGCGGGATCAGGTCCTGTGCTACCCACCAGCTGGTATGCTGAGTATGGTTCCCAGTAGGAGCTGGTTCTCCTGCAGGAGCACCAGGATATTGCTGTAATACAGAGCAGAATGATTAAAGATTATTTCCACTTTCCAAGCAATGTCAGTGCCTCCACCTTGTCTCCTCTCAGGACATGAGACAGTACATCCAAGGCTGTTCCACTGCCAACTTGTGAGTCAAACACAAAAGGGAACAGGGATGCAGAAGCTGTCCTGAGATAAGCTATATAGTCTGACTGTTAATTTGCTTAGTGCATTTACCCATAACATCCACACAAGTTTCTCTTTTGTTTCAAATAAGACTTTTTCAGGTGTTTACCTAGCATCACACATTTTGCAGGACACTAGCAGCACTCTTTCTGCATTGCACTGAGCAGGCTGGTGTTTCTGACTTTAAATCCCTCTTCTGAGAAAAGTAACAGTGCAGTTTGTGCCACCCTGCCCTCAGGTACAGTAAGACACTTACATCTTTGCTAGAGTGATGCTTCCATGCCCCTTGCCTTGCATTTGGCCACATCCCAAGCAGCCTGTATGGAGCTCTCTAGCCAGCAAAACAGGCAAGCTGCCTGCATTCAGTGAGCCTGGCTCCTGCCCCAGCCCAGCCATGGCAGCTGAGCTGTCTCCTGTCACTCAGACTCTTGAGCTCTGAGCCACTCATTTGCAGCATCATCCTTACAAATATCTCTTCCCTGGCAGCCAGTAGCACAGTCCTGGGCATGCACCTCAGATACCCCATACAGAGCCCACCTGTTTTGCGTCTGTTGGGTCAACAGGCAGCCACATATACTTAAGGAGGTATATCGCTGCTAGTGATGAGTTTCACACAGCTTTCCATCCCAGGGTGGTGCATGCAGGATTATTCACAACTTCCACAACTCCCACGGACTCACTCCTGGCGCGTAGCTGAGTCCCCGTGTCACGCCGCTGACTGTACGGGCACGCTGCCAGGGACGGGATACCTTTCTGCATTTGTCCTGGATGGTAAATGTTTTCTCAGCCATGTAGACTGGAGCCCTCATCTTATTTCCTTGCTGTTGAGAGCCAAGTACGGTACAATGTTTATTTTTTTGTGCCTGAAGCCTGTCTCACCTTTCACAGGGTGTGGGAAGGAAAGGTTCGTGTCTGTAGAGCAGCGTGTCCATGTGCCCCAAGCAAGGCAGCGCTCACAGCCTCACTCCCTGAAGAGGAAAGCTGTGGCCCTCAGGACCTGGGAAGGATTGCATTTCCCTCCAGTTTGGGCTGGGCATTTCAACAATGGTATGCTCCCCGTCTTCCCCTCCCTCTGGGATGGTTCCCCAGCCTTTGAGGTGCTTTCCACAGAGAGGTTTTGTGGAGTTCCTGTCAGGTGGTGGAAATGTCTCGGGGATCAGACTTTTCTGCAAACCAGCTTGGACAGAGAAGAAAGCTCTAGCGTGGGGCAAAATGAACAGAGCAGATGTGTGAGATAGAGACAAGAAATGGTTCAGAACCCTAAAAAGTGAAAGGGATAATTATCATTTTGTCCAGCCTTTTGCATATCACAAGCTAAAGGAGACTCATTGCAGAAACTCAAACTCCTCTGCCCTGCCCTTCCCCTGGAGCAGGAGGGATAGAGAGCAGTGGATGAACTACTTTAGAAATACAAGAAGACCCAAATGCCACGGTTGAGGGACACCAACTGTGAAAAGTGGCCTGATGGACATGAGCTGTGTGCATTTCTGCTGCAAGCAGAGGAGTGCAGCAGGATGTCTGAGCAGGGCTGGGCAGTGTGGGCACTGTGAACATCCCTGGGATGGGGCACCTGCAACAGAAGGTCCTCTCCTGTCTCTGCTGATGGCAATGGAAGTGTTATGTCAGAAGGATACAGGAACTGGCTACTGTCTCTAGTCCATTCCATGCCCCTAGCTTACTGCTAGCCACCCTAGGAGCCACATCCCTGCCTGTGCTTACCGTCTCATCCAGTGTCTTCACGTTTTTGCAATCCCAGACCTGCTCCACTCTCATCCTTCTCCTGTACAGACCGATGAGCCCTAGGCTTTGCCTCCTTCTCTCTCAGGCTGCTGCTTGGTGCCCCAGTGGTTTTTGGTGCTCTCCCAGCAGCTGCATGAGCAGTCACTGGAACCAAAATGTTGGTATTCCCCTGCCCAATTTCCCTGTGACTCACCCTCTCTGACCACCGACCTTCCTTGGTCAACGAGAACCTATATGAAAGGGGAAAGGGAGGTGACCCCTCAGCAAGGAGCTGCTTCCATTTTGCACCCCCTTGACCACTTTCTTGGAAAAGTCTGTCTCAGACTGATGTTCCATTATGAATGAGGTCAGTGCAGAAATGAGTTGACAGTGAGGAAAGTTTGCTTTAAGAACCACTTTCAGACTTAGCTGAATGCAGAGAAAAGTTCTTTTTCTGCTATGTTTTCAGGTGCCTTTCTGAACTCTGGTAAATGTAGGCTAGTTTTATTTTCAGCCCTTCTAGCTTGGGGATTTCCTGAGAGCTTTAAGGAGGAAGGTGCCTGGAACTAGACCCTAAAAAGGACATAGGAAATGATGTCCAGCACCTGATCAGCTGATGCCAACCCTTGATCCTGCCTAAAGGCTGTCTATTTTTTCTTTATGCCCAGACTTCCCTAGAAAATGGAGGAAATCTAGAACTATAGAAAAACTAAGAGGATGTAGTAAAAATATCGTCAGGGAAAATGTCTGTACAATAGTGCTGTTTTTTGCAACACCCCTGGCACTGCTGCATCATACAGCAGCCCTTGCATAAAAGAGGAAGAGTTCCAGCTGTTGAGTTCTTTTTCCGCTTAATTTAACCCATACTTTGCAGTTTGTTTTAATGTCCTTTGACTGATTTTATGTGTCTCATGACAACTCTACTTTCCCCTTGTACTCTTGAGGTGCCCAAGGCATGAACTCGTCTGCTCCATGCCTTTTCCTTGTCTCTGTAGGCCCCTGCTCTACACCTGAAACCCTCACTCAACTACTGACTTATTCCATTAGGGTTGGAGCCTTTCCACACCTTCTTATTTTTCTGAAGAGGTGTTTCTTCAAACATCTCCTGCGTCTTTTGCTTGGTTGACATTAGGATAGCATATAGCCCAGAAGGTTGTCAACACTTACTCCTGGATTTGCCCTGCCAGCCCTCGGCCCATTGCCTGCTGCTCTGTCTACCAAGGCCTTTGTGTTTTTGATCTCCTACATGACCTGTGAGCATCTGTTATGCAACCAAACAGAGATCTCTTGGGCATGCAACAGCTGCCCATCCACACATCTGGAAGATGTGGGCAAGTGTGGCAGGGACATGTCTGGTTCTGCAGCAGGGAAGGACATCACACAAGGGTCCTGCACATCAAGTCCACAAGGGAAAGAAAAACTGCTAACCTCCAAAATTGTCACTGTTGCCCCCTGTCTGGAGAGTGGATCACAATGCAAATTTGACCTTCCAACATTACCCTGTTAGAACTTCTTTATGACTGGTTCAACAAATCAATTTTTACCCACAGTAAAACTACTTTCTTTCCCATTCCCAAAGTGAGGAAAGCATTCCATCCCCTCTTCTGGTACTATTCTCTTCCCTGCTCTATATTGACCCTACAACCCCTAAGAGTGAGATTCCTGCTGCTGTTATAGCTGATTTCATGTCTTTCTTTGGAATATCAAGATACTTTTCTATTTTGTTACCTTGGCTGCCTGCATTTTTGTATGATTCTTTTCCTTCCTTCCTTCCTTCCTTCCTTTCTTCCTTCCTTTCTTCCTTCCTTTCTTCCTTCCTTTCTTCCTTCCTTTCTTTCTTTCTTTCTTTCTTTCTTCCTTTCTTTCTTTCTTTTCTTTCTTTTTCTTTCTTTCTTTCTTTCTTTCTTTCTTTCTTTCTTTCTTTCTTTCTTTCCTTTTCTTTCTTTTCTTTCTTTCTTCCTTTTTTCTTTTTCTTTCTTCCTTTTTTCTTTTTCTTTCTTTCTTTCTTTTCTCTTCTTCATTCTTTCTCTCCTTCCTTCCTTCTTTTTTTCTCTCCTTCCTGCTTTCTCCCCTTCCTTCTTTCTTTCCTCTCCATATTTCTTAATGGAAAGAGACACAGTTCTCTCTTTTACTGTAACATTTCCTTAATAGCTGTCCTTATCAGCACAACTACTTCCTTTCTCCTTGATGCATATTCCCCTGCCCTCTTGTATATCTGACTCTTTCTTACTTTTCTTTTCCTGTCTAGTAGAAGTAGGCACAGCAAACAAAGCTTTATCGCAGTTGAAAGTTGGAGCTAAATGGGAAGTGCTTTGACAATATGTCATAGGCTGCAAGAACAATTCCCTGCCCAGATCTAAGTTTCAAAGTTTTCTTCTTTTTTTTTTTTTTTTAAACCTGAAGTATCAACTAGGATGCACTGGGTCAGATCCAGCCCCTAAAGTCTAGTCTTTCAGCTACACAGATTTCGTGTTGTGAATGTCATTTAAGTCCCCACATTCCCAAAGTGTCCTTACAGCATGAAGTCTTGAAACAACTCTTTGTTTTCACTCTGCAATCAGGGCTTCACAGTCCTTTCTGTGGCCAGAAAAGGCCACAGGACATCACCTAAACTTCTTCACTGAGAGCATCTTCCACTGCCTACTCCAGTATGAATTGCTCACAGTCATTTGGTCTAACAAAGAAAACCCGCAGGCTTTCACTGCTCTCAGATGATCGTCGCACTTTCAAATCTTCACTTGTTGTCATTGCTCTTGGCAAATATGTTTGCTCTGCAGAGAAACTTTTCAGCCTCCCTCATAAGAAGTGCACAGGCAGATAAATTAATCTGAATCCCATGTCTCCATCCTAACCAGTTTTTTGTTTGTTTGTTTGTTTTCTGAGACCTCTTTATTCATCTTTGGTTTCCAGGTCCTGGCCATCTTCACTACATGGCAGCATTGTACACAGTGCTGATTAAGACCAACAGCAAAAATCAGAGCCTTTCTCTTGGATCTATTCCAACACTTCTCATGATATCTGAGTGACTGAAGGAATCAGTGGCTGTAGCAAGACTTGGTCCTTCCCATTCATCCTTGGTCCATAGTAGGAGGACAGCTGGGAGGACAGCTGGGTGAACTGCTGAAGCACAACTGTGCCCCTGGCTAAGACCCTCCAATATTTTTTTCAGCTCTGTCACTGCCTCCCTGGGTAACACCAAATCTGTACAAAAGAGTGACTGTGAAAAAGAGATAGTTACTACATGTATTAAAACGTGTCTACTCTATGAAGAAAAATGTGAAGAAATATTTCCTACTTAAGGAAACAAAATAGTAGGACTCTATCCCAGAAATGGAGCATAAGTTTGGGCGAATAGGGTAAGGCCTTGTTTTCTGAAAATCTGTTGTTACTCAGCTCTTACTTTGGCAAAATTTAAATTTTACAGTTATTTTGAAGCTTTCAGACATGAGTTTTGACTCAACAGCAAAACATTATTATTCATAAACATTTTCTGCTAGGCAAAACTGGGACTGAGCTGTGGATGCTGATATCAAACAGGTATTTGAGAGGGAGGAGAAAGTATGTGACTGGTTCATAGGGATAGGCAGGTGTCAAAGTTTGACTTACCTTTAGCTAAGCACAAGCCAAATTATCTCATAGTGCCCCTGTTTTGTCTCCAAAAATCTCCTGACGTTGTGTGAACCTAAAATACCCTGAGAACAGCTTTTCTTGCTGCTTTTCACTTCTGCTTTCAGTGGTAACTGGAAACCAGAAGCTCCAGTGCATACGAAAAGAGTAGTGGTGGGAGAAAGAGAATTACATTCACTCCTTTTAACTACCAGTGGGAAAAAAAGCTAAAACTTCCCAGATTGGTCTGAACTTTCAGTGGAGCCTGAAGGGAGGAGGCTGTTGTGACTGCAGTTATTTCTACCAGTGTACAGGGCCAGGTTATTTGCCTGCAGCCTGGCTGGCGATTGCCCACCCAGATGCAGGGATTAAATCTGAATCACTGACACTGACTGTGAGTGGCAAAACCACAGCTTTGGATCTTGAAGGACTTTTCTTTTCCCTTTTCCAGGTACACATGTCCTTCAGGGAGGAATTCCCAGGATCTTGCTTTGGCACCGAGAAGCGGGCATTTGATCCCAATCCCCTTGTTTTGGTAGAACACTGCTTGCTAGGTCAGCCTGAGTCCTGTCAGGGTCAGTAGGGGGTTGTAAGCAGTTTCTACCTGTTGTATGGTCAGTCTTCACAAGCGAAGATTTTGGTAAAGGTCATTAACCCTTCGAGCCTGCGCAGTGGATTTTTTTTAGGTGAGACACAGTGTGCGCTGAACTGAGCCCACCCTTTAATCCTGTATTAAAGGCATGGGGTGCAATTCTGACCTTCCTTCAGACAACCCTCTAGAACCATGGGAAGTGCCCAGCAGCACACTTGTCTGTGGCAGGAACCCATCCCAGAAAGTAGATGAGCTTTCCCCAGCCTTTTCAATCATAGAATTATAGAATCATAGAATCAATCAAGTTGGAAAAGACCTCCAAGATCATCAAGTCCAACCCTTGATGCAATACCCGTGGTTACCAGACCATGGCACTAAGTGCCACATCCAATCTCATCTTATAAACTTCCAGGGACAGAAAATGCACCACCTCCCTGGGCAGCCCATTCCAATATCTGATTACTCTCTCTGTAAAAAATTTCTTCCTAAGAAGTGAGGTAACCTTCTGCTCTTGCAGCCACACCAGATGTTTCCTAAGGGTTTTGCCGTCTGTCTCCTCAGTGCTCCCCCACCAATGGTTCCTCTCCTGCACCCAGCCCTCATAACACTGGACTGTGCCTCTTCTTGTCCACTTCTCATGTTGCTCCTGCCTTTCAGCTCCTTTTACCAGTTTAGGCAGTGTGTCAGGAATGACACAACACAGTTTCATCCTCTTTCTATAAATCACCTTAGAAACACGGAAATGGGTTTAAATGGCTTTTGTGATATTCCAGGATTTCCAACACTTCCACAGCACAGTTAGATTCTTGGTGGGTACTAACACACTTGAATTGCCACAAAAGATGAGAAACAGTATCAGAAAACCACCTAAAATTCTCTTGAACAGTTCAACAGCATGTTTTCTAAGAAACACCTGGATTATGAACAGCGATGGAAGGTAGGAGGGGTTGTGGTTTGGGTTTCCACTTTTGGGGAAAAACAGAGCAACTACTGGGACTGTCACCTGTGAGCACCATCCTTACTCAAAGCCATGCTGATACCAAGCTGGTAATAATGGCACGTGCCAGGTTCTCTCCCCAGCATGAGAGATGTTCACCAGTGCATTTCCCAGGGTGCTGCAGGCCGAACCACTTTTGCTGGGGCAATTAATCTTCTCTGTTCTCAGCACCACCAAGAGACTCTTTTTCCTGAAAATGACCCAACCAGGACTGAAAGGGTGATTCAGTGGCTGGTGCAACTCCCTTCTCTGCAGGAGGTTCCCAGGATGCTGGTGGGTCACTCCTGTTCCCAATGCCTCTGTGTCCATCTGCACTTTCCTGCTCATAAAGCCATTGAGAAGATAAAAACTTGGAAGTCTGTGCAGATGGACTCTCTGGCTGAGACTTAGCAGTTAGAAACCAAAAGACTGTCATCTAGACCATGGCCTCTTCTTTCTATGTTTTCTATCCAATTTCATCCAGACCTTCATTGTGTGATGTGGGGTTTCAATGTACATAAAATAGACTTGGCAATCAGAATGTGGTATGAGAATGTCCAGCCCCTGGCAAATTGCTTTTGTCCTGGACTTCACCCTGGCACTGAAAGGACTCATTTCCATGCTGCAAAGAGACCACCAGACCCTGCCTGTGCCTACATTCAACCTTGACTCCTGGGAGGAGACAACCTGCACATAGGGAGATATGTTGTTTTCTGAGTTTCCTTCGGGAAATCTGGACAATGGGCACATGTAAAGCTGTCAAAGTATGTCCCTGTAAGCCCACAAATATGACTTTGAAGATGATAGGAACTGGAAGAGCAGCGGGCAAGTTTCAGCACCCCAACAGGTCCTGCTGTCCCTGCTGTGAGGCAGTGAACTGTCATCACTTCAGGATGTCACTTCTGCTTCCCTAGCAGAACACAGCAAGCAGCAGTAATATAATAACTTCAGTAATATTCCAAAGCAGTTTCAATAATCAACCCTTTTGTGACTTTACAATTTTGCATCGCAGGTCAGAAAACACCAACAATTTGCTCAACCCAGTTTTTAAATACAGCTGGAACTGAAACCCTGTAGGTTGTCTGACATCAATGAATCACAGGGTTCATTTATACAGAAAAACAAGTTAATCATGTTTACAGCATATAATCAGGAGGTATGCCTCCCACATCTTCCCCAGGGAGTAGCTTAACACCCAAAACGGCAAGCGACTTCCTCGTAGAACACTTTTATTTTATATGCAGTTAATTTTAATTTTTCTTGGCCTCTCTTTTTTTTTTTTTCCCCTTCACCCTTTTTGCTTTGTATTACATTAAGCCTGAGCCTGGGCACAGGATAGAGATGTGCCAGGTCAGGGCTGGAGGGATGGATGACTGCTGCTGCAGCCTGGGAGTGAGCCCAAAGACTTTCAAAGACTTTTATTCCTGAATGACGTGGCAAATGCCACTCTTGACACCTCAGTGTTATTATTTCAGCCCGTTGACCAAGCTCAGGTTACTCAGCCACGTTCAGGAGCTGCAGTAGGTGCAATGTGAGGTGATTATTTGCATTGCCTTGCTGGCAGACAAAAGGCCCTCCAGCCCCCTCTGTATCTCCAGCCCGGCATTCTGGATTCTCACCTTGAAACAAAGGTAACTGTAGCATAATGTGGTTTATTTGTCTTTCTGTGAGGGAAAGAGGATGATGGCTGGAGCTAAGAGGCCCATCAGCAGCCCAAGCTGTAGATCCTGCCTCTTAATGTTCGGCTAAAGCCTGAACCTCACCCCTTAGTCTTGCGCAAACCTCGGGAGACTAGACTCAGTTTGAAAACTTCTGTCGCCATCTAGCGATGACCCTGCGAGAATCACACGCTGGGGAGCTGCACGGATGGAGGGCTCCCCTGGAGCCCTGAATTTCCCAAGGGAGAGAGGAAAGGGCAGCTGGAAGCGGGGCAGCTACAACCGCCTCCCCGCGGGACGGGTGGGCTGGCTCGCGACTGCACCAGCTCCCTGCTTTCCTCTGGGAATGCTACGGGTCTAAACCGTGGCTGAGCCTGCAGGGAGGGCACAGGGGTTACGTGCTGCCAGCGGCTGCCACCTTGTCACCTCTGCTCTGCCGGCAGCAGACACGTGGCTGTGGCAGCCAGGAAACACGAACCAGCGGTCACCTGCCGAGGGGCAGCATAGGATCAGTGCTCAGTTTAAATCCTCAAGTGCGGCATGACCTCCCTTGAGTTTCACGAGTTAGATGAGAAATATAAATATCCTGATAATTTGGTGTTACAAGCATTTTATGTGCAGTCCAGCATTACTGCTACAAAATATAGGACAAACCTCAGATGCAAGAATTAATGTGGCACAGAGAAGAAACATGAACCACAAAGCACGTAAATGTCCTCTATGCAAAAATAAACTCATTAAGCTGTTCATTAGAAAATGGCAAGCACTTGTCAATTCACCAGTGAAGTAAACTTAATCCAAGACAGTTGAATTTTATGAAACAGAAAACTCTTAAGAGATGACCCAAAATATTTGTGCAGTAGGAGCAGGAGGATCCAGGTTCACAAGATGAAAAAAAACAGATACACCAAAAAAAGTCAAATAAAAGTATGACTAGCTTGTTGCTCTGTCCTTCCTTGCTACCAGCTGGTGCAGTTCACACAGGTGAAGTTACGTGAGCACATCCCTGCCCCAGGCATTTGTTCCCATCCCCATGCAGAATGTGTCTCTCTCTCACTCCTGCTTGAGATTGGGACTGATTTTAAAATTATGTCACAATAAAATTGAATAAATATGGGAGTGAATAGGCAGGGATAGGGAACTGGAGAGCTTTCTGCTCTGATCCCAACCCTGCAGTCTCAGAGTGCTGTGAAAGGACACCCTGACAACTGTGGTTTGCTTTTATTCTATTTTGGAGCCCAAATCCATTTTCTTTCAAATCCTCTTTTCTTCCATTCCAGTTTTCTCCTTCATCTACTTCCCCATGAGATACCCAAGTGCAGCTCTGGGCACTCACTGGTGCTGGTGGCTGGGTGGCACCGAGAGGTTTCTGGGCATGCTGGGCACATCCATGCCACTGATTCGCCACACTACTGTGCAAATCCTGGTACTTTCTACTTTCTGCACCTCTGCTGATACGCAGCAGCTCTATTTCTCCCCTTGGTTCTTGGTCTCACTTTCATCCAAATGACTTTTGCCCTAGAATAACACCACCCAGAGTTTCACCAGGCATGACTCAGCCCCAGTTGGTTCCCTCTTTGCACAGCACAGGAGGAAGCAGGCATTTGCTCTTGTAGGCTGAGATCAGACTGGCCACAGGACATTTCTGGTGCCTGGGGTCAACAGTGGAAAGAACACTGATGAAACCAAATGGAAAATAAGGGGGGGTGGGAGGTTGGGGTGTTTCTTGCCTTGGGAGAACTCACCAACTTTATGTTGAGACTTTCTTGGATTTTCTAGTGAGGTCACTCATGATGGGAGGCAAGGGACAAAACCACAAAAGCAGGCATAAAAAGAAATAAACTGAAAGAAGAAACCTTTGAAAACAAGGAGAGCTACAAAGAAATAGATAATGGAATAAAAAGCTTATTTACAGTTCCCAGAGACAAACTGGTTTAATTTATTTATGCTTTAATCCTTGTCAGAATTGTAAAACAAGGTCTTTGGGATTGTTCTTAGCTTGTGTCACCACTTCAAAGTAGTATTCAGGAAATGTGTTCATGGGCAAAATAACACCCAATAAGTGGAAGGGATTTCCAGTGCATTCTAAGCCAGTAGGGCAGAAGGAATGTAAGAAGGTAGCTGTGATCCCCAAACCCACAACCCACTGAAATTTCTCAAAACATAAATGTTGACTGTTGTTGTTTTGCCCAAAGAGATCAAAATCTTAGACATGGTGTATTCATTGTGAACGACACAGGAAAACACCGTACAGACCAAAAATTATTCAGAATCCCTCCTTCAGCATTTGGCAAATAACCTCAAGATATGAGAAAATACCATCCCTCATCAATTAGCTGCTTCTGAAAAATTTGTGATCAGAAAAAATAATTTTCCAAATCCTTCTTGAGTATTGATTCAGTTCTTGTTGTGGGCTGTCCTTGGCTTTTCCTCTCCTAGCACTGAAAAATAATCAAGTTATTCCTTCTGCTTGCAGAAGGCCTGAGCTATGCAGGCATCTCACAGGGTGGCAGTACTTTCTTGTGCTGTGATGTAACTGTTTTTCAGAGCACATGCCCTCATAGGAGGGGACAGAAAGGACAAAAAATAGCACAGAAAGTCATTCTGACCTCTCTCACTAGTAGCCTGTACAGTCCCGAGCCTGTACCTGCCCTGCAGTGGGCAGCGCAGACCACCCTCTCCACGTGTGGGTGGTGGAAGGGTGGGCAGCACCCAAGAACTCTTCCTAGAGGCTCCCCCCAATACTGTGCTGCAGCCAAGTGGCTCTTCACAAGCAGAAAACAAGAGAAAAAATGTTGCATCATTTGGAACTTCCGAGTTTTCAAAGACTTCCCCAGCATTTGGTAAGGAGAGGATTTTAAAAAGAGCACTTGTTCTCAAACTCAAAATGTCTTATGAAGGAAAAGGACTGTGTGGTGGGTTTTGAGCAAATACAAAGACATTCCACTCTTATAGGTGGAATTTGCTGAATGAATTGGTGTTGTGTAACAAAAGCCTGCCAGTAAGGATAAATTAAGTCAACACCTGTGCTTACGTCTCATATGGAAAGATGATATTTCCTGAAGGAATCAGAACTTATCCCATCCAGTCATTGTTACCACTATCCAGCCATATGAACGTCATCTTGTTTGCACAGTCAGATACAGTCTGCACAACACTGTTAACCTGTTGACATATTAAAGAGGAACTATGGATTTCCCAGAAGCTCATAGCATTTCCTTGACAACGATGCAAGGACTTACATATATGCAACATATTCTGCTATTTCCCCCTTTTATCTGCAGACAGGGTCAGGAAGGCTGAGCAGAGCCTTTTTCTACAACCAGCTTTGCTTTTGTTGGCAGAGGGTTCCTGTTCCAAGTGAAGAGAAATCATACAGTAAGAAGAAGATTAGCTGCCTTCTTGTGCAAGTCAAAAAACTTTATTAATTTATTAAAAAATGGCCAGGAAGTTCCTCCCTGCCTGGCTATAATACAGCCTCCTTCAGCCTGCAAATTAAAAACTGCCCTTTGGCTGCTCTGCTCTGCATACACTACAGTCCTTATTAAATAACATTTGACTGAAAAGGATCTGGAAAATCAAACAGAGTTTACAACTAGTTGATAGAGATAGAGGAAACTACATAAAGATAAGTGCTTTCATGTTTCAATAGCAACAACAAGACCTATAAAATAATCATCAGTGCACAACGTCATTTCCTCAAAGTATAAACCACCAGACCTTTCTTCTATAAGCCTGGAACTTGTATCTCGATAAAAGTTGTACACAAACCACTTACCACTGGCACCTTAGCAAAGCTATAGCTTTCAGTGGTTTCCATTGAAAAGTCCTCAGTCACTTGCAGGTTTCTGATTTTTTTTTTCACTATTCATATTTTTTATAACTGTGTTGGTTTAGGAGCCTCAAAGTCTGTCATTAGCAGCTGATTTTAGAAGCAGCTCTGAAATCCATGTAAGTTTTCACCAATTCTACCTTGCTGAAACTTTCATACTGATATTTCCTGGGGTTTGGGGGAAAGTGGTCAGGTTTTTTTTTTGAAATTTGAGCAGAAATGGTTAACTTCTATTTAGGACTAAGTGAAAATAACACATTTACCATTAAGATTTTTGTTTTGTGTTGAAGTGGGGATGAGCTGGCACTGGGAGGTTGGAAGGCTGTCTGGTGGTTTTCATGATGGATCTTGTGGGAATATCATGTTGACATTTTCTGCATAGGTGAGCTCGCCATCCAGGCAATCTGGGTTTGGGAACTGGTTTAGCGAGGACGCTTGTGCGTCACTTCTATACAAAAGCATTTACAAAGCTAAACGCTGATAATGCTTTCATTAAAAAATTAAAATCTTACAAAGCTTACAAATCTCTAACATGAATTAATTTCTTTGGGAGCTAAAACAAAATGTAGTGTCTGCTGACCTAATACATACCTTCACAAAACTTTTTGTCTGGTGTGACTATAGGGTGAAAATCCTCAGACAGGGAAATTAGTTGTTATATTTAAAGACATTTAAACCCACCCCTAAAACACTTCATACAACTTTCCTCTCTCTTTAAATAACAACACTTCTCTATTAATGTTGTTGCAACACTAAAGTTTAAAAATTACCCCAAATTATGCAATAGCTTGGATTTTTTACACTCTTGGGAGTCAGCAAATATTTATGAAAATTTTGCTTTTCATCAAAAATAGTCTAGTCCCGATGGCTGCAAGATATGTCCACTGCTATGAAGTTTGTGTGCCTTAAGCTGTCAGAGGCTGGAAATCACCCCGTAATCTCCAGGTCTGCATTAGGAAACTTTGTAAACTGGTGCCAGGCCCCGGAGGGAGGCAGACCTGGCTCCTGGTTTTGCAGCACTTCGGCCCTGACCAGGCTCATTTCTCCTTGCGCTGCTTCTCTGCATTTTGTGAATGCTGTTCCCTTATCAGGGGTCATCCTCCCCTTCATATTCTGCTTGGGGATTCCTGAGCACCGCTCTACTCTCACCTAGGCACCATCGCCCTCCCTTTGCCCCGCACTTTTCCAAGCGGTGGTTTTGGGGACGGGAGAACCTTTCCCCGCTGACTGCCGGGTTTGCCGGGAATCTCTGTCGCCGGGGTGTTCTGGGGAGGGGCCGCGCTCCCGGCTGTCGGCAGGTGGCGGCGCTTTCCCGACCGTCGGGACCGCTCTGCCCGCAGCCCCCGGAAAACAGGACGGGCCCCGCGGGAGGGGGGGCGCGGGCGGTGAGGATGCTGTAAACGAGCCGCGGGGCGAAGAGGAGGTTCTCTCAATCCCGGATGGTTCTCTTCCACATGTGGGCACACGGCCTGGGCAGGGAGGGGTGGCACTAGGCGGAGGGGTGTTTGACGTGCTGTTTGAAGCGGGCCGAGAGGGGTAAGGGACATATCTGATCACATGCGTGGAGAAAGAGCTCACACAGCGCCACTCTCCTTTTTCTTAGCTGCGTTTGCGTGGCAGGAGATAGGCGGCACCGGCTGAAGTACACACTTGGTGATAGGGATCTCCTGGGGCCTGGGGGTTTCCCCTTGATTTGATATGTGATTTTGGGTGAGTTATTTTAACTTTGTATGCTGGCTCCTTGTGCATATTAGAATTTTCCATGGTAGCATCCCGCGCATGAGAGCTGCAGTCAACGGGATCATAGAATCACGGAATCATTAAGGTTGGAAAAGACCTCCAAGGTCATTGAGTCCAACCATTGACCAAAAACCACCATGTCAACTAGACTATGGCATTAAGTGCCACATTCAATCATTTTTTGAACACTAGCAGGGATAGTGACTCCATCACCTCCATGGGCAACCTGTTCCAATGCTTAACAACCCTTTCAGTGAAAAAATTCCTCCTGTTGTCCAACCTGAACTTCCCCTGGCACAGCTTGAGGCTATGTCTTCTTGTTCTGTCACTAGTTGCCTGGAAGAAGAGGCTGACCCCCACCTGGCTACAACCTCCTTTCAGGTAGTTGTAAAGAGTGATAAGGTCTCCCCTCAGCATCCTTTTCTCCAGACTGAAAATCACAGAAGGGAGAATCACCTTCCCTAGTCCTGCTGGCCATGCTATATTTCTAATACAAACCAGAATGCCATTGGCCTTCTTGGCTACCTGGGCACTCTGGCAGTTCACATTCAGCTGCTGTCAACCAGCACTGCCAGGTTATTTTGTGCTTTCCAGCCACTGTTCCTCCAGCCTGTAGCGCTGCATGGGGTTGTTGTGATCCAAGTGCAGGGTCCAGCAATTTGCCTTGTTGAACCTCACACTGCTGGCCTCAGCCCACTGATGCAGCTTGTCCAGATATCTCTGCAGAGCCTTCCTACCCTCCAGCAAATCAATACTCCTGCCCTACTAAGTATCTTCCACCAACTGACTCAGAGTGCACTTGATCTCCTCATCCAGATCATTGATTAAACAGGACTGACCCCAATATTGAGCCTTCTGGAACACCACTGGTGACAGCTGCCACTGGATGTGGCACTATTCACCAACACTCCCTGGGCCTGGCCATTCAGACAACCTTTTACCCAGCAGAGAGTGCACCTGTCCAAGCTATGGGCTGCCAGCTTCTCCAGCAGGATGCTGTGCAAGACAGCATCAAAGGCTTTATTTAAGTCCAGGTAGACTACATCCGCAGCCTTTCCCTCATCTGCTCGCCAGGTCACCCGGTCATAAAAGGAGATCAGGTCAGTCAAGCAGGACCTGCCTTTCCTAAATCAGTGCTGGCTGGGCATGATCCCCTGGGTTGTCCTGTGTGTGCCATGTGATGGCATTCAAGATGATCTGTTCCATAACCTTCCACGGCACTGAAGTCAGGCTGACAGGCCTGTAGTTCCCTGGATCCTTCTTCCAACCCTTCTGGTAGATGAGCATCACACTGGCTAACCTCCAACTGTTTGGAACCTCCACAGTTAACCAGGACTAACAATAAATTATCAGGAGTGACTTGGCAACCTCTTTGCCAGCTCCTTCTGTACCCTTGAGCGGGTGCTATTCGGACCCATAGACTTGTGTGTGCCTAAATGGCTCAACAGGTCACTAACTACTTGCTCCTGGATTGCAGAGGGTCGATTCTGCTCCCCATCCCTGTCTACCAGCTCACAGGGCTCGTTGCTCTGAGGATAAGCAGCCTTTCTGTTAAAAACTGAGGCAAAGAAAGCATTGAGTACATCAGCCTTTTCTTAATCCTTGGTGACAATGTTCTCCTCCAAGTCCAATAAGGGATGAAGATTTTCCTTGACCCTCCTTTTTTGTTGATGTATTTAAAACAACACCTTTTATTATCTTTCACAGGCCATGGCCAGGTTGAGTTTTAGCTGAGCTTTCACCTCTGTCAAGCCAGAGTTCCACGAGACCATTTTCTGTAGGAGCTTGCTGGGATGGTCCCCGCAAAGACAGCATGACCAGTTCTGCATCACTTGGGGGTAGGCTTCTTCACTCCTTTCTTCTTTTACACTCTTTCTGTCCAGGAAAGTGGCCACAGGGGCAACAGGAAAGTCTTTCTATGTCAAATAATTAGTGCTGTATGGGAAGTACCAAAAGTCCAGCAATACACAGTTATGGAATAATTTGAATCATGTGAGAATTTATCCTTAAAAAAATGGTGGATTTTTTCACCCCATTCTAATAATATATGTCTTCAAATGGATCTTGTTTATCGGTATTTAAGCCCTCTTGGAAATCTGATATAGGCTTGACTTCAATGAAATCATGAGGCAGTAAGTGCCAGAGATAATGTTATATAAAAACTATTTTCTTTTGTTCTCTTTTTTATTCATTTAAAATAATTCTTAAATGTGTAACTTTTCTGTCTCATCGAGTTACACAGTTCCAGTGTTTTGCATTGCTCTTTTTTTTTTACCTCTGTCAGCACTTTAATTTCCGATCTTTCAGCTCCCATTATCTCTGTATCACTTTTTGTGAAAGATTGACTGAGCTGAGCAAATTTTCTTTTCAGGGTAGACTTTGGACTTACAGAACATTTTCAAACACTTTCTTGTTGCCTTTAAGTGAGCTATGGCTACTTGTAGTATATGAGGCTTCTACCTGTGACTATTGTGGTATTTTCATCAGTCTTGGGGTAAAATCCCAAAACCCCCTGAAGTCAAAGGACACTCTGTCAGGCTTTATGGGTGCAATTCAGCTCACAACTGAATGTAGGTGCTTTAGTTTGTAAGGCAAAGCTGTGCCATGTCCATGCTGCAGCATAAGAGGCAGATTTAAGGACCATATACTCCATAACTGTGTCATGATACTGCAACCACTATTGTGCTCTGAAGTGAATATAGTCAGAAACACAGCAAGGGCAGGCTGGCAGATATCAAGTGAGGCAAATATGTGACTTCATCCCTCTTTGCCACATATAGTGGAAGTTCAAGCCCTGCTGTCGTCATGCTCTGTGAAGAGTGTTGACACCTGCCTTTAAAGGGCTGGCACGACTCGCAGACACACAGTGACTGCTGCAGATGGTGGCTGGAAGGCTCAGATATGCATAATATGGAGGGGTAGTGTCAATCAGCACTGGAAAATTGGCACAGAAGGCTTTTATGACCTGGGGGAATCCAGCTCAGCAGTGTACTTGGTCTGGACAAGTGCAGGTGTCTAGACTTTGTGCTGTGCCTTTAGGAGTACTGCTGGATATAAGAATAATTTGGCATATTTTTAAGGGAGAAAATGACCAAGGCAGAGCTGTTCCCTTGACTGAAGGATATGAGAGGAGACACTTTTATAACCATCAGAGTAATCCTAAACAAATCCTGAAACTTTAATGGGAGTAATTTTAGTATATTTCCTGTAATTTGTAATATTTATTTTGATATATGTTCAGAAAGTTTATGTAATATTTTTCATGCATGAACTACTTTTGGCAAAATATAGAGATCTTCACATGCATAAAAATTTTCTATTATGATTGGCCAAGCTTTAATAAATGATCTGTAATAATAAATATTGGCCATGTGTTTGGAACGGAGTTGTGCCAGGACCAATGCTCTGGCATGGAAATATCTGCTTATTACAGATGACCTGACCTCAGCTGGCCTTTGTGTGACTGCTACAGAAATTGGTCTGACCTGTGGCCTTGCTTTCTACCCAGAAGGCTTTTCCAGACTATACAAAATTGCAGTGAGGTCCAGATTCCTCCAGATTATAGCTTGTCTTATACCTCATGTCTGTCATTTTCCTGTGACTGTGAGAACATTGTGTTTTGGCTTTGAATATCTTTTGCATAATGTGAAAACCACTGTCAAGCAAACAAACAAAGAAGGACAAAAATTGATCTCACCGTCAGTCATGTAGAATCAGGGAAGCTCTCTTTCATCAAAAAGAGTAATTCTGGATTATAGTCTAGATCTGAATCCAGCTTGTTATATCTGTTAGCAAGAATGATTAATTTCTGCAAACAATTGAAAGCAGTGCAGGGAAAAAAGAAAGAAAGAAGAGAAAGAAAGCTGGAATCAGGTAAGAAACATTTGGAAATGGGAGTTCCCGTGGTATCTCCTTGTGTACCCATGGGAAGGCAGTGCCCTGTGTTAGCCAACATGGAAGTGAAAATTGTTTTGTGTTAAGTGCATACCTTCACAAAGATCAAACTTTTCAAGTGAAAATGAAGCTGAAATGGCTTTATTAAAATATGAGGGAGAGCATCACAGTACTTGATGTTCTCAGCCTGCTGGGTGCCTTCCCCCATGGGTTCCACTCATCCCATCAGTGAACCTGCCTGGGAGGAAGACATCCCCTCCTCCCTATCCGAGCTCCCAGGCTTCCATACATCACGAGCCTTCACTCAAGCCTGTCTTTCTTCCTGAGGGAAAGGTTTTTCTCTTTCTCTGGCTGCTGACCTGCAGAAGGTCCCCTTGGCCGTCACTGCCAAGCCCAGTGATGGGCTTCGATGTGTGCCATTGTGTCAGCCTGTGTCCACGGAATGCCGGGCCACGGGCAGGGAGTCAGGTGTGCCGAGCTGAGGAGCCTGGAGCCCTCATCCACCCGCACAGTGCCTGCCAGCCTGACTGCTCGCCGGGATGCTCCATTTGCAAAAATACAGAGGCATCAAACTATACCGGGACTAAACCTTCTCTTTTAGGGCATATTATACACCAAGTAGACCAAATTGAGCTCAGTTTGAAGTAGAAAGAGCACTGGTTTCCAACTGATCGCAAACCCCACAGTGGGTACTTGGCAGCGCCGCGATGTCCCCGGCGCCGCTCCGTGCGGAGGGGCCTCGGGCAGAACCGCGCTCTGCCGGTACGCGGCTCTCTAGCACCATCTCGTGGGTGACAGGCCCCCAGGTAAGCTCAGCGGAATGCTTTCCCCACGCTGCAGGTTTAAAACAATCAGCTATGGAAGTTTTCGTTTGACCTCTGCTCTTTTTTCCGGCCGTTCCTTACCCTCACCATTTCATGAAATGATGCACTGATTCACGAACAAGCAGCCCATTCCAACCCCGCAGGCACAGGGCTGCTGAGGAGCATCAGATCTCAGCCCTTCATGGGAACTTGACTGCACAAGCTCTGAAAGAAACTGAACATTTTATAAGAAAAAAATAGGTTTGACATAGCTGCTACTGATCTAATTTTGCTGCCTGAAATACATGTGAAAGGCAGTTCTAAGTCGATATGAACAACAAAAAAACCCCAAAATAACCCAAACCAAAATAAAATAAAAAAAACCCAACCCACCATGTTAATTTTCTATTATTTGTAACATGGCTGTCGCACACCAAAAATACACCAGGATTTTCCCCGTAGCTTTTCCCCTACCCTTGTTTTAATATGTGCAGAGTAAACAGAGAACAGATAAGGCTGAGCCACAGCTGACAGGAATATATGAAAAGAGGCAGTGAACAGCAAGAGTACTTAGAGCCTGCGAGTGCTCCTGTGCCTGAAATTGGCTTAATAGGTTGTGTTGGAGTCAAACAACTTTTCAGCTAAGCTTTAACATAATTTTTGCTCAGTATACTTAGGACAACCAGACAAACAGATACCTTTCAGCCAAACCTCAGCCTTGATCCTGCTCAGCCCACTCCAAGCATGGACAAAGAACAAATCTGGGTTTTTTTATCAAAGGGAGGGATGCAAATTTAGATGCTGTCTGAAGACATGTATGGAAAGGAATGTATAGAAGAAAACTATGTCCTTGCTTGCTTAGCAGCACTCCTTGTGGCCCAGGGCTCTAACCAAAGGTTGAGTTTGGAGATGGAATGTCACAATGCCAGATGTTGGAGGTCCTGAAGCTTTACTTGCCTTAGTAGACTTGTACCTTATTCACTCATACTTGGAACAGGATTTGGTGAGAAGATTGTTAGAGGTGTTTCCAGTGGAACAGAAATGGTGGAAGTCCCTGTGCAAGTAACTCCTGCTCTGGAGAAGCTCTCTGCATCCTGTTGGAGCCAGCACAGCAAGGGATTTCCCTGGCTGGGCTGTTGGCTACTTTGGGTTTGCCCAAATCTCTGCTTGGAAATCCCAGAGGCTCTTGTATTTTATTCCGTGTTGCATGAGGCACAGA
The DNA here is from genome assembly GCF_003945595.2 of Pipra filicauda. Classification (NCBI taxonomy): domain Eukaryota; kingdom Metazoa; phylum Chordata; class Aves; order Passeriformes; family Pipridae; genus Pipra; species Pipra filicauda. The sequence continues at coordinate 3,799,095 of NW_024104310.1, forward strand.
AGATCTAATCTCCAGGCTTCAGTTGAAGGGGGTTTTTTGTGAGCAGAATGACACCCAATTTGCACAGTGCTGATGTAAACATCAACCTCAAATAATTAGTGCATGTGGCCAGTTAATCATCGCACTGGCTCCAGGTGGAAACATGCCAAGATATTTCTGTAGTAGTGAGTTCATTATGTTTGCACTTTATTTGCATTGGATGTTTAAATATTTCTGTATCCTAGTCACAGTTTCCCCCATCAGTTCTTACAAGTGTTGTGCATGTTTTGGATGGAGTTAAGCAGAAAACATTTTTAGTCAATATGTACATTTATAGCAGTTTTAGAGTAATTGAATCAATTTACATCAAGTTTGATAAATTATTTTGATGAAAAGTGGGGAGAATGCCTGCAAAGCATCTTGACATTTTGTTTAAAATTATATTTTCATTTTGAAATCAGGCTATATTTAACAGTGAAAAAAAAAGTCAACCCCAAATACTTCTTTCCAGTTGGCAGTTGAAAAAAATCTGGTTTTCACCCAGTTACACTGGAGAGTTTGTCAGAGTTTGGTGACCTAGTAGGCATGTCTTAATAGGAAAAGAAATATTTTTGTATTCTTTGTGGTTGACCCTATAATGGCTTCCCACACAGGGCTGTCAAAAATGGGTTGCAAACAGGGGTCTAGTAATATGCATGGTACCTGTGAAGAAATTGTTATGACAATTTGGTGTCATATGTTATTCAGGTGACCCTCCCTGCCAGATTACCTTTGAAGGCTTATAAATCACTGCAGCAAGAGGAGAATATCTGTAAGATGAGAGGTAGAATTCCTTGCACATAGCGTCTCTGACAGTCTTCGACCAGGAAATTTCAGTGGCAGTGTTCATAAAATGACTGTCTCAGCTCTCACCTCTTCCAATATCATCAGTATCACAAGGACCACTGTGAAGAAGTTTGTCAGGTCTTTTCCCTTTTTCACACCCATGTGCCTTGCTGATGCAAGGCCATCAAGCTTTCAGTAGGAGTACTGGTCATGCTAATAACCTGCTTGTAGCATATGGGAGAGATGAAACAAGAAAGTAAAATGTAGTTGATGTGGTAGTGTTGCACATGGACAGTAATTTCCTGCACTTCCATTATCATTGCTCATTACCGTCTGATAGATGATACACTGCTGTCAATGCTCTGGCTTGTGTATGCACAAGAGTGTGAGGTGTGTAAATACTTCCCCCAATATACATATATATTTTTGTATATGTAGTGCTTGATAAATATTTAAATGTGGGAAAAAAACTCTGATCAGTTTAATCAGTCTTCTGGTCATGTTCCTACTTCTTGTTCATTATTCATAAGCATTTGCTGAATAACACAGACAAACCGTTCTCCAAGTATGAGTTTTCTGGGAATCATTCACTTCAGCTATTCACTATTCATCTTTTGTGGTAGCAGACTGGCTACTTAAACCACAGAGTGGTTTTCCCCTAATTCCTAACTGGGTATTTATAAACAGTAAAATAAAGGCGGACGAATTGTGAATGCTTTCCTTTGATTGTGAAGATCCTTGTTTGCCTGCCTATGTGGGCATGTGTCCCATGAACAGCCTTGCCCAGAACTGAGTACATCTGTACAAACACAAAAAGATTGTGTTTTGGGGAAAGTTCTATGTACAGAAAGGAGCAGAGCACGTGAAAGCCGTGTTTCAGGGCATAGAACCTGCCACACATATTTTGGATGGGATCTGGCAGTTCTCTTGTTTACAGTGCCAAATAACGTTGCTTGTTCTAATTTTCAAGGCTTTGATCTACCTTTTTGAACATGTTTGCCCCTCTTGGTCACAGGGATATCCGTTTGGGTGGATCCTTCCTAGCCCCTGCATCCCTGGGTAGGACTGTGATGCCAACAATAAAAATCGTAAAAAAGGAGAGGCAGAGAGATGTTCTTCATTGGAGTTCCTCTGAAACAAGGGTAACAGTCTTGCTCCCCACTGAGCTGAAAGAGGGGGAGGCTGACCTCTGGCATGCTTGTGCCTTGTCAGGCAGGTCAGGATCCATGTTTGGGTGGCTGCTGTGCCTTGACCAGGGGGCTGAGAAGGAGGGAGAGAAGAGAATTGGGTTGGGAGACCTTGCCACTCCATGGGATCTAGAGCTCCAGTGTTGTCATCGAGGGACAATCCTGCAAAGAATGGTGTACATGTAATTGTTGCTCTTGAAACAGAGACTGCCTAGAGTAACACTGCTTTGCAACACTTCTGGGATCTGATTCTGGGGACTATTTATGTCCTAATGCTTGATGGTTTAGGGTGAACTCTGGGTGTCTGGAGAGTTTTAAAGCAAAAATATCCCAATATATGTATGGATTTTAGGGTAACACAGCAAGTGGCTGGGGATTTTGCGGGTTGCATTTCTGCATTCATTTAAATTCTTCTTATGTGCTAGTTCTTGTGACCATACCTTTTTCTTCTTGGACCTACACAACAGTGGTATCCTTGGGCAGAGGATAATGGACTTACTGCCAATTAAAACATTCATTTTCTGTAATTTGTTTTGTCTTGGTTGTGTCTTTGTATCTATTTCAAGTTTTATTGCAGAGGTTATCATCATTATAAATAGCTAGATGGAGAAAGTGAAATTGCCATGGTGATGTGCAAAGCAAGTAGTCTTTGATCTAATTAGTTTTTGTTTTGAGCATTTCAGGGTCTGTAATTTAATAATAAAACAGCGAGTTGGACTGTGGATCCTGTTGAGTAGACATTGTTACTGCCACAGAGGAAAACCAACCCCCAACTTGGAGAAGACAGGAGCATAAACCCACTTCAGATAGCTCCTTGCTCCTCCCAGAACTGCAGGTAAGTCAACAGTGATTCTTCCTCCCTTACCTGCAATGCTTTTCACCAGCAGACATCAATATGTTTTATGAAAGTGTTCATTCAAAGACAGTGATATGGAGACAGGGCAAGGCAAACTACTCATAAAATGCTGGTGTTTCCTGCACTATGTGGCACTAGAGACCAAGAGAACTTCTCCTGTGCTTTGAGAGAAGCCATCACCTGAGTGTGGCAGCAAGTCAGAACCAGGATTATGAGGTAACAGCAGAGCAAGGTGAGGGAGCTGTGCTTCCAGTTCTTTTCCCAAAGTGCTATTGGCACATTGAGGCAGTAGAGGAGCAGGGGAAAGGCTGCTGTAGATGATGAAAGAGATACAACTTGAATTGTAGTAGGTTTTACAAAGCATAAAAGTGAGCACAGAAACCATCAGGAAGCATCCCTAAATTGTGTGAAGAAAGATAAGCCTGTACTTTCCAGGCCTAGGACTAAATGCAGTGCCTTTAGGAAAGGGTCTCAGAGTGTGGGGATGGATCAGCACAGGGGGTGTCAGGCAAGGTGTCCTCCATCTTTATCTGTGTGACTCCTCAGTTTTCTCCTGTTGAGTGGTGAAGGGCCAAATCTGTCCACTGAAGTGGGGGTCTTGTGCATACAGAAACCTTTCTCTGTCTCTTCCAAGAGAAGCTGGGACACTGAAAAAATCCAAGCACTTCTTTAGCCTACCTGGGATGAATGTCAGAGTTCTGAACAAGGTAGGCTGATGGACTGGGCTGCCCAAGGGCTGAAAGAAGTGGGGGTGGGGCAGTCTGCGTTCCTTCTGCAGACTCTCACTAAGGTGGGTCCAACAACCCTGTAACACTGTGTCTGAAGTCTTTGGATGAGAATGCTTATTCCTCTGCAGATGCATTGATGAAAACTGTGACAGCTCTGGCCAGCGAGTGTGCCAAAGAGCTGCACTGGATCTGCTTACTACTGTGATGAGGTACAAGTTTCCATTTTCTCTGTGTGATGTCTGTAAACCCGTGACCTTGCTAAAGAAGTAAAATTAAATAAATAAGTAAAACAAGGTCTCATTTTGTGTCCATGTGAGATTACTTCAACAGTCAGTTTTCAACCACAGTCAACAAAGTACCTTATGTTTATCAAGACACATTTTCCATTATGTATACAGACCTTTGTGTTTTTTTAAATTTTAAAGGTCATTTTGAGAGCCCACAATACCACCCAGTTACGTAGACCCAACAGAATTTCTGGAAATGTTTAATTTGTGTACTGTGTTGAAAGCTCTCTCAAACAAAGTGTGCATCATTTAATCTATTTATAGAACACATTGCTTCTCCTAAATATACTCTCATTCTTTCTCTCAGCTAAGAAAACCTTACTCTCTTTTATCATCAGTTTTTAGTATTTTATCATGAGCATTAGGGGATAGTCAAACTTGTTCAAACTGAAGAAAAATGTATGAGGTTTTCTGCCTTCTCCCTTTAATTTCGGGTTTGGTGTTTTTTTTAATCATAGTCTGAAAAGACTTTCTTGAGGACTTTCTCTGCATACACATCACTTTCAGTCTACCCTGGTAGAATACAAAGCGTGGGGTCAAACTGTACCTTCAGTAGTACCTGAGCAGCCTGCTCAAGAAGGCAGAGTTGCCTGAGCACATCTGAGGGCAGCACCGACCCTGTGCTTTGTTCTCAGCCATGGGCTCGACTCTGCTGTGGTGAGGTCAGGCCATAAAGAGAGGCAAGGAAAGGTCACAGAACTGGGCTCTGGGCTATACTGGGAGTAAGTACTTCCAGAATTTAATTTGGCCATGGAAATATTCCCAGCACAGCAGTATTCCCCCTCGTTAAAGGAGGGAATATTGCTGTAGCCCATAACCTCTGTAGGGGAGGAATTAACTTTTAAACTGTACACTGCACTTGGATAGGAAATGAGCTTAGTGGGGTCTGTGTGCTAAGGAGCGTGTGTGCTTTGATGCAAATACTCTTTCAAGTTTCAATCTATGTACAGAATAGCACTGGTCAAACACAGACCAGAAATTAATTACTGTAAAGTGGTTTCCAGCTAAAAAAATATCCTTATTAGTTTATCACTTCTTCTCTGGATGCTTTCTAGTGGAATATGGTTGTGTGGTGTGCTAAAATAATTACTGAAATGAACTGTAGAGCTTATTTTCACAGATGGAGAGTGTGAGAGAGGACTTTTCTAGCTGCTTTGCCTTGCTCATGAGCAGGTTTATCCATGCAAAGATGTGTTTTGAACTTCAACCTTCCTGGTCTGTATGAACCTCCCAGTGTGGGGAATCATAAGCACAGCTGCAGCAAAGGTCTGTGGTCATGCTGTGCAGGACTGCAGGATTTGGGAGGTCTGGGGGGGGACATATATCTAGAAGTAAAGCAAAGTTTTATTTCATTCTGCCTTTCCTTTGGTTTCTTTTTCTTACTGTGGTCCATGGTATGAAAAATAAAATAAAAAATTTAGTATTTGGTTGTACTTTCAAGTTGGTTTTAATCCTAATAGAAGTATAAATAAGTAGTTGATATTTTCATTTTTTTGATCACTCCTTGCATGGTAATTTTGCAGAACATACACTAATGCTCTAATGTTGTCAAACAAACATGCATCTCCTGAATGATTTATCTGACAAAACTGAAGTAACAATTTCTGCTATTTACTCTGTAATATTGGGCCTCTACGGTAAAGGGATAAATTGGAGTACCAAAAACATTCTTTCAGCACTCACATAGCTTACTGGAAATGCAAGTACAATTTCTGCCAGTTAATACAGCTGAAGCATAACATTTTTATGACATTCCCAGTTGTTTAATGTTTTGTTTCTAACTGAAATGTGGCTCATCTGCTAAATGAACTGAGACTTAATTTTTCTGGAGTCCAGATCGCTCTTCTTTTCTTGAGAGATTTCATGAGTCTTAAGAGGTTCCAAATTATGTTGAGATCTTTCATAGCAAAATGTGACCAACTTTCATTTTACATATGTATAAAACATGATAATTTTCAATTTTTGACTGAGGTATTTCCAATTACATATTTGGTCTGATTAGATGAAATTTTACCGTTTTGCTGAAGAATGTAGTCTGGAGATGCATGTAAGATAGAGTGTGTGTCACCCTGTTTTTCTCAGCTGTTTTTTCCTGATTTTTCATCATTGCTAGAGAGAATTCAGGAAAAAAAGAGAAAAGATGTTTGATGTTTCAAGGTGATGTTCTTAATCAAGCATTGTGCATGCTCAGCTTGTGTGTACTGGTGAATTTTTATTGCCATTTTAGCAGCTTTGGTGTAAGTCCAATGCCTTTAAAGGCATCCTTTCTTCAGTTGAAATACCAGGATTTTTGGTCCATGTTCTGGCAGAAATCACAGCACTCCAAGGGTTGCTGCAGCCTTCCAGCTGCACAGAGTTCAGTAGAATGAGTGTATTTCTTTAATTTAATTTTAATTTTATAGCTAGAACCAGTCTCAGTTTGTTTGGGTTATTTCCATCCTTTACAGAAATACGGTGCTGTGCCTGTTGTGCCACAGATTTTTCTTCTGGCTGCATCACTGCTGAAGCTGCAGTCTATTGGCAGAGCAATTTTAAACTGCTGGCTTCAGCAGATATTGTCAGCCCAGTGCCTTCATGTTGACCATATCACCTTCTTGGACACCTTTCCCAAATACTGTGAAAAGTACAAAAATACAAAATTTTCAGTTTTTTCTCTCATTTTGCTTCTCTGCTTTTCTTGACTCCTGCAGTCACTAAGCTTGCTGTTGTTGACATATTTGTTCCATTTTCTGTTGGGTTACTCCAAGTACACCAACCTTAAAGAATTGTTGATTTTAAAAAGAAATAGTTAGGTGTCTCCTTTCACTCCTCCAATAATACAGTCCAAGAGCAGCTTGTTTTGTAAGAATGTAGTGAACACTCATTATGGAGAAATACTGTGTTCTGCAATGCATGACAACGAAATTAGACTTTCCTTCGTCTCTGTACTGATACCATCCTGAATGATGATTGCTGAAGTGGCAACTTTTTCTCTTGACCTTTTTCTTCTTTAGTGTAATTTTGACCTCTGGCTTTCCAGAATGGAGTCAAGAATTTTGCAGCACTTTGAACTCTAGTAGCTTAAATAATTTTCTGCTTTCAGATATGAATTCTGGGCGAACGTCCCATAAAGTAGCCTCATTGTGTATTATAATAGTAGACTTATTTTTGAACATGAGTGCAGAATGGTTTGTTCTATTAAAAGACTGCACTGGGGCTTTAGTGAGACTATGCATGTCATTATACTTTATTGTCCTTATCCTGCATTTCCTTCGTATAGAAAAAAGAAAATGCTGGACACCTCTGCAGGCTATTTCTTTGTGTGTACCTCACAGTCTGATTGATGCTTTCTCTGCTTCTCCTGGTTAACAAAAAGATTCCATTTTTACAGTTCTTTTTGAAAAACTCTCACATGAAAGTATCCTGATTTTTCTCCACTGCCAAGGTGTTTAAATATACTGCAAAGGAAATGTAATTTAAGTAAGGGATCCAAACCAGTCATAAAGTCCTGGTGAGTGTTCCCAGAAATTAATTAAGTATGAGGATGTTTTGTAAAGTCATAGAATCATAGAATCAGAGAATGGTTTGGGTTGGAAGGGACCTTAAAGATCACCTAATTCCAACTCTCTTGCCTTGGGCAGGGACACACCAGATGTAGGTAGAAAACTGGAGGAGCAAGTTAAGGAGGGATGATCACGAGTCTTTACTAGCTTGTGCGAGCTATTGAGGTGGTGGGGGAGGACCCATTCTCAGCTGCCCTGTACCTGTATGGCTGAGGATGAGGGCACTGCCATTGAGCCAAGGTCAGACATCCTCCAGAGCAAGTCCAGGCACTCATCAGCCAGGTACATACAGGGTTGCACATAGGCCCTACTTCTCCATCCCCACCCTGCTACTTTTTCTTAGAAGCTGGTTATAAAACGTTAATTTATTTTATCTGGACATCCATCTCTGTTCTGGTCACATCAGTAAACAAGACACAGTTACAATCAGATTCCACTCCAGTGCTGATAAAAGCAACAGAAACAATCCTCCCATTCCTGTTTTGTTCCTGTTTAATCCTACTGAATTGCATCTAGTTGCCTCAGGACGTGGGAGGACTATCTTCCATCTCTTAGCTAGTGTTGTTCCAAAGTCAGGCCAGAGCTGCTGGAAAGTGTCCTGTGTGGCTGGAAGAGTCTAATGTGCTTCCCTAGGGCAAAGAGCGATGATGAACAGCCGTGGTCACTGATGGGTTGCAGGCATTTGAGAGTTCTTGTCCTGGTGCCATCTTTGCAGAAACTGGCCATCCAAGCCGAGATGCTTGGGAAAAGATCATGTGAGTAATGGATTTAGTTACATAAATGCCCCAGGACCCAGGAGCACTGAAGAACAGCACACAGTAATCGTCTCCATCACAGTGCCAGTGCAGAGCATGCCGTATCGCCAGAAAGAACGTGCCCTATTTCTTTCTTAAAAACCCCATTTTTTACATGTTAATATCAGCTCACTGAACAGCTACTGCGTTTTCACACTCTGACCAGCTGGCAAAGACAAACTGAATGAGGATGTTGCAGACACAAATTTTTCTGCATGAAGATTTATTTGTGCTCTTGTCTGCGTGATTCATACTTGCTCCGGGGGGAAAGTTGTAGTTGAGATGGGATGCTAAACATGACTTTCCATGCCCTCATATAAAAGAAAAGATCTTCTTTATCCTTCTATTTATTTTTCTGTCCCATTCAGTGGTGATGTGGAGTGTTCCTAGAACAATAGTCAGTCTAATCCAGTCATTTCATTGTAAATCACTACGGTGCAGATTTACAGTTCAGGTATTATTGTCTTGGTTATGTTGCTTCACTTTTCAGGATAAAATTGGCCAACACAAGCTTTCAGAAAACAAATAAAAAATTTAATGGCTCAGAACTGGGACATGGTTTGCCAAGTATCAGCCTGGGGAGATGTTCTGTAACGTTGTGGTAAACCCCTATGTATGTAATCACAAAGCAAAAGCTAACAGACCTTTAGCAGTAACTTTGCAGTAATAAATTATTATTATTAACAGATCCTTTCATCCATGAATCTCAAAGCACTTCAGGGAAATGCACAGGGGTAAGGTATACAGTTTAATCTTCTTTATGCCATGTTGTATCAACAGCCAGGTCTGGGCACTCTCTGCTTAGAATGTGCTGTGTGAGAGACTCAGTTTTAGGGACATTACAATGGCAAAAGGGTTGGGACAGAGTGATATAACATGAGGAAAAAAGGACCAGATGAGACATGCATGTGATGGTGAATTTCTCTAGAGAAGAAGCTCAATACTGAATTTTTCACAGACCCTAATCTTGCATCCTAAACAACACTGGGGACTCGAAGCATTGAAGAGTACTTTTCTCCTCTTTCCACAACATGGTCTATGAATTCTTATCCCTTTTGTGGCAGAAGGCTGCAATGTTGCTCCGTAACTTGTGAGGACACTTTTTGCTATGGACACACTCAACACCATGAACCTGGAGTGACAGAGCTGCTTATCCACTGCTTCCCTCTCTACAGAGACACAGCTAGAGGACTTGGTGACAGCAGGAATTTGAAGGAAGTCAGCTAATCCTTGCATGCAAAATGCTAAACTGTGAAGCTTTGTTTTCATCTTCTTGGCCAAGACTTAAAAAAAATGCAATGTTTTTATTTACTGACTTAGTCCCTGGCCAGTCTCCAGGGAACTCGGGCTGCAAAGTCACAGCAGCTGCCTGTGCTCAGACTGTTTGGGCAAGTTTAAAGGACTGGGCTCTCAGAGCAAGACCTAGGCCAGTGCAGGTTGCACTCAATGGCGTGAGCCTCTCTCCCACACATCGTTTCCTCCCCTTCCCTGCTGCACAAATACAGCTCTCACAGCCGTGTGTGCTGCTCAAACAGAAGCTGGCGGCCAGCCTGGGGATGTCTCAGGCAACGTTTCCATTCCTTTTGCATACTCCTTCATTCAACAGGTGTATTTATTAAATGACACACGCACTATGCAGCATTTCATCATTTAGTCTAGGAAAGGTTTTATTAATTTCTGACTAGCTTCTCTCTTGCTCAGCAGCTGTTTGTTTAACATGGACTCAAAAGGCTGCACCCTCAGCATGTTGGACAATGAAGTTAGTCTTTTAAAAGACCTGTCTATAGAATATGTTACATCTGCAAATGAATTTAAGAACATTTCTGTGGCACTAAAATAAGCCTTGCAGGGAATATGCAAGAATGATGGATCATCATGAGAAAAGGTACAAGGAGTACCCCTAGCATAGCTACCTGGGCACAGAGCTCCCAACCACGGTGCATGTCTCAGTGCTTCCTCTGGATGAGGCAGGGATGGCTGTGCGTGTGCTGCTAAAGCTTTCATTTCCATGTCTTAGCTCCATGAGCTCCTCTGTTGTGCCAAAATTGTCACCCTGTGGTGTGAACATACATTAACCAAGCCCAGTGCTAGTTGGCTCCCATGGGCTATTTGCCAAGGTGGCTGACAGCCACTAGACTCACTGCACATGCCTTAGTAAGTTGGTCACAGCCACTCTGTGCAATCCTGGCACTTGGTCTGCTGGAGGACTACAAAGTGACCAAGACTTCCTTAATCTAAAAACATAAAGCCGATGGTAGGGTCAGGAATCCACACCACACTCCTGAGAATGCCACTTTCTCCATACAGCACAGATGAGCTAAGAGATCAGGTCATTCCCAGAGCATCAGCTCAGCTCTGTGAAACCATTCAAAAGTGGATTTGGACCAGTTTTAAGTACAAACTGAACATCTGTCCGAACGGCAAAGTTCACCAGCCCTGAAGTCTGTGTTCCCCTCCCCACAAATGAATCTTATTGTAGTGAAAATATATGAGCAAATAATTAATTTTGGAGTCTGTGGGTGGCCCCGAGATGAACTGGAGCGCTGAGTTTTACATATGCACACCCCCACACAAACTCTGTCTTTGCTTCAAATCAGCATCAGCGAGCCTACACACATCTCTCCCGAGGCCTTTGTACGAGACCTTTATCCTTCTACCAATGGGGAAGCCAAACCCCCGGGGTGTAAGACAAGTTAAAAGCTAAGATCTAAATGTTTTGGCAGAAATTGGAGCTATTGCAAGATTTTCCAAGATGAGCCCACTAGGGGACTGGAGAGCTTGTGATGATTTAATGGCTTAAAAAAAGAGAATGGGGCTTAATCTAGACCATGTGCTGAGACGAGCCGCTGCTCATGGAGGTAGAGTAAGGCACACCCACCCTGATTACAGTGACTGCACTCTACACATCTGAATGGCTAAGAAATGTCATTTGTCTTCCTATGTTCTTTATTCTTAAAATATTAAAGCACTGATCAAAGCTTTCTTTTTGTGGTTAGACTCTCCTACATGTGCTGGGTTTTGTACCCAGGGGTACCTGAGGGTGTGCTTGGAGACCCCTCTTGGGCTGTGGCATTTGGGGAGCGGAGTGGGGGAAAGCAAATCCTGCACTGCCCCTGAGTCAGGCCCTGCATGCAGCGTTGTCCAGCTCCTTCAGATGATGTTCAGGAAAAGCATCTTGGTTCATTGCTGAAATGAAACCTGCAAGCAGGGCTTTGTCCCCTGCAGCTGCAGCGAAAGGAGTTTGTGTGGTGGGCTTGTTGAAGACACACAGCAGTTCCATGGCTCTGGAAGTGAAGAGACAAATGTCTGGCTGTTAACTGCAGAGGTTGTCAGACCCCAGGAAGCAGAAAAAATGACAAAGAAAGGAAAAAGCAGTTACAAGCAGAACAGTAGGAACAGACATGTAGAATAGGACTTCCTAGGGACGTGTGGTCTGGGCTACTGCTTCCCCCTGCTTGTGTCCCTGTAGCTCCCCACACTTCTCATCCCCAGTGCCACTATGTCCCGTCAGAAGAACGGGGAAAAAAAACATTGCATTGCTTTAACCTGGAAATACCTTTTAACTACCTGAGATGGAGCAAGGCTCTTCTGCTTTCTCAGCATAAGCATTGTGAATTATATCTGTAATGCCTGTCCTGGAAGAGTTGCTTGTTTAGCCTTGTTGGGTTTCAAAGTCCTCTTCTGAACCAGAACAGGTGCAAGATGTTAGAGAGAAAACAGACCCCAGCAAGGTCCTAGCCCAGAGAGATTGTTTGCAGGGGAAAACACAGCCTTGGAGAGCCATGATTCCTTTGTTGATACTGCTAAGAAATAAGACATTTATTCATTTAACTTAGTGTGCTCAACCTTGACTGGCCAGCCTCAGTACTTCTGAGGCATGGATTTTGATGGTGGTTTTACTGTGCAAGCTGGAAGATCTCACAACTCATAAACCATCTTCAGCATCCTCCTTAGGACATGGCATTCATTTCTAGATAACAACATGCTCTGCTTTGGTTTAGGTTTTGGAAGCCTCTGTAACAAGAAGCAGATCCACCTCACTGGCCTCAGGGTGTTAACAGCTGGTTAAAGGAACTGAGGCAACCCCGTCATCCTGTTCACCATCAGCATGTGAGGCAGACACTCACAAACACAACCCCTTCCAACAAAGGTGTCTAAACGAGGTGCATGGATGATCCCTGAAGCAAGCTACTCATCTTCTCTGTAACAGGAGCTGCGGCAGCTACATCTCAGACTCTGCAGGGCTGAGTGGGATGATCCTCAAGCCTCCTTGCATGGCACAGCCTGATCCCTCTCCATCCACAACACATGCTGCAGCAGGACCAGGGTTACTGCTTACAAATGGTGCCTGCCACACAGCACAGCCTTGTGTGGAAAATACTGAAACATCACCCTGGGAGCCAGGGTGAACCCTATGCTAGGGAGGAACAAGGTGTTACATGTCTGCAGCACATTCATGGGGCCAGAGCATCACAGAGGACAGTGGGGACAAAACCATGAAGGATAAGATGTGCAAGAACCCCAATTTAGAGAGTCAGCACCAGAAGGTGCCAAAAAGGCCTGTCACTCCAGAGTCCCTCTCACTGCCGTGTTGGGTGCCTGGGGCTGCCGTGTCAGGGTGACTCCTGCAGACTGAGACCATGAGAACGGTGTCTTTTCCTGCCTGGACACATTTAACTTCTGACCCGTATCAGCTGTGAGATTAGAAGGGGTTTAGTCACATCAGTCTGAGCAGGAATTAAAGCCAAGCTCCAGGGGTGAAAGGGCAGAGCCTTAAAGGGATCACCTTAATTGACAGGGCCTCTTAATCCCCCTGTTCTTGTACATTAATCCAAATATCTCTAGTTCTTCTTCTTAACCTGTTTTCATAAAGTAAAGAGAATTATACTTAATATAACAAAGCTGAGTGTAGGAGTAAAGCATGACCTTAGCCCTCCTGCAGAAGGGTTTAAGGCTGTTGTGAATGCTGCTCTTTATCCTGGTCACTCCCCAGCCCTTCCCCAGCAGTTTGAGAGCTGGAAATGATCAGGCAGCTCCTCCTTGTCCAAGCCGTGGCAGTGACGCTGTGCAGGACGGGGCTGTTGTTTGATGTTCCATTTGCAGTTTACATTTATAATGGCAGTGCTCTGATAACCCGGGCACTTGAAACAGGCCCAAGCAGAGAGGAGCTTGGAGCACACCACATCCATCACCTGACAAGCGTGGTTGGTGGGGCTCTGCTGCTCAGAGCATCCCTCCCTACAGTAGCGGCCAGCTTGCAGGACCTAGAGGTTCTGTTACCCACCTTTGGGGGGGACATGAAGGGGTGAACACAGTTAGAGGTGCCCTTTTGATTTGAAGATGTGCTGGGATTGTTTTCTTAATACTTGATGCACAGAGGATTTCAGGGTCTTTGACTATTCAGCCCATCAACTTCTCAGGCTATCAGCTAAAAAGCAGTTGGATTTCCAAAGTTTGAATACGTGCAAGGAATGAAGGGCAGCGGCTATTTACATAAAATAATTCTTTGGAAGCCAAGTGTTGATGTGTAAAATCACAGTTTTTGCAATGTTTTCTTACAGTGAACTCCCTTGAAGGCTGATCTCCAGCACAGGAGGTGTAACTGGGGTCTCAAACACTAAATGCATTCCGTGGGCAGTGGGAAACCTAACTGGTAATATGGCAAGGTTAGTTTTAAGCTGTTAAACTAAGCTGTTAACAGCTAAGCTAGGTTGTTAAACTCTCAAGGGTGTGGATTGTGCCTTCGTGTGCTTTGGTACTGCAGCTATGCACTGTCACCAGGGGCTCTGAGCTCTACTGAGAGGTAAATAGGGGATAAAGAAGAGTTTCAGCTCCTGAATCACAGGGGGGAGGCAGAGATACCACACTTGGTTTACATGAATGTCACAACTCTGACATTAACAGAATTTTAGGTGTTGGGGACAGTGCCAGTGGCGGCAGCCTTGGTGACCACACTGGTCAATGGTTTCAGTGGTCCTCACTTCTCACTGCCACGCCAAGTCAGCCTAATGGGAAAAAAAATCCCTGTCTCTGCCCTCCTGCCACCCATGTGCTTTGTGCTTTGTAGCTACAGTGGCTTGTTCTGGCAGTGAGAAACCCTGCAAACCAACTTCCTTTCAAAATACACGTAAGATGTTTATTTTTTTCTGGCACGGTGGTGAAAACCATAGAAAATTGTGGAAAGAATTAAGTTTCCAGAGGCAAATTTATTTTGTCTCATTCCCAGTCTGCTTAGAGTTCAATTCAGATGTTTCAGGAGCCCAAGTTGTATCGAAGAGAAGCAGTCTAAGAAAAAGTTGTGAATAAAAGAAATATGAAAGCTATTCAAAAATAAGGAGAAAAAAAAGCCTTTGAGTGGGCTGAAGGAAAACAAACACAGATCCCGAGAGAAGGAGGAGAGAAGAAAAACTCCAATGAAACAAAAAAGAAGTAGATGATGAAAACTGGGTCTTACACAGGGCAATAATATTTTGCTGCTAATTTCACTAGGCCAGGATTTTATCCACATTCTTTTATCCACACTTTCTAATTATGGTGACGGGCTTTTCCTTCAAAAGTTTTTTCCTGTCTCGTGATTCATCACGTGTCCTGTCCGGACATGCAGTAGCACAGAACTCCCACTTAGTTCAGAAAATACTCTTTTAATGAAACTAATCACTCTTGGGGAAAAAAAACACCTAGTTTCAAATGGCAGGAAGAGGGGGGAAAGGTTCGTGACCTCGCTCCAATTTTTGAACCCATGAACACACAACAATAATTTGAAAAGTTCATAAAACCTCAATTTTTAGCAGATTTTCCCATCCATGTTTGGGTTTGTCAGGCCAGAAGAACAGATTCCTCCTCAGGATCAATGCAGACAGTGACACTGATGCATTTCATAAAAAGCCTGGCCGAAACCAGAGCCCTGGAAAAGAAGCTATTTGGGCAACTGAAGCAAGAGAAGGGAGAGCCAGTCCCTTTGAAGTAATCAGCTTGGGGAGGCGTTGGATAAGTCCAGGCCATTTGTAATCAGATGTCTGAGAGGACTGTCAAAGAAATCTCCCCACACTTGCCTTGTCACTGATGGTATCTCAGTGCAGATAAAATAAAAGCAGCAGTAAAAGGGAAGTCCGAGCCATTATCTGCCCACACCTGGGCTGTGAAGGTGCCAAGCGGAGACAGCACCCAGCCACATCTGAGGGCATTTGGGGAGGACAAGACTGCCTCCCCTGAGGTGCAGGGGAACACTGACCTGCAGATCCAGGGAGCACAGCCTGTGTCATCGACTCCTGAGCACGCACTGGGGGACTGTATTTATAGTAGAGAATTCGTATTTGCAGCCTTAACTCTCATCTCCCTATGAAAGCTGGGCTGAAAAGGTGTTTTCTTCCCAGGTTAATGGGTAAATGCCATTACAGCTTTTTTAGAAGGATTTGGAGGCTCTCACAAGGCTGCTCACTGCTGCTCTCTCTGACCTTCAGTGTTCATAGGCAGTAGCTTCACAAGCCACGGAAACAAAGTCTCCGTTTTGGTGTACTTCCCTTGTGCATTTCCTGGAGGTGAATAGGTTGAGGTTACGTGGCGGTTTTTACTTACAGGTATTTCTAGGCTCTCTGTACCTCATGCACTTTAAATAAGCTTGCAAGAATGAGATCCCTTGAAGCATTTTCTACTGCCAAAACTTAACTGGAATTGACCAGCAGGCTTGAAGGGAGAGATGGATAGACAAACACATAAATGAACAGTGCTATCATATTTACTCTATTTTTCTTGGAAAGCTGAGCTAGAAAGTCCAGTAACCTAATCAGAGATCTGGGAGAACACCATGTAACATTGGCAGCACATGTTGGCCCTCCTCTGCAAGGCGTGAATCATTCATGGGCCCTGTACGAGCACCAAGAACCCACCTACATGCACGGCAACCTCAGATGTGCCCAGAGTCACCACAACCTTTGTAAATTTTGACCATATCTCCATGGCTGTTGAGAGACAATGGCATAAAATGCCCAGTGGATCTCCAACCAAGGAGCCTCTGTATTACAACTCGGTAAATTCTGGCCCTTGAATGTTTTGGTGTGGATTTTGGTTTTTCCTCCCAGCAGTGGGGAGACCTTAATGCTGCTGTCTTGGAAGCCCTCTGCAGAAGGGAAGGTCTGCTTGATGGTGGTATTTAGGATTGAGCCAGTGCTGTAAAGTACACCTCCTGGGGATTTTTCTGTTTGGTCTTTAGGTTTAGCGATGCTTTGTGCTGATGTCCTACTTGCACATATGATCTGGGAGCAGATCCCTCTATGGGAACTTTGCTGAGTTTTTATTACATCCTAAACTTCTTTACTCCAAGAAATCAAGCATCATCCAAATTCTAGCCACCATGCACAGACCAAGGGGGTCAATAGGATTGTAGTGGTGTGAAAAGAGACCTTGACCCCTTTACTATACTTAATATAAATCAAATGTCACAGTGGGGCTGAAACCCCATGTATATTAACCATCTTCCCATACTTACTAAACTACAGTAACTATCTCCCTGCCCTTCCCCCTTTTTCTAATAGCAGTATAAATAGTCCAAAAGGTCTCTTGTCAACACAACTCCCAGACTTCTAGCTCTTTGAGGGGCAAATGTACTTTGTTTTATTACTTGCATGGCATTCCTCAAAGAAGGGGACTTTGACCTTCTTAAATTCCTCCTGGAGATTAAATACCAAAGCCAGCAGTCCACAAGGGAATTAATAGACAGCTTCAATACACACAGCAGGACCTTTGGAGGAGGTCAAGTTATTAACACACTGGGAAATGTAGATTGTATCTTCCTATGCAGGATATATCTTGCATTCTAGATCAGATAATGACAACGGGGCCTAGAGAGCTGCATTTCTGAGATGAGTCCTGCAGCTCTCAGCAGATCTTCCAATTCTGAGTATTTTAGCAAGGATACAAGCTTTGCTGACTTTAAAAATCTTCACATAAAAAGGAATGCATAACAAACTTCTGTGTTTTTTGTTGTTGGTTTGTTGTTTTTTTTTTTTTTTTTTTTTAGGAATTGTGCCGTCCATATTAACAGTGGGCCCATGTGTCTTTATTTTGCATTAGACAAGGAATCTTACCTGGGGGCTTAATACTTATTCAACCTCCTACTGCCTCAAAACAGACAACTCTACAAAAATATTTGGTTAATATTTACATATTTAAGGAAATTAATGTCAGGCATTGAAAATCCTTTAAAGGTATTTTTTGTGCACTTTTGAACAATCAAAGTTTGCAGAAACTATTTAAGCCTGATGATAGCTAAGTGGTAATGGAAAACTCATTTCAGCTTTCTTGCAATGCATATTTGCACTGGAAACACGATTAAAAATGTTCACTTAAGGTAGACGGGCCAAGAAACAAGGTTATGTGATAGAATCAGCCGAAAGTTTTAGATTGAGTCACCATTTCTGTAAAACTTTGATACTTGAAAATAGTCAGGAAATATGACAGATTAACAGTCCTCCTTTGTTTTTGAACTGCTGTGCACGAGTCTGAGATTTTACCTTTGAAATCTCAAGAGAGTGATAGCATCTTACAAAGTCGTATTTTTTTATATTTTTTCTCCCATCCTTTTGCTTTATGCGGTTTGCCACTGCTGAACAACAGTTTTTGAGGGAAAAAAAACCCCTACAGTAAATGAAAATCATGAAAAAAAATGAATAGGTTGAAACATATTACTTGTTATGAAATATTCCTTTGGCATGAATTGCAATAAACAAACCAGTATCCATTCCAAAACAGCAGTAAACAAATCTTTACTACTCCCTGATTGCCAAAAATCTCACACCACTCAAATTGACATGGAAAAAAGCATTAATGTTAGTGAGAGATGAATTTCAGGAAGGCTGGGTTTGGTCTGGATAAGCATATCTGACATATGCAAGCCTTCTGGGAGCCTATAAAAACAAGCTTTCTTGGGATATTTCCTGCACTTCTGGTTAGGTTGGAAATGTCATGACAGCTGGCTTTGCCACAGCCCTTGGGCACTCCAGGTTCTGTTCCTGGCCAGAAATCAGGGAAACAGAGATGCTTGGAAAGAGAAGAAACCACAGAACAATGCTCAGAGCTTCTGGACCAGTTCCAGCCAATTGCTCAGTGTGCACATTGCACTTGGAGCCCCATGGCAGCTGTGTGGAAGATCGGCTTTTCTCCCTCTCTACAGAAACAAACTGAGGAATTAATGGCTGAAAAATGCTTTCCATCTCTTTTCCAGCTGCATGCAGAATGCACAGATATGCAGGCCTTACTGCTCTAGCCTCTGGGCACAGGAAAAGTGCAAAGGTAAATGCTGTCACGAACCCACTGTACATGCCCACACTGCTGCATAATTTAACACTTCTTCCACCTTCTGTTCTTTCCCCACAAATTAATTTGATCTATATAATCCCAATAGCAATTTAAAAAGTGAACTGCTGCCATATGGAAACCAAGTTTTAAATGCAAAGGATGTTAGAGGTTTGAAACCTAACCTCTGTGAACCTTCTAGGAAAAATAGACTTTGCTCTGGTGACATTAGGACATGTTATTATTTCGTGCACCAACCTTATCTCATACAAACAGTAAAGTGTAGTGAAACTGTGAAACCCCTTGCCAAAAGAATTTCTGGGTGCTAGAAGATTACATGGGTTCCAAAAGGCAAATTAACAGAAGAAAAATCTAGTAATGGCGGTGAAAAAATCTATATCATGCTCGGAAGCCCCTTCATTATGAACTGCTGGATGTCAGGGGAGCGTTCAGAGGCTGTGTCAGTGCTTGCTGGTTTAGCACTCACTCTGTTCCCTGGGCACTGTGTGGGCACTGGGTTCTGCAGGAGCATGGGGATGAAACAGTGCAGAAGAAATGCCCCTTTGCTGCCTGTTCCTCATGAGGATCAGATTTGCTCTTATCATGCTATTTTTTATTGATTTGAACAGAAAAAGCAGTGCTTTTGGACAAAAATCTTTCTCTTATAAGACTTCTAGGCATGCTCCAGGTAGCTTATTGTTCCTGACTGCATATCTCCAGCTGGAGACATGCTCTTTCCAAAAGATATCCCAAGTAAGGCTCCTGAGCTGATCCCTCCCTGGGCTGTAAGTTTTACTGGACAGTGTGCTACCCATGGACCATCAGCTGGGCTGTCACAAACATCTTCTGGAAATACCTTCTTGGTAGTCTTGAAGAAGACTCCCCAGCCATTCATGTGAGCAGAAATGGAGCCAGATTGACTGCCCTCTGCTGGTTTCACAGGCAATCCATTGGCAGAAAAAGATTATTTTTTCCAAGGTAAACATTCACAGAAATACAGCTTCCCTGAATATACAGGAATGATGACATGCAGTGTGGGGGAAGGTCTCCTGGTTTAGTCTTTCTGAGATACTTTTGTATTTCCTAATGGTTTCTCAGGCCAGTGCTTGGGCGCTGCCCTTCCCATTGGCAGTCTTCTCTATCATATTATCCTTCTTTGGATTCATTTGGCCAAAGGACTGAGGAATTAATGCCATGCCTGCTTTGCAAGCTTATGCTATCCTTGAGTGGGGCTTTTGGTGTCGGGCTTTCTCACAATTTGTGTGTTAGGAACACCTGGGTGTGCTTGTTCCCTTTCAAGTGACAGGAGGGGTTAACCTGCCATGCATCCCTGAGGGGCAAGGCACAGCTATCTCTATGTCTGTGACTTCTAGCTGTACCTATTAAACACAATGAAATGGAAAATACATGCCTGGCCTTTGATCCTGGGTCCAAATATACCCCCAGAGTAACCTCACTGGCTTTCCTAATGAAAGAAGCTTTCATTTCCTCCAGGAGGCCATTGCAGGATTTGCACACAGAGCGGATAGTGCTTTTGGCTTCCAGCCTAATTCTTTAACATCCCCTGCTCCTCCATACATATCCTGGGAAAGAAAGGTGTCACCAACCTGGGAGCACAGGGGCAGGAAGGAGGTGGCAAAGCAAGTCTGTCTGCACAAGGCTCAAATGCTAGACCTGTTGTTCTCTTCATAAAGAGTCAGTTTAGGTTTATGAACACAAAGGCCTTTGATGTTGTTACTTGGCAAATGTTGCCTTAAAGATAATAGATGTTTTCATGGGCTGAGCCCTTGGCTGGGGGTTGGCAGCAAATGTTGGGTGAGCCATGCTCTGTCAGAGACTCCCTTAGCGCATATAAGCTCTCCCGATGGCAGCCATGAGAGCACTCCAACCTCTTCCAGCCATCTGGAGAGGGGGAGATAGCTGCCTCCCTGACAGGGTCTTGCAGAGCTGTGCTGATGTTTGCACAGTTCTTTGAAGATAACTTATTTACCAGCTAACATTTGCTAACTTGTTCCATCCCTGTGGGTAGAATTACGTGTGGGCAGTGCAGGCGGTTTCAGCCTGATGTCAAACCTGTGCCAGGAGGAACTGCTTTCCCCTTGGCCCTTGGCTCTGCTGCTTGGAGGCACATCTCTGGCCAGCCACTTAGCTAGGGTTTCAGTGGGACTTGGTTGTGACTTGATTTCAGTGAGAAGCTCTGACACTGCTTCTTTCTGGCAGCCAGGGTCCGGTCATGAACATGTGTATGGCTGCGAAACCTGCTCTGAGGCTGCCATGCCGAATCCCTTTGGGAGCACAGGCCTTTCTCAGGGCCCTGACCTCTCCTAGGCACTGGCCGGAGTCTCCCCATCCTTCTCCTGCAGCTCACCTCCTTCTGGCATGATGAGGATCTCTGTCACCCCCTTGGCCCCATCTTCAGAGGTTTATGCCTTCTGTTGTTCCCTTACGGCCCCTGGGAGCCGCTGGCTGAGGAAGAAGATGATAATTTTGGAGCTGCACTTGGCACAGCCAGTGAAGAGGCTGCCAATCCCACGAGAGAGACCAAAGCTTTGTAACAAGGAGAAGGCATAAATCCCTGGTAGGAGCTTTAATCTTTTTACTGAGCTGTCAGTTATGATTTATCATCCAGTTTCATTTTAATGCTGCTGCATCTTCAGTGCTCCTACCCTGTGCAGTGACTGGGCTGTTTCTCTTGGGAGGGAAGGACTGAGCATGTGAGACTGTGTGGCTCTGTGTGTGTGTGTGTGTTTGTGTGAGTGTGTGTATGAGAGTGTGTGAGTGTGTGGCTGTGTATGTGTGTTTGTGTGAGAATGTGTCTGTGAGAGTGTGTGTGCTTCAAATCATGTAACAGGAGATGAATTCAAAGTGCCTCCTCGGGACATTGTCGCTGCAGACAGGCACTTTGTTCATCCCTGAGGTGGAGCCATCAGTCCCTCCAAGTCCTGCTCAGCATCCCAACCCGAAGCGACTCCCGTTTCAGTGGTGCTCCCCCTCCCCGCGCCGGCACATAATGTTTCTATTGTGCCAATGCTGTTTTTCTGGGGAAGCGGCAGGGATTTAAATATCATAAAGGCAGAAGCTGGGCTTTGATATACTGTCACCAAAAGCTGGATACTGTAATTTCGAGCAATTTTCTCCGAACTCCCCTTCCCACCCTCCTCCTCTGGCCCCCGGTCCCCTCCCTCTCCCCGGGCCCCCTCCCTGTTGCTTTTTTCCTGACAAGCCTCTCCGTTGCTTGCCCCGCATGATCCTCACTTGGCAAATTAATGTGCTGCCGATGATGAGAGACAGTGGGTTACTGTGAGCGCAGGCTCTCTCGTCTCCTCTAGCTATTACACCCTGGCAACATCAAAGGTCCAGTCATCCTGTTTCCATCTTCCCGTGGGTCCGCAGGGCCTGACTCAATGGCTCAGTTCAAAAGTGCAGGCTGGCTGGGACGGTGACGGCCCCCGCCCCAAGACCATCATCTACGCACCCATGAACAGCGCAGCACATCTTTTCCTCGTCTCCTCCTGGGATTAATTGCTGAACTGGGAGGGTAATCCACCTTCTCCCACTTCAGTCATTTGAATTTCCATCTGAGGCAGACTTCTGTAGAAAGAGTCTTTTTCCTCCTTTTTTTTTCCCTGGACAACTTTTGTGATCTGCCCTCCTGGGCTGCCCGGCAGTTTCCCTGGTGGTAACTACGCTGTTGGTTTTAGCCAGTAACGAAATACTGGTTTGAAAAGTAATTCTGATTACTCTGTGAATTTAGACTTTGTTCCTTATGTGCTCTTTCTGCAGCAGAGAGAGATCTTTGTGATTTCTCCCTTCATAACAACGAATTTTTTATACATGTGAAGGAAAGGTGCACAGGGAAAGAGCCGAAGGTCTGCCTGCTGCCTGCCTGCCTCCTGTCCTCAAAAATGTGGAGTACTGGTGAGAAATGTTTCTGCATTTTAGCCATTTCTGGGCTTTTGCACCCTTGTGGGTGGTGTGTGTTGAGATGAGGAAAGCAGCAGTCATAGCGGTGTAGGTGCCACCCTGGCTGCAGAGCTCTCTCTCAGGACAAGGTTTGGTGCACTGGGGCACATGCCTCCAACTCCCTTCTCAGGCTTTGGCTCCTATGTAAGTAAAGTACCCAGAAACCCTGGCCCTGTGAAGCTGCAAGGGAAAGGCAGATCCTTTAAAAATCAGTGTTTTGTGTCTGCAAGCCACTCCATGAACAGCCCTCCTACCCCATCCACAGGTTCTCTGCCCAAGCAGCAGCCAGGGAGAAGCATAAAGGGTTCATATATCCTCCATGTCGTCTCCTGCCTGAATTCTTTGTAAACAAGGAGCAGTAAATATTTCTCTTCTGCTCAGTTGCAAAAGTCCCAGGAGGATGTTGACTGTGGTGGCAGTCCTTGCTGTCCGGGCAGGGGACGGCCACCCTTCAGGACCAGCAACACACTCTCAGAAGCTATCTGAGAAAAAGCAGAAATCCATCCCTGCAGCTGTGAAGACCCCTGCTACCATGGGGGCAGCATCCCAAGCTGTTCCCACCCAAGGGGTTATATTGCAGCAAATCTGTTCCTGTTCCCTTGGTGCTGTGTTTTATTGTGCTTAGGCAGTGGCTGAGATTTTCTCTCTCTGACTGTTGGAACAACTTGAGAGGGCTGGCCTCAGTCTGAGGACTACAGTAGCTCTTCCTCCCAGGAGAAAGTGAGACAGTCTAAGAATAAGGAATGTAGAGCAGGAGAGGATTTTGTTTTGCCCTGTGGGATTTTAACTGGCTTGGGCATTTTATTCACCTGAGCTGCCCCTCATCAGCTCCCTCAAGAGACCCAGACAACCCCATCTCCTGCCTCACATAAAGTTCTAAGAGAACACAGATAGATAGATGATGTTCTAGCAGCCAGAACATTTTGCTGTGTAGACCTGGGCTCACATCCTTGCATTGTCACACAGCATACAGCTAGCTTTGGTTCCATCCAACGTTGCTGCTCTTCAGTTCTTTCCCTCCAGTGGAACAGAAGAAAGTACACAGTAGTTGAAGTTATATGGTGCCCACATGTGCTCAGATTTCTTCCTAGTAGTGCAGGGTTTGCAGAATTTACAGTATTGTAGGTTTATGAGGGATGAACTTCAGTATGTGCCAAAGTCTGAGTGATTCTAAACAAGAACAAACCATTCCATTAACTACCTGTCTGAGTATATTTTCATCTAAGGCAGGTCCTACAAAGTTTAGCAGGCTTCTATGGGGCTTTGGAGCATGTTACTGGAGGATCTCTTAAAATGTAAAAGTTTGCCAAGGTTACAATTGAATTAAAATAGGTCTGAAGTTCCCAAACATGCCACTCCCATTACCTCAACACAATTTAAGTACATTAAAGAAACAAGGAGAATGACAGGCCCATACAGCATGGCAGTGTCAGAGTTGCTGGTATTAAGACACCGAATTTCATCCTAAATATTTCAATTTGAGTCAGTAGTTATGACCAAGTTCTTAGATCTCAGTGGTTAAAAATCTTGCTTCAGGCATCCCTGTTGTGTTTTTTTCCACATAATGACATCTCTGCGTGTAATGAGATATTAGCAGCTCATTCACTGCTTACATCTATCCTCGAGGAGAAAATTGCTATTTCTTGACTTATGCACTGATTAGTGTAAATGTAAGTTAGTCATGGCAAATTTTGAGAAGTCCAAACTACAGAAATTATGGCAAGAATGATGAAGACTTGAAGGTATGTTTTGAGAGAACTACTTACTTTTGGAGAACTTGGCCTCAGATTTGATTAATTTCATACCAGAGGTATGCCTCTCACAACCCTGCATGCTCATGATGGCATGATGAACAGGGAACTGATTAAGCCAGTCAGAGCACCATGCAGTTCAAACTCTTACTAAAACCTTCTTCTGAATAACTTGTAAAAAACCAAACACACAGTGGAATCAAAGAGGTCCTTTTGGTAACAAAAACTAAGCAAAATCCAGGAGCAGCTCTTTGTTTTGGGGGAATGACAGTGGTTTATTCAAGTCACTCTTGAATTTTCAGGTGTTCTTGCAGCAGCTTGGGTTACCAACAGTACTTTTCCTGATACAGTCACCCTAGAGTTCAGCATAGGATTTAGCCACCCACATGCAGGCAGTTAAATGTAGATGTCTGAACACTAGATATATAAAGCTTCTTACAGGAAATTGAGAACCAGTCAATGTGGCCAAGAAAGTCTGAGTCAGTTGCTTAAATATGACCAGCTAGTGCCATCAGAGATGATCTAGAATATTGGGGTATCTGCACTGTCTGGGTGGTATCGTGCCAGACCTATGGGGGACATACAGACCTGCAGCTGGAGACCACACCAGGAAACCTCAGAGAACCATATCAGGAAACCTCCTGATATCTCCATTGTCTCTTGGTGCCTGCATTTATGCACTAAATTGAGTCCAAGGAGCTCTGTGTATCCTACAGCTGACAGGAAAGAGATAGCTACTTTAAGGTAAGCTGAATCCCACACTAAATGTTTAATTCTGTCTAAAAGTGCACTGTAATTCGCATGAAAAAGTCTGACACCAATGACCCCACAGTTCATCTCCTGCTCCCTGAGCTGCCTCCTCTTGAGATGCAGACACCTCTGACTGTGTCCCTTTACAGCAGCCTAGATCTCAGGGCCAAAACGGTGGTTCTGGTGAGACCTTGAATTTGGGTGGGAAATAGCACAAAACATTTCATTTCAGTCTTCCTAAGAACAAGACTTTTCAGCTTGTTCAACCTGTATTGGGATGTGTGCCTTGAGCCTGCTTGATGATGAGATGGATGAATCCTCTTCCTGGAAGATCTCTTCCAACACTCTTGCAGCCCCTCCAAGGAGGCAGATTTCTGGGAGATGTTTGGTCATGGCTCATATGCTGATGTGCACTCTGGTGAGGAGCCTGGCCCCCAGATGAGAGCTGAGGATATGAGGAACCCAAATGGTAGGTCTTAGCAGCAGCAACAACACAAGGGGACAAATCAAATGTAGTCTTTGTTTTGAGAATGTTAAAATACTTTGCATTGGCAATGTTAGAAAAATGTATTTTGCACAGATATTTACCAGAACTTTCTATTTCTTGAGAAACTTTGGCTATTCAAGCTTTTTGTTCCTGAGGAAAGCAGTCAGTGACCACTGTTTCTCAGGGTCAGGGAGTCTGAGCTACTACTGCCTGCAGAGCAGCAGCCTGAGTATTATCTACAAGTAAGGGAACAGGGCAATGTTTTTGCTCTCGTTTTTCTCTCTCTTTTGTTACACCACTTCTTGTAGCCCTGCAGCAGTGAGTACAAAGTACCTACTGGCCATGACATCATGCCACAGAAAACAGACTAATGAGGCAAAGGAAGCGAGGTTCACTTTTCTGCAGGGAGGCTGACTCCAATCACCTGGTTGTAGTTAAGACAGATCACACTGAGCAGTTCTGCTTTGTAAGAGCTGAATTTCATTCTCTGTTACTGGATGTTTATCTGATATCTTGTAAAAACTGTTGTCCCTTTCTCCTGCCTTTAGATCTTTTGCTTTTCTGAAATGCTAAATCTCCAACTGTGACCCTTCAGCAAAACCAGTTCACTTCATCAAATGAATCCCGTGACTTTGATTATGTAGGAGCTTACATTAAAGGGGTCCAAAGTAAAGCAGACAAGGAAATGTCTTAGTGATTTGCAGCAGTGCATTGAGAAACAAAAGGAAATGGATGGCAGAGATAAGGAAAATAAAATAGCCACAATTTTTTAATAAGGGGAATGGAATTTCCCCTGAGGGTCTGTGTTATACTGCTGTTTAGTAAAACACAAGCAAAACTTATAGTAGTGGAACTTAAATACAAAACATTGCCAACTTTGACCAGCACAATGGAATTGCTAATAGTCAGAAAACGCTGACATGAAGGCATTACCACCACATTTTAACCTCTAGATAATAGTGCGTCCAACAAAGAGTTGGCTATTATGGATTTAACATAAAACTAAAAGTGCCATGCGCACTGCTGCTATGACATGTTCTGCGGCAGCAATATATTTTGCCCTCTGCTTTGATATTTTAGTTGTGGAGTTCAATTTTGGCACAAACATCCTGATTTTTTCTGATTTGTCTACACTATATTTTGCAGTTTTAAAGAACAAAATTGCTCATGAATTATGGGAATGAGCCTAGTTGTATCTTCCATGGGGCTGTTACTTAGTACCAGTGTGCAAAGCAAGGTCAGGATGTTTACAAAGGGATCTGGTTAGCGTGTGATACCAGCACAGACTGTATAGATCAGTGCAAATAATCATTCAGACTTTCTGACAATCTCATCTGTAAATTCTATTTACTGTTTTCCATATGGATTTTCTTGTAGCCTAACATTAAGCGATTTAGAGAACGAGGCTGATGCTTGGGATTCTGATTACTTTTCTGGTTTGGACATTTTTATAGGAGAAGTGTGTTTGATTTTTATTCCATTTGCAAACTCCTTCATGAAAATGATCCAAACAGCCGTCGCAGAGCTGCTGTCTTGTGTGAAATCCAGTAAAGCTATACAGCAATGCTGCTGCTGAGTAGAGTTTCTTTGTTGTAATTAAAGGTTAGAGCAGATCCCAGGCCATGGTACATCTCATGTGGTTATTTTTTTAATTCCTTCAGCCAATAACTGTACAAACCCCTCAAAAAGGTTGTCTTACTGGTAACCTTTCAATATCATCTATTTTCTTGTAGTGTTGCCAAAATGACTGATTATACTTTTAACAATGATAGAAATCTATTTTACTGCTCTTTTACCATTTGAAAGATGCTGAGGGGATTTTGTTCAAAGTTTCCACAAAGATTACTTCTCTAGCTGAGACCAGCATGGATGACATCAGCCCAGTTAAAAAAAGTTCAGTATGTGGAAAGAAGGAGTTCAGGACAAAAAGTGTCCTGTGGCCTTGAGGGAGAAATGAGTCTGGCACAAATCTGAAGTAATTTCAGAGATGGTTTGCAGCAGCCCTAGTTGCATTAGCCCAGAAGGTTTCAGCTGGAGGGAGCCAGCACATGGTCCAGCCAAGTGGGAATCAGCACCTGGGGCAGGAGAATGGGATGGGATGCAGGCAGACAGGGGTGATACTCCTTACAGAAACAGAAATGTCATGAGCAAACAGACTGGGTGTCCTGGGAAACTGTGAAAGGATGCATAGACATCAGTCCAGAAGAGTCCATTAGATCATCTTTTCCTCATTGAAGGCCAAATGCAATTTTAAAATACCTTTTGAGAACCACATGGTGGCACAATCCTTACTATTAACAAGTCTATATTTTCAGTAAGGCACCGATACCCAGGAAAAAAGGGCCAGGTTCAATTTCAAGGCTCTTGTAGTAAAACCACACTCAGTCATTATTTAATAACCTTGGAAATCCGATTACAATGTCTCAGATCTAAAACATGATGGATACTTCCCACTGCCATGCAAGTTAGAAAAAAACACTGAACCATGGGCCCCTAAGACTTCCCTCATTCCAGCTGTTAGATGTCCAGAATGGCCTTCCCCTGTGCCCTCTCCACCCCACCACCCTCGTCCTTCCCCTTAGGAGTTCATGGGACCCTGTCAGCCTCAGGAGAACTGACCATCTCTCTCTTTCACTGTGGATGGTGAGTAGAAGAATGATGGAGAGCAGCAACAGGCAAAGTGACAGGACAGTCCCTGTGAAATGGCACTCGGTCCTGCTTTATGGAGACAGGATATGCAGCGGGTTCTGGGGATGGGGCAATGAGCTGTGGACCAGAGCTGGTGATGGCAAGTTGTGTCATCCAGAGAACCACGGCAAGTGTTGCAAAGCCGATCGTGGGCAGGGTAAAATCTGATCCTGACCCAGTCTGAGGATGAGTCAGTTGCCAGTGCTGAACCCCAGCTTCAGGATTTCAGCCGCATCCACTTTGTGGCTGAAATCCCCAGGATCTGCCTTCCACTGTTGCAGACCCAGAAAAGCATCTGGACTCTGTTCGGAGATGTCAAGAGCCAGAGAAGCCACCATTTCTTCTACTTGTTTATTCTGGTTGTTAATCTTCTTTTGCTGATTAAAAGTTTATAACTCATTTCTCAGTTGAATTTGCCTGGAGTTAAGTCCCAGCTATCAGTTCTTGTTATGCTTTTCTCCCCTGGATTAAAGAGCTCTGCTATGCTTAGGATTTCTGCCCATGATGGTATTTATGCTTTGTAATCACATCATCCCTTGATCTTTTTGATCAGGCCACCAGGCTGAGCTCCTCAGTCCCAGAGAGATATCTCAGAGATAGCAGTGCTAAACAGAAACACTAATTTTGTGCTAGACTGGCTCCACACACTACTAAGTGCATGGGACCAGGTTTCCCTGTTTAACATTACTGACACAGTAGCACAGGCCATGAATATGGGTGATGGTTTGGAGATTAAATTGTTTGAAAGGATTAAAAACAGTCCCTAGTCTCTGTAAAAATATTTTTTTTTCAGTAAAGACGGTCAAACTTCAAAACTTTTTGACTTTTCAAAATTTGTACTCCTTGTGAATTGTACAGGTGTTTCTTTCCTCTTCTGCTTTAGTCACCCTTCTTCATCCTTCTGCAAACACAGCAATATTTACTGTCTTATCCTGGTTTAGATTAAATTACACTGAAGCTGCCAGCTACTCCCTCAGGATCTGTGTATAAACAATTGTGTTTCTTTATGTAAGCCTCGGGATCAGTAGCTGTAACAGCAGGACTCCAGAGGGCAGGGAGCACAGCCAGGAGAGGACCTGCTCCATGGCTGATGGCGAGTACCTGTCCCTAGCCTGCACACGTAGGGGAACAGTGACGGTGGGTGTGTGTCTGGGTGTGTAAAAGAGGGATGCAGGGAGCCCAGAAGCAGATGCAGAGGAGAGACAGGCTGGCAGCTGGCATGCCAGACCACACAGGGTGGCTTTGACAGAAGGAACAATTTGGGAGGGCACCATAAGAAATTTCATTTTGAATAGGGAGCAAATAATTGTCCCTGGTGGCATGAGTCATCCTGTCTCCAATGCACTCTGTAAGTCTGTAAAGAGATTGCATTGAAGAAATAACTAATTCATCTTCAGTTTCTTCTTCTAATAAATATAGTCTGCAGGATTCAAAAATCTATCTACGTACTCAGGTTGGAAGAAGGTAGTGGCTTTGGCCAGTAGCAAAATAAACAGGGGAATGGAGTTTGCAGTGATACCTTTAGCATGGTTGTGTTGGTGCTCTGAGATGTGTCTTGCATCCACAGCGCAGACGGATCTGACATCCCTGCTTTGTTCATTGTAGTTGGGGGTGTGGGGCTGGATATCATGGAGGAGATCGTGGAGCAGAGGACCAGCTCTCCTCTCTCACCTCGTGGATATCATATCGACCCTTTTAAGTCTCTGTAATAGATACAGAGATAATTTGGTCTCAAACAGCTTTTCAGAAAATGACAACAAAGCTCCAAGTTTCACCGTAGGCTGGCTGGCTGGACACACAGCTGGGTTTTGGGGTGGTACATAATACTGACTCCAGCTGCCCCAGCTGCCTTTCTCCCAGCCCCATGCATGCAGGGGGATCATTCAGCAGCTCTGGTCACACATAGCCCTGCTCTTAGTGCTGAGCCATGGCCTGATGGCTTGCAAAATCTCATGGCCCACATGCCACACATAAGCCAAGTGTCTGTCCCTGTTCTAGCAGCAGCTTCCTGACTGCTGACTGATCCCCTGGTATCACTTACCTCCCTTGCAGCTGAAAATAGCGATTGCAGCATCAATTAATTCATTTATTTTGCTGCTTTTTCTTTTTCTGTGAGAATGAGTGAATTCATTTTTTTAAGGTAAGGTAGTGCAAAGATGATCAGTGTTATTGCATAGCAGCAGTAACTTAAAAATGTCCCAGAAGACCCCTTTCTTTCTCCCTCTCTCTCTCTCTTCTTTGAGTGGAAAAAATGTGAAAAAAAAGTCTCCTAATTTACTTGTAGGCTGAGATTTCTGCCAAGTGAATATTTATGTCCAGTTTGAAAGATGGGGAGTATAATGGAAGTGTTGAAATTTTCTCAAGCAATCTCAAGTTGTTTGATGACATGCCCTGCAAGGTCAATCCTGTTTGCTGTTAAAATCAGTGGTAAAACTTCCTTTAAATTCACGGGGAAACAGGATCAGACCCATTATTTAATTTGTTTCTATCTTGGTAGGAGGTTTCTTGTTCCTCTAAAATGTGCCTGTAGATGATCTCATGATCCCTGTTGTCCATGTGTGCTGGCAAGGTCCTCAAGCAGTTACAGTGCTCAGACATGACATCGTGCCAGCTTACCTGCAGTCCTCGTGTCACCAGAGGGGCTGTAAGTTGGGGGTTAGTGTTTTTTTCATAAGGATTATTAAATATTCCCTGCAAATACTGCCCTGTAGAAATAAATGGAAAAATTGCTTTTACCAAGAAAACAAAGAAAATATACTTTATGCCTGTATTGGGATTTCAGATGGATATGGTTGAAAGCAAGTCCCTTACTTGGTTTCCAAGTAAAAGTTGAACAGGACACCTAGATTTTTGCCTTAAGTGAAGAGGCAGACTATCTGTCACACCTTACACAAGACAGTTGCCCTGTGTCCTCAGAGCTCTGCTATTTTTCTGAGGAAACTACATATTTTTCTGAGGAAGTTACCAGAGCTCCTATGGGACGTGATCCATCACATCTAGAAGTCAACATAGTTCCCCTGTGTTTCCATGCTTGCTCCAGCACTCCAGCTAGCATTCAACTATTTGAGATATCCATCAACTCCAGAAAACACACAAAATGTGCAGCTAAATCACAGATTAAAATTCTAGTTACTGCATAGAAAATGCCCAGATTTTCCTTAGAACAGGAACAAATAGAATCTTCCAAAGATTAAAGTATGTTTTTCTGTTAGGAACCAGCATATTTATCTGAATGAAATCTTTTTGGTGAAGTGAGGATCATCACACGTTTAAAATGTCTGTCCTTGGCATACATCTCTAGACCTAGGCTTGGATTTCAAAGCTCGGCAGTGTTAGAAGGTAAAATTTTGGTTCAGATCCCATATACTGACAACAAATAGGTTACTCTGATTTTTTTTAACTCTTTTCTCCTTCTAAACACAAGAACAGCCACCACGGCATAATAAAAAAATACTCCTTTGTAATTTTGTACTTTCCCAAGCTTTCAAAGAAAATGACAGAGCCAATGCTCATCTGCGGTGACAGCCACTTCCACCACAGTTTCTCTTTAACCCTCGCTGTCCCTGCCTGGAGTCCTCCCAGCTGCAAGTTGTAGCCATTCCCACACCAGACATCTCCTTCCATGGCACTGTGGCCTTTCTACAGTGGACAAACGCTTTGTATGTGTGCAGCACTTTGAGCTTCCGCAGGAACAGCTTACACTACTAAGTGCATTTTACCTAGCAAGATTCTCGCTGTGCTTTGTTGTGTTGTTATTATAAATACATAGACAAGAGGCATTGGAAAGCTTGCAGATTTGCATCTGGTTTTGAGGTCTTCCCTTTTTCAATTTCTTTGAAAATTCAAGATAAATCAGCTGTGTCCAAGGGTATTGCTATCTACCCTGCTCCTGACCCTTACCCCCATGCCCTGTTCAAACATGCACAGAAGGGACCCTGGGGAAAATCTTTTGAAGCTGGATCCTAAATCACATGTAAAAATGGAAAGTCAAATCTGATTAAAAAAAAGACCAAAACTATATTGTTAAAGTTATTTTAGACCCTGTGGAATGCATTGGGTTTGCAAACACTAACTGAGAAGCATTGTGCTGTGAGGGGGAAGTTCTCCCCTTGCAAGAGAGGAGAGGCAGCCCCTGTCAGGACAGCAGAGCTGAGACTTTCTCACAGGTCATATCCTTCCACCCACTCAGTCAGGCCTCATCCCTTGCAGTGCATTGTCCAGCCTTCCCTGAGGACAGAAGAGCAGAGAATTTTCAGGTACTAGGCTGATATAATTCATACCCAATACAAGACTGCTCTGTTTTTTGTAGAATCATTCCCAGAGAGGGATCTCCTGTCATTAGCCCTGGAGAAGGACTTGCAGATCCTACAACACTTACAGGAGTCATTGTACCTTGATGTCACTTGAGATCTAAGTCCTGGCCAGGAACAATGAATTGAAATGGTAGTCCTGCCACTGCAAGGATCCCTGCTTTGCTGAGACATCACAGATAAGCACAGTGTGCTGAGTGTGCAGAGGACAGTGTAATGCTCACCACTGGAGGGGCCCTGAGCCTGCTGGCTGCATATGCTGCACAAATTACTTACCTCACCTCTGCACAGGAACCAGGCTGTGGTTACAGTGAGTCAAGCTCCACAGCAGCCCCCCACAGGAAGCAAAAACCAGCTGATGAGTCCAACTGCAATAGTGGGGAGGCAGGAGGGAATCTGAAGGCAGAATCTTGTCCCTCAATTTGGAACGTATTCAGGTTTCAGTGGTTAACACCATTATTTTTGCACAAAACGCCTTGGGACTTCAGACAACCACATGTTTGTATGATCATTGGAATTGTCTTCTCCCCCCACTTCTGTTTGCTCAGCCTGGTCATTACTCTGCCTTCACAGGCTTCCTACGCTACAGTGGCCCAGAGTCACAGGGGTGGTTCAGGGCTGAACCAAGCAAGTCCTGTTATCTAGATTCATCAGGATATTACATT
Organism: Pipra filicauda; assembly: GCF_003945595.2. Taxonomy (NCBI): domain Eukaryota; kingdom Metazoa; phylum Chordata; class Aves; order Passeriformes; family Pipridae; genus Pipra; species Pipra filicauda. The sequence goes on from NW_024104310.1 coordinate 3,832,197, forward strand.
GATTAATGGTCTCAAAGGTTCAGGGAAGAATTGCTACCATGCAAGGTGCTTTCAGCTAAGATAAGAGACTGCAAAACGTTTGGGAAGGAGTTTTTTGAAGAACTTTGAAGGACAGAGAGAAATCTTCAAGGGCTAGCCTGCAAGCTGATGTGCTGTTTACTGGTCATTTATTTTTCACCTGAGATATTTTGCTGTAACACTTTTTCTCTGTGACTCTGTGCCTTCACAGTCTCTCCTTTGAAATGGTTTGCAGACTGAAGCAGTGGAAGTTTGTCTTTCCATTCCCACCCAAACTGCAGTTGTGATTTCTATTGTCCAGAGTGGTTGTGCCTTGGTTGTGCTGCCTTTGGGCAAAAGGCAGCCATGCCCCTTCAGAAACACATATGAGCCCTGCCAAAGAAATCGTCCTCAAAGCCCCTCATTCCTTCCTTGTGGATTTCTTGCAATTCCTTTGACACAGATAATGTCTTCAGTTATGTTATTCAACAGCAGATCTGCGGGGAGAGAAGCACAGCCCTGTGAACTTGCTTGAGGGCATGAACCAGCCTGGAGCAGAATTTCTGCTGGGTGCAGTAAGGGCTGAGCAATCGAGGAGCAGGAGGCATTGGTTTGGGGCTGGATGCTGCTCATTTTCCCCACTGCTGGACTGCCATCAGCTTCATGTGCTTGAATGCTGCCAGACAGGCACCCGCATCTGCTTCTGCATGACCGGTAACAAACATGGATGAATGTTTTCCCTGCCAATACTTGTGTGGCTGCCTCTGTAATCGCACATGAGAGAGATGGAAGGAGTGAGGAAAAATAGGAGGCAGACCCACCTATACTTATGATATTTTAAACCCTTCCTGCTTGCTGTCCTGAGGGAAAGAAAAAAAAAGTATAATGAAGATCCAAAGAAGGAGTGTTTGATCTGATCAGGCACAGGAAGTCCATTCCCAGCCTCCCAGACCTTGGATTTTCTCATATAGCAAAATGTCTGCTGGTTAGACCCAAAAAACCCTTCCCAAGCCTGCCTGGAAGCTCCATACTGATGGCCAAGACCTGAATTTGCCTGTACAGCCTTGAGTGACCACTTTCCCAATGAGTAACTCCACCACATTTATCTCACCCGGCCCCATATCACAACCCACCCAAATAAGGACTGCTTATCTTTGACCCACAGTCAAAACACCCAGAAAACCCTTGTGTCTATAACATCCCAGGAGAGGAAAGGATGGATATGGGGCAAGGGAAAGGAGCTGGCCTAGAGGTTCAAGGTGAAACCCTGGAGAACATTTGTGGGCAGTGATGCTACGGTGCCTGGGAAAAATGTCTCTGGCAATGACCATGATGTCTCACGTCCCAGCCTCAGGAGTCAGTGGGGCTACCCACACCCTGCATAGAGTGAAAGAGAACCTGGACCCATCAACCCCAGCTTCCTGTGGGCACAGACATTGGGTTGCCCAGATTGGATCCTGCGTGCCCCCTCAGCTGCATTTTGGCCAGGGGATGAATTTAGGTAGAGCAGGAGGGCTTGGTCGTCTCCACTTGTGGGGCTAACTCTGGAGGAGCAGTAACGTGGTACCCCTGCAAGCCATCCTGCAGCAGTTTTCCAAGGGACTGTGACCATCAGTGCACCACAACTGGCTGCTGAACTGGAAGATGCTGCAGTTGGCACTGCTGTCTGCTGTAATGCTCTGAGCTGTCCTGTTGAAAGTGCTCTCTTAAAAGGCGGAACCCTGGACAGGAGCAGAAGGCATCCAGACTGTGCCACAACGGCCATCCACGGGGACAACAGTAGCCTGGAAGGAGAGGTTGTAGGCAGACAGGGGACTGAAGCTCCGAGTTGGTGAGGCTGTGGTCCCTGTAGCCTTCCAGCCTCTCTTCCTGGAGCACGTGAGCCAGCTCACACTGACTGAACACCTCTGTCCAGCAGCAGCAGCAGCAGCAGAACCTATTACTGCTGGTCCTCACGCATTGGGATCCCCAGGGCAAAAGGTAAAAACAAGCTGTAAAGGCAGTAAAGCAGAGTCAGACACCGAGGGCCAGCTCCCCAGCAGGCAGTGACACGGCTGGCTCTGGTGACCCCGGACTGTTCCCGCCGGCTGTCGGGGGAACAGAGGCACACACGTACACAGTGTCTGTGCTGGACAGCCCGGGCCACAAACAGGTTTTATCAGTGCAGACGCGAAGAACACAGAGCTTCAGGCACTGCCATTTGGCAGCTTTCCGATGTCAGGGGTAAGAGGTCAGGGGTCCCATGGGAACTGGAAAGCTGACAAATGGGACCCACGAAGGGAAGGGCTGCATGTTTTAGCTGCTCAGACATCTTGGCCTGGTGTTGGTCAGCCTTTAGCAGAAGCCATGATGTGCACTGACCTCATTGCTGTTGGGAAGCCATTCCCAAACTCACTGACCCTTAGCCCTGCTTTGCACCCTTCACCTTTTACACAATCACCTGCACACACATCCTACAAGTCCAGAGGGATTGTCTGAGAGAAGGCTTCAAATCTGCACTTTAACAAACAGAATTAAAATCCTTTCCTTGGAGTTATTCCTCTTTCATCCCTCCTTTCTTCCTTTTCTCCTTCCTCTTTTACCACACCCGCCAGGTGGTTGCTCTTGGCCATGAGGTGCAGAGCAACCCCACAGCTCCAGCAGGCTCTGTCCAGGTGTCCATGCACCCAAAGCCACTTGCAGCCCTGCAGAGCAGTTTGCAGGAAGGGATCAGAGACAAAGGGTACCTCCAGGGCTGCCTCAGGCAATTACCTCTGTGGGTAAGGGCAGTAGGGGCTGCTTAATAAAAAAGCCATGTGTATCAAGAGAAATCAGTACCTCCAGCAGTGGAGCTCAGCACCAGACCTGGGGTGGGCATCCCACAAGGGTGTTACCTCGCAACTACTCACCCTTCCAGAATCCTGCTGCCCTTTCACTAAGAGATGAAGCTCTGCCCCACACCATGGGAACCAGCACAGCCGGGGAGCATTGCAGCTGTGGCTGTGCTTTTCGGGGACAGCCCTTTGTGGCTCATTTTCTCTATCATCTGAAAAATAATCCTGCAAGTGGGTCTACCAACAGGGGTGTATTTTATATTTTAAGCTCATATTTAAGGATATTTGCACAGAGAAATATCACTTTCCCACTGAGAATAATAACAGAACAGTTTCCAATGCCTCTAGTCAGACAGAGACGGGATCCCATGGACAAAACTCAAGTAAATTTGGTTTTTAATTTCTACAAGGGATTGCCTACAAATAAGTGTCAAACCAAGAATTATCACGCAGATCAATTGAAGAGTAGAGGCAAGAGACTTATTACAGATTTGTACTGGGTTAGATGTTGTAAAGACAGCTATCAAGAATGTCTTCCAGTTAAGGCAGTAAAAAGAAATACGAACATGCACATTTTCCTCAGGTTTGTGGCAAGACCCCAAAGAGGCTTTCTGTACACCCCAGAGTGGTCAGTGCCTGGTACTGATGTGTCGGCATCTCCAGCTGAGTCACTTCTGCCCCAAGGGCTGGTACCACCACAGAACTGAACCAGGGCCTGGCCACACAGCATGATGGAGGTGTTTATTTACTCTTGTTTTACCATTCTGCTATCTCTTTGTTTTTGGCCATGAATACTAACAAACTCAGTGAAAATTAGAAAATCCCCTAGAAGAGGAGCAGCAAAAGGAACCTCCTTTTTATGGAACCATTAGCTTTAATGTAAACTCTAAATATAATAACAAGGCTCCATGATGACATTATTTTCTCATCTTCTTAATCTCAAAGTACTTTTTAACAAGCAAAACAAGGTTTCAAATGTATCCGTGATATCTCATCTGGATTAAATATTAATCATTATGCCAAAGTAATAAATACAGAAATCCTGCCTAGTTATTCAGACATGCAAATCCCTAATTGTGTGGGAAGCTGCTCAGATGGGTTTTAGTTTCAGCAGGAGATAAAATGCCACAGAGCCAGTACAGTATCTGTGTCACTACAAGATTTACAGCCTGATTCGCTGCCTGGAAACAAAGGAACAAATAGCTGTATGTCATGCACTGAACTGAAACATTGTGGATTATGTTATTACTCGAGTTTCTACAGGACTTCTCAGTGGGGGAAAAAAAATTCTATTAACTCTCTTTTACGACTACCAGCAGGGCAACGTGAAGAGAATAATCTCCTCCATTTATAAGGTCTGGGGGCCTTAAAACATGAATAGCAGGCCAGGAGCTTTGTCACAAGGTCTGGCTGTTTCCTTTTCTTCATAAAATTCCTATCTCCATTAATCAGTGTTTATTTTCCTTCTGCTTTTTAATTTGCTTAATGGACTTCAGTTGAAGTCTCTCCTAGAAGTCAGAGGAAAGTAAACCCTGATAAATCCTTTGGGACTTAATAGTCACAGTTAAGCACTTCTTTGGATTATTTTGTCTGACTTTCATCTTTGCTGCTGCAGAAATGTCGGCTGCCTAGTACCACAGCCCTAACCCCATGACTTAAGAGCCTGGGAAAGCACTGACAAAAGATATCCCTCTTTCTTTCTTCTTCTGCGGCACGGAAAGACTAGATTTAAACTCATGAAAGGCAACCAGACATTTGCCCCACGCAGAAAGCATGTCAGAGGCTCAGTGCTCTATAAGCTGCCAGTCTATGCCAGTATCTCCCATCCCCAAGCTTCAGTTTCCAAGGGTGAAAGGAGGAAGGTTCAGCTGAACAGGAGCTGCTGTGCACTGTACTGAACCCAGTCTGAGTGCTGGGGAGCACAGCCTGGTCTGGGCACCTCCAGCCTCAGATTCCTGAAGCCAGGTACTGTCACTGTACTGGAGATACCAACTGGTCTTCCATCACGCAGGCTGGCACCATCTCACCTCAGCTCTCAACAGAGATGGGGTAAGGAGGGTGTTTTAGATCCCAAGCCTCGTGTGGAATCTGCCCTTTGGCAGCCCATAATGGGCATCAGAGCCCTCCTGCAGGAGAGTAGACCTGTGACATTTCCTTGTTCCCAGTCCTACTGTCATCATCTGCTCAGTAATGTTTCATGTCATTAATCTATTATTATTTTCTTTTCAATGGGTAGGCTTTGAATGTCAGCCAACATCGGTATTAGTCGCTAAATACCTTTTTGTTAGGAGTCCAAATTCTATGTGTTCTAACTTATATATAACTTTCTATGTAGCAGATTTATTTTTTCACAACATTTATTCCTGCAGGATTCGCTTACTCAGAAATTGCACTGTGTAATTAGGTCCCAACTGCCTATTTCTAATCCTGAACAAAGGTTCACTTTATTGTTCATTTCAGGAATTCACTTTTGCATTTTACTGCTTCCCTGTATGAAAGATATAATTAATTAGGTCCCATTCCACCAACCTCTCTATTTTCTTTGTCTAATGATCAGAGGTTTTAAAAACCCTCCATGGTTTTGCATGTTGCTAGAGCAATTTGCAAGTCCAGCCGTAGAGAAACTAAGGCATGAAGCAAAGGTAAGCACTAAGAGCTGAGCTCCTCTGACTGACAAAACCTGGTGCAAATGACTAATGGGCCCATTGACTTGTAATTCATATTTTACTTGTATTTTGGCCCAATCTGACTCTAGAATGAGGGCAATTTGTTCCTAAAGAAAATTTCCACGCTCCTGTTTTTGTTTGACCCACTTGGTAAAGCTGTCACCTACCTGTAAATGCATAGGCTTCTCTCTCAGAATCAGTGAGTAGGGGGCGTGGTGAAGGTAATTCTGGACGTTTTTATGAAACACACCATCGTATGCCAGAAGAAAAGCAGAACTACTGGTAGGCCCCATATCACAGTATATCCAGTCTTGACTACTTTGCCTTGGATCTGTTTTTCTTTCCTTGGTTTAGAAGGGCTCAGCCCCCAACATGCTAACTATAAATCTCAGCAATTCCTTCATTACAACACATCTTATCTGAGTGTGCTTCTTCTGGTACCCAGTGGTGAACCGCAGCACCACTTCAGCTTGCTGCTCTGTAGCATCCTCTGTCAACAGTAATGAGAGACGAGGGGCTGGAAGTCAGCATGGTGAGGGTGCGCAATTGTATAACTCCAGGGTATGAAGGCCTTATTTAAAAGAGGGATCCAACACTTAAGGATACTGGCAAACGGACTGTAGTAGCCTCCCAAGGAAATGTACTCTTTGGAACAGCTGAAGGCTTTGTCAAACTGTGGGGTCTGACACCTTCGCTACACCAAGCAGATAAGCCTTGCTGTGCTTGAAACCAGGCAACTCAGGGCATAGGAGAACATAAAACGCCACCAGATGCAAAACGCACCCGAGAAGCTGGGTAACTATGCTGGTGGTTTGCTCTGCAGAGGACGGTGCCGCCAGCGTGCTTGCTGGCGACATCCAGGCACAGCAGGGATTAGGGGGGGGCTGAGCAGCCAGTTGCACAAGCTGATACGTCTCCTGATATTGGCTGGAGACAAATAACCAGGAGTCCTATTTTGGAGCTTCCAGTGGTGGAAAAAAGGTAAAGATTCTGTATCTGCTTCTGTGAAACATCAAGCAAGGAGAAGCTGCACAGTTTGGCCAAGATGACAAAGAGAGACTGGACCCTGCTCGGATGAACCACTTTCCATTGGTGGACAGGAGCTCTTGTGGATTATTAGTCTGGCTCACTGATCCATGCTCTGATGTCTGGGATCTTGCTAACGAAATTATCACATCTAGTCAGAGTCAAAGTTGCTTTGTGAGAACCATGAATTTCCTGTCTTCTCTGCATTTGTGAAGAAAGACTTTGTCCTGTTCCCAGGGTAGAAGTCACAATTTGCATTAGGAAAATATAAACAAAATGAAAAGATCAGCCCCATGACAGAGCCCACACAACAACAGATTCAGGAAAGTACTAACTAAATGCTTCACAGTAGGCAGATTTTTATTTGTAAGGCTTTTTGGTTTCAAAATACAGTGCTCTCTCTCTTTCATCTCCCAAACCAAGTCAATACAGAACAGAAACATAGCTTTTGGCAGTCTTAATTTTTCAACTCAAATTGTTTGTGTTTTTTCTTAGAGTTTGAAGCAGAGCAGTAGCAAATTACATTACTGCTTCTCAGTTTGTTACACACTTGACCATGTTTTTTCAATAAAAATGACACCACTTAACTTTGCAGGGTCAGTAATGAAGCAGCAAGAAAGATTTCGTTTGGCAAGAAAAAATAGCTAAGAATCCAGAGCTTCTTACGACTAAAGCAAAATAAAGGATTTAGATTAATTATACTATTTATGAACTCTAAGCTCTTCTTTTAATTTCTGTTTTATGATGAAATGTATCACTGTGACCACTTTAGGCAGTCTTCCACACGCTATGGGAATATTTTTCCCACTATGCCCAGAAATGGTGGTGTGCAGACACTGTGCAGCAGAGCTTGTCCTTGGGGTACCGATGGGAGCCTTTGTGTCTGTCTAACTGAGGAAGAGGTGTGTCCCTTTGACATGGACTAGTACCACAACCTGGCACAAAGAGCTCTGTTCAGAGATGACCAGCTGGATGGAAGGGACAGGGATGGGTTGTCCATTGCTTCTAGGGCCGTGTCAGCTTTGTGGAAACATCTCAGCTATGCAACTTTTCTGAGGACTCAGATGAGGACTCATCACCATCCTGTTTCCAGTTGAGGGATGAGTCAGCTGAATTGGTCCTCAAGATACTGGTTGTGTTCTCTGAGGAAAACCTTGAGGGTAACAGGCACTCTATCACTTCTGTAAAGAGAAAGCTTATTTCCAATGTGTGTCAGACATCAAGACCCAAATATTCCTTCAAGTAAACCTGCTTTTCTCTCATCTTCCCATTATTTCAATCTCCTGATGTTAGCATCTCTAAATATGTCAGCATGCTTAGAAACAGATAGTAGCAGGTCTTGCTCACATTGAAGCTGGCTAAGTGGCATCACAGCACACCTGGAAAGAACAGCAGCCTAAAAATAGATATTATCTCATGACATTTCCAGTGGGTCCTTGAAGTCAGGCTGCATATGCTCCTGAAGCAGCAGCTCAAGCTTTGAAGAAGGTGCTAACTCAGCCCAAAGCAGGGGGGTTAGTGGGTCCTGTGCTTGCAGGAGCACAACCCTGTCTGGGCTGGAGGTTTGTGTCCCCATGGGAGCATGGAATCCCCACGCAGATAGTCCCATGCAGCCTGTGCCAAGGTGCAGATTCCATTCACCCTTTTCCAGGAGATATGCAGACCTCTGTCAGGTGGGCATGCACTACCAGGCAACAATGAGTTTGTGGTTTTGCAAGTGCCCTTCCACATCAGCTGGAGCAGAGCACAGTGCCCAGGAGCATGGGGACCAGGGGTTGGCATCAGCTGCTGCACCCTTTTATTTAGGCCAGGGACTCCTGTTTGGCACCACTCTGCACTGGGCCAGCACTAAATCCTTGATGCTTTTGCAAGGCACCAGCACACAGGCACTGCAAAAGGCTTGCAACAGACATAATTACACCTCTTGCCTAAAAGTGCCTCTTTTCTGGCCTATAAAAACTCTCCTCCATGCACTATAAATATTTGGGGAGTGACATTGGTTTCAGCAGCATATAATGGTAACAGCACTGAACCTTGTTACTTGGAAATGATCTATGTTGACAACCATACTTTGGCTTTGCCTTGAATTTTATTTTCTGTAAATGCCTTGGCATTTTTTCTGTAGTGTCAGGATTTTTCCTAGTCACAACAGTCTGTTCCATCCATGTCCTTATCTCTTAAGAACTATGCTTTAGTTGTGGAAGGATTGTTGGTGCTTGTCTGAACTCAAGTAATTTCAATGTAGAGGTTAAAGGCAGCATTTTGGTTTATAGCTGAAGGGGATTTTCAGATATAACTTCAGAAAGGAAGTTCATACACAACTGGTTTTAGCTGAAAAACTGACATTACTTTATTATTATTATTATTATTATTACTATTTAACTTTCTTCAATTGAAGTTATTCAATTAAAAACCTTAATATAAGAATCTAGGAATATTTGCGTATACACAGACAGACATATGCAGGCATGTATGTAAACACACATCCACAAAACCTTTATTTTCAATTCAAACTATTTCCTGATACTGAAAATGCAGAGAAAAAAATTAGTTACATTATGAAATCTCTAGAATTAATGACACCCTCACATTTTCAATTGATTAATGGATCAAGCTTTTCTTGAACAAAATTTCTTCAAATGCCTTCATGCCTAAGACAATCACTGTGACTGTTCCCAATGCCTAAATTTCACATTCAAGAGAATACTGGAAATGTTATTAGCATAGAAGGGTATTTGAGTTTATTTGTGGTTTGGCAAGGGAGAAAACAATGTTTTGATATAACTTTTTTTCCTATTTATAAGGGAATTTAGTAATTTTGGAGACTGAATATTTATCTATGTTTATCCACGAACACCACATGAGTTAACTGCATGAAATCTGTTCATACCATATAAGAAATGGCAGGATGTCCTCCTACAATCTTTTTCCCCAATAGAAAGATGAAGACAAATATTTCTAGAGTTTGTCCAACTCTGATGATTGAAAAAAAAAACAAAAACAGAAGGTTAATTTGCAAATAAGGAAACAAATTTCCAATTTGTTTTGTTGTGGGTTTTTTTTTTTTCATTTTCTTTTTCACCCCTATTTTGTTGATGAAAAATGACACTGAAAAAGGTGATCAAAGAAAAATACTGCAACAAGCCACATCTTTGGGTCAGCCACAGCTTCCCACCTTTCAGTTTACACCAGCTCCGAATCTGGTCCTTTGGCACTAAGCAAGAAAGACTTTGCATATACCCTCCTATCAACATCAGTAAACATTAAAAGCTTTCTAGGCTACTCAAGGGTTAAAATTGTTCCAGTAAGCGCCTTAATAAGGAATTCAGACGGTTTCTGTTTGGTTTTAATTATGACAGCCTTTCATATAGGTTGGAGGGGCTCCTGGCTCTGCCCTGTTGAGACATTAAAGGTCCCTTTGTTTAAAAGTTCAGAGCCAGATCTGAGATTGCCTGTAGTTCACCTTTAGGATATAGAAAAGTGCTGAGACATGGCAAGGTTTGATGCTGGTCGCCCCCGCAGTGGGAGCTGCGGCACAGGGTGCTGTCAGCATCGCGCTCCCTGCCGCAGCCTCCCTGCTCCGGCCGCGATGCTATCAGCATTCCTCGCTGGAGCCTGTCTGAGTGACGGCTGATTAATGAACTGGGGCTACAGCTATCTGTGAGAAAGAAGAATTGCCTATTTCACCCATGTCACGGCCCTAATTGGGAAAGTCTGACAGCATCTGGTTTGCTCCATGTATAGACACCAGATACACAAAAAGACTTTTTCCAAGGTCGCTGTGATTTTCACTGATCTCTCCCCTGCAACACCCCTCTCCCCAGGAAGTACAACGACCAACCCTGGAATTTCTTTCTGAGGTAGACAGTGAGGAAAGACTAGCACAACCCTTCTCCTAATAACGTTTAAAAATTAAGCACAAAACACAAAGTTGTTTCACAAGCACTTTGACATGGAAAGTCTCATGCACTATTTCATCTGGAAAAATAACAATCTTTCAAGAAAATACAGCAGAGATCTCTATTCTGATGACTGGAGAGCCCTTTAATTTCTGCTTTTATTTGAGATGTCCACCAGCTTATTAGGTTTCTCTTTGCTTAGCTGGTACAAGAAAAGGCTGCACATCATTAGCCAAGATGCTCCAGCTTGTCGCTGTAACCCTCTTTGTCCTTCACATGCACCAATGCAGGGGGCTGCTGGACCTTCCATGTTTCCACTCCAGCCACTATTCAGTAAGCTACAGAGCTTGTCAGTGAGGGAACAAGTCTCCCAAGAAACTTGCCAGATTTGCTGATGTTACTTCCCAATTTCTCTTGGCAACCAATTATTTTCTCATCTATGTTACACTTGGCACACACTTAGTATTTTCCAGATGGTAGACATGGCCTTCAGTTTGCCTGAGAGAAAATATCACCAAATATATAAGGCAGCAGAAGTTCAAATCTGAAATCCGAACACAGCATTAAATCTGTACTGACATTAAATATCTCTGCCATATGTCACCTGCTGCCAGGTTGAAACATTTGGGGGTATTTCAGCTATGTAGAGAATAAAATTGTTTATGGTTGCACGCAAATAAAGACATAGCAGGCATCTTCCTGGACATTTGGTTCTCTAGAAGATCTCCTAACTAATAATTCTCATACCAGGAATTTATGAGCTGTAGATGCTGTAAATTGTGCTTGTCTGAAGGGCAGTATTACATCAGTGTGTCAAAAAGACACTGAAAGCTGTGAAGGAGTCTTCAGTGGCTAAAATGTCAACTGGCCTATTCTGCATTGATAGCAACTCTTATAGGAAATTCAAGATTTCTGCCACATTGGTGAGTCAGGATATAAGTATGCTGCCTCATCTTCTAATCCTCTGCCAAATCAATAAGTTCTTCTCAAGGATAGGATTTTCAACTGCAGTATAGGGAGATACCGTGGGAGGCATAATGTAAACTGAGCAGAGCCTTGGCTTTGCAAAACCTCCCTATTACCCCACAGCCACCTGCAGAGTGTGGCAGGAGCCCTGCCATTTCTGCAGGCACTGGGCCAGCCTGACTCCTAGTTCCCAAATTTGCTTCTTCAAAGGAAAATATGAGTAGGGCATGTACTTTAAGAAAAAATCTGCTTTACTAGGGAACCGTATTTTGGCAAGATGAGCATGTCTGATGAGCTCAGCTTGGTGTGCTGTGCCACAGTATCTGAGATTGAATGAAAATCCCTGTCTCTGGCTGTGTGGCTGTTTTATCCTGTTGTCCCTCGGTGTAATGGCTGGCAGTTCAAAGGAAACCTTTGAACCTCAAGTCTGTACACTCTCAGAACACATGCATCAGGTCAGCTTCTGGGGGTTCCTCATGGATCCCAGAGGAAAGCAAGGGACCTGATGTTTACCTCCTTCCAGGTCCTGGCACTGCAATGAGCTTAGCAAAGTTAAAATAGCATCAATAGTATTTCCAGGTATAGTGAGACACAGCAGCACCCAAGGATGAGGGATCTCTGGGATCAGGGGCAAGGCTTTTTCTTTTCCCATAGCCCCACATCTGCAGCTGTTTATTCTCCTTAGGGGATGCTCCAAGGGGCTTGGTGGCACTGGCTTTCTGACTGCCCTGCATACATGCTATTTTTGCAGAATCTGTTTGCAGAGGCCTTGTTTCTCTCCCCTGGACCTGTGTTAAAAACTCCAAGCTGTTGGAGAACCAGAAGAGCACGGTCACAAAAATATCAAACAGAAAGGCAAAAAAGATTCAAGTCCCCTTGTCAGCTGACTTGGCTGCAATATGCTTCCATTTTCCCAGCACTCACAACTTTCTTCTATTAATCAACACACTACTGCACGAAAAGCATTAATAATCTTCAGAGAAGGTGAGGGTATTTCCATGGCCTCAGGAGAGGCAGCTGGACCCAAGGGATGAATACTTGCACGGCCTTGGGACCCAGGTGGTGGAAAACTGTGATGGTGTGGGAACAGCAGCACCCTGACTGCCTTCAGAACCACCAAGTAAATGTTACCACTTTCTCAACTGGCCATGCTGTGGTAGCTCAGGTGCTGTTGTTACCTGCAGCACTCTCACTTCCAGTCATGGTTGTTTCTCATTTGAATAAAGCCTGAATGGGGAAAAGAGGGTTAGACTCAGTATTTCCATGAGGAAAGGAAGAAAGGGGTGAAATCATCCCTGATTTATGCCTTATGCACCTCTGCACATTGCGTACTGCATAGAACTCAAAAGGGCTTTTACAAAGGGGTAACTTGCAAAATAAAGTTAAACATCTGTGTAGGAACGACAGCTTCTTTACATACAAGGTAAAGTCAGAGGAACTTGGAAATGCTCTGTGCTGACCCAATGCTTGCTTTGCTTAGCTTTGTGTTTGAAGTGTGTGAGTAGTCTATGCTAAAGCCCATTCCAGCAATCTTCCCACTCCTTCCCAGCCATCTCCATGAAACCTCTTTGGGTGGCAGGATTAATGCAGCCAAAGTGTACACGTATCATCTGGGGTGGGCAGCCTGGTTTAGAGATTTCAGTTGTTGGACCTTCTCAGGGGAACTTTTAAGGAATCATATTAACAAAGCACATGGAGTCAGATTAGGAAAGTTCAGCCTTCCTTTGATTCCATCTGCCAGATCTTCATAGGCAATTCGGAAGTGCTCTTCCTAATGGTGCCAGGGGACAGCTGGAGGAGGCTTCACAGTGTCCACTTTTCAGTCTGATCTCAATGAACCTTTGTGGTTCCATCAATGCCAACGTGAGAACATTTCCTCTGAAGTCATTCGTGTAAACAGCCCAGGGACCAACTCAGAGCATTCATCTTTGTTCCACAGGACGGGGACAGTAACCTCACTGTTGATTTATTTAAAAGAGGAAAAACAACAACAAAAAATGCCGCCAGGAAGTTACATGACTATCAGGAAACACTCACCAAAAGGACTGTGTTAAGCAGAGTATGCAAAGCCAGCAAACAAATCCACTATTCTAAAAAGTAACACTTTTTATTTGTAATTCTAACAGCGCATTATACTATCCTGTAGGAGATGTCAACTTAGCTCCAAATCCATTTTTACCTTTCTAAAATGTTTTTAAGCATGAAATATTTCTTTAGGACACATTACAGAAAATGACTGTAATATATTCATGCTTATGTGTTCCCATTTTGTCATTAACATTCTTTCCACTGTACCATGGCCAGGAATGGGTGCCAGATCCAGGAGTTCAGAAATTATTTCTGCATCATATTGAAACTCTGCTAATCGAGTGGTGTTCTGTGATACAGTGGGGAAGTCCAGGGATGTTAAGCTGAAGCACTTTTATACAAGCCTGCTGTGTCTTCCCATAATATTTGTGCTCCCCGTAGAAACTCTGGCTCCAAAGATTTCCTGCCCTAAAATCTCTCTGTCCTCAAATAGGAGAGGTGGGGAAAATGTCTGGTAATGCCAGGAACATGGATATTATTCTGAGCAGGATGGAAAATGGAAAACAAAATTCATCAGCACTCTATTCAGCAAAGAATATGTCTATTCAAGGTCAAGGCTTTATTCTATGAGTTACATGCTGGGAGTTTTTGGTGGCGGGGAAGTCCCTCCAAATAAGGTACTTTCTGGGAAGGGAAAACCCACTTTCAAATGAGAACATCGGTGGAGTGAAAATTTTTAACTCTACTTAGCACTGTCTTGCATTGCCAGCCCCTTGGCTTGGAGCAGAATCTCCTGCCCCATGCAATGCCCAATGCTCCTGTCAGGAGAGCACTTCTGCAGACACGGGAGAGCTGCTGACTCCCATGCAGAACGAGACTGGCCCCAGGTCTGAGGCATCAGGCACCCTCCTCGCTTTCACTGCCCTCGTTAGTCCTGCAGCCTGGTTTGTACAGTGCCCCAGCTCCAACAGTAGGGGACAGGCAGGCTTTGTCCTTGTGCAGCCCAGCCGGTGGTACCAGCCCTCTGTGCCAGCCCTGATTGTCTTCCCCCCTGACTATCTGGAGAACTTTTGGATCATATATAAACTCTGTCCCCATAAATCCTACAGAAAAGAAGGGTAGAATTCCCTTTCACCCATCCGCCTTCAACTTTGTGCTTTACCTCTTCTCTTGAAGAGTTTATTTGGGGTCCAGTTTAGTGAAACATCTTACTACATGTTTTTGCACCCAGAAAAGCAAGCATAAGCTTAACTAGATCCTTAAGCATTACTGTGTCAGGGTCTGTTGGTGTGTATTACAGTCCAGTGCCCACCCACCACTAATTGACTTGAAGGTGGGATATCGAAATCAAGAACTGGAGGGAGATCCTATTTCAATGTCCGGTACAAGTTAGCATGTCACTGAGCTTCTATAAACACAGGATTCAGCCTAGATTGCATCAGCACAAACCAGTTCAAAATATTCATTTGAGAACAGAATATTTAATTTCGTTAAAATCTGGAACTGTAATTTCACAGCTCTAATTCTTATGAAAAATAAAAGCAGTGAGTCAAGAATGGACTTTTTTGTTTGAAATGAGATGTATTGATAGAAGAAAAATCTTGGTGGCACAAGTGATAAGAAGGTGTTCACAGTAGGTTAGTAGTTGAGATATTCACTAAATAGACATATTTTGGTAATGTATGGGAGAATATTCCCTGTAATTTTGCCATTAATCCAGACACTGCTGGTACACATTTGCCCAAAGCCACATTGCTTTAATGCCTAGTTGAAATGTCCTAATTAAACATAATTTCCAAATGGGTTCTATTATTCACTTTTTATTTTGGAAATATCCTTTACACACAGTCAGAGTGTTTTCTGTGTGAGCACCTCTGTCTCAGGGATGGGGACAGTCATATGGGTGAATCTCATGTACTCCTCCAACTGACCAAAAAAAAAAATCTTTTTTCTTGCCCTCAGAAAGATTTAGCAGTACCTTTCCCCAGCTCATATTGTCACAGGCTGTTGAAAAGGGGTCCCTCATTCCCTTTGCTGGCGATGTGACAGTGGTGGTCGCAAAGGTCTGGCAGCAGGCTGCAAAATTTTGTTCAGGTCTCTGTGCCTGTTCAAGTCTCACTGCTTGAATGGAGGCTCACCAGTGGGGAGATGCATACCATGTCCCCAGCAGTAGTTTATTTGGAGGTTGGACTAGATGGTCTTTAAAGGTCCCTTCCAACACAAACTTTGTATCATTCTATGACAACTCTTCATGCGACTATTCCCTCTTCATCAGCATAAATCCTATTTTATTTCTTCTTTTTTTTTCCCCAAGAAAATATCTCCAAGCACATGGGCAGATAGTCTGGGCCTGCACTTGCTGTAAAAGAACTGCAGACAATAAAGTCACAGACTGCCTGTGGAGTGAGCCACACGATTTGGGACCAAATGGACCAACATGACCATGTTTTTCAGTAAAAGAACTACTCTAAGCTGTTAAATCATGTGGCCACGGTAGTGCTGACAAATCAAGTACTGCAGATTGATCAAAACAACTAACTTCCATTACTGTTTAATGCTTCCTCAATGCCTGACACCTGTAAGATTAGTAGTATTGACTCTTCACCCTGGTAACTCTAATCTCCATCCTTATGCATCTTCCCTCCTCTTGTACTCAGTTGGTCACTCTTTACTTTTGGATGGAAGCTTCAGAAGGGAGAGTTCCTCAAAATCTTGCCCTAAATCCCATCTATAACCCATTTAAATCTCCTTAGAGGGCTGACTCAGGCTCTGAAGCACTGTAGGAGCCTGTTCATCAGAAACACTATAGGAAAATTCCATTCAGTGTTCCTACAGTATTGCCTTTAGTTGCCAGGGAAAGTGACTTTGAAAACTTCATTGTGCCACTACTGATTCTCAGAGCAGCAGAAAGGCTACGTGGGGTATCTGTGTGTAAATGCTGCTGGTTAATACAGGAACAGGTTCACGTGGCTGCATGGAGTGGCGTAGGGACCTCTCTAGACCTTTCATTCTCTGTCCCTAATCTCTTGCACACCCTGGCATTTTAAAATACTGTCAAGCACAGCAGGATTCAGGTTCTCCAGAAAACACTCTGGTCCAGAAGATAGCAGTAGACAGGCCAAGTGAAATGCATCTAGACAGAGGGAAGCAAGGAGTTCTAACCCTCTTAGTATCTCCATAGTAAAGGAGAAAGCAGACTGCTCACCGAAGCCATACCTTTACTCTTCAGGATCACAACTACTGCCCAAGAACTGCTGCTACCACACATCTGCAGCTTAGAGTGTAACCAGGATTTTGTTGACAAGAAAAAGATCCACAAGGCTTCCTCACCCACGTGATCACTTTAGGTGTTATAAAGACCAGGTCTTGCTGGCAGAATAGGTTAAATTGAAGTTGCATGTGGACTAATAACAAAATGATTAGCACTGGTATAAACCTTCTAGAGAGCAAATTGCCAGAACTGCAAGACTGGATGGATGGGGTGTGCCTGTCCTATCTGGGAGGCAGCTATGTGTGATGGAAGGAGGTGCAACAACACCCAGAATCAGAGACTTGTCCTGAATATCACTCCTGGATCTCAACTTATTGCTTAGATTTTGTGATTTTAAAACCAGAAGGGGCTGAAATGCCAGTTCAGACAGTGCACAAGCTGATCAAAACTGCAGATCACTGATAATTGCCAGAGATTTCGCTTCTTAGCTTTCCCTCCCTCTGGGCAGCAACCTTGCAGGATTTCTTCCCCACTCTGTGGCACTCATGATCCACTCTTTCCCTCACCAAGATCCACTACTAACAATGCCTGGCCTGGGGTGCAATGATTAGGAGGAAAGATGGGAAATCTGATACTCCCTGGGGCGTCACATCAGAAGGGACCCCATTACTTTGCCCTCTATGGATCCTGCTATAGGAATACAAAACCCTTGGAAATGTTACAGGTATTTAAATTATTTATGAACCTAAAAGCTGGATTTCACAGGATTAGCACTATGGAATGCTTCCACTCTATCATCCTCACCACTCAGCTGGGAGAAGCTGAGAGCCCCTGGGTTGATTTTCTGAGTCCCATGGAATAGCATGAGGGAGTAATGATGAGACTCCCATTTAAAAAGCACATTTTCCACAGACCAACTCTCTTGCTATTTCTTATTTCAATGACTATCAGGATGTGCAAAACCAGCCAGCTCTTCCTTGGCACAGCCTCCCTCATGACCCTTGGCAGAGGTATTCCTACCTAGCCTGGGGAGAGAGGGGAAACCCTGCTGGAAGCTGAAGCTCTTTATTGCCTCCTGTTACCTGCGTGAGGGCAACTACAGGAGCTCCCATGGCTGCATACCCAGGACCCAGCAGATGGCACTCCTGGATGGTGATTCTCCTGGATCACGGGCAGCATCTGCCTCCAGCTGCCTCAGCTGCCCCATCCCAGCTGCCCTCCTGGGAAGAGGGCTGCAGGGCAAGGCCCTGTTGTGCCTGGGCAGGCGGGGTGAGCTCTGCCCTGCCTGTTTCATCTTGAAAACTGGTGCTCAAATTGCCTCGAGTGCAAGGCTGGGAACCCTTGCCAGCACCCCTAATGCAGCAGACCAGTTTTCTGGGGGCCTGTGCTCCTCTGCAAAGGGAAAAAATCCAGGGCTTGGCCTCTTCAAAAGCCATTTCTGGCTTCTCCCAAGAGCCTCACTGGGTGAGACAGTCTCTACATGAGCAGGCAAACCTGTGGATTGTTGGTTGGGCTCCACAGTAAATACAGCTTACCAGTGGGTCTGCAGAAGTCAGCAACTCACACATCAGAAAATCATGAAATCACAGTACAGTTGAGGTTGGATTGCACCTCTGGAGATAATCCAATCCACCCACCTGCTCACACAGGGTCAGCTAGAGCATGTTGTCTGGGACTGTGTCCAGTTAGGGTTTGTGTATCTCCAAGGCTGGAGTGTCTGCAACCTCTTTGGACAACCTGCTCCAGTATTTGACCACATTCACAGTAAAAAAGTTTTTTCTTATGTTTAAGTGGAGTTACTTGTATTTTAATTTCTACCCATTGCCTCTTATCTTGTGGGCAGTGATGTGCACTGGGTACTGACAAGAAAAGTCTGTCTCAGACTTCTTTACTACCCCCATCAGGTATCACATGGATAAAAATCCCCCCTGAGCCTTTGCTGCCACCCCTTTGATAGTTTGTCTGTCTTTCTGATGAAACAGCATCAAATTTAACAGACCCATTAAGGATTCTGCTATTGAATTGCAACAGTTCTGAGAAGTCAAATTTATGGAATTGTTTAGGAACACAAAAATTGGCTTTTTAGAAGGCTTTCACAGGATTAGCACCATGGAATGTTCCCAGCTCCATCCTTCTATACACGTGGGCAGAGTGCTACCTACAGAGCATTTCACTGGAAGAAGCATTTTCATATTACATGCCTAACCACAGTGCTGAGATCACAGCAGGGTGCATATCTCAGCACACAGTAGGTGTTTCTTTGTTTTAGGTAGAGGCAGCCAACACCAGAAATTGGATCAAACTATTCTCAACTTAGAGGAAGATATTCCAATCCTGGATCTTAGGCTCTTGAAGCTTTGCTTTTGACAGATCCAAAACACTGAAAGCTTTTCTGGAACTGGGGTCCAGGTGTTGTTCAACAGCGTGAGACAGTTTCCTCAACCTTTTAGAAGGGTTACTTATCTTGTTCCATCCTTCTTGGACCTTGCCGCTGTGATAACTAGTTCCTAATAGCAGGTTAGGTAGGGCATTTCTCATCCCCTTGTATTTTCACTTGACAAACACTGGCTTCTCTAGGCAGAGGTGTCTGCATACCAAGCCATGATATTCTTCCCAGCGTGATTTCATAGTGATTTATTTATTTATTTCTATGCTGCATCCTGCTTGCTTGCCAGTGGAAATCTGCCTGGGGTTTTTGTTTTGTGCCTCTTGCAATGGGATGTGGAAATCTGCCTTCCCAGCTTTACCAAAGCATTCCTGGGCAATACTAGGAGAAGATGCCAGAATATAACAGCTCCTGTACTCCGTGGGAAATGCATCTCCCTTGCTGGCTAAAACCTTGTGCTCTTTGGTGGTTCTTTCTTCCTCCTACACCTTCTCCTCCTTCTTCTCCTCCTCCTGTTTTAGAACTGCTGTTAATAATACATTTGTTTTCCAGAAGAAGCAAAGGTCTATCTTGCAGCCCTACCAAGGAGCCTTATCTGCACACTACACCTGAAATGTAGATTCCTGTATAGTCATGGACCCACACTTATCATGCTCAGCTTTATTAGTTCCACCCCCTCAAACTCTTTGTCTAACAGAAGTCTTGCAAACCACTTTAATCCCTGCTTCCTACAGAATGGAGATAAAAAGTTTTCCCCAATGTACTGTTTAAAGCTGAACATTGTGCAAGAGGCACCACAAGGCTCTTATTGCAGCTTTTATTGCATCCAGACACAAGACCATATTCAGATTCTGAAGGCTTGCACATATTGCATGTTGAAACATAAAGACAGAGTAAGAAGGGAGTCTGATGCAAACCTGACTGGAGTCAGTGGAAGGGTTGCTGTCAGATGACTGAAGTGGGGCTTCAATTCCAAATTGTTTTGTTTCAGCCCATGCAATTTTGGAGTTGATTTTAGGGGTTCCTAGATACTGGCTTTCAGCATTTCATCCAAATCAACTTCTGACAAGGAGCATAAGACCTTCCTGAATATACCCTTTACTTTAGTTCAGATAAGTTTCTTACAGGGAACATCAGCTGTATGTGACCATTTAGTTGAGTTTCAATAATGCTGCTCTGCACTAGAGAAGAAATATGCGGCAGTGAGGTTTATAAGAGCTACAGCTTTCTTCCCCATTATGATGTCATTGGAAAACATCATCACAGAGCTGTTGTTAATGGCAAAAATGCAGAAAATACTAGGGATAGAGACTAAAAATGTCCTGAACGTTGCATTAGATTCATGAAATAATCCTGATTTTTTCCAATAAAAACTTATTGAAAAAACATTAAAGAGTTGTTCCATGCCCATCTCCTGGTAATGTCAGACTAATCAGCAGACAAATCTGTAAAATCCTAAGCAGATTTGTGCAGTAGACACCTGGCCACATTACAGGAAAGCACAGGTCGTCATGGGAAAAGTACCTATTTGCCACTCATGTACCGAAGACATCCAGCAGCATATCTGAGCAGCAGAGATGTCAGAACAAAGAGGTATTGTCCTGGCTGCAGCTGGCCATAAAAAGATGCAGATTTTGTTTCATGTTTCTTCCTCCCTTCTCCTGCTGGTGAATACCAGCTGTGGAGGAATGGCAGGCCAGGGGGTGTGAGGTAAAAGCTGCCTATGGTTGGCAGGAGAGGCTGGAAAAAAAGGATTAGAGATTTGAATGTATATGCCACTTGATAAAGTCAGCATCAAATTTCCTCGTTCGTGTTCTTAGCACGGTCTAACCCAACCAGACACACAGATTCCCACCCAGAGCTTTCATCTCTCAAGCTGTTCAGAGAGACCAAATTCACACTTGCCAGTGTGAACAGTAGCCCTGAGCTCTGCAGGGTAGTGTGGGAGAGAGCAAAGTACATCCATTTCTACAGTCTTTTCCCAGGCCTTGTAAATCCTGTTGTGGTCCTGGGTGTAGTTGTGCTTCCAGGCTGTAAATTAAAGCTTCAAAGGAAGATGGTGTGAGCTAGTACCTGTCCAGTCAGGCAACTTGGAAAGCCACAGCACAGAAACATGAGCTGGTATAACAAGTAAGCAGAACTTGGGTTTACCTGAATCATCATCACTTACTAATGAAGCTGGGGGCTCAACTGGAAACAGGCAAACTTCTTTGGAAGTCAAGATCCCGCAGTCTTAAACTGTCTTGGGTATTTTTACTGTTTCTTCTTAGACCCTGAGATGAGTAAATGCATGGGCAAGATCACTAGCATCTCGGGGCAAGACTGTAAGAAAACACATTGAACTGATTTAATGGAAAGTCAGTAAGAAGCCACAACTGGCAAGGAATGCAGTGGGAGATCCTCAGGGATGGTGTTGTTGTGCCTGAAGCAAGAAGCAAGCAGAATTCAGGTGGTTGAACTGCAGCTCATGCTCTAGTGAACTCATTGAACTCCTGAATTTTATGTCCAAGTCTCTTAGCTTTTCATCTCATCACACAAACAGCATCAGGAAAAGAAAAGCAGAAGCCCAGGTATTTCAATGCTCTGACAGGATACAGAATCAGGCTTCTTGCTTGTTCTCTTTGTCCAGTGACTCCTGTGTCCTTGGCTGTGTCATGCCCACTTTCAGGAGCAGAAGGATGGAAGTGCCCTATAACAGGTTTCTCTGGAGCATGATTATTAGAGTTTTCTTGGGAGGAATGAGAACTCCTTCCACTCCAGCCTGTGAGGGAGTGGGTAGTGGTTCTTCCCATGCAGCCCTGAGACAAACACTTAATTCCTACAAGGAAATGTAGAATTTATTGCATCCCTTTGTTGAGCATTTTTATGATTTATCAACCTTCCTAGTGAACTTTTGTGGGTTAATCTGAAATGGCACCAAGTTTTTCTTATAGACTGGGAATTATCGTTCAGGGTCTTGCCTTTGACTTTACTGGGCACAGGTCCACAAAGGTAAATGGTGAATTCTCAGACATCTGTAATCACATGACGCCAGTTGACTCTTCTCTATTTTTGGCAGCCTTTGCCAACAGTGCCTGTTTCTGTTTCCCTGAACCAGGATTAGGCATTTATTTATTTTAGATAACACAAGTTCTAAATTAGAGGCACACAGGGCTGCAAAGCACACAATGTGTTAAGTGATCATAACTTCTGATGGCTGTAACAGTAAATTAAGGTTGCTTAACTCTTTCAGGACAGAGCCTGGATGAAGTCAGACATATGCACATATACACACACAGCCTGTCAAGCTTGAGGCTGTAAGACTTTGGGTCTAGCAAGATGTGTGACCCCTTCCCACAGCTCTTCAACAGACCAATGAGGGCCATACATTGAGGGCCAGGTCTGGCCCATGATGTTGATTAATCACTTTAACATTATGGGACTCACCCTTGATTCTGACATGAGAAAGAGCTGTTAAAACACATTCCCGTAAATAGGTCAAGCTGAACATGTCAGCATGGTGAAGAATAGTTCTTGTCTCAGAAAGCTGAGCAGTAAGGTGATTTCATGTGTTATGTCTTATATTTGCAAACAACTGCCTCATAGCTCCTCATGCACAAGACGCTGTTGAGTGGTTATTTGGGGTGGGCAGACACACAGAAGCAAAAGGAAAGTCTTGAAAGCAGCCACAGGCTAGAGGCATGCACTTCACATCTCCTTGGCACTGTGAAGTTATCCATCTGTATAATCCTCATTGCCTCATTCAGCTTCTTGGCAAGGCATGTTTCCTTGGTCTGGACACTGTTAGAGCAGCCACATGGTTTCTGACAAGCTGCTTTGCCCCTTTCTGTGCCCCAGCATCTGACATAGGTGTCTAGAAGAGATAGGCAGTGTGCATTTGGTTTGCCTCCTCCATTCTTCTCTTGACTCAAAGTCTTGATGCTCCATACACAGCACTGTTTCTCTTTTACAGTCCAGCCTAATAGATGGAGTATAAAGCAAAAGAGAAGCAAGCAACTCTCAGAGACCATGCTTACAGTCTGGAAGCTTCAATATGGCCTGGAGCAGCACTAGTGAAAGCTGGCGGATGGGAGATGGTTACCTGTCTGACTAGTCTGGTATCACCGAGTGGCATTTTGCAGGATCTGGAGTATGATACAGAAATACCTGAATGCAAAATCAGCTCAGGTCAATCAAGCCAGAGCTGCTGGCATCAGCCCTGGGGGGTGGGAGAGAGGTGGAGGCAGCACCTGGAACCATCATGCTGAATGTTTCATGCTCCAGGGTGCCGGAAATCCTACTGCTGTGCCATGGAATAGCGCCTGCCTGTGGAGGCAGCCTGGGCTTGGGTCCCAGTGAATTTGCCCTACAACAACCAGTTACACAGGAGTGAAGGGTTTCTGCAGCAAACAACCTGGCTGGACTAAAGCCAAATCTCTGTCAAGTTGCTCAGGTATCTGGGCATCATGCTTCAGGAATTTTACAGTACCAGGGATCCCAGCCCTGTATTTCCCCAGTTGATGGGGAGTTGACTATAAATCAATGCCTATTTAGCATGATTTGGCTTCAAAGCCCTGAGTTAAGGTTTGCTGACAGCTGTCTGACAAAGGTACTCATTACCCCAAACGGGGAGGCAAAGGCATTTGCTTAACATCTCCAGGTGAATCAGTGGCAGCCCAAGGATCTTCACTGAGAGGCCCTGGCTTCCCCAAATAACTCAGTAGACTTCATTGCCTCTCATGCTAATGGCTGCCATGCCCAGAGAGCTTTACCAAAAACCCTGAGTGAGTGTGAGAGAGACGCCTGTGAGGAGCCTTTGAAGAGCCTCGTAAAGACTGGCATGCAGGAAATGCCTGAAGGATAGTTTAACTGGCCATACCTCCCTGCACGTGAAGTTTGCTGGGATCTCATCACGCACATTATGCCACTAATAATCCTTTCAAGAGAAGGCACTTTCCTATCCATTCATGCAGCTACGTGTCTAAAATGCACTTAAGTCAGGTAAAGCAATTTGTTTGTATTTACCTCTAGATCAAAAGCTGTTCTGATACTCAGGTATATTTGCATTACAATTAAACTCACAGCCCTAACAGCCCTTTCCACGCCTGTGTTATCACTCTGGTTTTAGGTAAGTGAGTGGGAGTTAGAAGGTGCCTGATAATATGGGCATTTTTAATAACACAAATGAGTAAGCAGCGAACAGTTTTGGATTGCAGATGTTTGTTTCAGTTCAGCTTAGGGGCAAATATTTAGGTGAGCTTTCCTTAAAAGTCTGAACAACTGCAGTTCAGACTTGTGCTGTTCCTAGGCACACACTTCCTATCTCCTCTCCTTCAAAAACAGCAACTCTGCACTTGTGATAAAAAGTGGTGTCAAATTAATAGTCAATAATGGCTAAGAGCTGATGAACCTCTCAGATGAAAGGCACCATCTAGTTACAAACTTCTGTCATTGTTTGTTATTATGAAGTTATCACTTAAAGGACTATTGCCCCTGGAAATCTTCTTTTTTATGTGTAAGATTTCAGTTCTTGCACCTTGTTAGTGTTTTATTCTCAGGCTTTTGTCGTTTTGGGTTTTTTTGCCCTTTTTCTCTAAAATAGTTTTTTGCCATTTCTGTTTGACAAAGTTTCTTAACATGCCATATAGGTGGTGTAGACAAGCTATTTGCACACACACACACTGAAAATGCTGTCTGAAAGCTGACTGTGTTTCCATGCATGCCTTAGCTTAAGATGCAGTATTTGAGCCTAATCTTTGGTTTCTTAACAGTGTTTCTGTAAACTGCAGTGCTTGTTTGAAGTAGACAACACTTTCGAAAGAAGATCGAAAAGTTCTCAGAATTAAAAGTTGATCAAGTCCAGCAATGATCTGGTCTGTGCCTCTGTGTATGCCTGGGGGTGTGTGCGTGCAATTACTACAGTGCCAGGCTGCAGCTTGTAAATAAGAACCACAATAACAAGGCAGATATAAAATAAACAGCTCAAGAGATCAAAGAGAAAAGTACTCAATATAACTGAAATAGAATATCAGACATAGCAGTAAATTGGACCAGCCTGGAAACTTATACCACTTCTGTGTCAAGATCATGGCTGGAATAACTTCATGAAGTTTAGTGGTGAATCAAGGACGAGTTTGGCACGAGGTGAATTTTTTTTCTTGGGTAAGTTGTGGCATAATGTTGAAATTATTGTTACTGAAGTATGGTTGACTCAAATTGCTGAGGCTCCAAGAAGGAGTTGCTGTGAATGGAAACTGCATGCAAAGTTAACAGAGGCTAGTTCAGGCAGTGATTGCTTCCAGTTGATTAAAGCAAGATAACCATCCTGCTGAAAACGGTAACTGAATTTCCACAGCCATTCACTCTCAGAAGGCTTCAATTAGACTACTGTGCATGCCTTCCTCTCCACTGGAAACCACACTGCTGCTGCTGCAGCTCTCTGAGCTACCTTGGCGCTTACATGGGCTCTCATCTTCCTCTGCCATGTGCCTGTGGAAGGTGGAAACACTCATCTTCATCTTTCAGATAAGGATATGAACATTTTCAGTTTCAATCAAAATAGCTGTTTCCCTTGGTTTGCTATCACAAATAGAGGAGCTGAAAACTATCTGTGTTCTTGGAATAAGGTATTCTGGCCTGATGAGTTTCCTCCTGCAGGGACCTGATCCTGAGCTGCATGTGGACACACCCCACAGTTTCACTGCTACGTCTTCGGCACAAGTTGTGTGCATTGCTGACGCTTTGCTGGGCAGGGACTGTGTGTGGTGAGTGATGGAACTCAGGGCTTTCTGAGATCACAGAAATAATCCAAAGACAAAAGTACTGCTTTTGCTGGGTTCTTAAACGAACAAAAAGCTTCAGACTCTGGGGAAAACGTAATGATTCAAAATTATGTAGGAAATATAACCCTGGACTATCCCTATTTCTTTGTAAAGCAAGAAACAAACAATATCATGACACCTCTGAGTTTTGCAATTCATTCTGCTCCTCTGAATCTCCACCAAAACCAGTGTAATGATTACAACCTCTTTTTTTTTTAAGGTGAAAAGAAAAATCCGTCTCAGTCCTGAGACCTCACGCATCTGAACCTGGCAGACTTGAAAAGATACCAGTGCTGCTGTTCTGCAGCGGCGAAAGGATCTGCAAAGTCTTCAGGATCCCACCAGTGCCAGATAGGCCTGGT
The DNA here is from genome assembly GCF_003945595.2 of Pipra filicauda. Lineage (NCBI taxonomy): Eukaryota > Metazoa > Chordata > Aves > Passeriformes > Pipridae > Pipra > Pipra filicauda. The sequence continues at coordinate 3,858,351 of NW_024104310.1, forward strand.
GCTTGATTTATAGGCTGCCCTAAATAACTCAGCTTCCCCTTGCTGATAGTAGAGATCTGCTTTGCTTAATCCCACTGCACAGCAGAGGATTGGTGTCATCTGCACTTCTGACGAGCATTTACTTGTGAATTTACTGATAATGCCTCCTCTGAGGAAGCAAATACTGACAAAACAATAGTTCCTCAACTGACCTTAGTTATTTAAAACACAAAATAACAGGGTTATGTTACATATTATTAGACCTTATAAGAAGCAGTATGAGATTTAATTTCTACGGTGTATTTCAGTGATCTTATTGTTTCCTGACACTGAAGTGCTTATATCTAAGCCGTTTCCATTAGTCACAGTTGAATGCCTTGGTGTTATAATGGTAATGGGCCAGGTCTCAGAGCAGAGGACAGGAGATTATGTGTCTCCAGTGCTGATTCTTGGCCATCTAGTAAAATAGTGGAACAGTGGAAGTAGCAGGTAATGGAGGCCAAAGAGAGGTGCAAAGTATAAATGAGAGTGATGACAGGAATTCATGTTTCCGAGGCTTTCCTGGCAAAGTAAAGCAATAAGATGCTCTGAGTTTTGTTCTTTTAATTTTCTACAAGACACTGATTATGCAAATGCCTCCCAGCTGAAAAGCGGATGGGATTTTGACATGTTTAACAAGAAGAGTTTTTCTTTTCACTATATTTAGTATTTGCCAGTACTGCAAAAAAACTGCAGTGTTGTATGATTTTTTTTTCAATCGCTTCCATTGCAATATGGGGTTTTTTCTGTACTCGTTCTGGTATGCCAGTAGCCCCCCATATTATGCTCAAGAAAAGTGCTATGGCCCTGCATAACAAGATTTTTCTGTCAAAAATTTACCTTGAAATGTTTGAACATTCAGAGCTATTTTTTTTCAATAATTCATAAAAAAGCCACTTTTTCTGCAGTTCAGAAAACTATATTCTGCAACTACCCTTAATCTTATTTGTCCTTATCCTGAACTGTATCGTTTTTCCTTCATATAGCTGCCATCTTTTCGCTAGGAAAGGTATTTGTGGAAGAAAAACTATTGATTTTTATCTTCAGTGCTATCTAAAAAAGATATGCATGGGTTTGCTCATGTCTGATGTTAAAACAAAACAATAATTTGGAAGCCATATATTCAGAATGTAAATGACTCATCTTTAGGTGAAACTGACCCTAATTAGATCTAGATCAGCCCTTGTTTGACAGAGAGAAAGAAAATTCATTTTCTCTGAAATGCGGTAATGGCTAGGAAACTAGCCCCAGAACCTTAAATTAAAAGCAGGTTTTAACATGCTGGCTCCATTCCTGCCTTCAATATCAGCCTCTGCCTGTTTTAGTTAAATAAATGGTAACAAAAGAAGTCAGACTGGGTGACGTTAAATAAAGAGAAATTTAAGAGAGTAATTATAGCATTAAAAGGGGCCAGAGGTGAGGAACTATAAACTTTGTGGAACAAAGTGCAACATCGCAGTTTCTACAAAATTTTGTTCACTAAAACCTTGTTAGTTCTGGTCACGCGAAGCTGTTTGTTAGCTAAGGTGCCTGTTAGCTAAGGTGCCCACGACACGAACCCGCTCCCAGCATCAGTCTGGCTGTGCTCCTGGTGTGCAACTGTCCTGCACAGGCAAGTGTGAGGGTGGGATAGGAGGTGGCAAGAGTGGATCCCAGCGTGGTCAGTGGCCCTGCTGGTGTGGCATCCCCCTAAGCAGCATCTCATTCTGCTTCTCCATCTCACTTTTTGGTTGATTTCCATAGCATGAATGACTTACTCTTCTTCCTCAAGCTGATAGGTGGCTTTGGAGAAAGGAGTTTACTGGAGAATGGGCTGTATCTCCCACCCACAGATTTTGAAGGATTTATGTTAATGAAGGAAGAGCTCATTGCAGTTAGAGTCCTAAAAGAACAGTTCTGACCACTGGCTATTTTATCACTGGAAAAGATATCACTGGAAAATCATTTGCTCTTATAGCATATGGTGGGCAAAGCTCAGAAGATTAGGGGCTTAATTCGTATAAGCACCCGAGAGAGACGCACAGAAGGGAATTGAATTTTAAAAAATCTTCTGGGCCTGACCTACTTTGAAATGTGATGCCCTTGTTATGAATGAGGCTATTTAGGCATCAGTGCTCTGCCTGTGTGTGTAGTGAGACATAAGAAACACACTCATAACCAGAATAAGCCCATAACCTGATGTTCTTGGGTAGTTCAGAAGACAAAAACTCAGTTTAATGTTTTGTAAATGTTTAGTCGCAGGAGGAATGATGTGGAAAGGAAAAACCATGTGCGTAAGCTGGCTTTTGGGCTGGAGCAGAGTCCTGGTGTGCAGGCAACACGTATTTATGACCTTGTGCCTTGCAGGCCCAAGCAAACCCATCTTTCATATACTTTCCTCTGGATATTAAAATAAAGCATATCCATACTCTGGAAGCAGAGACTTTTGTACTGGCTAAGACAGTATAGCTGGATTTCTCTGACCTACCAAGTCCTTTCAAGGTAGAGTGAAGGCATTCAGAAATTGGGAACTGCACCAAAATGTCACAAAATTTTTAAGATTGCTAATTTTCATAATGTTTGTTGTTGCCTTCTGCTTTCATACTTTTTCAACTGCAAGGTTGCCAGCTTTTCATAACTGAGGAATGGAGAAAACAAATATTCTGAATTAATTACATAAATGCAAGATCGGGGTATTTACCAAAAAACATTTAATACTGAGAGTTGGCAGTGCTAGCTGAAAGCTACTGAGATCTTCAAGAATGTAATGCCTAATTCAGGACTGTCCTGTGTAATATTAAGTTAAATTTTTGCTGAGCACGGTAGAAAGGGGGGTAGGGGGCAAAGTGCTCACAATATCATTGATCAGACTTTCAAAATCAGTTCCTACGAAAATAAAATAAAGCACTCTAAGTGACAGTATTTAATTCAAGATTCTTTTCATATGCTAGAGTCTGTAGTACGGATACCTACCAAGCAAGATATAATCACTTTGCTCTGAGATCCTTGTAGAAAGAAGGATCAAGGTCTCTTACGGGGTCTCTTTCCCTTGTGGTTTTAAGGTAACTTTTACAAATGCAGAACTTGTTGCATTTTACAGAACTCCTGCTGGTTTCTGGGTCCTGACACCTTTAGCTATCTGGAGTGTTTGCATCTTGAAATATTTTTAGCATGTAGAAGGCAAATTTTATGGTCCTAATGGCTTCTTGGTGAATTTCAAAGTGGTGTTATCAGCACTGATGCATAGGTCTGGGGAAATGTCCCTTTTCCATCACCCAGGAAAAAAGGAAGGGCAATATGCATTGGATTCTTTAGGGAAAATGAAAACAAAAGTGCTTTTTCTGAGCTGATAAAATTTCTTTGAAAGGAGAAAAAACTCTGTCCTCCCCGGTAGCATTACCATGGTGAGAACACATCACCTCATACCTCTGAGATTTCTCAGGAAATCCTGTCTTTTCTCCAGCCCATGCTGATACTTGGAGAGCACCCCCGAGAGGAGAAAAAAGGGTACATGTTGTATAAGTATTTTGGATTTTGTTTTGTTTTTTTTTGGGGGGGGGGGGGGCTGTGTATTCTTGCAGTTTAAGAGGATTTTCTCAAATTAATTCCATCATTTAAAACCATCCCATGCTCCAGGTCCTACCTCGGCAAGCCAGGCTCATTAACCTGTTTCTATTTCATCCTGCCAACAGATTTTGCTGGAACAACCCACACACTTCACGCTGGACATGTTGTTGAGCACTTTGCCACTTGACTTTTACTGCTCATCTAGGAACTGATTTAATTCAAAAATGATCACATTTTTCATAGGTGTATTCCAAGAGCATCGAGTACAGGTTGTGCAATGTTTGCTTGCAAACAACAAAGAATACAATTATCTTTAACAACAAAACTAAAATGGTTTGAAAGGCAGGACCTTGTGAGTAGAGACAGTGATCTAAACAGTCTTTTACAGCAGCTTTCTTATACTTTTTATGCTTTTATAGTGTGCATCTGCTGCAGAGCGTGGTGTTCTCATGTAGGAAAGGACATTACTTGTTAGCAGAAACAAGTCTCTGGGTTTTAGGTATTAAGAGTTCTCCTCATCCACGTAGCCTGAGAAGGGCAGCCATATCAAGGTAATCTCATTGTTCTTTCTCTATATATGTCAGGCTCCTCCATGACTAATGTGTCCCACATTCTTATCATCCAAATCTTGACATCAGATGGTTTCTTTTAGAGAGGGATGTGATTAAGCATTGCCGGCACAGAGAGCTCCGAGATCAGCTTGCACTACTTACTTCGAATGAGTCTGTAACCAGCACACTAAGAATAAAGGCTTCCTGAGGGGCATGAAAATAGCACCCATATGTAACATGAAATGTCAGATCTTAAGCCTGCAGAAATCCACCTGAGCCCAGGAGAAGGAGTGGACTCTGCATGTCCCTGTGAATCCCAGCATTTTGCTCAGACTTGCAGAGCTAGTGCTGGAATTGCCCTGCTGCCATCTGTTTATGGCATGAGTGGTTCAGGATAGGGGTTAATATGGTCTATACATCATGTGAAGATGAGGAAATCAAAAAGTAATTCACCGAGCTCCAGAGACCAGATTCCCTCATCATGTGTCCCTGGATGAAACCTGGTCTTAGCCAGAGCCCTCTAAAGTCATATTTGCCCCACACTTTCCCAGTCAAACACAATAAAAATAATAATGCACAGCCAGCATAGACTTCTTGCTTATAATCAACTATCTCCCAGGGACCTGCACATCATTGCCACTGTTCTTGAAGTTCACAAAAGCCAAAAGCTGAACACCAGCTTTCCCATCCCGACAGAGATGTCTCCTCTGGCATCTCTGCAGGCAGCACTCCTGCTGCTGTACCCACGTGCATCTGCCCACTGGCAGAAGAGAGGTTGTTTGCAAGTCACTCAGCATGAAAGGATTCATACATCAAGTGACCCCCAGGCATCTGCTGCATTTGCAGATGCCTTTCCCTCTAAGTCTTCTCACAACTTTGTTGTCTCATCTCTTCTTTTTTATGTATCTGCAGCTTCTCTGACACAAGTTTTTGATAGAGACCAAATCCTATTTATCAGTGTTCTGATAGAATGACAGAATGGGTTAACTAGAGTGGAGATTTTTTTCTTTACATATAGGACATTTTATCCTAAGGATGGGGCTTAGAAAGACGAATGGTTTGATGAATTTAGATCAGGTAAATTATTTACCAAGTAGTTTTTTTCTTGGAGAAAGTTCTCCTTCTGACACTCTGATGACCTTGAACAAACAAGATGAAGAACTTTTTGGTTTGATATTTTAAACAGAACTTGGTTTATTCTTTTAATCAGAAACTTTTTTTCATTCAAGGACTTCAAAAAGAAGTGCAAACAGATTTTCAGTAGTTAAATACTCTGAAATAAAGGTGTTAAATCAAAAGTTTCAGATTAAGTCTCCTCATTTTTTATATTGTCTTGCTTTTTTTTTTTACAAATTCCAAAAAATTTCTATGTTTGCTTGACCTAAACTTATTTTTCTCATCAAGCAGATATTGCTGATTTCTAGCCCAATATTGGTATATGTCCATGCATATAGTGCATGGACAGTGCTGTTTAAAAATAATAGTGCCGTATTGGTCAGTGTCTGCTGCATACTTCAGTAATGGCTGTGTTACTTAGACTGTTTCCCACAGAAATGATAACTGGGTGTACTCTATTAAAAAAATCCCACTCAGGCCCTCTGACAGTGTGGCCCACTGTTATACGTCACTGTATATCACTGCCATATCTACTGAAAGATTTGTTCTGGATATCTTCTTTTTCTGCCAATCTTTGACAAAGGTCATAAGAAATATAAAGTTCTTTGGAGTGGTGAGGGGGGGTGATTCTTCAGCAGCTTGAACAATTCTGTTGCTGTAGAGAGAAAGGACAATTTTCTCTGTGCTGCTTTTATGGATAGCTTCACTTGAACTGATTGTCTACTTGGCATACATGGAAAAGCTTTAACATCTTCATCAGCGACTCTTTCCTTTGAAGTAGTATAAAATGTCTGTCCCTTTTCTTAGGTAAATGATCTTCCTGGGTTACTTTAAATGCAATTTTTACATAGTTCTTCAGGTACGATAGTTCTGCTGTCTTTCATTACAGTCTCACATAGAATTAAGTCATTTTTTGTCAAATGATGGTATTACCTGTTCTGCCACTTTCCACTTGTTTTTGCTCCCATCCTGTAGTTTGCCTATCCCCACAATGGAGCATGGTAGACCCTTAAATGAGACTTTGCATTGCCATGGCTTTCCCTCCAAAAACAGTGTAACAGCTCTACCCACTCTGCTGATGAGCAACTGCCTCTCCAAAGAGGTGCATTTGCTTCAGTATTTTTCTCTTCTTCTTAATCATGGTCTTCTCTTAGATTTTCCCACTTGTGTCAGCATGTGTGGTCTAGGTTTGACTTGGTACTGCCACATCTATCTCCTTTTTCTTTTGTTTCTTCCTTGATTGTTGCTAGGTCAGGAGGTCCCACTTCATGCAGGGAGACCTCAGAGGGACTCCAGTCACTCCTGGAGTGGTCAACCAGTCACACTGCTGTGTAAGACTCAACATGGCACAAGTTAGCTCTGCATCAGCTACTGAGTCTCCCTCGGGCAGTGAGTGTCACAGTGATTTCTGAGTTGGGAATATCTGGGCAGGATTTGGGGAATGCATTAAGAAAACAATAAGGTTGTAGAATTGCACAAAGTCAAAAAACACTGTGTGGGAGGTATGCATAGTCTGAGCTCAGCCCCTTCGCATCCCTGTGATGCCTGACACCCTGTAATTATAGGCTCATAGACATAACTTCTACTCAGAAGTTTCACTTCAACCATAGATCCACAGAGACAGCTTCTCATTTTGGCGTAGCCATCCTTAATTTCTTTGACCTAAGCTTCCCAATTGTGTCTTTTGAATTTGGCATTTAATACAATCCATTCTTTTTCTCCATTTCCCAAATAGTCTGTGGAGCCAGACTAATCGCCACTCATCAAGTGCCCATTGTGTTTCTATTTCCCTGTCCCATGGTAACAGACACTTTTATTGTGATTATTCATCTGCTGTTCTTTCATTAATGAAACATTTAGATTTCACTGCCGTAATGTCTCTTCAATAGCCTTATATTATGAATATGCTTTCAAACAGAAACCTGCTCTTTGGAAACCCCTAGCAGTGATGCTGGAGGGTCTTTTCTAGCTTCTTGCTTGGTCAGTGACAGTAAGAAATGTCCACTTCAGGGACTGATGATCTCTATTCCCTCTTGAGAGGCTAGTTGTCAATCTACTGCAGCCTGCATGCCCTTGAGTAAGGAGCCATAAGGGAAAGGACCATTATTATTATTTTTTAAGCATGTCTCTTCCTCCCACCATGAACTGTAATATGAGAGTGCTTGGAAAAGTTTCTCATACCTTTGAGGTCTAGCTGAATCCACACCTCTGCTGGTATGGATTTGCTCTAGTGTGTGACAGATTGTGCATACATTGCTTGAAATGTCATTAGGTAAGCCGACTATGTTGTATGAGGAGTATGTTTATTAAGGGAAAGTTCATTCTCCTGCATGGAGTCTGGGCTATCAGCACTGCTAGGTCCCTGCCAGGTTCCTGCTGGGTCCCCAGGTGAACTGGAAGTCTTACTCTGCCTAGAAGGCTGCGTGCAGATCAACTCTCCATGTTCTTTGTCTCAGTCTACCCTTCCCTTTAATTAAGACCAACCCTGTTAATCTAGAAATTGGGGAACATTAAGACATGTTTAGCCTTGCATTGAGTAAGTGTATTTATGATCATTCTTGGTAGCATAAAATTGCCTTTTCCAGGAAGCCTATCTCCTGGACTGCTTGCTTTCAAGGACTGTCTGTCTTTATAGGCCCAGTTTCCAGGGCCTATAAAAATGATCTTTCCAGGCAGAGACCACCAGATAGCCTGAGTCATAGACTTGGTTTATTTGAGGTCTCTAGTGACAAAAGAAGAGGAAGAAAAGCTATCCTCGTGCAATCTCATTTTTATAGATCATACTCCTTAAAGAAAAAATCTCTCAGTGGGAAGATGATGATAGCATTTTTTTAATAGGGTTGGAAGCTGCCCTTCTCTTAATCATCTGAGGAGTCCGAGTCAGTCCTCCCCTAAGATCTTCACTGTCCCTTTCTCTCCTTCCCTTCTGGTCCTTCTTCCCCTCTTCTTTAACCCCTTAGACTTGTGCTTTTTTTATGTAGCAGATTAAAAAGTAAGTCAGATCCCCCTCAGAAATAAGCTCCATGTTTCTACTTGTCTCTCTTCTTGCAGTCATGGAAAGTGATGTTGGAGTTGTCTTGCAGCTCTGTCACTCAGATTACACACCCAGAGCACTGAGACCCTGGCAGTCTCTCTGCGTCTGCCTCTCTGTTCTCAGGTTCAAGCTTTTTCTCACGCATCTTTTTACCATGTCCACTTACCAGCTTGATCTTTATCACTGCCTATATCTCTGTGATTGAGCCTTTTCTTCTTGGAAGTCCACACTGTTTTTATTTGCCCCCCACTGCCACCCCTGTACCCTGCATGTGAAGTGCCTCAGCAGGAGGCACTTCGCAGTTTGAACAGGCACCTCTAGAGCCCAGGAGTTCTTAGGAAGGGCAGGATGGCTGTTTTCTGCCTGTAATACAGCAGCACTTCCAAGACCCCACTGCAGAGCAGGTTCCTCCAGACAAACATGTTCACAAGAGGGTGCCTGCCCGAAACTGCTACTAATTGGAGTGTAAGGCAAAAGACCATGAGAGAAACAGCAGGTTCACAGCACACAAGAAACTCGTGAGTTAATACTCAGGGGGTAAACTTATATAGTGAGATAATGAGGCTATAGTAACCTATAACGAGATTATTCCCCAGAGGCTTGTTTTTATAAGAATTCTAATGTGCAGTCCAGACTTTAATCCTGCTGCTGCCGGTCCTGTGCCTTGCTGCTGCAGCCCTCCATGTCTGAAGGCCTGAAACAGCCTTGTCTGTTGCTTACGAGTTTGCAGAGGAGAAGAAAACATCAAAATGCTGAACTTCAGATAGGGGATTCTGTTCAGTGGATCAGAGAATTGTGAAAGCAGCTCCTAGGGCAGATATGGGGAAAGCAGATTCAGCCTGCCTGGCTCGGGTGATGGAGATGCCTTTCAGGATTTGATCTTTCAGCATGATTCTCATATTTTAGGCAGTTGTCAACCCACTCTTTGAAAAAGTATCTGTGTAACTGTGAAAACAGTCCTTTCAGATCCCTTCACTACTGTGCACTGCTCTGTGAACTCAATACACCGAGGTGGGAGTTCACATAGATCAACCTCTTTTATATGTTTCATCTCATGTTATAGAAAAGTCACTTGCTTTTGACCTGAGCTCTTACAGAAAGGGAGATTTTGCAAGCTTTAAGGCAAATAGATTTGTTTTGGATAACAAATCTATACTGTTCCCTAAGCCTTGAATTAACTTGATTTGTCCCCAGAAACTACACTCTTTTGACAGCAATGTGGTCTGTAAAGAAAGCATTTAATATCTTCTAAAATCCTCCAGTCCTTGACTTTTCCCAAAGCTATTCTATACACAGAGATTCATAGCCTCGTTGCCCTACTGGCTAGAGAAGTGTCAGCTAAAGATGACTGGAGCATTTTTGGGATAACTGATGTGGCTACAGTTTTGAACTGTGAATAACATGTGGGAGATGAAGTGCTCCAGTTCAAGCAAGAAAGTTTAAAAAACAAAGGAGGTAAAAATCAACATGAGGAAATCTTTGTTAATTATGAACTGGCATTGATACTGTGACAGTTTTAGAAAAGACAACTCTTCAGTTACTCAAGTGTATTTTTGTTAATTGCAAAAAAGGTTACTTCCATCTAATCAGTTGTTCATAATAACAGATCAAGTATATCACCACATACCTTTTCTACATAAGAATATGCACCAGTTCAGTTCAACCTGATGCCATGTGCTGCATGAATATTCTTATTTAATTTAAGAATATATTATAATTTATTATCAAACTGCCTTGAGCTCATATACAGTGAAACAGAAAAAGACCTGTTTCAGGAGATTGCTGAGCTAACCACACACTTGCAGAGCAACTTGTCTCACAGAGTGTGGTTCTTCTGGCAGTCTTGTAGACATCTTTATCTGCAGTGGTCACCACAATCTGAGTATCTGGAGTCAGTGAATCTAGGGCACAATTCATTGCATCCTAAAGCAGACGCATTAATAAGATTATGGAATTATACTATATGGGCACGTCTCCCACCCCATTCCTCCTAAATGGAGCTAAAGGTGACAAACTCAGTTGAAGAGCTCTTGTCTCTGATGTTCTGTGCTTGGGTCATGTAACTTTTTTTTCATTTAACGATCTTCTGGTCCTATTTGCTCCTATTAGGAGCACCCCTCTACCCTTTTTTGCAGTATTCTATGCATAAAAATATAGATAAGAACATTTCATATGGAGTTACCTGATGTTCAATTCACTATTGACTATTAAAATGAATGTTTTCCTTATTATTCTTCTCCTTAAGAAAGAGAAATGATAACTCAAGAAAGACAGTTTCTTGAAGTGTCTTGGTATAATTGAAAAAGCATCATGTGGCACAAAATGGTGGCTATTGCTTTGGTCGTTTTCCAGTCTATTTCTCCCCAGAAAGAACTAGGGATGGATTTGGGAGTAAAATCTCAACTGTTAACTGTCTTTATAGGACATGTTAAGCTGCTTAGTTCCTAAATGTCTGTAATTTTGGCTGATTGGGTAGGAAAGCATCAGGTCACAGAGGCCAAGCATGGGGTTTGTCAGCCACATCCTGTAGCTAAGCCTAGCCTAGCTGATCCAGTATGCTACAGTCCTTCCTTGGAACTTTTGGCAAAAGATAACATATTGGACTTGGTGGTCTTGCCCAATGGAGGGGATCCTGTGGCTCCCACAGGAGCATGTGAGCTCCAGTATGGAGCACAGCAGGCGAAAGAAAAAAAATGAAAAAAATGACAGCCAATAGTGAAATAATTTTCCAGATTCAATAACAAGGTCTAATTAAGTTTTGGGAGAGCTTTTCAAATTCCAAAGGCTTCTGGGTGTTTAAATTTTTCTGACATCCCTCTATTATCTGAGATACTAAGGTAGTTAAACCCTGAGAAAAATGTAAGTTATGTCTGCATATTTTGTGTAGTGCTATCAGTTAATCCAAAGGCTTTCTCAAGGAATCTAGTTTTTAGTCTGGGATTTCTAAAAATTACATTAGTGTTCCTCTCCCTCCAACCCTACAACATTAGATTTAAATCACAGTCTCTCCCAGCTTGGTTGTTACAAGTCATTGCTTTTGTGTTTCTTGGCACACATTTCTCTCTCATCAGTCTATAAAAATGTTGCTGCCCACCTTGCCCCTCTCTCTTGCACTCACTGCATCAGCACCAGCTGAAGCCATCCCATGATCTTTCTCTCACAGGACTCAGCCTTGGGCCCTCTGCAACCCAACCAGGTATTACTCACTCATACTTTTGGTCTGGATTTCAGGTTCAGACCCTCCTCTTCCTTGACCTACTGCACATCCCTCTTTTCTCCTGAAATTATGAAGGAGACTGGCTCAGAGAACAGGATCATGTGACACATGGCCCAGATAATAATGAATAAAAGATCAGAGGTGGAGGCAGAGGTGCTTCTCATGCTTCAAGAGGAAGTTGCACCTGCCCCTTCTGCCGAACCCACCAGATATCCAACCAGCTGCAGACCAAAAACGCAGAGTAACAGAAGACCTGAGATCTGGGGTCCAACAGTGCTTAAGGGCACACCTCTGGATAATTTTGGCAGTATTTAAGAAGTATTAGGCACTGTAAAGAATTAAGTGAGCAAACTAGCCTCCAGCTGAAAATCCAGCGGAGTGGGTGCTGCAAATCTAAACCCTTGACATTGGTGCCTTGGCACAAAGGATGTGTGATGGAGCTGATGTGATGAAGTCTTGTCTCCCTAGAGTTCCTTTCCCTGCCCAGCAACACAGGTTTGGACAAAATGGTTTGGGGGCTGGGAATACCCACTCCTTCGGCTGTCACCTTATGGGTGCCAGTCTGGGATCCATCAGCTCTCTGGGTGATGAAACACAGAAAGACCAGCCAAACTTGACCCAGTCCATTTAGCTATGTGGGAGAAGCAGGAGAAAAGGCTCTCAGTACTGACCTACTGAAAGTGCAATGAAGACAAACAGTCAAGGCAGAATCTTCTCCACCCAATCCCATAGTGTCGACCATCACATCTAATGGGTCAAGTATTAGCCTGTATATGAACTCTGCAGCAGGTTTGTACTGCAGAGCATCCCAGAGTTCTGACCAGCAATCCTGCTGCCAGAGGGACGCCCTGAGGCTTTCCAGACTCCCGCTTGACCTGGATACTCTGAGTTCCTCTGCCAAAAGCCCAGCCCATGGCAACCGAATGGTGCACTCTGATACATCCCAATGAGCTGGAAGATAAACCGAGATCCCTCACGAGAGCCACCCACTTATTCACGCAGGTAATAAATGGCAGAGGAGAGCATGGACAAAAAGAGGGCACAGAAGGGAAAGGTGAAATAATAGGAAGTGCAGTCAAGATGAATGTCAGTAACTGGCAGAAAAGATGCAAAAGAAATGGTCTTTTGTACTCTCAGAAGAAAAAGGAGTAAAAAAATAACAGTGTTTAGAATTTTTTGTACTGTTGAAGAGATACCGAAAGGACCAGATTACAGAGAAAGATTAAGGGCCAGAATCCATAACCCATTTTAAACCCAGCATGGCAGTAGTTGGCAAGGGACTCTAGGAAAGGAGAGGAATAGTTTAAAGGTGACTGAAGTAGCTGGGAGTCAGGAGATAAGCTGAACATCAGATTGCTCATGACTGATTCAGATTCCCTTGAGTCACAGCTTCTATCAGTGAAACCAAGCCTCTGAGGCTGAAGGACTGTATCAACATAGGAGGACATCCCCTTCTAGGGGAGGTTGACAGACATCATCAGACAATGATGATGAGTGCCTTTGGCAGGACCTCGAGCCAACCTGCCCATCAGATTATCACATCCTACCACATTGTGCTAAGCTTAAAAAACCTGTATCAGACTCTCCTCCTCTAAAGGGATCCCACAGAGGAAAGGGGAAAGGGTGTGTTTGCATCAGGGCACTTCTGTCTGGTTGTCACGGCAGTATACCATGCTGGTCTCTAACGCTTTTCTAAAGCAATATGTGAAAAAAAGAAATAATAGGGTTAGCTGGCTAGTTTCATTGCTGAAGACTAAATATGATTAGTAATTCAAACTCATTCTATTTCTGGATTAAATTCTTAGACTGGAGGTCACTTTTCACAGAAGAGAGATGATGCTCATCACTTCTAGGAGCTGGTAATTCTATATGTCTAGTTTGATGTGTGCCAGCAATATCTCCTGAAATTGGAGGGGCTTTATGTCGTGGTCTCAAACGTTACATTTACTTCTGGTTTCTTCTTTACTGCAAACAAAGTTGCATGACATAATTACATGGAAAGATCAAATTATTCTGGGTTTTATTATCATCTAATGAGGAGACTTTTTTTCATCACAGACTAGAATTGATTTAGTGATCCAAACTGAATAAATATGAGCCCTCATATTTATGCACTCTAAGCTTAATTTAACACAGATTTCAGCTGCACACAGAGTATTTCTGACCATTTGAGGGAGAATCAAAAGCTAAAATTAAAACAGTCCTCAAATGCTGTTTTATGCACTAAATTTTGTTTTTAAGGGGTGTACTTTGACCAGCAGATTTGATGAATGCAATATGTGTAATGTTTCTTGGTATTTCCCTATTTCAAGATATATCACACGTAACATTGTTGTCATGTATCCCATAACATCAGAGGCACAATCCAAACATGTTCTTTCAGCAGTAGCTTGACATGAAGTGCTTTTGAGAGAGACTCTCTGCCAAAGGAAAAGTATGTTGAAGGTTCTCCTACCTTTCACAAGAGAATACAATTATATTCATAAGGTATATGGTCTTAGAAAAGCTGCAGCAGCCTTAGCAGTTTGAAAGAAGGTGTCTCTGCAAATGAATGTGAAATCATAAAGACTGTTTTTGGGATTCAAAGACAAGTTTTTAACCCATATTAGTTGTACACAGTAGTAAGTTTTGTTCCCTGATTTCAATGCCAAAACTGGCTGCCACAAGGCTTGGAGGTCAAATAGGGACATTTGAGTGGCTGTAGGGCCATTTTGGCAATGCCAACTGTGACAGCCACACGTTCAGCACCATGAGAGCCTGTTTCTAAAGCATCAAACCAGAAAACATGGGTTCAAAGGATGCATCAGGACTCTAGGAAACAGGATGGTGCTGTGCTTATAGTGGGCCAAGGCTGAACAAAAATGTACCAGAGAGGTACAAAAGCCAAAGAACATCCAGTGTGCCTCCTGCTGAGCAGTGGGATGAAAAGGATGGGGTGGGCACTGTGCAATCAGATGACACACAGGAGCTGGAGAAGTGCAGCATTCCAGCCACTCAGGATCTTTTAGGAGCTGCTTCAGGAACCAGAACCACATGGAAACCTGTCCAGGGAACATGAGCTCAGAGCCTGCATGTGTCTCAGAGGCAACAGGGGCAGCTTGGCCAGGTGTGTCTCACCAAAATGAAGCACAAAGCTGTCCAGCTAGAGCTGGACAGGGTGCCCAAGAAACGTCACTGCAATCAGTAGCATCAAATGGGACAGCACCTTGGCATGTCCCTCAGCCTGGCAAAGGTTGTATCCAAGTTGTCTTGAGCTCCACCTGTGGTCACCCCTTGGGTCATTCTGCGACTTGCATGTCATTTGTACCCAGCACCAGCCTGTGTCTTCTACCAACCTCCAACCAGGGGACCTCAAGGGATCTCAGCACACCTTTTACCACCGTGTTGACAGCACCAAGGCACATCATTTGAATTTTGGCCATGGTGCACAGATTGTTTGAATCAATGAAGGAAGGTTTTCATCAGTTCTCTGAACAACGATGAACAGAATTATGCATTTATTTAACAATCAGTCTTGCATGAGATGTAATAATTTCCAATTCCTGTTTCTTGTCTGTCTTCCTGTTTTAAAAAAAGAATTCAATAAAAAGAAAATATTTCTCAAAGGAAGGATTCAATTATAAGTACCTTTTTATTGCATAAGCTAGAGTGCATAAAACTGCATTTTATGCTCTGATGTTGATCAAATTTTGGAATACTTGTCCTCATACTTTGATATTATTCAAAGTAAGTGGGTGAGTATTAAAGAAATTAGTCTTGGTCAATACTTTTATAGATCAGAGCAAGATTATTTCAATTTAAATAATTGCATGGTTGTTATAGTTGCAAAAGTACATACTCAAAAAAAAAAGGTAAAAACAAAACAAAAACCCTCCAGCTTTGTTCAAACAAACATTTTATTTGACCCAATATGAGACATTTCATTTATTTTTCATGAGATAAGACCTTTTAAAAATAATTTTGCTAGCTTTCAAAATGAGTTTTTGAAAGAAAAATGCTGTTTCATTTTAATACTATCAGAACAAAAAGCTTTGACTTTTCTGATCTCTCTCTAATCTCCATTTCTATTCAAAAATATTCATTTAATTTTATCCCAATTCACAATCTGATTTTTTTCAAAAACTGCAGTTTTCAGCAAATACATTACTACTCAGAAATATGCCTTTTGGCCAAATCCATGACAGATGTCTTTTTTACTTCAGTGTCCCATTATTGTATTGACGTGCCTTGCACCATGCTATGGGGGAGAAGGAGAGATGAAGGAACTCTATAAGAAATAGAGGATAATTTAATGTAAGATATATTTCACAGTATCCCAGATAATATATCTAAAGACATGGTAAATATAAAATTCCTACTAACTAGATCATAACAAATTCAATGTTGTGGCTTGCTGGTGCCTTCACAGTAAAAATCTCTGTAGAAGCTGAATTATTTTACCAAAAATGGCAGAACATGGTACTGCAATTTTTAACAGAAATGGAAGGAACTGCTGTCATAGAGAAAGTATTTGTACCCTGGATTTAGACCACACTATATCCAGGGAAATATGCCAGTATTAAAGGTGAGATGTTTGTGACTTGCAGCAGCAAGACAGCTACTCCTGCAGGTGACCTTCCTTTACTGAATTGCATGGGCTAACAGTTCATTCTGTGAGAACGCAATTCCCATCATTCAATAATCAATTAAAAGCACCATTTCATTCTAAATCTAAGGACTGGGTCTCAAAAAAAATAGGGGTCTAGAGGATGGATGTCCAAGAAAATGAACAGATTCCCAAAATACTAGAAAGGTTCTGTGATTTTTTAATTTTAACTTCATAATGCACATTGCTGCTTTAAATTTGGGATCATCACTGTGAGATACAAATAGAAGTAACACCTTAACTTTAAACTTGTAGTTTTGGCAATCACGACCTTGTTTCCACTGCAAGCTTACAGTCTTTTTGCAGGTTTTGCTGAGAGACAATATGCCAGAGGAGGGGAATAGCTGAACATTTTTGCACCATTGAAGATTTAGAGGGTTTTTCGCGTGGTGTGATGGCCATAGGAGCTGGATATTGCTGCTAAGTATTTAATAACAGACCAGCTTTCAGTTTTTCTGATTACTTGGTCTTTTAGGGGATAAAGAAAGCTCTGCTCGGGGAAACAGGTTATATGTAGATATGTGCTCCCCAGTTGTGGGATGGGATACGCATCCCACGTAACTAGCACTGGAGGAGAAATGCTAAATGAGGTTTATGGCTTTAGCCAATGGCAGGCATGTGTGCACAGTAGTGTGCTGGACTGGGGACCTTGTACAGTAGGCACTGGAGGTCCTCACTTCTGCAGGGAAAGGGAGTGTCATTTGTCCCTGATGAAGAAAGGAGGATGTTTACCTTGCCGAACCACAGACATTTAATCCCGGATGTTTCTGCACAGGGCATGGAGATCTGACCTCCACCTATGTTCTCTTCCATACTCATAGTTGTTGTTGGGGCATAGGGAGATTGGGGTTTTAAACACAGTACCCAAGTTGCCCCCTGTAGTTAGGAGATAATTTTTTTAAGCTGTGACGTATTTATGGTGGTGTCAGTGCTTGCATGATGCCTGTATGCCACACCTCCTACTGTCTCAGACAGCCAATGCACAGAGTCATTCCTTCTCTTTACCTCAGACCACAAGCATACGAGAAGGTTATCTGCACTCACAAGTTTTGTCTTACTTCTGTTTTCTCTATTCACGTACTGTCTCCCAAACTTGCTGTATTTCCCCATAAAAATTCACCCACAAAATCCATTCCCCAGATGCCCCACTGGTGCCACCAGCCATTTTCTGTGACATACTCTGACCTAACTTTAGTGTTTTCCTTTCCCAGCACCTTGTCCATGCTACTCAGCTGTTGAGCCTGGTGCTGCATCTCAGATCCTCCAGTTTAGCCTACATGGGGCCATGGTTTGGGCCACTCTCATGGGAGACAGTGAGGTCTCTAATGGTAACATGCATGCCTTGCACAAGGCAAGGTCTTACACTTGGCTGCATGTACAGACCAGCATATCACTTTCGCTCTTTCTCACAAACAGGTCATTCCTCAAGTCACTATTAAAACCCATGAAGTGTGAGAAGGGCTGCTCTATTTGACTGGGTTTTGTTCTTCATGACTGCTGTACCGCCCTCAGCACCAGAGTACTGACATGCTGGGTTTGCCAGTGCTGTGTGATACGACCACACTCTACCACAGGAGGATCAGCATCTTTCATCCTTTCCCTCAGGAGAAAAAGCAGTTGTGTCTGTGTTTGTGCTTCTTTTTACTACCTGTGGCTCAATATGCATGTTAGGTCAAAGAAGTGTACCTTCACAAAACGCAGGAGTGTTCTGCTAAAGCTGGATCCCCAAGAAGTTCTGCTTCTCACAGAGACGTAAAGTTAACTGTGCCAAAGAAATGCTGGTGTTTACCAAAGTCCTCAGTCAGGGCTTGGGATCCCTGCACCCAGGACTATTCATATGACTTGATAGCCAGCACAGAGGGAAAATAATGTTTATGCTTGAGTTTACAGTAGCTCATGCTACTTGTTGCTAGCTGAAATTTCCATGCAGCTCAAGACTTCAGGTCCAGATATGCTGTGTTGCCACAGTGCAAATAGGAGACTTGACAGGTTCAATCACCACTAGGTTATGATTTGTCGGGTTGATGACTCCTGGCAGATAACAGGATGACCACCTCATAGCTGAAAAGAGACAAGCACTAGTCATGGATATTTCCACATGAAAGCTTTGTGTGTGAAATGAACTAAAGAACCTTAAATGAAATTAAATGAACCCACAGCCAGTACACAATGTGTGGACTCAAAGTGAAGACTGAAGACTCTTATCCGCAACCTGTACATTCACATTCAGTTCCAGAAATCCCTTTTCCTTGCCTGTGCTGATTTAGACCCAGATTGGGATCATCCTGCTGATTATGATCCGTATATGGCACTGGATTGGAAGGACTTTCTTCAATCTACATGTTGCTGACATTTGATTCATGCCTGCTAAGGCATTTCCCCAAGAGGAAGTCTTATGGTTGATTTCTATTGCAATGTCTTGAGGGCGTTTTCCTTTCTGTGAGCTCATCAGATCTCACAGCAGAACAGAGCCAAATATCTTTGGCATTTGGCTCGGAGAATCCATGAAAACTGGTAAGCAAGAATGGGGTGAAGTTCTGCCGGTGAATCAGCAGTGGTGCTCTGTGCTGGGCCCAATGGTGAGTGAGCACACATAGCATCACAGAATAGTTTTGTTTGGAAAAGACTCTTGAGATCATTGAGTCCAACCATTAACCCAGCACTGCCAAGTCCACCACTAAACCATGTCCCTAAGTACCATATCTGCATGTCTTTTATATAGCTCCAGGAATGGTGATTCCACCATTTCCCTGAACAACCTACTCCAATGCTTGATAGTTCTTCCAGTGAACAATTTTTTGCTAATGTCCAATCTAAACCTCGCTGGCACACATAAATGTGCATGAACACTGAAATGTATGCAAAGGTGGTGAGCATAGAATCAAAGAATCGTTAAAGCTAGGAAAGATCCAAACTACTTTTTCGAATCCACAGAACCCTGTGTTTTCTGCCTTTCAGTACTGCTGGAGATGCTGCCAGATGCCTAACACTGAGCTGGCTGGAACAACGAATGTACAGAAAGTTGAATGATGTTTGAAAAAGGTCTGGTTTCTCAGGTTACATGGTCTTCAGTGTCAGTCATTATGTTGTTTTCCTAAGTTCCCAAATTTTAATTTGTAAGATCATTTAAAAACTCCTGCCAGTTTGCACACAAGCAGACGGGGACCCTCTGGCAATGTGTTGCCTGAGTCCATCGTGTGTTTGCCTGTCCTTAGTAACCAGGCTTGGAGCATGGCATTGGCAGAAGACACTAGAAGCCCTCAGTCGTGTCTCCACAGAACCCCCACTGTTATATACAAAATAAGGAGTTAACAGATCAGAGAGCTTTTCTGTAAAAGACTTAGAAAAGCAGAAACCAAGGTTATTTACTGTTCCCACACTCTGCACTCAGAGCAGTTTTAAATTGCTAGGTTAACAAGCCATTCCTGAAAGAAATTTTCTGTGCACCAATGTATTTTCTGTGGTTGAAGTAAAAATTACTTACAGACAGTGCAATGTTTCTTGCAAAGTAAAACTTTGGCCAATGGAATACTTTAAAATTCAGCTGTGAAGTCTGTTAGCTCCTTTCTGGCTGGGGGTTAATGTGATCTATACCTTGCTGAGACATTGTCATGAATATATGATGTAAAGTAGAACATATTAAAAAAATGCCGTCAGTTTTGTTGTTGTTACTGCTAGTGGCACCGAGGTTTAGTGTAAGCACACCACAAGCCAAATTCTGATGCCAATTACATCAGTGTAAACAAGATTAGAAATTGGCCCAAGCCTATAGGTTTAAACATGACTGTTTTGAACATTATTTTCAGGACAGATAGTGTTTTCGAGGAAAACAATGCACTTGTTAATTTTAGCAGTTTTTCCTCAGCACATTTTGGCAACAGTTCTAATATATTCCTAGCACTTGGCTTTATTTTACTGTTTGTTATATTGCCTGAGTAGCAGCACAAATCAGCCTGTCAGATGATATATTTCAATGGATTAAATACAGGTTTGAAGGCTGGGGACCAACAATGGGAGAAATGGAAACAATTGTCATTAGGCATAAATTTCATATTTTGTGAATGACATATTCCCCTCTCTGGTAGGTCTGTACCAGGTCTGCTGTTATCCCATCTGGTATTCAACACTTAGGCTGCTTATTATTAGTTAGAAAAACCCATAACACATTTCAAACAGATCAATGGTATCAAAAAACTTGCCATCATGCAGGAGTAGAACAGTCCAACAAGATAAGAATGAATTTATTTTCTCTGGCTGCTGTAATCCTTTTGAATACTCAAAGAACAACATTTCTTTGACCTCTCAAGTAATTTACACACTTATAGAAAAGAAATACCATTTGTTCTACACATGAAATGTCTTAATACAAACCTGGACATGTCCCAAGGAAAAATAGTTGGGATTGATACTATTTAGGACAGCAAAAGTCTTAAATATTTTAGCATCACTTATGCCTTCCTTTTGAGACTTGGTGAGAGGCTTCAGTGCTGGCCTTTAATAGAGGCACTGTTGTTCCTATAAATGTTAGTGAGCTAACCCAAGATTCATGCCAAAGATATGGACCTAAACGTTCTTTCCAGGCAAGATGAGAGTTCATTAAGTTCAATTTTCAAGCAAAAAGAGCAAGCAAGATCTCCTCATAGAAGATTAAGACTCTTAAAAAATGACCAGCAAGTGTTCCAGTCCAACCCAAATCAACTGAGAGCGAGGATCTGACCAAAGAATACAAGTATGCAGCAAAACGTGTGAAAGATCTAGTCACTAATGAGAAACATTTACTCCTTCACTATCTGGATTGCATGCTGATCTTTCATTCACTTCTTTCTTTTTCTTGTTTTAAGGAAAGACCAGTTTCTGTGCTGTAATTTATAACAGCTGGACCATTCTGTGTGTGTGTACGTGCATGTGTGAATGTGCTGGACAAAAGAACATTACCAATGTGAAAAGGAAAAGGATGGGCACTGTTTTCGGAACTTGGTTCCAAAGGGAATGTATAATGATATGAGAAAGATTAAGTAAGTGGAGGAAGCTGGGGGATCTTCTAGATGCAAGACTGCTGCAATGTGGGTGGGCTCAGCAAGGGTTTCAGCACATCCTGTCTTACCAGTGATACAGTGACCCTGGTTCAGAGATTTCACAGCACTATGGAGCAAGAGGGTGGCTATGTTCACTGCAAAGGTTTCTTTAGCCAAAATCATTTTGGGCTGAGGCCCGGCCAGTGACTGATATCTGTGCACAGTAATTTCAATTTCTTTCACATAAACATAATGAGGCGTTGTTTATTGTTTTCCTGAAAGCTTTGGGGTTGAGATATTGGGGAAAACAAACAAAGAGACACTTTGCAAGTTCTCTGAGCAGTAAATGGTTCCCCTTGGCATGCTCTGACAGGCCATTTCATTTCAGCTTTGCTGAATCAGCTTAACGGGGAAAACTCAAAACTCATTGCCAAACTCTCATTGCAATTTCTCTTTACCACAGTGGTCATAAAGAGATGCTGTTACTCTCTACACAGGGAACCAAATATTCCTTTAGGGCAGGTTTATGTAGGGTGTGCAGATTGCTCTAAAATTAGGGAAGGGCTGAGAGTTAAGGATATACACAGTGGAGGTGAGCATTTGGGTTTGTCACATGGAACACACAGATTCCATCAAAAACTTACACGTGTGACATCAGCCAATATGACACCAAAACACATCACTGTCTAGGCTACATCAAATGCAACTCTGTGTGTGTGAGGGGCAGGGGGTAGTGATGGTCATTTCTCAGACTTTTATCTCATTAAATGTTCTAAGTGAAAGCATAATAAGTGAAAAATTAATAATCTTCCTTCCACAAGGCTGCTGCAGCAGAATGATACAAGGCCATTTGTATAAGCTATAAGCTGACTTCCATGGAGAGAGGTGCACCAAGAAGTTCAAAGCTTAGCAGAATTAGCCTTCCAAAAGAGTATAACTGGAGTCCCATTCCCAACCCCAAAGGAAGGCAGAAATTGTGTTCAAGGTCTTAGCATTGGCCTTTTGCTGGTGGACATGGTACTAACGCAAGCCAATGTTCCTTGGGACAGCTTCAGCTTTTGTTAAGATAATTCATATGGGAGAAAAACACACATTTTTGTCAAAAATGATCTTTTGAATTGCATACAGATAACCCCTATTCAATATTCAGAAGAGTGTGTAATTATGCTATTTTACACATGATAATTCTTTTAATGCAATCAAACACTGTGCTTGAATTTATGACAATGTATCACACTGCTCATGAATCACTATAAACCTCAGGAAGTACAACAACCACCAGAAAACACATGTGCAAAACTGGTTTTAGAGGGACATTCTTCTCATGATCACACATTAGAGCTATTGGGGTAAACTCCCCATGAAACGAATATGCCCGATCTTTGGATTGGAGAAGAACCTTGAAACAAAGTTCTAGATCTCTTTCTGCCTGCTGGGCTTCTAAAAAAAAATCACCATCTGGGCCACCTACATCCTTCCCACAACTCTCAGAGATATGAATTGGAGTATAGCTTACTCTAGTTGTACATTTCCTGCTCTTACCACAGCAGGCTGCTCCTTGAACAAAATCCCAGCATCACCTAACCCCTCAACTGCCCCGTCCTTATCTAGGGATCAGACAGCAAACTCCTACCCTTTAAAAGAAATGCAGATTGGAGACATGCCCAAGGCACCATACCTGGTGAGTAAACCTGTCTTAACAGTATTGTCTGCAGCAAATCTAGTTGGAATGCCAGGATGTTAAGGAAACTTTCCTGTCCAACCATCCAGGTGCCACTCTGGCAGTCACACTCACGCCACCTGAGCTGGGACTGAGGCCCCTTCGCAGCTACGCACACCACACTCACATAGCGAGACCAGGTTTCTTACTGGCTCAACCCTTGGTTTCTCGTAGTAGAGTTTCAGACTCCCCAATCCTTAAAATGATTTAATCTTGATGCAATAACTAAATAACAAAGTAACAACTCGAGCTAGGTACCCCTGGACAGGGAAGTTTCCTTAACAAGGACATCCATGATGTGGGGCATCATTCCGCTTGGTTCTTCGCGATCCGGGGCTTAGAGCAAGACTCAGCACAGAGACAGTGAAGGACAAATTTCTAGTTGTCAGCTGCTGGGGTGGCTGAATGATGCTGAACCTTGGTGGATTTTGCTGCACCCTGTGAGGTTACTGCTTCATTTCCCCAGGCTGTCAGAGTAAGAAGACCCCTGGTCAGAAGGCAAAGCTCTCTCTGACTGTGGGCCAGGCCACCTCAGCTAGACTTGCACACAGGCTAATGTTAAGGCATGAACTGGATCCTCCAAAATATTTACCCTATCCTCTTGTTCTGCAATGTCCTTCCTGACCAGGAACTCCCTTCATGTCTAATCAGACCCCCTTTGCCATTCATTTTGCCAGCTTTGTATCAACTGCCCCCATGTCCAGAGGAGCTGTTTCCAGTAGAAAACCCATAATATGGATCATGGTTTTCGATTAATATAGCCATACATACTTTATGCCTGAATGCATGCCCTAATTTATGAGTAACAACAAGGATGTATTCTCCAAAGAAAGTAATACTTGACTAAATTGTTCTCTTGACGTAAACCTGTAATTTAAAAATTATATATATTTAGAGTGCAAGTCAAAACAGGAAGTCCATTCCCAAAGCGGATAAAGATATTTCTGAACCTAAATATCTAGTGATACAAAATTGCCATGAAATGTCTCTCCGTTCCCTGCCTAACAAAACCACCCTTTACCAAATAAGCCTTCTATTTATGGGAGCACTTTGCTGTACAAGCAAGTTTGCTCTCACTGTCTCCTTTAATGGTGAGACTGGGGACTTTCATAGTCACAGGCTGCCCAAAGAGGATTCTGCTATTGGAAGGTACAAACATATCCACTGGCACTGGGAAAGCATTTTTAAAAATTCAGATAAGAAAGAATGTATCAGGGAAAATCAATACAATTCAGAGCAGAGAACTAAGTACCCAGTCGGAGATACATTCAGCTAAATACAGAATTTTTCATCTTAGCTAACACTGTCTGATATTGACTCCAGTTTCCTACCACGGGGGCGAGTCGTAATGGAACTAATCTCTCCATTAGCTCTAAGCCATCTGGCATGGCTGGTTTGGCTGCTGACAGACATGTGGCAAGGATCAGAGGTTGGGTGCTGTGATGCTACCACAGGAGTGAATCTGAACATCAGGTGAGAAACATTAACAACAAAATAGAACACATCATAAGCAGTGGGGAGGAAAAAAATTAAATGGTGGCAGCCATCAATCAATAGGAAGGAGGTGGTGCTGTCTGTCTCCTCCTGGTTCCACTCAGGGCGCAGCAGACTGTGCAATCAACCCCTTCAGAAGGCAGGAATAGTACCTGGACAGATTGTGACACAGAGCTGCAGGAATCACTCCCCTCTTTCATCCCAGAGTTGTCTGCCTGCAGCATATGCCACCAAAGCAAAGTAGTCTGCATCTAAAAGCATTTAGGGATTCACAAGATAGCAAAATCTATATGGACGCATATAGGTCTACATGCGCATACACACACGAGTGTATATATTACATGTTTTATTTATAACTCAAGATTTTGCATAGGAACTGGTTGTACAGATGTTAAAGCAAGACCTCATGAAACATGTTCCAACAGAGAAGGGTGAGTCTGGCATGATAGCAATTAGAGACAGGAACACCAGTTTTGCTAAAGCCCTAGATCCCAATGTAATTTCTGATTCACAAATTCAGAAATGTAATAGTTGAAGAAGTGACTCAGAAAAGACAGAGCTGTTGCCTCAGTGCTCTTCTCATTATTTTATGAGGCATGAATTAGCACAGAACTTTAACCCATAATTAATTCCATGGAAAATTCATATTATTATTGTACTTTCCTGTGTATTTCTATGAAACCCATTTGCTCCAGGCATTGTTGCATGACTGCAGCTGCTCTTTTGGTAGGTATCCTGGAGGGATCATCTTTAAGATCTGTGCTCGTCGTGGGCTCCCTTTATTTCCCAGCAGTTTTGGACACATTTCTCCTTATAAATACAAAGTAAGGGAAATGACCTGATCCATGACCTGCCTTGCTAAGCGTTTCCCATAATTTCAGTCGTCATGCTTTGCTCTGGGCTAAAGGGACAGCATGACAATAAAAAAGATAAAGAAATCCTATAGCACTACTCTGGTCCTGGTAGTTACAGGTGAAATATCCATAGGTGATCAAAGGTGGGCAGTGCAATGCCTGCGTAGAATTCATGCTGCATTCTACAGCATTATGCTTTTTAAGTCATCTGATTTTATGTGTAGCCCTGTATCTATCAAGAAGCTCCCCAAAGACATAGATTTTATAGAATCTTTTGTATATAATTATCTGGTTGTCAGACTATATGCTTGTCCATTTGCTCTCCAAAACACCATTGTAAGAAGTACTAAACATCCTCATCTGTTCTGAGCTTCAGAGAAGGTTTCAAGGATGCATAATGCCTACATCTACTCTGCAGTTTGGTTGTGCTTTGGTGAAACAGGTTTAGGCAAATGCACTGTACTTCTGTGGCCTTGGATCCATAGGTGAAAAGATGCCTTAGACCAATCTAATGCAGTCTCCTCTTTTCTAGACACAGCTTCATTAGTTTAATAAATGTTTAACCAAGACCATGATTGTGCTGTCACACTGTTACACAAGCATAAGGAAAACACTGCCAGCCCTCCCAGTAGCCACCTTCACCATGAAACATGTGCCTCGGTGCTCACTATTTCCTTTTGATGTATGCTGCTGTCAGAAGAATACATTGCATTTTAAGTTTCCTGCCTTCCTAACTAAGGTGATTCATCCAATTGTATGTAATAATTTTATTTCATGAAAGTCAACAGTAGTTTGATAACTGAAGTTACAACAGATCTTCAGCATGCATCAGAAAGAAATAAGAGGAACACCAGAAAAATTACAGAAATTACTTCAGGCACTTTATTCACTTGGTTTTCACTTAAAAATTAAAAAGCTTACACCCTTGCCTGATGGTTTTAAAGTCCATTGCACAATAACCTGTTATTATGTGATTTTTTTTTTTTACCACACTCACCCAAGGCAATATGAGCTCTTATAATTGAAGTGAAATATTGAAATAGACTTTTCTACCAACTACACCATTATGAATGATACTTATCTACAGCATCCTGCTCCTAGTTTATTTATAGGGGACAATAATAAAATATTCTTACTAATTTGATTGTTTTATGTCATGGAACAGAAATGCCAAAATCAAGGTCAAGAGTATGCCAGTGGTTTAATCTCCCTGGTGTTAACCCACAGTAAAATTTCTCAGGATATAGTCTGCTGGTCTCCTGCAAGTCATTATGTATTTAATTTTCTCCCTGTAAAGTGCTTTTCTTGAATGCAAAGTCTGTGTATTCTAGAGGTAAATACATTAAGATAAAAGGTTCAAAGAGTCTTTTTCTAAAGACATCTTATAATGCCTCATAAGCTTCCTTATGAAATTCCAGTGCAAACCCCAACCATACTCTCTTCAAAAGAATTCCCAGTGCATTTTCTTTATTTGCACAAAGGAAGGAAGGAAAATTAAAGGAGAGAGGGAGGGGGAAACTGCGGTCAACATTATGGCCCTGCAGATTGCTGGAGTCAGACACTCTGGATCCTCGGAGTGAAAGAAGATCTATTAGGCAGGGCACTGCATGGGAATTTGCTTGTATCTACTTGTCTTGGCTTCCAAGGACTTCTGAGCATCTCATCTCTCAGGTGCCACTGTACTGCCAACTCCCCCACCATGCAGCAAAGCCCAAGCACATTTTCTGGCAGCAGCTTGCTTCTTCCCTCCTGGACTGTCTCTCACTACGGGAGGAACCCCCATTAGAAACAGCCCAAAGCTAACCTCTTTCAAATCACACCTCTACCAGCCCAACTCCCCCAGAATTACACTGGTGAGCTGCCATTACTGGCTGACGTGCCTCCCAAACCTGTCCCACTGGTTTCTCTTGCTTCCTCCCAATCTCCTTGTTTTATCTACCCATTACTATATTTTATAGCATGGGCTCCTTGGGGTAGGCACAACCTTCACAGTGCTTGCACACCTCCTAAAGCCCTGGGATGGGGTGCTCCAAACTGCCAGTGCCCTAGACATTTTAATAATTAATAATACAATCAGTCACATGAGGAAGTCTCATTTCCCTACATTAGAGAACATGGTAGGAAAGATGACGTAGACAAAGCGTGCTGCAGCAACCATCCTAACATGGAGTTCGGCTTTATTTTGTCTCTCTTCCAAGACTCTACCACAGAATTTTTGCCAGACTGCACGCAGCTGTGCTGTGCAAGAGCACACACACTGCCCCACTCAAGCAGGATTGATGCCTCTGCAGAGCCCAGTAAAGAGGTAAAAAAATCCTTCCTACACTTGTGGGCCCTGTTAGGCCATTCTCATGCTCCCAGTGGCTGACTCCCATTTGAGGAAGGTGTGCCTCCCCCTCCATCACTGCTGGGTCCAGAGTTTCTGCTAAGGGCCATCATCCCTGCCTGTGATGCAAGCATTCCTCCCTGGAGCCCTGCCCAAACATTCACCCTGGGCTCAGATGGGTCCCAGTCTTTATGGTGTTGTTGTCTGCACTGTGACTGGGCTCTTGTGAACATGGCTTATCTGCATTCAGCTTTTGCCTCAAGAAAATAGGTCTTGCAAATTCACAGCCTGCTTCTGTGCATGACAAACAAAGCCTTCAGTTGGCAGGAAGAGTTCAGAAAATCATAGCCAAGATTTACGGGAAGTCATAGAAAAAACTCCAGAAAGAAAATATGTTAAGCTTGCTATTGTTTGTGCTGTTTGCTTGGCTGTGGCACACTGGCCCAGAACAGCTGATATCTGGGCTCAAAAGAGTTAGTTCTCTAAAAGGAGGTGAGGCATGCTGGGGGTAGAAAGGGCAGTGTCCAAGTACTCTGTAAAGAACTTGGTAGCATGAGTGTCACACCTCTGCCTTCCTAGTGCTCCCAGCAAGGGAAGGAAAAGGGGCTTATATTACCTAGACTGAGTGTAACTGGGTGATTTTTGCCCTTTTTCATGGTTATTTAAATGTTTCCTTTCATCTTGCAAACACAGATACAATAGCTAGTAGAGAAAATTAAATGAGAGTGCACCTTATCATAGAATCATAGAATGGCTTGGGTGGAAGGGACCTTCAAAAGTCATCTAGTCCAACCCCCCTGCAATATAAGCAGAGACATCTGACCTAAAGATGACCATAAGAAGATCTGACCTATTCTCTTAGCCACTAACTCATTTGCCAATA
Source organism: Pipra filicauda (assembly GCF_003945595.2). Taxonomy (NCBI): domain Eukaryota; kingdom Metazoa; phylum Chordata; class Aves; order Passeriformes; family Pipridae; genus Pipra; species Pipra filicauda. The sequence continues at coordinate 3,886,770 of NW_024104310.1, forward strand.
TAATCACATAGGGTTTGTGCTGATGGTGTTCTATAAATCACCAGCAGCCCATGAAGGAAATCCAGGTGCACCTCCATCAAACAGGTGCAACTGCATTTATTGGGCTACCAGTCTCCCCTTGCCACTGAAAAAGCTCAAGAGTTGAACATTTATGTGCTCTAGACTGTGAGAAAATTACTCCAAAGAGACCTTTGTTTTACCTGCAGGTATACTGCCCTGTGCTGTGATCTTGTCAGATCTTGTTAAGTCATCAGCACTAGGGCAATCTTGGATGATAAAAGCCAGAAAAGACCTCACTGCTGAGGGAGGCTGTGCCTGTAGAATCATGAAAATGGAAACAATGAGGCACCAGCATCCTTTTTTAACTTGTTTTACAAAGAGTTTTACAGGAGTCATTAACAACATATTACAGAGAGTTTGTGAAGAGTCCCAGATCTAAGATCCTACAGGAAAGAAGTATCATTGGCTTAGGGCTGGACTGAACTAATCCACTTTACAAAAGCTGCTGTGTAGACAGTTTGTTGGGGGTTGTTTTAATTATTTTTTTTATTTTCTCACTCTTTACTACCCTAACTTTGAAAGAAAACAATGTGCATTGCACTATTTGCTCTGCAGTTGTTTTCCGAAACAGATTTTAGGATGCCTTCTTTAATATGGAGGTATATCTGTATGTTTCTTGGTCTCTGCAACGGGTTTCCAATGCTGTGCAGTCACCTGCAACACCTCCAGACTTCCTACAATGAAACCCAGGGAGCAGAAATCAGGAAGGTCGTATGCCAGGCTGCATTTTTCTTCCAAAGTTAGAGGATGTGTCTGGCAGCAGCAATGAAAAGGGAAGGAACAGAAACACTCTCTGAGTGTCAAGATGTCTCTGTCACCTTCCAGCAATGTCATATCTAGTCCCAGGAACTGTGGTGGGAATTGAGATGGAGTGGGTGTTCTGCTTAAATGCATCTTAAACTGTGTTGGCTATCAGCTCAGAGTCTGTAAGGAGATGAAAATGCTTCTTGCTACCACGCACAATCATAGGTGCCCCAGCACAGTGATACCACAACAAAAATTGTTTGTTCAGAAAGCCCTGGTCCTCTGGACATCCAGAGAAAATGACTTTCAAGGTGAGCACCATCCAGCCCATTTCTGCTTCCAGCCTGTGGTCTGAGAACAGGGAAGGATGAACTCTGAAGGGATGGAGACCTGAGCAAGAAGTGAAGAATAAAAAATTCTGAGGAAGAGAGTCTATAAATAGAGAACAGGGACAACTCCCATAAGGAAAGACAAAAACATAGTGTTTGTGTGTCCCTCAGAACAGAACAGTGGCGGTGAGTCAGCATGTGGTGGCCACAGAAAGAGAGCAAGGGTTGGACTGATGGGATGAGGTTTTGCAGATAGAGTGTGCAAAGATAAATGTGCAAGCATCGTGTTCATGTTTCTTGTGGATCCAGGCATAAGTGAGAGAAAGAGTACATATGACATTTTCCTTGGAAACTGGGTAGAAGTTTCTAGAGTCCTGGGAGTATGAGTATCTATAGGATATCCATGTAAGATTTCCCTCAAGATGTATTTCTAGTCAGTAGATCTTGGAAAATGAAATAATTAATTTTGTTCATGCCATGTTCAGTTAGTTGTTCATTATTAAAATTAGCAGTTGGCGCTACATGGCAAGTTAGTTCCCCATTTTTCTGGGTATAAAACCTGAGTGAGGGATCAGACGCTGAGCTAAGGTGCAGAAGCACAACGGTAGGGTGGGATCTGTTCCACAAGGTTTTTCTGCAATGCTGCTGAAGCTGGTTGAAATATATTGAACTTGCCAGTAAAAAGTATTCAACGCTGCCAACCCTCCTCCAGCATTCAGTGTTGTTTCTCCCACATCCCTGCTGTCCTGGTGAGGTGGCCCCATGACATGCAGATGGCTGCAGGGCTGGCACGCTCATCTCCTCCCTGTTTGTCTCCTCCTCTGCATGAGACACAGACTCCCCAAGTGAAACAAATCTTCACTTATACTCAGTTTGCACAAGTAACTACAGCAGGTTTGTTGCTTAAGAGTGCAAACAGCCCATGTTTTTAATGATTGTGCAAGAAACTTCACTGAGAATAAAGCCTGAGCTTCAGAGAGTTGGGGGGTTTTCTAAGTGTAGGCTGAAATAAAAGTTTCCATAGCTATTTTGGATCTCTAAACCAGCCTTCTGTTCGTAAACACCCAGGCAGCAAGCAGAGAGGCTGTCCTCTCTTCCCTCTCCCACGCAGAACCACCTTGCTGCTTTACCTCACTCTCTCCAAGCTGCTCTCAAGCCTGTCAGCTCTAGAAGCTGCCTGGGAATGAGACAACAAAGGCTGTGTGGACAGCAGCTAAGAATGCCTGGAAAAGCAGTCCTTGGTGGGCAGATGAGCAATTGTCTGTTTTCCCTGTCTGTGACCATTGCATGCCTCTGCACACAGAGCCCTTGTGTTCAGAAAGGAACAATAAGCTACAAGCCAACATGCTAACTGTTCCTAGTGTTTCAGCCCCATTTTTCAGTTAAGCCCAGACATTTTCCATGTTATTGAGTAATAAAGCTTTGGGGTTTGTGAGTGCTCAGAGGGCCAGGTGTCAGCTAATCAACTGAGACATCTCTAAAAATGGCTACAGATAGATGAATTTTAGGTGTTGAGATTTCACCTTTGAATTTTCTTTTATTAAAGTTATTGTTATTGGGCCAGACAGGAGCTGGGCTCTACTGTGCACAGGTACTTCTTCATGCTCACCCAGGAGAGCAGTGTGGCTCTACCTGCTCAGGTCAAGATAAGGTGCCTCCTTGAGACAAGCTGGAAGTTCTCTCTTTTCCTTTTTAAATTTTCTTTCCTTTGTTCTCATGCATTTAGCTCCTGTGGCTTGCACATAAAGTGAGAGAAACATGCCATTGAAGGCACAGTGGTGAGATGCATGAGCTGAGGAGAGTCCAGTCTGCTCCTTACTCCTTCTTATCCTGGTGTCAAATGGGAGAGCCATGTCCATGCTCCATCAGACTCCATGTTCTGTTGCTCATTAGTGGAAACTGTACAGAAAGGGCAGAGGGATCCCAGGGTTTTGGAAGTGTCTCCCCAGACACAGAACAAAAACATCACTGGAAATCACAAGCAGGAGGGCTCTGTTTCAGTACGTTCCCATCTCTCACTGGAATGGCTTCTGGCTGTTGGCAGTGAAGGTTCTGGTGAGTCACCATGACATCTCAGCTGCAGATATCCTTTCACTAATATCTCTCACCTTTCCTGATCAGAAACTTCTGATTCAAATGAAAGGAGAGAGGTTTTTTGTCACTGGAGCTGTACATTAGAGTATGGCTTTAAAAGGTTTATTATTAATCACTTAGTCCTTTCAACTTTTCCCAAGGCATAAAAAGTAGGACATACCTCTAGAGACTAAATAGTTCAAAGACAAAACTGGAGCACACAACCATATGGAAAATCCAAATGAAGGAAGCACCTAAAGCTTTAATTTAGATGAGTGATATTTTAGCAGGTCCTTTTGTGGACATTGTAGGAAAACTGGGTCTTACAGGGCCCCATGAATGTGAACAGGTTGTCAGTTTTGTGGATCAGGATGGCAGTAGTAGTCTGTAAATATAGGTAAAAAAGAGAAAGGGAAAGGGGAAGGGGAAGGGGAAGGGGAAGGGAAGGGAAGGGAAAATGGCAACAAGAGCAGAGACCTCCATCTGGAAGATGAGAAAAAGAAAAGTAGTTGAATCCCACACACAGATATAAGGGCATGGAATTTTTGTCTGGAAAAGAGAATTTCAGAGACTTTTAAAGACTAAACATCCAACTGATGTAATTTTTTTAGGAAACAGCATGGCATCAGAATTTTTCCTTAGGTGCCTGGCATCAAAATGCAAGCACGCCGACAGTTGAGGCTTGCAGGTAGTCCTGAGGATCCCCAGGCAACTTACTCTGTAAAACTGGCTCTGTGTATTTGGACACAACTGCAACAACAAGGACTGCTTCAGCAGGCTCGTATGGGCTGAAAAGTCAATATGAGAACTCAGAGCATGGAAGTGCTGACAGGATAAAGGCATCCTCACAGCGTTTGAACGCAGTCCAAGACTAACATAAGTGAAAACCTCTGGAGAAGTTGTTCTTGTAGAATTGCAAGTTGCTTTTTTCCCCCCTATTTAAATAAACCAAAGTAGTTAAATTGAGATGATAAGAATCTGAACTTTATCAGTGAATTCTACCTTTCAAAAATAGTTATTCAAATTCTTACTTCATCAGGCTTTAGGAGGTAATACCTTTAAAGAAATAAAACATGGAAAAAATCCATTTGAAGGTGCTGACTTCATCTGCATGGCAATGAAATGTTCTCAAGAAAGGCTTTACTTTTAATTAATAATAAAGCAAATGCAAACCACCATAGGCCACATTTGAGAAAATGCTGCAGTTCAAAGCGAGAAAAGACTTTTATTATATGAAATTACAAGTGAATACCATTAAATAAATGTCAACACCATCATTAGAGCAATCTATCAACTAGCAAAAAGAAAGTAGAAAATCACACAGGCAAGTTATGGGCATAATAGAAGTATGATTGTATTTTTGCACTTTGACTCCAGGAGAGAAAAATCTCTCCACAACAAAAGACCACCATCTGAAAAGCAAACCCAAGCCCTAACCAGGAGGGGCTGGCTCCAACCTAGCGTGTTTTTGACAATTCCCACTGCAAGGATTTTGTACCATGCTCCTCACCAGTGGGATTATTTCATGTTCTGACATATGTGCTTATAGCCCATGCCTCTATTAATGCTTACTACTATTAAATGCTGCCTCTTGTGACTAAGGCCTCAGACAAGCCACATCCTCACATGACCCAGGACTGTGCCTGCTGCTCTGTGTGTGTCAGTCACCCCACTCTTAGCTAGGCAAAGGGCCACGGCCAGGGAGGATGCAGACTTTGAGGTCAGAGAATGGGTAGCTCCTGTTTCACCCAGGGATGCAGAGTATCCCTACAAGTGACCAGCTGGTGTTAGGGGTGGGACAGCCTAGAGGTCACTCGTGCATCAGTGTAACCTGCTCTACTCTCATCTGCTGAGAACAGCACATAGAACTGATTTTTGGTTTTTAATTGTTATTCTTCATTTTTTCTGTCTTTGGTCCACTTCTCCTTGAGCTTGGGGTTAGTTCTATGGGCTGGGTCTGCCCTTTCTTCAACAATAGAAAACCTGTACTGTACCATGGATGTTGTTAGCAGCCAATATATACCAAGTCATTATAACAACAAATTTCTGGACCAATTTCCAACCTCACCCCTCACAGCTAGCACTATAAAGAGAACCTTACGAGAAAAAACAAACAAACAAACAAAAAACCCCAAACAAACTAAAACCACATAAGGAAGGGAGGGAGCCTGAGCACAACTCTCTCTCCAGGAGGTGAAAGCCAGCCTCCATTGTGCTCAGCCTGAGTGGGTAGACCCCCAAGGACATTTTTCCAAAGTGTTTTTTGTTTTATTTACTTTCGTCACAAGAAAAAAGGAGTGTACAGGAATGCTGTATAGCTGCATGTATAGCTGCATCAAGAGAGAGGGAATGTTGCTTAGTCTATTTTCTTACTTTGGAGTTCTCCCCTTCCATTTGTAAATGTTTTGAGATCCTGGAGGAGCAGGGGATGGTGATGCTGCAGGAGGAAATGCTAAATATAAGAGTGGCTAAATGGGACTTTGGTGATCTCAGCTCTTTGGGAAATAGAAAAAACAAGAACTATGTTCAGCTCCACTGGGCTCAACTGCAAGGGCATAAAATGCTTCTGAATGGGCTAAACAGCTCCAGACTCAGAAAAAGACAGTTCAGTCACTGAGATTATACTTAATTGGTATTGTGGGAAGGCAGCCTCTCTGCAATGCAGCCTACGCTGCCCCCTCATACAAAGCCTTTTCATGAACTACGGGGGAAATGCTGCCAAACATCTCAGCAAATACTAGTCTTGTAATGTCATCTCAGGAAACAGAGGAGCCCAAAGTCACCAGGACAGTCTCACTGCCCTCATGGCAAGGTCCATCCTTGCCGTTCCTGCTCTTTCTGTCCTGGACAATTTGACTCTGTTCACCCATGCCCCAGCTCTGCTAGCAGGCTGGATGGAAACCACATCCCACCTCCTGTAGCAACATCAGTAGCAGCATGGGCAAGGTTTTCATGTAGCAAAGGACTTGGGTCTTCTCCCATGTCACCAGGTCTTATTTAATCATTTGTTCAGGATTCACCCCCAGCTGGCAGGAGACAGGGTTAAAGAGCAAGACAGCAAAGATCCTTTGTCCAAGTCAGCTTTCCTTGAAGTGACAACACACACACATGATTCTTCTTCATCACACCAAGAGGCCAAACTTTCCACCTTGTCTGTGGGTACACCTGGCTGTGCTGTACTGACAGCAGGATTTTGTCCTAAATAGAGTACTGCCTCCCTAGCAGTGCTCAGGCTGCTTGGAGGTCTTCTGGTTAGAAGTTATGTTTAAAACAGGATTCCTGGAATACACTGGTGAGACACTGGTAGAGACACCCACAACAATTCCAGGAAATTAGGTGACATCTCTGTTTCTCTGTGCTTTCTCTGCTGCTAATGGAAAATTTTCCACAGGAAAATGAGATTTTTGACAACTTTGTCATTGATAGTTTCCACCTCATGGTGAATGTTACCAGGAACCACCAGAATCACGTGCCATGTAGAATGATCAAGTGATGAACTTGCTCAAGACTTCATGTTACACAGAAGGAGGCTATAACTTCCCTCTGATTTTTTTATATCCCACATTGACTTTTGCATGGGATATTAGGAACAAGGGCTTGGCTGGACCTCATTCATGCATGCATTTGTGCACATTTGATGTGCATCTGTGCATAACTGCATGCATCATCTATGTTCATAGCCAATTGCCTAACTTAAACACACACAGCAAGTACAAGTGGCCCAGAAAAAATGAGAATAATTTTGCTAGGGAAGGGGGCTGGAGGGCCTTTCTTTTATTTTCATTTTTTTTTTAATTGGGCTTTTATGTGTTGAAGGTGTGGTCCAGTTGATTTAGCAATTTTTTCTCCAAAGGAACCATTTTACTATTCTTAGTGTGTTTTCTCAACTTTGAAACTTGAACCTAAGCCTCTTTTTCCTAATCATGCCTTGAAAATTAAAATGCTTGGAGCCACACACTGAACTGCTTTATCCATAGGAACACATCATTTTCTTTCCTAAAGGGTGCTTTTTCAGACACCCTGTTCTGAGGCCAGGCATAGCAGAGCAAGTTCGACCAGGCTGTTTCCAGGGGTCATTCCAGCTGAAATTTGTGGTTACATGAGCCCAGCCTAGTGGCTCCTAACTGGTGAGACAGCAGTTCCCAAGGGAATTAACTCGAGTAACACTGTTTGCTGGAGCTGGGAGCACTGGGAGGTGCCCAGTCAGCCCTGGGCAGAGCCAGCCTGCTCCAGCCATGTCTCCTGGCCCTGGAGCTGGACAGGCTGAGACATGGAGTTCTGCCAGGGCCCTCTGGTGAAGAAGGCTGGGAGAAAGATGACCTTTTGGGGCTGTAGCTGCCACATACACTTTATGAAATGCCTCCCTAAAAGAAACAAAGGGGCTGCTGCATATAATGTAAAGTCCCCAGTGAGGAGTGTTGCAGATGATGTGAGAAAAGGTCCCCAGAGCAGAGCAGAAGAGCTCTCTGTGTTGTTTTCAGTATTCCCACAATACTTTTGAGCTCAGCCTTGCAAGCTCCAAGGTAAATCAACAAGTTCAAGCAGGAACCTAATTCAAGCTCTGAATAAAACCCATACCTGACAACTTTAATTATTAGGCTGATGCGTCATATTTACATTAATTTGAGCACTACTTAGATTCAATTACAATAATTCTTCCATATATTCATTCCAAGACATTTCAATGACTTAGCAGATAGCATATATAATCAAAGCTTAGCTAAAGAAACAGGTTTGCTCTCTACAGACATATTGTTCCTTTAACTGGGTGCTGGCTACAGCACCCTGTGCATGAGTTTGTGTTGCTATGCCTAAAATATTATCAGCATCTGGAGTACTGGTGAGTCAAAGGACAGGAACTGGAAAGCCCATAAGCTTTGGCCATAGTCCCAGGATCAAATTACAGCCACTGTGATGGGGGTCCATGTCCACCTTGACATGTGCTTTTGCAGTCTGGAAATGTTCCTGGATTCTTCTTTTGCAATTCATTTATCGTCTTGCAGTAATGTCTAGTACAACCTTTTTTTATCAGCAGCTGGCCAGAAAGTTTATTCCAGATGACCTTGAGGTCCCTTGCAACCTGGTATTCTATGATTCTATGATTCCAGGTGGTACTTGGCTCATTCTCCTTCTCCTTTCCCTTGCATTCTTCAGGAATACGACTTACATCTCTTTGATGTAGAATGTGACAAAGCACTCAAGCAGGGTGCCACACCAGCAATTCCTTGCACCACATCACAATCTCTTCTAGTTGTTTGATAGCTCCTAGGTGCAACCTATGTTATTTGTGACTGATATGGTATTAAACGATCTACATTCCCAAAGTGGAGAACCTGTCTCACAACTACCAATACCCCAGGACAATACTCCCACACTGATGAGCTACAGAGTGAAGTGTGAACACCTATCACCTAGGTGTTTTCCACCCTTCTGTTGGGATTTCTTTCGCTTGCCTGGTGTAATATGAAAAGTTGAGATGTATGGCAAAGAACTGATCTTTTCACAGTCATTAGAGATGAGGATATACGCAAACAAATTTTACAGTCCAAGTACTGTTTGTAGACCTATGTCCTCACAAAACTTCTTCTCAGGATATTGGGGGGGACAATAGCAAGCAGAAAAGCCCTCTCTCTGAACAAGAATTTCACTCTCAAGGTAGGGGATGAGCAAATAAACTGGGACTATTTCAAAATCTAAAAAAAAATCTGTGTTTCTCTGACTGTACTACACTTTCCAGAAGTGAGGATTAATTTCCTGAGCAGTTTGTCTGCCCTGAGGAAGATCCTGATTTCAAAGGAAACAAGAACTGGCTCTGAAAGCTACTGTTTTTCATCAATTATCTCCATGCTGCTTGTTCCTCCCAACACCGTTCTGTGTGTCCGAGCCGCCCGAGCCGCCCGAGCCGGCCAAGCCGCTGCCGCCCGAGCGCCGCGGACCCGCGGTCCCGGGACGGGGGACCCCGCCGAACCCCGCCGCGCTGCAGTGGGATGTTCACTCCACTCGAGGGAGCTCCTGCTTCTGTGTAGCCGAAATCAAACCCTCGCAGCACCTCCAGGCAAAATCCTGAGGGTGACAAATCGTCTGTGACGGTGGGGGCTACACACAGGTACTCCTTTCCTCTGGAAAGCTGAGGAGGTGCTTGTATCGGAGCCTACGGAGTTCCTGGGTAAGGTAAAGCACTCCCAAGCCTTTTGAGTTTCAGCCCAGCATGTACAGGGCTCTGGCCACCCGTCCCAGCAGCTGGATTGGCCATGGCACCCGTTGCACTCCCACCTGTCCTTGTCACCACAGCTGCTGCAGCCGAAAGGATGCTGGATGAGGGTGTGCAGCACGGACCGTGTGGGAAGGGGCAGGTTCCCACCGAGGAGCCAGATGACACGGCTCACAGGACCACTGAACAATTCACAAAAGTAGACTTGAGGAACAAGACCTGCTTTGGCTGTTGCTTAATGAGTAATAATTGACCTTACTGTGTCCTGAACAGTGACTTAGCACCACAGAAGTCTCCATTTTCCCGGGGAATCACTCTTCTAATGAATCTGATTGTGTGCAAAGAAAGTGACTGAGCAGATAATTTCATTCCTTTTAAAAAAAACCTTAATGTCACACATCCATGCCCCACATTATCAAGACAGTAATACAGTCTACTCAGATGCTTAGAAAGCATCGGCACCTTTGGCAGGACAGTGAGAGAGGAGCTGCTCCTTGCATCCCTGGTCAGCCAGGAATCCCAGAAGTGCATATGCTTTTGGAGAAGTCCAGAGGCAAAATCCATCCCTGACTTCATTAGAGACAGTTAAACCTGATTCATCCTGTCTCCAGTCACTCCCTGACTTGTCTCCCGAAAGCCAGCACACACCGAGGAGAGGCGTTCCCCAGCCAGGTCAGGTGTCAGAGGCAGCTTCTCCAGCAAGCTGGTGTGAGTCAGAGTGTTTGGGAACTGCTCCAAGCTATTGGAAAAAAACAACTCCCAAATTAGCTGGGGTGGCTCCCAAGCGAATCCACCTCCGCGGGGAAGGAGGTGATCTAATGAAAGTGTGCGGTCAGAAATCAAAAGAGCCTGGAAAGCATTCCAAGCTGCATAATAAGATTTCACATTTCATATCTTCAAAGCATTAAGTGAACATTATCTAATTAATCCTCACAACACTCCTCAGAGATATTATCCCTATTTTACAGACGGAGAAACCAAGGCACAAAGTTAAGTCACTTGCCTGGGGCCGGAGAAGGGAGTGTCAGAGCTGGGATTAGAGTCCAGGAGTTCCTGGCGCCCAACTTTTTCCTCAGACTACTGGGTCATGTGTCTTCCCTGCAGGGAAGATAATAATGAGCCCATAATTACCCATACAAATTCCCAGTGACCAGGCTAACCCGTCTGTATAAATCTATTTGTAATTCCAATAAACACACCCACAATTTAGCTGTGTCCAGGAACTACCAGTGTTCTCTCAGCCACAGGAAACCAGACCTTGAAATAGGGGCTATTCTTTGACAGAGTAAATCCTAGCTCCAAGACACTCCAATGACCACTGGAGAACATCATGTCACTTGTAAATCCCTGGTGACCATCCTTGAATGACATGAGCACTGTGGGAGCTGTGGTGGCAAAGCAAGGTTTGTGGAGAAAGGGAATAGAGCTGGAAAAAATGGACAAGCCCTTTGGGCATACATGCCTTTTTCAAGCCTGATGCAGAAACAGAAACTTTGTGCTCAGTATAGGGTGAGGGCACCTCCTCATCATCAAAAAGAGGTTGTGTGGTCAAATGCATTGCTCAGTTCTGTCTGCCAGTCTCATAAAATACGTGACCCCTTCCACACATAGACATGGTTCCCTGAAACGGCCTTGAGCAGACTCACTGCAGTGTCACTGGAAAACCCAGGGCACTCAAAATGCCCCATGCCTTCAGATCTTTCCCCATCCTGCCCAGGGGAAGAGGGAAGCAATCTGCGGTCTCCCCACTGCTTGAGCTCCTGTGTACATCCCAAAGAGACAGCTCTGCTCTAAGACACCATTGTGGCCAGGGTTTACCCTGTTATTCCAGCATGATGAAGCCTCTGTGATTATACTGTGAGTGTGTGAGCGTGTGTGAGTTTTCCTCCAAGAAGGGTTGGACACTAAGCATCTGTAACTGCTCTGCGTGGTGTGATGGCGCCTTGTCATTGAGAAGACAACAAAAGGGCATTTCAAAGATTAAAAAAAAAAAAAGTAGCCATCTCTATCAAGCTCCAGGCTACCACATCACAACCCCAATGGGCTGTGGGACAGGATTATAATTGCAGGATTATAAAGGATCATTTGGGAACATGAACAACTCTTCATCAGCCAAGAGTCGCACAGTAAAGCCAATTGCTTATTAGCATAAGAAGGACCACTCAGCATTTAGTGTTGTATTTCTCAAACTTGTTCAATATCTGCTCTGGTCCCAAGCTTTTAGTGCACCCCTTTGAGGAAATTAATTGTGATGGCAGTGCTTTCAAAGTATAGAGTAGTAGCTTCTGCTGAGGGCAAAGTGCTTTGCACAGAGAACTGCTTTGTTGCTGTGCTAAAATGAGAGATGCATCTTTTTGGAAAATCTGACTTTTCCTTTATTTTTTATAATTTCTTATAACTGTTTTTATTTATATATCCAGAATTAGGATTAAAAGAAATTAAAGCCACATTTTTTTTACTAAAATACTTTCATGTTAATTTTTTTAAAATAATTGTGGTAAATGAACATACACGTTTCATCTAACCTTTATATTTACGAGTAGATTTACTCTTGTGAGAAATCAAATTGCCTTTTCCTCACTTTTTTGATCCAAGGACCAAGAACTTCTGTGCAAGAACTTGCGTAATCAGTTTATCAAGTCATTGATGTTTTCACTGCAATAATTACCCGAAGTTCAGAAGAGCTTCTTGTTGGGTCATCTCTCCTACTGAACTGTAAAAATAAAAATATGTATGCCTGTGTATATCTCTCCCCACACATGCAGACCTTTATGTAAAAAAGGATTGACAATAAATGCTGACAGACACAAATTATATTATTCCAGAAATACTGCAAACCATACAAATAATTTTATTTCTGTGTATGACATGTTTTAATGACATAAAGCAATAGTATGAAATGGCCTGTTGGAGGCTTATGAGACACTGACAGCTGTAAGCATTTCAGAATGCTATATTAAAAACATCTGCAGAAAGGAAAAAATAACATTAAAAAAGGAAAGGAATGAAAAGTTGAGAACACTCCCAACTCCTCACATCCAATTTGTTGTCTAGTAGCTGCTGAAACCAGGAGTGACCAAGACCTGATTCTAATAACCTAAATACAGCAAGGGCGAGATCTCTGGGATCTGGGACAATGTGCCTCAAGTTACACATTTTTGTCTTACATTCTCCAGCTTGTGGAGCATGTGTTTTGTGAAATGTGTTTGTGCAGCTATCACATGGGAGGTGGTTCCAATAAGCAATGTAACCACTGCATCACCAATTTCTTACCAGTTCTGGTCTAGTAGATGTTTCACTCAACATGCTCAAGACAGGTTCAGACATGAAGAGATCCTGGGCTGCAGAGGAAGACTAAAATGTTTACTTAGGATATTGTGTAGTAACGGGAAAATACATGTGGAGTCGATCACCCAAAATCCAGATGCAGCTACTGTTCGGCATCTGCTTCTGCTGTTTCTAATTTTGTTTTTCCTGAAGCTGAGTTACCATACCTTTGGTGTCCTCAGCTACCAGGTGCTGGCATGCAGACAAGGAATCCAGAAGGAGGTGACCTCATGGTGCCTCTATGGTCAAGTAACACAAAAAGGTTTAAAAGACCCAAAGAAACTCAACCCCTTTCCCCAGCCTCCTAAGCTGGAGCCATGAGCTGGTCTGATCTCTGAGTAGGGGCACTTCAGAGGCAACCCTGCTGGTCTCAGAAGGCTCCTGAGCCTCTTGGCCATTGCAAAGCAGAGAGATGAGTCTCACTCGGAAGGGCAGGCAGGAGGAATCCTTCCAGAAAACTGGTACACAAAGAGACTTGGGTGAAGTATTGCAGTTTCAGTTGCTAAATGAATGACTTGCAGCCATGGATGGAAGCTATTCGTCCTATTTTGTTGGAGAAAAATATACCTCTGCAAAGTGAAACTGGAATTGTAATACTTTGTGAAATACTGTTCTGTTTCCTAAATAGAACCATTAGTGTTTAAAGGTGGGAAGTATCAACAAAAAGACATATATGTGCAACTTTTATGTAAAATTTTTAAATTAAATTATAAATTATTCAATGCCATTTTATAAGAAAACTTTCTGGATTTGCAGCTAACTCTGGAAGCATGAAAATCTGATGCCTGGAAATTGGACTGACAATAAGCATCAAAGCAGAGGTTCTCCAAGCATTTGAAGTTACTTACTCCTCATGAGACACAAAACCCAAAAAGGAAAAATATCTCTAGTGGAAACCCATTGAAATGTAGGAAAGCTGAGCAAGCATGTTAAGCCATTGAAACAGGAAACTAAGTCCCTCTTGAGAACAGGATGAATTTGAAAATTTAAAAGCCCAACAACAAGGTCAAATTCCTGAGACTTCAGTTACTGAGCATCAACTGAGCTGTGTGTACTCTCAAAATGCCAAGTAATGCAACTGCACATAGCCTAAGTGAAAAAAGGTTTGATTACATTTGGAGCATTTGGATGATACTCTCAGGCACATGGTGTGACTCTTGGGCATGGTCCTGTGTAGAGATAAGGGTTGGACTTGATGATCCTTATGGGCCCCTTCCAGCTCACCATATTCTGTGATTCTGTGACCCTTTGCAACTTCTGCATCCTAACCTGCACATATCCATGGACAGTCTCTGCCTTAGCTGACATGTAAGTTGGGCAGCTGCAGTAAGGACTGAGCTGGAGACACAGTGGCCGTTTGTGCGTCTGGTCTAAAGCCTGTAAGGAGCTCTTTGGTAACTTCACTTTTGGCTTGAGCCAAGATCCAATGAAGTGAAAGGAGAGCCACTACAGTTACTGATCTGTTATACCTAGACAGTACTTCTGACATGGAGATACACATTCCCCTTTGCACTTAGTGTGTTACTGGAAGAAAGTCTCAACGCATGAATCAAATCTTTTTGATTTTTCTCCAAGTTGTTTGGAAACAAACCAAATCTCACAAAACCTTTCACCAAAGTGTTGCTCTTCAGCATCAGTTTTACTTCCAGCAGTCCATTTACCCAAAGCCATCCTTTGACAGATATGAAGTATCCCTTCCTCTTGCCAACCCACAGGGAATTTCATGGGCAATCACTTCCTGCTTCCATCTTGAACCAAGGACTCATAGAAAGATTTATTTCTGAGCAAATATCTGAAAGCTTCTCTAGTTGTGTCTAAATATTTGTGTTCATGTCTACATAGTAAAGATTGCATCTCATATAAAAGAAAGAGGGACAAACAAATAAAGGAACTCTCAGTGACAAAGCGAAGTGATGAAAACCATGAACCAGTTTGAAGGTAAAACAAATGGCTCCTGGGTCTCAGATCACAGCACTGTAACTTCATTGTTAACATTACTAAATGCAATTTTGCACAGTCTTAGGAGAGGTATTCTGTACAGCACAGCTTTCATAATTAAGAATAAAACTATTGTCTCTTTTCCAAGTCAAATAAACCTTGTTTATCTGGGGGATGGGGAAAGGGGGAGGGACATAAGTGTGGTGAGCTGGTCCGAGAGACAATTTTGAAACTTTAGATCAAGAGGAGTCTGAAAGTCTGAGCTGGGGACAAAGGACCCATCTGCAGCATCATACAGAAAGCTCTCAGGATCCTGGCTGCGAACACTCAGGGCATGTTGAAAGCCTAAGGATGACAGACCTAACCCAGCACTGTGGAGCCAGAGGGCAAACCTGCAGCATGCACAGCATCAAATCCCAGCAGACACAAGCAGAAGGGACACAAAGGCAGTGTGAGCTTTCCCCATCTGCTGCCCTGCCTGCACAATACTGCCTGGACAGGCTTTGAGCTGGCCACAAGGTCAAAGTTACCATGGTGTTGCCTGACAGCAACAAGAATGCATGGACATTCTCAATGCAGGGTGGGATGGGGCTTGCAGATGAAGGAGTTTGTGTTTTAAGTCTCATGGAGCCACTGAGAGATGGTCTGAGTAAACACTATCAGTCCCATGGGAGAGCAGGCTCAGAAGTTATCAGGGCTAGAGTTAGCTGCCATTCTTCATCAATTCAGTTTGAAGGTCACCCCTATGCCCTCACTATATTATCACATACTGCTACTTGCTCTGCTGACCACAAGCTAAGAGAAAAAAAGCTTCAAACAAACATTTTTGTTCTTAAGAAATCTTGCAATTACAAAGATTCGCTTTAAATGTGGTGCTTCTGGTGATATGCTTGATGTTCCTTCTTTCATTTACTGGACTCCAGCAATAAAGTCAGTAATTGTGGCCATTCTCACAGTAAGTGCAGCAGGTTCATAGTGCCAACTGAGATATATCGTTTGCAATGATTTGCAAGGTTTGTGGCTAGATTTAGGCTAAGTCCCTGGCAAATTCCAATGCTGACTCCACTGGAAGTTCTTCAGAGACAGCCTCTGGGGCTGTTTTGGATTCAGGCAATTGCTGGTTTGGCCCCTCTCTACTGTCTTCTTGGACATAGCTCTCCTTTGTCTTTCTCTACGTGACATGTATTCCCTCTGAAACAATTAGGACCTTCACAAGCTCTTTGTTTCTAATTCTGGTCAGTTTAGCACAAAGTATATTTATGCTAATTGCATACTAAAAGTACGCTTGGCTTGGCTTTGTTTTTCCTTGTTAGGACTTTAAGAAGATATTTGTCATTGTTGGGAGGAACACTGGAGTTGGGAGAGCTGCAAACTTAAAGGGTCTGCCCTCATCCGCTTTATGCTCTGTCCTAGAGTAGCATGGCATAGGGTATTGATGTCTTCAAAGTTTTCCAGCTCTTGATAATTTTAAAATGTCAACTGTACTTTAAAACTTCGTGGTTCCCATCCAAGCAAGCATATCTGTTCTGAACTTGACTAATGTCAGGCTCAGATCTGAGCAGATCTTCCCTTCAATGGAGCAGAGATGGGAGGGAACTAAAAACCTTGTGTCCCTCCTTAGGAAAGTGTGTCCCAAGCCTGAGGCTGTGGATATGGTGCATGAAATGAACCCTCGAATTGAAAACTAGCTCAGGTATCTCTACATAGCATAGAACATATTCAGGTTTTGCATAGAAGTGGTCTCCAGTGGATGGGCTGTTGAAAATTCTGTTCTGAGTCCCTGCTGCCTCATAGGCTCCTTAAGTCATTAGGATACTGCTAATGCTGTAGTCATAGGGTATTGATGTCTTCAAAGTTTTCTCAGCTCTTGAGCAATAAAAATGTCAACTGTACTTTAAGCTTAGTCGTGGTTCCCATCCATGCAAGCATATCTGTTCTGAACTTGACTAATGTCAGGCTCAGATCTGAGCAGATCTTCCCTTCAATGGAGCAGAGATGGGAGGGAACTAAAAACCTTGTGTCCCTCCTTAGGAAAGTGTGTCCCAAGCCTGAGGCTGTGGATATGGTGCATGAAATGAACCCTCGAATTGAAAACTAGCTCAGGTATCTCTACATAGCATAGAACATATTCAGGTTTTGCATAGAAGTGGTCTCCAGTGGATGGGCTGTTGAAAATTCTGTTTTGAGTCCCTGCTGCCTCATAGGCTCCTTAAGTCATTAGGGTACTGCTAATGCTGTAGTCATATTTCTAACCCTCTTCATGTCTGCGCTCTTACCCTGCAGCATAAGGGCTCACATGGGGAGCTATAGTCCTGTAGTTATATCATGCAGCTGCCCATGAAGATAAGCCTCTAGCCCCTGCTGTGTCTCAGTCTCCCAGTGAGAAATTGCAAATAATATTTTTATCCCTTCCAGGAAGGTCATGGGAGTTCCTCTGAGGAGCTCAGGAACCATGGTGAGATGCGCCCTGGAAGTGCAGGTTCCTCTGGTCAAAAGAGGGGTCACACTTCATGGTTGCTGAATTCAAACAGTAAAAGAGATAAAAATGTATTTTTAGGAATCTTCCAGAGTGCTGCAAAGAATTTGCTGTTAAGTTAGTGCTGTTACTTAAATACCTACAAACAATGTTTGTCTCCACAATTTTCTTCTTCCCTCCCCTCCTTTTCTCTTTCCTACATTCTTAGGTCTTTTCCCACAGTAAGCTATCTCCAGTATTTCTGCTTTCCGTTCCACAGGCTGTCCCCAACAGCAGAAACTAATGTCATGATGCCAACAATTATGATGTAACTGGAACTAAAATATGAGAAAGTTCTGCAAAACAACATTAGTTATCCCCGTACCCTTCACTGCACAGTCTTTCTAAATATGGTATCAGGAGGCTGCTAAGTAATCCAGGAAAATTATATTATCTTGCACAAACAAGTGTACTACAGCCCCCTTTTTAACACTTTTGAAATATCTACAAGCTGGAGAGGACACCATGATGACTTTCTGACTTCTTTAGAAAGAGAAGCCTTGGAGTTTTTTACCCACATCCACCAGGAAGCAGGGAGATGACTGATGACTATTTTTTTTCATGTATTAAGGAGAGAAGGAAACAGGAGCACCTCAAGAATGTATTTGTCTTGGGGTTTTTGTTTGTTTGTTTTTGGTGTAGCTGTGGTTCTTTGGTCAAAATTCTGTTGTAAATTGCAGGTATGAGTGTTTTAAAAGAACATCCTCTATTTCAGATGATAAAAGGACAAGGATGCCATGTCAAAGGTGCCCGGGGAAAGATGCAGACAATCAGGCGTGTCTGCAGGGTGCTTTGCAGACCTTGATCACACACACAGGCCATCCAGGTACAACCCAGCTGCAAACTGGAGGCTGGTGGCCAGCCCAGGTGCTGCTGAATTGCAAGGCAGAGTTAACTCATCCTGATGAGATACTGGTGTCTCCACCAGGTCCTGGTTATCTTCAAGACTGTTTGTAGGCCCATGTTGGCATAGCAGGTGGAGTTGATTCTCCTGTTTTTATTGGCTAGCTTCAGAAAACCTGATCATTTGCGCTCCCTTTTGGGTGGGAACATCTTGCACATGATATTGGTGTGCTTGCTAGGCATGTGGGAGATCCTAACTTAAAACAAACAACCTTCCAAGCATGATCTTCTTAGAGCCCTGTCAGTGGTCCTTCAGCAAGGTGTACATGTCAATCCATCTGGAAAAATTCCATCCAGACAGGAAGCCATCTCTACCAGTGCTTGGGAGCATGTACGTAGATTTCATGAATAAAATTGTCTCCAAATCCTGGTGTTCCATTTCACAGCCATTTTGAGTTCGCTGCATAGCAATGACAACAGAAGTCTAAGCATGGGATGCAAATCCCAGCCCAGAAACAGGGTCAACAGCTCCTAGGTGCTGCTGCAGTGATGGGGAGAGCTGGCATACCCGAGCCTTTGAGCTCTGGTGCAAATTGTTAGCACAACCCTGTCCTAAATGCAGTTATGGGACAACGGCTAGAAAGGCTTCGGAGTCAGCTCCACCTTCAGCTCATTTTGAGGTGGAAGCAAAATCACCTTTGACATCTTCTGCCCAAGGGACCTAGTGGCCTGGGGCGGGATGGGCTGGAGAGGACATGCTGTCTGTAAGCTTAATTCAAAGCGTTATGAGCAGGCCCTGACCCTGCTGGCTGATGTGCTTCCTGAGCAGCCGTGAGTGCCAGAAGAGAGCAGAAAATGGCTGGCACCAGGATGGCCCTTTACACTCTGGGATTTCCCATTAGTGAGCAATGGTTAAAATGGCTTCCTGTTTGCTTTACCCCCCAAAAAAGTGCAGTCAGCCTCTGGTCCAAATATCCCAAGGATATTACTTCAATTTATCTTTCATCTTAGATTATATCAATTTCCCAATCTGCTTTCAGCCTTATGAAGAAAATGGCACTTTATAGACCAAAAAGACTCAACTGTTTAAAAAAATAAATGGCAGTGGTTGTGTGCTGCTGGATTTATGGCTGAGAAGGTAACACACAGACAGTGCCCTGCACTTTGATAGCTTAGCACTTCTGTGATGTGTGAATGAAGTCCAGCAGACCCAGGACCACGTTAATCTCCAGGGTTTGATCTCTGTCTGTAATGAGATGCCGGCAGCTTTTACTTCAAAGCCTGCATTGATACAGATAATCTTGTGAAAGGCTCTCTGCATTTTGAGCCAGCTTGTATTAGGGATTACGGTGACAACAGAAGGAGATGATAGAAGAGGAGGCACTTGTTTGATGCTCACTCCTTCAGTTTCTTTCTAATATTCATTTTGTTTTTAATTTCCAAAGGGTAGTGTGGTCCCATCCCCCCTCCCTCATCTCAGCAGGACTCACTCTATCAGATGGACCCTGTGTGCTATGGGGCAGGCAGGCTGACCAAGGTGTTCTTCTGCCCAAGAAGTCTATGAAAATTTGTCCATTTGGAGCTGAAGTGGTCGATGCTACATCATCTTGGTTGAAATATGGGCAGAGATTGCATTAGAAATGGCACAGGCAGTTAAATGTTACAGTTCCAAACTTCTGAGGTTATTTCTTTCTCAAAACAGTTGTAAGGGAGTAAGGGAGAGGGTAAAGATGACAGTAGACCACAGGCTATGAGAAGTATGTTATAAAGCAAAATGAACACTAGTTTCACATACGCAATTATGCTTTCTATTGAAAGTATATAATTTTCAAGGCGTGTCTGACCAGGAAACAGAACTGAAATATTTCTGAGTTGACGAACACTACTGATCTAAGAGAAAAACGATGGCAAACGTGTATCTTGATTGCTCTTCCAGCAAGGACATTCACAGAAATGAACCAAAAACTGGACTATAAATTTAATTGAAATAGATAGAGATTAATATCTTGCACCCCAGTGCTGACTTCATTATTCTCAGAAGCCTTTTTGAGGACTATTTATATATTTAAGGACAGTTAAACCTATATTTTTCAGGCCTAAAAAATAATAATGTGTCATTTATTCTGTATTTCTGCCTGTCTTACAGGGACAGCAGCAATGACTGCAGAACACTGAGAAAAGTCATAGGGGTAGGATGAGCAGAGAAGTGCTTGCACCAGATTAATTCAGTCACTCTCATGTGCCCTGGCTATTTGCCACGTGGGGACATGAAGCCCAGGTTAGATTTTGGGATGCTACCACTAGCAGCATCCAGGCTTTAGCAAGTTAGTGACTTCACAGAGGAAATCCAGCCCTGTTCTCAGGAAAGAGTGATGTACTGGGTTGGTTCAAGATCTCATAAAGGAAACATCCCTTCAGGTTTTAACCATCATACACTTAGATCTAACATCCCTTCTTGAGCAAAAGAGCCCCATAACTCTTTCACAGACATGATAAAATGCAAAGATGTAAACTGTATAAATGAGGAGACTGAGAACAGAAGCTGAGGCAGCTAAATCTTTCCTGCAATATGAAGAGTGCTGGATGGCAGATATCGCACTGGGAGCAGAGTGATACACACAGTTCCCAGCAGGAGAGACTTGAGAAAGCGTAGATGTTTGCTTGACTGAATCACCAGATTAAAGAGGTTGATTGATTTCCAAAAACATCATTCAAGGAACTTTATCCAAATGGTAGTGGTAAATTCAGTGGTCTAAATTTAAAAATATGATTAGGTTATAAAATAGTTTAAGGAACAACAGCATAAAAGAAATTAAAGCCGCTCTAAGCACTGCTTCAACACATCAGAATCAAAAGGTTTGGCAGAGGTCTGTGTGGACAGCTGAAGCCCGGGGCCTAAAAACAATGGTCAGGTAGGACAAGGCCACTACAGAGAAGCAAGGTGAATTCTTTGTGCCCATGGCCTCTTGTAACAGAAACTGGGAGATTCCCACACTGGAATCTTCTTGGGAGAGGATGCTTGGCCAGGGTGTCTCCAAAATTTAGGGGGATTGCATTGAAGAAAACATGACAAAAATAGATGGGATGGGACCCACCTTGCCAAACAATTCATTGGTATGTCATGAAGCAAAAGAGCCACCAAGGTTAAGAAAGGTATTAGAAGAATCTGGGACACTGAAGGCATGTAAGCCTGATGTCTGTACCAGCCAAAATAATAGAAGTTACAATAAAAGATCAGATTAGGGAACACCTTAAAACATAGATAATGATACACTTGCTAAGAGCCAGCAGGGCTTCTGGCAATATTGCCTCTCCAATTTCTCAAAGTTCTTGAAAGAAGGGATGCATGTATTGATAAAGGTTATCTAGGAAAGTCTCTCCATAGACTCTTAAGGAAACTAAGAAACTAGGGGAAGAGAGAAGTTCTGGCATAGAGAAATAGCTGAAAGTCAGGAAATAGAGCACAGGTAAAATGGTCGTTTAGCTCAATAGGTGGAAGTTACCAGTGGAAATTTCAAGGATCTGCACTGAGATCTGTTCTGTTCAAAACACCCATAAATAACATGGAAAAGGGCATGAGCAGTGAGAGACAAAGGTCACACATGATACAAAGTTGTTTAAAGGAATAAGGGCAGGTTATGACAAATTGCAGAAGCATCTTGTGAGACTGTGTGAAACGTCAGGTGAAGTTTTGTGTAGCTAAGGATAAAGAAAAAAAAACGCCATGAAAACCAGTCTTGGTTTCACACATCGGATTTTGATAATTTTCTGTTGAGGAGCAAATCTTTAGGATTAGGACAGGTGACTCCATAAAAGTACTGCTTCAGTGCTGCAGGGTTGTGGAACTACTTGAAAAAGTATGCAAAGGACAGAAGCAGTTTTAATTAGTTCAAGGGAAGACTGGACAAGCACTTGGAAGAAAATCCATTGCAAGTCACTTGACAAATTGCCATGGGTTCACAAAAAGCCCAGTGCTTCTGTCTCATTCCTCTCCTGCCCCCAGACCAGGCTGCCTTTGAACCCCTTACCTCTGGAGCCCTTGGGTGCTTATGGGGAGAAGTGAAACCACAAAGGGGATTAACACCTGAGAGTCTATGGGGGCTCTGAGAAGGCTAAAGGGGGGCTGGGACAAGGTGGAAACGAGGCAATGTTAACTGCATGGAGGAATGAGCCTACATGACTGATAAAGGGCAGCTGGGTTGCTGCCTCTGTCTTACACAATGTACTTGTGGCGAAGCTGATGTCTGAGACATGGCATGTCTGGAACTGTACCTCCCAAACTGTCTAGGGATTTTAAAACAATAGTATGAGATAATTACTGCTCACAAAGTCACATGTGAGGGCAGTAGAACAAAGACTAGATATATGCAGTAATTGAGAGAGACAGGACATGCACATTCCCAGTGAAACTGAAGGTCTGCACTGAGAACCAGCAAAAGGGTTGAAATGGTTTTTAGGTAGGAAGCAAGCAGAGGCTCCCCTGTTGGAAAGTAAGTTAACTGAAGCAAGTGATCAGAATGCATTCTTACCTGAACAGGATCACAAGGGCCAAAAGCTAGCTCTGCACTGCAGTGAACAAGGACACTCATAGGGGATCTGTCTCACAGGGTGGGTCTATCACAATGACAGGGACAGGGAGGTCTTTGAGGGAAGAGATTTTGAAGCAGTTGACTTTGAAGCATAAAGTAATATGTATATAAATATAAAATCATTATATTTACTTATATATAAGTAATATAAATGAGATAAACTGGGGAGGGAGGCAGAGAGAGAGCGTAAAGATGGAAAGAGAATGAAAGAGTGTTTAGGACTGAATGGCTCAGAAAAACTACCAGAACATAAAAAAATTCCATAGAGAAGACAGGACCAGCATAAAAATAAATAAGAAAGAAAATAAAGTAACAGGCACTAGGAAACTAAAACGCTGGCTTCAGTCCATGAAGTAAAGCATGGGCATGGAGGCAAAAGTGAGAGATGCACAGGTGAGGACTGTGTTTGATTTCGGTGACAAGTTATGGACACATCTGCAATGCCTCATACCCAGCTGTATATTACCTCACTCCTTTGTCTGCACATGAGACTCATCTTGTATGACAGCTTCTGGCAAATTGCAGAACTGTGATTTTCATTTTTTCACAACCCTTGTAGCATAAGTTCTCCATGGAGAGTTCTGCATAAGTCCCTGCCCCAACTGATTCCCCTTGGATACAAGGGCACAAACGGAACCCCACAAGCTCCAGGGCATCTCTGTTCCCAAGGAGGGTTGCAGATCCCAGTTCAGAAATCCTGATGGGCTCAGCCACTGTGTTCACCCTTAGACCTGACAAGGCCCCATAGCCCCAGGAGCCTCACAAAGAGCCTCTCTAAAGGCACAGTTGGTGGAAAGGCAAGGAATATGAAGAAATGTGTTTTTCCCAGAAGGAGCACACCGCAATTGTACTATCAATTATAAATTGAAAAAACACCAAAGAATCGCTGGGGTTCATAGTCTGTGATTAGACAGAGACCTTAATTTGTGCTTGCCTATGTCCAGAGGATGTCTACTCAGGGCTGAACCTACCAGCTTTTGCAAAGGGAGCAAAAGAGAAGCATATACCACTAAAGCAATGTACTGACTTGCTTCATTAAAACCAGCAGCCTCCACAGAGGAAGTTTCCTGCAGGACCACTAGTCAAGCAGCAGACACTTTAGAATCATAGAATCATAGAATCATAGAATTGACTGGGTTGGAAAAGACCTCCGAGATCATCGAGTCCAACCCTTGGTCCAAATCCAGTCCATTTACTAGATCATGGCACTCAGTGCCACGTCCAATCTGCGTTTAAAAATCTCCAGGGATGGGGAATCCACCACCTCTCTGGGCAGCCCATTCCAATGCCTGATTACTCTCTCTGTAAAGAATTTTCTCCTGATATCCAACTTAAATTTCCCCTGGCGGAGCTTAAGCCCGTGCCCCCTTGTCCTATTGCTGAGTGCCTGAGAGAAGAGACCAACCCCACCTGGCTAGAACTTCCCTTCAAGTAGTTATAGACGGTGATGAGGTCACCTCTGAGCCTCCTCTTCTCCAGGCTAAACAACCCCAGCTCCCTCAGCCTCTCCCCATAGGACTTATGCTCCAGTCCCTTCACCAGCCTTGTTGCTCTTCTCTGGACCCGCTCCAGCACCTCAATATCCTTTCTGAACTGAGGGGCCCAGAACTGAACACAATACTCAAGGTGTGGCCTCACCAACGCAGAGTACAGGGGAAGGATAACTTCCCTGCTCCTGCTGGCCACGCTATTTTTGATACAGGACAAGATCCCATTGGCCTTCTTGGCCACCTGGGCACACTGTTGGCTCATGTTGAGCTTCCTGTCAATTAGTACCCCCAGGTCCCTTTCTGCCTGGCTGCTTTCCAGCCACTCTGTGCCCAGCCTGTAGCGCTGCAGGGGGTTGTTGTGGCCAAAGTGCAGGACCCGGCACTTGGCTTTATTGAACTTCATCCCACTGGAATCAACCCATCTCTCAAGTCTATCCAGATCCCTCTGCAGAGCCCTCCTGCCTTCCAGCAGGTCGACACTCCCTCCCCGTTTGGTGTCATCAGCAAATTTGCTGATGATGGACTCAATCCCCTCATCTAAATCATCAATAAAGATATTAAACAGGACTGGACCCAACACAGACCCCTGGGGAACACCACTGGTGACCGGCTGCCAGCTGGATGCAGCTCCATTCACCAGCACTCTCTGGGCCCGACCCTCCAGCCAGCTCCTAATCCAGGAGAGGGTACACTTGTCCAAGCCATGGGCTACCAGCTTTTCCAGGAGTATATTATGGGAGACAGTGTCAAAGGCAGTCTTGATGGAAAGAGGAGACAAATCCCCATTTTTAGTGCCTTGCTCTCTCTCAGTTTCCTTCGGACAAACCGTCCAGTGTCGAGGGTCTGAGGCCATGCACAGAGAGAGGATGGGGCATGAGGAGGAGGCACACAACGTGAGGAAGGTGGAGGGGAAACTCTCCCCTTGTTTCCTACTCCTCATGACACCAGCAGTTTGACATGCTGAGCATCTGCAACCTGATTTCTGAGGTGAGGATCGGGGGTATCTGCTCCCCCAGATGCAGTGCTTCCCTTCTTCATCTGTGCAGGAGCACAGGGTGGAAAGAAGGGTGTGTAAATAAATAAAATTTAAAAAGCTCCCCAGCTTCAACAATGCAACAGCTGGAGATGTTCAGTAGTTGTCTTTCTCCAAAAGACAAAATCCAAAGTAAAACAAGAACAAGAGATATTTAATTTTTTTAAAACCAAATTGCTTATTATGTAAGTAAAGAAAACAGATCATCATAACCAGACTTGAAATGATCACAAATCTTGTTTCATTAACGGCAGAGGCAATGACTTTTCTGCGAGGCAGTTAAATGTCTCTCTGTTTAGCAAAACAAGAAAGGCAGCAAGTTAAATTAGTATCTCTTGCTTCAGAAAGCATCAAAGAACAATTTTTTATAGCACATGTTAAAGACATAATTTGTTTGTGTAGTATAATATATTATTATATTCTATTAAATGTACTTTCCAAATATATGTCCTCCTTCTGTGCCTGTACTTCTATGAGATTTACACTAATTTATACACCTCCAGAATCATAAAATGCTGCTATTCTTACTTCAAAGACTTTTCTTGAGAATGAGCTGGAGATTTTCATCAAGCATTTCACATCACCTAGATGTTATTGCTTTTAAGTGTCTTCAGAACACTACAGAAATCTCTCTCCAAGCTTTTATTTGGTTGAAACAAGCACCTGCAAGATATACGCAGAATTATTTTCCTAGGAGACAGGCTTATCATGGCTTCAGCCAGAGGGAATCTGTGTTTTATCTCACCTGATGCAATACCCCATGTTAGTCTTAATTCACACTTCACTTCTGGTAACCTCTAGGGCACCTTTAATGACTACTGGAAATCTTCTCTAGCAGGCTGTACATTCTAGGAAGAAATCCTTTGAATGAAGTCGATGGTTTCTGGCTTCTGGAAAGGTTTTACTCCTTTGTTTCCAGCTGCTACGTACGTGGAACATTCCCGAGTGCTTCTGACTATAAAGTGGCTGTAGAAATGCAATTCCACTACAGGAGTACAGCCACAAAACCAACCCAAAATCTCAATATTTTGCATTCTCTGCTGTCTTATTTGCCTTGCCTGCCACCCCTTACCACTTGGCTCATTAGACATGTACTTGCATGGTGAGTAAAAACCTGTACCTGATGTAAGACACCAGAGAATCAGTCTCAGCAGCGAGAAAACAGGGTTCCTGACCAGATGAATGTCTTGCGAGAGGTCACATGCTGCCAATGCTTCACAGGCAGGTGTTAACACCCTTCCAGGAGCCACCAGCCAAAGGCATTTTCCCAAGTTTCCGTCAGGGGCAAGAGTCTCTCCTCCATTTGCAGCACTGGACAAGTATGTCTGAAGAGTCTTGAATTTCATCCACATGGGAAGAAGAGCATGTACTTCTTAAATAATAACGGCATCTTTGCAACATTATAACTTAAACATTTCTAAACTCTCATGCCTCTGTGGTGCTGCCTCAATTTTTCAGGTGAAGGAATAGCGAAGCAAGAATCCATCGTCTCTTCTGCATCATGGTAGATCAATGCCAGAAATTGTCAGCTGTTCTGACTCCCTGAGCTGAGACCATGCTTTGTTAGCCTTTTAGACCAAAAAGCTGATGTTAAGTGAGAAAGAAGGAGAGTCAGAGCTGTGTTACTATCGATTGGCTCTTGGGGTCTTCCCAGAGCAGAGCACAGGCCATTCCATGGCATCGGGGTCGAGAAAGCCACAGTGCCTATAGCACAGCAGTACCTGCCTGGTCTAGCCAGCAGGCACCAGGGTGCAGTTTATACGTGTTTTTGCTACTCTCCAAAATGTTTTCTCAGTGTGCTTCTCATCTTTATAACTGAAGGTTCATGGAAGCAATTCCAAAATGGAATCTTAGAATTAAAAATAAATAAAAAACCACACAACAAAAACAACAACAACAAAACCAAACCAAGAAAACACAGAGCTTCTGGGAAGGGTGAAGGGAGATCAAAAATGCTGCCTTTGTACATAGAGACTCCATATGGAATTTTTCTCCTATGATTAATTTTATGAAGCTGTACTGGTAAATCAGGGAAGATATTAGAAATTAATAGAGGAAACAATTGTCATATTTGGGGAAAGTGAGAGAACTTTTCCTTTGGAGACTTCAATTTTTTAAAAAAATAAGAGATATTGGTAAGTTCAGAAGATTTCTATATCTCTGTTCTGCATTGTTAAAAAACCAGCCCTCTTATGACCAGGAAATAGAAGTCAGAATTGTTTAATTTTCAAATTTGCTACAGAAGTTAGAAGAAAATAAGGAATGTTTTTCTTCTTTGATGAGCCATTATCTAGTACTGGTGTAATTCTGAAAATGCAAATTCTCCATCAGAAACTCAGTTATTGCACCTCTTTGCTCTGAAATGTCTGCATTTTAAAAATGTACCCATTGGCACTTGTATCTTTTTTGCAAGTGTGACACAGATTCATGTCTTGGAATACTCACAGTAGTGTTCTTCCTAATTTCCAGAATATGGAATTTTAGGAATCCCATTTTTCAGAGGACAGTTTGACTTTCATTGAGCTCCCCAATGCATGTCACAAACTTGGAATTTGAATTATCCCTCTGGAGAGAACTTGAACTTGCCATAGCATATGAACACAAGACACTACACAATTAATTCCTCTCTCTTTTATTGTTTTAATTTATTTATGCATATTTTTTCCTGGATTTTTGATTGCTATTTAATTTTTTGTTGTTGTTTAATAAAAATCTTATCCTCTTTTTTTCCTAGGTAATGATGGAGGAATATAAGAGTCATTGGATTAGACTTGTATAAACCTGTGTCATTCTAGCACAGGCAGAAATAAAAGAAATGTTTTCCATATAAGGGCCACATTGTAAGCCTGGGACCGGGAAAATAAACTGTACAGGAACCAAGATTTCTGAAGTTACAGCACCAAAAAAAAACAAAATTTCACTGACAAGAAATTTGTAGAGCAGCTAGCTAAGGATGCTGGGATTACCACATTCTAGATTTTCTCTCTTACTTTTGGAACTGTCTACTTACTACGCAGTGTTCAATTTTGATAAAGAAGTATTTACTCCACACTCTGAGCTGAATCAGTGGCGGCTACTTCTAGGACACGTCACTTCAAACTGTCCTTAAAGCAGAGGTTACTGAACAGCTCGTGGTCTCCTTATAGTCTCAAGTATTGCTGCAGACCTGCCTCTGTAACTCAGAGGTATGGTATATACTTTCAAGGTGATATTAATACCAGTGCTACTAGAAACCGCAAGAAATTATTGTGGTTTGCAGTTTCATTCCAAGCTCTCAACTCAATCCAGATGTTTGTTTCAGGTTTGCACATTTTTTCAGGAAATCTGGACAAAGTTCTTCAAAAATTAAGTTACTTCTTTGTTTGTTGTAATAAAAAAAAAATAAAATAAAACCCAAACAAATAAAAATAAGCACCACAAACAACCATAAAAAACAAATCCCAAACTACAGAATTTACAAAAGCGGGAAAAAAACCTGATCACCTTCATAGATACAAATTTATCTCTCTCCCTCCTCTTTCAATGCCTTTCTTTACTTAGGAAGAGCCCTTGAATATGCTGTGAATGAATTCAACAAAAGGACAATGCCATCTCTGTCTTTCTTTTGAGTAACCAGTCAGAATGAGCAGTTTCAAGTACCTCGCTATTAGGCATTGTTTCAATCTCCAAAATCTATTTCTTCCTCTTTTATGTGCCCTGTGAAGTCATTAGACCTGGGAAAGACTTTGAAGGAGTGACATGATTTAGATTTGTAATTCCATTTCTGATCTTTTCACTGCTCTTCTTAGGTCATGTTAGGTGTTCTTGCTCCATACTGAACAGTTTTCAGCCAGAGAAACCCTAAATAATTTTCATAGATATTGCTTTTAGGACATGGTCTTTCCTTTTGTTGCATATTTTTGTTCCTAACTGGAAAATTCAAATTTTATCCTATTAAAACAGGTTGGATAATTTTTGTAATTGAGTTCAGCATCAGGTTTTCCATGACATGGAATTCTGATTAATAGCTGTCCAAGCCACCCAAATATCGTTTAAAATAGCTTCAATATAACTTTCCTTGGCACTTTTGAAATTAACATGATATTTCAAGATTTATAACAAATAAGCATCAGCAAATGAAAGATTTAATCTGTAGCTATTCAAAATATTTATTTCTAATAGCTATTGTCCAACAGCCTACTTAGTCTTTAACAGACTGCAGTCATTTATCATCCTTTTGTGGCAGCAGCCCATTATCTTGCTATTTCCTAAATGGAAAATAGTGGTTTTATTGAATATTTTATTTTGTATCATTACTATGTCTCTATTAAATACTGGTCCTGTATCATTGCTTCCATTTCTCTTGTTCATGATACAGATAAAAAGCTTCTCTTTTCAATGTCCTTTGCTCCACGGTGGTGCCAGCTTGTCACGCCAGCAATGTTTTCATCTTCCCTCTTCAGTGTTTTCTACTACAGAACCTGCAATCTCTGTTCGTTGGCATTTGGGTGGGAGGAAGTGAACATTTACTATTTATTTTGGTTTTAACTTGTTCTCCATTCACTACTGCACCAGAATGAGCTTTTTAACACAAACTTGTCTTATTTCTTGCTTGACTTCTCTATCTATATCTATTTTGTCCATCTAAGCAGCTCCTTTTAAGAATTCTCAGGATCTGCTCACATTTTTTCTATCCACGCTCTTCTTCACAGGATTTTCACTGGTAATGTTCCTCAGCTGGAAAACAGCAGCTGGTTGAAGCATAGGATAACTCCCAGTTGGATCCATCTGGCTAACCGCTGGCCCCAGATGCCAGACCCTGCATCTCAGGGAGGTGAAAAGCTTCACTGCTGATGGATGAACCTTTCCTGTTCCCTCTTTAGCACCATTTGACACATTTTAATGTGTGGAGTTTGTCTTTCTGTCACTGAACTAGATGCTACTACGGTGGAGGGATAGTAATTCATAATCATCTTCCATTTTGCATGATTCCAAAAGATGCTAATGTTAAGCCCTTGTGCCCTAGGTCACACTGGTGTGGGACGGGGAAAGGAGACAAATTTGCTGACAGACAAACCTCTGCAGAGGTACAAAACATATCCGTTACAGCTCCCTAGAGCTGTAGGATTTAGGAATTTAGGAATTCCATTGAGAATTAATTTATTTTCAGTCTCAGTCTCTTAGTTTTTAGCTGTAAATTCTCTTCTTCCTGCAGAGATCAGACACCAAAAAAAAGTTTGTTTTCTCAGAAATTCAATTTTCCATTAATTCATCAGAAGATTGTGGAATATGCTCAGTCTACACCACAGGCACAGCATGTTTCACTTAAATGTGAATAATTACGTTAACTAAAGGAATTAAGGATGCAGTGCAGTACTACTCTACAAAGTTTTACCAAGAGGCTGTGATTCTCCCACCCTGCCATGGATCTGCAGTGGCAGATGGAGAGGAAAGGATCTAAATGAACACAATATCTTTGCAAGCAAGATGTATTAGTGCCTGCAGTGTGTTAGGAGTTGTACTTGTTCATGTATAGGCAAAACAAAGACCAGGCAATTTAGTTCCTATCTGGAATGGACAAAGAGTCTGCTAAGTGATATTTGGGATTATCCTGCACAGAGATTTCAGCACAATTTTATACAGAGTTATCACAACTCTGGAGCTCCTGGCAGGAGCAAACACACAGGTTCGTCTGCATAACATTACAAACCAGTAGGTCTGGGTAGGTCAAATGACTGGGTGGGGGTAATTCTGTCCAGCATTTTTATGTGATCTCATAGCACATACTCATACTGTGCAAAATTTACTTTGTGATATAGTAAAGTCTAAACACTTCAAACATTTTTACATTTAGTTTCCTGAGGCTTGTCAGAGCCCTGTCCCATTATATTGAGTAGCATGTTTAATTTTATCAGTCTATCAGTTGAATTCTAAAGTAAATAATATTTGAACAAGATGAAGAACATAAAGTTGCAAAATAAAAAGCTTTTTGAAAAACACCCTATTACTCTGTTCAAACACCCCAGCATTAGAGCGCTTGGAAACCTCTTAGAGCTAAGTGTGCATTTTTAAATAACATAAGTTGTTCAGGCTGCAGTTACTGAATTCCAGCTTGACACTGAGCACTTAAAGAGTTTAGAGAACCCAGACTCTTTTATCAGCTTGCAGACAAGGGCACTAAATGTCATGTGGGCTTCCTTTTGGCTTGCAGCCACAAGCTGCGCACAGTATTTAATGTAGTCTCTAGTTCTTAAAGTATTAGAAAAACCTGAAAACAAAGTGCCTGCCAATAGTGAAATTGGTGGGTTTTTTTTACATTCTACAGTATGCATTTCAGGTTTGGTATGCCTCAAAACTTCCCTAAAAGCAGAGGTGGGGGGGTTACCTGGAACTTCTTCTCAAGACAGAGAAAATCCTCAATCAGAGTCCTGGAATCATGTGTTCAAATTTTCCATCCCTACATTTTGTATGTTGATTATATAACCCACTTCGTTATGGTTTTTTTGTCTCACTCTTTACCAGAAAATAAGATATGGATCATGTACATTGCACTACTGATTGTGACATTTCTTTTGTTCGTAGTAAAATACTTAAATTAAGGAGCTAAATTCACCATAACTTAATGCTTATACACAGAAAAAAAATAGTGAGGAAAGATAATAAAATCTTTAAATCTGTTCAATATACTCTTTTTTAAGAATTAATTTTTTTACATCATCTGATGTATAATATTTTCGAAAGAAAAACGTTACTTTGAAAAGCTATCAAACATCAGTAAGTATTTATAGAGAGGTTGGCATAAAAAAGATACAAACAGATAATAGTTTACATTGAAAGAAATGAGTCCAGTTTAATCTCAGTAGTAATAGAATGAAGCAGTAGGAAAGAAAGGTCTGAGATATCCTCTAAATTAGAAGTTCCAAGACGAGATGAAAGCATGCTATTCTTAATAGGACTTTAACCATGAACAGTCCTCACAAATGCTGATATTTCCAAAAGATTTGTGAAGGTAATATTCCAGTTTGCTTCCAAGAACCTGTGGTATTTCCATCCCATTTTGAGCATAGTGTTGTCAGATATAACCCATAATTTCTGCTCTGTGTTACCCCAGACTAGTATCTCTTCCACCCACCTGCTTCACAGCATCCAGACCCATTCAACCACAGGATGACCCCTGCTCTTTAGTAATCTAGGTAAACTCTCATTTCTAGTCATTATCTCCAATCCTCCTTTTGATCTCTTTTCAGCAACATGTGACCTTTGCCTTTATGAAGATATTCACTCACTTCTAACCAAAGGGAGCAGAGACGAGGAAAAATATCTCGATAAAAAGGATGTGTAAATTGGTGGGAAGATGGTGGGTGTGATTTTGAGGCAGTTTCCCACACTCCAGCCTACAAAGCTACTGCTGTGTTGGGGTTGACCACAAGGAAAAGGTGGCATTCCCAAGTAAACTTCCTATGCGTGGCTGTAATATGCACCTCAGGTGACCAACATGTTGCAAGATGTGGAGGGACATCCTTGAGGAACTGGAGAATACGCCTCAGGTCTCTTCTCTGGCTGGAATTTGGATCCTGAATACTGAGGTGAGAGCACCTGCTATGTACAGATAATCATGAAATTATTCAGCATCCCGTATTTTTCATGTTGCCAGCCATACCACAGCCCAATGCTAAGACACTGCCTTAGGAACCAAAGTGGCAACAGCATGGACCCTATATCTCTCTCTGGGTCCGTGGTCTGATATCAGTGGCATCAGTGACATTTCTAAGCCTTTGTTCAGCTGTGACAAAGCCTCTCGCCAGGCTTTAGCCTCACTTTTATGTATCCCAAGGCATGTCAGCACCTCCAGATTTAGGGAGTGTTTCCTTGAGAATCTGGAGGACTCAGAGCAAGTTGCCTGAGCTGTAGCCCCGTGTTGCCTCCCAGTCTGGTTATGAGCTTGTTGCTGTGTTCGGGCACCATGTGGCTCGGCACTCCCCAGCCCCAGCGGACCATCCATTGAGGCATTCCCTGCAGATGGCACTCCTCTCATCCAACTGCAGGCACACAAGCTAGCTATTGAGAGTAGAATAAAATAACATCAAATACAGTGAAGTACACTGGGAAGACAGTTCCTGGGCTAACTCATCATGTCCCAAAAGAGGGTTCTTCCAGGATCTTTGGGTGCTAAAATCCAGATGCAGCAGTACAGACCGAGCATTGTGTTTTAGCTCAGTCCGAGGGTGAACATCTAGCCATCAGCTGTGTCTTATGCAAGAAAGTGAGTAATTGTCTGCATTTACAAAACAGGGAAATTTGTAGGAAAATTGCATGTTCTGAAACTGATTTTGTTGAAAATCTGTATTTCCTTTCCACATATGGGTTTCTTACTTTCTTTTATGCATTTTGACATTATGTACACAAAAGGGCTTTAATTCAATTACTTCTCTCAGTATTAAATTATTCTGACATTGTTTATTCCATTACTTCTTCTACAAATTTGAGGAGGGCTGAACACTGGTTTTAATTCTGTCTGTCAGTTCCTGAGTCATTGCCATTGCAATGTACATCATTTGAAGTGGGAAATATTAGCAAAAGCTGGAAATTGCTCAAGGACATACTACTGGATGCACCCAGACTGAAAATCCAGAGAGAGAAGGGGAAAAAACAGTTATTCTGGCCACATAAACCACCTGGTTAGAAGGATATCTGAACAGAACAACAGAAGTGAAACATTTGTGTTTGAATATGAGGAAAGTTGATAACAAGAGATGAGGTGCAAATTGAAATTGGAGCCAACTGATAAAACAGAAAAAAGGTAAAGAAATTAATGAAAATTCAGTCTGCAGTGGCATTAATAATTCAGTATATAAAATGTGTGAGGAAGAAAAGGAACTCAAACAAAGTCTCTGTAGATATTTAATAGAAGCTTTGGCCTTCAGAACAAAGTGGAAGAACTGATTCAACTTGTAGGACATACATGCACTGCAAAGCTAATCATCTTTCATGAAGGAGAATTCAAGCCAGAATCTACTAAAATTAAATCTTCTTAAATCAAAAGGACCAAATATCTTACCCCAGAGGGTCCTGAAGACTGGGGAATTGCTGAAATTAATACTTTAGCAATAAACACATTGGCATTTCCCCTGGCTTCAATACATTCTTATTTTTCCAAGGCTGAAAAAGGAGGAGAGGATCTACCCAGGAACTGCTACACTGCTTCTCTATCCAACCAAAATAATGGAACATATTCTCTCCAAACAAACAACAAAAAAAAAGATTATGAGAGTAATACAGAACCAGCACAGGCGTGTAGGGTTTCAAGGAGCACAGATCTTGTCAAACAAACCATTTCTGTTTTGGAGAAGACGACATTTCTTGTTGATAAAGGCAACCTGTTGACTGGTGCAGTTTATTTGAACTTCTCCAAAGTGTTTGGTTTGGTACTACACTAAATTTTAACTCAAATATTTATATAGAAATAAACAGACACGCCCAAGATTAAAAATCTGGCTCCCTTACCATCTCCGCTGTGTCAGTATTTTTAGCAATGCAAAGGTGTGGGGAGCAGGACCGAAGTGTTGCAGGCGTTGACAAGGCAGTGACAAAGGAGATCTACAGCAGGTCGGTGTGGACACTTAAGGAATGAAGAAGCTTTTCAAGGCAAAAATACCTAACAGTGGGGAGACAATTTAATGCCGCTCACAGATATCATAGGAAAGCCAAGACTTCTTTGCTCTTGTCGCTATTTAAGAAGCAGTGACTGCCAATAAAGAATAAGGCTAGACTGGATCAGACTAGATGGGGCTTTGAGAAGGCTGGTCTAGTGGAAAGTGTTCCTGCCCATGGCAGGAGAGTTGGAACTGAAGGATCCTTAAGGTCCCTTTCAACTCAAACCATTCTGTGATTCTGTGATTTCATGTCGGGTTTGAAAACTCTAACTCAAAGTCAACATAACATATATATTCCATACAGTCTAAAAAAAAATCACTTTTTTTTAATTGGCATTTTTACTTATTTAAATATTGTGAATGTAGTATCCTAATCTTGTGAATTACCAGAGACCTAAGAAAGATATATAAACAATTGACTTTACAAAGACATGCTTGTACATATACAGGAATAGTGAAATCTTTGTCCCTTTCATATTTAAATATGGTACATTATTATCACAGGTTAGCCTGATGCACTTAAGACTGCATTTTTGCATCCATTTCTACCTGTTTTACATCAAATAGTTACAATGTATATTTATAGATACTAAAACCTTACAGTTAAATTTGAACTAGTCACGGAAACATCGTATACACATTTTCACAGTTCAATTCTGTTCCTATAAAAAAATGAGAAAGAAAAGGCATGCGAACATAACTGAATCACATATCAACACATGAAACAGAATACATTACGTGGTATAATTTCCATGATTCTGCATTTTAAGGAGCAGTTGGCCTACACAGCAGACTTTGCATTTGCAAACCCAGTGGGATAAGAATAATTTCCTATTTCCTCGTACTATTGTGTTCAATTTTTTAATTCCTACAGCAACCTATAGCATATTCAAGGACAGATTAAGTCTGAACTTCTAATGCAAGGAGAACATTTTTATATACCACAGAGGAGCAAATAAAAAGCTCACTACTTTTCTGCTTGTCAGTCACTTCTAATGGTCAAAAACAGGTGGAGTGCAACAAAGGTAAGCTGAGGCAGATTTCGGCTTTTGTCAGAGAGATGCAGACAGGTAATACATGCAGAGTACAACTAGCACATAACCCTACAGTCTAAATCAGAAATGTTTTTAGTTAAAAAAAT
This sequence comes from Pipra filicauda, assembly GCF_003945595.2. Classification (NCBI taxonomy): domain Eukaryota; kingdom Metazoa; phylum Chordata; class Aves; order Passeriformes; family Pipridae; genus Pipra; species Pipra filicauda. Next base: position 3,922,695 of record NW_024104310.1, read on the forward strand.
CGATAATATACAAAGGAAGTAAATTTGAGAATTTGAAGAATGTGGGAGTAAAAGGGTGCCTTTTGCCATGAAGAAAGGTGGGAAAACTTTCTGAAAGATAATTTCATGGCTGTTCAGTACACACTATTGAAGCACAATCTTTAATATACTTTTTCATATTGGTAAAAGAAGCCAGTTCCATCACACTACTGTTCAGATATTTCTGGAGCAAAATATTTATCTATGTAACCTTCAGGAAAGTAAAATAAAGCAGTGCTAGAACCAAACAGCCACAGTGCATGTGCTTGAGGTCACTGCCATGTGCTCAAATAGCATCACACTACTGTCACACCCCATTCCTGGGAATCTGTAGAGCTATAGATTTGGCAGCCTGGATAATAAATAGGCCAATACACCTGCCTGATCAACAAAGTAAAAGGAAAAAAAAAGTTGCTTAATTAGGCAGTTCAGGTCCTCTATGATTTTCTGTTTAAGCATTTGATAGATTTCTACTTTCTTGTTTTAGATTTCACAGACACTTGCAGTAGACCAGAAAATTTGAAATGAAGCTGTAACCAAGATTCAGTAGTGACTCTGCATGGATGACCAATGACACTACTAATGATGAATGCAGCAGTAGCTGAGGGCTGAGTATGGTCCATGACAGGACATGCTCCTTAATGGATGCTGCTCCAGGCTGGGCTGCCTCGCAGCATCCCCCCATCCATCCATCTGTCCATCTGGTCCCCAAGTGAGCAATGTCTGTTCAGAGACAGGTCTCAATCACTCACTCTGTACAAAAGAGAGACAGCTGCCCTGGCAGGAAACAGTGAGTCCAGCTTCTGGTCTGCTGCTGCCCACTGTACCATCAGAGGTCACAGATCTTGATCATAAACCAGCATGAGTCTAAAGTTCCACTGACTTGAACAGGCCATGATTTTGCACACATAATTTTAAGTCTAACATGCAGATAGTATTTCCCCTTCTTTATTTATCTTCAATAACATTTAAAATGCGTTTATCCTGGCTATGTAGGTCAAAGAAGATTTGTTTTATTTCCCAGAGCTTAATAAAAAACTATTAAATGCTAAATCGAGTATTAAAAACTTATTTCTCAGCCAGATTTCACAGATGTATGGCATTTAATAACTTAAGGACTCCATTTCCTCTTATTGAATTTCTATTTTCTTTAATTGTGGGACTTAATTAACAAAAGCACAATAAAAGTGAAATGGTAACCATTATTTAGGCAGCATTAGCAAACTAGTCACCCTGAAGTGGCATTTAAACTGCTTTGCTTTCTCACTGTGAAGCAAGAAACAATTGTTAACAGGGCAGCTGTAACTTCATGGAAAATTTAATTTTTTTACTGTATCTTTTGGTATCACTTGGTTGTTTTCAGTATTAGTTTGGAAGATATTCTGGAAGGTTAACCTTAAGGAGCCGGGATATCACATATTTCTGACTTTACAGTCTGTGATGCAGAGCTGTGCAGTTTAAATTTAGATCATCCTGAAAGATAACTGTTCCTTTGGGCTCAGTTTTCACATTAGTTTTCAAACAGCTTATTTAATTAGTCTTTTTGTTATGTTCTGCCATGGTGAGTGACCTTAGCTAATAATCAGTCATTTTTTAACTCATTTACTACCCCATTTAATTAACTTTTTGTAAAACTGCACTTGGAGTTATTGAACATGCCCCAGCAAACAAGTTTTCCTGCAAAGTAGATAAAGGAATATGGAATAAGCCCTATTGCCATACTAGGGCAAAAAGTTGAAGAGCAGTTTATCTGTCAAATTAAAGTTCAAAGCCCAATGTGTTAATACATAGTGTTTAGAGAAATAGTGTGAGCTAGTCTTGGGTGGAACAAACACCAAGTTACTCCATTGATGTTTGCTTTGTTTGATCTAAGTTTTAATCTAAATGGGAAAGTTTTGCCTTTCTTCTGTGATGTGCGGTTGGTGCGACCTCATCCCTGGAGGGGCAGAGTGAGTAATTGCCATCCAATGCCCAGAACATGTTTATTTTACAATAAAAATACAACAAGTTTGATAGAAGAAAACCATTCCCCCACCACCACTGCCAAACCGGCTGGGAGGATCCTCCGCAATTATTCTCTGCTCTCCCGAACCAGGCAGTGCGGCTTTTTCTCTCTTAATTCAGCTCAGCACTCAGCTTTGATTTCGGAAATCCTATCATCATCGTGGCTTGTAAAGAGAGCACAAAAGTGAGCAAAGCCTGCTTTGAATTAGAGAATTACAGAGAAATGCTGCTAGTTAAGAACAATGAGAGCTTGTGATCTTTTTATCTTAGGCAGCTACATCCCCAGCAATAGCAAAAGTATGTCCAGAGAGTGGGAACAAAGGTGGTTTAACTTTCTGAAGTCATTACCCTGCCATGGAGCTGAGTCCATCCTGCCGGGCAGGTCTGGCAGTCAGAGCTGACTGCAGCTCGTGTGGATTGCGAGTGAGCTCCTTTCTCTGTTCAGAATGGAAAAAATCTCCACTGATCCTACCTGCAGGATAGTTTGTACCTGCAAGATACCACAAATACTGGAGGTAGAGGCCAAAAATCTGTCTGATTGCCTGGATTCGTGACAGGGTGCCAAGGACAGACAACGAAATCCTGTACCCAACTGCATCCTGACATCCTAGGAATGGCCTGATGGTGAAAGCCATGATGGGCTGTGTGGCCGCAGCTTCCCAGGGCTGATGGATGGGGATCAAGAGGCAGCAAATAAGTCTAACTTGAAGAGAAGGTGAAGCAAGAGATGGCAAGCAGCATGCATATACAGTCATCTCTTTCGCTCTTTTCTCCCCTGTCTCCTGTACGTAGCTACTTTAGGAGTTTTTTACTTTATGTGACTTCCAGGGAACTCTTCAAAGAAAAAAGATTATGAGAAACTTCAGTGAGTAAAATGTTCCTCACAAAGCTGGAACATTTGGTTGCTCATCCCTGCTTGCCTTCCAGTCCCAAAGTGTGAACACACAGCAAGAGGGGAGATACGATCATGGGACTCGGAAACTCGCTTCATTCTTGAACAGTTTCACATCAAAAATAGCACCTCATAGCACCTCCCATAATGTCAGTCCAGTGTCAAAGAGTGCATGGACTTGGACTGTACAAGTGTCCAAAATGTTACTACAATCAAAATGAGCCTGCATTTTTTATGAAGATAATATACTGACTACTGCAGCAAAATAAAAAAGCACCTCATATCTAGTGAGTTTTTTCATCCTCTTACAGTTATAAAATGCGTAAAGTATAAAAAGATCCTAAAGCATGATTTTTCCTTTCTATTTCACAATTACTACCAAACAAAATCAGGAAATTATTTTCAGAGAGATTTATATTGTAGGATTAAAATGATGTATTAAAAATTACATTTAGGAATCCTCTGAGGGTACCTATTGTGACCTACACAGAAATTCTGTGGGCCAGTATGGATCTGTAAATGGTAAATCACTAGACTAACCCAATTATCTATTTTTTTTATAGTTAATACAGAGGAGAGTCAGAAGGCATAATTGTAGATACATTTCTATAAACGTATTGTAAATGTCACATGTTACATTAGGGACCCACTTCTCTAAATGAATGAAACAGGAGTGAAATCACATGTTGAAGTCAGATTTCAGAAAAAAAAAAGATCATGCTTTCATGAAAAGAAAATCTAGACTTCACAACATGCAAAGTGCATTCGACATCTCTTTCACAGTTTCCTTGCTGTTGAGTAGGGCTGAGGAGCTGGTCCTTATGAAGTGATTGGGTTCAAACGTGGGCCTGGTGCCTTTTCATTCACTGCAGTGGAATCGCCCTTCCACTTACGCAGTGATTAACCCAATGATTTTGACTTTGTTTCTCAGCTAAATGATTTCTTATATACCAAGTGTGAATTCTGCTGCCTATTGTGTCCCAAAAAACTTAGTTTTCCACCTGTTACAAGGCTGTTTCCCATTCAGAAAGCAACGCTAATCTCTAAATCTGAAGAGAGCAAACTAAAAGACTCCTACAGAAAGAAAAGTGGCCCTACAAAACATTTATTAAGTCTATAATCAAATTAAGCCCTAACAAATGCTTCACAGACGCTTGAAATCTTGCATGAATCTGATTTTTTTCCAAGCTAGACTAAGAAAAGAAACTTGACTATTCAGATAAAACATTTACACAATACTGGTTTTTAAAGCTCAGCCTTTTTCTATACAAAGAAATACTAAAACCCGTCATCATTCAATTGCAGTGGCGCTCTCCCTAACTGATGACTGCTCTTGTTGCTGAAACTAACAATAACCATTTGCTCATCAAAGGCCACTCAGCCCATCTGCTTCCAGACATTATTTCCAGCTAAAAATTAATCCTTGGAAAATAGGAAATTCATACGTGTGCAGTACAGAGACAAATACGTGTGTATCTGTGGGCTGTGCTCTGTGTAAGTATATGTGTATAAAGCAATAAATACGTATTTACTGACATGGCATCTGGCTTCAGCCCAGGCAGGACCAAGACATTACAAATGTTGGGTGGCATCTGGGCCACTAGTAGAATGGCTTCTGGAGGCAACCCTGCTCTCCACGGAAACTCATGCTAATTCAATTTCTATAGAGCTAATTAGGAATGGAAATGGCCTCACTCCGTTTTGGGAGGTTGGCAAGAAACTTTAACGTTCATCCCAGGACAGTGCAATTCATTCACCAGAGTTACTGTCATGGACCAAAATCTTCTTCACCCCTGGAAAATCTGCATCTCAGTGCAACTGCTCACACAGTTCCCTGAGGAGCACCAGTAGCTCTCATCCCAAAGCAGAGGCTAGAACAGTCCTGACCTTGGGGCAACCCTATATCCCGGGCACCAAAGGTACTCAGTACCATCTCCTGCATGCTCCTCAAACATCAGCACAACGATGGTGGCTCAGGTTATGTCCAAAAAAACACCAAAGAGCACTGTGTTGCCATCTCTCATTTAACATCTTAGACCCAAGAGTGCACCTGTATGCTGTGTCTGCAAATCCCACAAACTTCCCTTAGGTAACATGAAGTACTTCTAGCAAAGGCCCCAAACAGCTACTGTCTCAGACACAGGGATGCCATTTGCCACACACTGAATATACAGGTTAGAGGATCATCTGGACAGTCATAACTGCAGACCTACACAACAGTTCCACACAGGATCTGTCTCATCTGCACTGCGAAGAGGGTTGTACTTCATCATAGGCTAACAGGCAAAGTCAATCAAACTGTCCAGCTTCACTGCCCAGACCACATTTTGGCCTCTTCTAAAGGCTCCAAACTGAACATGAGCTTGGGTTCAAAAAATCGAAGAATGAGACAGATTAATGCATGCACATAGGCTTGCATTTAAGCTATAACACCAATGTCTCCAGCTATGTTCTCAAGCCCAGCTATGTCAGCAGGTAATCTGAAGAAGAACAGCAGATGAAAACAAGCAGAGCATCAGCACTAGTCACAGGTATTGTCCTACCTGTGACCACAGACATGCCTTCATAGATCAAATTGCCGTCATGCTGAGCTGGACAAATTAAGGTTTTATGCAGTCTTAGCTGAACTTTGGATCAAATTATATTTCTGTGTGATAAGTGCTTGAGATCCCTAGGCAGTTGCCTAGAAGTTGCCTCAATGGACAAGCCACCTTAGATAACTAAGGGATGTCAAATACCACTTACCATTGTCAGGAAGTCATATATTTTGCACCTACAAGCCTTCTCAGCGTCTAGCTGAGTCTGCAGCCATCAGTGATTTCAAGTCATATCTCAGAGACATGGTCTCCATAGCCCTTTAGGACTTGGTTAGTCCTGAGTACAGGCTTTTGGAGCGTTGATTCTTATGGGAAAGTTCCACCCAAAGGTCCATTTCACCCCTCAGTTTAGTCTTCAGGAATTCTTCCATACACAAATACAGTCCTTTTTTTCAGTACTGGCTAAGGTAACTCAATACACCATGCATCGGTTTCCAGCTTAAAGCGTGCACTCGAACTGTTACTTTGTACAAGGTGACACTTTTTTACTTCATGGTACCAATAACTAAACTTCTATTGGATGTTATGGAAAGTTTTGCCATGACATGGCTTATGTATTCATCGTGTACTGTTCAACACATTTCTATTAGACCAGTTTAAAAAAAAGTGCTAGATTTTTTTATAGGTGCAATTGTCTTTGAATAAAAAAAAGGTAAAGGGAAGAAGAAATAGAAATCAATGAAGCAAACCCTCAATCATAGAATCATAAAATGGTTTGGTTTGGAAGGGACCTTAAAGATTATCTGGTTCCAACCCTCCTGTCATGGGCAGAGACCCCTTCCACTAGACCAGGTTACTAATGACCTTGAACACTCCCGGGGATGGGGCATCCCTGACTTCTCTGGGCAACATGTTCCAGTGTCTCACCACCCTCACAATAAAGAATTTCTTCCTAATATCTAATCTAAACCCACTCTCTTTCAGTTTGAAGCCATTCCACCTTGTCCTGTTCTTGTAAAAAGTTTCTCTCCACCTTTCTTGTAGGCTCCCTTCAGGTACTCAAAGGCCACAATCAGGTCACCCCAAAGCCTTCTATTCTTCGATTCCCAGAGTAAAGTTCTGGGCTAAGTAGAGGCAAGGGGAAATGCTGAAGAACCATCTTTATAAACCAGGGATTGTTATGAATTTCTAGTAAAGTCAGAGTGGTATTTGTGAGATCATTTCCAAGGGCAAAGGAAGAAGGACAACTTTTTCAAAGCCCATAAAGACTCACAACTGCAGAAATGCTCAATCTTTTAGCTGCCTTGCTACTTGACCCCATCCCCCCGAGGCACTGCTAAGTCACTGTCCAGCTTTATGGGCACTCCTTTTTGACCATTTAACTTTCCGAAGCCACTGGAGCCCAAATGCCTAAGAGCTAAGAGACTACTCAAGCTAAACCACAGTAGTCGAATTTTCTAAACACCTATTTAATTAAAGACAGTTCATTGCCAGTTTTAAAGTCTAGAAGGGAGGGCACCCATTTGAAATGTGATGACTGAGGCTCACACCCCTCTGTAATGGCTTCTAGACATCAGTAGCACAGTGCATCCAGTCTGTGAGGTGGAGTCTCCCCTTTACATCCCTCCCTATCCCAGAATGTGGGATAGGATATGGGGCATGTGAGACATGATATGATCTTCTGAAAGGATGCCTTCAGACAGGTGAGGATCCAGGCCTGTAGTGCTGTTGGAGCCCTTATGTAGATCTACATCATCAGATGTTGTTTCTACTCTTTAGCTGGTTTACACTTTGGTTTCTATATTATTTTAAGTCACTGGTGGTGGAAAGTTTGGCTTTGTCACAAAATACTGACCTCAGTATAACAGACACTGTGTGCAAAATATCCTCAGCACCCTAGGAGAGCACCCATGACTAATATAAATCAAATCTCGATCTACCCATCTTCTTAAATACCAAATAAGACTTAGAAAATACTTACTTCAGCATCAGCAGTGGAACTACAGTCACAGATGTCTATAGATTACCTCTCCAGCCATGTCCATAGTAACACAAGCCAATTAGTAGCTGGAAGCTTGCACTTGAATTCTCCAGATGAAGAATGCCGATTTAATTGAACCCAGATGATACCAATAAGGAGAAATCCTCCCTGCTACGGTAGAGACTATTGAAAACTGTACCCCCTAGCAGAGACAGACTGCAGGAGATAAGGAATTCCCTTTGCTTGAACTTGGCCCATTTTCTTCCCTACTGTGATGAAATCCATGGCCAATCAACAGAGATGCAAAGAAATTTCCCTACAGCATAACAGGACTTGGCAATCAAAAAAGTAATATAAATAGTGAATTTCTGACTTCTGGAGGTACCAGGAATGCCAAAGCAGCGATGTCTTTCTCCTTACGTTTTTGTCAGTGCTGAATTACAGTGGAGGAGGTACATGGGGGCACCAAGAAGGGGAGATATTCAGGCACTGCAGCTCTCCAGTTTAGCTCTTAAACACGTTCTGCCCAATAGATCTTCCCAATTTAATTTTCTGGCACAAGTCAGTAGTAGGATGAAATGCCAGAAAACATCTGCTGGACTGTGCGAAGTGGAACAGCTCCATGACAGGTCATAGAGATCCAGGAAATGTCAAAGCAGATAGGGTTCTTTTCCAGAATTAAGGAAGCATGGTACAATACCTTGGGATTAGGCTTCTAGAACCTAAAAATACAGATGTGTCATTCTTATTACACCCTGAAGAGTCTAGAAAAAGTGCAGTGAGGACTCACTTTAGTGTTACAAGTCCTTATATTGAGATTTAAAGTGATGTCTGGCCCCATAAGTGCACCTCATGTTTTGAGATTAGGACTGAGAAAAATAATCCATATCCTGAACACATGAGTAGGCATTTCTTGCTTCCTTATGCAGAAGCCAGAAGGGATTTACAAGGAGGATGGTGTGAATGAGCCTCCAGATATTTTAGAGTGTACTGAAGTAGTGAAGTACACGTCAAGACAGCTACTAGTGGTACTGAAGATACTATGCAGATACTATATTGCCTTTGACAATATAGAGCAACATCTAGGTAATTGTAAAATTGGGATTAGGATTAGTATTATGGAATGTAAACTCTATAAATTAATTATTGCTGCATTTTGCAGAATCTGGGGCAACCCTAAACATTCCTACAGACTGGGGAATGAGATGCTGGAAAGTACTGCCACGGAAAGGGATCTGGGGATCCTGGTTGACAGCAAGTCAAACATGAGTCAGCAGTGCCCTCGGCTAGAGGGAAAGGTGCATTTGATTATCTGATGACCTATCAGGATGAGGAAACCTTTACTGGTCCAGGTATTAATGTAGCTAAAAGTATTAGTATGCATCCTGCAGACACTAAGGGGAAGCAGCTAACAGTAAAGTTGAAAGGCTTAGACTAACTCATAGTTTCCGAACTCCTATGTGGGTGCACTTCAGGCTATGGTTAGGGTTACAGAGGCAAAATTGCCAGGTGGGTTATTTTTATTGCATCCTGCAGGTGGAGAGGCATCATGGAGATGAGTAGTAAATGTTAGTCCAGGAGCTAGTTTCTGACTTCAGGTACAGTTTGACTTCCTGGAGCCAACTCACCTTGACAGCATCTCATGAATTCGATAATAAAATGCCTTAAACCAAGGTCGGGGGTGGTGGTGGTGTGCGTGTTATGGTTTCATTTTAAAACACTACAGCAGGAATAATGTCTGGTACTGCTGTGCCTTCTTCATTCTAGAAAGATGGGGAGAGGATCTGGATAACTAAAAAGCTGTCTAACCCTTACAGTAAATAACAATACAAGGACCAGAGCTCTTGTTCCCATCAAAATTTTCTGTGTTGTGCAGTACTGAAGAATAATACACTTTCTAGCTGCATCTGGTTCTGTGAAACCACGCAGCTCCCTTCAGCTTTACCCCAAATCCCCACCAAAACCCAGCATGAAATGCACTTTAGCAGGAGTTATTTCAGACTGAAAATAAGCTTCTCCACCTTTACTGCCTGTAGCATGCAAGATAGCCCATCACAACCTGGACCCCAAAAGCAGGTGGACTGGGAGGAGGACCTTCCCTGAAATCATCACAGAAGGGCTCAAGGCTGCCAAATACCTCTTCTCACCTCATCCTTCTGAGGTTTCACACAGCAAGAAAAACATGTTTGGCTGTTTCTAGGTCTTCATCCCTACTCCCAACCACAAGTCCCAGATTGGAATGTACAAGGAATCTTCATGTATATAGAGATATGAGGGACAGAGAGACAACCTTCAGTTCATCACCATGTTTTCAATCTCTGCCTGGCCATTACACCACCCCACAGAGAAGGCAATCCCCACCCATAAGCTCAGAAATTACCAAAAGGCCATACCTACCTGAAGTCATGATAAAAGATCTTGACTCTCAAATACAACTCCTCTCCATAAAACCCTCCTAACTCTGCAGAAGGCATCAAGAACAGGTTTTTTTGCTTCTCCAATTCAAACCTTAAACCGGACACTAACTTAGCATTTTCCCTTATTCTTGAGGGAACCTTTTCTTGGAATATAAAAGGTACTGGGTCGTGCACAATAATGTAATGACTTCAACCCTCCAGAGCAGAACTCTTCTTTCCCAAAATCTTGTTGCTACAAAGCAACTTAAGAAAAATATCTGTAAATGTGTTGGGATCTGCACCCAACATCCAAGGCAGTTATATAGACAGGACCATGCCCTGCCTTACCTGAGTGTATCTAACTTCTGTCCTTTCCTGCATTTTTAGGAGCTACGGGATGCAGCAAGGAGAAGCTCTCTACCTGCTTTAGGTAGCCTCTCATCACCCTGATAGCAGTAAATATACTCCAAGACAACCCCAGCCTTGAGCCTCTCTTGCTCTTTGTGCCCTGCATAAAAACACTGTCTAGATGATTTAAATCCTCATATCCTAACTGTAATCCAACCCTTAACATCATAACCTCCCAGGGCACCATGAGCTACATTAGAAGACCTGATTCCCTTTAGTATGAATTTTCTCCCTATCTTTCTGGTCTGTGCAGGATACAGCTAACATAACTTGTTTGGCTCCCTCATTTTCTCTACCTCTAACCTGAAATGTATTGTGAAATGCAATTATATAGCAGGACACAAAGCCTTCAGCCCCCACGGTTTACTGCCTAGGCTTTAGAGTATGTCTCAGTAAAAATGTCTTTAAATGCATAAATGTCTACCATGAGAAATTTACCCCTAAAGTGATATGTAGCCCATGGGGCCATCCCTTTCCTGAAATCAGCTAAGTCAGAGAAGCAAAAGCAGCCAGACTGGTTATTCTTGTCACAACCTGCAGAGCCCAGAAAGGCAGTGAGAGAGCTGCTTTTAGTGGGGCACTCGCACTCACGATTTACAGAAGTGGCTGGTCCCCTAAGTACATTTGAGGTTAAAGGTGTTTAGGAGTCCAGAGCCAAAGGAATTTTGGGACGTCATTACTGCAGCATCCTGAAGTGGCCGTCAGGGAGATGGGATGTAAGAGGGAATGTAGCACATCGAGCAGAGGATCTCTTCCTGTTTGAACTGCTACCCAGGTACATTCCAGGTTAAGGTTAGGGTTAGGTCTAGGGTTTCAAAATCTAAAGCAGACAGACAGGCTCTTCTTGCTGTATCGGGCAGAGCACGGAAAGTCAGTGAGCAGACTGACTTGTTGGTAGGCTAGATCCCTGTCTAATACTTTCAGATATTAGCCTAGTGATCCAGAATACTCTTCATTTCAAGTCATAATTATTGTAATACTTTCTGAGGCTTATAAACTAAAATAATTTTGCTGCTTGGGGAGCTCTATGCCTTTCTCAGCCCCTGACAAAATGACACAGTGCCTTGTAGCATGGCAGGTAGGGCAGGGGTAGAAGTTGGTCCCCTTGTCTTAGAATCATGGAACGGTTTGCATCGGAAGGGACCTTAAAGATCATCTAACTCCAAAGCATGTGCCATAGGCAGGGAACCTTTCACAGGCATGGAACCTTCCACTAGACCAGTTTACTCAGAGTCCCATCCATCCTGGTCTTGAACACCTCCAGGGATGGGAAGTCCACAACCTCTCTGGGCAACCTGTTCCAGTGCCTCACCACCCTCACAGTAAAGAATTTCTTCGCAATATCTAATCCTAACTTATCCTCCTTCAGCTTAAGGTGTTCCTCCTTGTCCTGTCACTACACGCCCTTGAGATAAGTCCCTCTCCAGTTTTCTTATAGGCTACCTTTTTGTGCAGGAAGGTGCTATAAGGTCTCCCTGGAACCTTCTCTCCTCCAGGCTGAACAAACCAAACTCTCCCAGCCTGTCTTCATTGGAGAGGTGCTCCAGTCCTCTGAGTTAATAGGAGTCAAAATTTGATGCTGTCCTTTATTTTAGGGACTGTTTTCTGCATATTTTGTGATGGATATACAAGAGAAAGCCAAGGAATCTAAGGCATGAAGGAACCTTTTAATTGCTGAATGCCTCAGGGACATGAAAGCTGGGAAGAGGCTGGGTGTGTGTGGGCACCAATGCGGAATATTCTCTCTTACTGAAGAACCTTTTTTCCTGTTTATGATTGGAACTTGGATGGAGGCAGGAGCTTGGATAAGCATGTGGAAGTCAGTCACTTGAAAAAAATACCTACTTTTGATGGCCTTTGTGTTACAAGGGTCACAGTCCATAAATGATGAATTGTTTTATCTGTGAGTGTCTTCAGTGGTGCCTCTGATGGCTCTGAACAACCTGTGGAGGAGCAACCATCCCCCTGACACCCAGCCTCACTGCTCCCTTTGGAGCAGGTGGGTGCTGGCAGTGCCTGAGCAGACCATGGAAGCATGGGGGGATGGCACAGGATATGTATCACCAGGTAGCAGCAAATGTCTCTTTACCACAATAACCTAGTAAAGCCTATATACACAATAACCTATATGCACAGAAACCTAGTAAAGGTTTTCTCCCCTCTACCCATGTCTGTAGTTCTCTTAGTCCAACACTGGATGCCCCTCTGGCATTCTGTCCAACGCAAATGACCACTTCTGTGCTCCTCTCACTGCATGTCTGCCTGTGGACTTGATGATATGTGTTAGACATCAATTTCTGATCCTCACAGGTCAGCAGATAACCTCCATAAGTAAACAAGCATCCAATTTAAAGACAGACATGTTTCAACAAGGCAGCTCAATCTGATTCCAAAGGTGAAAGATCAAGTTTATTAACTAAGCCACCCACCTCCCCAGGAATATTACATGAATTAAAACCAGACTTCCTGGTGTTATATATGCAATGGCTGTCAACAGCATAAATTATGCCTGAAGAGGTTTTAGCTGCTTTTCTGAAAAGTATGAAAACTTCTTCTTTTGATTTAAGGGTTGCAAAGCTGGGTTTTTTTAAATTTATGTGGACAACATCCTGTCTTCTACTTACAGACTTGGATACTTGTAGTAAGATGTCCCTTAAGGGCATAAAGCAGATATCCAAAGATTTACAATATTTGTCAATTAAAAGACTTCTTCTGTAGCTTAAATGAGAAACCCTCTCTAAACTGGCCATTCAAACTGAGATAATGTGCTCCAGTTACAGTCATCTCTAAAACCTTCTGGTAGGACAAAAATTTTATTTAAAAAGTAAGACTTAAATTACCAGTTCCTTTATGATCATTAAAGGTATTAGATACAGATAGTTTATGGCACTTCTCATACAAATGCTAAGTGCTAAATGTCAAAATGAACAGCTGATCTTGAATATAATCAGCACTGAAAGTTACTGCAGGGGCTACAAAGGCTGACAGCTCATTTGCAGCACAAAGACGAATTACCATACCATTCATGATAGACAAAGTCTGAACCAATAAGACAGAAATTACCTTCCCTCCATTAGTTGTACTGATTAGTCATGTTTTCACAGTATTTCCTTGAATGGAGATGAGCATTATCGACTTAATTCAGTTCAGGCTGGTGTAAATCAGGACTAATTCCATTTTAATCAGTGACACTAGTCTAATACAAGTAAGTTCTTCATTATGTTTTCTCTGTGATCAAATTACTGCATGTGAGCTTCACCATGTAATAATTTGTTCTAGACTCCCAATCAGTGCTTAGAGTAAAAGGTCATAACAATAACTGTAAAGCCTCCCATGAGAATGAATCTGGTAAGATGCTTACTACAGCGAGTCTCATATATACTTGGCGTGAAGAATGTGTTAAGATGTGTTGAAATCTCTCTGGAGAAATAGCCAACTATCAACGGTAGTTCTCCAATTCTTTCTTGAGGAGTCATGACAAAATAAGAAACCAGCAATCTACATTTATTTAGTTATTTATTTAAAAATAAAATTACTGATCACCCCAACTGCAACTGGATGTATTGACAGTTAGTCAGTGAGTGGATTAATTTTACCTGTGTGCTTTTAAATTATCTAAAACCAAAGCAAAATCCAGGAATTTATTCATTCATTAGGACTACTTGCTATTTCTTGCAAAAACATTCTTCTGTGAAAGTTTTACTCCTTTCTAAAGAGATAAAAGCCAACCTGAGCCATAGAGACCTTCTGAGTGAGGGCATTTTAGAGACACAAATGCAGTACCAGCCTGACCTACCAGGTCTTTATAAAATCATTTTTCCATTAAGTGTTGGGTGATTCTGATCCTTACATATATATATTTCTGTACCTTTTCACTGGAATACTTCTTTGGGCACGTGGGTGAAACATTAGTATTGAGTACCTGGCTGTGCTCAGCAGACTGCTTCCCTTATAGACCATCTCCTCAGCCACTCTCTGTTACATATTCCTGCATCCACTTCAGGGGAAGTTTCAATGTATGGAGTTCTTGTATGATCTTTAATTTTGTTTTGGAAATGAGCCATACACAACAGAAATACACTTGCAGCCTTCTCTCTGGGTGTAGAAGTGTTTTGTTTGCTGGCAGATAATAAAAATGACCCTGAGGTCCCAGTTCTCATCCTTATGGGGAACTTCCTGAAGTTCTGATCATGCAGATTGAGCGACACCACTTGGGACCGCAGTGTGTTAGAGGTGTCCATTGTGCTTGCACATCTATGAGATTCAACAGTAGAGCTTTCCCAAATATCCAGAAGTGTGCGTTTGTACTTTTCAGACACAGCTGCAGGACTCTGTAAGAGCATCAGACCTCCCATTTTGACCTGTGCACACACATGAATGGGAGACATGGAGGCACAAACATTTATCCAAACAAACTTGAGGAGTTTCCAACAAGATCGTGGTTTCTCCTCATGTGGTGCAGAGGGAGAGCTGGCAGCACCAAAACCCACAGCTCCCACTGTCACAGCAGGAACGCGCAAGAGACACTGGGATTACTGGACATTTTCAGTGCTGCCTGAAATGACTGTGAAAGCAAACAAAAGAAAACCGTTGGGAAGCACTAAGCCCGGTGTCCCAGCAGAGCTGACCGGGTTTGCTGGCGTCGTGACAGGGCTCTGTCCCCACCCACACGTCGTGGACTGGCACCACAGCGTCCTCAAGAAGAATATACCCATTTTCTAATGAGAAATTCAGTGATTTATCTGATAAGTGAGCAATTATCTGAAGACAATATCATCATTTGTGGGTAGGAGCCGTCCTCCGTCATGCCAGGGATGTGACCAAACATAGTACATATTTCACTTTGGACTAAGTGTTCCCTTTCATCTAGAATGTGGCTTCCTTTCACAACTCTAGCTAGCTTGCATAAAGCTACCTTTCATCTGATTTCCTAATAAATAAGTCTTTTAATTCCAATGGGGTCAGTTGCTGATGACTAGAATATTTTCTGTAGGAACATGTCAGAGCAGGTACATAATACATCTACTACAAAATATCTTGTTAAAGAATGAACCCTATAGGGGTGTATCACCACAGTGCATCTTGAACACTGTAAATTGGCTCTGAGTGCCCTTTCCTCCCATATCACCTCAGCACAGCATGGCACTGCAGAAGGGAGTTGCAGGGAAATCCCAGATATCTGATTGCTCATTCCCTCTTTTTTTCTTAGAGAATGTTAAAGATGTTTACTTCCTCTAGAGGAAAGGGTAAAGCTCAAATTCCTATAAAAATCTGCTTCAAAACTCTTGAAAGCAGTAATAGTTTCTCCTGCTGGGAAAGCGGTAGCAGCTTTAGAGCCCATTCAGCCGCATCTGCTGGGAACCCCAGCATGCACCCGACCACGAGCTCATCCATCTTCCTGCAAGCCAAGGCAGATCTTTGCCTCCTTCTAGGCTGCAGGTCATCATAGTTCTTTACAGCAGTGTCTGTAGGTGAACAGAGTTTGCAGGCCTTGGGTGAAGAGCAATAGTTGCTTTAAGTTCAGCATGCATGTAAGTGATTTGCAGCACTGTGACAGCTCAGAACTGAGTCACACCTAGTCATCATCCCACAGTTACACTTCTGTTGCCTTTATTACAATGAAGAAGTGGCTTTTATTCCTCTATTTCAAACCATACACGACAAAATCCTTAAAGAATATAATCCAATTCCCCTTGCTTCCAATGCAGATGATTTAGTCTATCACAGAATACAACTATACACAGAGCTGGAATATACATGGCTTTGAAAAAATTTAGTTGTTGCTGCTTAAAAAAAAATCCCTACCATCAGATCTTAATTTCTTCCTGCAGAAAACAAAGAACAGATTTTTCAGTGTTTTGTCTGTTTCCTTGCTGCTATTACCAATGCACTGGCATTAGTTTAGAAAAAGACTGTCCTACTGAGCATGACTATCCTTTTTAAAAAATAATTGCTAGGGGCAACTTACAACAGGCTCAAAGAGGGTAGAGACGGAGATGGGGAAAGAAGGGAATTTCTTTGTTTTGATCCATCGCACTCACAGTCCCTCAAGTCCTCTTTGATTTATCTTCTTAGACTGCTTTAACCATCCTAAACACCCAGAATCACAACCCAATTTCTCCCGTGTCAGCAGTAATACTGAGACTGAATCACAGTTACCAGTTTTCTCTCTACTGCATTTTTATTTTTTTTATTACATGTTGCAATATATCTATGATGCAACTTTATGGTCTATGGCAGAATAATTGTTCAAACTGCCCAGCAGATACTGCCCGCGTGGGCTTTTCCCATAAGTGTTTTCCATATATTGGAACTGTCAACACTGCAGTTTGGAACCCCTTCTGCATCCAGTGTGAATAGTCTGGAAGGCTCTCCAGTCTTAAAAGCTATACTAACCTCATCTTAAATCTGAGATTGTATCATAGCTTAAGGGCAAAATACTACAGAAATACTATTCTTAGTCCCAGATAGGCTATTCAAATCTAGGAAATTGTTATTAAACTTTACAAAACAGACTAAAATGAGAAAGATATACAAAAGCACAGTAAGGCACCTAAATAATCCTTCTTAGAGTAATACTATGTGAGGACTGAACAGTTCTGATTAGCTCTTTTTTTGCAGTCTCTAAATTTTTCAGGCATCTGATTTTTACTTAATCACGTCACTCAAGAACTGCTGCAAGCTTGTCAGTAAGCATAATAAAAGGAGAGAAATGAGGAGGAAAAATACTCCAAGTATCTTCAGGAAGGATTAGGGCTATCCTGGAACAGCACACGCGTGTGATTACTCAATATATACAGTTTATAATCTTATTCTCAGGAAGCTGCTGAGATATATTAGCAGGCGGGAGGGGAAGTACTTCATACTCAAGTGGCTGGATAACATTTTGCAGCTTGCATTGAGGCAGTGCCCAGGGCTGCAATTTATCTGTATCAGGATGACAAGCTTTATTTTTCACTATTGTATCTGTTATGTTTGTGGCAGAGCATCAGTTCCTTATATATTAAGAAATTTACAAATGCAAAAGCAGACAAGGTCCGTGTGCCCAAGATCTTGTAGCTTGAGAAAAGATTAGTTTAGAAAAGCAAACTTTTAAAACTAGTGAGCTGTTGGATTCAATAGTGTTAAGGGCAGTTTGGTTTTTTTCATGTCCTGAAGTCAGCAAAGGTCAGGTTAAAATGGGAAACCTGAAATGTGTCCCTTTCAGTGGAGTTGTGCAGGCACTAAATTGCCTGTCAAAGTATGCCCTAGCGGAAAGAGCAGGGATTCTAGCAGGAACATTGCCCGAATGACTTCATTCCCTGCTCCTCTTCCTTCCATGTCACAGATATAAGGAAAAGTAAGCAAGACAGTGGCTCTACCACTCTTCACATTGCCTATGGGAGAAGGAGTTGCACGAGGCTGCAGCAGAGCTTTGGAAAGCCTCGGCCAAGACCCTGGTGCAATCACAGCATAGGAAGAGCTCTTCCTTACCCCATGAGCTTGCATCATGGTGAATGGGAAGGGAATCTCTTACATCTGATATCACTTCAAGTACCTAACATAGAAACGGAAAATATTTCAGTGTAAGGTGGAGAGCTCTGTACTCCCACCAGAGGCCCTTCCTCCATTTCAGAGCTCTCCTACCAAGTCCCTGGAAGCAAAGAGCTGCTTATAGGACTCATGAAAATAATAGTTTTTCAGAACTTTTTGAAAAACTCTTTGTGAGTGTTTTACTGACTGTGTCCGCACTTCAGTTTTTGTTGTTATAACAGAAGGGGCTGGGAACAACAACACTTTAAAGAATAAAAGAGGCATTGGTTGCAAAAGCATTTCCCACACTGCCTGGTTGGCAGAGCATGGCCCCAGGCTGCAGTTAGGGGAACATTCTCCCTAACAGGAAAGCTTGTTTGGTTGAGGTTAAGAAGCTCTTGCCCCCAGCTTGTGTTTCTGTCCATGTGCTATATTTCAGCATCTTTTTGCCTACACCAGTTCAACTGTTTGTTAAACCATGTCATAATGTGAATTTAAGAAGCTTTTCAAGTAAAAGTTGTGGGCTTGCGGGGCTTATTTTTGCCTCTATCGTCTGGTTGAGATGAGAAAGCCCTACAAGCAGAATAATGGCACAATGGCTGAAACAATGCAGGTAGGAAGAAAGGTAGGCATATATTAAACAGTTTTGCTCGCAGAGAAATCTCATGTGTAACTGCAATGTGAGATCCCCAAGCACTGTAGGCTTTGCCCTGCTGTGATGCAGTCCTTCTGCTCATCTATCCTCCTCTCTTGCCATTTCCCCCACTGTGGGCTGGGGAGGGCATGCCCAGATGACACGAGCTACCTGTCTTCCACCTGTTATTTCAGGAGGTTTTGTGATAAGAAGGATTTATATTTGCCACTCACCATGTTCAAGTAAAAAGGAAACAGAATTCACGCTTTGGTTTTTGTGATATTTTTGTTCTCAAACTCAAGTTTCCCAGGAGAACCTTAGCTCTTCCAGGTCCACAAGCACAGCCTAATTCTGCTCTAGATGATATTTATCTAATGTCCTGAAAAGGAAAGTCAGAAGGATGTCAGTAAAAGCTTCTCCTCTGTCACTTCAACAAATCCTCCAATAAAACCATGCAGGCAGTTTTGACAAAGTATTAGAAAAAAAAAAAACAACACCCCCCCCCCCAAAAAAAAAAAAAAAATAAAAAACCAAACCAACAAACAAAAAACCAAACAAACAAAAAACCAACCAACCAAACAAACAAACAAATAAAACAACTGACATTCTTTATACTTAAGGTAAACAAGCAACAGAATGCAAAATCAGCATATCTGTGTCCCCCAGAGATCTTCTTTTATAACTGGTATCTTTTCAGATTACGGATGAAAAAGAAACAGAAAGATGATACTAGCTTGGATTTCAGGGATGTGATAGTAGGATTCCACTGCTTATTCATGATGCAGTAATTTGAAAGAGAAAAGGCATCTCTCTGAATGGCCCTCATGATAGTCTTGTGAGAATAAGCAACAGACAGAGTGGAGCCCTTCTGGGATTTTACCAGTTAGACCTTCTCAGGGCAAAGACCTTGGATTGCATTAAAATACAATCTTGAAAGACAGCGTTTGACTCTTGGATTGGAATTGCATATAACATCATGTAATTTTTACAAGTTACTTCACAATTGTGTATTTTGTTCCTGCATACAAGGCAATGAAATTCATTAATTCAATTTCATCTTATCAAGCAGCAGCCAAACAGATGCTCAGTGAAGATGAGGAGAAGAAAACAAAAAGCTTTTTCACTTTAAAGGCTCTGCTGTATGTCAGGGGTGCTTACAAGGGCTCACAAATCACCGCTGATAAAATGGATGCCTACTGCAAACCAAAACCCTCAGCCTGAGAAAAGGGAGCCAGGAGTTGACTGTGTGTGACAGTAGCTGGAATGAACTTTAAACCAGTTGTACACTGTCACATAAAATCTCCATACTGGAGTCACAACTTTTATTATTTATTCATACATGCAGAACAGTGCTGCTACAGAGGTTGTGAAAGAGGACTGTCATTAGCAACCCAGTGGCAGGCACATTGGACACTCAGGCTTGCAGTCCAACACACTGCCATATTTTCCCTGACAGAGAACTGTGGCATTCTCTTATACGAGCAGCAGCAATACGCTCCAAAAACAAGCTTGCTTCTTAGGTGTTTTATCAACAAATACTGAACATGCTTTTCATGTTCGTAAGAACATGGATTTTCTCTGTCCAAACTCTTTGTAAGAAGAATTTCTGCCCTCATTTTACTTTCTGCAGTCTGTGCAGAGGGAGTCTTGACAGGGCACCCACAATGGTTTAGATGATTCCTGATATTAATATTTTCAAGAATAACAGTTAAGTATTTCAGCTAGACTGTATCACCCTAAAATGAGACAGCTTTTAACAATTCAAGAGATCAAAAGCACCAGCAACAGAGAAAACCAGGAAATTTTAATTTTAGGAATGAAATTCACATCAAAAGATGCTGCGCTTCCATTTCTTCATCATAGCCTAAACAAATGAGATAAATCCAAGCTATTCACTACTCTGTATTTCAAATAGAATTTACTGATTTTAACAAATTTGGAGCATTACTACATGACATAGTCTACCAAAGGTGTACCATAGAACTGCACTTATTCTCTAGTTCTGTCCTTCTATGTGCATGAGCACGGAAGTTTACAAAAAATTCAACTGTATTACCAGACATCCATCTTACCCCAGTTTCAGGTTTCTGACCATGGCAAGCTGCAGATACTTCTAGAAGATTACAACAGGGCAAGTATAGACCGGTTCTTCTGCTGGAGAGGAACCACAAGAAACTTCTTAGGCCTGAGATTAACCTTAATTAAAGGCTATTGACAAGCTATTCGTCTAAGCTGAGGGAGAGGAAAATGTAGATTCCTTTAGCTTTTGGAAAAGTATAAAACCCATCCACATCTCAGCTCTTTGAGGATTCCCCTGTAATTAGGAATAAAGTGTGAAGTCTCTACACAGTCTGTATCTCCCAGAACACACAACAACTAACCCATTGTGAATACTGTTCGGCAAGAAATGCCTTGTCATACCCTGTGAGTTTGGATGTCAGACTGGCTCATCTTCAGAAATGGCATCAATATAACGTAGAAATAGCTGAGCTGGTCCAATGCCCCATGTCTTGGCAAGGCACTGGTATATCCAAATGGCTGCTAGAACCAGGCTCTCTCAGCCAAAACCAGCTGGGGAATCTCTGCTGAACTGCAGCTGAACTGCCTTCAGTTCTCACATCAAAAGTTTTGTTGATAATATTCAATAAGTGTTTTTAGGGAACACTTTAATAAACATTTTTTTTATTTTTGTAACTCTGAGAGCAAGTATTTTTCTGTAACACCACTGACCCAAAGAAACAAACCAGTGCCTGCATGAGTTTCTTGCCTCACTTATCCCATAGACACAGGAGCTGTGCCGTAGCAGGTCAGACATGGACTGGGCATTAGGAGACCAGACCATCTGGGTACCTCAGCAGTGACTCATTCTTGAACTCATTGTTCCTGAGTTGCCTCAGGAAGCCACTCTTCTCTCTATGCATCATTGTTTCCAGCTGGTAAGTGGGGATAATGTTGTTCAGCCATCTTCATAAAGTGGTCTGGCTAATGAAGGTGGAAAAACACTCATAAACTATCATGCTGAAGACACGAAACCTAGGGAAAATACAGAGATAAACCAGATGTTATTGATGGTCTGCCTGCTCTTGGGAAGATTTCTTAGAGTGATAGGATCAAATATGACAGTGGATTAGAAAGAAATAAAACAGAAGCTAGTAAAATATTATGGGTGACAACAATACAAAGCAACAACAACTAGCATGTAGGAAAAGAAAGCTGTTCACTTGCCTATGGCTGTAAAACTAGCCAGCAAAATGCCCAAGGAAATGTTGAGTAAATGAAGACTTTTTTGCCTTGAGTGCCTTCAGTTCATTGATTTTAATTTAGCAACATTCACAAGAACTCCTTCTTTGTTTATTCTCCCATCAATTTATTTGAACCAGTATGTCTTTAAAGTCAACCAAATGTAATAAAAAGATATTTTCCAGCATGGATTGTTGCAACAAAGAGGAGAACAGTGGAGCACTTTTTCCCAAACCATTTACTAGTCTCCAGGGAGATATAATTTCCTTTCAAACTGAACTACATTTCAATTCATAGGACATTTTTATTAGCCATTTTGGACTAAGTAATTGACTCCTTTGGAAGCAGTTCCCTCATTGTCACAATACCAATTAATCCACAAAATATCACAAGGTGAAGTGAGAAACTGACAAGATATACATCTGTTCCTTCTCAGCACTTTGAATAAAACCCTCTTCATTTACTCAGTTGCTTGGTTGATAGTATAACTACATATTGCCATTTCTAAATAAGCAACAATTCATTTCTTTATGTGGAGTTGTGGAAAATACTGCCATGTGAAAAAGCCAAGAAGACATCCCCACCGTCAGTAAGCAGGAGCATGGTGTAAGGCAGGAGGAGGCTGCTGTGCACTGCGTGAAGTGAACCTTTTCTGAGAGCAAATGCAGTAATTCACACTGAGCCAAGGAAGGGACAAGTGCTTACTTCAACATGAAACTGCAGCTCAAGAATGCTGACATCTCACAGCTTCTGGAGATGATACAGGACATACCCAGTTGTCTTGAGTGACCGATGCAGTGCGCTGGATCATCTGATGCTGACGTGCGGAAAAATAATAGAAGATGAAGGAACCATAGACTGAACTCTTGAGACAAAAGCCAGTGAGCAAACAGAAGGTGGAGCCTCTGGACCCATCAGCTGTGTACACTGAGTCTGCTCTGTGTGACTGCAACTGCACAAACCACTGCCACACACCAGGGATGTGGGCACAGAGTGATGTATGTGCACTGTCCATTTTGGGTTGGATGTAGTTTCCTTTCATACTCTGTTTTGAAAGAACTTACTATTCTGGACAATTGAGGAATATAGGAAAGTTTGCAGTTAATGACTAGTTGACCGTTGCTGCTTGCTTTTATATTCATTCCTCTTTTCTCAAAGAAAGAATCAATAGCACATGCTTGACACAAAACTAATGTAATCAATGCTATGATTTGAAAGTTTAAACTGACACTTTGTCAGGAAGCATCAGAAAAAAGTAACCTGAAAACCTGAGAATACTCTTTGGCAGCAGAGTGTCTACACTGTGTATTACAAAGGCCAGAAAGAAGATGATATGAAGCCTTCATTATTACAGGCTGGACTGAATGACCAATATTGGTGTGACATGATAGATGACATATGACTCTTACCGACTGAAACATGATTAGCAACTTCAAGGACAGTAGCTTTTTAGAGCTGTATTCAAACCATGAGGAAGAATTAAAGATCCAGGCAAAGTTTCACACAGCAAATAATTTCCTTTTAATTGAAACAGTAAGGGCATAGTTTTGGATGCAGTGGATGCTTTGGAGTGCTTTACTTCATTTGAACATAAGTGATTTTAAGCATATTATTACACCAATATATTGTACTACGTCCTTCACTTGAAAAAAAAGGCATGGAAAGGCAGCAGAAAAATACATTTCCCTTCCATTCTGAATGTGGTATACCAGCAAGCTCTTGGCATGGCAGCATGTATTAATACTACACATCTATATGGGAATCATATACCACATTTTTATGTTGCAGTCTTAGCCAATGTTTCCTTCTTGTAAAACATCCAAGGTTTCTGGTAGAAGTTTTATTACAAAAGATGCATTGTTTCCACTGAGTTATGTTCTAAGAATAATCAGGCAAAATTGTGATATTAACCCTAATGGAAACAAGACATCCCTTATTATTTGCTGTTGATGAAATTTTGTGATTTAAAGAGACCAAGGATTAACTTCAAAAAGGTAGAGAAAATTATGTTAATTTCTCTGTCTTCATTTGTGA
This sequence comes from Pipra filicauda, assembly GCF_003945595.2. Lineage (NCBI taxonomy): Eukaryota > Metazoa > Chordata > Aves > Passeriformes > Pipridae > Pipra > Pipra filicauda. Next base: position 3,946,351 of record NW_024104310.1, read on the forward strand.
GCTGCCTGGTCTTAAAAAGACCTTTAATAGAGGCAGAAGCTCTTGAAAGCTGCAAATCTTTGTTGTCCCACTGAACAGGGTAAGGGATGAGAGCTGAGGAGTAGGACAAGGAAAGTGTTGCAATGGCATTATGCCAGCTGGGGACTTGGTAACTGATGGTCTGCAAAGTACACATGGGTCACATGAGATTTTTGTTGTTTCCGGTTGCTAAAAGTCATGGAAATATGCTTAAACACTTTAAATAGCTTCTGAACATCACTTTACCATTGGTGTAGTTATATCAGGTATGTTCTGTGATCACAGATTAAATGTTCTGGTCAGTTTTAAGTGGAAGAGCAGACAATAGGGCTCAATCACAAAATGAAAGTGGAAGCACGAATGCATGTGTGGCTGAATTGCAGAGTTCTTCCACTGAACCCATAGTATAAAGGTGTTAGAGGATTTCTACTGGAGTATAGACAGGAAAGCAAAATGAAGAGGGAAAATGTGGTCACAAAATTACTACCTCTGCAAAGCTGCCTGTTGGGGGATGCACACAGAGCAAGAGAGATGCCCTGCTGTGGACAGGGCAGGTCAGTATAATAAATAAAATCATATAAATTATCTGAATTTTTCTAGTCTATAGTTGATTCTACAAAGTATTCATTACCATAGTATACATACTTACTAATATTTTATTCTGATATTGCCTTTCCTGCAGAAAGTTTTTAAAAATTGAGTGATTTTAGAATGAAAAGTACATATGGGCAATAGCTAAATTATGTAGTACAGAGAACAATTTTATTTTTGGATAAAATACTTTTAGATTTCTAGATGCTTTGGTGGCAGAAAAAGACAAATTCAAAACTCTAACTTGAAAAGGTTGGAGTTTTCCAGAGTTTACACAATCCACTCTGATTTTGGAGATCCTCACATTGTCCTCTCACAACTGGCAGGAAAGGCAGTAGTGAGGGAGATCCCTTCCCATCCCCAGCCTGGTGCAGCAGGAGTCACGCCAGAAAGCAGCCTTTGAAGAAACTCCCTTTGCAGAGAGGGAGAGTATACTGAAAACTCCACGCACAATTTCAATGTGACTGCTCACCAACAACAGAACATAATTGCTGGCAGGTCCCGTGACCTCTTCCCAAAGATGGAGTTATTACAAATCCCCCACTGATATCCCCATAGTCTGGGCAAGAAACAGAATAACAATAAACTCAGAGCACCTCTGAGATGGGATTCCCAGTACAGCCAAACCAAGATGCTGGTTTCTTTGGGCTGCTAAGTTAGTCAGTAAATAGCATTACAGCAATTATTTTCCTTTTCAGGCTGCAAAGCTGGTGAAATGCACCTAAAGATGGACATTACCACCTGCCTGTTCTAACTTGGCTAGTAAGTTGGCTGAGACATCCATCTGTCTGGGTGGGGTGCAGGCGTGTTTCAGCAGGAAAACCATATGGGCTCTACTGTGGCTTCTCCTGCACTCCTCTACCATGCACAAACCAGGGCTGTTGTGGAGAGAGAAGTGGGGCAGGCAGGACCATGCAGGCAGGGATGAACAATGCCTTAACAAGAACAAAAGCAGTTTCAAATCCCACCAGTTTGTCAGATTACTTAAGACATTTGACTGAATGTCAAAAATGTTTCAATGAATAGTTTCACCACCCAGATCTTATTTCTAGGCCCTCTTTTGGAAAAAAAAAATTAAAAAATCCTGAAACTTACGAATGAGTTGCTTGATTTCAGTTTTCCTCAAATATGTGTTTTTAATTCCGTTATGCAAATGTGACCCAAAACAAAAAAATTTTGAACTGGTTAACTTGAATCTAGAGAAATACATTTAAAAGTCCAGTGAGAACAAAACCTAAAACCTCACATCCAGATTCTGGAGTCTTCCGAATGCCCCTGTTTTGCCCTGGCATTTTCACAGATGACTGCAGGCATGTCTCCCACACCTATTTTGTTCATGTCCAGCAGCTCCACAGAACCGATCACCTTTCTTCCAAATGGATTTGATCTGCAGGGCGCTGCATTAAATAAAGTGTGTGATGCCATGTGTGCCATAAAGAAGCATGACAAAGTGGTTCACATGCTGCCTACAGATTTTCCACAATTTCTTTGTATTGTAGGGCTTATACTCCCTCATATCATTTGGAGGAACTCTCAGAATAATGATTTGGCATGTATAACTGGTTTTTCCATTTCTGTCATTAAAGCTGCTTTCAGGACCATGCTGAAATTGCAACAAAAGACCTTCCCACATCGCAAATCACTGTGGTACTTGGTGTGCACTATATTAATAAAAAGATTAGCTTACTTATAGGAAAAGGATGACAAAGTCCACAATTGTCCAAGCCATGAGAAAAATGAGGTTCTGTTTCAACTAAACCAGCTAGTAACAATGTCACGTTATAACCCTCAGCTCCTCAGGTGCAGTACACGTCTCACAAGTGGATTTTATCCTACGTGCTGCATTAAATTAGTGCCATTAACCTTCTAGGTCAGCCCTTTGAAGTCAAGCAGGCATTTTGCTATTGATTTCCATGGAGCCAGGATTTCATATTTATTTTCACTGACTATTTATTTCAAAGCATCAGGAAAATTTTCTGCTCAGAAGGCCAGAGAAAAAACGTGAAACAGAAGGATGTAGGAAGGGAGATTTCTCCCTCGGTGAGAATGCAGCGTCTTCCGGTTCCATCCCAGATGACAGCAATCTGTGCAGATTCTGAGACAGCCCTACAGGGACCAGCAGAAGTATTTAAAATAATTACAGAAATCAATTCTAGTGGCTTTCTAGGACTGGAGAGAGAAAGTGACCGGCAAACAAATGACTCAAGTGAAGTTGAAGCAAAGAGAAATGGTGATGAGGAGGGCAGAAGAAGCTTCAGTTAAACCTGGAGCAACTCCAATATGGATCTCTATTCAAATCCAGGAGGTTAGAGTTCATTTAGAACAAAAATTGACCGAGCCAGAGGAATTTGAGAGAGAGGTAATTTATATTTTGTGCCCATTCGCTGGAAAAGAAAAAGCACCAGGCTTCATGATTTTATTAGTTAAGCTTTTTAAGGAGAGCCAAAATTTGATAGCAAATTTCCAAAAGGTCTGGCTTCTGTCATGCGAAAATGATACTCTGTAAAAAAAGAAATAGCTAGCAATGAAAAAAGCATCAAAAGGGGGGAAAAGATACCTGGCCAGAGACTGGTGCCAGTGAAGTGCACACTAAAAAGGTGCTGGTGCAGTGTGTTCCTGTATGGCAGAATGGGAGAACCACAGCAAGCTACAGTGCTGTGGACATCACTACCAACATACAAGAGTGGGCCCTGTACTGAAATGATGCACAGCAGTCACGGGACTAAGAGGTGGCTCTTTCCAGTGGGAAGTTCCCAGTCTAATCATATCAAAAAAATTCTACTCAAAATGTTCAGGGGCTGGACTAGGTGACCTTTAAAGGTCCCATCCAGCCCAAATCATTCTATGATCATGCTGGAGGCCAAGAAATCATGCTGCCCCTATATGAGTCCTATCCAAACATGTTAAACAGCAGTTGCAACCAACTCAAAGTTCCACGAATTTGTGAATATCATAAAGGAAAGAGCTGTTTCTAGTGAGCGTGTAAGAAAGCCTTACAGGATGATCAAGAAGGTTTGCATACAGTTTTCTATTCCTTTTAAAGGAAAACTATCTTACAGCCCTTTTTTTTTTTGTATTTCCATAGCCCCTGGGCTCATTTCTAATTTGTAACTGTGGACTTGAATATGCTGGGAAGGGTCAAAATAGAAATTCTTATTTCTCCACACATTTCCTTCCAAGCAGCCTACACAAACCCAAGTGCAATTCATTCTTTTAATGGGAAGGAAAAGGAACGACATTTCAGCTGCCTGTGGGAGATCCTCACTATGCAGCAAAATGCCCTGCACTGCATCAGCCCTCAGAATCCTTGGGTTTTGTCTAAAAATGCAAATATGATTTTCTTTAAGGACCAGTGTCCCACTGCAGGGACAGTGATCAGAGGAAACCCAAGGCTCTCAAAGTAATCACACGTTGAAGAGGAAATTGGGGTTGTCCCTCTTCCCGGCTGCCTGATGCAATTCAGGATCTGATTTGCTGAAGTTCCCAAGCTCTCAGTCATGAACAAAATCATTGCAGACTTTGCTTTGTATATATGGAATGTGTTCTGATGCCAAATGCTAAAAAATCAAGGTCCTGGCATCTCAGATAGGTGCCCAAATTCAGCAGATAGTCTTTCCCTAGACTGTGCCTTACCTTATCAGCTGCAAAATGGGGCTATCCCCCACCATAAGACTATTTTGTTCAATCCAAATCAAAACTTTCTGTGCATGTTTATTATTTTCATTTAAGTAGGAAAGTATAGGAAAACGCAGTATTTCAATCTGGCATTTAACATGGCAAAAGGAGAGAGTACCAGCTTCTCTCTTCCCTTTTTTTCTTTCAGGAACTATTCATTGACTTCAGAACAAACTAGTAAACTATTCCATGATCTGAAAACACGTTGCAAAGAAGCAATTATGCATCATAAACATTTAATTTAATACCACAGGTAACATTTTTACTCTGAGTTTCTTAACACGGGTTTTTTCATCAGGGACCTTCTGGAAAAACCATAAATACAAGAGTTGGACTGCATCCTTGTGACACTGGTGCAGTCCCCAGTGACAACTGTGTGTGGTACGTGGATTCCAGTTACCTGAGCCATCAAACTACAAGTGGCAAGCCATTAGCCCTAACACAGCAGAGGAAAGCAACTGGGCATGCAGTGCTTTGCGTGAGGACATCAGACCAATGATGAAATCGAGCAATCTCTGTTCGATTTCTCAAGGGAAATGTGCCATAGACCACTTGTGTCAGGGCTTGACCCTTTCTGCTCCAGGCTGCCTTTTCCCCAGCTGTGTCCTCAAGCATCTGCTGACCACAGCCCTACTTCCCAGCACCCCATTGCAGCATCAGTCTGCCTCATTTGCAGTCACAGCATCTCCCAAATGGGTCTCCTGTCCCCATCTCTGTTTTCCTGCCATTTTTCCTCCTACCTACCCATCTTAACCTGTCCCTAACTGGTCTGTTTAAAGGCAGGGTTTAGCCCATCACTAAAACAAAATACAGAACTGCCCCTGAGATGAGTGGTGAAACTCAGGAAAAGCAAGCAGAGGAAGGCAAATGATTACAAGGAAAACAGTAAAAATCCTCTTGAGAAGAGGACAGCCCATGTCTCTCGTCCTGAGGCAGAGAATTAGCACAACAGCACACATGAGAGCAATGTCCTGCAAAAGTCCAGTTTGGCTGTTGTCCAAGGATGCATTGTAGCAACTCTACCCACAGCAGGAGAACACCTGAATAAACTGATTGCTGTGTGTCATTGCTGTCCTTTCCTGAATCCTTTCATTGTCCCTGGGGACACAACCAAGGTATATTCTTCTTTTTGCATGGCCTGTCCTGCTTTCAGAGTCATGTTCAACACCAGGACAAGTTTGTCCCTCCACTGAATCATAGCTATCTCAGTAGCAACCACATTGCACTGAATTACATTTCTGCTTTTGGAGGCTTCCCCACACCAGGCAGCACCTCTGGGATGCTGGATGGTGGGGTGCCGAAGGCAGGGAAGCCAGAGGCAGGGGGCAGGTGTGAGGAGGATGCAGAGTTCTGGGAGGACCAGGTGCCACTGCAGCGCTGCAGTTCATCCCACACAAGCCAGACACAGCACAGGGGCACTGGAGTCTCAGACAAAAAGCTACTGGAGTTTGCTTGTTCTTTCAAGAAGCAAAGAAATATATTTTTTTTTCCATTACTCTCTTGCTAAGGGAGTTGGATTGGTTTTGAAGAGATAATTCTTTTCGAGACAACAAGCCAGCTTGGGGCAGGCACCAGCAGGGAAAATTTCTGCACAAACAGTTGAAATTATAAGCATGAAAACCAGTCCTGTAATTAGGACTGGAAGGCGTCTTAACAGGCAAGTGCCTGCAACCCCCACCTGCCAGCCAGGCCCCACCAGGTTTGCTATCAGCCCAGCTCTTACTACTGTTTGATTTGGGCTATTCCTTCCCCCCTGCCTCATGCCTACCTTTTTAGGGGCTTTTTAAGGGAGATTATCAATGGCTCTTTTGGAAAGTCAAGTAAATAATGTCAGTCAGCTTCCCTGCCCTAGCTATCTAGTGACATTTTTGAAGAATCCCACTAGTTTTACCAGACATGACTAGTTTTCCATTTAAATATAATGTTCCTGTTCTGTACAAGAGAGATATTTACTGATGCTATTTTACTTCTAAGTTAGCGAGGTTTTCTGTGTTGGCAATGTGTGAGCACACACACTTTGGCAGAGCTCAGTGCATACAGTGATGAGCAGACTGTAAATATCTAGACAAATTAATAATGTAGCACTGAAGAGGAACACAAGTCAGTTAATATTAATGCTAATATCAAAAGTGTCTAGAGCAGCAGACAAGATAATTTTTCTCTTTGTCAGAAATAAAGGGAGATCAGCAAGGGCCATGTATAGATTGCATAGCTCGGCTTTAGAAACACTAAATAATTTGAAAAAAAGCCATTCTAGTTCCTCTTCTTAAAAGAAATAATCAATGCTAGTTCTCTCTCTCTCTGACTTAGTAAACAAACTAGAGCTATGCCCTTAAACCAGGGCTGTCAATTTATGTTGACAGACCTTGATGAATATAATTACAGAGCACCTAACTCGAGCAGCAGTTGAGGGGAAGTTAAAATGAAAACCTAATATTGGAGAGAATTGATCAGCCTACTTTCCTTTTCTCTCTGGAGCCTGCTCAAAGCTCATTTATTGGAAAGACTGATGGCAGCACGGAGACTGTGGGACTAGTCCGGGCTCGCTGTGCAGTGCACTTAAATGATTAGGGAGTATTGGACACCTTCGCTGGAGTCGGCTGTTTGTCCTCCAGTCTGGGAGCTGCGCGGCACCGCCTGCCAGTCGCGCATCAGGGCAGCCCCGCGCGGAGCCGCTGAGTGCTGCTGATGGGGCAGGAGCGCTCCCGGATCGATAGCCCCGCTCCTCTGCTGCCTTGGCTAAGAGCTGGAGAGACTAGTTGGTGCATATGTGATGACTAGAATTTAATTATATATCAGATTGATTTTCAATTACGACTTCAAGGAACTGTTTGCCAGGATTTCAAGTTCATGAGAAAGGCCCTGTGTCTCCTTTCTAAATTCTTTTCTCCCCATATTCCTGTGCTATGTGGAAAATTTTACGGATTGTCTACCTTCAGCCCTCTGTCGGGATAAACAGCTTCGAAGTTTCCATCAATAATGAGAAGATCAGCTTAATCTGAGAATGAACCTATTCTAAATTGGAAGAGAAACTTTAAAGTTGCGGAATAAAATTAAAAGATCTAGTTATATTAGTGATTTTTTTTTTCTTTAATATAAGTTTCCCAGTGCTGAGTTAAGAAGCCGAATCTACCTTCAAACAGAGGTTTCGGCTGTTTTGGGTTTTTTTTATTTTGGACATAGCACCAAAGGGATCTGAATTCAATCCAGTCTGTAGAAATGGGAATGTGTGAGTAATAAAACATTCTCCTTTTATAAACCTATCTGAACTTAGTCCTCGATGAAACTGGGAGTATTATGCATGCAAGAGCAACCAACTAGATGAGAAACAAAAGATTTTCATGAAACCTTTCTAGATCAGTTTTATTTCTTTTATGAGTGTTCTTATGTCTGTTACCATCAGAGATTTTAATAAGACTTTCATCAAAATGTAATCATTATGTGAACTGTACACTCTGCAAGCTGCATGAAAAACTGAACTGGATTTCAGGGGGAAAAAATAGATACTAGTTAAATTTCAGTGCTGGGTCTGATCTGCTTACTCCAAAATATAGAGACAAAATTTGCCAATAGACTCACATGGAAGAATTATTAAATTACATAAAGCAGAAATCTTCATTTAAAGAAAAAAAAAAGAAATGTAAAGTTTTCAGTGAACTTAAAAATTGACTAGAAGGGGACAGAAAAATAAAACCCTTAGCAAGTGAATCAAGTGCAGGAAAACAGTAGCAATCAAAGGACTTATGCTAGGACTTGCTAGGACTGGGGATGTCTCTGCTCATGCTGTGGGCAAAAGTGTGTGACACAACCATCTCCATGTGCACCGCTGGCTTTTCCAGCGATGGCATGTGAGCTCCATCAGGCAGCCACGACACTTATCAATGAGTACCATTGATAAGAAAGCAACAATGGAGTGTGCCCCAAGGGCTGCAGGAGGGGCTGCAGCCCCCTGTCTGCAAGCATGGCCACAGGCTAACTGCCCCTTGGCCACCTGCCCTGTCTGGCCCATACATGCACAGCAATACGAGGTAAATGCAAAACACCTTTTAGAAGGTACGTCCCTATATACATATGAATAGCTATATGTTATAAACTGTAATAAATTAATCCTGAGGTCTGTAGAAAAGGCTCTGAATTTCATGTAATAAAATTTTAACTTGTTATTTCCAGGAAGCTGTACTGGAACAGAGGTACGACTAACACTATGTGAAGATGAAGACACTCTTTAAGAAACCTGTAAACTGTTAAATATATGCATTGTCTCAATCCATTTGAATAGCAGTATTCCTGTAATGTATTCTTATTTAGAGTTTCTTCATTTTCTTCATTAATTTATTCTTCATTTTCTGAAAAACTTGCAAAGAAATCTTGACAATGTGTCAATAGAATCCAGCTTTTTCTCCTACTCAGTCACAAGCCAGCTGCTTTCTTGAGATATCCTATCTACAACACAGGCACGGTTCACTTTGACTCTTTTGAAACTGCCACTGAGTTTCTTTCATGTTCTCATGATAATCATGATTTTATTTACTATATTATAGCTCCCTGGTTACCTTATTTCCAAAAAGAATAGTACTAGGTGAATTACTCTCATTTTCAAACTTTTAATTACCCTTCTCTCCCTTCCACCCACGTTTTCTAGTTCTATCCTTTTTGTTTAGTGGGAGAACAGGTTTGCGCATGATGTTCACGATCCAGGCGCACCTTTTATTTTTGTTGAAAATTCCTGTTTTTCTCTGCTCCCTTCCTAATAATTTCTGCTGTTCTGCTTACTTCTTCAGACTGCTCCCATACATGATGGGAGTTTAAATAAAACTACTTACTTGAATTAACTGTCCTAAGGATTCTAGAATAGCAGGATAGCTCAGGTTGGATTTTTGGAGGTCATCAAACCCAACAACCTGTTCAAAGCTGGGATATACTGGAAGACTTCCAAAGCCAGGATATACTGGAAGATTTCCAAAGCCATCTCCTCCCCAGGTTAGACAGACCCCAGTTTCCAGTCTGTCCTTGCAGGGCAAGCACTCCAGCTGCCACCATCCTGGTGGCTCTCTGCTGGGCTCACAGTTACAGGAGTCTTTCTTATACTGCAAACCCAAAACTGGACTCAGCGTTCCAGGTGTGGTCTAATAAGTATACAGGGGAAACCTCCTTTTCTTCACTCTGCTGCTTGCACTGCACTACCTGCTTACACAATTATTTATACAACCCAGCCTCCTGTGCACATCTTTTCACCTGTCAGTGAGTTACAGAGTTCAACTACCATTTTGTCATGCAGTCACTCAGGACTGTGAGATCCCTCTGCGCCTCTCCCAAGCAAATTTGCTTTCTCTAAGATGATCCCAACAGTGAACATTGTCATCTCAGTCTCAACCCATTTCTCCAGGTTCTTTCCAAATATACCAGTGTATTATGGTTCAAGTACTGTCACAGCCTGATAACTGAATTTATCCTGTTTCAGTGTTTTGCAACGAAAGCAGATGAACCTTCAGCTAGAAAGCATGATTAGCCTCAACCTTTCAAAACCTCAACATCCTTCAAAATATTTACCATATTCTATACCATCCCTACCGTGTTTGCATTTTAAAGTGAGCCCAGCCAGCACACAGAGCTTGCCTCTGTAGGCAGCCCCATTACCACCATGCAGAAGCTTACAATAACCAGCATTATAGCTGGTGGTAGATGCACAAGGGGTTTTCAGCAATAAACCTTTGGGGGTTGAGTTACAGTAGCGACACACAGCACCTGGGTAGGGGAGGCACGAATAATAAGAACATCTTGTCTGTGTCTGGGCTTTTGAACACCACCAGATCAGGTACACAAAGTTCACCTAATCAACAGGGTGCATCTCTAGAATTGACACATGTGGCTGTAATGGATACTGGCCCTTTTTGTGAAGGTGAGAAAAATTCTCAATAGGTAGGACTCAAATGCACTGAAGCCAGTTGGGCTGTCACCACCACCGTTTCAGAAGCCTCTGTTATCTCTTTTGCTTCTGTTTCTCAGATTTCCCTTGAAAGCTCAATTGTGTCTTTGACATGGGGATTTTAGAACAAAAATGGAAATGTCCAATGTTTAGAGGCAGAGGTCACTCGAATACTCTCAGGAACTAAGTGAGACAAAAAGAAAATATAAATTAGCTTTACTGTGAGACTAAGAGCCCTTCATGAGTCAGGTTTTGTTCTTCTCCTGAGGACCAGACAGCCCCTTTTATCCAGGATTTCCTGACATCAAGCAGTCGGGGTGTGAGAAGGGCACGGCACAGGGACTGCAGCATCAGGGCGGCAGCCTCACTCACAAGGGAGAGTCCTGTTCGCTGTTTCAATGCTTATTAGAATATTTTCTCAGACAATCATAAATCAAAGATTAAGAGAAAGGATTTTCACAGAGAAACAAACCCTTGATAGAGTACGCAGCAGAATGTTTTTTCACCTCATCACATATAGGCCCAGGACACATCCTGAGTGTTGCTGGTGTTTGGTACTCCAAAAGAGAGCAGCTCTACAGTACCATCACCACATATGTATGGGTAGAACAAAGTTTAGTCTTAAGAATTAAAAGGAATTAGAGGCAGATCAAAATCAAAATTGTATTTAAATCCTCATAGGCTCATGCCTGTTTGCTGCAGAGAGTCTGCTGGGGTCTAAAATGTTCAGATTGCCTTTTTCTCTGTAAGGTCAGGCTTGGGAAGCTGCCTGTGCTTTGGAAACAGGGTCCCAGGTGCCACAGCTTTTCATAGACATCTTCTCTTCAATGTCCTACAGCATGTTGTCAGCAACCATGTCTGCCAAGCCTTGTGTTCAGTGCAATAGAACAAAGTGTGTTTGAGAAGGCCTTGTGTTTTGCTCCAAGAGTGCACTATAGTTTTTTTGATAAGGAGAGAAATGGAGAATATATTTTGAGATTTAGGTTCAAAAAGCTGAAAACTGAAGAAGCAAAAGAAGCAGTGAAAGAGCAGAATAGACACAGGGCAGAAGGACTGGAAAAAATACCAGTGTCGGGGTGTTCAAAAGATGAGGCAATCCTAAGATTTTGAAAATTAAGGGTGACTTTGGCACTGGAGGGGAAACTACCAAACAGGAGCAAAATGTTCTCTTTCCAGCAGGCAGCACTCAGACAACACTCCAACCTCTCTTCTCTTTGATATACAAGTTTTCAGGTGAACAGGAAAGCAAGAAAGTTTCTCCATCAGCTGTTTTCTGAGCCTTTCCATTTTAATATATTGCTTTTTCTTACTGCAGGAGGCTCAAAGTCAGGAACCGAGAGTCCACATGCAGCTCGATCACATAGTAAATGTGCTGTCATCATGGCTGAAGAGGTGAAGCCTGAAAGCGTGACATGAGTGCATTGAGAAAACAAAATTAGCCTTCCTGTTTTTAAGAAGTCCTGCAATTTTTCAGTCTGAATCATGATTTTCTAGTGAGAGGCTGAATGATTTGGTAAGGAGACAGTCATACTGTCTAGCACTGGGCAGGCAATAGCCCTTGGAGACACTGCTCCTTCTTGACTGTAGAGGGAAATTTGGCTGCTTACAGTGCCCTGAATCATCCTGCAATTAAGTGTCTTCAATAGGGATTGCAAAAATGCATTTGATGTTGGAATATTTGTCTCTGACAAAGCTGGAACAAGTATGGATCTGAGGAGCCTCTGTGCTTTAAGAAATTCACCATTCTCCAATGCACTGCTATAAATAAAGTCCATTGGTGAAGGCAGCGGGCATCATCTAAAGCCAACGGGCAACAGGTGTATGCCTAAATGAAGTATAACATCCCAGCAAGCACTGTCATGCACCCCTAACAGAGTCTGTGTTCTGTCTTGCTTCATATAAAAATTACTCTAACCCCAAAACCCCACTGTCAGGTACATGTCAGGCTTAAAGGCTGAAGATTGGCAGAGATGTCCCACGAGCCAACTCTGGGAATTTCATTATGCAATCCTGTTTTGCCAAAAGCTTGTTGCCCAAGATCTTTGTAACTAAGTGGTTTCAGAAAAAATAAAAAAAAATAAAAAAAAAATCTCAGATTCTCATATCCCACAGGCTCAAATTCATAGGGTAAACAACTCATCACAGTTTAGTGACACGGTAAGTTTTGAGGCAAAACTTGAGACCACTTTTGTGACTGACCATTTTTATATCTCCATTTTATATATGGGTCGCAAAGAAGCACAATTACTTGCAGAGAAGTTATGTGACAGAGCTTAAAGTTGTACCCAGGCTTTTCCAGACCCAAACTGGACCTTTCTTCACTTCTGTCTGGTACATGGGAGACTTCTGTTTTCAGGAGCCAGTTACTTTTTACAAATTACTTGATGGGGAAGGAGGAAGGGTTGTGGGTTTGTGGTCTTGGGGGTCAGTTCATCCCGAAGATACATATACCTACAGCTAGAGAGCAGCAATAGATACCCAACTTCAAGTTCTACCCTGAGGAAGTGACACTAGAGACTTTGTCAGAAATTACTGTGATCTGGTGGTGGTTGAAAGTTCTAAGGAAGTAAGATACAAGAACTAGAAGGAGAGATTGAATACAAAAGTGGGATCCTGGAAAGCAGTTTCCATGGGAGGTTGAGAAGTTTTTTTTTCCTTCCAGAGAAGAGCTGATAAAATCAACATCAGACATTTGAAAACTTTAGGATCCACCACAGTGGTAAAATATAATTTTTATTTTTTGATATTGTTCTTTACACTGATTTATGTTGAGTTACCAAAATGAATCCTAACCATTGAAAGACTATAAACTTTTCATGCAAGTCAAACTCCTTGTGATAAATGCAGTGTTTTCTTAAAGTCAAGTTCAGCCATTAGCTTGAAGGAGACCATCAGTGTGAACCAAATGAATCCTCTGCCCACAAGTTTCAATAAGTTGTTGTGTTTTTTTTAAATCTTCCATAGGGGGAAAAAAATCTTTAAAAAGTTATTTAAAGAAATAAATGCAAAGTGGGTTTTCTGTACGAATGAGAGGTGGAAATTCTGGATGAACTTTTCTGTTTCTTGCCTTAACATTTATATTTTTACTTTTTGTAGAAACCAGAAAGGTAAATAGGAGCACTGTGACAATCAAAGAGAAGAGCTGGAAATCTGAAACTTCATCTGCAGTGCCCAAACACCAGCCATAATTCATGTTCCACTGATGTGACACATGCTGGAATCCAGGACGAACACCAGCCTCTGGCACAGAGTGGGTTGGTCTGGGGGGGAAGAGCAGAGTTGTTGCAGATGAGTAAACTCCACCAAAGTGCACACACAGGAAACATAATGAAGAAATGAGCCATGTGCATTTGGGTGTAAAAGCCATGTCTGTGCTTAGGAGCATTTGTGTTGTAGGAAAAAAAAAACCAAACCCAAAAGCATTGTTTATAGCAAAGTATCTTGGTTTTGTTGGGCTGTGTTAATAACGAGTGACTGGTTCTACTCTGGTGGGCTCTGGTCCATTTAAGTACTGCTTATGCACAAAGTGGCTTTTGGGCACATGTGAGCTGGGGAGGGGAGGATTCTCTAATATTTGTTATCCTGTGTTTCTTCAAGTACATGGAACACATGCTATTCCCCATTTTGTAGCTGTATCCAGCCATGCCTATAATGATTGAACTCCTGATCCACATCTCCCTTCCAGAGGCTACCTGATCGTTAGATCTGTCACATCTGGGATAACTGGATGGAAATGTTTCCATTTAAAACTGGACAGATTTTTACAGAGAGCAGCTCTATTCTTTGTGGGGAATTTCTGTAAAAATCCTTCCTTTCCACAGAAAATTTATGTGGGAAATTTTTTAATGAAAAACCAAATATTTGAAAACTCTCCCTTTCCCAACAGAATACGTCACCTCCTCAAACTTCCTTGCGCTGGGGATCTCCAGTCAGACTTTATTCCTCATAATGTGTGCTGGACAGGTTTCTCTGTGATTCAGAATCTTGTTTTGTAGAGGAATTTTCTGCACACGCCTCACGCTCCTTTTTTGAAAACAAGTCCTGGTCCAAACTTGCACCCACTGAAACCATGTGGAACCACACAAGGACAGCCTAAAAAAAAAAAAAAAAGGTACAAAAATCACCTTATTAATTTTCTCTGACTCTCTGCCTCTCTGACTCCCTCCTGCACTTTCTTTTCCAAAACAGAAGGAGGGAATCCCACAGCGTGTAGCTGTTATTCGCCTTTTCCCTTCCCTCTTCTCTGCTGAGGTCAGGAAATAGAGCAGCCTGAAGCACTGCCTGTTGCACACATACCAATGCATCGTGGAGTACCCTGAGGCAGGGTGAACCTCCACAGCTCCCGTACATTTGCCTTGCCTCGGTGCCCGAGCAGGATGAACAGGACCCGTCACAGCAGCCACTGTCGAGACTCTGAAACAGATACCAGCTCCACAAAGGGGATGCTCAATCACATCACTTATGCAGCTTCTCTCTCTGGTGCAGCATCAGGAAGATTCCTGGTAGGAGACCTCCCAGGCAGCTCTCTGTCACAAATATATCTTTCCTGTGCTGATATTCCCTGTCCTCTTTGGGCAGTGTGAGAGAGGGTTCTGCTGACATTGCTGCTCTAAGGCATCCCAGATCCTAGATTTTGTGGATCTCTAAAAAACAAGAACTGAATGTATATTTTTAAAGCTCAATGCCTCCTGCATTCAAGAACACAGAAGAGACTTCTCTATAGAAAGAAAGGAGAGTTAAAAACATAAAGGCTAATAGTAACAGCTGAGTATTATTTCTGCAAGTGGTTTTTTACCTAGATTAAATCTGACTACTTTAAACAGAGGGAGGTGAGCAAGCGTCTGTCCTGAAAGTGATTATGCCTTTATTTATTGCTACTGCATTGCTAGGGGGGGAGGTAAAGGTAGGTTTAGCGGGCATTACACTTCAGTTGTTTGCTTCTGGACTGTCATTTCTGCTCGATGTCAGAGAGGGCTGCTCAGGCTGCAGGACCACAGGTACCTGTCCTGGAGAGCAGCCTGAAGGCACCTCACCATCACCCACCACAGTGCTCTGTCCTCTTTACTGTCAGAAAGGGTCCTTCTTGCTCTGCACTTACCATTAGTCTCTCAAGGAACTTTGACAGGGCCCAGGCTTACTCCAAAAGAGATAAAAGTGAAAAGGTCACACCTCTGGGTCAAAGGCTAAAAGGCAGATAAAACACTCTGCCTGCAGAAGCGAAATCCAAGGGAAATCAAATCAGCTCCCAAGAAAGGGTAGCTTGTAGGCTGAACTCCAGTGGGAGGACACAATTGCCTTTCTTTTAGCAACTTCCCCCCCCCTTTTTTTTTCAACATGGGTTAACAAAATATATTTAAGCACAAAACAAAATAAACTCAAATGAAAATCTCAGCCTGCCTCCTCTCCAATGGCTGATTTAATGGAGAATTTTGCTCTGCAGGGTCATCTTTTCATCTCTTTCTGAGGGCAGAGGAAAAAATATTTTTAAACACAGGAAAGACAAAATTTGGTATTTAATGTCTTCCTTTAACCAAACAGGGGCACAGCTACTCTTCTGACTGGTGACTTGAAGAGGACTTGGAACAATTAATCAGAAAATATCAGCTTTCAGTTAGGCAGGTTAAAGAAGGGGATAGTGGTAACTTGTGGGAGGGAAGAATAAACCATGAAAAGCAAAAACACGGATAACACAAAACATATGTAAATGAGGATCTAAGGAACCTTTTTAGTGTATGTAGCAAGAAACTATTAACATTTCTATAAGCAGAAGAGGCAGCTTTAAGACATTCCAGCCAGAGTGAACCATCTGCATGTGAACTTTTATATATTGAGCCACAGGCTGAGAGAGAAATTTTGCTCAGATCCCTTTGGATATGAGCAAAAGAAAACATATGTTTAGCTCACTTCTCTCAGGGGCATCAGAGCAACAAGGGTGGCTGAGGTTTGCATGTGTGCATGCGAAGCGAGATCCTGTGGCAGCTCTGCAGAGATGAGCGTGCCCACACAGAACCTACAAATCTACATTTGCACAGATGGTTCTAACATCAACATTATGAGGTAAAACTTTTGCAGTTTCCCTTCTTTTAGATCACATTTCTGCTGTGTGCTGCTACAAACAGATAATTTAAAAGGCATTTTATGAGAGTTGGATGTTTTCTTCCGTTTGCTGCTGGTATCCAGCTTCACGTAACCTGTTCCTCTTCAGCTCTGTGCCCATGGATGCCAGGCTCCCTTCTGATAAAAGCGGTGAAGGTTTTCCCATTGACTTTGCCTCATTTCCAGAACTTCTCCTCTGCTTCAGTTCTTCATTCAGTGGAGTTTTAAACTTTCAAACTTCTCCACATTAGACCACCACAAGGAAGGATTTGGGAAAATCAGTTTTCAGCTTAACCAGGACAATTGCTGAGCCATTAGAAACTCATGAGGGTTTATGAGGCCACAGAGCACTAGAGAAAGGTTGACATGCTATATTATGCAGAAATTGGAAATTTGCAGAATGACCAACCAGTTTAACCTTGCAAGATACTTGAACACAGTATTAAGAAACTGCCTCATAGAAAATAGGAATAACTGATAAAAAGAACTGGTTGATTGGATTTGTGAAGAACTAAGAATATCAAACCACAGCCTCTTCCACCAAGAGAGAAAATGTTTTACTGTTTGGAAAAGGACCCGTGGATTCAATTTTGAGTTTAAAAATGTGTTTTCTGACGTTTTCCTTACTAAGGACTTAACTTGTAAATGAAAGTTCTCCAAAATGAGTGTCCAGTTGACTGAAAAACACAGCCAAGTAATAGCAGTCAGGACCTCGGTATCTGACTAGGATGATACACCTACCAGAGCACTGCAGCTGTCTCCCAGGCTTTCATGTACCAGCTTTTTCTTCTAACCAGACTGAGCGTGTCATTCACAGCTGCACCTGAGAGCAAGACATTAACAAAACCACATTAGCCATCTCTGCTCCCTCCAGGTCTAAAGTTTGAGGCAATGAATCACACTGCTGGATTTTAAGGTATTTTCTTTGCATCTGCACTACATTTCAGAACAGAACTCTCAGGTGCCCAGCCTCCAGCTGAGCATTTCAAAACATACAGGTAGCCCTTGGGGTAGATACTGCCAGGTTGTGGAGAGTATATCTATGTTACTCTGAACTCCTGTGACAGAGAAATTTGTTCTAGGTCATAAGGAAGACTATAAGAGAGTAGGATGTAAATTTAGGTCTCTCAAATCACAGGCTATTCCCCAGCTATGGGACTTGGAGTAAAAAATATATAATTTTTAAATATTTTATAAGAAAAAAAAAAAGAAACCAAAGAAAAGCAGTTAGTTTTGCTTATTAAAATATATTTTACTGCTCACTGCATTGTTTGTGGTTGTAACAGAAGTTTTGTTTTCCAGGTGGTGAAACATTCTATCACAGCTTTAACATATCCAGGAGTAGGTAGCCAATAGATCTGTACAGTCAAAACCTGGATGTGAGTTTTGTCTCACAATGATCAAAATCAGAATCAGAGGTAGAACTCCTAGGCTAGTGGCTGATAATACATTGTGTAAATCATTACATTAAATGATAAGCCCTCTGGGATATATTTTCAGGATACATCTGATCATTAGACCTCTTTTAGGTCTTTTAAGGTTATTCTGAAGTTAAATCAATACTTAGCTCAGCTCTGCTGCTGTTCTTCATTGAATTCATCCAGAAGACACAACCCTTTTCTCAAACAAGGGGAATCCTCATTTTGGTTTTAAATAAAAACTCTTCAATCCAATTTTTGGAATATTGGACTGTTCCAGGAAAGCTCCTGAAATAAGTTGAGCAAACAGTTGCTCAATTCCCTCCTTCCCTCCTCTTTAATCTCGGTGCTGACCTGGCCATTCATTCCATGTTTGCAGTGGTGAGCTCTGCAAACTGAGTTTCCATGGCAGCTCTAATCCTTGAATAGGGCTGGCTCCATCGGTGGTCACTTAGGACAGGCTTTGTCCTCCCCATGTCCTGTCGCTGGCAGAATCAGAAGACAGAAAACAAGCACCTTCAGTAAACATGACCTAATGAGATCCCCGACTTTGTGACGGGGGCCTGGAAAGGGAACGTGTGGGGATGCCTGTCTTTTCTGGGATTTTCCACTGAGGTCTCTCAGTGGTTTCCTGACTGTTTTTAGAGACTCTCTTATTTTAACTGCATTTCTGGTCACTTTTTCATTCTTCTTTTCCCTTGTAGATACAGATATAACTGAGCAAACATGGCAAAACCCTGGTCTGCCTTACTGAGAGCTGTGTCCAATGTTCTCTTCTGCAGGTGCCAGGTTATCCTCTACCCAGCAATGTGACTGACCAACTCCTTGATTGCACGACCTCTATGGCATCAAGCAGTTTTTCTCTGAGGGGATGCTGTGGGGCTCCTGTAGCGCCAAGAGGAGGACCTTGTGATTTCAGCCTCTTGTGCAAATGAATAAAAATTAAACTCTACATGTTCCCCCAATAATACATAACTTCTTTCATTTTATGCTGAATAATCACAGTCAATTCTTCTGGGCATTGAGATGATTGCTTGTGAAACTGTCTAGGAGGATGACAGCCAAACATTTTCAAGGCTTTTCAAGCTGCTAGACATTAGGAAAAAATAATACCGTATAAAAATATGCCTGAAATACGCTGAAGCAGGCAAGTTCTGTATTTTAACTATATATTCTACACATTCTTTAAACTTTTACCCAGTTCCTCCAAGTATTTGTCCTTTGCTCCAGGGCATGAAAGTCTTGCTATCCATCTTCTTTTAACTTGTTACATGAGGCACAATACCAAAGGTAAACGTGCTGGGCACCATGTACTTGCGTCTGACCTTTGTGCACTGTCAGTCACTTCCTCAGTGCTGGATGGGACGCAGCCTGTTATTTAAGGTCTGATTTCAACTGTTTGCCCTCACGTAATACAGAACAGTTGTCACGAAAAATGCTGATCATTATCTCCACGTACTGCAAATACATTTCAGAGAACACAGGCGGCTGATGCCTGTAGCCCTTATTTTGGGAAAACTCCCACCGCCTCCACATAGTTGATGTTTTACCCACAATTAGCAGCTACAGTCCATGTATTTACAGGAATTCCTCTGAAATCGAAAACACAGGCAGACTAACGGGATATAAAAGAAAGAGAAAGGAAGTGACTTTGGCCATGGCATGCTTCCACCCCATGCAGCCGAGGTTGGACAGCTAAAGGACCCCTGGCCCAACGCCCTGTCAATTACCTTAATCCCAACTCGAAGAGGAATGATACTAAACACTCCACAGAAATGCTTCCAAACATTGCCACAGGAAAAAGGAAAGCATTAACCCTGTCTTCCCAGGCATAGCTTCAGTAAGGGACATCTTATATTTTACATGGAGAAACACATGAACATAAAAGACATACCCTCCAGTGAAAACTTGCACAACCTCTCAGAATGAACAGAATTAATCCTAGGGAATAATTACAGTTTTAAACAAGAATATTTATGACATTACATAAACACCATTAAAATAAAGTGAAAGGCAATAATTTTTAGAAAGAGGAAAGGAGGAAGTGAGGCAGGGGGGGATGAAAACCAATCAAAGTTTATAGTTAAAAAGATAAAAGTTCCTGTGTGTCAACCATCTTGGAAATTGTTGCTTCAGCCATCACTTGTGCCTTGTTTACTTCCCTTAATAAAACAGGGAAAGAATTTTGTTTATAAAGTTAGCCAATACTTGGAGCTTAAAGCATTTTTCTTAAAAAGGATCTTTCAAAGGCAAGAAGAAATGTGGAAAATTTCTTTTCAAAATGTTTTAACTTTTCAAGAAAAAACATTTCAAGTCATTATCATCGCAGCAACCCTCTTTTATTTCTCCCTCCCTTTTTCCCTTTTTCCCGAGGCAGGGAAGGTTGAAGGGAAGAGAGAGTTTTCCTCTCTTGTTAGTCAGTGAAAAAAATAACACAACTATATTTTTAAATCAAGTTAAAATTGAAAGAATTGCAAAGAAAAGCAGTCGGAGATTTTCTTTTGCAACATGCTTGTAGCATTTTTCTAGCCAGTTCTGGTTCTTTAGAGCTGGGCAGAAATTTTCTTATGTCTTTTACACTACATATTTTACTCTGAAAATTTTGAAGCTTGAAAATTGCCCTGGGCAGCTTCAATTGGGGCTGAGCCTGCAAGGCCTGTATTGCTCCCCAGGAGACCAAGAGCTCTAGTGTCTGGCAGTAACTCGGGGGATTTTTGCCAGCCCAGAAATGGCCTGGCAGATCCTCTTCAGGAAAGATGCTCTTACAGTCCCTTGAGTTTGGGTTAGACATGTCACTGGTGACAGCAGTGCCTACATGTACCATGGGCACATGGAAACGGTTTAGAATTGCTCTCTGAATAGAAAGTTTTTTGGTCAAAATGCTGTTTCCTGCATTTTTTATTCTACTTGGTCATATTCCAGCATCAAGAAAAAGATGGTAATCGACAGCACTCAGAGACATAAGAAAAATATTTCTTTCCTTTAACATTCCCTCTTCTAAGAGTTGACTTCTGGGAATTGCAGACCAACCCTCTCCTGTAGGGACTGCTGGCCCAAAAAAAGGACACAAGGCTTTTGCAAGCCAGGTGGGAAGCAGGGGACATCGGTGGGCCAAGTGGGTGGCTGTGATGAGGAGATGTCTGTGAATGTTTTGTGGGTTGCAATTCAAGGTGAGGCAGCTGCTAGACATGTATTTGCATTCGAAAGGGGGGTTCGGCTTTGAGGGGGCGGCAGAAAATTTTGGAAATGGAGTACTGTGGCTTTATAGCAGTACCTCCCTCTGGACAAACATAAAAATGTACTCTGCTGGCTGCAAGCTGTGGGATCAATATCAAGTCTGTGATTTGTACACAACTACTGCAATCTAATTGATACACATGGACAACAGATATGCTTTTGCAAATCAGCTGCGATTACCAGGATCCCTCGCAGGACTCAATAAACAATGTCTGGCTTTGGGGCCACAGAACACACACATGGCTACACAAATCTCCCAAACAATTTTCCACTCTGCCACCCAGGCTCCATCACCCAAAAGATTGTAAAAGAGCATGCAACAACACAAACAGTTTGGGTTTAGCCAAAAGCCTAAAGTACAAAAATTCTTCTTGCCCAGCACAATCTGCATCCAATTCCCTGCCTTCATAGGGAAACATCTTACTTTCCAGGTTTATTCTTCAGCAGCTATGGAAACAAGAAGAGATTACCTTTCCCCTCTTACACAGGAACAGGCCATCCTTCCCTCCGTCTCCTCAGAACTGAAAGCATTTAGGTCTTGTGGTCAGGCGTAGACAGTCAGTTGAGAAATCACATATTGCACTTCCTTCTCCATTTTCCCTGGTGCCAGGCACTTCCTCACTACCCTGATTTACTCATCAAGGTGTTGAGGATAGTTTGCTCTGCTAACTTCAGGAGTCAGGCAGCATTTCCTGAACCATAATGATGGTTTAAGTAAGGTCCTTTCACTGACCTCCCCGTGACACTGTGCTCATGAATAACCAGGTCTGTCGCTGCCCCTCATACTTAATTTTCTCTGAGGAAATCTTCTGTTAAGGGGCAACAGTTTTCCATTTCAGTGTACAGCACTACCCAGCTGCTTGTTATTTCACTTGGCTGAGCCTGACAAGCTAATGGTATGTTTGATTTGCACTACCAGTTCCTGCTAGAGACATCATAACTTTTATTACAGACGTGGTTCTTGTTAGAGACTCAGTTGTCCGCAGAAGTAAAAAAAAAACAAAACACACTTATTTCAGTCAATTTACTGGTTAACTCATTATTTGCAAGCACAGTGCTGGCATCCAGCACACAATCTGCTGCATTTCTTTTTAGGGTATTTCACTGTTGCTTGTGCAGCAAATGGAGAGATCATTCTAGCTTTTCTTTTGATATGCATTCCCTTTGCTGTCCTCAGTCCTCTGAGGTTGATCACGTTTCTGATTGCTAGAACATTTGCTGTAAACTTTCTTAGACACTGTACAGTTAAACTCAGATCAGAATTGCCACGGGGGGAAAAAATGAGTACAGAGAGAGGACAAGCAGGAATATATCTAATTGGGCATAGTTTAGCATAAATTTTCTGCCTTGGTTTTCCCGCTCAGTGAGGATAAAGATATCAAGTGTGTCTACAGAACTTGCACATCTGCCTTATTTTCACACTACCAAAAGTACTGCATATGCTACATAAAACTAATGCATTACATTTCGCAAGAACAAAGAGAAAATCAAAAGGACTATACTATCACAGCCCTGCTTGTCTGCAAAACAGTGAATTTATATATTTATGAAGAGACCAGTTGGGTTATGAAATCTGTTTCCCCCGACATATATAGAGCATCCACTCAGGACAGGACAGTACCCTCCAAATTTTCCATCACTCTGACTAGGAGCGCCCTGATAGACATGTGTGTGTATCTCATGCTCAGCAATCCAAATGGAAGGCTTTCCAAATCTAAGATTGCTTATGAAAATTTTGGCTGCACTTCCCCTCTGTCTCAGTTTAGTTGCCAGTAAAAAGAGGATGGTATTCACACACATCACCATGCTGCAGCCTTGTGTAAAATATGCTTTGTTAAAATACAACGTACACAAACAAAATAAGTAGGCTCATACTGTTACCTTTGCCTCAGAGCCAGGGTAGGTTTCCTACTTGCAGGACTACCAGTGTAAGACATCTATGTGCACTACTATCAGGGACTGTTAGTTTCTCATTCAGAATTTTCTCTAATAAAGGCCCTTTAAAGCCAGTCTGGGGAGCATTTCTTCCAGTCTTTGAAGTTGCAACACTCATAAAGCTGACCAGTGCTGTTTGTGGGTTTGTTTTCTTTCCATATCTCTCCTTTTCCTTTAAGACCAGACAGAAGATGACATTATTAGCAGGCCGCTCACAAGCACCTAGTAGTTTAGGGGAAGGCTTTTTATTTCTGCTTTCAAGCAGAGATGAAAGATTGTAAAAACCTCTCTTTTTTTTTTCCTTAGGGAATTACAGCTCACAAAAGTTCTTATAACTCCTTGCAGCAACTATTTTACTACTCAGGGAGGCTATTTACTAGGTCACTTTCTTCCTGCAGCAGGCCTCAGTGTTAATAAATGGTGTCTGTGAGTTACTTTATGCTCTTCATACTTTATTTTGATCTAGCTGTGTGTTTAAGGAGCTAAAGAGAGTGTGTCTTGATGAACTACTTACACCAGAGTTTGCTCTAGGCCAAAATGCAGAGAGGGCTTTCTTCTGTTTTTTTTCTAGGTTTTTGTAGGTACACTGAAATCTGAAAAATGGGGCAAGCTGCCAAGGTTGCTCTGCAACTCTGTTAGCTTCTGCTCACTCAGCATTAACATCTGTCTTCACTAAAGTGTTACTGGACCCCCAGTAACTGCGTGGAGCAAGTTCCAGAGGCACTTACAGAAAGCAGAGCTCAGGGAGGGAGGGAGAGCCATGTCCCCCAAACCCTCAACTTTTTCAGTAAAATTAAGGCACAGCTTTATTCCAGAAGGCTCTGTCCCAGGTCTGTGTGCCAGTGAGCCTTAGTATCAAAAACAACCATGAGAGAGAGATGGGGAGATTGTAAGAAGAGGACACTGTACCTGTGTTCTGCCTTAGCCTTTCACACCATTCAGAAGGTGTCATAAAATACAGCAAAGATTTTTTTCTCTTTCCAAAAAAAGTCAGATGATTTTAGTATACAGTTCAAACTAAAAGTGCAATATCCCAAGAGGTGGGTTACCCCTAAGTCCTGAAATGAGGCACACAGTCATTACAACACCAAGCTCATCACTAACATACCCAAAGGAAGGCAGTACCTCATGCCTCCCTGGTAAGGTTGCGCAATATTTTTGTGCCTAATTAACATCTGTATGTCAATTCTTCAAAGAAACCAATTCTGCGTACACGTATAGTACATGAGTCTTACCCAACCCTTTTCAGGTTCTATCAGGGAAGAGAGGGGGTAAAATCACATAAACCACCCCTGTAACACCTGGTTTGATGTCTCACATGAGACTTGGGTACACTCACTGAGGCTGTGCTCATGGGTAGCACCCAGCAAGTCAGTAAATTCAGGGTCACATTCTTGAGGTACCAGCAGCATCCTGCTCTGCAGTGTGTGCAAAACCACACAAGCTACCAGCGTGTGGTAAACAGCAGCACACCTCTGAAGGCACATCTTCAGCACATGCACATCCCATTTTACAAAGTAAGGTCCAGTTTTCCATGAGCTGACAAATTTCCAAGTTTTTCTTTGTGTACTGTGTGCTTACATGCCTGCCATACAATCAGCGGTGCCTGGATTTGTAGATTTATTGGCTGTGACCAGACACAGGCTAAGTAAGTAAACAGATTAATATGTATTAACATACTGCATTCGTTCAAAGTTCAGAACTTGTGTGCACATGTGAAGGTGGTATTTATCTATGGTTCTTACCAAGGGAGCTGATTAAAAACTGGATCATGCAAAGTAAGGAGTGTAGTAAAAAGACAGCATTAAAACATTTTTTTAATTGAAATAGCCTGAATAATGGTTACCCGACTTAATGGCTCATCAAACTATAGCTCTCACATAATCTTCGGGGGTTCGGTAGTTTTGTGTTATAACTTGTAGTTGATGCTGCAAGAAGTGAGAGTTCTTATGAAACTGCTTCTGTATTGTTACCCATAAGAACCACACCTAAGAGAAGTCATAATGCCTCATGTACAAAAGACAAAGGAAGAGAAAGGACAGTCACACATTGGTCACCTCTTAACGGAAAAGAGGTCTCCAGAGTCAGGAACTTATTGGTATAGCACCTTTTTTTTTAAGGTTTTGGCTTGTGGTCTTGCAACCTTTAGCTTTTTTCTGTCTATATATGATGGGAGGGTCAGATAACTAAGCTCCCATTTTACAATAGCAATAAAAAGCTTCAGGTGTGTTTTAACAGTTTCAGAGCTATGGGGGTTAAGTACAGCTGTGTGAGCTGCCACCTTGCCTCCCCCTCCCCCCAGCGGGGATGGGGCTGAGCAGACCCCTTGGTTGGGCTCCCTGGAGCAGAGATACCTTTGCAGGGTTGCATTGCCCAAGCTAAAGAGGAGGATTTTTTAGTGTTTGTCCCAAAGAGAACTTCATTTTCTATCAAATAATTTTCTATCTAAAACTTAGGATGCATCAGGAATGAAACAGCTTTTACAGGAGAAGACATCCTTGGAGATTCCCATTGCAGCAAATGCCTGGCCCTCAGCCTGGGGAACAAGCATGTGTCTACCATGAGCCATCACTGAAACCCTGCTGCTGAGGGAGAAGAATCAATCTTCATCAGGAAAATTATAAAAAGGAATTTCTTGTTGAGAATGTTTTTGAACATATTTCTCCAGCAGCTGCTCAGCTGGTCTCCCATGGAGGAGGCCAGGAGAAAGCTAGATGATCAGAGATGCAACCAGCCCAAGTGCTCTGGGATGTGATGATAAATTTTTTCACTTCAGATCTTAAAAACAAACAAACAAAACAAAACATAACAAACAAAGAACACCAAAAAAACCCAGCCACTTTTTTTAGTGCCTAAGTGGTAGCTCAGGTCACTTGGCGCTTTAGTGCTTAAGCTTTTACTAGGTGTGCTACGTGACACATTTCAGGAGCTGTGATTAAGCTGTCTCTGTTCCCATCAAGCAGCTGCTCAACTGCACAGACTCTTGCAGAATGGAAAACCTCACTGTTAACACAGGCATTTTAAGAAAAGCATTTGCAGACGTTTTCCTGTTTCTCTTCTCAATCCAGACCAAACTTTACATCTCTTTTATGGGTTTTAGGCTTGACTTTTTAAGCCAAATTAATGATCTAGGATATATACTGTCAAGTCTTCTAAAGAACCTGGCTACCAAGACAGGAACCTAGCATACTCTATTTCTCTCACCATGGGACTGTCTTGACTACAGCTTTTCTATACCTTCTAAGTATCTTTACAACCTAGATGTTAATCAGTGTATCTTTCTCACAGCCCTCCCAAAATATCTAACAATTACTGCATGTGCTGGTTTTGCCTGGGATGGAGTTAATTTTTTTTCAGAGTAGCTGGTATGGGGCTGTGGTTTCGATTTGTACTGAAAACAGTATTGATGACACAGCAGTGTTTTCATTATTGCTGAGCAGTTCTTCCGTAGCTCCTCGCTCCACCTCACCAGCCAGGAAGCTGAGGGTGCACAAAGAGTCAGGGGGTGACACAGCTGGGGCAGCTCATCCCAACTGATCAAAGGAATATTCCATACCATATGACATCATGCTCAGCAAATAGAGCAGGAAGAAGAAGGAAGAGGGAAGGGGACATTTGGAAGGATGGTGTTTGTCTTCCCAAGTGCAAATGATGGATCCCTGCATTCCTGGAGATGGCTGAACACCTGCCTGCCCATAGGAAGTTGTGATTGAATTCCTTATTTTGCTTTGCTCGACTTTTCTTTATCTATTAAGTAAAGCAAAGTGAGCAAGGGGCTGTACTGGGCTTAGTTGCCAGCTGGGGTTAAACCACTGCACTACAACATAGAACAAGTCAACAAAAAGACATAGGAAAACACCTCTCAGATTGTCTCAAGCACTTTCCTGGGATCTGAGAGGACATGAAACTAGGTGAGAATTTAAAAGCAGGTCTCTCACCTCCTGGAAATCATGCCCTTTGCTGTTTTTCATGCAAAGTCTGAGGCACTAAGGATGCTCTGAGCCTGCCAGCTGGCTTACACACCACAAAGAAGATAGAACAATGGCCAGAAAGACAAAGGCTTATCTGCTGCTCCCTGCAGCCAGGTGATGCCTGGATCAGGGTGAGGTGCCAGGGAAAATGGATATGCTGTGGAGGCTTTTAGGCATCAACAAGACTGGACAAAGTTGAAAATGTTTTTTCTAGGATATGACCGTTGAGTTGAAACACTTGAGGTGGAACTCAGGTGTTCATGGTGTACCTAGCCTTTACCAAGCCCATATCTTAGACCAGTGAAAATGCAGGTCAATGTAGCTTCTGACTGAAGTATCATCTGGAAATATGCAGAGTTTTGTTGTGACTCCAAAAACAGCCTGTAACACCATGAGCATTTCTTGTCTGTCTTTTCCAATTAAGCACTTAAGAGTTTCCCAAGGTAAATATTAATACTTCAGAAAGGAAATATTAACATGCACAAAATCCTTTCCAACCTTTCTGCTTAAATAGCTATCATTTTTTAGTAAGGTCACAGCATCCAGTTTTCTATAATAAAAAATAAGCAGCATAAGTAGTTTTACTCCTGTCAAAACTTGAATGCAATTTTATGTTTTTCTTTGACTTACCCTATAAATATTTTTACTACAACATTCAAAGTTTATGAGATCTCTAAGACTTGTAAAGAGGTTGAGTAACTGGAAACCAAGGGCTAATACCTACCACAGGGACTTGGGGATTTTTCTTAAACAAGCTATTTATTAATATTAACAAAGGGTATTTTACTGATGACCTGTTTACAAAACTGAATATTGTTTTACCTTTCCATTCCAGTGTAAACAAATCCATGAGGAGGGACAAACAAAGACCAACACCACAATGCCTGACAGTGTTGATCTTTTCCCAGATTGCAATTTTCTGACATTATCCCATGAGCTAAGCTTCTGCAGTTAAATTGCTTCTGAATCCAGTTGCAGCTTGGGAGCTGCAAATCTCAGCCTCACTGAACCAGAGGAAGGAACAGAGTTAGCCACTTGTTTGGATGTCTTTGACGAGCTGTGTCCTTTTCCCTGTTCATGAGTCACTCACCTGGAGACTTTATCTTTCTTAATACATTTGCTATCTATAATTATGGTTGCAACAGTTATCCGCCCTTATAAGAAAGTGTTACCCTGCCTGAACAAGACCAGGAGGCTCTGTGTCACAGGCCAGGAGGTGGAAGATGATCTGCCCATATCCACCGTGGCCACAGGAGAACATTCATGTTTCAGCTCATCTTCTGGCACAGCTGTGGAGAGCTCTGTGTCACTGCTTACTTCCTAGTCACTATTTTATTTCTGCTCCCAAACCATGATTTACTGACCAGAGATTAACTATTCCAAAAAGTTTGTGCAAGGAGGCAACCCAGCCTTTCGTGCAAACATTTGTGGATAGCCATTAATGACTAACTTGAGCCCAATAGAGCAAGGAGTCAAAATATTCATGCACTTTGGAAAAGTCCAGAGCCTACCACCTTTGGCCATCCTCCCGCTGGCTGCCCCATCTCCCAGCCACCTTCAGTGCCTTGGGAAGCCCATCATGCAGATGCACTCCTGAGGACAGCTCCTCACCCAGAACCACAGCTGGTCCAGACTGTTTTTAATCCTCCTTTCTTTACGGATAAAGGAATTAAGCCTTAATAGGGATTACACCTTTCCCAGTTGTAAAACCCAGCACTGGATTTATCACACAGTTACAGCTCCCTATCTACCCATGTATCTCCTGGGCAGATGGGGAGCTAAATCTGATCAAACACCCAAAAAAGAGGATGAGGTTCTTAACTGCTCAAAACCCAGAAAAATAATCCAAACTGCCTCCCAGTGTATGTATATTCATGCAGTCAGCTCCTTATGTAGAAAAGTATATTTGGGGTTCGTTATTGTCCTCATCTTCTCATCTGGTGGTTTACTTCATCTGTACACAAGACATGCATCTGAGACCTCCACTTTTATGCACTGTTGCGTATTCAGTTTATGCCGTACAAGCCTAAATGTTGTACGTGGATATTTCCTGATCTGCACAGCCTCCCAGTAGAACACCACAAATACCTTGTGTAGATGTGTTGGCCCTTTAGTGAACTACAGACATCCAGCTTAAGCTGAAATCAGCTGCTTATCCTGCCTAAGGAACTCACTACCTCAGTTGCACAGCAATTATAACCAGGCTTCCTATTTTTCAGGCTGGATGCCACTGCATTACTTTACAGATGTTATTTGGAAAAAAGAACTGGAAGGGATTTCAAGAGGTAAACTGACCACCTGTGCAGTGTCCAGATCAACTGAAAATAGAGCTTCCATGATGGACTTGGACTAAATCGCTTTATAAAACAGGCCAGTGTCGGGATTTTGCCACTCTGACACAGTGTTTTGCCACCCAGTGTACAGGAGAGAGATTCTCATTGTTCAGCCTTTAGTTGCTAAAGCTTGCTGTCTTTTACTCAAAGATCACGTGAATCCGATCACATGAATCCAAGGTCTGTCCTTTCCACCTTGGGAGCCTAGATATGAGATAGAAAGTGGGCCCTAATATTCTAAAAGGAAAGAGAAACTGAAAGTGTATATTTAATAGACAAATATCATGTTATTTCAACTCACATTGGTTCTGTTTTTATGATGGTCAGTGGGAAAGGACATCTACAGCCACTCTAAAGTGAGCTTTGTCACCAAAGAAAGTGTTTGGGACTCAGCTTTCATGCCATGCTCTGATCTGCTCAGTACAAATTCCATGATTGTGATAAGGGTAATGATTAATATGAGCACAGTACTGCCTGCATGCTTGTGACCATGCAGATGGGTAGATTTTGGCAGCCGCTTCCTGGAGGTTTTGATTTCATGGCAAACTGAAGAGCTGGAAGAGAAAAGTGAGCAGACCTTTATCTGGAATGTTTTTAATTAGTGTTGCTTCCCATGCTAGGAGAAGTCTTTTACAGGGACAAGATCCTGAGCCCTCTGAATGTGCCAGTCTTTCTTCAGTAGCTGAATAAGGATAGTTTATATCAACTGCTTTGAAAATAGAGTAAGGATTCACAGAAAAATAATCCAGCCATTGATAAAATGATACATTTCCTCCTCTGTTTTGGCATGCTAGTTCTTTTTCTTCTGAGGTTTACTTCGGGACAGGAGAACACCTTGAAAACACTTCTCACCTTGTACAATCCTTGACATGGGAGTAGAGTATTTTATTGTTAGGTGGCAGCATTCAGCCAGCAATTAATTGCCCTCACAACACTTGCCAGCTGTCCTCTTGCTCTTGATAGTGCCAGCCCAGTGCAGACCTTTGGCATATGAAGATGGTTCAAACTCCAAAAGGCAATGAGAAGGTGAGAGGAGGAGCAGCATTGCTACTGAGCTGGGTGGTGTGAGCTGGGGCTTAAAGGGTAGTCCCTGGTGAGTAGTTTTGCCCTTCGTGATCTATGTAAAATAGGAATGCTATCATTGCATTACATTTTCATCTGGAACTTTTGAAACAGCATAGAAATACACTATAAAACTAATGGGATTCTGTGGTAATTGTTCTGCTACAATAAACATGCCTGATGTGAAACGCACTGAACTTTCTGGTTTCTCTGGTGCCCATTTCTTGAAGGGGATCATAATGGGGTGAGAGAGAAAGAACAGGAAATAACTCCAGAAAGAAAATTATCAAGATTATCCAGGTGACCGATAATTATGGGATTTGATAGCATGGGGAAATTAATTTTAAAGATTAGCCAAGCAGAAAAAAGAAAAGCTCTACACTTTTTCCAAAATAAGCAATCATTTCAGTGCATACCACCCTCTGCAGTTGGATGGCAGTGCAAGGCATATTTATTATTCCTCCTGTTTGTAGGCTGCCTTTGGCTTGCATGCCAGTCCCTGGACTTCAAGTACTTCCCCACCATGTTCTTCCTTGACTCACAGGCAGCAGTACCCTTTCCACTGAGTGCCCTGAGGTGTGCACTAGGATTTTGGTGACTTTCCTGCAGACAGGAATGAACACACCAGTTTTGGGAGAGGGCAGCCAACTCCAGACTCTCCAAAGATGTCCGTGTAGGGCTATTGTGTTGGCTGTGAATTCAGTTTTTTCTGGGTTTGCAAAGGAGCATTCCCTGGCTACCTGCCACCATTTAAACAGAGATATCATCTGGTCAAGATGACCAAGGAGCAGTGGAGGGCACCCGGGTACAAAGAGAAGTGACAGGTATGAAGTAATGCGGTGAGGCAAGAGTGGGAGACCTGCCAAAAGAAAACCAGCAGCGTGCCCCTAAACTGAAAAAAAAACATGTTCCCTGCAAAGTGGAGCTACTCCTGGTCAGGAATATTCACTGACTGCAAAACAGGCCCTAGAAGAGGTTTTGTTTTGAGGCACCTAATACACACTGTCTTCATATTATCCAGTGTAACTCTAATGGCTAGACAGGCTGTCAGAATTTCCTTGTCCTTTGAACAGGGTCACTGAGTTTGTCTTGAACCTACTGACTTTCCTCTCTTATGGTGTATTTTTAGCAGCTAGAAATGTGCCTAATTTCTCTGCATTTTAAATCCAAAAGACTCAGATGATTTGCCTCAAACATTCCAAAAGAAAAAATAAATCTCCTGTGGCTTCACATTACATATGAAGTGTTTCAAGCCTAACATAGACTTAGGGTTTTACGTTTGGTGGCAAAGTTAGAAAGTATTTCAGTTCAAGTATAGAATACAGTGCTCCCTCAACCCCAAACTCCTCAAATCCAAATTTAGTTCCTGATGGACTCTATCCACAAAGCGAGCTAAATACCTAGCTGTTGCCTAAGTATTACTTCAGGTGGCAAAGTCCAAAATTTAGACTCTCACTCTGCACATCACAAGTATTGAAGAGCAAAGTGCTCTGCATGTATAAGTATAAATTTTCTGGGCATACATTCTTAAGCACCCCAATTTCTGCTTCTCAAATTTTGCCCTTCATATACAGCAAAGGAGCTAACCTTGCCCTGACAGAGGCTTTGGATGATATATTTCCCTTCACTGACATCCAAGTACCTTAAATTCCATCCTCTAGAGTCAAATAGTATCTTGTCTATTTAGTCTAAACTGGTTGTCCATAAAAAAGGTCTACCCAGGAAAAGTTCCCAAGCATTTTCATGGAAAGTGTTTGAAATGGGTTCAAGTCCCTTCAGGTTGTTTTGGGATTTGAGCCAAGGTGTTTGGCACGACTGATGAGTGCTGACACAACTGGAGAACCAACACTACGAAGAAGGGAGGAAATGGGAGGTAATGGTGGGGAGGATAAAGCAATACTCCCTCTGCTTGTTATGTCATTTATGTTTGTTCCCACTGGCCTTTCAGTGTCACTGTGCCACATTCTGAGATATCTTACGTTATAGGCATAGTAATTTAGTGAGGAATAAATAACCTGGATTCACCTGAAGGAGGATCTTTGATCTGGAGAAGAGGAAGTGAAAAGAGGGATTCCTTTGAGCTCAGTAAAAAAAGAGCATTCGAGCTCAGAAAAAAAGAGTGTTCAAGCTCAGTGAGGGATCCAAGAAAAAGAAATTAGTGTAGACATGTTTGTTATTTTGCCTACATCTGCGTATTTCCTGTGTTACCAAAGTTAATAGCAAAATTAATTTAATTTCATAGATTTTAGAGTTTCCTTGGATCCCTTAAACCCTCCTTACCTGTGTTCAACAAAGCAGCATCTTCTGAATTCAGACTGTCCATAAGACTGGTGGTCCAGCAAAAGGATATTTAAGCTACTGCCTTTAGTGATGAGGAGAAGAGTAAAGCAAATATGTAGATGCCTAGTTTTAGGAGAGGTCTTTCTACCTGGCTGAGCATTAGCTATAGGCACAGGCCATCATGCTTCCCCTGCTCACCAGGCATCAGCATTGCCTCCTCTCTGGCACATTTCCAAGTTGCAGGAAGTCTATTTTATCCTGCTGTCTAAGGTCTCCAGGTCTTATACTGACACCCACAGAGAATTTGACATCAATTTGAAGACAGACTCAAAAAGGCTGGTTCGTTGTAAAAATATTCACTGAACTCCTATCAGAGTCAAAAAATAATCTATTAGCATATATGCCTGCCAGGTTTTTAGTATTCATATAACTCAGACATAGGTTCCAACAGCAAGTAGAATAACAATATCCAGAACACAAGCTTGGCTCCCATCTCCAATTGACATGCAACAAAGGTCACATCCTGCTTCTACTTAACTCAATGTGAAAATCCTAATTAACTTCAATAAAGAGCAAAATGGGCTCCAAAGGATTAACAGCAGTAGGATACAAAAGAGAAATGAAATAAATTCTTAATTAAAAAAATTATATCTTACAGCCAGAGCAACCTCTCTAAAGTTGTACAGTTCAAAATAGGAGCAGAATTTCAGTCTCTAACATTCACTGACACCATTTCAGATTCAAATTTTGTGATCTTTTCAGTGCCAGACACAGCACATTCCAGTATGCATAGCGTTTTAGTTACTTATCTTCTGTAAGTTACAGGGTATAATGTTTTTCACTGTTTAGAAATAACTCAACTCTGAGTCACCACTGAAAAACCCTGTTTTAAATTGGGTTTCCCCGATGGACTTGGACTGTCTCAATTTGAAAAGTCCTAAGAAACCACAAAACCTGCTTTACAGCCTGTAGTTTTTGTCTATTGGGAGGAAAAAGCAGATCAAGGCCATGTAAAGGTGGGGGTATCCCGGGGATTCCTGGTTCAGCAGAGGCAACTGCACTGCATGGGAAGGGGCTGGAAACATATCCATGCTCTCTAAGTCATCACTGTCATCCCCACCTCCCGTTAAGCGGCAGTGCATTTCCAGACTGAAACCCTTGTCATTGATTTCAAGGCAGTCAGACTCCCAGTGACTTTTAAAAAGCTTTT
The DNA here is from genome assembly GCF_003945595.2 of Pipra filicauda. NCBI lineage: Eukaryota > Metazoa > Chordata > Aves > Passeriformes > Pipridae > Pipra > Pipra filicauda. The sequence goes on from NW_024104310.1 coordinate 3,980,103, forward strand.
ACTTTTATCTCCCACCATCCCTGTGCTCAGCACTGTGTTGCAACACGTTATCCAGCAGGCACCGACAAGAGCAAGAAGGTTTGGGATGCAGTCTTGGGTTTCCTGGTACTTCAGCTAAAGGACCACCACACAGGACTTACACTGGTAAAGGCCTGCACAGCTTTTGTTATTGTGTTTCTCATTCTAAGGGAAACACATAGCAAAGACTTGACCACAAACCACCTTATTCACATTCTTTTAAATGGTATTTCCACCAGTACAAGCAGTTTTCTCCATCAGTTTGTTCATGCCTTAACTTTTGTGCCCACTAATTGGAAAATCCATGGATTCAGATTTCACACCTTCACCACCACTTTCACACCACTACCTGTGCAGGCAGACAGACTGGAAAGAATTCAGGGAAAGCTTTGTACTAGCACAGCCTCCTGTGATTCTTGAGGAAGCTGAGCAGGTTGAGTCTGCACTTGCCAAGGCATAACTGAGACCAGGGTCCTCATAAGACATGCACCATGAAAGCTCCTGCAAAGCCTGGGAGTACAAGAAGCCTTCATGACACAGCTCTTTTTCTGCCTACCATTTTACTTTAACTCTTCTGAATCAAAGAATTTCTTCTTAGTGTTCCTAATGTGGAACTACCAGTCAGACTGAGAACTGTAAATCTTTAATGTATTACCGTGGGAAAAGAGTAGCAAATACCGTATTTGAGGGGGAGCTAGGAGGGAAGAAAAGGAAGACATCCTAACTAATTTATACCAAGCCAAACCCAATTCATTTTGACAGGTTTCTGAACTCGGACGTTTGTATAGCATAACTGTAAATAATATGCCAATAGAACGATTAAAGGAGAAGCATCAGGTCATGTCTGTCCAACCTGAAAATTTTATTTTAAATAAACATTGTCTAAAATTTCAAGAGAGATTTACAAATCTCATTTGACAACCGAGTAGGCCATAGTGTTATTGGCTAACTTAAGCAATTAAAAGTGAAAGTCTCTGCACCTGCTTTTAAGAGCTAGAGACACATGATTGGATTCTTTCTATTTGGGAAGTGATTTGCCATTGTGCCATTGCTTCCTTTAGCACTTCGTGAGTATTGCTTCCTGTTGAGAAGAAGATTGTCTTGCATAACAATCATTTAATTCTTCAGGGTTTTTTTCAGACTGGCAAGACCTTTGAAGAAATTTTAGGTTTGAAACTTTTTGATTAATAATTCATACTTTCCCTTAATAAAACATATATATTCAGTGCCGAAGTTATAAAGCAAACAAACAAGTAAACTTTTATTAAGAGAATATTGCATAGTTTTTAGAAATTTTCTGCATCTCAAACAAGCATTCATGAATTAAGAATGCAACTCTGCCAATGCCAGCTTCCACTGTTGCAAGTCCTAGCTTTGATAAAATTAGAACTTCTGAAAATTATTCTATTGAGCACCACTAGAAAGATTTTGTATTATGCTGCAGAACATAGCTAAGAGCATCTAGTAAATCAGTGCTACACCAAATTCCATTCTTCCTTCAACCACTCCTAGAGTAAAAAGTAGCAGTACTCCAGGTGGGGCTTCCACCAGAGCAAAGAGGCAGACTCACCTCTCATGACCTGCTGGTCATACCTCTTTTGATGCAGCCCAGGATATGGTTGGCTTTCTGGGCTGCAAGAGCACATTGCTGGTTTTTTTCAGTGTTTAAACCACCAGCACTCCCAAGTCTTTCTCCACAGGGCTGCTTTCAATCCACTCATTGCCCTGCCTGTATCCATGCTTAGGATTGCCCTGACTCAGGCTCCCATCAGTCCATTTCTCCAGAGTGTTGAGGTCCAGAAGCTTGGCTGTTCTTGAGGTTGGAGGAGATGAACCTTACAAGTCAACCACATTTCCCAGACTCCTCTTCTTTACCTGTGTGCCTACGTTAGTGGTGGGCTCATGTCTGTCTTGTTTGCTCACTTTGAGGTTTTTCCTCTCCAGTCTACCCTGGACATTTTGCTTGCCATCCTGATCTGCCACTTCCTGACTTTGTGAGTTGTCATCTCTTTTCTGTCACTTGTTGTTTGAATGTCTCCTCGGTTGGTCAACCTGTTGGCAAAGATGTTGCACCCTGCTTGGTCACCTCTTCCTAGGAATCCTCAATTATCAAAGTCCCATGGCTGTAAAAGTCAAATCCCTGTTCCCATACTATCTGTGCAATCAGGTACTGACCTCTGACATCTGCCTCATCATCCTCAAGCTCTTCACTCTCTGTGGCAGGATTAAGGAGAAACCCACCTGGTCCTTGGGACCTCGGCCCTTGACCCAGAACCATGTAGTTGCTCTTGTTATGCTTCACATAACCATTCAGGCCAAAACAAAAAGGTGAAAAAAATGAGTGCATTTTCTGAAGCTGTTCATATTTCAAAGGAGGTGTAAGAGAAACAGAGATGAGAACATGGATTTCATTTCCTTTCCTGTACTCAAAGATTTGACATTTTCAGGCTCTTCTATTAGGTTTGCAAATCTTTTCTTCGTGTAGCCCTCAAGGAAAAGAGAAAAAGAAATGTGAATCCACAATTTAAACAAAAAACATTCCCTGTCATTAGCATTTCTTTGATGATCTTTTGGTTTATTGTTGTGCATTAACTTCTGTATAATCACATAATTGCTACAACATCCATATAAATAATGCATTTGGAAGAGAAAGTAAACAGTGTGTCACATTCTATTCTCCAGCGATTTTAGTGGGACCCTCTGGCCTGACTTTAGTGCTAAAACTGCTTTTTTTTTCTCAAGATAGCTCAGGTCTGTTAACAAAGGTGAGGTAAAAAGGGAAAATAAAAGCGCTTTCATTTTACCTCAAGATAAATTTGATGGGTCAGCCCTAAGCCTCTCAGTTGAATTTACTCCATGGCAAAACTGTGTCTTATCTTCACTGTATTGGTACCTCAGGGGGGCTGATGTATATTAACTCTCACTATCAGAAAAGACAAATAGCATTTGTAGCTCACCCTCCCTTCCCAGAGCCTCTTGGGTTTTCCTTTTGTGAAAGTTTCTGGTAAAAGCTTCTGTGAAATCACAGAAAGAGTTGCCTATGTATGCCAGCTGTTTTTTTGCACTACATGAAAATATTTCTCAAGTACAATCCTCTCTTCTCACTCCTCTTCAAATACTTACAGTTTAAAAAAGCCAAACCCTTCAGTATTTGGCACAGTTTCCACTACAAGATCTACAGCCAGTTTTGAAAACTGCAATTTATAATGAGCTAATTTTACAGTTAGAAAAAGGTTATGTCACTTTGAAAGAGACAGATACAGCTGGAAAGGAGACAACTTGAATTGTACACTGAAAGCACGGGTATTTTTCCCACATATTTGGGCCTGGATTTTACAGGTTTTTATAAACAGGAACTTCAAAGACTTTTCTTACAGATTTGTTCTGTTCAGAGGTGTGTTCTGTTTTAGTCAGTTTTAGAGCATGAGTCCACAAAGACACACAGGAAGGAGGGGGTATAAGAGCACAAGATTACATGTCTATAGATATGTGAGGTCTTTATTTTGTCGAATATGTTTACAACCCTACCAGTCCATTAAATACACAGGTAGGATCTGTCTTTATACCTGCTTCCCAATGAATGCAAAAGGAGAAAAAATATTAACAAGATTAGTAAGATTAGCAATGGTAGGTTCAGAGCTCTCCTCATCCAGATATTCACTGCCTGGTGACAAAGTGAGTGACTTTTCAATGATAAATTAGACAAGGCTTCCCAAAGGAGAAGGCTAAAGCTATAACCAGATAGGACATCAAAAAACTCAGAAATCAGGAAGATTCCGAGAAAGGGAAACATTTACCATGAAAAGTGCCGGGCAAGGAGAGCCAATGGGCATCAAGAGTTGGGATGCCACATGCAGGTTCCTGGATTTTCTGTATACCTCCCCTGCATCAGAGAGAGGAGACCAACAAAACAGTTTGATGACTCATTTAAGCATCCTACCCAGCCAGGGCTACTCAAAAGGGTAGACTTGGGTGGCAGCAAAGACAAGGCAGCTCTTGCATCTCTGTGCTTCAATCCACATCTCCAGTTCCTTCTTTTTACACATCCTAAACTCTACTGTTCCAGTCGAATCACTTCACTCAGTTTCCAGCACATCAGGATTCACTGAGGTCCTTGGGCAGCAGCACTCTATCTACCCCTGGTGAGTCTGGGGTGCTCAGAGGAGCTGCCTGGGTGTAGGCTCACAGAAGCTTTTTGGTCCTCGGGCAATTCTATGGGTCATGAGCACAGTAAAATATCTTTCTGCCTGCAGTCCAATACAGACCATACTCCCACATGTCATATTGCACTGGGACACCACTTCCTGAGAAACGTCCTGCAAATTTCAGAGCAAAAGAGAAATTCTCACTTCAAATGCAAAAAGTCACCCAGCTCATTCATGCCTGCTCTTAAGTGCTTTCCTACCGCAACGAGACCAGAATCAGCATGTATTAATATCTAAGACTTCCTTCGCTAAGCCTGCTTTCTATCAACTCCAGCAGTAGCTCCAGCTGTTACTGCCCACAGAGAATCAGAGTTTCTGTATTCCTCATGAAGCTTGTCCTAAGCAAGAGTAAGAATGACTAATGGTAAAATGTAGGCAGATACCTGGACTCTCCTCTACATTACTGCTTTCACCACTATGATTAGTGGGTGGGTGGGAAAAGCCTAACACAATTGCCTTGTGTATAGATAGCTTGTGAAGGCATATGTATAAATGGAGTACCTAAAATTTCCAAAGCTTCTTCCATTTTCTACCTATCCTTGTCCAACTCATAGTATCACTAGCCCTTCTGTTTTTGTGAAAGCACAGTTGTGTCTGTCATCAGCTTTGGGTGATAAGATCAGATTTTGAACTTGGATGCAAACCACATGGTAGTTCCCTACTCTATAAAGAAAAGAAAGACAATTAAAAGCCCTCAGTACTGGTTTTGTTTCCTCTGAGCCTCATTAGGCACTTAGCCAGTGACTAGTCAGGTACAAAGGGGCAAGGACTCAGAAACGGGCCTCAGAGGTCCTGCCTTCCATCTGTGAGGGGTAAGTGTGAACCGTAAGCCAAATTCATTTAGTTCCTTTTACATAATTGTCAGCTTTACTCAAAGCAGTTTCTTCTCCTTGGTTGCAAGGGAAGACAGTCAATTGTTGTTCTATTCACATCATCACGTAAGCCCATCTGACAGGCATGACAGCAACTGCTTGCTAATTATGGAGCGAAATTTGCAGTGCAAGGTTTGTTGTGCCAACGGTCCCCAGAACAATCCTGGGATTGTTTTATGAGAAGATTGGGCAGTCAGGGTTGAGCACTTTTGCTTCAATTATCCCCATGTGCTGTCACGGCCTGGAGCTGCTCTAGTGGAATGAAGAGAAGAAAATAAATGAGCTCTGCTCCAACCCTGGGAGCAGTTTCTGAACCCTGAAGAGCTCAGTTGGTTGTATCTTTGTTAGTTGCTATTATGGATATTATTGCCTGGTAGTGGCACTGAATCTGAGGGCCCATTAGCACTTCTGTGCTATGTCCAGGGATTTGTAGCTCCACTGCAGAGACTTACTCTGGAGTGAAATTCAGAATGTGGTCCCAGCTAAAACCATCTCCTTAACTTTATTATTCACTACTTTGGGTGACCTAATAAAGTTCAGATATTGTTGGCATTAGCTGTAGCTGGTTTGTTGATTTTATCAAGAAGAGGAATTGATTTGTGAGTGAGAAGTGACTAAAAGTCCATCTTCCTGGGGTGGAATTAAAAAAATATTAAGGAATTAGTTGCTTAATGTAGGGATCTGAATGATGTGCAGACACCTAAAATTATTATTCTAAAGAAGAAGTGTAACCAGCTGGTCATAAATCAGAATTATCCTTTCCCAAAATACTCCAAAAGAAAACTAATTCTTACTGAAGTTACTGGGCTCCGCCTTCCCAACTTCTTTGATGACCTGGGTTTACAAAGCACCTTCATGAACCCCATCTGTTTATGTTGCTCAAGAATTTCCTCTTTGTGACCTGAGTACACTTGTGCTTCTGTCATTTCCAACAGAGATTCAGTCATAAATTGAAAAATAAAACTTGGTGAGGGATACGTTTGTTTCTTGCAGCCAATAAGTTTTTCTAGAATATACCATCCCTTTGCAAAAACCAAGAACCAAGACCCCTCCATGGACTTTGTCAGAAACACAACCTCCATGTGTCGCTAATCCCAGAGCCAGATCATCAAAATCCTCTCCCACCACGACTCCTCCTCCCACCTCTACTCCTTCTGCTCCCCCTCTGCCCTCTGCACTGATCAGGTCACAGCAGGACCAGTTCAGCTTACTAACCCAGCAGAAAACTACTCCATCCTTCTGCTGACTTGGTTTTCTAGCAGATGGCACATTGCATCAGCTCACCAGGCTGTAGCCAGAGGTTTCTCTCAAACAGGGGCGACTGTGTGAGCATGCCTTTTGTTTGGAGCGAGATATGAGATCAATCCCCTGAAATTTTAACCACTTCCTCTTGTCTCTACAGCTTTGTAGCATGGATTTGGACTGCAGGGAAGAACTTATGTCATAGGTTCACTAAAAGTTTACCCAGAGCCCTTCTGAGTAGCAGAGCAGCATAACTCTACAACAGCAACAAATACTCCTCTCTGCCATAGCCTGTAAAAACTCCTGAAGGAGCTATTCCTATCTTTCATGAATGTGAGTCATGTGACATGGGCCATCTTAACTAAAGGCAAGCAGCATATTCTTCCCTCTTCCACAGAGATCATTGATGTTCCCACTGGAAAGGTTTTGGGAAGATGAGAACAATTCAACAATTCTAGAAAATACAAGGCTTCAACAAATTTGAATTTTGTAGCAGAACTTTCTTTCTACCCATCCCCAAACTACCATACCCACAGATATAACCTTTTCAGAAACATCTTCTAGAGGCCCGTGGTATTGAAATAAGACAGATGGGAGAGAAGAGAAGAAAGAAAGGGTCTAGTGAGGAACACAAATCTGCCATCACCCTTGAGGGTGATCTTGGCTGACAGTGGGGCAGCCCAAACCCTTACTCCCCTCTCCTCCCGCTCCTCTGGGTCTTCCCCTTGCCTCTGCCCTTTGTACACTGTGTTATGAGTGAGTAGAGAACCAATCTGGCTGAGGAACAATCCTTTTGCTGTGTTCAGATTAGTTCACTGCTACACTGGCGCTGAGGCACCACAGAACAACCATCAGGTCTGGACAACGGGGAGCTCTGACTTGTGCTTGTCAGATTAAATCAACCAGAGAATTGTAGACCAGGTACTTACATGAGGTTGAAAGAAAGCAGTTGATTGTTCTTTAATCTGGACATCAGAAATATGATGAAAGACAGTAGCTGGAATTTGGTTCAAATTCAAGTTGAGAGTAGGATTAGGTTCACTGTGGTTATACAGCGTTCTGCAATATGCAACTCATTCTCACCCAGTTAACCAGCTATACTTTGTATGAAGCACTTGAATATTAGGGGAATTCCTAATACTTTCTGGCCCATGAATTCTTAACCAGAAAGTTATGGGAGCATCTGAAAATCCTGTGGTTAGGACATACATAAAGATCATAACTCAAACCTCACCTCCAGGTGAGGTAGGAGAAGAGCTCCAACTTGATCTCCCACACTCCCAACAGGGACATTAAAAAGTTACTGGACAGGAGGAAGGAAGAAGTGGGGTCTCTCTGTACTTGTATGATCATGCATGTTAAAATCAACTCCAGAGACAAGATGAGCAGGGAAGTACCTAGTACACAGATCTACCAGGGTCTGGACATGATGTCTGACCAGCCTGTTGCCTGGGCTAACAGGGCTATGTGGACCTTCTCTACCAGTAAAAACTGTAAATATTGACAAGTTTAGAAAGCAGCGAATCGCTGCTCTGGAAGCATCAGCATGTGCGGGTCTTAAGAATGTAGCTGGTACTCTGTATATTGAAGTCCCCCACAGGAATCTGGCCAAAACCATATTTATGGCTTTTGTTTTTAAACACACAAACACAGAAAGCGTACAGCTGAGTATTTCAACAACGTACCTACAGCGGATGTGGACTGTGTGGGCTGGGGGGTCTTAAGGAAAAAGCCTGGATTCCTTTCTGAAAGGCACACTCCAGTTCAGCCAGAGGTTATAGGCTTCATACAGAAATTCCTCAGCTACGATCTGTGTTTTAATGATGCAGGTCAAACCACCCTCATAATAGTACCTCTTGTCTTGTATAGATTATATGACATTTAAGAGGGGAAAGGGGGCACTTTAAGCTAAATCTCAGGATATTCCAATATCTGATGGTATACAGGTCTGGCAAATGGATTTAGACATTGTTAACAAGAATACTTCAGTTTTCAGTCAGCCTCTAACTGTTTTATTGCTGGTGTGAGGTAACTACAGGGTTAGCTTTCCCCAAATGCTGGCCCAAATAGGGTTTTTCCCCATACAAGTTAAAACAATTTTTAACCTAGTCTAAACACACCCTGAGGTGCAGATCAAGATAAAGACATCATCACAGAAGACCACTGGGGTATTTCCCCAGAAGGTTTCCCAAGAAACTAGCAGAGCTATTGGGGTAACACAGCCCTCTCCCCACATAGGGGGCAGCTCTGTGGTGGGGTGTAAAGGGGAATGTGGTGAAATGCAACAGCTGGATCATGCAGATTTGCTTAGCTCTAGGAATAAGGTGTTCTCAACAGCCTGCCAGATTTCCCCCTCAGGTTGGTGTGGAGGGAGGGTAAAGCAGATGAGGGGGAAAATACTTTGTGGTTTTGCCAGGTGATATCTGAGAGATCACCAGGGTGGGCAGAAGCACAGAGGACCATGCACGAGAAGGACGCAGGAGAAACCATGATAATCGTGGTCCAAGATTTCAGGATATGAAATGGGGACTGAAAGACAATGTAGGGCAAAACAATAGACAGCCTTACAGGTACAGAGGTGAAGTTTGCTTTGTTCCATTTGCATCTGGCATCTGCACTAACATCCAGAGAAGTGGTTACTATTTCTGAAGACAGTTAAAGTGTCTTGGTGTCGGGAAGTTCACATAATGCTTGTGCAAAAAACTGCAGCAATGCAGAGCACAGCATAAGACTCTGAACTCAATTACCTGGGGAAATGCTCCTACAGTTAGTTTGGTCCCAGTGTGCAAGGTGGTGATTTCAAACTCAGGTGCATCAGTGGTGCACACAGACACTTGCTTAAGAGGACAGCAGTAGTTAGATGGGAGAGAAAAGAGCACTTCAGAAAACAGCAGCATGAGTCTATCCCATTCTTTATGTATGTTTAGAGCTATCAAGGCCACAGAGCTGAAGGTTGCAGCAACTAAGGCATGAAATTAAGCCTTGGGCAGAAGCTGAGTTGATAGCATGTCATAAGGCCCTTTTTCTGAGTTGTTTGAACAGCTTACAGTTTTCCTATAGTTATTGCTTATTCAAAGATGATTGTGGAATTATTTCCATGAGTAATTCTTGGCTGTTGTATTCTTTGCAAGCAGTTCACTGCAGTCAGCTGATAGTTGAAATTCAAGACCAGTCAGTCCCTGTTCACACAGGTCACTTGTTCTGCTGCAGAGAAGAAATTGCTTCACAGCAGATCATGTCCCAGGGTTGCCAGCGCCATGTCTCCTCACTTCCCATGGACCAGTACTCTCAGACTGGGGCAGAAGGACAAGTCCATTGCTGTTCCCTGTCCTCATAAGTGCCAGCACAGCATTTTGAAAATGTGGGATGGAGTTTTCCTGAGTGCTTTTAGTAGCTGCTCCAAGCTCACTCTTCAAATGAGTTGTCCAGCCAGTCAGTGTGCTTTGAGCAGTAACAAGAAAGACAAGCGCCATAGGATGCCAGCAGAATCCTGAGCCTTGGCAGAATCCAGTGTCCCTGAGCAGGCTCAGGCAGCACTGGACAGGATCAGATGAGGATCCAAACTGAAGTGAAAAGTTAACCACGATCTGTCATCTTCCCAGGCTCAGCAGTGTGAACAGATACATTCACATGAGAACTACAGAATTTATCAGAGATAACAGAGCCTTAATGGGAGACAGAGTAAAACAAAATCAATATACACAGAGAGGAGATGCTGCTTTCAGGCTCCTTTCACAAGAGACTGGACTGTTTTAAATAATGCTTCAAATATACCTAGGTTGCTAATTGCAGCCCACATACTGTACAAGGAGACAAATATAAGACCTGAGATTTTCAAAGCAAGGACATCAGGAGGAAGAATACATTGGTTCAGTGGGGAAAAGTGTCACCATAAGATGATATAAATAGTGCATTTGTTTCCCCAGCAGCTTTTCCAGCTTCTGTGCTTTGAAGTTTTTCATTTTGTAGTCTCAATTACACCCTGAAAGTAAACCAAGAGCTCTTCCATCTTAATGAACTACAGGACTCAAAATTATGATTTTATTGCATTTCCTATCCTGGTGAGGTTAACTAGAGACTGGAAAGTGCGCACTTCCCATTAGGGATCATTAGGAAAACATTTGGAAGTTACACAGCTTCCTTGGACTTTTACCATTAATAGTTCCTTTGAGGCCATTCAGAGGAAACACAGGTTTTCTTAAGCAAACATAAAACTGTTTGAATAAATATACTATCTATGACAGCTCCACTAGTACTCCAAGGATTTCCAAACCCTTCTCTTCTCCCTGCCTTCCTACGAATCCTTCAAAACCTTATATACACTATTATGCAGGTTGTTGGTGGCTTCCTGGAAAGCAAGACCAAGACCAGCTGCATAAAAACATGGAAGAGACTAGCAGGCACCTGGGAAGACTGGAAATGTATTTAGCTTTGTCCTGTTATTCTGTTTCACCTGCCCTTTCTTGCACTGTATTTACAGCCCATTCCTCTCTCCATAGTTGGCACTGGGCTGGCTCCACATACTCTGCCCCAAAGGTGCTGAGTGACCCACTGTCACTGCCTGGCATCCTCTGCCTGTTGAATTCAGCTCCTGTTGGGAGCTGCCTTGCCAAAACCTTTTCCACACTATGATGGAAACCAAGTTAGAAATAACTCAGGAGCTGGCAAGATTTCTCAGACCTTTCATTTTGTGGAGTGTTTTGCTGCCAAGCTATGTTATTCACATCTTCTTGGAGATCTGTAGGATGATTTTTTTTAATGCATTTCCCTCTGAGGCAGGGGATGAGAGATATAAAGTCTAACACTTGCAAAATCCCTGTATTCCAACGTAAGAGTCAGCAAGCTAGGAAGTATGGTGATTAGGAAGTGGAGCTGTCATCAATCATGTTGTGTTCAAGCATGTGGGATGAGCCTAATGCTTCTGCAAGGTCATGTTCAGTGCTCCACTTCTCCATGGCTGCTGTATCTGGAACTTGGGATCACCAGGCTGGGGAAAGGTTGCACTCTGCATGTTTATCACACTAGGTGCAGCTTTACTGTAGCTAAACATGAGGCAAAGGGCACAGGTCTTCAGCCTAACGTCCCCCCTGGCCAGGGAGGTTGTACAACATTCACATCTCCTTCACTCTCTATATACATGTCCTAGAAAGCAAATTCTGCAACACAGGTTTATGAAAGATCATAATCAGTGACAGGGAGAACTAACAGCCATTGTGTGCCTTGCACAGCAAAACAAAGCACAGCCTAATTGGCCTCTGTGAAGTGTTCAACAGCAAAGAATCACCACATGAGAAGAAGGTCTGTGTCACCCAAAAGCAAGATCAAAAGTCAATCTATCATTATGTGGTCAAAACCAATGCTTTGTAAAAAATGCAAGGGGATCTTTCTCCTCAAGGTCAGAGAGTGGTGGAACTGAATCAAAGGAGAGCCTCCAGAAAGGGTTCCTTATTTGGAGGAGGCACCACCACAGGCATCAATCAGACTGCCATTGGTCCTTTCATTGGGTTAGTGCTGGCCCGGGAGGAGAAACATGGACTGCTTCAGATTAGAAAGCAAAGCAGACAGTTGGAAACCTGTGTTTAAAATGTGTATATAAAAATCTCTGCCACTGATTGTTTATCTGTTAGTCTCTGGCCAAAAAGCATTTTCAGTGAGAGGCTGTCAGATGTGGTGCTTAGGGACGTGGTTTAGTGGTGTATTTGACAGTGCTGGGTTAATGGCTGGAGTCTATAACCTTAAAGGTCTTTTCCAAACTAAATGATTCTATGGCTCTATTTTATGAAACAGTCATATAAAAGTTATTCTCACAACAAGTTAAAAGAAGTGGAGGGGAGGGGGCCAAGAATGGAGGCTTGGACATCAGGTATTCATAATCTACAACTATGTGTGGGCAGTGGAAAAATACTACTGAATAACTAATTACCAAAAGCGTTGGGTAAGAAAAACCTGATTTAAATATTTGCAGGAGGTAGACAGAAAGGTGCCAGCCTGAAGCTTGTAATTACTTTTATTTCTGGCAGGAATCAGATATACTTCTAATAATAACTATGGGCACACCGTATTAGTCAGAAAAGTGGAGGATACTTATTCCCAGTTGCAGGGGAGAACAAAGTAGGTAGGAAATGTCCTGATGCAGGTGCACCAAGGTAAAGGGTAGTAACTGCAGGAATGAAACTTGTGGACTGCTGTGGCACTGACAAGGCAGCCCTACCCTCAATCTCAGGGCTGGGAATGCTCCAGGACACCTCTTTGCTCCTGGGGGCAGTGAGGCTGGCTGAAAACTTTCTGTAAGCATGTTGACTGTCTTCTTCTTCCTGACCTGAGCCTGCAAAGCTTGTGATGAAGAGAGATACGGAAAGCTGGAACATGCTTTCCCAGGAGTGGAGTGAGGAGCCAGGGGAATGAAGAGAGAGATGCATCATCCCTCAGAGACCATGTGGTCAATCTGCAGCTGCAGCAGTGCTGCCTGACTTTGTGGTTGGTGTCACCACAGGGTGGGTGATAGTCTCTTTGCCATGGCGGAAGGTTTCCCTCTCCCCTGGGAGCTCTGATCTGGGCAGTGCGTTTCATTGCTGTGACTCTTCTCACCTCAGCCCTCATACAGCTCTGATTTCTGGATGGAGGATTTTCTAAGTATGCTCACGAAGAGACTGGGTAGACTGTGATTTGTGGCAGACAGTCACACCCCAGCCTGGCCATCACAGAGCAGGGTAGAGTTTGAGTCCTCACCGCTGGCACTTCTGCTCAGAGACGACTCCATGTCTCTGGGCTGTCCCTCTCAGGTATGGTCTTTTCCAGGCGCTCTGCCAGGGCCACATGCAGTGCCTCCAGCCTCCCTGGCTGCCCCGTCCATTGTTCAGTTGCTCTCCCAGTGATACCAATGACATTTTTCGAGTCATTCCATTTCTCCACCGCAACATTCTCCTGTCAGCTAGTTAACATGGTAATTATACAATGAGCACACATCAAAGCAAAGCTGTCTTGGTAGAGCAGTTTCCATATGCTGCTTACCCTGCGTGTCCCACAATCCTCCTATTTCCCCCCCTGTCGCTTTTATTTCTACAGTGTCCAACACAGCCACTTTGTCTGTGCTCAGTGCGCTTCCACATGCCATTGGTGACATCGCTTACCGCCCTGCTCGCCATTGACAGATCCCTATTTGATTGCTGAGGCATTAAATATGTACACTTGTGCTGGCATACGAAATCTGTGACCACATTAGCCGCACTACCAAGTTCAGGAAAACCCAAGCTGAGTTATGGTGTGGAAACAAGTTCCCACATCAGCTGAAGAAAGAGTCTGAATTAACTAGAACACTCATAGGCTTAGATTTGGCTTCCAAGGTCTTCCTAGTCCACATTTCTCTCTGGACTGTGCTATTTTTCAATTGGGCTGTCTGTTCTGACTCCTGCCAGCAGAAGAAGCCTCTGCAAGACATGAGGCTGGGTCACCAGTTCATTTTAGGTGTATGAATCACCACAGTGTCTTCCCCAAGCTAGGTCTGGATCACAGATTCAACCCAACCAAAGTGACACTTTGACTTCATTGGGACAAAGCAATTACCACAATACCCATCTACAGAGGCAGCCAAGCCAAGACATTTCACTGTTCTCCCATATTCCTTGTACCAAGACTGGGCTTTTTCATTCCTTATTCAGTAGATTGTATTTTGGGCCTACCAAAGACCCACCTTTTACAACTCCAGCTGCACACATGTTACAAGAAGGTGAATTCCTGCACTGCTGTTTTTCCATATCCAGCTTCTCAGACAGAGCCAGACTTATATCACACTGCTGCTGCCAAAGGGGTTCATATCCCATAGAAGGGAGGAAAAGAGGGAGTTGCTCTGGAGAGTAGCCCACGGCTCTGAGGAGCCTCCGCAGCTCCCCTGGCTCCTCACTCCACTCCTGGGAAAGCATGTTCCAGCTTTCCATATCTATCTGCCATGGGCTCTTCTGGATATTCAGTAGGTCCAGCCACCAGACAGGAACCAGCCTACAGCCTGTTTCAGGCACAAGGTGCTCAAACACCAGGTTTCAGGAGGTGAACACCTCCCCGATTGCAGCACCTGCTGACTGGGTCTCACTGGGTATCAGAAAATGGCCCAAACATGGGGATACAAAGCTAGAATACATCGGCCTTCCACAAGTGCCACATGGAGCACAGGTATGGGTAAGAAATAGAGCAGGTAAATCTGTCTAAAGGCAGTGAGCTCAGGTCCCCTTTCCTAAAGCGCTGTAGACACTTCTGGAAGTCTGAACAACTGGCAGACAGTCTCAGACTTCACTGTGGAAAATCCAACAAGTATCTTGGTTTTTTCCTCAGACATAGATATAGTCCCATGCATCAGAATCCAGCATACCTGGATTCCATCCTTGATGGTCTTCGAACGTAAACCATCTTTTATCATGATGCATGACTGCACGGTTTACAACCACCTCTGGAGTTTTTGTTATCCCGCATCTACCGTTAAAGGAAACAAGCTTCAAAATCCCCAGCCTAATGTTTAGAGAGCTTACTATGAATGAAGAGAACACCCTGTTTGAGTTTTATGGTCCTTGCAATCAATAGCTTAATCCTAAAGTTATTCATTTACATGACTGCTGGCATAAGTCTCATCAGCTCTCCAAAACCAGTCACAAATTAGATCCAATCCTACGCACAGAGCATACAAAGGGCAGAGAAGGAAGTGTAATTAAGAGATGCACAAAATTTACAGTGCAATTAGACGATAGAGTACTAAAGCCCTCTGTTCTCAGAGCTTGGCTAAGGAGCACAGGGACACCACTCTCTCCTCCCTCTGTATTTCAGCAGTCCTGGGTTAGACTTTGTAAACCTTTGGACAATGACTACATTAACAGTGGGTTTTGTTTAATTTAGTACCCCTTAAGGGCAAGTTTGCCAGTGGGGTGCGAGTAGTTCAGCACACACGAGCACACTTGGGGAAGATCTCATTTCTTCAGGTTACCTTGAAGAGGCCCCATTTAAAAACAACTAACTTTTCCTGAAGGTAATCTTCAGTATTTTTCCTTTAATATCTTAACATCTGACATGTGTTTTATATAACATCAGATTCGTATTCACTCTGAACTGCTTAAAAATCTTTGAATGTATCTACATTCACTTCATTTATTCCTTTAAAAGAACATATCACCTATCGGAAGGCTAAAACTAGATGGCACAGCCAAGAAGGAAGTTCTGCGCAAAGGCAATAGTAGATATTATTTCAGGCTGCTTTCTGAGCTATGGTTCTGCAATTCAAAATGTCTAATGACCTTATTTGATTGTATCCATGCCAACAAAGAGATATAAACAGCTTTAATCACTGTTTCGCGTTGTTCTTGACCCCCTGCTTGGCTTCATTATTTTCCTTTTAGCCACATCAAGGCACAACACTCCAACTAAATCACTCGGCCACTTGCTGAAGACCTGTCCACGTAATAAGATTTTTTTTTTTGTCATCTTGTGGGATTTTTTGTACTGTTGTTTAACAAGCAGCAGTCAAGCTGGGTGTTTGCTTAAAAGCAGCAGCTAGGTAAGGAATTAAAGTCAAAAGCCCTTGCTTGCTCCTTTATTTTCTGATAAATTTCTAAATTTATTACCTTAAACTGATTAATGTCCAAAGACAGGGAGCAGGTTACAGCTTCTGGTCTCCTGTTTTGTCACTAACGATACTGGAGGAAGAACAGGACAGGGAAACAAAGGGAAAAGGAAGCATTAACAGTTCAAGTCACAGTAAGTGTTAGCCTGCTTAAACTAATAATATCAGACAATTCTCTATAGTCTAAAACACCCACAATCCTCCTACAGAGTGCCAAGCACTCCATGATCAGTGAACCATGTTCTAATGATACATTCTGTCGTGGAGCTTAAAGGTTTGAAATATTAAATCTTTTCTCTCATGCATGCTAACAGCAAATGAATCTGATGCCCATCTATTAATGAAGTTTGTCTGTCTCTTGATCATTATAACGAGGGCATTAGCTAGCATTACTTCCCCCCACACACTTTTTTAAATATGGAAAAAAAAGAATGTCAAGGAGCACACCAAATGCGACACATAACTACAAGTTCAAAAGGTCATTGAGGATTGAGGTCAGATAGCATGGAAAAAATCTTGTGCCCTCCTAAAAAGTAGGTCATTTCTTTGAGCCCTGCATGGAAAAAGCAAAAATCCTGAGGCGTATGTGCAACTTCTGTTCTGTAAAAGAAATAACTTAAATTTTGTTTCCTTTTTGAAAATACCTCTTTTTTTCTTTCCTTGTTCTGAAGTGGTTCTTAATGGGTTATTGACACATTCTGGGAAAAGGATCACAGAACCACAGTATGTCTAATTTGTCTGACATCTAGGTCTGTTGCCTGTTAAATACTCTAAGTGTCAGTGACTCCTAGAATTTTCTAAGGCATATGTTTTTCTTTCTACTCCATTTTTTGCTTGATTTCATCAGAGTGATTTGGGAGTCCCAGCTATTTTTTTAGGCTACATGGTGAGAGCACCATGGGCACAAAAGCTCCTGCAAGATGCTGCATAAACTGATGATCACTGTGTTTGTACTCATCACTTACTACTCCCTCAGACAAAACTCTGTTAGTATATGAAAGTTATTATTCTTAATGAATAGACATGGAATCCCACTTGAAGAGCAGGTTCCTCAGCCTTCTGGGCACTTCTGATCACTTAAGATAGTTTCAAAATAAAATATTTTCTAATAACACATTAATGGTATAGGTAAACTCCTAAATATTTTTGTTGTGGGGGGTTAACAAGAAATGTTGTTCCCCCAGTCACAAGTCTTGCAGCTATAGCTATGATAGGACTGTGCCTGCAAAAGCCCCATTGTTAAATCTAATCTGCTGTAAAACTGCTTATTCAAGAGATTATTAACATTTGTGATTAAATACTTAGCTAAAGTGCAAAATGTAATCTTGGGACTTTGCTGTCTGGGCTTCTAGTTAACATCATAAGCACCACAAGCACACTAAATACCTCAACAGTGTACAGGGTTATTAGCTTAATCCAATGTGAGAGCACAGGCATTCCCTCCCTGTGCTCCCTATACATTTCATCTTGATGAAAACATTGTAAGCACTTTTGCAGTCCAGCAGTCAAGGCAGCAGAATAAATGCTGCAGCTGTGAGCCTGTTTCAAGGTAGGGCCCTAATCCTAAGCAGTGCTGAATATCCATCTCTCTCAATGCAAGATGTGGTGCTGTGCACTCACCATCACTGAGGATCAGAACTGGTGGCCTTGGCTATGGTTCCAGAGAAATTTAGTGGAAAAGGAGGGAAGGGGAGGAGATAACAGATGAATACCAAAGCAGACCAAAGAGGAAGGATGGAGCTGGCACAATTTCTAAACACTTGCAGTCTTGAAGACCCAAAGAAGTTGATATATTTCTGCTATCCTCCATTTCCACAGAGAAAAGGGACCCTTTCCTGTGCTAGGGTGCTGCCATTTGTCACCAAAACTGAGCTGGCTTTGCCATCAGTAAGAGTACGAGTTCTCCCTGGATTGGCCATCACACCATGCCCACATAGCATTAACAGGTCCATCAACAGTTTGCTAGAGCAGGCACCTCATGTCAAAATTTTATCTTATGTCTAGATTTTCAAAAATATTAGACACTGACTTGCACAAACCCCTCTTCAAAAAAAACAAATTATTCAAGTGCAGGTAGGTAAGATACCTGTATATTGAGCAAATACATTTTGGTCCTTATCTAAGTAAGTCAGTTATCATAGAATCACAGAATCACAGAATGGTTTGGTTTAGAAAGGACCTTAAAGATCATCTAGTTCCAACCCCTCTGTCATGAGTACACCCACTAGATCAGGTCACCCAAAGTCCCATCCAACCTGACCTTGAACACTTCCAGGGATGGGGCATAAACAACTTCTCTGGGCAACCTATTCCAGGGTATCCAGGCTTCACCTCTAGCCAGGAAGACAGAAATACTCGGGAAAGAAGTTCATCCCTGACCTGCTCAGGTGCCTATTCCAGCTGCATGAGATTGCCTTTCAAAGGTGCCAAACTCCCTACCCTGAACACACAGGCAGTCCAGAAAGGTAGTTTGGATTGTGCTTTTATGGGGCTAAATTAAGTTCCAATGAATTTCATTTAACATCATCCAAAAATCCTGCTGAGGTGAGACACAAACCATCTCACCCAAAATCATACCATGCACAGGTGACTGCCAGCCTACATTCTGGACCACTCTTTCCTGGATTTCACAGGGATCAGAGGTAACCTTGGTGTGACAGACTCATCCCTTGTAGCATTCAATTGGGAAAGCTTTCAGCTTCTTCAGTTCAAAACTTCATAACCACAAAGAGATTTTCCTAGTCCAGAACAATCATAACCTCACCATAAGAAACAATGCAGCAGTGTTTCAAAATAAGCTCCAAGCATTCAAATCTGGACTCAAAGATACCTCCCAGAACAATGGTTTTGCTGAACACTGCTTGTGCTTTTAGAAAGCGGAGCTGCTTTTGAAATAACATAAAAATCAGAGCGCTATAGCTGGGCTCTGGCTCGCTCTTGCTTAGTCTCTTTCCTCAAGTCATCAATTAATTTCTAACATGTCCATCTTAATGAAATTCTCTATCTCATCCTGTTTTGGTGTCACTTCATTATTATTCATCACAAACAATAAATAATTCTTCCTTCTGTGACTACAAATACATGGCAAAAATCAGCCTACCCCAGGCAAAGCAAGTGAAGTAAATGCAGCCAAATCAAACTGGAATGCCATGAGAGTATTAGCTAGATTAAACATTAACAATTACTTTTCTCCTTTTGATCACTGAAGTAGCAATGAAGCAGTAGAAGGAAAGGCTAAGATGTTGACATATTTTTTTTATTATCTTTAGTCTTCTTTTTTGAAGTCTTGGGAACAGGCTCCACAAATACTTCCAGGTCAAAGGCAGAGAATCATGTTATTTATTTCAGCAGTGAGGAGGCTGGGCAATTTTATTAATAAATATAGCTTGATTTATTCTTTCAAAAATTATCAGGAAAACAACCATATGAAAGCTGTGAGGAAAAAAATTAATTCCATTTTAAAAATTGCTAACTTGAGCGCTAGGCAGTTTAAAGAGACTCAAACATAAGTAGCACAACAATGGAAATCCAGCTAAGTTTTATTTTCCTTGCTTTTCTCATTTTCAGTCATTCCTGCCTGTATTGGTTCTGCGAGGACAGGGAACAGCTTCCCTATACCTTATAGTAAGAAGTGTTCATTCCTGTCACTTGCCTATGAGTCCTAAGAGAGACCGAGGACATCCAATCCTTTCTTGTTCTGTGTTGAATAAAAAAGAAATAACAAATCTGAAGCAATTATCACTCTGAAACAATTTGCTGTTATAGAGTCTGTAGGCTGCAGAAAACACTGGGGTTCACAGGAGATGCAAATTAAGCTGTTCCTGACCCATCCTAAGAGTGCTTCCACTATCCCTAAGTTTACTTTAAAAATCTCAAATAGAACAGTTTTGTATCAAGAAATGCACTAATTTCTGCTTTTCTTTTCCTTCCTTCTCACATCCACACCCAAATCCCACCACTTCCACCTCTCTGTATGCCAATACAAACTCTGGTGTAAACACCAGGCACATGAAGACCCAAGACAGGTCTGAAGACACCAGCTGGCAATTGTGGGCAGCGCATAATCCATGCAAGTATATGTATATATGTTTTTCAGGACAAAAAGATGGTGTTTTAAATTTATTTCAACCTGCGTATTCAAATTTTTACAGGGTAACCACATACTATAACACAAGTCTCTTAAAAGCTCATATTCCGGAGATCAGAGTGTTAGTGGAGTTGTCAAAAAGCAGCTGCAGCATCCCATTGCCAATGAATCTGGATGTCATTGACTCACAGGTCATTTTGTCAGTGTTACCAGATGGACTTTGCCTTGTTAAGGCTTGCTGACAGCCAGACCAGCAGCAGCTCCCATGGGAGGACCAGTGGCCACAGTCAGCCCAGGTCCCACTGGGCCTCATTCCGGGCAGCACTCCCAGAGGCTCTGAAGGTGCATTCTAAATGTTATCTGGAGGAGACATGAACTTAACACAAACTCCTGCTTCCTCAGCAGAGGCCTGGATCTTGTATCAATACTAGGAGAAATTGCAACTGATTTACTAAGCTTTCTGCATTTAATTCACCTATTTAAATTTGTAAATTCACTGCTACTTCTTGAGTTACCAAGCTCGTTTCCTTTACAAACTTACCAGAAGAGTAAACGTGTTACAGCAAGTCTGCTTATCATCTCCCTGGACAAAACCATGAGCACCTCTGAACCAGCACACATAGCCTTGACATCTGGCTGCTCCCTTTACTAAACTGCATCTAGGTCTCCTGTACAAGCACGTGTTCTAGTGCTGAACCTCCTTAGGAGAACAAGAGAGCCCTTGGGTCTAATTAAGAAAGAAGAGTATAGCTACAAGCAGTTTAGGTAATTGAGTCCTTTTGGGTATTACAGGTTTGATCATTAAACTTAGCTTGGGTTTGGAGAAGACCTCAGATAAGAGATCAGTCAAGAGATCGGTCTCCAGAGCTGCAGTAGTTGTTTGCATTGTCAGGCAGTAAAAGTGTTTTGCTTTTTCTCCCTCCCTTCCTCACAGAATTAACTCATGACTGATACAAAAGCACCAAGAAGAAAATTGTCGCTTTGAAAAATTTACTGTGAAAAAGCCTACTTATATTTCCTGATCCTCTTTCACACAAACTATGGGGCATTTTGCCACTGTAGTGATTTCACAGTTGTTTGTGGTGTGGTTCTATCACAAGCTTATGCCTAATATGAATGCTGCCATGGGTTGAAGGATAATGTGTGATCTCTACAATAGAGATAACACAACAGAGTCCTGCAGCTGCAAGGCTGTTAGACATCACCTCAAGCAGTTCTGAGTCAAAAACGATGTCTCCGGGTGACGTTCCTGCAGATAGTCTCTGTCAAAAAATGTCAGTGAATGTCTCACTGAGTCACAAAGAAGCTCTACAGAGAAGGCACAACTCAAATCACGGTGTTGCCTGCTGAGAGTCCTCATCCTTCCTCTTAGAAAGCAGAAACCCCAAAAGTTTAGACCTTGGGGCTTGGAACTGACCAGCAGCACTCTTAAAATGAAATTAAGATTATACTGCTTTAATGAAAGAAGTTAAAAGTTATATATAACAACTGGTTTGGGCAAATCACAGTGATGGAAAAACTTATGTATGGAAAAGTCTGGGCAACTGCTGGACTGAAACATGGGTGCAGTTTCAACTTCAGACCATCTCCAAAGCATTCATGTTTATGCAAATAGATTGCAAAGGAATTGTGGGAAGAAAAAGAAATTTATTTGATAGCATTTATGTGACACCTTTAAATTGCCAGGTGGGACTATGTGCCAAGTGATCATCTTATTAGTTTGATACATGCTCTGTTATCATGAGGAAGATGTTTTTCAATGTAAGTAATCCCTGCCCAATCCACATTTGAGATGCTGTGATGGGATACCAGAGACTGTTTTGTTATGTGGTTATAAATGTGAAATGCAGATTCCAAATCTGTAAAAGAGCTTATGAAATAAGCTCTTTCAACCAAATTAATAACAACTTCTGGAATGATAAGAGGGTCTGTTACCTTAAATTCATGGTAAAGTAAGTATTTTGTAGCTCATTTTAGAATAGGGGATAATTTTCATGGTTTAGATTCTCTGTATTGGGTTTTCATCATTTGAAGGGAATATGTTCAGAAAGAGTTTCAAAGGACAAAATTAAGGAAAGGAGCTGGCAACTGAATATTTCTCTATAGAACCGTGTAATAATTTAGAAAAGTATAGGAAAGCACCTCTTCAGGTGACAGCAAACTTGAGGAATATAACCAATGACCACAACATAGTGAGAAGAAATATATATAAATAATGGTCATTAGTTTGACTAGGTTAGAAAGAAATAGAGTAACATGTTCATGTTTTCAAGAGAAGCATTTTTGCCTTTATAATTAAGTTAGAGTTATCTTCAATTTGATTTTCCTGTCTGACATCCAGCAGCATTTCAACTGTAAATGTCCTGAATAAAAACGCTGTCAGGGGAAAAATCTGGCATTACTTTGTGAAGAGACAGTTGAGTTTTTGGTTTGGGGTTTTTTTTTAAAGAATGGGCATAAATGCTTCCATGTGTTGACATGTCCCTGCTAGCAGTTAACTGTGTCCTACTGTGTCACTGAGCACTGGAGGCTGGTTGGGGAGCTCTGCTATCACCCAAGTGGGCGGCTCATCCAGGGGGCCTGCTCACCTTCCCTCAACAGACATTCCTGGCCATCAGCTCCATGTGTTTATGGCTGCAAAACACAGGAGTGCCAGTGTCAAACCCAAGCCAGCATCTTTCCAGTGAGCTCTAAAAGTTCAGACCACAAAGCACTGGCGCTGGTGCAGCGCTGCTTGCTGGATGTCCCTCTGAGATTTGATGAAACCAAGGAACAGCAGGGGAGAGAAAGACAGAAAGAAGTGAGGAAAAAGAGAGGCTAGACAGAATACAGGGGATGTGATGCAATGCTCCCACGCTGGTGCCTGGGCCGTGGAGCAGAGCCTGGCCACCGGCATGGCTGAGGAAGGAGGTGGCAGTGATCTCTCCTGCTGCTGAGCTTCTCCACAGTGCCTGACCAGAGTTTTGGTGGATGAGCATCTATGGGTAGGGCTGACCTTCCAGGGGGATACGTGGTGGTCCTCCCATCCTGATATCCCCATCATGATAAATTCTACACCCAGAAAATGCATGTCATGAACTGAAACAAGAGCTCCCTGTGCAATGCCAGGCACCAGCTCTTTCATGTATCACCAAAGCTTCGGATTCAGCACAAAGGACGCAGGAAGAGCGATGACAACAATTCAAAGACTCTTCTTAGCTTTTCCCTACAGTCATCCCTTTGAGCCTCAAACTGTCTGTAGTTTCAAAGCTCTGTGTCTGAACTGCTGCATCCCAGAGGAGACCCAACCCTTAATGATTATTGTGCCTTCTGTGTCCATATTGAATTACAATCTTGTTAACACCAAGACTCTCTAAGTTCCTGGGTGTTTTGAAGCTCTCACTGTTTTTTCAAAATAACCAGGGACTTCCCCTTTCGACACTGCCTCTTACAGTTCCTAATTCCCAGCTCTCCCCCAGCAGGGTGGGGCTCTGACTCCATCACATGGCTTACAGGGCTGGAGGCTCAAAGGACAAGACTGAGTGATGAAAACAGAGAAAGTTGGTTACGTTCCTCCATGAGGACAAGGAGTATTTTTTTTGAGCTGTTGAATTTCAGACAGCACCAGCAGAAAACATAGCTAATGCCAGCATGTTTGAAGCGGTGCTGCCAGTGCCTTCCTCAAGTAGCTCCAGCCATGGACCATCACTGAAGGGACTGTTTGCACAGTGAAAGCCCACATATAGTCACTCAGACCTTTCTCACCATCTAACTCCTTTCTCCATCTGCTGCAAAGTCTGTGAGCGGGTCTGGTGCACGCTGCAGGGGGAAGCCAGGCCCAGCAAGAGGATGTCCTAGAGCACTGAGGACAGGAAGCCCCAAGGCCAGTTTCTCTCCATGCCATGGCCCAGAGTCTGGCCTCAGCAGTGCAGAAACATTGCCTTTCTAATGCAGAAACAGACTTGGCACAGGAACTATCTGCATGGGAAACAACAAAATTCAGCAGCAACTATACAGAGAGAAAGTTTAAAAAGTGCAGAATTGACCGTGAGGAGGTCCCAAACAAGTTTTTGTGATAGTAGGAGATCCAAAAAGTCTAACATACGGAGAGATATTTATACCCCAGGGAGGACAGTAACTCTCTTCTCGCCTGCTAACCCTCCTCACCAGCATGGGCAGCTGTTTCCCTCCCATGGGCAGGGCTGGCTGGCCATCAGGCTTCCCTGCTCACACTGAGGACACTGTCACCTCCCCTGCCTTCTCTGCCTTATTGTTTCTCCCCTCTCCTTGCTTTCCCTGACATGTGCTGTCTCCTAGTCAGGATTTTTTGTTATCAATATTTCATTCTTCTGTTCTTTTCATTTTGTTCATTTGTTTCTTAATTTCTCCATAGTCTGGAAAAGCTAAAAGTGTACAGCCAGCTCTGCCTCCAGTGTGTACTTCGGGAGACAAAAATATGAAATGTAAATTAGCTTTAAAAAAAAAAGTTATTTCATTAAGTAACGTGGCTGCCACTCAGAAATGTCCTCTTGCAACATATCCTGGTGATCACACAGATGTATATTATTCACTCAAAAGAACTGCATGACATATTTGAATATTGCCTTTTAAATATTTTTGAAAGAATAAGACACCTTAAACCATATTCTGAAACTTGAAACTTGGATCAAAAAATAACCTCTGATTTGAAACAACTTACAATCCAATTTCTTGGCAAAATGTGTATATTTTCTGAGTTTCTTTCTGCCTACATCTTCTGTTTCAGTATAAATTATTCTTCAGAATTCAGTTGGGTGTACCTTATAACAGTTTTCCTTCTAAAGTATGAGGAGTACAAAAACCAATGCACAGTTTTTTTCTGAGCCTGCAGCATACCTGGCTGTTCAATGGTAAGAGTACAGAAAGAAGCAGCTCACACAGGACCAAACTGCCAGCACAGGCTGTTATTAAGGGATGGGGACTGCTACACATAAGTTCCATGGTGGTTATAATGAACAGACTACTAAGAGCTTCAACAGACTCCCCATGGAAGTGGTTATGGCACCAAGCCTGACAGAGTTCAAGAAGTGTTTGGACAATGGTTCAGGCACATGGTGTGATTTTTTGGGTTGTCCTGTGCAGATCTAGAAGGTGGACTTGATGATCCTTGTGGATCCCTTCCAACTCAGGATATTCTATAATACTATGATTCTAGTTAAGCAAATATGAGATTGAGTAATAAAAAAGGGACTGTATGGATATTTTCTATCCCTCTCTCAAGGTCTTGCTGCTGAGGGCTGTGAAAGGAGTTGCATGATACAAAAAAAGAGTTTCACACAACAGCAGAGTGTAAAAACAGTGTGACATCCCAAGGTCCGCCCCGGAGAGTCCTCCCTTGGGACAAAAATGTCCAGCTCTGCCCTAAGCACCAGCCCTGCCTCACTGTCCTTCTTTCCCTACTCACCCAAGGAATATGCCAGCTCCTGGTGCTGCCACAGACCCCCACACTTGCCCACACTTCTGGCTGTGAGGTGCAATACACATCCACGAGGGTTTTGTGCCATCTGGAGCACAAGCTGAGTCTACCATGAGAGTCCCTCTTGTATGTGTCCTACACTGGCTCTGGCTGTGTCCCACAAGTGGTTTGTCATCCCTTCACCAGCTGTCACCCAGGAGGCGGGGAACATGCCTGTCTCTGTGGGTCTGTGCCTCTAATCACGGAGACCTCTCCTGCAAGCTTTCCCACATGATTCAGGGAAACAAGCATCTTTATTTGTGGTGGTGATGTGATGCCTCACTGATATATTTAAAGGTCTGAGATACAAACTTCATCATGGAAATCAAAACAGAAGATATGTTGGCTCTGCTGCCCTACTTGAAAGACTTATGTATAGTGGGAAATGTGGACTTGCTACCATCATTTTTGGAATCACCTTTAATTTTCAATAACTAACTGCAAGGAAGTGAAGAGTTTGCATCAACCCTCCCAAAGTTAGTAGAAAGACTTAGCTGGGTGCTGGACTTGTTGTGGATGAGACATAGCAATCCTATGGATTATTTGTTAACCACATCAACTGCTTACTCTTGGTGCTATGTGACTGCTCATTGCAGACACATGATACTGTCATTGAACCCCAGACGGTGCCCAAGCAGAGTTCTTTCCAAGGACATGTGTGTACTTGCAGAAACAGAGGGATGACAGATGAGAAAACTCTTGTGGTTTGTTTTTCCATGTAAACAAAAATGCTTTTTCATAAACACAACCAAGGATGCAGGGAACTGCACCGGGAAAACAATCAGGAAAACTACTCTTGGCTGCAAAGTTTATTCTCCCTCCCCAGAAACACTAATGAGCTGATACTTAGCACTCAGTTCCCTGCATGCCATTAGGGCTGCACCAGAGGGGCATGAGTTCAGAGATTCCAGGGACACTTCTCACAGCAATTCACCAGCTGTAGACTTCTGATTAGAGTGCAGGTTAAAGCCTCTACATTTGAGATCCTGATTTCCCTCTGGAGTCCAGAGAGAGGTTGGCTCCTTCAGACAGTACCTGTGTTAGATGTTTGAAGTTCGATCATGCAAACAGTCCCTCGCCCACCCTCAAATTCACTTAGGAATGGAAAAGAGTTGTGATTCACCCACAGCCAGCTATCACTCAGACTGGCAAATGAAGGCTGTGCACGAAAGTTCTGCAAAGCCAAAGGGCTGTAAAACAGCCCAGCAGCAGGATGGGGGACTCTGGGGCCTGGGGACGAGAAAAAATTTAAATTAAAATTGAAATGAGTGGTTTCTGAAGTCAGTTCCAGCAGCACTGCAAAGCCTGGCTCCATGCTCTCCAAGGCCACCTCCAGATGCAGTTACTGGGAAATATCATGTTAGGGAGCTGGAGAAAATCCTCTTCAGGCTGTTTGTCTTCAACAGGTAGAAAGTTTCTGAAGACTGGGTGAGGTGCTGTTCAAGGCACGAACCCCACTCAGACACGAACAGGTGCCAGAGCAGAATTACCGTTTATTCAAACTGCCAAGGTTTAAATACCACACCTGAACATGTCATGTGACCCTCTAACCAATGACAATCAAATATTGTCTGAGAACCCGGGAGACCACAACTCCCATGGTTCATTGCTACATTCTTCCTGCCACATCTCCCCCTTCTTTTTATTAACAAGTTGAGAAACAATACATTTTTAACATTCTTATTATAACCAATCTTATTTCAACTAATTATAAAAAACAGGGCCTATCGTCACAAGGCCTTTATTGAACTGTTTACAACTTTATTGGTTCGTGCAATATTCAAACAATCTCAAATTACCCAGGGTTTGTAGGTGTGGATAACCTTTTATCTGAGGGTGACTTTGTGTAATGGCATCATCTTTATTAAAAAGGGAAATGTGTTGGGTTGTAGATGTGTCTGACGTGGTGTTGTTTGAAGTAGTGTTTAAGACGTCTTGCTATAAAGTGTACTTGCGTTCACACACACATACATGCGTCCACTCAACTTTCTCATTCATACTCCGGTGGCCACCGTTTCATTCTCTCCTTACACATGCACTCTTAAACCCTTATTGTGTTTGACTCATGGAGTTTTGGTTCTGTATTGGTTACTGTTTATGTGTTTCTTTTGGTTCTGCATTGGTTACTGTTTATATGTTTCTTTTGGTTCTGTTGTATCATTTATTGCTTCTTTGTGATTATCCCTGTTTTAAGGAAATGTTAATGTAGATTTACACACATAGGGAACAGACCCATATCTCTTTCCCCCCTTTTTTTTCTTTTTCCCCACTGTGTGATGTGTTTACTCTTGTTGGTCATGTTTCTTCTAATCCAAATCCTTCACTTATTTCTTCAGGTGGTTGTTCCTGTTGTGGTGGAGGGCTAATATAAGGCCTGACACATCTAGAAGGGACCCATTGCAATTTGGTACCCTTGGATACACAGGCATATCCCCTTCCCCATGTTATGAGATCTACTGGTCCTGACCATTGCCCAGATATTAGATCTTTGATCATAACTGGTGGTTTGGAAGATGAAAGTATTTGAGTTTTATGTTGGCGTTCGTACCTGCTATGGTCTGTATCATCACAGTTTAAGAAATTTAGAACATATGACGCTTTCCACAAGCGTTCCTGGGGGCTATATACCGACTCCCCTCTTTTTTGTCTTTGAAGCATTTCTTTTAGTGTACGGTGAGCTCTTTCTACAATCGCTTGTCCTGTGGGTGAATGCGGTATACCTATGGAATGGAGTACCCCCCAATCTGTGAGAAATGTTTTGATTTTTTTAGAACAATAAGCAGGGCCATTGTCAGTTTTTATGGTTTTTGGAATTCCTAGGATTGCAAAACAACTGAGCCAGTGTCTGATAACGTCTTTGGCTTTTTCTCCTGTGTGTGCTGTTGCATTAATGTATCTGGAATGTGTGTCTACTGTAACATGGACATATTTTAGTTTACCGAATTCAGCTATATGTGTAACGTCTGTCTGCCAGATTTCATTGGTTGTTATGCCCCTGGGATTAACCCCTTCCTTAGCTGGCATTGGGGTAATTCGCTGGCAGTCAGAGCATGACATAATTATGTCTCTGGTCTGGTTTATTGTAATTTGGAATTGTCTCTTTAATGAACGTGCATTTTGGTGGAAGAACTGGTGTGAGAGTTTAGCCTGTTCCAGAATTTTGGGAACTGTAGTTACCATAGCAGTTGCATCAGCTTTTTGATTGCCCTCTGCTATGGGTCCTGGAAGTTCTGTGTGTGACCGAGTGTGCATTATGTAAAAATCAAATTTTCTGTGGTTGATAAGAAACCATATGGTACGAATTTCTGTGAATAAGTGAGGATTAGTGACATCTCGAAGGAAGGAGGCTTCGAGACGTGAGACCAACCCTGCTGCATAGTGAGAATCTGTGACAACATTCATAGGTTGATCATGGAACAATTCAAATGCCATGCGGATAGCTGCTAGTTCTAAAACCTGTACAGAACCTTGGTCCAAGGTTTGTACCTTATTGTCCCATTGTCCTGTGGCAGGGTTCTTCCATGTCACGACGGCTTTTTTCGATCGTCCAGACGCGTCAGTGAAGACTGTGACTCCATTTACTGGTCGTAGTTTGCAGCGACGCATGGCCATCAGGGGTAGATTTCCTATTTCCGCCCAGAGTTTATGTTTCGGGAAGTGAATGGAAATATTACCGTGGAAGTCCGCTAATGCAGTCTGAAACCCAGCGTCCTCTGCAAGAAGCCAGTCTAAGTTGTCTTTTGTGGCTGGAATGTAGATCGTCTCAGGATCCCTTCCATCCATCTCCTGCAGACGTCCTCTACCCTTCATGATGAGCTTAGCAAGCATGTCATTAATGGTCCAAACAGTCTTAGGTGGAGAGTGGGGAAGAAATAACCATTCTAGAATTCTCAAAGGGTCGGATTCTGCCTGATCCCATTGGAAAATGTCAGCAAAAGGTTGGAACTTGCTGGATATGATGGCGAGGCGAATGTGCAGGTCAGGGTGTCGTCGTCTGCTTTGCCTGTTTTCGACAGCTTGGGAGCATACTTCCAGAGCTTGTTTTGCTTCTGGGGTTAGGGATCGAATAGATGTGAGAGTTGGGTCACCTTTAAGTAGCTCGAAGAGGGGGGGTGCAATTCCTCTGTTGTGATCCCCAAGACAGGCCTCAGCCAGTTAATGGCTCCTAAAAGCCATTGCAAATCATTCAGGGTCATAGTGTCCGTTACTTTGAAAGTCAGTGGTTGTGGCATGATTTCCTGTTGAGTGATCCTCCATCCGAGGTAGGTCCAAGGTTGGGTGCGTTGAATTTTTTCTGGGGCAAGCTGCAGACCTGCTTTTTGGATGGCGTCAGTTAAGGCAGTCAAGGTGGATTGTAGTTCGGTCCCGTGTTTTGCTGCTATCAGGATGTCATCTATGTAATGATAGATGATGGCTGAAGGGTGGAGTTTTCGAACAGGGTGTATGATGTTGGCTACCACTGTTTGACAAATCATCGGGCTGTTTTTCATGCCCTGAGGCAGTACTGTCCAGTGGTATCTTTGCATGTTTGTATTTTGAGTGGATTTAGAGGTGTGTATTGTTGTATGTTGCAACTTTGTGGAGCATCTTTGGGCTTGTGTTGTATGAGGGTTTTGTTTGTTTTGCTTTCTCAAGGCTCTTGCAGTGACTGTGTATAAAGAGTTATGTGTTTCTGCAGTTGAAATTCTAACTGGTTGTCTGTTTGCTACTTGTTTAAGTTTGGCTTTCCATGTTGTGTATGGCATATTGTCCAACAGCATTTTAAAATAGTGAGAAGTAAATACTTGATTTGGGGCCCCTCTTATTATTATTCTTACCCCCTGGAACACAAAAGAACTTTTTATAATAGCAGATAATCTGTCAATTAGTAAAGTTGTCCTTTTGTGACTTAGAAAATCAAACATGGTAGTTGATAGCTGTATGTCTGCTGTGTTTTGCAATGTTACCTCTAGGTTGTTGGTTCTGTCAGGAGGTGGATGGTGTTGTCCCAGCTGAAATTCTCGCAGTACAAAACCAACAGCTGTAATCGCCAGCAACACAGTCAGTACACGTGCAGTCCACTTCAACGTCGGTAGCTTTGACTTTGCTGATGGTCTGGGCTTGGGTAGGCAGATGTTCTGTGTGCTTTCCCAGTCTGCATCTTCTTCCTCGAGCTGAAATAGTAGCTGTAGCCATGTTTGCTGTTCTTCCTCTTT
Source organism: Pipra filicauda (assembly GCF_003945595.2). Classification (NCBI taxonomy): domain Eukaryota; kingdom Metazoa; phylum Chordata; class Aves; order Passeriformes; family Pipridae; genus Pipra; species Pipra filicauda. The sequence goes on from NW_024104310.1 coordinate 4,010,796, forward strand.
TGCAGGATTCAAAACTGCTTGTCCTTTTTCTGGTTCTCTTGTCTCGCTGAGTTCAGTTTGCCACAGCTCAGCTAAACTTTCTAGGGAGTCAATATCTCTTCTTCCTCCTCCATCAGGCCATCTTCGGTATAGAAGCTGTTTTGAGGCTGGTGAGGGCTGTGGGTTGGTTTCTGGGTAGGAGAGCCACAGTGATGCTTTAACTGTTGTGCATTTGTTGTGAGTTGGTTGAACTGGTGGTGACGGAAGAGGCATTTTCACTTCCGCCTCACGGCCGGAGTAAGCTTGCTGTGTCCATGTTGCTGCGTGGTTGTTCTGCAGCGGTCTCATGGTCACTGCGCAGCCAAAGGGTGTTAGTGGGCCACCCTGGCTAAAGGGAGCTAGGAGATTCTCTTCTGTGTCCTCTATAGACTCTCTGTCCATTTGTCCATCATAGTCATTCTCCCCCCTTCCCGGCGAAACACCTGAACCTGGGGGAGGCGGCCTCACTTCCGCTGCGTGGGAGGGGCAACATGGCGGTGCCTCCGGTGCCACTCTCCTTCTGCACGTTGACTGTGCGACTGCTGTGTAATGGTCACCCCGTAACGGTCCAGGGGTAGGCGCTGCTCTGTAACGGTCCCCGGCTCCAGCAGCACCGCTTGCTGCTCTGTATGGCATGGTCTCAACTGCAGCCATGGGCGCTGGCATAAAGCCAGCATCCCCCCCCGCTGCCATGCTCATGCTGCCAGCCCCCAAGCCATGCTCCTCCACACCACACGCTGCCACTGCACTGTTCCCCCCAAGGGCTCCTCCTCCCCCCCATCCCCCCTGACCAACGTGCATTCTCCCCCTGCCCCACTCGGTCGAAGGGGGGGCTGGGGTTGAAGGGGGGGGTTGAGGGGAAAAGAGTGAGGGGGGGGGAAGTCCACTCTCCCGGGTGCATTTGCCTTTCTGTAGTGCTTATTCAAGGCTATCATAATGTCCTTCCATGTAGCCAAATTCTTGAGGGCGTCTGTTTTTCCCTCACTGGCTTTTTCAATAATTTTGTTCCCTATTTTCCTCCAAGATGACACTTGACAAGGTCCAGTCAGAGGTAGTGCAGGTTCATGCAACGAAATCCAATATAACAAGTCCCATAACTTACTTTCTTCTATGGTTATACTCTGTTCTTGTAAAAGTTGAGAGATAGCTTCAGCTGTTTGTTTGATTTTTGGAGCATTTCCCTCCTGACGGGTAAACCACCCTCCCATATTCGCCAATTTTTGGTTACCTCTGTGCTGAAGCTCTGTTGTCCTTTCTTCTGGTCCTTTTTTCTTCCTTTTTTGTTCCTTTTTGCAGAGGTAACCCAGCGCGCTGAATTCTTTCTTTTCTTCCTTTTGGTTTTGGCGATATGGACACCCCCGGACAGGTTCCCCAGAGCTGCTGCTCCTGGTTGCCGGTAACCTGCTGAAGTCCCTTATCGGACGGCCATTTGAGGTGCTGTTCAAGGCACGAACCCCACTCAGACACGAACAGGTGCCAGAGCAGAATTACCGTTTATTCAAACTGCCAAGGTTTAAATACCACACCTGAACATGTCATGTGACCCTCTAACCAATGACAATCAAATATTGTCTGAGAACCCGGGAGACCACAACTCCCATGGTTCATTGCTACATTCTTCCTGCCACAACTGGGGGCTACCCTCTGTGGTGGCAGAGATGGGGCTGGGGACATCCATGGGCAGTGCTTTGAAGATGTCCCCAACCGTGTTTTTCCTCAATTCCCCAGTAAACATCCCTCAGCTCTTCTGCCCAACACAGGGTGTTGTTACTGGTCAGGCCAATGATTCGATAGCCCACTTATTGGGAGCATATGACAGACACTTACCACATACCCTAAACATTCTCAGTAGTTGCCATTTCCAAAACTCAGGCTCCTTTTTAACACTCCAAAGCTCTTAGAAAAGGTTAGACCTCCATATCGGAAGTGAAGTTTTATACTTTCCACTAACATTTTATGTAGCATTTTTATTGCTGATTGTAGCACAGCACTTGCAGTCTCATAGGGCCCCTTGCACTTTGTAGCCTTAAAAATAGATTTTTTTTTTTTGTTGTTGTTGAGGGATGAAAATGCTTATTAGGATATTTAGGCACTTTTAGGAAAAAAAGCCCAGTGTTTGCAGCTGGCTCCATTTACTGATTAGAGTTTCATTAACCATGGTAATAGTATTCCTGCTAGTAAATACTTGCTGGAGTATTTACTTTACAATGCTAAAGTATTGCTAGAAAACAATACTCCCCTTTGTTTTCTCATTCCAATGAAGTTACCATAAGAACACAAAGGGGTCTGATCCCAATGGACGGCTAGGTTGGGGTTACACACAAATGTACATATGCACACATGCCTAGATTATCTCTCATTCACCCAATTAACAGCCATTATTTAACCAACTTCCTTCTTGCTTTTACACAAACAGAAGGTCTGTCTATATAATCAAAACATTTTCTCCACACAACAAGAATTCCCACTTTCTGACTGGAAGAGTCAACATCTAACCCAGAACTGGAATTAACCATTGAAGTTTTAAAGAGTGGTAAGGAGTAAAGGTAGAAGGTTTTACATGAGCCAGAAGTGCTTGGGAATCGGGAGGAGGAGCCTGGCAGGACCGAACAGGGACGAACAGCAGGCAGTGGTTTCCAAGTCTCATTGTTTCCAGCCATTTTCCTTCTTGTTCCATCTATCTCTGCATCTCCCTGCACATCCATAGAGTCCCCAAGCACAGCCTACTGTGCCATTATAGCTCCGTTTTACATCAGTGCCTTGTTAACTCAAGTCTGTTTCCTTGTTCTCTTTAGTCCTTTTATTTTGCATCCCTGAGAAATTTGTCTACAGTTAAGAGCCATCTGTCATCTCCTACAGACTTCTCCCTTTTGTAATTCATCTGTCACTCTCACATCTGCTAGAGACTGAGCAGAAATTAAACAAGTTCTGAATGTCTCAGAAGCTTGCCCTGTAAGACAAAAAAATAATATAAAACCTTTGTATGGTTTCCTCTGGAGCAAAAATTTAATCTGAGTTTACATCTCACTGACTTTCTGAGGTCTCTTCTTAGGCTGAGCTTGTGTTTATCTGCACTTTGAAAGGAGTCCCTCCCTTGGAGACAGTATCCCCCATTCACTGAAAAGCACAAAAAATTATTTATGAAGATTACTCTTTAGCAGAAAGTTACCTCTGCTTGACCCTACTTTTCTACAGAGAAGCCCTACTCAAGCACTTTCTGGATTGATAACAGTATTTGATATCCACCAAGGACGTGTTCAGAATTTGCCATTCCATCATGGGTATCTGCAAGGATTGTTAAGTGTTTGGGGACTTAATGGTACTGACACTTTCACTGATTGAAAATGAAGTATATAATTTTTAAAACATACCAACTTAAAAAGAAAGTGCTTTGTTAGAGATTTTTTCTTTTAAAGCCTTGCTGAGATTTGTACTGACAATAAACATGTACTGATGGACTGAATTATTTTCCTATGTGATCAAAACACACGATGTGTTTGATAATGGAATTAGAGAACGCTCTGCTCTCATAAGGACATTGCTGCGATTAAATATTCTCTTCAGACTCTGGCACAGCTGACATATGAGCGTGCACAGGAGGGGGGGAAAGGGGGAAAGCAAGATGCATTTGCCATGGGATGAGAGGGGAAGCCAGTGAAGGAGGCAGCTGCAACCACTTCCACCAAGTGGAAGCTTGTAGAGGAGGGGTGACCCAGTCAGATGAACAAATTAGGGAACAGGGAAGAAGGGAGAGTTGGTGGCATTTGGCTGTCTGCACCAGCCTTGCTGCTACCTTCTCACCAGCAGCAATTTATTCTGAGCACATGACAACAGGCACACAGAGGAGAAGTCCAGGTCTCGTTCTCGCTGAGATAAGATGCAATATCTGGTACAAGCAATAAAATTAACTGCAGCAACAGCAGCCTGTGTCTGTAGGTACCTAGTCAAGGTGTGCATGGTGATGCTGAGCTGCAGCAGCCGGGCAGGAGGCAGGCTCTCAGCAGGTCTTCATGGGACATCCCCAAATGAGGAGCTACTGGCTAATGAGTGCACTTCTGGACACATCTGAGACAGCAAGCAAGCCAGTTCTGGCAAGCCAGGGCATGATCCAGAGCTGCCTGACACAGCAAGAAAAGAAATATGTTAGACCAACCAAGGTCTGATTTTTGTCTTTCTCCTTCCATTTTCCCAGGTGCAAGTTGAGCCTCAGGTACATCAGAGGGGTTAATTTGGCATCTGTGCCAGATGAAGTCACTGGAAATCAGTGACCCCGGAGTGAGTCCCAGATGAGGCAGATCTGACTGTGACATTTGGTAATTGCAGCTGCAGGGCCAAGGAACCAGTAAAGCTGTTTGGCCACCCAATCTTTGGCAGCACTCTGTGCAGCCCTCTGCCCCATGGCGACATCTGTGCCCAACCTCTTCCCCAGTAGCATCCCTAGACAGCACAACTTCGTGAGCCATTGTGCTACATTAATCCTTTCCTATTGGGTTTTATTTGTAAAAACGGATACGCCTAAAAGCTTTCCACAACTTCTGAATTTACTGTTTTCAGGAAGCCCTGACACCTACACATGGAAATGAATAAGCCAAAGCACCATCCTTTGGTGTTAGCCACTGTAGTTGCATTCAAATATTTTCCACCCTAAGACCAGTCAGTGATTTCCCTCTCCTGCACATGTAGAAGAGGACACTTTCAAAAAAAACCAAGGAATGGTGAGAACAACAGTTTTTCAAAAACAGTAGGAACACCTGGGGTTTCCATCCCTTTTCCGTTTTTCCCAGGTATATTGTCTTGGGGATCGTGACAGGGACAGGTGGTAAGTCTTTTTGCTTCAAATTTTATAGCCTGTAATCATTTGCCAAGTTGAGCTGACCTTAAAAAGTGTATTCATCTTCCATTTATTGCACTGTGCATCGCCACCTTGGTTTAAGATGCTATGTCAGTTTGCTATTTTTGAAAGGAGGCAGATACATGCATTTTAAAAGCCTCCTTCTCAGTTAATCTCAGCCACTGACGTGCCTTTGAAGATTTGGTTTTGAAGGGATGTGGTATCAGTGATCTTGACAAACATTTCAGTTTGCCCATTGCTATCCAGGGACTGTGCACACAAGTTTGCTTTTACTAACTGCAGAAATACAAGCAGAACAGACTTACAGTAGGTATATAAACAAGAAGGTCACAAGGTTAATGTTTGACTCTAATCCCAATGACTTCTTTTGAGCCATGCACAAAGCATGACACCAGAAAGAATTTACTAACAACAAAGTAAAGATAAACAAGTACAAGAGCACAACCCTCTCCTTTGTACACCAGCTTCAGAAGTTGCACAAAAGTATTTAAAGTACAAATAAAAATAGCCTAGTTTTATAATAGACGTAACATTATCCATTCCTTTCCATTTTATATGCAATAAACTGCTCCAAGGTGCCAATAAATATATCAGAGGAACTTACTGATTTATAAATATTTTGAAAAAATAGAAACTATTGCTTAAATAACCACTGTATAGAGAAAATAATCTCCCACAAAATCTATTAAACTGGGTTAACGAACTAGCAGGAAAAAGTTTCAAACCTATTCCCTCAATATCTAATTCAGAACAATTCTTTCAGGCTGAGTTTCAGACAAAAATAATGAGGAAAATTGCTGAATATGGTCTTTAGTGAACAGAAATTAAGTCAACTATTTACAGAAATGTTTGCAAGCTGTGACAAATACGTTCAGGACTGTTTAGTTATGTGCAAGGTGATTCAAAATACAGCAAGTATATTATGGCTGTTAGAAAGGCTTTGTCAAAATGTAACAATATTGCTAAGGGCTCTTGAGACGCAGATAGCAGATACAGGCTAGTAAACAAACCCCGAAAGAAGAGCACATAGTTTACAAAAAATACAAATGCTACCAGCAAACCTACTCACATTTCTTTTCACAGATAAATGTAAAACCTTATCAAAAGTTACTGCTTCTGTGCCCAGAATATTTGTTCTGTTTCGGGATAGTTTACTTTGGCAACTTACTCAATTTTGCAGCTGTAATTAAATGATGAAGATGAGACAACGTGACTCTGGAGAGATCATAGGAAACTGCATCTTATCTGTTTGTCTTTTATTTACAGAGCTCTTCATGTTTTGGCCTCTCTAATGCATTTTTCATTAAAAAAGGAGGACAAGTTTGACACACAACCTTCTCCCTCTGTGCACACAGAAACCGGGATCCAGAGGCAAAATCTAGCAGTTTCTACCACCTCAGCTTCTTCCCATCAGCATTTTTTAAGTGATTTCCTCTGCTTTGGAGAATAGACATATTTCCCAGTACTGCCTTGCCCCATGATGGGGAAAACATTCAAGCCCACTTCTGGCTCTGCAGAAGTAAGTCTCAGTCAGAATTAAGTCCACATCTAATTCAGTGTGAGCATATATTATTCCCAACATGGGAGTATCCTGGTGTCCAACATTGCCTTGCTATGGAGGACCCTGTAGACCCTTGACAGTGTTTTACTGCCAGTCCATGCAAGGTGTCTCTGCTAAGCCTCAGCTGAAGGATTTGCCCAGGGCAACATATGAACTCCCACAGAGGACTAGGGCTGGAGATTTGGAGGCTGGATGTCTCTCAAATGCTGATCAGAGGAGTGATCATGAACCCCATGATGAGGGTGGCACTGCCTTCTCTAGGGGACTCTCAGGCCCAGAGGGACAGTGTACAGTTCACATGGTGACACCTCCAAGAAGGTAGAGACAGAGCCTTGCTGCCATGGACCACGCTACAGTGTGGCAATGGCAGAATCCTCCAGTTCCATCAGCAGATGGAGTGGGACTGAGCTCATCTCACATCTGAAAGGTGAGGGTTCAGTCATCTTGGCTACCTCTGTGGATGGTGCAAGGGAAGACTCTAAGACAGTGGAGACCAGCCACCGGAGTTACCAGTCTCCCTCCCCTGGAATGCATGGGTAACTAGCTCCAAAGTAGTTGGCACTTAATCACAGAGTGAATGTCTGTGTCTGGATGAGCAGCACTGATCTCTTTCCACATGCTGCCTTCCATCCAAAGTACCTCCCTAGAAGGATCAATTTCTCTAGTGAATCATAAACACAGTCTGGGGTACATAAATCAGCTGTAAACTTCAGCAGGGCACTTAATAAAACTAAATAAGGTGTATCCCACCATTATTGATTTGCTACTCGGATGTCCTGGGCAAATCACCACATAGTGCCTACATGCAGGTACCACGAGAAGGGGGTCATGGTCCTGCACCAGAGGGAGAGAATGACACTGCAATTATCTTGAACAAAGGCTGGTGTGGAGGTGACTGTGAGAAGCCAGGAGACCACGATGTCTCTCAAGGCACAGCCGTTTCTGAGCAAGCTCCTCAGGCCCACCCAAGGGATGAGTTTGGATTTCACCCCATTCACTGGCATCAGTGGTTGATGTGAAGTCTTGGGTTGTGAAGAGTGGCATGGTTTGATTTCTTATCCATCAAAATCTGTTCATGGTTAAGTGTGACACTTCATGGCAGTAGAAGTGTAAAATACCTTCCAGTCAGGAGTCTTCATCCAGAGGGCTCTTTTTTCCCCTCTCACTATTTTAGCATTCCCTCTTCTGTTATTCTGACAAGGAGATGTAGAAACGTTCATACTTTCTGATCAGCAAGCTGGAAATGTCTCAACATGAAATGTAACCTTCACAAGAGGAAACATCATCCTAAATTGCAGAGAGATATGAAATACCCCTGCTGGGATGCAGGGGTGGGAAATCTGTTGGCAATAACAACTGCAACAGCAGGGCCATAAAACATGCTTACCAGAGATGGGATTCACTGAAACACAAAAAGCTGTGCACCGACAGATGTGCATTTCAGAGAATCAACAACCCCTGTGAAGACCCCCCCTTCTTATGGCGACCCCCTTGGTGAGGGGACAAGCGTGGGAACGGAAGGCTTGGGTTTACACAGGAAATTTAGAGCTGCTGCACCTCTGTCCTCCCTGCCACTGCCCCGCCCCAGCCATCAGCACAGTGCAGGCAGCACACTCCCACCAGCATCACTGCAGCTGCTCAAGGGATGGTGGCTGTCAGCAGCCTTGGTGGAGCTGCAGAGAAAGGCAACAATCTGGCCAATACCAATGGGTTCTCTACACCCAAACTGCTCTTCAAATGTCTCCAAATTTTCAGTGAGCAAAATCCCTGCCTGCCCTGGGAGCACTGCTGCCAGCCCTTGCCTTTGCTTTTATGGGCTCAGCAGGGCATTCTGGCAGGAATACATTAACTCAAAACCCAGAGTAATGTGCAATAGAAAAGTAATAAAAAGTTTCTGTTCTTCTCATGTGTACATAAATTTTTTCTCAATTTCTGAACAGCAATTCCCTGAAACAGGCAGAGATATGTTTGAAAACTAAATTCTCATTAGGGACAGGAATTGAATTTCTCAAACATTCTTGTGACAACACAAAACAAAAAAAAAAAGGCAAAGGATTTGTCTCTTTGCCATCATCAGCTGTGTCAAGAATTTGCTTCCATAATGAAGACAACTTGGCTGAAGCATTTTCAACCTGCAGAAGAAATTAACTGGTTTTAAAACAAAATATAAACCTATATCACAACTGACAGACAAGCTCTGTCAGATTGGCTTCAATTTAAAACTGAGTAAGTATCACTAGTACTCCCTCTGGGTTCAAAGTGATACTGCTTCAGTCATATTCTTGGCTCTTTCTGTCCTCCTGTGAGTTCCCTCCACCACACAATTGTGGAAATATGATTTTAAACTGATGCACTCAGATCTTCCCAAGCATGATAGATTTTGTATGAAATGAGAAACTCCTATTGGTGCCAGGAGATGGTGTTTCTAGGCTCTGTAGCCAGAGGCAAATGAACAAGACAGGATAGGTCTCTACATATTGAGGGGGAAAAAAAAGACCAGGACACAAGGTTTTCTAATGTGTCTCTCAAATGATGAAGTGCAATGTAAATTTTACACCCAGCCAATATATCTTATAACTGCCTAACAATTTCTAAGGATACAAAAACTATATGTAGGTAGGTTAGAAATGCAAGTATTAAATATTTGCTAAAACTCTTTAATCCTATTGAGTTGTTACTCTGCTTCTCTCTAAATAGTTATCTTTCCCTGTATGTTTGCAAACCCCAGGAGCATCTTTCAGCTGGCCTGGGAACTGGATAAGGGAATCTACTGTCTCAGCAAACAGAGCACAGTCTCAGAGGCAGGACAGCACATAAGTCAATTCAAATGAATGTGCTGTTATTCAGACACATAAAACAGAAAAGGCCTTACCACTACTTAGGTTGTGACACAAAGGGTCTGACATGAATTTAAGAGGAATAAGTGGCTGAAAAATCCCAGGCAGTAGTGCGGGCAAAGTCTTGGCACTGTACATGCCCTGTGTAGGCTGGGACAGGATTGGTGGTGCCCTGAAAAGAGCACCTCCCGGTTACAGCGGGTTCAAAAGCCAGTAAGACAAATTTCTCTAAATAAACCATCTGGTTAACCCCCCACACACACTTATTTTGCCCAATTTTAGACAGATTCAAATCGACAAACATTTTCCAGAGCTCTGACCTTTCCCAGTCTGCCTATCTCTGGCTTCACCTTTAATTAACAAGTGTTTTCTCCTGAAGCATCTATTACGCACCTATTCTAAGCAAAAAATAAACATAGAGGGACTGTTCCCACCCAGAGCCCACCCCAGGGAAGTATCCATGAGATCTCTGATATTAAACAGCAAGCTGCTGTCTGCTCCCATTTCCCCAAGGTCATCAGCAAAATGGAGAGTTTGCTCGTCTTGTAAACTCCTCATGTGCTGCCAAGGCAGAACATACACCTCAGTATCCAGACCAGCAGCCTCAGAGAGCACACAAATGCAGAGAGCACTAAAAGGTAGGATTCTTTTTTTCCCAGTGATGTCAAAAAGCCCTTGTATCCTGCTTCATGATGTGGCTAGGAATGCTGGAAGGTCCTAAGAGGATGAAGACTTTTCTCTGTCTTAGAAGAGACAGTGCAGATCAGCTCGGCAGAGGCAGTGTGTTCCTGATGTAAAACATGCAGCAAAATCAGCTTTGGGTGTTTTTCTGAATGTGTTGTCCATACCCATTTCTCATTCCCTCTCTGCCACTGTATTGCTCAGCCCCTGACTCTATGCCAACACCACTCTTCTGTGGTAAATTCAAATACAGATTAAGAAGATAATGCAGCTTTAAAAAATTTAAGAAAATATATATATATTTTCGTTTTACTTTCTAAATCTGTATTTGCTCTCAAACACCTCCACAGTGCAGCCTCCGAAGGGGTGATCCAGCACAGAAGAGGAGATGCATGGGGCAGGAGTGACTGTAAAGGATGTGGGCAAGAGGTAGAAATATTGTAGAGAACATTTCCACCCAGCATTGGTTACAGTGAAACCAAATCACCTCTCTGCAACACTTGTGTATGATAAGTGCAAGGATGTCAGCATTGTCAGGAGCTCCTTAGTGCACGGCTGGATTTGATGAGCATAAACTGTACAGTGAAGTGACAAATCTAGCATGCATGAAAAGGGAAAAGAAGCTCACGACCTGTGTGGTACCTCCATCACCCACTCCTTAGCCAGGCTTTCAAAGGTGACACTGGACTTCCCTCAACACCCTGTGCTCCCACAGGACCATCTAGATGCACCATGACAGAGTGGAGCCATTTACCACTTTGTAGACTGAGATGAGGCCAATTCCAGGACAAAACCCTCAAAGCAGGATACTGTACAAAGACTTGGAACTAACTTTCACTCTTTTTTTGCAGTTCAAATTTACCAGGCAACAGTCAGAAAAGGGACCCAAAGCATAAAACTTTGTGAAGGTCAAAATCAGGGTCCACAAAGAGCAGCACACAGCAGCGAATGGGTCCAGTGTTTGCTTAGTGATCTGAGCACAGTGCTAGAAGAGCAACTAGGAGTTAGTTATCAGAGCAATGGATACTCCAGATACTGTCAACAAAAGGATTCAGCCTGAAAGCCAGTGGGACCATTATTCATGTAAAGCTATTTCACAAACCATGGTGTTCCCTGAAAACCTGATACAGAGCAAAGCAGATAAGAAGGTGAAGAAGGTTTCCAGAGGTGATCCAAGAAAGCATGTGAAAAATGTCTACATGAAAAAAAAGCACATGGGAAAGGGCACAGTTTGTAACAGTACTAGGGGGGAGAAAATGCAATGGTAAGATGATTTTTTGAGCTGCAAGCTTCAAGTTTGCAAGCTACATACAAGCTAAGAGGATATGTACTGACTGCAGATACACTCCCTCAAGCATCTGACAGCTGCCTGCCAAAGCACCTCCTAAACGTGACGATCTAGCAAAGTCCTGCCAGCTCACACACAGAATGGAGCAGGATTGCTCATGTGACTGCTGCAGATGAGATGCTCTAGGAAGCGTTTGTAGCCAAGGCAGCATATTCCCAAGCTCTGTCAGGAAAGTCAGGTGAAGTCTCAGTGCCAGGTGGGTTTTGTTTGATGGCACATCACTAATAGAGAGCAGTACTTTGCAAAGGGTATGAGGAAGTCAGTTAAAGATTAAAATATCTCAGAAAAGAGCTATCACTGAGAAACTTTTATACTGGGCAGTAGAATTAGGGAAGACAGAGATGCCAAAAACGTATAGGCCAAGACAGGCTCATGTGAGTCATGTGAGGAAATTGTTCATCTGCAGCAATGTAGGCACAGAAAGAAAATGAAATGCTTCTTGCTCTTCTGAGCTGTCCATGATAACAGAGGCTGCATCTAAACAGAGGATTATGGATATCCTACCTTTCTTCGTTTTAGTACATGTCAGAGAAGCAAACACTAGCTAGTGAAGATCGTTTCTGGTGTTTCATTCCGGAGGAAGAACTAGCTATGTTACCTTAAATTCCCAACGAAAATGAACCAAACACTTTATTAAAGCCTTTTCTGATACCTTCCAAAATGTTTCTTACAAGCACTGCTCCATCTCACCCCTCTGTGATGTGTCGCATATGTGGGAGGTGAAGATTCAAAAGGGTAAATGAATTGCCTAAAGCCTGCGGGAGTATTGGTAAAAGAGGCAAGATACTGTTTTTGTGTCCTACTTAATAAAAAGAAAGTCATTTGTCTTCTTTAATTGGAGATGTCCAGGTTCCTTCTCCAATCTATATATCAATAGATGCTTATCCTCTCTAGACATTGCAGATTTTACTTATTGTGCCAAGTTAAAGGAACAATTTCTATTTTTATAGCTGGTTTTACAGCATGCTTAAGCATACCACATAAATTGCTTCATAAACATCAGAATATCACAATGCAAACTTCATTAAGCTTTAGTAGAAGTAACTATGTTGTCAACTAAATACATGATTAAGAAAATGGCAACCAACTTACTTCTTGGCTCTCATACCTTAGAATTTGATTACTATAAATACATACAATTGCATGCACTGCCAAATACTGTACTTCAGTGTTTGTCCATAAAATGTAATTTGAAATGCATGTAGGATGGTACAGCTTTTGTCAAAGGAAGTTATTATCTGTGATAAAAGCAATTGTTGGCCTTAGAAATACAAACTAGAGTATTCAGACGGGAAATTTAATAAAAACAAAACAAATGTAGAAAGGAAAAGGGAGGTTAGCAATATGGCAAAGCAAAGCCAAATGTAGCAGTAATATCTGCCCAGAGGCAAACCTGGGCTGCTGCCTATCAGAGTGGCAGCACAGCTGGTTTATTTTTTATGCTGGACATGGTGGGTAGGCAGACAGCAGGCAAGTAAACACTTAAACTAAGAAAAAGCCAGGCTAACCTTACGTTTCATTCTGACGTATTATCTTAAAAGAGGGAAAGGCCATTTCATCAGGGAGCTTTCTGGATTTGGTTTTGTGTTTAAAACAAATGCCACTTCTTACATTTCATCTTAGCAATTGTCTCAATTGCAGAGGTGAGTAAGAAAGCAAGAGAGCCAGGAGCACTGAGTCTGTGTGAGCTTTTCTCCAATGTGCAGTGGGCCACAGGAGATGCTCGAAATCTGTGCAACTCCCGCCCATGGACAACCTCCGCCTCTGCAGGGCTGGAGTGCTACCCCCAAATGAAATGTCCTTTTCTCCCACCTCAATTCCTCTCCCAGCATGTAACGCACACACACAAAAAAAAAACTTTGAAAACTGCAAAACAAGGCACTCTCTGTGCATCAATCTCAAGTACACTTCCCCAGGTTTAGGGGCAAGGAGAATTTCCTTGGTGAAATTCACATTGGGAGCCAGTGACCTCACTTGGAATAAACAGAAACTTTGAATAAATTCACTGTACTGTATAAACTTTTTGTTTCAGATTGAAAATATCAGAACGAAGATGTTACAGGAGAATACAGACTAATACACAAAACAAGCTGTCTCACATTACTGTCTTTCAGTTTTTTGTTTTCTTATTTTGGTCATATATCCTGAAGTTGTATCACTCCATAGTAACAACCTGCTGAGTGAGAAGGGGATTTACAGCACTTTTCTCTGGTTCTTAAAATAGTTTCATCACTTAGTTGCCACTTCAGAGTCAAAGAAGAAGTAACTACACATTTTGGACTGACTTAGCTGTTTTCTTCCCTTTTGAAAGAAAGTTTTTTCAGTGACAAATGTGACAGAAAGTATGTTGTCTTGTGGGAGGGAAGCAGTGTCTGTTATTCAAGGGTACATCTGAACTAAATTATCATGCTCTAAAGTTTGGACTGATTTTTCAGTTAACCAACTGGTTTACCATGTTCCTTTAATTATTTAATTATTGGAGAAATAAGTTATCTGTCAGTGTTTCTCTACCAAGAGTTTATACTGATCAGCCTCAGAGCAAAGCAGGGCAGGGTAGAGGGGCAACAGAGCCTACAACTGGGTAGCTGGTACCTGCACCTCTGAAGTCAAAGTGTGTGGGGAGAGGGAATGTAAAGGTGCTGACAGAGGGCATCTGTGGCATCTCCCCTTAAGCTACCAAAATGCTCAGTGTCAAGCAAAGGAGAGAAAGAGCAGCAGTGACCCGGAGATGTGTGTGATCGTGGCATTGGCACCCCTGAGCTGGCACCTGAGGGGATGGACAAGGAGTCATTTGGCAGCACCTTGCACAGCTTAACTGCAGCAAACTGCTTCCAGTATGAGCCCTGAAACCCCATTCTAGAAATGTTTTGACTCAGAACCAAGAGGCTTTTCCAGCTCTGCTATGAGTTCAGTTTCTCGACTGATATGCTTCTTGGTTCCCTAAGCTTTCATATGGCAGCAGGACTGGGCTTCCAGGCTACAGCCGAATCACCTGACTGCACAAAAAAGAAGAGATAGACGGAAAGTAAAGGCGGAAATAAATTTGGGATGATATTTTCCCTCATAAGGAATTGGGACGATTTATTTTCTCCACACATCTTTGTTGCTTAAAGTATTAAGCAACTCAGTTTAAACCAATGAGAAAAATTAACACAAAAAGTAATGAAACAAGACTCTCCAGACTGGTGCAACTAGCTCTTCTGGAGTGGACTGCCCCAATACAGGCACGTAGCCCTCCAGCCTTTTCCACTCTGATTTCTGTATGTACACAGTTTTATGCATTATATTCCCAGATCTGATCCCAGGCTGGGGATGCTAGAAACTCATCTACAGGAAACATACTGTAAGTGTTGGAGCTCTTTGCCATCATATCTAGCATTGGGAGCTGAAACGAAGCTCCCTGCAAACAGAACAACCTGCTGCCTGGACACAGCACTCACTCTCCTCTTCGAGGAGCAGAGGGTGGACAGAGTGAAGTGACAGGGGTTGGCTGACAAGGTCATTTACTGAAGAAGCTAAGAAGTTATCTCATGACTTGTGAATGCTGATCTTATGCCCTTTACACAACTCAATCAGACTTAAAATTTTATGCTGTGGAGAGTGAAGATCATAAGTAAAAGGGAGGGCTCCTCAGATAATGGCATTCCAGTAAGCTTACAAATATGCCTCATTTGGGAACATATTACATTACAATTTTGGACTTGCCAAATTATCTTCTGTTCTATTTATTAGCAGCAGCCTTGTATCAGACTCATATTTTAAGTTCTCAATTTCTGCAACTTTTGTTTTACCTCAAAAAAATAATATTTTCTTTAGCCCCTTCATCTCAATGCTCTTTCCACCCAGGAATCAGAATTGACCGAGGACATCAGGAAAAACCCTGACATACCCTGACATTTTCTCCCAGCTGCCCAATTGAGGAACCACTAATTCTGCAGCACTACAATCAGCCCCACAGCAAGAGGTTCACCTTCGCTGGCACTGTCCAGCTTCAGGATCATGCTTCAAAGGTCAACTTTTTAGTCTCAGGAAAACACTGGCCAAACAAAAGCGAGATTTTACATACAGAATTATATCAAGGACACCAAGTACAGTGAAACAGATTCATTATGATGGTACACGTAGAAAGGTCTCAATTATCCAGCACAAACGGCCAACCCAGTTTCATCAAAGTGCTCTGAGGTCCTGCTTAGGATTTCAGACGTGTTATGAGGAGCAGTTGCTGCTCCAGGACACATGTTTCAGTCTGGGCAGGATCAGGTCCTGAGAGTTTCCGGTGTGTGTTTCAAAGAAATCAGCCTTGGCTTAGGTATCCAAGTTGGCAGTTGTAAATATTTATTCATTAAAGAAAGTTCTTGTTTGCTCTTGGTGCAGCTCCATAGCCTTGTAAAGACTCACAAACAAGGGAAATGTATGGGCAGTGAAGGGGAGGGAGGAATTTCTTTCCTTTCCTTGTAAGTTAAATAAAAATTACAAAATCAGCTTGCCTTGTGGAAAATAAACTTGTCCAGTTTTGTATACATGTGTTTACTGTACAAACTTTCAGTGACTCAGATGTGAAATGTGCCTCAGGTTTGTTATGAGTTTTGTTTAGTTTTCTAACTATCCCTGAGAAAACATAGGCCACAGTTCAGGTTGATGTCTATCCCATCCAGTAGATTGCAGAGGATGCACAGTAAAACCCCAATCCTGTGAGTGTTCGTGCATGCATGAATAGACCTGCATTCACTGCGCTTTTTCATGCATGTAATCATCCACAGGATAAGGGCCTCAGGCACAGTGAAGAACTTGAGTTCCTACATTTACTCGGGGTTGGAATTTGTTGCATTATTTTGACATAAACTGTTCATCTGATTTCAGAACTCACTGCTGCATTCATGCCAGTATTTAGGCAGGACTGATTTTAAGCAAGCTCTAAGAGACTACTTTTCCTTTCCTGTCAGCATTGATCTCCATCAGATCCAATGTGCCTCCTTTTTAATCATCCTGCTTCTCCCGCAGCTCTCTGATTAGGTCACATTTCAATTTGTGCCCACAGGGTTGCTCCCATGTTAGTGTCTGGCAACATTACAACACAATTTCTTGGCGTTCGTGATTGAACTGGGTCAAAGACCCCCAGGAAACTTCAGAGAGTTGTAAACTTTTTCATGGGTTTGAGCTACTTCTGCTTCCTTGTGATGCATAAAGAAGATCTACAATATGGCTGTTAAGGTGCATTTGATTTGTTTGAAACTACAGGGAACTACATGTCTCTCATTTTGCTTGTCTGGAAAAATTTATTGTGACTTCAGATGCCTTAATTGAGCACCTCAGAATGTTGACCTTAAGCAGCAGTCCCACCTATTCCCCACATCCGTCAGTCACTGAGATTAAATAATGTGTGGTATTAAAAAAAAAAAAAACAACCAAACAACCTCCTCAGCATTTGGTAGTCCACAGTCCCTTGGATCATGTAGCTGATTTCACTCATTCAGTAGCTAGCAGGGATAGGGAGAAAGGAACCCTCTGGACCCACCAACTGTCGGTCTGGGGATTTGGGATGGACCCAAGAAGCCACAAGTTAGTAGCACCAGGCAGTTTGGGAGTTAAGACTTGGATCATATTTTCATTTTGGGGCTTCTGACCTTTTTTTTTTTGTTTGTGATGAGAACCCCCCCTTGGTGAAATAAATCTTCACCTCAGGTTAGCTCATGGTCACCTGAGTGAGGCTGGCAAAGATGGGACATTTAGCTGGAGCTCCAGATGTCAGAGGGAATCATAGAATCATTTAGGTTGGAAAAGAGCTTGAGGATCATTGAGTCCAACTGTTAACCCAGCACTGCCCAGTTGACCACTAAACCATGTCCCTAAATGCCACAATTCCACATCTTTTAAATACCTCCAAGGATGGTGACTCAACCATTTCCCTGGGCAGCCTGTTTCAATGCTTGACAACCTTTTCAGTGAAAAATTTTTTCCTACTTTCCAATCTCAACCTCCCCTGGTGCAACATGAAGCCATTTCTTCTTGTCCTATCGCTTGTTATCTCAGAGAAGAGACCAATTCCCACCTTGCTACACCCTCCTATCAGGCAGTGGTAGAGAGCAATGAGGTCTCCCCTGAGCCTCCTTTTCTCCAGATGAAGTACCCCCAGTTCCCTCGGCTGCTCATCATCAGGCTTATGCTCTACTCCCTTCACCAGCTTCATTGCCCTTCTTTGGACACAGGAAGAAACACATAGGGGTTTCTTTCCATCCTAGCAGGGACAGCAAGGAGGTCACTATTACTAAACCCTGGGATGTTGAGAGGAGATCTCTTTGACAGGTGCACGGTTATGTTAGGACCTCCATTCCCGGCCAGGCACAGGAAATGCAGATACCCAACACCTCAGGGCAAAGTCCTGAGCAACACTTCTACTGCACACACACATTTCAGTCACTTGTCTGTGAACAGAAATACAGGAAAACTACAATCCAGTTTCATGGGCTCTTGGTAGCATGCTGTTTATTGTTCCCAGAGGAACAATAAGGATTCTTAAAAGCAGATGGACTCAGACACTGATGATTTGCTGTAGAAGCAAAACAATGGGCCAGATTTTTTAAAAATAGAAAATATATCCATTACACAAGTAAACCCCACTCTCTTCTATGCAGAAAGTGGGACAAGATGTACAACGTTTTGCAGCAACTTTTGATGCAACTTTTGATGAAACTGAGTAAAGGGTTTTCCTGACACAGTAATCATGGAAAAATCGAACATGAGCAAGGACTTGAAAATTAATATAAGCAGAGAATCACAAAATGGTTGATGTTGGACAGGGTCCCTGGTCCAACCCCCCTGCTCAAACAGGGCCACCTACAACAAGTTGTCCAAGACTGTGTCCAGACATCTTTTTAGTATCTCCAAGGATGGAGAATCCACCATTTCCCTGGGAAACCTGTACCAGTACTCGTTCATTCTCACAGTGAAAAAGTATCTCTTGATGAACAGGGGGAACCTGTTATGTTTCAGTCAGTGCCCATTCCCTCTGGTCCTGTCACTGAGAGCCACTGAAAAGAGTCTGGTTCCATTTTCTCTGCACCCTCCCTTCATGTATTTATACACATTAATAAGATCACAGCCTCCCCTAGTTTTCTCCAGATTATACAGTCCCAGATCCCATATGTTTTCCTCAGAGAAGAGATGCTCCAGTCCCTTAATCATCTTTGTGGCCTTTCATTGGACTCTCTCCAGTATGTCTATGTCTTTGTTGCACTGAGCACCCAGAACAAGACACAGCACTCCGGATGTGGCCTCACCAGTGCTGAGTGGAAGGATCACTCCCTCAGCCTGCTGGCAGTGCTTCGTCTCATGCAGGACATGAGAGGACATGCAGGACATGCAGGACACCACTGGCCTGTTCTGCTGCAAGGGCACATTGCTCACTCAAATTCAACTTGGTGTCCACCAGGACCACCCGGTCCTTTACTGCCAAGCTGCTTTCCAGTGGGGTGACCCTCAGCATATACTGGCACCGAGGATTGTTTCTTCCCAAGTGAGGGGTTTAACGTTTCCCCGTGTTGAATTTCATGAGGTTCCTTTCACCACATTTCTCGAGTCTGTTGTGTCCCTCTGGATGGCAGCACCACCCTCTGCAATATCAACCACTCCTCCCAGGTTTGTGTTATCAGCAAATTTGCTGAGGGTGCACTCTGCCTCATCATCCAGGTCATCCAACAAGGACTGCATTCAGTGTTGACTCCTGGGGAATACTGTCAGTTATTGGCCTTCAACTAGACTTCGTGCCACTGATCACAACTCTCTGGGCCCTGCCATTCAGCCAGTTTGCAATCCAACTTCTCCGCTCACTCAGCCCACACATCAACAGTGTCAAAGGCTCTGCTGAAGCCCAGATAGACAGCATCCACTGCTCTCCTCTCATTTACCAGGCCAGTCATTTCATTGTAGAAGTTAATCAAGTTGATCAAACATGACTTCCCCTTTGTGAAGCCATGCTGACTACTTCTGATGATTTTCTTCTCCCAAATACTCCACCACCTTCCCAGGGATCAAGAAAAGGCTGACTGACCTGTGATTCTCCTTTGTGTCATATTCTCCTTCATGCTGGCATGAGTCCTCCTTCGTGTCATATTCTTGAAGGTAGGCATGACATTTGCTTTCCTCCAGTCTTTGGGTATTTCTCAAGTTGCCATGATCAAAGATTATCAAGACTGGCCTCGCAAGGACTTTTGCCAGCTTCCTCAGCACTCATGGGTGCATCTCATTGAGGCACAGTAAAATCTGAGGCAAAAAGGCATTTAGTACTTTGGCCTTTTCCATATCCTGTGTAACCAGATCCTCCATCTCATTCAGCAGTGGGCCCACATTTTCTCTAGACTTCCATTTGTCACCGAAGTACCTGAAGAAGCCCTTCTTGTTGTTTTTAGCATCCCTGGCCAGATTCAATTCCATTTGGGCTTTGGCTTTCCTAACTTTGCTCCTCAGTGTTCAATGTCTCTGTATCCTCCCAGGATACCCATTCTTGCTACCACCCTCTGTATGTTTCCTTTGTAATGCAGCAAAAGCAAGGTGCAATAAAGGGTATTCCCTTCACTCCATGGAATAGTTACTGTCAAAAATTAACCTGATTAAACTCAATCCATTACCAAGATTGAAAAAATATAAAATCTGAGAAGAATTGTTATAAGCAGAGCATCCCTGTTACTACTCCACACTTCTAGAGAAGGCTAACAGAGAACATCAGGTGGCCCAACCCAGCCTTCTGTAGGTCAGCATTACACCTGGATTGAAACCAACGTATATGCATATACACACATCAAACACATGTATATACACATCAAACTGTATAACTGAAACCAAACTATATAATATAAATATCAGGTATTATATAGCATGTATAATAAGGCTTCTCTTTAAGAGCTAGTGAGGCCTTTACTTTGATGAATTAACATATTTTAGAGGGTGTGTATCTGATTCATGATTAAAGCTTCTATATTTCTAGCACCAGAAGAAATTAAACCAATTTGCTGATCCTGTAGGTAGCTTGGTGTTAGAAAGAAGAGTTGTTTCTTTTCACATGGTAAACCCAGTAACCAGAGGTGGAGGGGAATTAACCCACATCAAAAAAAAAGAACCAGTTTTCCTAAATGAAATTTTGTAATGTGAAAGAAATACTTTAAAGAAACTAATGAAGTCTAAATATTGCATCATAATTTGTCCTATTAATGTTGGTGTCATTACTTTAAAATACATGTTACTGTAGATACTATATTTTTCAGACATCTAAAGTAGGGCAAAAGGAAAGTGCCATAAAAACCAAACAGATTTATGACAGGGTGTATTTTCAGATGCAGAATTTTCTTGTGTAAACCCCAGGTTTACAATTATATATTACATATAGAGTGCAAGTTCTGTGTTTGAAACTGTCCGACAGTTTCAAGAAAGCTAATATATGTGTTTTGATTTTTGTGAAATTCAGAACATAGAAGATCAAATACACTCAATAACTAATGCTAAATGTCGATGACATACCAGCAGAAAGGAATTTTTTTCCCCACAAATATGGTATGAACAGAATGTGTTGGAAATAATGTCATTGCCCACAACAAGCTCTTTTCTCAAGAGCACATCTCTCCTAACAAATGTTGAAAGTGGGCAGTACAAGGGGTCCCTCTCCCCATTTCCATGCTTTGCTGTATGATCTGTACAGTTACCATTTTTGGGGCACTTAGGACTCTAAATTTAGGAGTCTAAATCCCAACTCTTGTCTTAAGTGGTAGGGTTCAGTTTAGAGGGTGCACAGCTCCCAGCAAGACTGGGAGAGAAATCCTAAGTGTCTCCAAAACATGTAAATGTGACATTCCCATCTACCCACGAACTCGTGACTGAGGTCCTGCCCTCCTTCCCCATTCAGCTCATGCAGTCTACACCCAAGAGACCTTATCCCACATCACTCTGTTCCCAATCCCAGCCCTGTGCCACCATGACCTTCACCACCCTTGTATTGCACATCCCCGAGGGTCCCTCTGGTGTACTTCACCCTCCTTCTGCATGTTGTCTCCTTCCCACATGAAGGGTACATCCATGACTTGTACATCCAATGTTGGATGGATGCAGCATTTTTATCTTTTTAGAAGTGTAGACCATATTTGACTCCACTTTGTCCTTCAGACAGGTCCAGGCTCAGCTACCTACAACTTCTCAAATGCATGAGAAAGGCCACTGTCTGCCATCCCCCGCTCATCCACTCCGGGCAAAAGCTCTGGCAAAGGTTTTCCAAAGGGCTGCACCAACATGGTGCTTGCCCTTGCTCTTTGCCAGTGCAGGACACCTCCACTGTATGTGTGGATGAAGTGAAGAGTCAAGAGGAGGTTGAAGAAAGCTTCCTGTTAAAGTTAGTATCTGCTCAGTATCTGCTCAGTAACATGTCTAAGTCAGAAAAAGTCTGTCATATATGACAAATTTGCTGATGTAATGGGCACATGCTTGCATTAGTGGTAAATAACTTAAGCCAAGTTTTCCAAAAGCAGTTGAAGATTTCGCATGTTGCAGTTCCTATTTGTCACTGCTTTGAACAAGAGAAGTGCAACCTCTCTGAAAAATCAGACTGACATCAAAACAAGTGGTTCCCAACATTTTTTTCCTAAGACTTCTGCCTGGCTTTCATACTCCTCAAAAGCATCCTGCGCACCCGTGGAAAAAAGCTGAAACTTCCTCCTCATAGCCAAGATGTATCATTCAGCTCTGCCAATGCTCATGTTTGGAGCAGCAGAAGCAGGCCAATGAAGTGTGTGCATTGAGCACTGATACACCACTGAGATTTCTAAAAGCATGAGCAGGACAAACCTGCAATCTCCTGCATATGCACAAATAAAACTAAAAGCCCAACACTGCTCACCTCCCGCTGGAATTTCACCTATTTGCACAGATTTTTAGGTCATCTCATTTACAAAGGTACACATCTGACCACGGGCAGCAAAATAAGCAACCAATTTTCAAAGAGAACAATTGCAAGTAAAACTTGTTACCCAGGGTGATGATTTCTCATCCACTCAGAGTATTTTTGACAAGAGGAAAAGTCCCATCTTCCCCCAAGTGCTGCTTCCTTAGAAATCTGCCCTGGCAGTTACAACCTGCTTCTCAAACACTCTGGTGTTTTGAATCCAAGCAAAAGCTTTGGCAGCTGTAAACTTAGCACGGGTTCGTTTTAAGTGATGAGAGGAAACAGACTGACAGTGAGCTGATTAGAAAGCTCTTAGAGCTCTCTCAGCTGAGTGGGAGAACAGGACAACTTTCTTCGTGTGTTGCCAGAGAGGGGACACGGGGGCTGCTACAGCCCAGCTTGCTGTCTTCTGCAAGATCATGAGGATGTGGGAAAAGACCATTTCAGGGAGGTTGAGCTGCCTTCACCAGTCTGCCCCTTCCTGACAGCCTCTGTTCTGAAGATAACGAGGGAGGAAATAGCAAAACGCTATGGTAGAGACTCAATGAATTTGCAGAGACAACTGCAAGCTGTTTCCTGGCCCCAGCCTTATCTGGAGTCCCAGAAAATAACCCTTTCTCTGAGGCCAATAAATAACCCATTATGACTGGGATGAAGTATCTGGTTAAATTTTTGCTGCTGAGGGCTGCGTAGCAGGATGTGCTTTCCACAAAGAACAGGACCAAGTGTGTTCCTAGCCGTACTCTGGTGCAGGGAGGAAAGGCTCTGCAGAATCCTCTCGCCAGGGGCAGGTGGGTTAAGTCAATGTTGTTTAAACACATGGCAGAAAATAAAGATGAAGAGATAGAATGGGAAGAAAGGGTTAAAAGGATGCACTCAAAAAGCCACGTAGATGTTGAATGAACAAAGCAGCAAGCATTAAAAATAATGCAGCAAAAAATAAAAATAAATACAGGAGGAAATTACTTCATTGCAGCCCACACTGCGTTATCAGTACAAAAGCTCTAGGAGCTGCTTTTCTTTCCAAAATGGCAGCTGACAGCTGATCTAAACAAAAGGTCATGAGGACAGTGAGAGGACAAGAGGGAGGCTCAGGGAAGGGGTGGATGGAAGATGCACCAGAACAGCGAGGGTTTAAAGCCACAGGCAACCACAGGTAGCCCCCTTCAGCACTCTGTAATGAGCCCCTGACATCCCTCTGAGCTGAAGAAGATGTGTCCTAGTTCAGATGTCATCTCTGACCTGTTACCAAGCAATGCCTCTGCTTATCACATGTCAAACTTCAGGGCCCAGCCCCCACATTTCACTAGAAAGCGACTTTCTGCTCTGCAGCAGCAGCCCCACCGCAGTGCCAGGGCAGCAGTTCCCCAAGGATGTGTATGCACAAAGAAGTCAGCAGAGAGGCTCTGAAAATTTCACACAATTTGGGTTGGTTTTGCATTTTCATTACAATTTTTATGCAGCTGTAAGAATATAGTGAAACATATGAGCATCCACCACATTACCTCCCTACCTGGCTTAAAGGACCACCCCTAGGGTATCTTCAAATTTACTAGCTACAGCCCTATTCTACCTCCGCAAGAAAATGACCTCTGTGAAGCAATCAACTTTTTGCTGGTCCCCTGAGCAGTCAAGAAGGCAATTTACACTGCAGTTCATTCCTGCTACCTTCATAAAGAAAAAAAAAGAGAAGGAAAAACCCCCTGCTCACTCCCAGCTACAAAACCAGTGGGGCAAAAATGCAGTTCAGCCGTATGGTGGTACCTATAAAACCAACTATCTTAGATGTAAGTTTGGTTTGGGGTTAGGAATTTTTTTCCTTTATGGTGAGAGAACTAGGAGTAATAGTCATAAATTCTTTCACTGAGTTTCCTGGGGTCTGAAAGACATCTGGGAGGATTATGGGAGGAATACAGTGTTCTGTAGCTGTTCTTGGAGCAGCCTTGATTTATGGTTCCATCTATAACTGCTGCAGTTCACCTGAAGCAGACACCAAAACCATCCCTGGAGTTGAGTGATGATGATGTCATAGTTCAGCAGCCAAACTCCATGCTGGGAGAGGCCATGGTCTGCTTTACCTTTCCCTTCCTTTGAAGGAGCTCACTTTATCATTTCCTAGCCCTGGGATGCAAGCCCCGTAGCCCCACTGTTACCTCTGTGGGACATGACTGTGGTTCGATCACACTTGGGAGCAAAGGTGGCAGTAGCGAGGTGCCCTGCTACCAGGGCAGAGGGCTGCCCTTCCTAAGACAAGAAGCACCACCAGTCCCTGTTGCAAAGTATCATGGAGAGGGTGAGCAAGGAGGACACAGTAACACAGCTGTGCCTTATAGCAGTGATGTGCTTTCTTATCCCTTCTCCTAATTTGGCTCTTTCCAAACTGCAGCCTAATGATGCTATCAGAGAAACCTTATCATAGTTTTGTTGAAAAGTAGTCCTATATTAAACAGGGATCCTGGAAAATGTTGAAGAGGGGGAGAAGGATTCATCAGCACAGGCAGACACATTTTTGCAGAGGCAGATGACCAGTTCTCCACAAAGCGTCCAGAGCTTTCATGGTATTCCCAGTTAGCCTTCATGCCTCTAGCTGACTTCCCATAAAAATGCTGAAGGGTCTTTGATCTCAGAGTACATGTCCTTATGAGAAGGGGAGGGGTAAAATTGCAGAGGTCGGACAAACACTTGACGGCAGTTACTGCAGCTCCTCAGACCCCGGACAGCCTCTGTGGTCCTGTGCCAAAGATTGCAGATTTGGTTTGGTCAGTCCAGAGTTGAAAAGGCAGAGCAGAGCTGCTCAGGTCAAATCAGATGCTTAACTCTGTTTACATTTTGTGATGGGTGGGGAAGTTCAGTAAAAATTAGGATAAAAAAGAACAGCAGAAAAGAAAGACTAATGGGAAATTACATACTGAAAGTGTCAGCCTCCCTGTGTCACATCATCTGAGTTTGGATATCAGTTAATGGCTGAGGCAGTTTCCCAACTCAGCCTACTCAAATTATCTAGAAGTGGCAAAAAATTTGAAAGTTCTGTTTCCTTGGAACACACTATATCCCCAGCTTTGTGGCCAACACACATAGCACAGCTTTTGTATCTTACAATCTATTACTTACAATCTATTACTAGTCTGATGCTAGAACAGAGCTCATACTCTGGAGGGATGAAACTAGTCCAAATGATAACAACTTAAATGGTACTAAAAATTAAAAAAAAAATGTTCATACAGATATTCTTTACTTATGTGTCTGACAGAAATTCCTCTGTGAGAAAAGAATTTCAGGCTGTAATGGAGGAGTCAGATCTCTACTGGTTCCAGCCTTCTCATTGACTCAATGCTTATGGAGCATGCATATAATGGTTTTTCCCCTGAGAAATCAAACTTATCCTAAAATGCCATGGAATTAAAGGGATGAATTCCCCTCCTGCTTACCTCTGCCAGAACACCCCTCATGTTAACAGCTCTCTGCAGCAAAAATAAAACAAACTGTCCACTATCATCCTAAGTGTATGAAAGAGAAAGAGCTTTTCTGTGCATTGGGGTTTATTATTATCTAAAGCACTGGAGTTATTCTGGAAAAAGAAATCAGGCATTGAAAATCTAAGTGGAGGCCTGAATAAATAATTTGAGGCTGATATGAAGGCTCATGTAAACTGAGCAATGTATATCTGAAAAAGCAGTGGTTTGGTTCCCCTCCACCAACCCACCTCTCAGGAAGGGATACATGCCAAAATACTGACACCAGGTACTTAGAAGCAAAAGGAGCATGCTGCAAATGGAAACTTGTAGGCAGCAGATAGTGCACAGTAGACTTTATTGTCTACTAGCTAGGAGCCAGAAGAATTAAATGTATAAACAGAAGCAATAACCTGGTGATGGGCAACACCCCAGAAGTTCAGTCTGGAGACAATATCACAGGTTATTTGAAAAATCTTCCCTGGAGCTGGGGTGGTAATCTCTTCTGAGCAAACATTTCTAGTAAACACAGACCTTCCTGGGTTGGACTCTGCAGGAGCTCTGCCAAGGAGACCACTCCTTTTTGTCTCAATGCAACTCCTTTCATGGGGAGTACAGTCCAGGGACAGATGCTCAGCTCTCTGTAGAGCCCCCCTTGTGCAGACGATTCACCATGTGACTACCTGGTAGCTCAGATGAACATGGAAGACAGGAAAATGCCACTGAGTCCCAGTAAACAGATCAATTTGCAGAAAGGATGAGTAACCATTAACCTCTTTTCTTGAAAGGAAAGAAGTGGAAAGCTGGAGCAGCTGGGGGCTGTGATAGAGAGGGTGCAACAGAAAATCGCTAAAGACTTTATTCCCGGCTGTCTCTGCTTTATGTGTCCCCATGTTGTGAGGTGTGGAAATACTGGGACCATTTGCATGACAGGAGGAAGAAGAGGCAGGCAGAATAGCTGCCATGTAGGAGGTATATTTCAAGACCGGTTTGTCAAATACGTTTTGCATATACATTTAGCCACAGACAAAAGGAAGTAATTCATTCGCCAGTTCCTGTGGTGAAAATTACTTCAAGACTTATTCCATGCCCATGTGCCAAGCACACTCCTGATACAAATCCTACAGTTACACACCCAAACACACGCATGAGCACACGCGCTCCCACATGCAGAGAGATCCCATCAGTGGCACTAAATAACTTATGAAAATGGTTAGTTATGTTTTATCTGGAACAAAAATTAAATCTGGATGTGAAAAGACAATCAAAAAAGCCATCATGTTGAGACTCTTGAAATAGGAAACATCTGTCTGGGGAGAAGGCACCACCTGCCCTGACACTGAGCCATGGTGCGAGGAACTGTGTGCCCGAAACATGACTCTCTGCAGAGAGCTGGGGACACAAGTCACCTCACCTGAATTTGTATTTTCTCATCCTTATCATCCTGGAATACTATACATCCATGAGTATTTGTACAGTGCTCTGCATGCTCCACCAGCACTATCATGCCCAACAGAAACAGAAAGATGGCTGAAAATGAGAAGGCTCAGGGTAGTTATATGGGAGCTCCATCAACAAAATCATTATTCAGCATGGGAAGTGGTTATGATGTTTGGCTGTGGTGACACATTTGAGCTCATGGGAGTTGGGGCTTCCAGGTAGGCTACAAAGAAATCTGGTCTGCAATGAATGTATCTTCAGTTCATCATAGGCAACGGGAGAAATGGTTCATCTGAAATCCATGAGATTTGGAAGGCCCTCATCTGAAACACAGGCTTGTCAGAATCTATTTTCCAGAGGTTCAAAGAACATAAAAAAACAAACAAACAAACAAACAACAAAAAAAACCAAACAAAAAAAGCATACAGCATAAGCAAAGGAACAAGAACATGAGAGAGAGCAGAAAGGGGAAATCTTGTGCTGAAGGAAACGGACAAGTTGTATTTTTGGCTGTATGTTTCACTGTAGAAAGGAAACACAACATAATGGACACACTAGTGCTCCAAAAACCACATCTCAGAGATACCATTAGCTCAGGAGGTTCACAGCATATATAAGCTGAAAAAGACAAATATATACTTTGTGTAATCACAGTCTGAGTAAAGACTGCAGAGACCATTACCACACCAGAAGGATAACTCAGCCAACCACAGTCTCATAGGTTATAAAAAACTGCATTCAAGAAAGTCAAATAGGCTCCACAGAGCTTTTGAGATGACAGAAATTACAGGAAAGCAAAAGCATTTCTGAACTGAAGGGACAAATCCTGACCCACCAGTCCTACAGAATAGCATAAGCTATGCATAATTATCTGAGGACAGAGACATAAAGAACAAGAAAATAAGGCTGTTTAAAGCCAATAATTGTTTCCTATGCTTTCACAGAGCTGTGCTGAATAAAATGCATTTGTTACATTATGACCGTGGGTCACAGAAACCATAGTAAGGGAGGAAAATGCAGGAAGATTATATGTTGCAAGGAGACATAGCTGCACTAAAGATGAACATAAAAAGCAAAACTGAATAGAGATCTAGAATTTCTAAATTACCCTTGGCCCAAATGTCTGGCTTACCACTGAAATAGTATAATTATAAAGCTGGCATAAAAAACAGGACATGGATCTAGTTACTAATTTCTTACTAGCAATAGCAGCAAAACAGTTTCTGCCAGTAGCGGGTCTCTTGACAAAAACCTTGTGTCTTCTACACGATGTGACCTATAGGGAAAACTGTTTTTAATCAGGCAAATCTATAAATGGTATGCAGTTGTGGTTGGTCTTCTCAGATGTCAAAAGGAACAGAGGAGAAAGTGGAGGAAAGGGAGGGGGGGATATTCACTGTAATTTCTCATTTAACACTTCACTTTCTCTGAAATGCACAGTGGAATTTTGCAGATTTAGGAGGTTGATTTTGTCATGCAGGCCAGTGATGGCAACAGTGTCACCACACAAGCCAGGTGAAAAAAATAAGTTAAAAAACCCCCAAAACTCTTTCTAGTAGTATTGTTTTAGCCCATGTGCTCCACTTCAACTTTGACTGCAAATACAGGGGCCTTTTCATTGCTGCCATTCTGAACTCAGTCACTCTAATCTCTGTTTTCCAGTACACACTTAAGCCTAAGCACATGAGCTACACCACTAAAGTCAATGGCACAGTTCCGTGCCAGGATGTTAAGCATGTGTTCAGGTGTCTCACTGGGTCTGTCCAAAGAGTTTGGACAGAAAATAATTCTAAATAGTTTTCTTTTCCTCTAGTAGGCGTCCATGAAACAGCAATCAGTGGAGTGAAATAACATTTAAATGTCTTACACCATATCATAGCCTATAAATAGTGTAAGGTTGTGTGGAGATTTTTGTCTTGCCTTTTTACCAGTGAAAAGTTTTCTTCAACAAAACTGAACTTTTTTGCCATGTTTCTGCTTTTTCCTGAGGTGTTCAAGCTTTTGACAAAAATCTGAACTCTTAAAAACCTAATAGCTTGGCTGCCCTGAAAAATGCAGAGTTTATGGTTAAAAAACCTTTTAATCTTCTGATGAAAAGACAAAATTTTGTGCGGAGTCAAATCCAAATCATTCAGCTATTGAGCTGAACACATTTTCCCAGGAGACACATGGCAATTAGATTAGTATTAGAAGGGCATAGCCCCTTTCATGTCACCAATCCAGTTCTAACCTCTTTTTTGCAAACCTGTGATCTATACTTCATATTTAAAATGTCATTTATTTATGTGTGTGTGTGCATATTGTGTATATGTATTTCCCTGTTATTCTGCCGTGGGTATGTTGGGGGCCTTCCAATGCCCAAGAGCTGCCAGGGTGCTTAAGCATTTATGACCTGTGATTCAGAGTGGGTCTGAAGGTCATTAAAGACTGGGTGAGGAAGCAGTTCACGCGACAGCCAGTTTACCATGATTGATTCCTGTGCTGTAAAATATTATGAAACTTCCCCATTAACTCTTTTTCTCTGCAGAGGGCCTACAAGTGCTGGTGAAATCCTTGAGGAGCAGCTGTGTCAGAGCGTGGGCACAGGCAGCACTTGTCCCACCAGCTTTTCCAAATGGTTTTCTGAGTAATGTCACAACACTGCTGCGATGTTGAAAAAAAAAGGTCACCGAGGCTGATAGATAATGATTTTCAAAAACAAACAAAACCCATGAGTTGAAGAAATATTTTTGCTCTTAAAAAAAAAGTCTACATGCAGCTCCACAGCCATGCAATAAAAGGGGTCATTGAACTGTGCTGTGATGATGTTATCTTACCAGGCTCACGGACAAAGGTGATCCATGAGCACCTCCTCCGTCCTGCACTGAACAAAACAGATACAACAGCACTGCAGAGGTCCAATGATGATCACCCCATGCTGCCTGCATGTCTCATCCCATTCTGGATAGAGTTACAATTTTCTCAGGACAGATGAATTAATTCCTTTCAGACATTATTGGCAGAGCCTTGTCCCAGTGGTGTCCATCTACCTGTAGCCTGGGACTGTCCTTTTATGCTGCGCCAAGGCCACAGCCCATTCCATATCATCCTTTCTTCCAAAAACCCTGACCCTCTAACAGACATGCATTCATCAAACAACAAAAAAGCAGGTGTCTCCCAGCACTCTACACAGGTGAGAGAAAGCAACTTGCTTTCATTCCTCAGCACGTGTTTAGACATAATGCACCCAGCAATAAGACCTCACATATGTAATCTATTGCACATGTATATTTTGCCATAAGACCAGAAGTGCACTGTAACGTGATCAAGGACGTTTGGGTTTTGGTGACACAATAAATACAGTTGTTTGCATGGCCAAAAAAAAAAAAAAAGGAGGAAGGAAAAAGGGTTCTGGCATAAGACTCAAGTATTTCCAAAGGAGAGGGAGGCTGTTCCTCTCTCATATCTACCCCAAAGTAGAAAAATCACCATCTGGCATAGTCCTAAAGGAATAAGCAGGATCACCCAAAGAGCAAGACCATTTGTGAACAAAAGCAACAGAATCTAATCTTTAATACAGACCCCTCCAGATGTCTTCTGCTCCCTCTTATGATCTTAGTTCTCAAGTTTGCAGTGTCTATTAAAAAAGTGTCTTTTCACTCTCTCATTTGTTTGCCCAGAGATGTCACTCACATCATCACAAAGACCTCGCTGGGAGTCTTCAAAGGAAAAGGGTTGTTTAAGCAAAAAGACATCTTTTTTTTCCCATGCTTTCAGCTAAAGTAATTGACATTTTTGGCTTCTATTTAAAGTGGAACCTCAAATCAGGAAAAGAATATTATAGAAAGCAAACTCCAAACAGTCAGTTTCTAAAAGGTCATCTTTTTATTTATAAAACAAAAATAACTTTTTACTTTTACCCAAACCTAGTATGGAATAGTTCTCTGTAACAGTAAAACCAATCAGACAAAAAAATACTTTCTCTGACAGAGCTGGAAAGTAAATTCAGCTCAGCAAGAAATGTTTGTTTCCACAGGCTTTGAGCTTTTTATAAGTTACATTCAACCATCCCTCTCCAATTATTATAGGCATAAATTACAAGGTGAGCCAAAACATGTAGTCCTTTTTTTAGAGCAAAATGCAGGGGTTAGTTCTCTTGGTTTCTGCTGAAGAATAAATTGTATCATTATAGCCTTCTTCTGGGTCTTGTTATTCTGACTTTTTGACTCTCACTAGCTGCAGTCTATACAATGCACAACTGTATTTGTTCACAAGGAATGCTTTCGTTCCTTTTGACTTTTTCCTTTCCACTTCCTAATGGTTTACATGTAGCAGCAGAGCTTTTGAAAAATTACCTAACACATACTATGTTTAATGAGAACATTTAAACATACTTTAGCTACAAATCTTATCAGCTGATTATTTAACCTTTGTGGATAGGCTAAATATTTTCTTCGACGCTTAAATAAATATGATACATGGTTCCTGTGGAAAGCCTAATGAGAAGGAAGTTGTTTTTAAACTTAAGTCAAGACTTCTCCTTTAATTTATTTTATCAGTATTTTTTTCCAAGTGATCAAAGCAAGCAGTTTGCATGGCAGACCTAAATTGCTAAAAGAAAAATTAAGTACTAAAATATTAATGCTGCTGGACTTTGTCTGGGGGATGGGAGTTGCATGCCATCTGGATGGACAGTCAAGAATTTGCCATGCACTATGAAGCACATGGTATAAGGCGAGAAGTCAAAATCCTGCTGTCTCTCTAGATGGATTTAAATAACTAAAATTAAGATGTGTGCATGCTTTCAGATTTAAATAACAATAAAGCATGTCTATAAAATGCCTAGTGTTTGTCCTGGCTCCCCCAAATGCCTCCATGGACCAAGCCTCACTCCAGAGCATCAGTTCTTCACGCGTCAGCCCAAGTGCCTGGGAGTGGGCAACCAGTCTGTCAGGATCGTGTAAAAGGTACATATGCATCTGTGGTCACTGGACAGACATGGGCTGCAGCATTTTCAGACACCTCAGATGCAACACAGAGCCATAGCATTGCTCCTGGTCTGCTGCACCAGCCTGGAGCGAGGCCCTGGCACTCCACGGATTCCTGAGATGCAGGTGCTGCAAGGTGAGGGATAGCTCAGAGCTTTTGCTGTCCCATACTTGAGACTTAGGTATGTATGACAAATGTGCTCACACGTGTACAACACCACATATATCCACACAGTGGATATCCAGTAGCACTCACTGCAGCAGGAGTGGGGTAGCCCAGGGCTAGCCAGAGTAGGAGGCTCCTTTGGGGCACAGGTCCTTCAGTGGGGGTTCTGAGCCCTGCTTCCCAGTGCATGTACATGAACTATTAAAACCATCCATGTCACGGATGTCCTTTCCTTTTTGAAACCAAAACAGAACACACACACGCACACAGGAAATCACCCGGAAAGTGTGCGGGAGAAAACTTGGGCTTTACTCTAGGACAGGCTGAAGGAGGTTGTGAAAATGCACTGACGTCATGAAAGAAAGAAGTTGAATAGGTCAAGAAGCAGAGATGTGAGCTTAAGGAAATGGCAAGGCACACAAGAAAAGATAAGGGAGATTGTATAAATAAATAAGCACACAGAAAGGAGCTGAGAGCTCTGTGAAAAAAGCCTTACTCTTGAGCTAGAGTTCACAGTCCCTTTTCTGCCTGAGAGCCCCTAGAAGGTTTTAGAGGAGGAGCAGACCCTTTTAGAAATTTCACATACGGACATCACTGTGTTGCACCCACAAACTTGTTTTCCTTTGTAGCCTTTTGTAAATCGAGCGGAGGGGACCTGCAGCATCCCCACTCTCTCCCCAGGTTCACAGACCCTTAGCTGGAAGGAGTTCTACTTTCATAATTAAAAATGAAAAGAACCAAGACAGCAAAAAGGACAATAAACAGTACAAGGAAAGCTGGCTTAGCACATCTTTAGTGCCCTAATCTCTTCAGAAGAGAGAAAACAGAGAGGTAACTGAAGTAGTATTAGTTTAGTCATTATTGGCAGCATGTTTCCTCAGGTCAGAAACCGAAAATTAATGAGTATACTTACAGAGTTTTAATTACTGTTCTTAACTCCTGAGTGTAAACTTCATCTACCCACAGGGAATCTTCTCTTCACTGCTGGAGATAGCTGTTAGAGGCATGTAAAAATCATGGAATATGTTTACATCTTTTCCACTGTGGTTGCTTTAATTTACAGTGACATTTGTTAGATCACGTATTTTAAGCCACAATAATTTTTACATCCTGTGTGCCAAAAGCAGATATATACATCATACCTGAATCTAGGAAGGTAGTGCAAGCAGACGTATCCCATCAAACTTGTATATTCACTGTGCTTTATCATTGCACTGAACTTGATGCAAGGAAGTAAATTAAAAGCCAATACATGTTTATTTTTGCTGATCATCTGAAAGATGTATCCATAGAAAAGTTAGCACAGGTTCTACAAACTCACCGGTGTCTGAGTTTGTGCCTCCACATTTCCCTGCATTAGCTGAAGTCTGCTCCGTGGACAGTCCAAGGGAAGATACAAGCGTGACAGTCTAATAGAAAATATGATGAGGTACAGAAGTGATTAGTGGGTGGTATTCTGGGCCTTGCATTACTAGTTCTTGATGTTCACTCACAGACAACAAGCCATTCACGTGCCCCTAGGAAGAACTGTCAAGCTGGAAACACAGACCAAAATTCATTCTGTAGCGAGCATACAGGCTGAATAGAAGCAATGAGATATGTTTCAGGTATATGGAAATCAGCATCCTGGCCTTAGTAATGCTGGGGTGGGACTTGGGCAGCAGATTTTCATTGCCTCTAATTTGAGACAACCCGGGTTGAAAAGCTGTCCTCTTGCAGGCTACAAAAAAAAGGCCGTGTGTGCTATAAATGTATTTCAGGCTCTGTGAAGCAAATCACTGGTTTGGAAGTTTTTTGAGGGAAGGAAAAACTTGAAACATAGAAACAAACTAAAACTGGAAGAAAATACAACATAATCCTAACAAAAGCAGTTTCTGCCTGTCTACCAGAATATTCTTATCTGATTTTACAGACAAAGGAAGTATGGGAAGATGTCATTTATCTGGACTAGAATAAAGCATTTGATACTCTGCCAGATGGAAACTATTAGTTCAAGTAGAGAAAGTGAGGATTAAGATAAGAATTGCAAAGTAGTTAAGGAATTGGCTAAAGGGGAGGTGACAATGGTTTGAGCTGAAAGGAAGAAAATCACTAGCAGAGTTTCACAAGAGTCAGTATCAATCCTTTTTATTTCTTTAACAATTTTGGCACAAAAGGGTGTCTAATGAAACTTTCTGATGACGGAGGTTGGGGATCCCTGTCCATACTGAATTTTACCTAAAAAGAGCCAAATAGTCTTCAGAAACAATAGACATGGAGGGAAATTTGACTATTTAAGGTAAAAGGGTGTGCACTTGAGAAATCATGAGTAGCGGCTTGTGTTAGTCATGTATCCAGCAATGTGGCCTAACCACTGGAAAAGGTAAATGTCACTTAGAATGAAGTAAAGTATTTCCACTACAGGAAGGAAAGTATTCCTGAAATCAATAAATGCCAGGCACTGGGAGAACCAAGAAGACCACGTTTTGGTCACCAAGGCTCTGTGTGTGCTCTCTGGCTTGGAGGCCATGCAGTGTGGCACAGAGCATGCTTAAACCTCCCACCTTTTCAAAAGAGTCAAGCTCAAATTGCCTTTAGGAATGGTCCCCAGCATTTTCTAGCTCCAAAACCAAGCCCAAGTACTACCTGGGAGGGTGAAAATTAATACACACAAAAGCCACAAGGACAGTAAATCATGTGTAGGTATGTTTGGCCTAATCTCTTACTCTGTTTAGTCTTCCGAGGTGGACATACCCCAGTGTGCACAGGATTTGGGCTGGATCACTGCATGCTGAAGAGGAAGGCTACTAGAATGAGAGAAAAACTGGGGAACATCTTACAAGTGTAGATGAGAAGCACTTGTATCATCTAGCAACACAGAGGCTGAGAAAGAAGATGAGTGGCATGAGAACTAGGGAAGTAATATTTAAATCAAAACATAGCACTTGCCATGAGTAGATTAAGAGAGGCATAACAAGCTTCTCCTTTCATCCAGGAGAGCAGAATCCATGTCCTGGATGTGTCCACTCTCTTCAGCCTTCTTCTGTGGTGAAAAACTATGTACATAAATCCAGCATGGGGTGGAAACACCTTCTGTTTTTCCAGAAGAATCACTGAACACAGTACATTCCTATTAAAAAAAATTGGTTTTAATAACAACAACAACAAAATAGATTAAAAAAAATCTTCTAGCTGCTAGATTTTTTCCATTGACCTATAAAACACATCAGGAAAAAAAAATTTGCTATTTGACATTTAAGTAAGAACTCTTTCCTTGTGATGCACTGTGGTGTTGTTACAAGGACATAGTCAGACATTTGCTAAGTAGGCTCTAGTTCTAATTTTTAATTTCCTAGTGGCAACATTCCCCTTCACCTCCCCCAAACCCCAGTCTCCTATATGGCAGTGTCATGGGCAGTTGCCATGCCACCAGCCAGCCACTGATCTTTTTTGAGAACAAATGTGTGCTTATTACGAAGATTAAACTGGTGACACAATTTATCCACATGCCAAACACTGAGGGTATAGCATCCCCATGATGCTTTTAAATGACATTAATCTGACCTGGCCTGACCACAGTCTTCACAACAGCACAGTTTCTCCTTGGCCAGAACCAGAGCTCAAATGAATTGCACTTTATTCACTATAAAGCCCTGAGCCTTAATCTCTCTGCACAGAACTTTCTGAATATTTCTTTTAA
The DNA here is from genome assembly GCF_003945595.2 of Pipra filicauda. Classification (NCBI taxonomy): domain Eukaryota; kingdom Metazoa; phylum Chordata; class Aves; order Passeriformes; family Pipridae; genus Pipra; species Pipra filicauda. Next base: position 4,046,718 of record NW_024104310.1, read on the forward strand.
GTTTACTAAACATTTCTTTGTTTCAAAGACACAGAGCAGTTGCTGGGGAATAGGGAGGGGGGTGAGGGAAACCCTGTGGTGGCAGCCTCCATCACTCTGCAAGGATGACTTCTCATACTCTGTAAGTCTGACTGAAAAAGTTTTCAGTCTGGGAGGTCTTCCTCAAGACAATGGATTTTGAACCTGCACCTCAGAGTGTTAACTGTGGAAGAGGAAATTGTCATTATTTGACTGTTGAAAGTCGTTGTTTGACTAACAGAAACAAGTGAAGCACTAGAAGTGCCCTACATCAGAAAAACATCACCCAAAGGAGACCTCAGGACTAGTCGATGTGATGGAGCAGAGCAATAGTTTCAAGCAGTTTGCACCCAGGACAAAGTCTCAGGGGGGCTGAAACTGCCTTTGAAAGGGAGAAAGCGCAACAAATCTGACAACTTTCAGTAGCCCTTCTTGTTATCATTCAGTCCTGTTGTCAGGTGTGCCAACTCCCCGCTCCTGAAGGGTAAGCACAAAATCAGAGGTGGCGTTTCACTCTCCTCCCTGCTGGCTCCTGTCCTTCCCCTCTCCAGAATCTAGCATGTTTCTCCTTGCTGGCATAGGGTTTGCTGGAACCAGGACACAAGTTGCACCTGGCCTCAGTGGCCTTTTTCTCCTTTGACAGAAAGGATCCTGGTACACACCATCTCTTTCTCATTAGCTTTTACTGCAATCCATGGGAGATGGGGCAAGAGGAAAAGGGAAGAGGGGACAAACCAAGTTTTGTAATGCTTAGATGTAGTTTCACATCCAGGAAATGTGAGATCCTCCAGCCACAGGGCTGACAACATTACAACAGAAGCCACACATCCTAATACAAATGTTAAACAATGTGCTTCTCTGACCTAACTTTCCTTCAGTCTTCCCACAAAACCACAAAAAGTAGGAGGAGAAGAGTTAACACATTCTCCTCCAGGTTTCCTTTGACAAATGAGACAGTCTGTCACTGACTGATAGGCAATTAAAAGTCTGATGGATTGGTTTGAGAAAGCCAAGTCCTGTATTTGTCCTGTCTATCTAGGTCCAACAGAGCCTCTCCCACAAAAAAAATCTATATGGAGAAGCATTTTCTGCCACAGGCATCAATCAGGATCCTGCTAGGTAAATTGGACCTGAAGCAGCAACAGCAGTCCCCAAGTCTGATACTACATGTCTGCATGAGAAATCACGGGCTGGTTCCTCCTGCCACCAGGGTGGAAAGGAAGAGGAGACATCTATCAATGCCCTGCAGAGAGGAACAATGCACTTCCTTGGCTGCCCTCCATTGCCCGTGCCTTGCTGGAGAAGCACACTCGCTGCTGTCCCCACCAGTCATTGAGGAAAGGGACGAGCCAGTCCACAAGGACCAGCTTTGCATGCAGTATCAACCCCGGGAGTTATTTATAGTCTCTCGGGAAGTGACAGGGGCCACGGATGTGAATGGGAGGGAGATTCAGACCAGATGTCCGCAGGCCCCTTCCAAGGAAGCTCACATAAATGTGCAGCGCGGCTCGCAATCGGAGCTGCGTTGTGTCAAACCGCTGTGGTTATGCAAGGACCAGTGTGATAGGGCCGAGCCGGCACTGGAGCAGGGGAAGGGATTCTTGCTCCCTAATTGAAGAGAGGCCTCGACCAAAGGAGAACAATGCGCGGCGCTGGGGTGGCGGGGCTGCATTGTGAGAGCCTCTGCGAGGAGCAACTCTGCTGCCAGTCGCATTGTTCCATGCTATCTCCATCTGCTCCTGGGCCAGAGCTCCTCACCCTTGCCCAGGCCAGCCATGCACATCTGCATCCCACAGCTCCACCACCCACCTGTGCCAAGGGCAGTAAGTCCTCACCAGCAGTGCTGTTGGACCTGGGTGCTGGTGGAGGTAGAGCGCTCCTTTGAGCATGGGATATGCTCCTTGTGTTGCCAGTGAACCCAAAGCTCTTACCACAGCTTTATTGTTGCTGTTACTATGAGACCAAGTCCACAATAACTGCATTTTTCCAATGCTGGTTAAACAGATGCAGTTTGCCAGCAAGGGTTTTGTTTTTAAAAAAAAAAAAAAAAACAAACTTTGCATGTGTTAGCTTTTGCTCAATGGAATTAGAGGGAGGTCCTCAGATGTTGAAATCAGAGAAATGCCACTGAAGTCAACAGAGTTCATGCTCATCTGTGTGGCTGAACCTTGGACTAGAATTTTACTAACGGGTGGCTGATCAATATACCATTAAACCAATCCCAAACTTGAAACCAAGAGATCAGTTCCTTACTAATGACAACAAAGAGGAGCAGCAAAAAGTAAAACAGGGAAAGTGAAGGGACTCAAAGGAAGGGAAAGGAGAAGCCTGCTGAAACAGGAGAGCCTGAAGTTACTTTTCTAATACAACCCACAAACAATGCTAAAGAAACTCCCCTGACACGCAGCTCTATCACTAAGTTCCTTACCTTTTTCAGTAAATCCTTATCCCTGACCCATCTCAGCTGCTGAGCAGAGGTTCCTTGGGCTGCTTGAGATGGCATGAGGTGAGGTACAGGATGAAAAGCAATTGCTCAGCTGTGCTGGCTCAGGACAATGAAGGACTTGCTGCAACTTTCAGTTACACAAAACCAAGATCCTGGAGTCTTTTCTAAGGACGTGGCATTTAGCCCATCTGTCACAGTTTCAGGACCTACTGGAAAGCCCAGCACCTTGGGCTGAGAGACTCTTCAGATAAAATAAGACATTTAGAAATAAAATAAGAAATTAAGAAAAAATGGAACTGAAAATTCAATAGAATAGGAAATGTTGCAGAGTTTTGGAAAGTTCCATCTCCTTCATGGTCTTTTCTACATTTTTATACAGCTCTGCACTGCCCTTTTAGCTAGATTCAGAAGCAGAAAAACCTCCCTAAAAAGGCTGGCTAATTACCAGAAGTTTCAAAAAAAATCTGTTATTTCCCAGCCCGTTTCCAGGTAGTAAAACTTAATTTCTAAATTTAGTTAGAAATTTATCTACATTTATTACAAGCTAAGTCTAATTTTGCTTTCCCTTTAAGCAAAATTATTTCCTTCCTCTAGAAAAGCGCTTGCCTGTACCCAGAACTAGGCAGATATGACAGTTGGAATGAGTCTTGGAATTAATTCAAAGCTTATGTGAAATACAAAAAAAAATGTAGATAAACGGAAACGTAAAGAATTAAAGTGCTAATGTTCTTTGCAAGAAAGCAGCTCCATGTTTCATCCAAAGACTCGTCCCCCTTCCCTACTGGTTATGCAGTCTGGTTTGAAGAAACAGACACAGGCTTGGAAGGAGATGGTTTAAATAAAGCAGCTCTGCACTTACAGGTATTAGCTCTTCCTATTCATGTTTTGCATTCTCATTACTCACCGGAAAAGACTAATTTTCCTGCTGGAGAAGCCAAAAGCCCAGGTAGTTCCCAATCCTGTCCAAGCAGGACCTAGATTAGGTGCCCCTCAAGAGAATGCAAGGTTCTTGGGTAGGGGTCACCAGAGAGAAGCATCAGGAGACCCCCGTGCCAGGTAATAGCAAGTCACTCCCTTCACTTCTACGCAGCTGTTCATATTCCTTAATCATTTTCACATCAACTGTCCAAATCCAAACATTTCCATCTGGATACTCTGAGAATCCTCTGGAAAATCCTCTTGTGTACCCTGCTAGCTCTGCATCTCAGCAATTCCTTAGAGCAGCGAGCTCCAGGAGGCTATCATTTTTGTACTGCAGTTTTTCTCTTGTTTGTTTTATGACTGTTTTTCTTTAGTTTAATCGAGCACAGTTGGTCCAAGACAAAGCAGTAAAATGGGTGTGAACTAAGGAGGGCCCCCTACATTTGCTAAGGATGGTCTTCTCTACAAACCCAGCCTAATCACCTTTTCCTCTCTGCCTCATTCTTTCATTTCATTTACAAGCAGAAGGGTGAAAGCCCACCTGTTCTTTCATCCTCTGCTCATGTTTAGAAACTGCACCCAATGTAATGCATTGCGAAGGGTCCATTCCCATATTCCTCTTTTATTTTCCCCACAATTGCTTTCTCAGAGGTACATTATACATTCAGGAAATTCAACTACCTTTTTCCTGACTGCCTGTTATAGCAGTAAAGGGGCACTCTCCAGCCACTGAGCTTCAGCCTACTGTGGAGATGTCACTGACCGAGATCGCTGCTCCAGGCCACTTGTGCAGCCACTCAGGGAACCAGCCTGAAGGGTTGGGGCAGAACAGCCTATTCCACACCAACTTATCATTTGGGGACAGCTGGTTGAGATGAACAAGCACCATACATTAAAAAAAAATGCTGTAAGAGGAACATTTCATTTCAGACTCCTGTTTACTGATGGTTTCCTTCAATCTTTTGCTGGCATTATCTCTCTTTTACCTAGCAAATCAAATAATGAATGGATCTTTCCCATGTGTAGCCCCATCAGCTCAGAACACAGCATATTCTCCAGTTATGTTTATCCAACTTTCCCTTCCAGTCCCATTTGTACTGATACTTTCGTTCTTGAAATAACAATTATTAAACCACTTGGTGCCTTTCATGGTTAATTATTTCCTTTGCTTAACGTAGTCTGTCTTCAAACTGTAGGCTAGATCTTGAACATACCTCAGCATTCCCATTTTCATTTCCTATGAGAAACAGTGTTGAAAAGTCCTTGTTATTGAACTATGGAATTCTGTCACATACATTTCTTCCCAAAGTTTCATCATCTAGAAATTTGTCATGACCACTATAAAAACATTTTTTTGGACCTGCTTTTCATGTAACTGGTGAAGGTAAATTTACTTGGTTTTGTTATATTTCTCACATATAAATGTTAGCAGTCAGCAGGACTGACTTTCCTGTTATATGACCAATGCAGACAGGAAAATCATATTAAATAAATAACTGCTATGAAATGTACAAAATTTGAACGTGTTCTTTGGCTCATGTTTCATTATTTTTATATATCGAGTACCAATAAAATCTAACTTGTGTTTATCACTTCTGCAAAAAAAAACCCCAAAAAACAGATGACTCAAAAATTTTTATACAGTTTTTTCTACTTCAGCTGCAAATACTACAAAGAAAGAACCAAATTCTGTCTTAAATTATCTCTGTGTGATACAGAGTAGCAGCACATTCCTTAATTTAATAGAATAATATTGATAAGTACTGAGATGGTGTACCTATTTTGCAAAGTTATGCCTAAGGCTTTGTTCCATTATAGTTAGATAAAGTGTGTTACACTAATGTGCTTAAACCAACAGACCCTTTTTACATTTCCAAGCTGTAGGGAAGAAACTTTAGTAGTGCAGAGCACATTGTTGTAACTGCAGACATATTAGTCCCAGAGAAACACACAGCACACTTGAGCTAATGCAGAGACTTGTGTAGATGTGACCCAAGTTACTGCTACTGCACAAATTATGACACCAGCATTGCTCTATGTGATAGGAATAACAGGCCAATCTCTCATCCACTGGCCAATGTATAGTCCACAATGGGAAACAAAGACACACTTGTCAACCCATTATAGTGCAAAAGTTACACAGAAAAGGAAAAATTGGGGTGAGTTTTCCAGAATTTGGAAATAACTTTAGATTCTGCTCTAAATTAGTAAGGATTATGTGTATATACTTACTTGCTGCTTCATTTTATTAACCTCTTCCCCTACTACGTGCCAACATCAGGCTTTCTTCTGTAGGAGTTTCATTTATCAGATAAACCAAGATATAATAAGAGAGGGAAAAAATATGTCCATATACTTTATAACCCCTTCATCAAGACTTCAAGAGACACTATTCCTCATTACCTTTACAAAGAGGAATTTACTGGTATGCCATATCCTTCCTAGGGGATAATCCCATGCCAGGGGCAAAGCTGAATGCTACAGAACATCACACCCACCTGTTTCTCTGAACAGCAAACATGGGTACCAGCACTTTTCAAAAGGGCTGCCTGAAAAGTGCACTTCTCACCATTGCATTTCTTCAGCTTCTTCATATCAGAACTTCAAAATACAAATTTCAGCTAACTACTTTCCCAATAGCTACTTCACCTGGCTCCAGGCATTCATTTAGAAGGTGCTTAGCACCTTTTGGTCACAGAATCCTTCTGACAATAGATTTTTTTCAATTTTGTTTCACAGGCCATCTCATCAAAGCCACCAGGGAAAAAAAAAATTTTTACAGAGCAGCTCAACACACCAGCAGAAAACTCAGCCTTTCTTTTCTGAGAGCAGTCAGCTCAAAGAGGTCACTGCAAAAGAAGGATAAATCTGGCAGCCGGTGCTTACTGTCATTCTCCAAAGGCAAGAGGATGTCTGCCCTTCAAAGGAGGGAGTTGTTTGTAAAGAATCCTGCTAATGACACTTAGGATAATCAGTGCAAACAGGTCTTTCTACTTCTGGGCTCCATGCCATCTGCTCGTTCAGAGGTCGATAGCTGAGGGCAGGGCACTCCAGGGTTTTGCTGCTTTGGGAGGTTCAGGTGGGAATACACCTCGGGGATGGGAGGGTTTATGATCAGGGAGAGTGATACAACCTTTCATTTGAAAAGCGTGAATTTAGCAAACTTGGACTCTTTATGGTGCTACATGTAAAGTAATGACTGGCTCCAACTCTGAATCTCTTATGAAGTTTCCCTTCAGATCTTTCTAAATGAGAGTTTGCCTGTGTGATAATGAGGTGAAAACTGGATGATGGTCCACTTCTATTGCTGAGCTTGTAAAGGCCTGGTGCAATGGGGTCCTGGCCTGCTTGGTTGGTATTTCCGCACCATATGTTCCTAAAAACAAGCTTCCTTGTCCATGTTCAGTGAGCTAGGTGCTCTACAAACTAGTCACCGTGCACTCAGTGGCACTGCATGCTCACATGTCTCCCAGACAGTATCTCCTGTCTAGTGATGTTCAGAGCCATGGACTGCTCTCTCCTGTCACTTCATGGCCACTCATCTGCACCCTTTCTGCAAAATGGTGTGTCTGTGCTGCAGAGTTCAAGTGCTGTTGGTGGTCTCACATCAAAGAGCTGTATCTGGGAACACAAATAAAGGTTCAGAAGACTGACCGGGGACACTGGCTGTGAGACTCTCGAGCTTTGATTTCATGCTCTTAAGGCAAAGGAACTTTCTTTAAAGAGTCAGTAAAGCATTTTGGTGCAAACAGGGCATGGGGAAAATTCCCAGTAACGGAGTATAAGGTATCCAAGGTACAGGGATATCAAGAAAAACAAAAGAATATCTTAAGATTGGAGTTTAAAGCCTGAACACCAAAACCCTTGGGGAAAAAAAATAAAAACAGCATAGCTGCTCTTCGGACCTTCTGGAAGTGTTTTACTGGTAAGAGCAATTCCAGACTCCAGGCTACATCAGAAAATCCTGGCCCTTCAACTAAGCTAATTGACTTAGTATTTTGGCAAAGTGTTTACTCCCCTTTTTGCCTCTTTTACTACCTTTTCTATTTCGATGCTGTAAAACTCAACTAACTTCTAAAAAACAAAATCACTTTTTTTTCCAGTGTTTGTTAGACCTTCTCCACCTACTTAATGACTGGCTGGAACAGCAGCAAGGCCAGGAATGCTTCATGCTCTGGGCACTCACTAATTGGGTTGTTAGCAGACTAGAGAGACAGGAGGAGATGAGGAAAAGCACTGCTATTATAAGCCACTGAGTGTAAAGAAAAAGAAAGTGAAATAAATATGGAATTGTTATGTTAGGGAAATTACGGTACTTAACGCCCTATTTTTCTGAAAAAATAGCTCCCTCGGGACATCTTGCAAGCACTAAAAGCAAAATGGACCAGAAATATAACTGGTTTTATTTTTTATAGCAAACTGAGGGAAAAAAAAAAAAAAAGATACATTTCCTTTTAGAAAACAAATTGTCTGCCCCCACCCTTCTCTCATTTGACGATGGCGGAGGCTGAGGCTGTGAAGAACCACTTATGGCATCCCGGCTCAGTTTGGGTTAGCTGGGAATGCTGGCCAGCCGAGTCCTTACAGACACAGCGCCAACATGGTGTTGTCAGTACACTCTCGCCTGTAGTTCTTGCTGGCTGAGTGACACAATGCAGGGTCCAGTGTGTTATTTTTGTGCTCCTAAGACTCAATGAAAGCTCAGTGAAGGAGCCACACTCCTGCACACCACTCAGGGCTGCAGCACCATCTGCATGCGCTGTTGCAGGAGCAGAAGGTTAAGTTCTTTGGAGAAGGGGCCACAGGAGCCTGTGGTCCAGGGGACATGTGAGATGGGTGCAGATCAGCTGTGTTTGCAAGCTGTCTGCACAGTGTCTGTGAAAGCACATCAGCCACAAGCAGGTGTGATGGGCTCTCCACTGGCACTGCTAGGGAGACTCCAGGCTGGACACATGTAAAGCTTCGGGAGTAAGACAAAGTGACAGGTTGGTTCATGCCACAAGAAGCACACAGCACCAGCACATGCTGCTGCAGGGCCAGCAGTCAGAGACACCTAATCGCCTTGCTCACTGCACCCCTGGAGCTATGGTCATAGAATCATTGCATGGTTTGGGTTGGAAGGGACCTTAAAGATCATCTGGTTCCAACCCCCACTATCATAGGCAGGAAACCTTCCACTAGACCAGGTTACTCAGAGACCCATCGATCCTGGCCTTTAATACCTGCAGGGATGGAGAGTTCACAGCTTGTGGTCCTTTGCGCCGAGGGAGCCAGCCCTGGGGCAACCAATGCATGGCCAACAAAGCAAAGGTTTTCTCCACTCCCTATCCCTCCTCATCACCCAGCACCAGGAGGGCAGCAGGAATCGGGACTCATTTGGGGGGAATCTTATCCACTCACCCCAGGCTTCCTGATGTTACTGCATGATGGGCTTTGTACACGTGTCTATGGGGTTTGTGTGCCTATAGGTGCCTATAGATGTGTTTGTATGGGCTTGTGTGTCTATAGGGGTGTGTGTATAGGCACACGTGTTTACTGCCAGCCTTCCCTGGCCCCTCTACAAGGTGTGAATTTCACCTCAGGTGAATTATTTCTCCAGGGATTACATAACAAAGTGATTGTGAAAATACCATCGTCTGTGTTATAGAAACTTAACAGAGCCCCTGGAGTCTTTAAATTAAAACATTGCACTCAAGTGTTTTTTGCCATGTATCTCCTCCTACACACGGCTCATTCTAGTCTGAAAAATAAAAGGGCAGGACAGCTTCCTACAGGCTTTCAAAGAGAAGATCCTACCCTAATTAACTATAATCTTGTTCAGACGGCATTTTCCTTCAAGATTCAAAGACTAGCAGGGGGCTGGGGCTAGGCAGAAAAGGAGATTATTAAAACTTTAATAACATGAGCCTTTGAACCTTTCAAATTCTTTACAGTTTTCTCACATCTCTAACCCAGATGTCTGCATTTAAAAACTGTGCCAACAAACATGAACTTTTTGGTTTGTATCTTTCAGTGAACAGCCTTTTTTAAAATGATAGGAAACATCATGCTTGCAGTTTACAAGTCCGGATGACAAGGCTAAAAGATTAAAAAAAAAAAAAAAAAAAAGGAAAAAAAGACAAAGAGGGTTTTGCAGGCACTGTTTCCAGAAGGTGAAGCTGTTTCAGGAGACACAGGCAATGCCTCCACAGAGCTCCAGGCAAAATTGGAACAAGAAATGGTTTTCCTGTTCGGTAAACAATTTTAAGAGTTCAAAAATGTTCTCATGCTGCATCAGAGCATAGCTGAGACCTTGGGAATTTTTTTTTTTAAAGGAAAAAAAAACCCTCTACACATGCCTGTGAAAAAAGTGTTCATAGAAGTTAGCACAGTGCAACGAAGGCTGTTACAACTGATGTTTCTCCAGAGTCATGATAAGTCCTGAGATGTAATATGGGCAAGTTTCCTTCTCTAGGAGACTCTTGTTGCTTCCCAAGGGAAGAACAGCCTCAACAGCAAAGCTGTGGAAAGGCACCTCCAGTGGCCCCAGCAAGAAGGACCAGGGCCACAGGCCTGTCCCACCAGGAAGCCATCAGACCCACCCCATCAACATCATTTCTGCAGAATGATTTTTTTCTGGGCTGGATCTGATATTTCCTTGAGTAGAATTGAGTAAAAATTGGCATGCTGCCATCCAAAAGCTTCTGAATGCTCTTCTGTCCAGTGCTCTCTGCCAGCTCCAATTGCAGTTCAAGAGAAGGACCAGAATCTCACTCATGCTGTAAGGTCCCAAACCCAACGTAACCCTGCAAGATCTCACCAAGAAGAATAAAAATGGCAGCTATTCTGACAGGCACTGCACTGCCAGCTTTTCCAGAAGGCTAGGAGGGAAAAAACCCTTTCCTTTCTTCAAGGATTGCCCTGGAATCCACTAGCCAACAAGTTCAAGTCATCACAATCACTCCAGCTTTTGAAAACATGTAATTGTTCAAACACAAGTATTTGTTATGACTTGCTTCCCAATCCCACAGTAAGAGCAAGGGAATGAGCTATTTGCTAGCCAAAACCTCAAGGTAGCCTCTTTAACACTGCTAGAGCCTGCTGTTGGTCTACGTGCTGGTCTGGCTCCAAGTGGCCAGGGTCTGCAGGGCTTTGCCAAAAATGTAGCAAACAACCTCAGACCTGGAAAGTGCCTTTTCTTTGGGCCAGAGATGGGAAGTTTGAGTGAAGATCCCAAAAAGGGCTCTTAGAACACATCAGGCAGTAAATCCTTCCTGCTTCCCTCAGATGAGCACGGACAGGCGCCCTCCAAACTCCTGACTAGTCACCATGCTGCTTTTGTCAGAAACATTTATTGCTTCACCTTTCGCTTCTGTTTCTTGTCATTTAAGGAACAATGTTTTCAAAATCCAAAAGGTCCCTAATGACAGGACTCCTTGGCAGAGCACATGGCCAGCAGGCACAAGGCATTTTGGCCCAGGGAGAGCTGGAGATGGCAGAAGTCAACAATGTTCCCAAGAAAAAACCTTCAAGTGGGCTTCAAAAAGACCATGCCCACATCCAGAAAAACTGTTCATATAGATCTCTAGTTTAATGGTATTTAATCTTTTCTCCCTAATGATAATTTTCCAGTTGTCTCTCTAAACTTAAACAAAAGAAGTGAAATTGATTTGTTTAACTGTTTCTTTCAGAATATGACTGGTAAAATATATCTGCCAGATATGTGTAAAGATACCCTTTTGTGGTTTCTATGCAAATAAACCAAACATGTTCAGGTTTAATAATGCACCCAAGCAAGACTGAAGTGGGAAGTAGAGTCTGAGTGCTGTGTCCCTTCAGAATTCCCTAAGCAAGTGTTATTGACCTGCACATATACCAGCACCCAGAACTGCAGCAGGGTTTGAAAAAAAAAAAAGTGTTGTGACTTGCACCTCTATGTTTGGACCATTCTGAGTTCAAATCCCAACATGCAATGCAGTAACTCATGGGTACCAGCTCTGTGGAAACAGTGTCATTGCACTCACACTGCAACACCCAGGATCCCCAAAGCCTGCAGCTCAACTCCTGACTTCACTGTTCTGCCCCCAAATTTCCCCCCTCAAAGGAGGGATAATAGCACTTCTGTCCTTACAACAGGTCTACAAGGAAAAAGAAGTTCAAGATCCTGATGAAGGGTTCGGTTGCCACAGTGATGGGGCACTATACATCCCCAAGGGATCATTCTTTCTTTCATGTGCAAGACAAAATATATTGAGAACCGGGGGGCCACCCAGGAGGTCATGGCTGATCAAAGGGTGATTTATTTACCCCTTACTGCAGGGCTGCCCGTGGTGAGACCCAGGTATCTGGTGCACACAAGGCACGGGGTCCTCACCACTCATGGCAGTGGGTGCCAACATCAGTGGCAAAGGAGGGGGAAGGTGACCCAAATGATGTCTGAGTTGAAGCCAGCCTGTCAATCAGAGGTGGCCCTCAAGCACATCAGGAACATCAGTGTTTGCTCCTGCCATAGCTTCTTCCTTTCCTTTTCATCCTGCCATAGCTCCACTGAATCAAAAGGAATGAGAAAATACCCCTGTGCCCATGACAGGAATACCCGTCCCTGCCGTCAGCAAGAGAGGTGAAGGGCTGGGAAAGTCACTACAGGGGATTTGACTGAAAGGAGGAGCAGAGTGTTGCAGCAGCTCCTTGTGAAACCCCTCTGGAGACACATGGTCGCCGCAGCAGCCCAGGAACCTGAGAGCCCTCACAGACCCTCATCCCACAAGGCAGGAAGGATGGAACTGGGCAACACCCCATAGAGGAGTGAGAGCTTCCCATGCACCCATCCAGACTACAGAAGCACTGACAGGCCTTAAAGTATGTGGATTTTGTTCTGAATTTACTGAAGATGAGCAACTGCCCAGGAAGCACTGCTCAAAAGGTGTCATTTGGCTCCTCACCTAGGTTCTTCACCCAGAGAGTGGTTGGGCACTGGAATAGGCTCCCCAGGGAAGTGGTCACAATACCAAGCCTGACAGAGTTCAGGAAGCATTTGTATGATGCTCTCAGGCTCATGGTGTGATTCCTGGGGTTGTCCTGTGCAGGGTCAGGAGTTGGACTCAATGATCCTTGTGGGTCTCTTCCAACACAGGATATTCTATGATTCTATGATTTCTGTGGCTCTTAGAATGTTATATTGTAAACAAATTCATGGTTGGCAGAGAAAGAAAGGGTTCTCTTTTTTTTTTTTTTTATGTTGCTACTGGATATTACACAACTTGGTCCTGAATTCATTACCTCGGGCTTTCAGTTTAAGTGGCTCTTCCAGGCAACCTCCCAGAAAAAGGAAAGCTCATTTCTCAGATAAAATGCGTGACACGCTCACACCAGCCTACCCCATTACATACCATATCCCCCTTAGTGCGAGACATTAAGGCAGGGACAGAAAATCCAGTCCAAGATTTATTCTGCTCTAATCAGCTCAGGCTTTGAGAATGTCCTTGTGGATTTGAGCCTGTGTTCAGTAGCTCATTGACTGCTGTTTTAATACTGAAGCCTTTCCAACCCAGCTGCAGTAATTACCCCCACGGAGAATGAGGAATCTCAGTTATAAACTAGCTGGCAAACTTGCAAGAATACGTCTCCTAGAGGACTTTAGGATATTTCTTTCTGAAGTTAACCCTGTTAAATCATTCCTAAGCTGTCTTCAAATAAAGAATGAACTTTCAGAGTAACCCTTGCTTTGGTTTTAAATACTCTCTTTTCCCTTTTTAAGTCAGATGATCTTTGGAGCCTTCAAATCTATCAAAGCTACTTCAGTTAAATAACCTCTAGTTCTCCTGAAATGGTGCAAACATTCAACAGGAAAGTTGAGGAGAGACGTGAAGAGCTGTTAGACTCTAAGTCAAAGCTTAACACAGCTTGTGCAGAGAATACGTCCTATTATACTTGGCCAGACAGGATACTTTCACTTGGTTTGTATCAGAGAAGCTTTATTGCACAGCAAACACTATCTCAAAGCCTTGGTCAGCAGATCCAAATTCAGCTTTGGCATTCGTGTTCAGCCAAAGTTGGTGCAGGTCTGTCACTGAGTAGAAATGGCTGTGCAGCCTTTCTGCTTCAGCTGCCTAAGTCCAGTCTGGCTCAGAAGTGACTGTGACCATTTGATGACAGCCTCAAAGTAGCTGTGGAAAGTGTGATGCCCAAAAAGCATGCAGTCAAGTGACTAAAGCCATGATACAGCTAATACCCTCCTTGTTACTCAAAGGGGAGAAGAGATGGGTGAGGAACACATACCTGTATGATAATCTGAGTCCTGCAGTCCTGGAGACAACTCCATCCAGGTAAGCACTGAAACCTCCCTGGCTAGCACAGAGCTAATGCCACCCAACCCTATGTTGTGCTTCCACTGCAGAAGCAGAGCTCTTGAAGGCAAACACTACTTAGAAATGTGCACCTGGCCAACTTGCTGAGGAGATGCAGGTTGTAAAACACTGCAGGACTTCCTTCAGAAGTGATTCATACTTATGACTTTTTAAAGCCTTTTTGCTTTGAGCAAGTAACTGAAAATTGAACAGTGTGTTACCTAATCCCATTGCTAGCTCTGGTTCTTGCATATGTAAACTTGACAAGGCTGGAAAGTTCCCTAAGCACTCTGGGCAGCCTTCAGCAGGAGGCAGTGGGGGCTTCAGAGATGTCCAAGGAGAGGGAGGCTGCACAGACACCCATGAAGAAAGAGCTAGAGATAAAATGTCTTCTTCCTACTCAAGCTGCTTTTAAATACAGGCATGGTAAGTTTGGCCATTGATGTTTTCAGATTGTCATACAAAGAAATAGAAACAATTTAAAATTGCTCTTTTCCTATTTCTGCAAGTGAAAAAAACCTGTATTTTTCAAAACATACCCTTTAGTCACTATTAGGGAAAATTCACTAATACTAAGGACAGGTAGTTTTACTGTCTAATGGAGAGGTAATGTTATTGTCTTTTCCAATACACTTTCTTAAGCTCGGTCCCCCAGCATCCTCCACAGCTACCCTCTCTGAATTTGGACAGACTCTATATTGACCTGTGTGTTTTTCCCACTGGTGGACTTCACAGAGAGCCAAGGATGGGATGAGTAAGCAACAGGGACACTAGCACCACTTGTAAGGCAGCTGAGGGGTGAGGAGCCTCAGGGCCACCCCTGATTCTTATACAGACCTGTCAGGAAGTCTGAAGACTTTTCCAAAGCAACATAACTTATCAAACTGTAGAGAAGTGGTTGATAGAAAAACTTCCTGAAAAATGACTAAACTCTTACTTTGTGGGGTATCCAGCATCAGTTATCAAAGCTCTGTAACAGGCAGTGCTGCTGAGAGTGAACTAGGAAAATAAGTCACCAAATCAGCCACACTTAGTTATCTTGGCCCTGCAGCTTTTTGCCAAAGTCAGGAAAGTTTTCTTCAACATGCCAAAAAACCCTTTCTATGTCAAAGAACATCTATCCTGACCCGAAGGGATGGTAGGAAAGATATTTTTCAATTAAAAAATAATAATTAAAAAAATTCATATACACAAAGCAAAATACCTTCTGTATGAATTAAGCAGTTCCTAAGAGACATCTTAGAGCAGCAAGGGAGCTTGGTAAGCTTTAATAAGGGAATTCTTCAGAGACTGGAGCTTTGCTTTGGTTGCTGGCTGCCTCCTGGGGAGAGAAAACACTACGGAAATGAAATATGACCTTGCACCATTGTCACAGAGCATTTCCAGTTCTTTCCCTTGCCCATGCGAGTAACCCTTCCTTGTGTAAGGAGCTCCATTTAGCAGATACCTGCATGGCAGTGCTTCACCACAAGTGACATTGCTGCACTCTTTTGCCTGGCACACACCAGCCTGTGAGCTCTAACAAAACTACTTATTTTTCCCAAAGATTTGAAGGATGTAACCAACTTATGGCATTTGCTCATGGCATCAGAAATTTCACGCAAGTCTGAGTTTTGAGATGAAGCTCTGCACCCACTGCCTGCTCACACATGCACTTCCCAGCCACTCCTGCATGGCATGTCCTGCCAGAGCCAGCATGCACCAGGAGAAGGGTCTCACCCCAGCCAGCCCATGCCCATGCTGCAGAGCTCACCCTGGCACTGCAGAGTGTCCTTGCCAGGGGGCACTGGGACCAAAGTATCCAGTCCCAAGGAATGTGGATAGAAACCTCTACCAGGCCACCTCTCCAGCCTTCCTCCTGATACAGTAATTTCCAGCAATTTGGTACTCTTTTTTACTTTTTTAATCATCCTGCCTAAAATAATTAAAGGGGGAAAGCATTCCCCAGGTAAAAATGTCAACAACATCTGAGCTTCCCCACTTTAATCTGTACCCCTCTGACAGCCCAAGACCTTCCTATTAGCACAGTGCCAGCGTGTGATTTAGTTAAATGAATAACTGATTGTAGAGTAATTACAACCTTCCCTGGGCTCATGCATTTTTTCTGTTTGTTTTAATTTCAATTTCCACAAATGGTGGGAAGTCCCTTTTTTTGTTCCTGCCTCACTCTGCTGTGGTCCTTCATTCCCAATCACAGATTTTTTTCCCCCCCGGTGAAGGGAGGGTTGGATCACACTTTGGTGTAATTCCCGCCTCAGTCATGTGTAATTTCATACAGAATGAGTAAATGTGCCTGTAATTTCACCGTGCAGCTGTCTACCGTCTGGATGGCGGCACCACGATACCGTTACCTGTTTACCTCCTGGAGGTACAAGTACTGCTGGCAAGCCCCTGCCCATCGCTGTTTATGTGCAAGGAGTTAATACCAGAGCATTACAGTGCCCCATGGTGAAACTATAATTAGGCAACCGTTTTATTTTACTGCTTGTGAGCACTCCCTGACAGCACAGCCACTGGGTGCTTTCCAAACTGCTCCAGTTTCAGGTCCCAACCTGAAATTCTCATTTAGAGGATGACTTTCACTGCTGCTAATCCCTCAAGTACCTCTCCGAGGCCCTAGCTTGCATGGGGGTGCCAGGGCATGGGGCTGGACCGGGCAGGGTTGGCACATGACAGGGTAAGCCTCTCTGCTCTGCTGGCTGTGTGGTGGCAGGACAAAGCCCTGGAGGTACCCGGTGATGCTGGTGGGCTGAGCAGGCAGGGCAGGGGGGTGCAGTGCCCCAGCAGCAGTGCTCCTGGGGCCAGCAGGCTGCTCAGGAGCGTTGATATGGGCACAGCAGCTCCACGTCCAGCAGCACCATTGTCAGGGGAAGGAAAGGAGGAGCAGCTGAACAGCAATGCTCTTTTTGTCAGGGGACCTATTTTAAACCATCTTCTTTTTGGTCAGCCCTTTTGGCTCCCAAGAGTGTCTGAGGCAGAGGTGTAGAACATGTTGGAGGGCAGAACATCAGAGCAGCACTCCAGGAGGACAAACACAGTCTGTCTGCTGGAGCACAGGCTTGCGCAGGACTGAGAGGTGCATGCACACTTGCTCATCTGAAACTAAAGGAACAAACATATCCAAGGCCTCTGTAGTTACCTCAGAGCTCCTGTTAATAAGGCATTTATTTGGGGTTTTTCTCCTCCTTCCGACACCAAATGCCCCTTTTCTCACACAATTTCCATGCAAACCATGGAAAGCTGCATGGCCCAGAAGAACACCAGCTCACAAGAACCTAATAAAAGAGAAACTGCTCCAAACCACTGATTTTATGACTAATCAGATGATAGACAGATAAGCACAGCATAAGCAACTATGGAGGAGAGTTTTTGGCAAGAAGAGTGTCGCTAAATCTTTTGTCCACAGTGATAGAAGGAGGAAAGCCAAGAGCAAGGCAGGGACAGACTCTGAGACTGCAGGCAGCCCTGTAGTCACAAAGGTTGCCTAGCCTTGGTGAAGCACCTCTGCCACCTTAGTTGGACTCATGTCATCACTTGGGCACCTAACAGCCCCTGGCCAGGGCCTAAAGTCTCTCATAACAAGACCAAGGGCTGGAAAATTGGACGGGAAGGGTAGAACTGAGCTCTTGAGGTGGGTACAGCTGCCACCCCACAGCACTGCCTGGGGAGCCCAGTCCCCCTGTCTCAGATGATGCCCACAGTGGTGGGACATCTGCTTCCTCATGGCATACTGGGCACTGTAATCCTGACACAGGCCATAAGACCTTCACATATGGCAGGGGGGGTTGGAACTAGATAATCTTTAAGGTCCCTTTCAACCCAAACCATTCTGTGATTCTATCTTGCAGTTCAGCTTTAGGCACAGTCAACCTCATGGCAAGGCAATTCCCAACTTTCAAAAGCCTGTCAGATTGCGTTTCCTTTTCGCATTGACTCATAGAAGTGACTTACATTTTTGGTATATGGGTGACACCCCTGGCTGTCCCGATAAAATATGTCTATGCCTTCCCATCTTCAGCAAAGAGTGAAGGCATTTCCAGCATAAGGCAGAACTGCAGCAACTTCTGCCTAAACTAACATTTCATTTCTTCGCTACAGCTCACTTCTATTGTCATCACTTTCATGCCTCTAATTAACTTGCATCTGTTTCGTGTTTGAAGTTTGTAACACTTGCCCACTTCGGCTACAGTAGTTTATAACCCAATGCTAAACATATGTTTATGTTTACTGCACACTAGCTCTGAATCTTAGCTTTGACTTAGCATTGTATCAGTTCATTATACCACTAATGGAGAGATTCTGAGACAGGGCTGAAGCCTTTAGTGACAATAAATTGGGGAATCATTTGGAAGAGGTTGAAGGGAGGTGGTCAGTGAGGACATGCCTGGCCTGACATCCAGAGGTGTTGAGCACTTGCCACCCACCCTGTGACCACTGGGATTTTTAACACCTCCAAACTTGAAACCACAACAGCTTTCAGCAAAACTGTCATCTGGATCTCAAAGAAAAGACTTAAATCCTTTGCCATCTTTGCTCCAGAGGCCCTCAGCACATCCCACCTACCTATAAACTAATTGGCCATTGACTTTGTATTAGGGCTAATGAGTTCTTCAAAAGGATTTCAGATGGCCAAGAGGGAGGGGGCCTGTACAATGTATCATATTACATATACAATGTATAGTATATTGCTAAGTTATACTTAACACCTGCTCTAGCTGCAAGGTAACAGGCTGGTGTTCTGGCACCAGATGAGGTGAATATTAAGGTCCAGTTGGCCATTCAGACCAGTTTTACATGCATTAGCATCAGCAAAGCTTCTTCTGTTTTCCACCAGGCATGATAAATCATGCCAACATCTGGGTGAAGAAAGTACACCACCACGCCATAGCTGGAGCCATTGAGGTGATGCCTAGATTAATGTGTTTATTTTTCATACAGACAACAGGATGCTCCTTAGAGCTAATAAGTATTTACTTTCCCTTTCATTGCTATTATCTCCCTCATTGAGAACTGTAATTAACATTATTGATCATTTGTGTAGTTTGCCTTCTAATCTTTTTTTTGTGTTATGGTTGACTGAAACTGCAATGTGCATTACGTCAATACAGGAAAAATTATGTTTGGTGTCTGTCTTTACACTGGACTGATCTACCTGGGAGCTGTACATAAGCTGTTCCTATGACACACCACAATACATTACAGTGTACCTCCAATTTAAAAGGGACAATCATGCAACAAAACTACCCTGCCTCCTAAGATTATCACCAAACACTTGAATTGGCTGCTTCCACTTCTCTCATGGTTTCTTGATGGGGATAGACAGCCACATCCGGAGGTTCTTTCTGGAGCAAGTTTCTATCACCAATCCAAAGGGCAGGTGGCATACAAAGTGCTGGAGGTGAAAGGATCTTCCTCTCACTCTCCCTCCGCACAGATATTGCTCTCAAGAGATGGTTTCAGACTGGGTATTTTCTGCAAAAACGTGATCTCTGTCTGACAGTCGAAAACATCAAAAGAGTCTTCCTGTTATTGACTATGTACAGCGAGGATTAAATAAAGCCACTGCCATGACGCATAAAGACATGCCCAGTCACAGCACCTGAGATGCAGAGATCGGTGCTGTCTCGCTGAAGACAATGCCACAAAGCTGGTTTGCAGCAACACATATCTGACCAAGCATCTCTAGGGCCACTGTTCTTCCTGTTTGGGAGAAAGCATCGGTTTACAACCAAATACGGTCATCCTTTTTTTTTTTCTGACAGCCAGAGCTACACAAATAGTAGATTTCCAATAATAAAATTTGTGCAGTAAATTGGCCTGGAAAGTAAAATACTCTGCACAGTTTGGGTTTTTTTCTGGTTCCCATACCCCCATATAGGCGTGAGCACACACTGAGAGGCACACTGTGAAGAGTCTCTGCTTTCCAAAGGGTCTCTGAGGAGAAAAGCCATCCCTGTTATGAGAGCCATTGCAGAAGGACCTCAGCATCCTTGAAGTCTGGCTGTAAAGGATGTCAGCTTTTTCAACATCCCCCTGCAGAAAGGGCCATCATTAGAGGACAACCGGGCCAGTCATGGCATCACCTAATCAAGGACAATCCAACCTAAAACAATGAAGCTTCCCCTCTGTACCTGGCTGTGTGTGCCTTACACCTGGGCTGCTTTTCACTAAGAAGCAAGTTGGAAAAGTCACTCCAGGTTTTGCTGCATCTACCTGCATTATTTCCTAGCCTACTAGAAATCTGGAATGGGAAAGACTCCTTATTTCTTTTGTCTTACTTTTCTCTCATCTTGTTGGATAGGAAACACCCAGACTCTTCCCTAATTTGGCATAAATTCAATTCACCTACTCTCAAACCTTCAGAGTGGAGAAGAATCCATTAAGCTCATTTCCATTTGTTCTAGCAACAAATCAGTATATGGAGACATGAAGAAAATAATTTTGAATTACTTTTTCCATTATCTGGTTCTCACTTCCTGCCATTTCCCATTTGCTTACCCTGGCTGCTTTATTCTCCTTACACCCTGCCCATAGCAATTATCTCGATATCTAGGAAAAAGCATTAGGTTTTAAGATCTCAGGCTCCATTTTGACAAAGGCTTTGTGATCCAGAGACACTAAGGGGAGAGGATTAAACTTCCATCTGTTTGCCTTGAGGGGGCAAAGCAGAGAAATCAGAGAGAGGTTTCAAAAGATGCTCGCGTGATAACACTGCACGCTCAGTAGACAGGAAAGTATCAGGTAAGACAGATCTGCTTGGGAGTCATCCCAGCCACCAACTGGAACAAATTCTTTAAAAATCGCTTTATACACAGCAGGCTGGAAAGATTCCTTCAGGTCCCTTTCTCCAGAGTACCTAATTGCCTCTCTAGACCTGTGTCACCTGGAACTGCAATTTTTTGGACAGCAGTGAGAAAGTGGCTTGATTCTGCATGCTGCTGAAGCTTGAACTGAAACACTAGTGTATCTATGCCCAGAGTGAGCAGAGAGATCCCATGGAGGAGCAATCTCATGTCTTCTTATGGATGAGCATCCCCTGGTACAGGCAGGGCAGCACCGGGCCCCTGCAGCGCCCCAATCCTGGGGCCACTGTCCCTAAGGAGAGGGAGTTCAGGAGCCATTGCAGTCTGGCCCCTGCACCTCATGCTGGCACTGACCTTTCTGGGGACAGAGCTGAGTGGGGCTGTGACTCATCAGTCTCCTCTCCCTCACCAGTGGCTGGTGACTAATTGTATTTAGTCCCATTTTCATGTTTTGGGGAGAACAAACATAAACAGACTTAGCAGTAATTGTTGCTATGTCTCTACTGTTTCCTCCTCTGGCTGAGTAGGGGTTTTCCCACATGCTCATAATGTTAAAGCATCATTTTAAGTATTTTTTCTTATTTTAAAGAAGTAGTGTAGATGTTTCTTGAGTGGTGGGAAAAGAAGGAAGGAAACTTCAAAGAATAGTTTCTAATTTGGTGCAGACTCTGGGGAAAAAGTTTCTCTCATCTGTCCACAGAAGAGGGCTGGTCCCCTCTGGGTGACAACACAAAGCCACAAACACTGCCACAACACAAAGCAGATTGCTTCCCAGCACCTTGGAGGAGTCCAGGTTGGCTCTGGAAAGATCAGATATAAGGATTACTTCTCTAAGGACATGGCCCAGAAACGTGGTGTCCTTGGAAACAGGTCTCCTGGGAGGAACATCGAACATCTTAAAGGCTTTTCTGGAGAACCAGCTTATGTCACACATCCTTACGTACTTACCCACACGCCTATAGTTCCTTGTGCACACTTGTACATATGCAGGTATCATTGCACATAGACACATTTGGTGAGAATCTGCTGCTCATGTCTGGAATGGACCTGAAAAGTCCTTGAGAGTTTAAGTCTTCTCCCTAGCTGGAGAACATAAGATTGGCCAGACAAAGCAGGGAGAAAAGCAAACAATGAGCGCATGATCAACTGGACAAGGCACTCACATAACTCAGGTTCTATTGGATGTGTTGTTAATTATACGAGAATGTCAAAAAAATTGTAAAATAATTTGTATAGTACCAAAATACAAATTAATTACATAATCTTAATCCCGAGCCAGAAAACTAAGATGATTTTATTTACAAGTTTTATGAACAGATATTTTTATGTATTTTAGAATATGTATAACCCAAAGCTCAGCAAGTTGGACGCTCTCCTGAGAGACAGGAGACCTTTGGTCAAGATTTCACTTATGCAATACCCAGAGGACTGTTTAGTGACTGTTTAGTTTAGCCAGGACAGTGACAGTGCCCCAGCAAGGCAGTCTGACCCAGGCTGGCCCCGAGCACAGACTGCCAGCCTCTGCAGCCTGCAGTTAGGTGTTTAATTCAAGGTTTGAGCTTATCCCTGTGTTTTGTCTACAAGTTGGCCTGCTTAAGGAGCTGAAATCTTCCTGCTAGACACCTGCCTGTGTTGTGCACCCGGTGGCTCCCACTGCTGTGCAGCTGTTCGTGGTGATGGCTTTGTCCCTTCTGGGAGTTGTGAGTTTTGGGAGGGTGATGCCTGCTGCACTGTCCGTGAAGCACGATTCACCATGAGGCCCAAACTCACCTGTTCCACATGCTGTGTAGTACAGCATCACTGACGAGCTGTATGTAATTGAGTTGAAGCCCATACACTTCCTTATGCTGGTTGCAGCCATCTCATCAGACCCTTGCCCAGTGCAGTCATCCACAGGCTGCAACAAAAGCCAGTCCTTCATACTCCATGGGAGCACTGAAGGCTGGAAGCCAGCTCATCCATGTTGTATTACAGTGCTGTGAGGAGATCATCTGTTGGTTTTTCTGTTAATTTTGTATAACATACATGGATATTTTCAGGGAATAAAATAGATTTTTGCATGCTCTGAGCTTCCCTTTTTGCC
The DNA here is from genome assembly GCF_003945595.2 of Pipra filicauda. NCBI lineage: Eukaryota > Metazoa > Chordata > Aves > Passeriformes > Pipridae > Pipra > Pipra filicauda. The sequence goes on from NW_024104310.1 coordinate 4,069,314, forward strand.
AAATTCTGCCACCTTGGTCCAGACAAAAACTCCCAGTGACTTTCTCTGGTCATACTCCACCATCCTGTCCTGAAACCTCATGTTTCATGGCTCACAATCTCCAATTACCACTGTTCAACTGTACCAGACTTTTAGAAAGCTGTTGGTGAAACACAAACAAAAATCAAGGAAAAATTTATTTAGTATCTATAAGTCCAGGTGGGCAAGTGAGGAAAATATCTAGTTGTGGAGGAAATCAATGAGATAAGATACTTAACTAAAGACTGGAAACTATCCCTGTATAATGCATTTCTGATTCATTTTCACTCAATCATATAGGTAGCAGATCCCTGTAATCTTGCTGTTGGATGTTTCCATCAAATGATGCTGGGACAAAAACCCACTGAAAGCATCCCCAGCTGTGACTAAATAGACACCAGGACATCTGTCCTGCAGCAGCACTTTCCTCAACAGCAGACGACTCAGGCAGCCCAATACTGGCAACTAAATACTTACAGATTTGTCATATGTAATGAAGTACCCTGGAAACTATTTGTGAGCAAACAGTTCCCAGAGTATTTCATTACTCATTACAAATTTGAAAATTGCTCAGGAATAATCAAACATTAATATGTAGATAGGATACAGTACCAGAAAGGATCCACCGTTTTGATAAGAGATTAACCACGTTCAGCAGACACCCGGCCGGTGCTGTACTCAGGACTGTCACACCAGACTCATCGATTGCCGTTTAAAAACAGGAAATGTCATTGAATATTTGGCCATGTATTGAAGATTACTGGAGCATTATAACCTGCTTGCTAAGATGTGCACAGGGGAAAGTGAAACATCTCCCACACACGTGAAGAGACGCTCTGTGCAAAGAGCTGCTGAAGCCCTCGGGCGGCGGGTGCGCTGGCTCCAGCACGTGTGCAGCCCCAAGGTGGAGCAGAATGTTTTTCTGATACCATGTACATAACACTCCACCCAAGCCTCCCTGTGTAAATAAAACATAAACTCAAATTATGCCAGTAAAGAGTGGATTACACTGGTCACTGGGAGTGCTTGTGTATGTTCAGCCATAACCTACGATAAGATACTTGCCATAAAATTCCTCCTGGAGGCTGCAGCTCTCCTGAAAGCTGCAAGATGCCAGTAGAACCACCAGTGTTTTGTTTCACCAAGTGGGGACAGCAAGGGGGGCACCGAGGAATGGGTCAGAGACTCAGAAGACTGCATAAGTCCCTGGGGCCAATGAGGGGGGGGGGTGTCAATCTCTCTTGCAGGAGAAAGACAGGAGTGCTGACTGTCACCAGCAGATATAAGGGGACGAAGTTCATTTCAAGGAGGTAAAGGGTGAAAACCTTTCTACAGACAAAATTAGCCTGCAGTTAGTAAGGCACAGCAGCAATCAGGACAGATAACAGAGCATTTAATGAAGGCAGAGATCACAGAAATCCACAACCAATCCGTCCTTCAGCAAAAAGCTGCTGTAAAGCAATTTTGACCCAACCTACACACAACTAGAAATGTTATGCTTTGGTGCACAATGTTTTTAAAAGCAAAAACCGTATCACAAGTTTCATTTGCATTTTAATAAATAAATAAAAGTCTAAGCAGGTCCCAAATGTGGTGCATTTTTTACAGACTAAAAAAAAAAAAAAAAAAAATTTATTTCTGTCATCTGTTGATGCAGAAAAAAAATGTATTTCCAGCTTCTGATATAAAAGCTTCATGAAAAATCATTTCCAAGAGAGTGTGCTTTATGCTTTTTATTTACGAACAGGAAGACCCCAGTGTTTGAACCTGTCCCATCCTGAGAGGAGACTGCCAGTCAGTGGAGGCTGGTAGAGGCTGGCACTGCTCATCCACCTAGGAGCCCATCATGTGGGAACCACACTACCATCTGCTCTCCCACTGCTGAACAGGCAGGTGCAACTGGGTTGGAAGAAACATAATTGTGGCCGTCCCTACAGTCCCTTAGGGGAAAAAAAATCAAATAAGGGAAAGGTTATTGCAAACTGATAACAGCTAGGGAGGCTGGGAATGGTACCTGTTGCCAGGGAGAGTTTGCTCCAGCACAGGCAGGGCCCCCTGCACCTCTGGCCTTGCTGGGAGAGGTTGAGGAAAGGCATCCAGGGGAGGCAGAGCCTGTGTGAAGCACTGACATGAGATGAGGAGCTGAGGAGAGGTTGCAGCCAGCAGGGCTAGGGCCCAGACAGTCAGGGAGTGAGATTTGAGAAGGGGGTTTTGTGGAAAAACCATTGCATACGTTCATCTAATTAAAACCTTCATCATCATGAATTGTGCGTGAAAGATGGGGATCATGGCTGAGCACACAGCTTTGGGCACTTGGTAGACTTCAAGAGCTGGTTTTCTGCAGGCTTAGCAATCATGCTGTGATTTCTTGTGGGCAAAAGCATAAAAGGTTTTAGGTGATGGAAACGTTTTGCAGAGAGATGTAGAAAAGAGCAATCCTGCCAGCAACCAGACTGCTGCACAAGCATCCCTGCTGCTGTACTTGCTCCTTTGTGCTGCTCTTGTTTGTGCCGTGAGCATGCTCCAGAGTGAGCCCAGGGCTCCTGCATGGAGGTGCGAGAGGATGGAAATGCTTCACATCATGGTTCTGGAAATCAGTCATGTGAAGCCATGTCTTGGCCTGGGGCTCACATGCCGGTGAGGTGCCCATAAGCACAGGGCAGGGGATGGTCTGGATTTGTTGGGGGGCATTGCTTTGTGTTTGCAAAGCTAAACCAGGCATGACTTCAAAACCTGTAAACCATGCCCCTTCCTGAGCAAAATCTCGCTGTGCAGTGGAGCCAGCCCAGCACTCTTGAGCAGTCCTCCTCCCCTTTGTGCTGTCAGGGTGCTCCTTCCTACACCACCTGTGGAGCCAGGTGAGATGCCACTCTGACAAAAACACACATCTACAGTAATTTGGACCCTGAAGTGTGTCCAGCATGGGCTTTTGCTCCCCCACTGCCAGTCACTGCCAGGGCAGCCAGGTAACCACTCTGGGGAAAACACCAAGTCAATGGCCACCAGTGGTGTGACTGAACACTGGCATTAACTCTCAGCCCCCACCATGCTTTAGCAAAGCCAATGCCATGGCAGGAGGGGATCTCCCAGCGTCTGCTGCAGCCCCCCAGCAACAAGCCCACTTCGAGTGCAGGTAACCCAACGCAGAGCCCAGCAAAGCCCTGCCAGCAGCTGGGACAAAACAGCCCCTGGGACTGGAGTGAATTATGCACATCCTTAAGTATTTGCAGGATAGAAGCCTTAGTTCACTGGCCTCTGGTTAAAATACCAGAACAATATAAAACACCTCTGCCTCTGGAACCCACTGCACTTCATAAAAATGCTGGGGACCCTGCTGGAGCTAAGCCATTGTCGATAGCCATAAAAAATTGGTTAATAAATCTTCTTCCACTGATGAAATAGCTACTTCACAGCCAGAACTAAACAAATTGAGCATTTCAAAGCAACCTGCTTGACACAAGCCCTGATTTGCACACCAATAGAAGCATCCCCAGCTTGGGCAGGACCCTGAGCCAGCACTGTTCTTCCCTCCCTGTTGTCACAGCCAAGTGCTAGGGGGAGATTTAGTGCACCAATATTTTCCTCCCCAGTGACAGGAAAGGGATTTACATCTGCAACCCGCAGGCCTTTGGAGTGAAATGATCCCAAAAGCAGAGACTAGCCTGGCACACAGTGGGTGCACTGGCTACCCTGCCAGCACTGCTGGGGTGATGGTCCCCCGCCTCCCAGAGCCTCTAGCAGACAGATACCAGAAGGTCGTCATTGTGTTGCTTCTACCTTTTTTTGATTGAAAAATAGAAATGTAAAAATAAATGTTAAGAGAAAGGCAAGTGCTCATTGCCTTGCTGCTGCACAGATGCTATCCTGAAAGTTTAATCTAAAAGGTAAAAAAGCAATTACAGAAGAGGCTCCACTCTTGACAAGCTGTCACAAGTCAGTATTTTTCAAATGCAGCCGATAGCCAAGGGGAGTGAAACAATACATTTAACTCGTTTTTCCCAACTGCACAGCCATTAATATATTTAAGTAGTGTGATAACTAGAAAGAGAAAAATACTGTAACATTTTGGTTTTAATAAAATCTATTAAAAAATTAAATCACCCTAAATCCATGCCACTGTGGTTTTTCATGAAGTCAGGGCTGACTTCTCTCCCCTCCTGCCTACGGGAAGAGAGCAGAGCTTGGGGGGGGGCGGGGGGGCAGGACCTGCATCCAAGCAGAAATATTTATTCAGTGAAAAGTTGCATCTAAACATTGATGTTTCAACAGAACTTACTATTTGCTTAACTGAATGTTATAGATTTGCCTAGAGATTCACATTGGGGAATAAAAGCCACATTTTTAGTCCCCTTTTAGCAACACTGGGTGACTTCGAAAAATTTAGGATTTGCTCATCACTGCTTCCAAGCCATATGATTTGGGGCTAGATTTCCTGTTAAGTTATTAGGATTTGGATTTGCAAGACAGGTGTTTGGCATTTCTAACTTTCTGCTCCCTTTAGTACACATCAAACTGAGCATTAATCTGCTGCAGTCTTGAAAGTTCAAGTCGAGGTGGATTTTGTTTTGCTTTTCCCCCTGAAGGTCAGTTCAGGATTGAATCCTTTTGTCAAGGTTGGCTGGAGAGCAGGAGGCTCTTAATCTGCAGGCACTGTGGCTCCCTCCCAGCTTCCTTCCCTTGCAGTTTGTTTTACTTCAGGATTCACCTCCTGGGATTGTAAAGGCTGCAGATGAGGGTTAGAGGTGAAACAAAGAAAACGAGGTTGGTTGTTTATTTAGAGGGAGCCAGGATTCATAATGTTGGAGACACTGGGTCCCTCCCAAGAGATAACCATAATTTTACAGCACCTCTCTTTTTTTTTTCCCCAGAAATAAAATACAATGACAGATCCAAAATACTATTTCCCCAAGTAACTCCTAGAATCAAAACAAGGAAGAGTTTTTTCCTGCAAAGTGACCAGACACTGGAACAAAATAAACATGCTTCCAGTCACCTCCATGTGGGAAAACATCTGAAAAAAAAAATTAAGGCAATTTTGCCTCCTTCAGAGACCTTCTTCTTTTATTCAGTCAACTTGTGCCTCATTATGGTGGGGTCTTTTTTGACAGTAGTTCATTTTTTCCTTGGTAAATCTTTTTCACTTGGTAGGTAATCTTCTTATCTCCTTCCCTTTCAACGAGAAGGCCAAATTTTGCTTTCATTTATTCACAGTGGAACCTCACTGACCAGTAGCTAACAGGCACATCCCATCCCACACAGGCAGCCTGGCAATATATTTTCCCTCTTCATACTTTTAACAATCACAACAGCATCACAACAATATATTTTCCCTCTTCATACTTATAACAATCACAACAGCATCAAGGGAAGGTGCAGATGCATCCATTACACCGAAGAAAAAAACTTGCTCTTTTCCCAGGCTTTTTTGGGTGCTTGCCCTCCAAGGCATCATCCATTTGCAATGAGATCCCTGGGTTTACAACAGAACAAGTGGTTGTGCAACAACAAAAACTGGATTCCGGGGTCCTGATAAGAGAAGACAAGTGTCCTGCGATCAGACTCTGACCAGTCACCCCACCACTAATCTGGGTGAATCAGCTGACGTCAGTGGTTTTATGTTAAACACACACTGGGGTGAAAAATGAGAGTCGCGCTCAGCTCCGGCAGCTCAGCTCCAGCAGTCTGCTACCAGAAGTGGCTGCTTACTTTCAAGCTCTCTGCACAGCCTGTAATCACTCAATATTGAAACCAGATTTACAAGCTCTTTAGAGGAGAAGTTTGTGATTTCCAAAGCAGACGCATTTGGTATTTCAGAAAAAGGTCAAGCCCCCTGCGGAGTAAGGGGTTTTTAATAGAATCAGTTCAGCAGGAGTTAAGAGGAGACATACCAACCCAGCAGCTCGCAAAGCCAGGAGAGGCACAGACATAAGAAAAGCCACAACCATTAGTGTTTTGAGGAAAGAATCGAAGAAAGAGAGAGGCACGGGGTATACTAAATCGTGGACTTTTGATTTTATTTATTCCAATCCGAGAGACCTTCTCAGTTGGAAATAGAGAGAGCTGCCCTTCTTACACTCTCAGGCTTGCAGGGGTTTCAAAGAAAGGAGCGTTTGTTATTGTCTGCAGGGGAAATCCGAGAGTGTGTAGCACAATGGCAAATCCAGGCTCTTAACTCAAATGCATTTGAAAAGGACAGCCTTTGCTTACTGTCTCACCTCTTCAGCCTTCAGGCTCTGGCCAGGCTCTTCAGCTGTTAATATTTGTTGTAACACTAGGTTGGGTACAGTGGGTGTCTAGGACTTGTTCCATGCTGGTACAGCACCCAGCAGCAGGGAACATCATCAAAGACCCTACTTGTCACAGGAATACAAGTTTTCTGAATGGAAAGCTGGTGCTTCTGAGGTCTGTAGGTTACATAAGCAGCCACTACAGAAATACTAATCGGCAATGCAGCTGTCTACTGCTTGCTCCGACACCCTTCGGACTCTGCAGTCAGTAGTTTCAGTGAAAAGATTTGGGGCTCGTTCCATAACTCACATAGCTGCTGCCAGACAGACACCAGACTCATTATAATTTCTTGAATACAGAGGCTTTAAAATAAATTGGAAATCCAAATTTCATACTGTCCCGGTTTCAGCTGGGAGAGAGTTAATTTTCGTCTTAGTAGCTCAGAAGACTCATAGACCAGAAACTTCTAAGCCATATCAGCTAGATGTAACTAGATGTACTCCAACAGGTAACAGAACAACCCCAGGAGACAGGAGACGGGAGCTGCGAACTCAAGCCCCGTCCTCAGCGACTCCGTGGCACTGCTCCCATGACTGCAGGGGATGGCAAACAAGATCTTTTCTTCTTTAAAACATCTCCACAGCAAGGGGCCAATTAGAGCATCCTGGTCTTACTAGCCTTTTAATGGCAAGCATAAATAGGCCCTTACGTATTCAAATCAGCAGCAAATGAGTGGTGAAGGTCACAGGATGCTTAAATGACTATACAACTGCTCCATCTGATTCCTGGAGAAAGCACTTAAAAGGTTTAGCTATCAGATCTCCTAACTTGTCTAGTCATAGTAACTACTGGTGCAGCTACGCCTGACAGACAGTATTTGTCTCTTTCAGCATCAAGTTCCCAGTCAGCCATTCCCAAAAATAATACACTTGGTGGAGCAGACAACTGCCCTAGACTTTCAGATCGGTGCAAAGGAAGGGCAGAGCTCTTATAGGAAAGCAGCACTTTGAAAGGTCAGCCAGAAGACCACAGGCCATATTCCAAGAGAAGTTATGGCCATGTAATTTCTTAAACGTTAGCAGCAGAAGGAGGTAGAAATCAGAGAATACAATTTTTTGCATTAAAAGCAACTCTACAGGCACTTTGAGGAAGTAAAAAGGGTCAGCAGCTTGAGGTACACAGAAGAAACTAATCCTTCTAAACTGCACTTTAATATTGCAAACATGGGCACGGTGGGACCTTGGCATTCCCGAGGCTCTCACTGCACTTGGCTGGTGTGAGTGTTTAACTGTAGGGGTAAGTTTGCAATATCAATACCTCTGTTTGCACAGCGAAGTGACCAACTTATCTCCAACAACAACCCTACTGCATAGTTTAAGTGTACTTTCAGGAACGCCAGCTTATGACTTAGAGGGACAGATTTTCCTTGCTTACATCCCTTTGCATTACAGGCTGCATGTCCCAAAGGAATCTACCACAGTAAACAGTACTCAGGATCAGAGCATTGCTGCAAGGTTGTTGTAACCCCGTGTGTGCCATTCCCTTTTTCGCTCCTGGCAACAGTAGGAGCTCAACATCACAGCCAGAACAGGAGGTAGAAGCACTTCTAAAGCTGTTTAAAACATAGATGAATAGTAGACTCCTGCCAAGTTTTATCTTCTGCAGCAGCATTTTGGATGCTTCTTTCACCATGATGTGGCATCAGCCTTTTAAGCAAATCTACTTTAATTACTGCAAAGTCTAATAAAGCAAGAAAAATAAATACAATAAATTCCTTGAATAATCCAGAGGTTGTTTGTTTTTAGCAACAAAGCATTGAATAAATGAAACGATCAAGTGAAGCCAACTAGTTGCAGGAGTAAGAAACAACTAAATGCACAAATATTGGCAGGGAAGAAAAGCCACCTATGCAAGAACATAAAGGAGGAGCCAGAGATTAAAGAACACTGTTGATACTTCAGTCCCACACAAAAGTAGCAGCATGTGATACTTAGTTACACGACAGAAGAGCAAGGCAGATGCTTTCCACTACGCCCAGAAGGGCTATAAACAGGGGGAAAAGAAAAGAAAAGAAAAAAGCAAACCACAGCTGAATAGGCAGTGTGGTTTTGGGGTTTCCCTCTCCTCCCCCCAAAAGTTCGAGTGTAAAACGTGCAGAAGGAAAACAGATCATAGAAACAGGAATAGTGAGACAAGGGAGGAAAACCGGCTATAAAGAATTAGGAGTCTCTTTCTGACATGGTTTGCACAGAGAAAGGAAGTCTTTCTTCATCAACAGAGAAGAAGAAATAGTTATCACACAAAGCTTTGGAAGAATTCATTGAGTTTATGAACAAAAATTCAACAGCCAGGAACTGAGGATGTAGGTTCACTGTTACTTGAAGTATTAAACAATATAGTTGCCACCTTCGTTCTGGAATAACCACCTAATTTCCTTCATGGAGTAGAAAAAGAGTCTGTTTTCAGAATCTAATTGTTATGCACGGCATTACCATGCATATGACCTTGATTTGTTTCCCACTACCACCCCAGAAAAAAATTGTTTTCCAAAACAAAAGCCACAAGCAAGTTTCAGACAAAATATATATATTTTAAAAAAATCTTTACAATAAGTCAGGAAACATAGGAGCTTGCACACAGTTTATTATAATAACTCGGTTCTCAGCTCCCTACAGTTCAGATAACCCTGGTGACAGTGTTTACAGCTTCTAACTTTTGCTTTCATAACTTTGAAGCAAACAATACATTTGAGTGTATTTTACTCTGTGCAAATAAGACAACTTTTGGAATCCTTCAGAAGAAATATCCAAGTTTCTGTTTGCGAGGTCCTTTGTTTCTCAAAGATGATTTATGAGAGTTTTTGTTTTAAGATAAAGTGCTCCTGTCCAGCAGAACCCAAAGGCCTTCTTCTAGAGTTCAGAGAGCAAGTTCAGCTCAGATTAAAAAATAATTGGTCATACAAATTCCAGCTTCCCATGTCCGCTGTACATTCCCCAGTGGACTAGCGAAAGAATTTTATCATTGCTGAGGTCTGAATGTCTCATTTTATCACAGGTCATGCAGCAGTTCTCGTGACCAGTCACAGGCACCATGCATTCCAAGTCCAACTTTGCCACCTGCCCTTTTTTCGAATGATGTCCATGAAAACTATAGTGCAAACGGGAGAGCATTTGCTGTCGTTGATCTTGCAGTCTCTTGTTTTCACTCCTGAGCATCCTCAAGGCCAGCATGATAAGGAGCACCAAGATCAGCCCACCAGCTATAGGAACAGCAATTACAGCTGCCCTGAACCATAACTCTTTTGAAGAAGTCAGTTCCTGCACCTTGGTGAGGAGATTCCTGCTGCTGTCATGTTGGTATCTGCTCCCTTGTCCTGAAAAGGGGAAAGATGTGAAGCTTATTTCAGGATTTATTTACACTGGTTTACACATAAGCAATTCCCCTAAATCCCACACTGACAAGTTTAAGGAGCAACAGCTACACTCTGCAGTATCTACAGAAAATATTCCTGGTAAAGAAAAAAAGATGAGTTTCTAAGGCGGCTTATAACATGGAATTTCTTACTCCAAGAGCTGATTTCACAGTGCAAATCACTGTCACTGATTCTTAGAAATAATGTCAAAAAAGTTGGCAAGAGAGAATTCTAACGGCGGAGGGGGGCAGACAGAATGCTCTTAGGTCAATGTGATCAGGCAAAATGTCTGCTTTATTAGAGGGAAGACAACTTATATGCTGTTTGTGACACAGAGACGTGATTCTTTTCCAGGTTACATTGGATACATAAGGAAAACACACTGAGCTGTACAGTACCAACTGGACCACAGCAGGTGTCCATAAAACTTGTTTTCCTGCCAAAATAACTCCTCCTTCACCTTGGCACAAGGCCTGCAGCCATATTAGTGGCGCAGTATTTTTTTTACTCTCTGCACCCAGCCATGCCAAGGCAAAAGGTCGCAGAAATGCAATAGAAATTGTTCACACAATTTCTGCCCTCCGACAGACTTCCAATATTAACGCAGATAAAAAAAGCTAATTGGCCGAGATGCTCCCCCGCATCCAGCCACCCACCCCTCTCTCTGGTGTCTCTACTTACATTAACAACTAAATCAATAACAGCAGACACACAAGGGTTAGCCTGTCGCCAGCCTGATGGCCAGAAGAGAGATTTCACTGAAGCTTTATTGCCCTACCTGAAGTATCGCCCCTGGAAGGAGACAAAACATCATGTAGTCCTCTGTAATTGCACATATCTTCATGACAGCATTCCAATGTGGACATGGTGGTGGAGCCAGAGTGGTTTTGTGCTTGTTTGGCTTGGCAGATATCAGCTGTGCTTGCAATAGAGTCCAAGCAGCCATGAGTAAGCGGGGAATGTGTATTCTGAGGATCAAGCAGTCTGGAGAAGCAGGCACTAAGCTCAGATTTGCACATATAGCCGGTTGCAACACAGTGTGCAGCATCACAGTAGCATCTGATCTCACCTAAAAAAAAAAAAAAAGGTGTAAGATAGGTAAGAATTTGGTTCCCTAAGGACACCTCACTAGATATTCTTATTAGCCACAAGAATCACACAACCAAACTCAGTGCCAGTTTTGAGGTACACCCAGAGACTGTAGATCCACAAGAGCCTGGGTTGTTTCCTTCCCATCACTGTACAGTGCTTACCTCGTTGTAACCTTAATCCCTGCAAGTGCCTTGGGGCACTCGCTTTAATTACTAGAACCACGGTCCTTTGAATTAAAGCAAAAGCATTTCACTAAAACAGGGACTTGGGGGAGAGTTGGGGCGGGGGATGTTACAGTGGCTTTTTTTTCGAAGGTAAATAACTAACAAGACCATTTTATAGCTACTTCCACTTGCTGTCAGCAGTTGCATTTAACCGCATTTAAAGCGAAATCCCAGTTCTAAAAGCAACACACACCTTCAGTCCTAGAAGAAAGTCACATCTATGTTTTAACCATTACTCCAGGAACAGCATTCTATTTTTATAAAAGTAATATTTTTTTTTAAACCGGGCATAAGCACACAACAAAAATACCAGGTTTAAATATTTATGTGACAAATGAAAAAAAAAAATTCGGAACTGCTGAATTCTTTATTACCTCTCAATACTGTGCCAAAATTTAACAGGTTTAGCTAACACCTTATAAAGCTATTAGCTAGAACCATTACCATCCAAGTCTCCCAGTCAGGAAGGTTTTTTCTGTGTGAAACTGAGCAACTAGTTGTAATTTCTCCAGAAAGAAAGAAATTATTTAAGTAGTTATTCATGCAAAACGGCTCTTTTATCAGTATTATAAAAAAAAAAAAGGTTCCAGTTTACAGTTATTCTGTTCAGAGGCAATGTCTCTCAACTCAAATTTAAAGTCATTAAATGGGGTGAAATTACAAGGCTAAAAGCTCCCCCTTTCCTCTCTCCAATTTCACATGCAATCCAACATGCAGTCAAAAAGGGGAAACACTTGGATTGAAAATCCTCTACCGGCTCTATGAAAAAATCTCAGGAAACCTCAAAAATTTCTGAAGGAAGCGATAAAAAGGTTCCCTTCATAAAACTCTTCATTTTGTGCTCTCCAAACTGCTCTGGTACGAATTAAACATGTCCTGTGCTGTAGTGAAAACTTACTCTTTCTAGGCAAGTTGCAACTCAAACATAATTCAATGCGCCATCGAGCCAAGGTTTAAGAGGAAGCCAGATTTTGGAGTCATCCTTGGAAGAATGGACTTAAAACTACTTCTGATGTGCCCGCTGTACGTGCCATTACAGTGGCACCGAGGCTTTTAAAGTCGATCAAATTGTCAGATTTCTTCCTTCTACAGTCAGCAATTCAAAAATCAAACTACAGGTTTCCCAGCTGCCACCCCTTCTTATGATGCTACTTACCACCTATACCTAAAACAAAACTGTTTCTGCAAGATGTTAAAAATCATCCCAACCAAGTTAGTTTCCCCTCATTGGGCCACTTTAATACTTTCTCCAAAATGCTACTGCAGGCTCCAGGCCTTGAAGTTCCCGCTGCTCTTTAATAACTCTGCTTAATAGAAGCCAAATGATGGAGTGTCTCACTGTCTCCAGTCCAATTCCCTTGGGCTTTTAGACTAAGTAACCTAATTTTTCATGAATTCACACTCACTGTCATCCAGCATGTTACAGAAAAAAAGACTCAATCGTTTTCTAAGCATTCCATATGAGGTCTTCCCCCTACCCTCTCTGAGAAAAATACTCTTCATAATTTTCTCACTGTATGAGAGTCAAAAGTAAGATGCAAACATGGCACAGTACCAGAGCTGACAGTCCTTTCATGAGTTTCAGCACAGCATGGGAATAAAGTGAAACAATATACATATTTTCTTTTTAACTGCTTATACAATCACGTTTAAAAATCTATGTTTTATTGACTTAAGACAATCTTACGAACAAAATCTGACAGGCTAGTCATCAGGTTAATTCAACTGCTTTTTAATTAAAGCCACGTTTTCAGTGAAACAGAATGGACTTTGTATTACTGTATTAAAACTGTATTTCTGTCAATTCATAAAGTTTCTTCCTGTTCTATGCAAAAGGCCAGAAAGGGTATTTAGTATTTTGAAACAGTGAACAATGCCCTTCTGTTCCCTCCTCTTTCTTGTTACTGTATGTAGCTATTAAAGAAAAATGTCTGCTTTTAGTCAAGATGGCTACAGGAGAGACTGCAGGCTTCTCTTAAAGCTTTTGAAGTCAACAGCAGCCAGAAGTCTGTGATCCCCTAATTATATCATTATCAGGCACATAGTTTCAGTATCTGCGACTTCACATCACTCAGTCACTCCCTGTTCTGCCCGCTTTGATGGGGCCAGCAGGCTCCCCCCTGCACGCTGCAAGGCTGTTATTTAGGGTTAATTACAGCCTTCCTTCCAAAATAAATAAATACTGTCGCACATCACCACCGCGCTAACTTATCCCTTAACCTCCTCCCCGGAGCATGGCGATTACCGGCAGCCAGCGGGTCGCCTCTGCCCCGGGAGGGCGCTCCCCGGGCGGCCAGACCACAGACCACAGAGCCCCCACAGCCCCCGCGACCACAGAGCCCCGGCGGGCCGCGACGGGGCCGGGCGCGGCCGCCCCTCCGCTGCCGCCGGGACACCCGCGGGGCCGCGCCCGGACTGACCGGCACCGGCGGCCAGGTGGGAAGGGAGGGCAAGGGAGGGACGGGGCGGTAGGCGCAGACCCGGTGGCTCCTGCCGTCAGCAGTGGCTCGGCGAGGGGCTCCCGAGACAGCGTCGGCCCGGCTGCCCTCGGGCAGCAGCAGCCCCCCGGGCACCCCGCTCGCCCCGGCGCGGCCTCCTCACCCCCTCACCTCTGGTGAGCAGGACGGCCATGGCGCACAGCTCCAGTTGCAGCCAGATGAAGATGTAGCTGGAATGGCGATCCATTTACCCGGCGCCGCTCGCCGCAGCCCGCAGCGCAGGCACGGCCGAGCCGTCGCCCGCCCCTGCCCCACCGGAGCGCCGAGGAGCCGCTCGCCCGCGGGCAGAGCCGTGGCGCGGCCACCGCTGCGGCGGCGGGCCGGGGGAACGGCCGCGGCTCTCTGCCTTCCCTCGCCCTCCCCTCGCCGCTCCGGCCCGGTCCGCAGGAGCGGCAGCGCTGGGAGCGGCCGGCGCGCCGGCTACGCCAGCGAGTGTTGCCTCACTGACACGGCGGCGCCGCCGCCGCCCGCCCTGTAAATACGGCCGGGCCCGGCGCGGGTCGCCCCGCCCCCTGCCCCGCCTCTCCTCCCCATTGGCTACATCTCTCGGGAGTGGGCGGGGAGATCGGCGGGCAGGAAGGCCCGGCACTTCCCTATTGGCTGCGCCGCTCGGAGGTGGGCGGGGACTCCCCTCGCCCCGCCCCGCCCCGCCCGCCCGGCCCGCGGCGCCGCGCGCTCCCCACCAGCGGCGCCCCCGGGCGGCGGCGGCGGCTCCGGGCTGGCCGGAGGGGCGGGGGTGAACCCGCTGAACTCGGCTCGGGGATGGGCGCTATGTGCGGGTGCTCGGATCCCCGCGGCACTGCGGGGAAAGCGGCCGCTGGCGGCCTCGCTCGCCGCGTTAGGTTTGAGGCTCTCCCGGGTCCCCGAGATAGTCCTGTGCGGAGGCAGCAGCGCAGGGTTCCACGAGGAAATGTCACGTCCTGGCTGCGAGTTCAGCGGAGCTGCGATCAAGGGATGGATGGATGGATGGATGGATGGACGGATGGATTGGCAGCTCCTCAGCCCCGGGCTCTTGATGACGGGCAGCGCCGGAGCGGGTCCAGGCGGCGGCCGAGCCCTCCAGCCCGCTCCTGCCGCCCCGGGGCTGTCGCCAGCCCGGCCCTGCCTGTCCGCTCCCGACCCCCGGGGCTGTACGAGGTGCAGAAGTGTTGCCACAGCGGGGCCGCCGGCAGTTCCATTACAGCCGGGGCTTTTTTTCCGAGGTTGTGGAAATCTTGAGTTAGGGCTTGGCGCAGTGCGGAGCTAACAGGCGCCGGCTGGAACTGGGGTGCAGCTGGGATCTCCATCCCTGGCCCCACGCCGCTCTGGAATACACCATGTGGCTCTGGGGGCTTCTGTGCTTCCCGCTCAGCCCCGCAGGGTCTTACCTGCTGCTATCACATCCAAGCAGCAACAGCAGGTCCGTGGGACCGAGCCATTAGCAAACATACCCCGCAGTAACTCAGAATATTCTCTTTCCAGTATTTCCTTTCCAAAAACAGCTACTGGGGATGGAAGCATAAGGTGATGTTCTACCACCGAGCTCTGACACAGCTCCTGTAGGTCATGTTAAGCTTGGACAGTTTTCTTTCACGTGTTGGTCCTGAAAAAAATGTGTCCCTTAATTAAAATTTGTTTGCTAACTTAGTTTTCTTCTTTCTATTCTCATTACATTTTATAAGCCCTGGTTTCTGCAGCACTGACTTTTTCCCATTTATGGGCAGACTGCTTTAAATATTTGGGTCCGCTGCTAGAATTAAAGCTGTTGGATGATGTGCCAATAATAAGTTAATAGCAAAAATTACTTTAAAATTTTTATTTTTTGTGAGTCTTTAAAGACATTTTCAATAGAGAACATTATACCTTGTGACAGAGACATTCCTCCCTGAAAGAGAAAGGAGGAAATATGAAATCTGAGACTGAGATAACTCTAGTTTACTTTGGCAGAGAGGAACAGACTGGATCCCCAGCTAATTAGTGCTGATGCCATCACATATTATAATGGTTTTACTGTGAATCCTGCCATTTGCATATGTATAAGATAGATACACGTGTGCTGCACCACAGTCTTTACACTTATGTTATACATATTTGCACTCCACCACAAAGTAATTTTCTAATTCTTATTTCTGTTTAGAAATTACAAAAACAGCAAGAACAGCCAAGCCATATCTCCCGCTCTGGCACCAGCTATCAGACACTCATTTGCAAACATCCGAAAATATCATTCATTATAACTTAGAATCATTACAGCAACATGTGCAATTCTGTTTCTCCTGTTCCTACCGCTGGTGACAAGCGCATTTAGCAGATCTCATTTGTTACATGTGATACCGACAGACTGGAAATGGCTTTTATTCGTGGAGCCACATTACTGCAATAAGTAACATGAGAGACTCCCTGAGTATTATAAACATCCTGGCCAAGGGAGCACAGACAGACTAACCAGAGGGCAATGTGCTCGAGATCAGTTTTGAACAGCAAATTTCATTGACAGCTGTCAAGTTTGAATTGTGAGGTACAATTTACTGTAAAAAAATTGCTAATTCTGTATGCTACAAGCATGAAATACCACAAGTGAGGGAGGTACAGCAGGGATCACTGCCCAGCCTTAGTTCCCCCCAAAGAAACTAAAGACCCTTCCGGAACCCGTGGATCGAGTCAGGGTGTCAGGAGGCTTTGACTGACATACTGTGTCTCCTCAGTCACTGATACTCTGCTCAGAGAGCAGTGCAAGGGTTGTGTGGGGTCCTTTGACAGACCATAGCATAAACAAGATAATTCAGCTTCTGCAGCGATAATTTGCTTTTGTTTTAGAGGCAAGAGCCAACAGGGCCAGATTGGCCTGTAAAAAAGGGACAGGAGACAGACCCAGCACAAAGCAATAATAACAACATGTTCTGCAACCAGAAGGAATGTGGGATAATGACTACAAGGAACCATCAAGGAAAGCGTCAGAAGCCTGAGGCTGCATTACGTGTCTCCAGCAGCCATGGGAGAGCAGCCTGGAACCTCCACTTGAATGGACTACACAGCCTGTAGTCAGAGCCTGCAAGAGCATAGGGCTGCTCCCTCCTACCAGATACGGTGAAGGCCTTTGAAGACAACATGAACAGAAGGACCTGGTTGCAAAATCAGCCTCTAGGCACCTCAGGGAAAGGGACTGCTTTGGAAGCATCTCATAGGAGCACATTCTCCTCTGCATCAGCTCAAAACTCTGTCACAATGAAAAATTTTGTCTTCAAGAAGATGAAATTGCCGACTAAAAGAAGAGATTTGTCCAATGAGTCTTTGCAGGCCACACAAACGTTTGTTTGGTTCTTTTACTTCATTTCACAAGCCAGTAGTTGCAGAGCCACGATTCTGGCAGGAGGACTTTAGAACTGATGAGTCCTTCTAAAATTCAGATGCTCATCAATTCAGATGAGCATCCAGTGTCCTGAACTATTCCAGACCAGGATTTCTCCTGTCTGGCAAGCAGCTGCTCAGGACAGACCCTGCTCTCCCCTACAATCGCATTCCAGAAAAGGCTCACTATTTTCCATCAGGAGCACGTGAGCTGTGCAGCTATACAAGAGTCTCCTTCCCAATGTCAGCTGGTGAAATGCTTCCAATGAAGCGCTAAACCACAACCACCACCTTCTCCAGAAGGTCCGTGCCTCTGAGAGACCCAGCACAGGCATGAGAGGATGGCTGCCATGAGGGGTTTAGGCCTTTCCTACGTCAAGGAGGAAAATAAGACAAGCCAAGACAGAGGTCAGCGTGGCAGCACTTTCTGAGTACATAACTTTGAACAAGAGAAAAGCTCCACTCTGGCTCTGGGAACCTAGCTTTAGAAATTTCAACCTCCTCTCTTTGTGTTGCTTCTTTCATATATTCCCTGTCTCTTTTTCACATGAAATGGCATTAATGCCTCTCCCTGCTGCTGCTGCCTATTGTTTATGTGCCACTGCAGCAGCATGCCTGCAAAACTGACTAAATTAAGTTAAAACCTCAGCCTGCAGGTGCCCTGGATTTAAGTAACTCACCCTAGAAAAACAGTTTGGAGTGAAAAGTAATTCCTTCATCTGGCAGCTTTGAACATTATCACAAATTCCTCACCCCTCTATAAACTTGCCTGGTATGCTGGCAACTCACCACCATTTCCCTCAAATGATTGGATGCAACCATTCCCTCAGTCTGTATCAAACAACTGTGTTTTTGCAGTATTCTTTGCTTGTTTGAACCTTTCAACCATCCCCCGCAAAAAAAAAAAAAAAAAAAAGGCAAAAATTGAAGTGGATAACAGCTGTAATTTGGAAATCCTTTCTACATTCACCTCTATAGTCAAGGCATCACAGCAGCACTGTCCTGGGGAGAACCACATTCCTCAGGGAGCTGAGTATTTCCATAGTGCTGGATGTGCACACTGGCATTTGCTGGCACTGCCACATAAGATGCTCATTTCACTAGCAAGGAAAGGTTAGTACTTCACATTGGAATAATTTCAAATTGTGTCAAAAGCAACATTTGCACACCATATCTTCCTTTTTGCACCTTGCAATTATGATTCGGCTAAGAATTTCTCATTTGGAAATTACATGAAGTTAAAAGCATTGGGACTGTTTAAAGCATCTTTGGAGCAATATTAATTAGCGTAGTTTGGATTTTTTGTTAACTGTTCAACACTAGCCAACAACCAACTAGCTTTTTTCAATTATTTTGCTACCATTTTGGATATGATACACACAAGTTAATTCTACTGAATTACCTTTATTTATGCTGATTATTGCCTTTAAAAAAATAATTAAGGCTTAAACTAGCATAGCTCGCTATAAAGCCCAGGGGGCAGTGAACGTAAATGACTCTGTGCAATTCTTTTGGCTTCCCACTTCTGGGTCTGGCCATGGATTTAGTGAATCAAGTAGCCATTTCAGGATCTAAGGCTATGCAGAGCCCAAAGGCTGGCTCCTTCCCCAGCCGCTCCCCTGTGACAGACAGGCTGCCGAGCAGGTTCCCACAAGGTTAATAACTCCCAGGGAGTTTTATCCCCATAACTGGGGCAGTTCAAAGAGGTGGATGGAGGCCTGCACACTATTCCCTGCTC
This sequence comes from Pipra filicauda, assembly GCF_003945595.2. NCBI lineage: Eukaryota > Metazoa > Chordata > Aves > Passeriformes > Pipridae > Pipra > Pipra filicauda. The sequence goes on from NW_024104310.1 coordinate 4,087,851, forward strand.
ACTTTCAGTAGCAATTAGAGTGTCCCCAGTGAAACTTAGTTACCTGCAAAACGGGAGGAGGCGACCTGCGTTCCAGACATGATCAGTGCCACTTGTTCACATAAAATAAGTAGGAAACCAGGTTAGGGTCTGTGTCTCAGGACCCACCTTTCCATGCACATGTGATACATCATCCAGATGGCACCAATCTGCATCCTCCTCAGACACAGGACATGATAAAGAGACACTATTTAAGAGGCCCAGAAAGTGAAGCATTTCCTGCCATTCTCATCACTTTACTTTTTTTCATTTAAAACTAACCCTCCCTCCCCCAAACGAGCTGCACTCCTACTCCTCTCAATCAATAGGACGATTTGCATTTATCCTCCTGGAGGCATCGCTCCTAGGACCGGGGCCAGAGCGATCCAATCGATAGGGGGAAGCTGGAGCAAGACTGGAAAAGAAGCAGCAGAGAGATTTCCCCCAGGGAGAAATGCAAAACACTGGAGAGAGGCAACAATTATTGTAATTGAAGGTAATGAGGCCGAGGCGCCAGCTCCAGCTCTGCTTAACATCATTCAATACAAAGTGAGACACACATGAAGGAGACGGCCCGAGCCCGGCCGGCCCCGCGGCGGCCCAGCCCGGCTCCCCGCACCCCGCACCCAGCCCCGCAGCCGCCGCCCGGCCGGCTACCCGCCTGCGGCAGCACGGATGCTCCCGGGACAGGCCTGTCTCCTGCGCTCATACGTTTGGGAGAGTCACTCTGGATCTGACTGCTGCCGGGGTCCCAGAGTCCTCTTTTCCCTTTCCATAGGAGATTCCCGTGCCTGTAGAATTCGCGGGGTGTTTATCGCAACTGTGCACTGAAACTCACGCGCTGGGCACCGAATCCCTCGGCTCCTCCCGGAGCAGGACGAGCTCAGCCCCAACCCCTTAACCTTCTCCCCTCCCCTGCACAACCCCTCTCTCCCACCGCATTTCTCCTTCCCGCGGCTCCCCGCTGCGAGGGAGTGACTCCCCCGGGAGGAGAGAGGCGGTGCTGGCGAGGGGCTCCACCTGCCCTGCGGCTCTCCCTGCGGCTCTGCCGGGGCACTGTGCAGGTGGTTCGGTACCTCTAACCCTGCGCCCGGCCGACACTTTCCCTGATCCCGGAGCAGAGCTCACACCGGCTTTGAGGCAGGGGGTCCGCACTGGACACACAGCTGCGCCTTCCCCATGGATTCCTCAGGCACGGAGCCCCTCGCAACCTCGGCCGCCAGGGGGTCAGTGAGCCGCCAGTACCAGGACGGGTTCACTAAACCCTCCTTGGGATTAAGGCAGCCGGGGCCAGCACGGAGTCAGGGAGGCGGGGAGGCGGCCGCAGTCCCAGCGGCTCCCAGGGGCTCAGCGCGGGCACCTCTTGCCCTCTGCCGGCAGAGCCAGCCCTAGCAGGGGCAGCCTCTCCTGCAGCTCGCGAGGAACCTGTCCCGTGCTAAGGCAGGGCGAAAAGGTGATGGGGGAAAAGCTGCTGGGTGGAGATAGAGTGGCCTTTGGAACGGGAGGATGCGGCTGCCTGCAGTCGTAGGGATGAGTAATCCCATTGCCAGAAGAGCCAGAGTGATGTGGGACCCGGTGATATACCGGGGCTCACATCAGCTCATAGCCCCAGCCAAATCCTGCATGCTGGAATTAACATCCAGGATTCAGCCACCACCTTCTGAAGCATCCACATGAAGGTGTTACCTGTCAGAATTCATAAACGGTACCTAAAAAGTCAAGCACTGCCTATCAGATCTGAGTTATCAGGTGTCTAGAGATAAGGTATGGCAAATATTAAGAACTTACTTTAGATCCCAAGCATGAGAAACCATTAGTTACGTCCTGTCACAGCATAGTGGTCACACGGGAGAGACCTAGTGCTGGAGTCATGATGTGGCCAAACCCCTGGAAACTGAGCATCACTGTAGCAGGACGGAACATACAGTTCAAGTAACATTTCTTGCAGAAAGCTATAGTTTGGATATAGGACATGTTGTGAAACAGTCATGTTTGTCAGTGAAACCAGAGCCTCTTTTGAAGCCTACTGCCTAAGCAAGAGTCTCCGGCTCATATTTGCACATGCAAGACAGACTGTCCACGTGTCTGAGCACAGATGTCAGTTCCTTGGAGGACTTACCCTAAACCTTGGAGGACTTACACCCATTAGGCAAACCCTGGGTGCTCTGCAGGGCCTGGGGTCTATGTGAGGCTGTTCTCCACTCTTGCAAACCTATTGTCAGCAGCCCCTCCACAATGGCAACTCTAAAAGCTTTTGATGCAGATAAAGAAACTCTCCAGTGATATGTTACTCAGTCAATATTTATTGTTCAAGCTCTGTTTTCTGAGTTGCATGTTTCAGAGCCAAATGCCAGAGACAAGGCAGTCAATGGAAGTCAAGAAAGCCTATACACATTGTAATAGACTGGAGCCTCAGCTACTTAAGTAGGCAGCACTCTGCCAGATTACACCAAGCTCCAGTTCTGACAAGCATTTGCAAATGCAGTAGAAAAGAGCAAAGGCAGAGCTAGATCTCAGAGCAAGGGCCAGCAGCTTAGAGAAGATGGATATGTATCTTAATAAGGCTTTAATAATTCAGCCCCAGAAAGCTGCTGTTTGAAATAGAAGTCAGCAGAACATCTAAAGAGAGATGTGCAATAAAAATAAAACCTTAATTCTCACTGCCATGAAAAGCAGAAGGGACAAGAGTATTTGTGAGATGGGATGTGAGGAGATGTGAATCAGTAAAGGCTGTGGACTTGCTTAAATTCTAGCAGCATGTGATGGTGTGCTCCAAAGGCGCAGTGTGGACGCTTCCCTCCCCCGGCTCCAGGGCAGGATCAGTAACTGTGTCAGAGACAGCTTGTAATTCTGATAACTGTGAGTCAGAACAATTGTAAAAGGGACAAATAACAGGGCAAGAGGAGCTGCAGAGAGCTTTGGCAAATATGTAACAAGCTGGAGGCATTGAATGCCCTGTATGCCAGGCAGGGCAGCATCTGAAGACCCAAACCCACCACTTCTGGTGGGTTTAACCAAGGAGGGTGAAGGTAGTGATATCCTCAGCTTTCTACCAGTGCTCCCTGAGGGACTCCCACCCTCGAGGCAGGGACTGCAGACGGGATCACCCATCCCCATCATCCGCAGCCAGGCACCGAAGCACCCAAGGAACAGGTCTGAGCACTGTCCTGCCCCCTCTGACTGAGAGGATAATCTCAGGCAGAGGAGAAGGATACACAACTCATTGCCAATAACACCTCGAGATGCCACAGGGATTCATCTGTAGGAGCACTGTGAGATCAAAGGCAGAGGAAAGGATGGGTGGAGAGAAGCAGAGTGTTGGCAGAAAGTGATACCAAGTACAGCAGAAATTCAGATTCCTCACAGTCCAGGCCTCTCAAGCAGCAAGGGGCCAGGGGAGCTAAGTTGAGAGAGCTGAGAGTCCTGGAAGGTGGAAGAAGTGTGGCCCCTATGTTTTCACAACCGTGAGTGCAAGACATCAGAGTTACAAGGACTAAAAACAAAATTCAGAAGCCTCAGAGTAAGAAAGCAGTCCTAATTATTCTCAGGATCTTTTGTAATATTATATAGCAGAGTGGGACATTAAACTGAGGTCTTCCCCACAAGTAAAGGCTTGCAAGGCAGTAGTGAAACATGAGACTTAAAAACACTGGAGGTGAGGAGCAGGAGAGCACTGCCCAGACCCCCATAGCCAGAGCTGCTGGGCAGGCATCACCGAGCCCCTCCCCAGACTCCAGCTTCACATCTCTGCACTGCAGAACATGACTGGTTCTTGCCTCCTCCAGGCTGCCATCCTCTTCCTCTGCTATATCTCCAACATGCTGGTCTTCTACCTTTTTGTGTTCACTACTGTCACACGTTTAAGGAGGACTATTTTTCTTCACTTAGACAGAAAGGAGGTAAAAACAGGAGGTAGTGAGAGCAGCTCTGTTACGGTCTGAGAGCCAAAGTGAGATGGGCTGTGACGATAAAGCTCCAATGTACTAAAAGCAATGAAGAGACTAAACTATGTCCTTCAGCAAATATACCAGTCTGCCATAGACCATGACCATGCTGGCCAACTGCTTTGTCTTATCCTCATTGCCTTTGATGCTTATGGTAGCACTGTGCAGCCTGTGCCTGCTGCAGCCCTGTCTGCCACACGCCCCTCTCCCAGCAGGCAGGACCATGTGCTCCCAGTGGCACACCTATGAACACCTCCTTTTTCAATTAATTCAATCATAACCTTGTTTTCACTTTTATCTTCACTATCAAGTCCTAATGAAGCAAAACTCTATCCATCTCTTTAAAGACATATTCAGCCTGATATTAAGTGTGTCTCTTTAGGTCTGTGTAGAGAGCATGACAAGAAGACCGATAAAGCACTTTTTCCTCCCAAGTACAGATTTTAAATTCATCTTGTTCTAATCATGGGAGTTACAGAAGGTCTGGTATTAGGAGCCCCTTAAGGGAAACTGCTGCTGAACACTTAGGTCTGAATGGTTATTAGCATGATAGAAATCAGACACAACAATCTGCATTAATTAGTATCCCTGTTGTTAACCCTAGATACTTGCATTTCTAAATAAATACAGGTAATATTCATCTGAATTGCATTCCCATGAATAAAGCTGGACTCAAGCTCTGTGCCAAACAAAGGAGGACCCTGCAGAGCTCCTGTTTTCAGAGCAGGGGTGGCAGAGGGGAGCACTGGCACCAGCTCTGCCCTGTGCCACATCCAGCCAGCACCATTTCATTTGACCCAATCTCTTTGCCCTTCCTGAAACCCTCAGGTTAAAACAACATTGGCTAACTCATGATTCAAATGCCAACTGAAACACTTCTATTTCCAGTAGCAGGAGGTACCACTTGATTCAGCTCTGAGGAGCCTGGCGCAGGATTTCTCTGCCTGACCTCTGGCAGCTCTGCCTGTCCCCCTTGCTGCGACAGATGTCCCACTCAGATGCCCAAAGTAACTTCGTGTGCACTAGACAACCTTTTTTTTACCATTAAAGCAAAAGGGGAACTCAGTAGAAAGGTAAAGGGGAGACAGAAATAGGGGAGAAGCAGAAGGGAAAGTCACTCATGAAGACGAGAACAGTGCCAACATGGGCTGAAGATGCTCAAGGGCTGCAGACAGGAGGCTGTGCATCCTGCCAGCTGAGTCTTCCCTCAGAGCACTGCACGCTCCCTCTCCTCCCATCACTTCTGGAGAGTTAAAAGATTGCTCAGAGTTTCATCCCCTACATTAAATGATTTACTGTCCAACTACTGTTTCTCCCCTGGCCTTCTAGAGAAGAAGTTTCTACCCTCACACCTTCACCCTACCCCTTCGTTCTCTGCCTCCAGAGAAAAATATTGAAAATGCACACTGGGACTCCTGTATGAGGAGTGAAGCTCTGTCATGTGAAGTTGAGTGTGATACTGTTTGTGGTTGCTTCCCTGTCACAGGGGGACTGCAAGACATGCTGGCCAGCACAGGGGCAGCAGGGCTCCAGGGCTTTGCACAGCTCTGGGGCTGCTCTTTGCTCAGTGCCAGCCTTGTGTCCCCACCCTCAGCAGAGGGGCTGGGGAAAGTGATGAAAATATCGCAGCAGTGGCAAATGGCAAGGAGCCGAGGATAACTACCCACCTGCTTCCTTGGGCTGTTGGACACCCATGTACACCTCTGCTCTTCACATATGGTCAGCACCAAAGTTGCTCAAGATCATGCTCTTCAGGCCTCTCCCCAGAAACCTGAACTTGCCTTTATCCCTTCACTCACACTAGTTTTCCCTGTATTTACACAACACTAGAAAGCGCAACAGCAGGAAGTACTAAACTGTTGAACAATGTGGAGTGAAAATGGGCCATAATGGAGAGGAGTCCAAAAAGCTAGCAGGGAAGAAGGATGAGAAGTGAGCCACGAGAGTGAAAAGCAGCGAGTGGATCTGAGCACAAATCCCACAGTGAGAAAAGCTGGCCCTGGCACCATGCTGAGGGAACAAGGTGTGATGTGCCAGGAAAAAGAGATGTGGTAATGAAGGCTAAGGACATGCTGACTGACAGGCACTGGCACCACCAAACACCCATGTGTGAAAAACTGTCTTCACTGTCCTCTCAACTAGTTTGCAACTTGACAAGCCCAGGAGTCCAACTGGCACTGAGGCAGTGCTTGGAAGAACTGGGGACAAGGGTAAGTACAGGGGGGGCACAAAGAGGCTGAGGTACACCTGAAGTCTGAGGAGCAAATGTTTGTCAGGAGGGCAGAAGCCTTCAGGGACACCCCCTGTGTGGGACAGTGTTGTCAGGATTCCTCCCTCTGCTGAAAGGGCCCCCCTGCATCCTTCTTGGCAAATCTACAACAGCGCTCATACTTTCATTCCTAGAACCTGGTACCGTGGTCCAGAGGCACATCATTATTTCCAGCATGCTAAGCTCAGGATTTTTCACTGTGCCCAGAAAACAAGTCTCCCCATGGCCTACTCCATCCCTGAGTGTCCTACAGGAACACTTGGGTGAGGAATATCTCACTGTGGCTGACTTTTTCCTTTCTGATTTCAATGACGTAATTAGGAAAGCACAAACGACATGGCTTTTTCAGAAGGCATGCTCCTTCCCTCTTAGCTGGCACATCTGGAACAGTCCTCCCCATTACATTTGTGTCAGAGATTTACTTCATTTGTGTTGAAAGAAGGGTTTGTCAGAAATCTGGAAATGGAAACTGTTCTAGGGTCCTACCTTAATCCTTAAAACTACACAGCTGCCTCAGACTCCCTCAGCACAGATTGCTTAAGAATGTGGTGGTATGCAATGACTTACCACCAACAACCAGCAGGGACTGGCAGATAATGTGTCAGGAGATACCTTCAGCTTACAAAGCATGTTTTTTCTAGAAGATCTCCAAAGCCTAGTTTAAAAAACAGCCAGCCAAAATGATTAATTCTTGTGACATTTGATTAAAAGACCTGCACCTTCTCAACTGTGGTGCAGGTGATGATCCTGAATAGAAATGCACATGCCAACCCTCAAGGAAGAGAAATAAATGTTAATTGATTCTCTATAAATTGGGAAACACGTAATTCTGTCACCAGCCCCCATGGCTCTTATCACAATATTAAACTTCACTGGACCATTACCAAGAACAATCCTGCAGCTGATTCACAAATCACAATAACTCATTCGCGAGCTTCTAATTTCTTCCAACCTTAAGGATTAAGAGTGGGATTCTTCAGGGGAATTTAATGGTTCTAAGCTCCCGTTTTCCACAGAAACACTCTTATGTATTACCACAGAGTGATGGTTACAAACTGGGTCTGAACATGATGGACATGGGAAGCACAGCAAGTTGTCAGCAAAAGCTGCGCAGCACCTACAGCCAGAATGAGTCAGTGCATTTGCACACCCAGTAGTGACACTTGTTAAAGTATCCCCATTGGAAAAATCATACTCACTTCAACAGATTGTTCTCCCTCAGCAGGAGGCAGTATACTGTGGACAGCGTTACACTGAAGGAGTCCAGTGGACCTCCATACAAAAGACCTTCTCTTCTCCTGGCTTTCCCTTGAACAGTGCCCTCACAGGAAATCTTTAGGAAATACCAGGCATATCCCTGTGGAAATCATCAAAGACTATCTTGTTGGACTCCTTAAGAATAGAAGAAAGGAACAGAAATTAACTGTATTTCTCAATCCAGCTTCAGAAATAATTCAATTATGCAAAGGGCTGCCCTATACCATCATGCTAGATTCTTGCTTCAGTACATGAAATAATGTGTGAGACTTGTTCACCATCCCAAATTGAAGCCACTGAGATCTACAGATCTTGAAAGTTCATTTAGAATCATCCAGAAATTACAAGGAAAGATCTGCAGGTAGCAATAAAGTATCCCAGCATACATAATCACTTCAGAACCAAAGAAATATAAAAGTAATAGTTGATAAACAAGAAAAAAAAAGGTCATCAAGGCCATTCTCCTTGTCCCACCCAGTGCAGCGACTACACAGCTGTCTAGGGCCGCTCTTCTCAGCTGTTTACTTACTATAAACAGTAACCCCAGTCTTCCTCAGTGCAGCTGAAGCTGCTTATTCCTTGTCTTACCTGTCAAGGACACAGAAAAACTTACGTATCTTGCAACGGACCTCTACATATTTTAAGGTTTGCATATTACATGTTCCCCTCTTTCACCCTGAGGCTGCCCCAGGCTAAGCTACCCCTGTTTTTTCAACTCTCTCTGTCATGTCATGTTTTTGGAGACCGTTGCCCTTGTTCTCCTCCAACTCTTTCCAAACTGCAGTCTACAAATACAAACTTCATACTACACCTCAGACCTTCCTTGCCTGATTTTGCAGATTGGAACATAGTTTATACCTCTGAACTTGCTGCTTTCCTGCAACAGCAACACATTGAGACATATACCGAACAGATCTCTGCAAGGAAGAAGCTAATCTCCCTGTTGCAAATTTAGAGGCTACTCCAGAGGATATTCCTGAAGAGTTCTCTAGCTAAGGCAGTCCAAATTTCTATGTAGTAGTTAACTCTGCTGGCTAGGAAGGGAGTTTGGGAAGGCTGGCATCAGTAGGCAAGGCGTGTCTGACAGAGCCACCACCAGTACCACATCCAGCTTGTCCACAGATGGACTCACAGACACCTTCCAAAGGGCTCCTCCCCAGCAGCTGCTCCCCAGTCGTGCTCCTGCCATGGGTTCTCCCAAATGAATGTGTACATTTGTTTTTTTCATGGAGGAGTGTCATCCCATGTTTTTTCAGAAAAAATACTTTTAACCTTCTGTACATTCTTACCTTGTGAAAGAAGAAACCACACTGTAGACACTATCATCTCTTACTGCTTTTTTCCTTCCTTGGTCCATGCCGGAACCACTTCTTTTGGCATTCTTGGGACTAGTATTATAATTATTACTTAAAGGAATTACCAGTTCTGCTTAATTGCTTTTTCCTTTAGGCTTCCTCCCTGAAATTACCTACTAATTCTGATTTTACTCAAGACTTTTGCCTATAGTTTGCCCTTCTCTCACTGTGTATCCCTGAACAGGTTATCTTCACAGTTAACCTCTTTTGTTCTATTGATTAGACTCAAACCTAGAATTACTTTTTTTTATTACGTTTTATATATATGAAGAAGGTGAAAAAAATAATTTTCCATCTCATTCATGTAGGTAGGAATATACACACATATGTATGAAACTCATTATGGCAACAAGTCCTGGCATTTCTTGCCACTCTGCATCCCACTCATCCTTTCCCAGCAGACATGCAGATGATTATAGCCCTCTGTGACCATCATGTTCTGTGCTTTGGATGACATTGTTGGCTGCTGAAAGGCAACCTGGTCCACTTGATTTTCCTAGTATGGCAGCCTGCAGAAACATGTACAGCCTTAGTGCTCCTTCTTCCCGCATCATCATCACTGATAGAGCCAGTAGCTCCTGTAAGAGCAGTGAAGGGGCTCCCAGCTTTCCTTTCTTCTTCAGTGCAGCAGTCACAGATCACACAGCAGTTAAGGTGTGGGCTGTTTCCTTCTGCACTGAGAATGTTCGGTTCCCACTTTGTGTTTTGGCAATGCTCTAGTCAACCTTTCCTGTTAAGGAACAGGTGAAGAGCAACTGATTTCCCTTTGCACAGCAGCATTTCCTCTCTCACTAGCAATGTTGCTGCAAACCTTCAGCTTCCTAGCTGTTGTGCTTTCAGGCCTCTACATCCACCCTATCTGGGCCTGTGGGATGATGGTCCTTTCTCCATTGGACCTTTTCTTGCCCAGCTCTTGCACTCTGCTTCTACAGAAGTCTGCCCAGCACTACTCTTCACACTGGAGGATGTCGTGTTTGTGGTGACCATGTGGGCCTGGCCCTCATGGCTGCAGGTCAAGGAAGGTTTCAGCTCCAGCAGCACTGTGTCCTATCATTCCAGTTGTTGGCCATGTAAACCCCCTGCCCTTGTTAGCTCCTATTCACTCACAGGTGCTGGGGACTGAGGGATCATAGACCCTCTCCCAGCTCAACTGCCTCCTGCTCTCTTATTAGGTTGCAAAAAGTAGGGCAGAGATGCTACCTCTTATTAAACTGATGCAGCTGAGGAAGGAGCAGCAAATGGCTCTGGCTGGAGGGATTATGCAGCTGTGCTGGGATTCCCTATAAATTCATCTCAGTCAGACCAGCTTTCTCATGATCTGGGAAGGCTGAATAGGAAAGAGTCTTAAAGCAGTTGAGAAGAAAGGGCACCAGAGCCATAACAAATCCTTTTCATCTGTTTCTGAACAAGGTTATTGCTTCTGGCTGCCAGTTCAGCTTGTCTTACAACAACAGAAATAGGGCTGGCTGCATCAACTACAGAGATCAGCTCTTTTCACTACAAGATTGCCTTGCCAGATAAGAGCTAAGATTCCCCTTGGTGAGCTAGTGTCTCCTTCAAATAGTCACCTGCATATGTGTAAGAGAAGCCCAACATTTGAGAGACCTGTTTTTGGTTCAGTGTGCACACCATCATCTTTGTTAGCCATTAGTATGTGTGTTAGGCATTAAAAACCCTAATATTCAAAAGGAGTCTGTGTTATTTTAGCTATTTTTCTCATTGTTTATTTTCAATATCTCTGAAAACAGAATGAGGTTGGTTCTTTCTGTGCTGAACATCATGAGAGAGATGGTAACTATATCCCTCTGTTTCTTTATAGTCCATTCCTCAGACAGCTTATGTTTTGACCTACTACAGGCCACCAAGTTTCTCCAGTCTCAGAAGGACTGAGTTAAGATCAAGGTTATACCTCCCTAGCCCAAACGTGGGTAGGTGGCTAAGCATCAAGCTTACCAAAACAGGGCCATCTCCAAACTGTTTATCAGTTGAGGCCTTAAAATCACTGCCAAAGAAACAGGAATAAATAACCCAAGTTTGTGTCTCATCTCAATGTTGAAAGAAGCATCCCTACGTATTTAAGTCAAGAGATTTCTGCAAACCTCCACGTTTTTTGACATCTCCAGAATAACTTTTGGGTTTGGGTTTTTTGGGTTTGTTTTTTTTTTACTTGTAACATTTGCAGTGGGCATCTGCACTTCTCCAGGGTACCCAAAACTGCAGTTTTGGTACCTCAGCTGCAGGACCCGGGACTGGCTGAGCTCTCAGAGGCAGGGATTGCTGGGGGATGGGGGTGGGATAGTAAAGTGAAGGGAGTTTGTGGAGTTGTCACTGATGGGCAACTTGGATAAAGCTATGTAGGCCTGAGGGGGTCAGCATCCTTAGATTAGGAAATCTATCACAAAATTAGTTACTTAAATGCATGCAAATGATTAGAGAATTTTAGACAAGCTAATTCATCTAATATGCTAAGTTGTTCCAGATAGAAGTTCAAACTGAATGATAATCAAGCTAAGATACCTAGATTCCTTCTTCCTTTCCCAGTACTTTTAGTGGCTGTCAATACATCTTGCTTTATAACATAGCGGGCCATGCAGTGTGAGGGCCATTTCCGGCTTTCTGAAATGCTCCACATCCTTTCTGGGACTCAGAAGCAACTATTTCCTATTCTCAACTAAAATTATGAGGGCCATTCCCATAATTTCTCCCAAATCTAGGCAAGTTTTCATACAGCCCGAGCACTGATCAACTGTTGGCACAACCCAAGCCCACAGAAGACCGTTGTGACCCTTTCAGCTGCATGGCTACATTTGACCCATGAATGAACAAGGGACAGGATCTCCACCCAGGTCACACCCAGGGAAACGTAATGTGAGATATGGGTTTGTGGTTCAGAGGAGCTATTTTGGCAGAGAGACCAGCCTGTGTCCAAGCAGATTTGGGAAGTCTAACATACAGGAGCCAAGTCTGGGTTCTCACACTAAAATCAATCAATTACTCTCTTAATCATCTCATTGCAACATTCTGTTTATGCTGCCAAGCTAGGCTGGTCAACAGAATTTGTTTTCTCTCCAATATACCCTGGGACTATCAAAACAGGCTACAAAATCCCACGTCTTGTGGGAGCTGTCAGGGCCTCTTCCTTTGTGAGGACAGACAGATGCCAAATCAGGGCAGAGAGCAGAGCAAAGAGAACGGGCAGTCACAACATTCCCATCCTCTTGTCCAAATTTTCTGCCTCCCAAATTGCAAAGACCCAAAATAAAACAAACTTATGCAGCCCTATAAGAGGCAAAGGACACGTAGGCAGAAATGCAGAGGAGAGCTGGTGTCATGGAGCAGCAAGCTGTGCTCAATGAGAAGTTACATTCAGGAAAACAAAGCTGACTGGCAAGGTCCAAGGAGACAGTCCCACTTTATTCCCAGTATGGATATTAATCAAAACCATTTTCAAAAGCACATATTAACCTTCCTTCAATAAACAAGGAATCCCCACAGAGCTGCTTCCTCCATGAACTGAAGCACCCTGTGAAAATGTCTCTCTGTGAGTCATTCAGCCTGCAGTCCCTCTCACTCACCAGCTTTGCACTGTGAAAGCACCTCCATCAAGTGCCAGCAGGAGCCAGGGCCTCATCCCAGCAGAGGCTGAGCACTGCCACGCTCTGCCTTCAAGTTCAAATTCTAGGTTCTAAAGCACCTTAGACTTCAAGTTCTCACTGCACAGAATGCCTTTGGTACAGGCCTTTTACCACTGTGAAAGGCATTATTGTGTGAATCATCCCTGTAAGGATCAACTTAAAAAATTAAATAAATCAGATTGCAAAATAATACCTACAGAAGAAAAAGGAAGGATTTTCTTTCTTAGGTGGTGTTGCTCTGAGTAGAGCTCTTAGTCAAAAAACATTTGGAAGAATGTAGCTTTGGAGCCTGACTCTGAAAGGTTCTGAATAGCATCACCTCACCTCTGAGCTGAGCCATAAGCCATAGCCTGAGTAAATGGCACTTTGGTCAAAAAACTTTTTGATTCCTCTGTCTGTAGGTACCTTCAACCCCATGGTATATCCTCTCATGGTCAGAAACCATTAGCTTCACATCACTGTTTTTTGGCATGGTACCTCTGTAAAGAAACAGGTTGCAGCTGTGCCCAAGCATTTGGCTTAGCTCAGCACAGCAGGAGATGCTGGAAGCAGGGGGTTAACATGTCAGAGTAACCACAGCCCTTCAACTTCCCCTTGCAGCCAAACTCAGAACCTGCCAAGCGCTGCGTCCAATAAAACGCAACTCACACAATCTGTAAGTGCAATAAAATAGCTGTTAACAATTCTGTAACTCTCTCTCTCTTATAGCTTGTAAAAGCCCGAAGGTCAGCTGGAAGTCAAGCTGCATTTTTTGGGAAGAGGGCAGGCCAGTCCCGGGTGACGGGTTCCTGTCCTTTTACCTCCTCCTCTGGGGTTTCTAAAGGGCAAGCATTGTACCTGGAGCGGGTCTTCTGCCTTATTGCCACTACAGGAGATCAAACAGAGCAGAAGGCTGTCGGACCAGAGGGGAGTGGGTACCAGAGGACTTTGCCATTTTGGGGCTGCTCAGATCTGCTTTTCATCAGCGGTGACACTGAGTGAACATCTCAGTTTGGTAGTTTAGTGAAACAAGCCGATATTTCCCCTTCTCTGGACTTGATGCTGGAGACTCTCAAGACCATGGAGTGAAAAGAGAAGCCAGTTCACACCCTGTACCTCCAGGTAGGAGCAAATTTTAAAATCACACAGTGACCTCCAGGCTGGCAAACCCAAACACAGTGCTCCTGCAGTTGAAATTTAAGGTCACCAGCCAAGGGACCAAAGCAGCTCTGCCACATATGAAAGTGGGGAAGTCAGACAGATGCAGAGAGGAAGAACAAGGGTAAGGGAGACAGAAAAAATTCATCACAAGACACTCCATTTCTAGTTTGGCAAATCAAGTGAGTTTACTTGTCATCTCCAGGGTCAAAAGTCTCCTCAATTAATCACGGAGATTTGGAGGGACAGAATGTGTCAACACTTACAGTAAAAACAACCAACATGAAAACAATGTTTTCCCCAGTAATTTCCCAGTTTTGTCCCCAAGTATATAAAATTCTTAAAAGAAAGAGCATCCAGACAGGCCAGACAGAGGGCTGAGCCACACCGCTGGAGCAGCCCTGGTGAGCTGCAAAAAGCTGCCCTGGTGAAAGCTCCAGTTGTTGCAAAATGGCATAACCCCCTCCAGTTAATTAACAGTAGTGAGAGCAAAGCCTCGTGGGTGGATCCTTTTATTGTTTTAGCAAATGCTATGTAATTATATTTATATCATATTTTACATTAAAACTCTGATCATTTCAGCTAAGAAAGGAGGGACTCAATGGGGAAAAAACAAAGAAGTGCACTAACCTGCAAAACCAGTTCAAACACAGGCTTTAAGAGCAAGCATTTTTTTTCCAGGATGACATAGGAGTACCCAAAGCCCTGCTATTCCCAACAGGCTTTTGCTTGCCATTACTTTATAGCAGCTGAGGGGAGGGTCTTCAGGGGCAGATTTGGACAAGCACTATGAAGGAGGAGGAAAGGTGAGGCTGAACATCAGCAGCAGGTTGAGCATCGCCCTTCCCTCCAAGTGCTGTGAGCCCCTGTGCAGAGAGGAGATCCTGAGGTACAGAAATACCCGCAACCCTCACACAGACGAAGTACTGATTTTTTAAAACTTTTTTTTTTTTTTTTTTAAGAAGCACCCTTTATAAATTCCATTCACCAAAACATCTTTCATAGAAAGGTACAATGGCAGCTTAGGTAACAGTAAGAAGCCCAAGTAGCACAGTTTTTTACCCAGCCTGGTGTCTTCAGTTCAGCTTTAATCAGATAAAAGTCTAGGTCCCCTGGGGGTTTGGTTACAGGAAACCAGCTGTAGCACTGAAAGAAGATTGAGCTTTTCCAGAGGGAGCTGGTGAGGTTTGCGCCTGGTGAAGAACTACAGAAGTTCAAACAATTGGCCTCAAAACGAGCCTCTCTTCTGGGAAACACCACGGAAATACGGTTAAGGTGCAGGCGGTGAAGAGAAGGGGAAACCAACCGCACACGAGCCCAGAAAACAAACCCGGGATATGCCGGGCAAGACTGGCACCCTGTCACCTCCATCCGCCAGCTGTGCGAGGGGTCCCCGGCCCAGGGGGGTCGGTGGGCTCGGCTCTGAATCAGCACAACCCGCCGCGCTGCTGCTGCCGCCTCTTTCGGGCAAAGAGCCCGGGAAGGTGAAGCCTGTCCCGAGCCCGGCGGGATCCCCGGGCCCCGCTCTCGCCGCGCTGGGCCAGAGGGAGGCGATGGAGACGCGGGAGGGGCGATAGAGGCTCTGAGGGGGCGATGGAGGCGCTGAGGGAGCGGCGGAGGCGCTGAGGGGGCTATAGAGGCGCCGAGGGAGCGATGGAGGCGCTGAAGGGGCGATGAAGGCGCTGAGGGGGCGATGGAGGCGCTGAGGGAGCGATGGAGGCGCTGAGGGGGCGATGGAGGCGCTGAGGGAGCGATGGAAGCGCTGAGGGGCGATGGAGGCGCCGAGGGGGCGATGGAGGCGCCGAGGGGGCGATGGAGGCGCCGAGGGAGCGATGGAGGCGCCGAGGGGGCGATGGAGGCGCCGAGGGAGCGATGGAGGCGCTGAGGGGGCGGCGCCGCCGCTGCCCCGGGCGGGCCCGGACAGACCCGCGCGGGCAGCGCCACCAAGCGGCGCCCGGCGCCCCCGGCCGAGCGAGGAGGCCACAGCGGGAACGGGAACGCTGCTGGAAAACCAACACACATCAACAACAAAAGGAGGGCTAAGGAGGTTCTCCATACTCTGTTGGATGCGGGGGTAAACACAGTGACAAGGGATGAGGAAAAGGCTGAGGTACTTAAGGCCGCCTTTGCTGCAGGTTTTCGAAGCTGTTCTCTGCATACTCAGCCCCTAAACTGGAAGACAGGGATGCGGGGCAGAATGAAGCCCTCATAACCCAAGGGGAAGTGGTCAGCAGCCTGTTACACTAGGCCAACATACATCAGCATACATCAGCAATAAAAGGAGGGCTAAGGAGGTTCTCCAGCCTCTGTTGGATGCCAATGGTATAGTGGCCTGTATCAGCAACAGTGGGGCCAGCAGGACTGGAGCAGTGATCGTCCCCCTGTACTCGGCACTACTGAGGCCGCACCTCAAATCCTGTGTTCAGTTCTGGGCCCCTCACTTCAAGAAAGACACTGAGGTGCTGGAGCGTGTCCAGAGAAGGGCAGCAGAGCTGGTGAAGGGTTTGGAGCACAAGTCTGATGAGGAGCAGCTGAGGGAGTTGGGGGCGTTTAATCTGGAGAAAAGGAGGCTTGGGGGAGACCTTATTGCTCTGTCTAGAATGGCCTGACAGGAGGGTGTAGCAAGGTGGAGGTTGGTCTCTTCTCACAGGTAGCAAGTGACCGGCCTGAAGTGGCACAAGGGGACATTTAGTTTGGATATTAGGAAAAATTTCTTCATGAAAAGGGTGGTCAAGCACTGGAACAGGCTGCTCAGGAAAGTGGTGAAATCACCAACCCTGGAAGTGTTCAGAAGACATGTAGACAGGGCACTGGGGGACATGGTTTGCTGGTGAGCGTGGCAGTGCTGGGTTAACAGTTGGACTCAATGGTCTTAGAGGTCTTTTCCAGCCCTTAGGATTCTACATTTCTATACATGCTGTCCACTGAGAACTCCATGGGAGATTTAACCAGAGGAGGGATAAGGGAATTGCCCTTAAATAGGAGAAAGACATTGACCAAAGGAGGTTAAGAACAGCAGGAAAACAAAGCTAGGCAGAGGAAGATGAGGCCATGACAGTCAAAACTTCAGCACCAAGATCATTAGACTGCAGTGGATGATAAAATCCTACCTGGAAGAAGAGAAATTGCATATCACAGCAAGACACTTTCAGTGTAGGCATGAAGAAGGGACACGATCCCTGACCAAAGATTAAGATCACTATGACAGGATGTAGTAAAGAACTTAAGAGACATAAAAGTGGGGCTGAGAAATAAAACAAACCTCAAATATTAAAAAGGAAGAGTAACATTTCAAATAAAATGGTCTGGATGGTTCAAAATGGACAAAATTATCAGGCTGGTTTCTCAGTTCAGGGAAATCTCTAATACCACTACAGCCTACTTCTGCATGGATTAAAAGGCATTCCTAATCTCTGAGTTTTAGATTAATATTGAAAAGCAGATTCAGTTAAAACTATTTCCCATAGTTCATGAAAGTCCTGTCACTCATCCCAGAAAATTCCACAAAATGGAAAAGCACACAGAAAATGTGGTATTTAATGAAATTGAGTCCAACTTCACTGAAAACTTCAAGTCTGTGCAGAACTCAAGTGTGTAACAAAATGAACAGGCAAATCTGATTTAATAATTAACTTTTTCCTCCCCTAAGCAAAGTAATAGATTCTCACATTTTTTTTTGAATTTGGGGTTTTTAGGATACACTGTTTATGAAGACACTTCTCATTTACGCATGCTTTGCTTGGAAAAAAAAAAAGCATTTAAAAAGCACATCAAAAGCATCACAGCTATGCTAGATTCCCAGGTAGAAATACTTTCTCTTGAATAACTCTGTATAAATGAATTAATCACTCCAGTTCTAAAGAGAAAATCTTATAAAATCTAATATGAAGAGGTACAAGATATGAAGTTATATTAATATTTCTACTTATCAGCCTGGCATACCATTCTTGCTGGAAAAAACGTGTTTAACAAAATTTTCGTTGTGAAAACTCTTGTAATAATCCAAATCCCTCTGGAGTTGAACAAGGCAGCACAAGAGAATAGAACATCATTAGAGACATGAGACTTTTTTTTTTTTTAAGCAACCATGTAAGAAGTTAATGGAAGGTTTCTTTTAGGAGGTCCTCAACTAAAACTGTGTACTGCTGCACAAGCCTGAAGTTGGCTTAAGCCTCTCCACATCCCAATGTTTTCACAATAGATCTGCCAAAATCTAATGCCAGTGGGCACACTGGATGTGAGCAGGTTAATCTTGCAATATGAATAGCTTATTTAAAAACAGTAGCAGCTTTTTGGGTCAATGCTTGATAAGGAAAACCTGGTTTCAGACTACAAAATGCTGAATAATCAATCAATAGCATGCCTGAAGCAAAGTCTCTCACTAAGTACTATCCAGGGATGACATGTATCAATCCCACTCCCCACTGCAAAAGGTAGATTCTTGTGGAACTCAGATCACCATTACGCTGTACCAATGTCACAAAGATCAGCCATGTGAAACTGCAAAAGCACGTAGCAAATGCCTGTGAACCAGCTACCAGAATGTTGCCTTCTGATCAATAAACTATACAAAATTAAACCTCTAATCTCAAGTATCTTGGAACAATTTCTGACATTTCAGATTAAACAAAGTCAGAAAACTACACCCAACATATAAACTCCACTTAATCTTATATTGATCAAGGATGATCAGTACTGAAACTGGGTACTAGAGAATTCAACAAGTTCAAATATATTAAAAGAGAAAGCCATGCATGTTAGCTAGGAGAAAAATACAGAGATTTAGGGGCTTACATCAAAGATTATTCTAGTGAGATATCAGAGCCCCAAAATTGGTGACATTGATTTTTAAGCAAAAGGAACCCAGTTTCCAGAGGAACAGGGATCTGGCCTAGCATTGTCAAAATTAAATCTGAGTTGGCCATAATAGCAATGCTCGATGCAGTTGAGGTGAGCACTGACACACTGACATGCTTTTCTGAATCCTTGTTTTGTCTTGCTCTCACCCTCCAGAGCCAGATCCTTTGTGTGCGCCAGAGAGACTCCTGCACCATGGAGTTTCCTCAGCTACTATAGCACTAAAACCTCCAGTTGAGTAAAGAAGTGCCACCTGAAGCAGAGGCCATGCACTAGTCTGTCTCTGCTGAGCCAAGGGCAGCACTGGACCAGCTCAGATACCACGTTCCCCCTGCCCAAGCAGGCACCAAACAGTTTCAGCTGCCACAGAAGTGAGGCAGATTATCTGGAGCGTGAGAGAAAACACACGGAGAAAGAGCCTGTGTCTCTCCATGTACTGGCTCAAGGGCAGAAGTCTGCCAAGCACCTGAGCTGGCCCCTGAGCCACGAGAGCTCCCCAGCCTGGCAGGCTGCTCAGCACCCGCAGCAAGGGCATGTGCTTGCTCACAAGGCTCCTGCAGGGGAGCCTGCAAAATCCTCACGGAACAACCAAGGAGCTCAGGAAATGCTCCAAACCTGTCAGATGGCAGATGAGGACAGCCAAGCTGATTTTCCCTCATTCTTGAGAGAGGTTTGGTATCTGAAGAAACCATCCAGGGCAAGAATAGCAGCTCACTGCTAGTTCAGCAGGGAGTAGTAGTTGAAGAGGAATAGCATTTCCTTGGAGACACTTCTCCCTTCATATACCAAACCTATTAAAGATGCACTGTTTACTTTGAGATGGGTGCTTTGTTTAAAAAATATTAAGAACATGCTTGACAGTTAGACCCTTACTTATGCAGTAAAGGTTACCTGAAACTCATGCAGCAGTTAATAGGGCAGCTTGGTTGTTAGGATTTTGTTCAGATGCACAGCTGGTACAAATTCACAGAGACGAAATTTTCAGATGAAAGCCTACATGCATAACCTCAGAAAAACATGCCTAACGTGGAGCCGTTTCCATCCCCCAAGCCCTTCTCTCTGCACGTGTATCGAGAGTTTTAAGAGCAGGCAGTCTTTACCATCTGAGCTTACTGCTGACCCAAGAGTTACTGTGACCTGCCCTTCAATGCCAAAAAGTGCCAGCCCTGCCTGTGCTTGGCCCCTTGGTGTGATCTCCTTCAGCCTCTGAAGTCAGTGACACATTTACCAGGCAGGTTTCTGCTGAGGCTTTGCTCCCTGAACTGCTTCAGGGCTGGCAAAAAGGACTCAGCAGGAGTACCTCACCGGGAGCAGGGAAACAGTAAGGAAGAGTCTCTTCTTTTTGCAGGGAGTTGGGTGACAGATAAGCTCTCCCACTGTGCAAAGCCTCACCCTCACCGAGTAATTCTTTTGATTAAACCACCTGTGAAGCGAAAGAGAGTCCTTAAAGATCTTGTCTGATCACTGTGTTTTACATATATCGCATTCTGTGCACATCCACACCTCTGTCCCTAATTGTTCAGGTGAAGAAGGGTCAGGGGATATGAGAATAAAATACACAACAAATTCTCTTTTTTAAATTAAGTGAAATTCAGATACCACCTTAGGTCAAAGTGAACTCTGAGAATTTTTATCCTGAAAACAAAGCGGTATCAAGAGGTTCAGTTATCTGTGTTCTACTGGCAATGTTATTGCAAGCAGAAAGGCAGTTTTTATTAAGCAAGTGAAGACAGGGATGTGCTGCCAGTGGTTTAATAGCTTTTCCCTTTAAAAAAAGATAGAAGACTTACTGTGAAATTGAATCCCCAACAAGGAGTTTAATATACCTTTCAAAATGTGGAAGAAAAAGCCTTTACTCCCAGGATGCAGAGCAGCAGCTAAAGGAACTTGGGTGGAACTGATGGACATCAGAGCTCCTTGGCACCATCACGTAGTCCAGACCTGCTGACAACACATTCACCTTCTGTAGCACCATCTGCCATGGGCTTTGATCACTTTACCAAATAACTTTTCCAGTACAAGCTTTCTGCTGCTAATGAGGATGCATCCAGCAGAAGAACAGGAACCCCAGTCAAACTCTGACAGCACTCCAATTACACTGGAAAAAGACCCAATCACAGATTTTTGCCCATAGAAGTATGTAAGAGCTTGTTAGCAAATCTGCCTGGCCAGGCAGAAGGAAGCTGTCCAGGGTGTTCAGAACTCTGAGCCAACATGCTAACTGACCTCCATGTGCCAACTTTGGAAACTCGGGAGAGAATCAATTTAAGTGACTTGCACCATCCTAGCTGTTGGTGCAGATGACTGTGACAGTACTATCCACAATTAATTTTCTTGTAGCACACAGTGAAAGGGAAGATGAGCCTAACAGATCATTCTGAGCTTTGCCATATTAACAGCCCAAATTCTGAGATTTCAAACTGGAGCAAAGAGACTGATCTTTGAGCGTGGTGCTGCATGCAGGTATAGATGGCATCCCTTGGCAAATGCTCTCTGGCACCTGTGACTAACAGGTGGTAACAAAATACTGTCACACATACTGAGTAACTGCTGGAAAGATAAGGTTGTTCAGGGGCATGTTTGCAAACCTGCTGTGCACAGTCTGGTATATGCATCCATCTAGTACAGCTGCACACAACCCAGGAGCTCCAGAAGGACCTGTCTGGGATGCAACAAGACTTGCCAGGATGTTCCTAGTTCCCGTGGGAGACAATTCATTCTCTAGAAAGTCCTGGACCAAGTGGGTTAGTGTCTTTATTAGGGAAAAGTGCTTTGGGACTTCGAGATTCTCAGCTATCTGGAGCCCTAAGTGGTAGAGTCTACATCAGTCCTTTCCCTCAGTCAGGTTCTCCAAACAAAAAGCCATAGTTGGGAAATACAGGAATCTGTACTGAAGAACATCTGGGAACAATTCCAGACAAATTACTACAGCAGGAGCAATACAGGCATCCAGGGAGGTTAGAAGAATAAAGCTGATGCCTACAGCTACAAACGACTGAATCTTTTCAAGCATCTGTTCTAGTAGGAGACTGAAGAGATAGAAGAACATATCTAAAAAGAGCAATGTGTAACTGGAATCCAAAACTTCATCATAGCTGAAAACAGTATTTTTTGCAGAAGAAGTCAACATATCTATGGATCTCAATTGCAGATGAAAACTTTTGCTTGACTGACTGCAGGAAAACAACTGCCAAAGAAAAAGTTAGGCTAGGCAAAGAAACCAATTCCTCTTACATCAAAAGCTCTACTTCTTAAGATAAAATATAAAACAAGTAAGGAAACCAAAACACAGAAGACACCTCTACATATCATTAATGAGCAATGATGGGCAGAAGATGGGCTAGTGTCAACGAGATGGCACTTCGGCTCAGACCACTTCTCTGCAGGAAACTTTCAAAAGTCAATGCATTATTTTTAAAACATTCAGAATTGCCTATCATCTTACATCTGTAAATGAGATTGCTTTGGTGAGGATGGAATATTTTTCCAGGAACAGCAGTAAGGATGACGCATTCACCAAAACATCCAGCTAAATTCCAAGAACAGACTTGATATTTAACTATACACACAGTAGTCATGTGGTAATTTAGAGTAAGTGGCTGCCCCTTACACACAGCAGACTCCCAAGTCCCCTGAAGCAACGTGACAGTGACACTCGGGGCACAACACTCCTTCCCTGCAGCAGAGAACACAGTATTGGCCACTGCAGCCAAACTCACAGCAACAAAGGACTCTGCCTTGGTAAGTTCTCAGGTTGTCATCACAGGCAAGGTGACACTGGAACAAACAGGTGACAGGACACATGGCACAACTACCCAGTATTTTCTCATGTATCTCTGGGGATACTCCTGCAATGAAGCTGCTCCAAAAAGGAACGGATACTTTTTCTGAATGTGTTTTTAATTGCAACAGTAAAAACAGCACCAGCGTCTATCAAAAGGTAAGATGCTCTTACCAAAGGAGATGTAATTAATAAAACAAGTCTGAAAAGGAGGCTGCAGTTGACCCAGGTTGAGCAGTTGACCACAGCACCTTCGGATCAAGGCGAGGGCAAAATGGGAGTCCCTTGGATCAGTCATGAGGTTTTATAATTGTATTAAGCTTCTCCTGCTGTAGTCCTTGACCATACCACCACACGTGATAAAATATTGCCCCCAATGGCACTGCTTGCAGTATGATTGTACAGGCTCAGACAATCTCTTCAGTAATTCTGAAGACCATTTCTCTATTACACTAAATAGTTGTTTAGCAAATGCACAACAGGAAAACAACGAGCAACATAGGCAACAACAGTTCTTTTATCAATTTCTCATCACTTTTCCTCGACCACCTATATTAAGTAATTAATATAGAAAACACATCCCACTGCTCCAATAAACACCTTCTTAACACCTGCCTAGGAAAGGTTTGATCCAGGGCAATTTCACTTGATTTGACTTACAGGTGTAAAGCAATTCAATAAAGCCCCTTCCATTAAACAATGTGAAGGACAGTATCAGTTTCAGTATGGATAATTAATGACAAGCTGGTAATCTAGTAACAGGTCTCAGTGTACCTGCTTATTCCTTTGTTGTCCAGCTTCAGATATAAGACAGGAAGGAGAAAAATTGGTGCTTTTTCCCCCACCAAGCAATCTACAGAATGCCAGCTTCTGCTTGTCACTACAGAAACCACAAGTAAAATTAACTTGTGAAGCTCACTGATACAGGATGTTATAGAGGGCAATATAAGAATCAAAAGGAAACAAAAAGCTTTTTAGCTCACATAAATTAAATATATTTAAGTATATTAAATAGATGCAGCATATCTATTAAGATGGAAACAACCTTTGCCTCAGCAAGAAACTAAGCAGCAAAATACCTGAACTAAGGACACCCACTGGGGAGAGATCCCTTGTACATCCACGCATTGCACATGCTATTTCCCTGCGCTTGGGCGACCTCAAGATAATGAGCACCACATGACATAGGATGTAAGGCAAATACGAGTCTCAGGAAGCCTTCTGTCACTCAGCTCTGGGTCTCTAAAAATGCAGATACAATGTATGTTCAAGATTACTCCCATTTTCTGAGAAAAATCAAACATTTGCGTGATATGAAACACAACAGCACATACTGGGTTAAAAGTGAAGAACAATTACAAGTTCATCTATCCTGATTTCCCACTGTTGTTTTTAGTTAGGTATTTCAACTTGTTCCATTTGAAATGTCTTGTTAGGTCAGAGCATTCAGCTTCCACTGATGAAAACCTCATTTTTAAAAATAAGTCCAAGCTCACTCAACACAAAAATCAAGTGACATTTCTGGTGCTGAAAGTATTTGTAGGAACAAAACACATAGCATCACATGCCAACACCTTTAGCATTCTTTTTTTTCAGTATATCCCCTACAATCTTTCCTACTTAACAGACTGCTGTGACATATACACCTCTGCAAATATTAAACTAGTACTGCCATCACTCCTGTTGTTTTTAAGCAAAGAAAAAGTCACATTTATTTTGTAGTAGCAATAGTTTCTTTTTTATTTTTAATATACTTTAGGAAACAATATACAAAGCTGAGCTTTGCCACCATTTTCAAACGGTGGGTTGCTCCAATTACACAAATTCAGCGTTTTGTGATGGTTAAGAACAGCAGTCAGCACCAGACTTAAACAGTTAGCTACAACACAAACATCCTTCGAAATGAAATGTCATAATATCAAGACAGGTAAACCAGGAGTTAACATATGACAACTTTCGGGGAGGTGTCTTAAATCATTCTTGTTGAATTTTATATTTCATTAAATATTTTATACACATTTTCCTGTTTACAAGTTTTAAACAAAACCTCCCTTGAGGAATTATTTAAGTACAAAAATGTTCAACAAGAACAGTTCTAATAAAGAGTCCCCAAACAGACCAAATTTTAATGTGTTGACCAAAGGAAATGAAAACCAGTGTTTCTTTGCTTTTAACATGTTTATTACAACAGATACAATTCACATCTGACTAGCTTTTTTTTTTCCTCTTTCCCCTCCCACAACCATGTTAACATGTTCATTGGGCTATTTCCTTATATTTGAGCAAGTAATGTACTTTCAGCACACATGCCCAGCAGTACTATAAGTCCATTCTTACAGGGTGCAAATGGAAATACGTTTCAATAATTTATACAAACAAGTGGGTTATGCTCAATCACTGCAATTTTAAGCTACTGTACACAGGAATGAAAAGATTATAGAAAAAGTGCCATAGCAACAGTGCCTTAAGAAAAGAGAAAATTAGAAGCATTAAAAAGCTGGTAAAATCAGATTTAGGATTTCATGGGGAAATGGAACACAGAAGATGAAAAACATTTCTCTGTAAAACAGAAATGGAGAAGCACTGCTCTTGACTCGGTGCAAGTGTGGAAACAGTTGTTTCGTGGTAATTTGTACATTGCCCAAACTGTTGCAGCCTTAGACACAGATCGCCTGGCGCTTGCATTGAATTTTAGGAAATGAAAGATCTTTGAACGATAAATTAACTAAAAAAAAAAAAAAGAAAAAAAAGGAAAAAAAAAAAAGAAAGCTAATTTTGCAGACAGGTTTACATGTAAGAGGCTAGGTATTTAGCCACCTCAGCATTGATTAGTTTTGGATGTCTAAGCTCTGATACACATGGCTTCCCATGGCTTCACTCTACAAAATATATTTACAACGTGAAGAATACATCTACAAGAAATCTACATTTCAAGGGTTTTACAAATCATTCTTGTATCTTTCCCCTGAATTTGACTCCCTCCTGTCCCCTTCCCCATGTCAACTTTTTTTTTCTGCCCAGCTCAACGGTCCAAAGTCTACTCAAATGCAGCTCAAAAGTGTTAAGACTGGGCATCAGTTTAATAGTTCCTGTACTCAAAACCATGTGCAATTGTTTACAACTTTTCACACCATGAAGGAATTCTGATTCTTTAGCTTTTCAAGTTCTTTAATTTGTTGCCTCAAAAATAGTATCCTGTAAGAGAAAAGAAATAAATTAGTATAAACATTTCCATTATACAGATATATTAAATAACATCTACACAAGTACTTCTACAATCTCAATGAAAGATACCAAGTTCTTTAGCTCCACTAATAAAATTCAGATATTAAGTTAATTCCCAACCTCTTCAATAACTTCCAAATATTGTATGCAGATGCATAGAGACCTGGTGTGTTTGAAACCTTAGTTCCAAAAATTAAGTTGTTCTATTTCATTATGCCTTTTAAGTTGCATATAAATATTCTATAAAGTCCAAAGCAACTTTAATCAATTAGGAAAAAGCATCCAATTCAGGAGACTTTTGTAGAACACTTTTCAAATATGTGCCCAGTTCAGTAAAGATGAATTTTCTACCAAAAAGTAGGTGAAAAATTATTAAAATAGACACACTGAAAAAAGCCATTTAACTTAAAAGGTATGGGCATAAAAAATATAGCAATTAACTAAAAGAGCCTTTTCACATGCTGTCAGTTATGGTTAAAACAACGTATTTGCTTTGCCTAGAGATGAAGTTCCTTCTCAGGAGAAATTAAATAGTTCTATTCTGTGCAAAAGTACAGAAATAATATCATCATTCAAATGTATTGCCTTTAATAATCCCATCCTTTGCAAAAGCCTTCCCCCATCAACTTGTTACTTATGCCACGTATTCCACATCTTTGGGATTGCAGCAAAAATAAAAGATACATGTTACCATAGATTCAGAGTCATAATAATCGTTATTCATTGACAGCTTAAGGATACACAGTGTACAAGAAACAAGATGCTATTCACTGAGCTGAACAATGACATTTGACATGTTATTTCAGATCAAATGCTCACTCAGAAATGGAAGTGACACCTTAAGAAATAAACCCTGTAAAAACCAAGCAGTTCATTAAATATACTATAAAAATTGTAATTTATGTAGTGAAGTTATGAAATAAAACTTCACAAAGAATGGATGTTTTCAATTCTTTATCAGGAAATATTTACAAATATATTATAGCCTGCTTCTGACTAAAGGATTGCTTTACTAACTGCCAAAATGCAAGAGCTTCTAGGATAATGGTAGCTATTTAAACATCATGCAATGCTATTAAGGTAGCTTCAAATACTAAATCAGAATCACTGTGTTCAAACTGCAGTGTGATCTAATAGCTGGGATGACATCACTCAGAAAGGAAACTGAGTACGACAGCAGATTCAGGATCATGACTACTGGTGAAAAGTTTGAGCATGTATTGTAAAACTAAAGTTTTCAATCTTGCACAACAGTCTTTACAGCGTGGTTGTGTATCGCTTCAGTGATACACAAGACACCTGCTATTACTGACTTAAGAAGCAAACAAAGTCTACTTTGCTATAAGCAAGCATTAGCTTTTCCTTAGCTTGTGATGTAAACTACACCTGTTCAAACTTTAGACCTATTAGATGTCTCATATAACCTTCAGTGTTTCACACCAGCATAAACTGTGCAGATGTGTACCGATGTGGTCCATGCATCGTGTACGGGCAGATATTCTAGAAGCATGCTGAAATACTGAGTTAGCCAGTTTTTTGTAATGCTCTACAGTATCTGCAAAGATATTTTTCTATGCAAGTGGAAACAGACACAGAAGTTGCATATCTGGTTCTATCCACTAGAGGCTAAGAGGTGTCTGTGTGGAGAACAGGCAGAATGTACACTGTAGACAGCTTTCAAATGTGGCAGGTACCAGCATATTTACAAAGTCACCAGCAAACAGAACTCATGAGAAACAATGCCAGAATGCGAGTTCTAATACCATCCTGAAAACTAAAGATAAATACAGAGCACACACTTACCTTTGCTCACGCAAAGTTGCTTGAATTTCACATACTCGAACTAAAGACCTTAAATTCTTTAATTCAGTACAAATTTCTGACATATGGACACTTCCCATGTTATGGGCTTCCTCACGTAATCTTGATGCCTGCAATGGTTACACATAAAGGTTAGGATTTTGAATCATGCATTGGAAACAACTGGCTGTAGCCAGAGGATTGCTGGATGAGTGCGCCTTGGAACAGCAAAGCACTCTAATTTCGAGAGAGTACTGAATCAGTACATTAAATTCTCTATAAAAGCCCGTTTAGAATCATAAATTAACAACCCTAGATGCCAAGAAACTAACCCAGGCCTATGCTAAGGCAGGGATAGTTTAGATTTTCTTGGTCCTACCAAATGTTTACCTGACCATCTTGAAAGACAGTATGTGACAGGACTCTCGGTTTCCAAAGCAATTTGTTCAAGCAATTCAAACTCTCCATCCATTATTTCAATGGCAAACTTAAATCTCCCATCTAAATTAACCCGCAGTGACAAAACTAACTGAATGTCATCTACTTTCCAGCTACCTTATACATGAAAAAAAACCTGCAACCCTCTTCAGGTGTTTTCTTCCAGATAAACTCCATTATTCCAATATCCCCACTTAGTCAACTGGAGACAGGCAGAAGTATAAATTTAGAGGGCAGGACCTATTACCAATTCCCAATTTGTGCAGTCTTGTCACTGAACTGGATATGACTCCAGAGAACTCCTCAACAGCACCAAGGAGACCAGTATAATTACTCTGAGGTCCTGTGCAGTACACTGCAGTAAGGAAAGGGAACTTCTTGCAAGCGGCACATGGCAAAAATTATTTCAAATACAGCCTTCCCTGCAGCATTACTGTTTAGCAGTGTTATTCTCTGCTGTACTGGGTCTGGCTGGGATGGAGTTAATCTTCTTCACAGCAGTCCATGTGGTGCCATGTTTTGGATTTGCGACCAAACCAGTGTTGGTAACACACCAATGTTTTAGCTGTTTCTGAGCAGAACCTACACAGCATCAAGGGTTTTACTCTTTCTCTGTCTGACCCCCGTCCATGCAGCAAACAGGTTAGGGGTAGACAAGAGACAGGGAGGGAACAGTACTGGAACAGCTGACCCAAACTGACCACAGGGATATTCCATACCATACAATGTCATGCTCAGCAGTAAAACTGGAGGGCTGGCTGGTGGTGACTACTTCTGCATCACTATTCCCCACCCTCCCTCCTTTTACTCATCAAGCTGCCTTTACCTCAACTCAGGAGTTTCCACACTTTTGCCTTTCCAGTGGTCCCCCAATATCCTCCTGGGGGAGAGCGAACAAGCGGCTGTGTGGTGCTTAGCTGCCTACTGGGATTCACCCACAGCATCTGCTTAAGTACTTGTATACTTGTTTTTTCCTTCCCCAAAATAGTGTTATTTAGCACAGATCTTCATCAGCTTCTGGCATTTCTCCAGTTCAAAGAAGCACTTTGTGTTCTAATTCCCTACGTTTAAAGTTTGCTTTTCTGGACTGTGTTAACATCCAGGAGTACCCTGGCCTCCAGTAGGATATCACTTCACATGTCTTCACTGCACAAGTCTAATTACTGGATTGTTTTTCAGTTTTCCATATTAACTGCTTTTTTTATGAGTTGTTTGAGATAACTGCTAGTGGTTCAAGAATTGTTTTAGCTACTAATTACTGCGCAGCACATCTCTTCAAGTCTGCTGCTTTAACACATACCTGTCCTGGCTCATCTAATTTATTTACTTATTTATTTTTTAGTTTACTCTGGCATGTGCTCTTATATCCTAATTTTAAATTACACTATGCACCTGGCATCTACCTGAAGAAACCAAGGCATTACATATTTTAGTCTTTCCACTTTGATCTCTCTCACCTTCTTCACTATGTAGTGCACCTATACTTTCATTCACTTTTTCTTTTATATCAAATATCTACATTATTGCCTCAAGTTTTACTATTCAAAACTAGTCTATAAACAACACTGTCATATGAAATAATCTGAAAGAGCACACAGAACAATAAAGCACATAACACTTGGCTTTACCTTTACAAAGGTAAAAATATCCAACTGAGTACATGATTGCCTACCATTAGCTGAATTTTTTTATCTCTTTATTACCAATAAGAGAAAAAAAAACCCTCAAAAACCTAAGCACTACATAAATCATATATGCCTGTGGTGCACCATTTCTTTAAATGCACTCCACAGCAATGGCTCAGTGGTCTGACTCAGTGCAGGTTGGTAACGTCTTAAAATTTTAAAAAAATCAATGAAAAGAAACAAGAATACCTGAACTGATACCTAATGGGGTATCAGTCTAGACCGTGCTTTTAAGAGTCATCTTGAAAGTTATCACCCAAAAGTCTCCCTACAAGTGTAGGCTTATGCCAGCATGCAACCACTCTTCAAAAGACCAAAGTAAACTGGGCTAGGTAAGATTAATATCCCGAACAGACTGCACCAGACAGGGCAGCTGGTAAAAGGACTTGAACCAGGTTCAACAACCAATAGAGTTCCTTTGAGTAATACATTCCAAGCAGCTGACATGCATCCAGTTTCCCTATATTACAACAACAGGATAGGTTTCTTGCAGTTAGTTATAAAATATGGATGGCAATTCTACTGGGTTTCCCATTAAGTAAAAATAGCCCAAATTCAGTCTGAGTTCTCCATATCATCTTAAAAATTGGGTACAACAAGCAAGGCAGAGTACCTTTTTCACTGTGTACAGCTAACAACTCAGTAAGTAAAACTGTGGAGTAGTCTCAAACAGTTTAACTCTGTCACCTAATTCATAACATTTTCCACGTAATGAAAATATAATTATTAAAAAAATCTGCTGAAATTCAAAAGCACTGGAACCTTAAGCAAGACTGAAAATACTCAACTGCTGAAAGGCAATCACATGTAAAACCAGCAGGTCTAGCCTAATCTCTCTTCCTTCTCCTCTCTTCTGGTTAAGGACAAGCATCAGGCTTTTTTTTTTTTTTTTTTAATACTTTTAATTCCTACAAAAAGCAACCTGAGTAAGAAAAGCAATTTTTAAGCTACACGTTATGCACTCTCACAGGGAACAAAGCACAGGTGAACTCACCTGCTTTTCTGCGTGGTCTGCAGGCCAGCCTTGAACATGCTTTATAAGGTTTTCGTTGAAGTGTGCTGCTAGCGTAGGTGTCAATGAACAGGTGGGTCGTACAGATGGATTCTGGGGTGCAGGTGTTGAGTTTGATGCACTACTGCTAGAGGTATGATTTGGACCTGGTGATGGACTTCTTTGACTACTACAAGAAAGAATGAAAAAAAAAAATAAAGGTGAACATTTAAAAACATCTGTGACCCTACAGAGAAATAAACACTGAAATTCATTGCTTCCAGACACAAAAATACATAAAACATTCAAACCACAAGTAAATCCTTCTCGTAGACCAAACCTGTGCCACTTTTCTACAAACCTTCTACGTTTAGGGGAACAGTTTAAGTGCTACAATTTAACAGCATTGGGTTTTTTCTTGTTGTTTGGTTGGAGTTCTTTGTTTGTCTGTTTTTTTAATAGTGTTGCAATAATTATTAAGAACAAAGCCTTAAGTCCTGATCTAAAAATACAGTCATATGGGATTTGAGGAGTAACCATCTACTACTAATGCCAAAACACAAATACCTAGACGGTTTTGTGACATTGTACATCCTCACTTAAGGCACTCGAGAGAACAGAAGTATCACAGGAGCAGTATGTTTGTAGTCACCGATTTGACTGCTTTACTGGAACATACTCATGGTAACAAAGGTGGTACCTCACAGTTACATGCTCTTTGCCCCTACATATACTGAGAAATACTAGTATTAATTGTGTAAGTACTTAGACATTATTCCTAACAACTTTCCCACTGGCAGCAGCTTTCAACACAGGCCATAATTACAGTCTGTTTCTTAAAACTTTCTATCACTTGCAGGCAACAAGTAAGAAAGTATTATGAAGGAAAACCAAATTTTAAGTGCCTCCTGATTCAGCACCTAACCTGCTCCCTTCAGGACTGAAAACATCCTAACAAAATGCAACTTTGTAGTCCAATGCCCAGACATTTATCCTAATCAACTTACACTTGCAAAGAATTACAGCACTAAGAATTACAAACAGCCAACAAATTGGCTCTGACATAGACCTGTTGGAACGAGGCTAGAGAAGCCACTAAGTTGATCAGAGGGCTGGAGCACTTCTCCTGTGAAGACAGGCTGAGGGAGTTGGGGCTGTTCAGCCTGGAGAAGAGAAGGCTCCAAGGAGACCTTAGAGCACCTTCCTGTACCTAAAGGGGGCCTGCAAGAAAGCTGGAGAGGGACTTCTCACAAGGACAGGTAGTGAAAGGACACGGGGGATGGCCTTAAGCTGAAGGAGGATAGATATACATTACATATTAGGAAGAAATTCTCTACTTGGAAGGGTGGTGAGGCACTGGAACAGGCTGCCCAGAGAAGTTGTGGATGCTCCATCCCTGGAAGTGTTCAAGGCCAGGTTGGATGGGGCTCTGCATAACCTGATCTAGTGAAAGTGTTCCTGCCTATGGCAGGGTCAGTGGAACTAGATGATCTTTAAGGTCCTTTACAACCCCAGCCATTCTATGATTCTATGCAATTACACTGATACAGCACACTGGTCTGCAGCATCAAAGACTTTAACCTCATTCCTTTCATCATCCCCAAACTTGTTTAAAAGCTTAGAATATGAAAAAAATATCGTGCAGAAAAATTTTGGTAGGCACTTTACTAAATTTCCCTTCATTTCAGGCATCAGAAGTTGCAAAAGTTACATCCCTTTAAAGTAACTGGGAGAAAAAAGTGTTCCGTGTTCTCTTCAGTAATTGGCTCAACTTCTTTCAATGCCACTTACACTGCAAACACTTAATTGTAGAAATGTTCAGTTGATTAGGAAAAAATGGCATTCAGATTCTTAAGCTGTAGTTGAAAGTAGCCGAGAAGGTCAAGGGCAACAAGGGCTGTACATCAAGGGCAAATGAAAAGTTAAGGAACAAGCTGGTTTGCCCCTCTGCAAGGCAAGGGAATCTAGAGAAAAAGGACATGAAAAAGGCTAGGACAGTGCAACTTTTTTTTTCTGCTGTGTTTTTACGGGTATGGTCTACCCTCAGACCTCCCACAGGTCCAAGCACATCAGCAGTCGGTGAAAACAAAGTATTACCTACCGCAGAGGACGAAGTCCAGGAGCAGTTAAGCCAAGAGGACACACGTCCGTGAACCAGGCAGTAGGCACCCAAGAGCAGTCAGGGAGCTGGCCAGTATAACTCAGGTGCTGCATCACCTTGAAGCAGCATGGGGAACAGGCAAGGTTCCAAATGTTAAAGCCATCTTTTAGAAGCACAAGGATGACAACCTGGGGAACTATAGGCCAACTGACCTTTGGGAAAGTTATGGAGTAAGTCTTCCTGGAAGGGGTTCCAACTACATGAAAAACTAAAAGGCATAAAAAAAAGCGATCATAGAGTTACCAGGGAGGTATTATGCCTGACCGACCTCACTGCCTTCTATGATGAGATGACTGGCTCAGAGGACAAGAGCAAAGCAGTGACATTGTTTCCTTGACTTCAGAAGGGCCTGTGCCACCACCTGCCAAGCTGTTCGCTTATCCAATCCACCTTTCATGTGTACGGTGGAGAAAAACTGGAGGAACTGCTGGGCTCAAAGGCTGCAGTCAGCAGTATGAAGACCAATCACAGGAGTGACTGATCAACACTGGGACCAAGAGTGTTTAACATTTTATTAAAACCCCAGACAGCGGCACACAGTGCACCTTCAGTGAGGTTGCGCATGACACCTGCTTGGGGGGAGCAGTCAGTCTGCTGGAGGGTAGGCTGTTATTCAGAAGTACCTGAATGGGCAGACAGGAACCAAGTTCAAAAAAGGCAAATGCAGAGTCCTGCACGGAGGGTGGAATAAACCTGTGCAACAATACTAGAACAACCCACAGAACAGCACAGGCTGAGTGGGCAGAAAAGGACCTGAGGATCCTGGTTGACAAATTAAAGGTGAGTCAGGCCAAGCACATGCTGGGCTCTATTAGCAAGAGTTCGGCTGAAAAAAGCAATTCCTCCCCTCTCTTCAGAGCTTAGGAGATTCACAGTATCTGGAGCACTACATAGCAGGGAGCCCAAAACCAGACAAGAATTGAACTGCCACACCAGAGGAATCTGGCAGAGGACCACACAGGTGACTAAGGGCTGAAGCACATGCTGTATCAGGAGAAGCTGAAAGTTTATTCAGTCTGGAAAAGAGAAGGCTGAGGGGAAGGGGGTTGACGGATCTTCTTACAGATTTTTACTACTTGTGGGGAGAGTAGTCAGTCAGGCTCTTTTCAGAGATGCATAGTGACAGGACAAGAGGTAGAGACACAAGTTGCAGCAAGGGAAATTCTAATTAGGCATGAGGGAAAAAAAAATCACCATAAGGGTAGTCAAACATTAGAAGAAGAA
This sequence comes from Pipra filicauda, assembly GCF_003945595.2. Classification (NCBI taxonomy): domain Eukaryota; kingdom Metazoa; phylum Chordata; class Aves; order Passeriformes; family Pipridae; genus Pipra; species Pipra filicauda. The sequence continues at coordinate 4,121,628 of NW_024104310.1, forward strand.
GCTCGGAGACATTAGCAATTCAAACTTGCAAGTCTTACTCTAAGTTGAGACTTAAGTAGATCATAACTAGAAGTCCCGTCCAATCTAAATTATTCTAGGTTTCTATGTATTCATACAGCATCAACATGGTGATGGTGCAGAGAAAGGCTACCTTTATTAATGAAGTAGAATTGAGGAATAACCTTCGATGCTTATTTCCTCCTTAGTTCTAATAGAATTAAAGTTCCCCCTATGATTTACCTTCTCTCCATTTATCAACCTGGCTTCTCTTACTCCTACTTCATCACTAAAAAACAAAAAATCAACCTAACACATCAAAAATGCTTCAGAAAAATTAATAAAATCTGTGTGTTTCTCAAAAATACAGCTGTGTCTTAATTATGACTAAAACATACTGTCACAAGATATCCTAGCACTGCTGTGTTAGCAGCAGGGGGAGCTACGAATGCAGCAATGGTAGTTCCAAACTACCACTGTATTTTTGAATGCTTCACTAAAGGCAAATACCTGCCTTAGCTTAGTTAAAGACTGACTATACCACAGATAATGGAATGCCCCCAGAGAAGCAGTGTAAGATTACTCTGTTGAGTACAAGGGCATGAGGACAGGATGGTTCTGATATACATTTCTACAAACTACAATATCTTACAACCTAAAAAAGATGGAATGAAACATGTTCTCCCTCCAGCACTTTTCCAAGACAAAGGAAAAATGTTCCCAGTCCTTTTTGGAAACAAAAAGAAACTACCAACCTGATGAAACTATTAATTATAGAAACAGTTTCATTTTTAAAGCAGCCATAATTCATGGCATGTCTTTGGAATAATCTTTAACAGACAGACTCGCTGTATGCCTGCACTGTGTTAACTTCCTAACTTACATGGCTGAAATGTTCACAACTTTAAAGTCAGCAATTGCTACTAAGTTATTTTTTTAGACAGTGTTTCCTCCCCAACAAGTTAAAAATAATTTTATCTCCATTCACTTTAAAATTTTAATAGTAAGAGCAAAGGGAATGTACTTGTGATTAACTTCTGCACAATTAATCTGTATTTAATGTGCAGAAAAATGCAACCTTAATTCACAGAGCTGAAAAGATTTTGGACCATCTGTCCATAGTTCAGGTTGCCAAGCTGTTGTTTACTCCTATACAAGTAAAAGACATTAGCCCCCAAGAGCAGTCCTGAATCCAACTGACTGCTTGCACCTCCAAAGGAATAATCTGTTCTCTATCAATTCAGAAATACTGCCTGGACACAGGAAATCTTTTGCAGAAAGTAAATCTACACCTGAGCTGGTCCACTTTCATTCAACTCCACTGCATTCAACAGAAGAAAATACAAGTTGCACAGGTTTTTCCAAGTCATCCAGTTCCCTAATCTTCCACTTTTTGCAAATGAGGCACTTCCAAAGCAAACTGAAACACATGAACTCATGATGCACAATATACCAGTCAAAAGGTGTATTGATTTGAGACAGGATACAATACTCACACTGTCACAGTATCTCACACTGGCCTTCACTGCCTCCTGCGCTGCCTCCCCCTCAACTACGGGATGGTTCTACCTTCCACCCCCCCCTGCTGCAGCAGTGCAGCTGCTGGGACAAACTCAGCTCTCTCCACCAAAATGCTGGTGCCAAATGGAGCAATGGTTTGGAAAGGGCCAGCAGATCTCTAAAGGGAACTCACTGTGGGTAAGGGTTATGCCAGAGTAGAAAGTCCTGTACTCAGGAGGGTGGGCTACGGATTAGCAGGCCAAATGCCCACCAATATCAACTCACACAGACTCCAGGCCATGGTGAATGTTTCCAAGGATAAGACTATCTTTCTTAGGACAATTTCCTATGGGGAAAGGATGACAAGCAAAGAACAAAAGGGTCTGTGACTGAGAGCTGTGCCCCTAAACCTCACCACTCCTCATAAAAAGGTTTAGAGTGCTGCAAAGTATAATTTTACTTTTGGTACTGTAATTTGGAAAGATTTAAACATCCATAATTCCATCCTTAATTACTACAGACTGGAGCTGGTACACTTTGTCTTTATTCTCCTCAAAGAGATAAATGAGTTGTAGGTTTGTAACCTGACAAAGATTGGAATCAAGTGTCTGTAAAACAGCTAACATTAAAAACTCAAAAAATTCTGACTTGCTTCCATCCTCAAACTCATCAATATCACAGGGTCTACAGTAAAGCCAGTTACTGGGACACAACTGCCAAGCAAACAAAAACCCAACACCTCAAAAATCCCAAAACACAAACCAGATCCCTTCTCCCCACAAAACAGCCAAAACCAACAACGATTTGAAAATCTAACAATAAGTTAGTGCATTGATGATGCACAGACAAAGGTCCCCTTTGTTATTAGTCCCAGAAGGGCAGACAAAAGGACCTCGCTATTTTATGATCTGGAAAGCACCACTGTGTAGCTTCAGGTATGCTGACAATGAAAGAGTGATGTTTGTTTATTTGCTTTTTAATACCATACCCCACACCTTATTCGACCACTCTTAAAATGCAGCTTTTAAGTGCAACACCTTGTAGATTTACAGAACTTCTAAAAAAAGTCAACCTGCAACTTCCTCGTGCCACAGTTCTAGACTGTAACTTCCATCACAAAAGGATCTTATGACAGATCTTTGATTAAAGCCCCTGGAACCAATATCATAAAATGCACAGCATCCAACACTACAAAAGGCCTACCTTCCCAAAAATAAATTTCAAACAAGATACAGATTCTAAACCCAGATTCTTGTAAACCAGTGGTTAAACATTCGTATCCTGCAACATCTGAATATGTTGCAATGTTGACAACAAAGTCTGGCCAAGAAAAAGCATTTGTGGAACTTACTTAATTTTTAATGTTTTTCACTAAAGCAGCAAAATCACCTGATAAAAATTCATATTAATTTAAAAATCAAATTACACTACAGCAAGACACCACAAACATCTAATGCTAACAAAATCAGAATTATAGCATTTAATTCCATAGCTGCACAGAGAGACAAAAAATCCAAACTCAGAAATCACAATACAAGGAATCACTCAACAAATCCTCTGACTCCAAAGTGACAGGGCACAAATATGAATTCTATTTTGCTTCTATGAATGGAACTCCTGTGGTTATCCTAAAATGGAGAATCTACCACATTATTTGTAACAAAGATATTTAGCTGCATCCTCTCAGTAGCAACAGCATTAAATCGTATGTTCAATAAACAGGCCAAAGAAGAGTCCACTGACTGCAATATATACAACACACATTGATCCAGAGGAAAAAACTGAGGACAGAACAGAAGTGTTACAATGTACCTTGAACGCTGAAGACTTCGTGGAGAGGCAGGTTCATGACCTGCCTGCTTGTCAGCTATTACTGGCTGCTGAGGTGCTGCCTGGGAAGCTGGTCCTTGTTTAACACCTGGAGTAGCAACCTGCAAAGTTCAAAACTTCATTAGATTTCCTCCACAGTAAAGAGCAAGCGTTAAGAACCAGAGAAAACCAGGGAAATTAAAAATTACAACACTGGTGGGGCTTTTTATTATACAAGGTCTTTTGTTGATAGAATTTTTATTCTCTTCATGAGGTGGGTTTTTTTTGAAATCATCTCTAGTTCCACAGCTGTGATAGAGAGCTTTTTTCCTAAAACAGAAAGAGTACTTAACAGACATAACGGAAGCAAATTTACATCATCTGACCTGTCAAAATACTGCAAGTTTATTAGGTAAAATAGTTCAACTCAAAATCGCTTCTGACCATATCTTCCAGCTGAGAACCAAGTTCATTTTCAACTTTGGAAGAGGTGTCCATTATCCGAATAAAAATTTTCACTTAAAAATTTAAGAGTTTCCTACTTGAAAATACATTACACAGTGCCAAGAGCAGAATTACATCACAACCACATTATAACATCTCTACCAGAAATGGAAAAGAAAATCGAAAGCATATTTATCAGTCTGCTACTCCCCCGTTAACTGTTCTGTCAGTTCTCTACTCATGAATGACTAAAAAAATAGTCACCAGTAGCTTCTTGCTTCTCCTTTGTAGAGCACATTCAGTACAAGAGACTGAGACACCAGCAGTGAGATACAGACTTTTCGTCTGTGAATTTCTGAACTATAGCTGGATGAAAAGTTTGGGGATACACTAATGTCTAAGTTACAGTAAATGACATTCAAGATACTTGTTTTTGCCCAATGCTTTTCATATCTCAGTCAATTTAAAGTACGTACAAGAGAGGATCAGATTCAAAATTTATCCCCCACTCTGCAAAACCAAGCTAACAATTTTGAGAGTGAGGGAGCAAAGAAAAAAATGGGTTCCAGGGCTCCATGAAGACAAAAAACAAATCATGCAGCCTGTCTGGCATCTGCTGACATCAAGTTAGTGTAGATCGCTAACTACTGCTCACCTGAACCTCCAGAAATTCTCTGTTTCAGAAACAGACTCCTGTGAAACACACCATGGCAAGCCAGACAGTATCTGCTGAGGTAAACTTAAGACTTAACTTGATTTATTTAAGTACACTTGGAATCTTAATGTAAATTCAAACCTACTTATATGTCTGTGAGGAAAAGTCACCTTTTAAAATTATCATCAGAGTGAAAGTGTGTTCCTTCTGGTTTTTAGATTAATAGACATATATTAAAAAAAAGTCTGAATAGTACAGGAAAAGGTCACGGTTCTAGAAAGATACAGCAAGATCAGTGTAAGATTACTCTGTTGAAACCAACACAACTGTATAGTTGAGGGGGGTGAAACAGTAGCAGTTCCTAAACTGATTTATGAAAACAGACTACCCAAGTACCTTTATGAAATGTATGACATGAAGAGCTAAATAAATTTAAAAAAAATACCACAAGCAATATTCTGAGTTTGACAGGTCTGTGTAATGTGCTTTACACAGTTATTATGCAGAAATTCAGAGCAGTTTCTAATCACACAATACAGGCCCAGCTAAAAAGCAAAATGTGACACCCAGGATCCTGAGTCTGTGGCACTCAAGCTGCCGTGTGCACACAACACACCTCCATCCAGACACACGAGCTTGAGCTTAAAAGCAGCACTGACGTGTTCAAGCAGCCCTAAGCAACAGAGCCAGCCCAAGTATCTGTGCATCTGGCACTGGGCTCTGCTTGCACAGTGCCAGTCCAACCTTGTCTGCCCTAAGCCCGTGGGCCTGTGCTCTGAAACCAAGTGTGTCCTGGCAGAGCACCACATCTTGATTAGGCATAATTTACTCAAACTCTTAGAACAGGATAAGCTAGCCTGCCTGACATATCTGAAGGACTACTAAAACAGACATGCTCACATCACACTGGAGCTATCACCACCTAAGTTCTCATCTCAATCCCATCTCATGGAACTGAATTACACAAATACAAGAACTATCAAGACAGTTCTTTCCCTAGTAAGCTGGAAAAGTATGTGCTACTGAACCAAAATTTATTACTTCTGGGACTAACACACAAACAATTCATGTTAATACTTCAACAGCTCTGTTAGCAGCAGATTTGAGGAATATAAAACTGAAAAAAAGATCCTGCTGTCAAGCATTATCACTAATTCTATTTAGCTATCTGTGAAGCTACTTGAGGTAATGAGAAAATTGAAAGCTTTTATGGTTATGATATCTCAGGATAGTAAGAGTTATAACTTCTTTGCAGAAGGATGAAAATAAAAACTTGCCAATGTCTATAATAACGAACAACAGTCCATCAGGATTAACAGCGTTCTGCATCAAAAACATTACAGCTTAGAATGAGTAACTCGGAAATTTACTGCACTTACCACTTTGATTGCAAACACATTATACCTGCTTCAAAAATAAACCAGATGTGCAATCTCACCTCACTGAAGTGCAATCTTAACAAAAAGGTGGATTACAATATAATAATTTCAAAATGTGCCACTGTATGTCAAAATACAGCTATCGCCACTTTCAGAACTTCTATATATGTATCAATAAAATACAGAATACCCTATTTTAAAAATACCAGAAGTGAAACCCTGCATGCCAAGTCACTTAACTACAGGCAATCACAGCTCTTGCATGAAAGTGGAGATTCTCATATCAAAACAAAAAATAACCAACACTATGTTGTTGTTTTGAGCAGTGGTAGCCTTGCTGCAGTTACAACTCGTATCAGCTCTTCTCAAACCCGCATTTAGCATTTAAGTTTTCTGCTTCTACTGAAAACCTGAGGGAAGGCTTGTGTGTCCAAAAGCATATTCAATTATATAGTTGGTCTACCAAGACAGATTGGCCCTACTTAGAACACTTGGCTTGCCTTCACTTTCTCTTAAAGGTGCAGTTTCCTATCACTCCACCTACTTCACAGGTACAATGCTGGCCTCTATACCGGGGAAAAGGCAGCAGGTTCAAGATTGCATGCACAGTTCTAGGAAAACACCTGTAGCAGGATGGTAAATACTAAAGAATCTAAATTCAAAAAACAAGAATAAATTGAGGGGAGTGGGGGGTGGAAGGGGCTGTCCTTCCTACAAATTTTCTTTCAGAACACACTGTAAATAAAGATCTCAAAGGATAACACTTTTACCATGTTTACAGTGTAGCTGATAATCAAACTTCATTTATACACAGATCCAGATCTCTGCGTTGTAGAGACCAGAATAGATCAATTTCCAGTTAGTGACAGTAAATAACTTAAGAAGATCCTTCTTCATATCTCAGGATTTGAAAGTGCCAAATATCTTGAGACTGCTATTTGATAATTTCATTACTTATCACCTAGCTATGGGATGTGAAGACATAGACTAAGGATGTAATCCAAGGGCAGAAACAAAGACAACAACCAGCATTAGTACACACAAAGCTTTAACAATTCATTGTATCATTGCCAAACACAAGAAACTGGGAGAATCACTTGGTTTTCTTTGTACCCATGAAAAAAAATCAAATGTAAGGAAATGAGGCATTTTGACTAAAATGAGGAATGCAATGTGTTCTCCTGAAGATAAAAGTACTCCTCAAAGGCCTTCAAGACATGAGAGGTTCTCTTGTGAGCAGAAAATTAAAAAAAAGACACATTAGCTAAGCAGAGGTTGTGGTAGGGAACAGGGATTTTAGGCAGGGGAGGAGGAGTGTCTCACCCTAAAGTCTAGAGTCATGCTTCTTAGGAAGAACCTTAGGAGCTATTTTATGTTAACTTCAATTAATGTTTCCCAGTCGCTGATCCAATTAAAGAATTTTGAATGAATGGGGATGAGGGGGCAGGAAGAGAAAGGGACATCATGTTATTGACCTGTAAACACCTAGAACATTTCTAAACAAAACTTGGGACTACATCAAATCAACTTCCACAAGAATTTCTCTCCCATTCTAAAAATCTTTTATTGGCTAAAGTATAGAAAATTTTATCAGCTGGTGCCTTTGAATTATGTTTTTTGGGTTTTGTATGGATTTTGTTAAAATACTGATGCCTTGATAGTATCTGCAGACAGCATCTGAAGCCAGCACAAAAATTTCTTCTAGAAAAGAAAAGTGTACTAGAATTTCATGCTGGAGTTGCACTGTCAAAATACAGTCAAGTAGTCGCTTCCAGTTGTTTCTGTTTCTTTTGGGAAAGACAACATACAAATTTTATCATCCTATATAAAACTGCTAGCATATGGATATGTAGGAGCAACGCTTAATATTATGTACAATAATTTCTTACTACCACATGGCATAAACGAAAAGGATCTCACCTTCTGCTGGGATGATACTGGTGGCGTAGTCATCAAAGGTTTAAGTGGAACAGTGTTAGTCTGTGGCGTGCTTATCCTGGGAGATACGTATGATCTTGGTGATGAGGCATCAGATGTTAAAGACATTGGAGACTGATTAGATGGCTGGGCTGTAAAGGAAGGAAATTCTTTTAAATAAAACCATATCCTATCTTATATGTGAATTAGATTTTCTTCCGGTACTTTGGAGTATGCTGTATTAGGTAACATACAAACATGTTCATCACCTTGACATGGCTGCAGGGTGAACAACTGGAACAAATGTTCAACAACAATCCTAGCTAAAGAATTGTTTTCCCCAAACTCCACTTCTAAAACTTCAGGGAAGGGAGAAAGAGAAGAAACTATCAGGCAATGCTTTTTACACATGCAGAGACTAAATTATTTGCGACTCCTATTTTAGACCGGTCAACTTAATTTAACTGAAAGAATCCATAAACAGTTTATCTAGAAACCTATTTACCCATTCTAGGCATCCACCAACAGTTCCCCAGCCATGGTTAAAAATTAGCATTAGTAATACTGATTACCTACTCAATAAGATGACTGCATTTAGTTTAAGTTTCTAGCTTTACTAAGTTACGAGGAGAACATATTGAAGGTATCTGAAAGAATATCTTGCCTGGAAGCCAAAAAAAATTTCCCACCAGACAGAACAAACTTTCTTTTAAGAATTTAAGGCCTCCTCCAAGAGTCACAGTTGCACAGTACTACAAGAAGGGTGTTCAAAGAGTTGTGTTTTATACTGAACATCAAGTAACATCTAATTAATGTCCAAAATAAATTGAGAGGGCCTTGCACAGGTTTCACATTACTCATATAGAGTTAGTTAACATACAAAGAAAATCCCAAAAGGCAAGACAGGGAAGCAGATTTACTTAGTTGTGTGCTTCCCTGCTCCCCAGGTAATAATTTTTTAACCTATCTTTGGAAAAAGAAGTCATTCAATATCCTCCAGACACAGTGGCCAAAGATACAGCAACACACAGCTTCTACAAACTTAAATTGTATCAGCCTTTTTAAAATGCCATGTAACAATTTTATGTAAGTGAAAAGAAGACTGAATACCTTGCGTAGACAGTTGTGCAGCTTGAGAAATTAGGGAGGTGATATTGAAAGCAGATGGTCCAGCAGTAAGAATTTTATGGAGTATAGACTGCAGAGAGGCTTGTGTCACAGCTGCTGTTAGAACTGAAAACAAACGTTCTGTTTTACTGACAATTCTAGAACATCACTTTAAACTGTTCAAACTGGCTCATTATATTTAAACCACATTTTCTTTCAGATTTTGTTCCTATATTCACAACGACCAAAGATCTATCCGATCTATTTTTCAATGACTTGAACTCAAGATGACTTGGAATGTCAAACAAGTCCTTTATTTAGTAGTTTTATCTTTAAGACATGCACGTAAAAAAAATTCTTTTAAAAGTAACTTTGATTCTTCGGCTTGACCCTGTGGATCAATAATAATTCTTGTAAACACCAAGAGAACATTTGTTCAATTTACTACTGTAGTAAGCATAATGTGTGGGGGATTTTTTTACACTAAAATAATTTTTAAAAAAGCAAAAAGCAGTATCACTTTAACCCAGTAAAAGAGATGGGGGCAGACTTTCTCTTCAAGGGGAAAAGAAGTATCTTTCCAGTTAAAAATCTGTGTTTCTTCTTAAAAGCAAAACAAAAAACCTGTATCTGTTCTGGGTTTAGCTGTCCCATGTCATTCCTCCCAGTAAAAATCACTTTTAACCATTTTAAAACTGCACTACACAGGAAGATCATCTTATAGGATGAGCCACTGAGACTCTGAACTAACCATGAGCTTCTGAACTAATCTTTCCAAAAAGATCTACAGGCTCTGTGGGATACTTCCTGAACATACAATCCACCCAAGCACAAACCTGAAAAAACTGACTCACCAGCACAAGCACAGAATAACTCTGAGTCATGTGCACAGTAAGGGCAGCCCTGCCGTGCAAGGTGAAGTCACTCTGCCCACATGGACCCAACCAGGCCCTCATCCCACCAGAACAGTTCTAAACACTCTTGTTCCAAGACAGACACAGCTGCTGCTGAGATATGGCAAGACAAAATGACTAGAAATTTCACTTGGCAGCTCTCTAATAAAATACATTTGGAGTCTTGACTGGATCTTTCATTTTTCAACCACGGTAACTCCTACTTTTTTTAGACATTTTTTTAGTGCACTAGAATTTTAAAAGTTTCTCCCTGCACAGGAAAAAAATCAAAACAGTAATCCACTCACCTATTAGTACTGAATGAAGCCAGAACATTTGCTAATTAAAAGGCAGCAACTGAGAGCTTTTTCTTATAAATAACTGTAATGTACAGAATATTTTGTACATATTTTGACTGTCATGGTTTGCACTTTTAGAAAGTTACTTAACTCTGGGCACTACATGTAAATGTTTTGCTTCCAATTACAAACGGTGATCTATGCACAAGTTCAAAGAAGCAAACAAAAAAATCCCACACCACTTTCTTCATCAGTAACCTGCCACACGCAGACACCACATCAGATAAAATTGCATTCTAATTGCATCAACCCTACCTCTTCTTGCAGCAAAAGGCATTATAGTTAAGTGATAAACTGTCTTCTAATAAACTAGGCCAATGTGACAAAAATCTAAGGGATACACTGATTACACATACAAAATTTAACTTGCTAGCACAGTTGCTGATATGCTACTTTTATTCAGAGGCTAACTTGTTATGCTAAAGAAAAAAGTTGTTAGGCAACAAGATTTAAGAATCCCTAGAAGTTTCAGTATTTGTAAACACACATTAATAGAACAGCAGTGCAAACTACAGAAAACAAAGAACAGCACACGAAACAAAAGAACAAAGAGCTTTAACGAACTTTTGTGCGGCAGACGAATGCTGACACAGCGATTAAGTCACCCATCTCAATTAGACTGCTCATGTACATCAACATTTATTAATCTGAAAACCTGGAGGGTTAAAAAAGTCTAACAAAACCAATCCCCACTTTACCTAGGGATTCATTTATGCACTTTTCAATTAAAATAAGGCTTTCATTTACTAGAGCTTGGCATCCAATAATATACTAACATGTGTGAGAGATTACATCAACTTTAAAGAATCCTTACCTTCATTGATTTTGGATATATCTACGCTAGAATTATTAAGCTGCAAGGTTGCTTGCAGAGCAGGCAGCAGCTGTCGAAGGAGATTTGGGTCCTGAAGTAATGGAGGAATTGGTGATTGTGGGACAGGTGAAACAGGAACTGTAGGAGCAGATGAAGCAGGCGCAGAAGTTGGATTCAGTCCAGAAGCAGAAGATGTAGAAGGAGTTGTGCAAGAATGGGATACAGACTTGTCCACAGATGCAGACTCTGAACAGAAGATAGACAGTATTTTTCATTTTCCTCAATATAACCTGACAACTTCTCACTAATACAACATTCATATTAAATATAGAAGAGTAAATGCCTAACTATAGTTATAAGAAAAACACCCACATCATTATTAAAAGAAGATATTTGATATCTAGTGCAATTTATGCTACTGGACCTAATATTTATTAGGAATGCACACACACAACTTTTCCACTTCAACATACTGGACAGAAAGCTGCCAATATTAAAAACGGGACATTTTTCCCCTAGCTTTTAGGACGAAGGCAGGCCAAAAATTCCTTGGCCATCTTTTTCTTTTACTGTGCATTTACTCATATTCTACATTTTCACTTATGATTTCAATCTTTCTTTGGAAAATATACTATGAACAAAAACCTTATAGCCCATGGACTTCACATATAAGCTACTATGTCAAGTTTGAGGGAGGGTATAAATCATGCTTCATTTATTAAGAGACCCGACTACAAGAAGTCGCAAAATAAAGACTAGGTCTCGTACAAAATCCAGCTACACTGCTGAGGATTTAGACAGGAAAATGAGCTGTACTGGAAATGTAAAAAAATGTGCTGTTAACATCCCCACAGCAGAGTGGAAAAATATCTAAAAATGCATCTTCCCATAATTAATTTTTAACTTGTCAGCTTCTCGTGAAGCATCAAGACCTATATCCTTTATTTTATTAATATCATTTTAGCAAATATCACCACTTATTATCCACAGAAATAGGTAGTACTTAAATTCAATTATACTGTACAGCAATTGGTTCTGATTGAGTAATTCCATTAATTTTGAATTTGACTTCCAGTTAACATAAGAGTTGCTCCTCCATTCCAGTACTGTGAGAAATTTCTTCAATTAAAGTATTTCAACTTACTATAGGTGTACCATCAGTGATTTCAAATATCCCTCCTTTAAGAAGCCTGGTCCACTGTATTTCAATCTTAGCTCCCCCTTCTCTCATCCTCATTAAACCCTCAGAGATGTCTGCCCCCAAAGTCAGTCAAGACTAATGGTTCTATAGCACCAAACAAGCTGGATGCTGAGAGTAAAGCTGTGGATCCAACATCTCACCCAGGACGTTCTCCCATAATACTGAAGAGTTGGATTTTAAACCCACCTCAAATGGGCAGAGAAAGTCAACTTGGATATTCCACATTTCAGGTAAAAATCCAAATGAAAACTAAAATAACTGGCTGGGAAATTCTTTTACTTTAAAGGCATGCTTGTTTGTTTTCCTCTGAAGATACGGTCAAGGTAAGAAGATGCTGACTTTACTAATAAAGAAGTCAGAAAATCTTGTTTTGTTTTACTACCTAAGAATAAAGTGTTACAAAATTTCTAACAGCTTTAGTTTTCCCAATAACCTTAACTGAAACTTTTAAAACTAATCTGGAGAAGAACCCTAAAAAAATAAACATAAAATATTATAGAAGTGAGTATCAATATGTAAATCCAATGAGACTAGAAATCTCAGTGAAAAGAAAGGGGATTTCTGCTTCCATGCAGTCACGGTATAAATAGTTTACAAAGGTCACAAATACTCCAGAAAACTTTTTCCAGAGAAGTAACTGAGAAATCTGAACCAGAAAAAAGCCACTGAAGAATCCAAATTTGAGAGCTCGCAAGGATGCAACAACCAGAGCACAAACACCCATTTTGAAGCTTCAGGTAAACTTCTGGAAAAGATGTGGCCTTATCTAATTACAGGCTCCTCAGGGCAAGGGGTTGGTTCATGTATCTGTTGAGAGCACCTGGTCATTTGGCCAAGAGCTTTCTTAAGAATAACTTACAAAGAGACAAAAGGGGTTACAAGGACTGAAGATGGGGAGGGAACAGTTACAAAATTTCTGCGTGGTTTTCAGTAACACATGAACTAGGACAGCTGATCAGGTATTAGCCCCCATTAAAACAGTAAGTCATTAGTAAAAGTCTCTGTTAAAAGCTATTGCATATAAAATCTTAGTGTTCAAAGTAAATGTTAAGACAACTGCAGGTCAAGACACATCTAACAAACATGAATCTTATCATACTAAACACAAACACGTGGAATTTAAATTGAACTTGGATCCACCATAGTCCAAATAAGGACAGGATGCACTGGCAAACAAAAGCAAGAGAAATAAGCACAATGGGCCACGTTAGTACTTATATACACACAAGCCTCCTACTCTACAGTTTTAAGAACCTTACAAAAACAACCAAATAAAAAAACCCTGAACAACAAAATATCCTCATTTCAAAACAAACAAACAAACAAATACTGAGCAACTGCCAGCACTAATTTCAAAAGGTATTTAATGTAGTTAGGCTTGTCTTCACAGTTAAATATTGAGTTATTTTAAGTAAAGAAGCAACTCAGTACTATGTTATTAATTTACATAAGCAATACCTGACCCTCAAACCACACCAATGCCAAACAGCTGGAAGTGTTTTTCACCCACCCTGCAGCTCTGAACAGAAAATACAATAAATCAACGGCAAACTCAAGCTAACAATGCAGTGAAGACAAACCTTAAGCCCAGTTCTGGGTATTCACTCATTTCTTGAATAACAGAACTCAAAACATGTCACTCAAAATGACTGAATTCCATGAGGTCTGTAAAAGTACTTTAGCTTGGGTGAGTTTCTATGCTACAAAAATCCACAATGAACTACCTCAACTTAACACAATCCAGTTATTTCTTTTAGACAATATGGAGACACTATTCCATACCTGTATTATTGTAGGTATTTTAAGTATGTGTTAAAATATACCTGTGAAAGGTATTTTTTGTACAATCACCCACATCAAATACCTAAAGATGCAAAACAAGAACGGTGTTTAACATTCCAATCTTCTGAGATGCTTTACAACACAAAACCAACAGCCTAAATGGTATGAAAAAATACATCTCTATGATCATGACTATCTACATGTATATCACATAACTCTGTTATTTAACATTATAGAGGATGCAGAGTACAATAACTGTCCAAAGCATCACTACACTACATAAATTAAGTCATTTCAGTTATTCATAGTAAAAATAAAACATATAAACTTGTTTCTGCCAAAAAAACCCTGTAAAAGATATTTGTGAAAATACACATATTTCTTGTTTCTATTAAGCATCTGTCCTGGTTCCAGTCAGGACAGAGTTAATTTCTGTAGTGGCCAGGAGGGGCAGCTATCCTATATCACCTCACCATTGCTTGGGGGAAGGGGGTCTTTTTGCAGTCAGGGCACTGTGGCAGTGGTTCAAGTATTACAGCTTCCCATGTGGTGAGCTTTTTTTTTCGTGTGAAGCATTCACCTCTCTTTTACACCCTTTTATTAATATTGTTGCTGTTACTGTTTCTTATTTCATTGTTGTTTCCAGTAAGCTGCTCTTATCTCAACCTCTACCTTTTGTACCTCCAATTCTCCTCCCCAGCCTGCCACAGGGGAGGGAGCAGCAATGGAGTGTTGCAGGGGGAACACTAAACTGGGGAACATCATTCCTAAAACTCAACAGCCTTATTTGGTATCCAACATGGGGTACAAAGGGTTGAGATAACAGATATGACCAGAGCAGTTGGAAACAAATTTGATCTGAGCATTTGTTGTATTAGATACAGAGACATCGGTCACAGTGTTGCTCGGTCTGTTCACGTGGTTGTGGTACCTAACCCTGTACATATTCTCATACAGGCAGTGTGCCCATCACAGTGCTCCTCTTCAGAGCAGGGAGAGGGATTGGGATTGCTTTGTTACTGTACTGTGGGGTATCAGTTTACTATGTGATAAAATCAAGGGCAATGAGGGTCATGTGGGATGTGCATTGAGTGCTACTCTGCTGCCCTTACCTCAGACACTACCTTTGTGAGCACATTAATAATCATACAGTCTGTGCAGGGAACAGGGGAGAATGATCTTCCCCAGCTTTTCACCCCCTTTTCCTCTTTCAGGCCTGTTACAACAGCTTTTGTGAATTCAGAACTTCCTCTGGATGTTAAGGAAAGCATGGTCTTATTGCTATGTCTGCTATGTCTCCTCAATATGGTTTACATCATGTTTAGAGTCAGGAGAGATATTTATAGGAAGGCCATTCAGAGATCTGCCCTGAGGGTGGATAGTCAAGAATGGCACGGAAGGTGGGAGAAAATGGGCCAGTTTTTGGGGAAATTCTCTGTTCCAATGGTTTGAAAGTTCACCCCTGAACAACTACAGGAGCCTGCTGAACTGAACTGAATACTTGCAAGGAGAATGCCGTGCCAACTCCAGAGCAGCACCTTGCTGTGGTGAGCTGGGCCACAGCTATTCTTTGCCAGACACATTTCCATAGTAGACAGCACCCTTAGGAGGAAAGTAGACCAATGGGAACCGTGGCCACTCAAACTGCAGCTGAACATGAGGAACAACCCATGCTTGGCAACAATCACCCCTGTACAGAAGAAGAAATCCAAGACCAAATCAGTTTGCTTAGTGAGGGATGAAGAGGAAGCACAGTCCTTGAACAGGAGGAAGAGAAAGAGCCAGAAATAATCACCCAATCCCTATCCCCAGGTGAGCTGTGAGCTATGCAAAAAGACTTCAGCCACCAGTTGGGTGAGCCCCTGCTGACTGCCAATGCTGGGCTGCATGTTAAAAGGGAAAGCCCTTTCCACACATCAGGCCCCTGATGCTACACGGAGTAAGTGGGTTGGGCTGATCACACAGTGAGCTCGAACTGGAAATCCCAGTCACTCAGGGATCTTGGAGATCATCACAAACTGGCCTGAAGACAAAAATTTCAGACTATCATCAGAAGAGAAGGGGGAAAAGGTGACACATGCTGAGGAGGCCCCACCATATAATCAGCTACCTGAAAATGAAAAGCGACACGCTCTCTTTACTGACGGTTCCTGCTGTACCACAGGGATCCACTGAAAAAGGACAGTTGCCCTATGGAGTCCTACACAACGAGTCGCAGAAGCTTTTGGTGAACAAGGTGGATTAATTCCCACTGCAGAGCTGAAAGCATCCAGCTGGCTTTAGATATTGCTGAACAATAGGGACGGCCAGCATTCTACCTCTACATTGACTTGTGGATGGCAGCAAATGCTCTTTGGGGTGGCTGGACCAATGGAAAAAGACCAACTGGCAGTGCAGAGGTAAATGCACTGGGCTGCCGAATTGTGCCAAGACATTGCTGCCCAGGGAGAGAAGGTGGCTGTAAAAGTACATCACGGTGTTGAGTGGGGATATCATATCCCCTATCACACACCAGCCTCTGGAAAAGCTGAACAGTACAACAGACTGTTAAAAACACTTTGAAAGCAATGGATGGTGGAACCTTCCTAGAGTGGGACTGACATTTAGTCACAGCCACCTGGTTAGTTATCACTAGAAACTCCACCAATCAAGCTGGCCCTGCCCAGTCAGAACCTATATATGCTGTAGAAGGGGGTAAAGTCTCCGTGGTGCACAGGAGGAATGTGCTAGGGAAGACAGTTTGAATTAGTCCTGCCCCAAGCAAAGGCAAACCCATCCATGGGATCGTTTTTGCTCAAGGACCTGGGTGCACTTGATAGGTAATGCAGAGGCACAGGGAAACACGATGTGTACCTCAACGGGATTTGATTTTTGGGTGGGAATAGTCTGTAATGTTGAATTGTATAATACTGGTTGCTGAATGACATTGCCACTAATGCTATAACTTCTTCCAGTCATGGTACCGTGGCAGCGGTTCAGGTATTGTGGGTTCACATGGGGTGAGCTTTTTTTCATGTGGCATTGTTTGCCTCTCTTGCACACCCTTTTATTAATATTGTTGCTGTTACTGTTCATTTCTTAGTTCATTGCTGTTTCCAGTAAATTCTTATCTCAACCTGTAATCTTTACCTTTTCTTCTCTACAACAAGAAACTCCTTTGTGATGGAGACAAACATGCTAAAAATACAGACTACTGACTCTTTGCGTATAATCATGAAGTTTTTTACAGTGATTTAAACCAATCTATTTTATTCCATGGTTCCAGACTGGACGCTTCATTTCACATAACTAAATCCTAGAAATACTGCCAATAAAACAAAGCTGCTAAATATTTTCACATCCATTTTTGTATAATATAACTACAAAGGTTAAAAATTGATTTAATTTATGATGCTATACAGAGCTTGTAAGTTTTGCTTTTTGAAGGTAACATAACTGGTCAAAACTTTTCAAGATGAAATGTCTGCCTGACAAAAATCCTCAGGTTATCACTCACTGGAGCGTGCACATTTCCCTGTTTTTCCACAAATAGAAGTAAAAACTCTTCACTCCCTCTCTTTCCTTTGTAATTTCCCTTTTCTGATCTGCTTTGAGAGACTGTTTCATTGTACATTTTGCCACACAGTTAAGTTTACTTTCCAACATCTAAACACCATTTTCTAGTTTCTAAAACATTTATTAGGATTTTTAAAAAATGCTTACTAATTATACAGTCCTGTAGTTCTTAAGTGCACTTGAAGCATCATGAAACACAGTCAAGATGAACAGAGCACGCTAAGAAAAGTTACGTAGCTTCATAAATCTAAGTCCTGTAGTTTTACAACTCCAATACACTGGTCACTACACCTGTGTCAACATCAAGTCACATTCATTAACAAGTTATCTACCCTATTATTGCAAAATAAGGATTTGGATTACATGGCAATCATTCATAAACCCAGTCTGAATCATTACGCATCAATCAGACTAATCTTGAACCTACAACAGGAATTTTAACAACAGAAATTTAGTCTGTGTCTTAGAAAAAAAAATTTTGTAAATAAATGACTATGCTGCAAGGCCTGCAAAAGTCTTAGACCATGACTGGAGAATGAACAGGGCAAGTCTGCAGCCTCTTCGTTGTCAACACCAACTTCTATAAAAATGCCATGCAAATAATTCTTCAACTTCACCTAAAATTTCAGCTATTATCATTAAAATCCCCAGGAAAAGTTTTGAAATATTAAAAAAATGAAGTAAAAACCAAAAGTAGAACATAGCCTGCTCTGATCTTTCGAAGTATTAAAATCTTCATTAATTAAAATTTATTTTATCTCTTCCTCTGAATAACAACAAAAAAATCAGATTATTTTTTAAATTTTTTGTGATTTTAAAAATAAGACTTTGTACAAATTTTTCCATCATAAGCTACACACGTTAAAGTTTTAATGTCTGGAGCTTTTAAGAAAACTTCTAAAAAAATCTATTCACTTGGTTGAAACAATGTGAAAATACAGTATGCTTTCTGACAGCCATGCAAACAAGTTTATTAGATGCAGTCTACACACAGAACTATATTATAGAACAAAACAAATTTCTGGGCCATCGACTTTAATCACAGGGGAAAAAATGAGCAGGAAATAAAGCCATCCAAAACAAAAAGGAGGAAAGAAAGTAATCGGATGGCAAAAAGAAACACAACTAGATCTGGAGATTAAGGTAATGTGAAGAACTATTCATTGGTTTAACATTAAAATGGAGTCAGAAGAAACTTTTCTGTAATGAAAATAATTTTTTACGACCACAGTGATTATGGAAGAGCTTTGTATTCATAACCTGCAATCACATCTTTTGGACAAAAAGGACAGAATTCCAAGTCAGCAGTCAGTACTTCCTACGACAAGAACCTGTATAACACAGGTGCATCTTTTCTCCAAGTTTTGCAAAGAGGTATCTGAAGCAGAAATACCATGTCAAGTCAGAATGGAAATATTGTGATTTTTCCAAGTAGTGGGAATTTTTAAATAACATGGCCAAGCAATCCTTTCAGTAAAAAATAAAAGATCATTTTCAGCAGTTGGGCCACAATGTTCTTCAGTTACAACCTAGACACCTCAGTTTCTCAGAGTTTGAGGAAGTACATAAAAACGCTGCTGCATCTTGCCATCACCAAGCTCCGCCTCTTATGACAAGAATCCTTGGTCCTAAGCAAAGAGCTGATCCACTAGTGACCAACATTCTGAAACACAATCCTAAGCCTACTATGTTTAATGCAGAGGGGTGAAAAACTAAGCATTCTGACTGTTCAGCTACTCTGTTTGCATGAAGTCCTGCACCTCTGCTGTGCCTCGGTCACCCTGTTCTGTCGGCTGGAGTCCTTCGAGTACCTGTCCCCAGCATTTGCTTACTCCCTTCTTGCCTACAGTGTGCTGAGTTCAGGAGGCATGTCAGTGCCACAGAGAACTGCGTGGGGAGAGAAGAATCAAAAAGTGGAAATGCATTTTTGAGGAGGAAGGGCCTTCCTTCACAGTGCTCTTTGTGACACCTATCACACTAGCACTCCCTACATGAGCTTTAAAATACTGCTATATGTGGCTTGCTCTTCTAATTTATTTCAATGACGTGGCAAATACTGTTGACTAGACAATTTGTAAATTATTAAAGTGACCCTTTGAGTGTTCCAATAGCTTTCACTAATGATGTAATTTTTATGCCATTTAAAACAAAACAAATGGATTCAAAGTCCTTTGGATTCAACTGTACAGTTTTACCCAACCACTCTATTGTGAGCTGGAGCTGTTCTCTTTGCACTGCTAGCAACGACCGTGCACGTGTGCTCTCTGTGGGAGGAAAACCACATTACTAAATTTTCAGAAATTCATGCCTTATTGCCCCATAAACCTCATCTCTGCTCCAATGATTAAACAACAGAACAGCTAACAGAACTGCTCCATTTTCTGCTGATGATTAAGAATCATAACACATTTTCTTTGCTGAAGTACCTGAAGTGTACAGTCCATCAACTAAGTTCTCTGAGCACTGACAGTCACATTTATCTGTTTTACATACTTCAGTTCTGATCTACTAAGGGCCTTAAGCCACAACAGAAATAAATAAATATTTAAAGGCAATGCATTCTGTAAACGCATTTGGCCAAATGAAATTATGGCAACAAGAGTAACTGCATTCTCAAATACATTCAAATGATCTAAAATACAAAAAATTCCCTCTTTTTCACATTCGAATTATACCAGTCTTAAAACCAAATTTTTGTATTTTACCTCTGCCACCGAAATAAATGTAACAGCAATGCTCAGCAAACAAGTAGAAGGTACTGGAAGAAACTTCCAACAGTCTCACACACGTAACTTTTTCTAACCACCACATGGATTGAGTAATACGCTTAATAATACACTTAAAACTGCAAAAGTCAGCCAAAGAAGATGCAACGATACCAGAAGCAATGTTAATAACTGACCGCTAAAGACTAGCAAGTGTTACAAGTAAGAAAACCACGGGGGTGAGAAAAGGATCAGAAGCATCAAGGTCAAAACCCACCCAGCATTGCACTGGCCAGCTTGCTCTCTTCTGTCATAAGTTTTAGAATATTGCTGCTCTAGAAACAGAAGTGCTGCCTGATGGGATTTGGAGTAAAGGTGTGAGAAGTAGTATCCTACAGACAGACACACTGTTAAGATATGGACAATACAACATTTCATTCAGTAACTGAATTAGAAATAGGAAAATGGGATGTGCCCTACAGATAAAGCAGCCAAAAAGTAGGAAAAGCAACCCCACACTTTACCTGCATAAAGCACTCACAGTGAGCACAAACAGAAGCAGCAGATTCTGACTGGAACATTCAAACCAAAGGGTAGAGGTCAAATAGTTCCCCAGGAACTCTCCACTACTGCCAGCCATTGAGGGCAGAGGACTACTGCTAACAGCTGAGCTATAGTTCAGCCAGGGATTTTATTCAATCTCCTTGTGGGACTACAACATACCCCTGCAGCAAAAGAGATTGAGCTGAAAAAAGCATTGTTTTTGGGTTTTGTGGTTTTTTGTTGTTCTGCTGTTCATAACTATTACTGCATTAAAAAATACACACACTGAAACCAGAACTATTAAAACAGTGGTACACATATGCTGGCATAAGGCTGCCAGCAACACATTGACAAGAAGCAAGAATTCATTTAAGCAAGGACTACTGCATATATTATTCAGTCATTTGGACCAAGCTGTTTTTATAGGCAAAAAAATACAGCTTTACCTCTTTTTAGAAAGACAGAGGGATGGTACAGTCAGTGAAGAGAAAAAGATCAAAGGCTGTTTGTTTGCTTTACTAGTGTAAAAATAAACCTCTCAAACTATTTTTCAGTTCTACAAAGACACTTTTATAAGACTGTTCGAACCAAGTGTCTCAGGACAATTATTTTCATTTAGTATAACAGCTACAAACAAATACCTTGTAAGACTGCAGGTTCACAGTCACCTCTGAGAGAATGAGTAACAGAAGTAAACCATCCAAAACACTGCTTCTTTCCTTCTTTTAAATTTAAATAAGCAAAATGCTACAGAAAATTTACTGGTTACATTTCCTTAAAAAGAAAGTCCAACACTCCCAAAACAAGAAAAAGCCAAGTCAACCGAATATACTCTCTGAATGATCTCTTATCATGACAGAACCTGCACTGAATTTTTCTGTTTCTGTAAGAGGTAAATTCAACCAACATGTAAAAACTCACGTTTTCTAGAACAAGAATTTCAAGCCTGACATTCACCTATTCTAATTCTTCAATTATTTACTAACTTTCTGTAATCCACCCTGTCTCAACAAGTACAATATTTGCTCACAATCAAGTGCCATGAAACACTTAGATCAATGAGGCATGAGTATTACACAGAATCTACCCATTTAACCCATACAGAATTAAAAAACCATCTACCTAGGAATAGAGAAGTTAAGTGAATTATTTAATATGGAACCATGCATGGTAACACAGATTCTAAAGTAAGATCTACAGTGTCAAGATTGCTCTGAGTGATCATTTTCACTCTTCATATCCAATTGTATGCTCTCAAATTAATGTTGTATGCAAGAAATATTAGAACACACTGACAACATTTGTAGCAGTTGTCACAATGGGAAGTTTCTTCAATTGCTGAAAGAGTCAGTTGCTCAGTTAATAAAGATGTACAGTAAAGCAGGGAAAGAATATCCAGTCTGAAGTCTGATCACACACCAAAAAGGAAGCAAGAATATGCCAGAACTGAGTCTTAATAAGGGTTTTCTTAAAGTGTATTTTAGATATAGATATAGAGTAGATACACTAAAGAAGAGAATGCTTGACATGGATGTTTTGCACTGTAATGTTTAGAAGTGCATCAAATTGTGATCAGAACATAGAGCTTTAATTGAAGTAGGTAACTACTGTACTCGAGATAAGAACCATGCATGAACTAGTACACCTTACTTCACACTTTACTGTGTTGACTAGAAAAAGGCTTGCTGAAAATAGTCTGTTCCTCTGTAGTTTACAGTCAGCATTTGTGACCCAAGTCATGCAAAAATTGCATGAAGTCTCAAGAAGCATTAAAAACATTTCTTTACATGCACAATTGTCTTACACTGCAGTATTTGTCAACATGTAGTATTGGCTAAATATTTTGGATGGTCAGGTACTCTTATCTCTGTGTAAAAGCTGGAATTCTTTAATAAAGAAAACTGGAAGGCCCTAAAACAGAATACAAGACCAGTGTCAGACCAGAGTCTGTTCTGGTCGTCTTTTTAAAACTACGCTATTTTTCTCTAATTAAACCAACGTGCAAATATGAACAGGGGAACGAGCCATCTTCCCAAAAAAAATACAGTGACATACTAATTATGCAATATTTTAAAGTAAAACCCACCATGATTATCAATAATTATTTTTTTCTCTCCCAAAGACCTCAAAATATCATTTTTGTATACAATACCACTCCGAAAAAACTCAACTATACCAAGCATCACACTATCACTAATGACACAAATCTCATTCTCACAATCTTCTTGAGCTCTTCTTTCCTCGTAATGAAGTAAATCTAACCAAAATACAGACTTTTAAAGGGTCACAGACAATGCACAGTGAAGTCCTGATCTTCACTTCTTGACTCAAACTGTTTATAATCGGTATTACACAGAAACACAAACTTTCAGCAGCTTTATAACTGAAGATCCAATATTTCACAAGATACAGATCAAAACAGAAGAATTGCTGTTACATGGAGAGAACTGTCTCACTTCCTCTAAGAATTGCACTTGTGTTGATTGAAAGATTTGACACTGGCATTCCAAACAGTAACAGCAGTTCATAAAACATAATGGTCCAAAATGACTTGCAAATAGTGTAACTACATCTATGTAAAGAAGTCAAATAAATGGCAAAGATCCAAAACAAGAGAGAAGACAAAAAATAAAATATGTCCTACTAAAATACATTTTTTCAAATTACAATTTGAAATGTTAATTTGCAGAACAAGCTAGTAAATAGCAAATACTGCAGTGTCAATTTTAAGTTGTAGAAGATACAGCAAACGTGGTTTAGGAGGAAATAAACTCATCAAACAGTAATCAGGTTCTAAGCACACACAATCAAACAGGAAAAATATCTTTCAATTCTAGAACTAGCATACTTTGAAGAAGCAATGTAAATGCAATACATCACCTTGAATACTAGAGGCAATTTCATCTGACATACCTTTTCTCTCTGTTTTCTGTGCAGGGATGGAAGATGTGGATGTAGACAGTTTTGATAAAGTAGATGCTCCATTAGCATCAAAGGATTTCTTTGGCTGGTGATCAGATTGTAGAGAAAATGGACTAGGAGGAACAGTGCTTGGGGTAGCAGTTGGATGAACCACTGGTTTGATGGGATGCTGTACTGGAGTAGAACTACTGTGAGTCTCTGCCCTTGGCAGTCTGTAGTCTCTGTCATTGTGCCTGCTTGTCTGGGATAAAATATTCTGTGGGAGCATACTGCTGGTGTCACTGGAATGCTTGTCTTCCACTTTTTTCAGGATTCCCCAAGTAACGTTGCAATAAGAAAAAAAGGAATAAATTAGAAATGAGTCAAAGTGCAGAGACTTTGATTAATACAGCTGCACACCAACAACTAGAGCTGATTGAACTTCTTATGATTAAAAAAAGCTTTTAGTAGATCAGCATCAAAAAAGGCAAAATTTAATTCTACTCACTGACAAAATGCATTTTCTGACCTTTGCTTGATTTAGAGTTCCGGTTAAGCACTGTGTTTTGATGAAAGCTGCTTTATAACAAGTGTTACAATCAAGTTAACTTTTGAAGTCGCCTAAAAAAAATCTAAATCAAAATCTATTATTTCCATCTTGTATTTAGTGTGAAGAGATAATTTGTGCCATTTTTCTTTTGTTCGCTGAAAATCCTGAACATCAAGTATAAGTTTTAAATTCTAGCCTTCAAAGAATTCCTCTTCACGTCACTTAAGTATTAAAACAAATTTACTTACAGTTGAATTAATTCAAGACAACTATATATACTAAATGAGTGACTAATCTGCATTTGTCACACAATCATAAGACTTTAAAATATGCTCCACAGGGAACACACCAAGCAATACAGAGTAAGTCTTTTTATAGATTCTTAGATTGTCATCTGTCTCAAAACAAATACTGCATTATGCATGTCTGCTATCTTTTTGTAGCATTCAGTATGTTTTAGCACATGCAGTACGTTTCACTATACACAGAAAAACAGTCCTTTATACATCCCTACGTCGTCAGGTCCCAAGATTGTGGGGGAAGATTAATACTCTGACTTCTACTTTTAAATCATCCTGAGAACTATGCTACAAATTCACCCAAACGACATCAGCATACAGACAGAATCCCACAGTACAACTATTTTCCACAAAAAAATTGAATTGACAAAGATTAAAGCTAGGTATCAGGAAAAAAATTTCAAAGTTACAGAAATTCATAGTGCAGGAAAGGTTTTGCTAAGAGTATTGGTGCAGTAAAAACATACTTGCAATAACATATACAAGCCTCTAAAAACTCTGATATCATAATCCACTAAATTAGCCTATTATTTTCAGATGTGAAATCAAGGCTTTAAAAGAGACCTCTGCATCTCTATTTTTAAGCTCAAAATATGACATTGGTAGGTCTCAATGATCACGACAGTCCAACTAAACTATAAATTGTGCAAGTTTTTTAGATAACTGCCCATGAAGATAATTAAATTAGGCAGTAAAAGCTGCAAAAAGAAGAAGCACCACGAACAGCACTAAGCAAGTGTTACACTAGTAAAGGCTTAAAGTTATTTTAAGAAACAACATTTGGGAGAGCTGACTGTGCTATCCACTTTTGCTTTTATACATAAAAAGGTGAGAAAAACAGCTAAGAAAAGGGATTTTTTAAATTTTTTAAGTTTGGAAAAGAAAACAGTAATGCAAACAAGGCAAGAACATATTGCTGTAAAAAAACCACATACTTCCACTGGCAAACCCACTGGCAGCTGTCGCCTGCATCACCTCTCTTCTGTAATCCCTATCTTTTGGAAAACTGTTAACTGACATTTTGCTTGCTTCTTTTTGTCTCTGCTCTCTGAAGAAAAGAAAACAAAAGTTAAGTAAGAACTTAGATCATCTAATAATATAACAGTTTCTACGGGTGAAGTTAACATGAGATGAATTAAACTGCTCTAAGAGCTTGCTGCTACAGGCAGGGTTGGCAAACTCCGGCCACTGCTTCCTTACACCCGTGCTTGTTGAAGCCCACAATGAACCAGTTCAGCTCACTAACACTGACAAAAAAAAAATGAAAACAGAACAACTCAAAACAAAACTTAAAAAAACATCACTCACCAAAAATCAAAACAAACAAACCAACCATACTTCCCCCTCAGGCTTTGGATTGTTATGGGATAAAATAAGTGCCAGAGGTCACAGTAAGGGTAGAAACACGGCAGACTTAGACCACAATCTGTTATAGCAGTAATCTATTAGATAAGCTCAACTCTTAAACAAACTTAAGAATATTTGTTCCTTATACAATTAAAACAAACACAAGCACATACCTTTCCAGCCACTCTTTTGGTTTTTCCCATTGTGAAACTTCTGTTCGGCAGTTGTAGTAGTATTTTTTGCCTGAAGAGCTGATGTGTTCAGACCAATCATCCGCAGAATCATAAGCCTTTAAAGTACAAACAGTGTTGGACAAAAGACCACTTGAGAGTTTTAATATACAAATTTAAGAGTTTTCATTGTTTTTAAAACTACACGGCATCCTTATATCCATTTGCATCACTGTTTTCCATTTACACCATCTCTAAATGCCTGTTTCACTGACAGCCTGAGGATGTGACCACTATGCTCCCACTGCATTCTGCAAGTTTCCTCTTAAACAAAAATCTAATAGTATGTTTAGTGAGATGGAGTAATGTCAATATTGATAATATTAGTTTCCTTCACCTTAAAATTTCCTCAAAAATTATTGCATTTTCAAAATTTTTCTATACATTGCAAATTTACCTATTTTGTTTTAGTGCAATTTTTAACAAACACTACCTTAACTACTAAACCTTGGATAATAAAGTGACTAAAATGCACAGTGCATCTTAAATAAGTAAAATCATACTGTCTTCTCCGGATTTACCATAAAGGTCATGGAAAGTATTTCTTCTTTAATTTAAATAATCTAGTATTTTAAAAGTAAAGGTAGGTAGCTCGAAGCTCTAATGATTATCAATCAGAATTGTTTTACAACAACTGCATCTTGAATTTATAGAGTGTTTATAAAATAAAGCCTTAAGTTGTAAAACTCAGTGAAACAGGTAATGTACATGCTGCTTGTCTTACATAAAATTATAAAAATATAGTGTGTATGAATGGGGTGGCACAGGGATGAATACCAATCACAAATACTCACTGCATCAGAAGTTTTGCTTGGATTATTGCTGGGATTAGAAGAATGTGAATTTGAACTATGAAGAGCACTGTGGTTGTGTGAATTTTCTTGTGGAGAGTAACTGGTCCCTAAAGGAAAAAAGAAAGACTGTTCACAATGTATGTTTTCAAAAAAATTAACAGTCTACATTCTAAGGAGGTAGAAGGGCAATGAAGAGGGGAGGGGAGGGGAGAAAGTAAGTTGTCCACAGCCTGGACCACAGCATAGTTCAGATGCAGAAGTATTTCAGGAGACCACATGCATATTTCTTTTCACATAGAGTAAAACTCACTTTGCCTTTCTAGTTACAATAATGCAGTTATGTCCTTTCACTGGTCTTACTCTCAAACTTTATTCCATTACAAGCAAACAAGTAGCCTCTATAACTTTTGACACTTTGAAGAGTCCTAACATGCCAATTCAGAAATTAACAGGCATTTTCTCCTCAACATTAAGTCAGAAAGTTTAACAGGCTTATCAACAGCCTACACAGATGCACAAAATCAGGCTGTAAGTTCACTGAAGCAATGCTGTTTTCTTAACCACTGAGACTACTTGTAACTACTTCTAGGTAACTCTTTATGCATACAGATCAGACCAAATTTTCCTGCACCTCAGTCTCTGCAATAAAGGTATTGACATCTAGAATACCAAAAGCAGCATTTCCTAAACTCCTCCTGCTTCTGGCCTCCCTACCAACTACTTCTCAAGGTAAGCCAGTTTTCCTCAATATGAAAACACTTAAACACAAAAAATCCCAGCTGAAATGGAAAGAGATAATTCTCAACATCTTTTAGATCTGGATCTGTGCCTAAGCTCAAATCATCTGAACAGTTCCACATATGAAGTCAAAGTGCTTTGCAAATGGCAAAGAGTGGATCTTATGGGCAACTACAGTAAAGAACAGTCTACTTAAGTGGACTGATAAGTGTGAGCAAATGGAGTAATAAAAAAAAAAATTGTGTTAAAGTCTTCCAAGAGCGACACAAAGAGACAATGACTAAATGACATAGCATGGTGCAGAATTAGAGATATTATAATCCAAATTCTGTCTTCTGAGCCTTCTGACTACACAAGCACTGACAAATTACTATTTCAAAAATTTCTTCCTCCCCACCTCTAACCCTGCAGGTTAGAAAAACAGTCCACCACAAAAGCAAAGAGGTACAACACCATGATTAACCTGTTCAGTACCTTACAAAGGTTAAAGGTCATTCTGCACACGTGTTACAGCAACCTGAACCATCAGTATCTCAAAACCTTTCCCCACACCGTCTTGACTAAAACTGTATGTTATTCTCTTTAAGGCTATGGAGGGTGACAAAAAAAAGGAAAACAGAGTAAGTCTCATACTCAAATAACCGCCTTCCAGGAGCTAGGTAATTAGTCCTACACCAAAAGTATCTTGCACGCTTAGAAGCCAGGTAGAATGACTTACCATTGGGCTTGTCAAAGCAATACCCACAACATCACACACTCGTGATGCACAGGCATAACAACAAAAAATATATTTATAAAAATAGACATATTTAATTCCCCTAAATATAAGTAGTATATTGTAATTACTAGTCTGTATTCCTCAGTCACACCAACAGCCTAAATTTTTTTTTAGACACTGATTAGGGAGTGAGATAGCTGTTTAATATTTTTGTATCAATCATACTGTTAAGTTTTTATTTATTTACTATACCCTTCCACTGAGATAAAATAATTAAAATTTCTTTATGTATTTCCGTAGGTTGCTCAACGCAGACATATTAATTAATTTCTACTACGAGATAAAGTCATCTCCCTTTTTTAAGGAAAAACAAGATGAAAATTTACCAGATGGCCTGTTTGAATAGTTTGATCATAGTCCCTTCAAAATGTCAGAAAACACCAATGTACTTAATTTACTGTAATCCCATAGCATGGATGCAGGAACACTGCATGTTGTTCAACATACTGAAGAGGTACATGGTTATACTTAAATACTCCAGTGGTCTAAATACAGCACCACAGTGAATCTAACACTCATTTTCCAAACACGAGTAAGAGCCAACAACATACCTATTAAATCAGTGAAATATTTTAAAGCCAGTTCTACCCAACGCACAAACAAACCCCTCAAATTCCCTGTGCAGAGTTTCAGACCTCATGTGTTCTATCAGCTCAGCACATGCCCCCTCCATCTCACACTGTGCCCGGCCCGAACTGAGTCACCAAGCAAGTATCAGAGCAGCCGCAGCAGTCACACCCACCTGCAGCTGGCCCCGATAGCAGAAACACCTACTACACAGCACTTTATTCACAAGGGGCCCCTGGGCCCCTCTGTGCTGAGCTGCAATCCTCCCAGACTGCACACCCAGAGGCTCCACCCAGCAGGGATCCTGTCCGAGCTGACGGGCCTCAGCTGTATAAAAACTGACCGTGGCTGCTCCAGCAATACCTACTGCCTCAGGTCACCAGGACAAGCCATGTGGGCATTTACAGGGCCAACCATAAATACATTCCCGATGGTGCCCAAGACAATTACACAGTACAATTACAGGTGCAGGTTCACCACCCACACCTCCATTTTATTTTATGCATAATACTGCTTTACGTTTGGATCTGTACCTGAAATTCAGAAATGAGCATATGAAAGGACTTCTGAACTCATGTTTGCTGCTGGGAAGCTTCCAAGACCAAAGCAAATGTACTCTGGAGAACAAGAGTTTTAGGCACTTCATAAAAGTTAAGACCTTAAAGATTCTACGTAAACATGAAAACCATATTGCCAAATTACCTTTTTATACTGAGGCAGCAAGGTTTTAGTATGCAGTTAAATCCATGCACAACAGTCATCTAGGAATCTGACAACCCAGCCAAGCAAGCAGTGCCAGCTCAGGCTGCCTGGGAAAGTTGTAGAAGATCTTTTAAAGGCCACTAAGTTAAAACGGCATGCAGAAAGCAACCTGCAAGTGGAGGTCTACCTCTGAAAAGATGTGGGGGTTCCCCTGACTTGAATGCCTTCACCTTTAGCAAAGCCTAATCCCAAGTCATCTTACAGTGGCTGTGACTTGCAGTCAGCTCTGCATCTCCCAGCTGCATGCCTGGCAAAGTAGATCATGAGAAAAGACTAATTCATATTCCAGAAACAGGACCAATAAGGTAGACAGCACACTACTGTCCCTCAAGACAGTCCCTTATAGCACTTCTCACCTTTTCCTCTTACACTTAGACATTCGTTACTGGTTCCACTTTCTTCAAGAAGAAGGGACAAAGACTTATTTTTAAAGTTCTTGTTAATGTATCTTAAGATTCAGCAATTGCAAATATATATTTTTGATGCACCACAGGGAAATTCACATTGTGTTATGAATACTCCAACTCAGTTACAGAACTCCCCATGGAAATGTTTACTGCATCATCACGCTGAGTTTCCTCAGCTTAATCATTATTTTGAAAGTTGGAAAGAGCTACTCCTAACTGGAAGATGGCCAAGAAGGGCATCAGCACTACAGTTACATAAAACTGAAGTGGTGCAACTGTGTGAGCAAGCCTTCACTAACACTAATCCTAATGATGAACAAGTCCTAGTGCCGGTCAGAGTCAGGGTTAATATATCAAAGCCATCACCTAGTCTTTCAAACAATCACATCCTCCTTACTAATGCATGAAAATCACCAGAAAGCACAAAGAGCAAGGTTCTGGGAACCAATTAAAAAACTGGGCTGTGACTTAATGCCTACTACATATCTGAGATTCTGTCATGCCAAGACTCACTTTAAGTAGTTTCCAGATCCAAACTGCTGAATCCAAGACAGTTTGAACTGCAACAAGGGTTCAACACTGTGCTGAACTTGAAAAACAGATATAACATAGAGAGAAGTAAGAATATTCCACTTTGCAACACAGTCAACTTTCTCTAGTAATTATCACATTTAATTAATATCTCCATTAACACCACTTCAACTCTGAAATTATGAAAAACTCAATATTCTGAGTTAGTTAAGGATTGGACTGTTCTAATAAAACAACTGATAAAATCCCTGTCAATATCCTAACTCTTACAACCATAATAAAACGTGTCAGTGCAGATAATACCAAGAAAGTTTACAAATGCTCACCAGCTGGAACTCAAAGGCAATCCGCCCCTTCAGTCCCTCCAGAGGGAACAGGGATTTAGGAAGGAGAGTCATCTTTTCTGTGCCCAGAAACCAAGCATGTGGAAAGAAACACTGGGCAGCAGAAAAGCAAGGAAGTTCATTCCATTTGTGTCAATGTCATACATACTGTTCCATGAACCTATGTTCCAACTCTCAGCTAACATGCAATCAAATCCATTAAACTGGAGACAATATCAGAACCTGAACTTCCTCAATAGAACAAATACTACCCAACTGACAGACACTAACTAGTTGTTAACAGAGAAAACAGCAAGATGATATTTTATGGAGATAACTAATTAAGACTTGTTTAAACAGTGAAAATGATAGAAACTTATCTAGGATAAGCCTAAATTAAAATGTCTTAAGTATTTCAACTGGCTTTTTTAGTTCAGTGCAAATCTTTGTCCGGAACATTTTCTGAAGTACTGCATATGGGAGTAAATAAAGCAGCACAATAGGAACACAATACCCAATGTCCCAGCAGTAACTACACAGCCTATCATGGCCATTTTGATTTGCCACATGTAGAAGTAATAAGACAAATCATAATTTTTCTTCACCGCATTTTTATGTGGCCTGCTGTATTGAAATAAATATGGTTGCCTTCCACAGGCAAACAAAAGCATAAAAACTTGCCATCTTCCTAACAGAGCAGTGGCCTCAGAGAATACACCAACTGCGCAGTAACATTTTCCAGAAATTCATAACATACTAAGTTGAATGCACAATGCTCTGCCAAAAGAAGGAAAATCTAGCCTGATCACTGTACTGCCCAACTGCCCAATTACATACTCATTATGCCCCCCCAAATAAATGTTTTATACCAGTCAACAAGTAGCTCTATTGAGCATAAAAGCTTACAAAGCCTCATTTCATTCCCTGCCTTCCTCTCCTGCCACACTGCCTATCCAGGACAGCAGTCTCTGTTCTTTTGCAATATCCAATTCACAGGGTAATCATTCCAATATAAAGAAGTTTTCATCTTTTTTTTCAAGTTGCCATTCACACAAAATTTAATGGAAATCAGCCAAAAACATTACTATAAACAGACCAAGACTCGTACATACATGGAGTTGCAAAAATGACCAATAAGGGATGGAAATGATACTATAAGCATACAGTTTTATTCATAATAGAATTTTTCTTCTAAAATGGCACTAAGAAAATGACACCTTCAGAAGGAAAAGTCAGGAGCAGTAACCAGTGAAAGTTAAGGACTCGTATTGTTTTACTAATGCAATACTCCACACATGCCAAGATATTACTGATTATTGAAATGAAAAAGAAAATTAAATCTTACACACTACATAATGTATAGTATTTTATTACTTTGCTGTCTTCTGTTTACATTTTTATTTTTAATTAAATCTACTCAATTTATTTCAGAAACTGAAGTTTAATTTTAGGGCAAACAGACCAAACTGCTCTAGAAAGAAAACCAGTTATCCTGCACATCAAAAAGGAAAGCAAAAGGTAGTAAAATGTTAGAAAGTTAACACTGCTAGAGCAGATATAAACTTATTTTGGTCCAACCATCCTCTTCTCATTTGCTCCTTTCCTTGTTACAGCTACAACTAAGAAACTAAATAAATTTGGGGTTGTTTTCTTCCTCCCCTCAGTCCACCTCCCTGTAGCAGTGAGAAATCATTTTTCAACTTAGACATAACTTTGAAAAGTATCAGGTTCACTAACAAGGTCCACTGAATCCACTGAGTTTCTGTATGATCCAATACTCAAATGTCCCAAATCATACCATTCAAAAAAGCCTAAGGGATGAAACATGCATTTCCACTACATTCTAGACAGAATCCCTACCAACTTCCTTCTTCAAAGAAAACCAGTATATTGTCAGTTTTCTTGATATCTCAACTACTGAAATAACAATAAGCCAAAGACGGGACCAATAATTTTACCATCATCTGTATAAAACATTTATTCCTAACTTCTGAAGTGGAGTAAGCAATATCATTTGAAAGAATTTGCCTCTTTCTTATGAATTAAGGCAAATTCCAACCAGCTTCTAAACACTTCTGATAAGGCTCAAAGGTTACTAAAGTAGATACTTCTAAACAAACTGTAATCTAGAAGGTGGATCTACATGACATTGATAACTACAGGTGAACAACAAATTCTTCAGATTTACAGTTGAGACTTCCTCCCTTTAAGGGGGCCTTAGGTTCAGGTCAACTAATAAATTAAAAAAATGCTAGGAACATCCTCAACACTGCTGAACACTTACTAAGGCACCCACTTCATTTGAGATCAACTGACTTGAAAAAAGCATCCTAAGCAATTTTACCCATGGAAAATGTATTTCAGCAATACAAGTGTCATATTCCTAACACTCAGAAGATTTCAGTGTGTTAAATAAAACCCAAACTCCCTGTTCAACATGACTAATGACAGTCAATTTTAAAATCTTTTTAAACTTGCAACACTAATTACCATTACTAGGCCTGATGAAGTGGAGTGGGACATTCTTCTGAAAAGAAAACAGAGGTAGGTTAAGAATAAAGCCAAACTCTGCTTTCATTCTGGACTGTAGCTCATAAAACTTTTACATCTCTAATACAGTGTCAGAGACTGCTCAAGAGAGGTTCCTCTCTCCTCAAACAACAGCTTCATGCAAAAAGAGGCTTTTAAATTATGACATGCAAAACCAGACATGTTAAACTGACAGCTTGAATCCTTACCAAGAACTAAGAATGAACTGAACTCCACTGAGTCATCTGAACTCCAGCCTGGATCAGCACAGCAAATGGACTGAAATGTCCCCTTCCAAGCCATCCCCAGCAACGCACCACAAACCCAAATGAGCAGCCCTCCCACGAACATACTGTAATAGAGCACTAAGAGATTCAAGCTCAGTAATGGAAGTCTAACAGCAGCACAACAACACACCATCCTACCTCTGGCAACAACACTTCCACAAACCTCCTCAACTAAAAGTGAGCAGTAGATTGTCTGCTACTGGTTCATGCCTCAGACTGGTCTGGTACCTCTGCAAAAGATAACTACATAAATAACAGCAAGAAAGCTGTGAATAGGTTTTCAGGATATTACTTGAGTCATAACTAACTAAGCATCTGATAATAAGCAGTTACCACAAAGACGGAGAACAGTGTACGTGTAAAAGTATATTCAGTGCACATCAGAAACAACCATTTCACTTCTGATAGATCCCCTGAATATCTATTTCTGTAATCACTGGATACACGTTAAATAGTGTAGATAATTCCAAATTTAAAGTTTCTTCCTCTCAAAGCCCAGAAAAAGAAAAACTAGAGAACTCAAGACGTTTCTAAAAATATATTAGTCATCTGGGGCAATAGGCACATGCTCAAAGGATTTCTGAAAATTAGGCTCAAGGGATACTAAAACTGCATAAAGAAATCCCTTAACATTAACAGGGGAGCATCACAAATTTTACTTTTTATTCAAGGAGCTTCCCAAAGAACATAAAAAATTGGAAGAATCACCGACGTCTAACAACACACACCTCAGATGGAAGTTACTCAAGTGCAGACACTGTGTAAGCACTGGGTATTCCAATATTTTAAGATTACAAACAGCACAGTAATTCACTATGAAAGACTGATACACCATAACCTAGTCACCACAAACTGTAGTTTTATTAAAGTCCGGGGTTATGCAAAACAATTTCTGCTTACAAAGGAGAAAAAAAAAGCAGTGGCCTTAACACAGTTCAGAGACTACTTCTCCTTTTCTGTATATCCACAGCACCAAATTAGTACTCCCACTCAAAAGCTCCAAACAATTAAGCAAGATATGACAACTTAATCTCCCTGACAAAATCCTCTGAGCAAAAACAAGATTAAGTAAGAACAAGGCCATGCTGTTTAGCAACTCTCAATTTTCTTTCAGTGTTTTGAGTAGAGTTTCTTGAAGACAAAGAACTTTAAGGAGAAGACTCTGTGAATGCAATACTGCTTACAAATGAACTTTAAATGCAAGTTTCCATTACTCAGTTTAAAATATGGAAGATGAAGCTGCAGGCTTTTATGACACAGGTAGTGCTATGCAGTGACAAATGCTTGCAACCTTCGTCCCATCTTAAAAGTTTCTTCATCTCAGTTGAGCACGCTCCACTCAGTATCAGCAATTCAACAAGTACATGGTGTTGTAGAAATCTAAAAAAGGGAGTCTCTCTTACAAAACATTACTGCAATCCTGCAAAAAGATTAGTCACAGACATAAGTAACACACTTAAATCCTTAATAAAAGGGCTGTGGCAGAATGAATGTCTAAGCGTGTTAAAAAATAGGCAAGAGTAAAAAAAGGCAGCGTGTATGTCCCTTCTTAAATGTGTCTTAAAAATAGTACCTAAGTCAGATTATCTCAAATTCGTATCTCAAGATCAAATACAATAGAAGAACCAACCTACACTTCAATACCAGATCATTCCTTAAGTGCTATTAATATTTGTCATATGAAGAGAACTTGGCTTTTCTTCTAAGACTACGCAATGTCCATGTC
Source organism: Pipra filicauda (assembly GCF_003945595.2). Lineage (NCBI taxonomy): Eukaryota > Metazoa > Chordata > Aves > Passeriformes > Pipridae > Pipra > Pipra filicauda. Next base: position 4,157,057 of record NW_024104310.1, read on the forward strand.
TCAATAAAACAGAAAAAGTACCACTTCACCTAAAATCTGAATATTGACTGATCTGCTCACACAGAATTCTGGAATATTTCTGGTTTCAGCATGATTTTTTTTTCCCCTGGACATGTTATTTCTTCACCATAAATGAGCAAGCTAACTAGAAAATATTTACAATTAAAAGCAGCAATTACTCAATAAACTTTTAGATAACCTGAGAAATGACTAGGCTTAGACACACTACATTTTCAGTTCTGGACATGCAATGCCACCTATGTATTTATTACAGTATAGATATATAACAAGTATAAGGATTTTAATTTCCTGCTTATTTAATTTTCCACTGGGAATTGTTTTTGAAAAGAAGAGACACTAGTAACAATCAAAAAATGAAAATAAAACAAACAAACAAAAAAAACAAACAACAAAGCAAATCAATTTCTGTCGCATAGAAGTTTATCATTAAAATAAAGTAACACTGGCCCAGATCTCAGAGTGTAAGTGGAGCCAGCAAGGATTGACCTAAGAATTAATATATTTAGTGTTGTGGTTTTAATAAAACAGATTCATAGCCTTATTTCAGGTTGGCCCATCTCAGCTTAACAAAGCTTAGCTCAGCTTAACAAAGGTATTGTGCAACACAGCTTTCCAGTATCTAAAGCACAATAGGTGACAACACAATTTATTCCTCTTCCCATTAAGTAATTCTTAAATATATACATAAAATTCAACTGGTCTTTCCTGGAATTTCATTACTACAGGACAATATGCCTCTTCACAAAAGCTAATGTTATGTTTACAAACTCAAAATCTATTTTACAATTGTTTGATTACCTAAGTGTCTCATTTTATTTCCCTAGTTAAGTAAACACTCTCAAAAGGACTATACAAAAACTGCAATCATTACTGTAGGCAGTGTTTTGCCAGTAGAAAGAGGTGAATTTTACACCTCTTCAAGAAGATCATATTATTCTTATATTAAAGCAAGAAGAAATAGCATTCTTTCAAAAGAAACGAGGGGTTTTAAAAATTAAATCTGTTAATCTGTCAGCAGGTGTCTGAATGAGGAAACTACTCAAATGACTTCCCCAGACAAGATCTGAACTCCGGCCAACTTTACTCAAGAGCAACAGCTGACATGAACACACCAGCATCCAGAAGAATATAATTATGTGGAATAACAGCAGAAAATAGGAAAAGCACATTACCTAACCTGTATTGCAGAGTTAATGCACAAATGCATGTTATTTATTACATGTCTTAATAAATAAAATTTCTTGGTGGTTTTTCCATGTTTGGGAGTGAATAGGTATGTTTGAAACATAAGAAATGAGATAAGCAGGACAGATCATAATTTTTCTGGTTTTGCTACTGATAAATAAGAATAATTGATAACTCTGCTGCTCTCACAAACTCAGTGACAAATCCACCTAGAAAAGCACTGAGGAAGACTGTTGCTTTGGAGGACATAAAACTGTAATATTTAGGAAATCCAGGAAACCAAGAGAGAGGAACTAGTCTGTGTAACTGGAATGGAGCTGTAAATCTGCTTCTTAAAAATCTTTTCAGAAAGCCTGACATGCCTAAATATATATAGCAGGTCAGAGAAATTAGTCAACATGTATCATAAAAATAATGATAAAACTTTAGACAAAAAAAAGACCTGAAGATTTCTGCTGCCCCTCAGACACATGGAATTTAGCTCATTTAGCTCTGAAAACTAATTGTTCATATTTCTCGCTGCCTTTTCTTTGTCATGAAGCACTTGAATACTGTATTACATCTCTTTTTTTGAGTGATGACAGGAGGATATTAGCATTTTTATCATACCTCTGCTGTAGAAACAAAATGAGTTATGTTTTAAAATTGGGACAGAAAAAATTATGACACTGAACTCTGACATACTGTTCCTTCGCAAGTCTCCTCTGTAGCAGCAGTCACAGTAAGGAACAGATGATTATCCCAAAGCACTACAGGGCCTAATCAGATGTCTTTAGGCCCCTTGTTTTCCATTAATTTCTAGCACAATGTAACATTGCTGCATTCATTGAAACCTAAGTTAAGGCCACACAAGCTGAACGGATCTTAACCCATCTGATAGAAAGAGGGAAGTCTCGTCAGCCACCTGCTCAAAAATTTATCTCCTTTGCCAAAGACTTGGAGGACAGACTTTCCAACTGGATACACCAAGCAGAGACCTCATCATTGTCTATAAGTATCTGAGTGAAGAGTGTCCAGAGGATGGAGCCAGGATCTTCTCAGTAGTCCTGGGCAATAGAACAAGAGGTAATGGGCAGAAACTGATGCACAGGAAGTTCCCCCTGAACGTGAGGAAGAACTTCTTCACTGTGCAGTGACTGCACACTGCAATAGGTTGCTCAGAGATGATGTGGAGTCTCCCTCACTGGAGATATTCATCTGGACAAAATCCTGTGCCATATGCTCTAGGATGACCCTTCTTGAGCAGGGAGGTTGGACCAGACAACCCACTGCGGTCACTTCCAACCTGACCCATTCTGTGGTAATTTTTGAATACCATTCCACAAGTCTACTTCCAATCAGCAGGGAAACACAATTTGTGCCTTAAAATATGCATCTCGCTTCACAAGCTTGAAAGTAAGGAGAAAAGGGAAACACTGCCCAAGAGGAAAAGGAGGGATGCAAAACTATGTAGGAGAATTCCTGGCTATTTCACTGTTTGTTTTCTTTTTTTGCTGTTGAAAGTCTGAGAAAAAAAATTCTGGTGTAGGAAAATAAGTGAAAATCAGATTCAAGAGGTGTCTTTGAATAACTTAGGAAGTGTTTAAAATTTGCAGGATCAGCAATTTATTTTAGAAGCTTACACTTCAAAAATTGATGCAATTTTGTTCCCAATATATTCATTGTCACAGACTTTCCACTTATTACAGATTAATGAATTTCAAAATACTGTTTCACAAAGCAACACTTCCCACAAAAATGTCAATAAATAAAAATGTTAGCCTACAGTACAATTCTGAGATTACTCCCTGTACATATAACTGTAGGCAGAAAGCTCTGATTTCAGGAAAAGGATAAAATATTAAGGAAAAAATTTGGTAAGCCACAAGTGCTCTGGTTAATATTCTTTAATAGGCTAAAGTATTGAAGAGATACAGGTTCATGTCAAAATCTAGACATGAATTCCCTGTATGATTAGGCTTGTGCCATCAATGGAAAACCACACCATTTTAGTAGGAAAACAAACCTGCACGTGTAAAACAAGAAAAGCAGCACAGAAATAAATAGCATCCTTATACTACTGGCCATATCATTGGGATAAAGCAGCAGCTAGAGGACTTACATGCTTTTTTAGGGAAATCTGTTAAAGGTCTTTAAGAAAGAAAACAGAACCTTCTAATACTGACATTACAGCAGAGAACACTTGCACTCAAGTGTAAGAAAGTCTGATGACCCCTTCGCAATTCAAGAGAAAACATTAAGTATCGATCTTACTCTAAATATAAAGAAATGCTTCTCTCTTTTTAAGTGCTACATTTAAGTCCAGAAAGGGTTTATTTTTACAGTACAACAAACTCATGACAAAACATAAGCATTAGTGCTGAGAGCTGCCTTTCATTGCCAGTACAATTTTTTTTTACTGAAGAACTACATAAGGAACGATGTCTCTCTACATCAAGACATTTTTCTTCTGGAAGTGCCAACAAAATTGCACAAAAGCCTGACTTGGTAAACAAATGCAGTTAACATTGGAAGTTGGGTGCCATTAAATTACTATTTTCCACAGCAAAGTTATTACAGCATCACCTCCTCTCTCAGCCAAAAGAGAGGCAGAGCTTTCTCTTCCAAGTTCTGCATAGCTTTGATGATACTTGGCTTACTCAATACTTTATATTGAATAGATAGAAATGGCTGGGAAAACAAATGTAAACTGTCAATAAACAGTATTTCTCTTAGCAAGCAGCCATGTCCCAAACTGTGGTCAAGGAATTAATTCTAATTCGGGGACCATTAGAGAATACAGAGCAAACCCAGTAAAAAAAGCTACTTTACAATTTACAAGTATCTATCTTTACTATGGCCTAGAAGCAGGCAGCTCATCAGAAACTTAGAGGTTTCATTACTTCTTTTTGCCTTCAGAACAGCACCCAAAAAGTACAAGTTTAGTAAGCTGTATATTCCATTTCTGCCAAGTCAGAGGAGAGGAACATACAGTAAGAAAGCATGATGCTAAGTAGAAATCATTCCCTTATGATTAGCTTATGTACCAAAGACAAGCAAATTTACCAAATCTTGTCTATAGACACTATTTTCCCCTTTCCAAAACATAAAATAACCTTACACATGAAAGCTTAACATGTCTAACAGGTAGACTGACATGAACATATTACACTTACAATCCAAGAATTGAGTTTATGAGTTCTTTAAGATACATATTTGCTTAAACAGAACAACTATAAATGGAAACCTTCAGAGGACCTATTTCCAGATCTGAATTTTATACATTCACAAGGAAAAGAACATAAAAACAGTAACTTACAATTCTCAATGTCAAAGTCCTAATAGCAATAGATTTGGGGAAGCAGCTGCATCAACAGGTGACAAACAAACAGCACTGCTTATTAACATTTGATGCAGCTTCCATTTCAGATCAAGTCTCCCACTAATACATCTTTACTCTAGCAACCTACACCAGATACTTGAACTTCATCAAGAGAAACAGAGGACTCCATCCACTTAAATGCATGAAGACTTAGCATTTAATACCATCATATTAATATCAGAATTCTTACCTAATACCAGTAGGGGTTTATATCTTCCATTCTGTGCCATTTAAAAACAAGCTTTACAGCTTCTTTTCAAAAGCAATTTTGGATATTAACATTCTAAACTTCTAAATTTAAAAAGTACATACACAAGTCACATACTTTTCAATTTCTATTCTATTAAAGATCCTCACAACAGACTAACACAAAAAAAATGGTTATACAACCAATCAAGCAAAAACTCACTTCAGAAATATCACCAAATATACTGAGTAAATGGAAAGCTACATTCTATCTAAAACTTCTAAACTCTGAAAGCAAATTTAAAATTAAACCCACCGTCTGAACATACTAGTAAGACTTGAAAGGAAGCTTTTATCAACATCATAAAACAAAAACCTACTTTTCACAATTTTTTCTTTTAATCCAGAGAAAAGCTTCTAAAATGTGAATGGTCCTGGAAGCAATTCCATTTCTCTTAAAAAACAAACCTACCATCAAACCTCACCTCCTTTAGAGCCATCCTAACACCCAACACTCATGGAAGAGGGAAGTGAATCACTACTTCTACACCTGGGTGTTAGGGAGTGTTCAAAGCAGATGAGAGAGCTTACTCTCCTTTGTGATTAGACTTCTCTCATCCCACCTTTGACTGTACAGTTACAGTGAGGAAACAGTTTTTACAGTAATGAATAATTACTTTACCAGCAGTTAACCCTAACTACATATATAGACTTTATTCCAGCTTCTTCCCTCAACTCTTCACTACATTTCATTACTCTGACTTGGCTCTTTCCATCTACCCTGCAATTTCCTCTTTACAATGCAGGTAGCTTCCATGCTCTTGTACCTGCCCTAACATCCCATTTATTTCTGACTGCTGGTCAATGATCACACGGATTTAATAAGGAGTTAACCTCCTGTCCTCCTCTACTGACAGATTTCTAACACAGGAACCTAACACAGCTCTCTGTTTAGGGCTGTTTGCTGTCACTTTTCCTATGAGGACTCTGAACTCCTTCAGGAATCACTAAAAACAAAGCAAGCCAACACTTCATGAAAGAAGCTCCCATCACTACTTCAATAAAAATAGGAACTCATTATTTAAAGTATTCCATTCAGTCTCTAACAGCAGTAGGATGTTTAATCTTAGAAGTGTATTATAGTCATTAACAGTGGTCACTGACAGTATTCTTAACTGCCAATTTAAAAAACAAACAAACAAACATGCAAAAACACATTCACAAAGCTTCAGTTATACTTTGGAATTTAAGTATCACAAGTTATAAGCAAATTTCATTCAAGTAGCCTACCCAGCACAATAGCACACAGTCCAGCAAAGATTTCATGCTATGTACATTAACGCTCTCTGCTTATTATTTTAAACAATTCAGTAAGATCATGGCATGAAACCAACAAAGTTTTAAAGTCTCTTAAACATAAATGTAGTGAAACACAGTATTTTCTTCACAATAAGAAACAATTGAGTACAGGTAGCTTAACTGTACTAACCTTTTTTGCTTCAAGTTCTACTGTGTCTTAGTGGGTCATTCCGCTCCGTACATTTAATTACAAAGAAATATCCTTTTCCCTTTTTTTACCAAAGGTTGTATCTTGCATTTTTACTCCTAAACTATATATATATACACACCTCCCTTACAGTATTTTCAAAGCCACTCTACTATATGGCCTCTTTGTTTTCTTTCCTGTACACCAGTATCTCCCCATTTATGCATATAAAAAGAACTACAACGGTCATCCATGCTCTCAGTTTATCCATCTTCAAGCATGAGAACCCTCAAATCTTTGTATTTCCCTTTTTCTTTAATGGAAACATTTCTTCCACATCTACACAGCCCTTCGTAGTCCTATTCCCCACAAACAATGCTGGCTTTAAGTCCCTATTTGTTACTGTTAAGAAACTTCACACTTGAGTTGGTCTCATGAGACCCCCTAATCTCTTCAAACCCCACACTTGCCTATAGCAGCTGATCTATAAATAGGAGATGCACTGAGGGGGGGAGCTGTTCATTATGTTTTAAACACTTGAATACAATGTGCCCACGCACAAGGACCTGAAAGCAAGAACAAAGTTAAGGCAGTTTTTTGATATGCTGGATGTACAAGTATTCTTAGAAAACCAGGGATGTGACAAAAACTTGCAAGTACTTCACTGTGTTTAGGCCAAGATAAACCTGGAAGTCTCTCTCCAGAGAATGCCTCTGCATGCAGTCAGTCTCTTTCCACAGAAACCATGCAGTAAGCAACTTTGAAACATGCTTTGTTTGCACTGTATCAGTATGGAGGGCTTATCCATAACACGTTTTAAAACTTTAACTGAATTTCTTACTATGGATTACAGTTCTACAAACACATAAGTTTCTGCCAGGAGTATTTAAAAAATAAGCTGTAACAACAAATACCTTTATACAGGTACCAAAGATATTAATAACTCAAAAATGGCAGAACCACCTCCTGTTAATTTTCAATCAGTTTAATTATAGTTCTTATATTTCAAATGTGCACACTTCAATCTTTAAATGACACTTAGCCGGTTGTCTTTACCACAGAAAAGTGAACCAGTCATGACTAAATCAGCATGTTACACCTGTGAACCTTCCTGTTTCACTTCAGAGCAAAAATCACTAAGAGATATAGAGAAATGCTCTCTTAACATTGACTTGAGAGGGAGAGATCAGGTTAAATTGGCTTTGTGTTCAGTATTAATACTGCAGATTTCTGTCCTATTTTGTTTTCTGAGGTATGAGAGAAAATGAGATTGTTTGGGACTATAATGCAGTTTTGGGAAATAAATACTAGAGTTGTTTCAATGAGGTTTGTGTTTTTAAGTTCAGCTAGATCATAAGGCAGTAACATCTTTGTAGTAGTTTCAAATCAAGCACCACTGGTTTTAAAATAATGCATGGCAATTACAAAAAATAAAGACCACACAACTTTTTTCTTTCCCTCAGAATGTAAAAAGAAAACAAGTTAGAATACTACAGTAGCATCAAAGCAAATCAGTACTCTTCAGTCATATTAGAGCTTAGATTAGCACTTTAAAATTTTAGCACTTTAGTATTTTTGGGGTTTTTTTCCACTGTATGTCTATAACTGCAAAACTAAGTGAATACTATAGCAATAACAGCACTTCAGTGTAATTCAGTAGACAGAGAACATGGTAAATTATTGTCTTTTGCATATTAGCAATATGCAAATGTCCATTATAGCATTTCACTTACATTCTAACACCTACCTTCAGTTCACACTGACAGAAATATTCAGTAAATCAAAGACAAACTGAAATCCTGCTGCCCACATCTGCTCAGCTTTGGTTTTACCATGTACAATATACAGGATTTAGTGCAACTTTGATGTTTGGAATATATTTTACAAAGGTGAAACTGCATCCAAGCTAATCTTACTAACAACACACAAAAAATATTACTTACTTCCATTGAATAGTACAAACGTTCAACTTTGAAAATTAGTAATTTCCCTCAGACTGTTGAACACTACTTCCTTCTTCCAGTCTGTTAACACATGATGTGCAAACAACTGCTTTCAGATCAGAATAAATAAAACTTTCCCCTGTGTTAGCAGCCAGGAGAAGGTACAGGGGGGGATAGTTTTCCTTCCATTTACAAAATTACAAATAATTCATTTTCCTTCATCCTTACTGTGCACATTCATGCTCCAGATCATTCCCCAACTATTATATCCAGCTGGACTCAGTAAGAACTTCAGAATGTCTTTCCTATCTTAAAAACAATCCCAATACACAAATAAGCAAATACACTCCCCACATAGAGCCTCATCCTCCAGATGTTTTCATATTTGCATAACTCCACTAAAAGTAGCTCAGTTGAAGCATAAAAAATTACTGACTGTAGCAAAACTAAGCAGAATTGCAAAAGTATGTAGGATGAATATCTCTGGACAGGTGAACAGGAAATAAAAGAGGATGCCTCTGTAACCCAAAAAGTAGCACAGAATAGCAGCCTGTGGGCATTGCACATGCATTTAGTACTGAGATTACACTTCCAATTATGATGAGATATAATGAAAACGAGTGTACTAACAAAAGATACATGTTTTTATAATCCATCTACACACTTCTATGACATTATCAGTGGTCTACAGAGCCTCTGCATTAAGCCAAAGAAGGAAAACAAATAGGAATTGTAAGAACAATTGAGTATCATAAACACATTTGTGGTGTGGAACTCCTATTTTCTAAAAGGTACTCGAAAGTATTTCCTTTATTTTATTATAACTATTATATCAGGTGAAACTAGTGCAGCTACAAATGTATCTGTATATCACAATTTGTTAGCTTTATACAAAAAAAAAGCACTGATTTAAAGCTGCAAGTTCTCTACTTGAAGACTCCACTTTATAATTTGATAGAGAAACCAAATGCCGAAACAGAGAACACTTTTCCAAATTCAAACAGTAACCACAATTTTCTAAACTACAGCTGTTTGTTACCTTAATACTATTTACTACATGGAAAACCCTACTCTTTCCTTTTTCTACAAAGTGGGGATATAAAGCAGTATCAATTAAAAAATACTGGGGCTATGACTACTGTCTTATAATCCCGTAAAAACACAGAAGGAAGACTTGACTGTGAACATACTTCTTCCAGCTTCTGTCAAGAAAGGCTCTAGTATGTGCTACCTTTGATTATCATCTTCTGATTTTATTTAGAGTTCTATAAAGCAGCTAAACATAAAGAAGCTCTTTTTCATTTCTGATGGAGTTCAGTCTATGAAACATGTACGTACACAATATAGCACCACAATACACCAAGTTATTAATAAAGTACCCAAAGCAGCCTATATTTATTGCTAGTGAAAAATCCAGAAAATTATTTCATGTTATTAAATGTTGCAGTATGTCTAAAGTAAATGAGACATACCACTTTTTAAAAAAAAGTTTATTTAATCTTTGGGGTTGTAAGGAAAACTACCATACCTGTAAAAATTAGAAAATTAATAGGTTTTACAATGCCTAAATGAAGCCCTTTGACTTCACTGCAGTCTTCCAAGCACAGCACAAGGCACATTTAGAGTAAGACTCATCACCTGAGTGATAAGGGCTAAATTTTAATATTAATGAGAAATTAGTAATTGTTTAAATAAAGGTTTGTTAAAGGTAACTCACCACCATCCCTCTCTCTAACTCTGTGAGTATGCACACTTTTTGCTTTACTGTGCCCTGTGTTGTCACCATATTTGTTTTCAGGGCTGTCAGAGCGTCGCAGCATTTTATTTGGCGGGGAAGGATCTGTGGTGTCTCGCATCTTGTCATGACGGTGATCACCACCACTGGGGTGACTCTTGGATGAGTACTTAAGAGCCTGCAACAAATCACAGGAAAACAGACATTTACATTAGATTTGAAGTTTCTGGACTAATGTTAAAATGTTGTTTCTAAATTTTACATCTCTTTCAAAAACTTTTAAAAGTTAATTAATTTTCATCTCCTATTTAAGAAAAAAAAATCAGCATTAGTCTTTCTAATTTTAATTACCTACAATAAAGCAACAAGTTCTGTAATTAGAACTCAAACCATTTTCTCCCACTATCATATCCAACATAACACTTGCTGTTACGAAAAACCTAGTTTCCTTGTCTTTTCACTGATGGACTACACACTTTCAACAGTACACAGTTCTTCTGCACTTTTGGGAGAAGCACAAGTCTCCACTTCTTATTAAGCATACGAACTGGAAGTTACACTGAATCAGTGTCAACTTTGAGTATGTTCTCCATACTCTTGTCAAGATCATTTTACCTTGAACTTCTGTGACCTTTTTTTAATACTTTCAACACTCTCAACATATGTAATTAAAAAAAAATAATTCTGGAGGGCCAAAACATACAATGTAATGACTCATTTTTAAGTATTTACCAAAAATTACATGTTCTGCCTCACTTTGACCTGCTTGGTTTTGCAGTGTGAGCTCCTGAATGGCCAAGTGTTTACATTTACATGAGCTGTCACTGACAGTTGCCTTGGACTGCTATATTGCACTTCACAGCCATACAAATACACAGAAATACAATGAAACAGGTCAGTTCTGGGCCTAAGGAGAGAAGTATCACAACATACAGCTCTCCACAGACTCACACACCTACAACTGTTTTTTCAGTGGACACAGCAAAGAAATAAGAGTATCCACCATACAGAAATTGAGGTTATTGTCAGAAGCCCGAGAATTTTATGGCTTCTGAACATGCCCAGCAGCTGGCAACTGCAGAAATTAAGCCTTACTGGCAACCCCAAGTTGTTCAGGGTCTAAACCCATGCCCTGCTCAGGTTACAGCCCACAGCAGCAGTTTTAGGGAGAAGAAAGGACTTTGGGCAGGGGGGCTGGGGGGGGCAAGAACAAGACACCTTTTGTTTTTAGAAGGAAAACACTCACCTCCCCCTGGTTCTCCGCTCCGCCGCGGGTGACCCCGGCCCGCTCCCCCGCCCCTCGCACCTCCCCGGCTCCCAGGCCCGGGCCCCGCACGGCTCGCACTAGGCCGCTGTTGCTCGCCCCGGCCCCACAGGCCTGTGCCGAGCGCTGGGATCCCGTTCCCCGCTCCGCGGCCGCCTCCCCGCCCCACGGCCCCGGGAGCACCTCCGGGAGCCGGGCAGGGCCGGCCGCGGCACCGCGGCCTAAGACGGCCGCCGGAGCCTCCGCCGGAGTAGCTCCCCTCCGCCCCCCTGCTCCTCCTCCCGGCCCCGCGGTACCTGGTAGGGCTGCGAGTCCCCCCTGCGGTCGTGACAGCTGAGGAGAGAGCGAGAGAAAGAGAGAGGCGTTAGCGAGCGCCCGTTACCGGCCCCGCGGCCGGGCAGAACATGGCGGAGGGGGGGGGGGCGGCCCCGGCGGGGCGGGGGGGGGGGATTTACCCATCACTGAGTCTCTGCTGTTTCCTCGCATACATTACCATCAATGCCCGGCCTGTGTGTGTGAGGGTGAGGGGACCAGGAGGGCACGGCCGCGGCCGGGCCACAGGCGCCGAGGGGGGAGGCGGGGGCGGCAGCGCTCCGGGGGCAGGGACGGGGGGAGGGGGCGGCTCGGGCAGCTCGGCTGGAGCGGCGCTCACGGGCCCATCGCCTCGAGAGGGGAGACGCCGGCAGCTCGGCCCCGCGCGCGCTGAGACACACCGGGAGCACCGGGAGCACCGACTCGGCCGCCGCCTCCCCCCGCCGCGCCCGCCGCCGCCGCCGCTCCAACTACATCCGGGGAACTCGGGCGACGCCGCGCTCGGTCAACGTCGGCTCTTTCCGGCTCTTTCCGACGCGCTCCGTCCCCTCTGTCCCCTTTGCTCTCGGGCGACTCTGCCTTCGGCAAACATCGGCTGCGTCCGCCGAGCCCGACGCCCCTCAGTCCCTCCCTTCGGCAAACATCGGCTCCTTCCGTAAAGCTCGTCCCTCCCTCCCCCGCCTGCTTCGGGCCCCCTCTCCCGAGCGCTACCTGTCTTCGTAAAACATCGGGTATTTCCGGAGAGGCGCTTCCGCGCGGCCGGTCAGGGCGGCGCCGCGCTCGGAAGCGCTCGGGTATTTCCGTGATCCCTCGCGGGCCGGCGCGGCCGTTGGCGGGCGCGCGGGGCCGGCGGCCGCGAGGGACCGGGTCCGCGGCGGCAGAGCCGCCACCTCGGTGGGGAGGAATCGCGATCCCGCCAGGCAGGTGGGAGCAACAGTGGGGAATTGTGGGGGGAGGTAGGCACGGGAAGGTCTCCTCTTATCTACCCCCTCCTCCTCTTCCGCCCGGGGGCTCGGTGCACAGGCAGGAGCCATTTTGTGCGCGGCGCGTGTTCGGCGGGGCCGCGCTGGGCGGCCAGGAGGGTGTTAAGATGTCCCTGGGGCCGCGCGGGTCGGGCCCTGGGCCTGAGGGTGTCCTGGGGGATGGCGGGTGAAGGGCTCGTCCTGGCCCTAGCTCAGCATTCCGGGTCGTCCCGGTGTGTTCGGGGGTCCCCGGGCCCTCTGTTGTGCCGGGATGGTTCTCTGTTGCTCGCTGAGCCCCTCACGGGACGAGGTGGTGCCCGGAGACAGGACGAGAAGCGATGGCCATAAATTAAAAGATAAGTTTCTTGTCAATATGAGGAACTTCTTAACGATGAGGGTGGTAAAGGACTGGGACAGGCTGCCTATGGAAGGCATGGAGTGTCCCTCTCTGGAGACATTCCAAACCCACCCGAACGTATTCCTGTGTCACCTGCTCCAGGTGACCCTGCCTTGGCAGGGGGATTGGACTAGGTGATCTCCAGAGGTCCTTTCTAACCCTGACAGTTCTGTGATTCTGTGATTCTTGGTCATTTCTGACCACACCCTCGAAGTATGTGGTACAAAGCATCATCTATTCAGAATCGTATTAAGATATTATAGGAGCCAAAAATTTTCAGTAAAGGTATAAGTGCAAATGCCAAATTTTGTCCTGTTCCCTTGTTGAAAAGGGAAGAGATGTGGCACATCTCAGAACGAGCATGTTAACCTTAAACAGAGCATCTTGCCCCGTCGCTCTGAGCTGTTGCAGCATTATTCGTGGTAACACTGAGAGAATTTTTTTTTCCTGTTTTTGTTGTATTTTTCCTATTAGAGTGCAGAAGGCCGTTGCCGAGCAGGAACTTCTGGGAGCGGTGGCAGAGCTCAGGGAGGGAGTGCAGGATGACTCAGCAGGGAGCTGTTCTTCAGGGTTACAATAATGAACTAGTGAAATGCATTGAAGACTTATGTATGCAAAGAGAAGAGCTGAACAAACAAATCCAGCAAGCAGAAGAAGAAAGGAATAAACTCCAGCATGAAATTCAAGTCCTGAGTGAACAGCTGGAGCGTGTATGTGAAAACCTGGCCCAGAAGGTGGCTTCACGGAATGAGCTTGATAAAATTCTTGCTGAAACTGAAGCAGCTTACATGAAGATTTTGGATAGTTCTAGAACTTTACTTAATGTCCTGAAGAAGGAAGTGGGAAGCTTAAGGCATTCACCAGATCTGAAACCCAATGTAACGTGAAACAGTCAAATGTTTGGACTCTACAGTGCTAAAATTCCACTGGGTGAGAACTGTGGTTAGCCACGGAACCTTACAGCAACAGTATAAGCGGAAAGGGATTTTCTTCCAGCCTTTCTGTATGTTTTATTACTATTACTTTTAAATGCACTAGAAAATAGATTAAATAAAGTTGCTGTTTTGCTTTAAAAAATCTAGTTACTTAAACACTACAACATTATATTTCAAAGAGGTAGTTGAGGCAGATAAGAGACTGTCAGTTTTGACATGGTAGCGCTTCAAGACTTCCAAAGACAGCAAAAAAAAAGTCATGTTTTATTAGTTGGCTTCAGATGGCTACTGGTAGATTCCTGTTAGAAAACTAGTGGATACAAGTAGATCAGATACTACTTCTTTTTACTTTACAAATGGTTAGGCTTTACTGTTGAACCAAGTAGAAATTAACTATTTAGCTTTCTCTAGGAGCTTGGAGTTCTGTCTGATGCATGCACAAAGACAGCCTTTCTTTACTATCATCTCCTATCTGGAATAATGGAGGGACAAGGTAAGGAAACATGACTAATGCAGAGCATGGAGGCTTAAACTGTAAGACTGTATGTGATTCATGCATCTTCTGAAGCTGTTCTCAAAAGCTTTGTTTAGGAAGGAGATGTGCTGTAGTGGAAGACAGGTTTGGTGCAAGTGCACATGCCTCCAAATGCAGGGCACAGCAACAGAGGCAGCTACACTATATAAACCTGGACCAATAACTCATGGGTAAGGAAAAGGTGACTATTTCAATAGTGACTAGAAGTCCTGAAAAAGTTACTGGAGTTCAGTTAAAAATATAGAGATAAATACAAGGCCAAAGAAGACAATCCTGGCTAAAAGCTAGTAATAGAATTTCTGGAAACCCTTTTAGTGCCTTTTAGCTCTATACTGATGTATTAAATAATTTTAATAAGGTTGTAAAGAATAGTGAACATCCTGGAATGGTGAGAAATAAATACAAATGAAAGATGAAAATGAGAAGTGGTTTGCACCTTGTCAGGCATTCTCACAGGTGACATTAAAGTAGAACTTAGTTTAGAGATCAGGGAGGACAGCAAGGCAGAAATCTTCATTTAATCCTGTTTTCTATTCCTGGTGAACCTCTCTGTAGTTATGTGCTTGTACATACACGTGCATTTTGTCCTGCACATTTTCTGTTATAGCGGTAACTTTTTAAGTTGTAGTCAAATCTTCATTCAATACCAATTAGCTAAATTGAAAGAAGTGCAATTGTGATCTCCTTACTTGATAATAGTGTGTCTCTCAGGTGCAAATAGAGAGGACAGTGTAGGTGTGAATAGTTTAATAGCTCTTCCCAAATCATAGGAAACAAATTTTATGTTCTGGTTGCCATGCTACATCAGGGATTAGTGTACCAGGCTAATCACAGTTTACTTGTATGGCATTTCCACTGGCTTTCCTCGGGTAATGCTGAGGTGATAAAATTAGATAATCTCAGGGCTACTGCTGCTGTTGCAGTACCACAGCATTCAGGACCCCCTTGTTTGTGTTACATAAAAATTTTGCTATGTTTAGTAGCAAAAAAGTTTTATTTGACTGGCTGTTTTATGACATTGTCTTCCCTTAGAATGGGAGTAGTAACTGATTTACAACAAAAGAGGAAGAATCAGGAAAAAGTATTAACTAAAGAGCAGGAACTGTCAGTTGCATGTGTAAACTGCTTCTTACTATCTGCAAGGTAACTCAAAATTGTCTGTGAAAAAGAATTCGTGTCATGGAAAACTCATAGAGAACAGCATAGCTAATTTCTTGTATTAATCTCACACAATAATTACAGGTTTCTTTGTCTTAGAATAGTCATAAATAATGCCTCTTGTTCTACTGAGGCTGTTAAAACTAAAGTTTTAAGAGAAGCCTTTTGAGTCTTTAAAGAAGTTTACTCACAGCCATTATTACATGTAATTGTAGCTATTACAAGGTCAAAACTAAAATACTGGAGATGCTTGAATTTTTTGTTACAAAGCAAGGGGAAAATGTAACTGCTGGCTAGTAATGTAACTGCTGGGGCCTCCCAACATTCAAATAAAATGTTGAAATATTGTTAGAATTCCATTCAGTGATCCCAATCTGTAAAATTTCATTTAAAATCAAACTTAAAAATGAGGAGAAATAACATATATCTCTAGGGCTTGCCTATTTGTAGAATAACTACAGTGTTACATGACAGTCATTGCACACATGCAGAGCTGTTACTCAAAAATAGAACTTACCATTATATTCTGTATTGACCCAAATGAACTTACTATATTCTTTTATTGAAGTGGTAAACCTTTTTCACAGCTTTTTCAGGTAGTATAAATCTTGACAGAAATAGCTTTTGTTAAACAGCTCCAATTTGTTCAGAACAGGAGACCTGTAAACTCAGTTGGTACATTGTATTGCTAGAAGAGAAATGATAATGTGCAGCTGCAAGCTGCTCTGTAGGGCTGGCCTGTAACAGTAAGTTTACCTGAAAGAAGGTAAATTGTAAGCTTAAAAGCATCATACTTATTCCTGACTTAAGTTTTGTGTTGAATATGTGTGACTCTCTGAGTTAGATTTGATGCTTTACTTGAGTGCTTACAGTCTAGGAGCCTTAATGACAAAAACTGGGCTCCCAAATTGAAGTGCCTCATCTAAAGGGCTGTGTTGGGTGTCTTCTATCTTACTGGATATGTGAGGAGATGCAGTTTTTGAAACTCCTACCTGTGCTTCATTCAAAGATCTAGTGAAATGCATCTAGAGCACCGTTCTAAAGCCCTGCATTTATGTAGAGGCACCTCTGCCTGGTTTCCAAGTAACAGCATAACTGGATGAGATATGATGATTCCCAGCTTTTATACCAATGCTTCTTAGATATGTACCCAGCACTTAATAACTCTAGTGATCAACAGGTTTGTCAAAATATTTGACTGTTGACTCCTTCCAAGTAAACTAAGTTTATTCTGTATGATAGAGTTTAGTTATCAAAGAAACTGCTTGTGGGTGGTATGTTGAAGTAATTTTGTGTGTGGAAGTGATTATAGGAGCCACTGGATGAAGTGCTCCAGCAGCCATTCCATAACTGTCCAATCCATAACTGTCTCTTTTTTGTTGGTGCTTGCCCTGCAGTTCAGGTACCTGCCCACATGCAGTTTCTGCTAATCACCTTACAGAAATGGAGATTAATGGACTGGAGTTGGCCCTAATTTTTAGGGTAGAGAAGAAAAAGAAAGTATGGATGTGGAATTGTGGTTTGGAAAGACTGGAGCATGAGGGGGTGTAATAAAAAGACTGATGGAGTTTCTCCTAATTTGTCTGCTTTAAGTGTGCTTGTACTGAGCTACTGCCTACAGTTTTTGCTACCCAATGAATCAAATTTTAGAAATCATCTGAAGTTCATCTGAAATCCGGCCTTCCCCCCTTCCTTTAAGCCCACTGACAAGTCAGCAACAGAGGCAGTCTACGTTTTCCTTTCTCTTTCTGCCTTTTACTTCTTTCTGGCCACACCAACTTGCATGCCCAGCTGCACAGTGGCCAGTTCCAGCAGGAAGCTGTGGAATCAGCCTCCCGTTTGCTGGGTAAGTGTACTGCCAGGCTCACACAGGATACAGTGCTATTGTTTCTTGCCCTGGTTGCTCTGCTATGAGCAGTCATCATTGAGCTACTTGGGTTTTGTAAAGAACCCTAAATCCTGTCTGTATTAGATGTACTCTATGTGTGTGTGTGATTGATCTTACAGAATTTTGTTAGAGAGATGGCAGTTTTTTGGGTCTTAACTTACTGACTGCAAGAGATTTGTTTCCTTGGACTGTGAATTCTTCAGACTAGGAAGACTAGGCATCTTTGAATACCCAAAGCTGTCTATTCAAACAATGAATCTTAACTCAGATGTCTGGGTATTGGTTTGCTGTTTCAGAACTGAGTATCTCAATTCCATCTAGCTCGTGTGGTGTAAGTGTGTCCCGCTCCAAATGGATTAAGTGGATTAAGCTAAATTAGAACAAGATACTTGTAATTAGGGAACAGGAACATTCAGAAGATCGTTAGCAAAAGCATGAAATGTCTACAGTTAACTGCAGACATAAGATGAGTCTTATGCAGAAGACCAATATCTATTACTCCTTTGATTTTGCTTGTTAGAAGTTTGAATGAGAAGATGCAGCTTGTGTCAGTTGCCTTAAATCTGAGTAGATCCCAGGCTCCTGCTTTTTTATGCAAGTAGACAAAACATTTATTTTCCTTCTATTCATTAGTGAGTGAAGTATCAATAGATGCTTTAATATTGATTTGTTTGTGTGTGTATTGGTGGAGTTTTTTGATGTATGGATAAGCAAGTTTTCCTAAAATCAGAGTGCTTTTTTAGCTTTATTTTTAATGTATGTGTGTGTTTTTAAATACAGATGTAAATATTTTCTTCTCTTGGGGGAAGGACAGACTAGCCTTTGGTTTAGTTTGTGCACCAATTGCTTTGTCCGTGTCTGTTACATTACTGGTGGGGAGTCAGGTAACGTGGCTGCTTCTTGGGTGTCTGTTCCATGTCTTTTTTTAAACTGGGAGTGGTTTTTTTTCGTTCTTTGTCCCTTAACTGCTTGTAAATCTCTCTTTAATTTGTTGCCCTGTCCTTGATTGTTGTCTGCCTCAGTTGGCTTGCAGATGAAGTTTTGTTCACTGTTTAGCTGTAAAACCCATCTACTTGCATGTTTCTAATAAAACATGGAGAGGTTCAGGTTTGCAGAAAAGGGAGCTATATCTTATTTGGTCATTCATGGCTTTAGCCTGTGGGATTTATGTGAAAAGTGGTTCAGTGCTGTAGTTTGATTATACAAAAATATGGTGTTAGTATAAGTGAGACTAGTAGAACACTTCTATTTTGTAATGATTTCAAAAGTAGTTTCGCGAGATCTTGTGGGGTGGTTTTTCTGTCTATTAGTGCAAGACTGTAGATATGCTGCAGTAACTACTACAGAAAATTAGTAAATTTTATTACAAACTTGGATATCTTACTTAGCAGCAGCATTGAAAATAATGGTGTAAAATCTTAGCATTTTGATTGTAGCAAGCCTATTGTTTGCTACATGATTCGAAGCTGGTAATATTTGTAAGTATGCTTAATTTGAACGTCATAAATGGGAAAATCTAACTTTTGGAATAGGATTCATCTGAATTAGATAGCACCTGTAGACAGAGATCATGTTCAGGAAAAGGCATTTGAAAAAAGTCCTGTCAGATTGTGATTCCTCTGATTGTGATGGGAGCTTCGGGTTCTCTCACACCTCACTTCAGGGCCTGTGAAGTTCCATGGAGTGGCTTCTCCTCTCTGCTCGCCACCACTTGTGTGTAGAGTACGTGTTCTTGGCCCTGAAGGAGTTAGGGTTGAGTGTTCTCGTTTATTATCTTTTATGACGTAGACACACAGCTTCCTGGCCAGCCCAAATCAAGACCACAGGACTGTTAGGTAGAGACTATAAAACAAAGTAAGAAGGAGGGTGAACAAGTTTTAACACTTACTTGGAAAAATGTTTAAGATTATGATACCTAATAGACTGGTCACAGAGCATTTTAAAGTTAAATCTTCATAGGTGTTATTTTTTGAGCTTCATATGCATAGGTTCTCTTGCTTCAGTGAGAGCTCCTGTAATGCACTTGAGGTTTTCCATTGATTTCTAGTATATGGGAACACTTCTAGAAAATTATTTACATCATAGTCCATGACAGATCTGTAACTTAGTTTTTTTTTAAAACCACTTCATAACATTGATTTAGTTGAACTTAGTAAAAAAATACCATATTTCTTTCCTAAAGGTTTTCACATCTCCCTACCTGTATTCAGAAATAGATCAAAGTATTATCTGTAGTATTCTTTTTTGTTGTTATGGTTATTAACAAGTTGATACAACTTGGAAACCCATTCTGATCGGGTATGTCTGTCAGTTCCAGACACAAAATCCTTTTCATATTCTGCAAGCTTAAATATTTTTAAAGCCTCTTTTTCCTTATACAGTAGGAACACTTTGAGTTGAAATCAGCATGACTGTTAGACTCATGCAGTTAATGTTTTTTTAATATAGTTAGTATTCGGGGCTGAATTATAGTCTGTCAGGTGTTTGAAAACAAACTAACAGTAATTCTTCATATGCTTATGCAGCTGTTCAGTAACAAATCCTGTTAGACATTTGTGTTGCTTGTTACTTGATAGTAAATGGAATTAATTGCTGTAACTGATGAACCCAGGGTACTTTTTATTAAATAGTGGTCCTTCTTCAAGTATTGTTGCTAGCATGAAGGGAATGGATGCTTCTTCCCAGGGGGATGTGGGGCAAAAGAGGAGCTGCCTTTTTAGTAGAGGCCACCCATCTGTGGAGAGAGAGGAGCATCTTTGTTAGCCTGGTTCGTGGTCAAGTGATGTGAGACAATTCAAACAAACTGCTTAGAAAGGTCATAGTTTACTGTTGCAAGGTGCACTGAAGCAAGCTGGAAGAAAGAAAACCCAGTCTGTGCTGTCAGTCCCAAGGAATGCGATAGCTGATCCCAACCAGGTTATCTTAAAATGCAGGAGCTCAGGAACAGCCGGAAGCAGTGTAGCTGCTGCAGTACTGGGCTCAGCGAGGGATGTTTTGTCCTGCCCAAAAGCAGTTGACCATGTGGGACACACGAAATCTGGTACACTCCAGAGTCACTGGAGTTGTTAGAAAAGTGTAACCTCTTCCTGTTATTGAACTCAGGGAATTCTGTGTTTTAGTGACATGCAATATGAGATGTGACTCCATGAGAAGAATATTTATTTAAAATCCTGTTCCCTTTAGTGGTTTTTCTCTGAAGCCAAAAGTATTGCTTTAGATTCAACTTGTTCAAATACCTATGACCAAAAATACAGTTCCACTAAATCCCACAAACCTGTAAATGGTTTGTATTCACCATGTAGTACACCAAGATCCTGGTCAAATGCAGTTTAATCCTTCAGTCAAGTTGCAAATTTAGTGGCTCCCTTAGTAGCTGAAATGATTTGCAAGAAGTGTTGCTTGCTCAGTTTGGAATGCACTTTCGGTTTTTTGTTTGTTTGTTTTTTAATGAAGTATTCCATTGAGGCATCCCCTGGCACTTTACCATACACATTCATGTTGAGCATGTGAATATGTTTTCTTTGGGAACGTCAGAAGGAAACTACCTGTACAGCAGCAATTTAACTGAAACAGGATTTGGTTTTATGCCATCATTTTGTTTCTAACAGTGTTTTAAAATGATGCGTATATAAATATATATACAAATGCTTCCTATGAACATATCACAGAGTACTCTACAGAGAATGTTAATATCTTTATCCCCCTTGATAGACAGGGACAAGCAGTAGTAATCTGCCCCAAATCAGGGACAGATCTGGGAATGGACGCTTTGCTTTTTCAGCCTCAACTGAATGCTCTGACTTGGACTGCTTCCCTGGGATTCATGTCCTGATTGGTATTTTGTCATAAACCAATGGGATTATGCATTCCCAACCTGTGTGTTAGGGGAAGAGATGGCTATCACTGATTAGGTGTGTACTTTTTTGCTATTCCTCACTCCACATTGCGTGCAGCATCATGATGTTGTTTAAAAGTGTTACTCCTTTCTCCATGGGTACACCCTGCATGACAAAGTATCCCAGCTCCAGAGTGGCCATTCTCACTTTCCAGATCTGCTCTCTCCAAGCCCCTTCTCATAAGTGTTTGGGACCTGAGTGTAGGAGGTGGGTCAGAGGAACAGAAAGAACTTTTAATGATAGTTGTTAATTAATTACATTTCACAAGCCTAACCTTTTTCAGATAGCCTGTCTTTATAGACCCTGCTGTTTTATTAGGCTTCTTATTACCTTATGTAAGACCACCAGGTTTTCTAAGACATGGAGACTCCTTGGTGTCTAAATATAGTGGGATGTCTGAATTCTAGTCCATCTGTAACAGCAGACAGATCACATAACAGCAACAGGGTGTCAGGCAACTATATGCCACCACAGCTGGTTTTGGGTTAATGGAATTGGCAAGTGAGGACCTTCAGTTATCTGGATGGATGGGGCTCTCCTATACTGAAAAGAAGCTGGCTGTATGAATTCAGACTAAAAACTACTTTATTGTGGGAGAGGTGACACCTGACAGCCGTATTTTATTTCACATATCACAATAAAATACATTTAGATTAAAATGTGTACATAAATATACTAAGCGTTTTAATAAGTATAGAGTTCTTGGTAAAAAGCTCCTTAATGTTTCAGTACTGCCTGCCATTAGAAAAGAGAATTTAAACAGGCTGGACATTACCAACTTGCATAAGATTGTGTACCCTCTGCTTTCAGTAGCCTCCACAGTCTTGCAACTACATAAGTCATCATTTGTAGCCCCATCCTCATCTTCCTCCTGCAACTATTTGCCTCTGTTTCTTAGCCCCGTACTTACTATGGTTTTAGTTATCCCAGCCTGCTGACCAGAAACACAGTGCTCTTTCGACATGTGGTGGGTCAGAAACACTTTCAGTATCTTCATATTGTCCAGATATGTTCTGTCACACTTGGGGAAGTTGTTTGCAAAGATAAGCAGATTTCATTCAGCTTGAAAGCGCCCCAAAAGTTATGTTTGGACTGTGTGAGAATACTGTATTGTAGAGAAACAACAGACACCTGATCTGAGGTGAGTTTCATCCTATGAAAAACTCATCCTAAAAAGACTTGTAAGTTGAAGTGATGGAGGGAATGTCATGTTCATGATATGCTGTGGAAACTAAAGAAGAGAAGTTTATTTTGTTTGTCAATGAGAATATTTTTGTTCCAGGGAACGCAGACTTTGCTTATAGTCTTCTGCAGATAAGGAAGGTCTATATGGGATACTGTTCAGAGTGACATGAGTTTGTTCCAGAAACATTCGCTCTGTATTTGAGAAAAGATTATAACTTGAAACTAAAAAGTGGAAAAGGAATATGGTGCTGGACATTGCAGATAAGGATCTCATTGAGGAAGCTATTATAGGTCAGCTATGTCGTCTTCAAAGTTCTTTCTGAGTCTGACCTATATTGCAAAATAATTACTGTGCTGAGACAGTGGAGTGTGCTCACAGTAAGGCTGCTTTTAAAAAGTTATGTCAAGACATCGTAGGGATTCAGCAATGTACTCTGCAATCCTGCTCTATTTTATGAACCAATGTATTCCCCAGTAAGGTGCTCTAGAGATAAACATTGCAGATGCCTTCGAGTGCAGAGATGAAGGAGAGGCAATTAAAAGTCTGCATGCTGTGAAATGTCTGGGTACCAACAGTGTCTGCACAGGTCTTTAAATGTTTTAAGGAACATTTGGTTTTCCTACTGTCTGAGATGACTGAATGCAAACAGTTTTTGAAAGAGGACAGTAGCTCAGTTATTTTCACACTGGCTAAAGTCCTGCTGGTTTGCATAAAGGTTTCTGTTTTTATTTTCTGATAGCAAACTCTTGGTGACAAACTGGCTCCTCCATATCAGACAAATTCTGTTTTCTTTTATTAGAGTGCATTGTTTCATCTCTGATAAAGAGCAGACTTCTGATAATGTTGTCAAACAATCCTGAGCAGGGCAGTACTGGTCTCCATCAAAGAAGAGGAAAAGCACAAAAGGACAAAATTGCTGGCAATGGTCTGAATTGAGTGGGGTTGCTTGCAAGAGTAGCAAGTGGAGAGGGGGTTTTTTTGTTGTTTGTTGTTTGTTTTTTTTTTAAATCATTCCCTCCTACATCATTACTGGGCTGAGTAGGAAAAGAATTTTCCTCCTCTTTAAAGGTATGAAGAATAATAAATGGGATCATTTGCTGCAAGAAAAGCCAATTCCACATGGGAGGCAGCTAAAGCTGCCCCATGGGAGCCTTATTTTTTCCTCCAGAAAAATTTTCATAGTGCAAATTCTAAAAGCCAGGAGCCCTTGAAGGGAAAGGAGAAACAACAAAATGCTGTGTCTGCTTGTTGTTGCAGACCAGTTAGTCTTTCAGTAACTTCACTCTTATGTGCAGTTTCTTGGTTGGAAGTACTGCTTGTCAAAAACATGAATTTTTGGTGTGAGACCTGTTAGTCCAAAATTCTTTTTTTTTTATTTTAGATAGGCTTAGTAAAGCAGTACAAACTGTTGCTTATATAGGTATGAAATTTGTCTATAACTGTTAGTTAAAAGACCTTTTCACTGGCTTGGTATGTCATGTATTCTTACACTACCTGTTATCCCACTGGTGTAGCTAGAGTGAAGCTTGGTTCTCAGACATTAAGATGACCTTTTAACTTAGATTAACTGATACGTATTTTATAGTTTCAGGTGTTGGCAAAGTCAGAAGCAATCAAACAGAGAAGTGTAACGTGACTTTTGTGGACTTAAACTTCCCATATTGCCTTACATGAACATTTTTCTTTTAAATAACTTCTGCATTTGGTTCTTTGGTGGGACAGCGCAGCCAAATATTTTAAAGAGGTAGCAAAAATCATAGAATCATTTAGATTGGAAAGAACCTCCAAGATTATCATGCCCAACCATTAACCCAGCACTGCTAAGTCCACCCCTAAACCATGTCCCCA
This sequence comes from Pipra filicauda, assembly GCF_003945595.2. Classification (NCBI taxonomy): domain Eukaryota; kingdom Metazoa; phylum Chordata; class Aves; order Passeriformes; family Pipridae; genus Pipra; species Pipra filicauda. The sequence continues at coordinate 4,181,355 of NW_024104310.1, forward strand.
GAAGCCACATCTACACATCTTTTAAATACCTGTAGGGTTGGTGACTTAACCACTTCCCTGGGCAGGCCATTCTAATGCCTGACCACCCTTTGAGTGAAGAAAGTTTTTGTAATACCTAACCTAAACATCCCCTGGCACAACTTGAGGCTGTTGCTTCTTTCCCTGTCATATGTCACTTGGGAGAAAAGACTGACCCCCCCCCCTTGCTACACCCTCCTGTAAGACTTTGTAGAGAGCAATTAGGTCTCTCCTGAGCCTCCTCTTCTCCAGGCTAAACACCCCCATCTCCTTCAGCTGCTCCTCATCAGACTTGTGCTCCAGACCCTTCCCCATCTTTGCTGCCCTTCTCTGAACACACTCCAGCACCTCAATGTCTTTCTTGTAGAGAGGGGACAAGAACTGAACACAGGATTCAAGGGCATTTGCCTTGGCTAACAGTACATTTCCTGAATAATCTCATCCAGGAGAGATTTTAAGCGTGGTACTGGTTTAGAGCCTGGATGCTCAGAGCACAGCCCAGCCTGCATTTCTCAAGCCCATCATTCCCACGGCACAGTTGGTTTTGCAAGGACTATGGAACAAGGGTGCATCTTGTGAGTGCTGGGAGGTAGCAGGTGATGAAATAAATGAAGACAATGTCCACCATACCAAAATGCTCCAGGTAGGGTCATCTTGAAAGCACTCGGGAGGATTGGGGAGACTGTTCTCTGTTTCTACTCTGTGTGAAATGTAACTGAAATAAATATACATGTGTGGGTGGCTGTGCTGCTCGAGCAACTTGATGCTACACTGGGATTCTTACATCAGGAAGTTATGATGTAATTTGTAGTTAAAATAATCTCATTAGCAAGAGCACAAAGCCCCTAAAACTAAGCACAGTAGTGCAGTATTACTGGACTTTGAAGTGTAAACTTCAGCCGTGGCCTTTATGGGAGCAAAAAAAGTAACAAAACTAACTTTAAAATTCTGGAATAAGTTTTGAGATAATACTAAGAATTAGTAAGTGTCCATGGATTTTATACTACAAGGCTCACTGAAAGTTTGTGGGTCTTGTGCTCTACTTGCTGTTGCTCTGGATTTTAATATTCACAATTCTTGGTGCGTTTCTCAATAGCCTGGCTCTTAAAGTCAAGGTATTTTCTTTGTCCTCCTTCCCCCACCTTTTGAAGTTACTTTTCTGTTTCTTGTAAGGAAAAGGCCGAAAACACAAAAGCAAGTAAAAAGGCTCAGAAATGGAAATATAAATAATTCTAGATCTTTTTCACGACTTAACAACAGTCTCACACTTTGTGCCTGCCCTCACGTGTCTTTTTCAATGCCAGAAGCTGGTCATACTGAAAATTTCACACCATGTTACACTTCAGTCAAGTCAGGTGCAATTATGATGGCTTTAAGAAAGGCACTTGTAATCCGTGGCTGTAGGTGCTGTAGGATAGAATTTGCTTTCTCTATGTGTATATTTAAATTCCTCTCTTGCTGTCTTTACCAACTTCACCCAGCTTTCTGTAGTCACCATGTGTTAGTCAGAACTGTCAGGGAAGCTCCTTCTAGTCCAGCCCCAGCATGATCTACAGGGGTCATGGAGCAAGGTCTGGTTTGGAGACTTGAGTTCTGGAGCTTCCAGGCCAGCAGAAGCTGGAAGCCCCATGGGATGGCAGGGGAGGGAGGGCTACCAGCTCCTGGGAGAGAGTGCATGCAGCAGCAGTACATGGCTTGTCTTTGCCAGGAGGAGTATCAGCCTGGCGTGATGCTTCCCAGAATCAGGAACAGTAGAGTAGCAAGCAATTTCAGGGCTGAAAGAGGGTTTAGGGGGTCTTCTAACATCACAATATATTTAGCTCCTGCAAATTAATACAGGAAAGGTGAATGGGAAGATGACTGAACCAGAAGGGTTTTGTAGTACTGGCAGAGCTTTGGAGTCTGAAAGACCAAAAATATGATCACACCATCTAGCTGGAGACTGAAGATGGGATTTAGAAACAGAACAATTTATCAGACTGAAGCTAAAGATAGAAGTAAGTATGCTGTAAAAAGGGCAGGGTGAAGACATTTTAGTAAAACTAAGAAGAGAGGATAAGCAGCTGACAACATCCAGAGGAATTTTCCTGAGAGGAAAATGTCAGAACTGCCAGAATTGTCTTAATTTTTCAAATGTTTTCTTTTAAAACATACAGATTTAGTATCTAACATGGAAGAATAATTTATCACAATAGAAATAATTAAATTCTCAGCAAAATGAAGATGAATTTTGATGCCATTCCACAATTATTTTTGACAAACGCTTTTAATTTGGCCCAAACAATAGCAAGGAGGCTTTGTGGGTATCATAATATGCAATCTAGACTTGAATGATTTGTTTCAGTCATCACAGAGAGCACAATAAGAGGAAACATGACAGAAATATAGAAAACAATGAGTAGGGCTGCACATAATTTTGGCTGTCATATTTTTATCATAAGTCTCCTAGCAGTTTGTGGTTTGCTTAAAGCTTCAGCTCCCAGATTCATGTAGTAAATAATCTCAGAGTTCATTACACGAAAACAAGTTTCTAATTTTTGCAGTTGCAAACCCAAAATTATACCAAGCAAGAGGAACCAAAATACATCTTTTAAGAGACAAATTTGTAAAGTTTTAACTCAGAAAGTAAAATCTACCTTTAGGCTAAAAAAGAAACCCCGAAGGTATAAAGATTTGATGCTGCAGTTAAAGCTCAGGTCAGTATTTATAGTGCGTTGGTTGCTCAGACAGACATCGCAAAGCCTTGTATCCCATACTTTTCTTTCCTTAGCAACATTCTCTGAGAGCCTGGAAAACAACATGCCTTTGCCCCGTTTTACTTGCTTTTTCCTTCAGCGGGTGCTGCGAGCCCAGCGTCTGATTTCAGTTCTGATCTGGAATAACTCCAGGGGCGTGCACGAAGCCATCCCTCTTCTTCCCTCCTAAAGGGGTGGTGGCAGGGAGGAGAGTCAAGGCTATTGTTCTCCCTCTCTGTGTCCCTCCCACAGCAGCAGCCAACATTGTTCCTTTTTATTTACTTCCCCCTCTCTGTGAACCAGCAGGGCTCGCAGCAGCGGGATGCAGCTCTCCTCATTAGAATAATTAGGCTGATTTATGAGAGAACAGCCCAGTGAAGGAGAACTCTCCTAATACAGTGTTCCCCTCTGGAGGCTGGGCACCCACCCAGCTGCTGGCAGCACAGTGCTGGGCCTCTCCGCTGGCTCATGTGCTCCCCTGCAGCTACCAGGCAGGGTGGAGGGCCCCCAGCTCGTCAGCCTTTCATACCGGTGAAAATGAGCAGGAATATGCAATAAACACTTTCTCCCTTCATGTAGTATTCTTCACAAGTTGGATGTTCTGAGTTAATATTGAAAGTATATCTAAAGTAATAGAGGAAAGGCAAAAATCCCATGTTGGACCCTTCCTTAGTGTTAACTAAGTGAAAGTTTTGGTTTATAAAATGCTCCTCAAGCAGGTTTGCTGTGCCACTGGAACAGTGAGAGCTGGTACTGCTTTGTTCCTCTCCTGCTCTGTGGAAGTTTTGCATTACTTTTGTGAAAGGCTTGCGTATGAGGAGTTAGGAAATTTCCTTCTTCTGGGGAAAATGTTACAAATATCCTTTGTTTATCGCATCTCCTTAGTATCTTCATGGCACAATACATGCCATACGTACTTCCTGGGAAGGCCTTTCCTGCTGTAGTCTGGAAGATCCATTTAAAATGCATATAGACATATTGAAAAACACAGCTTTTAAAAATATCTTCTACAAGCAAACAAAAAATAAAATACCATTGATATTTCAGTTGTGTTTCTGCCAGGCACCAGAATCGAACACCAAACTTGCAGAAGTTGCCAGCAGCCTGCACTTCCCAGTGTGATGTTTGTGGTCACCTTTATGAAAAAATCCCAAAAAACAAAACCAACATTTGTCTTTGCTAACAGGATGACATTTGTAGCGCCTGAAGGACAATTAAATCTTTCTGTAATTACCACTGAAATCTGTAAGACTATTTTTTGTTTGGGAGCAGATTGACGCCAGAGTTTGAAGAGCAGTTACTCATGTTCAATAGCCCTTCACCTTGCAATGTCCGTGAAAATCCTCAATGAACCCAAGGAGCTGCCGGCAGAACCAAGCCAGAGACTTGAAAGCAATAAAAGAATGAAGTGTATGTTACCAACTGACATGAAAAACCTTACTGCAATTGTAATTGCCTGTAACAAAATGCCTCATATCACCCATAGGAAAAAGCACATCGGCATCCAACATTTTTTGCCACCTTCAAAGTGTCTCTAATGCTCCTGATACACTCTCACATGGACACTTTTGCCTCTGTCTCTTGCATACACAGAAAAGCAGTGCCAGCCCCAGTTTCATCCATCCCATTCCCTCATGCAAAGCCTCAGTGTATTTTTGGCTTATCAGACTGGCAATTCTGACTGGCACAAAGTTGATCCATGTGGCAATATACCCTCCTTTTACAGACTTGCATTCCAGAAACGGAGCAAGAACATTCCTCTTCATTTTGTAAGGCTGGAGAGGGCAACCCCTGAGACCTGGTGCTGCACTTTGGAGCCAGAAAAAAAGCTTTGGTGCTTATTGATAGCTTAATACTCTGTGTTCGCCAGGAAACAGAGTCTAAAAGCTAGCCAAGCCACAACTTTATTGTTCAGAGGTCACTGTTTTGATAGGTAAATAACAACCTAATTTTTTGTGCCACCAGACACAGTGATTTCTCTGATGGTCCTGGGGCATTCCCGTGAGAGGAGCTCAGTGTTGCTCTGTGCAAGGGCAGTCCGTGGGGAAGAGACACAACTAGGGAGAAATGGTTAATACACTGTGCAGTGTGCCTCTCTCCTAAACAATCATACTGTACTTGCTTTACTTCTCAAAATTGCTGCCCTGGGGAGGTAAAGAATTACCATTGCCATAAACTGTAATCAAGATCAGATGTGCAAAGGGAAAGGCCTTGCTCAAATATCAAAGGGGTTTTAAACTGCCAAAACAGAGCAAGAGAGAGAAATCCTGAGGGAATCAGAGATGTAATTTATGACTGACCTTCATTTTAACTGGAAAATGTGTGCTCTTGAATGGCAGTGCTCCTGTGAATGCATGTTTTGTTTTGTTTCAGCTTATTGGGAATCTTTGCTGCAGCAGTATTGATCTAAGCTCCCAAACAATGAGCCAGGGACAAGGAATCAAATATGCATTCCAGAAACATTTTTCTGCACTGAACTTGTCTCAGCAGTGACAGTGCCTAGCTTTGTCATCCCCTCTGCCACGGCACTGCCTTCCAGGGCTCACTTCTTTGTGTTGCATCATTGCTTGCCCAAATAACTCCACATTTTCTGCGTTCTTGTAACCCAGTTGTCCAGGGAAAAAACAAAATAACAACTCTTCAAGGGGATTTTTGCTGCCACAGGAGCAGTTGATGTCTGGATGAGCCCTAAGTTGTTCAAAGAACAAGCAGTACAAGAAAAAACAGACATACTAAGTCTTTGCAGTCAAATATAAAACAACAGCACCATGATGCCTCAGCCTTCCATGTGCTGCCTCCCTTTCTGAATTTCACAGGGTAGCATTTGGGGACCTGCTGTGCTTCAAAAAAGGTAGATTAAAATCTAGATCCAAACTTATCTTTGTAATGAACCCAAACTACACACTGAACTTTGGGGAAATTCAGATCCACATTTCCAGCTGTATTTTGTGGCTCGATTCCGGACATAGTTTAAAACAAAGATGCTTAGCTGCTGTGAGCTGAAGTACAGTACTGGGTTCCCTTGGCTTCCCATCAAATACTCTGTAATAAAGCAAATTCTCATTTTCATTATCTCAGATGATGAATTCTTTTTGAATTCCAGTTAAACATTTTGATGAAAAATCTTATTTTCTAAATTCTGCCTTACACTGAACATGAACTACAAGGAATGGGAGTGCTTAACAGGGACGATGAAAAGAACAGGCTGCCAGGAAAGCCTGGAGAGTTGTCCATTCTGAAGAAACCTCTCACCAGGGTGTTAGCTGTTTGTAAACTACACATCTTGTCTGATAATCAGAAAAAGATAATCTGTCATAAATGTCGCAACTACTTCACAGTTTCCCCTCTCAGCTTCTTCTGTGAACAGCTGTCGATATGTGTATGAAACTAACTTAAAACCTCCAGCAGATAGGCTTGATGGCTGATTTAAACAAAAAGTGATCTTTAAATGGAGCTTTTTCAGGTAAAACCCCCTTTGGAGTCAGTTGGATGGGAGTTATTCGGGTTATTTTTCATCATTGCAACATGTTGTTCTGCCACACAAAATATGTCCATTTTCAGTAAATAAAGAGATATCTGCAACAAATTAACTTCAGAATTTTGGAAACACAGATGGTATTTCTTGCACTTTCCCAAAGGGCTACATTTGCTCTAGAAAAAGCAGAGATTTTAGTTATTCTGTTATTTTTAGGAGTCTGTTCATCCCCATAATTTCCACTTCACTAAGAGGAGATAAAATCTGATTTACCGTTTATCTGCTACCAAGCAGGGAGATTAAACAATTCATTTTGTCACTCGCACTGTGTTTCTGCCGCCTCAGGCATTTCATTTTAAACCCCAGTACGTTTGTAAGAGGAGCCATGGAGATTCTGTGCTCAACAGGAAAGGCTCAGCCTTCGGTACATCTCGGGAAGGCAGGAATCCGCCCGGAGCTGTGCCGGGATAGCTCCATCTCTGCCCCGGACCCGCCGGCTCGCCCGGACCGCCAGGAGGGGGCGGTCCTGGATTTGGGAAAATAAACGTGAAGCATTTCATAGCAGCCTTTGCTGGAGTTTATGTTCGTGAGTGCCTTTAATATTTTTAGAATATTCACCCCCGTCACGTTGCAAGACATTTCATTTAGGACACTCCCGGGAGGGCAGAATTCCTGCGTCCTTTAAACAGAACGGGCAGCAGGGCCTGCATCCGTCCCACCTAATCACAGGCATCCAAGGGAGAGAGCTGACTTAGAAGCCAGCTTGTCTTTGCTTCCCTCTAGAGTCGATGGATAGACCCGCACTTCCGAGGAGCGACACACAGCTGCCGAAAGCCCCACGCGGTTTATCGCCCCCTGCTACCCCGGGAAAGAAGATTCAGACCTTGCAGGCAATTAAATGCAACATGCTTTTTGTATATCGTTAATTGTGATGCTTAAGTCATTCAAAGCAACCACTGTTAAGTAAATCACTACTGTTTCACTTTTCATGTTAAAACACGAGATGGCTTAAAGATGTAACTTGCCAGTTACAGAGCACCTGTAACTGTGGGAAGTGAGAGAAACATTCTTGTGGCAGAACTGTCATTGATGGACTGGCAAAACCTGCAAATGAATCCAGGAATTCAGAAACCTCCTGAGTGACAAATTGTTGCTGAAAGTAGACCAAGTTCTTCTCTCCCGAGTTACACATTTGATTTAACAATGTTTATAATAAGCAAATGGTGACTTTGAGGCAAATATGAGGGCAGAGCAGCAAACTGTTCCTGCTTGGCAGAGCAGCAGCATTTCCCTCTGCACCCTGCAGATTCCTTTGCTGTCTGGGATTCCTCTGGCCTTCCTGATTTGACACTTTCCTTGCTGTTTCTGCGATCAGAGAAAAAACATTTTAAATGTTAATCTTTTACAACTCAGTTCCTGTAGTACTGCCTATGGCTTTAGGATCACTCATGACCATAATCATAAAGGTGTTCGGCAGCTCAATGAAATTGGTCTCTACTGCACAGGAACATTTAAAGTCCTGATGGATGCCTATGTGCATGTGCAGGCACCTAAAATCCTTTCACAATCTGGTCCTTGGTTCAGTCACTAGCTGATTCGTTCCTCCAGCTGACTGATGACAGTGAAAAAGCAGGATTCAAATCAGGTTTTAGACCTGCAGACAGCCTGACTGCAGTATCTTGTGTGTATTGCTCAAAGGATGATCTTCTTCCACAGGTCCAGCATTTTCCTCATTTGAGATTTTTCTAGCTATTATATTTTGTCTTTTTTGTTATTTCTCCACTGAACAAATAAAGAGAACAACTCAGCTAACTTAGAGTCATCTTCAGTGACTTGTTCTCTGGCTTCCTCAAGGAGCTGCGTGGCATCCCTTGAATCCTTATCAACAAGTCACGGGATGCAATGGAGTAATCTGCATGCATAGGAGAGACAACGGGCTATCAGCAGAGCTGGTCCCACGAGCCAGCAGCATCTCCCACTTCCTCCCCTGATGTGGCAGCAGCTGTGAGAATGGCTGCAGGAACACAACCTGCTGCTTTCAGTCAGCAAGAATGGGCAGATCATCAGAGGGTAAACACAGCACTGAGCAGGTTCAGAAATATTTTATTAGTAGAGCCTACACTGCAAATTTGGCTACAAGGACCATTGGAGGATCACAGCAGAGGAGAGGAACATGTGGGCAAAGGGCCACTGCACAGACCCAGTCAGTCTGGACTCACATGCAAGTCCCAACATGCCCAGAATATGCCAGACTTGCTTTATCTGTCCTTGGCACAGCCTCTGGCTACCAGGATGGTGCGTTCAGCCACTTCCACATGGTTGCTCTCAAAGCCTCGAGAGGGTTTGCACAGCAGCTTTCTTGCAGGTTTGGGCTTTCTTCCTACTGGCAGCACAGCTGTAGGGGAAAGGGGGGCTTCCAAGATGTTCTGGTGCAAGCTTTGATTCCTTACTGACATGACTTGTTTGAAATGATTGATGTTCATGCAAAACTGAGCACTGCTGTCCTTGGTGGAGATGTAAAGTGCAAAACATTGTTCACTTGACACAGAGCTCTTCCTTCATAATGCATATTATCCACAGTAGCACTTAAAAAAATGAACTTTCTTCCCGAGGCAACTGGCAAGCAGTGCTATGTCCTAATCCTGTTGTCACAGACCTGCCCAGTTGTATCCCACGCTTGTGAAATACCCCTTTTACAGATGTTTGCAGTTAAGCCACAAACTTCCACCCCTGCTGTGTCTCTCTTGCAAAGCTGGTAGATCTTCTGATGTGTTGATCAGCAGCATGCAGTCTATCAGGTAACAGAGCAGGAAGGGGCTGTGTACACTTTGACTCCCAGGTAGCTCACGTACCTCCCACCGTATGGATCCCCTGCCATGGGACCAAAGGCCTCATCTCTTGTGGCATCAGGTCTCATTGTGTCACGCTGCAGAATAAACCTGAAGCACTGCTGGTATAGATGTAAGCCTTGAGGTGGGCAGTTTCCTGTATGAGATTTATCTTGTGGTTAAGGTAAGTGTGTGTTTGCCACCAGAAGGATTCATGAGAAAAGGAGAGCAGCACTTGGGCAAAATGACAACGGGAATTCAAAGAGGAAGCAGTCAGTATTTGCTTGTAACATTTGCAGAGCTTATTTTCTCTTTGTTTCCTAAATCAGGAAAGTCTATTATGGTAGTTAGGAAAGGGAAATATTTCTTTCTGTTTCTAAGCATGTGAATCAGACTCCCCGCTGGCAAAAGCTGCCCAGCACATTGTGTTCAGTGATGTGTAGAGCCTGCAACTGTACATTGCACCAGGAGCAAAATGCGTGGCAGTACAGGAACCTGGGAAAAGGCCTTGTGTTAGCTGAGTCCCAGCTAGCTCCTGCTTTGTGTATGCTTCTTTTTCTTTAAAAAAAAAAAAAAAAAAATCCACCAGTATTTCATTTCCTTTTTTACCAGTGAGAAATTTGGTGTTTTGAGGATGTGGCCAACTTCTGATGAATGATGTTTTGATGAGGAGTGTAACCATTAGGGAACTAACAGAGATAGACAGAAACAGAGAGATGTGTCTTCCAGTGGCAGGTATGGTGTCATGTCCTGAGCCTTGCCAGGGAAGCAGGCTGAACACTCATCAAAAATTGGCTTCAGTGACCTGCCAGGACTGCCCATCTTTTCTGGCTGATTAAGAAGGCTTTTGCAGCTCAGTGCGTAGCCACACTGGAACAGCATTTGATGGAGCTCCAGCCTGTTCATTACAAATGAGCTCAAGACAAATGGCAGCTCGTGACAAGTATGAGTCTTTAATTTACTTCTTAGCTTTGAAGCTAGTGGAAAAGACCTTCAAGGGATATTGGCAATTACTAAATTTATGTTAAAAGTGTTTTTCTTCTACAGCAGCATCTCTAAAGAAGCACTAATTGAAAGGAAGAGGGGTTTGTTGGCTTTTTTTCTCATCTCCTGGTCACTTCTGTGCCATGATAATGTTCTTTCTATTTCCATAGTTTCCACCTTATTTTTTCTTTTTTTGTCCTTGTGGGATGAATCTGTGACAGTAAGTATAGAACATACCTCAGAATCTGAGGACACGGGGAATGCCAAATGAATTTCGTATTTCACATTGAAGTCCTCCTTTAGGTCTTCCTTGCAAATGTTTAACAACTGTAAACCTGCTAGTCCCCACACCACAAGAGTCTCATCATATACCCCTAAGAATACTTTTGCCTACTGATAAAACCTTCCTTGCATGAAGTTTGATATACATTGCCACAGGTCTAGAAAGGATAAGAAACTTCACAAATTCTTATTTGAAAATTGCTGTTCTTGCTTGTCTGCAAAGATCAAGGACACAAAGGCATGAGAGCCCAACCTCCAGCATTTAGAGGATCCAAGGAAGCTTTTGATACCAGAAATCCCATACCAAGGTGGAGCTACTACCTTTGCAATTACTTTCCATTCCCTTAGGATACTTTCAGGTTTGTCCTTTCAGGGACAAAAAGCCTCTCTGGCTCCTTCTTCCTAGAGATTCTTCCAGGGAGAATGAATTTTTACATCTGTTGCTGAAAAGTTTTCAAATCTGGTGGTGGGAAATGTGGAAAGAGCTGCTACCAGCACCACTTTCATCAGGTAGTCACACCAGACCAGGCATCTGGCCTTGAGGTTTGGCATGCAGTAGAGGACACCAGAAGAAAGTTGTTACACCTGAGGCCACAACTACCCAGTTCTGTTTCTGGTGGCAGAGGGAACTGTCAGTCTCACTACTTGGGAGGCAGGACAACCTCAGTGGGAGAGGTCCAAGAAAAAGCTCTACATGCCTGAAGCAAACCCTGTGAGAAATTGTGATGCCTCAGCCTACGAGACCAATCACAAGAAGCCTGTTTACGTGCCTGAGTTTATGGGCACATGAGCATCATTTGTATCCGAATTTCTATTCCCGCCCTTGTCCAGAAATGCAGCTACCTTGCTGAACTGAGCAGCTCCATGCCTCCCTCCCACCTAAGAGAGCAGCAACCGTGGCCACTTTCACTTCAAAATGCATAGGGTCGAGTAACAGCCCAGAGGTTGGGGCTCTTGCTCTGGAAATAAGACACCACTTTAATTCCCTTCTCAGCTGAAAAAAAAATTAAATCAACAGTTTCAATGAACATAAGTCATTAAGCCACAAACGTAGGTGGGAAGGGAACAAAGTCCATCTCTCTTTCTGAAACTAGATCAGTGCAGGTCCAAGAGTGACAAGGCTAGGAGAAGAAGAAATGTAATTGAGCCAGTCTGTAGTCCATAAATTAGGCACTTAGATGGCAGTGTAATCTGAAGGCAAAAGAGGCATGGGAACTAATCCCATAAGAATAAACAAGGTCTTTGGTGACCAGAGTTCACAAACCCCTGACCTAAAAGTTCATTTTTCACCAACTGTGTCCCCCTCTTGTTCCTTGTGGGCTCTGCAGTTGCAGTGCTGCAGCACGTCAAGTCCTTGCAGCCCATTGTAACTCAGTTTCAAGAACTTTGAATCAGAATTTTCAGGTTACTAAAAACAAAGGCTGAGGCCAGATGTAAAATAAGCAAATAGATTTTCTAGGTCACACTGATCTTCGTTTGCAACTCTCAAATCTTAAAAATAAAATGCCTGAGAATTTAACTCCAAAAAGGCTGCAATTATGGATGAGAAATCTAAATGGCTTGTTGTGGGAAAAATACTTAAAACCTTCATGCAGCACTGTTGTACCTCTATAATTTGAATGGCATATTTCTTGCAAAAAAATATTTACTTTCTCAATGAGAAATCCTCTCCCAAACTGTACCTTCATGGCAGCAGCATTCTTGAGCCACTTCATTAGTTCTCAATCATGTGCTACTGATGAGTATGGAAAAGAGAAAAGGAGGGCACACAGACTTTCATCTTTTTTAGTCCTTGCCTGACTTCATAAAACTATGAGCTCTGTCAGACCTTATCCTTCCTGGGAGCCTCAGGGCAATTCGGAAAGACTTTATGTAGTGGTTTGAACCTTGTTCTCCCCAGAGGCTAAGAGAAGTGGTAGACCCCAAGGGGTGGAAACCCCTGGAAGTTTTGAAGTTCTGCCCAATGGGCGCTCCTGCAGAAATGTAAACATATCACAACCAGACCGGAAAAGAAGAGTTGTAGTTTTGGTTGTAGGAGAGGTGGCCATGTTGTAGAGCCACGAGGTAGGGGCTCTGAGCCCCTTGGGGCCTCTGGCCCCCTCCCAGCCCCTGGCTGGGGGCTGCAGGGACCTGGAACAGCATAAAGCTGGGCTAGGTGCCTGTAGTTATGCCGGGAGATGTTTTCTCCATGGGCACAGAGCAGCAGCCGACACTGACCAGAGAAACGGTGGCAGAGAGCCAGAGATAAGAACCTGAACTGAAGGAGCAGAGAAGCAACATGCAGCACCAGAGAAAGGACTCCTGGAAGGAGAGCCGAGGAAAGGAGAGCCAGCAACTGAGAGCTACAGAGTTCTTGGGGGTAAGACTGTACCACACTCCCCCAAAACTCCCTTGAGATCCCTCTTGGAGAAGAGGGACATGGACTCCTATTTTGGAGAGCAGTTTTAGACATGCAGCACCGGAGAGAGAGGAGCTGAGAAGCTCGGAGCGTCCCGCAGCTGGACCGGGACGGCCAGATGGAATGTGGGGGGGCGACCTTGGCTTCCCCCCCTTGCACTGCTGCCACGGTGGCAGCCTGAGAGACAGGGCACAGAGGCCCTGCAAGGAGCTTGAATCTCCTGGAGATACCAGACCGTCACGAAGACCCCCCTGTGTCTTCGTGATATGACGTGGTGAAACGACCTTGTCTGGGGTTACGAAGTCCACGGAAGACCCCTCGGTTGTGAGGCGATGGGGCCGGGGGAGCTTGAATACCTCCCTCGTGGATGCTGGCAGAAATCCAGCTATCAGCTGCTGCATGTACCTGCTGCCTCAGAAGATGCTGCTGTTCAGAGACTGGAAGGGATCTGTCCTTCTTTCCCTCCTGGACTTTTATTGGGAGGGGAGAAGAGATCTGATCCATTGTAAATACATATGTCATGGTAGAGATAGTTTGTGATCATGTGTATAATGTGATATGGTATTTATTTGTACAGTCATTGTAATATATTTCCCTTTCCCCACTTTGAGTCTGGTGTGTTTTGTCTGGAAAAACCTCTCTCACATTAGGTTGAGATGTGGGAGGGGGGATGGAGCTAGGGAATTGGATTTTGGGACTATCTCAAACCATGACACTTTACAATCCTCTCTTTGAACTTCTGCAATCATCTATGCTTTGTTTTCTTTCAAAAACAGCAAGTGGGAAATGAGTTGTCCTGTTCTGGTTTCCTCCTGCCTGTTGTTTCTGAGGGAGGAGGCCCCTTTTCAGAGGGGTGCAGAGTGTGTGCTCCAAAATTCCCATTGCCTCTAATGGAGTACAAGGGCTGAGATTCAGGGGACCCTTTGAACATGCAAGATGCTCTCTGTGAGGGTATAAAATGCAACATTCAGTATCCATACTGCTCAGAACAGCAGGCCTGCTTTTCAAACAGAGGCTTCTGAAGTATGAGGTTTACAGGTAATGCAGTAGTAACACTGCCTGCCTATTTGCTCTGAAATTCTCAATTGCAGTTAGCATGTGTCTTGAAAAATTCATTCTAGCTGAGACTGGGATGTCAGATAAGGGACATATTGCTCTAGTGTTGTGAGTCAGAGGCTCTTTTATTCTTTATCTGTGGCAGTAGAAGCACATACAATGAAAGCTGTATCTATGACAGCTCCCGTATTGAAATGCCAGGTTTATTGTACTGCCTGTAAAGTCATACAAAAGAAACTCTCCAGGTTTCTTTTTCTTTCTTTTTTTTTAAGTACAGGCATGTTTGAACCAAGGCATTCCTGCTTCTCATAGCTGCCAGCTCCTGAGCTCAAGATTCAATGTTTCTCTTGTACTTGCTATGAAATGCTTAATCGAAGCCTTCCCTGCTCTGGGATAGCTGTTTCATTATTTATTATTGTAAAAGTATGAATTACTGAACTTCAGCCTTGGCAGATAAGTGAAATGGGAATGAACTTTCAGCTCTTTGGTTTTAGAAGGTGAGTAAATCTCTGGTGGAGTTTGCACACATGGTTGGAATAGTTCCCCTCGTTTACCCTGGCACAGCTCCACCGACTGCTGCTGCTCTGCCCCGATTCACACGTCCAGCAGCAGGGAGTTAGAAACTCAGGGGCCTAAGACAGCTGTAACTTTTTCATATTACTTGTCCAGCTTAGCTTTTAAAACAGAAAATTTAAAATCATATGTGAAGAAAATAGTTATTTTTCTCCCCTGGGTTATTAAGGGGGACAACCAGAGAGAGAGAGGAAGAAGATATAAGTGCTGAACTGAGGCTGACTCTAGAAGAAGAAATTAAATAAACAGTATAACTATCCTTTGCCTCTTGAACCAAGTCACACATAGCATTTCTCATCTCTTTTACATAATGCTCTGCAATAAGAAGTTCCTTTTAACCTGGTTTCCCTAGGAAATGTAGTGTGTATGTTCACACCATCTGCCTGTCACGTCTCTTCTCCAGCCTTCCTCCTGCCAGCCACCATTTGTCACACTGGTGTGTGACAGAGCAAGTCCAAAAGTGAAACCTGGCAGCTGTGTCCAGGAGAGATGAATGCCTGGCCACCCCAGCAAATGGAATGGCACCCACTGGAGAGGGGGCTCCGGCCAGCACGGCTGCACCAGGTCCTCTGCTCTTCCAGAGAGGACCCCCAGGACCTGGGGATGCCGCAGGAAGGAGCGATGGCACCGGGTTGCAGGAAGGAACTGGGAGGGTAAGCAGGACGTGGGAGAGAAATCCGTAGGAAACTGGCCTCTTTGAGCTTCGCTGCACACAGCAGTGGAGCCTGACACCAGACAGGCTCTAAAGAAAACCCCTTAAATAAGCAGATGTGCTTTTTCCAAAGTATCCACTGGTAAAATAAATGAAGCCAGTTAAATTAAGCTCCCATGTTAACATCCAGCAGTACAGCTCACCCTGATTTACCAATCTGATTAACAGCAGTCAGCAGTGTAAAGCTAGCATTTTATAATTTAGGATGGTTGATTTTAGTGTAATTTGACTTACTGTACACTGATCTCCGCTTTTAAAAACCAGGGAACACAAAGGTGTCTGCTCCCCTTTGGAAAAGGAAATAAATATTAACTTATCTGCACAATGTGTGAGCGGATCTAGCCCTGTTGCAGGAAACTCATTAATCTCAGATGGAAAATAAATAAACCAGGAGAGAAAAGGATGGGTGGGATTTTAACTTCCTCCACTTCCGCAAATCGTTATTTTATATGAACAAGTGCACGCCAAAGGTTTTAAAGAGGAACATTACTGCAAAGGACAAATAAGTTCATTGACTCTTTTGAAAGCTTTTCAGTGGAGGGATATTGTAGAGTGGTGTTGGGAAAACCCACCTGTTAAATGCTGCCTGATAATTCCCACTATTAGAGCACATTTTCCATTGCTGATGCCACTGTCAGTCTTGAGCCACCAGGACTCACATTTTCCATAGCAGGTGTCTGCCTAGGGCTGGATACATGTGATGCATGTGTGTTGTATCAAGAATTGTCTCAGACTGTGCATAAAAATTTCAGCCAAACTGGTTTTGCTCTTCAACGAGTATAAGAAAAAATGTACTGTTTCCCTTACATTAAAAAGAATGGCAACCTCATCTTTAGACAGTATCAAAGGCTCCATACTTTGGAGGAAAAGCATGAAATCTGGCATGAGGAGTGCTTTAGCCACTCTGGAAATCCACCTCAGGCTGGCTAAATTATGCGCCTGAGCAACATCAGTTTGGTCTAGATAGAGCTTCATAGCCTGGTTTCAAAGATCCTGCCTTCAGTGATTCTGGGTTAGTCTGGGGCTAACTGAGGTGTTTTTCTTCACTTTATTTTCTCCTCTATTCCTTTGGACCCTGCTGCTGGTTTGGAGAAACTCAGAAGAAATAATCACCCAAGGAAGGAACAGGCTGGAGAGGGAGAGGTGTCTGGACAGAGACCATGGGACAAGGGAAGAAGGTTGAGATGAGAAGCCAAAGATGGTGCCATAGCACAGCTGGTGCATGACAAGAATGGAGCAAAAAAGGATGCTAGATGGGACAGAGGGATGAGAGGGTCTGCAGCCACTGTACCCAGAGTCAATGACCAACACGTGTGCCACAAGATAAGATAGAGGCAGTTTTGTTTGCTGACAGGGAAAATGACAGAGCATTCAGAATTACACAGTTTTAAGAGTGGCAGAAAGCGTAGCTCAAGCTCATTTTCAGTCACAGATGGGTTGGACTTTCAAGGTATAGCCATATTAAAAAAAAAAAAAAAAAAAAAGAGATTTAGGAAATGGGTGATTGGCCCTTTATTTCCATAAAAACGTGGCTCTGCACCTGAAAACAGCCACTTGGTCAGTGGTGTTCTTGCTCTTCACGGGTGGGAGGTACTGTTGCTCAATGCCTTGAAAATTCAAATACTCACTGAGATGCCTTTATATAGCTTTAAATGTTGGCCTTTGCCAAAAACAGACATCTATGATGAGGGTAGCCAGCACTTCCACAATCATCCATGTATTAGTCCTTTCCAGCATTCTGTATCTGCTCTCACATCATTTGCAAAGAAAAACAGAGTGCACACTGAGTAACTACCAGTTCTCTCTCTGAGCCCAGGTTTATTCTCTGATCACTAAAGCAGCTTAAAACTGAGTAATTTGTATGGTGTTCACCTGCCAAATGCACCTCTTTCTTTTCAGATTAATCCATATTCTTTGGTAATCTGTAATTGTTAATGGTAGCGATTTCTAACAGCAAATTATTGCTATACTCTTCTTTCAGGTTTTATGAGATCCAGACCATTATGTGCTAAGGACCCCAAAAGCCATTCATCACAATCTGGGGTTATATTTCTATAAAGATGTAAAGCTTAGAAAAGCAGGTTTGGAATATTTGAGAAAGAGAGAACTTTTAATTTAAGCTACAAATTAAATTAATGAGAATGCAAATTTACAGTTATAGGATGGGTGTGTCACTAATTCAGACAAATGTCTTCCTGATAAGAACACAGGCTGGAAAAGCAAATGAAAGCCAAGTGTGAAAGCAACACAGCAATCCTTAGGGGAGTGCAGGCACATCTGCAATCAAATTAAAATAGCAAATAGCATATGACCACAGGACAGCTTTTTTACAGTACATATTTGGCAGAGCAGGCAGAGGGTAGTTGAAATGCTGGTTTGGATGGCAAATACACAAAATTCAAATCTGATTCCATCAACTTCTGGTGTGTCAGTTGGGAGGCAGGAATGAAATTTCAGGGATGCATTTTGGGGGACACTGGGACAGCACAAGACAGAAAGGAAAGGAGGGCACATGTCATATTTAATGGTTAATTCCTGCTTTTGTATTAGACAAAGAAATAGCAATGATGGTACAACACACTCTACACCAAGGATCTGTACTGTGATTCCCCTATTTTCTATTCACACACAATTCTGATGAGACAATTTATGATGGTTTGGGTGCTGACAGACATTGCTCACCTGAACAGACTCCCTGACATCTAATAAGAGCTGAGCTCTTGTAGTTTTTTGGTGTGAGGTCACCAATTTTGATTTCTTTCTTCTATCAGCTGCCTGCTTTCACAAAAATGAACTCACCCCTGAGTAAACTCAAATATCTTCAGACCTGTGTCAAATCTGATTGAAACTTGGTAACAAATCCAGTAATTATTGGAGAGGCGCAGACATCTAAGCCTTGATTCGTTAGATACTAAGCAAAAAGGGAAAAAAATAGAAAAAAAAAAAGGAAGAGGAGAGAAACTAGAAATTGGAAAAACTTTTAATATTTTGTATGTACTGAGAATCTAAATTGGGTAAACCCAACCACATCAAAGGCTAAAAGTCATTAGGATACCTTCAGATGTCTCTGCAGAATCCTCCTCCTCCGCACAGCTACTTCCAGAGCTTCAGCACAGTGCAGGTTCTGCGGCTGTGGAGCGCAGCCATCACGAGGAGTCCTGCGCTCCACAGCCCTTACCTGCAGGCTGGCGGGAGGGGAACTGCAAGAGGTAGTTTGGAAGGCTGAAGTAATGCAACCAGTGAGTCATGGCTGCAATGGATCCTCTGTGTGAAAGCCCTACATCTCAGCAATTTGTAGCTGTTTCTGACACCAGTGGATCATTACTAGCTTCTAGTACAATGAAAGCTGACCAACAGTTAAAGTCACATGCCTGAATTTTGCTAAACTTTGCAAAACGGACTCTTCTCCTTAATGCCTGAATATACAGCATGAGCATGTAATATTATCTGGATGTAGTTTAAATTAAGTGATATGGTTTTATTGTACCAACTATTTTGGGGCAGGGCAGGGATAAAAAGTGTTACTTACGTAGCAGGTTGGATAAGACTACATTGGAATTAAGTTTTCTGTCTTTAATTTAGATGTTAAGTGAACTGAAATGAATTACACTCAAATTTTTGATCTCTATCTCGAGGATCTCTGTGAACAATACATGATAGATGTGCAGTGCTGAGACCCACAACAGAGGAACTGGAACTTTTACTCAGGGGTGCATAAGTCTTTGATTCAGGCGTAAATGTTTCCTTATTTATTAAAAGTTGGCCAGGGGAAATCAAGAATTCTGGAGAAGAAATTATACATGTTTCTGATCATCTTGAAATATGCCTGAAGAAGAAACTACTATTCCCCAAACAAAAATGGGTAATTAAAAGTTATGCTTTGTGACTCCAGAACTTGAAAAAAAAATCATATGGTGTCTAATTAATGTCTATATGACTACTTTCATGTCTTTTCTCAGGAGTAAGATATTTATAGCCACATACAAAAACAAGAAAAAAGCCTAAGGGAACAAAAACAAAAACCCACCACCCAGGACCTTAACTGCAGCATCTGCAAGCCAGCAGTCATGGAATACTTGATGAAGTGCTTAAGGCTAGGAAGGCTGATAATGAGATTTCTTTTAAGTTCACAGTGCTGCACATTAAAGAAATCTTGCAACATGAATCTGAAAGGAAAAAAACATTACATAGCAAACACAGGCTGTTTTTGTTTTTATAGAAGAGTCCTTTTCATCACCCTTTGCTGGTGTCAAGAAAGACAAACAGGTTTAGTAAGCAGCACACTTGGTCCACAAGTTTTCCCTCAATAATTTTGCATTTTGTTTGTGTACTTAGTATCATTTCAGTTCTGGTACTGTCTGGCAAGTGCCCCAGAGAGAAGAGTGGTTCTGAGCTCCCACTCGGTCAGTGCAAAAAGCCGGAGCTCCCCAAGGCAGCACCTGACGCAGAACCTGACACAGAACCTGACACAGAACCTGACACAGAAGGCCCCCTGCACACAGTGGCACTGACTGCACACAAAGTGCTGTCACATGTACAGCATAAACAACCTGCAACCAGATAGTTCCACCTCTCTCTCTGGTCATTTCAGTGGTTGAAACTGCCACATTACTTGCTGCAAGATTGGATCTGGCATTTGCAGAACTACACTTGAATCATCAAGTTGAAGAAAAGTCTAATCACTTCCTTTGTCTACTTTTCAATCCTTTTTATAAAACCAAATAATAATTTCTGGTGCAGAATCCTTATATAGAATGACTGTAATGTTTCTGATAAAAAGTGTAAGTGTATGGGGTAAGCACAGTTATGCTTACCCCAACATAACTGTGTCCAGGAGTTTGTTTGTAAAAATGTCCTTTAACCCTTTCTTTTGGTCTTTCCTATTCTAAATGGAAGTGAAGTGGCAATGCTAGCATATTCCAGCTGCCTGCATGGACTAGTCCAAATTAACTTTCCTGGTTTTCCTATCTCCTGTAATTTTTTCTCAACACCCCCTGTGACGAGAAAGAATGTGAGCTGACAAACAGGTAGAGCACATAAATGAACCTGTACTGAGAAAAAAAATACATTCCAACAATTTTAATATTGCACAATCAATCACTAAAACTTGACAAAGCTAGTTTTGTAATTCTAACTTCTAGCATAGTTTTTCCTTACAACACTGCATATTTGTCTTTCGGCCCTGGTGTGGGTATGAAATGGTTTCTGAACCAAAAGTATCTGTTGTCTGCCAGACCCTTGTTCCCATTGTTGCTGAAAATGGAAAATGAATAGTGAATGACATAGGCAACTGCATGAAGAAATAGGATTGCTTTACAATTAAGATAGCAGAACTCTGTTGCTGGGGGATTGGAGTCTGCTCTGCTTCTGCTAGAGTGTTCCAGCAAAGGAATTCTTATCGTGTTAGTCCTTAATTTCATAACTCTTGTTTTGGGTGCTGACTTGATAACCTAGATTTGATTTGCAGACACACTGAAGTTAGCTGTAGCTGAGGATGCAGAAACTGTGCTTTGAACATACAAAGTGATAGAAAGCATTAGGTACTACTAGGAAAAAGATCATAAAAATCACAAGCAGAAATTAGGGGATATGTTTAGTCTAGCTTAATATGCAGGTTTCACAATGCAATGCTGTAATTGCTACAGAAACTGGAAAAGAAATATTATCCCTATCTGTCCATCTCAACACCTGTCTGATGCTACAGGGCTGGATGCCCACGATATGGCAAAAAGGTACTGAAGACAAAGGTGCCACTTAACAGCACTGCCCAGTGCTCTCCTGAGCTGCAGCTACCAATGCCTGGAGCCAGCTCTCCTGGCAAGACAAGCACCATCCCTGGCAGGCCCTCGTGAGGTCTCATGAGTGACAGTTTGTCAGATTTCCTGTTGGAACAAAACAGCAACACCATCACAATCGCTATGTGATCTGTCAAGAGAATGAGAGACACGTAGCTGACTTAGCTCAGAGTAACCCCTGGTACCGTCTGACCAGCGTTAGATCCGTCCACAGATAAGCCTTCAGTCATCCCTCCTCAAAGAGTGTCAACTGAGGTGTTGTTACTCTTTGGTAAACATTTTTGCTGCTCTGTGGGCCACAAACCCGCCCTTGGAGCTCCAGGAGAGTGATTCCCATAGTGATCTGTGCAAGCACCAACCTTAGTAAACGTATTTGTTCATCATCTACAAAACATCACATATAAGAGACTCTTAAATGCTGCTGGAACCCAGTTGATCTTAAGTGACAGTAGACTGGCTTAACCCAAATGGTGACACATGAAGACCAGCATCAGGCACGGCAAAGGCTGTGTGCCTTAACAACCTTCTGCACACAGAAAACCTGGAGACAGCTGGAGTTTTTGACAAACACAGTCTAAAGTAAGAGAATCAGCATACCTTGGGCACTCACTGTCATGGCCATATACCTTGGTTAGAAGAGGAAGATCAGGAACTATTTCCAAGATGAATGCAAGGGTTTACTCAAGAAACCTGCACTAAGTATAATAATTATTATGTGCTACTCATTTAATGACTACTGTGGCCTGTGACACATTTCATCTGCAGCAGATTTCACCATTTTTATCTTGCCATGATTAATATTATTGGTAGATTAAAATCAATAAAAGCCATATTGTTACCCAAGATAGCCAAAACCTCTCCTCCTGATATCTGGCATCAGAATGCAGCCAATAGCCTGACCACCAAGTTGTGGCAAGTGGAGAGCAAGTAAAAATGGCACTAAAAGATCTTGAGGATCCGCCCTGGAAAAGATGCCCACGTAGCAGATGACTTCATTGACCTGCCATGCCGCACCAATATCACTTCCAGGAAATCCCACAGTCAGCAAACCCTCCCACTGCAGGCTAGAGCTGGTGGAGCAGGCACAGCAGGGTCTCCTCTGGCAGCAGCCAGTCCAGTGTGTGAGTAGTGTGAGGGTGGATCCTGTGTTCAGGCAAGGCAGCTGCTCATGTCCTGGGCTCCCTCTTGTCTTCTCAGAGTGTACATTTACAGGTCTTTGACAATAAGATGATAATTTGGCTATTTTTTGTTTTGTTGCAACTGTTGTCTTATTTATTTTGTTCACCAACACTCATTTAAAAAAAACCCTTATATTCAAACTCCAAGCCAAGCCAAGTCTCCAGGTCTCCTTGCCTAGGTAATCTGAACTCGTTCCTAACTCTTTGTCCTGGCTCTCTCCCATCCGGGACTGCTCACTCTGTCCACTTGCTAGTGCCACCCACATCCACTGGTTTCTAGGGCCAGTCTCTCTTCTGGTACTGCATTCTCAGAATACCTCCCTTCACCATCTCAGCTTCTCTATCAGTTTCCTTTTCTTGTGCCTCAGTTTCTTGGGCAGTTTTTTCCCCCCATCCTACATTCAGCTCTACCATCTCTTCATCCTACAACTCTAATATACTTTTTCTGGATGTTCAGTCTCTGCCAATTGTTATTTCCTTTGGTGGCCTCAAAACAGTATTCCTGTCCTGCCAATCCTGAGTATCTGCCTTCTCTGCAAGTTCCAGTTTTCACCCCACATGTTCCTACTTCCAATACAGCCTCCTGGTTCTCCACAGAAAGGCCTCAGATCTGGCTCTTGCTTTGTCTGCCTCTGAATCAGACAGCTTCTTCCTTCTCATTGCCTAGAATGCCAGGAGAGAGGTCACTGAAAGTGCAGGAAAGTGTCCCTGCTCTCCAGTCATTGCTTGGCTCCAGCTCAGCATGTGGCAGCTGGAAACAACCATTATTGGGAAATTCTGTCTCCATCCTGTACTCGTGGGCTGCACCATGTGTAGTGGCTTTGTGCAGAGAGTGCATGCCCAGGCTGGGAGCTGAGAGGGGCTGGGGAGCCTTTTTTGAACTGTGGGAATGATGCACAAACAGGACTGTAACTATGAGAGACATAAGCTTGCTCTGGGACAGTCTTAACCCTTAAGGAGTAGCAAGTGTCTCCATAAACTGGGATTTAAAATATCTTAAAATTTGGGCAAATGAGAGTAGATTTTCTTTGGTGCAGGGCAAATGAGAGTAGATTTTCTTTGGTGCAGGGAAAAGCATCTGACAAAGGCTTCCCTTGCTCAATTTCAAAGCAAACTTTCTCCATAAAAAGTTTGGGGTTTTCCTATTGAAAACCAATATACCCTTCCTACATTTTATTTCAGAAATTACTAAACCCTTTGGTTGATATTTTCTCCAGGCAAGAGAAATACACACGTGATGCAGCCAAACAGTATTGACTTTTCCACTCTGGATCAGTGTAGCTGAAAGCTGGATCCTGCGTCGGAAATGTTAAGCCCTGCGTAACAGGCTGTATGGGCTCTTTAAAAACTCGGCAGAGCTGCTTACTCTACCTTGTGCATGTGTTGGGAATCAGCTGAAGGGCTGATTCCCATCAAGCAGATTTAAATAGGTTTCCAGCTTAGGGAGAGAAATGGCTGTTTGTCTCTTAGGGGAGCTGTTCCTTCCTCCAGCCCCTCCCTTATATGTGCACATACATGCACAAAAAAAAAATAAAAAAAAAGCAGAATGGGGATAAAAGTACTCTTCAGGCAGAAAAGACCATTCCCCTATAGAGGCAGAACAGCACTTTTGGCAGACCTGAGCAGTACTGGAGTTTAAGTGAGTTGAAAATAAAAGACTGATAATGAGATTTTGTGCTAGATTGGCTGGCTTGTGCTGGCAGGCAACAAGCACAGCCAGCCTGCTTACCATTCACCCTAGATGAGATAGCCAAAAATAGAAACCAAAGAGCCACAATCTGTTATCCAATCTAGAGAGGTATAAATGTTGACTTGGAAAGACCACTACTCTCAGACAAAATGACAGCTCTGAGTTGCAGCCGCTTGCCTTTCTCTCAATCAGGCCCTAATCTTCTCTAATTGCAGAAACAGTAGAGGTCCCAATTCAGACCTCTCCGGAACAGTCAGAAAGGAGTCTGAGGATGGAGGAATATGGCATTCACCAGCTCTGGTCAGACTTATGGCCCCTATTTCTGCTGATTCTGAGCGGCTCATGGTTCTGTTGGGTCTAAATCGCCTTACACAGGCAGGAGCTGTGCCCAAGCGCAGAGGAGGAGTTCTAGGAAGTCTGAGAAGCAACACCTGCTTCACCCTGGAAGGAAGAACAGGTTTGCCAGTGGATTATCCAGAAGACACTTCTTCCTGCATGTGAGCTTTGCTGCAGCCTGAGCTCAAAGCATCTCTGCTTCTACTTAGGAAGAGGTAAATCTGAGACCATCACACTATTGCCTGCAAGGCATTCGCCTGTGCTTGAGTCATCCAGAGACAATGAATGAGCACAGATCTAAGGCATCTGGCACTTATCAGGAAGCTCTAAAGCTTGTGCTGTTGTGGCCATTTGGTAAAGACTAAGAACAGCACAGCTGGGTGCCATCCTAATAATAAGGGCAGGGTTGACCATACCTTGTTAGGTGTAAAAGGAAGGTGTAGATCTTGCTGGATCTTGGAGGAAAATTTACATTAAATTCTAGTCTTTCCTAGTATCTGGAGGGAATACAAGGCTCTCAGTTTTTGTCAGGCAACCCTAGTAAAGAGTAGTTTAACAATCTGATAGAGAACAAGTATGCTTGATAAAGACTGGTAATAGCTGAGTTGTATTCAGCATCAGTAATAGGTGTTCATTTTTCAGTCTAGAAAATCCTCTCTATCACTCACTAAATGCATAAGTGCTGGTGGTACATCTCAGGCACTATGGCTGCTGTAACTCTGTTTAATGAGGGAAACATCTATAGGGCTGGTAACTTTTGCCTGTATCATGTCCCCAGTTTTGATATTCTCCAGTTTGCAGCCACATACATAACAACATTTGTGAACAGGGAGGGCAAGGTTAGCTCCAAAAGAACCCTCTTTCCTCTGGAATAGACTGTTTGCCAGAGGCACTCAGCATCAGTTACCCCATGAGAGAATTTTAAACTGAAAATATGCCACAAGTGTATGCCAATTTGTGAAAAAATACATCTGGCTCCGTCTTCTTTATTAGGTGGTGTGCTTTTGTGAGATGGTAGTTGTATATTTCCTGTTAATCTTGGTGTTATGTCTGTACCTGAGCAGTGGCCACTTTTCTAAGGCATTTCCTAAAGGTTAAACTCAGTACTTCAGCTCTAAATGATGATAACTTAGGATAACACTAAAGAGATCTGTTTTCTGTTCTACAGCCACATACTGCCCAAAGGGAATGAAGCAGTGGGTTGTGCTCCTTGCCTTGGATCTGTTTTGCACAGGTGTTCTGCACTCAGAGAGGATTAGACAAGGCTTAGTGGAGAAAATGTAGGGAAATGAGATCAGGCAATCAGATAGCAAATTAAAATGAAATGATAGGTGCTTATCCAACAACATTCTAATTTTCTTCATACTTCTTCTGCCTACCATTCAAAACCACATGTGTGGCTGGTGGATCACACTCCCTGACTTCTGACTTTGAGCATCAGAGTTCTCCTTAATTTGCGAGTGGAAGACTAAAATGCACATGCAGGATCACACTCATGGAACAGCACATTCTTGGCTTGCAGCCACATCCAAATTCATTAATAACAGTAGTTTTCTGTAACTGCCAGGAAAGATAAAGAAAGCAATGACATTTTAGCTATCTCGTGATGCAAACAGTTCACCCTCCCAGGAGTTCAGCAAAGTAAAGCAGAAGCCTAATTAGAGATGATACATCCTAAACTTTGCATTCATTATGTCTTTAATTCTTTCACAACTCCTCCACAAATCCTCAACTTGTTTTGTAAGAAACTTTAACATCAGCATTTAACTCATAAATACACCTTTGTTTAGAAGTAGTGCAAACACACCTTTTTTGTTCTGAGTTTCAACTGTATGTTTTTCTCCTCTCCAAGTACTGTATTAAAATGTAATATGAATACTAAGAAGTATGAAGGGTTTGTCTGCTTTTAGTACAGTGCAATTTGATGGTGGTAGGTGGCTTAGTAAAGCAAATCTAAACCATTAAAGAATATTAAACAAGATGCCAGTAGGTGTGCCAGGGATCAGGAGGTGGCAGCAAAACTCTAAGGAGATGTTTGATTTCTGCATGACAGTAATGGAACTATTTTAACTGCAAATCAGAACTGATAAATCATTAACATGTGAGATTCTAATATAAAAAACAAGAGATGGCCAGACACTGATCAAACAAGGAGGAATTGTATGAAAAACTGTTGAATATTATGAATTGAAAAACAGCCATCATTAAAACCTGAGAGAGCATTAATAATTAATGTAATAATGCAGTAAATGGGACTTTTTAGAACAGGAAGACTCCAAGTCAAAGAAGGTTCCGACAGAATTTCTCAAGCTGAATGGAGTAGCATCAGTGGACGTTTTGCAAAGCTCAGCAAATTGGATGGTAGCCTGATGACTGGACAAGTTTATAGGTAGATATAGATATTGATGATATAGATATAGATCAGGAGCATGAAATTGGATGAAAGAGCACAAAAACTACAGAACAGCTTATCTGATATGGTTTGGAAGTAAGATCCTGAGGAAGACATCCAGGAAAGAATTCAAAGTAAAACAAAATTTGAAATGTCAGTCTAACAGATAAATTGTTGGGAGACAAATTGTTGTATTTATACTCAATCAACTTCATTTAGTTTTTATTTCATAAATGAGAATTTGGTGGTATGAATGGCAGAAGGGATATTAATGTGGTTTGCAGTAAGGAAAACTGTAAGACTGAGCAAAAAGAACAAGACATGTCTGGAGAAGGGACAAAATTGAGCTTGGTTATTTATCAAAACTGTGTGAATATTCAAAATAGCTTATGCACAGCAAAAACATCCATGGCAAGCTCCCTGAGCATGTGGAAGAATAAAAAGATCATATCTGAAGATGTGTGTATGTTTATGATAGCTGGATCCTGAGGAGAAATTATCATATATCAGGTGGTCTCACAGAAAAACACTGGGATCTGACTAAATACACTGAAGGTTAGTACTAAGTTAGTACTGAGACTGTGGAAGAGCAAACTTCAGCTCACTCAGAGCTCAGCTGGGAGGGATTCCATGAGTAGTTTCCATGGAGGGTAAAGGAGCTAGTGAGTGCTAGGAGTTTTTCAAGAATGCTGTCCTGGAAGCACAAAAACAGTTCATGCCCTCTAAAGGAAAGCAAAGTAGGTGCAATAAGAGACCCCCCTTGGCTTAACTGAGAGCTTCTGCATTTGCTCAAAACCAAAAGAGACGCATACCAGAGATGGAAAAGTGAATGAATACCCATTGAGGACTACAAGAGCCTTGCCAGGGTGTGCAGAGATGCAGTTAGAAAAGCAAAAGCTCAGTCAAATTGAAATTGGCCAGAGATGCCAAAAAACACAGGAAAGGGTTCTTCAGGTATGTAAACAACAAGCAGAAACAGAAGGGAAATATTGGCGAGAGGTGAATTAGACACCAACAACCCTGAAAAGGCAGAGGTTCTCAATGCTCTCAATGCTCTCAGTGCTCCGTCTTTACCAGCACTGTTGGGCCTCAGGCCTTGGGAACAAAAATCCAGGTTGATGAGAACACAGACCCACCACCAGTGAATGAAGAGCTGGTGTGTGAACTATTACCTTGACCCGTCCAAATCAGTGGGCCCTGCCAATATCCACCCAAGGGTGTTAAGAGCTGGCTGATGTCATTGTGAGGCCACTCTCCACAAGCTTTGAGAAGTTGTGGAGACTGGGGGCAACCCAGAAGGCTGGAAGAAGGCTAATGTCACACCCATCTGTTTGAAGAGCTTAAAGGAGGCTCCAGGAAGTTATAGACCCATCAGTCTTACTTCAGTCTCTGGGAAAGTTATGGATGAATCCTTCTGGGTGCTATCAGATGAAGTCAGATGAAGCATGTGGTTGGGAAAAGCCAGCACGGGTTCACCAAGGGCAAATTGTGCTTGACAAACCTGATCACCTTCTACAACAAAGTAACCTGTTCAGTTGATGCTTTTGCCAAGAAAGGTTGGACCAGATGATCCTTGAGGTCCCTTCCAACCTGGTATTCTATGATTATAGACAGGGAAATTTTACAAGGTAAAGGGAAAAAATCATGTATTTTGAGATTTTTATAAATATAATGAAAGAAGAAAGTTAAAATTACCTTAAGAGCAGCTAGAAAAAATTCTTAACCTAAACAACTTAAACCAACAAAAAATAATGTTCAACATATTTAAATATTTATTCATATTAATGTATTCAAGCTCCATGTGTCCTACACAAACATGACAGATTTCTACTGTATCAGTCAGAAATCTGGACTCTCTAGAGCACTCCTCTCCTCCAACAAACTAGGACTTTACTACAGGTTGCATCTGTAATAGGAAGACCATGCAAATAATGTGTACACATGAATGTGCAAGTTCTTTCGATGAAACAATTTGCATAATTCATTTACTATACCTAGATATGCTTCAGAGTTTTGCTGAAAAAAAAATTCAGAAGGTTTTTCAATTATAATAGGAAAAAGTGAGAACAAAAATAAATATGCCTTTAATAAATGAATCCATTTTAACATATTTTCCAGTATCCTTGATTCGCAATGTCTGAAACATTATATTTTCCAGTATCCTCAGTTCGCAATGACTGAAACAGATATTTTGCTGGTTCCAGATCTGTTCAGCCAGTCCTTTGTGCTAGCCACAAGCTCATCTGCTGGAATACTCTGAAAATGAAAGAGTAACACAAAAAACCAAGCAAACATTTACAGTGCAACAGAAAGAAAAAAAATGTCTAGGACTATTTATTTCACTTGCACCAAGAATACTGGAATTTGAGACAGAAAAAAAGAGTAATATTGATTATTGTATCAGACCAAAATGAAGGAAATAAACTTGGCTGGAGGCAGCTGTCATAAACATTTTTAGAGCCATTCAAATAGATGTGTTTGAAAAAAAAACCAACCCTGTTCTCTAGAAAATTTTCTAAATAAGCAAGTCTGGTCAACTCTTCTGTAAATGTAATGGGATAGAAACTGTGTGCCAAAATCCAGACAACACAGCTTGAATGCTCTAAACAGAGTGGGAGACACCTGAGATGGCTCTTTTAAATTATGCAAGAATCTCAGCTATGCACAGCACTCCTGTCAGTGTCAGGAGGTGAAGAACACCAAAGCAGTTTCTAAACACACACAACTAAACACATTGAAAGCAGCAGTTCTCCCATAGGGCTGGACACATTTTGAAGAGAAACTGGCTCAATTTCACTTCCCATTAGTGATTGTGCCAGATACAGCAATTGCCCGCATGGAAAAATAATTTTAGGAATATATTTAATATGTTTTTAACTGCCTTGTAACAACAACTTAGCAACTGAAGAGAGAGATACCAACACCTTGTGATGGGGTGGATCTTTAGAGACAACCAGGAAGATTCTGTGGGCGTAGAGTGATCTGCAGACATGGTACCACCTGAGATGTCCTTTTACTGCTGCACTCCCCTGAGAGAGATGTAGGATGCTGCTTTTGCAGATTTCCAACCATGTCAGCAAGACAGAAGAAAATATCCCAGCCATATCAATCATATCTAAAGTGTTTAGGGGACTCATGTCACAACAACTTCTGAAGTACCTTATTTCTTTCTGCCATTTTCCACCAGAGAAACCTCTGAGAGGAAATGAAAGGGAGCGGGTCATCTAACCTGCCTAAATTTGCCTCCCTAGCCAATTTTTGCTAGTCTGGCTCTTAGACTTTCAGACTCAGACTGATTTAATGACTTTGAGATGCTTAGTTCTTAACCAAAGTCATGTTGAAGAATGTTCTCTGAAGGTAGTTTGGAAAAACCCTTGGGTTTGAAAAAAACACTGACTGGGGTAAAGCTCTTCATTCTCTCCTTAGTTTCGTCTTGTTTGCTATTACTGAGTGTTCAGCTTACATGAATTGCTTTGCTTTGGACTTGTGGAGAATACGCCCTTTTCCAAAACCAGTGGAGGGCTCATCTCACTCTTGCCAAACCCTACATATAATAGGAAAAGAAGGATAATACACGGATGGGTACAATGGCAATTCATCTTTCTGGCTGGAAGCCTTGTTTTGGAGTTTTGTTGCTTAGTGTCTGTCAGCACTTTCATCCTGGGGAATTTAAATTTCTCCTAAAACAGCCTGGCCTCAACTAAAAGTTTGCATATAAATTATCAGAACTCAAAACTGTGGCTTTTTAATTAATTAATTTTCCAAATGAGGTTAAGTCTTAAGATATGAAAAAGTACTTGGGTGGTACTCAGCATAACAAGAAGGAAATTACTAGCTTGGCATTTGTTTCATCTTGTGAAATATTTATTTAAAAGGAACGTGAGATGAATATTTAAAATATGATCTCAAAGCCCACAAAAAGTATTCATCCAGAAACTGAGCTACATTTGAGGTGTCTAGCATTTCTAGGCACTGTAATTACTCTACTGGCTTTGAGAATAATGTATTCAAGAACTAACCACGTATGTTCAACCAGTTTCCTTTCAGGAATGCTTCAGCTGCTGATGGATCACAAAAGGAAAGATCATGTCCTGTGTTTGAAGATATGGATAAGAAGGAAGTAATTGTTAATTATTTGCTCATCTAAACAAAAAAATGATTGACAACATAATGAAATCATGTAATCCTGTAGTGTGCCAAAAAAAGGTAATTTTAAACTGAACAGGAACAAAGGTCATAGGGAGCTGAATGAGATTAGTCACATTATACACTACAGAGTTATATGTCTAGTAATAAAAGACATGCCCAAGAAATTAGAGGAAATTGTAAGAACTAATAGTCTGCTACTAGTTTAGCAGCATCTATTAGAAACTAAAAGGAATTGCTTATATATCTCAATGAATTTTTGGCACAATTAAGCACTTCACTCGAAATGCTATTTGAAGAGAATGCAAAAAATGCCCACTAAGTGCAGGAGAATTAAAACTGTCCAAAACCACCTGTAATGACACACTTTGAGGAGATTAGCCAAGAACTAGTATCAGTAAAGTGTGGCGTAGACCAGGGTTGCACTTCCCCAGGTTGACAGTCCAGTGCACTAAATGCTGGGTTTTGTGGACATTAGACACCACTGCTGTTGCAAACATATGTATTTATAGTATCGGTGTATTACTTTGCTTGAAAAAGAGTGGAAGTATCCTTGGTGTATTTTATTATATGAAAAACAAACCCATTAAGAATAGATCCAGACACTGGAACAGCACCAGGAGGTCCCACACCTGGGCCGGGAGCACGGCAGAGGACAGGGACCCAGTCCTGGGAGGACCACATGTAATATAAACATTGAGGATTCAGAGTGAAACAAAATAGGATGATCAAATCTCCAGCAGAAGAAGCAAATCAAAATACTGTTTTCCCATTGTACCTTTTAAAGAAATTTTCAGTAAACGTTATAGGAATGTTGTCCCATTACCACGAGACATTTGGATTGCAGTGAAATAACATGGTTCACTGGTGGCACGTGCATTGTTCGGAAGGCATGGGGTTGAGAAATTAATTAATTAGATTTGCCAGTACTGATTTCCAGGCTCGGACAAACAGCTGCTGCAGGTTACTGCTGTTCCCCTGTGCGCTGAGCTACCCACTAATACAAAGGTCCAAACAAAAAGCGAGCTCATACATCCAGCAAACAATTTTTAACAAATTTCTAGAGAGGAGTGGGTGTGCATGCAAGGGTGCTCCAACTCAAAGACTGAAATACGTTAGCATAATAAGTAAACAGAAGCAGGAGGAAGCTCAACGGCGCAAACATTAATTGTGGCACGAGCTTTGCCTTCGCTTTCCTGCCAAACCCTAACACATTCGCACAGGAGACCCCCGCGGCCCGCCTGTGCCGCGCCGCCCTCACGCCCGACCCGCGCGCCCGAGCGGGCTCCGCAGCCGCCGGACCCGGACCCGCCGTCACGCGCCCCCGCGGGGCGGGCCCCGCCTCCGCCGCGGGCCAATCACCGCCCCGCCCTGCGCGGCCCCTGCCGCCGCCGGCCAATGGGACGCGGCCCTGGAGCGCGGGGGGGGCGGTGCGCGCGCGGCCGTTGGGCTCCGGCGGCCCCGCCCCGGGGGGCGGCTCCCAGCGCGCCCGGCCCGGCCCAGGCGGCAGCGGCGGCGGCGGCGATGCGGAGCCGGAGCGAGCGGAGTCGCGGGTAGGCGAGCTGAGCTGAGCTGAGCTGCGCCCGCCCGGGAGGCCCGGCTGCAGGTACGAGCCGCAGCCCCGCGGGGGTCCAGGGGCTGGCGGGGGTCGCGGCGGGGCGCTCCGAGCCGCCCGCGGGGCTGCACTGTGCCGTGCCGGAGTGACTCCTCGCGGGAGGGGTCGGCGGGCGGGCGAGGGGATGCGGCAGGTGCCGGGCTGAGGGGGCTCGGTGCCGGCGCTGCGGGGGCCGCCGGTTCCAAGATGGCCCCCGCCCCCCCGTCCCCGGGAGCCCCCCAGGAGCCGCGGGGGCCGCACCCCCGCCCGCGGGGTCCCCCTGCGGGGGCGGCTCCGTGCGGGGAGCGCTGGGTCCCGGAGCCTCCCCCCGCGGGCGATCCCGGCCGGGCGTGAGCGGGCGGGGGAGCTCACGGTGGATCTAATCACGGCGAGTGCCTCGGCCGTGCCCGGCTTTTAAAACCTGCCGGGCTGCCGGGATTCGTTGCGCAGAGCTCGCTCTGGCGAGTAATGGATGTGGCTGAGCCATTAAGGGACACCGCGCTGCGCAGCCGGGCTCTGGAGACCTATCAACTGCGATTTATGGGGTATCGAGGCCGGGAGGCGTTTTTATGAATTGGTTGATAACAACTTAATTCACCTGTGGAGCTAGCTCCTGTTAATGCCTACATTTAATCTGTGTGGAGCAGTAAACAGTGTTATTAATCTGGCGTCTTGCGTGTGGGGAAACGTGGATGATGATATTTGGTGTAAGAGCTGGGAAGAGCAGCAGGCACTTTAGCTTGCTGCTTGTGTGCTTTCACCTCTGAATTCCTAGCTTCGTTTTATTCAATCTGTATTTATAACAAGCTGCCTTTCTGCATTTCCGGAGCTTTTTCATTGATTTGATTTCTTAAACAGCTCGCCACATCTCTGCCTTTCCTTCCCTCTAAATAAACTGTAGATAAACTGCAGGTACAGTAGCTTTCAGTGACCATAGAATCTTCAAGGTTGGAAGAGACCTTTAAGATCATCAAGTCCAACCATCAACTCAGCATTACCACTGTAACCCTTAAACCACTAAACCATATCACCCAGCACTGGATTTCTTCCTTTTGAAGAAGACTGAACTGTCTGGACAGTGGTGATCAGCATTTTTAGACCTCATGGCAATCTTCAGTAGTTGAATTCACAATTTGTTTTTTACAGTTAGGGTTTTTGTATGAGGTTTAGAGTTCTTATTTTAAGTTTAGTTAGATCAAGAGCTCCATTTTAACAAGGCATGTTGTTTTGTAGATGTTCATTTTCAAATGTAGTAATTAGAATTTTGGTATGAGGTATCGTCCTTTAGGTCTCTTTTATGAAGGGATATTTACATCTTGGACATATTTATAGAAATATTTTACTTAATTTACAACTAGGTCATTCACTTACTGAAAGTATTGCTTGCTCTTATTTGATGTGGATGATCAAATCTATAATCTCACTTGGAATTAGCATTGGGATTTTGCTAGATGTTACTGTTTGGATTGAGTAAGTTTTTTTGTATTCAGGATGTGTGATTGTATGTAGCTTCTAAAAACTGTCTTAAAGCAATAGTTAATTTAGGGTTTGGGATTTAAACTTGTAGAGCTAGGAAATGAGTGAATGAGAATCATCAGTTTCAACTGTGCCTGCTTATTCATCAGTATGGAAAGGAGTAAAGCAGTAATCTAAATGGTGATAAGTTGATTTAAATTATTTCAGACATCAAATAGCTTTGAACTTTATTGTGTATGTGTTTATATTTGCATGTGTACACTTAAAAGGAGCAGAGGAAGTCCCAGAGCTGCCAATTGCTGTCAACTGGCAAAGTACATCAAGGAAGGATTGTTTTGTGTTTACTCTGTTCCTGTTCTCTCCTTTAGCCATCCACTAGCAGTCCTTATTAGAAACAGGATACTGTGTCAGACGGACCTTAAACCTGAGTTAGTATTGCATTTTTGTGTTTGTAATAAAATGTTTTCTATGTAGTAACATGCCATTAGGAATTTAAATTGGGCAGGTGTCGGAGCTGTAAGTTTTTAAGAGTACAATTTAAAAGTCAATACTAGGTGCAGGGAAAGCAGGCTAACTTATCTGTAATTTTGTTAACATTTTTAGACATCCCAACTCCTGATAGGAAATGGTCACAAGTATGTTTTCTAAGTGGCAACTTCTAGTCCTTTCCCGGGTGCCCTGTGGGAGCACTGTGCTTCTCACAAAGATGATGTTGAATCTGCTGCAACTCCCGTCTGTTGTTATGATGTTGCGATGTTGCCCTTCTCTGAAACTACAGCCTTAATTCTGCTTTCCTGCACTGAATCTCCCCTTTTTGTGTTGCAAGCACCTGGGCCACCTGTGAGCCTTTCATTTATCTCTAGCATATGGAAGGGAGCACAGAAGGGACCTACAAAAACTTGTTCAGTCACATCTTCCCTCTAAACTGGTTCTTCTTCATTAAGCTTTACTGTGGAACTTGTATGATAATAAGTAAAAGCAGGAAAAAAATCCAGTCTTGCTGCTAGCAAAGTGGCTGGTAGTTGTCTTCCAGAGTGTCTTTTGGAAAGTTGTTGCAGTGAGTTAAGCACGTTTCATCATTTAGAACTACGTGAATTATGTGTAGGAGTCTTGAAAGTTTCCCATGTAGTTGTGCTAATGCACTTTAATTCCAGCCTGTGGTGTATATACTCTTCCTGACTTCATCTCCTGAAAAGTTTTCATCCTAGTTGCTGCTGGGTTTTGTTTGTTAAGGAAAAGATGCAGTATACTAAATTGTCCCTTCCTAATTTTAGTCTTAGAAGTATAATAATATAGCTGAATTTATTTATACCTGCTTTCAGTGGATTGTGGGCATTTATATCACAAGTGATATTGCACTTATCTAATACAGTGCCTTACCCTGGATTACAGAAATAGAGAGACATGGAGCAAGCATTACTTAATACACTTCAAATAACTTTTACACTGCAGTA
Source organism: Pipra filicauda (assembly GCF_003945595.2). NCBI lineage: Eukaryota > Metazoa > Chordata > Aves > Passeriformes > Pipridae > Pipra > Pipra filicauda. The sequence goes on from NW_024104310.1 coordinate 4,216,477, forward strand.
TCCCTAACATCCCTTGACAGCTCAGATCATTAGCTCTATCCCATGTCATGTTGGCTGTATGGCAGGTCTGAGAACAGATTGATGCCACATTTTTATATTTTACTGAACCGTTTTTGAGCGTTACCATGAAGTATTCATTAAAATCCCTTGACAAGCGAGTTTCCAAAGACAGCAATAAATGATAGATACATTGACATGCTCTTTATTTTAGCTAGCAGTCTTGCATTTAGGGGAAAACCAGCAGAAAGCAAAAATAAGGCATGTCTGAATATGCACAAAACTTTACTTTGATGTTCTTGAATATCTCTGTTCATTATGCTTGGCTACCAAAGAAGACAACTTGGATTTTACCCCTACTTTAGTAGGCTGACAGATTCCATGTGTTCTTAAGCAATGGCATTAAGCAGAGTGGCCTTTGGGACTCCAGGTTTTGTCCTGAAAATGGTTTATCAATCTACATTATGAATCATGGCTGGAACCAACCTTACCTCCCAATTGCAAGTTCCGGAGAAAAGATGAGCTGCTAATGTATGAGGGTTTCCAGTATATTTAATCCTTTGCTGAATGTTGGTGTGCACAGCTAGTAATGGTCTGGACGTTACTGCTGACTTTCAAAACAGAGCAATTAGCTATGAAGAAGCAAAGAAATGAACATCTTTGCCACAAGTGTAAAGTCACAAGGTGTTTTTAATATGGACCCATTAAGTGCAGTGGTAGAAGGCTTATACCTAATATTTTGTACCAGAACTTGCATATTGTTCACATATAAAATGGGATTATATGTCCGAAGTCTTACAAATGCTTATATGTTAGATAAAGCTTACTGGTACCCATTTTGAAATCATTATTTTGCTTAATTATTACTTTAAGAACAAGTTATCTGGGATAGGCCTTGAGGCAGAAGAGATATGAAACTTGAAATCCTCTTTCCCCACAGGTTAAATAAGTCTTTCGGCTTTTCTCATTTCTGTAGAGCTTCGTAGAGAGGGAGTTGTTGGAAAGTTAGCTATTTTAAACTTATTCTCCTAACATTTTGAATTAAAAAAATGAAAATATGTTGTATTTCCAACACTGACTAGAACTAATGCCATATTAATATTAGCCTTTCTTTTTTGTTTCAGGCTCCATAGATTCTCAGCTTCGTAATCTGGAAAATGCGTATCTTAAGGCCCTGTTTGAAGTGAAGACAGTCCATCCAGGTAAGATGGACTGGCTACCTTATGATGACTCTTGCTCATTGTTTTCTGATACTGGACTAGGCTGTTGCTTGTCTTCTACAGTTCTGAACAGTGTGTGGATTAGTATTAAAGACCAAGAATAATTTTAATATCACACTTAGTATCAATAAATAAAGCTGTGAAACAGTGTTGTACCATTATTTGGTCTAAGTATTGTGTGTTGTCTAATTGTGTGTTTCTTTATTCTCTTGTAAAGAGAGCCTCTTTTTTGAGTCAAGAATGACTAAATTTTCTTGTTATTTCATCATGTGTGATAGTAGAAGTTTTGAAAAAGTAGGACAGTATTGCAAATACAGCCAGTGGTCAATGACAACCTACTACAAAACACATTGCATTATAAGTTGTGTAACAAGTTTAGGTGTAGAGTAAAACTGCTTCAGAGCTACTAATTGTGGCTCAGAACTTGGAAAAGTACACATCCATTTATATAAAGAGCACAGAAAACCTTTATTGCATTCATAATGTATTGTTTGATGGATTGAGCTTGGCTTTAGCAAATGAAGCTGTTCCAAGAGGAACAATGTAGTTTCTGATATGAAGTGCAGAGCTGCTGTTTCACAGACAATATGCCATGAATGCTATTTAAAGAAACAGACTTGACATTGCTAATTACACATAGGAGAGTGAAGTATATTTATTTCACACATTACACGTGGCCGAATCAGAAGCTGCAACTGGCAGATGGAGAGGAGAGGGTTTTTTTGTGTTTTTAGAAAACACCTTGCAAGTTCAGCTGATGGAAAGCTTTACTTTTTTGTCTCAATTCAGAAGAGCTGTAAAACCAGAAGTGATCTAAGGAAATAATCTTGAATTTCTTCTTAGAGGTTTGACAGATACAGTAATGAAGGCTTTCAGTGGCTTAACAGATACTGAGATAGAGGTTTTCAGTGAATAGCTGTTCATGAGCAGTTAATTATCTCATTGTAATCTGGGTCATTTGGGAAGCTGTGAACACAGTTAACTTTTGTGTTAGGATTGCATTGTGAGTGAAATGTGTGGAGAGGGGAACGCTGAAGCTGCTTCATCTTGAAACTAGCGAGGCTGGAGGTGATCAAAATCAACTTCTGAATGAGCAGCTTGCTCTCTTGTTAAGGTGAATGAAGGCTAAAGCCTAACGAGGCTATGAAATCTCTGTTCTAAGTCATATCTAAAAATCCTTGCTCCTCCCCTAATGCTTTCCCGGCTACCAAGGCAGTTACTGCTGCTCCCACCAGGACAAACAGCAGCCCTTTGTTAGCTGCCTTGCCCGGGGCACACCCTATCCTCGCTTTACTGCTGCTCTCCTGCCATCTGGGGATCCGAGAGACCCTGAAAGGAGCCTTTTGCTGCCTAATCTTCGAGGTTAACTGATTAAGTCTGTGTTACCTCCAGTACAGGTACAGCTGACCTGTAACTTCAGTCCCACCTACTGAAGTTGTAGCATTTAATTTTCTGTGGGGAAAGGAACGTCCAGTCTGTACCACAGAGCTGTTGGAGGCTTCTTATTCTAAGATTGGTAACTTCTCCAAAGATGCAGATCTGTGGCTTTAGTAATATCAAAATTATATGTGCTAGAAACTTTGTCTTGGTATTAAGAGGACACACTACAAGTACTATAGTGCAGTAAGTCTGACAGCACCCTGGTTGAGCTGCTTTGAAAACTTGTCAAGTGTTTGAAATATGATACAGACAGTGACTTGGAGCACCTTCCAGCTGCCTTGACCAGTCTGAGCAAGGGTATAGAAATGGCAAATAAACCTCAGAGGATAAAACTGTGAATGGCATGCTTTGAGCCAAGTGCTGAAGGGTGCCTTTGGTCCCTCGTCTGGCTGCCGGGAGAGTCAAGTGTCTGGGTCGTGGGACCTGGAACAGGTCTGCCAGGACACCCTGGGTGCTTCCCAGGGAGGACTGTCCAGCTTCAAGAAATCTTGATAGTTAAAATGGAGAGCAAAAATCATGTGCAGCAGCTGAGTACTGAGGCAAGATAGAAACCAGTCATCCAGCAAACACATTTTTGGATCAAGTGTAGAAAAGACAGATGTTTTCCTTTGTTTAGAACCATGGCTACAGCTAGCAAATGCAGACAGTTGAATGCTGTTGTATTTTCCCTCTGTTCATTTCTGCTGGAAGATACTGCTTCTAGTGGATGGTGGGCATGCTGGCACCCAGATTGGAGGAGAAATTGTCACTGGAAATAGCAGATTTCTGGACTGCTACAGTGGAGGAAAATGTCTTCCTGGGCAGTTAAATGTGCAAAGTTCTGCTGCGAGTGCCGCAAAGGGAAGGATTCACAAGGCAGCTACTGGAGGAAACAGGCATCAAAGGACCAGATTGACAACTGGGAAAAAGCTGAAAACTTTATTTTGTCGGCTGTAAACGCTTTTGTTTCCCAGGAGCTGCAGAAACTGTTTTCTAACACTATGTACTGTATTGAATATTATTTTACTGCCTGATTTCATGACATATGCGTTTATTGACATACTGACATATTATGCATTTCATGATATGTGCAATAAAGATAATTAAGATTCCTTCTCATTAGGACTTTTTATTGAACTTGTTCACATTGTTACGTGAAGACTGTTAAGTACCTTCATTTCAAAAGGAAGAAATCTTGGAATGGGAATAGAAGGGTGTTAGAAACCAACACAGAAATTTGTCTAAAAAGAAGAATCTTTAGCTGACATGGCTGTGGAGGAAGGATTTAAATATTTTAGGTACCACTTTTCTTTCCCAATACGTGATATAAAACGTAATTTGCCGAAATTAATATAACAAATATTTGAATTTTGGAAATAAACAGACCCACATGTTGCACACAGCGCAAGAGTCTTAGCTGATACCTGTAAGGAAAGGTTTGCAAACTCAGTAACCTCTTCTCACAGTAGAACCCGGCTGATCTGCTAATTACATTTAATGAGTCATAGAATAGCAAGTAAACTTAAGAAAATTTGCCAAATGCTATTTTTCTTTTCATATTTGGAGTTGTGTCGGGTGTGTGTGGTCCAAATCATTACTGGTTGGTTTATCATCACCACAACTGACTGAAAAAAGTACACAGACACATAATAACCAACATCTGTAATAGGAAGATGGGTAATCTCAACCCAGTAACTCTGTAGCAGTGGTTTACTTCTGGCTCAACAAACCAAAGGCGGTGTTAGATTTTTCTTATGGTTCAGAATTAAAACATCCCCTAGGGAAGATAGATTTAGGAAAATACTCTCTTTAACTGCTCTATGAATAGAGGCAGACAGCAGTTGTAACACAACGTTTAATTCTGTAGCTTTGTTGTGTAGGTGGACATATGTAATACATGATGGCTGTTGAGTAAATTCCTCTTCATTAATGTCGAATTTCCATTTTGCTCTCCAGACTTTCACCTTTGTCACACTATTTAATGAGTGGTTTTGACTTGCTCTGGGCGATAGCAAATTTGAAAGAAAATGGGGTATTCTGGTTTCTTTATTCAAGGACCGAGTGCACCGTTTTAAGTGCTGCTAACTTACATCAGGGAATTAAATGTCCCACCTTATTAAATCACTTATTCTGTCTTCTCTAAAGCTTTCATCTAGCTTTGATATAGCATTAATATTTAAAATGCATGTATCAGTTCAATAGACACATGCATTACTTATCAAGACACTGCAGCTTATTAAAACAAACCTGCTGTCATCACAGGTAAAAGTCTCTAGAATGACACATAGTGCCAGCAGATGCATGGTACATTTTCACAGGCTGGTCAGTTGGGATGATGGAAAAAATAGAAGTTGTGGATGCCCCATCCCTGGCAGTGTTCAAGGCCAGGATGGATGAGGCTTTAGGCAACCTGGTCTAGTGGGAGGTGTCTGTGCCCATGGCAGTGGGGTTGGAAATAGGTGATCCTTAAAGTCCCTTCCCAAACCATTCTGTGATTCTGATGGTGAAAAAACACCATCTTGATAATATGAATGGAGTATCTTCAGAGTCCTGAAAAGAAAACATGCCTGCACATTAGTATGGTCTAAGACTAACAGACCACAGTAACAGGGAAGTGTTAAGCAACTGGACCTTCTGTGGCTGTTTAATTTACATAAACAGTTTCTAGTATGTCAGAGCAGCTACATGTTTTAATTGAGATTTCTTACATTTGCCCATATTGTGAAGTTCTAAATAATAAGCAAATCTCATCTTATGTGTGATACATTAGATGTTAGACATTTGTTTAGCTGCTAGTTTGCAGCTCATAAGGTCAGTCATCAGTGGAATAAAAATAAGAGTGTGTCCTTCTTCCCATGCCTTCAGGGGAATGGTCGGAGCTGCTGTGGTGTCTGCAGGATTCCAGCACGTGTCGCTCCTGGCTCCCAGGCTACACTGACAGTGTCCTCACTACAGAGGCCAAAAGTCTTCATCCCTGTCTTTGCAGGGCTGCTTCTCACTCACTGGCTGTCCAGATTCAGATGCTGATTTCCCTTGTATTTAGATATGCACTTGAGAGGACAGTGAGCAAAGAGCTTTGTGCCCTCTAATTAGTATGGGCCTTATGACCTATGTGCTGGCCATCATACGTGAATGAAAGGCATACTGTTACTTTCTTCCTCTCTCAAGCAGGGTTTGGTTTTGATTCTGCCTTAACGAATGTTAATGTTTCTCTACTGTTGTTCCTAATATAATCTCCTGAATAATGGAAATTACTCAGGAGAATGTGTATCTTCCTCTGTATATATTTTGCTGCCTTTAGAAAGAAACAGATTTCTCCATAGTTCTTGGAATGCTTTCTAGAGACATTAAATGATATGTTGTTCTGAATTAGTAAGTAATAATACGACCTTTTCTTCTCGAAAACTCATTCTCGAGTGGTATGCCAAGATGTTATCTCCCCACTTGAATGCTTGACTAGAGATATGAGATTTGATATGGATGTGTGTGACAGGCACACACAGCCTGCCTCCCCAGCGGAGAAGTAAGAACATGGCATAGCCTGACTGAAGCCTCATGTCTAGTTACCTTGTGCTGAATGTCGTGGTGTTTTTTACTATGTTACAGTGGGAAAGGTAATCCAAAATCTAGTGTTTAGGTGTTGCAGATCCACTCACTAATCTAGAAACTAGAAGTTACAAACACATGGGAAGCTACAAATTTTCTCTTCTTTGTAGTTAGATTATTTTTTTCTGGGGTTGGATGTTTTTATACATGAACTCTTCCTTGTATGCACATGTACTATACATAAAAATTCTTTCATGGCGTATGTACTCAAGTACAGGGCAGCCCTCACTGCAAGGAGACTAAATGTGTGTGGGTAGGTGTGTGCATCTGCAGCTGTTACCAAGAGAAACATTTGACCTTGAGTTTCAGATAATTGTTGCAGCAAACCTCTCTCACTAATGAGTCTTCCCACCTCCCTTGGCAGCAAAACCTTTCTCAGGCCGAGGAAAAAAAGCAAAAAGAATGATAAGGTGAAGAAAGGAAGGTGTCAGATGCTTGCCATTCTTTTAGTAGAATCAGCACATTTCAGGAAAAATTCTTCCTGAACTTCTATTGGAAGGGAACAGAGTAGTAGTATTGTACCCCTGGAAATAGTAAAACTACAGGAAAAGCTCATCTAATCCACTGGATCCTACAGGAATCTTGAAACAAAACAGGGATGATAAAAACTTTAAATAAAAGCCTCTTCCTAAGGAGTCAAGGTATGAGCTATTTGGGTCACCAAGTAAGAAACTGGCTTCAGCCCTGTCATGTACTGATGTAAAGGTACCTCTGTCTGTGTCAGTGATTCCCAGTCGCGCTGTCACGGGGCACAGTGTTTGTTCTGTTTCCTTTTCTTTGTTAGACAAGACAGAAGAGAGAACAAACAGTATTGTCAGGCTGGCTTGGACTTCTTGTAATAGTTCCTTACGTGATGCTGAGACCTTTCTTCCACGGGGCTCAGCCAGGCCGTGTTCTGGCAGTCACGCTGAGGCAGATTTCTTTCTCTGTTGCTAGTGTCTCAGCAGAGGGTTCTTGGTCTGACTTTTTTCGTGGCAGTCTTTGGCTTGTGACTTGGTATGGGATTGTACCAGCTCCTAGAATGTCCTATGTAGTTCTATAAATTTGGAATTAAATATAAATGAAGAAAGAAAAAAACCTTTGCTAATAAAAACTTTGTGTGACTTTATCAACCTGAGACTTAGCATTAACAACTACACCTGAGATCCAGATTTTGTACACAGGAATTCCCCGATTCATATTTCCAAGACAGTATTTCAGAAAGTATTGTTTGAAAATAATGCACTTAAAAATGGTTGTGCTACTTGGGACACAGGATTCTTCTGCTGTCATTGCAGTGACATAGCAAAATCATTCAGGCTGGAAAACAGCCAGAGGTGAGTGTAGGAGAGTGATCAGAATATCTGACAGGGAATTCTGTAAATTGTCTGTTAGTGCAGCTTGGAAGAAGCATAAGACACAAAGTGAGTGCATTTTGAGATGTGTGGAACTCTTAACAGCTGTGTGTTTTGTGAGTGCTTTAGGTTAGTTTTATGTAGACACCTTTTCCTTTTGTATGCTTTGCAGTGCTTACAGTTTTTCTGAAGAGTTCAATTTGTCTATTTTAATACTTAGCTAAGGTAAAGGCCTTTTGTGATACAGAATATTCTTGCTAACTTTATTCCAGTTTAAGGTAAGTTTGTGCAAAAATGAATTACATTTCAAGCAATTTTTTGCTTTGTTTACAATTGTTTATGATTTTGTAATATTTAGAGGAATGAAAACTACATCAAGTAGATTTCACCCTACAATTTATCTACTTTTGTGTCAGACTGCTGAGTATCAAAATTTAATTGTCATTATTATTGTCATTATTATATGGTTGTAGTTTTGTATTTTGCTGTCTAATTCTATGGCAAAATGATCAAAATGGTCTATAAGCAGTTAAGATAACTGAAATTTATCTTATTAGTATCCTATATATCCCTTTTTGTATGTGATAGAGAGAAATGCAGCTAAAGCTGAGATGAGTATTCCCACTTTGTGGTACTAGCGAGACCAGCTCGTGGATTACGAGGAAGCTGTACATAGGCCAAGAAGCAGAAATCCATGTGTTACTCTCAGATGAAAAATGTTCAAAGACTTGAGGTGGAGTTGCAGCAAGGATTTGAAAGTGGTCATTTGAGCTTGGCTAAGGAGCAGCTTGCTGAGATTAGTAGGGTAGGTCAAGTAAAACGTGTCCGCTTATTCTCAGCGGGACTAATGGGAAGTCTTTGGTGGTATCTTCTTTCAGCATACTTTTTTTATACTTGTCTGAATTATGCAGTCATATGTCTGAAATATACTATAAATCAGATCTGCAGGCTCTCATGGAGAATAAAAGTGTATGCTTTTTTCATGACAAGTTTAAAAAAGGACTGGTATTCTAGCGTAAGCAGATGAACTAAAATGGTAGGAAAATGCTGGGGTGTGATATAAACAAGCTGAAAATGGATTGTGATGCTTGTCTTGCAGCTACCATGCTCTGTGCTTCGCTAAGAAAATAAAGCTAAGAAAATACAGATTGAGATTAATTTACATAAACTGTATGGCTCAAACACAAGTTTTATTCCTGCTCTGAAAAACTTTTCCATGGGCTTAACCACAATAGTTTTGCAAGGGATAGTGATAGGAGAAATCAACCAAAAATGGAAATACCTTTGAAATCTAAATTTAAAATGAAACTGTGTGTTGATTAAGGATAAATTATATACTTTAGATCTGCTGATGGGAATGTAAGAGCTATTATACTTTCTTCAGAAGTGACCTAGAGAGGATATATAGGAAAAGAGAATAACAAGTATCTGTAAAGCAGCCTTTGTTTTGGTGTAGCAGTTTAGCTGTTAACAAGAATTGATGTCAAAACTTTTGTGACTGACAGGCTGTGTCTGGACCATTAGTTTTATAGCAGCCAAAGAACCAACCTGTTCTCAGAGTGTGTTTTGCATACTATTTTAATAATTGGATTTTGGCTATTACAGCCTAATCAGGTATTGAATGAAAAAAAATATTTCCTGCAGTTTGCTCTTTTGTGCTGCCAGGCAATTTCCTTGAGTGTCCTGAGCTTTTGTGTGACTGGTCCTGTTTGCTTTGCCTTTGATGTACAGCTCCTGATGAGCTCCTTCTTTCCCCTCTTTTACGATTCACTCAGTTGTTTCATTTCAATATGAGCCTTTAGAAGAGAACAATAGGATGTGTGAGAAGCAGGTGGAGCCTATAGGCCAAAGACATTTTGCAGTTTGTCCTCAATTTCAGATATGTAGCAATAATAAAGGTGTAAAAATCCCCCGTAGCCAGGCCTGTACCTGTTTGTGTAAAACAGCCTCCTAGCCTGAAAGACTTGTAGGGGCAGGTAATAGTCTTTATTTAGACCAACTTCTATACTTTGTTCTGTGTATCTTTACATATCAAGCAGGTTGAAAGTCAGGTATGCCTGAAAGACTGTCTGCACTTTGAACTATAAAAGTTAGTCTAATAGAATGTGTTATTCCTGGGACCGTTTGTGGCTAACCAATTGTCTTAGGCCTTCATGGCTGCTGCAGTTTTTGTGGTTAATGATATGGGGGCAGAAGTGGCCATTTGAACCTTTCAATAGCAAAGCAGTTGACAGCCGGTATTGAATCCTCCTGCCTGAGATGAACATAGTAAGGATTGTAGCAAATAAAAGAGCCCGTTGAGCACACTAGATGTGATATTGTTTTGGGTAAGATGATCTACTGTGGGTGTGCAGAATGCTAGGGGTGCAGAGGATAGGACTGCCTGGTTGCATGGAGACCAAATAAGCTGATCTCTTTCAGATTTGGGAGTGAGTTCTGCATGAGAGGTGTGCTTGCTGCAGAGGGAGCATGGAATTATGAGAAGTGAGGTTATGGGTCTAAGACATCCTATGAAAAGATACTCTGTGAAGTTTGCTCTTGGCAAAGTTTGTCCTGCTGTGGTATTAATATCTGTTTTTGCTATCTGTGGTGTAATTATTCTTGGGTATTGCCTGACAGATGGTTATATCTTAGAGTTGTATCAGAATGATGTTATTTGCTTGACAGTTATTGTTCTCTTAGGAACGTGGGACAGGAAAGGACCTGCCTATTCATCAAGTTTATTTTCATGCTCTTGTAGGCTTTATGTCATACAGACACAGACATATGGAGTGCTGTCTTAAAAGCAGATGAGCCATTTCTCCTCGCTATTTTAATTAGAAGCCTGTTCAAATGCTAAATTGCCCTAAAGGTGAGGAAGCTGCTTACAGTGTTCAACCTCAATTTATTCATCATCAGTTGGTAATAACTTGTTCTTGTGCCAAGAATGTCCTTTTATTTTAAATAGATTTTTCTTATTGTTTTATAATTATCTCGGTGTGTTTATACATAGCCCTTGCTTTTCTGCTCAGCTTTATTTTTACTAGGCTAAGGCCAAGTCCTTGCAGCCTCCCTCAGCTTCTGTTGAAAGCAGAGCAAAATGAAGGTATAGGTAGTTGGAGACTTTTCAGTTTTCACATAGCAGGTTTTTCCAGTTTGCAGAGAAGGGTGTGTCTTATTCTTTGTACTATTGCTGATAAAAAAAAAAAGTGAATAGTAGCTTCCTTGTTATTGCAGTGCACAACAGAAACACAAAGATAGAAAATTTTGTATTTTAAACTCTGAAATTGTCTTCGAGTAGAAAGGTTGTTCAAACAGCAGGGACTCGTGGTATATTCTCTAATTTAGGAATGCAGGCAATCCTATGAAAGAGGTGTTGAAAGGCAGGCAGATGTTTGATTGCTTCAAGTGCCTGGGTTCTACTTTGGTTTTTTTGTTTTTTTCCTTAGGCTTCTAAATGTTCAGATGAGTATTCTGTGGCTGATCTATGCACAGACAAACTCTTTGTGCATTTCAATGAGTTACTGCTAAGATGTGTGATCAAAGATAAGTCAGACCAGTTACAAAGGAATCAAAACTGGAATTATGTTTAAATATTTTTCTGACTAATATTTATAGACACTTGCTACTTGTAAGACTCAATAAATCAATGTGCTCTTCAAAAACTTATATTCTTAAGATATTAAAGGAAGATGTAAAAGGTGGATACATTTTGCAGAATTTTAGAAAAATTTTAAGAAACTTTTAAGAAAAATAATTTGAAAAGACTTCAGTGGGAAGACTTGACCTACTTTCTTCCCATTTAAAATCCCAAAGGCTGTTGTGTTGGAAAAAATAAACCAAACATTGTTTAAAATGCAGTGGAAGGTTTTATGTCCCAGGTTTAAGAAAGAACATAAGCCTTCTAATGTTCATAAAGATTAGGCTCCTGGCTAAGAAACTATGGAGGCAGGGATCTAAGGACCATGTGATGGTGAGATTCTGATTTCCTGATTGGAATTTGAAATCCATAATGTGGAGTGCTGGTACAGTGAAGCTGGTTGGTAGGAAACCAGAGTATACCTTAGACGGTTGTAACCCTTATATTAATCAGAAAATGAATTCCATACTCATGTCTGCAGTTTTCTGGTAGGAAGATGCTTTTGGTACTTATCTTATGTGTAGTAGACTAGCAGTTAATTAGCTTGTTAGTCCAGGAAGTAGGAGGGCTTGTTTCTGCATCCTTCTCAACCTGAGGGATCTCAAGCCCACATTTTTCTCTTCTTACAAGAGGGCCATATCGCATTTGTTTGTGTTTAGGGAAGTGATCTAACCACCAGATCACAGGCTGAGACTTATTGCCTACTGTCTCAAATCCATCAACGTGCATTTCTGACTGAATTATAGAATCATTGAATCACCAAGGTTAGAAAAGATCTCTGTGATCATCGAGTCCCACCATTAACTCAACACCACCATGTTCCCCACTAAACCATGTCCCCAGGTGCCATGGGCAGCTCCTTCAGGAAGGAAGGGGCAGCCCTGTGCAAAGTATCCCTCAGGCTGATGTGTCAGATATTCTCTGGAAACAGGGATTCATTTCCATGTTTTCCAGAAAAGCAAGTTTTGCTACTGGAGAGTAGTGGTAGAATCAACATATAAACAACCTGTTTTTATTCCAGTTTAATGTTGCTAGCAATTGAGTACTGTTTTCTACTTAATGTTTGACCAGAAAATTTTTTAACAACTTGACATACTGTAATAAGAAAATGGAACAGTAATGGCAGTCATTTATCATATCACTTCTGGGCACGAAATTTGTTTCCTGTTTTTTTTTTCTTTTTAAACTCATGTTTTTTGTTTTTTTTTTTTTCAAAGACAGACATTGTGATTTTGAATCCCGATACAAATAACCCTCAAAAATTGGACTTCTACTGGGGCAAAATTGTAATAAAATGAAATTAAGCCAACTTTGGCTCTTAATGAGTTACTCAGTTTGAAAGTGAGAAAAATTGGGAAAAACTTTCCTCAATGAAAAAATGAAAATAATCATACTAACTGTTGCTTTTTAGCTCGAACCTGCTAGATCTGGGTTTCTCAGTGTGAGAGGATGGTTGCCTTCATGCATGGGTGACTTCTTTAAATATACAATTCCTGGGTGCTATAAAGTAGAATTAATGAAAAACAGGTTGAACACTGGTATGATTGCACACTTCTGTGTTTGGCTGTAAAGCAGAAGGAAAGATGTGTGCACAGAAGGCCATTGTGGGATTGTTTTTTGTGTCCTGTATTGTCTGAAATATGAAGAAAGGGCAGTCTGTACATCTGATCTGCAAGACATCTACCTTAAAGTGGTTTAGTTTTCATAGCTGGCACAGTTCACAGCAAGGAGCACATGTGCTGTGTCTGAGATACCTCGACATGGCAGCTTCTGCCAAATTTCACTCATGTTTCCAAATGTAATATTATGCTTATGTCCTATCCTGTCTCTGGCACTGAATTTAAACAGCACCTGTTAATATTAAGAATAAATGAAGTTACTGTAATGTTGAGGATAAAGAGATTTTGGTGAAAGAAAATTGGATATGAGATTTAGATTTCCTGCCTAATTAAATATTTCAAGTGGAGGTGTTCTACTTCAGTTTTATTTAGAAGTCAGAAAGCAATACTACAATGTTAGCACAAACCTTTTTACTTAAATCTTCTTTCATGAGCTGGTATTTGCTGATACTCAGTTCAAATGCTTTTAACGAATAACCTGAAACAACCTGGAGCACCAGGTTTTTTCCCTGGGAGATAAGTGGGGTTTTTTTCCAAAGCGTGTTATTCCTCTGCATGTTGGCTGATTCTCATTTGCGTTTCAATCAGCTTTAGCAGAGTTGTGTAGCTTATTGGTGTTCCTCTTCAGTCTGACAGCTGAAGAATAGCAGATGTGAGTATGAACATTAGGCTGAGGCTTGCATTACAGCCAACAATCATTTGTTCTGGTACTCTGAAGCAGAAGAGTAAAACACATATTTCTTGCTGCTTCAACCAGTGAACATTGCCGAGTTTGCTGGGTTCAGTTCTGCTTTTGTATAGCGTTGGAACTACTAAAAGCAGTACTGTGGCTGTTACTGCTATGGGCAAAGAAGGGTAATGTTATTGATGCATAACTGTTTTTCTACCACTGCAGCTGCCTTTTCAGAATATTGTTTCAAAGTAATGTGTTTTCTCTAAGATTGAAGAATATCTTATGGGCAAAAAAAATCTGTTCTGGACTTTATAACTGAATTTCTCTGAAGAGTTTTAGATAAAGGACCATGATCATCTAAGCATTGTTCTATTTCTAGTGGGAAGAAAGAAGTGAGGGGGTGAAAGAGATGATAGTACCTTTATTAGGATGTAGGCAAGGAGATGACTGGGGAAAAGAATACTCTCTATTGCTGCTCAGAATGTACTGTGTGCAGCTCCTTGGATGGGAAAGGAGGAGTAGGTGGTTGTCAAGGACCAAGAGATCCCAAGGAATCTTAAAGAAGTTGGGCAGTGTCTCCCTTGCACTGAGAAATGTAAATAATATGACAGATTCTCCAAAAGAGTAATTGTGGAGGAAGTTATCTGTGGAGAAGTGAGATGAAGGGGGAGAGCTGGTTGTGTTCCTTGATATGACAATTCAATACTTTCATCTCTTAATATCCATAATGGAAAGCACTCGAAACTATCAGAAAAGGAGGAGGAGAACTAATGATTTTAGTTGAAGAACATTGATTTAGAAGTTTTTGAGAATGTGCATTTCTTTTATTGGAATTAATGGAGTAGAGGAAACCTGTCTCCCGGATTTTATGTGATGGTAGAAGTGCCTTTCCTGTCTTCATTGAAAACTAGGCTTCCTTTAGTTTGATATACCTCTGCCTGGGTGTGTCTTGTTCAAATGTCAGTCTTAACTTAGAAACTACAGAGGCATCTTCCTCAATAAATCATTACTTGAAAGTAACACACACTAGGATTTTTTTTTTTTTTAAATTGGAGTGGATCTTTCTAGACAGATATTATTTTAAGAATATTTTACTGGAAGGTCTTTCTGTTTTTTCAGTTGCTCACTCACTAGTGACATTAGCAGATGAAAGTATTGCATTAGTAGGTAATGAATTGTAATTTAATTTGAGGGAAGTAAAAAACCTTGTTTTTTATAGACCATGTTGAACTCAATGAAAAGCTAAAAAAGAGTATTATTAATAATAATATTAAGAATTATTATTATATTTTTGTGCACAAACCTAAGTTTATTTTAGAAAGGCTGAATTATTTGTGCATTGTTTTCCTGAATCAACACTGGCACTTTCACCTTTTTATGTGTTTGGGATGCAGATTGCACAATAATCTGTTCAAGACTGGTTTTTTCTACATTACCATCTTCCTTAAGATTAATTATTCTTACATATAGTCACTAGCTAAAACTGATTGCATCAATTACAAAAATATAAATTAAATTTTTCATTGCTTTCAATATCTGAATATGTCCTCATGGCCAGGCTTGGTGAAGGAACATTTGGGAAGGACTCTGCCCACATTTGCTACAAGCACACTGGTGGCCAAAAAGGCCAATGCAAGATAGACAAGTCCGGTTGCAAAAGGCACAGCGGAAAAGCTCCTTGGGTGGTATCGGCAAGACACGGTTCTTTCTATGTTATCTGAATATGTATTGTCAACTGTAAAGAAATAGTAGTGTTAAATTGCACTGGGAAGTATTTTATTAGTATTATTACTGGTTTTCAAGTAAATTATTAGAAACTCTTAACTTGTAATTTTAAAAAGCACATTGCTATCTTGAATAATACAATTCATTCCATAATGTCATTACCATTTCTAAAATTCCTCTTATGTCCTTTCATGATTTTCTGTGAATGATACCATTGTTCTGTCACTCGAGCTCATAAACAGGAAAATATTTTCCAAATTCAGCATCATGTCAAGGCTATATTTAAGTGTTAGTCATTTCAAATCCTGTAATAATATCTGTAGGATATGTTCTTTCTCGGGGATTTAAACACTGAAAATATTTCAGACTGCCTAATCTCTCTTGTCAGTTGTCGCAGTATTCGTCTGCCTTGTAATACACAACATCTGGTTCTGCTTCTCTCAGAAACACAATTCTGCTGCAAAGAATTTACAAGGCTGTTAATTGTATCATGTAATAATTTTTTTTTATTCTGCAGGATCTCTCTTTCTTACTGAGTTCCATACAGGGCACCAGACCTCCCTTCGAAGTCCTTCCCTTGTCTACTCCTGTCCTGCCTGTCATTAACTCACCAGCAATCTGCTGATACACAGGGGTCCACCTCCAACCAGCCCTTAATGACTGCCTTAAAATCTTCAAATCTCATACAAAGAGAGTATTTTAAACCAGAAGGCAAGATGGACTCCAGCTTATGAGTCATCTTGTCTTCTGCAGTGGAGTGCTGAAAGATCTCTGTATCTGCTGTGTAGAGCAGCCCCACAATCACGTCATGTAGCCGGGTCACTGTTTTCTGACTGCTCAGAGCACACAGGTACTTTGGATTTCAAGTAACCCGTGCACTGTAATTTTTAGGGTACTTACCTTAATTCCATAGTTGCAGTTAAAACTCTCCTAGCTTTTTAAAGGTGGGTGGTGCATAGTTTGTTAGCCTTGAATTAGATCTTAACCACAAGTAGAATTTTGAAGGATCTGCCTTGAAACTGTTGACCAAATGCACAACGTGCCCAGCCCAAATCTTTCATAGTCATGGGATCTGAAGTCACAAGCTGCAATGATAGCTACAGATGCTAAGGGCTTAAGTGCCTGAATGTTTTCTTACAGGGAACATAATTACTTTAGCAATACAAATATCTTCCACATTTAAATTAAATTGCTTTTTTCAAATAGTCAAGTTGAAAAGGTATGGAGAAAATAAAGACATGATTGTACTAGAAACTACAGTTATACAAGGCCCAAGAAACAAAATAAGAACCAAATCCCGGAATTTTATAATTTGTTTCTGAACAGTCATATAAAAAACCCCTGGTTCTTAATTCTTTTTAGTATGTATAAACTACCAATTTATACAGGAATTGGTCATAAATTTAGCATAGGTAAGCATGTAAGACAGATGAAAGAAGATGCATCTAGAGAAAGGCAGAAATAGTCACATTTCTGTGCCTCTGTAAATATATCGGCAAAGACGAGACGTTCCAGTTCAAAACAGAATAAAAATGGATAGAAGTGCATCTGCAGATTTCTTTTGCATCATGATGTCTGTATATTAATGGAATTCAGAGAAAAGAAGGCAAACTTAATTTGCTAATTTCAGTGAATAGCTGTATTCAGCTTCCTATTGAGTAATCGCAGAAGGCATTTTAATGAGCATTCTGAATTCTTTATATCTTGGTTTTCCCTGTTTTCTATCAGAAATTTACTGTCTAAAATGTGTTTCTTAGCACTTTTGTCAATATTGTATTTATTTCTAGATCAATTGAGAAGTGGTTGTAATGTGCAACTTGCAATGACTGACTCAAGGAGGTGTTGAATTTGAAGGACTTTATTATGTGATGGAGAGTTGTGGTTTAATGTGTGAACTTACCAAAATCTTCTTTCCTAAAAGGGAAAAATCTACTTTGGCAGAAACATCTTAAAGAAAGTGTCAAATGGTAGCTCTAGGGCTTTAAGTTAGGTATTATGTGTGTCAGAACTTAAGTTTGTTTCAAAATAACAATTTCCTTGTTATGCCGTGAATAAAATGTACTCTGGAGAGACAGCTTTTTGTAATAAGTTATCTTGGATGTTGCATTTTAGACTGTTCACAATTTGAAGGTGGGGAGCTTGCATTTTCTTCGCAATATTCAACAGACATGTCAGGGAAAATGGACTTACACATCTGTGCTTAAACATAATACTAAAATACTAGGGGGTTTATATGTTTATTTCATATCTGATGACTGATTGTGACAACCTGTGTGTTGTTATTCATAGGACAGTTTTTCTGATTGTGCTTCCTTTCATAATTAGTTTAGAGCTACTGTACTTGGCACTGTGATGCCATCTCTCATCCTGCTGTAAATGGTTTTGTTTCACTTTTATCTGGGATAAGCATAGAAAAATATTGAGTATATGCACATCTGAGGCTTTAGAAACAATTTTTTCTTTTAACATATATTACTGTGAAAGCATATTTTTGTATTGCATTATGAAGAAAAGGCTCGGTTTTGAGGTTTGGGTGACAGGAAAATGCTTGGTTTAAAAAAACTATAGACCAGGGTAACTGCAGTAGGGTGGTGAGGCTGTGGATTCATTCTTTTTTTCTAATCAGGAAAGACAAAAGAGATGCAGCATCTTGTAATCAGAAATGGACACAGAAATGTGTCCCTGTTCCATCACCTGGTGCAAGTCTCATGATGAGATGGGTGTTGAATTCTGTGACCCAGTTATTGTGTATGGGCAGGTTGGGCCCTGATTCCTACATATGTGCTGAAATGCTGCGATGATCCTGAGCTTCTGTGCAGACAGAAAAGAAGTGCAAAAATCTGCAGCCTGTTTCGAAAATCCTGGGCAAAATTATTTCCCCCCAGAATTTTGTGAGTGCTTGAAAATTTGCTTCTTTTTAGGACTGATGTAATTCTAAATCTTCTGGGATATTTAGCCAGTGTATTGAAAAGAGAAAAATGGGGAACATCATGAAATGGCTTTCCCATTAAAAAAGAAAAAGAAGTAAATAAACTTATTTTTGTTTGGAATAAAAGTGCTTGAAGGAAGACATGAAAGATAATTATAAATAGTGGGAGGAAACTAATTGGAAATTGTTTATTCACTATTTCTGAGAATTTGGGGTACTGAACAGAATGCAAAAAAATGCTTTACACTTGATACAAGTTATGGAACTTATTTTCACAACATATTTTCAAGAGTCAAAAAATGGGCTCAACAAGCAGCTTTATGAATCTGTCAGTATTAGTGGTGATGGTCTAGAGTGAGTCTGACCCAAACAGATGCTGTGCTGCTGGTTGGTAGGGGAGGAAATAATTTTTATTTGTGTTATCTTCAGTGTGTATTAGATACTCTGTGCTGGCTCTCCTGAAGATGGGATTCTGTACTATATGGAATCTAGCCACTATTTAGTGTGGCTAAGTGTTGAGTAGTTTGGGGAGTTTTCTTAGATACTGTTTTTATCCACTATGTGAAGTTGCCTGAAGAGCAGGAAGGTGGTGTCAAGCCTTTGCCAGCAGTGGAAGAATATGGATTGGTGGGCTTGGCTCATCAAACAGTTTTAGATTATCAATGACTTGCTTTCATGTTGAGGACACACAGCTGACTTTCCGGCTGTGTTCATGTTATTCACAAATGGATCAAAAAGCAGAAAAACAGAGAGAATAGTGATGGCTTTGCAGATGCATTCTGGATTAGTAGAAACCTAAAATAAGTGACTGAAAACAAGTGCTAAATATCTATAATTTTTTACTAAAATAGAAGTCAGTTGCTTTCCTGGGTGTTTTACTTTTCTTTGCTTCCTTTCCATAAAGTATCAAATCAAAGTAGTCTAAGAAAGTTCAGATCAAACATTTCCACAATTGACATGGAATGGAAGAGTCTGTTATCCCTGGGTTTCAGTTTGTCCCAGTAGGACCAAGGAGACATCTGTAGAGCATGCAAGCTGGTGACAAGATTTTGCTCAGCCTGCCTACTGTACACACCCTGTACTGGGAATGAGGACAGGAGAGTTCCCAGGAAAGACCAGTGATCATTGTTTTAATTAGCTGCAGTTCAGACTTGACGGTGGCTAATGAGTGCTGCCTAAACAGACTGTGGGTGTCTTATACTCACTAAAACAATATTTTAAGTATTGTTATAAGAAAATTTTCATTCCTACAGGCCAATTATATCACTGATTTGTGACAAATGAACTTAACCTGAATGACAGCTGAGTCTCTCTGCACAACCAAATAAAACTACATAGATGAAAACATTTAGGAAGTGTGGAGAAGTCTGATGGGTTCATTGAGTGTGGTGTACCTTTTTAAGATCTCAACAGAACATTTTGTCGTGCTTCTATCAACTGCTAAAGCAAACCTGCTTGTATCATTACCAGAATTTCATGAAATAGAGAAGATTGGGACAGCTGCTTCTAGGGTACTAAGCAGAATTATAGCCTTCAGAATACTGGAATATGCCTGTGTGTTAAAGGCAAATTGAGCCAAGGAGTATTTCAGTGCCTAGTGTAGCAGTGAGAAGAAAGGCGAGACTCCTTTTAAATAATAAATATTTGGATCTATTTTACAAGGGTGATTGTTCAGCATGTAAAATGTGTATTTGTTTTTGAGTGTACTTGAGATTGTCCTACAATACAAACATTGTGTTGACAGAAAATCCAGTTGTTCTTACTGAGTAGCCTGTCCTCAATGCAATGTTGGAGTCTCTTACTGCAACTGGATTCTGCACTTCCTGATTCTGCAGAAGGGTTGTTGCCTTGGTGGGGAGACACTTGATTCATAATAAAATGACCATCAGTACTGGATTCAGTTCAGTTTGCATTCTGTTGTATCTTCAAAATGAGATAAAAATGCAGTGGAACATATGAATGTCATTGAATGTAGGAGCAAAAGACATAGAGTTATTTTGTTCATATCAGATATTTCTGATAACTGGGAAGGGTTATCTTTCTTTTTCTTGGGTAAAGTGGTAAGAGATTTGTTCTTTTCTATGATGATTTTAGAGAATTATTTTAAACAGGACAAATGCAGTACATGATAATTATTTTAGAAATTGTTTATCTGTGGATTTGTAGACTTCTCTGAGCCATGTTTATATTAGTGGTCTGATCCTATCTTTAGGTTGTAAACTGATCTCTCTACTTATGAAACTGGAAGTGATGCCTTTTTATTTCTCCCACTGTCAAGTTTGAAAACATTTTCAGAAGGTGGATGATTTCACTCTTCCCAGAGAGGCTGTGAATTTTTTGCCAGGAGTGAACAAGTATATTTCCTTCTTTCCATTGTCTGGTATTAAAATATGGAAATTACAGCTTGAATGACAACTCAGAACAGGTCATGATTTTGTCTCTCTGTCACACTGATAATTTAAAAAATTAAAGTATTTCTTGTTTGGATCATGTGAATTTGCTCAACACAATAAGCCATTTTGGTCCTTAGAAGGTGCATGGTAGGGTATTCCAAAAGCCCTTATAACCAGGGGACTTCTTAGTTTTACTTCTTTGAAATTTCTGTTGTGAATGCCCATCCTGTGATGGGAATGGGGACCCCAGCAGGGTTCCTTAGGAAGGTTTCGCTTTTCTGTTACATGGTTCCATCTGGTGAATTAAAGAGCTTTTGAAATAATTGCATAGTGCTCTGAAGTATATACAGTTTCTTTCTTTTTCCTACATGGTATTTCCTTCTACGTGTAAATCCAGCGTTGCTCCCTCAGGTCCTCATTAACTTGTTTGTGTATTTGGATTAACTAACTTGGCAGCCTCCCAGCACCTTCTGCAGGTTAATAAGAGCAAGTTTCACCTTGTTTCTTTCTTTTTTTTTTGTCCTTTCGTAACTTTAAATGTGACATTCTTTCTGCTGATTGTCCATGACAATTATTTTCTGAGTTGGTCTTTTAAAGAAGACATGCAGTTTCTGGAAAGTGGGGAAAACATTGTGAGCTAACAAATAAGACAGCACGTTTATTGTGCCTAAACAAACCTGGATATAGATCTTCCTCCCCTTCTGATGTTAGGCTGATTTGTGTATTCTCACTTGGAAATGCAGGAAAAAAATTTGCATTTTTTCCTTCAGTTTGGAAAGATTTCCTTTCAACTGCAGGAAGAGCTGTGGAGATGATGGGATTTACACCGAAGTTTTGGAATATCTATGTATTGTTTAGGAGCAGGCCAGGGAAATTTTATCTTTTTATGTTTCAGATTAGGAAGAAATTCTTTACTGAAAGAGTAATCAGGCATTGGAATGGGCTGCCCAGGGAAGTGATGGATTCTCCATCCCTGGAGGTTTTTAAGATGAGACTGGATGTGGCACTTAGTGCCATGGTCTGGTAACCACGGCAGCAGTGGATCAAGGGTTGGACTTGATGATCTTGGAGCTCCAACCCAACTGATTCTATGATTCTATGCCATGTTTTGCACCTTCTGCTAAGATGGTTTTGTATCCATGGTCTGCCAAATATCAATGGGCTTAGAAGGCCTTAAGGATATATAGCAGAGCTGGTAATGCTGGTTTTTGTGGGGTCCAAGTGCTGCTGTCTCTGTGGGTGGTGGCAAATGACTGCTGCTGGTTACCGTAAGCAAGGATTTGTGCAGGGTTTCAGAAAGCTCCAGTTCATTCAGCTCATGAGCCCACGTAGGTGTTGATTGTTTGTCATGATAATATATATGTGGGCTTTGTATTAAGACTGTAGAAAACTCTGTTTCTTCACAACCAAATTTGAAAGAATATCACTAGAATAGTTGTCAGATGCTCTAAAATTGAGCAGTTCTAAAGATTTGCACTTGAAGCTTAATTGAGTTCATTTTGTATAAATGTTTTGATGGTCCTACATGACACAACACGCTCTTGGAACAGATGTCTCAGTCTCAGTTGTTATTGAAGTTGTAAGGCTGTAGCAAGGACAGGCTGTCACAGCTACTGCCGAAGGGAAAGGGAAGGTCGGCTGTGGTTGAGGCAGTGGAAACTGGAACACAGAACTGCATCGTGTTCCTGCCTCTGCAACTGAGTTGTTCTAGTGAATTTAATCACACTTTAATTAGTGTTTCTAAGTAATTAAAACCTTTTAAAGATACTGCTAAATAGACATACTTGAGTTTGAGTTCCCAGTGCCAGTCTTTGGAAGGTGGCTTCCAGACATTCTCTCTGTTCCGCAGAGGCTTAAGTTCATCACAACTGTGCTGTTGCACAGTTCTTCATAGGTCTTCATTAAAATGCCCTTAAATATTAGACCATCTCAAAAAGGGCAGTACAAATTAATCAGCGCTCCTGACCTAAGCCCATCTGTGCCTTCTCTTTGAACTTGGGGTTAAGTACAGTGATGCTGCCTTGCATGAATATTTTGGAAATGTATGAAAACTGTAATACTACAGAGAAGTTAAGTAAATCAAACTGTTTTGTAATAACCAGATTTTACAACAATTTATGTTAACATTTACTTGAAAATAAATTTCCAGATTCTTATCTTATTTGTCCTGGAACGTTTTGTCTTTTTCTTAAGACATTCATTCCTTTTAATTAATGCCACTTTTTTTTTTCTCACAGAACTATACAGTGTACTTCCATACATTTTAATTTAAGCCGTTGGAGACCTTAACATGAATTATCTTATTTTTTTGTACTTTTACTGATAAGAATAAAGGGAAACTAGTGAATTTTTAATCTAATAATATTTTTGTTCTTAATTTCTGTGCAAGTAGCCAGTAAGTCATTGTTGAATTGAAAATATAAAGAATGTAATAAATAATTTTATGTATCAATTAAAATTCAGGTATGCATTCCTATGAGAACACTTATGAGAATATAACCATATAGTTTCATTAAGAAAAGTGAAATACTAATCCTCATGATAGTTTAGAGGAATACATTGAATTTGCTATCTTTTGAGAAAGTGGAACTAGCAGGTCTTCCTGTCGTGCTTACTTTTTCGTTAGTATACAGGAAAATGAAAACAACCATTCCTATGTTGAAATTCCTGCTGGGTCACTCGGATTTTAGGCTAGTTATTGAATTGAATTAGTTGAGTAATTTGAAATGAAGAAAATATTCTCTGCCTATGTAAAAGGGCTGTTAGTAATCCAGGGTGATACTTCAGCAAATTCTGTCCATTGGAGCCTATTTTAATTTATTCTGTTGTTAGACTTTGAAATTTAGACAATTATAGTGTATGAATATTTTTATAGATTCTTGCTTTTTGTCAGTTTTGACTAGGTACTTAAAAATAACAGGTGTCTTTTTGAAATGCACTTATCTTTAGAATTTTTTTTTACAGTGAGAATTAACTTCTGATGTTTCAATATCTTTTGGCATATTGAGCAAGTGGTGTGGAAATGCAGAAGAAGCAAAAGGTGATCCTGTCTTCAGAAATGCATTTGTTTGCAGCACATAAGGCCAATATGTAAGAGAGTAAAGACAGATGGAATAATCAGTGAGCATGGATTGTCCTATACAATGAGCAAGATGTGGTGTATTTTGGGGAGTGTGAATGCAGGGAGAATGATTACTTATGACTGTAAAATATGGACTTAGGTAACTCAGTGCTAACAGAGAACAACATAGGTTGTTTCAAGGTGTACTTGCTCGATTTTTATCAGAGGAGCCACCTTCCACTTCCAAGCCAGCTTTTCTGGTGAGGCTATTAGATATTGCACATGTCTTTAGCAAAGTTTGGAAGTAAACTTGATAGCAAATTCTCTGGTCATACTTGTTTGCACTTTCTTTTCAAGGAATCTTTCAGCTCTCAGTGAGTGCCAGGACAATTTTTTTCCTCATTAGCCTCATACTCTTCTCCCTTGCAGACATGAAGACTTAATTTTGCAGACTGACCTAAACCCACAGGCCAGGGTGGGTTTATTTGGGGTTGAAAGATAAGACAAAAACAATGAAATGTGTAACTGCTTATCACAGACAGTCCTGCTAAGCCTCTTCCAAGAAGTGGCTGGCCATGGATAGCAGGGTGCCTCCTTTCTGTTGTGTCAGCTACAAGAGAGAGTAATTGGATGGGTCACTACTGGTGTCTGGGGTTGTCAAACTCCTTGGGTCTCAGAGAGCAAAGGGAGGAGGGTGGTGGCCGGGGTGTGCCTAGCTAAACTCGACCTGTCTGCTTCTGTACCAGTGTAGAACAGCACGTTTTGGTGCTTTGCATGGTTATGAAGAACTTATTGAGTGCCTAGTTGGTGTATTTTATTCTTTTTTTCAGAGTTAAATTGACAACTAGAGGCTTTGTTGTTTCTACAGGCACTTTCTCCCCCCACCTCTTTTTTTAAGTTCCCCCTCATGCAGCAGTAATATGTTTATCAAATACTTGTGCATTTGCACATCGATAACTATTGCACGAGCACCTGTGACACTACTAATAATTGATCTTTGACATACCGTAGATTTTATGGCTTTTGTATTAAAAGTGATAGTGTTATCACAGGGTGTTTAGTGAGCTAGATATTCTGCAAACCCTGTTGTTCTCGTTGCCTGTTACTGTGGGGAGATTAAAGGCTGGGCATGCCCAGTGTGGTTATTCTATATTTTTCAAGCATAGTAGTACAAAAGAGATTCTTTTTAAACCGTCTATCACTACTGTGATTTCTTTCACTATTGTGATTTTTTCACTGCTTTCTAACCTAAAACTCATAGTTCTTATTATTTTTTCAGTACGTTTGTAGTTCCTGAGGGCCTGAAGAGGTTTTGCATGTGGCCAGAAGAGGAGGGAGATGAACAACTCTTGTTCATCCTCTTTTGTGACAATGTATAAGATACATATTCATCACAGAAGCACACTCTACTGATCTTCAAAAATGTGCTATTTGATTATTTACATGTACTTACTGGTACATTTTAGGCGTGACTAGCCCTTGGAGGGGGAGTTGTTTGTTTGTTTTGAATTTGGTTATTATCATTTATCTGTTTGGTTTTGTGTACTCTCCCGGCTTGAAGTAGTATGATGTGGGACTTAGAAAAAGAAGCTATTTAGTAAGCTGGGTTTGTATCTACAAACTGTGAAGTTATGAGTCTCTCTTATTCCTACTTGTTTTCACACTAGAAAACAGTGTGAAAAGAGTTCTCTTTCTTCTTCTCTCTGCCACTTTGCTTTCCCAGCTAGGTAGGGGCAAGGCAGAGGCAAGAGACTTTGATGACCAGAGGATCTGACCTCGGAGAAGCACAGCCTTGGGCCTCAAGAATGTCTTGACCAACAACATCTTCAAAACAGAGTTTCAAAAGAAAATACTTCTTTAAAAAAAAAACAAAAACAAACCTACGCTTGACATTTAAATGAAGAGGAGTTTCTTTTTGAAAAATTAATTTGAATCTCTAAGGTTTTGGTCAAATGTTAAGCAGTAAAAACCCTACATCTCTTTTATCTGACCAGTGCTAATCAAACTCATTAGTCCATTTGTGTAACAGCAAAGACCACTAGCCACGTGTTGTTGTTCTCTATGTTCAGTTGCTTTTTCCATTGGGCTGTTGGATGCAAGAATTTAGGGCACACTGAAAAGCTCTTCCAGAGAGCTTATGAGCTTCTGTACTTCCATTTCTTTTGCACTCCCTGGCTGCTGCTGGCTATATTGCATTCAGTTGAGAGGTGGTATTTTGTTTTGTTTCAAACTGGTGGGCTACATAATGATGAAATATCTTCTGGTATTCACTTAATAACTTCTAGGGAATTAACTTCTAGGTCCTAATGTTTGTTTAAGCTAGTTTATAATGT
Organism: Pipra filicauda; assembly: GCF_003945595.2. Lineage (NCBI taxonomy): Eukaryota > Metazoa > Chordata > Aves > Passeriformes > Pipridae > Pipra > Pipra filicauda. Next base: position 4,242,405 of record NW_024104310.1, read on the forward strand.
TATGAGTAACAATTACAATATTTGTGAAAATAAAGTTACATGTCAAAGCCCCCTTAGTATTCTTTAATCATACTGCCATACCTGAAATGAGCTGTGACAGTGATACTTTGGCAAATAATATACCATGAAAAATAGAGTTATACTCTAATATTTTCCACAAATCTGAAGCCTACCGATGAGTGAGAGAAGAGTAGTTATGAAACTGCATGAAATTTATACTACATAATTATATTGCTATACTGTAAAAGCTGACAGTGATGTGAAATTTGGCAGCAAATATTGCTGCTGCTTTTACCCTGCTTTTGATCTTTATGACTTTTCTTCCTCTCCTCCTTCACCACCCTAGTTGGTCACAGAAGATGCAATGGGAAAATTCTGAGCAACATTTTTCTCTATCATGAGGCCAAATTTCCAGATTTTGTAGAAAATACTATTGCAGTTAGACTGACATTGTCATTGATGAGTAGATTCTCTGTAAATCAATTCTGTTTTCAAGCACAGCGCATTAGTTCCAGAATATTGAGGTTGTCAAATTAGGAGTTACATAGACCAGATGGCTAATTGGTTGCTGGAATATGATGATGCTAGGTTTTATATTTCTGATTAAGCTGAGAGCTGTGTGGGAAATGCTAATACAGTCATCAGTAAGGAGCGGAAGAAATTTCCTTCATTTCCTCTGAAAAGAAACACAGAATGTTGTCACTTTTACCATATGGAATATGAAATCATATATCAAGGTTAATATATATCAAAGCATTGGTCAGGAAACCTGGAAGGATGAGAATTTTGATCAAAATAGAAGAAAGGGATGTGATTTGGGAAACGAGAGCTTACCTGGAACTCAAGCTATTGCAAGAGGGAAATACGTGATTTCCTATATACACCACAAATTGTGTCTTACATTTTAGACATTTTTCCTCATCAAACTAGCATGTGCTTTCTGGTGAATTTTCACAGATTGGCTTCTTTCAATAGGTATAAATTTGTTGAACATTCTTTACAAGACCATTACCAATAAAGGTAAGGGCTGGCTCAGTCTTGGGCATTTTAACTGAAAGAGAAGCACAAGTTATGTCCAGTGTTAAGGTGTGTTAGTTCAACACCAGGAACTCAGGCATTTCACTATGTACATGTAGTTTGAAGAGAAGTGACTTAAAAATTCACCATAGTGAGATGTTTTAAATATCTTATCGATTTTATTCCATGAATTTTCCCTCAACCTCGGAAATGTAACTGGTGTCACAGTGATGAATCTGGTATAATGAATGTGTTCTGATGGAGCACACTATGAAAACTTGTGGGTTTGTCCCCTCTGACTTTTTTTGTGTTCTGCTCTTATTTAGTAAATACTGCCTCTATAGTAAGAAACCAGACCACAAAATCTATGAAATACTTGTCATATATCCTGATTAGAAAAGAAGAAAAATAAATGCCTTATTCATACTATTCTAGATTGAAATGTTTTAAAAAGCACCACTTTCATAAAAAGATGAATTGACAAAATGCAATTGCAGCAACATTCTACAGTAATAAATTGCAAATATTTGTTTTAGTCGGCACTTCTCCAGTTTCCTAACTTTCTTAAAATTATCAAAATCCAGGTCCTTGTTTCTTGTAATTCAAGACAAGATATGTGTCCAACTTACTTAACTTAAAGATAGGAAGAACACCCCTTGGCTGTTAGGAAATTCAGTGGGTTTTCATACCTATTGTGTTATTGTTTATAGATCACATAATTTCACTTATTAAACAGTTTGCAGACAATTATTTCAGTAATGTTGTTTATGTAAGGTGAAAATGAATTTTTACAAGGAGGGGAAATAAAGGTAATTTTAACAAATTTTTTAAGCAATATCAGTCACATATAAATAGAGCATTTTATATTTTAAAGTTCCATGTTGGATTCTTCTGTATATTTACTCTTTATGCAACCATATATAGACCTGTGTGTGGTGTGAGATGAGAAGAGCTGTTTTGTTATTACCAAAGACAAGATGAAATCTACGTTGACTTACAAAAAGTGCAGGAGCTCCCTCTCCTGGCTTAGAGTGCTGTACGTTGGAAGTTTTTGGGGATGTTTTCCTTTCATCACATTAAAAAATCTCTTACTTTGAATACTTGTAGAAATGCTTGTCTGGTGTCTTTCAAGTCCGGGTAAAATTTGATTCAGCCCAGAATTTGGTTTTGATGCCCGTTTGGGTTCTGCTCTGAGTGCAGTATCCATGTTTCTGCCGCCTGGCTCTGTAACCTCCACAGGCAGCAGATGTCCTGTCTGTCAGTGTGGTAGTGCTGGAATGGTCACCGCAGCGATGGTTGATGTACTGTAACCTGCAATTCCAGTATGGTCTCTTCATTTAAGTCCCACCTGTCACACCTGTTAAGAGTAATGTGTGTCCTTGATGGTCACTTAGCACAAAGCCCTATAAATCATCCTAAGTTTACAAAGGAGAAGTTTAAGAGAACTAAAGAAGCTTTACAGTTGATGTATGTATTGTGACTCCTTTCCTCCCCTTCCCTCCCATCAATCTAGGGAGTGGTAGGAGAGAGGAGGCTTCCTTGATGTTTGTCATTATTCAGCCTTTCTCCTTTCATAGCCTCATTAATCTTGCAAATCCTCAGAGAAAATGGATGGTTCTGTACATACTTAAATATGGTAGGGTAGCACCTGAGTGTTTCCAGCTACATCATTCTCAAGGGTAGGAACCTGACTGGAAAAGGTGGCACTGGAGACAGGTGTCTTACCCTAGCTGTTAAAAAAACCCAAACCAACAACGAAAAAACCCAGTGAATTTCTGAATTCTGAGAATGCAGGATGATTAAAAAATAAGTACTTAACTCAACTCTGTCAGTGTTGTACCTTTAAGTCATCTATTAAAATAGGAGCCAAGAGTGCCATAGCCACTGTTCAGTTCAGTATCTTACCACCTCAAGGATACTAATGCAAGGAACACACATCATTACGTACTTGAAAAGACCGTTACTTTCAGTGACTACAATTTTTGTACAATATATATGTCTCCTGAAGTAGCTCCACTTAGCTGAACTCAGTTACCTTCCATCCATCTATTTTTTTAGACTTCCTAGATATTTTAGCTTTTCAGTTCAGAGGGATACACCCTCTTATAGGAGTGTAAGAGAGTATATGACATGTGTGGGAACAGTGCACATTCCTGTATTAACTTTTCCAGTGCTATTAGGGAATTTTCAGTTATGGCATCTCAAAGAAACATTTTACTATAGTATAGTTTTGCACTGCAGCATCAAAACTTCTGTATTCACAATATTTTATTTTTCAAAGCATTAGATTTTTAAAAAATGTTTATACGCTTTTATTTAGCTACACTTGCTGTCACAGCTGTTTTGTATAGCACCTTTGTCATTTCCTAATAAACTTCAAGATGTGTAAGTTGGAGAGGATCAATGAATAAGAAAAAATGTCAAAGGTTCACTATCAAATTGCTTAGCTCTGATTTATACAGTTTCAGACAAGAAAAAAAAGAAAAATACTTTGGTATTTCTAGCAAATGCCAAAATAGAATCAATGCAGTATTGTTCACCTAGTTAAAATTCCAAAATCCAGGAAATGCAAACATTAAGTTTCCAACAGCAACATTAACTTGGACTCTTTGCATATCCTGTGTTTTCCTGGTATACATTAAGACTTCAAGCAATGTATTAAGCTGTGAGTTGAACAAGAAAAACAGAAAAAAATTCTTCATGTAGGTAGCACTGCCAAGTTAAGTTCTGTTACCATTTGTGTTTATTGACCTTTTATAATTTTAGATTTTTTTCTTCATAAAGATTGACTATGATTTCTTTGGCCAAATGAAATGAAACCTGAGAGTTTGTCTTCACTGCAGTGCAAACTTGACATACAGTTTACCCCTTGCCTTAAATCTGACTCTTCTTCATCCATCAGTATCTCAGATTCGAATTAAGTGGCTTTTAAATTTGAAAATATGACTTGAACCTCAGAGGCAGTCTGATTGCCGTGGGAATATAACTTAGGCTATATAGACTGCCCAGACAGAACTTAGAATTAATTCCAATTGGTATCTGTTTTGCTAATTAAATTTGTGCATAACTAAAATGTGCAGAGTGGCCGTACTCAGAGTAAATCAAGTTTAAGGATGGGCTGTATCTCTTTTGAATGCTAATGGATAATTTTGGAAACAGTATATATGCTTGGTTCCAAAATTTTTAGAGAGTATTACAGATGTTACTGAGTGTTGATTATAAGTAACTCAGAACCCTGCTCTCAGGGTGGTTCCACCCTGGAGATGGTACAGAGCTGCAGGCAGACAAATCTCCCCTTCTGATCTGTTCCTGTCTGTGACTGCTTGCACATGCCATACACTTAAGGCTTCTTGCCTGTGTGAGCTCAGCTAATCCATGTTCTAGAAGAAAGAGAAGAGCCTTAAAGGAGATATTTGGAGAGTGGTAAAGCGAGGATTTGCTGGTCAGAAATAGACTTGGAGACTGACTCTAGTTTGGAAAGCAGTGGTGTGAAAAATAGGGCTGGAGCAGTTGTGGGATGCGAGTAGAAATGGAGACGAGAAAGTTAAAACTGTAAGGGAAGTAAAAGTGAAGTGTTAGGAGATGGGAGTATTTGTAAAGAGAGGGGGTAAAAGCAAGGTTGATTAGTGGAGGTTCATGAATTTGTGACAAGAATAGTGAGTACATAGCAGTGTCATCCAGGGGAAAGATAAAATGGTCATAGATATGAAGCAAGAAACTGCAAGGTGGAATTGGGACAGTGGGGCCTGAGAAGGGGAAGCTTCATTCCTGGAAAGAGGGAAATGGAGAAAATGAAGATAATGAAAACAGAAATGGAAGGAAGTGTGTGCTGGATGACAAGTCATACAGTGGCTTTGATGCATTGGTGCTTGCCAGGTAGGAAGAGGAGGAGGGGAGGGTGTGCAGCAGGAAGAGAGCTTTTTGGTGGCATTTGGGAGTTAGTTGGAATTGGAGAGTTCAAGAATGAAGAATGCTCATGGGGAGCTTTCAGAGAGGAACAGAAGACTGCACAAAGTGTCTGGTATGTTTGATGTACCAGCAGTGCAGAGACACTGGAACGTGTTACTGCCTGGCTATTCACCTTCACCTTTGTTCTCCTCTACAAACTTAGTATCACAAAGAAGTTTGTCTTGCAAAGCTTGTAACCTTCTGAAAGTCAGGCACAGATTTCTCTTATTAGCTCTCTGCCCGTGTGCAATATTTGGTTTTTAGTGCACGTGTACACATAGGGAAGTTTTTTGTTACTTATGCTCAAGATGCAACTAATAAAGTACCACTTAATAAATCAAAACTTTTTTTCAAAACTGAGCTAAGACATACTTCTTAAAGTGCTCATATTGAATTTTAAAACTTCACATTAAAGAAAGCAGTCTGAAACTTATTAAAATGAAAATTATTGTAGTGAGGGTTTTTTGATAAAAACATATGTTAAGAAAGTAGGGTTTATTTGTTTATTCTTCTTTTGCTTTCAGAAAAAAATACTTGCTTAATTATTCATTCATCTCTTCCCTTCACCCATCTTCTCCTCCACGAAAAAAATAAATCATCACATTTTGACAGAAGTGTATTATGGAAAATTATTCTGAACAAAGGAGAAGTGTTCAGAAGATTAGTTCATCTGAAAGAGGAGGAGTGATCAAAATTTCTGTAATAAAATATAGAAGCATTGTAAACTATCTGTGCCTTATTTCGCTGTAGACGTGTTCAAAATTTTGAATTTGAAAAATAACATTCTGACATTGGAGGAGATGTTTCTGAGTTTGAAATGATAGTTTGAACATTTATGTCATTCTGAGGGTGATTTTTGGATATGGCTGTTTAACAGACCCGAGAATTGGTGCATACATGTTTTGTTGAGCCACAGGACAATGAAGTAAATAATGCTAATACACTAATACATGGCTAAAATATTTAAATCAATTAAATATTTGCTAGTTTGTTAAGCATCACCTTAATCCTGGTTCTATTTCTATCACAGATTTTCCATCAACTTTTGTAAATGTGGGATCAAACTGCATTATAATACTATTAAAATATGAAGTATATTTCTAAAATTGGAGTTGCAGAGCCCTTTGGTGCAAAACATTTGTAATTGTCTGTTAGGGAAGGTTGAGGTTATTGGATGACTCATTGCAGCAGGTTTTTCTGAACTCTCATTTATAGGAAAATTGTCATTTTTTTCAGTATTTTGGGGGTCAGTAAGGTTTATAATTTACTGTAGTTACTTACACTTTTCAAACAGACTATCAGGAAACCATGCCAGAACAAAACTATTTTTGCAGGTAATTAATGGAGAGGCTGAGGTACCTGCTGACAGCTATTTTCCAAGAAAAGGAATGGTTTGCAGCTAGGGGAAAAGTGTTAAAAGTGTGCCCAAACCAGTAACTCAAACTGAAAGAGCAACCTTTGATCTGAGACATAGTTTAGGTCACACTTTAATGAATAGCTTTATTAAACTAGTATATTAAACTAATATTATTCTGTCAGTTGGTACATTTTATTTGCAGAAAATTGGATCTGTCTAAGGGTATCTGACATCGACAACAGTGATGCTGTTTTAAATTAAACTGGTAGCTTTAGTGTATTTATTTAAAGGAATGTTTTCATGCATTTAAAGGAATTCCAACACTGACATTTAAAATCTGAGTCTGGACAGAGCTCATGTAGGGGGTTTTGTGTTAAAGACAGGAAAGATACAGGTTGCAAAAAATCTTGCCTACAAAAAGTTTTGTAATATTGCTGCTTATTGCAAATACTTCACTTGTAGCATGGGGGTGTTTTCAGGCTGCAAAGAACTGTCTAAAATTTTTAAATTGCAAACTATCATAATATATAAATTAATAACTATATTACTATTTTCTATGTTAGATCATCTCACTGAAAGAATTTACTTCACAATTGTATTTAAAGAAGGTTTAGGTAAAGGTGGCATCTAGATAAGCAGGTTTTATGCTATAGTCTCTCTCTAGGGGAAGGAATATTTATAGAGGAAAACAGTGATACCAGTTTCAGTGTTGTTATTGGAGTTGTTTAGGTAAGTGATATTTTTCCATTGACACAGGATTATGCTCTTCAGGAGAAGAAACTTATTTATTGCTGAAGTTGTAAAGGAAGGAAATCATGTGCTGTGCTCTCTTTCCCTCTCCTACCTGTCTTCTGAGCCCTTTGAACAAAACTCAGTCAAACATGACAGAAAAGATGTCGGTATATGAGCTTCTGGTATGTTTTTGGAAATGGGTTGTCAGGTAGTGATTGGAGTTGTGTGTTTTCTGTTAATGATCCAGTGAGGGAAGTGTCTAGTGAGAGCTCATCCTTGTAGAGGAAGAGAATAAAATTATGAAGGTCCAAACATGTAGCCTTGACACCACAAGCAGGATAGGCACTTACTGGAAATCAGCCTTACTTTGTTCTAGTGTTGATCAACTGCTGGAAATAACCACTACAGACTGTGATGGGGTATTCATTTCTGTCTTAATGTTTTTCAGCAGATGACTTCTTAAATACTCTCTCTCTTTGTAGTAGTAATTATAGATTTTATCATTTAGATCATATTTTTTTTTTCCCCCATCTGTAAAAATTTTCCTGTAAGGAGAAATCAGAGAGATCCCTCTTCTGATGCATCAGTGCTTCACAGTTAAATTTGAGACATGGAAATACAAGGCACACTACAAGATATTATGAGTTCACAGGTATTTTTTTTCCAAATTGCTTATTTGTTAAAGATGTACCCACAAATTTATAAATTAAATGTCAAGCAGTTAATATGTTTTCAGTGTATGCTTAAGAGTGTCTAAATTCACATCTACTATTCTCAAAACCTCAAAAACAATGTGAAGTTTTTTCTAACATCCCTATGACATAAACTAAGCAAAATGGAGAACACTGATGGAACATTATACAGAAAAATATTATGCAGAAGCCTTTAATTATTCTGATGGCGGAAGATTGATATGATGGCAAGACCGCAAGAAGGTTAGTGAAGGCAGCTGTTGGCCTTTTCAGTTTTCAGTCCAGGCTTTCTGTGTTTTGGTATTTTAGTTAATAACATTTGGTAGTTCCATAGATATTCCTTTTTTTTTTTTTTAATAATTGGACTCTATACACAGAATTTTTTGCCACTCTTAGCTTCTTGCTTCTGCAGCATCTTTGAAGTCTCATCATGTTTGTGCACCGTGTCCTCTTTGCAGTGATTCCAGTTCAAGATTTTTGGAAGGTTCCTGTTGCCAGCATGCCTGTACTACTTGTAAGGGCAGCTGACCAGCTTTGGAAGCCTGTCAGGAGCCACAGGCAGGTTCCAGTACCCTGTCGGAGACCGTGTGATTGAGGAGGTGAAAACTTCCTCAGAAGAGTGTAAGGATTTGATAGATCCCATTACATTACAACTTCCAAAAGAGTAGAACACCATTTTCAATTCAGATTTTGTCTACCAAAACAGTCTAGAAAACCTCCCTTGGCAATTTCCTGTGCTGACTAGGTTTTGGAGACTTGTATACACATCTGTAGTAATTCAATTACTTGAGGCTCCATAATGAACACAGGACTGAATGGTTGTCAAATTTCCTGTCTCCACATGAAATCTCTATCTTGTAGTTCAAATACCATTTGCAGGCATTCTGGTTTAGTTCTGAAAATCAAGGTTATAGTCATCATAATTGTAGCATCCTTTAGAAAAAAAGGCTGAATGTTTCTTGTATCAAACAACCTGGGTTTATGTGTCCCATCCCCACCCCCTCACTCCTCCCCCAATTTGTAGCATCACTAGGTTCATACTTTTAATGTTTTTATATGTCATAAATCAGTCAAAAGTCTTCAACCTGCTTTTCAAATGTGAAGAAAATCAATCCATATTCATTAAAGTGCCAAAAATATTGAGTAACTTATAAAACATCCTTTCAGAAATAAATGTTATGGAATTTATTGAGTTTTGGGTGGGGAGTCAAAGATAGAAGCAAGACTTCATGCGTTCTATCTCCAAATGCGTGGTGCTTGCCATAAACACAAATTTGAATCAGCTTTCCTACCCCACCTTTTGTAGATCAATGAACTTGACTAAAAGAAAATGTATGCATGACTAATGGAGTCACTTCCATTCAAAAGCAGTAGAGAATGCTAGAAAGCAGCTCTTAAAGCTGAAATTATGTGGAAGGCCATTCATCTTGGCGCTCTTCAGCTCCTCTCACCGACTTGTTTTATCTGACAGCCTCTGTCTATCCTTGCCAGTCAACCAGACAACATGGATGATCGGGAACAAGATTTATCCCCTTATCCCTTGGTGAGGGACCTCTCTTACTTGTGGGTTATTCAGAAAAATGGTTCCCTTGGAGAGCTCTAATTCTGGAATTCAGCTGTTTTGGAAGGTGCTTGCAGGAGGTTTCTGCCCCGCTCCTGTCTAACCAGGGGATGTGTTATGTCACCGTAATGAACTCGGTGGTGGAGGTGGCTAGAATTGCGTCTGGCTTGGTGACCGTGCTTGTGAGGGTGTGCGGGAGCTGTCAGAAGATGGGGGGAAAGCATTTCTGTACCTTTTACAAGCATCGAGGCTTTTTTCTTTTTTTTTTAATACCTTCCGTTCAACCCGAACGCCCTAGAAACAGAGATGCCTTTCATTAGGCAAGTAAGCACAGGCAGAAATGATCAAAATGATGCATTTTATTGTTTCATTTTAATCAGTTACTTACCCTTTGGTTTAAACAACTGAAAGCAGAAGCAGGAGGCAGAAGCAAGCGGGGCCTGGCGGGGAGCTCCTGCTCTCGGCGTGTGGGGAGGCGGCCGCCAGGGGTCAGGCGGGAGCCGTGAGGGGCCGTGAGGGGCCGGGCGGGAGGAGCTGTTTCCAGGCGGCGGGTGCCAGCAGAACCCGATACGGTGCGATCTATAGAAGCAAGGTACAACTGGAATAATGAAATTTCAAAAATAAGCCCTTTTTAAAGGCTGGTTGTAACAGTCCTGCTGGGTATTGTAAATGCCTCAGGTGCACTTGATACTGCTGTTACGTTCCTGGCCCTGGCTCCTAATTTTTATGGAAAGATGGATTGAACTTCAATTTAGGAATATTCGGTAATCCCTCTCAGGACATACTGTAACAGCTGGTATTTCTGTGTTGCAGCAAATCGATTCCATACAGCAGTCAGCAATGCCTATGGCTGGGCTCCGGCAAAAACTTCCAAAGCATTTTAAATAAAGTGAGCCAAAGAAAATAGCATCATCACTGCAAAAATGTAGCTTAATTTGCACGTTAGGAAAAAAAAATCCCTGTCCCATTCCAGCAAAATATTAAGCATTTTACTGGTAAGGATTTCATCAGCTCATTTATTTTTCATTAATATATATTTAGGATCTGGGGGGAATAACTTTATGTTGTATATAAGTTTCTTAAATAATGAGGAGCTGGATTTTTTTTCCCTGAATGATTTACTGTGAAATAAAGAAAAACAAACTGATGGAATTTAAATGCATTGCATGTATGTAGATCAGCAAGATTTTCCACATTTTGCAGTGAACTTTAAGGAAATTCTTCTTGAATTTTTGATTAATAGTAATGTGCTTATAATGAGAATGCCTTGTTTGGCATTTTTGGTGGTTTTTTTTTTTAAATAGATGAAAGTACTTTAAGCTGCATATAACTCAAAGATGTCCCATTAATAGTCAATAGTTTTGTTTTAATCTGTTTCTTACACATGCAAAAAGTGAAAATGCCTCCATCCTTTGTGCGACTGCCGTGGTGTGCTCACGCTGGGGACTGTCCCTGAGCTTGGGACAGGGCTCTCCTTTACGTGTTTAACAGAAAACAAGCAGAATTAATCTAAAATTAATATGTTCCTTCTTAATTGGTACAACGTGTCCTTGGCTACGATGTCTTTTTTTTTTTCTTTTAAACTTCACCCTGGCTAGCTTTGCATAAAGACGTTTTACAACTTTGTCATCATAAGATGAGCTTTCCCTCTGAAATACTTAAATTCCTTATCCCTGTTTTAAATTTTAAGTTAATGGATTTTGTGCTGATTTGATGCATGTCAAAGTATTTTTTTGGAAGCTGATGCTTTTTTACTGAAAACTTACTTTTTTTTCTTCACCACAAACTTTTATAACCTAAAAAGCCCCAAACTCTTAAACAGTGTTAGTAGACAGGTTTTTAAGTTCTTATTTGGTTCTTTTCATCATAGAAGAAGTTGGCCAGAATGTAACTTGTGCTGTATTTGCTGTCTTAAAAAACCCACCCAGATTCACTGGGTAAACAATTAGGGGACAAAAAAAATGAAACTTAAAAGTTGCCAGACTGTTTAAACTATAGGCTCATGCCTAGGGATGAGTTAACAACTAACTTATATCTACTAATTAATTTAAAACTTACTGAACAAAATCTCGTGGATGGCCCTTAATATGTTGCAATACTTTTAGCTACATGGGGACTTTTTTTGGTGAAAAACAGAATTTTGAACAGCATGCAGTGTTTACAGCACCTGTATATTACTCTTCCACAAGACTGTTGCCAAGTACAAATGTGTCCAAAATATGCATTTTCAGAGCCAAGATGACTTCAAAAGTCATTCTGATTAATATGAATGTGCTTTAAAAAAACCCGACAAAAAACAAACCAGCAATAGCAGCAGCAAAATGCTCTATTTGTGTATTTTCTTTTGCTAAAGCAGAACTATGCTGCTTTCTTTCTTCAAGGATCCTTTTTGTTTACTGAAATGTGGAGAAAACCCTTGTTTTCTGTTAGCTTCTACTTCCCCCTTTCCCTTTCTTTACCCTGCAAACACATCAGCCTCTGACCTGCTATTAGTAGACATTTCCAGTCTTAACTCTTTCTTCTAACAAGTTTGTGTTCCAGTTTCATATTTTAACATACTTGAATTTAAATACATTCACTTATATTTGAGATTAGTTTTAACTTTTTTTACATTTGCTCTGAATTTTCCTCAAGAAGTGGTTAAAAGAAAGACCCCACATTTACTATCAGTAGGCCTGTGCAATTATTAAAAAATATGTGTTAAAGAAATACTGATTTTGTAGTAATGAATCACAGAAAAATTCCTTACCTGGTAATGAACTCTACGAATCAAACTGCAATTTACCTTAGAGAAGCGTTTGCACTAGTCCTGCTTTTAACAACTCCAGTTAAAAGTCAGATTACATTTCCAGATTACAAATAAAAATTGAATGTCAGATCTTAAATGACCTGAAAACAGTTGAAAGGAGGTTAAATAGAAACACTGAATAAATTATCATGCTAGTAAGCAATTTTATTTTCTTGAGATAAGTAGTAGCAAAATTTGAGTGACTTCAATTATTCACTGTTTTAATAAAATATTCCTAGACTTTATTTCCAAAATGCCCGGCCTGCTGGAATTAAAGAGTATAATTTACATGAGAGAAATGTGTTAAATTATTTTTAATGCAGAGTAGGATTATAGGCTAGACTGAAGAAAACAAAACTTTTTTACCTGGGGAAACAAAAATCTCAACAGTCATAAGTGCAAAGCACTTTGTTTTGAGAGTCTTAAATAAAAGCTTATTTCATGATAATGATTGGATTTGGTTAGCTGCAGTAATTTACAGTTTAACAATGTTCTTAACTGTAAAATTCTGTTTCTGTTCTTTCTAGGAGACACTGGGAGATAGCATAAATCTTGGTAGACAACTTGGCTGCAAGCAGTTAAACTGAAATTACCTTCTGCCTTCTGGCTGCAGTGCTGGGTTGAGGTTCCTGCGTGCCACTGCAGCCTAAATCATGCCGGCGTTATCAACAGGATCTGGAAGTGACACAGGTACGCAGGCCGGGGGGGCTGCACGCGCCCTCCACAGCTTGTTTGTTAAGTCTACAGCCTCTATTGCAAGAAATCGTCAAATAAGATAATTAATTATGTTCTCAACACATGCTTAATTTAAGACTTTAAACATAACCTTTTATCCCTGAAGTTAAGTTAGATCTGTGAAACACCACAGACAAAATAAATTAATTTTAAAAAGTCCCACCACCACCTTGTTCCCCTCCGTACGCAACCCCCAAAACAGAACAACTCCAAACTATATTATATATGGATCTGAAGAATTTGGATTCATCTCTGAGCATAGTTCTTACAATGTTAACTGGAAAAAGGAGCAGGAAAAAAAAACATCATGATATCATGCATGCCTTAATATGTGCAGCAGTCTAGACTATCCCCTCTGTGAGTTACAGTTATCAGTGGAGTTATTTCTGAACACAGACTATTCGGTTTTGACAACTCTTTAACAAATTAGGAGAAGAAAAATACTGTCTCAAGTTCTGTTCCTTCCCTTGCCTTCCATGTCAGAGCCCAGTTCCTGTCACTGACTGCAGGCAGTGGGAATGCAGCTATGTAGCTTTCCACAGTTTTCACCTTCTTTGCAATATTAGGTTATATTCAAAGATTAAATCTCATCTTCTTGTTATGCTGACATTCTCTCTCTCTGACAGTATTTTTGACCCTTTGTTAGGGACAACTGAAGTTAATATTTTTGCTCGAGGGTGTTTGTTAAAAAAGGTGATGCAGCTGAGGTTATAACACAATATAAAGATCCCTGCGTTCCACCCCCAGCTTTCCATCCCTGTGCCATGTAGGCCCAAGAAGTAATAGCAGAATTTGGAAAATTAAGAGGGAGATTTCAAGTCAGGAATCCAAAAAGTATTTATATAAGAACTGCATTTTATTCTTATTTTAAATAGACTGTACAGTGCAGTGATTTTTCCCCCCTATGCCTCAGGTCCATGTAAAATTTGTCTTAGATGAAAATATTAATCTTTAGAATTGATGTGTGTGTTTTTTGTTGCAGTGGGTAGGGAGGGTTGTGTTTGTGTTTCTGTCTCCTTATTCCTGTGTTTAAGGGATTTGACTGTCACCTCACCGAATCCTACCTCTGCATACCTTTCTTTTCTCCCTCTTCCCCCATGGAGATAAGCGAGTTGCAGCTGTTCAGTTTGCTAAAGCTGCGTTTTTGAAGATGTGTCAGTGTCTACTCTGTATCTTTGCTTTCTTTATCATGTAACCTTTTGTGTCCTTTCAAAACGTGCCTTAATTTTTTTTAAAATTATTATTCATTTGTTGTTTAAAGAATGTTAATATGTCCAAAAGTAATAGTTGTGGACATCATCTCTGAATAAAGAAAGAAAAGGGCTCCAAAAAGTGAAAAAAAAATCTTAATTTTAAAATTGTGTGTGTTAAAATGCCCCTACAAACATGTTTTACTGAGCTATTTAATCAATACGATGCTGCAAATACACCCTTAATAATTAAGATGTATGGTAAAGCTCAGGTATCTCCATTGTCCCGTGAAATCTATCATAAAATATGATACACACCATTAATATCTTACTGTTAAATAATACTTGTTAAAAAACTTTTTTTTTCTGCTGCAAGTTGTAGATTGTTTCTCTAAATAAAAATTGGCATTTGGAGTGAAAAGAGAGTAATTTCTTTTTTATTCCACTTCCTTTACAATACTTCCTGATGGGGCTGATAGGCATTTAAGTATTTTTGGAAGGGTTACATCAAACTGTGCTTTCTACCCTGGTTATGGTGCAGGTGGTTTCTAATCGAAGCCCTGTTCTCCTGCTGTTCCTCTCACTGTTAGATTAAAATAAGTGAAACATAAAGATTTCCCTACCTCTGTTGTTCCTTGGTGGATAAACTGGTTTTCCTCTCGCCCTCCCTGCACAGACTGGTGTTGTGACATGTAATGAATTGAAACTGCTTTAGTCCATGAGGGGTCTTTGGGGGCACTGGAGGGTTGGCAAGTCACTTAGTGGGACCTTTAGGGTAGGGATACAACCTTGTTCAGTCTGTTTGCTGAGACTCTCTTTTATAAATGCATTTGAGTAAAATGCAGCCTAACCTATTTTTCTGTCTGATGGATCCTGAGTGAAATAAAAGTCAACCTAGATTTAAAAACAGATGAAAGAATTCACTGAGGACTAGTAAATAGAAATGTATCATCTGTGAATATTGAAAGTTGCCCAGTCATGGACCATTGGACACTCAGTCACTAGTATGGGAGCATTAATGATTTTCTTTTTTTTTTTTATATAGTCTGAAGCATCAGACCACTGTCAAAAGCAGGAGAGTGTTCGTGAGGGGCCATATTTGATCAGACTAAATGTTGACCTGCTTGTGTCAATGTTACATTGCCTTTACTTCATCAACAGCCTTTATTAGAAGTGTCACCACGTACTTGCAGCTACTTCCTTATATACTTGCTTTTGTTATACCATGTTTTAACCTGTATATTCTTCTGAACACAAACCATGCCTCTTAAATCTGTTTTGAGAGTCGTTTACCAGACTTTAAACTATGATAAATCAAAATCATGGCTACGCTATTTGCAATCTTTTGTTTAAAACATTGTTCTACTAGAAAGATTCACACAGGGACTTTTAAATTAATCTTATTCCTTACCACTAACTGTAAGACAGAGGAGAAAGGCTTATGTATAAGCACATGCTTCCTTCTCTTCCACTCTCCATTAGCCATATAGAAAACCTATTTTTATACTACAATAATTTAAAAGAGTTACTCGTTGTTTATAACATGTGTGTGATCCTCCCTCAAGGTTTATAGTCTTGTCAGTGTCAGGTCAAGATCATCTTAAAGCAACCGTGGTGAATGGGAGGCTGAGCTCACGCCTGGGGCTGCATCTGACGCTTTCACTAGTTTCTGTGTTGCAGAGTCTGCCTGACCTCTGTGTGCGAGCCCATCAAATAGAGTTTGAAGGCTGAGCAAGAAGACCTGCATTTTTGCAGGAAAAGCAAGTCTGTGAGATCTGGCATTCACTTGTCTGGTATATTTAGGAAGATTTAAGATTGCAGTTCTGGCTTCACATTAGTAGATGGCAGCTTTGTTGCTGACTTTGGTGGAGCCAAGATGACATCATTATGCTTTAAGTGTTGTTTTAATGTGAAAAACATCGTAAACTTGTTACAGATTTCTTTCCTCTCAACGCTGTATCAAGCTTGCTTAACTGACGAATTTAAAAATGCTTTTCTGTTTGTCCTCAAAAACCAGTGCACCAATGTGCAAAGCAGACTTTGTGCTTTTGATCCATGTATTGTCAGCAGGAAAACCATATTTATGGGCCAAGTTTAGCCACCAAATAAAACTGTGTGAGATTGCTTATATACAGTGAAAGTCAGAAGCAGTTCTTGAATTTGAATATTGTAAATTCTAGAAAGAGAAAATGTGCAGGACTTACATTTGTTTCTTCTTGAGAATGTATAGGAGCAAGCACTGTGCCAGATAAGGGGAGTATTTTCAGTATTACAAACCTACATAACTAACATATTAGTTTTTTAATTTAAAAAAAACAATACATTTGTTACTAACTGAATTGTAGTTCACACGACCTTCAAAATATTCCAGTTTTTGGTGTTTTCTTCTCTGTTTTGTAATAATACTTAGTAGATGTGTGAAAGCTGTTCTAAATGCTAGGTATTTTTCCAAACTGCATTTTTAGTAGTTTATTCTGTGATTCTTTAAGAATTACCTTGACCTCTGAAGCTGAGTGCTGCTGATGTGGACGTACTGAATGCTGGTGGAAATATTTTGCTGGGGTAGCACATTGCTGTGCTAGCTCCACAGTCCATATGGATCACCTCCCAGTGGCGCCGGCCCGCTGCAGGCAGTGCGAAGTGCAAAGGCGATTTTGCAGTCATCGGAACATAAAAAGATGTTATCCTTGCTTTTATTGTTTTCATACAGTTGTCTTCCCTTTATTTACTACTATATTAATGCATTTTGATCAGCTTGTGAGTTTGAGTGTGATCTTTTCTAAGCATGCTTGATAATGAAAAGGATAAAAAGGAGAAAGAAAAGAAGCACTAATAATATGAAGAAAAAGCTGAGTAGTTGGCTGAGCTGAGGGGGGGGACATCAGAAACATCTATAGGGAAAAAACCCCAAATTAATCTGAAGTGCTAAAATTTCTATTTTAGCCTTTTAAACCAGATTTCAGAATGAGGAGGGAGATAGAAATCAGGGAGTTCTATTTTTACAGCATGTTTAAAAAATGTAGTAATGTAAAATGGTGGCCAGAGATCTGGGTTCATTATTATGAGATGAAGAGAAAGGTAATTTAGGAGAGCGATGAAGGAAAGATTTCTGGGAGTAGCTCTTCCGTTGGAGGCTGCCAGGGCAAAGGCTTGCAGGGTGATTGAATCCTGCTCCAAAGTGCCTTTGCTGCTCCGCTGGTGTGCCGTGGTGGAAACGGAGCGCAGGGAAAGCCTTCCCTCGTCTGCTTCCCGCTGCTGCTCACGGCTTAGGCATAGGGGTGCTGCAGCAAGTGCAGCATGTAAATGATGCCTTCAGCTGCTTCACGATTTCAAGGCTACTAAAATTTCTCACCACGTTGAAGTGCACAGATATGGCTAGATATTCATGAAAATGGATATGCTAGCTGAGACAAAATTTATACTGAATTAATAAATAGAGCCAATATTTTATCCGTACATTCTTGATTTCTCCCCATGTCCCTCTGCCAGAGGCATTAAATGGCTTTTCAGCTAATGTTAATATGAAAGATTTGGGAAAGTATGAGGTGTATGGCTAGCTTTAATTGTGATCTGATTTAATTTTTTAAAATACAACCTGCTGGTGTTGGAAAAGGTATTTATTTTGGTATCAGCATATTTATGGTGATTGTTGGAAAACTTGTTCAAAGTGAAATGAAATTTCTCTAAACTGTTAAACTGTTCTGTTTTGTGTTAATATTTTATATTATGCTAGACTGATTCAGCGGTGTGGAATCAGAAAATGTGCGTAATTGTATTTACTGATGGTAAACTCTTTAAAACTGTTACAGTTCTTGGATGCAAATTTAATTCAAATGGTCTGGCAGGTGAAGCAATTTTTACTCAGTTTTTTTATTTTTGTTGAGCAGTGTGTAGCTTTGTAGTGAATTTGAGAGTACAATAGCCTGTATTGTTTCTAGCCAGAGACTTAAATGTATGGCTATGTTGGTTGGACCAAAAGCTGTAATTACACAGATAGTTGGCAGTTCCAGTGATGCCAGGTGTCCTTTGCTGAGAGCACTCTGCTGTGCTGTCCCGCTCCAGTGTAGCTGTGCCAGCATCCAGGTTAACTTGCAGGGCCTACGGATTGTGTGCATTTAGTGTGCATTCTGTGGCTTCTCAGCCCAACATCACATCAAGTCTTGGCTGACTTAATAAAACTAAACCTGTTAATCTGAAGGCACTTTAGTGCTACTAAGAGGTAGTGAGAAGCTTCCCAGCAAGCTGTTAGTTGCCTGTTGTGGAATACATGCGTTTAAATATGATTTTTTTTTTTAAATAACACATTGGTATAAAGAAAAAAAAAACAAAAACAAAAGACACCTCAATACAACATATTAATTTTAAGGATAAACTATGAAATAATTATTTCAAATAGTTTAATTTCATAAAGTTACTTTCAAGATAAGATGATGATGTAGAATCCTAGAATGGTTTGGGTTGGAAGGGACCTTAAAGATCATCTCGTTCCAACGCCCCTTCCATGGCCAGGGACACCTTCAGCTGGAGCAGGTTGCTCAATACCCCACCCTACTCAACCTTGAACACTACCAAGGCTGGGGCATCCACAATTTCTCTGAACAACCTGTTCCAGTGCCTCACTACTTTCACAGTAAAGAATTTCTTCCCTATATCTAACTTAAATTTCCCCTCTTTCAGTTTGAACCCATTACTCCTTGTCCTGTCACTACAGTTCCCAATGAAGAATCCCTCTCAAGCTTCCTTGTAGGCCCCCTTCTCATACTGGAAGGTTGCAACCTTCTCTCCAGGAGAACTTTCTCAGCTTGTCAATGTACTTGACTCTAAGTTTTTGTATGTTCCTGTGTTCCTTATGAAGGTGTATATCAGGTGTATTTGTCTGTACATATATGACTGATTGATGTAATGGCATAAATTGTTTTGAGCGTTAAACCTTAAACTCAGTCATACAGTGAATGGCAACACTGAAATAATTTACTAACTTGGTTTTGGGCATCAGTACTGCCTGGGATTGTAGGACTTTTTCTTCTACTCTCAGGACATGTAACAGTATGAGATATGTGATTAGCATGTGCCTCAACCACAAAAGGTTGAGATACAGGGTAATCAAATGGTGTTCCCAGTAGTTTTAGGCCCAACTGAGTTGAAAATAGTCTTGATTTCCATTGTTATTCAGTCTCTTAATGAGATATTGTGTCTTCCTTTTGCAGATGTAAAATGCCAGGTTTAGTGATCCTTGTCGCCCCTCCCCGGTACCAAATGTCTTATAAGCTTGCAGATTGTGACTAAAGAGTTAAATACAGTGAGTGTGCCTAGTGCCTTCCTAGTGCTGGAATGAGTTCTTTCCTGACTGCCTGCCAGGTGCTTGCTATGGCCTCCTCTAGTGTTGATGAAGATCTAGATAGAAGTACTAAAGACTCGCCAAGCTGATGTCTGTAGAAAGGAGCAGTCAATTAGTCAAGGTTATTCAAGGTGTCATAGTATTCTGGCTTCACTGGAGAAGTCAGGAATTTTTTAAAAAAAAAGAATATGAAAACTTTGTATGAGTTTTCCACAAGCTGCTTGTTAATTTGTGCCTGATGGGTCACTTTAAATCAATTTTATATATGTGTTATTCTTGCAGATAATAGGTGAGCTTTTGAAAACTCATGAAAGTATATTTTATGAACTTTGAAAGTATCCGTGTTGACGCAGTGTCCAGTAACTACAGTTTTGAGGGGTTTCAATTTGGAAGCAGTCTGATGAGCCATACAAGCAAGAACTTTGCAGCAACACTCTTGCCCCGTATGGATGCAAAGAGGGATCAACTGTTTAACTCACATCAGAATGTTAACAGTATGTGGTGTGTTAAATCTGAAATGCACATGTTGAGACAAATCCTAAAAGACCAATAACTGTTTCAAACAACTACGGATTCTTTAGCTCCGGGAGCCAAGTTCCAAAACTAAAGACTTTTCCATTTTGAAGGAAATAATATTTTTAAAAGCGGTGGGCCTAAATGACTGCTCATTTTCAACATTTTCTGTCATAACATTGTTTTAAGGTGGGCTAACAACTTTACTGTAGCTTGGAGGAATTAAAAACTAGGTACAACTTTTCAGTTAAAATACTATTACCTTTAATGAATATGTAATCTTGTTCTTTGAGGACACTTATAGCAAAAATCTTGTTTTCATTAGAAAAAATATACAACACTAATATTTCTATTGCTATGCCATCTGTAAGGATTTCAGCATTTTCCTCTTTTTTTTTTTGGAAATAGCAAATAAATCAAAACATATTTTTTTCCCAAGGTGCCAATCAGTTGCATGTCATCATTATCTTGTTACTCAGTGTTCTGGAACTTTGAAAATTGTAATATTTTTTTTTTGTATAAACACTAAACTGTAAAATTAAAATAATGGACATGCTGAAATGAATTAATCACTCTGCAAAAAAAAATTGTTAGTCTTTAACTTTTTTCAGTGTCAGGAAGCCCATATATTCAGTGAAATTATTTAAGAGAACATAAAAAAAGAACTTTTTGTAGCACATAAATTTGAGCACATAGTGGTCTCTTTATAACTGGAGTCTGATAGGACAGTGCAGTGTGTCTATCCAATATGTATGTGTACTGCATATGTTTTTATTTGAACCTATGCATAAATACTGATCTCAAGTTTCGGAATTAAATAATTTTTAATATTTGGTGTTAATGACTGATTTTATTGTGTAACAACGAGGATATCAGAATAAGTGTTTCTACTGTGATGCTGTTTTCTTGTGTGTAAGGCAAGTGTTGCCTGAACCTTTGTAGAACTATAAAGCACAGTTCAAATGTGAAAAAATGGCAGCTTGTTATAAATGGCAGCAAATCGTGCTGATTATTTTACCTTTGACAAAGTGGAAAATTTAAAGGTTGGTGTGTCACATTTTATTAATACAATAAATTTTTACAGTGTTGTTCTGGGCTTAGATATATGTTCTTTAGTGTTTATTATCCCTCAGTTGCTGTAAAAATTTTTGATTCGAAGTCTGGCATCATTGTTCAAAATGCTAATTCAGGAAATTAATTAGCATATGAAAGCAAATGCGCATCCATTTATCTCCGTTTCTTTCCTTAAGCTAACCAAAACAAAGTTGGTGTTTTCGTGTAATATGCAAGAGTGATGGAACACAGAGACCATATTTTTTATCATTTAGCACTAGTTTATAGCTTCCACAGACTTGTCCTAATAATGAAGCTATGAAGGATATGACAAGAATGGTGATATTAAATTTCTCTAGACTAACAGTAAATTTTTCCATTCTGATGTCAAGAATGTAGAGCATCTGGAATCTGCAGTGTGAGTGGTTCAGTACGGGAACAGTTTCATCAATTGCTTAGCCATTTATTCTCCTCCTAGGAACAAGCCGTCTTCTGTAGAATATAACACTACAAAGGAAGCAATTTCCTAAAACTGGAAAAATCCTTTATGTCCCATTGTTCCTGATTTGAAAGTTTTCCATTGCTGCCTACTCTTAAATCCAATTGCATGTGCAAATCTAGCGTACACATTTTTAAATTGGAATTGCCATTATTCTACATTTTAGTCTTCAGATTGAATAAAACTAAATTGTATTAGTCAAGCTTAGAAAAAGCTGAAGATACTCTGAAGACAGGAAGTGCTTAAGTGTGTTAAAAGAACAAATTGAAATTTATCTTTTGCCTTTTAAGCAGGGACAGTGCTGAGTTTTCAAACATAGCTGGAATTTTGAAATTACTTTAGTTGTAGCTGGCTGAATGCTGCAAACCTTATTCTGCAGCTACTATTTTATCTTACTTACTGCTGCAACAAGTCCAAAAGCTTTAGAGTAGTTTCTCTTTCCATGACAAACTGTTGTAAATTTTAGTTTTACTGTATGTGTATTTAGATTATCTACGTGTGTGTAGTTTATATGGACTATTTCTGTAGGCAAGTTATCTAGTCGATGGATTTTAATTCCCTATGTCCCTGTTCTTGAATGAACTAAATTTTATGAAAAGTGTATTGACCCCCCACTGTTAATTTATTACTTTTAAATTTCTTTATTCTTGAATCAGGTTTAATAGACTTTGTAAGTACCTTCAAACAAGCCCCTCCCCGTTCCACTCTTACAACAGTTTTATAGTATTCCCTTCTGCGATGCTCGTCTACTTTTAGGAAGGTTCTCATGCTGTAGGCTTTTACTGAGTTCACAGCACTGTTAGCTACTGTACCTCATTTATGTAACATGAATATAAATAGCAGCATACCAGTATCTAAAACTAGGAGCTTCCTCATTTATCTGGAATTGACTCCTATTACTGCCACTCAGTGATGTGACCTTGTTTAATCTGTCAAGGGCCCTTTTTCCTCTTCTGTTTCACTGATTTGGGAATGTCCAGGAATGATTACATTGTGATCTGGTTTGGGCTTTTTTCCCCCCTCCGAGCTGTAGGAATGACCAGACTTACTTCCCCTCTTATAATTGCATAATAGTCTTACATCTCCATGTTTAGACACAATGTTAATTTTTTTTATGTATGCTCAGGTCTTCTGGGACCTTTGAATACATGATCTGCTTTTAAAAATTGAAGTAAATGAATTTTTCTTGTGTAAGTCATGTTTACTTTACTGAATTTTGACACCAGAAGTATTTTGATACTATTTAATCCCAGTGGGTGCATGATTCCTTTTAAATATAGATGCTGGTTAAACATATGCAAACTAGACTAAAAAAAAATGTTAGAACCTAAATAGAATAGCAATAGTGTATCATAAAAGCAATTTTTTTCCCCAAGACACTCTGCAGTGTTGCCAACATCAGGCATTAAAAACAATAGGATTTTTTTTTGGTTTTCACAATTTTTTTTTAAACATCTTCTAGATACTTTTTTTAAAAGCTCATTATTGTGTTTATTTGTGGGCATCTTTCAAAAAATGTGAGGTCCGTGCAAGTCATATGACTCAAGGAGGTGGGACTTCAAGATAAACATCAAATTGAGAGGAAGAGCACAACCGTGGCCTGGCAGGCAGTGGTAGCATTCAGCACAGAGGTGCTGATACATCTCATTCCATGGCTTATGCACTGAAGGTGTGCTTTTAATTCGCAAAACAATACATCTGAATGTTAAAGGGTTTTACTATGACCTTTTTGAAAGTTGAATTTTGTTTTTAGAGATGATCAAAAGGGTTCAATATGGCATCACTTCAGACTTCGTAATTGCTACTACAATCAAAACAGTTTAAAAAAGCCTGGTTTTAACAGCCTGGCAGTACTAAAACCAACAAGAAACTTACAGTTATTTCAGTGGCCTTTGTCTCTGGTTCTAGAACCACCTGAGATGCTACTTAGAAGTTTTGCAGGAGATTTGAGGTTCCCTCTGCTGTGAAATTCAGATTACTGCTACTACCACATGGCAGCATCTCTGTGCAGTGAGACCTTACAGGGCTGCAGGGATTTGAGCTACCAGCCTTCAGGTGTTGGAAAGATGAATGTGACAATTTATCAGATCTGGTAATTGAAATTAGGCCAGTGTGTAGCTGCCAATGTTGTGGTTTTAACTTCATTATGAGTTTACAGTGACTTGACAGATGATTTTGTCCCTGTCCATATCAGAAAAGTACTTTATTTGTATCCCATTTGCTGGTAAAATCACATGCCAGCCACAGTTTTCACTATTTCTTCACACTGCAAAAAACAACACACTTTGTGTAATTGAGATACAAATGAAAATAACCTTTTACTTGGAGGTGTGTGTAGAAGAGCCACATACTGGTTTTCTTCATATGTAAAAATCCGAATGCCCATCTGGAAAATTTTGATTCTGTGGTACTGTGCACCACAGAAGGAACAAAAAGGAAGAAGAAAAAAGGTAAACCTTCACAGGTGCTACCACCTTCTTCTGCCATTACCTTTGGTTTGGAAGGAGGCTGTAGCTGAGTCAGATGATCTGGAATTACACAAATTTAACTTTAGACATGTTCTAAATCTTTGCCTTCTGTTCTCCCCAGGTGAATCCTCTAAGTTGTCCTTCTGCCTGATTTTCATTTGGTTCCTCGATTGAGTGGTTTTTTTAACTCCTGGCTACGTAGTGCTCAGTTTCTCAAGGAGTCTGAAGAGCAAGAGCGTGACATTCTCCAGCATTCTTCATTACACAGTCCTTGGGTTCCAGTACTGCAGATAAAATCAGTCAGCACCTGTCTGTTGTCTGCCCTTCCCCGGGAGAGTTGCGCGGGTTGGGTGCGTTGCTGTCGAGGCTGGAGTGGCGCACTGGGGACACGGCCACCCATTTCCCCAGAAGGGTCAATTCAGGGCCATTGAATAAGTGAAGCCCACAGAAACTTTTGAGCCGGATGTGGTGTGCGGTGTGTAAGCACCTGCAGGGTCAGTCGCTCCCGGAGAGCTGGCAGGAGGGGTTTTTCTCTGGGAGTTTTGTGTGTAAAACCTGAGCTTGTTACGAGCAGATTCAGTCTCGCCCTGTGTCACTAACAGTTAATCCGTCAGGAAACACGAACTTTTGTTTTATTTTTAACTAGGGATTTGATTATCAAAGCTTTAAGGAGCAACTTACAAGGATAGAGTAGTTTCATAGTTGTGTATATGTGGAATTCAAGCAGATCTGACAGATGAAGGAAAAGAAAGCTTACTCTGTTATACATCTTTTATTTGAAGGGAGTGGCTGAAGTTACTGTTTTCTTTCTTCTGAATGGTAAATGTGAATTGTTCCTAAGCAGTTATGCCACAATGCAAGCTTACATTGGACTTCCTCTTCCATTGTCAAACAACCTTCATGTTATTTTAAGGCAAATATATTTACAGTAACAAAAGTGGATGAGTGTAAAGAAATTTTTTAATTTTCTAAATGACAGAAAAATAGGACTTTTTGTATTTTCTAAATGAAAATGTTTTTGAAGCATAAACTCTGTGTGCTAAAAATAACCATTTTCTAAGTTCTGAAGTTCTAGTAGTCTGGGAAGTTGAAGCCACAAGTCCCATTCAAACCTCTCTTCTCTGGGTGTCAGCTCAATCTCTGCATCTTCCTAGGCAGAGGTCGATGGTCTGCCCTTCTGTCTGCAAAATATTGTGGTGGTTTGAGTTGTATCCTCTTTTTGCAGTATTTCTGAAGAGGAAACAAGAACATATTTAAATAAAAGCAAGATTCTAAGAGAAATGAATGTGAACCACCAAGAAATGCTTGGACCACAGAAAGAATGTATCTGGAAAGAACTTTTTTTTTCCAGAATATTTTACTGAGAGACAGTAAAAAGATGAAAATGTAAATAATCAGATCCCAAAGGTGCAAAGGTGTTGTATGTAATGTTGAAAGGGATATGCAGTGTCTGAAAAGGTTGTGAAATTAGGTTTACTAATAAATATTCTGAATCATAAGTTTTAGGGAAATAATAAGCATAATAACAATGGGTAACCTGTAATTTACAACAGTGTTCTTTTACCAGTAGAATATGTTGTAAATCTGCTCTTGTGATGAACAGCAGCACTTACTCAGACTAAAAATAATAACAGGACCGTGTATCTTGGATCCCAGGAGACTGTTGGTGTTTTTGTAGACAGCAGACAGGAGAAAAAGGCATTTTGTCCTTTTTACCCCAAGTAATCCCACTGGAAAATTAAACATGTGCTATGAATTGATATCAACTCGTGCCAGGTTACCTCCCTAAAGAGGACTGCTGCAAACACTGTTGCTCCGTTTCTTGGACAGAGCTTTGATGGCCTGTGTGCACGATGGATATTTTATGCCGTACGCTACTGTGGAACAGTGTGCTACTGTCTGCCCCTCGGAGAGCCTGCTGAGGTGTGCCACAAATAACTGAGAACAGCAACGGCTTTAACCCCACGGAGGATCTCTGATACCGGCAAATTAAAAGTGTTGCTGAAATATTTCTGTGTGCATGTGTGTCTGGGAAAACTGCGTGGGTTCTGTTTTTAAAGGTTTAATCCTGCAAAACAGAGAAGCTGCTCTTGTACTGCTGTGGATCCCTACTGAACATGGGATTGAAAAAAGTATGAAGCAATATATTAGCAAGAAATATTTAGAGAAACCACGAACCTTTTTTTAATGGACCACCCTATCCAGTTTCTGTTCTTTTAAGGAAGTTTTTCCTATTCATGACTCATTTCACTCTTTGGCTAACATCAAGGGAAATGGAATAACGATTAAGCAAAGGAATTTATGTTTTTTTCTGGGTTTGTCCTTTTTTCAAAACCTTTATGAATTTTCTGCATAACCTTGTGTAAATATATATGGATGTACTGTGACAAGGTAAAAAGTACACTGCTAATACTTGTTTCTTAGTAATTTTTTTTAAATGTTCCTTTTGGTTCTACAAGTCAATGTTATGGTGGATACTCCAGACACCCTATTCAGTTAAAATGACATGCTCCAGGCAGCCAATTACACAGAACTGTTAAGTGAAATTAATGAGATCACCTCTAGATTACACTTTGTGTTTTATTTTCATTTTATAGGTCTGTATGAGCTGCTGGCTGCATTGCCAGCCCAGCTGCAACCACATGTGGACAGCCAGGAAGACCTGACCTTCCTCTGGGATATGTTTGGTGAAAAAAGCCTTCATTCACTGGTGAAGGTAAACCACATTTAAGTCAGATTCTCTTTGAGAAGAGCATATGGAAAAATGTTTTGAGCGCCATCTAGTAAACCAGTGACCAAACTGTTGCTCAGTGAAAACAAAACAGCCTTGTTTTAACTCTGTTTCTGTCGGGGTGGAAGTTGTTAAATAAGATTCTACCAAAAATACATAGATGATTTCATTTAAGAGTGATGTTTTGGCAGTGTAATGCTAATGCAGCAAACATATGTTGTTTGCCCTTGTTTAGAAAAAAAAAAGTACGAAATAGTAGCAGGAAATCTGAGACTTCTTTATGGTCAACATTCAAGACCTGGAGTTTAGCTTAAATAAATAAATGTTCACAGCAAAAATTAGAAGGAATATATTTTCTGAGGTCAAGTATGGCAAGAGTTCAGTAGCCACATTAATTTAAAATAATTTCCTTTAACAAAGTCAACTGAAATTCTAGTAAGCTGTTTCTTTTATTGGCTTGCCTCCATTTTATATTGTTTTGCACATAAATATGCTGGCCTAAAGTACAACATAAAATAAGTTTGGACAAATACTTGAGAAAGGGTTGTGCTACGAAAATGATCAGCAACGAGAAATCAAGGCATGCCATGGGAGGACACAGAGCTACCCCAATAATGTTGAAATTGCTTATAGCAGAAAAATGGGACCAATCAGCTGGTTAGAAACATTCCACTCCTACAGAGTGGTAAGTATGTCTTCAGTCCCCAGTGCAGAGCTAATTCAAGCTGGAAGAAAATTCTGAGGTCTCAGATGAGTCAGTAGGTGGTAGTAACCTGTGCCATGAATATATCCAGACTCACATATAATTGAACAGAATTTGTTACCCTTGTCAATTATTGATCTAGAGGAAGCTTAAAATTGGGATTATTTCTAAGTAGGTTTGAAAGAATCACTTTTTTCCATTTCTTTCAGCTATTTTATTCTGGAAAAATATGTAATAATGTTGATACTTGGCCAAGTACTTGATACTTTTCAAAACAGCTGAGAATTTACATATAAAAGTAAACACAAGTACTCTCTGGCAGTTGATACACAAAACCAACAGTGGAACAGTGCTTGACTGTACTTGCTTGCCTAAAGAATTTCATCAAAGTTTCTGAAGTGCCGTGACTCCCAGACTCCTTGCTGCTTTGCTGCAGCTGTCCCTGCAGGTGACTCAGAAGATCTTTGTAAGACCAGTCGTCTTTCTAATAAAGCTGACAGTGGTGTGCATCTGAGCAAAATGTTAGGTCAGTTACTAAATTAGTTCTGCTTTGGGAATTAAAGAAGGCTGCTAGAAAATGAGTGTGGATCTGTGAAACATCGACACTTCAATATTTGCTCTAATTTTCTGTTGAGGCAAAACCTAAACCTTTTCAAACTCCTTCACTTACTCCCTTTTGCCCTTTATTCCAAAAGACAACGATAGAACAGCAGTAACTGGTTTACTCACTTGGAGTAAGCTCTCAGTTTGGAGCAGTTGCCTGTCCTACTGGCTCTCCTGGTTGCAAACCCTAGTTACCATGTTGTTTGTTTTTGAAGAGTGGATTGGACTTTCTGACTTTAACAGAAAAGAAAAATGGGAAAGGGGATAAATGAATGGTCACTTTGTTGCAATTACAACAAGAAGACACTGAAATATTTCAACCATCTTTATTATTTATCTTCTACACTGTAGATCCAAGTATTAAACATATATGTAATTCTGTGGATGGTTCTTTTAATGTCCTATTAAACCTCACACTATCTTAAAATAGATTTAATTCTTGAAATCTTGAAACTGTGTCTTTAGTGTTCACTAGTTGCCCTTTTTTAATACAGCATATTAATTTAAAGACAAAGTTTTTTAATTACAAGAATAGAGACTGTTAAGACCATCTGGTCTGACCCAAGTGTGTGTCACAGACTATCGAATCTCACATTCTCATTTTTGTGTAGTTCAGGTGTGTAAAGTAGGATATGAAGAGCTTTCAAAAGGTTATGTAGTTCTTATAACTGCCTCAAGATGGTCTTAATTGTATGTGAAACTCATGGTATTTGTCTGACCTTTAATGCATTTTTAGAAGATTTATTCAGTATCCTATCAAGTTTCAGAGAAGGCAGTCCATAGCCTTTTTGGAAGAGAGCTGAAAAAGCAGAAGAATGAACCTCATCTGCCATAGTTTTTCCCTATTGCAAGACTTCAAAAGTGCCAAATCTTTCTTTCTGGGTTCTGGTGTCTTATTTGAAAGACTGTTTTTCCTAGCAGTAGCTTCTTAAAGTCAACTGTACTTGCAAAGACAAATGTTTTTAATTCCTCAGGCAGAGAATGATGACAGATATTTTGTAATTACAAAAAAAAAGGAAAAAATATGCACTGGCTTTGAGCCAAGGATGTTGTGATCCTGGTATGGGTCATTTATGAAGAAAATGAGTATGGCTATACTACTAATTAGACATTAATGTTTCTGTATTTTAACATACTGCTTAATAAAAATTTCTACACTGAACTTCTTAACCTACTGTTTAATAATTTCAGTTATAAAATGGATAAAATGCTCCAAATTGATTAAGAGGCTTAAGTATAAAATGAACTTTCTACTTTTTTTACAGATATACCAAGTTTTATGGGTATTTAATTACTATAGTGTTTTCTGTATGGTTGTATTCTATAGCACGTGGTTTGCTATTCTGGCTCTCTAATTATTGAAAAGATAGAAGAAAAAAAAAGCCCCAAACATTGCCTTGGAGTTCTCTTCACTCAGTATTGTTGGACAGAAATCTCTTTGAGAACTTGGATCAGCCTGAGCTGTTCTAAGAAGTCAGAAATGGAAAAGTTGTATTAGATCATCCAGTCCATTCCCCTGCAAAAACTGGATTGTTCCCTACAGTACATTCCTATTGTAGTTAGTAAAACCAGCAAACACTGATGCAACTGTTCTTGCTGTCCCTTTTGTCAACAAAGGAATCTGTTTATTAGATTTTAGCTTGCAAAGTACAGAGAAGAGGGAAATCACAACTGTTGTTGACAGTTTGGAGGAGAAAACTGGTTCTGAAAAGTGTTTAAAATTTGTCTCTGCTTCCCTCAAATTGTTACTTCCTTGTCTTATTACATGACTCTCAAGTCCTACCAAAAATCTTCAACCATCTCATTACTTTTGATATAGCAGAGATCCCATTAATTCTGTAGAGATTTATGGAATAGAAACATGAAGAGAAAATCCTTCAGGGCAATTATGAACACTAACATAGCTGGTACCTGAAATAGTGCACATGTGCTCAGCCTGGATATTTTTTAGAAAGGATAAATAAAGATCTGTTCTAACTACTCTTTTAGATTATTTTTAGGGGAGCTGCAAGAATTTCCATGTGTGTTTGCTTGCTATTAGTGCACCAGACACATGTTTTACTGTTTGTCTGTTTAGTTCCAGGATGAAGCTTCTACTTGCCCTGCCGCCTTAAACATTTCTGGTTGTGGATGTAATGCTCAGGAATTGAGTAAGCTTTTCTGTTGGGCAGCTACTGAAATATTTCATAACCAACTGCAGTTTACTGATTGTTTTTGGCCAACTCAGTACTGTACTTTTCATTATGAAAAAGAAGCCACAGCAAGTGGTGTTGCACTTTCTCTTGATAGGGAAGAGCTTGTACATTCAAAAAGCTGTATGTGACACTGAAAAAGAAAACTATCGCCACAGTAATGAATATTTGGTCAATCCAGTTTGATTTTATTACAACTGCATGGTATTTTGGTAGCTGGCCCTTCAAAACCTTAATTTGTGCTAATTTTCTGTTAGTTTCACCTGGATGTGACTTGACTTGAACTTCTAGGAAAGTATTTTCTCTGCTAGTGTTTGACCATGTCAGTGGCTAAAAACTTATCAAAAAATAAACCAGTTAAGTTTATCCTGGTGAAATTTCTTTGGCATGTAAATTGAATCATATGATTACATAGCCCAAATTTTGCAGTCACTGTAGCATAGAAGCAGTGGGAATTTTCGATGTGAATACTCAGATTTTTCAATATGCAAATGTAGATGCTTTCAGTGTACTGTGGTTCCCTTGTTGGCAATGAGAAAAATATAGTATTTATAAAAACTGAGTTGATTAGGGCAAAGCAAAAGGGATTGGTTTAACATATTCTTAGTGATAAAATCAACTACCTGCAGATGATGTACTAAATCTTCAGTCTGCAGTAGTACAAGCCTAGTTCAAAGGCAAGTTTGTACGTAGTTACAGTTTTTACCCAGGGCTTTACGCACAAACTCCTTGAAAAAAACTGTTACTCTGTAGGATGAAGAGTTTTGCATCTACAATATGAATCAGAGAATCTCAGTTAGGTTTCATGGCTTGTTTTACATTAGAGAATAGACTAACTGATAACTGTCCAAACTTTCAGCTGGGAAAAGCTCTGCAGGTTATTTTGGTGTTCCTGAGAGCTCATATGGTGCAACTTCCCCTACCCTGGGATGTGTCAGAAGTTCTGTAACCAGCACCAGGTGTGTGCTGCCCAGATCATGGGCATTCTCCCGTGTCGTGCATCCAGACAGTGAATGCTCCTGCCTGGGCACAAGCTCAAGCATCCACAAATTTGAATCTTCTTCCCGTAAGAATGTAGAGGAAATGGGCTTTAGATTATATGAGTTGAGTATGACAACTGATTTTTCTGAACTTATTGTTCTGTACTTTTGATGGGGATG
Organism: Pipra filicauda; assembly: GCF_003945595.2. NCBI lineage: Eukaryota > Metazoa > Chordata > Aves > Passeriformes > Pipridae > Pipra > Pipra filicauda. The sequence goes on from NW_024104310.1 coordinate 4,273,685, forward strand.
ACCCACAGATGGAAGGAATGACGTCTTTGAGTGTGTCAAACCTGGGAGGGTGACGGTGGCTGAGGAGAATGTGTTAGGTAGTGTAAGACCTGAGCATGACAAGTGATAAAGAATGAAGGTTGGAGATCATACTGAGGTGGAGCTGACTTTCAGCATGGAAGCCCAGTGATGTTAATGTTGACTGCTTCTGCGTTTCGAGTTTGAAGCTGATATTGAAATATTTTCTTCTGGACATACAAAAGTTATTTACTTTCTCGTTAGTTTGTTTTTCATGTATACTTTCTCTAGAAATAATATTTACACAATCTTCATAATTTATTGTTCAGATTGTCTGTTTTATGCAGGTCTCAAGAACTCTTTTTCTGTTAGTTGTTTTATTATGTAGAAGAGGAAGAGAGCAATGTGTGTTTGTGAGGGGATTTTGGTGGCTAATATATTTGCACCTGTTAAGAGAATGGTGAGAGTGGTTTCTGATTTTGGGGCAGACAAAACCAGCCACCTCAGAAGCAGCTCAGAGGAGCTGCATTACCCAAGAGCAACAAGCCTGGAAAATGCACTAGAAGACAAAGTGGGACTGGGATTTGGTACCTCACCTCAGATCTAGCAGAGTGAGAGGGTTGTGGTTTTGGGGGAAAGCACTGGATAATTGGAGAGATGTACAGACCACCTTGGGGTGGGTGGAATTATTGAAACTGATAACTCATTCACTAAAATGTTGCTTTGATACTTGAAGTCCTTCCTTAAGGTTCTTTACTGCTGAGTTGCTGAGTTCTCAACTGTATTTTAAAAAGCTGTGCCTCCCCAGTAGAAGGAAAAGGCTGCATTTCTGTAAATTCATGTGGAGGTCTGAAGTGCTGTTTGCTTTGGAGATGGGCAGAAACGAAGGAAAAGGTGGTGTGACTACCTGGACATCTGGAAGAGGAGGTGTGAGTGTGGTGGTTGGCAGCCAGTAACAATTCATGGCCAATGAAAAATAATTGTTCTTCATGCTCTAGAGGAGAATCAAGCAAGGTTGCTTCTTACATTATAGTTTATATCTTTCAGTCAGAGAAAGCATGCAAAGCCTCCTCATGGCAGAAGGAAAGCGATCACTCTTGTAATGCAGACTGTCCAAACAGTGCCCAGATGTGGTCCGTGGGGCTGGTTTGGAAATTTTTGCTATTTCTGGCAAGGGGAGAAGGAATTTACTATAGTCGAAATCATTAGTAATGATGAACTAGATAATAGGTGGCAGTTATTTGTCATTCTTTAAATCCAGATCATTGGAGATCAAGGAGAACTTAATTTTTGTAAGGATGTCCTTATTCAGTGAATGTCTCTTGTTGAAACAGGTTTGGTCCAGTCTTGCCTTAATTCCTGTTGGTAAAACACAATATTCAATTCTCAGCCCTACAGAACTACCTGGCAGTGGGTAGTGGACAGTGTGTGGGGGCAGTATGAGGATACTGAATCTGCGAAGACATACTAAAGCTGTATGGAAGAACTTGAACACTTTTCTTTTTCTCATTGTCTGGAGAGGCAGCTTGATCTCCAGTTCATTTGGGAAGCTTTCTGCTTGGGTTGTATGTACACAGTATATATGGAGGAGTGTAGAATTTCACTACTCCCCTCATCCAAACTATTTGTAGGCAATGGTCTGATTCATATACCGAAATATAAACTTGCCACATGCTTTCTGCTTACCTAGAGATGAAAATTATTGGAAAAATAATGTTCTGTAAGAAAGCCTCTTGATGACTGACAGTAGTTTGCATTTGTATTTGGAGTAATTACTGCTGAAGCAATGAGTCGTTTTGCTTCCATCAAAATTATTACATTCAAAAAAAGTGCAATGCAAGGTGTTATTCCTTATGAAATGCCATATAAATTTAAAGTGTTACTTTTGAAGCCAAAGTGATTTTTTTGAGACTTGCTCAATTGCCAGCAACTGAAATCTGCAAGTAAAGAGATCACTCCTAGCTGGAGGCAGTCAGCTGCCTTTAAACTTAATTTCCATGGGAACAGTGATCAGATTAATCAAAATAAGGTAATTGAAGTTTTATAGAAAATAGTACAGGATCTTTACTTTATTCAGGCTGATATTGTTTCCATGAAAACATTAGGAAAAAAGGTAACTAGCAGCCAGGCATTGAGCAAGTGATTGCTTCTCTTGTTGAGATTTGGGGAGGGTTGCTCTGTGTGTGTTGAACCCTTTGACTTGTTTCTGCTTTTATTGTATAAAAATGCAGTACATCAGGTAATAACTGAGAAAAAATAAGCAAAATAAAAACGGATTCCTGTTTGAAATCGTAGCTAAATCCCCCCAAGCTTTCACGTATTATAACATGTGACAGGTTTACTGTTTCTTCTCTGAGCAAAGACAAAGGTTTTTTGCCATATGTGTTCACTCATGCATACCTGTGCTTGTTTTTGCCTTTAATAAAGTGAAAAAATGCACTTTCAATTTATTTAGGCATAACTTTGAATGGTGTAACCTTCTTTGTAAGAAAATGCAAGTTAGGGCCAAATGGATGGAATAGTGCAGTTGTGAAATATGGTTCCTATGTGATGGTTCAACTAAAAATATTTGTTATAATTGTAGCTAGTAGATAGTTTACTAGGAAACAGACTGCTGGTGGACATAAATATCATTTTGTCCTTCTATTTGAAGATTTTTGAATGGATTCTCCTGTTGTAAATACTTTTCTGTGGTTTTTTTTAATATGCTTTTATTTTGTACTTTTTGGTAGAAGTTTTACTGAATATCTAGTGCTAACTTCTTTGTCAGGAGTTTAGGCATTTGGTGTCTCTTGCATCTTGCAGCTTCTACATCAGAGCTGCTAATGTGTTTAGTAATATGCACTTGCAATGTTTCATCTAGATTTTTATGGGGAAGTCCTGTTCCTATCATCAACTCCTCCTTCAGACCACTTTGTTAAAAATAATAATAAAAACTCAATTCAAATATCAGTTCCCAAAGTATCAATTAAATTACCTTGTTGACAGTTTAGTCTCATAAAAGCTGTAGAAGTTGGGTTGGTATCAGAAGTCTCTCCAGGTGGGTGTACCAACAAACTTTTGAAATGAAAAATAAAGCAGATAAGCTTATTAAATCAGAGGTGTGAAGTGTTGGTCTATGAGTATAACTTGGAACTTGTGAATAAATCAGTGCTTTGGAATGTGAAAAAAACTTCGGTTTAGGTTAAAGTCCAGACAGAGGCTTTTTTTTGGATCAGTCGTAATTGATTTAAAGTTTCTGCTGGGAAACCTCCAAAGAGTAGCAGAAATCCAGCCAAAATGTACTGGGCATAAAAGAAGTAAATCAATCCTTCTAAGACAAATAGTTTGTAATTTCATTGTTACCAAGAGGGCAATGTACCAACCTGGTGACCAGACTGGTACAGCAGTTCAAAGAGAAGTTTTAGAACCCAAATCTATGCTCATACCCAGATTTTTCTTGTCTTACAAAGCTTGTACAGTATTTATTTAACCAAAGTGATACATTTTTTGTCTATGATACTGAGACTAATCAAAGATCTCATAAGCTTCTCAGTAATAGTCTGATAAATCCAAGACATCCAAGGGTAATGTAATTTTAAACTGTTTTTCTACAGTGTTCTTTTCCCTTGAACCAGAAGTTCTGTGGCAGAACATGTGAGGGAGTGTTTAAAACAATTTTTTTTGTTACTGTCTTGGACTGTTTTCCTTTTAAGAACAGAAAGTCATAACTTCCCAAACCAGCCTCTGCAGTGCAAAAACATTGTAAGAGTTAAGGATGGGATGTGATAGTTATAAAATATTCCTGAAGCATGGAAACTGATACAATAAGATTTAATAAAAATCTTATTTTTAAGATTTGGCAAAAATGCCTGCATGTGTTTCCTACCAGCAGGTTTTGTTACTGTTTATGTTAACTTTCCTGCTTTTTTTGGAAATCTTGGTAGTATCCACTGTCCACCTAATCCTTGTGAAGGTCATTTGTAGTGTTCACTAATATGTGTTATATTACACACTCACTGTCTTTCCTCCTTTGTATGAAATACAGGCATACACACAGGTTTTACTCATCTTTTCTTTTTCTCTTCCCCATTTCTTTTCTTTCTTCTGTGTCTCCCTAAGCACTTTAAAAAAACCTTCAAGCCTTTTTTTATGTTCTTTCTATTATAACTCTTTTTTTCCTTTTTAAAGCTTGGAAAGAAGAGATCACCATAGTATGCTACATGTGCACTATTCCTTTAGACTTCCACATGGCACTGTTTGTATTGCAGTGTTGTCTTAGCCACAGGTTGTTTTGTTTCTCTAATGACCATTTCTGTGTACCCTTGGAGAACCCCGTGCTCGCTGTGCAGGTGTGGTGATGTCAGTGAAGTTCCCTTCAAACATAAGTTACATTGAGAGCTGCAGCGTGTAAGGGCTTAACATACCAGTGCTCTCCACCTGGTGCACAGTCACTGCAGAATAACCAGGAAGGTGCTGAGGAAATAAGATTTCAAAAGAAGCAAAGAATAAGGCTTACTTGTCTGTGCAAATCAAGGACAGTAATTTATTATGGGCAGTTGCTGTAACTTGACTGTGCCTTCAATGCAATAGCGAAACCTGAATGTACAGGTTCACTTTGACATAGCATCTTCAGTATGGTGACACAGGCTGTTTTCGTGCTACACAGAAAAGGGTTTCATGCTTTCTTGCTCCAGCTGAACCACTCTGAGGTATCTAGGTGTAAAAATTCTTTCCTATTCCTGTAGTGACATTGAATGGTCTAAAGTTAGAGCTGTCTTGGATTTGTTTTCAAAAAACACTGGTGCCTTAGTGGGCCTGTACTTTGCAGCTGTCTTCCCCCCACCCCACCCTTGACCAGTTTTTCCCTCAGTGTGTCCTCCCCTGTGTGTCTGCAGGGTTCTTCTATTTTTTATCTACTAAATAAGGATTGGATTAACTCCTTGCCTCTTAGGAAAATTAAGATAGTAAGTGTATAAAGAGGAAATATTTGTATACTCTGTTAATGTGGCCATATAAATTCCTAGGGAAAACATTGCTTTCACCTTCTTTGCATGTATTTGCAAAGTTACACTATTTCATTACTTGCAAACGAGATATTCCACCGGTGCTGGAATTGAGGATGTTGCAAGATGTACCAAGCGTAGCAAATACCAGGACATGAGGACTCCTCTGTCTTGGCTGCAAAGGTCCAGTCTGGTGAGAGATGGATGCGCCCACTGCTGAGCACCTGCCCCACCAGCCAACTGGCCAGAAAGGCTGCCACAGGGAGAGCAGTGCTTTAGCTCATGTAAGCACCAAAAAAAAAAAAAAAAACAAAACCAAAAAAAACCCAGAGAGCCTGGTCCTGTTTCTTCTCTCCAGCTGATCAAGGCACTGCTGAAAACACACATCTTTTTGCTCTCTACATTTCTAAGCAGATCCAGGTTTACAGATTCCTCAAATACCAGCATGGCTGTTAAGTCCAACTAAATAACCATGCCTGGACCCCAGGCCCTTTACCCAGCCACTGGTTAAGACTGTAAGTCTTTCCAGATACGGTTCTCCTCTTATTTGCTGGCTACTCCAGCTTAAAGGCTTCTAGCAAAACCAAAACATGATTAAATTCATTAGGGAAATACAAACACAGTTTTCATCATTTTCTGGACTTGGATCTCACACACAGAGACATGTACCCGTCAGTATTATTGATGAATAAAAATCCATTTTGACTTCTGAATTCCATTGCTTATTTTAATTTCATTATCTGTAATTCACGTGCTGTACTAGATGCATCAGTTATACCCCTCTTGATGCTTTTGCTGGTCAGCATTTCAGGACTGTTTGTTTCAGAGAATGTTAATGCCAGATTGGCACTTTGTGCTCTATCCTTCAGTTTTAGATTGTTTTTCCTTTGCTTTTTGTCCTCCTGCCTTTCTCCTTCACTCTGTTTCATAGAGCTCTAACAGGATATCATTCCTTCCCAGAGGAGGAGATTTTGAACCTTGGAGCCAGTGACTCTTTTCTGCCCAGTGGCTCAGGTACAGCATAAGCCCTCATGAAGAGCATGATATGTACTGAGTGGTGAGCATGGTGGGGGGTAAACAGTCTTATTTTGTCCATTGGAAATAAAATCTGTATTGTCTCTCTATCTAACTTTTCTCATTGACTTTTGCTTGAAATCACAACCTGCACAATGTAATTCCAGTGATCTCAATTATTCACAATCATGACTGCCTCAATTATGATATTTAAGAGTTAAAGAACACCCCAATCCTGCCAGCTATAAATGCTAAAGATTTTGTAAGGGATAGCTTGAGTACTGCTTTACATTTACTATGGATATCATCTTCATAAAGTATTTTCAGTTTTAATGTGCTTTACAGATTGGGTTTCATGGAAAAGAGCAGTTTTTGCTGAGATTTTGTGATTAAATAATCCAGTAATGACACTGCAGGCATACACAGTTTTAATCAGGATCAAACCATAAATCAGGGTGCAATTTTGAATTTTGAAGTTTCAAACATTCTAGGAAAAAAATAAACCACGATGTTTCATCATATTAATTGGCATCTGAAAACTAAGCTGATCATATTGAAATTTAGTATGTCATTAAAGGCTAACTACAAATTGTACCATAGCACACGCCAAGGAACAAAATATTTGTAATTCCGTGCCTATGCTCCTTCATCTGGAAACATCCACTTTCTACCAGTTTCTACCTAATTCTGACTAATAGTCTGACCAAATTTTATTATTGTCTTCTCCCAAAAAGGAAGCAATATTTTCCTTATGTGGTATATCAGATAACTAGTGAGGAAGACCTATGTATAGTTTGATCATGTCTTCTGTCCTGCTTCTGCTCTCTCTCTATTTTCTGAGTATGTATATTGTTCTTTTAATTTATTAAGACTGGATTATTTTCTATATTTTTCCACTGCTAAATGATTTTTTAATGTATGAAAGACCTTTAATTCCCTTTGTGTTATGTGCATTTCTTCTCCTTTCATAACCATTCTGTCATGGCTTCTCTTTGGGAATATCATCCTGGTTTTTGCTTATTTCAGCTTTTCCACTGAATTTCCAAACCTTTAATAATGAAGGCAAGAGTGACCTCTCATACACCTTTGGCCATCCAAAGATGGGTACAGTTAGAGTACTTCAGTGTATTTCACTTGAGCTGGAGGAGCTCAAGCGAGTTATTATTTGTTATTTCTTGTTCTGTCAAAGGTAAATTGACATTTTTGCACAATAGAAAAGGAAATTTGTTGCTTTTTGGTTTTGTTAATGTTAATTAATGGCATAAAAATGAAAAACAAAAAATCCCTGATTAATGATACTTCTTCTTGATATTATTTAAATTTTTGCTGGCTTCGTATTCAAATACAGTGTAAACCAGGCTAGATCATGCTGGCTGATGTTATGATTGAATCGTACTTGAAAAAGGGGCTGGAGCTGGGGGGCAGTTCTGGGTTGGAAACTGTCAGGAAATCTCTTGGCATCCCAGTAATTTTGTGTTGCTGGTCTGTATTTTTATAGATCCTTATATCTTGAAGAATAAAATTACTAAACTTATCTCTATATTCTTTTTTATAATGGTAGGAGTGCCAGTGCAGCTCCCTTATCTTTGTTACTTATGTCTCCTCTGTCATTAGGCAATTTCTCCTGTTTTCTACCAGCTTTCCAAAATTTAAAGATATGACATGGCTGTAATTTTGTACACCTGTGCAAATACATTTGTGATACCCCTTCCAATATAAAAATAAATTTATATGTTTGCTTTGATTTGAAGCTTCCTGTGAAATGGGTTTGCATGTTTAGATGATTTAGTGCAAAACCTGAAGTGCAGTGGTATGAAAAGGTACAGGGAAATGGCAGTAAATCTCTCCTAAATTACTGCAATTTTCTTCCAATATTTTGTCATTTTTTTCATATTCCTCTTTATTCTACAACACGCATTCCTTTCAGTGTTGGTGTTTCTCCGTCCTCTGCAGGGAAGGTTGAGAACTAGTTTTATCCTTTAACACGGTTGTAATTTTCTGGTAGAACTTATTTGGGACATTTTACTGCTAACACATCTCTCTATCCAGATGCTGTCTTCATGTCTTTTTAATTTAAAAGTCTTGCTTAAATCTTGTTTGTTGGTATTGATTTATTAGAATCTCTTTGTTTGGATTTGCATGCAGTTTAAATTGTAGCCTGGCCCCTGGCTGCAGTGTGCAGGCCTCAGTAGCTTCTCTTCCTGCATTTCTGTGCCTTCTGAAATACTCACTGCATGTCTTCCACTGCTGGGTTTTATTGAGCTTAATTTTCCCCCCCATAATTACATATTTTCTCCACATTTCTCAATTTTTCTGAATTTTCAGCTACTTCTGCCATTATTCCCAGGAAAAAACCCCAAAGTGACTTTGTGTCTGTCTCTCATTGTCCAAGATCCGTTTGATACGTTGTGATCTGCTTGGAAAGCTGTGCTGTCAATCACCTCTTTTAGAAACAAGGCAAGACTTGAATGCAAAGCATGTCCTCGTAGGCATTCCATGGTTTCATGGCCATGGTTTCATTAAGGAACATTTTAGCAAATGTTTACTTTCACAATGGAACTTGTCCTAATACTCTTAAGCATGTACTTAATTTTAGTGATTGTTTTGTGCTTTGTTTTGCTTTGGATTTTAACATGGACTGTAAGCAGGCAGAGGAAGAAGGGAATGGTGGTGTTTTTAGCTCTCTTGCCTGTTGGCAGAGGCTGGTAGAGATTTTGCCTGGTGCGTTTAAGCATCTTCATGTGCTGCTGCTTTTAATTTGTCAGCCTTTCTTGCCTAAGATTCCTGTATGGGGGAGTCTAAAACTGGTGGCTTTTGCATTTGAAATTCTTCAGCATTGTTTATTTGCATGACTTCAATCCCCAACAGTTTTTAATGCAGAAGTGACTAAAAATCAGCTTTTAGATTTCATATTTGAGAAATAAGCAAGTGAGGTTAGTCCTTAGTATCTGTTTGTAGTGTAGGTGACCTCTTTTAAATTAATTACTTTGAACATTTCAATAGTATAGTTACTTTATTAGTGGCTCGTGTTGGGACCCAGTGTTTGTGACACGTTTTAGCAAAAGTTGTGTTTAGAGCAGAATTCTCTCTGATGATAGAGGCCATTGATAAAGGGGATTTTTTCATCACCTGGATGCTTCAGAGTAACTTCTTTTAAAGAGTGACAGACTAGTCTTGAGGCATGTGATAGGGAACAAAAGAGTAAAAATAGTAAATAGTAATTAAATTGTAATTGTGTTTTGCATGTGTATGAATGCATAAAGGGTCATTTTTTTCTTCCTATCAATGAATTTTCATATTATGGACATAAAGCTTTCAGTGTTACTGGTTTTCTTAAAATGTAATTTATAGAGGAAAAAATAATGTTATGAATTAAAATTAGAGAGGTTTGGAGTGACTTGTCTGGATTTGGTTTGGTTGGGGTTTTTTTAACATCTGAATTTTATTACATACTAGACCTGTGCTGTATCATAACATGTTGCTTAGGGTGTAGAGAAAACCAGAACAGTGAGCTGCATATTTCTCATATTGCATAAAATGTACTGACCCCACTAGATGGTGCTAATTGATAAACGTATGCCTGTGTATATTTATATATATGTATTTAATTTTAACTGGAAGCGTAGATGTCCTTGTCTGTGATTTAATGGGTTTTGAATGGGTTAATTCTGTAACACTGAGCTGTACAGACATGATCTCTTCAGTATTATTAGGAACTCAGGGTACCTGAACTGAATTGGATGTTGGACTAACTTTGTCCGAGTTAGGATTATAAGGATGATGTTTACTGTGCTAAGCAGGAATAAACCAAACTCATTGTGATTTAAACTTATCAGTCTCTGCTTGAATGGCAAAACTGAAAGAGCATAATTCTATACCAAAATTCTCAGCCTGTATGCAGCAAGCCCTAGGTGTTTGTCTGTTCCCTTTAATTAATGTTTAATTGACATTTCTTTAAAATCTTAGTTATGTGAAAAATGGAGGTTGCTGAAAAAAACGACTGCCTGACAATCAAACGGGCAGTTTAGCCATCATTCATGGTAGAATTGTGTTAGGAAATTCCTTTGGATTTATATTGTTAACAGAACAGTGGAAATCGCTTGGGGAAAAAAAGTCTGGAAATTAGGCTCTTTATAATGATATAAAAATAAAAACATTGGTTCAGATTTTTGATGAGTGTTTAAAAACAGTAGTATCAGAAGAAATGAAGTTGACAAAGCAAAATGTTTACAGGTAACACATACTTGTGGGCAAATTAGAATGTTTTGATGTTTATAAGTGCTTGTGTTTTCTCAAAGAACAGATGAGGCATTTATTGAGACAAGTGTTAAATCTAGGCACATATTTGTTTTGTTTCTAGCATCTAAATGAAACCTTAAACTTACTTAACAGATTTCAAGGAAGTCTGTTAGCAGCGAATTGGAGGCTACCTGGTCTTACTGCACAGTATTTCTATACTTTCTCAGCAGATTTCCAAAGACAACTCTCATCTTGCAGTTCTGTCTCACTTTAAAGCTGCTTCTTCAGCTGTATGTATTTGACAAGGCAGGACAATACAGTTGTTTATTTAAAACATGTCCTGTTGCCTTCTTATTTGAAAAAGTACTCTTTTAATTTAATTAAATTGGGGTTTTTTTTACATGCTATCTACATATTCTTAGCAAGTTACCTCTTCAGTTCTCTAATTTGGACTTTAGGAATAATTTAGCATGAATGGGTATTAGTATTGGCACAAAAAGGATTGTAAATTTATTTTTGAATTCACTTTCCTTGCTAATCAACATACCAGCATAAAGCAGTTGCAAGTAGTGGAATATTATTTGTTTTTTTTTTTTAATTGCTGAATCATATAATGAAATTTAATCACCAGTCAGGAAGTGTTCAGGATTGCCATTTTCATAGATGACCCTCAGCAGTAAGATGACCGTTGTTGCTGGTGTGTTTTGTGCTCAGAAGAATTTCAGGTAATGGTCGTTTCCAAAGTCAGTCAGCTGTTGGCATGATCTTTGTTCTTTATGTTCCTTTTCCAGTTTATGTTTAGTAGCATAATTCTTTTATGTCTTTTAGATATTCTTTGAAGTCTTCAAATCTCATATTCAAGAGCAAAGAATAGTTACGTGTTTCTGTAGTACAGAAAGCCAGTTTTTCTAAGGAAAAAATCCTCCTCTCAAGTTTGTAAAGATCTTTAAATTTAAAGTACCAAACCCCAAAGGAAGAAATACTTTCATTGTATAAAGCAGTAACATTATACTTGCACTGTTTAAAAAAGATTTGCCATAAAGCTAAAGATATTTTTATATTTCTTAGAATCTGACCAATATTTTAGATCAATTCTTTAGATTATTTGTTACAAATAGTAATTCAAATTAGTTAGACATACATTTTGCAAGCATTTATTGCATTACTTAGGTGATACCTAAAAAGTAAGTATCAACAGAGTAGTTAAGTGGGAAAAAAAATGGAAAAAAGAAAGAAAAAAACCCCAAAGTTTATTGTTGGAATGTGGGATTGAAGTAAAAGAGACTATATATTTCTCCTGATCATTTTAAGTTCATTAGTGTCTTGAATTAACTGTTTTCCTCAAGTTTTGTATTTACAATCATTGTATAAACAAAAGCTGTTTGATCATTGCAATAAGGACTATTTCCATCTCTGTTTCATTACAATTGTGCAGTTTTACTGTGTATTCTTTTACAAAACTGCAGGGCTTCAGTGGGAGTTACAATTCCTTTCTTGCTTGCAGTAAGTATTCTTTAAGTAAAAGTATATTTTAGAAGTAACTTTCCTGGTATAATTTGCATATAAACAAATATTGCAATTGGTTACAAGTATCTCACTATCAGTAATTGGAATACCAAAAAAAATAAGCTTACAATACTTTTCCTAATGAGATCTCATTTTAGTAGTATTTGTTTGAAAATTAAATACATTTTGTGTCTATGATAAGTACTTATCTTCCTTTTAGTGATGAGGAAAATGGTGCTTAATTCCTATTGGTAATGTGCTTTGAAATCTTTGGATAAAAAATGATGTCATAATCCTGAGTATTTTTTAATTTGTTTTTTATTTGTTGCCATTTTAATTTGCAGTCTTTAAATGTGACTGTAACAGTTTTGTTGTGTGCATGTTCAGTTTTCTGGGTCTGCAGCACTGCACAGAATTTCCTGAGAGTTGAGTCAGGATCTTTAATGAAAGGTTTGGTGTCTTGTGTTGTGAATTATGAACCCTTATCATTGTCTAAAGGAAGAGAGAGAAGTACACACTTCTGTGAGCCCACCTCAAATTCTGTCTTTCATTTAAATCTGAATGCTTCATTTTGAAAAGTGTGTTTATTAAAGTAATAATACTGAGAAGGGGAGGGCAAAGTGGGACTGTATAAACAGAAGGTTTAAGAGCCATAAATTGGAAAGAGCAGTTTGTGACCTGGAATCCTGTGTTCAGTATTGCTCTTACAAAATTTTCCCCTCAAACTTTTACCAAATTTAAGATGTGTTTACATAGGTCAGTGTGTGCTTTTGGAGAAAAGAATTGCCGTACTTTTATCAAATTCTGAGTGGTACTGTTCAGACTGGTACATGGTGAGTTTACTGCTCAGATTTTATTTTACTTGAAAATGTATTTATGTATATTAAAATTGTAGGGATCTTTCAGCCTCTCTGGACAGCAATTTGAAGACTGTTTATTTCAAAGAAAAAAGAAGTGTTATGTTGTTCTGTTCTTTCTGTTCAAGGACTTCATGTCCTTAGCTCATGCAAGAGAGTGGCTTCATTCAAATTTGGAATTGTTCTGATGCTCCTTCCTTTGGAAATGGGGTTAAAAGTATAGAAAAACAATTTTGAAAATACTGTATACAGTAGCCACGTAGACTGTTTGGCTCTAAAGTGTCAGGGAAATTTATTTTGGAGCAAGTGCAACTTGTTTGGCTTTGGTCTGAACTTCCTCTGTCTATCTAGGGACCCTCTTCCTATAAGCAAAGTCATCAAAACTTTTGCTTATTACTGACAAAAAAGGGTCATTTGAATGAAGTCTGTGAAATCTTGTATAATAGGACCTTTATTTTTTTGTATAAGGAACAATAAATTCAAAGTGAATTTTTTTTTACAGAAAAATAAACATTTTAAGAAACTCTGCATGAATAACTGGGTTTGTAGCCAGTATTTATTCTGTTTTGCTTAACAGTGCAAAAATAGAATAGCTAATGCATTAGTCTTGTTACCTCCGTTAGCAACAAAAGGAGAGAGGAGGAGAATCTCCATCCTTTATTGGTTGTGGGGGAAAACACAGTGACAAAGGATGAGGAAAAGGCTGAGGTACTTAATGCCTTCTTTACCTCAGTCTTGATAGTAAGACCGGTTGTTCGGGTACTCAGCTCCGGAGCAGAGGGACAGGAAGCAGAATGAAGCCCCCATAATCCAGGAGGAAATGATGAGTCACCTCCTACACCACTTGGACACACACAAGTCTGTGGGGCCAGAGAGGATCCACCCAAGGGTGCTGAGGGAGCTGGGGGAAGTGCTCACAAAGCCCCTTTCCATCTTTTGCCAGCAGCCCTGGCTAAGTGGAGAGGTCCCCATTGACTGGAGGTCAGCAAATGTGACACGCATCTACAAGCAGGGTTGGAAGGAGGATCCAGGGAAGTACAGGCCTGTGAGCCTGACCTCGGTGCCAAGGAAGGAAGGTCATGGAGCCAGTCGTCTTGAGTGCCATCACAGCACGTACAGGACAATCATGGGATCAGGCCCAGCCAGCATGGGGTTGTGAAAGGAAGGTCCTGCTTGACCAACTTGATCTCCTTCTGTGACAAGGGGACCCACTTAGTGGATGAGGGAAGGGCTGTGAATGTGTCTGCCTGGACCTTAGTAAAGCCTTTGACACAGTTTCCCACAGCATTCTCCTGGAGAAACTGGCAGCTCAAGGCTTGGCCAGGGGTGCTCTTTGCTGGATAGAAAACTGTCTGGATGGCCAAGCCCAGAGAGTGTTGGTGAATGGAGCTACATCCAGCTGGCAGCTGGTCACCGGTGGTGTTCCCTGGGGCTCGGTTGGGGCCAGTTCTGTTTAATATCTTTATCAATGATATGGACAAGGAGATCGAGGGCACCCTCAGTCAGTTTGCAGACACACCAGGTGGAACGTGAGTGTTGATGTGCTGGAGGGCAGGAAGGCTCTGCAGAGGGATCTGGACAGGCTGGATCCATGGGCTGAGGCCAGTGGTATTAGGTTCAACAAGGCAAAATGCCGGGTCCTGCGCTTGGGTCTCAACAACCCCAGGCAGTTCTGGGGGAAGAGTAGCTGGAAAACTGCCTGGCAGAAAAGGACCTCAGGGTGCTGGTTGACAGTGGGTGAACATGAGCCAGATTGTACCCAGGTGGTCAGGAAGGTCAGTGGCATCCTGGCCTGTATCAGCAATAGTGTGGCCAGCAGGACCAGGGCAGTGATCACCCCCTGTACTCGGCTCCACCTCAAATCCTGTGTTCAGTTCTGGGCCCCTCACTTCAAGAAAGACACTGAGGTGCTGGAGTGAGTCCAGAGAAGGACAGCAGAGCTAGAGAAGGGTTTGGAGCACAAGTCTGATGAGGAGCAGCTGAGGGAGCTGGGGGTGTTTAGTCTGGAGAAAAGTAGGCTCAGGGGAGACCTTATTGCTCTCTAGAACTGCCTAACAGGGGGTTGTAGCAAGGTGGACTTGGTCTCTTCTCACAAGTAACAAGTGATAGGACAAGGAGAAGTGACCTCAGGTTGCACCAGGGGAAGTTTAGATTGGATTTTAGGAAAAATTTCTTCACTGAAAGGGTTGTCAAGCATTGGAATAGGCTGTCCAGAAAAGTGGTAGAGTCACCATCCCTGGAGGTGTTTAAAAGACATGTAGATGTGGCACTTAGGGACATGGTTTAGTGGTGGACTTGGCAGTGCTTGGTTAATGGTTGAACTCAATTTTAATGGCTCTCTTTGCTTTTCAGCTAAAAAGAAGTCATGGTATATGAACATAATGGAGGCATTTACTAATTTTCTGTCATATGCTTTGGTGACACTAGCATGAAGACAGGAAATTCTGAAATTAGAAATATTATAAGACATATATCTGAGACACAGATCTGCAGGCATATGCCACTGTGCATGAAAGACGTGTTTGTTAACAGGTAGTTAACAGGTACCTACTAGTGTCAGTAGTAGGTACTTAGATATGAAGGACTGAAGGACTTTTTCCAGTAAAAACAAATGTGATGGGGAGGTGCGGTGTAAGTACACAGAGGCAGTGCTAATCAGAGAGCAAGGATGGGATCATGTGGTTCATCAATTGCTCATTTAATGCCTGGCTTGGTTTTCTCAATACAGAAAGAGTGGAAGAGATGCTTTTTCATTTTACAGTAAAAATCAAGAGATGGGTCCTTACAGACCCAAGACTTTGATTATATCTCTCTAGGGCAAAATCACATGTGACAATGGCCTCATAACCTTGGTCAGATTGGTCTCAGAGCTTCTTCATCTGTGAGACTGCCTCAAATAAACTCCTGAGTGCAGGTGTTCTTCCTGCCTCTTCCCAAAGCATTGCATTTTCTCTGTTATCACCATCATCTTCCTCAGGTGCCTCCCTGCTCATCAAGGTCAATCAAGGGTGAACGACAGACAAATGAGGTAATGAGGGATAGTGTTAAATGACTGAGGAGGGAACCCTGAAACCACAGATTAAAAAAAAAAATTACACGGAGAATAGGATTTTACCATAGAACTTACTGCAATATGCACAGGCATTTTTTTTGTCTTGCAGTTTCTGGCTAGGCAATAGAAACTAATTATTTGACTGGAATGACTAATAATTCGCATGACCAGCATTTTTAGCATGGCTCATTTTTGTCTTTGATTTTGCCAGTTGAGAAAAAAGTTGCCTTCTTCCCCTCCCAGGATTCCTTTCCTTCATTTTTATCACGCTGTGCTTCTTTTATTTGCTTTAACAATCTAATTCATGGTTATCTCATGATATATGCCATCACTGTTAATAGGCTCTTCTGCCATTACAACTCTGTCACACATATAAGTGCTCCATAATCAAGTTCTTGCTGAATCAGATGTCAAGCAGCAAGTGCTTACTGAGAGTGGGAGTTGAAGCTGTGGCCTCACTAAGCACTGCTGGTGATTTGCACTGATAGTACCTGATTTAAAATAATGCTGCTTCAATAACTTTGTACATCTGTTGATAACACATCATTGTATAATTTTTACAAAACATAACCTGGCAAGGAAAATGCCCTTAAATATGATCTATTATCAAATTTTGTAACTTAGAAAATTACTGTAATTGTGCATACAGTTCTGAAAATTTATTTCTGAAAATGCAATGTGATTAGAAATTTCTGGAGGAGTTCTGTTTTGAAGAGATGTCATTGTGATTGCTGGGTAAAGGACACTTTTTAAGTATTATCCAGCACATCCCGGACTCTTAGCAACCTTATCTTGAAGGGCTGAACAGATGCTAGTGTAGATTTTGATCAAACATAAGGAAGAAATTTTTTATCAGGGGGTGGAGCGACATTGAAAAAGAGAAGTTGTGGATGCCCCATCCCTGTAAGTGTTCAGTGTCAATTTGGATGAGACTCTGAACAACCTGATCTAGTGAAAGATGCCCTGCCCATGTCAAAGGATGTAGACTAAATGATCTTTAAAGGTCAGACCATTCTACCATTCTATGCTTGGAGCTTGGTTTGCATTCTTTTAACACCAACTGCAGAGATTTTGGTAACCTCAGAGCACTTTGGCCCCAACATGCATGTTTGTTTTTTGGCTCTTTACAAATAATAGATTTCAAGCACACATCTGACCTGTAAAAACAGTGTTGGACGTTTCTTTTGTTTCAGATGTTTTGCTGTAGCACAAAAATAAACTGATGTTTTTTGCAACTTTTGGACATTGTTAACAGGCTTCTTTCCTATGATATCTGTAACGTTCCCTGCAGTGTTGACATGAGTGGGTTTAATCTTCGATGACTATAAAGTTTTAAGATGACAGAAATTAACAAAATCCAATCAAGTCTAATCTTGTCCCTTACTTCATTTATTTGAGTTGATTACTAAAAGGAGTGCTAAATGAACTAGTTACCAAGTTCTATCAGGGCTACAAACTCCATTTTTTTCAAACTGTATCTGCAGTTATAACCCCCCTCCACTCCTCAGAAAGAAAACACCCTTTAGCAGCAGATGAGGTAAGACTCAAGCTAAGGAGTCTGCATTTTGGGGTTTCTGTCAAATAATTCAGATGCCTTGTTGGTTATGCCCTCTTCTAGGTGTTTGTGAGGGGCGGAAACAAGTGCTGCAAAAGGAGTCACCACCACCAGATGGCTGATGCCCATCCAGTCCCCAGACAAGAGCTGCTTTGGGAAAACATGGCATTATATGATGTGAGATATCCCTTTGGTCAGTTGGGGTCAGCTGTGCCAGCTGTGTCCCCTCCCAGACTCTTGGCCACCCCCAGTCTACTCCCTGCAGGGGTCAGAGCAAGAGCAGAGGTGGCCTTGATGCTGCACAAACACTGCTCAACAATAGCTAAACCCCGCTCTGTCATCAGCATGGTTTGACCACAGTTCTACAGCACAGCACCGTACAGGCTGTGAGGAGAATGAACTCTGTCCCAGCCAAGCCCGTTACAACAGTTTGTACCAGACAGTCTGCAGACTTCCTGATTTTTTTAGTGATTTCATGCTATACTGGTAAACAAACTCATGATTCTTTATTATAGTGCAAGTTTTTAGTTCTTTTGTTAAAGTTATCTGACATTGTTCTAAATAATTTCTGACTACTGAGTTTTAACTATTTAGGTAAAAATATTTCTATGCCATTAGCTTGCTTTTGAATTGCTACAAACTTCATGCTTCTGCTTTTTGGAACAAAGGCTTAAAAGAAAATTGCTCATCTGTTGTGCTGAAACTTTGCTGTGGAAAATTGGGCCAGAATCGAGATCTCTGAATATCTGTTTTTATGCCTTCAGAGGCTTGCTTTGATACTTGTAACATTGTCTCAGAGGCCTTTCTGCACTGTGCAATCACTTAATTTATATTTGAGGCAATTTAATGTTACTATGGGGATTGAAATGCTCATTGCAAACTTTGAGTTGTTAGCTATGATTTATTTATTTCTATTTCGTTAGTCTTTTCTAAAATACATAATGCTAATTTCTTAGCAATATTCTGTCTCTCTAACTGCAGTTCGAGTCAATTGGTGTGAATAGAATGTGATTTAAAGGCTATGTGTATCAGTCTTCAAGATATTGCATTAGGTATTTGAAATCAGTTGGCATTTGATTTGCTGCTCCATTTTCCTACATCTCGTGTTCGTCATGCCATGGTACTGTACCAAAGCTGCAATGATAAGTGCTACAGCAAGGTTTGGGAACAAATGAGTAGTTTTGCATTCAGTCTATTTCTATGCAGTGTAAATGGGCTTAAAGACACCCACCGAGTGATGAAGATAAAGCAAAGAGTTGGCTAATTTTTCTGTTCCTTTCATCTCATACCTTAAGGTTCTGGAAGGAGAAAAGGAGGGAATTAAATAATCTATTAATTAAAATTCTGCATCAAGCAAAATATGCATTCTCTTTCAGGAGAGATGATGGTATGCAATTATTTTTCTGAATGTTATTAATGGTTATTTTCATTTGTTTTGTCATAGCCCATAATTTCCTTTTCCTTATAAGTTATTTGTTTTACCTTGACTCAAAGTTTTTGGTCAATTTAGACAGTGAACTCGCAGTCTAGATCCCACAGTTAAGGTCATACCATTAGTGATCAAATGAAAACCCTAATTCTCGTCTTGAAATCTCACTGTGTAAATGGTGGGACTGTTCACAAATGTGTCTTTTACGGTCATGAGTGCCTTGGAATGATTTTTCTTGCTCCAGATATTACAGATGCAGAACACAAAGCGCAGATTAAGCCAAAACCAGCACGCACTCCCTCAGCAGTTTCTCTTTTGCTTTCTTTTTCCATTCTCTTGATCTGTTGTGGCTTCTTAATATATACATGCTCCTCTTTGTAGTAGCACCACTTTGTAGTGGTGCCACCAGGGGAATTAAATACTTTTTTGCAAATGTACATAAACCTGAAACTTTGGACAATTAACAGCTTCTCCATCTATAAGAGTCTTCCATTATGCATCCATATAAGTGATTAAGCCAATAAATACAGAAGCAGCATGTCAGTGCTTTCCTTTCAGACACTCTTGTTGATTTATTATGAAGAATATAATGAGAGCAGTCAGAGATGTTCTGCCAACTGTTATGGACTTTCTACAGCTATATACTAAATACCTGTCTTCTAGACATGTCTTGATGCTTTGTGTATGTGTTTATGTTGGCATTCTAGTTCAAATCACTAGTGCAGTTTTTAAAGCAATTTCCCATCTTCTCAGCTTGTGCTGCTTTGGTTTACATCAGCAGTCTGGTATATGAGATGGATTCCTTTCTGCTGAAATTAAACAAGCAGATTACCTGCTGATGGGTATTCAGCAAACGAAGACTAGGCTAGTCCAGAATAAACCCCCAGAAATGTGTATGGTGTGGTGATTAGGTCCTCAGTGCCAGTTCTTCTGTCACGTTAAACAAACAGGATGTTACGTATTTTCATGCGTGTGTGTAATTAGATGAATTTGCAGGTACCTTGTCTTTATGCTGAGTGATATCCCATAAAATAAAATAAAATCAAAGTAAAGGAATGTTTATGTGACTAATAAGAGGGTATAAGCTTCTGATGTTTCCCAAAAGGTGATGTACTCTGGTCCAGAATTACTGTCTACCCTAGAATGATGGTCAGTGCAAATTTCTCACATGATCCTATTCAGCATGTACTGTCAGGAAGGTGTCATTGCCATAAAAAAACCTCTTATCTAGAGATGTTGACCTGTCTGAGTATCTGGTGACACCCCTCTGTGGTTGGCAGAATATTTTCACGTATGTGTGTGATGGTTCTTATGTTTTACATGCTGATATGGCTCACTGATGGGCCAGTGGTTTTGGGGTTACAAATGTTTGCATACTGTATTCCTACATACAGTTATTCATTACCTACACCAACTGTTCTATTAAAAAGACTAAGTTTGTCTTCTGTTATCTCTTTGGCACCTTATTCCTCCCCTGTTCTTAACTGTTGTTAAAAGCTTTGTTTTGATTTGGGTCCTTTCTGCCTTTTGCTACCTCTTGTTCTCTCCACCACCAGTGCCTTTCACGTTTGCTTTTCAAGATGTGTTGGCTCTACATCTTGCGCTGGATCACTACAGCATAATATGTCTTCACAGTGTTAATCATCAGCTTTACTTTCTTTGCTAGCTCCGTGTAAAATTTCATAGAATCATAGAATCATAGAATCGACTGGGTTGGAAAAGACCTCCGAGATCATCGAGTCCAACCCTTGGTCCAAATCCAGTCCATTTACTAGATCATGGCACTCAGTGCCACGTCCAATCTGCGTTTAAAAATCTCCAGGGATGGTGAATCCACCACCTCTCTGGGCAGCCCATTCCAATGCCTGATTACTCTCTCTGTAAAGAATTTTCTCCTGATATCCAACTTAAATTTCCCCTGGCGGAGCTTAAGCCCGTGCCCCCTTGTCCTATTGCTGAGTGCCTGAGAGAAGAGACCAACCCCCACCTGGCTAGAACTTCCCTTCAGGTAGTTATAGACGGTGATGAGGTCACCTCTGAGCCTCCTCTTCTCCAGGCTAAACAACCCCAGCTCCCTCAGCCTCTCCCCATAGGACTTATGCTCCAGTCCCTTCACCAGCCTTGTTGCTCTTCTCTGGACCCGCTCCAGCACCTCAATATCCTTTCTGAACTGAGGGGCCCAGAACTGAACACAATACTCAAGGTGTGGCCTCACCAACGCAGAGTACAGGGGAAGGATCACTTCCCTGCTCCTGCTGGCCACGCTATTTTTGATTGTTCAATCCATGTAACAAGTGAAATAATCTCAAGAGAAGAAGGGAAACATTCTTTTAACCTATTCTATATGTAAAACTTCAGGTTAAGTGCTTGCTCAAACAACTGAGAGGTGTGTCATTGAGTACATACCCACAGAGTACCCTATTCATAGTAATATAAGCCTGTGGGCAGCAAGGTAGTTCCAGGTAACTGAAATATGTTGCTTGTCAATTTAGAAAGTAGAAAAAAGAAAGCGGAAGCAAGGAAGCTGAAAAAATATTCTTGAGATGGAAAAGAGGAGTGGAAGAGAGAACAGAAAGACAAAACCGATGTGATGATAGAGAAGCAGGGTTAGGGAGGGAGAATGTTGTAAAAACTGAAAGACAAAAGTCTGAGTGTTCTGTTTATGTCTCAAAATTACTTTTCATAAGTAGCCTTTGTCTCTGTTTTGTTTGTTTTGAAATTTATTTCACTTTGCTTTACAGAAGAGTTGAAACTCCAGTAATTATAACAATTTTCTGCATCTTTACTGTAGCTCCCTGGCATTGATGGGAAACAATTTTTTCACAACAGTTACGGGGAACTCTAATCTCAGTTTGCTGACACTTTCAGTATCTCCTTTAAAAACATTCTGTTCACATGTATAAAGCTGTAGGTACATCAAGCAGTTAAAGACTATTTCTTCAAGTTCAGGAAAAAGAGATAACATGACTGACACATTGCATTTCTTGAGCGGCATCATCTTATGATGAAAATAGTCTGTTTTGGAGCTCCATTGCAATTTTACAGAAACTTTATAGTTGTAGAACTTCCTAAAAGATTGCTAATACCTGAAACCAGATGTGTAGTTTGTAAAGTGTGTAGTATTGTTCTGTAGAGTCTTTCAGAAAGGTCCTGCTTACAAAACTCTACCTACTAAATACTAATAGAATTATACTTGTTTTGAAAGGATTCCTTCCCAGAAGGACCTGGGGTATTGGAAGCTGATGGTATTACTCTGGATACGTGCTTATCCCACTCCTCTGTTTTATTTTCAGCCATATGATATTAGAACTGTACATGGAAATTAAGAGATCTGAAAGGACAAATTAAGCTTATTTTGTAGGACTCTTTGCTTAAAATTTTTGTTTTTCTGACTTAGAAAGCTCCTCGTGGTTTTTGAAATAGTCCAGGCTGAGGACACTGCTCTGCTTTATTATAGAAAGCTTTATTCAGTCTCTCTGGGAAAATCCAGAAACAATATCTCTTGCTTATAAATGTGCCAAAAATTGTATAAATTTGCAAATGATTATTTTTCCCTCTTGGGGCATAATTTCAGAGGAGATTGTCAGTATTTGCAGAACCTCATAAATCTTTCAAAAGTACCCTACAGTGAAAAGTATAGGTAGTCATAAAAAAAATAATCAAAAAAACAAAAGCCCAACAACTTGGTCATCTGTTCAGCAGAACAGCTTTTTATGTTTTATTTACAATATATAATTCTTGCTTTAACAGACTTTGACTCATCTGTGAAGAGATTTTCAGCATTCAAGCTTTACATGTAAATGTCAGAAGAACTTAGAACAGATGTACTGTATTTCCTATTTTTAAGCATGATACAGTCCTATGTTTTCCATAAGTTCTATAAGTTTCTAGTAGAGAGAAGGCAGTAGTATTAAAGTTACTGGACATCTGGTATAGCTGCAGAATATAAGCTAAAGTTGCCTTTTGTATTAAGTAGAATTCTTTAGAATGAAGCTCAAACAAATGGTTGCAAATATGATATGTTTTATCCTGAGTGGGTGAATTCTCTATTTTACTGGTTTGAATTCACTCTCATATTTCTTTCGAAGTGTTCCAGGATGGTTTTAATTTCTGTTGCAGTTTAATTTCATTGAGTAAAGGGACCACCTTGTCTTCTTTTGCTTTTTATTTCTGTTTGGTTATTTCACACTATTCATTTTAATCAACCTAGTTACTTAATCTAGATATTTGAATTTCAAATTCTACTTGCGTAAGAATTGAAATTTGGGAATGCAGTGCTAGGTGTGCATGTATTAGCATGATTAACAAATTTCAGGTTTGGGAATGTGATTATCTGAAAGACTGTGGAAAGGTTGCCAAAGCACATGGCTGTGTGCACAGTAGTTTTTCTAAAGGTGGTTGTCATAAATGCAGTCATTCATCACCCTGAAATCCAGGAAATTCAAAGGCCACAAGGTGAGCTCTCAAAGTGTGCTCTGTCTTCCTTGAAAGGCAACAAAGATGACCTAGTTCCCAGTGACAAGGGAAAGGCAAGTGCTGTACCCATCTTTAGAAAAGGCTTAAAAATACAACATGAGGAACTAGAGGACAGTCAGCAGAACTGTGATCTGGGGGGAAGATTACAGAATATAACATCGTGATGTATCTTTTAGACACAAGGAGGGGAAGTTGCCTGAAAATGCATTTTTGCCTCACTGAAACTTTTGCTTTATCAGAGGAGTTGCACCAAATCTCCTGTCTTACTGTTTTCAGGAAGCTATTAGACATAAATGCTGCATACGTTATGAATCCAGCAGTTAGAGGTGGGTGGTAACTGTAGGAGAGCAGTAGGAAGTAGCATTTTTATAATGCATATGATAATTTTATATTGATATAAAAGGTAATCCTTGTATTTTGCCTTGATTGCATCTTTGTGCACAGACCAGTGGTTTTTAATTTCCTTAGGTAAATGCTTTAAATTACAAATATGTGGAAGACAGATATTTTCATATAATGACCTGATATAAAAAATAGATTCAGCTGATAAATAAGGCAAAATTCTATCAAATAAAGTCAGATATTTGGGGGAAAAAACCCACTCTATTGCATCTCAAATGGAAGTGTGCTGAGGTTACAGTGTCTTTTACTATAAAGTATTTATCCTTAGAGTCACTCATTGTGCTAGTAGAGTAGATTAATCAAACTTCCAATCTGATGTAGCAGAAGCCAATATCTAGAACTGTCCAGTAACAGTTAAATTTTCCTACTTACTTCATTCGCTTCTGGGTTTTGCTCTAGGTTTGTTTAGGTGGCAACTCCCTACAACTCCTCCATAATCAAATAAAATCTTAATGATTTTCCTTAAATGCTTAACTGGGTTCCAGTATCCACCCCTAGGAAAACAGAAATTTGTTTTCAGTCATTTGCTGGTTACAGACAGTGCCAATAACTAGTTAAAGGTACACAGTGGCACCTCTTAAAACCCTACTTGTGTTGCATGAGTTTACGATCGTATAACATTTTTACAAAGATGGGTTATGCCATGATGTCTCAGCATTTTTTTAGTTTGGTTCATTTTTTCCTGTTTTAATTTCATTGGTAGAAATATGTACAGGTTGTCCAGGGTAAAACCAGCTTCATCGGCAGTGGCACTTCTGTTTTCTTTGAGAAACTAGGAGGTAGCGTAGGGAACTGCTGCTGACCTCAGAGCTGATGGAAACTCAGTCTGGATAAAATCAAGATGTTTGCTGAAGCAATCAAAAAATGATAGATTTGAGACTTTTTGATTTACTGTGCCTTTTAGTTATTCAAGTTCACAGTCTAAGTAAATCACAAATTTCTGCTAAAGTCAGGGAGCTGCAACTCCTTGCTTTGTTTAGTTTCTGTCTTTGTGAGCTAGAAATATGAAGTTGTCCACTCATTTATACTTTTGTGACATCCAGTATGAATTAGTCTGAGTAATTGCTAAGTAAACAATGTCTACTTAAGCTATTTAAAATTCAGACTCATGTTCTTGAAACAATAGGGCTTCACATATAGTTTCCAGATGAGAACAAATTATTTTACAACTTAGCAATTAAGTGAATTAAGACATCACATTAAGTGATGTCTTCATGCTTCACTGTGATGTTTCAGAACTTCGGTGTCCTTTAACCAATGACGTACTGAAATAATCCTATCAAGGTTGCAGAAATGGTGAAGGAGTCAATCAAGACTTAGATCTTGCTATGCCATGTTGTATTAACAGAGTATCACATGGCCTTTACTTCGAAGAACATGTAGTCTAAATGAGGAAAAACACACGTGGACTTAGAAAGGGTTATGAAGCACAGCAGAAGACGGGAAAAATGGCAGGCACAAGTGTCATTATTGTGGTATTACCTTGTTATAGGTGTAGTTGTAAGAGTTCAGTTTAAATTGAAAAGAATGGGCTGGGGAGAAGGCTGAGGGAGTCGTGGGCAGTGAGAGGAGTGAGTGCTGCTGGGGGTAAAAGTAAACAGAAAAGTGACTGTGGAAGAGGGGGGAAGGCTGGAGGGAACAGAAAGGAATGCGATCTGGTCAACTGAATGTTTTCAGTGCACAAAGAGTGGTTCGGTTGCTCTTTAAAACTGTCCTTGCTGTCTTGCATCTGTCCTGCTCCTTCCCCAGCTGTGTGCTGGGGAGGGCTAGGGTATCACTGGGGATGCTGTTCCCCAAGGGCATGACGGAGTCCCCATCTGAGTTCTGTGCCCCACGGCCTCTGCTAGACCTTGTCTTCCCCTCCTTGCCAAGCACAGTCCCTGATTTAGCTCCTTCTGCAACTCCTCCAACCATCTGGAGTTCATGCGTCCTTCAGAGCAGCAGAACTAAAGTAGAAATCTTAGAATGGGGGGTGTTTGTATCAGTTCAGACTACTGTTTTTTCATTTTTTAAAATTTTAATTAATATTTGTATATCTGTGTATCTTTTGGAAAATAATGTAAATAAAGTTGAGTATTTAATATAGTCCTTTATACCATTCTGAAATGGCTTTCATGAAACTTCTTAGAAGCTTCAAAATATTTTGGGTCTTTAAAGCATTCATACTGGAAAAAAATCTAAATTTTGAAATGCATAATTTGTGGAGGAGGGAACAGGCCGACTGTTTAAATGGTGGTGTCTCCTTTCCCCTTTCGAAAGAACCAAAACATAGTGCATTTTTAATGTTGATAACTCTCCATTAAAAACTTGAAATGCTCCTAAATGACTTTAACTCACTGAAGGACTGCCTCTTTCTTTCAGATGTGTTAGAATTCATATTAGCACTACATTGCCCTTGTTTCTGAATTATTTTAATGACGGCAGCCGCTCCACCGAGCTGTCTGTCAAGATGTGGGTGGCAGGCTATTATTTCACTTCATAAATCATAATTTACAGGGTTTTTTATATCCATCTTGGGGATAAACACTTTATGCTTTGTGTTTTCAGCAGCAATATAAAATGTAATTGATACTTGAAGCAATATGTTAGAAATATGGACAGAGAAAGCCAGGAGAGAAAAATCACAAATGTTTAGTTTTTCTGTGGGTTGGTCTACATACTGAGCATTTTTTCCATCTGATTTCATATTCTTAGCACTTCAACAGAGGATGATGATGAATTGCATTTACATGATTGCTGCCTGTAGGTTACTATAAGGATGTTTCTTTAGTTACAGACACTCAACAGATCCATTGGCTCAATGGGGTTATTTTGTACCATTTCTCATGCTGCTAAATAAACTTACTGCTTTGTGCTATTGTCTTCCAGATTCATGAAAAACTGCACTATTATGAAAAACAGAACCCAGTGCCCATACTCCATGGTGCAGCAGCCTTGGCAGATGATGTAAGTGTCCCCTGCTGAGATCACGGGTACCAAGTCTCCCAAAAAACTGTCTGCAAGAACTCCTCATGGTGCAAACATATGAATGTAATCCGTTGAGCTGAAATCATAAGAAGCTGCAAATGTTTCCAAAGGTTCTGTCATCACCAGGCTTGTTGCTGATACTACTTCGATTTTTATTCACTTGCATGTTATAAAAACATTGCATCGATAGCCTCTTGCTCTGCTTTAGTAACTATGTAATAAAAATTACAGGTTGGAACTCTCCTGGGAGGGGAAAAGTTGTCAACTATTAGTGTCTTGAGAAAGTCAAAGACAAGAGGAATGCTTTGGAAAAATAAAGACAAATGAGATAGCAGCACTGCTGACAGAACATGAGAAACAACAGATAATATTAAAGAAATGAAGCATATGAAATGCCTGGGAGGGAGGCTTGTTAAAAAAAATTCAAAACTATATAACAAAAATTATAGTAGTGATTTATCGATATTGGAACTTTCCAAATTACCTTCATAACCAAAAAATAAATTATAAAAGTGGTCAGCATTGATGGAGTAGTTAATTTCCTGTTACTATAATTTTTATTTTAAAGAAAAAAAATCCAACCTGCCATTTCTTGCTATTTGGTTAATTCTAGGATTCAGATGAATTGTGAACACACCTGTATAAACTATGACTGAACCTGAGGTAGGCCAGAATAGAGAAATGTTTAATAAACTGTGGTTTAGGTAAAATCCAGAAATCTTTGTTGCAATTGATGATGTCAGGCTGTTTTTTGGAAAAGGCAATATGTATTAGGATCCATTTCAAATACAGCATGTTTGAAACTTCACATACTTTATAGATGTTTTTAAATCTTAACTATCTCTTTGTATAATTAATAGCTTTCGATTCTTAAATTTTACAAATGGTTGAATGTTGTGAATTGAGAATGGTAACATTTTAATGAAAAACTGAATTAAACATATTTGAAAACTTTTGAAGAAAGGATATAAGGTAATTTAATCATGTTTCAGTAGGAGGAGAGCTGTATCCTGTAACATACCAACTATAATAATACATTAGCTTTGACATCAGGCATATATTAGTAATATTTTTTTAACCTTTGAACAGCTTTGAATAATGTTGATAGTAATTTTGAAAATTAGAAAGCTGGTTGAAATTCTCTTCATTAAATTCTTGCTGACATATTAATAATCCTTGCTAATATTTGTGTTATGGATCTCTGCGCTAAAATTCTTAATAAGAATAATTTCTTATTTTTGGATGCAAAACTTAGTTCTTGATATTTTCAGAAATGCTGAGCAATCTCATTCTTTGTTCAGCCCCATTTAAATGGTATAGTTTTGGAAATCCCCACATTAAAATACTCTGTCGCTCCTCAGTTGAGAGAGGTCGGGTTTTTAACTCTGAATGTATTACTGTGTATATATGGTAGTATTTTTAAAATGTACATATGTTGGGACGTGATTGTTCCTAGACATCTGCCTACTTTTAAAGCACAGCTTCTTTTTAAAGATACTCTTGCTGGTTCTTCCTTGCTTGTGTGTAGCTGAACAGCTGATTTTATGGGCACTGTCCCACAGGGTGAGATGTCCTTTGGTGGCTGAAGTCAGGCTCCCACACTGCAGGATTTTATGTGTTTCCATAGTTATCAGCAAACTTTGAGGAACCAGATTTACATGGAGTGGGCTTTATAACTCCAAAACTCATGAAGTTTAAGGATTAAAGCGCTATTCAGTTTTTGGCATGTTTGTCTGACTAGATGTCAGCTTCAGGGATTTAAGAGCACTTTGGTGTTATAATACACAGTTTCATTTCAATAGCCTTTAAATTAATGTTTTGTCTTCCTAGTCATAGTAACTGTTCTAGAGTTAAAGAAGGAGATATTGTCAAGTGGATATTTCTGGTTTGATTTAAAGCCCAAATTTGAGGTGCTGTGATCATAAATAAAACTGTTTAATGTATTGTGTTATATTTTAATGCAATTTTAGAAGTTACAATTGTGGTGAGACTTTTCTAAACATTTTCATATTCCTAGCTGCCATACCTTCTCTCTTCTCACCCTCAGGGACTTCTAGGCTGAATTTCCCAGCAGATTCTGTTTGCTTCTTATTTGGACTTAGGGCTCTTAATCCCACGCTGATGATCCAAACATCACTGGCAGTATAAGTATATATGGCAGATGAGGCCTCTGGGTTGTTAGAAAGACTGTTCTGGCTAAAGAAGTTTCAGAACTTTCTCCAGAAGCTTTAAGATGAGGCCTGGTGCTCCCCATGTCACCAGCCTCACTCCACATCTTCCCCTCTCTGTAGTGGCAGAAGAATATGGTGAAATGTTGTGGTTCCTTCAACAAAGAGCTCTCAAAAGAGTGGTTCTCAAAGAGCTCTTCCTGCAGTGTTTGGCATGGGAGGTGATCAGCACGCTTATGGTGTGCCCAAAGTATGCCATGGAGCTTCTACTACTGCTGATAGCTGTCCCAAATCTCAGCAGTTCAACAACAAATAAAAATCCTCTCTAAAACTGCTAGAAGCACAACAGGTGATATCTGTTTGCTAATCTGGCAACATGACTTTGTCTTCCTCTTTATTAATCTTTGTCTTTCTCCTCTTCTATCACAAGGTGTTACATTTGCCTCAATTTTCCATTTTTATGGAAATATTTGGAAAAAAACAGATAAATTGTATGAGGGAAAACAAATTTATAACCATTTTATCTCTGAAGAAATAATTTTCTAAATTATGAGACTAAAATGTGTATTCAAGCAGTAGCAAAATACTCTTTCTGTGTCTCACTGTTCTAAACCTTATGTGCCTGCATTTGCATTTGCACCACCAAAACCAATGCCAGTTCTGCTGGAGTTAATAGATGCTTGTGCACAATTCATCTGAGAGAAATGCTGAAGCCATCATTCCTACTGAGTGGTTACTAGTCTTCACCAGAGAAACACAAAGGAATACATTTTATTCTCTAGTGATGAGTAGTACAAGGTAAAGAATGAAAAGAGACCCAAGGGTAACCTGTGTCATATACCTGCTGTTATTGCTATCACAGAATATTTCCAGATTTGCAGAGCTTTTCCATAGAACATGCAGACTAGATTGCATTCAGATTACCTCAATAGTTGGCTTTATGTGTCTAAAATACTTCATTGTGACCTTTCCTACAGAGATTGTTTTCTAATCTTTTGGTATTAAGACAAAAATATTGTTAATATTAGCACTGATGTACTTGGTGGGTACTTTAGCTATGAATTATACTTAAAAGGCTGTGGGACTGTAGGTGATGAATTTTTGTTTCAGTCTGTTACACCTGTATTAATGTGAAGGTTAGAAAAAAAAGTATTCAAACCATGTCTGATGTCTATAATTGCTTCTAGATTTGTCTCTTAGATATATTTATGCAAAATATGTGTCTACCCATTTATCTTGAAAATTTATACAAAAGGAAAGTACAAATTTAAAATTAGGCTAGGCAAATAAAGTTACTTGCTGCAAATAGCCAATCTTTCTTTGAGACATTTTTATGATACTGATTTAATGCAAAGAAAATAAGTGATTATCCGAAATCACGTTTTGGATTATGAGCCATGTAGCTTCAGAATTTTAAACTGAAGTTCACGGTTGTGAAATGTATTTTAGCTTTTCCTTCTTCTGGAAAAATAGTTTGAGTCTGAAATCCTGCAGTATAATATGCCTCTTGAGTCCAAATTAGTTGAGAATGTCGTGATAAGAAAAACCCAAGACATGAGCCAAATAGCCATGGGATTAAATGTTAAAACTGCTGCTCTATTGTTCACCAAGCCACAATTTTATAGTATAACCAAACATAAATTACTGATCTTGTTGTTAGGACATAGTTTGTGCATTTTAAGGGCTTGAATTGCTGATGACCTGTTATAAACTATATTATGATTAACCCGCTTCACATTTAACAAGCTCCTTCCAGTGTATGTGTAAACATAATAAAAGGTTCAGATTGCCTGCACTGTAGGGGCACTTTGCTTTCTTATCCCAGTCCTAAACAGCACAGCTACTGTGGGTTTTTGGAAGCAGTATGGATTTCACCACCTCATTCAAAACTGTTTTTTATAGACAGTGTCAAAGTTTGATCCAGTCGTTTTTACAAGCAGTTCTTTGTCTGCACGCAAAGGACCGTTCACTTAAATGAAGTGCTGGGATTTGCCCCCATGGCTATAAATCAGAATGTGATCTGGCTGCACCCTTGCCAGAAATGATTACTTGTGTTAAACTGAGCCAAAAGGCCTGGCTTAAATCTGGTCCACTGAGGGCCAGAAACAGAAGCGCGGTGATTGATGGTGTTTTCCTTCATGCTGGCTTCTGTTTGAACACGCTGGAAAGCAATAACCTTGAACAAGATAGATTCGGGGTTGTCACTGATGCACTGGGTAAAACAATGCTTTGCTAATGTTCTTTGTGTCGATTCCATCTCTCACCCAGCTGGCTGAGGAGCTGCAGAGCAAACCACTGAGCAGTGAGATCAGAGAGCTGTTGAAACTCCTCGCAAAACCCAATCTCAAGGTGAGGATGTGTTGCACCTGCAAAGTGCTTTCTTGCATCTGCTTCCTCAGGCAGCTTGGGGGTTTGTCTGCTTTAATGACTGTGTTTGTGCTCGTAAGAAGGTACACGGTGTTAATCAGAAATACCTGTTATCAAGAAACACTTCTAATGTTGCCTGTTAAGTTCTTATGCTGTTACTCATACTTACAAAGGAAATTAATTGTAAGGTCATCGCTTCTTTGCAAAGGATATTCCAAAGAGTAGATATGTGATTTTTTTTTTTCTTTGGCTAACTTATTTTGCATGTGGTTCATAAAATTTGTTACAACTGTGCTTTTACTTGAAAGTTTTCGGTCATACCATTAATTTAATAGCAGCATGCGTACGTAGTGCAACCTGGTACTTGGGACAAAATTCCTGATGGGTAATATTTTTTTAAAAATTTAATTCTGAAAGTTTCTATGAAATTCCTGGCCTTCTCTGTGGTGCTTTTGAGGAACTTGATATTTTTTGTCTGACAGTAGACTATAGAACCATTGAATTGCTGAGGTTGGAAGGAGGTTGTCTGGTTCAGTGTGGTGTTCAAAGCAGGGTCAACACCGAGTTCAGAGCAGATTGCTCAGGGCTTTCTCCCATCAGGTCTTGGAAATGCCTGGGAACAGACATTCCACAAATGCTCTGTGCAGCCTCTTCCAATTCCTAATTATCCTCCTATTGAAAACCGTTTCCTTATATCCAGTCAGAACTTCCCCTGTGTATTGTTGATGCACAGTATCACATTATTTTTCAGTTGTTCAGAGAAGGAAGACCTTCGTGCTCTAGATGAGTATTGCAATGGTAATTAAATGCAGTAGTTGATAAGTTTAGATGAAAACTGCAGAGTGGAAAGGAGCCCTTTTAAAACAATTGGGCTTTTATATTACCTGTAAAACAGTGGTCACAAAACCTGAGACGCTATGAGATCTACAAAGTGCTGCAAAATCTTAGAAATCAATTATGCCTGCTTTTTAAAGATTTTTGCACTTTTGGTTTTTCCATAGTTTGTAAAGTGACAAGCTGTTTCTCTCTGAAGGGGTAAGCAATGCCAGTGGCCTATTGGGAGAGGATTTGTTGGTGCATCAAATTGCAGAGATCCTAAACTTCAGTCTAGATGTTTCCTTAGTGACTGTCCATGTGTGCTTCATGCTTCTGGAGCTGTGGTGGGTTGAGTCTGAAGACAACTCATTTGCCACAACTGCATCTCTCCCTCTCCCTTTCTTGCTTTCACTCACTCTTCCTGTCTGTTCCTTGGTAGCGGTGCAATGCAATGTGATAATCTTAGTTGGATTTCATGGAAACAAGGGCCTTCCCCTCAGCGTGGTTAATATGACTGAACAACTGCAGAGACTTAGCAAATGTCTTTCTTGGCTGCTGGAGGAGATGGCCAGCTGCAGGCTACCAAGCCCTTTGCATGGCCAGGCTGCCTAATCCTGCACAAGGCACAGGTGTTTCCCTGCCCTGCATAGCTTGCAGGTGGTTGTGTGAGGTAAGGGAAAGAACTGAGAGTAGGTAAGATATTTTTGTCTGTCCATTGTCTTCACCTGCCATCTCATGGCAAACATGCCTCCGAGAGAAGGTAAGTTATCACTGCTCCCTCCTGCATCATGGTGACCAAGCGAGTGTACTGCATCCCGTTAGAGGCTGTAGTTGAGATTCTTCTGTTGATTTTCCCTGCTCTCTCTTGGGCAGAGAAGAAAAAGAAGGAAGTTTCTGGGATTCAGTACTTCCAGTTCCTCCCCGAGATGCCCTCAGTCTGTTCAGTTGTATCTGAGATTATGCCATACATTACATAAGTTTTTCTAGCCCTTCATTATTAGGTTGATGGCTAGAGAGTGTTTCTTTGTTTGTTTTGTTCTAGATTCCTGGGATTCCTGTCTAGAACAGCTCTTTTTCACGCATCTGAAATTACTTGGGATAACTGATCCATCTTTTCCAATTAGGTTCCATAGACCTTATCTGAAAACACATATGGCTTAGTTTGGGATTGACCTAGGCTCGCTATATGTTATTCTGTTGGGGAAACTTTCCTCTCCTGACCTGGTTTGTAACTGCAGTGTTAGCTGGAGCTGGGAGAGCTTCCGCTTTCCTACAGCTCTGCTCTCATGTTTATGGCATGGTGAAGGATGGTTAGGGTTAGTGTACTGCACTACATCACTGCCTCCACAAGTCTGATGGTGTAAAGGGACGAGTCTAGCAAGGTGATTATAACTTTGCAGGTTTGGTTAACATACCAAAAAAGGCTGGGAGAGGTTTCAAGCAACTGTCTGATTAGATAAATATTTCTGTATTTTAATTCTGTTATACAAAATTGCTTTATTGAATATATTACTGAGTGTTTGCATCTGATGAGTAAAGCTTTGACGAATTTGTGGCACAGGTTTTCATCCATAGAGAAGTGTTTTAAAGAAGAAATTAATTTCTCTGAGGCAATTTATTTATCAGACCTGAGATTTTCAAAATGTATTAAAAGTAATTCCAAGGTTTTGTCAGGTGCATTTTCTTTTGAAAAAAAAAAAATAATTGGGCATTTCTAGTCTTCTTAAAACTGTATTCAGTGTCCAGTTACACTGAGTGGGTTTTTTTCCTGTTCTCAAATGTGGCATCACTTACCATAATTAAATGAACTAATAACGGTTGTGGTTTATCTTTTCTGATTAAAACAGGACTCTGGAAGTAGAACAGAGCACGTAGCTCTGGGAAATCAAGTGGATTTGTTTAACTGTGTGTTAGACATTTCATTTCTGTCCTAGATTTAAAATATAATTGCAAAACCCCGTGGACAAAGGCCAGCCACACTTAGTATTTTTAATTTCCAGCAATGGATGAGGACTTAGAGTTTGCATTCTTTAATCTTGCTTTACCTTGTTAAGGGTATCAAGAAATAGAACAGTATTTCCATACCTTAGAACCCAAATCCAGTTGAATACAGTATTTTATTTTTAAGCAGACCAGAAAGCAGCTCTTTGATATAGAATTATAGAATATCCTTAGTTGGAAGGGACCCACAAGGATCATCAAAGTCCAACTCCTGGCTCTGCATTAGCCTTTTTTATGAGTCTCTACTGCTGCTGACTGAGAGCACTATGCTTTTTTTTTTTTTTAATAGCTACATTATCTTGAGACAAAATATTTTTCATTGTTATGGAGTTGTATAAGTTGGAATATATAATTGGAAGACTTAAGATTCCAGACGTTAACACAAAATATATCTAAAAGGGAGTTTAATTCTTGGTATTTAATGGACATGCCACAACCAAGTTAGCAAAATGGCCTTACGTGTAGGGTTGGAAATGGGAAGAAGCGAAGAGTTCACTAGAGTTACTCTGTCAGTAACAGGGCAGAGCTCCAGGGAGACACACTGTAAGAAAAGAGATGTACATGTGACAGATGATCAAGCTAAGAATGAAAAATCTTAAAGGTTCCAAATTCTCCTCCGCTTTTAATTAAAAATTGTCTTGAATAGTAGGTTTCAGTTCCTTTTCTATCAAGCTGGAAAAAGCTGTAGTCTTTTTTGGACAGTGCCATAGCACAAGAGCATAACTGTTATTTATTTTTAAAATTAGTTGAGAAACTGAAACAAATAACTGTAGGAATTAACATTTTCGGCACTTATTTAATTGGTGTGGGTGTAAACAAAAAAGACTATAAAAGAACCAGCCATCTTTTAGTCCATTGAACAATGTTATCCCAATTATACTAACTTTGAAACGAGCTTGGGATATGTTATTCAGACCTACTTCACTCTTAACTTTGTGCTTCTAACAGCAGTTACACTTCTGATAATTACATATCAAACTAAGCAAGTTACTATTTGAAGTTAATCTCTATTAGGGTAAATTTAGTGTGTTTTAAATTAATATAAAATATGTCCTTTTTGGTCATTGATGTAATGGGCGGAACAATAATTATGTCAAAAGCGAATGCCACTGTGCTAAAACTATTCTGAAGGATGTTTATACCTTTTATGACCCAGAGGAAATTAAGCTTTTCCAGTGGTGGTTCTGCCTGTTTCAATGGAGTTTATCTTCTGTTTATGTGTGCTGAAAGTTTTGCCAGCTGCTAGTCTGAAACATAAAGCAGGTACCTAAGCAAGGGCACCAGGCAGGACTGTGAATGAGTTCAGTGCCTCGTGGTGCACCAGAACGTAAAGTATTTGGGTCACTTTGGGCACTGTACCTGTAACCATAGAGGCAACAAGAGGTGGACATACAGTATTTTTCTTGTCTTCTCTTTCATTACCATAGAATGAACAGAATTTTGGAGGTAACTTTAAGATAACTTGCTGAGTGAAGGGAAAACTGCTCTTGTGTGACTTGGGAACATTGCTGTTCAGAGAAAATACAGATTCTGTGTTTTCAGTTTGGTTTTTTTTAATTGCTTTCGGGTGGCAAAGATGCATACACCAGAGAACTGTAAATAGGATTTATGCTTTCTCTTCTCTTTGCAATTCATTTGAGGTACACTTGACTTTCAGTTTCACAAAATAATTTACATTTGTAAATATTTTCATCTAATTTCATCTCTTCAGCTTTCCTTCAGCATAGAACTGTGAGTTAAACAAAACTGCAGATGATGAAGCCAGGGCACTTTGTTCTTCATGTAAATGCTTCCTATGTTTGATTAGGTGTCTTTAAACAAAGAAATAGTACTTCTTTGAGCTTGAAGCATACCT
Source organism: Pipra filicauda (assembly GCF_003945595.2). Taxonomy (NCBI): domain Eukaryota; kingdom Metazoa; phylum Chordata; class Aves; order Passeriformes; family Pipridae; genus Pipra; species Pipra filicauda. The sequence goes on from NW_024104310.1 coordinate 4,309,371, forward strand.
TTAACCATGTCCTGTCCTGTTCTGTTTTTCTTGTATTACTGGGAAGTTTGTAAATTTTAGCCTTTATTTCATAAACAGCTGCTGATACCACCATCCATGCCATCTGAGGCTTACTGGATTTGCACAAGGGCCTAATAGACTCTTCAGATCAAAGTGCTACTTGTTCTTTTAACAAAGCAAATATTTAAAGACTTTATCAGCAGAGCCTTCTAAAGCTGCCCTGCAGTCACTGGCAAAAATCAACAGTATAAATTACTGTCCAGGAGACTGCAGGCTTTTTTCTACAAGAACTTTAACATCCAAAACACTGAAAGAAAATATTGCACTATAATAATATAAAGCAAAATCCATTTTTGCTTTGAAAAGTTCATGAATCATTCCATGTAGCATGTAATTAAAAAAAAATCTTAATCTGAACTTTATTTTCTTTCCAACATTTCCTTTGTATTTAGACCTGCTGAGGATTTTCCATCAGGGCTTTTTCATTGAACTAGGTGTTTTCTGCAAAGTCAACATTTTCCACTGGAAATTGTTGGGATTTGCCTACAGCTGTTCAGGTTTTGCGTCTGGGGAACTCAAATACAGATTTCAGGTCGGTTAACATCTGAGCTACATTTAGGCTGCTACTGTATCCTAGGCACTAGGAGGACCTTTTGGCCCTGTCCTGTTAGAGGCCTGTTTTCCCAGATGCACCAATGTTTTCTACTTTTGCACGTGTCCTGAGACACTGTTCTCCTCCTCTTTAAGAAATATTCATGCTCACAAATGGTAACACAAACTACAGTGTCTTTCCAGGAAGCAGGATTTACCATGATTTATAACTATTTACTCATCAGTTTATTGGTAGGACTGGTTATAGGAATTGTGCTCTTACATGAAGAGATTTTACTAAACAAATTGCTTTAGCTTTATTAATATGGTGAGCTGGAGTACATTGTATTTCATATGTCAGCTGAAAAGTTACCCATATAATCCTCACTTGCAAAATCAGATGCCATTAATTTGTAAACCTGCAAGAGCCTGCTTGATTTTTGATGGTATGCTGTGAAATATCAACAGGGAGAGAGAAATATTTATATTCCCCCCCTAAGTAATAGATGCAAATTACTGCAGTGATCAGCAAGGGCCACAGCGTTGATGGTTTGATAACGTTGGTTCATGGATAGCCCAGAGATGTTCTGAGCATACCAGCCATGAAGCTGGGGCAGAGGAGACCTTTGTTGGCAAATGACTGAGATCCTTGTGCCCAGTGTTTCCTGTCTTTAAACTATGCCACTTTGGGAAACTGACCATCACACAGTTTGGCAGCCCAGTTAGAGGACAAGTAGATTTTCTTCTTAGCTGTTTTTAACTTTAGACCTTGACTTCCGATTTCCGTTTCTGCTTGAACCCATAATTCAAAGAAGTCTTTTCTAGAAAACCTTTTCGGGTGGGGAGTGCTGGCAGAATATGTTGCTGTCTTTATTTTTGGAATGTTCATGCTTCTGGGATGGAATAAGTAAAACAAAAATATAATAACAAAATAGTCCTTTTAAAAACACCAGGAAAAACCTTGATTTTTCACATCTGTCAGGCAGAGAAGCAGTTGTGGCACACTTATTGTGGTAGGAACTGACAGAGCATACATATAACAATGCACAACATATCATAAGCATAGATATAAAATGGTGTAGAGGAAATGGAAGAATACTGCATGAATATATTTAGTAACAATCATCATATTACTCTGGACATGCTCTCGGATCCGTCTCCTGATAACTCAGCTGATGTCCCATGGAGAGCTTGTCTGTCGATCTTAGATGTACGGATATGAGAATGCTCCCTGTTATATGCAGCCAACATATAACAAACAAAGTGGTAGATATCATAAACAAAAGTGAAGCCAGGCAAGCTGGCAGCATAAAATATAAAATTTGAAAAGTAAATCAAATAAATTCTTTGGGTTTATATATATATATATACACTCTGTGACTCTATGACTTTCCCACATGAGGGAACTGACTCACAGCCACCTAAGAATGTTGAATTGCATACGTATAACTGTAGCGTTCAGATACAGCACATAGAAGTTGGCAACATTGCTAAAGCTGGTAATGTAGAAGAAGGAAAAAATCACTGCAGATAAAGTCACATCCCTTTCAAGTAGCAATTCCATTCAGGTCCTGAAAATAGACTAGTGAAAATGGAGAAACTGCATAATATGAAGCAAGTAGTCTCTTTTTTGGATGTCATCTTTTTATGCTGCTTTTTCTTTCAATGGTGCTGTTCCTTTGCAATTGCTGGGCTGTATTGTATTTGAACTCTCCCTTCAAACAATCTCCTGTTTTTAGTTAGGTTCCCATGTACTAGGAGTACTTTGTGGCTGAATTTAAGACCTCCTTACCATAGATGAATATATGTTATTATTTTCTGGAAGAATTAAGTTTATTCAGATTCTTAACCTTATGGATCGATAATTTTTTTTTCTTTTAAAGACTTTAGGCATCATGCTGTCAGTCAAAGGCTGGATTGTTCCTAAAGACACTTTTTCAGAAAAGGCAACTGCAACCTCAGCTTTTAGTTTTCTTTAGTTTATATTTTCGTATGATTGCTTTGGGGTGTCATCAGGTTGTTTTTAACCAAGAAAAGGTGCATACTACCACTGCAGACACTTAATATTGTTGTAAAGCTGCTGCTTCTTCAAAAAAGCAATTGATTACGGATTGCCAAGATATTGAAAGAGTGCTCCTGTCTCAGCATTTTCCACTATGAAAACCATCTATTTGTGCTCTTGGAAGTAACTTAAACAGGGTTTAAAGCTTCAAGGACACTTTAGCGACATGAATCACGTTGCGAATGTAAAGTGTAAAGTAGACTGTTCAAATTCTTCACTATTGATTTAAAATCAGTGCTTTTTCTGCTGTTATCCACAACTGAGAAAAAAAACAGGGCTGTCATCTGGAAGAGTATTAACACCTTTACCAGATGACACAGATGGACAGACTACGTGTTTCTGTGAACACTGAGAAGAGTTTGACTTTGGAAGCATCTCCAGGGGCTGTGAGCATTGAGCCAGAGGAAGCAGGAGTCTGAAGATGCAGAAAGTTCATTTTTCTGTTGGCTGTTTCTGTCTGGCTACCAGCTGCAGGTAAACCCATCAGTTCAGACTGGTGAATCTGAAATCAAGAGACGGCATTTTCAGGCAAGGAAATTACCCTTTTGTGAGAGGAAGTTCATATAGTCATGAATAAAGTCCACTGCAGTAAAGAGGAAAAAGTAATATATACTGAATATTGATCCAACTGAAATGTTGCTGTGCTAAGAACATTATTCTACAGTAGATATTAAGAACTCAAAACCACACATGTACGGTATGTATTTTAAATATTTTGAATCACTACTGTGACCCAGCTGCATCAAAGTCAGATTGGAAGGGAAGGGGATTTAATTGCCAGCTGGACAAGCTTGAACTAGAGGGCAGCTCTGATTTAAGTACAGATGGGACAGTTGCAAGCATGGAATGTTATTTTCTCTTTTGTACATATGTAACTGCTGTCTTCTCATACAGTGTATCGTCTCTGGGTATTTTATAAAGATTATATAGGAAAAATATATCATTTTAAGGATGAAAAGAAGTAAATGAACCCAGATTTTTTGCCCATTAATTAGTACATCCATTGATTTTCTGATCACGAACAGAAAATTGTGCTTAATTTAAAGGATCTTATTTCATTTTTCTTACCATCAATGCCAAAGGTTTTTTACTTACGTTGGTCAAATAGTGTAAGTGATCCTCAGTAGCAAAAGCAAACTGATTTAACTGGCAGTTAACTGATTTCTTTAACATTGTGTACTCTATGTATTTGTCTTGGGAATTTTGTGTAGAACAGAAAAGGATTAGATTAGTGCAGCATCAGAAGGAATCTCTGCTAGATACTGATTACTGTAGCGTGTATACTCCCTCAGTGATTCTGCTGCCCCCCCAAAATATTCAGTTTGCTGTTAGCCCAGCCATCCTCTGGCCACTTCAACAGCACAACCAAGTTTCTACTGCCTGTAGTTTTATTGCTTGCTTCTGCTTCTAGATTATGCTTCATGCTTTAGCCAGGCTGAAGAATTCAGCTAATGTGGTTGTTCTTATCTGTTAGTTGAGATGCCTGTTCTCACCTGCCTTTCTTGTTATCTTGTTAACCCATATTTTGCATCAGAATTAGGGTTGCACATACTCCCTTAGCAGGCAGTGTTGGTAGTTAAGAGACTGTCATGTGCTGCTGATTTCTGAGGGCTGTTTTACCACCCATTTGTTGGGGAATAGAATTAGTGGGATGGAATTCATCAATACATCCATGTAAAGTCATGTACTCAAAATAGTAGGTTTAAAGAGTAATTCTCCTATAGAAGAAAGGCTGTTCCTCCATCCCTTATCTTAACTTCTTATCTCCCCTTTTCCCTGTTAATTTTGTGCTGCTTACCAGTTGTTCTTAAATGTATAGCTTGATTCTGAAACCTCATGTTTTTATCCCTTTCCTCTCCAAACTGTTCTCAAGTCAAATTGATTTTCTGTACCTGGAGTCTGTATGCCATCACCATCATGCTTCAGCTTTCTGCTGGTTTATTCTCCTGCTTTCTAAGTTCCTGCACGTGCTTGGCTTTTGTGACTCCTGTGCATCTCCTTCCATTCTGATGCTCTTGACGATCTTTCCTTCAGTGGGTCCAGTCTCTTCCCAGCTCTTTCACCTTTTCCTCTTTGATGCCTGTTGCTGGATGACTTGACTTTAACTTTGTGCAAGTTACTCATAAACTAAACTTTCCAATCTTGAATAATTTTCTCAACCAGCATTTTCATCTTGTCTTTTTTTTTATTTCATCTGTAACCTTATCACAAAGGAAAACATATTGTGGCTAGAGCTCTCTGGAGGATGAGCTCTGCCAAGTGAGTTCAGAGCACATTGCTGTGGCTGCTGCTGAGGTTACTTTTCTCCTCCAGTGAAACTTCTCTGTGCCAGCCTCAGTGGTAGTTACTGGCACCATGGCAAAGCAAAGAGGTGGGAAAATGCCTCTGTCTCACCTGATGGAGTTCAAGCTGAACTGCCAGAGGAGGTGGCTGGTGCTAATGATCCAAGCTGTAGACTGGGACAGCAAAGTCATGGGCCATTTTGTTCCATTCTGCTGACTGTGCTGCCAGGGCAGTGATCTGCTCCGTAGGCACGGTCGCCAGCTGCTGGGTTGGCAGTGTCACAGTCTGCTGCAGCTGTTGGCTTTCATGAAGGTTGGTTTGAATCCCTACAAATTTTCTGTCGACGACTATTCACTGTTTAAATTTCTAATCTTGTTTTTTCCAAGTACTAGTAAGAAAGAGGCTCCTTTTGTTTCTTTGCCCATTCTGTCTTGCTTCCTTAACTTACTATTTTCTGAAATGATTTTTTAGACTACTCAATGCAAAATACCTATGAAAAGCAAAGCTCAAATGGAGATTTGTTTTAATAATGAGAATTAAAAAACATAAGGAGCTGTGTTGATGAGTCAGGGGCTACTTGGCGTATCCGTACTCTTACGGATCTCAAAACATAAACAGAAGCAAGAAATAATGTAACATTTGTCATTGTTTTAGAGGAGCAAAAACATACTCAGTGTAGGTAAGTAATACACATTTTTCAAAATGTAGAACTGTTTTCATTAATAACAGTCTCAATTTAAATAAACATTTAAAGTTTCAGAACAGTTTAAGAAAAAGAACTCAGAATGTTTCCAATGTCAGATTTTCTTTATGTAAGTTGATAGTGTAAAATTTCAATTTATAAACTGTGAAATGATCAGCGATAGTTTTAATATGAAAAATAAGCACTAGTTATTAGACATTTCAGAGGTTTGATGAAGGTATTCATTTCCAGCTAGATCATGTCTAAGAATTTAGCTGAACATCAATATTTATATTTAGGTAGTGCAGGGGCTTGAATCATACCTTCTTTCAAGTCCTAAATATGGACCATGTTTACATTAGTGAATCATAAATATAGAACTTAGAGCTGAAATAAAATCTTTTTCTCCAGAGGTGCTTAAATATACATGACCCAAATCTTGGATCCAGTGTGCATAGTTCCGAAGAGCTGTGTATTTGAAAACAAAACCAAAACATTAAAAAGAAATAAAAATTGATCTGCACTTCTAGCAGTCTCTTTTGACACGTAAAAAATTAGTATCGTGGAAATTAGTAAGTTGATAATTTCTTATGTACAAAAAGAGAACATTGTTACCTCTGCATTGCCTTGTGCATTTACTGCAAAATTATTCTGGGTAAATCTTGATCATCTTAGGATCATCTTAGGGTCTTGGCATTTGTAATTTGTTTGCTTTTTAAAAAGTCCCAAACTTTCCTATACAAGTGTAGTTCGATACATAGTTTTTTGAACTAAGTGCACATTATATTAATGGAATGGTACAAAGATGCTGCTGAAGAAATGTCGCTTTACTCTGTGAATACAGTTGTTTCTTTATGTGTTCAAAATATACAGAAGTGCTCTCTAGGACAGGCTCTGGTAACTTCTAGTTGAATACATCAAATGAAATCAAAATGCATTTTTAAGTTTTGTTTCCAAATTAGTTAGTGCACAAAATCTGTGCTGATGACTGTTTCAAGAGCAACTACAGTGGACAGAGAACAGTGTGGCTTAAGAAGCAGTGATGGAAGACAAACATGTTCAGTGTGCAGCATAAACAAATTTGTGATGACAGAACCTCTTCTGAAAGTTTGAGAAAAGGCACATTGTTTCTGGCATTCCTACTCTTATCTAAAATATGTATCTTTGCACTGAGACAAAGTAGTGCTGGAGTTTGGGGAAAAAATTTTACATTGCAGACTGTAGTACGCTGTGGTTTAATATGTTCTTCGGGAGAAGAAGGGAGTGGGTTGATAAGTTCCAGTCATTGTGAGTGAAGAAAAGCATCATAAATACCAGACATTGATTGACATTGGTTTATAATGCTTGGGATGCATCCTTGTTCTGCATGGGGTATCCAGGAGCCTAAACTGGCAGTGAGAGCAGGGAAGTGTCTTATTAACACTGGTGGCATAATTCAGTGGAGTAGTGGACAGAATCTATTTCACAAATTTCATTGTTAAGGGCAGGTTCTTTTGAACATGTTTTAAGTGGCTGCCTCTTACTCTGAAAATGGTGCTTTAGATTATTTTCATCTGTTTTCTCTATCTGCCTGATTGTTTTTAAACTGCAATATAGAACCTCATTAAATTGAACCAGTCCATGAATGTGCCCTAGCTTTATGTGGAAAAATGTAATTGCAGAGTTTTAGAAGTCTTAACTGTAAGTAGCCTGAAGTGAAAGCAAACACTACTTTTGTTTTAGTATATCTTTGATATTTCACATACATCTTAAGATGACTGCATGTGATTGCATGGTTTTTACATGTGTAATACCTCACAATAAACATTTCCAGGAGGTTCCATAGTTGCTAGCCTGAGGTTTTTAGCTCAGATCTAAAGTAAAACTTGTCTTTGGTTGGAGAAAGATGGTAATTTCTGATGGTAATTAGTACAAATTCATAATTATGTATTGGGAAGAAGACCAGAAGTAATTAGTGTGTTGAAGTATTTTTATCAAATTATACAATATAAAAATTAGTAAAACAATAACAATTTATCATGAGGCAGGCATGATCTTCCTTTGTGTTTATTTTGTTGAAGCCCTAACTTGAAATTTAAACTTCAGAATTTCAAGATTACCATATGCTCTTTGCCTTCAGCTTTAGACATGATAGCTTGTAGCATTGCCTGGACGTTGTTTTCTGTTGTTACAGTCTCCTCCATTCGTAAAAAATATCCTAGAGTAGCATAATGGAAGTGTCATGCTTTTTTCAAACGTTTGCATTATCCTTGAGAACATAGTTTCTGATCATTCGTGTACTCAGTCAAATTTTGTGTGCCTATTATTAAGTAGCAAGTAAATGGCATCAGAGAAATGTAACAATTTTCTGGTCTTTATTAAGGAGTTTTTTCATAAACGTTATTGTAATTGTTATAATTGATGAATTATTAGTCATTGATATGATGCCTTCTAGTGTCATTCATGCCAACAACACTGATGTGTTCTGCTTCATCCTAAACATTTTGACATTTTCAAAAATGCTTTATTTTATTGTCGTGAAGGTTATCAATTTGCAAATGACTTCTGCTGTTCAAACTGCAGCTTTTGTAATATTAACTCCTGGGAAAAATATCCAAGTATTTAGAGGCAACTATTTGAAAACAGAAGCAACTGAAAGCAGTAGATAGAATTACATGTATGACTGTTGCTGTTATTTCTGGTACAATGCACAGTTTTCTCTACAAAAGTAAAAGCATTATGTAACCATTTTTTCACCAGTTTAAAAGGTATTACAAATAATGAAGTCTTTTCAAAGTAGAAAAGAACTTCAAGAGTTCTGTATCTAGAAAAAGATGTGAATTTTATATTATCACTGAGGTTTTTTGGGGGGCATGTGGAGAATGAGCTTTCTATTTTCCATTGCCTTTCAAGACTTTTTATTTTCTGAAAGGTCATAAATACATGCCTAAATCAAATCTTTTTCAGCAGAATATTCCTCAATCTCAATAATGAATTCCATAATAAATTAAAAATTCCTAAAAAAATTTGAGGCTCGTATGAAAGGGAGCTAGTATGAAAGGGATCCAGTAACCAGGGAAGCTTCCAGAGCTCCTGTGGAGGAAACAGTTGGGCAACATCCTCATGTCATGCATCTCATGCTTGAACAGAAGTCCTGGATAGGACTCCCTGCTGTATCAAAGAAACTTTTTATTTAGGGCAAGTATAATTATTTTCTTACTTCTGGAGACTTAGGTTTCCTCCTGCTCATAGTTCTTGTAATTTCAAGCTAATGTGCAAAGCATGTGGTATTTTTTGTGTATGAAGACAGTGTTCCCCATCCACAATTTACTACTGCATATATTGTATATATGGAAGCATATATTTTATGGAGTTGTTTCATCAGTTTGAAATGTGTTAAAACTGTATAAAAGAATTATATTCAGTCTACATGCATCACAGTAGTAGAGTCAGGCTATAAATAATATCTTCTGCTTTGCCTTCCCTAAACTTTTCAGATGCCAAATAATATACTGACTATTAATGTTTCCAGGCTTTGCTCTCTGTACATGATACTGTTGCTCAGAAGAACTATGATCCTGTCTTGCCCCCCATGCCTGATGATATTGATGAAGAAGAAGATTCAGTTAAAATAATTAGGCTTGTCAAAAACCGGGAGCCCTTGGTAGGTAACCCTGTCTTTTGGTTTGGGGTTTTGTGTTTGTGTGCAGGGTGGAGAGTGCTCAGATTATGAATGTGAATGGGTGACATTAACTTGAAATGTGGATAGACAGACATTAAATGTGTTATTCATAACATTGAGTAATACACTTGTGACTTCTATTTGCAGTCATTATTAGTAAAGCATATGAAATGAATAATAAGATTTTGTTCATTCACAGTGTTTAAGCATTGTATATGTGAACCAGTCTGCACATTTAGATCAATAACATATTCGTATTTTATCTTGAATTTGAATCATGAACTTATTTTAAAATGAGAGACAGAGAATGAATCCCCAAAGAAATCTTGACCTGTGTTGTGAACTGTGCCTGTTAGCATTCATGTAAAAAAATGTGACCTTTCAATACACTGAAAAGAAAGCATAAAAACATATTTTAAAATACTTGAATTGAAATCTGGGCAAATTTAAGATGTCTGTTGTTGTACTTTGCATTATGAATACTAGAAAGGTAATATCTTCATGGGGATATCTGGAAAAATGAAAGGACTAAACCTAGGTTGTATTACAAGAATATTAAAATGCTTTACTGATTTGGTTATTTTTATTTGCTGTAGAGTGGGAGTCATCTTGTATAAAATTTAGCTATATTCTTTTTCTCCTACAAACCAGTGAGAGCTTTGTTTTATGATATACTGGCTATTTGTTTTAATGGATAGCAATCCTGGGGAAATATCTGCAAAGTTACTTTGAGAAAGTCATGATTTTGTACTTGAGATGACGGTGGGAGAGCGATGCCTCTGTCAGACATACAGGGGTAGCTTGTCCCCTACTGTCACCCTAATTCTTGAAGGATTTCTGGCATCAGTAAACAAGAAATGGATTTTCATATTGACAGACTGTAGGTGACTGTGGGCATAATTACAAGTTTGACCATATGGAGAGTTTTTACTGTTTTAACATACTAAATACTTTTCCCCCAAATATTTAAATCATGGCTTTAAGCTTTTTATTTTTTTTCGTCAAAGAAATTATTTGAGGAAGAAAACAAACTTGCTTTCCTATTTAGTATCAGCAAGATTATCCATTCTGAAAGAAGTGTGGAAATTTGAACATACAGTATGAAATGAGGCCTAATTGAGCATCTTATTTTTAGTATTAATGAAAACACCCTTTTTTTCTAATTTGTCAGAAAAAACTTAATAAAATCTTAATTTACATCATTTCATATTACAAACATGATTCATTACTAATACTTTTGAGTTGAATGCCATGTTAATAGTATCCCAAAATGGACTGGATAATTGTAACTTTTAAAACAAAACTAAGAGTTTTTCTGAAAATGTGTATGAAATATATACTCTGTTTATTGGCTTTTGAGATTTTAAAGTCTCTTAAAGGGATGCACAGAGTTGCCTAAGCTAAAGGTTATCCTTGTACTGTTGCTCCAGTTTCACTCTTGCCCATTCACTCCTGTGGGACACTGAGCTCTTCCAGGTTCCTGTGTGTCTGTTTAACCCCAGCCGGCAGCTCAGCCCCACTCAGCCGCTCGCTCACCTTCCCCAGTGGGATGGGGGAGAGAATCTGAAGGATGAACATGAGAAAACTGGTGGGTTGAGATAAACAGTTTAATAGGTAAGGCAAAAGCTTCATGTGCAAGCAAAGTGAAGGAAGGAATTCATTCACCGCTTCCCGTGGGCAGGCAGGTGTTCAGCCATCCCTAGGATGGCAGGGCTTCAGCAGCTGTAACCGTTTCTTGGAAAGAAAAACAGCATCACTCCAAACATCCTCCCTTCCTCTTTCTTCCCCCAGTTTTATTGCTGAGCATGACAGCATATGGTGTAGGATATCTATCTCCCTGATCAGGTGGGGTTGGCTGTCCCAGGTGTGCCCCCCGAACTGCTTGTGCACTGTGCACCCTCAACCTCCTCACTAGTGGGGTGGGGAGCAGGAAAGGCCTTGAGTGTTCAAGCACTACTCAGCATTAGCTAAATCGTCCATGTTATCAACACTGTTTTATCATAAATCTAAAACACAGCACCATATGAGCCATCATGAAGAAAATTAACCCTATCCCAGCCAAAACCAGTACATTCCCTTAAAAGGTGCATCCACACTTAGCACAACTCTTGTGCTAAGGTAACAAGGTAAGAGAGAAGGTTTTTTAGATGTTTTACTAGACACTACAAGTACATATGTCATGAACGCTGTTACAGCTGAAAATAGTTTCCTAACCCTACAATAAACAATAAACAAACCCAGCAATAAAGAGTAAGTTCCAAACATTCATTTCTTCAGTTTAAGACTTCTTTGTTTATTTACCAAGGCAAAACCAGCCTTATAGTGGAATCTGTCATAGATCTGTGCTACTAGGAGGAGGCAAAGGGCGTGAGCTAATTGCAACCTACAACTACTTGAGAGGGGGGAGCTCCCGAGGACAGTGAAGGCAAACTCCTCAGCAGTGAAAGATGCTAAAACACTGGGCAATAGCCACAAGTTGCAGCCCTGGGAGGTTTAAATGAAGAACTAACATACGTATTTCGTTAGGTGGGAAGTTCAGAACTGGTGCAGACTAACAGAACTTGTGGAATCTCCAACCTATTCCATAAGGAAATGGCTGGACTGGGCTGGCAGTAGTCCTGCCCTGAGCAGGAGATTGGCCTGAATGACTTCCAAAAGCTGTCCTTTATTCAGCATTTCTAAGGTTGTACCTTATCTGTATGGGAAGGGTGTATTTGCAATCTTTCCAGATCCTCAGCCTATCTTGATGTTTTGTTTTCACTGGAGAAGAGCTTATGGTGAGTTGTGTTACTTGCTCTCCGGGAAGAGTTCAAGGAAAAGTGTATAGTGTCCTCCTTCTCTTCACTAACTCACCTTTAATCCATTTGAACAATTAGTTATGTTCATGTCAAACATTAATTTCGTTGTGGTAGATTTATAGTGACTTATTATGACACCATCACCACAATACATAACAAACCTATTATTTGTGTCTCTATCTTTCCTAGATTTTTTTCCCCTTAGGTGAGGGTGAGAAGAAACATGGATAGTAATTCAGATAAGGTCTTACCAAAATATAGCATGGCAGAATAAATAGACATGTTTAAACTATATTAGATCTACTGAATTTTATGCTTCCCAAAGTTCTTTTATTAAAGAAAGGATATGCTATGGTCTGTGTTTTACTGAGCTAGTTACAATTTCATTTTCTATTTATTTTTTATGTTCTTTTAATGGCTTTTCCTTCAGAACTTATTCTAAAGTCTTGGATATTCTTAATACACATCAGAGAGTTTCTAGTTGTTTGGTTTATCTATTCACTATTCTCTGGTCAAAAAGTCTGACTTCCACTTGCAGCATTCTATCAGAATTCTACTACTAGCAGCAACTGAGCTTGAGATTGGAGGTACCATATGATATTTTTTACTGGCATAGAGACTGTCTGGTTTCTTGACTTGAAGATACTGAGCTCTTTGAACTTTTCCTTCACCTCAGACATAGTCTCATACTCTATTTGTACCCAAGCAGTAGAGATTGTTTCCCTGCAAAGCCGTGAGCTTAATGTCAGTTGCACACCCTGGACATTCTGAATTGCATTTCCTTTGGATGACTTTCAACAGTACTCGCTGTGAAGCAAATAAGTCACTCTCTTAACTTCTTTGGAATATATCTAGTGACCGTTTTTATATAAAACTGCACCACATTTCCTCTTGTTCGTGCTTTTCTCCGAGTTAAGCACCTCACTGGTGTTCTGAGCCAGTGTTAATCATATATGAATGAAGCCTGAGTTCCCAGGAGTAATCATTTCAAAAGAGAGGGAAACACATGGTTTGTGGGAGGGCCTTCTGTTTGCCAGATTTCATCAGTTCAGGAGTCAGTGCTGAACTTTCCCCCAGTGTTTTGGAAGAGATGTTTTAAACTTCTTAATCCTTCCACGGTATTTGATTTGGTCTACTTGCAAATGCTGTTCTAGCAGTGTCTCCCTCAAGTGAGGTGAAATTGTGTTATGAGGTTTTATTCTAACAAAGAAATTTGGAATATCTCTGAACCTTGCATAAAGGGAAGTAGAAACATCTCTTTTCAGAGAAAATGCAAAATTCACCTGGCTATAGTTATAGCTTTTTATCAGAAGTTTATGGCTTTTTATCTGGTAGCTTGGAGAGTTTTTACTTATACCTAACTCTCCAAGGCATTTTCAGCCACAGCCCTGTTCCTGCTTAGCAGTTCTGATATCTGAGATGCTCAACCACGCTACTAGGAGTTCAATTCCTGGTCTCTCACTACTTCCAGCTCCCAAATGATATTCCAAGTTTGTTACAGCTGTTATTCTGAATAGGATGCTTCTTCACATTAAGATGGTTGCTCCTTCATCACGCAGATTAATTTCACATAAATCTAGCCATTTGGAAACTAACCTCTATGCCATTCCATGTCTTTAGTTAAGAGAAAAATAGGCAGCTCCAGAGAATGGACCATGCCATCTATTTGAGGTGCCTGACTTAATGAAAGGATGATTCATTCTCCAGAGCTGCCTATCAGTTTTCATCAAGTATAGGAGTAGCTTGGACACCTATCTTGGACCACATAACTGATTTCTGTAGCTGAACTTGGGTGAAATGAATTGTGGTGATTTAAAAGACTCATTTACATGTTCTGCCTATGCAGATTCTACAGCTTTCACTTGCCTTTCACTTAGTCCCTGTAGCTCAGTTCTCATTAGTGAATGAAGCCAACTGTTTTTTAGGTGGGATTAATTTGGGTGTAGGGTCAGCTTTAGTCTACATGTAAGTGGGCATCAATTTTTAAATAACTCTGTAAGCTAGGTAACTGATATTTGCACTTTCAATAGAGAATGAATTAAAATAAGGCTTATTGAAGTACTTGCATTCAACATCTGCACATGCTTTTGCTTAACAGGAAGGTGTGCAATGATATTACTGATGAAATATTTTCAAATTTTCAAATATTTTCACATTCTCTTATTAGTAATTTATTTTACAGGCTAATATTTCCTTCTTTAAAAATAGAGACTTACAATGTTTATCTTCTGGAACCAGCAGATAAATGGATGAACTAATAAAGCTCACATCTGTGAAACCCTGAGCAATGCTTACCAATCAGTGGTACTACACTAAAAATGGGAAAAAAAAAAAGGCAACCAAAAAACAGTGAGAGAGCCTTGCTGAAGGAGCTTGTATTATTTTTAGTGCTTTTGCATGGCATACCTTTAAGCATTTTCTCAGTCTGATCACCATATGGCTCCCAAACTCCTTATTTTTCTCTTTAAAAGTATTTTAAACTGAGCTATGCTATTACATCTGTATATGTCTCATTTAGGGTAACTTACACTTTTGGCTCACAACACTGAAAATATTTTCCAGCTCTCAAGGTCCAGTCTAACCTTCTTCCATTTTTAAAGCTCTAAATGAGGAGCTGCACTGCACATGTAACTGAGAGTACTGGAGCTGAACATCTTATAAGGAGAACTTCTTGCCAGATTATATGTACCTCATAGTTTAAGCAGGGCTGGCAGCAGCACAAGAGAAGCTGCTTTTTCAGAAAATCAACTCTTCAGGTTTTCAAAAAAAAAATCCATTCGTATTCGATGATTTCTTTTTAAGAGTGCTAAATTGGGAGGGAAGTGGAATTTTAGGAACCTCCTTTTTAATTTGTGTACTATAGGTGCAGTGAAATACATAAACTCAAACAGTGCTTTTCATGGACCTGCCCATTCACTTTGGGTTTGCCATAGAGGGGTTACTGATAGTGAGCAAACTCGGTTTAAATAATTTCCCTTTAATTTTGAACTTGATTTTGTCCTTTGTTTGAAAATTCCAATTTAGCTGTTATCTTCACTGGGCTATCTTTCAGATCAGTTAATCTGTGCTAGGAAAATTAATTTTGTGCCAGTACTGATAATCACATGGAGCATGAAGTGACTGTTCCACTTGGACAAGAGCCTTATTGTTACTTCCAGATGCTGTCTGGGTCAATCCTGTGGGCTTCAATTGCACCGAGTTTTTTTTCCTAGGGTCTGTCTAAAAAGGCTGGTGAAGTGAAGAACTGCTTCAGGCTGTCAGTCATCACTTGCCTTTTGCATTTGGTGGCATTTATTGGTGTTGACTTCTGGGTAAAAGGCATAAAGCCTTTCTGATCAAGGCTTTTCCCTGATTAGTTAGGAGAGCCTCTGTTTTATACGGATAATGTAATGGAAATGCCCTGTATTTATATTTACCTCTAACATCCTAATTTCATTTTGATATATATATTCAGAAAAACAAAGCCTTTTACTTTTAAATGGATAGAACTTTTCAGATATTAGTAATAAACTTCAAATCAGTAGCTGTTGCTGCAGGGTCAGAACTTAATATTGAGCTATAACGTAGAATTTTTAATATGCAATTTATAAATTATAAAAATACATTTGTTTAGTATATTCTTAATGATATGCAATTCTTCTTGCACAGAAGTCTGATCATGAGTTTTTGAAGTGAGATTAGCTGCAGCTAAATCTGTGTTTTTGAAACTCTCACACTAATTTGAAACTGTAGTGCAAACAAATGCTTACTAATATAATTACATAATAAACAATACATACAATTAAGGCTGGCAATTTGCAAAATTACTTTGCTTATGGATAGAATTTTATACTAATAAATGTAAGATATAAAATGAAGTGCACAAATACAGCACGTCAGTTTTGCTGTGGAGTGCTGATTACTGTTAAAGTTTCAGCTGGAGTGAATATTATATGATGACTGTTTTAATTTTTCTCTATTAGCAATAAATGCAACTTGCATATAAAAAGTATAAATTGATCTCCCATTTTTTGTCTTAATGGCTTGTGCTATATTTCCATCTTTGATGGAGAGGGAAAGGGAAACAAGTTTATTTGCAGTCAGTAAAATTGTTAATTAGAGAAATCTCAGCCCTGTTATTCATTTGTACATTTTTCAGCTTTATGTTCCTAAAAGACTTAAAAATTGAAGAAGTAATAAACATGATATTCATGTTTAATCTAAACAAATATAGAACAGTACCTACTTTAACTACACAATGTTCTTTTACCTCAATGTCTTGCACTGTGTTTGTGTAATGCATGAAAACAGTCATGACTAATTCAGGAAATGTTCCCCTCCTCTGCATTTCTGTCCTGTGAGTGTTCCAGGTGAGTCCCAACATACAGGGGCATTTCTCAAATTCATGTTCGTTTATTGATAACATTGTAAAGCAAAATGATGATCAGTGGGTGCACGGACAGTTCTGAGCATAAAGTGCAACAATTATGAACACAGATACATTTTATGTACCATAGTTTGTAATGTGGCCTATTTTAATGTAGGAACAACTATTTATCAATTTTCAACAGTAGTTTAATACAATTTTAGCAGCAGATTCAAGTAAGGTACACTGCACTTAACATTAAGTTGAAAAGCAAACTTTTTCCATCATTTTTCCTTTTTTTTTTTTTTTTTAAAGCTGTGAACTCACAGAATGCATGTGTTACTTCTGAATGGAAAAGAAGGCACATTTTAAGAGGATAGTTATAAAGCAACATATTTTGTATGTTCTTTTCATGAGCAAGTATCATTCCTGGCTTATTCACTTACTAACACAATGTCAACTTTTTACAACCTTTTTTTTTTTTTCTTTTTCACCCAAGGGAGCTACTATTAAAAGGGATGAACAAACTGGTGCAATTGTGGTGGCCAGGATAATGCGTGGAGGAGCTGCAGATAGAAGTGGTAAGGTGTTGCTGCTCATCTGAACAAGATGAGATAAAATGGCATATTTGGTAGAAATTAAATACATCAATTAAATACTATCAGAAACAGAAGTATTTCGGCTCTGGACACTTTTGCAAAATGATATTTCAATACTGGTATTCATGCTGATTTTTTCCCCAGTTCAGTTGTAATGAGGTATCTTTGAGTTAGCAGATACAGTGGGATTTTTAAGATATATCATGGTTTGTTCCAGTTGAAGATGTCCACTTAGAACTCATAGAATATGCTGAGTTGGAAGGGACCCATCAGGGTCATCGAGTCCAACTCTTGTCACTGTGCCAGACACCCCAAGAATCACACTGTGATGGCATATGCCAAGGTTACAACCTGCTGATGGAAAAACTCAGGGTGCTGGCATTATTTTATATTAGAACATCCACTTGGAGTTTCAGCTGGTAGTTCTCAAAATAACAGCACATCCTTGATTCCATTGTTTGGTTTGGGATGATCGGTGTCTGCAAGAAGTCCTGAACTATACACTTAAGTGCCTCTTTCCCTGAAGAGAATCTAGGACAGCTGTGTTTTACACTTAAATGGGGTAGTGGAGTAAATCTAGATAGATAGATAGATACATAGATAGATAGATACATAGATAGATAGATAGATAGATAGATAGATAGATAGATAGATAGATAGATAAATTAGCAAGCATTTGTGCCACAATTTAGCACTCACAGCTAAGTGATCTTTGCAGTACTTGCAGCTGTGTAGCAGTAAGAAAGTAGAGTGAGAAGAAAAAGAATTGGCACAGACATTTTTGAAACTTCTGCATAAAAGTCCAGAAAAGTTGTAGAAAAATGGTACTAATTTTTAGGAGAAAGACAGGGAGGTGAGTAAACCAACCATCTCCAACTTACCTGGGAGGAGAGTAGCTGTTGTTATATTTACCATATATTCCTCCTTTTAAGTTAGAGATTAAAGTGTATGAACAAGGGAGAAGCAAACTGAATGTTAATGGCAGGTTTTATATAATACATAGCTACAGTTTCACAACTCCTCTTTTTCTTTTGTAGGTCTTATTCATGTTGGTGATGAACTGAGGGAAGTCAATGGTATTCCTGTAGATGATAAAAAACCTGAAGAAATAATACACATTCTGGTAAATACCAAACATTTTAAAATTAATTTAGGAGAGTGAAGAAAAAGTAATTAGACTTATGATTTCTACTTTATTTCTTAGGTAAAAAAGCATATTCTAATATAATGTCTTTTTTTCCAGCACCATCATTTACAAACCTTCTCCTGAAGAGTGATTTCCTACTCATTACATATATATGCAATTGTGAAGAGTTAAATACAGTAATATGGCTATAAATATGTTGCAGAATGTTGCAGACTTCAGTGTATAATCTACAGTTTTTAAGGCCCACCATGATCTGTTGAATTCAAACTCCGTGTGACAGTTAATTCCTAATACATATACTAGATAGACTATATAACTGGTTTATTGAGATTTTATTTGGCATTTATTTGCATTATATAGCTATATATTATTCTGTTTGCGCTCCTCTGAACTCCACAGTCTCTAAAGTGGGGCTCATTACTGCCTTAGGAAACACTACTGCAAATTAAGTAATTTAGACTTTTTCATAAATATTTAATATTTTTACATAAAGAAACTAATGAGGGTCATGGCAACTCTTTTATTCGTGCTGTAGGCATTTCTGCATACATAAATAGCTTACTTTCCTGCCAAATGGAGTAAGTGTCTCACAGTTTCAGTTCAGTAAGCAAGATGATTCATTTCAAGTGTTAGCCTGCTGATATTCATACTTATTATATGGTTTCGTGTTCGCTACACGACCATATTTTCCTGCAAAAATTAATATTTAAAAATGTCTAGAAACACAATACCTCGAGAAAAGGTGTGAACAATTTCCCCATTTACCTCTTTGAGGTACAGTAAAAAACATCAAAAGCTAGTTAGAGCTTGTTTCAAAAGTAACAAAATTATTGATTCCAGTCCTACGGCGGGTGGAATCAGAACTTGGCCGCTGCTTGTCCAACAGTGAGCTCTGGGAGCGCAGACATGCCGGCAGGAGTTACGTCTCGCTTGGTAGTGGACAGGCCTGTTTCCATTTTGCTTCAGTCGTTGGCTGTCTGTTGCACTCGGCGAGTTTTATGAAACTTGTCGGCTGCATGCAATAGTAGCAGAGGCTCCAACTGATTAGCACTTCCTTCAATAGCAAAGTGTCACTGAGGCAGTGGGAACATATTGTGGTTAATAAGTAAAATGCAGCCAGACACACTTTAAGTGGGATACAGGAAAGATGAATGGATGAGGTGGTTGATGATGGCTAACTTGTTTTAAGATTTATAGTGGAGGGCTTTTTTTCCATTTAGTACACGTAATATATTCAAATATGTTTTTCTTTTCTAGTTTCTTAAAGTTGCCAAGCGAATAAATCCCCCCCAATAGCTCTCTATGATAAATATGGCACAAGCCTGTTTGAATTTTTCTGTCTTTTTTTATTTTGAAAAATGAAATGTTAGTTCAGTTTTTCCAGGGATGTCCAAACTATGCCAGGAGTCCAGCACTTGCTTCTAATATGCATACATTTCAGCTGTAGCATTTTCCCCTGCCTTCAGTGCAGAACTGGGACCTCTGAACCATGCAGGCCTCAGTTTTTAACAGTCCATCTCTGCCCACCAATGAAGCAAATAAAACCAAGCATTTCAAGTGCTTTTGTGAGGCAAAGTTTGGTTTAGTGAAGTTGTCAAACTCTGTGGATCATGCCTGGGAGAGGATTGATTCGTTATATTTGAGTATTTTTAAATTCACTTGAATTTCTTTATCTTTTAAGTTTTCTTTTAAATTCTCAGTGCATTTTCTTTTCAAATGTTCACCAGGCTCAGTCTCAAGGAGCAATTACATTTAAAATTATACCCAGTGTGAAGGAAGAAATGCCAATGAAGGAAGGCAAGGTAAGCAAAACTATTTCAGTAACTGTTAGGCTGAGGATATGTATTGTTTGCTTGGATGACAGAAGCAAGAATGGGATTTATGCCTCTGGACTCAATTTTTGTAGTGTGACAATGTGTAGCACTGTACAATTCATTAGGCAAAAGCTGAGTTTATGAGTGGGTGTAACATGGTTCTTAAGCCCAAGCTCTACAGCTGTGAAGTTGACATAGGTAATCCTCCATCTTCTGCAAGGACCTGGCTTGCTCCCAAGTACTTCTTTTCTTCCATCATCCACTAGGCAGAAGACACTGGACAGCATCTTGATTCCAAAGTACCTTCTCTTGTGTTCCTCACATGGGCACACTTTGCACCTGCAAAGTCCTGCTTGCCTTAGAGCCTTTACTCCATTGAGGCGGTTGCAGAAGCAATGAATTGAATGTTCTCCGTATGAACTTCTAATGTTAGACATCCATAAGGCTGTTTTACAGCAGTAAATGTTTACGTGGTTTTAGTTTAATGGTTTTGAACAGTAGAAACAGAAAAGGGAGATATCTTTGGATTCCATTTAATATTTTGATTCTAAAGATAAAACATGGTTTGTTTCAGATGTTTATCAGAGCCCTATTTGACTATGATCCTAATGAGGATAAAGCAATTCCTTGTAAAGAAGCTGGACTTGCTTTCAGAAAAGGAGATATCCTTCAGATCATGAGCCAGGATGATGCAACCTGGTGGCAGGCCAAACATGAAGGTGATGCCAATCCCAGAGCAGGCTTGATCCCTTCAAAGCATTTCCAGGAGAGGTGAGCTACTGAGAATCATAATTTCATTATTTTTTTTGAGAAGGGACTGATTTGCTAGGTTGTTAGCTTAGCATAGCTGGCATGTGTAATGCTCATAGATTACATGGGTATGATAAACGTGCATTTGCAGCAAGACAACTGAACTTGGAAACATGCTGAAATACTTTGGATTTCCTTATTTCTCTGGCTAGAGTTAATAATGACAAAAACTGATAGGATAACACCGATCCAGATTGAAAGAAAAACCATATGGAAAATAGCACATCAGTATCTGTATTCAAACTGATGTGCTATGCAGGAATAAGAACTGCAGCAGGTTTTGGAGAGCTTACAAAAATTTGGAGCTGAAGATTTAATTTTCTTAGATTGTGAATAGATTGCATGGTTTTAAGTTAATTTCATATAAAATCTTCTGGATATTTTGCAGTAGTCTTATGATGTTAAGTGTTTATAAATCCCAAACTTACAGTGAAAACTGAGGAATTTGTGTCTTTCCCCCACCACCTCCCATTTTATAGGAGATTTGCACTAAGAAGACCAGAAGTGCAGATTCAGCCACTGAAAATTTCCAACAGAAAATCATGTAAGTCTGTGAACCTGGAATAGATGTAATACTCCAGATATCTAACCCTAAAAAGTATCAGTTTGTTTCAGCCCTGTGACTAAAGGATACATTTCTCCTGGGCACAATAGCGTCTTGGTCACATTGTATCAGTAGGAAAATAAATACAAATGCTGAAATTAAAATCTTTAAAAGCAGCTAACAACTTTTCCCCAGCCCTCTGACTTGGTTTTGAAGCTCTGAGCCCAATTAATATTTTGATATATAGTATTTCAAAGGTTGAAGAGTGTTCCTTTCCTGTTGAAATAGTACATAATTGGCTCAACAGTTTATATGTTTTGGACTGCATCAATATAAAGACATTTATACTGAGAGTAAGATAAAAGATCTGATAGTCTCTCCTTCTCTCCCCCATGTAGTTGCTGATTTTTTGTGTCTGTGAAGCAGCAGAATTTTTAAAAGTCAGGACATTCAGTTCATTGATATGCATTCACAGAATCAGTTCTTACTGATTTTTAAACAAATTAATTCTTAATAATCTATGCTTTTAGATACAGTAGTTGCACAATATAAGAAAAATAAGCTCTAAGAAAGTGCATACATTAAAACAAATATTTTCTTTTGACTGGAATTTACATCAACATCTGTTTTAAGTATTATTGCATATTTTACTTGACCTGTTATTTCTTTCAGTTGTACAGACTCATAACACAGTGAGCAATGTAAGAAACTATCACGCTTCAGTAGGATCTAAATCTTAAATACAAACATTGAAACAAAAAGTACGGATACTAAGGCAAACAGTGGATGCTGGCACACTAAGTGCAAAACTAAATACTTTTAACTTTTAAAACTCCTCAACAAGGTTTCTGTTGCGATTTTCCTAACTTCTTGCTATGGCTGTTGTGTTCTGAAGCTTGACAATTACTGTTATTTTTCCAATAATCTGCATTTTCTCTCTTTTATTCCATTTCACTGTTTGATTTTGTGCCCTAATGCTACTGTTAACTCCAAAGGCCTTGATTAGCTTTGTAATTACAGTAACAGACTTTATAGTTGCACTATAGCTTTTCTAATATACATAGACCTTAGAAACAAAGAGGAGCTCCTCCAGCTTGTAGTAAATCTGTTGTTTTTCTAGGTTCTAGGTCAAGTTGCTCTGCCCCAATTTTGGAAAAGTGTCTGATCCCAGGGTATAGCTATTTCTCTCTGCCCACTGTTCTTGAATCTGGATAATATTCTCAACAAGAGCCTTCAATTAAGGTGGCACTGGTGCTTTTGAAGAGGTAAATCAGCTGCTGCAGCAACACTGCATGAATTCTTTTGTAATGGACTGCATCTTTCTAGTGACCTTCAAGTGAAAGGTTTTACAAGATGCATCTCACCCTTCCAAATAGGCAGCCTGAACTTGATTGGGAACTGCCAAAATTACAACCCAAAGAAGACCCACAGTACGATGTCTACTGTTGTCTCTGCTGATTCCACTGACTTTGCCTTAACAGGCTTAAGTGGGGGAGAAGAGTTTGTCTCTTCCTCCCCTTTCCTTTAAAACAGGACAGAACATTAGGGTCAAGCAGTATGCCTATTATTGCTCTCTTTTGGAATTTCTTTGAACAAAGCAAGTTCCAGCTAAATGCCATGTAGAAATCAGTGGTGCCTCTTGAAGGAGGAAAGACTGCAGAGTAATGTAGGTTTGTCATTCTTCTTCTTCCCATTTCTTAAGACAGTCTACTGCTACATCTGCCGGATTTCCATGGGAAGAGAGGAAGTGCTGTTCTGAGTAGAGGTTAATCCCTTCGTTCAAAGACTAAACATGGTTTTAGTGCTGGGAGGGAATTCAGATTCTTAATAGAGAATGCATTTTAAAGATCAGAATCCAGCTCTAGAAAAGATTTTGTGACTTGGATGTTGCTCGAGTTGCTCTGAGGAAAACCTTCCACTTGCTTGGATTTTCAGGAAGATTGCACGTAAGCCGGGAAACTCCGCGCCTTTGTGCTCTTTCTAAAGTTGGTCAGCTTTCGATGTTACCAAGCGCAGCAGTGAAGCTGTGAGATGTGGAGGCCGTGTCTGTACTTGCAGTCACCTTGCCAAAACTGGGAGATGCTGCAAAATTGTGCATTGCTCAGCTGAACAAACAGCATTCTGCCAGTATTGCAAACATGTAAGGAAGGTAACATTGGAAAGGCCTGCTGGGTCAGATGGGTTTTTTTAGCCCTTTTCTGTAACGTGCCATATGGCCCAATGATTATTTCCCTGTATGCAAAGGTGGGAAATTGGTGATGCTTGATTTCATCAGATTCTTTTTTAGTCCTGTACTGCAGGCCTTCAGCTTGTATAGGGTTCTCCAGGGCTTGGAAGGGCAATTGGGTAAGGAAACATGTCTGTAGATCATCCTGAACCAGCTGTGTGTTGAGAGGCTGCTTGCTATTGCAGTTGATCCCATCCAATCAAGTGACCTGAATTTCCTTAGTAATTTGAAAGGAAAGGGCAATTCACCAGCTGATGTTTTACGGCTTCCAAAAACAACAAAAACTTGTTGACTTCAACAGAACTGCTAATAGAAGTCCCTTTCCTGACAGGACTGAGAGTTGCACTAGGAAGCTTTCTTGAGACATGATATTTAGCAGTGGATGTTGGCCTGCTCTGCTTAGTCAACTCATTACACAGTTCCCGTGTTTTGTAACGAGGAGGAAACCTGGGCACATACCTTTATTTTTAATAGGGAGAATCAAGATAAAATATTCTATTTTCTTGGATACCCAAAAAATGTGAATCAGCTCTGGTTTCTTAGGTGGGCTTCCAGGGTAGTAGTGTCTTTATACTTGAAAATTAATCTAAAAATTAGTCAAAATCATATAACATATGAGAAGTGTCCTACAACTTCTTTTTATCCTCCCTTCTTAAGCCAGTTCTGGAACTAGAAAGGACTGTTGCATTTGTCTAGAGAAAGACCTCTCTGAAACATAGTCAACAACTGTATTTAAAGTAACATTAACATCTATCAGGATTTGCTTTGATAATTAAATATGTTTCAAAACCTGTAAGATTGGATTACTTTTGGGAAGCCTTCTTTTTGTTTCCTATTTTGAATTTTTTACTCTTTTCAGCATAGCAGTGCATGTTGTGTAGAGTTGCTAATCATACACATATTTCTGTATCATAAATTTGGAAGCAAAATAAAGGTGGACTTTTTTGGTGGTGCTCATATGCATACACTTACTGAGGAAGGAGAGAATACTTTCCATAGAACTTTTACAGCAAGAGTTATTTGCACAGAAATGTAACCTAGTTCTAAGTTATTAAAAGGATGAGTTTATAATGGAAATGCTAAATCTTATTTTCACTTTCATAGCCAGGTCAGCTGTGTCTATCTGTAAATACACATATATCTCCCAGCATTTAGCCCTTTTCTGGAAAGATAAAACAGAATCATTGTCACATTGTACCCATTAAAGTGAAAAACAGTTAACATGTGTACACTGAAGGAGGGGGCAGAACAGTGTACACTCCATATTGAAAGGTAAGTGAAATCACACTTTTTCATTTGCAAATGGGGAAGTTGCACAGTTTGATGGTATCTGGGAGTAAGGAAGGAAACTGCACTGACAAGAGATGGTTTTACATTGAGAGGAAGATGCAGAAAAAGTAGGAATAAGAAAAAACAAAGGAAAAAGGGATGAATTGTATTTGATAAGTTTTAAAAGCATGAGATAAGTGGCAGTTGGATGTTCTGACCTGCTGCTAAGATTCATATGTTAATTCCCAGGCTCAGGGTTAATGCACAAATGATGGAGGGATAACAAACCTCTGAAGCATTTTCAGCATTCTTTTCCAATACTTAACAGCAATGACTTTTCAGCAAAAAGCAGCACTGTGCATTAAAACTGTGAGGAAAATTATGCTGGGGAAAAAGTTATAAGAACAAGCAAGTGTAAAAGAGAAAATGGGAAAATGCAATGAAAGTAAAGGAACGGAGATGCATGGGATTGTGTGAGTAGGACTGACCCTCGAGGTGCTGAGATGGTGGACGTGCAGTACACCTGAGCAGGTGTGAGGGAGCTGTGGGACAGAAGGAGGTATGGTCGGTGTGTCTGCCTGCATGCAATCAGCTTCTGCGCATCTGAGCTTGTGAGCCACTGCTGAATGCCAGCTCTGCAGAAACCTGCTCACCTGGTAATCCTCAATAATACTTAACAGCATTCCTGCATTTAGCAGGTCACCTTAGCTTGGATGACACAACTTTGTAGCCAGAGTTGTCTCTGTGGGTTCTCCTGTCACTGCATGATGGCTAAGTTGGAGCGACAGGAGACTCAGTACAGGGAAAAATTCATTTGTTTAATAGCTCCCAGTTTGTTAACTTGAATACAAAGACTACTCATGCTCTGACTGTAACAGTCATTGCCAACAGGCTTGGTTATTCCTGCATGTGTAGCTTACTTTAATTTGTAGACAAAAGTGATCATCTGGATTTTTGAGAAAAAAAAATTCCTTTGAATAACAACCAAATAACGTACTATTCTGCAGTTGTCATAAACTACAATAACTGGCCAAGACATTATATTCCTTCAGCATAATTTTGCTTTCACAGCGGTTACTGTGTTTATTCTTCTGTTATGTATGTGTTGTCTCTGGTATGAAAATTACTGGTAACTTTATATTTTATACTAGTGTAGCCTGTAACTTCTTTTAACTTGTGCAGTGCATACATATGTGTATATGTATATCCTTACTCTGTGTATATAGTTTAATATAAATATGCATTTGTATGTAGCATATACGACAGAGCTGTTCCGAGATGTCTTTTCCATGAAAATACGTTTGTTTTATATATTTAAGGCTAAATGTAAATACTTACTGTGGCAAAGCCGTCATCATATAGTTTTTCTAAGGCTTAAAACCCATTTTACTTTCAATTTTGATTTACCATATGTGATTGGCATTGTATGAGCAAGAGGAAAGACTTAACTGCAGCCAAATGGTGTTCATTCAAACAAGATGTAACCCAGTTTATCCATAGTTGAGTGTCTTGTGAATTGAAGATTGTGTTCTGCCAACAAAAGAATTTAAACAGGCTAAAAGAATAAATGCTTTGTACCACTCGTATTTGAAGACCAAACATTTAGGATAAATGTATAGTAGGACTCTTTTGCTTGTTGTAGTTGCTGCACAATCTTAACTCTGCCTTTCTTCTCAGTATTTTTATCTGTTCACATTTGAAACTTGATTGCCCACCTGCAGGTAGTTACGAGTGAAAACAAAAAAATAAACCAGACCTGAAGAGTTAAATTAGCACATTAACTTTTTTGTTCAGAAAGTCTCCTGTCCTTACAAATATTGACTTCCTGCTATGACAGAGAAATTGAGGATGCCTGAAGCTGGATGACATTTGAGTCAAGGTCACATGAGACAGAAGTGGAAATGGATCTCATAAACTCTTGCTCTGTCCTTCACTGCGAGACTATCCTTCTTCATTTTCAAAATTGTCTTCATAGAGATACTGTTATCTGATGGTTTTATGAGAGGATTAAATTAGATCATCTTAAATTTCCTATAGCATGAACATACATGTATTGTTCAATCTACAAATCTCTTTAAGATAAAAACCTGCAAAACAGTATAAATGTTGACTGCTATGTGGGGCTGTTCATCACTAAAGAATCATGAGTGTTTATTCACTGTAATGCAGATCATTCTACATCACAGTCTTTTGCTTACTAAAGTGAAGTATAATTTAAGGGATAATGTAACGTTTTTGATAAGAAACTAGAATAGAGCTGCTGGATCTAATTTTAGACTTAGAAACATTTAAGTAAAATTCCTTGATGGAAATTTTGTTGAAAGAAAGTCAACAAAAGCTAAAACTCTTAATCTGGTGCTGGACTGTTCCAAGGAGTTGAGAATGTTCCTGGAAATGGCCCTGGTTTTGAGCTTCATAAGTAGTATAATTTAGGTGAGGCCCCCAAAACCAAATCTTGATTATATTTCAGTTAAAATACATACCAAAACAAAAAATTGTGTGTGATACTGGTTTTCATTGTTATAGTTTAGCATATTGGCTATGCTGAAACCTTTCTAAAATGAATAAAAACACCTACTTCCTAAGCTTCCATTGCACTTGTGTTTCCTATTTCTTTTTTCCCATTTATGTCTTGTTACAGCTTTGTTGTTGTTTCATAAACCTGTTCCATGACTATTTTCTTTGGAGCTTCCTCTCCCTTCTTACCACAATACATTTAATTGACTGTATTTCTTCTTTTCTCAGTGTTTTATTTGTTCCATGTTGCCTTATGTTTTGAGTTTTTTTCACTTTGTCATTGCTTTTGTTTTCCTACTTCCCATCAGATTTCCTCCTCTTTGGTCTTTGACCTCTTTTAGTCTCATATTTGTCTCTTCTAGACCTCTATTTCCTTTCTCACCCCCCCTTCAATTAAGTTAAACTGTATTGGTCCAAATTTTTCACGTTTCTAAACTTTGGAACTTGGGGCACACACTTGCTGCATGTGTAAAACTGCTTCAGGTGCACAGAGCTGTATTAGTTCGTGGTGAATCACAATGCAAAGTTTCCTGGCAAATCATCTCTGACTTTACTAGGGACACACAGTAGCCCTGGTAAAGTTCCTTGTAAAAAGTTCAAGCTGGGAGATACATGCTGATGACTGTTCATAGCTGCATTAAGCTATGAGAACCCACTGCTTTCCAACATCTTTTCATTACAGACTGTTATTGTCAACCTTGAGAGTAGCCCAAGAAAGCCAAGAGCACTATTAAGAAGGAAGATTTTTAACAAAATACAAAAAGTTCAGAACTCCTTCACTTTATCTCAACATTAAACCTCAGCTTGTAGACATTTTGACTTCTGCTCTCTGCGGTCAGCTGGCTCCCTTTGGAATCCTAACATTCCCTTATGGATAAGAGCATTCCCTTTCCCAGCAGGGGCCAGCTCAGGAGCCTGAGTTCCCTTCAGCTGTTCTGAGCCCTGCTGCTGTAACTCCACCATCCACCACACCTGCAGGACTCCTCTGAGTCTGCAGTGGGCAGGGTTGAGTGAGTGTATACCTGTACAGCCCTCTGTACACGTGTATATCTGTACATATGGATCTAGTTTTCTTCTGGTCCAGTTTTTTGTGTTCAATTCAGGAGACTTTTAAAATCTGTTTATGTGAACTGGTTTTGAGTATTAGCGACTTGTTTTCAGGAGATAAGTTACAATCTATTGAAAGTCATGGAAATGGAAATACAGAAAAACTTGAACATATCAGGATACATAAGAGGTCTCTCAACACAGAGAGGGAGAAGGGAGTAGTACTAGAAAGCCAGCCTGCCACCCTAGATCCAGATTTAGGGCATTTGTCAAGAACGGGGAGCTTTTAAGTCAAGAGAGGAAAATGAATCCAACACTTTCATTCTCAAGTCACAAAGCTGTTGTCACTCTTTTAATGCACTAGATGTGGTCAACCAAGCAGTGTTCACCTCAGAGGACTTCCCAGCCTACTTAAATCATATGGTCACCTTGAGCGTAAAAATAAACTTTAAATAAGATTCAGCAAAGTCTTCCAAAATACTATTTTACAGTGTAACTCCTCAAGAAAAAAGGTACCAAGAAATGACTCTACAAAACAGTGGGTTTTTTTGCCATGACTGAAGAGACTTTTTTATCATTTCATGACATGAAATGAGAAGACCTCTTCCATATCATCATTCTGAGGAAAGACAAGCGTTATGGAAAGTCTTTGAAATATTTACATTTGAGGCATATTTATCCAGATTCTAAAGGAAATTTGAATGACATGTAGATTGTAAAATCTCTGTATAAATCTAGACCTTAGTATGTACTGTATTTGTGAACAAAAAATTCATTATATTTATCTTGCTTTTCTGTAAAACCCCAAATATGTACTACTACATCTACTCTCAATATCAACAGATAAGTAAGCAGAAAGACTTAAGTAGATCTATTATATTAGGATATTGTCAGAGAAAAAAATTACAAGAGTATGTAAATTCTTTCAGCATGTTTCCAGCTACAATTGTAGATTTTCAAAATAAAATTAAAAAAAAAAAGCCAAAACCAAAACACCTCTCCAAAATCCATCTCCGAGGGCAGTACCAGCTGTCACTGTAAGTGCAGAAAAATACTGATGTCACGTTCATGGTAGTGATTCTTAGAAATTCTAGACTGAGACTGATTAATCAGAATTAACAAACTTTGCATTTAATACCAAGAGATCTACCATGACAACTGGGTAAGGTCATTGCTTCCAAATGAATAGTGGAAGAATCTCATATAGGAAATTTAAAGTCCACATAGTATTTCAATGCCTTTTTAGGTTCTTTTCTAACTGAGTGTAGTTAAACATGTAAGTTAAACTCAGTACTGGTATGTTGGTATATGCCTCAATATAATAGGTGCTGTCAAGAGGATTTGAGAGTAGCTTACATAGCTGAATTTTTTCCTATTTATGAAGTATTAAACAATAATACTTTGTTTTTTTGGCTGTTCTAAGATGAGGAAGCGGTTGAGTGTGGTAGGTGCATTTTTCTTCTTCGATTTAACTTTTCTTTCTTAAGTTATATTTTCACTCCATTTAATGATTTCCTTTCCTATTTTTCCTTTGTGCTTCTCAGAGGAAATTGAAGGTACATGTACAAAAGTTTCCCTGCATAGCCCAATAATTTTATTTAGAGAACATGTGTTTAGAATTAAATTGAATATAGTCCAGTGTTTCTAAGAGATGTTATACATATAATGCTTTTATATTGCCACCAAGTACATTGAATCATCTTTTTAAGTAGATAAAAATATCAGAATATTCCTGGTTGCTTCATGTAATAATCAGTAATTTGAACTATTGTTTTAAACTGCTTTCTCTCTCTTGAACTTCTGCAAGATATGCATAGAAAAGTAGTATGATTAAATAATATTAGCAACACTTGGGTGGGCTGGGATGAAAAGAGATGGTTCTGATTTAAATACATGACCATTGAGAGGTCTTGCATTTCTAATTAATTCTGACAAACTGTTTCTCTGAGATGGTAGAAAGCTCGTCTATGTGGTATCATCGTTACTGTCTTCCCTAGGAGTGTAGCTGGTTACTGTTGTGCTTGCAGCATATGTTAAAGTAATAGCAGCTGATCTCTCGTGGTTTTTTTTTTACTTAAGAGGCTTTTGTTTATAAAGGCATTAGAAATTGTAGCTCATATTTTTGATCAAAGGGCCTCTGGCATGTAAAAATATACATTATAGCTATTTTATATCAAATGAGAGGATGTGTTTTTGATCAAAAACCTTTCTGTCTAATCCAGTGAGCCAAAACTTAAAGCTAAAGTCTGATAATGTATAATTTACAAAAAAGCTTGATTTACATCAGATCGTTTTGCTTTCTTTCAAGTGGCATATTTTCTATTAACTGATAAAATGTGAATAATACAGTGTTAGAATCCTTTTTAGAATGTTTGTTGTCATCACAACTTTTGCTTGAGAAGGTAAAAAGATCAGTGTGCATGCTGCAAAATCCAAGAATATTTCCAGCTGAAATATAAAACAATAAATATTGTTTTATGTTTTTAAGAAAATGGCTTATTGAAGGCTTTTTAATGCTATGCTTTGTACAGTTGTCATTTTTAAAGTAATTTCTTCTGTATTTTTTGCTGGGCTTCTAACTATTCTGCTTTATTTCTTGGCTCTTATTCTGTATGCTTTTACCCTTCGTCCAGAAGATGCTGAATGTGCTGGTCACAACAGTGGATCCTATCTAGGTGAGCAGTTGGTTACAAAAGACAATTTTGTTCCTTTCTTTCAGCTTCCTTTCCCTGGAACTACTGTGTCCACTTTGCTTTTGGGGGTAATCTGCATACAAATGTCCTTACTCTGCATGAAAAATGCATGAATATTAAGGTTTTAAACATGGCTCATTGGATTTGACATAAAGGGTTTATGTAGTGTATGCCTTTATCTGGTTAAACATAGGATACTAAAATACTGGTTTGATTTTAAAGTCAAAATAAATATTTAAATTCGGGGAAAATGTTTACTCTTAAAGTACCTCAAGCAAGCAATGTGTTTAATAAAACAAAAAGGTTACTGTATCATGAAAAGTTTGAGTTATTCTTTAAAGACTCTTTCAAGGTTTTATTCAAGTTTTGCTTACACATTTTTTCTTTGTACATGTATATCTAACCATTTTGGGAGGATTCAGTGAGACTACAGAGCAATTTGCAGGCATCAGTTCATTTTCCACATTACAAAATATAATGTCATAATAACTCAATAGCTTAAATTTAGTTTTAAAACTGAGCTCTATGTATCATTGCGGGGAGCAGGGAAGAGGAAGGGAACAAGTCCATTGGCTTCAGCTTCAAGATTCCAAATTTCAAACAACAGTAACATTTAAAAAGGTGAATGTTCCATGATATGTTTCAGCTTTTTAATTTGTGCCATTTTAAAAGCTATGTAAAAATATTTTAGTTGAAACTGTCCAGAATTCCTGCCAGCTGAAGGCTGGCTGGAGCAGATTTTGTGGCAACCAGCCCTTTTCCCAAGACTTTCATCCTCCTACTACAAGAGGAGTGGGAAGAAACTTGTCAAAGTACTTTAGTACATCCAAGCCACTGGGCTCACTGAGACAGCCTAGACCAGAAGTGTAAATTAGAGATGGTTTTCATATTGCACTTCAGTGGTTTTAAATGTGGTATATAAAAAACATCAGGCACATACAAACCATATCATTGAAAGAACTTTAACCTTTCCACAAACCCTGCGTGGTATAATTTCATCACGTGTTTGTGGAACTCGTGGTTATCTGATCAGGCTGAAAATAAACTTCTTACCTTTGTTAATTAATCAACTAAATTAATGTTGAATTGTAATTGTATTGAGATATTGAGTATGTTTGGAAAATGATACTTTGAATGTGATTGCAAATGAATTGCATTTTCCTTATCAAATCATTTCTTTGAAACAAGAAAGCCATTTCCTGTCTTTTCTTCCTGTATGCAAATACAGATTTCATGAATTCTTAGGATGAGACCATACATGAGTTTACAATCAGATCTTAGTGGGCTGCTGCTTTATTTGAGAATGAAGGTATCAAAACAGAATCCATCTTTTCATGGTGCTCTAGCCTTTTTCAGTGAAACATTTTGGTCTACTGTTACCAAAAAGACCTAGTCATCTAGGAAGGAGGTGTCTTGAGGAAGAAGCTACTATTGTCCTACGTGCAAACAACAAAAAATCAAGATGGGGTGTAGTTCACTTAGGCAAAACTTTACAGAAAGTATTGGAGAATTGCTGTACAGTTCCGGCAGTGATTCCTCTCTTGAGAGCTTTCATATCATGATGTGCTGCCATCAGTCCAGGGATGGTACCTTCGGCCTTCTCATGCTGAGTATGTGCTGTTGGAAGTGAGATGTCGGAGAGTTAGAAGACATGAAAACTAATGTTATGACCAGTTTTGGGGTAAGGACACAAATATATTCACTGGTTGTGAAAAAGTAGTTATTTAGTTTAGAAATCAGAGGTTCCTTGGAGCTCTTCACTAAGAATTGTTGATTAAAAATTATTGTATCTTAAGATCAGGCAGGTAGGCTTTTGACAGTTGATGTTACCATTCTTTTCCATATGGTAACAGGACACAGTGATTTGTAATTCAAACTGTCTCATGCACTCCATTGTCGTCTTATTTCACAAATCATTAGGAGCCCAATCCTATCCAGACATATTTAGAGTTGCTTTTCTCTTAATTTTTCAGTTGTATTTTCTTAAAGAACAAACTGCTGTGGAATAACTTTCTGGGCTGGACAAATTCCACTGCTGGAAGTGCAATAATATGAAAAAACTTGCTGACCAGCTGCAGAGAGGACATAGAACTCTTACTTATGTGCTGTGCAAGGTTTAAAACTTGGATAGTCTATAAGGTAAAGGCGTCCTAGGCAAAGACACTTTGCAAACTTTCTGTTAGGTAACAGGAACCAATACCATATCTAACTGCTGCAGTCCATCTTCCTGCTTAGGAAGGCCTCTTTCTTTTCCACTAATCTGAGAATATATTCCTTCAATCCCAAGGGTAGTGGAGGCCTTCAAAGATATATTTTTCCTCTGCCTGTTGCTTTTTGGGAGAGTGGAAAAACAAATACAATTCTTGAAAACAACTTATTGGGAATGTCCACCTGAATGTTTCTGAACGTGTATGCTCTTGAAACATGATAGGCACTTACAGCACTCCTGGATTACTAAGAAACTAACAATTTCTAGGCAAATCTCATCATTATTGCAACATAAAGCCTTGATTAAACATACTACACTGAAAACAAAACCTTAAACAGTGTCGCTGAAGGGCTTGAATCAGAACCACAAGTTCAGGGTGTTTTAGTGACATCTGAGAAACTGTCTATTTGTTGTAACCAGTTACAAGAGCAAGGTAGATTGAATCACTGATGAGGGAGTTGACCTTGGATGGTTAGTGTGAGGTAAGCTAAGTATGGTAAATCATTCATATCTCAAAATTCTAAAATCAGTAGCTTCCTAAAAGCCAGAATAACTGAGTCATGTTTCATGCTGCTCTTGATAGTATGTAATCAAATCAAGTGAGCTGCAATAATTCTAGTATCAATTATTGAATTTTCAGTTGATCTTGTGGCTCGTTAGGGGTTCAGGGTTCTGTATATAGATATAGATAGGTAGATATATAGATATAGAGATTATAGAGATAGAGATATATAGATATAGATATAGAGATTATAGAGATAGAGATAGAGATGAGATAGAGATAGAGGAGAGAGAGAGAGAGAGATGAGAGAGAGAGAGAGAGAGAGAGAGATGAGATATAGAGAGAGAGATGGATGGCTCTGGCATTTCAGTCTGTGAACCAGGTTATTCTGTGAAGATAGGACCTTCTCAGCAAGCATGTGTGCTTTAGGCACATACGAGGTGGTCATGAAGAGTAAAAGAGACAATGTTCAGAAAGCAAAATGTCTTTACCATTTGGAGTCCAGATCTGTTATGTCCGAGGTTATGCTGCTTTGAATTTGAACCCTCTCCTCTAAAGGGACTAGGATAAATTTAATGATTTTTCACCAAATTCTAATATTTAAGTCACAGTATAGTATCGTATGTTTCTGCTGTAATTTCCTGAGGAATTGCTGGGGAGAATGTTAGGAGTTTGTCTTTGCCAAGCTTAAATTCTAGTTACATTACTTGAACCTTTATGAACATACAGTAAATATAGATGAATATCATCTGTTTACTATTCTCAATTTCGCCTTAAAACTCCAGACATAATCTAAATTTTTATTAACCCTGTCTAAATGTGCAAGCTGGGAATCA
Source organism: Pipra filicauda (assembly GCF_003945595.2). Taxonomy (NCBI): domain Eukaryota; kingdom Metazoa; phylum Chordata; class Aves; order Passeriformes; family Pipridae; genus Pipra; species Pipra filicauda. Next base: position 4,344,007 of record NW_024104310.1, read on the forward strand.
GTCCAGAAGCAAACAGAGTAAGAAGTCTGCTCTGTGTTTGTGCAGTTCCTGTGTAACAATAGAAATACTCAGTATACGAGCCAGTATAAAAAAATCCCAATATTTGGGGGGAAAAAAAATCCAGAAATATCTAGTAAAAATACTGTGTTCATACAAACCTAGATAATGACCATAGTACCAAACTTACATTTGTAAGTAATATGAATACAAAAGGTGCTCATAAATGCATTTACAATTAAATAGCATTTGTTTGCTCTAAATTATGTAAGATTAAATTCAGTGAAGAATAGATGTAATTTCAACATGTACTGAAGCACTTTAATGAATGAAAATTAACAAAAGCATGTGTGCTTTATAGCATTCTGGAACTTTACTTGTGAATTTATGAACCATAGGTGAATTTATATTATGGTATTTCCTGTTAGTGTAATTTCTCTGACATTGAGAAATTACCTTTCTACTTTGATGAATATATTTGGATTTAAATTTGCACAACATAGTTGCAATCTACTTCTTCAGAATTATGTAATTAAATATAAATAACCACTGTGTTTTACATCAGCATTGTTTTAAAATACTGTAAGGGAAACAGGTTCACACATTGCCTGTTTTCAGTTTGGTTTTCCATGTGAGGCCCAAGTGGATTTCTCCATGTAAGTGTAAGGATGTTGTTTTAAGATGACCAAATGTATGCTGTTAGTGGTTAAAAGAATAATCACACTTTTCTGCTAGAGTTTTTTTATTTCATTCTTAGAGATCTACATGGTTTCTCTTGGATTGTTGTTGGGCCTTAATGAAGTTTATTAGTAATGATTTTTGATTTTTATTTTATGTTGAGAAGTGTTACAAGTTTTGAAGAGTAGTTTGAGAACATTTGTTCTTAATATTTTCCTTCCAGAGGCTGCTCTTATTTCACCAAATCTGTTACATTCCAGCAGTAGTTTAGGGCTTTGCATGTTCAGTAAGGTTCTAGTCATGTAGCTGTAACCAGTGAGCTGGTGTGAGCTTCTCCATTTTCAGAATACTCTGTCGCTTTAGTGACAGAATTTTCCCCTTTTATTTTATAGTCTGCATACTTGGCAGCTAAGGTTAATCTCTGCTGATATCCATATTCCTCAGACAGTGTAGCCTGCAGCTCCTTCCATATTTGTCAATGCTTATATTATCAAATGTTCTGGGCAAGAAATGCTTTTTCCTTTTGTTCTCTATAGAAATTTACTTTTAAGATAAATCATTTTATAGAAATATTATTTTTTCTATTGCATATCAGTATTGGTTTTGGTTTCCTGTAGTAATTTTCACTATATTTTTAATGATGCTCTGTTGTTCATTTAAATATATGAAGTTTATTTTTCATCTTTTCTGAACTGTAAAATATGCAAACATTATCAGAATATTTTTTGCCTTTTCATAAATGCTTTTATTCTTGCAAATACAATATTGTTTCAGTTCAACTTAATATTTTTGTGCCATCATAGTTGCCCAGCATAGAATGCAATTATAAATGCACACATTCAGTAGAAAATATTTATTAACAGTTCTTTACAGAATAGCTTCTGAAGGTCACAGTAAAGTTAAACCACATATGAGAGGACATATAATGGCAGCTGTGAGAGAGGAAGAATCATGTTTCCAGGAATGGTGCAGCGGTATCATAAAAGTGTTGGATGTATTTGAAACTGTCTCACCCTTTCTCTCCAAATTGTACATTTTCCTTGTTTTTGAATGCTCCTTAAAAGCAAGCTTTCTTGGGTTTCTGTATGGGGCTGATTAGATGGGCTTTGAGGAACAGTTAAAAACAACTTTCAAATTGGCAATAGTCATAAAGTGGTGAAACAATCAGTTTCACAATCACAGGTTTTTAATAGTCAATAGTTTTACAGAGCATCTTCAGCAGCACACTACAGAGAAGTCATCCATACTGGACATCTACTTTGTTATCTCTGTCTCACGTTTGTTCTTTTTAATTAATATAATAGCTCTTCTGTAATGTCTAAGTCCTAGTTGAACTTGTTGTTGAACCTTCTTAATATACGGGACAATATTACTATTTTCATTAGAACAATAAGTTCAGTCACTGAAATATCAAATGTTTTATTCAAGGAAGCCCATGTTATCCACGGGAATGATGTCACCTGAGTCTTTGTGATGCTTTCTCTGCAGCCTGTAAAAGTGACAAGGGAAAGATCAGCCTGAAGACAGCACTGAAAGATTTTCTCCTTTCTGAAGGAACGAAAGGAATGAAAATTCTTAAATAACTGACCACCTGGCTGTTTGGTGATGAAATCTGAATAAATTGGATGGAGAAAAGAGGAACAAGTTACAAATGGCCTTACTAAAACCTAACAGCGGGGATTTAATTGATATGAAAATTTTGCAGAAAAAATATTTTTGCTAAAGATTGCAAAGTTCAACATGTAAGCAGAGGTTGAGAAGCTGTTGGTAATGGCATTTGAGAAAGCTGCTCAGGGGCACAGAACTCTTGGTATTTGTAAGGCCGACACATTGATTTATCTTCATTTGATCTTACTTTTTACCTTTTCCAGATATGCGGAGTCTGGGTTTTGTGACAAAGCTCTTTATTTTGTTAGCCATTTAGCAGTCAGTGGTGAGGAGTTATTCTGTATTTTTCTCCTTTTTTTTTTTTGTTTCTCCATAAAGTGATTATACAGAAAAAAAAAAAGGCGGGGGGGGGGGGGGGGAACCACAACAAAAAACCCAGAATAATTTTTTTTTTTTTTTTTAATCTGGAGCATTTTAGATGAGGCCTCGGGAAACTTATAACTCACTTCATGTGTCTGTATTGCTAAAGTTACTTTTAATCTTTCTTTATATAACTGTCTATGAAGTTAGGTATAGTAATGAGCAAGAGAACATCCTTGTGTTATGATGGACTTCACTCTAGGGCAGGCAAGATCTCCCAGGCCCTATTATGGGTGTGTAAACTCTCCAACAGGGCATTTCTAAATCTGACTACAGTTACTTCAGTGTTTGTGTTCTTTGAATAATAACATAACTCAGTTTATTTCATTACATTTTTATATCTCATATTTTGATCCCTTTTCTATGCCAGCCCATCTCCTACTTAGTCTAGACCATACCGTACCTCTTAAAAATGCCATCAGCCCTTTCCGTGGACGGAATTTTCATCAGTTTGCATTTTACTTATATATATTGTTATATTTTGAATATGAATGGATTGACATCATGGTATTCTCAAAGAAATTTTTCTTCACTTTTTGTGTGTATGCATGTGTTGAAGATTCCGTAGGTATAGGGGCTCACATCAGTTAAATAACTTGGTTAACATCCTCTGTAATCCAGGTTCTATGACAATTTATGCTGAGTGGAACTGTGTGAGAAATGATAAGCCTGTGACTAAGCCTTGTAGCATTTCTCTTCAGATCTGGTTCTAAATATTTGCAAAATTGAGTCTTTAACTTGCCAAATACTACCTTTGAAGAAGAAATCATAATATGATTACTTCTCAAACACCTAAACATAAGTGTTATTACAAGTTTGTGAAAACATGTTGCTGAAAATCTGGGGTCACCAAACACGTGTTTACTATGAAATGTTCTGGGAAACAAAACAAACTTTCTCACTATTTAAAGTATAGTTTGTGTTTTAATCCATTCCTGCCAGGTAGGGAAATCAGCTCTGCAGTCCTTTACAGTCGTTCCTCTAGTTCCTTCTGGAACAAAAATGGTGCCATAGAGATACTAGTAAAATGTAATGTAATGCAATGTAAAGGATTTATTTGAAAAATCTAAGCTAATCATTAACAGAGAGTAAGTTAGTTTTTAACATATAGTGTAAAAGATGGTGATGCCTTGTAAATGCAGATTTAATAGCAATATTAACTTTTAATTTCATAATATGAGTACTGTATTGTCTAAGATGTTCCTAGTGTTTTGGAATTTGACTAAGAGTGTTAGGGTTTACTTATAAACATATTTAGGAAATGTTTTGTGCACTTTTTTATATACTATCAGCATGGAACTAAGGACAGCAGAATTGTTCAAGGAGTTAATTCTCATTAACCCTTTCAACCACCAGATGTGCTTCTACTATATATTTTATTTGATGTCTGTGTGCCATAGTGACTTAATAGACTTGCATTATGTGTAGTATGAATCTAGATTGCTTGAATTTTCTTGTGTATATATACTATTTTACAAGATACTCAAATAATCTAAATTATCTAAATACGTTTACAAGTTATTGCAATTATATTTTACAGTTATACTTTTATTGGTAATTTTAATTTTACAGTTTAAATAGGTACCCTATATAGTTTAAAAACATGGGAAATGTTATTCTAATAACCTGGCATATTAAACATATAATATATTTTTTATTCCATGCTCCAGTCCTTGAATGTTTGGAAGAGACTGTTTTCAAATGTTTTGAGAAGACTTATTTTCTTACTTCGAAAAAACCTTGTTCTTGTTGCAGCTGGTTTTAGAAGAAGCTTTCGTCTTAGCAGAAAAGATAAAAAAACAAACAAGTCTATGTATGAGTGCAAGAAGAGTGATCAGTACGATACAGCAGATATCCCAACCTATGAAGAAGTTGCAAAATACAGACGACAACCTAATGACAAATACAGACTTGTCGTTTTGGTTGGTAAGTTGTTTTCTTTATTTTTGACCTGGTAAAACAGAGGGCTGACAACTGGCGCAATACTTACCACAGGGTCATTTACATGGGAAGGGATCTCAGGAGGTCGCCTGGTCCAACCTCCCACTCAACAGGATTAACACTAAATTCGGAGCAATTAGTTGGTGGCAACAACTTTGGGAACCTGCCTTCCCATCATGTCTTCTCTTGTCTTCCCACCTCACACCTCAGTAAAGAGGTGGCCTCCATCTTTTCAGAGGGTATTAGAAGGGTGCTGGTGGGTCCCCGTAAGACATCTCTTTTCCAAGCTAGACAAGCCCAATTCCCTCAACCTCTCTTTCACGTTATGTGCTTCAGCTCCTGACCATCTTGGAGGCCCTCTGATTTCTTTGATCCAGTTTATCAACAAGGTTGTAGTGCAGGGCTCACTGTGGACAGAGTATTCCTCATGGGATCTAACAAGTGCTGAGTAAAGGGGAAGAATCATTTCCCTCTATCTGCAGACTTGGCTCTTGCTGATACAGCCCAGTCTCCTGTTGGCCTTCATTGCCACCAGTGAGCTTGCTGCACACCTGGACCCCCAAGTCATTGTCATCCAGCCAGTCAGTCCCCAGCCTGTACTGCAGGACTGTGTATTTGTCCTCATTAAATCTCACAAAGTTCTGCCAGCCCACGCCTGTAGCATATCAAGGTACATCTGAATGGAAGCCCTGCCCTGGAGCAAGAAATTTGCATCACCCATCCTGGTATCGGAAACTTTCTAAGGGCCCATTCTGACCTTGGTACAGATATGAAACAGAGTATGTCCCAGGGTAGACACCCAAGGAACCCCTCTTGTAATGAGTAGTAGAGTACACACCAATAACCCCTTCCATTTGAACATGATCCACTTTTTCACTTGTCTAGTAGTCCACCTTTCTAGACAGGATGTCCCAACATGCACATAAGGATGCTTTAGGAGATTGTGCTACACCAAAGGGAGATGACATTAAAATACAGTTACCATGGTTACTAGTCTGAATGCACCAGTCAAGCTGTACTAAAACCCAAAAGAATTAGGTTGGTGTTATGCTCTTAGAGATCAATCAATGTATCTATGGGGAAAAAAAGAACAAGATAAATACCTGAGGTATTGTTATTCTGACAATAAAAATGGAAAGAAACATAACCACTTATTGTGTTAGAATAAGTAAATAGACCAGTAGTAAGAAAGGTGGATGCAAGGTAGACCTCTCTAGGCCAAGAAGGAATGTAAGCATCACTGCACGAGACTCAACACGTCATCCTTAGTCAGCTTTCCATTCTTCTGTAATCTGTCACTGCCATATCTTCCTCACAGCATTTATTATCTAATCAGAATGCATTGCTTCAGCCTCCTAAAAAGAGAGAAATTACATTATCTTAAGATTTTCAAAGGTAACAGTCAGAGTACCAGTGAGTAATGTCTCATTGTTAATTGTTTCTTTGGGCAGTAGTACACAGGCTGATGCTTCATTAGTAAAGTTTCCTCCATTCTGAAAGCATCAGAGAAGAGAAATATGACCCTCTATTCGAGACTGCTAGGAACTGTTGAGTTCCTATGTTTTTGTATTGTTCATATCCAAGGGAACATTAAATTTAGTTTTTAATAAACAATTTTGTCACTCTCCAGCACTAAAAATCAGCCACCTACTAGTGTGATCACTGTGAGATTGTGGGCTATATACAACAAGTAATAACATAGTTGAGTTGATTTTACAGTTACATCAACAGAGTGTAGTGCAAAAGTGTGATAAGTAGACTTCTTATAACAAATTGCATATGTCTGATCTAAGGAATGCTTAGAGATTCCGTTTGATTTTTGTTGTAATAAATCAAATGAAGAAAGTGTGCTTTTTCAGTAACAAAAGCAATTCAGAAATTTATTGCAGACTTCAGTAATTCTAATGTTTTTCTCTGGGTATTAAGAGCAGCTTTAGTCTGGCCAATACCATAAAAATGTCTTGGGCAAAATGTGGAAAAACTAGCAGAGCTAAGCAATACAGGTATAGTAAAAGCGAACCTATTTAAAAAGCTTTCTGTGTGCCAGTAGCAGCATTCAATATAATCCATCAAATATAATTTGGATAGTAGTACCAGGAAACAAAGGGACAGATAATTAATTTATAGCTGTAATTGGTGGGGGCACTAAATGTCTGTTGTGTTATGCTAGGTCTGAATGTATAATTTATTGTTTAAAAGGGGGTTTTTAGATTTTGGTTTACCCTTTTTTAAGGGGAGTGCTTTTGACAACTTTGAAACAAAAATTTTGCTTCATTTTGAATTTGTCTAGTCTAATTTGAAGAACATGAATTGCACACACAGTAATTTTTAGTGCCCTGTAGTGTGATATATGCTATACTCAGGTTCAGCTCAATGTACTAGTTTGTCAAGATTTTACCTTGTCTGTTAATGTAAGTTCATGAATAAAGCCCTGCATATCCTTGGGGCTAAAATAATACCATCTGAAGCAGTAATGATACGGACACTTCTGCTGTGCTTTTAGTTGTTATGAATGTGATGAGTCTGCTAAAATCAAAATTATTCAATATTATGCCACCTATTGTCTTCTTGCAGAGTGGCTTGCAGAGTCATAACTGATCTACAGCAGTAGTGCAGGAGAATGGCCTACCACGGCCATGCTGCTTGCAGTGAACTAACTGGACAGTTGAGAAAGAGACCTAGAATTGCTGTCTGCATTCAGCCTTCCTGGCCAAAGGTCAGCAAGGCTCGTGAATGAATAGCTAGGATGTAAGCTAGTGCCTAGCCTTGCCCACGAGAATGCCGGTATGAACTCACTGATCCTACTTCAGAGAACAGCAGATCTTGAAGTACACTCCCACTGCTAGTTAGAATGCACTGAAGCAAAATAAGGAGGTTCTCCTTTCCTACCACATATCTCATTGAGCTGCAGTTGGACAAGCATGCACAGTCACTGCATTATAGTGTACTAGGATTGAGCCACAGAACCTCTCTCAAGGCATATTTCCTGCAGGGTCCTTATGATCCCAGCAGTGATATTGTCACCTCACTCCCAAAATCTTCTCTGAAAGACCACTTTCTTTTTCTTTTCTCTCAAACAGACTTCTAGGAGCTCATTATGTATCTATGGGTGAAGATCAAACAGCTTTTTCAGTTTTCTTCAGACGTGTCTGAGTGGTACAAAATCTAGTGCAAGTTTTAATGATTGGTGGTTTAATTCTGAAAATGTCCCTCAATAAAGTGAGATGGGCACTACAGTCCACTTGCAGGATTCGACCATTACTTAGCTTGCATGACTCAACATGCAACAGCAAACAATATAAGCCTTCCTTTAAAAAAGTAAACAAAGTATCTCTGAATCTGTCACCAAAGCTGTAAATATTGCTGCCTGGGGTGATTTATAGTAAACCAAAACTACACTACAGTCATGGATTCCACATGCCTGACATTTGACTATAAGAATCTGGATTGTCCTTTTCAATCCTGCCACTTCATTCTCTTTTTGAGTTCAAATTGTGTTCAGATTCATAACTATGAGAAACTGGCATCTTTCTCTGCTACATCAAAATGAAAAGAATACTCAGAAGAGAACTCTCACTTGGGAGATGTAAAAATCCGCATAACGGATGTCTTTGCTAAGCAGGAATCAGCCTCCAGTATTATGAGAAATCTGTGAAGACAGCACTGAAAAAGAAGAATCTACACCTTTCAGTAGTTCAATTTAAAGGTGATTTTTAAATGGTAATTTGGAGATAGAGCAGTAGTGAGCTTGTGGTCTGGAAACTGATTTAAGTTTCCAAAGCATCCGTTGCAGGAAGTGAAGCCTGGATTCTTTATAATAAATAGAGCTAAAAGCATATTGTTGATTTGACAGAACGTCAGCTGATGAAGTAATATTTGTGTAGATTTGATGGAAAAGATTTTTTGCTTGAAAGCAATACAGTAATATTTTTTTAAATTGAATTCCACTTGTTTTGTTCTACTTTGCTAGGATATATTAAGAGTTTTAATTACTTTTCCTATAAAAATCCATATTTGCCTTAAATAACTGAACTACTTAATAAGGGAATTTTTTAATAAATAATAACAAAAGTAATGCTATTATCTGCATAACACATTGATGTCCTCTGCAGACATGCACCAGTAGAGGCTGCTGTACACCGTATTAAGTAAATATTTATACATACCAATAGATTAATTTACAGGAAGGTCAGAAATGGAATTTGAAATGTAGTTGTGCATTTAACTGATGAAAACACATAGAAATTTTAAATGCAGAAACCCTAAGACTTTACAGAGAGACAATAGTCTGGGGGTAGCTGCACAGTAGCAAGCACTAGCTTTTCATCATTATATGTTTCTAATTTCAGACAGGGTTTGATGCCATTTTTACAAATAGGCCATTTTTACAAATAGGCATCTGAAGGTACTGAAGCATCAGTCTGTTTTCGGACTCTGACTATTAATTAGCCAATACAACACTACTTCATTGATATGTTTATTAGGGTTTGTATTTCCAGTGTCTAAAATGTCTTTGTGAAGAACCACTCCATGCATAAATGTGTCACTTTTACTAGGTGCACAAGAATTTTCTTTAAAACCACATGTAATATCCTTGCATTACTTGGGATGTGGTTCCAGTGACTCTCCTCTGTGTTCTGCTGTTGACCTGGCTCTGTAGAAACAGAGCTAGCTGCTGCACTGTCAGAAACATAAAAGCATGCAGAGCTGAGCTCCCTTCACACAGAGCACCGTGGCCCTGCCACAAAAGGGGACAGGCAGGCTGGAGCCCTACATGAAGGGCCCCTGGAGGCCCACACCAAGTGCCTGTGGAGCCTTTGAGACCTCACAAACATCGGTCACCACTGGCAAAGAGCTACTAGTTAGGGACAACATGAAAGCCAAAAGGAAGGTCTGCTCAGTAGCTTCTAGTACAGCACTATTCAAGAGGAGGTGGAGGAGACAGGTCAAAAAATTTCCATGCAGTCTTTGTTTTGTCCTGCCATCCTCTTTCCAGGAGTGGTCTCTCTTTGGCAGTTGCGTGAAGAAGGAAACATTTGCTTTGGAACAGTTCAGACAGCAGGCAGGAGACAAGCACAGTTTAAAAGAAAATCAACAACAAAGAAAGAAACCCAAACATCCCAAATGGGTTGTGACCTGGCAAATGCTCTCCTTCCTTCCTCTGCCTCTGCAATGCCACCTTCATACAATCAAAAGGTGGATGGTGACAGCTACAGCCAGCCAGGAGTCAGGCGGTGTTTCTGCCTGCAGCAGAGGCTGGAAGGAGCAGTGCTTCCAGGGCATGAGGAGAAGTTGGAAGCAATTGTCCCCAGGGGCATCTGGTGCAGGTAGGCAAGGGATGCAGCAGCTGGGGGGAGTGAGGCCATGCTGACACACAGATTGCAAAGGCTTTGGGGGCACTTTGCACACGCCAGCTGGGGTCCTCTAGTCTGCAAGTTGGGAATATTCTGGCAAAACGAACAGCCAAACCAGTTCTTGTTCTGGAAAGCTGCAGGTTAGGATGCAGGGGTCTGTAGTAGGGCTGAGGATGGAGATGGGTCCATACTGAGGGTAGTTTCTGTAGAAAAGAAAGTTAGCTTTGCTGGAAACTTGTTTTTTCACTGATTTTTCTTCATTAATAAAGTCAGAGCAGAGTAACTGCCAACTACATCCCCTGAAATTTGTCAGCGCTGTATATTATAGGAGAGGCTAAAAAACCATGGGCATTTCCAAATGGCTGATTAAAAGGCAGTATATGTCATAGCTATATGCTATGTAGTCTTACCTTGGAGAGTACTGAAGACAAGAGAGAACTGTCTGTTGGGAAACAGGACGATTATTTTTCTTCCAGGTCCTGTAGGGGTTGGACTGAATGAACTTAAACGGAAATTGCTGATCAGTGACACCCAGCACTACGGGGTAACAGTGCCACGTAAGTAAAAATGCACTTCTATTCTCCTAATGATATACTTGCATTACTAGCCTTTATTATTGCATTACCTTTAAGGCACTTTCAAATTTGGGTCCCTAAATGCATGCTTGGCATTCAAATTACTTTTCTAATTTTTAAAAGTGCTGCTGCAGTTCTGTATTAAATAGCATTAATTACACTGATCAGATATTTTGGCTCAGAGGCATAGCAGTACACTTTCAGTACAAGTTTAATGTGATTGATGTCAGTAAGGTTTAGTAAATGAAACTCAGCTGAAGAACACCCTGGATTTGGCTGTAAAGCAGTGAAATACACTCTGTTACCAGTGCTTGCATTCAGCAAAATGGCCTTTCTCCATTAGGCTGAAAAACGAAGACTGATGATAAACAGTTTAATCTATGAATAAATTAATTAAATCCCTTTGATTAGCTTTAGTAAAGTCGATTTGGTGATTCTTTTTCCTCTTTCCCCCTATCTGACCACATAGTGTGATTTTTATAAAATTGAATAACATTGTGCTGTGTTAACTTTACAATACTTTATTGGGTTTTCTTTAATATGGAGAACTCAGCAGTTCTGGACTTCCATTTCTTGGTTTACTTCCTACTTGTACCTCCTATAGGGATCCTTCAAAAATATGAGTCCAAATTTGTAGATACTGTCACAGGTTTTTTGCAAGTGCAGGTATGCCGTAAAGTATATATATGAATGAATTTGCAAGGTAGAAAAACAAATGCATTTGGTTTGGCAAGTCATTTCATTTGCACATATTTGCTTCAGCTGGGTATTGAAGACAACAACAGCAAAAAAACCCAGATGTTCCCAAAATATTTAACACATTGAAGCATATGCAATCATTTGCCCAAAAATATTTCTCTAAAAATTGCCAGTATTCATCAAGCTGCCTTCTCTCTTTTCTCTTCCAAATTTGTGGTTATGATTTAAAGCAAACACGTAAAGAAATCCCTCTCCCTGAAATTCAGTAAGTTAGGACTTGGAGGGAGAACTGGGGTTCCTGCCTTGGAAGTGTTCCTCATTGTGTCAGCCTGAGAAGAGTGTGCTATCAAATGGCATTTAAGACTGTGTTGCTGCAAGCAGGTTGTGTATGTTCATATGTGATGGACAATACAAATGCTGTAACATACGGCTTGTATTAAATAGGACTTCTGAATGAGTTCATTAATCATAAGTGGCAACCCCCACAAGTGAGTTTCATTTATAGGCAAACCCCTTATACCTAGTACTTGGGGGAAAGTCAGAAGTGCAAATAGTACAAGGCTACTGAAAGAAAACAGGATACAATTTTGATCACCAGAAAAAGAAAAGCACTAAAACATAAAGTTCACACCCCGGGTTTTTATTATTATGCTTCACATAGCAGAGCTGCAAGTGTTGTTAATGAACATAACATTTTATAAATCAGGTTGGTGAGCTTTGTTTCCCTTTATGGTCTCATATGCTAATAAGTTTAACAAGAGGCAAGGCTGGGGTAATTGTTATGGACTGCTGCTCCTTTTATTATTCAGCTGTCCTCATTTTATTGGATTTTTCCAATAGTTAATAAAAAATGATAACCTGATACTTGTCCAGTAGTTTTTTTCCTGCTTTTCCTGCACACTTTTAAAACACAATCCTGTCATGTTCTTGTGTGCCAACTACCAGCTCCAGGGCAGCCTTACATCCTTCAGAAGTGAAGGAAGTGCTACACTTAGTATTGCACAAAGAGTTTGTGCTTTTCAGTGTTTTCTGAACTGGTTTGCATTATATTGTTTTGTGCATATTTTCCTTTTTTTTTTTCATCTAATGAAACTGCAGACACTACTCGTCCAAGGAGAAGCCAAGAAAGTGATGGTGTCGAATACATTTTCATTTCCAAGCACTTGTTTGAGACAGACGTACAGAATAACAAGTATGTTGAAGAGATTTTTAACTAGAACTGCAGTTAAAACAATGGCTTTATTATAGAATGGGGCTGGTTGTTATTTTAGATAATAAAGTGGATATAAGTTGCAGTGATTTGAAGATGTGTTAAAATTACATTTTGTTATATAAGCAGCTGGCAAAAAACACAGAGCAAAAAAAAAGCAGCAAACACAACTGTTTCTAAGCTTCCAAGTAGTTTCAGTACCTCATCTCCTCAAGACACTGAAATTGTAGGTTCTTAGGATCAGGGAGCACTCTTTTAATAGAGCATCTTCTGTGATAGCAATAAAGCATTGCAGCTCTAGGATGAAGGGCCATGGAAGTGCTGCAGACATGCCTGAGTCAATGTTTGCATAGTTCTGCTCTCTTTCAGGCCAGGCACTTCCTCTGCTTTTGAATTTAGAGATCTACAGTGAAGCCCCTGCCTGTACACCTTCTAGGAAGCAAACTAAAATTAAGACAACGGTAGCATCGTGCTCTCCAGCAGCCTGTAAAATGCTGCAGCTTGAAATTCTGCCCTAGTGTTTCAGAGGGCAAAAGTGTATTAGACACAAGGCTGTGGGTTTTATTGAAACTTCAAACTGTGCTTTGCTTCTCTGGCAAATAGCGCCTGTACTTTTATAGCAAATAACCAGCCGCCTTGGTTCCATTAGCACCGTCGTCACTCCTCCTCCTCTTCTGAGACAGAGAATTTGGATATTCTGTAGTGTGCAATGAAATTTCAGTAGTTTCTATTGTTTAGCTTATCCACTGTTTTATTGCATTGCATTAGTTCAGAAAAAGAGGTGATGGAAAACATTAGTGGGCTGTTGGACTACAGTACTTTTTTCTCTTTAGCTGTAATACAAGCAGGTGTTACTGATTTGAAAGCGGTAAAGTAGAAGATTTCTTAAAATTGACATGCTGAAGTACTTGACAGCATTTCCTTTATAAAACATGGTAAAACCCTCATGTAAAGTACAATATTTTTGCTCCCGAATTAAATCTTATAAACCAAACTGGTAAGCTTTTTTCTGCACAAAATGGAAATGATTCCAGTTGTTTTCATCTTCTGCCACAGGTTTATCGAGTATGGCGAGTATAAGAACAACTACTATGGTACAAGTTTAGACTCTGTTCGATCAGTTCTAGCTAAAAACAAAGTTTGTTTGTTGGATGTGCAGCCTCATGTAAGTAAGCATGTCATCAGTACTCTTGCACTCCCCCACATTGCATATTGGGATTCCAGGAAAAAAATTATTTCTAAAAAGGTGTATTTTATCCCACACGGAATGACTGTTGAGTGGGCTTACTGGGTACCTTTATCACAGCAAGGTTCTCTGAAAGGAGAGGAAGGAAACCTAAATACAAATTGGCCATTATACAGCTAGTAAATAAGTGAATTGAAAGCCTGCAGCATAATACCAAAGATTTAATTACAGAATGCTCCTATATTTCCATTCATCTCTCTGTTAGTTTGGGCTAAAGGTTCTCTCTGATACTTTAATTTTGGAACAGCTTTGAGGTATCACCCAGTCCAGCAATTTTCTCTCACATGTTTCACCAGACTGTTCATGACAAGGGTTTCCATGCAGGGTGGACATGAGTCAAGGAATGCACTAAATATGATGTTGGCTGGATAATTGTTAAGAACATTCCTCTCTAAACCCTTTTTTTTTGCACTGATCTTGTCTTTTAACCCCACTGAACAGCTCCACTGGGAATTTTTTTGCTCCTAAAAACCACAGTTCTTCCAGGAGCTGAACTAGTTTGTTTAAACCCAACCAGAGCATTTCTTCTCCAAGGGTGTCCAGTGTATGACCTGTGCACAGTTTCTGGGGCAATTTCAGATGCAGGGCTGTGCCTGAGGAGCAGGGCAGGGCTGCACTGGCAGAGGAATGGCCAGGGAAGCCATACCCTGTGTCAGGGGAGGAGGGGAGCTGGGCAGAGGCTCCTGCTCTGTGAGACCATTGCTTGTCCCACCCAGCCCAGTTTTCCAGCAAAGCACGAAATTCTCTTGGGGACCCAAGCTTGTGAACCATTCTGGCACCCCACTCTCCAACATAGGATTTTCCTGTGGACCCTGGCAGTGTGGAGAGGACAGAAAGCTTTTGGCTGTCCATACACTGCCCTGAGCTGCTGGCCATCCCTACTCTAACCTGTGCTGCAATCCAAATCATAGACGTGTTTCTAACTCCACACATAACATCACTCGGCTTGCGCAGAAAGAGTGAACAGCAGGGGGTTGTGCGGTGGGCACAAAGTATTGAAAAGAAAAATCATGGACCTTTTGTGACCAAGTGTCACAGACACCTTTTTCTGCTATTTTTCATGGGTACACAAAGTGTTATTCCTGCTAAAATCCATTGAACTTTTGAACTTCTTGTCTTCTCCTGAATACCTTGTGTTCCCCTCCATCCTCGTGCTGCCAATGGCACTGGTGTGCACAGCCCAGCCTTTCCTGGAATGATGGGGTTTACCAGCAGCCATGTGGAAATCAAGGGTAATGATCACCCTTGGAGAAGTGGTTTTCTTACCATTCACATGAAAATTCTCCTTATGTGAATCAGTGCTGGTCAGCAGAGCAGGATGGCACTAAATGAAAAATACCTGCCTAGAAGTGGTTTATGGGTTTATTTTAGTTAGTGGAGAGTTTCTGTTATTACAGTAAGTTCCTCTGTGCAAAATAAACTAATTAATTAAAATCTTCCCTCTTCCCAGACAGTGAAACACTTACGGACATATGAGTTTAAACCATTCGTTATATTTATAAAGCCTCCATCGCTTGACCGTTTGAGAGAGACCAGAAAAAATGCCAAGATTATTTCAAGTAAAGATGATAAGGGAACTGCAAAACCCTTTACAGTAAGTATAATTAGACATGGCAAAACATGAGAACCTGTTAAGAGTTTTGTTGTAGTGGTTTACCTTGAAAATAAAGGTGATCACTGGATCTCATTGACAGCACTTGTCAGGGCTTACATGTAGCATCTTGCTGTTTCCCAGCTCTCTCATGTCACACGTTTACTGTGGTGTTCTCATTGTTTGATATGCTCGTGGGTATTTACATTTTCCATAGTCCTCTGATTGTATGTCATTGAAGAATCCCCACAGTGCAAGTATACTTTTCTGAGAGATAATGCTGTGGATTTCCTTTAAAACATTTGCATCTGGGCTTAGATGTTTCTATTCAAATACAAGAATTTCCTTGTTTTATCAACTGTATTACAGGGTCTAAATTTAGAAGCAAATTCAAATATAAAGAACCAATTAAAAAAGTCAAAGCTACTTTAATAAAAAGCACATTAGAGAAACAGTGGTTTTTTTTGAATGCTATAGGGAAATGAATACTGTAAGAAAGAAGAAGAAAAATCTAAGCAAGTAAAAAATACTGCTTTTTGTCAATAGTCAGAAAAAAATTTAGATTACCCAGCAGTAACTTGCTTACTTCCTTGTAATATAATGAAATATTTTAATTGAAGCTACAGCAAAGCTGATCATTGTTAGACTTTTTATCTGCATTTACAATGTGTATCATTTTCCCTCATTCAGATGTTATTTAGGATTTTTTAGGGTTTGTTTCAAACTGAGTCACAGATATAACCAGACTGTATCTGTGTAGATTGTGCATTTGAAATAGTTTGGAAATTACATGCTATAAGAAAATGTTGGTTTGTGATATATAAAAAGTAAGAGGAGATCATTCTTAAGAGCAACCTTCAGGACATTACTTAGTTAGGACAGGTTTAATCTCTCAAAGTTATTTAAACAAATTGCCAAGGTCTGTTCTCTTCCCAAACATGAAGAGAATCCACTAAGCCAGATTGAACCAGGCATAGAATGACGGCTCCTACCAAGCTCTTAAAAGAAAAGAGGCTGCACTGTAATATGTCACACACTAATATCAAGCTGAGACTTAAGTAATGAAACTTTACATGTATCATCAAAGTAAACAGCTAGAAACATTTTCCAGTGGTGCTGCTAACAGAAAATGTCTCTGTAATTACCATGCAGTGACTAATTGTGTCACTACGAGGGGAGAGATGAAAGAATTGCCTGTTGAGCAGAGTAGACTCATGAGAAGACTCTCTGAGATCACTTGTAATTGTAATTTCTGGGTATTTTTAACTAAAAGTACAGTTTCCATCTTCTGATAAGATAAAAAATAAACAAGTGGATTGTGTTTAGTATGGAGTGAGTTATTGCAATGTTGCTATGGACTGACGGTGCACTGATCTTACTAGGAGGAAGATTTTCACGAAATGATTAAATCTGCCCACGTGATGGAGAGCCAGTATGGCCACCTCTTTGACAAGGTGATAGTCAACGATGACCTCGCTACAGCTTACAGTGAGCTTAAAACAACTTTTGACAGGTTGGAGACCGAGACCTTCTGGGTTCCCGTCAGCTGGCTCCATTCATAGTAACATTTTAAACAGCCAGAACATCTGCTGTTGTATCAGCGCCTCAGTCTGGGGCATGATTCAGGCAGCACTCAATGGTCATTTTCCTGGTAGGAGGGCTTTTAACTCTACTGAGCAGCAGGTATACTCTTTATGCACTTGGAACTGGTCTTGTTTTCCTGTGTCTTCAATTCTCCTGCCCACAATTCGGGGCAGAACAGTCAGATTAAACCGGAGCTTTACTACGCTCCATAAAGTGAGCTAATACTACTGTAACAAAACTGCCAAACACCTCTTTATCATCATCTGTGTGTTTCCAAGGTGAGCTTTTTTAACAGAGAGTTTGCAGAAGATACGAGTCAATACTGGAGATCAGCACTTCAGTGGTTTTAAGCATAACTGCTCCCGTAGAGAGCACATCAGCACTTGGAAGTTATTGCCCCTTAAATGCTTGAGAGAACTGAAACGGGCAAAAGTGACCAACATTTTTATGAGGAAAACATCGTAGTTTTAATTACATATCAAGATAAGTGTTTTTACTTTTCTAGATGTGAACCTTGTCTTACATGTCCAGAGTGATGTTGGTATTCCTGTGCACTTACATAATCATGGAAAGAAAGATGTATTCAGTGACTTAATTGTGAAATACTCAGCTGTGAGCATGCACACATTGAAAATATTTTCACGCATGCCCTGTGCCACAAGAAAGAAAATTAATGGGAATAATTATTTAAATAGGAAAAAACATGAGTTAGTATGTATACAACTTCAGTCTTTGGGATTAATCTTCTGTAAAATCAGTGGCAAAGTGATATGAATAGCAACAAAGTAAATAACTTTTTTTTCCCCTTTAAATTGATTTAAAATATTTTTGGCATCCTTTAGAACAATTTTCCCATCAGAAATTTTCAAACAGTGAGGAAACCTTGGATACTAGGAAGCAGTTGCAAGAGATTAATTCTTTCTATTGTTGAGTATGTTGTGATACTTTCTAGTAGTGTAACATGTATTTTGTCTCCACTCAAAAATAAATGAATGCTGTAGACTTCACTGTAAAAAATATCCTTGTCACTGGTCAGACACAGTTGGAAACCCCATTTTAAGATGTGATGTGGCAGTGTAAACAATTGTATATTAGAGGATGTATTTTTAATATAGATAATTTGGTATTTTTTTTTATTTACTACCGATGTGCAGGAAGTGAGTACACATGTGAAGACCAAGTAACACCTGTGTGTTGTGTTGTGAATGTCTTGTAAGTACAGAATGTGTATAGGAACTTGCTGACTTCAGATCATCCCATCTGTGACATTCAAACGGGAAACCATTATTTCATGTTAATCTGTAAAGAGAATATAGCTGTCTTGTTTAAAGAAAAAAGAATTTAGTGAAACTTTATATATTTATGAAAGGGTTGAAAAGGGATGTTAAGTTTTTAAATTTCTTGTCAATGTGATCATTTATTAAAGAGATTACTAAGTCTGTAATTTGAAACAGTCTCTGTAAATGGAGCTCAACATTCCATGTAAATATTTTATTTCAGTTCTTATGCTGATAAAGCCATCAGATTTTGCAGTTTTATTCTAAATGTGTATTTAATGTGTGGGTCATTGCATTTGGCTTAGAGTCTTATAAAACAAATGAAATGCAAGAAACAACAGCAAAATCCCCAGGAGTCTGGAAATGTTTATGCAAGAGTTACTGATGAACTGAGTGTATGGATGCACGCTCTGCTGGAACAGCTATAATGTAACTTTTGTCAAATTTCACCATTTTCCTGGTGGACTTAAACTTTTTTGTAAAATAACACAAATAGGAATTTGTTGATTAAATTGCATAGAGATTATCTGAGTTGAGAAAACATTTTCTATTTTTTTTTAATTACTGAAAATTAAACTATTTTTTCAGGGGATATGGAATTCAGCGGGTCAGTTTGCCTTTGCCTGTGAGACGTCGAGTGCTTTCACCATCTCTTGAAACTGAGAGGGCACTCGGCACCTCTCAGGATCTGGCCATTTCCAAAAAGAGGGGGTTTAGTCCTTCCTAAAACACTATTAACACTGCTTCTGACCTGGGCTGTCTCAGAACACTGGGGCACTGTCACGCTCGCATAAGGGACCTGCTTTTCTCTTTATGAAATAGATGTTAGAATAATCTGCAAACTCTCTGGTAGAAACAGTTCTGGCTGTCCTACAGGCTGTTTTTCCTGTCCTTTTGAAATGAAATTAATTTAATTCCCATTCCTGGTTCGGTGTGGTCTAAGAGGATCTTCTACACAGCTTTGCTGTCCTGGGCAGCGGTGAGCAGCATTTACAGAGAGACTGACCCTCTGATCCCTGCACAGTCCTGGCAGGAGTCTCCCAGACGGATGGCTGCCTGCCCCATCTCTGAGCCAGGAGCTAATTCCTGAATAGTAACACCTGCAAAAGAAAGGGAATCTCAAAAACATAAATCCAACCAACAAAGTAAAACATGCACAGAGTCTTTAAGGGGTGAGAAATGGTTTTAATTACATTACTAGATTACTCTTGAAAGATCAACATTATTGCAGTGTTAGCTTCAAAAGCTAAAAATCAAAGCCCTGGCCTCCACGAGGCAGGCAGAAATGACAGCAGGTCAAGGCAGAAAAAATGTCTTAGCCCAAGAGTTTCAACAGGACAGGAGCCTGCTTATGATGGATGCTGAGCCTGTGTGCTGAGCTATTCTGGGATACCAAGGGGAGCAGGGGGGTGGATTGTTCCTTTGAATCCTAAGAATTTGGGAACGAAGACGACTAAACATGTTTCCAATATTCCACATATTCAAGTTGTGCTGTGTGGGTTTTTAGAGAACTGTATGTTTTGACAGTCAAGTCCAGATGTTTTTATTGTGTTTTAGCTGTTTGCCGTAGTCAGACAAAGGGTAGTATTTTTTAATATTGTACCAAGCTCTATACTTGAATTTGCCATCAGATTCTTGGATGATATCTTACCTGAAATCTGATCTTACCTTCTTATGCAAAATAATAAATTATTGATATACCACGGAAAGTGTTTCTTTCTTTATTGTAAATTGCACCATAACATATCATAGACTCATAGAGTGGTTTGGGTTGGAAGGGATCTTAAATATCATCTCATTCCAATCCCCCTGCCATGGGCAGGAACACTTTCACTAGACCAGGTTACTTAGAGCCCCATCCAACCCGGCCTTGAACACTTCCAGGGTTGGGGCATCCACAGCGTCTCTGGACAACCTGCTCCAGTGTCTCACCACCCTCACAGTAAAGAATTTCTTCTTAATACCTGATCTAAACCCACCCTCCTTCAGCTTAAAGCCATTACCCTTTGGCCTATCACTACCTACCCTTGTAAAAAGTCCTTCTCCAGCTTTCTTGCAGCCCCCTCTAGGTACTGGAAGGTGCTATAAGGTCTCCTTGAATCCTTCTCCAGGATGAACAAAATGAGTTTAAAAGGTAAAATGCCTAAGAAGTAAATTATTTCATAGGTCTCTCTATTAACTGTAATGCTCCAATTATCTTAAGTGGAAAAATAAAGCACCCTAGAACAAGGACAACAATTCTTAATATTTCCTTTTTGTTGCCAGATGCTCCTTCAAAATAGATGTTTACCTTTTCCTGTAGCCCACCCCAAAATAAACCATTTTCTTTCTGAGAGGAAAAGCTTATGTCAGTGGATCAAGCTGAAATATCAGCTCGTCTGGGCTTGCAAAGTGTTGGAGTGTTATCCGAGTTGTTGACTTGGAGTGTTTCATCAGACACATATGCTTCTATGCCACTCACAAGTCCCAAAGGAGGTTGTGCTCATTTGTAGGACTCAAAGAAAGTTGAGTTACTTTTTGCATTGTGTTATGTCTTTTCCAGAAAAAAAAAGCCTAACACATACTAGGATTAGATTGAAGACTTTTAAGCCCCTTCTGTTTTGTTTCAGTGCAGAATTCTGCATTTCCCACATGTACTTTGGTTCAGGTTTCTACTGTGCGTGGAGAATTTTTTCCCCAGTAAAGTTCATATTTAGCTTTTGTGAGATGGTTTCAAAGGTTGAATAGTTTCTTCAGAGATTTGAAGTTAAAGTTATAATCTGAGTCTATTTTTACTACCATTCTATCTACAGTAATTTCCCCACAGGATTAAGAGATTTCTGTGTATCAGTTCTTAAAACCATTTGTACTTGCAATTTGCCCAAGAACCTTTTGCTCTTAGAGTCATTAAGTATTTATCATATATTATCATGATTAATGTATGATAGCAAGCATTCAACAGAAAAATGTCTGAATACAAAATTAAAGGAAGACAGTGGGTGTATTTGTTGTTTTAGAATTCTGGTGCTAGATAACAGTTAAAGGTTTCAGCAGAAACACAAAAACATTTGGAAACAGTTAAAGTCTGGTCTTAAATTTTGTCTTATGCTAAATGACAGTACAAATGAGAGAGTTTGGAGTTCTAGACAGCTGGAGACTTTCCCCTCTTGGTATCTACATCTGAAATGCAAGTTGGATGTTTGGAAGACTGTATGGAATGATTTTACATCTCTATACTAAAATACTATGGTATTTTGTGTAGTTTACATCCAGCGTTTGAACAAAGAGGGTAAATCCGTATCGAGATTTTGTTTTGCTTCTGTTTCAGTTGTACACACGTCTATTTAAACAAATTTTTAAGGATTCAGTGGCACAAAACTGCCAGCTACACGTTTCAGTATATAAATGTAGAAAAATATCATCAGGATTTCCAAAAGGGTTCAAATGGCACAAACAGGATCTGAAAACTTGTTGATAAGCAATAAAGAGAGAAGATTAGGTCACAATTTCTTTTGTAATTAGATCTGTTTCTTTTCAGTAGCTGTATTAGTATTCACAACTTGAATATGCTAAATAAAACCCAGAAGGCATCCCATAATTTTCAAGTGAAATTTAGATTTGTGTCTTAACAAAGATATTACAAGCTTTCTATAGGATTATACACAGACTCTCAGAAACCTAGGATTTGGTACACTTTAAAAGCAGAGGCTCTGAGGGTAGGGCAGGGGTGAACTGAGAACGTTACAAATGCAAGTACCGCCCTGAAAATGCATCTTCAGTTTTGTGAGTCACTGAACAGGAGGTCAGAGATCTGGCTGCAACTGTGCTGCGGTTTCTGTTCCCTCCTTGGTAAATATAAATAAGCACCAGTAAATCTGCTTTTGTAAACAAAGCTAAGATTGTGGGAATTATGGAGCTGAAATGTAGTACCCAGAAGGAGTACCACAGATCCTGCAGATCTGGCCAAACTGTTGCTTTACTTTCTTCTAACTTCATTAACTTTTGCAGCAAGAGTCAATCACAGCTTCAACACAAAATTACCAAACTCTGTTTAATCATTGGCAATTTCATTCTTTGTTTTCCTCTTGGCCTTTGTACAGCTTCAGTTTAGTAATCTAGGTAATACAAAGAGGGGAAAAGGGATAATTAACTCATCTTGAAAAACAGTGAGACATAAAAAATTTAATACAAGGACATTTTTTTACCTCCTTCCTTATGGGCACTGGGGTCATGTGTGTCTGAAACAGAGATGAAGAGTTAGTGTTTGTTCCAGATGGAGAAGCATATGAATGTGTTTTGTCCCATGAAAACAGAATTGCTCTGAGAGGTCCCTGCGGCCTGTTTGATGCATGAGAGCAGCGCGTGGTAAAAAAGACCAGGAGCAATTTTAAATTTTATGCAGCCAGTGTTGGCTTCAACTGTTTAAGGCAATGGCCACTGGGGGCAGTTCTGATTGTTTTCTGTGTGACCTCTGGACATTCTCTGGTGTGTCCCCTCCCTTTCCTAGACTTGCATTACTGGCTTATTTTTAAGCAGCTGTGGTTCCCTGAAATTGGTCTAGACCTCAAGTGGTAGGGGAAGTCACGTTTCACGATCAAGACACTCACTGATATGGGGCAATTGCCCAGATGTGACCATGGGCTGAGACCACTCCTAGGAGCTTTGCACGCCCTGTATGGGTTATGCTTCCCCACTAAACCTACTTTGATGCAGCTTCTGGAGCCCTACTCCCAAATACAGACTGGCTTGTGTTAGGTACCATATGCACATGGAACAAAGACATAGTCCCAGATTCAGAAGAGTTCACTAAAAACAGTCAGAGGGATGGCAGAGCAGTGCAGTGCACCAAGAAAGTGCAAAGAGATGCACTAAGCACAGCTGGTCTTACCAGCTGGCAGCAGAGGCAGTGCTGGCATACTGGGGCAGTCAGATCTAGGATTCAGCATCTCACAGGAGGATCAGGTGGTTAGAGCTTCGTGTCAGGGCCTCAGCCCATGCTGTGCAGTGCCCAGGCACAGCCGAGGGCTCACAAAAGCTTGGCCCAGGCAGCCGTGTGTCCAGCTTGGCTGCACAAGGGAATTAGTTGCCTACACGTGAGCTGTGCTCTGCCTCTCTCCTGCAGAGCCAGAATGGCAGGTCTTGTCCTGTTTCTGTGCCTGGTGCCAATGGAGGCTGTCTGCTCCAACTCCCATTTGTAGTCCTGGCTACTATTGTAAGGCACAAAAGGAGTTTTCTGGTTTGGTTGGGGTTTTTGTTGTTGTTGTTGAAAACTGGCTTGAAAGCTTTGTTAATATTGGTGCTATCTGGATAGTATGAAAGAGCAGCCTCAGTTATTGGCCCTGCTGGGGTATTATTCCAGGTGTTTTTCTTTACACAGCTGTTAAGCAGGAAGTAGAACCAAAACCAAAGATTGATTTGAACCATTGTTTTGTCAAAAACCAGAACTGAACTTGAATTATTGTCTTCTTTTGACTTCATTGAATTCAGATCATCATTGGCCACAGCTGGATCCAACTCCAGTTCAAACCACACTGAAAAAAGCATAGAGCCTGACCATGCTCTTGAATAGGTGTGACTTTGAAGGCCAGGAGCCTGCATCTTGTCATGAGTGCAGCTGATGTCACCTTAATGCCAATAGCAGCTTTAACTGAGCCTTGTATACATGTGCACATGTATATATTGCTATGCATTTATCAAGTGCTTTACTGTACACCAATTTATTTTATTGAAAAAAAGCAGTCTTACATTTCTTAATTGGAAGATAAAAGGCAGACTAAAGAAAGAAGTTTTCTGATAAAATACCAATGTTTTAGCAAATAGATGCATAGTTTTACTCAGGCAGGACTCACACATCTCAGGAAGCTTAGAATTTTACATTGCAACTACACTGGTTTGCCCCTATTTTCTGAAAGTCAAAAGAGCTTGATTGAATGCAGACTACAAACTTGTTCCCTACAAACCTAGTTAAACATGAAATCTTGTGGGATTAGCTTAATTGTTCCCTAAATGAAAAGGCTGCTTTGTACACAGACTACAATTTTATGCTTGCCAGATAAAGAAATGTGAACCTGTCCGGAGACACAGGAATTTGTCTGTGTAGGAGTATCACTGGGCCAACTGTCTTGCCTTTTATGTGATATTGTGGTGTAAAACATCACTCCACTGGTTTAGTTTTACAGAGAATAGTCTCTGTGGTAGTACTCTGTGGGAACTGAAGTATCAAGTTCTATTTTCCCTTCACAAATCCAACTACATTCGTACCCTGCTTCTGACACTACGCTCTCCGTGACTGTCAGACAGCCGCGTGGGCTCGGGGGATGCTGCGGCACAGCAGGGGAGCTGCAGGGAACCTCTTCCAAGCAAAGCAGGAGGTGCCATTCTTTGCCACAGGAGAGGCTGCCATAGGTAACACCACAGTGTTTGAAATGAGGGATGGTATCCCTGATAAGATTATACAGTAACTTAGTAAATGGGGAAAATATTTTATTATTCCATTTTTAATTTTCAGAGGATTATGTGATACTTCTGATTATTAGACACTATTACTCTGACAGCAAACTTATATATTTTTCTTTTGGCTTCCCTACTGCCTGCTTGAAAGTAAGGGTTGCTGTAATTAAAGACTTTATTTGTTATATAAATGTAACCATAAAACATGTGGAGTTCCTGTCTTCCAAAGCTACCAGACCAAGCAAATAAAGACAAAATTTCTGCAAGTGTTCTCAAGTGACCCATTCTGTTTAATCTCGTTTCCTTTCTTCCTAACCAATCTTCTCAAAAAGTCTCTCCATGTCAGGAGCCAATAGTTTAACAAGGACAATGTGAAGCAGAAAGGAGAGGCTGGCCAGGAACCACTGAAAGGGAGAAGCTGGGGCACTGCTGGGCTCTGAACACCAGCACGTCTGCAAGTCTGGCACAAAAGTGAGCAACCTATGGGTGAAAACAGCACAGAAAGATGATGCGAGCAGCAAGGTGTCATTTACTCCCTCTTAACTATGAGAAGAAGCAGTCACCACCCCTGTGCCCTTCACTTACAAGAACTTAGCAGGGAGCATTTACGTTACCCTCCGTGCCAGCTGACACACTCCAATGTGCAGTCCTTGACTACACCGTGGCAGACTCTGCACGTGGTTTCCCTTCACAGTGTCGCAGTCTGAATGTAGCTCTTGACTTTGTGGTCTCCAGAAGTTATCCTCTGAAATGGTATTAAAACCTGCCTACTCTTAGAGTCTGTTCAAGTCCAGCAAGTCCCAAGATGGGTGTGGTTGATGTGTCTGCATATCACTGACAAGGTCATCGCACTTTTAATCCTGAGTCTCCTTCATGTTCACCTCCCTTGTACCAGAGGGATGGTGGTGGCTGTATTAACTCTGCTGCCAATAAATGTGACCCATTTATATGGTTGGTGTTTGTTATTGTCCTTGCAACCGTGTTAAGTACCCCCTGTGAGACACTCATGCTCATATTTTCTGCAGGAACTCCCGGGTCACTCCCAGCCACACTAACTTATCTGTCACAAAATCTAGGTGGAAAACACAAGAGGCAAGATTCTCTCCAAATATGTGAGAGCTCTGCAGGGAGGCAGAGCTACTGCTCTGCTCCCCTCACAGCTCCACTTACAGCAGTGGTTACTTGGCTTGGACCCACTAGCGTCATGTAAAATCCTTATGGATCCTCATGGTTCCAGTGCTCAGGATTGATGATTCCTCCTTCTCTTTTAGCATCTTGTGAATAACTTAGAATTTTTTCATGCTAATGCAACTCCCTCTCTTCCTGGTAAATTGCCTCATTTTGTGCTATTGGAAAGTGCTTAGCCTGGATTGCTTCACTGTGAGCACCTAATGGCTGCTGCTGCTTTCTGTATCATGTGTATGGGACAAGGGTGAAATATCAGCAGAGAGCTGACACCACTTCAACCCCTAAATGAGCGATAGTAGGAACTCCTCCTATAGTTAGCCTCAAATGACTTTTATTTGTACCACTTCAGGACTCAGGATTGTTCCTGCAGTTTCTGTGGCACAGATGAGATGGTAGTGGATAAACACACAGTGCTAGTGAAGTTAGAAAAGTTTCATTTTTATTTTAACAGTATCAGAGTTTTACCTCTTGTCTTTCTGTGCCTGGGAAATCAGGAATGCCTTTGCTCTGAAGACCTTGTAATCTAATGCCAGGTCTTGCTGTTCAGCTTTTACTGTTGAACTTTAGTGCCTCATTTCATGTGTGGTCTTGACTTCTGTAACACTCCTCACAATGGGGTTGGCAGCTCTTACCCTGGAACCAAGCTGATGACTTCTCTGAGCTCAGGGTCTGGCTTTAAGATAAGATGCAATCAGCAAAGATGATAAATATTTCGGCAAGTAATCAAACGTGTGAGAGCCATCTGGTTATTATCTTTGGATTAATATCTGAGATTAGAATCTGGGAGTGAATTTCAATGCAAACACCTCAAAGTCCTGTCAAACACATGGTAGTAAATATGTGTGGCTGATAAATCTATTGACTTTTTGTCTGAATTATTTAATGGAAATTGTAGGACGGCATTAGATGGCCCTGCCCTTTGCTACTTAGCTGTCTTTCCAGGGCTCCTTTCTTTTACACCTACAGTGTGTTCCTGATAAATCTTCTCACACACTTTTAAGTAATTTCCCAAGTGCTCTCAAAATGGAGGCAGCAATTCATCGCTGTCACTTTAGGTAATTATTACTGAAATCTACAAAACAGTGTTTCAGAATAATTAACCTTCATTAACCTTAAGCCTTAAAAGATTTTCTAGTGTTGCTCAGCATGCCTGGAAGCTGCCAGTCATACGTTTGTAAACTCGGAGCTGTCACGCAGTTCTCAAACCCTGTAGGGTGAGCTCTGTCTGCTTTACTGATCTCAGCTCACGCAAAGGCACAGCACTATATATTTCAACTTGTAAACGGTGTATCTTGGGTTTTCTTGTTACTATATTTCTGTGTAATACTTTCCAAACTCTACTTTATTGTATTCCGCAGTTTAAAAGCCACCTGGATATTCCTTTTCTATTCTTTTTTTCTTTTTTTTTGAGACTATCTCTAAGCCTTCTTGCATGTTTTTGTAATGTCTAAGACAGACTCAGACAGAGGCTTCAGAAGACTTACGCAGCTGGTACCTTTTTTGATGATTTCATTTCACAATTCTTTTAGAATAAATGTGGGTACTAACAAGAACAATGAGTAAAATGTCAGTTGTACTAAATATAAGTGATCTGTTCTAGAAAAATATTAACACTTTTGTCAGTTCAATTACACCTGTGCATCATTCTACTTAAGCAGAGTAAAAAAAGTAGAGTCTAACAGATGCATAAATGTTGTGAACCAAAGAAATACAATAAATCCTTTATACTGGAACTTTTGGTGAATGTTTTAGAGACTAGAGATGAGAATATGTCCAGGTGTCCTTTGAACCCTGCAAGGTGATTAAAGTGAACAGTATGAACCTGAAGTGACAGTACTGAAATGCATGGAGATACATGCATGGGCTAGGGATTTGCACAAGAGGAACAGCTAGTTCATGGGAATGGCGAGCCCACCATGCATGGGAAACAGGGGAGATGAACATTTACAGCTTACTCCAAGTGGGAAAACTGGTTGTGGGGAATCTCTGTAAATATTTTTTTACATAGGAAGTAAATATCTTTCTACGTAGGAAGTAAAACTTTCACTGCTCTGCTGGAAGACGAATGAGAGCCACAATGAGTGGGAAGAGTGTAGCCAGTTACAATCAGCATCTCGAGTCTCCAGGAAGCAGTCAAATACTGAGTGCTAGAAGGGGATAATCCGTTTTACGCATTTTTAAATTAATATGAAATGGTACTCTCCCACTTTTGCTATATAACCTGGGTTTTAGAATGTCAAGACAGTATTTCACTTTTCCAAGAGACTGCAAGCACTAATACAAATCATTTTTATCCATTTTAACCACCACACTGAGTGAATTGTTGGCTCTGTGCAATTAGTCTCTGTGCTTCTTGACAATAGAACCACAGATTTTCACAAATTCTATGAATAATGCAAGGTGGAAGCTCTGTTCTCCAAGTCTGTTATTTTGCTTCTTGAAAAACATTTAATTTCTTATAAACCTGATACAAATAGGCCAGCTGACAAGTATCCCAAAAGAGCAGAATATGCTCAGAACAGTGAGATTTGAACTGACATATTTTTGGCAAAAAAAATAAAAATTATACAGGCTGTGTTTGTCTGGAAGTTTAAAAATAGGAGCCTTTGTCATATATGGCAGGAAAGGCCCAGTTGAGTCATGATTGATGTCACTTGCAAGAATATTTTAAGCTTAGAAAATGACATCAGAATCATCAGAATTTAGTGAGATTCAGAGTGGCTCCTGAAGCCAGGGTGCTGGGGATTCTGGAAGATACTTTGTGGATAATACATAGCACGCTGCCAGACATCATCTGAAGAGAAGCCAGGAGTTACGGTACTTTCAGACTACATTTCTAAATGATGGGTATAATTTGCTTTAATAACATTAATTTTTAGTTAAATGCATGTTTCAAACTAGTTTTGGTTTTTTAGATTTGGTGCAACCCCCCATTTCAGGCTGGAAGAGCAGTCTGTCACTGTCTGACCTCTCCCCTTACTCACTTACATGACAAGTTTCCAAGAGCAGTCGGGAGCACTCTCCTTATTACCACGAGTCTGCAAATACAGCAGGATCTCTTTCCATTTACTCTTCTCCAGTTTTAGTGCTCAATTCCTGCTGACTTTACTACTGAGCATTTATAAGTCAGACTGTAACAGTACATAAGTATGTTAGAAGTATTTCTTTTAGCTCCCAGGCTAAAACTAAACTTTGTCTGTCTGTCTGCTACTGCAAGTGCTAAAATGGAAGTAATGAAACAGAAAAGGTGCTTGGATTTCGCTTTATTAAAGATGACCAATAAATCGTGTGGAGTCAGGTCACAGAGAGGCTGTGCACAGCTTTTGCCATGCGGAGTAACAAACCTCTTTGGAATAGTTTCTTACATTTCTCCTTTGATTTGCCACATATAGCAAGTCTTTGCTCCCTAAAGTTATTTAGTGTGAAAATTAGTATATTTAATCTAAGTACACAATGCTACTTTTGATCCAGCTAGATTTATTTTGCTTTTAAATAGCTTTTAAATGTAAAGAGAAAGTAAACTGCAAATCATATTTCTAAGAAGTAGATTTATACTTGCAGTTAGCAGCAGCATGTTTTGTTCCTAAAAATGACAGATATTAGTGAAAAAGCAAGTTTTACGGTTGCTTGGCTGCGTGCCTGTAACAATATGCATAATCAGTTTTCATAACTCAAATGAGTTCATTCCAGGAAAATAAAAAGTTCATCAGGCAAGCAGCTCTGTGGGTAAAGTGTGTGTGTTAGCTAAGAGCTGCTGTTATCTGCCGTTTAGATTTGCACGTTGTGCTCGTTCCTGTTCTGTTTGAAGAGCCAAGTGGCGGATGAATTATTCTTGGTATTCCTGACTTTTACTTCAAGCCAATAAACACCTGTGTGTGACTGGTCTGCCAGAGCCATTCCATGAAACATCTGGGCACGCTCCAGCCCTGGGGCTACTGGCGTTCAAAACATTTTCCCCTGATCCTGCCGCTCGCTGCTGCTGCAGTCGGGCCTGATTAAGCGCAGGAATTGGATCAGGAATCCCATCACTCCCATGCACCCAGCTCTCTTGGTGGTAGAAGAGGCAGACAAAAGGACAAGGACTCTGGTGGATTATGTGAGTGGTGAGGCAGGGGGAACTGCATGTCATTCCTTTGGGCAGAGGGAGTTTTCCGTGGCTCCTCTGTGTTATTTAGCGCACAGAAAGGACCTGCGCTGGAGGATGAATCACTGCATAGTAAAATCTCTGTGCAGTCTGTACTTTGTTGCAGCCGTTGTAAGGACACAGTGAGTGAAGCAGACAACTGTAGAGAAGGAAACAATGTTTTTACGATTAAGGCATGAGCGCAGCCCTGGGGAACTGAATCGTATCCCTGCCTTTGCCACAGATTTCCTGTGTGATACGAGTCACTTTGCACACGTGGTTGTTAACTGTGTTTCTGGAGGTGCTTGGTATGGAGGAGTGTAATTTGTAGAAGTGTTGAGCACTTGCCACTGCAAACTGTAGGCAGTGGGAGCTGTGCTGTGATGAACACTGAGAAACCAGGCACCCTGCATCCCAATGAGGCAGGCAAGCAAAGTGGAGGCAGGGATTACACAGATAAATCTTTGTGAGTTCAATTTATATGGCTGAAGAACAGCTTGAAGGGGATTGTCCTTCTTAAACTTGTCCTTTCCTGTACCTAAAATAGGAACAGCAAAGTTCTAGTTAAATACAAATGTAATATTTGTGAACAATTGCTGAGTTTAAGATAGGTCTGCTAAGCTGAGAAGTAGTAAAATTGCTGTTTAGCATTTGTCTGTCCTTCATTTGTTTTGCTACTTTATCTTTTTAAATGGAGATATTATTGTATCATTGCGCAGTCACTGAAGAACTTCCTATTAAAGTAATATTGTGAGTACGTGTATGTTTTTACTGACTATATGCAAAGTTAGAGATTCAATAGCCTCTATGTGTTTTCCCACAGTCTTAAGGTGGAAAATATAAGCTTAATCGTAGAGCAAAAAGATAACACTTTAAAAATACTACACTGTTCTGTTGGCAAAAGTTGAAAAAAACATGTAAGACACTTTAGGGGAAGATGCTTCATGAAGTGAAGAGTTAATCTTCTGCTTACTCACAAAATAAAACTACTGTTTGTGTAATGTGTATCTTAAAAGTTACAAATTGCATGAAAATATGTATAGCATTTTGTATGTAAGCTATGCTTATATCAAGATGGGCAAAGTCAAAAATAAGTCTCTTTCATATGAGAAATGGAAAATGAGAACAGAAAAGCAGATCACATATTTCTATAATATAGTTTTGTCATCTTAAATACTGACACTCGTTGATGCTGTAATCCAGTGCCAGGGAGAATTACTATTTGTTTTTTTGAAAGTGCTATTTATTTTGCATGCTCACCATAATTAACAGAAAACTCTTCTATTCCCCCATTAGTTAATCACAGCTTTTAAAAACATTACATTTGGAAGTGTCTGTTTTATGTAACTAGAAGAGGATGCTCCATTCCACCAGAGGTGTTAGTTACATAGGTGACTAGAAAAGTAGAGGGATGTTTTTAACTTTAGTAATCACAAACACATACTAACACAGAAACCCATTTATTTTCTAAATTTTGCTTATTTGAGATGTAACCTATTTTTTCTGTTGGGACACAGAGCCATACACTCAGGATGCACACATGGCACCAAAAGTAGAATTCAGGCAATCCAAATGCACAAAAGTAATTCATAAAACCTCTGCTTTACTGACTGTAAAATCTGAATTCACTTGGCTCCATTGTTTTGGTCCTGTCAGTCTGCTAAGTGCCAAAGCTGAGGTTTCCGTGAGTACATTAAACTCTCAACTTCCAGCTACAGCTTCTTTTAA
Organism: Pipra filicauda; assembly: GCF_003945595.2. NCBI lineage: Eukaryota > Metazoa > Chordata > Aves > Passeriformes > Pipridae > Pipra > Pipra filicauda. The sequence continues at coordinate 4,375,655 of NW_024104310.1, forward strand.
CCCCACTAAAAGACAAGTCTGGACTCAGTTCCCTCAGGAGATCGCTTCGATTCAGGTGCCCAGAGCACACCTACCACTTACTGACATCACTGGCTGCTTCCAGGATGGATCTCACTCATGTCCTGGGCTCGTGGGTACTTGGCAGTTGCCCATGAACTTGTGGAGTTGTCTAGCAGAGCGGTGAGTTACAGGGGACTCGGGTTCCCGCATGCTTCAAAGTCCCTACCTTACTGTTCAAAGCTTCAGCTAGTTTTATAGAAGGAAATCCCACTGAACACTGATTGTGGCTCCATGAGGTGCCCTGGGAGAGTGGCTCAGAGCCCTGCACCCGCACGGGCACCCCCAGGCTCCCAAGAGGAGTGGAGGAGTTCAGAAACCCCTCTGCACTCATCATTCCTGTTTGGTGGACTGAAGAGCTGAGCACAGGATGTCTGTGTGTGCAGTGCAGCAAGCTCACAGGATCAGAACACTGTAAAATGTTTTGAGATTCACTTGAATATGGTTTGCTCTCAGTCTCAAATGAAGCATATATAATTATCACCAGAAGCAGAGATGAGAAAAATCACCAGGTCATCCTTTACTGTTATCAATATGGCAGAAAACACCAAGTATTTCTAATTGCTATATTCTACTTCTACATAGAATAAAAATAGACCTGAATTTAATTGTAGTGTCTCAATACAGTGAGATTGCAAGCCATTCCTCCCCCCCAAGATTATACTCAATCCTTCCCCATGTGGAGTATTTAATCCTACTTTTGCTTACTTTAAACTGAATAGAATTTTTGTACCAAATTAGGACAACTAAGTCCTTCCACGCAGAAAACTACTGAGCTCACTGGATATTTTTCTGTCGTGATGCCAAACCATACAGTAATCGTACTGAGGATATGGATGGAAGAAACGCTGCTCTGCACAGTAATTCCATATAGGAATCACTATTGATTACAGCGAGGCTACTTTATGGGTAGTGGTAAATTATGAGGTTTCTCTTGTAAGTGAGAACATTGATTTACATGAGTAATGCAAAGACTCACACAAAAACTGAACTCAAACTTTAACTGTCAGCTGTAACATCTATTTATACCACAGATCTGTGCTTAGCTACTTACATTTAATTATAATCAGTTGTGGTGCCTGTCTGTGTTTACTCAGAGAATCACATTACTGAGGTCAAATGCAATGACAGTTATATTGTAGTTATTTGAAAACATGCTTAGTTGTACATTCTGCCTGTATCTGAGGACAGAATTTCTGCAGAAGAGAGGATGGGTATGATTCACCAGTCCTTCCTTACATGAATAAAATTTCACACACATCAATTTTAGTCAGGGCATGTCCATGCTGCACAACACTGAGCTGCAGAGAGATAGCCAGAGCAGCTCCAAAGGAGCCAGCTTGGTAACTGGAAGCAGTTTAACCACATTGCTTAATGCTGCATACTGTCTAATTTACCCTGGTTTTTAGCAAAGTAAATTAGCTTTGGCAAAGCAGTGCACAACCAGGCTACCCTGCTCCCAGTCCATGGGCCAGCTTTGGCATCGATTTCCATACCGTACATACTGTGCACTATAGCAAAGGACTCTTCGCGTAAAAATGCGCAGATTCAGATCCTCAAATTTTATTCTACACTTATTCACTTTAACAGCACAGAACATTTTGAATGTCACTGCTTAAAATTTAGTGGTATTGCTGAAACAGAACATCAAAGACTACAATACCATTATAAATGAATCACTAAAGCATATCAGTTTGGGCTTACCATGATCAAATACGCTTATATTTACTTCACAGCAGTAGCAAACTGCTCATTGGTAGTAGATTTTTTCAGACTCTTAAGCCTAATTGCTTCTGACCCATGGCATCCTTATTTCCAGCATGAATGGCTTTACCAAAATCTGAACAAATCACTAACCTTTCACATTGAAATCTTAGAAGAAAAATGTCATTAATATAACTAAACTATGTTTTAGAATGCCACAGGTCCTACATTTTTTTGAAAGAGTCTGAGAAAAATTAGGGTCTAACTGCCTGCTGTCTGACAGTATTGTTGATAGACCAAATTTTTCCTCCCATGAAATCAGTGACAGAAATCTTTCAATGACAAAGGGAGCAGACACTTGTCTGCCATGTGGTCTTGCCATGTACAATTTTCCACTAGGGACAGAATCCCCTTTCATCTCTGAGAAATTATTTCAAACTACTTAGTAAGAGAGTCTTTTGGCATCAAAATTAGCAACCTTTTAAATACCAAAGCAACAGATGCTAACTTGATATTCCAGGAAACAATAACACTCAAACAATTCAGTGTTATTCTTCCCAAATCTAAACAGAGCACATAAGGATGCATTTTGAAAAAGTGGCCTGCTTCAGCCCCCAAGTTTTACATTCAGAGTTGAAGGTATGCTGAAAATCAACAGCTATTGTAATAAGCTGAAATACTAATTTATGCATAAATTAGGTGGAAAAATATCGAGAATTTTTTAAAATAGATAGTTTTAATCTCTATCTCTGCTTGAACTAAAAAATAAAGACGTAAGAGCTACCTGCAACTCCTTCTACAGTAAAATAACTACCTAACTGTGGCAGAACTTCAGATCCTCTAGAACAACCTTGATGATTCTAAATTTAAACTAAAATGCTTGAATGTATACAGCTATTACCAGAAAAAGAAGCGGAAAAAATTAGAGGAAAAATGTACCCATATGGAGGACTCTAATATCCATGGCACAGATCTTGAGAACAATACCAGAAAATTGGCTGAATTAACTGTATCAGAATGTACACTATGCAAGAAGACATGTATATGCAACACACATTTCTGCTTCTCTCAAGAAAAATAATTTTGATAAAAAGGCAACTTTCCTCCCCAGATTGAAGTTCTACCGTAAAAGGATTTGGAATGGAGCTATAACCCCTGTTCTCATCCACAAAGGACTTATTTTTCATCCAAGTTGAGTGAAGATGTCAGATTCATCAAACATATTCTATGGACTTGGAGTTGGTTTTTATTTTGTTTTGTTTAATAGCTCACACAGCACAATCACTATGAAGCAGAAATTTAGATAAATACATTATTTTTTTACCAGGCACTGGATTAATGCTCAACCTTGCAACATCCAACTGTTGCTCCGTATTAATTTTACAGCCAATTGCTGCTCAACCCCGTAGTGATTTGGCTGTATTCTGATCTCCACTCCTCTCACCATTTCACATTTTCCCATATAATATTACCGTACCACCATAAATGATAGAAGCAGTCTCTTCGAAACCAGTGATTGCTCCAAGGTGCTTGAATTTCTGCCTTGAAATGACCTACAAAGAAGAGAAAACGCCCTGATGTCAGTCTTGGCTTTCTTTCTGATTATATAACAGAGGAAAAACGATACAAATTTTTTTTATATTTTTATGTTAGTTTTGTAAAAACTGAGGAGGGAATTATCCAGAATTACTGCTGGTGATTACCTAAGGAGTGAAATGGGGCTACTACAGTAATAACTGCTAGCTGAATACCTGAGAAGTATTTTAACCTTCTCTCTAGCTATGTAGTGTCTTTTGCGTGTCTGTGTCAGCACCTCGTGCGAGAATCTGCTCGTCATGAAACAGTCAAACCCTCTCTCCTGACTAATACTGGACATTACAGTCCAAAATACTTTCCACCAATACCTCTCATTTTTCCTCTAGGAAAAGAAATCCATAACTGGAGACTACTTACGACATTCTAATTCTAATTTTAAAACAATCTCCTTTTCACACTCCCACCACAAAACAAACAGCCCAATCCTTTCTCCCTTTTTCCCCTTGAAAAAGGAGGTAATTTTTAGAAACTACTAAGAAAGCAAAAGGCATTTGGGCACGTCAGTAGCATTCACTTGCAAAAGGTTTATGTTTGAAAGCTAAAAACACTGTCTTCAATACAGCGCAAGACACACTGTCTGCACCACTGCTTTTAATATCGAGTTATTTCAAATAAGGCTAAACACATAATTAAGAAGTGCAGCTGGCAATTTTCTGCCTGCATTATAAAATAATTCTCCATTTTTTGTTTTATTGGCCACAAAGTCAAATTCTTTTCTAAATTGCAAAGGTGCAAAGTGTTTCTGGATGTACCTAATTCAGAGTAAGGTGTTCTAATTTGCTGGGTTATGACTGTGTCCATTCCACTTGGCACACACTATTTTGAATAAATATTGTTGGGTTTATTTTGGTTTGTTTTGTTTATTTACATGGAAGCCTTAAAAGGCTTCTCTATCTTTCTGATTTCTTTACAGAAACTGTACTAACCTTGTAGTTATAATCCACTCATAAAAACAGTTCAACTAACCAAGGAACAAGTTTTAACAGACACTATGTAGTTTCCATTAGTACTGAATTGCTATGCTATTAAAGTCAGAACAATTGACTAGTTCTAGAAAAAGCATTTTATATGAATATCAAAATGCATAGATATTCTCTCTCCCTTGAAAAATACAAACAAAATATAAAATTTTTATGCAGGGAAGAATCAATTGGAAAAATAAAGAAAATTAGCCATTAATCCTTTCTCTGTGCAAGGAGTTGTATTGCTATATGAAGAAATTAAGGTGACTCATGGAGTCAATACTTTGGTGACTCCTCCTGTTAAAGTCAAGGTTTAAAAACAATTCAAAAAAATTTTATATACTTAGATAACTCTACTTCAGAATATCTTTCTCAAAAGCTTTTTCTTTCAGGGTTATTATGCACACATATTTTCATTGCAGAAATTTCCAGACAAAATATTACATGAAGAGGGAATTGAGGTTTAAGATGCAAAAAAGATAATGTAGGAATTAAAAGGAAAAATCTTCGAATGCAATTATTCCCTACTAAAGCATTACAAACCCAGGAAAAACAGCCTCTGAAAAGATATCTCACCATCTTAAGACTCCTGATAACCTGCCCTGTATCTTGTTCTGATGCTACAAAGAAAAAAATTCAATGAATTTACTGAGTCTTTCAAAATCACAGTCTTGTAAACTAGTACTTCAAATATTATTGTGACATAGTTACAGTCCTCTGGTTATTACACCAGACTGATTATTTCTTTCAAATTATACTCAAAAATATTCAAAAGTCCTAGGCAGTAGCAAACAGAAATGAACAAAAGGGAATAATTTGCCATCTACAAAGAGAGAGAAGCACAGTCTAGTAACACAGTTCATATTCTGAAACATTATGTTCTTTACTGATAGAAACTTATTAAATCACATTCAATCTTGGACTGTAAAACATGAATCCCATCTGGAAGCCATTTCTAAAAAAGAGCAGCATATCTCTGTTATTGTCATCGTTCAGAAAATAACTGTGCAGATATTGTTAATTTATCACTTACTAACCAAAATACTGTCCTGCTTTATTTTCCTTGAAGATTTTTGAAGTAACTGTCTCTTTGCCAGACATCCATGTGCCCTTGCATGCCTCTTTGCCCCTTGCATTGAGTCCCATTTGAAAAATGTTCTTTTCTGTTTTTTTAATTTCTAGGGCCAAGACAGTGAATTGCACAGTGTCCAATCCATAAAAATCCTAACTGCAGTTAAGTTGGCATTTTTTGAAACACATAATTACTCAGAAAACAAGATGTAAGTAGAAGATCACAACACAGGAATCAGAGACTAGGTGACAAAGAGAAGAAAGAAAGACATCAACAGATTCATCTCCTCTCCCTCTTTTTACATTCTCATGTATGTCACCTTTTGAGCTGAAATCCTGCCTTTCCACAAAGCACTACTACTCAATTAAAAAAACCCAAACATCAATACAACAAACAACAATGGATTACAAGAATTTAAGATGCATAAAAATGCTTGCTAACAACTCCAGGCATCTAAGTGGTGCATTTGTACTAATACAAAAGGAAATAAAAGCAGTACAAATGGATTTTTTTTATTTCTCTTGCTAAGCCCTTTTCACCAAAACAGTAAGACTTTAGTTTGTTTTATGAACAACAAAATATGTAAATTTTGCAACAAAAGCAAGCTAATGAACAATAAAAGGAAACTGACAAATATTATATTGTTTTCTCCTGATTTTCAACTTGTCTGACAAACTGACCATGAAGCTGATCAGCTAAACTGTTATTTAACAGAAGGAGTAGCTGGTATTATATGCCTTTTTTATTTTGTGTAAGCCTCTACAATTTTTTTACAATGCGTATTAATGTTCTGCTTTGGCAGTAATAATTTACTCCCTATTCTACAATAATGTGAGGAAAAATATACATGAAAAATTGCTTACACATTCTGGCTGCAACTTCGAGATTGTAAAAAAATTTCCAATTGCCTTACTCTCCATGCTAACAAATTCTTCATATTCCCCATTTCTTTGTGCCAGTAACAAATGATCTCATCTTTGACTATGCTCAGGCAAACATCTCACCTACTGTTTTATAAAATGTCTTTTACACTAAAAATGTAAAAATAACTTAGAGCAGAAAGTCACTATTACAAAAATGAACTAATACTGGTTTATAGAATTAGCCAAACATGGTGCATATGCCATCTCTGGGCAGACCCAGTTCCTGAGTAACCTGCTTTTGAGAACACGTTATAGCCTTATTGCCTGGAATTTTTTGCATGCTGATTTTGAGCTACCAAGAGAATACTTTCATATTTCTTTAAATGATTACTTAACGCTTTAGCTTTCAGGCAAAATTTTTTTCTATTATATCCATTTACACTATTGTGCTAGGATGTATTTATAGCACTGATCAATCAAAAAAAGCAAGAAGTGGTATTAAATCTCCTTCAGTCTAGCTAAGTGAGGGAGTCCCTAAGTGTTTATTTTTTAGTGATAGCTGATGTAAGAAGGCAATATTCCCTGTCATCCAGCATGATATGCCTGAATGTAACCAAGGGAATCACCCAGAGCTGAAATACCAATGCAATAACTGCAGTAATGACTTGTTACAGCTGATACGTGTCTGAAAATGTGCGAAAAACTACAGAGCACAGACACAATAAGCAGGAACAGAATTTGTTCATATCACTTAATTATTTCCAAATCAGAGCCCCCTGTAAAATATGATTCAAATTTTCTATCAGATTCAAAACTTACTTTGGAAAGAGGAAGAGGATGGGAACCAAAAGATAGAGACTGCAGGTTATAAATATTTCTTTTGTTTAGAAATGGAACTTGATTTTATAAGGGCAGATGGCAATGTTATATGCTGAAATTCTGCAGAAAACTACAAACTCATCAGCTGAAAATAAAAGTGATGGATTAAAAGTTGGTTGTATTATTCAATTGCAAGGTGACAACAATCCCAAATGTGAAAACCAAATGCAATCCTAGAATGTAGTAGTTGAGGAACTTCCAAAAGAGATGAAGATTATTAATGCCATTGTAATAGGTCCCAGTGAAATGACCTTAGAAATAGCATTGAATCTACTTAAGAAAAAAGCTCAGACTGGAACATAGGCAAATAAGAGATACTAATATGGTAAGGACATGAAGAACTTGTAGGCTGTGTCTAGAGGAACTGAACTGGTTTAGCCTAGCAAAGTGAAGTCTGAGAGAAAATATTCTAACTCAGAAACTGGGTGTAAAATCTATGGAGGAAAGTAGGTGTTGAAAACAAGGAAAAGGACCAACATTTGTACAAGAACGAATACACATAAACTAGTCACACAAATTGAGGTTATAAATTAAATCAGGTGGTTTCTAGTCTTCAGAAGAGTTAGAGCAGTCTTCCTGGGAGTGCTGCTGTGCTATGAACTCTGCACTTGCCAGCTACAAAAAAAAAAAAAAAAAAAAAAAAAAAAAAAAAAAAAAAAGACAGAAAAGCACCTCTGACTCCAGAGCATCCATAGGCCTTAACTTCTAATACCAGATCCCAGCAGCATTCCTCACCACTGGCTTGCAGGATCTGTTCTGCTTTTTAATTTTTTCACTTATCTGTCCCCACAGGAAGTTCCACTGGTAACTAAGCCTGAGCTAGTTACCAAAGCTCCTTTTATAGCCAGTGGAGATGCATAGTCTTTGAGGGCAAATCATCCCATTTATCTTTGTCACTGAAATATCTTTTCTTCTTGCTCTTCAGTGGAACAGAGTGATCTCATTTAGGAATTCTATTTCTTACTCCACCGACTTCTTGCTTAAAATACTCAGCTCTGTGTGAAAACTCACTGTCTTCACTCCCCACCACCCATGGTGGGGATACTTTTACTCCCTTTCACATTTTGCTGCTTGAACCTTCTGCCCATCAAAATCAACTTTTTTATAGTCATTGCTTCAGTAAAAAGAAGAGATTTAATCCACTCTGGAAATGTATTCATACATAGTATTCCATACAGAAAAGAAATTGCATTAAGTCTCTACCCAGGCTTTTTACTAAAAATGCTCTCTCAGTTTCACCTAATCAAATGATTCATTTTCAATCTTCTCTAAGTTATGCAGTGAAACAAGAACAGCTAATGCTATTCTTAAGTCATTACTGTGCAGACTGCGTGTACTTATCCATAGTAACTGCTTGAAAGTTTCAGTAAGTAAAATGTATATGGACAATCATCTCTGTGAAAGAAGTGTATTAATCCCACACTGTTATTCTTCGAGATACACTCCACATACACTCCATGACCTTCCTCATTATTAGAGGTTTCTTACCTGTCTGAGTTCTGAGCTGGTAAAACAAATCTTGGCTGTGTTAACTCTGTGGTGTTGGAAGCTGGGTATTTCTGCTCGACTGTCCTCGAAGGACACACATACTGCCTTCAGAAGGACATATATACTGGAAAGCTGACCATAGCTTCCTAACTTCAGTCACTGTACAGTGGGTAATCATTCCTTCCTAGTTCAAATCTTAAGTCCAATTTTTATCATTTCGTAGGCATTTTGATGGGCCCAAATAACAGAACTGGAGTGGAAAGGGAAGTCCCAGAATATTGTTCTTATCTGCTCAGTAGCACAAAAGATGAGACAGTAAGTGATGAGATGAGCACAGTAAAAACTTTATAACCTAAAAATTTATCCAGAGCGATGGTTCATTCAACAATATATGGATCTACAATAGGATTAGGGGAATAGTATTAATTTCCATTCTGTGTTTGGAGCTTTCTATTCGCATGTGTATAGTGTTGTGTAGTACTCAGTCTGTGAAAGGACTTTATTCGTTGCTTCTGCCCATACCTATTTCCTTTACTTCTTTCAAGAAACAATAATTTCACATTACATTTCCTTTAACAAAAAGGATTTCAGGCATAATCTGTCACACTGCCTCAAGAACTAAAAGTGGTCGATCTCAACCATTATTAATTAAAGCTGTTTTCTCATAACAGCTGACAGCGACAGAAAGGTTTGAGCTGTCCAGGCTAAAATTCAAGCTAAAAACCAGTCGGTGGTCTCCCTTTAACTTCTGGTGCGAAGTAACTCTAGTTACTACATTATTTAATTCCGCTCCAGAAAACCACATAAGCCTGCTTTATTATTTTAAATACTGCTCCTCTTCCCGTCCGAGGGGGACCGTCCGCCGGGGCCGCGGCTCTTGCCGCTGTCCCGGTGACGCCGGCCCGTCCCCACGGCAACGCCGCCGGCCATGGCGGGGCGCGGCCATGTCCGCCCGGCCCGAGGTGAGGGGCGACCTCGGGCGGGCTCCGTGCGACCCCCGGGCTCCCGGCTCCGGGCTCCCTGCTCCCTCCCTCTCCCTCCCCAGCCCTTGCCCCGGGCTCCCCGCAGGGCCGAGGCGGCCCCAGGCCCAGGCACTGCGGCGGCCCTCGGGCTCTCCAGGCTGGTCGGGAGGGAGGTCCCACCCCCTCCTTTCCGCCGTTCAGAGGCAGTGCTGGGGGGTCATGGTGGGCTTAGGTGTGTCCGCCTGCACAGGGGGTTTTAACGGGGGGGAAACCTTTTGTTACAGCCTCAACAAGGGCCTTCTGCTCTCTGCTCCCAGCATTTCCATAGCACCCCGAATTAATTAAGGTGAAATAAACTGTGCTTGCACCTGACTTCCCTATTTCTTTAAGATTTGCGAGTTGGCTTCTTCAAGTCCCCCTTCCCCACTTCGGGGATTTTAACGAGTTAAATGAATCTAATAATTACTGGATATGTTTGTTTCCAATTACAGCGGCATTTACCATTTGAGAGCTCAGTTTTGCCGTTCTCTGGTGGTGTCTCTTTGCCAAGGTGGACTCCTGTGATAAGTGTCCGAGACCATGGGAGCGGCACTGGAGAGGGCGGCTCAGTGGACTGCTGCTGGCTCTGGAACCGGCACGCTCGAAATCACCCCTTTGAACGAATCTCTTTTAAATCAGATTATTAAGTTTGCAGAGGAATTCAGCACTAAACATCCCGAGGAAGCAGCGTTTGTCTTCAGAGAGCCCCTTGAGTGGAAAACGCAGTTGGACTCTTCAGTATTTGGAAAGGGTTATGTGGTCAAGTAAGTGAATTGCAGTGTGTTTTCAAATGCAGAAGGTGAACTATGAAGCAAAAATGTGCTCACTTAGCATAAAGCAAGCCTTAGAGGCCATGGGTGGGATTTTTACTGATATATATTGAAAATTTTGAGCTGAAATTTTAAGTGTTTCTTTTTGAGTTTGAGACCATTCTGTCTCATTTGTGATGCAGACCTGGTAAGTTAGCAATTCTTAAAACTTGGACTGTCTATTCCTAAGACTTTTCACAACATATGTTCAACTGTGATTTCTCTTTGTGTTAGGAGTGACTCCCATGTGGTGAGTTGCCCTTGGTTGGTTGCCAGGTGCCCAGCAAGCTGCTCTATCACTCCCTCTTTTACACTAGACAGGGGAGAAAGAAACAACCAAAGGGTCATGGGTTGAGATAAGGACGGGGAGAGATCACTCACCAGTCACTGTCTTTGGCAAACCAGACTTGACTTGCAGAAATTAAATTTACTACCAATTAAAAGTCAGAGTAGGATAATGAGAAATAAAACTGAATCTTAAAACCTTCCCTCTTCCTCCCATACCTACGTCTTCTCAAGCTCAACTTCACTTCTGATTTTCTCTATCTCCTCATTCCTGAGTGGCACAGGGGGATGGGGGATAAGGATTGCGGTCAGTTCATTACACATTTTTCCCTGATGCTCCTTCCTTCTCACACTCTTCCCCTGCTCCAGTCTGGGGTCCCTCCCACAAAACAGTCCTTCCCAAACTTCTGCAATGTGAGTCCTTCCCACGGGCTGCAGGTCTTCATGACCTGCTCCAGCAAGGATCCCTTCCATGGGGTGCAGTCCTTCAGGCACCCTCTGCTCCAGCATGGGTCTCCCACAGGGTCACACATCGTGCCAGCAAACCTGCTCCAGCATAGGCTTCTCCCTCTGTGGGTCCACGGGTCCTGCCAGGAGCCTGTTCTAGTACAGGCTTCCCATGGGGTCACAGCTTCCTTTGGGCCTATCTGCCTGCTGATTTGCAGTGAATGAATTGGTTTACCTTGGAAGTTTTTTAAAATATTGCTTAAAGAAATTGTGTATGCTTTATCATGTAAAGCTTGAATAACGTATAAGATTCTTCTCAATTAAAGTTATTATTTTAAAAAGATATAATTTAATTTTTCTAGTGAAGCAGCTGTTCAGTCTGAAGCCACAAGCAGAGATGGCCAACCACTGCTGCTTCTCTCGGCATCAACTCTCAGAGTTCGCAGTTTTGACCAGCTGTCCCGTGTGACACAAATTGCTATGGAAAAAAAGTTAAAGGAAGCACAAGCATGCCTCGAAGGTTTCTTTTCTTTTCTTTTCTTTTTTTTTAAGTCTTTCCTCATTCTTAAAATGTTTTCAGCAATTTATGAAATGTGCAGAAAGAAATATATGCCTTCATTTTAAGTATGTGAGAAGGTACTAATTCATGAAGGTGGCTAAAGGTGCTGATCCAGACCTTAATGAAGTTTCTGTTTCTTGTTTTATTTACACAGAAATTAATAACAGAGAAATCTGGACTAAAGTTAAAATAATGTTGTTGAATCTCATACAAATTTGTGTATACTGAGCAATTTTCCAGCGATGACAGTAGGCTTAAATTTCTGAAAAAAAAAAAGTCTTCTTTGAGGCTAAATAACAGTTTTTCCTACATATGTAGTTTAATATTCCTTTAAAATGTTACATCCTTAAAAAATGGCCAAAGAAAAAATTGTATGTTTAAGACATTCTTACCTGTACAAGGTTCACAATGAGCATTTCCAGATTCCTCCTTCTCACAATGGGTTTAAAATATAGGTATGAGCACTTCTACTGTGTCATCTTCAAGACCAAGATTTTCAAACTGACAAGAAGACTCTTGATATGCTAAACTGGATATCCTCCTCCTACCTGGAGGTAGAAGAGATCAGTGATATTCTATTGTGATATTAGTAGAAATTGCATCTGCAGTACTAAAATATAAATGCATATACTGGATCAAGCTTCAGATCCATCTGATCCAGGGCCCTGCCACTGACAGTGGTTAACCATGAATACTAGGGAAGAATAATATGACCAGTGTATCATGCAGAACCATTCAGAGATGCATGGGACTTCATTTGCAGCAACAGAGCAAAATGGATTTGTAAAATACATTGACATGTAGTTATGTCACTGCTTACCAAAAAGAACAGCTGGCATAGCTGAGGAAGTAATGGGGCCATTGGGAATGCTGCTAGAAAAGCTTAAAGATGTTCTTTACACTAAATCATATTTCCAAAATGATCAATTTTCAGTGAGTTAAGCCCATTGATTTCCTGTTTTGGGAATCAGCCAGGCATATTTTTGGGAAAGGGGGCTGTTGATAAAGGGAAATATTTAATATTCACCCCTTGGTTGAATGAATCTTAATATTTGCTGTAAAAAGCAGTTGGTTTGTTAAGAAAAATTTCTTTTTGTTCTTAGTGTTATCATGTTCTGAAAAGTACATTTAAAATTGCAGTAGAGGGATATGAAAGAATAAATCAGACAGTAATGTTTGATGAATAACTATGAACATTATAAAGTTCTTACTGTAAATTAATACCATCAAAATCATGCAGCAATTGAAACAAAAGGTGTTTGTCTCATCCAATCATTTTAAACATAGTTGCACATTACATGATTCTGTTTCATGTTTACAGCTAACAGAGATCCTATAGTGAAAATTCTTGGCCCTGAATATGCGACTGTTGAAGGAGAAGATACGTCCATCTTGCATTTATTTGACAAAGTGAAAAGAGGTTATGACCCTGAAACAGAGATGAAAATGAAAATCATTCTTCTTCTTCATCAGCTGGATTTGCAACTGCTTAATAGTTCTTTGAAACAGATTTCACAGTAAGTGCATTTCAAATGGAAGCTAGGCATCTCAGCCAGTGCATTTTTTGTTTTATTATTAAATCAGATTGGTTTCAACCCGCAGCATGTGTTTTTGGTGTGATATAAAGAAATTTATGGAAATAACTTTCACTGTTCACTAAGTTATTGAAAAAGCCAATTTTTTATGAAGATTTTTCTGTAGGTGTGGGTATGCAAGTGTGTGCCCACAAGTGTGGGTTTTTTATTGCATATGTTTTGCATTTTGTTAGCAAATTGAAGTCATTTGTACAAACAACAAAGTTACAGTCAAATATTTTCAAGGAACTGTTTATTTCTTCATGGAACTGTATTAAGTATTACATTGAGTCTGTTTCATAGTTACAAGGACTTTGTATTAGGTATGGAATGAAAATTTCACTGAACAATAGAAAAAATTAAGAAACACCTTGAAAGATGACCCATTTTTTGTATTTTTGTTGCTACTAGTAAGACTCAATGTAAAATAAAAAAATCGTGCAATATTCTCTTCATTTCTCTGAGCACATCCTTTTGATGAATACATTTTAAACTATTTTCTATTAATTGCAGAGATGTTAGACTAAATCCAGCTGCTGTAAACAGTGAAGTGAATCTTCTCAAGAATTTCTCTGGGAAAGGAGAAGATACAGTACTGGAATCACTGGAATATACATCAGGTCTAGATCATATCTCATGTTTACATAGACCGTTATTAAAGTACTTGATTTCTGTGTGAAATTTTTTGGATTAATTTCGGTAACACATTTAAAGTGTGTATTTCTACCATAAAGTTATGAAGTAAAATAAAAAGTATTTTCAGACGTGCAATGGTGTTCTTCAGCCTTTACATACAGAAATAAAGGCCCAATTATGTGAATATCTTCAGTGGAAGTAGAGGAAGTGAACTGACTCCCTGATCCCGAAAAGTGCTAAACACAGTTGTGGTTCTTGCTTGGATTGGACCAAGGGTGACAGAGTTTTGCATGATTAATACCTAACAGTATGAATTCTTAAGAGTAACAAATTGTTTGGGGATTTTATTTGTATACGTGTTACATTAATCATCAAGCATAACTATTAAAAATTACTTTTAAACTGGATAAAAACACTAATGCTAATTGGTTACAGATTACGTGTTTGCTAATGGATGCCGAGCTCCTCCCTGGAGACAAGTGCATGGAGACATTTGTTATTTAGTCATCAAACCACATGACACTGATCCTTTGTATATCACTTGCAACACAGCAGGAGTGTTTTTAAATGGGGTAAGTAATAATAAAGGATACCATGCAGTAATGATTATTTTTTTGTGCTAAAATCAAATCTCAGGTTTGGGGTAGTGGTATTGGGGCTCTAAGACCTGCAGAGCTCATGTTTTGGTACAGAAAGAGAAGCCACAGTAATAAATGTGTGCTAGTTTTTCCATGTGTTTTGAGTGCTTTTTCAAAAAGTTTTATTCCAGGAGTGTATTCTGCGCTCTTTCCTAACAGTGTTTGCTTGGTCTTTAAATGTACTCAAGCAGTTCTTCACAGTGTTCCTGTTTAAAGGTACTGGGGGACTCAATGCCTCTTTAGTGCCTCACTGCTCTTGATCTGAAGTGTGATATTGTTGTGTGTGGCTACTAGAGCTTGCTTTTGTCTTTTTATAAATGATAAAGCAGTTCTTTCTCCTGTCAGTGGAAGCTTTTAAGAAATTATTTATCTCTTCTTCTTTTCATTTTGGTTACCTTTTTCCTTTCAGATGGGTTTTATTTAGGCATATTAGCCCCTTATGTGTGTTAAGCAGTGACCAGAGCTCTTACATTCATTTTGAAGACAGATTGATGTCCGTCAGGCATAACTCCACAAATTGATTTCCTAAGAGTTAAAAAATCCAGGGAAATTTTGACTTGGCACATTTTTAATAACTGAAGCTTATAAAGCACAGTCAATCAGGTCACATAATTTTCTGATCCGTTTAGATGTCTGCCATGCTGCACTGGGAGCTCGTATTTAGTTGGTTGTTTGCCGTAAGCCATAAATTCTTTTCAGTGGAACTACACAGGGTACAGTTTACTGATAATTGCCTGCAAAATTCCATGTGAGATCTTCGTCATATGTAGGGATCCATGGAGATGATCCATGCAACTTTACAAAGCATTGGTGAAATTTGATGGACTCTACTAAGCATGAGACTTCTGTACCTAATTCATTACAGTATGACCTTTGTGCTTTAGCACTATTTTGTGATGCAGATTAAATTACCTGTGTAGGGCAAAGCTATTAATAATTTAAAATGTATTCTTTTTTTAAGGGTCTGCTAAAGGGTAAAGAGCTTGACTATGAAAGAAAAAGTGATGTATATAAAGATATAGTCACATTTTTAAGAGAGAGATCACCTAGATTTGTAGAAAATATGGCTAAACAGGTATGTATTTACTGATACTGGGTGTATCTTCTACTTTGTACAAGTGTACATTGTTAAGAATTAAATTATAAACCTGGCTGAACGTTTATGTTCTTTATCAAAGATGATTAAATGAAGAATTTTAATGGCTGAAATGCATGTATTATTTTTCTTTGGATTTGTTTCAGGTTCTGTGAAATATGTTTCTTTTGTAAATAGCAAATAATACACCATTCATGTATTGTTCTGTTGTACCTTACGGTGGGGTTTGAATTACATGTGAGGCCAGCCTCTAATTTTGCTTGAAATGTTTTGCTGGTCTTCTGGTATTGTTCTCTATGGAGCACTGGAAATACTAAAGCAGAAAAGTATGATATCCTTATGGGAAAGGTCAACTTTTCATGGCAATATTTTTCTGTTATCAAAACCACTTAAACTTTTATCTTCATACTTTGTAACCTAAAGATAAATAATAGCTCGACTTTTTTTTTTATGAGACCTGTCTGATTTAAATACCAGAGTTGGGAGTGAAACATCCAGCTTACACACTATGTCTTGCTTCAGCCACTATGAAATGCGTTTTGACTTTAATTTAGAGTTCTATATTAGCTAGAACCACACAGTGCCACTACAGTTTTAGTTGTTTTATCATTCCTGACAAAAACTCTTTTTTTTTTAGATTTCTAGTGTGGTTATAACAGATTAATAACTTGGTGGTAAAATCAATTACAGGCCAAAACCTGCCAAAAATTTTATCGTGATTATTTATATGCAACTTTATTTATTCAAAGAAGGGATTAAGACATCTTCTTATCCTTTAGTTATGATTTTTTGTGATGTAGGGCTGATATTTATTTTTCTGAGATGCAGGTATTTGGCAGTTCTGAAAGAACAGAACATTTCAACTTGTATGCATAAATATAATAGCTTACAGCAATGGAATTAAATCTGTGAGTTGTTCTGTTTGAAAGAGCAATAAGTTAAAAAAAATTTCATTTATCTTATAGGCAAGTTTTTTAATGTTATATCTACATACTGGTTTACACTTATAAATGGAATAACATATGAATGGTTTTAGACATAATTACTGGTTTAATGTGTTTGCAGTGATTTGGCTTAATTTGATGTTCATGGGAATATTCTAATAATTTTTACATTTCTAATCCTAAATGTTAATGTAGAATAATGATACTGTTGATAATAGAGGTAATATATCTTTCTTTACTGGTTTTCTGCCCTTATAAAAATAATGTAACTATTCAAGAAATGTGTACACTTATTAAATAAGAGTAAATAAATAGAATTTATACTGTTTTCCTTCCATTATCACATAAATCACACACTGAATAGTGCCTGGCTATGTAAATATGTTTATGTAGAAGAGTATACATTATTCCTTTTAATGGTTTAGGAATATCATATCATCCTGCCATGATGAAAAGCTGGTTTAGTACTTTCTCCTTTCTAAAACTAGAATGTAAACAAGTTAATACTGTAAAGCTGCAGAGCATTTGTACCTGAGGGAAAAATCTCTGTATTAGAACTCTCAAAAGCAGAGAAAAGCCATATTTCCAAGTTTGCCTATATGAAGTAAAATATGACTGGAAATAGTTTTGACTTATTTTCTGAGGAGAGGAGAGCTTCAAAAAGCCTGTAACATACACATATATTGCAAAACCAATTAACTTTTATAATATCTGCCTGGCCTTGTTTAAGCTAACATTCAGAATTTTTGTGTTGGTATATAGTGCTGTAGGAAACATACTTTTTAATGTATGCTTAGCTGGTGAAGCTACAGCACCAGTTCCCTGTGATTTATCTAGTTTATCATGTGCTAAATTGCCTTGTCTGGAGTACATTTTCAGAATGAGAGAATTAGCAAAAGTTAGTGTGGAATGGGACAGTTGGATCAGCAAGCCTGGAACAGCCGATTCACATCAGGGACTGGTCAAAAGCAGATCACACTGTGACAGCCTCTTTAAAACTGCCCTGAATCAGATACATAAAGGAATGTCTTCACCTATCTGGTAGTGACAGCTGCAATAATAATAATAATAAGTAACGATTGTATGCTGTCTCTCCTGTAAAAATTGAATATGTTCCAATGGAGAATAGGAGTTGACAAGAGTCTTTTCTGTTCTGTATGTTTTTGATCAGCCATGGTACTAGACACAGACAGCTGAAGGATTGGTAGGTGCCACTCAGCTCAATTCTTGTATGTGACTTGTTCAACAATGTTTTGTCCTGAGAGATGGAACATGAAAAAAATGAAAAAGAATGTGTTCATATTAATTCTAAACTATATCAAATTAAATTACTTGGAACTGAAGTCGAGCAGTTTATGATAGCCTATTTTCTTCATTACTTTTTTTGTGGGAATTTTTTGTAAATCCTTTATAGAAGGAAATAGTTTTTATGTAAATGATCCACTGGAAGCACAGTGACTTGATTTTGCAATTCTGGATCTTAAAACTCATTTGGAATTAGTTCTATAAAAGTGCTTGTGTCACAAATAATTGGACATATTAGAAACTGAACAACACCAAATTTTCAAGTATGCTCAGAAAGTTCCAAATTTAGCTGCTTCATTTATTTAAAAAACTTTAATTTGCACATGGTAACTGCTGCTTTCCAAATTATTTTTTTTTCTTTTAAAGACAATACAACTTTGTGTTTAGAATCTAATTCTACATATAATGCATACAATTTTTAAGCACAGAATCCTGGAATTGTGCTTATAACTGCTTATAACTTCATATGCATTATTCGTTTAGCAATATAACTGACAAACCATGTCTCCTTTTATTAGGAATATAGTTTTTTTAAAGAACCAGCATATGAGAAGAATTCTCAGTATGTGGAAGGTGCTGATGCTGAGGTTTCTGGCCAATCCCAGAACCTTTATGATTCTACAGAAAAGAAAGTGAAAAGTTCTGCAGCAGGGAGAAGATCCACTGGCAAGAAGTTACAACCAACTATGCAGTGGAAAAATACTGGGCTTTCTGCTTCCCAAAGATAAGTAGTTATCTTTATATTTGAATTTTCCTATAGGTTTCTCTAAACTGTGCTAATGGTTGGACTGCATGTTGCAGTCTGCATTATTGTTTTAAGAGCAATGAAACAAAACTTACTACATGTTAATTTCTAAGAAGAGAGTTCTCACGTTTTTTCTCTCATGCAACAACTTTAATGTTACATCATTTCCGCAGCAAGGCAGGGAAATGTCTTGCAGTTCTATGCAGTACTGGTTTATCATCATATTTTTAGTGTTAAATACCTTTTAAAGCAAGACAGAGTAGAAAAATCTAATCTAAACCACACTTTCATGATGGAAAATCAGAATGACTCTTACTTGTTACTACCAATTTTTAATGATTTCATACTATATGAGCCACTTTTCTATCTCCGCTTAGCAACAATATTCACTAATGAGATTATCTGAGATCTTGAACACCCAAAATAGAGTATACATATGTTGGATATTGTGGATTTTTCTTCTGAAATCAGAATTCTATTTTGATTTAATGTTTCCTGATTTCATGTTACTGGAGGAAGAAGAATATCTGAAGAAAAACCTTTGATTGCCATCCTACAAAAAATAGTATCTTCTCAAGTCTTCCAATTTGACGTTCCAAGAAACATTTTAAGAGATTTAGGATTTGACCTACAGTCATCAATTAAAAAAAAATGGTTTCCCAGGGCAAGAGCTAACCTTTTTCCCCAGTCTGTTAAAGTCTAGATGTAGTGAAATGGGCTGTAATCATGAGTAGTATTCTCTTTTATTGTTGTGACTGTGATAGGCTGACCAGTCCAGGCTTGAAAAGACATTTTGCTTTCATAATATTTTAAGTTAGGGACAAAAAAGCACCAGTTATTGTACTCAGCTAGGCCTAGGAATCTTTTGGAATATAAGGAAAGCAAGATATATTGTATTCAGCACGATCAAAGCTATGGAACATGTCAGTGTGTGGAAGAACTAGGAAGACTAGAACTCTTTTGCCTGGAAAATAATGACTAGAGGAGAAGAAGAAAGATACAGAAAATCATGACTGGAGATGATAAACAGGGAACATTTAGTCACTGTCTGTTCTAGGACAAGAATAAAGGGCGTCAAATGAAAATAAGCCAGTGAGATCAGTTCAGAACATAGAGAGAGACTTCTTCATACACCACATAGCTAAGCACTCAAACTCTTTGCCAGAGGGTAGTAAATTCATTTGTTTATGTGAGTACAAAAAGCAACCAGACACATTCATTGAAGAAGAATCCATCCAAAACTGTTAATGCATGGACAATCAGGAGTTCTGTGAGTCACAATCTGCTGAAGAATGTTCTGGAAAAAATGCTTTCTGTGTGGTTTTTGTTTGTTTGGTTTTTTTTTAAATTTATTTATTTATTTATTTTATTTATTTTTTTTTTAATTTTTTTAAATAAACCCAAATCTAGTGACAAAGCTTCAAAAAAAGATACTGAAGAAGAAGGGAGAAGTAGTACTGTATCTTCGAAAATGAAAAAGAAATTCAGTGCCAATGCTAAATCTCTTAAAATTAATCGAGCCTCAGGAAGGTATGGGTTACTTATTTTTCTTTCTTCATTTTAAAAAAAAATTATTTTCCCTGTCTACAGTAATTATCACCATATTTACTGTTCAGTAATGTCAGTTGTGTTTTTCTAATTCTTCTATTAGGCACTGTTGTAATACCTGTTTGAAATGTGCTTGTCCCTATTAGCTTCTAGCTGTTTAAAATTGGTGATTCTGTTTATTTATTTTTAGAAAAACATCAAGCAGTTTAGAAGATGTTAGTGACAGTTCCTCAGACGCTGAGGAGGACGAACAGCCTATACGTCGTCAGGAAGGAACCACTGATTTGTCACCTGAATACTGGGGAATTCAGAAACTTTCAAAATATGTAAAGGTAATTAAGAAGTGTTGATAAATTTTATAAAAAATAAAAAAGATACAGTTGAGGGCACAGCTCCTCATCCATTCTACCTTCCATATATTTTAGAATAGCCTTGCTATGCAGTATGTTCAAATCCTGGAACTGTGGACTTTCCTATCATGCACTTTTTTTTTTCATCTGCTATTTTTGGCTTATATAGACCTTTAGATTAAACCATCTGTTCAGTGTTATTTAAAACTTAAGATGGTATAATCTCTTTATTAATTATTGGGTTTCTGTTTTGCTTTTTGTATGAAATGTTCCAAGATATTTCTTTATGTGGATAATAACTTTCAAGAGTTTTTATTAAAACTGAATAGTTGCCTAAAGTCTTTCATCAGCTATGATTAATGCATGACTGAAGTAATTCTAACATGGTCTTGTGTCTGGATAGATGCTTTAGTGGACAAGAAAATGTATGATAAACAGGCATCCTCTAAAACAAACGAAAAAGAAAGGTTTTTACACAGACTTGGTGAAAATCTTTTGGAACCTATAAATATACACAGTTAAAATTCTGAATATGTCTGAAACACATCAAAACCCCAGCAACCCTCTACTATTCTGGAAAACTCTAATTATGTTTTTCCCTCAGGAGAAATTCCTTTACAAGTTTGTACTGGAATTTACGTTCTGTTAAGTTACTAATAAAAGTGCTGGCTTGTTTATTTTTTTGAGTACAGAGCGCACACATCCGACTGATAAAATGATGGTGCTGCCATTTGGTAAAGCAAAAAAAGTGTAAGTCCTATGAGGAGCAGCTGAGGGAGCTGGGGGTGTTTAGCCTGGAGAAAAGGAGGCTCAGGGGAGACCTCATCACTCTCTACAACCTGCCTGAAAGGAGGTTGTAGCCAGGTGGGGGTCGGTCACTTCTCCCAGGCAACTGGAGACAGGATGACAGGACATAGCCTCAAGCTGTGCCAGGGGAGGTTTAGGCTGGACATCAGGGAGAATTCTTTCACTAAAAGGGTTGTTAATTGATTCAATGGGCTGCCCAGGGAAGAGGTGAAGTCACCATCTGTAGAAGTATTCAGGAAATAATGGATGTGGCACTTCGTGCTATAGTTTAGTTGACATGGTGGTGTTCAGTCACAGGTTGGACTCGATGATCTTGGAGATCTTTTCCAACCTTAATGATTTTATGATTCTACAATTAAACATTTGTGAGGAATAAGCAAAGCTTTGGCTCCTTCCAGTCCTTTGACCATTGTAGAAGAGTAACTCAGTCTTTTAAACTGTATTCAGAGTAGTCACACTGGTTGTTCTCAGTTCGTGTACATGGAGCCTTGCTAGTGGTTGTAGCCAAAGAGACACAGACAAACATGGATAATACAAATCTCTCTACAGTTATCTTTTCTAGGTTGAACCTCTATATTTTTGTCATTTTGGCTGTGGTAAAATAACACTTTGCAAATGTAATCTGGTATAACACTGAGCATGTAACTTGCTCAGCTATTCCTAATGCTGAACACATAATGTATAGATTTTGCATGAATCTTCCTTTTTGCATGGAATTACAGTTCAAGATGCTGTTTTCAAATCTTTCAGTTTGCTAATAACTTACTTTGGTCTATGTATGAAGCATCTCTTTTTGCCTATCTGAGAGCTCAGAGAAACAACCATGCTGCTTTTTAGTAAACACCTAAGGTCCTCCTAGAGAGGAGATTTGAAATTAATTACTGTTGATGAACTCACAGTAATCTTTTCTTTGGCCCATTTATGTACCACCCTCTTTACCGACAAGGCTCTTGTCTCCTGATTACATAATTATCAAACTTCTTTTCCTCTCTAGGTTCTTCATATAGTCATGTTTAGATTTTAGTATTGGACTTTATCCAGTATTGAAATTCATATCTACATTTGCATGAAACCATTCTGAATGAAGACTGATAATGGCAAATAGGGAAATGTATTTTTCAAGCACCTCTCTTTCAGAAATTGGTATTTTTTTGTTCCAGCTGTCAACAAGGAAAATTACAAAATGTTTTGGAACTAGAAAAAGAAAGGGGAGCATTTCTGATCAAATTGCGAGTACCTGTTAAGAAGTTTATAATACAAAATTCCATAATATGAAAAAGTTTTGTTCTGAAAATTCAGATGAATACTTGTTCATGTATTCATGCACACCCGATTTGCCAAATAGTTCTTTAAATTAGGTATAAATTAAACAAAATATTTGAAGATATACTTAAAATAATTCTGTGTTGATTCTTAGCTACGTAAAGCAAGAACTCCCTGGGGTCAGATAAAGCTGAAAAGAGATGCCTCAGTGCCATACCACAGACAGTGGTTGAAATGTTTTATTGATGGAGTGCTACTTTAGCTTGCACATGGAATTCGTTTTAATTCAAGTATAAATACTGCACTTCTGGCCAGACTTAGGACATTTTTTGGCATTCTTGTTGTTCATGTAGGCAAGTGTTCATGACAGATGCAACATAAGAGAAAATATATTTATGACTGTGTTATTTAAGTATCTACAAGCCTATTTATATAGAAGCATGAATTTCAGAGGGCTTGTGCATCTTCAAAGGTTTTGTACATTGTTTGCACATCTGAAAAAATGAATAAAATGCCTTAAATGATAGGTGTTTGAGATACCAGGAAGATATAAAAATTTGTAGATGCAACCATTTTTTTAATGTCTGCTAAAGTAAATGTGAATCACAATTCAGCAAGACTCTATAAAGATGAATTTACAGAGAAAAAACTTCCATAAAACCTGAAAGATACCTAGTTTTTATACCAATGTTAGATTGTCATTAAATGTTAAAAAGGCAATTGCTTTTTGTATAAAACAAACTTGCTAGATCCTGTGAGTTATGCCTGTAGGCTCTGTACTTGTATACCTCTTCATGGAGAGAAAATTCCAGCGCAGGGGAAATTCCCTTCTGACTTTTTGCCCTTCTCCACTCCCCTTCCTTTCTGGGAAAGAGTATCCATGTTGGAATTGTTCCGCTGGGAAGCAGCTGCTTCTGTGGTCTGGCTCCTTGTCCTACCTTCAAGCTTCCCAGGGCTGTGAAACAGAAGACAGAACATGTGTGTTCTCTCCATGTCTCCCCATCGACTTAGCAGCGAGCAGCGAAGATAGATCAGCGAGCTTGGTGATGACCTTGTGTTAGGTATCTCTTAGGGCCGGAGTAGATGAAACTGGAATGAAGTGCTCTGTTGCTGTTTGTAACAGTGTGATTCACCCAGAAGTGCCTACTTCAGATTTGACATTATTTTTGACATTAAATTTGTGCTTCTGAAGTATTTGATTTCTAGGGGATATTTAAAGAAAAATTTTAGGAATAGGATGAAGGGATCATCTTTTTCTGTCATCGTTTTACTAGAAACAGGGAACATCAGGTAGAAATGCAGGATCTTCTTTGTGGCTGGTCACTTAAAAAAAAAGAACAAAGAAAAAGG
The DNA here is from genome assembly GCF_003945595.2 of Pipra filicauda. Classification (NCBI taxonomy): domain Eukaryota; kingdom Metazoa; phylum Chordata; class Aves; order Passeriformes; family Pipridae; genus Pipra; species Pipra filicauda. The sequence continues at coordinate 4,399,633 of NW_024104310.1, forward strand.
GTGAGAGCTGGGTTTTGTGCTGCCCACGGTTGAGCACTGGCTATTGCCAGTTTTTGAGATAAAACTGAGATGTTGAGAGGTGAATTGGGGCTGGTGACTGTGCCAGTAATAACTCCAACCTCTAGAATAAGTCTGTAATCCCTTAAGCCCTTGTGCTGCTTGATCTTGGTTCCTTGTAAGGGTGTGATTTATGTGTACACCTATGCCAGGGTTAGCTCTGGATAGAGTTCTGCAGGACCATGGCAGTTACAGAATTCATCCTTCAGTTTCTTATGTGGAAAGTCATTCTGCTTTTGGCTATACTTCAGGGATACACTGGTGAAACCAGTCAAATCTCACACTTCATGTAAAATATCCATTAATTTCATATCTATTTGCAATTACTCCAGTGCAAAAGACCTAATTCCCAGAACAGCATTGTGTTTCTTTTCTACTTCAGAATCATAGGTGGACAAATCTGATGTCTCTTCCCATCCTGTACCAGGTCCAGGAGCTGGGGAAATGCTATGGCACTTCACAGGAGCCACAGAGGATGTGCCCTGACTGTGGCATTGAGCACCAGCTTCCAGGTGCCCATGTGCCCTGGTGCTGCATAGCAGTGGATGGCTGGGAAGGAAGGACATCTGTCACATGAGTCAGTGAAATCTCATTCACTGGACAAGGAAAAGGTACAAAACCTGCAGGATACACTGGGTGCATTCAGGGCTGCTCCACAGCTGAATTTTGGCAGAACCTTTGGAAGGCTACTGTGTTCAAGCAACATTTTTGTAGCTGGCAGGAGGCCCCTCTGTAGTGGGCTTACATAAAGCTGTCAAACAGACCAGGGAGGCAGGAATGTACAGGAATATTCCTTCTGGCCTTTGCCTCTTTCCTTTTCTTTCTCTCCATTCTTTCTTTCTTCTCTCGTTTTTCTCTCTCTTTCTTTTCACTGCATTGCAGTGATTGTTGGCTGGACAAGACCTACTGCCCATCACTTCTGCTTCCCTTTACAGTACAGGCAGACCTGAGCCAGAAGGGTGTAGTGTGGCCTCTGCACCACAGGCACAGTTTATTTTCTCTTCTCAGAAAGCTCAAATTTATCATTTAGCAACATGCAACTGTGTATTGGTTTGCAGGAAGGAGTGGTGGGTCCTACATTCTTGGAGAAGAAAGGTGCAGATTAAAAGTGCAGAAAGTCAAATAGAAAGTGAAATGATGCAGGGAGACTCTGCCAGGAGCTAAGAGGATCTCAAATCAGAGATTCTTGTAGATATTTTTGATAAACTGTATGGAGTAGTTTTATTTCCCAAGAAAAAACATGGAAACATCTGGAAGTTGGGATTAAGGGACTTGGGGCAAACCAAGGTACAGGAAATCCATGTATGCCTGAAGTTCAGGAATGTGGACAAGGAGGATCTAAACTATTACAGTAACAGGGAGCATATTTTGGAACATTTGAGGACCAAATCTTAAATTGCAGTTGGATGTGTGTGTGGAGTTATTTTGCACTCTCTATGCAAGGTTTGCAGTGTGACTTTTTTCTGCATCAAGGGTAAGCAGGAGGCAGTCAATAATTGAATGCTTGCACACTTCCCTACTATGCCTTAATATAATGTCAGTCACAGTTTATGTCCAAGATGAGACTTGTCGTACTTGAGGTGTACGGTTTTAGATACCTGAAAAATAGATATCTTCCTCATAAAATTTTGTGATAGAAAACATCCAGCCTTTCAAAAAAATTATTACTTTCTTGTGCAAATGAAAAGTTACACTAACACTCATTATAAGAATTTAAATCAGCTTCATGAGCAATGGGTTAAGAAATAAATTGTATTTTGGGAGTAGTAGAAAAGTAATTCTATTTTATTCCAAAATGCAGAACCTCAAAAAAAGACATGAACATCCCAGCTTAGGGAATAAAATGGGTCTTCAAATACTGATCCTTTAAAGTGAAACTTTAAAGCTTAAAGTTTCAAAAAAGTAATTTCAAATTTAGTAAGACAAGAAAAAAGTAGTGCTAGTGTTGCAATGTACCTGCTGAAGTACCAAGCATTTGTTTGCTTATTTTGCACATTGTAATACTGCTAAAAATTTTTTTCATAGTCATAGAAAAAAATCTCTGGTGTTTATGGATGTTCCTGAATAGCAAACTGCACAGAGAACTGCAAGTACAAAGTCTGTAGTCTTGAAATCTGGCCCTATATGTGTAATAGGTGCAAATGTCAGAATCTAATAGCAGGAGTAAAAGTACCTAATCTGTGTAGAACATATATTGCACATCATGCTGTTTTTCTTTATAATATCATATTAGTCAGACTTGCATGAGATTATATTTTAGCTGTTAAATACAAAATAAGCACATATAAATGTGTGTAAAATATTTTTGTATGTAAAATACTTTTGACACTGTGTAATAATTTTTTTTCAGGACTGACCAACTTTGCAGGTAGTTTACCTGATCTTATTAGTAGAATGTCTAACAGTAAATCTTCCCCCTTCCATGATGAAAGTATTTGGTGGAGTAAATTGAAGGTTATTCAAATGAAAATAAATTTTCCTGTAGTTTGGCTAAGTGGTAGACTGTTATTTTTCAGAAAATACCAAATGTATCTGACAGAATCATGTGCCACCTGCTAGTGTTTCTAAGCACATGTTAGGCTAACCTGTCAGCCTTGGCTAACCTGTCAGCCTTCATATCACTCTCTTCTCTACTGTTCATGAACGTCTCTTGCTCTCATCTTCCAGTATTAGCCAAGATTTTATTTTAAAATTCAGTAAAGAATGTGATTACTGAAAAAAAAGGAAATAAAAATATAGGAAAACTGCATATTATAGTTAAGATATGTATTTTCTAACAACCTAGATTGTGCTGATCAGGAAAAAGAAATACTTTTATGATAAATTTACTAGGTAGGAAATATTGGCAAATGGTGAACTCTCAAATTATTATTGGCAACTCTGAAGCACTCGAATAGCTCTCTCCTCAAAATACTGTACAAACAACCATTCCTCATCACAAGAGACATATAAAATTCATAACAGCCAATTGAATTTTGACCATTAACACCAACTCTGATGAATTTCTGTGTAGTGGAGATTTAATTAATGTTGAGAGGGTCACACATTCCTAAGAGTTTCATAGCTGATGAGATGAAAGACAATTTAGAAATAAAAGGGAAAAAAAGCAAACAAAAAGTGGAGTTCAATAAAAGATGAGAAAGAAGAGATGGTATGTCAAACATTAAGGACTGAGGAAAAGAATGTAAAATAACTGATGTTTGATTCTCTTTCTGCAGGATTGTATTCTATTGTAAAAGCAGGTAATTAAATTAATGAACTATGATTTTGACACTGTAACTATAGTACCTTTAAAATAATAGTAAATTGCCAGAGCTGTCTGAATGTGACTTCAGGCTTTATATTCACAAACTAGATAATCAAATCATTATCTTTCCTAAAGAATTAGAACAGAATTGTGTCTGAAAGCTACAAAGAGTTTTAAGTAGACAGAACAATATTCTTCATTGTTTTTAGGTGTTCCACATTGACTAGGCTCAATTTAATCACAGCTCACTATACACACAGTTATTTCAGAGGCAAACCTGTGCTTCAGCCATGTCTTCATCTATATTTGTTTTTCCTATGCTCTCACTAAGCCCTGTTTTTGTTTTATTTCTCCAGAGGACACCTGTCTCTTAGTTCTTCATAAACTATTGCTATCATTCTGTTTTTCTTGCAAAACCTTTTTTTTGCTAGTTTAAAATGTCTTTTCTGTTTCAACAGTGTGTGAGCTCTCCAGTAGTCTGTAGAGGCACAGATCCTTCCTAGTTCAACCTCATTAAGTTTTCTCCTCAGATTCACTTCCACTGGTTTCCCAAATTAGTTGGATACATAAAATTAAAATAGCTGTAATAACATTAAGGCTTTTATCCTCTTTGTGAGCCAACTACTAGGCAAAGTCAAAATTGCTTAGGCAGGTCTGACACTGTCACACAAGGTCAATAGTACATCTGTGTTATGGACAGCATATGTCTCATCTCAAAGTCTCCAGTCAGGGTTTACAATGTTAAATTCAGTGTTAAAATACTGGTAACAATAGTGCTGTTTGTGTAGGATTTTTTCTTTTTAAAATTTAATCCTAGACCCTTTTCTCATTCAATTCTATTTCCTTCTAATTTTAGCATGTTCTTTTTAAAAACATATATGCTTTATTTTCCTCAAATGAAGCATCTTAACAAAATTGTCTAGATGCAACTGGGGAGGAAATACACTCCTAAACCGAAACTTTCACAAAAAAGTAGAAGATAAACTTGCACTGTTAGAGATATTATATATTACCTTGGCCAGGTTTTCTGTGGTTTTGGGGTCACCATTTCACTTCCTTCCAAGTTTGAGGTTTGAGAAGTTACTAGGAAATCTATTATTCCTAGTCCAGTGAAGTAAAAGTTCATATGTTTGCACATGAACTGTTAGAGTCTTGCCTTCTCTATAGTAGAATCCAATTACTATGAATCAGAAAAGGAAAGTTAAGGGAATGGATACATTTCTTGGAAGAGTTTTCAAGACAGAATCAACGGTTGCCTAACAAAACCTTCTGGTTCGTGCAGAAAATAATAGACTTATTCTTTTGTTTGGAAACTCTTTTCAATTTCATAAAATATGACAATTTATATTCACTGTATCTGGGTCATGACATATATGTCACTTCTGCCACTGTGTAGGGTCAGGGTCAAGGTATTAATCTGCAATTAAAACTGCAGCTTCTGTGCATTGTTGTAGTCCAATGTGAATGTTTTGGATTTTGAGACTTCATGATGCCTGTGATTTTCCACTGACTTTACTTATATTAATCTGTATGGTTTACATACTGCCAGGCTGTAGCTAAAGAACGCCAGAAGATTCAGGAAGTGGGTCAGGGAATTATTCCATAACTCAGTTATACTTGTCCATAACTCATGTCTTAACAAGTTGCAGCTTGTATGTTTTATAAACTAAAATGAAATATTGGAACTAATATATAAACCATAACAAAACTCAGAGTGTTTAGAGATTCACTAGCATAGAAAAACTGCCTTGCTGAAGCATATTATTCATGTTGTACTGCAATACTCAGTCTTTCATTATACTTTATCAAAATTTATTTAAATTTTGAATTATTTTCCAGCAGAAAATTACAAAAGGGGCTGTGATTTGAGAGAGTCAAGTTTAACAGAAAATAAAAAACTGACAAAGTATTAAACTAAGAATTCTGTTTCATACTTTACTACTTATTTTGGATTCCTCGTTTTATAAAAATGACAGTATTTTAATAATATTTTAGGCTGGGATTCCACTTAAACAATGTTTTTGTTCTAGAAGTTTTTTCATTCCATTAATGAATTTTAATTGAAAATTTTCTGGTATAACAATATCAGTTGACCTACTGTCTTTTGGATATCACATTATGCTATTTTGTTTGTTCAGTATTTTCTAAAAATATGTTGACTTGGTATGTTTGGTCTTAGTTTTGTCAAGTATATGGTAATTGCCATTCTGATTATATATACTCGTAATCAAAACTAGGTGTTATTATACAGAAGAATGACAAAACTGCTCACAAACAGCAATTTTCTTTCTTGTTATTCAGTCATGGACATGCTGTCACAGACAGGCACATTATTCTGTCTATCCAGGAATTATTTAATACAGTAAATAAACTTTTACTCTGGAAAAATAAATTTCAAACGTAGGTCTAAACAAAAAAAAAACATTCTTGACATTGCCATGCAAAGTAAAACAATATTTCATTTTCTGGTTGCATTCAGTCATGTTCACTCTAAATCGTAATACAAATTAAATAAATTAATTAAAACCCCCTTCAAATAGGTACCATATTTATAGAGATGTTTGTGAGCCAAAAACTGTATAATTGTGTTTTTATTTAATCTTGCTTTCTCTGAAGAAACTGAAATGCACTGTAACTTTATTGTAATGTTTATGTATTTCCATGCATGGAGGTTCACTTTACTACAAATTGAGCAACAAATTTGGAATAATCTTCTTTATAATCTTGTTAGTACTTTTATTACTTGTGCTCCAATAATGCCTTTAGGTTTCAGTTGAAAGAGGGGAAGAGAGATACTAGGAAAAGGCACCTGGTCAGTAGCAGGAAGCAATTCTGTCAAAGGACTCAAAGATCATTGTTATCCTGAGCCCAGGTATAAGTGGTGCCTTTTTCTTAAAACTGTCCTTTCCCTAGTGGCAATTGTGACAATTCTGAACTCTGATACAGATCTCTGCTGTAGGTCACCCAAAGTGGCCTAATTATGCTACTTATGATGTCAGAGGGTTGAAGCAGAAGGAACAGGGAGGGTAGGAGAGCCATACAGTGGACTGTACTGGATTAGATACCCTGCAGTCTCCTGCACAGCTCCTGTGCAGTCTCAACTGCCTGTAGAGCTAATGCTTCTGCCTGCTGGCAGATTGTCTGCAAAAAAACTTTAATGGCGCTTACCCCTTCCAGAGATGACTCTAGAGGAAATTTTGTGTCTTTCTTTCCTAGCCCGCTGAACTGAGATCATCATTTCAACACTTAAAGCTTTGTATTGACTGGGAAGGGTTTAATTGGGATGGGACATGGGCTATTGAAATCTTAAGCCTATTTTACTATCTATTCTCTGTATTTAATCATATTATCTATTATGGGTCAATCCTCTTTTTAAAGAAAAGAAGGAAATATCAAAAACATTTAATATTTACAAAATTTAATGGTAGTAAAAGTTCACAACAAATAAACAACAGAAAATAGGACTAGAGCAGAATGTAGGAGGTCATTGACTCCATCTGTTTGCCTCTGAAACAGCATCAATTCTTTGTGTGTCTTCTGGACAAATATCTCTCTATCTTTTCTTTCATATTGTGGAGATTTCATAAGTGCTGCAAGCAATATATTCAAAAATTCAAATATCCTTACCTTTATTTATTTATTTATTTATTTGCCTAGCATAGATCAGCCCTGATGCTATTTAACCCAATTATTTCTTGTCTTACTCACACTGGATCTGGTGAACAGATGATTGCCATTGTAGCTGTCCTTTAAACCACCTCCTTATGCTCTCCCTCAGAGTAAACTGCTCCAGTTCCTTCCATTTTTCTGTGAAGATCATACTTTTGAGATATTTTGATGTCCTCTGGTCTTTATCAACTTTATCAGTATCTTTTTTGAAGTGTGATAACTAGAATGAACACAGCACTTAAACTTAATCAGTGCCAAACCAAAGAAGGATGATTTCTTGTATCTTACAAATCTGGGTGTAAGTCTCTCTGTAAAGTTTGCTTTTATTGTTTGGCAACACTGTGATATTGGTGGATTATATTGTGTTCCATTGATAACAACAGATTTTTATCTACAGTTCTGCAAGCTCGTCATGGCATCAGCCAATCCTCTCAGCACCAAAGAGCAGAATCCATTAAGCTCATCTAGTGTGAAAGCATCTAAGTTATCTAAGTACTGACTAGTTAATTATGTCCTTAGCATAGGCAGTGTTCACGATGCCATCACTAACATTAAGTAAACATTAGTAGAAAACAGTAAAAGTTAATGCATAAAAAAGGCCCCTTAATGCTTTTAGCTTTCTTAGCTTCATTTGTTGAAAGCTTGCCATTGACTAACAGATTTTATCCTCTTGATTATTACAGAAGTATCAAACAAAATGATGGTTTGAACTTCTGTGTTCCTTGGTATCTGTATTTTAGTTTGTGTCCTTATTTGCTTGTGTTTTTCTTTTGTTTTCGTTCTTATTTGATCTTGTCGGTAGTTCTGTAATTGTCATTTGCAAGCTCTGAGTAGCATAACAGAGACATTACACATACATTGCACAGAAGATGTTTTACTGATAGTGTAATGGTGATACTGGTTTATTTTCATTTAATTTATGGATATATATGTTATACCAATATATAGGAAAAGAGGCACATTTTTAACTAAGTCTGTGTTTAATTTCAAGCCTTAAAATTGATTGTTGATCTGCCAGTAGAGTCTATTTGCATCCAACATATCAGATTTCAAATGGTATAACAACATGATGCAGATTTTATGTCAACTTAATGGAGAGGTAACTATTTCCATGCATGTTAAAATCTATTCTGTAACTACTGCAGTACTTACTGTAATGATAACTTCAAGAAACAAAAAAAGAATTGTTGAAACCGTCACTAATATTTCTTATTTTGTGGAACTGATGCTTCAGCACATATGAGAAATATTTTATTGTGGTTTTACATTAAAAACACTTTAAGTGGTGTGTTCATTTTTGAAGCCAAAAAAATAAAATGCGTATATATGTATTTTATATACAGTTCTATTTTTTATTTAGTAAAAGAAAAATAAAAGTTGTTTATTTTTTAAAAATCTGGTCTATATTAAATATCATATGCCAACTATTATACGTGTAAGATAAGGGAATTATGGATTATTATGTTAGGTATAAGTGGAGTTTCACTTTAGGAGAAGCAGTCTGCAAAAGAAGAGACATCACTTTTCAGGTTAGTGATATACTTCTGCATTTATGTAAAATAATAAAAAGATAAGTTTTCTCTGAAAATACCTGCTGCAAAGTTTTTCTTATACAAAGCAAAGTAAATAACAAAGCCTAAGATATGTGAAAAGACCACAAATTTCATAAAAGGAGAGCTGTTAGTTTTTTTGAGCTGTAGGGATATTCAGTATAGTCTTTTAATCATATCATATGGATTTTTAAAAAAATAATTTAGTTTTGTTTGTGTGGATAAACTGATTTCCCTATGAAAAGATTTGAGAAATTCTTACACTGTTTCATACCCTGGGACATATTTTCAAAGTAGATGAAAATATGCTAATAAAGCAAGGCACATTTCATTCTTCTGAAGTCAAGATGATAACGATGATTAAAAAAAGATAACTTAAAAAAGTTGTGGGCATCTTCCTTTAGCACACTGTGCTACAGATGTTTAAAAATTACCTTTATATTTAAATATTTTTTGTGGGGAAATTCTGTGTATATCTATTTTTACAAGACATTTAAGTAAAAATTATGAAGTACTATCAGAATACACTTTGTTGATTAGCAGAAGTGTTTTGTCTGATGTGAGTTACTGGTCTCAAACTTTATGAAGTAGTTCTTACATTCTTTTTGGATTTTCTCACTTGTGATTCTCTACTACATTTGTCCTAACTGTAGGAAGAGCATGTTGAATTTAAATGCTTTTTTTACTGTATTTGTCATAGTGTTTCTGTTTACTTTTAAGTAATATGCTGCAAAAGTTTTGGTTTTGCTAGATCTACTTGTTTCATATTAGCAAACTTTAGTCAGTTTTTCAATATTCTGTATTTCATTATGATGTGCACGACTGGAAGGGGTTGGCTAAAAGTCCTTCACAGATTCAAAACTGTCATTTAGAAGAGATGGGCTTGGGCAGCACAGTTCACATCTGGATGGGATCCAAAGCTTCCCTAGAATTCAGAGGCATGCCGAAGGTGGATACTGTAATTTGATTTACTAGGTATTCCAAATTGTAACTTCCTCAGTTGGCATTGTTCATGTGCTTCAGCTTTTGCTGCAGCTACATGGTAGCTCAGCCCTCGTAATTTCCATTCAGCTTGGTCCATCCCTGATTTTGTTAACACTAAACCTATATTATAGGTTCAAAAGAATCCATTGTCATATGGTTTAACTCTCTGTGTTGCGTTCTTTGATCTTTTCCTTGCTTTAAGTCTAGTAGCAGTGACTGAAATAGAGCTTATTGTTTAGAAAATCTTCCAATCTTGACTGAAAAATTTCCACTGATGGAAAACTTATCATCGCTCCTAAATAATTTCTTCCAAAGGATAATTAACCACACAATGGAAAACTTGCACTTTACTCCTCATCTAAGTTTTAATACCTTTAACTTCAAATCATCAAATCTCTGTGCTAGAATGTAGAGCTCTCTGTGATCACGCTCCTATTCATAATAGATTTATTTAGTCACTATGAATGATTCATACCTTAATTTACTTTTTAATAAACTAAATAGTATTCCTCGTGTCTCTCTTAATGCAACTATTTTCCAGGCTTACAGTAATTTGAATTTTTCTTTTCTGAATCATCTCCAACTTTTCGCTTTCCTTCTAGAACAGTAAGAAGGAAAATTAGACACAGAATTTCAGTGGTAATTGCACAAGTGCCTAAGTGCCTAAAAAGAGAGAATATGTATGTTCCTATGTAGTTCTTCCAATTATATATCCCAAAATTCATCCTTTTAATCAAATATTACACTGTAATCTCAAATTCATATCCAACATCCCTAGTCTTTTTTATATACTCTGTTTCCAAAACAGAACTCTTCAAGTTATATCCTGTTTTCATTATTTGTATGACCTTCAAACCCCCCTGTATTGAGCAGATCAGAAGACAATGTATCCCAATAACCTGACTGCAACAGGAGGGGAGACACGATGATCAGGATGGAAGTTTTCTGTGGTTAAAGTTCATCTTTTGCATTCTGATGTCCTGACTTCTGATTTTCACAAATGTGGGAAACTTGACTATATAACCTATAGTAGTGTGAAACACTGTTCTTATGATAGTTCATCCAGGCAGAAGAAACCCAGTACCACAAAAGATTACCCAGGGCGAAGTAAGAACAGGGCAAACATAGCTTTCTAATACTCTCAAGCTGCCACTTGTTTTTAATACAGGAGGTTAAGAATTGAATGACATATTTATGTTTTTGTTGACCTTCAGTGAAAATTTTTAACTTTCACAGAATCACTTCACAACTAGTATGTTACCTCATTTGAAGAAACAACTACCTTAACCCTATTATACCTCATTATGAAAGGAGATTATATCTGTATTAAAAGAAACATAGGACAGTCAACCCCTCTCTGTCCCATTCAAGGCCATCCCTAACACTGTCAACCTCTATGATATCCCTTCAGGCGTCCCTCTTTTAGACTAAAAAAATTTTGGATTGTCTTTGCTGCTCTTTTCTGAAAGTTTTCCAGTGCTATAGTAACCTTCCTGAGGGGGAAGCTGTAGAATTGCTTGAAGTTTTTAAGTTGTATGTGAACTGTAGATTTATACTGTGGTATAGTGACGTTCTCTGTTCAATATTTTTTGCCAAATAAGTCCCAATATTATGTTTATTTGTTTGCCATCTCCCTCAGCCTCAAGATATCGTTTCTAATTTTTAATGGTCAGCTGAAAAACTATCATTTCATCTATGGAGTTAGGATTGTTTTTTCTGATGTGCATAATTTCTCATTTTCTCATTTGCTGTTTTACTACCCTCTTAGTCCTAGTAATTTTTTTAGCAGCTTGTCACAACAGGTCCTGAATTATAATATTGTCAATAAACTTTGTCACTTAACTAGTCCTTCCATTTCTCTGGGTGTTTACAAGTATGTTGAATCACGTAACTTCAACACGGATCCATGGAACTCCACTAAATCACATCCCTTTATTGAACTGACTTTTTGCTCCTATCCTCAGTTTCCTATCCTTCAGTCATTCTTTCCAATCCAAATAATGGTCTTTCCTATTATAATACAGTGGCTTACTTTCTTTTCTTAGGTCTTTCCTTTTTTGACTTAGTCAAAATCGTTATGGAGTCCACTTGGACATATCAACTGGATCACCATTGCCACAGCTTGGTGACTTTTGTAAGAGATTCTTTGGAGCTCTAAGTATATCATATTGTTGCAAGAATATTATATTCACTGACTGCTAATTCTGTTTTTTATTACAATCTACCAATTTGTCCAGTGCATATTTTTGGCTAAAAGGCCTTGGATAACCTTTGAGCTGTTTCCAAAGTTGACATAACATTTGTTGTTTCACAGGACAGTAACAGGGCAGTTTGAAGTGAGAGGATATGTGCCACCTCCGCTGAATCAACTATTATACCATTTCCTTTATAACTCAGCTGAATATTATCTAATAGTGGCAATTTGTTATTGTTCATAAATGTCAGGGTTTTTTAATAAACACTTTCTACAAGGGCTTCAATCTCAGGAAAAAAGTCCTCTGAAATGTCCACAATGGAAGATTCCTGTTGGAATCTCTGGAATACCAATGCAAAAATGCAGACAGGATCTCTGAAATGTCTGTATCTTCACTCTGTGTTCTTTTGCTATCTGCAAACACTTGTACAAAGCTCACAATACTTGACTGCCTAATTTACTGGTCCATTCACAAAAAGCCATATTAGTCATTTGTCACCTGAGCTATTCACTCACTTGAATCTTTATGACATTTACAGACTTTATCAATAATTCCCTTTCTTTCTATGTCTGTGTTTTTTAACACAATAGAATCAAAATACTCTAACATGTTTCTTCTTTAGTAGTGATTTTACTAGTACGAGTGGAAGTGATTACGTTTTATAATAAGAGCACTTTACAGATTTGTTAATGATTTGCTTTATTTTAGGCAGGTGATCCAACGGCTACTGTAATCGCACTGTGTTCAATGAGAGATTTCAATATGGCTCAAGAATCGTGTCAGCTGGCTTTCAAAGACACTGGATGTCTTGAAGTGTTAATTAATTTACTTGATACAGAAGAAACTAACTGTCAGGTAAGCAGCTTTGTCAAACAGATCTATGATTATGCCCTTTCTATTAGAATATTGTTTCAATTTTCAAAGTTATAGAGTGTAAAGAAAATTGATTTCTTTCTTTACTCATTCTTCTATTTTCTTTTTTCTTCAGCTTTTTGAGAAAGAAATCAATTTCTTTGACTTTCAGTTTCTTAAATATAAAAGATAAGATGTTTTAGATAACCCAGCATTTTAAACAATGTTAATGTTTTTTAAAATCAAATAATGTTTAACGTCTGTTTTTTCCCATTATTTAGACTGGTTCATTAAAAATCCTGAAGGAAATTAGTCAAAATATACTGATCAGACATGCAATTGCAGATCTTGGGGGCTTAGAGATCATGGTGAAAATACTGGACTCTCCAGATAAAGATCTAAAATGTTTGGCAGCTGAAACAATTGCTCACGTTGCTAGATTTAAACGAGCACGAAAGACAGTAAGGCAATATGGAGGAATCAGGAAATTGGTAAGCAGACATTAAAACTTGTACCCTTGTCATATGTGTATTTTTGTTAAAAAAATACATCATGTGTTGTATACGTGATTATTGCGGTAGTGTTTACCATAATTAAAAAGCAGTATAATATCAAACTTCCCTTTAGATATTAAAAAATATGGGTTTTTTTAGGTTGGGCTGTTGGAGTGTGTTTCAGTGGGGACACCATACCAAGCCAAAGATACCGAAATAGCACGCTGTGGTGCTTTGGCACTGTGGAGCTGCAGCAAAAGCACCAAAAACAAGAAAGCAATCCGTAAAGCTGGTGGCATTCCATTGTTAGCTACATGGCTCAAATGCTCAGATGCAAACATCTTAATCCCAGTAGTGGGAACACTACAAGAATGTGCCTCAGAGGTAAGTAAACACATATAGCTAAGTTATTTCTAAGCATTAAAACAATTGCCTACTAAAAGGAAGTATTACATTTTAATGTCACTTAAATCAGGGCAGTTATCCCATCAGGAAGTAGATGCTTTGTGTGATCGAAGTGTTTTTGAGAAGGTCACAGCTTGTAATGGAGTAAAGACCATGTATTTTTTATTTAAATGGCTGGGAGTGGTATGTGAACCATGGCAGATTTCACAGCTTTGAGTATATTCAGTTTTTAAATTCAAATTACAAATATTTTTTACCATGACCATATATGTGATTACATGACTGGGACAGTTCTCTTTAGTATCTTTATCAGTGATGGGGACAACGAGATCAAGGGCACCCTCAGTCATTTTGCAGACAACACCAAGTAGAGTGGGAATGTTGAATTGCTGGAGGGCAGGAAGGCTCTGCAGAGGGATCTGGACAGGCTGGATCCATGGGCTGAGGCCAATGGTATGAGGTTCAACAAGGCAAAATGCCGGGTCCTGCACTTGGGTCACAACAACCCCAGGCAGTTCTGGGGGAAGAGTAGCTGGAAAAGTGCCTGGCAGAAAAGGACCTCAGAGTGCTGGTTGACAGTGGCTGAACATGAGCCAGATTGTGCCCAGGTGGCCAAGAAGGTCAGTGGCATCCTGGCCTGTATCAGCAATAGTGTGGCCAGCAGGACCAGGGCAGTGATCACCCCCTCTCGGCACTACTGATGCTGCACCTCAAATCCTGTGTTCAGTTCTGGGCCCCTCACTTCAAGAGAGACTTTGAGGTGCTGGAGTCCAGAGAAGGGCAGCAGAGCTAGAGAAGGATCTGGAGCACCAGTCTGATGAGGAGCAGCTGAGGGAGCTGGGGTTGTTTAGCCTGGAGAAAAGGAGATGAGGAGGATCTGATAACACCATCCAGCTGCCTGAAAGGAGGTTGTAGCGACATAGGGATTGGTCTCTTCTCCCAGCTAACAAGCAATAGGACCACAGAAAATGGCCTCAGATTGAATCAGGGGAGGTTTAATTGGGGTATTAGGAAAAATTTGTTCGCTGAAAGGGTTGTCAAGCATTGGAACAGGCTGCCCAGGGAAGTAGTTGAGTCACCATCCCTGGAGGTGTTCAAAAGACATGTAGATGTGGCACTTAGGGACATGGTTTAGAGGTGGACTTGGCAGTGCTGGGTGAATGGTTGGACTCAAAGGTCTTGAAGGTCTTTTCCAACCTAAATTATTCTATTTTTTTATGATTCTATACCTCCATTTGTAGAATCATATTTGAAAGTAAGGTGTATTGCACTTCAGGTAAAAAATATAAATACCTTCTCTTGGAGAATTCGAGACACGGAAGACATGAGTTTTCAAAAGATTTTACATTATTGAACACTGTAAAAATTTAGTTTCTTGAACTTAAAAATTAGTTTCTTGAATTACACAAATTTAGGCATGTTGCATGAGACACAAACCTGGCAGGTTTCAGGTTAAATAAGTCTATATTGAGGGGGTGACATTTTTGAGGGTTTCTTGTCTGGCCTAACTTGGAAAGAATACTAAATGCATCTCTTACAATGATGTTTCCCCTCTCTTAAACAATGATCCCCTGTTACAATGCCTGTTTTTCTAACCTTGTTCTAGGTATAGATCTGTTGTTTTGGCTGCTGGTTATCAATGAAGTGGGTGGGTACTTCTTGATCCCATTCTGAAGCACCGTTCTTGGCTCTGAGCAGGGAGTCTGGACACCTTTCAGAATATTCTGCATTTTCTTTAAGCCAAGTGGCTACACGACAGGCATTGCAGCACCTGGTTTTACAGGTGATTGGAAGAGCGCTGCAGAGAATTTCTATATTTGCTTACCTTTGAGATCATGAGTAGTATTTTCAAGGCAATGATTACTTGTGCTTGTGACAAAGTACAAGACTTCTCAATACCAAACCCTGGAATCATAGCACTGTATTATTATTGTGACCTATTAACTATTAATATACTGGATTTAAAAGATGCAGTTTATCTTTTTAGCCAAGTTACAGGCTTGCAATAAAAACAGAGGGAATGATTGAGAACCTGGTGAAAAATTTGAGTAGTGAACATGAGGAGCTTCAGATGCATTGTGCAAGTGCCATATTTAAGGTAATTTTATTATAATCAGTAGATCAGAGCCAGAATTAGCTCCTTGTTTTCATGTGGTTGTCGGTTTTAATATTTCTTAATTTCACTATTTCTCTAATATGTAAGAAATTACTTTATAAAAATGTTGTGAATATTTTAACTGCATATTTAATATTATAGTTAAGTTCCTACTTGTTCTTCTTTTGTGCAAGTCCTAAATTGCACAGGTAGCCAGTGGAGAGAAGCCTCTTTGGATTTTTTATGTTTGTTTGCTCACAAAGTGGACAATGTGACAGTATAAGCACTGCTGCATATACAGAAGCAGTTTACTGTCAAAATCTCTTAGTGAGTTGTTAGCATATTCGGGTACTTTAATACAATATTTGTTTTCTTCTGTATTAGATTTTACTAGTTACAATGTAATACAGCTAGCTTTTGAAGACATAATTTTACACATTTTTATATAATGTATATGTTTAATTGTTTTGTATAGTGTGCAGAAGATAAACAAATACGTGACCTGGTTAGACAACATGGAGGTCTACAACCACTCTCTGTTCTGCTTGATAACTCTGAAAACAAGAAACTTCTGGCAGCTGTGACAGGAGCAATCTGGAAATGTGCTATCAGTATAGAAAACGTGTCAAAGTAACAATTTAATTTTACAAGCATTTATTACATGATTGTGTTTTGATTTTATGGGCCTCTATTTTTTTCAAAATTGTTGTGTCATGGTTCGTCAAAAACATTCTTTATAATCAGTTGGACTTTCAACTTAGGTTTCATAGTACTTAAAAAACTGCCACCTGACCTCATCAGGACACGGTGGACAGTGCTCAGATCCTAGAATGTTAAGAGTCAATGGAGACAAGTGATGCCTCTAAAGAATAGCTAAGACATAGGACACTGAGTTGGGAGGTGTACCAGCACATACTAAACATTTGATATATGGACATATCTGATATCCTCTCTCCTCCGTGTAGCTTACAAGCTGGAATTACTGCTGCATGGTAGACAGAGTTCTTAGTACACTTTAATGTCTTACATCAAGAGAGACAGAGAGCAAATGATGTCATTCTATGGTAGATGTCTAATACATATTAGAAATATACTGGAGTTTAGGATAGTTAGTCTTGATGCTGCTCTTCTTGACTACAGAAGGGTCTCAGGAAAGTAGCTTAGTCTGGAGACCCAGCTTCTAAATGAGTGGAATTAACTGATGAGAGTCCTACCATAGGTACCTACAACCTCTCTGTACCAGGGTCCTGAGTAATTGTCTGAGAATGTGACAGCATGAGTTATCACCCTCCACCTTTCATGGAACAGCTTCATCATTGAGAATACTCAATGTCCTCATCTAAAATTAATTTACCATATTCATGCACCTTACCTCAAAAAAAAAGCTGGCTCTGCTGCATATGTGCTAGGTTTCCTAGAAGTTAAGCTGTTCTGTACAAAAGAATGCAAGATTCACATGTTAGAAAGAGTATAACCTCTTCCTGCAGCCCTCATTTTAGTGTACTTTGCTGAATAAGCACAAATATAGATAAAGGCTAGATAAAAATTAGGAAGATTTCCACTCTAAGTGTTTACATTCTGGCTTTTTTACTGTCCTTATTGAGTTCCCAAACCCACAGCCTTTACATCTACTGCTGTCCTACTGCTTTTTGCATTCTTGATTGTATGGTAACCTAACTTCGCAGAAGGGTATGTCCTTCTTTTCTGTGGGCTTTGGGTATCTGCACAGAGGTATCCTGATTTTGGATCAATCAATGATGAGACAGGCTGAATGGCTCTCTCTCTACTAGTAAACTAAACAGGGCCAAACCTTTCAGGGTTCAGGCACTATGTTAGGATTATCCGTACTGTTCAACAGCCAGCACAGTCCCTTACACAGTTTGGCCTGTGCCAGCGAGCACTGTCCCAGACAATGCCCAGACACTCCTTGGGAACAGTGCAGGCAACAGATTGTTTCCATTAGGCAGAATGGGCGAGGCCACCCTGAGTTGTGAGGAGAAGAGATTTTAGCCATATGGATGCTATGTTGTGCTTCTCGTCCTCAGGGCTAGAGAATGAGCCCTTGCCTGTTTTATTTATTAGTATAGCTGTAGCCAATAATTCTGTCCAAATGCAAACAGATTTTTGTTGGGCTACTCACATATCTTTGGCAAGTGCTTGGTGCTCCACAAAGGTTACTAGCCAGGCACAGCTCCAGCTGAATTCATGTATTATGTAGTGCTGAGTCTGAAGCATTAAAACTGTGTCCAAACTCAAGATGGGAGGGCACTAAAGAAAAGGGAGTGAGGTCGGTATGAAAACACCTAAGTAGATCTGGAGGGATGAGCTTGAGTCTGGCCTGAAGCTGGAACTAACAAATCCTGCTGGTTCCTGCAGGGACACTAATTTACCTTCAAAGTGCTCCACGGTATTTCCTATACCTGAAGTACATTGCTGAGGTGATGTGCTGACTCAGCAGTGAGCTGATACAGGTGCCTGGGCCTGTCCAGCTCAGATTCCAGTTCGCGTGCAAGGAGCCGTTCTGCTTCTGGACACAAGATGGCCCGAGCCAGCAGCTCTGTCAGAGTGCAGCCTGCCTGTTGCAGAGCCAGCTCCTGTCGTTCCATCTGTGAAGCGGTTGATATGCAATGCAGAAAAAGTAGCCAGAGAAAATCAGTTTGATGGTTTTTTGTTTTGCTTTGTTTTTCTTTTTTTTTTTTTAATTATTTGCTTACTTTATTGCTCTTTTATTCATGCTGTTGATGTTTACTCTTGAAAAAAATGATTATAGGGATACTTCCAAGTTATAGTGAACAAAGAGAGGAAGATTTCCCTTTAAGCAAAGGTTTGAATAACCAAAAAAGAAAGTTTCTCACTTCTCAGTTACTTTAATTGTTATGCTGATAATCCAGCTTGGAAAGATTAAGTTTTATTGAAACAGCTCCAGTCTGCCATAAAAATCTCAGAAATATTAATTTTTTTTTTTTGTATGAAAGAAAAGCCACATGTGCAACGGATTCTTGGAAAATACAGTTTTTGTAGCTCAAGTAGACACTTCCAGAAGGTAGGGGCTGGGAGGGAAACACAAATGAGAACTCAGTACCCTCAGAGAAATTATCTCTGATAATTAGATTAGATACAGGTTAGATCTAGCTTGATATACCAAGTGAAACTGTCAAGGTGTGTCAGAAAATGCATGAAAGGAAGATACAGTATTTAAGTATAAATAATCCTCTTAAGTTTTGAGCAAAACAAACTTAGAAGATGATTCTAGCACTGAGGAAACATCCTGTTCTGAAAGATGAACTTCTGAGGTTTAGCACACATCTCTTTGTAGGATAGGACCTCCAGGATTTTTAAAAACCGTATTTTTGATTTTCAGTACCAAAAGTTTTATGAAGAATGAGGAAAGTATTAATATAACAATCAAGTCAAATTTCTGTCAACTTATTTCTTAATTTCCGATTGAAATCTGACATAGTACAGTAGAGGTGTACTAGAACTATGGGTCTGACCTTAGGAAAATGCAATGTATTAGGCCTGAACTAAGTATAGAACTGCTCAGGGCAAGCTCTCTAAAGGCTCGTGACCCTTTGGTTCAGAGAGGTGGAGAAGGGTCTGGTAGACCACTACTCTAGCTATTGTTAACATAGCAGGAAAAAGTACCGAGGTCAGGATAGCATAGTAATTGCCAGTCCTCTGGTTTGTTTCAGCTATTTGTAGATGTTGCATCCACATGTCAAGGTTTAGAAAACCTTCAAACTACTCAAGAGATTCCTAGAGAACTAAATTAGAGAAATGTCATGAGAAAAGTAGGTTCTATGTCACACTTATTCTAAGTGATTGGAATGACTTACCTGTATTAGGATTTCTTCAGCAAGATGATTTTACATACAGGAAATTAAACATTGTACTTCAATAATAATGATATTTAATTATAAAATTAAATTTATAATGGTAACATACTGAAAATAATAACTTTGGGTTTATTGCTGTCTTTTAGATTTCGGGAATATCAAACCATAGAAACTCTGGTAGGACTGCTTACTGATCAGCCTGAAGAAGTCCTTATAAATGTCGTTGGAGCACTGGGAGAATGTTGCCAGGAGAAAATAAATCGAAGTACTATCCGCAGATGTGGTGGAATACCACCTTTAGTGAAGTTACTAACTGCAACAGATCAGGCACTACTTGTGAATGTCAACAAAGCAGTAGGAGCATGTGCAACAGAAACTGAAAATATGATGTGAGTTATTACTATATATAGCATTTTAAATATTAAAATATATTTAGTAATTCTGATGCAAATATAGTTAATTCTAATCTGACCTAAAAGGATATTTTACTTTTTGGGGTTTTTTTTCAGGATTCTGTGGGTTAGTTACAGCCTCCTGTAAATGTGCTATATAATAACATTATTAAGGAAATACATATATTATATATATATCTCTCTTTTGCATTTTGAGGAAAACCAATTTAACCTTTATTAAATTGATTTTTATTAAACTTTAAATTCAAAATTACAAAGCACCATTTTGAAGTGCTGCATGATAGGTATGTATTTTGCCTTGTCCTTTTACGTCTGTTATCAAATCATAAATAATAATCATAAAGGCTAAATTAGAGAAAGTTATTCTAAAAAGGAAATGTGCCCATTTACTGTCATGAAAATAAATTTTTTGAAGTAGCGTACTTCTAGTATTTTGTATTTTGTCCCCCTCCATCGTTCCTTTTGTGAACTCAGACAGTTTTGGACCCCTTTCTCACCTCTTATTCCTTTGCAAAACCAAAGAAAAAGGATGTCTTTTTACTGAGAGAGTTGTTCCTCTCTTTGATTTTGTGGTGTAGATTTGTATAAGTTACAAAGATTCTTGAGTTTTATGATTAAGTGTTCCAGTTAAATGTTGAGGTCGGCATTTACTGCACTTACAGTTCCCTTACAGGGATATTTACTTCAAGATTCTTGGCATATTTCCCTCCGTATACATAAGGAAGGTCAGAAAGAGAGTTTTATTAAGCTCCTCCTGTTCTGATTTGCATAATTCACTTGATATTCATATAGCAGTGCAGGGAATTCTTTTCCTGAATAGGGCTTTTGTTTTCATGCTTTGGCTGTCACCCAGTGGCAAAAGGCTGGATGGTACACAACTGTAAACATGGGTTGTATGAGCAGTTAGCCATGTAGCATAAAACTATAAATAAATGAAATCACTTTCAAGACATCTCACTAAAAATCAGTCTTTAGTGTAATGTATTAACCTAACAGAATTAGCATTGCAAATACTGAAAAACTTAACAGAATTAGCATTGCAAATACTGAAAAACTTCAATGCCAATAAATATAAATTGATATTTATAAAACCTCAGACATACTCTTATACTCAGAACTGTCACTTGTAGTATCCAGTATGGATAGCTTCATACTGGAATGTGTTCAGTATAAGCATAAAAAAGAATACAAGTTGCTGTTAAAATTGTGATAGAACAAAGTCCATCTTATTTTTAAGAGAGAGTACAGGTTGTTTGGGACAAAATTTTATAGACTTTGTGGAGAGTGAACAAAGGAATAAAATTTGGTTCGTATAAAAAATTCTCTGTTGAAGTTCTCAACTCTAGAAGGGTTTTTAAAAGTATCTTAAAACATTAACAAGTAAGCAAGATCTTGAGTATATTCTAAGAGTAGAATATACTTTTTACTACTACAAAAAACCTGTTACACAAAATTTATTATTACTAGCAAGCCTGTGGCACGTACCTGATGTGTTGTGCTAGCTAGGCTTGTAGTAC
This sequence comes from Pipra filicauda, assembly GCF_003945595.2. NCBI lineage: Eukaryota > Metazoa > Chordata > Aves > Passeriformes > Pipridae > Pipra > Pipra filicauda. The sequence continues at coordinate 4,420,947 of NW_024104310.1, forward strand.
TAGAAGAGATAATGCTGCTGTCTTCTCCCGAAGCGTGATTCATCCCAATGGGGATAAGTTTGATACCAACCCAGCAAATTTTTTAAAAACAATGCTTAGCTAAAACACTGACAGCAGTGTAACTGTTCACATGTTTAAATGATTTGCTTGAGTGCTCTGCCTCTCAGAGGGTTGAGAGCACTTAAAAGCAACAACAACAAAAAAAGTACATCTATTCCTCTCCTTTCTCCGCCTCTCAGACCAGTACAACAGAAGCTGAAATTGTATCTCCTCATCCAATGTGCTCTCCTTTTGGGAAGAATAAGTCACCAAGGACATGAAGGATATACGCACACAGTCTGTAGTATGACTTTTTTCCGTTTACAGAATTTGGGCCCAAAACAATAAGCAGCCTTGTTAGAAACTACTGTGGAGTTCAGTCTCTTTCTGTAAACATTTTCTGAAGTTCTTAACCAAAAAGGCACATCTGAACAAGGATATGGAGATGTGCCAAGATTATCTTCTAAAAAGAAGCAAAGCAAAACCACTTGAAGCCTGCAAGTGTATATAGGTGATGAGAACTTTCCATTGCATGTTGATACTTAGCTGTTTATGGTCTTTCTTACTCATCTAGATGGAACCCTATTATATTCCTCATTTCATAATCACTTATTTCTCAGAATGTCTTGACGGGTTCTAGGTGAGCAGTTCTTCTCTACTGTTAGCCTTTGTGTTGACAAATTTGGCTGGTTTTGAGGTTTGTTTTCTTTGTCATGTGGTACAGACAGGCTCTGTTTATAGGGTTACTTTTTTAGTTTGGTATTACAGAAATTTTGAAAACTATGATGATTTTTCTGAATTCTGCTATCATTGACTTCCATATGTACTAGAAACCTAGAAAAAAAAGCAGAAAAATATAAAGATAGGATCTCATAACGATTTAGAATTTTCAGATATATTCTTACATTACATGTCTGTTTAACAAAGTGTGGGTTAGAAACTAAATATTCAGTTGAGTAGTCTTCTATTTTGAATGTGGTTATTCTTGCAGCAGTAGGTATGTGGAAACCATAGAGACCAAGTGTAGGGCTCACATAATTTCTGTGAATGATTCAAGGATATGTTATGAAGAGGATGGGTTTATTATAAGAAAAAAATATTATTGTGGATTATAAAAACCTGAGAGTGTTCTATGAAGCAGTGGAGTTAAATTCTGAGGGAAATGCTGTACAGTTTTCTTACATTCCATGGAGGAAGCCTGCTCTGATGAAGATAGACTAGTAGATAAGCATAAGTGAATCTACATCTTCTACATGTATTTTGTGTATTTTATTTCTGCCATTTATTGCAGCCATTTCTGGCTGACACTATAACTTCTACAACTGCTGAATGGAAAGTACACTAGTGTTACTTTTCTGCACTAATCCTTTACTTCAAGGCAACTTCAAGCAATTAAGTGATTCTTATTGGCTCTATTGAGCTATTTAAAATAAAGAATAGCAGCCAGCTTCTATCTGAGCCAAAAATAAGTTGACTTATCTTAAAAAAAGCATAATTATGTGACTGAACTTTCTTACTCTTCTGTGGACAGCGTGAAGCTGTTCTCCATGCTACACTGCCATGACAGAGATGCTGCAGTACTTTTTTAATGTATATTTATCTTTTTGAGGAACTTTTTATAATTATTCTTTTTCTCTTACTAAAAACAAAGGTCTGGTGCTTATTCTTTGACTGTCACTTTCTTTTCATTTGCCCTCTCCGTTTGAAAACCCATAGACTTCATTGCTAGTGTTCTAAACTGAGGGTTTAGAATATTATAAACTGAAATGTACAGTTATTTTAGCCAAACAGATGGAGTTTGAGTCATTGGTATATAATACTATTTATCAAAGCAGTCCGCAGCAACTAGTGAAAGTTTTAAGGAAAATGCTAAATTGTGGTTGCAAAAAAGACGAGATTACATTCTGCCAGATTTAAACCCTGTAATCTTACCAGCGAGCACAATACAGAGTCAGTATAACTTTGTTTATTTACATTTGCGTTTGTGGTCTTAATTGGCAGGCAATTAAACTAGAGTTCTCAAAGTTTTGGCAAACAACATTGTAACAGAGAAAGATGATAGATATGACAAACAGATGTCTAAGCTGCGTGTATGTATGTGTATTTAAGCAATTCATGTCAACGTTACTACTGGAAATGTTCAATATTAAGTTTTAATTTGAAAGAGAAGTATTATTTAGGATTAACAGCTTTGCTAGTTTCAGATATATTTAAAAAAGCAAAGTAAATTGTTAGAATTGTGACCCATGTCTTGCTCATGATGTTCAATGTTTTCATGATATCAAGATTCTTAAATAATTTGAAAAGCCTGTGTTAAGCACTTTTTGCCTGTGAATAGACAACAAAAGTCAACAAAAGATATCTTGTTAAGTTATCTGCTCTGGTCAGATAGCAAATACCAATTCACTGCAATACTAAACATTCCAGTAATCTCTGAAAGGGTTTAACCACATTAAAATTTTTTGCCCATGAGACCTGTTCTATGTACACTATACATCAGCGGTTCTGTGTGGAAAGCAGGAAGATGTTTTGGTCATACACCTTGCAGTTGCCTTTTGGTAGGAGTGATGCCAGCTGCATATCCCTTCACCTCTGCTCTGATGGTGTCTGGCCAGCACAGGAGCACCTCTTCCCTCCAGCCATTTCTAACTGCCAGTGCAACTACTACTGGTTATTTTGAGGAGCAGAATAATCTACACCTGTTCTAAATTGTATCAGTGATCAAATAAGATCAATATATGATGAAGTACAGAGCTTTGAATTACAAGAACTGGTCCAGTGCTCTTGTGAGATGGCTCAGCTGTGTGAAGGAATAGAACCACAACAGTGGGCTCTTGAGCTGGAACTCCACATATTTGTATATTGTTATGTACTTATAGTGAAGCACCAGACAGCAATTACCTACAATAAAGTTTATATTTCTATTTTGGATGAGTTTCATGCCTGTTAAGATTTTGACTATTAATGATAGTGTCCTGTACATTAGATACATTACAAACATGGCCATCAGCTATTCTATAAAGCACTTAAATATCTGAATAATTAAGTGTTAAACATTAAGATTTTTATATCAACTAAATATCATATTGTGTCAAATTTTATGAGTTTCCATTTAGCTTTCAAAGAAAATGTTATGCATTTTTATTAAAAAACCTGTGTTTTAACAGTCCCATGAGTGGTTGCTTACTCTGGATTTAACTGTAGTTTAATTTTATCATCAGAATGTCGACAAATTATTATGAAATATATAATTTAAGTGAGTGAAACCACAGAGTGAATAACGTGCTAGCTATGGATGAATACAGAATTGAATGCCAACCAAAGTATATTTTATGGTATATTTGCTTGTATTTATTGCAGTAAGCAGCTTTATTACAGCATCCTCCTAATTATTATAATACATTTTGGGAAGAAAATTAGATACGAAAACTGTTTACAAAACCAAATCAGAATACTGTTTAGCATTATGCTGTCAGAGCTGAAATTTTCAAGATTACGGGTCTATTTTCTTCTCTCTTTCATGTTTATTTGTAAAGAAACCTGAATGTGTATTTTTGTCAGCTTTAAAAAGGAATTTTCACATAGGAAGGAAACTAATGTCTAAGCACTTTTATAGAGGAAACATTTTTCAGGACCATTTATTTTAGTGTTCCCTTTGCTGTTAAGGCAGATACGCTCATTCAACACCCATTTTCTTCATCTGCTGGGTGTGTAGTGAAACCACAGAAAGATAAAGTATTGAACTCTTTAGCAATGCTTTCTTAATTGGCAAATATATGCTCTCAGCAAGATGAAAATAAAAGAGTTTGTGCTTGCATAGTGATTACACAATGATAATTCTTCCAGAATGAGAATTTAAGAGCGTCGTTCTTTTTGAGTTAATCTAGTGTAACTGTGAGAAAGCAGTACTCAGGGATGAACAATGTAATTTGGAGATTCTTTTGTTTTGTCTGTAGTGTTTTCTGGTTTGATTTTATAGATGTTGAATGGTCAGAGAACTACACTTAGAGATATTCTGAGATGGGTTGTGTTGCATCTAAGACAACTGGTCTTTCTGGTCTTCAAACAAAAGGCAAAATTCTTCTTCAGAAAATGACCAATAGAGTGAGGCTAGTTTACCTTGAAACACTGAAGAGAAGACAAGAAAACTGAAAAGAAAATGAAAGTAAATTGAAAAGGAAGCTTTAAAAAAATGGAAAGATCAATCAGCCTAGAGGTTGTTTTTTTAAGTGTGGTGGAAAAATCTGAGCTCAGTGTTTGGCTTCTATCTCTTGATTTTTATATACTGGTTGGAGCTGGGTCATTTATATTTAGTCTCTCTTGGGAGGAAGTACCTCATGTTGGTATATGATCAGTACTCACTTGACTAGAGGAGAGATTCATAGGTTCTTTTTTTAATTAATTCCAATATAGGAAAAAATGCCTTGTGCTTTCTGAAATGACAGGAGAGTAATGTTAAAATTTCTTAGAAGTCTTTGGGGTTTGGAGGGATTTAAAAGTTTGTTTTGAAGCTTTTACTTGAGTCATCCTTACTATGTGAACATATATGTGTAATTGTGTAGTTCATGATTATGCTGTTTTATTTTGTTGTGTTAAGGCTTCTGAATTTGTCCTTTTCGTGATTTTCTTGCAGTTGATTTGGAGCTGAGCATGTAAAATAAGCTGTACTAAAATTGCCAGACCTTAAAAAATTTACAGCGTCTTAGCTTAACCATAGCTTTGTGCAAAAAGTGTTATTTTGAAAAACATAGTTGTTTAACCAGTTTGCATGAAAATGTTATGAATAAAATCCTTTCTTATTTTAGACAGATCACATGTCCTTAATTATTTTTTCTGCTCCAAATGGTGATAGGATTACATACAAAGTTCATTTTATAATTAGTTTTAAAATTTCCTGGCAAACTATATATAATGAATACAAACGAGATGTTTTATCTGCTGTTTTGAAGCTCCATCTGTATTTCAATTTATCTCACATTTACAATGAAAGATGTAAACACGTATGCAGCTACATTTTTTACTTTTGAGATTAGACAATGAAGGTGTACTTGCTTTTCTTCATCTCCAACTCATCTGCTTTGAGTTTAACACAGCTTTTTTTCTAAAATGGTATGTTAGTAAAGGCTATTAAGTTTTGTTTGACCTTCCTTTCCATTTAGGGTATTCACTGGAACCTAATGTGAAGTTATGATCCCCAAGCCTGATTGATATGTAAACATAACGCAGATGGTGTAGAGATGATTCTGCTGATAATTGATTTCTCAGCTACTCATGAAGATACTTTGATTACAGTGTGTTTAAGTAATTATAACATAGTGTTCAGTGTTGGTCTTGTTAGTAAGGAGCACATGGGAAACAAGTTACACATTATTCGTGCCCAACAAAGGATGCTCTGTGGTGTGACCATTTTAATTTCTAATGCTAGATTAGAAACATAGTGTTTTAAAATATGTCATAGAGCAAGGTAAATACATTAAACATAGACTGAATAAAAAGTTAAGTACATAGTTTTGGGCACAAATATTTGTTTTGGAAAGTATTTGTTACTATATGAAAGAAGCCAGTATGCTGGAATTCAGATTTCACTTTACATGCAGATCGTTAAAAAGTCACATGCTTGTTTTCATGTTTATGAGTTCTGGTTATAATGTAGTTTACTTTATCTTCTGTAAGAATTTTGGATGACAGTGCTGGAAAAAAGAAAACATTAATGAGATTTATGTAGAAAACATTCTGTCTTTATTTGTTCACGCTCATCTGCTATAGTAAGCACTGTTTACTGAATATGTTGATGGTGATTAGCTGACAATAAAACACAAGCACTTGCATAAAGCAAAACAGTATGTTAAGATCATGACAGTGTTTGTTAAAGCAGTGTTCCAAACAAACTGATGTAATTTGAGGTTCAACATTGTCCACTCCATAATTAATTATCTCTTTTTTGTTCTGTTCTGCAATAGGATAATTGACAGTCTAGATGGAGTTCGCTTGTTATGGTCACTGTTGAAAAATCCTAACCCAGATGTTCAAGCAAGTGCAGCTTGGGCTCTTTGTCCTTGCGTTGAAAATGCTAAGGTGAGAAAGTATTGAAAGTAACAGATTTGTTATATATATACACACACATACAATTTTTATGTTTGGATCATTTCCAGCAATAGTTTGCTGTTTGCTACTTAGACTCTCCTTATTTCTTTCTGTTAACTGCTTAAAAAACATACATATTCACTTTTCAAAAGTAAATAGTCCTCCATCTAGCGCTCATTATATAATATGTTTTACCTTTATGGTGTTTATGGTATTTGGAAAATATATTTTAATAACTTACCAGGATCTAACTTACTGTTCCCAAATAAAGCATGCTGAAAACAGAAAGCTTCTACTCACAGGCTATGAATAGCACAGGTAGTTGTAGTTGTTCTCCACTATGAGGTACTTCAGCTATGTTCTCAAGAGACCATCATTTGATTTCAGAGCATATTTCAGACTCAGTGCCAATGTAATCCTTAGGTTTTCTGCTCAGACTGCCAACAAAAAGTGCCAGTTGTGAATAGTGGTGGTTATGCAGGTCAGTTGTGCGCAGAAAACGGAGCTATTCATGTATTTCATGGCAGTTTCCAAGTAGAGATAAAATGGTGAGTATAAGCCGCAGGTCATCTTCTGTGAATCCCCACCACTGACCTGCGGTAGAATAAATGGGCAAGGTTTTGTTTCCCATTAGAAATTTCCTAGAATACCAACTTTATTCCTTAATCCTTGTACAATAATAGCTTCCATTTCTAATTTACTCCATAATTGATGCAACTTTTGCATCTACTATCTATTCTACCACAAATATATATCCTTCTACATATAATTTGAGATCTTGACTATGTAAAGAGTGAAAATTCCTTCAAAGTGCTAGATATCCTTAGTATCCTTTGCAGGCAGTATTTCCTGTTTGGAATTGAGCACTGTTTGGCTGCTATTAATTTATATAGATGATTTGATGTAGATACAGATATATGAATAAAAGTATTATGAGAATATTTGTTCTTGATTTTTATAACTTAAGAATTTTGTATTTCTTCACAATGATTTCTGCAATCGCAGCTTGCCATTTTTCAGACATGCTGGTTATTCTGAATTATATTTTCATCTTTTTTTTTCTAAATGTACACTCTAGTATAATAAAGTTTTTTTGGTATCTAAATATACCTGTCTCTCTCTTGAACAATATTGCTATAACTGAATGTTAACTACTTGATCTCCGTACTAAGGTAATACTTACTATGTGTAAGATTCTGTGACCTGCAGAGTCAGAATAGAACTGCACATTGCTAGAATTTCTCCACTAAAAGCACTTTTTCAGAAACTAAGGGAATAGAGGACAGCTACTGAAATTATAGATTACATGGATTTTTTTCTTGTTTTTTTCCCCAGGATACTTGATGAGTGCAAGCTATGTACATCCTTAGTGTAGCTATCCTCCTTTCATCTCTCTTGGCTGCCTGCCCAAATGCTAATCTGTGACCCCACAAAGAGTTCTTTGTGTGAGCCTGCGGCCAAGTGGCACACTGAAACAAGCCTACCAATAATACCCTTTCCGCTGACACTGAATAGAAAGAAATATGTATAAAGCAGTGATTATAGCCACAGTGTGGAAGTACAGCAGCTATTTCTATCTAAAGAAAATTTTTTATTTTTTTGTTCAGAGTTAATATTATTCAACAATTTGCATGATCTTCCAAGAAGCAGTTTGGTTTACGCAGTGCTTGATTCAAAACCAGTAATAAGGGTATGACTTTAAAGGATTATGTGCATTCTGGCTCTTCCAAGCCTGTACTTGGGATTGCAAACTGTGTTTCAAATAGCTGTGAGCATGGAATCTGGATTTGTTTTCTTTCTGTGTTCTTTTGTGGCAACTGTAGTGGTTCTCTTCTGTGTTATGGAGGCTCGCAGATGAAATTGAACTTGTTAATAGTATCAGAAACAAATTTTTATAACATGTAATGCAGCATCCATTTTCCCACATAGACATTTTCTGTACAAGGAATTTAAAAGTTATTTTTGATATTTATAAAATCATAAAAGCCAATCAACCTTTCTAATAGGGTGGTTATTGTCACAGCGCATGAGTACGTGTTTCTCTCTCACGCACTTACTCTCGTTATAATCTGTTTAGGACTGGGGGTCCGTCATTGCTGTTTTACCATTAGGGGATAAGAGTCACAAAAGGCCAAGGCTTGAATTCTCAAGATGTTTAGATGTTTGTCAGTTTTGAGCTTTTGGGTCTAACTGGTTTGCCTGCTGTTAGGCAATTAATTGCAAAAGGAGAAGAATCCAAGTTCCCATAGACCTAGATTATATGTGTTGACAGTCATATCATGGTAGCTGTTTCAGAGTGCTTCCCATGGAATAGAATTGTATCAGTAGGATATAGCTAAGTGATATTGTTTGTTACAGCAATATGACAAAGTTCAGTGATATTTGGTCCATAGCAGATCTATGACTTTTTAAATAGAGGATGTAAATTGTACACTCTAGTACATAAACTGTAGCTCTGACAACCGTAATATTAGTTTGACATCAATCATCACTTCATATGCCAGCATTAGTTCTAGATATGTTTAGCCTGAAGAATTTCTTGTAGAGGGAAGATCTTACTGTCAGTGATACAATTTGTTTGGTAGAACTCTCCTGAGAAAATTTGCATAGCACCTGAAAGTGCTAAATGTGAATTTTAGACAAATATGTCATGGTTTTGGATAAAGTAGTTCATACATTTCTTTAAAATCTAAGACATAAAGAGACAAGAATGTAATTTATTCAAAGGAATTATCTTCATAGAAACAGATTCTTATTAATTAGTTCCTTACTTCCAAAAGGAAACATTACTACTGTAGGCACATTGGTAGTGACAAAGTGTAAGTGTGCTGTCCAAGAAACACAAATGATTATGAAAAATGGCTAGGAGAAGTCTACTGAACTCTGTTGATGTTGGAACAGCAACATTTGGTTATGATGCTTCTTTGAAAAACAGTATTTGTAATGTTCTCCCAACGTACATCAACCCAAACAGAAACATTTAGAGAAATTCTACAAAAATGTTGTTGGGGCTATTATAAAAATCATCCAAAGGCATTGTGCCAATAAGAGGAACACTGCCAACTTGAGTTTGTATGAAAATACCTATTTCCTCATGGAGTAACCTTCTGCTAGAATCTTTAAATAAATTTAAAAAAAAAAAGAAAAAATAAAGAAAAAAAAGTTGAAGAGGTTTATTTTCTGTCCTCATATTTAGTAGAGTTTTGGGTGCAAACATTAGAATAGGAATGGTAGCGTCAGGCATCGTGTTTTTCTGTCCTTTTCTACTTGCATATCAGCTTTCAACTTTCAGTTTTAGCCTTTTTATAGCTACAGCTGTAAGGCTTTCTTAAAGAACCTCAGGAAGCCATCTATGTATAGAGTCTGTCAAAGTAATGTAAGTAAACAGACAGAAACTGGGGGTTTGAGAGACTAGAAAGTTATTCTGTTTTCTTAAAATGTACTTGTAAAATGACATCTCACACTTTTCTAATAAATCGTGATTTCAGCTCTGCAGTGGAATACCATGGGTGTGATGAAAGATGATCAGCCATCTGAAGTTGTCTGTGCATTTCATTCATACAGGGAATGTCCATGCTGACACATGAGAAACCAAAACCCAATGAAAACTAAACCAGATTTAACAGGGAAGGGGTAATGAGATGGGTATGTGTGAAGGTCAGTTAGTCTTCAGTCTTGCAACAGTATTATATTCTGAGGAAGTGACTTCTGCAACCAGCAGTCTGGAGTTAACCTGTGGGTGGAAAATATGCTGCTGATGACCTATGCTATGTAGGATTCTTACAAAGATTTTGCTTGTTATGGAAATTTTAACGTAACCATATGTATGAAACCACAGAGAGCATTTCTTTACTAAAGGTAACAAAGAAATGTACTTGAACTTGGAAATTCTTCTAATATATAACAAATAGTAAAATTATTTGCTGTTTTATTAAGATGCTTTTTTTACACATTTTACTGATTTAAAACTGTAGTGTAAAAAGATAATCATGCTCCATACTGCACACTGCTGTTAATTTGTTTTATATTTTTAAAATTTTGCTTTAGCAGTACCAATACATTTTTGTTTACTTACGATTTTTTGGTTAAGCCTATAATGTCAAAATTCCCTACTTGCATATGTACAGTTTCTTTGTTTTCCCTCACTATGCTTCTTGCAATTCTGTACAGAAACCTTGGCAGTTCAAGGTTACTACTCTTACTGCTCTCTTTCCATTTTCCTATTTGTTTTCTCTAGGAGTATAGTTTTTTTACTTCAATCATCCCTACTTCTCTATATTTGCTCTCATTTTATGCAGTTTTTAACCCCTGATATCTGGATTTAGACCTTTCAAATTATAAGAATTTGTTATGAACTAAACTTTAAAAGCATACTATAAGGGAGACAAAAAGGAACTTTTGGTTTGCCCCTCAAGCCTTCCTGAGAACCAGGGTCCTTGGAGATTTAGAATGCCCAGGAAGCCAGACCTGGCTTGGTGAATCCATATCTGACTGCCATGCCTGCAGGGTACATGCAGAAGCAGCCCATCCACTGATTCTTGACACAGGCTGCCTAGTTTAGTGAACCAGCTATCAGGAGTTGTCTGGGCCTCCTGTAGACATGTTGGAGATCCCAAATGGACAGGCATAAATTGCTCTGAGGTCCTTAATGTCTACAAATACAGGAGTTCAATTTCTGTAAAATACATAAACTGAAAGCTGTGAAGCAAAGGGAAAATAAGGGTCTAGCCTGTATCTCCCTCACAGAGGAGCCTTGGGTCCCAAGTTCCATGCAAAGCAGCTGCCTGAGAGCTTGGAGACCATGAGAAGCCAAAAAACTCAGGAGCTCCTGGAGACCTGGCTTTCCAGCTGTTTGGCAGCCCATCAGGCAAGAAGTCAGGGATTCTATGAAAACTAGAAGCCAAGCAGCCTGGCAGGCTACTCACCAGCCATCTGGCTGACAAGAGAAAAGATGAAGAGACACATTGGTAATTTAGCCTGCCTTTCTGCCTGGTTTCTGTCAAAACTTTTCAAGAAGTCGTTGTGTTCTTATGGAAGGTTTTGGTTCCATTCCATTAGCATTTTCTGATGGAATACTGTTCCACTGGAAAATATTTGACCAGCTTTTCTTGTAGCTTAGTTTATAACAGCTACACATGCTAGTCAACAGCTTGTCATGTAGCTTCTGTACTTTTAAGTCAGGCTTGCTAATTGGATTTTATAAGTCTAGAAAAGGCTTAAACCCCATCCGCCTCCAATTCTTTTTCTCCTTCCTTCTCTGTTTTTTCCTTTTTGTCCATCTCACTCTTTTCCTGTCTTTACCCTCTCTCTTGCCACATGGAACTTCCATAGACCTTTAGGCAAGAAAAGAGGATGGAGATCATTGTTTCATTTGCTGCATAATATAAACCATAAAATTTAAAGCAATCATTTTATCAAGTGCTGAAGCTTTTGATTGAACTAAAACATATTTTTTACTGCATGCTGCTTGTTCACATTCTCACTGGTCTGTGATGGTGAGTGGTAAAATATAATATGATTGCCTTCTTAAGTGCCACTCTATTTCATGGAACCATGCCAGAGTTGCAAAGACACAAACAATAACTTATAACAGTTTATTAGTTTGTGTTGTCACTGCATTGATTGTTTAGATAGACTATCCTCAGAACATTCCAATATTGCTGTCTTACACCTCTACGATACAAAACTACATAGCAGCGATGACTATCTCATAAACGTATTAATAATTGTACAAAGCTTTTTTAGATGTGTTTGAATTCAATTCAATCCAAAACCAATGGAAACAATCTTTAGTTTTTCCGGTTATTCAACGTTAGTTGTTTCTCATACTTTGATTATTTAAATGCTCCTTAAGATAATCTAAAAGAATTGTGGCCTCAAAGGACTTTGATATTAGTAGTTCCACTGCTTTGGTAAAAAAAAAAATTAGGATTTTGGCATTTACCCAGGACTGAACTTCAGGTGTAGTCTGCCAGATTAAAAAGTAAAGAAAATAATAGACCAAAGGACTACTAAAAGTTGCATTACTGACTATGTAGACTTGACTATTGTTGAAACTGTCAACAGAAATACACTTGCAAAGCATTTGACTGTGCTATGATTAAATCCCTAAAGAGCCAGGAGTGAGGAATTCTGCTCTTACAGGCTATTGAGTAGTATTGGAATAATCTTAAAGTGACTCTGCTTTGTTGCTATGGTTTTAGCTGCTTCAGTGAGGTAAAGAGGACAAGAAAATTCTTTTTGTTGTCCACTCTTGTTTTCCCAACACATTGCATTTGTCCAACACAGAAGAAAAATTATGAGATGTAATTGTCTCATCTTACAAGATGTTTCTTCATCTGTTCTGCTACAGTGGAAGCCTCTGTACTGTATAAACAGGAATAAAATTAACCTTTAAATATAAAATAATCTGATTAATATTACTGTAGTTATTTAATAAGAAAATTTAGTAGAAACTTGCCTATATAAACTGTTTCCCATTTTCATTGAGCAGCTATAATATAGAAACTTCTGTTGCATTTCTTTAATTTGAATTTTAAATTGGTTTGTGCATTAGGATGAGAAGTTATTCAGTTGGCAATAGTGAATGGAAATAGACAGCTTCCTTCATTAAAGAAAAGGTAGTTTAAAGATGGCTCTTGATCACTAAAGTTTGTTTGCACAGCCATGCCATCACTTTTTTGTGCAAAAGCAATTCAATTTGACAAGTTAACTTTGACACTTAAGCTTTTTATGTTGTTCTAAGAGTGAAATACTACTTGTTTTTAGTAGAGAAACTTTTATCTTTCAAGGGGAGTATTTTTAAAGATAAACACAATGTGTTTTTGTAATACAGTGTTTAGCTTTAAATCTTTCAAATAAAGAAAACAGTATTCACTTTGGAAGAAATAAGAATGGAAATAAGTTACAAAAGAATCCAGTAGTTCTTCTGCAAGAACTGTATGTCTCAACTTAAGACTGATGAACTTTATTTACTTAATGAAAATAAACACAAAAAAACATATAATATGATGATGAGGGAACTCAAAAATCCCAAATGTTCTCCTTGTATAAATACTGCAAAGATCAAGTGATTTTTCCAAATCTGTCTTTCTGTGAATACCATGATAGTTTCTGCTCCTAATTAAAAAAAATGTGGAAAGCTGGTCTGTCTCACAATATTTCTGCTTTTGGCTGAAGCCAATATAGAAAAAAGTGAAAAGGGAAAGTTAACTAAATTTTGTTAATAGTCATGCAGTTCAGCAAGATGAAAATATGTGATTAGAGTAGCGGGGTGAGGCTTTTATTAGCACAGCAGGTAACTTTACTGGCCTCAGCATCTATGCCAGATAGATTATCTTTTTTTACTGCTTGAGATTGCAAAATCCTCCCTATGAATCCAGTTTTAAAGTAGTATGTATCACACTTTCTGAGGATAAAAATTTTGCAGTCAGCTAGTTAGAAGATGTGGTCACATGAAGTCATGAAAAATTCTGTTATCTCTTCCTGTCTTCTTTAGCCACTTAAAATGTAATTTAACAATCCATACTTCTTATATGTCACCTCAGGTTAAATATTACATTAAAAGGTATAACAATGATGAAGATTTAAAATTAAGTTGTTTGCTGTTAATGCAGTAAAGGCTTCTTCCCCTTTTTAATTTTTTTAACATTTTTATTGCTTCTTTGAATGTCTTTGCATTTGGCCAATTACTTTGTTCAGCTCAGGAAATATTATTGTTAAAGCAGATGTATTCAACCTATCATTAACACATGCACTCAGATGTATACAATAAAATTATCTATTTTATTGCTTATCAGTGATTTTACCAATATTTTTCTCTAGAAAGACTGTGTCTTAGATTTTATTCTTACCATGTCATTTTTTTTTCCTGCCTAATTCTACTTGAGAAGCCTTGTTAGGACAACTAAGAAATAAGATTTTGTCACAATAGGTAAGGGAGGGGGCACCTGCATAAAACATACTATGGGTAAATATGAAGGCTTAATGCAGACTGATAGCTGGACATTACAAACCCTTTGGGTTGTCAGACAAAGTTGTTTGTCAATTAATATAGAAGGTAGAATTTAAAGATTGTATTTATTTCTATTTGAAGCACAAAGTAAAAAACTATTATTATTTTTCTTCTCTTATGATAATAAAAAAGGTATAGATGAAAATGCCTGACAACATTTGGAAACTAAAGTCACAAAGTTACTTTAGACTTTATACTGTGAGCAGCTATCTGATCATTAATACAGGTGTACTCAAAGAACATAGATTCAAAAGAATTAAGTCCAGAGCTCTGCAATTATGGACACAACTTCATATAATTTCTGCTTTAAATATATTTGAGGTATGGCAATTGTATATAACAAATACACATACTTCAGTTTAAAAAAAAGTAGAAATTTACTGTACAAAGCAAGTATGTGGTGTTTCCAAATGATACAAAAAAGAGATTACATTAGTTGTTTAAATTTCTTTGAAAAAAAAAGAAATCTTGTACATAACATAATGGACTTTGAAGCTCTCATTTCAGTCCTTCTTTCAGCTCGTTGTTCTTCGAATTTCTTGCCATTTTGCTTTTCTCTTTTGTCTTGCACAGACCACCAGACTACACCCACAATCACATTTGGGAAACTTTCCTGACGTGGTTTCTGCAGTTTCCCTCTGCTTTTCTTCACTGGTAGAAGGTTCTATCCTCGTGTTTAGCTGGTTTCACAGATGATTATTAAAACTCTTTTCTTTTACTTACTGCTGGATTGTTTATATATTATCCCATCACTTCAGTTGGACTGTACTCCTTTACAAAATGTGGAAAGTATAAGCTTGTCAGAAGAAAAGTTTAACAAATAGGGTTATAATCACCTGGAAAAAATATGTACAGGTAGGAAAATACAAAATGTACATATTGGTTCATTAAGATGAGATACAGGCTATCTTACCTCTTCATGGAACATCTCTCAAAAGCAGGAATAATAATACACAGATATCTGAGCTGTGCAGGAAAAGCAGAATAATCTTCAGGGCCCCTTTCAAATCTTAGGCACTGTACTGTCTCTGGGGCATTTACACTGTACTGTACTGGGGCATTTACCTGTTGAACAGAAGCCTTTCTCTTCTCCTTTCTCATCTCCTGAACCAGTACTTATGCACAAGGTAACGCGCACTTCTGTAGTGACTTTCAAGGAATGTAAGTAAATATAAAATATCTCATTTTCTTTCCTTCTCCTGTGTCTGGTCACTTAGCTGCCTAGCCCTTGAATACATATAGATAAGAAATTTGTGTGTGTAGAAAACTTTCTCTGTAACTCTACCACCTTTGGTCAAATTTTAAAATTTCAAGACAAACATGAAAACTAATACTGAGAAACAGTGTTTTTATTCAAGTGATTGTAGATGCATTTACATGGTGGTATGCATACACTAACAATGACAGAGGAACATTTATGCTAGTGTATGCACGGGAAACCTGCTTTAAGCCCACCTGCCTTTACATGCAGCTCACATGGCAATAGAGGTGGCAGAGCCTTTCCTTCTCTGTTTCTCTCAGTTGCTTTTCTGAGCCACAAAACTATATTGTCCTTCTTCTGCATTTTGATTCTATTTTAATTTCTATAAGAAGTTCTGTTATTTGTTCATTCTGGGTTTTTTAAGGACTTCAGCTTAAAGTTTTCTCTTGGATACTGCCCTTTTTCCATATGCCGTGGCGTCTGGTTTTTACCCTCACACTGTATGGCTTTAACCTCTCCCTTCCAGTCTCAGGATTTGTACTGCCTATGGCAGAAAATGTTTTATTCCCAACATGCCTACCCACTGCTTTTGCTTTCTGTGAGAAGGAAACATCACAGCCAAGAGTTCTGTTTCATGTTTAGCCCCAGAACTAAAAGAAGACGAGCTGCAGCATCTTCTGAAATCTTTATTTACCAAGTCCATGAGCAATTTGATGGATTCGCTCAGCAAAGCTAATGCATTACAGTTGGACCCTGCTCTGTATCTATTTTGTAGTCAATAGTTGATATATTTTCTTAAGGATTCCTGTAAGAAGAGAAGACTTAAGTTAGCCAGAATTAAATAATTCACTAGTTTCTGTATTTATTGGACAAAGAACCTTAAAAGAACTAGTCATCTTTCCAGATCCACATCTGAAAGGTTGAAAATCTAACAGAAAATGTCTGGCTAGATTATAGCTTGTAAAAAGAAGTTCTGATAAAACACAGGTATCTATGCTTACTATAGAGGTCCACTCCACTGATGGGCCCTTTCAAGTAAAAATGGTCATTTCTCTAGATTGTGTTGCAATACTAGAATTTCCATCCAACCCTTTGTTAATTATTATGTTTACAATGAAGTTTCTGAAAATGCTGCTGCATTTTACAGTGTTGTCTTTCAGGTTCTGTATAACTAGGCATCCTGAGAACCCGTTCTAGATGGTTGCTGGCAATATGTTGCTTAGTGTCACCCACAGATTGAGTAAACATGTTAAAAATCATTCAAAGTAGTAGATATTTTCCCACTATGGCATTGGTTCTGTCCACAAAGAAACTGAAAATAGATCTAAAATAATGTAATCTTAAATGGTGGAACATCTTACCAAAGAGAGATATATTTCTTTTCAAGCATCTCTGTTTAACAGAGTGCGATGAATCTTTGTGTACAGCATTGGTCAGTGACTGTGTAACAACGTTCAGAATCTGTACTTAAACAAAATTTAGATTTATTCCCATTACCTTATGTGCTGCATGTCACTTCATCACATACTACCAGTTCCTCTTTGCTTGAGGCAACCAAGTGAATCCCATACCTGTTAGTTCAGCCTCACAGTGCCAAAACTACTGGTTTCTAATTTACATATGACATGTAAAGATGTGCTTGATAATATGAGTTTACTAATAAACACAAGAGCATGAGAACAGGCAATGATGTGTCAGACCAAAGGTTCACTAACACAGTATTCTATTTCTCATGCTAGCCCACAAGGGATGCCTAAGAAAAGGTAGAACAGGGCAAACTTGTAGTCTTGGTTCCCTTCCCAGACTGCTCTTCCACCTTCAAGAAATCTGTGGCTCAGGAAATTTCTAAATCAGAGGGAATACTTTCATATTGAATAACCGTTAATGGATTTTTTTTTCCCCTCTAATTTGTTTAACATGTAAACTTGTACGAACCACTGCAGTCCTGCTCCAAGGACTTCCAACTTCTCAACTGTGCTTTGTCTAAAGATAACTTTGATTCTGAACATCAATTCGTCTGATGCTCCCAGTTCTTCTCCAAGAAGAGAGATCCCGGTGTGCCCTTTCACTCTACTTAAGATTCTGTACACCTGTATCACACGTCTCCTCTTTTTTCTCTTTTATTGCCTTGAGTGTCCTAGTTGGTTAGTCATTCCTTCTACAGAGCAGTTCCCCACCCTGATTATTCTTGTCTTTCTCTAAATCTTTTCGGATTTTATTATAACTTTTTCAAGATGGAAAAAATGGACCAGATCTGACCACTGTATTCAAGCTCAAGGCACTCTTTTCTATATCATTTCTAAGGGCATACTTAGACATCTTTCCAGTGTAATTTTTGTGTCCTTTAGTCATATATTACATTGATTTTTCATACTCTGAGGTGCACCATGGCTCCTCCAGAGTAGCTGTCATGACTTGTGTAACTTCCCTTCTTAAATATACCTGAATACTTGTTTGCATCAATACAAGAAAATAATATTACCACTCCTTTGTTAGCTGTCAGACTTAACGTAGGAAATCGAAGACACTATGAGAGTAAACAGGAGTGCCTATTGCTGTGTTAGAAGTGTTATTGATCTGTCTGGCCAATATGATAACAACCGATAAAGGAGATTTGTACCCTTCTGAAGTGACAGCTATACCTTGTGGTATAAAAAAATGGTAGATACCTTTATTTAGGCATTGGATTTCTGCCTAGATGGTGGTGTGTACAACAGTCAAACTCTGATATGTCAATCAAAAGAGCTTTGAGTTCCAAATTAGCCATATTTCTTGGTGAAGGCGACACAGCAATAGCTGCAGTTTTGAATAAATATGTCATGCCAATCTCTTTTTTTAAAGATTTGCATATAAATATGGATTGAATATTTAAAAACAATACTTATTTTGATTCTCATTTAGGATTCTGGGGAGATGGTTCGATCCTTTGTTGGTGGTTTGGAACTGATAGTCAGTCTTCTAAAATCAAAGAATAAAGAAGTTTTAACTAGTGTATGTGCAGCCATTGCAAATATAGCTAAAGATGAAGAAAATTTAGCTGTTATGACAGATCATGGAGTCGTCCCTCTGTTGTCCAAACTAGCAAACACAGTAAGTAACATCTAAATATATTATACAAAGTATCTGAATTTCTTACATCAGACTGCATTGTGCCCAACTAAAAGGTTATAAGAGCAGTAGCTTGCAGCAGCTACAAGGAAGAGATGTAGAATCCTTCCTGTACGAGATGTATATTGGACATGAAAACACTCTGTGTCTGGTACTAAAATTGCTTTGGAAGATGAGCTTCATTTTAATAGTTTTTGTTGTGGAATATTGCTTTTGAGAGGTGCAGCTGCCATATGAAGAAAGCACAAAGGGTTGAGAACACAACGAATCTAAACATGCAGAGAATTTCAGTGATGGGTCTATATTTTACATTTTAATGCTATCTTATCTAATTTCCAGTCAGTACAAAAGTACCTTTGAAATAATGTAAAAAGTCACAGCACTTCCTACAAAAAGAATCTTAAAGAGACTCTCCTAGCTCTGTGCCTTACAACTGTCTCCAGCAGTTAATTATACAGCAGTTAAATTGGGACGCCTTAATGATATTTGAGAATACAATTCTGCTTTCCTATGAATTTTCTGTTGTATTGTGTTGACTTTAATGTCTTATGTTTTTGTCTTCTTCAGAATGATAACAAATTAAAACGTCACTTAGCAGAGGCTGTTTGCAACTGTTGCATGTGGGGCAGCAATAGAGCTGCCTTCGGAGAGTACAAGGCTGTGGGTCCTTTAGTACGTTACATGAAGACAAATGATCCGTCAGTTCAGAGAGCTGCAGCTCTGGCCTTATATCAGCTTTCAGAGGAGGCTAGCAACTGTATCATAATGCATGAAGGTGGAGTGGTGAAGGTGAGATGGAAGGTATTTCTTATTTGGGGTTCAAATTATTGAAGAGGTTTGGCCTGGTCAAAAAAGAGATATTTAAGTTGAAATAGTTCTTGAATGCTGCCCTGCGCCTCAAACTTCCCAAACTTTTTCCTAAAAATGTGTAGCCAATTAGTGAATTAGGGATTTTAGTGCTAAAGATATTTCAGCTAAGTTGTTGTTGGGAATGGAAGGACAATGTGGACATTTACTTAACTCTGATCTAGGCTGGTAGTGACATCCCATCACCATTTTGTCATTCTCAAGTGACATTTGCAAAAGAACCTGGCTTATCTCTAATGGATAGCAGCCTAATATGGCAGAAAGTCACGTAGAAAGGGAGTGTAGATGCATTTGGGGACAAATTAAGATAGAATAATACAAAGGCTTAGTTCAACTTGAGCTGTTTCAATTAATTCTGCATTTACTTATAAAAATTCTTATTTTAGGAGTTAAGCGTGAGCACATTCTGGTAAGACCTTACCCTACAAAGAATTTTTGTCTCAAAAAGATTTTTCTAGCAAAGTTTTATCTCACTAGTTGAAGCCAGAAGAGTTATTCCTTTGGCACAGAAGAGATGAGCATTATGACTGTAGAGATGGAGATAGCAGGAGTTCTCAGTTGTCATAAATTCCCTGAAAGATTAATTGTATGCAGACTTTTCATTTTACTCGATGTTCAGGTAAATGTATTGACAGTAAGAGTTCACTTATGATGCAGTGTTATTATTAATGTTGATTTTATGCCTGCAGTTATGATAGTGCACTTTATTGTGAGCGGTTTCAGTTCTGGCACAGTTAATGGGCCTGCATTATCATACATTTATCTGTAGTTGGCTTTAAAGGATCCACTGGTCAAAAATATTTAAAGACTCAGTTTAAATGGCAGTACTTGAACTTGCTCAAATCTAAGCTACCCTTTCAGTGCTGGAAACTAACACCTTCCTATCACAGTTGCATTATACAGGTTAAATAGCACATATACGGTATATATAGCACATATAGGGGATATATACAGTACTGCAGCACGAGTACTTGTTGAGTTTTTAATGTTGCTTATCTCTCCATTCAACTCGCACTACCCATTTTCTGACCTTCTATCTGTTGTTTTCATTTATTTTATTATGCAGATTTTAGGTTTTATAAGTTGTGGAACAACGAACATAAAGCCCATTCTGATGATGCACTTTTACAATAATTCCATCTCTGTCTAGGTTCATCTTTATTTTCCAGTCCTAGTTAAAGTGTTTAAACTAATTAAAAACATTAATTTGCACTTAAAAATAAATAGGGATGTACAGAAAAATATTGCAAGGGTTTAGTTTTTTTTATTATTCACAATATTCTGGATTGACTATAATATGTTAAGGGAGAGAAAATAGAACTGATAAAAGAAAGACTAAAACTGCAAAATAAGGAAACTTGGGTTATATTTATTACATCTAAACTTTTATTCCAGGGTGCACTTCCCTTCTCATGTACCAGAAACTTCTATTTTTGTAGTACAGTGGATAAGTGTTTGAATGTGGGTTTGTGTTTGGTTCATTACAGAACCAAAGTGGAAGTACCTCTCATCTTTTAACTGATGGATGGCCTGAACACAAGAGATATGTGACTGAATCTCATCATGTGAGCCAGCACACAAATGTATTTGTGTCATACAAGCAGATGAGCATTAGTAGTATGACAGAAAGCAGCTGCATTTTGGTCCATGTTGAGACTATCAACCAGGGTAGAAGTTCTGCTGAAAAAGACCTGGAGTGTAGTTTAAGCAAGTTGAATATGAACCTAGTTCCCTGGGAGAAGTGAAGGCTAATAGGATCCTTGGCTGTGTTACAGGGAGCATAGCCAGTAGGTCAGGAGTTCAGAGATTCATGTTAATAAACCATGAAAAACCTAGACCATGGTGTCTTATCCCTAGGCCATGAAGTGACAAAAGTGCAGTGAGAGGTCATCAGAGCTCTCTTAAGCTGTCTTGACCTTTCTTACCTGTCTAGCTTTGGTAGCATGGAGATCAGTGTCAGATGATTTGCCTTATTCTAGTACTATGACTGCAGCACATACCCTTTTTTTAGAAAGGATGTAGTTTGGTTTTGCCCTTATTTTTCAGGGTATGTAATCCTCCACAAAAGGACAATACCTGTGGTCATCTAGAGTTTCTAACCCTAAATAAAGTCTGATTTAATTAGCAATTACCCTTCTGTGATGTTTCCAAACACTTTATGATGCTTATTTGTTGTCTTATACCTAGAATGGCAAAACAAAGTGAAGGAACCAATAGGTCTTTTTGGAAGACACATCAGACTAGTGAGACACAGTGTTTCCTATCCAGTGAGGATAAATGACTGAAACATGTTGGGCAGTCTGAGAAACTATGTTCTGTTGGACCTTTGATAGTTTCTCCAGATGTGCTAGTCCAAGTGCTTTTGTTCTGTGTTGCCAGAGCTGAGTAGATCATGAAGCAAATCAACACATGCACCATGACAGCTCAGGGCACAGATGGCCAAAACTTATGAGCTTGACTTCTGTGGTGGCACTGTTGGAATTGCGGTCAAGAATCAATTACTGAAGTTTCAGAAAGGCTAGAGAGGCAATTCCAGATGGCAAGACAGTGGGTGGAGGAGATTTAGATGCTCAAATACGAGAAGTACAGTGCTGAATCTTGCCTGGTTTATTCAGTTCATCTGCCCAGCACAGGTGAGACAGTAGTTGCAGCACTGTTGTCTGTGATATTGGATATTTTTGCTCCGTGCTTCTCAGTGATGACAGAATGTCTGTGTGTTTTCATTCTTCTAGCCTCTCCAGTGACTGAAAGCATACTTTGTATTTAAATAGGGGTTGTTATGTACAGGTTTTTCCAGGACCAATTATTTTTACTGGAAAATTTGTTTGGGTTCCTTTGATATTTTTCATCCTTTTTCCAGATATCTGGTATTTCAGTAATCATGCCCAGTTGGATTAACGTCACAGCTGCTGTAGTTCTGACTAGGTTGCAATACATGCATAATCCCAGGTGTTCTTCAGCACATATTCACGTGCTGTGTTCGTTCGCATGCACAGAAAGTCTGATGCTTCAGGGAAACATTTACCCTGTAATTGCTGAGTGCTTGAACAGTTGGTCAAAGCCTTTTAAAAGCATTAGACTTTCTGACCATTCCTTATCCAATGTGTATATACATGTTTTTGTCCAGGAAACCAGGAATAAAATTATATAGGGAAAGTAATTTCAACCAGATTCTTGTATTTCACATTTTGCCACTGCTTCAAACAGTATTTGCTAATCACCAAACAACAGGTGTATGCACACAGTTGTGAGAAAAAAAACCATGTTCTAAGTTTTCACCTATTTCTAACTGCACCCAAAATACAGTCAGTTTTCTCAAGCGAGCCTGTATGATAAAAAGCTTGGGAAATCACTGGTGTATGTCAGCTGTCATGTGAAATTCTGATTAGACAAACAGGGTGATTATGGAGGAAGTTTAGAAAGGCAGTTTATGAAGTTTTTCTTTTATGTTCAATACCATGCTCAATGTTCTTATGACTGGAAATGGAACAATGGTTATGACCTGTGACAGATGAATCAATGCTTTCTTTCTACAAAGCACCAGAAAATATTTCCTCTTTCTGATGTAAAAATTCATGGCTTTGCTGAAAAATAGATTTCTATTTTCAAAGACCCAATAATAACATGTTGTGGGACACTAGACGGTAAGAGAAATTATGTTGGACATCAAACAGGTATCAATCTGAATTGAAGATTGGAGATAGCTATCCACAGACCAAAGGAGAAGAGAAATCCAATGGGGATTTGGCAGTTTATAGCCAAGAAAAGCAGGAATAGCAGGCAACGCTCTTCCCACTTGGAGTCTGTCACAATTGTAGGGAAGAGAAATAGCAAAATTCACAAGCAACAGGAAACCATGAGCACATTCTTTGTGGAAACAGCAGAAAATCTCCCTTAAAGCGATTGCAGAGGAACAAAGATGTCTACCTATATTTGACTGCTGCTGAAACCTTAGAACAATCAAGTTCATTCATGAAAAGATCTCAAACTGTTAACTGATTATTCCTGGTCATTCTTCCTTTGCAAGTGGAGAAAGATAAAAGGAAATCTATTGTGGAATTTCTGTTATTGTGGAAGTTAATTTCTGACTTTGTAAGTGATATAAAGGATTCATTTATGTGGAATATCACTCTTATAT
The DNA here is from genome assembly GCF_003945595.2 of Pipra filicauda. Lineage (NCBI taxonomy): Eukaryota > Metazoa > Chordata > Aves > Passeriformes > Pipridae > Pipra > Pipra filicauda. The sequence continues at coordinate 4,444,398 of NW_024104310.1, forward strand.
CTGTGTAAAGAAGGCCTAGGAAGTTTGAATGGCCTGATCGCCTACAGAGTTGGGGCCAGTTTTTTATTATGAGCATAATGAGACCTCTGAGGAGATTATTATAGTAATTTAAACAGTAAGAACAAGGGGGAAAAAAGCAGTCAAAGTCAGGCTGTGGAAAAACAAAATTAATCAAATTAATAATTCATCTTAACTTTAAATGTTTACATTTCGCACCCACGAAACTGAAATAGTCATCCCAAATTTTACAATAGTCAAGGAAGTGGAATTGATTCTTTACTGTGTTTCATCTCTCTTAATTTGGACATTTATGCAAAGATAAGGCACCTCAGTTTCTACTGACAATGTTTTCTGGTCTCTTTTGGCTATAATGGGAGTGCAGGTTTAAAGGTCAGATCTGCATATCTACACTGTAGGTATCTATGTTTAGTGGGGTGAATCCCATCCCAAGGCAGTGGAGAACTTTTTAAAATGAATATACAGTCCAGTCCATTATTCGATATGAATGACAGAATTCTGAATAATAGTGCAATAAGAAAGAGCTATTAAAAAAAAATAATTTTTCTTTTCCTAGAAGAGTACAGATGAGTTGAATTTATATGCTATGATGGTGATGAAACTCAATCTGCCCAGCAATAACTGAAGCACACTTTGTATATGATCTAATAATGCCAGATGTTTTAAATTAGTGGATCTAACTGACTTGAAACCAAGGATTTTGAAGGAGATCTTTGGAGTATTAAGGATGGATTCCTTTCATCTAACTTTGGCCACTTTTAGGTATTGAGTTTAAAGTAGTCTAAACTAAGACACCTTCTGTAGTCAATGGAAAGAGAGAGACACCTGCAGACTTGTCCTAGCTGAAAATAGATGCCCAAGATATCTGCAAGGAATAGACTCATGAAAGTGCCTAATTTTCTCCACTGAGTATAGAAAGGACCTAGGTGACTAGCTCAGACTAAACAACTAGCATTCAGACAGCTGAATTTAAATTAATATCCTCCTGAATGTTGATTTTCAACAAGCTTGTGGTACAGGGGAAGTTGCAGCACTGGAAGAATGGTAATGTGCCAATATTTAAAAAGCCTGAATAAGATTATAGTCCTTTAAACTGGACATTATGTTAAATAATCATAGGTACATACCTTATAATACTAGAAGGATCATTTTACTGTCCTGGTCTGACTAGCCTTGCTCATGCAAACCAGAGACATTGCTTCATTTTTTTCTGCTTGGAATAGAGTATATCTTTTAGAAAAACATTGACTCTTTACTTAAAAAATTCCAGCGATGGAAAATCCACCAGAGCCATCATAACTTGTTCCAATAGTTAAATACCTTCCCCATAAAAACATTTGCACCTTATTTGTAGCCTAAGGTTTCTCTAGCTTTATCTTATGCAATTGCATGTATGATACTGTTGCTTGGTAAACTGAAAAGCCCTACATAACTTCTGTTTTCATATAAATTCTTATTAAAAGGATCAAATTGCTGGTCTTATTGTCAAATTTTTAATTAGCTAAGCAAGTGTAATCAATGATGAGATTTCTATATTTTTTATTTTTTTAATTGTATTTGTGTGTCAGTTCTGATTTTTTTATTTTTTGAACTTTCTTTTTGGACTGAATTGCAACATACTTCAGAGCAGAACTCAGTATTCCAGTAATATCTGTATGAATACTTAGAACAGGTAAAATAACTTCCCTGTTTCTATGTAAGCTCTGTTTGAACATCAGAGATTTTCATTATTCTGTTTGACCACAGTATTGCCCTCAAAGTTCCTATTTGGCCAATTTTCTACTTTGATTTCCATGTCTTTTTGGAAACTGTTCCTCAGGTTAAACCTTCACATGCTATAATGTTGGCCTTCATGAGCAGGAGTAAAAATCACCAGTGAATTTAGACCTTGTGATATAAGCTGATTTTTTTTTTCCCCAGGAGTTTGTCTCAGATTTTAATTGTTGTCACTACACTTTATAGATGTCAGATGACTTAGCTCTCATTTTTGTAAGAATAATTTGCAATTTAAAAGCAGCTACAAAATGTATTCAAGCATTTTATTGTTTTAGAGAGGAAAATTTTAAGAGACCAACATACTGACTCTTTTTGTCATACCTTTAAAGCAAAACACTGCCTTTCCATAGTAGAGGATTTCAGCCTTGGCAGAAATAAGATTCATTAGAAAACTGAAAGAGTTCACTGGCTGAGAAAGTGGTACATACTTTTGAATTATGTAGATACAAGTGGATTAAGTCCTGTGAAAAGAATACAAGTGGCTTTGATTGTAAAGTGTAAAGCTAAAAAATGCCTTTTCTGCCTGCCAATGAAATTCTACCTTTGCAACTACACATTCAGATGATACATAAATATTTTGAAACATTTAGGGAGATCTTTGCAGTAAGGTAATTTCCAGTATCTCATATGAGGATCTCTTGATGTTTTGACTTAAACTTTCTGCTTGAATTCCAAACTAACTAAGAAATATTAAAAGTACTGGGTTTTCTATTTAGCATTTATTTCTGTGTACTGTGATGATGCTTAAAGGCATTGATCACAGATAAGTAGTTCACTTTACTAGAGAATGATGGTACCTGTGTAAGAAGATGACCCCAAAAAACTTTCAATTTAAATGTAACACATAACGGGGTGGAGGTGAACAGACCGATAGGAATGGAATGGTAGAAAAAAAATATATAAAAGTATTTCACAGAATCAACAAGGTTGGAAAAGACCTCTCATCAAGTCCAACCCCTGGCCCAACACATGGTGCCATGATTTAGTCACCCCGTTAACTAAATCATGGCACTAAGTGCTACATCCAGTCTCTTCTTAAACACCTCCAGGGACAGTGACTCCACCACCTCCCTGGGCAACCCATTCCAATGTCTGATCACTCTGTCTGATCACTCTCTCTGTAAAGAATTTCCTTCTAATGTCTAACCTAAACCTCCCCTTGCACACCTTAAGACCATGCCCTCTTGTCCTGCTGCTGGTTGCCTGGGACAAGAGACCAACCCCCACCTGGCTACAGCCTCCTTTCAGGGAGTTGTAGAGAGTGATGAGGTCTCCCCTGAGCCTCCTCTTCTCCAGGCTGAACAGCCCCAGCTCCCTCAGCCTCTTCTCACAGGACTTGTGCTCGAGTCCCTTCACCAATCTTGTTGCTCTTCTCTGGACCTGCTCCAGCACCTCAATATCCTTCCTGAACTGAGGGGCCCAGAGCTGGACACAGCACTCAAGGTGCGGCCTCACCAGTGCTGAGTACAGGGGAAGAATCACTTCCCTGGACCTGTTGGCCACACTGTTCCTGATCCAGGCCAGGATGCCATTGGCCTTCTTGGCCACCTGGGCACACTGCTGGCTCATGTTCAGCTTCCTGTTGATTAGAACCCCAGGGTCCCTCTTCACCTGGTTGTTCTCCAGCCACTCTGTGCCCAGCCTGTAGCGCTGCAGGGGGTTGTTGTGGCCAAAGTGCAGGATCCGGCACTTGGTCTTGTTAGACATCATACCATTGGATTCAGCCCATTTATCCAGCCTGTCTAGTTGCCTCTGCAGAGCCCTCCTACAGCAGATTGACACTTCACCCCAACTTAGTGTCATCTGCAAATTTGCTGATGGTGGATTCAATCCCCTCGTCCAGATCATCAGTAAAGATACTAAACAGGACTGGGCCCAACACTGATCCCTGGGGGACACCACTAGTGACGAGCCGCCAACTGGATGCAGCACTGGGCAGGTATGATTACATTTGATAGGTCAAGCAAACTGGGATGCAATTACTGCTGATTCATAACTAAGCTGCAACTTAGTTATCTAAAGTAAAACATACATATCAAATACTACCTATAAGCTTTTTGTAAAAACCTAGAACCACTGGACAGTAGCCAGTCACCCAGACTTTAAGGCACTTACAACATATGGGAACCATAACTGGTGCTGCTGGCAGGTTTTCGCGTATGTGTGTCTGCACTGAAGGCTACGTGAAGTCAAAGTAAATTAGTCTCTGTTGAGCTTTGCATTGTTCTGAACTGCTTTTATTTTCCAAACAGATTTATTTAAAGATAGTATTCTGTGCGGCAGTATGAACAAATCCATTTTCTCCTCTTCTTATTCCATTGTACATGCAGAACTAATTATTTTTGGGCTAGAGGAACCATTAAGTTAATGATTAAAGTATACATACCTGAAATGCACAAGATCAGACTTTCCATTTATGTTCTGATATTTTTTAATATTGAAAGTGCCTAATCAACCTACCCATGCATACAACTGATCTTTAGCCTTACTCTGTGGTCTGGTTTATGGTATTATTTGCCCAACATGGAAGTGCTCTGTTTTCTTAATATTACAAAACATTAATAGATGCCTTCTAGAATATCTATTGCTCTATCTTATAAGAAGGTCACCAGGGGTGCTGAAAACTGCATTTCAACTGCTTGGTACAATAAGGTGAGAAAAGCAAAGACTCATGCTCCTAAGAAGGGGACTTGATTTGTATAATCATAGATTTTAATATTTTTTAATTAATTCATCAGATTTGTTTGTGTCTTTTCATCAGGTTACAGCCTACAGAGATGCCTCTAGGGGAAGGTGGGAGAGGGTGGGTGTGTTCCATATTGGATTGTTGGTTGGTTGGTTTTGTTGTTTTGGCAAAGAAGGCATAACAGTTGTAGTGCATTTTCGGAATTCTGTGTTGAATTAATAGGAGATATTTGTGCTTTTTGAGTTCAGTTCTTAATGGAAAAAAGGTTAGGCTCATCCATTCCCTTGTAAGAATCCAAGATATAAAAACAGTTTGTTTAACAATGATTTCTGAAAGCTATGTGAAATGTAGTTTTCATATTTGGAAGGTTTTTTATGCTTCTTTATAACGACTGTATTAAAAAATACATTTTCTGTAACTTATTGTGCAGAGCTTCCAGAGAATTGGTCATTATTTGCTAAAGTCATAAATCCCTACAAGAAGTTTTGGCTAACCATTTTATGTGCAAGGATTTTCATAAGACCATCTTTGTGAAATAAATAAATGTGAATTACAAAATATGGAAGACAATTACTAGTAATCTCTACTGCAAACATTCTAAACCCAACCTTTTATCACATACTTTATATATCCGGAGTATAGAAAATGAAATGCAAAAGCACTGGCACCTACTTCTTTAGGAGTATTTGGCAATGGGATTGGTTGTTTTCTTGTGGGGGGCCTTTGGTGAGAACACTGTATAAAGAATAAGGAGTTTTACATTATTAAACAAATTTTAAGATAATATCTTCATAAATCAATCCAAAGAATTCAGTGTAATATATATACAATAGTATAATATCTTCATAAATCAATCCAAAGAATTCAGTGTAATATATATACAATAGTATTATTGGGGTATAACAGTGTGTAGTTGAAATTTACATATTTATATGGTTATTTTAAGTTTAGAAGAATCCCCTTTTTAACTATAGTGGTTCACTCTATTCAGGCTCCACAGTTCAGGCTGGAGATATGGCGTGTTTGGCACATACTCCAAGCTAATGCCTGTTGCTTTTTATAAATTAGTTGTTACAGTTCTTGGACATCAAGAAGAAGGGCACTAGATTCCAAAATTTCTGCATGTCTGTTGTCTACAGAAAGTATGACAAATCCCTTCACCCACAAATGTATTGATCACATCACACTTAAATTTTAGATATAAGAGTTGCATAAATGAAGTCCAATACTAGCATATTTTGTCTCATTTCAAAAGAATTAATGAAAATTGTCGGTGTTACACCAGTGCAATTTCTATTGTGCTACCAACTGCCAGGTGTGAACATTTTTCTTAGGGTTTCAGCTCCAGGAAACAGGAACCAGTAACCCTTTCCCTTCATAATAAGCAAAATTTCACCATTCATAAAGTAGAGGCGCTTACATGTAAAACATTTTGCTTTTGCGCCATTGATAAAGGTAATGAAGTGTGGCTTCAGTATAGGTTAAACCTCAGATTTTAGATTATTTTTTTCAAAATTTCGCATTGCTAAAGTTTATGATACGTAGCAAGTGTTCTATTAAAATCTGTCTGATCATGGATGGGAAAAAACAGCAGCCTAAGAGAGATCAGCTTATCGTTGCACAAACTGTGCTTCAGGAGATCTCTAATTTCGTAACATTTGGATAACAAACCTAGAGGCTGGCATAAAGCTCCTCTTGGCACATTTTAAACATCTTTTAGTCTTATAAAAAGGAGCTTGTCCCACTAAGCTGTAGGTTTGTTGGAGCTGTTTAACAGTAGCTGTGCCCTGCAGCTCTTTTAGTGATAAATGAGCCATTTCAAATAAGTGCAATTGCAGCCAACTGTGCAGAAGGAATCATTAAAAAAAATTTAAATAGACATTTTTGAAGCTTAAAAATGCACAAACAAAGTATGTTAAATCCAAATATATGCTGCTCCTTTTAATGGAAAAGATTGCTACTGGCTAAGTCTGCCAGCTTCAATAGGTGTGCCAAAAAGCCAAGGAATCTGGCAGAGTCCACAGATAGCAGTTCCATCTTTCATCTATATTTCTTTTCTGTATTTATCTTGCTTTAGAAAATGCAGAGAATGTCTTTTCCTTCCGACTTGGCACTATTTCCAAACCACAGAAATACACAGAGCAGCTTCTTGCAATTGTTTAGCTCCCTGCACCAGACTTATCCTTGTGACTGTGTGAATCATTTCTTTCTAATTTGGCAACAATCAGAAAGAAGAATATTAAAATATTTTTATGTTTATGGAATAATGTCTTAGCTAAACTGTCAGATATTAAACTAGTTTACTTAATTGAGAGATATAAGGCTTAATGGGTAAGAACACAATGCCAGGTAATTATTTTTGACATTCAGCTGATCAAAAATAGTTTTCTTGTATGTAAGGAGCTATTCAAAGAAACTGAACATAAGAAATACCAAGAACAAAGTTCTTCCTGTAAAATCAATCACTTCAGTTTGGCTTCAGGCCCTAATCGTTGTAATCTCTTTCATGTTGCCATTTCAAAGAGCGCTCTATGGTATCTTTTAAGTAATATGGCACATCTTATTGATGTCACTTCAAGGTAAAGATGCTGAGGGACAGTCCATTTGCAATGTGGGGATAATGAGATGGGCTCTCGTGTTAATGTTCCTGGTCAGTGTTCTGCACACTTTGGCATCAATTCTAAAGAGCTGACGAGGCTGCCAGGCAGCAGGAGGCTGATGAGAATTGTGTCCTGACTTGAGTGAGAGTAGGGAAAGGTTATGAATTGCTGATGCAATGATGCTTATTTAACAATCAGTTGTATGTAAAAGCTAAAATGTATCTTCTAGACTATGAGTGAAAGTCCGTACAATTTTATTTTATTGAAAATTTGATTTTATTTAATTTTGCACTTATCAACAAGAATGATTGCTGACTGTATTTATCAGCTGCTAATCAGTGCAGAATTTCTTGCCATGGTTTAGGATAATTCTTCATTTCAAGAAACTTTGAAGAAAAAACGTAGTGTTAAAGTAAGAGAATATTAGCCAGCAACACTATTTATTTACCAAAGGAGTCTAATACACTGCAAGTTATATGTTATCTTTGAATTTACAGAAACTGTAAAACTAGATAGAAGATGCCTTTACGTTGATTTTAGTTTACTCATTGCATTTGTGTTAAAGGTATGGATGAAATTAAAAAAAATATCTCCATGACATAGGATTGAGAAACCAGGAACTCATAAAGGTGCTACCATACTGCCATACAGGTATGACAGTATGGACTTGGACTAAGATAATTTAGGGCTCCGTGGCAACATAGAAAAGTTAAAAATATCCAGAAAGTCCTTAGAACACCTATAATCAACATTGCCCCTCCAGACATCCTGTCTTTCACCAGTTCTTGCCTACTGTCTACCCTGATCACAGGTATGTGAGATGAATTCAGGTTTATTTGCTCCTTTTATCTCTTATATTGTATCTGTGCAATCTGCTCAAATCCAACAGTCATTAGACTGGATTAGCTCCTTCTCAGAATTCCAAAGACACACAATTGCTAAACTCGAGGCACATTATAGGTCAATGGAGTGTATATATATCTAAAGGAGGTCTGTCATACTTTTGCACTGCATTTGCTGTAGATTCATTGTATAAAGAATATTTTATTAGTCTTTTGCTCCTCAGAGCATTTTGTCTTTTCATCAGTTGATTATTCTATTTGTGTGCAATAATCCTGTTGCTATTTGGAAGGGTGGAATTGACAGTTGATTTTAAGACAACATTCAGCAGCACTCTTCACCAAAAATACTTAAAGAAGTTGAAGTACTATGTGATGAGAAAGCAAAGTCCTAGAGAGGATAAATAATTGATTAAAAATGAGGAATCAAAGTGTAGGAAATAGGATGAAATTTTGGAGCCACAGGATCTTGCCATTCAGTGTTTCATAAATGATAATGGGAAAGGGTAGTAAGTGGTAAGGTTGCAAACTTTGCTGACAATACAGTTCTTCATGGTAGTAGAGACAGAGACAATTGCAAACTGCAATTCATAGTACTGAGCTATGGAGGTCAAATCTCCTGTGCAAATATGTCACAGCTCATTGCAGTTTTTCCTTTTCATGGAAGTGTTGGATTTACTACACTGAGCAGTATTGCACACTACATGTGCAGCAGATCCAAAGGGACCGACAGTAACTGTGTGTTAGAACTGAAAAGATGTCCACATATATTTGGATGAGGCAATAAAGTCCTTGCAAACAATTTGGACAGAAAAAAAATTCAGTGTAACATACAGTTAGGGTCACCCTGAAGCCCTGACTTTGCTTCTGATTGTTCAGGTTCTTTCCGTTAATCTTTCTGCTCTTGGTCTCATAATCCAAGAATTCTCATAAAATTTGCAGTTAAATGTAGGAGTTATTTATCTTTAAATTTGTGTTGACATCCTGGGAAGTGGGGGGTGTGTGGAAATTGATAGTCTGTTTAATTCTTCAGAATCAGAAATGCATATGAGAGAATTGTATTTTGAGAAACCACTCTTTTACAGATGTCAATATTCTTCATAAAGATGCTCCTCTTCAGGGAAGGATGTTTAGTTCCTTAATTTTTGTCATGAATCAAGCCCATGATGCACTGTTTTATTGAAATAGTAGCCTGTTTGAGTAGGGAACTGATGAAGAAGAGAGTACATTCCCCATGTAGGAGTAGTACTTTGTCTCAAACCAGCTCCACATGTTGTTTTAATTAGATGGCAAACATACTCACCCAAGAATGTCCAATATGTGGTTAATGATGTTCTTGTGCTAGCATTAGTGTTGTGAAATAATATTTTGGGTAACTAGTTAACTAATTAACCTTTCCAGCCATTTCATCCTACCTGAGAGACAAAGTAACTGCCATACCAGGTTTAGAGTATTAATTGTGATTCTTTTTTTACCTTTTGCAGTGATAGCATTCAGCTAGAAGGTCCACATGATTTTTTTTTCTTTCTGTACTAAAGCAGAGAGTTGCATGGGTTTAGAAAATTAATTTTCACATCTTCCCCCACATGCTTTAACCAGCTTTAGCAGAGCTTTTATGCATGTGGTACAACCTCCACTTGCCCAAGCACAACTATAACTTTCTTTTTATAAAACTGAAAAAGCCCAAGCAAATGAATAAGCCAAAAAGATCTCCAAAACTTGAAGCTTGGAACTGAAGTTGATCAGTTAATAAAAAAGTTGAGGAACAGGCTTTTGCTTCAATTAAAGTTTTAAATTTAGCTTTTATTAATTAATTTTTCATTCATTACTTCATAGTTACATCTTCAGAGAGGGAAGGAAGCAGATCAAGGCCTCTAGGATTTCCTGGCTGACATACAAAAATCAGGCAGGCAGGTATTATTGCCTGCTTGCTTGCAGGCTACACAGGGTTTTTAAAAGTCTCTGATCTCACAAAGCTTCCAAAATCCAGCAGTCACTCAAGCACTTTGTGGCCAGAGTCCTTGAGTGGTTCTGGAGAGACTTTTTGCTTATTTTAAAAAAAAATACCTAACTCCCCTCTAGATAACTGTATGCAAATCACAAGTACTTTGGTTGAATATGACCTGAGTGGAACACTAATTCAAGCCACTCCCTGTGTTTTCATCACCAAAACCCAAAGTGTTTATCTGTCACAATAAGTGTACATGGTAATGTTTTTCCACAACACAGACTGTAAAAAAGCACACAAATTTCCAGCACTTGTAAATATATTTTATGAGCACTGAATCAGACTGTTCATAAAGAAATGCTCAAGTGACTCAGAAATTTGGGTTGATTATTGGAAGTTGACTCCTCAGTATAAATTAATTTATTCCATATGTTTTTCTCTGATAACAAAAAAAGCAGTTTGAGATTCTTGAGAAGTAACTGATAGCATACATTTAATGTTCTGATATCATACATTTAAATCTACCAATATGAATGAACATGTGGACTGTACATGGACCTTTGCCCATGAAAGCCCCAGCTCTTTTTTTGCTTCATCACATTCATCACTTCATCACTTGCATATTTGTGTGAATAAAGCTGAGCTGTGTTCATACCATCTATACATTTATTTACCCTGTGTTCTAATTGAACATTTTCTAGTACATTTAGTAGTCTAAAACCGGACTATAAGTTGAACAGTACCACTCATCTTCCAGTTTATGTAAATGTATGCACTGTTGCCACCCACATGTATTAAAACATAAGATTATAGAACAGTCTTCTTGTGTGCCACAAAAAAAAGAACTTTGAAATACCCTGGCTCCTTATTTGAAATAAATTCTATTGTATGGATCTACATCCTGCTTTTATCCCCAGACTTTGATATGTAAGGTTTACTAGCAAAAGCACCTCACTGGTTTTGATTATAATGATCATATGTAAGAAGAGAGACAGACACTTAGATCATTGGACCTAAATCTATATTAACCTTAGAGATCAAAATCAGTACTTGGAAATGAGCACAGGAGAGAATTTGAAGTCAGTTCACGAACATCAGTAGATCTAACATACTTTTAAAATACTAGTGCAGTCAGATTTTATACCCTGTTCTCAGGATAAGATGCCCTTGCAGTAAACACTGCAAAATTTGTCACAAGTCTGGAAACGGTGGTGTCTCTTTACTGCAGTTCAATGTTGTCTTCACAGACAGACTAGTTAGAGTGCATTTCAGGAATATCAGAGTTAAACCCCACAGCATGTTTTCAGGTTATTGCTGAGAAGTCAAGCAGAACCCTTCAGGTTTTTTCCTCTGATTTGCTGATGATAGTTTATTTGCAACTGCCCCTGATTAGCTTTCATATAATCTTCATATGATTGCTAGGGACAAACAGACAAAATACTCATATTCATAGTCATATTAACAAATTTGAAAACCAAAACTGAATTCTTTCTCAATTTCCTATTCTATCTTCTCAGTAATATTTGAGAAGGTAAAAGTCATACTCCTGTAAAGTGAAAAGGAAAGTGTGAAAAAGCAGTTAAGTATGGATAAAGAGCAAGAAATACAAAGAAGAAAGATTGATCAGGCTGGCAGCGATATAAAGGAAGGGTAGTCCCCAGCATGTTACTGAGCCAAAGTAAATTATGTAGCCAGCTGGGCGTCGGTCTCTTCTCCCAGGCAACCGGCAGTAGGACAAGAGGGCACGGTCTTAAACTCTGCCAGGGGAGGTTTAGGTTGGATATTAGGAGGAAATTTTTTACAGAGAGAGTGATCAGACATTGGAACGGGCTGTGCAGGGAGGTGGTGGATTCACCATCCCTGGAGGTTTTTAAGATGAGACTGGATGTGGCACTTAGTGCCGTGATCTAGTAACCACGGCGGGTGTTGGATCAAGGGTTGGACTTGATGATCTCGGAGGTCTTTTCCAACCCAGTTGATTCTATGATTCTATAAAAGGAAAGGAACGTCCATGACATAAGTTCACTGTTTTGAATGTCCATTACATGTAAGTAAACAGGTTCATGTTTTAATTTTAATAAAATTAGTTTCCAATTAATTGAAAAAAACTTCTTTGAAATGTCACTCTGTTGAGATTACCAAAAAGTTTTTTATTCTCTCTATCCCACCAAAAGCCTTTTATATGTTAATCTTCTTTTGAAAACTACAATGAAATAAAAATAAAATAGAGAAAGTGGTTCAAATAAAAATATGCTGTGAGACCCTGGGCTTCATCACTTCTGGATTATCAGATCTGCCTGTTGTTTTTTGTGGGATGAATTTCATATCCCATAAGACTTTTTGTACATTGGAATGTTCACGGTGATTGAATTCTTTCTTAATATTGCACCAAACATCTTACAGCTGAATGTAGATTCAAGCTGTCTGCCTCTAAGGACTCCAATAGGTTACATATCTTTAAACAAAGATAAGAAATAACTTTTATTACCAGTTTTATTAAGCACCTTTAGCGTTGCATGATATGTTTATATTTAGTTAGATTTACATCTGAAATTGTTGTAAACATTCCTCTGAAGTCCTGTAAGTTGCAATGTGAGATAGGAAAACCTTTAAACTTAGTGTATTTTAAAGTCATCTGCAAATTTACAGTTTTTAAACTATTTTACATTTCACATTTAACATTTTGGTCAATTTCTCCTTGTCACTGATATTCACAGTTCTTTGCCCATTTATTATGTCTTTATGGAGAAGGAGGGCATCCTTCTCTAAATAACTATGTACAAAATAGACAATGAAACAATGGAGAGAGAGCTGTAGAGTTTATTCATATTTTGTAGCTATATAAACATTTGCAAGTATGTGTGTGTACCATATTATAATTCCCTTTAGGCATTCAGGCTGTATGTATTTCTCCAAAGTAATGCAATGCAACATTTAACTTTATTGGAGAATATGAGAACTATATTCTTATTTTGTATGTTATTATTGTGTGCTCAAGAGGACTTCTTTTCAAGAGTGCTGTTCCCATTCAGATGTGTTGGAGAAATATGGTCCTTGACCCAAATACCTCCTGTAGTACAGGAGATGACTAAACAAAATAGAAAAAAAGGACTGACAGCAGGCAGGAAAAATGAAAAAATGACACTGTACCCAAAAAGATTTTAAACTTTGAATCCGTCATGGTGTAAAATCAGTTGAAGCTCAGTAAGCTGTGTATTCTAAAGAAAGAGTAAACATCTCATGGTGAGGTACCAATAACCATATGTTCAGAATACTTTACTGAAACTATCAAGTCCTACTCGTCTTCTTCCCGTGTTTCCCAGCATTTTGTGGGATTCATCTTGCCAACAGACATTTTGTCACATGCAGTCACATAGGAAAAATGACTTGCCAAGGACAAGTCACCTGTCCTAAGTCCTGAGATAGGTGAGATGGTTTAAATGCACAACAAACTGCAGACAAATTCGTTCTCATCCTGACTTAAAGTCCTGTACCTCTTTGTAGAAAGTGCACAGGTTTTCCAGCTTCTGTACTCTTTCCCTAACTTTCTGAGGGAGGAAGGGAAAGATGAGAAAGAAGAGACCACCACCACATTCAGGTGTACCTTAGCCCAAGTTGCATCCTTTCGACCTCCTCAGCCCCCCCCCTCCATTCTTGAGTGACTGTAGAAGATTGTTGTCCTTTTCCCATGGCTGCCAGAATGGATATGAGTTTCATGGGAGAGAGAAAAGACAGAAAGAAGACAAGAAATGAAAAAAAACCAGGTGTAATCTTCCTAGGATTTCTTCCACCCCAGCCAGAGAGCTTCAGTTCTCACCTCTTTACATTCAGAACAAGTGAACTAGGCTGCACCAAGGGTTACTCCGACTTCAGTCCCAGGGAGGAGAGACCCTATAAAAGAGGGAATCAGCACAGTGAGTGTCTGCCCTGCCCATCTTCTGCCGTTACTGGAATTTCTTGGTACTGGATTTTGTATGGCTGCTAGCTCAGTGTTCCCTGGTGCATAGGTCTTTATGTTTGAAATCTATTCTCTTTGTACCACCTGAGGAAAAAAAAATTAACAGAAAACACCCCAGAACTTACACGAGCATCTTCTTCTTAGGAGTCTGGGTATGGTACATTGTTGTCTTACCCTTTCGTTCAGCTGAAAGGGGAAATCAGGAAATTGGCCTGAATTTTAGTTTAGAAGCAGTGACTTGGCTTAACCTTCATTATGCTTTGATTGTGGAGTGTTTTATTATTTATAATTTAATTTTATTAAAGTATTTTTGTAGGAATATGTGTAACGTAACACTCAAACTAGGTGCTTTAATATTTTCCAGTGTGCAATATGGTGTTGAAAGTTAGAAAATGCTGGCTGGATCTAGACTGATACTTTCTTGGATAAGGTTCTACCATATGCTTTTATTTAAAGTATTTTTTTCTTTTATGTTAAATTTATAAAAAACATGTGAAAAATGTCTTTTTTGAAAAAAAAGTGTTACACAATTAGAAAATCACAGTGCTAGGAATTTAGCATCCTTCAGGAAATGTTGCATGTAAAAAAAGTCAGATACTAAATCTAAATTTAAGGAAAAAAAAGACAAGTCCTACCATCAACTGGAAATGCTATATCAATCTACAAGATGTTGTACTGAAGCAAATGTCTTTAGTTCCAGGAATTTTAAGCTCTATGTGAACTCTGACTAGCTTCCCAGTACAGATATGAATCTTGTTGAAGGAGTTTATCCATATTTCCTTCTGATTAGAAAAAATCAAATAAGATTTGTTTTACAGGGTTGAAAACCTAAAGAAGCCAGAATAAGAAAGGGCATTAAATATTTTTTTACAGTTATTCTTTATTCATAATTTTCGTTCACATTCACAGGACTCCAGAGTATTGAATAGTCTGATCTTTTATCTGTTTATGAGCAAGGGAACCTCTTTCCAACAGCGTTGTTCTACACTTTCCACTGTTTTGGAAAACTTGTTGTGGAAACATCGCATGACTAACTTGTTATTTAAAGATTATTACATGCAAACCTCTATTCTTTCTGAAAACATGACATCCTATGCTTCTTGCTTCCCTCCTCTGAGTCTAGAAGCTGCAGTGACTGTGACTGAAGGAAAGTGAGTAATTCTAAGTTATGGTAACCAGTACATCGAGACCATTTGAGATTTTGTCAGGTTTAGGGTTTGTTGTTACAAAACGTACCTATCTTTTTCTGCTTTAAAATCCCCTTGGGCTACTTCTTTTGTAGAAGTGAAAAATTCTAGAAAGACGTATTCATGGGAAAGAGAATTGCTAGTCCATTTTTATAACTGTCTTACTCATCCAGGGTAATGGGACTTCCGACAAGTTCTGCTGTTGGTGCTTGTGTTATCTTGTTTGAAATAACACTTTTTCAGTTGGTTATTTTGTGATGGTAAAGATACTAAATAGAAGGAGGATGTGCTTTCAGGCAGTGGTAGGTGGCATCATTAGCTGCCAATATTATATTTATCCCCTTACCTCTTACTAATGCCTTGAGGAATAAAGGAATTTCTGTTTTTGTTACACCTTTGCCAGAGAGCATAAGACCCAACAATAAGAGTTTGCAAAGTGTGTCTTCAGAGCTACAATTCCACCTTCCAGTCTGGAGCACCACAGACTGGTCACCTCACATTCCTCTCTGGAGAGTTTATGAAGGGAATGCTAGAGACTGACTGGCTGAGGAGCAGTTTTACTGAGAAGGATATAGAGGTTTTGGTAGATAGCAAGCAGAACATTAGCCAGCAATATGTTCTGACAGCAAAGAAATCAAAACACTGGGCTTATAGCAGGAGCACAGCCAGGAGGTTGAGGAAAGTGCTTGTACCCCTTAGTACTCATTAGATCACACCTAAAATACTGCACTCAGCTTTGGCCTCTGATGTGGGGAAGACATGGATAAACCACAATACATTCAGCAAAGGACCACCAGGATGGTCAATGGCGTGCCTACAGGGCAGTCATCAAAAGAATGGATCTAGGCTTTCCACAGTGAAGCATGGCAAGAGGATGAGAAACAATGAGCATAAACTAAAACAAGAGTAACTGAACACAGGGAAAACCTTTTTCTCTACCAGGTCAGTCAAACACTGCAATAGGTTGCTGAAAGAGGTTGTGCCATTTCTATGCTTGGAGTTTTTCAGACTGGATAAAACTCTGAGCAACCTGGTCTAACCTCATATCTGACTCTGCCTTGAGCATGACATTAGACTAGAGACCTCCTGAGATCCCCTCAGAATTCTGAATTATTCTGTGATTGTGCACTCCTAATATAGTATCACAATTTTGTGCTATTTTGAAGATGGGATAGCAATAGCAAAATCTTAATTGTTCTGAATATTTAAATGATTTGGCTGTGCATTACTCTTACTTTTGGAATCCAGAAATGCTACATATGCTCTGTACATTCTCAAAACAGCTTGTATTTGTGATTATTTGCTGGTGTGACGTGCTAACTGTGCAAAAAATATTGGACTCTTGCCTTAGAATATAGATACCTGCCAACAGACAATGAAGGCTACATGGTGCTGCAGATGCTTTCCCTGTCTATGGAAAGTGCCTTTTATGTGCCAGAAAGAAGCATTTATACCACATGTTTTTTTTACTGCATCTCACATCTGTTAGCATTTACATGTGTCAGAAAACAATACCTGAAC
Organism: Pipra filicauda; assembly: GCF_003945595.2. Lineage (NCBI taxonomy): Eukaryota > Metazoa > Chordata > Aves > Passeriformes > Pipridae > Pipra > Pipra filicauda. The sequence goes on from NW_024104310.1 coordinate 4,460,931, forward strand.
AGTAAAGGGAAGGGATACGTGAAGTTCAAGGGCATTGCATCAAGAAAAATGACATGTTATATTGCACTAGTGCATTGGAATTAAAAAAAAAATATTTCTTGGACTTGTCAAATATATCTAATATGTGGGTGTAGTTTGTGTATACTATCTATGAATATATTCCCATACCTCAACTGGATGACCCAAATTGCCAGTAAATTGAACTGAACACATGAAAGGGTCAAGGAGTGACAGTCAGGAAGTGAAAGAATGATAAATGTCTTGGTCTATAAAAAAAAGAATAAGTTTAATAAGTTTTTATTTCATTTAAGGCAGGATTTTTATCAAAATCTTCAAAGTTGGATTCCTAAATACAGAATTACCTACTTCTAAATGAAATATTTTGCATTTTTGATAATCTTCTCTTCAGCTGTCTTTTTGTTAGCACAAAAGGAGTAAGTTAACTGACAAATGTTGCTGTATATCCTCAGTCTTTAGAGGCAGCTACTGTATTGGACAGTGTTTCCAAGAATATTCCTTTGAAGTCGTATTGTAAAAATCCTGAGACACAGTGTAGTACAGGATTTTGTATGACGTGGCAGTCCTTACAGATGTTACCACTGGCAAGTAATTTAGAAAAACAGCAAATTGGAGCACAACTGATCTGTGATCCCCTGAACTCAGAAGGAGAAAAATCAGTATTTGATACCTTTATAAAAATTGCTGTTTGCGTTGGTTGCATTCGTACCACTAATTCTTTAGGCATCTATTTGGATACTTGGAACCAGTGTTGTGTAGCATTCTGTTCCTTGATGCCTAACCCTGATCTTCCAAAATGCACCTGCAGCAAAGAGCATGGACCCTCCCCTACAGCTCTTGTCATTGCTTAATATTGAGCTCTCCATGGAAAGCGACAGAAAAATACCTATTTTCCTAAGTCTTCTGGGCCTAGAAAGAAGTGATGGCTAAAATAAAAGGTAATTAACCTTGAATTGAGTCCTACCTAACATGTAGGCAAAGGTTGATTTTCACTTTTTGCTATATTCCTACTAGATAATGTATCTCCAAAACGTTATTTTTTGTAATGAACTTCTGCTCTTATACATTGATAACAAGTCTTATCTGAAATTATTAAGGGAGTTTGAGTTCCACACTGAGTACACTGGAAAAGCCTTACATTAGATCTGTGAAGTGAATAATCACATAAGGCGTATAGTTTCCTTGCCCCCAAATCTGAAACTTAGAGCTTTACCAAAACTGCCATATGAACGGTATGTGCATGCGTATTTTTGGGTTTGAGTCAGGGATATGAAGGATTTATAACAGTTTTTTTTCTGTAAGTTACACAAGAAAGTTGTGAGGCACCTAAAGAATCACTAGATAATTTAAGCTGATGAGAAATCAGCTCATGGCAAAAGGCAAGGCAGAAAGATCTTCATCCAGCAATATTTCAGAATCAAAAAATAGAAGTCATTTGATAAGGCTTGCACTCTGGTCTTTGTGCTTTGTAGAGCAGTTTTATCAGTACGCATAGACATGCTCCTTAATCTTAGGTCCACTTGAAGCCAGTGGTACCTTCCACTGACTTCTCTGGTTGCTGATCTTGGCCCGGGTTTTGCATGCAAATAAAGTAGAGTAACATAAAACTTTCCCATATCATTTCTTCTCATGTCATTTTAACTCTGGCATATCCTTTCAGGAGTGTTCATACTTTAAGAATTCTACTACCTAGCTACTTGGGCCTAGACATCTGATTACAGTAATGGAAATTATAAGAAGAATTGCTAGAAAAAATATAATTGACGCTTAATTGACACAATACTCTTTCTGACTTAATTCAGGCCTATCACAGGCACTGTGATACAAGTTGCATGTAGGGGTCAAAGGGTGATAGGTGACTGGCAAGATGCTTGTTTTGTACATTTGGCTAACACAACTACTTCCTCAAGTTCAAAAGGCTTTGATCTCTCTAAGCAAATGCCATATGTGTGCAGCTGTGGCCCATGCCTCACAACTGCTGGAAGGTTAGAAAAAGGTAGCATATGAATTTGATGTCTGCATTCAATTTATGCTTTTATATTTAGCAGTTCATAATTTTGTGTAATATTTTAGCTGTATGAAAAATATGCACCAGAGTTGAGTGATAACATATTTCTCTGTGGTTTGACTCAACATTGTTTGGGTGAATACAGATTCCTAAGTATTGCAGACTGAAAATATAGATTTTAATTAGAGCTGTCTGAGCTTCAAAATACCTGAACGCACATTAGGCCTGGCAAATTTTCAGAAATCTGGAGGTTGTGTGGAGCTGATCTGAGCTAAGCAAGAATCTTCTCTTTTCCAGCTATATTGCATTTGCAGTTGCATCACTGACTTACAACACAGTAAAATGAGATCCAAACCCATTATTAATGGTTTTCTGATATGTAAAAATGTTTTATCATCGAGGCCTGTCTTGTGTCTTACTCATGTTGAACAGTACCTTACTCCCAAGGAATTTCCACTGAAAAATTTGAATGACTTCCAGAGTAGAGGATTTACTCCACATGACTGAAAAGCTGAATCAACTCCAAAAGTTTGGTGCCTTTCTTGAGCTTTTGTTTTTCACTTGCAAATGTTTAAGACTGATATGCCCAGATCTATATCCCTCAAGCAGTTTAACATGAGTGGTTTTCTGTGACAATAAAGAAACCTACTGCAGTCAATGGGACACAAGGGCCCATTCACGTGGATCCAGTTCCATGATCAAGACTGGAAAAAAAAAGCATGGCTTTGTTTATTAAAAATCTTGAGCATGTACAATTACACTGGTATACCCTGGGGAGAAAACCATGACTCAAATAAAACATGTGCAATTTCTACTTAAAATAAAAAAATCCAAGTACAACCAATAGACAGACATGGTACAATAACCAGAAAATAAGACATGAAAATGCCAATTCACAGGTACAAATATGATAAAATATAAGGCACTGCACTCTTATCTGGATGTTAATACATATATGTGTACAAAAGTATTCATGTAACAGTATACATACATATATATATATACATATATAATACAGTGTTGTTAATATGATTGTTAGTGTTTTATTTATTATATGTATGGGTAAATTAATGCAGTGGTTCCAGATATGATTTGAACATTATTGAAACAATAGCACACTTATTTGTTTTTCTCATGCCATTTCTCTTTTGTATTTTTGCTAGCTCCTACTGGTTATGGTAGGCTCTACAGATGACCCTCTGCAGGAGGCAGCAGCTGGTTGCGTAGCAAACATACGCAGATTGGCTCTAGCAACAGAAAAAGCAAAGTATGGCTGATGCTTTAGCAGCTTTTACCAACACCCTTGTTTAGCAATACAGCTACATTTAAATACATGATTATTCCTTCCAGCATCTGTATTTCATAGCAGAGCTCATTTATATGAGGATACTTTAATAAAAACAAATCTGCGGAAACTTACATTTGTTTTTACGATATTGATTTGTCACACCTAGGTTTGATAAAACACTCAGACCTGATTTTGAGTGTCTTTTAGCATTATATCTTTTTAAAGACAGTTGAGATATGTCAAAGACACCTTCTACAATTAATATGCTTGTATTTTAATTCACTGTAGATATAAATGTTTTTGCTTGTCTGTGATGTTACAATAAATTTTCCTTCACTGTGTGTGTGGTTTGCAGCAATTTATGAATGTCTTGAACAGTTCCCTGCATTATAAACTTGCCTAGTCATCCTCTCATGATGTTTTTGCATGTTTGATCACTTGTGAGTCACAGGAGAGCAGAAAATGCAGATACATCTATCTCACATCTGGTGTTATATGAGGACTGCAAACAGCTGTAGCGATAGACATCACTCCAGATTTCCCGTTTCTACCAACATCAAACAAAATAGCACTTAATTTACCAAGTAGCTGGTGAAATGTGTTTTAATTAACATGTGTTTAACTCAGATTAAAATTTACCAGCTCTAAATGAAGATCAGGATATTATGTTTACATTTGCACATTATCTTCCTGTTTTTTCATTTTTAAACTGAAGACAACGTTGTATTGGTGTAGTTACTTTATTTTTCTGCATAAAGTTATGTTCAGAATTAGAGTTGCTTTCAAAAAAGCACAGAAATTATTATTGATATTATAAATTACAGACCAACTGTACATACCATGCTTAACAAATAATACTAAGGCATTTCTTTGAGAGCAGTAATGTCTTAATTACAAGCAAAGACTGCTGACAAAACTGAAAAAAGCAAATGTTTAAATAACTTGCCTTTGTCAAGGACTCACTTCTGAATGATTTCTTTTCACTTCACTTAATAATTAACAATTTTCTTGGTTGGAAGCATTTTGTAATTTCACCATATTTGTTCTAACTAGCATGACTTCTCAAGGCAACTAATTTTCCTGCTGACAGAAGCTTCTAAGGAAGACATAATGCAAATCCACCTTTTTATTTTGTTTTCTCTGAAGCAGACATGAAGGCTCATTTAAAATTTCATTTTAGAAGACTCATGGAATTCTGAAAAAGGGGAATTGCATTGGGCCCTTAGGGAAGCTGTAGAGACTATTTTAAAGGAAACCAACTACTGACAGGTGCTAATATAATAGTGTGGAGATCAAAATGTTAATCCAAGTAGTATTTTTTGATCACTGTAAACACCAGCATAATCATGGGGTTGTCACAAGTTCAATCAGCAACCAGTGACCAAGCAAATGTTATTTTAGGTATTTTCCAAATCTATTCCACAGGCCTGGTATGTTATTTTGAATAAACATGTCTATATTATTACACTGATGTCACAGCTATAGTAGTATCATATGCTTCAGCCCTATACCCCAAAATACTTCTAAAATAAATGCTGATTGCAAAATTCATTTGGAAGAGGAGAGGCTTGATTTTATTTTTGTCTTTTCTGTGAGAAAAGCTGTAGATACAAATAGTTTATCACAGTCTCACTTATGAATAACACGTAAAATGGTGGCTTATTTTTCTAACTGTTAGGGGGAAAAAAAACCTCCCTGAAAATAACTGCTGTCCTTAACATGACCTCTCAAGGCACACTTAACTGTTTAGCATGGATTTCAAATGGAATAAGTTCTGAAGTAAGCTTAATTTTATGATACAGGTGTCAGGGCAATAAATGTCATGTTCCTGACAATGAAATGGCCTCAGCTTGCCACTCTCACTCCCACTGGTAGCCCTTATGCCTCCAAGTAGTTCTGAAACCTTTGTTTTAAGACCTCAGACAGTTAATCCTAGACTTAAGCTGACTTACTTGTGCTGTTTTCTTTTCCTTTACCATGCCTGCAGTTTTTAAGTTCTGTACAGGGAGAAGAATTCTTGAAATCGATACAGATTGCCACACAGACAAAGGACTAGTATTAAAAAAATACATCTTTTTTTGGCCAAAACTGGTGGGTTCCATGTAATTAATATACAGAAATTTAGTTGTTGGAAAATGAATAAATGAGTGTGATCCCTGGCCCCTCTGAGCGGTGCAGTACAACGTGTACATTTGAAAAGCTTCCACTTTGTCCACAGAACTGCGCTGAGTTTCCCAGCACTGCAGCTCTCTGAAAAGGGATCCTCACAAAGCTGGGTCCCACTTGCTGCTCACACAGCCCTCCTGGCAGTGCCCACCATCCTATTCAAGCCCTGGCACCAACCCGAGCAGCCACCGCCACCCAGGCCCAGCATTCCCACCGCGTATACCCAGGCACCAGCCAGCTCCTACTTCCCAGCTCCCATGCCTGGAAGGGAAATGCCTTCACTCCTTGCCCTTCCTGCCAGCTGCTACTTGTCCATGTAAACCTGTAGCCTCAGGAAATATGGTTATGCCGAGTATGGGACCTTGATATGATCTTCAGCGCAGAGCAATTTGATGTACAAATCATTTTAGTTGCAAAAATGTAGTGATTTAGAAGGGGGAGTCAGCCTCTGTCCTGTTCATGTGCCATCGTCTGCTCCCTCTATGCGATTCCTCTGTTTTCACAGTCTTGTAATATGGGGGGTTTTCCAGTTTATTTACATGGATGTTACTGTCATCACTTTTCACAATTTTGGGAGCCAGCTCCCAGCTCTGCACAGAGCACTGTGCTCCAACTGGGAGCCATAAAGCCGGGCCTGCTCTTACCGCCTGCTCATTGTCAGCTTTGTTCATCAATTACATTAAAATGTCAGAAAACATAGAGTCCAAGTAAGAAAAGTTGTCACAAGAAAGTGTTGTTCTGAGTATGGAAATGCTAGAGTTGATGAGAAAAAGAGTAAAAGAAGAAATCTTTCACCTTTATGCAATTATTTCTGTAATGTTAAAGGCTCACCACATCTTTCAGTCTACACATCTGTCAGCACCAAGATAGCTTTTCTTCTACCACTCCATGACTTTATGATTTATTGCTTGGTGACAGATAACCATTATCAATAATTTAATTGTCCCAGGATGTTCAAACTACACATTTGAATCTGGGATTTATGTTCATTTCCTCTTATGCATGCTAATGACAAGTGCATATGCTCTGACACATGATATTGTCTCCAAGTTGTTAGAGAAATACAAACTTCACGGCCTGGGTGCAATGAATCTGAGATGTATTAGGGGTTTTGTTTTTCTGCTCCATCATCAGATCTTTCCTTTGGCAAATAAATGAGCTTGAAACTCATAGGGCTGTCTTGAGATTTGATTCACTAGTTTGCTTTAGGCTAACTGATCACTTTGTGTGAAAGCGTGGTACCTCTTTCATTCCACATATCCTTAAGTGAGTTCAATGAGCTGCTGACCCTGGCGGTCAGATGTGAATCGTCCAAGGAGGCTGAAATAGATAATATGTTAGTTTAAGACTTTCATCGCATAACAAATTAAATGGTTGTTCCTTGCACATTTCCACCAACATAATCATCGTTTTACACGTGACAGCAGGATGACTACGATGGAAATATGTAATGTGTTTCTTCAGCAGTGGAATTCAAGTTTCCATGCAGGCTGTTTGCAGAGCTTATTTCAGAGTCAGAAGCTGACTGTTCACCAACTGCAAATTGTAGTAGGCTTTGCCACACACTGCTCAGGATCCAGAACAACAGAAAGAAGCAGTGCTGCACCTTGGCCACTCCTCAACTCAGACAGCCTAATCACAGGCTGTTCGGTGACCTGACACAGGCCAGGAAAAGCGTGTTTGCAGTCACAGCCATTGCAGCAGCAAGTTACATTACACCACTTCTGAAGGAATTAATTTTACCAATTACTGCTCCCTCTCCTGCTTAAACAGTGTTGTTCCTCAGTGTTTAATATCTTGCTGCTTTGGCTATTGAAGCCAGCCATTTTCATGAACCTTTTCCTTGGATGCAATTTTCAATGTAACGTGCTTTGCCTAGTTATCAGTTCAGTAGTACAACTTGCTGGGAAGTATTTCCATGGACAACATCACCATGGCTTGTGTTTATCCTCTCAACTTGTTTCTATGTTATATGCCAGACACCTTTCAGTTGGCAAGTTCCTTTCTCTTTTCCATTTGTTGTCATTGGCAAGTTATGTGTTTTTATCCTGGTCTGCATGGAGCACAGTACCCTTCAGTTGCTTGATCTTTTACAACTGCAATCAATTCTACTTTGAACACAAATGTTTTCTTTCTGAAAGGCTCATGAACTCATGCAAGGAAGCATTGATTTTGGCTACCATATAATGTGATGTGGCCTAATCCTGCTACTTTTGTAGTTCTGCAGTGACACAAAGCCATCTTCACTAATTTTACATGTTTCTTCCATCATTTGGGAATACTGACGTGGTGACAAGATAGCAGTTGGCCAGTCAAAACCTTTGCTTGTTGTTGCTTTTGAGTGTGTGTTGGAGAAGGACCAGAAGAATGACATTACACTAATGGTGAAGCAGGAAACAAGGTCCTAACCAGCAGTTTTCAGTCAACTCCCCTTTGCATTAGGATCCTGAATGCTTTTAACGCTACTTGTTCTTTGAAATTGTTAATGGTGGTAAGTTTTTGTCCAGCCATGCTATGTCACACTCTAATTCTCCAAGGGGCTTGGTGAATGAAGGAAAGCAATACCGAGCACCTGTGGTCCAGTGGGTGCATCTGGCAGCGGAATTATACTTTCAATGGCTGAGCTTTGAACTGCACCTTCTAATACCCAGATTAAATAGCTAGGGATTTGTGTCCTGCTTCTGATAAAAAGATTAAAAAAAGCTTTAATAAAAATGGTAATTAAAAAAATACACATGCTGATAAAATTAAAAACATATGATATGAAGTCAAAATGATTTAGTGTTGAAAAACGTTGGTTGATTCAGTAGTAGTTAAACTTCCAAATAACTTGTCTTGAACAAGCAAATGGTTATAAGTATTTGGCTACGTGTCTTTTTTTATAAAAAAAAGCAAACACAGATCATGTTGCTGGTTCCCTCTACCACTAACTGGTAAAGGCTGCGCTATAAAATTAGTGCAATAAACCACTCATCTTTCCAGTTGCCGCATTCTCTTCCCCAGTTGACAGCCTTTTGGGGCCTCCTTGGCTCCTCAGCAGAAAGCACCAAGTGCATTTCTGTTGCTCTAATGAAAACATAACAACAACGTCTGGGAAGCCATAGAATGATGCAATAACCGTACTGCTCTGCTTCCTTTAATGTGATGAAGCTTGCATATTTGCCTGGCTCCAGTGTTTTACTCCTGCCAGTATTGTACTGTAAAGAGACTTGGCAGAACACGTTCAAAGGCTGTTCGTGGTTTTTCACTCAGCATTAAACCTTCCAATGACGGAAGGGTGGGGGAACACATATTGGGACAAACAGACACTCACAGAGTCAAAAAGAAAGAGGAGAAGGAGGCTGGTGGTGGATGGTCAGCAGTTATGTAAACCTCAGTTATGGGACTGGGGTTGATCAGGGCCAAGTTGAGACCCACTGGAGGACAACATCATGTATTAAACCAGTGGGTCTTCTCTGCCCACTTTCCAGGGGGTGATCAGCCCAAAAGAAAAGCAGTTCCTAATGTTCTGAGAGAAGAGATCAGTGTTGCTTCACGCTAATAACCAAGTCACACTGTCCTTGAGAACTGCACTCAGTCCCAATGGGTGCAATAGTCAGAGGCTCTAAGATTGCCATTTTTTGTGCTGTGTCTGCCCAGTATAGGGAAAATCTCTGTCCTCATGGCTGCCAGTCTTGCTCTGCAGACCTTCATTGAACTCACTTATGGTTGACTTTTTTTTTAATTGCACCATTTGGAAAGCAGACTACCTAGTCTTTACCCCTGTGTGAGGTCAGGCAGGAAAATATTCAAAGTAGAGCTGGAGCAACTCTTAGAGAGAAATATTCCATATGCACTTGAGGATGAGGGGTAAAATATGTTCAGAAACAGAAGTTATGGTCAGATTGATGCCTCCTTCCAACCCGTTCCATAACTGTCTGTGGTGGGGTGTCATGTAAAAGGAAAAATATTTGGAAAAGCGGACAGCTTTGGTAGGCTTCCCAGAATGTAATGACTAGGTGAATGTTTTTCAGCACAGCAACTAAGGAATATAGGTGACTGCCAAGCACTGGATCTGATGTGGCATGAAAAGGTACAAAACAAAGAGGAGTGATTTGTCTGACAAAACAGAGGTCTAATTATTTCTGAACTCAATATTAAAAAAAAGTGACAAACCAAAACAGAACTCTTTTCAGTCCACTCACATTACTATTCAGATTTTTGCATATCTTCAAGACACTTCCATTGTGTGGGCATGCTCTTTCCACCAGTCTTGGGGTTTTACAAGTATGGGTGTAGACTCGTTATTGTGGACATTTCTAAATCAACAGTTACCGAGATCTATGTTATGATTTTAGTTCCACTGGCAATTACTGATATCTAATTACCACTTAATCTGTTCTGAACTTTGTAGGAATGTGTAATAGAAACCACTATAACTTTTGCTAGAACTGAATTTGAATCGTGTGTCTCCTTTCCTACAAGACTGCCACATCTACACCCACCATCCCAAAGAGCTGAAATACATTTCAGCTTTAAGAGGAAAATACTCTGTACTCTACCATGTATGTTCTTGCTATGGGAGATGGGAAATGCAAGCTCAAGTGCTCCACAGCACCCTCAGAAACCCTGCAAGTCTCAGAGAGTCTCCATCAGAGAAAGCAAACATGAGAAAGGACCCTCGTGGCATTGGAACAGCTATTCCATGTCATGGGCAACCATTACAACTAGGACAAAACACAACTGTGCTGCTGGGGCCTCAGAAAGTGCTGGCCAAAATGCTGAACTCCAGAAGCAACTTTAGGGATGTGAAGCATCTTTTTGCAGCCTCAAGTAAGTGTGTAAGTCCCAAGAGGGCTGAGATCGAGCACAGAGCCTCTCTGCCCAGTACCACCAGCCCCAGTGGAGATGTTAGCACCCTGCAGCATTGGGCAGGGGGCTGATAAGGAGCCTGGGCTCAGGGCTTCCACTGTGCATCTGACAGGGTGTGCGCTGGATGCAGAGGCGTATATTTTCATAGCAAATCTAAGTGGCAGTTTAGAAAAGCTGACCCAGCCAAAGAAAACCTTGGAAAACCCCACAGAATGAATCAATAAAACTGTCTAAGAATTTAATCCAATGAGAAAGTTAGCAATTGTCAGAAGTTCACAAGATTTACATTTCTAAATTAAACAGGCCAACAAAGTAATGAGGCTGTGCTTCTGTAATCAACTAGTAGCAGTTTTACAAAGTAGTAAGAATGCAGAGGGAATTTGGTTACAAAATGTGGCTGCCACCTGCAGATACCCCTTTAAGGTTTCAGTCAGTAAAATATGTGGAAAAATAAGTGAAATCTCACTTTGCTGAGACAGGTAACTTTTTGCCTTGGCCAGTCACAAGTGTGATTTGGGCAAATATGTCTCAAGTAACTGCAAACAAAATGATGGCAAAACAGCTGAGTGAGAGCTGAAGGGGGCTGCAGGCTACCCCTGGAGAGCTCCCAACAGCTGAGGATGTGCTGTAAACCCAGCCTACTGTGATGAGGAACACTGTGCTTGGGTAGCTCTGGGCAATAAGTAACAGCACAAAAATTTCAAGCGTGGATTGTGTAGGATATCACTCCTGCCCAAGGAAAATTTAAGGGGAAGGATGGAGAAGTCACTTTCAGTGATTCTCACTGGTGTGCAGGTACCCAACATGCTCCAGCCCTGGGAGCACCAGGGTAGCACAGCTGCACTCACACTCTCTACTTCTCACCTTGCTCTTTGCTGGAGGGCCCAGGTGAGTGCAGCTGCATCCTCAGCTGCAGGGGAGGTGCTGGTCAGTCACATCACTGTGTGGAAGGAAGTGAGATGGAAAGAAAGGTTTTATTAAGGAAGGACTTTAGTAAGAAGCAAAGAAAGATGATTTAGTGTGTTAGCTTATAAACACAGATTTTGGGATCCCGCACAGTGGAGTGGCAACCCAGGATGCCAGGATACAAAGCCAGCCTCTCTTTTGGGAAATCATTCCGGCCAACAAGGGGTATGAAACAATGCTACATCTACTTGGAAAAGGGACGTGTGCCCTATACACCCTATACCACCCTCATACTGCTTCCCTTTCCATAAATACAAGTACACAGCACTCTGCTATGAGAAGAAAGCTTCAAAAAGCCTTAAAGAAATTTTTCTTACAGTGGGATCCCGTCATGATCTGTGAGCCAAATGCTCTCCATGTGCTACGGCATTAACTGAATTTTATGGGGATGCATCTCAAGAGGACATTCCTCCAGCCTGTCCAGACCCTGCTGCAGTGAGACCTTGAGTTTGACTGCCCTGACAAGCAGCTAAGCCACAGGGAAAGCAAGAGGACTTAAGAATGAATATATGTACAGGCTGTCCTGCCTCCAGCTCAGACTATTTCCTTCTGTCTCAGTCTGATAACTGTACAGTCTCCCAAAACCTTCTCAGATGGCTGCTGTCCGGCAGATCCCAACAGAAGCAGGGTGAAGAAAGCTCACAAAAGGCTTGGTATCTCTTTGAGCAGTCTCAGTCTCTGGTAGATTAGCAATGCAAACAAACGAAAGTGTCTTGGAACCAGCCAGGGACTCCTGGCAAACCCATGTGTTTGTGACTGCTACCTTCATTGGAGACAATTGACATGACTGTGTCCTTTCCAGGCATTTCAAGCATTTCTGTATTATCAGCTGCCTGGTCCAGGGCTGCAGAGTCCATCCAAGGGAGGACTGAGGTATGAGGACTGCTTGAAGTAGCTCCCATGGGTAAAAGCCTTAAAAAGCTGGATCTTTTGTGTAAGAAATCATATTCTTGGATGGTTTGTAAATGTTCATTGCAAACTATCTAGTGCTGCTGCCAGACAGAATTACCTTAACTGGGACTTTATGGCTCAATCCATGGAGAGTCTCCCACATAAACACAAGCACAAATCAAAGTGCCTTTTTTTGGAGAGAGCACTCCAAGTGGGCCCAGGCATCTCAGGCACAGCCTTTTACAGGACAGCGGCTGTGACAACACTGAAAAAGGTCTCAGTCTCTGAACTTCAGAGTCCCAGTGGGTGTCCTGAAAGGCTTCTTCAATAAAACCAGCAGTGTGTCACTTGTGCACTGCAAAAGGTCATCTGTTCCTCCACAGATATCTGCATCCCAACCAACAGGGACAGATATTATATCAGGCTACTGAAGGAGAATCAGCAAATGTGGAGAAGGAAATCCATTTCCAATTCAAATACTATGTAGCCAGCTGTTTTTAGTCCTGATATTGTCTGTAGAAAGGTGAACAGTAAAAGCCTCTAGTAGGATTTGACTGCTCCTGAAGTGCCCTCTTGATTTGAGATCCTGGGATTCATAGTTGCAGGGCTGGATCTGCAAACCCTGAACTATATCCTGTAAATGGCCTGACAGTTCTTGGTTTGCCAGGCAGATATTTTCATGCTCTGATTCACCTGTCTGGAGTAAGACACTACATCTCAGCTGTCCTTGGAGGGAGTGTCAGCAAAAAAGTAGAGGTCTCCTCTCTATGTGTAACCATGACTTGACCCTCCCCATCCAGGACCAGACAGGGCGACAGCTTTCCTGAGGAGACCAAGTGTTTAAACCAACCACCTGGTGTTATGTGGTGATCTGAAGTTTGCAGCTAGTGAACAGATCAGTTGAGGAGATCTGGGCCTTCACTGATGCCCTGGGCAGTCCAGAACTCTGTTCATTTTCCCTCCAGTTGGAGACTAGTTCATGGTCGAGGTGCCTGGCTCCTCATCAGGACAAGCCTGCCAGTGACAGCAGGGTGTCCCTGCAGGTGCCGCGTGGACAAGCTGCTCACCACATCCCTGTGCTTCTTTCCTTACTGAACTGGTGAAGAGAAAACATAGGCAAGTAAGGGACGCCCTGGTCTATTAAAACAGGCTGGAATATGCCTCATGGAGAAGGTGAAGTCCAAAAGGTTTAGCTGACCTCCTCTGCGCCCTGGTTTAGACATCTGGAAAGCCCTACTTTGCAGAGAGGTCTGTAACCCCACCTGATACCACTATGACCCCAGTGTGGGTGGAGAGCCTCACTCCAGGAGAGGTCAAACTGCTGTCTGGGCAGAGCACATGTTTAGCCTATCACTCTGAAAAGGAGCAGGAGCAAGTACTGTACGGGCACTGCCAGGAACAGGGGCAGGCACAGCACCAAGATGTGCCCTGTCCCTGCCAGGGCTGTCAGCCCAGTGCACATCCCACACTGGAGGAGCCCACGGGAGCAGGCTATGACCCTGCTTTGTGCTTGCACTTATTCCCAGTGTTTACCCTGGCAGTTGAAGCAGGTAACTTTATACCATTTCATCACTTTGTGGAAAGACTGTGAGGTGACCGGCACCTGATTTTGTTGACAGCTTTGAAGGAAACAATTTAATTATGCAAACCTGAAACTATTCTGTCCTTATTGCTGGGGCACATCCCCACTGATGGCAGTTGCAGTCTTCCCCCGGGCATCTGAGGGCACCTTCTGGCCCAGTCCAGCAAACACTGGAGGCTTAATATTACACCAATGAGGAATGGAGTAGCCAGCGGGATAGCCAACATTTATGCGTACAATCAAATGTGCAATTTGGGTCTGAGCACTTTGTCATATTCTTGGCCTGTGTTTAAAAAGAAAAAGAAAAAAAGATGAAAACCCACAAATCACATTTAAGCTAGCAGAATGATTTATTAAGAAAAAACACTGACGGATTTTTGAAGTACTGAAAGGGTTGAAATAGTCTGACTAGAATGAAAATTGACACAAATTTTTACCACAATGCAAAAGGAACTTGAACTATTCTAATAAGAGTTTGCTTTAATGTTTGTGCATGTCTTCACATCCTGCTTTTGGCAGTGGCCAGAAAAGAACTACTGAAATACTGTGAGAAAAGCTGTTCTCATGTTATTTCTGGCCCTGCTTGTAATGCATGAAATCAGGACATCTCATGAGAGAGACTGATATTCAAGATTTTCAGTCTATTTTTCAGATAAAAAAGTCTGAATACATATCTAAATTTCTGGATTTAGTCATGGCTAGATCTCAAAGCAACAAGTAAAGTATTCCTGAGGTCACAAGTCAAATAGTCACAATCCAGAACAAAATATAATAGTTATATTCAAGTAACTTGGAGGAAAAACCTGTGAAGCCAATATACACTTGCCAAGCTAAGGTGGATGGCTACTCATTCTCAAAATAACCCTTAATGACATCGGGGAATTTTTGAAGTTTATTCATAGGATATGATTAAACTAAAGTGCTTGAAGACACCAGCGACTGTCATAGGCCTGATTCCGTGCATGTGTGTGGCCCTAATCTGTCTAAAAATCATTTTTGATAAATACCTTCAGGATCCAAAGAAACAAGGGCTCTATGAACTATATGTTTTCTGGTGCCCCTGCCAACTCCGAATAAATATGCTGTGTGTGCAGCCAAGGTCTTGGAGAATTATTTCCTGAAAACTACTTACTTTAGAACCAGAAGGAATGAATGAAGATGTGCCAGCTATTTCCTTCACTGGCTTGCATGCCTCAGCCTCACCAATAATAAATAGTAGCAGTGTTTACATGAATTATGCTGCTACACCTCATGTTTTGCACCCTGCAGAACCCATCTATTCCGTACACAAGCAGGAAAGCACAGACAGAGTATGAATTTGTTGCCTTTCCTTGGGTATCCACATCTGAGGCTGGCAATAGCTATCAAAGCCAAACTGCATTTTGAGCCTCTGGCTTTAGCCTCTGCTAAAATAGAATTTGTGTGTTTTAAAGCTATTTACAGAGGTTTAACATCAGTTCTACTAAAAAGGAGATAATACAGCTATCAGAACTGGTTAAACAGATTAATAGGATTGGCCTGACTTTTTGATCTGCTTGAATAAACGTATTTATTATTATTGGACAACTTTCTGAAAACTTTTAAATCATCAGAGATTTATAAATTATCAATTATGTAAGAGCTAGAGCATCTAGGGACACATTTTTATATGACTGCAAGCAGTAAGGAAGGACATTTTCAAACTCAGGCCAAAAACATTAGTTGCAAGTCATCTTTAGAAGAATCTTCCCGCAAACCTATTTTATCCTCAGATTTTCTCAGGCTTCCTTTGCGGGAAACCAACCCACCACTGTGTGACTCCCAAGCAGAGTCAGAGAGAGCAGGATCCTGTGTCCCGGAGGGAACTCTCCCCAGGTAGCTTCTGATGCCTGACCCCACACAATCTTTAGAAAAACCGACATTGACTTTGGGGTTTTCCTTCAAGATCCAAAATCTCCTCAATCACATCCATGTTGCCAAGGCAACACACTCTGACTCTGCCTGTCCTCTCCAGGACCTGATATCTACCAGAGGAGCTTCTAGACAGAAAATCATAGAAACTCTGACTCAACCGCACGAGGTTTAACGCTGTGTAAGCAGCCAAGAGGCTGAGGATAATTCAGAGGTTTTTTATGCAATAACTGGAGGGCCATCAAACTGAAGCATGTTATGACTACTTCTCCCTGTTTAAAATCCTAAAAGTCAGCCTGAATCTTGCATCTTCTCTGTCTTGTCTCCGGAAAACGCCTTAGATTTGGGGTTGAAAGTGAATATGCTCTGGGCTGACGTGTTGGGAGCTGCTACCCAGTGCAGAGCTCTGTCAGTACAAAGGAAAGAGGAAACGTTTCTTCTGGTATTATTAACATGTCAGTAGCAGTGATAGATTCCAACTGAGATCAAGCTCTCTTGTATTAGCCGTGTGCCAAAAGCAGAGTAGGAAGCAGAGAAAGGGGAGGAAGCGTTATTATTCCTATGTTACAGCTGCAGGAGAGAGGCATGGGGATTGTGAAATCCTCGAGGTCGCACAAAGCCGCATGCGGCTCAAGCAGGGAATGGAGTCAGCCCCTCGGAGCTGCCCCTTCCATCCCCTCAGCCCATGCATGCCTCCCTGTCTTGCTGGATTGGTTCACATTTTCGAATTTTCGGGGACGCTTGAGAGTTGGGGCTGGTAGAGAGGACAGGTCCCAGGCAGATGCCACAGGAGTCACAGTGTCCTTGTGCGTTACTGCACCACCTTTGCTCTCACCCACATGCACACTCTCTTCTCTTCCTGCCCAAAAAAGACAGACTTCAGCAAAAATTCCTCATTGTTTGAACCATCCTGCAGATAATAATTTCAAAATTACTAAGCTTTATGCTTTCCAGTGGAACTAGAACAGGAATAAATAGTAGGGAATTCAGTAACACAGTGTGATGTGTTTATTTTTGCACAGGTGACCTAAGAAAAATTAGATTTATAATTATAAGTGTTATCAGCTGTTCAACCTTTATGCTTAGCTTTTCAAAACAGTGATTCCTGCAATGTGACCTGCAATGTTAATGGTAAATCCAAACAAATCCACAAATGCAGTTTCCAAATGTAGAGCAGACATCACCATCTGAGATACTACATTAAATGAAACTGAGTCATTCCCTGGCCAGTAAAGACACCAAGGATGTGATTTTCCTCTGGGAATATTAAATACAGAATTTAAAACTCTTTTAAAAGAAACAGGATTATTGAATGAATAAAATATATAAAAGCATAGCAAAAGAACTAATTTTGATTATGTTGATACATTACACATAATTAAGAAAATCATCCTCTTTTGGGATATTTCACCTGCTATTGGTACAGAAAAAAGGGCTTCTGTACATATCTGAGGCTTGAGTCTCTGGTTTTGTATTCCTTGGGGTTAAGCAAAAAAGAGCAGCCGAGGAGGAATGGCGCGGACTGGAGCAACCCACACATCTTGACTCCATAAAGGGCAGAGAACTGAAGAAAACAGGCAGGCCATAAGTGCCATGAGTGGAGTCTCCTATGGGGCACATGCAGATCCCACCTGGGTCCTAAGAGCATGAAATGGAGACCAGTTCACACACATAAATGAAACTTAATAACCAAGATGCCTGATCTTGAGACACCGACTCTATCCCTGGCCAAACTGCAGAGCTTCTCCTGCTGACCATGTTTCCTCCTAATTAACACTGCATTACACATAATTTTCATTCCTAGGGAAACAATCTGGCCCCTCTCTGGAGCCCTTTTGCCCTTTTGGCTTGTCGCAGAGTTCCAACAGAACCTGAGCTAAGGGACACTGGGAAAACACGTCTCCTGCAAACACCACGGCCCTCCTCCTCCTACTTGTGCCCACTGCACACAGCACCAGATGGACAACAGAGGCCCTATGGAAAGAATTTTGTTTTACATGGCCCAAGGGGATGGAAACCTAAAAAATGCAATAGAAAATGGAGGTGGAACAGAGCAGTGAGTAAAAAAAAAGATCCTGAGCACCAGTCAGGAGATTGTTTTTCTAACTCTTTGGGGATAGGTTCACATGGAAGTAGAAATAACTGAGATCATTGGTTGGAGACCTTGTTTTGTTTTTTAATTTTTCGTTTATTAATTCTTAAGACAAATCATATAATGAAGATGCAGAATGGAACTGGGTATTCCACCCTCCTAGATGAAGCAACAGCTAAGTGTTGGGGGTTTCTAGATCTGCAGTTTGTCTGGGGCTTTTGCCACCACTAACCCCAGTTTGAAGGTGCTACCATGGAGGCCACCCACAGGACCCTGTCTTTCTTAAAAGAAACAGGGGCCAGCAACTGCCTGCTGCAGCTCACAAAGAGGCACCTGCCCCTTCCTCAGGTTTGCAAGCCCAGCTCCCTGCCTTCAAAGCGGTCTTGGTCCCCCCACTCCCGACAGCCATGACTAAGGCCAAGTCCAAGGCACAGCCACTTCCCCTTGCCATGCCACCACCCTGGCTCTAGGTTTCATCGCTGAACTGAGCTAGAAACCAGATCACAAAATATTATGTGTTGTAGCACGAGTCCACTCTACAACCCGACCCATGCCCTCAGCCTACTCCTCTAAACACAAACAGCATGCTACTCTTCCTGATTTGTGGAAGGCAAGAACTGGACCTTTACATAAGGTCATCCCCTCCATTTGTGCAGAGTGTGGTGCAATTTTGTTTTCGGCTTTCTCGGCACATGATGTCTGGTCCACTGTTCTGCAGCATTCAGTAGCCTGCAGACAGCAGAGCAGCTCCCTTAATGAACACCCTTCCTGGGTGTACACAGTAAGGAAATATCTGAGTTGAGTTGAAGCCTACACTGGAGCTACAGTCTAACATTTTGTCTCAGTCTGGTCTTGCTGTATCTGGAATTGAAACCAGGGTTTGGTTAATGGTCACATCTTCCAAGTTTCAGAACATCCTCTTGACAAACCTCCTCGTTTCACCTTTGTGCTGTTGTTGCACTCCCTGCTCACAGAACTCCCCATGGTCTTTGGCCCTGCAGTTTAACAATATTACCTGCTGCAGCACCACCACCAAAGCTGCTTCAAGAATAGTCACAGACAACGTTGGTGTATTTGCTTCCTGTATACGTGGTTCCACTTCAAAATATCTTCTTACCAGTTCCATGAAACCAAACACCCATCAAGAAAAGACATAAGCACACATTTTGCCTTTCAGGTGGTCCTTCACTGCTGTTGAGAAACCTTCCAACACACATTCCTCCACAGGTCTTTGCATGCAAAAAGGCCTGTAATCAGCTGGCAACTTCAGAGCTTGTCTTTGCTTTCTAGTAGCCCAGCATAATTATGTCCCCCCTCAGATTTTGTATGCCCAGTATGATGACCTCACTGTTCCTAAGGATGGAGCACAGAGCCCCCCTTAGTCTAAGCCAGTGGCTATTCTAGGCATAGATCCAACAAAATCTCCAGCTTGGTTAAGCAGGTTCATCCTTGTCTACATGTGCCTCGGGACTTTGCTCAGCACTGATCCAGCTGCTGACAGGGATGGCAACAGGTCTCTGCAGCTGCTCTCCCTGTGAGTGTGACTACCTAGATAACACCCCATTCTGCATAATCCTAACCAAATTCTCACCTATTTGACTTCTCAGGCCCTTCAACGTACATGGCTGTAGTTATTTAGCCACCCAGCCTGCCATAGCGCAGAGCGTACCAGGGCCATGAGGAAATTCTTTGAATTTCGAACATATATGTTTACTGTGAAGGAATCTGCAGCTGGAGGGAGGAGCTGTGAGAATGCAACGCTAAGGAAATGTTTGCTGAAAGCATTTAAAAAATAACCAGAGCATGAAGCAAGGGACAAAAAGCAACATTATACTGGAAGTGCAGACCAGAAATGAGGACTGTATTTAGGAGCATAGATGGGACTTTAGTGAACTGAAGCTGAGTTGGGGGAGGTTTAGGTTAGATATCAGGAAAAAGTTCTTCACCCAAAGGGTGGCTGAGCACTGGAACAGGATCCCCAGGAAAGTGATCACACAGTACCAAGCCTGACAGAGTTCAAGAAGCATTCGGACAATGCTCTCAGGTCCATGGCGTGATTATTGGGGTGTCCTGCACAGGGCAAATAGTCGGACTCAGTGATCTGATGAGTCATTTCCAACTCGCATGTTCTATGATTCTGTGAACTGGTTTTGGATTGTCCTCTGCTCATGGCCAGAGAAGGGAGAGCAGGCAGCCCCAGTGGGGCTCTGCAGGGTATCTGCTCACTGCAGGCAGTGGGGCTGGGGCTGCAGCTTCTCTGCTGTCTGGAGCAGGGCTGGCACTGAGAAGCTCCATCAGTTGCAGCCTCAGAAGCAATTTCTCCTCTCAGCTTGACAGCACAGTTGATTTTTTCCTGGCTCTTCCAGTGAGACACATTAGGCCCCAAAGCACCTCTTTTAGGCTCTTTCTGCACGATATCCCTTGGAAACGTGCCTTGCTGCCACTTTCTGGCGTGCTAACCTGGCCTACCAGCTGCCTGAAGCTGGGCACGCAAGCCTGCGCTGGGAGAGGGCTGTTGCAAAGAATGGCAATGAGCTTCCTGCAGCTCCAGCCTGGCAGGTGCCTGAACTCCTGCTGCGCCCCAGGGCCCCCACCCCTCTGTGGGATGCATGGGAGCCACAGTGGTTCTGTCAGTCGGCACTGCACCATCCTCAGGGGAGCCGGCTGCAGGCCGCGGTATGCGGCTAGCAACTATTGACTTATTTTTCCGTGCATGGCCGGGTAAGTAACCTTAATTAAAAACATGAAGCCCACAGTTTGTATCACATTCACGATGTTAAACAAGCTCTGGAAATAGAAACACTGTTTTCATTTAAGCTTTTCAACTGTGATCTAAGTAATAAAATATGGAGGGGGCGGGCGTGTGTGAGATTTACATGTGATGATTTGGGAGATCTCACTGCTTTAGAGGCTTGTAAGGCGCCGCAGTGCCAACTGCTCCTGCCACTGCCTCACCGCGTTTGGCAACGCCTGCCCCACACAGACTTTTGGTTTTTTCCAGAGCCGCTTTCCAAATGCTGATTTCTGCCATCGGCTCTTGTTGCTGTGATTTATTCTGGGTGTGGGTGTGGGATCTGCCAGGCCCTCAGCAACCTGCTGCCCTGGCTGCCCGTGCCCTGCTCAGCTCCAGATGGGCAGGCAGGTGAGAGTACCACACAGTACCATGCTCCTGGGGACCACGGATGTCCTTGAGGACAGCCAGATACCCTGCCAGCACAGATAACAATCCCCCCAGCCCATGCCCAAGCAGCACCATCATCAGTAGACACAGGGAAGGAATACCTTTGCCTTCCCAAATCCTCCTGAGCATCCTGAATGAGCATCCATTCCACCATGGTGGACAGGCAGGAGGGAAGTGGCTTCCAAGGGCACTTGCTTAGTACCCTGCAGTGCATGGCCTGCCACTGCTCCAGAGGCTGCCTCAGTCTGCAGGGCCCACAGGACCCTGCTGTGCCCCATCTGCGCCTCCTCTCAGGAGCTGGGGACCAGAGCCTGCGCCTGCCTTGCCAGAGAAGATCACCCCTGCTGTGCCAGAGAGCCTGGGAGAGGAGAGTGGGAAGACAACAGGAGGAACACTTTTCTGAGGCTGCAAATGACTATCACCTTCCTGTTTCACAAGAGTGAGCAGGAGCCCTCAGGATCTTGTTTTTGATCAAACCTGTCACTTTCTCAGACTCCTTTAGCTGTGATATAATTATAACAATACTTCCCAGCTCTTAAACAGTTCAGCTGGGCATGATTGCAGCAGTGTGTTTTGCAGGAAGCGTATTAGCACAGACTAACAGGAGACATTCACCCACAGTGCTCCCCTATGCCCCCTTCTCCCCCGGCTGGTTCTGAGTTCTCTGGCCAGGGCACTGTGGGGCAGCCTTACCAGGGCCTTGCCCAAAGGTCAGTGGAAGTGTGGGATACATGGCCTACAGAGAAGCACTCCTGTGGTCATTTACACCTCTTTCTACCCTTTGTTTTCTCATCAGGGCACTGGCGGCAAGTTTTTCGTGTTTTTTTTCTCCCACCCTGGGGACAGAAATTTTTCTCCCTGAATGATGGGGTCTCTTTAGTGCATTGCCCTTCTCCACCCTCCCTCCTGCTTCCCTTCAGCAAATGGAGAAATTACAGTCGGGTCGGTGATCCCCGACGCCAAGGTGCCTCTCTCTTCCAGCGACCCTTTCCCCAGTGCGTGTGGCTGTGGGACGTCGCAGAGAGAGTCCGTGACGTCACGCCCCTATGAGGAGGAGTGCGGGGGTGGGAGTGAGCCCCAGAAAACACCCCACGGTGGGGCAGAAACGGTGCGGCTGAGCCCGGGGCGGGGGGGCGAGCGGGGGTTCTCGAACTGCCGCGCCCGCAGCAGGTACCTGCCCCCTCCGTCCCCACCCGCTCCAGCGCCGCGCCCATGGAGAACCGCGCACCCCTCCGCAGTGGCCTCTGCAGCCCGGGAAGACGGGCGGGGACAAGGCCAGGGTGATGGGAGGGGGCGAGGGAATACAAGAGGTAGCAGCTATGCCGATTCAGGTCCTTTGGTGTCACACTTGCGGGGACAAGGACAGGGACAGCGATGTGCCGCGGAGACCGTGGGGTCGCGCGTGGTGCGCGCACGGGGGGTCCGCGCCGCGCACATCCTGCCGGGCCCGCGGGCACAGACGGCTGCTCCCTGTTCACCCGCGGCGGTCAAATAACGTCTGAATTACATCCTTGTAAATATTGACTGTGGCCGTCTTCTTCGTTTCTGCGCACAGAAAACCGAAATGTTAAGCCCGTCGGGGCCGGGCTGCTGCGCCGGAGGGAGGCGCGGGGTGCGGGGTGTGGAGCAGCGGGGTCGGGGGAGCCGGGGCACATCCGTGGGAGCGGGACGGGGCCCCCGCAGACATCTCCGGCTACCGAGCATCGCATCTGTGCGAGAGCGCGCTGGCCGCGCCGAGGATGCTAAAGGCAGCGGGCTGTCTCCTCGCTTGGGCTGTGGGCTAATTTATAATCCTTGGGCGGGGAGAAGGGGGGAGAGACGACACACAAGAGAAGACGGAGAAGCGTGGGGGGAGATGTTTCCTGGTATGGCTTCATTAAACGCCGGAGTTAATGAATGGCACAGGGCTGCGGCTGCTCCCCGCGTCCCCAACGAGAGTCTCTCCCGCGACCAGTGTGACACTAACGGGAGTCCTCAGCCGCCTTCCCCGGGAGACGCCCCCATACAGACGGTGGACTGCCCAGCCGTGCACTGTCGTCCCCTCGGATGCCCCTGGCCGGACTCCTACCGCCCCTCGACGCACCGCCCCTCGACGCCGCGCTGCCCGGGCGGGCCCCGTGCCCTTGCTGGGGCTGCTGGGGTCCCTTCGCCGGCGGTGACTCCCCCCGGGGATGGGGAGCGGCGGTCCCGACAGTGTGAGTGGCTGCGCGGCGGCTGTGCCTCCGGGCGCCGGTTCTGCGCATTTAGTGGTCGTTAAAAACAATTTGTTTCCCTCCCCGCTTGAGGAGGGGGAAGGGGAAAATCATTCCGGGGGAGGGGAGAGGAAGGGGGGAAAAAAAGGAGTGAGAGAGAGAGCAAGCGAGAGAGAAACACCAAACCCACAGAAAACCCGCGCTCCGAACTATTGCGACACGGAGCGAGGAGCGCGACGGTGGCCGGCGGCGAGGTGCGAGTGGGAGCGGGCCTGGCTGAGGGAGCGGGTCGGGGTTGGGTGGGGGGCCGTGGGAGCGGGCCGGGCCGTGGGAGGGGCGGGCCGCCTCCCCCCCGTGGGTGGACAGGCGGCGCCCGGTGCCTCCGCGCTGCCCCCCCGCCGGCCGCGCCGGGCGGGTCTCGGCGGTTCGGCGCGGCTGCCCGGTCACCGCTGCCGCCTCCCCGCAGCGCACAGCGAGTCCCCGCACCTCGGAGACGGCGGCCAGCACGACGGCGGCCCCCAGCCCCCCACCATGAACACCATCGTCTTCAGCAAGCTCAGCGGCCAGGTGCTTTTCGAGGAGGACGCCAAGGAGCGGGAGCGGAGCGGCCGGCCCTACGTGGGGGTGGTGGAGGGCCCACACCACGCCGAGGTGCTGCTCCCCGACAGCCCGTCCATCAAGGAGAGCCTCAGCCTGCGCAACCGGCGGACAGGGTATGCCGACCGCTCGTCTCCGCGCCGCGCACCGGCTTCGGGGGTGGCCCTGCCTGCCGGCGCTCTCGGCCGCCGCGCCGCCGATGTGGGGTTGCGAGATGGGTTTCTGGCTGGGTCCTCCCCCGCGTCCCCCGATCCGTACTCTCTGGGACTCTCATTCCGCAGCTATAGTGGGAAATTCCGGCAATAGGTGATGCATGGGCGTCCGATCGGGCTGGAATGTGCCAGACAGAGCTCTCCTGTCCTGCGGCGCTTGACCTCCCCCCTCTGCCTCCCAACGAAAACAAACCGGGGACAGCGGGGCTCCACCGGCTTTTTCGGGCGCTTCAGGCAATTGAAGTCCCCAAAACAGAGGCGCCAGGCGGGACGTGTGGGACTTGGGGGACGAGGCGGCGGCGGTGCCGTGGCCGCGGTTCGCGTTCGGGGCTGGGGCGGGCGGGCGCTGTGCGGCCCCGGCACTTGTTCGCCGTCCCCGCGGGTTCGCAGCGCGCCGAGCGAACGGGCAGGGAGGAGCTGCGTTGTCGGTTCGTTCCCAGGGATGGGATTTAGAACAGACTAGCGCGATGCCATTCAGGAGCTGGGTTAGGTGATGTTAGGATCGGTTTTGCTAAAACGGCAGCTGTGGCTGAGCTGCCTGCGGCTTCTCGCTTTTTTTTTTCTTTTTTTTTTCTTCCTTTTTTTTTTTGGTGCTGGAACAGGTGAAATAGACGGCGATCAGAGGACGTGCAGGCTTCGGCGCGTTGGCAGCCGTAGCTCGGAGGGTTGAATTGGCGAGTGCTGACCAGACATTTCGGGTCAGTGTCACAAAGTAAAGACCGAGGAGCGCAGTCAGGCGGCTCAGAAAGCGAGGAGCCCCGGGGAGCTGCTTTTACTGCCGAATTTCCACCTTAGCGATTGCATCAGCTGGCCCACCACGTTTTACCGGCGGTGCTGGCCGGGAGGACGCGGGTTGTGTTTCACCGCAATGTCATTGCAGCCGATCGCGGCGGAGCGGGGCTGCCGAGGGAGCCCCGGGCGAGGCAGCGCCTGCGGCCGTTCAGCCCGGCCCCGCACGGCCCGGCCCCGCACCGCACAGCTCCGCACGGCCCCGCACAGCCCCGGGGCGCCCCCTGCCGCCGCCGCACGGAGGCCCCTCCGTCCCGCGCGGCGCTGCCGCCGGCCCCAGCCCGCCTCTGGCTTTCCCTTCGGATTCCTCCGGTTTTGTTCGCTCACTTTTTTATTTTAGGCTGTTTTTTACAGAGAGACACCTTTGCCTTTTTTTTTTTTTTTTTTTTTTTTTTTTTTTTTTTTTTAACGGAGCCTGTGTTTCGTTCCCCCCGGTATACGCCGTTTCCCTCGGCAGGCGCGGAACTCAGTGGGCTGCCTTGCGTCGCTGCCGGCGGCGTTGGCAGCGGAACGCCGGTTCCCCCAGGAACACCGAGGAGAGAAATGACCCGGGAGCTGCTCGGTGCCGCGGGTATCTCTGAATATCACTAGCAAATAAATCCGGGCGGGTGGTCAGGCTCGGCTGGCCCCGGGGCAGCGCGCACCGCAGCCGTGGAGTGCGCGGCCGGGCTGTGCGAGGAGAACCCCTCTGTAAGCAGACTGACCACACACCTGGCAGGTGCCGGGCACCACTTTGCACCGCCGGAGCCCTGGCCCCGCCGAAATCCCCGCAGGGCAGGCGCCCGGGCCCGCGGCATTGTCGCGGCCATTCACCCGCTTTGGGGCTGCTCTCCCAGACCTTCCACGGGGAGTTTGGGGAGCTGTGGGCATCGCCTTCTCCTAGCAGCCGGCCGGAGCGAGAGGTGCGGCCGTGAAAGTCCCCGAGCACCTCGTGAGGACAGGGCTCGGATCCCCCGGGTAGGACGCACCCCGGGGCTGGGGCACCCCGTGGACAGGGCGCTCCTACCGCCCTCGCCGGAGCGGCCGCGCAGAGGAGCCCGGGTCCAAACGGGGGGAGCGGGCAGGTGCCCCTTAGCCCCGGCCCTCAGCGCCCCTTCTCCGCGGCAGGGCGCGGCAGAGCGGCGGGAAGGTGCGGCACAAGCGGCAGGCGCTGCAGGACATGGCGCGGCCACTCAAGCAGTGGCTCTACAAGCACCGCGACAACCCATACCCCACCAAGACCGAGAAGATTCTGCTGGCCCTCGGCTCCCAGATGACCCTGGTGCAGGTAAGGAAACCTCTACCACCACCTTTGGAGGCTGTTCTCGGGCGTTTCATGGACGGGAGAGACTGGGACAGCGTCAGCCAAAGCTCCTCTGTGAGCTGAGCAAGGGGCAGCACTGGGTATCGGGGACCATTGGTGCAGCCAGCAAGACCAAGGGTCCTGTGTGCATCCCTCCTCCGCCCTGCCCAGGGCTCCCCTGGCCCAGGAGGAATGTCTCTCCCAAGTAAGAATTACCACATCTGAGCTATCCTGGCTGGGGAAGTGCTAAAGACAATCAGCAAAAGGTGTGTGCTCGCCCTCCTAGGAATAGATACTCTCATCCTTTCATCTCATTCATAAGTGCAATGAAAATACTTTTGCTTAGTCTTTAGAAATCTTCAGTTAAAAAAAAAATCAGTGATGGGAGATTTTAGCACAGAATAGGAATTGCTGAGGAAATTGTAGGAAGCTACTCTTTTCCCTTTCGAAAATGGGCTAGGATGAAAACTGTTCTATTGTTCTGATAATAATTGTCATCACCTGTTGCGCAGACATTAGCGTTACCATACGTGCTGTGTTCAGCAGCTCAGCACACAGTGTCTGCGCTTCACAGTCTTGCAGGAATTATCATTGCAGTGTAATTAGACATGGAGAGTAATTGTTTTGCTCTCAGGTAATACTCCCCTGAAATGACTGACAGTTGTCTTGCTGTAAGAGGCATAAAGTTTGCTGCAAATGTTCATAAATCTTAGTTCTTTTTTCTCTTTGCCATCTGGCACTCTATTGAAATATGTGGTTAAATGCTATCAGTTGCCGAGTGATGCTATCTCAGGTCTGGATGCTGAAAAGATTTATGCATTGTGAATAATCAGATTTCCTTACTGCAAGTTACTGCTAGGTGCATAAAATAAAACCCATGTGTTTGCAGGATTGGGTCCTCGGCACTCTACCTAACACATTATGTGTCACTTTGCAAAGGACACAAAGAGATCAAAATAGCATTAAGTATTAGAAAAAGTGGAGTGCTTTTTTGAGTGCTCCTTCAAAAAAACCTGTGCTATGAACTTCAGTTCTAGCAATGGAAAAATTAAAAACTTTTACATTTTAGTATCTCACTATAAAACTGCTACACTAGAAAAAACACTATAGCTTTGACAAAAATAATATTAATGTCTCAGAAGATGTAACTAAAACAACTTCTCTTGCTTTTAAAAAAATATACGTGAAAGGTTTGTTCAGACTTTTAAAAATATGATTGTATAAAGACTATACTTTCAATGGCACAATTCAATAGGAGTACTTTATTAGACCATGGCTTTTAGGATATTCCTTTGTTTTTACATGGGATTTAAAACATACATCCATGTTGGGAGACAGTAATATCATCTTGAGGACTTCTACTGCTCTTATATAAATGCCTCGGAACAAAGAGACAATGGGAAAAAAACTGATGGGTTTTTACAGCATTTCTCTCGTGGCAGCTTTGATAAATCCTGATGGGGATAAGTTGTATTAGCCTCTATAAAAGCATGAAGTGTGCCATGGCCACTACTCAACAGAGTTTTATGATCTACATAAGGTGTAGACTAAAATTAAAAGGAATCAAGGAGGGTTACATTTAGCTCTCTGAGACCCCCCCCCCATCACTCAAGCTGAATTTGACGAGCCTCGTTTCTCTGTACTGTAATATTTGAAAGAGTTGTGCAAACAGGCACATCTATCTTAATTTAAAGAAGCACACCATCAAAAAGAAACCCCAGGTGTTTCTTCCATCATTTGGGTACAGTGCTCTTTTAACCAAGGAATACTGTCGCATCTGTATGAGATGTAAATACATATATCTGGCACCAGCAGTAATTCCAGAACCTGGAAGGACAAAACAACACACACTCCACACCTACTTTTTGGATGCCCAGAAAGAACAAGACTGTAATCCAGATCAAAATTTTTCTTCTCAGAGAATAAGAAAGAACATGTCTGGCTGTGATCTCAGTCACACAGGGTACATCTGAAACAGCTTCCCTGGAGGCTGTGCTCTTTCAGATGAGTAGTATAACCAAGAGCAGGCTGGGATTGGGCTTCAGTGTTTCTTGGAAAGTTTTGGTTCTGTCCCAGGAGGGGCATTATGCAAAAGCATCAACCAGGGTTGCCTGCAAATTGCTTTTCTAATCAAGTAACATCGTTGGACACTGTTGAAGAACCAGAAGTCAGTGTATGATGCTTTATCTGGGTTACATGACTTCATGTCCCATATTTCTTACTCTTTTTCCATTTCTCGGTGCTGTCCTGTGGTGTTTTTTCCCACAGCTTTCTACTCCTGTGGAGGCAGTTGTCTGCTGACAGCTCCTTCCTCTTTTCAGCATCCCTTGTGTTCTGGTTGCCGTTGCAAGCCCTAGGGGAGGCAAAAGATACTGTTGAAAATCCCTTTAAGTTTCTGCCACAATGCTGTTTAGAGAATGAATGGTTGGGTTATTTTGTTTTTCTCCTGACTGATGATCTTGGAAAAGGTCTTCAGCAACTGCCTGGAAGATGAGGTTGATCATAGTGATTTTGATAATATAGCTATAACTCTTCTCCCCGTGCTTTTCTTTCATCTAATGAACCTTATTCCATTATGTACCATCGGTGCAAAGGAGCTTTTGCAGGACCATGGCAAAGATAAAACCAATTCTTCTGTGAGATGAAGAGGTGAACATCCAGCCCTGTTTTTTACTTTTGTTATTAGGACAGTATTTGCATGTCAAATCTTCCACAACTTTATTTTCATCAGTTTTGCTATCACCCGGTTGGCTGATTTTAAATTAATTTATTCTACCTCTCTAATACTTTGGCTCACCCTTCTGTTCCTGGGTGCGGTGGGACAGCAAGTGGACTATTCCAGCTGCATGTCCGACTGCACTGCTGAAGAAAAGTCAGAGTCTTTCAAAGAGGTAGGATTTTGCAGGAATCATAAATCATCTTGTTTCTTAAGTTGTAGTAGCAAAACCTGGGGCAAATTCTGGGCCGACTTACTCCTGTGCAGGCCAACAAGGTCTTTGGGAGTCCTCAAGGCAAATGTTATTGCAGATTTCAGTCCAACAGTCCAAAGTTTTCTACTTCCATAACTGCCAAAGCAGGAAACCAAAAAAGCAATATAGTTTGAAAAGGCATTTTATGTTTTACTCCAATTAGATTCCAATTCAGAATCCAATAATTTGTCCTATTAATATGCTACATTTTCATTTGTATTATTACCACAGTGCTTGATTTATTTCATTTTAAATTTTGGTTTAGATATTCTCGTGAAATAAAAAAGAAAAATGGCTGTATATTCCTTCCAGAAAGAAATATGAATGGGTGTATTGTTGAAGAGAAGGTTTTTCAATATGAGGATTAATCTATTGGTCATGTGCTGCTATGGATTTAATAGTATTCAGATTTATAAAAGCATATCTGGATTACTGGAGGAGGAGAATCTCTTAATGTCTGTTCCTTTACTGAACCTTTGGCTACTCTTAAGCAGTGAAGCAGAACAAATTACAATAAAAATTAAGAAGTCTCTTCTGAAGTAAGGCCAAAGTGTCAATATTTCATGATGCCGATGTAAGTACCTGATGCTCTTTGGGAACAACTGAGTTACTGTAAAAAAATGAATGCTGGAAAGAACATCTATTGCCATTCCTCTTGGCTTTTGTCTTTTTACTTCCTGAAGAACTACATGATCCTTACTTTACCAGAGTAGTGAATTTCATCATGTGTGTTTTTCAAGATACTTGATTCTTGGGAGGTTTCTATGACAAAGATTTTCTCACTGGCTTGTATGTAAATCATTGTTTTGGGAGTTTTATTATTTTTGGAGATCACAGTAATGTAACTTGGGACTATGGTAAAGGATGGACATTTTTGGTAGCTTGGTTGTTTCTTTTTGCAATAGTTAAGGTAAATGTGGTGCAAACAGGCATTTGTTGTGAGTGGAAACTACAGCGTAGGCACGCAGCTTTTAAAAGACTACATGGATAGACAATGTAACATTTTGAAATTAGTGACAAAACTGTTCTTGGCTTTAAAGGAGCCAGGAACAGCCTATGATAACCCAGGTGGTGGCTGGGGGTCAGAATGAACGTGCTGTCTGGACAACCTCTTCCAGTTTGCATGGCTGGAGGTATTCCCCTACTGAAGAGTGGGAGAGGTATCGAATCTCGTGATGTCTTCAAAAGCAAGATCTTCCAGCAACATATACCCGTGCCCAAGAGCAGGAAAGCACCCAGAGATACTACATCATAGATTTAGCCGAAAAATCTCTTAAATGCATTTGCCTAACTTTCCTCCAGCTTTATTGGGCCTTGTTGTAATTGCATTTGGGATAAGAGTATCTGGAATGAATTTGCTGCTTTGTGCTTTAGAAGAAGGCTTCTCTTCTAAAAACTGTTCTGGGGTTCTTTCAGAATCATAGAATCATTTAGGTTGGAAAAGACCTTTAAGATCATCAAACCCAGCTGTTAACCCAACACTGCCAAGTCCACTGCTAAACCATGTCCTTAGGCACCATGTCTGTACTTCTGTTAAATATCTCCAGGAATGGTGACTCAACCATGGTAACTTTCCTAGGCAGCCAATTCCAGTGTCTGAAAACCCTTTCTGTAAAGAAATTTTTCCTAATATCCAATCTAAACCTCCCATGATTCAACCTGAGGCCATTTTCTCTTGTCCTATGACTTGTCACTTGGGAGAAGAGACCAACTCCCACCTTGCTACAGTCTCCTTTCAAGTAGTTGTAAAGAGCAACTGAGCCTACTTTTCTCCAGACTAGACACTCCCAGCTCTCTCAGCTGCTCCTCATCAGACTTGTCCTCCAGACCCTTCACGAGCTCTATTGCCCTTCTCTGGAGATGCTCCAGCACCTCAATGTCTTTCTTGAAGTGAGGGGCCCAGAACTGAACACAGGATTTGAGGTGCGGCCTCACCAGTGCTGAGTACTTGGCTCCCTGGGCATTCTGCCGGCTCGTGTTCAGCTGCTGTCAACCAGCACCCTGAGATCCTTTTCCAGCCACTCTTCCCCTAGCCTGTAGTGCTGCCTGGGGTTGTTGTGTCTGAAGGGAACTTCACCTTCTTGAACCTCCTACCATTGGCCTTGGCCCATTGATCCAGCGTTTTCATATCCCACTGCAGAGCCCTCCTGCCCTCCAGAACATCAACCCTCCCACCCAACTTGGTGTGTCTGCAAACTGACTGAGGGTGCCCTTGATCCCCTTGTCCATATAATTGATAAAGATATTAAACAGAACTGACCCCAACTGAGTCCAAGGGAACACCACTGGTGATCATCCACCAGCTGGATGTAACTCCATTCACCAACACTCTCTGGGCTCGGCCATCCAGTTTTCTACCCAGCAAAGAACACCCCTGACCAAGCCACGAGCTGCCAGTTTCTCCAGGAGAACGCTGTGGGAAACTGTCAAAGGCTTTACTAAGGTCCAGGCAGACACATTCACAGCCTTTCCCTCATCCACTAAGTGGGTCCCCTTGTCACAGAAGATCAGACTGGTCAAGCAGGACCTTCCTTTCACAAACCCATGCTGGCTGGGCCTGATCCCATGATTGTCCTGTACGTGCTGTGTGATGGCACTTAAGATGATCTGCTTCATAAAGAGCAGGAGGACAAGGTGCAGTATATTTAGCTCATTATGAGAGAATGATTAAATACTACTATTTCCTTCTCTCATGGCAGAAGACTTAAAATATGACTCATCTTTTCATACTGATATGCGGAAAGCAAAGCATTGGCATGGGAAGAATGAGCCCAAAATAAACCAAGAGTACCATGATGCAGAAATCACTCTGCTAAATTTAATTGCTTTTATGTATGAGTCACGCTAATACTACCCTATCTTTCTTCTCTGTACATGGCACTTCACTGATGAAATATTTCCATCTGTAATGAAATGCAGCATAATGAAATCTTTCTTATGAGAGATTGGAAAGCTGTCAGTTTTGTAAAATGCTGCAGTAACTGCTATCGTCTTCAGTGAGACCCAGATTGATCCATCTCTATTGTTAGTACTTGATTTCAGAGTTACACTAAGTCATATGGTAGCCAGGTGACTGCTGCTTCAGCTAAGCAGTCTGGAGTGAGTTTGTTAACAGCACCAGAAAGTGCATGGATTCCAGCTCACCCTTTCTCATTTACTATAAAAATTGCTGTGTCAATATGATGAATATAAGCAAGTAGCCTTGGAAGAGAATGAAAATTGCTTACTCTGCCAGCTACCGTTTTGGTCTTCTAACCTGTCATAGTAAACTACATGGCTTGTAAAGTTATGTGTTTGGCATCTGAGCGCTGATCCAGGGCTCACTGTATTTTCAGTGGAACCCTGTTTCATGTAAACATGATTTAAAGTAAAATCCAAGTGACAGGCTTAGGGCACCACTGCTGAGTTCTGGGTGTGACTCTGAGCTGAAGCCTTGTTTTTCCTTCAAGCAGATAGTGCTTATTTTTCTCCTAATCTCCCTAGAAGGGATTATTGATTGATCCAGAATCATTAGAGAGATACTTCTGTGTGATTTATACAATCTTAGCTGCAATAGACAGATGACAATACTATGGCCAAAATCCAACAGTGAGGTCTACAGTTTGGCTCTGTGTTCGGTGGGGTAGCGTGTGTTAATAAAACGTGTGTTAACTTGCTTTGCAGGTTATCGCAAATTAAATGATATGATCACTCCCAGGTCAGAATATGATGGTAGTAGTCTTGATTCCTCTGTGTGCATGTTCACAACACAAATATGTGAGTGGGGCTATAGGCTCCTGACGTTCTTTACATTCTCCGTTGCAAGTAATGCTACTCTACCTCCTTCTTGCAGAGGTCATATCAAAATACGCTTATTCCTTCAAGGAGTAGATAGCACTTTTAAGACTTGATTTATCATTAAACAAATATTGTTAGTGTAAGTAGCTTGCCTCTGCTCTTCCTAGTAGTAAAGTTATGGTAATGTCACTGTGTCAGTATTTTCTGTTTTATATAATTTTAAGTTACAGTAGAATCAAGGCCAGCATTTTCTTAGGTGTGCTTTCGTGCAAAGTCACTGCGAGTACATGCATCCTCTTTGGTGGTTTGATTAGTATTGCTGGCACAGAAGAGTAGACTGTGCCTTTTTGCTTGTTCAGTGCCTAAAACACTGTGAAATCCTTGTGTTTGAGCCTGACTTTGTGGTGACCCTGTATGCTAAAAGGATACTAACATATATCCATTTTGCTCTGTCAAACTCCAGAAAACTCTCTGCAGCTGGGAAGGAAGCCAAACCAGACTATTGTTTAGTAGCCACCTTCTGAGGAATCTGCATCTTCACTGGTTTTTAGGGTGTACACAACAAAAAGAGTTAATAAAACCTGCTGCTCTGTAGAGCATGTGGTTGATTTCTGCAGTGACTCTAAGTTGTACTCTGTGTAAGACTTTCCTGATACCCCCTGCTTGTCAGACATACAGTACAAGGGAGAATTTGGGCTTTTATATATACAAAATCAGAATGAGTTTTTCTGTTCAACAACCTTATTGTAGCCTATATAAATGTCAAAGGAAATTACTGAATATTAGATATTAGTTTTAATTTAGGATGTTAGTAGTATATTGAAGGTTCATATTGAAAGTTCAAGGCATTATCTTTAAAATAAAAAAAATTAAATATGAATATAAACTTACTATTTATGACTCCTTAATTGAAACCTTGCAATAATGTGGTTTTGCTAACACTTGTGAAGGGTGAGAAGCCTGAACCTGCCTTCTTGTTTGAAATTCCTGCTCTGCTCAGTGATCGTTTCATGGACTTTTTCTTATTTCTCTTGTTTGCCATTTCCTTGAAACATACATAAAACTCATGAAAATTCTAAGGGTTGGATTTCTTTGTGTAATTTTCAAAGGAAACTAATACACTCATTTGTATGCAGGTATCAAACTGGTTTGCCAATGCAAGACGTCGCCTGAAGAACACTGTCAGGCAACCAGACCTTAGCTGGGCTTTACGAATAAAACTGTACAACAAATATGTTCAAGGAAATGCTGAACGACTCAGCGTGAGCAGCGATGACTCATGCTCTGAAGGTTTGTTGATGCTCTTTTTATCGATTTTAAATGGACTAAAATATATTTAGAAAGTATCAGATACCCTAAGTTAGCTCTAATTTTTAATCACAAAACACCCTTAGTGGATCCACCTTTACTTTTTTTGAGAATTAGGTGCCTTTTTTGGATCCCGCCTACTATGCAGCCTTGCAAAGCGGGATTGTATAAGTTATTCAAGGTGGCAATCTGGCTGCATGTTATTGTATTTCATTGTTACTAGACAGATAATTGTTAGTTCATTAGATTCTACAAGTCTATTCCTTTAATCTGCATTGAAGGAAAAAATTAATTACATTTGTTAGTATAAAGAAATGAGAAATCACTTGACTATTACTTTCCTTAATGGGAGGGCTATAGCAATATCATGTCATTAACAGGAGAATCTGATTAACAAGAGAATCTGATTAACTTTGATGGAGCTTATTAGATGGTAGACTGAATATTACTGTTATTTATTTTATGTATTTTGCCAGCAAATGTTTTCCATAAAAGATGCACTGAAATTCTTTCTTATTCAAATTAGCAAATGCAAGATTTACTTTTTTAAAATGCCCTATATTTTTTATAGAACATTTGTATTAATTAGGTGTATAGGTACTTTTATCAGGCAGTTGTGACACGGAGATACAATGACAGGAACAAATGATACAGAACATTGTCAGAAATCTGTATGTGAATTCTTAGAAGAATACATGTCAATTTGCACTCAGTTGCAAATATCTTTGTTCCAATTTCAGTCTGTACTCACATTTCTTTTGTATGCACTTCCCGTGAAAAGATTGGTTGCAGGACAATTAAAAGAGTACAGTTTAGGCAAATACACCTAAATATGATATGGTATTCAGGAGAACCAAATTTCAAGTAATGATAGTAAGAATTCATTTCATTTACACATATTTTTAAACGCTTGTCGTTGTTTAGGGCACTTTTCAGTTTTTTTCTACTTGCCTTGTGTTACTCATGAACAAATTAGACTCAAAGACTTTTTTACAGCTAATTAATTTAGAATAGCTGGAACATCGGAGAACCACAGGAACTACTATGAGCAATGTGTGAAAAGAAGAAAATGAAAATCAATGTCCAATGCTGAAGTTGTTGTCTCATTCTAGTTATATTTATCACAATTCAAAACATGTAGAGAAGGCCTTGTGTTAAATATTAGGTATTCAGTGTATTACTGTATCTTTGTGCTTTTGTTTCAGATGGAGAAAATCCTCCAAGAAACCATATGAATGAAGGGGGATATAACAAACCAGTTCATCACGCTGTGATTAAAACTGAAAGTTCAGTAATAAAAACAGGAGTGAGACCAGAAACAAGTGCCAATGAGGATTACGTGTCACCCCCCAAATACAAAAGCAGCTTATTGAATCGTTACCTAAATGACTCACTGAGACATGTCATGGCTACTAATGCAGCTATGATGGAAAAAACAAGGCAAAGGAATCACTCCGGCTCATTTAGTTCCAATGAATTTGAGGAAGAACTGGTATCTCCATCATCATCAGAGACAGAAGGCAATTTTGTCTATCGGACAGGTAAGGGATTTTTTTCTACCTCATTTCTAATACAGCCAGCTTTAGTAGATGGTGTTACCTGGAATGAGTGTCACATGATTGTGCCTTTTAAGAGGCTTCTGTCCATCCTCTCATATGGCAGTGGATAATTTCTGCCTATCCTCTTGCATGAGAGTAGGTCACTCCTGTCTGTCCTCTGGTATCAGGGTGGATAAATCCTGTCCACCCTTTCATTCTCTGGAGAAGTTCTGCCTGCAGATTACAGTTAAGTTCTGTTATTGACCATTAGTGAAGCTGGTTCGCTTTTTGAGTGGAGCAATGGGTATGATTTTTGAAATGACACAGACCATTTTTTGTCAGCACTAAGACAATCCTAAAGAAGGAGAAAACTCTTGAACATTCTATTACAATAGAATGGGAGGACTAGGGGAGGACTAGGGGAGGACTGAAGCACTCCATGGCCCCTGCTGGGAGAAAGAGAAGGGCTTTGAAATTTCAAGGTGGCTGTTTGTGACACTTACATGAGTCATATGTCCCTCGATGGAGTGCAGGTAAACACCTCTTCCTGTTGTACAGCATCTCTTCTGTCCTCAGAGTGCCTGTCTGGTGTGTGGCCCCTTGCTGCTCATGCATCTCTTGAATACATGGATTACGCTAATTTCGGCATTGCTCTCCAGACACTGTGCACTGAGCTAAGGGGCCACAGACGTGACCATTAAATACCTTATCTTGATGTTTTTTTGAAGGGTCACACATACTTTATTATTTTAATCTTATCAATAAAAACTTAAAAATGCGATTTAATATCATCTGCTATGTTACCACTCAGAGGAAGGCACATGGGGTGCCTGGTTCATGCCAGTAAATTGCTCTAAATCATGATTTGCTCAGGTCCATGTAGGACAGGGAGTGCTGAAAAGCTCCTCTTCTGAAACTTCTTCTGTGTTTCCTTGGGACGTAAGGCAAAATAAAATTTTAATTTTGAAAAAAATGAAGTTTTACATCCCAGTCTCCGAGGGTCTCCATGAGCGTCTCAGGGTTTCAACTCATTGCAGTAGCCCTAGGTGTTGTCCTGGGGGCTTTCTTGGCATGTTATTCTGCCAGGGGCCACCCTGTGAACAGGGTGGGATGGATATTGATGAAAAGTACTGGAGGACTTTGCACTGAAGTTAATACAGATTAGATTTTGTACTTGGTTCCCCTTGGCTTCCCTGGCAGGCAGGTTCGGGTACCTTTGCAACTTCTCAAGTTTGCAGCCTTTGCTCTCTTTTTTCTGGCACATTTCCTGTCACTTTTTTTTTTTTTTTGTCCGTGTGGATGGGGCCCACCGATTTCAGGCGGCTGAGTTCATGATGGGGGTAGGAGGACGTTTGTGCGTGCAGGTTGTCGGGGATGACCAAGGAGCGAGGGGGTTGTCATAAAAAAATGGGATCTCTTGGGAAGCAAGAACAGTGCATGCACGATTCGTAAGTTTCCAACTTAACTCTCTCTGTTCATTTAACTTTCTTTTCTCAACATACCAAATACATGTGGTCTGCCTTACAGGCGTCTTGTCTGCCAAGTTCTTGTTCTGGTTGTTTTTTGGTTGCACTGTTTAGTGGGGTTGTTTAGTGGTTTTTGCCCCCCAAATGGTTTTTTCTGGTTTTGTTAGCTTTGTTGGTATCTCTATATTGTGATGGTCCTGTTTATTTTTAAGTGAAAAGTTACTCAAGAACAGATGCAGCAGCTCAGATATGTAAACTTACGTTTTTCTGTACTTCATACTGTAACCTAAAAATGGACACAATGGACACAATGACTTTTTAAAATTTGTAATAAATTTGCCACTGTATTAAGTTGTTCTTGACAAGTTTCAAGCTGCACTGAAAAATAGTCATTAATGTGAAGGCTGAAACAGGCGCACTGTAACTGTGTAAGTTCACAAGCTGTGCTGTAATGACTAAAAACTAGTATATTTTTCCTTAAAGTTCATAAGTGGCATTCCTGGAACTCCTCTTGAGATCATATTTAAGTCAGTTCCTAAATAGCTTCCTTAAAGTTTGGAAGTGCTATTGCCTTTAATGAGAACACACCAGCAGCTCTCAGGATATTGTTTTGTTTTTGCACTTCAAAAGCAGACAAGCAGTAATCTGCATATAGAAAGAAAAAGATCATGTGTATACACAATATTATTTGCTATATCCTTCCTATGCATCTGTGTACATTCAGGAAATAATAGGTACAAATGGGCTTTTTTCAGCTACAAGATTACAGTCCCATTAATGATTTTCTGATGATATTGTAATGTGTAGGAATTAAGCCCTTTATGAACAAAGCATATATTTTCAAGTTATCCATTTATGAAACCTACTTTCAAACAGATTAAATTATCCGCGATTGTTAGGTAAGGAGAGATAAATAAGGATTTTTTTTTTTTAAATGTTTTTTCTCTGTAATTTGAATACCTGGGATAGGAGTTCTCAGTGCAGTCGTGTAGCAGACCTGTATCTGTGTTCTCAAAAATAGCTGTAATCCATTTTGGTTAAGCAAAATAACAGAGTCTGACTGTACCACTCTTACCTTCCTGAAAGTGGCAAGTGTATTTTTAAGTGGGATATCACCACTTGCAAGGAGCTCCCCACTGCAATTTTTTGTTGAATGAAACAGCTAATTTTTGACACAAAGGAGGTGATGCAGGATTGTGAAATTCCTACTAGACGTTTTAGTTTATGAAGACATTTTAAGCAGTATTTCAAAAAGCACAGAGTGAAAACTGGTTGATGTTTTATTTTTGAGAAATGTTTGGCAAGGTTGTTGTGTTCCTAAGGACCGGCAGTCATCAGAGTTGAAGCAAATTCTTTATTGTGCTTCCCTGGAAAAGTAACTTTTCGTAGCAGATCATGAGTAGAAAGCTGTGTCTGGTTTTGGTTACGGGCCCAGGTACATCAGTGTGTCTGGAGCTACTTCACTCTCCCAGTGCCCAGGGTCAGAGTGGCCACTTGTGTCTCAATAGCCTGCACCAAATTAACAGGATGCAAGTGCAGTGTCCAATAACAAAAACAAGAAATTACAGTTTAAAGTTTATAAGGAAAGCGGGATGTAGAGTTTCCCATTTCAGTCATTAACATGCTTATAAACACGGGACCATATGCTACTCCAGCTTCATGCAACTGGGAAATCCCACATAAAGATCAAGGACGAGCTATATAACTGACTGTCGGCAGAGCTGCCTCATTTTATACCTCCACACAATTATTGTGAGGTTGTGGGAAGTGGCTTCAGTGCTGGGGCAGGAGCAGCAAACCCTGAGTTGGAGCCCTTGCAGGTGCAATGCCCACACTACCATTTCCCCCAGCCTCTGGCCTGGGGAGCGGGAGGCGGCGTGGGTGGACGGAGCAAGGAGAACAGAGCAGTCTGGAAAGAGTGAAAGCATGCTCGGATATGTCACATACGTGAGTGTTTCTGTCGTAAGCTGATACGCTTATGGCATACACAAATGTGTTCACTTAAGGCAGAAAATTACAGTTCAGATTAATCCTAGTGCAGGTATAATATATAAATTTATATAATTGGTCAAATATGTGTCTTAAACTGACCACTGAAAGGCTTGGTTCAGTGTTTTTGTTTAGTTAAAAATCCATGTTGGAGAACTAGTTTTTATTAACTCCTTGCCATGCTGTCACTCACAGCAGGTTCTCTGTGTGACAGGAATAACTGAAACCAGACTTGCCTATCTGTATTTGTTGTACAAATGCTCACAGAAACAACAATCTGACTGCAACAAGCACTCCAGAAATCTACCAGGAAAAAAATCTAATAATGTTTGTAGTGAGGCTGACCATGAATCTAAAGCAGCAGCGTCAGTCTTTGGTTTATGGATCACTAAAATGCTGACTTTTCTGTAATCACGCTGCAGTGCTCCCTGAGTACCCTAACGGCAGTCACCTGCAGGAACAAAATGTTCTGCATCATTATAGCACAAGGAAATGAAAAATTCCCAACTTTCTGGGATATCGCTGTCTAGTGAAGAAAGCAAAAATTAAAACGAGAAAAAGAGACAAAATGGCAGGACGGGGAGTCCTTTTTCTGTAGGCAGATTTTTCATTGATTTCACTTTTTATGTTACTTAGCACAGTAGAAAAGCCAGAACAAATAAAAACGGTGAGGAAAGTAAAGACTTGCAGGCCTGGAAAGGAGGATGGCTTTTAAACAAACTCTTGAATGACTGGCTGATTTTTGAAGGTGTTTGATCTCTATTTTTAGATGTTTATACTCAGGAGTGTGCTCTGTTTCTGATGTTTTCGTTACTACTGCCTTTTTCTTTCCCCTTGCCTTCCTTTCTTTCTTCCATTTGAATCCTGCAAAGTTGGTGATTTATAAAGCATGATCCTGGGTCGTTTATGACAGCACGCTGAGCACCTCTGATGAGACCCTCAGCACACTGTAGGATCAGGCCCACATTCCTACAGAGCACTTAAATGTAAGGTTGTAGCCATGCACATAAGTGCTATAGAGAGACACATACAAGCTGTAGAACAGTGCTATGATTTTGTGTGGTCCTTGCCAACTTTTCCTTGCAATTTAACATTTTTAGAAATTAACATGTAATTTAAAAATGAGCTATAAAGTTTGAAAGCATAATATGAACACAATGGAACCTGTTTTCAGAAACAACTCAAGGGACCCGCAAAAGCTGCTCATACCAGTGACTTTTGCAAGTTTGATCTAAACAGTGCTGGAGGCCTTGGGGATACTTTGAAATAAATGGTAACCTGGGAGAGCTGAAGGAGGTCCTTGTTGCAGATCCTAATGTCATCCAGAAGTGAAATGGAAAAGGTGAATGTCAAGTACAGTATTAAATGCACGCAGCAGCATAACTGCAATTTGAAGGTTACAGAGTTAGGATCGTATTTCTGCAGGAATTTTATTATTACATGACCTGATTCGTCAGCACTAAAATAGCATGGAATTGAGAATTGAGGAGAAGATTGTGTTTAATTTACTGTTCTGTTGTTTTTTCTAAAGAAAGATTAAAAGGAAATGGCTTTACTACACAGGAAGTGTCAGGTTTAATATACCAGATGTGATAGCCCAAACTTGGAGAATTTAAGGATCCTACCTGCTCCCTGCTAGTTAAGTTTTGTTCATGTTTTTCATTTCTTTCAGTTTGAACAGCAAGATGGGGTTTAATTCTCTTGAGTTTCTCAATATTTGAGCTGCAAGGGGAATGAGTCAGGATTATTTCCACAGGACCCTAGAAAACAGTTCTTCATCAAAACTGAATCTTTTTTGTGGGGAGGTAGCGCTTCTGACCTCTCTCAGGTGGGGCAACGAAGGAAGACAGCATTGAGCAGGCTGGGAACAACAACAGCTGGGGGCAGAGCACTCTCCCAAAAACCTGGGCACCCAGGGACTGCCAGCAGTCAAGGAAGAGCATTGCCTGGAGCCACCCGTGCTGGGAGGGGAAGCGGCGCTCCCGGCACTGTCAATTTTCTGTGTCATTTCTCTCCACTTCCTGCTTTTAGTGGTTCATTTTGTGGGAAAAGAGAGTATTTGTTTTCTCACAGGTGCTGGGTGCAAAAACTGTGCATCCTTGTTTTGCCTGTTTATTTTCAGATGCAAATGACTATGAATGTTCAGGGATTTTATTGATTTTTTCCTTTAAACACAAAATGTTAAAGATTCCAGAGACTGGGCTCTGTGCAGGCCAGATGTGCTTCAAGTAACAGCATGTTTGTGGCTATTCTATAATTCAGGTATAATTGCTATGGAGACCCCACAGAGCAGAGGGGGGCTGTGGGCACCTCTTCTGGCTTTGCTTCTGTTGATGTCATGGCAAATTTTCTGCATACTTCAGTAAAAACTATCTGGAGACAGTTGTTTGGCTGCAGAGGATTCTCATGAAATCAACTTGCTCCAGAGCAGCACGTCTCAGGACTCCTGACAGCTTTATCATCGCAGAGAATTAGATGTTCTTGCATGAATGATTTGAAATGGAAAAGATTACAACATCTGACCGAAAAATCAGAAACACCAGAAAAATCAGGGCATCAGCCATGTTTCCATGGCCACAGGTTGTCGCTGCCTGTGCTGGTGCAGCAAGCCCGCCTTTCTTTCTCCAAGACCATTAAAATTTTCCCAATGCAAATGTTCACATCAGCGGCCAAAAAAGCAGCAGACCCCTGTGCTTGCCCAAGACCTCTCTCAGAACACAGCAGGAAAAATGTGTGGTGCTGTCACCAATTGCTAACAACTATATATTTTTATACTCCTCTTTAGAGTTAGTCAATGCTCCAGGCCTCAGCAAAGGCTGTTCCCTGGCCAACGTCAAGCCTCATTCGTTTAGGAAGGTGTTTTCAAAGGGAAAAAAATATTTATCCCCATTTTCCCATTGTTCTAAACGTCTTCAGAATTATGCTTGGTCTTAAAACCTGGGGCCAGCCCAAATGTGAATGTTTCAGGAAATTATGTGCATGGAAAAGCACATGATCATAAATCAGACTGTTTTCCAGTTTTAGCTGTAGACTGCATGGTTAGTAATGAATATAATAGGGAAATTAGTTAGAAAATTAGCAGTTAATTTGAGGAGTATTTAAAGAGTGTGTGAAACTACAGCTTGGGAAAACTCATTTAGTGAAATGGATGTGATTCCGTCTCCCCTTCCACTGCCTGAACAGGATTATCCCCAGTAGCCAAATTTGTGTGCCGATCAGAAATAGCAGAAATGCCAGGCTCCCATGCTCCCTTGTCATGTCTTCTGCACTGATTCAGGGGTTCCTCAGCCCTGCAAACACCAGCCAGCTGCCACCACTGCCTCTGTGAATGGCTGCATGTGTTGCAAAAGGAAACACTGTTCAAACGAGCGAGGCAGAGAGAGGGGCTCGGGGGTGATAATGAAATGAGGTATCCAAGCAATACACCAGCTCGAGCAGAGCAGCAGAAAACCCTGGACACTGGTGCAACAGCCCTGCTGCAACAGCCAGGGATGGAGCAGGGCAGCACGAGGCAGAAGAAATGGTTTGCATCCCATGGGTTGTCCCCATAGCCTGGTTGCCTTATGATGCCCCGTGCTGCCTTGATGTGCATGCAGAGTGGCCCTGCCACTGCACCTGTACCCCAATATGCTTCTGAGGGCACAAAAGAGGGTGTGTCTGCTCTGTCCTCTGCCCAGGAAACCCAGCAGCAAAATGTGACTATCAGCTGTTTGTGCTAAAGAAGGGATGTAAGCCAATGAACTCGAAAAATATGGCACTATTTTATATATGGAAAAGTGAAAAAGAGCAACAAAACACAGGATGATTTTCGAAGACAGAAACACAGAGATGTGTCCTGTCACCCCCTCAGAAGTGGCTTTGAAGTCACACATTTAACTTTACATGTAATTGATGGAGAAGTTGTGTTTGAGCACACAAAGCCATGGCTGGAGGCAGATCAGGGGCTTGTGAACAAGGCTCCAACACTGAAATGTGCATGTTCTGCTTTTCGGGGCACTCCAGCTGATTCTGCTCCTGCACTGAGACATCTGCCCACGGCACCTGTGTGAAGAAAGAGAAATTACAGGGACAAACCTCTTCCTTTTTCCCCAGTTAATTATTTTTACATACAAAATCTATCATCTTCGTCACTAGTAACCACTGTCTTTGGTCATTCTTACTAACACACTAATCTGTGTGCAGTGCAAAAAAGTGTGACCGGGAGGGGACGGGGTGCAGGCACAGGTGGGATGGGGTGGTAGCCAGAGGAGAACAATGGATGGACTTTTCATATTTGTGGGGTAGTAAACTTAAAGGAATGGCAGACCCATAAAAGTTTCACTTCTTTCTGGAAAAACGTCTGAATTGAAACTTCATACCTGGCCTGGGGTTCCCGCATGTCCCAGCCTCCTTCCGCTGCTGGAGAGAAATAATGCAACTTTGGGTAACTCCTGGTAGGTTCTACTTGTAGCGCAGACTGTCCCTCGTGCAGTGTTACATTGCTGCTGTTCATGTTGCTGTAGTTAAGGCTGTACCTGTGTTTCCATTAGAACCCTTTTAATCTGCAAATTTATGACCCAGCTGTAAAAATTCAATCCAGACTGAAACTTGGCATGAACAGTGTTCCTTCTCCCATCTGTGGAAGGGATTTAAGCAGGTACATCCCAGTAATAACCATCTGAGTTAGGCTTGTAAATTTGGAGCATGATGACTGGTGAATAAAACTGTGAGCTTCTCAGTAGTCCTGGAGTTTGAAATATTTTATGCCTGTGGTGAGAATATTGAAAAGCAGCTTGCTGTTTGTATTCAGTGATACAGCTGTAAATAAAGAAAATGGTTTGGGTCTTTCTATGTTTGTGCAAGCACATGCATTTTCCTTACCATGGCAATATTTTGATATGAGTGGCAAACACTTGAAACTCTTCAGGCTCTTGCATCAAAGCAGTGTCTGATGACTCTCAAGTAGGCTAAGAAATTGTATTCATGCTGGTGCAAGTGGTTGAATTTATCTATTGATTGTAATAGAAAAAATTAGGGAAATAAGAAGAGCAGATTATTTTCTTTAGAGTGAGATTTTTTATTGGATTCTTCTTAAAATACTGTCAAAACTGGTACAGTATTGAAAATTAGTAATGCAAAATTAGTTTTATTCACTGTTGCTTCCTCCTATTTTAATTTTCTTTTCTAAAAAGCTACACATTGAATGTGCCTGACCAG
Organism: Pipra filicauda; assembly: GCF_003945595.2. Lineage (NCBI taxonomy): Eukaryota > Metazoa > Chordata > Aves > Passeriformes > Pipridae > Pipra > Pipra filicauda. The sequence goes on from NW_024104310.1 coordinate 4,505,179, forward strand.
ATAGACTAGTAATCTTATCTGATCCAGCAAATCCTATTTCCCTTTCCAGGTTTGTGGTTTTTGAAAGTAATTCTGTAATTTAAAAACACTCCTTTATGTGTTTAACTGAAATTTTTTAGGTCATTTGTCCATAATGTGCATACCAGAAACATAATGATGAAAGCAGTTTGGTGAGACCAGACTTCTGATCTTCCGTGTGTATTCACAGAGGAGCTTTTGGGAGGGTTTTGACACAATTTGAGAAGTGGACTGAAGAGATCTCTGCATGGATTAATGTGGGGTTGTGAAAGACTTTATACCCACTGTTTGGAAAATGTCAGGAACCTGTAGGTTATCGTTTGTGTATAAGACTTTTGCCATCTTGATGGAGGAAGGGGAGTGCTCATAAAAACAACTATTCTGGAAAACCTTCCCTCGTGGTCATCTGTAAAGTTCAATTTCTAATTATCCAGAAAAGCAGATTTGTATTCAGTTTTATTTAATCCACTTCACTACAAACTTAAAAATTTGGGTATGAGATAAAGAGCCAGATGTGGAAATTACCAGTGATTGCTAAAGACCTATTGAGGTCTTTTATGCTTTATGGCATTAAATTGGCATCAGATCAGCACTTTAGATCTGTTAAAGGAGAAATATGTCCTAACAGTCAAGGCATGCAAAAGTCCTGTATAAGTGAGTTTTATGTGAGCTAAAAAAAAAAAAAAAAAAAAAAAAAAAAAAGAACCAGGAGTTTAAAGCAGGAAAGTAAGTTGGAGAGGTAAACTGCATTGTAGAAAATCTGGAAAAAGTAAAAACAAACAGAAAGAGGTCAGATACACAGCTGAAGCTGGAACAGCTGAAAAGAAACACACAAAAATAGGTAAAGCAAAATTCCAATGGGACATGAAATGTGTTTTCCTTAATTTTTCACAATGGCCTTGAAACCTGATGTTGGAGACTCTATCTCTGTTCTTTCACTGATGGCCAGAAGTTGAGGTTATGATGACCGGATCGTTTGGTATGGCACTGACATTTCAAATTAAAAGGGATTGCCAAGACTCTCAATTATGACACTAAAATATACCGTATTTCTAGGGCCAATTTTCAGTCACTCCCTCATGCCTCCACATTGATTTAGGCAACAGATGCATGAAAAGCAAAGCAACATTCAAAATAATCCCTTAGCTGAAGCTGGGGGAAGGCTGGCTAGTGGGCTGTAGCCAAAATTCCTTAAATGTTACAATGTTTTACATTTCTAAATGTAAAAACTTTCTTTCCAATGTGAGGTACCAGCCAAATGTCTTAGTTATGGTATCTCAGAGTGAAAACTGGCATGAGGCCTTGTGGTCATTTGTGGGTATTGACAGATTTACACCCTCAAAGATCAAGTTAAATGCTGTTGGTTTCTCCATCTCCCCTTACTTTGTCAGGGATTTTTTTCTCTCTCAGTTACTATTTGTCAACTTAAATCCAGTTTGCTGGAAAAATGAAGGCTCTTCACGACCTGGCTCTTCAGGAGCAAATTGCCTCAAATTCTTTCTGCTAGCCAAGGTATTTTGTAATGCATTGCAAAACAGCAGCAGGATTGCTCTCCTTGCACTAGATGTACTCTGTGGGCTAGACACTGCGGGCAGTTTTAATGACATCTTGGTGTGCTGGAGAATTTGTCTCAGATGTTGACTTCAGGGAGACTTTCACCCCAGGTCCCTCTTTGTCTAATTGCTCTTCCTACCCCAAGGAGTAGGGTCTAACTTTGCCCCATTGTGAGCTATACCATGGGGAGTCTGTACTGGCAGCTGCTCAGGGAGCAGTTTCTGGAGCTGGTGTGCAAATTAAGTGATCCACTCCTGGCTATTTGTGGCAGCTTTGAACAGGAGGAGTGGTGGATTGTCCATTAAATGGACATACTAAAATTCATTGTTCTTCTTTTCTCCCTCTTATGCTGTTTAGCTGCTGTAGTTGTTGGTTACTGCATCACTAATTCATTTCCCCAGGATCATCTTCAAATAAAAGCTTCTTCCAGAAGACAACAGCCTTTGTTCCTTGGTCAGGGAAAACTCTGTGTGTCTGCAGCACTGTTTGTGTTAGCAGTGTCAGTGAGAGCCCAGTGTAGCCTGGGAGACTTGTGTCAGCTGGGGGAGCAGGGGTGCTGTGTGAAGCCTGGAGCCTTTCTCTGTCCGTGGTATCATAACTGTAGTAGCTCTGGGCTTCCTAATTATTATTCCTAATTATCGAACCTCTTATTGAAACTGGATGCTTAGAGACACTTTTTGAAGTGAGGAGAAACAAAAAAAGCTGTCCTGCTCTGGCCAGCACCTGAGACTGTAGTGGTGTTTGTAAGACATACAGTCTTTCAGATATATATACATAGACACACGTGCACATACTCCCTGCTCTGTTATGATGATATCTGTGGAATTCAAGCCTGCCATCTTTCTGTTTTGCCGTTCTTACTCCTTCAGCCCAGAGCTGTGCAGTAACTCACCATGGCAGTGAACTTTGCAAAGACAGAGGAAAAGAGGCTCTCAACTGTATTGTCCACAAACAATGAGATATCTCTCTGTTAAATCCCATATCTCACTGAAGTGCTTACTCCAGATTGCCTAGAAAAACTGAGAATCCTTTTCCCAGAGGTCAGAAGAGAAGACAAGGCTGACCTGCAGGTATTGATCCCAGTGATCCTTTGTTTTATGCAAAGGCCTATTTTTGCTGGCTAAACTGAAGTAAAGAAATGCTTACTTAAACATTTTAAATCTATAAAAATGTCGGGTATCTTTATAAGCCTGTTTTCCTTTTAGTGTTGTGTCACAAGGCTTTCTGGTGCTGTTTTCACTCCTCATCTAATGAGACTGTGAGCGATAATAGTTTCTCCTGACTACAAGTGCACATAAGCATTCATTTGTGTTTATTACATTTGCTGTGGATCTATGTAGGAAAAAGGTCATTAATATTGCTCATTCCTCTATACCTCATTCCACTCACAGATTCACATCTCTGTTTCTCTGCCCTCTAACTCCAGAAGGGTCCAATAATTACATCTGATATCCAACTCAAAGTGCCTTTACCTTCACCTGATGATTGATGGGCAGGCACTCAGATATGTTTTAAAACTAAGCCTTTGGAAGTGCTTTATATTGGACAAAGCAAAAATCCAATTTGCCAAGATCTGGTCTGGTTTTTGAGTGTTTTGGCCCCAAAGCGTGCTACATGGTTTGACATGAAATGTTCATGTGTTTGCAAAGCTTTCCAAACTTCATTTGGTGAACTCCAGCTGCTTTCAGTGGGACCTTTGCTCACAGATCAAAGGACTGTGACCCTCAGAGAAAGTAAGTGCTCGTATTTGGGTACGGTTCATCCTTCATTCCTTGCACAAAATAGGAAAAAATAAAGGCTGTATTCGGTGCCACAGTACTGCTGCGTTTGCTGAGGTTTGAGGAACTCTGTCATCTCTCTGTGAGCTTCATGGCTGCTCAGAAACATTCCTTCTCTGTCCAGAGCAGTGGCAGTACACAACCTGATATGAGCCCACCAAAGTCCTCTCCTGCCTCATGGCCACGTCCTCTTTCCATCCCCTCTGGACAGCCTCAAGGCAGCAGCTCCACACTCCCTACAGGAGTAAAAGTCCTTTTACAGGAGGTGCAGGACATGGTTCTGCTGGGGTAAACTCCCCATGAGCCACTGGCTCCTGCCCACCCTCACTCGTGGGGAGCCACCACAAAACACTTGCTGCATATGAAAAACCATCCCACAGCCCCAGCTGGGAACAGGACATCTCAGCAAAAAAACAGGCCTGGGTGAGCTGGGAGAAGGGCAGGAGAGGAGTGTTGGAGCAAGGTGTCTGAAGGGGGTAGAGGGGAGAGGTGGGTTTGTGCTGGACCCCTCAGGGTGTGAGGGACATGCATGCGGTGGGTTATCCAGTGACAGGGTTTGTCCTTGGCGAGCTCTGCTTCATCCAAGGATTTTGCTCCCTTGGCTCCTGCATATCTTTACAGCTGGATTATGGGTTTAGGTAAGTCAGATGCCCTGAGATCACAAATACAGGGTAACTGTAGAGGAGAGGAGGGAGAAAATCAACAAATGCCTTTGATATATTGTGCGTCATCTGTACATGACACTCTGGGACCTTCAAATGCTTAAACTAAAAACCTAAATATAATTTAGTTAGTAAAAATATACCTTAGTTATAATAAAATGATAATAGTGGAACTTGGCAACAGAGCAGCTAATAAATACTACACTTTTGAAATGTGCCTGGGATCCAAGTACATACTCTTTTACTGTGTAGTTAAAGCATGTGGCAGGACATGCTAGACCAAGATTTTCTTTTTGTCTTTCCAGTGGAAAACTAAAGTTCTTTGTTTAAGTGAAGCCCGTTGGGAATTTTTCTTAAGTAAAACAAGGAGCTAAAGAATTCCATTCCCTTTTGCCAACTTTTTTTCTCCCTTCAAGCCAAATTATCGATTAATGGGGCATTAAATAGAAAATACTGCCTAGTTAGAATTATACCCTTTTTTATTTCGGCTCCTTCAATACTTTCTCGTATTTTTTGAAACACTTTGGTGTTTCAAACAGCTGAATTAGAAGATGAGATATTTTATTGGGAAAAGACTACTATTTCTAAACCTTTTTGGCCTTATAAAAATAAAGGTCAGTGATCTGAGACTTACGCCTATTTCTGATTTTTTAAATTAAAAAAGAAAATAAAATCTGTACTCCTTTAAGATCTTCTTCTTCCTGAACTTCATTCTTTGCCTTCCTCATTAGCTGTCTCCATTTCGGTACCCTATCGTTTTGCCAGCAGTGCAGCCAAGTGAATGCTTGACCATATTTTTGTCTGGCTCTAGCGAAACCGTGAGCTGACAATAGAATACTTTTCTGTGGGTTTTCCTTCTTCCCCTGGGGAACCATACTTCAAGGGCAACCTGCTTGTCCAGCATATGAACATGTGGAAAATCCACTGCTATGCACTAATGATTTTCAGATGGGCAATTGTTGCTGAAAATCATCCCAAGAGCAGCAGCTTCTCCGCTGTAGCACCTAACCACTTTGGGATCCCATTGCTCATAGCTGCTCTGGAATAAACCCTTTGCATTTATATATAGGGTGGTGACATTTGGTGCATCTCACGTATGTAGTAACAAAATTTAGGAGGAAAGGAGGTAAAAGTTATAGTTGTGGTTATTTTTTGGCCATTGCAACATCCATCAAAATCTGACACTTATTTTAGCTTGAAAGTATAAATGTAGGAAAAAGTCAAGCTATGCCAAAGATCCACAACAGCAAGGCAGAAGCACCCTAAATATTGTCCGTAATTTAATAGCTTTCAGACTTGCGATTTAAATATTTACAAGGAGACTTATCACATGCTGGGAGAGAGAAGAATGAGTTTTAAATTTTAAATCATTTCTATTACTGTTCTTCTCAGAATATGCATTCTTTTTAAACAACTTTCACTTTTAATTTGTAATTAAAGCCAAAGTTTTCTTTTAATTTTAAAAGCTTGTCCTTGGACTAAAATAACATGGAACATTTTTAAACATTGATCCAAGCTGCTGTAGATACATTTTAGTTAAACCACAGAGCCTGCAATTGGATTCCTTGCTTTGCCAGATCGGCTACGAACTGTAAGTGTGGCAGTAATGACTGTAGAGTCCTGGATGCTTCACTACCAGTGAGGAGGGTTGTTTTTCTGGAGTTGTTCCTCCCTTTGGGCCCTATTCATGAATGACTTAATCTCTGTCTATGATCAAATGTCATGCAAGTTACTGTGCACAGAAAAATCAAGGAATGCGTCTCTTCCCTGCATTCCTTACATGGAATTGCTGTGCCTGCCCAGCAAGCAGTTGGAGAGTAGTAAGGGTGGGAAGCAAGCAGCAACAAAAACCCAAACCAAAAAACATCAGAAGCAATATAAAAAGAGTGAGACAAAGAAAACAGAGAAAATTTTGTAAGATCAGGTGTGGATTGGGCTGTGCATAGGCAGCTCTAGCTTGCCCAGGCAGCACCAGCTGGAGGGGGAACTGGGCTTTCAACAAGGGAGTGTTACCAGGAGGAATACATTCACCATGGAAAACAAAAGTGTTCCTCAGTATTTTCTCTGTACTCTTGGCCATGAAGATGATTTCTAGTGCATGTTTCTATTAGCTTGTTTTGTCTTGGAAAGCAAACATTTACTGTTTTGATGGGCAGATCTTAAGAAGTTCAGGAAATGAATGCTTCTTAGTCTTTTTATCCTCTTGACCTAACCGTTTGTGTGGTGCAATTCTGTCCTTTCACAGGATGTTACACCACTTCATTTGAAGCCAACAGAAAGACTTTAATTACTAGTGATACTGATTACATGATGCATGCCATACAAGGAACTTTGTGGCGTGTTTCAGTATCTTAGAGATCCCGCAGAACACAGGGGTGAAGCGGTGCATAGCTGTCTCCATATTTATACAGACCTCTTCCTTACTTTTTACAACAAAGCTTTCGCTTATGTTAGTGCTGTTCTCAGTGAAGAGTGAGGAAAGGGCTTATCAGAGTTGTTTTTCTCATCACCAACACCCTGTAGCCACTGCATGAAATTCTGTCTGTCTCCACATACCCTGGTGTGAGGACAGATTGCTATAGCAGGACTCCCACGCCAAACAATCATTGGTGGCAAATGGGGAATAACTTGACTCAGGTGCAGAACTCCTCCAGCTGTTGATGGGAGTTACACTTCTTTGTCCAGGATAGTAACTGGAATAGTCATTTAGCTCTTTTTGAGACATTTTCCATCCCTTTAGTACTGACAGTGGACTTAAAAGATGTACGTCTTTTTTCAGGTGGGTCATGACTGGAGTATCATTTTAGCTGTAGGAGGGAAAAGATAGAAGAAAGGATGGGGAATGAAGGGGGAAAAGGAAAACTCACAGCCGGGAAATAAATACAGGTGGGACAATAAAGAACAGAAACTTTTGGAAGATTGTAAAGAGAAGATAGTGCTGGGAGAGGACAAGGGCAGTGCAGAATTAAGGACAGGCATGAAAAGGAAGAGGAAAGAAGAGATCAAAGGGATGAAGGTAAGAAGATAAAATACTGGGGAAGCAGATATGGAGATGCTGGTAAGAATCTGGAGTGTAACAGAGAAGGACTCTAGAATAAATGAGAGAAGCGTAGGAGATATTAGCATTTTTCACAGTCAAAAATGAGAAGTTTGACATTTTCCTTTTCAAAGTGTTTGAGAAACTAGGATGGATAAGCATTCAAGATATTGCCACCCTTCTTGGAAGGCACCTTTGAATCTAATTAATATGTCTTGGCATTTGTTTTCCATACTGCACAGACTAACAGCAAATACACTTCCGGAAAAGAATATGAACCATACTTAGAATACAAAGCAAATTAATCCAAACTGTTGCTCCACAACTTAGGGCAAAAGCACAACTTAGCCTGGGGCTAGGAAATACTCTAGTGCTGGTGGTAGGGGTGTCTATTCATGTGGGGTGTGTGGTTATTAGTTTCTCAATTTCTTTGTGCATCCACAATCCCTGACTAAGCTGGATGCAAAAGTATAGAATGCTTTTCATATTTTGGCTTAATCATACCCATCCCAGACTTTGCCGAATTGACCAAGACCTGTTTTGAAAACTCTAAGTAGTTTTCAGGCTACTGTGAGACAATTAGACCAAGTGTAGAGGCTTCCCTGACCCAGCATTCCTGAAAGTTTGAATTTCTGTGTCTGCTCCTTTATGTAAATTTTTCAGATCAGATATTCTGTTTAAAAATTTTTCAGGTCACCATCTGTAAGTTACGGATAGAAAATCTTCTTAGCCTTGCATAGTTGGCTGAGGGCAGTGTCTTTGTGCTTCTCTGAGATGAGCATCTGTCAGTTGTGTAGAAAGGACATCACCTGGGATGGACCGATAGTTTGATCCTGCATGTCAAAACGTGCATTCCTGTACAGTTCATGGTATATATGAACCTAAAATATGTCATGCCAGATCTGATTATACATATAATTTTCAAGTTCAACAAAAGGTTTTGTTTCTTTTTCCCCCATAATTTTTTAAAGAAACAGAATTTATCTGAATTAAAAACATGATTGGTGATGGTGAGTGGGTGGTTCTGTTTACCCTGCCACATTATATAGTACCACTTTTACTCCTTGTTTGGATAGCAGTCACAAGACCCAGATATCAAGCTGTGAAAGTATTTTTCTTGCAGCAGCCTTTCTTTTTTTGGCAGGCAGTGGCTTTGGAGATGCCTCGCATTTTGTCATGTGATTGGACTGCTGATGAAGTTTCTATGCTGCCTCATTTTCCTGGATTCCATCTGAATTAACTCTTCTTTGGGTCACAGCCGTTAGCACACTTCTGAATGAGTGGGGCTTTGCATCATAGTGTAATGAGCTCTAATACTTAATCTCTGTAAGGAAACAGCCTGTAAAGAAGGAATTCACTGCATTTGTTCCACGTGACAGAAATCTGTTTTTTGTACCTCCAGCTGTCCACATTGAAAACACATTCCTTCTTCACAGCAATATTCCTTCCTGAAACAAGGGAGAATGAGGGGAAATGACTTGTATATAATCGTTCCATCTAAAAACAATCAGCTTAGTCTTGTAAACACATAAACTAGTTCTTTGTAAACAAGTCTCTTAATTTTCTTTAAACTGAGTATTTAGATGTTAAAGAGGAAAGCTGGGTACGTCAAACACATATGGTTCCTATTGCATCAGAGGCTTTTTTAATTTTGGTATTCTAATTGAAGAGACATTTTTGGAAGCATGCTAACTTTACAGAAACTAATCTATCCAACTCTGTCAGGTCTAGGTTTTATTCTTCCATCCATCACAACACTCTGGAAACATTTTCCACTTTAAATGTGCAGCAGCAACAACATCCCTTGTGGACTTTGAACTGCCCTCAATACTTCCAGTGGGTGGTGTGGAAGCATGGTTTGCAGTTGCTGATGTTGGGGAACTGACTGGCGCTTAAAGGGGAGAGAATTAGGAGGAGGCATCAGGGAAGGAATGGAAGTAGGGATTATAATTTATTCATGAATTTTTGCTTTATTCCTGGACACAAAATGCTCTAAGGTAAATAATATTTTTAACTGGACAAGACTTCTGTATGCATCAGAGAAATACTATATGTCTGCTTTGAAATATAAACTGTTCTAAAATTTCATTAAACAACTACTTCCCTTGGGTAAAGCAAAATTTCAGTTTGGCATTGAATATGTATTAATTTTCCCTCCTACAAATAATGGGCAGAAAACTATTAAATTTACATTTCAGGTAGGTACATTTGAAATAGAAAACATGTTTATATCTTAGGCACTGCATTACGGTTTCTTCTCCTGTGGGCTTACACTGCAGGTGTGTGCTCAGCAGAGAGCTGAGCAATGAACCTGTGCTTGCAGGTTTTGGTGGGGTGGGATGTCTTGTAGAGCTGAGTTGGAACCCCTTCTATAGCACCACCCTGAGCCCTTTGCTGGGCTCTGAGCTGCTGCAATGAGTGCATTTGCCACTCAGATTTACCACTGACTTTGGTCTGAATTCTGTATCAATCCATCTTTCCCAAGCATACAGAATATTTAACAATAAATTGTCTTTTTATTTTTCATCTACGAACATGTACAATATAAAGTCCACAAAGGTCATAGAGGTAAATTTATTTATTAAATGGAAATACTTGGGCCCAAAAACCATTATGAATCATTTTGGTGTTTTAAGTTCAGGATGCAGAGTAAATTATTCCAAAAATAATGGTAGCCAAATGTCATTCCCTCCAAACATTTGTGTAATATCTATTTATCTGTGGGCAGATGACTGCTATGTATAATCAGAGGCAGACTTTTGTCAAATTGAGGCTAAGTAAACACAGCTGAACACAAGCAAGTTGGACTACAATTTTTTGAGTTTTGCCAGCGCTGTTATGACCTTGAAAATGAATGTTTCTTCAGAGCAATCTGCTTTCAATATAGGAGAATTTTTAGTGTTTCAAATTAACAAGTGTTGATTGAAAATTTGTCCTGTTTAATTTTAATATTTTTTTGTCCAAATAAATGAAAAGTGTGTATTTGTCTGAAGGAGGGCATCCTTTCTGCTGCTTAGAAAGTAGAGATGTTTTGTACAGAAATATTTTTTGCTTGTGTGTCTGTGACATGAACAACAGTTAGAGCTGTGAACTCAGCTGAAACTTCATTATATAATCAGAGAAAATTTTCTGTTGTTTCCTTGAAACTTAAATGCTTTTTTTTTTAATGTTCTGTGCAAGTGAACGTAGCTTAGTCTCCTTCTAAACATTTTCTAGAGACCCTGTTTTTCTCTGAGATACAAAAAGGAACAAGTCTGATTTTATTGCAAAACAGGACTACAATTTAAACTTCAGTTTTAACAGGCGGATTTTCTGCTTTTACAGTACCAGTTATTTGAACAGAGAACATTTTGCTCCCTTGATTTTAAAGATCACAGCATTTGGAGCTTGGAGAGGCTTTGGAGAGAATTCAGATAGGAGTCCTGACCAAAAATTTGTCTTTCAGTAATTACAGAAACTGAGTCTCATCCATTGCCAATATCTGTGTTTCAAGGCGATTCTTTCAAAGGGATTCTTTTTTTCATTTTAAGTGCCGTATAGAAACCAGCTTACACACCAAACTCACGGGTAGGACACGTGCAAAGCGTTGTGGCCAGGAGGAACTTTCCCAAAGTCCTTGTGCCTTATATTCACAAGTCATAACTTCCCAATCTGCCTTTTTTGGGGGCAGCAATTACCGTTTTCAAATTTCTGACCAATTCTTACAGCAGCAACAGTTTAATGCCAGCAGCCAAACATACACATCACCTTGTATTTGATGGGTTACTACAGTGTGACTTTGACTTTGCAAGCCAAGTGCCATCCCAACAGGTAGTCTTGGATGTTTTTTTGAAACAACATCGACAAAGTCTCTTACTGCTTCAGTTTTCTCTTCCCCTGTCATAACAGCAAAAGAAAAATGAGGATCCGGGTGGAAATGGGGAGGAAGTAGAAAAGGAGATGATAGAAAAGAAGATAACATGACTGAGAAGTTATTTTGATTGAGAATTGCAATCAGTGGATGTGGCTATCCTTTCCTATATATTCCTATACTTTATTCTCTCTACTGAAATGCAGACTTCAGAAATAAAGCAGGAGGTGCTGCTCCCAGGCCTATCTGAGCAATATGGCTTCTTAATATTAAACAAAGTCATCTGAAAAAGGCCTTGATGCCAGGGTTTTTAGACTCTTTGTTGTTTCTTTTGGGCAGCTTCTTCTTGGAATCTAGGGGTACAGATACTCATAGTGTCAGTGTCCTGCTTTGTATTCTGGGATATCTGCTTCACCACAAATGCTAATGAGACCGCCAGAGTGGTCCTCTGGGTGTTCAAAGGGTGCAAGACAAGTACTGATTGCAAGCTTAGGACCATCAAGCAGAACTTTCCTTGAATTATAACAGCTTGTGTGAGAGGAAGGCAGAAGCCTCACTGAAGATGAGGGGCTAAGAGTGGTCAGCAGCCTTCAGGGTGCATTGAGCAGCTCTCAAGATACTCCTACCTGAGGTGGTAGTTGTCTAGGAAGTGCTATCCAGACAGTATTTTATGAAGAAATACTGAACTTGCAATTGCAGTATGGCTGATAGTGTCTGCCAGCACTAGCCCAGCCCTGCCTGCAGGGTGGGGGGACCACTCCCACTGGTGATCGGGGGGGCTAGTTTTGCCAACACCTTACTAGTTTGTTCCTCTGAAGTAAAACAGTTGGTGACAGCCAACTAAGTTGGTTGTGTCAGTTCTTTGTGCATCCTGACCATCATCTACAGTGTTTGCTGGTGGTGGCTGTTTGCCCATTGTTGGAAAAGGAGAGTGGGCAGGAATGCAGGCCCTGTCTGCCTGTGGGATTTGCTGTGTCTGCTTTGCAGGCCCTTTGCAGATCTTCATAAACTTCACAAACTGTGATGTATAGCCTTTGGCTCTACGGCAAAGCTTTGGCTCACGGGCAAAAATGAAAAGTAAAAGTTCTTGCAAAATGAAAGAAAAAGCTTTTGTTGTTATAAAAGTGGAAACAGAAGTGCTACTAATAATAGCAGCAAGTTAATTAGAGAACATGCAACAGCTCACAGAACTTAAAGCCTTTATGTGGTAGCTGCCTGGCTTGTGTGGCTGCTGAAAGTCCTTCTCTTATCCTCCATCCAAAAGCTCAAAGTCTAGAGTTAAACTGTGTTGGAGACACCAAAGGAACTCTCTTTTTCCACCATAGTTATTTCCTAAAAAACATGAATGTTCTCTATGTCTGGAACCATGTCTTCCTGTCTCATTGATTTTCTCTGTAAAAGTGGAAATTCAGGATCTTAATTCTTAAAAGGGAAGTGAGGATGCAAGGCTATCTGTACAAATGCATGTTTGTTGCAGATGCTGCTTACCCTTAGGAAAGTATCTGAGCAGGTCAGGGAAGATGCAGAAACAAATTCCAGAAGTGTGAATTACTCTGAGATAACATTAATTTGATTGCTTCTTGAACAGAAAGTCCACAATGATTTCCAACTGCAGCTGAGTAAGAAATTGCATTCTGTGAATGCAGGTATTTTCCATACTTTTATTCACAGATATGTAGTTCAGGTTCCCCTGATTGCAAGCCCTGCTGGGTGAAGGGATTTTTTATTTATCTATGGTAACAGGAGAGAAGACTAGTTATTTATACATGCTGGTAAAGCTTCTGAGTTGTTTTTGATGTACAGAGCTTCCAAACTAATAAAAATTCATTTTTTTTGAAGTATGTCAGTTGATTTAACCATAAATACCATATGGCTTTACCATAAATATGCATATGTGTTTTAAGTCTTATATAGCAAACTGTTGCAAGAGAGAATTCCCTGACAGAAATCTCCTGGCTTCCAGGAAAACATGTATGAGCTAACGTAAAACAAATATATAGTAAATATGACATTATTGCCTTCTGCACCTGTCTTGCATATTTTTGAAGCACATTATCTCTGCACCGACCTGACTTTTTAAACAGTATTAACCATATTTCGTGGGAAAATGTTACAAGGGGCTACTTTAGATAACATTGTTCTTGGAAGCTGATAGCCAGCAATTCAGTTAGGTTGTAGAGAAGGCTATTGGCTTTAACTGCTTTTAGATCTTGTCCAGTATTGCAATTTTGGGCTACACTGGTCAAGGTGTCAGTGCCTGTTTGGGAGAAATAAGTTTAATACTTCTGGATAGTACATTTTTCCTGTGGTAATAATACGCTGTGTTTCAATAATTCATAATTTTATCAGCACAAAGGGAATGGATTGGTTTTTATGGCTCATTATTTAAAAGATATGTGTTATTACTGTCACAATTATTATTATTACTATTTTAGTGTAGTCTCTATTTATGTACAGCTTGCAGGGACCATGGTAGCTTTCTCACGTGAGAGCTGTTTGCAATGATCTCAGAGAATCGGCATCTTCACTCAGAGAAACAGCCTGGGCATATTGCCCATGGTTCAAAAACTCTCTATTTGAAAGCAAATCTGTTTGTCTTGAAATATTGTGGCTTAGGGTCCTCTACAGCTCAGCAATTGCGTCTTTGCGAGCTGCTCTTCCTGAGATGAATGGCAAAGGGGTATGAATGAGCCTCATTGTTATGCAGTGTGTCCTGCGGTTAGAGGAGCCGAATGGAACAGAACTAATCTCTGCAGCATCATGGAGTGAGTTTCACAGAGGCTCTAAAATTCATGCAATTGTGCTATACCAAGAATTACAGGCGGTGTATCAAGGTGAGGATGAGCTAGTAAGCCCTGTCTCTCTGCACCAATCTTTGCTATGATATAGGTCCATTAATGTGGCGCAGCCTTGCTGTCACGGCTCAGGCAGCGTTCTCTGCCACGTGGATACACACATCCTCTGCTACGTGGTGCACATTTACTCGAGCCTGCCTTAATGGCTGAGGCTCTGAGTGCTGAGAAGTCTGAATCCAGCCCCTGTGCTGTTATCAGTTGACGACGCTTCCCTGCTGGTTTCTTGAAAATCGCTGTCTCCAAAAGCAGCAATGTGTGTTGAATAACAAACCCCTTCACATTCAGACTCTTCAGGTTTTGGAAAAGAGCCAACATTCTTGAAGAGTGATATAGTGGCCAATAAACATCTGCGAAGTCTGTAAGACTGTCAGAAACAGTAACGTTTAAAGTAAAGATCATATCAGTAGCAATTCCCCTGTCCTGACAAGGCACTCAGTGCAAATATTTGTTCAGTCATCCTTGCTCTCATTCCCGTTATCACAGACAGTTTCATATGTTTTGCCAGAGGAGCAATTCCATCTTCTTCCACAAAGCGGTTCACATTCAAGGCCTTTGCAATGTTAAGTACCGGCCTACTACTGTTTCAGGACCTCACACACGTGCTCCTGCAGAGTGCAGGAGCCGCATCTGTCTTAGGCAAAGACTCTGGTGTGAAATTTACTTGCAACTTTCAATTTGTGAGCATCTGCAGTGTTAAGGTTTTGCTGCTCCTTGAGGATTCAAGCTCAGTCTGGCTGAACTATTACACTGCAGCAATCTCTCACGTGAAACAGTAGCCAGGATAGGCCTTAAGCTCTTCTAAGTATGATTCTCCTGCAGAGTTACTAGAATTGCACTGCACTAGGACTCAAACTGTTATAAACACAAGATGATGTTTGGAGTAGAAGGAGATGTTCCTGCTTCTTCAAAAGCCCTTGGCAAATAGGCAGGTCTTCCTGAATAACACTGAGCATGCTGTTCTTCTGTTCCAAGAGCCTTTCCCTTTTTGCCTGCTTAGCTACACTGCCTCTCATTTGCTCAGTGAATAGGAAAACTGAAAACACAGCCCTTCTTGAGATACCTCCCATACTTACTAGAATCTCTGAGGGCCTGTTTAGAAGTTGTCTGGGAATATTTAGGTTTGGGAAGAAATCCTGTAATGGAAATAATAATAGTGCAAGTTATAGTGAGTAGGAGCATGAAGACTGCAATAGCTTCACAAAGGAAACAGAACTAAACAGTTGATTCAAAAATAATGCAATCAAACACTAAAATCGCTTTTGTGCAATTGGAGATGAGAATAATCCACAGGCAGCTCTTTCCTCTGCAGCTCAATCAACACTGTTTATTTCTGCTGGTTATTCTCTATATGGTCAGGGAGATGGGTGACTACAGCTTTCTGTGTAGGTTGCAGTAATTTCTCAGGATGCTGAATAAAGGGATTCCCTTCGCATTTTGAGCTAGATGAGGAAAGAAATACTTTTCTGACATATATGAGTTGGCCTGGTTTGAAAGATGACTCAAAACCCAGCTCATATGCTCATTGAGTGCTCGTTGCTGCTTCTGTACCACCAATGCAATAATGTGAACGCAGCTGAGCACCTCTGAGGACAGGATGATTAATTTCATGATATGCTGTTCAGTGCCATTTGATACATTCCACGTGGTCCTTTGCAAACTTTAATAAAGGTGTTTTCATAAGACATCTGTAGGATTTCACAAATGGGGAATCTAGGCACCAAACAATTACAATGTGAAGTAATGTTAGATACATAAGACCTTGTGGATGCTCATGATTTCATGGCTTTATGTACATGCAAAGCAACACTCTTGTTGACCTTACTTACACCTGTGAGTTCTCAGCACTGCTGAAGTTGAGAACCCAGGCTCTCCAGTCGGAATCTAGAGATCAGGGAATGAGCTGTGGCACCTGTGAAAAGCTCAGTTAGAACAACTAATTGAGCCCCACACAAACCCGTAGCACAAGCAGAGAGACTGTCAGTCACTAACATGATTTACTTGGTGGTGCCATATCCATCTGACAGTCTTTTCTTATGTCGTCTTCCTGCAACAGCCTCAGAGCTGCTGTGCCATGGCACTGAGGTTTGTGGGGAAAGGTCTCATCTACTGCCGTGGGTTTGGCCCTGGCACAGTTCTGTCCTGTGCCATTGGGAAACAATGACCACAGAAAATACCACGTGATTCTGCTGCTTTATCTCATGGTATATTTAGTGTGAAGGCAAACTACTTAATCTTTCCTGTTTTTATGCACACATAATGTACAAGCAGATTCAGGTATGTATATATTTGAAAATATCTGTATCTTCTTAGAGATATAAATAATTTTTAAAATTTTGTATGTAATCCCCGGATTT
Organism: Pipra filicauda; assembly: GCF_003945595.2. Lineage (NCBI taxonomy): Eukaryota > Metazoa > Chordata > Aves > Passeriformes > Pipridae > Pipra > Pipra filicauda. The sequence goes on from NW_024104310.1 coordinate 4,521,287, forward strand.
GCAGGATTTGTTGTACAAAAGTTGTCTGGGTTACTGTGAGGCTCTTTTGTAGCTTACAGCCATTTTTATGGCTGTTTGATTGTTGAAGCCCTGCTGATACACTTTTCTTACAAGCTTCTTGAATTTTTATGCTTATGATCTCACAGAGTGCATTAAGTTTGGGACATCAGTTAGGGACATCACTGGGGTTTAGTATTTGCACATGTGTCAGGGGAGGTTTAGGTTAGATATTAGGAAAAGGTTCTTCACCCAGATGGTGTTTGGGCATAGGGAAGTGGTCACAGGACCAAGCCTAACAGAGTTCAGAAAGCATTTGGACAACACTCTAGACACATGGTGTGATTCTTTGGCTGTCCTGTGCAGGGCCAGGAGTTGGACTTTGATGATCCTTGTGGGTACCTTCCAACTCAGGATATTCTATGATTCTGTGGTAAGTATTGTGCACATCTGACTACCCCATGCAGTGGATGGAAGTAGCTGTGTTTAAAGAGATCCTATTTGTCAGTCAGTTCTTTATCTTACAGACGAGTGAAAGAAGCTGTGAATTTCCTCTTTCTGACAGACTTACCCATTCTTTACTCCATGCTGCTGGCTCAACACACCGTGGAAATCGGTTCTGGCATTGACTTAGAAGTTCCTCCACTTGCCTGAAAATACAGCACCTTGTAATTTAAATTGCCTTTGTGCAGCATATGCCATGTCTGAGCCTCCTTGGCTCCCAGGGACAGGAGAGGAGCTGGCTCCTGCAAGCGGGGCCGCAGGAATGGGGGGCACATTTCTCCAAATTCTGCAAATGGCTTCTGAAAATATCCTGTGTGCAGGCATTCATATCATAATGTTACACCGCATATGTAGGGTCTGCTCCCAAACCCACAGCCAACTAGCATAACAAAATCAGATTTTACTGCTGTAGTGTCAGCCTAGGGTTGAAATATGGCTTTGAAACCCTCCCTTTCACCCCACTTTTTAAATGAAAAACAATTGTGCTGGAGTGTAATAGTGCTTATCCTGGCTGCATTTTACTTCAGCTTTTTATTTTTAAAGCCTTATTTTAGGCTTTAAGAGCTCCCAATTAAACTCTTTAGATCCAGAGTGAAAGCCTGAACATGCCTGCCTGCACAACAGCAAGTTTCCTGGGTGGGAAAAGGGATATTTTTTGTATTAAAACTAAAGAAAATTGACACGGTGGTATGTCTTCTCCCTTCATATTCCTTACTCTTCTTTTTGCCGATGAATCTTCGTTTGCCATTTTCTCATTTTTGTCACATCTCCCATACTCCTTCCTTTATTTCTTTTTTTTCTTTCCCTTCCCCTTTCTCCTCTTTTCTTTATTTCACCCTCCTGCTTACCTTCTGCCAAACGTGGTTTTCACAGTTAACCCCTAATGATTTGCAACAGGAGAGTGGACGACTTTATCCGGTCAGTCAGCACAGCACATGCTGTAAATCCCTTCCTAAATGACACACACAAAAAAAGAAGCCTAGGTCATATGTTTGTTTATGCATTGTGAAATGCATGTGGGAGACTATCACCAAGGAATCTGACAACATTACACTACTAATTACATGCCAACTCAATGAGAAAAGATTTGATTTCAGTCAGCTTTGCAGCAAACTTGAAAAGAAAATAATACCGCATAACCGTCAGTTTGTTAACAGCTCGCCTCAACACTCCACAGCCCTAGCTCCCATTTTAAGCTCTGCTAAGATCTGGCTAAGAAAACAAGTCTCACACAGTGCCCTGCACCACACCAAGGAGAACACGCTGTCACTGGTCATGGGAAATTTAGAGCCAACCGTGACAGCCTGAACAATAAAGTGATTTACGCTAGGTTTTTATCTAGTTTGCTAGCTCATAAATTCTTACATTCATGTGCATAGTCTAAGACTGTACGACCATTTGCACCATGCTTACTATTATGTGGAGCTTTCAGTTCACTTATTAATGCAAATATCAATATAGACTTGCAAACTCAGTTCTCTTTTATGATTTATAAAATACACCTATCGCAGTCTCTGTGGGCATGTATACTCATTTTATAAAAATCACATGTATTAAAATGTAACTAGATGCCTACTCCCACTGCAGCAGGCTCTAGGCTGCACAGTGTAAAAAATCTTTGGGTTCCCAGATATTCAGGAAAAAATTTTGAGTGGTAGCAGTCCTTCACAGTTAAAGCTTATATCTGAAACTTTGGTGCAAGAAGCAAATTTCAATGAAAGATTTTCACAGAAAAGGCTTGGTCCTAGGGCACGATGGCAAAGGGCTATTTCTAACATTGGCAAGACCCAATCTATGGGCCTTAGTAGAAGATGTCAGACCAGAGCTATAGCTGTTCCTAAAAAATAAACACTGGGTGAACAGGGAAAAATATTCACTCTAGCTGTCACTGTGAACATAAATTGTCATTATGCAGTTTGTTCATCTGAAAGGACATAACAGCTGATGACAAGTCAGTTGTTATACTTGCTGTCACTGTGAAGCCAAAGGAGTGAGGTAACGGGGTTGTGGGGGTGACTTCATTACAAGCTACTCTATAACCTCCTCCTGGAAGAAAGAGAGAGCAGTGGTAAAATAAAGTTTTGCTGAAAAGAAGCTTTCTCTAGAGCCTGGGCCCAGAGCTCATTCCTGCAAGTTTCTGACAGCATTCCTCCTCCCACCCAACTAAAGGATATAGTAATAAATCTTTGTCAGTAGAAATCCAGTAGGCCCCTGAGATCAGACCAGCTGTGATTGGTATCGTGCTCTCCCAGGTCACACTGCCTCGCTGTGTCTGCAGCCACAGGTCACCCGAAACTCCAAGAGGGACTTTCATCCCTCTGCCAAAAGGCTCTGCTGCATGAGCACTGCCAGCCCCAACCGGGCAGTTTCACACAGACCTTCCCGGTCTGGCACCTAGTTTGGGCAGGAGTGACCTTACAAGGGACAACACTGAATGGATCCCATGTAGAGGTGGCCCGTGGTCTGCAGGAGGTCTGCCACCGGGGCGAGATTGGGGAATATTTCTGTAGGAGACTCTGTTTGCAGTCTCTTCCAGCATGAACTTTCCTGTCTACACTTCTCCATAATTCATCCTTAATAGATCTATTGTCCCTGAGGAAACCTGGTAAGATGGTGCAAAGGGAAAAGGGTTTAAGAGTTTCAGTGCTGGATGGGATGAGTCCTGTCTGTGTGTAGAAGATCTGTGGTAGTGTGGGTCGCTGGCTGAGCATGTTTAGAAATTCATTTGTCTGATTATATCAGGCTCAGAATAGGAGCCTGCAAGTGTAATCATGGGGTGGCCAACTCCTGCTTCCTCCAATTCAGGTGAGAGAAGCTGAGGTTTTCTTGGTTTTCTAAAGATGGTACAGTGTTTGCACCAAGATTAAATGACATTTCTTATAAGAGAGAAGAGCCTGGCCTGGTGCTTTGGGCTACAATTTCCCCTCTCTTGCATTGCTGAGCAACCTTGCTAAGCCACCTTCCTTCCCCAGATATGAGTGCAAGTTAGTGGTGTTGTTCGTGGTTTACTTTGGGATCTTTTGTGGGCAAAGGAGCTGTGGCAATGCAGAAGAATACAGGAACTCCAATTAACCTGATTTTTTTTCTTGGAGACACAGAGATCTGAAACTTCTGGAATCAAGGTGTGCGTGTGTGAGTATGTGACCTACAGAAACACCTCATCTCACCACTAATTTACTCACACGTGTAAACTTCATTTTTCTTTCAGCTGCCCCAGTTTATTTCCTGTTCCTCCCTCTTTTTCCTCTGCTTCCTTGTTTTGAAAATGCTGGTCAACACATGTTAAGCCAGAGTCTCCAAAACCAACAATAGAAAGTTCAGGAGAAGCAGCAAGAGTAACAACTGAATAACGTTGCCAATTTTAAAATGAAGATAAGTTATACAGGACCTTTTATTGAACCCACAAATATTTTATAGTGTTCACCGTTTGAGGCCAGCAGTTCTTTTTTATTTTTTTCCTCTGTTTGGAGCTAGAATAGAAGGTGCGTAATTCATCAGGAATCTGTACATGTTTAGGTAGCTTCAAGAAATATGACGGTCATGCGAGACTGACGTGCTGTGTCTTGCCTTCCATGTCCATTTTTCCCCTGCTACATAATGTTCTGTACCCTTTTCTCTCTGTCTCATTCCCTCATTCACACATTCTTTCCCCTGTTGGTTTCAAGCCATCTTTGCTTTGTCAGTGTTATCTGATAACACAAAGCAGTGTTTAAGCCAGTTGTTGCAGTTCAGCTTGAGCTGGATATAACAGCAAGAGGGGGAGCAATGTGGATGCTTCTTGGTCCTACATAAGTGGTCAGTCTTGCCTTTGCTGTTCCCGGCAGGGCCTTTAGGTAAAGTCAGTTCGTCACCGCGCACGTGATATTCTTAGGCCAGAATTCCTATATCCAAAGAATAAAATGTAACTGTAATTAACATTATTTAGCACACCTCTGAAGTCGTCCAAGTATATGAAAGTTATTAGTTTGGATGTGGCGAACTGTAAGGATCTGAATCGTTCTGAAGTATTGGAATGTGCCACAAACACCATGTAGCCAGAGTACCTTTGTACATAGTAATTTGGAGGTAAGTGATGCCACTGTGCAGTTTAAGGATGGTTTGCCTGCAAGAACCCTGGAGTTTGCTTCCTTTGGGTAGGCCTTTCTGATAGCAGGAGAACAAAAGAAAATTATATTTTAAATATAAGAGAAATTCTGGAAAATTGTGTTCTTAAATAATTTTGAAAAGGTCAAAATATTGCCTAGGCATGTTGTCTTTAGACTTCTGAGGCTCATTTCCATCTCTACTAAAATGGGATGCGGGCTACCTTGCGAGAGAGTTGTCAGTATCAGCCAGTTTATATTTATGATGAAATTTCATTATAAAAAAAAAAAAGCCATTTATATTATTAATAATTACGTGAGTCCTGAAAAATACCATGCTGTATCACAAAGCTGGTATTGTCTGGTATCTACAATCTTGGCACTGCATCCTACAGTAAACTGTATACTGAAAACTCATACTAATGGAAAGGTATACAGGATTCCATTGGTAAGTGATTTATAGTGACTTCCTATTATAAACAAGAGGGAACAAATATCCCACCTAGCTGGTTTCTTTGGGCGGATGTTGAGAGCAGAATGAGACATTCCTGGCTGGGCAAAAGCAGATTCTGTGGATGCCTGTAACTGGGAGCAGAATGAAGCACCGGAAAGTGAGGTATAAATGACAATCCCTAATTATAAACGATTGAGTTTCCATTTTCACAGTGTTTAAAACTTTCTGGTTGTAGAGCAAGTGATTGCTGTTTTAAGTGATTTCTGAACTTGTTACAAAAAGATATTTCTGATGTTTAATATTAAGTAGATTTACTGTAGGATCTCAGTATATGCTGAAAGCCTATAAACGTCCTTTGACAAGAAGCATAATCCTTTCTGAGACAAAACAAAACACCTTCGGCAGCGGCTTCTTTTGGGTTTCAGTTAATAAATATGCTATTGAACACAACTTAGTTTGTTCAGGAAAGTTATTTGTGCTGGCCAGTTTTATGCTCTTGAGTTGTATTTATGTATGTATGTATGTAGTAGCATAAATGCCATTGTTTACCCTTTCGAATAAGTCTTGAGAACAGTGTGGAATACAATAATTCTTCAGCATTGGCCTTCCCTGGAGCCATTTGACACATTGATCTAAGCTTGACAAGTGTGTAGGGTTTTAAGTTTGTGTGACAGCCTGCCTTGATCCAAGTGAGATGGTGACACTCCTTCAGAAGAGAGCAGAGGTGGCTGCCACCTAAGGCGTATGAGCGCTTGGTGGCATATGACAGCTGTGGTGCATGCTTGGTACCTCTTATGAAGTGCTGCTTCTGGTGTACTGAGAGAGGGCTCATGAGTTAAGTGCCCATCAGCAGTTGCTCTGGGGTGAGTCCTTAGTGGAGGCTGCTCAGTGAGATTCAGTATGCTGCATCATTTTTCCATTCCTTCTGTCACCATTTCCAGAGAAGTTACCCAGCCCCAGCACCATTTCCTCATTGCTTCAGAGAAGAAATCTAGGAACATGTTGTGTGATGGTCAAGAAACTGAACGCTTTCCATTTTGAGAATGTTGTTCTTTGATTATTTTCATGAAACAATCTCACCAAAATGTTGCTTTTACAGTTGAAATATACTTTGCAATTCTTGTGCAGATATGTCAAATATCAAAAGCTTTAATTATCAAAAGCTTTAATTAGTAGTTGAGGGTAGACCAGATAGATTACAAAATGTGAACAAAAAGCAAAATGTTGGGAATGTTAGGTAAGATTCACTTTTTTTGTTATTGTTATAAATTTGGTAAAATTTTGTCATCTATATTCTTTCTCTGGTGGGTGGAGAGCCAGATATGTCCAGACTGCCTTTCTCCTAGGCTGAGCTAAACCATTAAGGCTGTAGTTATACTACCAGTGTACTAAATATCTATATACAAATACAGATATGGGTTATGGATGTACTAAATATCCAAAGGAGAGATGTGGTCCTCTCTCACCCAGTTCATAGCATATTCACATGAATGATAATACTGTCCAAAGGGAAAATGTGTGAGGAGTGGCCACAGAAGAGGTCTTGCTGCTTTGCAGCAGCATTCGGGGATGTTGGACTGCCATGTTAGATAAATAGACTGAAACCACTTCTTAGGGGACATCTCTGTTGTTTATGAATGGAGCCTGGACAAGTAGCCTGGGTAAAGATACATGACTTACATGGCAGTTTCATGGCACATGAGGTGAACCCCACTTTTGCTTTGAGTTGGATCAAGTTGGTTTGGCTGGTAAGATGTCAAGGAGCGCATAAGGAATGGTTTTTGTCTCTCAGACAGATGTGAGGTGCTTGCATGCTATGGTAGTGCAAACTGGGGTATGCTGTCAGAGGTTTGGTATAACAGAAAAGAATTTTTGGCAAGAAAAAGGGGACCTGTGCTTCGAAATGATGGATTTTCAGACTTCATTGTACTAATACGCTTTTACAGCAGTTATTAGCAAGAGCTTTGCAAATTATCAGTGATGGTTTTATTGTAACTCAGTTTCGAGTTTCTTTGATATAAATTATTTATTTGAAAAAATGTAAAATCTGAACGGAATAAGAAAAGACTTGTCATTCAGGAAACATCTTCAGCAAAGTTAAAGAATGGGCAGCTCTTTCCTCCTGGATTTTATTTTTTAGTTTTTCTACTGCTTTTATATACCATAGGCAGGCAGCTTTCATTTAGAGCTGGCTAAACACCAGTAAAAAATATTTGCAAATACTCCTTCAAATAAATGCTGGAATTGGAATGTGTGTCACCATTCACACCTACTTTCCTCAGAAGTTTGTACAAGCAATTTTTTTGTTCATAGGAAATATTTTCCAACAGTGAAAGAAACTGACAGATGCTGGAGAGAGGTATATTTATATCTAGGTTTGCTCTGGCAGTGATGTTCTCTATTACATGCCATTTCCATTTCTATGCCTACTGACCTATTCGGTCCAAACCTTTCCTTGAAAATTGTCTCTAATTAAAAAACAATGAAGCAGGGCTGAAAAATTCTTTGTAGCCAAGTACAGTGTTAAGAAGAAGACTTTTGGTGTCATTCAGTACCTCTTCCTGGATGAAAGGTTTCTTTTTTCCTTCGTTCGTTGTCCTCTGCATAGATTCGACTTCCCCTTTTTGAATCCCATTCAAGCATCGATCTAGGAATGCTTAAGAGATACCGATTTAAGATGTGTGCTCTTAAAACAAAACTTAAACTTTGGTCACCTGTGAACATTTTTTTATAAAGCTGTTTTGCAAAAGCATGGAAGCCCGCCAAGCCAAACAGCTTGGCAAACAGCTGACCTCTGAAATTACAGGTGGTCTCCCTGCATTTCTTTGGTGAGACTGTGGTCTCCAGTGGTCACCTGCATGTGCTGGGCAGTGTGGCTGGGCTGAGTTATTGGCTGTATAAGACAATGGGACTGCTGGCTGTGGTGGGCAAGGTTGCTCATAAGTGGAAGGTGACCAAGGGATGCCATGTGCTTTGGCACCTATTCCACTGGAAGCTCTGTTTAAGGACAAGATTAACTTTTAATTAATAATCTAATGGAAATCTAGCAGTAACGTTGATTTGTAGCTGGGAATCTGATCGCATAAAGATGTGCATTACTTTATGAGATTTATGCTGTGGTTAGAGGCTTTTGGGGTCTTGTAGCCATGAGTGCTCATGCTGTTGCTGTTCCTTTCGTTTGACTTGTTTTCCTGCATATTGCAGTTGGGTATCAGCTTCTTGTTCCTCTATAATGTATTTCTGTGTCAGGATAGCAAACGCACTGAATAAAGCTTAGGCATTTCTGCCTGCTAAATATTTCTGGCTTCTCTGCGATGTGAGGATTTAATGAATGAACAAATGTTACTCTTGATGAGAAAATGTAGCTTATGCCTGTGATGCAATTTCGTCTGAAGGCTGTTAACCTTCACGGGTTAACACACCAAGGTGTGCTTGTTACTTGTATCCTTCTCAGGCTGCCTCTGGGACTGAGGCGCAGCCTGGGCGAGGGGCACATTAAAGCCCACACACATCATGTGTGCATGGGTGAGAGTCCTATTTTTAGTGCATACAAGAAGGCATTCACTGAAGGGCAGTGAAGCTGATTTTTATTTTTAGATTTTGCAATTCCTTATGTCCCTGGGATTTATGTTTTTAAAAACTGCTTTATCACCCTGCAAAATGTAGGTGAACTTTCAAGACCGACTTTATTCTCACTATTGCCAAGATAACTTTTTTCTCGACACAGTCTGGTGTGGGATATGCTGGACAAGGTTCAGTACCAGTTCTACCAGTGCAGCTCTGGTTCACAGTGAGGTTTAGTGATGTTCTGCTTCCCAAAAGCCTGTTTTTGTAAAGTCATGTCTTGGGAAACTCTCCACAGCATTTTTGGTTGCATATGCCCTGCTCCAAGCTCAGTGTAGCTTTCCCCAGGCAGATGCTTGCATGAAGCTTGTCATAGAATCACAGAATCAGGCGGGTTGGAAAGGACCTCCGAGATCATCAAGTCCAACCCTTGATCCACTACCACCTTGGTTACTAGACCATTGTCCTTTTTATGTGTCAAAGCAAAATTTTATTTTAAATCTGGTATCAGTTTTTTAATAAATCTTGGGTCCTTTTTCAATATGCCTGTTCCCTGAACGTTCTTTTTTTTAAAACTATTAAAATAAAATAGACTTTTTTTTCCTGTTTTCAGAAAATCTGGAGAATGGACCAAATAAGTGTGAAAGGTAAGGGACTTCACAGTTTTCCAAAATGATTGCTGTTATTATGGTTTTCCTGATATCACGTAGCTATGTAAGCTGTATGTGTAAATATTTGTTATTGCTTGAATCTAGTGCAGCTAACAGAAAAGGAACCAGCAAAGATGAAACATACTGGAAGGAGATCAACGCAGCTATGGCCCTAACGAACCTTGCCCAGGGGAAGGATAAACTGCAGGGAACTACCAGCTGCATCATTCAGAAATCATCACATATATCAGAAGTAAAGACTGTTAAAGTGCCATTAGTTCAGCAGTTTTGAGAGATGGGTCCTTTTTCTTTTTTATGTCAAATGGACATTTTCCTCACAAGATTGGTTTTCAGCAAAATCAGATTCACAGATATGAGGCAAATGTGGAAAATAGGTCCCCTTTTATAGGATGGTCAGTTAAAAAAATTAAGGTCCCTTCTGACTCAGACGTTTCCATTGTATTAAATGAAATGTTCAATTGCTTCTATAAAAGGCATGTAAATTATAAAAAAACTGTTTTTATCAAAACATTAACTTATTTTATGTTAATCAAAGTGCGCATAAGATGTTTGCATTGCTATTACAGTAAGTGCCTTGCTTTGAAAAAATAAGCTATAACGTGGGCATAGTACAACAGTGTTATGCCTCAAAATGACAATGCCATAATGCTTAAACTTTGTATATTATTCCAAGTGGGCTTAAGCAGCCGAGGGCTAAACACATTACTGCTGAAGGCCCTGGAGAGTTGTGCTTATTTGACTTGTACAAATTGATGAGTCTTATGAAATTGTTACATCATTCTCTCTTTTTTTAATCAACAGTGTTATAAAAATTGTACAGTATGTTTTGTCAAAGTGACAATGAGGTTGTTATGCATGTTTCTTACCTGTATATGCAGTATATTAAAATACCAAAATCATTCCTTTGAAAAGTGCAATACTCTAGAACACAAAAATTTAGGAAATAAGTTAATTGTTCAGATTCTTTTGAACTTATACACCCAGCTGTGTTGCTCATTAAAGATTTCTAGTTGAGAAGGTGTTAGCCAGACTAGCTATAAATTCAAGTCAAATTTCTATAATTTTAAAGCTTTACTAGTGACTTACTGAAATTTTGATAGAAGTAAAATTGATTTTTTCTTCTTGTACAAAACCAAATCTATAATGCCATTTATTATTTGCAATGGAATTCGAAAATGTTTCCATGGTGGAACATATTTCTTTAATGTGGTTTTAACATTTTTATTTTGTATGTACTGCATAAATGAGGACAGTTGATTGACATTTCATATTTCAGTGAGAAAAATCTGTAATATAAAATATCAATGCCCAAGGTAGAATCACAGTGGGAACTGAAATGTTGAAAAATCTCAGCGTTTAAGGCAGAAACATTTTAAGAAGATACTAAACCATGTATTAAATGTCATCTCTCTAAAGTTGACTGCTATTGAGTGTAATAACTAGCATAAAACCAGGTTTATTTTTAAATTTTATTTGGAGGTGTACAGGTTATTCTTAAAGCATATAACAATAGTCTAATGAGGTTTACGGTGCTTGAATAAACAGTGGCAAAGCCAAAACCAATTTATACTGAATCGGTTATAGAAAACTGGAAAAGAGCTGATTGTTGCTAGGATTTGGATTTTTTCCTGTGGGTATCCTGTCAGGTTTTTTCCTAGTTATCCCTTTCCTTGTTTCTCTTTTTGGTGAGCCATCAATGAACAAGATGAGACTTTAGTTCTGCTCCTGCTGAGTTTAATGGCAGAACTCCCACTTCAATGGAAGCAGGACTATGCTAATGATGAAACTAACTTCCAAGTAGAGGCTGTTTCAGTTGCACTAAAATAGTTGAGATACATTGCAAATATCAGCCTTGGTGTGACTTCTTAGGAAACTTTCTGATGTAACATAACATTGTTGGGTTTATTTAGTGTACAATGAAAATTATTTGATATGAAAATATTTTGTACATATATATTTTTACTTTGTTTTCTAAATTGCTGATTTGCATTGACTTAAAGTGCCAAGCAAGAAATGTATGTTGTGACTGTATGAACAGTTGAAGTATATGTTTTACTGACTTGCATCATTATGTGTCTAAGACTCCATGACATTAATTTTTGATACTTTACTGGATTTTGACATAATAATGTGAGTTTATAACTAATAGCAGAGAGTTAATACTTCACTTTTGTTCATACTATTATAAGTTATTCTGGTATTAAATATTTTGTGACAATAAATTCATGGTTTTGACAAACTTTTCTGTTAGAAATATTCAGTGTTTTTTTCTGTATAAACGACAACAAAATTTGTCGTGTAAAAAGGTACTTTTGGGGACTTCTCTGAAGTAAACTGGAGAAGACAAGCCATTGTATAAACAAACAACTTGTTAGTGGTTCTTTTTTCAAATGATCAAAGCACAAGAATAACTGTATAACACATCAAGTGGGTTTTAAATTTAAGAAATACTTGGCCTGATTTCTTGTTACCGTTTCCTTTAATTTATTTTTTTCTACTGCTGCTTTAGAGTTTTCTGAAAACACGAATTCTAATGAATTATGTGTGTCTTTTTTAAATAACAAAAGTCATGATCAGTGCTGAGCCAACAGCTAATGAAAACTCAATAATTATTTATGATATTGGAAAAACAAACATTATTACTATTGCTCTTCTTTGTTTCAACATATGTAACCATTTTAGTAAAATAAATAACTGCAAACAACATCTTGCTGTTTTGAATTAAATATTCATTTATCTGTCCTTAGGCATTTGCATTTCTGGATTCCTGTAATAGTCAGGGTTTCTCTATACTGAGATACAGGCACGTGATAGACAAAGACGAAACAGAAATATTAGTTTTCTGATTAACGCACCTTGTGTACGCAGTTTTGTGAAGTGGTTTAGTGCATCCCTGATGAAAACAACTGCAGCAAGGTTAGGGTAGTGACTGCTAATGACAACATGGCATGATGCTCATAAATCCTCCGCACTGGAGGAGTGCAGAGGGAAGCCCTATCTAATCACTGACCTGAGTCACTGCAGAAGGTCCATCAGTTGGGAAAGACTTTGGTCATTTAGGTTTTTGTGAGAGTACAGACTACATTTGCCTACATTACCCTGTGTGGATACTCGGATGTGGAACCTCTGTGGAGAAGGAGATGCAATCAACCCATCCAGAAGCTCAGTGGTCATAGTAGAAACCCAGTGCAAGTGGTCTCCTAACTTAAAATTGCTCCGCTTGCATGAGAGGGGTGATAGCTAAGGTTTGGCGGGCAGTCAGCACTTTCAGGTTTTCTTTCCTGCTGATCTATGATCTTTGTACACTGCTGTAACATCTGTGGACATCCCAGATATCAGTGAAGATCTGGATATTCAGTTGATATGTGAGTTCCTGAGGGAATATGTACAGCCTGACTTTTGCTGTTGGGAATGTGTAAAAGCACCCACATACTAATGATGCTGAGATACTTGGCATCTACTTTGTACCTGAGTCTGACATGAAAAAAGAACTCAATCCACTCCCATCTACTCTGTCATATCATTGGTAAGAGCTGAGGACTCGCAACCCCCTATAAACCACTGAGAGTAAGGGGAGTTCCAATTTTCTATTCAGCAGTTAGAACATACATTGGGATCAGGATTACAGTCTCCTCTTCCAGCACCATACAAGAGCTGCAACCTCTGTTGGTGGGCTAATGTATAAATATGTATGTCAAGTGAAGCAGTTCCAGCAGGGACTCTATCCCAGGATAACACACAGGCCATTTCGAGGATATTTGATAACTTGGTGGCTTAAGTTTTAACTTGGGGTTTGACAAAGGATGGCAGCTAGACTTGGATGCCCACATGCAAGTGCATGAAGTAACAACTGCACTATGGGCTAGAAGGAGAAGATAGGGAAAGGAGGTTCATAGAATGTCTGTACTGTGCTAGGAAGAATGGATTTAGCTTTGGCTAGGGGAGAGGCTGTGTGGACTTAAACCTGTTTCTTAATTATCTCTTCACTCTGATGGATTTTGATTATGTTCTCTGGCTTTAATGAATTATATTTTTATCTACCTAAACTATCCATCAGTGGAGATCCACAATGCTCTCAGTGAAGATCTATCAGTGAGAACCAAATGTGAGATGCTATTACAGGAAGCATCTTTGATTATAAAAATAATCATGAGCTTCTTGAATTCACTGCACTCTTAATGCTCAGAAAGTCCTTCTTTGTACCCCTGTGTCATCCCCAGCAATAGGAGAGAGTTGGGGGAATCATTCTGCATTAGTAAAAAGTAGCCCTGCACCTGAGAAAGGAATTTGTGGCTGCCCTAGGGATCTCTGAAGTACCAGGGAACTGCCTTCTCTCCTACTTCACCACAGTGAGTGAATACTGGCATGAGGAATCACTCAAAGCTGGTCAGGAAGCGTGCCAGTGGGGCACACTGTATCCTCCCTACCAAGGCACTGCTTAGTAGTGGGACTGCAGCCACCAAGCTCAGATCCTCCTTCATGAATCCTTCCAGAGACTTTCAGGTTCCATATTGCCTCTGTTTCTTTCAGTCTTGAGAAAGTCCCAAGCCATATTCCCCTGCATGGCTTTCAAAGGCCGGGCGAGATGGGTGTGTCTGCTGGTGAATCCCGTGTGTGGGGTTGAAGATGAGAGTAAACGTATCTAGTCATGCACCTTTCCAAAGCTGCAGAAAAGCTCCTATAAATCAAGCTCCATTAGGACTATACAAGCCTTGTTCGTAATTTCTGCATTCAAAACAACTCTGAGGACCTCAGAGCAGCCCTGGCAGAGCCATTTTCCCTATACTGCCACAAGAGGAAAGCAGAACAGCAAAGCTTGTCTCTGCTCTTGGGGTTGGGCACTGCCCAAGATGCCCCCTTGGTGCGTGGCAAAGGGAAGGGTGCAGCTGTCTTCTATCATGGTTGACCTTCTCACACATACCAACGTTTCTTGTTGTGAAACCCCACATTCTGCTGTGAAACCTCCAACACAAGTGTGCATCTACTCAGTGTGACCACGCTTTCTTAAAACTGGACCTGTTATTTGCAGGAAAATAGAGATTTGGCATAAACTGAGAATACCAGATCCTCCAGTACTCCACAAGCAGCTATGAAGTCCAGTGGGCACCAGTTCAGTGGTCACAGTGATAGCTTTAAGCATGATAGCCCCCTGTTTTCATTCCTGTGTTACTGTGAACAAACTATGAGACTCTTGGAGAATTAGAAAGCGCCTCAAAGGGTGCTTACAGACTCCTAACCTAACAAATCCAAGTACTTCTGAAGGGCCAAGTCATGTTTCCATGGCCAAGTGCAGACAGAAGCGCATGCCTACTCTGAGGCATCTGGACAGAAACTTGGCCTGGTTCAGAAACTGGGTAACCAAGTTTGTCATCAAGCCTGAGCTGCTACACCAAGGTCCCCAGCAGCGCATGGACTGGTCTCAGCATGGCATGAATATTTCTGTGCAGCTTTTGGGCCATTGCTTGTTCTATGCCTTCACTTGTTCACAATGTCCACAAATTTCTCTGTGCTAATTTCTCTGTGCTTTGGTGCAGCATTTCAAAGAGGACAGCAATACAGCTTTGTGTGGCTGAGCTGTTGTGTGTAGGAGGACGTTAATAGTTGGGAGCTGCTCTGGTGAAACACCCAGCCAGCCTAGCTAGCTAGGGCAGGAAAGGGAGATGAAGCGTGATACAAAGGGCTGAATTGCATGAAAGTGCTGCATTGACACACTGCAAGGGAGGCTACAGAAATCCAACCTGGATGTGAGCTCCTGTTTTACGAGCTGGTTTGCCTGTGCCCGGGTGCGCTTGATTCTCATTAGCAGCAGAATTGCGACCCAAACCCACAGCTTTCATAGTGCTGGGTTGCTGAGCCAGTGTTTAGGTTTGGGCCCCATCTTGAAACTCCTCTTGTTTAACAAGAAGGGAGGTGGTTGGCTAAAATACAAGTACCTTGAGGAAAAAAAAAAAAAAAGAGAAAAAGAAGTGGAAAAGAGACATGAATGCCTAATGCAACAGAGAAAAAAACCCAAACCTCCTTAATGTTGCTGTTATGTCAGCTTGGGTTATTGGCAGTGGAAGTGGTTATTGGCAGCGGAAGTTAGACCTGGCTTGAGGCTAATATAACTTGTGCACCTGACTTTTTAAAAGGAGCTGAGATCTGGTTTCTTTATGGATGGGCTTTTTTTGTTCATGGTGTTGGTCCCTTTTCCAGATTTTCTTTACTTTCCTTTCATCCTGCTTTGGACTTGACTGTCCTTCTATCTTTCTTCCTGCCTGAAAAGTCTCCTGTTACATTCAGGCAGCAACGGAATCCTTCACGCCAAAGCTCATTCTTCTGGCTTTGCAGTTTCTAGGGCCATACAGGTGAAGGATACATGATTCAAGCTGGTGTTCAGTGACAAAGTCTGGTATCTCCCTTCTCCCAGTCTAGGGCCAGTGAACATATGAAGCTTCAGAGGTGTGCAATAGAGGCTCTTCAACCAACAATCTCCACCATCTATCACTTCACTCCTAACTACTACTGCTTTTGGCTATCTTAACTCCCAAAAGGACTGTCAATTTAACCATAACTACCTAAGAACTGCCAAGTCTCATTTTATGAGCTGCTGTTGAGAGTTTAGCTATTTAAGGCTGATTTTAAGCAATTTTTATTGGTACTTTGTGGCATGTGCCTGATTTACAGTGCTGTAAATAACCACAAATTAGGGACATTTCTTTCTTTACAGTAAAGACACATTATCTTGAGCATAAGAAAGATCGTTGGTGAAGAATTGGAGTGCAGGCCCTTTTCTGCTACAGGCTTCCTGTGTGAGCCCAGGCAAGCCTCATCCTGAGTTTAGTCTAAGCAGAAAAGCTGACTCTTCACTGGGGATGCTCTAAACACCAGGGAATATGGGATGGGAGTCCCATCTTGAGATGTCCCTCACTGTCTCACCCTGCTGCTATGATAGGAGAGAGAAGTGCAGTTTTGTAAGTGGCACACTCTGATGCACTTAAGGAACTGTAGGTATCTGATGTTAAGTATAATTTAAAATTTCATCTCGGTCATGTGTCCCAGAGCAGGTATCACCTTCTGCAGCACTTCCACCTCTTCACAGCAGGAGAATGAGCTACTGAGACCAGATGCCCAAATCTGACACAGGTAAAGTTGAGGAAGAGAAACCACACTCTCAAGAAACAAGCCATTAGGACTAAAACCATGAAGAGATTTAGTGCACTCAGACCACCACTACCTGCCTTCATTTGCAACATCAACTGAGGAGCACACTGAAGCACATAGGAAGCATGTGTCTTTAAGAAAGACTTCTTACTGTCCAGGAATTTGTGGATGTACACGTTCAGGCATAAGATAAGCTGTTTCATTACCCTGTGACTTGAGAATGTTCAGCAAAGCTGCCTGACCTTCTTCATACTAACGGGTGTGAGGAAGAGAGTCTTCACTCTAAGGGGTTTTAAGCTCCTTTCTTGCACCTTTTAAAGAATTTTTCTACCAGGCCTGAAAACTGGAAAGAATGTGCTCATCACAATCAGAAGAAATCCAGAAGTGATGCAGCACAAGACAGCCCCGCCCTGTGCTGTCCTGTTGAGAGAGGACCAACAAACAAAAGGCACCACGTTGGGGTCTTCAGTGCCTTCACTGGACTGCACAGATGGGCTCCTCTTCAATGGTAGATTTCCTATTCCTGTTTGCTCTCTTCACATACGGAGAAAAATCCTATTCATAGGAAGGAGTGAGAGTGTATAACTGAAGTACATGCTTTGGGCAGCTCTTAAAATGGGAATCTTAACTTTGGGAATCTTGTGAAATGGTCACAAAATATGTGGCCAGATTTTAAAATGTTCCAAGTGCTCAGTGGCAGCCAGTGTAGTCATGAAAAATGGTCAGCAGTATTTCAGCTAGGTCTTTGTGAATTAGATGCCAGGTCAGCAAACTGGAAACATTTTGTGGAACAGGACAACTGTGTTTAATTTCTTTGGATTTCTTTTAAGAAAGCTTGGAGATGATCAAATCCCCAATTCTTTTTTTTTTTAATGAAGAAGTCTAGTTTTTCAGATTTACTTTTTTTGTCCTAAAATGTAAGATAATTATAGTAAAAAAGATTGACATCAACACCAAAATAGAAATCATTGAAACTTACTAAAATATTGAGGTTTCCAAATTGTGTTTACTGACTTTTTAAAAATGTCCTTTTGGCTATTTATATTAATTTGTTTGTATATTAATATAACCCATTTTAAAACAACAAAAAAGGGTTTTACCATCTCAAAAATATGTATAGGATGGGAAAATACACCCTGCAGAGTTACATGGAAGAACTTTTAATGCTCAGTGTCTTGAAAATGAGAGCACTTTTGCATGGTGACCTGTGGATATAAAAGTCTGTATCTCAGTACTTCATTTTGAGAGTACTAGTTTTATGCTGAATCATTTCAGCAAGGACAGTGCTGCTTTTGCTGTAGGTCACTTTTGTATCAGTGTACTGTTGCCTTCAAAAAACATCAGGTTTAAGAGAAACTGTGAGACTTTTGCTGCAGTCTGGGATATTGAAATGAGTTTGCATTCAGACAGAAAATTAAGATAGTGAGCACAGCATTTGCTAGTACTTCCCAACCTTGGAGAGCAGACACCCACTGTGGTAATGGAAGAACCCATGTGATGTTCATGCATGTTGATTACAAATAATAGAGAAAGCGAGAGAAAGCAAGGGCATAAGGCATCCCCATGCCTGAAGAAGGCATCCCCATCTATTAAAAAGAGACTGCAACAGGAATAATAAATGTATTTCTTGGTGAGCCGTGTAATAGCAACCAGAAAACTCAAGAGTGCTCCAAGATTTGCACCAACCTTTCACTGGCAGTGAAACCACAGGCAAAAAACGTGAGGAAAAAAAACCCCAACAGATAGCCAACAGTGTCTCACAATGCTTCAAGGTGTAGAGCAAAGAAAATCTTAGTCAATTCAAGTCTCTTAAACCCCTGACTACAGTCCTTAAGCTGACATCTGCTGAGAAGGGTGTCTGTAGGTGGACAGCAGAAAGGTCTTCTTGAGAGTACCCTGCCCAGACTGGCATAACCCCATCAGGCCATACCCAGGGCCAAATTGGAAGAGACTCAGTTGGAAAGTCTGGTGCTTTTGTCACTTAGAAGTATGTGAAGTGTTACACAGTTAGAAGTCATATTTATGCACCTTCTTTCACCTTTTTATTTAAAAGCTTTTCCTTTATGGTCTGAGTTCCTGGAAGACCACATTTCTCTTACTGCTATCTCAAACAAGGCTACTTGCAACAAGTGTTTACTGTGAAAACAACTATATAGGCATTGCTGTATAATGCAGTCAATATCAAACATCTTCTAAGAAGTAGCAATCAGATTCCCCTTCAGGAACAAAAATACAAGAAGGTTGCAGTCTTTTTGAGATTTCCTAATGGGCAGCTGGGGTGGGAACTCTATACCCAATTTATAACATCAAATATTCCCTATATCTGTTTCACAAGGACATGTACCAGCATGAGAGTGGGATTTGGTAGAACCTGGATTTACAACTAGAAATTAAATACAGGCATGTGGAAACATTATTATGTAAACTAATCTTGAGCTACTTCTTACTGCATTCCCTTAACAGCAACAAAATAGTAGCATGGAAACCAAAGGCCAAGTGTAATTTTTTTTGCTTGTTCTATGAGAATGAAAAGAAAACCAGTCCCATGTAGAACCAGGAGGAGTCATTATTTTTTCATCTGTGAAGTCTTAAATGTCACAGCCCCTGGCCTGAATTCTCCTTTCATCAAAACCAATGGAGCTTTGATACTGGTTTCTACTTGAGCATGAAAGATCCCAGAGACTCCATTTTTCACCTTTTACTGAGAATTCTGGCAAAGTACTTCTATGTCTTGCTTTCAGTAGTTTGTTTTGATAGCTTCCATTGCTCAGGGAGGAACTATACTTCAGAGAAGCTGCAGCTCAGAGACACACTGAGCCCTCGGGTGCTGGTGATTCAGCATCACTCTAGCCTGAGGCACTGCTGCACTGACCCAGACAGGAGGGCAAAGTGCTCTAAGATGCAGCCACAGAAACACCTTCATCTGTGTTTCACCGATTTCTTCAGACCCTGCAGATCAACCAGGAAACCACCAGAACAAACATTGAAGGCTCACCTGTGCCCTGATCCTGGCCACAACTTCTTCACAATAGTGGGGCAGTAAGAGACACAGCTGCTCTTGATCCTGTAGGGCAGGATAAACAGTCCCGTGTCTGGCTGTTTGCACTATGCTGGGGTGTCAATTGATCCTCCAAAACATGTGCTGCCCATCCATATGAGGGACAAACTGGCAAAGTCCAGACAGTTGGCTGACATCTCAAGGATCTGCAGAAACAACCAGTCAAGCTGTGCATAAGGCAAGAAGGTATGGAGAGTAACAGTCAACATGGACTTCTTATAAAGAAATCATATAAATCAATTTGATTTCCTTCTGTGACAGTAGAGCAAACCACATGTGTGGAAGATTCGCAGTAGATCAGACAGCTACTGGGACTCAGGCTTTTGGCAATATCTTATATGACTATTTTATAAATAAACAGAGGAAATATCATGGAGCTGAAATTGCCATTGAGAGTGTATAAAACAAGTGGAAAACTCAGAGAAGTTATTAGGTATTCATTGTCAAAATGGAAGTATACATCAAGGACTTCCACTGAGGTCTGTCCTTGGTAGCTTGTGTTCAGTATTTTCATCAATAGCCTGTCTGAAGGAATAAAGTAAAGATTCCCCAGCTGTACAATATGTGCTGTTAGCTTCATACAACCAGTTCCTACAGGGCATATAGCCTGGAAAAGGACTCTGGCTGTTGCTGCTGGGGCATGCTCCCCCTCTCCACTGTTCTCTGTGGTGGTCTTGAGCAGGAAAAAGCAGAGCTCTTGCACTGTAGAATCCTGTTACATTTTTTGTTGTCAACTTGGTGTTCTTTGTAAGTATTTCAGAGGCCAGGGTTAGAATTCAAAGTTACCTTGATACATTGGAGAAATGGCCTGAAAAATTACAGAATTCATCCACTGTATTGCAAGGACCTGTGAACAAAAGGGATGGACTGCACAGAGCATGGTGAGGGTAGCTGGGAGTTCTGCAGAAGATGAAGACTGATCATAAGGTGAAGATGATCCAAAACCATTCTGTTACTGAGAAAAAAGAAATTACACACTGGGTTGTATGTGTAGGTGTTGTACTATATGAAATGGAAGTGAATGTCTCCTGCTCGGTTGAGCTTTGTTGAGGCCGCAGTTATAAGAGGTAAGGACCAACCTAGTTGGCACCCAGTTATTAGATTAGGAGCAAACATGTTCTGGAAGGGAAAACTGATTGATCTGGGGTTATTAAGTGTAGTAAAGGTAATGATCTTCAGGTATATGTGGTCAGCAGAGCCACAAAGAGAATAATCTGTTCTTTGTACCATAGTACAGTTGAGTAATAATGGGTTTTAATTGCAGCAAAGGAGGTAATAGGTGAGTTCCTGGGTAGAACATGCCAACAGAAGGGGGATCAGATAGGGAAGTACTGGAATACATTATCTGTGTGGGTGGCAGACTTTCCCTCATTGAAGCCCTTTTTAAGAACAAGTTAGAGACATATTCATCAGGAATTAAATAGGTGTAATTGATCCTACTTTGAGGCAGGATGGCCTCTCGAGGTCACCTCTCCACCCTGATTTTCCATTTCAGCAGTCTGCCTTATAAACATGGCATGAAGGTCTGTTGCTCAATAGATGGTTAAAAGAGTGAATAGCAGCTGGTTTATTCCTCTGTTTTTGTGAGGTGTGTTTACATTCCAGGCCTAAGAGTGAAGAGGAAGGACAGTGAGTTCTAATCCCACCAGGCAGCCAGCAAAGGAGACCGGGCAGCCATCCATCGGACGCTGTTTAACTTTCACAGCCTTTCAGAGTCTAACATAAAGGACAAAGGTGGCTCCCAGATGGAAGACAACAGACTTGAAAAACGTGGAAGCTGACAGAGAGGGATGTACATTTAACATGAAAGTCCAAATTGTCAGAAGAAAAAAGCAAGGAAATTTCCAGCTAGGTGCAATGGAACAGCTCCTGAAGGATCTGTAAGTGCTTTTGGCCTCCATAGAAAATACTTGGGCAGAAACCCTCCAGAAGGTATGTTTGTTTTGAGCAGAATCTGGAGTTCCTGCACAGAGCTTTCTGAAGGCTGTGTTGCAGGATTAGGCCATGTTCCCTCTACTCAATGTCATGGGAGACTGAATGTTTTCACTGTTTTCTGGAGCCTGACACAGGCAGACAGACCACAAAGAAAAACACGGGAACAGATCCTATAAGCTGCTTCAAATAACACTTGCTCCAGAGCATCTGGTGAATGTTGAGGAATTCTAGTTTCACAAAAGATGCCAATAGGGGAAGAAATTATTTCACAGTTTACCTCAAGCTTCAGAAGGGGTTGCTGAACATGTTACCTGACACCCTTTTGACGGGCTGCTTTGCGGTCACTGCTGCTAACTAACAGGAAAACAAATGCCTGTCGTCTGAGCAGGGATTCACACTCCGCGCCACAAAGCCAAGAAAATTGCTGCTGGAGAATCCCCAGAGCTGCTCTGTGAGTGTGCACAGGCTGGCAGGATCTGCGAAAAAACATCAGGAATGCTCCTTGTGTGACAAGATGGATCTTTCAGAAGGAGAGCTCTGCTGGGAGTGTAAAGACTCGATATGTTGACTCAAAGGGATATTTTGAATACATTCCTAGGTATGAGCAGCTCACTTCAGAAAGAAACTATGGGATAGGCAAAAAACTAGGGAAACTAGGAGTAGGAGGCAAAGCAAAGTTAAGCTATATACAAAGATGGAGACTGAGCCAGAAATAAAAAATGGGAAAGTAAATCAGAATTTAAGAGTCTTGCATACATTCACTACGATAAGATTTTTTTTTCTGCAAGCATGGGCAATTCCATTAGCCAAAGAGAGACAAAGTCACTTTTGATACAAAATAGACAAGAATTTTATTACCATTGTATCAAATCCAGTGACTATAGCAAAATCAACCCCCTTTCTCTGCCAGCTACATGATTCACAAGGTGTTCACTACCAAGACTGACAGTCCGGCTGTTTGTGTGTGCTGAATGAGCTATTCTGGATGCGAAGAACTCACATATCTGGACAGAAATGTTCAGGAGGATGATGAAACCTGAAGTGGATCCAAGTACAGCATGATAGAAATAGGCTTTGGCTCTCGAGGTAGGAAAGAGGAATATCTGCTAATGGGAGCTGGTTACTGGATTAAACTACTGATCACTGGAGGATGGAAAATAGTCAAATGTCCTAAACCTGAAAGATCTGACCAACATAATACATTACCTGTTAGAAACTGAACATGAATTCCCCCCTCTACCTTCACCTGGTGTCAAGGATTAAAGAGCCTCTGATTGTCACTTGCCAATATTTCAGGGAGACTACAAGTCTAGTTCTTTATTTAGATCAACATTTATTTTCTTGTATTAAGATTCTGCTCCTTTAACAAGAGTTGCAAAAACTGACTTGTGAAAACATACTTGCCTAAGGAAATGGCAGAAAAGTCTCATGAGATCTTTGCAGGAGCAATGCATAATACTGATACTGTTGTCTGTCTGTTGGCAGCAACTTTTTATCAAATGGCTTTTGAGAGGTCTACCTGGAGAATGTAGTATTAACTCCATAGTCAGAATGAAAAAGCATGAAACATCAAGAATTATAACTGGTCTTTTAAGAAATTACAATCTGATTATATGTAAAGATATGATTTTTCCCTATTTCTTAAAATTGCCAATTCTCCTATTTTTCAAGTTACCAGCAAAAGCAACACAGCAGTGGATGTTCCAGTTTCTGATAATCATTCTTATTAAATATTTTATTATTTTCTTCAACTAGAATTAAAATACAGACTTCATTCCTCAGTTAATTCCAGGTTGGAATTAACTCTACCCTTTAGACCAAGGGAAAATATAAAGTCCTAAACCATTACAATACGTTTGTCTTCTACTTTTCTCCCTCCCTCCTTGCACTTCCTAATACATCCTAGTAAATACATCTAGTAAATGAAGCTTTTCCTGGGATGAGATGACTTTTACAGGGCCTGGCTCAATGGGGCACAGGACAGCACAGGTGGCTTCTTTGTGACAATGTTTCCTACTAAAGAAGCAGCAGCTACTGAATAAGAATAATCTTATAGGGATTAAGGACACTTTGGTCTTGATTTACCAAGGTGCTGGCTGTGCCACACATTTCCATTGAGGGGAATTTGTATTTTATGTTGAGGGGGGAGCCAACACTTCTAAGGCAAAAAGCTATGAACTTGTGTATAAGCAGATTTGCATTTTGAGTGCTTCTTTTTGTGTAGACAAAAAGATGGTGCTTTTGAGATAACACTGGAGCTGCAGAGAGGGCCTGCAAACATAAAACCCAGTAGTGAATGGAGCCTTGAAACATGAATCCAAACCCACAACCAGCATTCACAATCCTGCTGAGAGAGGCTTTTTATTTATTTTTCTGTGCCATTGAGAGCAACAATTCATTTACTCCTGATATATAAATTCATACACACACGACACCAAGTAATATCCTGATGATCCAAAATGTTCCCCAGGCCTCACGCCCTCCCCACTGGCAATCCCCCTCCCAGCCAGTTCTCTACCATTCTGCAGCGGTGCAACCCTGGGGCATGTAACTGAGAAACCTCTGCTGCAGACGAGGGAGAAAGCTTCATGAATCACCAAACAACACTTCTCAGGTGGGAAAAGCACATTCTTTGTTCCTCTACGTGGAATTAGAAAAATATGTGTAGAAGTAAAGCCCTGCAAGCCCCAGGAGAGCAATTGCGCTCTTTCTCTTTCTTGTTTTGGTTTTGTTGAACTTGTGAATTTTGGGGTGGTTTAATTAGAGGTCTTAAAATTCTTTAACACTGACATTCAAGTGCTTCATATTTTTCCCCCAAACCTGCTGGGTTTCCGTCCTCCTCCTCTTTTTCTTGTGTCACTTTTACTCTACAATAAAACAATTGAATAACACACCGGTACATAAATATTGGCAGATTTTTAGGTTTGCTGTTTTTTTCACTCAGCCTATTGGGCAAACAGCCTAGAAAGGCTAAGTTATTTGCCAGAGTTAGAATTTCTGGCAAACAGTGCAGATCCAGTACAAATCTCAAATCATATTTTAGGAATGCTGTGCTTCTACCGCACCTTTCCAACTCTTCTCTCTGTGCACTAATGACTATTATGGGGAAATGCGTTCCAGAAATGCGAAAATCAATGTGGTGGGAAATGTACCAAAACCACCTTTCCACTTATACAATCTCAGTTGTCCAAGAAACACAATTAATTAGTGTTATTGAGCTGTTTAGCTCCCCAATAAAAGCTTTTTGAGTGATTGTATGAAGAACCATTGGTACAGGAGACTTCATACTGAAGTAATTAATGGAAGTTGATTATATTCTGACAAGTTAAACACAGGTTTGTTTGATATTACACACACATGGAAAACACATGCGCTATTGAGCTCAGTACCTAGGAGTTTAGATTAATGGTGTTGATGAATTATGTGGAGATTATATACTTTGCAGACACATAATGGACCTGATTTTGAAAAGCAGGCTCTCATTTTGCTCCTGCAATTTTGAGGGTGTGAATAATTGCAGGTGATTTTCTAGCAGCTAGACATCTCGCTGCCTGGTGGAATTCCTTTGGGCAGAGGTCATGCCTGGTTTTGTGCAAGGCACAGAAGGCACTGGGACAGCACCTGCAGACAGTGAAGAACAAACCTACACTGGTGCTGCACGCTGGAACTGCAGTAACCAGAAAGGACAGCTGGTTTCATGCACAGCCGTGGCAGCTGAGTTGGAGCTTTCAAGAAATAATTTCTCTAAGTTTAGGGGCATGTGGTGAACTTGAGGCTCAACCCCCAGACAGGAAGGAGGAAGCTGTCACTAGGCTTTCTCTTGCTGCCAGGCAGAGGTTGGCAATAGACCTGACACTTAGCTCCGAGGCCAGCTGCTGAATCTGTCTCTGTGAGACATTACTCAGGTTCAGCCTAATATCTTAGCCTACCATGTAACATCTTTCTCTTGAGACTCTGTCGAAAGGCAACTGAATGTCATTGGGATGATGACAGAGGTAGCAATGAATGCTAATGTTTAAGGGTTGCAGGAGAGAGCCAGGAGGTAGAAGGCCAGGTTCAAATGAGTGGCTTAATTCAATCAGGGAATGGACTCAGATTTTGGCCTTAGTAAAACTAGTCTGCCATGTAGAGCAGCTGGCATAGAACAGTTAGCCCAGATCTGATCCCTTCCCGTGTTGTTTACCTGCAGGAACATATAGAGTTGCCACAGCCAGTCTTACAGGGCATTCACTGAGTGGTTGGAGCACCATCTGAGCATGCTCCGTCAGGATTTTCCTAGGAACATGTCCAGAAGGAGCTGGGACTACAGATACCCCAAACCCCAGCTATGAAGGTAGGTTAACTGCAAACTGTGGATAGCAGACTGCCTTTCACAGCACTCCTGGGACTGGCTTATGGGTACTTGAACCAGCCCAGAGCTGGATGAGCATCTCCTGCTGAGAGCAGATCCCGCTGAGCCCTGCAGATGTGATTCAGTTCAAGATGTAAAATCTGTGAGTAAAGATGCGGGTTTTCGTGTGAACCAGGCGGCTAAACTCCATTGATGTGATGGAGATCTCACCAAAATTGCCAGCAGAGCCCGCAGAGAGATTCTACTCCCTCTAAAGCAAAATTTCCTTGTCAAACTGCCTACACTCCCCTTTACCTCAGACAGCTGTGGACATCTACCTTCAGAAAACCCCACTTAGTTGTCAGTCACCAGTAAAACCCTGCCCCTAGAGATGCATAACAGGTAAAGCACAGCAGCACTGGACCATTTCCAACACCTCTGTTATCACAGCTGTTAGCTGGCTGCTCTGCTCAGACCTCTGCTGTCCCTTGGATGGGACATGCCCATCACACTGTGGTAGCAAATTGCCACCACTGCCCACCTCTATCCGACAAGCAGAAGTCCTCTGAGTGCTGCTGGGTGCAGAAGCAAGGGATAATATTAACACCCAGGGCAGGGCAGGAAGAAGCAGTCAGCCTTTCTCCTGGTACTAGCACACCTTCGTCAAAATTTTTGTGTGTTCAGAGCTACAAAGTGTTTTCAGTTCAGCCATTTCAGGTCACTCTGTCTGAGAAATAAGTTAAGAAGATGCATCATAATCCATATTTAGTGGTTGTACCCAGAGACTGTCTTTAGGTTATAGCTTGAGGCATGTTGCAGAGAGAGAGAAGGGGAAAGATGTGCAGACCTATTTTGGCTTTGATCTTAAAGGTGTGTGAGGGACAAATGCAAGGCACCGGCACAGAGGTGCAGTAAGTGGAAAGTTAAGGAGGGCAGCACAGCTCCTCTCATCGGTGCTCACAGTCTCCAAATCCAGCATTTGTCTTTGTCTGTGCATCATTAAATGTTGACCACTGCTGTGGTTTATAAACAAATATAGACCATGCATCGATCCCTACAAAAATGAATCACAAATGTGAACCCCAGAAGAGGCTATGGCCCCCAGCTACTTAAGTTCTGAGTCCATCTGAAATGGCTTATGTTGGCACGTACCCCAGGCAATGAGAAAATCTGCGTGGCTGGTACCCAAACACTGGTGGCTTTCTAGTTTTCAGTGGAGATTTCAGCATCCTCTCCAGCCTGCCTGATCCTGGGGAGTGCCAGAGTATGAACACAGAGGAGTAGGCAGGGCAGAGAGAGACAGAAAAGAGTGGAGAGGAGTCAGTGAGAGGTGACCACTGACAACGCCCAGAGATGTCAGAAGTTCTGGGGTATGGGATACCCTATGGATCCCTAAGGTCTTGCACCTGGGTCAAGGCAATCCCAAGCACAAATACAGGCTGAGCAGAGAATGGGGAGAGGACTTGGGGGTGCCAGCGAATGAGAGGCTGGACTGAGCTGTCAGTGGGTGTTTGCAGCCCAGAAAGTCGTTCGTGTCCTGGGCTGCATCAAAACAATCACAGCTAACAGGTCGAGGGAGGCGATTCTGCCGCTCTACACCACTCTTGTGAGACCCCACCTGGAGTGCCTTATCCAGCTCTGGGGCCCCTGATGTAAGACAGACCTGGACCTGTTGGAACGAGTCCAGAGGAGGTGATTAGAGGGATGGAACACCTCTCCTATGAGGAAAGGCTGAGAGATTTGGATTTGTTCGGCCTGGAGAAGAAAAGGCTCTGGGGAGACTTTATAGCAGCCTTCTAGTACCTAAAGGGGGTCCTACAAGAAGGGCATAGAGGGACTTTTTACAAGGTCATGTAGTGATAGGACAAGGGAGAATGTCCTTAAGCTGAAGGAGAATAGGTTTAGATTAGGTATTAAGAAGAAATTCTATACTGTGAGGGTAGTGAGGCACTGGAACAGGTTGCCCAGAGAAGCTGAGGATGCCCCATCCCTGGAAGTGTCCAAGGGCAAGCTGGATGGGGCATTGAGCAACCTGGTCTAGTAGGTGTTCCTGACCATGGCAGGAGGCTTCAAGCTAAATGAACTTTAAGGTCCCTTCCAACCCAAACCATTCTATGATTCTGTGAAACCCTGGACACTGTTGCTGTGATGCAAGAACTGAGCCACAAGAGAGCCATGGCCAAGGACAATCTGCTGTCTTTGTCCCTCCACATGGAAGTAGAAGACCTAACACAGCAGTGCTGGTGTGTGTTCTTTATACAGTTTATTTGACTGTGTAAATACCTGACCCTTTCCTAAGACTCTACTCCGTTGACTCACCTTCTGCAACCCTGTAAGAGGAACAGAATTAGGACTTAATTCTGCAATTATTTGCTGTCTCCAAGAAAGAGCAATCATTGCTGGGAAAGGGCCTTTGAGTCTCTCCCATGACAGTCTGCTGGAGGCAGTAGATAATCACAGAAGCAAACCCCAATTCTTGCTGTGCTGGAGGACAGGAAGCAGTCCTTTCCGAGCAAGAGGAAAGACCTGGCTTCAGCCACTGCTTCTTAATTAGCTGCTGCAGGTGGAGAGCTGTACAAGTTCTTCACATTGCTTTTATAACTATCACATCTTTATGTGGCTGAACTGGTTTTTTCCACTGTAACTTGGACATTTTGGAAAAGAAATATTTTGGGTCACATTATCAATTTTCCCCCCATGGAAAGCTTATGAAAATGAATCTATAAGCAAATTGATGTGAGGAAAAAGTTAGCAGAGATGTTTTCAAATGGGTAACTTTCAAAAGATTTGAGCTCATTCAGTTTGAATTACAAAGTCAGAGCTTTGATCCAGCGACTCTTTGGTTCTCTACCCCTCTTTCCCCCTCCATGCTACTTTGCATCACACTTGAACAGGTCTCCAGTGGGTACATTTTGCTAGTGATTGAATTTATCATTGGCAGAAGTACCTTGACAGACTGTTCTTGAGGTTGAAGGCACCATTTGCTGCCTACAGCAGGCACAAGAAGCCTCTGAGCTGCCTTTTGGATGGTGATATGCTAGTCCATCTCAGACAGGCAGAGGAGGATACTCCTTCTCCAAGACCTACACATTATTGTGACTTTTTGTTAATTGTCCCAAAACAGTTCTCAGCTAGGGCAGAAGTTTGTCTGCAGACAGCAAACTGACTGGGCTAGACTAAGGCCACCATGAAAACACCTGACTGTGCAGTAATCTTGTGCCCTTTTAATTAGTGATAAAGCAAATTAGTGACACTGAGGCTAAATGGCTGTAACCTACAATAACACAAACCTAACCCTGCTGTTTCTTTAAAGTGCGATGCCAGTTGCTCAGCCAGGCAAGCACTGAGATTATCCTCATGGGAGTCAAGGGGGCCTGTAGGAGCCACCACTACCTTGGGATAAATACAAGAGACAAAAGCCTTCAAGATGCTTTGTGTAATCACAAAAAGCAAAGTGGCCTCCATGCAGAGACATGCATTCTTGCAAAAATAATATAAAGAAATAACGTCTACTTACAAGTGTCTGGTATCTCACTAGTTATTAGTTTTGTGTGTTTATGGAAAAGAAGGCAGAGCAGCTGAGAGAAGCTAAGGACACAGCCTAAAGAGACATCAAGATTATGGCTTCAAGAACAGAGGCAGGGTGGGGGAAGAGAGAGATTTTGGCTAAACTGATTAAAAGACAATTGTAACCTGAAAAAAGCAGCTCCTAATTCCTCCCACACCTGGGGACACTGCACACTGCACATTCCTTGTAGTCAGAGTATCATAATAAAAGAAACCTGATTCTAATCATCACCTCCACCTCCTAAGCAACACAGCCTATAGCACTATGAATTTTGGTGAGCGACCTGGGGTGCGAAGCATTATTGTGCATATCAGGAGCAAGACTCAGGCTCCAGGAAGAGAAACTGAGAGGTATGTGCACAGGCTCAAGAGAGATAGGGCAATGGAGACGCCTTCAAAATCAGCCATGGCAGAAGCAAATCTGAAAGCCAAGTGGGAATCATGGGGCTCACAGGCTACATCTGGTCTGCACCTGCATCCTGCAGAGCCTGAGGGCAACCAAAGTCCTTGCTCTACCTCTGTCCCTCCATCTCACCCTCCATGGTGTTTCCACCTCCTCCTCTCCCCAGTGCTCCTCTCTCCCTCCACTCTTATGGCAGTGAGACAGAGATGTTGTGTGTCAGCATGTCATTGTTACCTGTGTTGCTGGCATGGTGCTGGGAAAGGACTGGGACAACCCTCAGCACGTTTGAACTCATTCAACTTCCCCCAGAAAAAAGGACTCCATTGACCTACAGCCAGCAGCATGAGGCATCGGTAATGGAGAATGCATCACATGGAAAAGGAAGAAGCATCCAGAAATCTCTCGATAACGGTGGAGAGATGACTTGTAGGTAAAGATGGAATTGCTTTTGGAGCAACAACTGCACAGTGTCTAGCCAGACTGGGAAGCCCCATAGTTGGAAGCAGAGACCTGTCTGCTCTGAATGAGGAGGATTTCCACAGAGCCAGGGAGACTCAAGGGTGCCTTGACAACCCAAAACCTGCTAATAGACATGAGCAGCAGTAAGGAATGACAGGTCTCAGAAAGTGTGTCGAGAAAGCAATGAAAGAGGTAGAGGTTGGAGCAGACCTCACTCAGCCACCTGGCTGCACAAGTGGGTTAGCCAAATGGCCTCAGTAAAACTATTTTCTACTCCATTTGTAACCCTCAAAGGCCAATCAGGAAGAAGAGAGATTGTCCAGTTCGAATAATGCAAAAGCTGATTTCTTTGAGAGAAAACTCCTTAACAGGCTTCTTGGCTCTGCTCAGTGTCTCACCCAAGTGAGTGGCTAGTAGGAGGAATGGGAGAAGTTTCCAGCAGGCAGCCTGCACAAGCCGGCTCTGTCTGTCCTACAGAGCAGCCCACGACAGACAACCAAGTGCTCCAAGTTTGCAGGAGCTGTTGAGATGTGGTGCACAGACAGCCGTCAGACAGAAAGAGCCAGATAAAAAATTAGCATCAAGGGCAAAGCTGAATCCTCTGGCCTGGCTGAGGACCAGACAAGACCTGTTCTTGGCATAATCTGGTGCAAGCAAGGACTCCCAGGATAAGTGGGCAGTGGAACAACTTATACACATTTAGCTAGACTTCGACTTGCAGGGCCAGATCAGCAAAAGGAAATCAGACACCCCAAGGACTTGGGGAATTTGCCCCATCATTTGAGTTTTTCTGTGCAGCAGCCAATCAGGAAAGGAAGCAGCTGCTAGCAAGATGGACATTAATTGCCAGGAACCCCACAAGCACAGATATGTCACATGGAAAAGGTGACTCTAGTCTGGTCTGTGGCATTTTGGAACAATTAGAAAAAGTGATAGATTTGGTTTGTAAAACAAGAGAAGTTGGCAATAATGCAAAAACTAAAGAAAGCAGTTAAGTGCTGGTACAGTGAAAAAGTTTGCTATAAAATGTCGACTTGTTATAATAGGAGTCTGGGCCAGAACAAAACATTACCAGAGCCTAGTAAAAAGCCTCTTTCCCAGTTGTAGAGTTGCGAGGACACCCCAGTATGTCTCTGAAGCCCAGAGGTACACAAATGAGGCCCCAGGTTTTTGTTCAGATCCTACAGCTGAACAACAGAAGGAGAATACTGGTTACAAATCATCTGCTGGTATCTGTGAAATGCATGGAAAAAGTGGACACTGCCTAAAGGATAACCATTAATAGACCAGACATGCTAAAAACAGTAAGGGGTAGACTGTCCAAAAGTGAACCAACTAATTGGTCTCAAATGGAGACAGTGGCAGGGAAACATGCATTTGCCCAACAGTTAGGAAATTTGGGTTTGCAAATTGGACATCTGGAATTTGAGCTATATTTCTGGGTAATCAGGATAGTGGATGAGCTAATAAATGGTTTCGATTTCATTATGTCTAATAGCTGAGTAAGTGCCAGGAAACAATGTCTTACAAACCTTGCTTGTGAAAATTCTTTCAAAATATGGGTCACAGGTGAGTAAAATGACATGTAGACAACTGGTTTGCAGAGAGCAGAGAATGGCACCATTATAAGTGACATACCATGGGAGCTTTTCAGACAAAGAAATAACTTCCCAGAGGCTGAAACTGGTTTTGAGACCTAGGATCTCAAAGGGATTTTACCTGCTCAGGTGTTGGTATATGGGAATCAGGAATCTGTTGCCCCTTGTGTGCTAGACATTTCTGATGAGGAGCAAATAAAAGAGGGAAAGAAGAATGAGGGCCAGAAAGCACAACAAAGTAAACAGATGTAGCAAATCTATAGATGAAAACTAGCAGGGAAAGAAGAGTGGAGACAAAGGCAGGGAGCTTGGTGTTTGGTGCTGGGGATGGTATACAAACCTCTGTTACTAAGGCTTCTGAAGTTGTCCTCCCCCTCACTGCCAAAGCAGCATGGAACTAAAGTATAGAGAGGTGGCCACAGAGCCACTTCTTAACTGAAGCCAAGTACAAGAGATATTCTGGGCAACTGGGAATTTCAGGAAGGTGAGACTGAGTTCTCACATCACCTTGGGCATCACTGATCATTCAGAGGAAGAAGGGCAGCCCCACATCCTGTTAAAGGCTGCAAGAACCTCTGCAGCCTAGTTTTCCTCTCTGGATCTGATAAACAGCTGTGGACCTCAGTAGAAAGCTCTGTTTCACAGTGGCAGAATGAAGCCCTCAGTGGCTACTAAATGAGGCTTCTTCACTGCTGTCATGGGGCAAGGGGTTATGCCTTGAGCACAGCCCTGCAGAGACACAGTCAAACTGCTTTTAAGCATCTCAATATGGCACTGGTGCATTGGTCTTGTGGTGATGTGCCCTGAGGGAACTGTGTGTCCCCCCCCCCCCCGACTCCTTGGTGGGGCAGTTCTGCTACACACATCAAAAGCCATGATCTCTACCTGGTGGCTTTACAGATGGCCTGAGACCAGTCTAAGTCTATCAGTCTGCAATAAAACTCCCAGGAAAGGGAGTATTTCCTAATGAAGAAGCAGTTTGTTTGGGGCAATTGGTAGTGAAGGAGGAGTTTCTGCTGGCACAGTGACAGTGGAGCTGTCCTGAAACAGCTGCTCCTCCAAGATGTCCAGGATCAGGAAGGACTTTGGTTCCTAACAAGAAGTTTACTTTTAAGCTTGCAGATACTGCACAACATCAGATAGCTTTGGTGACATTGAGGCAGAAAACCATTGCAATTCTCACCAGAACATAATTTAGCATTTGTGGAGTTACAAAGGCCCTTATGACCATTCACAGTTTGCTTTTCTGGATTTTAAAATGCTTTCCACAGAGGAAAGAGATGTTAAGAGATACTGAACTTCTAGTTTAGAGACAGTATTGCTACAGCAACGTAAGGGATCTGAAAGTTTCCTTATTGCAAAAAAAGTTTTAGGCCTCTGAGATGATTTATTGTATTATGGAAGCACTCGGTGGGGTAAAAGTTTTATTTGTATATTTTCAAGTCTGCTTGGATGGGAATAAAATAACTGTGGAAGAGCAAAATGAAAATACTCTGAAAAGAGGGAATTTCATAATTATGTAATAATTCAGTGTTTAATTAAAATATGATTGTGGTAGATGCCATTTTTCTGTATGTGTAGGAATTACACTTTAGGCTACCACCATTTTAGCAGACATTCTCATGATGGTGAGAATGATGCCAAGGTGCTTTTAATGAATTCAATATAGCTAATATAACTGCTGCCTTTTAACCGGAAGGAACTGTGTTTTTGTAGAACTTAACTTCAACAGCCTCAATACGAACCATGAACAACACTACACATGTGTCTATGGAAAGATGTGTCTCTCTTGGTCTTATTTTGTAAAACTTGAGTGTCTGAAGTAGGGACAGCATATAGCAGAAGAACAAGAAATTCAGTATCTTGACTCAAAAAGCTTGGTGGAAAGCTCAAAAAAAGACAAATTCTTCGACCAAATGTCCTGCAAAAAGGACAAGGAACTATGAGCAGAATGATGACACCTTACTGTTTAATTCTTCCTGTGTTGAGGAGAAAAAACTTTGGATGATCACTATGAATAAAGGGGCTGTAGCCTAAATCCCATATTATTTAGTGAGCAATTTCTCTTCCTAACAAATCATACCTGCAGGACTGTGAGTTGCAACCACTCAGATTTAAAATTAATAGTCCTATTTTTTTCTTAAAACTTTTGAGAGTATCATTAACATACATGAACTTTGCATGTAAGTATTCAGCAGACTTATGTATAACATTGTCTTTAAAAGGTGCTCTTCACCTATATAACTCAATGTCAAATGCCCTCAAACCAATTAATTTCTGTTATACAAGGAACTGGTTGCTGACAGAACTACCACTCTTTTTTTTTTTTTTTCCCATCAAAAAGAACTGCCAAACCCTGTTTTTCTGTAGCACTAACAGACACAAGGCAGGAACCTGTCCTTGTCCAAAAGAGTTGATGCACATCTGTGTGCTAGCAGTAACTGTGTTATCTAGAAATTCTTTCAAGCCACTGAAATTCTTTCAATAAGCTCTTTTATTTCCAGCTTCACCTCTCTTCCCCTGTAACAAAACACCACGTCAGATTTGCTTTTAAAAAATCAAATACAAACTTACATATTACCTTTGTGCCTCTGAGAACTATTGTGTGCTGTAAGATGTGGCAAGCTCATGCTAAAACAAAAGGATACTCTCTCCATGGCATATTCAGTATTCTCCCCTACTGAGTAACTGTATCACCTGCCCTCTACAGATTCTTTATGCTTCAACAGAGATGACATTTCTGGCCAGAGCAGCTTCAATATAGAGTCTTAGCTTCCATGGATGTGTAATCATTTACACCTGTGCAAAGTAGATGTAAACTCATTTTGCACTTACTCTACACAGGTGCAAATGACTGCACAAGGTGAGAAGGAGTGGAGAATAAAGCCCATAATGACTGCAAAGTGCTTAAGCAGGATATGATGGAGACCAGCAGAGGTACATGGGATACAGTGAGATCAGTAGGCAACAGCAGTTTTGGGAGTCTATTCTCCCTCATGGTGCCAGCAGTGTCTGTTATTTGCAGTGGAAGTCGTGTGTGTGCCCAGCAGATAATAAATTAGCTGCTGTGTGAATACCACAGGCTTGCCTGCTCCAGCTCCCTCTGGCACTGCTGTTAGGCTCTGGCTGCAGCAGGAAACCTGTGCTGCCACCCGGGTTGGAAGATACCGGGTGGCTGTCTGGTTGTGTGATCAGTTTACATGGAGAATCAGGCTAAGCCTAGGGACTTTGGCTTGGTTTAGGGCATGTTTCTTGTTGTGAGTTAAACAGCTTATCCAAAAACCTTTTTCAATCACTGCTGAAATAGTGCTCGCAGCCCTTTTTGTTATATTGCCTCCTAAAGCTGCCTGAAAGCTGGGGAGTGCAAGAGTTTTCAAAGGAAATTTTACTTTTTATGAACTGTTGGATAGGACAGAGTAGACAGATCTAAAATTAATCTGCTGCCCAGTGTCAGAGCTCTCTGACCATAAGGCTAAAGACAGTAATTATCACACTGGGCTATTTGGGAGATGTTGGAGGAGAAGGGAGAGAAATTTTTTTGTGCTGCCTGTTTTAGCCTGAAGATTAGGGTTTATATATCAACTTTGCTTGGTAGTCTGAAAAAGACTTTCTGAAATGTGTTCCTCTTAACCTTACACCTGCCAGCTTTCTTCACTCTTCTTTCCCTAGCCTACTAATAGTGATGGTAAATGCATCCAGAGAAATACGGTTGCTATAAAGTACCAAAGTTTCTGTGTAGCATGACATTAAATTACTGAGTCTGAAATAAAGTATGTGTGTCATTTTTCCAATGGACTTTTAAAGTGTGCCTCTGGATATATGTGAAAATATAAAATACTGCTCACAAAAAATTAAAGCAGAAAGCATACGCTCGTGAAGGAAAACTACTTCATTTGTTTCAGGTATCTTTTCAAGGCAAAGCAGTCACACCCTGTGCATGGCAGGCTGGAAATCTACGTGTCCCCACTGATTTTGCTATGTTTGCAGTACCTGGTGTGAGAGAGGGCTGGCCATCCGTGCAGAAGTGTTTTCTCATGGCTACAAAGTTCTGCAGAGCTGGCACTGCCGTCAAGCCCAACATTCACTCACATCCCATGACAGTCAGGCTAAATGGTTCACAAGCAAGATGATGACAGCTAGGACAAGGGATCATTTTTAGTTCTAAAACAAGCAATTTTGAGCACGTGATTGTGGCAAATAATCCAAACAGTTTCTTATTTAATGAAAGCACTTACCAATGACAGCATCAAAGATGTGGTGTCAAGGGAGGGTGGGTAAAGGGAGGGTGCTGACCCATGACAGGCCCCTATGGGCTGGGAAAACCAGACTCTAGAAGGAGAAGGCTGTCTCAATACTTACATTAACAATAGAGTGAAAGAAGTCTTTATTTTCAGGAACAGGTTTGAGAAAAGGACTTTTACCCTCTATTCCTGTTTTTCTAATAAGTTATGGAAGGTTTATTTACCCCACATCAGGTACCCCCAGTGACTTCCTTTGTAATGAACTTCCGGGTGTCTTTTCAGCATGAGCTAAAATTAACAGAAAGAATATGTTCTCTTTAGGTAGAGCGGGAGCATAAGGGCTGTTCTGGGACCTCCTTCCCTCAAGTGACAGCAGTGCCAAGCAGTGCTGCCTGAGCTGGTTTTCCAATGAGGTAGCACACATGGATCCAAAAGCAAGCCCTGACCCTGCCCTGGTACTGGGGTCCCAGAGCCTGCCAGCAGCACCCCACCACGTTACCTCACCCACGGGAGTTGCACATGCTGCAGCCAAAGTCACAGATAGGCCGCAGCTCTGGGAGGATGGAGGGGAGCAGACTCAGCTCCTCATGGCTGTATCACTGTGCTATGGGATGTGGCTGGAACCTGTGGTACAGTGCAAGGCCACCACTCAAGGGTAAAAGCAGCTGCTCAGAAAGGAGCTGCAAGGGCCTGAGGTTCTTTCAGCCACTCTACTCACTTCATCTTTTCCTGCAGTCCCAGAAGAAGCACATTAAAAGTTGCTAAAAACATGTGGTTCTCTGTAGTATGGGAACAACTCTGAAGCTTCTGTACCTGTTGTGTTGAAATTCCTGGAGGCAGCTGACATAGGACGTGGGCTACTTCACCATACTCGTTGCACTTGTTGTAGGATCCTTCCATCACGTTCTTAGCAGCAGTTGGCTTCTGGTACCTACTGCAGTGTCCTACTAGTCATGGTCCATGGTGTGCACAGTTTTCAGCTTCTGTGAAGGACAGTGAAATACCATGACTAGAACCTTGTAGATTTATTTATTTATCTCATAGGTCTACTCAAATGCCATAAATTGTAAAGGTAGGCTGACACCAGCATCATCTTCTACTGCTGATGCTATGAAACTATTTTCTTCTTCTACCCAGCTGCCATGCAATCCATTAATATTTGCTGAAGATGTATTTAAGGTATTAAAATATCCTTCCTTTTAAGTGTTTGGTTATTTTTTCACTGAAACACTTATCTAAATCTGTGGTGAATTTTTTTATTACCTTATGATTTTAAAGTCTAAAGCCAAAGAAGATTTAAATAGCTAAGTCTAAAACAGATTATCTTGAAAATGCTTCCTTATTAAGAGGAGACCCCATAATGCCTGTCTCCTCTTCAGTTCCCACTCGTTTTTTTTGGTACTCCAAGGAACATGTGTTTGGAACCAACTTAGGCCAGTCCTATCTTATACGTAAAACCACTTGGGATCCTGGATTTGAGTTTTTTCTTTTTCAAGGTCCCCAGAGGATTGAGTTTGCTCACAAAGCATATATGCATCCTAGATAATGCTTTAGTACAAAATCATGGAAATTCCTTTCCTTAAAATGTGTCCTGTGATATGACCCTTAATACTCCTACCTAGTCCAGTGGTTAGAGCATTTTGCTCTAACTAGAGAAGCAGACTTCAATGCTCTCACATTCTCTTCTGTGAGTATACAGGCCACCAAGAGTGCTGTGTGGTCACCTTGCTGGGAGGGTTGCTCTGTTCATTTTGCTGAAATGGAACATTTCTTGTGAAAGGGAGGTATGGATGGAGGTCTGTGAAGGAGAGATGCAGGAAGGTAGGAGGGAATTGGAGCAGAAGACGGCGAGCAGCTCTGGGAGAAGAAGGGTCAGGTCCTGTCCCTGGAAGTTCTTTGTAAGGGAAGGGTGGGAGCCCATGTGCCCTTCTCCCAGCAAAGTGTCCCACCCAGTGCTGGTAGCCTGCATCGTCCCTATGGGACAGCAAATGCCTCAGAGAAGATGCTCCAGACTCAGAGCCCCATGCTCTTTCTCATGCCTGGACTGTCTGACAGCCTCTTCAGAGCTCCCCACACCACTGGCAAGCTGCTCACTGCAACTGCCTTCTGCAATGCAACATTGTTATCTACTTTAGCATTCATGCATTTGTGTACATTCCTCAGATTTTAACTATGGAAGTAGAACAAATTGAGCATGTCAACCTTTCTTCCCTCCTTTCTGTCATCCAGTTTGCTTTTACAGGTTTTCTTTCCCCATTCCTGAAGGTTGCTATAGCGTATTAACAGATCTGTCTTCAAGTGTTTCCATTCAGAATTTTTTCCCCGGTTACAGACTATAGGGGAAACCTCCAGTATGCCCATAAAGCACATTAAAGTGGAGAGTATTGCTTCTGTGACCAGCTCCTCTGTAAGAACAGATCTACTTAGTTTGGCATCATCAGCTTGCTGCACCCAGCGCACACAGGCTACCACATACCTTTGTTGTCTACATCTGCAAAAATCAAGGGGTGCCTGTCTAAAACTTTGTATTGCTCTGTTGTGCCTCCTGCCTTCCTTCACTCTGCTGTGAGAGTCACTCAGCATGAACAAATGGCCTTTTCTTTCTTGATGGGTTCCTTGTTTCTATGTGCCAATGCCACGTTTTCAGATTACAACTTCTGAAAAGCTTTCATAAACCTGAAGCTGAGCAGATCAAATGAAGACCCTTAAGCTCTAACATGCCTATCAGCCCAAAGAGCACCTCTTTTTTCACCAGTCTCCCAGTTGTCTTAAAATATGTTTTTACAAACGAGTGCATACTCATGTGTGGGTGCAAAGGCAAGAATGCAGCCTGAGACAAACCAGCTCCCCCGGTCCTCAGCTTGGCTGCCTCATCATTTGGTTGCAATTGTACTGCCTGGTTCTGATCCTGTTTGGCTCAGACAGGTCTGAAAATGTTGTCCTTTATGTTTTTTTAATCAAATTCACTGCTAAAGTCCAGCAATCACTGACATCCAGTGGCAGCCGAGGATAATTACAAACGTTTGTTTTCTGAGAGGCTTGTTTGCCACCTGGGGAAAACCCAGTAACAGTGAAGGTTTACTTTGGAGCTCTACAAAAGGAGGACGAGTCAATTGAAATACAATATTGCTTTTGTTAGGTGGGAGAGGGCAGGTACCTGAGAACCAGTTTCGAAAAGCATCTGTGTGTTCCCTTCACAAAGGGGCTCCAAGTCCAGCTGTGCTGCTGTACAGTTTGGGAGTAGCCTCAAATGGCAAATCGAGTTCTGCCTTTCAGAAACTGCAGCGAGACCTGACCTGAAGTTTCCTGCCCCAAGCAGTTTTGAGTGGACTAAAATTAAGACTTGAACAACAGTGACCCCACTATATTGGTCTAATAAAAACACTGTGACGCAGGGTGAGCCCTTCAGTCTCTCCTCAGTAAGGCTCAAACATCAATTAAATCCTCTGGTGGGGCATCCTGCCTGAATAAAACAACATCAGAGTTACAATTCTTGCTTAATTCCATTCAGCACAGATAAGTAACAATTTCCTTATGCTTGCAGGGGGGTGGGAGGGCATCATGTACCTCTTTTATCATGGTACAAATACTACTTGTGCATATATACTCTTATCTTCCTTTTTGTATAAAACTGTATAGGCTATGGGTGGCACAGCCTGTCCTAATTACTACAGGAAATGTCAATTCATCAGTGAAAGCATAACTATGAAACTGAACTCCTTTACAGGACCTCTTTGATGTGTTTTTTTTCTCTTTTTTTTTTTTTTTTTGGGGGGGGGGGTGAGCAGGGGAATAAAACCAAAAGAATATAGTCATCTTACTTTTATTGTTATTTCTATAATTCTTTCAAGTGTATTGGAGCAGAGGTGAATTTTGACAAGCATAAAATACTTCCAGTGCAGCAAACTTTAATGGTTGCTGACACTACCATAATTTAAACTTGGGCCTTTGTAAACAGTTTGCACAGGGTGCCTTGTAAGCAATCTGAGCTCACTGCAAGGGCTCCAGCACTTTCTGAATACACGTCTTCATCTGTCTCTTCCCCTTCGGCCTCCAGTCCTTTCTTTACTGTTTCCATTCTTTCTGATACCCCTTGCAGATAGAATATTTTTACAACTTTTTTGGCAGCCACCACAGGCCCCTTCTCATTGCCATGTATTACAGTAGTGTCTCGTGGAGCTTTGGCCGTAAACAACACCCCATCACAGGGCATTAGCTTTAAAACAGATGCTCTCTGCTGCAAGGGGTTCAAAGGTGAAGAATGTACTCAAAAAAAGAGCTACATTAACTCTGGCTAAGTTCTGGGTGGGATTTGAGTCCACTTTCACTTGTGTGTCCTGCTCTAGGTGAGATGCTGCCCTTTGGAGCAGTAGAGAAAGCTGGGAGGGGAGAAGCAGCAGCACATCTTAAAAGTGACAGGTTTAAATGTAATGAAAAAGGGGAATTTCACTTCCTTCAGTTTCATAGATTCTTTTTTGTGCCCTCTGCCCATGTGGGGAGGGAAAGTTTTCTCTCTTGCATTGTATGGAGGGCCAAACTGAAGAGCCATGGCTGAAAAAGTGGGAGAAAGGAGTGACGACACCTTTCTTGCAATGCACAAGACCACCTTTCCTGGACCATCTTGGATGGCAGTGCTGGGAAGTGAGCAGGGGCTCTCATCTTCCCCTGCTGTGTCTCACCAACAGTGAGAGCTATTTCATGCTCATGGAGAGCATTAACAGAAAACTACAATGATCCAGGACATGCTCAAGAAGCTGAAGGAGCTGAGCTTGCTCCAAGGCTGATACAAGTCTCCACACAGCGTCACTAATGAAGTATTGCTCTGCCCGTAACTGGGGAGAAAGCCAGAATTTCTTTCCTGATACTGAAATAAAGCAGTCCCCTTTCAGACCAGTCAGGAAAGTAATTGTTCATTCCTCAGGTCGAGCCACACATATGCAATCTCTTTGTTAACTAGCTTTCTGAATTTTTGCTCCTTGGCTCTTCCAGTCACAGCCTGTGTGATTGCCAGCCTCGAGCGCCGGCCAGGAAACCCCACTCCCAGCCCAGAAGGGGCTTACAGCACAGACAGAGCTATAAATGGTCCACTGGTTACAGCCCCTGGAGAAGCAGGGGGGAAAAGTCCATGCTTCCCAAATACAGCTTCTAAAATTCAATACAGGTCCTCTGGTTATAAAGCACACAGAAAACTTAATTCTAAGAGAAGACTAGTGAGTGGAAAAGGAAGGGAAGCCTTGGTGGTTGCTGCTGGCAAAGGCAGAGGTGAGATGGACAAGCTGAACACCTTTTCTTACAAAATAACTATCAGCCTCAACGTCATCATGCTTTAGGTATACATGCCCAGGCAGAAAGCCCAGCAGTGAGAAAGAACAGGGTAACTAGTTCAGATATAAGGGAATTAAATTTGTGGCAAGTTAAAACCGAAGCCAGATCTCTTTGCGGTATTGAAATAACTTTGCTACTGCCTTGAACACCAGCCTTCAGAGTGGAGGGGTTGGAATGTGCTGTGGGGGAGACTGGGTGACAGATGTCTTACAGATAACTGTCCCTATTCTGCATGGTCAGACCTGGAGAGTGGCAGTCTGTTTCTAGGCTCTTGAAGTGTTGTTTAGGTAACCAAAAATCTGATTCCCATCTAGCTTACAGCTTGCAAAATCACCATATATCTGTGTAGTTTAGATATAAAACACCACCACGCCGGCAAAATAAAATTTTATACAGGCATAAGGGCTTCATGGACTTAGACTGAGAAGAAATGAAGGGTAAGAAGTCCTTCTCCCATATCATTATCAGTGTGTTGAGAGTCCTGGACTGGAAGCAGGCAAACAGCATTGCTCAATTCATTTCCATCAGACATTGAATGTGCTTCCACATTCCTGGACAGCACATGACAGGAGGTATTGGCTCATAAGGAGCTAGTTTGCAATTTAACCATGACTGGCTGAAGGACTTGGAAATAAGAAGTGTTTTTCCGCATGGGCCCTATTGAAACGTGAGCCTGAAAGCTTGTCCAGCCAACAGCTGGGATTCACACCTTTCTTTCTGTACCTTTATTTCTTGGTCCTGCCAAGGGTAGGTATTATCTGCCTGTTTGATAGCTTTAAGACTGTAGAAAGCCTTGGCTGAGAAGAGGGGATCTGTCTGAAAGCACATGATAGTATCAGGGTTAAGAAACAGGCAAACTTTGTTGCTGGTGCTGTACTCTGCAAGAGTGATCTCGCTATTGTGTGCTGAGCATCCCGGGCCAGTGGTTTAGGTACCAGGCTGATAAACATCACATAAGGGACTGGCAGAAGCAGCCAGAGATAACTTTTCTTCTTCCTAACATAATGTGTGACTGGTTCTTGTCTTCTATGACCACAAAAAGTCCTGTTCAGGTTCCCAGCATCTACTACTTCACAGAGATCTAAAAATGTCTTTCTCAGAATGAGAAAATAGTTATTATACATTTTATAGGGAAACAGAAAAAATGAGCCTGCAAGATGTCTGATGCATAACACCAGTATTGAGGCTGTTTTACCTGCTTTGAGGAAGACATATCTAAGTCCCTGTTCTTTGTCAAATAAAGGGTTCTGAAATCTGCCTCCTTCTACTGAGCAAGAGAATGGTTGCTTGCTGGCTAGTGACTCTTGTGAACAGATACACAGACAGACACTCATCTTGCAGCTTAGCACTTGGGTTTTCACCTTTACTCTGGTTAATCCTTACACAAAGCAGAACAGCTTTAATTGCAGATGATGAGCATGGGAGTGAGCGAATCCCAGCATTTCTGGCAGCCAAGTACTTGTTTGGGATTTACCACACAGACAAGCAATCTGAACTTTCCTCCTCCATATGTTCAACAACTATTATGCCCTGCTGGGCTCTTCTGAAATACAGCTGCCTGCCTCTGACAAGAAATTTCCTTGTGGCTCTGGGAAGATATCCCATGTGGTGAGTATTTTACTCTTGCTTTGTCCCAGTGCTGCTACTCTGGGCGAGTGCTTTTAGCACTTGGGACTTGGTAGCAGAGAACATTCCATTCCTGCTGTCCTCATCAGGACTGCAAAACCGGGATGATAATTAAAAAAAGAATTGCTTTGGCTCGGACCTGGAGTTTCAATATTTCTTGAATTTTCAGCAAACCAAGAACCCTACACTGATTGAATGGGTCATCCAAGTTCCCTATGTGTTTCTTAAGAGAGAACCATTGATTTGCCCACAGATCCACGCACCTTTCACAGTATATGGGATGGTATCTCTCCTGCATCAGCCTCCAGAGCAGAAGCCAGGGGATTTGTATGGGGAGGGGAGGGGGATTTTACATCCCCATGTCTAACTCAGAACAGGGTTTCCAACCAAAGCAGGTCTGTGTGCAGCACACCCTAGCCATGTGCTGTAGGATCAGGGCAGGTAGAACACTTCCAGATTCCCCCCTCTGCTTGTATTTGACATATACCATTACATATCTGTGGAAGGAGGAAGAAGTTGAGTTTGCCATTCCCACGCTCTTGGGTTGTTGTTTGGTGGGACAAACCAGCAAACACAAACTAGCTGGCATGCCTCTCATGTTCTCAGTTCCCTCTGAATGAAATTTTCCTTGGAAAGGTTAAAAATTATCTTACCACTTCATATTGCTAGTGCTTTGGGGTTGATAAAGACTGCTGTGCTGTTTTTTCTCTCTGTTTTTTTCTTCTTTTTTGTCAAATAAATGAGGTATGTGGGAGGAATCCTCCAGCCTACTACTTATGACTGTACACACAAGGCTGGGGTAAGTTTTGGAGGACAAGCAGTGGGAAAGACCATCTCTACTGACACACATTAATGGAAAAGTGGATACATGTGGCAGAAGGCAAGCTTTCTGTTTTGTTATTTTCCTTCTGACTCTACTCAGTGCAACTATACTCAGTGGCTTATACTAAGCTGTGCCTGGAGGGAGGGAAAGAAATCAAA
This sequence comes from Pipra filicauda, assembly GCF_003945595.2. Lineage (NCBI taxonomy): Eukaryota > Metazoa > Chordata > Aves > Passeriformes > Pipridae > Pipra > Pipra filicauda. Next base: position 4,565,225 of record NW_024104310.1, read on the forward strand.
AGGATCCTTCATCTCCTTTGGGTTGGGGATTCTGTGGGCTTGAGCTCTGTGGGATGACTGGGGCAGCATTCAAAAGGTCTTGGTGGCTTTGCATGATCAACTTCCTCAGCATACTAGCTTGCGTCCACTGGCTAGTCTTTATGAAGCATTTAATTCTGTAGTTTTAGAGCTGTTGAAAAAGCAAAGGGAAGATTTATAACAACATTTGCTAACTCTAGGCCAACTGGTTTGGCACAGGAAAGAACTATGTTTTTCAGAACAGCTTTTCAACATTCCACTGTTAGCTAAAACGCATGAAAATTACAGTTTTTAAATGACCAGATGTTTTTGCCGAGAAAGAAATAGATGGCCTGAAAGGGGAAGATGAGGCCTGAACTCAGGCTTCTATGCTACAACTGTCAACTTTTCAGCTAATGGATGACCTACTACCATCTAAAACTACTAAATTTGTGTGATTAATGCTGTTAAATTGCAGACACAGTATATTTATAATTTTCTCTGTCAGCTTGATACCATTTGTGCAGCATCACTATAAAAGGTGAAGGAGAGAAAAGGCAATTAATCTGATGTCCTTGTACAGAACAATATGGCATAGCTCTCCTCAGAGCAGAAGCTTTCAAGTGAATTAAACTAATGGTTTCATCTGTTTCATTTCCAGCTCGATTTTTTTTTTTAAATTGAGAGCAGGAGATCCTTTCCATGTCATCTGTTTCTCTAGGCAGAAACTGAGACTAGAAATGTTCTTGCTTTCAGCTTCAAATTGCTCACTACAGCATGACCATCCAGTATTTTATTCTTGTGACTTATCAAGAGCATGGGGATCTTATTTTGGCCACCCATAATAGTCTAATTGGACTGGCCTGTGTTAAAAATCTGTGTTGGATTGATGGGATTCTTCAAATGCTTTTCTTATTGCTCTGTTGAGCAGTTACCAGCCAAACAAGATTAAGAACAAAGAGACGGACTCTGGAGAGAGATGTGATGGTGTTGGCTTGCGATCCTCCTCCTCTACTTTATAGGCATTGCTTAAGATGCCCAAAAGAAATCCCATAATAGAACAGTTCTTTTTGCCTCTTCTCCTTCAAAGCAGACATTTGTTAAGAGGGGAATTAAATAAAGCTGAAGAAGATGGAGGAATTATTGAAACTACAGTTACTGCTGTGCAATGTCATTCTCCCTTAAAATGGAGCCAGTTCATTTGCAAGGCCCAGCTGGCTGACTCCATGCCCAATTACCACTTTCTTCTGTTGCTACCACTGCACTACAGGTGAGAGTAAGAGCACCCTGGAACTCCCTTACCAACCCCTGAGAGGTCCTGATCCCACAAGGTGTAGTTCAGCCCATGGCAGGAGAAGCCAGGGGCAGTCAGTACCATAGGGATCAAGCCCAGAAAGCCCCCGATTCTGCTCCTAAAAAAGTATTGTCAGCTGGCTCTGCTCCTCTTCTAAGAGAGTTGACAAAAAACTGTTTAAAAATCTGTTTAAAATTACGTATTCTCTGCTTGAGGGTTTGCTAAGCTTATTATAGAAGTGGAATGAAATTCCACAGCACATTTAACATTTTTCTTGTTCTTATTTTCTGAGCTTTTCCAACCTAATAGAGAATGACTGATCCCACTGGTGATCTGAGAGGGACACAGTGGAGGAATCACAGCAGGCTGAGCACCATAGCAATACTGTGACTACCAGTTTGGCTACTTCATTGTGCAGGCTGATCCAAGGACGGATTAAGAGGATTTTGTTTTCCATTTTTTAAGTTGAATGGGCTGGGATGAAAGCCTTTTACTGCATTTCTGAACAAGTCAGGATATTCAGAAAAGCAGTAACAATGGACTGCACCAGACTTGGACTTTGAGTCATATAAAATCATTTACCATGAGAGACTGACTGTATGAAACCACCCAGCTTCCCTGTCTTTGATCCTTTAGTGGTCGCTGATGACCTCCCATCTTTCTCTGTTCCTTAGAGCCTTCTGCAAGGAGCCACCCAGCCACTGTCTGGCAAGTAATGAGAAAAACGCAGCCCTGGAATGTCTGATTGCCAGGATGTATTAAAGTCTGAGGGATGTGTGGTGGTTCAGATCAAATACAAATCAACCATAAGCCATGGATTAAAATTAAGGTGACCTTCACCTTCTGACAGGTTTGAAAACGATTGTCTTCCATTTTTTCCTTCCCACCCCACCCCACACACCCCCACCCTCAATTCCTAATTAAGGACAGAAGAAAAGGGAACAACTAATTGTTGTCCCCAGTTTGGATTTCCACACTAAGAAACGTAAGTTCAGGGATATGTTGTCCAAATGTTTTGCTAAACTGACCCACAGCCAGGAATTTTCAACACTGCACTCGTTGCTAATCTATATGCATCAAATCAAGCACATTTTTCTCTTTTAGCACCTACCACTTGTGCCTGAGGACCTTTCTGGTCTTGACAAAAGCTTCTGCTGAAAAGGCATTGTTTGCTTTTTCCACTAGCAAAGGGAGTGCAGGTGAGGAGGGAGTAAGCCTCATGTTTAATGACCGGTACCTCGTTGTGGATTGCTGATTTTTCGTCCTTGCCAGCACAGCCAGCTGCAGACTTTGTTGACATTTTTGCAAAACCGAGGCCTCAGTACCTCAAATATATTAGCTTTTGTGACCCTTTGAAGACTACTGCTATTTAGATAACTTCACCCATATACCTGCTGCTTGATATGTACTTGTTGTATGCAATTAAGAGCTTTGCAGTTACATCACTTAAACTGGGCACACAATAACAAAGACTGTTACCAAGGATGTACAAATGGCTAAGCAGGTGCTCAATTCAGCAGATCACAAAGGAAAAATGAGCCCCGTGATTTGGAGCAAGCAAAACAGTGCCAAATTTGTGATTAAACATCTACTGCAACTCCTGGGTAGATGGGGAAGAGAAGGTTCATCATCTGGCTCCCAGAAGGGAGGAGAAGATAGGTTTGCCTTCTTTTCCTCCCTTCCCCTGTCTGTAGCCTAGCAATCATCTCAACTTCAAATCTTGACTGTCTGATTTGGAGGGCTCCGGAGGCTTACCTGGAATTTTAGCTTCTCTCACAAGAATACCAGACATCTATACCAAGCAATTATTTTATACAGCTTCCCTTTAGGTCATCTTGCAGCAGGAGGCCCACCCTGGGAATCACTCCAGTCCTAGCACATGGGGACTCTCAACAGGCCAACACACTGAAGCACTATTTCTGGTTTAGGCACTAGCAGCAACAACCTGGGCCAATAAATCTTCAGTCCTTCACAGATGCAAAATAGTCCAGAAAAACCTGAATAAAATCTTATCTTAAAGTAGGTCACCACTAGGTTGATTATCAGATATATTAAAGTCAATTTTTGTGCTTAATTGTACTCATCAGAAATCTACCAGATTAAAAAAATAATGGAAAGTTCTGTTTTAATATGTAGGTGGAAAAGGTGTCAGAAAGACAACTGATACTGCCAGCAATCACATGTAATAGTTTGGAAGCACATTACACCTCTAAATGAAGCATGTCTGTTAGTATTCACACATGTAACAGCCTCTGAGTTTATATTTAAAGATCATAAATAATTACGTAGCCAAAGTAATAAAGTATATGCAAGCTACTAACCTAGAGACAGCATGACTATACCAGTCCAAACTGTCAGGTATAGTTTACAACTTTGCAAGATTTTGGAAACAACAACTGTGAAAACTGGCTATCCACAAGTAGCAGAAATTTCTTCTGCTGACTGAGATCAAGAATAGAGCTGAATCCTATATGTGCATTTGTGTGTGTATCCACACTACAGATACACATGTATGTGGATCTAAGACCACCAATGATATTTTTTAATTTTGATGCTTTCTAAAGTTAATTTAGATTTTTCTCTCACTGAGGTAATGAGGTAATGAATAACAAACAAAGTAGTTTAAATCGTAGCAGGATAATCCATTACCATTTTGAATAATATTCATAGTTTTAGAACACATTTAGAAAATTATGACTGATACACTTAAACTCAGTTTATTTCTCAGTACATCTGGAAGGTAACATTTATTGATAGTGATATCATACAAATGAATTGAAAAGGAAGACTTAGTGTAGTTGGATTCCTCTGTGTGAATGAGATTATATTTATAAAAACACATACATATATATAGTTAAAAGGCTACATACAAATAAATCTCAATAAATTCTGTCAAAATCTAAATCTTTTTTATGTATTCTTTGGAACAATCCATATAAACTTCAGCCTGATCTCAGCCAATGGAAGAGATTTGTCGATAATATAGGGTAGATATTTTTCACAATTCTCATTTCCAAACTTCTGCAAAGTAATAAATCACACCTGACAATTACTAGTCATTTGCTGTATTTCAACATTACTTTGTTTGAAAATCAAATTAAGTTTGTGAAGTGACAACTGCACCTTATCAGTACAGAATATCAGTCCAGATTACAATTTTCAGGTAGGGCATTTCTATTTGAGTATTTTGAGTGATCACTGTTTTTTAATTGTATGTGTAATAAGTAAAATCAACCAGATCCACAACTGACTGTGATTCTTCTGCAGACAGAAGAGCTTTCTCCACCAGCCAGTGGAAGGTCAAGAATATTTCTGGACAGATAGTGTAAAGTTAATTATAATCTTAGAGGTAATTCCCTAACATTTTATTGGTTTGGTTCTGTAAAACATGCAATAATAATGCCCATTCTGAGTATTAATTTTAACACTTCAGAATATTTTTAAATACATATATGTGTGTTTGCTGTTTTCAGTTTCCCTTGTTTTGTACTTGAAGCCCCCAGCTGACATTTTAAGGGGAAAGAGTAACTCCCATCAGTGACTGTTCTTTTTTTCTAACAAAAGGACAAATTCCCCATCCCTCTCAAATCACTGATGGTTCAGCTTCTAGGCCAGAATCTCACAAATAGTGTGTTTGCTGTTAATAACTTCCTCTGTTGATCTGTTTCTGTTGTAGACAAGGGGACAGTCATAAATCAGAGGCTCGCCTGGTGCTGTCCAAGGTAACGGCGCCCTGCCATGCTCGACTGCTCTGGGGGCTGTTCCATGACACACCACAACACAACACAACTGTGTGTTACACTGCTGATACAGCCAGGAAGAGCATTGCTTCATTAGCAAGACCCTTCCATGTTTTGGAGACTTAAATATTAAAGTCATGACTGGAACTTTTTCCTCAGTTCTAAAGGCAAGACAACATGCGTAGATCAAAGTAGCACCTTCTCAACCTTTCTGAATCCTAACAGTCCAATCTCAGAACAACCCAAACCAAGCAAAGGTTGAAAAGCCTGTACAATTTTGGCCAATGCCTAATCACAGTAAGTTAAAATACATTCTATACTATTTTAAGTTTCTTTAAACTTCTCAGAAAAGATCTCTTTGCTGCCTCAGTAAATCCTGCAAGTTTGAAAGCAAAGTCAAAATTTCAGGGACACAAAAGTCACATTTTTAACAGAGACTGCATGTAACCACAGAGATCTACTTGGCAGGGAAGGAGAAAAAGAGATCTGTGTGTATGCTTACATACACCTTCACTGTTTTAGGCAACGTATAATAATTTCCCTTGTGAATAGCTATAAAGTTATTGTAGCATTAAAGCTGGATAGACCTACAGTAATGGTATTTCCTGACATTTCCAAATGTTAAAAGGTCAACAAAAACAGTACGTATGGAAACAATCTCTTGTCATTACATTCTATAGCATGAATTAAATAAACATTTCCTATTTTTTCTCCCTTCTCCTGTCATTGAACGTAAAAACCTAAACTATGCCATCAAAACAGCATGAAGCCAGTAAAAGCTTTAATTAAAGAATTCAATAAAAGCAATCTATTCTGCTTCAGTCAGATCCACTTTTTCTTCACTTACTGAGGAGTTAATGAAATTACAGCAGTAACCGCTGACATAAACATGAATCTGTCCAGAGAAAGTCTTCCTCAAAAGGAAACTTCTAGTAGCAAGAGCCACCCATCCCTAATCAGTACACAGACTGGTGTCCACCAGTGTTTACTGCCTTTGCTTTACACATTGTGCGAGAGCACAGATCCCAGCAAAGCAGTTAAGTTCAGACATTGCCCTATACGTGCTGACAAGCCCATTAATAATAACTTTTCAACTGCTTTTGAAATCAGACTAGGTTCCAGCTGCTCCTAATATCAGCCTTAATCTGCATAGGTAACACATTAATAGGCAGTTCAGCGTTGGGATACTCATTGAATCTGGGCACTGTCCATAAAATCACAGAATCATTAGGGTTAGAAAAGACCTCCAAGATCACCAAGTCCAACCTTTGATTGAACACTACCTTTTCAACTAAACCATGGCACAAAGTGCCATGTCCAGTTGTTTCTTGTACAGTTCCAGTGACTTCCCCACTTCCATGGGTAGCCCGTTCCAGAGCTTAACCAACCTTTCAGTGAAGAAATTCTTCGTGATGTCCAACATCCCCTGAAGCAGCTTGAGGTCATATCCTCTTGTCTCTATTTACCTGGGAGAAGAGGCTGACCCCCACCTCGATACAACCTCCTGTCAGGTAGTTGTAGAGAACAATAAGGTCACCCAGAGCCTCCTTTTCTCCAGGCTAAACAACCCCAGCTCCCTCAGTTGCTCCTTGTATGCTCCTCATATGACTTACTCTCTAGAACCTTCACCATCCTAGTTGCCGTTCTCTGGACATGCTCCAGCACCTCAATGTCCTTCCTGAATTGAGGGGCCCAGAACTGGACAGAGTACTTGAGGGGCAGACTCACCAGTGCCAAGTGTACAGGGAGCAATGTCACAGCCTGCTCATCTGGCCCAGGACAGAACTGCAGCTGTTTTTGCAGCCTGGATCTGAGACATCAGCTCTGCACAGCAGTTGCCCTTTCTTAATAGCTTTTTGTATTGCCAGACAGCATGGATAATGTCTTCAGTGTGTTAAGTTCTAAATATTATTTCATGTAAAATCTTGGTGGGCACAGTGATGATCTGCCAGAGCACGGCTGGGCTAAACCAGCAAAGTTGTGACTTATCTGACCCGATATTGTGGTTCTCAGTCATCTGGTAGGCTGGAACAAGAACAACTAACATGACAGATTCCATGAAGAGTTGTCAATAAAGTTTGAATCAGGCTGCTGGCAGTAAAGCTCATCATAAAAGCAATAGCACTGCAAAGTTCCCTTAAGCTGGGTAAGAACAGAATTGTTCTGCATCATGAGACTGAAGGACTTTGGACAGAAGACAACCACTTCATCTGCAAGAGGATCGGAGATGTGTACTGACCAGAGAGAATGAGAGACTGACCTGGTGTAACACCCTGGAGACTCTGCTGTGTTCAGAAGCATACAGATATAATGTGCAGCCTGTGTGAAGAACTCCAGTAACTAGAGAGGATGAGGTAGAACATACTTTTATGAAAGCCCCTCATCTTGGGCCACCGATATCACTATTTCTTGTGTTTGCTGAAGTTCGGGGTGTCTTTTTTTGGACTTCTATCAACAGTCCTTTAATATTCTATTTTGGTTGTCCCTATCCCAGTTTTCCATTTTTCACTCTTGTTTGGCCTTGATTCATCTGAAAATGATGACAATATTCAGGCAAATACATCAGGAAAAGCAGGTACTAAGTCATCTGGATGAGATCACCAACAGAGAAGTGTTTTGTGTTGCAACAGTGGGGCAAGTGTCCTGGGACCAACAATCCCATGTTGCAATGGTACCTGAAGATAACAACCACCCAGAGGGATGTGATTTCCTGACAGAGGCAAAGAGACAATAACAAACTGAACTTCTGGTCCCAGAATCAGTGCTATGAGAGCCCTAAAAAAGTATGTCTGAGAGAGCAGGCAGTTCTGTCAAAGTCAGTAAGTGAGAGAGAGATGTCTTCTTCTGCCAATTCCCTAAAGAGTTTCATGTGCTTTCTTTGAATTCAAATACATAAATAAATAAATAAAATAAGTTGGTCTGTACCAAGAATTCTCCTCACCCCATTACCAATTACTTTCTTCTGCAGGGAATAACCTGGTGCATCCCAAGTCAAAAGGAAGATTTCTAAAATGGCACCACCACCTCTATGATGTCCATACTGTGCCCCCCTCAGGCAGTACAAAGACATCAATAAGTCACATACCCCAAAAAAATAATCAGCTCTGTCTGTTAAGGAATGCAACGTGTTGTTGCTCGGCTCTGATTCTGTTGAGAGGCCAGTTTACTATAGGCATCCTCAGTGCTTTTGGTGCAGCTCACCAGTTACATTCAGAGAACAGCCTATTTAATACTGAAATTCTACTTTGTTCTTGTGTTTCATGTGGGTGTGACAATAACTCCTCTTGTGCCTGTGCACTTTCACGATTGGTGCTGCTTCTCTTGCCCCACATCTGAAATAAGGCCTGAAAACTTTACTTGCCTTAAAAAAGAGGCTATTTGTCATATTGGCTTTGGCACTTCTTGGCCTTCAGACATCTGCTAAGTTATCTTCAAATGTTTTTCCATAGACAGAAAATGCACAAACACGTACAGTGGTTGCACTCTGCAGTGTTATCTCTTTTGCTCTCTCTATCTTAGAGTAAATTTTTTTTCTAGAGGACAAATTACCCTTGCAAACATCTGGAATAAGGCACTTCTACTATTTAGACCCACAACTTTCAGCTGCACAGTAGCACACACCTAATCTGTGTACCAAGGATGACACTTCTCCACCTTTCACCATTCATGTAGCCTCACTTGCAAAATGGAAAAGGGCAAGGGTCTGGTAATGTAACATGCAGAGCATAAACTGCTAGTTAGATCTTCAAACACACCCCATACTCCTCAGTTTAGAGGAAGATGCATGAGGCTCTGAGGACAGATTAGGGTCAACTACAGGAAGTTCCATCCCAAACTTTCTTTCCAGGACCTGGACCAGAATGAATACAGTAGGAAAAGCCTCGCTAATCAGTCAAACTCTTTCTTCTTTCACTAAGTAAACCAAACATTTTTCTAACCTGTATTGTTTCTGGCTCTGCTCACTGCTCAGCCCCTTCTTACAGCTTACTCCAAAATTCCTGACTGGGTGTTTGGCAGAGCGAGTATGATCTATAGCGTGACCTTGCAATTCAGTGCACCGCTGTCATTCCATATAATGCACTGTAAAGCAGAGCTTTTATTGGAAATGAAGCTGCATAAATAAACACTCTTACTTTAATGTGAAGTAAAACATTTTGCATTACCAATGTGCAGATCCAGGTTGGGAGAAATTAGTTACTAGAGAGCAAAAAATCAAGCAGAGATGTGCCTATATCATTTTGATCCTTTAAAGATGTAGCCCAGGTCTAATAATTCTATTTCAGTTTTGTAGTCTTTCATTAGGGAGAAGATTTGTTTGCATACTGTAGAGAGCTGAATGGCAGTAAACCCTTCTCTGTGGCTCTTTTCGCCTTCATGAGCTCCAACCATAGTGTCTGTGGACAGACTCTGATTGCATGAAGCAAATCCAGTTTTGCAAACCTGATCAAAGATGAGTTGAGCTTTAGTTATCTAAGCGGAACCTCTTTGTCTCTACTATAGTAGCTTTACTTTTCTTACATATGCTGGTTGACAGCTTGTTGAAAAACCACCTTGCTAATGCATGCACTCTAACGTGCTTTCATTTTGTGCTTTTTCAGTCCATTATTAGTTAAGCCATCACTATTTGTTCAGAATTTAAGGCTGACTGCGTCCACTGCACTTAAAAAACATATGGGCAAAATTCATAGACATCAGCTTTGCATACCATACAGCATGAGAGGTGACAGTACCAATTATGTGTCTGGGAGGAGGCACCCCAGCCAGGCTACAGACAGTTAGCTAATATTATTCCAATGTGTCATTTTGAGAGGGGATAAACCTGTCCTGGTCATCAGCTATGTAAAGTGTTCGTTGGATCATTAGGTTAACTCTGGCAGTATCTTGCTGGTTGGTTTGGTTTTTCAGTAATAATACTCACAGTCAGTCAAATACTTGTGCCAGAACTTTCACCCACAGAAAGTGCTGCTCCTCCTTTATGAGCACCTTGGTGCTTCGTTTAACAGGTTGCAGTGACACATCTGACACCCCTTGGAGAGCCAGCACCAGGAATTCAACCTAGCCTCTGCAGCAGACCATTCCCAGGGAAGTTGTTTGCTCCAGAAAATATACCCCAAAACAAAAAAAAGGGAGAGTGTAATGAAAAACACAGAGCCGCAGGATACAGCTGCTTTTTCCTTCCTCCATTACTTCAAGGCCATCCCTGCAATATGGATTTCATTAATGGCTCAGGGACAACACTACAATTACAAGTTCAAGATGTTATTGGAAAAGCTGCCCCACAACTTTTTATACGGTTTTGTAGGGGGGAGGATTTTTACTTTTTCTTTTTCTTTTTTTTTTTTTTTTTTTGTTTTGTTTTTAATATCATTTTTAAAAGCAATTTTTAAAAAAGTGATTTTTTGGTGCATTGTAACACTGCCAGCAGTTGGGCTGGAAGTGAATAAATGCACACACACATAACCAACAGCAAAGACTTTCTGTGCAGTTTTCCTCAAAATAGAAAAAAAAAAGGCATATGTATGAAAGGATCAGGGTCCATCACTTCACCTGTGCTTAGATACAGATTGATGGAGCCTCTATCCTCTATTCATAGTTTTCTACTAAGTCACACAAACAATTATTTCACAGTGGCATCATATTTGAAAGTCAGCTACTGTATAACAACAAAGCATAATGATGTTAGGGAACTATTAAAACATGATCTTTTCATTGAGAAACATATAGATTTCACCTTAAAGTGGGCTTTCAACTTGGCCAATTATCAAAATTTCAGATATGTAAAACAATTATACGAAACCAGAGTGGAAACAAGACATTGGAGTTCTGAAACTAGCTCTAAGACACTAATTAGTATTTGAGGCTGCTGTACAGTCAGCCTCAGCACTGGCCTTGCAGCCCAAATAACTGCTGCACTCATTGCAGCCGAGGCTGGCTGTGGTGGCAGCATGGTGGCAGGGCTCAACCCCTTCGATCACCCAGCCTTAGCCGTCTCTGTGCCCCACCACACACCCAGTGCTCCAGGACAACCAGATCTCCACCATTCAAACAGATGGGTTTTTTTCATGGCTGCCAAAATAGAATAATTTTACAAAGCCTGAATTTGCTAGTCACAAGGAAAACAGCAAATTTAGTTTGCTATTTTGAAGTGGCAGCAAACCTGCTACTCCCCCGTGTGCAGCAGGAAACCATGGCCTCAGCTGGGCACATCCTGCCTCAGCCCAGCCACCTTCAGTCTTGCTGAGGATACCCAGTTTCCCTCATGGAGCATACAGGAAAGCACAGTGGGGCTGCCTGCACCTCACAACCCCCTAAAGAGCTGTTCATAGAACAATGGTACTGGATACATCACCTGAAACAGAGAACAAGAAATGTTTCTATTTATGTACCGCACTGCTGCTGTCCAGGACAAATGACATCCCTGCTGAGACAGGAAAGGACCTGTCTGATAAATGTCTAATCTCTTACATCGCATCTACAAAGCTAAAAAAGTCAATTCATAGGCCTCTACTCTAGAGTATATTTATGTATAAATACTCTAGAGTATAATTATGTATAAATACTCTAGACTAGGCATGCTCTATATATACGTGCCGTAACAGGTTTTCTTGGGCATTTATGGTGAGCTGTCCTGGTACTACTTATTAAAGAAAATACTGGATATTGAAAGTCTGTTTATGCCTTCTCACACACTACTTGTATTAGAATATTAAACTCATCCCTTCAGTCTTCCATTATGTATTCTTTGCCAGATTATTTTTTAATTGTTTTTGTGAGTGTGCACAAATCCCAAGGCATATGTGCAAATTAGGAGTCCTGTCCCATGCCAGTTTGGGCACGTCTTGTTTACATGCTCATTTAAAAATGTGAGTCTTGTCATTTCAATCTGCTACAGCAATTTAGCTCTAATGTGAAACTGGTGCCATAGGTCTAAAGGGTTATTTTTCCTCTCTGTGGACAAACTGCTATACTGGAGTTGTTACATTCATACTTACTGGCATGAAGCCACTTAAAAGAGTTAACTGCTCTATAGAAATGTTAACAATAACAATTTTCTGGTAATACCATTGTGTTTAAAATAGAAAATCAACTGCTGCTTTTACAGAAATATGCAGGTACTCCAAACTGTGACATGATGGTAGAGAGTGCTCGCACCTATGTCACAGAAAAAAGCTAGACATGAGCTCTGAAATAACTAGATTGCTCCGGATATGTTTGTAAGTAAAATGAGCTTACTGTTAGCTCCATGTAATTGTCTCTCACAGCATTCCCCATTCTTTTCCCTTTCTGTAGTATCACATAGAGCAACACAGGAATCCAGTATTAAGCACCACAGCTAAAAGGGCATCAGCAGCAGAATTGGAGACAGGTAAACAGCTCTGAGGTCAAAGCAGAGGCCCAAAGCACACCAAAGGGTAAGAAAATGCTGGCAACTGGGTGCCACATCTGGAAGATGTAGGACTTCATCTTGCAGATGCTGAGTGGCCAGAGCAGTTGTCTTCAATTACGGTGAGAGCCAAAGGGTGGAGAGAAACAGAGGGTAATGAGAACTCAATGCTGTTCTGCCAGCTCCTGAAAGATTATATGTTTATTCATTTAGTTAGTTACCAAAACACCAAGCATTTTCAAGAGAAATCTAAACTTTGTATATGTCTGGGTGCAATACAAGTGCACAAACTAATCTGCATCCAAGACAGTAGTCGGCTACAGTGGATGGCAATGATACTGATGTTTATTATTTATAATACCCTCTTGGACAAAATCCAGGAATCTGGCACATTTGCTGAGACATTCTGAAATTCTCAAAAGTTTTCATCATGAGTAACTCAGAGTTTATTATCTGCAGAGCACCCAAGAATGTGCTTTGTAGCACACACTGTCCTTGTCCTAAATGCTAATATTCCTGTTTGAAATGTCACTTGACAGGAGAGAGGACATTTGGGCAGGGAAGGTTTAAGGTCAGTAACGGCATGGTTTATTGCAGAAAGATCATAACTCTGCTCAGGAGACATTGGCAACTCTTCAGGAAATACTTAGGCGGTGAAAACCTTAACTTTCTTCTTCATGGAACAATTCACTCTAACTGGGTTCTTCATACCAAAACACATTGTATATGAAGCAAATGACAGACAGAGAACATTGACACAGGCGTAGAGGAGACAGCTCATATCCTCACCATCTCCTGATTTCAGCATTGCTTTAAGCCATGCAAAGCATCCTTTTGAGGCACAGGCAGTACAGTTACAAAGAAAAAATCAGACCATTTTTAGTTCTGTCCCTGGTAGTCTCCACAGCCAATGCCATTCACAGTTCCCCTTTCTGCACCACCTCAGGTTTAAGTGTAACTTACTCCCAGGACTGTGCCTCTCCCCACTGTTAGATCTTCTGCCACAGGGCATCATCCCTCCCTTCCTCCTGTCCATTGCCAGGTTTGGGTCAGAGCCATCCTTCCAGAGATGCTCTGCCACCACTTTCCTCAGTGCAGCATTACCAGATGGCCAGCTGCTGCTCAAGCTATTCCAAGCAAAGCTCTATCAGCCTGTACAATTTGTCTTACCATGCAAGGACAAGTTCCACTGCTGGCACACGAGCATCTTGTGATTAATGTTTTTCCCTTTACTGTATCAGGTCTGGTTTAAGTTGTAGATGTTAACAGTTGACACTGCTCTTTTACTTATAATCTAAGCCACCTTGAAAACTCTGGGTGGCATTAAATAACAAAGTATGTACAATGAAATAAATGGATTGTATATACTAGTAGGATAACGTTCTTTAAATGGTTGGAATCTCAAATGAAGCATGAATAAGGAGCAGCATAACACCTTTGGAGAGAACAAATCTGAACCAGCCAGGTTATGGTGGTACTTGGTTTTTCAGATGTAAGAAATCAGGAATTTTATTTGTCATAACCTACAGTAGGCTTTGAATGTTTTTCTTCTTCTTTGACTAAAAGAATAAATCAAAGAAATTCATGATGTCATACACAAATAGAGATACTACCAGTTCAAAACAGAGAGAATACAGCTTAAGGTCTGGTTCCCTGAAATCTTAACCTTTTAAATATTAAAAAAAAAAAAAAAAGGACTGGTATGCTTAATTTTGCTACCAGTTTCAGCAAAACATGGACCTAATATATTACAGAGAAGAGAGAACTATGATGCTTATATCTGCATATCCATCAAATAGGTAGCAACAGTGCAAACTGTGCCCATAAGACCCATTCTTCTGGTGGATTGAGGGTCTTTTGTTAAGCCTTCAAAGTTTCAAAACATACTGTCCTGAGCTCCACAGCCTTTTGAATCAATGGTTTGTGAAAATAATTCACCAACGCACACAATGGTTCAAACACTATGGTATATAACACAGAGTACTGGCTGTATCAATCATAGCCTTAATGTTGAGGACACTGTGAGATTAATACAAATTGTTTGCCAAGGAGAACATTACCTGGAAAGAAAAGAGGTTACATAAAGTTTTTCTTCCAAATAAGTGAATGCCTTACTTTCGAAGGTTACGAGTACCACCAAGTTTTTCATATGTGCAGGGCTATAAAAATTCCACCATTGGAGTTCAAGAGGTATTAAAAAAGCAACAGGCAAAATCCCAGCCAAAGACATATTTTATCTTTGTAGACAGAACTTGGTAAACTAAGATGCACATTTTCCTCAATCAATTTCTGCTCCTGATGGAATACACAGAAGATAAACACATCATGCTGTTTAAAAGACGGCTGTCAAAGATTCTTACTTTTCTGCAAACATAAATATGGCCTGTGATTTAGCAAATGAACACAACTTCTTATGGTCTTGTGGCTAATTTTTTTTAACTCCAACCATGATGAAAACCTTGAACAACTAATTCATAATTTATACGTGCTTCATGTACGGGCAATTTGCTGAACTAGAACTGCTAACTAGAAAAAGTATTTATTTCTCCCTCTAGCTCCATCCTATCCTATTTACAATCTGATAATCTGGTTTAAAATAGTTAGCTTATAGATTTATAGGAGTCATATGTGGTCAAACAAAGAACACGCCCTTTAAAATGTATATTTGAAGTATTGTCCCAAAATAATAAGTTATGTTTATTTACCTAAAATCTGTCTCACACATGCAAAGTATCAAGAGTCATTTGAAACTTAAAGATCAATAATAAAGTTCTGAACAAGAAAAATAAAGGCTATGAACATACCCTTACAACCACTCTATAATTATCAACAAGGCTTTCTTTATGAAACTCTTGTTTCTCTTCATTGCTGCTTTAGTTAAATCCACATAGGAACACAGAAAGGGAAACATCTCAGTTCCTGTATAAAATATAATCTTTTCCCTCGATGGCAAGAGGCAAATCATGATGCATAAGAATTCTTTAATATATTTGCCTTTAGAGTTTATTGACTTTACTTCTACTGGTATTCTACCATGTAGGAATAACATTTAGTTACCAAAACTGAATCCTTGCTGGCTTAAAAATCCATCCATTCAACTACATTTTTGAATGAGTTGTATTAATTTTAGCAGCATTAAGCTAGATGGACAGAGAGCACTGGGTCAATTAACTATATTTTTAATTTTTTTTTCTTAAAAGGGGGGAAAAAATCAAGCCTAAAAACATGTACCATAAATCAGGATTCAGTGACTGAAAGGTGGAGCAAACATCCCTCTGGGATAATAAATCAAGTTAGTACTTGAATTTGTATCATCTTAGAACATCTTTCAAATTTATTTATTAGGTAGCTGAATGACTTTATCTTATCCATGTGTAGTCATCTAGTTCTGCCTGTATCAAGCTGTTCCAGACAGCATCTCTCTGAGCAGTAGCCTGTACTGTGTTGGAAAGAGGCTACCATTGATGAATATGGTTTTGATTTTGGAAAAGTGAGCTGTCTGTCTTTATCATGGATTAAGGTATCATTCGAAGGTACAGAGTACACTCGGCTCGGAGCGGGCCAAGGTAGTCTCCATCCCCGCCAGCCAAGCTTTCCATCTGGTTCTCATAACACTCCCCAGCTACATTTCAACTTGTAAGCTGAAGAGATGATGCTAGATTAAAAGCAGGCCCAGCAGCGATAGGTTTCAGAAGTTGCAACAGGTATTCTAATTATGTAACACATGTAGTCATTTCTGGTACATAAATTGGCTTCTTACTGGTACATATTTTATTGGTACCAGTTTCTACAAGAAACAGAATGACATCAGATTGTACCAACCCACAGGGCAAAGAAAACTTCTGTTCCTTTTGCCTCCTTAGTCCACTTTTAGCTATCTTTTAACTAAATAGTAGAAGAGTAGTAAATAGCAACCTGTTTAAACCCTTGCAGCCATAAAAATGTCATTCCCCTGGGCAGGAGATGCTACAAGAGGACTCATGTTTTCTGAACGCCATCTTGTCACTCCATTTTCAACATCACAGCCTCCACTTTGCAACAAAGTTCATCCTGGTGCAGATCCTCAAGCTCACACAAAGCCTCCCAGAGCTCTATGGGATTCAAGGGCTGTGAGCTCCCTAACAAGCAGATCCTATTGCAGCACTGGAGACAATAGTACCAAAAGAATCTGATTTAGAGTTGCCATATTTCAAGAGCAGCATACAAATCCATGTAGCAAGCATTACACTTGCTCAGCGATATCTTTCTGTGTATTGGTTGAAGTTACTTCCATTGTTTTTGAAATAAAAATTATTTATTTAGGCCGATGTTCAGGAAAGTATTCAAGTGTAATTTTATATAAAACTAGCTAGAAATAGAAAAAATAAATCATCTAAAGTACATTGAAATATCTGGCATGGAAGTTTTCTGAGCCCTTTTTAGTAGGTTTCTGACATAGTTAAAACAGAGCAGAATTAATGAACATCCTGATGCAAGGAATCACATGGTTTCTCCAGCAAATAAAAGGTAAATAGCCTCTGTGAGTTGAATATTGACAATTTTAAAACACAACTTCTCCAAAATCAAAACAAAGTCAGTTTGCTGAGAGTGGTGCAAGCCAGAGATGACTGCATAAGCTATTTCTCTAATGAAACAAGCATCAATCCTTTATGTGTTCCACGGATAACTGGTCTTATCAAGTAAAACACTGAATTTCTATTGGTTTTGCTGTTACACATGTCAGCACCTAGTGCTGGTGTCCTGTCAGAATCTGGCCACAGGAATAGGTATATTTGTACTAAGTGCCAGCCCTGGCATATGCCACTGCAGGCCAACTTATTTTAAAGCTATTGATCAGCTCCATGACTTTTTTTTCACTCAGCCCATGAATGGCCAGTGAACTAGCAAACTGTTTTGATACACAGCAGGCTTGAAAACTGCCAGTTACCTCCATCTAGTAGGAAGATTTTAGTAGATTTATTGGATTTCTCACTCTTACTTAAACCATTGTGCCAATAAACAAAATACCTTCATGCTTAGTATGCATTTTGCATTTCTCCTGGACTGTATTGGAATCCTGAACTTCCATCTGTCTGACATGAAAGAAGCATTTCACGGAATTTACTGTTTAGTGGAATTTACTTCAGTGGATGCCTTTTTTTTCTTATCCCACAGGAGGGGAGGGTTTCAAGACTGTTGAAAAAGTTCAGCAGGTGATAGCACTATACACTCTCTGTGTGCATTGTATCCCTATATTTAAGAACACATTTAGTTACAATTTATATCCATGGCCTGCTTTCTTTTGCAGCAGCCTGTGTAAATTCTTCCAGGATGACATTAAATCACTCAGCTGCACCCATTGTGCTGAATTCAATATAGAATAGACCAAAGAACATATAGGCCAAATGCCACTCTGTCTCTTAGGAATTACATGCTTGCTAGCAGTAAATTATGGTGTATTATAACACAAAAATATTGTCATGAGTTATTTGTAGCTAAACACCAAAACAAAGCAATATGTGGCAACACCTGATACTCAATTGACTGAAAACTATTTGCTCCAAGGAATTAGTTACTAACCAAATTATTGCCACTAACTTGTTCTGGAACAAAACTTTGCAGGAAAGAAACTCAAAAGCACTTTATGAGGCCATGGAAAGCCCCATCCTTAGGCTAACACTCAGCTACATGTTGGGTCATCTCTCTCAACCTCATTCACTCCACCTAAACTGAATAAACCAGGCACACCTCACTTTGAACTTCTTCCCCATCCACGCTCCAGCTCTGCATTGATTTGTTCCTGTGCTCAGTGCCACAAGCCAGCTCTGCAGTTGTTCCCCATACACTCCAAAGTGCTCTCATTACTTTTCATTTCACCCATTTTTTCTCCCCAAGCCCTCTGGAGCCATCCTGACCGGAGTCTCTGGATGCTATCACAATGCAAATAATTTGAGGTGAAAAAGACTCCATTCTGAAAGTGAAAGAAAGTGGACTATTGGAAAGAATGTGAACCTTTCTAGAATAAATACATTTCAAATATTATTCAAATAACTTGCTTTCATCTGTCTTTTTATTTCTTTAAAGTTAATTGGAAAGAAAGAAAGAAGTCACCAGGACACACATTCCAGGAGTCTCCTTGGTATAAATCAGGCAACGCACACAATGCACACCAGTAACAATGAAATGACCCCTTAAAATACTGCATTTCTTGCCAAGCATAACTTCTTTGAAGACTTTAAACTTAGCCACTGGCCAAAATTTGTGCGCTCAAAGTCCTTCTTTTCCTAGTTCAACTTGGGGCACAGTTCAGAGAAAGAAGAAAGGGCTAAAGCAACTCATCTCAGTTGATGGTTTCAGTAGAAAAGCAGATCCAACAGTTAAGAAAGAGATGGTCTTGGCCTCTAAACACCCAAGTTGTCCTCCAGGACTAAAACTATCAGACTCCTGTCGGTAATTTTGGTATATCTCTTTCCCAGTATGTCTGTGGAAACCACTCACACTTGCTGTGTTTGGCCCATTCACTTCCAGACAAAATCCAGCCCTGGGGTCCTCACCAAGCCACAGTATGAACTAGAGGACAGGGGAGCAATGGCAGAACTGGCTCATGTTGGACCCCGTTTAGGTTGTATTGCAACACAGTAACACAGAGAAATCAGAATCATGGAACTTCAACAGTTTAATTTAATAATTAATGAAAGGCAAATACCACAGAGTCTTATTCCTTCCACTCTTCAAGTTTACAACTTTGTTACTGTGACTCCTGCACATTTGATAGATTGGATCCTAATGGGCCACAGGAAACCAAAATAGATGACTAACATTAACTAGTAAATATAAGCACCAGGGAAAGTAAAAACAGGCTGCTTTTCACTCCTCCCATGTTATCCAGTTATTCAGAATATGCACAAACACTGAGAAAATTATTCATAATTTGCACTTAAACAGAATCTTCTATTAGTGGGTATCACAGTAACTTATGACTGTTAAGTACTTGGTACTAGTGGGATAAGTGTCTGACACTCATCTGCAGAGAAAAATGCGTGAAAGAACAGGAGGCAGTCAAACTGCACAAATGTATTGCACATACCACTGTAGGTGTCACTGAAAATGTGGAAAACATTTAGAAAGGAAAGTGAAAATAGCTGAAGTAAAAAATCCTTTATGTCGTAAGACTTCAGAAAATAGTTCTTCCCAAATGTTTTTCCTTCCACTGTTTTCTGTTAGGGAAAAAAAAAATCCCCCCCTTTCCACAATCTCCTTCTTCAAAAGAAAAACGTGTGCCTGATTCCATTGAAACAGTTCAGTGTCATGAAACTGATCTCCATTTCCTTGAGCTGTTTTTCTACCTCTTCTGTTCACAGAATTCAAGTTGCTTTGGGCAGTTACTAGCAAAATAACTGCACAAAGTGAAACACTTAAAAAACATCAAAATATGTCAAACAACTCTGTCACTCTCCCCACATCCTGCACACTAAACCCTTACAAATGCAGAAGTGTCATTTGATACTAACAACTCCCTTGGTGAGTTTGCCTCTTAGAATCTGTGTCTGCATTTAGAAAAAAAAATAACATAAAATCACCACTGCACCAAACAACTGAAAACAGATTTGCACGTAGAGTAAGGTTCACAACTGATCTATACTGGGACAATTATAAGGGATGTGGACCAATCAAATAGAGTTAAAGCTTAAGACTGAATGTCTGTTTTGTAGAGCTTCCAGCAGATACCCTTTCACAGCAGTCTCCCATTCCAGTTCACAAAATAAGCTGCTGCCATCTTATGGAAGAGACCTCGAAAAGCACTTTGTCCAAAACCAATTCTGCTCTTCCTCCCTTCCTGCATTTCTTCACCTCCCTTGGTTTACTCTGTGATAAATACCTTTTTTTTAAAGAATTTCCTTGCCTTGCAAAAGTCTGCCTATTGTGGTGAGCTATTCTGTGGAAGTTACTTTTTCACCTATGAGCGTATAGTAATTTTCAGAGCATCCTGGAAGTCAGACAGAGGGAGTAGCATTCTGAGAAAGGGAACAAACCAGGCAGGCTGTTAATCCTGATACTGCCTCAGACAGATGCAACAAAAGCCAGCTGGAGCCATTCAGCCACTATAGGATAAAGTCATCATTTTTGCCCAGTTTTAAGGCAGTTATTCAGTGTGCTCCACCTCTGGCCTTCTCTACGTTGCAGCTTGAACCAATTTAATTAAAGGTGTGATTTTTAACATGCTAAGATAAATGAAAATATGCCATCTTAAGCCTGAAGCCAACACGCTCACAAAGATTCAATTTTTCCATCTGTAAGGCGAAACTAGAGATGTTTGCAGAACGCCAAGGAGTTTTGCTGAGAGATTTTGCTTTTGTTCTGAAAGGGAAATCCTTCCACAAGTTTTCCCATTATGCTTGATAGAAAAGCAAGATTTCGGATAAGGACTGCCTGTGAACGGAGAACAATCAGCAAGGCCAAGACACTGTATTTGTGTGAACACAGGACTCCTGCAAGTTCACAACTCTTGTCATGACCTGGGACACAATATTTAACTTGAACACCTAAATAATTAGATTTCAAAAATCATAAACATTTTTGGAAGGAGTATGATCAGCACAAGAGAAGCCAAGTGTCCTTCGAGTCCCCCTCACAGCAGCTGACACTGACACTCTACCAGTAAGCCTCAGTGCCCCAGCCCTTCTGGGGCTTGCACTGAGAGGTAAAATACAATCACTGGTCAAACACTTACTTCCTTTTATCTGACCTGAGCTCTTCTTTTTCCTCCTCCTCATGAAGGAGTTTTCAGTCCACTAGTAATGAGGGAGAATGTTAAAAAATTCCTACTAGCAATGAACAGTTACAATGTTTTAAACCTACATTTTTAAGCTATATATTGAGTTAACTTGCATCCAAGGATCCTACAAGAGTTAGTTGAGATGTTGTCTGGTCATTTGATAGCTATGTCTAATAAATACTGAATTCCACTGAAATTCCACAAAAGAGAGAAGTTATAGTCCTGTATCAGTATTCAAAAAGGAAAGTATAAGATCTGGAGCTATACAGACATTAATCCCAGACAATGCAGTAGAAAGATGATACAATATGCCATTAATAAAGAATGAAAATATATTTTAATCACTGTGCTGATACGAAGCATGAACTGGAAAGCAGAACTATGCCAGGGTCTGAAAGGACCGATGAAGACTTTTATAGCCTCCAGAGTTGCAGGTAACTGCACAAAATGTTTGGGGTGAGGGACAAATGGCAACCTGAGATGAATCAATAGCATAAGTCTTTAAATGAGATTGGCCAGAAGATAGAATAGCTGGCAGAATTAAACATTTTTAAGCACTATTCATTAGAAATGGGTCACATGAGGAAAATCTACCTTCCTTTTTTGGGGCAAACACAAAGTAATTGGAGGGGGAAATGGTGCAGTTTTTAGGAGCTTGACATATTGTCATCAGATAGTCTAAGAAAAAGTCTGCACTACATTGCATCCATAAGCACCACGCTCCATGAATTAAACTGACATTGCTTACCACATAAATGTCAGCGAGGAACCTCAGACAGTAGCACAACTCTGTAAGATGAGTCCATTGAAAGCACACATACATCCAGCATATGCTCTCTAGATCATTCTTTCCAGGAGCAAAACTGTAACTGAAATCTGCTCTAATCCAGGGGAAGCATTCCCAAAGACAACAGTGCTAGAACAACAGTGCACAGCCAGCCCTGGGTCCACAAACTGATTACTCCTGGGTCAGGTCATAATCCCTATTTCCTCATATGCCCATCTAAATGAAGCTTATGTAGAGCATCAGTGAGCTATCAAAGGGGAGCTACAACCACTGAACTAGGGGGAAAGAGCTGGCTGGCATCAAGGACACTAAGTGGGAACTCAGGTATGTTAGTTCAAGTTCTGTGTCCTTGAGAGACTTTACACAAATAATTTGTGTCCAAATACTCCAAGGGAGTTTGCCATCTAAATGCTTCCACAGCAGTCAAGACCCATCTTGCAGTGTCTCTGCAAGCCGATCACTAAGCACTGTAGAGGGCTAATGAGAACTCACAGGCTATGGTAGCAGACAGCTGCAGGTGCCCAAGACAAATATACTATCTTCTTTCTCTCATATCAGCTTAGGAAGTCTCATTTAGCAGCATTTCTTAGTTATGTCTGAAAAGATCATATTATAATGTTCACATTGGCTTTTAAATAAAAATTCCAGCACGTTCATGGTCCCTTATTAGCTGAGAGATATAAAATTTCAATAACAAGAGAGGTTGTGGTTTCAAGGGTCCACTTAGTCTCTAATCAGAGCATAAAGGAAAGATTTCTTTTAACATATATATAAGATATGAAAAACTCATTGCCTTTTTTTTCCTTTTCTTTTACTTTTTTACTTTCCAAACAGGCTCCTCCAAACAGCTTAATTTAAAATGGTCTTTCTATAGTGCCCAGTGTTTTCTTTGGCAAATCTGGAGAGATGGGTTTGGGGATAAAAGTAAATTGCATCGTAAGATGAAAACAGGATTAGGAGATTTGATAGGACTTCATAAAAATCGGTTGTGTACAGGCAAAGGGGGACTTTTTCAATAGGTCATTTAAAAGATAAAAGCTCTGGAGAAAAGAGTTCTGCTCAGTGGCAAACTCATCTAACCCTTGAAAGCCTACAGTAGAGACTGCAAGGGAGGAGGAAGTTACAAAGTATGAGAACACACGCAAACTCACATCTTAAAGTTATTTTACACATGATTAAGTATAATTTGTCATATAATGCACACATGCACTTGAGCAAGGACATAATGCAGAAGAGGGACCTTTATGTCCACTTGACTTGCAAGCAGCTTGAGGGTAGAGGAAGCAAAAAGGATCAGATTCTCCTCTCTTTAACATTCATAGGCCTACTTTTTAATTCCAGAGTCTGTCCCACTCCCAATTTGCTCCCTCACTTCCCCATATTCGTTATGCTGTAAAAATATTTAGAGATCAAAGGGGATGAAAAGTGCATTCTACTACTTGCAAGGATGGAATTGCAAGACTCTTCCTGCTCTACAGATGGTCAAGCTGCAGAGCACTTTTCCAGTCCCTCTACCATCACTGATAGCTCTGACAGTGTGGGATGGATTTCTGTCTCTTCTGTGGGAGAAGATAGCACTCTCCTTCAACATGGTACATGTTTCCTACAGTGTTATTTGAACAGCAAAATATTCAGGAGGTCCATAAGCCCTCACTAGGAGATAGCAACTGCTTTATGCAATAGAACCCCTATTAGAGACACCAAAGTAATCCTTGCAATGCAGACAGTGAGCGTTTGCAAGTATTTACAAAATATCATGGTATACTTTAGGGCCAGCTGCTATTAAACTATGTTGCTGCTAGCACCACGTCTCTTCCCTTCACATTTTCAGCCATGCTCGAAAGACTAAACATCCCTAAATATTTCCAATCTAATCTCCTTTTATTACTAAATTAACACTAGATCCAGAACTTTCCACTCAGTGTAGGGAAACCACACCAATGTTAATCACTTACATGCGGTCACTAGCATTTTAATAATAGCCACTCTGGACGATTTCAACTGCACTGCACTGCACTGCCAGGGCTTAAACACAGCAGGAAAACACACTGGAGACAGCAAATACAAGCCTGGATCAAGACGGAAGCGTAAGCATGGAGCAAATGAGAAAACATGAATTTAAATAACTGAACTGAAACATTATTATGATTACATGATTTAATTAGAGATAGCAAAAACACTCAAACGCCATCTGCCAAAAAATTAGGGTCTCTTCAGCATTTGTTCTGCCTTAACATGCTTTCATACACTTCCAAGTCCACTGACTTGATTCCTGTTGCGCTGCAGCAGGGCACAACTGGGGCTGATCATCCGCAAGGATTTTCCTCAGCTCAGAAGCGGCTACTAACAATATCACAGCCTTTTAGGACTCAGCTAGGAGAGAAACTTTCAAGTAGACATTCTGAGATACGTGGACAACCAGAGGGTCATTAAACTAAAATCTCATGTTTTAGTGAACAAAAAAAACCTTGAGGCGTTTTCCTGTATAACAAAATAGAGAGAGACACAGAGCAGCAAAGCTGCTGTCCTCAGAGCCACACCGAGAACTGAATCTATTACTAGGTTTAAGCTTTTGCTTCTTGGTTCACTTCCACAGACTATGATGCATTAGAGGTTCAGGCTCAGAGAGAGCCTCTTGCTATATTACTAATTCTGTATTTATTACTCAAAAAGAAAAAAAAATGAATAAATATCACTTGACAACAAGCAGCTATCCTGTTCAGCGGGAAATGCAACTGCTTCCTTATTTTCCATCATAAATTAAACCAACTTCAGCTCAGCTCCACTGGGCATGTAGGCACCACCTGGTAAACACAGGTTTCAGTAAAAGCCCCAGGTAAGGGAACATGCTCTCGTTACAGCAAAGGAATTAAAGGTTAAACAGAAGGACAAGCTTTACATTATTAAGATTCCAAAAACAGTGGAAGAGGTTGGGCAATAAAATCCTCATTGTTGGATTTCTTGTAAGAATGTTTTAAATACATGAATGTTTTGAGCATATTTGATCCTTTCTTAGTGTAGAGAGAACTACTACTGTGGTATCTTAGTCCTTTCTTGCTCTTTTTCCAAGACTAAATCTACAAACAAAAATGTGTTCAGACTTCAAGCTAGCACGATAAAATGTTCCAATCCATACACTGTCAATTAATTTTTACTTATCTGGAGGACATGGCACACACATTTCAATGCTTTTATTACTTCTGACTACCACAGTGAAATATATAGCAAATAATTGCCCCTATGCTGAGAAGACTGCTACTCAGATTTTGAGTGTAAGAGAAAGGAAGCATATCCTTGCACGCCTTCAGGTATCATTGCCATCAATCTGCAACATACAGAGAAAACTTCATTGCACTTCTTTTTCATTGCTGCTGCCTTACACAGCTTGCCTCTCCTTTCTAGACAAAAGGAAATTACAAGATCAACAGATAGCTTTTTCTTACAGTTTAAAGAGAGAAGGAAAGCAGACAGGATATTCCCAGCTCACCTCCTGGCTCAGTCCATAGAAATCTGTTAGCCAGTCCATCATATT
Organism: Pipra filicauda; assembly: GCF_003945595.2. Taxonomy (NCBI): domain Eukaryota; kingdom Metazoa; phylum Chordata; class Aves; order Passeriformes; family Pipridae; genus Pipra; species Pipra filicauda. The sequence goes on from NW_024104310.1 coordinate 4,590,714, forward strand.
TCACCACATTTCCCTGTGAAAAAACAGAAGTTTCCTTCATTCCATTTGCCAGATAGCACACAATCTTAGGAGAAAGAAATAGCATGGTAGGAACGTGCTCCTGCTCCCAAGAGTAAGGTCAAACAACCAAACCTCACAGTTACAGCAGGTCTATTCCCAAATACACTCTGCAGCATCAAACCAGAGAAGACCCAGGAAACAGATTCCTTCCCGGAGGAGTACAGTCAGCCATCAAGATCTGCATTGCCTCAGCCAGACTGACACTGGTACCTGACCTGTAACACAGTAACTGCACCACAGTAACAGTCTGTTGATGCTTTCCATGCCCTTCCCCATTTACCACCTTTCTACCCAGACTGGTATACATGTAGAGGGAGGCACAGGCATTCAGATCTGATAAAAAAGTTGCTGTTATGTCTTCTGGTTCACATCAAGAAACAGCAAAATGCTGCAATAGCAGTATTACTGCAGCCATTTCACAGACCTGAAAAAGGATCCTTGTGTCTTAACACTTTTTTAACCACATCTGCTAATTTGGTAAGTCTTCTTTCCCTCTCCTACAAGCCTTTACTCAAACACAGCAAGTTACAGAAATGCCTGTATCAGTAATGGCTGCAGTCCTTAAAACCAACAATTTGTTAATTCAAACATTCTTGACAAAGCTTGAATGCTGTCAGTGCTCCAACAGATCATGGCTGGAAACTTAGAGGCCATTATTAACACTCCACTAAAAAGCTCAAGGTCCAGCACTGAGTGAGTTTGGCTCTGCAACTTTCTGGACTCCTCCCTATGTTCCCTATGACAACTTTTAAAGTTTTCTACTCATGAGGACATTTTAGCTCCCAGGTCCATACAGCCCAGCGACCCTCCAAATTCAGCTCAGGACGAAACCTGGATCTCTACCTTTGCCTCATACCAGGGATCCTGGCAGGACACCAGGATGTGCAGGCCAGACAGCAGCCAAGTACCACCCCATTTAGCTGCTGAGGGAAGCAGCTGGAGGAACAAAACCCCAGTGTGCACTATGGGACAGACCTTCCCCACAGCTTTGAGGTCCATGGCATACGTTCCCTTGCAGTACAGCTTAAAACAGCAGAGGAAAGGAAGCAGTTCACTGTCAAAATCCACACTAGGAGAAGCCACCTGCTGCTGCTACTGAAAGTACATTTTTCTCCACTTACTAGTTCTTATCTCTCCAAAAGAAAATTGCTCCAGCTCCTTCTAAAGTTCACACATCTTCTACGCTTGCACAGCTCAATGACAAGAGCACTTAACCAAAAGCGCTGTCAGCAGCACTTCAAAGCACAGCCTTGCAGAGATTAAGTTTCCTAACTTTTAAAAGCAATTTCAAACCAACATTTTGCTATGTTTCCTTCACCAAATGAACAACAACAACAAGCTAGGATATTAAAACAGTTTCCTTCTGTCAGGAAACTAGACATCAATCAAGCAGAGATTCACTAGCTGAACAGAACTCAGCTCCTGTCATGTATCTCAGTATTTTATATCCTTTGGTTTCCATCAATACACAAGGGCACACAGATCAGAAGGCTCCATCTTTTCCTGGCTGATTAATAACAGTAAAAAATTCATATGCCCTCTACACACTGAAGTTATCAGTGCTTTGTTTGAGGTATGAAACTTACAATAAAAATGCAAGTTTCACTATGAAATCTTCCCTGTTTAAGACCTGTCCAACAGCTCTCTCACTTCTAATCCCCAGTTTGCAGATGCACTAAGAATTCTGCAGTCAGGATCTTGGATGTCTCTCAATCCATATTTTGAAGCATACCTCTGTTTTGCTTTAATTGCATTAACATGCACATGGGTACTGCAGGGCCTTTCTGTACCTTTGGCTAGAGAAATAGTGCTGTTAACCCACCTCAGAACCACTAGCAGACAGCCTAGCACATGACCCCAAGCCCTCCTGTCCCTTGAGAGGTAAGCGGTGAGGCACAGCTACTTCAAACCAAAAGAATCTCCCCCCAGGAGTAACAGCATTTCTTCCCCCTGTATTCTGACGCATCAGGTTTGTTGCAGCTGTGTGCCTGCAGTACCAGTCTCTCGCTGTTCAGCATGTACGGACACCAGCACCAGCAGTTACCACACGGAGTCAGGAATTCAGCTCCTCTGAAAGGTGTTCTGTATCAGTCTCTGTGGCGCAATCGGAGAGCGCGTTCGGCTGTTAACTGAAAGGCTGGTGGTTCGAGCCCACCCAGGGACGGATGAACTCCCTTTTAAGGACCAACAACCAACTCATAAAGCCCAAGGAGGAGAAGTGCCAAGTCCTATCCCTGGGAAGGAACGATGACAGGCACCAGTAGATGCTGGGGCCACCCCACTTGGCAGAAATGGACCTGGGGGTTCTGGCGGACACCGAGGGAACACAAGCCAGCAAAGTGTCCTTGTGAGAGGGCAGACTGACAGCAGGGTAAGGGCAGCAATCTTTAGTCTCTGCTCAGCACTGGAGAGGCCACAGCTTGAGTGCTGCGTCCAGTTCAGGGCTCCCCAGTACAAGAGAGACATGGACATAGTGGAGAGGGCCAAAGGAACAGCCACAAAGATGATTGGTCTGTGACTGTTCAGCCTGGAGAAGGCTCACAGGGGATCTTATTAATATATATAAATACCTGAATGGAGGGTACAAAGAGGATAGTGCCAGGCTCTTTTCAATGGTGCCCAGTGGAAGGATGGGCAATGGGCATAAACCAGAACAGACAGGGTTCCAGCTGAGGATCAGGAAACACTTTTTCACTGTGAGGCTGACTGAGCACTGGCACTGGTTGCCCAAGGAGGTGGTGGAGTCTCCTCTCCCTCCTTGGAGATACTCAGAAGCTGCCTGGACATGGTCCTGAGTCAGGTGGCCTTACCTGAGCAGGGGGGTCGGACCAGATGACCACCAGAACCCCCATTCAACCTCAACCACTCCATGTTCAGCGTTCTATTCAGGAGAAAAAAAAAAGTCAAATCACATCTAGGCAAATGTAATCGCTGATTTCTGGCACCCTGAGTACCCAATCTACGTAGAACTTCAGCTTCTCATTTCATACCAAGCTCAGGCATTACCAGTATATAAGGTTCAACTCTTCACAGAATATTCTGAGTTGGAAGGGACCCACAAAGATCATCAAGTCCAACTCCTGGCCCTGCAAAGGATGAGTCCAAGAATCACACCATGTGCCTGAGAGCATTGTCCAAACACTTCTTGAACTCTGTCAGGCTTGGTGCTGTGACCATTTCCATGGGGAGCCTGTTCCAGTGCCCAACCACCCACTAGGTGAAGAAGAACATTTTTCTAATATCCAACCTAAATCTCCCATGACAACTTCAGGCCATTCCCTCAAGTTCCCTCCATCTTGCTTCCATAAGCATCCTTACTTCTGTCCTCCTGGACAACACCTGCCCACAGGCTTGTTATCTTTCTCATACCTACCTCGAATTAAAACAATTATGTTTAAAGCTGAAAGTCAGAGATGATATATAACCTCTAACCAATATAAAATATTTATACATTACATTTCTATGCTATGCATTTTATTCAAGTATATTAATAAAGTATGTTTGATAGTTAGATATGCTTACTATACTGTGCATTATAATATTTCTATTTTATATTTTGTGTATAAAAGGTATTACCAAAACTGCCTTCACAGTCTGGGGGGCTGCTACTGTTCTTCCCTAAACCTAGAGTAGCTAGATCTGGAGATTCTCAATACTGTGTTAAAGAACAAGTTTCATGCCGTCAAGAACATCTGGATAGTCACATTCCTCAGAAATTCCAGCCTGACAAGCATTAAGAACTGGGAATCAAGCACTTCTGTCAAAAGGATCCAAGTAGACGTATTCCCAGAAGTAAATTCAGAGCTGATGAAAACACTAGAAGCGTTTCCTTCCAATCATGATTAGAGACTTCTATTTTAAGTCTTCTTCTGAGTTTGGTTTTTTTTTTAGCGTCTAACACAAAGACCTAGAGCCCAGGAGTTCTAGAATTTGACTGCACAGCTTCTTGACAGAGCAATGATGAAAGGAAAAACCATTTCTCAGGGATGTAACGAAACATGCTTAAAAGATGAAGACAGTCAAGCTAGTTGCAAGTCAATTAAAACATCTGCTTTAAAAAAAAAAAAATCTAACTGCTCACAGTCACAGTAAATATGCTGTTTCAGAACACTCCTCTCCCCAGAAATATTCTGCAATGGAATAAGGAGTAAATGACTTAATTCTTTTGCAGAACAATACCCACTATTCAGAGTGCCCTGCTGTTCCCTCTCTCTGACAAAAGCTGTCAGATCTGGGAAGGACAGAATTAAAGATGAATCCAGGTCCTGTGATAAAAGGACCTTTTGTGAGAAACTGAAAGTTAAGTCTCTTCTCAACAAAGGGATGCATCTAGACTAGGGGTCAAACAAATATGGAAATAAATTATAGTCATCTGCCAGCACTACAGAACGTGCCAACTATTGATGAGAAAATAAAGTTACTCAGAATTTTAATGCTCCTACCACTTTCCTCTGCTGCTAGCCTACAAAGCCCAAAATTCTTTGACCTCAATGCTAACAAACAAGATTTACTCAGCCCATATATTCTGCATGAAATAGTAGTGCAAATCTAGCATTTTAATACAATATTTATGTATATTTAATATTAATTACATTTACATATTTAAATTATCCTATTACATTAACAATACTAGATACAATATTTGGTAAAAACAACTAGCATGGTTAAGTCTTCAAATTCTGGTACTGTTTTCTATCAAGTATAAAACAAAATAGAAAACAAAATCTTCATGTGAATAATGTGTATTTTAACAGAAGCAGCCAAGACCTGTTGCAAAACACAGATCATGTATGCTGACATTCAGACAAAACCTTGCAGTAATTAAAGGTACTGTCATTCACTATATTTACAAGAAACTGCTTAATAGTTCAGTTATCAACTGCACTACAGCGATTATTTAAAAAAACCAAAAGCGCACACAACACAGCATCCTTGTCTTGTCCTTTAGCAATAAGAAATAATTTGTAGGAAAGAAGTGACACAGTTTAAACTACATGTGCTAGAATATATACAACTCCGCAATAGGAAGAGGTTAAAAAAGTCGAATACTGTGGAAAAAAATTTATTAAGTCTATACAAGTCTTCTGAAACAAACCATTGGCTTTGATACAGTAAATTCAAGTGAATACTCATTGCAATAGTATTTTTTCATACAGAGATCAAGAAGCCCTATAGCTTCCCATTTAGTGTCTGTGACAGGAAGTTTTATTTTTGAACAAGTAGCTGCATAAAGTAGACGTGATAGAGATCTCACAGCCACAGTGAGCTACAGTTGAGATAAACTTATATTACAAACATTTCAGAAATTAGGAATCCATACTGAGGTGTGGCAAATTGATTCACAATGAAAGAACAAAGACATCACTCAGACCCCTTGCCAATAATGAAGACTTTCTGCAGCGAGTCTAGAGCAGAATGCATCATAAAAAACTAGAATGCAAGAGTACCACAAATTTAGCATATAAATATCACAGGATTAAAACTCCAGTTAAGCCATCAACTGAAGTGATGATTAAAAGGAAAACATGGCGTTCTCCAGCTTTGCAAAGGAAGCTTTCAAAGCATTTCTTCAAGAAGGTGCCAATACCTACGGCCTGTGCCAATTTGTATTTTAGACAGCTCTGCTGAAAGTTTAGCAGGTTTGTCTAAAAACTGTATAATCCTGCTGGTTTCAATACCATAAAAAAAGCATTTACTAGAAGAAATGAAATGTAACATTTATAGCTCACACTGTTTGCAAGATCTGTGCACACTATATAGTTCTATAATTTCAACAGAATTTAAAAATGAGACAAAGAGCAGACAATGCAGTAATGTGTTTGTTAGATGGATTTGTTTAGAATAGTTACACAATTAATGTATACAGTTGTAAAATTTTTAGTGCATTTTTTCTTGCACGTTATTTATGCTACTTATAAAAACCTGAAGATTGCAAATCGGGCATGCTTACCATAACATTTTCAAACTGGGAAAGCTGCAGAACATTTCTCCTACAAGTGTTCACTGCCATGATACAAAACAAATATGTGCAAACTGCAAGGTCCCTAAAAATAGCATTTAATGACTTCATGTACAGAAAGATGTCACTATCTGTTTAAATATGCAAAGAATAAGCTTCCCCAAGTTTATAACATAGAACAATATCCACCACATGCTCCTCCTCCTCCATATCCTTCTTCCTTGTTTGATAACTTTACACCTCTGTTTTGGCTTTCACTCTCCCACAGTCCAGGAGTTTGAATGATTTTTTCAACAAGTTCTTCAAAGGCACACTGTACTCCATCGCATGTTTTTGCGCTTGCCTCTGGAAAGGGGACACAAGAAGTCAAGTGTTAGCACAACTTTGTGTAACTTTTTTAGTAGTTCTCTTTCAGTTAAGTCTTAACCTACGACCTACACTTACAACCTTCTACGATATATTCTACAAAAACATAACAGCGCCAAAATTAGCAGGTATGCAGATTTATGTCAGCACATAAGGCAGCACCTCAAAAGAGTTTTTAATAGAAGAGCTTTCAAGCTGAACCTCACCAGAGTATATGGAGGCAGCTATAGCTTAGCTTTATTCTTCTGTGGAAAGCACTCCAGTAAGAAAAAGGAGGGTTCTTGTCTGATAAACCTGGTTGCTGTTCTGTATGTTGGTCAGAACTGCAATACTACCATACCGTAAGAAGCAAGAATCCATACTGTAGGATTCTGGACCAGTCTCTGTCATAAAACCTATCTGACAAAAAGCAATAAGGGATCTCATTTCTTCTGTAGTTAGCAGAATTCCAGGTAATTTCATTCAGGAGCCTTACTTGATCAAGCCCAAGAAATCTGCTCACAGGTTATGAGAGCAACAGACACCATTGAAAATCGTTCAGTTCCACTAGGGCTTGCCCTGTTCATCTACACAGCCTTGCAGATACTTAATATATGTACCATGCACACACACACATATACATATATTTATAGTCTAATTTTCATTTTGCTTGTCATCTTTCATGCACTTAACAGCTTGTGCCTCAACTTTGAACTTCTATTTCCACATCTGACACTGTAGCTGAAAAGAAACACAGCAGGGTACTAAACAAAAATATGTCATTAGTCAGAGATGAAGAACATAAGTCCAAGTGTAGGACACATCAATGAACTGCTTTGCTACTGGAATCATCCTATAAAATAATCCCTGCTGATCCTTAAGAGAAACATGGAATAAACACATGCATAAAGAGTCAGTTCATCAACCATTTTTTAATTTATCATTACAAGGCCTTGCCTACAAGACCCATTTCATTTTGCAGCAAGATGAGACCAACATATCTGCTCCAGTCATAATTACGTCCTTATTCAATCCCACCCACCATTTAAAAGTTAAAGATATACCTAACTATTTTTAACATCTCAGTTCTAATACAGATTTCTGTCAGCTACCAGCTATTTTTCTATACTGGAGGTTGGCTACTAGTGCCAGTTTTCCCTCTTGCATTTTGCTTCTGTTATTATTCAGCAAGTCAGCTGGGAAAAGAAATCAGACAAAACCCCAAAACAGGTTTCATCAGGCTACGGCACAGCCTGTATTCTGTCCTTAATCCTTATGTATTTCAGTATACTCATTCACAGTTAGAATAGGTACCTGGACATATTCAAGGACAATTCTGAAAACTGGGAATACCCATCATCTTTGTACCTACAGCAGCTGGGAAATATCATTAACTGGACTGTGTGCAAGGACTACAGAAGTGGTACTTTTCATTATGTAACAAAAATCAAGTGAGATCTCTGCAAATACCTATAACATACCTATGAATAACATGGAATGTTTTCTTGCAAATTTGAGGCCTTCATTTCTGTCAACTTCATGGTTTTCCTATAATAAGACATAGCATTAATATGTATTATTAACAAAATACACCAACTTACTTACTGCAGTTGAATTTGGCTTACCTTATCAATCTTGTTTCCAACTAACATTTTCACTATGTCATTCCTTGTGCAATACGTTTCCAATTCATTTAACCAGTTATCCAGCTTGACAAAAGTATCTCTTCTCGTGACATCATAAACTGAAAGATATTAACAATATTATTTCCACAATATTTTTCAAAGAATGACAGTTTACGTTATAAAAGGAGCAAAATTATGGCTTTTTGAATTAGAAAACTGAAGGAGTCCCAAGGATTCCAATCTACTTTCTACACCAATAACTGGAAAAAGTTGAACATCCATCAGCTCAAATCACTGATGCGGAACAACTCTAACATTCAACTACTGAGCTTAGACTAATTTATCTTGAGACACCCCATCTTACAGGTTAGAGACTATCATTCTCCAAAGAATTCTGCAATTGCAGATCCCAGTATAGGATACTTACTAACATCACTACACCACAGCTATGCAAAAACTATGGCATGACCTCCAGCACTGAACTAATTAGTGATAATTAAGACTTGTTTTAACACCCCTGCTATGCTACTGATTTAGCTAAAAAATAAACACATCAGCAAATCCTCACAAATAGTGGTGAACTACCGAGTTTTCAGTATTTTACTGTCTTCAATGATTTAGTATTTGTATGAAATATAAGCAGTAAGCCATGCTAGGAACAGAAAGGGCAGACAAAAAAAAGCAGACCTAACTCTAAAATCCACTACCCAATAACTAATAGCTAGCATTTCAAGCTATGAAAGTATTTTTCCTTCATCTTCACATCCCATGTGCAGACAGGCATAAACAGTTTGTTTCAATCAAATCTGCAACTCGGCTTGCATTTTTAGGAAGCAATATAACAAAGAAATAGTCGGGAGGTATTTAATAAAATGGGAGGGCAAGTCTCAACAGAAGAACCTTTTGACTCCCACAGTGCTTGATAACTTTCACAGTTTTCAACACTAAGTGGTAGTTTCAGCGTCAGAAACTAGGTGACTTGACAAGACATGCCTTGACAGGAATGCAATGCAACTCAGACTTGGGAAGAGGTACATACAAAATAAAACCTATCAAGAAGTCACATGACAGAGGTTATTCCAAGTTAAACAATTTAACTGGACACAATGTCTTACCAAAATTCTCTCAAGTCAGGTGCACCTTCAAAAAAATTAAACTTCCCTGCCCTTACTTTAGTCAGCTCCTCACTTCTAGCACTGGAGAAGCAGAACTTCAGAGCTCAGTGCCTACATAACACGTTTCCATATACAAAGGAAAAGCAATTGAAACTTCACTCTGAAGCTGCAATTATGGGTTTTGCCTGGGTTTGTCCCACACAAATTGGTACTTTCTATATGCTCAGCTAGTCTTTTCTGAGTGATTCCGACTGTGTAACATCACATGAATAGGGAGACAAATAACAAAAAATCCCAGACAGACTCCACAGTGTTTATATAAATTTCATTAGGAAAAAAAGAACAGAGAGAAGGAGAAAGCTGTATACATACTGATACAGAGAGAATACACTGAGGAGAGTATTTTTTTTTTTACATTGGACTTAGTAAACACAGGCAAAAATAAAAGGAAATAAATAAAAGACAAATTCCTGACAGCACAGGGACCACAGCTCCAAGCTATCCTTTCAAATAGCAGTAGATTTTAATCTCGTGCAAAAATCAGAGGTTCTCACGCTGGTCAGATTAACTACATGAGAAAGAAGTCAGACATCAAGATGCTTTAATATGAACTGTTCCACACAGGTGCAATGATTTTTAATACCAATTAGATATTATGTAAAGGTTATATGAGTTTATGTAACTCCCAAGCATGAAAAACACAAACATTCAGAATAGCATGCAAGGCTATACTTACCTAGGATAACACCTTGTGCACCTCTGTAGTAACTGGGTGTTAATGTTCTGAACCGCTCCTGACCTGCAGTATCCTAAAAAGCCAATCAGAAAGTTCCATTATGCAGAATTTGAGCACCATCTAGTTTAGCTTTCAGGTATTCTGCTTCTAATGAACAAACAAAATAAGACTTAAAAGTGTATTTCACTACCAGATTAGCTGAGTTTATTCCTTCTCCTGCTGTTTTACTACACATTAACTTTATTATGTAATCTACCCTGAGAAACACCTTCTAATTGTTAAATGCAGTAAATAACTGACCTACATGGCAGTAAGATAGCCATTTCTGCAAGGGCATTTGTTCTGCACCTAGTACTGCAGCAACCAGCATGAGCAGCATAGCTGCAGTACTAACTAAGGTTTTGTAACAAGCATCACACCCATGGCACCAAAAACAGTTCCCTCACTTCAATCGCTTGGTCCAATTAAATTTGATTGAGTGTCAGGGTAAATGCATTAACACACTATGACAGAGCAGAAGCAGAAATGTGGTTTCTCTGAGAAACAGGTTTCTCTGGTTTTAAGTAAAGTTGAGTTTACAGCCTCAAATTTAAAGTGCCAAAAGCTCTGCAAAAAAACCCCTAAATATTACTGTTTTCTTATCTTTTCTTTCATAGATTAAGTTATAGAGCACACTTATTGCAGACTTTATGCACAGAATATTTAATCAATTTACCCAAGTGAGAAGTGACACGTGAAACATGGGATTCCGTGACAAAGAACCTGAATAACAAAACTGGACTTCCAACATTCTACAAACCACTCAGTCAATCCCAGCCATCTCAAACTGCTTCTGTGTAATGATGAACATTTACAAGCTTTTCCAGTTTACCTCAGGATTATTTCTTTATATTTACCAATATGAAAAAAAATAAATCCTAAATTAGTTCTATGTAATATTTTCCATCCCATTATCATTCATCATTCTGCTATCAGTCTTGTTTTCCTCCTATGTGTCTTTTTTTTCTGTCAAGCTATTTCAGTTATTTTCCTTGTCAAACTCATTTATTTTAGTGATCATTACTATTGTAACTAAGACATAAATCCTGTTTGTTACTTGAGATATGAACCGCCCTCAAAGCAATACAAGTATTGCAATTCATATTTCATGTTTCACTACTACTTCCCAAGAAAGGAAAAAGTGCAGCATCTTGCTCATACGAGAAACAAGGTTTTATTCTTGCTACAAGACAACACAACTGGGTCTGAATATTCAAGAGATGCTTCAAGTCACATAAGTCTGTAGGCTTATGGAGAATATTTAAAAAATAGCTTGAAGTACCTGTTCTTTCTTCATGGTCATAAATGCAGAAATTCTACTTTTAGCTGAAGTAGAAGTTAAATATGCTAAAGCTATGAGTACAAACACTGTCTCTCTGTCAGATGCATCTGCTACAAATAACTCTAACCTTGAGCCTATAAATGTCCTTGTATGAGGGCTATGAGGTTTTATAGAGGTAACATTTGAGCATGCAACAGTAATTCCTAACCTAATACACAACCTAACCTTATAGGCAAAATTTAGTAAAGAAGTTCACCCTTTTAAAATCTGTCAAGTACAGATAAGAGTGATATAGACAGGGATGTCTCAGATTAGTGAGGGCTAAGTCTCTAGACGTTGAACAATTAAAATCATTAAAAACACTTAGGAATGGCTACATTCACTTTTTTAAAGTTTGACTGATTTAGTACCATTTAATTCCTTCTCTTCTCTACTCCTATCCCAACTAGACCTGGAGTCAGTGTAGCTCACAGGCAACAGAACCACCCCACCAGCCAGCTGTCCCACAGTTCATTCTACCTTTTGAATGGTGCAGTATTAACTTCCCACTTCTCCAAATCACCTTCATATTAATAGAAAAGAATTCTATACAAACTGTACATTATACAAACCATCACTATTCCTAAAGCAAAGCAATACATTAAGAACTTCGGGAGAGACTTACCCATATTGCCAGTTTAGCTTTGTTTCCATCAACTGAAATAGTTTTCACCTTGAAGTCCACACCTAGAACAGGAAAAATATTTTAGTTCTTCAAACATACTACAGCTATCTTTGAAAGAGAAAAAAAAAAAAAAATCAAACTTGGAAAACAAGCTGTGTTTTGACATAAGCAGGAAGAGTAAGTTTCATTAGCTATTTATGAACCTTGCTCAAAATGCAACATTTTGTTGCTGACAGGTTTTTCCAAAAGCCTAAGGGTCTTTAAGCCATTGACTCAAAATATTTTATGGAAGTAGGGCAACTACTACATTTCCTGTATTAAAGCACAAATTCCAGGAGAAATTTTCAAGTTTGTAATTCAAATGGGTTAACTTTCTATTCATTACTCACAAACATGTTTTCCTTACACCCCTGGCCTTGAAGAACAATATACTTTAAAACTAATGAAGGTAGCTGCATTTAGGTAGCTGTTTGCTCTGTTTCACGATCTCAAACCAAGTCTCATCAAGCTTGGCAAACTGATATAGGCAGAGAGTCGTGCAGTACATGACTGCTATCCTATGAGAAATAACATTAGATTACACTAATTTAACATGTGCCAGATTCTGCAACTGGGATGTGGTGCCCCTGGTTGTGTATACAGACTGGGGAATGAGAAGCTGGTGAGCAGCTGTGGAAAGGGACCTGAGGGTCCTGGTTGACAGCAAGTTGAATATGAGTCAGTGGTGCCAGGAGGGCCAACCGTGTCCGGGGGGCATCAAGCAAAGCATCTCCAGTCAGTCGAGGGAGGGAATTGTCCTGATCTGCTCTGCACTGGGGTGGCCCCACCTTGAATATTGTGTGCAGTTTGGGGCACCACAATATCAAAAAGACATTAAACCATTAGAGAGCATCCAAAGGAGGGCCATAAGGATGGTGAAGGGTCTGAAGGGGAAGCCTCACGAGGACTGGCCGAGGTCACTTGGTGTGTTCAGCTTGGAGGAGACTGAGGGCAGACGTCATCGAGATCTTTAACACCCTCATGAGGGGAAAAGGAGGGACAGGTACTGATCTCTCCACTCTCGTGACTGAGAAACTTATTTTGTTAAATTATGTCAACTTCTGGACAATATTTCAACAACTGCAAAAACTTTGGAAACATTTTGTTTTCTCTTTTCTTTTTAAGTTTTCCTAGCCCTCAGAAAAGGTGCTGAGGAATAACTGGCAAAATTTGGTATTGTCAGCAAAAAATTAGAGAGTTTGGCAAAAGAAAATAAAACCCCTGGCAAAAAACAGTTTTTGCCAGGAGAAAAGAAAAAAAACCCCGCTTGCTAAAGTCTGTCTTTGCAAAGGAAGAGGTAAGGTGTTAGCGGTCACACAGCTTAAGTCGTTTGTTGCTTAGTAACCGGGTGGAGGCCTAACTCACTCCGGCCGGAGAACCTATATACCCTGACTCAGCAAGGTTTCGCGTGGCTGGGCGGAGGTGGATTCTTTTGTCTTCTGTCCCTGTTCTGGGAGGGACAAGGGTGGTCTGGGATATGTGTATTTATTTGTTTTCTAATATTGTCTAATGCTGAGTGTATTATTAAATAAGCAAAGACTCTGAAGCACTGCACATCACCGAAAAAGGATGCTGTCCATGGATGAAAGTGAAAGAACTGTTCCAGTCACTGCAACAGACAAGACTGAGTTCCTGAACTCTCTACCCACATTCTGAATTACATCTCGTTTGCAATATTAAAGAGTGAAGGGGTGGGAGATAATGATTTGCATAGAGTGGATTTTCAATATTGATTGAATGCCTGGGTTTTTTTTTTTTTTTGCTTAGTAGTATAACAATTGCCCACTGCTTTCCTCTTTCTTCTGTACTACTTCTGTCAGCTAGGTTCTCCTACTGCTGCTGCTACAAGAAGAAGAAAATCCAATTAAATACGATTCCAGTGGTTGTCCCAACCCAGGGGTGGAATGTGAGATCCTGGATTTGAATCTCACTGAATTATTGATATGGGTCAGAACCAATGCACCGTGTGTGTGTGCATATGGGGAAGGGCTGGGCCTAGACCTGCAGGAACATGGTAAGGCCTGCACACAAGGCCTGTGCTGAGGGCACAGGGCAGAGCCAGAAGGCAAGGCCTGCAGTCCATGCAGAGCTGAAGGCCCTGCCGCCAGACAAGGCAGACCTGCCTGGTAGCCCGCCCACACCACACTCCTGTAGCCTGTGACTGGCTACAGCACAACTCACTCTGGCCTTGAAGGTACTGCCCGGATATCCTGCCTGGGAGGGAAAACTGAACTCTACAAATACACAAGACTCCATGTGGTCTCTGTCTCTCTCCTTATGAAGTTGAGTCAGGGGAGGTTTAGGTTGGGTATCAGGAAAAGTTTTTCACCCAGGGGGTGGCTGAGCACTGGAACAGGCTCCCCAGGGAAGTGGTCAGAGCACCAAGCCTGACGGAGTTCAGAAGGGTTCAGACAATACTCTCAGGCATATGGTGTGATTGTTGGGGTGTCCTACATAGGGCCAGGAATTGGACTCAATTATCTTGATGGGTCCCTTCCAACTCAGCACATTCTAAAATTCTATGATTCTATGAAACATGTCAAATAAGCTTTGGATTATTTCAACACTTATTTATTTATTTAAAGAGATATTTATTTACCTCTTACAGGGATTCGAGCAACACCATGAACTCACCAATACCACGCTCAGTGACCAAGAAAAAAACCAAAGTGACAACATGATAACAGTTCTGCTGTTCAATCATCTACCTCAACATTTAAAAATTCATCCCCTTTCACGTGTCCTCCCCCCACAGGAAATAGCAGCCTATTACTTGCTCAAGAACAAGTTGCAGAATACTCAAGCCAAGGAGGACAAGACGTTAGTGACTGTGCAAATTTAAAGGATATAGCAACACACCTCAGTTTGAGAGGCTGAGTACAGTTATGATCCATTATGCTGTAATTCAATCCTTAGGTTACTAGTAGCAAGTAACTAACTGGAAGTATGTTTCAGCTATTTTGGAGGGACTTTCACTCCCCACCAGGCAGCAGCCCTGAAGTGAAATAACTGTGGAAAGTTGATACCTTTATAAGAACAACTTTCAAATGCAACAGCAACCTTTTTGCACTCCAAATTAAAATGGCAGCCATCACACTTGCTACCAGAAAAAGAATTTATCTATTCCAACACAAAATGAGTAGGGTTTTGTGATAAGTGTGCTGCATTTATATTCCCAAGGTCATGCAGATTACAAAAAAGTGCAAACAGTTGCCAAAACATGTTCAACTTAAAGTCACAAAGAGTATATAGGATGACTAAGAAACTGCACATTATAAGCAGATTTAAACTTTAGTTGCACTGAAGTCTAAAAGAGCTTTATTTAAAAAAATATAAACACAATTTTTATTCCACTGTTTCACAGCTTCAGCTCACTAGTGTTACCAGATATGTCAGGTGATTTTCAGACAACATTCTGCACTGGAAGAAGCTCATACTCTTTATTTCAAGCAAAATTTTCCCAAAGTACACTAACTTTTGCAGTAACTGAACAGAACTTTGTTTTTTTCAGGGACTAAGACTCCTAGTCCCTAACTTTGCAGTAATATAATGCTCAGTGGCATGCACAAGAGTTCTAGAGTTATGTTCACAGAAAAGAACAGTTGCTATTAACTTTATTTTAAACACATGTTCTTGGAACTTTACCTAGTTCACAGAAGACTGCTATGCTAGCAATTTGACACAAATTGATCCCAAAGAACATCCTGTCCTGTCCATTCTTCAGCACTCAGCAGGAGCTTTTAGACTAATAGAATCTCTTTCTTCCACTGTAATTGTACAATTCTTCCCCTAAACTGCAAAAATCACCATTGTTCAGTCAGCATGTCCCAGAGTTCACAGTGCATTCTTTTATCCATTAGCCTGGCATCAGAACTTGTAACTGCAGGTATTACAAGTCTATTGGATACTTTACAAAGCAAGGTATGTCACAGCAGTTTCAAGAAACAAAACTTTTTTCCTTAGGATAAACTTATTAGGTGTATTCTGAAGCCACGGTATCCTTCTCCCATTCAGTAAACAGATTTAGTATCTTGTGCTTGCACAGCTCAGCAATTTTCATTTAATGGAAAACGTATATACATCTTTCTGTTAGCCTTGCTGCTGGCTTAAAATTTACTTTTAATTTTGCATGAGTGATGCAAGTAAAATAAGAAACTAAAATTGCTAATAAACTGGTAATTGAAAAGCAAAAGTATGAAAATGAACTAATAGCCCACCAAGATATATCCTTTAAAGTGATCAAGGCATGTCAAATATAATTCTAGCAAACCAAGGAGTTCAACACATACATAAGTCAATGAACAAAAAGAAAACTTTTAAATAACTGTGGTTTTGATTGTCATTCTGCCATAAAAGATGATAGGTAGAAAAAAATAAGGCTCAAGAAAATCTTGTTGAATTGAATAGGGTACTTGTGTTCTCTAAATACATCAGTGAAATACAGACATGTTTGTGACAGGTGTCAGTTCTGAGCTTCCAAGAGTGATGTTTCTACCCTTGACAGCAGAAAGTTGACACTGCTTTCCACCATGCCTTGGAAGGCAGCCAGAAACAAGACAGCACTGTATATAGACTGTACTCCCGTGTGTTAACACCTACTGCCTCAGCACTGCACACCAGCATACTATGGACTTCCAGTCCACAAGGAATAGCTTTGTCACTGATACTTCTCTCACACACAGGCCTGTGTGCCATGCTGGATTTACAGGAGTGCAAAATCAGCTAGAGTGTAGTATTTGTGTTACAGGTAAGTGACAAGTTGGACAGCTTAGAGCTAGAGGACTCCAAATGCAAGGAAAGCTAAGAAGTTAAGAGACATCAGATCTGTGCAATACATCACCTCATTTATGAAACAGGGATTGCACTGAACACTTATCTAGAATCTTTCATACCAAGAGCAAGCAAGTAAAGACAAGCATGAGCAGTAAGGAAAACAGAAAACATTGGGGTATATATACTCTGGTAAGATCCATGTGATGAAGCCCAATGAACAAGCAATTCCAAGGAATGCAAGGAGGACAGGTAATCTGCTAGGTTGACTGAAACACTGTTAATCCAGGTGAAGCTATTTGCCCAAAGCAGCTTATTCTTCCCAGAATATCATAGGATTTTTACAAAGTTCTGAAGAGAAGCCCACAAAGAACAATCATTCTGGGTTTCATTTAAATTGTACCCAGTAGGTCTGTGCAATGCATGAAGATAAGGTACACCTCAACAGGTCATTTCAGGGGTCCAATTGTACTGCAGTCAAGACTTTCCCTCAGTATTGTGGTTTTGTGTGCAGTTCTTACTATATGTTAAAAAAAAAAACTAAGTAAACCAGACATGTCATCACTTCGCTTTCTAATCCAAATAAAAAAATACAGTCCCTTTAATCAGTTCAGCAGTCAGTATGTGGATCACATTGAAAGAAGACATTATTTGTAGTCCTTGGATTTTGGAAAAGCACCATACTATTCAGTTTCAACAAGAAAGGCTTAAAAACCTCTTCTGTCCCCAAACTCAAAACAAGTAGGGTGTAATTAGCAAAAAAAGAACTCCAAGTTGAGACTCACAAGGTGTTTTAACATTTCACTATCTTGCAAGTACCTGAATTTGGCATCTAGGATCTGTCTTCATTCAGCACAGAACAGTTACCTCTAAGAGCTCACTCCAGTTGCTTTATCTGTATGAACAACAAATCCTACCCCGAATTTAAAGCTGCTATGTTGCTTCTTAGAAATACATTCACCAGAAAAATGGCAATGCCACTGCAGGAAACAAGAAAACAAGTAAGAACCACCTAGATTCTGTCCTCTTCCAGTTAAGTGAAAAAAAAAAAGTTAATCTGCTACCCCTAATGAGTGCTCCACACACCATGCTATGGGACTTCCACAGCTGGGGTCACAGTAGCTCTCCTGCACAACACTATAAACATCAGCTAGAGGGGCCTAACAGGGTGATCTACGCCAGCATTTTGCTCAGTCTCTAGAAACTGATTTTTCCTGCCAAATTATGACATTCATTCCAGATGAATGTATTTGTTTCAGAAATCAAACTCTACCTGAAGTAATGCTCACATTGAGTACTCTTCCTCCTTTTCCACATCAGAAACAAAGCAGGGTAGGACCTGCCAGCAGTAAACTTTGAATTGTTTGCAATAACCAATGATTAGCTACTACACTTGATCTTGTGCATTTTGGCAAACGCAAAGAGGAAGAATTACTTCAAGAAATAATTCCTTTGTTTCTCAAATAGTGTGTGGATGTCAGTGGTAAAAAATATCACGTGCAAACAGCAGAATGAAAAAAAAAACCCACAGTTAAAAACAAACAAAAAAACCCCCAACAATAAAGATGCCCACGCTGAGCCTACTGGTATCCAAAACATCACGAAAGCTGAAGCAGCTATTCTGTACTAACTTCCTGGCCCATATGGTTGACTTATCAAGAAAGTAAGAGGATATGAAGTATACACAGTGTCAAAACTATTAGATTAGAATACAAGATTGTCATCTTCACCACCTGATCTATAACATTCCTGTTTCCTTCCATGCTATCCTCCCTCATAAACTGAGGTGGGGCTCCTTGCACAACTTCATTTTTTACAAGCAATGGAATGAACAAAAATAGGCCACGTTCCTCCTCTTGGCTGCTCAGTGCTTTATATGAAATAGTACTCCTGTATTTTATTAACATTAATGAAAAATAGATCTATTTATAGAATTCTTAATCAATTAG
This sequence comes from Pipra filicauda, assembly GCF_003945595.2. Classification (NCBI taxonomy): domain Eukaryota; kingdom Metazoa; phylum Chordata; class Aves; order Passeriformes; family Pipridae; genus Pipra; species Pipra filicauda. The sequence goes on from NW_024104310.1 coordinate 4,609,297, forward strand.
AGCTGGATTTGTTTACCAACAGCTGAACTCAAAGACAAAATTTTGTATAAGTTCTTGAATAGAACTCTTCCAACAGAGAAAGCCAAAAATGCAACTGAAATGCACTGTGTGAAAAAGTATCTCCCTTTTTTCATTATTTTCAATATATCTGACTATATAATATTTGAAATATAATATTTAATTGTATTAGATATTATATAATAAAATAGTAATATTTGAAGTATTATACATTTTTAATATAGAATATTCAAAATATAATTTCAATGTTTTCCATTATTTCAGTTATTACTTTGGCACAGAGTTGCATCACATTCTTATAAGTTTCATATTGCTCCTTTGACAACCAATCTACATAGGGTGTCCTGCATTCTGGGCCACCTTCCTCCAGCACAGCTGACCTACATGATAGGTAATATACCAGCACAGCAATGACACATCACTGCTTTTTTTCCCAGCAGCTCTAGATTCTTGGCTCTCTTCCACTTTTCTCAGAGCCTAGCTGGGAAGGAGCTGATCACTAAGTAGAAGAGAAAAAGGCACATTGTAATTTCCTCCCTACAGAGGAAAAGCAGAAGGTACACAGAGCGCAGTACACCCTAGTACTGTCAGAAGTTGCAAGAGTTAACATCCCCTATTAAACAGTCTTAAGATAGCTACTAAGTATCACATTACAAGGTCTGGACAGCAACACAACTATTTAAATAACTTTAGAGCTATCCTGCAGAGATAAATCAGTAGGAGACCTAACAGTAGCTCTTACATTTCCATTTTAGCTCAAAATGCTGCAAACGGTGAAGTGCAGGTTACTCCACTGGAGCTTTTCCCTGACCACACCTATGACCTCCATTTGCATGGTGATGGGTGCCACTCATATCTGCTTTTTCAGTCAAGGATAAATTTTGGCATAAAGGGGACAACTACAGGCCAGTATATTCAATTCCCTACGCCAATGAGCATGACATACTAAAACTGTGTCCACGTCATCCCCGCATTACAGAAAGGCAGACATGTCTGAACTTCACATCAGGCATGTCTGAATAAACTACAGTTTTCCATTGAAACTCGTATGAATTTTTCTGAGGTAGTATCAGTACATACTTACCAATTGTTGCTGCAAGTTCTGGGTCGAATGTATCATCTGTGAACCGCAGCAGAAGGCTGATAGGGAGGAAAGAAAAATAAGAGATACTATTACTGCAGCATACTCATAGCTTGCTGGAAGTCTACAAATCTCAAGTCTGAAAGGAACAGCAAGATCACACAGCTAAACAAAAACACAGCTCATTGTCTCTCGTAGGAGAGAAATTACGGAAAAAAAGAAGGGAACATGGAAAGAATACAGCTGACATGCTCTGCTCTCTGAGCCCTCAGCTCCTCACTGCCTGTGTTACCAAGTATGCCTCTTTGAAAACAAAGTACTACACAAGGTGTCTAATCAGTTGCCTGAACAGTCACACGATTGGCTTCTCAAAGCATTTTACCTCTACCTTACTCTATTCTTCTTCTCCCAGAATTCAGCACAAAAGTAGTACTTTTTTGGTTTTTTTGCAATATTGCCTCACAGTATTTCTGTAAGCTTGAGAAAAAAATTCCAAGTCAGCTTTTCATCCCAGAAATAACTCCTTGAACTGGGCACACAGGGGAATAGTAAGGACAACATCCACCAGAAATAAAGACACAGAAGTTGAAGAGTAGATTTAGCTTACCACTGTTTTATGATTTTGTATCTTTTTGTATATAAGGGCTTCCACGCACACATTTCCCCCTATCCTGATGAGTATGTTTGCTACCAATAGAAAAGCAGTTACAACTAAGATTTAATAGCACATCACACTGTAGTAGTGTAGGGTCCCTTAAAGAAATGCCCATAATGCCACTCTACTTGTGCCAAATGTAAATATTTTTGCAAGAGACAGATTCTCAGCATAGTTTCTAAAATTACCAGACTTAGGCATCTGTGGCAAGCGCGTATTACCACGTGGCAGGCAGCTGTTTGCTATGACCCAGCAGCTTCTACTCATTCCCAGCCTGGAAACAAAACCTTATTTACTTTTTGGTCTTCCCCCCCCACCCTGTTCTTTACTCCTCTCTCCTCTTTTTGCATGTGAATTCAGCAGTCAAGTGCTTTTTAGCATTTGGACACAGTCCTGCATTGACAAAAAAAATGACATTCCTTTATTTCAATGACACTGGGTGGCAACTCTAAAGTTAACCATAGATCATCCTTTTTTCCCCTACTCCCGAACCCCAAAACCAAATGGTAGCTTTATTTACCAAAAAATAATTAAAATAAATCATAGCATATAGGTTTTTACCAGTACCTTCAGATGGTTGTATCAGGATGCTATTTAAAAGCAGCTATTCCTAGTGACAACCAGAACCCGTTTCATTCAAAACAGACAGAATGTGGAAACCTTATACTACTACTAGAATAAAATCATCATTTTACCTGTCCTGCATGCCAAGCACAGCCAACTTCTACCATCCCCATCTTTCTTTCATATGTAGCTATCATCTACAAAGTCCAGCACACTCACAAGGACCAGGTTTAAGACAGAATTTGTTCAGAAGTCAGGACTCCAACCATTTACTACACTGTGCTAGTACCAGTTTAGCATCTGATCTTCCCTAGTCAAGTAACAGGTAAGGGGCACAAATTCAGGAACAGTTCAATATTAAGTTCCTGTACCTGAACAATCGCAGTGTTGTCTTTTAATAGCAAGTTTATTTCCTCTACATAATGCCTCTCTTAACAAGTTTTCCAATGTGAAGAAACAAGTATATAAATAGGTAAACAAAACCATTGTGCGTTTTATATGCCTCAGGAAAAATTCTTCCATATGGCCACTCATATATAAGAGATGACCTCAACTACAAGAAATTTGCTCAGATCCTGTCTGTCACTAGAGGCCTACTGTACTAATTGTACTAATTATCAACTCAGCAGCTACCTCAAATGAGTAATTGGCAAATTTTTAACAAATACGGGGGCTTTTTCTAATCAGCAACTTCTGTGTACTTTAGGATCACGGCAGAAGACCAAGATTATTGCCGTAAAAATACCAAATCTAAAATTACCAGTGTGGCACATTCCCAGATGCCCTGCATTTACATCCCTTTTAACCTGTGGCCGAACTACTCTGCTGCCTCCCCGTGCTCCCCCGCACGCATCCAGTGCTGGGTCACTTGTGACTCTGTATGTAAACATTATGGACTAGATATTAACCCCAAAGCGCCATGGAGATGTACAAGGGCACCCATCTCCCCAGGAAACAACGGTGCCCTGGGCACAGGGCGGCCCAGCTGCCCCTGGCCGGGCCGGCAGAGCCTCCGCCGCGCCTCTGTTTCCAGCTGGGCCCGGCAGACACCGGGGCCGGCGGCTGCGGAGGAAGCAGGGTTAACCCCTGTCCTGCCGGCGGGCCGGCCGGGAAGGGGCGCGGGCGCTCCCCCCGCGGGCCCCACGCAGCGCAGGCCGCGCCCAGCCGGCGCCGTCCGACGCGGGGCTTAGGCCGGGCCCGGGCGGTCAGGAGAGGCTGGGTGAGGCGGACGCCCCCTCACCTGGACTTGCCGACGCCGCTCTCGCCGATGATGAGGATCTTGAGGGTGGTCAGCACGTCCTCGTCCATCCCGGCGGCGCCCCCGGACCTGCCCCGACCCTCCGACGCTTCCCTGCGCAGCTGCGGCGGCTCCACTGCGCCTGCGCGGGGCCGCCCGCTGTTTGTTTACAGCGCGCGGGGACGGATCCCGCGGGACGCGCGTGCGCGGGGCCCGGGGCGGGGGAGCGCCCGGGGGCTGCTCAGTGCCCTCGGCGGTGAGGGGAGAGGGGTTCCTGGGGTCGCGGTTGGGGTGTGGGGAGAGGGGGACGAGATAAAATGCCACAGGGTTATTAGACATTGCAACGAGCTGCCCAGGGAAGTGGTGGAGTCGGCGCCCCTGGAGGTGTTTAAGGAAAGACTGGACGTGGCACTCGGTGCCATGGTCTGGTTGACACGGTGGTGTTCGGTTCATAGGTTGGACTCGATGATCTCAGAGGTCTTTTCCAAGCTAATTGATTCTGTGATTCTGCACGCTGGCGGCCGGCCAGCGCCCTGTGCGGGAACAGAGCCAGCAGCCACCTCCCGAGGAAAGTGGCTGGTCAGGAGCCCCCTACCAAGAAATGGGCTCTTGGTCACAAACCAGCAGTGCAGACCAGTTAGTATGCGACACTAAATATTTTTCTGCTAGCAGAATCTTTTGTTGCCCATTAAAAGCCGAAAATGTTCTTCTAAAACTGATTGCTGTGACAAAGTCCAACCAATTCAGCTAACCTGCTGTTACAGCTTGAGACCTACCTCAGGCGACCCTTCTAAAACTAATGAAGTATATCACAGGTGTGGGTCTGAGACTGTCCTTGGCCTGTGCTACAGACCTTGGCCCAGCTGGGCAGCCCCTGGGCAGGCCAGAGACTGACTCCATCACACACCTAAACGAGCTCTGGCTCTTCCACAGTCACACAGAGATCAGGCTATGTCAGCAGTTTGCACCAGGCAGGTGCACTGAGAGGCTGTGGTGGTTTCTGTCAGAATGCTGCCTGCAGAGGGAATAGTTCTTTCTGCAGAGTCCTGATTCTGCTGTGCAGTTGCCTTCAGCTGAGTTCCAGGGTCAACACAGGAACCGTTCTCTTGTGTTTTTGTGGTAAACCTCTTTGTTGCCTGGCTCCTTCCACTTACAGGATCTCAGTCAGCTCTCCTGACTCTTACCTTACAAAAATAACTCCCCGGATGAGTACAATAACAGTAATTATCCTATTAAATTATGTAGACATATTCTATAATTAAACATGTGCAAATGGCTGGCTGTGTTTACAACAGGACTGTACCTGTTTATTAGGAATAATCTGAGATTTGTTGAAAGTGTGACTTGGTTTTTGTAGTTTGGATTGTGCTTTGCAGTCACACAAGAAAGCAGTGTGTCTATACTCTGTTTAGTTTTTGATGAAGTGTGCAAGAGCTGTGGGATCTTAGCATGGAACAGGATGAGGATTTTAATTTGGAAGGTGTATCCAAGCACCAAAGAATTCTACTAAGGCTACTGAATCCCTTGAAGTCAGAGAGTTCAAGGGAGATTTGACTTTTTCTATTGAAGACATAGAATCAAAATTTGCAATATGGATATTAGTCCTGATTTAGATCATAATTCTATATCTCACCCAAAATGGAGGGCTGGTCAGGATGGCATTCAGATCTTTTACCTTAATGATGAGCAGCTGCAAGAAAGAAAGCAAAACCTGCCCTAAATGAACAATTCCCTAGCTCATGCTTATAGATGTGGTGGTTTAGACTTTCCTAAGCATGCCCTGTGAGAATAGGTATTTCTCCATGTTGTCCCCCTCAGGTGGACCTAGGTAGTCCTCTTACTCTGAGATTGGATCTGACTGCTGCAGTCAACCTGTTTGCTGTCTATATATCTATTTTAACTCTGGAAAGCCAGGCCTATTACAGGAGCCAGTGGTAGTGGATAATTAAAGTAGCTCAGACCTAGCTCCTTCAAAACAAGAGTATTACTTATTCACTGAAAGATGTAAAATAATCAGGACATCTTTCAACAGACTTTTTTAGGGTTTCTTCAGTGAAGCTGTCTCTGAATTGGGAGAAATATCTAGCCTGCTGTAATTCGTAGGTGCATGGTTTTTTTCTTGCCTGCCTTTCAGCACTCATCAGGAGTCCTCACTAACTCATGACAACCAACCCAATCCCTTGAAAAAGGCTGGAGGGTTTTTTCTTTCTATCATTTACTATCCCATTTGATCCTGACCTTAGATGTGGGAGCATCAAGCCATAGCAGCTTGCTTAGCCCTCCCTTCCTAGTCTTCCTAGAAGAATACTGGAGATTTTTTTTTATTTTTTTTTTAATGCTATGCTGTTTCCTCTTGATTTCTTCTCGGTGATCTCTGCATTTCTGACAGGAAGGCGCTGAGCAGATCAACTTGACTGCATATGGTATTTGTAAATAATTATGCATATATACTTTCCTTATTCTACATACATTGCTAAGGGAAGCAGTCTGGTGGTGGAAAACTAGCATAACTGGTTCCAAGGCAGGTCACTGCTACGTATGGAGAAGTATACGTATACAGAGAGAGAGAGATGAAATTTGCACTTCAGAGTTTCCCTTCATGCCTTTACAACCTTGCATGAAGGCTGCATGATTCCTGATATGATACAGGGCTCAGAGAAGTAGAAAAATGTCAGGTCTATCTCAGCTCAGTGTCCCCAAGTTATTCATTACTTCAGGGATGTGACAAAGAGGCAAAGACATCTTGACAATGATAGCTCCTGTATTCTCACCATTAAAATTCCCTGTCGACTGTATTACAGACTTGGCTATATCCTTAACCATGAAAACAGGCCATTGGGACTGAATAACTGTGAATACCTTTCTCAGAAGATGGGAATTTATTTACAGTCACTCCCTTAGGGTTGGGATCTATAATGAAAGGGCCATTGCACTTCATGTATCCTCAAGGGGGCTCTGGACCAGTTGCACAGTGCAGTGCCCTTAGGCAGTCATTGAGAGCAAGTAAAGGCCAGAAGGACTTCCACCCAGTTTGTTCCTGCTGAACCAGCTGCAGTGTAACCCTGGCAACAGAGATGAGTGTGTCAGTAATAATAGGTCAGTAACATGAGAGGCAATCTGGAATAAACAACAAAGAGCTCCCTCAGTCTCATTCTGTGTCTGAAAGACACTTGGGAGCCTTCGGTAAACTCACACCATCTACCTTAGCTTCCAGAGCTTAAATGTGGAGATAATGGCATTTCCTATAGAAGACTGCAGAAACAGCAAGGGGTGATAGGCCAAGGGAGCTAAGGGTTTGTGTTTTCCCTGCCAGCACTGCCTAGTTAGCATAAGCTGTGAAGTTCTTGATGGGAGAGTGTCTCCTTAACCACATGGCTACCCTCTCTATGCCATCACAAGTAAAATCAGGCCTTGAAATGTTTAGGCTGTTTAGGTACATGAAAGTCTCAAGATTATGCACCTGTCTAGGTGTTAAAGTCCTTAGTTCATTGGTACTTCCAAAGATTTTCTCAGTTATGCCAGCCATGCACAATGTCCAGCAGAAGCTGAGAAGCTCAGCCACTTCAGGGAGAAGTTTACAGCAATCTACAGTCTCCTGTTGCAAAGGCTAATCCTGCTGTCCAATTTCCAGGCTGTGAGGCTGACCCATATGTTGTTGGGGCAGTGAGTCAGGAGTTATGATTCACAGTAAAACAAGCATGATTTCTAAACTCACCAGTCCCTCCCAGCAGAAGTGACACACACAGACACTCATTCTTTTTTGCTGCTTCATGGGATAATTTGCAGTGTTTGTAAAAGTGACACTACGTGTGTCAGATTAAGGGAGGTTCCTTTTCTGTGTGACATCCTTAAGCACAGTCAGCACATCCATAAGATTTCACATTGAGCAAATAAAAGCGAGAAGTGAAAGTGCTGCAGCAGTCCCAGAACTCGGGGCAGGATTTCTCTGGAGACCACACTGCAATGTAAATGATCTTGCTGTGGCTGACCCCTCCTTTTCTAAAGAATCCAGCCTATTTTTATGAAGAAACTACATAATAATCTTTTTCTTCACCCTTCCAACAGCAGCCAGAGCTGAACACTCCCATCTGTTGATCCTCTGAGTGTTTGCTTGGTTTCTGTGAACAGTAAGGGGGATTTAAGACTATAAGCACATTAGCTCTGGGCAATTAAAATACACTGCTTATAGTCAACACAGTTAAAAAAAGTGGATTATACACAGCTTTGGGGCTGTAATTAGCTGTTTGGGGAAGAACAACGAGAAAAATATTGTTTCAGCCACTCAAAAAGCCATGGTTGTATATGAGAGTGATATACCAGTATTTTTCAGAGAAAACGAACATATATTTGAAGATCATTAACCAAGTCTTGCATAGTAATCATGAGTAGATTCATGATTTTGTGCTAGAATACTGTGATTGCTGAAGATAATATGAAAAACTTAGTTACATGCTTTGAAATTTTATTTTATTATATATGAGATGTAGCTCTCCAGAGGCACATCTTGCTTCTTTGCTGGAAAATGGTGAAAAAGGCTAGCCACATTGAATTTTCTTCAGATAAATTGATTAATCATTTAATCCCAACTAATGCAAGCAGTAATCTTGAAAATAACAGCTTATCTTTCTGCATTGTGTCATGAACCTTTAAACCAAGGACAGCTTTTAAGGCTGGATGACCTAAATACTATTTTTTAAATGTCTCTAAAGCAACCACTGAAATCTGTAAACAATAATGATACAGGAGTAGATTAGTCTTTAGGATTGTTAGATTCCTTACAGAACATTAACTGTGTTTTAAATAATAAGAAATATTATATTAAGAAAAATCAATAGTCTACTGTACATCAACAATGTGATGTACAAAGGGTGAGGCATCAGATTTCAAGGGGTGCAGTAAGAACTACAATATTTCAATGTTAGAGTTTTCCTACAGTTGCACTTCACCTGTACTTCACGAACATACTGAACAGTCAGTGCTGAGAATTTCTCTTTTTTTCATAGCAAGTGTAATTGTATCCAGTGCAACACAATATATAATATATTTACCACTGAGATCACAGAATCATGTGAGTTGGAAAAGACCTCTGAGATCATCGAGTCCAACCTTTGGTCACCACCTTGTCAACTAGACAATGGCACTAAGTCCAGTTGCTTCTCGAACACCTCCGGGGATGGTGATTTTACCACCTCCCTGGGCAGCCCATTCCAATGTTTAAAAAACCCTTTCTGTTAAGTAATTCTTCTTGATGTCCAACCTAAACCTCCTCTGATGCAGCTTGAGGCTACGTCCTCTCATCCTGTTGCTGTTACCTGGGAGAAGAGACCAACCCCCACCTGGCTACAACCTCCTTTCAGGCAGTTCTAGAGAGCAATAAGAGCTCTCTTCTGAGCCTCCTTTTCTCCAGGCTAAACAATCCCAGCTCCCTCAGACACTCCTCATAGGACTTACCCTCTAGACCCTTCATCAGCTTTGTTGCCCTTCTCTAGACCCACTCCTGCCCCTCAATGTCCCTCCTGCACTGAGGGGCCTAGAACTGGACACAGCACTCAAGCTGTGGCCTCACCAGTGCTGAGTACAGGGGGACAATCACTTCCCTGGTCTTGCTGGCCACACTATTGCTGATACAGGCCAGGATGCCATTGGCCTTCTTGGCCACCGGGGTACTCTGCCAGCTCGTGTTCAGCCAGCTGCCAACCAGCATCCCTGGGTCCTTTTCTGCTGGGCCACTTTCCAGCCACTCTTCCCCAAGGCTGGAGTGCTGCACGGGGTTGTTGAGACCCAAGGGCAGGATCTAGCACTTGGCCTTTTTAAACCTCAAACCATTGGCCTTGGGCCATTGATCCAGCCTGTCCAGATCCCTCTACAGAGCCTTCCTACCCTTCAGCAGATCAACACTCCCACCCAACCTGGTGTCATCCACAAACAACTTCATCCCCTCATCCTGACCATCAATAAAGATATTAAACAGGACAGGGCCCAATACTGTACCCTGGGGAACACCACTTGTGATGGCCCACCAAAAGATCAGAAGATAGAAAAAAAGTCACAAAAAAAAAATCACAAAATTACAAAAACTCCACAAAATATTTGACAGACCATGTTGATATGAAGTGTTTCCTCTCGGTCTTAACAAAATGAAAAGTAGTAATACAAGCTTACTATTCCCACATTGGTTCCTCAGTTTTTCAAAGGTCAGTTTAGTATTTGCTTTGGACTTCCTATGTGGGAAAGCGGAAGATGCATTTTGTGAATACAGTGAACATGCTAAAGGAGGCACAGTAGGCACAGTAGGTACGCATCTGTGTGTAGTACCTTTCTACTTTAGCAAGATCTCACAAGGAAGGCAACTCAGATTCCTTCTCAGAAAGCAGATGTTCTGAAAGAACTCTTCTCATTTTCAAAGAGAGTGTACTTTAAATTATCATTTCAAGGTGGGGGGGGAATCTGTAAAGAATTTACTTTGCATTTAATAAAGACCTTATTTATTTCTCCTTCTCCAGTTGCTTTCAGTACTTAATATGGTTAATGTTAAGGGGGAAGGGAAGGAATAACCCCTTCCCTGCTGTGAGACCATCTCATCCATAATCCCCTCTGAAGGGATAACATACCTCATCTAGCATTAGATCACACGTGCCTGCAGGATTAGCCGTTAGAGAGGGACGGAGTGGATTGAGTAACCACTGTCATCACTATCCTGCTCTTTGCACAAGACTGTGTGAAGCAATCCTGATAAATCAGAGAATCTAGTGGGCAAGGGACAGAGACATAACATCAAGGCAGATGCCAAGTAAGCCAAACAACAATTTGTATTAAATCTGTAACAATCATTGGAAGAAATGCATGCAGAAATGTAAATTCAAATAGAGGCAAATCAAGGCCTACTATGGCACCAGTTTTATCAGGTCAGAGCAAAGTCCATCTGTCACCAGGGACAGTAGCTTTGGTTAGGCAACAGCATACAGGCAGGACAAGCATGAAATGGCACTTGACCAGAATGTTACTGCAGACTTCAGCAGTTTGTGACCCAGGGCCTTTTGAGCCCATCATGATGGTGGCTTCATATATGATAGCTGTATTTCTCTTAAATAATGGCAATATTTCTCTTCATAGAAGAGAGTTTCTCATCCATATATTTTTAACCCAAAATAACACATAGAGCCTCCAGTGGCAGAGTTGCACAGAATGATGATTTTTGTTTTATACTTTCTGCCTTTATTTGATTTCCCTTCTCAGATTAGGCACAACTATGAGCAACTGTCTATTTGCTTAGTCTGTGCCACACGTGATTTTGTAGATCTCCAGCATACCCTCCCATAATTCTAATTTTTTCAGCCAGAGGAATCTGTTTAATCATTCCTCATATGGAAGCCATTAAAATTTTAATTATTGTATTTAAACTTTGCTGTACAGTTGCTTTCCTGCTGTATCATCTTTCAGATGAGGGGACAAAACTAAAGAAAGTGCAGAAAAAAATGGGTGCTCTTAGGACTGAGAATGAGGTGTTTTCTGGTTTGTTCTATGAGAATTTTCTAATATTTTCTAACAGTCTATTTGTTTTATTGGTTACTTTTTTTATAGACCTGTACATTATAATGTTTTCTAAATCCTTCCTTTGCCTATTTATTCCTGTCCTTTTACTCCTACAGTTTAAACAGTATTTGTCTGTTTGAAATCCTGCCCTCTCATTCATTCTGGGGTGGTAACAGCCAGGTCAGTGCTCTTCATTACAAATGTATTTTTAGAATATGTTTAAAACGACATCACAGAGCAGAACGAGAGAATTCTTTGCATTTTAATTTGTGGCTCATTTGTGGTTCGTTGCCTCTTGTCACTGGACACTACTGAGAAGAGTCTGGCTCTCTTCTTCACTCTGCTCCCATCAGGTGTTGATCCACATTGATAAGATCCACATTGATAACGGTCTCTTCTCCAGGCTAAACAATCCCAGCTCTCTCAGTTTCTGTTCATGTGGCAGTTTCTCCCAGGATGAATTACTTTTCACCTAGGTATGCTGAATTTTGTCTAGCCATTGTGTCTCCCAATGTCTCCTTCCAACTCTTCTTCATTCCTCCTCTTCACTCTTCTGAATGATTCTGCAACAGCAGAATCAAACCGCATTCTCTTCTGTTATCCCCCTTGTTCAGAAAGGTACATGGTGCATCCTAGGCCTCAGTACCATCTTCCTTCTCAGATACCACTTGTGAATCCACACCCCCTTTAACTCCTATATTTTGCTTTCTATCTTTTAACCAGTTACTTGTTTATACGAAGATTTCTATTTTTCCATGGGAGCTTAGTTTCTTTATAATCTTTAATGATGGCTCTTGTTGAACACCTATTGAATGCAAAGTAGAATGCGTCAACTAGATGTAGCATTGGCTTCTCAAAGAACTCTGATGTGCTTGTGCAGAATCAATTAACTTTACAGAAACCATTATAGTAGCATGAATGTGGCAAATCGAAGCTGTGGAAATGAGGTTCCAACTTTCTGAAGAATCAATGACATTGAAAGGGACCTTTGGAGATCACCTGGTCTAACCTCTCTGCTCAAGCAGCATCAGGTAGAGCAGGTTGCCCAGGACTATATCCAGGCAACTTTTGAGTATCTCCGATGGACACTCCGCAATGCCTCTGAACAACATATTTCAGTGTTTCACTACACTCACAGTAAACCCAGAAGTGTTTCCTTGTGTTCGAATGGAATCTCGTTTGTTTTAGTTTGTGCCTGCTGCCTCTGGTCCTGTCACTGGGCATCACGGAGAGGAGCCTAATTCCTTCTCCTTCATTCCCTCCCATCAGATATTTACATAGATTGATAAGATCCCCTGAGTCTTTTCTTCTCCAGACTTAAAGAGTTCCAGGCCTCCTAATCTCTCCTCATATGAAGGAAGCTGCAGTCCCTTCATCATATTCATGGCCCTTCACTGAACTGGTTTCATTAAGTCAGAATCATTCTGATAAGCTGGACCCAACACTCCAGTGTGGCCTCTACCTGAGTAGAGGAGAAGTATCATTTGCCTTGACCTGCTGGCAATGCTTTTCCTAATACAACCCATGAAGCTATTGGCCTTCATTGCCACAAGGGATGCCATGAGGGATTTTAAAATCTCCTTTATCTTGCTGTTTATCCATGTTGGCCTTTTGAAACATTCAAAAGCTGCTACTGACAGGTGGCTTACAGTTACACTGAACTTCAAGTATGGTGTCTTTAATAGTCTGCATATTGCCTACATTCTATCATTTAGTCATCTTTAAAGTGCTCTTCATCTTTTTTTTTTTTTTAGGTGCAGGATTTTCCTCCTTTTGTCTTTTCTTCAAGACAGCTGAATATTATCATTACTGTAAGACTTGTTCATAATTACATTTTTACTGTGGGTCCAGCAGGAGTTTAGGAAGCAAGGAGTCCACTCTGAACCTTGTGACTCCATGGAAGGGTCCCCCTTATCCTTTTTCATCCATGCCCTTTTGCATCTTTGGTCTCCATATAAACCATTCTAAATTGATTCTAATCCAATTTTCCTTAATATGTTTCAGCCATGTAGTAAATAATAGAGTGAACCTTGCCACTGAATTTTGTTAAGTCGTGCTTTCACAAGTTTATATTAAACCTGCTTTTGCTAATAGCTTTGGTGGGGATTCTTTAAGTGATCTAAACCAGTCATTCCAACAAGTGGAGAAGTTATTTTTCTACATCCAAGCCTTCATTCCTAGCACCATGTCCAGACATGATATTTTAGAGCTAACTGTAGTTTTCATTATTAATTGATTTTCTTGTCCTCTCTGCCTCTCTGAGAGACTCACCATGGCTGAGAAGCTCATCACCTCATTGTGCCTCATGATAATCTTGGTCAGGCCATCCGTTTCACACTCCTAATCCTACATGGTTGTTGTTTGCATGTTAAATAATCAGCTTCCAATCAGGAAAAGACTTAATACTAGTAGTAGTAATATCCATGTGGTTCAAAGGTTGCTCAAACACACAAGACAGCTGATACAATAGGAACTTAAAAGCCTATGAGAGAAACCACATAGAAATGCCTTTATTTCATCCCTCCATTTCATCCGCCAACGTATTTGGCAAAGGACCCTTGTTTCTTTGTCCAACAGAGGGCTTATGCCAAGGATAGTGTAATTTGAATTTTTTTAAGTACGTTCCTCACTAGGTGGCCATGGCAGCATGATAACAAACATTGTGCATCATTAGATCTTCTCTTATAAAAACTGCGGCACATCAGGGCTTGGGAAGGATTTGCAGTAATGTGGTTGCACTTTCATCACATTTCTTTTGCACTTATAATATGTTAATATTATGAAACAGTCTGTTGAGGCATGCTGATAACCTATTGCGACTCCCTTTTAAGAAAAGGTGCAGGTAGCCATTTCTTCTATAAATCAAGTCTATAAAAATAGATACAGTGGTTATATAATATATTTGTATAATCCCTTTTTCCTGAGTATTATCTGTAAACTTTGTAGAAGGCTCTTTAACATCCACTAAAGTGCAGCTATTTGAGATAGAAGCCAGAAATTGTGAGATGCGTCAACCTTAAAGACCAGTTTAGAAGAGAAAGCAAGGCAAAATACAATCTCCAGTTGAGACTGAAGACAAAACATAGACGGAGAGAGTCAAAGTGTAGTGATACTAATAGTACCCTTATACTGTTACAAAAATTGCAAAGGGAATCTACAGCTCAAGTTCATAATCTTTTTCCTTACTTCTCATCTTATACAAAACAGTGCCAGTAAATGAGCAAATCTCCTTAATACCAAACTGAGGTACTGATTTCCTATTATTTCTGTATTTCCACTGCACAAATGCCTGGAGACTTTCATTAGAACAGAGCCCAACTGTATTCATTTCTGCAATTCAGGGTTCTGAAACTGTTGAAAGAGAAAACTAGCCCTAGTTATTCAGGCAGGAATTTTCCCTATAACATATTGAGTTTTTCTTGGTGACATCTGTCTTCAAATAGTGATCAGGCTTTATGTCCTGGATAGCAATATAAAGTATTATCTGCCATCATCTCGTGACAACATGTAAGCTAAAACACTTGCAAACAAACCAAAATAATTTCTTCTGGATCAGGAGTTTGAATTAGATGACTGAATTTTCCTGGCATGAAAGGATTATTCCTTGTCTTTCACCTAATCCTCCTCTGTTATACAGTATATATAGTTACACATAGTTTTTGTTTCCCCTGGGTTTGAAAAGATTACTTTTCCACTGGGTTTCCTGCGTCACTGTAATACTTCCCCTTGACTCTCTGGTTTCATCTTCTCCACTCTGTTTATGGATCATCCGGTAACCTGAATGAAGTTACAGCTTTTAGATCTGTCATTTAGTCTTTGGATATACTGCTAGAGGCCTCAAGGTCTTGTATTCAACCTTTAAGATCTTTCGTTCCATCATCTGCCATCCATTGTGTCAAAGCAGTTTTTCCCACAAGCGTTTCAATTACAAATTGATACTTAGTATTTGCTAAGGACTTTAAAGCTTTTGGTTTCCATTTGTCACTTGAGCTTTCCACCTCAGGTCCTAGAAGTACACTGAACTTTGGAAGCAATTTTGCAGATCTCATATATATTTGATCCTTTGATCTTAAGTATCCTTTGCATTCACAGTTGTTTTAATAAGATAATACAGGTTTAAATCACCTCCATTACCATTTGAGCTGGTGAGGCACAGTATGTTCACCCCTGTAAGCGGCAGGAGATTCTGAAGTCCTGTAATATGAGCAATTTCCTGTTTTCTGTGATTTCTGAGTAATATGTGCAACTTCCTTAAACAAAATATTTTTTTCAACATGCAATACCTGTGTCCCTGTCTTGACTAATACTTGACAATGCACAAATACTTATTGCTATTGCACTTCAGCAAACATGTTATTTGGCTTTTCCATAGGCAGTCAGGGTTCTTGACTTCTGTGAACTTTTGAGTTTGTTTGGCTGTTGGTTTTTCCATGAGTTTCACATCCGTAGTGTTATTAGTTATTAGTAGACAACATAGTGGTGCTTTTTCATCTTTATTACTGAATATAAACAGTTCTGATAACTTCATATTTTAGCTTTTTCTCATCTCCTGTTGAGATCAGTGAAATCAGCCTCATCTGCACTGAAATGTCAGCACGACAAGGTTCATACAGAGTTTTTTACTTGCAGATAATTTCTGAGCTTTACAGTCTGTTTCAATACATTTACATGCAAGTGTAGTTTGTGAAATTGGAGAAATTCTTCATATGGTATTAAGAACTTAGTAGATCCTTTGATGTTAAATTGCCTTCCAGGAACCTAGCAACTTTTTATAGAGCTATTCAACCATGAGCTTTTGTTATTTTGAATCTATATATGTTGTAATATCTGAATGCACACACTGAGAACGAGAGGATGTAAACTGTTAGCAGGCAGTACCAGACCTCTTGTTTTCATTCACTACCCACTTATACAGGGTTTGGTCCTGCTCCTGCAGAACTACTAATAAATCTCATACTGATTTCTGTATAAGCAGAACTAAGTCATAGCGGTTTCCTCTCATAAATCACGCCTTCTGCTTCCTTCACATTCTGAAGTGTCTTCTGTTGGTTTTGTCTCTTTCTGTTTTTTTGGATTGCAGCTGTGATTTCTCAGAGCATCACCTTATGTTGCTTAGTTTTTTTAAGACTCTCTGAACAAGCAATTGCAAGCATATATTTTCAGTAAGTTTTTGTTTATTTAGTCTGATTCAGTGTGTTGTGTTGAAGGGAGAATGTTCAATGCTATACATAGGGATATATTTTTACATAATATTTTGCTATTCAGGATGTGTTCATGGACTTATATAGACAGAAACAACTGGAGATTAATTTATTAATGATAACCAACAGTCAGCATCTTGAGCTATTTGAGATACTCTGGTATTTACCTGTACTCTTCTAGGAAGGATGATGTAATTTATCAGAAAATGTCAACTTCTTAGTACAAAGAAACATGAATGTGGTAAAGAATTAGTGTAGAGCTGTTCTCAGGGAAGTCTTGGCAGAGCTTATCTAGATGAAGGGATCTTGGAAATGGGGACAGCTATGACCTGAGGTCAGGATACAAGAGTGACCATGGAGATCAATTTGTGAAGGGGAGATAAAAGAGGGGAGGCTAGTCAGGAAACCAGAGGATTCTTTTAAGCCACATAGAAGGGTCTGAACAGATCAGAAACTCCTCCTGCCTTGAAATCTATGCAGCAACCTAATTTCTAGCCAAATAAAGAAGCACAGGTTCTATAGTAGTACCTTTTATATACATATGCAAGCCAACAGCTCTTAAATTTGCTTAGAGCTTATTATTTTACCCTTTCTGTTTAAAATAAACAATCTCTCCCTGACTATGGCTACAGGATGTTTCATAATATACGACTTCCCATACAAACAATAGGTGTGCCACTCTGGATGAGTACACACAGGCAAGGCCCTGTTATGTAGTGGCTGGATCACATCATGGTGATTTGGTGCCCAGGATGCAGTTTTGAGTCAGGTGGTTGGATGACCTATAAAAATATCATTATGTATTTATGTTATTGTCCTCTTCCTTTATTCATCTGTAAATTCAGTACAGGAAAACAAGGTCCTTTACAGAACATTTCTAGTGATGGAAAGCATCATGAAAGAGCTAGATATTGCTATAGAACCTTACTGTGAGGCAGAAACAGCATGAAACCTTAGCTCTGTATGCTGCATTGTGTCTTACAAAGACTACAAAGGCAAAGAAATTTGATATTAGAAAACTTCCTTTTGACCTTTAGACACCATAAGCTTTCTGCTTGAAGGGCACATTGGCAGATGGCTACTAGCTGACATGTGAAAGGCAATTCCTGCACTATAGACATAAGCAATACTGGCTACAACTCCATGGCTTCTTTTTATTCTAAAGTTGCATTGTCTGCTAAGATCATATTCCAGCCAAATTCAGTCAGATCCTACCTCTTCCTTAATCTGAGATGAAGACGTGGTCCTGCTGTGCTGCCTTTGACATCTGAGGAACAGCAAAAGGAGACTGCACATGGTCTCGGTGCTTTGGGAGCAGACAGGGCAGGGGCACACTCTGCCAGAAGCTATTACTACTGGGGGAACAGGGCAGCCCAGATCTCTCAGCCATTCCCTCACTAATTCCGTGGACTTGCAATAGATTAGCTGTACAAGCCAATGTAACTCTACAACTGTACTAGCAACATAGAAAAGGTTCATTTTTCCCCCCACAGCTTCCATGGAAAGGCCCTTGCGCCAGGATGAGGGATCAGGCTGAGTAGAGGTTTCAGGGTTTACCCTTTCAAGAAACAAAATTAGAGGAGTTCTTCTTTGTCTCATAAATGTGTGGTAAATTAAGATGTGTGGCTATTAGTAAAAATATCCCATTAATTCAACTAGTATAAACAAAATAAACCTCATCCTGCTTTGTAATTCAGATATTCAGATGTATCGTGAAAGGAGCTGGCACGTTCTGTATGGATGTTACAGGGAACTACAGGCTTTAACGGGTTATAGACTCTTAAGCAAAAACTAAAGCGTGGTTTAATTATTAATTTGTGCAAGAGATTGAATAGGTCTGGGACAAAAGTTGAGATTATAACCACCTATATTACAGGAAGCATGCAGTGTTATTATTCTCTCACCTCTCAAAACCAAGGCTTCCTTCCTAATCCATTAATACTCAGTAATGCTTTTTCAGGAAAGAAATATACTTGTCAATAAAACAAGTGAGTCACATGATTGAGGGGCTACAATATGAGGAAAAGAGTTTGCATAGCGTCTACAATTTTATTTTGACTAAAGCTAAGGGGGTGACTTTATTAGATGCCCAAACAATGTCATATCCTCCACAGCACAGCTCCCAGGGAGCACACACACTACAGAAACCTCTCTGAAACCACAATGCTGCCAAAAGTGGGGACTTTATTCCCACTCACAGGTGAATGGCCCCACTGCCTCCTGTTTATGAGCACTGGGAAAGCTCCAATTCGTGATTGAAAACAAACTGTGCAGAAGGAAAGTTCCGCTCAGATCAGCAAGTTGTTCTCACTTCCCTGTGGCTGCAGTACATGAGCAGAGCTGGCACAGGTGGAGGGGCAGGACCAAAGGGTGTGAGGGGGTCCCCCCACAGTCTTAGACCCACTTGAGACACTCTTGCAGTTCCCACTCAGTATGAATTTAGATGATTTCAGGTTATGCAGATAACAGTAAATTGGTATGCTTTGTGTCAGTGTGGTGGGTTGACCCTGGCTGGACCCCAGGTACCCACTAAAGCCACTCTCTTTCTCCCCTCTGCAACTGGACAGAGGAGAGAAAAAAAAAAGTGAAGGATTCATGAGCTGAGACAAGAGCTGGGACAGGTCACCTACTGATCACCATCACGGGCAAAACAGACTCAAAGTGGGGATATTAATTGAATTTATTACTAACGGGGTCAGAGCAAAAGAGTGAGAAGTAAAATAATCTTAAAAACACCTTCCCCCCACCCCTCCTTCCTTCCATGTTCTCCCTTCTCCTCCCCAGCTGTGCAGGGGGATGGAGAGTGGGGGTTATGGTCAGTTGTTGTTTCTGTCACTGCTCAGGGAGAGGAGTCCTTCCCCTGCTCCGGTGGGGTCCCTCCCACGGGACACAGTCCTTGATGGGCCTCTCCAGCGTGAATCCATCCCACAGGCAACAGTTCTTCCCAAACTGCTGTCCTGTGTGTCACTCCTCCATGGGGTGCAGTCCTTCACGAATGAACTGTACCAGCATGGGTCCCCCACAGGCACCACAAGTCCTACCTGGGAAAAACCTGCTCCAGCGTGGGCTTCCCTCTCCATGGGCTGCAGGTCCCTGCTCCATCTGGGCCTCCCACAGGGTCACAGCCTCCTTCGGATATCCACCTGCTCCAGCATGGGCTCCTCCATGGGCTGCAGGTGGGTCTCTGCACCCCAGTGGTCCTCCATGGGCTGCAGGGGCACAGCTGCTCCACCATGGTCTGCACCACGGGCTGCAGGGGCAACACTCCTGGCACTTGGAGCACCTCCTGCCCCTCCTTCTGCACTGACCTTGGTGTCTGCAGAGTTGTTCCTGTGTTCTCACTCTGCTCTTCCCTGGCTGGAATTTTATTTCTGTGCAACAACCTTGTGTTCTTAAATATGTTATCACAGAGGTGTTACAATCACTCCTAATTGGCTCGGCCTTGGCCAGCGGCAGGAAGCCCATCCTGGAGCCGGCTGGCATTGGCTCCACTGAACAGGGGAAGCCTCTAGCAGCTTCTAACAGAAGCCACCCCTGTAGCCCCCCTGCTACCAAGACCTAGCCACAGAAACCCACTACAGTCAGTAAGAAAGTACCTTCATTTCCACTGCAAGCTACTATTAGAGTAGCTTGCATTTCTCCATCTTATTTATGTAAATGAAGAAGAAAAAAAAGGAGTTTTTATCTCTACCTGTTTTCTTCCATTTTTAGTTCAGCTTTATTTCTTGGAAAATTTGTGCAAATATTTATACAAGCAAATAGGTACCACCAGGATCTGTCTTCATTCATAAACAGAACCTGTAAGTCAGAATTTGTCTTGTAACATGGAGGATAGCCATCTACTTGTAGTAGTACCACTATATTAGATTCTGCAGACAACTGATAAAAACAACCTTTTTTAATGGGAAATATTAATTCAACCACACAAAGGTAATTTCAGTCTAGGAATTCCTCCCACCAACATTATGGAAACAGGATACAAAATTGCAAACATTACATCACCAAAATTATATTGCCTTATAATGCCCTTGTGTGCATGAAACAGGAACTAGCAGCTTTGGGTACTGGTTGACATCTTCTCCAGACATCACATACACTACTGGGCTCATTGCAGTGTCCTGGGAGTTCATAACCATCAGATCATATATCCACAGGTGATACAATCTTCCATTGTTTTTAAATTACTCTGGGGGTATATATAACTCCAAACTTGTTGTCTAGTTTAATTTTTCTTGAGTGGTGGTGTAGAGATTGACACAATCCAAGTCAAAACCAGATTGTTTAAGGAAAGAAAGAAAAGTTTTTCTAAAAATTCTTCAGAGACTGACAAAGTCTGATGACTTGCTGAGAACATAGACACTTCTCACCACTGTGAACTAGATCATTAACTATTGTTTTACTAACAGATGTCAGAAGAAGAATTTTGCATTGAATATTTAAATATTTCAAGTTTAGGAGGCATCCAAAATTCAGAATCTTTGAACTAATAAGCCTCTGTAAAGGATCACAGATTATTTTCTGATACAGTAGGACTTCAAGAGTATTAAAAGTATAGAAATTGCTTGAACTTTTTGAACTCTTGAGGGGAAAAATGAGAAAAATTGAGGAATAGATAAAAAGTAAAATAAGCATTGTCATCTTCTGGTAGTGTCATGTTTTATTTATTGTTTTTACAGCTTTTAAACTTTGCACTTTTCTTCCAAAGCTGGTTCAACATGCATATTGATCATGCCACAGATGTGATGTCTGAGATGAGACATGGTTTGTATATAAATTCTTAAGTAAGCAATCAAGGACTGGATGGACATTTTTCCATAGTTCCTCTAGTTTTATTACAAATTAAATGCAACACAAAATATTTCAGTAAAAGTACATGGGCTTTTCCTCCTAATTCTGTAAAGTCTGTGATACTTCTTTTTATCAAAAACATTGTAATGTGGCTTTTTCTAACCTATCTTTTAAAACTCTGACTTTCTAGTCCTAGCTAAGGAACCTTTCAACCTTTCACTGTATAAACAGTATCTTTTTTTTTTTTTTTTTTTTTTTTTAATCTGTGCTTTATACATTTGCACATCTGAAATCCAGCTGCCTGGCGTGTCACCATCCATCACAGCAAGTGGTGTGTAATATGTGTGTTGGTGAAGAAACCTGACCAGGTACTGTCTGTGTACTCAGCATTCAATCTAGTGAAAAGCAGAACATGATAGGTTCATAAATTGTTTCCTGTGACCTGAACTGATCTGTGTTAAGTTGCTTCCTCTCAGCCCTGGCACAAATCTGATCTCCTGACAAGTGTCCTCTCAACAGAGAAACACTAGAGGGTCTTCCACCTTTTGCTCTCAACTTCATGCTGAGCACAGGAGGTTGGAGGAGGCTGCTGAAGGGCAATAAGAGCCCTTTTTTCTCCCTGATTGTGTCCTGTCCCTGCAGTGCTTCCACTGGCTGGCATCCGGGAAAAATCAGTGTCTCTGCTGCACATCAGAACACACTGGTGCAAATACTGAAATGCAGCTATGTAAGTCTAGTACTGTGTAACTTAGTTTGTCTCCTTTTGTCTGCAAATCAAGCTAGACTCCTGCAGTCATGGTATACTCACAGTGGAAGTACAGATAACTTCTGAACTCATTTGCCAGGATATGTGTCTGATTTCACTCTGGCAGAAGCTTGGAGTCAATTTACTGATGCTAGAGAGTTACCAGCAGCTGAAGAGGTTACTGGGGCAGCCACAGGGCCTGTCTGCTCCTGTGTGGAGGTTACAGTTATCTGCACTGCACTGGGCTTTCCAGACAACCTGTAACACCTGAGTCCAGATGGCTAATTGTCCTCTACTGCAGTCTCAGCCTGTATTTCCATAGATCAAAATTTTTCCCTATGTTAAGCATTCCAAACGTTCTTTTTGCATGTGCTGGGCCCTTTGCCTTATGGAAATTCATGATGTATTATGAAATTACTAGCTGAAACCATCCAGAATCAACAGGAATGGCAGGCAAAACTCACCATTTCCCTTGTTTTAGTACTCTCTTATGATCTCTGCTTACTCTGATAATTACATTACTGTTGATCTCTCACTGGCTAGCATGGAGAAAATACTATTGGAGCTGTCAGTTTCTAGCGATGTATTTGACAGTCTGCCAAAAGTTTTGCAAATAGAGCAAACCTACCAGGTTTTGGGTTTGTAGTGTTGTTCTCAGTGGTACTAGCCCATACCACTCAATGGCAGGAACATTAGGAAAATAGTAATGATAATACTAGGAAAGAGTACCTTGACTGGACACTAGTATGGAAATAATTTTTAGGTCACTTGCCTTTTCTTCAATCCTGCTTTTGAGGTCCTCAGCTGTAGCAAAGGGCTCTGGTGCTGACCTGGTAGCAGCAGTGTTGCTGCCTGCAGAGCTCACTGACGATAGTGAAGCAGTGGAGCTCAGCAGCAGTGGGTGCCAAGCTCACCTCTGCAGCACCCACTGGGTGTGTCCCCTCACTGCTCAGATAATTCTGATTACCGGATGAAACTTTGCCAGGTTCTTCTTCCTATAGTACAGAGATGACCAATTTGAGGTGTCATCCATGGCAAACTGAGAGACACATGGCTGGGTGACTGAGGACTTTTGCTTTCTTTGAGCAGCAGTGTCTTAAACAGCTCCTTCCACCACAACCTCTCTTGATCAACCTCCCCAGCTACATTTTGATGGTAAGGGTTTATTATGGATGACAGACAGAAATGAGGACAGGTCTGTGGAAATGAAAAGCCAGACAGTATTTTCACAAAACTTTTTAAGTATTACCTCCCTCATACACTTTCAACATTGACAAGGCTATCATATCTTATAATATTTACCATCATATATCATCATCATCATCATACGTCTTAGGACCTTAGAAATAGAAAAGTCCAGCAGCATCATAGAAATCCTTCTACCACAGTAAAAGGAATATTGTTACTAGATGAGTGCTCCACAAGGCTCTACAGACCATCTGCTCCAGTATGTGATACAAGAACAGTACTTACCAGAGGAGGCTTCCCCATCAGGGTGTACAGCTGAGGGTTACAGCTGACTTTTCCTTCTGCTGTAAACTTTGTATCAAAGATGTTCCACTAAGGAACGAGGTCTTGCTGTTATCAATCAGTCTCAGTGCCCTTGATAGCTTTGATAGCTCACTGATGTCAGCTTTAAAATGTGGTATAAGGGTGATTCTGCAAATTCTCCAGCCTGTTCCAATACAAACAGGTGGCTTCAAAGCAGCCAGAGATCTGTTTTTACCTTTGACATTCTCATAGCATGAAAGAGCCTTCACATGGCATGGATTTCTGTACCAGCTTTTCCTTTAATGACTTCAGTGGTTCTTCACAAAGGCATCCTGAATATCCACTTTTTCTAGAAGGCATAATGTGCCAGGTCCCTGCATTGCTGTCGACAGAGATAAGTGGCATGGTAGTCCTTAACAGTGCTTACTGAAAGGTTTGAGTGTGCTCTCATACAGCCCTACAGGCACCACTGCAAGCAGACTGATCCTAACCATGCACCAGCACTTAAGTAGGGAGTTGTCATCTGGTCAGCCTCACCTCAGTGATCCCTGTGGGTCCCTTCAAACTCAGAATGTTCTGTGTGATTCTGTGATCATACCTCGGGGCAGTATGGGGCACAGAGGGTGAGCACATGGGCAGTCCTTGCACGGTACTGGCAGGGTGAAGCAGCAGCTGGAAACGAATCTCCTGAGCCAGGAAAGTTGCAGTGGCCTTAATGTGCTTTGAAAGAGCAACTACTGCCTTGCCAGCTAATGGCATGGTCGTACTACGGGGTTATTTCAACACAGCAAAACTAAGCTCACTAAACCCTCTGCCACCCACGTGGGAGAGATGAGGAGGTTGGGGTTTGAGGTATGTCCTGTAGGAGTTGTAAAAAATTGCATCTGTGGAAAGGTAGAACGGATTTACTGATGATCAACATGTTTTGATGTAGTAACAATTTGCATGAGTTTTCGTATTGTAGCAGACACTAATCAAGCCCTAATGCTCATGATTTGTTGCAGACTTTGTTATCAGCTTGTAGAACTACCCAACTCTGGAACGTTGGTTTTCCTCAGGCAACAAATGGAATTACAACAAAGAGGGTGTTGCTGATAAAAACCAAGACATTATGAACTTGCAACATCCTATGTAAATGTTTGTAAATAGAAATATATTGATCTGCAGCAGGAAAACTTTGCTTTGTACTACTTAATTTTTTTTTTAAATAGGAATAAAACCGGGATTGATACAAGGAGGAAAATTACACTGATATATTTGGAAATATGATGAAATTTAAATCTGGCTTTCCTGGGGCTTGGCTTTGGTTTTGGTTTAGTTTAAAAAAATACTCCAGGATTTTTGTCCTTTAAGTAGTTCCTGATATTGAACAAGAGAAGACCAAGACCAAGGGATCAAGCTGTTAAATTAATTCTGTACAGACAGACATTTTTTACCACTGAATATAGTTAGTTTGCTTTTCATAAAAGCTACTTATATCTCTCTTTCAGTTCTTTTCTCACTATTTCAGCTCCCTTATAAATCACCTTCATTTGCCCAGTATAACTCATATTCTGCTAGTTCTGCAGTTGGCCATAGTGTCTTTTCAGAAATAGCAAGACACTGCACAATTCTATTTTGGATGTACAAGTATGCAGAAAAGATCTAAAACCAATAAAATCTTTTTGTATTTTAGTGTCTGGCCATAGCTCCTGTAGCTATCATAAATTTTTGATCTTGCAAGAAACAGCTGGTGCAGTAACCTTTAACAAACTTAGAAGGGGAAAATATTGATGCAGATTGACACTTAAAAAAGATGTGAAAATTGTCCTGAAATTGGACACAGTCCTAGGGCAGTTGTTGTTTTCCAAGTGGAAACCATATGTAAGACACAATAAACATTCTGGCCTCTGATGGAATTTGAATTTTGTCTGTCACAAGTGAACAGACACCTTTCACAATGTCTACAGAAGGAGAATAACTCAATTTTCTGACATTGTAAGACAACATTCACAAACCTTTGTGATCATAGGAAGATATTAGTTTCAAGCCAGACCTTTTACATCCTAGAAGTTCAGAGAGCCTTGAAGAAGAAAGATGTGGGCACCAGAGCAGAATTCGCCCTGTCAGTACAGTCAATTAACCCAGTGCCATAAAAGCTCCTATTTCTTAAAAGTTCCTATAAAAGCTCCTGACTTTAAAGGGTGACTAGCACAACTATAGGCAACTACACCATAGATGTTAAACCAAATGCATCCCCACTGCACTCCCCAAAGCACAGCCGTGTGTTGTGAACGGTGCTGAACACCGGCCGTGCCAGCCATTCCCAAGCTGTGGCTGTTACCCGAAGTGGGGCTGCAGCAGCCTTCGA
This sequence comes from Pipra filicauda, assembly GCF_003945595.2. Taxonomy (NCBI): domain Eukaryota; kingdom Metazoa; phylum Chordata; class Aves; order Passeriformes; family Pipridae; genus Pipra; species Pipra filicauda. Next base: position 4,634,960 of record NW_024104310.1, read on the forward strand.
GTGGAGTCACAAGCTTGACAGAAAGGCAGTTGTTCATGTGGATATTTAGTGATTCTGAACCTTACAGTGCAGAGGGACAAGGTGAGTACTGCAGCTCTGGTCCCAGAATGCTTGGTTACCCTCATCAAACACACTTGCTTCAGCTAGAATAGAAATTTCATGGCTATCTCAGGAAACATTAGATTTCATTGTCGTCCACTTTGCTCCTGAATGCTTTTGTGTTTGTGTCTTAAATGGAAAGAAGAAAACAGTGGCACCAAGGTGTGTCAGGAAGCTCCTGTGTAAAGGAAAATGTCTCCTCACTAAAATATTCACACAAAGAAAGGGAAGGGAAGCATTTGAAAACACCCAGGATACACTGTATGTAGAATAATGGGACATAAATGGAAGAAAGAAAAGCCAAAGCTATTAAATTATGTTTTGTCTGTCCTTGATGTTAAAAATTGTTATTATTCAGCAGAGCCCAGTCCATGTTTGTTTTGTTTTAATGTCTGGAATACTTTGTATTTCACCCTAATAATCCACTCTGTTCTAAATGTTTATACAGCATGATTTACTACAATGTGGATGTGTAATTATAGTGATGATTAGACAAAACATCTTTGACAAGAAAGGAAAACAGTAGTTAATAATGTTTTCCATCTGTTTGGTAAAACCTCACTTAAAAAGAAAGAGCCCCTTAGCATATAGCAGGATCCAAGGCAACACCTATGCGAGTACATGACAGCAGTATAAATGCCTAATGAATTCATTCTGATCATTGCTCACACATTTTTGAAAGCACTACCATCTGTTTTATACATAAATATTACAGTAATTAATGTCAGCACATGTTTATATTATATCATTTCCAGAGTCTTATTTTAGAGTTAAGACCTTTTTCTTTTCAGGCAGAATAACGGCATATTTTAAGCTATTGGCAGGAAATACAATGTTATTAGGATAAAATGAGTGAATTTCAGTAATGGCTTGCTTCTTTATTGGAAAACTTTATAGCATTTAATGCTTCTGTTCTTCGTTAAAGCCTAAATACTGGGTCAATGCCTACTCATGGAAAGCCCAAAAGAAACTTAAGCACTGCTGAATGAGGTAAAACTATGGGGAAAAATACCATGAAACCTCTGAGCTCCTGAAATTGGTATTTTAAGTCCCTGTGGCAGCCTCCCCATGACTGGGCATTGAGGGTTCATTAATGCCTGGCATTGGGCACTCTGGCTCCAGATTAGCAAATGATCCAGGTATAAATTAAATGGATGGGTTAGCTCTGGTAGGGTTACATCCCTCCAAGGCCCTATTGTTTCTTGCTGTTTATAAGGTTCTGATGTTGTTTTCGTCACTAGCAGTGCAGTTTCCTCATGAGCATTGGAAGAAAGCAAAATATTTTATTAAAAATGTTTTTGCTTCCCCATACAAAATGCTAGGAAAGGTGTCTACAACAGTGGAAGCCAAAAGTATTAATCTGATTCTCATTTACTACTTCTGCTTACATGGTGTGCCAATCACAGACTTGGTCAAAAACCCACTGAAGTCAATTTGAAGACTTCTGTTGAGTTCTTTGGGCTTCAAATGAGGATTTATCTTTACTTGTGCTCCAAGAGAAATATGTTCCAGATGCACAAAAAACGTGGATGGCAGTCCTGAAACATAACTGTTTTCATTATGTTCATTGTATCAATAACTTTTTCTCCTTCTCAGTGAAATAGAGTCACAGCTGAACATTTCTTGTTCTGTTGCCAATACCTCATGCACCTGTACAGGGACCTGCTATATGAAAATCTTTGCCTAGGGACTGACATTGGTGAAATTTGTTTCTGATATGATTTTAGTTGTATCTCTTGTTCTCTTTCTAGAGTCTATGCTGACAGTTTCACCTTTCATTTGAGTATCGATACTACACTTCAGCATGGTTTATTAGTATCTACCTTCTTTTGACTCTTATCTCTCTTTGTTCTTTTACTTTATTTTATTTTAACAAGAGCTGCAGCAGATGCTGCAGTTGTCAAATCTATTTGAGATTTAAGCATCTCTGGAGAGACTTAAATCTTCTAACACTACTCAGTACAATTTGAGCCGCCAATAGATTTTCCTGGATGTCTTCCATCATGGATTTAACTTAAGCAAGGTTCCTAAGTATCCATCTAAGTTTCCAACCAAGTAATTGCTGCTAAGGATTGCTACTTCTTCTTGCAAGAAAGCTACTCCATGTTTATTTCCATTAGAAATAAAGAAATAACTAGAAAGAATTGGAGACTAGAAGGGGAATGAGAAATAAATATCTACCTGCAGAATGAAACTGTTTTCCCCTAAATATCAGTTACCTGATAACTAAAACTTCATAGAATCATAAAATATACTGAGTTGGAAGGGACCCATCAGGATCATTAGGCCAACTCCTGGCCCTAAGCAGGACACCCAAGAATCACATCAGGTGCTTGAGAGCATTGTCCAAATACTTCTTGAACTCTGCCAGATTTGGTGCCGTGACCACTTCCCTGGGGAGCTTGTTCCAGTGCCCTGTTCACCCTCTGCGTGAAAAACTTTTTCCTGATATTCAACCTGAACCTCCCTTGACTTAGCTTTGTGCTATTTCCTCAAGTCCTGTCACTGGGTACGAGAGTGAAGTATTGGTACTTGCCCCTCCACTTCCCCTCCTGAGGACGTTGAAGACCACAATGAGGTCTCCCCTCAGTATTCTCCAGGCTGAACAAACCAAGTGAGCTCAGCCAGTCGTCATGAGGCTTCCCCTCCAGATACCTCACCATCCTTGTGACCCTCCTTTGGACATTCTCTAATAGTTTATGTCTTTTTGATATTGTGGTGCCCAAAACTGCACACAATATTCAAGGTGGAGCCACACCAGTGCAGAGCAGAGTGGGACAATCCCCTCCCTCGACCAGCTGGTGATGCTTTGCCTGATGCCCCCCAGGACACAGTTTGGCCCTCCTGGCTGCCAGGGTACTGCTGACTCATTTTCAACTTGCCATCAACCAGAACCCTCAGGTCCCTCCTTATGGTGCTGCTCTCCAGCCTCTTGTTCCCCACTCCATACACACAACAGGGTTGCCCTGTCCCTGGTGCAAAATCTGGCACTCACCCTTGTTAATCTTCATGTGTTAGGTGATTGCCCATCTCTCTAATTTGTCAAGGTCTCTCTGCAGGGCCTCTCTGCCCTCGAAGGATTCGACAGCTCCTCCCAGTTTAGCATCATCAGCAAACTTCCTTAGTATTCCTTTGAGTCCTGTGTCCTGGTAGTTAGTTGAAAATGTTGAAAAGAACTGAGCTGAGAACGAAGTCCTGCAGAATCCCACTAGTGACTGGGTGCCATCCTGATGTTACTCTATTCACTATAACTCTTTGTGCCTGACCTATGAGCCAGTTGCTCACCTATCACAGAACACGGTTATCCAGCTGTGTGCTGGACATTTTGTCTGGAAGAGTTCTGTGAGAGACAGTATCAAAAGCTTTGCTGCAGTCCAAAATCTGGCTTCCCTTGATCAGCTAGGTGGGTTACTGTGTCATAGAAGGAAATCGGGTTCAAAAAGCAGGACTTCCCTGTCATGAAGCCATGTTGGCTGTGACCAATGACTGCATTGTCCTCCGGGTGTTTTTCAGTACTTCCAGAATAATCTTTTACATTATTTTAATGGGCACTGAAGTGAGACTGACAGGCTGTAGTTTCCAGGGTCCTCCTTCTTGCCTTTCTTGAAAATCTTGGAAACTTCACTATTGCTGGATGCTTGGAGGGGCTTCCTGTGAGATTATGTTTTTCTGGAGGACACAGTGTCCAAAGGTTCAGTAAGATATGGTTGAAATACACAGAACTCAATGCACACAATGGGAAAATACCTACAAGAATCCAATCTTCTCTTCCTGAAAAATCCAAACATTTACAATAACTTTAAAAAAAAAGACAGAGAACACAGGCAACAATCTGCCAAAGGCCACTGAACTTCCAAAGGGCACTGCTTTCCTCCCTCTCACATCCAGTAAGAGAAAATCACCAGCTACCAGCCTTCTGTCCCGCTCTTTCTCTTCATTTCCATAGTGGTGATGCTGACCTTAGAAGAATAAACTCCAGAAACACTGGAAAGTTAGTCTAAGGTTAGGAAGGGCTTTGCTGCAGAGGTACAAAGAAATAAAAACTAAATTGAAGATAGATTTATAACCAAGGCAGTGTGTTGTGGTTGCCAGTGATACCAAGGAACAGGATTCTGTGCAAAGTGACCAAACCACAGAATTCACACTCATACCTAGAACTGACCTATTTTATCCTCTGAGGAAAGGGAAGGGGAAATGTCAAAGTTTCAGAAAATTTGCTTGTATCACAACAGTGAGTCTCCTGCAAAGTTCTGCTTGAGATTTAAACTGCTGCTAGCCATGAGAGGCATTCACCTCTGGAGTTACGCAGCAAGCTTTTAAATATACATACAATCATGTACTCCTTCTCCACAGCTTTCTTTGTCTCCTTCTTTCAGAGGATGCTGAAGGATAAAGTATTAAATGTTATATAGTAGCCCCAAGAGTTAGAAGTTCCACTCCAAGAAGGAGTACAGTAGCTTGTTACCAATGAATGATTTTGAATATGAGCTGAGAGTTGGAAGCAGAGAAGGGTCTCATATACCACTGAAACACTGGGGGACTTGAGTAAGTGGAAAGTAATGACATGAGTGGCTCTTGGCCACAATTTTAATGTTGACACTACAAAAGTAGTTTAAGTTCTCTGATGACTACAAGCAGTGAGGGCCTCAGTTTTGCATATTATCTAAAATACAGTGAGCGCCTTCCTCAGAACGAGGCTTCTCAGTATAGAACTGGGATGCTCATTCATTCTGCCCTGGTGGTAGAGCCCAATCTATCAAATCACCTGTGCCATTTCCTAAGCTTGTTCTCTCAAGACTTTCCAGTCATGTAGTAACTTGAATTAATTCTGCCTATTGAAAGACAAACTGCTTAGAGACTGAATGTAAGGTCCCTTGGTTACAAAGGCAGTGTAGTTTGTTGCTGGTATCAAACGGTGTGTATGCAAAACGTATTACAGTGATCAAAGAAAATGTTATTGACATATTTTGCAAACTTTAATGTGCACAAATGGAACAACTGCTGTAGACTTTGGCACTCCTATGCTACATATATAAAATGTAAAAAAGGCTAGCTTTTCTGACTGTACGATCTTGAGCATCTCTAATACATGAAAAAAAAGATGAAAAGCAGACAAAACAGTGAATGTACTCAAATTGTACAGAATAAAGGATTATTTCTATAAGTATATACATACATAAGTTATATTTCTATAGCTACATACAAACATATTAGCCAAACATAGAGTCTGGAGTAGAAAATCCAACATAACACTTACAGATCCAGGAGAGCTTCTGGTTGTTTTACCTGTCTGCTTCTATTTCAACACACAATTTCTCTCTCTCTCTAATAAAGTAAAGATCTGGGATTGGCATTCTAAGTCAAAAAACCCATTTAAGAGAAAAGTCTTAACTATGAAAAACACAAAAGGAGTTGTCATTTTATTTCATTTGTCAAGCTAAAGAATGACAAGAGAATGATCCAGCAATTTCAGGTTAGCATTACTAACTCTCCCTGTATCACAGCTGCTCTCTGTTATTTTCTGAATAGGGTACGACTGTGTGCCTATGACCTGTGCATTTCTTTATAAATCTGTTGATTTCATGTAACGCATTGGAAGAATAAGCAGACATATGATAGCAGCTGAAGACTGCAAATCTAAAAGACCATTGATAAAAAGGGTATTCTCTTGTGTGTTTTACCCTTAAGCCACTGCTGAACTCAACTGGAATAGCTTTTCTTCTGAACACAGAAGAAAGAGATCAGCAAATTGATGAACACAGCAAATTCCAAGGACATATGCTGTAAGCAGGTGAGAGACTGTTAACAGCAAGGCAGGCAGGCAGAGCCAGAGGAGGGGAGTGATTTGGAGCAGGGAAACAGCCCATAGTCTTGAAGTCTGCTTGAGATCAGGATGGCAGGTGCCCCCGTATGTGATATAAAGCTCTGCTACGTAAAATCCTTTTATCTTAGGTGTTATCATGCTGCTATTGTCAATATAAACCCATGCTCCAATTAAAGAAAGCTGCCTGCTCCCTCTGTTCCTCACACTTCCTGCCCAACTGGAGGGAAGAAGAGGACTGAAACAAAGGCACTGCACTCTAAACCAAGAGTGAGAGAGGGGTAGAAATCCCTCCAACTGGAGGGTGCAGAATCCCATCACTAGTGGTCTGGAGACAATTAGGAGGCTCTCCAGGCAGGGAAAGGCAGGCACAGAGTAGGGACTGCTTAAGCTTTAACCTGATAGACTGAGTTCAACACTCTTGAACTCTGTAATCTTACACAAACTTACCAAAGGATGGGTAATGAGACCAAGAAGACAATGGAGTTGCTTCTGAACATGTATAAACATGTTGCACTGATTTCTCAAAAAAAAAATCTATGTGCTCTACTAAACTCATGCTGTCCCTAGCTCAGCTATCACTGACCTACTATCCATTGTAAAAGCTGATAAACTTATTCAATCTCTTCAATCTCTTTACTCTCATCTTCCCTGATGGAAGAGAATATTCAGCACTCAGCAGGAGTTATATGTGTCTAGTATTTAACTGGTCCAAATAGCAACAGCTGTCTCACAACCTACATGTGTGTTTTTGTCAGGAGTTTGATACAAAGGATAAGAAAGCAAAAAACCCCAAACCAAACCAAACACCACCACCCAAACTAAACAAAAAAAAAATCAAACAATCACAACAACAAAACCACAAAACCAAACAAGCAAACAAACAAACAAAACCCCAAAGCCTTCTTTAGAGCAGGCACAGAGCAGGCATGTCCTAGAGATTGGAACGAGTGTTCCTGGAGCCTGTGTTCTCAGAAGGATGGATAGTAAATCATTTAAGCCATCCAGGGAAGAGCTGAGCCAACTAAGCGAGCCTGGATGGTAATACTCATATTACCATAGCCAAGAAACTATAGAAGATTGTGATTAAGCACTTGATGAGTAATTTTGCATCCTTCATTGTAAAAACAGACTTTTGAAATGGTGCTTTTCAAAACTTGTTTTTCTGTTAAATTATTTTTAGACTGCACTCTGTAAATTTTCATACATTTTCAGCTGTTCTTTCTCCATCAGTGGAGATACCTCATCAGCAGAACTCATATTCTTTTAGTTTTCAGAATTAGAATGTCCAAAAGATTTAGATTGCCAGTATTAGCAGTTGATGTATTTTTTTCCTCTTATACATTTTCCAGTTTTTCATATGAGCAGTTAGCATTCTTCTACTCAGATCTATTTCTTCTGCTAGGAGGATAAGATTTAAGATTAAAGGGCTTAGTATATTTTTATTTTCTGCAAATCACTCCTTGAAAAAGACTTGACTCTGACACATGACTTTAAACTGCACGCAGACATTCAAGTAATTTGTAGGAATTGTAATCAGAAATACACATGAGCTTCGAGGAGAAAACGTGCATTATAAATATGCAGTCTTGGTTCAGTGGTGCTCTGAGCACCCAGAAATAGCAGAGAGAGCTTTGTACCCTGTGAGTTATGCAGACACCATGTACCTGCTCTGACCTCAGACACAGTATACAATACCCTATTTAAAAAGTGACTAATATTATTTAAAATAAAAATATGGCTTTTGAGCAGATTAAGAGCATTAATGCTATCATTTTTTAACTAAGTGGTTGCTTTGTTTGATTTTCCATTATTTTTACAGGCCTCCTGCCAATAAATCTCTAGAAATAAAAAAGAGGCACACTAGAAACTGTACTACTACGCATCTATTTTGCCACTGTGTAGCAAATAGGTATAATCCATCATCTCCAATACCCCTTTCAATAGTATCCTTCATATTATAAATAATTTAATAGTTCAGTGACAGTCTAATTTGTTCCTTTGATAGCCAAGATGTTTTCAAAGGTAAGGTTTTTCCCCGAGTAGCACTTTCTGGATTCTCTACTAAAATAGCCTTTAGATGCAAAATGCCTTCCCTTTTTTTGGCCAACTTGAGGAATGTTGGAAAGATCTGGAAAAGACATTTTCATTTTTCAGGTCTGTCCCAAAAATCTTCACGATCTTCCTGTCATTTCCTTTTCCAATCCATCTGACACTGGATCCTCATCAAACGTCTGAAAATACTTAGGTAAAATGTTTTGTCAGTGGGAACCTCAAGACACAATATTGTGGGCTGAGTCTTCCCTTCCCTCCTGGAAGGTTCCATTAATGGAAAAAGAGTATTTTTACTAGCAATAGGCCATGTGGGGCTTATTTGACGTGGCTGGGTGCTATCATTCTTAGTGGGAAGAGCATGGAATAATCTCAATATATGACTGCATGTTTGAGCAGTGTCAGTACTTCCGTATTGCAAAGTTCTCCCTGCTAGTTTGTACTAATCATGCAGACCCCACTGCTTAGGACTAGGATAAAAAAAGAGGGAAGAGCAAAAATAATTTAACAACAGAGTATAATTTAATCGCTCAACAACACAGTTCATGTCACCACTTCAACTATTTCGTAGATTATGCCCATAAAATTACTTGCTTGAAGCCATCTGAACAGGTCTGTGCCAAGAAGAAAAGCTGACCCTGAATCTGTTGTTTTTAGCCTCTTTTCATAGTGTAGGATGGTTTAATCAAGTGTGTTTGTAATTGTGTCAACAGTACAATAGCTTTGAAATGTTCTATGTGTCTAACACTCATGGTTCAACACTGATACCCAGGGGACATATAGTGCTAAATACTTGTCATTCTCTGAAGGGAAAGCAGACAAATTCAGTACAGTATGTGCTTCCCATATGTGCCTTGGAGTGAAGCTGATTTTCTCTATCAGTCATCAGTTTTCCTATACCTGATAAACCAATACATTTTGCTGTTCTTCACTTAGGCATGGTGATGATTGCAGCGAACAAGAATTTAGTAAAAAAGGGAGAGATTCACATTTGCTGCTGTGGCACTTTATGTAGCTTGCCTTTATCTTCGTCGTGCTGCTAACGGGGATTTCATGTGGCAGGTCTTTCTAAATACTGTACTGGAAAAATCCCATGTATCCTATTCGTCAAGACCATTTTCTTTCTGCATCTGTATAGCATCGGTGATTCAGCTGCAGCAATTGATGTTGATAGGGCAGCACAATGTATAGTATCTATATAATATTCATTCAGTCCAAGAATCCAGATGCTTCTCACAAAGAGGCAACAAAAGGAAAGCACTGGGAATTGGTTTTGAAGTTACCTAAGTGGTCTGACAAAAACTTTACTGAATAAATAGTCCCTTTCAAGAAGAATGAGCTTGCAGTGCTTCTAGTATCAGAAAGCAAAGCATTGAAGAGGGCAAGAAGTTCAGCAGCACCCGAAAAAAAATTTGAAAAGAAAAACAGGAATGGAAAATATTGCTGGTTACCATGTAGAATAGTATTACTATGAAGAATGACACTTTTTCACCTCTCACGTGTAAGCTGGTAGCTTTAGATTTAATCTTAGATTTTCCATTTTGAATTCCATGCTTCCTATAAAGAAAAAACAAAACGAAAAAATAAACAAAAAAACCCCCAAACAAAACCCCAAACAAACCAAACCCTTCCCTCAGAATAAAACTTTATGCTAGGGGAACTCAGGGTCCTCATAATTCCTCCACAGCTATTATAGTATTCTTGCTTATATTTGTGCACTATCATCCATTTACTCCTGTCATCACTAACCAGGATCTTAACTATTAAATTAGAGTACACTTTAAAAAATCACTATAAATATGTGTTTTACATTAACTAAGCACTTTACGCATTGCCTGAGCAAGAACTTCACTACGGGATCTGCTGAAGGTTTTATACCATCCTTGGCAAGCAAAAAATTGCTGACCTTCTAACCAGCCAGAGCAAGGTTCTCCAGAGCCCTATTGTTTCCCAAAACCCACCCTCAGTATCACAGGTGCCTGTGATACAGCCCTTGAAACGGGCTGTATCACAGCTGTCAGTGGTGCAGAATCATGGAATCATTCAGACTGGGAAAGATCAAGTCCAACGTAAACCTGACAGGTCCCCTGAGCGGCAGCAAAACGTGCTCACACCACCATCAGCACTGATTATTATCAGTGATGAACATCCTCCTGTGTGCTCGCCCTTCTGCCGCAGCACCTCTAGGCCGGCGCTGTTTCGGGGGGATCGGAGGTGGAAATTCCCAGGAACCGAACGCATCCCGCGCCTCGGCGGCGGGCGGGGTCCCCCTGCTGTTCGCTGCCGGTACTGTGCCGGGATCGCCCCGGGCAGGCGCGAACGGCTCCAGGGGATGTTATCGGAAAGAGCCTTCCCCCTTTGGAATGGACAAACTTCGCTGTTAAAGGACGCTAGATACAGGATAGTTATATACAACATTTTCATGTCCAGCAGAAGGGCGACGAAGCTGGTGAAGGGTCTGGAACACAAGTCTGGTGAGGAGCGGCCGAGGGAGTTGGGGTGTTTAGCCTGGAAAAAAAGGAGGCTCAGCAGGGACCTTATCAGGCAAATGAGAATGGGAACTACAACTTCCTCCTAAAAATCTCAGCGTAGGAAATGAAGTGAAACCTAGCTGGACAAATCTTTTTTGCTTTCACAGGTATTTCTTCATTCTCTCCATCTCAGCTCTGCCTCTTGATTTTCAATTCAAAGATGTGATGGTGGCAAGGTTTGAGGTGCCACTATCACCAGTTTGTGGGTGGCAAGTGGGTGGCAATGGAACCTTTATCAAGTGAATTAGGAAGTCAGGGTGATGGAGATGTCTGAAGCAGAGGGAAGTTCCTATTTTCAGAATTTCAGACTTTTGGATGACACTGATAATTCATTTTCAGCTACCTGAAAATTGCAGTTTTATAATGAAAAAGCACCTTAGACTTTCTGGCTTGTAAATTTTGTGACTAGTATAATCCCAAGAGGTTACTATGCAATTTAGCTAACTGGAGAATGGTAGGGAAAGTTGAGAAAGAAAAAACCTTCTGTTTTGAGAGAAGGCATAAAGTGAGAGCCAAGACTTATGAGAAGAGGAGCTGAGGGAGATTGTCTACGGCAGAAAAAGGACATGAAGGTAATCTGAGGAGAAACTACCCTCTAATGTCATCTTCCACAAAAACATGTTTTAAAATGAAAATAAATACCTGACTTTCATCTAGAACTCCAACTAGGTGCTGCCAAACAACAGATAACAAGTTTCTTCTGTAAGAGGGACTGGAATAACTTTTCCTCAAACAGCTAAAAGGAAGCCCAGAAAAAATTGTCATTGATAATTTCTTAATGTTTAGTCACTTTAAGATAATTTGTAGTCATTATTTCATTCGGCCTTCTGTTAATTCCTCTTGGAACAGGGACAGTTTTGTTTGGTTTTGAGAGTCTTTCTTTACTATAACTACCAAGGTGACTTTTGCTTCAAGTCAGATAATTTGAGTTTAATTCAAAATTTAGCAAACAGCAAAGAAGGTAGAATGATACATGAAGAGAAATGGGAATGGGCAGTTCTCTGCTTTGCTAAATTATAGAAAATTTAAAAGATGGCACATGTTTTTCCGTAAGTATTATAACTCTGCTTTTGAAGACATCAGCCAAAGAAGCCTTCATATTAATCATGACAACAAATTATTTATATTTTCCCGGGGGCTAAAGTGAAGGGCCCTCTTTCCACATTACTATCTTCCCTGCCCCTTCACTGTGTATTACTGCTAATTATTCTTATCAGTGCACAGGCTTGAGAGTGATTCACCCATCAGAGATGAATAGGCAGCTTTTCTACCATCTACACCTGAAAATGGCTTGCATTTCCATGTGCATGCATAATGGCAATTTATAAGGGCTGAATTTGTAAGTACAAATCACATATCTGTTCACATGGTGAATGAACCTGGGAATATTTGCTAGTGTAAATGCCTATGTGAAGAGTATGTTGATTTTTAAATCTGGCCAGAGAAGCTGGCTCCTCAGCCTTCTCTCTCTTTCCTTTGGAGACCAGCAAAGAAAATCCGCTCTTAGTAGATTATTAAATATTAGTTGCTGCATTTTTCCAGAATTTTTTCTATCTTTAGACTAAGAGTTGGATTGTCTTTGTTTCTGTGTAAAAGAATGACCAGTCAATGGGCTGAGAAAAAACAGCTCCCTGTGTACAGAAGTAAGTAGCAGAGAGAGAAGAATACCTTCCTTCATGTGTCCTTACAGGCACTTTGTAAGCATCACCAATTTGACTTTTATAATTATTTTCTGACGAACTATTATAGCAGGAAGCCAGGCATTGCCATGACTGCTGCCCTGATCCCAGGAAAAAACCCTGCAGATTTGGGCCAAGTTCTGTGGTGGGATTTGTGCTTGAAGTTAAACGAGCCATTTTCTATTTTAATCACTAGCCATGGCGAGCTGTTTATGGATTCTGTTGTCCAACTGTGCTGCTGCCTTGAAGTGCTTCGTTGCGATTGCTGACAAGAAATATATTGAAAAATCCTCAGATTATCAGTTCACAGGAGCATTTCCTCATCACACACACACTGGTACTGAGTTGACTACATCTGGTCTAATTTACACTTCCAGCAGTTCTGGTACAAAGCTACGTGAGGGCAAAATTAAGAGGCTTGACTTAATTTAAGGAGATTTATTTTTTTAAGTAACTTTAATTAATTCAAGATAGGAAATTCTTACTCATAAGTGAATGTTCGCACATAAACTTACACTGAAGTATGTGCAGCTGTGAAGCAAAACAGATCCAGTTACTCTTGGAAAATAGCTAAAGACAGCATCAGAAGCCCACTTCTTGCTTCTTTGCTAACAATCCCCATGCACCTTCCTTTCCTACTGGGGGAGCATACTGTGGGGACTTCAGGCCCCATGGCATGGTCTGGGAGGAGACATTTGAAGACAGTGAAGCTGAGCTGTTTCTCCAGCTGCTGGTCTCAGCATCCCCCTAGACCCAGCTGAACCTCTCTGTCTTGGCCCTGGGGCTGCCACAGGCACCAGCTCTGCGGGGCCATCAAATCACGGTGTGGCTCCAATGGTGCCAGTTTGCACTGTCTCAGCTGCCGCCTGGAGCTGATGGAAGTTCCTGCACCAAATCAGCTGGAATGCCTTTGGGAAACATTTCTTGAGAGACACTGTCCTGCCAGCAGGCTAGATTATCTGAGAAATACCTCCTTAGTTGGCAGGAAAGTGCATATATTTCATCAGCTTAGCGCAATCAGAATCTGTCAGCTTTGAGAGATCTGCTCTGTAAATAAATGACTTAGGCACCAGGAATTAAGCAGGAGAAAGCCAGAAGTCATTGTCCCAAACCATTCATTCTTCTCACTGTAAATCTCACAAAGAATTAAGTGTTCCTGTATGGGAGAGATGGATATGTGTGTGTATTTCTAACATTGCTCTTGCTGCTTGACTTTGCATGAAAGTAACTCAACAGGATGCTAAAAGATGGATCAACTGAAAGTTTTGCAAGGATGTATCTCCTTGTCTCTTGCCCTTTGGCATGTAGAAGCACAGACAGACACTAAGTGAGGCTGAATGAAGCAAGGCATAAGTGCTTTTGCCAATACAAATGTACATCTCTAAGTCAGTTCTGGCTTAGGGCCCCAAGTCACTTTGGCATGACTGAAAACATTACTCAAAGATTTACCACTGTGTTTGGAAAGCTGAGCGTTGTAGCTTTTGAGCGGTATTGGCACAGTGCTTAATAACAGCAGAGCCCTTAGCCATGACATGGTCCCTTAACAATATGGTAGGATTAAGACTGACAATAACAAGAAGCAGAAAGAATACTCAGCCCAGAGGCTTATGTGCTGAAAATTTTAAGTAGCAATTGGTTACAAGTGTTGCTTACAAAGTCATTGCAAAGCCTGGAGGACAAGGAAAAAATGGATATTTCCTCCCTGTGTTGAACCCAGCAGCCTCTAGCAGACAGTGGCATGTTCATTCCTGAATGACCTGATGTGGACAGTCCTCTGATTTCAGTTTAAGTTGGTGGTGATTTAGGTCCTTTCCTTTAAAGCAGAAGCATCAAAGCCACTTATTGCACATTTAAGGTCATGATTCACTCCTCTTTCTATCTGAAACTAGACTTCCATCCTCACCATAGCAATTTCCAGGTATTTCCATGTCCATCAGAAAGTAGGTTATTTAGAAGTTTTCCATGCATGTCTTCTGTTTTGCTTTTGTGAGCCAACTGCAGGAAAAAGAACCAGCATTCTCTCTTTTTCTCGTGTAATGCCAAAGAGAGTGTTTTGCTCTGCTTTTTAGAAAAAGAAGAAATTTTAAAAATTTCACCTTGTCATTGGGGAAAGAAGACATGTCATCTCCCACTTTATCCTTTTTTTTTTTTAGTACAGTAAAAAAATAATTATTTCAGTTGCTTTTGCTCATTGTGCAATAAGTACATTTGCTACTTCTTTGATACATCAGGATGAACATCTGGTTTTGGTGCTCATCAGTCAGCCAAGTCATGAAGCTTTGAATATTTTGCCAAACCATTTACCCAGCCCTGAATTTATAACTAATATCAGGAAAATCACTAGGGGAAAATGTAAGCATGTGCAGACTGTGAAACAGCCAAGGTCAATTCTTAAATTATACTTTTTACTGTATTAATTTTATCAATGTGGTTCACAGACAGCTGCCTCCAGTTCATAGCAGAATATTCATATCAATGAGCAGCTTTAAAAATATGCAACCCAAATAGTTTCATAATGAATGTATATTAGTGAAATAATTTTGGGAAATTGAATGGATTTTGGAACTGAGTCATCAGCAAGTGATAAATATGAAACAAACCAAGTTGCCTCAGAGTTTTAAGAAACCAAACATAGAGCTTCAAAGCTTGAGAAGAGCCACATAAAGAAAGAACCAAAGTATTCCATGAAAACAAACAGAATTACAGCAAAGAGGGAAGTATCAAGAAGCAGTGCAATGCATCAGGAAAAGCTTTCTTTACACTAAGTGTAACAAAGTGCTGAAGGGTACTGTGGAATTGTCATTGCTGGAATCTTTCAAGGATCAGGCTAAACAAGTGTTTGCCAAGAACGGTTTCAGGAAAATACATCCTGCTTTAGACTATCACTTAGCATCTTTTCTTTGATTTTGTTCAATATAGTGAACAGAAATAAAAATCCTTGAACAAATCTCTCCTATCTTCCTACACACTGTCCAGCTTTCACTTAGAGGTTTCATAGTTGTAAGCCTCTGTCAGGCTCCAGTTTTGTTTTTGCTTCCCTGGTTTTGACATTTCCGATCCCAGCCAGCATTTCAGTATTTACTTTTCATCTGGCTTGTGTGCTCATGACTGTTAGTGCAAACTTGAGCCATCAGATAAAGCACTGCCAAGACTTCAGTGGCAAATAAACATGGGAATTAAAAACAGAAAATGAGCCTTATGGAAAGAAAAAAGGGAAAAAAGGAAACTGAGCAGGCTGCTGACAGCTGAAATGTTTTCAGGAACTGTGTTTCCCGGAGCCAGCACTCCATCGTCCTTCTACCCACCTGACGGGCTCCCAGACCAGTGCCAGTGCAAGGAAGAAGTGCAGAACCATCGGATTGTGGCAGGAGCCAAGAGAGAAACGCGGCAACAATGGTTCACCCAACGTGGTCTCCGAGGGAAGGGAAGGGAAGGGAAGGGGAAGGGGAAGGGGAAGGGGAAGGGGAAGGGGAAGGGGAAGGGGAAGGGGAAGGGGAAGGGGAAGGGGAAGGGGAAGGGGAAGGGGAAGGGGAAGGGAAGCATAAAGGTATAAGCAAAGCATAAAAGCATTGTTAAGTGTTCAACAAATGTTATGATAGTGCTCAGATGTCCTGCACCTTTTTTTTCCCTTTAACTGACATACATAGTGATGGAATTTAGGTTGACAAAAATGCCAGGTTTTATTTAGCTTTTGTATTCTTGTCGCTGCAACCTCTGCCTTTGAAGTCCAGAACTAGCAATGAAAGAGCCTTTGACAGTTCCAGATTCAGAACTTCTCAGCAGCAGATATGTCCAGACAGGCCACGAGTTTCTTGTGATCACATGGGTACTGTGGAACGGGCTCTGGGACACTCAGATAAATGATTCAGGGAAAGAGCAAATGATGCACAGAGGGGCTGCCAGTCTGGATTACATCCCAGGGCAAACACGCTTCTGATGTCCAGTGTTAGTGAGCGAGGAGTATCCCTTATTTTCTGCAAAGTATCTATTCCATATCATGTAATTTTGAAGACATGTTTACTCTCAGTTTTTCTCCTATTTCTGTGCTATTTCTTGCCTAAAAACAACACAGCCTTAGGGTTTTTTTGCATTGTTCAGTGACCTCCTCTGCAGAAGCAGCAATCCCAGGTAGTGATGAATCCACTTCTATTTCTTTAAATTCAGGGGTTTTTTCCATGGTTTCTAGTAGTGGATTCAAACTGTAGAACCCAACTGAGACAAAAGATGAAGACAGATATTTCTTCTGCTGAGTGCTAAAAGCAACTATTTCTGAAAAGCACCAGAAAACTTGACATTTCTATGGGCAGGTAACTTGGCAAGTCTGGAGTGAGCAATTGATTTCCTGCATTCAGCTGCTCAGCTGTGTTTACCATTGACAGCTTGAGGCATTCATTTCCGTAGCGGCCCTACACAATCCCTATTCCGCCATTCCTTTCACATCACACCTTATCTGTGTTTTCTACCTCCAAATCCTTCTCTACCAGAAAATTGACTCTTTCTGTCTGATGTACCTCCAGGATGTCTGCTTTTTTGAGACACATACTAACCTGAGTGAGATACACTTCACTTCACAACTGCAGCCCCTGAAGCCACTAGCTGTCACTCTGTACATAAAACTCATATCATAGCTGCAGGGCTTAGAGTGTCAGTCATGCATAATGAACATAACTTAGACATCTTTACGAGGTTCATTTACGTATACTCATATCAGCATCTATTTTCCACTGCACTTTGTCTCTTATCAGTAAGTTTGGCTCACAGGGAATTAATAAGAGTCCTTGGTTAAAGAGGAAAGTACGGCTCCAGATTATGCATCTCCTTCAAACAGTCTCTGAACCATACTGACATTCCTGAAACAGCTCGTTTGAGATTACCTGCAACAGTGTTCTGCAGGTTGAAATCCACAGTCTCTTCCACATTTTGTCTCCCAGACTGCAGTCTGTCATAAGACATTGGGAGAGTCCATGTCAGGGAAATACACGATTGATGTGAGCTGCATATGATGCGAATGAGAGATTACTGGCCTCAAAGACTTTCTACAGTGCAGCTTTTCAAATTAATTTCATGGTTTTTTCTGGGATACGGTTTCTTTTTTCTTCTTTTTTTTTTTTTTTTTTTTGCACTGAGGATGTCACCTTTTGCTAAGTCCAACCATGAAAATGACACAAGTCAGCCTCTTTCTTCCAGATCCACATGCTGTTGTCAAAATTGCCAAAATTAACATCGCAGCTGAAAAACAAGCAGCCTGTCTGCTCTGTGAGGTGTGTCAGCTATTCTCATCTCTGCTAGGATTTAAGTAAATTTAAGTAATTTGTCTGCAATTGGTTTATTTAATAACCAGAATTGAATATATGAAATCCCTTTTATGCTTGCACTGGGGACAGACAAACATGAAGAGCTGCGCAAACACTTTACTGCACTTGCAGAGTGGGGAACCTAAATGGCAGCAAATATTTGCTATCTTTCATCTGAATACTATATAAACAGAATATTTTCATTTAAATCCTGGATTAAGCCTCGTTCCAGGCTTAAATCCTGACTACATTGTCCATCCACATCACCAGCAGTGCCAGGCCCAGTGATCTTGGAGGGGCTCCAGTTTCTGCTGAGTAAGGTGTATTTATATTCTGATTCCAGCTGTTTTTAAGACAATCTTCTGAGCTCAGAATTCATATAGTCTGTCCTGATAGATATTGTCCACTGACATTATCAATGGGATGTGGATTTTTAGGAGAGCAGTCATGAGTTTTAAGTCTATCTAAAGGTCTCCTCCAGCTCAAACTCTATAAATTTCCCAAAAAGTCCTTAGAAGCTTCCCTCTACTTTGGACAAAGGAGATGCAAAAAATATATGTATTTTTTTTATTAAATCAACTCCAAATCACTTCCAAAACAACCATAAGCTCTTCCCTATGTTTACAAACATAAGGAAAAATATCAAGCTTTATTTTTTGAGAAGAAATCTTGAAATTCCCAATATCTAAAAGACTTTCAAAAAGATACCACTATTGACACACAATTCACAATGAAATTAATTTGATAATGAAATTAACTTGAAAATATTTTTAAAAAGGAAAAATACAAAAAGACTATAATAATTACAAAAATAGTCATGCTGCTTTACATGTATATTCATAATTTAGAGGTGCAAACGCTAACAAGTCAAACTATTGACTGAGATTAATACAGCTAATGCAATGACAGAAGAACCTGGTGTGGAGTCTTCTGGGTCATTGAAGAAGAATACATTCAGCATCACCAGATGTTCTACCCATCTGCAACGACATCTTCTGAGATGCTACAAAGGTCTGGGTATCTTCAAAGTCACACAATTCCTGGAGGACAAGATTCCTACAGCCGGCTCTCATTTTCTACACTTTCGATTGCACCGTTCTTCTTCTCAACTACTCCATTTGCATTGCTTGTTTCTTCTAAAACTACCACTAAACTTGACAGAGTTGTGTGAGGATCAAGCAGTTTCAGAAGAGGTATGTCCACCTTTCTCTCTTGAAACACACGGTTCTGAATTGTCATAGCTAACATAGAGTCTATGCCCAAAGATGAAAGTGGTGTATTCATGGTTAGTTCCTCGGGGTTCAGTCCAGTGAGGTCACTCACCAGGGAGGTGATGTAGTCTTCCGATTTGAGAAAGGCAGTATCTGGGACTTGAGTTTCCTCAGGGGTTTCAAGCTTGTTACTGACATGTTCTGACATAAGTGATATGAAGCGAGTTTTGAGTGAACTTATTCGAGTAAAAACATGATGATATAAAGTTTGAAAGTTCAATTTGACGACAGCTTGCTGTGGGTTATTCGTAAGTAAGCTTTTCCTGAGATACTCACGAATTTCATGCACTTGCAGAATGTCTATGCCCTTGGATCTCAGAATGCTCTGGATGTGGTTTTGATTGAGCAGAATGCCAAGATTCAAAGCACCCCAGTTAATGGATTGGCCTGAAAGCCCACGGTTCCTCCTGTAAAGGCAGAAGAGATCCAGGAAAGAGTTTGCAGCTGCATAGTTTGTCTGGGTGGCATTGCCCAGAAAGGAAGCAACAGAGGAGTAGCACACAAAGTAGTCAAGCTCCTGGCCTCTGGTAGCCCAATGAAGATTTAGAGTCCCTGCTACTTTTGGGCTCAGCACTTTCTCAAAGTCAGCCAAGGTCAGAACTTCAAGGTGGCCATCGTGTAAAGCAACAGCACCTTGAAATACACCTTTGATCGGACTCCCCACAAAGGTGTTTGCAATGGACTTGAAAGCTTTCTCAACATCACCGGTCAAAGTCACGTCACACTGCACAAACGCTACTTTGCTCCCTTTGTACTGCTGCTGCAAAGCCTTCATCTCTTCTTGCTTCTCATTGCTCAGAATTCTCCTGGAGAGTATTGCAATACACCCTCCTCCATTCTCGGCTATGAATTTCACCGTTTCAAAGCCGAGTCCAGTGAGCCCTCCCACTACTACATAAACAGCATTCTGCTTAAACAGCTGCTTCTGGGGTTCGTACAACGGTATGTCTGATAGCATGCTGATGTCCTTCTGCCTTCTCAGTACAGCAAGGGGGACAGAAGTGCACGTGAAATAGGACATCACAGAGTTTAGCCTTTCAAAGTTCTCCGCCTGCTGAAAAACGGAACCTGAGAGACGTCTAAACCGTTTCATATCCATGGAACTGACCCAGACATGTACAGTCTTCTGCAATTCCTTTAGAGGTGCTTTCTGGAAAACGCTGGCAAGGGTAAGGATGTGGAAGCTGATGTTTTCATGACCAATTTCACTGACATTCTGGATACATTCAGACTGTCGATTGCCACACACGATCACCACATCTTTAAGAAAGTACATGTGGGCCAGATCCTCCCAAGACAGTCTGTTGACAGGAGGAAGAACAACAAGGGCATTGCACAGGTTTATATACTGGAACCTATCAGGAGTGGGCCTCGCAAGGACTGTTCTCCAACCCATCTCTTCTGCTGCTGCACAAAGAACATGGCACAAAACCGATAATGGCTCTGTAGTAATAATCCCCAGTGTTCTGCCATGTTTCCCCTTGGGTAATCTCTGAGTGAAGATTTCCCAGGCAATGATGAAGTAGGACACACAAGGGACATTCTGGAAGAATGGGAATTTCTTTACATTGAAACAAACTATTCCTGGAATCCGAACCCTGGATGATGCAGCAGTGGGATAACATGAAACCACGTGATCTCCCACTTTCACTTTTTTCACATCAGTTCCTGTTGCTGTTACTGTGCCACTGAAATCAAGAGCTAAAAGTCTGTGTTTGTCTCCTGCTTGCGAGTTCCAATACAGTGTATTACCAAAGTTGCAACTAGAAACACTAATGGGAAAATAATCTTCTGAGTGGACACAAATTTTATCCACTTGAATTTCAACACTCTGTTTGTCAAGCTGAGTAGCAGTGCTGGTGGATAGTTCACCAGACAAGTCTTTCGCTGTGTACGGATCAGACGTGTACAAAGTGAACGTCTGTGACTTCTGGAGAGATCTTACAGGTTGGATGTAATCTGCATCTATAAAAGGTGTGTGTCTGATTTCAGACACATAAATTCTTCCTTGGCTGATGCAAACTTCTGGATAATCCCCACCTCTGCATTTGACAAGAACATCTACTAGCACTGAGATGTCCAGGGAACTGCAAGAGCTGAGGTCAATCAACTGAAATGTGATTTCTGGAACTTCAACAACGCAAGTTCTGGTCATGCCATACAGTACAAACCCACAGTTAACGTGGTCTACGTATCTCTCTGTTGTTCTGTAAGTGATCACTCTGACTGAACAGCGGGACATTTTCTCTCTTAATGCCACCACTACTTGGCGATAGGCTTCACAACACTTTGCCAACTGATCTACCACTTTGCTTGGGAAATCTTCATTTAACTTTTGAATTCCCCATAGGAAGAGAATTTCATCATAATCCTCAACCTCTGCTCTCATTTTATTCATTGTGCGGCCTTCCAAGAGGGCTTCCCAATCTTCATACATAACATATCTTGAAGCAGGATGCAAGTACTTTTTGAGCTGCTCAGCTATCCCAAATTTGTCTGCAAACACTAGGACTCTGGGCTTAACCCCCAGATGTCCAATTGTCTGTGAAAGAGAGACTTCCTTCCACTTGTTTTCAAACAGGAACTCGTTGTCTCTGGAAGACGCTTCTTTCATGAAAGTGATGGCAACGTGCTTGAGCTCAGCCAAAACAGAGCCATGTTTGTCCAAAAAGCATCCACAGACCTCTAGGCAGTTCCCAGTGGACTTGCTTGTTCTCATATATATCATCATTTCTTCCTCCAGCGGCCGGAGCACCACCAGGCTGCCTATCCCTGAAGGAAAACCTGCTCTGGACTGGAATGTCCTTGAGGTCAAGACAGCAGTCATCTGCAGAAAACAGTCCAGCAGCACTGGGTGGATACAGTAGCTGTACATCTCTCTGACGGTCTCCTTGTTCACCTTTACGCTTGTTATAGCTTCCTTTAGTTCCTGGCAATAATGCACATCACTGAGCTGCCTAAATATGGAGCCATACTGAAAGCCAACCTGAGACAGTGCTTCATAAACCTCCTCTCTGCTAATCACTGATCTGCACCTTTGATAGATGTCTTGGAAGGAGATGGTGCTTTCTTCTACCACAGCTTCAGGCCCCTTTGCCACTTGGCCGGCAGCATAAACTGCATTGGAGGAAGAGAGGATCTCAAAGGCTGTCACATCTTTTTGCAGACTCAGCTTGATACTCAACACTTGGGAACTCTGAGTGAGAACACAGGGTGCAGAAAAAACAATACTCAGCTGGCAAGTACTCAGAGGTACTTTAGGCCTTGAGCTGCTCATCACAGAGGCCAGACCAAGCTCTGCATAAAAAGCACCGGGGACTAAGGCCACCCCATTGTTCTTGTGCTCGTATAAGTATGGTGTTGTGTCCTGAGACAGCAGGCAGCCAAACTCCATGTTGTCACTGTTTATGCCATAAATCAAAGGATGACTGGCGCTGACACCTCTTTGGTTTGCTTGTTGACGGAAATCCAGATAAGCCATGAGTTTTTGGCGATCAAATTGATAGCGTGGAATGGCCACCGGAACACTTTGATACCCATTATAGAAGTGCTGCCACTTGGGATTATATCCCAGTTCAAACAGATTTCCTACCAAGGTGAGGAGCGTCTGATATTCTGCATCAGTTTCCAAAGAGGAGAACACCTTTGTGCCTTTTCCTAGAGTTTCCTTTATGCTTCGCTGCAATGCTCGGTGAGGACTTATTTCCACAAACACCACGTTTTCCCTGTCTCTAGCTGCACTTTGGATGGCTTGACTGAAAGCAACAGGCTCACGAGTATGCCGGGCCCAGAATTTGCCACGAGCAAAGTCATTTTCAGATGCAGCCACCCCTGTCAGCGTTGAAATCACTTCAATTTCCCCCTTCTGCTTTCCTAAAGGCTCTATCTTCTCCTCCAGCTCCTCAAGTATCATATCCATGCTGGGGCTGTGGTACGCAGCTGGGACATTTAAAACATGAAGGAAGATGTTTCTCTGTCTGAAAGCTTGAGCTAACTCTCTCTGGACAGTTTCCACTGAGTCTACATTCCCAGACAAGGTGCAGGAAACTGGGCTGTTGAAAGCAGCAATGCAGACCTTTCCCGAGTAGGGATGCAGACGTTCAGCAATCTCTTGAACGGGGATGTTTCCAACCACCAACATTCTGCCACTGGCAGTCTTTGCCTGCAGCCTGCTCCGGTGATAAATCACTTGGACTGCATCTGCCAGGGAAAGGTACCCAGCAATATGCGCAGCGGCAACTTCCCCCACCGAGTGGCCAACAACAGCAACAGGCTTAATGCCCCAGTACTTCAGGAGGGAAGCTACGGCAACCTGCAGGGTAAAAAGCAAGGGCTGGGAGAGCTCTGGCTTCAACAAATCCTGTGGGCTATGATCCCTTGCTGGCAGGACGCTGACGGCAGTGTGTTGCCGAAAAAGGTCTTCTATTTCCTTACACTTGTCTCTGAACACTGGCTCTGAGCTCAGCAGAGCCTCGCTGAACTCCTTCAGCGTTACGCCGTTGCCACAGAACACGAACACCAGCTGTGGTTCCACCTTGGACATGGCAGGGTCAGTGCTGGCTGACTTAAGCTCTTGCTGCAAGTGTTGGAGGGAATTTGTGACAAACGCTTTCCGGTACCTGTAGTTGGCATGGCTTCTTCTGCAGGCAGAGGTATAGGCCAGGCTTGGGAGAGTCACAGAGTTTCTTGTGCTCAGCTGCTCAGCTGTGTCAGCCATTGTCATCTGAAGGGACTTACTGGATGCTGCTGACAGCAGAAATAATTCAAGGGGCCTCTTAAAGGCAGGAAGAGGCTCTGGCTGCTTGACCTGCCTGACTACAATGTGAGCATTGGTTCCTCCAAACCCAAAGCAGTTGATGCCAGCTACTCTTCCATACTCACTGGATTCTTCCCAGGGCTCTACAGCTGTGGCAACAGCAAAGTTTAGTTTCTCTGTATCGATGCTGCTCATCTCCTTTGAGTAATGCAAGGATGGAACAATCTTTCCATGATGCATCATCAGAAGCACTTTGATTAACCCGGCTGCTCCGGCAGCTGATTCGGTGTGCCCAATATTTCCTTTCACTGAACCAATTTTCAGAATGGAAGCTCGGGAAGACCTGTTTTTACCAATGACATTACCTAAGCTTTCAGCCTCAATAGGATCTCCAGCAGCAGTTCCTGTACCGTGCGCTTCAATGTACTGCACAACTGAGGGATCGACACGACTTCCGTAAATGCTGCGCAGTAACTTCTCTTGCTCTGTTGGAGACGGTCTTGTGATCGGAGTCGTGGACCTACCGTTCTGATTTACTGCACTGATGTTTATCACACCCCAGATTTTGCTGTAGTCTTCCTTTGCCTGTTTCATAAAAATTAAATTATTTTTAATTAACTCATGCTCTCTCTGTGGAGGACAGAACAAAACAACACAACAAAGCCAAGAACAGACAGAGTATGATGCTAACTTCTAACTGTGTGACCCCTGTCCCATGGTAGGGGAAGAACATAAATATTTAATGCTCAAGAAACCCTTCATTAATCTTAAACATGAATTGGAAAATCTTCTCTGGAAAAGTAATTATTAGAGCTGAAGATACAAGATACAGGCAAGCAACCAGTCTTATTTTAGGCTGCTTCACAAGAAAGTTTACCTTTTTCAGTGGTTTGAGGAAAACAACACCGCAGCCTTCTCCCCTTCCATAGCCATCTGCTTTTTTGGAGAAGGGTTTGCTTATGCCCTCTGGAGAGATCATCTTTGCTTTACTGAGAGATACAAAGGTGCGGGGATCCATTATACAGTTCACCCCACCACAGATTGCTGCCTCACAGTCTCCTGTAGTAAAACAGAAACATACTCATGTTGAGATGGCCCAGGTGATAAACAGTAGCAATCCTAATTTCATTGTCCAGCGTCTCTTCAGACCCAGTACCTGATTTAATGGCTCGCAAGGCGTAGTGCAGAGCAAAAAGAAAAGATGAACAGGCAGTGTCAATAGTCAGGGACGGTCCAGTCAGATTAAATGTGAATGACACCCTGTTAGCAGCAATGCTCATGGCTGTTCCTGTACCATCATAATGGTTTATTGCACTCACTGCTGTGCTTGTTACGATTTCATAGTCTCGATTCATAAGTCCTGTAAAATATAAGATATGTGTCAAGTTAACCCAGGCCAACAATAGAGATGTACAGCTCTAAACCTGATGGTGTGTTTTGGTTTTCAGTTTTAATAGTAAACCATGTGGCATCAGTGCTTCTGTGATGAACCTTGGCCTGTGAGAGCAGTTGTGTCCTCTTTCTGTGAACACATATGCTCGAAGTACCTTGGATCCCCAAATGCATGGGCATGTGTGGAAAATGCAGCACCTCTATTCAGAGAGCAAGGAATAGTATCCTCTGTGGAGAAGGGCATGTCTCAGATTAAAAGGTAAACTAAAGAGTTTATCCCTATAGGTACATCAGCCTAACTCCCCCAGAAAACTCCTCTTTAAAGACACACAGATTACAGTAGCAATAATGTGCTGTTATTTTAGCATTGTTTTGTAAAATGTCCTTCCACAGGATCATCTCCTCCATAACTTTTCCTGGTACTGAGGTAAGCAGTTGGACAAGTACACCATGGTACCATTCTAATGCCTACAGGAGGATTTCCACTGGTTTAAAAGGATCTTAACCCCCACAACACCTTAACCAAGATTATACTGGAAACCAGTGTACTGGAAAAAAGTGTAGGCCTGTGCAGAAGCCCAGAAGATAAGGGGCTAATGTGTTCATCTCAAACACCGATAGCCAGAGAGCCATGGAGCCACACAGGGCCTGCTGGTAATAACCAAGAACTGTCGAAAGAACAAGATGTGACTGGAGAAGGGGGCCAGAAGGGGGCAGAGGTAGAGCAGCACTTTTCTGGGATAAACATCCTTGTTCTAGTCTGTTGAGACACAGTCCCAGAATCACAAAATCACTGAATCAATTAGGTTGGAAAAGACCTCTGAGATCATCAAGTCCAGCCTATGACCGAATACCACCACGTCAACTAGACCGTAGCACTTAAGTGCCATGCCCAGTCTTTCCTTAAACATCTCCAGGGATGGTGACTCCACTACCTCTCCAGCCCATTCCAATATCCAATCACCTTTTTTGTGAAGAATTTCTTCTTAATGTCCAACCTAAACTTCCCCTGGTGCAGCTTAAGACTATGTCCTCTTGTTCTGTCTCTAGTTGCCCGGGAGAAGAGACCAACCCCCACCAGGCTATACCCTCCTTTCAGGTAGTTGTAGAGAGCGATAAGATCACCCCTGAACCTCCTCTTCTCGAGACTAAACAACCTCAGCTCCCTCAGCCTCTCCTCATAGGACATGCCCTCAAGACCCTTCACCAGCTTTCCTGCCCTTCTCTGGATCTGCCTCAATGTACTTCCTGAATTGAGGGGCCCAGAACTGGACACAGTACTCAAGGTGTGGCCTCACCAGTGCCAAGTATAGGAGAAGAATCACTTTCCTAGACCTGCTGGCCACACTATTGTTGATACAGGCCAGGATACCATTGGCCTTCTTGGCCACCTGGACACAGCTG
Source organism: Pipra filicauda (assembly GCF_003945595.2). NCBI lineage: Eukaryota > Metazoa > Chordata > Aves > Passeriformes > Pipridae > Pipra > Pipra filicauda. The sequence goes on from NW_024104310.1 coordinate 4,661,259, forward strand.
CTTCATGTTCAGCAACTTTGACCAGCACCTCCAGGGCCTTTTCCACTGGGCCACTTTCCAACCACTCTGTCCCCATCAACAAACAAAAGACAGCATCAGCACAGAAGTGGGCATGAACTGTTGACCAAAGGTCAATCTAGTGCAGGGGGGGATCAAGACCACCCAAGACTCACAAACCCTCCAACCCATTTCCAGAAAGATCTCAAAGAACGGACTGCTCATGATAACTACTTCACATGGAAAGCAAGAAACCTGTCTTCAGGGTGGGGAAACCTGTCTATAAAAAGGTACCCCCACCAAGCCTGGGGGGCACCCCCAGGACCCTGGATGCTGGAACCACAACTGGTGATCTCTTCATCTTTTCTTTTCTTTCTTTCTTTCTTTTTCTTTCTTTCTTTCTTTCTTCCTTTCATTCTTTCTTTCTTTTTCTCTCTTTCTCTCTCTCTTTCTCTCTTCCCCTCTTTAACTCATCTCTTCCTTTCTCTCTTCACTTTCACCCTACCCCTTTAACCAAAACCACTGCCATGTGCTTATATAGTAGGTCAGGGACTGACATACCAATTGCCATGCCAGCTTTGTAATTTACTAATAAAACTGTGGTTTTTTGCAGACTGGAGCATTTATGAATCTTGGGTGTTCCCTTCCCCTTAAGGGTGGGACATCACAGCCTGGCTTGGGACTATCATTCTCGGGAAGGGTTGGGGAGGCAGTTTAATTGTTTCCTGCTTCCACTTCAGTACCTGAAGACAGGAAGAGGAGCACCTAAAAGAGATACAGGAATTGTATCATGAACTTCTAGAGCCTAGTAATTCTCTCCAAAGATAACCAGGAGTAGCATAGCACAGTAGCCTTAGATCTCCAGTGCTGGACATATCTGGAAAGTTTATGAAGGAGTGCTCCAGTCTTTGGGAGGTTCCAACACACTTTCTTTGACATGAAATTTTCATCTTACCAACAAAAACACCTGTTTTGGTGCCACTGACAGCTTCTACAGGGACTCCTGCATCCTCCAGGGCTTTGTATGTGCATTCTATCAGTAACTTCTGCTGAGGATCCATGCGTTCAGCTTCCATGTTATTAATCCCAAACAGGTGGTTGTCAAAGGAATTAAATCTAAAATGCACAGACCAGAAAATAGTACAATATATATTTCCTTCTAGACTCACAGTACACATTTTTCGCAATTTCACAAAAAGCAAAGCAACAACTGTTGTTTAGGCCACAATCCCCATTTATGAAATTTAGGAAAAATGTGTCTAGGCCAAGGATGTTTGATGTCCCACCACAGAAGATGTGTTTTTATCAATGATTATACATTGCAGAGGTAAGAGCCCACTCCTAGACACTTTTATTTGCATGGTTATTCCACTAGTACCAACAGGACTCCTCAGATTATGAAATGTGCAGAATGAGTCTCCCTCTCCTGTAATGTGGTCTTAGCCAATGAGTTATAAACAAATATTGTCTTCTACCTTATTTTAAGCCAATACAGACCCATGCTTTACAGTTTACAACCAATAGCTAGAGCATCAGCTCAAGTGTTTCCAAGAGATACCCCTACTTCTCTAACAACAAATTCCAAATACTTTGTGTGTGTGTGTTTCTTTACAAACATCTTCAGAGTAGGCCCACGCTTACAAAAGACCAAGTCCAACCTTAATCTTGTACCCCAAGATCACATTTGTGTGGCCTTCTATCATCCCTTGATTTCAGTGCAGAATTCAATATCTAACATGGGACTAATCACTGAAGTAATTCTGTGCCCTACAATTCAACCCTACCGAGTGTTAATCCCAGGAGCCAATAAGATTTTTTTTGTGCATGTCAACTTCTCATTTCATTAAAGGTCTGCAGCCTGAGCATTTACAGTGAATGTAGAATTCAAATAAAAGACAAATCTGTTGACCATAATAATTTGCTATTCTTCCCATCAGTCACAGCCTCTGAACAGCTGTACCCATAGTCGAAGTACAACAAAAATCAGTGGCACAGGGCAGCAGCAGACTCACTCATCGAGAAGAGCAGCTCGCGTTGTACATATTTTTCCTGGCTTGTTATCATCTGGATCATACCACTCTTTGGCATTAAATCTCTCAGGGGGGATTTCCACTGTGCAGTTTTTGCCTTCCTCCAGCACTTTCCAGAAACTGTCAATTCCATCTCCTGTTGTCAAAGTTTTTAAAACAGATTAAATTATGGGCTCCCCCTCCCCTCGCAGACTCAGAAATGCACAATCAGCTACAAGGAACTCCCACAGGTAAATCTAGGTTGCTTACATAGAATTGCCAGAGAAAGAACAGATCATTCTTTAGTGAGAGGAAATTGAAAAGCATGACTGGTCCCTTCACTGTTTGTCTAAAAGCAAAGGAACCCCACAAAATCCTTAACCACCCTCTCTCCCCATTTCCCTACTGTCTCACTGCACCCACAGTACATACTGCTACAAAGCAGGAAGTTTTCTTTTAGGAAAACCCAACCTATCCATATTACAGGCACAGCTGGTGATACTCTTCGGCCCTCGATCTGTCCTGTCCATATGGATGCAGAGTCCTGCACCAATGCAGAGGCCCCCAGACAGTGCCCCTGCAGAAAGTTCAAATCATCCCAGACCCATCCAGTTCGTTTGTAGGAGTTTTATGTGCAGCTCAATGCCCCGCCCACTGCCAGCACTGCAGATCGGTCGGTCTGTCTGTCTGTCTGTCAGCAGACTAATTTGAACCAACTAGTTTCCACCACAGCACGACCTTTTAAAAAGATCCTACAAGTAGCAAAGCAACACATTCTACTAAGGGAGGAACATGTTGTTTTCCTCCATTTCAACACTAATTAATTACTCTGCTTTTCCATGTTCACTCACAGCCGGCTTTGCTTTTACCCCAAACTTACCTCCAGGAAAGTTACATCCTATTCCAACAATAGCAACTTCGTCTGCAGTCTCAATCTCCATCTTCTGGGCTGCACAATATAGGTGCACTGTCAGTCAGATCAAACAATTAGGCATTTCCCATTACATAAATCTTAGCTTAAAAGGTGAACTTCTCACAAACACATATACCACTTACACTTGTTCAAAGCTTCATTCATCTTGAATGAGCTATTGTTGGTTGTGATGACAACGACACTCCCCACAGGGGACCAGAGCTGTGCTGTATTTTTCTTGCTGTCCCTCCCTTCAGAGGAAAATCCCCGTTTAATTCCCCAAACTCCCTCATTCACAGACACTTCCTTTTTACTGTTTAACCTCTGCTACTCCTGCCAGTTGATCTGCTCTTGAGCCTTTCCTTAGATTAGTTCTGCGTTTCTTCTTCTCTACAGAAGTGGACAGTGCATTGGCCAAGTCAGACTTTCAGCTCTATTGTCTCTATCCTATTCACAAAGCACATCTCCCACACAGACTCTGCAAATTACCACCTTAAACCAGACCATGGAAACAGGCAACCAATGCCAAGCTGCTGAAGGAACAAAAGGTGCATCTTCCATGCTCCAGAAAAGTGCCTGAAAAGCAACACCTCATTCCCTGGATCCCAAGGTTGCCTAGCTTTTGTCTAAAGCAGCTTCATCTGCAGGCACAGGTTGACTCCCACAGACCATGCTGAGAGCCACATGATCTCACTGTTCCTGACAACGCACGCTCTCCAGGTAGCCCCACTACAGCCATACAAGTAACTGGCTTTCAGCTCATTTGCAGCTCCACAGGGAAAGATTTTTGTTGCAAAACGACTCACAATAATACATGAATTTTTTCAACCAATTAGATGGCCAAAAAAAATAATTCTTTGGGATCAAATTAAATACCCCAGTGTAGAATTGACAGATGATTATTTTTCCTTAATTCTGGGAAAGGAACTTGTCAGATAAAAATCAGCTCAACTGAACCAATTAGAACTCACTAGGATGCCCATCTCAGATGATACAAGTTTTCCTGGAGTTGCTTCAACTCACAAAGAGGAGAAGATGCCTTTTGAAAGGTTTTGGGGGGGATTCTTGGCAGTGGGATAGATTCTCATCTCAGTCATACCACAGAACATCCCAAAGAGCCCTTCTCAGTCACTGACTGACAGCAATGAAGCAAAGATGAGACTGTTTGACAGCCCCACATATTATTCAGTTATCATTTCTTGGAGATTTGTTTTGAAAGGTGAAATTAAGAATAACTGCTCAGGTTCACACTTTGAAAAATTTACTTCCCGGATCCATTAACTAAGACTGAAAAAGATAAAAAGACACCTAGCAAGAATAAGGAGATCAGAATCTGGCTCTCTAGGAGTAAATTCTATTTTACCAATAATACAAATTCTGAAATGCTATAACAATTGTTTCCTTTTAGTTCTTTCAAAATTGTCTATGATTTTTATGATTCTATTATTTCTTATTTTAATGTAATTGATAAGCTAAAGCTGCAAAGCCCAACAAAGATGCTTTTATCACAAAGGTACTTTTAAGCACTCTTCCTAAGTTAGCACTCAAATAGCAAATAATAGAAAAATAAGGATTTTCCAATCATAACATAAAACATGTCTTTGGCATCTAGAGAGTTATCCAGTGAGCCATGTAGCTCTTACCTTATAACATCCCAGCAGGGTGGAGTAATAGGCTGAGTCTCTGGAAGTAGTTTATATAGGATTCTGTGCGGTTTCTTATCCAAACATACATGCTAAATCATGACGAAATGCTAACGCCTTTTAAAGAAATGAAAGCAAATGCGACTAGTCAGTGACCCTGACTAACGTTCAAAACTACTTCCCTGAAGCAGTAAACTTGTAGGTTATCAGGTTTACACGAGGTCAAGAGTAATATCTCTGTCTTATCTAATGTTGTACAGTTAGTGCAACAATTACCTTGAGATACCTTGTTATGAACTATAGAATCACAAAACGGTTTGCAACGGTTTCCGTTGGAAAGAATCTTAAATATCTTTTAACTTCAAACCCCCTGCCATGGGTGAGGCACATTCCACTAGACCAGTTTGCTCAAAGCCCCATGCAGCCTGACCTTGAACACTTCCAGGGATAGGGCATCCACAGCTTCTCTGGGCAACTTGTAAAGAATTTCTTCTTAATACCTAATCTAAACCTACTCTCTTTCTGTTTAAAGCCATTGCCTCTTGTCCTATCACCCATGACTTTCCGAGAAGTCCCTCTCCAGCTTTCTTTTATGCCTCCTTAGGTACTGGCAGGCTGCTATAAGATCTCTCCAGAGCCTTCTTTTTCCAGGCTGAATACCCACAGATTTCTCAGCCAGTCTTCACAGGAGAGGTCCTCCAGCCCTCTGATCATCATCAAATAGCCCAGTAAAATTTTATGATCTTAAGAATATGATTTAAAAACTCTGTCTTTAAAATAACAACCAATATGGTTTGCTCTTAATATCAACAAATCTGAACTAATGTTTAAAGTTCATCTATTTGTTGGAGGTATCGTTTCTGAAAATTGAGCACAAACTCTCTTACAACCTGAGTTTCATGTTTGATTCCACAGCTGTATTCTTTCAGCAGGCAGGAGCATTTAAGTGTGCAAGCACAAAAAGCCTTGTCAAAAGACAAAAAGTCCCCAAAACATTTCTGACTACATCAGGACATTAAAAGCAATATTGAGCTTTCTTCCTAAAAATTGCCATCTTCTTAAAGGCCAGAGAAACAGTGGAATATCCAAAAGTAACCTCTGAAAGGATCAAGTCCAGTAGTCTGTACTAGATGCCTTTTTCACTCTCCCTCATCTGATGTCACCTCAAACTCACCAAACTCATCTCTCCCTTCTTCTGACTTCGTAATGGAAACACAGTGTTGCATTCATATATGGTTAACGTTTTCCCTGGAGAGTGGCTTAGCAATAACATCTCCCAGCTCCCTCAGCACCCCTGAGTGCATCCCATCAGGGCTCATGGATTTACGGGTGTTAAGTCTGTCTAGCCAATCTCTAACCCAACCCTCTATGACCAAAGGGAAGTCTTCCTTTCTCCAGCTGTCCTGGTTCCAGCCCAGATCAGCAGGAGGGGACATGGTAAAACACTGTGTTATTCTATACCATCTTATGCCATTACCAGGGGTGGGGGAAAGGGCCTCTCTTCTGAGTGGGGAGCGTGGCAGGCGTAGGATCTGTCTGCCACTGTTTTTCATTGTCCCAGGCTTGGTGAACTTTCCACATATAAACAACCCTCCCTTTGTACACTTTTGTTATTAATATTGTTGATGTTACTATTCATTTTCTTATTTCATTGCTGTTTTCAGTAAGTTTTCCTTATGTCAACCTGTGATTTTCACCTTTTGTGCCTCCAATTCTCAACTCCATCTCCCAGGCAGGGAGGGGGAGGGAAAGAGGGGCGAAGCAAGGGTGTGGTTTGGGAGGATCTTGGTGTGTCAAATTTTATTTCCTGCCCTTGTTGAGCTTAAAGAAGTTAATAACCCTTTATGAGAAGCCAAGAACCCTTTATTGCTGTGAAAGCTTTTAACTGGACACCATCTCTTCATGTCTGCTGCAATGTCAGTGAATCATCCACAACATGACCCACTGCCAGGCTATCCTACAAGTCTTCTTGCTATGTGTGGCTATGGGGATAGGGGTGCCTCTATAGTTTATTCCCAGACACAGGTCTATTCTTCTCTGCAATTATCTCTAGGTAAGAGAGGCTATCTTTTCCAGCTGGGCAAGTCCTTGACACTAATACATCAAAGGTCTACATGGCATCAAGTAACTTACCCCCTTTTTTCCGTTGACAGATTCCTCCTCTGTGAACAGCTCTTATTCTAACACGGTGCCAATCCATTCGAGGAAACTGAGACCTGAGCATGGGAGAATCTATTACTTTGGAGTCACACTAATTAAAACTGAGGTTTCAACAACTTAGAAGCTACAGGAAATAGCTTCTAAGGGCCCATCTCCCACACAGAAACTCAGAACTGACGTACCTGTCGCAGAACACCTGTGCATGGAAAAGGGACTCACCAGGATCCAACCTGCCCTAAATGCTGAGCACAGTAGGAGACATAGAACGCTGCTCAGAGCCTGGCTGGCTGCTTTATGCCCACAGCTGCCAAGCTTATCTGCTCAGGTTGCGAGAGAAGAAATACCTACAACTTTTCTTTACAAGTACTGGCAGGGAAGGAGAAAGTTGCTTCTTTCAAAGAAAGGCAAGGAGAAGAAGGGCCTGCCAGCTCGCTGGCTGGACATCTCTCCAGCACTGCCACATTTGAGCTTAATGTTCTTCTTCTCAGCCAGAAGCCACTAAAATCACTGTCACTTACCAGTGTCAAGTTCAAGTGAAATGGCATTTTGTTACACCCTGTGTCAAGGAAAATTAACCTACAAGGAATCATAATCTAATCTTTGACACATGCATATTTTTCTGCATGATCTAAAGAAACACCGACAAAAAACCCAAGGAGAATCAGAACCACCCCTTAGAACCTTCAAAATCACAGAGAAAATCCCATTCAGAGACAGATATCATGTTGCTTCAAAAGAAAGCACAAAGAAGATGAGACACACTTGACGCAATATGCTCCTAAGGGAGAATTACCTCACTTATCCTTCAGCAGGGCACTCCCCACCATGGTTATGATATCTCACATGACAAGAACTCTCTGAGAGGGGAATCACAAAGGGAGACAGGTAATTACAGATGTTCAAGAAGACTTTGTGATAGAAACAGTAATATACTGCTGTAAACGTCTTCTGCACAGAGTTGCTCTGCCTGCCTTTTGAGGTTCTGTTCCACATCAAATAAGTCCTCACTAGTCACAAAGAATGGGTTGGTTTGTTGTTCTTCTGCTTATTGACTCTTTTTTTTTTTTCAAACTTTGCCCATTCACAATAATACATGATACATCAAAGGGACTTGAAATAGTTCTTGTCAATTTGTCTCTCCCTAAAAACTTGTCCCTATAATCCTGTAACCTTAGAATGAGCCAGAAGAATCTGGACAGCTGAACTTTTGCTTTACTGTCAGAGAAGTCCCTTAGAACACAGTATTCTTTTAAACAGACTTTATGGAAATGGCAGACAGGCATGTGAACCACGAGAAGGGAGTTTGCTGTAGATTTAAGTACTAAATCTAGCATGCATAAATTGAAACCCCTTCGACTAGAACTGCCCACCCACACTAGATGGTGACAGTATAAGCATTTGCTTCTGTGGCAGATGAGTGTCTAAGATCCTTTAACAGTTTAGGAACAGGTAGGGCCAGACAAGCAGACTTACATGTTTGCAGCAGCAACAGAAGATAATACTCTGATAGGTACATCCATAATAAACATAGATAAATGCCAGGAGAGCCTAGATTTCCTAAGAAGGAGATAACTTTTCTGATATCTTGTTGGCACAGAAACACCGGAGTAGATGGGCAATGATTACATGAGTTGGAAGAAAATTTCCCTCTCAAGGAAGTATAAAATTTACCTTCCAGTAAATGAAGTTAAAGGAAATTTCAAAGGTCATCCCTTCCATAGATAACTGAATAAATGCTTGCATTAATCCCTGCAAGATCCTTCTTGTGTATTTGAGCTCTAACAAATCAAAGTTCAGTTTGTGCTCAGATCAGTATTCTCTGACATGTAAATATTCAAAACAATAAGGTAGTGTTTAAAATAAAAACTAAATAAAAACTATGAACAAAGCTCAAAACAGATATTGGCTGATCAAAGCAGGAGTGATAGATACTGTAGTTTTACTCTGTGGTTTTTCTCCATAAATAATGTGCACTTACAGTTCCTGAAGATGTCGAGACCTGACTGACCAATTTATGAGGCAGCTTATAAACATGTACAGAGGAAATAAGCAGCCTATAAAGATAACAGACTCTCTATTAATATCACACTGATTAAAGAGGTAAACCTTTTGTGGTTCTATGGAAGTCAGTGGGGAAATCATTTATGTACCTTAAAGAAAGTGAAATGTTATGGACACTTTGGAAGGATGTACAAGTACAAAACTGATTAGGTTCTCCAGCAGCTTCACATTACATCAGAATCATTGCATTCCAGGGTATTATGTAGTCCTCATGGAAAACCTCATGGTTCTGAAATCATGGTGGAGACAGGAATTTTTCTTTACATCAGCTTGGAAAGAAATATTCCTGGAGCTAAAGTAACAAAAACTGACAGCTCACCTTGCCTCTCTACACGTATCCTACACTGATAAGATGAAACTCTGTCCATCGCAGTAATATACAGCCAGTTTCTATCCACAGTATCACCCAGACAGTGAAAAGACTTGGGCAACTTCATTCTTCCTAAAAATGAAAAAAATGAAAAATCAAATGAACACAGACACCAGTCTCATCACGCAGCAGAGGAGCAGCAGCCACTCATCCTGCCAGCACTGAGAAGGTGGCAGTTTCAGTGTCACTGTGTGCTCCCAAAGAGAAGGAAAAGCAGGCCCTCAACATGAATAAACATCTGCTAGTTCCGGGTCCTGGTGCCAGAACAGCTTCTGGGTTTTCTTTAGAATCTTATATTCTAAACAGACAAGTCAACCTAGAGGAAACCAGGAATTCACCTCCCATTGAGCTGCCCTCATCACAACCTCACCCTCATTATTCCTTTGTGGACATTTTCCTGAAGGCCCCAGGTAACGTGACTCTTTCTTGCACACCTGTTAGTGAAGGCACAGAGGGCACATATCTTCCACATGACAGCCCCCAGCTTGACAATTAGACTGCTCTCTTTGCATTCAGGGGTTTGAGGCACTGCATCTGCCAAGTCATCTGCAGTCAGGTAACCTCAGGGCCACAGGCTCTCACTGCCTCGCACAGGTAACAAGGTCCTATTGTTTCAGCCAGGCATGCAAACACAGGCAGTAGCTAAGCAGCCCACAGAGTACTCCTGCCTCATCCAAATACGGGAAGAATAGGGTAGGATAGGATAGGATAGGATAGGATCAGAGACAACTTCCCTATCGCTGTCAGGTTCTATGATGGGCACTGTAAAGATCAGGTTAGTCAAATTTCCTTCAGATATGGCACAGGCATACCCAATGCTGCATTATGGTGGAAAAAATGGGATAAAAGACTTCTTGATGCCACGGGTTTTTTTATTCCAGGGTCCACTGCATCTCACACAATTGACATAGCACTTTCCATGGGCAACCTGGATACAGAAATGCCCCTCTGTCCTGGCATTCCAAAGAGTGAGGCAGAAATAAGCCATCTTAGCTCTGACCGAGAATTTGAAAGTGCAAATATCCTTGTCCTGGGAAAGGATTAGGACCAACTGTCACAAATTGTAGCAAGAGAAATTCCAGGAAGATACTATCACAGACAAAACTTGTTTAGTCCTTCAGAGAATTTCCATGACTTTAATTTATTTGCCGATTAACAATCTCTTAGTTACAGATTCTGGTATTGAGGGAGACTGAAAAAGCCAACCAACCCTCAAGAAAAAAATCTACTTCCCTTCTGACACCTCTTCCCCCCACTGACCTTTTTGCTCCTCAGTCCCCTCACCCCCAGGCCATGCTCAGCCCCTTTGCTGAGGCAGTGGCCAGTGCAAGAGACTGGGGACAGCACACGAGTGCTGGTTCCTTCACTGACAGCAGCTCCTCCAGGCTGCATCTCTCAGCTCCTGCTCCAGCAGCACCTTGACTCCAGCCCCTGCCCAGGTGTTCCCTTCTCTCTTCTCTCCTTCTGCTCCAGTGTGCACTTTTCCCATCCTTCTCTTCCCACCCTGGCCTTGTTTCTCCTTTTTCTTGGTGTTTACCACCCTCACTGCTTTATGTGGGCTTGAGTTGGACAGTGTACTTGTGCTAGACACGTTCTGACACGACCTAGAGATGAGGCCACTGGGGATATTAGAAATTAATTGATTGTATTGCTGGGTCCCCACACAGCTTGCAAAGATGCAAGTACAACCTATTAGCTATCCCTCGCAGCTCTCTTCCAGGCATGTCAGGTATATACCAGCTTTTCTTGTCACCATTTCTTTAGCATTGGGAAACACAAAATGTGGCACTCAACCTAAAGGCATTGACCTGTCTCCCATGTATTGGGTAGCTCCTGCCTCTAGGCCAGTTTTTGCCTGCTGACTATTACCAGAGCTTGTCTCCAGCTCCAGAGGAGCCAGAAAGAAACTGGATAGGACAAGTGGTCAGATTTTACTTCCTGCTCTTGTTGAGCTTAAAGAAGTTAATAACCCTTTATGAGAAGCCAAGAACCCTTTATTGCTGTGAAAGCTTTTAACTGGACACCATCTCTTCATGTCTGCTGCAATGTCAGTGAATCATCCACAACATGACCCACTGCCAGGCTATCCTACAAGTCTTCTTGCTATGTGTGGCTATGGGGATAGGGGTGCCTCTATAGTTTATTCCCAGACACAGGTCTATTCTTCTCTGCAATTATCTCTAGGTAAGAGAGGCTATCTTTTCCAGCTGGGCAAGTCCTTGACACTAATACATCAAAGGTCTACATGGCATCAAGTAACTTACCCCCTTTTTTCCGTTGACAGATTCCTCCTCTGTGAACAGCTCTTATTCTAACACGGTGCCAATCCATTCGAGGAAACTGAGACCTGAGCATGGGAGAATCTATTACTTTGGAGTCACACTAATTAAAACTGAGGTTTCAACAACTTAGAAGCTACAGGAAATAGCTTCTAAGGGCCCATCTCCCACACAGAAACTCAGAACTGACGTACCTGTCGCAGAACACCTGTGCATGGAAAAGGGACTCACCAGGATCCAACCTGCCCTAAATGCTGAGCACAGTAGGAGACATAGAACGCTGCTCAGAGCCTGGCTGGCTGCTTTATGCCCACAGCTGCCAAGCTTATCTGCTCAGGTTGCGAGAGAAGAAATACCTACAACTTTTCTTTACAAGTACTGGCAGGGAAGGAGAAAGTTGCTTCTTTCAAAGAAAGGCAAGGAGAAGAAGGGCCTGCCTGGGACGTATTAGCTCACTGGCTGGACATCTCTCCAGCACTGCCACATCTGAGCTGTTCTTCTCAGCCAGAAGCCACTCAAATCACTGTCACTTACCAGTGTCAAGAACACCAGGCTGCAGAGTATTTTTTGGACTTGGAAGTATCCTTTCTATCATTGCTACTGCACAAAGCTCTGATGTATCACACCAGTGATATTCTTGTGACTTGCCAATGGCAATCACTAACCCTTGTTTCAAAGTCTTTTAGTTCAGCTCTCACTCCCCTGTTTTGTAAACCTGTTTACCAAAAGAGCAAACATGGCATGATATACATCATCAATGTCTGTGTTTTGCTCTTTGATGGAAGAACAGCCCTTAGTGGTGAAGTAATGACTGAAGGAGATTCGGGGGAGACAAGAAACAGAAGCCTAGGTTTTCTGATTGCTGGTACCATGTGGGAGCTGCCTTGCAGGCTCCTCTGGTACCATAGGCTGGCTGAGGCTATCCTGTGGGCACTGACCGGTGTGAGGGCCACGCTGGGCACACAGCACAGCACACCTTCACTGCCATGTGATCTCCTTAACTCTTCAATGTGCAATGGTCTCCTGCTCAGGATCACTACCTACACCTCATCTCTCACCTTTTAATTCTGCAGCCTGTTTCTTACGAAGCTAGTTCTGTACTTAATATAGTAACATCAGTCTAATTAATTCCATTATATACTGTGGAAGTCCCTTCCCTAGGCCTGTTCTCTGTTCATATACCCAAGGATCACATTAATCCTGTTTATTATAGGGAGTTCAAAGCACTAGATCCCAAGCAGTAGCTCCAAATTTACTTGTAATCCCAGCTTTCCACTACTTGTGAGCTTTCATGAGACAACCGTGCATGACACAGCCTTGATGCCAGCTGTGTTCTATCCTCCTGCTGTAACTCACTCTTCCCCTTGCAACAAGCTCAACACTCACCTGACTCCCCAGAGTTTGTTCAGCTCATTATACACAGAAAATCACTTTCTTTTTGCAAGATTACAGTGTTATGGAAAACGAGGGGCCAGGAGACGGGAGGACATGGATACCCGAGACCGGGCGGAGCGCGTCGCGTCCGGAGAAGCCTGGTCTGCCCACCTGCCCGTCCCGTCATGACGAGGGAGGGCTCCGGCCGCGCCCTTAACGGAAAACCGCGCGTTGCTTCCGCGGCTCGAGGGTGCAGAGGGCGGCTCTCCAGTCCTCTCCGTTCCGCTTTTTTTCCTCTCCCACTCGCTCCCTCTCTTCTCCTCCGGCGCCGGCAGAGCACACACCGGCGGCCCCCGGCGTGGGACGCGCCCGCGGCGAGGAGCTGCTGCCGGCAGCCCGCGCCCCCGCCTCGCCCATGGCGGGTCCGGGGGACCCCGCGGAGCGCTGCTCCTGCCGCAACACCGACTGCCTGGAGCGGCCGCTGCGGCGGCTCTTCGAAGGGCTGGCGAGCGGCGTGGCCGCCTGCCCCTGGCCCTTCGTGCTGGTGCCGCTGCTGCTGTCGGGCGGGCTGGGCGCCGGCTTCCTCTTCCTGCCGCAGCGGCAGGCGAACGACATCGAGGAGCAGTTCACGCCGACGGGGGGGCCCGCCAAGGCCGAGCGCGACTTGGTGCGGCGGCACTTCCCCACCAACGACTCGCAGCGCTTCTCCGCCCCCCGCCTGCCCACCGAGGGCGCCTACGCCGCCCTCATCGCCGTGGCGACCAACGGCACCTCGGTGCTGGACCCGACGGCGTGGGAAGAGGTGCTGCGGCTGGACAAGACCGTGCGCGACCCCGACTACGAGCGGCTCTGCGCCCGCAGCGACGGCAGCTGCGCCAGCCCCAACCCGCTGCTGTCGCCGAGGGGCGATGAGCGACCGCCCGTCTCGGGGAGCCTCCAGTTCCCCGTCAACGGCAGCGTCTTCCTGGGGGCCGCGCTGGGCGGCGTGGACGCGGACGGCGGGCGGCTGCTGTCGGCGCGGGCCCTGAAGCTGGTGTATTACCTGCGGGAGGACGGCCCCGAGGCGGAGGACAGCCGGCAGTGGCTGCACAGCTTCCTGCGGAACATCTCGTCGAAGCTGAGGGAGTTGCACCTCAGCTCCATTCAGGTAACGCAGGGGCGGGTACGGCCGTGCGGAGCCGCCGAGCCCCGAAATGTCCGGGCAGCCCCGTCGTGGAAAGGAAAGGAGACGGTGCGGGGAGAAGGCGGGTGGCCTGCGGCTTGCGAGGGCCACGGCACTGCTTTAGTGCCAGCGTGATGTTTAGCCTTGCCTGTGCGTGTGTACAAAGACCAAAGAGAAAAAAATGTGCTTCATCGTTTCTTTCCTTGTTCTTTTAATGGCAGGTGACTTACTTTACGTCGCTGTCCAGACAACAGGAGTTTGAAGGAAATACCAAGAGCGTGATCCCGCTCTTCTCCATAACGTATTTCTTGACAATAAACTTTGCAATCTTCTCTTGCTTAAGGTAAAATGCCTTCTAAGCTATGGCTCAATGAGCAGTGACTTCTGCTCTTCTTTACCTGCCTCGGTTTCTGCTCTGGTTTCTGCTTCTGGTCGAGTGAAAGCATTCTTGAAGCTGCAGACTGTGACATTTCATAACAGGCAAAATGTATTTCTTTGCTCTTTCTTGTCTACCTGGGCATGTTTCCCAACTGCTTAGATGGGGTTCATGATAAGTAGCAGATGAAGACCTGAACAAGCATTCAGAGCTTAGTTAAGGTTCAGGTGGATGAGCACTAGCCTCATAGATTACTGCAAATCTGGGTACAGCTCTAAGTGTTCTGCTTGATAGAAGAGTTAGAGCCTTATCTGCTGTCCACAGAGAACTTCACCTGCCCTTTCTTTGTGGTATTGGAAGGTGAGCTGTACAGCAGTGTTTGTGTACTGTATTGAGAAAAAAAGGTCTGCTTGCATGGTGGGCTGTCTGGTTTAGCACTTGCATCAAGCATCATGCCCATTAGAACATTTCTTGGGGAATCCTTGAGCCAGCCCTCAGGGGTGTCTTGGCAAAAAGCTGGTAGCCAATCTGCCTGCAGAGAAAGTTTCTCTGTGTGGCATTACTGCCTGGGAGGTGCTTCTGTATTACACTGATGTGATACACCAAGAACCCACGTAAAAGCAAAGAGCTTCTAAAAATTCCTCATTTTTTGGGTCACCCTAAGTCTAGTCTCACTGATAGAGCTAATGTATCTTCATTTTGCATCTCTGTTGTTATTGATGCAAAGAGCAGTACACATCTTTACTCTTCTGAATATAGCTGGCCAGTGGTAATAATGCATTAGCACCTCCTAGAGAAATTAACCTTCTCCAATGCTGACACCTGGGAGCCCTCCTAGCAACTTTCGTAAGGAGTTCTCTTCAGACAGGGTATCATTGGTACCTGTGCACTTGTCATGCCAAACACCTTGGTGAAACATTTGACACGTAATGAAGATATTCCTTGAAATATTTTCAGACTCAGCTGTATAAGAAATAATGTCTGGCTTGCCTGCTGTGGAGTGGTTTCTGCCGGCTTAGCTGTGTTTAGCAGCTTTGGATTGATGCTCTTCTGTGGAGCGCCGTTTGTGGTCACTGTAGCAAACGCACCGTTCCTGATTCTGGGTAAGTAGAAAAGTGAGTCTGAATCAAAGACAAGCAAAGTTAAAACAACCTAATGGTGTCAGTCTTTTATGATGTGAGCATCAGATCATACAACATTCTGTGCTGCAGTGAGGGGAGCAGATACCTGGAGGTGCAGCCTCCTTAGAGCTCCTACAGGCAGGTGAGCCCCTCAGCTCAGCTCAGCTGTGTTCTGGAGCAAGGGCAGCTTTTCCCAGAAAACAATGCCTGCTCTAGTTCCAGTGCTCTGGTGTGAAAACTATAAATGAGAGAGTGGTAAGATTAATACTTCTGGCACTGTTCTAGTGTCCCTGTAGCCATGATGATTAATCCTCTGCAGTATAATGACTGTGTACTAACCAGTCTCATTCAGCTACACAAGTGATGCACCATTTGTGCAAGCAGCTCCCCACAAAAACCCAAGGAAGTTGATATCATTACATCACTCTTGCACAGACTGCTTGACAGGCAGTGCTGAACTTTCCAAATGCCCTTTGATAATGTTGCTGCAAGTAAATTACTTCTTTTAAAATCCTTATCTGCTCTCCTATGGGATAAATTCATGTGAAGTTTGCTTGGGCTTGGTCTCATGCTGAGGAAAGCTCGTGGAATTTCCAGGTTGATAGAGGCTGTGCATCATCTTAGCTGTCTAATGCAAATGCTCCTTAGGGCACGCATCATTTCTTTGTTTCCTGCATAATTCCAATGCATTTTGTATTTGTTTTTGTTTGCTCATCAATTGCAGCGGCTCTGAAGAGGGTCAGAAAAACCCTTTTGTATACCTGGGAAAGGGCTGAAGCCCTTCAGGTCTTCAGAAATAACATGTAGACTTTTGTCCTCCTTGCATTAAAGCAAACAACTTCTCAGTACATCAGATGATTTGCTTTGTACTTGCCTGCTTTCTGGAAGCAGCATGGCTCACTGCCATCCACTAGTACCTTTTCAAATTTCAGCTCACTTACACTGGTATCTTAGCAAAACCCCCAAGCCCAGTATCCAGTCTTTCTGGCAGAGTTTAGGAGGATTCTGGTGGGTAATATTTGTGAGTGGATCAGTATAAATGTGAAGAAAAATTAATAATGAATTGTGAATAAGTGCTGAAAGAGAAACTGGAGAGAAGTGGAGGGCAAAGAGCGTAAAAAAGTGAGCCACTGGAAAATGGGGATCGCGACTGTTCTCCGTTTGTGCTGATGGCAGAGCAAGAAATTATTGGTCTAAGTTGCTGCAGTGATGAAGGAGATTCCAGGGATAATGGAGGACACTTCCAGTGGTAAGGATAGCTGAGCTTCAGAATACATAATGCTTTGGAATGTGTGTTGTCTGCATCAGTGGACATGTGGACAGCAGATACAAGAACTTTTCAGAGATGGAGTAGGTGTGCTCAGACTTTCAGCAGAGTAGGGTAAGGGATCAACAACCCATCAGGTCACCAGGAGTTTCTGAAAGGTACTACGTTTAGCTACACACACAGGATCTGTTTTCCTGATTCTCTTGTAACTTGTATCACCACTAAAGCAATATTAATAGCCCAACTTTCTTTTTCAAAATTTTATGTGGACTTAGATGTGATTAATGTTGTAGTTTTGTTGGGTGTTAGTGGAAGCTGCCATTTGCAATGCAGAGTTACCCTTTTCTCCTCTTGCAGGGGTTGGCGTTGATGACATGTTCATCATGATCGCTTCCTGGGAACAAAGTTCAAGGAAAAAAGAGAAATCCAGTGTTAAATCTCTGCTGGCTGAGACTTACTCAGAGGCAGCACTTTCTGTGACCATCACCACTCTCACGGATGTTTTGGCCTTCTTCATTGGCACCTGGACTGCTTTTCCCTCCGTGAGAGCTTTCTGCCTCTATACAGGCACTGCTTTTGTCTTCTGCTATGTATATACCCTGACCTTCTTTGGGGCAGTTCTTGTATTAAATCATAAAAGGGAGCAAGGAAACCGACACTGGCTGACTTGTATGCGTGTGGGAGTAGATAAAGATCAGGCTGAGAACTCCTGCTTGTACAACGCTTGCTGTGTCGGCAGCTGTTCCAGGCAGTCCTCTGAGCCAGAAGGGGAACATCCAATGAGCATATTCTTTAAAGAGTATTATGGGCCTTTTTTTACAAATAAATGGGTCAAGCTACTCGTGGTGTTGCTGTACGGAGCGTATTTGGGTGGCAGTGTTTATGGGTGTACTCAGATCAGGGAAGGCATCGATCTTCGAAATCTGGCTAATGATGACTCTTACGTTATTCCATACTATGATGATGATGAGAAATACTTCTCGACGTATGGACCCAGGGTCATGGTTGTCATTCCTGAGAGGGTAGATTACTGGAATGAGGCGGTTCGTCGTGGCATTGAGAGCTGTGCACAGAATTTGGAGAACATTTCCTACGTTGATAAGAACCTCTCAGAGTCCTGGCTGAGAGTATACACAGTACTCGCTGAAAGCAGTTCGATAAATATAAACGATAAGACTCAATTCTTTAATAACTTACCTGTACTGTTCAGCATTCGTTCCAGTTTTGCGTGGGACTTAAACAAGACTCAGGATGAAATAGAAGCTTCACGTTTCTTCCTCCAGACAGTGAACGTGACCTCAGCCGTTGATGAGAAGAATCTTCTCAATCAGTTAAGAGAGACAGCCAGGCAGTGCAGTATTCCACTGAAGGTGTATCACCCGGCATTCATCTACTACGACCAGTACCTGGTAATAGTGCAGAACACCGTTCAGAACGTTGCCGTTGCTGCCGGGGCAATGCTCGTTGTCTCCCTTCTGCTCATTCCCAACCCGTTGTGCTGCCTGTGGGTGACTTTTGCAATAGCTTCTGTTATAGTTGGTGTGACGGGTTTCATGTCGTTCTGGAACGTCAATCTCGATTCCATATCCATGATCAACCTGGTCATTTGTATAGGGTTTTCGGTAGATTTTTCTGCTCATATTTCCTATGCCTTTGTTACGAGTGGAGAGTCATCAGCCAATAAAAGGGCAATCGAAGCGCTGTCCCTGCTCGGTTACCCGGTATTACAAGGTGCAGTTTCTACTATATTAGGAGTTGTTGTCCTGGCTGCAGCAAAAACCTACATCTTTAGGACCTTTTTCAAGATCATGTTTCTTGTCATTTTGTTTGGCGCTCTTCATGGTCTTGTTTTCATTCCAGTGTTTTTAACATTTTTTGGAAAATTTGGCACATCACCTCACAATGCCAAATCCAACAACCGATCACCTCACAATACCATGTCTGAAAAGCTAGAGAATAGGTTTAGAAATGATAAAGACTGTCCGTGAATAAATTAGACATAAAATATTATATATTTATTATATGCAAGTTCCAAATGCAGTGACTGTCAGGGAATATATGACATGAAGAAAATAAAGGAGAGAAAAATAAATACATCAGGGAAAAAAAAGGCTTCATCAAAGCCAGGCAAGAAAAATAACATAAGAAAACGCACAGGATGGATTTGCATTTTCTTATCTTTGTGTGTTCTTGACTACCACCTTAATGTTGTTAATTTTCTTTTTTGTGTTACTTGTTTACTGAATGTATTAAAATTATTATAAACACTGACCACTGCATCAGCTTAATGGACTACATTACATGTTTGTCAGGATATGTTGACAGCAGGGAAGAGTAACTCCCACTGGTTTTCATTGCCTGTCTGTTTCCCTTGAGGCTGTAACTCAGCCCAACACTGAGCCAGAAGACAATTTTTGCCCAAGAGGCTCAAATCTGGATGTATTCCAGCAAAATTACAAGAGGTCACAACTATCTCAGACTGCAGTGACCCCTAAGCCTTCAGGAGACAAAGTCTGCTTAGGCTCCTAATGCAGTACAAGAAACCCTTGGGGAAGACAAACTGGCTCACATTTTCTGTTCAAAACCTTTTCTTGGTGTCCTGTTTTCTAGCTAAGATTGAACATCTGGTACCTTTAAGAAGATTGTGTGTAGCTTCTGTTGGTTGCAGTTTGCAAAGGGATGTGCTGTAGGTTATTGAAGTTGTATGGATCTCCTGAGTAACCACCATGGAAGATGCTGTGCCATGACACGACAGGACAAGGATTCACTAGGGAGAATCATGTCCTGTTTCAGGGCAAAGTGAAAAAGCAATTCAGGTTTAAACAGGTCAGTCCTAAAACTGTAAACTTGTAAATTCCACCGTATTCATCAGTGACAGCCCATCCTGTGACATGTTGATAGAGCAGAGGAACTTTCACTGAATAATATGAGGTGGTCTTCTAATCTGTAGGGGCAAGACAGTGGGTTAAAAGTCAATTCATAATTTGTTGCCAATATAAGGAACAACCAATTGGAAATCAAATGAATGATGGTAACTGATGTTTGTAATTTTGGAAAAATTGCTCTAGTCCGAATCTGTTGCTGTGGAGATATTTTTTCTTAGAGATTGAACAAGTGGGATAAAGCCAGGGTCTGCCTCTGTCCCCTGTGGATTTCTGGCCAGTTGCATGAGACCAGTAGACAGGGCAGGATCCTTCTATTTCATAGAGTCACAGAATAGTTTGAGTTGGAAAGGACCTTTTAAAGGTCATCTAGTCCAACCCCCTGTGATGAGCAGGGACATCTTCAACTTGATCAGGTTGCTCAGATCCCCATCCAACCTGACCACTAACGTTTCCAGGGATGGGGTATCTACCAGCTCTCTGGCAACCTGTTCCAGGCTTTTACCACTCTAATTGTGAAAGAAGTTCTTTGTATTTAATCTGAATAAACTGTCTTTAATTTACAATCATTACGACTTGTCCTATTGCAACAGGCCCTGCTAAAACATTTGTCCCCATCACTCTTACTAGTCCCTTTCTCCCCAGAGCTATTTCTTCTCCAGACTGAACAACTCCGTCTCTCACCATCTGTCTTCATAGGAGAGGTGCTCAGCCCTCTGATCATCTTTGTGGCCCTCCTCTAGACTCACTGCAGCAGGTCCACGTTCTTCCTATACTGGGGGTCCCAGAGCTGGGTGCAGTACTCCAGGTGGGGTCTCACAAGAGCAGAGGGGCAGAAATCCCCTCTCTCAGCCTGCTGGCTGCAATTGTTTTGATGCAGCCCAGGACACAGTTGGCTTTCTGGGCTGCAAGCACACATTGCCAGCTCATGTCCAGCCTCTCATCCACCAGTACCCCCAAGCTGTTCTCAGCAGGGCTGCTCTCAGCCCTTCATCCTCCAGCCTGTATTGGTACCAGCGGTTGCCCCAACCCATGTGCAGGACTTCGCACTTGGCCTTGTTGAACCTCATGAGGTTCCCACTTCTTGTGCTTGTCCAGCTCCTTCTGAATGGCAATCCCATCCCTCAGGCATGTCACCCACACCACTCAGCTTGGTCATCTGCAAACTCGACTAGGGTGCACTCGGTCCCTTTCTCTATGTCATTGATGTGTCTGTGTCATTAAATAGCTCTGACCCCAGTATGAACCCTTGAGGGACCCCACTTATCACCATGGATGCAACCAATTCCTCATCCACCTAGTAGTCCACACATCAAACCCATCTCTCTGTAATTTAGAGAGAAGGATGCTTTGGGGGACAATGTCAAAGGCCTTACAGAAGTCCAGATGATATCTGTAGCCCTTCCCATGTCCACTGATGTCATCACTCCATTGTAGAAGACTGCTAGGTTGGTCAGGCAGGACTTGTCCTTGGTGAAGCTGTGCTGGCTATCCCAAATCACCTCCCTGTCCTCCATAGGAGGATCCTCCTCTAGGAGGATCAGTTCCATGATATCTCAGGCACAGAGGTGAGGCTGACAGGTCGGTACTTCCCAGGGTCCTCCTTTCTGCCCTTTTTAAAGATGGGGTGCAACGTTTTCCTTTTTCCAGCCACTTGGGACTTCACCTGACTGCCATGACTTTTCAAATGACTGGAGAGTGGCTTGGCAACTACATCAACCAATTTCTTCAGGACTCTGGGATGTATCTCATCAGGTCCCATAGATAAATGTATGCTCAAGTTCCTCCGGTGGTCGTGAACCTGTTCTTCTCATACTGTGGGAGGGACTTGGCTCCCATAGTCCCCATCTTGCAGTCCACCCACTCAGGAGGTGTGGGAAAAGAGGTTGCCATTGAAGACCAAGGCAAAAAGGTAGTTGAGTACCTCAACCTTCTCATTGTCCATTGTTACCAGTTTGCCAGCCTTGCTTATCAGGGCAGGTACAGTTTTTTTGACCTTCCTTTTCTGGCTAAGATACCTGTAGAAGTCCTTCTTGTTATTCTTTGCATCCCTTGCCAAGTTCAGCTCCAACTGTGCTTTCACTTTTCTGAACCCATACCCACACAACCAGACTGCATCCCTATACTCTTCCCAGGATACCTGTCACTGCTTCCACTGCATTTGCTTCTTGCCCTTTATTTTGACCAGCAAGTCCCAACTCAGCCATGCCAGTCTCTTGCCTTCCTTGCCTGATTTCTTTCACCTGGGGATCACTAGCTTTTGCAGGTATGATAGACATCCTTAAAGACTTGTCATCTC
This sequence comes from Pipra filicauda, assembly GCF_003945595.2. Lineage (NCBI taxonomy): Eukaryota > Metazoa > Chordata > Aves > Passeriformes > Pipridae > Pipra > Pipra filicauda. The sequence continues at coordinate 4,683,172 of NW_024104310.1, forward strand.
TGTTCTTCTCCCTTGTCCCTGAGGGCAGTTTCCTGGGAGGTCCTATTGACTAACTCCTTGAAGAGTTTGCTTTCCTGAAGTTCAGGGTCCTGACTTTACTCTTTGCCTGACTGATATCCCTCAGGACTGCAAACTCCACCAATGCATGATCACTGCAGCTCAGGTTGCTTATTACCTCACTTGGATTGGTAATCATCAGATCCAGTATTGCATCCCCTCTGATAGAGCTATCTATTGGCTGGCTCAAGAGATTATCCTCTATGCATTCCAGGAGTCTCCTGGATTGCTTACAGATCACCGTGCTACTTTCCCATCAGACGTAGGGGTGGTCGAAGTGTCCCAGCAGAACAAGAGCCTGTGAGCACAATGCCTCCCGTAGCCAGAGCAAGAAGTTTTTTTTCATAGGCTCCCCTTGATCAAGTGGCCTGGAGTAGGCACCAGCCAGGAAGTTCCTTTTGTTACCTCAATCTCTGATTCTTGTCCACAGACTTTCAACCTGCTCACGGCTGTTTTTCAGAGACAGCTCTTCACACTCAATCCAACTCTTGATGTTGAGGGCAACCCCTTCACCCCTCCTTCCTCTCCTGTCCCTTCTGAACAGTCTGTAGCCGTCGAAAGCTGCACTCTAGTCATAGGATTTGGCCCACCATGTTTCAATAATGGCAACTGGGTTGCTGCTTTCTAGCAGCACAGTGGCTGCCAACTCCTCCTGTCAGTTGCCCATGCTGCGTGCAGTAGTCTAGAGGCACTTCATCTGGGCTGTTGGCCATGTCACCTTCTCAGAGGAGCACCCCTTAATTCCTTTGAGATACTTCCCTGGTGGCATCTATTACCTCGGGAGCCCCTGGTTTATCTCCGTAAGATTTCAAGTGTGCTCCAGTGCGGTCAGCGCATCTCAGAGCCACCAGAGAGCTCCCTCACTAGCATCCCATCCCTCTAGCCTGGGCACGTCATCCCACAGCTTGTCCAAGGGCAAACCTGACATCGTCCCCCTCTGGTTTAGAGCTCCATCCATGAGCTCCCGAGCGGGGAACGCGGCGGGGTCCGCCTGGCCTGGCCCCGGCCTCTGCTGGCCCCGCACCGCCACTGCCCCGCGGGGACCCCGCGGGACCCGCGCAACCCACCACCGGCAGCGGCAAGGGCTGCACGGGGTCCCGGAGACGGGATGGGGCTAAGGGCACCTGGGGAAGGGGATGGGAATGAAGGAGTCTTGGGAAAAAACACGAGTGAAAGATAACACGGAAAGCTGAAGGAAGACAGAGACTTCTGGCCATGCAGCTGAGACACCATCGCACAGATCTTTCCAGACAATTGGGCTGGTAGTCGGAAATGGCTTTAGCTGTGTTTAACGTGGCTCGCAGTGCAAGCTGCTCTACTCATCTGTCTCTCTCCTTTCTCACAGACCTGCCCTTCTACTGCATTCTGAACATTTCATTCTGTGAGGTTTGTCCTTTACAAAGAAAAGTCAACCAAATACATTTTAGACAGATAACCAACAGATTAAGGCTTCAGATGCAAATCAGATTTTAAGAATTTGCTTTTCCTTACATGACAGTCCAGAACCATGCAGGAAGTAAAATCTTGCTGTGCCACGGGGAATATGTGAGTTCCAGGGCTTCCAGAGACATTTTCACTGGGGTTTTATGGGTGGTTCTACTGAGGACAGGTCAGCAGAAAATAGTTCACCAGCTGGTGTTCAGGAGAACAGCAGAAGCCTACAGAATTTCCCAGAGGTGGAAGAGAAAATGTGCATGATTGAGCGCATCACATTATGCTCCTTTTATATTCAGTGAAAAGAAAGAAGAGTTTTCGTTTCAAGTCCTCTGCCTATCTGTGTGCTTGGACTGGACTTTATGTGTGGGTGGTTGTTGTAGAAGTTGTTATCCCTCCCATGCCCTGAAGGGAATCTGGAAGCTTGTTCCAGGTGCAGTTCTTGGTCAAATGAGCCCATCAGGCCCACGCAAAGCTTACTTTTGAGTGAGAACAATGGAGAGTAGGGAAGGGAGGGGGCACACAGGCTTTGGCTTAGAAACTTGTAAGGCAAGAAACTTGGAAGAACTGCTGGCTGTGGTCATGTCATGGACTAGAGTCGTGTCACTGTGCATGACTGCCTTTGTCAGACTGGCCTATAGAAACCCTGAAGGGTTTCTTTATTACTTGTCACCAAGTAGTGAGTTAAGAATTAAGCTGCATGACTAAACAAGTTTATCTGAGGAGTTTGTCTTTGCCTCCTGCAGCCCATTGCTCAGCTCCTATGGAGAAAGAAAGAAAGAAAGAAAGTAAGAAAGAAAGAACAGCTGGGAAGAGTTAGGGGACAGGGTAAACTTGAGGGCACTCATGGGGCCAAGACTGAAGACTTTGAGGATTTGAAGACTTTGAGGGTTCGAAGACTTTGAGCCACTGCAGTACTGCATGGACCTCCTGTGGTCAATGGAAACAAGACACTGTGCTCAGCCCTGGAGACAGAGCAGGATGGGCAGAGGGCTTCCTACAGTGCTTTGCCCTGCCCAGCTGCCCAGCACAGGGGTGTCAGCCTTGGGTGCGGGAGGTACCATTTCTGAGGAATGGCTCTGGTACTGGGGGTTCCCCACTGAAAGGAATGGGGAAGCTTGATGCCTTTAGAGTACAAGCAAAACCACTTCCTTGTCCCACCCTTCTACAGAAATGTCACAAATAAAGATACAGGTCACAGTTTGTTGTATGAACTGGAAGAGAAGTGATACTTCTACTGCTTTCAGCTTTGGTCCTGCATACAGCCCTATGCCATGACCAGCAAAGCTGGTTCCTCACAGTGCAAACCCTGGCACATGAAGTTAGCCCTTGGCCTAACTGGTTTGATTCTTGTCAGCCCTTTTTCATATTGTCATGTTTATCTGGTCTAGTTGCATTGTTATGTGAACACTATAAAAATTACAGGGGGAAATAAAATTTTCAAGAGACAAATGTAGGTGATGCTACAATTACTGTAGGCACTGCTTTCAGGTTTCTGTTCTGTACCATAAAAGCATCTCTAACTGTTTAATAAGTTTTATTTCAGTGTTCAGCAGTTGGGCTGCTTTTGGCTTGGATAGAGTTCATTTTCTTCACAGTAGCTGCACCTGTTTTTTCTCTTTGTTTGACAAATATAGTAATGGAATTTAAGTTGAGAAAAATGCCAGGTTTTATTTAGCTTTTGTATTCTTGTCGCTGCAGCCTCTGCCTTTGAAGTCCAGAACTAGCAATGAAAGAGCCTTTGACAGTTCCAGATTCAGAACTTCTCAGCAGCAGATATGTCCAGACAGGCCACGAGTTTCTTGTGGTCACATGGGTACTGTGGAATGGGCTCTGGGACACTCAGATAAATGATTCAGGGAAAGAGCAAATGATGCACAGAGGGGCTGCCAGTCTGGATTACATCCCAGGTCAGACAGGCTTGTGATATCCAGTGTTAGTGTGCCAAGTGTCTACATATCACTTAACCTCTCTTTGAGGACCTGTTTCTACAAATTCTTGGGGTTTTTTCTGCCATTTCTTGCCTAAAAACACACAGCCTCAAGTTTATTGTTCATTGCTCATTGGTCTCCCCAGAAGCAGCAATCCCAGGCAGTGTTGAAGCCACTTCTGTTGGTTTAAATTCAATACTATTTTTTCCTTGGTTTCTACCAGTGGATTCAAGCTGTGAAACACAACTGGGACATTTAAAAGATGAAGATAGACATTCCTTCTTTTGCGTGCTGGTCCTGGTTTTGGCTGAGATAGAGGTAATTTTCTTCTTAGTAGCTGGTACAGTTTTGGATGTGGTATGAGAATAAAGTTGATAACAAACTGATGTTTTTGTTGTTGCTTCTGGTCCTTACTCTAAATCAAGGGCTTGTCAGTTCCCCATGCTCTGCCAGTGAGCAGGTGCACAAGAAGATCACGGCCAGGAGAGCTGACCTGAAATAGTCAAAAGATTGTTCCATACCCTAGAACATGATGCTCAGTATACAAACTGGGAGGATTGGCCTGGAGCCACTGATTGCTGCTCAGGGATGGGACAGGTCAGAGAGTGGTGAGGAACTGTACTGTGTGTGACTAGCTTTTCTTGGGTTTTATTTCCCTCTCTCTCTCTCCTCTTTTCATTACTATTAATTATATTATTATTACTATTACTATACTTTACTGTATTTCAATTATTAAACTGTTTTTATCTCAACCCATGAGTTTTACCTTTTTTTGACTCTCATCCTCATCCCACCAAGGAAGTGGGGAGGATTTAGCAAGTGGCTATCTGGTAGTGGCCAGCTGGAGTTAAACCATGACAGTGCTAAAATCAATCATTTCTGAAAAGCACCAACAAAGCTGACATTTCATGGGCAGGTAACGTGGCAAGTCCAGAGAGAGCAACTGACTTCTTTTATTCAGCTGCTCAGCTGTGTTTTCTATGGACAATTTGAGGTATTCATTTCAAGTGGAGAAAAGAGGTGTAATTCCAGTCCTCCTCTACAGGGAGGAGCAGTCTGTATTTGCATAAGTCATTAGAGACCTTGTTTCTCATAAACCTATCCCTCCTCTGCCCCATATGTTCCCAAATTCACCAGCTGCTTCTCATTTGCATAGAGATGATAAAAACAGGAGGTTTCACTTCTTCATAATTCTGCATATATTTAAGGAGCACAGATATCGAACAGTCTCTTTGCTGATGTGATGTAAACATCCTCTGAAGCAAATTTAATTAACCCCAATTGATTTTTAACCAAGTCAGTCTTCTGAGTAAACTCATGAAGACTGCTCAACTGATGAATGATCAGCTTGGTAAATAGACCAAAAAAACTGAGCTGGGTTTGCAACCAAAGTATGGACTATCTGTTCTGATTTACCACACTAGTATTTATAGCATATAATCTATGAAATATAGCCATAGTACTCACTCATAAATGTCAACAAGAGTTATCAAAACTGTTCCTATCATGGTACCTTTAACTCTAGTGTTCGGTAACTCTAGTGTTTCCATGTATTTTAAGTCCTTCTGTCTACCTGAGGAGATACATGTCTCAAGTTATGACAAACCGCTGTCCCTCACCCTGAGACTACTGACTTTATGACCCCCAAAATATTTGGATGTGGGGCGAAGTCACAGCCCCACAAATGAAGTTTGAGGAGTGTGGAGTGTTGCGGGGTGTTGGGCCGTTTTCCACGGGAGCAGTGAAGCTAACTAAATAGTTCCCATGGACACAGCCTTGAGCTGTGTGGCTGAAGTGCAGGTGCGCATTCCTCAGTGTTTTTGTGGAAATATGTTTGTGTTGTGTGTGGGGGAAAGTAGAAGTAGGAGAACCTAATAAAAGGCTGCCTACTGCGCTGAGCAGACAGACATCTCTTTGTCTCACCATCCTCATGTGTCGTCTGTCCTTCTTCCCCCTTTCAAGCCAAGACCCTTCGATGGATACCCAGCGACATTTGGATATGTGTGTTCTGCCCCCATGTCACGAATTCCAAATGTCTTGTGGCTACATGAGAAAAATATATGACTTCCACAGTATCTTCTTCCCACCAGAGAGTGCCCTGGGAATTGCTGCGTATTCATTTCTAGTCTAAACACCAGCTAATGAGGAGCTTACCATTAAGCTCCTCCCTTTTTAAATCCCCCTTTTAAATCCCCTTTTTAAAAACATAACCTCATGTTTGAAGACCTGAGCTATTTTATTTGCTGTTGTGCTGCTGTGAAAAAAATACCTTGTTGCTAATCACAGGCCATCTCTTGTGTTTTTAAACCTTGTGAGCTGTCCAGGGGAGTTTTCACTCACACCATTAGCTGTGAGTAAAAATCTTAGCTTCAGCAGGTCTAACCAGTTTATTAAGGCCTTCAATTTGCTGGAATGCAGCTTCAGGCAGCAAACTGTAAACAGGTTTTTCTCTAAATAACATTTAAGGCAAGTGAAGTCCTTATTCATTGAAATTGTTGGGAACAAATTTTTTGGCAAAAAATATTTCTCATACGCGTACTAGTCCTATCTTGAAAACTTGTCTTTTCTCAAATAGGTCTCCCTTAAAACCATGCTGACACAGCAACTATGGTGCTGCTTAGTGGGTAGTGTCTTCATCTGGAAGTTCCACGTGGATTTGAGCAGTTTCCAAAGAAGCAGATTCATTCTGCTGAATTTGCTCAGTGTGATCTTGGCTACAAAGAGATTCCACACTGTCCCCATAGCCACATCCAGCCTCAGTACCCACTGCAGGAGGTGAAGGCACAGATAATGTTGCCCTGTACCCTTCTGCCTTTGTAGCAGAGCCTTTAGCTGACAGCTAAAGAACTGCTAATCCGAAAATGACAGTAAAAATAGACGAGGAAAGTTTCTACATGCAAACTTTACACGTGATTACATGGAAATATAATCCAGTCATCACCACTGCTACCTATGGCACTTCCAGGATACAGAGCCAAGAAGCTTTACAAGGCAAAACATGGGGTAAATTCCTGGAAACCAAAGGAACAACTGCATGCTCACTGGGCAGGCTTCCACAACTTACGAAAACCAATGTTATTTACTTCATGGAGAACAGGATTAGAATCTCCATGCTAGAAGTTTGATTTAAAGTTTCAGATTCTGCAGTAACATACTTACTCAACAGAAAGACAGCTCAGACTGTGCAACTTTTTCCCTGTATACATAATATTTTTATATCAAATCTTTCCAATAGTGTTTCCATCATATTACTTTTGTCCATTCCCAGAAATTATCAGTTCCACCACCTATTGGCTTTACTACTTAAAAAGCAGAAAAACCAGCTATTTCCTCCTCACTTCACCTATGGAAATAAAGGTACATTATGTCAATATGAAACATTGCATTCTCTGGCTTTCCTAATGGTTTGGCAATAAATTGTATCAATAACAAGAAATTGCATTTCTGCCCAGGAGCCTCTTCTTCATGTTCTGAGTATTGAAAAGAAACCCATCACGTGGATGAAGTCCTCCTTTACTCTTGTATTAAAGATGCAAGGGTGTGTTTCTAAACCATCACTGTGGCTCAGGTGGTTTCTTCAGTTGTCATCTGTGGCACAAGCATAGACAAGCTACTCTTCTGCTGTGGCCTGATACTTATAGACTTGACGTAACACCATAATGAATTTTGTCTGACATTTCCCATACTCAGCCCTGTGTCCTGTGGCACAGACATCTGCCAAATACAGGCCAGAAGGATACAAATTTTCCATCCATGCCTATGCAGGTTGAATTTCTGTGAATATTCAACAAAATCAGTTTGGTTGTCTCCAAGAGAGCATGATGTGAATCAACTACCCTGGATTCCTCCTGCTGCCAGTGGTAAAGCAGGTATTTTAGAGAGGGGAGTCATCAGGCCTCATTCAAATTTATTGAATCTTTGTTTCTTGGATGGGATTTTTTTGTGTGTATGTGTGTGTGTGGAGTGTGTGTGATTAACTTTGCATCGAGGATGTCACACTCTACTAAATCCATCCTTGAAAATTATAGAAGAACAAGTCAACTGCTTTCTTGCTGTTTCACATGCTGTTATCAAAATAGTAAAACTAACACTGCAGCTGTAAAGAGCAGCCTGTCTGCTCTGTGAGGTATATCAGCTATTGTCATCTCTGCTAGGGATTTAATATAAAGTACTATTCTCACCCTAGACTAATCTGTAATGATTTGATCTGAGCTGAAGAAACTAACTGAAGAGGGTCTGTGTTTGAAGTAGTAAAAAAGACGGTCATCTAATGAACTCCAGGTGGTATATAAAGTCACAGGTAATGACTGCATGCATGGAAACTGTATTCTGTGTTTGACTGATGCATAGGATTCACTTTAAGTTTGCAATAGAAAATGGTTTCTTAAAAGTATAAAATGATGTCTTACACTCAGATGTGAAACGGAATATGATGTTCTCACTTTTAACCAAGATACTTTTAAAAGTACTCTGGAATTTCCAGAATTGGCTTTCTTATACATAAGTATCATTAAATTTGTCTCTCTGGGCACTTCAGTCAAAAGTTTGGGGTAGGTCTTCCCTTAGAGCATAAAGGGTGGTCAAAAGGAGTGTAAAGGGGAAAGAGGGAGATAAGTCACAGGCTTCTGAACTGATCTTTTTTTTTTTCCCAAGGCTCTATGCAATGTGGTGGTGTCAAACGTTGTCCAAGATTTGAACTGATGGAAATGGTCAAATCCATCTGCCAGTGGATCTCACAGAATCACAGCAGGCTGGGAGAGACCTCCAGGGGGCATCTGGACTAACTCCCTGCACAAGCCAGGACACTGAGAATCTGTTGCCCAGGACCATGTCCAAAGGGCTTTTGAATATCTCCAAGGATGGAGACTCCACAACCTCCCAGGGCAAACTGTGCCAATGCTTGGTCAGCCTTATGATAAGGAAGTCTTTCCTGGCATTCAGAGGGAACCTCCCATGTTTCAGGCTGTGCCTGTTACCTCTGGTTTTGTCAATAGGCACCATAGAAAAGAGGCTGGATCTGCCCCCTTTGCACCCTCCCCTCATGTATTTATATCCATTAATAAGATACCCCTGAGCCTTCTCTTCTCCCTGCTGAACAGTTCCCAGCTGCCTCAGCTTTCCTCATATGTGAGGTGCTCCAGCCCCTTCATCATCCAAACAGCCTGAGGGGTCTGAAGAATGTTGCTGTAGCTTCCCAAGGATCCTGCAAAATGTATGTCTCGTTTTGTTATTAAAGTCACCATTTCTTATAACTGCCTCTGAGATCACAGATGCAAACACTAAGTAGCAGAGTCAGGACTAAATTCTACCAACACCATGGGAATACCCTATTAAGATGTGTCTTAATCTGTTGACCACAGTAATTAAAACATTTACATGGATCCATTTAAGATACAGCATTTTTACTTTGCAGTGATAATCAATGTTTATAAGGTATGACTGAGGGAAGCCTTTATCAGCAACATTGACACTATCAACTGAATACCTACTTCTCTGGGATATTATCTAAAGAAGAAAACAACTGTCTTCATAGGATCCTGTGGTTTGGCTGCCTGGGCTCAAGACCAAGGTAACTCAGCTGGGACCATGGGGAGAGACTCCCAGAGGCACTGCAGGGAGGCCATGGCCACAGCCAGCCCTGGTCTCAGGGAAGTCACCTGGCCCCTGCCAGAGCTATGGCCACCACCGTGTCATGGTCCAGCCACAGGCTGCCTTTGGCCTCTGACCCGGGTGCAGAACACACCTGCGGGCAGACGTGGATGTTATCAGGCATTATATGATCCAGGCAAAACAAGAAACAGGCATTGGTTTACTTGCAGGAAAGTGAATTTATTAGTTCAGCCTACAAGCTCCTATTATGCAACAGGAGGATGTTTTCATGAAGTGCCTGAGGAAAAAATGCATCCATGAGCACATTTTGCAAACAAACATTACAGCTCTTTGCCAATTATTCTGTATCTATGTTGCTTCTGTTTGGAACATATCTGACTAATTGCATTTATGATTGTACTCAGAGAAGAAGAGACAGGTGTTTTAGCAGTTTGTCTAAATGTTATATCACTTCAGGCTCTGACTGGAAAAATTAATAGTTTTCCAAGTCCTGTGCCAGAGTCATGACTATCTGATTAGTGAATATGCATCCTGCTAATGGGATGCTTCCTCTGATAACAGTATTGAGAATTTGGAGCCTGAGGGCACAGAATCATTAAAAATATCCCTGTGTAGTTAAATATCTAAGATTAATTGCAAAGACCAAACATTGTCACTAAAAGCCTTCTGTGAAACACAGATATGGATTTTTTTTTTACAAGTAATTTATCTAATTACAATTCAGATTTTGAGCAGAACATCATTTTTCAGAAGGCAATGACAGCTACAGCTCTCTTCAATCATGTTTGATAGCAGCTGATGAAGGAAGAAACACTTTTAAAACCACTTAAACTAAACTGGCTGAACACCAGATCCCAGAGGGTTGCATTCAGTGGCACAGGGTATAGTTGGAGGCCTGTCATTAGTGGTGTCCTCCAGGGTTCAATACAGGGCCCAGTATTTTTTAACTTATTCATCAATGACTTGGACGAAGGGGCAGAGGCCTCCTCAGCAAGTTCTCTGAGGACACAAAGCCGGGAGGAGTGGCTGATACCCCAGAGTGCTGTACAGTCCTTCAGAAGGACCCTGACAGGTTGGAGAGACGGGCAGAGAAGAACGGTCTGAAATTCAACAAGAGCAAATGCAGGGTCCTGCACCTGGGGAGGAATCACCCCATGCACTAGGACAGGCTGAGGGCCAACCTGCTGGAAAACTTTGTGGAAAAGGACCTGGGGGTCCTGGTAGACAACAAGCTATCCAGGAGTCATCTGTATGCCCTTGTGGCCAGGAAGGCCAACGGAATCCTGGGGAACATTAGGAGGAGCATTGTCAGCAGTTTGAGGGAGATGATCCTGCTCCCCTACTGAGCCCTGGTGAGGCCACATCTGGAGTGCTGTCCAGTTCCTGGCTCCACAGTACAAGAGTGACATGGAGCTCCTGGAGCAGGTCCAACAGAGAGTGACAAAGATGATTAAGGGACTGGAGCATCCCTTACAAGGAAAGGCTGAGGGAACTGGGCTGTTCAGCCTCAAGAAGAGTGAAAGGGGCCCTCATCAATGTCTAGAAGTATCTGAAGGTGGGGTGCCAAGAGGATGGAGCCAGGCTCTTCTCAGTGGTGCCAAACAATAGGACAAGAGATAATGGGAAGAAACTGATGCACAGGAAGTTCCACCTGAACATGAGGAAGAATTTCTCTACTGTGTAGGTGACCAAAAACTGGAACAGGTTGCCCAGAGAGGTTGTGGACTCTCCCTCACTGGAGAGATTCAAGAACCATCTGGACACAATCCTGTGCCGTGTGCTCTAGGATGACCCTGCTTGAGGCAGGGAGGTTGGACCAGATGACCTACTGTGGCCCCTTCCAACCTGACCCATTCTGTGAGTCTGTGAAATCAGAGGCATAAGTAAGAACTGCAAGGTCCTGTTTATCTGTTCCATTTATGATGTTTGGTAGTATAGAATGGCATTCAGGACTTTGTCACTGCTCCTACAGCACTACATGTTGCTTCCATGTTTTTGCAGTCCATTCTGTTGCTTATGGGTAACTTTGCCTTCTCCTGCTGGTTGCTGCTTTCAGGATGTCAAGCATATCTCTGAGCTATTGTGTCATCTGTGTATATTTTCCAGGCTATTTTTCTGGTCATATCTCCCATGTGTTTGTCAGATACAAATGAAAGAGTAGTCAGTGCTCTGCCTTACCCCACATTACAGACTGCTGCTGTCAGAACAGTCAATTCTAATTGCCTTTGGTGTAGATGAAAATCACTTTGCAGAGCATTTTTGAAGATCAGGCTTCTCACTATATTTCTGGGGAATGGCAATGATCCTGGTTTTGTTCAAAGATTCTGACCTTTGGAACATTTATGGCAGATTCACAGAAGCAGTCCAAAGCAAAACACATAGAAGAGATAAGGTCCTTCAGCAATACCTCAGAATACAAGTGGTTTCACAGCACTGGCTGAACAGGGATTGCTTTGGTAAGAGAAAGCCAAAAAGCAGCACTGGCTGCAGCCAGCCAAAATTGGTGCTTCAGTCTCACAGAATCAGACCCGTCTTTATCAAGACTAAAATCAATAGGTTCGGTCACTACTGCGCAGTGTGGAGATGTCTGAGAGATTCTCATCCATGTAACATACCTCTAACATACCTTTAATCTACTCCTGCTGTGCAAAGCAGCCCCATTATGCTACTGCTTTCCCCTTGACATCAGTGCTGCAAGGTTCCCGTGTTTTTGAACAGGGAACAGCACAAGCAACAAGGACAACAAATGTTGTGTTTCTCTGCTTTGTGATTTGCCTGGCTATTGGTCAGGCTCTGCCACACCAGAACCACTCTGGATTTAAAATCCTCCCTGTGCCTTTCCACATATGTATGTATGTATGTGTGTATATGTATACGTACACTGCTGCTTCTCACTTCATTACCATGCTTTCCTCCAAAATGTTTAGGCAAGGTCACAAGGATCTCTGCCCATACAAAACCATAAACTCAGAACAACTCAGGTAGTTGGGGACATGACTGAAGAAGTGGTTGGGGACCACCAGCATGGACTTTGCACAGACATATGCTGCCTGACCAGCCTGATTACTTTGAAGAATGAAAAGACTGAGACAAGAAAAAGAGAATTGTTATGCAGCTTGATTCCATCAAGGCTTTCAGCACAGTGTCCCAGTGCATCATTGTAGCCAAATTGAAGCTACATAGATTGAAAAAGAGGACTATAAGTTGGGTGAAGTATTCATGGGACTGAGAGGCCTAAAGGGTAATATTGGCAGTGCAAGTCCTTCTGGCAGCGAGTCACTAGAAGCATCCCACAAGCTCTTTATTAACAGTCTAGCCAACATCAGGTTAGGTGAGAGCATTTGACACATTGAAAGGGAGGGCCACTATTTGGAGCGACAAATACTCTACAGAATCTTCATTATTTTCAACCATGGTGAATGCAAGGTCTTGCACCTGGGGTGGATTAGCCCCCGCACTTGTTTGGCACATGAGACAGACTAAGCCCCAGCATTACAGGCTGAGGAATGACTAGTTGCAGGGCAGCCTGGATGAAAAAGACAGGGGGGTCCTGATGAGCAGTGTACTAAGCACGAGTTGACCGTGCACGCTGACCACGATGAAGGGTCACAGCCAGCTGGACTGTATCAGCAGGAGCATAGCCCATAGATTGAAGGAACTCGTTGCATGTCTCTGGCGTAAGGTAAATCACCAGTATACACACCTTATTCCCATATTAAGAAAATATAAACAAAATTTCCTTCAGTGTGTTTGAGGAAAAGTCTCTATTTTCTCACTGGAGCAAAAGCAGGGCAGATATTAGGGTTAGGAAAATTTAAACTAGGACAGAATATGAGAGACTGAAAATTAAAATAAGATAAAGACACACTGTAGGTTTGGATTTTTAAATTTTTTAAATATTATTTTTTATTTGGGCTTTAATAAAAATCAGTTAATTCATAAAGAAAAACATTTGCTTTACTGTATGCTTTGCAACTGGTAAATTGTTAATATTTTCGAAGACTTAAAGAAAACATTAGGTTTTTGAAACTCATAACATCATAAGTCTTTCAAAAACATGCTGTATTTATAAACACTTGATAATACTAAAAAAAGTGATACATTAAGAACACAGAATGACAAAAATGTTGATAATTTTATGCTCTTTTACTTGTATAGTCACCACTTAGAGATACAAACATACGAATATAATCATAACTTGAATAGTTTAAAAAATGCAATGTGCATTAAACATACAAATTCACCAAATGAAAATGTGTAACTATTACTCTACTTATTTCCAGCTAAAACTATTGAAAATCAAGGTAAAAAAATACTAAACGTAACAAGGAAAACAATTGACTGAGATTAATGCAGCTAATGCAATGACAGAAGAACCTGGTATGGAGTCTCCTGAATCATTGTAAAAGAGTACATTCAGCATCACCAGATGTTCTACCCATCTGCAATGACATCTTCTGAGATGCTACAAAGGTCTGGGTATCTTCAAAGTTACACAATTCCTGGAGGACAAGATTCCTACAGCCGGCTCTCATTTTCTACACTTTCGATTGCACCGTTCTTCTTCTCAACTACTCCATTTGCATTGCTTGTTTCTTCTAAAACTACCACTAAACTTGACAGAGTTGTGTGAGGATCAAGCAGTTTCAGAAGAGGTATGTCCACCTTTCTCTCTTGAAACACACGGTTCTGAATTGTCATAGCTAACATAGAGTCTATGCCCAAAGATGAAAGTGGTGTATTCATGGTTAGTTCCTCGGGGTTCAGTCCAGTGAGGTCACTCACCAGGGAGGTGATGTAGTCTTCCGATTTGAGAAAGGCAATATCTGGGACTTGAGTTTCCTCAGGAGTTTCAAGCTTGTTCCTGAAATCTTCTGACATAAGTGATATGAAGCGAGTTTTGAGTGAACTTATTCGAGTAAAAACATGATGATATAAAGCTTGAAAGTTCAATTTGACGACAGCTTGCTGTGGGTTATTCGTAAGTAAGCTTTTCCTGAGATACTCATGAATTTCATGCACTTGCAGAATGTCTATGCCCTTGGATCTCAGAATGCTCTGGATGTGGTTCTGATTGAGCAGAATGCCAAGATTCAAAGCACCCCAGTTAATGGATTGGCCTGAAAGCCCACGGTTCCTCCTGTAGAGGCAGAAGAGATCCAGGAAAGAGTTTGCAGCTGCATAGTTTGTCTGGGTGGCATTGCCCAGAAAGGAAGCAACAGAGGAGTAGCACACAAAGTAGTCAAGCTCCTGGCCTCTGGTAGCCCAATGAAGATTTAGAGTCCCTGCTACTTTTGGGCTCAGCACTTTCTGAAAGTCAGCCAAGGTCAGAACTTCAAGGTGGCCATCGTGTAAAGCAACAGCACCTTGAAATACACCTTTGATCGGACTCCCCACAAAGGTGTTTGCAATGGACTTGAAAGCTTTCTCAACATCACCGGTCAAAGTCACGTCACACTGCACAAACGCTACTTTGCTCCCTTTGTACTGCTGCTGCAAAGCCTTCATCTCTTCTTGCTTCTCATTGCTCAGAATTCTCCTGGAGAGTATTGCAATACACCCTCCTCCATTCTCGGCTATGAATTTCACCGTTTCAAAGCCGAGTCCAGTGAGCCCTCCCACTACTACATAAACAGCATTCTGCTTAAACAGCTGCTTCTGGGGTTCGTACAACGGTATGTCTGATAGCATGCTGATGTCCTTCTGCCTTCTCAGTACAGCAAGGGGGACAGAAGTGCACGTGAAATAGGACATCACAGAGTTTAGCCTTTCAAAGTTCTCCGCCTGCTGAAAAACGGAACCTGAGAGACGTCTAAACCGTTTCATATCCATGGAACTGACCCAGACATGTACAGTCTTCTGCAATTCCTTTAGAGGTGCTTTCTGGAAAACGCTGGCAAGGGTAAGGATGTGGAAGCTGATGTTTTCATGACCAATTTCACTGACATTCTGGATACATTCAGACTGTCGATTGCCACACACGATCACCACATCTTTAAGAAAGTACATGTGGGCCAGATCCTCCCAAGACAGTCTGTTGACAGGAGGAAGAACAACAAGGGCATTGCACAGGTTTATATACTGGAACTTATCAGGAGTGGGCCTTGCAAGGACTGTTCTCCAACCCATCTCTTCTGCTGCTGCACAAAGAACATGGCACAAAACCGATAATGGCTCTGTAGTAATAATCCCCAGTGTTCTGCCATGTTTCCCCTTGGGTAATCTCTGAGTGAAGATTTCCCAGGCAATGATGAAGTAGGACACACAAGGGACATTCTGGAAGAATGGGAATTTCTTTACATTGAAACAAACTATTCCTGGAATCCGAACCCTGGATGATGCAGCAGTGGGATAACATGAAACCACGTGATCTCCCACTTTCACTTTTTTCACATCAGTTCCTGTTGCTGTTACTGTGCCACTGAAATCAAGAGCTAAAAGTCTGTGTTTGTCTCCTGCTTGCGAGTTCCAATACAGTGTATTACCAAAGTTGCAACTAGAAACACTAATGGGAAAATAATCTTCTGAGTGGACACAAATTTTATCCACTTGAATTTCAACACTCTGTTTGTCAAGCTGAGTAGCAGTGCTGGTGGATAGTTCACCAGACAAGTCTTTCGCTGTGTACGGATCAGACGTGTACAAAGTGAACGTCTGTGACTTCTGGAGAGATCTTACAGGTTGGATGTAATCTGCATCTATAAAAGGTGTGTGTCTGATTTCAGACACATAAATTCTTCCTTGGCTGATGCAAACTTCTGGATAATCCCCACCTCTGCATTTGACAAGAACATCTGCTAGCACTGAGATGTCCAGGGAACTGCAAGAGCTGAGGTCAATCAACTGAAATGTGATTTCTGGAACTTCAACAACGCAAGTTCTGGTCATGCCATACAGTACAAACCCACTGTTAACGTGGTCTACGTATCTCTCTGTTGTTCTGTAAGTGATCACTCTGACTGAACAGCGGGACATTTTCTCTCTTAATGCCACCACTACTTGGCGATAGGCTTCACAACACTTTGCCAACTGATCTACCACTTTGCTTGGGAAATCTTCATTTAACTTTTGAATTCCCCACAGGAAGAGAATTTCATCATAATCCTCAACCTCTGCTCTCATTTTATTCATTGTGCGGCCTTCCAAGGGGGCTTCCCAATCTTCATACATAACATATCTTGAAGCAGGATGCAAGTACTTTTTGAGCTGCTCAGCTATCCCAAATTTGTCTGCAAACACTAGGACTCTGGGCTTAACCCCCAGATGTCCAATTGTCTGTGAAAGAGAGACTTCCTTCCACTTGTTTTCAAACAGGAACTCGTTGTCTCTGGAAGACGCTTCTTTCATGAAAGTGATGGCAACGTGCTTGAGCTCAGCCAAAACAGAGCCATGTTTGTCCAAAAAGCATCCACAGACCTCTAGGCAGTTCCCAGTGGACTTGCTTGTTCTCATATATATCATCATTTCTTCCTCCAGCGGCCGGAGCACCACCAGGCTGCGTATCCCTGAAGGAAAACCTGCTCTGGACTGGAATGTCCTTGAGGTCAAGACAGCAGTCATCTGCAGAAAACAGTCCAGCAGCACTGGGTGGATACAGTAGCTGTACATCTCTCTGACGGTCTCCTTGTTCACCTTTACGCTTGTTATAGCTTCCTTTAGTTCCTGGCAATAATGCACATCACTGAGCTGCCTAAATATGGAGCCATACTGAAAGCCAACCTGAGACAGTGCTTCATAAACCTCCTCTCTGCTAATCACTGATCTGCACCTTTGATAGATGTCTTGGAAGGAGATGGTGCTTTCTTCTACCACAGCTTCAGGCCCCTTTGCCACTTGGCCGGCAGCATAAACTGCATTGGAGGAAGAGAGGATCTCAAAGGCTGTCACATCTTTTTGCAGACTCAGCTTGATACTCAACACTTGGGAACTCTGAGTGAGAACACAGGGTGCAGAAAAAACAATACTCAGCTGGCAAGTACTCAGAGGTACTTTAGGCCTTGAGCTGCTCATCACAGAGGCCAGACCAAGCTCTGCATAAAAAGCACCGGGGACTAAGGCCACCCCATTGTTCTTGTGCTCGTATAAGTATGGTGTTGTGTCCTGAGACAGCAGGCAGCCAAACTCCATGTTGTCACTGTTTATGCCATAAATCAAAGGATGACTGGCGCTGACACCTCTTTGGTTTGCTTGTTGATGGGCATTCAGAAAAGCCATGAGTTTTTGGCGATCAAATTGATAGCGTGGAATGGCCACCGGAACACTTTGATACCCATTATAGAAGTGCTGCCACTTGGGATTATATCCCAGTTCAAACAGATTTCCTACCAGGGTGAGGAGCGTCTGATATTCTGCATCAGTTTCCAAAGAGGAGAACACCTTTGTGCCTTTTCCTAGAGTTTCCTTTATGCTTCGCTGCAATGCTCGGTGAGGACTTATTTCCACAAACACCACGTTTTCCCTGTCTCTAGCTGCACTTTGGATGGCTTGACTGAAAGCAACAGGCTCACGAGTATGCCGGGCCCAGAATTTGCCACGAGCAAAGTCATTTTCAGATGCAGCCACCCCTGTCAGCGTTGAAATCACTTCAATTTCCCCCTTCTGCTTTCCTAAAGGCTCTATCTTCTCCTCCAGCTCCTCAAGTATCATATCCATGCTGGGGCTGTGGTACGCAGCTGGGACATTTAAAACATGAAGGAAGATGTTTCTCTGTCTGAAAGCTTGAGCTAACTCTCTCTGGACAGTTTCCACTGAGTCTACATTCCCAGACAAGGTGCAGGAAACTGGGCTGTTGAAAGCAGCAATGCAGACCTTTCCCGAGTAGGGATGCAGACGTTCAGCAATCTCTTGAACGGGGATGTTTCCAACCACCAACATTCTGCCACTGGCAGTCTTTGCCTGCAGCCTGCTCCGGTGATAAATCACTTGGACTGCATCTGCCAGGGAAAGGTACCCAGCAATATGCGCAGCGGCAACTTCCCCCACCGAGTGGCCAACAACAGCAACAGGCTTAATGCCCCAGTACTTCAGGAGGGAAGCTATGGCAACCTGCAGGGTAAAAAGCAAGGGCTGGGAGAGCTCTGGCTTCAACAAATCCTGTGGGCTATGATCCCTTGCTGGCAGGACGCTGACGGCAGTGTGTTGCCGAAAAAGGTCTTCTATTTCCTTACACTTGTCTCTGAACACTGGCTCTGAGCTCAGCAGAGCCTCGCTGAACTCCTTCAGCGTTACGCCGTTGCCACAGAACACGAACACCAGCTGTGGTTCCACCTTGGACATGGCAGGGTCAGTGCTGGCTGACTTAAGCTCTTGCTGCAAGTGTTGGAGGGAATTTGTGACAAACGCTTTCCGGTACCTGTAGTTGGCATGGCTTCTTCTGCAGGCAGAGGTATAGGCCAGGCTTGGGAGAGTCACAGAGTTTCTTGTGCTCAGCTGCTCAGCTGTGTCAGCCATTGTCATCTGAAGGGACTTACTTGATGCTGCTGACAGCAGAAATAATTCAAGGGGCCTCTTAAAGGCAGGAAGAGGCTCTGGCTGCTTGACCTGCCTGACTACAATGTGAGCATTGGTTCCTCCAAACCCAAAGCAGTTGATGCCAGCTACTCTTCCATACTCACTGGATTCTTCCCAGGGCTCTACAGCTGTGGCAACAGCAAGGTTTAATTCCTCTGTATCGATGCTGCTCATCTCCTTTGAGTAATGCAAGGATGGAACAATCTTTCCATGATGCATCATCAGAAGCACTTTGATTAACCCGGCTGCTCCGGCAGCTGATTCGGTGTGCCCAATATTTCCTTTCACTGAACCAATTTTCAGAATGGAAGCTCGGGAAGACCTGTTTTTACCAATGACATTACCTAAGCTTTCAGCCTCAATAGGATCTCCAGCAGCAGTTCCTGTACCGTGCGCTTCAATGTACTGCACAACTGAGGGATCGACACGACTTCCATAAATGCTGCGCAGTAACTTCTCTTGCTCTGTTGGAGACGGTCTTGTGATCGGAGTCGTGGACCTACCGTTCTGATTTACTGCACTGATGTTTATCACACCCCAGATTTTGCTGTAGTCTTCCTTTGCCTGTTTCATAAAAATTAAATTATTTTTAATTAACTCATGCTCTCTCTGTGGAGGACAGAACAAAACAACACAACAAGAACAGACAGAGTATGATGCTAACTTCTAACTGTGTGATCCCTGTTCCATGGTAGGGGAAGAACATAAATATTTAATGCTCAAGAAACCCTTCATTAATCTTAAACATGAATTGGAAAATCTTCTCTGGAAAAGTAATTATTAGAGCTGAAGATACAAGATACAGGCAAGCAACCAGTCTTATTTTAGGCTGCTTCACAAGAAAGTTTACCTTTTTCAGTGGTTTGAGGAAAACAACACCGCAGCCTTCTCCCCTTCCATAGCCATCTGCTTTTTTGGAGAAGGGTTTGCTTATGCCCTCTGGAGAGATCATCTTTGCTTTACTGAGAGATACAAAGGTGCGGGGATCTATTATGCAGTTCACCCCACCACAGATTGCTGCCTCACAGTCTCCTGTAGTAAAACAGAAACATACTCATGTTGAGATGGTCCAGGTGATAGACAGAAACAGTAGCAATCCTAATTTCATTGTCCAGCGTCTCTTCAGACCCAGTACCTGATTTAATGGCTCGCAAGGCGTAGTGCAGAGCAAAAAGAAAAGATGAACAGGCAGTGTCAATAGTCAGGGACGGTCCAGTCAGATTAAATGTGAATGACACCCTGTTAGCAGCAATGCTCATGGCTGTTCCTGTACCATCATAATGGTTTATTGCACTCACTGCTGTGCTTGTTACGATTTCATAGTCTCGATTCATAAGTCCTGTAAAATATAAGATATGTGTCAAGTTAACCCAGGCCAACAACAGGGATGTACAGCTCTAAACCTGATGGTGTGTTTTGGTTTTCATTTTAATAGTAAACCATGTGGCATCAGTGCTCCTGTGATGAACCTTTACTTCAACACAAGTCAAAGGCAAAATTATACTGGAAAACAGTGTACTGGAAAAAAGTGTAGGCCTGTGCAGAAGCCCAGAAGATAAGGGGCTAATGTGTTCATCTCAAACACCGATAGCCAGAGAGCCATGGAGCCAAACAGGGACTGCTGGTAATAACCAAGAACTGTCGAAAGAACAAGATGTGACTGGAGAAGGGGGCCAGAAGGGGGCAGAGGTAGAGCAGCACTTTTCTGGGATAAACATCCTTGTTCTAGTCTGTTGAGACACAGTCCCAGATTCACAAAATCACTGAATCAATTAGGTTGGAAAAGACCTCTGAGATCATCAAGTCCAGCCTATGACCAAATACCACCACGTCAACTAGACCGTAGCACTTAAGTGCCATGCCCAGTCTTTCCTTAAACATCTCCAGGGATGGTGACTCCACCACCTCTCCAGCCCATTCCAATATCCAATCACCTTTTTTGTGAAGAATTTCTTCTTAATGTCCAACCTAAACTTCCCCTGGTGCAGCTTAAGACTATGTCCTCTTGTTCTGTCTCTAGTTGCCCGGGAGAAGAGACCAACCCCCACCAGGCTATACCCTCCTTTCAGGTAGTTGTAGAGAGCGATAAGATCACCCCTGAACCTCCTCTTCTCGAGACTAAACAACCTCAGCTCCCTCAGCCTCTCCTCATAGGACATGCCCTCGAGACCCTTCACCAGCTTTCCTGCCCTTCTCTGGATCTGCCTCAATGTACTTCCTGAATTGAGGGGCCCAGAACTGGACACAGTACTCAAGGTGTGGCCTCACCAGTGCCAAGTATAGGAGAAGAATCACTTTCCTAGACCTGCTGGCCACACTATTGTTGATACAGGCCAGGATGCCATTGGCCTTCTTGGCCACCTGGACACAGCTGCTTCATGTTCAGCAACTTTGACCAGCACCTCCAGGGCCTTTTCCACTGGGCCACTTTCCAACCACTCTGTCCCCATCAACAAACAAAAGACAGCATCAGCACAGAAGTGGGCATGAACTGTCGACCAAAGGTCAATCTAGTGCAGGGGGGGATCAAGACCACCCAAGACTCACAAACCCTCCAACCCATTTCCAGAAAGATCTCAAAGAACGGACTGCTCATGATAACTACTTCACATGGAAAGCAAGAAACCTGTCTTCAGGGTGGGGAAACCTGTCTATAAAAAGGTACCCCCACCAAGCCTGGGGGGCACCCCCAGGACCCTGGATGCTGGAACCACAACTGGTGATCTCTTCATCTTTTCTTTTTTTTCTTTCTTTCTTTTTCTTTCTTTCTTTCTTTCTTCCTTTCATTCTTTCTTTCTTTTCCTCTCTTTCTCTCTCTCTTTCTCTCTTCCCCTCTTTAACTCATCTCTTCCTTTCTCTCTTCACTTTCACCCTACCCCTTTAACCAAAACCACTGCCATGTGCTTATATAGTAGGTCAGGGACTGACATACCAATTGCCATGCCAGCTTTGTAATTTACTAATAAAACTGTGGTTTTTTGCAGACTGGAGCATTTATGAATCTTGGGTGTTCCCTTCCCCTTAAGGGTGGGACATCACAGCCTGGCTTGGGACTATCATTCTCGGGAAGGGTTGGGGAGGCAGTTTAATTGTTTCCTGCTTCCACTTCAGTACCTGAAGACAGGAAGAGGAGCACCTAAAAGAGATACAGGAATTGTATCATGAACTTCTAGAGCCTAGTAATTCTCTCCAAAGATAACCAGGAGTAGCATAGCACAGTAGCCTTAGATCTCCAGTGCTGGACATATCTGGAAAGTTTATGAAGGAGTGCTCCAGTCTTTGGGAGGTTCCAACACACTTTCTTTGACATGAAATTTTCATCTTACCAACAAAAACACCTGTTTTGGTGCCACTGACAGCTTCTACAGGGACTCCTGCATCCTCCAGGGCTTTGTATGTGCATTCTATCAGTAACTTCTGCTGAGGATCCATGCGTTCAGCTTCCATGTTATTAATCCCAAACAGGTGGTTGTCAAAGGAATTAAATCTAAAATGCACAGACCAGAAAATAGTACAATATATATTTCCTTCTAGACTCACAGTACACATTTTTCGCAATTTCACAAAAAGCAAAGCAACAACTGTTGTTTAGGCCACAATCCCCATTTATGAAATTTAGGAAAAATGTGTCTAGGCCAAGGATGTTTGATGTCCCACCACAGAAGATGTGTTTTTATCAATGATTAGGCATTGCAGAGGTAAGAGCCCACTCCTAGACAGTTTTATTTCCATGGTTATTCCACTAGTACCAACAGGACTCCTCAGATTATGAAATGTGCAGAATGAGTCTCCTTCTGCTGTAATGTGGTCTTAGCCAAGGAGTTATAAACAGTATTGTCTTCTACCTTATTTTAAGCCAATACAGACCCATGCTTTACAGTTTACAACCAATAGCTAGAGCATCAGCTCAAGTGTTTCCAAGAGATACCCCTACTTCTCTAACAACAAATTCCAAATACTTTGTGCGTGTGTGTTTCTTTACAAACATCTTCAGAGTAGGCCCACGCTTACAAAAGACCAAGTCCAACCTTAATCTTGTACCCCAAGATCACATTTGTGTGGCCTTCTATCATCCCTTGATTTCAGTGCAGAATTCAATATCTAACATGGGACTAATCACTGAAGTAATTTTGTGCCCTACAATTCAACCCTACCGAGTGTTAATCCCAGGAGCCAATAAGATTTTTTTTGTGCATGTCAACTTCTCATTTCATTAAAGGTCTGCAGCCTGAGCATTTACAGTGAATGTAGAATTCAAATAAAAGACAAATCTGTTGACCATAATAATTTGCTATTCTTCCCATCAGTCACAGCCTCTGAACAGCTGTACCCATAGTCTAAGTACAACAAAAATCAGTGGCACAGGGCAGCAGCAGACTCACTCATCGAGAAGAGCAGCTCGCGTTGTACATATTTTTCCTGGCTTGTTATCATCTGGATCATACCACTCTTTGGCATTAAATCTCTCAGGGGGGATTTCCACTGTGCAGTTTTTGCCTTCCTCCAGCACTTTCCAGAAACTGTCAATTCCATCTCCTGTTGTCAAAGTTTTCAAAATAGATTAAATTATGGGCTCCCCTCCCCTCGCAGACTCAGAAATGCACAATCAGCTACAAGAACTCCCACAGGTAAATCTAGGTTGCTTACATAGAATTGCCAGAGAAAGAACAGATCATTCTTTAGTGAGAGGAAATTGAAAAGCATGACTGGTCCCTTCACTGTTTGTCTAAAAGCAAAGGAACCCCACAAAATCCTTAACCACCTTCTCTCCCCATTTCCCTACTGTCTCACTGCACCCACAGTACATACTGCTACAAAGCAGGAAGTTTTCTTTTAGGAAAACCCAACCTATCCATATCACAGGCACAGCTGGTGATACTCTTCGGCCCTCGATCTGTCCAGCACGACCTTTTAAAAAGATCCTACAAGTAGCAAAGCAACACATTCTACTAAGGGAGGAACATGTTGTTTTCCTCCATTTCAACACTAATTAATTACTCTGCTTTTCCATGTTCACTCACAGCCGGCTTTGCTTTTACCCCAAACTTACCTCCAGGAAAGTTACATCCTATTCCAACAATAGCAACTTCGTCTGCAGTCTCAATCTCCATCTTCTGGGCTGCACAATATAGGTGCACTGTCAGTCAGATCAAACAATTAGGCATTTCCCATTACATAAATCTTAGCTTAAAAGGTGAACTTCTCACAAACACATATACCACTTACACTTGTTCAAAGCTTCATTCATCTTGAATGAGCTATTGTTGGTTGTGATGACAACGACACTCCCCACAGGGGACCAGAGCTGTGCTGTATTTTTCTTGCTGTCCCTCCCTTCAGAGGAAAATCCCCGTTTAATTCCCCAAACTCCCTCATTCACAGACACTTCCTTTTTACTGTTTAACCTCTGCTACTCCTGCCAGTTGATCTGCTCTTGAGCCTTTCCTTAGATTAGTTCTGCGTTTCTTCTTCTCTACGGAAGTGGACAGTGCATTGGCCAAGTCAGACTTTCAGCTCTATTGTCTCTATCCTATTCACAAAGCACATCTCCCACACAGACTCTACAAATTAGCACTTTAAACCAGACCATGGAAACAGGCAACCAATGACCAAGCTGCTGAAGGAACAAAATGTGCATCTTCCATGCTCCAGAAAAGTGCCTGAAAAGCAGCACTTCATTCCCTGGATCCCAAGGCTGCCTAGCTTTTGCAGGCACAGGTTGACCCCCACAGACCATGCTGAGAGCCACATGATCTCACTGTTCCTGACAATGCACAGTCTCCAGGTAGCCCCACTACAGCCGTACAAGTAACTGGCTTTCAGCTCATTTCCAGCTCCACAGGGAAAGATTTTTGTTGCAAAACAACTCACAATAATACATTTTTTTAAATCAATTAGAAAAAAAAAAAGTACTTGGGATCAAATTAAATACCTCACTATAAAATTGAAAAGCGATTTTTTTCCTTAATTCTGGGAAAGGAACTTGTCAGATAAAAATCAGCTCAACTGAACCAATTAGAACTCACTAGGATGCCCACCTCCTCCTGGCATTGCTTCAACCCACAAAGAGGAGAAGATGCCTTTTGAAAGGTTTTGGGAGGGATTCTTGGCAGTGGGATAGATTCTCATCTCAATCATACCACAGAACATCCCAAAGAGCCCTTCTCAGTCACTGACTGACAGCAATGAAGCAAAGATGAGACTGTTTGACAGCCCCACATATTATTCAGTTATCATTTCTTGGAGATTTGTTTTGAAAGGTGAAATTAAGAATAACTGCTCAGGTTCACACTTTGAAAAATTTACTTCCTGGATCCATTAACTAAGACTGAAAAAGATAAAAAGACACCTAGCAAGAATAAGGAGATCAGAATCTGGCTCTCTAGGAGTAAATTATTTTACTAATAATACAAATTCTGAAATGCTATAACAATTGTTTCCTTTTGGTTCTTTCAAAATTGTCTCTGATTTCTATGATTCTATTATTTCTTATTTTAATGTAATTGATAAGCTAAAGCTGCAAAGCCCAACAAAGATGCTTTTATCACAAAGGTACTTTTAAGCACTGTTCTTAAGTTAGCACTTGAATAGCAAATAGTAGAAAAATAAGGACCTCCTGACTATAACATAAACCACGTCTTTGGCATCTAGAGAGTTATCCAGTGAGCCATATAACTCTTACCTTATAACTTCCCCGTAGGGTGGAGTAATTGGCTGAGTCTGTGGAAGAAGTTTATATAGGATTCTGTCCAGTTTCTCATTCAAATATGCATGCTAAAATGTTAACGCCTTTCAGAGGAAAAAAGCAAATGAGTAATGTGGTTAGTCAGTGACCCCTACTAAAGTTCAAAACTACTTCTCTGAAGTAGTAAATTCTTGGTCATCTGGTCTCACACTAGAATAAGTGTAAAATTTCTGTCTTATTTAACTTTTTACCATCAGCAAAACAATTAATTGGAGATATCTTGCCATGAAATAGCCCATAAAAATTTTAAGGATATGATTTAAAAGACTCTGTCTTTAAATTAACAACTCAATTTGGTTTGTTCTTAATATCAAGAAATCTGAACTAGTGTTTAAAGACCCATCCATTTATTGAAGGCATCATTTGTGAATACAAAGCACAAACTCTTTATAAACTTGTCCAGTAGTCTCTGCTAGACACCTTTTTCACTATCCCTCATCTGATTTTACCCCAATCACCCAAACTCATCTTTCTTCTCTTCTGAGTTTGTAATGGAATCACAGGGTTGTATTCATATATGGTTAACGTTTTTCCTGGTTGTGGGACCCAGCTCTTTCCAAAAAGACTGCAAAAAAACATTATGCTGAGAATAAACAGTTTATTCTGACACTGAATAACTTCATAACCTGCTCTGAAAAACTCAAATTCTTCTCTGCATTTCATAGCTGAAAATCTCAGTCACTCACTTTTCTGTATTCTGAGGGTTTGGGGAGTTATTCAATGATTTCTTAATTTAATTAACCCACTTCTCTGATATCATTATGAGGCTTATTCACAAGATGGCTAGTTTGGTACTGACTTGATAATCTCCATGTTTTACACTGGTTTAAAGAACACCCTTGTTAGTACTGGCACCGTTAACATCCCCTGGCAGAACAGAATGTGGGTTCATCAGGTGAACTAGGAATGCACCATGGAACCTCCATTATAGTTTCACTATTAGCATCTGGAAACAATAGACGCTAAGCCATATTTTGAGGTATTGCTTAGGTATTGGTATAATATTGAAATGAATCCTGCATATCTATGGCCATTAACTTCAATGCAAGCTAAACCAATCTGAACACCAGTGACCCGAACACAATATGAACAATGTAAACACTAGTGCAGGACAAAGAAAGTGTTGTTAATGTCATTGGTTCAGAAGGTAAGACTTGTTTATATTTACCAGTGCGTTGCCTGAGTGCTGATGACTTGCGCTAGTCTCATCATAGCTGGAGTATATTAATAAACCCAAATGATTGCTCAATCCTTCTGAGCAACACCAGAAAAAGAAATAGGAACTAAGTATGGAAGCACATGTAGCAATAACAGATTAAGTCTGTTACTAATGTAGGAAGCCTATTTATAACTGAATTTTAAGTTGGTTCGTCATCAAGTTTCATCATATTTCCTCTAAGCTTAAAAGTAAAAAGTTCAAAAGGGAAACAAAGACGTGTCATACTGGAGGCACTACATTTGTTTTGCCTTCAATGTCATTACAGTATCCACCTCTGAACCAAACCTTTGGTTTGTTCTATCTGTATCTATGTCTGATAATTCCAAAAGGACAAATAAAATATGTACATATTTCCCCCAGTTTTCAAACCAGCTGCCAAGACTTAGATATAGGAAAATATCTATTTACTTGCCTAGAGTTCATTATTTCAATCAAGTTTTTCCTCTCTTCTCATAGGAAAATATGCATGAGTGAAGTACCTGTGGGACTGGATTTCTTTCAGAGATAACACAGAGAAAAAGGGGGGGAAAAAGGTTTTTAGTTCAAAGGTTTTTAGTTCAAAGTAGATATTAAGACTAAAATACTTGTAGGTTCCCTGTTTCCATCAGGACACAAGAAGGATTACTACACAAATCACTAGAAGTTATTTCTTCACTGAAGCAGTGCTCTGACAAGCTAGGAGGTGGTAACACAAATATCTCATTCTGCATTATCACGAAAACCTAATAAGAAAAGGCACTGTCTCCTGGGCAAAACAATTTTCAATCAGTCAAATCTGAAAAATTAGCTTTGTACATAATTACAGTTAACAGATATTTGTGTGGTATTGAATGAGGGAGCATTATTTACCTTTTTCATTCTACAGCTATGAAGTTTTCCAGTACACTGTTATTATCCCTGGTTTTGGTATTGTTATAGCAATGATAATGACACCAAGCATGGCAGGGTTCTGCTATGCCAGGAGCTATACTAATCCATAGGGAGAAAAAGGTGCCACCACAAAGAGTAATAGGTGTGACAAACCCAAGTTCTTTTCATTACTTTCCAGTGCTCTGCACTATGGGGCTAGACAGGAGGAACAGAAGGAAAGGGAAGAGCAGCTCCTGATCTCTACATTATTTTTCTTGGATTTTTTTTCCCCACTTTAGTACAAATCCCATGTATGATTGTAAAAATAAGCCTTTTATATGACAGTAAATGATTCAAAGCTATCTGCATGAATTTGCTGAGAGCCTGAAACAATAAAGTGTCCAGGCCCTGCCCCATTCAGTCTAACTGTGGAGAGTTTGGTGCCATTGCTCACAGTCTGAACATGGACAAAAGCAACCATTTTTCTGATGATCAACAGGTAGAAGAGAAGACATGACATAATAGTACGAAGATCTCTGCCAATTTTCCAAAAATCTGAATGATAAAGAAAGGATAGAGCACAAGAGGATTTGTCTTAACTTCTTAGAGGCAGAATCTGGAAGCTATATGCCTTGCACAAAGTCTGAACATTGCTGGCCCATGAATAGGGTTCATCTCATTTAGCCTGAGCCACCTATTGTTAGGCACATCATCTGTGCAAGCCATATAGCTTTCTTCTCCAAAGACATTAGAGAAAAAGCCTGCAGTGGGAAAATCAGGTCAATTCAAATGGTTAAAGTTATATAAAACCACTTTCACTGGCAAGAACAGTAGAACAATAATTTCCCTGTACATACTCAGTATTCCTTTTCATGTATGCAAGGATGCCATTAATTCTTTTTACCATACACTTAATCTGAGATGTGAAATAGGATGGTTATCTAACAAGACTTTCAGTTTCCTTTTCTGAATTACAGCTTCTCATAAAGAAATACCACTTTCTCTATTCCTGATTCATGATGTTGCATTGAGCTATTTAAAAATGTTTCCCTGACAATTCCACTATTGAGTAACTGCATCTGGTATCAAGGCTTAAATTGAGGTGTTTAAGCTGTTATTTTTTTAAAAAAATGGAACATACCTGTGCATAAATAGGTATACTTAAAAAAAAAAAGGTAAAACTAGCCTTGAACAATTGGGGAAAGCCATGTGTAGCCTTTACAGTAAATATTAGAAGCATTTTCATAGAATCTTAGAATATCAGGTTGGAAGGGACCTCAGGGATCATCTGGTCCAATCTTTCTTCGCAAAAGCACTGTCTAGACCAGATGGCACAGCACCCTGTCCATCTGAATCTTAAAAATGTCCAAAATTGGGAAATTCACCACTTCCCTGGGGAGATTATTCCAATGGTTGGTTGTTCTCACTGGGATAAATGTTCATCTTGTGTCCAATCAGAATCATCTCAGGAGTAATTTGTACCCATTACCTCTTGTCTTTTCCACTTGACTGTAAAAATCAAGTCTCTGTCTTCTTTGTAGCCACCCTTTAAACACTGGAACATGGTGAAAAGGTCTCCCCCAAGCCTTCTTTTCTCAAGGCTGAACAAACCCAGTTCTTTCAGCCTTTCCTCACATGGCAGGCTTCCCAGTCCTTGGATCATCTTTGTGGCCCTTCTCTGGACCCTCTGCAGCCTGTCCACATCTTTTTTGTGTAATAGGGACAAAAACTGAACACAAAATTCCAGGTGTTACCTGGCAAGTGCTGAGTAGAGTGGAATAATCACATCAATGACATCTTTATCACGGCTGCTGATGCCCTTGTTGATGCAGCCCAGGATCCTGTTGGTTTTCTTTGCTGCAGCAGACTGTGCATAACATTGAACCACTTGTCCACCTGGACCCCCAGGTGCCTTCCCCCATAGTTTCTCCTCAACAGCTGGGTAAATCCCAATGTGTGTTGCACTTCTGGATTATGCTTTCCCAGGTGCAAGACGTTACACTTGTCTTCGTTAACTTCATAAGGTTCTCAGTAGCTCACTGTTCCAGCCTGTCCAGGTCTTCCTGCAGGGTGGCTCTCCATTCCAAAGTGTCCACTTCTCCACTCAGTTTGGGGGAAGCAATCTTCATCAGGGTACACTTGATCCCATCATCCAGATCACTTATGAAGATATCAAACAGTGTTGGGCCAAATATTGATCCCTGGGAGACTCCACCGTGACAGGTTCCCAGTTTGAAAAGGAGCTATTTGCCACCCACCTCTGGGTGTAGCCTGTCAGTCAGTTCCCATCCACAACATGGACTCCTCCTCTAGGCATCAGTCTCTCTACAAGGAAGTTGTAGGAAACTGTATTGAAAGTCTTGGAGAAATCCAGGTAGACAATGTCTACCACTTTTCTCACATCAACTGAACAGGTTACTTTGTTGTAGGTCATCAGGTTTGTCAAGCACAATTTGCCCTTGGTGAACCCGTGCTGGCTTTTCCCAATGATGTGCTTCATCTGATAGCATTTGTTCCATAACTTTCCCAGGGACTGAAGTAAGACTGATGGGCCTATGATTTCCTGGAGCCTCCTTTAAGCCCTTCTTGTAGATGCAGGTGACACTAGCCTTCTTTCAGCCTTCTGGGTTGCCCCCAGTCTCCACAACTTCTCAAAGCTTGTGGAGAGTGGCCTCACAATGACATCAGTCAGCTCTTAACACCCTTGGGTGGATATTGGCAGGGCCCACTGATTTGGACGGGTCAAGGTAATAGTTCACACACCAGCTCTTCATTCACTGGTGGTGGGTCTGTGTTCTCATCAACCTGGATTTTTGTTCCCAAGGCCTGAGGCCCAACAGTGCTGGTAAAGATGGAGCACTGAGAGCATTGAGAGCATTGAGAACCTCTGCCTTTTCAGGGTTGTTGGTGTCTAATTCACCTCTCGCCAATATTTCCCTTCTGTTTCTGCTTGTTGTTTACATACCTGAAGAACCCTTTCCTGTGTTTTTTGGCATCTCTGGCCAATTTCAATTTGACTGAGCTTTTGCTTTTCTAACTGCATCTCTGCACACCCTGGCAAGGTTCTTGTAGTCCTCAATGGGTATTCATTCACTTTTCCATCTCTGGTATGCGTCTCTTTTGGTTTTGAGCAAATGCAGAAGCTCTCAGTTAAGCCAAGGGGGTCTCTCATTGCACCTACTTTGCTTTCCTTTAGAGGGGATGAACTGTTTTTGTGCTTCCAGGACAGCATTCTTGAAAAACTCCTAGCACTCACTAGCTCCTTTATCCTCCATGGAAGCTTCCTACATAATCCCTCTCAAGTGAGTTCTGGGTGAGCTAAAGTTTGCTCTTCTAAAATCTAAACCTTTTATCTTAGTACTAACCCTCAACATGCATAACATGATCCCAAACTCCACAATATTGGGATCACTGTAACCAAGGCTATCACTAACATTGCAATATAACAATAAAACATTACAAGGAATTACAAAGAAGATTTTCTTGGTTTGTGAGTAGCAAGTCCAGCAGTGCCTCATTTCTGGTTGGCACATGTAACACTTGTATAAGGAAGGAGTCCTCTATGCATTCCAGGTACATGATGGATAACATGAGCTACTGTATTGTCCTTACAACAAATCTCTGGGTAGTTGAAGTCCCCCAAAAGAACCAGGTTCCTTCGACCTGAAACTTGCTTAAGTGACTCAAATATTGCATCAGCCTTATCATCCTGGTTTGGAGGTTGGTAGCAGATGCCAACCGCAAAATCCTCCTTGGAGATGAGCCCTCTGATCTTGATCCAGAGGTATGCTATAGGACTTCAACGGTCAATGTTGTTGACTTCTGTATATTCAGGTTCTCCTTATCATAAAGCATGACTCCTCTTCTTCTCTTCCTGTCTTTACGAAACAGTCGATAGCCATCTGTCATAATACCCCAGTCATGTGAATTGTCCCACCATGTTTCAGTTATTCCTACGATATCATAACTTTCTGACTGATGCACAGAGTTCCAGTTCCTCATGGTTGTTCCCCAGGCAGCATGCATTGGTAAACACACACTTGAGGGGTGAGGTGGCTGTGTTCTGGTTCTCATCTGGGCAGTTAGATAAGGAAAATTTGTCACTGCTCTGGTTGGCCTGACTTATTACCCAGTTGGTTGCAATGGCATGAGTGTTGCCACTTTGGACCCCACACTCATAGTCCTCCAGTTTAAAGTCAACCTCACCACGTTGTCCAGCCTGCTACCAAAGATTGTCTTGCCTCTTCTATACAGGGCAACCCTAATCCTAACCCTAACCCTTCCCAAGCTGTCTACGGTCATCAAAGAATGTCCTGTTGTCAGACCAGCAGATAGGTGCCTCAATGCCCCTTAACAGAGTATCACCCACTTCAAGCACTCTTCATTTCTTTTTGTGGTATCCACTGTGTGCTGTTGGTACAGTTTCTCCTTGCAGACCTTGCTCATGGGTATCTACAGCTGTTAAAGCTTCATATGTGGTTTCGGTTGTAATGCTGCAGGGTGGGGAATGAAGCAGAGTCCGACTTTTGTGGGTCACCAGGGCCAAAGATGCCTCATTCTCTGTGGTGTCTGTGAGAGGTGTATGGTTCTGAAACCACTTATCTATCTCTGTCTCAGCCCCTCTAATACTGTGCAGCCTTTTAACTGTTTCCTGCACCTCAGGCACCTAATGCAACATGCCTGTATTTGCAGGTACTTATCTTTAGTCTGGGAGAGGGGTTTGGGAACTCATTGCAACCTACTGTCTGTACTGAAGTCTCCTTCCTTACCAGCTCCATCTGCATGGAAGCATCAGACATCTCAGGGGGTTTCTCTGTAGAAACCCTGGTTTTATATCTGAGGTAAGGGCCCACCATTATGGCAGAGACCTAGAGCAATTCCCTGGGCTGTGGGCTTACAAGCAGGGTGCACAGCCCTTCTCACGTGCCCTTTCATGCAAGCTGCTGCACTCAATCCCTGTGCTGCGGCCTGTTTGCCCGCTCAATCCCCATCTGCCCATCCTGGTCACAGCACTCCCCAGAGCCATTTCAATCCCCCACAGTTGCTCCTGGCAAGGCCTGAGCTGCATAAGCCTTTCTCACGAGAGCTGCCATCTGCAGGCAGGAGCTCTCTGCCCTGCCTTGTGTCCCCAGCACCAGGAACCCCCTGTACCCTTGGATCAACCCTCAGCCACGGGACTTACCATTGCTGCTGCTGCACGCCTCACCGACTTTCCTTAATATTCAAGAGCAGATCATTTATACTTTCCCCAGCATTAAATTATCGAACAATTAAGATTTCTAATGCAAAAATAAATTGTGTACATTTTAATCTAGCCTGCAACCAAAACAGTAATAAGCAAAACAGAAGCTCTCTATTTGACAGCTAACAAATTGTAGCCTGAGGCTTCGACTAACAGCTCAATAAAGTCAACACTGTTTCTTTAAGAAAAGCTGTTTTTCTTCCCAGTCCCTATAAACCTGTTAGCAGCCCTCAGCTGCAGATTGGCCAGCTGTTACAGGATAACAGACAGCAAACAAGATCTCACAGAAATTGCATCTTCTGGCAATTTGCAAAGGTCTTACGCAAGTGGTGAGACAACCATATAACTCTGTTTAAATACACACATATCATCATCATGGCTAGGCTTCACGAACAAAGATCTGGGGAGGGCTCTGCCCACATTTGCTACAAGCACGCTGGTGGCTAAAAAGGCCAATATGAGATAGACAAGTCCAGTTGCAAAAGGCACAGCAGAAAGACTCCTTAGGTGGTATCGGCAAGACATGGTTCTTTCTGCGTTGTCTTTTCTCCTCAAGAGTGATTCTGCATGTGTTCTTAATATACACATGTATTACTGAAGGGAGTCTCTAAGTAGCCGAATGTGCAGGTTGCTTTGTCAGTCTTGTAGGCAGCATTAACATATTGACCTGTTTTAAGAAATTTCACATACATTCACACACAGAAGAATGCACACACCCCCCAAAGATACATGAGATCAGGAATGGCAAATGGCTAACGTTAGCCAAAAGAGAGATAACTAAACTCAAAGAATTAAATAATCCTTGCTAAAGACAAACAAATTAAATAATCCTTGCAGGATCTCAGATACATCACATACACACATTCATATTTTCAGTTAAAAAAAGCAATCAGTCAACATATAAATGCCTATGTAGATAAGCACTGCACAGCAGAGATACCTCTGGGACTAAGAAGTGGGCAGACTAAGAGACAGAGCTTCTCACTAACAAAAGAATTACTAAGATGTACTATGCATTATAGGCTTCTAGCAAAGTAAACTAAGATCCACATCAGACTTTTGCATTTCAGGGTACAGTTTCAGTATTTATTTGTAATTTTTAACAGCACTATCTCCAACACACAGAACAGCCCAGAAGAAAGACTATTGGTGACTCTTCTGCCCATCAGGTCTTACCTCCCTGACTTCTTGCTTCCCTGCAAGCATTACTAATTGGCATGTCAACAAAAGTTGTGGGAAATGCAAGTTTTCATAGAATCACAGAATGGTTCATGTTGGGAGGGATCTCTGCAGAAGATGTGGTTCAACTCCCCTGCTCAAGCAGGAACACCTAAACTTAAAGCTTGTCAACAGAGTTCTGTGAAAACTAGAAAGTTGAAGTGAGGCTCCAAAACACATTAGTAACAGGAGTAGAAAAAATTACTAAATAAGTAATTCCAAGGTGTAGATACCAGCGTGCAATGACTCTTATTTTCTGTACTCTGTGCTGCACTTCAACAAAGATTAATTTTGTTTTCTGATTAAAAATATCATACAAAACATGTGTTCGTGTACCATTATCAATAGGAAGACAACACAGACTACATCCAGATAAAGATTTCAAGATATAACTCAGGATTTCAATGAATGTTTGGGACTTAACAGATAAATTTAATTAAAAACAAAACCAAACCAACAAACAAAAAAACCCAAACTTGCTGGGTGAGCAAGCCTGGAAGGTGAACTGACAAGATACCTTTATCTGCAACTTAAAAAATCCCTGAATTACTATTGTTGCCATCCTGTTCACAACCAAAAGTAAGATGAAAAAGTAAGCATCACATTCTAGCAAGCCTATGAGGATCTAGAAAGACACACTAGACACTCCCATGAATTCAATCTGTTTAAACAGGCCCAGAGCACAGACACGTGTGGATTATTTCAAAACACAGAACTGATAACATTCATTTAGTTTAGCTTTGCGGGCACAGAAGATGGCGACACATATTTTCAGCCATTAGCTAGAGCTAATAAATTGCTCATCACAATGAGGGTCCAAGTCATCTGACACATCTAGGCATCAGGGCATCACTAGGAAGAGTTTGTACCATCTACATTGAGTTATTTTGCTATTGGAGTCCTTAGCTGTTTCTTGATTCAGAACCAGAATAAATCATTTTCACGTCCTAAATTAACACCCTGATCAAGTACAGTTAGGCAGAAGTTGCTCCAAAAATTCCGAGTTCAGTGTAATGGTTTTTGCTGGGATAGAGTTAAATTTCTTCATAGTACGAAGAAATGAATGGTGCTGTGTTTCGAATTTGTGTTGAAAATAATGCTGATAACCCACTGACGTTTTAGTTACTGCTGAGCAGAGCTTACACAGCATCAAGGTGTTCCCTGCCCCTCATACCGCTGTGCCAGCGAGCAGGCTGCAAGTGCACAAAAAGTTGGGAGGGGACACAGCTGGAACAGCTAACCCTACCTAACCAAAGGGATATCCCATGCTATAAGACATCATGCACAACAATAAAAACTGGGGGGAGGCTGGTGGCGGGGACTACTGCTCAGGGACTGGCTGGGTATTGGTCTGTTGATGGTGAGCAATTGTTTTCATTTGCAATGGTTGTTTTTCTTGGATTTTATTTTCCTCTCTCTGTTGGTTTACTTTTTCTTTCCCTTAAAATTTTTAAATGTCTTTCTAATTATTAAGCTGTCTTTATCTCAACCCATAAGTTTCTTTGTCACTTTTGCCCTTCCTATTCTCCCCACCATCCCACCAGCAGGAAGTGAGCTGGCAGCTGTTTGGTGCTTAGTTGCCAGCTGGGGTTAAACTACGACATTCACATGGGAGAGAACCCAAAAAGGAAGTGCCCATCTCCTCACGTAAGTGTTAAGAAAAGGCTGGTAGTAGTAACTTCTGATTTCTTCAGTAATGGTATAGACACAGTTCATCCTAACCTGTGGCAGAGGAATGAACTACTGACCAATGTCCTTTCTAATCCTATGATGGTCTGACAGTGGTCAAACTCAATGCTTTTCAGGAGCAGACAACAGTAAAGAAATATCTTTCTGTGCCAGATTTGCAGAGAGGGCAATAGAACAGAAATGGCCCAGCTGTGTCCACAATAATCTGAAATTGCAGAGA
This sequence comes from Pipra filicauda, assembly GCF_003945595.2. Taxonomy (NCBI): domain Eukaryota; kingdom Metazoa; phylum Chordata; class Aves; order Passeriformes; family Pipridae; genus Pipra; species Pipra filicauda. The sequence goes on from NW_024104310.1 coordinate 4,718,896, forward strand.
TAATTCCTTCTGCCAAGCAAACATAGACTAATTTTTCTTTAAGATTGGTAAGACTCACAATACAGCCTGACAGTGACATGCACCAGCACCCCACAGAGGTCTGCCACAGAGCATAAGGACTTTAGAACAGAAGCAAGATGGGTAAGTAAAAGCCTGCATGCAGCTTTGAGATAAATAGTGAAGGGGAAGATCCAGGTGCCTCCCTTTTGTTCATGTAGCTCAGCAGTCACCCCGAAGGAAGTGGTCAAGGGGTCTCAGGCAAAAGATGCAGCAATTCTGCATCTTCTGAAAGTTTGACTTTTGGCATTGCTTGTAACCACGAATCCTCTTACAGCTCAGATGTCATCTGATACCTGTACACTGGTTTTACTATACAACACACTACATAAAACAAAGAGCCTATGGCTTCCCACAGTGTCAAAAGTTCACTGGCTATTTTCCCTCCCAGTCTGTGGAGGAGGCTTTTTCTGGAGCAAGGCATGTTCATGGGTGTGACAGAGACTGGGCTGAGGACTGAGGACAAGGACTCCCCCTGCTGCATTCAAAAATCACTAAGAAATTACATTATGCTGCCTTGAAGAACTGAGTCTGTCCTATTGGGGGAAAACAGTTTCTCTTTGAAGATAAAATAAAAACATTCATAACATTCAGTGTTGATACAGTTAAAGTGCAAAATGTCATAACCTTGTAATTGCCTACAACCAAAACTACAGACTTTAGACTGAAGTCACATTAAAACAGTTTCCAAAAAAGTTATTTTCCCTTATTATACCGAAATATTGAGCAAAGTTCAAATTATTTAGGATTTCTTCTGAGAGTTGTAGAAAAGCTTCAAGGTGTCAAGTGAAATGGCATTTCTAACTAATAATAATCTCCCACATATTTTCCAGAATGACCAAAAAAACCCAACCGAAAATCAAGAGGTGAATCAAAAAGCCCCTTTGAACTTTCAAAATCACAGAGAAGATCCCATTCAGAGACAGATATTATGCTCTAAATGAAAGCATAAATAATATGATGCACACTTGAACCAATTTTCCTGTAAAGGAGAATTACCCTGCTTACCCCTCACCAGGGCTATGTTCTCTTGCATATCTTGTGCAACAAGAACTTTCTGAGAGGGCAATCACAAAACTGAGAAAGAAAGACAGGTAATTAGAGATGCTCAAGGAGTCTTTAAGAGAGGAACAACAGCGCACTGCTGTGCCAAAAATAATTGCTCCTTTGGTCTGCCTGTCTCTTGAGGTCCTGTTCCACATTAATTAACACTCCTCCCAATAAGGAAGAATCGGTTGGTTTCTTGGTCTTTTGTTTATTGATTTTTTAACTCAAGCCATTCCCTTTAAGCATGAGATATCAAAGCGATTTGAAATAGAACAGTCTGGGTTGGAAGGGACCTTTAAAGGTCATCTAGTCCAAGCCCTCTGCAATGACCAGGGACATCTTCAACATGATCTGTCGGCTCAGAACCACGTTCAACCTGATCTTTATTGTTTCCACAGCTGGGGCATCTAACACCCCTCTGGCAACCTGTTGCCATGTTTCAACACTCTCATTGTAAAAAACTTCTTTCTTATATCTAGTATGAAGGTACTCTCTTTTAGTTTAAAACAATTACGTCTTGTCCTATTGCTACAGACCCTATTAAAAAGTCTGTCCCCATCTTTCTTGTAAGACTCCTTTAAGTATTGAAAGGCCACAACAAGGTCTTCCCAGAACCTTCTCTTCTCCAGGCTGAACAAGCCCAGCTCCCTCAGTCTTTCCTCACAGAAGAGTTGTTCCATCACTTTGATCTTTTTTGTGGGCCTCCTCTGGACTCTGGACACAACAGGTTTGTGTCTCTCCTGTGCTGAGACTCCAGCACAGGAGTGCTGCTGAGTGCAGTATTCCAGGAGGGTATGAAAGATTAAGTGATGCACTTCGCTCATAAGAGAGAAGTACCAATATATTTATTGATATAAACCAGGAATTTAACAAAGCCTGATACTAAAAGTGACAATGATGTAAAGTTACACATGATTTTTTACTGCATAGAGGACATAACTGTCAGGTCCACCCTCCTGTTGAGCCATGAGGTTCAGAAAGGATCTCCTTGCTTTCTAAACTCCCTTCTGATTTAGTTCCAGACTTGGTCAATGGTTTATGTCTAGAAGATTATCTGTGCACAATCAATCCTTATATGACTTAGCTATGATTTCAAAGTTTAGCATGCTATTAATCACTTACCAAGAATCTGTTGCAGCAAGGAATCTCTCAGCCACAAGGAGTAACCTTGGGAGGCGTTTCCTATTCAAGGGAAGATCCTGGTATGCAGTCTGCTGCCATGCAGGACAGTTCAATGGGCCCTGGGCTGTCTGCTGTTCATAGAATAAGATGGTTGACTTATAGTCATACTTACATGCCAGCCGTATTTTGTGTTGTTGCATGCTCAACTACCCCTGAGCTGTTAAGCAAGACTTACTGCCCTTAGCCATTGAGCAAGATTTATGGCCCTTAACTATTCTGTTGTTATCTGTAAGACAGACAAAGGCATCACGACCACCACTGGTGGCTATTGCTCAAGCAAACAAAGGCAGGGTGGGGAGCACACCATCACAGTGGTGCCTCACAAGAGCAGAGTGGAGGGGTAGAGTCACCTCTCTTGATCTACTGGCCACAGTTGATATCTCTTCTTTTTATGCAGCTCAGGATACAGTTGTCTTTCTGGGCTGCAAGCACACACTGCTGGTTCGTGTTAGTTTCCATCCACCAGCACCCCAACACCTTCTCAGCAGGGCTGCTCTCAATCCCTTCCTCCCTCAGCCTGTATTGGTACCGGGGTTTGCCGCATTCCAGATACTTGCCCCACTCCATCTTGCACTTGGCCTTGTTGAACCTCATGAGACTCCCATGAGATCACTTCCCAATCTTGTCCAGCTTCCTCTGAACGACATCCAGTCTTTAAGGACTGTCAACTGCACCACTCAGCTTGGGTTACCTGCAAATTTGCTGAGGGTGCACTCGCCCCCACTGTCTATGCCACTGATAAAGGTATTAAACAGTACTGGTCCCAATTTGGAACACTGATTGACACCACTCATCACTAGTCTCCATTCATACATTGAACCATTCACCACTACTCTTTGGATGTGGAAATTTGTTTTTTTCTAAAAACTTGTTTCTGTAATGCTGTAGCTTCAGAATGAGCCAGGAGAAACTGAACAACTGAACTTTTGCTTTACTGGCAGAACAGTCCTTTAGAAGACAGTATTCTTCTAAACAGAAGAATATGGAAACAGCAGACAGTCATGTGAACCATGAAGATGAGTCTACTGCAGATTTAAACACTAAATCTGGCACATATAAATTGAAGCCCCTTTACCTAGAACTGCCCACCCACTCTAGATGGCGACAGTATAAGCTTCTGCTTCCATGGGACATGAGTGTCTAAGTGTCTTTAACAGTTTGTGGAGGTCTGGTGTGCTGGTTTTGGCTTGGGCAGAGTTAACTTTCTTCACAGTGGCTGGTATGGGACTCTGTTCTGGATTGTGCTGAACACAGGGTTGATAATATAGGGATTTTTTTGTTCCTGCTGAGCAGGGCTTTTCTGCTTTTCTTACTGCCATGCTGGCACGGAAGTTTTGGGTGCATGGGAGGTTGGGAGGAGACACAGCCAGGACAGGTGACCCAAACTGATATTCCACACTATATGATATTCTTGCTCAGTACATAAAACATGGGGAAGAAGGAGAAAGGGACATCTGTAGTGATGGCACTTGTCTTTCCAAGTAACCATCATGCATGATGGGGCCCTGTTCTCCTGGAGATGGCTGAACATGTGCCTGCCCGTGGGAAGCAGTGAATTAATTCCTTGTTTTGCTTTCCTTGTTTGTGCAGCCTTTGCTTTCCCTGTCAAACTGTCTTTATCTCAACTCCGAGTCTTCTAGCTCTTACCCTTCCAGTTCTCTCCCTGATCCTGCTGGTGGGGAAATGAGCGAGTGGCTGCCTGGGGCTTGATTTCTGGATGGGGTTAAATCACAAGTCTTTTTTGGCACCCAACATGGGGCCCAAAGGGTTTGAGATAATGGCAGATCTGATTGGGATGTGCTAGATTGAATTTATATCTGTCAGTGTTGTTTAGCTAGTAATGAGCAGGCTCCTGTACTTCCCATAGGGCTCGCTTTCCTGTCTGTATATTAGAGTCCAGTGCTTGTTAGTGGCTGCTTTTTGCTTTCACTGCTTTTTGTAGTGCTATACAGCTTATCACCTCACTGAATTGTGCCTGGGAACGTTTTGATAACAGCCACGGTGATGCACCTGGGCTGGCAGGTGGCTCGTGTGTTGTTGCTGTTTCTTTTCTGCCGTATTGGACAGCCTGGAACTTCACTCTGCACTTGAGCTGAAGTTCAGAGTGAGCGAGCGGCTGCGTGGTGCTTGGTTGCTGGTTGGGGTTAAATCACGACATCTGGTCAACAAAGGCAATGGAGCACTGCAGAGAGCTGACCACTGAACCCCTGCAGGTGGTCACTGCACTCCCACTCCAAGTGAAAGCAATGAACATTTGAGGAATGGCCTGGGAAAGGAAGGAAAAAGACGTTCAGTTAGAGGATAATTCCTATCCAAGAAAGCGAAATGGAAAGGAAGGCAGCCAGGATTACATTTGTGTTTTACAATTAGTAATCTCAGAGTACTGCTGACTGAATGGGAGTGATTTCACTGCACAGTATTCCAGCAGGTGACCAGTGAGGAAAATGGAAAGGGTGAAGAAAGATGAAGGTACCAGAGGAAGACCAAGGTGGGATCAGGATGCACTCTGGTTCATTTATGAGGAGCAATATCTAACGTGGCTGTCAATACTCAGGGATCAACGAGGTCTTTTCCCAAGAACATGCAATCTCTGTGTGACATGTCAGCCTTCTAGGGAATGCACTCCCAAGATGACAGGAATCCAAGAAACTGAAATTCTCTACAGATTACCCAGGTACTGACATCTCTGCAAACATTCTGGCTCCCCCAAAAAAGGTTGAAAGACACATGTTGATAAAAATACATAGGCACAGATAGGGCCAGACAAGCAGACTTACATGTTTGCAGCAGCAAAAGAAGAAGATATTACTCTGATATGCAAACCCATAATAAACATAGATCAATGCCAGGATAGCCTGGATTTCCAAAGAAGCAGATAACTTTTCTGATATCCTGTTGGCACAGAAACACTGGAGCAGATGGGCAATGATTATGTTAGTTGTGTGGTTGGCAGAAATTTCGCTCACAAGAAGTATGAAATTACCTTCCAGTAAACGAAATGGGGAGGGTTTTGAAAGGTCATACCCTCCATGCATAACAGAATAAATGCTGGCATTAGTCCCTGCAAGATCTTTCTTGTGTATTTGAGCTCTAATGAATCAAAGTTCAGTTTGTGCTCAGATCAGTATTCTCTGACATGTAAATATTCAAAACAATAAGGTAGTGTTTAAAATAAAAACTAAAAAAACCACTATGAACAAAGCTCAAACGGACATTGGCTGATTAAAGCAGGAGTAAGAAACAGACACTGTAGTTTTACTCTGTGGTTTTTCTCCAGAAATAATGTACACTTACAGTTCCTGAAGATTGTCGAGACTTGGCTGACCACTTCATGAGGAAGCTTCTAAACATGTACGGAGTAAATAAGCCTACAAAGATAACAGACTCCCTATAAATATCACATTGATTAAAGAGGCAAACCTTTTGCAGTTCTCATGGAAGCAAGTTGGGAAATCACTTATGTATTTTAAGGAAAGTGAAATGTTGTGGATGAAATGTATAAGGATGTACAAGTACAAAATTGACTAGGTTCTCCAGTAGCTTCACATTACATCAAAATATCTGCATTCCAGGGTTTTAAAAGTATAACATAGAATCATAGAATCATAGAATCAGCTGGTTTTGAAGGGACCTCCAAGATCATCAAGTCCAACCCTTGATTCAACACTGCGGTGGTTACTAGACCATGGCACTAAGTGCCACATCCAGCCTCATCTTAAAAACCTCCAGGGTTTTTTAAAACCTCCACTTCCCTGGGCAGCCCATTCCAATGCCTGATTACCCTCTCTGTAAAGAATTTCTTCCTAATATCTAACCTAAACCTCCCCTGGCACAGCTTAAGACCATGCCCTCTTGTCTTACTGATAGTTGCCTGGAAGAAGAGACCAACCCCCACCTGGCTACAACCTCCTGTCAGGTAGTTGTAGAGAGTGATGAGGTCTCCCCTGAGTCTCCTCTTCCCCAGGCTGAACAACTCCAGTTCCCTCAGCCTCTCCTCATAGGACTTGTGTTCAAGTCCCTTCATCAGCCTTGTTGCTCTTCTCTGGACCTGCTCCAGCACCTCAATACCCTTCCTGAACTGAGGGGCCCTATATTATCAACCCTGTTAGTGAAGGCACAGAGGGCACATATCTCCCACCTGATAGCCCCCAGCTTGACAATTAGACTGCTCTCTTTGCATTCACGGGTTTGAGGCACTGCATCTACCAAGTCATCCGCAGTCAGGTAACCTCAGGGCCACGGGCTGTCACTGCCTCGAACAGGTAACAAAGTCCTATTGTTTCAGCCAGGCATGCAAACACAGGCAGTAGCTAAGCAGCCCACAGAGTACTCCTGCCTCATCCAAATGCAGGGAAAGAATAGGATAGGATAGGATAGGATAGGATAGGATAGGATAGGATAGGATAGGATAGGATAGGATAGGATAGGATAGGATAGGATAGGATAGGGTAGGATAGGATAGGGTAGGATAGGATAGGATAGGATAGGATAGGATAGGATAGGATAGGTTCGGAGACAACTTCTCTACAGTGGGCACTATAAAGATCAGGTTAGCCAAATTTCCTTCAGAAATGGCACAGGCATACCTGATGCTGCATTTTTGTGGAAGAAATATGATGAAAGACTTCTTGATGTCACTTTTTTTTATGCCAGGGTCCACTGTATCTCACACAAGCACTTTCCAAGGGCTGCCTGGATGCACTTGGAAATGACCTGCTGTCCTGGCATTCCAAAGAGAGGGGCAGAAATAAGCCATCTCATCTCTGATTGAGAATTTGAAATTACAAACTTCAATTCCTGGTATAAGAACACAGCTCTGCATTTTGGAATTAAAATACACAGTGCTTTCTGAGACTTGGTTGTGTCCCGCTTAACCACAGAGCAGGAGTCTGCCCCTGAGCTCAAAGACTTTATGACAATACACAAACAAGAGGAATTCAGTCCATGGCTTCTTGAGAGCCAATCTGGGCCATCCTGTCATTCACGGGAGATTTTACAACTTTTCTAGGTTATCTCTATAGTTGTAAGAATCTAATTAACACTTTTTTACACTTAGGGTTCTCAAATACTGGAATAGGTTGTCCAGACAGCTTGTGGAGTATCCACCTCTGAAGATGTTCCAAACTGGACGGAATAATGTCCTGAGCAACCTGCAGTAGTTTTCCATTCAGCAGGGTAGGGTGGACTAGATCTCCAGACAGCTCTCTAACCTGGACTATTCTGTGAATTTTTTTTGCTTTGCAATTAATTACAGCATTCCAATTTCCCAATTTTTTATGAAAGCAGACAGCTGAGAAATGAAAAATAGTTAAAGAAAATAATTAATATAAAATAAATCACAGGAAAATTGTCATTTCTCATTTGTAAACTAAACATTTCAAACAACAGAACATATAAGCTAGAATTTCTGAAAATGTTTTCAAGAAATTCGGAAAAATTACATTAAATGCTATCTCATGGCATTCTATTTCAAATAACATGATTGTAAAATCATCTTTGCAGTTGTATATGGAAATTTCTTTAGGCTACAGGAATTTATTGAAAGGGCAGAAATCAGAGAGATATTTTCCACCTATGAAATACAGAACAGATAGGGATTTTCATTAATGCATGCTTGGAAATAATTACTCATGGAGCTCAGAATTTAAAGAGTGCTAAGTTTGTTGGCACCTCATCCACCTTATTTCATAAGAATTTACATGTCAATTTTATTTTAAGTCTATATTGACCACCCAGACAACTAAGCATGAGTTAGCAGTGTGTGAACATGAGTCAACACCACAACCTTGTGGTGGACACGGCCAAACACAAAGGGGGCAGCACTTCAAGGGAAGTGATTATATTCTTCCATTCAGCATAAGATCTCATCATGTGCTCAGGGCTAGGCTCTCCAGTACAGGAGAGATATCAGCTTACTTCAGTGAGACCAGGGAAAGGGCACCATGATGGCTGGGTCCTGGAGCACCCAATGTACCAGAGGCAAGGGAGCTACATCTAGTCTGAAGACCAAGGGTGGGGAGCATTTCCTTGATGTCTTCAGACATGTGATGGGAAGGTACAGGGAAGACAACCGGGCTGCTCTCAGAGATGTCCTGGGAAAAGAAAAGAATCAACTGTCACAAATTGTATCAGAGAAATTCTAGTAAGATATTGTCACAGACAAAAAATGTTTACTCCTTCAGGGAATTTTCATGAATTTATTTGACAATTAACAGCCTATTAGTTACAGATTCTGGTATCAAGGGAGACTGAAAAAACCAACCAACCCTCAGGAAAAAACTCTGCTTCCCTTCTGACACCTCTTCCCCCCACTGACCTTTTTGCTCCTCAGTCCCCTCACCCCCAGGCCATGCTCAGCCCCTTTGCTGAGCCAGTGGCCAGTGCAAGAGACTGGGGACAGCACACGAGTGCTGGTTCCTTCACTGACAGCAGCTCCTCCAGGCTGCATCTCTCAGCTCCTGCTCCAGCAGTACCTTGGCTCCAACCCCTGCCCAGGTGTTCCCTTCTCTCTTCTCTCCTCCTGCTCCAGTGTTGATTCCCCCCCTTCTCCTCTCTCCTCTTACCCTGGCCTTGTTTCTCCTTTTGCTTGGTGTTTACCGCCCTCACTTTAAGATACTTTCCCAGAGGTGCCATAGACTCCCCTGAGGATGGGCCCAGACGTGTCCTGTGTTGGGTCCTTTGGATCTGGATGGCACATGCTGTGACTGGCTCAGGGCAGCCCCAGCCTCTCCTCACAGAGGCCACCCCTGCAGCCCCTCTACCAAAACGTTGACAATGACGAGGGGACAAATCACTGTGAAGCAGTCAAACACTAGAGCAGGTTGCCCAAAGGCTCTGGAATCCACACCCTTGGAGGCAATTCCAAACTCAGCTGGGCAAAGCCCTAAGTGACCTGGCCCAACACCCACAGCAGACCTTCTCTGAGCACGGCACAGGTGACACAAGTGCCAGAGGATCTTTCCAACCTGAGTTATTCCATGATTCTACAAAACTGTTGGAATCACTTCCAGGCTCAGTAAAGGTTTGGAAGACACAAGAATACAGAGACCAACCAGAAGATGCTTGTGTCTGCATTACTGAGGAGATCCTTCCCTTTCAAAATAAATAAATATTACCATAAAGTTAGCAGAGATGACAGGGAGGCATGTCCAGAGCAGGAGACTGACCCTGTTCTGTTCCAAGTAGGTGGAAATGGAGGCTGAGGGGACAAAATGAAAAAGAGCTTTCCAACAAAAAGACTGTGAAGCAGGGAGTCTTACCAGCTAGGCACATGATTTTTCTTAATTTTAAACACTACACAAAAGGTCACACGTGCAAGAAACTGCATTTGCTCTCCCTGCCCTGGTGTTTCTTCAGCTCAGCCCTGGAGTTATCGTAACATTCAGGCCACAACCAATGTCGTGTCTGCATCTGCAAGTCTTCCTGGGCTGTGTCTGAGAGAGACCCTGGGCAGGGCACAAATGCCCCAGTGTTGGTCAGTGGGTCCTGCTGTGGAAGAGAGGAGGTTCTGGCACCCACCCCCAGAAACACTCCTGTCCCCCAGAATCCTTGGGCCTCTGCCTCAGATGACATGATTTAATCACCACCCCTCAGGGACACTCTCCGCACATATTCAGTTTCTGATTCCCACAAAACTCTGCTATACTTTTCCTGGAACTTTGAAATCTCGGTTGCCGTATACGGCACCATTTTAGTAGCAGTTTGCTGACCCTGACCATCGTCTATGGTTTCAGCTTTAATTAGGGGTCGTAATGTTACTTCCTCGTCAACAGATTAAAATGCAAACGTAACATGTCACTTTTTGTCAGGATAATAGTTTTACTCATTCATTGGATACAAAAATGCAGAGTTGTGAGACAGTATTTCTGTAAATGGTCCAGATGCTAAATCCTGCAATCCTTCCCATAAGATTTTACTCTCTTATATGCATCCCAAAGCTCCACCTGAAGCGTCCTAGTATGATCATGCTTGGCAGCAAGCAATGCCTCCTCCTGCAGCCTCTTTTCCTTTTCCCAACTGTGCTCAGCAAGAAATGCCTCCACCTGCACCTTACTCTCCCCTTCACGATCATGCTGAGCTGCAAACAGGCCCTCTGCCCGCAGCGTACACTCCCTTTCACAATTGCACTTAGCAGCAAGCAACACTTGTTCCCAAAGCCTGTTTCCTCTCTCCTCACTTAACTGATCCTGCAATCCTTTCACCAAATCCTGCAGAGATCCAATCATTTCTCCTTCTTCCCATTTGTTGGCATACCTCTCCTTTTGGGCAGCACTTTAAGCTACTCCCAAAATTGCACACAAAACTGCTTTACCTTTCCCCTTTCATACCTTTTGTTCACTTAACACCACATTTATTGATTTAACCACTGCTTCAGGCCTATACAAATCTCCATTTGCCCATTCCATGCCCGAGGGAGTCAGGCACACATTATATTCTCTCAACTTTTCCAAAATCAGGGAACAGTCAAGCACTGATATTTCCTACGCAGTCTTGGCTTACAGCTGCTCAGATGCCTCCTGGCTCTTAACAGGATCACATCCCAGCACTCCCTGCCCAGAACTCAAGGGTAGAGTGATGACATTCTGAACGGATCCCTTCAACCATGGCATCCTGTCCATGATACCAAAAATGTGCCGTCCCTCCCTTAAGGGCCGGGAGCACCCAAGATTTGTAAATGCTCGTGGTCGAAAGGAACAACAAATGTCAGAGGGTCTGCAAAAAATCACAAAGTTTTAAGAGTAAATTACGCATTTGGCACAGAAATTGGTATATTAGTCCCTGACCTACTATATAAACACATGGCAATGGGTTTTGAATGAAGGGGTAGGGTGAAAGGGAAGATAGAAAGGAAGAGATGAATTAAAGAGGGGGATAGAGAAAAAGAGGAGAGAAAGAGACAAAGAAAGAAAGAGGAAGAGAGGAAGGAGGGAGACAGGGAGGAAGGAAGGAAGGAAGGTAGGTAGGTAGGTCCTGGGAGTGCCCCTCTACAGTCCATGCCCACCTCTTGGCCTCATTCCTGTGTTTGTGCAGTACTGTGTTTTCTTATCTCCAGGAACTAAAACAAGGATGTTTGTCTCAGAAAAGTGCTGCCCTACCTCGGCATGGCCCTCTTCTGCAGCCACATGTTATTCTTTCTCACAGCATGTTATTATCAACAATCCTTGGTTATTACCAACAATCCTCGGTTATTACCAACAATCCTTGGTTGCCTCCACAGCCACCTGGCTATCGGTGTTTGAGACATACACATCAGCCTCATATATTCTGGGCTTCTGCACAGCTTTCCTCATCACCATTTCTTTAGCACTGGGAAGCACACAGTGTGGCACTGTGAGTATCTATTTATGGGGCAATATGTCCAAACAGTAATTCACTGGAATCCCACTTTGAAACTTCCAGAAAATGCAACGTAACAATCAGGACAGAGGTTGTGCCTTCATTCAAAAACTACCAGAAAGCTTGACTCGCTGGAAGTCATGTGACCAGCTCCTGGCCCTGCCCCAAGAAGCGTTTCAGATTTCATCTTATTAGAAATTAATATGCATGAATAGGCCAGGGAACAAGGACAAGAATCCAGATTCTGGGAGAAGACTGGCACATACTACTTGCTTGAAGTCCATTCTGAATTGAGAGTTGGTGAAGCCATCTTCCCCATGCCCTAGATCAGATCCCCAAGCCTTGGAGTTAAACCTAAAGGCACTGACTTATGCCCAGTGTACTGAGTACCCTGACTGGGTAGCTCCTGCCACCAGGACAGTTCCTAGATTTTGAGAAGTTAGAAGCTACAGGAAATAGCTTCTAAGGGCCCATCTCCCACACAGAAACTCAGAACTGACATACCTGTCGCAGAACACCTGTGCATGGAAAAGGGACTCACCAGGATCCAACCTGCCCTAAATGCTGAGCACAGTAGGAGACATAGAATGCTGCTCAGAGCCTGGCTGGCTGCTTTATCCTCGCAGGTGCCAAGCCTGTCTGCTCAGGTTGCGAGAGAAGAAATACCTACAACTTTTCTTTGCAAGTACTGGCAGGGAAGGAGAAAGTTGCTTCTTTCAAAGAAAGGCAAGGAGAAGAAGGGCCTGCCTGGGACGTATTAGCTCGCTGGCTGGACACCTCTCCAGCACTGCCACATCTGAGCTTAATCATCACATCTCAGCCAGAAGTCACTCAAATCACTGTCACCAGTGTCAAGAACACCAGGCTGCAGGCTATTTTACGGACTTGGAAGTATCCTTTCTATCATTGCTACTGCACAAAGCTCTGGTGTATCACACCAGTGATATTCTTGTGACTTGCCAATGGCAATCACTAACCCCTGTTTCAAAGTCTTTTAGTCCCTCAGCTCTCATTCCCCTGTTTTGTAAACCTGTTTACCGAGAGAGCAAACACGGCAAGATGTACATCACCAATGTCTGCGTTTTGCTCTCAGATGGAAGAACAGTCCTTAGTGGTTAACTAACGACTGCAGCAGCCTCAGGGAAAACAGTAAAAACGTCTGTGAGGTGAGGTCTAGCGGATGACATGCAGAAGAAGGGCCGTGCCGGGCGTCCGCACGGCGACAGAGCCGGGCTCCAAGTCGCGCTCAGCACGGGGGGGGAGCCGGGGACCCGGTGGGATCCGAGACGGGGCGGGGCACGTCGGGGGCAGCCGGGACTGCGCGGCCCCCCGGCCTGCCCGTCCTGGGGAGGCGGCGGAGGCCCCGCTGAGTCACGGTGAGGGCGGGTCCGCCCGCTGAAATACCGCTTGTTCCATCCGCGGCCCCGGCGGACAGAGGGCCGCTCCCCATTTATCTCCACTCGTCTCCCGCTCCTCTCCCTCTCCTCTCCTCAGAGAGCCCACACCGGCGGCCCCCGGCGTGGGACGCGCCTGCGGCGAGGAGCTGCCGCCGGCAGCCCGTGCCCCCGCCTCGGCCATGGCGGGTCCGGGGGACCCCGCGGAGCGCTGCTCCTGCCGCAACACCGACTGCCTGGAGCGGCCGCTGCGGCGGCTCTTCGAAGGGCTGGCGAGCGGCGTGGCCGCCTGCCCCTGGCCCTTCGTGCTGGTGCCGCTGCTGCTGTCGGGCGGGCTGGGCGCCGGCTTCCTCTTCCTGCCGCAGCGGCAGGCGAACGACATCGAGGAGCAGTTCACGCCGACGGGGGGGCCCGCCAAGGCCGAGCGCGACTTGGTGCGGCGGCACTTCCCCACCAACGACTCGCAGCGCTTCTCCGCCCCCCGCCTGCCCACCGAGGGCGCCTACGCCGCCCTCATCGCCGTGGCGACCAACGGCACCTCGGTGCTGGACCCGACGGCGTGGGAAGAGGTGCTGCGGCTGGACAAGACCGTGCGCGACCCCGACTACGAGCGGCTCTGCGCCCGCAGCGACGGCAGCTGCGCCAGCCCCAACCCGCTGCTGTCGCCGAGGGGCGATGAGCGACCGCCCGTCTCGGGGAGCCTCCAGTTCCCCGTCAACGGCAGCGTCTTCCTGGGGGCCGCGCTGGGCGGCGTGGACGCGGACGGCGGGCGGCTGCTGTCGGCGCGGGCCCTGAAGCTGGTGTATTACCTGCGGGAGGACGGCCCCGAGGCGGAGGACAGCCGGCAGTGGCTGCACAGCTTCCTGCGGAACATCTCGTCGAAGCTGAGGGAGTTGCACCTCAGCTCCATTCAGGTAACGCAGGGGCGGGTACGGCCGTGCGGAGCCGCCGAGCCCCGAAATGTCCGGGCAGCCCCGTCGTGGAAAGGAAAGGAGACGGTGCGGGGAGAAGGCGGGTGGCCTGCGGCTTGCGAGGGCCACGGCACTGCTTTAGTGCCAGCGTGATGTTTAGCCTTGCCTGTGCGTGTGTACAAAGACCAAAGAGAAAAAAATGTGCTTCATCGTTTCTTTCCTTGTTCTTTTAATGGCAGGTGACTTACTTTACGTCGCTGTCCAGACAACAGGAGTTTGAAGGAAATACCAAGAGCGTGATCCCGCTCTTCTCCATAACGTATTTCTTGACAATAAACTTTGCAATCTTCTCTTGCTTAAGGTAAAATGCCTTCTAAGCTATGGCTCAATGAGCAGTGACTTCTGCTCTTCTTTACCTGCCTCGGTTTCTGCTCTGGTTTCTGCTTCTGGTCGAGTGAAAGCGTTCTTGAAGCTGCAGACTGTGACATTTCATAACAGGCAAAATGTATTTCTTTGCTCTTTCTTGTCTACCTGGGCATGTTTCCCAACTGCTTAGATGGGGTTCATGATAAGTAGCAGATGAAGACCTGAACAAGCATTCAGAGCTTAGTTAAGGTTCAGGTGGATGAGCACTGGCCTCATAAATTACTGCAAATCTGGGTACAGCTCTAAGTGTTCTGCTTGATAGTAGAGTCAGAGCCTTATCTGCTGTCCACAGAGAACTTCACCTGCCCTTTCTTTGTGGTGTTGGAAGGTGAGCTGTACAGCAGTGTTTGTGTACTGCATTGAGAAAAAATGTTCTGCTTGCAGGGTGGGCTGCCTGGTTTAGCACTTGCATCAAGCATCATGCCCATTAGAACATTTCTTGGGGAATCCTTGAGCCAGCCCTCAGGGGTGTCTTGGCAAAAAGCTGGTAGCCAATCTGCCTGCAGAGAAAGTTTCTCTGTGTGGCATTACTGCCTGGGAGGTGCTTCTGTATTACACTGATGTGATACACCAAGAACCCACGTAAAAGCAAAGAGCTTCTAAAAATTCCTCATTTTTTTGGGTCACCCTAAGTCTAGCCTCACTGATAGAGCTAATGTATCTTCATTTTGCATCTCTGTTGTTATTGATGCAAAGAGCAGTACACATCTTTACTCTTCTGAATATAGCTGGCCAGTGGTAATAATGCAGTAGCACCTCCTAGAGAAATTAACCTTCTCCAATGCTGACACCTGGGAGCCCTCCTAGCAACTTTCGTAAGGAGTTCTCTTCAGACAGGGTATCATTGGTACCTGTGCACTTGTCATGCCAAACACCTTGGTGAAACATTTGACACGTAATGAAGATATTCCTTGAAATATTTTCAGACTCAGCTGTATAAGAAATAATGTCTGGCTTGCCTGCTGTGGAGTGGTTTCTGCCGGCTTAGCTGTGTTTAGCAGCTTTGGATTGATGCTCTTCTGTGGAGCGCCGTTTGTGGTCACTGTAGCAAACGCACCGTTCCTGATTCTGGGTAAGTAGAAAAGTGAGTCTGAATCAAAGACAAGCAAAGTTAAAACAACCTAATGGTGTCAGTCTTTTATGATGTGAGCATCAGATCATACAACATTCTGTGCTGCAGTGAGGGGAGCAGATACCTGGAGGTGCAGCCTCCTTAGAGCTCCTACAGGCAGGTGAGCCCCTCAGCTCAGCTCAGCTGTGTTCTGGAGCAAGGGCAGCTTTTCCCAGAAAACAATGCCTGCTCTAGTTCCACTGCTCTGGTGTGAAAACTATAAATGAGAGAGTGGTAAGATTAATACTTCTGGCACTGTTCTAGTGTCCCTGTAGCCATGATGATTAATCCTCTGCAGTATAATGACTGTGTACTAACCAGTCTCATTCAGCTACACAATTGAAGTGATGCACCATTTGTGCAAGCAGCTCCCCACAAAAACCCAAGGAAGTTGATATCATTACATCACTCTTGCACAGACTGCTTGACAGGCAGTGCTGAACTTTCCAAATGCCCTTTGATAATGTTGCTGCAAGTAAATTACTTCTTTTAAAATCCTTATCTGCTCTCCTATGGGATAAATTCATGTGAAGTTTGCTTGGGCTTGGTCTCATGCTGAGGAAAGCTCGTGGAATTTCCAGGTTGATAGAGGCTGTGCATCATCTTAGCTGTCTAATGCAAATGCTCCTTAGGGCACGCATCATTTCTTTGTTTCCTGCATAATTCCAATGCATTTTGTATTTGTTTTTGTTTGCTCATCAATTGCAGCGGCTCTGAAGAGGGTCAGAAAAACCCTTTTGTATACCTGGGAAAGGGCTGAAGCCCTTCAGGTCTTCAGAAATAACATGCAGACTTTTGTCCTCCTTGCATTAAAGCAAACAACTTCTCAGTACATCAGATGATTTGCTTTGTACTTGCCTGCTTTCTGGAAGCAGCATGGCTCACTGCCATCCACTAGTACCTTTTCAAATTTCAGCTCACTTACTCTGGTATCTTAGCAAAACCCCCAAGCCCAGTATCCAGTCTTTCTGGCAGAGTTTAGGAGGATTCTGGTGGGTAATATTTGTGAGTGGATCAGTATAAATGTGAAGATAAATTAATAATGAATTGTGAATAAGTGCTGAAAGAGAAACTGGAGAGAAGTGGAGGGCAAAGAGCATAAAAAAGTGAGCCACTGGAAAATGGGGATCGCAACTGTTCTCCCTTTGTGCTGATGGCAGAGCAAGAAATTATTGGTCTAAGTTGCTGCAGTGATGAAGGAGATTCCAGGGATAATGGAGGACACTTCCAGTGGTAAGGATAGCTGAGCTTCAGAATACATAATGCTTTGGAATGTGTGTTGTCTGCATCAGTGGACATGTGGACAGCAGATACAAGAACTTTTCAGAGATGGAGTAGGTGTGCTCAGACCTTCAGCAGAGTAGGGTAAGGGATCAACAACCCATCAGGTCACCAGGAGTTTCTGAAAGGTACTACGTTTAGCTACACACACAGGATCTGTTTTCCTGATTCTCTTGTAACTTGTATCACCACTAAAGCAATATTAATAGCCCAACTTTCTTTTTCAAAATTTTATGTGGACTTAGATGTGATTAATGTTGTAGTTTTGTTGGGTGTTAGTGGAAGCTGCCATTTGCAATGCAGAGTTAACCTTTTCTCCTCTTGCAGGGGTTGGCGTTGATGACATGTTCATCATGATCGCTTCCTGGGAACAAAGTTCAAGGAAAAAAGAGAAATCCAGTGTTAAATCTCTGCTGGCTGAGACTTACTCAGAGGCAGCACTTTCTGTGACCATCACCACTCTCACGGATGTTTTGGCCTTCTTCATTGGCACCTGGACTGCTTTTCCCTCCGTGAGAGCTTTCTGCCTCTATACAGGCACTGCTTTTGTCTTCTGCTATGTATATACCCTGACCTTCTTTGGGGCAGTTCTTGTATTAAATCATAAAAGGGAGCAAGGAAACCGACACTGGCTGACTTGTATGCGTGTGGGAGTAGATAAAGATCAGGCTGAGAACTCCTGCTTGTACAACGCTTGCTGTGTCGGCAGCTGTTCCAGGCAGTCCTCTGAGCCAGAAGGGGAACATCCAATGAGCATATTCTTTAAAGAGTATTACGGGCCTTTTTTTACAAATAAATGGGTCAAGCTACTCGTGGTGTTGCTGTACGGAGCGTATTTGGGTGGCAGTGTTTATGGGTGTACTCAGATCAGGGAAGGCATCGATCTTCGAAATCTGGCTAATGATGACTCTTACGTTATTCCATACTATGATGATGATGAGAAATACTTCTCGACGTATGGACCCAGGGTCATGGTTGTCATTCCTGAGAGGGTAGATTACTGGAATGAGGCGGTTCGTCGTGGCATTGAGAGCTGTGCACAGAATTTGGAGAACATTTCCTACGTTGATAAGAACCTCTCAGAGTCCTGGCTGAGAGTATACACAGTACTCGCTGAAAGCAGTTCGATAAATATAAACGATAAGACTCAGTTCTTTAATAACTTACCTGTACTGTTCAGCATTCGTTCCAGTTTTGCGTGGGACTTAAACAAGACTCAGGATGAAATAGAAGCTTCACGTTTCTTCCTCCAGACAGTGAACGTGACCTCAGCCGTTGATGAGAAGAATCTTCTCAATCAGTTAAGAGAGACAGCCAGGCAGTGCAGTATTCCACTGAAGGTGTATCACCCGGCATTCATCTACTACGACCAGTACCTGGTAATAGTGCAGAACACCGTTCAGAACGTTGCCGTTGCTGCCGGGGCAATGCTCGTTGTCTCCCTTCTGCTCATTCCCAACCCGTTGTGCTGCCTGTGGGTGACTTTTGCAATAGCTTCTGTTATAGTTGGTGTGACGGGTTTCATGTCGTTCTGGAACGTCAATCTCGATTCCATATCCATGATCAACCTGGTCATTTGTATAGGGTTTTCGGTAGATTTTTCTGCTCATATTTCCTATGCCTTTGTTACGAGTGGAGAGTCATCAACCAATAAAAGGGCAATCGAAGCGCTGTCCCTGCTCGGTTACCCGGTATTACAAGGTGCAGTTTCTACTATATTAGGAGTTGTTGTCCTGGCTGCAGCAAAAACCTACATCTTTAGGACCTTTTTCAAGATCATGTTTCTTGTCATTTTGTTTGGCGCTCTTCATGGTCTTGTTTTCATTCCAGTGTTTTTAACATTTTTTGGAAAATTTGGCACATCACCCCACAATACCAAATCTGAAAATCCAGAGCTTAGCTTAAGAAATTATAAAGATTGCTCATGACTACATTAAATATGTTCTATTTTATATATATTATATATTGATTGAAATGCAGTGACTTTCAGGGAATGTAAGAAATGAAAAAAATGAAGGACGGAAAAATAAATACATCAGGGAAGGAAGGCTTCAAAAAAGCCATGCAAGAAAAACAACAGAAGAAATGAAAACTTAGAAAGTGCATTTGCATTTCTCATTTTTGTGTGTGCTTGATTCAACATCTTAATGTTGTTAAATATTTTTTGTGTTTACTGAATGTATTAAAATGACTCCTAAGCCTGCAGGAGACAAAGTCTGCTTAGGCTCCTAATGCAGCACAAGAAACCGTTGGTGAAGACAAATGGACTCGCATTTTCTGTTCAAAGCCTTATTGTCTTGGTGATCTGTTTTCTAGCTAAGATTAAACATTTGGTACCTTTAAGAAGATTGTGTGTATCTTCTGTTGGCTGCAGTTTGCAAAGGGATATGCTGTAGGTTATTGAAGTTGTGTGGACCTCCTGAGTAACCACCATGGAAGATGCTGTGCCATGGCACGACAGGACAAGGATTCACTAGGGAGAATCATGTCCTGATTGAGAGCAAAATGGAAAAACAACTCAAGTTTGAGCAGGTCAGTCCTAAAACTGTAAACCCATAAATTCCACCGTGTTCACCAGTGACAGCCCATCCTTTGACATGTTGATAGAGCAGAGGAGCTCCCACTGAATAAGAGCTAAGAATATATGAGGTCGTCTTCTGACGTGTAGGGACAAAACAGTGGGTGAGAAGTCAATTCTTAATTTGTTGCCAAAATAAGGAGCAACCCATTGGAAATCAAATGATGGTAACTGATGTTTGTAATTTTGGAAAAATTGCTCTCTACAACTGCCTGAAAGGAGGTTGTAGGGAGGTGGGAGTCAGTCTCTTCTCCCAAGGAACAAGTGACATGACAAGAGGAAATGACCTCAAGCTGTGCCAGTGAAAGTTAGGTTGGATATTAGGAAAAATTTCTTCACTGAAAGGTGGTCAAGCATTGGAATAGGCTGCCCAAGGAAGTGGTAGAATCACCATCCCTGGAGATGTTAAAAAAAAAAACATGTGGATGTGGCACTTAGGAATGTGGGTTAGTGGTGAATATGGGGATGCCGGGTTAATGGTTGGACTTGATGCTCTTGGAGGCTTTTTCCAACCGTAATAATTCTATGGTCTGAAGAGTAATGATTACACTTATCATTAAGACATGTCATAGATCACTTTCTAAAAGCAAAAATAAATTAAGCACAAAGCAGTTTTTGGAGGAGTACTTAACATGCATGAAACCAGAAGTGCATTTCAGCTGATGCATCTTTCCAGGTCTACCTTTATCCCTAGGTGCTAGAGCTTTTTGGAGATTGATTTGGCTTTTTTGCTTTTTGGAAATTGAAACAAATAAAACCACCAATCGCCCTACCACATCTCCCCTCTACCTATGACAGCCTGAGAATTTTTATACTAAATTCTTTATAAAAGGTATCCTGAACTTTCCTGCAAATTATGTTAAGTTTCCTTCTAATTTCAGTTTTTCTGTGATCTTTCTATCTGGAAAGATAAACCAAATTTGGGGGTGTTGTTTCATCACTAAGGCAGTTGAATATTCTGCAGAAGTAGCTCTGTAATAATGAATAAATGTTAAAAAGAGTTGCAATGCTGTGGAGCAAAAGAGGAAGTTTTGTTCCTAGAAGGAGAAACAATTCTTGAAATAGTAGTCAAAGATTGAACACTTGTATTAATCTTAGAAGTTAGTTGCCGAGTTCAAAGTCAAAACCCAGTGCAACTACAGCCCATATGGTACATCACTAAATTTCAGAATTACAGCCAGCAGCATTAAATTTTCAGGACAGGGCACTAACCACAAAGCTAGATCTGGGAAAAAACAAACCAAAACCAAATCTTAACCGCATGCACCAGAGTCCCCTCTTCTCCCATGAAATGTTTCATTGTCCATATTAGTGCTTTTATTATGGTATGCAGTACAGCCATTTCTGCACTGATGATGCTGTGGAAGGAGCAGAGGATGCACTCACATTGGCCAACACCAGAGGAAGGCCTCTCAATAAACACTGGAACAGGAGTCGAGCTCTTGGAAAAAGAGAATAGAAATCTACCTCTGAGAGAAGTAGAGAGAGTGACCTATTTAAAGTTAGTACTCTCACCTCTCATCCTATTGTTTGGCCGTGTTTTAGAATATACTTTACAAATAGCTCTCCTTGCTTCTAGCAGAGGTTTCCAAGCAGATCAAGATCAAGCTACCAGTGCCTTGATTGCTTTAATTTCAGTTTAAGGGATCAAGATTTAGAAAACTGTTCTGACATTTCAGCTGACTCAGGTCATCACTGAGTAGGAAGCAGCCAGAAAGAGCAGGCCACATCTTTCTCTGAAAATTTGCGTTTTCTTTGTATTAAGCTTGATGGAAAAATTCTGGCATGCCAGCCTCAGAAATGGAGAAAATCCAGAATCATGTCCAAGTGTGAATTTCTTATTTTATATGCCACTGTGCTTGTGACCAGTTTAAGGGTATTTAAAAAGCCAACAGTCCATCTGAGCACCTAGCTGTGCCCCGTTTTCAACAGCAGGAGGCTGTGTACTTAAAGGGAACTGAGGTTATTCTCACCCTCTGACTGACATCTGGAAGCTGCCTTTGTGGGTTGACTTGGACACTAGGAACACACCAAAGCTGCTCTATCACTCCCCTCCTCAGCTAGGCAGGGGAGAGAAGATACCAAAAAGACTCATGGGTTGAGATAAGGGCAGGAAGAGATCACCAGTTACTGTCATGGACAAAACAGACTTGACTTGGGGAAATTAGTTTATTGCCAATCAAATCAGAAATAGAACCAAATATTAAAAACACCTTCCCTTCCCCCTCCCCCCCCTTTTTTCCTGGTTTAAACTTCACTGCCACTTTTCTTTACCTTCCCCCTACCGCAGAAAGGGGAGGGGGTGGGACAGGAAATGGGTGCAGTCAGTTCATCACACATCTCTGCCACTCTTCCTTCCTCAGGGGGAGGAGGACTCACTCCTCTTCTGCTCCAGTATGGGGTCCCTCCCATGGGAGACAGTCCTCTACAAAATTCTCCAATGTGGATCCTTCCTACAGGCAGCAGGTCCTCACAAACTGCTCCAGCATGGGTCCCTTCCACAGGGTGCAGTCCTTCAGGAACAGCCTGCTCTAGCACGGGTCACAAGTCCTGCAAGCGAACCTGCTCCAGTGGGCTACTCTCCAGTGGTCCACAGGTCCTGCCAGGAGCCTGCTCCAGTGCACAGCCTCCTTTGGGCATCCACCTGCTCTGGTGTGGGGCCCTCCACAGGCTCCAGGTGGAGCTCCATGGGCTGCAAGGGGAGAGCTGCCTCACCGTGGTGTTCACTACCAGCTGCAGGGGAATCTCTGCTCCAGTGCCTGGAGCTTCTCCTCCCCCTCCTTCTTCACAGACCTTGGTGGCTGCAGAGTTGTTTTTCTCTCATGTTCTCACTTTTCTCTCCTCTGGCTGCAATTGCTCTTGCACAGTAACTTCTTCCCCTTCTTAAGTGTGTTATCCCAAAGGCATTACCACTGTGGCTGATGGGCTCAGCCTTGGCCAGTCGTGGGTCCCTCTTGGAGCCTCTAGCTGTGCTCTATCAAACATAGGGAAGTTTCTGGCATCTTCTCACAGATGCCCTCCATGTAGCATCCTCACTACAAAAACCCTGCCACACAAACGCAATCCAGTGGTCTCCTACCTCTGCCCAATGATTATGTGAGGAGAAATTCCAGCTCCTAGATGCACCCAAAGAACACCAGAGGTCAAACCCAATGCCTAAACAGGTAAGTTTCTTTGAAACTCCACAGATGTCACATGCACACAACCAACCAAGAACGACAATAAACTCTTTAGTAATATCTGTGCTGTTAAGTTGGCCAGAAAGCAAAAGATCCCTTTCACACTTTATGGCTAATCTTGTAAAAATCTTTCATGATCCAGTGAAATACCACTTCTCTACTTCTATGCATATAGCAAGAAGCTTTTGAATGAGAAGAAGAAAAGTTGGACTTAAAGGACTTAACTCTCAAACAAGATCACTGAATATAGATTTTAGTGACTTCAAAAAAAAGTTTTTTTGCTTTTATTTCTAAGTGCAGATTCACGTTATTTTGCAGGAAAAGTTCCCTTTCAAGTCCCACTACAGAAGCAGTAAAAAGGTCTGAATTTCTAGGGAGAACATTCCCTAGAAATCTCATTAGAGAGAGTGCAATTTTGCCATAATTCTCAAAATTTATTTACAACTTTAAATGTTATATACACCTCAATTTACATAGTAGGGAACTTGGTATTACATTTTATAGCAATTTACAATGAATAAAAAGAAAACCAATATGCATAATTAAAATTAACCTTTATTACTCCAAAAACAGATGCCAAATATGCAGTATATTTCTGTTTCTGTTGGCATATTTCTAAAATACATGTACAACTCTAACTAGTCAGCCTAGACATTTTGTATACTGTTTTATAACATTTGGAAGTTCTCCCACACGGAGTGGGATGTCACTATAGTAAGCTGACAAAAACAGGCAAAAAGAAAGTTACTCTGGTTTTGAAAGGAAAAAAAATGCATGTGCTCCTACTAAAAAACTAAGTTATAATCAAGCATTACTCAGAAAATTCTAAAATACTGTTACTTATAGTTTTAGGTGTAGCTACCAGTTTCCACTCACACTTATTGGCACCAGCCCAACTATTTTAATGTCCAAGTACGGTAACCTTCAACATTAATATGCTAAAACAGGCCCTCTCTGCAACACAAGCTTATAGTCCCACAAGGCTACAACTGATTGTGCAGAAAGATTATTATCAAGATGTGTTATTCATAAAAGCCAGTTCCATGAGATCAAAAGATTACTGGTATTTAATTGCTAGCAATCACTTCCACTTGATTGGAAACTGCTTTTGTTTTTGAAACTTTTTTCTTATTTTCTTAGAATTTCCAGAGGTTTCTGCACGGATTGAAAGAAAAGGTTTTATTTCTTTACTTCTACTGTACAACAGAACTGGGAATGTTATTTGAAACAACACATGCTTCAAACATTTTCTGAACTACTCTTTAGTAAGCAACATTGCCCTCTTTGAAGAAATTATCTGTTGGATTATCAAACACCCATACATAGTATTAGTAGAAACTAATTCTGTAGAATCTTCAGCAGTGTAAAAGCACTGTCATCAAACCACTGTCATCCATTTACTACAGTTATAAAAATTTTAAGAATCTTGTCAGCAGCACATCAGAGATCACAGGTATTTCTCTTATCCCTGCCATGGTTCTGCCCCAAACATCGTCCAAAGAGGCTTAGACACATTTAGCCTGTTGGTTTTGCATTAAAATTTCTCTCCCAGCCATACACGTGTGTAATTTTAATCCCAAGAGTACTGGAAACATGACCACTGATGTTTTTGCCTAACATGGAGCTCCCACAATGTAGCTACTTCATTCGTAGAGATGTCTTGTTACATTTCTAAATAAGAAGTCTTTAATAGTGGTCTCTAGCCTCAAATAGAGTATGAGCATTAGTTACACTACACACTACTGTTTTACATCTCTGTCACTCTCCATAACACATTCCATAGCACACACTGTGAGGTATCACTTCAAATGCACACATAGCAGCATGGCCCAGGATGCTGTGCCAAGACACACCAGTGTATCTGCACACTTTTCTTCTCAGCTTCAACACATTTGATTGAACCAAAATGCTGAATTCAACCCTGAGATTTAGCCGCCTGAATAACTTCTTGTGCGAAGAGTATAGGGAACAGAGGATGAGAAACTAGCTTTATTTTGTGTCTTTTTCTGATGAGACACAACAAATAGATGAGTTAACAGAAGCTCACAAGAGACAGACTAATATTAAGTGACACTAATGCCATACACACATCAGGAAGAGAAAAAAAGGCTATGCTGCGTAAGACTACTGCATTGCTAGATGTACATTCTTCAAATTATCAGTTACATATCCCAGAAGTTATCATCTTACTTCTAGTTTTTTCCCCTCTAGAACAATTTGGATTTCTTTGGCATCCAAAGTCTCATATTTCAATAAAGCTTCTGCTAAATTCTTGTGTTCTTTTGCATGAGTCTTCAGGATGTTCTTTGCTCGCTCATATGAGTCCTAATATTAAAAACAGGTAGAAGGAGATTTTAAGATTTTAGAACAAAAACAACAGCAAGATGGCACTTTAAAAACTGCTTCCAGGAAATACAGCTTGAAACAAACATTTAAAGTTGTGCCTTATATTTCATAGCTAGCACAGCTCCTGACTCATGAAGATTTAAAACTCAGCTGGCATAATTTTAATGAAAAACAACCAAACACTTTATGTCACCTTTATTTTGCATAAGTAGGACTAAAAATAAAATCCTGAGACAAACCTTAGTATTTTTATATATGACTTAGACAAGACTTACTAAATTTGAAAATTTCCTGATTTTTATAACAAGTATATTTAGTTTTGCATTATGAGTAGAGCTACAGCATTCACAGATTATTCCTTAAAGGCTAATAAAACTCCATTATTATGCATTTTTAAAAAGCTGAAAGCTACCAGCTACTGAAAGTTACCAGTTGCTGCAGTAGATGCACACTGCCAGCATTACCAGCTTCAACCTGTTAGTCCTGCATCGGTAGTTCTCACATGACCAAGTCAGTTCAAAAACAACTACAGCAGAAGTTTGATCATTTAAATGTTACGATATAAGTAATTTTCCTGCCTGTACCAAACTATTTCAGACTACCACAGCCAGTGATTGCGAAGTTCAGTGATTATCAAATGTTACAGATTTCCCTAAGCATCTGACACTGATCCCTGTGAGGAAGAGGATACTGAAGGCAACTCTTTGATGTGGTATGGCCATTCCTGTGATTCTATACAAAATTATAGTTATGAAAGATGAAAGTAACATAAAACATTCACATCTATTCTAAAACAATTTATAGCCATACTTTTTTCCCTATTAATTGAATAGGCAAAATACAAATCCTGACCAAATGTAAGAGGAAGTGTTAAAGAGTGTACTAAAGGACCCAACACCACCAACTCGATTCACACTACTTGTGCATGGCAATCACCAAGTTTTGACATGCACAGATTCAAAGTTGCAGCTACATTAAATACTTCAGAATACTTTCATCCACCTGTATCTTTTCACCAGTATACATCATAAAAATGAACAATCAAGCAAACAGATATTCAACACATCTCAAACTAAACGTATCAGAGTGGAGGGGGAGAGACTTACCCGTAGAAGCGTCCTTACTTCCTGTTCAATTGCAGACTGGGTTTCAGGGCTGACTTTCCCTGTATCAGTGTAGGTCATAACACCAAGCTAAACAACAACAAACACATCTTTATCTTGCCACTGTTGCAAGATCCTGATTAAGCATTTTCTTCCAGAAAAAACAAACCAAAATCCCTAGACTACTAACACTTGATGGGTAATAAACATGACTAAAGGAGCTTCTAAAGAAAATTCAGTGTTGTTACCGTCCTCACCCTCCCAAACCCAAGATTACCCTCAATTCCAAAATGCTTGGCTTTATAACTATTTCCTGAAGATATTAGTAACTTTCAAGGCCATTTTGAGGTGAAAATCCTCTAAGGTAATTTTTAAACTGTCAAGTACATCAGTTTTCTAGTTGAGCTTTCTATAGCAGGTCAAAAGGTTTACTCTTTTTGTCAAAACTACTTACACTAGTCTCAGTGATCACTGACACCCACATAAGCTTTAATTATAGAACAGAACTTGTCTTTGTTCCATATAAATATTAAAGGATTGACAACACTACCTTCTCACTCATTCCGAATCTAGTCACCATCAGTTTTGCAATTTTAGTAGCGTTGTCAAAATCACTGGAAGCACCTAGAGAGCAAACAGATCTAAGTCACATTACTGAAACCAACTTAAACATGCCAATTCACACCCTTGATCCAAAACCTTTTTAAATACCAATCAGCTGACCTGTCGTGATGTGATCAGTTCCAAATATGAGCTCTTCTGCTACTCTTCCTCCCATACAGACATCCATCTGTGCAAGCAACTGGGATCTAGTCTCACTCCATCTGTCATTTTCTGGGAGCAAAGACACCTGTAAGATACAGAACTGTGGTCAGGTAACAAAAAAACCTGAAGAAATACTGAAATAACCTCAAAAATATTCTTGTTTATATCCAAAGCAGATATAAAGGCTTTTACGCAACACTTTAAATGCTCTGGGCCTCCTCCATGTCTGTGCACTCATCAGGTTTGCTTGGAGGTTTTTAGTTTAACCACTGAAATAACTTCCAACAGACCATGAGCACCACATCAAATTGAGCAACTTACACCTATCACCAAAAAAACCCAGAACAATCCGTTCTCCTTATTCCCTACACTGAGCACAAATCAGCTTGCCCAGAGGATTCAGGCCAATGGTTTTCATTAACTGAACACATCAACTTGGAAAAAGTTCAACAGAAATAGATACAATAGAAATATTTTTCTGTACAAATGCTTGGCAGCTAAGGGCAAAATAGAAAAACTTAGGGTTCTATGCTAGAAACAAGACAGGTAACCAGTTAAGTTTAGAAAAGCCACACTGGACAAAGAGCAACTTGATAAAGGATGTTTGTGTTAGAAGTAAAGTTCAGCTGTGCTTCTACTTACCAGTCTTTTAGACATTCTTCAAAGTTTTGCTGTTGGGTGCTATTTTAACTATAGCAGAATCAAACTTCTATTTCTTTCCTTGTACGTTTGAGTTGTTATACTAGTGTATGCCAATTTACTTTTAAATGAAGGAAGAAAGCTTTCTATCACACAGAAAAGATGACCAGTGGGTTTTCCAAGAAATTGCTCATAACTGAGTATTTCAACAGATTACAATATACAATAACATAAACACAACAAACAGCATTGTTGGCAAATTCCTCAACGCCACCAAACCAACAGAAAAATAAAACTAAAGAAATACTAATAAATAAAATAAATACTAATAGAACTAGATAGATTAAACACTCACGTGTCCCAGTGTTGTTCCTCGTGTCATGATTGTGGCCTTGTTGATTGGCATTGCATCCTTAGTATAATATGCAATGATGGCATGTCCAGACTCATGGTAAGCAGTGATGGTTTTGTTTTTCTCATCAATTTCTACACTTCTACGTTCAGGTCCTTAAACAGAGGAAAATTAAATTAACTTTTTTGTACAGCTGAACCACCACAATCCACCCATTGCATATACTCAAACAGAACACAAAGCAGCTGAGGAACAGCATGCAAACAAAGGGAACTGACACTCATTAACTGCAAAATATTTACGAGTCAGATTTTAATGTCTAAAAATGGACCTGAACATACTCTACAAACAAGCTGCTTTTAAAGGAATAGATTTAAGATGCAATCTAAGTAACTGAAAAAATTCCATGTCTTTTCTCAAGCAGGAACAGATCAGATTGTTAGTGTTTATGTCTCAGATGTTTAAGCTTTGTGCTATCACAGGACAAGCTAGTTAAACAGAAGTTCCAGGTTTCTGGTCATTTATTTGCTCCTTTCCTTTATGAGTAAGTAGGGGAAGGATAAGAAATCAAGCCTGTGTCTCCCTCTGAGTTGAAGTACAAGATGCATTTTTGATTTTAAAAAGAGTATCAAGTTTTAAAGAGTTTTACGTATTGCTCGCTGGTCCCAAAAACTTCTATTCAGAAGTAACTAATAAGAGACTTATTTGTTAAAAAACCACAAAAACCAAAACCAACAACAACAAAACAAAAGCAAAAGAAAACAAACAACAACAACAAAAAAACAACAAAACATAAAACAAAAGAAAAAAACACAAAAGAAAAAAACACAAAAGAAAAAAACACAAAAGAAAAAAACACAAAAGAAAAAAACACAAAAGAAAACAAACAAACAAAAAAAAAACAACAAAAGAAAAAACAAAAGAAAAACAAAAGAAAAAAACACACACAAAGAGAAAAAAACACAACAAAAAAACACAAAAAAAAAACACAAAAGAAAAAAACAAAGAAAAAAACACAAAGAAAAAAACACAAAGGAAAAAACACAAAGAAAAAACACAAAGAAGAAAAAAACCAAAAGAAAACACACAAAGAAAAAACAACAAGAAAAAACACAAAAGAAAAAAAAACACAAAACAAATAAAAAAACAAAAGAAGAAAAAACACAAAAGAAAAAACAAAAAAAAAACACAAAAGAAAAAAACAAAGAAAAAAACACAAAAGAAAAAAAACACACAAACACAAAAGAAAAAAAAAAACACAAAATAAAAAACACACAAAAGAAAAAAACACACAAAAGAAAAAAAACACACAAAAAAAAAAAAAACACACAAAAGAAAAAAACACACAAAAGAAAAAAACACACAAAAGAAAAAAACACACAAAAGAAAAAAACACACAAAAGAAAAAAACACACAAAAGAAAAAAACACACAAAAGAAAAACACAAAATAAAAACCAAAAAAAAACAACAAAAGAAAAAAGCAAAATAAAAAAGAAAAAAACACAAAAGAAAAAAACACAAAAGAAAAAAACACAAAAGAAAACAAACAAACAAAAAAAAAACAACAAAAGAAAAAACAAAAGAAAAACAAAAGAAAAAAACAAAACAAAAAACCCAAAACAAAACAAAAACACCAAAGCAAACCCCGAAAAACAAAACAACCTAATGCAAAAAGAAAGAAAACAATCAAAAAAAACCCCGCAAAAAAAAATCAATCCAACAATCCAAAAAACAACAGCAAAAAATTTCTCTCTTTCCCTATAAAAGTCTTAATCACATAAGAAAACCTCTGTGTACTGTAATATACATGTATGTCTTTTGTATAAATCCTACCCATTAGAATTTTGTCCTTGGAGAATTCTAGTTCCTTCATGGTTACCATATCTTTTCCATCAACAGCTGCCTTCAGGGCAGCTTGATTCACAAGATTTTCAAGCTCTGCTCCTGAAAATCCTACTGTGCCTCGTGCAATTATTTCTGGATCAACAGCTGTGGGGGAAAAAAAAAGCCCCAAACAAATTTGTCATTAAGAGTCCATATTGCTCCCGCAACTGTAAGCAAGAATCATGTTCTATTAAAACATGCATTAAACAAAGAATTTTCAGTATTAGAAGAAATGAAGCCTAATTGTCAAGACACTCTGAACTGTCAGGGATTAGAAAGAAACACTGCCTCAGAAAATCGTTACAACACTACATATTAGGCAATTTTTGTGTTCTTTATTAAAGACACATGGTAAAGCCATAATTGCCAATGTAATAAAGGGCAAACACATGAGGGGGCCGATACAGTATAAAAACTGTTACATAAAAAGATACTATAGTATTTACTTACATGGATCATACTTGATTTTATTAAGGTACCACTTCAGAATTTCTGTACGACCTCTCACATCAGGCTTGGGAACAGTAACTTGCATATCAAAGCGACCAGGACGTATTAGAGCACTAAAGGAAATGGCAATTTAGTACACTGACTGAAAAATGCTGCAGTAAACTTACTAACATATCAAGGAACAAAAATTCATTGCTATTTCTAAAAACACCTACAAAGATTATGTCTCATGCACAGATGCAAAGAATATGTTTTTCTTATCTGCTTATAAAAAGACCGATGAAAGATGTTTATTGACAACATGTTTTAAAGGGCTTTTTGCATTTGAAAATTTTGCACTGTGAACAAGGAATTCAGCCAGTCAAATTTTAAATGCTAAGAAGCACATTACTTATTTCTTCAGTAACTCTGCAACATATATTAAATACCAAAAACTGTCATACACATCCTTTTTAAGAGGGAAAAACCCGAGCCGTAACACTGTAATACCTGAAGATTATCACAAGCAACTTTGTTGTTGTTGCAGGTGTTTTTTGTTTGCTTTTTAATATATGCTCTGTAAAAATGATCAATGCATTATACTCACTTATCTAATGCTTCAGGGAAGTTTGTTGCACCAATAATAACAACACCTTCATTCGGTTTAAATCTGTGTGGATAAAAGGTGAGAACTTTTTTTTGGACACAGAAATTACAATTTTGTCCATAAATACTTCTGTCACTTAGTACAGTGACTTCACTGTCAAGTCAAAAACGACATTGAACCCAACAACTGTTTAAAAACATACTCTGATCTGACTTGAACTTCATCCTTTAGATATATAATCAGGCTAAAAAAAATTGCAGCTACTGTGTGACTACAACTCAGAAGCTTCTATAATTCTTTACAACAAGGCCATTAATGCAACTGCTGGCAGTACTAGAAAGTAGTCATAAAAGCATATTAAATTTATATCCTTAAAATCGTTACAAAAACTTACGTAAAACTTCAAAGCTGTCAAGGAGAAAAAGTTCATCCAAACGTCCAGAATACCAGTTAGTCAAACACCTTCTGTGCCCTCAGAATCCATATACTTACCCATCCATTTCAGCGAGAAGTTGATTAATGGTCTGTCTTGAATAGGGGTGCATTGGAGATTCAATTCTCTTCCCACCAACAGAGTCCAATTCATCAATAAATATAACGCAAGGTGCATTTGCTTTTGCTTCCCCTGACAAAAGGAAAATAGCAGAAGGGCGTTGAACCACACAAAGGAGCAAACAGTGTATCATGTAATTTAAGATTCTATTTTTCTATTACTCTTGGGTTATAAAGTGTTCTATTAGAAATCATCAGAATTGTCTCGATTTTAGCTTAAAACAAAGGAAATGTATTTCTGAAATGGAGAGACACAAAGAGAAGCAAGGTTTTTAATCTCTTCATCAGTTATTCTTATCACGCTACAAGAAATCACCAGTAAAATAGATTAGGAAATTGTTGTATTTTGTATGAACTCCCTACAACAGTTTCTTTCATAGGCTTGGGTAGAGAACATTTGCCTATTAAATAAAATCAATATGATATGTGATGATTCTCAACACTAACTTATTTTAATAGAACCTGCTTGTTATTTAACTGTGAAGGGCTCACACTCAAGTTTACAGGTATTAAAAACACAAAATAAAATTGCAGCCATAAAGTTGGAAACCACTGGTTAGTACATGCATGCCAAGATGCAACTTATTCACCCAGTCAGACATATCTGTAATGCTATCAACGTACAAGTCAGTCATTTAAACTTCTAAAGTTAACAGAAGGAAATGCATTTTTAAGGTACTACACTTATTACATTTTGCATCCCTTCCACATGAAGCAAGTCATGTTTCTTCTACAAATGCAAACTACTTTGTACATTGCACATATTTGACACTACCAATTATCCATTTAAGTGAGAAGCTGGATATCCCCCTCCCCAATAATATTTGCATACTTAAAACAGAAAGCCTCTTTTGTGAAAGTTATAAATCTAATCATTAATTTTGAAAGTTTCATTATAATGCCCTTTATTTTGAGCCTGTTGATGGGTGTGAGAAAGGAAATGTCAGCTTATTGCTATGCTGTGATACCATAAAGATCTAATTCAGATTAACAAAAAATAAAAATATGAGGGAAGTAATTAAGAAGGTTAACACTATTTTTAACCTTAAATTTACAATTCAAAATTTACAACAATTTATGTGTGACTAAGTTTATAATTTCAAATATTTCATTTAGTTTATAGGACATTTCATTTCTAATTAAATTACTTTTTCTTTCTTGGACTGTTACACATCAGTTATAATCTTTGCTATAATTTCATCTGATGACTAGGAAGATTCTCCAGTTAAACAATGCTCACAGAATTCTAACATTTACCTACAGAAGTAAAGCTTTATTTATTAGCCTCGTGCACTTTTACTTTCCAGTAACCAGAACTGGAACTAATCAAACCATATAAACACCACTGAATACTTAATCTCCCACATGAAAAGATTTCAAACCCGCAAATATTTAACTTACTGAACAGGCTTCGGATGCGACTCGCTCCTACACCAACAAACATCTCATCAAACTCTGATCCAGACGCATAATAAAATGGAACATCAGCTTCACCAGCTACAGCTCGTGCAAGAAGTGTTTTACCAGTTCCAGGTGGTCCAACTAACAGAATACCTAAAAGACACACAAAAAACCCAAACAACAAACCCACCAAATCCAGACAGTCTTATTATATGGGTAGTTTCTTTCGTAGATTAGAAGAAATAATTTACACTTGGCTTCAAAAAGCTATTAACATCCCATTTCAGATACTGCTCATTACGTGCAGCCTGAAGGAGCTTCCTGTAACAAATCTAGATACAATCTGATGCACATTTAAACAACACAAAGACAAACAGAAACCTAAAGTATTCTACAAAATTACTACTGAGTTTAGCAGCTGAATCCCTAAGTGTTTTCTTCAAACTGACATTTTCCTGGCTGCTTCAGTGGAACTTTTTTTTTTAATTAAATTATTCCAAGTAATTGTCTTTAAACAGGATAGAGCACTAACAAGAAACAGACTTATCAGGTTTATGTATTTCAGATTCACTTAGGACTTCCACTATGATCAATATTAATCATCCTTTTAAATGAAAACATTTGTTTCTGAGCTGTCTAAGCAGTTAACGAGCACTAAAGGTGCTGCAAGCCATAAGGAAGAAATAAAGGCCTTTTAAGAGTTCAGTTACATAAATCCCCAGGGTACTGTTTATTAGTTTAATAAATAAAGAAGGCACAGTAA
This sequence comes from Pipra filicauda, assembly GCF_003945595.2. Classification (NCBI taxonomy): domain Eukaryota; kingdom Metazoa; phylum Chordata; class Aves; order Passeriformes; family Pipridae; genus Pipra; species Pipra filicauda. The sequence goes on from NW_024104310.1 coordinate 4,752,240, forward strand.
ATTTTGTCTAACTCCAAAATTCTCATTTGCATAATACATGAAAAAACCAGTAAGAAACTTGGCTGTAAATAAGTCACTCAGTATAGAACAAGCTACACAGCCATGGCTAAATAGGTCTTTCACTTCTGCTGAGCAATGGTTCTTACCTTTTGGAAGTTTACCTCCTAATACAGTAAATTTATGTGGGTTTTTCAGAAATTCCACAACTTCTTGCAATTCCTGTTTTGCTTCTTCAACCTACACATTAAAAACATGACACAAATATAACTAAGCATTTATAAAATACTGCATGTTTTCTGTATGAGTTTTGTAGTAGAGATTAAGTCCCTAATTGCGTATTGATCAAAAATACAAACAGAAAACAATAAAAGTGTACCACAACATTTGTGTGGATACCAACTGTCCATGCATTTAATTCAACCTATCCTAGAACTGCTCACAGGAATAAGTAAACATTAAACTTAGTAACAATGAAGGAAAAACCCAACAGTTCAAGACCAGATCTGAACAACAACATAAATACAAAATCAAAGTTCTACATCAAGATATTAGTCTAATTAATTCTATCTGTCCGAGGAGAAGGAAAGGGGAGGTCCTCATTTTGCCACTAACAGTCAAAGAACAACTGAACAGAAAAAATAAAGCTATCCCATAAGCGTGACATGCCCACTTTTTTCTGGGATTCTCCGTATCTCCTGTCCTAACATCAGAAAGAGATGGCACTAAGAGAGAAACAATCAAATGGCCTTATCATCTTCTTGTATCAATCAACTTCTGCATATAATAGATTAACATGGCTATTTATGGCCTGCCTTTTGCTATTCTAGCCTTTAAAAATGTCACTCAACAAGTAGAGTGCACCTTTTATAAGCTACTAAATGCCACAAAAATATAGACTAGAACAAGAGTGGTCTAAGCCTTCCTTCATCTTGGAGTGGCCAACATATACAAAGCTTCAGTTCATACAAAGAAATTTCTTAAACAGAGTAAGACATTCTTCAGACTCACAATGATTAGTTAAACAAGAACTTGCAGACATTTTACTTTTAAGCTTACCCCTTTTACATGTTCGAAGGTGACATTTTTCAACTGGATTGGATCAACTGCTGCATCAAAGATACTTGATGTTCGAAAGCGTACTAAGAGCAAACAGCAGATGACGAACAACAAATTTACACATAAAGTCACTTCATTCCAAGACTGGATTTTGCACTTGAACTCATAACACTAAGACACCGACTTGACACCCGCCCTTTTAAAAGGGCACATGTCCATTTACAAGTGTCCAGCAAGAATAAGATTAATTTTTTTAAAAAATTCCTTAAAATATTGGCAATTCATTCAGTGATGTGCTTTTTAGTCATGTGTAGTACAGAAAACTCTGCATTCAGAGGCATGTACACAGCCAGAGCTTCTCCCCTCAGTGTTTCTGCATATACTCTTTCTTAACACCCAGGTGATACCTTAGCATCAAGCTGAATATCTCCAGTTAAATTAGCTCAGCCTTTGATCGTTCCACTGTTTCCAATGGATTTCTTGAGATGACAATTTGACAATGCAAGTTCCCAGTTGCTATAAACTAGGTTGTGATTGCAAATTCAAAAATCAAACCATTTTGCCTATAGCTGATCCAGGTAACACCATCTAAACTGAAAGACAAATACATAATTGGTAAACAGGCTGACTTCTCAGGTTCCATATAACTGCTTCACCAAAAAAAATAAAGCAATTATACTAACACACAACCTTTTTGTCTTCATAAATGCTTTGTCACATTGTCATCTGAAAGGCTGTAGCCAGAAGCAATAAATAACTCTTTCATTAGTACACTGAAACATTATCCTAAAACAATCATAATGTCAAAATATATTTCATTTACGCTAAACCTGCTGGAAGAAACAACACAAGTGCAACAGCATGGAAAAAAAAGTTAACTAACCAGCATCGGAAAAGGAACCTTTCCCAGGTAAAAATGATGAATATATAGCAAGATAAAAACAAAGAACGAAGAGAAAGAAAGAAAGCAAACGTGATCTTCTTAAGGAATCTGTAAAAGAAAAAAAAAAAAACATATTTAACCTGGGCTGAAATAAACTACTTATTGATTGCAAAGACAAAATACGAGAACTAAAACAACTTACCGAGTGTTTTTTGTAGGAATACCTGGGCTTTCAAAAAGCCTTCTGCAAAACCAGTTTTAAAAGCATCCTGGTGTGCCTCTGGGATGTTTTTTGTTTTCATTAGCGCATCTAAGTTTTCAACATCAATTCGTCGCTTTCTCAGGATAAAGCCCTGAAATATTTTCCAAAGCACTGTTAGTATACACTAAGCTTTGAGGTACAGTTAACTTACCACATAGCTAGCATGGGGGATGAGGAAAAAAATAAATCACAAAAGCAAATAATTCAGGTGCTATAGGGTTAGTTAGATGATACAGAGCAGTCGCTCGAGTGTGGAATCCCCATGGTTCGAGCAGGGGCACCCTCATTTTTGCTGAGCAAATCAGTTTCAGAGTTCTCCCAGATCCCAGTTCCAAACAGAAAACAGCCTAAGCAGATCTGTACACAACCAGATTTGTTCATTGGATTTAGTGGGAGTTATTAGCTTAAGTTTTTTGCTTTATTTCCAATTGCAAAGTATCTTTGTAAGTTTAGTTTTGATGGAGTTTAAACAAATATATTTCACATGCCCTATCAAATTTACAAGCAGCACTGCATGGAGCTAGCTCTGGTTTATCGTCATCCACAGCATATCTAGTCCACAGATGAAATAAGCCACATGTGCCAAAAAGAAGGGAAGAGTTCAAAGATAATTTACACACGCAATAAGATCAAAGGCCTTAATTGGCCTGACTTCTGCACAACCAATCAGAAGCAAAGAGTACCTAGGTTAATTTGGTTTCATTATCTGCTGACTTGAAAACATACATTCTGGTATGTCAAACTAGCTGTACTTCTGTTCAAAGTAATTAATTTGACTCAAAGCTATTTTTAACAAAGGCACAGAAACAGAATACAGAAAGTTTTATTTCTAGAGTTTAAAACCATATTTATACTCTGAAACTATTCAACTAAATATCCAAATAATCTTTGTATTGGTGATATATGAAGCAAATACGTGTATTAATGAGAAAAAAAATAGGTTGCAATTAGCTCAAGTTTTTGAATTAAAAAATTCTTTCATACTAATGAAAGAAAATACCCCTGGAAAATTATGAAGGCTCATTCAAGAGAAAGAGGTGGTCTGAATAAGCCCAAAAGAACTTCATAATGTTACTCATATTTACCTTCAAAAGTGAAGAAAGTGAACTTTTTGTTTCTGTGAATTGTTCAGATGTTGACTGTAGGCGTCTTGCTCTTGATCTCAAAGTCTTAAAGTTCCGTGACTGTATGTACACTTTAAGCAGTAAAAATAAATAAAAGTTAAAAATTACTCATTATTATCACTATTAAAAAAATAGTCTAAGAAATTTCAGAAACTCTTACACGAAAGAATACAGAATACAATCTTCCCAACATATCCACTGTACTGTAAATGGATACTTTGGTAACCACAAACCATATTTGTAATCTGAACTTGCACACTAGCTGCTCACTGTTTCACATAAAATTTTATGTTAAAATGATCAGGAGCTCATGTGAATTATAGATTGGTCAACTCAGGGAATAGGAGACATGCAGCTGAATTAAATTCAGGCAGGCTGATAAACATGAAGCATTCAGAAGCAAATCCAGAAGGATGAGAATAAAGCCTTATCTACGAGCCCAGCTGATAAGGTGCCCTGAGGAGATCTGGAAGGGCTTAAGTGTGCTGTTACCTTAGGAACTGACAAAAGAAACCATTTAATCACAGTGATCTTATAGCATTATACGCCATCTCCTATCACATCAGAAACCTTGTGATGGAGATTTTACCACATAAATCCCAGAAGCCAAGAATATTTATCTTTTTTCACTACCTTTTAAAATAAATGTCAATGCCAGTCAATTATATAGTTTTCACTAACTTTTTTGTTATACTATAACAGCACCAGATAAAAAGAACTTTGAACCCTGCTCAAAAAAGGCCTAAATTCAACATTTGATCAGGCAGCTCTGCAGTACTTTAAAGCAACCACCAAAGCCCTCAGAAAGCTTAACTGGATGAGAACAGGATTGAACATATTTATTGATTCAAAAATAGTCACTTCATCTGTGATCTTTAAGAATATGATGCACAAATACTGACATCTTGAAACAAGATTCTATGGCAACACGATGTTTACTAACTTAATCTTGAAACGTACTTCAAATGCAAAAATAACTTCATGACCGAAAGTGTCGACATCACATAAAATTCCTCCTGGAGCTTACTGTATTTCCTGAGTGATGCCTTTACAACAAATGTAAAAACACATTCCCAGACTAGAAAAATACTATAGAGATTAAAAACAATGTAGTTTATTACTTTATACCTGGCCAACATCGAACACCTGAACAGAAATTTTGGAGGGGATTGGGATGTTGTCTGTACAAACAAGATGAGCGTAAAACACTGAAAACATCCACAAAACCTGTAAAAAGATGCAGCAAAGTGTAAATACATCCTATTTTAAATGGCAACTCAATATTAGTTCTAGCACAGTTTGGCTTTTTTTTCCTTTCTTAAACAATACAGTCCTTCAGGCATCTTTAATTAAACAAATTACCAGAACATCTATCAAAGCTTTGAAGCATTTGCAACTATTTTGTTCAGGCAATTGTCTCTAGGCTATTTTTTTTTTTAATATCTCATATCACAATGCACTTTAATACTTTTTCTCAAATAGCAGCCCTAGGGTATTACTCATAATACTCTTTCTCCCTATTGCTATACACTATAGGCAGTCTCTCAAATGTTAGGTCTATGCTTCTTTTTCTAATACTTTCTTCAGCATATATTAGCATTCTACAATGGCCTTACTTCCTGCATTTTAGACTAATTCCAACAAAAAAATCTTTAACTGTAAGGAACCATTCTTGGTTCATTTCAGACACAAAATACTCTACATGGACTGTCAGCAGTTTACCACACGAATTCTTTTCTAATTAATGTCTTTGTATAACGTTGCTTCAAGAAAAAGGGAACACCGATGTAAACTGGAGATGTTTGTGATCGTGTAACATTAGTAGATTAGCAAAATCTAATGTCTTGGTGAAACAAACTGGTGGAAAAATTCGCAGCTCAGGTTTGTCATTAAGACAAATGAACTTGTACTACCAGCTGAGTTCAGACAAGTTTAACAGCAGACAATTTCAAATCTGAATCTGAATTTTTCTAAAATTCCCAAGTTTCAAAAACACCACTCTAGAGACAATCTATATACAATTAAAAATACATTAAATATGCTTTTTAACTATGAATTATCTACAGCACAAGAGATTAAACTAAAGAATAACTGTATTCACCTTAATAATTTAACTCTCACAATTCTCATAAGCACTTCACTCAAACATACCATGCTTATTTTCAAAGAAGGACTGAGCAGAGACGTACGACGTGTGCCACTGTGAAGAGGTTTTGTTTTCTGCACAGTAGCCAGGAAGTAACCTGTTCACCAACTCTTTGAACTGGTTAGGTTTCAAATCAGACAATCCCAGGTCTCTTAAATTTTTAACTAAAGACTGAAAAATAGAAATAAACGTTCAAAATTCCTTTAAGACTACCTTAGGGAAAAAAACTCCCAGTAGCACCAGAAGCAAATACAAATTCATACACAGACAAAGAAAAAAACCAAAGAAACAACAATGGAATCACAACATGGCAATGAATAGTACAATCCATGCTGACTTCCGAAATTCTGCAGTTAATGAGAGACTCAGTGTTTTTCCTCCAAAAATTTTCTTCGTTTTAAAAATTGTTGAAAGAAATTAGTTAAAAGAGAAGTGGCAAGATCTGATACTACTTTGCACCTCCTGTGTTTTAATTTTTAATGTCAAGAACAAGGAATACCTAATAATAATAAACGACTTTTTAATAGAAAAATAAAAAAACCATGCAAATATGCTATTTAGTCTATAAAAAACCTTCAATGTATCTTAAATTACAGTCAATTTTCTCACAAGTAATAATGAAAAACCTTGCTAGAACTTAGAGAGAAAAGACAACATGTAGTTTGTTAAGTTATTGTTACTTTAGAGAAAAAAACTTAAGTTGAAAGTGAAAACAAATCCCCTCCTCATTTGCAAATTACTGAGACAAATACCAGCTTTGTTTCTTAATGAAATACTGCAATTTTTGTAGATTCCTGACTGATGAAGCACCGACTGACTGCAGTTCTGTCAAAAAGTTACATTCTACATGGTAACATTCTGTTTTAGCCACATTACATTATTTTATAAACCAGTTGAGTATTAAATTCACTTAAACTAGTATTATTCAGATTTAATTTAGTTCAAAGCAAAACATCACTTTTTCTAAAGCTTTTTAGTACCTCAGTCTTCTGAGCCTCGTGCTCTGGGGAGGTGTCCCTCTGGACAGGCTGTATGGATGCTTTGCTGGCAGTAGTAGTGGAACTTTTTGGTGAATGAAAGGCATTGATAAGGTGACTCAGAGGAACAGTAGCCTGGGGGAAAAAAATCAGATAATGATTTAACCTTGATTAAACTATTTAAACATATTTCTATTCCAAACCCTGACTTATATTTGTGTATCTTGTACATTGCCTTTTAACTAAGGACTTCGGCTTCAACACCACAATGTTAGCTGATACCTCAATTAAAAGGGGGGGGGGGGGAAAGAAACTTTAAGTGCACACAACAGATTAGAAGCTCACAAAGCTAGGAAGAGGAAAGAAAAAACAAAATGGGCTGTATTTTCATCTATAAAGTAATATTTCTACAGTTTGAAATATCTGTACTTTTCCTGCATTATACGAGTTATTCCCAAAAGCTGCCTTTATGTTTTCTTCCTTGGGAGTTCACTTTAGCAACACACCTAATATACACGTAGACAGTCAAATCTGCAGTTCAGCAGCTTTCAGCTGACTCCACCTCATGACTCAGAACAGAAGCCCAGGTGCACCACTTATCAGGGCTCCTCCTCTAGCACATGACCACATCTCTTGTGAATATACGGTACAAATAATTCCAACACTTCCAAAGTCTCAGCACACATCACTAAAATGAGCTGAGGTGCAACTGTGGCTGCTGGAATGATATCTGACTGAAGCATAATCAGGTATGCCTGTGAATTCTTCTGCAAGAACTTCCATCTCTGTGTTGACTAGAGAGACAATGCTGCAAGACATGAAAACTGCCTCATAATTAATTGTCCAAAGCTATAAACAAAGTCTGGGAGTTTGCGGTAAAACCATAAAGTGTCCAGAGGTCAGAGCCAACATCCCTACACTAACAAAAGCTATTAACACATTCCCCACATCTGAAAAGAACAATCAAATCCTACTGTGGAATAAGACCATCACATACTAATCCCTCTAACACAAAACATAAAAGTAAAACCATTGGTTCAGTTCAAAGTCAACAAAACCCACCAGTCCCATCAGACTCACTGTCTAATACCAGATGCCTTCCGGACTGCATTCAGACTGTTCTATATAATAAATTATTGACGGGGTTTTTCTCCACTAACGCTTTTGTGTCGTTTCTTTTCGGTTTTCACAACACCTGACAATTATCACTACCGTTTAACTTTAGCTGTTGTAACACACACCTCCACCCTTCGCTTCTAGTGCAGACACTAAAAAGCGCCATCTCCGGTTGTTTCGTCATTTCAGAAGGCTTTTACTCTTCACAAGCTTTTACTGTACCTCCCTCTCTCTCCTCCGTTTACTTTTTTCCAGGTGCGGATTCCAGGCCCCCACCCGCTCCTCTCCCCGCTGCTCCCCCCGCACCAAATCCCCCGGAACGTGGCTCCTCCAGCCGAGTCCCGCAGCCCCCGGGCCTTCCGAGCGCCGCCGCCCGGACACGCAACGAGCCCCCGCCCGCCGGAGCGCGGGCCCCGCACTGGGCCGGGGCCGCCCCGCCAGCCCTTCACCTGCGGCTGCACGGTCGAGAAGGAGAACATCGTCCCGGTGGGGACGGCGGGCACCAGCGCCTCTCCCGCCGCCCAGCCGAGCCGCGGGAACCGCCACCGGCAGCAGGAGCGGCCCCGCTGCGGGAAATGTCCGCCCGCGGCCGCGCTGACCGGGCCCGCCCGCCCCGGAAGCGGCGCAGCGGGAACAGCTTCCGGGCCGCCGCTCGAAAGACGTCCCTCACGGGCCCTGCTCAGCGTGCCTGCCTTCAGCACCCAAAACATTCTGTAGGGAGTTAAGGGTGTGCCGCGCGCGTATAAAAAATTTTACACATTAAAATATGTATTGTTGCCGAACAAGCTGTGTTTCTTTAAAAAGAGAGCCTGTGCAGCGGCGGGGCGAAATACTAGGGCTTAATCAACAATAAGGGAGATTTAATCCGTGAAAAAGATAGCGGCTAACAAGCAAGCTCTATGTCCATGTGTTAGAAGAAAGTTAGGGCTTGACATGCTTTGATGCGCTCAGACCTGGGGGAGGAAATTAGCGTGGCTTGGGAAGAGGGATGTACCACTGATAATGAACATGAAAGAACGCGGAAGTTATGGGCAACCAGGACATCTGGCAGGACTCCTACGATAAGGAAGAAACTAATAAAACTAACTCAGTAATTGTGCTGAAATTCGGCTCCAAGTGGGTAAAAGGAAATTCTGCTAGGGGCATCCCTGACCACTGACCCACAGACCACTGACCCAAGTAAACCCCTCCCCAGACCCAAAAGAAAGAAAATGAGCATGGGGACTAATGAGCATGAGAAGTGAGAGAATCATTAATCAATAGAAGATAAAATACTAATTAATAAGAGAACTATGTAACTTGTAACCGATGAACACTAATTCCTTTGTTTGCTAAAATGTTTAAATAGTCAAAAGTTTTGATAACTGATGTACATGTTTTGTGGAGCTATCCCCATGCCATGTGCCTTCAGCGCTGATTAATGTCAACTTTCTAACCTAACAAACTGGTTAAGAGTTTGTTTCCCATTTTTTCAGTGACGACATCAGTAACCCCAATACTGTTACTTGCATTCAGTTAACATGGACCTACATGTTAGGCAGAATTTGGTCTTTAATATTTATCCTTTTTCCATGCCTTGTGCATTTTTTTCCATGTGCTGTCCAATTATTTTGAGGGTTTATAACCATTTTGTTTCTTTCACCTGACCACTGTTCCTCACTGGAAGTGCTATCCCGCGCCAGCTTACATTGATCTGGATGAGCACAGCCACAGTGCTGCTTCCCTCTGCCTTCCTATACATCTCTGTTTTCCACTACCACCCTCATGATCACAATCACGTGGCTCAGCTCGCTGATTTGGCAGAAACCTCACCTGGCAACAGCAAAAAACCGTAAAAGTTGATGAACATTTACCTGGATCCAGCCCATGAAGCAGTTTGTCACATAGCTGTGCAATGAGTCGTGGTGCCTTGAGGGAAAGGAGAGAAGGCGTAGGCCCTCTTTCCGAGGAGCTCAGGCTGTCCCAGAATATGCGCTGCCTGATGCAGTTTCACAGCTGGCATAACCTGCTATTGGCACAGGATACCAGCACAAGGAGTAATCCCTCCTGCTCTCAGCTGGGCTTCTCTGCTGGCATCAGGGGCAGTGAGACATAGCTAAACTAACATTAAATGACAAACACAGACAATGATAGATTGTAGTTAATACCATTAAAAAAAGCTAATTGAAAACATTTTTTACATTTGCTCATTAAATTGTATGTACTGCTGGAATCTGTGGGATAGCAGCTCTCCTTCACAAGTACATGGCCTCCCTGTGCAGTATCAGATTATAAGTGATGTGTCAGAGCAAAACAAGGGCCTGATGACTAATCTACCGTGTTAATAAAGACCCCCAGTTCTGCACTGACCTCTGCAGCAATAGCTCTTTGCTGCTGCACAGACTGCAACAGAACAATTAAGATCAGCGTGAATGAAACATGAACGGCAATGTATATGTGAAAGCAATATAAAGGCAGTAAGGCAAGAGTTAAAAAAATGACCAAGAACACAGCTGAGTGCAGTAAAACTGGTAAACACCCAGGGCTGTGCTGTGTAAACAGAACAGGCGACCTGTGCTCTGATAAAGCGCTATCACAGATGGTTTGTCAGAAGGCCTACGCTCTGGGAACAGGGGAATGGCAGCAAGGTCAGAGCACACTGTAAATGCCATCCCTGCCCCTGCTGTCACAACACGGAGGCAGAATGGTAGCCATGGAGATATCCAAAGTAAGGACTCGAATAAAACGCAGAGCAACCTTGCCTAAGATAAATAGCAGCTGAAGTAATCAGGAACTAGAGGGAAGCAACAGAACACATTAATCTAACTCCTGATCACAAAAGACCTGCCCAGAGAGAAGTCTGCCACCACCAACCCAGAGAGCACCAGGAGACAAGTAAGGACAGGATGGGTCGAGTTCTCTGACACACAAGCCCTCCTGGTTGTGCCATCTGGACACAGCTTTTGGAGCTATCAAGTATGCAAGTGTGAGAAAATCATAGAATCGTAGAGTATCGTGAACTGGAAGGGACCCAACAGGATTGTTGAGTTTAACTGCTGGCCCTGCGCAGGACACCCCAAGAATCACACCATGTGCCTGAGTGAGTGTTGTGCGAATGCCTCTCGAACTCAGATGTGAGTGAAGCACACGAGAAAATGAGTACGTGGGACCAAATTCAGTTGCTTCTTTCTAAATAAATATTATCTTCCAGTTCTTTAATCTCTCACACCAAGTTCTCTTGAATTGCTGCACTTTCAAGCTTCCCATGGAGAGTGGGCAGTCTACCTGCTCATGGCAAGTGGAGTTTCCAAACTGGGAACCGAGATGACAAACCGAGTAGTTATTAGCCGGATGACAGCTCCGGTCGTTGGTCGCTGTTCTAAACCCCCCGCGGGGCGGGTGCTGCGGGGCCGCTTTCCATCTCCGCGCACAACAGCGCGGGTCTCGCGAGAGCGCCCGTGGGGCCGTTGGTGACGGCGCGGGCGGGGCGGGGCGGGGCGGGGCCGGCGCCGCTTTGAATCGCGGCGGGCTTGGGGCCGGGGCGCGCTATGGGGACGGAGCGGCCCGAGGAGCTGGGGGGCGACGCCGCCACCACAGCCGCCGGCCCGAGGCGCGTCGAGGTCCCCCGGCCCCCATCTATCGAGGAGTTCACCATCGTGAAGCCCATCAGCCGCGGCGCCTTCGGGAAGGTGTACCTGGGCCGCAAGGCGGGCCGGCTCTATGCCGTGAAGGTGAGGGGTCGCCCGGGGTCGCGGCGTTGCCGGCTCCGCTCACGAGTAACCCCGTGTGGAAAGGGGACGTCCCGGCGGGGCAGGAAGGCGCCGGGCCCTCAGCACGGGCCTCCCGCCTCTCGGGGGGAGCAGACGCCGTGGGAGCCCCCCCGGCTCTCGGGGAGCTGCTCGCGGGCACTGCCCGGTGCCTGGGTTCGCGCCGTCCGCAGGGCTGTGCTCAGCCCTCATCGCGGCCCCGGGGCTTCGGTCGGGGGGCTCTGGTAATGGCAGCTGCTTTTAGAGGTACCTTAATAGTCGAAGGAACTGCGCGAAAAGCCCCGCCAAGCGCTTTGCTTCTCCCTTGTGAACAGGTGCCGCAACTGAGCACCCTCAGCCGCAGCTGCCCGAGGGTGAGAGCACCGCCTCTGAGATGCGTGACGAGAACAAAGCATGAAAAACACTGTTGACGAGTACGCATTAAAAAAACAAACAAACAAAAACCCTGTCGTGTTTTCTACGTTTATACACAAAGGGCTAATATCTAAGTTTGTCAGCAGTAAAAACTTTACCAGTGATTTGTGCGAGCCTGACTTTCTGAGTAAAAGGATTATGACAAGCTGCGTAGTACACAAAGAAGAGGAAACGTAAAGTCATGCAAAATAGATGTTGCTCTTTAGAGTCGTATGTGTCTGTTTACACTATTTTGTTATAAGCATTTTGAGATCAACGCATTTGTGTAAATTCTTTATCATTACTGCAGTGAGGTCTATGACTAGTTCACAACTACAACATTTAACATGTGCTAAATGTTTATTAAGGCCAATAGTTATTAAAAGTGTAATTTTATGCATTCTGTGGATGTCTTGGAATTTTTTTTTTATCGTCTTTGAGAATAGTGATGATAGCTATGGAAAATAATTTTCTGTGGTTTAGGTGCTGCATATAGAGTGGTTCAGTTGTGTTACTTTAGTATCATACTCTACTTTATTGAAAGTATTGTGACCTAAAAACTTTTGTGGAAATCCTCTACCCCTACTGCAGAGAGACTTATGGGTTATTCAAACTACTGAATTTAATATAAGGTCAACATTTACATAGAAAGTATCAAATTTGAGCAGACTCAAGTTTTTACAGTTATGTTGCATAGAGAATGGATAAATTAAACTTGCTTTATTATCACCATATATATCTATGAAAAAGATGGTGTGCATGGGCAAACTTCTAATGTATATGCCATGCTTGCCTAAATACTTGTCAGCTGTGCTATTGTGCATCTTTTGTTCAGGGTTAATATTGGCTGAACTTATCATAGAGTGGAGTAATTCAAAGCAGGAATTGGAGCCTAAATCACAATTAAGCTTGTTATTTCTTTGTGATAAGTTGCATACCTTCGAGGCTTCTTCCCAAAGAAACAAATATTTTTTGTGTGTGACTTAATTTTTTTTTAATTTAAAATTTACAATTTTCTTGCTTTCTCTGCAAAGTTTAAGAATTAGAGGCTGGAATAGTTGCAGTCTTGCATTTGAGGATACCAAGATGGGATGGCTTACTGCTGCACTCTGTTTTCAGTTTCTGGTCTTATATCTCAGCTTCTGAAGAAAGACTTGGTCAGCAAGTGCCAATCTAAGTGTTGAACAGTTTCATGGTTCTGAGTTGTGTGCTGTGGATAAGAGGGTTAATTCAGTGCAGCTTAATTTCACATGCAGCCTAAACACTTATTTTCCAGTGTATGCAATTGCAGTAAATCTTGGTAGTGTCATTTCCATTCAGGACTGAATGAGGAGAGCAGTGGAAATGGTTGTCTAATAACCTGTTGTTTAAAATTCTCTCCGTATATGAAGTCACAGGTCTGTTTCATATATGCAAGTTTTAAGTATATAGATAAATTAATTTGCTGAAGAACTGCGGGTTGAGCAAATAAAAGAATGTTTGTCTACTTGATTTTGTTTTGTTTTTCAGGTGATGAAAAAAGCAGACATGATCAACAAAAACATGGTTCACCAGGTCCAGGCAGAGAGGGATGCACTGGCTCTCAGTAAAAGTCCTTTCATTGTGCACTTATACTACTCACTTCAGTCAGCTAATAACATCTACTTAGTGAGTAAAAAAATTTCTTTGGTCTTTTATGATTGTTTTGAAAATGGAGTGTGAACTGTAGTGATATCTAGAAACATATTTTGATGGTAATGAGTGGGTATTCCTTAGTTACTTTTACTTTCTTCTTTCTCAGAATGGTTCAACAAGTAAAATATTTCTCTTTCCCTGATACCTTTTCACCCACATTCCCCTTTTTTACAGGAAAAGCTTTTCTAATAGCTAGTATGTCTTAGAAATATGTAGAAATCTTAGGGAAAACAAGAAACCATTCTGTTCAAGCAGAATCCAAATGACTGAAAGACTCTCCATGGCTCACTTAAAGGAAATCTGTTTTACGTGTTACCTGTGCTCAAAATTCATTATGGTAGTTGGCCTACATGACAAGAGGATGACTGAGTGGCAAAACTGAGTGCCAGTCTACATGGAGCACTGTGGAGCACAGTAGGACTTGTGTATGACGACCTCCACATAAGGTCCTATGGATTCAGGCTGTCTGCAAAGGGTCTGGCGTAATTTGTCTCGATTGCTGTAAGCACACACAGCCAACAGTTTGATGATATTCTGAGGGGAGGTTGCTATGCACTCCTCCTACAATGCATTTGGAGTGTAAACAAAGGCTTCTTTTTCTGGAATCTCTGAACTGCTTCATGCAGTAGAGGACTTCAGGGTGAAGGACTTGTGAAGGAAATGCTAGTCATGTCTGACTGTGTGTATGTATATATATAAATATATGGTAGAGTATTGTGTATTGGAATCTAAGTACTGGTGAGATTTCCCAACCCCATAAATGCATTCTTATCTTCAAAGAGTGAGTTTTTGAAGCCCTGCTGTCTTTTATCTTGAATATGACCTGGGCCATAATAATGTCTCTCTTTGCATAATGTTTTTTGGATGTGTGTGTTCTTTTTAGACACTGTCTTAAATGCACTGTAGCTATCACTGTATACATTTCTGGCAATTTGTACTTATTTTGCAAGGCTCAGGTCTGTATTTAGTCTGTATTTAGTATACATACTTGCAAAATCAAATATTGAGATACTTTGATTTGTATAGAACAGGTTGTCAGTGGTCTTTGGCTTCAGGCCTTGAGTTGCACAGGAGTGCTCTGCATTTCATTTTCTATAATATAGAACTCTTTCTGTAGTCAACTCTCAAATAACTACTGTAGTCAGCTTTTAAATTAACTTCTGAGAGTAGCCTAGGCAAGTAAAATAAGCAAATGATCTATTAAAAGAAAATTTTTCATATTCTGTCATTTGAAGCCTTAATTATTTCATCCAAGTGAAAAGTATTGTGTGAGTAATCAAGTTTGCACAAGCCAGCTTCTATCAGCTTCTGCTCCTTAAAATAATATTTTTGTATGGGTGAAAGCTATTTTGTATTTTGATACTTGCAAATTTGAAATGTATTTTAAATTTTAAATTTAAAATGGTTGAATGGCAGGTGATGGAGTACCTTATCGGTGGAGATGTCAAATCTCTTCTCCATATTTATGGATATTTTGATGAAGAAATGGCTGTTAAGTATATTTCTGAAGCAGCATTGGCCCTTGACTATCTTCACAGGCATGGGATAATCCACAGGTAAAATTTTTTTCTCCCGTTACAAATAAGTATTTGGTAGTTTGTGTTTTTAATTTCTTCGCTCTATCACATAACCAATCACCATTGTAACAGCTACCACAGCTGCCTCATTTGCATGTGTGTGTTGCAGCAATGTCATGAAACAACTCCTAAAATAAAATCTGTCTGTATGTGCTGAGCAGACAAATACACACTGCTCTCCCCTGCCTGCTCTTTCCCAGTCGGGAGGTGTATCAGCAGCTGTGTTAGTTCAGGAAACCTCTGGGTACTGCAAACATGTAACAAAGGGACGCTGGCTACCCAAACGCTCCCCCTGTAGTGAGAGTTCTTTTTGCATTCAGCAGTGGTACGGAGAACACAGCTGAAAACTGTCGCTAGAGGTTTGCTTGTCACTTGTAGGAGCTCCACATTAGTAAGTTATGATAGTGGTACTCAGGAAAAACATTTGTTAAACCTGCTGAAACACAAATGTGCAGCTCTTGGTGACATGCATAGAGGTTTTACAAAGCCTGAGGTGCTCATACCGTGTTTAGTGCTAGATATGTTTAGTTGTTTTGGTGTATTCCTCTAATTGGAATCTTCTGCTGGGTAAGAGATGTTACTGAGAAACAGCTATAACCAATGTTTTGTATTGAGTGTTTCTGGTCACTTGACTTTCTTAATGTTTCTCAGTGGTCTTTTTGCTGACTTCAACTATATTCATGTTTTCAGGGATCTGAAGCCAGACAACATGCTCATTTCTAATCAGGGCCATATAAAGTTGACAGACTTTGGGCTTTCCAGAGTTACTCTGAACAGAGGTAACTGTATACTTTTGGTTGTATTAGAATGTATTTTTTGGGTCACATTTCTGTGTTCTTGAATGTTTGCATCTCTGTAGAGGGCAGCTTTCAATAATAAGTGCAAATTTTGCACAAATATCTCATTTCTAGCAGGCAAGTACCAATAAGCTACGTGCTAGTAAAGGGTCTGCTCTATACCTTGCACTTCAGAAGATAAATAATTTATTCTTTGCAACAAGTTTGTATGAAATATAATCTAGAGCCATTTCTCTTGAGGGGTATGGATTTCAAAGTTTTCTGCAGTTCACAGAGAGAAATCAGTGGGTAAATGAATAACTCTGGCTTTTTCTTGGTGTTTCTCTGACTGCTTTTGTCCTTCAGTTTGTGTTTCTCACTCCTTGTATATATGAATTTCCAATAAATTAGCTGAGGCATTGCAGACATTAGTGTGAGGGACAGGGGTCCATAACAGAAGATTAAATCAGTGCTTTGACATGCTCCTTTCAAGTAGCAGTAAATATAGTTGAATAGTCAAATGACTGCCTGGCACAGGTGATAGACTTCAGGTCTTTAATGTGAATAGCTGGTTTCTGAACTAGTTTGTAACTCCAACCCCTTGGCCAGATTGTCCAAACTTATGCTGCACAGCACCAGCTCAGGTTTTTTTGAGACAGTTGGTGGTGGGTACATCCTTTTTAAATATTTAAAGGAATGCCAAAATTCGGAGTTGTCTATGGTGTTTCTCATTCACTGTTTTAAGAATATGAAGGAAAATCCTAAGTATGCTGTATTTTCTATAATGTGCTGCTTTAAGTGATGTTCTGATGGCAGAGATTATTGTGTCTAATTGAACATGATATGGAATCCATAAGCCTGCTTACTGCTAGTGAGCAAAAAAAAAAGGTTCTTAAGTTGAATTTTCACCTATGAAAAATTCTTCTGTAGCTTTTTTGAGATGTCTTTTGGAGAGATGTCAGGCTTTGAATCAAATTTACCATCTTAATCTGTGGGCTGTAGGCTGGAACTGATGCCTAAAAACCAAAGCTGGTATCAAGTTAGAAAATGTAACGCTTCCAGCATAGTCTATTGGAAAAGAATTTGGACTTTTACAATTTCTCTATGTATAAACTATAACTTTATGGTGGATGTACAGGAAGAAACAGCTTATGTTGAGTAAGAATGTATAGGTACATCTTCAGTTGGGTTTGGTGTCTTTTGTATATTTGTTGTGCATATGACTTTTTTTTTTCCTCTTGATAAAACTTAAGGAAATGTCTGCAACTTTGCCGTTTTTTAATAGCAAAATGAAAACCTGACCTGTTTGGGGTTGTTTTTTGTCTGTTTGTAGAGATAAATATGATAGATATCCTTACTACACCATCAATGGCAAAGCCAAAGCAGGACTATTCGCGTACTCCAGGACAATTGTTGTCTCTTATCAGTTCTCTGGGCTTTGTAAGTAATTGTCACTGTCTTTGAAGTACTTAATTCTTTTAGTTTACTTACTCTCTTAAATTTAATAATCGGCATGATAAGGCTATTTTTGCATCTCTTCTGCCAGGTGGTAGAATGACTTATTATACATTTCTAGTACTTTAAAGTTCTGAAGTGATTACATTGGTCTATATTTTGAGTTGCTGACTATCAGTTGTGCTTCAAGGTCTGGTAAATGGGCATGGCCAAGCTCCAATGCAAACATCATAATGACTGTGTGAAGTTACATTCTCAGCTCTGGATTGAGTGTTTGTTCAGACTCCATTTATTTTTAACTATGTTTCTTCCTGCTCGTTAGTATTCTCCTGTTGGAATGAAAATACCGGCGCACAATTCAAGTCAATCATCTGACAGTTTGCATGGAGTGGTTTCTCCCTTATCTATGGTCCAGAAGGAAAATACTCCTCTTTCAACTAAATTATTCAAAACACGTGAGTATACCAAGCCTTGTGCTGAGGGAATACTCTGGCTCTAAGGTTGTAGTCTTTTAATTTTATGTTAGTAGTTTGGACCCACTTCATAAAAGGTGTGTTACTATCAGTGTCTACCATTCCTCCAGTGCTTTTCTTCTGACGTGTTTTCACCTACACTACTTATGCCATCTTCTGATGGCTTTTTGTGGTTTTTTTCAAATCACCACCACTGAATTCAATACCACCACAGAAAGTGTCAGTTCTTGACATACTTTCATTGAAAATTATTTAATATAGCAATGAGTGCTTTTCTTTAAATTGTCTTTTCTTGCAGCTTTCTCATTTCTAACCTGAAATGAGAAAGAAGATGACTATGCTGGTAATATTGCTTTTACGTTCTTGGCAAGTCCCTAATTCAAAAAAGGTGTAAATTGATTATGTGGGAAAGATGACAAGAGAAATTATGTTGTCATGGAAAGCTTTCCATAACTTCCTTGGATGTGAAAGCTTGACATAGTGTGAAGCCGGTCAATTTGTATCAAATTTTATCAACATTTGATTTTTTTTTTCCTTCAAGATCTTGATAATTCTCAATTAACGCCTGTGATGCCAGCAAGAAGTTTGACTCCTACTCTACTTCAGTCAAGAAAGAGGTTTGGTCCTTGCAGTGTTAGTAGTGAGTCACACGCACACCTGTCCAGTGTGGAATCAGAATGCTGCAGCAGCCCCAGGCAGGAGAAAGAGGTAGAGGTCAGGACTGTTTCATCTTCCCACTAAAAATTAAAGTTAGTTTGTACTTGTGTATGCAAATCTCCTCTACTTACTAACACTTATTTCAAGCATAGAGAAAGGAGCAGGGGTTGTAATTCTTCTTGAGTAGGATTTTGGATCAAAGTGATACAGTTTTTTTCTTCAAACAAATATTAGTCCTGTGTAACATAATAGGAGAAGCAGATGTTAGAGCCTGCTGCAAAGCAGTGAAAGGGAAGGCTTCTAGTGGCCATCACTGGTTTGTGCCCTGCACAGGTGGGCGATGCTGGGAGCAGTGGCTCATTTGGAAGTTGATCTTATCCCTAGAGCTTTATTTGCTCAGCATACAGACAAAATCACTTCTTTAAAACACAGAACTTGGGAAAATAACAAAAAAATACACTTCAAACTTCTACTAGCTGTTAAAACAAAAGAGTTTAAAGTTTTTTATTACTGAAGAGTTTTGTATCAACTAACCTAACACCAGTAATTGTAGCTGATACAAAATACTTTCTCCTATTTTAAACTGTTAATGAAATTCTGTACAAATACAGACCTAAAAGAAAATGCTGCTTTGCTAGGTAGTCTTTTGCCATAATTCTTATTTAGATCATACAGAAAAACTTAGATTTAAAACAATATATAATTCTTTATCTGTCTGTTTCTCAAGGCCTTGGTTTTATTATTGTGTTATCAATATATTAGTAATACCAGATTTTGCTTTTGTCATCTCTGAAGTGTAATATGCCACAGGGCAGTATGATGGACTTCTTTGCTTTGGGCTTTCTTGGAAACTGAAAACTTCTGTAGCTTAACTTCTTAACGTAAAATGACAAATACAACTTCAATTGCTGTATTTTTTTCATCCTTAGGCATTTAAAAATACTGCATTTTCTACTATATTCTAGCAAGCTTATTTTATGTTCTTAAGAAAAGTCCAATTATCAAGTTATCCTTAATTTGGTTTTGACTTTTTTATTTTTAAATGTCATGTTTGTCACTAGTAGTGGTTAGAATAAGTAATGCTTGCAAATCTGCATTTCGTTATGGAAGTGAAAATCAAGAATTTCAAAAACACATTTCTGTAGTGCTGTAATCCTATTTTTCTTGATTCTTAAAGCTTAATATGCTCATTTGCAGCACAGTGAAGATGAACCTAGTTCTGCAACATGCAAAACAAATAACAGTGGGTCAGCTCTCCCTTCGAACGTTGAGTTAACAAATAGCAAAAGTATTGAAGTTTTAAAGAAAAAAGAACTCGAGTCTGCTGTTTCTCCCATTGTCAGAAATGATTCTGGCTGTAGGCAGAAGTTGGGAAGTGAACATTCGAATATAACAGATACATATTCTTACTGTGCCTTTCACATCCAGTGTGGTTATGGGAGTATTTCTGAAAAGACTTGGGAAGAAAACGTCTGTGTAAATAAAAGAAAGATAACTGATGAAACAGCAGAAACTTCCAATCCCCAACAGTCATCTTCAAGGCAGAATGAGCCTTTCAAAGAGGAAGAAATTTTTGAAAAACCAGGTGTTAAAAGAGGCTTTGAATTAGTTGATACCAGTCCTTGTCAGGAACTTAACTATGTTAAAAAAAGCAACGCAGAATATAAGCGTGGCTGTCATATCTCAGAATTTTCAGCAAACAATAGGACGGGTTTGACAACAGAAATTCAGTCCTTAGTGGTCTGTAATGATGGATGCCCACATGACACCTGCAAAAGCGAGGAGGAAGTTAAGTGTTCTGTTAGCAACCAGCAAACAGAAAGATCACTTACTCCAACTATAGCCAAAAATCTTATGTGTGATCTGGATGCAGACTACAGAAAGGATGATGAAAAGGAGTACATGAACTCAAGTTTTTTAGACACTGACGATGAAAAACCTTTAGGAATCCTCAGTGCAGATTCTGATGTATTTACCGACGTGTCTGTTACAGAAAACCATTTAGAAAAGCAGCTTTTAGATTTGGACAAAAGTGTTAAAGACCTCTCCTTTGAGGAGCCAAAACCTGAAGGTGCGCTGATAACATCACCAAAGTCTCAAGATGCTTCACGAAGTGGAGAGGAAGCACATACAGTCCAGGACTGCAAGCTGTTACATCATGAGAAGGATAATGACCAGAAACACGGGGAAGGAGCTTACCTTAACACAGTATCTCCTCCTTCAGAAAAGATGATGGAAGCACTGAGTCTCTTAAAAAAAAATGCTGTTGTTTTTCGAAGTTATAATAGTCCAATTAATATGTCCAATGTATCTGAGCCGTGTAGCATGGCTTCTTTAGATATAATGGATCTTTCACCTGCTTGTAGTGGCTCTTACCCAACGGCTATCACTCCGTCACAGAAAGGAAGGCCATATCAGACCTATCAGGTAGGTGAGGAGACATGTGGAAACTTCGTGCATGCGTTATAACATTAGCAACCTGAAATTATTTCAGTTGTAAATTTAGGGAAAACTCAAGTAGTTTGACATAGCCTGTCAACAAAAGTCACTTTGACAGACTTTCTCTTACTGCACTGACATGGCCAAATTTATAATTTCTGTAAGAGTTTAGTAATAACTATTCATTGGCTTGCCTGTGGCTCAAAATGCTTTGACTGTTGACCTCTTTGAGAAATCCATTGCTGTTACAGTGAACTGATAAAAAAAGCCTGTGCTATTTTTATCTCATTCTACTTTTAGTACAGTGTGGTATTTCCTTTGAGCAGTTACAGGTTTTCTGATGTAATGGGAAGTCTTTGATTATTTTTTTTTTTCTTTTTTAATCCTGCACCCCTCCCAAGACAGTTTGTAAATGCTGTTCAGCTGCTAGTAGCTGCCACTCTGCCCACTATTTTCCTTTTTTTTGTCTTGGTAAAAGTGATGGTGTAATGTATACTGTCAAGTGCCAGTTACAAGCCTATTACAAAGATTGATATAAAGAGTAATAGCTGCTGTGGACTTACACTGGAGGAAGAACTTTAGGATAAGTTTCTTGAAGAATAGGCATTTTAACTTTATGCTTCAAGATTGTTGAGATAAAGCAATGGAAGCACATTTTACATGTACTTTTCAGGGAATATTTTGTGACATGTTCTTGACTTAAACTTGAGTAACAACTACTATATCCATTACTAAGCCTGGAGATGGGAGTTTCTCAGCTGGTTTTGTTTGGCATCTGAAATCTTTGTTGCATCTTTTAAGACACCTCGTCAGGGGGATGCTGGCACACCATATCGGACTCCGAAGAGTGTAAGAAGAGGAGCTGCCCCAGTAGAAGGTGAACGTATCCTAGGGACCCCAGACTACCTGGCACCAGAGCTGCTTTTGACAAAGCCTCATGGTAAGACAAACCAGCCATTTGTCAGTACCTGAAAGGTCACATATTTACATTCCTGAGTGTCTCTAGAACTGAAAACCCTTCAAGTAATAACATAGTGAATTTTTCAAAAATAGTTAGTGCTTAGCTTTTGCCATTACCCATTACCTTCTGTGAAGCTACGGTTTTCTGGCTTTGGAACTTCAAATTTTCCCTCACTAAACACTTCCTGTGTTGTCAAGTTGCTTGTAAATGTAGTTTTAATCCTAAATTAATCATGTTACAGAATTATTTTATTTCTGATTCTAACTTAGATTTAACATTGCCATCTTTCTTTATTGTGGAGTTACTACCTTGAGAAAAAACCTGCATTCCAATGCTTTCAGAGAATCATACATGATATTTGATGTTTATATTTGTTAGATTTTTTTTTGTAATAATTATAATATTCTTACTTCGTTGTCTTTTCATATGCAGGGACTGTGATCTCTGGTGAGTTTTCTATATTCTGTGCAGGAATGAAGTGTTCAGCATAACTGAACAGTCAAAGTATAATTAGATCACAATTTCCAAGAACATTGTTTGGGTGAACAATGTTCTTATATAGAAAGACATGTCCAATATGCACTCCACATAAAAATGTGTGATGCTCCCACACAGATTCAGGAAACATCAGTGTCAGTGTGACTAAGCTATCAGAAATCATACATGTAAGTGTATACTTCAGAAGGAAAGTCAGCATTCTTAAAGAAATTGTGGAGGTAAGCCAGAGACGCTTTTCCTCGTTCTTTTAGGTTATACAGTCAGTCTGATTTACTTTATCTGTGGGTGAAAAAGGCTCAGATGCTCAAGACCTCATATTTCTACTTCTTGCTTCAAATCATAGAATATCCTGAGTTGGAAAGGACCCAAAAGGCTCACCAAGTCCAACTCCTGGTCCTGCACAGGACACCCCAAGAATCACACCTAGTGCCTGAAAGCGTTGTCCAAACACTTCTTGAACTCTGTCTTGTACTTGGTGCTGTGACCACTTCCCTAGGGAGACTCTTCCAGTGCCCAACCACCCTCTGGGTGAAAAACTTTTTCCTAATATCCCATCTAAACCTCCCCTGACATAACTTCATGCTGTTCCTTGCATCACGTTTAGTAGGGATATGGTGGTAGTAAATCTAATCTTAGTTAAACTTCGTGTAGAAAAAAATCCCTGCTGAAACCTGTGTTACTACACTGTTCAGAGTTGTGATCTTATTAGACTTTGACTGGAGCTGGGAGTGTTTTAACTGAACATCCAAGTAGTCTAACAAGTGTGAGTGTGATCTCACTGCTGCGATGTGCTTGGCTTGGTGGGCCACTCTTACTGCTGTTACAAGTTGCTAAAAGTGCATTAGATTACTAGTTAAACATTTTGCTTTTCAGCATCTCGAAACTTAACAGTAGTCCTCGTGAAATGGCTCAAAACATTTGTTTTCTGAACTTAGATGTGTCTTAATGTTTTTTATATGCAAAAAAATCCAAGAGCAATTAGACTTACTGCCTTTCCAAGATGATGTTTTACAGCATCTATTCTGGCATCTGTTCTTTATACAGTGGAGCGGGCATGGCTCAAAGATGCAGAAGGCTTAGAATGCATGCAGCGGTGCCTGGGATTGCTTTGCCGGGTTGTGTTTGTGTGGATTATTAAAATGGGATTGACAAAAAAACCTCCCTGCAATGTGGAAAACCAAAACTATTTCATAACAAAGAAGAGATAGCTAGGAACTACATATTACCCTAATCAATTCAACTCAATGAAAAGCAATTCCAGCATCTTGTGTGCTGCCTCATCTCTGTAAGTTGTCTTCAAGATATTCACATAAATTTAGGCAAATAAAAACTTATGTTCAATAGGTTGAATTCTTGGAATCTTCTCAAAGAACTGAGAGGAAGATAGAGGCTACAACATGGAGCCAGGTCTAGAGCAGTCATTAGGCAGCTGTTTCTTGTCACAAAACAATCTCTTGGAGAAGTCAGCTCCTGGATTCTGACGGGAGTTCATAATTAGATTGTTAATATGAGTCCCCTAGCTTTTATCAGTAAACCCAGTGTTATCTATAATGAATTAAGAAGCAGAGTGGCTTTAAAAAACCCTTTAATGTATTTTTAATCTGCATGAATATTAAATACAACTTATTTTGTCTTTTCCTTCATTTTCAAGAAATTTGTAGAATTTAAACACTCTTCAATCTGCCATGGCTAATCTTCAAGTCTTTGCAAATACTATTTGTGTAAGTGTAATGAGCTGGGTTTCTCTTATCAGGTTCTGCTGTAGACTGGTGGGCCCTCGGAGTTTGTCTGTTTGAGTTTCTAACTGGAATTCCACCTTTTAATGATGAAACACCAGCACAGGTTTTCCAAAATATTTTGAAAAGAGGTAATCTGTTTCAGTAATCAGGGTAACTATGTTTTTCCAATATTTGTTTTATAGTTTGAGTTACCAACTCATCTGCATCTTTGTCTGTAGATATTCCCTGGCCTGAGGGTGAAGAAAAGCTGTCTGATAATGCCCAAAATGCAATAGATATTCTTCTAACAATTGACACTACTAAAAGAGCTGGACTGAAAGGTTAGTATTAAAATTGTGTTCTTTGCAACTAATTGCAAATTGCAAAGTGGTGATGTCCTCCTCCTGAAACTTAGACTAATAAACTTCAATGCCTAATTAGGTTTAGTGCATGTTTAGTGTTTGACATCTGACGTACCAAAGTTCTCTCTTATCTAACTCTAACTTGGAGTTCTTAACCTAAATGATTTTGGGAACCTTGATTAAAAGCCTGTTTTGGCTCCAGTTTGGGAGAGGATCCTCCTACAACAGTTAATTCAAAGAAGTTTTTACTTAGGAATCAGCCTGTCTTTGAATGCATAGAGGAGCTGGACAATATATACTGTACAAAGTCTACATATATTTTTCTTTTTCCCCTTTTAGAAGTACTTGAATGTTTGTCATTGTTAACAGTGACTATGTTATATAAAAAAACCTGATAATATGAAGGAAGCTTAGAGTGAGATGTTTTGGAAATAGATGAAGAAATCTTATGAGAGAACCGTGCAAGAAATCACTAGAGAAGGAAATGACTATGGAAATTCTTACTCATAAAGAGATTAAAATGCTAGAAGCTAAAACCAGGCCAGATCAAATTAGAGGAGGCACATGAGTGTAAATGAAGGTCATGATGTCAGCAGAAAATTCTGTGGCTTTAATGTCTCCCAAAAAGCAGTCTGAAGGTGTTATAGTCAAACACAAGTTATTGCCTTTATTCCTGGATTTTGGAATGAAATCCAATTGCCTGTCAAGGAAAGAAATTTAAACCAAGTCACATAATGGTTTCTTCCTATCTGAAATTCTTGGAAATTCATTCTTTGTCAAGCCTTATAACTGGATCTGATCTCTTTGTCCAGTTTATAGGCCACTGACGTGAAGTTGGCTGAGTAGTTTTCAGGACAACCATTAAGTTTCTCTCATTGTACCTAAGTTTCCATTGCTGTCATCTTCTCTCCCCTCCCCAAAACACATGCTCTCCCTTTTTATTGCTATAGCATGAAGCCTTACTTACTGAGAAACCCCAGTTATGTCATGTCCTACTGCTATGCTTCTATGAGTTCAATCTCTCCAGATAAGCAGCTTTAAAGCAAGTTTTGGTAGACAACACTGATATCTGGTGTTGGTTTGGTTTTTGCTCCTCTCTTCAGTCTTGTGAGCAGAAGTTGAGTGCCAGCTGTGGTACACATGAATATCTTGGGAAGAGACAAAGAAGTTTGGTTTTAACTTCTTGGCCAAAGGCAGCTTCTGGTGCATGAGAACTTTAAGAGCAGAACTACATACAGTTCTGAGATAGTGGATCTGTGCAATGCCCTGCTGCTTGTGTGGCTGCTGAAGCCATTAGAAGGAGATAGAAGACTCACTCTGCCTTTTGTCTAAAATAAACTTTTAATGTTATGTTGTTGTATTTGTTCAGGAAATGCAGAAATAATAAATGTTAATGTCTTACTGTCTATCAGCTAAAAGCCTGTGGGGTATGTACTTAGATGTAACATTTGTAATGAGTGTCTTGGTCAAACTTCCACCTCGTTCAAATGTGATTGTTTTTTTTATTTTTTTCACCTGTCCTATTTCTGCTGTTTGCTTTTGATTTTTGTGGTGCAGGTGATAAAAACATGGCTTTGTATCCCAGTTAGATTAAAAGGTGTTTTATTGGATTTAATCAAAGTAGCAACGTCATTTTGATAAGGGACTGGTATTTCCATGTTATGCAGAATTCATATCAGAACCTGCATGCCAGAAGGTCACCTTGTCTTCAGAATGGACAGGGCAGGGGAGTTCTCCTTGAGTCAGAAAGTCCGGCAGCTTGGTTAGTTATCCCATCTTTGGGCTGGGAAAGTGAAGTCTGGTGGTCTGTGGTAACTTCACCATAAGGGCATTTAGACTTCTGTGTCTGGTGTTTGGCCAAAGGGGACTGTGCAAAGCAGAGGAGGTAATGAAATCCATGAGATAGCATAAGAAAGAGGACCTGGAGTGGTGACGGGTGGGAGTGACTCCCACATGTTTACTCAGCACAGAACTTTGGTAAAATTATAAACAGACTTTGAAGTGATGCTTAGAAATTGTCTGGTGCCCCAGCATGAGAAATGTCTCTGGGACATCTCTGATCCGCTCTGTGTGGAACAGGTTCCCTGGATAGGGGAAGGCAGCTAGTTGGCAGGACAACAGTTTGATGCCACTGAGGTTGGGGGTAATCAAAGCCCAATTGCAATTTGCACTTATATGAATTTCTAAAAAGGAATACAGAGCAAATCTAGTGACAGTTATGCGTAAGGGAACAAAGTGCCTATGGGGCTTGGCCATGAGGAAGTTTATAATGCTTATGTGAACTTCTGTTCCAGAGTTGAAACATCACCCCCTCTTTCACAGTGTGGACTGGGATAATCTGCAGAATCAAACCATGCCGTTTATACCTCAGCCGGATGATGAAACTGATACCTCTTACTTTGAAGCAAGGAATAATGCTCAGCACCTGACTGTGTCTGGATTTAGCTTGTAGCATCAAGATAAGTGAACATTCTCCATGGTTTTGCACACTTACAGGTTATCTGGTAACACTAGCTTGGTCTTAACTAAGTTTCCTTGCCAAATTTAGTGTGTTTTACATGACCAGCCTTTTTATTATAGTTTCCTTTATTCTAAAGTGAAACTATTGTATGTAACTGGTATCAAGTGCCTTTTGTGGGCTCACTGCACCTTACTAGGAAGCCAGAACATTGAATGTCTTGGAGCTGGTAACTCTTGACAATGATGGGGCTTTTGCATAGCAATGAGTAATTCCAGTTAGGAGGTGTGATGTTATTTCCCAGCTAAACATAATATGGAAAGGACAAAAATGCATACTAACTGTATCTATTGGCAGTTTGCTGTGATGACAGGCTGGGTTGGAAGCATTCCTTTAACTCTGTTAAATAAATCCTCTGCTCAAATTGTTGCATTGTAACCACTTGGGCTGTACGAAGCTGGACTCAACATACATTTTAGCAGTTACTGGTTTTACCTAGAAAATGCCCGGTGTGTGTGTGTGCTCATTGGTGTCAGATGTCAGCTAACAGGTGATTTTGGTTTTTAACAAGTGAAGCAGTATTCATACTGAAGCTGCTATATACTGAAGACTATTATGTACTGCAAACTCACAGATTGTTCTGCAAACTCACAACGAGAGCTTAGATTTTTACTAGAACGTAAGATAGAAGTGTATATTCAGTATTATAAATCTGAATTAGATTAAAGTATACTTATCCCTATCTTTAAATGCAACACAAAACTTGTATCTGCTAGGTTTCAGAGGTTTATTTTTAGATAATGCTGTTTAAATAATCTTCAGTATTTTTGTTGCATAGGTATCTTTCTCTGCTAACTGAATGAAGATTTTAATTTTTCAAGTTTGTACTTGTTAGATTAAGATCACTGGCACTAAATAATGATGCTAGCCAAGGGCCATGTGCCAGCTGAGCATTTTACTACTGATTTTTGCCAAGTGGCAAAAGTAGTTTCATGCACTGACCCCTTTTGTAGCAATAGCAAGTTGTCCTTTCATTACCCTGCTTCCTGGAAGACAGGATTTATTGATGCAATTCTGAGCAAACAGTGTCTGCTAGGCTTCCTGCTGTCCCCTCAGGTTGCTGGGAAAAGAATGGGAAAGGTGAAGAAAATGGAAGTTTCCTAGAAAAACCTAAAGAGAAGCGATTCTTAAGAGCTCAAAATGACCAATCCCAGCTCTAGGTATGATAACTCGGACATGTTGTAAAACATACAGTGAGTCTCACTCCTTTTGCTAAGGACTGCAGTTTCAGAAAACTTCTAAATTGTTCAGTCTCTTACCCCTGTTACATGAAAAAGGTGCCAACAAATGAATGCATTACTGAAGCAATATCCATAAACAATGTTCTCTGAATGTGATGAGAAATTCTTTGGTGGTTTCTGCTGTACAGTTGAAATATATAAACTGGGGTAGGAGGGATACCTTAGGTTATGTAATCACTGGTGTTTTATTTATAAATTTATTCTTCCATTTCTAGTAATCTGATTTAAGAAAGTGAGTCTTACAAGAATGGACTACGATTACATGTTGAGTAAATAATATAAACTGAACACCACACCAGCTCTTTATCTTCAGTGCTTTACAAATGGTTACACCTGTTCCCATTTTGCAGTATAACATGTTCCCATCAAGGTGGAAAAAACTTGTTGCAGTGGTATGGTCTTTTAAAGAAAACCTCTAACCCCTTGAAACAGTTCTGAATCAGTCACAAAGGTCAAGTAAGCTTCTGTAAAAACCTTATTCTAAAAGAAAATTGTTAGTTTTCTACCTGTTGATTAATGCAATACAAAAACATAGATTCTGTAAGAACAGTAAATAGACCAACAGACAAATCCAAATATTTAGTATAAAGTTACCACTACAGTGGTGTCCAAAGCTTAAATTCTGCACCATCAGCACTGAAGATGTGCAATACCCCGTTCTCGTCAGTATCTTGCATTTATCTTGGTTATAGCAAACATGGAGTTGAGTGTAACATGTTGATTGTTGGGGTTTGTGGTGTGGTTTTGTTTGTGGTTGGTGGTTTTTTAGCTTTGTTGTTCAACATGGAATTCCTTGTCAACTCTTAACTCTCAGTTTTGCCCCACTTGTTGCATCACTTGAAATACTACAGGTAAAAGTGCAAAAAGCTATAATGTGGTAGCTGGAAGAGATTAAAGGTTCATTCTCATTAGTAATTATTTACAAATAATTAAGTAAGCTGGCAAAAGTTTCTGATCCTTAGAAGCTGTGGAACATGCCACTTTGCAAGTACTCCAGCTGTTACATGGTGCTTCCTGAAGGCCTAAACTTGATGTGCATGACCTACATATAAACTGTAGCTTCCAGTTTATCTTGGGAGACAGTTTACCTGCCATTAGCACAGGCCTGTCCATCTAAGAACTACTGCAGAGATCAGTGTCACACTTTGTTATACAGAAATAGCAGTCTTGGACAGTTACTCCTACCCCTTACTTGCTGTGGGGCTCCCCTGTACAGTGCAATGTTCGGGGGCCAAGATGCTGAATGCCCTGTGTTATTGAGTTAGGAGATTCCGATTTCAGCATGATCTGGTTTACCTATGGTTACTCTTGCAATGAAATGCATTCTTTTCCTCTCAAAAAAATTTACTTTGCACGTTTTGTGTAAATATATTAAAAAAAAATGTTGTATTAAATAAAATATTGTTGTTCTTTAAACTGGTATACTTTTGACCCTGCTGGGAATGTGGGAAGTGGATTTCACACAAGGAACTCCATTTCCTACTACCTCAGCAAGGAGTGATTTTTGTGTAGGGAAATAACAAATACTTTCTAGTACAGGTGTGTATGGCCTTCAGTTCATAACTTGCTAACCTCTGTCTGCAGTCTTTAGTAGAAGCTACATTTGTGTACTTAATAGCAGGAGAGCAAAGTCCTAAGCTGGCCTGTAATGCCTTCTGGGACCCTCCTCCTCCTCTGTGGTAACTAGAATGATTCAAAAAAAAAGATGGTCATCTCCTCAGCACTTGCTGTGCTGCCACAGGAGCAGAGGAGGAGAAGAAACAAGGCCCTGAGCATGGAACAGCTGCACCACGCACACACATCTGGCTCTGTTTTGGTTCTATTATCAACATTTAGTGGGTGGAATGTCTCCAATCTGGTTTTATACAGAGCTAACCTCTGCTTTTTAAATGAAGCTTGACTCACTGCAGGAAACCAGCTTGACATTTGCTTCAGAAGTGCAATTTTGAGCTGGGCGAAGCTGTTTCAGTGCTGTGCAGAACTGCTTTGACTGCCAGCCCTCCTGAGGAGAGCACAGGCTTGAACAATATATAGCAGTTCTGAGCTCCAGTGATCTGCTTATGCCGCTTCCTCCACAGTAAAGCTGTGTCTCTTTGTACCTGGAGAGGTGATTTAAAAAAAAAAACAAAACAAACACACAAGTTTTCCTTACCTTTAATCTGAAATACCAGTTAACTAGGAATCTGTTCCAGTCTCAGTGAGTTTGAGATAACCCTAGAGGCTGAGGCCCAGTTCTGAGTTACAAGTAAATTGTTATAAAAGTGATGATGTTCTGTATTACAACTTTTAAGGTTGAGACCAATTCTTCATGACACAGCCAGCAGGCTCTTCTGTACACTCCCAGCATCCAACGTACACCATTTAGTAAACATTAAGAAAGTTCAAGATAAAATACAAAATATTAAGGGATTGATTTATTGAAACATGAATAAATAACAAGGATAGTACATGCCCACATTTATTTCAGTGGGAAGTTAACGATTAAGTACCTTTGGGAATGTTTGTCCCATCTCTAAGAGCTTGATATCTATGTGTAACATGGCTCTGAGCCAGGGAGGCTCTCCAGGGTGCTTTGTCCTGGCAGAAGACAGGACAGGGGGGTTATTTTTCATGTGACCTTCAAGCTAGACTATCCTTCCTGTATGATTTATATCTTTTGTGGTAAAAAGTCAATCACTCTAGAAACTTTAAGCTTGGGCACAAGGGCTTCAGGTCACAGCAGCACTTCCCTTCCAGGATAAGCTTTGTTCAAACCTGAGTTTTCAGGGTATCTCATGCCAAAAACTCATCTCTGGCACACAGAACCATCTAATTGTTACAGCAGTCTTCAAAGAGATTACAACCATTTTATTTAATTTTTAATTCAGCTTTACAGTAAGAAAATCAGAAGAGGGGAAATGTAACTAAAAAAAACCCTGCGTGTAACTAAAAAGATTAAAATTTCTCTGGTAAAACAAACATTAAATTCTCTGATTACATTTTTATACAGTATAGCTTGTATGAAAATGTTTTCCAAACTATAAAAGATTTTCAGGAAGGACAAAAAAACTTTCCTTAAAAATTATTTGTAATATGTACTCCAGGTGGAGAATGAAAGTTCATCAATAATCATGAAGTTTCTGAAGATTCAGAGCTTAACCATGGATTATGTTGTGGTATAATTCTTTATAGCAATTATTAAGTTCTCTGTCAAATCTAATTTTAGTGCATTTGCCTTTTCCAGAGATTTAGACAACCTATATATTAATTTATTTTAAAATCAAGTGTAAAGCATGCTTTAGTCAAGCAAGCTTGACAGAACTGTAACTCTTATCTGTATATTGGTTAATAAATACTCGGGGGGGGGGGAATATCAGCACCAAAATTAGCTGAAAAGTTTTGTTTTGAAAGTAAGTATAGAAGGATAAGAGAGAAATACCAGAATTGGTATTTTTCAAGATGTGACTTGAGAAAAGTCCACAATGGATTAAATCGTACTTCAATTTAACACAACCTGACAACAGAAAACTTGAGTGCACTGAGCTTTTTAAAAGCTTAGAGATAGACTTACAGAGCTAGTTTTCATCTCATTTTAAAGCACCTTGTGCCTAAACTATGTATTTCAGTTAAAATAATCTGTTGTCAACAAGAGTACAATTATCAAAGTTAAAAAGATAAGGTGCAGCCTCCTCTTTACATGGATCCCTTGTACCACACACTGTTTCCAGACTTGTATTTGACAGTCGCCTGTTATTAATGGCTCTAACTTTCAGAACATATACAAATTCCCAGATTGCCTTTACAATTTTACAGGATAAGTAAAGGATTCAACTTCATTTATGACCAATTTACGTGGAAATTTGCCCCCCACTTGTTTAGCAGCAAAAAATAACCAGTAGATTCCTCAGAGCTATACTGTATATTTCCAACAGCTTGCAACGTATTGAATTCATACTTTATTAGAGCTTTCACCTGGTATTATGTAACCCTGTGGAAAAACAGGCAGGGAAGTTGGGATTGTAAAATTATTTCTATGTTAAAGTGATAGTTTTACATATTTTTAACTTATTCTTTTACAGAGATGTTATTCTCTTCTTCAGCTGACATCAGCAAGGCCAGTAATTACTGAAGGCCCATCCACAAGCACATTCCAAAATAATTAATGTTCGTATGGTTTTGAGGATGGAATTATTAAATTTATTTGCAACCTAGGAGCTGTGAATCATTCAAGTTTCAATAATATTAGTCCTTAAATGTAGCTCAAAGGTAGTACAAATTATTACTGTAACATAAGGAATATCATCCCAGATTCTGAGATTCTATGAGAATTCAGAATTCCTTTGCTTTCCAGGGCCATCTTCTCCTAGAAGTCCTTATGCAAAGCCATGAATTCTCAGTTCAGTTTTCTAGAAGAGGAACCAAATAGTTTAATGTACCTTCACATAGGAGACAATTTTTCATTTGTCTAAACAAACAAATTAACTGAAGTTACATGTAAATTATTTCTAATCAGATAAAATATTACCTGGCTTCAAGTACAAAATTCACTAAGAGCTCTGAACTGAAGATGGAATTCCTCAGAACAGTCCCTGACCACATCAGTCAGTGGCATGCTGGCTCACAGCACAGCAACACTTTAGAGCTGTTTTGCCAGTGACTCCAGAAAACATACAATTAGAGGGTTCTAAAACCATGAGCTGAATTAAAAATATATTTCTATCTGTGATCCGGTTTTCAAGCCTTCTTCAGTGAAGGCTCCAATACAATTACCCAAATTTTCAGCATTAAGTTCCCCATAAAGGAGCAGGAGACAGGTTAAGAGGTGCTGGGAGAGAGCTGAGCTACCCCTGCCCAGGGACATGAGCTAAACACAAAGCTGTTGGTTACAGAAAGCTGTCCCTCCACCAATTCCATAGAATTTGCTCCACTGTGCAAAAGAGTTCAGGAGTTATGGCTCCACAGCTGCAGGATGAGAAAACCTCAGCTCAGACTCCCAGCTTCTGCTCCAGGACAGTTTATGTCCTTTAAAACCAAAAGTACACAGACATGATCAATACAGGCACAATACAGGTGTTGCCTAAGAGCTTGCACACCTTAACAGAGTACAAGCTGAAACTGGCAATGGGACAACAAAGAAGGACTTGTTTTTGCAATTCCACTTTCTCGCTGAGTGTACTTGATCAACTTCCCACACATTGCTAAAGGAGATGGAACTCCAGACGGAGAAGTGATGAAGAAGCAGATAGTCCTTAAATTCTGGCTATGGGCAGACTGTCAGAAACGGAGAGAAAAGCTGAAGAACACAGAAAATTCTTTCGTTTCTGTTCTTGAAGTTCATCTCAGTACAATCCATGAATGAGTAAACAAAACATGGGGCTGTGCTATATCTGTGTCTCACACTGTGGTACACAATGTGGTACGAATCCTGAACTCAAAAAGAATGTTGAAAAACTGAAACATTTGGGTAAGGGCCACGAGAATCATCCCAAGACTAGAAAACAAACTGAGATTCCAGTTGCTCCATTTGTTTTAAGAAAGAGACCACAAGATGACTTGGTGATAGCAATAAAGTACTCATGGAAAACACACCATGGGCTCTTTGTCCCATAGATAAAGATCTAGGAAAATCCAATGAATGAAAACTGAAGCTAGACAAATCCAAACTAAAAGTAATGTACCATTTTTTTACTCATCTAAGCTCTGAATCACTAGGACAATATATTAGAAAAATTGCTGGTAAGGGTGCTTTTCTAACAACTGATTTCTCACTGAACCTGTGAATGGATTGAGGGTGCTACAGAGGTGAGAACAGATATCAAAAAAGGTTTGCAAGAACAGCAACTGTTCAAAGAGAGAGCAAGAGAACATGGCCATGCAAGAGCAATTAGCAAAACATAAGAGCTTCACATAAGATACTAAAAAAACCTGTGTTGATTTAAAAAAAACAACTTTGCCCTTGCTGATGAAATGGAAATCTCCACTTAACAAGTAGAGAAAATGAGCAAAATGTGCGTAACTGCCTGAAAGCCTTAGTAGTGCAATCTCTTTCATCAGACAGAGCAGTAACACCAACGCTCCCAATGACAGCTCTGAGCCAAACTCCCTGGCAGACTTGCAGCCTTTGTGGGTGGTGTATTGTTTACAGTTCCATGGGCTGGGCCCAAAGAGTGATGATCAGTGACAGGAGTCTAACTGGAGGTCAGTAATTAGCGGTGATGCCAGGGGTTTGTGCTGGGGCCAGTCCTGTGAAACACCTTTAGCAATGGTCTGGATGATGGGGCAGAGTGCACCCTCAGCAATCTCTACATTACACACAGTTGGGAGTGGCTGATATGCCAGAGGGTGGTGCTGCCATCCAGAAGGACCACAATTGGCTGGAAAAACAGGCTGACAAGAACCTCATGAAGTACAACAAGGGGAAATGCCAAGTCCAGCACCTGGGGAGAAACAATCCCAGCCACCAGTACATGCTGGGGCCTGCCCAGCTGGGAAGCAGCTTGGCAGAAGAGGATCTGGGCATCCAAGGGGACACCAAGTTAAACATGAGCTGGCAACCTGCCTTTGCAGCAAAGGCCAGTGGTATTGTGGGCTGCATTATCCTCCCAGCAGGTTGAGGGAGGTGATCCTTCCTCTCTACTGAGCATTGGAGAGGCCACACCTGGAGTGCTGTGTCCACTTCTGGATACAAGAGAGTCATGGACAAACTGGAGAGAGTCCAACAAAGGGCCATGAAGATGATTAAAGGACTGGAGCACCACTGAGGAGAGATAAACATTAGCACAGGTTGCCCAGGGAGGTGGTGGTGTCTCTCTCCCTGGAGATATTCAAAAACTGCCTGTACACAGTCCTGGACAACTAGCTCCATCCAGGTGTCCCTAGTAGAGTAGGGGGGGTTTGGACCAGATGGGCTGCAGAGCCCCCTTTCAACCTCAACCACTCTGTGTTTCTGTGATTTACTGTGTGAGAGAAAACTATACCATGAAAACTATCAAACATCAAAAAGCTAAACCAATTTTAGCTAATTCTCCTATGATCTACACACATACAAACTGTCTGCAGACTGACAGAAGAAAAAAACATAAAAGGTAAGAGCATATTGAGCCAACAAAGTCAGGTGTGAGGCTGAAGTAGACAGCCACTAGAGAACACTCGATCTTCTGATGCTTGGAGAGTTGAGAGAAAAGGCAAGATGAGAGTACAACTGTCCTTCAGCTGAAGGAAATCAAAGCAGATGATATAAAAATATCACAGTAAGGTACTGGTAGATGTTAAATAAGAAATAGGTGACAGGTGGCACTCCACAAAGGTTGTGATAGGCACAAGGGGACTGGAAAGTCTAGAAACAGTGAAAATGGCTCAAGAGGATATCAGGAGTAAGGGGATCAAAGAATGTCATGGAGATGTTTCCAAGCTATCCAGCCTCACCCACTCGTGTATGCTCGCTGAAATTATTTACCCTGCATCACATTTCACAGATTTAGCCTAAGTTGCCACATGTAAAGCCTACCACATATAAAGTCAAATTAACCAATACTTTCAAGGCAGAGAATTTTATGCCCTGTCTAAGTAACACAGTATACTATATGTTGGTTTAAAACAGGTGAAACACAGTATATGGGTCCTATTGAATGCACATCTTTACCTTCGCTTTCTTTGAAGATACACATGTACCAACCACTGGGCAATAAAGGGCCATACAATAGCAAAAGCTAAAATACCAGGAGAAATTTCAAAGGGCCACCATGATGGTTTCTAAGGAAAACAGAAAAAAATTCCAGTCAGCAATCTGTGTGCACGTATTGAATACCACCTGTATAATTCTAAATCACTTCAAATGCTACAGTACCAAAGTAGAAAATAATACCAGAAGAAAAGATTAATCTATCAAGTAATTTCTTCAGACAGATTATTTTTTATTTCCTAGTCAAGGAAGAGACAATACAAAAAGCACATACCAAGAGCTAGAGATAAAATATTCAGCTCATCTTTTTTCACAGTTCACAATGCTTTTTACAAATAGTAAAAACAGTATTTTACCTTGACAGAGGAGGCGGGCTGGTAATTTGACTGTGGTGTTGCAGATTTTGCCTTTAAATACAAACAAAGGCTGGTAAGTATAAAAAAGGAAACTTCAATTAAAATTTTTCTGCTTCACAAAACAAGAATATGAGGGTTTTCATCTTGTGAAGGCTTTGCAATCTGTATATATCACAGTTTAATGCACAGAACGACTCCTATGCAACACCCCTTTCACCACATACCTCTGATGTTTCCACTACTCTTTACAGCATTTTTATCACATCTCTTGTGTCTTAGAAAATGAGTCAGTGCACTTACTGGACCTCTTTACAGTTTGTGAAGGCCCCCTTGTTCAACCTGTCATTGCAACTTCCTCAAATCTGGTCCAGTCCCAGTTCTGACCCAGAGCAGAAATCCCACCAGCTTAATTTGCATGATGACATGTTTCAACACTACTCTATACTGAGGTCAAAGCACTGTTTTAGTCTGCCCTGAGCTACAGCTACAGCCATGTCTAACACCATAAAGGAAAGAGAATACTCTGTTCCATATCTTCCATACAATCCTGAAAATGAAAGTACCAGAAACTTTTCAAGACTATTCCCATACACTATTGTGGTGCTTCCACAAAAACAAAGCAGCTGGTTTTCTAGGTCTTTCTTAACTTATGTAAGTGTGAAACAGAAGCTGCTGTTTCTCCTTAGGTATGGGTAGCAAGCACAGCATGAACTGCTGGAGAACAATCTTTTACTATTTCTTCATATATTGCTCAGGCAAAACTGCTGGAGAACAATCTTTTACTATTTCTTCATATATTGCTCAGGCAAAAAAAAGAAAATCAATCTGTATTCAAAACATTAGATTCTGGAATAGCAGTGATGCAGCAAAATCATGGTTTTAATAAATCCTTTTCCCTAGCTGCCTTAGATTTGGAATATGTGCATCCCATAGGATACTGCTTGTACAGCTCTCTCATTCTCAGGTAGATCAGAATGTATCAGCAAGTCAAACAAAACCAAACATTTCCAGGTTTCTGAATCAACTATATTCACAACATGTTCTATTCTCCTGAAGACACAGTATTTCCATTGAAACAGAAGGAAAAAGAAACACTACATCAATAAATATCTACAATTACTTAAGACTTCCTTTGCCTGTCTTGTGTACATAATGTGAAATTCCAAGAAAGCTGGATTACTTCATGAGGAAAGACAGCTGTGAAGAATCAGTCTTGCTAACTGAAAAATGGAATCAGAAGTTCTGCCTGCAAACATTCACCAGTCTGAAAGATTAAGATAATTTCTCACTTCCTTTGAAAATGCTTTGAGATCTAGTGATGAAGAAATTCTCTGGGATCATGTATTACTAACATTAACTATGGAATCTCCATATATAGCGACTGTGTAATGTGTATCAATAACTATGGCTAGGATTAGTCTGATCAGAGATCAGTAAAATAATATATGGTTAATTTCTAAGTTGAAATACATGTTCTTGCTCACATGTAAGAGAGTCCTGAATTGTGTTCCTGAGAGTAGGTACCAATAGGAAATTTTAAGTTGGACTAAACTACAGAATGTAACTGACACGTCTTCACAGTTTAAGAAAATATCATCTGAAATTTCCATCTGAAAAAGCACACAAATGTCCAAGGACATTTCATAAAAAGTAATTGAATAACTACAAAGAACAGTACCTGTGATGCTGTAACTGCCTCCAGCATATGCAGCCTCTGGAGGACATTCTGCATGTCTTCTTGCAACCGCATCAGCACCACTGCAATCTGCTCATTGAGGCTTCCCCGGGGTCCCCTGTCGGATCCCCAGCGCTCGCCGTCCCCTCCACTACCCATCTGGCCACCCTGGGAACCGTCTCCTAAAGGCTGAAGTCTATGCCCTATTTTGAGGGAGAAAAAAACCAGAAACATAAAACACAGAATGGGCTACCAACTCTATTGAAAATGTTTAAACAGTTCACTTTCCTCCCTCAGTTTCCACCCAGGAGTGTGGTACTCCTCATCGGAGGTTGTATTCAGACAGTTCAGAAGCACTGGGAGGTCACTGAAATGTCATGAGATGTTTCCCTACAGCCTCAGTGTGACAGTATCATTCAAGTTCCTAGAACTGCAAAAATATTTAGGAAAAAACTATTAATTCACATCCAGACAAGTTCAGCAGTAAATTCTGCCCTAGTGAAAAGAAAGTAAGATCTGTCTTATTATCAAGCGTAGGTCTGTTCTAAATTTGGCAGTCTTCAGCTGGAAAACAAAGATCACTAGAATACAGTGACAAGGAAAGGTAATTATTTGAAACCTACAATACTCCCTTAAACTAGATACAACTACAACTAGCATATCATGTTTCTGCCTGCAAGTAACAAACTTCAGTAAAACAACAAAAGAGAGGAGATAGTTAAACTGTAGTATGTTCTTCATAACAGTTTTAAACATAAATGTTCTACTTGGATTTTCTTTTGAATTTTTGCATCTGATTACATATAGGTGCCATACAAAAGGCATGCTATATACAAATAAAATACTTTTTGCCTTTTTTTGTTTTGTACAAGAAAAAATAATTTTATCCTTGACTTTACAGATCATATCACTGGAATATGGTGCTGCTCCTAGGTGACGGTATTAGAAGTATTATGGAATTAAAAAGAGCAGAGGTCCAACATAAATTGAACATCTGGGCTATTGTGTGATTAAGAATCATTAAGTTTTAAGAATCATAATGGATAGTATCAGGATCACTCAAAGGTGTGGCTAACATTCCAATAATATACAAAACAATGTGTCACTCATACCTTTCCAAGCCATTCCATGGTTTCAAATAAGCCACCACAGAGGTATAAATGCATATGTATTTATCAATAAATATGTAACTTCTAAAAAAACTCTTCTTAGGCACAGGCTGGTTTTGATGATTACATTTCTAAAAACCCAGGTGCCACAACAGCAGCTGGAATATAAGGTTACCCACTGTAATTAGCATTTTGTTATCTATTGTTACTGTGAAGGACAGAAGCACTGTATAAATGACTCTCTTATTGGACAGTATTGGGAAGTTCTTGTCAGGCACCAGTAACTTATGGCAGTGAGGAGAGGGGGAATACAAACACAGTGTGCACAGTACCTCTCCCTCTTCTGACACTGTAGAAATCTGCTTTTTCTCCACCTTTTTTCTCCTTGTGAGGGCCCCCATTACCGGCTTTGCCATCTTCTCCTCCACATTTGACTTCACCTTGTTCTTCAGCTATTCCCTCTCCAGTATTTCCAGATTGGAGATTCCCGTAAGTCATGCAAGTGCGCCTTGGAAAATCCATATTTTCTAATAGAAGACTGTGATCTACATCCAAGAAATGGGATGAATGCTTTAAAGATCCTTTAGCTGATGTGATGATCTCCAAGGGCTACAAATTAACATTAGCAAGTAATTAAATTCTGTAAAATATGACAGTTTACCATCAAAAAGGAAGAAATATCATCTCTACTTTCACGTTAAGAAAATATTTTGCCCATAATTAAGACTTTTCTATTAAGGGGAACAGTTGTTTTCCCATAGAATGTACTAACTATTGTCTAAATGTCATTTTCAGATTGAAAGGGCCTTTGAAGCAAATACTCTCAGAACAGTGATACCACTGGAATTTCTTTAGATATTTCCGACATACAGTAATACTTAATAATCACTAAATCAGAACATTAAGATCTGAAAATGTTCAGTTTTTCCTTGTAAAATCTGCTTTGCTTCCTAGACAGTGAAACAGTCTCAACTCGAATTTGGGAGCCACACAGTCAAAAGTCACATGCCATTAGCAACCCTGAGTAGGCACTGTCTGCGCTCACGGCAAAGAGATCCCCTTGCTTATTATCAGCCTGTTCAGAACAGCTTGGCTGCACCTGCACCTCTCACCAAACAAAAGGAAGGCAGAGTGTTCTATCGACTTTCTCACTCAAAATCAGTGGTACCACAGGAAGACACTAAAAATGGATGACATAAGAGCTGTTCAGGCCACAATGACACATTCTGCAACAGCACAGCCTTACAGTGGCTCAAGCAACCCTTTGTTCAGGGCCAGGACAAGCACCTGCACAAGCAAATGTTGAAGCAGACTGGGGACCTCAGCTGAAAAATAACTTCATGGAAAACCCAAAATAACCAAAAGGAGGGACACAGAAATGGAAACTGCTGCCCAAATTTGTCACACAGCAGTTCAAAAACCTGGATCACCAGAACTGAAGAGCAGAGTGCTTGCTACATCTGTTCCAAGTAAAAGCTGTATTTAATTATTTAAGTGAACCTCTTCTAGTTTGAATTGACTGATCTATAATTCTACTTTATATTTATTTACATATACCTGAACATTTGTTATTTTGTGCAGAACTAGAACTTTTCTCATGCAGGTTGGGAAATTCTGACAAATTATCCACCCACTTCAATTAATGAATCTCAAACAAGCTTGAGCAATAAACAAGATGATTGGGAAATCACCTAGATAAGACAGCTTGCAGTACTTCTATCAAATTACCTTTCTCAACATTCTTCATTACCAGGTAAAATTTGTTAAAAAAAATGTTCTGCTTACTCAGGAAAGAGCTAGACAAGAGAATGATGAAATATTAGAGTGCCTA
Organism: Pipra filicauda; assembly: GCF_003945595.2. Lineage (NCBI taxonomy): Eukaryota > Metazoa > Chordata > Aves > Passeriformes > Pipridae > Pipra > Pipra filicauda. The sequence continues at coordinate 4,792,923 of NW_024104310.1, forward strand.
CTGGCCTTTCTGATCCTGTGCATCATCCACAGATTCCTGTCCAGAATCAGGAAACAAGGTGTTTGAGTATGATTTATGAAGTCCACACTTAAACTGGAACTCTGAAGGAGGTCCAAGCCAGTAAGGCAGCTAAGACTGCAGTTTACACAATGAGCAGGAGCACAAATTCAGTCAAAACTATGGCAGCACAGTTGGTGCCCACCTTTTAGATGAAAGTCAGAGCTGTATATTACGACTGAAGAGAATACAAGAGAACACAGAAATCCTTGTTATCTCCCACTTCTTTAGACCTAGGCCACTTTTAGGCACTGGCCTACAGGCCACCTGTTAAGGCTTACTCTTTATTTATTCTAAGAAACAAACACAGGATTCATCAGGCCAGAAAAAGAGCAAGCAAAAAGTTCATTGTTACAAAGACACTTCCTGTTTCCTAGAAATAGCTGAATTCTGCTCCCTACATATGTTATGAGATCCTAAATTAATTTGTGGGCACAGATATTAGTTTCTTTGTACTGGTTTGTTTTGGGGTTTTTGATAATTGTTTCTTTGTACTGTTGTTTTTCATCCCTTCCCCTCAAATAAATTCTCTGAGGGCAAAAATTTCAAGGCTTTTAGATCAGCAGTAACCAAGTTGTAAAAGACTGACAATAAAAAGAACATAATCCGATATTTCAAACAGAAGGACAGCATTTACCTCTCCATGTCTATGTTCACCTGATAAAGAGGAGCCTATTTAAAAATAAGCATAGCAGTTCCAAAATACACCCAGGGACTACTAAATCCCATACCTCTTCTAGTCCAAGTTGCTCCATAGAGTCACAATAAACTTCACTGTCTGAATCACTGGTTAAGTGCTGAGTTGCTGAGATCTCTTCAGTATTGTCTTCACTTGCACCTGTAGGGAAAGGGGATAGCACACATTCTTTGTAAATGTGAGTCAGTTGAGACAACCCTGGCAAAGAGTAAAGCAATGAGTTAAAATGTGAGCTTCAATTCACAGCCCTTTTATCTATGATTGTCATCCTAAACTTAAATTCTGAATAAAGAGGTCATATTAATATAGGAATTATATTTATTTTCCCAGTTACTAGTGGGAAAACTATACCTCATACTGACATTTCTGTATTATAAATTTTAATTTTACCCTGTTCACTCTCCTTCCTTAGTTCAGTAAAAAGCAGTTTTGCCTGAAGTTATGTTAGTTTTAAAACTATATTTAGACCTCAGTTTCAACAAACTGGCATTTATAACATGTTCAGCCTCTGAGAACGATAAATATGATATTAGTGATTTTTATTTTACTACAGATTCACTCTCAAAGGCAAACAGTATTCACTTCGGTAGCATAATGATATACAAGAAAACAATTCTATTTCTATGGGTTTGGGCCCCTCTGTTTCTCAATTCATCTCTCTTTCTGTAGGAGATCCTAAGAGAAAGCATTTTAAACTGGAATTAATTCTTTTTTTTTTGAGTTTTCTGTCTTCAGGTTTCTGCAACTGAGACACCACTGCTAGTCTCTGAATCCCAGGACTGAGCTTTCAAGAAAAGAGTATTTTCCATTAAAAACATGTGCAAATGAAAACATGGTCTTGTAAGGACAATACCTTGGTGAGCACTGTTATTAGCTATTTCTAGGCTTGGCTCCTCTTTATTTGTTTCTTCCTCTGGGTTCAAGCCATTCAAGGCAGATTTGGTCTGGATGCCATTCTGCATATCTGTGATAAAGCTGTCCTTGTAACAGCCATTCCTAACAATACCTTCCAAATCCTTAGCAGCTGCTGATTCGGGTTTCGCATTCTTATAGTCTGTAAAAGAACAAGAGAACTTTGCAAAGAGAAAGCTATGCACCTAATAGCTCAAAATATATTTCTTCAAGTAGCTCACTTTCTAATGGACTGTATGTATAATGTATCTGCAGAACAAAACATGTAAATGCTCCTGGATTCACATTTGTGTGGATTGTTCTGTTCCTGTAAAAACCGTAAATATAAAATTTAGTTTGCATAAAGAGCAGATGATACTTAAAACATAAGTAAGCAAATCCAAAGCAGGTCTCTCTGCTAAACTAAATAATAATCCTAATGTCCTTGGAGGAAAAAATCTGTATAGAATTCTAAATATATAATTTGGTTTTCACTAGATGGTGTTTCCAGCATCAAACTTTTTATGGACCCTCTAAATGAGTCACATTGAGAGTTCTGTTTTATTTTCTCTGAAGAAAAAAAGAAGTCATTTTCAATGCTACACTTACAGGCCATGTAGCCATTCACAGCTCTTACAAAAAGCACTGGCAACAAAACCCAAAACAATAAAGGGTATAGATGTTTATCTAACCTACCGACAGAACTTGCCACACAAGTGAAAAACTGTACAGCATAGCTCACAAATCTGTACTAGTTTTAATTCTTATAACCTAGGCTGAGAGACAGACATTGTTCACACAGGCATCCATGTGTATTTGCACCTAATTCTCTTGAAAAACATTCATGGTTCTTTGGGATTTTTTGCCATTTAGGTGGTTAAGAATAACGTTGGCAGAGACAATGGTCCAGAAAACATACCCTTTCCATTTATCTGCAGTTCTTTTTCTTCCTCTTCACGAAGCCCCTCTTCTTCTGATTCCGCTCCACTGTCGCTACTTTCAGCTTTTCCATTTACAGCCTTTATATTTGAAGTGGAATTCATGACATTACTGAGGTCTAAGAAAAAAATCAAAGAAGAAAAAAAGATGTATTTTAAAAGAAACAAGCATGTAACCACTCCCCCCTCAAACTATCAGCCATAGTTCTACAAAACTACTTCCATATTAGAAGCTGTACCAAGTAACAGCAGCTCATTTCTGTAAACTCTTTCTTAAGTGATTTAGAGTTTCTCTTTTGTGGCCCATTACTGAGTGCCTGGCTGCTGGTGCAAAGATTCTCAGTGACTCTGAGAAAGCCCCCTGGGAACAGACAGGAGGCCACTTTCACTACCCAGTCTCAGACCAAGACTATTACTGTATTTAGGGTACAGCTGCAGTAACATTTTAGCTGGGACTGATGTGGCCATGTTATTTGAAACCCAGAAGTCAGTGTTTTAATAGAAGCTCCCTTCTGGGCTGAAATGCTTCAAAACTGTTCTCAATTCAAAGGCAAATTTCGAAACATTCTATTCAATTATGTGAACACAATTCTGAGTAAGGTAAAGATGGTGTTTCATGCATCTCTTGCTGTAATCTAGGCAGTCACAAAAAAGGGTAAGACTAAAGTTTATACAGATCTTTATCTAGCAAAGGGCATATGGAAATAAATTCTCTGATTGCAGTGCAAAAGTTGACAAAATTAATATATACACTGAGCATTTTTTTCATAAATATTTAAAAAAATAAATCTTGAAATAGACAAAGTAACTGCTAAATCCTAGCTTTCCACATTTTTGATCACTCCACAGATCACAAACAATTTATTCTGACTGTATGAGGAATTGCAAGGTAACAATTTTTTAAAAATATGGAGTATATAAAGGACAATTCTACCACCTCTGGTAAAACACATATGGTCAAACACATCCTGATGATCATTTAAACCCCCTATGTTAGGACAGAGTGATTAAGGTACAAAGAGGGGGCAGTTTCTGTAAGACACTCGCACAATTTACATGTTGACTCCAAGGCTGAAATCTGACTGTTTTAATTGTCACCACAAGCATTCCATTTGCATAATTTCTACATTCCCTTGTCAGAACCTTGAGAGATTAATTCTTACATTTAGGCTTAACATTAAACAGCAAAATGATATCCAATTATACTGGAGTTGCCAAACCAGCTTCACTACTTTATGTGCTGCATAGTAATTTAGAGCTAAGGGGTTTTTCTGCTTTAACCTCCCAGTGAAGAGCCTTCCCACATTCCTCTAGTTTCCAAGCTTATCCACAGCACTTCAAAAAAGTAAAAATGCAAAATAACTTACTGTACAGTAATAATGAATATGTTAAATATTATGTTCACCTTAGTTTTGTTGCAAGGTAAGGTTTCTGTGGACACCTTGCATCACTATTTTAGACTGATGTAATCCAACTCTTATCTGAAGATTAAAAACCCCCACTTCTTTATTATAAAAACAGAATTGGAAAAGCAACTGTCCATCTCAACTACAAGAATATAAGCTATCACCTGCTCATTTTCTCCTCACTGAAGAACACTTGCTTATTTGCAATGAAATGTTTCACAAAATTGAAATCCAAAATATTCCCAGTTTATTTCTCACAATCATGTTTCATTAATTGTGAATCCCAGTTGTTGAGATAGTTTTGTGAGAAGCAGCAACATGAGAAGGATAAGGCAGCAATTCTGTCCTCACAGCATGAGCATTAGGCACGGACACAGCTCCCTTGGCATGGGAGGGCACAAATCACCCTTCCCTTTGAACAACGAGGGGGTGGGGACACAATAATCTGTGTGTCCTACCCAGCCGTGGGAGTAAACAGGAAAGACAAGACTAGGAGGAACGCTGGACTGTGAAGAATGGCGAATTAAAACTGCAAAGCTCCTCACCCTACCTATAGGTACTGTAAAAAACCACAGATATACCATAAGCTTTTTTCTAAGATTTACTTCTTTTCTTTTTGAAGAGAATGTCTTTGAACATTCAAGCATGTTCTTTCTTCACTTACTTTCAGTAAGAATATTCATTTGAGGAAACTTCTGATACATCACACACATTTAAATAAAGAGGAGGAACTGAGAGAATGTATCAACAGATTTATATCACGCCACAGGACACCTGAATAACCGAAATCCATCAGGATCATATTTCTTCCACAGAGATATTCTTAGCAACAGTGTTCCTAAAGACCATAAAAAGACACCACTTTGATGCAGGCTCGGAAGAACACGTCATTGTACAGAGTTCTGGCTACTGGAAATGCCACACTTAACAGTATGCTTCTCCTCAGAACCCTTGCACTCCTATCCTTGTCACATCCATCCTCAATTGCTTTTACTACATTGTAAAACCACAGTTTGCTGCCATCCTCCTTGTTGCTTTGAGCATCTGCTAAGAAACCAGATACGATGACTAATCCCAGGGGTGACAGAGTTAAAGACTAAACAGAGCCAACTAGTAGTGACTTCTACTGGCCCTGTTGGTAGGTTAATGGCTGTTCCCTGGGCAATGTATCTTCTTAACTTGAATGACACAAGTTAAGCAACCTTTTAAAACCTTACTTGGTTTGTGCTAATCCCACTCAGCCAGCCCCTTTATTCCGTTTACTCACTTCATCTGCAGGCAAAATGTTAGTAGCTTTTTCTGTTGCCTTAGTTTAGATACTATAGAATTCCTCTTGGTTTAATACTTTCATCTCACTGCCTACATCAAACTGTGAGATTTGTGACAGTTTTCTAAATCAAAGCTGGACTGCTCTGTAGCCATAGAAGGAGTTCTCTTCTGTAAAAGCCTGGAGCATGGGGTTTGAGGTTTTTTAATCCTATATACTAAGAGCTGTATAACAGTAACAACATGAAAACAGAAGCAAGAAGGATTTAACAAAAGAAAATGGCAGGATGGAAAGGATATGAAGAACAGACATGCAGCTTCTCTACAAGCTTTCACTAGATGTTTATTTTCTTGTATCAGCTCTATTAAGAGATTTCCTATGAACCATTCTAAATATATTTCTTTAAAGGCAGCACTACAGTTCTTCTGAATAACCTGTATAATGAGGCCAAGTTTCTCAGAAATAAGTATATGATTTCTAATTCTCCACATATTCAAAGGCAATTTTTGTTACCTAGATGGGAGTTTGGGATCTGTGGATCAGCCCCAGCTTGAAGGTCATTTTATAGAGAAAACCTAGCCTAGCAGGTTTTTCTTAAATGCCTTGTATTTTTCTTTTCTGAACAGGCATATAATTTTTATACAAAATTAACATGCACTGCTGGAGCTGTACTGATGGTTACCCAGTACACCACAGTATCATCTTCACACAAGTTCTACAGCCTCTCACACGCTGTGAAAACACCAGTGACCAGGAGCCACACCAGTGACAGCAGATGAAAGACATGATAAAATGTTTAACTAGCTGTGTATGTCTTCAGTGTTTAATAAAAATTATGTGCTTTTGTAAAATATCACAACTTCACTATCTGCTCAATAGCAGCAAAGTCTTAGCACTAAGACTTTTTCCATGACCTATACTTACATCACCTTATACAGGGATCTCCCTGCACACCTGTGTTTGTCAAATTTTTAAGTCTCAAAGAGACCTATGTGCTGTACAAAACTGTTTTGATAATCAGGTAACTGTAATTCTTTTCCTGCCATCACCACCTGGGGTTTCATGCCTGTTACCAACCCAAGTAGGCTCCCTGCTTCAATTCCAGGTTTGCACAACAGTGTTCTGCCCTTTCCAATACACTTGGTTACACAAATCTCCACCTCCTTTTTGAAACTGATGTATCAAAGCAGTGCAAGGAGTGATTGCAGTGAGAGAGGAGGGGCACATGGAAGCATCTGGGAGCAATAAGCTCTTCAGCCAGAACAAGGGTTTCTATACTCTCATTTCCTTCCATCCTTTTTAATATAGGACACTACAAAGAAAATTTCCAGGGGCCGAGCCTGCTCTGTAACATCTGTTCTACAGTACTCAAACAAGCTGCCATCACAAATAAAAAGAGATTTTAGAAGGGTCTGTCAGAAATACAGACAGAAAAATACTGAATTCCTTTAACTACTACAGTTTTATCTCTTTTAATTGCATTAAGTGCAAGTTCTCTGAAAAAATGTACTGCCTAAGCACACAGATCATGGCAGCCAGCTCTTCCTAAGAAAAAGAAGCCTATCCTTCTTTTTATTTTTTTTTAATATACTCCAAAAGACTACAGCCTTGTTTTGTCAGCACTCCTCTCTCTGCTTATGTACTTTTCAAGCTGTTACTCTCGAAGAAATGCCAGTATATTTAATAATACAATTTAATCAACAACACTCATGTCTTTATTTACCATTAATAAACACAAAAACAACAGTTTGTGGGTAAGAACAAACACAGACAACAGCAACTTCTGAGAGACATTTATATGAACTTGCAATTACAGTATTTAGGATTACTGACTAGTCATCCTAGACCTTGATACTTTTCAGTATCTAAGGAGTTTCTCATCTCCATCCATATCACCAGTACCTTTTCCCTTGAATTTTCAGAATACATTCCATATAAATAAAGTTACCAAGTTTGGGGGTTGACTTGGATACATTTCCTTCCTCCCTGACGATCCTGAGCCTTCTGCCAGTAGAGACAACCTGCCTGGGATTTCCTGACAGAGAAGCCCAGGGAGAAGAGCAGCTGCTCCACAGGCATTCCCAGCACCAGCAGTAGTTCCACGAAGGCTGTCCAGAGTACAGGGCCACCAAGCACACACAGCTCGGTTACATGGTGCATGTGCAGCAAGATCAATGGACCCAGGCTTTGCCAGCTTAGTGTCAACACCTTAGTCAGCATGTGGGAATGGCCATGAAAAACAGCTGCTTCTTAGATATTTATTGTAACTCGCAAGAATAGTAAGATGATTCCAGGATCCAGGATGTCCCCAAGTCTGGTACTACTTCCCTCTGGGAGAACAAGCAGAACTCGCTAAGCTCTCTTCTGTGTGGAAGAGATACAGTCATCATTTGGACCTTTCACTGTGCATGGCAAGTAGAGAGGAGCATTATTAGATTCTTCAGTTTTGTCCCAGAAAATAAAAATCATGAGCACAGTGAACTCGGAACCCCGTAAAGAAAACTGAATTATGCTTGAAAACAACACAAAGCCACATTGATGAGTTACATATTGTAGCCTGAATCAAAAATTGTTTTGCTCTATACAAAAAAAGAAACCCAAACAAAAAGGAAATAAGATTATATTCTCCTGCCATCCGCTTCAAGCCTAGCGGCTGAACAGCTTTTACAAAGCCCATATCAAACCCAGCCTCACAGACAACAAAAATGGCTTTTCCATACATCTTAGAGGCTACGATTAATTATTTTTGCTAAACAAAGTTACACATGAAACACCAGCCTGTTTCCACTGGGAACTTTTCTGACAGCAATCAAGATACAACTACCCACATCTGTTCTTGCCCCACCTCCCATACCTGAAGCTAGTGCTTCTTTGTAGCTTCTCTTTGTGGAATAGAGCTATGAGAAATCTGCATTTCAGTTCTCTCATCACAAGAGCTTAACTATGAGACAGCTAAAATAGGCACCAGCATTTTATAGCAAGTGGGTACACATCTTCTAGATTCTCAAAACCTGAAGAGCTTTTGACACTTGTTTTCCGTTTTGCAGTGAAATCTTGTCTGGCTGGAAGGAAAAAATCCAAGTTCAACAACCAATTACGCACCAAAACTGTTACTGCTGACTCAACTCAGCATGAAATGCAATACAGACAGGCTTTTCTTTTCATGAAAGAAATCTTCTCGTAGCTCCCTCCACTTTGAAAGAAACAATTTTTAGACTTACATTTTCACATTTGGATATTCTGCTGCTCACCCTGTGGCGACAGATCACTGCATGAGAGAGGAGCTGTTGATATCCCCGGCTTAGAGCTATACTGATGCTCTGCCCTAATTTCGAACACAGTTAGACAGCACTGACATAAAGCCATCAGCTTGAAGTTGAGTCACAAAGTGGGCTCAGATTTGGTATGTAAAGCCTGAATCAGACATATATTGCAACAGGACAAGCCACAGCTTGTTGAAACACTGATCCACATCTCATTGATACTCTCCACTGACTGGCACTTGCTGGCCCAGCCCTTAAATCTTATATAACAATCCCATCCTGCAGCAAACACTGAAGAGAATGTTTTAGATGCTTTTGAAGGTTACACTACTGAGATAGTATACTAATATTTTTGTTAATACGTTTCACTCTAGCCTTCCTGAATATAATCTGTAACCTTGATTATGCCTACTAGCTTACCACTGGAAACTAGAAGAGGAGAAAAAGTTGAAAGGATGGAATTCTAAACACCTCACGTACCCATCAGCCCTCCTGCCCCCATACTTACCCTGCCTTAATGCACCTCCTGGCTGTAGTGCAGCCACTAACATAACTTACTAAAGCACAGCAGTTTAAGAGCAACGGGAATTTTAGCTCTTTTTCCCCTTTTTACAAAGGACTAAGATTCACAGCCACTGAGTTCCTTAAAAATCCTACTGAAGAAAGGCAGAAGGAGAGGGAAAGAAGTCTGTTCAGCAAGTATCTTTGAAGACAAACGGCCAAAAAAAAGTGAATTTATGAAGCAAAAGGAGGGTGTTTCACGGTAAAGGCTCACACACAAGCAGGAAGAGCATGCCACTAAATGCTCCATTAGAAAGTAAAGATGCTGAAAATAACCTGAGGTGGTCCTTGAGAAAACAAAACTATTTGAAAAGATAAACTAGTCATATGCAATCTAAAGAAACACAGTTGGAAAATATACTGAATTTAAGAGTAAGAAAAGTATTTCTACCTGGAAAGTAATAATTAAGCTTTTAAAGCTGAACTATGTCCTGTACTAACTACTGCCTTTGAAATACAAATGTTTACATGTATTTGCTTGTTCTAAAAGCACACAGACCTCAGTGAGTATTGTCTTTTAAACCTTGCTCCCATATCCAATGCAGGAAGACACCAACCAAATTGTTAAACAGCTGTAACTGCCTGTAAGCCAGGTCAGCTTCTGCCACTCCCACAAGCTGCTCCTGAAGCAGTGCCCTGTGTGGGCTCCTACCATGAGCAGTCTATACTGCAATCAGCACTGCCCAAAACCAGCATAAGCAGCAATACAAGGCACCTTGCTTCAACAGGCCTTCATCTGGTGCAACTGCAACACAGCTGGGAGCAAAGCTTTCAGAAGAAAAACACTCATTAGGATGACAAAATTTAGGATTATTATAATGCTGAAACTTTCCACAGCCTCTGCAGTGCGTAACTTGTCATTACTTGAGGGAACATTTAGTCTTCACAGAGGCTTACTAACATTGCTACTGCTCAGCACACAGGCAAAGGGTCATCTTTATTAAGCAGGATTTTAAAACAGATTAAATGCCCTGTCACAAAGCAGAAAGAGTACACAGAAAAATTCTACTGAAAACCTTGTGAACAATTTCCAGATATTCTGCTTAGTTGTTCATACACCTTAACTCAGTGTAGGCCTGCCAGGTACAGATTTCCACTTCGGATTTACTCACATCCAGAAAAAAGAAAACATCCACAAACATTTTCAGGGAAACATTCTGAAGGGTGAGTTGGCTCTGAAACTCTCGACATTTTCACCCACTATCAGGCCACTGGGGCAACAATTCTAGCCCACCTTTGATTTCCTCAGGTATAGCACAATAAGAAAGCTTAAATGCCCATTCTGAAGATTTCAAATTTACTGAGCAATGGTATTTTAAAGCTTCTTTGCCTTTTTAGCATTGGCTTGGACATCAGATTTCTTGTGCATTTGTTAGCAAGTGCAAAAAGTTGTAAGGTTGCTCTTCCAAAGCACCCATCCGCCTTACATGACAGTCCCTCTATTCTTCCAGCAGCTGCAATCAAAAGGGTCCCTCTGTAATACTGCAAGAGTTACCTCTTCTTTTCTGCAGTGCTGTGACAGCTAGGGGCCCATTTCTTTGATGTCCAGTATTTCATGTATCTGAAAATAATTTACCAATAATTTTCTCTTTACAGAAGTACTTCATGCCTGTCAGAAAGAGACTACTGACACAACTTTACAGAGAACTCAAGCTTCTCACACAGCTGCAGGAAGACATTTCCAAACACCACCCAAGTCACATGCTCTCGAAATAACCCTCAGATTTGTTCAGCCTATTGGAGGGAATTCTCTATTTTCCGTTCTTTACCAACTCATTCAAGTCTGGATCTAGTAAATTTGTCCTTGTTTTCTAGCTGATGTTACAAGTCGCTTTAATTCTGGCACATCAGGCTTTAGTGATCTTTAATAAAGAGGCATGAGCTCTATTGATTCAGGAAGACAGCATTTCAATGGTTTCTATTTAACATTTTCAATGAAACCACAAGGAGTAGAAATTCAACTTTAAAAGGCTACACTTCTCTGTTGAGGCCACTCTGCTAGAGATGATACACATCCATAGCAGATATACACTGAACTTCAAGACAATCTCTTTCACTAATTCAAGAAACTGTTGATTTTGAAGCAGTGGCATGCAATTCTTAAACAATGAGATAATGATCTGCATACAGATTAAAGTTTGATGGAAGAATGGAAAGCAAACTCAAAACAGAATGGACCAGAAGATAGGGCTGCAATATGAAGCAAGATAGTGAAGAGTCCCAGTTTCCAGACCATACTAATTGGCTGCCTGTGAAAAAACGCCTTCCACAACAGAACTTACAGAGCACAGGGGCGTGGGAGTAGGGGAAGAAACAGGACTAAAGGAACTCACACAATCAAAACATAACCATGTGTCAATTTTTATCAGTACTGTCACCAGTGTCTACACCATCTCAAATAAAAACTTGGGTACATTGGTTCTATCTTTAGGGTCTATCTGGAAGACTGAAGGTACTCATGCTTCCATACTTCTGTGAAATATTTTTATATCTGTACTGTAAAAAATAATAATTATTTCCAGCGTCACTTTTAATCAGGGAAGTTGCAGGAGCACCAAAGAAATGCAATGGTGCAGTTATAACATACAAAGGACTCTGTGAAAATTCTCTCAATTCATCGTGGCATCATCAGATGTTGTTGATTATACCGTTTAAAGCTGCAACGTATCACCAGACTTATTGCAACAATGACTGAACAAGGAAGAGCTGAAATTTGCTATTCTGTTTAACTTACACTGCCTTATATTTAAGCTTCTTTTTTAAAAGACAATCATGCTAGATTTGTTATGGAAATGGGTACAGTTTAACTTCCATGATTCTCTATGTGCCTAGACAAGCCACTTTTTTTAAGATGTGACTTCTGGCACTGTGCCATAGACACCAAGTCTAAGTAAATCCTTATTTACACAGATCACTGACCTGAATCTACTGATACTCTTACGATCTGCCCATCAATCCAGCTGTCAGGTAAACTTATTACATCCCACACATAAACAATTTTAAATTGAGGAAAAAGTTACACCACTTTCAAAATGGCCATTTAAAAACTTCTACCATTACCTTTCCCCCAAAACAATGAAAAACTATTTCTGCTTCTCTGAGACTTGATACCAAAACTATGTTCCTTCAAGGTAGGAGGAAAAAAGCTATATACAAAAGGCAACTTAACTAGTTGACTCCTACTTCTTAAACACATTAAAATAATTTATTTGTGCAATGGTTTGTTTTTTATAAACTGTTTCAAGTTTCACTGTGTTGCAATTCAGTTTTCAAATGTAATTTTAAGCCAGATTTAAACAACTGTAAGCCTTATATGACAACCTTATGAACACATTACCTGTAACATAATAATTATTATAATCAAAACATTCTCACAATGGTATTGCTAAATAAAAATCATCACATTGATTTGTATGCAGTTATGACACCACTAGGTTTGCCACTTGTCAGAATTTAAAATGTTTAAATATTCCCTTCATGAACTTAAGCCTCAGAAAATTTGTATATATTTGAAAAGTCATGATTAAAAAAGCATGGGTTTTGATTGTGGATTTCTTTAAATTTTAAATCAGATGACAAAACTTTATTACCAGAACCACATTTAGTTTGATAATCCATAGCAACATCAGAATGTAGCAGGACACATTATTTGTTTCTTTTATTAATGGAAAGGCAGAAACCAAATTTGGTCGTGTGGTGGGGGGAGTTATTTTGTTTTAAATATTCTCCTTTTTTCAGGAAGAGGCTTCCTTCAGCAGCTCAAGAAGCCTGTAGACAAGGACTAAACATGCAGCTTCCTGGGTCTAATCACCTCAAAAGTAAAATAAAACAAAGCCCAGCCTAATGAGATGGCAAGCCCAGAAGTCACAAGTGTTAGCAGGGAGTTACTACAGCACCAAAACAATGGAAATGATGGATTTACACATAATTTATTATTCCTACCTTCCAAATACTTAGAGACTTTCTCCATTTGAACTGCCATATGGTAAAGCAAATGAACAGAAAGATGCAACATTTAGCTTTAAAATCATTTACAGAAAACAAGCCCCCCAAAACACTGAGTTATGATTATTAGTAGTACAAAGGAAGTTATTTGTCCGAACCTGAGGTTAGGTCAGATCCTCTGTTCTTTTTATCTTCTACTATTTCATAGAATGGGCCTATTACTTGAAGTAATTCTTCAACTTTTTCCGTCATTGGCATACTCTCAAGAATCTGCACAAATCCAAAATATGAAGCATCTTATGAAAAAGCATTTCAATGACTCATTGATTTCAACTGATTCTAGAAACTGCTGGTCACTGTAAAGCTCAGCAACGTTTCACTAAGTCATTAAACATGTTATTCTGATTTTTTTACCTTTTTTTTTAATTAGAGGAAAACAACATAAAAGTAAATTACTAGACAAGAATCTTCTAGTTGTATTAACTTCTTTTAGGTGAAGAAGAGATGACAGAGCAAATGCAATTGCCAACACTAAAAGACAGCCTTGGCACAGTATTTATTAGTAGACTTGGGAATCCATTACTTCAGCAATTTCAAACTAAACCATCTCAAAGTTCAACAGGCTGCTGTTATCTGATATAATTATTTTATAAACAAGTCTTTCCACAGAGGAAATAAAACTTAAAGATTTGTTTTGTCTTAGAGCATTCTTCATATTGTCAAACCCTGACATCTTCAGTGGAATGCAAGGAGCAGATCAAAAGTACGCTACTGGGTCCACCTAAACCCAAACACAATACAGCAAAACTGGGACAGGACAAAGAAACACTTAGAGGAAGAACAAACTAAAACCAAGTTCTGCTCTTGAAGTAATTTGGAGCATTTCTTCATTCTAAGTTAATAAAAAATAATACCTTTGATCATCTGATAGGAATGTAAAATCTTAAATCTAAAATAGATTAAACAGAAGAGATTCAATAATTGAATACTATTTTAAAAGTACACAATATTTTTGTCTAGTTTAAGTCCTTTCAACCAAGCTTTTTGCCAATAGCTTTGTTCATCTTTTACCCTCTACTTTTTTAGTTATATTTTAAAAGCTTCAATAGCTATAGGAAAAAAACTCATGTTGAAGCAAACTAACAGCTACGGGGCACCTCCTCCTCCAGAGGAGCACCAAGAAAGCAACAGATGAAGGTACAAGTTGCCACAGAACATGCTGCTCGAAAGCACCAAGCACACCACTAAGCAGCAGGAGCAAAAGCTACGGCATTATTCCACAAAGCAGGAGCACCAGGCAGGCAATCATGTAACAAGTCATCACTTGCAAACCAATCAAGAATACCAAGAGACAACAGTCCTACCAAACTGCTGTTTCATTGCCACTTCTCTGATCTATTCAGTGTATATAATTCATTTCGTGTTTGTTAGAGAGAAATACTCCAATACAGAGCTGGATATGAAGCAGAGATTGAACAGTTTTGTGATTACTTTTTTTTTACTTCAATAACATTGAGAGAAACCAGAAGCCTATTCTAGAATAAAAGACTTGTGTTTGTTATGTGTTTACTTCTAGAGCCAGCTCTCTAAACTCTTTCACACGTGCATTTCTACAATGTCTGCACATAACTGCTCTCCATCTATTCTAAACAGACCTCAATATCCTCTGTGCTACTTGGAGCAGTTCTTAGAATCTTTTCTAACTGATAGCTTTTATGTGAGTATGAAAAGAGCAAGTACTTTCACAAACAAAACCAAATGCTTGCTTATATAGCCACTAGGCATAATAAGCAATCTCAAAATTTGAAAGCACAAAATAAGTTTTTATGTATCCTGAATTACTGTTTTCTTTCTATATCAGACAACTCATATATAAAGACTCAAGTTTTAAATTAGAAGCACCATATAGTTAATAATTCTTCATGCTAGGATATCACTTATTTCTAATATATAACAAAACAATATATCTGAAGTGTAAATAAGTTAGTTTCAGCAGTACTGCAATATAAAATTTCAGAAATGCTACTTGAAACATAAATTAACCTTGAATCTGAGCTCAGGTGCATTTTGTTTGCTTTAGATAGAAATAAGACATTTGGCCATCTCTCACCAGCACTGCAAAACCTCACCCAGACACATTCCTGAACATCTGCAATTTTCAAGGCTACCACATTAAGTGAGGGGGGGGGAAAAACAACAAACAAGTTTAGAATAAAAGCCTCTTGTGACAGGGTCATCTGATGTATGTATAGCCCAAACACAGTGCTCTAATGCTAGGGACGTGCCCTGGGGGCTGGGGGGAATATGGCAATCTTATACACCCTTAAACACAGTCCTGTGACACCAGTGTACAAGTGGTTTTTTGCCCCCCTTACACATGGATACCTATGCTGCAACAGCAGAGCGCCCACAGTAAGACTACAAGGATTAGTGCAGTATGTGCTGATAGAACAACCCAGTGGATCCATTTGAAATGCACTTCCACCAACATTTCAAGTAGAATCAATTGGGTTGGAAAAGCTGAAGCTAGTATTTCAAATGTGAGAGCTGAAACAGCATCAAAGCAGGGTAAACAGATTCCCCAGTTTCAAAGCTGAGCAAGGCAAGAAGTCATTTGCTCTCCAATCCCTACAGGTAAATCATAGAGGCAGAATATTTGTGCTTCATTAGGGCCAAGTAAGCAGATCTCCTCAGAGGAGGCTCACTAGAGGTTTTTTTTAGAACAAACATTGCAGTTTCACTTAGTTTTAGAGTCCTGACCAAAGCAGTTACTACGCTGAAAAAAAAAAAAAAGGTAGTCTACTGAAGTATTACCACATTTTGAATCCAAGATCTGATATGAAGCACTAAACCTTGTGGCACACATTCAAAAAGTATTATTAAAATTTAGTAAGATCTTTTATCAAACAAACAGCATTTGGCCTTCTGTGTTTTCTGGAGTTGCTTATTTTTCATTTTAAAGCAGATACAGTAATACCAGCAGGAACTAAATTACCAAAATTACGGACAGGAAAAAGATGGGTAAATCAGACTCCAGCTCCTTGCCTAATAAAGGTTTTTGTTGTATCAACCATTAAACAGGTTAAGAGTTCGAGGCAGACATAGTGGCATTGGAAAAAAGCAACTGTATTCAGAGCAGAACTTTGAATTTCCCCCCTTGATGCTCATGTCATTATAATAACAGATTACAATTACACTTTTATCCAGATTGACACCAAATAATCTTTAAGTGGGAAAAGCCACCTAGAAAAGCTTCAGTGAATAGACTGCAGTGAAAACGGTTAGTTAATAAGACAAGAAACTTAAACTCTGTTTACTTCAGTTAATGCTGCAATTCCTGCTTAATATAGTAACTATGACTGTTTACAGGTTACACCTCTATTCCAAAACAGAGCACATTACTCAATGTCGACTGTTTGACTGCAACTACAATATACAGGGAATATTTTCATGACAAGTACAGAAAATTCAGGTTCATGAATTCTTTCTGAAAAATCAAAGATAATTAAGTTTATATATTTGATTATAATCATGCCTCCAGTAATGATAGTGAGACTTTTGCTCCTGAAGACCTTCTGGAGAGTTGTTTTAATCTCTTTTTCAGGATAAGGATCTCCCAACTCTAAGAACTGAGGCAGTTTGCAGTACAGCTTTTCTTCTGCTGTACTTTAGGTTTCACTGTTTTCCCCGCTGCCTCCTTTACCATAATTTCAATAATTCACTTTCTTCACATCTGTCATTTAAGTTCCATATAAGCTAGAGCTCTCCTGTTTCTCTGAAAACAACACAAATTGTGTAGTTTTAGAATGAACTACATAATTTTCTTCTCCCTATGGGCCAAACAGCACTGTACTGAAAGGAACAGTTCACACAGGCTCATTTGAAGCTTTGACAACAGTAGTCAGCAAGAACCACTTCACATTCCTTAATTTATTTCTGGAACATTTTAGGAGATCCCTTCTACTCATCAGTAAAGTTACCTTTTTCATTTCTTCAACATAGGCTATCATGGCTTCTTCTTTGGACATGTTTCCCAAGGCACTCCAAGCATCCCTAGGAAAGAAAGTCACATACAGCTTCAGTATCTTCAGGATGTACTGGATTTTTTTCAACCTGGCCTTAAATAGGTCAGTTATGTAATGCCCAAAGTTTCTCTGATACAAATAAAATGCAAGAACAATTCAGAATTTTTTTTAAAGTACAAATATATAAGTTGCTAGGATAGTCACACAGTGGCACATCAATAAAGAAACAAACTGAACAGATTGGGGACCAAAGAGTTCCTCACTGACTAGCTATGATCTTGTACACAGAAAGTTATCAAGCCCAGATATGAGACACACACATTTCCCTTTTGACTGAGTCTAAGACTCTCTGCTGTATAAAAATAACAGGCACAGACACTTCAGCCAGCATTTATAAACAGCTGTTACCAAGTTAGAACAGGCTACAGGGAAAAATCTTTCCTTTCTGAGTTTAGCAATTAGGGAAAGACACATCAGCCTAGGAGGCAAATAGTGTAACTATCACCTTCAGTTACCACAGCAGCTACTTACGACCTAAATAAAATCTTCCCCTCTCCAACTCTGCAAGACAGAAAACTGCAACCAAATTTATCAGTATTGCACAAGGAATCTGTCAGAACACAGACTGCAATAAAACATTTCCTCAGTCTTGCATGTGATTTGACATCCCAGAGTAGTTGTCCCACTTACAGAAAAACACCAAGGTTGGTGGCTTACATTCCAGCTGCAACCAGCCAGGTGGGTGGAAGCTTACTACCCTAGTCCTCTGCAAAGATATCCCTGCACCCTAACTTGGGGAGCCCGAGGAGGAAGGAAGGAACAAAAAAAAAAAAAAGGTCAGAGGAATCATTTCACAGATCCCAAGTCCACCATGACCATAAAGACAGCAATAAGACTTGTTCTTCAGGACAAATCATCATTAAAATATAATAAACAAAACATTCACACTGGCTTTTCAAAAGAGAACTTAGCAATTTGGTGAATCAGAAGTCTTCCCAGGACAAGGAGAATACAGATAGTGGGAAGCCCTGCCACTGAGCGGACAAACCAGAAAGACACATAAATGTAACCTCTCCCCAAGAGCTTGAAGCTGTATCAGTGGCTACCAATGAGCACTTATTTACTTCAGGCTCACATCATACATGAAAACTCGAGAAGGAATAACTCCAGACACTCATCCACATCACTCATTCTGCAGAGCACCTACAATTTCATTTTACACCATGAGATAAACGCTGCTGAGATACCATGATGGTGGTTGCCCGAGAAAAACCTGTCCATCTGCAGAATCCAAGCGACTGTTTCCACCTGCAACTCTGAGAAGTTATAAATTATCTGAGCTAGAAAGTTGGAATACAACAGAAAACTAATTCAAGCATCACATGTTGTAAATGTTCTTTCTTTTAAGAAAGAAACTAACTAAACTCTTCCTTCAGGTGCCACTCATCTAAACACCTCCACTCCATGCATTAAAAAACCCAAAACAACAACTCATGAAAAGTTACCATTTATATCTACCAATGGGATCCCAAAATCCAGGTCGTGGAATGTTACAGGGTCCTTGGGTTGCTTGCTTATAAAAGCTATAGAACTTGAGCATCATTTCATTCGTTGGCTGGAATGAACCTAGTGAAAGCATTTTAAAACACAATTAAATTGCCATCAAGAATATTAACAAGTATTTTACAAGCTTAGTATTTCTGTGAGGAAACAGCCTGCAGTTTGTTACAGCCTGATTCACAGCAGTACAATTTAAGTCAACACAGAACATCTTCACCTCATCTACCATGAACCAGCACCACTGAAAATATTTACTTCACAAAGAGGGATTTTCAGACTGAGTTTAAGGGACTATAACCTTTACTACTCCTAAGGTCAGTCTCCACGACTAGAATAAAAAAATTAGATAATAAGTAACTTAAAGTAGTGTCCTTTCACTCAGTTTAAAAGGATAGTTTGCCGTTAAACTTATTGAGAAACTCCAGAACTTAAAATAAAAAATAGTAAAAAAAAATAACCAAACCAAACACAATGAACCCAAAACACACCCTTCCATAGCGTTTTTGTTTACTTTGGATATTTGACAGCACTTTCAGTAACAGTTTCACCATACCTCCTGACTTTGTTTTCTTTTCTTCCTCTGCGAGCACACTTTTTTAGAGGTAGAAAATGTAAATATAAAACTCTAACAGCTGGCAGGGAAAATTCTTAACCAATCCATCAAATACTTTGAGGTTCTATTCTAATCACTAGGAGAAGTTTACAGTGGCCTTTATCTTAGTACCTAAAAAAAAATCCAGTTTTACTTACACCATAATGATGTATGCAATAACCAACTTTTTTTTTTTTAATTATTATCACTACTCATAAGAAAGATATGTTATGGGTTGAGGGGGGTTGGTGTTGGTTTTGTTTGTTTGTTTGGGGCTTGTGTTTTTGTTTGTTTGTTGTTTTTTTGGGTTTTTTTTTTGCTTTTCCGTTCTGTTTACTCTCTCAGCAGAGGGAACTCACGGTAACAGCTTCGTCAAACCAACTTCAGGATGTCAGGAGGGCTGAAATCGCGGAGAGCTGACAGACATCGTCGTCCATGCACCCAGCTGAGGAGCTCGGAAGCCCGAGCCGGCGTGTCCCCGGCAGAGGCGGAGCACGGCACCAACGCCGAGGTTTCCAGCGGTTCTCCAGTCGCCGGCTCTGGCACCGCGCAGCCCGGCGCCCCGCAGGCCGCGGGCACAGCAGGGCCTCGCTCGCCGCCCCCCGGGCCCTGCCCGATCCCGGTGCCCGCCCGGCCCCGATGGCGCCGCTGTCGCCGGGCCCCCCCCGCCGCACTCACCATTTTTGGGCAGGCTCTGGATCACCTTCACGGCCGCCTCGAACCTGGTGGCGTGCACGGAGCTGGTCTCCGCCATGGCCCCGGCCCCCCCGCCGCCTCCTGCTCGGCTGCCGGGCCGCGTCCAGCGGGGCGGGCTCAGCTCAGCTCCTTCGCCGCAGCCGCCTGCACGGCAGCGGTGCCGGGAGCCGCCAGGTCGTAGCCACCCGGCCCCGGCTCCGATCCCCGCCCCCTCCCCTCCGGCGGGGCCGGCACAGCCCGCCCAGCACCTCGGACCGGCCTCACCTCGCCCCGCACCCCCGTCCGGCCCCGCACACAACCCGCCCTGCGCCCGCCCCGACCTCAGGCGCCCATGTTATGTCTCCCACAGCGGCTCCCTGCCCTGCCCTCTTCCCGCACCGCCCCGGGGCCGCGGGGGTACGCCGGGAAACGTAGTTTCTTTGTCTCTACCTCTTCTTCCTCTTCCTCCCCGTTCTCCCTTGTGCTTCTGTAGCCACAAGACATGAGAATTTCAATTCATGCCATATCCCAGCCGCTTTACGGACCTCAGTTATCCTCAGGAGATCCACTGCCCACCACCCTGTCAGTTTGCTATGCTGCTGCCTCCCCTCTTCACAGCCATCCTCATACCCACACCTATTCACACAATTCACCTAAATTACTGCTATTTTTTAAATCGTTTTAATGACTCCCATTTAAATTAAAATTTTAGGCATGAGAGCTTAGAAGCCTAGAACCCAGGGAGCACCTATTTCCATGGTATCCAGAGAAGGGGGTGAATACCAGCTCAGTACCACCAGCTAGCTCGGCAGCTAAATAAATGAATGGCCTTATTCAAAAGTGCTGCCCATCCAGCACTCTGCAAAGTCAAACAAAAGTATGCTAAACCAACTGCTTTTGTAGCAAGTGGAATAATTTACCCAGTGATCAACAGGATGAATTAATAGCCCCACTGAATGGAATCGAGTACAAAATCTTGGCATTCAAGTCAGTTCATTTATCTAGTACACAATATATATTTTAAATTCCTCTGCAGGCATTTGTGCGCTCACAGGGTATGCCCTCTGGTGGGACAGAAAAGCTCCAGAGAGAGGGAATTAGAGCAGATCAGCCCTGGCTCTGCTGAGCTAGTACATTCCATAAGGTCAGCAGCCAGCTGGCCTGGGGAGAGCTTTGCTGGAGAGAAGCTGACGCTTCCATAGGTGTTCAAGTAGGATTCCCCACACTGGGCAAATGATGAACCCACGTTATGAGCACAGCTCAATTCATGAATGTTACAGAATCATTTATCTGCATTTTTTGATTCAAGTGCTAGATTTCTAAAGTTCTTGTGAGCTTCATACTAAGATCTATCACTTTTTTATCCATGAAGGCAGGAATGACAGAAACCCAGATCAAAGGGAAGTGGGCTTTTTGAAGATAAATGGGTATCTGTATTCTTTGAGCATGCAAAGAGTTAATTTCAAAAAAGTAATACAAAGATTAGGGGCCTTTTGTGAGGCTAGCTGATGTGTAAATTCTATTTACCTGAGATAATCTATAATGATGTTTGCCCTTTTACTTGATTTAAGAGAAATGCAGTCTGCATTTTTATAATGAATGTTCCCAGACTTTCACTGGAAGTAGGCTTTAAAAGAGATGCAAATGGGAACCTATTTAATGGTTGTGTGCAGAAACAGAAGCTGCCCTTTGAACTGAAGATGTGTGAGAGTGTAAGATCTGCAGGTCCGAAATGAGGCACTTGAAGTAACCCAAAATAATCTGGGCCCCTCAGTTCAGAAAGGATATTGAGGTGCTGGAGCGGGTCCAGAGAAGAGCAACAAGGCTGGTGAAGGGACTGGAGCATAAGTCCTATGGGGAGAGGCTGAGGGAGCTGGGGTTGTCTATAACTACCTGAAGGGAAGTTCTAGCCAGGTGGGGGTTGGTATCTTCTCTCAGGCAAGCAGCAGTAAGACACAGGGGCAAGGCCTGAAGCTCCGACGGGGGAAATTTAAGTTGGATATCAAGAGAAATTTCTTTACGGAGAGAGTAATCAGGCATTGGAATGGGCTGCCCAGAGAGGTGGTGGATTCACCATCCCTGGAGATTTTTAAACGCAGATTGGACGTGGCACTGAGTGCCATGATCTAGTAAATGGACTGGATTTGGACCAAGGGTTGGACTCGATGATCTCGGAGGTCTTTTCCAACCCAATCGATTCTATGATTCTATGATAATCAGTACCATCGTGCTCTGAGACAAGGATGAAATACTAAATGAGAGGCAAATTTTCACCACTGGTGAACATATTATGAGAACGTATCACAAATGACTAGTTGATTTTAATGCTCGTATATAATACTAATTTGCATTGTTATTAGATGTCCTTATGTATGTTTTGCATTCTCATTGCAGTGACTTCTACGAAGAGTTAACAATAACCAAATGTTGAGAACAGGTAATAAAGGAGACCTTCTCATCTCTTGCAGACAGCCAGGAGTGGATCTGCAGCTTTATCTCAAGGAGGACTCCATTCTTTGGGGAACAAAATTATATGACGTTTCACTATTGTCTGTTGAGTACCTATTGAGAATAACCATATGCTTGTAAAATCTAATTATAATCTATGTGTTAACCGGGCTGTTTTTCCATTGTTCCACAAGAGCAGTCTCCAAAACAACTGTATGACTTGCTCTTATTCTTTTTTGTGATCCAGCGTATAAGGAGCCAAACTTCAGGAACGGTGATACAAAGACTGACCAGTGATGCTCATCAGCTGACATGTGAGAGAGGACAGACCATGAAACTCTGCTACCAGTGAGATTTGGCAGTGAGCATCACGTGTGACACTTCATATGTCTGAGTGATTTGCTGTCCTCACGCTTCCCTTCACTCTGTGTTTCACAAACTACTTATGGAGAGCCTGCAAATCACTGAAATGAGGCATTCCTGGCAGCATTGAGACAAAAACCTTGTATGGATTTGCTGTTGTAGTTGCTGAAGAAGTATACTTAGGGTATGTCTGAGGAAAAGGCATGATCCTGAGTGTAACCTTGGACCTATCCTTCACAGATGGATTAGGGATTGTTATTGAGTTCAGTGGTATTACAGCGCAGGATAGTTTATCAAAGTCTGATGTGTGGAGCTACCTTACAATCCTCATTTTGTGCTGTGTGTAAGCTGCCACAGTCCATTCAAATTGTTCTCATTTGTATCCCAGGTCTGCCTTAGTTTTCTAGCAGTTGCTTCCAGTACCGAGCTACTCCCCAGCCCAGCTTGAAGAGCACCTTCATTTTACTTGAGGGACAAAGGAGTCAGTTAAATTATGCAAGTGAAAAGCTGAAACTGGAACCAATTACGCCTAATGCTCCCTCAAGGGTCTAAAGCATAGCAATATATTTTACAGAATATTTTTAAACGGTTCTTAAGAAAGTGGACCATAGTCTCATATGCATTATGAGCAAGTTCTGTAAGCTACCAGATCCAAGAGCATGTAATTTTAGCAAAGCTTACTTTTTGAAGTATATAATCCAGCGGGGAGGAAGAATGAATTATTTAAAACCTAATAGTCATAATTGTGAAGAACTAAATTAGCATTACAATTTCTAAGTCAAATCTACATACTGATGAAGAATGAAAAGATGTTGTCTAAGAACGGAGGAACTTTTTATAAGGAGCAGCTTTCTAAATTGTTTACAGTAGAAAGGCTGATGTATCAAATAACATTTACTTAGAGAGTTTTTTAATGAAATCATTAAGGATATTCGTGTCAAAACCAACAGCTCTGAAGAAAGAGAACTATTTGCCTACCATGAATATGGCAAAAACATCAGCTGAAATTTGCTCACTTATATAGGCCAATCCCTGTTCCTCAGGAAAAGCCCTTTGGGCAAAGGACGAGTTTGACACAAACAAGAATGCTTTTGGGGATGGAAGTTTTCTCGCGAGGTTCAGATACACCCCTTAATAACTCGACTAGAAATACCAATTCATTTCACAGTTGGGGATTAAGTAATGGAATTATTTTTAACTATTTTCACCATTATTAATGGCAGCTTCTTTGCTTAAGGATTAGCCTCCTTGTTGTCAAAGGCATTAAAGGTAATAGATCCCATTTCAAATCTCTTGAGATATTCAGTTCGGGGTCTTTCAGTGATCAGTATTTCAACCCGCGTTTTTGTTTTCCCCCATTTCTCACATATTTCACAAAAGTAGATGCAGTAACAATGTATAAGCTAAGATCCGTTTCATAAAATGCTCTTTGAAGAACAAAGTATGATCATACTTCTGAAGACATTCAGCACATTTGACTTTGCATTGAACCATACATCACTTATGAAGTCAAAACCCTTTACAGGTTTATATCTTTGTAGGTCTAAAGTACAATGCAGTGCCATATTGTGTCTTAAGCCCCTCTTTTTTTCTCCAAGCCTACTATTCATTTCTTTGATGAAATTTTTAATAAAGTTCAGTTTTCCTTACTGCCTCAAGGTATTATTCTTGTAGAGCCAGCAGATAGTTATAAGAGAGTTGTTCAGATTTTGCATATTGTAGAAAGAACATTTTAAAAATCCTGTTCCATTACAGAGCCATGAACTAAGCTTTGAAAAGTATGTAGTTTCATCATTCAGCAGCAATGACAAACTGTGTCTTATAATAAACAACACCGGCAGACTGCTCATAATAAATACTTATTCCTTTCCCTTCAGTAAAATATACAATATCTGGGGGTCAATTTGTGCTGTCATTTACAGTGGTATAAATTTGGAATTACTTGATTGATTTGGAAATATTTATGGTATTACACATTTTCATAATGCAAATGAGTAAGAATTTGACTCTGAAAAACCTGGCATATTATTTCTGTTTTGACATTTGTGCTTCTTGTCTTCACAGTTACTGTT
The DNA here is from genome assembly GCF_003945595.2 of Pipra filicauda. NCBI lineage: Eukaryota > Metazoa > Chordata > Aves > Passeriformes > Pipridae > Pipra > Pipra filicauda. Next base: position 4,817,683 of record NW_024104310.1, read on the forward strand.
GCTAAAGTTTTAGAAGCCTATCCTTGTGTAATTTGCCTCTTGGGAATAGCAAACAAAATACTGTGACTGTATCATATTAATGTGCTTATGCAATGGCATATTTATAGCCAGACAGCTCTTGTGACATTTTTTTTTCAGTATCTGGAAGGGAAAAAGACGAAACACCCTTAGTTTATGCATGTTCTTTAAAAATTCTAACAAATGAATTTTATTATTCTTTCTAGCAAATCTCAAAAATGACTTTGTGAAAATGTATTCATCACACACATTTACCAGTGTGCAAAGCCTGGGATATAACTGGCAACTCAACTGAAAACTCAAGCATTTTCAGGCCTATGTTTATCATTTTGGATATTTACCCAGGCAGAAAACATACCACTATGGTTTTGGTCAATGGGTTTCAACAACCTAATCTAACAGATTGGGATTGAATTACTGGAGTGAGTCCTCCAACAAGCTCTCAGAAGGATTTAAGACTGAGTTTAGTTGGGTGTCTCAGCACAGGACCACCACTTCAATGCAATCTCCATAAGCACCCAGTTCTGTTGCTGTAGGAGTCATAGTAAAAAATCAGACTTCCATAGAAATCAGTGCCAGCTAGACTCTTTTTCCAGTTATAAACCACAGATTTTTCATTCTCATATTCAGATATAGGACATTATTCAGCAAAGTTTATCTAGGAAGCTTTATTTGGAAAGAAGTTTGAATTCAGGAACTGTTTAAATTCATACTATTAGATAATTTCTGCTCAACTGAAATAAAAAAGTAATCTCTGCTTAAGTTTTGAGGTGACAAGGCCTATCCACTTCACTGAGGTGGGGAAGACAGGTGAACTACAGCAACATACAGCATCTCAAGATGAGAACCTCATGGGTTTTGCCATTTAAAACAGAGAGTTAATTCTCAGACTGAGTATTCTTAAGTAGAAAAATATTGTATGAATAAATTGGATGGATGAAAAGTTGGAAAATCAAGTATCTTAAGTGGGTTTTTACTTTTCTTTGCGCTAAAATATTCTGGTTATTGTAACATATGTTCAGCATGAGAAGCTTAATATCAAAGCTTCTGTAAATGAAGGAAAGGTTAATGAGGAAAGATAGCTGTCAGTTCTTGTTCCCCCAAAAGTAGAAAAAAATAATCAAAGAACCTGCTGAGAAGATTTCTGAGTAAATTACTGTTGATTTCTAAAAAAACCCAAGAAATTGAGCTGCAAAAAATAAAAATTTTCTTTGAACCTGCAGTAAGTCTTTGAATGCACCTAGCAGAGGTATTTAAAGGTCTGCTGCAGATAAAGACAGAAATGCAGCCCTAAAGTAAGTGGGAAGCTGGGCAGCCACGTCACTGTGACAACAGTTACATTGGAATCTGTCACACTGAGTTATCTAACCGAGGGCAGAGAGCAGTTTCAGGAGGCATTATAAGTCTTTAACCAAGATGTACCCATTAAAGAGCCCAAGCCTTCAGTGTCATACAGATCACTTGAACACATCCTGAAATCAAACGTTAGTACTACATTTTGCCAAGCAAAAGGAACAGAACAGCAAAGTATGCCCTATTTCTTCTATTTGTTTGCCTAGCTTTTATTATCAGTTTTTAATCCTTCTGTAGCTGCATCTCCTAGTTTACAGAGCTCGCTATTATCTTCCTGAAGGGTTCTCCAACAATCCTACAAATCTTTGTAGAAATTAAGCAACTCCTGGATTTCTTTTATTTAGAATTTAATTCACTGATGTTTTCACTCCAGTGAATTCATTCTTTCATTGTTATGTCTTTCCAATATTTTAACATCTTTTGTGAATCACTGATACTACTGCTAGGTACAGTGCTTCAGGAATACTTGTATTAATGTCAGAGGCAAGAGAAGACTGAGGTATTGCCTTCTCCAAACTTAGTATTCTTATTCATATGTCCAGAATTCATTGACTCTTTTGGATGTACAACTGGGTGAAGGCCTCAGAGGACAGGATCCTCTTGCCCTACTTGTAGCTCAGGACCCACATTATTAGTGTGTATTCTTAACACTTCTGTTTGGAGTGATGGGAACAATATTTGGTTGCATTCAGTTATGCTGTTTTTGAAACTTACTTATCAGATTGTTTTATCAATCTGTTCTTTTAATTATTTGTCACTCTCCTAACCACTGCACTCTCTGCAAATTTTATCAGCACTGATTTTAATTTTTTCTTGTAAGCTATTCAAAATAAGTTAACCAACAAGGAGTCAAGATCGATATACTCTTTATGATGACATTTGAAGTCTGTCAGCCATTATTTTATTTAATATGCACCATAATGATTTTCTATTACAATAATTATTTATTTTAAAAATTTTTATTCTAGTTTCTCAAAGTTTTATTAAGTTAGATACTTTACAGAAGTATCAGTACATTTCTACAACACAGTTACGTTCTCACAGAAAAGCATATTGAGTTATTCTGAAAAGATGTATATTTCTCCAGACATTCCTATAGATTTGCATTAACTAAATTATCTTTCTTTAGTTCTTTCTTAATGGAATCTCCTATTAGTCATTCTGTCATATACTCGGGATCGATATTAAGTTGATAAGACTACAATACTTATATATCTTTTTTCAATATTGGCACAACCTTTGCTTTCTTTTGGTGCTCTGGAACTTCTCCAATGTTCAAAAACTGACTGGGAATGAATATTAACAGTCCATAATGCTCTTTGCTGGCTGATTTAAAACTCTTGGATGTGATTAATCTGTGCATGCTGATTTAAGAAATCTAAATTTAGAAGCTGCAGATAACTAGATCTCCCTCGTTTTTTTCCTTTTAATGTAATTCAAAAATATGTGTTTTAAACAGTGTGATTAAAGATCTCTGTTGATCTGTTCAGTCTCCTGGTATTATACTGTCTGTTTGAAAATTTGTGGGTGGACGGATCTCTGAAATTCTAAAGATTTTCTTTTAAAAAGGAGCTGCACATTTCTTTGCAGATTACCTTTGACTTACTATGAACCCTTCTGATAAATGTCTGTCAGTTACTTTAGCAATTCATGCCTTATAAGCAGCTCAGTCCTTTTTCTAACCTTCGCAGGAGGTGGTTCTTGTTTGTTTTTCACTTAATAACTTTCTGTGTGCTTTATCATTCATTTGCAAGGTAGTTCTGAAAAAAAGTCTTAAAAACTAAACCTTTTGATTAGTAAGGTTCTCTATTCCAGAGTCTATATCATGATAAATGTACTGCAGACACTATTTACTGATCCCCTTTTTCAAAAAGTTTTTAAGATATTTAAATCTTTGGAGAAAGTACAGGAAAGAATTTCTGTTTTATAGTGGAGGAAACAATGCAATGACCAACTACATACATGTATATTTGTACATATGTAACGTATACAATAGTGACAAAATCATAGAACAGTTTGTGTTGGAAGGGACTATTAAAGGTCGTCTAGTCCAAACCCACTGCAATGAGCAGAGACATCTGATTTAAACCTGTGATTATGCACATGTTCAAGCTCAACATCCTGAGTATCCCACTGATTTTGCAATAATAAAACTCAGTCTTCGAACATTTACAAGGTGGAGCCCTTGGCTTTCAGGAATTCTGGCCTTGTGGTTTTTTCCTCTACCACCTGCCATTCACCTTATTTCTTGACTCAGATTTGCATTCACAGTAGGAGTCATAGATGGGTATTTCCTAAATCATTGTGAAAGAGCTTCATAGTTGCTGTCATCTGCATCACTAAAGCATCATTGTAATATATTTCATTAAAGAATCTCTGTGGCATAACTGGTATAGGAAATCAATGATAACAGAATAAATATGCACAGAAATTATAAAATGACTACATTTTTTACCTGAGATATTTAAAATATGAAGTCTTACATGTCTTGAAATGGGAAATTTGAAGGTACAAAGAAGCAAGTTAAGCCCCCAAATCAATGGATCTGGATATTTCACATTATTTAAAAGAGGTACAGAAAAGGGATTGGGAATGACTTGAGAAAACACATTTAAAATAGTTGTATTAAAAGCGAATGAAGGCTCATGCTCATCCTACAATGCAGCTCTGTGGTGCCTGTTCAGTCATCCCAAATGGACTTTCTTTACTTCCTCAGGTCTGCATCTCCTTCTCTTGTGCCTTGAATTTTGTGCTTTCTATTGAGACCCACCACACTCAGAGCAGTTTGTCAGCACACTGAAGCTCTTTAAAATGCATGCCATGTGTGCACAAAATATCTTCATTTATCAGATTAGCTCACAGATCAGGCACTATTCAAAAGAGCAGAATGGTGCCAGAAAAAGGATGTCACCTCACCCTGTAGTGTAACTGAATTCCCCCTTCAATCAAATGCTGGGAATTAAAACCAAAATAGACACAAATTACTAATTTTCAACTTTTACCTCCTTTTAACTGACAGAGTTAAATTACATTTTAATAAAGTAAATGCTTTTTAAAACCTCTTTCCACACATTCAGGCTGTATTCACACATTCCCTGCCAGCTACTTCCAAGACGGCTGAGAGATGACCATCTCGTGCACATCCACAGCTGCCGATTGCTGCCCCTCTAATCTGCCTCTGGAACTGCTCTTGTAAATGCTCCTCTACTCATTCCAGCCAGAGCAAACCAGGTTCAGTTAAACAGTTTAAAGGTGCTGACCAAGTCCTTGCTACAGATTTGTCCTGATGGGGCTGTGTGACGATGGCCAAGCCTTGCCTACAAAACCATTCCAAGCACAAGTCTCTTGCAGGGATGCAGATGTTTTAGCAAACATCCATAGTCATGGCATACTTGGTATTGTGCCTGGGGTTAGTTACACACTCTTGAAGAACCAGGCTCCCACTGCTGAGCTGAAGCGCTTTGGGAATATAGTGACATGTATTTCTATCCTACTGGAGCAGGACAGAAAGAATAAAACTTTTGCTTTGTTGGTTCTTTTGTATTTATGAGGTAGACACACTTATCCATTCACTCTTGCACAAAAGTCGAGTGTGTCCTAAACATCTGTATTAAGTAGGTAGATAGGATCAGTTCTTTCATCATGTAGTGTGGCCCTCCCTGTATAACAAATGTAGCAGTATATTTTATAGTAATCAAATTTTTGTCCTTTCCTTTCTTCAAGTATGATGTTGAGAAATGGTGGAGCAAAGACAAATAACTTTAATTGGTAGGAGATGTGCTAAATTATCCTGGATTAATTATTGAGTAATATAATCAAATATCAAACCTGATTTCTAAATGTCAGGAATAGCGAGAAGGAAGAAATGCTATTCATACAAACCATCCAATTAAAATCAGACTTATGCTTTTGTGTCCTGAATTTAGCTTTCAGATTATAGATTTATATGAAAACACACCCTCTTGTGACTAAATCTCTTCCTACTAACCAACAGAGAAGGATAAGAAATATGAGCTATATCAAATACAGTTTGCACTATTATGTAAAACAATTGGTGTATTGCTTTCACAGCATGTCAGCTGAGGGCAAAATATGTTCTTTCATTATTTTGAAGTTTCCCTACACAAATATAGAAGACAAATGATAGGAGAAATCTGCTTGGTGGGGGGGAGAGTAGAACACACAAAACCCCACCTGCTATTGTGAGATTTCTGACATAAATTAAAGCATGAATTTGAAATTGATATAATAGTTTTGGTATTACTCTGCATATGAATACAAAATACTTAGAATCCTAGAATCATCAAGGGTGGAAAAGACCTCTAATATGATCAAGTCCGACCGTTAACCCAGCACCATCATGTTTTCTCAACACTTTCAGGGATGGTGACTCCACCACTTCCCTGGGCAACCTGTTTCAAAGCTCAACCTTTCAGTGAAGATATTTTTTTCTAATAACCAATCTACACCTCCCCTGGTGCAACCTCAGGCCGTTTCCTCTCACCTTGTCACTTGTTACTTGGGAGAAGAGACCAACCCCCACCTTGCTACAACCTCCTTTGGTAGTTGTAGAAAGCGATAAGGTCTCTCCTCAGCCTCCTTTTCTCCAGGCTAAACAACCCCATCTCCCTAAGCTGCTCCTTATAAGACTTGTTCTCTAGTCCTTTCATTAGCTTCATTGTCTTTCTCTGGACAATTCCTCTTATTTGATGAAAAATTTTCATACAAAAATGGTAATGCATTAGACAGCATAATTTATACAACCTGTTTCGTGAATAAGCGCTAGCAATGGATTCTACATGACTTGTTAGATTGTTGCTCTGACCCTTATTCCTAGGCACTTATAAATAAATATATTGCCCTGTGGCTTCACTAAACCTTTGAAAAATACATTTCTATGCAAATCTGTGAAAAGTTATATAGTAGTGTCACCCTTAGCATTGCACAAGATGTACAGTACCTTAGCGGACTGTGGAACAGCCTGACAGCTGATGTATTTGAAGCTCCAGGCCCTTTTCAGTAGGGACATTAGAATTAGGGGGCATAAAAAGCTAGACTATGAAGTACAGAGGACAATTTTGCCATATTCAAGAGATGGACTGGATGACCTGCTAGCTCCTCCTATTGATATCTTAGTTATGTACTGATAATACACAATATTCACATAGTCATTTGCTAACTCTTACTAATATTGCTTAAGGGGTCAAATAAGTGATACTCTGATCCAGAAAATGCACCAAGGGAATGCTTGGCAGCTACCAGCCTCCAGACTAATGCTGGTGTGTAATGGCCAGCAGTGATCATGCTGGAAGGTGGCAAGGCTGTGACTGACTCGCTGCTTCTTTAACCAGCACCACCCAGCTTTCAGGTGAACCATAGCAACAGAATAAGTTAAGCGATAGGCTTATGTTACGGTGTGATGTAGTGTATATCCATCACAGGACTGTAATGAAAAATCACTTTATAGCAATTTTATTGTTCTAATAGACTATTAGAGCAGGAGGTTATTGTAAATAACAGTTAAAGAGGTTACTGAAATGAGGCTTTTTCAGTTATGAAGACATAATATCTTCAAATTAGATACTGTATGTCAGATTTGCTGCTCTTTTGCTAATGCAGAACCAGAAAGTATTTGAATACTGAACTTTTTAATCTGAAATGAGATAAGGAATCTTTCAGGCCCCACAATACAAATAATTAAAAACTGAGTGTATTAGCCACTTGAGAAAAGATGTTCAACCCATTTTTTTTTACAAAACCTTTTTTCTTTAACTGGAAACCAAAGAGTTTTCAAAAGAGAGCCTGTTTCAGCAAAATTCTTGGATAAAAAGGACCTGCCCCCTTTATTAGCCTGTATGATGACACCTAGACAAGTATTACATTGTCTGTGAGATCATAAGATGATGGTACTCCCTAGGGAATTAACTGGTCAATATATTGTTTAAACTTTCTAAGAGTTTGGTTTGTGGTCAACATAAGTATCAACATCAAGATTTGATTTTTCAGATCTACAGCAAATGACCTTTACATAGCAGGAGTAATTGGCAATGATTGTAGACTGTAGTCCACAGATTCCTGTTTTTGGCTATTGTGAGAAAACAAGAGAAAGTAAGTCCAAGTCTATCATGTGTGGAAAGTGTCTGTAGTTTTTTAGTGCTCTCCTCAGCCCACCTGTTCTCCGTCATGATGGACCCATCCAGTTACACCACAAACCTAAACAATCTGCATCTCAACATAGTTCCTCTTGACATTTTCTTCTACTCTTCCTCTTTCACATCTGCAGATGCCCCTTCTTTCTCGGCCCTGCAAATTTCTCCACCATCTCTCATCCCAGAATTCATCCTACTGTTACATTCCAGGTGCCAGGGGATACAATTCCTTTATGCTATTATCCACCACAGTGATATTGTATGAACAACAACAACCAAAAAAAAAAGAGTAAATACCTCGGCCCTTGCAGGGCACACTGAAACATTATCAGCATAGCCCAGTTCCTCAGTGTATAAATCTTAACTCTTATAAACTCTACTGAGAGTATACAAATATATTGCTTTTAGAAATTTAGGAATTAACCAAATGTTATCAGGTTTCTCAGGAAGAACAGGAGGTATGGCCCTGAAACTACCTTCTGCTAAATTTGAAAGTCCTCATTCAAATTACAGAGCTGCTGGGCGTGTAACCTTTTGGCTGAAATATTTGTAATGATGCTATAGAAAGCATTTCTTCTTGTTTCTGTCTCACAAATTCCTTGAAGGGGAAAAATAAAGTCTGAAATAGAAGTATGTGCTCCTAGGGCTAAATTAAGACTGACAAAGGTATAAGCAACTGAGAACAAGGCATAACAAGGGGAGACAACTACAAATTTCACATACAGTACAGTGAGGGGTCTATTATACATCTTCCATGTAAAACAATATCTTGATCCGCTTTTTAGTCAGAACAGTATTAAATTAGTCTTTTCTTAGCATATAAGGAAAGATACCTAGTTACAAGACATTTTTCAGTTGATGTAAAAACCTAGATAGGCTCCACCTTATACACTGAAGACATTTTGAGAATACAAACATGTCAGATACAGAATGAAGAGTCAGACATTTAAAGGGAAATGATGGCAAGCATAATTACCCAATTCAAATTCAGAATTATTTTAAAGAATGTTAGACATATTTTTAATACCGAATAAGTATGTATTTATTACATGACACTGTTTAAAAGTCCCCAACCCTTTAGGAACACACTGGCCAGAAAGATACTGTGGGATTATTATGGTTATGACCAAATAAATTGAAACATTCATAGCTAATGGTGGCAGCAAATAGTTGAGCATTGCAGGAAGCTGCCACGGGGAATTTACATATTCACTACTAATTGTGCCTGCGCATCATAGAGTTTGTTCATATTTGCATTTGCTGCCCTCTGAACCAAGTTATTTTCCAGTGGCATATATTCACTTTCACTGCAGGTAACTTTCATTAGTGGTAATTAAAGGACAATTTTTACCGCATTATGCTACAGGAAACAAGAAGTGGTTGCTAAGATTGATTAATATCTAAACTAAGTTCGAGACATGTAATCAATCTCATAGGCACAAGAGATTGTTCCTGTTATATAATGAAAAGTAACAGGAAAGAAAAATCCTATTTATTCTGAATAGCTAATGCTTATCCTTTAAATTCTGTTGGATTGCACTAAATGGCCTGATTTATTTTTAAATGTTGCCAATAGAGAATAGCCTCAGTCTATGTGTAATGACTTTTTACCCTCATTATCTGCACAGTCTGTGTCTGGGCTCTGACTGGGACAATACCAAGGAGGATGTCAATGTTATCTTAGTGTGGAAGTGATTTTCTAGTAGGCGACTGCATCTGAGGGTTGCTGTGCATCCAATCCCATTCCTTTTGCCCTCGGAGCTATTGAAGACAGTCCTTTTCAAACACTGCTCAACCACACTCGGTATCGCTTCCAGTGGAAGCTTTACTGTTTCACTGGGAGCTGGAACAGACCCAAGAACTGTAATGTGTTTTTACTTGCTGAAAAAAATACTATTATGTTGTGCCTTATTTTGCCATCCAAATATTGTGCTGGGTAATACTATCACTGCTGAATTGCTGTCAAATATTTATTTTTATTGGGGAAATAGCACTCCTTCTGTAGTAGCATGATGTTATCATTTAATTATTTTTTCTTTCCTGCTTTGTGATGGAAAGCTGCAATTCAATGAAGTATATATTTAAATGCAAAAGAGGCACACCAATTAATCAGCACAGAATACGAATGCTTTTAATCTGCATCAAAAAAACTGGCGGTGCTTAGAAAAACACCAATCTTTTAAATAGAAAGTACATACAAGTAATTCCTATCCATGCTCAGATTTCCTCAAATACAATGAAAAATTGCAATCGTGTGATTAAATATCTTCACAATAATATATTCTTTTAAAGCTTCACATTATGCTAAGCACATTTTGATGAGTCTTTAATTTCTTTTTATTAAGAATAAAAATGGACTTATATAAATAATTTTAACTGTTAAAAAAGTAAAAAATCCACAGAGATAGCTCAGATAGTGGCTCTGAAACACATATGTTTATTGCTTTCTGGTTTTTATTCATCCACTGTACCAAATACAGAAACTTAGTACTGAAATAGGAATAAATTAGTCTAGGTATATATAGGCTTGGTTAGGTACAGCCATCAGCGTGAAGTAATCAATTTTGAGGTGTGTATAAATTAGATGACTATTATTACAATCAACTCTGCATTATCTGGGATCATAGGAGACTGGGAATTGAAGGAGAGTAGAAAAACCTGGACATTGGAGATGCTCCCAGGAACACCAGAGACACTTCAGTTCTGTGTATGGTAAATGTAGTCCAAAAGAGTTCATTAATTCTGTGTTCAGCACTACTAAGCGGTCTCAAGGCAGTGTTTGCAGTGTTGCATGAATTTGCAAAGCCATCTTAGGCTCTGCTTCTCAAGGAAGCAGTTATAGCTCTGCAAACAGTGCTTGAGCCAATAAGTCCCACTAAGCCTGGGGTGGCTCCATATGCATTCACTCTGGAACACTTTTGTTTGTGCTATTCTCATACCTTTATCAAGCTGTGCAAAACAGAACAGAAATTGTGCTAAAGGTGTTTTCCGACTTCAAAACATTTCTCAAGACTTTAAGCAGTACTTTTTTTCCTGCTAGGGATGCTCACTCCATAGAGCTGAGTGAGTAGGACACTGCCGATGTGGGCCATCCACCCTTTCAGCACCTGATTTCGAATCAGGGACACAGGAGACTTGTCTTTGGGTCTGCTATATTCCCTTTCACTGCTAATTATGCAAATATTACTTTTTCCTGAGCAAGATGTCTCTCTGTCTGCTTTAGACCAGGATCTCTATGCAAGGTGAAAAACCTTTCCCAGGGAAATTTTTATTTCATATATACACATCAAAGAAAGCCTTCCATTTTAAAGGATTGGCATCCTCCAACAAACAGCTATTAAAACAGGAAATCCCAACCTACTCTCTAGTGAGTGGGCCAAACCTGCATGGGTCTATTCAGAGAGCTGACTTTACTCCATGCTTACCTCTTGCAATAGAATGACTCTTTTCATATTTAAATTACCCTTCCAAAGCCATAAAATAAAGGAAGGAAAAAACCCTCATTCGCTAATATAAAGGATTACTCCCAAAAATCCACCTTCTGCTTTAAGTGGTTTCTTTAAAGTCAGCCCTTCCTCAAAATGTTTTTATAACAAAATAGTTTAGCCTCATTTGTTACTGGTGTAAGAAGCAAATCTTGTCATTTGTCACAAATAGCCATCTTCCCTGGTGTAGGTCTAGGAAGAAAGAAATAGACTTTCTTGATGTTCTGAATAGGTATGGTTGCATCACCAGGGTCTAGATCTTCCACTTTTCCCATGCTTCCCAGTGGATGCCTTCTCTGCCTTGGCAGTATTTTGAGGGATTAAGAAGATAAGCCTACCTTGTGATGGGCAGCTGGAAGCGACAACAGCACAATGGACCCAGATTGGGATCTTCGAATGGAAGATATGGGAGGAATTCTTTGATGCAGTGAAAGTGGAAAGAAAAAGTCAGGAGGCAACCTGATGGCCAGAGGCTGAGCTGAGAAAGACGAAAGGATGGAGACCAAAATTAAATAGGTCAAAGGAACAGGAGATCCAGTGGAATATGGGAAGAGAACAACTGAGATGACAGATGGAGAAAAAGGTAGTGGACGTGACAGAAAAGGAGGACAGTTGACACCAGAGCACTGCTGAGGAGCAAAGATAAGCATGCAGGAGGGATGAAGAGGAGAGAGTTTTGTGAAAAATGAGGTTGAGACGGAAGGCAAATCCCGCAAGTGAAAATATATTGGAGGAGAAAGGTCATGTCAAAATACAGTAAAACTATTTATTTTTTATGCCACTCTTATCTTGTGCATTCCTGAAGCCACAATTTTGAATCTTATTATTTGTGTGCTCCCAGCAGCTTGGGCTGCCTAGCAATGCCTGGCTGGCTGTGCCGGCTCTGCCGCACAGAGCTCGCCGGCTGCCTAGCAACTGGCACGAGGGTGCACTGGGGTCCCCAGACCAGGCTCAGGGATGCAGTCCTGCCCTAAACACCCCTGCTCCTGTGGCAAGGCATGAGGGAGCATCTCTGGTTGTTAACAGCTGTGACGAAAACCTTAAAAATATTAATTGGAAAAAAGGGCATGTGGAGGTGACCATAAGAGTGCAGAAAGCATGACAAATTGTCACCAAGAAGCAGGAACAGCCCCATTCATCTCTGCAATACTGAGACACCCTGTGATGATAACTGAAATATCAATATGGGTAATTATTCTCGTTCTTCAGTAAGGCTCTGTGGGCTGGATCTAAAGCACAGGAAAGCAAACTAACACAGCTATGCAGCTTCTTGGGCAGCTACTTCTAATTTGGTGTAGGAAATACCAAAAAGGCAAAATTTGGTTCCAGGAAAAAAAAAGTTACAGCATTAAGTAGTCATACAGCATTGCCCCAGTACAGCCATACTTATATAACTACATCACCATAATCAACAAAAATTTTCTTACAAGAACATGAGACTTGGCATTTGGCAGCAGAGCTGATATGGCTGAACGAGCCCTGTGTCCTCTGTGCTTCCAGCTGCCCCCTCAAATCCCTCATCTCCCTTTCCTTTGCACTGTCAGAAGTGCTCATGCAGCTAAACAACTGAATCAGGAATCGATCCAGCTGAGAAACAGTCCAACAAAAAATAAAGGGTTATTTTCCAATCAACACTACTGAGGCAAGTACTGTTTGTTCCCAAGGGAAAAACAAAGACACATGCCAATCTGTGGCCTAGAAAGGGGAATAGACAGTTACAGAGCTACACAAATTACAGTGCAGGAGAAGTGGCTTTGATGCTCCTACTTTGATGCTGTTCTAAACAGGTGCATTTAGAATAGAGTCTCATTTTTCTCTCCCAGTCAAAAATGGGTTATGTCCCAGAAAGACAGCATTGCCCCTGGAGATCATCATGCCCCACTGAGGAGGAGCAAATTTCAGATGGAAAGTTGAGACACTGAGGGGTATATAAGCATATTTTACTCTGGATAGGATCTCATTCGGGTGATTATTTATGTGGAGTTTGATGAACATAATTTTTTCCTCTACCAGTCCGGCCACCCCAGCCAGGAAAATTTTAATTCCTAGCTCTCTTACTCATTCGAAATATCTTGAGTAAGTTAGGTAACTTCTCCTTCTAATCAGCACTTTATTGTCTGGTGCAATTAGAAAGTGTGATAGCTCAAAAAAAACCCAAACCCATCCAAAACAACAAACTAAACCAAAGCAAAAAATCCAACAGAATAAAACAGTTTCTAAAGAAAATACCAGCAAACGCAGTTCAGTTGCACACTACTGTCTTCAGCAAATACCAGCTCAAGTTCAAGATTTATTGGTTGCAGCTCAGTGCCAGATTTGTGGTTCTGCTAGATTTGCCAAGCACTTCTGTAGCTACTCGAATGTCTCTCTGTGCTTTCAGGTGCTTTGGAGTTGCTCAATGTACACACCATGCACAGTCATGGAGCCAGCTTGGATCCATTCCATCTGTGTCAATGAACCCTCCAAGAACCTCAGATACGAGGAACACACTGCAAAGACACTCAAGTGAGCCTGCAGAGAGTCATTTTGAAAGCAGGAGGGCCTGCATAGGACAGAAGTTAATAAGGCCTGCTGATCGAATCAGTAGAGCATGTCCACATTAGAATTCCCAGTACCTCTTATATTGGATGGCCCTCACAGCAGTACTGTCATGGTTGTATGGCACTCAGTTAAAAAGTCCTGCTGGAGTTGACCTGGAGCCAGTTTGGGTGTTTCTGTATCTACCCCAGGTGTATCCCCCAGCTGTGGGGATAACACCCAGCTGTGCCCCGGAGGCTGCAGAAAAGCCACAACGCAGCTGTCACAAGGTGGCGATCTTTGATGTGCTCTTCCAAGGTCTTCTTGAGTTGAGAACACATTTTGACATGGAGTTGGTAGGGGGTTTTTTGTTTATGCAAGGCCTTTTGGGTTGAGATTCACTGGAGGGAATGAGGCTGAAATCCCTCCTGGAGCCTCTGCTCTACTGCTTGACGGGGATGCATTTCTCGGGAGCCACCACTGCCCTGCTCAGCAGCTGTCTTGCCATCTGCTTATAAGACAAGGTTGCCCACCAAAGTGAAGCACAACATATATGGCAAAAACACACGCCACTGATTTCTCTCATATTGAAGGAAGTTGATGTGCAAGGCCCCAAACATCTGCCGTTTTTTGGTACAGGGGCAGCCATAACATATTAAGAAGCGCCAACAACAGTTGTGCTACATTTGAGGATGTTAACAGCTTCCACGAAGCCAGTCTGTGATCTGTAGGCAATTACAGATCCAAGGCAATGTATGTTAAGCAGTTTGCAGCCAGCCTGAACAGAGAATTCAAATTTGTCACTGTATTATGCTAGCTGAAAACAAGGAGAAGCCAGTGCCCAAGGCAGCACAGTTGCCCTGGGACACATTTAAAGCTTGTCTATATCTCAATACAGTTTCAGAACACTATTTTACATTAAAAGGATACCTGAAATCCAAAATAAAATGTTTTGTTGGAAATTACATGCTGTCCTAAAGAGAGTTATTGAAGCCACTTTGAAACAATTTTGCTAAGCTGCCAAATAAATTTCCAGAAGATAGCTATGTTGATGAATATCTATCCCACAGAAAGTGCTACAAATGTACCAGCTCCTTCCTCTCCCCAAAGAGCCCTTTCTTGGCACCTCTCTAGCTGTTCCCAGGTAGGGGCTGGTTTTTTGTAACTCCAGCTGCAAAACCTTCCCAGGCCCACTGGTCCTTCCCAGGCTCCCTACTCTTCATCCTTACCTCCACAGTTCTAGGCTGAGTTGCTGGACTTTGCTGACCTCAGAGGGGAACGGAGATCCATGTTTTCTTCTTTCCAATTTGATTTAGAGACAGCAGCAGCTATCCCAACCAGAACAGTTTTCAGGACTGCAAACAGAAGACAGACTCCAGAAGACATGTAAAATACCACATGACTATCCAGTGACCATAATCTGGTCTTACTATAATGTACTTGAGAGTATTTTTTTCTGATACATCCTAAGCATGCTGACTTTTCACTGCTGTGTGGATTTCTCCGGGACAACTTCTAAAATGCAAGGACTAACACCGGTTGCATTCGTAACTGTGGGCACACAGCACATGGCATGAACAGCGGGCCATGTTACTCATTGCAAAGGCAGGCTTGGCCATCCCAGCAAAGCAGTCACCTGCTGTTATTGGCTTTTCTTCCGGCAGATTCAGGATTTTGGTTACAAAAAACACATACACAAGAAAGATTATGCTAAATAATGACCAGACCCTCGTCTTCCGTACCTTTGCAACAGCCAGAGGAGGACCTGAACAATGATTAACAACTGAGGTAAATGAGTTGCAGGATTAATGTATTTACTCCAGTCAAATATTTACACTCTTCTTATAAAACTAGATCCAGGAAATGGCTAATTGTCAGTAGTTATCCTGGGCAGGTCTTCGCAAAGATCTACACAAGCTGGATTCATTATTTCTCCCATCCCCTTGGGGAATAATAACCACCGGAAGGGACTAGTTGCCTCAAATCATGATCCCTGCATCTTTTTTACCAATTTTGTTGTCATCTCTGGAATGGGCTGCCCGGGGAGGGGGTGGAGTCACCCTTCCCTGGAAGTGTTTAAGGAAAGACTGGACATGACACTCAGTGCTATGCTCTACTTGACATGGTGGTGTTAGGACATAGGTTGGACTGGATTATCTCAAAGGTCTTTTCCAACCTAAATGATTCAATGACCTTTCAAATTCCTAGCTTGTCAGGTGGCCGGATAAACAGACTCTTTTGGTCTCTCCTGCAGAGAGATGCTTGGGGCTGGGGCTTTTCTGAGGGGGTTGAGGGAAGGACACCAGAGTCTCCGCTCGTCTCTGGGCAACCAGAGGGACACCACGGTCTCCCCTGGTCTCTGGGTACCCAGAGGAACAGCCCGCCAGCCCCGCTACCGCCCTCCCACCCCAAAGGCCAGGCTGGCCGGTGAGTTCCGATCTCGGCTCCGCCATCTCCGCGGGCGGTGGCCATGAGCGATGCCCGCGCATGCGGTCGGCTCTGCCTACAGCTCCCGACTGCCTCTGCACAGCGGGGGCGGGTTTTTCCCTCTTCCTTTTTTTTTCTTTCCACTCCCCTCGGAGGGGGAAGGATGGGTGGGGAAAGAGAGCGTTCACGAAAGCGAGGCGAGGAGGAATCCCACAATACCAGGCGGGTTGCGAGCCCGGCGCTGCCGCTGTCTCTTTAATGCAAGAGGAAGCGATGCGGAGGGGTGGAAAATGGCAGAGTTGCAGATGTTGCTAGAGGAGGAAATCCCTTCTGGCAAGCGGGCTCTGCTCGAGAGCTACCAGAACCTCACTCGAGTCGCCGACTACTGCGAAAACAACTACATCCAGGTGAGGGGCGGCGGGGCAGCGCACCGGGGGCCGCCGGCAGGGCTCGGCTGGGCTCGGCTCTCCGGAGCGGGCGGCGGGGCCGGAGCCGCCCGAGGGGCAGCGGCGCTTGGCTGCCCCCGCCGCGGCTCCCGCCCCGCAGCCGGTCCCCAGCGTTTGCCTTTTCTTTCAACTTTCCCAGCTGAAGGACCAGGCTTCCCTCCCCCCGCTCCAGAGGGGAAGGGAGGGGGTTATTATGTCAGTCCGACTCCGAGGGTGTGTCTTTCCCCCCCCCTCCTTTTTTTTTTTCTTCCTTCCCCCTCTGTATTTGTTTATCATGAGTCACATCCCGGAGACCTCCCAGGGCTGGGGTGGGGAGTGAGTGAGGCGCGGGGGCCCCCGAGCCTCTCTGTCTGGGCGGCTCAGCCCCGGTATCCCGGGTTTCCCCCCGGCTTCCCGGCGGCGGGGCTCCCTCCTGGGGAGCCGGCGGGCCCCGGGGCGGCGGCCGGGGCGGGTGCGCCGCACGTGGGGCGCGGGTGCCGGGCGGCCCCGCACCGCGCTCCGCCGGGGCCGCGCCGGCAGCGCGGGGCCGCCACCGCGGGGCCGCCACCGCAGCGGCTCGGGGGCGCGGAAGGGGCCCCGCACACGGGTGACATCACGGAGCTCGGCCGCGGGGCGATCCGCGGTGGGAGCCGCGCCGGGTCCTCCTCGGCGTGCGGGTCCCGGCGGGGCCGAGGGAGCCGCGGTGCTGCGGGTCCGCATCGCGGCCGGCAGCGGCGTGCGGGGGCAGGAGGCTGCCCGTGCGCTGGCACTGCCGTGTGAGCGTGAGGCGGTGTTTCAAAATGGCAATCTGTGCCTCTCGCAGGCTGCCCGACTCAAACACCCTTCAACAGTGATTGCAGACCGGGGCTCTGGTGCTGGAGAGGCTCTATTGGTTGTAGCGTCTCTCAACCGGTCGGTGTGGATTTTTTTTCCCCTCCCCTATATTGCCAGTGGTTCTTGGCCTTGCTTTGAGTCTATTTTTATGAAGCTACTTTAAGCACAATTTACTATTATTATTTTTTCAGGATTTACATCACATGACTCTGTAAGTCTGCATATTTGGTCATACTGATGTGGATACAGACCCATCCAGAGAGGCTGAAATGCAACTTTTTTCAGTAAAAAAATTGAAGACGAAAGGCAAATAAACACGACTTGACTTACTAGACAGCTTGTAAAGTGAAGTTTTTGAATTTAATACTAGATCACCTGTGATGAGTATTTAGTATAGGTTATTAAAGTCTCTGTTATCCATCATTGCTGGTGAACTATTTTACTGTTAAATGGAGCAGCAAAAATGGAAACACAGTTTTAATAATATGAAGTTATTTTTTTTTTTAAAAAGAGATATTTGGATTAAAACTGTTCTAACAAACCATATTTTCAATTTTTGGGTTTTTTTTTTTGTGGTATATGAGGTAGTATGAGTTAATGTCTATTTATGCTTCCGAGTTGTTTGCTCCACCCAAAGAAAGCTGCTGATATAAATGCTTCTTAGAGGCGAGGTTCATTTGGTTTTACTCATGGGAAATATGACAAATACATGGCTATGGTAATTGCGGCACAAGTTTTGACCTGTCTCCTGCTCCTGACTTTTTCCCTGTGTCAGAAAGTTACGGAGAATCTTCAGTTACATCATTTTCTTCAGTCATAAAACTTTTCTTTCTTCCAGAAAATAAACCAAAATACCCCACCACTTGAGCAAGTTCCCATCCGGTCATTTGGGGAGGCTTTTCTTTTTCCCTTTTTTTTTTTTTATTTAATTTGGTAGCTCATTTTCACCTCAAGTATCAAGGTCAGCTGGATGTGGGATTGATGTGGTCTGTTTTATCTGTGTACAGCTGTGTTTACCCTTCTTGAAAGGAAGCTGGAATTCTAAAATTCCTAATGAAGACTTGCGCAGTGGCTTTGGAAAATGCATACCTCACTTGTGTTTTACACGTATTGTACATTTGCTCAGTTAAAATGGTAAATATATTGATAGAATTACATATTTTTTGATGTTTGATGGAGGTGGGTTTTTTAATCAGCACTTGATGCAAAGCCATCTGCTGTCCAGTTGGACTACTGAACAGATTATACTGCCAGTGCCTGTGGTGGGGCCACTGCCGGATTAGGCAGTATGACACAGGGCACTGGGTTATGAGATTTGGGAGTATGTGTATTGTGGGATGGCAAGGGAGAAAAGGAGAGGAAGAGGCTTAACATGCACATAATATAAAATGTATGTGTTTAATGTAATTCAGCATTTTATAAAAAAGACAGACCAGAACTAAGAACCTGGCCCTGAAGTGAATGTTAAAATACTTCACAAGTGGCTACATATTGTAACTTATCTAGTAGCGTTTCACTGAATCACTTCAGCCTCTTTGAAATTGGGTAGCTTGGAATTTAGAGCGCTTTCTCTTTTTTTCTGTGGGTAAGGCTATGTGCTCCGTAGTAGGAAAAATTACTGTGTGCTGTCACTCACTCTGCATTGTGACATTGAGGTGGAACAGGTTTGTCTGACTATTCTGAGTGCTGGCACTAACAATTTGTAGTAATTGTTATAGCAGACAGAACGATGTTCTCAGCCTTATGGTTTATATTCTTTGCTGACTTAAGGAGGAAAGTAATTTACCACCCCAAATATTGCTGTATTCAAGCTATAGATGTATTTTTTTTTATTTAAAAATATAGGAATTTTGTCTCTTTTACTCAATCTGAGAATTATTCTGGTAAAATTCCAGTCATGCTGATTTTTTGAAGGAAGTTTTCCTTCAATGTCTTTAAAGATTCCTCAAAAAAAAAAAAAAAGAGGAAGAAGGGGGGGAAAACGCACCTGGTGGGAACTTGGCTCACAAATGGTGAATGTAGATTTAGGGACAGAAAGCATGCCTTTACTGAAGCATTTAGGAAAGATGACAGCATTTGGGACTCTCAAGTGGAAAACTGCTGTTCTTAGAAAAGCAGGAAGCAGTTTCTTGCTAAGGCACATTGGGACAATATCAGAATGCCAGCCAGTAACACAGTTTGCCATTCAAATCGTGTGTATTTTGGTTATCTAGAATGTTTATCTGTTAGGAAGGGAAAACAATTTGGGAGAAACAGAGCAAATAAGTTTCTAAGGAAAAGCTGCAGTGCTAAAAGTACAGTAGAGGATGGTGGCAGTCTGGGGGGGGTGGGGGAGAGAGAGAGGAGAAAAAAAGGAAAGGAAACCAAATATAGAAGTAGTAATTGAAGTACGTTGTGATAGCTTTTTTTGGTGGTGATTTTGGCTTTGAATAGAAGGAAAAAGGCATTAAGTATCTAATCTGTGACAAGATTTAAAATCTACAATGTTTCTGGTTGGAAGCTTCAGTAACAATCAGATAGAAAATTAGATTCCTACTTTCTTTTAGATCAGAGATTTAAACTCTGAACAGTTTGAAGAGGAAGTTTTGAACCTTGAATCTTTAACTGGAAGCATTTTGTCTCCTGAAGTAATTTTCCTTAAATATAGATATAATGAATTTTTTTAATATTTTCAAAATGTAAGTTCCCATAGCTAATGCCTTCCCCAGATCCTTGGACTAGTCCCTTTTGGTGTGCTTGTAACTGAAAGGTTATCTGAAAATCTGTAACATAAAGTTGAAGGTACTAGTGTGGAGTTTCATCAGTATCCTAGACTGAATGAACTAGATCAGAACTAATACAGGAATAACAAGAAGTTAAAACACTTGCAGTTCTAGTTATGATCAGCTGAAAGGTATTAACTTCCATAGAGATTCTCCAGTCAGTTTTCCGGCTATATTGAATTATTTTCATGTTTTAACAAACTTATTTACAATAATTAGCTTGTGAAGCATTAGAATGATGCAGGAAACCAGCATCTGCAATGTTATTGCACTGATGACTTTCTTTGGAATAACTACAGTTGACTGGTGTAGCCCAGAGCGGCCTCTCTGTTGGAAAAAAATGCTGCTTACAACTCTCTCCTACTGTCTAAATTAGGTGTTTCTTTATCCTTGTTTATGCATATGCAGATATATGATTTTCGTCAGTCTCTTTGCTTCTAGACCACTTGAAGATCCATTTGCAATTTTTTGTTTTTAAGATCAAGTATAATTTTAATATGATTGTGAGAACCTTTAAGTGAATAGCTTACACTACTTGTGTAAATTCTGAGCTTGATGGTCTCAAGTGGGTACATTTAGCAGCTTTATGAAAATACATAAATAAAAGACCTTTTAAGGAAGTAAGTGCTGTGTTGCCTAAATGTGTGGTTTTTTGTTGTCATGGTATTTCCTTCTGTAGCTTCCGACTGATATGTGGAAACTCAAGGGTGAATTAACAAGCTGTCCTGGGTAAAATGGACAAATCCAGGGACAGATTTGTTTGGCTGCTATTGCAAAAAATTTGAAGTATCTTTCCAGTCAGTAGAGAAATAAATGTAGGGGGTTGAGCAGAAGTGTTGCATGCAAGAAGTTTCATAAATAACTTATATTTCAAGACGCATGGAGGAATTCTTTGTTTGAAAAATTGAATATCCTACACTTCCTATACAGTAGATAGCATGTTTTTCTGTGGCATTTCTTCAAATGTTGGTAACTGGTCTGACACTTGATTTCATTGCCTGGTGCCTGGAAAGTGGCTTAGATTAGTTCAGTACAAAGAAGTTCACTCAGAATGTCTAATTCAGGAAATGACCTGCTCTAAAAGGATAAACTTCTTAAATTGTCACTAATACAAATCCTTTATGTGCTGTGAGAACTTGCATGCTTTTATGTTCATAGGTTAATTAGTTTGTATTGAGAGTAAATACAGTGATTTTTTTCTCTTCCCCTGGTTTTGTTGCTCAATTTGGAACATTTTACAAAAAAAGCAAATTAAGCTAGTTCACTTGCTGTAACACCAAATATAGTTCAAAATTAGAGAACTTCAGAGCGATGGCATAAAATATGAGCATGTCATCCATTATGCTTTGTTAGGTTTAAGTAATATTCTTTAAGAAAAGATGTTAGGCTATACTTTCAAATGCTGTTCTTTTTTAAGGTAGTTTAAACAAATTTTTGCCAGCAGTATAAAAGGCACTGGCTGTTTTATGTGTAACTTTTTCTAAAAATGATAGTACAGGTACAGGGTTAGGCTGGTGGGTTAGGCTTGTAGCTTTTCTGTGCCTTGTGTAGGTCTTCTGTGCCTGTGCAAGTGTAGGCATTGTCTGTATTTTGGAAAATACAACTTTATATTTAGCTCATAAGGAGCAATAAGGCAATAGTGCAACTTCACTGAATCAGCGAGTGATTACCCTGCATATGCAGGAAATGGATCCTAGAGTGTTGTATGTCTGGTTTGTGTCCAAAGGAGGTAGATGACATGAGATGAGCTTTTCCGAATTTGAAATGTTTCCATTATTTTTGTTACATTTGGTTTAAGAAGCCAGCAAGATGTTGGCTACTATTTCTGTTCCATTTTTCACTAGTATTACAGCAGATTATGTCAGCACTGTGTTACCTTAATCAGGCGGAGTAAAGTGGATTGGGATAAGCTTTTACAGGTGTGTATTCTTTCTTCCACAAGGGAAGCACTGTCCGCTCCGTTCTGTTTGTGCACATGTCGGAAGGAAGAAGCTTGCAGGTTGTCTGTGGTCAGTGTATGCTAAGTGTGATCTTTGTTCCCTGTGCTGCACTTGCTGTGCCCAGCCCTGTGGAATAGTTGGAAGGAAGAAAGAAGCATGAATAAGAGAGGCAACAGTCTAATACTTATTTCCCTCTGATTCTCTGGGAGTTGATGCAGTAAGTAGCTCTTATGGTAAAGAGAAAACAGATTGGCTTTGGGAAGATCTCATAAAGAGAATCCCATTGTAATGAAGGTAAGAGTACAGGAACAGGCTGAGTACAAGTAGAAAGTCTTGTACCTCTGAGGGCAAAGTTCCAGTAACTATCTGATCTAAGTTTAACAGGAAAA
Source organism: Pipra filicauda (assembly GCF_003945595.2). Taxonomy (NCBI): domain Eukaryota; kingdom Metazoa; phylum Chordata; class Aves; order Passeriformes; family Pipridae; genus Pipra; species Pipra filicauda. Next base: position 4,839,982 of record NW_024104310.1, read on the forward strand.
AAACCCCAAACCCTAACTCTGGAACAAAAGAACTGATGCAACTTCCCAATATCTTTTCTTAGCATTTTGAACTGGCTTTGTCTTGTAGAAGCATAAATGGAGTAATGGAATTTATAACTGACTCGGAAGGTCATATAGGGACATGCTGTCAGATTTGGGAACAGAACCTGATTGTGTGGACTTCAGTGCTGTTCACAAGGGTTCCCTATGCCACCCCACCCCTCTCCAAATTGCCTCTGTTATGCTACAACAGAGCAAGAAGTGCGTATCCACAGAAACATGGAGACAGTGTCCACAGAGGCAGTGCAATGAATCCCTTGAGAAAATATGCACCTGAAACCATCACTGAACTCATTAGCAGCAGTTGCTTTTCAAGAATTTTATGTATCTCCTCTCATAAGAACCTTGAGGTTCTAATTTTTGGCTTTGCGAACTTCTGGAGTTACATAATGCTCACAGTGCTGTTTGTGTGTGTGTTGGTGGGTCTTGGCAGAGGCACTAGAAGATGCCGCTCTATTTCTCATTATTGAAAGCAGTCTGTGTTTGACATTTCTGATGACTGAAATCTTGCTTATCTACAGAACAGTGGGGTGGCATCTGTGTGGACAGTGTCAGTTCTGGTATAGCAAGGCGTCCTTAAGGGGTAAGAGGGTATCTTGCTCTCTTCCGTGCCTGTGTTCAGTTCCTTTTTAGTGACTTGGAGTCTAAGGAGGCATAGTGTGGTTTTTATTTGTTGTTGCGTGGTAGGAAATGACTTGCGGGCTGTCAGTTACTCGGTGTCCAGGCTTGTTCATAATTACCCAAGCGTTCTTGCTCTCTTTAGTATTTGTGTTACCTGGAGTGGTCTTCCTCTCATGCTATTCCTTCCACCCCATCCTGATTCTGAGCACTGGTGATAGCAGGGGTGGGCTTGGTCACAGAGATCTTCCCTTCCCTCCACCCCTAAGTAAAGGGAAGTAACTGCTGAATTTGTGATAGTAGATACTGTGCCTCAGCGTGGTTCCTCCCTTTTCCTGACCTTCCTGGTGAGGCAGCTGCTGCAGAGGCTTCAGGTCTCCTGTGGGTTGCAGAAATAGCCTTTTGCAGCTTTGTGCAGAGCTCTCAAGGGCCAAGTCCAGGGTGCTGCAAAGAACAGGTCATGATGTGCTCCTGAACAGAGCAAGATGGTATCTGCAAGTGCCTTTCCTCCTGCGCCTTTAGCCTGTCAGTGTGTTCTTCTGACAGCACTGGAGGTGCTCAGTCAAGTGTTTCATAGATTTAGTGCCAGGTATTGAAATAGAAGATAGAGCATTTCTAACAGGTGGGCTCTTTGAGGAATCAGTTTATTGTATAGCAGATGAAAGCAGAACTAAACTCCCTTTCTTGGTATTAGAGGGAATGTGTTATTTTCCTTGGGTTAATTAACAGGAGTGTAGGTGCCACCTTTGCTTGAGACTATGCAAATAGCGTTGCTCATTACTTATGCAAGCCCTTAATGCTGTTAACAGGAGCCATGCATGCTTTGCAGAGCATATATTTGTTACTGTGATGCTGATATTTTAGAAAAGGGGGGACGGGGAACCCTGCGTGAGAATTTCAACTTGGAGTGAAATATGGGTGTAGCATTTTTAGGTACAACTTGTAAAAATCAGCAGCCTGTATTAAGGCTACCTGTATTGGTAGGTAACCTGCCTGCTAAACTGACAAAGCAAGTGAGTTTAATTCTGAAAAAGATTGACTGCTTACCAGGAGACTTTATTTTTAATAATAGTCTTGTTGAAGATTCCAGATCTAATACGTTTAGTAGGTACTGAGTTTGGCAAACTGAAAAAGTATCTGAAAATCAAAACTTCTCTTGTACTGGGCCTCTCCTATGGTAAGGTCTCTTCATAACCTCCACAGGTAACGTGCGCCATACTTTATCTTTCGACATCACAGAATATTCTAAAAGAACACTAAAGTTGTCTCTTGTGCGATGAAATACATCTTTCTTATGTTCCTAATGTTCCTTATGTTAAGATAGCAGATATATTTGTGATAGGTCATCCCTCCCTCTTTCTTTTTCCTCCTCTCTTTGAAGAGCCCAAAGTAATATATTCTGTGTATTCTTTATATGGCAAAAGTTAAAGTGCAAGCATTCTGCTCCATGTGTGAGGGAGCTCAGATACTGCAGTGATGTACAGTTCAAGAACTCATGGGGAAGATATTCTGCCTCACTATCCTAATTTTATTGTAGCGTCCAAGAGAAATAGGAGTAAAATGTGGTACTGTTCTTAGTTTTGTTAAGAAAGCAGGAACGCCTCTCAGAACTCGTGCAGAGGAGTCTTGCTAAAACAAATGTTGGTTTGACATCCTTAGAGTTGAGTGTAATGTTTTTACTGGGTGGTCTTAAGGCTATAAATAGTTCAAGAAAAAACATTGTTTGTTTACCGCTTGAAGCATAACAATCCTTGGAAAAGAATTGAAGTGTAGACTCTGCTGGCTACTCTCACAGAAGTGTTTCACATGATTATACTTTTTCAGAGCTATACTTTATCAGCCAAGCGTGGAGTTTTTTGTTGGCTTTTTTTTCCCAGCTAATCTTTCACCAGATGCTTATCTTTACCTTCATTCTCTGATCTCCATGTTGTACTTTGCGATCAGTTAATCCACCAACCAGTATTTGTCCCGCGGCAATCATTGTCAGCTGAGCATCTTATTTGACTTTATTGTAGCAGGTGTGCTACAAGTTAATACTTGAGTTGTGGTCCCTATGCAGTGATTGTGTGTTTTCTGGAGCCTATGATAAGAAAAGGTCTGCATAGAACAAAGAGACAAGAGAAGAACAAGGTGTCCAGGCAGGTGCATCAGATGAATGCATGAACATCTAAGTAGCTGCAGAATGCTATGCCATGGCTTGTCTTTTCACATTCATATACCTAGTAATGTTAGTCACTCTGATGTCACTAAATGTTCCTAGTGACATTTCTCTCTTTCCATGAGCTTCTCTTAGCCTGTGATCTTAATGTGAATTTGCTGATTTCCCTCTCACAGCTCAAGTCTCCTTTCTGCTTGCTGAGATTACTTGTTAGACCTGTTGTCTCATTTACTCTTCTCCTGCTGCCAAATACTGTGGACTTTTGGTTCTGCTGCCGTTGACGCAAGAGCGTTCTCATCACAGCTTCTGCCTCTGAAACTCTCACCTGCTTTCTCTCTACATTGTTTACTTTCAGTCTCATTTCAGATCTCCTCTGAAAACCTATCGTCCCCTGCCTGTTTCTTTTAATTAATATCTTTCTATTATTTAGCTGCATGTTTTACTGCCTTGCAGCTTAAATTATGCAGCTTTTTTTCATGATGTCTTTCAGACAAACAGCTTCTACTAGCATGGGTTTGAATAATTTGAAACTTGTTGCTACTGGAAACGTTTATATGCATTTCTTTTTTAGATTATCTTTATTGGCACAAAGTTGAGACTAAAGCCTTGGCTCTATCGTGGTCTGTAACTACCTGAGAAAGCCAGGATGAGCAGGATACAGAGGAAATAGAAGGCAGCTGGGAAGACGTGATGTGGAATGGGACTGACATGATTCTCCCTAATAGTAGAACTCTTAGGAGGCCTCTGATAAATGCAGCCAGGCCTTTCCTTTATAAGAAATTTGTCTTGTTCGGGAAGCTGGTCCTTTTGTTGCTCTGAGACCAAGGAGTGGAAAGGGCTTAATAAAACTTCTCTGCTTGAAGGTCTTTGGGAAAGTGTATGTGTTGGGAGGAAGGGAGGAATGGTGTTCTCTTAACATACCTGTGAAGACACAGGTATGCATTAATGAAGTAGAGCTGGACCTGATCTTGGAAGATTTTTATAAAATACGATTGTAGCCTCCAGGGTTCCCACTAGAAGCCTCATGGCAGGTGGCCTGGATGATGTTTTAGTCAAGATCTAAAGAGTATCAGACTAACAAGTAAAGAAATGCTGGATCAGTGCACTTAACATTGGCAAGATCTTCGGAGATCTGACTGGGGATTGTTCAGCTTTTGATTTGCTGGCTGACTCGCAGGATTTCTAAATCTCTGGGAGGAGCTATTGTTTCTATGATTCAAACTCCTGGCTTTAGCTGCCTTAGATAAAATGTGCATCTGGTTTGGAAGTGCTTGGCTCTACAAGGGCTCTCTTCAAATACCGTGGGTGTGTTTCCTGCTGCAGCATACCATATGTTCACCCAGCATTGAAATGGTCTGGTCGCTGCAGTAGTCCTGAGATTTGTCTTAATTGGCTACAGGTCTTGAATCTAATTTATAAGGTATCCTTAGCTTTGAATGTTAGAGAAAATTGTTGTTGCCATAGATGTAATTGAAGCTTGAGCTCATACAACTGCTGCTTACTGTGGAAGAAGTCTTGTATCACTTCAGTAGTGGGTGTGTCATTTCATTCCTCTTTAGCAGTCTGTCCTTTAACTAGTGGAGAAGGGTAACAGCCAGTGGAAAACTTTCTAGCATACATTCCCTCTTTGAAAACCTACTGTCCAGGAACAAGACCTGTAAAATCAGCTCCTGTCAGTACTCTGCGGTGAATGAATATTGATTATTTGGAGACGGAGGGAGGTATTTTTGTAATTGTGAGAGAAGCTTGTTTACTGAGGATAGAAGCCAAGTATGCAGGGATATGGTACCTGTTGGTTTTCTACTTCTCTGTTGAGGGGAGAAATGTTGCTGGTTTTGGTCCTGAATGTGGAATATGTGGGGGATTTGAGTGTGTTCCTTGGGCATGGAAGGGGCTTAAGAGCACATAAAGCATTATCTTGATGTTGAATAACTTTCTGCCTTCCTGACTTGTAAATTGAAATGTTTTGAAGAAGATGTATTGGATTTCATTCCTCTTTAGCAGTCTGTCCTTTAACTAGTGGAGAAGGGTAACAGCCAGTGGAAAACTTTCTAGCATACATTCCCTCTTTGAAAACCTACTGTCCAGGAACAAGAACTCAGCTCCTGTCAGTACTCTGCGGTGAATGAATATTGACTATTTGGAGACGGAGGGAGGTATTTTTGTAATTGTGAGAGAAGCTTGTTTACTGAGGATAGAAGCCAAGTATGCAGGGATATGATACCTGTTGGTTTTCTACTTCTCTGTTGAGGGGAGAAATGTTGCTGGTTTTGGTCCTGAATGTGGAATATGTGGGGGATTTGAGTGTGTTCCTTGGGCATGGAAGGGGCTTAAGAGCACATAAAGCATTATCTATGTTGAATAACTTTCTGCCTTCCTGACAGAAAATTGAAATGTTTTGAAGGATGATTGGAAAGCAATTTGGGGGTCTTAAGAAACTCCCAGGTTTCTGGTAGGAGTAAAAGCACAGGAGGAGTGGGAGAGGGACTGTGTAACCCTCCTTCACTGTCTTCAGCCACTCTCTTGCTACCTCTGATGCTGAGAAGGACAACATTAAAAGCAAATACTTTTACTGTTTGTTTCTTACCTACAGCAGAGAGCTGGAGAGGTACCTTTAGTTTTTTTCCCAGATTGCTGTAAGGGGTTACTGCAGCAGCAGTGAGTGGGGGAGTATGAACTGGAACAGGTACTTACTGGCTGAATAACATCCCACGATGCCTGGGGGAATGAACGTGGGGAATACTGTGAGTCATACTCGTCAGTCTCATAAAGCAGGAGGCTTTTTAAAATTGGCCTTGGAGGGGAAGAGGTGTTTAATGGAGCAGTTGTGAAGGAGTTATGCAAATGGAGAACATAAATAATGAGCAAAGACACTCATTTAAGCTTCTTGCCTTCTCAGAAAATTACTAAATGCAAACAGCTACTGTGAAAGTTAAGAAAAATACATCATCATTAAGTGGAATGGGTGTAAAAATGTGGCCATCCTTGATGATAAGAAAATTCACCTTTTGTGACTAGCAAAATTAATTTCTGTAGTTGCTGAACTGGAAACATATTTGCTGTTGGTTTGTTTGGGTTTTTTGCTTTCCGATTTCCTTTGAAAAACAACAAGGCAGGAAAGTGAAAAGCAGTATCCTAACCTAAGAGCTGTTTAAGAAGGGAGGTGGCGAAAAGACCGATCTTCAGTTTTGCTTTGAATATATCTTCAGTGTTTAGACTGGATTTGTATAAAAAGTTTTTCCATTTCTATCTCCCTATTCATGCAGGAGTTAATTTACATGTAAATACTGTGTATTCTTTGGTAAAACTGAGAGCATGTTTTTAGGATATAGCCGCTTTTTTTTTTTTTTCTCCCCTGACACAGCCACTTTTTGCTGTTTTAAATTAAAGAGTTTTCAACAGAGCTTATGAAATGTAATTGTTCCAGTCCTGGACTTGCTTGCAGATGCTCACATTGTAGTAGGAATCTTATCTCTGGTAGCTAAGCCTTGCCAGCAGACTTAATGGGCTTAAATTTTGCTTGGACTACTACTTCTGCCTCTTGCAGTCTAGGGAGGCCATCCCAAGCTTTGAAGCAGTTGAATATGACAGATACACTGTCCCACATGCTGCTACATGATTGTAGGTGTCCTCCCTTGGCCTCCCCTGTGTTTTAACCCAGCTCCTCCTGGGCGTGCAGATGCGGAGGCAGTGTGGGTATGGGTGGGTCACAGCTGTGGCTGATGTGTTCCTCTTGTGGAAGGACTGTTTCTCCAAACACAGCTCCTCTGTAGCTGTAATAAGGCCATCATCTGTCAAGCTGATTACAGACGAGATAGCAAGCTGTCCTGGTGGCTCTATGACAGGTGCTGAAACGGAATAGTTCAGGTGTTTTACTACTGGAGGGGGAGACAGGGTGTGATGTGGGTATGACTATTCTTATGCATCTGGTTGCATGGAAATGCAAGCTCTGCTGTCATCTGCACGACTCTTTACACTTCCTGCATTTGCCTAAATCTGCCCTCTTCTACACTGTACATGAAGGGGAAGCAGTCTTTAAAATCATGGGAAAGGGCATCATAAAAACACCAGTGGAACTTCAACACTGATTAGAACTTAACTGTAATTGTGTCTGCCAGAGGCATTGCAGCTGTATTTCTAGGAAAAGTTGCTCACTTGAAGTACTGCTGTACTGACACCACAACAATTGTCTCACCAAGGACTTTGGTGAGACAAAGTCTCACCAAAACAAAGCAATTCCCTCACTCCTGAACTTGGTCTTCAATTGAAGAACTTTCTTGCTTTCTTCTGTTGGTTTCTGTAAGTTAAGTTTTTACCTGTTGCTGGATGTGGAAATAACCAGAACTAAATGATTTTAAAACACTGTGGTATTATGGTAATCTACTCTTCTGTTCGTTTTTTGGGGGGCGCAGGGGTTGAAGAAACAATGAGGTATTACTGACTACCATCCCTACTCTGTCTCCTTGTCTTCTCCATTCTCCTGAGCCATCTGTTCTGTTGTGTGTAGTTTTTAGAGAAGCTAACTTCCTACTTGTTGCAATTGAAATAACCCAGTATTCAAATAAGCTTCTGCATATAAGGTTTTGGAAAGTTGTTGCTAACCATAAGATCAAATTTTAACATAATAAAAAGTAATTATTCAAAAATAAACTGAATGTAGTGTGCTTGCAGCCACTATCAGATAAAAATTGTAGTCAGGTCCAGGAGCATATAAAAGTCTGAGCAATATTAGCAGCTGTTTATGGGATCAGATAGAAACAGAAACTAGGTTGATTTTTCTCCACTTACATGCAAGTTCTTGTAAAAACAATCACTCCTTGTATTGCAGTCCATTGCTTTATTACCATGAGATCACTGTATAGCCTGTGTGCTATGTGAGAGTATGTCTTGTGCTGGCAAACAAGCTACTACAAAACTGTGGAGATCCACTGGTTTCTGGTCTTAAGTACGTTGCACCAGTGTTGTGAGATGTGTGATGGTTTCCTGCTGGAGTGAGTGTATTCATCTTTGAGACACTAAATAGTCAGCTGTGTGGAGAATTTGACCCTATAATGGCCATTGTTTTCTTCTTTGTTTTAAGAATACTGTGATGTTTGGGAACCGCCTGAACTGTAAAATCTGGGTAGCAGCTGTGTGTCGAAAGTGACTTTCTTAAATGTGAGTACTCTTCCTGAATTAGGAACACTTGCAGTCCAGACATTTGCTGGATGTCAGAAGGCCTGTGTAACTCTTGGCTCTGCATTTTAGTGTCTTGAGATTCTTTTGGAGCTGGACATGCCTGTTAATGACATTCTATGCTCTCTTTCCCCACTTGCCTCCCTGCTTTGTTGTCCTGGTCCTGTCACATCTCTGACATCTCCATGTGGAGAAACCTGTTGCCGTGCAGAGTGTACCTTTGAACTTGCTTACTTTTGGACAAACCCCTTTTTGGATGCTGAGGTTCACCATGTGGCTGTTTTGCACAGAGCCGTTGAGGTTACCCTATTGTCTGCGTTCAGAGCACTGTTGACACGGATTCATAAAATACCAGGTTGGAAGGGGACCTTAAGGACCATCTCCTCCACCCTTTCTTAGCAAAAGCATTATCTAGGCAAGATGGTCTAGCACTTCCCTGAGGAGATAATTCCAGTGACTGACTGTTTGTGCTCATTGTGAAAAATGTTCCTATTGTGTCTAATCGGAATCTACCCAGAAATAACTTATAAAAAGGGAGTCTCCATCTTCTTTGTATCCACCCTTTAAATACTAAAACATCTGTGGTGATAACCTGTGATACCAGGACATGCTGAGATGACACTGTAATTTGATCCTTTATGCTAAGTCTTGTTGTCTTAACCTTGCTTGCTCAGTGCTGTCTGATATGATTTCAGGCCTGCCTAGAGGGTAGGGAGGACTAGAGTGAGGATCTGAAAAGAAAAAGGTAATCTTGGAAGCTTGCCTATGAAAGGTTATTGAATTTTAGCATGTTGCTTGTCTTCACATACAGATTTGTTTTAGAATTCTGGGCTTAGACCTTCTGTTTGATTTGCCAAAACAGAAATAAAAAACTTATATGTGAGCACTCATGAGTCCTTGAGAGTAAACTGAAGAGGTAAACAAAATCCATAGGTATCAACTATGTTATGTTGATAACCATTGTTATCAACATAACCATTGTTATCAACATAATGAAATTAAAGTTTTTCACACAGTATGAGCTGAAAAGCTTTGCTCCAAAGCAGGTTACTCTGAGCTGCCTTGATTCAAAGGTTTGTATGACATGAAAATCTGCCCGGTTCAAATTTTTCTCTCCACTTAGAGAAACTCAAGTTTGGTTCTGTATTGCTGCCACTATATTTCAAGGAGGATATTAAGGTAACTAATATATGTTAAAGGGACTCCTTCCTACTCCCACCAAAAAAGAAGTGAAAAATAACTCTGATGTATCAGGGAGCATGTCTTGCTAGATGAGCTAAAATTTGTGTGGTGCTGTCACTTAAGAAAGTAAACAGAAAGCCATTTTAATTTCAAGCCCTATTACAAACAGAAAACAAAAAATCAATATTTGAGAGACAGTGTATAAAGAAACTAATAGGGAGTTAGAGAACTTACGTTCTATTATCTGCTGTCTAGCGTGCCAAGATAATCATACGCTCCAAAGCCTTGGGTGGCTTTCTTAGTGTTGAAGGAGGAAGGCTGCTATGGAAGTGCCCAGGTTTTCTTTTTCTGTCTGACAGTCTGAGGGTGGCATTAGAGCCACAGATTCACAGAATTGTTTAGGTTGGAGAAGACTTTTAAGATCATCAAGTCCAACCATTACCCCAGCAGTGCCAAGTTCACCACTAAATCATGTGTGAAGGGCCACATCCAACACGTCCTTTAAATACCTCCAGGGATGGTGACTCCACTACTTTGGAGCTCTGGTTGGTATCTCTGATGTCAGAGCCTGCTTTTTGTCAGCTCTGAAGAAATTTGTGTTTGATGTCATAAGGCATACTGTCATTACAGTAAGAAGGTTTCTGTCCTGAAGCTTGTATTGTCTACATCATGTAAAACACAGCAAATAAGACTTGGACCAAATTTCTTATGCTTGCTGCATCTATGGCCTTGTGTGTACAAGATTGTGTGAAAATGGCACATGGACATGTCTGTTTCTGTCATTTGAGTTCAGTGTGGCATGCCAATATGATTGTATGCACAGACTAAAACAACAGGCAGTAACAATGTATTGTGCCAACATATATGTTTATTGTGACATCTCCTTTATTTGATTTGGCAAAAGAACTGGAAATTGTGTTTTCAACAATATATATGTAAATTTCTTGGTTTTTTTAATAAGGAGAGTGGTTTAGTCCAAAGCCAACACGAACACTGTTTGCTGCATTGGGCAGAAAATGCTCCTAACAGAGCAGCTGGCGTGTACCTTCCCAGGCTCCATCTGTCAGAGTCTGCATTGCTTTGGAAATCACATTCCTATTGGATAGATTTGTTTCTTCCTATACTGTTTGCAGCCTGGATTAAAATGGAATTCCTAAGTTGATTTTTTTTTTTTTTTAAAGCTAGTTATTGTTTAAAGCACATATATTCATGTGTGTGTATATATATATATGTATGTATGTGTATATATATAGGATATATACGTGTCGCTTAAACTATCCTTGGGAATAAACTTCTCTCCTTAATGGAAAAGCTTTTCTCCCTCTACCTTCCCCAAAAGAGATAATGATTAAAAAATTGAGACTTTTCTGTTTACAGTTACTCAACAGAATGAAAAGCAACTTTCAAGTAAAAGAAAATCTGCAAGGACACAGTGAGGTTGACTAAATTGGTCTCGGCCCATAGAAATGCTAATTTGCTATCAGGACTATTTAGGACTGGTCAGGGGAATATTATTGATGGAAATGAAGGATTTGCTTCTAGCTGATTGTCTGGCATGTACTGGATTTGGGGGAAGGGCCTGTCTGAAACAGAGTTTGCGAATTACAGGCAGTGCTGGTTGCACTGCCCTATGTGTTTGTTGAACTACAGTAATTCGGTATGTGTCTTGACCCTTGAGATAAAGCTGACTAGTCAATGATTTTTGTCAAGATAGTGTTTCTGAAAAGAAACAGGCTGAAATCTTGCTTGTGGGCTGCAAGTAGTAATGGTGGTGATCACCTCATCTTCTGGTGCCTTGAATGAATGCCAGCTTTATTGTGTACGGTCTTTACCTCGGGAGAAGAGATTTCAAGTTCTGCCAGTTCCTCTGCGTTTTGTATAGCTGAGTTACAGCATCTTATCTTGGAGAAACTCAACAGACATGGTATTATTTCATACCAATGGGGTTTTTGTTGTGGATGCTGGAAGGAAATTTACTTGAGTTGAGTTGTAAATGCTAGCCTGGCTGTGTTTATTGAGGATTTCTGCCTTAGTAGATGGGAAGAATTACTGTTTACTGAATGAACTTGAAAGAATTTAATCATCCTCATTTTAATTTTGGGGTTACCCTAGTGAGAGGGATCTTGTGGTTAAGAACTGCTCTGAATGGTTAGGCGTCCTTCTATGCCTCCTCTGTCTTTAAATTCCTTCATGCTCCTGCAACAATGTTATTTAAGTGGTTGAGAGGTTTGATATTTCTATTTGACACTACCTATCACTATGTGTAGAGAGGTGTGTTGAATAGTCTGTTCTATTTCTTGTTTTCACTGCCAGACCCCTGGAGAGAAGGCCTTGGACAGGAGGTGGTCATGTTCAGTGACTGCAATATGTTGCTATTAACAGCTTGCAAGCTATTGGGTAATTAAAGTCTTGAGCTTTCACTCACAAATTCAGGAATGGTAGAAAAGTACAACAAAACGACAAGTTATGGCAAAAATCACTTCAGTAAAATGCTGGAGCATTTTGCTACTACACATATTGTAGCACTGATCTTTGTGATGCAGAATTTTAGTTGAGATTTGCCAGTGATCTGGAACATGTGGTTTTTTGGCTTTAGTTCCCTTTCACATGGAGGCTTGGTTGGTCGTGTCATTTTATCAGGCTGTACTTGGACTAAGTCCCTTCCTGTTCTTTGTCCCCACATAAATGCTTGCTTTTTAAATTTCCCACAGTTGTGTTTATTGACAATAATAATGATGATATGAATGGCAGAGCAGGTGGTTCCAGTAACATGAATAGGGATAGTGGCCGATCTGCTGATGTTGAAGAAAGACAGTAGATGAAGTGTCTGGTGGCCCTCTGAAGTCTTATCTGTTGTGCTGTGGGAGGATGTCTCTTGTCCTAGTATGTTGGGCAAAGGTTGAGTTTAAACTTCTGAGCTAACTCTCCTGATGGCTTACTTCACTTTCCAACAGGGGAACTGAGGTGCTGATCAGTGAGGAATAGTCTATAACTTGTAGGCAGGTAAATTCCAGGCCAAATATAGCTCTGTGAATGTTGGGAAGTACTCAGTGCATCATCCCCTTGAAGTAAATGTTAGTCTAATGCATTGCAGAGAGAATTTCTTTGACGGGATGAGCACAGTAAACCTGTTCCAGGAGACAATTGACACATCTGATTGATATTCTCTTTTTACCTGCATGGCATATGTAGTGTAAGCAACCCCTATTTGTAAATTTTGAAGCCTTAGTTTCCCTTGCCACTTTGGAATGATACATCCCTTAAGGCTCTATCTGTGATGAGAGAAATCCTGAATGCTCCGTGCTGAGCACCTGCTAGTAATAACCACAGTCTGTTTAGATCTACTTGGATGACTTCCAGGTAGATAGTTTGCTCCTTAAAGTTCTTCAGAATATAGAAACTTGTGGCACTTGCTGCTGTGACTTGCCTGTGTGATTCTCTTCTTTCGTTTATAACTGATACTCTGATGTAATAACTATTGGTAACAGGCAAAAAGTCTACCATGGTGCAGTGTGTTTACAAAGCAGTCTAACAAGCTGTATGAACTACAGATATGGGGGAACCTGTGTCCGTGGGCTACCCACTTATTTCTGTACATAGCTCCTTGATTATTTACAGTGATCTCTGGATTTACAGGTCATGATATTCAACTTAAATTAACTTTGCCTACTGAGCTAAAAGTCTAATCTAGTGTGTATGGCATATTTAAGCCTTTGAAACACATTAATGCAGCTTGGATGTGGAATACTTGGTCTAAGCTGAACATACATTGTGAATAGTATAGAAATGCCCAAGCCTTTTGCCGTTAGGAGTCAGAACTAACAAATAAACCCTTAAGACTAGCTAGGAGTTATTAAAAGCCTTATCAGATCAGTGAAGCAGTGTCTTCAAACTCATAGATGCATCTGGAAGTTCCACATAATGTTACAAGCTCTTTCTTAAGGGAAGTTAGCTCCTGTTTTCTGAGCGGGGAAACCACTTTTCAGAAATCCATTCCTTCTATCTTGGAGTGTCCCCAGCTAGTTCTCAGGGAGATTAAAATACTCGTCTAGGAGTCTCCAAGCCACTGCCTGAATGTATGTCTTCACCTATAGAAGTTCTATAGAAGTATTTCCAATTGACTTGAAAATGAGGTGCTGTAGATTGTAGCTAATGTAAGCCCATAAGCTAAAAATTTTGGCTGCATGGCTTGATTTGGATATCTGAGCTAAAATGGCAAGACTTTAGTGAAGGAAGCAGATCTTTGAAACCTCAGCTGTAGTATTTGTCTTATCGGGAAGTATACATTCTAAAAATGACAGAAGAGAATACTGATGAAAGTATTGATGACTTTTGCATAGTTGCAGTCTGTGAATGCTGATACATGACAGATTGCTAAATCTGCAACTGATTGTAGTAATCCTGATTTTCTCTTTAGTCAGTTAATGATAGGTGGAATTCTTTTTTTAAAAAGAGAACCAAGATGTAAAACTGAACAATTATCTTGTGTTTACTTGTGAAGCAAACACAGATGCACTGCACTGTTGGATTTGTTAAATGTGCATGAGCAAAGGCATATAAAACTGAGTGTAAAGCTGTCCCTGTAGCTTGATTGCTGCACATCTGAAGAGGTATACTTAACAGCTCTGTTTAGCTTAGGGATTTTTAGACTGCTTTAGGGCAGTTCTCTGTTAGTAGTTCAACCTGGATGAGTTTTTCTGTGCTTGAATTTGTACATATTCCAACAGCTGAAGAAGAAAAATGTAGAACAACACATGCCACATATTAAAGAGACATTATTTTTATTTGTTTCTGCTGTGGCAGCCAGCCTTGGTGTGACCTGATGAGCTTCTTTTTCACCTTTATCAAATGGAGTCAGTTCTTCTGGTGGGGAATTTGTCTTAAAGGGAGTTTCAAGCACGGTGAATTGAACTGAAAGTTCAAAAAGGGAAGACAGAGGTTGGACAACAGGAATGAGGGTATGGGCTGGTCCATTTGCAGTAGAAAGTTTGACTTCTGAAGATGATTTGCAGTGTGAGCTGATGAAGTTTTTGGAGGAAGCCTGTATGAACTGGAAGGTGGTGGGAATTAGCTGAGAGAGAAAGCTGGGAGGAGAGATGGCTTGAACACTGCACAGACAATGTTGTGGGAATGTGCCTGTGTGGGTGGTAGTTTAGAGAGGGGAAGAAAATGCGACTTGTAAAGATCAGCTGCAGATGGACAGGTTCCTTGATCATTTGACCTTGACATGTCACTGAACTGAAGACTCAGTAAAAGAGCTTCTTCATTCCTTTTACTGTGGCAGTTGCTTGGGTGCAGAACTTTTTAAGGAAGCTTTATAATTTTAGTTTGCATTTGACAAAAATACATGATAAGCAGTGCGGAATGCCATGCAAGTTTAACTGTCTCTTTATGTATCCGCTTGAATTATAGGAGAGGTTTTCTTTTTTTTTTCTCAGTATTAAACCTAGTTATGTGAAAGCAATTTCAAACAGCAATTTTGCCATAGTAACATGACTGTTAGAGGTCAACTGAGGATACAGGTGAGAGCTTTCAGGAGGGAAACTTGAAAAGTTGTGATCTGTATTTAAAGAACATAAGAACATCCACTTTGCTACTATAGGACATTTAAACTTCCATTTATATCAAGGACAACCAGAGAAAAAACAGTATATTTGAAACTTCTGGTACAAGATCTTAAAGTAATTCTGAACCATCAGGAAAACAAGTCAGTTGACAGTCTTTGTATCACATTCTCTTAAAATTTGAATAGCTAACTGGTGCTTATGTATGACAGCTAAAGTATCTAAGGGAATGTAAACATCTGCATTTTCTTCTATACTGCTCTTAGTTTTTACTTTAAAAGGGAGGTGAAAGTAACAATTTAAGAACACTGGAACTCCCATCTTCTTTCTGTTGCTATCACTTAGTTTTTGGCTTCTCCCTCTACCCTCCCCCCTTTGCTCTCTGTGAAGCTTTTAGCTTATATCTTGTGGATGCCTGCAGTTCTAATTAAAAAATGTAAAAGACTATATGTCAAGTTAGTTCTAATCTAAACAGTTAATCTGCAAACTGAAATCGCCTGAATTATCTGCAAGGTTTGAAAATGTTTCTAAACTAGTTCTTATGGGATGTGAAATGCATTCCACATCATAACTATGTTAATTTAATCCTGCTGCCAAACTAGTACTTTGAGCAAATAACTAAACCATTTGGTGCTTAGGCAAATGAGGACAAGGCACTTGATCAACGAATCATTAAAGACTAAAAGAAACTTGTTGAAGTCTTGTCATTTGACAACACTCATTAATTGGGTGCTGTGACTTTGTCACCTGTTAGTGTTTAGTCTAACAGTATTTAGTTGAAACTTTGTAATAAGAATACTGCTTACTTGAGCTACACTTGAGTTTATGTGAAGTTACACTCGTGTTGACTGCTGCTTTATTGGCTGTGTCTTGTTCAGTAAACGTTTTATTTCAGGTACCACTGAGGCTGCTACCTGCATTTTCACCATTGTCCGTAGTGACGGAACTATAAATTATCAGTTGTTTTCTTTAGTCTGTAGTTCAGTAGGACAGCATTTTTGAGAAGTCATTGCTAGTGGTGTTTTGAAGTTTAAAACGCCTCTTTGGAAAGGTGCTTTTGGAAATTTGTTTCTTGAACCTGTAGTAGTAGTTGTCTTGCAGATTCTTCACCAGCAAAATTTTTTTTCTAGAAAAGAAAAATGACTTTTACTAATGTTTTCTGGCAGCTAGAAATACCAATACTCTTTTTTAGGTGAAAGGTATTTGCTTGCATTTGGAAATACTAAAAAATAGAGTTTTATGTACTATGTCCTTAGTACATGCAATAACTGTTCTGCCTTTTGACAACAGATTGCATTGAACTGTTCTTGCTGCTTCACATTGTAGGAAGGCATCTGTGTATGAATCCGTTTGAAGGGTGGCATTAACCAAGTGTTCTAATAAGTGTCAGAACATTGCTAGGAATGTTAGTCATGAATATGAACAAAATTCCATGATTGGGGAAGAATTCACCCATGTTTTAAAAACTCTGTAATTAAAAGGTAGCCTAGCACAGCATGTGTTGCAGTATTTAGGTCACAATGCAACTTTTATAATGTATATGAACAACTTGCCTTCTGGTTTTCTTCTTAAAAATGAGAGGCAGGATTTAAAAATGAATGAGTGCCTGGAAAGTGGAAAACATAGGGCTCGCTTGAATGCTAATGGAATGTCTTTGTTTCCTTACTTTGTGCTTAAGATTGAACTCTTGCATACAATGTGTGTAGAGTGTTATTCAGAGAAATCAACAATAAAAATAGAAGTCTAGTTGGAAGGGACTATTATTATGAATCTTTTCTTTTGGTTGCTAAGATCAACTGTCTATTCCACAAATAAATAAAATTGGGATGAAACTATGCTAGCATTGAGTCATTACATACTGCAAACTCTTCTTTGTGCAGTGTACCTCTCCTACAAATGGAAGAAAAGAGAATTCTGGATAGCTGCAGTTTGCAGGTTAGGTAACAGATAAAGAGCTGGCCTCCACTGCCAGCTCCCCAGGTGTGATACAGGGAGCACTTCAGAGTGTGTTTTGTGTGTATGTGGAGGTGCTGTTGGTATCTCCCATCCTGCCAGAGAGAAGGGACTTGCTTGGGCCATGCAATTCAAGTTATGTAAGCAGTTGCTGATCTTGGACAGTAAGCTGTCCTCTGACTAGAGAGCAATGCCACAGGACAAATTGAGGACTTTACCTTAACAAGGTGTGATTTCAGTGGGAAAGTGATCCTTTCCATGTATTTTTGCCCTTTAGGGAGAAGCTTATGCTCCTTTCTGATACCTCAAAATATGTGTGTCTTTGCAGTCAATGATGAATCTTCTCAGCTGTCAAGGAAAGTTTTTATTAAGGTTTTGTGTGAGGAGGGATAATTTCACAAATATTCCAGCATGCAGGAGGCCTCTGTCCATGCTATCCTGATGCTCTACGTACCTTCTCTTGGATTGTAGGAGTAGTAGCCAGCATAACTGGCGGGTTTGCTTTGTAGATGACATGTGTAGTAGGGGCACCCAACTGTGGGAAAATATTTTTTGGTCTCAATTGGCCTGGGCTGCATGACTTCATAAGAGAAGGCAAAAGGTGCATTTTAGTGTATTTTCATTGGGAATTGGAGGCTTTTTGAGAAATGGAGGATTGGACAGGCTGTAGAAACTCAACTCCAACAAATCACGATAGTGTTGTTTTCCCTACTGAAAGAAAGAAACCAATTGTTTCTTGGTATGTAATTTTATTATAGTTCAATATTTTTCAAATTTGTTATCTTCTCCGTATGACTGAGAATTTTTAAAATGTACATGCAGATTAAATACTTTGACTGCACAGTCAGATCTTCTTGATTACAGATTCTTCTAAATATAGGTTGTATTTTTTGTTCCTGTCCTTTGCCCCCACCCTTTTCCTGGCCTAAACCAGATGTCTTGTTCTTTTGCTTTACAGGCTCCAGATAAAAGGAAAGCATTAGAAGAGACCAAAGCCTACACAACTCAGTCTCTAGCTAGTGTTGCTTATCAGATCAATGCACTGGCCAACAATGTATTACAACTGCTGGACATCCAAGCATCCCAGCTACGGAGGATGGAGTCCTCCATCAACCATATCTCCCAGGTAATCTTTTTTTTTTTTTAATAGAAGGCTGACAGTGTTGGAGGAGGCGTTATTGTGTCTCTTGTATTATTGAGCTGGATAGTTTATGTTGATTTCTTTGAATTCTCTGAGTATTAAGATAGAAAATGGTAAGGCTTTTTTCTTCCGATATTTATGAAAGCCACTTTGTGATGAAGGTCATATCCAAAATAAAATAGCTCCTGTATCAAGAAATTCTGGAGTCATATTTGGTTTAAAGCAGGAATTAATTTTTAAGATTCCAAGATCTGAAGCCGCAGTTGAGGGAGGGTTAGAGGGAAGGATTCTATTTCTGAAGTAAATCCAGTTAGAAGAGCCATGTGAGTGGTGGTATTTTACTTAACATTGCAACATATGCGCTAAGTTCATTTGTTTTCATACCCTTGCAGGATGTAATTTCATGTGCTCTGTTGAGGGGCAGAAGGATTCACATATTGCCCATTACCTGCTCAAGCCAAACTCCTTCCCTGCCAAGCATGAGTGAGCAGACCTAACTTGTACTGTGACTGCAGTATTGCTGGAGTTGTTGCAGTGAGAACATGGAAATAGATGACAGGGAAGAACAGGCCTATCCCTGTCAGTGCCAGCCTGTATCCCTGTGGCTGAAGCTTCTCCCTGGCTGTCTGCTTCTGGGGGGAAAGAGTTGCTGCTGCTGCCTGCCTTGTACCTGATCATTTGTCTGATTGCATGCTAACTCAGCCAAAAAATGTCTGCTGTGTTTAATCTAGAAGTGGCTTGTTGCATAACCAGGTGTGTGTCATACTAGTGCCAGTGAAGGCAGGGACAGGAGTCAATTATTTCACCCTTACGGTGCTGTTTTCTTCCTTCCCGAAGCCTAGCCATCATGATGATGATGATGATGACAGTGCTGTTCTGAAATGGGCTTGAGTGAGTTGTTAAAAGCCCAGTGTCGTTCTGTCATATGCTCTTCTTGAAATTCAGTCAGATCATTGTTGGGCTTTGATAGTCCTATGTCTGCGTAAGATGTTTCATAAACAAGTCTCAGAGCATTCAACCTAGCATGTTCTTCGGTGCAGCCAGTGAACTAAAAACCTTAGTTGGTCAACCAGTATCCTGTTAGTGGTACATCTTAGACCAAATACTTGAAAGAAAATGCTGCTCATGGTCCCTGCTGTCTGCCTCCCCAAAGGCCCTGCTAACCTCTCCTTACTGTTCTTTTGGAGTTGTGGTTTCTAAACCTCTTTCTTTGAAATGGGAGCACAGTGGTTCGCTGAAACATGTCAGCAGAGAGAAGATTCCAGTGCACATGAAAGGGCCCTCCTATTAATAAACCTGTCGAAAAGGCTTGTCAAGTTAATATGTGCTGAGAACTAGACAGTGTTAAAAGCTGTGTGTAGTATTTTAAAAAAGTACCTGCCACTGAAAAAGGAAAGTAAGAGGAAATGCAATTGCTGTAGATAAGTTTCTTGTTCTGTTAAATATTCAGAGTTCTTGATGCTGGGATTATGATTAACTCTGAAGAAATGACTGGATACAGGACTGAATGTACAGATTTTCCCAAGCACTGGATGCCCCTTTATACTAAGCACATCTTTTTTACGTGTTTCGGAGCTGCAGTGTGTGTTAAGCAATTATTGTTAAATTCTCATTGGCCCACTAATATGACTAACCATGGAAAAAGCCAAAATGTTTGATACTAGCACAAAAGGTGTTAACCCTCCGTACTATTTGCTGCTTGAATTGAAGGCGCTATGCTGGAAGCTGTTGAGTCACCTGATACATGAACTGTTTGCTAAAGACTGTGAACAATCAGTGCTTTGTAGAGCTTTTGAGGAGTGTTTAGCAAGGTCACTTGCTTGGTAGTTTCTGTCTTGGTTGGCCTTTCCTGAAACTAATCCTTGCTTATAAATGAACCTCTGCAGACTAATTTTGTAGAATTAAACTGGATACAGATAATGCACACATACCAGCTCAGCTATTTGCTTTGAAATGTTTCTGCTCAAATGCTTCAACTGCGTTTCTTAAATCTGCTGTGCACTTGCTGTGATAGACTGTTTTTAAATGTTTCAAGATCTCCAGAGTGTCTTTCCCTGTGCCTGTATCAATTGTGAATATTTTCATGTCACTAAAGCATGGGGACGAACAAATTCTCAAAATGGCATTCTTTTCTAAGAAAGACGTATTGCCTAGAAACACAAATCTGAATCAATTACTCAATTCTGGAGTTTGCAAAAAAGAGCATCTATCTGTGAAATAAGGTACAATTTGATAGTTCTTTCTAAGGAAGAAAATCCTGTGGCTCTTCTGACCTACAGGTAGTTTCTGTGCTCATAATGTTTTTCAGTTCCCTATGCATGCTTTCCAGAATGACTCTTGACTAAATGACTGGGTAGTTAATCCTGATTAGTAGCCACTCAGTATTTTTTCTGGGTGTGTATCTTCACTGGAAAAAGCACTCATGAGTGAGGTGATAGATTAGTGTGTTATATTCTTACTGGAACCTAATTTTACAGGTGGAAAGTGTGCCTGGTTCTATAGCAAATAAATTACTCAGCTTTGGTTTCTTGTTGAGCACAAACACAGAGAGGCTTCTCATGAGTAATCACAGTGTGGTGAGGGAGTGCTGTTCTGAGCACACGGAGGCAGTGAACAGCTCCAGGAGTGGCTTTCACATAGCAGCCAGAGCAACAGCAAAAGCCTGCCCAGCTGTGTCTGTATTTTTCTGCCTAGATGTCTTTCAGCAGGTTCTGGAGTGACCTGCCATGTAACGATTTACTACACCCAATGTATAAAGCTATGCACACACAGCTCAGCTAACCTACGAAGGTTTAAATCCTTCATATTGACTTTGAGCATTGCCAAGCTGATTTGACCTTTCCAAGCTGCTTTAATACGGCAGAGCAGAGACTTCACTGTTCTGAAGAAAGTTCGCAAACCCTTCTAGTGTAAGGAATCCTACTCATCCTGTTAGGTGACATTTGGGGGGAAAAGATAGTAAGTGTATACTTTGGACCAATATGAGAATCAAGACTTCATTAAAGGTATTAAGTTCAGCAAATGTGACACCAACCTACAAGAAGGGCTGGAAGGAGAATCCAGGGAACTACAAACCTGTCAACCTGACTTCGGTGCCAGGGAAGGTCATGGAACAGATATTCTTGAGTGCCATCGTGCGGCACGTGCAACCAGGGGATCAGGCCCAGCCAGCTTGGGTTTGTGAAAGGCAGGTCCTTCTTGACCAGCCTGATCTCCTTCTGTGACAAGGGGACTTGCTTACTTACATGGAGGAAAGGCTGTGGATGTGTCTGCCTGGACTTTAGTAAAGCCTTTGACACAGTTTCCCACAGCATTCTCCTGGAGAAACTGGCTGCTCATGGCTTGGCCAGGAGTGCTCTTTGCTGAGAAGAAAACTGTCTGGATGGCCAAGCCCAGAGAGTGTTGGTGAATGGAGCTACATCCAGCTGGCAGCTGGTCACCGGTGGTGTTCCCTGGGGCTCAGTTGGGGCCAGTTCTGTTTAATATCTTTATCAATGATATGGACAAGAGGATCAAGGGCACCCTCAGTCAGTTTGCAGACACACCAGGTGGAACGTGAGTGTTGATGTGCTGGAGGGTAGGAAAGCTCTGCAGTGGGATCAAGACAGGCTGGATTGATGGGCTGAGGCCAATGGTATGAGGTTCAACCGGGTGAAGTGCTTGCTCTTGCGGTTGGGTCACAACAGCCCCATGCGGCACTACAGGCTTGGAGAAGTGTCTGGAAAGCTGCTTGGCAAAAAAGGACCTGGGGGTACTGGTAGAGAGTGACTGAACATTATCCATCAGTGTTCTCAGGGGGCCAAGAAGGCCAGTGGCCTCCTGGTTTATATCAGAAATAGTGTGGCCAGCAGGACTAGGGAAGTCATCATCTCCTCTGTACTTGGCACTGTTTCTTGGGTGTACTCCCCTCTTCCCCACCTCCTCTTGGAAATGAGAGCTGACTTAAACACGTACTTTAAGATAAATTTTTTTGCTGCTTCATTTCCACAAAGTTCAAGAGAATGAAGATGGGACAGCCAAATTCGTCAGAGGAGAGAGGTTGACAGGGACATCCTTGTTTACTTTGTCAAAACTGAAAAATGTAACAGATCAGCGCTCACATTTATGTCAGAGCAGCAGCAGTACTGGGTGTAGCAACTATTCCTTTTTTTTTTTTTTGTCTACATAAACAGTTTTTAAATAGCTCAGTATTTAAATCCAAGCATGAAGAAAGCAATAGACTCCTTTTTAAGAAATGATAATTTTCACCAGGGAAACACTGCCTCCCTCAAACATTCAGTGTTAAGATTTTCTTCTGCATCTGAAGCTCTCCTCTAATGCAAAATAGGGCCTATTGAAAAACAATATGTTCTGAAAGCTTAACTCTCAGGAAAAAAAATGGAGAGACACATGCACATCTTTTGTTACCATTAAAAGTTAGAAGCTTTTAGAATAAAAAAACCCCAAAAACGCTGAATTAGTTCAGAAGAATCTTGCCTGTTACAATCCATGTCTAATTAATTGCACGCGTAATTCAAGTGTTGCATGGAAGCAGAAAGCCAAATGTTTCTGTTGTGTGGTTGTCTAGCTAAAGTCAGGGCAACAGTGCAGGTATGCAGATGTCTTCTTGTAGGCCTTCTGAAACTTACTGCTGCAGCCTGTGTTGAACCCCACATAGACACCACCCCCAAATACGAAGGCCTTTTCCGTTGAGTGAGCAACCAGTCAGGACTGGTGTGGATGAGGTTTCAGAGAAGCTCTGCTGAAGATGTTCTGGGGTTTGAAGGAGTGAGCTCCTAAGTGGTAGCAAGTTGGTATCTGATGACAGGGAAGGGGAGCACAAGAGCTGTTAAACTCTCAGCGGGTCTCTGATGCTTGAAGAGGCATAAGGCAATGCATGTGCAGTGGGGATTTTTGATGTTTGAGTTTGTGGGAAAGAACTTTCAGAGTGTGCATGTACTTTGGATTAATGTGATACTGCATTTACAGATTGTGGTGTATGATCACAACACAGTTTAACTTCATGTTTGAAAGCTAAGAAGTAGAAAGAGGATAGAAAATGTAACAAATCGTGCTAACAAATGTGGGTGGTCATGCCTAGGAACAAGCAATTATGTGAAGTACTTCAGTACACTTACAGATGGGAACAAAAGACCTTTCCAGATCCTCTTAGTGGTGACTGTGCTTCGAAAGTACAGCTGTCCAGGTACTTTTACCCTGAAGTTACCTCTTTAAAAAGAAAATGTTTAAAACCCTGACCTTTCTCTCTCACCTGAAGAACATATGGGCTGGATGAAAAAAATTGTTAACTGGAAAGCAAATTAACCAGAACTAGCAAATGGTTGATTGCTGTTAACAAGCAGGGTCAGTACTGGAGCCCACACTATTCAGAACATTCTTTGGAGACCATTCAGAACATAAAACATGTCCTCAACAAATTGGGGAATAACTCTAAATTAGGAAAGGTGATTCATATGCTGAATGGCAGAGCTTCAGTACAGAGGAGCGTTATTGAACCAGCAAAATCCTTGGGAAACTGGGTAAGGTGCAAGGCCCTCCACCTTACGTGGAATAACCCTGGTGGGAGGTGACTCTGAGTAACCATGTGCTGGAAAGAAGCTGGTGTGCTGATGGGTGCTGTGCTGGGCATGAGCCAACAACACGAGGCCATCTGAATAAGTGAAGCAGCGTGGCAGGGCTGCCTTGGGAAGAGTGTGGCTGGCAGATGAAAAGCAGTGATTATTATCTGCTCTACAGTGATGAGACTTCATCTGGAGCACTGTGTCCCTGGGTTTTTTTTTTTTGGTTGTTTGGTTGTTTTTTTTTGTCACCCCTGCCTTGCTCAGGAGTGATTTAGGAAAGTGGAGATAGTTCAGGAGAGAGGGATGCTGAGATGGTCAGGGGCATGGAGCATGCAGCCTACAAGGAGAGGTCGAAGGAGTTGTGTTTGTTTGATCTGACAAAGAGAAAGCAGTAGCTTATGAATACGTGAGCCTGTCTGTCTCTGCAGTTAGTCTTTTACTTGGTAGTGACAGTGTAATGTTGAACAGTTAGCCACAAGTTGAAGCTCAGCAGGTTAGTACATGGAGTTGGGAAAATTGTTTTTATCTTGGAGCACTGGAACAGGTTACCCTCTGCCTTGACTCTTTTCAGTGTTACACTGCACTAGCTAGGTATATCCTAAAAGTTGACTTGGTATCCTTGCAAGGCACATTCTAAGTTATAGGAAGTAATTGGTCAGTGGGGCAGACAATTATGAAGTCAGGGGAGAAACTGCCACCACATGGCTACAAATTCTTATAAGCTCCACTTCCACACATCCAAAAGTACATGAAGAGACCAAAAGTATCTGCAGGAACTAGAGCATCATCTTATGTTGTATACAGTAGAAAGAAAGGATCTTCTATCTGGTTCCCTTGAATTGCTTGTGCTTGTCACAGACACAAATATTCTAAATATGGCAAATAAGCTTGTACCTTTTGTTTAGATTAACCTTGCCTTGGGTGACGTTCCCTCTCCTAATAAAGTACTGACAGTTATCTCTGTGGCCTTTGCTTCACATCCTGTTCTTCCTGTTCTCTCTGTGATAGAGGCCAAGGCTCGAGAAGTTGCACTGTGCTTGCTCTGGTTATCTGTCTGCTTATGAAAATTGTTGTTAACTTTGTGCATATCAGCTTCTACATGATATATATAAATTGCTCAGAATGTAGTATAATGTGTAAGGGTTACCTTGTCAGCTGTTCTGTTGAGAAATTCCCTTCATGTCCACGAATGAATTCACACAGGATCTGATTTCTGTGCAGTTCAGCTGATGCACTCAAAAAAATCCCCAGCACATGACCAACAAAAAAATCAAAACAAACCTGCCCATGATAGTTACATACACCTATGAGGGCCTTTCTGTGATGGGGGCAGAGCAGCTGTTTTGAAGAAGAAAACTGGAATGCAGGGTTTTGAACATATTTTTGGGGAATGGGAGAAATTGCTAACTTTAATAGCCATTGACTGTAATGAATTCCTTCATACGCTTATTCCCGTTCCAAAGTCCGGTGAAAGGACAGTCCGAATGCATAGTTTTCAATGTGTTTTAGACCATTAAAGCCTCCTTACTGCTCAGTGAGTATTTGGCTGTAAGCTCTAGATACCTCTTTAAGTACTAAATTAAGAGGCCCGATGCAGCCTCTTGTTTTCTGAAATCAAAGCAAAAAATCCCAGGGCTGTGAACATTACTCTGAAAGGCCTTTTTGATAATTTTGTGCATCAAAGGAGTCATTGGTGTTTGTGCAGTCTTTTTAATGAAAACCCCTCATATCTAGAAGTTATACCACGTAGATGAATCACGTCACTAACCTGCTATTAAGTCACATATTGGATTTTCAAGGAGTCTTTTTTCTTCAGATGCTTCTGGTTAGGTTGTTACCTGAAATTAATTTTCCTTCTATTTCAAGTCTTGGTAAACCAGCATTCTTCACATGTGAATAGCTCCTGGTTTACATTGAATGAAAGTTTTGTTATGTCTGACAGTGTTTTAGTTGCATAAATGCAGAGTATGAGGTGATGATAAGAACATTGTGCTAATACAGCAGAAGGCGATCAGCTACCGAAGCATTTAGTCAGTTGCCATGCCCGTACCATCCAACACAGCCATGTGGGACATTGGTTTTCATGGCAGCTGTACAGTGTTATGCTTGAGCTGACTGTATTTGGGGGAAAGGAGGGGAAAAACAAGTAC
This sequence comes from Pipra filicauda, assembly GCF_003945595.2. Taxonomy (NCBI): domain Eukaryota; kingdom Metazoa; phylum Chordata; class Aves; order Passeriformes; family Pipridae; genus Pipra; species Pipra filicauda. The sequence continues at coordinate 4,865,544 of NW_024104310.1, forward strand.
AAGACACTTATTGAGGAACAGATGAGTCTTGGTTGTACTGCATCATTGAAGCTGCCCCTCTTCATAGTCTACCACTCAAGCAAATGAACATAACCTGCTGGGTGCTTGTGGCTGGACTTCTTGTGCCTTTCAGAAGGGAATTGGGGAATTGCTTGGTGCTTTCTGCTGGGGCACGTAAGTGCTTAGTTAATGTTGATCTGCAGATGGAAAACCAAGTAATGGTTTACATGCGTGTTTTACAAGTCAGCACAAATGCTCTGCCACTTTTTATGATGCTGCTGGGTTTGACTTTATTCTCTTTATTGGCAGGGTCCTCTTCTGGGACTTATTGATACCTGTAGTGCATGTCTTGTAAAAGCTTACAGGTCATATACATGCAGAGAACACTTTTATTATAATTTCCATTTGGAATACTCACTACAGATGTAGAAATGACCACCATAAAATAGGTCTGCCTCTTCCTTAATTTCAAAAAATAGATTACTAAAGCTGTCATTGTCCTTTCTAGCATTACTTTCTGGTTCCAACAAATAATTACATTATTTAATGATTTTGCCTAATAGTGTGCCTAATTATATCCTCTGGGCACAAAAATGTAAGTAGTATCTGACCATAGAATCATAGGTCTTGTATGTTGTTTGCTTCCTCTTTGAGAATCTGCTGAATAACTATGACTTTTTGCTGAATGTATCCTGGTGTGAGTGCTCATGTGCTGTGGTTTTGTAGCTTTAGTTGTTCATGCCTAAAAGCACTTGCTTTTTCCCCTTGCATGTTGTCCTAGGGTGATTATTTACAGTGGGTCCATCAGTACAATTCAGTGTGATCTCACACCAGGATCGAAGCATACCTTGCTATTTCTCTGACCGGCTTCTCTGTCTTTGCTTGCAAGAGAGAAATAATGTCTTGTCAACCTGATCTTGTAATGCTATCTCAAATTCCTGTATATGGCAAAACCAGGAGCAACAAGGGTGTGATTAAAAGCTATTAGGCTTCTATACAAAGTAAGAACAAGTAGGATGGGGACCTTAGAGTTAACTGGGATCGTGATGGAAATAGTAAACCAAATCATTGCTTCAGGAAAGGTCAGCTGGGCCATCGTTTGAAAATACAAGAACAAGGAAATTGAATAACAACTGAAAGGCTTGATTTGCATGTAGGAAATTCTGCTTCCTTGTTGAACTCAGTGTCTTATAGGATTGCTTTTTTCTTCATTTTAAGTTATAGTTTTGAACTAGGCTGTATAAGGTTGTAGGATAAGCCTTCAAACCACAAATCAACCTTTATCTGACTGGAAAGGAGATAAACGTCGTCTTTGGGAAGCTGATCCTTCTTTGTCCATTTATAGGATTTTCTTATGTGTGTTGTTAAGTCAAGTATTGAGCAAGTTACAGCAATGACCAGATGTACAACAGGACTAAAAGACATGAGTTGTACAGTGGATAAGGTTTGTTTCCTAAGCTAGGCTGAAAAAGGTGTTAACTGAAGTTTTTGAGCAGTGTACATATTTTTCTCTCTAACAGTTCATAGGCAGTGTGTGGTAAGCTAATAACATGCCAGCTTGTGTGGACTAGCAATTTGTTTATTTTTCTAAATAGTTCTTGAGCTTCTAATTAAAACTTAGATAAAAAAAAAGAAACTTAACTTGAAATTATGCAGTTGATCTGTGTGTGTGTGTGTGTTGGCAAATGAAACATGTCATTTGAGAGTGGAAGGATAGTAGAAATATTTGTTATTCCAGTGTTCCATCTCCAGGCACTTTTTGCCTGCTGTGGTGATGAGTGAGATGCGGAAGTAACTGAGAACAATCTCCATTTGGGAAATGGAGAAACCTCTAAGTCCTAACAAAAATGTGCTAACTTCACGTCATTATGGATCATTACGATAAAGAGATGGGTCCAGTCAAAAGGCCTGAAACAAGTTAGACTTTTGTAACTGTCTAATCTCTTACCTATGTCACTGAATTTTGGTTTAGTTTCTTCAGACAGCCTAAATCTCATGGTAAGGGACAGCACTGACAGAGTTATAAGCCTGTAAGCTGATAGGAACTAGAAATCCTTTATTTTATTAGTTCCACTCTGCACACTGAGGATGGTCTGCTTGCCACTCATGTATTACTGTTTTAGCCTCCTCCTAAACTGGTGTATTATTAAGCATATCACAACATTAACATGCTGTGTTATGAATGGTGTTCATCCTTGTGACCTGTAGACATGTCCATTAGTGCCTTATTTTGACTGTAGCATGACAGCTGGCAACAGAAGTTCTCAGTATATTACAACTTTTAAACACTCCTGATGTAGTGGTAGCATTTGACAGTACTCTTGGCATCTGGATGCTAAAACTGGAGGAGAGAACTTCTGGGGGTGTCCATGGTGTTTTGGTTTATATAACGAGTTTTTCCCTCTTCTGAATACAGGCTGTGGCACATTAACAAATAACAAAAAGCTCAGGAAGCGGGGGATGGTTTCCGTAAGCTCTCACTGAGAGAAATTCAAGTTCAGTCACTGGGGATTTTGCTGCTTGAAGCATTCCTCCTGCACTGCAGTGTGCCGTGCCCCTGAGCTGGCAGAGAATATCAAGCTTCAATCCCAGTTAACTTGCTTCTTATTTCTAGACCTCTAGACAGGGGAGCAAAAGGAGATTGAGGGGACCACAACTCTAAGTTGCTGGCATTTTATTTTCAACTCAACATCTTTATGAGACTGTATTTCCTTGGGCTGCATTAAATGTGTAGACCTTTAGTCAATGCAGAAATTCTTCAGAGGTTCTCCATACTAGAGCTGGCTGAATTGCTTGGGATAAGTGTATCTAACATATTTAGTATTTTGGAAACTATTTGAAAAACTTTTTAAATATTGATTTCCATGTGAAGTGTTTGCCTAGAGTACATTTAAGAGAATGCTACTGACTGGCCAACTACTTTGAGAATATTGAAAAGCATCATCTAATGAGTTGAAACTGAATAAAGAAAATGTGGTGTGAATTTTTCCAAATGCATTTTTAGAAATCAGAGGTTCTGCATATAATTATGTGATTTAAGCAAAACATCCTGGGAAAAAAGACTGTGAACAGTCTGCAGATCTTACTCAGATAAAGATAACTTTACTGTGTACTCTTCCCCTTCTGCCCATTTGCCTAGATTTCTTCATTGTTCTTAAAACAAATGCATGGTTGTTGTTTATATTAGCTATATACTTCTGTGAGTAAACGCACTCTATACTGCTGAATGGATATACGCAGTTTAAATTCAAAAAGTTCATTGACCTCGCTTAGGAAAACCAGACTTTACCAAAGCAGTGGGGAGGAGACAGGCCACAGAAGTTTGCACAGCTGTCTTTTTTGTAGTCCATTGAACTGTGTTGTCATGTACCCCTTCATCTCTCAGGGAGATATTTGTCTCCTCACCAACACCTCCCTCCCTGATTAAGGTAGCTGTAGCAGTATATTGATCTCTATCACTTTCTTGTGCAATTAGTTTTCTTGCAGACATTCAGTGACTCTTCAGTGTGTGTTTAGCTGTCCAGTACTGCACAGGTCAGTGTCCATGGTGGTTGTTATTGTGGAGTGAGTGCTAAGGCTGCCTCTTGAAACACTGTGGTGCCGTTCAGAGGCTTGTAACCCACCACAGTGTTTGGAGCACCTTTACCAGGGCACTAGTCTACCTTCCTCATGTGTAAACACTTAATTGGTCAGTATTTCTGTAGTGTATCTCTAACTTTTGTCTAAAGTGACAGTAGGAGATGTCCAGTCCCTTTTTTCCTGACGTTCTCTTGTTCCAGACAGTGTTTTGTTCTCTGCCCCTTACGCCCTGAATTGTGGGCTCAATTATCCTGGAGGCAAGGCCTTGAAAACTGCAGACTACTGGCTGCTTCCTTCAACTGGCTTCTTTCTGTGTATCATCTCCAATGGCTGATGATCTTCTCTCCAAGCCTTTGCAATCAGATTTAATCATTATACTAATAACTGCACAGTGGAAATGGCTAATTTCTGAGCACATGGTCAGTGTAACTAATGAATTTACTGTAGCGATAGCAGGATAGCACATTCAGCAGCAGGAACATAGTAGTGTACTCCTCTCTGTGTCTACACACAAGACTTTCTGTTCAAGACTTGTATTGTCTTTCAACCTACCATCAAGGTGCAGTGTTTGTGTTCATGTGCACTTGCACAGGACCCAGCAAAGATCTCATTCTGAGTGCATGCATGTGCAAGTCTGAGATGTGGTCCTGGTGGAGGGGTTGACTGATGGCACGGTTTTTTCTTGGGCCAAGGTCCTCTGCCATAGTGCCCTGCCGTAGTCAGAAAACATTTTGCTGGGTAAGATTTTGCTGGCTCGTTATGGGCTAAGCGCTGCTGGGACTGTTGAGGCCATCTGGATGTTACCAACAGATGTAATTGCAGTATTTCATATCAGTCGTGGCCAAGAGTAGGAAGCTAAGGGAAATCCATTTACAGAAACAATGTGCAACTTCCTGTTTGAGTTGTGTGTGGAAATAAAAATGGCAATGGAGAAGTAGAGCAGTCTTAGCAATTCCATCTCTGCCCTGGCCCTTCCTCCCCACCCTGTTAGACTGGTAAACGTCATACATACTTGTGATTTGATTGTCTGTCTTCTGCTTTTACTTAATATATCCCAAATTACAAGAAGTCTGTATGACTCAGTCCAAAATAGTAGCGCAGTCTTAGGAAATATGTGAGGGAATTTTTGTTAACTCTTCTTTTTTGTTAGAGTATCTTAATAGGTTTCCATGTGCAATACTGTGGAAACTGGGCTTTCAGAAGAAGTTTGGGCTGAGGGAAGTTCATGATGCTTCTAAGCTTGTCCTGTGTTGATGTACTTTCAGAAAGGATAGCTGCTTACTGAAGGGGATTTGAGAAAGGAGAGGCTGCATCAGAAAGTTGAACTGTCTTGGTCTATATTTGTCTTTTGAAAACAAAAGTGATGAGCTTGTCAGATCCTTGTTGTTTTAATATTTAAGTGACATGGAAGAACTCTTTACTGCAATAATATGCTGACGGTAGTAGTATAGATACTAAGTTAACTATAAAGTGGAATAAGTATACTGAAAACTTGTAAGTGGAATCTGTAGTGGCTGAGGGTTGTTCCTGCCACCTTATTTTACCGATAAGACTCACAGGCAGTGAGTCTCATCTTGCAGTGGGGAGTGAGAATGAGTCTCTTGCAATGGGGACAAGAGGAAAAAAATGGCCATTGCTGGGTATCCCTCCACTGGAGTAGCACCTCATAGTGTTGTTTGCCATAGAGGCTTGCTTACGTTTCTGTAAAAAATCTTGAAAAAATCTGGAACTTTAGTAATTCTCTTCTGAACAAGCTGCAATCTTCAGCCTTTGAACATTTAGGAAACAAAAGAAGATAAAAAGACGTTTGATGTATGGTAAGCTGTGTTCGTGGCACTAAGCCAAGATGTTTTGTGGTGCAGATAGTATAGCCTTCAGCCATGTGATGTCTGTTTAATGAATACCTACAAGTTAGCCTTGGTGCAGTGCTGACCCAGCTGAAAACTAGCACATCTCCCACTAGCTTATATCACTGCCATCAGATGGCATATGGTCAAAGAGGTATAGAAATAACATTGTGCCCTGGTTGATTTGTAATCATAACTATGTCGGTAGGTGGTTAGAAGATACCCAGCATCATTCCAACATATGTTGTCTCTGCTTTATGTCTTAGGGAAGTGGTCTGTCCTAGGACTGTCAATCTTAGACACTTCGTAGGCCCTGAATTCACATGGAGAAGTGGGGTGCCTGGGAGAGGCATTTTTGTGTAATATGCGAGTTTTGTTGGTTTTGGTTGTTTGGTGGTTGGCAGTTTTTTTTGTTTTAAGGAAAGTATGTGAAAATTAATGCAGAAAACATTCAAGCAAATACATGTGACAAATGAGAATAATGCATTTAACATAAACTTTATTTTTGGAAAGTATTTTATTTTGCTAGTAGAGATGATAAAATAAGACACTAAAGAGGTGATAAATTAGAGCTAAGGCAATATTACCTCCCTTTCTCTTGGTGAAGGTTGTGTCTCATCCCCTCCCCAGTTTGACTTGCCGAGTTACAACTGAATGTGAGGGATTTGGCTTTGGGCTGTTTTTTGTTCAGGCATGAGCATCCTGACTTGTCATTGTTACGGCTCCTTACCTTAGACAAACTTTCAGAAAATTCCAGCTTGTTCTGTTGAGTTTATTTTTTTATAAGCTTTTTTTAGATGGTTTCCTTTTCAGCCACCTGCAGTGCTCTTTGCAATTGCACATGTTCATCTCCTACGACACTGCTTTTTTTGGCACACAAAATGCTTTTCGTTTGACATACAATTTTGTTCTACTCCCATGGTGGTTCTTTAGTGAGTCCAAACTACTGAAGAAGCCGTTTTCATTTTTCCTTTCTGTCCGTGTGCTTTCCTTCAGTCAAAAATATATTTAGGTTTGTATGTTTTGTTTAATTCTAGACAAGTGCATTGCTTCCCGTAAGGAAAAGAGGGACTCATTCAACCACTTTAAAATGCTGCAACTCTTATGTAGGAGCGTGCATAAGCATATTTTGCCGCTTCTTTTTTTTTTTTAAAGGAGCCTCCTCATGTGTGCATATCTTCAGGAATACCCATTTAAAAAAAAGTTACTAAAATCTAATTTCATGTACTGAAATACACTCCCGCATGCAGTTCGGATTTTGACTTCACATAATCAAAAGCATTTATCTGCTTTTTAAGACTGAATACAAACGTAACACGTTATGACTGCACATCCCAAATGTTGTTTTGTCAAAAATGTATCAGTAGGATTCTACAGTTGAAACACTTCTCTTTTGCAGTGTCTTCCGCTTTAAAGACTGGTTTTAATTAGCAACTGGTGTTAGTTAATCACTGAAGTGTCTGATTGGTTCCCTGTGTAGAACAGTAGAGGAGAGGGGATGTATCTTGTTGGTTCTTTTATTGGAACCCTGTCTTGGTGAAGGGGAGATGGTGGGTCAGAGGGAGGACTGAGTAAGAGAACTGACTTTCAAAAAAGTGTTTGTTGTACAGTGTGAAACTCAAGTAGATGGTTACCAGTTGTTAATTTGCCATATGCTGTGTTTTTGATCTATGTAGAGCTGGGTCTGTATTTCCTGTCGTGCAGTGGTTATGAAGTGGTGGGGGGTGGGGTTCAGCCACAGCTGAATCTCCTGCAAATACTGGAAAGCATATTCTAGAGTGATCAGGGATTTTGTGTTCAGAACAGGGAATAGCACCATGAAAGCTACTTTTCTCTCTCTCTATTCCCAACATGTGATGCTCAAAAACCATAGATTTTAGAAGGCAGGTAGAGATAAATGCAAATAATCTCTCCATCTCCCCTTCTCTGTGTCTTCTCACAGAGATCTGCATTAATGATGCTTTTTTTTTTCTACCTGTGTATTGTACTCAACCTCTTGAAGAAAGTGTTGAACTAGCAGTTAAATTTGAAATAAATAAAAAGTTATCTAGAATACAAAAATTTGTTGTGCTCCCCATGAACATGTATCAGAGATCATTAGAGGGCTTTTTTTTTTTTAAAGAATAATGTTCATAATGCACAAACCAAACTGCACCATGTGTCTGTTTGGTTTGCTCAGATGGTTAAAATCTTCAAGTAGAGTTTGCCAAAGCACAGGAAGTGTGACCCGTAACTCACTTGTGCATTTTCATTAGCAATTAAAAGCACAGATGGAAGGTGTTTTGCAGAGAAATCTGGGGTAACTTTCTCTGTTTCACTGTGGTCAGAGCAGGCAGCTGTGGCAGCAGTGCCTGTACCTGTGCCCACCTACACTCTGTCTGTGTCTATTCTCAGTGCTGCTGCAGGTGCACAGCTCCAAGAAGCTGGCCCAAGCAGCAAAGTTACTTGCTTGGCGTAGCACAGGAAGTCTGGCAGAGCCAGGAATAGAACTTCAATCTGCTGTTTTCCAGGCTCTTGCTTCTAGCCACAGACCCATCCCACCTCTTCCCTTCACTCGACTGATGTCCTGGCAGACAGCTGCCTCCTGCGTGCAGGGCCAGCTGCTTCTGCAGCGCTGTCTGACCTCCATACTCCAGATGTTTGAAGTTCCATTTCCCCCATGCTTATGTGAACTTTAGCAAAATGCTTCTGGCATTTCTCCAATGCAACAGGGAGGAGGGAGGACTGTTGTCTTTATTTTTTTCTTTCTGTAATGCAGGCCTCTGTACAGCTGCTAAAAATCTCTTCCTCTGTAGGACTTAAACTGCATTTGCCTTCAGTTACCATCTGCCAGTCTTACTTCCCACATCCCTCTCCCTATTTCCAAAGACACTCCTGCAAACCTCCCCTCCTTATGCTCTGTGTTGGCATCATCTTCCTTTCAGTTGGGGAATGTGGGGAGCAGGGGTTGAAGGTGTGATGAGACACTCTTGTGTCTCTCCACAGATATTTCTCATTTATAGACCCTTATTCTCTGAGGTGGCATTTCACAGGTGAGACCTACTATTTTCTGTCAGCTGCCCCATTTTACATTCTCAGCGTCTTCCGTGACCGTGCTCTGAAGAGAATAAGTGAGAATAACATGAGAAGCTTCTTTCCTTCTGTCCTGTCTGGAGGATGAATGTGTCCTCCGTAGCAGTTCTATTTGCACTTGGCACCAGGAAAGAAAAATCAGGCATGAACTCAAGTCTGGCTCTTGGACAAGTGGCCTGGTTTCTTTGCTCTGATTCTTGTCCTAGAATGTCATGTACCCGCTGCCGGCCCCTCTGCTCTGTCCTTGCCCCGCATCCCCTTTCTGCTCAGTTTCCCCAGCAGAACCTATGACTAGATTTGCCAATAGGGTACTCTGAAAAGCATCTATATAAATAATCCTTTAGCTAAACAGGCCTCTCTTTTTCCTTTTCATTGCTATTGTGTAGGTGTATGTGCCACTCCACAGGTTGTGTTTTGGAAATTGGGGTCCAGTTGGGGTCCACTTCTCGGTGAATCCTAGTCTTCCTTTTGGAAGAAAGGCTAAAGCTGAGGGTATCTGTCTATGCCCAATAGTCTTTAAGCCTGTTTCTCTGGCTTTTGTTTTCAGCTTCTTGATTTTAATGAGACTTTTTTTTTAAACACTTGCAAGCATATGTTCTGTCAGTCAGGAATCAATTTTTTTTTTAAAGTATGTCTTGAAATCAGTGTGGTTTAAGAAACATGCTATGGAACTATGTGCATTATTGTTTTACATTCAGCGCTTCTGAATTCTAAAACCATACAGAAAGCAAACTGTCCTGAATAAATGAGATATCTATGGTATACTTCCCTCTCTGACCATTTCCCCTCCACAACTGTCCTGATATCCCAGAAAAAATATGTCTATGAAGGTATAAAAGATCTTAACTTTGCTGAAATCTTGTCTGCTTTATGGTGGTGTCAATTGCTTGGAGAATCAGACAAAATCTGCTAGTGTATATAAAGGAAAAGGTTTTAATTCTTACGTCAGGGGCTAGCTCCATAGGATTAAACTGACATATAATCTGTGTTCAGAAATAATTAAGAAATACAGTGATAAACTATCAAAATAAAGGCCACAACCAACACTTTATAAACCTTCCTTCCCAGATATTACGGATGATATTTGTAAGACGCATTGTTAGCATTGTGATTATATATATGTATATAGTTTATGTATATAAATATATTTTGTGTATAAATATATTTTAATTAGATTTACATATGAATTACTTCTGGAAATAGGACTTAATATTTCTGTTGTTATTTTTCCTTTGATCTGTCTAGTGCCTTTCCCCTGCTCTGCTGATGGTGAACACTTTAATATGGACTGTGAAAGTTGCTGTATATATCTGTGTTGATGGCCTTAGTTCATTGTGTTAATCTGTAAAAGCTCTTGAATGTGAGCCCTCTTTTCAGGAAAAGGATGGTGACATATCAGATTATGAGGCACAGCTTATCTGGCTCCTCTAGCCTTTTACCTTAAGAGGCCTGGATTTACCAGGACTTCAGGAGATGAAGCTTTCTGGAGAGCCTGTCCTACTATTGTCACTTGTCTGCATGCTGAAGGGAATGTGTGAGAAACTTCTATCTATAAACTTACCAGAAAACATTGCTGCATTTGCAGCTCTTAAATCTATTTCAGTTGCCTCCTACATTGCCAGCACCACATACAAAGCAAACAAACAAGGTGAAACTCAGATGTCTAAATGCTTCAGAGGTGATAGGAGACCTGTCTTTCATGGTGCAGCTTCAGAAGGCATGGCAGGATATTCTGAGGATTCTCAAATGACATTTAGACAGTGGGGTTCAGGCAACTATTAGCCATAGTGATGGATTGTGTATGTGAAATAATAAAGCCTTGAAATCCTTATATTCTGAAAAGAATTTGGGGAACTGAAAAGAGCATCTCTGTTTCTCGTCTCTGCTAACTTGCTTGTTGCTGGCACTGACTTTCTTCTGTGGATTGACTGATAAGTTGACAGTACTTCAGGAGACTTGACTCTGGTGACTGTCCAAGGGGCTGTTAAAGATGTCTTGAATTCACCTCTTGAAGGGGGAGATGCTAAGGAAGACCTTTTCTCTTTTTGTTGTGAAAGTGAAAAAAGCCAGTAAAAACCAGTAAAAAGCCTCTAGTATGGTAACTTGAGATGAAGATGTGTTCAAAGCTAATTAGGGACTTGAATTTCACACAGTTAATGGCTAACTGGACATGATAAAAGGTTGCATCAAGTCTTCTGCCTCAGAGACAGGATTGGTCCCACTAGTTACTAATAACAGTACTTCTGTCAATGTTTCATTCAGTTTTTTTATATGCTTCTCTGGTGTTGGTTAACTTAACCAGATGTCTGTGCTGAAGAACTGGGAAGAGAAAATGCTCACCAAACTGCCCAGTTTTGGTCTATAATTGAGTTGGTGCAGTCACAATTTGGGTATTCAAACAATTTCTAGTCAATGGAATTGACAGTTCTAATTCCCAGTGCCAGTACAGCCTCATACTTGGGAGAAGATCCCCATGGACTAAATGAGTGCGTGCATAGCGATAACAAGGGTGACCAATGCCAGTTGTGCTGACACTCTGCTCTTTGTGTCTCCCGTGAGGCCAGGCTTGCTTAGTCTCAGGCTCTCCTGGATAAGAGATGGAAATAAATTATTTTAGTTCCACAGGTAAATTCTTAAGTTTCTCGAACAGTATCTTGGTGGGGATCATACAATATATATATACTAGTCATCAAGTCAAATGCTTGAATTACTAGCACTTTAATCATGAGTTAATGAAATGTGTACTTTGTAACATTGTGCAGGTATGTGACTGTATGTGTCATAAACCCACAAACTACTCACTTGCCTGATGTGCTTTATACCTATAATTGATCTTTTCTGTAGAATATTCCTCTTGCAGTTTAGATATGTTGACACTTCCTGTGTTGAATAATACTGAGTTTTCTGTTGAATTTTCTTCACAAAATAACAGCATAAAATGGTGCTCTCGCTGAAGAAGTTAGCTGTCTGTCTGAGCTCATTAAAGCTGGGGATTTTATTGTTCTTTTTGTAGGTCAAACTGACTTCTTGCAAGTGGCCTGTAGGGCCTGCCTTGTCCAGAGTCTCTTCAATGCCATTACTCTATTATCCATAACTCATCTATTAGAGTCTTATTAAATACAATTTCTTTGTGGAAGTAGCAGTGGAATAAATCTGTATTTCTAAAACAGAAACAGGCTTATGTTCTTAGTCTCATCAGTTTATTTTCATTTCAGGGAAGCTTATTATATGAACTATAGAGCAAGACAACGAAATCTGTAATTTTGGAGAATGACAATGAGGGTTAATATTAAAGCTGGGTCTAGGAACAGATTGCAAAGATTGAGGGTTTGGGTAATTTTTATTTATTTAAAGGATGCTGAAAGCACCTTAGTGTTTGTTTCTTAAATTATCTTTCCTTTGGTTAACACTACTATTTATAGTCTGGGTGTGTGAACTTGTAGAAAATATTTTTGGTGTTAGAATGTGTTTAGCATTCAACTATATGTATTTTACTGCTATTACCACCTAAATCTGAAGCTGTGGCTCATTTTTACAGGTAGTAGAACAGAACTTACTTTTCATATGCAAATGTAAAGTAGTAAGCTTAGAATCCAGACAGTTGTCCCAGAGGCCGAGGTTGGACACTAAACTTTCTCTGCGTCACTGTCTATCCCACATATTCTAGTTTTATTGACAAGATTCACTGTGAAACCTGTGTCTTTGCCCAGTATTTTGTGTCACATCAGGCACAGTTTTTGCTGAAGTAAGATGCTATATTTGATGGATTGCCAGCCTGATGGGGTATGTCAAATCTACTGTTCCGATTGGCTTGTCTTTGATTAGAGGTTTTAGGGCTCTTTTTTTAATGTCATTCTTTTATAAGTCTGTGGTTTTGTTTGTATAAAGTAATTCTAATATACTGTTAACGTTTAGGTGTGTATATAACACTGATTACCCTGTAACCGGGGCTTTACTTACTTGAAATACAATGTTAGTAACAGACCCAACTCTATATTCAACACGAACTGAAAAATCAAGAAAGGGATACAATGTCAAAATTACAGAAAACTGCTGCCAGTAAAGCTGCCCGGCCTTCCTTGTCTCCTCACTTTAGAGAAAGTAGCGGCTTAAGGAAGCCTGTAGATTTTGAGCCTACATTTCTTTTTGTCTGAGTGGCTTAGGGACAAATTGAAAAGTTACTGGCTTGTAGCAGTGTGCAGCACAGGACATTTGTTTTAAGGCCGTTCATGATGTGAAAATAAAAGTTCTTAAAACCATTGCATGAAATGGCCTGAAAAGCTGTCAGTAAAAATGGTGAAAAATGGTGAAAAATCTGTCAGTAAAAATTTTAGGATTTTTTTTCTCTTATGTGTTTGGATGTTAGGGTTTTTTTTAAATGAAGGAAATGTCCTTGAAGTGACTTTGTGCTCTTCCTCAAACTCATGTGGTGATTTGAGTTTTGGGGCTTTTGGGGGTGGGAAGGGGGCGTGTTTCCTAAGTGGTTTTTTTTTTTTTTTGGTGGTTTGGTTAATTTGTAACTTTCTACACTGTATCTTAGTCTCTCTTTTTGGGAGTTTTGTTTGTCCACTCCTTTAACCTGGTAGCCACCACTTTCACTGTTAAAGACCTGGGGAGTTGTTCTCTCCCCTAACCATTACTACACACTTCCCAAAAGCCTGGCAGCTTTTTCCAGCTCCACCACACAGGTGAGTGTGTGTGCTGTTACAGCTTCATTTGTGAGGAACTGGGGAGGAGCAGAGTAGGAAACTTGGAGTTTTCCTGCACAACACTTCTGGAGTACAAGTCCAAAGGGTATTTGCTTGGTGTAAATTTGTGGTATTAGTGTAATGAGTTATCCTGTCCTTCAGGACAGCATGAGGTTGGCAGTACCTTGTTAGTGGAATTGATTTGATAGAGATTATTCTTTTTCTTTTATTCCCTGTTCTTTACCAGCTGTGCGTCCATTTGGTGAGAGAAGTGGTGGCTGTGTGAGTATCTGGCTCATAAATTTGAGTTGCAGTGGTTCAGGATTAAAAAAGGTTGTAGAAGCTTGAATTGGTTTTCTTTTTCCCTTCCCCCTCCATATCCCTAGATCCCTAGATGTGTGAGCTGTATTAAAATATTAAAGATATCCTCAAATTAGCTTGGCCAGATGTACTGCATTCTCTATTTTTTGTAAATTGTTTGTTCTGGGCTTGCACACTCTAGCACATGGGTAGAGTGCTATCTACAGCACAGAATAATAAAAGAATGACTATTTGCTGTATCATTGCTGTGCTCCACTTGGCCTTGATGCTACTTCTGAGGAAGCAAACAGTTAAAATTTAACTCTACATCATGTTGTTCAACTGGGTTTTTCATATGACTTGAAGAAGAAAGATAGTGGAGGCAGCTAATAATTAACAGTTCCTTCAACCTCCAAGCTTAATTTTGCTTCTGGATTAGCTGACATAGTCCCTAGCACCCAGTTATAATGGCAAAGGGGTTTGAGTTAAATTTTGCTTCCCAAAGGAAACATGTTGTGCTTTTCCCTCTTCTCCAAATCAATATAATGCTGGACTTTTTGTCACTGGATTATGTTGTCTAGGAGTGAGAATCCCATCCCAATACCCCTGATTCTAAGTTATGCTACATATTTATGTTTCAGCCCAGGCCAAACATACATACTTGAAGCTGGTCTGACTCTTTGCTAATGCTTATTAACCTGTGTTAACCCAAGTCGGCTTGCCATACTTTGCTCCACTGTCTTTGATGTTTAGGTTTTATGCATGAAATCACAAACCAGCTACTGTTTAGCTGTCTTGTTACCATATCAGACCAAACACTTACTCATAGCTACAGATGTCAAATGTGACCAGAGTTTTTTGAGAATTGTCTGTTTTGGCTGTTACCTGGTATGTGTGGCATGTGTCTCTTGCACATTAACTCATCTGGCTGGATAACTATGCTGTCCTACTAAAAATTGTTTGTGTGTCGAGTATTTCCTCTTTTGGAAGTGAAAAACATTGCCTATGACTAAAGAATAAACTTCCACACGAATGTCAAGCAAATAGATACAAATAAAAATAGAAAAATGAACAATTGTTGTGTGCTTTGTTTTGCATAATGTTCACATCAGAGTTACTAATATGCAGATCTAAAAAAAAAAAAGGTAATTTCTTGAAGTAAGATGCTGTCTAGTAGCTCTGATGGGCAGCCTATTGCTCTGGGCAAAGCATATGCTGTGAGCCTTTTCTTTGCATAGGGGTAAAATCCCGCCATGCTTTTCCGGTGCACCAGATGTGGTGGGAGTTGCAGTCTCGTTTGCTTTGAACAGCAAATTAGTCTCTTGCACAGACATGCCTGAATGCTGTTCAAGGCTTACATATGTGCCCCGTTGCTGGCCCTGTGCTATGATACAGTCTCCTCTTTGCTCTCTGATACAGTCAGTCTCCTCTTTGCTTTGTTTACCTTAGTGAAATCCATGCAAAGGCTTTACGGATCACTACTACATTTTGGATAAGCTGTCTAATAAAATTAATATATGCTCTTTTCTTGTTCTAAGAGTTTTTTCCATTAACAACGTGTTGCAGTATTACTTTAGTTTCCAAAACAGATACGGTACAGCATCTTTTCCTGGAATTTCTTACCCTCTGCTGCAGTAACTTATGGAATTTTCATTGTTTTAGGGAGGAAAAATCAGACTTTGTGGACTACCTGCTAGGAGAAGATGCATCTTTTTGTACTGTGAAGGGCTTTGTTTTGTTTCATTTCTCTTTTCTTTTACTATGAACGTTAAGAGAATGCTTAGTATGAAGATGCATTTTTGTCCATCCACTGAACAAAAAATGAATTTATTGGTAATAACAGATTTGTTTTGTGAGAATGAAGTAGAAGCATGATTTATTTCAAGAGACATAGCAGTATTTTAAAATATCCGATTTTGAAACATTGTAGTGTGTTTCTTAGACTGGGGTTCTCAGCCTCCTATGTTGCTATGTTGTTCTAAGGTTGCTCTAAGGTTGGTTCTTTTTCTCACCTATGCAGTGCTCATGTATTAGAAAATATGAAGAGTTGCTTATTATTAAAGAGTTTTAAAAGGTAGTTTGAGAGTTGCTGTTATTGAACAGAAAGGCTCGGGTTGTATGGAGAAATTGGAAGAGAGATGATCTAAGAACGTGTAGCACAACACTCATAATCCTTTTCAACAAGATCAAGAAACAAACTAAAGGCAGAACTAACATGTATGTTTTACTCTCTAAAAGGAAAAGAACAAATAATAGCTGGATTTGAAAAAATGAGTAGTCTTATTCTTTAGTCCTCATGCTATCATCTGTGAAATTTGCCATCAGAGCAAATGTGGCTGCAGTGGGTGATATCTGATACTGATGTAGTGGTAAATTCTTGATATATAGGATTGTCTCTTGAAAAGGTATTTTTTAAATTCCTGACTTGGGGATTCTTCAGAGCATGAGCATTTGGAACAATAAAGCTTTCTCTAAAGTTTTATTGGAATATTTAATTAATTTATTTCAAGTAAGCTAATGCAGACATGCATTTTTAATGTCCTGCATTGCTCTGGAAAATCACAACTCTTACTTCTGTTAAGATTCTCTGTGCTTCCAAAGTAAAAGAACCTTTTGCAATGTTACAAGTAGTCTGTTATTTAGCTCTAAGCTGTGAAAACAAGCTTGCTTGGTATTCCTGCTTTAGGTGCTTCTCCACTTGTGTTTCCACTTATAATCTGCAATGGTATCTAACAAACCTATTAAGGAGGGGTTTATGTGTTTCTGTAGTCAGGAGAATTTAAGATTACTTGAGCATGTGTACCAGTTACTGAAAAAAGCAGTTCTGCTGAAGACATTTCACAGTGAACACTGAACGCTGGCTTTCCTAGAAATGGTCATTTCCTGGATACTGACCTTGTTTTTTTTCCTCTTGCCTCATACAGAAGTAGAGTGAAAACTAATTCTGTGCTTCATCTTTGACTCTGCTTCACTAAACAAAACTTTGCACAGCACAACATTCATTTTAGATAAGACTATTTCTAGAGACATACCTAAACAAATACTGATGGACAAGGATTTTTCCTTCTTTTTGAACCTTCACTCTTTTTTTTTTCTCCTATGACAGTCTCTCTAGGAGGAATTGATACTTACAGACTAAGAATTAGTTTCTTTAGTGGAAAAAGTGGTGACTTGATAGGTTTTGCTCCAAGTGGTGTTTTTTGTCAGACACCATCTCCTGCTTCGAGATCCTGAAGTTCTAGTAGGTACTTAAACCAGTAAATTCAATCCCTGAAGCTTGAAATAGGCTTTCTAGAGGTGGGAGTTCCTGTGACATCTGATGCTTGATTTGGACTTGTTCTTCTTCAGCTAGGGTTTAAGCAGTGGTTATATTGCATGTAGAAAAGTGTCTGTTATGTGAAGCTTAGTTTGATTTTTCACGGACTGCTGGACTGGCTTTTCTTTGTCTCTTTAGGTATTTTTCTAATAAAATTATGGTACTCAGCATATTTTATATTCCTTTACTTGCATCTTTAAGGCTTTGTTTTATTCTTTTTAGTAAAGCTGCTATGAACACTATGATTGAAACTAGCCTCAGTGCTGAAATTAGTCCTTCTCCGTGCAGACTCTTACTCTGACATGCACTGATGGCTTTGCTGAAAGAAATTACTGCACAGACTTCCCAAGCTTAGTCCCCCTCTGGGCTGTGGGCAAATTGCTTAGCTTGTCTGTCCTGGTTTCCCAGCTGTGGAGTCGGAATAATTTATTACTAGTGCCAGTCATAAGAACACTGAGGGTTAATCTGCAAGGACTGTGTCTGCATAGTGTCTTTAGAGTGTCAAACCAGTAATGTATAATTGTAATTTTATTATTAATATTGGTTATTTCATTAAGGTGTAATTTTCTAACAACATTTGTGTAGATTAAACTCATTTCATCAATAAATTGGCATCCTTCCAGCCACATTAACTTAGTTCAGACTCTTCATCTAACAGTGAAGCCTAAACATGTAGCTAGCTCTATAAAAAAAAACCAGCAAATGCCTAAAGAAACCCATACTTTCTTGTTTTCAATCTAGACTGTGGACATCCATAAAGAAAAGGTCGCTCGCAGAGAGATAGGCATTTTGACGACCAATAAGAACACATCAAGAACTCACAAAATTATAGCACCAGCGAACATGGAACGTCCTGTAAGGTATATTCGAAAACCTATAGACTACACGGTGCTGGATGATGTTGGCCATGGCGTAAAGGTAAGAATACCCGGATACTTGAGGACTCCAAGTAACACAGACCAGGAGATAGGGTCAGGGCAGAATGCTACTGATATTAAAATGATTAGTTCCTTTATGATAGGAAGGATTATGGGTTTAATATGCTCCCACATACAAACATTACAATAACAAAATGGATTGTTTTACAGTGAGGGTTTTTTGAGCAATGTTTGCCATAACCTTGTGACTGTCAGTGGTAGTCATACTGTCAGGAAATAATGGCTCATAATCTTAGCCGTGGCTTTTTTTGACAAGTCATCAGCCTGACTTAGGATTGCTCCTTCCTCCTTTTGATTAAATTGTCTCTGCCACTCCCTTTACTTCTTTAGTTATTGAGAAAAATTAAGTCCTTTCCTATGGGGAAACTAGCTGGGGGTGGGGTGTTTTGGAGGGTGGACAGGAGAAAGGGGGTCAGCTAGTTTGCATTTAAATCTCAGTGATTTTTGATGTCTCACTCCCATGCTTTTGGGACAGCCTTGTTTTCCTTTTCTCTAAATAAAAACCTTCATAAATTTATGTCTACCTCCCTTGAAGTGGTCATAATTGAAGTGAATTAGTATAACACCATTTGCTCCCTGGATATCTTTTTGTAATAATATACCTTTGTATCCCTCTAGAGCAGGCCTTCCAGGTATATTCAGTTTGCAATAATCTTCCTTTGGATGGCATTTATTCAACACCCCAGTATCCTCTAAAGCTTGATGTGCTCTGGTCAGTCACTTGTGCAGCTACATCAGCCTGTCGTGTGCCCTTTGAATGGCTGAGCTCTTGAGGAGCAGATCTTTCAGAATTACTTGACACAAAAGAGTACCAGTGTCCCTCCTGCTCTGTAGTAACCCTCCCAGTCGCCAGAGGAGTCTAATTCCAACACAAGTTGAAAAGCAGTTCTATACCCTGACAGCTCTAGCCTATGAATTAATGTAGTGACTTTAGGCTACCTGATCTTTTTCTTTTGTTTGTAACTAAACCTGTATTAAACCTGGTTTTTTACACTAATAATTGAAGCCAGACTGGATGAAAAACAGTCTTGTGTAGAAGTCTGAAAGACGTGGTCTGAATTTCTATAAAATAGAAACACTGGAGTCAGAGAAATTGGTGATTTTTCAGTACAGTCTGCATTTGAGCGCTCTATGAATAGAGAACACAGGAATTCAGTGTCAGGTTATTGGTTTCTGCATTTAAGTGCTCCAGGGATCAAGTGCTGTAGAAGACTTTTAAAAAGTAGAATAATTACTGTTAGTCCCTGAAATTGATGCTTTGCTGAACTACTTGCATTGTGCAGGCTCAAAACAGGTGGTTTGATCCATGAAGGCTAAAGTTGTTAAGGCATAGCAGTTGCATTTTCCAATATGGCTATTTGCTTTTGGGAATGCCAGTGTCTTTATTCACGTGACCCTCTTTGTTTAGGGGGTGGAAATAAAGTGCTGTTTACCTATTTCTAGGCAGCTCTTATACTATTTTTCTGGTAACGGGTTTTTTTAAATGTTAGTGGTTTATTCTATATTAAAAACTTGGTCTTTTCAGAGGTAAAAAAAAGCTTCTAGTAGTAACCAAATTTACCAACTCATTAGAAGTCAGCTGCAAATTATATCTTGCTATTGTTTCTTCATTGAGTGGTTTGCCTAAGTTATTTTTACAACTGTGAAAGGCATGAAACACTTAGCTGGTATTTTCTATGTAGACTCGTTACACAAATGAAATAAGCTGCCAACCAGACCTCAGGTATATAGTTCAAGGTGGCTGTCATGCATTTGACACCTTCATTAGTGTTGACATTCACTGGACACACTGCTGGACACACTCATTATGTCATTATGTCATTAAGTAATGATATAATTAAATGTTTTAGCCATCATATTAATTGGGTTCCAAGAGTGACACAGATCAAAGCTCTGAAGGAAGTAGCTTACTTTGTCTGCAAACCTAGATGTAGCTGGTGCTGTTATAAGAAAATCAAACCAAAACAACTTCAGAAACCAGATCAGGTCCTGTTGGAAGTCAGCACAAATAACAGATGATGCTGAGAACCTGAGTTGCCGCTTGGACATGCAAATCAGGGGGAAGCATATTGAATTACAAACTTTATCTTGTCCAGAATGGTCTTAGAAGATGCTTTAGATTCTGTTAAGTGTTATTTTCTTGAGCAAAAACTTCACCCTAAGTTGGACAGCAACATGTCCAACAAGGCCTTATAAACCATGTTTTTCCAGAGGAAAAGAAGTTTGAGTTTTGCCTAGAATAATTGTCAGTTTGGCTAACTTGTGGGTCCTTAAATGTCTTCTGCTGTAGCCACTATCAGTAAAATAAAGTACAACACATACATTGGCATTTAAGTATTAAATAAAATTTATGTAACACTTTGAAATCTGCAGATGACAATATTGCTGTTAGTGGGACTCTGTTGTGTTCTGGTGCAGGCTTTGATAAAGAAACAGAAAGGAAAAACACAAGGAAGAGAAATCAAAAATACAGACTGGATTATACTCTGTTTCTGCTTTTATTGATTTCATTAAATATTGATACTAAGAAAAATGTGATTTAAATATGCAGTATATTTTTCATGGTGATCCTGAATTATTTTTTATAAAAAGTGTACATAAAAATAATGTCTCTCAGAGTTAAAAAAACAGAAAGGTGTAATCTTCAGGGTAAATGCTATCTTCGCCATACATTTTCCATCTGAGCAAATGCAGGAACACCTCCTATATATACTCACAGCTCATTTTCTTTGTCTCTGCTTCTTATGGCTGTGTAGAAGGGATGCAAAAGCAGGTGCCTGCACTTGGGGCAGGAAGAACCTGCTTCCTTCTGTCTCACATAACATGCAGCAATTTTTGTGGGGGCAGGTGAGGGTGGAGGTGGCAGTGATGTAAGCAGCTGCTCTCTATAGCAGGTTTCCTCACTGATGGGAGACATTTCCTCGGAAGGCAGTGCTTTTTCCTCCCCCAGCAGCTTCTTGGTTGAAAAGCTTTTGTAGAGCACCCTAGGATGACAGAGTTGCAGGGACAGTTATAGACAATGTCTCCAAAAGGAGGAAAGTTGCTGTTTTTTATATATGTCCCTATAAAGCCGAGGCTAGCATCAGTCAAAATTAGGAGGGCTTTTAAAGTTGATTTGCTAGCAAGAAGGCTTTGCCTTGCAACACAGTTTTGTGAGGATGGCTCCGAGAAACACACAGGCAGGCATTTCTGCTGGTCTGTTAAATAGTTGCTCAGCTGTCACCCTCTGGGCATAGGGGAGTGTAGCTGAAGTTGTTCTTGGTAAACAAGAGCAACTGTCGTGATATGAGTGTCTACCTTCCTGTGTGGAGCTTGGTTTAAAATTATTAGGCAGAGGCTACTTTACATTTTCTTCCTCTTTTTCTCCTTTTTTTTGTGAAAGGAAAGAAAAAATATACTGTGCCAGCAAATAAATAAGTCAAACACAATTACTCATACAGAAAATCCTTAGTTTAAGAGTGGGGAGAAGAAGGAGGAAGCTTGGAAGCTGTCTTAAAAGCCCTAGAATTTGCCCTTAAAAACCAAATTCAGAGGGGCCTTTGAATTTATTATAATCTTTTTCGATTAGGAGGCAAGTGGAATTGCAGCAATTTGTAAAATGGCAGCTAAGTAGGAAATTGAAATGATGCCTTATGGTACAGGCAGATAAAATGTTGAATACATGCCTAATTGAAATGCCTAATAGCTGTAATGGGATCAAGTTCATTTTATGGAACTAATAGTTCTTCAAAACCAAACTTAAATTGTATGTGAAGATTATTGCTTTTCAGCTTTATTTAAAAAAAAATAATAATTTTGTCACCATAAAAAAATTTGCATTTCAGCACATTAAAACTATAAGAAGATTTTGAGCCCAGGAAGTCAAACAGGAGTTAAGCATTCAGAAATCTTTCTCAAGCAAATAGAAGTTGGACGGACTCCCTTAAAGTAGGGATTGGGCCAGAACTTAGCAAACACCAAGCTTAGAGAAGGGTGTCTTGCTCTCACCCACCCTTCTCAGCCTGTCCTACTCGCCTGCAGTCCTCATGCTTTCATCTGTGTCAGTGCAAAAGAAACATGCAGATGAGATGCTGATGTGAGGGTGGAAGGCTACCTAATCGTGCCTACTTACCCTTTAGGGTAACACTGTTTATGTGTTAGCCACTGGAGTATTAACTTTTAAATAATTCACTGTAATAAAACCAAAGTGAGATAGGGATCCTGAACCTGAGCCGCTGCTGCCTTTGTCCCCTTACCAGCCTCTATCAGACATTTACGCTTCAAAGGATGTCATGTTGCCAATTCCATTAATGTCACATCATCCCTCTGGGGTCACGGCCCAACAGTAAATACTGCTGTAGGGTAAAGAATGCTTCTCTGGGAGAAATAGTGACTTCCTGTTGCCAACTCTAATGACTCTGTTGTGAGTGTTAACACTGCGTGCTTTCCGTAGGGCACTTGCTACTAGAAATCAGAAGCGTGCCTAGTGTCATCTGATACAATGTAGGTCTCAAGCCTTTCAGCTTGCAAAGAAAACTCAAAACTTTGAGGTCTCTTTATTTTCTAATTTTGAAAATACTTTTTTTTGCGTTAACCTTTTTTATTGTAGTTAGATGCAAAGCTACCAACTCAATTGAAAAAGCTTGAAGTCTTTAAAGGCAGGAATCTTGGTATCTTTGTCTGAACAAGACTACTGAGTGCTGAGGGAAGAATATAAGGTTCGTCTATGATCCATGAGCAGGTTAATGTTATGAGTATGTTAATAGAAGTTTAAAATGTAAAAAACATTGTAAGGTCACATTTGACGTGAAAATTTTTGCCTTTTAATTGGAAACAAACAAAAATAAAGGAGAGAAGCAATACTGACAAGCTACATCTGTTTGCTGTAACAGAAGGCTAATTATTATGTTGCAGATAATACAGAGAGAGGTTATAGTTAAAAGATAAAGGTAAAATATCACTGAAGAGAGACTTACCTACATATGTTCAATTTTGAAAGAAATATTGATTTGAACCCTAAATTTTCTCCAAAAAATCTGCTTTAACATGGACTATAAAGAGATAAAGAACAAAAGAGGCTTCTGACACATTCTGGTAAGAAAATTGAGACACAGGAATCATGTCGTGAAAACTGCACAAAACTAGTGGCAGAAGTGTGTTACCCTGGGTGTCTGACACCCACATACAGCCTGCCTGCTGAAAGGCATCTTTGATTATATATTCTCCATATCTTGATTTCTGTAAGGAAACCATATTCTAGACTTGGGGCTTTACTCTTTCTTTTCCTCAGCCATCCCATACCTTCATATACAAGCACCTTTCCAGCTGCTGCTTTTCTTGCTCTGTGTCACCTGGTGGTATTCCAAAACTCCTGCACTGGTGAGGCAGGAGGCAATCTTGAGCAAAATTGCCAAGCTGCACACATATAATAGCACTTCAAAAGGTTTACTGGCCAGCTACCTTTCTGTAGGGACTGTCTTCCTTGACTAATAAAGGAAATACCTTTTTTAAGTAAAAGGGGAGGTTGACTAAAGAGTCAAGAGCAATCATGTTTTGTTTTTTTTTCTATTGCAGTTGATGACTGTGATTACTGGTCAAAGGTTGACTGATCTTAGGCCGATTATTGCTTTTGCAGACCATAAATATTAAAGTTACAAGTATATTACTTGTAACTTAGTATTAATGGAGATACTTACTATTAATGGAGATTGGAGTGGCACACTTTGTAAACTTTTGTTTCCATTGATCAGCACTTATATTGCATGATCTTTAATGATGACTTTCAGTGATTCTAAATATGGCAGGATATAGAGAAATTGGCTCTTTAAATTCAGGAGTTGGAGAAATAGTGAGCGACAAGGGGAAGTACAAGCAGCCTGCATAGAGATTTGAAGTTCCTGCAATCTGAAATTGGAGAGTTCATAGCTGACATGTGCAGGAGAAACTTGCTGGACATCACTGTGATGAGAATTTTGCTTCTGTGTGCAAGTGGCCTTTTGTATGTTTATAGATACAGTTGCTCACATTAATGAGTTGTGTGCAACATCCCTACCCCTAGGTTTCCAAGCACAGTTTGTAGCTCAAATGATAGCTTTATAGTTCTCTGAATCATGACTAATGTTCCCCCACAACTTGTTACTTTGCATGAAAACTATTAAAAACAGTTAAATGGCTCCTCCTGAGGCCAGCCATTGAAGTCCCTCAATGTTCTGGACATCCTTTAGCTACCAGCAGGTACTTCTGATTGTCTCACACCCTATCCATTCATACAATTCTTGGTCTTGTTCCCTTTGCCCTCAGTTACAGCAACCTGCAGTACTGCCTTTATTTGCAGGTGTTTTTGTACTGTTTAGGCTACCAGAACTGAGTATGCTGGAATTGCCAAAATAGTTGCCTTAAGCAAGTAAGCCTCCTGGTATGAGCAATCATTTCTTGTCCTTCCAAATTCACAGCTAAAATTCTTCAGTCCAGGTGTTCTAAATTCCTGGCATCAGTTATGGGAGCAGCCTCACTTTTGGCTTTGATAAATGCCTTGCATGGCTGTTGCAAACACCTGTTTTGCCCATTGCATTACTGCTTTCCAGTCCACTGTTGGCTCTCAGTCTTTGGTCAACCTGCTCTTCCATGCTGTTGAAACCCTGCAGATGTGTCACTGCCCTAGCTGTGATATTTTGGAAATGCAAAAAGGTTGACTCCTATTTCTTGAACCCGAGACTGTGGTTTCTTAGTTTTGTGACAGCCCTTAAAGCTTTATCCAGGACTGCCACATGCCTTTTGGGTTTTCCCTGAAAAGGCAAAATTGTTCTGCTTGCTTCTTTAAAACATCTCTCTGTTATGATGGTTGCAAGAAAGCCCAACCAGTACTGCTGCTTACCCTGCTGTCTTGTTTCTGGGAACATCCTGTTCTATCTAGATGTCTGCCTCAGCATCACAAGCATTCCCAGCAAGCCTACACGCTGTGTTTTTGTTCTAATCTGTGTGTCATCCTGGATGCCAGTATCTGGCTGACAACTGTCTCCTGTGTGTACAGTACTACAAGTAGCAGGAGAAGCAACTCATGCTCCTCATGGCTTCTGCAGGAGTTCTCAATGATGCTTTTTATTTGACTAAGCCATTTTCCTTTTGCATCTCCCATCTCTTATTTTATACCCTCTCAGAACAGTCTCTTCCCTCTTCAAGCTGTGAACCTTATGCATGCTGCTGCTTCTCTTCATGCCCTGCATTTCCTTCCTTCCTGGCTCTGACCTTCTCGGTACTAATCAGGCAAGTTGGTGATGGTCATGTTCTGCCAACTGGCTAGCTGGCCTAGAGGCATTTGTAGAGAGATGCTTGAATGTACATTAAACATGTTGCCCACTTTTCCTTTTGGTTTTCTGCTATCTTTTTTTCACCTTTTCCTTAAAATCATGGTGAGTCTAGACTCTGCTGCATAAACTGTTCCCGATTCCAAGCAGTTTTCTTTAGTTGCTTAGAAAGCATTACATTTTGTTTTCAGACCAAGAAATGCAGCAATGTTAACCTCATAAGCTCAGCCAATAAATTAAAAAAAAAGTCTCCTCCTAATTAATTAGCTTGTTAACCATGATTAAATAGCCATATGGTTCATCTCGCTTTGATTCATTTGCTTTCCTCCCTTACTTAGGTCTTTTGGATCAGGAGTTCCTCTCCCATGTGAATCCCAGTTCTTGTTTATATTGACAGCAACAGAGAGGATCTTTTTACTTATAGAAAGCAGTATGACAACAGTTTCTAATTCTTCTGCACAGTCGAGTGTGTATCTGTATATTGTTTAACTCATAGCAAAAGAGATAACGCTCACCTGATGTAGTGCTAGAGATAGAAATAAAGGTTAAGTGCTGTTGGACTTGAGATAAATGTTCAGTGTGTTAAACAGTACTTAGCAGTAGAAAGGCTTGAAATAAGATGAAGATAACTGAATCATTGCTAGATGTTGATACTCATTGTCACTGCAGTGGAGGCAGAATGTAACAGGGATTAAAAAGGGGGTGGAGATACTCACCATAAATGCTGAGTGACACTGCATAAGCGAAGGAGAGAAAGGAAGCATTTTGGGTTTATATCTTTGAGGCAGGCAAATTTAGTAGTAGAGGCTGGATAAGAAACCATGCCACCCTTCCTTTTAAACCTTTAAAAAGTTTCTAGCTATGGCTGCTGGTGAGAGACAGGACCAAGAGTTTTTCACTTTTTGGTCTCCTTTAACAAATTCCTTGTATTATGCCATTGCCCCTGGCAACTGGTGAAGGAAGGGGAAGAGTCACATATTCCTGTGAGAGGAGAAAGCAAATTTCAGTGCTAAAGGCCTGTTTTAAAAATATAATACCTTGGAGACTACTCTGGCATCTTGGAAACTGAGCCTTCATGTTTATCCATGAAATAAGTATGTGGGGACAGAAGTGGTTTAAGTGCCTGCCACTCTGGTGATGAACCTCTGCCCTGACTGGGAGTAAATGGGTTGACCTTAAAATTTACTTACCAGAGCTAAACTTTTTCATTTGAATTTTGGAACAGGTTTTGTGTTTCTGTTCTACAATATGAATAACTTTAGGGCAGTGGCTTTCAACCTCTTTTGATTTGTAAACGCCAACTGTTTTTCAGTGGTTTTGCAGACCCTGTTGGTAATCTCAAATGCACATTGCTGTATAGCATGTTTTATTTACTTTTTTTACTGAGTTCGTGGATGCCTTTAAACTGATCTGTGTTTCTTGGAGAAGGAAGAGAAAGTGCAAACCACAGTTCTAAGTGCTGTGCCTTAGGAGGCTTCTTCTGGAAGTGACAGTTTATTTCCAAACAACCTAAAAAGAAAGCATCAGGATTATTTAATGTCTTGGGTGTTTGTGTTTGCTTCCCCCCCTCCCCAAATTGATGAAACCAATCTTTTTCCCATTCAAAAACATGAATGTCTATCCCTGCATCCCATTCCTCCACCCCCCAGGTCCCCCTGCCGAAAAAAATCAGAGAATTTGACTTGAATTTATTTAGAATTTTACAGGCTTTCATCATGAGGTGAAGTTTTTATATTTTTTTCCTCTGCAATCACAAAGGCTGTTAAAATGATACAGTGGAGTCACATAATGACTTGATTCTAAGAGCTAGAATTTCAGAATAACAATCATTAGAGCCGTGCCAACACAGTTTTGAGCAGCCAGTGTTGTGCTGGCTTGAATCAGATTTCAGTCAATAAACCAGAGGTGAAAGGCGCTGCTGCTCATCCTGTTTGAAAATTCCCTTTTCTTTATTTGCCATTCAATGCAGCAGCTAGGATTTCTTCAAAACACGTGAAGGTTAAGTGTCAGAATAACAGGCACGTTTCTTCTACACATATAGCTGAAACTGTGTTCTGTGAATGAATTCTTAAATGCACGTTGCCATTGAAATAGCATTCATTTGAATTTGTACTTGAATGGTCAGCAAAGCACTTTCCACACCTTTACTGCCCATGAGGAGCCTGGCAAACATATCTGGCAAAGCTTAGCTAAACTTAATTTTGACACAAGTGCTTTTCCTCTGGTCACTTTGTCAGACATAGAACTTTCAATGACTGAGACAGTAAAATCTCTATTAGTGTACTGGGATGAGCTAATTATCTGTAGACACAAACGATTTTTTAAAAAATGTGATTATCTGTAGTTTAAGCTGTCCTATCAGTTGTGATGGATCTGCCATTAATTTCTACCTTTTTCCCCCCCTTTTCTTGCCAACGTTAAGTGGCTAAAAGCCAAGGTAAGAAGTATTATTTCTCCTTTGACCCACAGTGCCTCATGTGACTGATAGTAGAGGCTGCAGAGCCATTAAAACTGAAAACTAGCGCTCTCTTACACTCTCCTCTGCTTTCCATAGGATATTTAGATTAAACATGCTATACTTTTTTTTATTTACAGCATTTAGCGTTTGTCAATATATCTGTGATACATTGACATCTGCATTTATACATAGATACATTAATTTCTCTAACACATATAGTGCTTTGCTCTGAATTTAGTAGATGCCTTGATCCCTTCACTTACATTTTTTGCAGGAGATTTCCCAGACAACCTGAATGACTCTGCTAGTCAAATAGCAGGGCAAATTGAGAAATTCTGGGCCATGCTGGCTGTATTGTACTGTCAGTGTTAAAGTTTGATTTAAATTATTAACACCTGAATGGCTATGAATACAAATGTGGCTTCCCTTTAAAGAAAAAAATTATATAAGAGATTTGTGCGTGAACCTGTCAATTGCCTACCTTTCTGATGTCTGTTGTAAATTGATAGCAAAAATATTAAGCTTGTATTTAGACTCTTTGTATTTACTGGTGTCTGTCTTGTGTGTAGCTGAAAACTTGCTGTTTGAAAGCTGTCTGGGAATTCTCACTTCATATTCTTACACTTAAAAAAAAAAAAAGCTGTCAGTAATAGGGCTGCTCTGTTACAAAAATAAAATCATGTTTTCCCTTATTTCAGCATGGAAATAACCAGCCTGCAAGAACTGGCACCTTGTCAAGAACAAATCCGCCTACACAAAAACCACCAAGTCCTCCCATGTCAGGCCGGGGAACTCTGGGGTAAGAATGGACTGCTTGGTCCTGACCGTGTAATAGAGACTTTTAATTGTGCTTGTGTTGGTGCTTCTTAAATTCATGGGTAGATGACAATTCTGATTGCCTTTAGCAAAAAAATCACAATTACCTTTTCTGTATAAACCCTTTCAGCTGCATTGGCTCTTATTTTCCTGATGACCATTTGAAAGGTTTATTATAGATATGAGTAAATGAGGAGCCTGTTGTTTTTGGGGAGAAATCCTTAGTGACACAAAAGAATCTCAATTAGGTTTTAACTTCAGTGGGGGAAAGACCTCATTGGTAAAGTTTTTATCTACTCATTTCTCAATATTAGATGAGCTATGAAATGGATGTCGGTGCTGTATTTGTTGCGTTATCTAAGCACAATTTGTGGCATTGTGAATACAGTGGCAACATTGATTCTTGCAGGCTTGTGCATTTTTAGTTTTATGCTGAAATGAGGAAGGATTTTGCTATTCCCAAGTCCCACTGTGAGCACAGTTCCCTGCATCTATTTTGCTGCTGTGGACCTGTGGGGAGTGAAATCTGCTTATCTTGATGTGCCAGCAAGTAGTTGTTGCTAGAGACCAAAACATTAATACTTAAGAAGCTCAGTGCACGTGCCATATGGTTTTGTCCGTCCAACTGTGTAACAGCTTCCAAAAGGCATCCTAAACGACCTTCTACCTATTCGTCACACTCAGCCTTTCCTTTATGCTATGGGGGACTGAGGCATTGTAAAGCTGACTGGCTGGTGTGGTTGTGTTAGCTCCAGGTACGTTGTCTGGGAGGGGCAGGAGGCTGGATAAAATGAAGAATAATGAGACAGAACAAAATGGGGATCAGGAGCAATGGTCAAGGAAAATTAGAAGGAGCAACTGCTTTTGTTGAAGACTTAGTGATTTTTTTTTAATCCAGATTCGATGCTTTGATGGTACTGTTTGTTGCTATTCCACTGAGAAATTACCCTAGAGGTTTCTTCAGCTTGTTTTGTGAAAATTCCCATTGCTCAAGGGCATGAAATCAGTATTCCAATTGTGTCTCTTATCCCAGCTGAGAAGGAGTTGTTTATCAGTCCTGGGAACCTGGGTAGCTCTTTCATGTCCTCTTGGATGCTTGCTAGTGAAACAGCAGCATTGATGTACTGGTGAGCTGCCTCTCTAATGCTCCCCCCTGAACAAACCAGAGCTGTTTGGTTGCCTTAGCTGATGCCTGATAAAGATTAATCAGCTGAATGTCATTTCCAGATGAGCTTGACAAGAGGCAGCAGTTGGCTGAGGGGGAGGAATTATGTGGGTTTGTAAGAGAGATTTCTATCTGCCCTTCTTGTTCAGGAAGTACAGTTCTTGTCTTGAGCAGCCACATTCTGCCAAAGCATGAAATATCATAGGCATGACTTACCCTAATTTATGCAGAAAAAATCGCTAGAAACCACAGGGATACTACTCTTCTCCCTTTGATCCAGAAGGCAGAGATAAGCGCCTAAATCAGAATGAGCGAAGTGTGTAACAGGGGCCTTTAAGTACGTGCTGCCTGTTGTGCAGCTTGTCCTTCCAAGGCAGGACTATACAAAGGAGTATGGTGGGGAGGGAGTCCTGCACAGAAACGGCATGGAGTGAAAAGGGAAAGGGCTGAAGCGAGCAGGGGTCTCTTGAAGGGAGAGACTGTGGAAACCCTTAGATGCTCAGGTTGGAAGTACCATGTAAGAACAAGTGAATTGGTGGAGCTGGATGGTGGGAGTAGTTGAAGTTGTTCCTCGAGGGTCCTGGAGCAGAGCAAGGCCTTGGACTCCCTGTAGCTCTCCCTCTTGGCAAGGGTTATCGGATCACAGTGAAACATAGAGGACAGTGAGGTGGGGAGCTCTGGGGAGTGTCAGGAAAGAGTGCTTTCATCCTCTGTAAGGCTGGCAGAAAAGCAAAGGGAAGGTTTGGATTTGAGTGATGGAAAGAAACTGGGTTTGGCAGCTTTGGTGCTTAGGAGTTTGAGTTCTTCAATGAAGCTGAGAAGGACAAAGGAGAAGGTGAGGCATTGCTGAACCTGAGGATGCAGTGGGGTTTTGCTTTTGACAATATTTTTTAATTGTATAGGCAAAATAGTTGGTACTGCAGAGCTGAACAGTAGTTCCTATTGCCAGTGCATTTCAAGGTAGCGTACTTTAAAACAGTACTTTTCAAGGTAATTTCTGTTGGAAGCACATTGTCTTCCTTGCTTATAATTTTATTTGGTAGTCTTTAGATCTCTCTCTTACAACTGGAATACAAAATTTCTTTACTTTTTCCACAACTGATCTCTTTTGGCAGATATATAAGTGGTGGCAGCTTGCACATTAAAATCATCTAGAGTTCTTTATATAGGCAAACTAATTTACAAACACCACAGTACATGAAAACAAGTATAGTATTTCCACTTTTTCCTTTGAGAGGTTTTAATAATAAATTGTTACAGTTTAAGTTTAGTACTGTTGCATTTCATATTGTGAAAAGGAAGTCAATAAGTTTCTTGAAATACCAGGAAACTGTATAACTTACCAACTCAGTTATAACCAGTAATCGAACAAATGATTAAATACCAGTAGTTAAGTGTTTTTGTTTTTGCTTAGCTGGTGCATTGCCAAATTCCGTGTTTTGCAAGGGATCTCTTAGTTACTGGTGAGAACCAAAGAGCTCTGCAATTCAGTACAATAAACACACTGTTCTTAAGGCAGTAAGGGGTCTGGAAAACAGATCTTGAAAGATCCGTGTTATGTTTCTGACTCAATGCAGTCTGATAGGTGACTTTGGAGATCTCTGGGCTTTGCTTTCTTGGGCTGCAAAATGGAGGCAATGAAGCTCTTCTGTGAGGCACTTTTAGATCTGCTTATGTGAGATGAGATTGCTTGATTACTGTGTGAAACAGTGCTCCTAGGAAAAGCACTGGTGATTGCAAATGTCGCTTGTTCTGTGAATCTTGATGAATACTTTTAGCCAAGAATATCTCTGGAAAGCATTTGGAAGGAAAGGAAGAGGAAATTGTTACAGTGAAAGTTTATTGTGTGTGGTGTAGTGACAGGTAAACCCAGAACATTATGTGGATGTAGCTATTGTATGTTATGTAGTTCAAGGAATGCATTTTGGGTGGTATATTTAGTTTAGGCTTTTTTGACCACTTTTTGTGCTGTAGGCCAACTTGCATACATCTGTCTATGTAAGACTGCTTTAGACAGTTGACTGTGACCTGTCTACGGCCCAGTGGAATTTCTTTAATATACTGTAATGTGGGTCACTGTGCAGTGATCTCTCATGAAAACTTAAGAAAACAAATGGCTTTACTACTTCATTTATTTATCCTTTTGATCTTCTGATCCTTTATCTTTCTGTCTTCAAATCTTTTTTTCCTTTACCAGACGAAATACTCCTTACAAAACCCTGGAGCCAGTGAAACCACCAACAGTCCCCAATGATTACATGACCAGTCCTGCCAGGCTGGGCAGTCAGCACAGTCCAGGAAGAACAGCTTCCTTGAACCAGAGACCACGAACACACAGGTAGAGGGTTTTCTCACAGTAACTCTTTCCTGCCTGGCAAGCTGATGCTTACTAAAGTCACAGAAAAGCTTTGAATCTTTGGGCCTGTTGGCTTTTTGTTGAAAGGTGAAAAGGTGAGTTATTCTGCCACTGCATCAACAGAACTTCACTGCACTGTTGACTTCCATAATACAAAGAAGTTTCTTCATACTACATGTTCTGAGTGTACCTTTTTTAAAATGTAATTTTTTTCTTGAATTGCAAGACTAGATCTCTCTCTGAGCCTCTTGACTGAGTTCAGGTTTTATCAATTTGATTTTTATCATAGGCCTCAAACTGTGGGGAAAAAAGACAGAAGAATTCAATTTAGTTAGAAGCAAAAGGTTAGCTTACTTTTTTAGAGAGCTTCTTTCTTACTATTTTTCTTTTTTTTTTGTTAACTCCCAGCAGGCAGTTAAACATGGTAGGTCACTAACAGGGACTGAGAGAATATTTTGGACGCAGTTGATGAAGAAATACTGTCAGAATTAAATAACTTCTAAATGTTGCTGCATCGAACATCTTGTTAGCTGGCTACTGTGAATGCTCCATACTCCTGTCTCACAAGATCTTCTTTTATGTAGACTGCAGTTAGAAATTCAGCTGCAACCATGGTTACAAGATCAAGGTCTTCAGCAGACAGAACGCTAATTCTGAAGGAATTACCTTGCCTTCCATTTCAGATTACTGATTTTCTTTTTTTAACAGTGTTATTTTCTTAAGATATATTTCAATGATTTGCGCTTGACTCTTGACTGACTTGTAACTCTCTGGGAATGGTAAATAAACTGTAACATTACGGAGTACTCTTTAATTACCATGGATGAGTGAAAGTGATGTTTTGGCTTCAAAACATCTTGCCTATTTGGTTTCCTTTACATTATTAATTTAATCCATGTAAATTCCAGACTTGAACTAAGGAGCGCTCTTAGATAAGAATAAGGATAGATTCTGTCTGAATTTTGATTCTTTTTCAGCTCCCTCAAGGAAAATAAGTCTTATGGCCTCCAAAGGCATGTGTAGAAATGTTAGTTCACCATAAGTATGTTCTGCATTTCTGGCCTCTGACTTATATATCTTATAATATTAGTTAGACAAAATATGAGCTGGCTGTGCTGTTACCTTTCAGATTGTCTTAGAAACAAATTTCTCATATGCAAAAAGTATGTGCATGGGTAGGGGGGAGTGTTAAATATACTGAAAATTATGTACACGATACCCCACACCCCATCCCAAATGGTTTATCCTGTCTGTTCTCAGTTAAAAACTTACCAATCTAAACTCTGTTCTGAGCAGAGGAAATGTTCCTTCAGCTGACAGCATAAATAATCTTAAATAACTATTTTGAGTTTAGGCATGAACTCTTTCAGCCCCAGCATACTACTTTCAATTATTACAAGGCCCCTGAACTACTCCTGCAGTTGTTACTCCATTGCCTAGAACTTGTATGGTTGATTACCTTTTTACTTTTTGAAGCGTTTAATTACACATTTTATTCATAGTGGTGTTTATCAGCTTATCTGATTCCATTTATTAGTATTGTAATGTATCCAGACTTGATTAGCTGCATGCAATTGTAGGTAAAGACAGGCATTTTACAGGGATTTTTCAACAGTCTGTAATTGAGTTAGGGTAGCAGAGCTCGCACAAAAAGTTGACTGTTGATAAGCTTTTGTAGGAAATGCTGTGCTAATGCTTGTGCCTTTCTTTTGCAGTGGTAGTAGTGGGGGAAGTGGCAGTCGAGAGAACAGTGGAAGCAGCAGTATTGGCATTCCCATTGCCGTGCCTACCCCTTCTCCGCCAACCATCGGGCCAGGTATGTGGGACTCTTCCCATGGTAAATTAAGGCTGCTTGTTACTTGCTTGTGTTTGCAGAGGGATTTTGACTGAATGAGATGTGGTAGAATCTGTCCTGAAGCACAGTCTGCTCAGGAAATCTCTTAGGAGTGCTGAGGGACATCTAGTTTTAATTCTTTACCAAAAGTACTTGCAGGA
This sequence comes from Pipra filicauda, assembly GCF_003945595.2. Classification (NCBI taxonomy): domain Eukaryota; kingdom Metazoa; phylum Chordata; class Aves; order Passeriformes; family Pipridae; genus Pipra; species Pipra filicauda. The sequence continues at coordinate 4,899,357 of NW_024104310.1, forward strand.
CAATCACAGAATGGCTGGGTGGCTAAAACACCTTTGTTGACCCATGTTTTTACAAGACAATTGAGGGAGTGCAGGGGGAGCAGAAGACAAGTGTGTCCTTTTAAAATGTAAATGTATTTTTAAGTGCCTGTCTACAATTTGACATTTCTGGATGCCCTGATAAGCAGCAGCAGCAGCTATTTATTTCCTATTTAATGGGAAATGTTGTCTTCTGACTTTACCATCTGCAGTGAAAGAGAACCATGCAGGATCTCTCAGCATTGAAAGCATACTTCCATGTCTTTAAGAATGATGAATAGTGAGAATGGGTAGGAACCTTCTTTATTATAAGATGGTAGGATTATTATCTTGGTAATAAACCAACTCAATCACTTGTTTACTCTGTATATTGCAAGTCCAGAAAGCTAATTTGCACAAGAAAATAGTGGAGTTTTGGTGTAATGTAATTTTGTAATTGCAGAGATTTCTCTGTTCCTCAGATAAGTCTTCAGTTCCTTATACGCATGTAGGCTTTCCTTTCCCAGGTTTTTCTGATCCTGCAGTGGTACAAATAGGCATGAAATCTTACTATCATCTGGCAACCCGTAAAAATCAATGGGAATAAGGATTGGCAGGTACAGAACCCTGGATACAATCAGGGCTTGAGTTTGTATCAGTTAACTGAACTTGAGTTTTCCTGTTTGTTCGAGAGGCCTATCAAGTGCCACTGCTTGCTTTCTTTTTTTTTTTTCCCCTTTTTTAAATAATATGACCTAATTGGGAATATAAACTATTTTACTAGCACACATTTCTGTTCCTCTTGGAGCCCTGCCGGCACCACCACTGCCACCACCTCTCCCGATGGGCAGTCTGATAGGTGAGACTTGTCAGTGCTGAAGTGATTGCAGTCATGCTGCATAATCAATAATCAACTCTTCCTAATGGACTTAGTGAGGGTGTTTTTTCTTCTGTGGTGGGACCTACATGATTTTAATATAAAAATCAGCTCTGGGATTTTTTTGTTTGTTTTTAAACAAATCTAATCTCCACTAATTTCCTGTGGTTAAAGCCTCTAAAGCTAAACGCACAAGGTATGGGCAAAAGGCTGCTATTTGCTTGAAATATGTTCCCAGTAAAGCTAAGATCCAATTAATCTGATCTGTAAGATCTCAGAATCAGCTGGTATTTGGCTGTGTCCCTGCTGCTGGTTCACTCCAGCACTTAGCTGGAACTAAGGCACAACAGTTGCACTCTGGCTTAAAATGGTAATTTACGTGTAGGGCGATGTGTGTCTCCTACTCTGTGGGCTTAAGGGGACTGGAAACCACAAAGTGTCTGTAAGTGGCTTGGGTTTGATTCTGTAATGTTGCAGGCAGGTGTCAAACTGGAAGACTTGAGGATATAAACTCACAGTTCTTGAAAAATTGCTTCAAATATTACATATAGCAGTTAGGGTGGGATCTAAAAGTAGTACTTTTCAAAACAGACAGGAAAAGATACCCCACCCTTTCCTGTCACAGGCTGATGACAAAATTGATTGAGTTATGAAATTAGCTTTGGAGGCCTTGACCCACATAACCTTTTGCACTTTCCCTTACTGAAATCTTAAGTGAAAGTGACTTTGGATAGCATTACAGGACTGCAAACTTCTGATCACTTGCAGTTTGTGTGTGTGTGTGCATTTTTAAATATATTTATATCATACATGTATATAAGCACAGAACATTTTATTGCAAAACAGTTTTTGCATTTAGGAATTGCATTGACTCATGTGACCACAAATCTGTGAGAGAAATTAGTTTGCAAGGTGTGATTCTTTTATCAGTCAGAGGTTAATTCTAAAGAGAACTTAAATTGTTTTATTAACCTTGAAGTTTGTGCAGCAAGCATGTGGAAGGTAAATATGGGTGTTTATCCTGAAGAATGAGTGACATACCTTTCTGTCAGCTGGCATTGGTGATTCTGATTTGTTAGTGTAAATTCCATCAATATAAAAGCACAACTAGCAAATATGATTGATAAATGTGCCAAGTGTCTGAAGCTCATGACATTTATTTTACTGTTTTGTTAGAGTGTCGTATATTAGATTGGAGACAAATTTGGGTTCACGATGGAAAACATTTGTTTTGAGCAGAATGTGGATTATTTTTCCGTGTGCATTTTAATAAAGGGTATTGTGTAATTGAGATACTTAGGAGTGGGAAGCTGATTCAATTTTCCAGTCCAATCTAGTCTCTCAAAGTAGTTCTCAACATTTCTCAATGCCCTTTATGTTGGTTTATGTCCTGTGTGTTTTTCTTATTATTGATTGTAACAGGAATGTTTGTTTTCTCTGTTAATCTCCTGTTACAGACCTTAAATTATTGAAGAACTGTAATCAAGTATTTCCCATGTTCTGGACTTTTTCTGTTTTCTGCATTCTATCACAAGTAATGTTCTGCTTAAGTCTTTTCCTTGGTTCCTCTGGCTAATGCTTTTCAGCTGCTCCTGGTTCAGCTCCTGGTTCCCAGTATGGCACAATGACCAGGCAAATCTCGCGACACAACTCTACCACTTCTTCAGCATCTTCTGGTGGATACAGACGGAATCCTTCTGTGACTGCCCCATTTTCTGCTCAACCTCATGTTAATGGCGGGCCTCTTTATTCTCAAAATTCAAGTAAGCTGCTGAGCTCTGAAATCACAAACTGTTTTGAGCAAAATTATTGTAAAAGCATGCATGGCATTTTAATTAATTTATGAAGAGCGTCAATGAGATTACTGCTTTCTTTCCTAAAATAGAAGGAAAAACAAACAAGAAAAACCATATTGAAGTTGTACAGTAATTGCAGTATATGCAATTATACTGTTTTCCCTTCTAACTTGTTTGCTGTTACTCATGACAAGAAATTATTATGATTGCCTGTCTAATTATAGGCAAATTATACTTGGCATTTCAGGTTTGCTTGGAGAACACAAACTAAAACCAGTGTTTTTTGCAGGAGACCTAATATGGTTGTAGTACACTCCCCCCACTACTGGGCTAGTGGCAAGAGAGTACTGTCAGAGCACAATGCTCACATTCCCATTACACAGTTCCTCCCTGCCTCTGTCTCTTTCTTAAATCCTTTCATGATTCAAAGTTTCTCCTTTGTTCCTAGTTTTAAGCCTGACTGTTAAAGAGCTCAAGCCTTTCTGTCTTTTAGTTGATGGCTCCTCTGTGCTTTCACACTAGTAGGAGTATAGGAGGAAATGAATGAGGGAAGGGATGGATGCCATGGGCAAGTGAGCAGATTTTAGTCGGCAGCCTCCTGCCTACCGACCCAACAGGGCAAATGAGGTTTGCTGCAGAAAGGTGTGCAAAAGAAGGATCCACTTGAGTGTTGGTAGAAAGCTCTATCAAAAAGCTTCTTCCTTGCTGTTTCCATAAATTTTGACTATAAATACACATAGAGGAGAGATAGTGATATAGTGGTTTCCCCTGGTAGTGTTCAGCATGCCAACTCTTTAAACTGCACAGGGATATTTCTTTTAAAAAGAAATGTTGATGTTTGGATTGAAGATCTCTTTGGACCAGTGTTTGCTGTTGTGTACTTACTCTTAAGGAAAGAATGCATATAAAATATTTGAGATGCTGAGGTGAAGAGTTTTCTGAGTGGTTTAGAGGTATTACATTTATCAGAAAGTATTTTCATATGTAGACACAGTACCTATCTTTTCTTTTTTCCAATCCTGATTTTCCTCCTGCTCACTCACCCATATTAGCCCTTCATTTTCCTCCACACTCTTGTTCCCCCAAATTAATTCACCATAACAACAGAAACTCCCTCCTGCTTGAACAGTTGTGTTCTGTTGAATAAAGAGGATTTTACTTCTGGGAATAGTTCAGTTGTCTTAAATGCTGTGCACACCACTGTTTCTGAATGTTTACATTTGTCCAAAGCAATTTTTTGCTCAAATGCAGGTGCTGTCTCTTAATCTAGCCTCTCCGGTCTTTTCAAAATACTGATTGTTAACATTTTTTAAACAGTATTTTGACGGGTGTGTTTTTCTATGTGAAACTGTTTTCCTCTGTTTCTGTAACTGATGGTTATTTTTTTAATGCTACTGTCTTGACATTAAATCCAGGTCCCACGTTTCCTTAAGGTTTTACTTTTCATGCTAACAAATACTCTGTTTTTTCTTAGATGTTTACTTCAATTTTGTGAGACACCTGTTTGTTCTCTCTCTTTTATTGATCATTTATCGCATACAGTTTATTTGATTATTGGTTTTGTAATGAACTAAATGCTTCATTTTAATTCATCAAACATTAATCTTAGTTATGGCTTTATTTAAAACTGTTGCTTACTTGGAAGTACGGAACCTCTTTCAAATTTGATTCCAACTGGATTACCCTGCTGAATTCCCACCTTCACAGGAATTTCTCTGTTTCAGTGCAAGAGAAATTCCACTGAGAAGGGACACAGTATAAACAAATGAGTTGAAGTTTTGTAGGTTTCTGGGTGGGGTTTTGTTTTATTTTTCATTCCCTGCACTTCATGGGGAGGCATCCTGCCAGAGGACAACTGGCTTGCCCTACTGCTCCCATTTGTCTTTCCTACCTGTGCAGGGAAGACTTGAACATCTGGGCTGTCAGCACAGCATCTCTGAGAACTGGTGCTGTGTGTCACAAGTCTCATTGCTCATCAGATAGATGCATATTCAAAGACGTGCTTGCAAGTGCTTCCTGAGGAGCTCTGTGCACTGAAGTAGCCACTTGTAGCTGTGGAAGCCTTTGGCAGCGCATTAGGTTGCTGAGTGCCCTCTAACCACAGGAGACTTAGTAAAGCTCCATTCTGCTCTAAATCCACCTGTTTTTTCTATCAGCAAGTAACAAGATCCCTTTTTCTATGAAACCCAAAGGCATAGTAAGCTAGCCCATTGCTCCCATCCCACCAGAACAAAATGATGGGAAGTGCTCTCTATGTGAATGTGAGGTACTGATGTTGGAACACTGTTCTCCTTGCAAAGTCATCATATTTGCTTTGTGTCAGTGCTGCTTTTCTGCACTTGATGCAGCGCTCTACTTTGATTTTAGAGAAGGAGTCCAGAATCATGCGAAATATCACCTCTACTACTAGTAGTGCACTTTGAAAAGATAACTACTAAATTTGAGTAATCCTTATTTAGCAGCAAGACAAAAGCTCAGTTTTACGTGCTCCCCAGGTGAAGCACACAAAACGTGTGAAAGAGCAAGAACCTTCACACGCACACCCTGTGAACTTCCAGACACGCAGCCTGCGCTCGGCTGTTATCTGGCTAAACACGGGCATGCTGTTCTTTTTAAACCTTGATTGGCTAAGCATGAATTCAGCCTTGTTGGAAACACAAGCTTGAAGAAGGTTCTTGTGTGTGTGTTCTTGTTGTTCTTTACATACTTTGTTTTGTGGTCCTGGTTACTGACGGCTGCTTTTGTTTGTTTCTTTTTTTTTTTCCTTTGTCCGTTTGACTTTCCCCGATATGGTGTATGTGTGTGTGCGTGTGTGTTGCTACCAGTTTCTATTGCTCCACCCCCTCCCCCTATGCCTCAGTTGACTCCACAGATACCTCTCACAGGCTTCGTGGCCAGGGTGCAGGAAAACAGTAAGTTTGGACAAGCTGAGCTGTTAAAGGGTAGAGCCTACTCTCTTCTAGCATGCATGGCTGGCAAGTCAGACTCTATTTTGTTTCCTTTTCCAGAAGCTAATACCATCTTGCATTCTAGTGTCAATATGCTATTGGAGCTGAAGGGCACACTCTTCAATATTTTATAACATGTGCATGATTATTACTGACCCATTTAAGTTCTGAACTGCAAATTTATTACAGAAATACAGTGTGAAATGTGGCATATGTTTGGTGTGAATATAAAAATGTATCTTAATTGAAAATATTAATTTCATGTTGAATCATTCTGCCTTTTCCACTAGGGATAATTGATTAGTTTTAATTAGAAAAGCTTATGTAGAATGTCAAAATACGTGCTGTGTAACCATTGATTCCAATACTGTAGTACTTTTCAGGAAGCTGTACAGTCAATTGAAAATGTGCAGTCTTAAGATCTAATGCCATTGCAAAGGAGCTTGTAAGGCATCTCTCCTCTCGGCAGCCTTTCATTCTCCATTTCTTTGTACTCTCTAGTCCGATTTCCCTGCTGAGCTTCTTGCAGCATAGCTCTGCTTGTTAGGTTTGTGAGAGAAATGCTCCCTAGCTATGACCTGTGCTGCAAGGTGTTCTATACTGCTTTTACCATTACTGCCTGATTCCTTTCAGGTGAGTGTCACTGTGCTAGTGCAGATGTAAAGGCATGTTCTTGATCTGAGGATATCTTTTCCGTAGGAATACCTTGCAGTTCTTTTGGTAACAGACTGAAAGCAATGTAGATAGGGCGTGAAATAAATAAAAAAATTTTTTAAGTGTTCGGGAACCATTGCAAGGTTTGCTAGGATCTCAGGGGCTCCTGCTACGCCGTTGGCTATGTAGTTCCCGCATCCATTTAGGGCCCTCTAGGTCTGAGCTCCCATTAGAGCATTTAAGTGGTCATGTTCTGAGCATTCCCCTAGAGAGACATCTAGGAGACATCTCCCTCATTCTCATTCAAAATGAAGGTATTTTGGTGTTGTGCTTGGTATATAGTAAGAATCATGTTGATGTAGAATACTATGCCACAGAATTGCGTTGACAAACCTTTCCAAAATTCAAAGTGTAGAGAGAAACCTGCTGAAGATGAAGGTTACAGAATGTCTTCACTTGCAGATAAACTTGAGAAAATTGACACCTGCTTCTGAATTGTTCCAAGTATTGTCCTCCTGGAGATAACACAGCCCTTGGGAGAGCAGAGGTGAAAGGGACAGACTTATTCGTGTGTGCAACGACAAAATGCAAGCTGACTTGTGAATGAGATTGCAGCAAAATAGCTGAAGCTTGAAATCTGGTCTTAAGAATTGTTCTTTTTATTTTCTTCCTCTTAATAGTCCCTTGGGTTTGAAAGTTATATAACAAGTATGGCTTTGAGCTGCTGCTGCCTCATTTTGGAGGCAGGGGGGTGTGTGGCAGTCTGCGCATAGGCTCAGCAAAACTGGCTGTAGAGGCTGTTGTTGAGTTTTGGCATTGTGTGCTAGACTTTCATCTGCCTTGTTCTCTGCAAGAAGTCTCTGGGGGAGTGGAGTTAGGGGGACGTGGGTGGACTTGTCTTTTCCTTATCATAGAGATCTGTGGATGAAAGCAACATCCTCTGCTCTGTGGACTTCTTTCAGAGGACAAGGATAGAGGGCTTAGAAATGATGCAACACCTTTTTTCCTGCGCCCTGAGCCCAAACTGTGGGTATTGCCTCAGAGAGGTTTTCCAGTGTGTCTGGTGCCCGGGGACAACTGATTGGATGTAAATTGCTGTACTGTCACACCCAGTCCTTTCAAAAGGAGTATGTTGGTCCCCATTTAAAGAACAGGGATGGGAATGCATAAGAAAAGATATCTCAACTTGGAGCTGTATAAATACTCATCCTTTTACCCTTTTTCATTTAGTCTGGCTTTTTGTATGCTTTTTCCCCCTCCTCTAGGAGAAGTGATGCTACCCTAGAATCTGCTTAAGTTTAGAACCACGAAGAGTCTAGGTTAAAGTCCAAGAGGCGAGGGGATACTTCGATGGGGTGGCACTTGTCTAATTTTCTGTTCCATTCTCTGCCCTCGTTTAAATGTGAAGTTCAATTGTTTTAAATGTTTCCCATAAAGCTTGCAGTTTCTGCACTGCATCTCAGTTAGAGTATGTGTTGGCACTTTTACACTTGCATTTCCTGCCCTCTTTTCTTCTTTTTAAATATGCAATTTCATTGTTCAATAAATATAACCTTTCTTTGCATTTAAAAAAATTTTTGCATTTCTTAAGGTAAGGATTTCTCAAGATCACAAAGGATTGTTGTTTCAATACTTTTTTTCCTGGCTGCAGACAGAAATTAAGGGGAGAAATACTTTTTGTGAAAGATGTGCTGAAACTACTGCACAAAATCAGTCCATTCATAAACAGTGTTGTCATGTGCCTGTGGTGGATTAATGAATCCTGCCTGTGAGTGCTATTCAGTAACAGGGGCAAGACATAGTGCTCACTCCACCAAAGACTTTGTTAGTCTGTCTCCAAGTGACATAAATGGGCTTCTGTATGGGAGAGGAATCCTTAATACAGTGGCAGCCAGTCTTACTAATGGAGAGAGCTGTGGGGTGTGCAGCTCAGCTGATCAAGTTGAAGAGGAGCTGGGCTTGCAGGTGGAGCAGAGCATTGACTCTTGAAGTGTAGGGAGCAGGCTGGATGCCAGTTCTGAGGCAGCCTCTGCCCCAGCAGCTCCTACCAGCTTCTGCCCCCTGGCAGCAGATCTGGCTTCCCCTGTACCAGCACAGCCAGTCTGACCCAGCAAGGACATGGGAGCTGTGCTCAAGCCCCGTGTCAGGAGCATGGGGATGAAGAGGAAAGGTTTGTCACCACTGGAGTAGCAACCAGGTGAAAGTAAAGGGTGTTCAAGCAAACAGAAATCCTGTTTCTAATCTCCTGTGCCATTTTAATTAGCGGTAGCTAAAGCTTCGCTCAATGCAATATTCCCTTACTCTGTAGCTTGGCTTTCTTCTCAAAATTTGTGTGCTGGACCTGCACATCCTGGAGCCTGATAGCTCATTCTATCAAACCTTGCCTAGAGCAGTGGTTTTCAGCCTGTTTTCAATGTGCAGAATCCCAAATCACTTGAAAATGAACCTGTATTGCTATGTAACAAAGTTGATTTTAGCGACAGTAGCTTCCTTTCAGTAACTTCTGGCTTCTTAGTGCTTACACCTAGGTCTGTGTGTAGTGGACCACAGCTCCCAAGGAATAGGATAAGTGACTTGATGTCTTGCCTCTGAGCATGCCATCTCTCTCCTTTGCTGCCAGCTGCTGTGAACATCACTGGAATCTAATTTGATGAACTGATTTTAAAAGTGATTGTACCATAATGCCTTTCTCTTTTTTCCTTTTCCCAAAGCAACTTGTAATTGTGATGATTGGAGAATCTCAGGGCAGGAATTTGACATTTTGGATTATACACTTAATTCCTTGAGCACTTTTTCCCTAAGAGGAGCAGCTGCCTGTTGTAGTTTTCCATTTGTTAATTAAATCCTGAATGTGTGCACACACACACAAGCTAGTCTGCAAGATAAGGATCTGTACAAAGCTTTTCTTCTGCAGAAGGATTACTTGGCTTTCTCTTACCTGTTTAAATCTTAAATACTAGTCTCTTCCCTTTTTTATGATCCACACCAGATCTTTTTGTCCCCTTAATGCTAGCTCTGAGAGAGAAGGAATCCAAGGAAGCAGTGTTCAGATATAAATTAAAGTGATGGTTACAGACAAAGGATTTGTTAAAAAAAGATGAAGCTGCTGGCCCAGTCCAGAGGCCTGTTGCTGCCTGGCTCAGAGGGTGCCACTCGGAGTCCTCCCATAGCTAACGCTGCAGCGCATGGACGTCGGAGCAGGAAGCTTTCCTCTCTGCTGATGTTCAGCTTATGCCCCGCAGCATGTGCTTTAGTAGCATTTATACGTAGATTTGACCACTAATAACAAATATAGTTGTGTGTTGTAGCTGTTTAATACAAAGCCTCTTGTTTCTAATCAGTGCATGGAATTATAGTGCATGCTATGTGTGTTGTCCCCCCACCCCTTTTATTTACAGTGTACAGCCTCAGGTTTGTTTGCATCTCCACACTGTTTTTGATTTAAGAAAAAAAAATAATCTCCAAACGTTTCTAGTTGCTGATAGCCCGACTCCTCCCCCACCTCCACCCCCCGATGAGATGCCGATGTTTGATGACTCTCCTCCTCCTCCACCCCCACCTCCCGTGGATTATGAGGATGAGGAGGCTGCTGTTGTGCAGTACAGCGATCCCTATGCAGATGGAGATCCTGCTTGGGCACCTAAAAACTATATAGAGAAAGGTAAGAGAGGCGTTACAGCTGCCTTAGTGCAATATCAGAGGATTAATGGTATCTGAAGGGAATGAAGGACTTAATGTGGGTCTGATGAGAACAATCATTGTCCCTCCTAAGTCAGAACTCGATCCATGCTGTCCTTAGTTTGTTTGTGGCTACACCTAATGTTATAAGATACAATCCTTTTTTGGACAAATTATAAAATACCGTCAAGCATTCTGGGACAGATGAAAACCAAAAAGCTTCTTTATGAGATGCAGATGTAAATTGTGTGGCTTTCATCTTTTCTGGACTGTGTCTTTAGCTACCTCAGGATTGCTAGGCAGTCATCTAGAAACTGTTGCAAAAAGGTCAGAAATTGAGCTTTATTTATTGCACTGAACTAGATAGCTAGAGCAGATCATTAGACTTCCACCTATAGAATGTGTTGAGGAAATTTATCAGTGACTCCCCCATCAGCAAACTACAAACTAATGTAGTAAATGTCTCTTCCCATGAATAATAGAGATGCTGATTTCCTGCCTAAGACATCAGATTTCTGAGAATATATATATATGTGTAAAGTAGTAGATTCTTGGAATTCCTAAAGCTGATCAACTGCATAAATCCATGTTAACTGTTTTGAATGGTAAGGCTATGATGTCTAACTCTGTATATTCATAGTGGTAGTTTCTAACTCCACTATTGTTGGTGGCAAGACTTACTTTCCTTAAGGTGATCTCTGCTTCGTTAGTGGCACACAGTGAGTTGGAGATTGGTAAGAGTGTTCACCAAGCACGTACTGAAAAATAGCGGATGTTGCTGTAAATTTGCTTCTGCTTTCTCCTACAGTAGCGTTTCTACTTGCACACATTGCAGCTTCTTGAAAATTGATACCAGAACTTCCTATCATACAGAAGCTCTGTAGGAAAGACCATCCATTTGTTGGAGTAGCTTAACACAGTGATGTGTAGATCCCACACTGAATACAGTGTGTGTGTATATATATATATATATCCAGGGACCCTAGTGAAATTATTTAAAAAAAAAAATTTATTTTGAGGTACTCAGACCAGAAATGGCTGCCACACTTAAGGAGTCAGTTATTTCATACTTCAGCTTTAAGTGTCCATATGCACTGCTTTACTGTGTCGCAGTCAGATGTACCTCTCTGTCAGCAGCTTAACTGAGCGTTCAGTGTAGTCACCACCCACTTCTTATTGGTGGCTAATGTTGCAAGGAAAGTAAAATTTCATTTTCTGGACTTAACGTTCAACAGGGAAAGCATGTGGATTCATTATGGAAAATCCCAGGATAGCAAACTAGTCTTTTAATATTTTTTGAAGTACAATTGTTTTTTAATACTGGTGCTATTAATAAAATGCTAAACGTGTCCCTTTCCAATCCACAGTTGTTGCTATATATGACTATACAAAGGACAAAGACGATGAGCTGTCATTTATGGAGGGTGCAATCATTTATGTGATAAAGAAGAACGATGACGGCTGGTATGAAGGAGTTTGCAATCGAGTAACTGGCTTGTTTCCTGGGAATTACGTTGAATCAATCATGCACTATGCCGATTAAAATCCTTTGCTTTTCAAAGTTTGGTCTTGTATTCAGTCATACCATGATTATTTACAAGGGGTAACTAAAAGCTAACAGGATTGTCTTAATATACTTTCAAAAAAATTGTGCCCATTTCTTCAGGCCATACTGTTTTAATGGTATGATTGAATGTCCATCTCTGAGTCTCTGGGGACAGTATGTCTTACCTGATGGCAATTTGTAAAACAAACAACTGTCTATAACTGGTTATACTTATTTACTTATGCATTGTTAATTTTATGACCAGCCTAAATATTATGGGGAAGTAGGGTATAATATTTAATGAACCATGATCAGATTGTGCCATTACATTTTTCAGTACAGCATGGTAACTAACACTACGTTAGACTAACATATTAAAATCTGGATGAGAAGTTTAATGTTAGTGCTGGTCATATTACTTTTTGTTTAGACTCTTTGCTCATTCTTGAACTATATTTGTTTAAAGCATGCATACAAACTTATGTATTGAAATATACTTTTTTAAAAATCCAAGATGCTTCCAATTGTTGTAATCTTTACCTGGAGTATTCTCACTAAAGTCTATTACAATGAGTTGTTTGGGTCTAAGGTGTCCATGTGAATCAAAAAATGGGTGGTCTTATGTATGTGTAATTTGTACCCAAGTTTTTTTAATGAGTAAATTTACATTATGACTTTTTCCATTCATAAATATATAAGTGAACCAAAGGTCTTGTCCATTACTTTGTTGGTTGGCTTGGTAAAGAAGGCTGGAATACTAAGGTAGCAAAATCATGGCTGTGTTATCCCAGGCAATGTACTGAAAAGCAAATGTTTGTAACATGAATTTATCACTGACAGAGGGAAAATAAATTAGATCTGAAACCCTGAATTACACACTTACACATACTCTTAAAGGTTCTTTTCTTCCAACATTTAATTACAGCAAGGATTCTTGATTTAATCTAGTTAGCTAGATGCAGTAAAACTTGGACACCATCTGTAACTTACAGTTCTCTGAGGAAACTCTGTGTGGCTTGGTGATGTGCCCTGCTGAGGAGAGACAGCGAGGTGTCCTCCAGAGAGCACCCAGGGGGAACACACACAACAGGAACTTGGCCATTGTGTTAAGACATCACAGGCAGAGATAGAGATTGTGTGCCTCCCTGTTCTACAAATTCTGTGGCTGAAATAACCTGAAAAGGAATGTGGTAGTACTGGATAATTACTGTGAGAGGAATGTGTCTGGGACTTCAAAGCAGGCTTCTAGAAGGGTACTGAATATACTCTATAAACGAGCGATGGAAGGGGGATGGAGTTGCAGGTTTGACTGGCTGGTGAATCATTTAGTTTTAGTGTGAGTTAGAAATACTGAGCCTTTCATTATCTGAACTGCAGCAATCTCAAATTCTGCATCTTGTTAACTGCTAGCAAGTAGCCACCAATAGTGTACCTGTATTTCATTACAAACTGGAACTCACTGATGTATATAACCAATTAAAATCTACATATAGTCTCTTATAGTAAACTGGTGTCATATGTAGAATTCCAGTTGCTTCTGTTGTTAAACAGCCAGGGAAGCATTCAAACCATCTCTCTTCACAGGAGTTTACCAGCCCCTGTGCATGCATGCTCTGTTTATTAGTGTAAACAAGTGAAATTTGGAACAACTTCAGTTCTTATACACTGATTTATATTTATTCTCATTGTGGCCTTTGTGCATCGACATGTAAACATCTTCCCCATCCCCCACAATCAACAGCCCCCCACTAAAACAATTCTACAGCACAGTTTGATTTGCTCTGAATTGCATTGCTTCCTGCAGTAAAACACTTTAAACTTTTGTTTTTAAAAAAAAAAAAAAAGGTTTTTTTAAAAAAATAATTTTTGGTAGCCTGTGTTGGAAGCAAATAACTTTTGAAATAAATGTAGGCACAGTCTGGTAAGTAGCTGCCAGGACGAGTGGAAGGAGTTGTCTCACTTGTCTCGCATGAGAACCATTTCTGTCAGGTGGACGAGGGCTTCCCTCTCCGGGGACGGCCGCAGTTTGCGGATCTCTCGCGTGGCCGCGTGGCAGTAGCGCTGGGCGAGGTAGGTTGTCTGCTGCACACCATCACTCTGAGGTGCAAAGACAGTGAGAGGAAATGGGTAAATGATCAGCCTCCCTCCTGCCTTTTGCCTCTCCCACTGTACAGGGGTTTTAAGGTCAGTCAGTACCCTGAACGCTTAATTATATTGTGCAGGGGAAAGGAAGAGGATTCGTTCTATATTCATGGAATCCTACATACCTTCCCCAAAGTGTCAAAATACTAAAACTCATCCACGCTAAATTTAAGTATACTTAAAAACCAGCACTGGTATTAATAATATATTGGAAACTAATGGTTTAACCCCTCCCCTCCTGCCCTAAGTAGGGATGTGCAAAAGAATGTGCTATTCTGGAAAAATAGGTATTAATTTTGCACAGATCATTATTCAGTCTTTTCAGACTAGCGTCAATTAAAACTCAGGGGGTGTGCACTGCAGTTACAAGACTGACTGGTAAGGATGTGCCACTTACACCAGTTGTTGGATACAGCTACTCCTCAGCTGAAGGAACTGAGTTCATGCATGAGCTTTTTACTTTTATTATGTGGATTTTATGCTATGGGAGGGAAAAAAAGAAAAAAAAGCTCTTCAGTACCTATCATTTCTTCTAAAACACTATGCCAGTAAGACAGCTGAAGAGTTCTAACTTGGCACTGTACATTGCATGCTACTTAGCAGGTAAATGACAATGCAGCCCTGCTATTTTACTTCGGAAACAATGAATTTCAGACCAACTTCAGTAGGGAAAGCAGAAATATTTGGTATCAGTCTTACCTGCAACACATATTTCCAAGCACGTTCAACATCTCCTGGCCTACTGAATCTCCTCATTATCATAGCATTCATTTCTGGAAACTAAGCACAAAGGGAGAAGGTTTTTGTACTGTTTTTGTTTTCCATGTAGCTGCCTGCCATGCTAAGGTCAAAACAACACCAAAGTACAGAGCTCTTCCCCTGCCACTCTTGTTATTACGGGTATAGCTTTAGGTTCATACTTGCAGTCTGCATAGGACTGCAGTACAGCACAGCCCAAGCATTTAAACTTAAACTGTCTGGCTCTGCTGGCTGTAGCCAGTTGGTAGCAAAAGGTAGCATCTGCCATTTCATCATGTTGAGCAGATAATCTACTGTGGTAATTTCTGATGTGGCTACTCCCTGGAGTATAATCTGCTTCAGGTATTTTTTTATCACAAATGATGCTTAGTGTTGGCACAGCTCAAAGAAGCACCTCTTCCCCCTCCATGTACAACAGTGAACAAAAGAGGTTTGTTGTTTAGCTGTTATATCCACTTATAGTTTCTGTTGTGCTGGTATTTTATATACACAGGCTCTGCCCTGTGGAAAGCTCAGGACTGATTTTTTTTTTTTTTTAATAAGAAAGAAATGGCAACTATAAGGTATTTTGTTTTCAGTCACACAGCATTTGTAGTTAGCAGTCCATGCTCAATTCCCTGCAAATCAAGTAGGTAACTCAAGTCAGTTGTGTGACAAAATCGCATTACTTATCTAAACACGCAGGCTCTTTCTTCAGATAGCCTAGAAACAGAAAAACCTGGTGCTCACTAAAAGTAAGGTCACAATTCAAGACACCTACTCTGCAGAAAAATTCTTTTTAAAGGAAAGAGGTCTTGGTTCATCTTGTTTGAAAGGATTAGAGTCAAAGAAAGATGATTTTATTGCCGTACACTTGTAAACAATGATCCACTTTCCTAGCACACCTTTGGTCCTGAAACTGCAGCTCCACAACCTTGTTCAGGTAGAAACGTAGCATCCCTAAATGTTGTTACATTTCCTTACTACTCATGAAGTCTTCTTGGAGATGCATTTAGAAGTTTATTGGTGACTCACACACGTATACAGGATCACTTTTTATATTTAAGCACTAAAGGATAAGAAAATCCCCAAACCTTTAAGGCAAAGCTGTTATTAGCCACTCTGCAGATTTAGCAGGCAGTGTATAAGCACTGGACAGGAATGCTTATAATAAAAATAAACCCTCATTCTTCAGCTGTACTAGTTTAAGGGCTTCAGAATTAGCATATACTAGTGTATTTCATTAAGAAATAAATGGGGTGGGGTTTTTTTTAACCGAGTGAACTAACTTTAAATACTGAATAAATAGGTATCACATCAAGCTATAAACATTTTTATTTTCTGTAAAGGCCTCTCCTTAATACTCTAATGCACAAAGATGTATTTCAGAGGGAGGGGAGAGAATGAGAAGAAAAGGCAGCTGTCACTAAAGATCCCCAGAGCATGTTAAAAACTAAAGAATGTTTTTCAGAAGACAACTCAGGGATAACCAGCTATATGAAGGGGTCTGCAGGATAGTAGTAATATTAATTTGAAGAGAAAAGACAGCCTATAATTAACAATTACATTTTGGACTGTCTTCAAGTCCTGGCTCAGGAATTTTTATTCTCAGATACAAATAGGTGAAACATCTTTCAGAAGCAGCAAAGACAAGTGTCTGTTAAAGCTCCACATTTTTTTAGCGCTTATGCCTTGTTTATGTATCTGTTAAGTCTGTAGTGCTGTTCTTCCAGTTTCTTGAAAACAGCAAAAAATTTTCAGCAGAGAAAATTAAGTTAATGTGGAAAACTTTGTAAGATGGTTGAGTTATCTTTCAATGCAAAAATATATGCTTCCCATCTATGAAAAATATGAGAAAAAACATTTAAAATTGACCTACAAAGAGCAAGATTTTAAAACAGAACTGACAGATTTTCTTTTCTTCTATTTTTATATTATGAACTAATTTATCTTATAAAGCTAATTAAAAGATAGGTGAATTTGAAAGTCAGAGACAGAAAACCCAAACAAATTAATAATAGTTTTAATTTAAAAAATTGGAATATTCAACACCCACAAGACAATCAGTGTTACCCATTCTCTGCCAAAATCAAGAGTATTTGCAGTATGTCATTTCTCTCTGTAACTTTAGCACACACAAAACCAAACTGTTTCACAATTGCATCCTCTTTCTCTGCTTGAGTCTCTCACTGTTCTTTAGATGACTGCAGTTGCTGATGACTAACAGTTCTGAAATAATGATTCAAGAACATGCTTGTGAATCCCCCAGATGATTACGTGGGGAGGGACTGAGAATATGGAGAAAATTGTTCTCAATGTGCATTCGTCTGCATTGTTAATTGGCCCAAACTCTGTGCTTTCCTGTCTTTTCTGAGTTATGGATCTTCGTAAATGCCCTAAGTATAAGGAAGCAAACACGTTCTTATGTTCCACCTCGCCCCACTCCAGGCTCTTTTAAGAAAGAGGGGGAAGTAAATGTCAAAGTTGTTGAGGATTTGTGTTTTTTTTAAATGATTTAAAACTTTTCCCATGTCAAGCTCTCAGCAGTTCCACTGAGAGATCATTGACTAGAGCTCTGCTGGAATTAGATGTGCCAGTTTTTGTATGATGCTGTGAAGTTTGGTAGGAGGGACCACTTTTTAAGTCTCAAATCTTCTTTCCTCTGGTGAACCAGAAACTTGAGCAAGGCACATTAAATCAGTTTCTTCCCCATTTATGGATTAGCACCAATTTTAATGTTTCTTTTGGTGCTGCTTGCACTCCTGTTTTCCTTGAACTCCAAATAATTTTTAAGGCACTAAAAATCTTGACCCATTTTAAACTTGTTTTATTTATGACACTCCTTCTCTTATCCAGCTGTCAGAAGGGAAAGCTTCCCCACATTTGTAACTGGATAATACTTGAAGACAAAGAGATGAAGATATCAAATCCAGTAAATAGAGGTACCCACCTAAAAGCTAGGCAGGGATTTCAGTTCTTGGCCCCAGGATGGATACAAAGCCCAGAACCCGGCAAAAAAGCCTACATACACAGTCAAGCCTGGGAAGAACAAGATGTCTCAGGAGAGAACATAAGCAAGAAGCTACTTAGGAATAACCTAAATAAAACATGCAGATACTCTGTGAGTACCTACAAGGGCCTAATAGAAAGAGGAGCTGTGCAGGAAGGTGATTCTCAGTCTGTCAGAACATGTGTGTGCACATAGAATCCATCTGATCCTGAATGCACAGATTTTTCACATGGGCCCAGGCCCCGCTTGATGCAGATGCTGTAGCCTTATGTGTTTGAGCTGGACCTGGGTGTGTGCTGTGAGGAGCAGTTTACACTTTCTGTTTTGAGGAAGCAGATACCTGTTGACTTACCTGTCGACAAGCAAACAAGACGGGGCCTGTGGCCAATCCAAGCTTGAGATCTGCTGCTGTTGGTTTCCCCAGACGGTCGGCACATGATGTAAAATCCAGCACGTCATCTATTAGCTGGGAAAAAAATAAATATGCAGATTATTTAGAAACTTTCTTTTTAAAAATGAGAACTAAATACAGAATAATACTTGTTAAAGAGAAGATTTGCAGAAAGGATTAAGACAGCCCACTTTGATTTCTAAAGCAGTTTGGAGAATTTTAGACTTTAGATTCCTTTTAGTTCAATAAAAGCACTACCTGAAAAGCTATGCCAACATTTTTTCCATACTGATATGCAATCTCATGAACTTTGGGATCAGGGCAGCCTAGTATTGAAACCTGAAAAGACAAAAAAACCCAAGTAAATAGAAAGCTTTAGTTAGCATCCACTTTTAGTCCCTCACCATAGGTGTGACATAGCCAGCACAGGCAGGAGGGATCTGGGAAAGGCAAAAAAAAAAAAAGCTGACTCAGGGGCACATTCTTGCTTATCTCTGTTCATGGAGACACACAATGAACCAAGCTTACTAGGAAACAAGGCTGAAAAGCAGTGTGATATTAAAACTATATTCAAGTCTGGTCTGGAAAGAGATTAGCTTTATTAAATATTTATTATACTTAAAAATTATAATGCAGGGATAAAGAGAGGAGATGTGGATGCACTGCACATGCAGGCTAGTGGTTGTACACAGTCCAGTGATGGGGAAATTAAATTTATTACATACATAAATCAGCTAGGGGACAATTGGAGGTCAGACAACAGATAAATGGACATTACATGTCTCATAAAAGATCACAAAGCTGGACGTGTTGAACCTAGTACAGGGGCAGTTGAGATAAGGAAGATTATTTTTAAGGTTATGTTAACTGTAACTGACTTGCTCAGGAAGATGAGTTAATTAGTTTGCAGGCAAAGGTACTGAGGGATAATTAGTGGAAAGAAAAGACAGCATACCAAGCTGGCAAAAGTATCACTAAACTGAGACGAAACATTTTAATTGAGTACAGATAAAGAAATCAGCTATCTGAGAGACAGAAATAAACTGAATAAACTCCACAAAACTAAAATACAGGACATAAATTAAGGTTTGAGAATTAATATCTTGCCTCAAAGTAAGGCCACTTATGCTTTTGCATTTAAGCATTGAGTATACACTTCACAAAATCAAGTTGGTTATATTTAAATACTCAGATTTGTTTCATCCTTCAATAAAGCAATTAGGAACAGGGGGCAAAAATCCATCCTGGTTTATTGCAGGCATTCCAAATCTGCTGTGACTAATGGAAGGAGTGAAAATACATTTTATTTAACGTAAGACTAAAAATATATGCTGGGAAAGCCACACAGTATAAATATATATATATATATAAAACCCAAATATATTTATATATCAATTCCTCTTTAAGACTATGTAAAAAAAAAGATCATAAAAAAAACCCCAACACCCAAACCAACCCCAAATTAGAAGGAAGTCCAGTAGTAGCTTAGAAGGTGAACATGAGGAGGGAAATAAGAAACAACATTATATTCTAATAAATGTGATGGCACAAGATTAGAGATTATTTCATGCATCAGTGCACTTCATAACTGAGCATCAGAATCTATGGATAATAACTAAAACCCAGAGGAATCTGGATGCCTAAGGCATTAACAGCATCTCACATTTCCCAATTTTATTTAAAAGAGGAGGACAGTATAGCAGGAAAATAGTACTACTTATGTCTAATAATCATACAAAATCCTGAAGGCTATTAAACAGTGAACTGCAAATATGAGATATTTAAATAGATGTTGCTAGAGACTATCATACTAGAGTATTTTGCCCTTTTATCCTCCTTTTGGTACTTGTCTCTTAAATGGTGGTATTTGCCCCAGAGATCTAACATATACTGCTGTACCATGCCTAGCAAACTTCTGGTTGCTTCTGGAATATAAATCACATCATATCCGCAAGGCAGGGGGACTGCATCTACCCTGTTTCAATAAAATCTTTACCTACCACCACATTTCATGTCATGTGGAGGAGTAAAATATGGATTTCAGTAGAACAAAATCCTGGTGAATGAATGGCAAAGGATCAGAACGGGCACTAGTTGGCAGAGGTGGAGAGGAAGTGCCGTGTAAAGAGAGGAGCTTCCTCATTTAATTTGAAAAGTCAGAAAGAACAGAGCTACTCCTGTTGGTGGACAGTTTTCAAGGGACACAGATATCACCTATACAAAGAATCCCACCAGTGTATGTACATGCAAAAAACAACTCTTAGGTACAGAATATAACACAAGAAATATTCATCAATGCACAATTAACTCTTGCATCTTTGCAAGAGAAGACTGCCATAGCTCCTGTTCAGGTTATGAACATTTCTTGTTCATATACAAAAAGAAAGACAAACAAAAAGACAAAATCCAGGAGATTGATTTGCCAGTCATCCTCAAGTGAGCAACCCTCTAACCATGACCATAAACCTGCAACATGGCTGGGTCATGTCTACCAGGGAGTTCCTTCAGGATGCAATTTCTCAAAATGCTCTTGTAGATTATTGCCCCCACCTGGACACTCACCAGGATGCAGCCAGGCAGCTTGTCAATCCCAGATGAAGTTTAACTGAAGCCATACTGGGATAATAGCATGCATTTGCAAATACAAATCAGGGAACCAAGTCAATGCAATGACATGTTTAAATTATAAAGCTCATCCCTTAAAAACATTCTGTAGCTCCCCTAATAGATATGACTTGTTGATGACAAATTTAATCTTGTAAGAATTCAGACCTGTTCTCCACTAAATCATGATGAAAAATCCTAATACCAGGTGGAACAAATTCTTTAGAAATGTCCTCTAAATTCAATAAAGCAAGTCAAATCTGCTCGGTATTATTTCAAACACACTTTTTGCAATAAAAAGTTGTTTCTAGTATGTTATATGAGAGACTGTGAATCAATCTTGCCTCTTTACTGAATTTTACATCTGTAAAATATATAATCAGCTCTGGGTAGATAGGTCCCGCTCTGATATTTAATATGTGACAATATGGCAGCTGGTGTTGAAAGCACTTGCACATTTCTACCGGTGCCCTGCAGGTCACAGAGGAAAACCTGCTGCTGTGCCAGGATATGCTTGTATAAACAGTACAAGAGATGTTTGTTCTTGCACTCCTAGATTTCTGAAAAGGAAAAGCCTCTAAAATCTTCCCCTTTTCGAGACTTTCTCCTCCGTGCCCATCACTAGAAGCAGTCAGGTTCCTGCCTTCTCATTCATGGCTCATCCACTGCTGTTCTTCTAGACAAGAGAGCTGTTCCTTCTTTCCAGTAGAATCACAGAATAGTTTAGGCTGGAGGGGAACTCTGAAAGTTATTTGGTCCAGTCGTCTGCTCAAAGCACTCTACTTCACAGTTAGATCAGGTTTCTCAGGGCTGTGCCCAGTTGACTTCTGAGCAACTCCAAGGATGAAAAATCCCACACTCTGTCTGGGCGACCTGTTGCAGCGTTTGACCAACCTCATAGAGAAATTTTTCCTAAGAGCCAACTGAATTTTTCCATGAACTTGTCCTTTCACTGCACATCTCTCCATCCTCTCTGCGCCCTCCAATTTTCCTTCTTCTTTCCTTCTCTGCTCCAGACTAAAACCAGCTCTTGGCATATCATCTGCTCCAGTCCCTGCCATCACAGTGGCCCTTTGCTGAACTCACTCCACAGTGTCCATGTCTGTCCTGGAAGAGGGAGCCCAGCCCTGTGGTCTCACACATGCTGGACAGAGAACAGTCCCTGCCCTGGATGTGCTGGCCATGCTGGCAGCGATGCACCCAGTGTGCCTGTCCCTCCCTGCTGCGGGTACATCCTTACTTCCTCCAGGATCTTCAAATCCCTTTTTGTAACTGCTCCTGCCAAGGGGGTGGTGAGGGCCTCCTGGGAGAGGGAGATGACTACCCAGCAGAACCCCCCCCACACTGCAGACAACTATCTTGTCCTGAACCTGCATTTTCATGCATTTGACCTTTTCTCAAGTAACTAACATTTTAACATGCTAACCAAATACCTGTTTATGAAGAATTGTACTTTTACAGAAATCTGTCATTGGCCATTATTGCAGTCTGTGTGCTTAACTGGGCTAGGGGGACCAATTCTGCTGGTGGGGATCAGAGGTCTTATTTTCTTAGACACCAGTTCCACACTGTTTTAGGTTTTCTGATGGAGCCCTGTGCACACACTAAACGATGAACTAGTTACAGCAGGAGCTCACAGGTAGATCCAGAGCTGCAGACTATTTGTTTTCTTCGGTCCCTAAGGCAGACCTTCCACACACAGCCTTGCCTCACACAAGGAGGCTGCATGCTTTCTCCTAATACAGAAATCAAGAACGTCAAGTGCAACTTTCCACTTATCTCAAAGCAAGCATGATTTAATCCCTCTTCTGAAAGTATGCTGTGCAAAATATAAACGGTCTTAGGAATTCACATTATAGCAGGGTAAAAAAAGAAAGAGAACCTGCTTAAGTTATTTTGCCATCTCCAGCTTGCCTGATGACTAAACAGAAATTCCACTTCAGCTTTATTGTTTCTGAATTCTTGAACCAAAGTCACCTCTCGTGTTTCTTTGAAAAATGCCTTTCAGTAACTAAGGCTTCAATGACCGTCTGGGCCATCTGCCACCATTTCCTTTTGCAATTTATTACTTTGACTGAAACTTTGTAACATTCTGCCATGCAGAAATAAACTGGAGACTGGGATGGCTCTAACATCTTGAACAGACTATTCTGTCTATAAAAAAAGTATTTTGCTAACTTAAAGGACTTTGATTTAAATGCAGTAATGCTTTGGCAGTGCAGAAGGTATCTAATACAGTGAACTAGACTGGTGTTGACAGACTCTATAATCTTGCTTAGACATTTTTCCAGGAATACTCTACTCTTCCGTCTCTAAGAATGTAGAATGCTAAGATGCCATCTGAACTTGTTTGACATCTTCTTTCCAGTTAATACTTTTATTTTATTTATGCACAGCAACAAATCAGTTTTTCCATATCATTAACAGGAACTGAACTGCTTTTAATGGCACACTAGCCTGGTTGTAACTGATGTTCTGAAAACCAATAATCTCTTTCCTTAGCTTTGTCCCTAAAAACAAAATATGAATACTCTTGATTCCCTAACTGAATTTCAAGCTAGAACTGATGATCTGGATAATTTTCACTACAGAAAACAGATCTCCATTCTGATTCCATCCATTTCCTTAGTAGTCAAAGTCATCTGAACAAAAATGTGTCAAAACCCAAACACACCAAAAAACCTCCAAATCTCAAACAAAAAAAGTTCCCTTTTCACTGCTATCAATGGACCTCTCCTAATCCATGCAGAAAGAAACTGAGGGAGACATACACATACAACTCATTACTGCTCTGTGCAGTAAGTATGGTTTTGCCGTGAAGACAGTCCTCTCACTCGGCTTTCCTTTATAACACAAATCTTACAGCATATAAAATTCCAGCAATTCAGCAATGGAACAACTCAGACCAGCCACTAGAAGAAAAGCAGCCAAACACCACCCTCCAGCATTACAGTCTCTATCTTGAGAGGAGTGCTTAAAGCCTTAACTCTTGCTAGTCAGGAAAAGGAAAAAGCTCAAATTAGCACATTTATAAGGAGAATTCACTCAGCGGGAAGGTGATTTCTTCTATCTGCAAAGATGATTTTAGAGAGACTGTCAAAGTGAACAGAAAAACATGTATGTTTTTACTAGGATAGCAGAATAATGTGATGCTCTTTACAAGTCCAGGTGCCCACTGATATAAAAGACTTGCAAAGAAAATTCTTGCCAGGGCCATACTGCCATTAATATGAACAATCCAAAAGATTTAATTTCTTTCCTCCAACTAGAATGAAAGACATTTTCCCTCCCTATAAAATCCATGTCTCTCATTCTGTGTGATCCTTTTGATAGAAGCAATTTTCCACTGCTGTCTGTTGCACAAATGTACCAGTTCTCTGAGAACAAAACAAGATGATTAACATCAGCACAGATTTTTAGTCTAATTCTCTTAGAACTCCCTCTTGCTATGGAATACACCAGAATACACCAATCTACTGCCTTTAATTAAAAAAAAAAAAAACTCTCTTGGGGTAAGATTACTGCCCACCTTCTCCATTTTCTGCACTAAAACTAAACATGTATTTCTGAATAAGAACATAATCTTGAGTTGGATCTTTTTGTAATCAAGTAACAGAACTGAATTACAGATAGAATTGGATATAGCAATTGATAATTAAAACCCACAGACAAATCATGTACATGCTTCTGTTCTTTCACAATATGGTCTACAGTATAAACAATTAATTGTTTCTTCCCACTGTTATCATTTAAGGTCTCACTACCAATGAGTAGGGACAGATGCCAAAGATGACTTAAAATCAAATTATAGGCTCAAGAATGATCAACTGAGACGAAAACTACTGCCTCAAGGTTGGAGAATTTCATAAATTAAAGGCTGCCACTGTGATCCTTATTTTGAGTCAAGTGAGGATAACAATAAATCCGTGTATGAATAAAAAACAGAAAAGAAAAAGTGCAAAACGATATTGGAGGCTACACAGCTGAATTGTGATAATATTCACAGTCTCAAACCCATTCACATTCCGGCTGAATACCATTTAAAGGGTTTGCTTTGGAGGGTCTCCAGAGAAAACAGCAATAACTGGGAGTTTAACTGTGAAGCTCACAGTATGGTGTGTTAACTTGAGAAGAGACAGACGTACATACTGCTTTACAACTGTTTGCTATAAGACTCGCAGTCTTCTTAAAAGTCTTCTCGAGGTAGTGAGCAAATCTCTCATTCTCGTTTTCCTTGGAACCCAACTGGAGGAATTCACCTAAAAAGATGCACAGATGGGTGGTTTTATTTATGGGTTTACTGCTTAGGCAAGCAAATCTGAAGAATAAATAGAAAAAGACCTTACCACGCACCAGATCTTCAATCACCTGAGTTAGAACAGAGACGATAGTAGTATTTCCAATTCGGGCTAAAGCTACAGAAGCAGCTGAGAGGATGAAGTCACCAGCTAGAACAGCCTAAGAATAAAAAAAACAAAACAAACTCTTAAGTCTTTTCCAGTGTTAGCAGAGATGATACAATTTCCTTTATTTGGCAAATCTACTCACATCACGTAACTTTCCTGCATAAAGCACAAATATCTCATTGTAACAGAAAAACCAGAAGATCACCAAATATTGAAGTCCGAATAATTTTTGAATCTTATAGTGTTGTTTGTATTTTTCTATATAAGCTCTGTCCTCCCTGTATGCAATACCTGAACATTTGTTTGCCTATGAAGTTTTTTTTGAACATTAATTCTCTATTTGACCATTCTGTTGTGACTGCCACACCACGTGAACTCTGAATTGCCGTAAGTTCTGGTGCGTCAGCAGTGTATTTCCTTCCTTGCATTTTCTGATTAAGACCTTCCTTGTAATGTGCTATGAAGAAACACCACTCTCAAAAAAAATTTCCTGCTGACTGAAAACACTTTTGTTTTCACTACTGATCAGACTAATATACAGTGTTCAAGATGAGGTACAAGTTCAAGGTGTTCCAATAGCACTGCAGACAATGGCATAGGGAATGTAAAACCAGTAAGAATCACAGAATGGGTCAGGCCAGAAGGGACTACACGGTCATCTGGTCCAACCTCCCTGCTCAAGCAGGGTCATCCTAGAGCACATGGCACAGAACTGTGTCCAGACAGTTCCTGAATCTCTCCAGCGAGGGAGACTTTACAACCTCTCTGGGCAACCTGTTCCAGTGTGGTAAAGAAGTCACTGCACGGTAAAGAAGTTCTTCCTCATGTTCAGGTGGAACTTCCTGTGCGTGTTTCTGCCCTGTGGCTCTTGTCCCATTGCTTGGCACCACTGAGCAGAGCCTGGCTCCGTCCTCTGGACACCCTCCCTTCCGATACTTATAGACACTGATGAGGTCCCCTCTCAGTCATCTCTTCTCGAGGCTGAACAGGCTCAACACTACACACTACAATCACTCATTATCTAATGTTTTCAACAGTTCAGAAAAGGAACACACATTTGTCTCACCCACAAACTGTGTACACCTTTTCATACTTTTTCCAGCATATCCCAAGACCTAGGGATAGTAACTTTACAAAACTCTAGGTGTTTGTGCTTTGCTGAAATTCAAAGGCAAGTCTTGCACTTATTAGCAAACTCACCTTCCTCTCTCCCCAGATTTGATTAAGTGTCCTTTTTCCTCTGCGAGAATTTGCATCATCAATAACATCATCATGAACTAGACTGGCTGTGTGGATCATCTCAGCAATTATGGCCACAGAGCGCTGGCTTGCTTGCACCTCCCTAAAATAAAAAACAAGAACTGTCAAACAATTAAATCAGTTACATATCGTGCAATACACTAAAAGAAATCCCTACTAAAACTAAAAAATGTTTTTCTGAAAACAGCTGTCGCAGCTTTTCTGTGGTCTGAACCCCATTTTCAAACCTGGAATTGGGAAGACAAGAGAAGTTAACATCACATTAATACAGTAAGTGCAATAGGATGTTTCCATCCTTATTAAAGGCCTATTTCTACCTTGCTGCATTAACAGTACAGCAAAACTCCTTCATTATTGACTCTAATCCCTCTAAATCCAGATTGCGATAAATAGCACAGCATCAAGGACGCTTGGTTTCAAGGAGATGGAAAACAGCAGAGAAAAGAATGCCAGGTATCTTTGTAGATGAGTTTAAAGTTTTCCTTATCTCTGTATTGCTCTACCTATTAACCAGCATCACAAACTCCAAAGCTAGATAACTCTACTAACCAGCAAGCTGGAGAGATCAGAAGGCACAGAAACCTGTATTCTACATCTGAAAGACATAACTCATGGATCTTATCCTTTATGTTATCTGATTACCTTAAAACCTCAGAGGTTCTTCAAAAGCCTAAGGACTTAACTGGAATTATACCGCAATCACTTTAGGACTGTAAACACCAACTACCTAACACTTACTGGAATTCAGCCTTTGGGATAATCTAACACTGATGAGTCAACTCTCAGTAGTTCACACCTACTTTATTTTTTAAACTAAGTGAAAAGAAGGTAATGGAACAATATAGAAGCAAATATCTAGGGAACAAGACTGGCAAAATTAGCATAAAAGAGCCTACCTAGCTCTCATCAAGGACCATCTACCCCAGTATCCAACTGCCACTATCTTGTTCTGTACCATCTTTTTTTCTACCTCTTTTCATCACGGGTTACATGCAGAATCCCAGAAATGGCTATCCCAGCCAGCTTTGTCTCATAGCTGTAACAAGTCCACATGGACATAAAACACCAACAAAAACCCAAAAACCAAAAAAATCAACAAAAGAAAAAATTACTTCTGATATATAGATACCCTACTTCTGGTATACAGACAACACAGAAAATCACACTATTTTCCAGCAGAACAGAAAAAGAACTGAAACAAAAGACAATAATTCCAGCTCAGCTGTAGGGAATTTAAAACCTTCCTGCACTGCCTATGTCTATTAAAATGTAGTGATTAATCACAAAAGGGAAGAACATCTTGCAGTGTGCTGACACCTACCTCTACACAGAATTCTGCATTGCTCTCAGTGGGAGTTTTACATCCTGAACAATAGCAGGATGAATGCATAGCTCCCAGGCTCTGAAAATGTGGCTTTTACACAACAGAAAATAAGAGCTGGAAACCTTCATGGTGGTTTGAAGGCAAGTTTTACTGTGGAGTAATAATTTAGTCAAATGCTAGTTCAGTGTAAATAGTTTTCCAAAATAAACTATTCTTACTAAGTAGGAGAAAACTTACCTTCAAAAAACTGTAAAGGTCTCCAGCCTCTTTCATGCACTGGTCTCCTTTTGGGGATTCCCTTTTTCATTAATAATGTCAGCAGACTGGACTTCCTGCTGGGAAGCAGCAGTAAATGGCAACACTCAACCGACACACCAAAATCTTTCAGTAGTATGAAGACAGTACAAAACCAGATATTTCAAAAGCAGGTTTTGAAAAGTTCTGCATTTTAGTGCATGTCATCTCTGACAATGACTAAAAATGGCACAGGAATGCTAATGGTTCGTGTGTCTGGTTTCCAGAATGTTATATCAAATGTGATAATTTAATCTGAAAGCTTTTTTTAAACTACTATTTCCATAACGTCTCAACCAAGATTCTTTCCGTTGCTGGCAAAAAAAATCTGCAATAGTTTCCTACGAGCATCTTGTGAGAGTAATTCTGAATCAGAGCATGCCTATTTTAGGGGAAAACACACAAGAAAGAGGATCCTTCTCATTCCCTGCCATTTTTCATTCAGCTTTGCCTGCAAGACAAAAGCAAAAAGTGGCAGTAACTCAAGTCAATAGATAACTGGGCCCGCACTTACCCAGTAAGTGGAAAGATGCCATTTTTAGGTCATTCTCAAAGTAAAGACACCCCAAGATGATACGTACTCATATAATTTTTTTTGTACAACTGTAAGTTTATCTTTTTACACATGCAATATATTAAATTTTAAGTCCTTGAGCATGTTCTGTTTTTCAGGAGGACCTCCCCTGCTTGATTCTGTGATAAGGTTCTATAGACTTACAGTACCTTGAGGTGTTTTTCATTACAGGACTTATTTCATGTATACTGAACAAGACCAAGGCTCAACTTATAGGTTAAAAAAAATCCAAACACATCTTTCCCTACAAATATCCCTCTTCAAAAAAGACAACCCCCCCCCAGACAGTGAGGGGGGAACTCAAAATGATGCAAACCAGTATTCACACTCTGAAACAAAGAGCTTTGCAATGTGTTTGCTAGT
This sequence comes from Pipra filicauda, assembly GCF_003945595.2. Classification (NCBI taxonomy): domain Eukaryota; kingdom Metazoa; phylum Chordata; class Aves; order Passeriformes; family Pipridae; genus Pipra; species Pipra filicauda. Next base: position 4,927,959 of record NW_024104310.1, read on the forward strand.
AAGTAAATATTTTGCCAGTTTAAAGATAGGAAATTGCAAGAGAACTTGCAAAATTTCTGTGTTATAACCACATATCTCCAAGTACATTTCTGCTGTTAAGCCCCTGTGGCTGAAACAACCATTACAGAAACACAGTCTGTGACATGGAGGGCACTACAAACTAGGAGAAGCACAAATAATGTATGTGTTAGTATGGCAGCAAGTTGCACAGCAGCTGAAAACCAGCAGAGTACAGGCTTCTGACAACCACCATCTGGGGGAGTGAAAGAGGACTAGGGTTGCTGGCAGGTCCTCATATCTTTAGGAAATATTATTCTATCGAGTTTAGCCAGGTCATTATATAGAAATGTTTCTCACACTATTCTAATGAATTTACTTCCCTTTCCCCCTCCTATTTTCTCTCTTGAGATGTCTCTGTACTTCTTTGGTCCTTTCTTTTTTGTCTCTCTCATTTTGGTTGCAGAAATAGAAATAAAAACTCTTATTTGCAAACACCTTTGGAGAATACACTCTAAACAGAAACAGCTCCTGTCAAGCTAAGTGGTAATTCTGTGAAATTCTGCACACAGGTATGTGAAGAAATGCCAGCGGATGCGTGAAATTGAGGGTTTGTATGACCTCAGCTTAAACTATTTACAACAATTCTCACTCACACATAGCTTAGTTGCTATCAATAAGCAAAAAGCCACTGCCCAAGGGACTTGGACTTCTGGCACTTAGAACTTCAAGAGAAAACAAACAACATACCAACACAGAACTATCTGAGTGCTTCAGCCACTTATATTTTTGATAATAGTTCAGATAATTCTTTATTAAAACTGTCATTTTCCTTATTATGACTACAATAAAGTGACCTCACTCTAGAAAAACAGTTAACTTGCTGAGGGTATTCTAATTACTTCGCCTGCCTCAAATCTCAACAGAAATGATCATGTCACCTAACCTGTAAGCAGAGATATCTGGGCATTCCACTCCATTCTCCTGAGAAATCTCAGTTACTCTGGTGGGACTCTGTGAAGACAAAGAGGTCTCTCTGCACTGCCTCCTAAGATCAGGACCTATAACCTTACTAAGTTGAGTCCTTTTATTGTAACAGCCAAACAAAGCAAAGTATTCCTTTTATACAAGTATAGCACAAAAGAAGAAAAAAAATAACCCCAACAAATGAAAGAGCAGGCAAAAGCATGCTGGGTCTAGCAAGTTATATGACAGTTCAGAATGGCACCAAGATGAAGCAGAAGCTCAACATCAGTAACACAAACCCCAGAAGCGGGATAAAAAAAAGAAAAATGCTAGGGATGAACAGCACAGGATATTGGTTCACTCTGCAAGTCTACAGACACTGCAGTCAGTGTCTTTGACTACATGTGTGGGAACCAAAGCTTCAACAAAATAAAACAAGTCTGGGAGAAGAATCAATATTAACTGAGGAACAGAATGACAAAATACTTTAAGGGAAACGACAAGTTGAAAGAGGAAAAACATCTTAAAAAAGTGTTGTGAGAAGCAGAATGAAAGGCAAGTATTTTTCCCCTAGGGTGTACAGAGAGAGTAGCAGACTTACAAATACACAGTGTTTCCTTCTCTACATATACAATTTTCCTTACAAACATTAATAAGTTGGAAGAACAATTCATCACCTGGAAACAATGCTGCTTTAAGAAACAACAATAATGAAACCAGTATCAGTGTGAACTGGAAGTATATATGTATACAGAGCAGGTGTAACACAGCCTGCTTCGAGAAGCTTGAAAGCAAAAGAGAAGAAAATGCCCATAAAACTTCATTAGCTCACAGGAAGTGGGTATCCACAGTATGAACGTACATTCTTTGGGCATGGCCCAGCCAACTCTCAAAAAACATCGGTCATCATGCATGAACCAAAGAGCAGTACAGTGAAGACTTGTACCAACATATGTGATATTTAATTACAATCACAGGCTTAGAGAAATTGGCAAGAGGCAAAGAAGAGGAAGGTAAATACCCTGAGATTTCATTATATTTCTTTGGTGAAACATTTGTTCTCCCCACTCAGACTTTCATTTTAGAAGCAACATATCAGGGATAGTGACTCAGTCTGGTTTATACAAGGAACATTCAGATTATCGAGGAGGCTTTTAAAACACCGAACTGCAACAGATGTACAAAAGCTGCCAAATGACACAAGCACGTATAAATCAGAGGACTTATGCTGAGGGCTGGCTACCGCAAAGCAAACACCTGCCCCAGGCATATGTGTCACTTGAACTCAGAGATCACACTTTCTCACTGGCATAGGGCAGGTCTCAAAACTGGTCTTGACGGTTTCGAGACACGTGGACAAAAATATGTCCTTGAACATATACATATGCCAGAAAACAGCAAATATGTTTTGAGCACAAAGGCAAATTCAGTCTTTCTACCACTATTTCTCTTTGATTCACTCTTCAACTCCCACGCTATATGACATCAGTTCCAGCCTTCTCAGTATTGCAAGCATAATTTCGTTCATAAGCTCCTCATGCTACACACTAGAATGAGATAAAACTATTTTTTTACTGTTATTCTGACTAGAAAGATGCTCTAAAAACTCACTGCCCCAGCTGTTAAAAGTCTCCTAAGTTTCCATCCTCTTAGCAATAGAAGTCTTTGTCTTAATAGCTCTTTCACCCCGTTCCTGATATATTTGCAGACCACAAGTCTTCATTCTCCCTAATTATCTCTGCAGTTCATGCCTGAAGCTAACTGGACTTCTTCTGAACACAGGGATCTGACACTGAATCTGATGATTTTAGAAAGTGTTTTATACTGGATATACTAGGGTTGACACACGCTAGGATAACTTTAAGATTTTTCATAGAGAAGGTGACTGCAAACCACAATGGAGTTATGCCCTAATGGGACACACATAAGCCTGCAAGCTCAAGCAGAAATTTTTGGTTTATTGTGCTTCCTTACATTTCAGCATGGATGGCTGATCATCAAGAATGGTTTTGTCATCAGAAAGTGCCATCATTATGCTCCTGTTTTTCAGGTCAAGATCACTCACGAAAATATTAAGCCAATCAGTGCTGTGACAAAGGACATCCCTGAGGAGTTTCACAACCAACATTATTCTGTTTGCTATCTCTAAGACAATGATATAGAGCAGTCCTGAATGGAGAACAGAATCAAACTGAAGCAAAGTTCACTAATCCTGGACAACGTTTTTGCAAAACAGGGGGAATTGGCACACACAGGACAGGACACTGCCAACTAGGTTTTGCTTTCTCCTTTGAAACTATATTCACATAGGAGGGGGTATTCAGGGAGAGGTACCATAAAACAGCAAAATATATGCCATGCTCTGAGGTAGTAATCAAGTCCAACAAGGCATTAAACTACTACTACTGGAAAGTTGATACAAGAGCTCAGAGAAATCCCCTGTAACAGTGACGAATTAGTCTAGAAATACTTCTGGAAAGGGACCAAAGATTTGTTATCTGAAATTCTATACAAGGCAAGACTGGAAGTGTAGCTGGAACAGTGTAGCAGAGAACACTCCAGCCAACGTCTTTCCTCAAAATGCAAACACAGCAACTGATAGGAACGTGCGGAGAGAAGCATTTGCTGTGAGCCAGAGCAAGGAGTGACAGAGAGTATAGGCGAGCACGATGTTCTGCTCAGTTAAAACTGCTTTCAAAAGACAAGCTCATAAGGATTACACCAGCTCTAAGCTTAGAATCTTACATTATAGTATAGAAACTTGCTCCTAGAGGGTGAAAAAACCCTCCTGACTGTTTTGAACGTCTCACAGCTTTGAATATAATCATACCAATTGCTTAATGGCTTTTCTGCATAATTACTGAAAAAGCCTATGAGAGTCTGTTCTCGCAGCAAAGTTCTTACCTGTAACAAGAGCTTAATAGGAACAGGAATGGTTACAAATGAAAATACTTTTAAGGAAGTTCATTTAGTTTCTAATAAAGCATTTACGCAAGAAGCTAGAACTGACTAAAAGCCTTACAAATATCGTAATTTGGCAACATTATTTATCCATTACCAGTTACAAGTGCAGTCCACAATTTTATACATGGAAAAATGTAATAAATCCAGCAGTTCCTTTTGCACTGGTAACTACAAAAATATAGCTTCAAGATGGAACTTAAATTCAGGTTTTACTGAGGAGCGTTTTATTTTCATAAAGTTACTAGACATATTTTTTAGAAACACAAGAATTATAACTTTCAAGTATGATTAATATATCTAAAAGTGACCAACTCACTTGGAATTATTATGGTGAATGTTGCAAGCCCGAGCCATTAGCACCACAATCATGGGTCGAAAAGCCTTTCCTTTCCCATCAAAGTAATAATCACACATTTCCTTAAGTTCTGCTGCAGAAACAAGTAATTCCTACATAAAGGACAAGAACGTTTCAGCATAGAAGTCACAAAGTCAATCTGTTTAGTGTAAGTAAAACAATATGCGTGTAAAAGGTTATTGCCTGCGTTCATTCCACCCAGTGTAAGCTGAAATTGTTTTTAAAATTACTATGAGCAATCTGAAACATAAAGGTATTTCATCACTGCAAATCAGGAGAAAAAAAATTGCATTCTGGTTCTATAAAATATCAGAAATGCTCCTTTTGCCTTCAGTTTAAGCTTCAGACATTTGTTCATAAACATAAATAATATTCTTTCAATAAGTGTCATCCAAGTTGATGGTTGGTATTAAAAACAATCATTGCAACATCCCAGAATAGTCACCAAAATCCCTTACCTTTTTAATATCTTCATAGAGATTCTTCAAGTCTTTTCTACCAAGTTGAAAAGGGTCTTGGTAATTTTCATCACTAACTGTCTTACTGCAGCTGCACAAGTGGGATGTACTTGTATGATGAAACCTGGTGATAGTGTTTTTTAAGACAATAGTGTTGTTAAAAGCAAACTTTCCCTGATTCCTCAAACGGAAACATTTGAAAGCATTTCCTCCTCCTCCTCTTTCCTCACACAAGATGTAACCAAAGGGTTAAAATAGATGACGGCATCAATACATTCTTTTCAGCCAGATAGTAAGGTGTAAGCACAGCACAGCTACATACTGGTGATCATAAATTTTTAGGAGCTGGCAAAGCGCCTTTGGCAAACAGGAACACCCTCCCCCCCAGCCTTAACAGATTACAGAAGTCTTCTGAGACACATAGAACTACATTTCTCTCAATGTACTCCTTTTGAAGACACTACATATAGTATAGCCTATGATTGGAGATAAAGCCTTTATCTTCCCGTAATATAAGTATTCTGTTAATTTCTTCCCTCTCTTGTAAACTCCTGGAAAAATATTCCTGAACTGGATTTGAAATTTTCTCATTTGCACACCCAGTTACATTATAAATTAAATCAATACTTCCATGTAGCATGAGGATGCTATGAATGTTCATCAGGAAAGGGGGGAAGCTCTACCTGTATGCATCAAGCGTACGCCTGATTTACTTTTTTTGTTTCCTGGAGCTGAAGTTTATGTTTCTTATTATATTTCCTTTTCCAAAGTGAACCATGTATATTCTCTTGCAGCATACCTGCTTTGCCTGCTACTCTCAAGGACAGAGGACTTGGATTCAGACTCAGCACCACAGCAACAGTCTACACAGAATTATCCAACTACGTATTAGAGCGAGCAAAGTTTATAGCTCACAGGTATAACTACTCAGTTCACCCAACAACGGTGTCTTTACCCATTACATAACAATATGACTCTCCAACTTACCGCCAAAATACATTACATATTTTTGGAAACGACAAAGCTGAACTTCTTTGGGTAAAGTGACACATCTGTACAAAATAAAACCAGGGTTAATTTATTAGAGCTTTAAACTGACAGAAAACATTCACTATAAAAAACATGTATCTGTTCATCAGCACTACTCTATTTCTCCATTTTAACAACCCTGCATCAAAGGGAGTCTCATAATCTCCTTCCATATCACATGAGTGATAACGAGAGAATGTGCCAACAGACACATTAAACTGACTCTTCCGCTCAGGAGTGTTGGACTTTCTCCCCTTGCAGGACCAACCCAGGAGCCTTATCAGTTAAATTACCAAAACTGCTCTAACGAAACCTTGCTTTTGCACTTGTGCAAGGTGTAATCTTCCAGTGTTCCCTGTCTTGCAGATAAATCTGGACTGCACTAGTCAAGGCACAGAGAAAAGGGCAAGAGCTATTTCAGTAAACCAGTACACTAACAGAAGAACATGTCCTTGTTTTTCCCTGAAGCAATTTCAATTCAGCTTGTTGCTTATGATAATCTACACCTGCCTATCTCCCTGCTAGATGTCCAGAATCTAACTTCCAAACCTAGCAATGTCTCCAATGATCTCTGCCTGCAGACATAGCCCAGGAGCCTGAGGGAAGGCACAGTCCCAAGTACATGATGTCCAGCTGAGAAAGGGAGTACAGCTTTTGCTCTGCTCCTGGCAGTCGGGCCAGGACGACCCAGCCCTGTCCTCCAACGCAGGCTGACTCAGGGGCCGTGCTGGGCTGAGCCAGCCTGAAATCACTGCAATCCACGTGTTCACCAAACTGTCTCCGGAAAAGCCTGCAAAAGAATACTCAAGAAGACCTAGGACTAGAGAACCTGCTTCTCAGGCCTCAGTGTCTCCTTGTTTGTAGATTTAAGTCTCTCCTTGGACAAAGGGAGCGAAACAAAAGCACTGTAATGGCTCAAGGACACCCTTTCATCCTCCTTGCGTATGAAAAAAGGCCATGCAAGGACACAAGGGAAGTACAGAAACCCTAACACTCTGCAGCTCACTGCTGTGACTTCAGCGTCCAGCCCAACGGCTGAGACCTTTGTAAGTTGCTCTCTCGTACATCTCACCGTGTTCTGTTGTTAAAAAAATAGCTGATCTCTTGCTAATCTTCCTTCGACGAGGGCACACACAGACTCCCTCCTTTACACCGCTGCTTAACACTGTATGGCTGGCTCATACGAGATGCTGGACACATCAGCCAGAGCCCTTTACCGCGGGTCAGAACAGCCCTCTGGCCTTGTGAAGAAGCTGTAAACGAACGCAGCGAGAGAACTGCTCCCACTACGCCTCACACACAAACGCGTTCAAAATCTCACACTAATGAGAACCGTTTTCCCTGCTCCCACCTAGAGAAGGCTCTGCGAGGTTCACCACACTAACCAACGCTGCCCCGAAAACCCTTAACCCAGTGTTTAACCTTGCACCGAGCGCGCTCCTGCCCCTAGCATGGACCCCCTGGCAGGGAATCGCCTCCGGGCCTTCGCCCTTCCCGGTCGGGAGGCTGCGGAACGGCGAAGGCGCGGCGGCCGCGGGGTGACCGCCCGGCCCCGCGCCCCGCCCGGGCCCCCTGCCCCATTCATTCCGTGACCTCCCGGCGCCCGCCGCACTCACCGCGCTGGGGGCCGGCGGGGCGCGGGGGCCGGGGCGCGGCACGGAGCCGAGCGGCGGCGCCCGGCGGGACGAGGCGCCGCACCGCCGCCACCACCACCACCACCGCAAGGCCATGGTGTCCCCCAGCCCCGCCGCGCCGGCACCGCCTCTCGGCACCGCCGCGACCCGGACGCGGAAGCCCCGCCCTACAGCGGGGTGCCGGCAGAACACGTGGGCGGGCGGGGAGGGCAGCGGGCACCGCCACCGCCCTCCGGCCGGGCGCCGACGGGGACGCCCGGGCAGCGGGCACCGCGCGCTGCTTGTGCCTCTCGCCGCCTTCTCTTAGAAGGAGGGAGACCTCAGGGCCAGTGTCTTTGGGGACTCGCTGAAGGTTTGGGGACATGTGGTGGCCCCCCTGGCTGGCCGCCTGTCTGGCGTGGGGCTGTGTGGCCGCGCTGTGCGGCTCCCGCGGGCTCTGCCTGGCCCCGAACGCCTCCCGCCCCGAGCCGGGGCAGTGCCCGCGGCGCCGGGGGGCGGCGGATCTCTGCGCCTGGGCCTTGTCCTCCGACAGCCTCCTAGGTACGGCCTGCCCTGCCCCGGCTGTGTGCGCCTGCCCTGCCCCGCCCCGAGGCTCTTGCTTGGTGGGTTGTGGCAGCTACTCAAGCAGAAACTAAGTGAAGACCTGATATACACAAATACTACTTCTAAAATTAAAACCAGACTGGCCGTAAGGAGCTTTTTTGGTTGTTTGGTTGGTGTTTTCTTTTCCGAGTCCCAGTTAATGCAGAATTGATAACCTGACACCTGACTGGCAGTACACAAAACGTTGTAGCTCTCAGGCACACAGAATTGCCTGTAATCATTATGGTAATTTATATTATAACATTACAGAACTAATTTCATCAGGTGACAGAATTCCTTGTGAGCTTTAAGAAATAATAGTCAGTGATAAATCTTGTGTCAGCTGGCTATAAGAGGATTTGTTAGTAGAGGTATTGACAAACATGGTTAACAGTAAGGGTCCAGAGATGCTAACTCAAAATTTTTACAAAACAGTGTCTATAAAGTATTAGGATTGTATAATTAATGTGGAATTGTAAGATTGTTGCAAGCAAAAATTCATAAAGATGGTAAACCACACAGTATTAATAAAGTGCTTTAAAGCAATATTTGTCCTCTCTTACCATGAATTGGGGCACAGAATAAGTCCGAAGGAAGAATGAAGCACATCTTCTGAGTACATATGTTATGCTACAGCGAGAACTACATCTTCTGAGCCTTTCATTCACTGTTTACATTGCTCAGAAAAGACTTCATAGGGTTTCTTAGGTTACATGGTGATCATTGCTGCATATGGACTATATACAGCAGTTAATGGTGCACAGTGACTTAAGTCTGTTGCACTACATTGTGCAGCACTGAACTACATTCAGCTGTGGGAATAGCTGAACTCTGTCTCATATAGATATCTTTTAGGGTTGTATATAATGTAGTGCAATATGAAACTGCTTAGATATGGTTTAGATCTTAAACATAGCATGCCCTGCTAGATTCTTTTAACTGCAGAATTCAGTCTTTCTTTTCAAAAATTCCAAACAGAATAAAAACCTAAATTTATTTGGGCTTGCTTTTCATGCAGGCTTAATATAGATTGTGGTAAGTACTTGAGTTTTAGTTGTTTCTGAATTATTTTTATTTGATTTAAGATGAAAGGCATTAGAAAGATATGATTAATTTTTAAAGACATTTTTTCTCTCTTTCATGTTTACAGATCCTTTTCCAGTTGATGTGATCCAGGAAAATTATGTCCGTAATGTGAGAAACTGCATTTTTTCAATTGTTTATCCTACACCTTTTAAATCTAGAGTTCGTCTTGTAGCTGTTTCAAAGGTTGGTTGTTGTTTTTTATTCCTCTCTATTAGTAGAGATTGTTAATATGTGTACTAAAGTATATTTTCAAGTATATTTTAATATTCATATGCTATTTATTGTAAAAGCATCTCATCACTATATACTTTAAACATATTTAAAACATACTTAAGCATATATAAAATACATTGTGAACTGTCTTTTAGTAACTAAATCTGTAGAGAAAACATGTTCATTACCACTGACAATTCGATCATTTTCAAGTACTAACTGTATTCTTTTTTTCTCCAGGAAGTTATTGAAAATATTTTGGATCTTGATATATCTGTCAAAGGAACATCTGATTTTCTTGAGTTCGTCAGTGGTGGGAAAGTGATACTTGGGTCTGTTCCATTGGCCCATAGATATGGGGGTCACCAGGTAACTGTGGCACTCATTTCTTCCAAGTTGAATTATGTAGCATTTTCATGTGAATTATACCTTGATAATACCTGTAAGTACATGAACACTTATTAACATTTTGATTGCAGATTTGATTTTCATAAGGGGCTGCAGGTGGAAGAAAACTGTAATATTCTTTCTCAGTACCATGTTTACTTCCTCTGCTTCTGTTTATTCCTGAAGCAAATTGTCTTTTTGACTTCCATTAGCTGCTGACTCTGCTTAGCACCCCTGCAGCTTAGCCAGCTCTGATTCGTGACAGGTATTATCAGCTCAGAGGAGTGAAGAAGGGCAGAGCCTCACTGCAATACCATGATTAATAAGAGTTAAGCTTTATTGCAATTGATGTGATTATTAATGGAGAAGAATGGTAGAATTTGGTTTGTAATTTCCAATTAAAAATACCAAAACAAGCCATGTGAGTTTAAAGGCTCATTATACAAGCGAGGCAGGTCTGTACCTGTACATCATAGCTGGAAGGTGAAAAAAAGTGGGGATTACTGCCATTATTCTTTTTCTGTGGTTTTCTGATTAATTATTGGTGTGAGTGTGGAAATAACAGCTTTAGGGATCAACCTCATAATGACTGTATGAGAAAATGTGTCATTATATTGTGTAGAACACAGAGAACCTACATGTAATTTGCATTGTTTCAAGTATAACTGTTATAAATGGTAGAAGAAAATAACTTGATTTTCATTTTTGTCAGTTTGGTACCTGGGCAGGTCAGCTGGGGGATGGAAGAGCCCACTTGGTTGGAGTATATACAAACAGGTGTGACTTTTTTTTAAATGACTGATTCAACTCTGTGTTCAATTTAGTTGATTGATGGATAGCTCAAGGTGTACTGTTAAAAATGCTAATGGTATTTTTGCAGGCATGGTGAGAGGTGGGAACTGCAGTTGAAAGGGTCAGGAAAGACCCCATACTCCAGGTAAGTTGCAGTTGTTCTGTGTACACCAAAATTGAATGTTTTCTTTTTGAAATTTGCTTTGATTTTATGACCTATTCCTTATTTCTCTGTTCTTTGTAGGAATGGGGATGGAAGAGCTGTGCTTCGCTCTTCTGTTAGAGAGTTTTTATGTAGTGAGGCCATGCACTATCTTGGAATTCCTACAAGCAGAGCTGCTAGGTATTTTTCTTTTCTTTTTCACAGTATCTTCATTTACAGGTAATTTTGTGACTGAGTTTCACTGAGCATCAATAATGCAGGACAGTTAGTTTCCAAGTCAATAGGTCTTTTCATATGGGTGCTATCAGAACAAAATATATCCCTCCAGTTCCATAGATTTTTGGATAAAACTTTCCAATAATAATAAGCTCCAGCAATTAATCACATTGCTTTTGTCTCTGCTACGCTTTGAAATACTACTTCATTTGAAAACAATATTGTGTACTATCTGTGTCTAGTGGTAAGCAGCTGTTGTTCACTAGTAAGACTGTCTTAACAGAATTACCTTAGTTTGAAATGTGGCTCATCTTGTAAAGAAAGTAAAAAGTGGAACTTAGATTGAGTGATTATATCTGGCACTAACTTGCCTCTCCATAGTTTATGATATTTCAATCAAGAGTTTCATCTCTTTAAAATACAAAGAAATTGTTCTCTTACCACTGACTTGCAAAACCAGCAGGGCTGGATTCCTGCCCTGTAAGCAGTAATAATACCTTTAGTGTATGGGGATAATCAATGACATTTTTCATGGTTAATAAATGAGTCTTTTATTACACTAAAGTTAAACATTTGAATAAATTTTCCTAGAATCCAGCCAACTAGGAAAATGTTGAAAATGGCTATTTTTGTAGTTATAGTCAGTCAGTTGCACATTTTAAGATTGGTGGGAAAAATTGTCAGTGAACAGATGTTAATACTGGAGGTAGTACTGAATGTAGGCAATTGCTCTCAATTCTTTATTTATGCAAACACTCCTTGAGCAAAGAGATTTTATAAAAAAAATTCCAAAACTAATTCTCTTTGAATCAAAGGAGACTTAATACTTCACTCATTTGGATGATTTTCTCAGAATCAAGTAACTGATTATCGTGTTTAACATGTCAAGTTGATTTTGTGTTCTAAGTAGTCTCAAGTCTGTACTCCAACGTTTAAGGCTTCAGAGAAAGTAAGTGTTCTGCAGAAAAGGCCTGTATTCAGCTGCCACATGTATTTGCAAAGTGTCTGCAAATCTCTCTAGCATTAGTTCTATCACATTTGCTCTGTTGAAATGCAGTGCTTGTAAAAGACATTTTTGATGGTTTATTCACTGACTTCATCCTGAGACCCTTTGCTGTTGGCTGTTAATGCAGAACTTTAAATCTGTCTGAATATCAGCAGGAAAGCATCAGGCAGGTTATAGCCTCTCTTTTCTGTCGTCTCAACAAATTGTTCAGTGCCAAACTAGTATGAAAGTACTCTTTAACTCTGCGCAAATTCTACTGAGCACACAGCGTGCTTTAGTTCTCTGCTGGCAGATTGGTTAAATGCCTGGCTCTCTTAACTGCTGTACAAGATCTCCAGACTGTTTGCAAGACCTAATTTGGAAAAACCCCAGCTGACATCCATATTCTTCCCAATGGGGAGCTGTTGTACTGAGGCTGGTGGGATGCACTTACAGAGGTCTTGTCACATCTTGGCAGAAGTGGAAGGAAAAGCCTTACAGCTTATCCCAGAACACCCAGCAGGTTGGTTTGCTCTATTAATGTTAAGTACTGTGTTCCCAATGGGGTGCTACAGTTTATGACTGTGCTGCCAGACAAAGAACACTTCATACAGTACAATTTCAGTCACATACTGGGACTAGCAGTGAGCACTGTCATGCATTAGGTCAAAAAAGTGAGCTAATATGCATAGTTTTCAGAGTGGTCTTTACTTGCATAAGGCTTGATGTTCATGCAAAAAAGCAGGCAGAGCATTTTGGAGTGTAAAGTCCGGCCCTTAAGTGAGAGCTGGGTAGGGAGAGATATAATCCATCCATCCTTCTGTGAGTGCTGTTCCAAGCTTCTTTGGTGTAAGAGCAATTTTGGTGCTCCATTTCCTGTGGTTGAGTGTACACCTGGTCTGCTGCTGCCTTCTCTCCAGTAATGGTACTTACTAACTAAGGGACGATTTGAAAACTACTTTTATAGTGGGAATGTATCTTTCTGTGGCTGCTCAGCTACCTGGCCAGCCCTTAAGTGTTGCATGTCCATTAACTTGTATTGGTAACTAAATGTTGATGCCCCTATGGATTTTTTGTCAGCAATAAAAGAAGTGCTGGTATTCTACAGAAACTTTGCAGAGAGCCTGCTAAGAGTTACAGAGTCAAAAGAAACAACCCTTCTGGCAGAGGTCTGTTAAAAATAGGAAAATTTAGTAGCATTATTATTAGCATTATTATTCTGACTCCTGTCCCCTGGTGCTCTGATACACACAATATTTTGTAAGTATCTGAGATTCATTCCCTGTATTTGAATTTTTTTATTTTCTTTTAAAGGGTTAAGATTTTCTTCTTCCACCTCACTTATGTCAATCCTACAGACATACCAATTGGTTTCAAATGAGTAATTAAAAAAAAAAAATCCTAATGCTACTTGTATCAGTACAGCTACAGTAATGGGAGCAGATTGATTTCTAGATACATTTTCCCACCTTCTGGAACAATTCACTGCCTGTTTTTTTGCAGTTAACAGAACATGCAATTTGAATATCTACTAGATATCTTCAAAAATACTGAATGTAATAACAGTAATTTAGTTTCAAAGCCACAGTTGCTGTTGCAAGCAACTGCACTGTGTAAGAATTCAGAAAATTTCATTATTTTTTTGGTACATATTTATGTATGCATACCCCACATTTTTGGTCCAACTGAATTCTTTCTAAAATTTTATGCTTAAGTATGTAGACCTTGAATCTAGTGTACTCTCAAAATTTAACTCTTGGGAGTTATTTTAACACTGTGACTGTCTTCAGTCATGTTTATGAATGGAATATTAGGTTTGCTTCTTGATCTTTGCTGTGTACCTCCAGAAAAGTTTGATTCTGTCTTCTGTGCTGTCTTCAACTCCCTAATAGTCAGCATATACAAGTGGCTGCATTAAATATTAAATAGCGTGCCACCCAACTATTTTGAATCATGGAATCATTGTTTGGGTTGGAAGGGACCTTTAATTGTCATCTAGTCCAGCCCTCCCTGCAATGAGCAGGGACACCTTCAACTAGATCAGGTTGTCCAGAGCCCCATCCAACCTGACCTTGAATGTTTCCAAGGATGGGGCATCTACCACCTTTCTGGGCAGTGTCTCACCACCCTTTGAGTAAAGAACTTCTTCCTAACATGTAATCTAAACCTGACCCCTTTCAGTATAAAGCCATTTCCCTCATCCTATCACTAACAGCCCTTGCAAAAAGTCCCTTTCCAGCTTTCCTGTGGGCCCTCTTTAGGTACTTGAAGGTGCTGTAAGGTCTCCTCCCCAGAGCCTTCTGTTCTCCAGGCTGAACAACCCAAACTCTCTCAGCCTGTCCTCACTGGAGAGGTGCTCCACCCCTCTGATCAGTTTTGTGGCCCTCCTCTGGACCCATTCCAGCAGGTCCATGTCACTCCTGAATAAAAGAATATTTTCCAGTTCAACAAGCAAAGATAAATTATACAAAATTAGTTAAATTATCCTGCTGCTAGACTCTTGAACAAGAAGTCATCTTGACCTATTGAAGGGATAAGACCTCCTTCAGAAGATAGCACCAAGCATTTCTTCTGCCGGATTGTTAGTGTCATCCCAATTCCTTTGGAATGGAAACATCCTACTTGTTAACCTTAGAGGAACATGATACCCTTGCATAGTTTGTGAGGATTGATTTTTCATGGTTTAACAGAAAATACAGTGAAATTACGTATTTTGTTTCATAAAATTAATGTAAGTTGTGAAATATTTTAGAGCAAGTTGTTCCAAACACTCACAAATCTCAGTATTTGGGTAAATATGAAAATGTACAGGATGTGCAGAATTTCAAGGCAAATGAAAGGAAGAGATTGTTTTTAAAAATCCAAGCACTACTACCACTGAAGAAGGGATAATTGTAATGTATCATTAGAATTATGTCTTTTTTTGTGTCTTGAAAAGTTCCTGATTGCTAAACGTCCTTGATCTGTTCCCAGAGTTCCTGAGACAACAGTTTTGTCTCATGTAAAGGGCAACCTCCATCTGATGCAACAATTTGGTGTCTAGTTTTTCTGTCAGGATTTCACTGTTGTCCTCAGGGAAACTGTGACTCATTTAATGTTATAATCACAGTAATCAGTCACTGAGGTTCCAAGTGAATGCATTTTTTTTTTTGAGTGCAACCCTCTTGCCATGAACAGTGTGAATAATGAAAATTGGACAACATTATATTAAGTGCAAAATAAATGCACCTTGCTAATGAACCTTGATAAGCCTTGGCTTACTCTTTGCCTGTGTCATTTTAAAATACAGAGCTATGCCACCAAAAAGATATTTCTTTTTATGAACAAAATGGATTTATATAAAATATGACTTAATTGCAAATTATTTTTGCTGAGATAACTTTTTAATGTTCATTTCTTGTGCATTACAGCTTAGTTGTAAGTGATGATGATGTGTGGAGAGACCAGTTTTACAATGGAAACATTAAGAAAGAAAGAGGTAATGAACATATTTTGAAATAATATGTTACAATGGTGTAACTTCATTCTCCATGCAAAAAAAGTACTAAATAGGTTTAATTTCATTTACTGAGATATAAAACTTGTCCTGGGAAAATCAGCCTGAAACATATCTTGGTTGAAGAGATGAAGCCCTATGAACAGGTCTTCTATGATTGTGGCATATGTGTTGCAGGAATATAATTTTCACTTGCCATTACAAAAATGATATAGGAAAATTTTCCATTGTTTCGATAGCAGTACTAGGGTGGTGGGAATGCTACAGTGGCTGTGCCATTGCTACGTTATCTACACCTGCTCTGAAAAAGAGTGGGATGGCACAATATGGGCAAAATCTGTTGATGTTGGTTCTTTCACTGTTCCTACCGTCTCTGGAGTAATTCTAGTATTAATGCACTAACAGAATTTTGCTTATGGTTACTGGTATAGCAAATTAAGCTTTATCATTAAAAGTGTATGTGTAGTGAAGTAATATTATACACTACACATATTCATCTGTTACGTGTTAAGCATACTTACAAAAATACCAGTTTAACTGTGCATATATAAATTCTGTGTCTATAGAAACAACACATGATGGCTTTTACTATGCAACTGTTTTATTTTGCTGATAATCTGTTTACATTTAAACACATATGTCTCTATATTTAAGGTGCAATAGTGCTACGTCTTGCCAAGTCATGGTTTCGTATAGGATCCTTAGAAATCTTAGCTCATTCGGGGGAACTGGACTTACAAAGGTTTGAATTTAATCTCCATAGTAACTGTAGTAGTTTTCTCAAAATTGAATATATATTAGAATGCATGTATACACTTGGAATTTAGACATAAATTAATTAGAAAGTAAGATTACATAATTTAGAAAGGTAACCTGCTATTTTTATACAAGCATTCAAAAGATACCTCACCAGGGTAAAAAGCCTGGGTCTTACAAAATGAGAAAGGTTTTGTAGCTGAAATAACTCTGGTAACTAAGCACTAGGGAGGAGTTGTTTGCTTTGGAAAGATTTGTAAATTGAAAGTATAAGTTCCTACATTTTTCGTAGTTGTCTGTGCAGCTAAATTAACAGAAATATGAAATAAATCACTAGCATAAGTATGTTGTATAAAGTGTGCTCTCCAGAAACGGGCAGAATTAGAGAAGTATGCTAGGTAAGAAATCATTGCACAGTTTTAAACCTCTCAGCGTGACAAATTTTTAGATCTACCGTAAATATTTAAAAGGAGCACTAGAAGTTGTTCTGGGATGCTCACAAATGAGGAATAACTCATAACAGCAGTTGTACATTGTAGTAACTGATAATTCAGTTTAATTTCCCACATCACTCTACACAGCTACTATTCTTTGTTTTGTTTTCTTTTATTTTTTAATCTCAGCAGATTTTTATTGTAAAACTGAAAGACTGAATTAGGGAACTGCTTTTAAGTTTTGGTTTGGGGTATTTTTTTGGGTTAAAGTATTTTTTGGTTGAAGAATTCAGCCATAAAACTTACTTTTTGAGAATCCTGGTGAAGAATTATTCCTTGTAATTGTATACATTTTTTTTTTGCATATGCAAACTCTATTTTCCTGAAAAATGGATATTGCTGCATGCAAAACCAGATCCTGTTCTGCTCTGGAGGTTTAATGTGTGGAAATAATTTTTACTCTGTGTGGCAATCTCCAGCTGTGTTTATGACTGGAACCTTAGGGTTAGGTTTTATCTCTAAGCATTTGGAAGAGCTTAATCCCATACTCATTGGAATAAATAGACTAAGTTTTCTAATAACTATTTGTGGCAAGGTGTTGATTAGCAGTTTGCTGTTGGAAAACAAGAATTTTGAATGATGAGTTCTAAAAGTACCAGTTTTGTTTAAAGAATTCTGCCTCTCCTATTACAGAAGATTACTGGACTTTGTCATCCAGGAACATTTTCCATCAATAGCTATGAATGATTCAAATAGATATCTGGTAAGTCTTTTTTAAAAGTTATTTTTAATTTCCACAAGCATGTGAGCAAAAATTACACAACGCTCTTCAGAGTTTCAACTTTTAAAAGGTTTTAAATTTTGAAGTAAGCTTCCAGGTTTTATTAGCAAAAGTTTGTTAATTCTATGCAGTAAAAATCTGCTTCTTGATTTTTTTGTTTTCTCAAAATCAAATGTGAACATTCTTCACCACTTTTCGTTACAGAAATGTTTATTGTGAAGCTTCCATTTTCTGTTATTATTTGTTCTCTTACTGCTCAGATTTTGAGTGAGCAGTGGTCATGAAGTTTTTCTAGTATAAAAGTAGTATATACAATATATTCTAGTATACAGGCTAGTATATAGAGTGTATTTTTTTTTTAATTTTAGTTTTTAATTTCTTTTAGGACATCTGTAAATACTTACTTAACTATAGTCTTTGCTGGATAAGTTTATTATGCACTCACATAATTTAGAATGTGAATGAAAAGTCCTGACAGAGAGAGATATAAATTTTTAAAATAGAATATATTACATATTTCTAAGGTGAATAAAATGTTTATGTCATTTACTATTTTTGATACAGAGGACTTGAAGTAAAAGATGTATTTGATTTTAGGAATTTTTCTCTACAGTCGTATCAGAGACTGCAAATCTGATTGCATTGTGGATGTCTGTGGGGTTTGCACATGGTAAGCTGCACTGGCTTTACAGGAGGGACTTTTTGTAATCATATGCTTAAAAATGGGGTTTATTTTTCACTTTTGTCTTCAGTTCTTCTGCTGTCTCCTGGTGGGAGCGTGAATTCCCAGAACTGCTGCAACAGTCCCGTGTATAAAGACAACGTGTCGATGTCATGTACAGGTTTAACTGCTCTGAATTTGATCCATCCGCATAAAAACCCGGCCTCTTGTAGTGCGTAGGGTACAGTGCTGCCCTCCTTTGCTCCAGGTTTCTGTTACCAAAGATAGAGTCCAGCGATGCGCTCCGATCCGGCTCCGCCCTGAGCGGCCCGGAGGGGGAGCGGCGCCACCTGGCGCGGGGAGCGGGGAGCGCACCCAGCGCTTCCTCCTCCTGCTTCAAGCAGCTGATTGTCCGGAGCCTCGTTTCTCACAAGTAGCCGCTCCAGGGTTCTCAGATTCAGTGGGTCTGTTTCACAGCAGATTTCCTACAGGCTACGGGGTCAGGTGGAATTTTAACTTTTGTTTCTCCTTTCTGTTTAATTGTAGGTGTGTGCAATACAGATAACTTCAGTTTATTGTCCATAACAATAGATTATGGTCCGTTTGGATTTATGGAGTCCTATGACCCAAGTGAGTGTAGCACCTCGTTTTAATTTTTTTTTTTACTTAAAATAAATTCTTTTTATTAAATTATGCAGTTTCAATGTGCGTGAAAACTCCTAACATTATTAGCAGAAAAATCCTAAGCATATGTATTGTTTGAAGAGCTTTAGGGGAAAAAATGGTATCAGTGGCCAGTTTCGTGATAGACTATACAGGTTGCAATAATGAAATATTACTGTTAAATCAATTTTCATGAGAATGTTTCCACTTGAGCAGTTGAATAGATGCTACAACAGAACCTTAGAAAACTAAAAGTTAGATATTGCTGGAAGTAGCCAAAAGCAAAAGTGTAATACAGTAATTTTGTGTGCATCAAGCTCTAGTTTTATAGTCACAGCAGCTAATTATATGTTTGAAAAAAACTAATCAAACCTACACAACCTTTCTTTGAAAGTATGAACCCGGTCTGGGATTGATATATATAGGTCCAGTATGTACATAAATGCATATTATTAGATTATTGTTTAGAGGTTGTATCTGAGTAAGCTTCAGAACCAGCAGTGATTATCTCACCGTGTGTTTTCATGAGCTTGCAGCCTCAAGTTAAGGAAATCTCATGAGAACAAATGTCATATTGTTTTTACTGTACTGAATTATTATTATATATTATTATATATTGAATATTCTATTATTGGTGGGTTGACCCCAGCTGGTAATTAAGGACCACAAGCCACTTGTCCACTCTCCCCTGCTGCAGAATGAGGGAGAGAATTGGAAAAGCAAGGATGAGAAAAAGCTTATGGGTCAAGTTAAAGACAGTTGAATAAGCAAAGAGCAAAAAAAAAGGGACAGGGGCGACCAACAAGTTGCAAAGGCAATTACTCACCACCTCCCACCACTACACAGATGCTGAGTTGGTCCCTGAGTGACAGCTGCCTTTGAAAAACTACCCCCAGTTTTAATTGCTGAGCATGATGTTATAGGGTATGGAATATCCCTTTGGTCAGCTGGGGTCAGCTGTCCCAGCTGTGTCCTCTCTGAGTCTCTTGGCCACCCCTACCCGAACTTTCTGGGGTTGCAGAGTGAGAAGGCCTTGATGCTGTGCCAGCCAGTGCTCAGCAATGTGTAAAACATTGGTGTGTTATCAACGTTTCAGTCACAAGTCTAAAACACTGTGCCCTATATGCTGCTGAGAAGAAAACTTACTCCGTCCCAGCCACAGACAGTGCACCCTAGAGCCAGAGGAAAGTCTTTAGAGTTAAAATTCAGATTTGAACCACTTACCAGATCTGACAGATGTGTCACAGGTCTCCTTAATGCTCTGTTTATTGTCAGTGTCCTCTGGGGACTCAGGCAGTGCTGTGTGCATTGATCAGCTTACCTGCATTTGATCTGAGCAAGGAATTCATGCTACATCCACTCAGACTGTGTAGATAGGCATACGTTTTAATTCTGGATACTTATAACTTGCAAAGCAGGTATTTGTTATCTCCCAAATAATGGATTTGCATACTGGAACACATTAGCCCTAATTTTTATGTGAATACATAAAGGTTGCTTCTACAACTGAAAAAAATCTTGCTTAGGTGTCCTATGAAATACATGTTTATTATACATGTGACTTTTACAGAAATACTTATAAATCCTGAATCTAGTTGAACATTTGTTTGTTTAATCTGTTTGCTAAATAGTAGTGCTATATGTAGAAAAAACATTGTTTCTAAGTGTAAAAGACATTGTTTTTAATGTGAAAACAGTCTTTTTCTGTTTAAACATTGAATTTATTTTGTATCTTCAAGTAGGAAAATGTCACTTGTGACACATGAGAACTTGTCTGCAAAGGATGTATTCCTTAGATTTGCAGCTAACAGATCTTGAGTTAAATCACTGTAAATAAGTATCCTTGTGATCTGACTTTAAATATTTAGTAGCTTTAGGTCTTTTATGAGTTCACTCTCAATATTTTAACATTGATTGTTTATTGTAATTGCTCTGTTATGGAAAAGTAGTGTTTTGTTTGAAACAGATTTTGTTCCAAACACATCTGATGATGAAAGGAGATATAAAATAGGAAATCAGGCAAATGTTGGGCTGTTTAATCTGAGCAAGCTCTTACAAGCCCTAAAACCTTTATTGGATCCCAGGCAAAAGCATCTGTAAGTAATCTTTAAAAATATCTTAATGCTTAAAAGAAGTAGTGAGATGAGAGACCCTCTAATCACCATATGCATAGGAAAGAAAAATATTAGCTTTTAAAATCTTTTTTTTTTTAAAGTGGAAATTGATTCTGGATTAATTATTGGCTGGAATAAGGTTGGAGGGAGGGGAGAAAGGTGTTGACTGGTCATAAATAATAGCAAAATAGGACCACAAAGAGATACTAGATCTTGTGTGATTCATTCTCCTTTCACTAAGGTAGGACCTTTGCCTCTAGTTTTCTGTTTTGTCTAGCTCATTCTTTAAGATGCTTACTTATGAAGACCATGCATCCTTCTGAAGTAACAAGGTAGTATTTTAATAGCCTGTTGTAAAGATTCTTCTATGAAGGATGGATCCCAGATGATTCAGAATGTCAGTGTTTCTGAGATATCAGTCAGAAGTAGTTTTCTTTGTTTAGTACACAGTATGATTTTACCCACAGTAGCATTTTTGTTCAATACAACCTGACATTTCTTTTGTTTTTGCAGAGCTTCCCAGATTTTGGAGGGGTATGGTGAGCGCTATTACAGCCGGTATGCAGTTTCAGAACTCAAACCTTCTAGTCACAGTACTATAAATTATATTATGCAAAAATTTCCTAACTTGGTTATTATTTTCAGTTTCACAGAACTATTCAAAGCAAAATTGGGTCTTCTTGGGGAGAATGAGAATGATAACTATTTGATTGCTTTCCTCTTGAAAGTGAGTTTCCTTTGCTAATTTTGTTGGCAAGCATCTGAACTGATAGCCCATACTTGAAAAGCACTAATAGAAGGATCTTTATTTCACTAGATTATGGAAGATACCAAGGCTGATTTTACAATGACATTTCGAGAACTGAGTGAAATTACTGAAGACCAGTTAAGGGAGCTCCATATTCCTGAGGTATTAATACAAGCACCTAGTTTTAAGAATACTTAATATAGAACGAGTAAATCAAGTTGGACATTACCCTGATATACTAGAGGATGTCTCAAGCCTGATTTATCTGGGAAATACGTCATTGTAGCATTATTAAGGGAGAGTAAGTCTAATACATCTGTGTCATGCTACTACCCCTTGTTAAGCCTGTGTCTGGTAATGAAGGATATGTTAATGAGAAGTGCTAATGGAAGGTGCATTAATGAAGAGTGATGAAGTCAGATTTTCATCCTGTGGTACAGGTCCAATATGAGTAGTCATAAATTCTTATACACAGGTGGGAATGTGATTTTCTCCACATTTAAGGGGATCTGCTATGAAGACCTTTCCTCCCCCTCCCCTCTCTTTTTTTGTTGTTTTGCTTAAGAATACCTTTTGTCCAACAAGTGAAGTTGGACAGGGCTCATAAAGAAAATTTCAAACTCAGGTCAACTGAATTATTCCTAACATGGGTTTACAAGGTGGCCTAAACCTCTGCTCTCAGGCCCATCAGCTTGTCACAGTATGTAATGATAAGTGAGATCCCATCTCGTCATAAACTCCTGCTACAACCCTTTGCTCAGAGTGGCCTCTGCCCTTTCTTGAGCACAGGATTGGTTTTAAATTTAACTTAAAGCATAAGAACACATTTTGCTATAGTTTCCTGCTCAGCCTGCTATCCTATCCTGTGTTGCTGCTAGCTCAGCCTAAACATATTCCTCAGGACCACATACAACCCTAAAAGAGATGAAAATATTTAAAAGAGATAAAATTTTTACCTGGATTTAGTGCAATCTTTAGAAGTGGAAATATAGCTCAAATGTTTGAATTGGAGTGAAATGCTAGGTGAGTAATAATTGGGTGCCCTGCTAGTGAGGAGGCTGGGGGTGCACGGGAAGCTGGGAGGGCACAGAGCCAGGACAGCTGACCTGAACTGGCCATAGGGATATCCCACACCATATGGTGTCATGCTCGGCAAATAAAGTAGGGGAAAACTGGTGGAGGGCCACTGTTTGGGAACTGGCTGGGCATTGGTTGATGAGCAGTTGTTTTTCATTTGCATCACTTGTTTTTCTTCAGTTTTATTTGTCTCTCCTTTTGTTATTTTTCTTTTCATTACTATTATTATTATTATTATTATTATTATTATTGTTATTATTATTAAATTGTTTCAATTATTACACTTTTACTATCTCAACCCGTGAGTTTTCTTACTTTTAACCTTCTGATTCTCTACCCTATCCTACTGAAGGGAAGAGTGAGCGAGTGTTTATGTGGGGCTTAGTTGCCAGCTGGGGTTAAACCACAGTTTTCTTTTGCTTACTTTGGATTTTGCTTAACAGGAAGAAAATTCTGATTACCTGCCTCTAACTGTTTCTTTCTCTTTAGGAGTTCTGGACTCTCCAGGATCTGAGTAAACACAAATTATTTTCAGAATGGGTTACTATGTACCTCTTGAGATTAAAACAGTAAGTCTGATGCATTTTCAAGTGTGTACTTGCCAGAATCAGGCAAATTTAAT
This sequence comes from Pipra filicauda, assembly GCF_003945595.2. NCBI lineage: Eukaryota > Metazoa > Chordata > Aves > Passeriformes > Pipridae > Pipra > Pipra filicauda. Next base: position 4,951,138 of record NW_024104310.1, read on the forward strand.
AATTTGCAGTGCTTTTTCATAATCTTTGGTGGGTCTAATAAACTCACCCAATCATGGTTTCATATGCCTTTTTTGGTTCTAGATTGTGCTGGATTTGATAATAATTACTCTTGTAGTTCTGTTTTGACATACAGCTACATAAAAATTAAATGGGAGGAGTGGTCTGTATTTTTATGAGATTTTTTGGTTAACAATTTTTGTTAAAATACCAGTCCTACAGATTCAGTCCAAAAATCACAAACAGACCTTGCAAATACATAGGAATGAATAGTGTTTAATTACTGGTAACATATATATATATTTACTATGTAATAACATTGCTTTATGATGACAGCAGATGGAAGCTGAACAGTCATGAATACACAGACTGTGTTTGGAAAATGCTGATGTTGCATAGATAGGAACACTGATTCTTTTGTCTTAATAAAGAATGTAATGTGTTTTTCTTAGTCGTATATGGTATGTATGGCTAATAGTAGTGAAAAGACACATATATCATGTACTTGGAAATTTTATTCGGTAAATACAGTTCTTAGGAAAAATTAATACAGGATACAAAACCTACAAGAAGGGGTACAGTCTTTTCCAAGTCTAATCATTCTTAGAGATTCACACCTGCTTCCACTGAACACAAAAGCAGAACACTTAATGATTTTAATGAAAGTCAGATAAGATATTTCTAAAAATAAATCGGCATAATCCTCATTAGCTAAAAGCACTTTCTGTTTTTCTTCTTTTGGTTTGTTTTCCATGTATAGTAACAAGGGTGATTCAGACAGCAAAAGAAGAACAAGAATGACAAGTAAGTAAAGGATCCAAAGGAATTGGATAATTGGAAATGACAAATACTTCTTTACAAAGGTTTCTTTAGTGTTAGTTATTTTTCCTGTCAGGAAGAACTAAAATGTACTGTTCTACCAAATGGGAGAAACTCTCATTACACTGCTGCGAGTCTTGTAACACTGTACATTCATTGTGGTTGTCTCTGGTTTCATCCACTCTTGTGATTAGAATTTAGCCATGTGTGTATGGCTACACCTGTGAATATGTATGTACTTTTTACATAAACCAAATGACCAAGAAATTCCTTGGCTACAGTGAGGCTCACTTCCTCCTTAGGTATCCTGCCTTTCCCCTCCTTAAAATAATAAATCCTTAATTTGTCTGTGTTTATAGAAATTGGTCAGACACAAACCCCTTCCATTATGAATACAGTCACAGTCAGATCAGTGGCTTGAAGTCTAAGTGTGTGAGAATGCTGTGGCTGCTGCCCAAGTTGTAACTCTTCGTTGTAAAGTAGGGTGCTTCCTGAAAGGGCCCCTGGGATTTGATTTCCTTGTGAGAGATGCCCTTCCTCTTCCTCTTTGGCTGTATCAGCTTTTCCTGAGTGCAAGTAACATCATTTTGATCTGCACTTCCTTCCTTCAGCAGTCTGGGAATGTCTTGGTTTGCATTGCTCAGAACACTGGTCTTGTCTGGTGATGAACCTTCAGTGACAGGAAAGGTTCTGGTAGGCACCCTGTACTGGCTCAATGGACCAAGATTTGTCTTATGTTTAAATATGCCCAGAGCCTTTCAACATGTTATACAGAATTCAGGTTTCTGATAGGCACCCACTTTCTTTTCTTCACCCGGAGAAAAAACTCCTTGTGAGAGGACTGTCTAGTCATAGAAGGCAGAGGAAGATGCTTTGATGCTCCAAGTCATTCTAAACACAGAATGGCAAAGGTACTGCATTTTTACATCCATGCATTTAAATAGATCACTTAGATGCCCCTGTGGTCTCTTTAAAATTGTTCAGTTTTTCTTTCCATATGTTTGTTTGTTTAAGGATTTGCTTGTAACAGCTGTCCCTTGTCAGTACAACTTTGAGCAGAAATCTGGCTCAACACAGTCAACTCTGCATTTTTACCCAGCATTTCACTTTAAAGACAAAACTGTTGTGAGTCTTCAGATTTTTATATGGTTTGGGAAGTCACACCTAAATTGTGTATTGCTGTCTTTGACTGACCTTGAATATTTTGCTGTTAGCACCTCGTTATTCATTATCTTTCCCTAATTGTTAGTATGTGTCATAAGATACCTCACTTCTCAAAGTACATTGCCTTGAATCATTTGAAGTTGAGCACTTATTTTTATTTTTTTCCTCCCTTTATTTAGTTTTCAGTTCTTAGTAGTACTTTATCTTATACTGCCTAAATTCAACTCCTAAGGAGTTGATCAAAAAGTTTTGACAATCCAAGTCTATAATTGCATTTCTTTACAAGGCCACAAAATTTCTTTTGCTTTGTCCTTTTCTTATGTCACTTGTCTTACTCTTTCATAATTATCTTGTCACTTGTGTTAATTACAGATATTTTTAACTCTACTGTGAAACTTGTCAATTTGCAATGGTTAAGAATATATTTCTGAGACAAATATTCTCCTGCTAATATGACTCACGGTTTTAATGTAAATTATAATTTTTTATATGAGTCATATGTTAACTTTTTCACCTTTAAAATAGTCTTTTTAAGTAGTTAACACACTTTACTATTGAAAATCTATTTATTGAACTAAATCAAATACTCGGCCAGAAAAATTAAAAGAGAGATTAAAAGGAAAGTTGAAAAAGTAGTTTATAAAAAATACAATTGAAATGCAACATTAAAGGCCTTTATGGCTAAACTTCTGTTATATGATATAGGAGTATCTAAGTACATATACTTTAATGGATATCTTAATAATTACTTTTTAAAATAAGTAATAAAATATTCATTTTTATGATCTCCAGGAAGGTATTGACAACATTGAAATATGCTTTCCAGCAATGTAGCAGGAACCTAGGCCATGGTAAACTCATCACACTTGAGAAGTTTGCTGTGTTCTTAATGGGAAATTCTTTATATATCAATGTCATGTTCTTTACCATTCTAATTTTTGTTTGGCACTTTGGCATTACTGATTGTACAAATTCAAAAAAATCCTTTTAGCAACTCATAAAAATAAATAGATTGATTAATTCCTTTTCCTTTTTATGCTTTTTTTCTTGATCTGCAAATTAAACCTTCTTGAAGATTTCAGTGACATGTTTCAATGACTGTATTTGCCTTTTGTTGAACATGTCTAACTAAATTTAACATGATTTACTCTTGGTTTCAGCTGTTAATCCGAGATACATACTTAGGAATTGGATGGCAGAATCAGCAGTGCAAAAATCTAATTTGAATGACTTCTCTGAGGTAAAATTATTTCTTTTTTTCTTTACATATTTAATAATAATTGGCATAATAGCTAATGGAACAGTTTTGCATTTACACTTTGAACTGTACTACACTTTGACCCACATTGTACTATCTAACACCAATTACTATTTAAAATATTAACAAAATTATTAATAGCATTAGTTATAAATAGTAGTGACTATATTAATAGTAGTACTAATAATAGTAAGCAATTCATATGATAGTTTCTGGAACCAGGAGGGTGGTGGAAGAAACTTTTCTTGTTTGCAGAAAAACATTTTGTATAAAAACATAACCCATTCTTCATTGCTTCCAGGTCCGTCTCCTCGAGCAGGTTTTACAACATCCCTTCCAGAGACAGGAGGCTGCAGAGCGAGCAGGCTACTCCCTGCGCCCCCCAGCTTGGGCCAAGGACCTGAAAGTAAGCTGTTCATCCTGAGAGAAATTTGAACAAGGAAGAAAAATGATTCAGGTCGAAGCTCAGGCCTTCAAATAGGATTAATGGACCAAGCCACAAGAACTCTTCTCCCTTATACTTTGTGGACTGGAATCTGCTACTTTGTTAGGCAAGATAAGGTCTTGACCAATTTTTGTTGAAGTCTGAAGATTAAGGAAATGGATCAGTATGTGTGGTTGCATCAGCCAATTATATTGGTGTTGATAACTCTGCCTTTCACATTCTTCTGTGCATTACTTTGAGTAACAATATTTAAGTTCTGCCAAGCTGTCACACTTAACCTCTCAGAATTCATAGCTGATCAGGTGGGTCTCAATAGCTTTTACTGACTGATCAATTTAAAATCCATCTAAGCTAGTTTTAATAATGTGGTATTTTGATTAATTTTCTTCTTGCTGTTACGCACTGGTCAAATATCATTGCATTCTGCAGACATACATTTTCTTAAGTCTTTTGCAGAGCTGGCACAGGGGATCATCTTACACTTATACCTTGACATCTTTTCTCTTTCTGATCTTCTTTTGTCCCATTAAACTGACAATAGAGATTTAAAGAAAATTCAGTTAAATAGTGAGCAAAGATGTCTGTCTTGGGAGTGACTTATCCCAGAATAAATTTTGGTGTCTTTGCTGGTGTCAGGTGCCTATCAAGCATGGGTCACTGCTCTTTGAAAGTGTATCTTTTGATACTAGTAGAAGATTGTTGGTGCATGCATAAAAAGCCTCAGGAAAATTTTACCAATTGGATCTGGAAAAGGATTGTCTTGGAAATATCTCACTATGTATGTAGTCAGGTAAATATAGCTTTTCTATTCAGCCACCTTATTTTGTAAGGGACTTACAAAAATCTTGCAGGGAAAGTATTTAAAGGTCTTTGAGCCCTAGGTCTTGCTATTTATCCTTGTTTGATACTCTAGTTCCACAAAATTTAGTGTATAATTAAGGCAAAATTAATACATCAGCAATCATGTCTAACACTATGCTAGAAAATTTACAGAAAAAAATCACTTATCTGAGGGCTTGTTACTTCTTGATGTTACCTTGTCTGTTCCCAAATCCCAAATGGATTGTTTTAGGATCTATTAGTGGTATAATTAAAATTTCACAAATCTATTTCTAGAAATATAATTAGTGTGGAAAAAAAATTTATTAGAAATCTTTTAGGAACTAAAAAAATATTTGAATGCCTTTACTTCTTAGCTATAATCAACACGATTACTCAGGGTGGTTTCCCCTCAGGTATACAGCTGTTCAAATGTAAATGCAGTTGTTCAAATGTAAATAGTATCATAATGGGAGGCACAAAACAGATATTTACAGTTTTCTGAAATTCCAGTCTGAAGTTTAAGCAACTTAGGCAAGTTCAGCCTGGGTTAGCATTCCTTGTGCAGGTAGAAAGTGCTCTCCTTGGATCACTGGGATCAGTGTTTGAGCTGGCACCACCTCCAGACCAAAGGTTTGGGCTGCTGGGGGCCTGTTGAAACCCTTTAGCACTGGACTGTGTTCCAGTTGAAACCCTGGCACTGATGCATCTTCTCGACAATTCCAAGCAAAATGGTGTTGTGAGGAAACGTGTGAACGTCAGCATTACCACCTAAGGGGGAGTGGGTTGCACTCAAGTAAGTGATGATTTAAAGAATGTTTTTGTGTCTGCAGGGGAAATGCAGCAGCACTGCAGCTTGAGCCCTGGTTTCCAATTAGGTGAAAGGGGAGATCTCCAATTCATGTTTTACCAAATGTCTGGGAAGTTTCTGTTTTGTGGGGGCCAAACATGGCTGCCTGTACATCTTTATCTTATAGATTAACTGCATAAATACAGAGCATTTTTATATTGCATTTTTCTTCAAAGTGTTTTATAAATGTTGAATCCTATTAGGGGCAAGTCAGCCTCTGCATCACCCACAGGTACAGGTAAAGAAAGCCTCCAGCATCACCATCCACATCTGGTAAAACCAGAGCAGCCCAAATGAGAGCTGTTTTACAAGCAGTGGCATGTACTGCTCCCTGTGAGGCTTCTCAGGTTCTTAAAAAAATGTCTGAGAGAATGAAGCAAGCCCTGAAAGTTGGTTTCACGTATTCCTGTGGCTGCGGAGAGTAGGTCAGCTCTCTCTCTTCTCCAGGAGTTCATTCATGGACTCAGTCATGTCTTCTTTCCTGGATTTATGTGAAGGCAAATCTCCATTTTCTTTCCCCTAGTTTTACCATGAGTTTACGTAATCTGATTTTAGTAACTATTCTGATTTCATAATAGTCAGTACTGACTGTTAAAGGTGATCACACTGCCTTAGAATATTCCCCAAGACCATGAGAATTCCTAAGTCTTAATGATACCTAATCTGTTCTGTGTGTTTCCCTCGAACAGAATATGCATATTTCCCAGTTCCTGTGAGACTGTCAAGGATAACTGCTAAATAATAGTTCTGTTCTGTAGTTTTGCCACTATCCATTTAAGTTTCTACTTTTCCACTCTCAAAGTGCCTGGCAAAGAGTGCATGAAAAACACAAAGCAGATGGTTATCCCAACACTACCTTTTAACTAGGTTTGGTAGAATTAGAGAAATGAGCCCACATTGTGCTCAGCATTTGGTACCATGTCCCTTTCCACTTCCAGGTTTTAATCATTATGGTTTATTATGATAATGCAAACATTAATACTGTGTTTGATGATATATTCCCTCAAATCCTTGGCTACCACCTGTCTTTCTGGAGCTGCTTCTTCCCTCATGTTACATGAACAGAGCAGTGATGCAAGAACAGATGGGGAATAACAATACTGGGGTTGGTAATCAAACAGGTGTGCTCAGTCCGTGCTCTTATGCTCTTTCTGTACTGGAGGACAATTTTGAAGGGACAGCAGTGCTGATCCCCCACATATGGACTTTTCCACATGACTCTAACCTTTCTAATCCTAAGGACTGATGAAAAAGCGATGTCTTGAAGGAGGTCCTTCTTCCAGATTAGAGATGTAAGAGCCCAAAGGAGATGGCAGCTGCTGAGACTGCTTCCATTTGAGGTATGGAGAAAGGTTAAAAATAACATGCTGCAAAATACTGTAAGCTCTAGTGATATACATACAGCCATCATCTACAGACCATTTGTATGGCAATAGGTTAGACAGAGGTGGAAGGATTAACTTCTATTTTTACAAATGCTTTGAATTACACCATTGGAAGATCTTTTTGTATTTTGCAGCATGTTTTGGTACCAGATCAAGCTAAATAATTGTGTATCATTAAGATGGCAGCTTTGTTCTTTGAATGGAGTTTAAATCTTACATTTCAGAAATTCAGTGCTACCATGTACATACACAAAGTAGTTGATAGAGGTCTAATCATCACAGCATTTTATTTGATTTCTGGAGTTCTCTATAGGCCTTAATTCTTTTTTGTTTTGAAGAAAGTTCAATTTCTTTTGTGTAAGATTAAGTGAAAGAGTTACAATTGCAGATGTAAATTGTATAAAATTGAGTTTATTGTGCTGTAACAAAAAAGAAGGGAGGAAATAGGGTGAGAGGCTGAACGTTCTGATGAGAAGAGTGAATGCTAGAAAAGCCTTGTAGAAGTCTCAGTGCTTTTTTGAATCAGAGAAATTAGCTTATTGTGCAACATTTTTCTAAGGACATGTCCCACTTTATTTTGATGCTGTGTGTATATTTCATAAAATTAATTTGATTTAAAAATAGCTGGATAGCAGACAGCTGTTGTCACCTGTGTTGAAGATGTGCACTCCTAACACCTTGTCAGAAAATGAAACCTAGCTCTTGAATGATTCCACGTAACACTTACCTCAGTTATATATGGAAAGGGATTGGGAAACAGTAATCCTCTTTTCTGGTTTGTTTTTTTGGGTTTTTTTAACTCCTAGTTTTAACCCTCCTACTTTTAGCTAGTTAGTATTTTCCCCCTGCATTTTTAACTTAAGGCTCGTACTAAGCCCTTGCACTGATCTCAAGAGCATTTCCCAGTTTGGCTGTTTGAAGGTGCCAAGATACCTTTCGAATGCCCCAGCATGTCAACTAAAAACCTCCAGGTAACATTTGTGTTAGTGGTGGGCACAGTGAGAACCCACCACTCTCCTCGTGAGAACTTTTTGCTGAGTTCAGGAAAAGCAAGGGAGCTAGAAAACCAGTAAAAGCTGGATGGACTCTGTATTGGTAAGAGGGCCAGGAAATAGTCCCCTGGCCCATGAACTGGTGCCCTGACTGGCCACAGCTGCACCATGGCGGATCTCTGCGTGGGCAGCGATAACTGCTTTAGACTTGTCCATGTTGTCTTCTGGGAATGTGCCTGTCCTGGGCAGTTCCTTGAGTTGTGTCTGGGACTGTGCTTAGGCCCACTTGGGCGGTGTGGGAAAGCACTGGGCCAGCACTCAAGCTTGCATCCTCCTGCTCCTCTTTATTTAGCAGTAGAGACAGGGGTGTACAAGCTGTAGTGTCGTGCCACCAATGCCAGCTCCTCAGCCACGGGCTGCAGAGCAACAGACGGTTACCAGCAGTCATTAGACATCTCCCCTCTCCATATGCAATGCTTACACTGCTGACAAAGAAAGGAAGGAGGAAACAGAGTGGTTGTCCCATGGCTGTACTTGAGTAACTGTGTTGATGGGCGTGATTCCTGCAGGAAAAGCATCCCTTAGCTTCAGCTTGTCTCAAGTGAGAACAGATTCAGCTGTGGGAAGTCACATGAAGCTTGTTTTAGTGACTTAGCTGGCACTTCCCTGGCTGAAGCATCTCAGTTCTGCAACAGCTTCAGTGCATCCCCAAGTTCCTCTTGTATCCAACACCACCCTCCACTCCAGCTCTGTCCAAGAGCCTGTACTTTCTGCTTTGACCAGGTACCACACACCCCTTCTAGTGGAGCTGAGCATGTTTTACCTTGCCTTGCTCCAACTTGTCAGGGGTCTGGCTCCTCAACATCAAGCACTGGTTACAGCCTTCTTATTTCTGCCAAGCTTGTTACACATGTATGTGGGTATTGACAAACCAACCTTAAGCCAAAAATAAGACTAGAGGTGACCCAAAACTTTGACAGGCTGTGGCACTGCCACCAGCTTGTCATTCTCTTGCCTCCACCACCACTTCTGGACCTAGGAATCCATTCTGACAAACACATTTTGCTTTTTATGCTTTTTTCTAATTCAAAATACAGAAATATATTATTTATATTATCTTAGAAGATCAAGTGTGCATGAGAAGAGGCAAAGACTGGAATTATAAAAAAAAAGACTAGAAGGTATAGGCAAAAATTCTTTAAAAATATTTTAAGTCATTCCAACTGGCAGTAAAACGCCTCTTCATTAATTGTGACACTTTGTGCAGATGTAAAATAGAAGCTATTTTTATTTGAGAACTAACAATGAATGCTTCCTAAATGAACAATGGACAATTAAATGGGGAGAACAAATGAAAAAATTGTAGGAGGAGACATTCCTATCAGGTACAAGATAATTACAAAGTCTTTCACAAGACAGATTATTTCTAGGTACAGTTTGAAGACAAATGTTAACCAACAGAAGAAAAATCCTGCTTACCAAGGGAAGCATACATGATTTCAAAATAAACATTTTTATTTGTCTAAGGTTAACCAAATAAATGAGATTTCAAGATAGCAGCTGAAAATGCTGACAGGTATGACTGAGTTACATATAGAAACAGGAGTGTGTAACATTTGGGGTGACACTGTCTGGAAATGGTCCTGGCCCTGACATGCATCTCAGAATAATCTAGCTGAGGTTTTACTTTTTAAGACAGACTATTTAAAACATTTTTCAAGAGGGTCTTTTTATTGGAAAAAACATCCCCATAGGCGGGGGGGGTTTCAATAAAGAACCTTTAAGGGCAATTCTGTGAAAAGGGATTTTCCCACTTCTCAAAATTCACATGAGAACATTGTTGTATTTTTCCTTTAGCTCCAGTTCCACTAGAGAGGCAGCCACAGAAGATGCATTTCACTTGCTGGCTGGCTCTGGAGTGCTGCTCCACCATCCCTGGCTGTCCTTGTGGAGTGAAGCAAGACTCTCCAGTCAATTCTTACCTTGGCCTGGTGCAGGAATGGGAGTCAAGAACAGGGGGTGGTGAGATGTAGGGGGGGAAGGAGCAGGCTCTAGAGACAAAGAGGGGGACAAAGGGCACCCCACCTTCTTGAGACCCCCAAAAGGAACTCTGAAGGAGAATTCCTCCTGGAAGAGCCTGATCCAGCGTGCACTTCTATGATGCCTCACAAAACCAGCTACGTCTTAAAGTCCACCTGCTCCCAGAGTTCAGGAGTTGTTGCCCCTCTTCTTCTCAAGAGCTTTCATTAGGTCAGACATGAAATCTGCTTGCCTGCCTCCAGCCCCAGTGGGAGGTGGCCCAGCTGACCTTGGCTCTCCATCTGCTCCTGTGTTTTCTAGCCTTTTTGGAGGAAGAGGCACAGGTTTCTTTGCTGGAGGTGGTGGCGGCGGCTTACTGGAGACAGGTGGAGGTGGAGGGGGCACTGGCAGGTCTCCATTACTGCTGCTGGAGACTGGTGGTGGTGGAGGCACAAAATCAGGAGGTGGGTCACAGAAATCAGACGGTGGTGGTGGTGGAAAATCAATCATCAGTGTAGGTGGTGGGGCTGGAAAGCTCTCTGGATCTGTTAGGAAAATGCCGCTGTCTCGTTTCACTTTGGGGGGTAGAACTGGTGAAGCAGAAATAGCAGATGATCGCCTTTCAGGTGGAGGAGGAGGCTGCAGTGAGTTCCTCTTAATCAGGACTGACTGTGGCCTCAGCAATGACTGTGCCATGCCAGGTGCACTGATGTTACTTGACTTAGCCTTAAATAAGCAGAAAAATAAAAGGACAGACACAGTCAGCGAATGTGTAAACTAATGCCACTGCCTAAGAACAGTGAAAAGATGTGAACATACACAAGAAGAGTGTAGTAGAGAGTGAAACAAAGTAGAGTATATTTTGTCTGAAAAGTGAAAATAGTATTCTGTTTTCTTTCTGAGCTGCCCACAGAGTTTTGACAGTGGAAAACCCCCTGTTGGCAGTATGGATAATGCATCTTCAAGTGCTTTAGCACAAGATGAGTGCTTTTAAAAGCACAAGATGAGTGCTTTTAAAATTTCAAATAATTGCAGTTAGTAAGACTAACATCAAGTAAGTATCTTTATCTACCTGACGTTTACTACAACAAGAAAGTAAAGATACTTTCTTGATGTTCCATCCTGCTGTTCATTCCCTCAGAACTTAAGGAAAATTGCCAACCTGTGCTGTGTTTTTACATCCCAAAATACTGAGCAAGATTTAAGAACATAAAAAGCAGATGTAATTTTGGATCTTGTCCTCACTGTGTATCTCCAGCTCCCCTTTTATCTGTGATGGCTGGATCTCTGGATAAAGCTAAACTAATGAAGTCAAAATTCTCTGCCAAATTCATTAGACACAACAGCAGTGAATGGAGAAGAAGGTGAAGAGATTTGGGCATTTAAAGTGCCTGGATTCACTGTCCCTGGCACTCTGCAGCGTGGTGTGACATGCCCTGACCCGCAGGGTACTGCCTGGGCCTCTCTGTGCAAGAGGGAGCACAGCAGGGAAAGATTCACCACAGGCAACCTGGCAAGGGCCACTGACAAGCCTGGAGAAGGTGTCTTCTGCCTCCTGGACGAGGCACATGCGCACACTGCTTCTGCTTTTGAATTCAAAATGCAACAAACAGGTCCCTGAAGCCACCAAGTTCTACCCATGACTACTTGTGACCCAAGGACATGAGACATTCCAACCCTTTGACAACTTTTTTGAAGTAAAAATTACTAAAAATTTCTTAACTAATTTCTTAAAGTTAAGAAAAATAAAATGTAGGATACCAAATCATTATGGAGATGTTAACTTTGACAAAATTTTAGGTGGATTTTCTTTTTAAATTGTGTTTGCTAGTTGACACTGAAGATAAATAAAGTCCATTTGGTGATAATCTGAATTTTTTTTTTTTTTTAGGTAGGAACTGGTAGCTGTTGACAGTTACTACACAAATATTTTTTCTTGTAGACATGTGGAGAAGTCTGCTGTCCTGAAAACAAAGCTTTCATTTCTAGCTATGCTCTTTTATCAGTTGAGATCCAGTGAGCTTAGTGCTCTAACTGTAGCACAGTACACCCTGAAAGACTTCAGCTCGATCCTTCCATCCCAGGCTTGTAGGGGCTGTGAGGCCAATCACAGAATCACAGAACAGGTCAGGTTGGAAGGGACTACAGTGGGTCTTCTGGTCCAACCTCCCTGCTCAAGCAGGGTCATCCTGGAGAAAGTGAACCTTGAATACTGACCAACTCTCTTGAACCCATCCTCCTTGCAGAGCCTTTTCCCATGGGATTCTTCCAAGAGGATCCCTCAAGAGGGTAAAGGTAGTTCTCCCGAAGTCCATGGTTGTAATCTTGCTCACTGTCCTGCTACTTCTTTGTTCAGTACTGAGCTCTACAATCTCATGGTCACCACAGCCAAGGCTGCCCCCAACCTTCACATGTCCAACAAGGCCTTCTCTGTTTCTAAGTAGAAGGTCAAGCAGCACATTCCTTGTGGGATCCTCCACTACCTATGACAGCAAGTTGTCATCAGTGTTTTTTTAGGAACCTCCTGGACTGTTTGTGCTTCGCTGTGTTGCTTCTCCAGCAGATGTCAGGGTAGTTAAAGCCCCCCACAACAACCAGGGCCTGTGACTTTGAGACTGCTTTTAGTTGCCTGGAGGAGGCCTCATCCACTTCCTCCTCTTCATCAGGCAGCTTGTAGCACACACCCACGACAGTGTCGCCCTTACTAATGTGCCCATATCCCAACCCATAAGCTCCTGACTCACTCATAATCCTCACAGAGACAGAGCTCGATACATTCCAACTGTTGCTTCACATAAAGGGCAACTCCACCCAGTGCCTTCCTGGTCTGTCTCTCCTAAACAGCATGTAGCTGTTCATGACAATTCTAGTCATGCGAGCTATCCCACCACATCTCTTGTAATCCAGCGAGATCGAAGCCCTGTGACTGCCCACAGATCCAATAGTTCTTCTTGTTTGTTTGCTTCTTCTAGAGAAAAGTGCTCTGCACCCCTGCAGTCAGCAGCACTAATTCTGGCATTAGCTAAATATAATGCATATGCCTCCTCTACCTCACTCCTTGCCTACAAAGATGGAAGTTAAGTCAGACACAAGAGGAGGGAAGCGCTGGCTGAGTTCTGAGAATGTGATCTACTCCAGAGGAAGTGGGGTCCAGAACAGAGAAACAAGGAGGAACTCAAAGACAGAAACAAGAAGTATAGGACATGTAATGCAGGTGAGAGAAAAATTCTAGGAATTGAATTTCATTTGTCCTGTGCACTTCCTGCATGGTGGAGAGATTGAATAATGAACTGCAAACAAATGCACACTTTTTTCTGTAGGATGTTTTTGAAGTTGTCATACTGTACCCTATGATATTTTTATAGCCAGAAACGGTACAAGCACACAAAATTTGGAGCTTAACCAAGGAATGCATTTAAAGCCTAATGAAAATATGTAATGTTTTCCCTTCTTCACACTTTCTCCTTTCTTACACACTCCTCTTCAGCTGTGCAGTGTTCCCTGCTGAAAACACTACTTGTATACTTTGTGTTTCTAAGGCAAGACCTTTTTTTCTGGCAGAGACAGAAGACACTTTGAGATAATCCCAATAGGCACATTCCTGTTCCTGCTACGTGAACTCATGGCTGCTTGTTCTGAAGAACAGAAGTGGTGGTGGCTGTGCCTTCACCTCCCACCAGTGGTTCCTGGCTTCTTGTGCAGCACACACACTGTTTGCAGCGTGCAAAGCACAAGGAAGGGCAGAAGGAATCAGCCACTTTTCCCAGGAGCCAAATCCTTTTCATAGTAAGTACAGTGGAACTTTGAGGGGGGAAGACAGTGGGTGAAAAAAATCAAACTTGAAGAAGTGGTTCACAGGTGACATTTAACTAGTGCACTGCTCACCTGTGCCTCTGATGTATCCACTTTCTTCTGAGTGTCTGGAAATTCTGCACTGAAACGACGAGTAATTTGGGGAATCTGTCCATTTGATTGAACAGTACCTGTGATGAGGGAAAGAGAGAAAGGGAAGAGAGTGTTACATTTTTGTGATATTAACCAGATCAGGGAATAGCCAACTAAGAAAAAGGCTATAAAAATGTCTTTACAATTTTCACAAGGATCCACTTGTTATAGGGGTTTTATATATAATTCACTAAAATGCATAGAGATACCTGTTTTCTACTTCAGGCTCATTTTGTGACTTTTCATATTCAGTTAATTACTTAAGGAAAATAAACAAAGTACCTTACATTAAAACCTATACCTGTCCACATGCCTCCATGGCTGTGACTGACAATCCTACAGGAAGTACAAGTGGCAGAATTAAGAAGATGTGACAGAAATTATCAGTGTGTACGGGTGTTGACAAATGAAGAGCTTTTTCGTCTGACTATTGTAAATGGTGATTATGGAAGGGGACCATTAAGGCTGATGCAGGAACAGAGATGGGAAGCTGGCTTTGGAAGGGAAGCTAAGCAGAAATCTAACTGGCATAGTTAAAGTCCACCCTCTGGCCTGCCGCGGTTTGAATATCTGTCATTCATAACAGCATTTTGAAGTTTGCAGTGTGCTGTAGTATTACCACATTCTCTGTTTTTATGGCATTTTTTTTCCTTTAATTTAGACTAAAGACTAAAAGTGCCACAGTTTCATATCAATCAGTCATGGGGGGCTGAAGGTCTGAAGTCCTACAGAGGGGCTGATCCACTTTCTTTAGTCAATGAGATAACAGCTTAAACTTCTCCCCATTTGTAGTCAGGAAGATTTGTGAACTTCACTGTCTTCTCGGATTAATGCAGATCTTCAGCCTGTCTAAGTTAAAGCTCTGCAAAACATCTGCCCACCATTCCTGCGTGTGTAAGGGATATGCATAAATAACCTGGTACTGTCAAATGGAGTAGGTGAATGTGAGACCAAAGGACAAACTTATGAGTTTAATTATGAAAAATCCTCGGCCCCTGTATAGTCTGATGAGGATTAAATAAACCCTCCAGTTTAGTGTAGGATTTTTGGAAGCTGTACATGTCAAAGTACAGCTTTGGTGCCTAGGGATATGCTTTACCTTAATGACTGCCTTAGCTCTATTATAATTTACAGTTCTGATATCCATTAAAGTTCCACTCATGTATTTCTCAGATGCCAGTGAACCCTTAGCTGTCTACAGTGTAAATCTAAGAACAGTGATGGCTTTAATCTTGAAGTGTACTTTACTGATTAGCAAAGAGGTTCCATGACTGTGGTAAGAAATAGAATAAATTAATTTTATTGCCATGCCTGCAAATTACATGACTGGCAGAGAAGTAAGACAAACTCTACAATGTACCTAATTTACTAGGGCTATTTAGGCTTCACAGGAATGACAGGAAGTGGTCTGAAGTCCTTATATTTTGTGCCTGTGCCTGCATTGTTGTTCAGCATTATTTAATCCAAAGTACCATTTGGATCATTCAAACTATAGTCTTGTGTTTGTTGAAGGACTAACAAAAAAGTCAATGAAGAGAAAACCAACCTTGTGGCTGTAAGTGCTCAGTGGAAGGAAATGTAAATCCCTGGGTTCTGTGGCTGTGCCCACAAGTAGAACAAGTTACTGTCTCTCCTCCCTTTGTCTGCTGTCCATAGCAGAGCAAGAGTCTGGTCTTCACACTGCTCAAAATGTTGCTGCCCTCAGTCATACTGAGATCTAACTAAATGAAGGAGAGCAGAGAGACATCCACTCTATCTAGTGCAAGGCAAAATGTTCTACTTGGCAAATATGATATACCAGAAGGCTGGGACACAGTAATCTGTTTCTTCTTCTGTTAATGCAAAACTTGAAAGCAACACTTGAGCTATCATCTCCTGCACATACCTCCACATATGCTATCACATACAAAGTCAGCCAGCTAATGGACTCCCAGCCAATATAATATGTGAGTCCACACGGGCTTTTTTATTTTTAATTAAAATGTTACAGTATTCTTTGCAAGTCAACGTCTCCAAAATTTTATGGTAAATTAGTATTTGTTTTAAGAAAAAAAAAGTAGTCCAAATAGAAGGCAAAATATAGATACCCAAATGCAAAATATTCAGCCTTGTAGTGATGAGGAACATCTGAATAAAGCAACTTCTTTAATCTTTCAAACATCATGATATTGTGCTGGACCACTACATACATTGTTTTTTTTAGCATCCAAAGACAGTAAGGCAGAGAGGGAAACAACATATTTTGCCTGAGATGTGCCTGGCACTTGGGACACTTCAGAACCACAGACTTCACAGATTGCGGTATATGTGAACACACAAATGCTGGCTACAGCAGAGTGTCCAGGGAATAGTGGCCACATGGTATGTGAGAACAGAAGTCCCAGCTGCCTTCCTTTGGCAGCCACTGAAGTTAACAGAGTACAGCCCCTGCTAAACTCACACAGGACTGTAGTTTTCTATAGCAGATTTTAGCCTATACTGAAATCAGTCCATACAAATGGCTATAGGGCCATCTGAAAACAAAAGAAAACATGCTTTGTTCCATTTCCAAAGCATGAGCAAACAACTGCTCACAGTCAGGCAGTTCAGGTTCTAGTATTATAGTTGGGCCCCAGGTTTTAAACAGAGCAGCAGTGATAACTGTAAGACTGTCAGAATCACAGCAACTTGCCTCAATTAGAAGGCTAATGATCCTTCAGAGATATTTCCAGAGAGACAATATACAGTACTAAAATCTTTCTAGGCTACTTAACCATTTAATGCAATCCATTAGTTAAAATTAGCAGTATATTCTATTGAATACATGCAGTGTTAATGGATTCCAGTCAGGAGCTGAAGTCACACAGATGTCTATATAGTCTTTATAAGGCCTCAGTCCTGCCCATATCTTCTCCAGATTGCAGCATCAGCCTGGAGCCCCACTGGCCAGCCCTCTCTCTACTGCTATCAACACCAGAATACAAATGTTCCACGACTGTCCCATCCACTCCACTAAACCCCCTCGCCCAACCATAAGAAAATCCCCTGACCTCAAAACAGTCTGTTACTGGGTCTTCCCACCCCAGAAATCCATTTATTAACATGATTTGATTCCAAGGGACAGCAGGACGACCACCCTGTATCTCACATGTACTAAGACTAGGCGAACTGAAAGCTTAGAAACGTGACTGGAGGATCTTGTCTACATGAGAAGTCAGAATATTAACTGCAAACACTGATTTTGACTTTGACTGTCTTATGACAACAGGAAGTACTTGGCCAGCATGCCCTTCCTAACAAAGCAAGGATATCTTAAGCATGTAAACTAAAAACATTCATGCAAGTTACAGCTAGTATCATGCACTGTTGTATTTGTATCATAGTAAGACTGGTAACAGCAGCATGATGAAGCTACTGGAAAAGTAAGGTTAGAAAATAACCCAATCCTTTCTTACTCTTGTGTCCTTCTCTTAACACCCACATTGCTACCATGCAAATGAGAGAAAGGCTAGGAAAGAGAGTGGCTCATCCTGTAATAATCACTTTCTGAAGTGATCAATCTCTGAATATCCCACTAAACCTTTTTACTAATTGAAAGAAAAATTCCAGAACAGCCAGTGTAGAGAAGGGCAAACAGAAAGCTTCAAGACATGGACCATCAGTCTGTAAAATGTAGACAGAGGATAAAGATGCCAACAGAAAAATACCCTATTAAGTTATGCAGATTTAAACTGATCTTCAGTGAACTGTCTTTCCAAACTCTAACTTTAAAGTGAGAGCTCTGCTGCTGACAGACCACTGGCCTGTCTACAACAAGATATTATCTTGCTGAATCAGTAGGACAGTTTTCTGAACAAAGACTATATGCAACACTGATGGTAACAGAAGAGGGCAATAAATGTGACTTCAGCTGCTGTGACAGCATCGGTACCTGCTGACAAGGATCCCGCAGGGGCAGCTGGTTCCACTGTTCCTTGATTTGCCCACAGGGAGGACAAGCCAGCTTTCTTCACTGCACATTTGTAATTATCATAGAGTGTTCTGCCATACTGCAAAACAATCAAAACAATAAAATGAGCATGTGTTAGGCATGACATAGGCCAAGCATTCATTTTGCTCTTGGCCTACTTTTCTGACCCTGTTTCTTCCTACTCAGTTTTGTTAAAAAATACCTTCTACAAGTGGTGTGCCCTTTTCTGTACAGGGCCAGGTAGAAAGCATCTCTGTAATGGCACAGTAAAACATGACTCCCCATGACTTAACACAGTCCTACTGATACCATTCTTACATTTTATGTTTCAGTGTTTGTAAAATTCTTGAAACTTGGCTTTAAAACCAACAGTTCTCAGTAAATATCTTTTTCCAATCTTTTTCCAAGTATTACATTTTCAAACTGGAGACCTGAGACATTGAATCACAGGCTCTAGAGCAAACAGCTCTGTCAGTGTAAGACACAAAATAATTTGATGTTCACCCCATACCTTTGCTGGATGTCACCCTGCAGCAGAACTGGAATAAAAAAAAACCCCAAACTAACAGCTGAGAGAAGCAGGACTGTATAGGAAGGTACAGCCAGTACCAAGGCTATGTATAAATCCATCTCTAATGTTTTGTGCAAAACAAAATGGGCTGTCAATTAGGATCTTCTTGAAGAGGGTATTATTATTGAGCCAGATAGCTGTGCACTAAGTTTTATGAGTACATGAGTTTTATAGCAACTGAACTCACTCTTGTGTTAATAAGAAAAATACACTGATAACTAAAGTACAGGGACATTGAGCAAATCCATCCTCATCATGCACTTCTGATCTTTCTATGGTAAAATTAGCGTGAATGTCCATTCTTGTCACAATATTTCCAGTTGAGGTGATGACAGTCAGCAACCTGAGGAAGACAAGATTTTAACAGAAAACATACTTAAGTAAATTTACTTTTAATCTCACCTTGGCAATTCTTATTCCTGTTACCCACTGATGCAGGGTTGCTCGATCATCACAGCACAAGTACTTGATATATTGTGACTCCTTCTGAATCTGGGGGTGCTGAAAGATATTAATTCACAAAATAAGACAAACACAGAAATTAAATCACTATACAAAAGTCTGAGGCACTGCACAGTGACCTTGCGGGAAAACAACATGAAGATGACTTGAAAAAAAAAAAAAAACAACGCAGCAAAAACAGAGTATAAGAAAATATAAAAAAGATGGTGATTATGAACTATACATAAGTTGCCACTGGCAGCTTTTGCTTCAATTAATTTTAATGCATTGTAATATGAATTCAAGGGCTACAGAAATGTAACAGTGGTCTAGAGTTCAATGAAGTCTACAAATGCTCTGGGGTTCAAGGACTAACACTCAATGTATAAACACTGGAAGGAAGTCTGTTTCTCATTGTGGTTTGTCATATGTAAGGCACCCAGACTGAATGCTGAACATAATTAGTTTTCAAAGAGTATGTTAAATTTGTTTAAGCATAAACTTTGAGCTGAAACAGATTTTTCTTCCAAACTGACTGCCTTTCTTCGGTTCTAGCTTTCTTACGATACATTTTGATTGTGCTTTACTCTTGCTGTTGTTTACAACAGTTATGTAAAACTGTGATATGTTCTAGATAGATGATTCAAAGTGCAACTCCATCAGAAGTATTCTTTTTCATTTGTTTGTATCAGAAACCTATACAATTTTTAAACCTTTTTTTTTAATTTTGGACAAAAGTTAGGATCTCTTCCCCTTACTGATCAAGGTAGTACTGGTACGTGCTGACATACTTTTCCAACTCAAAGACCACCAAAATGCTGGGCTGCCTACTTGCCTAAGACTGAAAATTCTCCCAAAGTCTCCGAAGGAATTTGGTTTCCCTGCTACAGCAGAGAAGGATGTAAGTCTTTAGTAACTTGGATGGAATAACATACTGTGATCTCTTGATATGCAAGGAAAAGAATGAACCCAAAGAAAAAGACTTAATTATCCCTTATTTACATGTTCATTTCTATCTATATTCTTAGAAATGTTAAGTACACATTTAGTGAAATACCGTGAATGCACAAAAGAATAGCCAAATACACTCCAAGGATCCACTGTTGTCACACCACTCTCTTTTCAGCCAGTGCAGTTAAAAACTCGAGGCATACCTACACCTAGCAGCAAGGACCCTGGGTTTATACCTATCATTAAGTGCCTTTCAAAGCAGAGCAGTGCTGGAGGTGGAGAATATGGCAGGATCCCTCACAGTGCAGAGTGCTGTGAGCAGCCTGCCAGCCCTGGGCTTCTGTAGGTGCCAGATGTCTCCACAGATGCCTGCTGGTGATTGGGACATCCTGGCACAGAGGACACCCCTGTCCACAGCTGGGTGATCCAGGGGTTCAAAAGCAGAGCCAAATACAGAGGCCTTGCTCCTCAGCCATGTTTCCCTTGCTCTCCCCTCAGCACTGCAGACATCAGGCTTCCCTTGCTTGTGCTGACCCAACTGTTCATGAGGCCACACTTTGATTCCAAAAAAAGGGAACTGGTCTTGATTAAATATAACCCATTTCATCATGCTGTACTTCTGGGGTTTTTTAAACCCAGCAGTACACAGCATGACCTCACACAGGGCATGGGGATAAGGGCCACTGTAGCTTGGGGAGATAATGAGTGGCAAGGGATGGATGAGAGGATGGGACTGCACAAGGCTGTATTGCTGCCAAATCCCTGCATCACCAAATTACGGAGCAAGAGTGAACACACCAGGGAGATAACTGTGAGGAAATAAAAACCAAAGGGATATTACTCTTGAGAGGTCTCAGTGGCAGATGAGTCCCAAGGCAGTCCCTGTGTTACAGGTCCCTGCGTGTTTGCACTCACCTGCTCACACAGGTCACCCTGTTGGCCATTTTTCTGCAAACACACAGCTGACCATCTCCCCTGGACAACAAATATGCGAAGTCTGCTCCAGCCCTCTGGAAGGGCCCATGGCTATCCTATTCTATTATGTTGCTCTGGAGCACTCCAAAGCTGAGAGCTAGGGACATCTCACACTGCAAGCCCAGAGATGCCAGCTCACTGTCTCCAGGTGCCTTAACTGCAGAGCAGGCACCATGCCCACCTCAAGGACCCTCACCCAGCTGGTACACTCGCACACCACCCCTTCACACAGTTCAACATACAGGGCTGTATCTTGCTCTTATACACCTCTGTCATGTATCAAATGGAGGCAGTAACAAGGCCCCTGGACAAACAGCTTTTTCTCCAGCTCCCAGCATCAGCCCCTCGTCTCCTGCAGCCTCAGACAGCCTGAATGCTGCTCAGAGTGGGCTCCGCTACTGCAGTACGTGGCCAGGACACAATGCCTAAAAATCCTTATTACCTTCCACCATTTCTCCATTATGTGACCAAACACAGTGAAAATCATTAGAGAATTCAGTCTGAATGGTACCTTAGAACGGCAACTGTAAGCAGGCACTTTTTTGTGTGCCAGAGTACATCCCATACCCCTGCGTTACATTATTACCAACGGAGACAAAAGAACCAGGAGGTGCAAACAAAGACACTGCAACCCTGGGTAAATTCAATTCTTCAGGCATTTTTCAATCAGCAACTAGCAATTTTGCTCCAGTGTGTAAGGTCCTACTGAACCCAGCAGATGGCACCCAAAGCTTTCAAAAAGGAAAAAGACAAGCTTTATCTTTTTTCCTCCTCCTTTTTCATGACAAGGAAGTCCACTGGATCTACATCTTTCCCTCATTTTCAAACACCACACCTACCAACAGTTTTTTAGCACAAGAAAAAATAAAAGACTTCTATCTTTTAACAAATGATTCATGCAAATATCTGGAAGAGAGTCCACACTGTGTAACAAGGCAGAGGAGGCTGTGGCAGAGAGCAAGCAAAGTAAATGATGCTGCACATACACACAGCCCTGTCATAGCTATCTGCTTTTGGGGGTGCTCAACAGGGGCTGCTGCAGACCTCTCCTCTGGGGCACTCTATGGAAGTGTTAGTTTCACAAGAACATCCCTATTGTGAAAGATCAAAGGTCCCTGAACCCAGTATCTGGACTTCGACACAAATGGGGGAAGAGAAAGAACAAGATAAGCAGATATGATACTTCCTTCTCTGTACTCTCACTGTCTACAACTATTTTCAGGTCAGGCGATTTTCTAAGCACATGGGATTTCTCCATATTTAGGTTCTCCTCCAGATACTTCTTCAGCTTTTTATTAAACACAAAGAGTTCTGGCATCCACAACATCTTTTAGCAATAATTTCCACAGTCTGCCACATACTCTGTGAAGAACTACCTCCTTCTTCTCTAAACTGACTGCCAAGAGCTTTGTGTAACATTCTTGTTTTGGAAGAGACATGAATGCCTGACCCCTACCCACACCTTTCCATGCCACCCCTGAGCCTAGAGATCTGAATCATATTCCAGGGAATTTACCTCTTTTTTAGCCAATAGGCTTCTAGTCTTTTCAGTCATTCCTTCAATTTAAAGTAATTCCTTACCTTTGCTTATCCTTGTTGCTCCTGCTTGATACTTTTCCAAGTTTATTATACATCCTCTTTGACATGAGAGAACCAGAACTGCACAGGAAAGCAGAAACCATGAACTTGTGCCATGGTAAGGCAACATTTACTGTTTTATCATCTGTGTCTTTCCTAATCATTCCTAATGCTTGATTTATATATGACAACCACTAAGCACCGAACCTCAGCCTCACAATGGCCTTCCAGAATTCTTCAATCTGCTCTTTCCTTGATGATCTGAATAACATGACATCAGCAGCAAACTTCCTTACCTCACTGCTTATCCTGACTATGACTATTTTGAGACTCTGGGGTTCTCACCATCCTGAGAAGTTGAGAGGGAACTGTCAGTGAACAAGGTGAGAGTGTCCCTTGCTGGACATCATGGGAGTAACTTACTAGCTACCCTCTAGCCTATTTTTTTACTGTCCATTGTCTCCACTAGGCAATCCATCTTAACTATCGATATTCACCAGTGGGGCCTACTCCAAATTGCCCCAATCAATTCCTTGATTAAATTACTCCAGTCAGCAACCACGATTAAGCACAGAGTCAAAATGTGCTGTCAATTAGGGACCAAACTAGCAGGCTGCTGAACCCTCAGCTCTCAGAAGGAAAGTCAGACACCTCAGAGCTGTTCAGACACTCTATATCTTCTCTTTGTAAAAGCTGAGAACTGTACCCTCTCTCACTTTCCAAGAAGCAGCAGAGGCACTGGCTCTTTTTACATATAAATTCATCAATGACACATAAAGCTTAACTTTGTACTGGACCCATAGCCCACTGAGAGTCAACTGGAAATATCCCCATCACCTTTCCTGGGCTTTGGATTGCATCTAAGGAGGACTGTTACATACTGCCAGTGCAGAGGCTGCCTACAGCAGTTGTCTGCAAGGCCAGACCACGGAGTCAAACACCAGCAGCACCAAGTTTAGAACTGAAGGTTTATATCTATAGAAGATTATTATTAAGTGGCCCAGATGGAGGCATTTGGCTTCCTGTGTTTAGATCCATGAAGCACGCTACTTTGTTATGCTACAGAGCAGCATAACAAAATTATGCTACTAATGTTTCAGCCAAGAATTGTCACACCTCACCCCAGCAGTTGCTCTCTTGGAAGAACTGCACCATAATGAAATTGCTTCAGCAGTACAAATGGCAGAAGTCTCTGCTGTCGATACTGACCTTTACAAGCTTGACTTGCCACTAAAAACTTCAGGCAAAATCTATTAGATAGTGCATAGTGACTCAGGGTAAGCAATTCAAAGAAGAATCTAGGCAGCTGGAAGTCCCTGGAAATGCTGACTTGGTATGAAAGTCCCTAAATCCCTATGATTCTATGTGGACCAATTTCCTCCTTTCACAACTCCTGTGTCTCAGAAGAGCGCTTAAGTACAGCACACAGATGTAAGGAGCTGTAGTGACTATGCAAGCCTGGTTTTGCTAAACTAGATTCAGAGGTCATAGCAATATCACTCATGACAGCCACGTGAGAAATACTGTACTTTAAGGCAAAATGGCACTAACCTCAATTAATGTTATGCATCTCACACATAGAGACAGATAATTTATTTTTTTATAGGGTGCAAACCGTGTCCTGAGAGGATCATTAAAATCATCTGACAGCAAAGTGAAAACATCTTCTCTGGAAAGGTTAAGCACCTTTGCTTCTGAAACATGCAGCACCAAAATGAAATACAAAAGACAACTGCTTAAAAAGCAACCACTCTAGAAGACATAGTTTGAATGAAAAGTGGGAATATGCAAGTAGAAGGAGACTTCAGAATTTTTCTCCCATTAAAAAAATGTAACAGCACTTTGAAATAATACAGAATACAGTGAACTTTTTTCTGTCGATGCCAAAACTCCTAATAATGATGAATTAATCACATCATTGAGCCTGATTTTGAAAGTATTATGGTCTGAGCACCTCAAAAGGACATGCCATGTTTCACCCAGAAAAGCACTGAAGAGGTTTGGAACAGAATCTAGTGTTCTCTTATGACCCACTGTCTATAAGCATCAACTGTCCAGAGATAAAGAAAGCAGAAGCACTTGAATATAAAGAGGTTATTTTCTGAGGAGATTTAAAAAAATATTTGTCCACAGATTACATTTTCAGATATAAAATAAATTCTTTGCCTAAGGAAAAAAAGATAGAACACATTGAAAACCTGAAGAAATGGGAACTGAATGATGCGGTTTCTGCGGTCTCTGCCAAAACAAATGACTAAAGGCCATGTGTGCATGAAATTGGAGATTATCCCAATAAAATGTTCTTTCTCTTTGCCTTCTTCCAACACTGAAGATGAAAAGTAAACTGAAGTTATTCAGGCATCTCATTGGATTCCTTGCCCCGAAATATATGGATCATTGCTCAGTTTCTGAGGCAGAAACAATAGCCAGAAGCGTAAAGAGTGACTAACTTTGGATCAAAAGCTTTGGCTTTCAGCTGAATTTTCACAAAATGGTCAATATTTTTGGATACCTTAACTGTTACTGATAAACTTGTGCTGTGTTGAACTAGCTTCCCAGAAAGGATGAGACTCTTCTGGTTCCCATGACTGCAAGTAGAATTAATACTCAACACCTTTCAAAAATCACACTGAAGTAGTTCAAATTTGCAATCTATTTAACTATTAAAAACGGTCAAATTCTGATGCCATGCACTCCTTGCATGAAGATGATCAGGCTTAAATGCTCTTTTGAAGACGTGTGAACTCTACAGATAAAACAGTAACTGTCCTATTATAAGGAAATTATTCTTTTGACCTACATTTCTCTAACGACTGAGGCAAATTTTTTAGATCATTAAAAATATATGTAATAGCCATTGTAACCAAAGAGGTCTGCTTTATGCAGGAAATAATATTTTCCGAAGCTATTATATTCCACTCCTCACTGTTCATTCTCTGTCCTTATTCTCCCCATTGTTTATACATTAATCTTGCAAAACTATGCACGTATTATGACTGTAATCCCACATATCTGAAAGTGTTCTGCAATAAAAAGTATTTCTGCTTTTGATTTCTCAGTTTATCTAGCAATGAATTTTACTCTGAAACACTTACCTGAAGCATTCCTGCTAACTCAATTTCCAAATCTTTCACATAAAGAAATAAAAAATCTCCTGTTTTCTATCCTTGTTTCCTGCACTAGCCCTTTGTTCTACATAGTTGTTCTTCATAGTGTTTTCTGTCTCAAACACTGCTAATTTTCACCTTCTACCTTCTTAACTGTCACTGTGTGGAATGCATTATGTACAGGACTCAGTCTGCGATGGAGCACACCAGGTGTGAGGGAAGAGGGAATCAGGAGCTAAGCAGCTAAATACCAAATTATCTGCTAGAGTGATGCTGCTGTTACAAACAAGCTATTCTTCTTGAAAATTTAATCCCAAATTTCTTTGGATCATTAGGAATTCTTTTAAAAAATTGTTTTCCAAATGATGCCAGGAATACTTAACTGTTTTGACTGCACAGGAAAATGTACCCAGCTGTGGAAATAGAGGATGATTTGCCTTTGTCTCAGTTTATCCCCAGGAAACCAATTTTTTTCATCCTAGATTAATTCAGCATTATGCACCATTACCTCCAGATTACTCAAGCATAACCAGCACCAATAAACTATAATTAAATCCTCTCTTTGTCACAGGCACATCAGACTGACTAAACCAGCAAATTTGCATATAGATTACCTTGCTATTTGTCGCTTTGAAAGATTTTTCAACATGGTGTGACAAAATCAGCTCCTGGACTAGTGTGCGTGCAGATGCACACACAGAGACATCCAATGCACAAAATAAACATTATGTTCACAATTTCTGCTCCATGCAATAGATGCTGTTGCTAGCACGATGAACAGATTCATTCCTTCCCAGTGGAATCTCTTGGTTCTGAGGACTTTCAGCTTCAGAATATGAAATGAATTACAAAAGGTCTCATCCATTTCCACAGCATTTCCCATGTAACATAGTACATGATGAATGAGAAGATCCACAGGGAATCTATGCATATTGCATTTGTAAATGCAAAGGTAACTGAGGCACCAAACCACTCCTACTTGCTGTGTGAGGTGTGTGAAATTGTTTTTTCTGTGAAGGAGAGAGATTTTTGTTCCCTCACTGTTCCTCTCCCAGGAGTGACCAGCACTCTCCACAGGGTGGCAGGGAGAGCTGTGCTGTGACCTTCTCCTGCCTACTTTGCTGGGAACAGAGGGACAGATCTGACCTTGACAGATGCAGGTTTGAGTGAGGGTCTTCTTTCACACTTAGCTGCCCTTTCCTTTCTTCTTTTCTGCATATGGAGATCTCTGTTAAGAAAAGACTTGCTTTATCCGATGTCAAAGTAAAGGGTGTGATCTTGAAATTTATGTAAGCATTACATTTAGGCCGAGTAGAAAATAGGAAGAATTTGCATGTTTAGAGAAGCAGATGTCTCGGAAGTATTTATTTTATTCAGAGGCTCTATTTTTAATATGCTCAGGGTTCTTTGTGTTGTTTTTTAAATGTGGGACTTCCCTTGAGGGAGGAAGGCCTGTTTAGCAGTGGTATAGAACAACTGCATTTAAGAAGGTTAGAGCTCAGTGCAGATCAGGAACCACTGGGAAATAAAACAGTTCTTCAAGTTTTATAGTTGCCCCAAGGCTTAAGAATTCCTGAAAGCCAGGTCCACTGGCGCATCTGTGCCAGGGTGCACTCTCCTCCTCAGGACCCAGCCATGTTGGTTCTGGGCTGCTGCCAGGGACAGCTACAGGTGATCCTGCTCTCAGTCACCAACTACCAGCTGTGCCCTTTGCGGTTGGTCCCAGCTGGGCTTTCTGCTGCCTGAGAGTAGCTGATACCAGGAAGTAGCTGCTTTGTTCCGTTACTGCAGTTGTGTCCTGAATCATCCTGATAGGAAACTCCTCAATAAGCTCAGCAAAGTGCTCTCTCTCTCTTTTGCTAGTAAACACTGTGATGTGCTTTTAAATAGTTTCTGGCACACCACCCTTTTGCCCATTATGTCCTCAGTGTCTTGATAGTTAACAAAGAAGCAAAAAACATCCCATTTTTGTTGTAAACTGTAGTAGATACAGTGCGGTGCTGACATAATGGGAAGAAATTATAGGAAAGGAGCATTCACAACACATTATGCTTCTCTAGCTGTAAGAGGAACATCCTACAGGGTGGATCTGCAGACAAGAATACTTATATTTGAGATAGTCTAGGTGCAGCTTCAAAATCACAGACTGCAAAACCCACCCCAGCTTCAGGCTAAGTATCAAAGCAACCTGCCCATGATGTGCATGATCTTGCTGTTGCTACACTAATACCAGTACCCAAGCCAGCATCAGCTAAGTATCCCAGGTATGATCACTGAAGTTGAAATGGCTAGATTAAAGAAGAAACAGGACAAGCAGGAGCTATTGCTCCTGGGGATTTGATGCATGTTAGCTGGGACAGCACTAGGATTAAAGACTCACTGTCTCTGCAAGCTCCACACCTCACTGGAGCCTAGGAGAAAGAACTGGAGAAAAAGCCCACATCCCATTTAGAGAGATCCAGGGTGGAGCAACATTCAAAGAAAATTCAAATGTTCAGAGTTATGAAGACTTTGAGGCAACACCCATATTGTTCATGTCTGTGTCAGACAACCTGAGAAATTGCATTGTTCTAACTAAAACCAAGTCACTAGTGTTGAGATTAACATTAGTTATAGTGCTCCTCTTTCCTTTAAGTTCTTGGCAATGCCTGGCACACAGACACAAAAATGCATTCTCATTCTGCTCATTCTTGTAATATTTCTTGAGTGCTCTTCCCTCCTTAAAGACACATCATAAAGATATAAAGATGACCAAGGTTGGGGGGCAGCAAAAGGAAATGCTTTATCTTTTCTCCCTGCTAATATGAGACAAGCCCTTCAAAGGCAGGAACAAATGTTATTGGTTTTAGCCTAGTTATTTGTGTAGAAGGCTCATCATACAAATGGGGACTGGAAGAAAAGCAAGGACGTTTCCTTCAAGGCCAATATGAGGCCATATTCAACTGCAAGCCAGCCCACTCACTGGCCATTTGCTGCCATTTCAATGAACAAAGGGCATTTCCCTGTTCTTGAAGTAAGGATGCCAATTAGCTTAACCGGTCAGAAATAAATACAGTATTTTTTTCAACTCAATGCTCAAGGCTGGGAAATTATGTCTGGTTCTGAATTCAGCAGGATATTCTGCCTAGCACAGAAGCAAGGTACTGCTGAAGCTGCTGCACCCTTGCGTTTCTCCTGCACCATAAAATATAATCTGGTCTCTTGCCTGTGAGCTGGGCAGTTTCTTTTGTTACATTTGAGACAGCAGAGCAAGTAACTTTGCTGATGAGTGCTCACTGTTTTGACACAGCAGTTCCTAAGAGGGTCCTCAGAAAGTAACAATTCTTTAAAAAAATGCAGTGGTATGCTATTATTCAAAAACATTCCAAGTGGCATTACAGCTTGCTGGAGCTAATAAGGGCTGCAGACTAAAATTTTTCCCCAAATGTGAAAATTTCCTTTGATTTACAGCCACCTCAGTGAACAGTTAGCATGGGCTATGGCTGCTACTCTCTCAGTTACTTTCCCCCATTTGTTGTAAGACAGATAATCTCATCCTGCAGCCAACATAAACAACTAACCAGAAGAGAACCTCCACAAATCCCACTGTCCCGAGGGACACACAAGGGAATGGAAGAGCTGTGAAGACACAGCAAAGCCTTGGCTGTGGAGAAATTACCAAATGGCTTGGACTAAACTGGGCATCCAAATTCCTTCAAAATTTCTAGGTTACCAGTATAATAAAGACAAATGTCTCCCCGTTAAATCCATTACCTGTTGCTCACTGCACCTTTCTGCAAAAGTGCTGTCATTTCATCTTGAGGACTTCATTCTCAAAATATGGCAGGATGAGAAATCATCAAGGATGATGGTTTGTTTTCCTTTGACATGTCAGGACAAGTTTCTCCCAACAAGAGAGATATTTTCTTCTGGGAGACTTCCATATAAAAACAGACAGGAACAAAATGTGACTAAGTGTGACAGATGGCTCTATGTCACTGTCCATACACTTTTGTGTCACCAAGCATCCAATCAGAGAGACTGACTTTTAACTTTGCTCTTTCCCTCAGCCCACAGATCTCAAGATGTATGACATCCTCAGCTCCAACCTCCAAAAGTAAGAGAAGGATATGACATGACTCACTGCAGCAGCATGCCTTCAAAAAGGTATATGTAGAATTCAAATTAATATACAGAAATTATAATAAATATTAAACTCTCCATTGTACCACCGTCAGAAAGCCACCCTAAGTGAGAGACTTCCACTTCTGAAATAACAGATTTGAAGATATCAGTACTTGCCCATACTTCCTGACCAACTCCAACCACTGCAAGCGACAATCATTAAAAGAAGCCAAGATTGAAACTGAGCCCATAAGGAATTTACCAAATGATGATTTGTAGGAATTAAAATGAAGAACAATCACCATAAAATAATCTACTCATCACTAAGTCGTGTTGCTCAAAAATAATGATCTGATCAATATGATGTTTACTGCAAACGCATTTTAGAAGCATCAGAGCAAACAGTCTTGCTAAGTAGGTTTCATACATTTATAAGCCTTCCCTAGTGAGCTTTTAATCTTGTTCTTCTCATTTCACATTAAGGGTACGGCACTAACATCACACATGAAATAAAGGAAGTATTTTAGTTGAGTTGTGCCTTACTGCTAGTGAAAATAACATACCTCTTTTCACAGAAGATGGCGGCAATTATTGTGAACAGTTAAACACATTGCTACATGCATTCAAAAATCATGCTTTTATTCTCATCTGAACAGAATGTGAATAACTGTCATTAAATTAGTCAGATACTTCCTTGACCAGTCATCTGTTTAGAAAATCAATTTCCCCTTATTTTTTACATCAGCTCCCCTTTTCTTTTTTTTCATTAGAGGTTGTATTTTTCAGAAGAAATACTTACCTGTTAACTTCAGAAGGCTCGCCCCTATTTTACAAGAAAGGATAAAATGCTTCTTGCAGAGCATTTTGTGGAGGACTATAGTATTAAAACAGCTGATCTGTGTTAATTAGATACATCTGTTTCAGAAAATATGTATGTATCTATAAACCACTTCTGCTTGGCCATATGTAAATTAGGCTAGCAGACATTTTGGAACAGAATAAAAAAAGTGCTGTAAGTATGCAGCTACAGCCAGAAATGTGGTATTATAAGTGACCTCTGATGTGAATGTTTCCTTTACTTTTTTTTTCTGAGATAGCAAGATACTGTGTTTTCTAATACTTTGTTTGCACTGCAGGTCTTTAAAAAGAAAAGCAGCAACAAATCTTCTGCCTTGTATACAGTAATCCCACTGTATTCTAAAATCTGTATTAATGACAGATAGCAAGCAAGGCCCAATTACTGCAACCTCAAAGCTTCATTTCTTTCTGACTTAAGTGAAAAGCAGAGGCTTCTTTTCCTTTTCTGAGAGGAACGCAAAATTCCCAGCCTACTTGCAGTGCTACTACCTGGAAAGGCAGCAGTGAGATACTCATTCAATAGCAAGCATTGATTTTCACGAGTGGATGAACAATGTATTTTGCCCTCCTGCCACAAATAGTTGTGCAATAAAATATGACAAACGAGAGGTCTATTCCCGCAAGATTTTGTGTCTCAGTTCAACAAACCCTCAACAGGTATGACTATGCTGCAAAAATGTAGACATACTTTTTAGTATCTAATCCATGGTGCTCATAACATCAACATTAGGGACTGCCAGTCTCATCATACATCTGCCCTGTGTGCCATTTATCCAAATGTGTCCAGTCACCTGAACAGTCAGCATATTCACTCCTGTTTTAAAGACAACTTAATAGATGCAGTGTAGACACATATCTTAAAACTATCAGTAATAAAATTAAGGTTCTAAATGTATGTTGCCGATCAATAATGAAGCAAAGAAGAAATTACACATGATGTTGCAGGAGCTTTTTATCTCATCAGGGTCTCTTGGAGCTTCACATTTAAACATGTTTACATATAAAAGAAAATGTGTGACATTTGCAGAACTTATTTTTCCTGTACATTACCTTTAAGACAAAGCAGTGGTCTGTAGGCGCCTTGTATTTCACTTTGTGTTGATAACCGTAATACACATTCACATTCTCAAACTGAAGGAAGCATGCCAGATCTCGTGATGTCTACAAATGAAAAGCAAGCACATCACTGTTAGAACAAACTGAATTTTGATGTGAAACTCATTAATAGGACCTTTTCAAAGTGCATGAATGCCAACGTGTATTGTTCCTGAAACTGTCATGAGGCTGACTGAAAAAAAAAAAGACTAATTTTAAGAGTGTGCATTCTTAAACTAACAAGTGGAAGAGGGTAAGTACATATTACAAATAATATATAACACAGTGCAACAGTTCGCTCTTGTTCTGGTTTTGCTGTGCTTCATTGCTTTGTCTGGAGATTTTTTTCTTATGGATAATAAGACCAAAGAGAATACCATAGTAAGAAACCACACTGTTACAATTCTAAGTAGAGAAAGAAGGTTTGAGGTTCTAAATTTCTTCAAGAGCTTGATTTTCTTTTGTATATGTAACACACAAACTCTCATCAGGACATACGCACACATCTCATCTGTTTTGCTCTGAGTTTTCTTGAATTTCCTGGCATCATTCCTTTTCTGTTTATCATAGTATTGTTCACAATATATTGCTAAAATAACAAGGTTTCTTCTGCTGGCATATTTCTCAGTGAAGAATTTTGCATACAAAGCATAACTTTAGCAGTCCTTCGGGTGGAAATGCAAAAATAGCCATGTCACATGGTCAGTGTTGGCTAAACCAGGAAATTGTAGGGGGAAAAAAAAAAAACAACAAACCACAAACCCCCTCTACCCCTAAGAATGAGGTTATATTTCTGCATAATTGGTTCTTCTATGCTGTTCTCATTGATACTTTCATTACAATACACCCTTGAGTTGGCTTTATCTACAAAATGAGTTTGCAACTAAGATTTGTGGGGAGAGGAAACACTCCACACCGTATGTAGACAGGCCTTCTCCCTCTCCCCTTTCTCTGCTGCAGCTGATGCCAGAAATTTTATCAGTGACTGTGTGGACCTAGGCTCCAGAATGTGCTCAAATCCATTCAGTATATAATGAGTTGTTCTTTTCCCTTAGGTACCAGACAGTGGTGACTAGGACCAATATGAATGTAGCTGATATTTTCTTGGAGTCAGGAACATATTTTTAAGCAAGGGACTAGGGCACTTATAGTCAGTATTTGTGCAATGTTAACAGGACAAAGCAACTTTTAAACTGTATCTGCTATTCTGATGCTGTTGTTTTGTGACCCTGTCAATTAACAGCCCGTTTTGGAATAGGGCATAAGAAGAGCAATGCTGAAGAAAGAAATTAAGACAGCAGTGTTGACTGGTGCTGGTTTGTTAACAAAAAACCCAAAACAACAAAAACCACCACAGGCATGCGTGTAAAATTACCAGAACATGTCCCTGTATTTTCATGTTCACCATGTATTTTACAGCCAACACAAAGTGCCAAAGGTATGCCAGACTTCTTTCTCTCTTGTAACAAGTGATAACATGAATATACAATGAATTTAAAACAGCTGCAGCAGCTGAAGATACTATTGTATGCTAATTCTTTGTTTCTGTACCTCGAAGAAAGATCACTCTATCCACAACTGAATGACGTGCAAGGTGCATGTGCACTCTTCACGCCATCCTGACACGAGATGAACTCTCACAATTTAAGGGCTTCGACTGAAGAGCTCTACTGAATTCTGCTGCAGTGCTTTAAGATGTTTAACACTCTCACTGCACTCCACTCATCTACCACAGATTACTGTCTTCATAACAGGTGTGTGTACCTGAGCCTCAGCTGTTCCAATACAGAGTGCAGTAACTAAGATAACCACTAAACACAGATTTGAGCTCAGAGATTTGACTTCCTCTGGAATGGCTAAGACATGGATATGCATCCTTTTCCTCTAGGCTGTTACAGATGCAGGAGCAAACAGTTGACTGGTACTATTTGAAAGAGCTATGACTATCTACCAAAGAACTAGATTAAGGTGCTCAATCCCTGTGAGTGGCTGAGTCGGTAATGTAGTGATTTTAAAGTGCTCACACTGCTCCTAAAAATGGCTCAGTTATAAGCAGGGTGATATGCAGGCTGTTACATAGGCTGTAACAACTAAAGGCAATAAAGTGTTAAACAGAGTTACAAGGTGACTATGTGGACCCTATGTTTGCAGGCTATCACCTGAAACCCCCCCACACCTTCCTCATTTGCATTATGATGAAAAGTCACTGAAATGGGTATCATTGGATGATGAAAAAAGGTTGAGTAACTTTCACAACATGCTTGCCCTGTCTTGGCATTGTACTACTGGTCATCATTGGAGGCATGCTACAAGGAAATGTCCAAGATGGACTCTGCATTGGACTATTCTTACACTTTTTCCACCTTAAGTGCCTTCCAAATAGCATTCCAGATCCTAATTGATAGGATGTTGTGTGTGCAGCATGATTTGAGGAGTGAAAGGTGTTATCTCAGGGTCAGACAAAGTCAAAGTAAATAGATGTGAAAGCAGCAAGGTAACCTGTGTTTCACTGCGATTTAGTTATAAACACAGGTCACTGGAGCAGCAGAACAGCATTCCTTTACAAGATATAATTTTTTTCCTTTGTAATTTAGTCAGGAAATAGCAGAACAGTTAAGTTTTAAAGCACAAATCCTAACAGTAAAGTTTCACCAAAATTTCCAAATATGAAGCACTAGCAGAGCTGTAAGTGGTAACAGAAGTTGTTTTCAGAATACAAAAAAAGATATAAAACACCATCAGTCCCAGAATTGACCATTCTATCTCATCACTGTGGAAATGAAAAGCCAGCCACCCTTAAGTGCAACATGTCCAGGACCCTTTGCTTTTTTAGTACTGGCAATTCAGACTCTAAATATTTTGCAATACTAAATGTCAGTGCACTTGATTCAGACAGGTAGATGCTTCAGCCTCACTTCTTTCTACACAGAGGGCAGTCTTAAAAAGCCTTAAAAGGCACAGCACATTCTCTAGGTACAGATCACTGTAGGAAGAAAAGTATAGCATTTCTGCACGCTGGTTACTGGTCCAGAAAATATCAAAGTAAAATTCTACCTTTTTTGTGATAAGAAATAAGTTGACTTGACAACTTTTTAAAATACTCTTTCGCAGGGAACCCATATAATAGTGAAGCATTTTGGCAACATAACACCAGCTGACAAGAGCTTTGCTGTTTTCTTTCCCCTACTGACTTCCGCAGCAGTGCTATTCCCTTAATGCTTTTATCTATCTCTAGAAATCAAAAGGAGAGAAACGTGACAGGATTCAGTGACTACATTCTAGTATGTGCACAAGTGGTGTAGTCAAAGATGAACCATAAAAACCCCAACCTCTCAGATGCACCAAACAGTGCTCTTAAAATGTCATCTTGGGAGTTTTACACTTTCACCTCCATGAATTGTTTTATTGCTAAGAGGATTATTTGGCTTCCTGACCTTGGTTTTTCCTTTGGGTACATAATAAATTCCAGAAGCTCGTAGAAGAAAATAACGCCTCTTCCAGGACTTTTTTCCATCTTCTTTCAAATAAAGGGCCCCTTCAAGCTCTGGCACAATGACAGATGTCCCACAGAAGCTTTCCTGTGCAACAAGAACAACAATGCACAAAATAAATCAATTTAAGCACAATCCTATAAATAAATAGCAGAAAAATGCTTCCTTGAAAAACAAAGATATTTCCTGTGACAATGAACATATGAATATGGGGAATGCAGGAGATGAACACCTTAGACAGGCAAAGGAAACTTTTCCAAGATAATGCGGTAACTCCGCCATCCAAGTTGGGTGCTCACACTGAAAAAGAAGGCTTTCAAAACCTCCATTCCCTAACAGGTCAAGCAAAAACCTACAAGAGATTTTAACTAGACATAGATATGCTCAGTGAAGGCAACAGAACAAAATGGTTGGTCCTGTTGCTGCGTTTTTTTCTCTACTGCTGTATTTATAGGTTCTGTAGAGAAATACTTCTCCAGAGAGATTCTTTAGAGACTCCTCAGAGCTCTAAGAACAGCCAGAGAAAAACTCCCTCTCAGTCTCTGCTTTCACCTTTAAATGTCTGCTAGCACTTACAACACTTTAAACAAATACACTGTTTGCTTGAAGGACCTATTGGTAATTACTATTATAAAAATATATAAAAATTACTATTGGGTAATTTTTAATGCCAACACACTTATCACTTAAAGTTGACATTTAGAATTCACCAGGACTTTTGCTGGGTGACATCTGATGCCTTCATGAGATCTAATTTTGAAATGTGAGTCCTCAGTCACCTGAGAAAAAGCATTTCCTTACTGAACTTTTACTAAACTCAAAATGCTTGCTTAGAGAACTGTGACAATATTTTCTTTCAGATAGCTCTGGGTTTTTCTCAGGCATGCCACTGAAGCAAACTTAAGCAGGAAAGGCAAGAGGTTAAACAGACTTTCTGGAAAAGTGGAAAGGTTCTTTTTCTGTTGTAGTACAGCTAATAATTAGAGAAGGACATCTACTTCTAACCCAAAAGATAATTGCTTGGTACTGGTCAACCTTAATAACCATAAAAGGTCCCAAGGGCTGGCCTAAGGGTGCACAATCTGCATTTTCAATGAGGGGCAGCAGATGCAGAGGAAAATTTACCTATTAAACTCGAGATACAAAGATGCCAATGAACACAGAACTCTCTGTTATTACACACTTGCCCACAAAGAACTAAGTGCTGTTATTGCAGAGCAAATGAAGATGGTGGCAGGATTTTGGTGACATTTGCATCATCAACCTAATAAATTGACTTACCTCCAGTAAAGCCTCTTTGTTTTTATCATTCATTTCTTTGCTTTCATTCTTCCCTTTGTTTGCCAGGTAGAAATTCTGATGAAGACACAAAAGAAATGGATGTTGACTATAAAGTCAGCAATATAAGTAACTAAATTACAAGAAACCCACTCAGTAGTTACTGAGTCTTTCAATACTGAGTAGCTGAGTCAGCAGGTGCAAGAGGCAGATGCTCATGGACCCTTCTTATAGAAAAATTTAATCGCACCTGCCTGCTCACGAGTTTTAATTCTTCATTTTGAATATAATTCAAAAGTAATCCAAAATTACTTTTACCCATGTGTATACAGCCTCCCAAAATTAAAAACAGCGGCTTATAGTTTTGCCTGTTTTTCTGGATCAATGGGTTCGGTTTTAGCATTCCAATTTTCACTGCTTCTATTACAGGTGGTAGAGAACCTAACATTTGATTGCATGCTGATACACAGTGAATGTAAGGCAGTATTGAAAAGCTAGAAAGCCTTTCCTAACAACCCAATCTTGCAGTTTGGATATAACTCAGCTCTTAATTTTTATTAAAAGTGCTTATATGCTAAAACATTTATCCAAAATTATTACTTTCTGCTTTTAAACCCCTGCTCATATTCTGCAAAGTATTTTTATGCATTATTATATATTAAAATATATTAAATGACTATATATTAAAAAATCTAGAAAAAATTCAAATAAACTATCACCATGATATCTTGGCACATGTGCTCCAGCCTACTGAAAGAAAAGCCTACCCTCCTTCATTTCTGTGCCAGAGGGCTGTGAAGCTTCAGCCACCCTCAGAGGACCCAGTGCCTATCCCCCTGCAAACAGGGAAGCACAGCACCTCATGCATATACTTAGCAGTAAAAATAAATTCACCCACTGTTAAACAGCAACAACAATTCTGCATCCATCTTTGTTGTACAGGTGGACAAACGGACAGCACTTGGACATACTTGCAAATTCTGGCAGTGGGAAGGTAGCTCAGGAGCATGCTAGGACTTGTGTGCTGGAGCACATGCAGTGGCTTTGCTCAACAGCAAGAGGGGCCAGACAAGCAGAGTCTGGCTGGCTGCAGATTGTAAGGCAGCTGCAAGTGAAGGAAGCAGGTAGAACAAGGATGCCATGCATCAAGCAGCATCTGGATCCATGGGCTTGAGGCCAAAATGATAACACTCAAAATTCTCACGTTCTATAATTTTTCAGTTTATCTGACTTTTTATCTCTCTCCATTTTTTCACGTCTCAAGACTATGAGAAGGGGACAATACATTTACATGCCTAGAACTCCACAACAAGTAAACTGCAACATAAATGCAAACATTACCAAAATAAAAGTGAGAAGTGTGTAAATGAAGGAACATGCCATTGCCACCATATAAGAAAGAAACAAACAAGCAGCAAATCTGCCCTGCCAGCATACCACATTTACAGCAACAAGGTCTATCTGATCTTCCACACAACCACATCTTCTTTTTCAAGCAGTGCTGTGAACAGCTGTCTGCCAAAACACAAGCCTCATAGCAGATGGTTTTTGGAGAGGCACCAGGAGAGGAAGGGGAAGAGGTCTGGATCTCAAAAACAGTTCTTTAAAAACTGCTTTCTTAAAAGTTCACATTAAGTCAGACGGGATATCAGAAACACAGCCACCTGCAATTTGGCATGTGCTGATGCCATGTCTAAGGTATGAGAAACTTGAACGTTCAGTACAATAGACAGTTATCCCAGGAAATGCAGTTGGCTTCAGACTGCCCGGATGTATTTTTAGTCCACAGCCGAAGGTAAGCAAACACTAAGGACACAGCTTTGCAACTACATCTGAAGACAGTATTCACAGTGGAAAAAATCCCAAGCCAGCTCAAAAAACCCACCACTTAAAAGTGTGTTCTCAGTATAACCTAGTGATGCCTGTCTATGCAGTCCAAAATCGTAGGTCTGACTGAGTGACAATGCTCCACTCATCCCTCTGGAAAAAAGATGCTGTTCTGAGCAGCTGCAGCCCAGTCCTCTGTGCACACGCAACAGGTCTTCTTGACAGGCAGCACTATCACAACCCTGCTGGCTTAATGTTAACACACCCACTCTGGCACTGATGAAGGTATGAAGAGAAATCTCAGAGAGCACTGTTAGGCTGGGTTGGACCTCCAGACTTTGGGATGGATTTGGAAAGTAGACGGACATGCAAGCTGTAAGTATTCTATAGATCATTATAAAGGCATAGTACAAATCCTAAAATACACAATGAAGATTTATCAAGGTAAGTACACCTTATCACTGTCTGAACAAGGCTTGGTTCATCAGCTTTACTACCGGTGGAAGAGCATTCATCTGGCTCAGTCAGCCTTCCATGCACTGATAATAAGAAAACAAAGCTCCTCTGACTACAACTGATTCACATTCAGGCATCTGGCATTTATTTAGCAGAAGCACAGACCACCCTGTACTGACATAATCAATCGTAAAGAGAAAGTTTGCAAAAATATCCACGCTGGATCTCTAACACCACAGCTTTTTCATTAGGGAAACAGGGCTCTGTCACCTAACCCAACGCTACACAGATGTACACTGTCATCTTTCACCTGTCAGCACACATTTCATTTGTTACTGATTACCTCCTTTACGTCTTTGCCCTGAAATCTGGAAGTACATGGTACTTATTTGTCAGTGGCTAAAAACCTGGGGAGCAGACTGTACACTGTACTTGTTTTATCACCGTGTGGTCTCCTATTTTTGATGAGAAGCATTCATCCTAGAGGAAGCAAACCACATGTGTCCAGAAGAGGTCATTTCAAGTCCAGTAGTCAAAGGTCATGATAAAAGGCAAGCTCTTTCCTGTGTGAGGACACCGCTGTGAAATGCATGTTTGGTTTGCCATGTCAGGTCATTAATGGGACAAAGATATGGCTACAGGGCAGCTTTCCACATATATCTACAGATTTGAGAATTAACTATTTCTTACATTCAAAAGATGAGTCTATGCATAAAATCTTTCCACTTAAGGCTACAGCCATCTCCTTTTGTGTGGAAAGGCAGGTAAAAAAAATCAGGCTGTATCTCTCTCCACTGTATAACCCTCAAACAGTGGAAGAAGAAAGTGTTTTCATTAGTTTCAAAAAACATCTATGGTGGCATGTAAGCAAACCAAACTTGGATCATGGTAGAAACAGTAGCCTTAACTACTGCGCTGATCATCGTTCACATCTCTATATTTATAAAAAAGCATTTCCTAAATGAAACAGCACCTCTCTCATACCTTTCACCCTTTTTCATACACAGCCTCATACAAATGGGAATACAGCAGCAACTACTTGTCAGTATATAGCAAAAAATAGGTGTTCCAAGAAAGTATGCTCCCCCTGCACCCCCTACTGCTTAGGCTGTATTTGTGCTTTCAAGCTACTGCAAGGTCCACAACAGCACAGATCAGACACTGTGCAGCAAACAAGGCAGCTGCTTCATACTCGTGACTACCTTCTTTGAGCAATGGGCTGCCTGTTTACACTCATCCAAACTGCACCCAAAATGAGGCAAGAACTGGCCAGTTCACATCCCCTTTCAGATAATTTCAACTGTGTACTGAATGCAGTATGGTTTGTGCAGAAAAAAAATAAACCAGAACATGGTCATACCTGCAACTCATATCATGATGTGTCCCCCCGAAAAGTGCACACTAAAAACATTAGAAGATACGTATAATTGCTCTGAAGATCACAAATGTAAATAAATATATGAAGCTAAAGGCCAAGTTCTTTGAAACCCCAAAAAAGAGATAGAGATTAACATTACTAAGCAATGGAAGTACAGCGAAAAACACTTCCCTGTTCTCACTTCTATTTCTTTGCACTTTTGCCAGCATACTCAATAATCAGGTTCCCTGCTACCCTTTTATGTTTCCTTCACTGGGTAACAGTGGAGACAAAATAAAAACCTTGACTCATAGGAAGTGGCCAAACTGGTGAAAAACAAAAGTATCACCTGCTGGATACTAGCCCAATTTCACTGACTTTAAAATAAATATTCAAGCATGAAACTCACTATAGGTGTCCAGTTATGAAAGACATTACGAGTTCTTACTCCACCTCCTTCTGATGCTGTTGAGAACTCTTGCTTTTCAGAAGAAATAAAATGTCAATTCAGTCATGGGTTCTCCATTGGAAGGTGTAGCTCTCACTTCTGGCTCACATATGAAGGAGCAGAAGCATAAAGTACTCACTGTATAGACTTCCAATAATTTTCATAAATACTGTCCCATTATAACAAAAAAAAAACAAAACCAAAAAACCCCACATGCACATGCTGTTTGACTGCACTGTTTGACTTTATCAAAAGAAAAACACAGGAAATCAAAGTTCATGCAAGAAAAAGTGAAATACAACGCTCTAAGACCAGCAATTTAGTCAGGAGTTTAAATTCAGCTACCCCTTAAAAATAGCTGTGTTTCCCCCATTTTCCTTTCTTTTAGAGTATCTTTTAGCTGAGAATTATTCTTTGAGCTTTTGAAAAGAGGTCTTTAAATCTGCCAACCTCTCCTTTCAAGACAAAAGCACAGCATCACTCAACCACATGGCAAAGCATCACCTTTCCCATGTGTTTT
Organism: Pipra filicauda; assembly: GCF_003945595.2. Classification (NCBI taxonomy): domain Eukaryota; kingdom Metazoa; phylum Chordata; class Aves; order Passeriformes; family Pipridae; genus Pipra; species Pipra filicauda. Next base: position 4,991,838 of record NW_024104310.1, read on the forward strand.
CTTTATTTGCCCATGCACCAGTACGTATTTTTGTTTCACTCTAGTCATAGACTTGTGATGCTCCATCTCTGTGGATGAGTCACTGAGACCAAGTTCCCTGCTGGGTAAGTTATATCACAGTGAGGAAAGGGCAAAAGTGTGCCTGTCTTCGTGGAAGAGGGGGACACCTAAGGATTGTGTTTTTTTCTACAATGTATTCCAAACACTTTAAAAAATATTTTAGAAACAAAGCTGAAGAGAAACATTAGAGAACACTGCATGACAATAATGATAAGTCTTCAAAAAAAGCCACTGGCATTAGCTGAGCAACATGTTCCTAGCATAGACACAGAGAATAAATCCTGCCTTTCAGAACCTCAGTTGCCTCTTAGAAAATGAAATGCATTTAACTAATTGTTGTTTAATCTATATCAGCTCTACAACTACTTCACAGAAAGAAACAATGAACATTGGCACAGGTCACAGACCTTCTCCAGAGGACCACCTGTTTCAGGAAGGCATCTGAACACCTTTATAATAAGATTTTTTTAAAGCACTTAATTGTGTCAAACCTCTGTAATGAAAATTTTGTATCACTGGTTTGTCTAAGAATGAATTGTAGGCACCTGTCCACCTTTGGAATTTGCCTCTTTTTTTCCCAGAAAAGTATCTGCGAGTTATAAAACCGTGAGATCTCCACAAACAACCTCCAACAGAACAAGCCCTAAATACAACCAACAAAGAATTCAACTGCTGCTGCACTGGCACCACTTGGTGTGTCAAAAAGCGCATTCTGCAATTTCTGTACTCCCAAAATGAGTTTATGAGGCAGCCTTGACTGAGCTAGGAGGAGGCTGAAAATACTGAGAATACAGTATCACACCACTAGATTTCAGTTTCCCATTGGTTACACTACAATTTCCACATGTAGTTAGTTAGGTAATAATAGACCCTGCCCTACCCCACCCCAGCTCAGCATTTCCCCTTGGTTTACCTTTTCAAGGACTTACTCCAGATCACGTATTTTACCATGTTTTACTATCTAGTGTGAGCTCTGTCTGTACAATACTGATTATTTTCTGCCACAAAGACAGTTTGCTGATATTACCTGTCTCACAGTGTTTGAATTTACTAAACCTGAGAGATGGTTAGACTTTATTACTGGCAAAATATTTCAACAGTATGACTGCTGCAACTACTCAGTTCCCTTAGACTGTTCATTTTAGAGCTTAGAAGAGGGGCTAAAGCTCAGTGACTGCAGACTGGTCCATATCCAGTTAGGATGGGAGAACAGAGTTACACTCTTGTTCTGGTTTTGGTTTAGGTCATGCTTATTTCTAAATTTCATTCCAATCAAAACGACCAGAATCCTCATCAAAGATTTACCTCCTGTGAGAGGTTTAGAGCCTTGCCCAAATAACATTACTAGTGTACAAATCAAACATGCATTGAACCCCTGCTGCTAGGTATGTCTATATGCATTAGAAAGTATGACACCTTGAGCCATCATGTATGTTTTAATTACAAACTTGGCTTTGCTGTTTCATATTAAAAATCAGCATCATTCCATGTACACTGCAGGATAAGTTTTCTTTGCCTGACTGTGGATACTTGTGTCAATGAAGGAAACTTCCTCTCCACAGGTTTTATTTGAAACATTGGCTCATTCTATAAAAAAATAACTTCCTAATGAGCAGCTTGGTGAGATTTGCTGCCAAATTATATATTTGACTCAATTTCTGGCAATACTGAATTGCTGATTTTTCTCTAGCTGCTCTCAGGAACCCAGATGCTCAGTCAGCTAACAGGAGACTGACAAGGGGAAAAGATCTTGTGCCCCAGAATCCATCAACCGTATGTGCTAGGGTGTTTGTAAATATGGTTTTGACTACAGAGCACAAGAAATACACGATTTGTATACACACCTATCCTCAATAATTTAATGCAATTCAGTGTGCAGACCCTCCACAAAGCTAGACACGAGTTACTGTTCACCCAATGCTTCTTCCCAGTATAAATGAAATCCAGATAAATTCTCTGTAGAACTCAGCATACTCTTCATGAGTTTCACATACAACTGGTAAAAAACGGACCTTAAAGGAAAGGCTGATTTTCATCAGTAGAAATAGTGGAGAAGCTGTAATAATGACAACGGCCAGATTTTTACGGCTGTGCCATCTCACCTCAGTTCTAAGAGCTGTGCCTAAGCAAAGGCTTGTGCTGGAGGTGAATTCTAGGCTTCGTTTTTTAACACTATAGATGGGACTCTAAAATAGCATCAGGAAAAAGTAGAAAACACTAATTTTCAAATCCTTGCATTCAACATTCTGGGGTTTTTTTGGTTGAAAATACAAGTTTTGCTTTCTCTGACAGAGCTGAAAGCAAATTATTAATGCAATAGGCAGCATGCAGACTAAATGACCTAAGTTTAGACTCTAATCCAAATACCATGTTAGCTTACCTGGGGATTTTTAAATAAAGCATATTTTTCCTTTTTCTCCAAAAACAGAATCTTATTCTCAGTGTCTCGAGTCCAGTCTGATAACACTGCAACAACATTTTCATGGTCTTCAAAAAACCTTTCTGGAGAGATAGAAAAGGTAATGTCAGACATTCAGACTCTTTCTCCCCTCTCCTGAGGCTGCAGAAATTCCTGTGTAAGAATGTAATCATTATCTGATGTTCACTCAGAGTTGGACTGTCCAGCTCTTTTCCACTAAACAGACAGGAGTAAAACCACATGAAATTGTGCATATGGAAGTGCAAAGCAGCTACAGAAGATGTCTTACGTAGCTGTGGCATGCTCCTGGACTCCTCCTGCATCTCTATGCTGTTGCTTCAAGATCACAAAGGATGGAAACAGTGACCCAGCAGCAGCAGATGGTTACACTCATGTCTTTCAACTTTTTTCAACTTTTTCATGTCTTTCAACTTTTTTCAAGCTCTCTGCTTTTGTTTGCTTTCTTTTTAAGGTTTGCAATATAATCAGGGAGGTACATATTCACTTTGGTGAATCAACTGAAACAAATGTAAAAATTTATTTCCTTGTCTTTTTACTTATTGGAACAAATGAAAAATTGCTTTTTGTCAGCAGGGAAGAATTCTATGCACTGAAAATAAAATGTTTGGTTTCAAGCAACTGTATTTAAAAACACAAATAGAAAAAGAGAGGAAATAGGAAGACAGACTGAGAGCTGATGTGAAGATATACTGGTTCACCCACCATCGCTGTAGTTAAAAACCTTACCAGGGGTGTGGGAGACCTAGTGTCAGTTCTATCCCTTCCTGATCTGCTCTGAACCCAGGTCCTCCACCCAGGAAAGCCACAGGGGTATGCTGAGGTTAGGTGGTTCTGATCTCTTCTTCTGCAGTTTCACTTATATAAAGTAGCTGAACAGTAATATAAACCCCCTTTCAAAGGAAAAGGAATTGAGTGTTATTTGACAGGTCATTTTGGAAGGACCCAGCCTGTACTCTTCTACAAATTCAGTACTGGGATAGGGAATTCACCCAGCTCCAATTTTCAGTATGATTTTGACAGTTCCCTGGGAACAGCTGTACTTCTATTTCAGTGATCTGATGATGACATCTTCCAATGGCCTAGGCTGGCCTAGTATAAGAGGAGATAACACAGCATACATTTTGTAGGCTTTCTTTAAAACTTCTTGTTACTTTTGACAAGAGTTCAGTACATCCCATCCAAACTAAATTTTGTGAATTAATTAAATTCACAGAATGGGATTAACTTCAGGACCAGTTCACAAGTAGATGGCAACTTTTAACAACATAAACAACACAACTCATTTAGCAACTCATAATTAAAAATAGAAATAAAAAGCACCATATAAAACCCAGGTAATGGTTTGAAGAGTAAATAGTACCTTATAGCCCATGATAGCCATAAAACAATTCTCAGATCATAACACACATTTTTGCCACATATACTTTTGTTTATTTATTTCCTGCACCAGGATTTTCTTGTATAAATGGTGTGATTTTACCATCCTCAGGAGGGTCTTTTTAACAATTGTTGTTACCAAAAAAGAAAAAAAAAGTCAAATCTGGATGCCTATTATAAGGCAAGAGTCTTTATTGTAAAATACATGCTGGTATGTACAGGCCAGTGTTATATTGACATCTCACTACTGAGATTATTTGCGATATTTAACATAATTAATCTAAAACCGTAGTTTATTTTATTTGCAATTATAGTCTTTCAAAATAACAGTATATATAAGACATCTTGTCAAAGATCTTGTGATATAAAATTAGCTTGGACCTTCGGATTAGCATGAAATACTTGCTGCTCAGATTTGCTTCTTAACGTAAATGTAATTTTATTCTTTTAAATGCCTGAAAAGCAGGCAGAAAGATGAACTGCAGAAAAGTCTGTCTTCATGCTGATAGTAATAAAGCTATCTAAAACAGCCTAGAAATATACTGACAAGAATAAAGAATAGTTCACATTGTTTTGATTTTGAACAAAATTAACTACATGTTGCTGTGCACTGGAAGCAGAAGAAAGAATAGTACCATTCCACTCATACTGAAATTCCCTTCTGCAAACAAAAAGGCTACATTCCCAGCAGATTTGGACCTGGTAATAGATGTCTGCATCAGGAGTTAATAGATTTTTCTTTTTTTTTCCTGAACCAGCTACAGGTTTATTTCCTTCAGTACTTTCCTTCTGTCCTGACTTTTAAAATGATTTTTATTCATTATGAGAGTAATTTCTTACTATACCAATACCTAACACTAACCCAAACCATGAAGCACTAGCTGGGACTAAAGTAACACAAGTAATTTTTATTTACCAAAAAAAAAATAATCTCACCATTAACCCAATGTTTGTATCATATAATCTCACCGATACCTTCAGTTTTAACTGCATGATGGGAAATCTAAAATGTCTATCCAGATTATGAAGAAACACAAGTCCATTCTTTTTAATGACTATGGAGATTCAGAAAACAATCTGTTTATGTGCTGTCATCCTAACACTCAGAGATGTTTGTCCAAGTCACACTAGACAAAACGGAGCAACTTTCTAAGACAGGAAAACACCAAAATTATTCAGTGACTTTTATGAGATTTCTAGGGTCAAATGACATTTGCAGTCTTTCCTTAGTTAAGATAAGCAGGTACAAAAGAATGCAGCATCATTATCTTAATCAAGTAGCAAGAACAGATTAGTAGTAAATACCTGTGCCAATCTTACAAGCAGATGAGTGTCTCCTTGCTCATGACCAGTCAGGCTTTTCCAGCTATTTTTAAATTTCTTTAAAAAAGCATGATTACAGCTGGGGCTCTTTTAAAGTGCAATATTGATATTTGACTTTATTTGTGCATTTTCACATCTCTGCTAAGGGACTGTAAACTAAGAACATTAAAGGCTGTTTGACCATTTCCCATTTCTCTAGGTCAAATGTGACCCTGAAAGAAAGTTGTGGCAATTTTCCTTTTCCTTTTGATGTCAATACCTACGCAGTCTGGACAATAAAAATATTCTGAAATAGTTCACAATTAGAGAATACTCCGATCTTAATCAAACGTTGAAGCCTTTTTCAAACAAGACTCATTATGTTGCACCAAACAATATGTAAGTTTTGCACACCTGTTTCCTAGGGACCTACAGGCCAGGTTAATTACTTCCTAAATAATAACTTAGCCTCAGCAGAGCTGCAGAGCCATCAGAGAGCAATATCCTGTTCACAGCCACACTTTAAGAAAACAACTATCACAAATGAAAAGCATTAGAAATTACTGATATGCTTCTCACAGAGTCTTGTTTAATTACAACATCTGTTTGGTCAGTATGTAACAGCCTGCTGACAGCACTCAAGCACTGCATCCTCTCTTCAAAGAGCAGAGTTGAGTACTGGTGTGTTTGGGCCTGCCACCACCTTGAAATTCACATGGCCCCTTCATTTTTTGTAAAATAGAATAGTGGAAATGGTGATGGGCAAGGAGCCTTCTGCAGTTCAGAGCACAGCTGAATGGACTCACTTCTAGAGCAAGAACAGCTCTATATATTCCTGCAGCATCCCTCAGCTTCGAGTCTGTGATGTTCCAACTCCAGGGGACACAGAGGTAGGAGAAATGTTATTACATTTTCAAGATTACCAACAGCATAGTATGCACCATATCTATTTGCTATATGCCATGTCACTACACCACTTACCAATCTGCAGCTCTGGGTACATTTCATACAGACACCAGTCAACGTTGCAGTCGCAGTGGGTTTTCTCAAAGAGATTGTCTAAAACATCCCGTGTCACCTGACGTTCATCCACCATCAGTGACTTTGTGCTGTTATCGTACATGTGCACCTTGATAACGAGCTGAGTAGAGTCACAGAAGAGTCAGTTAACTTCAGAAGCAAGAAAAAGGCTAGTCTGAATCTGCTAACACAGATAAGAAAGATTAAGGCTGAAGGTTATTACTGATTCAAAGGCACCCTGCGTCCCACAGCGAGCTTAGGGAATAGAACACCTTGGAAGTTTTCACATTACATTGCCACCAAAATAAAGACCTTTTCTCAAAAAAGAAAATTGAAGCTTCTCCTCTGCAAGACTTCAGGAAAGGTGAAATTGCTAGGGAGAAAAAGCAGAAGCTAATCTCTTCTTTACATCTACTACATGTGCAATTAAGGAAAATGCTTGATAGGGAAAGCAAGTACAAAAGGACGGAGTATTCTTAATGTAAGCTAGAAATGTGGAAAGCTTAGTTTTAAATGAGAAAAAGAGCGTGCACTTCTTTCAGAGGAACAACACAAGAAAATGTTGAAGTATGAAAAATGTGAAAAAACTGCAAATACATTATAAGGAAAGTACTTAAAATGCTCCATTAGTATTGAAAACAGTAGAATAATTCTCTACAGGGTCTGTACATGGAAACTGGAACCAAACTGGTGAATTGGGAGGACTTTTCCATATATTCCTGTTTAAATAGCTCCTTATTTTAAAATGTGCACATAAGAAGCAAAGTCTGCCCTCCTGAAGTCCAGGGCTGTGAGCTTGCTTTTCACTATCCTCCCTGGCCTCTGCTCTCCACTTTTGGTAAAAGAGAGAAGATTAGTTTTCTTGACAATTACTTAATCAATTTAGAATTCAGGAATGGTACAGTAATGTCATTATAGTGACACAGCCATAAGATTGAGCCCTACTGGGTGGGAAAAAAAATGGGGGGAGGGGAATCTCCCAAAGGAGAATTGGTAACATTGCAAGGAAAAGGGGATGACCAATGAGCAATCTTAATATTTAACAAAGGTCAAGAAAGCCAAAATTGGTGAAATCCTCCCAGTACATTCTCTCAGAAGTAGCATTTGTACATGAACATGAAGTGTTCTGTGGGAATCATCTCAAGTCTTGACAACCCCAAATTTATTGGATGCTTCAATTATTCTTGGAAGCCCTGCAGACTCTGATCTTCAGCACTTCTCATCTTCTGTTTGAGCAAGACTGAAAGGTCATGATTGTTTTTTCTTCACATCCATTTTTCAGGGTTACTGAACACCTGCAGCTCCTACTGAGTTCAGCTGGAACACTAGTTTAGGATGAGTGGGCATAATTACATGACACACTGCAGCAGTGTGCAGACACTGGCTGGAAGCTTTCTAATTTGTTGGTCTAAGATAATTTCTATTATCCTTGTACATAACTACACTGCTGTGAAAAGATTTAGCAAGAAGACCCTCATTAATTTAATAGGGTTTAGCTAAATCCACATCCACTACAGAAGTTTAATACTTCTGAAACTAGCACAGCATAAGTAAGCAACATTTTAATGTACATTCCACTTTCTCTAAAGTAACCTATCAGAAGTGTGCTTTGCCCCAGCATTAAAGAAAAAAAAAAAAAAAAAGGCACAGCTTTCCAAATCATCCTAAAAATAAGTCCCTCAGGTGGATGACAAGACAGTTCCAGAGAGTATCTTTACAGACAGAACATGAAAAAGCCTAGTCACTTGAATAAGAACTTTATTATTAAAAATTATGATAATAGATACTTAGCTAGTAGCTCTTATGGTAGCATTTACTATTTTAAGGCTCACCTTTTTAACTTTGGCTTCCTTCAGTTTCTCTAATGCAAGTTTAATCTTGTCAGCTTTGGCCCGTGCCTCTCGTTCTTCCTGAAAAGATACAAGATACTTGGTGTATTTCTTGTTAAGTAATGCAGCAATTTATGTTTACTTGAAAAGAGTTGTTTCTTGTTATTTATACCAAGAAGGTAAGGCTTGCCATGGGTAATTTCATAGATACAGGGAATTCCCAGCTTTCCTTGAGCTAATATCCTCCAGCCAACTTTGATTTACAAGTTCAGTGCTTCCTTTTGTTGCCCACTCATACAGTTCTTACATGATCTGTCCCTCAAAAGCTACAGGAATGCCTGAAAACTGGACTCTTCTATGTTTCTGCACGTATAACTGATACAAAACAGGAGGTGAAGGAAGACCCAGCCTAAATGAAAAAGCACTGTGGAAGCAGCTGCTTGGAAGAAAACTCACTTCTCAATAGGGTTAAGAGAACTAGAGTTTTTAGGATCTTACTAATAATTTGGCTTGGAATTATACGACTTATAACTTTATACTTTCTGTTAAGTACATTAATTTACTTGAATTATTTCACTTGCTACGAGCTCTTACTGCATGGATACTTACTGAGAGGAACAACTCCTTCAACTAGATGACATGGCTTTTTATTCTACTAATGGACCTATTTGTATTAACAGACACAGCTAGATAGTGCTCAAGTTCATTCCAGCTTTTGCTGAATGCTACAGTAAGATTCCCAAAAACCTCTGTATCACTCGGCTCTTTTTTTTAAAGAAGCTGTTATCAGTACCATGCCTCTCTCTTAATACCAGTGAGGTTTGTGATCCAAGAAGACTCTGGATCCCCAGCTGCTGAGAGTTTTAGGTATATATACCAAATGCCCGTGCCTACTGTTGCCTCTGTGCCTACTGTATTGGTTGTGACCATTTCTTTTTGCCATCTGTCTTCCAGAAATAGTCTCCAGTAACATACAGAGTTGGAAAAGCACATTTTGGACAGCAAGTAACTGTGGCTCCTGAGGCTGCCTTGGACTCTTGGTACTACTGAAGGACTCTGTTCCTTTCCAACTTTACATCCCTGCTGCCTCAACTGAAAACTGTCTCGTCTTTGTCTTCTTGCCTCTTTGCTAATTTTCACTGTCCCTGCTGCTCTCTCATACTTTCACAGTCTCCTTTGGTTTAAAGGGGTAGGACCAGCTATGGTGCTGACAGGCACCCAACTTCCAGTCAATGACTGTGGAAGAAAGTTCCTGCCCTGCTTCTACACAAGATTTTTCTCTGTTATCTTCAGCCTCCATTTTCTACACTACAGTCATAATTTTACTGGTCTTCACACTAGGAGAACTGATTGCAACTCATGGAAGATGCATTTTCAAGAAACTAGGCCTAACTAAGCATTGCCATCACTTCCCTGTTAGAGAGATATCATAGAATAATAGCAAAGAAAGAGCTAAGAAGGTTAACTTATTCATCTCAAGTTTTGAGGCAGGTTCAACCAAAACTAAAGTACTCCTAACTGATATCCCTTTTGCTGAATTAAACATCTTTTGCTTTATCACCATTTCAAACATGCTTCTTGTTGTCAAATTCTCCACTATCAACACCAGACAATCAGTTAAAAATAAATTTGGGGTTTTTTTCTACACAGGTATTGAAATTTACATTGCTACAGCTCAGCAATGCTTAACTTAAAGAATCCAAATAATCTTTTGTAGTTGAACAGAAGTTCTAGGGAAGGAAGAGCCTCTCACGCTGTGGCCCTCCCTTTATCACCCTTCTTCAGGAAGCAGAAAAAACATCTTAAGCAAAGTGGTTGAGTGGGGCATGGGCAGATTTTCTGATGAAAATTTTAGGCAGGTATAACTCAGGCTTCACCTGCATGTGACCTGTGTTGAACTGAGTTCACACATTGTACAAATCTGTGCACCAGATCCCTCACCTGAGAGCCTTCATGTTTTCATAAGCTTTGTCTGACTAAATGTAGAAAAAGAAAATAAGTTATCAGATGCAAAATTTTAGCACTGTTAGAGAAATGCTTTGACAAGCTACAAGTTTTTTTTTTCCTGCTACAGTATCATCACCACATTTTCTGGAATCTTTAAACAGAAGCATATAAAAGTCATACAAATAATGCCACAAAAAATGTAGAAGGCCTTATTTAGCTTAAAGACAGTTGTAAAAAGAAATGTCAGAATTGATGGAAATTTATGAGACACCTCTATGCTTCCCTGAAAGAAAGGCTGTACTTCTTAATTTTGGCACACTTAAAGGTTAGAGAACAGACTTAGTATCACAGTTGCATTGGGAATAACTAACACTATTCTTATTTGGCTACACCAACCAGAAGTGTTAGACAAAACTTCAGCCTTGATTGGCTCAAGAATCACTTTTCAAGAATCCTGCCTTACAGGAACATGGTTTTGATGATTCCATTTACAGCTGAGTTTCATTTTACTAAGCAGAAATGTCATGTCAAAGCAAATACTAACCAAGACAGTGAATATTAATTTGAGATCAATTCTTTCCATATTAATTTTAAATGGTTATTACCTCCATCATTCACACTGCAACCTGTGTAAGAGCCCTGTAGGCAATTCTGTGGACACTATGCCACAGTGGGTATGTCATCAGTATTTAAATACAACATGTATCATAAAATGAGGCAAAGGTTGCAGGAGAAAGCAGAATCAGTGCCCTAATGAGAAAATCATCTACTGCAGACATATTCCTTAGAAATGCTTCTACCACCTGCTCCCATCCTTCTCTGCCCCACTCCCTGTATCTGCAAAGAGATCTGACAATACCAGTAGATTTAACTTGGCACTGTTTCAGAGGAACATTTTAATTGAGGGAGAAGTGACTTTAGGCTACGTTTTTTCATATAGAATTCCAGTTGTGTTTAGCAAGTATATCCTCTTCTCACTCTGAAATCTTGTTTGACCCTCAGGCAATACAAGATGCCAGCTAACAGACATTTAGCTCAGTGCAACACTAATGGGAAAGAACTGCAGTTAATTTCACTGAGCTTTAGATCACAGCATCATAAAAACGCTGTTTGGAAGAGAGGTCTGAAGGCCCACAGCCAGTCTCCCTGCCCAAAGCAGCACTAGATCAGGTCAGCCATGATGTTCCTTTGCAAAGTTTGGAAAAACTTGAAAGACAGAGAATCTGTGATCACCAGATCACAGCGTTACACCACCATCTGAAATGGAAAAGGTTTTCCTAATGTCCTGTCTGAAACTACAAAGCTACAACTTGTACCTGTTACCTAACATTATCATAGAAGAATTTGGTTCCACCAGTTTGCATCTACCCTTCAGGTATTTTTAGGATGTCATTAGATCACTCCCCAGCCTCCTCTGTCAGATTAAACAAGCCCAGCTCCCTCAGCCTGTCCCTCAGCCAAGCCCTGATCACTCCCTGCCCTTGGCCATCCCATTAGCTCTCTGCTAGACACTCTCCAGTATCTCCACATCTAGAGTGGAATGCAGTATTCCAGGTATGGGCCTGTCAGTGCCAAGAGAAAGGAATAATGGGTCCCTTAGTTTGCTGGCCATACTCCTCCCAACAGAGGCCAGTTTCCCATACTGAGATGACTTGCACTCATGGTTCTTATTCACTGTGGGATCCACTAGCATGCCGTCTCCTCTTCACTAGGGCTGCTGCTCAGCCTGTCATCTCCTAAACTGTACAAATGTATGGGGTCATTACAGCCCAGGCACAGGACCTCGTACCTTGCTGGGTTTCTGAGGGTTTTGCCGGCCTAGTCCTCATGTTTTCAAGGTCCTCTCGCACGAAATATCTGCCATTCATCTTGTCAATCAGTGCCCTTAACTAAAAGCATCTATAGCACATCTGCAGGTGGGTTTTTATGTCATCACTCAGGTCACAGATAAAAATGTTAAAGTATACAAACCCCAGTGCGGATCCCACTTGCTACCAGCCAGCAAACCACTGACTACCAGCCCTTGAGTCTGGCATTTTGGCCAGTCTAAGCCCATCTAACCAGCTACCCTTCCAGACCATACTTGTCAGCTTCCAAACCAGACTATTAAGAAGCTTGGTACTTCCTTAAAGGTATAAATCAAGATGGGGACATATTCGTGAGACAATGGATAGAGCTGAGCTTAATAGCATCTCTTCTACATCAATTACACTAGTTAAATAAAAGACTTCATCTTATAAAGCTGTCTAGCTGCTGCTTTTTCAAATGTTGATATTCCTTTGAGACAGGAAGTTTATTATCTTTGAGATGCAAAAAAATGGCACAGTTCCTCTCACATGAAGACTTTCAGTCTTCAAACAGCTCTGAAAGGTCCTATGCATCAAATGAAGCTTTACCCAGTGAATCAGTTTTTGTATCATCAGAAATGTCCTCTTCCCACCCAATTTTCTGTTCCTTTTGCTGAATGTCTGCTGTATGATGCCAAACACAGGGGAAGCAGTGATGTAGAGGTGACTCATATTCAGTCCGTGTAATGAATTGACCATGGTTTTAAGCAAAACTGACTGGTACAGTTCTACGTGGGCTGACTGAGCACTTTTCACATTCCCCAAAATATTCCCATTCCCTAAATGCAAACATCTCTGTCATAGTTACCGCACACATAAACACTGATGAAACACATAAACACTGAAAAAGATGATTTCATGTTTTTTGGGCTGCATCACTCTTCTAACTCTAATGCACACGCTCTCCTCACAGGGCTGTGACAAGGCAGAATTCTTACATTACCTACCTCTCCACAACCTCACATCAAAGAAATTAACTTCTAAAGCTTCTACTAGAAATATCACATTTGATTTCAGTTGTTCAGCTCTGTAGAAACACAAACAGGGAGGAGGTTGTGATAAATCTGAAAACTTTGACACAGGTAAGCCAATTGTTTAGGGTTACCTGCTGATAACTTTAGCACCTCCTAAGTAAAGGGCATTTGTCCCCTATTGCAGATGGTCTTCATTACTTCCTTTCAAAGACGAGACCAAGAAGAGCAGAGTGATTCTGTGTTAGGATTAGGAGAGATACTTCTTGTGCTCAGCCTTACACCTGATCTCCTACCAAATGCTGAATATCACATAACTGAACAGCTTTTCCTATTGCAAGAAATCACTTAGGCCAGGGATGGATCTGGGAAACATTTGCAGAACTGTCTTATCAGTACCAGTAGCACAGACTGCTCTGAACGAACGCAGCGACATCTTCACAAAGTGGAGGGATCTTTGGCCATGTTTTGCACTGATGCCAAAGCCAAGTTCTCTATAAGAAGATATTAACTGATCAGTGATTCTTAAAAATGTTCAGTTATAAATTTTCTGTTACAATAAATCATTTGCGATGCTTTATGCCTGTATTGGGCTATCAAAATGATGATTAGAAAGGTGAAGGAGTGGACAATAGGTCAAGGAACAGGCAGAAACTGCTCACAACAGTAGAAATCTCACTCCAAAGTTCATGGATGTCTCATCATTGCAGAGCTTTCCCATGATGTATCTACCTGGGATATCCACAAGCTTTCCGGTGCCAAACATCACTTGCAAAATTATAAGAACAAGTGAATGCTTAGAATAAGGTTCCACCCAGACTTACCTGGGTAAGTGGCTCAGAAGGAGGTGGAGGAGGTGGTGGTGGAAGGTCTAAACCAGGGTCTGGAGGTGGAGGGGGCAGGTCATCCCCAGACTGTCCAGTAATGGTAACATAGAGACTTGATTTAGAACAACTGTCACTATCTAAGCCCGTTGAAGGCTGAGCGACTGTACTTTGCTGGTTGCAAGAAGATTTCTGTGCTTGTAAAGTTCTCTGTTCAACCTCATTTATGTCTGCTACAAGATCAGCCATTAAAGCATCCAGGTCTTTGTCCTCTAGGGCATTTAAGGATTCTGAAAAGAAAAACACAAAATGTGTCAGAGTGAGTGCAATGCAAAACACTGTTTCCGGTTCCATGGAGATTAAATTGCAGAAGGCATGGTTACTGTAAGGTACAAGGGTTATGGGAAAGGAAACATTTTACATGGGGCGGGAAACAAATGTGCTTTAGGAATAGCCATTAATCTGCTCATACTGAAGTTCACAGTACAAGGAACTCTATGAATATAAACTAAATCAGACAGGAAGCTTCAGTTCCAGTGATACAGTCTCAGGCCCTTATGATGTTATAAAACATGGTCCTGATTCAGCAAGGTCACTGGGTACATGCTTAGTGATATGGGTGCAAGACATTCCATTAGCTCCCATTAGGCTATTCACTTAAGCGCATGCATAAATGCTTAGCGAGTTTTGGTATAGCAACAAAATGTGTAACTGAGGCCTAGATCAAGAATATCTTCATATATTACTACTATTCTACAACTCTAAAATTAGCATGAAGCAAAATCAAAAAGCTCTAAGACACAAGAAATTGTATGGTGTCATTTGTAGCACATCAGTAATTGTGTGATCAACATTTGTGACATACCACATGGGTGGTATGTCACACATAGGTTTTTGAAGATCCTTTAAGCAAAAAGCAAACAAGACCATCCGTTTTAAAAGCATCTTATAAATCAGATAGAAATATTGTAACTTTTCCCTTCTGTTTTCTACTCTGACAGAGTATAAGATAAAATCCTATACTGGAACTTACTATGTAATTTCTTTTGTAGTTTGAACTAGCTGTGATGTAAGAGATACTGTAGAATAAAACCCTTGTAGGATGATTTAGCTTTCTAGAAGAGAAGGTTTTTATAAGATCGAACAGATTTTGCAGTTTAAATTTCTTTAAAGAGTGTAGTTAAAAAATAAATAAATCACAAATTGAGAAAACTTTTAAGTGAGATTTTGAAAAGGGATGGAGAATGCTGAACTGGATACTGACAAATGCTTAAATATTCCAATAAACAATAGATTATTCATCAGACTAAGTGTGAATATGCCACTAGACCATCTCAGTTTACCCTGCTTTACCTGTTAACAGAGTATTTAATAAGTTTTTCTCTTCAGTGGGAAAGATGGCTTATGGTCCTCTGTATTTACATAGTTCTACCCAATTTGCTGGTAGAGTCATTAGGAAACCTAACAGAGAACTGATCCCGGGACAAAACGAAAGGTTAGCACCAACTCAGGCAAATGCAAACAACCAGCCCCCAGTAAAAAAAAGAAGGAAAAAACCAAAAAAACCCAGCATGTACAAAATCATAGGGAGTGTTCTTTTTTTAAACTCGGATACATTCCCTCATTTGGTTTGTCACACAGCATCAACGAGCAGCTGTACATGCAAAAGTGGCAGTGCAAACCAAAATGAGAATAAGCAATGTAAAGTGGAAGCAGTGGAAGCTGAAACTTCCACTGAACAAAAATGCTTACACAGTTCTGACATCACACTGAGGAACTTTGTCTTCTATCAAGTTAAATCTTTATATTAAAAAGGCTGCATTTTAGGAAGTTATTTGGGAGACTTCTCATTTTTGTTTTCCTCTACACCCACACCTTTTTAAAAGTCTGATTCTTGTTTAGACTGACTAACGCCCCAAAAAATTGGCCCCTTTCAAGTTTCCTAAATTGAGACAAACAAATATACCTCCCTCTCCAGCAAAACAGGGTTCTTTTGTTTGTTTTGGGATTTTTTTGATCAAGGGTATGCAAAGATTTTCTTCTCATTTGTTGCTGTGAGCTATGTTAAGTAAGCATAAAAGGCATGAAAGAGTCCATTCAGCTACTTACCATTTAAATCTTTAAAACCAACTGTAAAGCTGAATTGATCGCTGGACTCTTTGGGGGATGGAGGTGGTACAGTCTCCACTCCTAAACTCTGTTAAGGTAGAAGAAAAAAACCAGGTATCTGATGATATAATTACTATTACAGATATTAACATTTCTAAATCAATTATCTGAACTTATCTAATGAAATCAATTCTTCTTCAAGGAACAGAATGACACAAACTGGTTTCTAGGATTATGCCTAAACAGGTAAACTAACTAGGGCCAAGACGAGGGTTCAAGCACTGTCTCACAATCATGTCAAGGGTTTTGCATGCTTCTCAATCCCATGTTGATCCATGACAACAGCAACTCCTGTCACCACACCAGCAACACCTAGGCTTGGTGCGGGGAACAGCAGAAAACAGGACTGCTTCTAATCCAGACAGTGGACAAAGCCAGACTGAGTTTTAGCTTTCTTTAGCTTTTTGGGGGAGGGTGAGAAAAGAGCTATGTACATATTTAAGCTACGGTGTCATTTTCTCTCCAGAGTGTTTTATTTACTAATATAAATGTAACCTAGCTGTTGCTTTCTTCTGCTCTTTGAAAAAAACCCCAAACCCAAATAAAACAAATGAAAAGACACGCTGTTGCAATGTAAACTGTAAATGTGCTTAGTTAAATAGAGAATTCCTAGTTTCTGGCAGAAAAGCCCAAATCTGAACTTGCATTTCTTTTTCAGCCTTGTTATGGAATGTAAAGGTATCTCTGTGTGCTTCTATCATTTACACATATTTTAGGAACACACAGATTGGTAAAAAAGTGTGGAAAACTATCTCCACTCTTGGTTTGGAATTTAAGAGTCTAAAGAAATTAAGATCCAAGTCTGTTAACTGAAAGTCTTCAGACTTTCAGACAGGCCTGTCTCCTTCTCCCATATAATGCTGATGTAAGAGGTGATGTCAGAACTTTGGAAAGAAGGAGTCAGTCTCCATCTTAGGAAGACTCTATTCCATCAGGTGAGCAGAGACACAAGAGGCTCACTCTGCTGGCATCACCTGCACTCGTAACAGTGCTATGTCCAATCTGAGGAGGTAAAATTTATCATAAGCAGTCTTTTGTTAATTTTCAAGGCATAATAACAACATGAAATTACCATAAACCCCCTCCTCTTTATATATATAGATATATGTATAAATAAAATACACACTATTATAAAGAGCCCTTCAAGAGTACAAAGGGCCAAAATGTTGTGATTTGACAGCTAAGAATGTCATGTGAAATCTTGGCTTTCACACAGTTTAAACACAATTTCTATTATGAGGCTCAGAATTATTGGTATCTAATTTGTCAAGCACTGAGATTCACCAAGAAGAAAGACCCCCTCAAAACAGAGGCTGTAAACAGACTCACACAGAATCCAAGATCACAACTTAAGTGTTTTTGAGCATGTATTTACTAAAATACAACAATATTATTGTCTTTGTAGGGTTTTTTCCTAGGAATAAAAATTATCCTTTCATCAGGTTATGCAGGAAGTATTTAATGACTAGAGCTTTAGAAAAAGGCTCTTGTTCTTTTATACTTTCCTCTCAAGAGTGTATTCTACACTGGCAATAATATCTCTGTAAATTCTTGAATGCCACCCTAGTTGTAACTTAATATTTTGCCATATATAAAGATTATTTTTATGTATACATTCAAAATGTTCCTTTCATTTCCAAAGTTCACATTTGATACTCAGGCTACATCCCATTTACCCATGTATGCAAAGCATTCAAGCCTGAAAATACAGACTCAGCCTCTTCCTGTTATGACAAAATCTTTCAATTTCTCTGGACCAAGTCCAGAGGAATTTAAATTCGTGACTTGGAGTTTTTTTGAGAAAATGTCTTTTGTAAGCAATTAGCTCTCTTTAAGAACCTACCCTGCACTGATATTACCTTCTACTTCAGGCCACTTGTTTTAACTGTCAACTAGAAAAATTTAGTTGAAGGTTTTTCAAAATAATGTATTTGTATTTATTCAGAGTGGAAGTATATGAAAAATGTAGAAAATTTACTTCTTTTCCCTGACACATAATAGCTATTTCACTAATTCTGACGGAAAAAAAAAAATTATTTACCTGGGTCAGCATATCCATCTCCCCAAGCAAATTGCTGAACATTTCATCTATATCATCACAGGTTTGCTCCATCTGAAAGAAAAAAATCCACAGGCAGAAAGTCATCAAAAGTTCATTTTCAAGGCCAGCAATGGTCAAAACCAGAAGACAGGCAATGTTTTTTTATATTGTGTTCACAATTAACTTTAAAACAATTGTTCATGACTTGCAAAAACGTGAATCCATAACTTAGAAGTAACTACTAACAGATCAGACTCTCAATATGCTTAAACACACACTTGGGATCTACACTCATCAGAAGTTCCAACAATCTCCTTATATAATCTATATTTCATAGGAAGTCACTAGCTAATAAACCATGGTTGTATCTTACACATCAAAGAAATGTAGCCTGTGAGAGATGGAGAGGGAAACAAAGTTTAAGGTTGAGAAATTTCTGCATGTTTCATCTTGAAACCCTTCTTTCTTTGGCTTAGACAACTATTACTACAGGAGTTTACTGGGTGTCATCCAGGGCAGGACCTGGCTATGGTTAGGTACTTGACCAACATTTGGCTCAATATTTCTTTTTTTTTTTCAAATATCAGTGCACTGAGAGAACTCCAGTCTTACCTAACCTGAAGATACCTGAGGGTCAGCACTGAAACAAGGGAAATGGGTACATGCTGCATGACAGTAAATGGTTGTGCTTGTTGCAAGAGGGCAGGGTGAGGACAGGATTGCACATTGGTGGTGCTGAGATACAGCAGAGACACAGCTTCTGTAATAACCCTCTTCCTCTTTAAATTTGTTCCTTTGCAGGGAAAGAAGCACTGTAAAAAGGGTGTCTGACATGGAACATTACTAGAGACAAGAATTAGAAACATGATTTTTCTTAAGAGGCTCAAGCCTCCAAGGGACCAAGAACTGTGGCATTGATTGCATAAAACCAGGTGTCACCAGGGTCGAACTTTAAACATTTAAGTAGCCCTACTGGTTCACTGGGTTTGTGTGCACCTGTGTTGGGTTTATGTGGCTTCTGTGAGAAGATACCAGGAGCTCCCCCATGTCAGAGAGGGACAGTGGTTCAAGTTGGCTCCGAGATGGAGTTCACTGGCGATGCTGGTGGCATCTCTGTGACAACATATTTAAGAAAAGCTAAAAAATGCTGCACAGCAGCTGCACGAGAGCAGTGAGAAAATGTGAGAGAAATAGCCCTGCAGACACCAAGGTGAGTGTAGAAGGAGGGAGACATGTTCCAGGTGCCAGAGCAAAGACTCCTTGGCAGCCCATGCTGAAGCCCATGGTGAAGCAGCCCATGCTGTTTCCCCGCAGCCCACAAAGGATCCTGCTGGAGCGGATATCCATAAACTGTACCTTGTGGAAAGCATCCAAGTTGGAGCAGTTCTTGAAGAATTGCAGCCTGTGGGAAGGTCCCACATTGGAGTTCATGAAAGAGTGTCTCCCATGGAGGGCCCCCATGCCAGAGCAGGGAAACAATGTGAGGAGGAAGGAGCAGCAGAGACAAAGCATTAGGAACTGACAGCAATCCCCATTCCCCATTCCCCTTTGCCACTTGAGTGGGAAGAGGCAATTGTCAAGTGATCTCTGTCCTTATCTCAAAACATGAGTTTTTCATTGTATTTTCTCTCCATGTTCTGCTGAGGAGGGAAAGTCATAGAACAGCCTGGCAAGCAGCTGGTAGCCAGCCAAAGTCAACTGACCGCAGCACCTTACAGGATGAGGACCAACCTGATGCAAGAAAGCAATCAACTGAGGACAGAAGCAACTCTAATGACAGTAAAGACTGGCAGCAAAAGAAGACCAGCAAGTACACTATTCTTCAATCTTAATGCTTTTCCTTTAATAGAGCACCTTGAGCCACTTGACTATTTCACAGTTAAATTATAAAGGCCACTGAATCACTAAAGTCAGTATCTGATGTTTGAAAATCTTTTCGGTAACACATCTGTAACATGACAATACTGGAGCAATTTGAGCTACTCTACTTACTTTGGACTTCATCTTTCTAGTATCTATGTAAGCATGATCGGCTTAATTTCCACTTGTCCTCTTACCACCTGTATTATTCCTGGCACCAGAACTCATTAGGCATAGCATGTACAGCTTTCATCAGTCAGGCTCAGGGCACAATCTACCTCCTTTAGACCTTTTTTGTAGCCAGTGTAACTAAACAAGGCACAGGCAACTGGGAACTGAACTTTGAACTTTCATATTTCTCTCAGATGCCAGAAATCAAAGATTTAAGAACTGGATACTGTTAAAGACATTTTAATAAGATGTGGTTGGCAGGACTGAGGGTAACCCTATCCCAACACTGGAGATGGCACAGCTATGCCCATGGAACAGGGAACACACATCACACAGCACTGAGCAAATGGAGAGTTAAAGTCATCTTTTTGCTTTATTTCCAGCTGACTAATCCACACTGGATGGTTCCCTCTCTCTGTCTGTATCACACTTACACAGAGCTTTGCACATAAAATTCTGTTTCTGTAGATTCAGCAGTATGCTGGGTGGCATATGATTACTGAATCTTAATTCATTTATTTGAATCAACAGCTGTGCAGCTTCCTACCCACCTGGTACTTGGAGAATCAATTTTCACAGAAAGGATAGATAAAATGGCACTTATTTGATCAGGGAGAGTGAAGATACATTTGTTATGTGACAAAAAATGGAGCTGCAGTTCATACTGAGAAGTATCTCATCAGTGTTTAAATAATAGTGAATAATTTTATGTTTGCCTGTTTTCTGATTTAGGAGAACAAAATATCTTCTAAGGAAATCTCATCAGTTCTAGCTATTTATATGTTTTTGAGGGTTTTTTTTTAAGCACTAGTTAGATCAACTTTCGGGAAAAGGTCTTCATACAATTCTTTTGACAAACTGAAATTCTCCTTTGCTGTATTTTTTCAGAACAGGAATATAAAAATGACAAAAATTACTCGAGTTGCAACCAGTTGCAACCTCTTATCAAGAGAAGGATTAAGAACTGTTTAAAAAGAAAAAAAAAATCAAACCTAAGAACACTCCTCAGTAGTTAACAAAAAAAAAACCTAAACAAAAAGGCAAGAGAACTGAATATTGGACTATACAAGACTTTTCACTAAATTACAGGATTTGTAGAGGTTCCAGTAAATTTGGAGTTCCTTCTTTCCAATTATATGATTTTCTGAATCTTCAGACACATTTGATTCATAAGAAAAATGTAATCCTATGAAAAATCAATGTGCAAATAAGTCTGTAAGAATTTTCAGTGTTAAATTGGAGCTGAGTTAGTCACTGATGACTTTTCCTCACTGACGTCTTCAAAATGACATTTAATACTTGGGGGTTTTTAACCTTAAGCACGTGGTAGAAGGGAGAAGGCATGAACATATATTTTGAGAAGGAAATGTGTCAGTGTCCCTTTCCAGTGTCATTTTTAATGAACAGACATCTACCATCACTAGACAGATAAAGTCATGTCACCAAGCCATTGCCTCTACTGGTGTCTTTATCTTCTCTTGAATTTTTACTGATTGGGTTTAGGAAAACAAAATTACTATTATAATTAATGAATACCCTAGAAATATTTTTATATTAAAACACACTGAATGATCTCTTAAACTGATACGAGAACTCTACATATTCATCAGAGATTTTGTCAAGAACTAGAAAAACAAAAGACAATAAAATGAGTTCCCATAGCATGGAACTGCAAAAGAGTGTCCATCCACTCTCCTCCTCTTTGACTCCTCTCCACTCCTTTCCATTTTGTTTATTTGATTGCCACAACAGGAACAAACAGACAAAACAATCTGCAGATTTGGAAACTATCCCACTGGATGTTGCTCCATTTTGGACCAGAAATTCAAAGTGAAATGTACGAGCTATTATTAACAAAAAAAAGGGAAAAGATTTACCAAAGTGCTCAGAAGAATATCGAGTTTCATGCTCAGTCACAGAATATGCTGAGTTGAGTTGAACGGGACCCACAAGGATCATCAAGTCTAACTCTTAGCCCTGCATAGGACCATCCCCAAGAGTTACATCATGTGCCTGAGAGTATCATCCAAACATTTCTTAAACTCTGTCAGGCTTGGTGCTGTGACCACTTCCCTGGGGAGCCTGTTCCAGTGCCCAACCACTCTCTGGGTGAAGAACCGCTTTCTATTATCCAACCTACACCTCCCCTGACACAACTTCAGGCCACTCCCCCAGGTCCTGTCACTGGTCACCACAGAGAAGAGATCAGTGCCTGCCCCTCCTCTTCCCCTCATGAGGTCTCCCCTCAGTCTGCTCCAGGCAGAACCAATCAAGCGACCTCAGCCACTCCTCATACAGCTTCCTCTTAAGGCCCTTCACCATCTTCACTGCCCTCCTTTGGACATTCCCTAATGGCTTAATGTCTTTCTTATATTGAAGTGACCAAAACTGCACACAATATTCAGTCCTCCTCTACAGTAACTTTTCTGTCAGGTTTTTCTCTATTTAGTACTAATACCAGGAACTCTTAAAATCACTATCTACTACAATAAACTGAAGACAAAAAAACCGCCCAGAACAGTACTTTTACAGCAAGTTTTCAAGGTTATACATAAGATTGTATGCAGAGAAAAAAATCAGAATTGAAATACAATGAGGAAATTATGGTTGTCACAAATATACATGCTAAGGAGGGCCTTGTGCAAAGGCACGTATGTGAAACCTAACCTATTTTTAAAGTGTTTGATTTTCAGACTGATGTCTTCTAGACCACTCTTTGAAGTCACACCAAGCATACAGTCAAAGGTATCCCTTGTCTTTTATTTCCCCAGACTTTCACATTCTCAAATTTTCACTGAGCTCTCATAACATTTTCTTAAATTTCTTTTACTTAATAGTCCCACCTTTCTTATACTGTATATGTCTAACAGGTTGGGACATTTTCTCTTCAGCTTGCTATTCTAACCACCAAGTCTCACTATTTACTTTACATATATTAAACCCTCACAGGTTTATTTAATACATAAGTATTGACTCATTCTATTTTGACTCATCAGTTCACCCCACCATTTACCAGAAGTCCTCCAGACATGCTAAATTTATTAATTTTTTAACTTCCCAATTTCATACTTAGCAGCCTCCTTACTGATAAAAAGAATTTAAATCTAAATTGAGACACGAATAGCAGAATTCTTGTATTTTGTTGTACTTTTTGTACTTACAGCATCTTTGTATTTCAGCTTAAGAAAGAATACGGTTTATGTGTATTTGCTTCTACTTCTCCTTGCCTTTAGTGTCTGTCTTTTTTCTGTCACATGCTTTGCTGCCATTTTCCAAAGACCTACTTGCATCCATTTTGGTGCCCCAGCCATTTGCTTTTCCCAAGAACCAACCTTCCTGCCCTGGATGACAATGCAAAACTCCTGTGCACTGTATTTCTAAATTTGGCAAAAGAACCCCACAAAACTTCTCTCTTCTGAATATCTACTCCTTATATACGCTTATTTTGAAACTGAGATGTAAATTTCTAAATTTTTTGAGCTATGGACTAGGAAGCTGGAATTAAGTTCTCTCACTTCTAACATCAAAGAACTTTAGCAGATGCACAGGAAGAGATGGATGAGAAACTCCCCGCTCCAACTCGCTGTGCTTGCAATGAGCAACATACTTTACTGACAGTGAACAACAGTGTCTTCCCATGGGGATGGTCCAGTACTCAAGGGCACCAAAGAAAAACACTGAGAAATTCCTTGCTCAGACACAAGAATGGAGAAGCAGTCCTTGTACTCACTCTCAAGCTGCACAATTCTAGCTGGGTTAACTGGAACCTCACCTATATTGTTGTGTCATGCACTGACAGGTCGAGCAGGAGCTGCATTTTCAGGTCTATAATATGAACCCCATAATTATAATCGGGATATGACTTCTGCATGGTTGCATACATTTTGATTTGTTAAGATATTAGAGGGAATAATAAAACCAGCTTTATAAGAGTGAAGAAATTTTTGTGATTTGCACACTTACATAAGACAATAGCACTATGCCTATAAACAATACATGGGAAATTGAGTTGTTTGATACAATCTTTAACACTTGACAGGAAGCTAACAGAATGAGGAATGAAACAGTGGCACAAAATTCACCCTGCTTAAAAAAAAAAGGAACTATTTAAAAATATAGTGAAATCTGACAATGTCATTACATGGTGTACATAAAAAAAAACTAGGCATGGTACTACACTAGGCAGAGTTTGAACACTTAATACCTGATAGCTCTGAGAAATACTGAAAGCTAGTCCCTTTCACCGGAAGAGTGGTCTAAGTCACATGGTAAAAGGGCTTCTGCACTTGCAGTTAGAGAACAAGCTCAAAGCCCTTGTGAAATACTGAACAGGAAACACCAACAGTATTGCACAGAAGATACTCATCTTTGCAACTCAGTCTCAGTCGAGTGGATGAAGCTTAAACAACCTAAGGGCTACAAACAAAAAAAGGAATGAGGAACGGCCTGGCATCAGTGGATACTTACAGCAGATTCATGCTATGAACAGTATGAGGAACAGTCCACTTAGTGATGTGGTGAACAGTTAGAGACACACTTACTAAATTCATATGCAAATGGCAAAGATAAAAATACATGAAGTGTATTTTGACAAATCACACAGGAAGACCAAAAGCACACCTTCAGCTCCTAGTCCCTGCACTACAGCATGTGTCAAAGCACCAAGTCCACCAAAATGAACACTTGCTGTTTGACTATTCAGGTTACCACTAACAGCGTTGCAACTTCCTGCTATTGCTTAATTCTGAAAGGCTTTCTGTAGTGGAATGAAATCTTTCACGTTTTAGAGAGACCCATCAGTAGCCCAGTGATTAAAGTGCTCAAACCAGAGATTCACCCTTACATATTACAGACTATGCAATGTAGAAAAGCCCATATCAAGGACAGAGAAAAAGAAGAAAATTAGGGAAGCATGACGAAAGTGACAGAAATCCCACCATAAAGAGCAAAGCTGGAAAGAGGGCAACTGTCACAGGAAACAGATGTGAAACTAGGGCGATAAAAAAATGCATCAAAACCTAGAGGAAAGTCACTGAGGCATCATTTCATCCTGACTTATAACACAAAATCGATGGGATAGTAAATGAAAGTCTACACAACTGTTCCAGGGAAATGGGCACAGTGTAACTGTGAAACTCATCATCAAAACTGGTGAGTAAGCAAGCTGGTTTTCTCTACAAGCAGTTATAGCTAGAAGTGTTACTACTGCAGAGAGCTTCAGGCAAGGATGATGAACCTCATGTTTCAAGACCTAAAATAAAGGCTCCAGCAATTTGGAATCAGAGTAAAGCTTCCATGATAGACACGTTATACCATACCTTCCAGCACAAGATTTCTTATATCTCCTCCTGAAGCACGTGATACTCACCACTGAGTAAGACACCTTTCTGGCCAAATTGACTGCAGGTCTGAAATAGATCTAACAAGGTTTCTTACAATGACTTTACAGTTAGGTGTCAAGAAAAACTCATACTACTCACATGTCTCCTATATAACTAAGTCAGGTAGGATGGAAGTTCCTTAACCAGCTGCTTCATCATGTCTAGTAAAAAGTCTTTAACAGACATTTAGGTACATTTTTATGGAGTAAAAGAGAACATCTATCTGCAGAATTGAGCCTAGAGGAATATAATCCAATTTGTTATTAATTCTAGTAGATACTAAGAAAGGAAATAGAAGTTTTGGAGTGATGAAGTCAAAATGGTAGCTGACATCAAGCTTTCAAAATCACAACTGGCAAATAGCATGTTGCCTTTCCTCTTACCTACATAACATGCCCCTGTTACTCTGTTCTGTTTCAACACTAACTCATATTTTGAAAAGAATTGATCAAAAGCAATTAGACTGCTTCCAGCACTATTCTTACCTAACATTGATAAGCATGGTATTTTCCAAGAAAAAGCTTGCACACACTGGTAACTCTGAAAGCAGCTTCTTATTCCCTATTTTTCTGGGAAATCTGCAGCTGAATACATTGCATATTTATCTCAGGGATGGATCTGACATGTTATAACTCTGCTCATGATGGAATAGAAGTGCCACACTAAAATACCAGTAGCTGCAGGAAGTCTGTACAACTGCACACCTGCAAAGTACCCTTACTAGTTTAAAAGTGAGTCACATTTGGCTTTGAATTAAAATAAAAATGGCAGATAAATACAACCTGGTGAGAATCTTTTTTTAATGTTAGCCTGAGGTAGTAGAGCTCGTACTCTACTAACTGCAGAATCCTCCACTCAGATGTAAGCACAAACATCTTTAGATATGGGCACTCCAAACTCACAGATCCTACTTCTGTTTCACAGAAATCATAGGTATGCCATTTATACATTTAAGTTTCTTGAGAGCTTGTTGCCTTTCTTGCTGTTCTGGAATTTCACAGTTAACTCACACGTATTACAAGAACAAATGTGGAGTAAGGACTGATTTTGGAAAAAGCCTTTATTAGTCCCCAAACCCAGATTTCATAGACCTGAAAGCTACACTGTTCCACTTTAATGATGACACCAGTTGTATTTTACCCTTGTTTCGCCAAGATGATAATAATAATTTAAACACCACAGGAACCCTATGCACAAGTACACCATCGTTTTTTTCAGTGATATTTGAGTATTTCATTTTCCATTGGAAAGCAAGAGAGAGAGAAAGAAAGAGAGGTTTAATATGTTTGTAAAGCACCACAAGACACTGAGTGTGAGGCTATCCTTCAGATGATGCTGCCTCTGTGCTCCCCAGCCTTCTCATCTCCCTGATGCACTGTCCCAAACACACACTCTTTTCTTTAGCCTCCTTGCCAAGAGTGGTGTTTCGGAGAAGCAACTGTGGGTCCTTTTCTTAGGGTGGGGCAAGATGGCAAGATTAATGAAGGGTCATAGAGGCTCGTTTAAGAGAAGCTAAAAGGCACAAGGGACTACCTAAAAGCTTACTCACAGTATGTCAGGAGGAGGGGGTTAGCAAAGGGCTCTCTATAGAGAGAGGACAGGAAGAACATTTAACCAGTGACAGGCAGCATATGCTGTGGCTATGGTAAAAGGGTGTAGAGGGATATGGCATGCAGGCTGGGTGGACAGCTCACTCCTCTCCAGAGTAACTCTCAGGCATAGACACAGAGTCTGGATCCTGGGCTCCAGAAAATGTAACCCAATTGTATGTGAGCAGCCAGGGACTGTGAGTTAAAAGCAACTTATGCAAGGGGAAAAAAGAAAATCCCAGTGTAAAGCACAGACACAAGGAGGAGAGAGTTGTGGAGCAATTTCTAGATACCAGAACTTCACTTCGTACCTTCCTGTCAGTTCCCAAAGGGTATTTTTTCTGTGGAACTCAACAGCACTGCCACCTCTATTCATTTTTATATAGTATCCTCCCATCAGTCAATGTGCTTCAGCCTAGCCTGTGGGTCTAAGACCACTATAGAAATAAGGTACAGTTACAGACTTGCTCATCTTCTTTTTCTTTTGTCATACAATTAGTTGCTGCAGAAGGTCCACTTTGGAGACCTTCCCCACATGAGCCATATAGGCAATACAAACACTGTGTAGAATGAAGAGAAGATGTATTTCCAGTCCTATGTCTTCACACAGATTGGCAGAAGAAACAATTCCCTATTCTGTGCCAGATTACTGGCACACAGGAGCAAGATCTCCATTCCCCCAACTTATCTTCTCCTGGGAAAGCCAGAAAGACGGATAGAAGTGTGGACCCTGAGCTCACGAACCAGCTTATCCAGGGTCATTCCTCTTGTGTTGATAATGTGTCTGCTTCAGGTCTAGTCAGGTATAAACAACTGCAGACATATGAGTTATCAGAAAATACAAATCTCAGTTCTAGGTTCCTCCCATTCCCTGCCATGGTGGCAGAGGAAAATAATAAAAGAGTAATGTAAGTCTGACTAGCAATTTATTCAGTTTTCACATTCCTTCCCATAAACTGTAGCTTGTTGATGTTGGTGTAATATTTTCCTTCCTTTTTTCCTGTTACCCAACATTGCTATACAGAACTTGCATGACAAGAGACTGTTTTGTACTTTAAAAAATTGCCAGCAAATGACAATAGTCTAATTATTAATTGCACATTTGCTACTTTGAACTATTCCCTGCATTCCCTTATCCTTATGTCACTGAGCTAGAGGAAGTGTGTCTTGTGGCTCTCTACTAAATGAAGATTTTGACATTTGCTTCACAATCCATGAAGTAGGCTGATCCCACATTACTAGATTGTCTAGTAAGCATAAAATGGCAGTCGAGGAAGCCCACATATGAGAGAGGAAGGCATACAGGGGTATAAAACGGAAGAAAATCCTTCCCCTCCTCAATTCCCTATAGAATCAAGAGATGTTTGAGTGTGGAATAATGAAAATAAAAGAACAAACTTAGGAAGAGTGGGCAAAAAGGAAAGAAAAGCTACAGTACCAAATTTGAGTGCCAGAACTGCTACATTGGATAGTCAACGTCTCATCTTTTCCAACATTCACTCCCTTCCACAACAAGCCACTAGATAAGCACAAGATATCCTATAAGGGTCCATGACACAACTGTCTCCCTAAACAAATAACTTATTCCTATGCTATAGTCACTGGTAAAAGCTCTAATCACCATCTCTTATTATCACATGTTCTTATTACTGCCAGAAATGCCTAAGAGAGGGCACACACAGTATGGGAACGGAACACTGAAAGAGGAAAAGACATTAGTATAAAATGCTCTAACAGGTTAAGAGTGAAGCAAAAGGGTGAAAGCAAATCTGTAAAAATTTTTTGAAAGCCACCTGTTTGTTTCATAAATAGTTCATATATTAAAATCAAATAAAGCAAGTAATGCTCTAATATGAATTTATAGACATTTCATCAAAGTACAGTGCTCAGTTACCACAGTGGAAAACTAACAGTAGAAACAGTAGAAAAATTAAATGAAGACTTTTTTTTATAAACCTTTTTCTCAGCTTTACTACTGACTGAAGAGTCAGGTACAATTTCAAAGTCCACTATTAATTTTTCTCTTAGCAAAGCTGTTTCTTTCAGTCTATATAACAAACGGTTATCACAAGCAGCTTTAATCCATGGGTTTCAGATGAAGATCTGTAAGGAAAGTGGAAGACTGGAGTCACCACAGATGGTATAGCTGTGGTTGCTTTGTCATAACACAGAAAGTCCTGAACAGCACAAAGGAAATAGTTATGAAAAGAAAATGCAGCAAGAGGAGAAGAACCTTGTGACATTTCTATTTCCATTCTTCCATCTCTCTAGATTTTCCATAAGAAGGAAATGTCACTGTGTCCCTCTCTTTTCTTCCTTAAAAGTGGAGGAAGAATGGAACAACTGATCTGGTCACAGCAGCTCCATCATGACACAGGGGAGACAAAAGAGGTCAATCTAGTGACAGATATGAAAGGCTTTGCTGCATTTCATGTAAGAATATTGCCTCCATGGGACAGAACTGCAGTTAAGTTTATGCTGAATCCCTTTCTAAGACTGGCATCCAAAAACACTTGTGTTTGTGTTTGCTCATTTGTGTTTGCTCTTTCAAACATCAGGTCTGCCAGCTTCCCCTCAGTTATGAGGATGTGGTCACCAAAATACAAAACTAAGCCGTAACTACAACAAGTATTTGGGAATGTTATCTGTGTTCATGTTTTTGGCCCATATTCTCACTTGCTCAAGGCTATCTCAGAAATAAGCCCTCCAAGCCACATGTACAGCAGACCTTTCAAATAAAAGATTTCATCAAAAAGCACAGAGACCAGTAATGTATACTTGACTAACATGAATTTTTTTTTCATTTGCAATTGAGAGAAAAAACACATCACCTTTCAAAAATGCTTTTTGGGCTGATACATCCTTCTTATTTTTGTGCTTCAATGAAATCCCCATAGCAAGTGAGGGAATGGGGGCTTCTGGTATTGTTAGAAAGTACTAGAAAAATCTTCAAAAGTACATCAAAATCTTGCTCTGAGGCAGAAGAAAACTAACCATGTGTCTGCAGTCTGGGTTACCTGAAGATGCAGTGAGCATCAAAATGGATCAACTAAGGCCACTGAGGAACAAGTTCTCATTTGCTGCCAATATGGACTTGATACCAAAGGTTACTTGATAATTCTTTTGAACTTCCCTGCTCTCCTGGTGAGTTACCTTTGAGGCAGACACATTATTTTGCCTAAAACTGGGGACTCAGAAGGTCATTTGCAATTTTTATCAGCAAAAGCATCCAGTGAGTGCCTCTGTGATTTTGGCTCCTAGCTATTCTCTCTGTACTTGATTGACTAGCAATGCTGCTAGAAGCAGATTTGCTCCACACACATCCCCACTCTCCCTGATGGGTGTAGGTACAATGACAAGATTTTCACCAAAATTTTTATTGTATCAGTTGGACTGGCTGAGGACAGCTGAGGACCTTCCGTTGGCGGTGGTATCAGCCATGGAGGGTCTGCTCATCACTGACAGCAGATACACAGTTTTATTCTTTATTATTAATGTTACATGTCACACTTTTACATCTGCTGCTTTAGATTACAAGCAAACACAGAGTGAAAGTAAAAGTGGAAACCGACTGAGATGTATCCAATGCAAAACTTCCATCGGAAATGCCTGTGTATCTATGTCTAAACAGAGTAGCACAGAAAAATTCGTTTTGTATATACTGAACCTTCTTTTTCTTCTAGGATTCAAAACGCATCTACTCCCCAAAATACTCCTAGTACTTCTAATGACTGTAGCCCTAACTTATTTGAGCCTAAACTCATAGAATGCTGGATCAATGTTCAACAAGACGCAACAGTGCTGTGTGCAGGTTGGTGTAGCTCCTGGTGGCAAAAAAATATGAGCGCAATTAGCTAGCCACAGGTCTGAAAGGTCACTTTATTGGAAGAAAGCCTTTGAAACTAATGACAGGCTTAAACTTTTTAAACAATCATTACCAAACTAGTTTGTGAATTCCCACAGTAAAGTTTTAAGTCAGATCAAAGTCATCTGTGCTTCCTTCCCATTCAAAGCCCAGGAGCAATACTATAAATTAATATTGAGGGGTGGTGAGGAACACATGCTCGTATATTCTGATGTAGACATTCAAAAGTCTCCTACAGAACCTTGAGAAGCACATGGTACCCAGTTTCTTTCTTTCAAAGTGCAACATACATCTTCTACACTGGCAGCTATATTGTTAATAACTCGGGTAGCCATGGATCAATAGGTTGGACAATAAGGAAAGCTGCCTAAAATGCCTGTTTTTCTGAGAGCCATTTTACTGTATCATGGATCACTCCTAATTGTGAAAAGACATACTGTGGGGTTTCTATGACATCTGCATCTGACCTGGTCATCCCAGGCTCTTTTCAGACAATGAAGGGAAAGAAAGGCAATTTTATAGAGCATGGTAGCTGTCTAAAACCAGGCTGCTGAACCAAGGTTTAGCAGTATCTATCTCTCTCTAAAAGAGACTGTAAAGGTGACTCAGAACCTCAGGTGACTAAAATGCCAATGTCTAAAGGTGGATGAGGAGAGCCTATAAAGCCCAAGAAGTGCTTTGGATGGTCTACATGGATGCAAGTTATCACTGTCACTACAGACCTCCCAAAGGGAACAAACTAAAGCTTCCATATTGCTGCAGGCAAATAAGAGGTCTTATTTTCACTTTCACCCCAGATCAGCACCTGACCACATGAAGTCATCATTACAACAGGTTAGATGGGCTTACAACAAAACAAGTCAAGACACATTGCAACCAAAGATGAAAAAATGGTCTGTGGGAAAGAAAAATACATGTAGTTTGCAGCAAAAGCAGGAAAGGATAAGGGCGTTGATATCTGAATGATATGTAGGAAATCCAAATTCAGCTACATTCCTGTAAAACAACCTCTGAAACCGAAACATGCTTTTAAGAAAATCCACGTTCCCAAATCATCTTCTCAATGGTCAGACATTCATGAATCTGCAAAAAAGACAAGTCCTCTCTTGAACAAGGCAACCCCTTCTCTCAGCTGTGGCAATACTCCGGGCTGGTAGTTTTCTCAGACATTTTACAGGGCCAAAAACATGCAATAGCTCATCCCTCCATCCACAGGTTGCCCAAGTCCTTCCTCTCCCTTCACGACTCATGGCAAGCATGACAAGGAAAGCTTTCTGCCTCTTTTTCCTCTTATTGCTGTAAGACATTTCTTCTAACAGGAAAGGAGCAACACAGCAAAAGCAAAATCTTAATGGGTTGGGTAAATTTTTTTACTACCTAAGAAATTTTGGGCCACAGTACTGAGTTAAACTGTTCCAACATCCATATGAGCCCTTCTGCTCATACTGTTGCCCCTTCTGTGCAAACTGTTACCCTATCAAATATGTTATTCTCTTTACAAATTACAAAAAAGATCAAATTTTGAGCCTGATTTACAGGCTGAGTTATGGCATGTGATCTAGTAGACACTGGCCAAGTATAGTGACTTTTGATCTGTAAAAATCAAACTTAGCTGTAATAAATACATTTGATAACAACATAAACCAGCACTTCAAAGGCATTATACCCTGCTTGAAGATACTGCACATCTGATAATCATGAATTCCAGCATGAACAATTAAAACACAATTCACTCAATAATTACTTTGAACCTTCAGTCATTTTCCCTCCAAACACCAGAGCAGTCTGTAGTAACCACAGGAGGTATTTGAATAAAAAAAGAGAAGATGCAGAGAATGTTTAAAAGTATCCTTCCAGAGACAATACATTTTTCCAGTTATGTGTGTTCTCAGATTGATCAGAATTTTCTGGGGATATAAAACAAGGATCACTCAGTTATCTGTAATGCTCCATTGATTCAACCTCCCAAAGACATTTGTAAGCCACATTTCAAAACAAATTATCTCCATTTTTAATCAATGCTTCCACAAAGCATTAAGTGCAATTAAATGCAAGTTTCCTTAGAAAGCTCACAGGGGAAAACAGAACTGAAGAAGTTCAGCAAAAAGTTAAATATTCTGGTTTAGACATAAAATTTTAAACTAAATTCACATTTTTTGCAAAGTTACCAGAAAAAAAAAATTGTAAAGTTAGTGAAGTTAGTGAAAAGAAATGATTAGTAATCTACACAGGTGGAACATAGTCCTTTGGAGCACTGGGGCTTACCTATTTGATGTATTAAATCAAGCCCTGACTACATTTACACCACTGTTGAGCAGCAGCAGCAGGGTAACTAACTGACAGTAACATCAATAGAGTCATATGTGACATGAGTATTTTCTGGATGCAGGTTTGGAAGAGATGACAAACCATGCATGCCATGTAATTCATAAAAAGAACTAGAACCAAAGAGGAAAAATGACTGCCAAAATTCTGAGAACAGAAGTTCTGAGGGGCAGAGTTGAGCTGGAGCCAAACAAACCAGAGTAATCAGAGTAATGTGGGGCAGGAAGTGACTTCAAAAAGTTAAGCTGCTAGTTTGGCGGAACCCTGCCTATTTTCTTTGTAGGCTGTATTCCTGCATGAAATTTTTAATGACAGTTCAGATAGGTTGGATCATATGCTTCCTAAAAGACACTACTGCATACATCTTCCCAGTGTGACAATGAATGGATTTAATAACTTCTCTTTTGGTGCACAAAGGATTGAAAAACCACCCCCAGCTTGTGGAGACTGCATTTCAGTTACTTCTCTGTGGTGTTCAGCTGAGGGTATTATGCGGGATGGACCTTCTCAAACTCAGACGACATTTCTAGTTCTTCCCTAAACCACGTGGCTAAATATACCGCCAGCAGAGATGTAAACTGTGTTCTTGGGAAATCTGTACTGGCTGTTTTGCCATAACACCAGTCTTACATGCTTAGTTTGAGAGGTTATCACATTCTCGTGATGTATTTTCTGGTCGTTTGGTCTACAGTTTTCTCTCGCCTGCCTTCACTTTCCTAACGCTGCCACCTGAAACAGGGCACTGTGCGTCCCTCGGGATCCCACCAGCCTCATGAGGCTGCAGGGAAGCTTTGGCAAACCTGCCATGCGAATGATCAACCTCCCAGACGCTCTCCCAGGGTCTGGGCAAAGGGAAGGTCTGACTGGGATTAACCCTACCCAGGAGAACAACCAACACCGGGACCCAGCACCGCGGCACGAAATCCGACGACCCCGTTTCAGGCCACCGAGGCCACGCTGTGCCGTCGGAAGGTCCCTGTCCCGAGCGGCGAGGCCGGTGTGTTCCCTCTGCGGACCGACGCCCTCCGGGGGCACCACAAGCCGTGCCCAGAGCGGGGTTTGCCGCACCTCCCCACCCCGAGCACCGGTGCCTGCGGGCCGGACATCTCCCCACGGCGAGCAGGACACCGCACACCCCCGCTCCGCCGCAGCCCGGCGCCTCTCCCTTCCCGCGGCGGCCGCCGCGCCGGGTCCCGGGCTGGCGCCGGGAGCCCTCGGGGGTCCAGCCGGTCCCTCCCTGCCCAGTTTACCTTCGCGGGCGGGCGGCAGGGGCCGGCGGCTCCCGAGGCGCTGTGAGGGGGCGCGGGGGCAGCGGGGCGGCTGGACGGCACCTCAGCACAGCGGGAGCTCCCCCGCCCTCAGCCTGCCGGGAAATGGGGCCGCCCCGCGGGCTCCCTCAGCCCTGGGGCGGGAGCCGCCCCGCTGCCCCAGCGCCGCCCTCCGCCCTCGGCCCGGGACAGGCGGTGGTTGGTGGCCGTGTACCCACCGGGGAAACCCGGCCGGCCTGTGCATCCCAGCGTAAACCAGCCCAGCCCTGCAGCCTCCCCCGGGCCGGGCGCTGTCGGCTGGGCATCGCTGTCATGTGCCCTCTGGTTTTCAGACAGAAATGTGTTTCTTTCCCCGCTCTCTTTAGTGACTCTACGTCTTCTCTAAACGATGCTGCCGGCAAGGCAGCAAATTGCTTTCATAGCATTTTTATGTAATTTCATACTTTGGAAAGGACTGGTTTGAAGTGTGCTTAGATTTTATTCACTGAGTAGAAATGATTCCATAAAATTCCATAAAAAGATGGGGAAGAAAAAAGAAATCAGAGGTTTCCATCTGATGTTAAATAGGCAGGTGTCAAAATTCAGTGTAGCCTTGGAAGGGTTCATATCACCAAGCTAAAAAGATGAGATTTTAAGTGTTGCCGGCTACATACAAATAGACCCCTCTCTTGATTTAAAATCCTATTTTCAATGTCAATAACTTAGCCAAAACAATGCTTTTAGCAGATTTTTTTCTTATGTATCTAATGCACTGACAGTAAAGTGAAGTGAAAAAAGGTGAAGATGTCACCATCTTCAGCTTCTGTTACTTCAGTTCAGAGAAGTCATCAGGTAGTTTGGCTTTGTCTTGTGTTTATGGGGAATTTGTATTAAAATTCCAGATTTCCTTCCAAATCAGCCAAGAAATCCCATGTTTTGTTCCTCCAACACTGCCAGAGATAAAATAATTATAACAGAAGGATGGTAGCATTTTAAATTACCACCATGTTTTTCACAGCAAATATGTTTCAATGCTTTAAGGGGTAATTGCTTTGAAAAATTCCAGCTGAGACAGCTCAGCCAGATTTAAGAATGCATTTAGGGAATAGTACATTGTTCTGCCCATGTTATTTAAAGAAAACCCAAATCATTTCATTGAGAAGCTGGCTTAAATTTACCGGAGACTTTGCTGAGGTCAGAGCTGTGTCTTTGGTCAGGCATGTGAAAACACATCTAAATTTGGCAAACAGCATTTGAAAAATCATGCACATAGTTAACAAACAGTTATTAATTCAGTGACTTGGGAGTCTGACATTCCATGATACCGCATATTCTCTTTGCTGAGTTTCTTTGCAGTTGCTCCCTTTGACTTTTGGTATCATCATGGTGCCAAGGGAAGATGTAATTTCAAAAGATTGATTGATAATTAATCTTTTTTTAATTATCCTAAAGTCAATTTTTAAATCAGTACCTTGCACTGACCACTGTGCATGTATTAAAAAAATAATATTTGATGGTGCATTTTGTTGTCAAAAAGTATATTTTCATTTCTATATGTGACCTACCAGTAACATGGGCACACCCTGATTACAGTGGTTTCACACTTATTTTGCTATTGTTAAATACATGACCAAGGTATTTGTTATGATAATGTAGAAAACATCTATTCTGCTTGTATGAAGGGGCTTTTGTTTTCTCTGTCTCTAGACTTTTTCTGGTCCTCTCCAAGTATCCTGAAAAAGGCTGAGAAAGTTGAATGGCAGTATTTTTCAGCTCTCATTATACCTGGCTGTAACAGAAAGGTGTCATTGTCTCTAAGGGGAACATTGCAGATGAGAACAGCACACCTCTAGAAAGCAAAGAGAAAAATAAGAGAAATCCCAGAAAATCTTGAGTGCTATCTGAGAAGCTTTTGGGCTGCATTCAGGAGCACAAGGATTGTGATCCTGTGGGATGGGTGGAGGCCATCGTGTGTTCATAAGGAAGAAATGTGGTGAGGGAAATGCTATGGCAGACATGAACTTGATTAACAGTGTGTCCTAATGTTACAGAATGGCAAAGCTTGCGGGAAGAGGAGGTGGAAATAAGTAAAGCTTCCCAAATTGTTTTATCTTCTCTCAGATAAAATGAATATGCAGCAGAATTCCAGCCCTCCATTCTGCTTGGTCTTCTCTGAAAGCTTTTCATTTTCTAGTGGAAAGAGGAGACATGCACCCCACCCAAGTTTCACAACAGTTGTATGACTCAAGATCTAACACATGCAATCAGAAATGGTTCTTTTCCTTTTATCCTGGCTGAGTAGATCACTGTGCAGATATGCTGTCACTATACACCCTCAGCTAGGGAAGGAGGGGGAAGAGCTTTATTAACCTCCACAGTCCTTTTGGATTGCATATACTAATAATGTAAGTTTCTATAAAGCAGCAGATAATTTAAGAGTTAAAGCAGAACATCTGTTTTTGAAAGGAAACAGATAGATATATTTCTAGTGTCAGGAAACCAGCCATTCATTGGAAAAAAAATTATTTTTTTTTTTAACCATGAGTGTGTTCCCTTAAATTTTATTGAAATCACTTTGTATACTGATAATGTCATGACTTTATAGAGATTGACCTTAATTTTCTCTACAGGGTAAATGAGACACTACACTGACTAAGATCTTACCTGCCCAGGGTAATGCAAGATCAACCCATAACCCTCAGTGTTATGAATGGAAAGGCTGCAGATATGTAAGATATTTCTAAGCCATTGTGCCACTGGCCAACATTGAAAAAAAAAAAAGAAAAATAAATATCAATCAGTGTATTAATTACACCTTTTGTCATAACAAAACACATAGAACAGAATTGAGTTGTTTTTTGTTTATTCAAACAAAGTAATGTTCAGATGGAAGAATGAAGGTTTTGATCATAGAGGATAAAGGTATATATACAAGCTACAAAATAGGATAAAAAAGTATCAGTTTAAGGCAAGTGATATCTGAAGGCTGGAATATCCTCTTTTCAAGTAGTACTCTGCAGATACTGAAAATCTTTGGTACAGTGCCCAGACGATCCTCTTGGGTACACCAGATAATTTCTTTCACCAAGACACTGTTTTTTCCAGAAAGCTTAAAGAGGTTGCAATTAGTGTAAAGTTAATCACATCACCACATCAGACTGTAATGTCAGGGCATTCTGGAAAAATGTTTGGCATCTTCTTAGATGATAAGGCCAAAAGCAAATGTATAGCGATAAGCAGGTAGCAACTATAGGTTTTACATTCTTCCAATAAGAACTAATTCTCTTTAAGGGTGGTTTGGGGTTTTTTTAAATCCATTTGTGGTTGTGCAATACTACTGAAGACCTGCAAACTATAAAACTTCCTATGAGAAAGATGGAAAGCTCTCATTTGAGAGTTTATATGGAAGAAATTACCAATAACAGCTTTTGAAAAATCACAGTAAACCAAATTGAAGTACAACTGCATTGAATACAAAAGCTAGTTAACAAGTACATCACATAAAATTCTTTAAAACTAGAGCAAATGAATAAGCTAAAACTCAGTGTGCTAAAGAGCATTCTGCCCATCTGTCCTTCCATCCTTTTGAAGGCATCTTTAAGCAACTCAGAACCGAGAATAGAATTATTTCTCCATAACTTATATGCACGGGTTCTTACAGTGAAAACCATAAGCAAAACAAAACTTCAACCTGGATGAAAAGCTGAAGATGTTTTAATCCAAAAATGTTAGCAGTGAAGCTAGCAAATTCACACTTTTAACTGCAGAAAATCAGAAGTACTTCCAAAAAGTCTATGATCAAAACTTAGTTACTAAAATTCTGTCCACTATGATTGTTTTGAAATGGATTTCCACTTTTTTTTAGTCTGTGTATGGTAGGGCCTCAGGTCAGTCAATGGCTTCCATTTCTACATACAGAATATATTCAGGCAACAATTTAGATGTCCAGGCTTTACACTGTTAAAATTTCAAAGGTCTTGATTAAAAAGTCAGAGTTGCCTGAGGGAGACTTTTTCATTGGGTTCAATGAGTTTTAGATCATAGCCTAAGTTTTCCAGCTGTCATATATAAATATCCGTACATGTGTACATCCATATTTTTTTCTAACTGTATGTAGAGGATATATATCCTTTTCTGTTTCTTGCAAACATCTGTTCAAGTCAGCCCACTTCTTCACCCTGAGAGCTGAGAATCTAACACAAATTGCAGCTGAGGTAGGAAAAGCCTGACTAATGCCTCTTGTTTACTAGCTTTATTAATCTTATGATAAAATGAAACTGTCTGCACCCTTAAAAGGAAACCTGTAAATGTCATGAAATGGAATATTGAAATCTCGCATAGCTTATTCAAAATGCTACTTGTTATTAACTAGAAAATTGTAACCCGAAGGCCTTCGTTTGAAAATGTCAGCATTTATTATTAACATAATTTCTTTAGCTTTACAAGATAGGC
Organism: Pipra filicauda; assembly: GCF_003945595.2. Lineage (NCBI taxonomy): Eukaryota > Metazoa > Chordata > Aves > Passeriformes > Pipridae > Pipra > Pipra filicauda. Next base: position 5,030,555 of record NW_024104310.1, read on the forward strand.
TTTTAGGTATTGCTCAGAGCAATGTATGCAAAAGTTAGCTTAGTGAGAGCTATCATTTTAACTGGACATTTGATTTTATTAATGCTGTGTGATAGATTTCACATGCATGACAAACTAAGCATGATATAAGTAAGGTTTTGAAGCTTCTTACTGAAGTGAATATAAAAGGTATTCAAAGACAAAAGAAGATGGAATTATCTGGCTTTATTAAAAGCAACAAATTTATGGTGTATTTTACTAACTTAAGGCTGCTCAGCCTTTTCCTTACTCACTTTTTTCCTCTGTGAGTTATTTCCCTATGCACTTTTCTTTCCTGATGGCTGAAATGTTGTAATTATGATTTACACAGGTAGAATGTTCATTTGAAGTTTCTTCCATCCAAAGGTCAACCTGTGTTAACTTGTGTGAGAACAAGAACTGAAATTGGTCCTCTGGTCATTCCAGTTTGAACTTTCTCCTTTACTTGCTACATGTTAACTGCTTCATTACATTCGCATGAATATAAAATTTACCCTAATACCTAGAGGTTCAAGGAAAGCTTAAGGGAAACACTTAATGGTCTTATTTTGATTATACAATGGTAGTTGCAAACAGCTTTGTCATTTTATTTTGAGTTTTTTTTCTGTTATTTGTGGTTAAAAATAAACCTGTACCACCCCCCACCCACTTCTCAGCCATTCATTATTTTCACAGTGATTACAGAAAGCTCTAAGGAGATAATTGTCGGTACTTTTTTGCTTGTCAGAAAGTATTAGCAAAATTTGAGTACGTATTTACTCTTCTTTCTGTCTCAGCGGGTAATGTTCAAGTACAAATGCCAGATTACATCTTTTTGCACATGCATTTGATTTTCTGTAGCTGAATGTCAATATTAGGCTGCAAACTTTTCTGCTGTTTATAATAAATGTGTCTGTCACTTAGAGCATGTGTGTAGTGTATAGCATTTGGCCAGACATAATGGGCAATACAGGGTGAGGAACAACATGGGGAAAGCAGAACTATAAACTACCTGTATTATCTTTTCTAATGTGAAGAAGAGTAAAGTAGAGGTTTTGCATAATCACTTGTTTCCCATCAGCATAAACACTGTCTGCAAGGAAATGGTGGAAACCTTCAGAAATAGTCATCAGGCCTATTTTTTTTCTACAGTAGAAGTTCCTGATAGTTCCTGCAAAATAGGTTTCAGGTGTGTGGCCCTTACAGCTCATAAGGGGCCAAAGTAGAAAGCAGTACTTGCTTCAAGACCTTCAACTAAATATGGAAGCAGCTGAGGGAAACTATCTTAGAGTTTCATCTTCTAGCCCCACCTCAAAGGGAGATGTGTATGAGATTAACTCATGCATATGGAATTCACAGCTGGAATTGGGATACACAGTCAATCCTTTCTGGTAGATCCCAGTGAGCCAGATCAAGTGATGTCGTAGCAGTGCAAGTTGAGTCTACAGAATAAGTACATGTAATGCAAAACTCTGAGACTAAGAGCTTTGTTATGCCACAACAGCTTTGACCTGTCTTGGCCAACTCAGAACATTATGTTAAATTTGTGTGAGATACAGGACAGTCTTTAAACAAATAAATATTCATTAGTTTCTACCCTTCAACAATCTTATATGGTGAATGCTGAGAGAAAAGCTACTTGCTAGAGCTTAATACTCTGCAGTTGTGGTCTCAGCTCATGATCCATGATTTACACGACTGCTGATAAATAATTATAAGATTGCCAGGGAACTTTTTTATTTCCATATTGTCCATAAAAATTTGCCTACATAAAACTGTAGATTATCTGAAGGGTAGTATTTACCCTGCCCAGGTAACATACAGTTGAGTTCTGAATATTACTTTTAAGAATTTGGAGACCTTGACCTTTCTATCTTCTCTTCTTTTACAGCTTTCCATGGCCTATAGTTGGTGTTGGTCTGCAACCACATGTCTGTGAGTAAAACAAGAGTCAAGGTGAGACTTATCTCCCATTGTACCAAGAAATTACATCAACCCACCTGTGGCCAGATGTGTCACTTTTACTTGAGTAGCATCTCACACGATTCACAAGAGCATAAGACAATGATTTACTGAGACAGATCTAGTAGTCTGTGTTTTCCAGATAGAGTTGACAATATAGTTTTTCCATAAAATACAAGTTGAATATGAGCTCTATTTGTATTTAACAGAATCAATAATGTGTAAAAGAGGAACTTGACAATAATAACATTGTACTTCCTTTGGTAACTTTTTTTTTAATTTTAGGAGGAGGAAGTGAATTCTCACTTCCCCTTCCATTGAATAAGTTATGTTTCTTATTCAACGTTGCACAGTTGCAATATACGGTTGGTATTATTTTTAGAATATAGTTATAAGTAATATATTAAATACTGTCATATTTCCCTCATATGAGTGTCCGTTTGTCAACAAAAAATTGAACTCTTGCATAATAGTACAGCCATCTGCTGACCACAATAGAGCTTTGTATGAGAATAAGGAAAAGCAAGCTTTGACCCAGCAAGAGAAGTTAAAATCATTCAACAGCTTAAGTATTCCAGATAGAATCATATACTTTACTAGTCTTTCATGTTCCTGAGGATGAGGATTCCTATGTACTAGCTATGTCTGTGGCAATTTTAAGTTTCTTGCAGGTCGCATTAAGGCAGGATGTGGCTTTGGGGTAAAATTTTTGCAGAAACTATTTCAAATAATGTAGCTTGCTTTTGAGAAAACTTTTTCTTCTGCCCTAAAAATACAATAAACATGAAAGATCTTTGGCTGATAATGTTCCTCTTTAGTAAGAAGATTATTTTCTCACATAGATTTAACAAATAACTTCAAGCTTTTAATCAGTTTTGTCCAGGACTTCCTTGAAAAGGGGGAGTTTATTGCTGTATTTCAGCAAAGCAGCTGAGGAAGTGCTTGTCCCATACCCATGTTCAGTCCACCATGTTTGGTGTTTATATTCTGTGCTTCTTATTCATGTTGAGGTTTCTGTTTCTACTCCTGTTTACTTCAGTAACACTATTCTCATCTCTTGTATTATCTCTGGACATAATTCAAATTGTTTGTGTACTCTTCATATTTTACTCTTCAGTATTATTTTTGCTCATTTTCAAATGAAAATCCTTTGCAGCAGCATTTAAGTTTATCCCCAGGTGACAGAGACCTTTCTAAGTACTGGTAGCTGTTGTAGAGTAGCAAGTATGTGTAGTACATTGTCCCTGAATTTAAAAAAACCTTTTGCAGAGGCTTTTTAGAAGTTTCAGATGTGAAGAATAAAATGTGAAGGCTCTTGTAAATTTTAATAAATGGGCAAAGAAGACATGAGAGCTTATGAGTCTATAATGAAAGTGAAGCAGTGTGGAATGTGGAGAGTCCATGGAGGGACTTGAAAAAGATCAGTAGCTTGTGTTTGATATAAGTGGGAAGCCAGTGCCAGCTAAGGAATGCAGAGGCTGATACAATAAAAGCATTGGGCCTAGAAAATAATCTTCAGAGCAAGAAAGAATAAATGAGAAGGGAAAGACCACATCTGGAAACCAAGAATAAGGATATGAAATGAGAGTCTTGCTTCAAGCTTTGATGTATGGAAAGAGAGCACCTATTTTAGAGGTGCCACAAGAAAATAATCAGCAATCTCTAGACACAGCTGACCTGAGAGGATCTGGGTATACATCTAGCACAAAGATGATGCCCAGTTTACAGAAGGGAAGGAAAGCGTGTGGAAGCAAATATTTTTTTAAATCTTCATTGGCTCAACTTGAACTTGAGTGGACAGCTGAATAAAGAGAAAAGTTGAAAATCATACATTTTAAGTGAACCTGGAACATATAAATGTGCATTCCAAGTAATTTCAGCAACTGGCATGCACTCGTTTTTTTTAAGGGATCAGTATTGTCACATACACGGTATGCATTTGATTTGTTTCCTTGGAAAACTGTGTAAAACAAACTTTGCCTTTGGGTGAACTGTTGTAAAGATAATAGGATTTTCAGAGATCAGTGCAGCACCTTTAATTTTTTTCTTTGATTCAGTTCTTTTCCTTTTCTATGCAGAAAGAATTCCATGCCTTATGATGTAGACACATACAAAAGGAACATCTCATTTATGTGAACATACTCCAGAAAAAAAGTCTTAACATTTACAAATTTGCAAATATGTTCTTGTCTCACGAAGTGAAGATAGTCTTGCTTGACAACACTATATACAACACTATATACCACTTTTCCTCTGTAAGGGTCATATGAAATTAAAAGTATAAACCTCTTCAACTAAAAATGAAAATTTCCATAGGTTTAATCTCTCTTATGAGCTTCTTTTCATCTAGTAACTCTGGGTCTCACATTTTCCAGTGTATCTGCATCAAACATTTCTGTAGGGTAAGGAAACCTGCTCTTTCCTTTAAAGGACGAAAGACTGAGAACAAAACAATGGATAGTAACATGAAGGAGCTAAACAAGGGTGCAGAAGACCTAAGCTGGTTTTTCAAATCTGCCCCAGGACATTTGTAGCCAGGTTGCTAACGGCATTTAAAGCTACCTAAAAATGTCAAGAGAGCTAACTTGCCTCGAGTTGTATAAAGTGTTTGGCTTCCATTAGCTATGCGACTGTGCCTAAATGTCTGGAAATCTGTACCTTAACTGTCTATGAATCACATCCTTATGGGTGAAGAATAGAGAGAGGGCACTTCTATAGGTCTCAGATGTGTTCTGAACATACCTGCATTAGACTGTGACCTTCTCACAATCTCTGGCCAGGTAAGTACCTCCGAGAGCTGGACAGGTGATTTAACTTAACCACAGCACAGAAACTCTAATGCAGCTCCTGAAAATACAAACACAGGATGTAAGTGAAACTAGTGTAGTACATGAGAAGAAAGACACACGTATTTAGCCTGCTCAACAGCCTTTTTCTTTACAGAAACAACATTTTTGCCAGGTTAATATTATTTCTAGAAACAGAGGCCAAAACAAACACTCTTCTTGGACTATCTAATGAAAATCTATCTTGAGTAGAATAAACTCAGCTGGGTCTCGATCAATCAGTGTTTGAAACATTTCCAGTTTGACTGTTAATGTGATTTTTTGCCAAAATCTTAGGCTTTAAATTTATTTTAGAACTACATTGTTGAGGAAAAGTCTTTGTAATTGATCCTAGCCTGTTTTTAGGATTACCAAAATAGAGTCTTGATGGTGGGCAAATAGCCACAGTGAAAAAAGATCCCTAAACATCTCACAGCTTGGAGCAAAGATCAATGTAAACTGTTTACAAAGGGTATTTGAGAGACCACCAGACACTGGAGCATTATTGAGAAGAACTTTGTTAGTTACTGTGCAGATTTCTGCACTAGGAACCAAGAAAGTTAATTTGCTTCGGTCTTATACGGAAAGAGTGTGGTTCCTTTCTCAAGGAGAAAACTTTATCCTTATTAGATTCAGTTATATAGAAAGGCACAAAGAGAAGCTAATATGGGATATTTGTTGCAAGAAGTTTTATAATAGCTTGGAAAACACAGAGAGCATCTGATTTACATCTGTAGTAAAGCTCCTTCATGTGAGGTAAATGAGGATCAAGTCTAGAGTATTTAGTAGATTAAACAGTCTTAATTTAGTCATTTTCCCAAGAATAACTCCCCTTTTCTTAAAATTCTAAGCTTGCAAATGGAAATGCACAGGTCGAAATTGGCAGTTGCTATGATGCTGCCTATCTTTGCAGAAGCCATTCACAGCTGTGCCATTTTCTTGGGTATTTCTGAAAAACCTTTTCCTTTATATGAAAAACCTTAGTTACTCTTGGATGAATGAAGATGAAAATAAGGAACTGGAAACCTATAAATGCTCCATGGTACCACTACTGTGCTGCTTCTCCCCTTGTTAATCTGGAAAACTAGAAATTATCATGAAATAAAATAAAGGAAAAAACCAGCCTTAGCAATTATTACAACTGAAGGTTTCTCCCAGTTTTTGTCCTGAAGGCAAAAGGCACCAAGATACATTTCCATCTTTCTTGTATCTCTGCAGCCTTGCTTTTTTTTGAAATTACACTGTTGTAAGTTGTGTACATAAAGATTATCTATCTGTCTTCTTACTTGTTCTCTTTGGCAGCTTCAAGACTGAATGGTAATATTTTTCAACATTAGTTGATTTTGTCATTTTGAATTCCAGATTCAAGTCCTCATTTTTAACAGTCATTATATGTTCATCTAAAACAAAAGTAGAAACATTATGAGATTCCGACCTGATGTGTCTCTGGTCTGGAATGCCCACTGGAAGATTTCATGGATATACTTACCTTGGATAGTTTTCATTTCTTCACTGTTGGCCAGTGCTTGACATAGTAATTGTTTCTAACTGTTAGACACAAATTTATAAGAAGGAACATTGCCAAAATGTTTTCAAAATGTTAGGTATATAATTTCAAACACAGTTGGGATTTCTTTTGGTTGGTTGGTTTGTTTGTTTTAAGTTTCAAGAAGACTAATTTTGTTAGAATCCATCAACTAAAGCAAAAAATAAACTGGACCATCTAGTTCTACTTCCATATTGACAAGTCCTGGTTCGGAAGTTTTGGAAGTGAATGTTAGATCTCTTAGTCTGTTCTTTTTTATAACATAATTCAAAAGCCTCTACATATACAGTCTGTACTAAGCCAAATATTTTTTGTTTTAGAGAAACATTGTTTTCTGATTTGAAGAATTTCAAAGATAATGAGTCCAGTCTTGTACCCAGACAACTCCAGATTTTCTAGGGTTTGGGGTTTTTTTCTGCTTTGGTTTCCTGCATGAAATCCTGACACCATTTTTAGCTGCAGGCACTTTACCATTGACTCTAGTGAATCCAGGACCTTTTCCTCATTTTTCACTCATATTAGCTTTTAAAAATATTTTCTTTAACCACCATCTCTTTTCCCTATAGGGTTCTTTGATGTTCTGAGAGTAGTTGATACATTTTAGTCCAACATATACTATACTTACATATGTTTACTTTTGCAGGGGCCATGGAGTTTTGATAGGTAGTAACCTGCCAGTGATTCATTTTATACCAAATATTTAACACGTAAGTATATACAAACTCAAAGCTTTTATTAAGGCTGTAAAATAAAACTTTCATGACTCAGGAAATGCCAGAATTAAGGCTGCTGATGTAAATTAATTTCAGCCACATTCTCTGCATGCAGTATATGGCTTTTTATATGGCGTCTATGCTTTTTTCTGTTTAGCACTGCCAGAGGCTAACACCTCTCTGAGTATGTATTAATCCAAAAAGTTAAAAGCTGGCAGAAGTATAAAAAAACTCAAATCATATTTTATAATGGGAAAATCTGAGACAGTTTTACTAGTAAATGATAGTTTCTGCTACTCCTGTAATGAAAAAGAGAGACAACAGGTTAGATTTGAGGTTGTCCTCTGGCCATTAGAAACAATACAATGAAGGAAATACAGCAGTTAGATATCTCTTGTAGAAGACATTTATTTAAAACACATTATATGTCCAGCAGGGGACCCTGCTCCACAGCTCTTGGTAGCCTGAAAGTACATATGTGTGATGTACCTCAAGCACACCTTCTTCTCTTAGTAGAAGACCTGTATGAAGGCTTCTGAATGCGAAAGGGTCTTCCAAAACTTAGCTTTGGAGCTGCTCAAGAGAAATCTTCCCTCATCATTTGCATGCTGTTCCCACTGCCATGATATAAGGACCCTGAGGAACAAGACAAGCTCCTTGTTAAGGTCATTTCATCAGGAGAATTTCTGGGCAACCTGGTGATCTGTATTTAACTATAAGCCTACAAAATAGCGTGCAAAAATGTCTGTCCAAGAGATTCTCTCTATCCAAGTATGAATACATTAACAAGGATTCTGTGCTGCGCTTCTAATGCTTATGTGGCATTACTGCAGGAGTGCAGTCAGCAATTAGGAGAACAGAAGGTGACTCAAAAGATTATTACTTCAGGAGGCTGAGACTTGTAGCACTGAACTAATGCTGACCAGCTAGTGTAGCCAAGACTGAGCTATTTTTATCATTGTGTCATCCAGCTATGAATGCATCTCTTGGAAACGCCATTCTGCTGGCATGCTTTCTGTCAAAAGTTGCTGGTTCATTGAGAGTGAAACATTTCATGAAAGCTTATCTCAGTGAGCCTCATAATGGAATACAGATAACTTCTGATAGTTCACTGCAAGGCAGGTCAGCTGCCAGTTTTCCATTCAGTCAGATCTACTCCTGTGTGATGGCCTCTTCCTTGTCTCAGGGATCCAGGTACACAAGGACCTCCTGGTACTCAGGGCTCCACTGCTCTTAGAAGAAATCATTGCCTTTTGGGAATGCTGTGGATCTTTGTTTCTCAAACGACGTTGTTAGTGGAATGTCTATTTCCTAGGAAATGCTTTAACAGTTTTCATTCTAAATTGGGACAAATTAAGATTTCAAGCCGGTAAGATTTCTCAGAAAATGCAAACTCTGAGCCCTGACCAATTCTAAGTATTTGTAGTATGCTCCAGCTGTAAAATCCTAGATTACGAGAAGTCTGAGAGCCTGAAGGCTTATCCACAGGGCAGATACAGCTCACTTGGAGGAAGCAGTTGCAACATAGAGCATGTCTGCAGAGCTGTGTGCAGCCCTGCAGAGCACATTAGCACACTGGTATGAGGCAGCAGACTCTTTTGCAGAGAAACTACACTAGGTTGCAGAAACAGTTTGAAGCTGTGGTATATGCGTTCTCCTGCTCAGCTATAGTACAGTTAAGAACTACATTGTGAAAAGTATCTAGTTTTTGCTCAGCAACTGGAAAAAAAATATTTGTATTTCCTATCTTTGTACTATTTTTACCACAGAAGTATAACTCACAAAAACTAAATTTGTACTACCACCCTAATTTGACCTGCTTTTTTTATCAATTTACACAAAAGTTATTTCAGGTAATTCCTTAAAATTGTTTGGATAATCAGGCCATTCTCAAATTTACTTAGAAAAGGAGATTCTTCTTTTGTTTCTAGTTACACTGCAGAATTGTTGCTATTGCTTCTGTGCAGGTGAGGACTGGCAGTATGGGTCATCTGAGATCTATGGCACTAATCTTCTTACAGAGAATAACTCTTGTTTTTTCCAAATCTCAGTACCCATATGACAAGGTAACAACTTCTTGTGTGTAACTTAACAACAGTAAAGTACATCCTTTGAACTATGCTGTTTCCCTTTTTCATTGTTTTCATGAAAACTTAGGATCTCTGGGTGGGCTATTGTTTTATTATTGTCATTATTCAATGGGGTTTCCACATCTTCCTCTTTTGGACAGGTGTGAGTTTACAATTCTTTTCCCATGCCAGTTAGGTGGTAAACTGTTACCTGTAAAGGGCTGACAGTCTAGGCATCTAAGGGAGGCTGACTATCTTGTGAGATTTGATCCTAGTTCTTTATGGAGGACATAGCAGAGAGAAGTACTACTTCAGTGACACAGCTCTCTCCTCTGTTTATCTAGTTCTTCAGTCCTCTAAGGTATGGTTACAGGCAAATTAGTCATCACAGATATCATTGCATGCCATTTTGCATGACACAAAATCATTCAAAGAAAGAAGGAATAAAAATTTGAGGTCTATCCATCCTGTGTCAGCAACTGTTGGTATTGGATGTTTTAGGTAAGATTTGTCAATCCCTTGCCGTGTACTATTGTCAGTTCATCTATACTTTGATTAGGGATCCTTTTACAATGTATAGAATTAATTTATTGAAAGCCAGTCAAGAAATAAAGGCTGAAGGTTAGTGCACAAAAAAAGAACTTCTAAACAGGAAACTTAGCAGTTTTGAAAATACTGAAAACATATTGAGATTTAAATTTGGTAATGTTTTGAAAAGCAATGAAGGATACAAGGCATTGAGCAAAATTAGAGTGTTTCAAATGCTGTATGATAGTGAGTTTAGATACATTCTAGCAGGATTTGTTTCTCCTTAGTTTCTTTTTCTTTCTTTCATAGCTAATGATCATGCATTCCAATAGCTTTAATGGAAAAACTCAAAACAACTCCCATGGTTTTCATCTGGTTCATAATTATTTATTTAACCATCAGTCTTCTTTGGAAACCATCATTCACTAAAAATGACAGTAATATGTGGAATTTTAGCCTGAAAAAGCAAGTCTTGTAAAAAATAAATAACTGAAACCAACTGGACAAAAATATTTATTTTGTTCTGGTTTGGGTTTTGGTTAAAAAAAAATGTGTATCTTGAAAGGTATGCACTGTGAGCAGTGCTACTGGATGTAACAGTAATTCAGATTGCTAAGTTAAGCATGTCTGCAAAGCCTGCAGGATCAAATAATTGTTATACATTGCTATTGTAGAAGATTGTGAAAGGTGGGGAAACAGGTTAAACTAGAAATTTAAGAAAAATAAATCATATTGAGCAATAGTGTATATATGACTGCTTTGGTTGGTTTTTGTTATCCATATTGCAAAATATCATCCAACTCCAAATCTTATTCAAAAATGTCTAATGCAGGTTTGTCCAGACTTCCAAAACCTACTGGCTCATGCAGAGAGCACACAAGAAAGATATTTTACTTCATCCAGCTGCCTCAACTGGTTAGAAACAAGGAAATAAGCAGGAAAAAATGCGCCGCTGAGGTTTGGTCAAATGGCCTTTAAGGATGCGGTGCGTCCTCCCTGGGTCTCCCCTCCGCGGCCGGTGCCGCCTCGAGAGACCACAAACCACCGGCCACGGGGAGTAAAACCGGAGAGGAAAGGCGGGGGAGAGGGAAGTGAGAGGGGAGGGGGACGGGATGGGACAGGACAGTAGGAGGACGGGGCCCCGCCGCCCTCTGCTGGCGGCCGCCCCGCCCCGGGAGGGCCAAGGGCCCTTCAGCCCCCGAAGGACTCCCGCAGGCCTCGAGGAGATGCTGAGTCTCCGTAAAGGGTCTCACTTGGCCTCGGTGAGATGGATTTCGAGACAGGCAAAGCCCACCTCCCGCTGCGCGGGGAGCACTAGCGCTGCTACCTCTACTTGAAGATGGGGCTAAGCAAGTCGATTTGGGGCTCTCTCTGGGTTTGGGTGCTGGCTCAGAACAGCAGGGCAGTTTAGCAGCTATTGTTCCAGTCTTTATCACCTATCGCATTCAGTTGTGGCGCTGGCAGAGAGGGTCCCTTCTGGAGGAATCCAACAGGATAAGCTCTTTTCTGGACAGACACCAAGCAGGCACCAGCGCCTGACAGGGGAGGTAGATGTACAGACCAGTTCTGTATGAATTTTAATAATTGAGAGGTCTGAAGAACCCTCCCCAAACTGCACATAGCATAGATGTAGGAGCCTCCTTACTTCTTTGATCTCAGCCTCTCCTGTTGTGCTAGAGAACACAGCCAATCTGAAAAATGCCATGAAGAGGAAAAAGTGTTACACCAAACCATCTTGCAAACACAAGAAGTAGGGACTCTCCCTGCTTACAAAATGCCTGTGCAGGGAAGGACAGCAAGAGTACAACAGGTACCGCTTCATGTGTATTGACATACAAGCCACTGACTTGAGTTTGGATCTTCAGCAGGTTTGCTGGGTCACTCTGTGGTACCTACAAATAGTGTCATATAGCTGATATGCCATATACTAGATATCAGCAGAGCATTCTTTTTTATAGATATACTATACATCAGCAGAACATTCATTTAATTGATGCACAGTTTCTCAGTCATAAGGGACGGCATACACATATTTATGTTACCTGTCAAACTGATAGCAGCATTTCTCACTGCTGCATTCTGCGCTATAGACATTTCCAAAATCAAATATGTGAATCTGTACTCTTGTTTGCACTATCACTGCTATGATACTTGCCTAAACAAAGGCTTTTTTTTTTCCTGCAAAAACATTGTTATTAAGATCCAGGTTTGAAGGTAAAATCTGTTCTTATTTTTCCCATCAACTCAAATTCAGTAAACTTGCTTTTGATTTGTGTGGTGTCTGAGAACATCATGTCTCATGTAATTTCATGAATTATTAGCCTGCAGGTGTAGCTATTCTGGGAATCATCCCTGACTCTATAGCTTTTTTTATGTCATTTCTGAAGATGATCTGAAGATGAGTTTGCATCTTAAGTAGCTTTATATGCACTGGCATGGATCCCCAAAATAATACAGCTGTGGTAGCATTGTATTGGCTGCAAAACCTATCAAGAAACTTGAGAAAATACAGAATTATTAATCCAGCAGCAAAAAAATTAGCTCATGAAGAACTCCATACTACCACAGCTGGGCTGTGGATTCCCTGCAGGGACAGATCCTGGAAGTTTATCTCCATTTATGCCTTTTTGTAGAGATATTGAAAACCATAGGGAAACCTAGGATCTCTCAGGAGTAGTTGACCCTGGAGTTCTACTTTAGTTGAAGGTCAGGGCAGACAATCTAGGAACTGTTGGGCATTTCATGTAGGATTTGGTCTGGCAGAACTTACAGGTACTCCTGTCCCAGGCAGGAAGGAGCTCTACAACCTGGCAGGTCACCAGCCCTGCAGAATTCAGCAGAGGGTACAACCCCTGTGTGTCTGAAGCCGCTGCTGCTGCTTCAGAGCATTTTAGTTTCAATAAGCTGGTATTTTCAAAAGAAGTAATGCTTAGGCAAAAAACGGCAAGCCAGTTGCAAGTGATGTATTTGGTATGCTTTTTCAGTAGCAAGGGAAACAGTAAATGAACCAATCTGAATTAAAACCAAAACAAACCAGACAAACAAATGAACAAACAAAACCCCCCAAACCCAACCAACAAAACAATGCACTGTTTCTCATTTCTGTATAAGTGATAGCAAAGAGACTGTGTGAAAGCATTGCAAAGATGCTCTGAGGGAGTTTTACATGTGTGTGAACCCGTGGATAAAAGGAAGCTGAAGCTAATTAATCAATAAATAGTATTTTCTGTAATTGTTCTTTTATCCGCTGCCTACAGCCATTGTATCGGTGCTGGCCAACTTCCCAAGGGCAAAATGCGGCATCGCAGTGTTGAAGTGGACACCTACTTGGTGTCGCTTTCCCCCAGTACCGTATGGAAGAGATTAGATAAGCGAGGTGGCTTCTGCTGCGGGGAGTTATTCACGCCTTGGAACTCTCGAAAGGTATGCTAATTCTCACACCTCGGTGTGAGCGCTGCCAGAAAGGGTCTGGTAAAGCTGCTTTATCAGAAAGCAATACACCCTGCCACAGCCGCATGGCTGACCGCTCCAAAATCGGTCCTTCGCTTAGGTTCTGCTGCGGCCGTCGGTAGCCTCAGAGAAGACGGCAGCTGCGATCATGGTTGGCTTGGGTGTAAGTTCCTGACGATCGAAGTGGGAACTAAGAAATCCAAACTACCCATAACTTTTTCAGCCGCCTGAAATTTTATCTACTGAAAACCGCGTCGCGCGTGTACTTTACTCCTGTCGGTTTGGGGTTTTTGGTTGGTTGGCTGGTTTTGGATTTTTCAGGTGCAATAAAAACACTCGGAATGAAAGGTAACCCTTTAAGACGTGTACATATCCCTGTCCGGGCGCCTTAGGATGGCACTGCCAAGAAAAGCCGTAGGGAGGGCTGGAGCCGTCGGGAGCCGCGGGGCAGCCTCCGCCTCCGTCCCACCGCCGTCCTCGGCAGCGGGCAGGGGCTGGAGGAGCGAAGGAGTTAAAGGGAGGTGCTTTGGAAATCTGATGCTAACGAAGCCCCAGGAATGTTGCACATTTCCATTCCCCTCCAGCTTTCGGAGGAGGTCAGTCCCAGCTGCGGGCGCACGCTCTGAGGAGCCCAGCCCCGAGGCCGCACTTGCTCCGGGAGCGGCCCCGCACCTTCCCGCAGGTTACGCCGGGACACGCCGGGGAGGGACGGGACGGGACGGAGATCGGTAGTTGTGAGAAGTTTTTCCTGGATTTGGGATGCTGTGCCGGTACCTGCAGAACGAGGGGGGAGAGGGATAGGGGGTCCCCGGCTTTGTGAGCCCCGGGCTAGGGCGGAGGGAGCAGCGAGCTCGGGCCGCCCCCGCAGAGAGGGGCAGCTGCCCTGACCCGCCGCGGCCTCTCTTCTCTTTCAGGCGCGGCTGGAGATGCCGGGGAGACGGCTGTGGTGGGCGCGCTGCTGGCTCGGCGTCTGCCTGTCGCTGCTGGGCGCGGGGGGCGGCACGGCCGAGCCCTGTCGCGGACCGTCCTGCGAGGGCGGCGAGGCACCGCCGCCGCCGTGCCGCGGACCTCGCTGCGGAGGACGGGCCGCCCGCCCGCCGCGCTCCTTCCTGCACACCGCCGCGCCGCTGCGGCCGCCGCACGGCAAGGCACCGCCCGCCGCCCCGCCGCCCGCCTGCCCCGGCGGGGACTGCGCCGCCAACGCCACCCGCCGCGACTGCCCGGGCCTGGAGTGCCGCCTGCTGCCACCCCGCCTGCGCCCGCGGCCCCGCGGCCCGGGCTGCGCCGCCCCCGCCGAGGGCTGCCCCGAGCCCGCCCTGCTGCGCGCCGCCGACAGAGCCGCACAGTTCGCGGGGGACGACTTTGCCCACGCCGCCCCCGAGCGGGGCGGGGGGGCCCTGGGGGTGCAACTCACCTGCGACATCAAGCCAGGTGCGGGGCGGTGTGAGGGGGCCTGGGGGCGGGAGGACACAGCCCCCACACCACACCAACACCCCTTTCTTTTGGGACGGAGGGTTTCTGCAGCCCGCGGCGGCTCAGCGTGGTCGCCGAGAGCCGCGATCTTGGGTGCTGGGTCTTCTCGATCCGGGCAGGTGTCTGCTGAGCCGCGGGGCTACAGCACCTCTGGGAGCCCGGACACAGGGGTGCCTGAGCGGCTGCAGCAAACCTCCTTGTTTTTGGAGAGTTAGGAGGCAAATCTGGCACTGGTCTTCACAACGTGTGAGGGAATTGCTGCCCGGGCTCTCCTCTCTGCTCCCCTTCATCTCCCCTCCATGAACAGGTGCATGTAGACCTAGAGCTGATGGCAAAACTTTTTTTTAGTGGTGTTTTTAAATGTGTAAGACCTAACTGTCTCTCTTCACAGTCTGGTATTCCTGGGATTTTTTAGTTTATAGCAATATAATATTGTGAAAGCATTCAGTGGGGGGTGTGTACGTTCCAAACCCAGGGTGAACGGACTGTTGCCATTTCTAAGAAACTTGCTGCTGCCAAACTGTCTCGCTGCAATAGCCAGGGGTTAAAAAATACAGAGCCTCTCTTACAGCGCATCATTCAGAACACTTACCTGTCTGTTGATGAGCACAGTTTTGGTGAATTTGGTATCCTTGTAGGAAGCCAAGTATGTCCATGGTTACATTCATAGATCAGTGGAAGATGTATCTAATTGCCTGAGATATTTGGATTTACCCACAAGAAGAGCACCAGCAGGTGTTACATAACCTCAAAGCAGTTCGGGTTCTGGTGCAATGTTGTGTCTGAAAGGTATAAAATATATGAGGAAGAGTGATTTATTTCCCATTGAGGTTAAAAGCTAATAGAAAGCATGGAGAAGGTAATTTATGCCTTGTCACATCCGTGTGGCAAATCTGAGGGCTGAGGCTGCTTCCGACACTAGAACATATGCCAAGCCTCTACAAGTTACCAAGGTCTGCTTAGTGAAGGGACATCTCCTCCAAAGGAAACTCCTGTGCTTGCTGATTCCAGTCCCAAGGCTGACATTTAAGCCCCCCCATGCCTAGTGCAGGGACACTGTCTACCTGCATCTTGCCTGATATTATTCTCCAATGTCTTACAGAACCTCTGTATGCTCCATGACCAAAGGCAGACAAAAACCAGAAAAGTCAGTATGGTTAGCCTCCGTTTTCTCTGCTTCTGTGCATACTCTTTGTACTATCATCATAAATGCCATGCCTCCATTTTGCAGATGGACCCAGGATCCAGGATATTTGCATTTTCTTTGTCCATACCAAAATCCTTTTCTATATAATACAAGCCTTGTCAAATAATAAGGGGATTCTGAATAGACAGAAAAGAGTAATACTTTTGGATGGTGCTGAAAGCAGACATGCTGTATCTCCATGAAAGTCTTACAAAGAACACCCAGCTCAGCGTGACCTTTTTCTCCAAACATCCTCTTATTCTTTGGCTGTCTTTAGAAGACTTGGATCAGTCTGTGCTTCCCAGTCTCCAGTACCACCAGCACTTCCAGCTAACATGGTGAGTTGCATGCACCCTCTCATCCCCTAGGTCTTAGGGTTAGATCGTCTGTCCCTTCTGATGTGGATCAGAGGATATTAAAGCTGAAGGGCCAGAGTGTGAAGATGTTCGGGATTTTGGAGACTTGGCACAGAGTTCACTATACTCTTTCCATTTTATATTTTTTGTAGGCCTGTTGCTGAGTGAAGTCTTGGAGGAACAAAAGTGTGCTTAGAAGTTTCCGTTAACAAAAGTCCTTGAATGCTTCAAGAATGGATTATGGCCAGTGGCAGTCATAGATTTGTGCATTCATCTTCCTTTGGCAGAGAGAAGCATCCTAGATACTGGAGAGAAAGCAGTGTACAGTGCTGCCCACTGAACCATGTAATCCCATGGAAGGCACTGTTGGCATGGAAGCACACAGTGAGCAAACCTGTGGTAACACACGAGCTTCTATGTGTGAGTTTTCAGATGAGGACAGCTGCACCCTCACAAGTTCTCCACTCTCACTGTTGTTACCTTGTGTTGCCACCTGCTGCAGTTGGTGTGGATGAGTCTTGCTGTACTTCTGTCCAGACTGGACAAAGGATGTAGAGGCTTGTTTTGCCCATTCCAAAGACTGGAACGAGACCTTCACAAGGCAGCTTTGTCTCCCAGAAGTGGAAGAACAGCATGCTGGATTCATCAACATCTAGCAGAAATTCCATGTATTTGGCAGCAGGAACAAAAAAATAAGCCATGTTGACAGTCTTTGGTTTCCTTCAAGTCAGTGTACAGGCAAACATCCAGTATTCTGCTCTGCTAGCAACCTCTAACATTCTCTGCATTTGCCTGGGATCTTATTTTGAACACGTGTCACTGGGTTTCCTGCAGCAGTGTAGAGAATTCCTTGTTCAATCCCCATTTGCAGCTGGAATCATAGGTCTTGGAAATGAGCATGATTTGTATAGCAATTCCAGCTACTTCTACTAAAACAAAAAGAAAAAAAAAGGTGATAATCAGATCTTTAATTAGGGGCAATGCATTTACAGTTGTCTGTGGAGAGCTGTGACCCAAACAACATGTAATGTTCATGACAAGGGGGAATGGCTCCCAACTGAAACAGAGTAGGGTTAAATAAGATGTAAGGAAGAAATTCTTCACTGTGAGAGTGGTGAGGCACTGAACAGGTTGTCCAGAGAAGTTTGTGGATGCCCCATTCCTAGCAGTGTTCAAGGCCAGGTTGGATGGGGCTCTGAGCAACCTGGTCTAGTGAAAGGTGTCCCTGCCCATGGCTGGGTGGTTGGAATAAGATGAACTGTGAGTTCCTTTCCATCCCAAACCATTCTATGATTCAATGATTCAGGAAGAGACAGGTTAGTGACTTGCTGTCTTTCTCTGTTTTTAGGGGAACATTTTGGTCAAGTTACTATTTCAGCACATGACTAAGACCAGCTGAAAAGGGTGTTTCTTTGCCACTAACCTCTCCTCAGACATGAAGGGAGCTGGAATATGCTACCTAGGTGACTCCAAGGCCATTTTTCAACCTGTGTTAGTTCACCGTCCACAGCTGGAGACCTGGAGGCCCACCCCAGCCTATGACTGCCAGCTGTGTGACAGTTCATGAGTAGATTTGTACTGATTCTTTAGTAGTTAAAATATCCTCGCTCTAGTTAACCTGCTGCAGAAAACTGTTTTGGTGAACTGAATGGTCTGTTGTTCAACCTGTTACATAGCCCCACTCATACGAGATGTAGTCTACTCGAAAGCTTGCTGAAGACCTCCAAGATACAGGCCAGTATCAGGGCTCAAACTGATTCCCAGCGTGGTGTCTGTGTTTGCAGGCTCATCTGCAGGAGGCAGGTGACTGTTACCCTCCACCAGCTGCCTGACAGAGCCAGCACAGCCCATCTGTGGGGGTCACACAGATATCATCATCATCTTTTCAGCCAGTGTCACCAGCACCACAGCTACTATCTGGAACACTCCTGCCAGCTGCAGCTGAACTACCACTTCCCTTGGCCAAGTGAAGATGCTGGAGTGCAGGCTCATACTCCCATTTCAAATCAGATGAGCCCATTCCTCTGCAAGATTGTCCCTGCTTTTTCTCAAAAGCACCGTGAGTACACTTTACTTCAGGTGAAAGACTGGCATCCCTAAAGAAGGAATGCGCAGGAACTGGTTTTTGTTGAGTTACTGTTTTGTATTCCTCCTCACTCAATAATTGTCATTAAATCCTTCGTTTTTTCCTATCAAACCCATCTTTCTGTTGTTTTCTTTAGTGCAGACTTCTCTGCAGGTGCAAACCCCTACATTTGGGCAAAATAATGTGCAGCCATGATATCTCATACCTGCCAAACATGGCTGAACAAGGTTGTAGGTTCTCATGCTGTTGCTGTCTGTGCACTGAGCAGTGCCTGCAGCCCACTGCTCTCATCTCCTGTGGTTTCCAGGAGTGACTGTCAAGGTCAGATGTCTCTGCTCTTGAGTGCCAACCAAAATCTCACCTTCCCTTTCTCACAGTACTTTTAGGCTCTACCCCTTGTGCAGTGGCAGATTGTCTGAGGGCTACCTTGTCCATACAACACACCCTCATGATGTTCTGTCCTTTCCAGACATACTAGGGAAATGTAGCAGAGGTTCATATGTGATATTGTGTTTGCAGCATGGATTCATCTTGAAAGTATGGAGCAAATGTCTGCAAAACAGGCCTTGCCATGGCTGTGTGGTGTGTGTGCAAGGAAAATAATACTGTATCTGTGGTCTTGGGAACATCTGCGTGTTGCTAGTGGGTATACCTGTTGGGGAAATGTGGAAAGATGGGATTACTGGAATCTGCTATCACTTGCAGTGGAATTCTTCTCATAATTTTAGACATCTGCGATAGGGACAGCCCCATCTGACACGTTCAGCATGTCTTAACTTTATATACTTAATAAGGAAAAATAGGGCACTCAGCATCTGAGTTATTTTAGATTTCTACTTCAGAATTATTTTGGCAAACAAGATAAACCTTCTGCTTAATTGAACGTAGTTTATTTTCAGTAAAGCCTTCCCTTCTGTGCAAGAGCTTTATTATGCTCTCTGTTGGTCTGGCATTGTGAACTGCCAGTAGCACCGACTGTATTGTGCAGTGAAGGGCCTCTTGTACTGGTGAGTATAAGTTTAGTCGTAATACTGCAAAATGGATAAAAATGAGAGAAAAAAGCCAGTCACAAAGCATTTTTTAGGCCTCATATTCTCTCCAGCTGAGCTTTAGACAGCCAAAAGGGGTAAAGCTGAATTGACTGACTGGAATGTGTCCATTGTTACAAAGTTGTGGAAGGCCATTTAGGGCAGAGATAATAGAAAGCTGGTCCATCAAGTGAGTAAGCTTCACTGCAGTCAGTACTTAAAATTATAGCTTTCCTTAATGCCAGTAAGTCAGACAGTTACTGGCTGAAGACAACACTCCTTAAGTATGTGCTTAAAAATAAAGCTCTACTTTATGTTTCTTACTGAATCAAAGCTTTAGTTAACCTTTAGTTGCTTTAATAGCTTTGCTTGTGTGTGTGAGAAAAGCCCAGACTGCCAGAATGAGAAGAGCCCAATAACCCTGCCTCTCTTCTCCCTGTGGATAAATTTGTGATGGCTTAATCATTCAAAATTCTATTGTTACTGATCCCACTGAGCCACTGAGAACTGGAGGAAAAGTGGTCTTGGAAAAAGTGGTTTGGTAATATATCCTTGAGTACAGGATTCACTCCCTCTTGCAGTTTTCCAGAGGCATGTCCCCGGGCTGACATTTGAGTGGTCCAGCTGGACTTTTCCTTATCTCTGTTTTCCTTTTTCGTTGAGAAAGAGGGTCAAAAAGCCTAGAAATGGTGAGTTTATGTTGTTACTTTCACTACTATTAGTTCCTTACAAACCTGGATTTGTTAAAATTTCAAGTTTAAAGATCGTATCTTTCTGAAGTTATTGACAGAGGCAGTCATGTACGCAGCTTATTTGACAGTGAATGAGGTGGCTGTTAGAGCTATGGAACAGTCTCCTAGAGGAGTGCATTTAGATTTTAGGTCTTCTGGTATTAAAAGAATATGATGCTCATTATTTTCTATGTTTATATTATATTTAGCAATAACTGTATTTCAGGAATAGCATGGAGCCCTGTTCTTGCGTGTGATTCCAGCATGTAAGAAATATTAATGCAGGACAAGAGGATGAAGTCCCTCTTAGAAAAATTACAAGGAGATCTATGAAGAAACATGTAACAGCAGTCACCATTTTAGTTAAAGCCTCAATATGCCAGCTTTCATCAGCTATTTTAATAGGTACATATGTTTTATTTGTCTAGGTAAGGGACATCTTTTTCCTTGAAGACTTCTGTCTGCTTTGAAGAGACTTAGCTTTTACTGATACATGGTATAGTCCTTTTGCAGTGTGTTGTCACTTGTACAGCCAAAATATTTGGCAAAGACCTCTGCTCTTCTGCCTGTATTCTTAGTTGCAGGCCAGATTTCTGAGTGCAAAAGTTTTGTCAATAGGCATTTGTTAATGTCCTTCCAGCCTCAGGCACAGAAGGAACCCATGTAGGTTGATGAGAAGTCTTGATAGGCAGTCACAATGTCCTTGTAACTGTCCTGCTGCTCACTATCTGTCAAACCTGTAGGCTGATTTCAGACAAATTTGACAACAGTAGAGGAATTAAAAGTAGGCAAGGCTGTATAAACTTTGTAAGAGGTGATTAAAGAGAGAGTGGAATATGAGCATTTGAAAGTTTGCCTCTAGCTGTTAATCCTTTTAGTCAATAGGACAAGTGACTTGGTTGTTGCTCCATATTCTGAAGAAGAAAGGTAGCAAAGGTAGTGCTACTTATTTAGCCAGTCAAATGGAAGACACAAATTCACAGAGAATCAAATGACAGTGGTTCTGCTTTTCACAGAACTACTTGTTCATTTTAGACAGAAAGAGATACGGGGCTATAATTTACCAGATATTTTAAAATTTCCAACTTGGATGGGAAATGTGGCCTTTCTGGATCCTGGTCTTTGCTTTCTCAAATCCAGTACTCTGCAAACTACCTTAATGTTTAAGTTCATACTGAGAAGTAGAAATTGTGTGCCTTATGCTGTGAATAAAAACAACAAAACAGCAAAATAATTTAGGAACTGTAAACAGGAACTGGTTATGGTCTTTTTTCATTGTCTCATCCTTGATATTCTGCACTTATAAGAAGATAAATCAGTGCTACCTAAGAACAGATGAATGAGTATATGGATTCAGAATGGTCTCTCAGGTGGTGTCGAGCAGCAGATACTGTGGAATGTATGGCATGATATTTTCCTCGATCATTTTCCCAGCTCCAACAGTTTGTTGTTTAGATTTCCTGAATCTAAAAGTGTATCTTTTAGCCCCAGATTGCTTTTATCTTATGTAGTGGGCCAGCAGCTTTCTGGAACTGATTGAAGTTTTAGCGTGTATGGAAGCTACTGCCTTCATTTAATGTCCCTTAATTCTTGTTTTGGAAGAAAAAGTGAAGAGTCTTTCCATATCCACTTGCTTGCTTACACACTACCAGTAATAAAGCACAGTTGTTTGGTTTCTTTTTATTTTAGCTTATCTTGGAAAGTCTTACCTACTTTTTCATATTGTAGCAATATCATACGTTAGATTTTCCTTGCTGCCCTTTTTGTGAATGTTTTGAGTTCTTTTTTACTCCTTTTTGAGTTGGGGAACAGGACTGCATGGTGTATTAAAGATGCTCTATTGATTAATGTAATGTCGTAATGATATATTCTGTTATGTATTCTTCTTCTAATAAATCCTAGCATTTTATTTGCCTTTCTGACCTCTGCTGGGCACTGAACTGCTGATTACCTGGCTCTGTATCCCAACATCTATATCTGGATATGTTACTTCAAGATCGTTTCCAAGGGGTAATAATAATCTATGAGTACAACATTTTATATAAAAAACGTAGAATTTTTTTTTTCAGTGGGCACCTCGTTCACCTTTATCTCCTTCATGTTTCTTTTTTGCCATTTTATTGTGTCTGCTCAGTATTGTAGACTGCTTTTGCAGCTTTTTGCAATTGACCCTTACTTTTACTACCCTTAATGGCTTAGTATTTGCAGCAAGTTTTATCACCACATTTTATGACCTCTACAGTGAAAATTGGCCATTTATTCTTTACTGTATTTGAACATGTACATAGGAATGGTGATGGCTAATTTATTCCCTGAAGCAGGGGCAAATGTTATTGCTTATGAAATGGAAGACCTTGTGGTGGTCTTTGTAACCATGAAGTGGCTACAAAGATAGTAAAGGAAATGGCCTTGTAATCATGACTTGAATTTAGTGCAACTTTTCATTAATGTACTAAAACTGGAATGCTTTTGAAGAGATAATACAGCAAGCTTGGACAATAATCAATCATTTTTATTTCAGGAGAAAATGAAGTTCCATCTGAAGATGCCCTAATACTACAACTGCACCTTGCAAAAGGGCATGAGAAATTTATTGAAATGCTAAAAAGCCAACAGCAGATCATTGTTGATTTGCAGCAAAAACTTGCTGAACAGCAGCATGTATTGGTTAGCCAGCAACAGGAGATTCTTGAACAGCAGAGAAAAATGTATGAGCAAATGGATCTGATCAAAGTCCAGTATGGCATGCTTTTTGATACGGTGAAACAAATGTCATTTCAGAGTTTGCAAGAAGATATTCAAAATTATTTTGAAAGTCATCTTCAAGGGCTTCAGAACCAGGTCAGAAATCATCTCCAGAAGTCATACTCTGTGCATAAAGTGGAAGTGGATGCAAAAGTGATTAATGCTGGGGAGTCTTTGCTGGACTGTGGCCTTTGTGAAAGTGATGAATTTTGCAATTTCCAAAAGACACCTTCACAATGTGAGAAATGCACGTTGTGCCCTGCTGGTTTTTTCCAAATGTCCGAGTGTTCTGCAAACTCTGATCGGATTTGCCAGGTGAAACATAATTCTGTATCTTTCAGTTATTGCTTATGAAGTTTTGTGTTTGACGTACTGGGATAACATTTTGGAAATAACTACTTGGAGAGCTACAGAGATCCAGTTTGGAGCATGTGTTTTACTGAATAGGTCTATGGCGCTTCGAAGTCTGCCAGAAGTTTTTTTTCCGGAGCTTTCTCTTTAGCTTTTACTGCTCTAAATGAGGCACTAGTTTGTGTCTGTTTGGTGTGACACTTTCCCAAACGTAACAGCTGACAGAACTTTGATTATTTTCATCATGGTGGGAAAAGACATGCTAAAACATTTATACTTTTGCATGCTAAATTTGTTTGTTTAATCCCACTCCATTCTACAGAAACTTTTAGACACCTCTGGAAAGCAAAGGAAAGCTTTACTAAGCAAAACTATAAGTCAGACATTTATTTATAAGTTTGGAAACAAAAGTTGTCAGGTAAAACAAATGTAAGAACTAGTTCCTGCTTAAACATAACATGCAAACATATACAAATATAGAACATGGATGCTTCTATTGTTAACCACATTTTATTATAAAATACATTTTATTATACAACACAAAACTAGCAAATTAGCAAAATAAGATGGTTCTTTGTTCATTTTCTGTCATTTAGAAGTCCTAATATATACAGGGAACTTGATATTTAAAGCAATATCTTGTTTGCCAAGTATTGCCCCTAATTCTTAGCTTAACATGACCTGACTAGCCACTGACCTACTCCCAAGATACTGAGAAAAGAACCTGAAAGTGTCTGTCCAGTGCTAGTCTCAGTTTTCTTTAGTGCTAGCATTTAAATACAAACGTAGCCTTTTATTCTTTCCTCTCTGCCTGCTGTAGGGTAAAAGGAGGGCTTGTTGACAAGAAATAATACTTTCTCATTTACTTTTCATGTGTGTTTTTTGGTTAGCACCTTCCTGCCAGACTAAATGTCCTTAAAAGCCTTTCCTAGCACTGTCTCGATTGTTACAATGTCTTTAAGATCAACTGGGTGATGCATCACTCTGGAGGATGTGCATTGTAACAAGCTTTACTTGTGCAACCACTCCATTCAGCTCATCATCTGCACACTGCTAGCTTTCTGTGGATACCGCACAGTCTTTTTGTATACCTTTTTAGAACAGCTGACATATCCAAATCAAAATTTTCTTGCTCCAACATGCTTATGGGATCAGCCTGTTCTCCATCCCTGCCTATGCCTCTTACTGGCAGACGGGTGTGATAGAGCCTGAAGAAATCCTCTTTCAAATTTGTCATGTTAGAGTGTTTCAATATGATTCTTGTGATTTACAGGACAGAGATGAATGCACTGAATCTCCGAGCATTTGTGGTGAGAGAATAAAATGCCTGAATACTCCAGGTAAGTTATATTCTCTGATAAAGATAATTAGATCTTCAGGAACTGGTCAAAGAAATAGATAAGGACTCAGGTTTGTATATTAGTGAGTAGTGACATGTGCAGCTTGCTGGAATCAAAGGGGTTGAAAAACACTCATCTGTAAGCTGGTAGCCGTTTTTGTGGACAATGGGCTATTTAGGACATTAATATCCACAGGAAGCATTGGTTGGTCCTTTTTGCCTTATTTTCATGGGTTTTATGTGCTTTGTTTTAATTTTCACTTATGACCTGACTTTCTTCTTGTTTATGCTGGTGCAAATGGAGTCAAAATCAAAGATATCATTCCTAATGGAGAAAAATAGTTGTCATTTTCCTTCTGCTGCGCTGGTGTAGATACCTGATTTGATCTCATGAAGGCTCTTATAAAGCCTCCTTCCATCAATCATATTCTCCTTTAGCAACAATATTGTCAAATACTGAGGAACAATGAACAGTTTCCATCATTTGCATGGGCTTGGGGGAATTTTTCAGACATTTAAGAACAGATCTGTCTGGTGTTTTGCACTGCAGACTTTGCCTACATTACTTCATTATATTCTCATGACAGTCAGACAAAAAACCAGCAAAATTAATAGACATACTGATCAAATTATATCCAGGTACTAAGTTTCTTTCTATTTGTCTAAGTTTATCTCAGCCAAAAGATCTTGAAAGGAAGTCCGTGATCAAACAGAGCATTTCACCAGTTGTGACCTGTACCTGAAGTCTCACAGTCAAATAACCGAAGGAGGGCTTCATTAGGTTTTATGGGTTTCCTCCTCTAGACTTCTAACTTGTAAAAAGAGTGTGGCCTCTCTGAGGGGCAAAGGCTGTTTTCAGCTGATTATGACTGATTTTGTACCTTTCCTACCCAGCCACTGGTGGAGGTAAAATGTGGGAGGGAATTGGTTCTAGGAAAGGGTGAAAAGAGAGCATGGGTTCTCTTATATTGGACTTACTTCCTCTGGGCAGGAACTGTGTTGGTTTGGGTTGTGTCCATACAAAACACCACAGGAAACTGGAAATGGACTACAGCAAGAGAGCACTTAGTGTTGCCTTATGTGGTAAATGCTGTAGAGGACTTACCATCAGTCTTACAAAAGAAGAGGCAAGACTCTTTTAGACAGTCTTAATGATGAACAGTTAGAGGGAAGACAGCTTAGGGCCCAATATTTGAGTCAGAGCATTGGAAAGGTATAAAGCTTTGTCTCCTTAAGTAAGGCATCGGGTTTGGTTGAATTGGTGGGTTTTTGGATGGAAGCCCACAAGGGCTCAGTCCTAAGAAAGGAGAGCCACCAATGTGGTAGTCATTGGGTGTTGCTCTTGTCTGTGGCTTGGAAGAGGGAAGGCTGTAAGTAATTTATTCAGTGGGTTCTGTGGAGGGGGGGAACTGGACCAAGAGGGTCTGTACAACCGCTGGAGGAAAGTGAGGGCAAAATACTGCCAAGAAACAGATGAGTAATGATGGCGTGTCAGACTACAGAAAGGCAGTAGCAATGTATTTGAAAGGGAAGGACACTTCCCTTGATTCATTTTCTCCCAGTTTTAATGGTGGCTTGTAACTATGTGAAAGCAAACTATTTCCCATCACCTGAACAGGAATCAATGTCCTGTCAATGTTGTTTCCATCTGTCATGCAAGAGAGAGTGTTCTTTTTATTTTTTATTAGAGACAACTGCTACTTTCAGCCTGTCTGGCCATGGTAGCTCATTATCTTCTGCAAGTGTGATTAACATGTTAAAAGGCAGGCTGAAACTGAATGTCTGTCTTGGGTAATGTAGGGAAGATAGAGATGTGATCTGACATATGAGTTCCAGATGTTGACTGTGGTTTCTTGAGCTGCACGCAAAGGTTGTTGCATCTGTAGCAACTCATCTTCACTGTACAGTGTGAGGGGAGACAGAGCAAATAACAATAAAGAGAAGTGCAACTAGGAGCCTCTCCTTCATCACCCTTCCACTTTCCTTTACATCATATCTTCTTCCCCTGCTGCTTTTTCTCACTTTTATCTGGGGTGAGAGTTGTTAGGTTATTTGATTAAATGCTAGTCGTCAAGTTTCAATAACAGTTGGAGATATGTAGTCAATGAAAATGGAGTCCAGTGCATCATTTCCTTCTTAGATATGGCATGTTGGGATCCATATCAAATGCTTGTAGTCCCAGTCTTAGAGGAAACACCAGCCCAGATACAGGAACTTTCCATCTGAGGAATAAAGCAAATTTATGATACAAGATTTAGATAGTAAAAGGATATTTAAGAACAGCTACAAGAAAGCTGATTACTGAGTTTTAATTATGGTAGCAAAAAGCATAAGCGGGTGCATTAGTGATTACATTTTGAGGCACAAACTGCAGGTGGTTATTATTTAGGGTGCCTCAGATTTTGTCTGTTGATTTAGATCCTGAAAGCTCCATACATAAATGTTTTGGATTCTGGTTGCTCCAGCTGGAAGCACTGGCAGCTGGCAGTGCTCTTGGAAAATTGCCATAGAAAATTACAGTCTGTTTTTAAAACCTGCTCTTTGGGTGTGCATTCTTTCATCCACTTAGGTCATAAAGCACAAAATTGCTTTATGTCAAATAAAGTAATTTCAAGCAGCGTGTCTAGATATTCTCTTTACTGTTTGCAGCAGTTTTTTATTTTAGCTTTATCACAACCATTGGCATCCTGTGTCTTGGGAGAGTGGTTTTCCACTTTTTAAATGCATGCTGTTTGCAGTTTTGGTTTTCCTATTTGTCTCTTGCAGGTTCTTTAAAAACTATGCCCAGAGTGAATGCTGGGGATCCTTGTTCCTTGGGTTGCAAAGCACTGCTTTAGCAATCACAGCGACCACAGAGATACCCCGTGATGTGGCTGGGAAGGCAGTGCACATTTCTCCATGTATAAGGGAACTCTGCATTAGTTGAAAGTATCTGAGCTGCTCAGTGCACCAGTTAGTCACCATGCCTTTTACTTCAGGGAAGGAAGTGTCTTTGGAGCATTGTCATTGCATCTGATACATTACAGGTTTTGGTTAGAATTGCCCCTCTGTAGCCTCTGTAGCCCTTCTTTCACCATTGTACTTGGCTTGGACAAGCTGAGTTATGCCTAATATTTCCTCTCTGTTAGCTATCAAATTTCCTTTAATAGCACAAAGTGATCTAACATCATAACTGTCTGCTGTTTTCTCCCTTATGATTAGATATATTATCAAAGATACTTGATATGTGAAGTTATAGAGTTCTTATTTTTATTATTTTAAAGGTATGACAATAAAAATTGTCTGTTTCCTGTGAACAGGTGGTTTCCGATGCCTTGGAATTGCTGAGAAAGATGCAGCTTTGGGAATGTGTGGCGAAGAGTATTTCTTTAATAAGGAAATGCAGGAATGCCAAGCGTGTTTAAAATGTGAAGATGGAATGGTGGCCATGCCTTGTTCCACTGTCAGTGATACGGTTTGTTCAGCAACCAGTGAAAACAAGCTCTCAGAGTCTTGGGCTGCAAATATTATTCTACCCTCTGTGAAGTCTGGCATCTCTCAGGTCTACTCTGGCTTGAACTTGAAGATAAAGGGAAAGCTTCCCTGTGAAATCCTATCTGTTGAAGATAGCAGCCTGGTATTCAGGCAACACGGTCTGTTGTGGACTGACCTAAATTTTGCAGTAAAGCACAGCTGCAGGAATTTTTTGCAACTTTCCCTAAAGCTTAACGGCAGCGAGGAAGGCTATGAACTGAGTGGTGTTCGGATTGAACAGCCAGAAGGAAAGTATTTCCAGAGCACTAGTTTAAGCAGCGCTGCTGAAGTGGAGCCCAGCCAAACTCTTTCTGTGTATTTGAGAAGCCCAAATCAATTCTGCAATCAAAGCAAAGACTTAAATATTTATGATCTTATTACCCCACTCAGTTTGTTTTGGTTGTCCCACGACACAGGTGCTGTAGCACTCAGTGCACAGATGTCAACAGCAATGCATTACCAAACAAATTATCGACCTACCTTTAAAATAATTTCTGTTTCTGATCCTTACATGCTAAGTTTATCTCATGATGGCAGAGCTATAAAGTTCACTGAAACTGGTGTTGTCAAATTTGTTTTTCACCAAGCCTTGTATTCCATGGGGCATACATGTGTCCGGGAGGGCTTCTCCTTAATTTCTTATATCAATAGGAATGGTACGAACAGAGAACTAATGAATGTATTTAAATCTGGGGTAAATTACAGAGACACGTCAATATCTGCCTCTGGGGCCACGAAAGTTGGTGCTGGAGATCTGATTAGCTTTGAGATACTTTCTCCTGCACAATGTAATGTTCGGTACTTTGGAGATAGTTCCGGAATTAGTATGTTTAGCCTCATCTGGATCCCTTCAGCAGTTTCTAGTGCCATATCAGCCACAGTTTCTGTTACAGGTCTGCCTACGGGAGCTGTGAGAAACAAATTACTGGATTTCACCCAGGTCTCATCCAATGAGAAACAGATACAGCTGGTTTCTTCTGGGCAGCTCGCTCAGAAGTATTTCATTTTTACTGAAAAGGGAGTTGCCAGCCTTGCATTTAACTTAAAGCTAATCCACTCATGCAATGTGCTTAAAATGACTCTCAATCAGTTGACCATGGATCACATGCAACCCACAGCAATTGCTCAGCAGATTGGAGGTCAGATGCCAGAGGGAAGCATATGGACCAGTGTGTCCCTCCGTGCATCTTTTGGAGTACATAATGGAACACTGATATCAGTTTCCCTTGACTGTGTGCGTGGAAGGATCAATCAGATCACTCATGAACATGGAACCAGTATATCTATTTTATGGATTTCATCTTAATTTCTGTGCAGTGAAGTTAGCACAGAATTGGGGTTTAAATTGTATTTGTATTGTACTCTGATTCTATATCTATTTGATGCTGTGTTGACATGAGCAGATCATCCCGCCAGAATACTCTCAATTTTAGGAATATTTAAATATCGTTAGTGTTTAAAGAAAATGAAAGCTTTCAGTGTTCCAAGATTTTAATTCTGTTAACATCTTCAGGCAGGGGAACCTTGAATTCAGATCAAACTCTCTTATTTTTAATAAAGCGGTCCCTTAAAATTGGTTATTTCTGGACCACAAAAAATTGCAGGGGAGGGTAAATACATTTTAGTACTGTAACCGAAAGCAGCACAGCAAATGGAAACCTGCTTTCAGTTTCTTCTCTCAACAGGCTAATAATAAGACTAAATGCACTTTGAGTCTAATTTCTCTACATTTTACAAAATGTGCTTTCTATAAATGGAGAGAACATGCCTCAAACTAGAGATGATGATATGGCAACACTGGAGTGTACATTCTTAGTATTGTAGAAATGGACTGGGTTGAAAATAGAATATTGTTTTTATAACAAAAACAGTGGAACTAGTGACTGTTCTAATTTAATTTGGAAATAATCTGCATTTAAATTATTGGGAAGGCTTTTCCCCATTTTTACTTTTGTCCATGAAAAGTTGTAGGAAGAGAAGGAAGTCTATCCTAAAAAGTAACAGTGGATAGGTAAAAATAAACACGTACTAAAGGAATGTCTTGAAAATAAGACTTTTGAAAATTAGGCAAATTTTTATTCAATTTCTTATAAATAACAAAATATTTTTCTGACCAAAAAGGAACACTGTTCACAAAGCCTATTTATTTTGCTGAACAGGTGCTGAATTTAAAAAGGTGGGGTTTTTTTTGTTAAATCACTCAGTTAATTCAAAGAAAATGTATATTCATTGACACTAATTTTTATCTTCTTCCAACTTTTCCATCAAATTATTCTTATTTTTTCCTAATCTATGTAGAGTCTTTTGTCCCATTTTCTCCTTTCTCCTCCACAAATGCTGCTTCACTCTTTTTTCTCTTTCCTTTTGTTAGGAGTAAATGGCATGCCTTGCCACATTTTTTTCCAGCTTTCTTTCAGCATTCCTACAAAAGGATAGATATTTGTGTTACAGACGTAATTATAGAAGAGGGACATTAAAAATGCACTTGCAGGCTGCTTAAATCAACCTTACAGAAAAGGAATATTATGCATGATATAACTTTGTGTCTGCCTGAATGTATATCTAAAATATATATACATTGCTGTGCTCTTCGTTTGTTTTTGAGCTTGTCACACTATTTTTGCTGTTATAGTCTCCTCCTATAGTTTTCTATAAAAGAATGAACCTAATTGCAAGACCTCTTTCTGGCAGTTGTTTTTACTTGTAACATTATAACTGTGCCCTTAACACCTGAATTTATCTTTCTGTCATCTTTTTTTTTTTTTTTTTTTATTCAAGAGTATACTCAAGGATGCAAGCTTTGGACAAACTGCTTTCCTGCTCCAAATAAAGAACAGTGGTTTTTCTTGTTTTCAGCTGCCAAGTCTAAGCAGTCCATCACAAGACACCTCACTGGGCATTGTGTTGCAGCCAGCACAAGTACACAAACCAGTCATCCTGTTGTCCCCAAAGTCTGTCTGTGACAGAGATCTCAGTGCCTGTGTGTAGCCAGGATCTCATTTGTTCTCACGAGGTCATAAGGAAGGATGAATTAAAACTACTATTAGAAGTGTTCAACATTTGCAAAATACTGTTATATTTGTAATGATATTTGTAATGATATTTGTAATGATACTGTTATATTTTGTAATGATAGAGACAGACTTTAGGAATGAAAACATGTATCGGTTGGGTGCAGAAGAGCTGCATTACCTAGGAGCAGAGCAGTTTTTTCTGGGTACTTCGCTCTGGAAGCCTACTGAGACTAAACAAAGATGAAATGGCACAGGAGTTAATGTTTTCTGACATACCCATATGCTTCTGTAGAAGGGTGTACATGATGTAAGAGGAACTCTGCAGAGAGCAGACCTGGATATTTCTAAGATAAGAGTTCGGGGAAGACAATGTTAGAGAAACCTAGAAATTATGTGCTTATGTTTTTGTTTCAGAGGAAGTTAAGAAAGTCACTTTCTTACAAACATAAACCCTTATTTTCCTTTGCTGTTTTGTGCTACACAGTTGTGTTGAAGGCTGTCACTCCCCAGTATGACAACCTAAGAGTCATTCTGGATTTAAACCTGTGTAGCACAAATTAGAATCTGGTGCTATACATAATCTGGTACATCTTTAGCAAAGTGCAGATGTTACTTGAATATAATAAACATTTGCCTATTTATAGCATATAGCACATCTAATGACATGATTTGTATGAGCATGCTTTATTTGAGTGAGATTGTGAGATCAGTGGAATTGCTTGAACAGGGAAGAGAACGATGCTCCAATCCTGTGTTATGCATGTGGTGGTACTTACATTTAAATGCACCATTATTAAAGAATGCAGAAACTATGAGGAAGGTACAAGTGAACATTATTACAGCTAAGAAAGGTTCCAGAGTATGAATTCGTCAATGTAGTAAATCTTCTTGGAGGATTCTGTTGGCAGCACCCAGAATTGCCCTTAAATTCAGAGTAGGTTTTTAGATGCACAGTGGCAGAAACACAGTATTTTGTATCCATCTGGTACTGATAATGCATCTGATAATGTTTTACTCAT
Organism: Pipra filicauda; assembly: GCF_003945595.2. NCBI lineage: Eukaryota > Metazoa > Chordata > Aves > Passeriformes > Pipridae > Pipra > Pipra filicauda. The sequence goes on from NW_024104310.1 coordinate 5,062,486, forward strand.
GTTATCTGTGATAAGGCCCTCAAATGACAGAAAAAAGGCCCTATCCAATATGTATTATTATTTGCAATTTGCCTTATTTGCTTAGCCTTATTTCAAGCAATTTGCTTAGCCTTATTTCAAGAAGAAAAGGCCTCTTTTGCACTCTCCCTTTCAAAAAAAGAGAAATGCCCGAATCTGTAGTTCAGGCCACTCACTGACCTTGGTTATAGCAACAGAAATTTGAAGTGAATGTGTTGGAATCAGTGTGGATTTAGGATAGCCTAGTTAACGGCATAGTATATAGCCATTGCATCTATGAAAATGATATATATTGCCTCATACCGTGCAAGGTTAAGTGGTGCACTATGATCCTGAATAAGATAAAGTTCAAGAGGAATCAATGCACAATGAATGCTCCTTTTATGGCACTTATCCCATTTGCTGTAATAAATTGCATGTCTTATTGACAAGTATATCTTACTAATTATATTTACAACTTTTGAACTTTTTAATTAATTTTTCCCATATGGTTTCTTTCTGTTAATAGCACAATATAGTACTGTGAAGTATAGAATACATTAAAAAACTTTTCTTTTGCATCTTTTGATACCAACCACATTCATAAATGAGGTTAAAATAGCTGCAGACAGTCTCTCCAATCCTTTCTGCTAGAGAGTGTTTCCAGAGGAAGTATTCATAAAGTAACAGAGTAAGTATGAGGCTGGTAGAATCTAGTTGTACAGAAGTAGTTGAAGTTAATACATCCAGGAAGGCAGGTGGTTATTTCACTGCATTATGCATATAATGGGCAAGCTATTGTTATAGGAAACTTGACCGTTACGGGAGGAAAATAATTTAGGTTGTATAGTGCTGCTCATTCAAGAGGAAAAAGGATTTGGCTTACAAAAACCTGATTTGTTTTGTATTGTGAAACACTTTGCAAGTTCCAAGATTTTACCTGAATATATTTTATTACCTGTACAATTTTTTTATTCTTTCTGTGAAGTCAAAACTGGGCAGAATATGTTATGTCTATTTCAGTATTTTGGGTGTTCCTCTGTTCTCTGCAGATTGCAGTACACTGTGAAAACTATACTAGTTTCAAATGGTGCTTTTTATGAAATTTTCTACTTTGAAATATTGCCTTGTTTTAAAAATACTGTTTAGATACTTGCCTCAGTTAATACTATATTGTAACATGTTTTAAGAGAACTTTACTGAAATAAATAAAATGATAAGGCTTCATGAGTGGTTTTGTTCTGTTCTGAGGAAGATTAATTGCAGCTATCATTATTTTTTACCAGTGACTGTTTTGGGGTAAGTATTTCACAGATGTTATCTGAATTAGTCACCTGAAGTGCTTCCTGAAGTGACACTAAACAGGAATAGTAGTAGTAGAGATCATCTTGTCTGCCTGCCTTGTGTTCCCATGGTTGTAACTGTAACTGTAGATCTGAGGAGATAAATACTGTCAAAAGAGCAGTACAGTTTATCCTGGTCATGGCTAACACCCTAGTAATACAGAGAAGAAAGAAATTTGTCCTGCCTGGGTGCTTCATAGGCTCTCTGTCATATGTGTTGTGGGGGGTCCAGATCAGAGTGTTGCAGTAGCACAGCTATGCTTCTGTCAGGGTCTGGGCAAGTTAAAACTCACGTGTTCTCAGCAGAAACTTTACAATTTCTTTAAATTGTACATCTGTTTCTTCTTTTTGGAGATGGTATTGTTTATTAGATATGAATGAAAGAGAGGTGCTGTCAAATGACCTTCGTTTAGAAATAATTTTGAAAGATACTTCACCAAAAATTTATTTCAGCCTTTTCCATTAAAAAAGCAAAAAATGAGATATTTTATGTGATCATTTCACCAGTTGCATTTGTACTGATTTGAAGGACTGAAAGGAATAATTGCTATAACCAGGAGATTACAGACATTGCTAACGTAGCCTAAATTAACCAAGGATAAAATTAAGAGGAAGGAGAAAAGATGTATTTGTGAAATGCTGTTGAAAATAGAACCACCCTCCTCCAGGCTGGATCAAAAACTGCCCCTTCTCTTCTGGCCTTCAGCAGCCAAAACTGTTTAGGCCATTTCTCTAATAGCCCAAACCATGTTTGGCCACTTTGCCCAAGGGCGCTCTCGATGCGACTTACCTTTCTCTTAAGGGGCACAACATTAACTTGTACAACATTGTAGTGGTTTGAGACCCCCAAAAATTCAATTTCCAAGCCCAAGCCCACCTCCCAGAATTCACTTCAGGGTGAGAGGGGTTTTCCCGACATAACACAAGACTCAATATGGGGGGAAGGGAATTATATTACCATTAGTACACAAATAAATACTAGAATACATGATAGAGCACAATTGTAACGAGCTCTCCGAGGGGAAGCAAAAGCAATACGGTCAGTAGATCAGGCCCAGCCCGTCCCGTCAATAAAGTTCAGAAGGGAAGAAGGAAAGAGCCTTTCCACTTTCAGGGCAGCAGTGTCTCTCCTCTTCAAAGCAGCAGTCATAGCTGGAGTTGTAGCTGGAATCTCTCTCTATTACACACCAGGGGGTCTCCTCTCACCCCTCTCGGCCCTTCGGCTCCAACCGAAGTCTCGCCTGCCGCGGTCCGAAGGGGGAATGGGGCCGTGGCACAGCATGGGTTGGGGAGCCAAGGTAGGGTGCAGGTAGAATGCTTTATTGAAGCGTGCACGGGATTCTTTATCAGCTCAGGTGGGGAAAGGGCCAGAACATGGGATGGGGCATGAGACAGACAAACGGGGGAGCAAATCAGGATAGGGGCGCAGGCAAAAAGGGGGAGGAACCACGGAAGGAAAGGGCAAATGGTAAATGTCTCCTCTCTGCAACTTCTTCAGCCTATCAGAGAGGGGAGCGGGGGGAGCAGGGAGCAGGCAAACTCGTGGCAAGCCCAGGCATGTCCAGACTGTGCGCTGTGTAGTGTGAATACAATGAAACCACATAACAACAATAAAGTCCATATAATAAAGTCCTGTCAATTGCTATATGTTTTTCTCCACACCTGGAACTGTTCCCATCCTGAATCTTGCTCCTTCACACTCACCTGTGGACTGCTAGCAGGGACAAAACTCACTTTACCACGGTCATATCATGGAATGCAAGACATCCCATGAAAGTCCCTTCCTCGAGGGGTCGAGTTCCCTGAGTCAGAACGTGTAGGGCAGCTCTCAGTTCAGTCTTTGCCCCAAGCGTCCTTCCAGAGCTCCTTTGCTCTGTCTCAAACTGCCAGCGTGGCAGCAGGTGGAGGGGCAAGGCCACTTGCCCCGCATTCCGGCCGGCCGGCCATCCCCATCCAGCTTCCAGGACGTCTCTGAGCTTCTCAGCTCCTCTCTCCAGTGCTGCTGCATTTCAGGACGCCCTTCAAATGGAAGGCCACCCCCTCCTTTTAAGAGGGGTCTCCAAGGGTTTTTAGGAAAGTAATTCAGTCTTACCCTAAAAAACAGTCTCTGCTGAGTTTTCTCTGCTCTGTTGCCAGCTCTCCCTCCTGCAGGACATCTCTGCGTCTCTCAGCTGGCTACGTGCCATCTCTGCTGCTTGTTATCTCTTTTGGCTCTCGGCCACAGTTCTCTGTTTGGTGCTGCTCTGCCGCCACTTTCAGTGTCTTCTGCTGCCCACTCACAGTGGAGAAACTCCCCCAGCCTTTGACTATGGCACTCAATCCAGTTTTAACACTGTTCCGGGCTTCCGCAGCCGCAGCCAGGGGCTGGGGGGGCCTAGCCCCCAGCAGGGCTCCCTGGCCCCTCAGCTCCTCGTGGCTTCACAACGTGGCTACTTCTCTTCCAACTACCTCATCTTCTTCTTTTCCAGTCTGGTGTGATATGTTTCAGGGGCACTGATGGGTCAACACCAAGAAACACCACCCCCCTGGAGTTAACCACTTTCCAGTTCCAGGGGAAAACCCTTTTTAACCCAGGACAAACATCCTTATGCACATGTCTAAAAGCACACTGTGCGACCAAGCCTGGTGCCCCTTCCTCTGCTTGGAGGGTTTGCCTTAAAATAAGGCTCAGAAGATGTTAGCTGTATTAGTGGCAGTGCCTGTGCTGCGTGACAGAAATAGGTAGCGAGTGGGCCTCAAAATACCTGAGTTCCCATATGCTGGACTTCATCATCTCTGTATCTTCATGTCTTTCACTTCTGGGTCTGGACATATAAAAGTCAAATGACCGCAAAAGAGGGATCCAAGAAACTCTTGTTTGTGTTAAATAATTGAATTGTTATTACTAAACCAGAGTTTCTTGGCCAGCTGCAGTTTGTGTAGCTTCCTTCAGTCCTTCCTTGGAGCTCTGCAGGCACATTGTGACCTGCAGGATTGCATCTTTTGTTCATAGGCTCTTCAAAGGGAAACTAACTGCTCTCCAGACAGTCTAGTGCAATCCAGTTAAATGGCATCTCTTGAAAGTAGCCTCAAAAGGCTGGATGTAATTTCCTCGCTAGAAGGGTGTTAATGCCTGTTTTTAGCAGAACCTTGAAGTAAAAGCCTGTCATGTTTATATATATATGTGTGTGTGTGTATAATCTCCTTGGTTAAATAGCATTTTCTCTAAAAAAAGAACTATAGAAAAAGGATTTAAAGAAGTTCCTGCATCTTTTCATAAAATCAATGTCTTCAACTTTCCCCTTTGCATTTTTCCACTGGAAAGGTAAGAAGAAAGAAAGGGAAATAAGAGAGTGAAGGTAGGGGGAATGGAGAGAAGGGGAGAAAAGTGGGAGAAGGAAAAAGCAATCTCCAGTCTTTAGGTAATTTCATGTATAAGAATTTAAACTAGTTTTCATCAGAACTTTGTGAAAGAAATTCCTGGGTTTTTCAACCAGTTGTAACTGGAAATTTGTTCAACTGAAAATTATGTTGATCACATTTGGTTTCATTTCTGTCTCTTCATTAAAGCACTTTCCATCCACCAACTTTTGTAAACTTCAGTAACATTAGAGTATCCTAAATATCCTTAAGTATTTTGCTCAGCTGGAACATTAAGTTGGGTAATTGGCTTAATTAAATGCCAACTTATACTGGGGAACCTCTGGATATACTTGTGGGTTTTGGCATGCAAACCTTAGTTTTCATCATTACCTCTTAACTATGTTTATATTGGGAACTGCTTCTCATTAGATAAATGAGCCTTTTCTGAGCTCCACGTTATCATCACTTGACTGCTAATGGTACCTTTAATTCTCCTTTGAGTATTTTTCTGTTATATTGCAGTCAATAATGTAGACAAGTACTAAGTGTCTTCGGGACCTCTGTGCATATGGAATGTCAACAGAGTGTTCTGGTCACTGTTGTCTTTCTCCTGATTTGCTTCATTGTTTTAAATCAGAAGTTGAATTCAGTTCAGGAGTCCACATGATAGATACGAGCTTTCAAAGCAAGTTTGACCTGGTAAGTGATTTAGACTGGTAATCACATCTGAGTTGCATGATTACGGCCTTCTCTTGCAGAGTATAAAAAACTTCTGAGAATATTCATAGATTAAATGCAGGTGTCTCAAGTAAAGAGCTGGAGATGCTTTGCACCAAACTCAAATAAAAGCCTCATACTTTACTCAGAAGGTCAAAAACGTAAAAGAGATTTAGTATACACTGTAAAATACACTGTTTGTTGAAGGAGAAGTACATTTGTTGGTTTTATTAGGAGAGGAGAATGAAAAAGTGTGCTTTATACCAAGTAAATAAGAAAAATTGCCTAAGATGCCTTAATGCCTGAAAATGCTCTGTATTTCATTTCTTCTTGAACATCTACCTAGATTTGTTTAAACTTTTGCTTCAAACTACTACCATATCAGTAACTTTAACACAGGCTTCATTCGTGCCAAAAACCTTTGGGGATGATTTTCCCACCATATGCCAGACAAACATAATACATTTCAAACACATTTGATCAATCCTTGGAAAATAGTGTCCAATACCGTAAGACACCCAAGAGGTGAGAGCCCCGTGATTCTGTCTGAGGTAGCAGTTGTTATCCTCAGCTGCTTCAGCCTCCTGAAGCCCTTGTCCCAGGGTGGTCAAGCTTTCCTCTACCTTTTGGCCTCGCTAAAGGTGTGCAGTGACAGCTGTCTTGGCTGGGAAACTGCAAATACTTGGTTTTAATCAGCCATGAATGTTTTATATCTTCTGATTTTGGCCATTCTGCCTTTCACCCTGCTTTCATGGTTAGGCATGAGGCCAAAAATCCACTGTTCCCACATCTCCACCCTTGATGTGCACCTTTACTTCTGCTCTCTCATGGATGTGATTGGGGTTTCAGTTGTTGGTTTGCTGGCGGTAAGCTTCCCCTTCATACTCATCTGTGAAGCACCACATAAACATCGCATACCTCTGAAAGCTTAGACATGTGCATAACCAAAGGTGATTTGTCCTTTTTGGGTCTGCCTACAGCCTTAGGAGACCAGAATAGTGGCATTTTCATAGATGACCTGTTTCCATGACAGTGCTCCTGCAGCATTTCACACCTCTTGGTACCACCCCTTGCTCTGGAAATGCTGATGTTCTTGAAAACTTCTTTCAGATTGTGTGTATGCACATGCACTTGGGAATTCACTTATTTCCTGGGAGAAGAGGGAATACCTCTCTTTTCTTAATTTTTCAATTGTTCCCAAAGTCAATTATATAGGGAAGATCTGTTTTCATCCAGTCTTCCTGGCACTCAGTTTCCAGGGGCCAGAACACAAAGCCATATGTTTCCTACCCTGCATATAAGATAATAGATACCTACGGTATTATTGGTGTGCTACTAGTAAAATATATTTCAGAATTGATAATCTCTGAATTTGGCCAGCTCTGCAGGCATATTTAAATCACAATGCAGGTATCAAAGTCTTTGGAGTTTTGTTTCTGTCCAAGCTGGGCACAATATTCTTTGATAAGAAACAGATTAGAGAGCATGTGGGAACACTGATGGAACAGGCCAGGCTAGCCCTGTGAGAGGGACCCTTGCTGGAGCTCAGGAGTTGACATGACTGAGAGTCCTGCTGCAGCCTGGCCCTTGCAGAAGGGGGAGTTTGTGGGATCTGACCAGTCCCCAGGACATGCTTAGCTTTAGGAATGGCTGGTGTGTGTTGAGGCTATTTTGCTGTTGCAGACTTTTTTTGCTCATTGCTGTACTCCTAAGGGTGAGTAATGCTTTGCTTGGAAGTTTGCCTGTATTCCATGCTGTATCTAACAGCAATTTAAGGGAAATTTGCTTCAGGAGCCCAAACTAGTTTGCATATCTGAACAAAATGCCTAGAAATTGCAGATTCTGTAGCATGGAGATTTTCCCGAAGTGGGATGAGTTTTCACAAGTCAGTAGGAGCACAGGACGTCATTTGGCAGCAGAGAGACATAGGCTGGAACTGTTACACATACCCTTAATTTTTGACTGTAAAAACACTACTGTGGTGTTTTCAACGTGGCATGCTAAAGCCAACGTAAGCATCCAGGCTAAGGTCTGTATTAGGGATGGAGGTATTCTTGTGTGTAGTCCTCGGCTGATAAATAAAAACTGTTTCCTATTGTGAGGAACTGAACTTTTCTAATTGCCTTAAAACATTGCTACTATAGCGACCTGTGCAAGGAAGCCAGGAGAGTGAAGATACAGGCTAAGGGGAGGAGGCCATAACCTACAACTGTGAACTTTGTGGAGGCCTGGGGGTGAGTCTCTATGTGCGTGATGCTAATCTAAAGGAGAACAGTGGCAACTCTCTGAGTGTGTGATGCTTATCTCCTATGAGCCAGGATATGTTAAAAGAGGCCCTCTCTGCACACACTCACTACTACCCTGAGAAGGCCTCACTTGTAGCAGGGCTGCCTCCAAAGCACTCCCCTCTCCAAGCCTAAATGACTATACAAAAGACATCACCTCCAGCCTCTGAAAAACAGGATGACTGTGCAAAAAACAGCACTTCCCCCCACACACGGGGGAAGCACCAGGAGGGTTTCTGAAGGTATATAAACCCACTGGACTTCATGTTTCATGGGCTTCTTTTCCCCACCACTCTCCAATGGACCAAGACACCAGCAACGACAGTGACGACAACCAAGCACGTCAGAGACCTCTGGGTGGTGACTATAAACTCTTACTTTTTCTCTCTCTTTCTTTCTTTCTTTTTTCTTACACATTTTAACACTTATTCTTTTCTTTCTTTCTTTCTTTCTTTTCTCTTACACATTTTTTTGGGTGATATCTCTGCATATTACTATAGATAATAATACCCAAACTGCTACATACCTGTTTTCCTTTGCAACCAAATTGTTCTAAAATAAACCCTATATGTGTATATCTGTAAACACTGATCATCTAAGTTTTGATTTGCTTTAATTCATCCCAAAGGATTTATTAGCAAAAAACAAAAGTTACTTCTGCCTTGAGGGGCAGGTTGTAACACTGACATAAGTCAAAGAAGACTTCATTTTGTCTGTGCTGTAGTTCACCTCATCTGTAGCATGTGCTGCATACCACAGTGCCTCTCAAGAAACCAGCAGATACAAATTCACTGGACTTGACACTGATGGCAAAGTGTTGAGGGCTCTTAGTCACATGCACTTAGATTTATGGAGTGAAATGTGAAACCTCTTCTGCAGTCATTCTTTCCAGCTATCTAAAAGATCCACATGGATCTGCTCTCTTCTAATAAATAACCACTTTGAAACCAATACAAAATATTTGTATTTGAATTACAATATTTTTGGTAAATCGAAACTCCTTACTGCAGTAGTGCTATTGTTATTGACAAGCCACATCACTGAGGTCTGGATCCTTGCTTCAAAGGACAGATACTCAATCTGTATTCAAGCTCTCAGTCCAGTCTTCAAAACTAAGATACTCTTACCCAGCAACAAAGCAGCACTTTAGCCCTGCAAGCAGCAGTGTCTTCCGAGTTGGGCAGTGGCAGTGACTGTCTCTACATCAGGAGGATGGGTGTGGGATCCCATAAAAATTAACTCTCCCCCAATCCCTGCACCGAAACACCTGGTGCTCCCATTTAAAGGCAGAAACTCTCACCTGACACGGATGTTTCCTCTGCCTCAGCAGCCCCAGCTCACGTGCAGGAACATCTCCCCCAGACTTCTCATCCTTGCATCCTGCCAGGGGAGAGAAAAGCCAAGCCAGGCACTTGACACAGCGTGTGGCCAGGCAGTGGGGTTCCCTATAGTCAGGGAAGGCTGTGGATGTGGGGCTGCAGCAGCCTGTTGAGAAATAGAGCCAGGAAAAAACTTTTCTGTTTTCAGGGCCACTAAATGCTGACTGTGTTCATGTTACTGCAGAGATGTTTCTGTGCCCATCAAGGCTTCCAGCAGCAGGTTTGTCTGCTAGAGAGGGCTTTTTTTTTTTCCTGGGAAAAACTCTGAGCAGGGCAAGGTCTTATTTATCTCTGCCTCGGCTGAGCAGTCATAAAAGTGGTAATAATAGGTAGTTGATAAGGGCAGGAAAAAGGCAGGTCTCCAGCCCTGGGGAAAGTTTTGACAAATGACTTCTCACCAGATTGGAGGCGTTGTTGGCTTGGAGATAGATGGGCTCATCAGTTGTATGCAGGTCATGCCACAGGTAAATGAGAGAAATTACTGTAGGCGTAGTTGAGGTAGGTACAACAATCTCTTTATCTACTGTTGTCATCTTTTGCCTTCATAGTTAACTCATTTTTCTTTGAAAAAAAAAACAAAACAGGGAGGGAGGGGTGAGTGAGCTCTTCGGGCACAAAGAAAAGGATGTCTTTTGATTTTGGTGCTATGCATTAAACAGCTGTGTTTGTGACAAATCTTTGCCACAAATTGTTTTGTTACAAGTTACATGGGCTTCTGATTTGCAATCAGTTAATGATAGATTTTCATTTCAGTCCTTACTTTTACAAATTTTTGTCATTTCTATTTCCTAAAGTGTATCACAATAGGTATCAGTTGATATTCACTGTAACTTTTTGTTAGAAATTTCTGTACAGATTTAGATAAGTGGTAACTGAATGTTAAACCCCCATACACTGCTTTTCAAAAGGAGAGAAATACACAGTCTGCAACTTGCCTTGTACAATGTTTTGAGCAACACAGATTTTTTGTATTTCTCCTGTCATATTTCTGAATGAACAAATCATTGTAAACATGAGTGTTATGTTTCAAGTGCATTTTTTGGGGGCTTGAGTCTATTTCATCCATGTTGATATGCCTTATGTGCCCTGAGGTCAACACAGAAGTCTTCAAAGGCTGAATTAATCTGACAGAAGAAAATACTCAGAGCAGAGGATGTAAGAACAAAAACAGAGAAGGTCACAGTCACTCCCCTCATTTTCTGCAGATTCCAGCTAAACCCTCAATTTTATTTGATTCAATGGGATGTGCTGGTTGCTTCATTAGAAAGAAAAAGGGTGTGTGGGAAGAAATCTGGGAATTCCTACATCATAGACCTCGAAAATGTTTTTGGGCTTCGACTTTATTGGCAGAAATACTTAAGAGTGTTTCTTAAGGCAAATTGGATAGGATTCTGTACTCTTGACACTTACTTATTTTGATTTGTCTTTTTGCAGCTTGTTTGTATTTTAAATTTGAGAAAAAAAATGAGAAAAATATTTCTCATGAGCATATGAAGAAGTTCCTTAAACAAAAGCAGGCAGTAGAGATCTTCAGAATTTCCCTTTTTGAGGACTATTGAAGCCAGGTCTATATTAATAATGACAGAAGTGTCATCTTCAACCATCTAGGTGAATCAATGCTCAGTTACCTATTTTCCCAGACCAGATAGTCTAAAAGGAAGCAGTACCTTGCATAAACCAGCTACAGACCAGCAGGACAGGACACACCATTCCTCCTTGCCACAGCTCACCTTGTGCAATTAAGCCACAGCTTAGAGAATGACCCTGTTTTGAAGGAAGGCTGTTACCAAGCTTTTGGAGCAGGTTTTCAGAACAGGCTCTGATGCTCAGAGATCAGAATGAGCCATTGTACAGCCTGAAACCACTGTGGACTACTCTATCCACTGTGGATGATTATTTAGCTTTTTCTGGTACTCTTTCTACTTATTTCCAGATTTCTTAAAAAGGACTGAAAGCCTATTACCATGGCATGTGTTTTCAGTGCATTTCCTGTCATCCACAGAATACCGTGAGAGCCCTGTGCTCTTTCCTCTTCACTAGGAATCTAAAAATTCATGTCTCAGCATAGCAATTTCTACTATAAGAGTAATGAGAATTAATGATTGTTCTAATTCTTTCTTTGTTCTAAAGAGAACAAAGTTTGCTGGTTATGTGATAGACTAGAAAAGAAAATTGAAATACAGAGCAAGGAAAATACCGCCTGAGCAGTGGGTGACATATCAGATGGCCTGTTTCCCTATAATTGAGCCATTCCTTCATCTTTTTTAAATTGAGAAGACTATCCCCCTTTCTTCTCTTCCAAGCTTACAAGGACCTGTGCTGGTTTGAAGGCAGAAATGAACAGAGTTTAATAAAATGTTGGATTTTTATGGGTAATGTCTGCTCATTTTCTTATGTCCAGCTTTCCACTGAATTTTTAATAAAATTACCAGCTTATGAAAAGAGATATTTACTATACCTTTATTCAGTTCTGAAGTACAGAGTCCCAGACTACATCAATGTTTCTGTGTTACATTCAGGGAAGAAAGTGTCTCATATCCTTGGAAATGAACTTGGAACCATTCCCTGGCAATGGTCTGGTGGCCAGTATCAGAAGCTGGAGTTTTGTTATATTTACATGACTCCCTAGTAGTTTATTGTTGACCCATGTCAAAGTCACGGCACTGGCTGGATGATGGGTACAGATGCTGTGTTCTTGTTTAGATTTCAGGGTCTGACTATGGAGTGCTGGTATGACTGGGCAGGTGGCTCAGTCTATAAAGGGCCACTACACTACAGGGGTGTTATGAAGGTAAAATTCATGACTAATGACTGTGAGGTATTCAGATGCAGTGGTAATGAGGCTATGCGGGTGTCTGGAGTATGTGCTTCACTGCGCATCTGAAGCAAAACACGTCTGTTTCCTTGACAACCCCTTTGCATCTGTACCATTGTAGCTGCTCTCCACCGGACGTGGAACCATCAAGCATCATTACTGAATCTTGCTCACATTTTGCTCCATTCATATTCTGCTATTAAAAGAATTCTCTTTGTTACACCGACAGTGTACTACTCTGAATGGTGCAGGACTGTTCCTTTCTCTTCCTCCCTGTCTCCCCAGAGGTGCAGTCCCCCTTTTTCTCAGCTTAGCCCTCTTCTCCCTTACAGCAGAAGCCTCGAGGTCACTCCACCTTTGGTGGGAAGCAGCAACACTTCCCTAAGCAGTGCACAAATGTGGTAATATAGAAACACATTATGTCCATGCCCATGCACTGCCCTTGAGGAAATCAAAACAACGTGAACTTTCTGAACAATTAGTGCTGCCATCTGTTACTGTCAGCAGATGCATGTGATAACCTTGTGTTCACTTCCTTGGAAAGAACTGTGTGTATTTCACTTCTGTTATCCATAAAATCTTTTCCTTTTAGCAATGTAGAGATATGTGATGCTATCTAACAGCTTTATCCTGACATGTGTCATGGTTGTATGAGTGCTTTTACATAAAACAAATATCAGAGATCTCCAGCTCTGAGCCATATGTGGTCACTGTTTCTAGACCAGCAAGTTTATATCCCATGGAAGCCCAAGGACTGCTCACGTGACAAACTGCTCACCACAGCCTGGAAACTTTGTACAGCCTTGTCTTCCTAATGCAGCCAGTGTCTGTGCCCTCCTTTGAACTCCCATGTATTAAGAGGATTGGTGGTTGCCAAAGATCAATCCTACATATGGAGAAAGTAAATATGTCTTGTTTAAATAGTTGTCACCAATTCAAAATAAAAACTTTGGTTTTCGAGAGGTTAGTTCTCATTGTCAGTCTAGCCCAATAACCGTTTAAAAAAAAAGTGTTGTAAATGCACCTAAGTTCAAACGCTGATGCTCTCCTTATTCCCAGCACCTGTGTCTCTTCAGCTTGATTTCTCTGGTGTTTGTTGTACTGAGCACTACTTCACTTCTTACACCTCTGTTCATGAGGTTTGCAGCTCTGTGCGTTTCCACCGGGTGATGTCCCAGAAAAAAGTGCCAAAAAGAAGGGTTAAGGTGTTGCAAAACTGAACATGAAAATCAATTTCTGGGTTAAGAATTGTTTTAAGATTAAAAGGAAAATGAAGCATGGAATGTGGGCCACATAGTCTGTTCTGTATATCTACCCAGTCGTTCAGTGCTTATCCGAGCATGATATTACCACAATTATATCTTTAGTGTGAGTGAGACCTTCATCTATTATCTAAAAGCTGGAATGTGAATAGATATAAAAGAAAGGAGAGCCTTGCTTATTTTCAGCAAGCAGGCAAGTCAAAGAGACTTCTCTGTGAGATCTAGGAAGATTATCCTAACAGTGCCTCCTTACAGGATATGTTCTACCTCTTTCATGTTTATACATCTCCTTTTGCCTGAAATAGGATGGTCCCTTCTAAAATCTGTTTCTTGGAGAAATATCTGTTACAAATTAAGACATAAAGAATTGCCCTACAGTATCCTGGGAGACCATTTTCCATTTTAAAATCAATGCTAATTAAATGTACTTACTTTAATGTTAACATAAATCACTTCCAAATTTACAGGCTGCCAATACCTCACAAAACATCATTTGCTTGATTCTAATGAGATCTTCCCCCAGTGTATTTTGTGCAAGTTAATTAATTAAGTGCCTTGGTTTTTACATAAACATAAACACCCCCCACACCTCCCCTATAGTATTTACACATGAAGAAGGGGTAAAAATGGGGATTTAGCTTTTTTGGCCAGATGTGGGTTGAAATTCCCCTTAGGTATAGAAACCCTCTGAAACCAAATCTAAAACATTCTAAGTAGGCTGTTGGGAAAAAGGAGAAGTCTTATGTGTGTTTGTGAGAAAGCACTGACACAGATGTCTAATTATAGCACAATAGTCACTTTCTGCAGCTTTCACGTTGGACTTAAAACTCCTGGAAGAAATGGAACTTCTCTTTGCTTCTTAATGACTGTTTCATGCAATCAGGTGTACTGACTTCTGTTAGGATGTTCAATTTCTCTGAAAATTATTAAGGGACATGAACATTTTCCCAGCAGGTATTTTAAACAGCTGAGTGTGGACACAGCAGCAGAGCTGCACTATAGGAAGTGTTCAGAGAACAGCAGAATGTTCTTTGCATTTGACATAGGTACCGAGAAAGCTTTGGCTACGTGACAAAGAGAATTTATGGTACACATGTTTACTTTATGAGGGGCAGGGTAAGAGAACATATATATTTATATATCTACAGACAAAAATATACTCCAGAAATATGGGAACCATATGGGGAAACACAACTATTCCCTGTACTGGGAAAAGACTAAAGTGTGACGGAGACCTCAGTGAAAATAAACTTCTGGATTCAGTAGGCACTTCTGCAAGGGATTAACAAAGCAAATGTAGACTTGCCTCTAACAAGAAACAGAACCCTACACACAGTACAAAGCAGTTACTCCGTTATATTTAGGTCATAGCAAAACTGTGAGAAGCAAAGAAGCACACTCTTTCATATTATGGTTTGCTGTAGCTGTGCACCACATTTCACATTGCCTGGACTTCTAGATTGCTTCCAATCAATAAAAAGCCCAGGACTCTCCATTGTACAGTGCCTAACGGACTGCATTTCTGTAGGGAATCAAGTCAAGCCTATGTGCTGGCTTCAGTGGGAAAGCCGGTTTAAGGAGCTCCTTTCTTCATAACAGAGTTGCAATGAACAAGAGTTGCAATGCTAAAGTTTATCATCTCCAAGTTATGAAGTTATGGCTGGCTTTGAGGCCGTTCTGTAAACCAGGTCACTGATATGTTTAAAATAGTCACCAGGGGCTCTATGGCAGATACTTCTGAAAACAGCTTTGCCACCACTGCATAAGTGCACAGTAAATGTCATAGCTGAGTGCAAGTCCATGGAAACATGGAAATCCATGAAAGAACATGAAGAATGAAGACTCAAGAACGAAGAACGCAGTCTACCCTTGCCTTCCAGCTATACGGTAAACAGCTACTGACCACAGCTGCAAAGAGGAAATGGAGCAACATTCAGATCTTAGATTTAGGTTCAGATATATACACCACATCTGTTCATACCACGTTACTGTCAGCTACAGATTTGCTAACAACCTGCTGTTGTTTCAGAATTTCATCTTGACTTTTAGAGCTGTTGGTGGGAAAAACCCTTATGTGATTTATCCTCAGGATGTTCTTTCCTGGCTATTCCTGAATGAAATGATTACTTTTTATTGAATTGGCTTTTTTTCAATTTATTTAAAATTAAGAAGAACCAGAAACCTTAAAATGCCCTTACATCTAAAAAGTTGTTTCATTTCATCCCAGCTCATCCTCACCCTATTGCTGATAGACTTTGGCAACTGTTTGGAGAAGGAGGGGCATAAAAACAGATCTAAAATCTTGTATGGAAACCAACGATCCTTCTTTCAGGAAACAGCCTTCTTGCAACTCCATTGTTGATACATTGACTTATACTTCTGACCTATGATTTCAGCATCTTCTGAATAATAGTCTAAAATAGCAACCTTTTTGTTGGCAGCCCTCAAATGCTTCTGTAGAATTAAGGAATGTAGTCATAGTGCCTAGACCTCTGATTTTGCAGGCAACTCTGCCAAGCTCCTAGAAATGTACACTGAAATCAGCTTTGGAACACTCTCACTTGAGTTTCTTCCCATACAAGCAGATCTGGAGCACAAAAGTAAAATATCTCTATCCTCCTTCAAAACAAAAGTCACTTAGTACAAACCCACATATAGTGGGTATATGCCATAAGACATGAGGTTGGATCTCTGTGTATGGACATTACCTTGGACCAGAATGGGCTGCTTGATATGAAGAACACAGGAACTCTGTGCTGCTCACGAGCAGTCCACAGCACTCTACACCTCAGAGGACTCCTGGTCTGCTGTAATATAAACAAACTATACAGTCCATGACAACTTTGTGTTAGAAGACTGCAAAGGAGACTTGGATCTCACATCTATTGTGCTTCACAGTATTTTCCCCTTTCTTGCCTGCTGTGCTTGGTGGTTAATGATTATAATTACTTTTAATAGACGCAATCGTACAATGGTAACACAAGTCATTTGCTGCTGGTGGGGCTGCAAATCACTTCGTGTATCAAAGAGATTTCAGTGGGTGTGATGGAGGCAAGATATGGGCTGTTTGGGTCTGTACTCTGTGAGTGTGCCCAATTACAATGTTGGGTCATCACAGGCACATTGTGAATAGAAAATTAATGATGTACCATGAGGTATTGCCTTCATACTATGTTTTCCAGAAGTTTGTATTCTTTTTAAGTGACTGTCAAGGGTTATAGTCCATCAATTTGAAAAATATTACTCCTCTGAGTCTAACCTTAAAGAGGATTCATCCATTCCAGCAGGCTGAAAGAGCTTAAAATCATCAGCTGCTCTATTACTGGATCACTATGTGTGTGTAATTGCCTGGAATCCCAGGCTTTCTCATCTGCTTTCACTAAAGGACAGTTCTTTTCTGCCTTTAAAGATATTAAAAACAGACACTTTAGTTTTTTGAGCTGAGACCATCAGGCATCAGAGAGGACACTAAAATTTTGTTTGAAACAAACTAAGTGTAACAGGAACTTTCTTGGGCAGAATTGCAGTGTCTGTATGTGTTTAACACATAAATGATGCTTTATGCTTCACCGGAGCCAAAACCCAAAAATATTCATAGTATTTGCACTGTTTGAAACTGTCTCTGAAGGGGTACCGTAAAAACTCAATGGGGGGGGGGGGCATAAATCTTCATTTCTTACTTTAAAGCTCAAGACTGAGCTTTCCTGTGGACAAGTCTAAAAATATACAGTTATGAAGAATTTCAGTTAGGGTATTTCTTCAATTAATTTGTCTAAATTTGGCATAGAGTGGTAAGGAGTCAGGTAGAGTCCCTGCCAATACAGAACACAACATTTCACAGGTAAACACACAGAGCCCTTGAGTGGTAACAGGGGAGAAAGCAAAACATGCACAACAAATATTAGCTGTATCACTCAGTGCACCACTGGAAGATGTTCAGATTCTGTGGTACTACAGGAATACACAGAAAACAGAATACTATTGTAACTTTTTATTTACTTATTTATTTATTAATCAATCACAGAAGTTACTTTTTTTTGTTTGTTTTATGGATTTGTGCTTATACTCTGTAATCTAATTCTTCTTGAATTCAGATAGCGACAACAGTCTTCAGTCGCCTAAAAAGCAACTGCTTTAGGGCACAGATGATACATAAATGAACTATTGAAATCTTTGAGTCTGAAGACTTGTATTGTGGACTAGTCTTGTGTTTCCATCTGTCTTTGTTTCCAACTGATCCTTTTCAGTCAAACCTTCAGGAGATACACACATCTCAGAGACACAGCTGTGTTTGCCTGCCATTCTCTTCACACTTGCATTTTCTGCTTCCCAAAGCTTTCTCAGAGGATCTTTATAAAGTACTGGTGATATTCAGGATGGTGATAGTTTCATAGACTTTTAAAATATCATGATGAAAGATTTGTTTTCATTAAAAAAGATTTTAATTGTCTTCAACAAACTTTGAAAGAGTTGCTAAAGCAAATCGATAATTAGTCATTAACGAACAAGGTAGAGCAACACATAACAGTTTAATTCTGCTTCCAACTAAACCAATGGCAAAGTTCCCACTAACCCAACTGGGGTAGAATCTAGCATTGGATACTTGATCTTCTGTCTTCTAAAGGCAAGAAGTTTTGCAGTGAATATGATGGATGCACAAATAGCTGCTAAAATAGCTGTACAACATTCAGGAACTCAGAAACTCAATACTCTTTGTACTTAGATAAGAACCAACAAGAAAAAATTACATGTCATTTGCTCTGCTCAAAATGGAATCAGATTTAATTGCATTTTCTCAAAGTTTTTTTGAAATAATGACTTAAATATTCAATGAAATTTTAAACATTAATGATCTGTATTTAATGCAAAACTTTTTTTTTTAATTAATTTTTTTTTTTTTTAATTTAATGCCTCCCCTTGGAGCACACCAACCCTGGAACAGCTTTGGAATTTAGCAGGAACGCTGCTGATATCATGGTGTAGCAGCTGCCTCTCAGGTAACACTGTTCACATGTAACATGTTTATATTGGTTAGAATCAAGTGTGTAGTACTGCTCTATAATCAATACTGCTACTATTTCTATTTGTTGTACTCCAAAGGTGACATGGGTACATGGGTATGCAAATGTGAGGAGGCTGTCAATACATGTATATATTCAATACAGTGCAAGCTGTACATATGTAACAAGTGGTGTATGTGTGTATATACATATACATTAAAATAACATGTGAATGAAAAGACAAAGCCTTAGTTTTATAAGTATTTGCTAATTATTTTTAGGAAATGTGCACAGTCATAGCAGTCACTCTGAGCTAGAAGAAAGCATATCTCCTCCTAGGATAAATATACTTTTCTGGAGTGAGCTCCACTAACCACCTTTCACTCAAACCCCCCGTATTTTTTTCAGGGAAAAAAAAATAAAAGAAGCAGGGTCCAACAACAAGCACCTAAAAATATTATAGTGTAAGGTGTTTTCCCTTGAGGTATGAGGTTAAATCCATTGAAGCAGAGGAGAGAATGAAATGTGATTGCCCCATCTCTGACTGTGAATGCCTGAATAGAAGACAGAGCAGTGTTTCCATGAGTATGTGCTGAATCCTGTCTGACTTTTGTATGTAAGTAGTATGTAAGTAGTATTTCTGTTTACCTATTGACACATCGAGAGTCATACCGGCGTTCTGAGATACACAGATTTCAACTGTTAATTGTTTTACAACCATTAAATGTGCAAATATAACTGTCACTTTTTCACAAAAAACACCACTTAGACTTCCTACCATGTCATAAGTATCTGGTTATGAGAGGTTTTTGCATTATAAACCATAAGAACAATATAGTTTTGCAATGATTACCCAAGATACCTCCTTGAAGGAAAGCATAGTTCAAGCAGCTGTTGCTGTCAGGCTTGTACCTACCTTGTGGACACATAGAGACCCTGAAATAAGCTTAATACACCTTCTAGTGAGAAAATAGAGTGTTTTATATTGCCCTTTTTTATTATTTCTTGCCCTACATTCTTTTCACTGGAAAGAATTTCTTTGTGTCCCTCTGACTCCATCTTGCTGTTGAGGTAGCACAGGAACACAAGCAGTAATGTCCTTCTTACAGGCACCAATAACAACTTAGAAGAGGAAAAATCTCATCCTAAACATTTTCATAATAGTGTAATTTGGAAGGATTCGCAGTGAATAATCACCTTGACTTTTTTGTATAGCTTTGGATTGATTTTTTTTAATGAAACAATTACTTGCAAAATTTTCCAAAACAAAGCCCATCAGGTTTTTCTCACGTAATTCTTTTTGTTGGTAGAAATGTATCATTACCTTTGGCAGAGTCTGTGTGTTCACACTTGCCTTTGCGCAGCTACTTGAGCTTTCTGCAGCAGTAGCAGGTAAGATGAGGGTCAGTAACCAGAAATTGGGGTCAGTTTTCCAGATATGACGTTACATAGCTCAATCACTAGCTCTTTCTGGAATGTTTCATCTGAAGACATTAATAAGTTTGGCTGCCTTTTAAAGCTAGGTCACTCAGTTTCTCCAGATTCGGTCTCCATCCTGTGACATTTTACACAAAGACCCAAAAAAGATTTTCTCACAGCTGTTTCTTAGCACATGAGTGGGCTTAGTTTGTTGGGATGCAATTTGAATATCAACAGGAAGTGGAAACAATGCCGAATTAGTGCTCCAGTCCAGTGTCTTCTTAATTTCAAGAAGAGGGTATCGAACCTGAAAAAAAGCTACAATATCACAGGGCTATTTTTACCGTGGAAATTTTGCATACAAGTTATAATAAATGTGTGCAATTCAGAGAGCATATTTTCCTGCTCGCAGGTGAGAGATTAATGCACGAAGTAATTGAATTACGAATAGAGCAATAGCAAAGAAACACTTGTTCACAGCGTGTGAAGCTACGGGGAAAACAGAACCTTCCCTGCTGTGCTGTAATGTTTGATTTTTCCCTTGGGGAAATCCCAAGCCCTGGGCCCTGGTCCTCGTGGAGGATCACAGAAGGCTGCATAGGGAGCTGCTGCACAGGGAGCTGCTGCAGCCAGTCAGGGTTGAAGGGCACAGGCAAAGACAGGGCTGAAATATCTGTGTGACATGACTCAGAGGAAACCCGTGTAGCCAGCTCCTGTTTATTTGCATGCTAGCCTTCAAACTAGTCTGTATTTTTCACAAAAATTATTTAATGACAAAACCTTGAAATATAGTCATTTGGTGACATCACAGCAGTGAGATACAGCTGCTTGCCATTGCTGTCCAGATGATTTGTGCTTTTCATTACAGCAATATGATAATAAAATCAGAGTCTGGAGAAGGAAAATGACAGACAATAGCAGACACTTGCCAGTAGTGTGTTATAACAAAGTCTCTTTCTCTGTCTGGGAATACAAGCCTTTTACATCAGTAGAAAGATATTGAGTCCATTCTCATTAAATTTATTGCTAGGGTGACTTTATATAGGTCTGACAGAATGAATCAGTAAAGCCGGCCACTGCATTTTTCTAAGTGTCTTTTTTTCAAACACTGAAATGGCCCATCACACAGTAAACCTGGCTTTAGTGGTCAGCTTCAGCAATTAGTGGGAGAAAATAGTCTGAAGATGCTGAAGTCTGCAAAGCAATTCCTTTGTCGATTTTTAATCACACCTTTCTGGAAAGACACTGAAAATCTGAAAATGTACTACTATGGGATTCAAGCTCCAGCACTTTTAAGGATCTATACAAGGGAAAAAAGAAACAAAGAAACACAAGAAATAAATTTTGCATGGTTTGGGTAGAAAGTAGAGGTTTGACCATTGTTTAAAACAGAATAATAAAATATTGAAACTAAAAAAGCGTAAATTTTTTCAGTGGAAAAAAGCTGATGTCTAGTCACAGCAATTTGTCACATTGATTTGCAGGAAAGATACGTGAGTGAGAATCACAGTAGGGGTAAAACTGTAAGGAGGGGTCAGACAGTGGTTGAGAGAGATGTGTAATGAAAGGGGGTATTTCAGAGGCAGAAACAGAAGATAAGCCCCTTAGGAAAATATTTGTAATGAAGTAATATCGTAACTCAGGAGCCAGGGGCAGAGTGCCCATGGTTTTATATTGCACATATGATGGAAACATACCTTCTAGCCTGCCATGGGTACAAGTGATGGACGCTAGAACTGTCTCACTTTGTGCTGAATCTCTTGTGGCCTCTTAAGTGCACAGTAGCAGTTCATCCCTCCACAAGGTGATCCTCAGGAAACAGGGACCCAAACCTTCAGCATAGAGGATAAAACAAGGTGATACCCTGCTGCATCATGGCAGGGACAACAGGGCTGCTCAAACCCCACAGCACTTCAACCTCAGCAGGGTTGTATTCCAGGGAGGAGTGAGATGGTCCAGCCTGGCCTTGGTCCAGCTTTTGGCTGTTCTCACATATTGCTTTTCTTGCTCACTGACCCACGTCTCTGCCCAGATCTCCAGGGACTGAACCTCCAATACATCTCTGAGTGGGGCCTGACTTTTCAGAAAGTTGTCAAACTGGTGTTTTGAGCTTCACATCTGTCACTGCACTGTGTTTTAGCTGATGTGGCATTTTTCAGGCAGATTTCAGTAACTGCCTAATAGCTTTGAAATTATCAACATTTGTTTCAACAGGAAAGCCTGTTCTTGGGAGGAGAAATAGCTTCTCTGAGTGGTATCCTGAAATGGGCAACAGTGCTGGTGGTGGTGCCGGCTGAGAGAGGAAATGCACACCTGAGCCTGGACCACAACATCATCTAGAGCATCCACAGATACTGCAGTACTCAGAATAAGCTCCAGGATACTCAGAAGTAATTAGTGAGCTGAGTTAATGCTGGACAATTTCATGCCGCATATTAGAATGTCCCACTTCATTTAATGTTTAATGTGTTGTCATTTTAGGGCTTGGCAAAGAAAAGTTGGGAAAAGCATCAACAGTGTTTTGCTGTAAGTTGGGGTATGTTACTGATGTCATTTAAACAGCCACTTGTACTGTGAGGAAAGCAGACTGCTTCCCATTTGTAAAAGAATATTAAAGATTACGAAGCACCAGATAGAAAATGAGGATTGGTGAGTGCTCCTAACACACTAAGCATTATCCAGCAAATTGCTATACATAATGTGCCACCATATTTTCTGTGGGTTTCCATTACATGCACAGAGTATTTATTCTCATTAGATAATTGTGGTTAATAAGTGTCCATCTGAATACCCTGATGGCCACATGATTACTCCTGTGTTGAGTTTAGCAAGCAGATTTTGCCTCTGGCACTTTATCCAAATAAGATGTAGGAAGAAAAATACAGTAGAGGATGTTGTAAAATAGGGCATGAATCTGAAAAGAAATATTTCTCTCGCACCATTTCACAATAGTTTTGTTTACAAAGCAGATTAAACAAACTGAAATCTATTAAAAAATAACAAGCATATGTCTGAGAAAGTAATTTCCCATACTAGAATCATACTAACAAAATAGTTTCCATTTACAACTACATATGCAGCCAAATCCTTGTAATTTTCATAGAATTCTGCAAACTAACTCATAATCACTCCACAAATATCCTTGTCTTCACTGGGTTTACAAAAAACTATGAGTTTAAAACCACTGTTTAAAAACTGAACCAGATGTTTTTGGTCTTTTTTCCAGAATTTTAGAATTGAGAGGTTGTTAAAACTACAGGTCTTGGCGTTTCCCCCCCCCCTTTTCATCTCTTTGTAGTAATGCCACTTGCTTACTAAACATTATGACTGAAGACAGCTGTGTTTATTTCTGTTTTTAAACTACAACTCTCACAGTAGCAGCTAGACAAAGAACATATAAAACTCTTTCATTAGACAAAAAATCCTTGTTCTCTCTTAATTCACGCTTAGAAAAATGTAGTGATTTCTTTGTAGTCTTAGCAGCTCATAAAGAGGAAGAAATCTATAGGATACTTTTAAGTATTTTTCAAGTTATTTCTGTAAAGACATAGAAAAGTAGCAGATCAGTCACTAGCCATGAAATGCAACTGACTTAATGGAGTTTGTGTGAATGCTAACAATCATTAATGCCTGTTGAACAATAGGTCCTACATGAATAATCCACTTTTTTCTATACAAAAAAGCACATGGACTAATGTATACTTCAAGGTTTTCATCATCCTAGATAATCTTATCTTGATCCCTGTCCTTCTGCTTAAAACATCTCAGGCACATTCCACCTAAAGCTCTTCTAAAAGAAAACATCAGCTTAGGATAGTGAATGAAAGACAATGTCTCTTGACCCTGCTAGAGTTACTTTACTTTCATTTACTTTTGACAAATACTTGATTCCATATATTTGTTGTGCATGTATATCTTAGACTCTGAGCAGAACCGTTACCTATTCATGATATATTTTCAAAGCACTTTTGTTATCCTTGCGTTATGGAATTTTGCAGGAATTAATGACTTAATTTCCCTGCAGAATTAACAGAGAATGTAATCCCTGTTACAGGGGTCTGTAGAATGCTTCAAAAAATACAGGCAGGACCCCATACTCTCCTTTGAATGCTCCAGTTTCTATTTATTTAGATAGTAGCGCAGTGCTTCTGTATACTCTATTTACTAAGTTTTCCAAATGCTTTTTAAAACATTATATAGTCATCATTTTATAAGTATTTTAAAGCCTTTTCATTCATTCTGCTCATATTCAGAAACACAAGCTCTTTGTTTAATTTTTGGTGAAGAATTACTTTGCCACACTACAGTCCACCCAGAATAAGGGGCAATGGCTTGCTGTGCTGTCCAGGAGCTGGACAAACTTACACAGTTTAATTTCTTTCTCTCTGCCTTCCTTGTGGAGTAAATCAGCATCCATCTTTTTGTAGGGTGACTGGCAGTTCTCTCTTACCCCTAGCCCTAGGGGATGGACCTCCAATCTGTTCATTCCTGCAAGTTTCTGCCCATCACTCTGCCTTGGGGCAGCAGGTAGGAAGCAGTTAATTTTACAGCCTCGGGTGATTTCTCTCCTCTGTGTGTGGTCAGGGTGGCTTTATGGTTTAGTTCTAAAGAGACCTAATTGTCAACCTGTGTCAAGCCTGTCCTCTTGAGAAGTCCAGGATCTGTGGAGGATACTGTCTTACCCACTGCCAAAATGCAGCCCCCTCTGTCTCTGCGGCTTGTCAGGATGCAAAAACCCACCACCAAACCCAATCAGCTTTGGTGGCAGCAAGCAGCAGAGATGGCCACTGGGATGTGGGGACTTCTGGAGTTTACAGCACTTCTATCTCTGACTTCGGCGTGGTCAGGATTTCAGCCACCAACCACATTAGACGAGTTGTAGTAACTGGGGTTAGCTTTGAAGTATCTCCAATACTTGCAACTCTTTATTTTAACATCATCTTCTGACATACACTTGCTTGATCTAGAGAAAGAATTACCCCAACAGCCAGCTCTCTGGTGTGCCAGGATGCTCAGATGGGCTGCAGCCCAGCCCCACTTCACTTCATGTGCTACTTGCAGCAGAAGTCTCGGCTGGAGGTGGTGAGCCTGAAAGCAGACATCATCTTTTCAGCACAGCATCCTCACATCAGCTTGCCTTGACTTCTAAAAAGCCTTTTCACAGGCTTAATTTTTACTGGAGCAGGATTGAGAAATAAAAGCATCAGGAATCCCTCTGCTCTTTGTTGGTGCCCACTAAAATTAACTTTCCTCCTACGCTTCAGCCACTCCTTCTTAGCAGCCAATTAATTCCTAAAATGTGAAAGCTTGACTTCATGCCCTGCCATAATCTCTCTGACTCACTTTTCCCCAAACCACTCCATGTACCTATGCTTTGAGTTTTTCTTTTTTAAGCTACATTATGTAAAATACCCTCTACAGAAAAGTAAATGTTTCTGGGCAGAAAGTGCAACTAAAGTGTCTTATATTAACAGCTTACTAGGTTTAATTCCACGTTGTTATTCACCTCTGTTGTGTGCATCATTGATAAAAACATTATCTTTATAGACATATGGCAGTAAAATTTGGATGAAGACAAAGCATGATATAAGTATAAACATCAGAGGAAAAAATACAAGAAAATGAGGTACTGAGGAGAGACGTATTTATGCATTAGAAACAAGAAAACAAGACGAAAGGAACAGTTTTACTTAATGAATTTATAAATGTTGGTCATTAAAATGCTTAGATGAAAGTATATGACTAGGAAAAAAATAGGAATCACTGTAATCATATATAAAATGGTGTTTAATTTTATCAACAGTTTTCTCCAGATAGCTAGCAATGAAGGGTAGAGCATATCCCATCTGCTACCAATGTATTATTAGTCTGTTTACAAATGTAACAATTTGATTGCACAGTCCTGCATCAACTTCTCTCTTTTAAAAATGATGATATTGAAGATGAGAATAAAACAAAACATTTCATGTTGCTAAATGAGTCACCAGCACAAAAACTGTAAGGTCTTCCAAATATGACTGAAATACAGAGAAATGACAGGAAAGACTAACAAAGAAATCCATCTTCTAAATGATGGCACATTTAGTGCCCCTCCTGCATGGGTACCAATGTGTTAGGTAAATCCTTCAAGTCTTCTAGGACAGTGGAGCTCTGTGTTATTGATGCCTGATGCTTGTAGCAGCTTTCTGTCCCTTCCCCTGTCAAATTCTGGTTTCTATTAAGCAGTCAAACCTACCACTCTCTGGAGGTCTTCTTGTGAGAGGAAGACCTTCTATGTGATGTAGAAAACACCCACTACCTAGTCCAGGAACATCTTCCTTTTCATGAAGAAAAACCCATCAAGTTCAGAACACTGCAAGGACATCAGTGAAATCCTGTGATCTGGTAGATGAGAGTTTTACTGCTGACTGCTGCAAGGCTGGGGTTTCATCTAGCAGCTGGACTGCAAGATCCCTCCCCATAGCCGGGGAGGCAAATATGTGGGAAAAAAGAACTCTGCTAGAAATGAAGCGAAGTATGGGAGAAGAAATGGGCCATGTGGGCTCCAATTGTAACTTGGGTCAAACGAGCTTTGATCGATCTCCTAGCTATGCTGGACAGAAGTGTGGTTACAGTCTAGGCATGTTTGAGATATGTAATTTCTGCATTGCTAAGCTGAAGATGTGACATTAATTTTGGAATTAGAGTTTCTTTTGAAAACCTTACTTGTATTAAAAAATATCAAGTTTAATAGACTAAGTAATTCCCAAAGAAAGCATAACATTAGATTTGACATAATTTGGTTGACCAGACATTAAATTGTGGAGCGACACATATATAGTTTTTGTTTCCTCAATACAAATTCATTTCAGTACAACTTGAATAGATTTTTAGAAAAGCTTTCTCTTACCTGTCTCTTGAACTGAAAAAGCATTATTCCTATTCCAAGTCTCTTCATTTTTATTTCTTAATTTTTTCCTCCTCATTTTTTGAGGTAAATAGGCTTTCTTATTTGGACTGCCAGAATATAGTAGCCGTTACTCAGTTTATGGTGCATCTTTTAATTCCCTCATGTATACAAATTGAATATTTACTTCAAAAAATATATGCAGGTCAGGAACCCTTTTTTTTTCAGTCCTGTAGACATTTGTAACGTCTTGGCAGCACCTTCTCTGTCTAGAAAGCAGAAAAACACACTGTCCACTGCCTGCCACGGGGCATGAGGACCTGGCAGGATGACATGAGGATGGGCAATCAGCTGCTTCCACCCACTCCAGCTGACCCTAAAGAGACCCCTCTGCTTGGGAAACCACTTGACTGGAAGGTGAAGAGTGGATGCATGAGCACTGCTCTGGGGTAGGGTCCCTGAGAAATGGCCACATCTGAAGAGCTGCTTTGCAGCAGCAGTGACAGCCCAGGTTTCCATCTGGCATTTGCCTGTCAGTCTGTGCCTAGCCCACAGGATCAGCCGATTTTTTAGGTGTTGAAATGGCATTGAAACAGATGGACATTAGTTCAGGCAGCCAGGACATCCTTTAAATTATGTCACTCATAAACTCAGTCCAAGTCCATTTGCAATCTGTGGGAATTTTATCACAGACTCGAGCAGGGCTTGATCAAACTCAACTTGTGTGGGTGTAGAGGAGCAAGATTTACGGGCACCTTCCTTCAACACCTATCTGTCAGTAACTAAGGCTACAGGGATATTTTATCACTTATTCACCAGTGTGTGGGGTTAATTTTAAAGGCAAGTCAGGGTGAGAGATAATCCAAAATCACCCAGCTGGAAAGATGACTGGTAAGAGCCACCAAAGCCAGACTTGGCTTCTGTATTTCATCCAAGACTAGACCAGGACTGTCCCGTGATGCAGCATCAGTACCTGTCCCATTTCTCTGAACCCAAGGGAAATAGTAACCAGCTGTCCAGCTACCTTGGTCTTGCACCCATTCTTCCCTTCTCCCTCCCCATGCCCTGAAGGCACAGCCAGCTCTATGACCTGTTTTATCTACTTAAAATCTTGTAACATCTATATAAAAAAATGATTAATGAGCCAGTGCATAATGTGGTGAGAATATACAGGCAAAAAAAAAGGATAAATTTGAAAGGAATGCAGAAGACTGAGTTTGTTTCCCTAGTCCTTGTTTTATGGAGTCAAGATGAGCACTTGGGCTGCTCCTCCACCAAAGTCACCCCCTTCTCTCTCTCTTCCTTGTAACCTTCAAAACTCAGTCACAAGTGTAATCCAGATTTCTGGTTCTGGCCTATCTCATGGTATTTAGATTTAAGAATTTTTTTTTTTTTTTTAGGAATTTTCATCTGCATTTTGGAATAGTTAATGATTTAGGAGACAACCAACTGCATGGTTAAATCAGGGTAGCAGCAGTCTGGGGACCTGGCAGGTCAGAAGGCCTTTGCTGAAGGAGGGAAATCAGTACAGTTTATTACATCTGTTATGACACTGATTGCCTGAGATCTCTACAGCTTTCTTTCTGCACTGGATTTCCTAGAAATTAACTTCATGCTGGTCCACAGCACTGACATGCTCTTGAAAAGAGTCACTGAAAGCAGTTACAGGTAGTCACAGATTAACCCAGGGCTGTTGCCTTGAGGCACAGAAAAATACAGCAAGAGGGACTTAAGGAGGGTCCCTGGTCCGTCCCTCTGCTCAAAGTGGGATCAGCTGTTTCTTGCTTAACATTCATCCATTCTGTTCTGAAGATTTCAAGCATCCCATGGTCTTCCAAGGTAATCTGTTTTGAGGTTTTATTACCTTTATCACTGGAAGCTATTTGTAATATTGAATTGAATCTTTTCTGCTGGAGTTTGAAGACATTATTTCTTGTCTGAGCCTTCATGACCACAGGAAAAAAAATCTCTTCCTCTCTATAGCAAAATTCTAGATATTACTGGACTTTCATCATAATTTTTTACATGTTTTTACACAGACAGTTCAACTTTTAGTATTTCCTTGAAGATTGTATGTTTTTAGATTGCTAATAATTATTGCTGTCTTTTTAATGTCTTCCTGGAAGTGTGATGCCTAAAACTGAGTATTATGTCCTCATGGAGGCTGCACCAATCATCTCCGGTGACTAGATCCGAGGGATGACTCAGTCTGTAGTGTAAGCCATTTTCCCACTCATATATTCCAAACTGACTACGTAATTGTTCTCACTGGTAAAACATTTTTCAGCAGTAATTGAGACCCTTCTTTGAAAGGCTGTTACATAACGCACCTTCAGTCTGTGACTGTGGTTAGTGGCAAGGTTTTGGTAGCAGGGGGCTACAGGGGTGGCTTCTGTGAGAAGATAACCAGAAGCTTCCTCCACGTCTGGCAGAGCCAATATCAGCTGGCTTTAAGATGGACCCACTGCTGTCCAAGGCCAAGTCCGTCAGTGATGGTGGTAGAGCCTCTGGGATAACATATTTACGAAGGGGAAAAACAGCAGTGGAGAGAGGAATGAGAATATGTGAGAGCAAGAACTCTGCCAATACCGAAGTCAGTGAAGAAGGAGGTGGGAGAGGAACTCCAGGCGCCAAATAGAGATTTCCCTGCAGCCCACGGTGAAGACCACGGTGAAGAAGGCTGTGCCTTTGCAGCCCATGGAGGTCCACAGTGGAGCAGAGATCCATCTGCAGCCCCTGAAGAACTCCATTCCAGAGCAGGAGGATGCAACCAAAGGAGGCTCTGACCCTGTGGGAAACCTACACTGGATCAGGCTCCTGGCAGGACCTGTGACTGTGGGACACCCACTCTGGAGCAGTCTATTCCTGAAGGACTGCACCTCATGGAAGGGACCCACATCGGAGCAGTTAATGAAGAAATGTAGTGTGTGGGAAGGACTCATGCTGGAGAAGTTCATGGACAACTGTCTCCTGTGGGTGCAACCCCATACTGGAGCAGTGGAAGAGTGTGAAAAGTTAACCCCCTGAGGAGGAAGGAATGGCAGAGACAATGTGTGATGAACTGACCAAAGTTCCCCATCCTCCTGTGCTACTGCAGGGGCGTAGGTAGAGAAAATCTGGGGTGAAGTTAAGCCCAGGAAGAAAGGAGGGGTGAGAGAAGGTGTATTAAGATTTAGATTTATTTTGTCATTATCCAGCTCTGATTTGATTGGTAATAAATTAAGATAATTTCCCCAAGGTGAGTCTGTTTTGCCCATGAAGGTAACTGGTGAGTGATCTGTCCCCATCTTTATCTAAACCCATGAGCCTTTTTTATATTTTCTTATCCCTGCACTGCTGAGGAGGGCAGTGATAGATGGGCACCTAGTGTCCAGCCCAGGTCTACCCACCACAGTCCTGCTTGAAGTAACACCCTTCACTTGCGTTTACTGAACTTTAACCTATTTTTTCAGACTATTTTTCCAGGTTGTCAAGATTGATTTGAATTCAGCTGTTGCCCTTCCCCTGTTCTTCCCAGACTTCTGCCCATCCTTGCACCGCACCATCTAGGCACTTGATAGGCATAGTCTGTATTTCACTGTCTGAGTCGTTAGTGAGAAGTTGAACAAAATCAAGTCTGGGACAGACTTATGCAGAGCCATTCTCTGTGCCACCTACAAAAAACTCTCTGGACACATTTATTAACCACTTCTGTACCAACCCTGTCACAGCTTCACCCAGACTACATGTCCACAGAAGGGATTTGAGAGCATTTCTTGCCCCTATACACACCAACAATCACTTTATTGCAGTGTGGTGGTGTGGATTCAGATCTCATTAGACAAAATCAGAGTTTGGATCTGAGACCTCACAGTGTCATTTTTTAACGTCTCAACGACAAAACACTGAACAAGAGAGGAGAACCTTTCTTGATCTTCAGCCTATTTTGTCTGCTGTTTGTTACTCTTCCTGTGGCAATCCTTCATGAGAGTCAGCTTTGAGTTAGTTCATGTTCAGTGTAGTAATACAGCAAAGGATGATGGACAACACAGTCAACAGTGGTGTAAATATGGCACTTAGGGTCATGGTTTAGTGGTGACCTTGGCAGTGTTAGGTTAACAGTAGGACTAAGTGATCTTCAGGGTCTTTTTCAACCAAAGCGATTGTATGATTCTATGAGTTCTGAGAGACTCTGCTGCAGTCTGCAAAATGTCTCTATGCATGACACCAGCGTATTTTTTTGTGTACCTGAGAGAGAGCAAGAGTATTTTCTAAATTGCAACGTCCTGTGTGATGCAGAAGTCAACCTTGGTGCAGTCTGTATCTGTGCTGTCTGCTTGGATCAGACTCTGTGGCGACCTATCCTGTCAAATGTGTCCAGTTTCCTCTAGAAGTGGTTTAGTTGGTTCACTCTAAAAACAAGCCTGGGAGCAAGCGGGACTGCCTACAATGTAAACAAAGAGGAGGCTTTCTGTGCAGAAAATATGAAGGCTAGTGATCAATAGCTACAATTTATTTAAGAGTTACTGCAAGAAAATTGCTTTCAAGCACTGTAATACATGAGTAATTTCAGCTGCATTGCAATTGAGGCATCTGCAATCAGCTCCAATCACTGGAAGGTTTTTTGAGTTCGATTATTTTTATCTCTTTTTTCATAATGACTGTAGCTGAACTAGCTGAAGAAAAGGACAAAAATGATTGCCAATTGTCATCTATGGAAGACAAAGTCTATCATAGCAGTAAATAAAAAGTGGGCTGTTTCAGAACCAATGGCAAAGGGGTGAGGTGATCTCTGCATACCTCTTGGGTTGCTAGTGTCATGTCAACAACACATGATCTGCTTGTAGATTTTTCTACAACACCAGCTCATAAAAACATGACACTGTGAATTAAGAGAAATGGCAAAGGGAGAAATGAATCAGTGTAAAATGAACTGTAATATGCACAAACAAGGCCCTAAGTAAAGTGAACATATCAACTGACAATTTTGAGCACAACCATTAATCATTTGTATTTTGTATTTCACTTTAATGTGATTATTTCTTTCAACTACTGACATCCATTGAAATTTTAGTAAATGTGAGATGTAAATAGACAGATCTCGGTTTGTTTAAGAGGGGAAAACACTTTTGTAGTAAGCAGTATCACAGCTCATTTGTGTTGAAGGTAAAAGGACAGAGTGAGATATGGAGGCACTTATACTATATCATAACCCTACCATTTATCATTTGCCTGTTGGATATGAATTCCTGAGGTAGCTTATGGGGTCTGTAGACTTAAAACAGGAAACAATTCTATTTTTATCCGAAGTTATTAAAGAAAATAACACTGATAATCTTGCGGTCTAAAAATTTCATTCAGAACTGTCACGAATTTCACTGAGTAGTAGGGGCTTACCTAAGGAACTCTGCATTTTATTAATATCCTGCTTGCCAACTCTCATTAGTATCACTATTAATACAGCTTAATTCTCAATCTCCCAAATTTAATATAGACAGACTTATCTGGAGTAGCAACCCAAACTGCTGGTGCAAGAGCAAATAGCCATAGGATAAGGGATGCAGATTCATAACTCATCAAGATGTGTTCTCCTAGATGGGATCTGGTGTTTGCTGCAGAAGGAAAGTGCAGTATCCCACCTCCCCGAGGAAGGACAGCTTTATTGGTCCAATCTCCAGGAATCTTCTCTGCAGGCACTGTGCAGAGCTGTTGTCCTGGTTTCTTTGAGCTTTCTGCAGCCAGGAGGTTTTATCAAACATGCTGGTGGAGGTCATGCATCTGGGAATTCACGAAAGGAAACAGCAGCTCTGAACTCCCTATGTTCCAAAGTCAAGTTCATTGAAAGCTGAATCCAAACAGAGAATTGCCTGGAAGCTTCATATTTTATTTCCACAGTCTCTTCTGATCAGAAGGAAACATTGGTGAAAGAAAAAAATCCTCATATGAGTTGAAGTCCTGTGCACCAAGTCTCTTCAATGCTTTTAGATCTGGAGCTGACAGTATTACAGCTTTTACTGCTACCAGGTTTGGGCTTTCACGGGCTGCCAATGCCAATACACACAGCAGTGGTTCATCTGAACCGGGAAATTAGCTGGTGTAGCTGTTTGGCAAGGACTATTGTGGAGTCACTTCCCATGGTGGGCATTGCCTCTCAGCACAGGAGCACCTGGGAAGCTCTGCTGGGCAGTCCCAGTGTGTGTGCAGTCGCCAACCACACTGCCTGATCACTCTTTATAGACTGTCTTTAAAAAGCTGCGGTCTGCAGCTAACTATTTTATCATAAGCCATTTCTTTTTAGTTTCTCAGAGCAACAAAAATATGTTTACATCAAGTCCCAAACATCTGTTCTTTCTTCCAGAACTGCTTTCATTACCAGGACAGAGGAGGATGGGTAGGAAAATAGAAGTCCGTCATGCAGAGAGTGTAGAAGTGGGAGAAA
Organism: Pipra filicauda; assembly: GCF_003945595.2. Taxonomy (NCBI): domain Eukaryota; kingdom Metazoa; phylum Chordata; class Aves; order Passeriformes; family Pipridae; genus Pipra; species Pipra filicauda. The sequence continues at coordinate 5,095,349 of NW_024104310.1, forward strand.
GTGGAAATTTACTGATACAGGATTATATAAAATGATAAAAGTTTCTAGGGTAATGGGGCAAATTAAGTATAGGTACTCTTACGTTCCCTGTCCTGCATGTTAATTTAATGCTTGTTGTGCAGAACATATCTTTCTGCAGCTAAATAGTTAAAATAAATCTTACATGCCAAATGAAGTGTTTTGGAAAGAAAGGTTGCCTAGTTGTGTGGTTTTCAAGACTTTTGAGTCATAAGCATCTAAAATCTTTCTATGGAATATGAGGACTCCTTTAGAAATTTCACATACTGCAGAGCAGTACACTGAAGTTGCATTCCTGATTATTTGCCAAAGACCTCTGTGAAATTATCCATAGGGGATTAGAGGTCACAGGCTGAAAGTTACTAAAGGACTGGGATTAAGCAATGTGGGTTCACATCGTGGAAGTTAAGTCTCTGAATGCCTTTGGGATTCTCAGCATCAGGCATCAGCTGGAGTGAGAACGTGCACAGGGGCAGCCGTTGCAGAGTAGTGGTAGAACTGGAGGTTTCCATCCTTGCTTGGCTTGTGACTTTTCCGTGCCTGGAGAAAACAGCCTTTGCTCTGTTCATGCAATATGAACTTACAGAGCTGATTTTTTTTCATCTTTCTTTGTGAAGTGAGAATTTCAGCAGCAAGGCTTTTATTCTAATAAAAAAGAGTATTCCTTTTCTTCTGAGTCTAATCTCAGACCCAATGTCTTACTCCAAAGTACGGTGTAAAATCCATACACCTGCATCCTATAGTGCCATAACGAACAGTGCCACAACCTGCAGACATTCTGTCTTGTCAGTGAAGAGCAAAGTCAGGGCTGTAATTCTTCCAGCTGCAGCACTTGGCTTTCCCTTAATGGCTGAATTACTCCCTTTAGTTAGGTTGGTCATGTATAAAGTCAATGGTTCAGTCACTGTAAGTCCAAGACATTAACATATTAAAGACAGTGTTCTGTGTCTTTCTGTGGAGCTCACTTTCTATCTAGAATGATTTTCTACTTGGCAGTTAGCCTGGCTGAGTCAGATAAAAGATACAGGTTTTCTTGAGCTCTGTCTTGCTTTGTTCCTTCCTTAACCATGCTGGAACACGTTCATTACAACTAACTTGATACTTAAACCTGCCTTACTTGGAGCTGTGGTCTTCAGGATAGATGAGGGATTCTCTCTGGGTCCCTCCTAGAGGACACTGGCAGAAGAGCAAGCAGCATTCATGAGGTGCTAAAATCACTTAGACCCAATCACCATGTCAGCCATGTTTTGTGTGGTCCATCTTGTTTTGTCAGACCAGCTGGGCTGAGAACTTCAGCTTTTTATCTCCCCTTCAGCCCCTCTCATGCTCTGATCAACATGGATCCTGGGCTGAGGATTTGCAGAAGCTGCAGGAGAGCCCACCTACACTGTTTTTTCTATATTAACCCTGCACCGGCTGTTAACTACTCAGTGTCAAGCAAATCAATCACTTCTACAGATAGTCTTGCTGTTCTTTACAGGTATGGACTTCAAAATCATGTGCTGATGTTCACACCTCTCTCTCTGCCTGTCTTAAGTGCAGACAGGATTCTCTGCTAAACAGAGTTGGACAAATCTTTTCCAGCCCACTGTCTCTCAGGGAGGCTCCATGCGGCTCTTGGGGGGAATGGGTTTAGAGCAAAGCCCAAGCTCACACACTCCTGTGAGCATAGTGCTCCAAAAGGCTCCCTCTACCAGTGCCAAATGAAGAGCTTCATCGAGGTAAGGACAGTAACATTCCCACATGTTCTCCCTCTCTGTATTTCCATACAGATCTCCCAGCTGTGCAGGGACTCAGCACAGGTGTTAATCTCAAATTCTCCTATAAAGAAATGATACAAAAAAAAATTCCATTTCAGGCAAAAGCTTTCTGACTGCTGCTGCTTTGACAGCATAGTTTGGTTTTCTTTCTCTGCTGCTGGCATCACACTGGGCAACACTTCAGAGGGTGGAAGGAAAATAGAGCAGACGGGTGACAGATTTTGAAGGAAGAAGGCCCTGGGCCAGGGGAGACATCACTATTAAAATCTTAGTTTTTGTATTGGTTGTCTTTTTCACTTCATGGCCCTTTTAAATTGTTGCCATTGTATAGTCTGGGCTGTCCTGGCAAGTGCCCTGACTGCTTTCCCTGCTGTGCTGAAGGCTGATTTGAGTTCATGGTTAATTTAGGGATAAGTACTTGTGTAATGAAAAGACAAAACAAAACATAAAAAAATTGACCCTGAGGAGAAAAAAGCAACTAAATCTGTCTTGTAAAGATAAGTTAAGGAATACCAGATGGCAGATTTACCCTGGTATGGTGGTGCTGAGTATTGCCTCACAAAGGGTCTGGTGATGGAATTTGTATTTTTATGTTACAGTAGTTAACAGAACACATCTCATAATGAAAAAATCCAGCAGGAGACATAGAAAGTTGCAATTAAACATTCCCTTTATTGGGGCCTTGCTCTGTAATGGCACAAGTGATAAACTCTCAGAGTGCCCATCAGTGTTGCTAATGAAAAGACCCAGAGTCACATTTTACACTTTTATTTGGATTTAGATCAACACCACAAATAAGATACTTTGGTCAAACACAAGAACAGATTGCTACGCCGCTCTTTCCTGGCTGCAATAAGTACAGTAATGTGTAAAAAAAAAAATGCTGGTTCTCCTGGAACACCAAATGTAAATCTTGGATTGGCACATACATGTAATAAATACATTGTTTGCACTTAGCACTTTAAAACGGAATTGCACATGCAAGATGTAACCAGGCTACTGATCACCTTCATCATTGTCCCTGTTCTATTTTTACTTCACAAGTTCTTTGCTTGCCTTTTTCCCAGCAAGAAAAAAGAATATAATTTGCTGCTCTACTCAGTATTTCAGTGATTGGTCTGCTGATTTTGACATGTTTAGCAAAGGTCACATTGAAGGCCTTCCTGATAGAATTGGTATCTCCTCTATAGCTTGACTTGCAACATTATGCATCGCAGGTAGCAATGGAAGTTCACTGAAGTGAGGTGAAAGGCCTGCCCAAAAGCTAACACGGAGAGGTTAACACCAAGCAAAGATATAGTAGAGGGACGGGTGTGAATGCAGTTCTTACAATATCAAGAGTCAATACTACTACTACACAAATAGTAACATATCAATAATATATTGTACAAGCTTATACAGCAACACATGTTGATTTGCAACATTGTACAGTTAAATCTAAAGTGCACAGCCTCAATCTGAGGTGACAAAACAGTACTATCAATATAATAAAGGCAACACAATTACAGACACAATTTATTTCCTCTTTATGTCCTCATCATATTACATTGAATCAATACTCCATTTATCTATTTTAGATGAAATTAAAACCACATTGCACTTCTTTTTTTGTTTCAAGTATTTTAAAGACAGCAAAACAATATTGCTTTACAAACACAAGTTGGCTGTTTAGGCAAAGTTAAAACCAAAACTTTAGTAGGGTTATAAGTAGACAGGCCTAAGCCGCAGAACTCTTACCAACACTTCCAGACATTGGGGGGAAAAAGGAAAAATTTCAGTTTCCATGCCAGAGACACCTCTAGTGTTAAGGAATGATGCAGCAAATGAATTCTACAAGAGTTATGCTTCTAAAAAGGTTGTGAGGATCTGTGTGGCTGTTTTTTGGTAGATATAGCCTTATCTCAATTTTTGTGCAACTTCAAAAGCTGCTGTAGACAAGGATGGAGTCCAGCACTGTGAAAATCCTTTGACAAAATAGTTTGTTACTTAGATCTCATCCCTGTCACTCAGATTACAGTCATATTTAATTTAGGCCTTGTCTTACAGACCTGTACATCTGTAAGAAGTCTTTACCTTCTTAATGTAGCTGTGAGGTTGTATGCTATTTTTTTAGTAAGAATTTCAGAAAATTAAAATTTTCCATGTAGTTTTTGGACTGTGCATAGCAAAAATACTTTTGAGATAAGCATTTATTTAGACATGTGACTTTTTTTTTAATAGGCTTTTTAAACACAGAAACAGAAACCATCTAAATACAACCTTATTTCAGTCTTGGTTAGCACTGTATACAGATTGTGCGTCTGCTTAGGCCAAGTGGGAAACATAATTAGGAATAATAGCATCCTATTGTTGCACTATAATTGATCTTATTAAGTGGTTGTAAGAGCTGCAGTACTCTTGAGGTTTTTCAGTAATCAATCCTGGAGATGTACAATCCATATGACATGGAGAAAGAATTTATTATGTGGGTTTATATTTTAAAATAAGCACTAATAAATATTTGAGGCACCTCCATTAAAAGAAAAAGAATCCTAGTGAATTTTCAGCTTCTGTCCTTGCAGTTTTATAACCCATATAAAATAAAAATATATAGTTTACAAAATAGGATTTTTTATATATATATATATTTCCTTTTGTAAAACTATACCTATTTAAATACATTTGAAATGTTGCTATAGGTAAATTAGAAATTCTGTTCTAATACTACGAAAAAGGCAAAATCCTTTCACTTTCAAACATACAGTATGTATATTCTGCATCTCACCACCCCTGCCGCCTGCTTCTTCCAATTTGATTTTGTCATAATTTTGGGCAACTTTGGCATCATTCAGTCCAATTGCTTTTTAATTTAAAGAAATCACTGTGTTAAAACTTGGGATAATATTTAAGTATCTTCTGTTCTTTCTTATTTGTATCAATGCAGCTTTTTGTGCAGCTAATTATTAAGGAGGCATTTTAAAACTCAGGAAAGGACTTTAAAGGAGCCATGTTTCTTGATTTTAAACTGTACTCTACTCCAACGCCACAATATAGAAATAGATTTACTTTGGAACAAACTACAGATACATTCGCACAGTTTGTGACAACTTAATTGTCTACTTAGAGGTCCAGGAACAGACTTTCACACCCAGTTATTATAAATCTTGTCCCAGGCGTTCTATTTCATCAATCAGGAAATCAATGTCTTGGTGAGTTGCCGCAGGGTTTGAGATGACCATCCGGAAGAAGTTTGCTTTGTCTCCCAGGGGCTGATAACTCACCATGGTTGTGCCGTACTCCATCATCCTGGCTTTTATCACTGGTGCCACCTGCAGAGTAACAAAACGCAGAGGGTGATGATGATTATTATTATTGTAATTATTATAATTATTTTCATTATCATCCTCATCCTCATTATTACTAAAACAGAGTATGTTTTCTTTTTTTAAAAAATACGAAGAGCTACAAGAAACAGTTGAAATGAAATCACATTCAATATCGATAAAAACATTAACCCCCACTAAGGAACAAATATCTCATTGAAAAGACACTGGGTTTATCCTGTTTCTTTGTCCTGCTCATAAAATCACTGGGGAAATTTCCCTCTGCTAACTTTCTCAATATTGCTGTTTTTTGTAGTGTTCAAAACATGGTTACAGTCGTTTACCATCTTCTTTTCATATGCCAAAGTGCTGTAGTATTATTGAACTTCTCCTGCACTTGCTGGGTTTAGTGATTGCAGTTCACAGTAATTTCAGTAAATACACATGGAGGAAATAAATGCTCTAGAGATCAGGCAAACCTAAGGAATACAAACTTGGGGACCAGAGCAAGGTGGTGCCACACTAACCTGCAGTAAAATAATCATGGAGGTGTCATTTGCCAGAACATCATGAGGTGACCGTGCCCCAGAGATCATTTTGGGGACTGCCTGCCTGATAGGGTTTCACTGTTCCCTGAGTGATATCCCGGAGGACACTGCTTACCTTCATCAGGCGGCTCGTTCTTTCTTCACTGTCTTCCATACCACGCAAGCTGGGAGGTAAGTACCAGAAGCAGACATTTGTGTGCTGAGGCTAAACACAGAATAATAATGGTTTACACCGTAAGAAATGCTCGTAATATCTCAATTGCAATTAAGTTCATGCCTTCCTTCCCACTCATACATCATACTGTGACAGCAGTCAATGATTTTCATTATTGTGGTCCACTGAGAGTCATCATCATTATTAATGCAGAAAAGATAATTTTAAGCAATTTATTCTCAGGGTGTCAGATCGCATCTGACGCAGAAACACATCATCCAGCTGGGCAAATATATTTATGCCTTTCTGAGAAGCGTCTAGATTTTGCAGATCCTGTCCCCTCCAGGGACTGGAGGGCTCATGTAGCTAAAGCAAGAGTCTATTACAGATAATTTAGAGGTGAAGACCGTGTCATTTACTTTTATTAGATGACAGAATAATATAGAATCTGATTCCGTAAACAGGAGTCACAGGTGGTGCATAAGACAGTTTAAGATTTTCTTACATTGAATGAAATTTATTCTCAATTTGATTCAGCTAGCTGCTATATTAATATGCATGCACCACAGTGTCTTATCTCATTTAATGACTATGAGAGAAAGGAGAAAGGTATAAAGTAAGAACTAGTTGACATTTTGTGTATTTCTGCAATATCCCAACAGTTGCCTGCTTTACTATGTTCATCTTTGCTGGATGCTGAATGGGTGAGTTACAGCAACTCCTACTGCTGCCAGTTCCTTTACTCATCATCAGACCCAGTGGACCAAATTCAGTGATGATGCGTGAGGTGGGGAAAATAAATTCCATAGTGGCATGCTTGGGTATGAGCTTGTAATCTCTGAAGAAACATAGTGATGTTTAACCTTGTTCTCTTTAAGGCAAAACACCACTTAACTTTATAACAGGGGTCTCTACCAGGCCTGTCCCCTGCCACCACAGCTGGAGAGGGTTGTCCACAAAGCGATGGTCAAACACCAGACAGTCAGTCTGGTGCCGTTCAGAGGTATGGCCACCCAACCCAGGCTGCACTGCCTTGCCCTGGGCGCTGTGTTCCAGCTGAACACCTGGCATCCAGGGGTCCAATCTCAGCTGGACTCCCTCCACAGAAATAGAGACATTTGCACTCTACACAGGTGCAACTTCTGCCCCATGAGCCAGCTGGGCTCCCAAACAACACTAGACCCTGCCCTGCTGTGCCACACCACATCACAGCAGGGATCACAGTGCAGACCACCCCATGTTAACCCAGGTCCCCTGCAACTGCCCACCTGAGGATGCTGATAAAACCACTTTGCACAACTGTACTTCTGGAGCTGTGTGGGGCACTGTAACCCCCACTCCTAAGAGACCCTGCTATTAGGAAACTACAACTTGTTTTTATTACATAGGAGCTGGTTCTAATTGTGTGTGTGTATGCTGTGTTAGGATGAGATACCAGTGTTTAGTTTCAGCAGGGTTAAACTGAGCAGACTGAACATTCATGCACAGCTGCCTCAACTTCCTTGTCCCTGGATCCCATGAGGAAGAGAGGTATTGGCACAACAACATGTTTTGTTACAAGGGTCCCTGCTTTCTGTCTCATGCTGTTTGATTTGACCTGTTGGTAGCATCCCAATAGGTAACCAAGGCAAACAGCGTTGACCAACTGAGAAAAGAAGCTGCAATACATACCTTTCCATCAAACACCATTTCATACCCTTCTCTGTTCTTTATTTTATTGTATAGGTATTCTGCTAGTTCCAAGCACTTATCAATTTGTGCTTCAAATCCTGTGGTTCCCTTTACAGAGAGATGAAGAAAAGAAGTTACTTAAATATCTGTTCCGTGAATCAAAATAACAGAAGGACCACACAGCACTTGCCAACACAGCAGCACAATTCCCCTCTCAGAAGTGTCTGTGAGACCAATTAGGGACCTGATTCTACGTGATGAAGGGCACTTTGTGAAGCAGAGCTCATTTGTCTCTAGCTCTTGCCACTGACTCTCCTGTAGCCACTTCTGCAAAATAAGCATCAGGTACTTGTTGGTTCCCAAGAACATTTTGCTGAGAACCTGAATAACACCTTTGACAAAGGGTGCCCTTGGCAGATTTTCCAGAGAGGCTGAGGATGGTTTTGGACAGCTTGGACTGGCACAGAGGAGGGTCCTTAGAAGGTGTTAAGTTCCAGACATGGGGAGTCTCCCATTTTCAGAATAAGGAATTTTTAATCTTCCAGGTATGATATGCTTGAGGATTTTCCAATAATTTTTTTTTCTTTTTCAGTTAAGCACAGAATGGGCAGATACACTTTTAGAGCCTGGTCTGATGCCTGTGAAAATGCACACTCTGTTTTAGATACTGCCCTGCCTCTTTACTGTTTTTTTGTCTTCTTTTCTAACAGATACTACATAAACCCAGAAGATGTGTTTTTAAGAGCTGCAGAAAAACCTGCTTTTTCTTCTCTGGCAGAAGTCATAATCCACTCTGTGACATCATAATTGTTCCTGCAATCACCAACTGTGATGCCTCAAACAAAGGATTCAGCTTCAAGAGGAAGGAAGGGGAATAAACAGCTGGAATAGATAAACTCTCTAAGAAACACACATCCTATTTTGTAATGTTAATATTACAAGCAGGGTGTGAGAAGAGAAAAAGCAGTACAAGGCATATTGAAAAAATGGGCTTTAGAAGAAATGTTTCTGAGTAAAGGATGGTTCTGGCAGTGCAGAACTGACTTAAAAGCCCATGTCATTATCCCTCTGTGTATAGAGATTTCAAAACAGGATAGAGCTAGCACAGCCCCGGGAGAAAGGCTCGGAGTAAAAGAGAGACATGTGGCTAAAATCTCCTATCACTCTGCAGTCCCCAGTTAGCATAACAGCTATTGCAACCGCAGAAACGTCCATCCTCCCTTACAGACTCCCACAACTCCTCAGAGTTTTAATGAAGCACATGAGGATCTTTAAGGCTTTCTGGAAATGAAAACAGTGATGTCATATCCTCTGAACAAACCTGAGGCAAACTGACATAAAAGATTGGATAAATACACCCAAGAACTTATTTAACAATATTCTACAAATACAGATGAATTAATCATTAGAGCTAGTGTTTTACAGATTTCCCATTGAAGATCTTTTGATGAGTTTTCCTCTACTCCTTCAAAAGATGGAGTATCTTTGGAGTAGATCATATCTACTGCATGCAACGAAACTAGGTATTCCAGTCTTGATTTGCCAGGTTTAATTTCTGAATGTCATTTAAACATCCTTTTATTTCCAGAAATCTTTGTAACAACATTCCTAGGTATATGATTTATGCTATTAGACTCCTATAGTTACGCAAAGCAAATGCTATGCAAAGCCATAGAGTTCAAGTTTCAAAATCATTTGTGCTGCTTAGAAGCTCAATTGTTAAAAGTATAAAAACCACAGAAAATAATGGTGTTCTTTCTTTCATGTTATATATGTGAAATTCAGGTCAGATACTTTCTAAAATGATGATTACAATAAAAAAAAGCCAACTGTATCTGGTGTGCATTACTTTAAGGCAAACAAATCTATAGCAGGCAGTCCTACCTTTGCCCTCCACATCAGCCATAGTTTGAAGACATCCACATGCCGTCCACATTGCAAAGCCTTGTCTCCCGTGTCGTAAGACAGGTCGTAGTGCTTGTCTTGTTGAAAGAGGTAGGAAGCATGCATTTGATTGCAACTCTGCATCAATCCCTTATAGAAATAAAGACACAAGCAAAGTGATGTTGGCACAGATATGACTACTGCTTTGAGGGTTGCTTTGGGTGAGAAATTACAAACACCCAAATCAGTGGAATATGTGTCCAAGCGCAAAAGGAAGATCAAAAAAAAGGACAAAATTAGACTCAGTTCTCCATAGACTAAGTTTTTCACATCCCTTTCAGTGCCCAAGACACCTTGGTACCTGACCCAGCAATGTGTAATATACTCCTAGATCTAAGGCATTTTTTTAAAAAAGCTGGACATTGTGTTTCTTAGCATCATTATGCTTAAGTTCATTTTTGGATCTTGCTTTCTATTCTTTGTTCTGGTTCCTTTTTCTCCTTTCCTTGGAAGGTATCTTTTCCGGTCGAGTTGGTGACTAATCTAATATCACAGAACTTTTCAATTGTTTGGTCTCTAAAATTCTGATTTTTATTGTTTTTTTTTTCTTTGTAGAAACAGTTATTTTCTGCAAAGTCCTCAGCTGCAGATTGGATGCTTAAGTGGTATAGAAAGCTTTGAACAGACAGAAGAGCATATGGCCTTTAAAAAGCCAGCTAGAGCTATTTCTGGGTTGCAACATCCCATTCTGAGAGGCAGCTTTGTGGGAGGGACAGAAGCCAACAAGGTGAGGAAACCTGGCTCATGAAAGCATGAGGTTTCCTTTTTAGCTTTTAAAGTAAAATGCAGAGAGCCATGTTCTGGTTCCAGTTAAGACCTCAACCAAGTTTATGGTATACCTTAGGGCTGTTGCCTAAAACAGCAATTTCCAGTCCAAGAAGAATAAAAACTTGGCTGTTTATCATCAAGTCTAATCTTTATGTATAACTCAAAACTGAGATAGCAAAATGAGAGGGGGACAAACTCCTGACTTTCTCCTAATCTGAGCCATCTGTTCTCACTAGAGGTCAAGGATGGTACTGACTTCAGCCAGGCAGAATTTGTCTCATGGAACTGACCCAGAGGGCAAATAAAAGCCAGTTTCTCTTTTCCTAAGTGCAATCACTTTGTATTACAATCTGTTGTACAGCTGCTAGCAAAACAGCAACCAGCTTTTTGATAGCTGGTCTATTAAGTGGTGGTTGTATAGCAGCTGTCCCAGTAACTGATGGTTATATGAAAATTACAGGCTTGAAGGGTAATTCTAATTCTACTGCTAAATAAAATGTCTACTTTTTAATACAAGTGAACTTAGTGCATCATTTTTACTTCCAGGTGCCCCAAAGTGGATATATAGATCACAGCTGGGTAGGAATATCACCAAAGTCTAGAAAGTTTAAAGATGCCTCGATTCTGGACCAAATGTTGTGCTGCATGTATACAATGTCATTCATCCCGAGAGAATGAGAGTTTGCCTAGAGTTACATTTTATGCTACACAGCAATTTATGGGGTTACACAGCTATGCACCCACAACTTAACTATGGACATTTTAAATGGAAAGTCAAAAAACTCTGTAAAGATATTGCCATTGATGGGCTCTATCATTTCTTCTAGACAGCTGCTTTAATTCTTTTTGCAGTCACAGCCTGAGCATGTAACTAGAGGTCTATTTCTCAGTTTTTTTTTTATAATCATCACATTAGCAAATATTAGCTATGACACATTTATGAGGACAGTATCCAGGATTTTCAGAAGCAAAACCCCAGAAAGGAGCAGAGAAGCACATATACTGTGACATACCTCTTCTCTTACTAGGAGGGCCGAACACTGCAGCGGGACGCCCATCATCTTGTGAGGGTTCCAGGTCACTGAGTTAGCCCTAGGACAGCAAACCACGTGAAACTCAAGGCATTGTACTATGTGATGAAATCACAGAAGCATTTAGAAATAATTAGAATAATAATGAACACGTAGCTATGCGCACCTTTTTCTGTTTCTGAGCAAGCAGAGTTGTAAGAAATCAGGAAAGCAATATAAGGAAAGCAATGCCTTCACAGGGGACTAATCTATGCTAGTTGGTTTTTGGATGACAATCCTGGCAACGTACCACATTGCTCTATCCACTAAACTTAATCAGTATTGAACTTTCTGGGGAGTCATCTATACTTTATAAACATAGGGAAAACTTCCTAAAAACACCCACTTGACTGATGAACTTTCTAAAATTGCACAGCTGATTAAAGATGCAGATAGGAAGCTGGCAAACTCGCAGATTCCCTCCCTCTGACTCCAGTTTCAGCAAGATTTTAGTAAGGAGCTTACAAAGGCATTTTTTAAAAATTCCTTTAAATGCTTCTGGGTATCACTAAGTAACTCTGAGTAACTTGGAAAACCTGGCCCAAAGTAATTTTTCCTGTTGCTGCGATGATGGCAAATTTTCATAGCTCCTCAATTTTAGCTTGGCTATGGCAATTCACATGACCACAGTAATAAGCACAGGATTGATCCATCTTGCCACAAAAGAGTCTGATCCCATCTCCCTTCAGGACACATCTGCTGGAAAAATTACTGTCAGTCTAAACTTTGTGAATAAACAGGGTGCTGATACAATACAGTCTATTGTATTGTATACAGAAGAGGCATTTGGGACTGTGTTGAGGGCTGAATGGAAGATTGTCCAGTTGTTTATTACTTCAATTTTGTGTTATGCTTGACTGGCTATTTTTTTGATTACTATTATTACATATTATGATTAGCTGATAAATGTATATACTTGCATCCTATTTGGCAGGCTATCAATGATACACAGTGCACAGTATTTCACCTAGTGCACTGATTTGCATTTTCATGGTATAAACTGGCATAAATCAGTCAACTGAGACATGTGAAAACTTAAAGGACACAGACACATTTGCAGGTAACATTAACGTGAACAGAGGCGAGTATGTTAGTATCTGGCAGTGTTCTCCTTAGTAGGACCTGGAGACAGGTTTATGCATGTCCTGCCAAATTGCTTCCACTCCTTCAAAGCAAGCAACTTCGAAATTCACATGGACATAGGCAGTAGTTCTGTGCTTTCTTCTTTGCTATTTAAATGGAACTGTGCAAGTGCCTGATGCAAAATCTGTAGGGAACAGTCTTCCACAGGCAACATCTGGCCACTTGGCTTGGCTTTTTCAGTATTTGGCAGCTTTTAATCAGCTCAGTCAGTCATCTGATTACAACATCAAAGCTAGTGATTCTGAACATGCATTCAGGTCTATGAATTTCCTTTGATATGATACTTTTTAATTTTTATTTGTGCCTATGCAAAATCAAGCAGAAATTCTTTAAGAGATCTCTAGGTAATAATAGTGGTATGGGTTCTCTCAAAGAAAAGGATTATTCACTGACAATAGCCAGATGTAAATTATCTGTCTAAAACATTTAATTTACCCTAAGGTCATTTATTTACCCAATGACATACCAATTGCACACAGAAAAAAATTAATTATGTAAAGTAAAAATCCACCATTTTTCATTTGTTATCAGTTATTTTGGGCTTTGGCCATCAGCATGTGTTTGTAGAAATTGCTGGTTGAGACAAACAGTGACGTAAAAAAAGCTACATGAATCTGCAGATATTTTCTAAAAGCATCTCATGTTTGCCCAAATAACCGAGCACCAAGTATCTGTGGGGTTTTTTTGCTGTGGGTCAAAGATACAAAAAAAATTTCCTTTGGAGATTTTGAATTGATGACAGGAGAGATTCACAACTGTCAGAATTTGGTCCTCAGCCATCATTAAATACAGACTGAGGTGCATTCACTGACCAGCCACAGCCCCGGAAAGGATGTCCAGACCCTATATGGGAGCACTCATACACTGCAAACATGTTTTTCTTATGTAGCTGTCACTTCCTGAGACTTTGGAAAAGGGATACCAGGCTGAAACTCCTGATGGTGGCCAGACCTATCTGCTCCAGAGACTGGGGCACATGCTTCCTCCAGGGTGCCTTCAAGCAGCTTGAAATCTGCCCTGTGGGGACTGGAGGGCACAGTAAGGATAGTCCTGCAACTCCTGCTGTCTGTTATGGATATTTCTGCTGGACTGCCTATTACCAGAAGGATGTGAATACTCAGAGCACAGCGTGCTCCAGTTAATGCTCCCTCCTTGTACCTTTCTTCCCTATCAAACATGAGTACAAGCTTTAGTTCTCTTCTATTCAGACCTGTAACAACTCAATTATCTACCATGAAACAGGAGTGTCCATAAAAGTTCAGTCTGCTCAAAATGTTCCCACATCTGAGATCTGGACAAACTGAAATGAGCTGCTGTGTCCATCAAGCAGAGGAACAGCACTGGAAAAAACAAGCTTCCTTAATTTACTGCCAAACATATGGAGATGGTGCTTATTAAAGAACTAAATAAAATCCAGTGGAGTTCTGGATCTAAAGCATATTGTTTGGAAAATTCTCCAAAATAGATTTAACCTGAATTTTTCATTCCAGCATAATTTGGACAGCAATTTGGGAGGCAAATCCTTTGTTTCATACTCTGCCTTCATAAGCAACTAGGTGGATTTTTCTAACTTGCTGGATATTTGGATAGATGTCCTTTTAATGTATGATATGTAATTTTGGAGTGTTGCAGGCAGTCTTAACTAAATCAAATTCATAGAACCATTGGCTGGTTTCCAAATTTTGCATGTGAGATGTATGAGAAAGGAACTGAATCATCAAAGTATCCTCCTAATCTCCAGGAACAGGATGAGAAAGTTGTTTGTAATTTTAATTGACAAGGAACAGCAATGTGATTTATTGACACGAAAGGTAGAAGGGAGTAACAATTTGCTCTCAAATACCATGAGCTTCGGGAAATATACTAATGTAAAAGTGACTCCATCTAGCCCAGTATACTGTCTCTAGAAAGTGGACTAAACAGGTGACTGGAAGAATTCAAAATGGGGCAAACATATATTAACTTTCTCTAAATACCCTCTGAGCTCCCACTCAGTTGTGGCTCATGGAAATCCCAAATACTTTTTATTTTTCTTTCCTTGAATGCAGGTAAATCTTAACATCCTAGGGAAAGGATTTCCACAGTTTAACTAAAAGGTTCTGAGTAAGCAGTTGTTTTTAAGCTCAGTCTTTTCAGGCTGGACTAGCATCACTTATGTTCATCTGTATGTATCTGCAATCTTCATGAGCTCATGACTATGACTATGTGTATATATCCAGGCTCAGATATACTGAGAAGACATCACTAACACAGCCTGAAGAGGGCTATTCTCTCCAGAAGTGACAGAGAAGGACATCTGCCCAAACTGCAGGTGCATCCACCTTTTATACTTAAGATTTCCGTACACAAAACCTCCAAGATTAATTTCTTAGAAAAATACAATGGCTAAATCATGCTGGACACTGAATCAGAGAATGCTGCAGAAACAACTCTGGACCTGAGAATGCATGGTGGAAGAACAAAAAAACAAATATAAAATGTCTGCTGGATGTAGTACAAAACAACGTGCCACGTCACCGTAGCATTGAACAAAGGAAAGACACTTAGCAATGCTACTTCAACTGGAAGGACAGTTTGCATGATTTCTTCCTACTGTATCTTGGAGATAACATGGATCTTTAATTTCATTCATAGGCATTGCTATGGTAATCACAAGTGTGTTAAAATGCATTTAATAAATGACTTTTATTAATACTAATAAATCATACCTTTCAATGCCGTTTAACTTCCATTTGTGTTTTCTTGACATCAGAAGCCCACCACCCCATGCTCCCTGGAAGGCAAGACACATTATCTTAATGAGAACTCTGCTTTTCTCCATGATGACATCTGTGTGTTCACATCTGTGTTTGGGACCCTTTCTTTTTTCTTGCTGATGTGGCACATTCCAAAATGACCAGGCAGATGGGGCCTGAGGCATTAGCTGTGCTAACAATTTTCTTCCAGTAGCTTGGAAGCAGCAGTTAATAGGCCATAAACCAGGCATCCACTCTTTATCATCTGCTAACCCCTCACTCGCCCCTCCTCTGACCTCCTCTGACACGGCACATCGAGTTGCCCCATGCTATAATTAACGACTTGCAGAGCTGCTCCTGGGTAAGCTGCATTTTCTCTTGGTGCTAACAAACCAGGCGGAGATCTCAGCTGCTCTGGGGAGTTTTCATCATATTTTGGACCCACTATTGCTTGCCCTATACTCATTTGCTTTCTTCACGGAAATTTGGGACAAGCAGGCGTTTCATGCAACTGGGAAGTACTTAAGGTAAATACAAATTCTTCCTTTGAATTGGACTGATTTTGGCTGACACAGTAATCCAAAAGCAAGACATTCAGCCCTATGCAAAGTCAATTACAAAGCCTCTTTGGAGAAAAGATTTGCAAAAATGACACAGAAGCCATTCTAGGGCTGAAAGATGATCCTTCAGAAAGATTTCTTGGCAAGAGCCCAGATAAAGCTAAGTAACCAATCTGATAAAATTCCCTAGCATTTGCATTAACCTGATCAGCAATTTGCAGTACTTTATTCCAGACAAATGCAGACTTTTCCTTATGTATTTATTTTTCAGCTGCTGCAGAAGCTGAGTCAGTGCTCAGTATGGTTCTTATGTATTTCTTTACTAATGGCATTTAGAGATAAAGCTGAAAGCTAAAAGCACTCGAACTAGGTCATCTTTAAATGTCCCAGTTGCTAGAAGTACAACTACAGTCACAGCTCCTAGAACATCCCTCTGACCTGAGTCTTTCAGAAGAGTGGGAAGTCAGTGCTTGGATGTTAGACTTAATTACAGGACCCAAACACAATGGATTTTGTACAAGATGACACTGTTCAAAATTAATGCTAATACACCTTGTAATCCAGCCCTCCACGAAAGATGGTACTTACATCCACATGCATCCAAATTTTGTATTTCTTGCAGATGTCTGCAATAGCTATGAGAGGATCGAATGCCCCGTACACTGTTGTCCCAGCTGTCGCACTCACCAGAAAAGGAACAAATCCCTGCAAGAAAGCAGAGAGGTTTGCATGGTCGGAGTGCTGCAGCCCCCTCAACCTGCAGCAGTCCCAGCTCCCCTTGTGCTGCCCTCACAGTGAGCCCACAAGAGTCTCCCGGAGGGCATCCTTGCTATGTTAGGACTGGTTTTCTCAAAGTTCAGACGTCAGCGATATTTTAGTTTCTACCTTAAGGTGGCAGCAAACTTCCAAACCAGCATCCTCCATCTAGTAGGATACATGAGACAGGTAAGGGCTCAACAGAACAATTCTGCTTCACACCACCTGCTTGAAACAAAAAAGTCTGTGCTACAGGACACAGAAAAACCTCACCCAGGCACCACAGTGAGAGAAACATTTTTAGTGGACTGTGCCCTGGGCTGCACTGGAATTATCCCAGCAAGTGCCTGGACATATGGTGTCCCAGTTTTGTCAGTGGGAACACTGTGCATGTGAGTGTCTCCTGGGGCAGAGGACAGGGGAGTTGTGGGGTTCACTTCCAGCCCCATCCCTCCTGCAGAACAGGGAGACAGCATGAGGAAGGAAAAGACAGCAGCCTCCACAGAGGCCAGGGATCATCTCTTGGATTCCCTCTGCTACATGCTGTGCCTCACAGCAGAGCACTCACCATCTATCACGTTTGCACTATGAGGTCTGGGGTCTGCCAAAATTTATACCAGTGTTTCATTTTAATTTCATCTGTAGTTCTGTTGATTCCATACGGAGTACTCGGAGGTCAAGAGTGGTTACCTTTTTTTTTTGCATAACTGGAGCTTAAACCATCTGAAAGGTCTAACCTTCCTTCTACAATAGTCCATAGGTTTGGCTGCACCTCTATTGTCATTTTTCCTTATTTTTTAATCTACTGTATTGCCTTTCTTGGAAAAAGTGAGCTTTTAATGAAGACCTGTGTTATTCATGAGCTTTGACTGCTGTGTGCCTAATGAGTATTTACATAAATGCTGAAAGCATAGGGCTGAGCTCATTGCATACTTTAATCTGATGTTTTAATTCTAGCTTCTGTTAACAAACACATACAAAAGTAGTGCATATTTAGAGATGTGTGGATTTTAGTTTATTTTCAATTCATTTGGTGAGTCCACGAGGAGTATTTTCAATGCATTACAATATAATAAAATCCCCGAAATGATTACTCTGTTTTTGACAATATTCAGCTGAGAAACTACATCATAGGCTGACGATATAAAAAAGGAGGATGTTAAGCAGAACGACATATAAAAAGAAAGTGAAATGGACATTATGAAGTAGCTCTAAACCTATTTTCTCAGCAACTCTTGCCTCATTAATTGGAAGGCTACATTTCTGAGAAATAAATAAAAACTTAGTGGGCAAGCCTGTGTTGTTTTACAAAGGAAAGCAAAACAACTAGCTGTACCATTCTTGGCTTTTTTTCTTCTTTGGAAGAAGAAAAGCAGGTAAACTTACTTTTTGTTTGGCTTCAACAATTCTTCTTTCAAGGTCTGATGGGATCATTTTCCCTCTGGAGCAAGAGAGAGTTGTATCAGTAATTCGATCTTGAAATCAGCTTCTGCTGTTACTTCTTCACTTAACAGGAAACCCAAAGAAGGACCAAAGTGACTTTTTTTCCCAAGGGTTATGTAACAATGAAGAACACAGAAAGGCTCTGTCCACTAGTCTTAGTTTTTATCCTAATTATTTAGTCAATATATTTGCATAAATATGGTGATGGTAATTGAGAGAAGTTATCTCATGGCCACTGCCATTAAAGACTGATGCTGCTCCATGGAGCCTCCTGTTCCTGTCTGATGTTACAGTCCTGGGAATAAGCTCCAGGCTCCCAGGGAGAGGCTCAGCCCAGCATCCCAAGAATCTGCTGGGTGCCAAATACCACAGTCCCCTCTCAGCAGGCACAGAAAATGCCAGCTGAGCTGCATGGCCATGAGCAGTACAGCTCAGCTGTGCTGTAAACAGTTGTCTCTGTGTTTCCATCCCAGGGGTGAACTTGTTTCAGGGTGACTATACTACGCTTTAGTGCATTACATGTTTGCATTTGCCTGAAGCAAGGTGTGAGAGAAACTACCAGTCTAGACTCATTAAATGCACTGTCAGGCTCTTTGCATTGTCTGTATTTGTAACACCTCTAGTATGATCCATCTACCTCAGATTCAGACTCAGTGCTATAAAGCTTGAAGGCTAATTTAGGAAATCCTTCAAATGAATTAGGTATAAGACAAACCAGTGCTGATACTGATATTGAGGTTAAAGTTTTCTTTGCTTTAGACACAAAAAAGACTATCAAAGAAGAGACAGTATGAATAACAGCAATACAAACATGATAGCTTTCCACAGTACAGAAATAGTCTTCACTGGCTTTGAGTGTTGTACATTTAGATTAATATCAATTTTTAAAGACTTCTTCAGATTTTTTCTTTCATTAAGCCCTGATTTCCTTTTGCTATAAAAAAGGAACAACCTTTACTAAAGCTCAAGACAGTAGTTACAAGGAAACTAATAAAACAATTACTTTTAGTTTGATTTTGCACAAAAACCCTGAACTGTTTTCATTATATTTGGATGCATGTAAATTCTTTTTAATTATTAATTTATTTTGATAAGATGCTGTTGGTTTTCTAAGTTTTCAGCCTTACACAGCTTACAATAAGATGATATTTAAGTAGAAATAGGTTTGTACTGCCGACTTTTTTGCAAAATCTCTCCTGCTTATTCAAAGCACTAAAATACTGAAAGAATAACTGAAAATAAAAAGCTCTACAAGTCTAAAAATTAGCCCTGATTTTTCTTGCAGAAATTCAAAGAAAGGTCTCAAGAGTACTCAACTCAGTGTGAGTTCCCCCCAGACATGTGTACATGTTCAGAGAAAAGCAGTAGTTGTCTGGTGCTTAAAAACTGTTTTTGGGATCATTAGTGGAATAAAGAAAATAAAACTATGCCAAAGGAAGGCAATGAGTTTCTCCTCAAAATATAATTCAGATGTTGTTGTTCTTTAATAGTTTCTAATTTAGTAAGCTTGTGCTTAGAAACACACACGGAACTTGGCAGTTGCTTTCATTACCCAAAATTTTTTTACCAAGACAAGTGATTATCCAGCCCCTGGGCTCACTGAGTACATGCAGGAATTTATGGACAAGACAGTGCAATGCCCAAGCAATGTCAAGCTTTACCAGTAAACCAGGCAAACTTGGCAGGTGTGGGTCAGGATGGGAAAGAGCCACCAGGAAGTATGCTTGTTCATGCTGGAAACATCAAAAACATCTCATGGTGCTCCTTCACCCATCCACAGGTACACATCTTCACAGAGGGTCATCTCAACCGCACCAGCCCACATCCTGTGCAAACAATTTGCTCTGTCCCTGTGGTGTCTGCTGGGATTTGGTGACACACGCAGTAATCCTGCTGTTTACTTCAGTGTGGGCAGGGTAAGCATTGTGGTTTTCACAGAAAACCTTCATGTTGAATTTGCACAAGAAGAAAAGGAAGACAAGACTTCATTGATCCACATTTGTCTTTAGTGAATAGAAATAACTGGAGGTTTATTTTGATGTGTGTTGGTTGTTTTGACGTTGTCACTAAATCCTCTTCAAGGTGTGCTCAGTCTTTTGTTAACAGAGATAACAAGTCCACAAGTCAATATGCAGGCACCGCGATTAGCACTATGAATTGCTTAGTTGGTGCTTTTTTTTTTAATGTGGGAGCAGAGAATTTTGATAGCAGCAAAACCTTATGCTAGAGACATAAGCAATTCAGTACCTTATAACAATGACAGACTCAAATAGCATTTTCTATTGAAAAGACTCTCAGGAGAATCAATAAGGATTGTTCTATTAATTTTTGTCCCATAGAAAGTTTTTTCCTTAAAACTGAAAATCATCATCAGAAGATGTTGATTTTGTAAAGTGGGTTTTCACAGAGAATTGAAACATTTTATTTGGGTGTGTTAAGAAAGAAGTTATCTACCCCTGTTTTTTGGGAGCCTATGTGACACCTGTAGATTAGTTTCCTGCTGTGCTACTCCTTTCCAGGGTCCATCATCCTCCTTGGCTTATGCTGCCCACAATGCTGCCAAGATCCTTCTCTTCACATCTCATTGCAAGAGTGTGCCCATCAAGGGCACTGAGGGAAATGCAGTCCAGCTATGAAAAATGGTGGGGGCATGAAGCAATAGAAATGAAGCATTGGCAAATCCTCCTAAATAATATACTCATAAAAAAGGCCCACTTCTCCTCATGTCTCTAAATGCCCTGTTTTGACCAAAGCAAGCTTCCTCCTGGTATCTTAGCACAACATGTAAAGAAGGATGTTAGCTTGATATTGTTTCACTTCAGGATGAAATAAAAAGGAGTATCAGAAAGCCCTGAGGAAGGGCACTTGTAACACTTTTGATGAACTCCAAAAACTGATTCATGAAGAAGTTACTGACAGAGACAGTTCCTCCAGCAGGAGAAATTAGTGTGAGGCTGCTGAAGATGACAGAGTTATAAAAAATTATACCAACTGCTGAGCACATCCTACATGCTCTTTCTGAGTCGAGCACCTGACGATCTTCTTCTACATACTGACAAGAAGAGCTGTATTTGACATCTTCACTTACCTTTCATCACATCTAATCAAAATCACACTATCTGTACCAATACCCAAGGCTGCAGCTCCTTTCTTCACAGAAAAGTGGCTCTGAAAAATACATTTATTATTTATTAATTTGATTATTATTTATCTAATTTAATATAAACCATGACCCTCTTGCAAGCCCTTCAGCAAGAAGTCCCACACAGGCAATAATTCCATTCATAGCCTTTTTGGAAACTGATCACTTTAATCTGAGGCTTTGTGTCAGCTCACTACTGTCAACTGAGAAACAGCAATCACTCTAATCTGAATTTACTCCTGGAACATTAAATACACAGTTGTGGCTGATGACGGACTCAAATTCTGTCCTTGATGCATAACTGCAGCTTCTACTGCTTGTACGGATTCAGCTGTGAGCTTGATTTACTGATACAGAATATTCTTCCCCAGGGAACTCAGTTTGTGATGTCCAGAGTGATGTGTTATTATGTAACTTTATGCCAAACAATATACTGAGAGAAATTAAGATAGTAAGCCTAATTGTGATCTCATGCCAGCGAAAGCTAGTAATAACTCCTACTAATAAACAGAGCTACTTCAGTTTAAAATCAGAACAGTCTATTAGTAAGACTATTAGTTAATCTGTATGTACAGAATACGACGTGGAAGTTACATACCAGAGTGCAAGTTTACCTAATTTTCTCTCACTCACAGGACTTAACTCCTGAGCCAATGTTGGTTTACAATTCTAATTTAAATGATAATGAAATACTTTTACATCAAATTATACTCCCAAGAATCTGATTTTGTATTAACTCCAACCCAGCTGTTAACGATACTGTCCAAAGTAATTTTAACTACAGATTATTAAACTTTAAAAAATGGAAATTCTTCATGTATACTACAGTACCATTAGCTTAGGACGTAACACTATAAAAAAGATCAAGAACATAAAAATGTAACAAGGCTTTTTAAGTGTCCACAATGTTAAAGAAGAAAGGAAGACCTAGTTTGCAGAAGACTACAAAGCAGAGAAGTAATCACTAATGCTTTGTCAACGGAGTATTTGGCTTCAACAGTAATGCAAGTGGCAGAGCTGAAAGGAAAGAGATTAATACAATGGTTACACACGCGTGCTCCGCTTAAAGGTCTTGAAGTCAGAGGGATTTCACTGCATACTAAAGGGCTCCATACATAATGAACACTTTGAGAATGAAAATAAATTCTAAGCCAACTTAATGAAAGAAGAAGAAGAGTAGAACCGCAATATGCACATTCAACTCAATAAGGAAAAACCTCTATGTTTAAAAAATTGCTCAAGAGCAATTTTGATTGAGTCTTGACTGCTATGGTTAAGGTTGCATAAGAGTGTCCACTCCAAATTCCTTTTTTCAGATTTCTCTTGAGCCAAGATTCACTGATGATGCATGGACAATTTGAAAATACTTTCTCAGGTAAATATTTTTCATACTACATTCATTTTTTAAATGCAGTGGGTTGGTACATGGGACATGGCTGCAGTTTAACCAACAATGTGTATTGAGCAGCCATTGAACGTGTTGCCTAGACGTAAAATCAGCTTTAAGGCCCTAGTACAGCAAACCACCCCAGTCCCTGAACTAAGCACATTCTGAAACGTAACATCCACAGTTTGGACTGACTGCCTAAACTGATGACCGAGTGAAACGCATACTCATCACTTAGATGAGCTACAGGGGATTTAGGCTTGTGCTTAAGTGTTTTGCTGTATTAGACTGGGTTCATTGTAGCTATCCTAAACAAGTTTACGTCATCAAGTAGGCTTCCTCTGCATTCTGGGGGAAACAGGCACCTCCAGGTGAGGATTTATCCAGCATAAGGGTGGTTGGTTTGGAGTGGGTGCTGAATGACAACAGGTAAAGAGGTTTCTACCCTTTCCCTATGGACCAAGTCCTGTGCTATCTGCTGTCTGTGAGAGTAAGAAGTGTACAGCATCTGCTGCCACCAGCACTCTTGACACTACACGTTTGATTTTAACACTATGGCATTGTCCAGCCTATTAAAACCACTGGTCAGTGATATGTTCACATTAGAGAAGGAGTTTGCCCTGCTGTTTTTCTAGTTGTGAGTCACAAGATGCTAGGAAGTATTTATGCATTGAATATCACAGCTCAGCCATCACACTGGTATTTTTCATGGGACATTATTTATTTCATAAAATTGAATTTCTGAACAAACATATTTCCATGAGCTTCATCACCTTCACTAAATGCAGTGGACTTTTTCCCAGTACAAATGCACTGTAGATGAAGGCTTGGATTGTGATCAATTCACAAACCTCTAAATGCTGAAGGCTCTTCCCAGCCTTGGGGCCACCCTGAGCCCTATGGGGCAGCAGTGCAACTTTGTGAGAGCAGGGAGGAGGACAGGCCATGAGAAGGCTACTGGCAGGAGAAGGCTCATGAAAAATTCCCAATTTTAGGAAGGTATCTTTGAACTTTGCAGAAATAGAAACAGAGCTAGAATACTGCCAGTATAATGACAGTTCATAGGTGTGCCATATGAAGTGAGAATTGAATTTATACACTTTAAAAAAATTAATCTGTTTTTAATTTATGTATTACACAAACTGATGTGCACATACTGGTTAGTGTAATACAAAAATGCAGGCACAGATTTAGGAGTGAAGAATCACAGATATATTTCACTGGGTTTTGAGTCAATGACATTACATTAATTAATTTTGCTCCTTATTCCACACTAGTTAAAAAAGATTTAATATTGCAATTTTTTTTCTATTAGAAAACAGAACTATTCAAAATGCCTTAAAAAGAAAATACAGATTTGAATGATTTTTGGAAGAAAATTAAGCCCATGCACTCAAAGGCATCCACTGGAATATGGCCAAGCTCAGCTGCCTCTCTGAGAAGTCTCATGGCACTGCTAAAACAGCACGAGGGACAAAAAAAAGAATGTAGTGTTGATAGCTCAGTTGCCTGAAGGCTTTTTACAAACTAAAGGGAATTCAGTGGTCAGGAACCAAATTGGTTTAGGGATAAATTGGGAAGAAATACAGAAGTTGGTGCACAGAAGGGCAAATGCAATTACAATTTCTAAACAAACTCTGAATACAAAATTACTTTATCTGTGTATACAGTCAAAGATGTATGACTGCTGTTATGTTTTCATGTCTTAGAATAACACCAGAGGAATTACTCCAATTGCTTTAAATGCTCTGAAAGAGCCAGGATGAAGGTAAAATAGAAAAAATATAGTTGTAAGAGCAAAGAAAACTTTCCTAACCATAAACATTAAACTTTGGTTTAATATTCCTATGATGATGCTGAAAATTTCGTTGCCTGTGTAATTATAATGGTAAACACAGAAAAAGATAAAGGTCAAAGAGAAGAAAAGGTTTGCCAAAATAAACCTGATTAGGCAGAACTACTGAGAGATGATTCAACTGGGCTAACAAGGAAGGACATTAAATGTGACCCCTTTGAGGATACAGGGACTACAGACTTTTCATCCGTGCAAGGAAGCGAGCTTGAACACCATCTTTCACAACAGAGCCGTGTGAGAGTTACACAGGTCTGAAGTCTTACAGTGGGAGAACCAGGGTAACAAAGGGCAGACAGGGGCATATGGCCTGACACCAGTCTTGAAGGAAAAACCAGGCTTGGAGAAGCTGGCAGGTCCAGAGTTTCAGCACTGTCCTGTGCCTGCCAGAGAGAGGAAGCCATGCAGGTGGAAACACGCTGTCACTTTGGTTTCCTGGCTTCCTCCCTCCCTCCCCTCATGCACTGCAAAAGGGTGCATGGAAGACTACAAATATGTCCCCAATAGAGAGGAGCCTAACTTCTTTCTGAAAAGAAATGTGGCTGAAATTCAGTGGTGAAGGAGAAGACATAGAATATTAGCCAATATTAGTGACAAAAGTATATTATTCAACAGAAAAAAAAAATTGGTGATTCTCAGCCAGGGTAATTTTCCCTTTGTCTAAAATTTCAAATGCTCTTAGGTATAGGCTTGTTTGCCTGATAGCCGTTTTTATATAGTTAGCTGTGTAGGGTAAAAATAGAGTGTAAATGTATTACAGGTGCAAGAATGAATAGGCCTTTTGGAAAAAGGAGGAATTAGAATAATTAAAAATATTACAATGCTGAAAAGTATGGCACTGTTATCTTAAGTGAACAGTGTTTCAATATACAGATGCTTCTGTTTTTATACCTTGCAAAATTACCTTCTCATCATCTGGCATGGTTGAAGCTGTCAGGAAGAACCATCCTAATGCCATGAGCCCCAAAGGGCACAGCTGGTTTTTCAGACTGGTCTTACTCCTTGTTTACATAAATCCTGAGTGGTATGAGCTTTGTGGAGGTAGCTTATCAGTAACGAGTTCCCAAATGCTGAGCAAGATGAGCCATCCCACAGCTGAATCCCCTCCAAAGTCTGCAGGCTTGTCTGCTGGCAGGCTGGTGCCCAGAAGACCTGGACCCCCAGCCTGATCCCATCATCTATTCACCAGCAAAGGAGGTGAATACACTTTCCTCTTCACCTCTCCTGGGCTTTCAACAACGTGGAATCCCTGGATGTGTAGGCTGGGATACTTCTCTCTTAACTTTAATAATCTAAAAATGTGTGGCTGGTCCAAGCTCCCTCAAGAGTGGGGAAGAAAATGTCCCTCTAGAAGGCACTGCACTTTGGAGGCTCTAGCACCCATTTTAGACTTAGATGAGTTGTCTCTTCTTAGATCTTGCTCTTTTTTTATTGGCTATAAAAAGTGTATAGACTAACTCAGATTAAATGTTTACACTTCGGGTGATTAACATTAAGTGACATGAATTCTATCTTTTTATCTAATTTTAAGCTACAGCTTCTCCTTCCATTACCTACAAAAAGAGTATACTGTGTCTTATCCCAATTGTAAATACACTGTAGTGAGATATATATTTGCTATTGTTTCCTTTAGCTACTGCTATTCAGTTTTTAAAGTTATTTGTTAATATCAGGAGAGAAATGAGGATAATAATGCTTTTGAACATACTAGTATTTACATCTTTGGCATTTTTGAAATATATAACTTCAAACTGCTTTTCTAATCCAGCAAGACTCACTTTTTTTTCCAGTGTGGATAGTTTTGCAGCATTATGTGTGGTAAGAAATGTTGCACTGAGTTCAAGATGATCCTGTGGCAGTGTAAAAGCCATGAGATATTGACCAGAAGAAGGATTAGACCCAAATGATGAATTTCCCCTTTGGGATAGACTGCCCTAGAGCACTACTTTTCTGGAAAATGGTTTTACTTTTATGTGAATGGTGCTACTTGAATTAAGCTGTTTCTCAAATAAGAACAAATTTTCACTGTTTACCCTTGG
The DNA here is from genome assembly GCF_003945595.2 of Pipra filicauda. Classification (NCBI taxonomy): domain Eukaryota; kingdom Metazoa; phylum Chordata; class Aves; order Passeriformes; family Pipridae; genus Pipra; species Pipra filicauda. The sequence goes on from NW_024104310.1 coordinate 5,121,641, forward strand.
CTTCAAATAGCATAAAAAATACTTTTCTAGTTATTATGCAATATGTAACACAAAGAAAAAAATGTGTGGATCTTTCAGTTTGATTTTTAGTTTCCTTAGGTGGAAACAAAACTAATTCCTATTTACTCTGTATACTCATAACTTACAGCTTCGTAATCCATCTGCCAAATAGAAAACACGATCTCCAGGCTCCTCAGATCTTTCTCTGGAAGCCACACCACACACAACACCCCTTGGACTGCTTCTGGCAGGTGGCAGTTCTGCAAACTGCCTCCTAAGTTGTCTGGCCAGAGGGTAACACTATGTTCCATGGAAGTGGTAGGATTAGAGATCAGATTTTTGTTCCTTCTACAGAGAAACCAAACCAAAATCTTCCATAGCCTGTGTAAAATGGAGGTCTATTAAGCTGTATCTTTAGGGACAGAAGTCACTTTTTAATTGCCTTCTGCATCAGCACAAAGAAGCTCCATAGTAGCTTTCATAAAACTGTTAAGGTAAAACCTTTGCCAAAGCCACTCTTCTCCCACAGACGGTGGTGTAGTTTGATGCATTCCCTGCAACTAACAGGGCTTATCCACAAGGGGAAATCAGCATGCAATAAGCTGAAGAGGTTATTTATTGCGAACTGCCTCCTGGGATCTAGTTGCTGTGCGGATACTCAGTGCACTATTCCCAGGAGGGTGCTCCCCTACCTCCACAGACAAATCACCTCTCCCAGAGGATGAGGTCCCTCCGAGTGTGTCCAGCTCTCTATGACACTGATACCTGAACAGCCAACAGACCCTCCCTTCAGTTGGTAGATGCCAGAGCTGCACTCCTAGTGAAGCCTCCAGCAGTAGCTAGATGACAAGAGCAGTGCAGACGGGGAAATGCCAGAGGCAAGGAGAGCCTCTTCTGTATCCTCTTGGGTCTCTAACTCGGTGAAGAGACTCCTTATTGTCAGATGAGACTCAATTACCACCCAGTTCTTACTCTGCATTTTCTTTTCCAAACCTATGATAGGAATTATGTTACTATTTCCCGAGCACCTGATAAGATGTTCCTACTTAGGGGATTCCTAGAGGAGTGGGAAAGGAAGAAAGCTGATGTGAACTACATGGGCACAGTCTTGCTAGGTTGGAGAACAGAGGAGACAAAAAAATTTCCATATCTTTCCAATTATGCCCAGCCTTTTTTTCATTCTCTGAACTGTGGATTGAGCCCATACAGCCCCTAATTAATCATCAAGTTCACAGAAATGCTACAAGTCTCTTTAAGCTATTTTCCTCCTATCAATTAAAAAGGCCAAAGGCTGTTTTGTAACCTGAACCCACTTAGTTCTCTACAGCTAAACTTTCCCCCTCTGCACCCTTTTCCTCCTCAGGGTAGGGTGATTCTGTCCTTTTGCCTATTAGGTGTAATCCCTGCTCCATATTGTTCCCAGCTACTGTTGGATACTGTGTAAGACAGTGCTGGTTGGACAGATCAAAATCACAACAGGTAATGGGTTAAAATTCAACAGGCCTTGCCTTTTAGACAAATGAACAACTAAAATATTCCGAGAAGGCAGCTCTCCCTTTCAGCCCCTTTTCCATGCTGAAAAAGGCGTCTGCTCCTCTGAACAATTAGAGTAGCCTAGAGTTGATATGCTGGGACACAGGAGGACACTTTCATTTTAGATTTTTCATTGCGTTTGAAACGATGGACTGAAATAGGTTTTTACAACTGGCATCCATCACTTTTTCCCCTCTGAGTCAAGGTCTCTTGCGTCATGTGCAGTCCAGAGCAGCTGCCCTGAAGGACATCACTGCTCCTGCCCCAGTGCAGATGAAGGAAGACTGATGATGCCCTAATGAATGTAGAGGACTGAATTAAATCCTGAGCGCAAGTGCATCTCAGTGAAATTCAACTTGTGCAAGACCGACCCAAGTAGTTGCAGTGTACTTCACCATCACTGGTGAAACAGAAACAAACAGAACTGGAGTGAGAGGCAAGTCACAGCTTGGGGAAGATCTGCTTACTGGGAACAAGCACAGTTGGAATAGTCACGTAACCTATTCTAGGCCTCGAATGTAGGCTGTGTATGTCAGGAGGCTCTTTATGGTCGGTGCACAGAAGTAGGTGAATCCCTCCCAAACGTAATTTAGAACATCTAAATTAAGGAATATTTAGGTTCCTAATTTGGATGCTCTGAGTTTCTCTCCAGAGGTGCTTCTCTTCACTGGTTGTGCAGAGAGTGAGGGTCCTAATTTAGGAACATGATGCACTCTTAAATTAGCAAGGCAATTACTTAAGAACTGCAAATTACTCCTCCCTTCCCTTTTCCCCCACTGGCAGCTGAACATATCATGGCATCAGATTGAGGCCAGATTCTGATTACAGTAGTATTGGTGGCAAATGTGACATGGCTTCATTCATTTATAGTAATGGAAGCTCTAGACTGGTAGTAATGAAAATAGAGTCTTGTCTGGGATGCTGGAATTCCTGGCTGAAAATTTCTGATATTGAAACCTTTGGCCCTGACTGAAGAATTCAAGATGAAAATTCCCAAGTTTCTAAACATATACAGTACCTTTAAGCCGTGTTTACTATCATGTCACAGTTGCAGAGCATGGGGAACCTATGGATCAGTATGGATCTGCTGCTCCAGCTGGATCCCTACAAATCTGTGGGCCCTGATGGGATTCATCCGAAAATCCTCAAAGAGCTAGCTGATATCATTGCAAAGCCTCCCTTGATGCTTTTTGAGTGGTCTTGGGAATCCAGAGAGGTCCCAGCTGACTGGAAGCCGTCAAAGTCCCAATTTTGAAGAAGGGCAAGAAGGAGGACACTAGAAACTACAGGCCTTCAGTGTCCATTAAAATCATGGAAAAGATTATTCTGGGAAGTATAGAAAAACGCTTGGAGGAGAACACAGTCATTGGTCACAGCCAACACAGCTTCTTGAGGGGAAAGTCATGCTTATCAAACCCACCTAGCTGATCAAGGGGAGCCAGAAGATACAACATTTTTGGACTGCAGCAAAGCTTATGATACTGTCTTTCACAAGATTCTTCTGGACAAAATGTACAGCACACAGCTGGATAACTGTGTTCTGTGATGGGTGAGCAACTGGCTCACAGGTTGGACACAAAGAGTTATAGTGAATGGGGTAACATCAGGATGGTGTCCAGTCTCTAGTGGGGTTCTGCAGGGCTCCACCCTCAGCCTAGTTCTCTTCAATGTCTTCATTAACGGCTTGGATACAGAATTCAAAGGAATACTAAGTAAGTTTGTTGATGACACTAAATTGGGAGGAGCTGTTGACTCCCTTGAGGGCAGAGAGGCCCTTCAGAGAGACCTCGACAAACGAGAGAGGTGGACAAACACCAACCATATGAATTTTAACAAGGACAAGTATTGGATTCTACATGTGAGACAGGGCAATCCTGGTTATGTAAACAGACTGGGGAAAGAGAGGCTGGAAAGCAGTGCCACAGAAAGGGACCTGGGGGTCCTGGTTGATGGCAAGTTGAACATGAGTCAGCAGTGCCCTGGCAGTCAGGAGGGCCAACCATGTCCTGGGGGGCATCAGGCAAAGCATCGCCAGCTTGGCGAGGGAGGGGATTGTCCCGCTCTGCTCTGCACTGGTGCAGCCTCACCTTGAATATTGTGTGTAGTTTTGGGCACAACAATATAAAAAAGACATTAGGCTACCAGAGACTATCCAAAGGAAGGTAACAAAGATGGTAAAGGACCTTGACAGGAAGCCATACAAGGAGCGGCTGAGGCCACTCAGTCTGTTCAGCCCGGAGAAGAGGAGACTGAGGGGAGACCTTGTTGCAGTCTACATGAGGGACAGAAGTCCTCTACATGACCTTGTTCCCTCATGAGGGGAAGAGAAGAGGCAGGCACTGATCTCTGTGGTGACCAGTGACAGGACTCGAGGAAATGGCCTGAAGCTGAGTCAGGGGAGGTTTAGGTTGGATATCAGGAAAAGGTTTTTCACCTGGAGGATGGCTGGGCACTGGAACAAGCTCCCCAGGGAAGTGGTCACAGCACCAGGCCTGTCTTGAGTTCAAGAAGGGTTTGGACAATGCTCTCAAGCATCTGATGTGATTCTTGGGGTGTCCTGCGCAGGGCCAGCAGTCGGACTTGATGATCGTGATGGGTCCCTTCTAACTCAGCATATTCCATGATTCTTTAATTCTATAGTCTGCTTGTTCCATGGCCATTTTCTTACAAGAGCACCCAACTGTGGCAGAGAGAAACCACAAATAGGCTGAGGAGTCTAAAAGTGAGTAAAAGGTCAACATGATGTGATAAATGAGACAGATGACATCTGCATATCTTAGTATCTGCTCAGGTCCTTCCTGTCTTAAAAAGGATTGTACTTCCAGGCCTCTGGAATTCCTGTAACAGCTTTGGCTTTTGTGAGGGTTAAACCATGATCCCATATCCTCTGGGAAATTAAGTGTTAAAGGCTCCTGTGTTCACACAGTATGGTTTCTTCACTTCTCTAGAAGATGTGCCATTACATACTTCATAAAAAACTTGACAAAACCTGAAATTTCAAGATACTTCTAAAATGTAATGGATATTCAGATGCTGTCCTATGGATCCTCTAGTATATTTGATTTTTAAATGTTTAATTTGCTAAGGGAACTGCTTCTTCCCTGGCATGAAAACACAATTATTAAAACGCACTTCATTATTTTGAGACTGATATCACAATTTGGGTCCTTGTTTAACATTCCATCGCTATGAATACAATGAAATTCTCTAATGATTAATAGGATTTGTTACTTTAAATAATCATGCTGAACCTTATTTGCAAGACTTATTAGGCTTGTAACTTCCACATGAATAATGTATCTCTAGTGGGACAGCCAGCTTTGGAAAGTTGCTACTCATTTGTTGACTACCCTTCTCTTTAACTGCTATGGGGACAATTATTCTGCAATGTGGAGCCCACAGTTGTGTATCACATTTCATCCCATCCTATTGCTGAACTTTTCTGTCTGATCAATTTTTAGGATATCTTGCTCTTCACACTTGCATAGAATGAAACACGTTGTATGGTAAGTCAAAAAACCTGCTGAGCCTCAGCCACGAATGAGTTCTGGATGAGCCCACACAGCTGGAGAGAAATTTAGAAGGGGACCACAAAGTTTGAAAACAGCTTACAGTCCCTCTTGGGGATAACCTTTCCTCTTCCCCTTCCTCCCGCACCTGCGTTCTCCACTTTAAGCTGCAAGGAGTTTTACATGGTCACAGAGCCAAAATATTCACCCCCACTCCAAGAGAGTCTTTTGTGTGGTTGTTCAAAGGAGCTCTGTGTTTCTCCCACCAGGACCACTCTGGTTTCTCGTGTGCCCACCTCCCCTCACCTCCGGCACTGCCAGATTGTGGTGATGCCTGTGAATGAATTCACGTGTGCTGAAGTGTTTGCCCACAGGCAGAAACCTGCAGCAAAGCCCAACTGCCCACCAAATACCGCAGCTGCTCTGCTGCACACACACAGCATTACCATAGTAATGTCTTCACGTATGTTATCACCCTCCCATTAAATACCAGCAGGAGTGGTTTCAGCTGGAAACATTTTGACTCAAAGAGACTTTCTGTTGCCCCTGAGTGACCTAATAATATCTATTCATGGCAGAAAGTGCTGAAGCCCGATAATGAGTTCTCATCATTTGATGCGGTTCTTGCCACTCTCATCAACATTTATATGGACACAAGTGAGAGCAAAAAAATGGCAGTGGCTTGTAGAGCCTGCTCTCCCTGGATTTCAGCCACAGATAAGTGCACAGATCATCCCTCTATATATCAAAAAGCTGTCCCCTTCCCACTGTTTTAATCCCAGTGAAAGAATAACAGAAATGAAGACAGTTGGCTACAAATTCCTGTTCATCTATTTTCTTCATCATAAATTCATACAAGCAGATGTAACAGACAGGAAAAAACAGAAACACATACATGTTCTGATGTGAAGGCAACCAGTCTGGGAATAGCTGCCATTCCTTTTTCTTTAACTTCTGGGAACATCTTGAAACGTGCAATCAACATAGCATACATGTTAGATATGGCACCACCTGGAGTCCACAGTAATATACTGTTACTTTTTCTATGCATTGTAATATCATTTCAGAAAAAATGACAAGTCTTGCTACAGTTTATCTAACTCTAATGCTAATGGTTTCTGCCTCATGGCAGAACCATGGATTCTTATTCCCGATGCTCCTCATAGCTGGGCTGTGTAATAATAGGATCTACTACACCCAAATAACAAATTATACAAAAAGTACTATGGCAAAAAATGACTGGGGCTTCCATTCGTCCTCATTCTTGCTACCATCTCTCCTTTAGTTCCCAGTCTTAGCTTTCCATACCCCATCAACACATAATCCCACTCTATTCCACCTCCCAGGCAGATGCCCCACAAGGCAACTTGCCCCAACAAGTGCAACCTGATCTGTGCTCTCCCCTCCCAAATCAGGGTGGTGTTTAATGCCCCAGCTTTGAACAAACCCACCCAGTGAGTCCCAACAGTCACCATCTTCTGGATAACAGGAGTTAGGGGAAGGAAGAGAAAGGAAAAAGGGTCATTCTAACACTTATTTTTCATTTTATATGTCCTCAGATGGGAGCAAGGGGAAAAGGTCAAATGTCCCTAACACTTGCCTTAAAATCACTGGCATACACTGACTTAAAAATACCCATTTCAAGATGGATATTTTACCCACTTCAAAACGGCATTCTTCAGTGGTCTGTTCCCATATTTCAATTGTCAATGCATAAATTAAAAACAAGCACTTAATTTTTCCTTTTTTGAGATTTTTACTAACTGACTTTCTGTGTCTACAGTGGAACAATGTTTGGTTTTACATTAATGCTGCATGAGCACTATGGGAATATAATGCAGTACCTGAGGCAGAGGCTGAGTAGTTTTACGTATGTATGCACACAAGCACACACACACACAGACATATATACATGAAATCCATCAGGTTTATCCTGTATATATATGTATATACAGAGATTGATTACATATTGATGTTTATGCATATATATTTATATAAAGCAAAGATTTGAAATGCTGCTAAGATAGAGTTCAATTAATGCAACATTAATCCATCTAAAAATGGAGTGAAGAGCATAAGATGTATACCTCCAGAGGATGGTTCAGCTCATCCTCTGGTAGCTGTATTGCAGTAGGTGGGATGACTTGCTCTGCAGACACATCCACCTCTCTCCCTTGAATATGTGGGAGCTGCTATAACTAGCCCATGGTAGACACCCAATGCTTGGACAGCCAAAGCGAGAAAAGCTAAAATCCACCCTTTAAGCAGATGAAGGAAGCACTGCCGAGTATCTGTGCTGGCAAATTTAACATTGTTTTGACTTTTGTAAGATTTGTTTTTATCTTACTGGAGATACATACACTGTTCCACAGCCCACAGAAACTGTGCCCTTCATTTCTAATCAGTATCCTAGCTCTGCTCTTGCAGTGAGGCTGCCCCTGCTCTGGGCTTTCCCTGACCTCGCTGGCCCTCCTGTGAATCCAAGGGAAAATGCCACCAAAAGACAGCATTGCTGGCAGAGGGGTCAGTATAAATCAGGGGTTTTCCTCCCTTTTCAACTATCTTGAGAGATATGAACGTATTTCTACCCTTCTTTTCAGAAATGACAAAACGAGAAATGGAGAGATTAGGAGGAACTGCTCAGGTATCTGTCTCTAAAAAATGCAGATGTCATGTTGATGACTTACGTGACTGAACTAATGTGTCCAAGTCGAAGTAATTTGGCCTATCTTGTCAAAAGTCATTGGCTCGGTGTCAAAAGAATCAAGACTGAAATGTTAAATTTCTTCACTACCAGGCTTTCCTATTATTATTACTTTGTTGTTTAACCTTAAGCTTATTAATAAGCCTGCATTCTGCCTTTAATTTTGGAGCTGTGTTTACATCCAGAGTTAAGTGCAGGCAACAAAACACACCTACGGAATTTGAAGAAAATAATCAGGCCTTTATGCTTTGCATGTATTGATACTGTTTATTTCATTCCAGAGAATGCAGAGAGCAAGAACCTTTTCTTTGCAACAGTAAGGTCTTCAGCTGAAGCCATGACAGCTTGAAGTGAGAAGACAGCGTGGAGATGATTTCTATTATTGCCTGAAAAAGCAGAACCTGCACACTGAGTATTGCTGCCTTAAGAGAGTGAATTAGAAAGATGCACTTTGCACAAAACAGAAATTGAAGAGGAAGAAAGGATGAGAGGGGGCAGCCCTGCAAACGGCCAGTGCAGGTATACGCCTGCAGAGAGCTCGTCCCCATGCCGGTGTCAGCACAAGGAAGCGAGCTCTGGCACCTGACACACCAGCAACACCCTGGCCCCAGGTCAGGCAGGGATCTGTCGCAGTCCCAGCAGGGCCAGCAGTTCCTCCTGAGGCCCTGGACACCTTTCCTGACTCACACTATCTCTAGCTGAGTTTGCCAGACGCAGGCAGATCTGGGACATGCACTGAGCCTTTCACCTCTGCTGCCATGCCCAGCCTGTGCCCATGAGGTCTGGCTGGGCAGTGTTGCTATTGCTCTTCTCTCCTCTCCCAGGTCCCTGACCAGCCCTGTGGGGTTATTGCGTCTCAAGCCTGCAAGGTAAAGAACTAAAACCAGCTGTATCAAGTCAGGTTAGGGACTGTTCAGTAACCAACCACTGTTCAGTTTCCAAAAGCTTTGACTTAGGTCCTGGGCTCATGACACAAGTTTAGATGCCTGATGTGATGGGGGCCAAGGTTTTCGGGGGGACCTCTAAGCACTACAGTAAAAGCTGCCAGAGCTTTTGCTCTCAGCACTCTTTAAATAAGAACTCGTCAAAAAGCAATGTCAATTCTTCTCATCTGTGGAAACAGCAAGAACAAAAATTCCACACCACTTCCCACAGGTGCACTCAGATGTGAGAAGCTGAAGATGAGCCTTGCCTGACCTTGATGGCCTCGGAGAGCTGAATGTCCTATGCTGTTATCAGTGAGGCTTTTTCTTTGCTCAGTAGTGTGCTCTTTCCCTCTTCATTAGGTCAATGGACTTTCTTTTCAGAAAGGCTCCTTCCACAACAGCTATCAGTCTGTTCTCTTTTGACAAGCCAAGACATTATGCCCAATGTAAATTCTTTCAATATTTTGCAATTTTGTGAGGCAGATAGGCCAAAGTTTTTTGCCATGATATTCCAGAGTAAGAGAGGAGGTGATGAAGAGTATAAATCAAAAGATTAAATGGAATGATTAAAAAATAAAAAAGTCTTAACAATGTAGTGTTTGTCTGAGTCAATGATTACTCGACACTAATTTTTTTGCCTTATTGACTTGCCCTGAAAGAACCAGGTTTCTAAGCCTTTAAGCACTCAGATTAACAAGCCACCCAAATGCCCCAGTGAGCAAAACAGGCTTTACATGGAAAGCTAACAGCATACTCTACTGTTGGCAGGGTCCTACTGACGCCACTAAAATTACTGGAAGGGATGCTACGTCTTTCCCTGTTTCCTTCCACTTCCCCTGTGATGATGGAGAGCTTTGTTGTGTTTCTTCCCTCCATTATTAATACAATAGTCTTTCTATTTCATGTAATCCATAAGAAGTGGGGGCAAAGCGAAACTGCAAGGCAAATGTCTCTTCTGATTATGTTTCCCATGTGCCATTACAGCTGCTCATCATGCAGTGCAATTTGCTCAAACAGACCCTCATAATCACATCCCTGAAATTCATAAACATGCAATACTTTATCTCAAAGAGGCCACTGGTGGTTACTAGCAAGTGTCCTCTCAAACATGCATATTTAATTATATTTACTCTTTAGCTATAGGGGATGTCATATACCGTAGTCTGAAAAATAAAGAAAGCTTGAAATGTTATGTACCAGGTGAAAATATCCCATCGCCACAGCCCCCTGGCCAGCCAACCATCTCTCTCATTTTCCTTAGTGTGACATATTCCAAAAGTACAAACACTGGAGCAATTTCATAGGTGAACCTGAAATGTAGTAATGTCCATATTTAATGCTTTCATCTACAACACTAGTACATCTTTTTGCAATATTACATTACACTGTAGCCACAATATACTCTATTTGGCACTGGGTAGAGTTCTGTTTGACAATACTTTCCACAATCTTCCTTCGGATTGGACATCAAATGTCTAGAAGGAGAAATGCAGAGAGTGCTTGAGAATCCATTTCCACCCGCTTCGGTGAAAAAAATCTTGCCCACCTCTTCCAGGCTCAAGGCTTTGCCCTAAATTCAAGAGATGCTGGGCAGAGCCAACCTTGCATAAACCTGTGTGCACATCTAAAGCACACCTCCTCAGTCCTATTCATAATGACAAGACAGCGTATGAAGCTAACCAAGTACACAAAAATGCTTCCTAGTCCCAAAGTGAAAACTCCACACTTTAAATTCTGCATCTCTTTCTTACAGAAAGCTCTACATGCCCCAAGTATGGATTGTACACAACCCCTCTACATGAATGCAACTGTTCACTTAGCACACCTTTCATTTTACATATTTATGCATGCAAAATGTTAATCTATATGTATCTTTTGCATATTTTTGGGGGTAGTAAAACCAAGATCATATCAGTATGATGAAATTTTATAGAAGACAGCCTACAAGACAAAGTTGAAAGTCTTTGTGTAAATAACTGTAGCAACCATTTAAAAAGCAGATTAAGTTTTTCCCAGCAGTCTTAACATAAAATTATTCTTTCATTCAGATACAGCAATTAATATTTTAGAGTGTAACCGTAAAATTATATTAAATATTATGGAAAAAAAATCTGCTACTTACATATTAGTATTTGCTGCTGATGTCAGCCAGTCTGCTGCCAATCCAACCATGTCCAATCCAGTTGAAAGTTGATTAAAATATCTAGGGTGCCCTGCAGAAGATGGAAAATGTTATCAAAAGGCTGATGACTCTGAATGAAACTATTCAGTGCCGAACATTGTATTTACCTCCGGATTTCTATAGAGAAGGAAGCACTTTCAAGGTATGAAACAAAGCAAACAGCATTAAATACATTTCTTGGAAAAGGCAGGATGATTTCTCTTCTTTCTCATTCCAAACTCAGTAAAATCAGAATAATTACACTGAACACAGAATAATGAATTCCAACATTCCCTATTATCCTTTCAATATGCCTTGAAAATTAGCACATTGCTGCCTCACAAAAATAGCTGTTTGCTCCCGTTAGTGTGTCACATGTTGTCACTGGATATGGTTTTGCCTGACTAGGTTTGAAAGGCACGCACGAGACACCATCTGAAGAGCTTGCCAGTACATATAACGTCAGTGATGAATGGCTAATGATTGTAATAGACAGGGCGAAATGAGAAAATGGAGTATTTTGGTGACTGCTTTGCACATGACTCAATGGCTGATGATTGTACGAAGATGGCAGGGAAGGTGGTGGTCCTTGTCATTTTTTCCCTGTCAGAGTGCAATTACAAATAGCCTGGCTACCTGCTACTGTGATTTTAAATAAACCCCATGAAAACCAGCACTGCTGCCCCAGCAGACTGATGCACAAGAATATATTCAATGAGCTGATAGTCCACATACCTAGTTAATCTAATTGGCTCCTGATTTTTTTTCTAAAATCCTGCTAGAGATTTTTCTTAAAAATGTGCCCAGAGCCATTAAACCCAGAAACCATTAAAACTCCATTTTTACTGGTCACTTCCCACAAGCCCCTGATAAGTGGCATAATTACCGGTACAAATTATAGATGGTTCACAATTACTTAAATGCCATCTGACTCAAAGGAAGGCAGCCTCTGCTTGGAAAACACCTGTCCTGACCCTTAGATGATGAACTGTTATTGCCATCAGAGAAAACAAAAGATAGAGCAAGATGATTGAGGAAATGCAGACCCAGCACTGAGAGAAAACTTATCTTCAGTCTCCTGAGGCCCCTTATCAGGCATGGACACATGGCTGGCAGAACAGCACAGGGGATTGCTCCCCAGCTCCCACTCTGCACACAAAGGCAAAGTAATCAGGCTGAGCTGAGTGGGCAGACCAGAGCTGAGGACATGGGGCAGGGGACACACACACATGCAAATTCCACTGTGCCCTTAACCTGAGACCAGCCCTTTGCCACAGCCATTCAAGCCTGTTTTGCACTGAGCTCTCCCCACCAGAGACAGGAACTACCACCTTCCCCTGGTCTGTGCTGCCAACAACAGGCAGCCAAAGTCCCTGAGGCACTGAGGAACGATGCTGAGATCCAGCAGAATGCACAGGATCTGGCCCTTGCTCTTAAGTGGGGTTGATGGACCTAAGGCACCCATGCACCCCACCAATGCCACCACAGCCTCAGTGATCCCGTAACAGGCTTGGCCTGCAGAGAACCATGATGATGGGATTTTTGGAGATTTCTGTATTTATAACTCAAGTTCAGTGTCACAGCTGGCTCCAAGCTGGTTCCCAAATTTCACCAGAAAGCAACAAAAAATTAGGAGCTAAAAGCCTTTACCGGATCCGGGCTACAAGAAGGCTCAAAAAGGCTACAAAAACTCCTGCTTTGGAAATAAATCCACACTGAAAAGCTGGAGAATAGCAGAATTCGTATCTGCATCTGCGGTGTCTCAGCGGCTCTCTGTCAGCCCCATACCCACCCCCAGGCGACAGCCCTGTTGTCACTGCCTGTTTCTTCAAGCGAACCTCACAGCAACCCACCTGCTTTGGGAACCGCCGTAGGGACAGGGCCGGCTGCACGCGGAGGCCGGGCAGCGGTGCCCTGGAGCGAGCGAGGTGGGGGGAGCAGCGCTGTGTTGAGACGTCAGTACAGAGAGAGCAGGAGCTGCTGCTGCTGGGCAAGCCCCCAGCACCCACACTTGTGACACAGCTCCCTCCCCTCGACGATGCCCTTCCCTTCTGCAGCACGACTGTAATACATAAGGGCACAGAATGTACTGCCCCAACTGCCCCCAGCCCCAGCTGCAATGGTTTGTCTGTCCATGTGACACCCATATATGTGAGTGAGCTCTCTTCCCTTGGCTAGATGGGCATGGAAAATTGTGGCTTTGCTTAAAATACAGGCTCCACTGGCAAGGTAAGAAGACTCTGGGAGAGATGCTCAAAAATCACTACCCGGGTGCTGTCTGCCTGAAATGCACATCTTTTGTTGCGGTTGTCACTGAACAAAGAGGTGACTGGGAAAGAGACTGACAGGGTGCGAGGGAGAGAGGTGAAAGTAGGAGATTACTGCTTGCTGCTTGGTTTAGCAGTATACAATGTGTTCACAGATATCCCTGAGTAAATCGGGACATGATTGCCAAGAACCAGGGCCAAGGCACAGGGACACTCCAGGGCCGGTCTTTCCCTACTGAGGGTGTGCCTTTGCCCTGTGCACCCTCTCAAACATACACCTGCCTGCACTTTGTCTGAGGCATGGGCATGCCCAGCATGAACACACAGCCTCCACAAGGAAGGATGAGAAGGGCCAGGCATGGCTAGACAGCACAGATAAAGGCACGGCCGGCAGCACTGAGCCTGGCCTTGCTCACAGCCTCACTGCATGCATGGTCAGCATCAGGGCCTGCCAGGGAGCAAAGCTGGGCCAGCACCAGCTTCTTGCACCCTTCCTGGGGTTTCCAAGCCATTTTTAAACGCTTGTATTTCAATTACTCCGTTCAATTTCAATTGCACTGCACAGTAACTGAATTCTGCATCCATCTTTCCTTGCTTTCGCAGTCACTTTCGTATTCTCTCAGCAAGAATTCTGTCTCTGCTAGTAAAGGGGCAGAAAGTGTGGTTCCCCTGAGCACCCCAGCAAACAGTGGCATGCAGACAACACCTGGAGCAACCGACACCTGCCCCTTAGATGAAAAATCAGCCATCTGGCTCCTCGAATCCCTGGACCTGGGGATCCAGCTGTGAGGCTAATCTAAGCAATACAATTTATTTTACAATCAGCATCCTGGGCCCCTGAAGCCAAACACAGCCCAGGAGGGGCCGTGTCCAAAGGGCTCCTGCGACAGGAGTGGAGACAGACCCCACTGCCAAAAACCTCACCACACTATCCTTCCTCTGAGGGTAATTCCAGTGTTTTACTCTGAAGCACATGCCGAAGGGCTCCAGGTGTAAATCCCATGCATTTCATGAGGCCCCCCCGGTTGGGGCTAACACCCCAGGATGCTGATGAGCAGCAGCAGCCAAATGAGGTGGCTCTGCACCCCTTGGCTGAACCCCATTACACCGCTGCATTTCACACAACCCCCCCAGCACCCATTCTCAGACCTCAAAAGCACTATCTTCGTTAAAAAAAAAATTAAAATGCCAAGCAGGGAAAGCCTCAGCTATTTAGGGTGAGGAAGAGAAACGGTAACATTGTTTTAAAGGGTATTTTTTGGATGCACAAAATTAAATAGGTCTATTACGTGAAAACAGGCTATAACAAAAAACAATTAACGAAAATCACCTAAGAAACCCTATATTTTATTTCCCAGAATCACAGATCCCACGTTTTACACCATTCTGTGCAAACATGTTTCCTATGACCTACCCAGACACATAACATGGATCACTGGACTGATCGACTTTGTTCCTGTGGACATCATCTATCTGTGTATTCCAACATTTTACAGGCGTTTTGACAGTACCCCACCCATGCATCAAAACATGCAGCTCGTCATTTCCATCTCTAAACGAGGATTACACAGATCCCTGTGTAATCGGTAGGTCTGTTCTGTTCTCAAAAGGTGACAAAACCCGTTTTTTGTCTTCCCCTCAACCTCTAGTCTCAAATCAGCCTTTTGTCTCTTTCAGTAACTGCTACAAATTTATTTTTAAGCAATTTCTCAGTAATTCAAATTCCCACTAAGAGCTCCCCGGACTCCACATTATTTCCCAATGACAGCCGTAATTGCGGCTCCGCTTTCTGCCCTCTCCGCCGCCGTTTATTTAAGGCGGCCCCTAAGCAGAGCCGGGCGCTTGCCCGTGCCTGGGGTCTCCCCGCACCGCCTCCCCGCCACGAAGCCCGCGGAGGGGGGCACGACTAACCACTAACTTGGGGTCCCAGGCAGGCAGAAGTCAACCTATCCCTGCTCTCCCCAGTGGAAAACAACAACAAATAGCTATTAAAACAATTCCGGCCTCGGTTTTATTGCTTGAGCCTAAAGTTGGGACAAACCCCTCAATATTCCTGTGCATGGTTCTGTTAAATTCTCCTATTTTTATGTCCTGCAGGTAAAGGGAGACACAGCAAATGGCTGCTCAGAGCTCCCATTTACAGCATATTTATTGCGATTCTGGCTGTTAAATGGGCTGGTCCCTGTTGCCCCCCATGCAGGGACGACCCCTCCTCGCCCTACTCCCGGCTGCGCCGAGCTCTGCGGCCGCCGCACCCCGGGTCTGCAGGGAACGAGAGGCGACTCCCGGGGCATCACACGTGAAATGGATGAGAAGAACAGCGGAAAGTGGCGAGGGTGGTGCAAAGGCCGCTCAGCGGCACACTCGGCAACTCCGACGCACAGACACATTAATCTTAAATCGGAAAGGGTGTGCGAGGCTGCACTGACAGCTACAGAGATTGGGCTGCTGGAGTGTTTTATCATTTTGGAAAACGATTTCTGTCGCCGCCAGAAATTGCCTGGAACTGACAAAATACAGTTGCTGCTTCAATCTTTAACATTTCAAGTTAAAATAAAATGGCGCCTTTAATCAATGGATGAGACCATACAGGGTAGAAAATGAGCATGGCTATTACCTGTTTTAATTGCATATTTCAGTGTTGTTCTGCAGTTCAATAAAATTTCTTCCAAGGTCTGTGGCTGGTCTGCCAGTTCCCAGTTATATTCCTGGAGCAGCTCATTTGGGTAATGAAAATCAATAACTTTTGTCGATCTATCAAAACTTTTCACCACATACTGAAGTAAAATGTCCACAACGTCTTGTAGGAAAGACATAGTTGTTATTTCTCCGTTGCATGTCGGCAGAAGATCTGGGAATGGAGAAATTTAAAAGTTAACTTCGTTTTACAACCACATACACAGATTTTGGACAAAGGTTTCTCCCATTTATGTTTAGAAAATCTTTTCACTGTGTTGAATACAAATAGGTTTTGTTTTCATTTAATAAATAAATTGCTAAGGCTGTATTTTAAGGAACGTTCTGAAAGATAACACTTAGGATTTAATATTTTATTTATAATAACAAATTTTGGCCACAGTGTATTTCGGATCAATTTTTAAGACAATGAGAGAGAGCAGATAAACAAGAAAAAACGGAAAACGAACCTCAGGAAAAATAAAGATTGAGCAACAAACGCTACAAGAAGCACCCTAAAAACTGCCGTTTGCCTTGCAATAAATACCTTCGTGGCGACTCTCCTATGTAAGTAACTTGTTGATAATTTAATGCCTTTTTCTGAGGCAATGCCGCACAGTCTCTCGGTGTACACAAAGCTTTTGTTTAAGCGCGATGGCTCACTCAGAGCCGGACTGTAGTGGAAGCCCCTAATTTGGAGTGCCCCGGGGGCGGTCAGGCAAACAGCAGCACCCTCAGCTCTCCCCGGCGGGGCCAGGCGAGCAGAGCGTGTCCCGGGCTGCCGAGCAAACGAAAGAGTTCCTGGCTAGCGCACGTCTGCGGGGAGCTGGAATCTACTCAGTAGCGGAGACGCTACCTCCAAGGTCAGAAAAGATGAAGTACAAAAATACCTCGAATTGAAACAAATGAGAGAGCGCTCTTTCTCCCTCCTCCCGTCAAATCTTAATTACATCGCAAGATCTTCAAAGGGAAGGTCGCTACTGTCAGTTCTCCTTAGAGAAAGCTGCAGGTTCCAGCATGCGGGATTATACTGCTTTGGGGGTTTTTTTCGGGATTTTTTGTTATTTGGCTGTTTTTTGGCAGATCTGCGAAACGCCCGGCTCCGGAGGGGGCCGAGGCAGAGGGCGCGGAGCTCCGCCGCGCACCGCCGGTCTCCCCCGCCTCCGCGCAACGTGTGCGGAGACGATTTCCTGACCGAATCCCCGGGTTTTTTCGTTAGTTTTAGAGAAGCAGCGTGGCCCGGGAGCGCCGTTACCTGTTGAGTGCAGAAAGGCGTAATTCACCTCCGCTTTTTGGCAGGCGCAGGGTTTTTTGTCGCAGGTACAGGCCAGCCGCGGCTCCGCTACCCCGGGGGATGCTGCCCTGGCGCCGGTTTCCACGGGCTTCTCGGCATCTCCGTAGAGCAGGGCTTGACAGCGACACGGACACACGGCCTCAGCACCGCGGCATCAACCCCGTCCCCTCGCCCCCCGCCCCGGGGCAGGTCCCGCGGCGCTCCCAGGGAGCTGCCGTCGCCTCCCTGCCCTTACCGCAGAGTTTGTTTCCGATCCCTCCCGTGAACTTCTGGGCAACCTGACACCAGGCTCTGGCTGCAAGAGAAAATGGAGCGGAGGATCCTTGGGGGCGGGCGCGGACCGGGGGCATCTGGTCCGACACCGGGCACCGCTCCCCAGAAACCCCCTGCCCCGCCGAGCTCAGCAGCGCTGGCCCGGGCTGGCGCCGCCGTCGGTCCCCGCCGCCCGCACCGCTTCGTCCCGCCGCTCGAGCCGCCACAAAGGGGGCTCCGCCGACCGGGCAGTGCTGTCACGGCGGAACCGCCGGGCCGGTCACGCCCGGCCGCCCGACGTCCCCCTACCTGTGCCGGGGCTCTCGGCGGCCGCGGAGCCCTCCTCGGTCCCGAAGGGCCAGAAGCCGGAGCCAGGGCTTGCCATGGCGGAGGCGAACCGGCGGGACGGGCGAGTTGCGGCGAGAGCTGCAGCCCAGGCGGCCTGAGCGAGTGTGCGTGAGTGTGAGTGTGCGGGTGTGTAAGTGCGCGCGGCTGCGCCAGGCGGCGGCAGCGAAGGGGCGGGAGCGCCCCGGGCACGCGTGGGTGGGAGCGTCTCCCGGGGGCACCCTCGGGGCGCGCTCCGCCGAGATGCCGCGGCCGCGCCCCGCAGGCACCGCTGCCCGGGACGGGGCGGGCGGCGCCGCGGGGGCCGGGGGAGGTGCCCGCCACGGCGGGCGGCGGCGGAGGCGGCTGCTGTCAGGGGAGTCCGCGCCCCGCACCGGAGGATCGAGGGGCGGCAGTGGGGGCGTGATAGCGCTGGGGACAGACCCGAGCTGCAGGGTCACCCTGCGCTGGCGCTGCAGCTGCCTCGGGGGGATAAGGCGAGCGAGGTGACCTGTGTTGTCTTCACCCCACCGACGCCCCCACGACCTCTGCGGCGGTAGCCCGACGGGGTGGGAGCAGGGGACCGAACTCTCCGGCGCCGCCGAGCGCTGAGCGGGACGGAAGGATAGTTTTACACGTCCTGGCGCGGGAGGCCGCGATGGGCCAGCCTTGTGCCCCGAGGGGGAGGGTTGGGTCTACGGTGAAGCGTCCTCAGTCCTGTGAGGTGCAAAGTGATGGGAAATACACACCCACCCACCCACCCCGCCCCTCACCCTGTACCGGGGCACCCCCGCACGTCCAGCAGGGCACTCCCGGGCAGACTCCCGGGCAGGGGCGAGGCCGGGACAGCCCCTGCCGCCGGCACCGAGCAGCGGGGCAGTCCCGGGGCGGGGAAAGGACAACCCTCCGGAGCCCACGCCGCCCCATCGGGCCGCCGCGGAGAAGGCGCAGGTGGAAGGGCCCGTGCGGGGATGGGCAGCTCCCGCTGCCCGCCCTGCTCCCGGGCTGGCAGAGGGGTCCTGGCTCCTACGGAGGTGCAGGAGGATTCTTCCCCGACGCCGCGGCTGCCTGGGGGCGGCCTTTGGCTCCCCCGTCTGCTGCCGCGTCCCCGGGCCACTCCCGGGGTATCCTCGCAACCTCCCGGGATGGAGACCCTGGTGGAGCCGCTCCTCTCGCTCCAGTCCTGTGGAGGCTGCAGGTCTCGAAGGCCAGACTGGAAGAGCAGGAAAACAGCCTTAGCCTTTCCTTCCACGACGTCGTTTCTGAAGCCAAGCAGACCTCCCTCTCCACCCAGCCGGGTCTCCGCGGGAGCCCTTCCCTACCGCTGCTGCCTTTCCTCCAACACAGGACGGATTTCAAGCCTTAACCTTGGAGGGAGGAAGGCGGGAACACGCCAGGCCAGGATCTGGCTCTGCCGGAGAGCCCTGGTCACGCAGGGACCCCACGCTCCTCGCAGCCAGGCCCTGGGGCTCCCACGCTGTGTTCTGGGAGGGAATCTCTCCACTTTCTGCAGGCACCCACATGATTACAAGGACTGTCCCCCCGTGAGACCTCACAGAAGTGTCTTGGTTTTTCAAAACACTGCCGTGGTGGGAAACTAAACGAGAACCAGTCTAGGCAGCTCTTCGTGTGAAATTACAGGTCTGTTTCAGTTGCCGCATCACATTGCCTTTTACATAGACAATAACTCAGCTTTCCACGGCCAGAGGCTGCTGTGAGCCCTTCCTGCCTTGCTCGTGCCCCACTCCACAGTATTTCATCAGTTCTGGGTGTAATTCAGACACAGCCAACTGTATCACTGCTTTGTGTATTTTTATTTACTTTACTGTTTTAATAATACATGAGAAAGCAACTTTAAACAGATTTCAAAATTTAAAAATTTAGAGCAAAATTTTACATTGCAGTAAATTTTAATCTGGTGCACAGCCTTATAACTATTTGTAGATCAGGAAGCAATAGGTACCTGTCTCTGGGAAAAGAGCCAAACGTGTGTGTCCATTCAGACAAAACCCAGCCCCTCCCTGTGGCTGGCTGCTGCCAATTATGTTTAGGAGAGCTAAGGAAGGGAGCAGGATCAAGCCTTTATGCTGGCATCATGAAATTTGCCTTCTCTTGCTTTGCAGCTGGGAACATGCAATTACGAATCCTGAAAGGAAGTGCTGCAATTATCTGTGTGGTTTCTGTGAAAGAAGGTCTTCTGAATAGAGAATCAGGGGGAATTTGAACACGGTGGTTATTGCTTTTATTTCCACTAAACTTCTAGTGGAACTGATTAAGAATGATCATTACATTTCGGCAGCAATCAACCAGAGAGTGTAATTCTATTCCTTTCTTGGCACCCCAGAGATTAAGATTCCTAAAAATCTAATGCAAATGAGAACAAAGCAAACACGATTTAAAAGTTCATCACTTAGTCACAAAGCTGAGGCAGAGGAGAGGGCTGAATATACTTCCCATAAATGGACATCTCCAACATAAAGATTATACACGCTATATTGACCTTTAAAACTGGCTACTAGTTTTACAGCAAAGTCAATAATGAAATAAACTGCCATAGCATCCTATCCAATTAATCATTTGTGTTCATTTTTTTTTTTGAGGGACACTTGCCACAAACAAGTAATCCCAAAATTTAGGCATTGTAAACTAAAATGAGCAGAAATTCCCCTATAGTGCTCTTGTAATTTTTTTTTTCATGTAAAACAATTTATTAGAAACAATAACTAATGTTTTCTGAAGGTGCTTATGGGAATTTTAAAGCTTATCTAGGGAACTATGAAGTAAATGATTATTTTAATTGGATGAGTGATGAAATGAAAAAAAGAAAAATGCACTGACAAAAGTAAACTAGATTTAAGATACTTAATGTCTAATTATTTTAGGATGTAGCAATGGTACCCAAAAGAAAGCTGATTTTTATATTAGTTTTTTTTTAAGAATATTATATGTGACTGACAGTGTCCCTTTGCAATGGTGTTGGGCTGTAAACCACAGTAATTCAAATTCACATGAACACACACACTGTAAACTTGAAACATTGAAGATTTAAAAAAAAAAAAAAGGAAGCACATGGTATAAAATGATAAAAAAAATTATGCTAATAAAAGCCAAATGGCAGCAGGAACAGCAGCAGCAGCTAGAACTGCTGGATAAGGCGCCGGCGCTGTGAGGTCTTCCGCAGCAGTCGTCTGTAGTCATAGGGATTATCTTCAGCTTTACTCTCTTCCAGGGGTCTTTCTGCAATCCTCGACCTAGGGATTAAGCACAGAAGTGTTTTAGAAATTAAAGTCAAAACATTTACATTGGCAAACACTCCTAATCGACTGCTTAACCTCCAGCCTCGTGGGAGAAAAATAAAAGGAGAAAGAAAGAAATCAACTGACTTTGCTAGGCCTCTTCCTGTGCTGCACAGAGCAGGCACCTAGGAACAAACACAATATATGCTAAAAGCAGATGAACACTGAAGAACAACATGTTCTTCTATGAAGAGGACATAATAAAAGGACATAAAACCATTGAGAACATGGGGATCCTTTGCAGTAGCGTCTGCCTGATGGTTACTGAAGCAGATTTTCGGTTGGCATAAATTTGTTTGCTCTGTTCTTAACCTGCCAGTGGAGCTCAGTGTAAGTGTCCATCTATTTTTTTTTTCTTTTTTTTTTTTTCACATGTCAAGATGCATTTTGGAAGTCCCTCTGACAGGCTGGAATGGTGACCTGGCACCAGCTGTTACAATGGAGCAAGATTAAAAATAAAACTCAGTTATTTAAAAAATGAAATAATTACAAAAAATTGTAGTGTTCTACACTAAAGATGCATTCCATCACTGGTCCTATACCAGCGCCAAAGATAAACTGCCAAATAAAACTTCACTTCTGTAGATTGAAATGGCTGTAGTTTTTAGATCCAGATGACCCCATTCCAGAGATACTGAAGTCTAGAAATGTTTTAATTGCATTCATATGCCCTCTGAGACAACAGTTTAAATTTAAAAGTTACACAGGTTTTGTTTCACTATGGCTAATTAGGATGCAATCAGAGAAGCACACAGTAAAAGGTAAATTCCTTTTACTAAGCTCAGTAAAAAAACTCTCATTCACCTAAACTAGACCTCAGGGTGACAGATTTGGTGTAATTAACCACCTTAGAAATGCAACATGTTCCAAGGAATGTAAACTATACGGTAATTCCCTGATGTTATTATTTTTAATTCCATGCCTTGACAACACCTTCCTAAAATTAATTTAGATCCTACCTAAAAAAAGGCCAGAAATAAAATATGTAAGGGGCACAAAATGAACATTCTACATTCTAAATGTTCTACAAACATTTTCTCTATTATATAGATACATTTTCAAATCAGCAATCGTCCCATGCTTAGTGTTTCCCTTAAACCTTTGACCTAGATAATTTTCCAAGTTTTTCTTAACTTTATAAAGACACAAGAATATACAAATATATTAAGATATATAAATATGTGTTTGTATGTGTAATGTGTGTCGGTGCATTGGCAAGAGTGAGAATTTCCTTCCACTCAGAAGTGGTCACCCTCTATGAAGTCTACATGGGAAGAGAGGAGGTTGAGTGAACCCTCCCTTTAGGGTTTTTCTCCTGACTGTCCACTTTGATGAGGTGCACCACAGGCTATAGACACACATGCTTACAGGAGAGCAGGAAAAGGAGGCAGTCATGCTGGACTCTTACCTGCAGAAAATGTGCAGAATGCTTGGATCACGACCACCCTATTTAAAACCTAACTGATCAGAAATAAATGTTTTAGGTTCTGCTTCAGTTTAATTTGATTTTAGATCAGAGATTTACAGCATAATGTCTGTCCATCTCATCTGGCCCTTGGGACACCAAAAACTAGCAAGTAGGCTGAACACCAATCACACTGGCATTTATCTCTCCTGTATGAAGATGGGAAATTTTCAGCTATACACTTTACAAGTTAATTTGGCAAGATTCCATGACTAAAAGAATAGATTTATGTCTAATTTAAAGTGTATCTTTTTTTCTTTTTATTAATATTTTGAATATCTCAACAAGGGTATACAACATTTATTTTTTCCTATTACTATTTTGTATGAATTACCGCTCAGTAGTTCTTAAAATTGAAGTCCTGCGCTCACATGGGTGTCTCTTCCTTCTTGTGGTAGAACTGCTGTCCTTTGAGGTGGAGTCAGTAGATGAAATTTCTTGGTAGTAGATATCTAAATCTAGCACTTTGCTCAGACTGTCAGTAAATAAGAACACCAAGTTAACAGTTTCACTTTTCAATTTTACACTCAACATTCAAAAACAAGGTAACCAAATACAATTATCAGTTCTATTTCTGTGTTGAGGATCTAAGGAAAAATATATATAGGCACAAAAAATCAGTTTCTGAAGCGTGACTGCTGTATAAAACGCAGATACTGAGAATTTTGAAATGCTAAATACTTTTATATATCCATAAAGGAGACATATAGGACTGAAATTGTTTGGATTTGCCATTATACTCAGTGGAAAGGCATTTTTATGGTGTAATTCATCTGACCTATTTTAGATATCTCTTTGAGCAAGAGATGAATCATTTTCCTAAAGATTATTATTTTTTCTCTAACTACAAGAAGAGAGTCTAAAGCAAGTAGTTCAGGTATAAATGTCAATAATGCAAATGTCTCTTATTTTGTTAGGTGAATGCTATCCAGCGTATTATATATACAGAAAAAAATCAATCCTGACATCTAGTTTAGAATGGCTAGGGAAAAAAAGTAATATCCTAAAAGCAATCTGAAAAAAGAAGTCCAGAATTCAATTCTCAAATTGGTAGAAACCAGAAATAATTCATTGATTTCAATTGCTATGTTGTTCAATTGCAATGATACAGAGTCAGCATATGAAGGAAGATGCTGTCAGGAAAGTGGTTAACTAGATTTAAGATGAGTGAAACCTAACTGAGGCCAAGGAGAGAAAACACTAGATTTTGGTGGGTTTTAATTTTGTTTTGTTTTGTTTTTGTTCGTTTGTGGTTTGGGGTTTTGGGGTTTTTTTTGCTAAACTGGAGTCAGTAGATGTGAAATTTTTTCAGGCTCCAAATGACATCAGAAAAAAAGCTGAAAGAGACCAGACATGGGGGACATGGACATAAGGTCAATCCCTTAAGCTGTGGCATGGTCAAGTGCAATTTAAACTGTGGCTGAATGAAGCTAGATGCCCTGAGCACATTTTATATGCATTTAATGTCATGTAACATCCTTTAAGACACAGATTTTAGCTATGGTGTTTGTATTCTGCAACCTCAGCCAAGGACAGCGCAAAGAGCCCTTTCATCTTGCATCTATGAGCAGGCTGCCTTCCCATGCATGCTGTGGTGCCACAGCAGTGTCACTCAGGGGGCACCAAAAAAGCTTAAGTACAGAAACAGAAATAAAATAAAGCTATGATGTATGTCAGGAGCTGTGAACCACGTCTACAGGACACATAAGGATCCAAGATACAGAAGGGCAGAATATACCTATTGCTTCCTTTTTTCTGCAGAGATCATGGAAATAGGTTAGTTACACTGTGAAAAAAACACCTATGTTTGAAATTTCAAGGGCTACTCTTCTTTACCCATTATTAATAATTCTTGTTTTAATTTTATTATTATTTCCAAACAGTCGTATATTTTTAGGAGAGAATTTTAACAGTCTTTGTATTTTTCCTAACACAAAAAAACTGGTTGCTCATTTGCTTTGACTGCAATTTTAAGCACCTTCAATTATTTTCTGTGTCAGAACTATCTTTGATGTGGACCTTAACTTATTAGAATGCTTGTGTTGCCATGGTAAAGGTCCATGTTTTACTAAAACTGAAGGACTGAATTCTATAATGGATTTTAGTAGTTGAAAATTGTGTATTTTAGCTTTGTATACAATGTTCTTCCTGTGAATCACCAAATTACTTTTCTTTTTTCAATGCCTTGTTCTCCTGGTTGAAATACAGCTAAAAACTATCCTAGAGTATTAAAAGACAATAGTAAGATAATGAAAAAAATTACCTTTCTTTTCTTGGTTTCCGTTTTTCATCTTGTATTGATTTCTAAGAAAATAAAAAGTAATTAAAAATACTAAAAGGAAAGCTTATGCAAAGATACAATTCATCAGCCTTAGGTAGGAGAGTGTTGTATATTCTTGATTAAAAGAAAATATAGAGAATCTAATATACTGAGTAAGTGTCCCATAAAAATCTCTTTTCAGAATGTTTGAGACTGAGAATGGGATTAGCTTTGTTTCTCCCAAAGTTCAGTTGCCATACTGTGAAAAAAAAAAAGCTAAATTAATCATGATCAGAACAGAAAAAGGAGATCTAAAACTTTCAAATAGCTATAGCTGTTTTAATGAAGTTGACAACACAATCTTACTGAGGCAAATTTACTGTGATGCCAAGAGAATTTCCATTAATAGAGGCAACACAGTGGGAGTAGACATAATCCTATTCTCATTAATGCCAATGTAGTCTTGTCACAGGTTTTAGCAGAATAAAATAGACAAAGGTCCCACTTAAAAAATAGTATACTAGGTGGCAAAAGAACCCTTAGGACACAAGATATCTAGAAATATAGAGGAGAGAAGATTTATAGGGAATGTGAATAATGTCTTATCTCTAATAAATTTCTGTCCCTACACCCAAAACGACAGTATGTTGCAGCACTTAACTCATCACACTTGAAAGGCAGTATTTTTAAGTGCAAGTGGTCTTAATTGTGTTTTTTGCAAATGAGTGAAAACTCATTAGAATTAGTGACTATAAAGTCACTGAGAATCAGAAATACTGATGGACTTCAGTATGCAAGCAAATGAACATGACATATAATTTCAAAATAATAGGGTGATTGAAAAAAATATATCCCAAAATAAACTTGTAGTGCCTTATATGAACAATGAGCTATCGTCAGGCTTCATTTATACCTGTGCACCCCTTTAGTTCATTTGATATGCGAGGACATGAGTGAGAATGGGAGGTGTCTAATTAATATCTGTAACATGATCTGAGAGAAATATCTGGTTTTGCAGAAGATAGAGAAAATTTTTCTAAAAATGTACTCGTATTGTTTGCCTTCACTTTCAGGTGATCTGGGCTTGATAATAATCTGTCAATACCTGTAGATGACAGCGATTTTTAATAAGGTAGAAAATCCATGATAGCTGGGAAAACTGACTACCCTCTAAAGCTGACCACCATCTAGAGCTCAATGACTTACCTAAGATCTAAGAATTTTAAGAACTGGTAGGTCTCCTTTCTATTCTTCAGTGTATAGATATTTATGTTGAACCTTTCCCTGACCAGTGAACTTAATGCCAGAGAGACAGGTTTCTCTTTTTCACATCCTCTTGAAAATACAACTAATTGAAGGGAATATTGATTAATATATTGAAAAACTGCTCCTAAAAAAATGATAAAAAATTTCCTGGCATTACTGCAGTTTTTCTTTGCACTGATGTGATGGCTGTTTTCTGATATGAGCTGGCTATGTAACAAATTAGCTTTCAGAAAATACTATGTTCCTGGTTCTATGGTCTCGGCTTTCTAAACAGGCATTAACTTCAGAATTACCCTTTTCCTCAGAAATTTCCTGGTATAGAATTCTCTGTCATGCCTTTCATTTCATTCCTTTATCTTACCAATCTTGCTTTAACAAAACAAATTTTATTCTTACATGCAAATTTATTTTTAAGAATGCAATTTCTTTTTAAAATATCACTGTTGGAAAGCTGTGTTATTTCAAAGCCTCCAGAATAAAACATAACCATATTTGTCTTTTTTTGTATGCCAGACACAACTGTCCCTGAAGGCCCTGGTGACACCTTCTGTTGAAAGGAGAAGCAATTGCTACGGTTAGTTTATTAGCTGGGTTCTCACTGGCTGCTAAAATAGGTCACTAAGATACAGGCACCTGGAGCAAATCAGTTTAATTGCTTTTTTGTTGGAAATGCTTTCTGAGCTGCTTTTACATTTTCTCTCTTTCTGCTTACTTTCTTGCCTTTTTTTGATATATTTAAGGGCACTAAAGTCAAGAGTAGAATGCAGCACTTGGTATCTGAACTTGGACCAAAGGCTATATATAGACACACTCAAATCCATTAGTCTCCTGAGCTGTTGGTATTTGCCAATTCCTTCATAATCACAATCTGACACATTTGTAAAGGAAGTTACAGTGTGCATACTAATACAGCTTATTTTAGTATTTGCTTTCTCTGCAAGATCAAGCACTAATTTAGATGCTCAAAATAGCTCTCCAAACGAACCTGTGACTCTCCTGTTTCTCTCCTGTGACTTACAAAGAAACTAGGGAGACAGGGCACTGGATTTGGATATTGAAAATGCAAATGCTGCTTATGCATATAATGAAAGTATGTATGTTTAGGTACAAAAGTGGATATTGGTCTGACAAGGGTCCTCAGTCAGAGTAACTCTGAACTTCAATTTCAAGCCTCGTTTGAAATCTGAAGTTCGTGGCCTGTCTCTTCTCAGCAGGACACAGCTTTTATGCTGCATTAGAAAAGAATATAGGGAATTGGACAATTAGAAAGATGGTTTCAGTGGGAAATATCTGGCAGTTTTAACCTACAAAAGCTTCTTAAACTCACATGTATTAGAGTATAGTAGGTAGAGTCTTCTGGATTATTTAATGTCTTGGGTTTCCGTGGCCTTCTTGGGGGTCTCTGCATTGGGCGAGAGTCTTCTACTTTGGCCACAACTGTAAAAAATCAGAAGATAGAAATGCTTATTTCTTCACAGAATCGGGAGGTTTTTGAAAAAAAACAGGAGAAAATTTCAACAGAGAGAGAAAAAAAAAATCCACATAGCCACTTTTACTGCTTGCAATAACTCAAGAAAGCAAATGATTTGGGCATTTCCATGAGCAGAGAATGGGTTTATCCATTTGGGTCCTGACTGCCCACAGGAACACATGCCACCTAACGAATGCCAGGCTGGAACAGCCCAGCAGTCTGCCTGGCACAGACCTCTCCTTCTGAATGGGCTGATGCTCCACATTCAGAAAAGGGCTCTGAAGGGTAATGGCTACTGGGAGACCCCTGTCTTGTAAGGGGGACAGGTGGAAGGGATGATGTTTCTTTCAGGTTCAAGTCAATCTTTAAGGAGGGAACTAGCATTAGGCCTCAGTTTCAGAGGTTGATCCTCTATATTATCATGGTGTTGATTTTCCTTAAGGTCTCCTGCTGAGGCTTTTAATTTCAAGCCAAATCACGTACCACTGGGCAACAGAGCATGACCATGTCCATCACATCCAGTGTAGTCTAGTTTAGTGTACTCAAATTCTGGTTTCTATTTCTACAAAAACTTTCTGCAAACATGAAAAAAATGCTTTCACTCTAATGGAAACAAAATCAAGATTTTAACACAAAATGGAACTAGCGTCCTCTGGCAGTCTCCCAGTTCAGTTAGACACTGACTTGTGGATTACATTGGCTGGCACACAGGGAACTATAAAAATGTCTTGGGCGTTTGCTTGTTAAAAATCTGTTTTGACAGTGCAGGATAAAGGGCTACTAAGGGTTCATAGGCTGCTTGTCACAGAGCCAACATAGAGTGCAGAGTTCCTTGTGCCTATTCTCGGAGACCACAGAACTGGGTCTGTGGGCCGAGGGACCAGAAATGTACAGCACAGTGAGCATGGTCACCTTCCATTCACTTCAGCTATAGGAAAAGTTGACAGAGAGTGACAGCAATTCCTCCATGATGAAGGAGAAGGTGGCAGCAGAACAATGATAGAGATGGATCATAGGGACACATACAGGGTGATGAATGAAGTCACAGCACAAGGTTTAGGCACAGTGAACTGTGTGTCTAAGGTAGATTGCATTATCCAGTGAAGTTTTATCTTGTCCCATCACAGAAATACTCAGGACAATCCATGAGAAAAAAACACCTTACTCATAAATGAATATAGTGTGAGGGTAGAATGGGGATCTGGATCCCAATAAATTGCTCAAGTGTGTTCTGGTGATATTATCCTCTTTCACGTGAAATGACTTTATAACCCAGATGTGCTAACTAAATGTGATTGAGTCTTAGAGGAAAAATGTATTTTGATCCCTAATGACCATCAGAAACCCTTTTACATGATAAAAACTCTCCCATGTACAGCAGAGATCTTTTTAATTAAGGAGATAGCACAATCATTTAAAATGAGAAATGATAAGTAATACATCAGTGTTGACTCCTGCAAAATTAGCTGTTTAAATTTTTTGTTATTTGTGATAAATAAAGGCTTGTAAAGGTCATGGATATACAGAGCAGCCAGAATGAATAATGTTAATTTAAATCGTAGTTGGACAATTGCATTTATTGTTTTAGTTTCTTATCTGAAATGCAGACCGCTTCTCGTGTAATAAACAAACAAGTTTTTTTTTAATATTTTGCACTTAAGAGAACAATGGTGCTTTTCTAAGCCAGGTTACAGATAACTCATGTTAAACAATGAATTTTAGATGCAGTAAATTCATTCCAGTAAGCTGTAATAAATATAAATGACATTCCTTGATTTCAATAAGTATAGCAGGCCTGACTGTGCTCTTAATGTGGGCTGTTGTTACCTTGCTGCATTTCAAATGGGCCACCTTGAGTTATCTGATTTACCATTTGTGAAAGAGTAGAGACATATCTTCCCTATTTTATTTTTAAACACAACAGGTGTCTAAACTGGAAACGCTACCTTAAAAGAAATCCTTTAAAATTCAGCGCAGTTGAATAGAAACACCTAACACCCTGTCTGTAGGACATTTTCAAAAACTGTGTCACAGATGATGACTGCATGAAAATCTAAAATAGAAATGAAGCCAAATTAGGGGCTTTAGGAAATTTGCAATGAAAAGGCTCTCATAATACCTTAAGATTTTTTACTGTCCCCTAAGAATTCATCACTGTGTATGCTGTTATGTTATTTAATTCATCACTGTCAAACAGATAAAGCATTATTGTATTCTAGATTACAATTATTCCAACTGAAATTACTTGTATACTTTTTGTGTATGTGCTCTCCAAAGAAGACTAGTTTTTACATTCAAAAAATACTATTTTGACAATGTTAAAAAAGGGTTTTCATCTCGGCTCTTGTGTTGTACATATGTATGAGCTATGCAAAAGAGTTGAGGGGACAGAAACACCATGTTGGGCCAGGCAGCCTTCTAAGTTTGGACGTCCATTGTTCCTTTCTAAAATTAAATATAGAGCTGAAAATGCAATTCTGAATTTTGCCTCCAAATTACACAGTAAGGTTAAACTTTGTTTCACCAGCAACCAAAGCTGTGATTTCCTTTTGCACTTAGATTTGCGTGATCATTGCTACTGAAATTCAGCAGATGGGTAGTTCCTTGTATTGGATAATACAAAGTAAATTTTGCTTTTTTATTAGTTGCTGAGGATGTCAGAAATCATTTACGTAGTAGAATTGAAGGTGGAAGGCAAATTAAATACCCAAGCCTTATAAATGGTGAATTTTATGTTCTTGTTTTCCAGATGGCCTATACCTTTCTGTAGTAGGCAATGAAGCAGAAAGGAGGGGTGAAATAATTAATTTATGAACAGGACAATTATGTTGTTTCTAGAGACCATTACAAAGAAAATATTTTTATTGAAGTCCAGTCTCTCCATAGTAAAATATCTTGTAGCCTATTTTCCTTAAGACTTCAAATATCTCTAGTAAAATCTGGCTGTGTGCTTTATATGTAAAAGAAAAACTGATGCTTTCCTCTAACAATCATTTAAATAGGTACTTTGCAACACTGATACAAAAACCATTCACACAGTAGCTATTGAAGCACTTTGGACGTGTCAGGTTGGCACTATCATCCCTATCTACCAGCAGGGTAAATCAGATGCGTACGGAGACTTGCTTAACCTTATATCCCAGTTACTCATTAGCAGAGCTAAGGACCTGCACTGAAGGACTGTACTGAGACTCCTGTCCCTGCAGCCAGCCCACACCTTGCTGTTTTAGTACCAGGTGCTGTCAGTGTTGCGAAGCAGTGCATAGGAGAAACTGGAAACAACAACAGTTGATGCAACACAGACATTCCTTTTTAAAGGTTTTACAAGGAGGAAGACAGGCTGAACAACAGATTGAAAGGGGGGGGGGATTTTCCCCCTCAAACTGCCCAAGTGCATCCAGTCAGTACTTGATTAGTCAAAAAAAAAAAAAAAAGGAAAAAAAAAGAGGTTTTGCTCTCCTGACCTGGATGCTTTGCTTTTGACAGCCAATGTCAGCCATGCCCTAACACATCCCCAGGAAGTT
Organism: Pipra filicauda; assembly: GCF_003945595.2. Classification (NCBI taxonomy): domain Eukaryota; kingdom Metazoa; phylum Chordata; class Aves; order Passeriformes; family Pipridae; genus Pipra; species Pipra filicauda. Next base: position 5,152,569 of record NW_024104310.1, read on the forward strand.
AAATCTCTCTCCTGCCCAAACCTGAAGCAGACTGTCAAAGCATACATTTAATCCAGTGATGATGGAAAATTTAATAAAAGTTAAAGTCATTCTCCATGAGAATGAACGAAATACAGAGTTAAGGGTCAGCAAAGGCATGTGAACAATGTGGCTGCCAGATAACATTAAAGAAGCTTTAGCAAATCTAAGGAAAATTCCTTATTCCTATCAGTATCTCAGCTAGCTCATTTAGCACTACCTCAAAGGTTCCTATCTAAGTTACACACACAGTCAATTCTACAAATATTAATACTTTCACTCTCAGCCCTCACTGAAAACTCCAAATATGCTGAAATGCATACCATATGCATGTGTATCCTGAACAGCACTGCAAACTACAGGAACTGTGGAGAGCTGCATGTGTTTGAAATGTTCAAGGATGAGCAAGAAATGTTTGAATAAAGATGAGTCAGTATCAACAGCCCTTTAGGTTGAACTGTGTCTGCACATTTGTACATACAATAATAAGCTTGGAAGACAGCAATCTTGAGGAATCAACATCCATGGATGTTAATGTAAATTAACTATGACTTACAACAGATTTTATACTGAAGACTGGAGAAACAGCATGGTTACAGCTGTGATAAGCATCTATGTGATGAAAGGTCTCTATTTATTAGGCCACCTGGAGAAACAGATAAACCCATCTTCAGGTCATTTAAGTGAAATATTACATGTTTGATTTAGAGCCATTCCACAACTTATGGGGACAGAACTATAAAGCCAGCCTCAGAATAAAGCAGGAAATAAAACAAGAGTAAAAGCAATAATTGTATAGGATTTGTAGAGGGACTTGGAAGTAATCAGAAAAAATGCAAATATAGTAACTGGAATTCCAGGACTTGATAATGAGAAGCTAACAGGTATTACTGTTTACAACATCTATGTGCATACCTTTTTACTGTTCTAATTGTACACAGTATGAGGATGTAATTACTCAAGGTTGGAATATGCACTGCTGTTTAGCATTCTGGTTAGTAATTTTTAAGTATTGTTTATTCATGGAATGTTTAACAGAGCCAGATTTGGAAATTATGGTTGATGGCTGCAAATTCACAGCGATCTGGAAAAAACAGAGGGATTATTCTGTCACAACCTAGAAGGAGAAATTGCAAGAAACTGAGAACTTTCTGATTGCATATAGAAGTTGAAAGTGTTTGATCTCTCATACCTAAGTCCTGCAGCTCCACTGAGGGAAGTTTCAGTCTCTGGCTGACACTAATACAGAATCACAGAAGCATATACATTGGAAAAGACCTCCAAGATCATCTAGTCCAGCTTTTGACTGATCACCTTGTCAACTAGAACATGGCACTAAGCACCACGTCTGGTCATTTCTTGAACACCTCCAAGGATGGTGACTCTGCCACTGCCTGGGCAGTCCATTCCTATGATTAACAACCCTTTCCATGAAGAAATTCCTCCTGATGCCAAACCCAAACCTCCCCTGGCACAGCTTAAGACTGTGTCCTCTCATCCTGTTGCTGGTTACCTGGGAGAAGAGACTAGCTCCCACCTGGTACCACCTCCTTTCAGGTGGTTGTACAGAGTGATAAGGTCACACCTGAGCCTCCTTTTCTTCCAGATTAAACAACCCCAGCTCCCTCAGCTGCTCCTCACAGGACTTACCCTCTAGACCCTTCATCAGCTTCATTGCCCTTCTCTGGACTTGCTCTCATTTCTGAGAGCCTGGTGACTTGAGATTACTACTTTTTAAGAGAGGATATTTAAGGAAAATGGCTGTACTCCACTTCCATGACCTCCTAAATCTTATGCTCTGCCATGGATCAGACCAACTCCCAACATATATCTTTTATGTCCTGGCTGTATGGTGCCCAAAGGGCCACTCCAGTAGCTGAGAACAACCAAATGGTAGAAGTGCTTGATTACCCTCTTCTTCTCCAGTCCCAGTGCTCCTTCCATACTCAGTGCTCCTGCCTGATCACTCACTTGCAAAGAAGTCTAGCCAGTGAATACTGCTCTGCTCACACAGTTTTATACAGACTCCCTCTTCCTTGCAAAGTCTGCCCATTAAACTCCCATAAATATTGCTTTGACAGCCTACAGCAGGAGGAATCCCAGATGAAAACCCTGCCTGTCTTGCTGCTTTGTCTAGCTGGAATGGTCCTCAGCTGCACTGGAGTTCCTTATACCATGTAAATTTCATTCTAAGTACAGAAAATTCTTTGAACTGTCATTTAATAATTAGAAAGATGGGCACTATTACTCATCTGGAGAAAAAAGAAAAAAAATTTGCTCCCATAATGATTTAATTCTCCTCACTTCAGGCTTTGACCTCAAAAAACTTGACAGCAGCTATTTGTGCCTCCATTCTGACACCACAGTAACCCAAGGCTCACTAGCAGTCCAAAGGTGCAGTTCTGGGATGCAGCCACTACATTTAGCTTAAAGCATTTAAGCAAGTAAATATAACCTACTCAGAGATTCTAGCCACAGGGAATATTGTTTATTCCAGGAACCTTGTGCAGCTTGCTTTATGCATTTTATAAATACAAATAAATTCACTTAAGAACAACTTAACCTTGTGGATTTAAGATTCATTTAACCTTTTGCTCATATGCTCTTTGAACTGCAAGTTTTGCATTTTCATTAAAAAACCCCCAACCCAAACAGTGTCAAAAATCTGAACATTTGTCCCAGTACACCATTCAGCTGTCCCTCAGTTCCTCCTCTTCTGTGGGTAGCAATGTAATAAAATATTTTATCGGAGGAAGTGTTAAGTTCTCAAACTGCGCAATAGCCACCTACCCACAGACGAAGGCAGCCAAGCATTCCTATCTAGCACACAGCTATAAAATACAATTCACATGTTATCGCTGCATTCACATGTTATGGCTGCAGAACAACATATAAAACCAGTGAAGCTGAGGAAGCAGTGTATGTAAATGTAAATGACCAAAGTAATTACAAACAGGTAAATACCACATGATTTAAAGAACACCTAAAGCTCAACAATCCCTACCTTCATAAAGGTAGGACAGCAAATGTAGCCATAGAGGGAAAGCTCCAATAAAAGTATATCCTTCCGTAATTGTGTGTGTGTAAATCCTACTGTAACACATAATGCAGGCAAGACAATAGGAAGGTTCCTCCCTGTTTAATAGGCAGTGGATCACCACTTCTATCTGCTTCACTTTAGCATGACTGTCTGCAGTATATTACCTCAAATACTTGAGGTTTTTTGGGGTTATTTTACTATATTGCATTCAGGAAGGAAGTATGATCCAGAATGTTGGTAAGTCCTGTGTTTTAGACAGTACAATCTAAATGAACTGAACACAGGCATATTGTTACTTAAATATTCTCTACATCTAGGTAGATCATGTTTGTTATAATAAACATCTACTTAAGACAAGGCAGCTTTGTGATAGAGCTCTCTGATGCTTGGGCTCCAACTAGCTTGAAGGCAAGCTGGGGAATTACTGCGGTGTATTCTCTTACTTTATTATCTTGTGCATTGGTCATAGCTGGAAAGGAAAGTTTTCCTGTCACATGAATTATATTCAAATGTAGAAAAAGAAAGTTCACATTCCACATCAAGAAGGGTTTTTCAGTGGAGTGGTTACCACACTTTACTGCTGGAAAATGTCTGCATTGTGACACCACAGAGGTTTACAGCAGCACACCTTTTTCAGAGATAAAGGGAAGTGGGTGACTGGTCACCCCTTTAGACAGGGTTGGAGACACAGGTGACAAACCCTGGTGTGCTTTTGTCTCCTATAGAGCTACTTAAATTATTAGCAGTGTGAAGCATAGACTTTGCTGCATTTTGCACATGGCATAAACATACTGTTACATTTTCACCTGGTTCACTTGTGCAAGTGATGAGATCTTTAACTGATAAAACAGGGATTTGTGTATTCCTTTTCCTTCTATCTAGCTCTTTTCTCTAACTTCTGCAGGAAAATGTGTTAGAACCAAGAGTTCTTTTCCCAAGCATGCATTTTTAATTCCTCAGGTGTATCTTGTCAAAAGTCAGCAATATTTAATAGAGAACTCAGTACAAACCTGTTAATGACAATCACAAACATTGCTCTGTCCTTAATGAAAGGTCATGGCACTTAGTTTTCCATTTCCCCTTTCTTTTCTTTTGCAGACTTTGGTCTTGGAAACTGGCTGAACTACATAGATTATCTACCAGCAGCTGGTTTACACTGAGAGTTTAACATTTGTAAACATCAAGCCCCTATTTTAACGGAGAGGACTCCAAAGTGAGATTGAAGTACTTTTAGGATCTTTTCAATGTATTCATGGGAACAGAAAGAAGTTTCATCACACATGACAACTAAATCCACAATGGTATAATGAAAATAGCACAATTAGGTCTGGGCAGTAAGACACAGTCCTGGATCTTACTTGTTCCAGCTATGCAGAGGTGAGCAGAGATCTTCCCCAGAGGCAGTGCAGTGGGCTAGCACAAGCCCTACTGCAGAAATGGAGACCCACCCAGTTATCTGCCACATCTGCCTTCATCTTCCTCCATATCTGTGGTCCAAGACATGGGCTGAGGAAATTCCCTGTAGTGTCTATTCCAACTGAAGAGGCTTGAGCAGCTTCAGTGGGGCACAGGTCTTAATGATCTGCATGCTCAGAGTCCAATGTCTTCCACCTTTATTCTCCCAGTACTCCTCCCCAGTGCCACCTAAGCTGCTCCAAGCGTGCTTGCATTTTGGGAATCTTCACTGCCTGTGTTAACTGGAATATAAATAACTTTCAAGTGTATTTCCAAAGGTCATGGTCTCTTAAGTGTGTGAGTTAAATGAATGCTGAATATTAATAAAACTTTACTTGCAGTTTTAAGAACATACCCACCAACATGGGTAGGAATTACAAGTTTTGAATAACCTCAGTTGCATTTGTGGATAGCTAAACATTTATTCAGCATATATGTAACAAATTTCAGTTAATTGTTTGACAAATTACCTAAAAAACTGTTTTGTTTTTAAGCATAGTCCCATATCCTACCAATAGCAAATACAGTTGAGCAACATGAGTTAAAAAGAGCCAATACTTTCATTTTTACCAAATGAAAGTATTCCTAGAGATTCTATGTCTAGGTCTCACAAGGATTCTTTCACCAACCTTAAGCAGCACTGAAACAAAATGCCAAGAAAAGTTGTAAATACATAAATTCCAACCAGACTTGGATATTTCTCTGGAAACTGGGTTCCAGATGTGTACTGATATGGGGCTTAATACAAAAATATACTGCCTGAGTTATATGAAAAGCTGGAATTAACTCATTGCTAGTTCCATGGCCTTTAAAACATGACTAGGAGTTACTTCTTCACAGTCCTCTTCACAAATGAAAATTCTGCTAACACAAAGGTTAAACATTACCTGGCTGACAAACATGAGAAGACAGGCAGCCATTAGCTTGCTTATCTTTGGACAGCATCACAGGTCTCAGCTGATGGGACAATATCATTTCATTCAGTTTTTGCTGCAATGCTAAGTAGTCTTCGGATAATTTTGATATCTGAAAAATACACCACAGGTTTTTACATTATTGTAAAAATAAGTATAAATGTTCCTAGGTAATCAAAGGTAAAATAGTAGACTAGAGAATTAATTTAAAAGGTATTGCTCCACCTGCTGCAGTGTAGGAAGATGGCTGAGGGTACAGTTAGAGGAGATTAAGAATTACAGGGTAAAATGCAGCTGATACTCGCTGGATGGAATGCAGTTGACATGCTCCACAAGGACTCCCCATACCATAAGAACCTGCTATGGGGGATGGAACAGAGGGTGGAGCGGACTGGACACACCGCAGCCTCCCTCCATAGAAATCCCTGCAGGGAGGGGGACATGGTGGTACTTTGTAGTTTCCAAGACTGCATAGCACCTGTCAACCAAGGGAGATAGATGAAGATGTCCTCCTGCCGAGCCAACAACTATGTCAAAATCCCTCTCCTCAGATGAACTTGGTTCATTAAAGCCTAGTAGTAACATTAAAGCACACCTCCATCCCAAAATTACCCACCTCTGTGTGACCACCCCTCACTGAGCATGCACCCTGTATTCTTTTGACTGCATCTTTCAAAGTGAAGCAAGAGAATTTAACACCAATCAGAAACAAAGGTATTTATGACTAAAATCACTCAAGCTCCACCTAAACATAAAGAAATAGTATAAAAGTCAGTTGAGAATAGGAAGAAAAGGGGAAGACTCCACTGAAACTGCTGGGATCAGTCAACAGGCTGCCCCTGCCTTCTCCCCCTATAGAGATGCCTAGGGGTAAGAACTATACTCTATGCTTGCTGAATATTGTTATTAGGATTAGAGCTTGCTTTATAGTATAGTATATTGCTTTAAATACGTTTTTGCAGCCAGATACTATCCCTGGCAATCTTCAAACCTTATTAACCTGTTACTATTTGTATTAATAAAGAGTGCTATTCCAGACACGGTTAGAGTGAGCCCTTTACAGGTGCTAGCAGTTGCCAGCTGTGGATAACATGTTCTAATAAAGTGAGAAGACCCGCTGAGGGTCTTCTGTCAAAGAAAAGGAAGACAAAAAAAAGACACATAGGAAACTCCACACCAGTCCTGCAGCTACTTCTTATTGGTTCACACCTGTGAGCAGATTGTGCCTTGCTGATGCAAGATTACTTCTACAGCTATAGGCACACTTCTCTGCATGTGTGAGTTCCTGACATTGACACAGTAACTTTTAGTTTCATTTGCATAGACATTTCACAAGTTTACTGAATTAAGGACTGAGATGGGTAAACAAACATTTCAACAAAGGCAAAGCTTTAACTTAAAAACTTTAACTTAAAACATTAAGTTAACTTTAACTTAAAAACATTTAACTTAAAAACATTATTTTTGCCAGTGCTCTTTGTCTTTTCCTCCTTCCTGACAAGGCTATTTTCTCTTGCAGACCAAAATATGCATTCTTATAGAACACAAATGACAAAATCTCTGTCTTATAGAGTAAAACCTAGGTGCCACTGAAGTCACTAAAATACCTTTGCCGTTCTGTCATCACCAGAGTATTTTGCTCAACATACCTTGCTTACAAGCTTCTTACCTGTCGTGAAAAGGCTGCCAAATCACAAGCCTCTTTCTCTGAGTCTCCCTTCAGTGTCTTAGAGTCTTCAGCCTCTCTACTGGTGCTTTCCCTATGTTTTATTTTTTGGGGGTTGTTATTTTGAATGCATACTGCTTCTGTTGGATTCTTTGTAGTTTTCTCTTGACTTTTGCAGGGTAGTTTCCCTTCTTTTCTGAGTTGTCCCCTCCTTCTGTAACCCCGGTAACTGCTCTGAATAACCACTGCCGCCTTCTCTTTGTCTTCTGAACCTTGTTTTTCTGCCTCAGCTTGCTTTCCTGAGCCTCTTCTTAGTGACTCTTTTCTTATAATTCCTTTACATCCTGTAGGCATCACTGCTTCATGCTTCAGGTTGTTTCCTTCCACATCCCTGTTGGTCCTGGGCTGGACCACAGCAGATTCTTGATTTTTCTGATCTGCACTGAGTGTGTCTTGATTATCTTGATCTTGCTGGGGACTAGGTTTGGTTGTGATTTTGAAAGAAGATTTGATGGGTAACTCTTCCAAAGAGTCCTGTTCTTCACCCTCACTACTATGTTCTTCTGCAGGGTTCTGCTTCACAGAAGCTGCCTCTTCTTCAGTAGATGTTTTCTGTTGCTCCTGTATATTCCTTGTGTCACTGTACTCAGAGCACCGGCTGTCAGTGACTGCATCAGTTTTATCTTGAGTCTCCTCGGTTGCCGCTTCTTCCAGTGCATCATTTTGAGCTGGCTGCAGTTGTGCTTCAAGGAATTCCACAGCAGATAATTCATCCTCTGCTATGATAGCTGCTTCTTCTTCTGTTTTAGGAAGGGCACTCTTCGCCCCTGTTGGACTTTCCTCATTATCTTGAAGTTCTTCATCATTTTCCTTCTTGCTAATGGATGCTGCATTTTCAGTTTGTTGCTTTCTAAGTGATTCCCTGAATGGAACAGAGTTTTGGGTAAAAATTATAGCTGAAGGAGATGAAGAATAGCGATAACTTTACAACCACCTTTGGTGGTCTTTGTGTACTAAATGGCAATTTGATACATTGCAACATGGGAAAGATTTAGTGCATATAGCTGGAATTAAAGATTGTTGTTGTTAGTATTATCTGTTAAAGTGAAAAGGGACATTATATTTTTATTATTATTATTCTTGTTATCATCATCATCATTATTATCATTATTATCTCTTAAAGTGAAAAGGGACATCCCTGTTAAATTTCACAGAAAATTGCTAGGGAGACAATCTAGGCTGTGTGAGGGCTGATAAAGGAGTAAAGAATTAATTTAAATGTTAAGAAAAACATAAGGTATAAACTTTTTAGCATCTCAAGAATATATAAATACACACAATCCTAAACGTATTCATTCTTGACTGTCTCAAGTCACACTAGGAATGCAAGAAGAGCGATCCTGGGCGTAGATCCAGGTCATATTTAAAAGACATATTCCTTAAACTGTCTTTTTAGTTTTACTATCAGTAAAACTTCAGTGCCAGATGAAATCTGTCACCCTGTTCCTTCCTGCTGAAGACTCTGAGGTCCTTCACAGCTGTTTTCCACTTCTATGGACTAGTTTCGACCTATTTAAATCCTATCACTGAAAAAACGATGGAGATAAGCAAAGTGCTACTAGCTCCATTTCAGAGATTCAGACATTGCAGAGCTATTTAGAATGTGATTCACTTCACCTAATTTGCAGCTGTTTGATCTGAGCAAGACAACGGGGTTCACCTCTGTCATCACCTATGCTGATCTCAAACAGTTGCTTAAGATGAGGAACAGTTCCTTGCAGACATCCATCTCACTCATCTGAAAATTTTTATGATGAGCTAGTTCCAAAAAGAGACTCATCGACGGATTCCATTAATATTACAGGTAAGCACAATATTGTTGACCTTTTCCCTAAATATGCCTTTATTCCCTGGGCTTGAAAAGATGATAAAAATGGTTACTGACATTAAAAACCTCCACATAAATGTACATCACCTCTGCCTACATATCTAGAATAACCCTAGTTTGTTTCACTCTTAGCTTACAATGTTGTTATTCAGCAGTGTAATTACTGGAAAGGGACACATTTGAGTGACATAAGAGAAAATAACAATACCTTCTGCTTTTGAAGATCTTCCTCTCCTTATATCCTCTGTAGTGAGACTGAATTATTATTGCTGATTTGTTTCTTGTCTCGGTTAGTTCTTTTCTCTTCTTCCTGAGTAAGTATCCTCTGGCAACTGACACAAATTGTAATGCAAAACAACAAGCAATGGGTGTCACACGCATTTCAGACAGTCAAATGATAACAGCATTAAACAAAAGCCAATAAGGAAATACAGACCAGAGTGCCCATTATGATTATGTTTCATCTGAAATTATTATGTCCCACAAAACTTTTCTGAGATTTTAGAAAGCTGTACCCATTCTACACAAGGATAAAAACAAGCTCTTTCCTCATATTTTATGGTGCTAGAGAAAATACAGGAAGATGCAGAATGAAGCAGAAGCATAGTGCTATGGAAGTGCCTCTAGAACACAGTACTCTGAGCTTCTTGTACCTGCTTTGCCTGATTCAGGCAAATGATCTGACTCTGTCTTTTATTTCCCTAGGAAATGCCTGATTATCAGCCTATAGAGATTACCAGGCTGTCAACTGGCAGAGGCTTGGAATTAGATGAACATTCAACAGATCAGAGAAAAATTGAAAATTTTATAGCCCAGTAGTTACAGAAGATTAGCTCATGCTCCTTCTGCAAAGACTCATTATTCAAAATGAAAAAGCTCACCATGAAAGATGTGCTAAGCTCCACAGTAAGCAGGTGCACTGTAGCATAGGAACTCGCTACTTGTGCTTTGTGGGAGGCACAGGTTAAAGTCGCTGGTCTGAACCAGAAATAAGAACTCAGACATGGCCCTTCCCTGAGACAGGTAGGTGCTAACTAGTCACTAGGACCTTGATGCAGTTGCTGGCACATTGGTATCTAGTGCCATCTGAAGTGCTCCAGGATAGCCAAGGCATCTACATGGAGCTGGCGGCAAGAACAAGACAGATGGGACTTTCTGGAGAGGGAAAGTTGGGTGAACAATGTGAAATAAAGCTGGAGGCCAGGCAGGATAACCAGGGCACCTCAAATGACACTTGATATCAATATGGGGGCAAATGAGCTGAACATTTGGTGGTTTTGAATAAAATGAATCAAACTCTAGGCTCTACTGACTCTAAGAGCATTTTAGACACCTAGGTCACATTTAGACATCTACACTGAAGTGTCTTAGTCAGAAACTGAATTGCATTCAGAATGTTGCTTCAAAAATCTCTGAACTTGCAAATAATTTCCTAATGGGAGCTGGCACAGTCTCCACAGTGCTGTGATTTGGGCAAGTCTGCAATTCCAGGGATTCAGCACAAATCCACTAATCCCTGGCAAAATAAAAAGGACATAGTGTTTTCTCAAAGTATTTCTTTTGAACTCTAATTCCAAATGCAGTACCAAGAGTATGGGGATAGAGTACTTAATGGTGCTTTAGATATCCTGCAGACATGGTAGATATGGGAGCTCTTACTCCAACTGTGCTGAGAGTCTTTTGCATCACAGGAAAGGTCAAGCTCACTTGACAATGGAGCATGAGTCTATTTTAACACATTCATATAACTTGGTGACAGGGCCTTAGGAAAGTGCAAATTGCAAAGCGCTTGGAATACTTTTAGAGTTTGTTGAACTTATGAGCCAAGTCTTATCCCATTTTCATACAAAACTAACTCAACAGGAGTTATTTTGAAACAAATCAAGTTATATTGCCAATGGACATGCCAATATAAGCTATGTCTGGTCTTTATAGACTTATTCTGGTTCATCTTTGAAGTTTTCTGAGAACTTTGCTATGAGATAGTAGCTGTCTAAGCTTTGTTTTCAAACTGAAAGAGGAGTTTTGCATTGCTTTAGAAATAAATGGGGGAGGGGGGGGGAAGAACTGAGAGAGCTAAGTAAAAATGGACTTCCATTTTGTCCTGGCTTCTCATGCACTGAAAAAAGTTGAAATGAAACTGCAGACAGGACAAAGAAGGTGGGCAAGAAGAAACATTGGGGATATCAACAGAGCAAAACGGTAAATTCATACTTTTGCATTTGCTAAATATTGTAATATAATTGACAACTTTCATATGTCAAATTATTCTTGGTGCTTTACTGGATTTTATGCAGGTTTTAGATTGTTTTCTACACTGATGAAGTTCTACCAACTGCAGTGAAGTAATCTTCAGTACACACTAGCACTGGCTCAGTGCAGTTAACAGATGCATCTAACAATGATTAAAACCAACACTGCTGGTGGTACATACTCATGAAGGCATATCTGAGGTCATATTTGGGTTGTCACCTTTGTAATTACTGAAAAAACTGTGCAGATTTGTGCCAGTGGTTTTTATAGAATCATAAAATCATACAATGCTTTGGGTTGGAAGGGACCTTAAAAGATCATCTAGTTCCAACCCCCTGCCATGGGCAGGAACACTTTCCACTAGACCAGATCTCCCCAGGCCTCATCCAACCTGGCCTTCAAACCTGCGTCTCTCTAGCTGTACAGCTCCTGATTTCAGAGCTGCCTAGGCTATATCTGGCTTGGGGACATCTCTGCAGGGACAGAGGAGACCAAAGTACAGGAAGGAAAAAGGGATGTCCCATAGCATACATCTGGGCCCAAGGTCATTATCACTGCAAAAGAGAAACAAAGTGATGGGCAAAAAAGAATAAGAGACATGAGTGAAATTACAGATTGCAGTCTTCTCAAATATAGCTGTTACTGACACATAGCAAAACCTAGTCCTAATTGAACAGCATGAATACACATATTATACAGACGGTGTCATACGGGTTTCAACAATACCAGATGTAATACTTGAACATCTTAGACTAGCAGTGAAAAGCCTTGCTGTGGCATTTGAGCATCCCACTTCACAGCTGTGGAAAGTGCCTCTAAACCACTTTGAGGTACAGATAACAGAATACAGTCATCCATTTCAACCACTGTACATAGATAGATAATAGATAAATTATACTCAGAACATGTAAATGAGCACAGTCAGTGTAGTTAGAATCTGGATCAACATATTGTGTATGTATACAACAATATAAGCTACGAAAGCAAACAATTCTTACTTGCTTGAAATCTAGTAATGTATTCTTCCACTTTTTTATTATGTTTTGCATTTTTGTATTCTTTACGAGCAACAAACCCCCTGTAAGCTGAAAAGAGATGTCAAAAGTTAAATAATTCATTAGGTACTAAAAAGCCTCTAAGAATAGAAAAAAGTCTGGAATTACAGACCTCTATTAAAATATTCATAAATATTTTGCAGCATTTCTCTTTCAATAAACATGGCAAATGAGCATGAATAGTAAATCTACATAAAAACTACATTTCTGGTGAGTAAAGTTATTATGAATTAGATGAATACAAAACACAGGAGAATCAGAATGTAAAATAAGATGATGTTTGAAAGTATTAAAAAATTCAGTTGATGCCTCCATCAACAGGGTAATTGGCCTTATTATCTAGGACAGTTAATACATTTTATTTTCATTATTATATTATACAACCTTGTCAATGCATGCCAGAATATTATTAATAACAGTATCATCTGGGCAATCACATCCTTCCATTCTTAAAATTGCCTTTTAAATGTAACATTGAGAAATGTAATTTCAGTAAAGCGATTGTCATAACCTGGTTAAAAGAAATTTTTCTTCATAAGAGCAGATATCACCAAATACAAGATACTTTGTCAAATGTAACAGCAGGAAAAGAGCAAAATCCACATCCAGCATACACATTCATCTATCAACCGTACACATGCACTAGCTTTAAGCAAAATGTTAAATGTTTTAAAGCTGTTACCTGACTGTATTTTAATAGCACTTTGTTCCCTTTGTTCCTTTATCTTTTTGTATCTCCTTGAACCCAGCCACCCTCTGACATAAGCTTGAATCAAAATAATCATGTCAACTGTCTCCTTCCGCATTAAATTTAGCTGCTCCACGTGATAGTATTTGAGGAATACCTTAAAAAGAGTAGGCAAACAAGCAAAAGCTTTAGTTACCCTCTAGGCCCTGTATTCACTCAATCCCTTTAACATCAACAAGAGTTACAAGTTGGTTTCAAATGATGAACAGACTCTTCAGCTGTAGTACCTAAAGGATCATTCTTGTTAAGAGATAGCATTTTCATTGTTCAGGATATTGGTTTACCTTACTCTCCCTTTCAGCATCTCTAGTCAGTCCCTTCTTAATCATGTTTTCGTGGGAAGATGTTTTTGAGTTCCAGTGCAAAACTTCAGTCTGTAACTAACTGTAAATCTGTTTTCAAAACCACGAGGCTGATAGTTTTGCTAACCCCACAAATCTAATGTATGTTACATAAATATGATCCAAACCTGGAACCTTCAATCTCTCCACTTTCCAATTTTAAATCTAAAGCATTGTTTATTTACTAAATTGGTTTTATCAAGAATGACACTCATATAAGGCCTGAAAAACTAGTCTAGCACAAGGGATACCAACACATTCCTGGTGTATATTAGGATAAAATAAAATGTGCAGAAAGACTTGTTCAATTAAGACAATAATTATGCTTATTTTGCAGAATTCCCCCAATCATGACCATTTGTTGGTACAGATACAGGTTAACCCTAATTAAAGTAAACATAAGCTATAGATCTCAGATCCCAAGATATGATTCTTTTGACTGCATGTTGTCCATTAACCTCATTAAGACAGCAGAGGGAAATAAAGGCTGAGGGGGAGGCAACTTCATGGCTTCTGTCCCATGTATGCAGGAAGATGTCTCAGAAAAACAGTTTTTCTTTTTCGCTCAGGTGATTTCAAACCGTTTAGTATCCATCTCCCTATTAATATCCTTCCTAGCACTTCTGTTACAGTAGCAAATAAAGAGACTTGATGCAGTACTTGTCTGATGCTTCTATTTCTCTGAGATTTATCAGTTGGGAGTGGGTGGGTGTCCCTCTCTGGCACACTGGGAAGATCAGTGAGCTAGAACCAAAAGCAAGTGTATGGGAACAGATGTGTGTTTCTCTCAAAATAAGGTCTTCCTTCCACTTGACATAAATGGGATCATCCTGCTGTCTCTTCTCGTAGTGCTCAGCAAAGTCTGCCACAGCAGCCTCAAACTGGAAAGCCAAAACCTTTTCCTTACCCTCTGTTTGCTACAGGGAAGAAGTATAACTTCTTTTCCTTAAGAAAAGAAGCTTGGATTAAGCTTAGTGGGATCCATACTAAAACATTTTTTGAAAGGAAATGCAAGCAGTGTTGTTTTCACATACTGTTTTGCATTGTGGCCTCACTAAAGCTGATGAGAATTTTAACCCTTTACAGGTTGAAGATATCAGCCAGGTATCAGGGAACTGTACCCAGAAAAGAGGAGTTTGTTTTTCAAAAATAATAGAGACCAAGAGCTACTCCAACCAAATGAGTGAGAAAACAAATTGCTTAATAAGTTAACAATGGCATACTGCAATGATGCAGATACAGTATATTAAAAAATTACTTTAGTTTTTCCAAGAACCCAGTTGTCAAGGCGGGCTTTTTCCAAGATGGCAGCACAGGTTTCCGGGCTGACTGGAGGATCATCATTTGTTTTATAACAGATGAGGTAATACCTAAAGACAAATGCATGATTTTTTATTTGAATAATAAAGAGCAATATATGCAAATACATTTAAATAATAAAAACAGTTGCATGAAAGAAAACATAGCACTGAAAAAAATTGAAAAAACATATGAGAGAAATTGCTGTGATTTATATGCAGTACTGAGAAACTCAATCCAAAGTGGATGAGTGACATATTGCACGCCCTGGAGGGTTGTTTAATTCTATATCAACACCAGAAGGTTTTAAAAAGTGTGCAACCAAAGTGCAGTACTGCACCAGTTCTTTTCTGCTCTCTGCATTCTGTGAAGGTGACTTCAGTGGCAAAATAAATATATTTTAAAAGCTTTTCTGCCTAAATTATATTATTTCATATTCAGAAATATAATGAAAATTTCATATCTTATGTCATGTGCTAGACCATCTACCTTTGAGATAGCTAACATGATGAGAGACGCATCGCAGCTCTTTTTATCTCCTTGGATTCAGCTTTGCAGATCCTTTCGGATCTGTTATGTTCCATATATGTTATGTCCAAATAACAAATGTTATGTCCAAAAGTGCTGTTATCTGTAAGCATTCAATCTGCCAGACTCATTACTCAGAATTAATTTTGATTAGGAAAAGAGGTCAGGATGCTCATGCATAAAAATTACCTGTAATACGTCAGTTCAGCTGCTGGGTAGGAAAGTTCTTGTTTGTTCCAAGACTTTCCAAAATGCTCCATAACAAAATTAACCATATCTATCTTGTTTTTTTTAATTCAAGAAAATTACATGAATTATGCGTGCATTCTCACAGCACATTCTGCTTTTTTTTCTTGTTATTCAGCCTTTATAAATAAAGGCTGAAAACCTTGGGTTTATCAACTTTAAATAATGGCAACAGTTTGCTCATGGAATAATAAAATGGAAACAATGTCGATCCCTCCATTATCACCTACAGTTCCTTTTTTTTTTTTTTGTAAAACACAATGAATTGGCTTATTTTTATTCTAACAAAATAATGTCACCACTATCTCAGATCTACCTGTAACTCTCAACTATTAAAAAAACCAAACCCAAAATAAGAAGACAAATACTTAATAAAAATCCCTTTTTGTTTGAAGGCCATGTCCTCAGTGCCAGAGATCTGCACAGCCTCACTGCAATCAAGGGCACACTCTCCGGAGAGCTACCCCGTTATGTCTGCTGCTTTCCTCTCTTTTACCTAAACAGTAAAGTTTTTTTTTTTATAAAGAGCAGTCACCAAAAGCCATAGCAGATCTTGATGTGGTGATAACTATCTTTTCCCATGCTGCACTCTTCCAAAACAGCAACAGTCCTACGACTATTCTTTCCAGAAACAGTGCTATGAAAACATCCCTTTGTTGTTCCCCTCTCTTCTCATGCACCTGCAGCACTCTGCTATTAGCTCTCTGCTTCTAGTGCTCTGTTACTTTTAAGTGCTTCTGTCTGAATGGGTATTGCTTGATTCTTCCCAGTTTTGACCTCCATTCACACATCTCTCAGGGTCTTTACTTGTAATAGAGAAGTGCAGATTTTTGGGGTGGAGGAAGAGAGAGTTAAAGAAATTATAAAATCATACTGAATTCATTACTCTTTTTTTTAACAAGGGATTAAAAAAACCCCTTAGGAATTATATTTTAAACAGAACTATGCACTTAATGAACTTTTCAGCCCTAGACTAGCAATACCAAGTTATCATCTACCCTACACAAGCAGATGCTGCACAGTGCTAAAGGCCAGGAGCTAGAGAAATTGTGGTGCTCTTTGGATGCTGTGGCTTCAAATTCTTGGCTTTAATTTGAAGTATAACACTTCTAAACCTGAAGTCTTTGAAAAAAAAGTGCAGATTATAAGCAAGTAAATCTTACAGAAATGCACAGGGAGCCTGAAAAATCATGCTGAGATGCATCATCTTCCCCTACACGTCCCAAACAGGTCAATAATCTTGTGCCTGAACTAGTCTTTGTCATCCAGACTATAATCTTCTTTGTCACAGGAAATGTCTTTGTATTTTTTCTTGAAAGATCATGCTAAAAACACTGCTGACGCTTAAAAAATACTGGACAGCAATGGTAGGAGAGAAAAGAGCTTCTTCACATCAGTGTTACCTTTTTATGAAGTTAGCAAATAGTATACGGTGTGAATAACCCTGTCTTCGAATTCTTGCTGTCTCCAGAATTCCTGTGTAACGCAGCTGAACCAACACTTTTTCTTTGTCAAACTTGTTTGCCTGCCGGTCATTGTTTGGCTTGATGCACCTGACAAAATGAGGCTGTCCGACGACCATTTTGGATAACAAATCCATCAGAGAATACTGAAAAAAAAATAACAAAAGATTTTGCCACCAGGATATTTATAAAATTTGTATATAGGTCCATGTGTAGTTGAAATTTTATTTCATAGGATCAGAATCATGTCCATTTATATTTCATTAAGCTGGTACTTAAAAAGTAGATGAAGTAAATTACCCAACAACAATTCTAGCTTTGATAAGATCTCTAAGTTTCTACTTGAGAGAAACACTGATTCCAAATAAATGTACCACACTTCACTCAGGACATTCTCACAAACTTCCATAATGTCCAATATATGACAGAAACTCTCTACGCTTATTTGCTTACCTTGGAGCTTTGTTAGGTAATTACAGCCCATTTCTTCTTTTCCTTGTTATCACCTATTTGAGGACCCTTCTTCACCCAGGATGTAAATCATCCATCTATGGATGGGAAGTGGAACAGCAGCAAGCCAGTAAATATTTAAATCCCTTCATTAGACTGGAGGAAACGAAGGCCACCCCAGAAGGGCTGCTTAAACTGCTCTGATCTTGGCACACCTTGTTCATTGTTTAGACTGATGCTGATACTATAGCTGCCCTGCTAAGAGGAAACTTTTGAGGAGGGCAAAACTAGAAGTACACAAAATCACAATTTTGCATTTTTTTTGCAAATCACAAAATTGCATTTTTCCCACCTCACCAGGGTACCAGGCTAGCAGAGGAGATGCAGCTTGTAGCTCTCCATGCCAACTGAGGGGAATCTGGCTGTAAACAACCTTGTCTGGTGTTGTGCGAAATTGCTTCATGGGAGGATCTTATTAGAACACAAATGAATAGACTCATTCCTCAAGATTCAACCTGACTCAACAGAAAGAAGTAGCCAGGAGGTAATGCTGTTCAGCAGTGGGTTGGGTACATGAAACTAGTGTAGGACGTCAAGAGCCATATGTTTCCTATTAAAATGTGCAATTCCATTCTGGACAGAAGCTGCATCACGCAGCAAAGTGCTTAATTAGCTTCATCACTAGTGTGCCAATTGAACACAAACAAGTAGGACACACTAATGGATAATTTTTTTCCCTTGCAGTCTGAGGTGGCATATGCTTTTCTCAATCACCCATAGGTTTCTGTGTGTGAGTAAACCAGTGGGGCTGAAGCTGAATCTTCATTTAAGAGCATTAGCTAGCACGATCTGAGCAACGGTTTTCGCTACAGAAAATAGTACCAGAAAAGTGTAAATATAATTAACTCATTTGCAGTCTATGGTGCTCGATGTGCTGATAATGCACTGAATCACAGACATTAGGTTTGAATGAGATTCAGTATTTTTTCCATCTAGAACTTTAGAACTCCTTGCAGCTTTGGACTGCCATGATACCTAGGCTGAAATTAGCCTTCATAGTCCACAAAGCTGGACAATTGTATCTACTAAACAGAGATATGGCTCCTTACTGTTCTGTCATAGATGTAAATGAACTCTTATAAGCCATAGAACATGCTGAGTTGGAAGGGACCCACAAGGATCATCAAGTCCAACTCCTGGCCCTGCCCAGGATGCCTCAAGAATCACACTCTGTGCCTGAGAGTATTGTCCAAACCCTTCTTGAACTCTGTTAAAGATGGTGCTGTGACCACTTCGCTGGGGAGCCTGTGCCAGTGCCCAACCACCCTCTGGGTGAAAAACCTTTTCCTGATATCCAACCTAAACCTCTCCTGACTCAGCTTTGGGCCATTTCCTCGAGCCCTGTCACTGGTCGCAAGAGTGAAGAGATCAGTACCTGTCCATCCTCTTCTCCTCTTGAGGATGTTGAAGACCACAGTGAGGTATCCCCTCAGTCTCCTCCAGGCTGAACAGACCAAGTGACCTCAGCTGCTACTCATACAGCTTCCTCACCAGACTCTTCACCATCCTCGTTGCCTTCCTTTGGACACTAATAGCTTAAAGTCTTTTTGATATTGCAGTGCCCAAAACTGCACACAATATTCAAGGTGAGGCCACCCCAGTGCAGAGCAGAGCGGGACAATCCCCTCCCTTGCCCAACTGGCGATGCTTTGACTGATGCCCCCCAGGACACAGTTTGGCCCTCCTGGCTGCCAGGGCACTGCTGACTCATGTTCAACTTGCCATCGACCAGAACCCTCAGGTCCCTTTCTGTGGCACAGCTCTCCAGCTTCTTGTTCCCCAGTCTATACACACAACCAGGGTTGCCCCTTTAAGGTGAAGAATCCAGCACTTGCCCTTGTTAAACTTCATATTGTTAGTGATTGCCCATCTCTCTAATTTGTTGAGGTCTCTCTGCAGGGCCTCTCTGCCCTCGAAGGGGTTGACAGCTCCTCCTAGTTTAGCATCGCTGGCAAACTTAGTATTTCGCTGAGTCCTGCATCCAATTCGTCATGAACATTGCCTCAGTCACTTTATGGTTTACTGAGAGAGATGACTAAATAAGAGTTGGAAATTCAGAGCTGAGCCCAAGTGAACCAACTGCGTGCACCACTTTGGAGGAAAGAATGGTCTTCACAGCTACTTCCTATTGCAAGACGAGCATTACAGCCAGTGCTTGGGAAGGTCCAGAGAGCTGCTGAAGGAGCCACAAGAATTGACTCGCAACAGCCTCTGAGCAGTGACTATAGAGAAGAATAAGCATTTATTGTACTCTAGAAATCTATTTTAAAAGTTTTGATATCTTACTCTAAAATAAGAAGCGACTGTCTGTGTTTTCATGCTGGTTGTCTCTCTAGGATGATGTCCAGTATCTCCTGCTTCATTCTATAGAGATGAAGAAAGAAATTACACTTTTTAGTGTAGTGCCCTTCCAATGCCACAAGAAAGCACCCCTCAGAGAACACAAATAATTAAAAAAATATTCTAAGCAGCAAAAGTTACAGCATGATCACAGCACAAATCAATTACACCAGTACGTTACATTACTTTGCTACACAATACACAAACGTTCACACACAGAGGGCACAATTTGATAACAGAGCATCTAATAACTGCCACAAATAACCTGACAATGTCTGAGGTCCTTTTAGTTATTCCATCATCACTGTTATTTTGGTAGTTCCCTATGGAACATGGCTATACTCCACAGTGATACTTTAATTTCTCTTTTTGCTACAATACAGCTAGGAAATAATATTTTTTTTCCCCTGAAATTTTTATAAAACTATAGCCAGAAAGAAGGGAAATGTTAGGTTTTTACCTCACGGAAGGAATATGAATTGCACAACACAAAGATATCCAGCTAAACAGAAAAGAAAATAGGAGAGGGAGAAAAACCAAGGAAGGTTTTAAGGTTTTAATACCAAAACTAGTATTGCCTTTCTAGTTTAAATTAATGTTCAATGCAGAATCACAAAATCAGTTTTCTTACCTTTGTATGACTTATTGTTTTCTGGGAGGTCCACATTTGGTAACTGATTGTAGTTTTGCTTTTAGTGTGCGCCAGATTACCTATGGGAAGATGGAAAAAAGCAACCTAGCAAAGTGTTTACATCTCATCTAAACTAAAACTGATGCTGAACCACCTTATTCGTGTCCCCAGTGTAACCATATGATTAGAAAGGTTGTTGAATTTTTCAGCGTATGTCCTTATTTCCCCTTTCACTCTTGGGATGGAACAAGTTTTGAAGAAGTTGCATGAAGACGAAAAGGGATGATTTTTCTCCTTCATCTCCTATGTCATCTACTAGATCACAAAAAACCCCAGACTGCTGCAGAAGGTAAGAAAGACACCTCTTAGAGTATCCGTGTGGTTTTACTCTAAGAATGTTATTGTACTACTGTAGTTCCAATGCTACATATATATTAGTTTAAAAAATAAAGTGCTAGCACCCTTCTCTGGACCTGAGGGCAAGTGACATAGCAGGACTCAAACAGCTAAACTCTATACTTCACTACTCTTTTAACCCCCTGGTAAAAATAATGTTGTCTCTTTCCACAGAGCTTGCTGGAAACCATTGCTGGCCTGCACTTTCTCTTGATGTGTGCCTAGGTATTCCTGGGAGGCTAGTAACTGAGATGATCCAAACCTGTCCCATTCATCAGAATGGGCAGTCCTTTGGGAGTGTTTCAGCTACTGTTCACTAGCTCTGTTTGGTTTCACTAGCACAGACATAGTCTTAAGACTCTGACCTTGAAATACTTAATTAAGCAATACCTTCATTATGACTTTGAAGGACTAGGT
Source organism: Pipra filicauda (assembly GCF_003945595.2). Taxonomy (NCBI): domain Eukaryota; kingdom Metazoa; phylum Chordata; class Aves; order Passeriformes; family Pipridae; genus Pipra; species Pipra filicauda. The sequence goes on from NW_024104310.1 coordinate 5,173,777, forward strand.
GCACTGGCATGGTTTACACACACATTTGTCTTTTAAACGAATAATGAAAATTCTGCTGAGCTTTCCATCATGTCTCTCTGTGTTGATAAACCTTAACCAGTGCTGCACGCTGCCACTGCTTCTGCTAATAACAAAACACCTCTGGGATCTCACTCTCCACTGGGAGAGCTTATATCTCTCTGTGCTCAGCTGCTATCAGTAAAAGGTGGGTAAGAGTTGGAATAACAGCTGCAAATATATGGCATGGTGAGCTAATGCATCATGTATTATGTGATGATATCAAGAGCTAAACTTCCCTTGGGTTCAGCTGAATATCACAGGGTGGGAAGGAAAAAGAGAGGATTACTCACACCTAACTTTAGCTATCTGAAAGTGAGGTGTCTACAGGATCCCTGCTGTATTCAGTGCAGAGCAGTACATTCAGAGGAGTTTTTTCCTGTCCTAAGAGAAACACCTGAGATAGGCAAGATAGGCTGAACTTTAGGTAAACCTCTACAATTTCACTGCTTCTAGATGAATAACAGATCAGAAATCTAACTTTTAATTGGCTGCAGCTGGATGGTTTTGGTCAGTTTCAGAAGGCTACACACAGTGTTTTACAATATTTAACAAGAAGACCAAAACAGCCTTCAGAACTATCTTGCAAAGCATTATAACTTGGGATCAGTTCTTGGGATCATGTGGACCCTTACTTTGCTTCTACAGAAATTATTAGTATCTTATCAAATATCAACAAGTCAAAAAGTTCAGGCAAGGACATTGAGCTCTGTGCTTTCCCAGGAACACTCACTTAAAATAGAACTTCAAGACCAAATTTTGCATTCCATGAGCAAAGCTCCCTTTGTGAAGAATAGAAGCCTTGCCAAAACCTTAGTTTCTGTAAGCTACGATAACATTTTAGGGAAATTTCCATTACACTCTTCCAGTTTAGCTTCTCTGATCTGCTAGAAATACATCTCCCATGTAATTGTACAAGGAAGTAAAGTTGTAAAGTACTTACTGTGTGGCATCAATGCCGTTACACAGGAAGTCCTACAATACAATACAAACTGGTTGTAAGGAGACTTACCCATCACCCTAAAATGGCAGGTAGGACACTGTGCAAGGACATAATCAACTAAGATGCAGCTTAGGAGTAATTTCTGTAGAGCCAATCTTATTTCTCCACCTCAACTTATGAACTCCTCGAGAAAGGGCTTACTACTTGGACCCCATCAGTCACCTACTGCAAAGGACTAAAAGACTGAATAAATTGAGAAGTGTCTCCTCACTCTTTGCAGCAGATTTTAAGAGCCCCAACCTTCATTCTCTAGTACTTTAGAGATAAATTGCACTGAGACAAGACAGGCAATTTATATATGCCATGCCCAAAAAAAGGCCAGTAACTTACCTGATCTTTTCTGTTCAGTCCTCAACTCAAGAGATGCACTCCACTCCCTGTATTGCTCCCCTACCCTGAAGAGAGGACCCTGAAAGAAGTCTCTACCACTTCCTTGGCACTTGACCAGACCAATCCCTCCCCTGCAGCTTGAGATGGCTGGGGCTCCATTCTGTATAGATTCTAGGGTTGGAAAGTTAAGCCACAAAGTGTGTAATGTCATCAGTGAGTAGTCATATGAAACCTAGCAGTGTTCATCATGAAGGCTAGAGAAGACTAAGAAGATTACCACAACACAATACCTGTTTTTGTAAGAGGATGGGTTACCAGCTGTCGTGTCAGGTTGTTTTCAGATGATCGCAGTAGCAGTACTATATCAGCTGGCAGAGTATCTCTGTTTTTGGCTAGGAATCCACTTGCATTATATAGAACCTGTTTAAAAAATGCATTTACGCATTTTCTTGGTTTTTGAAAAGCAATTGTAAATTTAAGCATTCTGGCATATGGCTTTTAATATATGAAGATACACAAATAGTTTTTCAGCTATCAGGTTCACTCTTGCTTGCAGTCTTTCTTTTGATCACTGAAAGTTCTGACTTTTCAATACTGAGATATGACACAGATCACTAAAGGCAAATCCATCATTCCAAAGTAGCTTGAGACATTTATTTTTCCTAATATAGATACGTTAACAGTAGTCTTAGCCAGCGTGGATTTATCAGTAGGACAAGTATATGGTAGTCTTCCTTTACACATGTGTAAATGCACAATTAACAATGCACTTGATTTCAATCATATCACACAGGATTACCCACATTACTGTATGATCTTTCTGTGCTATTCATACTGTGCTATACTGGACTCAGGACTTACCACTCTTCTTAGGGATCTCTGAATTAATTGTAGAGGAAATTTGCAAAATCACAAACTGCATATTGGCAATTAAAATCTCTCTAAAAATTCCAGTAGTGGCGTACCTAACCCAAAATGTAACTCCAGGACTCTATCTCAAGGATGTTGTAAAGGATCCACAAGAAAACCTGACCTGTCATGAAGGGTAGAAGATACTGCCATGCTTAATTTAGGAAAACCCCTCACAAAACAACTCAGTAAGAATCTTAAATTAGGAAAAAGGCTTGTAAAGGAAGAGGAAATAAGTAGTTTTCCAGTTCTGCAGCAAACAGGACTAGGAGTAAAGAACTTACATTACAGCAATGGAGACATAAGTTAGGAGAAACTTCCCAATGAAAAAGCTTGTTGAACACTGGGAAGGGCAGATGGGGCACTGGTGTAATCCCCATCTTCAGTGGCTGGTAAACAGGAATGGTAGAGGGAGACCTGACTCTCCACTCTTCAGCAGTGAGATATGCCATGCTGGTGAAGTGCAATTCAGCTGGAGATGAGGTTCAGAGGAGTTACTGCAGGCTCTTTGTAGCTGACTGTCTTACATAAGGCTTAAATTATCTTCCATCAGCTGATGGGCAGTATTTGCCTCTCCCCAGGCCAGCTGCTCCAGCACTGCACAGATCCAACACAGTTTCCTAGGTGAGGCACCAATGCTCGCTCTGTACCCTTTAAAAGAGCTCAAAAGGAGGTAGGAGCTCCTGTTTTCACAAGGCAAGGTTCATGTGACCAGCATCATCATGCAACAGTGCGACAGCAGCTCCTCCTGAGTTTGAAAGGCACGTGCAGGAAGTCACCTTGTACAGGAAGGCAAGACACTGCTCATCAAATGAAGCAGAAAGCAGGGCCTGCATTACCTATCTGGGTGATGATGAAGTACAGAACTAAGTAAGGCTGATGGGGTGTAGGAGGAAGTAGAAAGAAAGGAGTGGGATTCTGATTAGAAGCAGTGGTAACAAGTATGGTACAGGCCTTTCAGGTACTAAGAGGAAGAGTGCCAAGTTGCATTACATAACAGTTGTGTTTTGGATCTTCTATACCAGTTTATTTACCTGTTGACATTTAAGAAAAATACACTCCTGCTATTGCTTTTTTTTTTTTAATGAGGGATAATAACTTTTCAATTTACTTTTGATATGTAAGGCACCACCAACATTCCCATGTCAGGCCTGAATAGATGACAACTGAGAACCAACCCAGCTGACCTCTTCTATTTCCTTCCAGCCCTACCACTCTTACAATCCCCAACTAATATCATCAGGTCTCTTACCTTTCCTGCATAATGATAAATTCCAAAGGTTAGATCTACTCTTTTGGGTCTCCAAAAATATTTTGACTTCAAATTATCTTCAAATTTTTCTGAAAGGAAACACATAACTCATCTTACTGGAGTTACTGCACAATAATTTTCTTCCAAAGCTGTATCCCTCTAAGGATATTGCCTGACTTCTCTGGCAATGCAGAGGCATAAAACAGACACTGATGTTTTCAAGGACATAATGGTCTTGTAACAAAAGGCACTGGATAGAGAATATGAAAGCTCTCGGACAAGTTACTTACTCACTTTCTACCAATATTTTTCTGTGTGACCTCAGAAAATCATAGAACCATTAAGGTGGGAAAAGACCTCTAAGATAGAGTCCAACCATTAATCCAACACCACTGTGTTCACCACTGAACCATGTCCCCAGGTGACACATCCACGCATTTGGTGAACACTTCCAGGGCTTGCCTTTCCAAGATTTAGATCTTCATATATGAAACGATGTAGTAATCCTTCCTAAGAATTCCTTGAGGAATTGTGAGAAAACACTTACTGATTGATTGAGGGCCTCTGTACTCTAGACTAAAAAGTATGAGAATAGAAAGACAACAAGCTCATGTAATTCCTTTAACATGGGCATTGTTACTGGATGTTATTAGGTTTTGTGACTGGGTGTTGGGTAAAACTCTAAGAGGACATTTTGCACATTCAAAAATGAGCAAAACAAGGATTTATCTGCACAGAAATATGACTAAACTAAATCAATGGGAAATGCAACTACTCAGCAGCACTAAAATATTCAGGATCTGAATTACAACACATTTAGGTGTTTTATTTTTAATTTCCGAGTAGAAGAAAAATCAGGAAGCATAATTGGCTGAAATGCAGTGAAGCATGTTTGCAGCCATTACTCTTAAAAAAGTATGAGACTTCTTGTTCAGGTATGGCTTATCAAAAATCTCAGAGCTGAACATGACTTGATTTGCAAACAGTGTTCTTGGTATATGAACTTAGAGTTTTAACTCAGTCTGATCTTTACCTTTCAAACCCTGCAGCTAAAAATTCCTGAAGGCAGGAGAATTTGAAACCTCGATCAGCAAAATCACGTTCATTTGTAATCTGGTATGAGGGCTCACTAAAAACATAACTAGCATGTAGTCTGAACTGTACATGTCAAACAGAAATCTAACAGAAGACATGCTGCAAGACTGTGAAATAAACCATATACTTACCTACAAGTGTCTGATCTGTTGCTTGTGGGAATCGACTTTCCTCATCCAGCAGAGACAATAAACCCATTGGTTTTTGCAGGAACATATCTAAGAGGGGCCTGTTGTCCTCATATTCTATAACTCTTGCATCAACACCTTCATAAAGGTATTCATTCTGTAGAAGCAACAGAAGGCATGTTTTGTCTGTGTATACAGAATCACTTCAGGACATAATTCACAAACTGTTAATTGTAGCAAATTAAAACTACATTGAAAAAGTATGCCTTGGGACTAAAGACATCAAGGTTTTGCAGAAACAAATGTCAGTTGGGATATTTGCTTTTGAATACATAAATTCAATATTCCTGTGGCATATTTGGTAAAGAAAGATACTTTCCAGGAATAGCAAGAATTAAAGAAACAGAGTTGAAGAAGACAAAGTATAGTGTTTGCAGATGGAGACCTCAAGGCCTAGTTACTTCCCTGGTCTGCAACATAGAAAATATTTCTTAACCATTTAGAGCTAGATTTACATTCCCAATTCATTGCTCACATTTATGTGATGTGGCCAAGATTTACAAAAGTGATCACAGATGACAACAGCCTTACTTGTTTGATCACGTTCCTCAAAATGGAAAAAAGAGAAGAAAGGTGCACATACTTTCTAATAATTAAAGAATTGTATACATACTTTCTAAAAATTAAATAAATTGGCTCACATTTGCCTCTACCTCATTTTCACTCCTTTTAAGAAACTAGGGAAAGGTAATGCCCAAGATTTAAAAACAACAGAAAGGCTGGCGGGGTGGGGTTTTTTTGTTTGGTTGCTTGGTTTGGTCTGGTTGGTTTTTCCCTGAAGACTGCAAATATCTTTGGATTCCCACCAGACTGAAAAAAAAAGGATAACAAATGTTGTGCCATAGTGTGTTGTGATGGTTTTATCTTGAATATAATTTAGATTATAGCTGAAGAATACAAGAATGACCTTTCTTAATCGTTTAGCAAGGCAGAGGACAGGCACAGATTTACCAAGAGAAGGATGCCCTAGGGATTGCCATGCCTCCATTATTCTTGCCTGCATTACATAAAAAAACTAGCAGTTATCCACTGCTAAGCCTTTTCATTGACTGTAAAAATCATTCCTCTGCCAAAGGATAGGACTTCATAGAAGTGTTGTGTTCATGTATGGTGTTAATATTACAGGTTTGAACTCATTGTGAGGAGAGTGTCATAAACATGAATGATGGCTAATATTAATGAGTTCAAAGACCTCTAACCCTGAAAGACCGTTCCTTATGTGTCAATTCACTTGAGTCTGAATGAGTGAAGAAGGCAATACATTGAGCATTTGAAAAAGAAGTTAACTGCCATATGCAACAGAAAAGCACGTTATTAGATTTCATATCTCTAAATCTCTAAGCCAGAGAGAAACAGCAAAAGGGATAAAATCAATAACACTGTCCTGGACATACAGGCACAAATAAACAAATCTGCTGATCCATTTGAAAGATAACATGAAATATATACCTTAACTCTTCCAGTATCTAGATTGATCTAATTTCCCAGGACACTCTTCACTCTAAGGATAGGTTATGGCTCAGTTTTTATGCTGTACAAGGGTGTAATCAGTAAGAATCTCTCCTACAGCCCCATGAGGGCTCCTCATCTGAGACACGTAACATTAACTTCATTCATGTCTGGCCTGAAGCAGTGAACAGGTAGAGTTTTGCTTTTTATTTTAATCAATGACCTGAGTAGCAAGACACGACAGGATAGTAATAAATGTATCACTGATATAGGCAAAAAGTTAATTATATACCTGTGGGAGCTGGTGGCAGAAAGGGAATGAGTCTCTGTTATCTCCCAAAGATAACACTGGAGTAGGGGCAGCTTAACCAAGGGCTACAGCTGTACTGACACACAGATGTTACATTCATGGAGCCAACTGTTACTGCTTAGAATTATCAAGAGTACACTTATCAGTTGGGCAAGGGAAAGAGATTGCTCAGGATGAATCTATCAGAAGAGAAGAGTGTTTCTGTGACACTCAGATATTGTCCAACAAGCTCTCACAACCAACTTATCTAATGATTAACTTTTTCCAACTTCAAATGCTTGTGAGAGAGGCTGGTTTAGAGAGCTGATAAAAGTGTTCTCCTTGAAAAAGAAAGGAGCTCTGTAGTAGCTGTACTACTATGCTGTAACAGCAACATCTGCTCCCACCACTGCCTGGCCAGCATGCAGGGCCTGACCTCCACGCCTGCTGCATATGTGACCATTCAGTCTTTTGTGTCTGCACCTCGACAACTGAATGAGTGTCAAGCAGTGCTGACAGTTTTGGCAATGCTGCCATATGCCCAGTAGGATATGGAAAGAGTTCACTCCATCACCTCCCATGGGCTCCTGGAGGATGGCTGATAACCCAGTCTCCCAGGCACTAGTGTGACAGATGACTCAGAAACGATACTGTATTACATTTTTTTATGCAATGCTGTTTTCAACCATGTTATTAGGATACAAGTAGCAAGTATAAAAGCCTTAACGATGCACATCATAAAACTGTAATGAAACAGATCTTATTTGAATTAATAAGATGAATCAGTTACAGGATTTTATAATACCCCATGATGTTTTGTGACAAGAAAGCTCTGTAAAATAGCTGCTTATTGAAATTCTAAAGTATAATTCATTGGAAAGTATTCCTGTGGATGGGAGGTCAAATGGAATAACAGTTACACTATTAATTGGGCTCCTATCTCATCTCAGTATTGCATGGTATTTTTTCTGTGATCAAAACTAGTTAACATTAGCTTGTGCAACCTGATTTCACTTAATAACAATGAATTATTAAATGCATTAGGAAATGGTCTTAATGTTTAATAATATAATGGCATTTTGCTGAGAACACGTTATGATGACACTTTGGTTTAAATGGGAACACCAGAGACTTACTCAGAATTAACCATTTCCAGCTTAAAGCAGAAGATTAAATTGTCATAAGAACATAAACACTGCATACATTTAATGCAAAAACTATCATCCTTCCAACTGACAGCAAATTTGCCATCTTCCAAAATGTTTTAGCTATCTGCTATTACACCTTTTACTTTTTATAGGGGAATCACAAATGAGAAAGAAATGGAAGTTTGTCTTGCTGGACAATGTGACCTGCAGATCATGGAACTGACAGAAATTTACTTACATTAGTACCTAATATGTAAGGGAAACACCTTGAAAAATGGCACTGAAGGTCCAAAAGTTTTGCTTTACTTAATATTAACTAAAAAAACCCTTGTGCCAGCAAGATTGCAATCTGGCCTAAAAGCCTTTATTCTTAAATGCAAACATTAAGTCAACAATAAAGAATAAATTCCCTTAATTTTGACTTCACAGACACTCTGTACTAGCAGACACCCTGAACCTCAGGTTGTGATAGTATCATTGTTCCTTCCTACTATTCCTGTCACTACTGAGGCCATATTTTCTCAGGCCACACTTCCATGGAAAGCAAAACTGTGAACACTTTTCTGATTCAGATACAGAAGAGAAACTACTAACAACTGTAAAACCATATCACCCGCAAAACTGAAAGTAAAGTTCAACCCTATGAGTTCATTTACCCTATGGTTTCATTGCTCAAATTGCCCAAACTTTTTCACCTTCTCCGGTGACATAATCACTACTTATTAGGTCGACATGGGTTAACTATGAACTAAACTATATTTAACTGATTTAGGCCTTGACTTCCCACTAGATATGTCAGATTTCCTCTAATTGTATGTGATAAGGAATTGAAAAGGGCAAAGCAGAGAAAAGAAGGAAGAAACAGTGTACCTATACATTTTACTTCTCTTGAGGGAAGTGTGAAATAATTTAAATTTTTCAGTCTTCCTTGAGTAGATCTACAGGGTGCAGTGCAGTGTCATGTTACAGATTTCTGAGGCAGCACAGAACAATCTGACATGTCTGTCTGGCATTGTACAGGGCTGTGAAGAGATACCATCCTGGGTCCCCAGTGACAGGATTGTTCCATCAGTACAACCATCAGCTTGGGCTAATGAAAAGTCAACACAAAGGTCTTGGTGACTGCTGGCATCAGCCTTCCCATAAACTTGTGTCTTTTAGTGATGGAGACACAAACCCTTGCATGCAAGTCATTTGTAAAGTCAGGCAGATACATCAGCAAAGGGCAGGGGTCATCCTAATGTTTGGCTTTTACATAAGTGATATCTTGTATCATTAAGAAGAACAAATTCAGTCATATGATTTTGAAAATATTTCCTTTTTTCCCATGTATAGAACATTTATCAATTATATTTTCTTTCAAATTGCTTTCTCTTATTTGTCTGCAGGGAGGGGAGGGCTTGTATTTACAATTAAAGTATATTACTGGTGTTAACACAGGAGAGTCCTTACAGTGAACAGAAAAGATTCTGAAGCCACCTGCTTTCTTGAAGGTTGTTTTTGTGATGTAAAACTGGAAAAACCATGTCATAAGTAAGTGAAAAGTGATGTCTTATAATGACTATGAATCATACTGCAAATCAATCTGTGCCACTGGGTTGTAACACAAAATAATTTCTCATTTTCTGTCTCTGAAAGGGGGAGATTTACACCCACACTTGCACAAACCTAATCTATATAGCTCATTCTGCACTGATGTACTAGTATCTTCAGAGACTGCTACAAGATAATGTAATGAAGTTTGATAAAATCTGTAGCGGTGTGATATAAATTAAAGTAGACATGCACTTGCTTGGTATTAGAGGTAGGATGTGGACACTTGTAATAGAAATATTAGAACTGGTATAAATGAAATATGAATAGAAATGTGTGTATAAGCACCAGAAAAAAGAGTCTTAGAAGAATAACCTGTGATTTGAATGCAGAACGTTTGTTCATAGCAATAAAACTGAGGAAAGTGTTGCTTACATCAAGAACAGAAGGCCTTCACTTACTTACATAAAAACACACTGCAGACAGGTAGCTAGCGGAACATCCTTTAAATCTGACCACAGGAGGATGACTGCAAGGTTATAGCATGTCATATACGATTTCCCTACTAGCCCACCAAGGAAATGGACTGTAGGCATAAACATGTATATGCTTCAAACAAGCAAAGTTCGATAATGACCTTGCCTGAAGATTATGGAGGCTGAAGTAAATAAGGTTCTGAGGCAAAGAACTGCCCTGTAACAACTGACAATTGCTAAAGGCTGTAAAAGATCTGTCCAAAAACTATTGCAGCAAGAAGAACCTAAGAGACACGACGAAGACTTGCCAGCTGGTGTCCCTTATTCAATGAGTCACTCACAAATTATCCTTGGCACACCACTTGAACACATTGTGGTGCATTCTATGTGGCCATGAGTCAATGACATCTATGAGAGAATGACTGGAAATGGGTAAAGTTGAAGTACTTAGAGATTCTGTAAATAAAGACCATCTTCCCCTTCCATAGGGTCAGTAACTGTACTACTAATTTCCTACAGGAAGAACTGGGTAAGCCACATATTGTTAAAATAAGAAGTTAATTTTTTTCCCCTCATCTCATCATCCCTTGCTCAGTAGCAAAATAAGCACCTTGACCTTACTGCAGCAGGGCACATGCAAGAGGGTAAACTGTTACTACTAGATGGTGACACCACAAACCTCTGCAATAATATAGGTCTGGCCAAAAAGTTCTGCTCTGGAATACTTAGAAGCAAGTAAAGGCAGATTACACTGAACAAGACTTGACTCTAATTAAAAAAGAGAAGAAATATTAAGACAACATTTGGTGTACAGGGATAGGTATAGGAAAGCCAAGGCAGGTCCGTCAGCAGCAAAAGGCAGCTAGGGAGAATGTGGTCCTGCTGCTGAACAAGTGTGGATGATATGGAAAAAGCTGAGATATTCAATGCCTTCTTTGCATCGATCTTGACCAATAATCCCAGATCCTTGAGACCAGAGGGAAAGTCTGGAAAAGGAAGACTTGACCTCAGTGCGTGAGGATCGAGCTAGGGAACATTTGAGCCAAGTGGACAGATGCAAGTCCAAGAGACCTGGTCAGTGCTTGAATTTACAGGAATAAATAATGGTGCTCCAGTCTGTGCTATTTCCATCTTCCAACTGTTAGAAACAGCAGTAGCCAAGTGACGTTCTTGTGTGAATTTGTGCACTTTGGAAAGAAAGCACCTAAGTAATTACAATAGTTCAGGTTAAATTTTCTCTGAATTTTAGATGGTATTAAAAACAAGAAAACACTTGTGTCTGAGAATCTCGTACATAAATCTATAAAAACAACTACAAGGTCTAAGACTGCCAGACAGCATTTCCTAAAATAATTGGAAAGAGGATAAAGCACTGATCCATATAAAAAAAACCCTTCCCCTTTTACACATAGATATGTACAGCTGTAGACTGACACATGACTGTACTCACTTGCATACAGAGACACATTCCAAACTCATATCTGTTTTATTCTTAAAGGAATCAGTGATTAAAACTGACAAAATACTCTGTTTCTACTAATAATTAAAATTAGTATTCAGGAGGATTTTAATTTGTGTATCATAAACCCCAATAACTTCAGTAAAACAGCAAAAGTATTATTTTACCTAGAATTTAAATTTTGACTGTTCTGCCATACAGAATTCTGGAATATTTCTATTTTCACTGAGTTTAATATTTTTTCTTAATGTTATTTCTTCAAATAACAATAGTGGATAATGATTTATAAATGGTTAATTTAATTACCATGTAATTATTTACAAAGCTGAGATGATATTTTTAAAGGTTTTTCACTCTCCTCTTCAGTTTCATAAACTTTCATATTTACAACGCTATTCCTTTTCTCTGTTTTAAATTATTTCGATTAAATACATCATTATTTACTTGAAATGATCTAGTTTCTGAATAAGAACAAAATTATTGTGAGATTTGCAATTTTTAATAATGGAATTTCAGTGTTCATTAAGCTAATTAGTAAGCTATTATGAACACTGCGTTTTCAAAATTTTGTTACCACTCATTTATTTTTTTACTATAGAATCGTACATTACAACTCATTATTTCTCAAGAAAACAACATTGCATTTGCATCAAACAGATTATCACTGTGTTATGTTGCTTAGATACTGTAAATTTCAAGTTTAATGCATTTTTTGTAGGCACTTTACTTGCAAATAGCAAGCACCGCTTCACAGAATACATACTCAAAAAATATTTGTTATAATCTGCAATTTACAGCCTATTATGGAGAAGGAACTATGTAGTTTCTTGAGACAAGGTTTTATATGTTCAACAATATTAAAGCTTTATCAAAATAATCCACACATACCTGTTCCCAGGCAAAGACATGTTGATTGAAGTAGAACTGAATTTGTTCATTGGCGATGTTGATGCAGAGTTGTTCAAAAGAATTTTTTTTGAAATTCTCAAAGCCGAAGATATCAAGAATTCCAATGTTCAAACCATCATCATTTTCACTGCAACCATGAAATAAACTTTCCATTGTTGTATCTTTATTTTACACTGACTAGCTTAATTATTATTTCACAAAGGAAAATCATGGGCCAAATCTGTACACCAGTTACGCAGGGTAATTTTTGCTAAACCAGATATCTCTAAAAAGGACAATAATTTTTTTGTTTGAAATACAATAAATGCAGATCAATTCAAAGATTACTGTATTTGCAGACTAGATATACGGAATCACATAATGACCAAGTCAATTGGTAAGCAAATAAGACAGTTCCAATTTTATTGTTAAACTAATATTTGCTAGTAATCATTCTATTGTAAACAGCTGACCACAGTATAGAAAGAACATGCAGTTCTTTTTGTTTCTCTTGTAATAACACAGGCTTTACTCAATAGCATTAAATTAAAGACTGTTGTCATGAAATAAAATTTCTTCAAATTATTTACTCACAACAATTAACATTGCTTATTTTAACATCAAAGTCAAAAGAACGAATAGCTAGACTTTTTATGCATCTAAACAACTAGTGTAAGTACTGAAATGTGGTATGAATTTAAATTACCAATTAAATTCCAGAGAAGTACTACTAGTAAAAACTTTGGTTTGATATTTTAGCTTAGGCATACTGAAGACATGTGATCATTTCTGCAACTTGAAAAAAGCTCTAATGTTTATTTGCTGAAGCAAAAAATTAAGAGGATACAATTTTATAACAAATTGAAGCTGATATTACTGTGTTCTCTGAGGAAAGTAAAAAATAAAGCACATTCTATCTATAAAATCCCTTTGAGGGGCTATCTGTAACCAATTTTTTTAATAAAGATTTAGGAAATCAGAAATTAAGAATCAGCCTCAATACACTCCTTCATACACTCATGAATAGCACTTGAACCTCTTTGCGAAGTCCATCTCAAAAGAGAAGCATTTCATTGTGGAGGGATCAAATGTTTTTGTTGGTTTTGACCTGAATTCGGTGACTATATTATCTATCTCAAAATTACGCTTTTTATGCATACACTGCTAAAATTTGTCTGCCTCATTTGTTCTCGGAGCTAATTACATAAAAATAGCAAATGCAAATTATTTTACTACCACAAAATCAAAGCAAAGTTCTGGTTGGTTCTTTTTGTATAGTGAACATTTCAGGTCAAATTTTACTTCCTCTTCACTGGCATAATAAGTATTCATTTTGAAAAGGACTCTGTAGCAGACAAGTGAGAGAGGCATACAGGCTGGCAGTGCTGCCTTATCTATCACGAATTTTATCCTTTCACTTACTGATTAAAGTTCTGTTTATTGTTGCTCTTCTGTAACCAAATACTTAAAAGTTTAGACAAATTTTAGGATTGCAACCTTGACTCTTCTCTGAGGTTTAAAAAAAAAATCCAGAAAATCCAGATTTGCAAAACAAAGTTATTTGTTATTGCTGTTCGTCTTAAGGTAGTTATCAGCTTGCCCCTTTTTACCACCATAGAGAGCCCTGACATACAGGATCTACGATGCAAACCACATAATTTCTTCTTTGATTAATTTGCAAAATGTCTCACATCCTCATTCCCAATATCTTTCCTGTCTCTGTGTTTAATATGCCACTTTATAAGTGTAGAGTGGACATTAACTTCAATAAAGGTGAAAGCTATTCTCACACATATGAAACCACGCTCATAACCACAGTGACAAAAGCAACAGCATCAGTGTAAGTAAGAGTAGAATTTGACCTATATAATCAACAAACGAATGTCAAAAGTTGATCCTGAAAAATACAAAAGAAAAAGTGGCTAGTATGTAATTTACAAATGGTTGAATGTGTAAAGGTCAGAGAGTAAAACACCAGATCCTGTGCTCTCCATAGCTACTGTATTTTCATTATATACTAGGAACAGGACAAAACATTTTTTGAGGTGGTGGTGTCATAAACAAGAAGGTAGCAGAGAAAAAGAACATGAGTACACTAAATGCCCTAGTGTAGACAATATTATTCCCACTGAAAAAAAATTTCTTTTTTTTTTGGAAAAACTTCTTTTACCTTAAATGTTTGTCAGGTTTGAGTAGAGTGTTGATTCGATTGACTATCCAGCTAAAGAGGCGTCCGTACAGTGCTTTGGCCATGGCATCTCTGACATCAGTGGCTTTTTCCACAGTGTTGGGACGAATAATTGTCTCTCCTCGAGTCACTACACAGTGAGAGGTGAGGGCCTCTTGCAGTTCATCTGCCTGAATACACAGCAAGGATGCACCTAGGAGGGAAGGTCACCAGCGTAGCTCAGAGGCAAATTTTGGAAGGTGAAATAGGCATTTTTGCAACCAAAGCTGCAAGTGCAATGTATTATGAATAGGGGCCAAGTCAGTCTTGAACTATGACTAATGAGGAATTTCACACCAAACAACTGTCAGTACCTAATTTAGTAACCAATCTTCCTAGCTTCTACTACAGTCAATGAATAGATTCTAAATTCCTTTATCAAGGAGGCTGTTTCTCCAAACAGTCTATGGAGAAATGCTAGGGAATCTGTCAGAAGTATTGAAATTGTGAGGTGTGAATACCCCTCTCAGTTATAATCCACTCATACAAGCCACTGCTGTCCTCCTTTTGCTCCAAATAAGGGGTGCTTCTTTCCCAGTTCCACAATATTTTTCTCTCTATGGTAGGAAAACATGTAAGAAGATAGCGTGAATACTTCATTATCTCCCCAACTGTAATTACTGAGAAAGTGTAGCAAATTTCTTGAGAATCTTTGTCCCTTTGCCTCATCCACCTCCCAGCAGTCCATAATGTAAGGCATCCCTTCCAAAGAATTAGTGAGCTGTATTTCAACAGGCGCATGTGGGGAACAAGCAATGAGCAGCTGAGAAAGAAACTGGGAAAAAACCATTCAATGTGTTAATGAGGTTCTCCATCAAATGCTCAAATAACCTTGGAAAAATTCCAAAGATTTTCTTTTCAGGCATCTGCAGTATTAGTCATGTTTCCTGTATACCAGTGAACTGGTTAGTCAAATAAGATGCATAACATGGAAATCTTTTTCTTTTTCTGCATTTGAATTTAGGTGGGCTTAGATTACTTGACCTTCAGCTTTTAATTATTTTTGCAAAATTTCCACATGAATACAGGTTCATTGACAACTCTCTTCCCTAACTAAACAGTAAGAAAAACAATCTTAAATCAAGAAAAAAAATCACTCACAATTCTCAAGGGCTACTGGGTTGGAAATGTTGCTCTTGTCAATCATATGTTCAGATACTACTGCTGAAAATTCAATGTTACCCACATTTAAAATGGCAGCCAGGACACTGTACACACTTCCAAGTTCCTGAAAAATATATTAAAAAAGACACAATACTTAATAGCCAGGTAGATATGTCTCTGTGGTTTATGCGATGGGCATGTCTATGTGTGCTGTTTCTTGTTGTCTGCCACATGCCCACTACTCTTAGGAATACTTTTCTCAGCAATTATTCCTGTTCTGTACTCAGCAAAGTCTTTCAAGAGTAAGACAGCCAAAGAGGGCAAGAAAAACCATAGCCTAATCTCTTTTCCATACTTGTTACAGGAAAGGATTGACATGGAGTAGGGACAGCACAAAACACTGTGTACATATCCTCTTACACAGAATTCAGAGGTTATTTATATCTATCCTTCACTGTGTCTACAGGCACAACTGTGTCTAAAAATTTAATACCTAGACCAACAAAGACACAAAAAAAATCTGCATCTATGTTTCTTGGATCATGGAAACAAAGGTACTCCAAATAATAGGCCTGTATCATCCCCACCAATGTCATCAGAAGAAGTTTCACTGAGAGAAGAGTGAGATCTCACATATCTGATTCAGTAGAGCACTACACCCTTCAAAACGTCAGTTACAAACTCACCAAAGCACCTTAATATGGACACATATCTAGATTTCAAATTATTCAGTAGGTTTTGAAGAGGGACTCTGCCTTGAAAATGGCTGTTATTACTCTGGACAGTGAAGTCATATGTACAGTAAATTATTTTAAGAACTTATATATGACAAAATTATATTTAGAATTAGTAAAATAATGCTTTCATTGCAGGTTTGACTTAGATTTGAACTGCAAATTTTCATCTGAACTTTGAATGTTTATCAGTATACCTGATGATCTGAGCATTTTTTATTCAGAAATGCTGAGGTGTTCCTGCAAAGCAGACTAGGAATCTTTGACACTGTATATTTTGAGGGATACGGTAATAGCATGTTTTATAAATAGCAGGTTGGAAACTTTTATAGTAGCTTTATAAGAAGCAGTTTTGCAAATGTGATTGGTATTTTATAACAATGAACTTTTCACAATTGTACAACATTTTATCTATAATATTCAATAGTTTGCTGGTACCATGTCAGGCATCATTTAGTCAGACAAAATCCCTAATTGCTCTAGAGTATTTGATCTTGTTTTTAACACTTTCAGAAGTTAATCTAGCAGTTAATAAATTAATGATTCCAGTGACAGCAAGACAAACTAGATAAGCTCACTCTAAAAAATTACGCTGAGGATAATTGGCACACAGTTTACCTAGGATTAAGCAATCATTTTCATTTTAAGCTTAGGGACACAGTTAAAATGCAAAGAAATGAATAGCTTAACTTCTGCCATTATGCTGTACAGTATGTATAGCTGTTGACATTTTTCTGCCCTTTTCCAGTGTATTTGAAATCTGTCTTGATCTGTCACATACAGCGTGATTATTGTTCCCCTAGGCAGTCCTTTTTCCTATTAATTTTGCTATACAGCCTGAAATAAAACAGTTTGATTTTAAGACAGGGAGTACTGACAGTAGTTGCTATTAAAGCCTGCCAATAAGTTAAAATCCAATTTCAAAGAAAAAGAAGTCTTGTTTAGGTCTCAGTTTTAACTGGAATGGAGAATTTTTTCTGTTCATGGCTTTCTGCTAATAAAATATTGCACATGCTTATATGAAAGTTCTCTGTGCACTGGGATGAATGCCCTTAGGAAAGGAATTCATTGTCTTGTAGGATATTTTTCTCGCTGAAAAAAATTTGTCTTTGCACATGTATCTGATATCAGAACCTCAGTGGGGGAAGAAGACTGTTCCTTCACTCTTGCAAACACAGCTTCAGACAGGCTAATTCACCCTGTGGAGGATGTGAGACAGGCTAACATGGATGGGGCTCATATGTAGCCACAAGCAGGTTGCCTCCAGCACTCAACCTGCTTCTGAAACTGCGGGGATTCTACTGGTAAATAATTCCTTTACAGCTTCAGCTCATGGTGGTTTGCTGAGTTAATCAAGCGAAGATCCATCCTAGAACTGCACAATGCAGCCAGTGACATACTTCTAACTGGATCTTCAATATGTATGGAAGATTTCTTTTGGATGATCAAGACTATTGTTTCCATCCATCCAAGTGAACAAAAGAACTGGTAACAAAAACAGACTTGCTGCTTTTCATAGTTTAAATTAGGACTTTTCAAGGTCTCTGGTGCTGTGATAAAACTGCTATTGGTGCTGAACCATGCATGCCCTTTTAGGCTGCTTCTGGAAAGGTGAAAGCATAGGTGAAAGGATGTGATAGTACAGGTGTGATATTACTAAGTGCAGTTGTGAATAACATGTAGAGGAGAAAGAGACTGTGAATGCCACTGCTACTATGACTTAATGCAAAATGATTATGGAGGAATAGAATAGGTGAATAAATCTGTTTTGTTATCTATTTCTAATATTTACATTGAGGAAAGCCAGAAATAGTCCACTTCAGTGAGTAATTTTCTGTGAAAAGATCCTTACCACACGCAGTTTTGTCAGATAAATTAAAACATACATCCATTCTGCAGCACTAGTGCTGTATGTCACAGATACTATATTGATCATCCCCTTACTATTGTTTATGATAAACTAAGTCAGCAGTAAATGACAGCTGTGATGCACCACTTCTCCTAAGACAGAACTAAGGCACAGGATGGGATTTCCTTCTCTTGCATGCTAATTTATAAATTCAGAGTTCTTTTCTATTTTATTCTACCAAACACAGACTGAGAAGAGGGGTTTAATGGCAAGTAAAACAATGATACAACATCATAAAAAAAGAATGGGTTCAGTTAATGTTTAGTGATGAGATTCACTCCAAAGGGATGTAAGAGCTTTAACTTTATTTCTGAAGCTGTGAAATTGTACTGAATTCATCAATACTCACATCAATGCAATGAATTTTTAGAACTCCCACCACGGACTTCCTCTTAAAACAGAGATGAGTCTCACATTCACAGGCCTAGAATTATTGGCTGATAAACAGTTATAACATCATTTTCTATGCATTTAATTAGCAAAAATCTTTTTTTCCCCAATTACTCGGCTGTGCTGTGTTCACTGATTTCAAAGTCTTGTTGACTAATACCATTTTATTGGTTTATCAATGCCTCAAAACCTTAAAAAATTAAATTTTATAATATAAAAGTAAGTTGACTGTGCAACATCCTAAAACATAAACACAGTACTGCTTAAGGAAGAAATTAACAAGGCAGATTATTTGAATGCTTTATGTAAGTTTTTCCTGATTAAGGTAGCTGGTAAAGTTCACAAAAGAAAAGGGTTAGCAGCACTCACCTCCAGTGTAAAACCTATGACTTTGAAGCACTGTTCAATTAATTCAAACTGAGACTTATAAAAGCTATTGTTCATGAAATCTTGCACTATTCTGAAATGATCATTTTGCAGATATCTGAAAGAGTTGATGGATACTGAGTTAGAATACAAATGAGGCTGAGAATTCAACACTGCACTTCTTAGTAATCAATTTATGCAAAAATAAACTGCATTACCTGGGAGGTCTATATTCTGGCAGTTTATAATGTGCCAGTTTTTTCTTTTCTGCGAGACCAGCATAAATATAATAAAAAATATGGAAATTTTTCTCTCCTCTGAAACAACAGAAACAACAAACTGGTTTAGTAATATAAGGATTCTACATTTACTGATGACATACATACGACTATTAAATGTTATTTTAATAACAGACAAGACTCATGCAAACTGACAAAAGAGTCTGAAAGAAGGTATTACAGAAGTTCCCGTGAACACCCTTTCTGTGCCACTGTGTGTTTGTCCTGACTGCCAGAGCAGCTAAATGCTGCTCTGCCTTTGATGCAATCGGTAGATGCTGTGTAAGACCTTGCAGATTTCTCATCCTCCTGCATTAAATGGGCTGCTTAACTCCAGTTACTGTAAAACATCTTCTGACCATGGGAGAGCTCCTTGTTCAATGATTCCAGTATGTCTGCTGTGTCCTTTAGCCTGAACTAAGAAAGCACGTAAGCAGACAATCAGCAAAGGGCCCTATGACTTGGCCCTAGGTGTCCAAACCCAGGTCAGAGGTTTATTGCACATTCAAGCTTCCTGTGCACCTTATGAGGAAGAATGGGATGCTTAGGTAAAAATTTGCAGCCATCACTGAGCCCTGAGATGCCCAAGTCAGTCACTACTGAATTGTGTTCAAACCCCTGCTTTCTGCATGAGCTGAGGTATGTGTCTCAGGAGCATCCTTAAATCATAAAATCATAGAGTGGCTTGGAAAAGGACCTTAAGGATGATTTAGTTCCAAGCCCCCTGGCATGGGCAGGGACACCTTCCACTAAGACCAGGTGCTCAAAGCCCCATCCAATCTGGCCTTCAACACTTCAGGTATGGGGCATCCACAGCTTCTCTGGACAACCTGTTTCAGCACCTCACCACCCTCACAGTAAAGAATTCCTTTCTAATATCTAATCTAAACCTACTCAGTTTAAAGCCATTGCCCCCACTATATGTCCTTGCAAAAAAGTCTCTCTCCATCTTTCTTGCAGACTCTCTTTAGGTACTGTAAGGCTGCAATTAGGTCACCCGAAGCCTTCTCTTTTCCAGGCTGAACAAACGCTATTCTCTCAGCCTTTCCTTATAGGAGAGGTGCTCCATCCCTCTAACCATCTTGGTGACCCTCTTGTTGTCTTTTTACAACAGGTCTGCGCCCTCCCTGTGCTGGGGACCCCAGAGCTGGATGCAGCACTGCAGGTGGAGTCTCATCAGAGTGGAGTAGAGAGGCAGAATCAACCTCCCTCGACCTGCTGGCCACACTGCTTTTAATGGAGCCCAGGATACGATTGGCTTTTTGGGCTGCATGTGCATATTGCTGGCTCATGTTCTGCCTCTCATCCATCGGCACTCCCAAGTCATTCTCAGCAGGGCTGCTCTTGATCAGTTCATCCCCCAGCCTGTATTGGTACCTAGGTGCAGCACCTTGTACTTGGTCTTGTTAAACCTCATGAGACTCCCATGGGCCCAATTCTCAAGCTTCTGTGAAACAGGATCAGAGCCCAGTGCACTCCTCTCTGCATAGAGGGTACCTAGGTCAGAGTCCAGTGCCAACTCAGTTTGCATATTTTACTGTGGACAGTCAGTAGCAGGAGTAGGAGCAGATTAGAACTCTTATCTTTCCCCTCAGTGTCTTAACCTTTAGATTGCATAGCACTGCTTTGCACACTCTCTGAAACCTCACTGTGTCCTGAAGGTTTGTGTATTTTCTTGGAAAGGGAGGGGAAACTGTATTTTCAAAATCATTTGGCTTGAAGTGGGTCTGGAACATGGGTCTCCCATTTTCCAGGTAATGAATGACTGGTTTTCTGTGAAAAGTCATTCCTAGCTCTTCATGTGAGTTTGGGAGTCATGATCTCCCAGAAGAGCAGGTCCCTAAATGCCAGTTCTCTGCCCTGACAAGCTGTATGGACCAGCCACACAGAGACCTGAGTGAAGACGACACGCTTAACACAAAGAGCTTCAGCTGCCCTTGGAAGTTCATTCCTCAAAATTTAACCTCCTACAGTGGCTCTCATGCCAAACACTTTGGTTGCATTTTCTTGTGAATGCAGACACCTAAACACCTACCTAAATAACATTTGAGGCACATAAATGCATTGTCAACTGCCTGTCTCAGTATGTGACTAAATATAAACATAAATTGACAGCCTCAGAACAAACCCATTAAAAGCTATGAAAAAAGTGGTATTTTAAAGAAAAAGCTGATTTTATTCTGAAAAAGCAGTTTCTGTGCTTATGTTCGACTAAGGAAATAAACAACATTTAATAAAATTGCCTCTAACTTTAAATTGTTTATTGAAACAATTCAAGTGATACTTTCATGTTCTACATTTCACAAACCTACAACAGACAACAAGGTCATGCAGAAATACAAAAAGAGTGAAAAATGAATTAGAGATCAGCAAGGGGAAAAATTTAACTCAGTGACAACACTCCTTGTCTCAAACTCTGTTCCAATTGTTATTATGGCAGAAATAGAGTTGCCAAAATATTTGTTATTTGGACATGCTATATATTAGGACATAAAATGCATATCAATAAATTTAACTGGAAAATCAATTAAATTTTTCTATCATTTTATATTATGAGATACACACATGACAGAGATGGATCTGTTCTACTTTTGACCCATAACCCTTTATAAACAAGCCCTACTAGATATTCCAAAATGAAAACCAAGCAAACAAACAAAGAAATAAGCTGGAATGTAGTGGAATTAAATCCAAGTGATATATTTAACACAATATTTCAAAATTCCACAAAGGAATGTATAACTGAACTATTAGAAAGTTTTTAATTCTTTGCACATTCTGATATATTTTATATATCACATGTGCATTTTTATGAGATTTGATTAAATAACCCAGGAAAAAAAAAAAAAGAAAAAAAAAGAAGAAAAAATGAAATCAGGAGTAGTTTTCAGCTAGCTTACAGATTTAGAAGCTATTAATACATAATTTATAAGAAAAAACAAAACAGGTACCTTATTCATCTTTGTGTTTTGAACCAAGATGATTTCTTCCATTGTAGGCCTACTCTGTAACCCTCAAATAAGGTCGAATACAATTTTTGTACTTACACTGCCTGGTGGACAACCCTGGATTTTTCAAGGAGATACTCTGAAATCTGAGCTCCTACTACAGTGCCACCACAAGTGAATTTCATTTCCAAATATTTTCCAAATCTGCTTGAGTTATCATTGATGATAGTGCCTGCATTCCCAAATGCTTCTACGAGGTTGTTCACCTGGAGAATCTTCTCCTGTAGAGTCCTGTTATTAGCCTGGATATGAAAAAGATATTGCTTCAAATTATCAGTAGTTATTCAAATACATTCATTTTTAGGTGTTTCTTTACTCTTCTTGTTGGTATTGTGAAGTGTGACATTATAGGGGCAGTCATTCCCATGGGAATTATATGGAAAGAAAGGCACATATATATAAATATATATATTTATACGCATACAGTGAAACCCGTCAGAATATAGCAGCCTTCAGAAGTAATGGTTGGTTGGAAGAGATAACACACATAATGACAAAAACACTGTGGTTCATCACTCTGAGGTGGCTGATCTGCTTTTAGGATCCTTCTTAGCATGTCCTTACTGCTCCAGTGCACCATACTTACTGATCCATCAGTTTGCTTGCATCTCACCTGGGACATGCAAAAAATGGCATTTTATTTAGACAATTATGGTGGTCACTTCCCAGAATGACTGTGTCCCACTGACAGTGGTCTGGTTGTACAAGGAGGTGAAAAGCTAGAAGAGGAATTTACTTAGTACAGTTTGGGTGACTTGAAGACACTCAAAAAGGGAACTGACTAAGTCACAGCCTGCACTGCAGTGGGTACTTCCTTGTGGAAACCCCAACATATTTTCAAGCGACCTTAGTTCAGAAGGGAGGGGGGAGTAGATGGATCAGCATCATGTTCCAGTTTTCTTCTGAAAACGTGTAGCAATCTTGCCCCAAAACCAATGCCCTGTCCATAGGTTCAGTCGTTTAGGTGCAAGACAGCAAAGCCTTACAGAGGCATCCCCTCTGACATACCTTGCCCAGGACAGTGAGCTGCTGAACCAGCAAATGGGCACTTTGTGTTTTGCCAGCTCCACTTTCTCCAGAAATAACGATACACTGTAGAGAACAAGAGCAAGACTCTGAGCTCATTACACATCTCTTGGCCTAGCAAAGGATATAATTAAGACACCTCATCTATACCTGATCGGAGTTGTACGTCACCATGGACTGATAGCCTATGTCAGCAACAGCAAAAATGTGAGGAGGGTTGGCAGTCCGTTTGGCTCCAATATACAGTTTGGAATGCTAAGTGTAAGAAAAATGAAAACATTACTGGTGTCCCTTAACAACTTTTTTTTTTTTTAATAAGAGTTTAGTTTTATTTTTAGATTAGTGTA
Organism: Pipra filicauda; assembly: GCF_003945595.2. Taxonomy (NCBI): domain Eukaryota; kingdom Metazoa; phylum Chordata; class Aves; order Passeriformes; family Pipridae; genus Pipra; species Pipra filicauda. The sequence goes on from NW_024104310.1 coordinate 5,197,242, forward strand.
CAGCATGCTGAGGTTACCAGAAGTGATGTTTTCTGAGCGAGCTGCTACTGCACTCACTATATCATGAATCTGTATGTACTTAGTACTATAAGAACTGCTAAACAGAATGAAGTGTAATTTTTTATAATTTGAGCCCTGATTATGCTGTGAAACTAATTATTTAGGAGAAAATTTAATACTGCCAGACATCAAGGACTAACTGATAATTTCATTTTATTTGTGCTTCACTTCCTCCTAGTATTTATGCATGATATTGATGTCAAAACTTTAGATCTTTTCTGTACCTGTAGTACCTGATAATTAATAATGCCAAATTATTGTATGACTAGACTTTCATACCTGTCCCCTTTTGTATAATGGGAAGACAAATCCACAGAAGTTAACATTGTATAGGGTTGTTTTGTGCATGATCTACACTACAGACATAAAGATATCAGAAATTATAGACATAAAGATATCAGAAATTAGAGGGTTTTTATTTCTCATTTCAGTGCAGAAATTCAGCATGTTAAGGGTGTGTGTCAATATGCACTTGAAGGAACAACTCTATTGGTAATTCTGTTTTTCAGAGTGAACTGAAGGAAGCATCAAGACTGATCTTACTTTATACCTAACACAGATATTTATATTTTAGTGGAAATCGGTGGTAGTTTAAAATAACCAAACCTAGATTTTCACACCTGTGAAGAATAAATATCTATGTTCCGAAATGGATTGACAGCGATGAGAATGTCCCCAACATATGTGTAGATCTGATCCTTGGCATAACCCTTCTGCAACTGTTCTGTTACTGTATTCTGATGGAGAAAGAACAGGAACATTGAATTATATGGGGGAAAAAAAAAAGAATATTAGGAAAACTTATAAAATATTCAAATTGTTACAATGAGTGAGAATAGGGAAGGAAAAAATTAATAGTCAGGAATACAAGTAATTGTGATCAAAACTAATACTTTCAGAAGCACTGGCATTTCTAATTTCTTGTGTCCAAACTCACTTTGAACAGTATATACTTACAGATCCCCAAGTGGTTGTAGAAAAATGAGTTAATTGGAAGTTTCCATGAGACAGTCCTGCCTACATTTCTAACACTACAGTTTAATGTAACTTATCAAGTAAGAGCCATATGATTGAATTCATAACTGCCATTACACCTTCTGTAACAGTACTCTCAGTTATGATACGACACAGATGTTCAACTCTTTGTATCCTATTAATGTAAATAATCAGGCACCTTTCTGTATTAACAACCAGTCTCTGCTGTGATGGTTCTTTCTGTTGCAGAGCCAGTTCTCCCTGAACCAAGAAAAAAGAAGGACCCATTAGTGGCATTCAAATTCCTTGATGTAATTTCCCTCAGCTTCTTCTGCATACAGAGCCAGGTATGTAAAGTGCCTGGTTAGGTTTCCAATCAAAACAGGTCATAGAGCTGGATGAAGAAATTCAAACCAGCCTTGAGACTATTCTGAGGCACATGTGAAAATATTTAGGCCCTATACCCATTGGAACAGAACAACTGGCAGCAGAAGCCTACAGAAGGAATTGCTTTCCCTCCACATCCATCTGTTGAGTGTTGCACACTGTGTCCTGGTTAACGCACTTAAAGGCTGAATTCTCAAGAATGGAAGAGGTTGCATTTCCTTCACAGGAAAACATAAGGAGAAAACCTTGATAAACTTTTTGATAAACCCATTCCTTTTTGGTTTTGAATGCTCCTTGCTTTTGGCCATAACCAGATTCACATTACAGAGTTATTTTAGGGGAACTTCTGTCCTTTCTGAAATTATTTTTTGCACTGATAGAAGATCTCTTGTCTTGCTCTGAGGATGGGGCTATCTAAACTGGAAGAAAAGTTTGAGTGGAAAGAAGAATACGGTTCTGAGAAGCTGTTATTCACACGTGAACAATATTTTAAATTGGATTTGATTTAGTAACATATCACATAGTCAAATGTTGCCTTTAGACAGAGGCTTCCTGGGGACTTCCATGAGAATACTCCATCTCTGAGGAGATGGAATATATTCTGGCTTGTCTATTTTTTGTGTGAAAAATCCCTTTAGCATGAATTGTTTATATGTTTCATGGTAAAAGACAAAAAGCATATTGCTATTCCCAACACTAAAAAAATGCTTAAACCTGAACTTTGTGCAGTGAATGAAGTTTGGGTTAGCTCAATTAGTATTAATGTAACATTAAGCTACTGTAACAAAGCTCTTGAAGACAGAAGACGTTCTGTGGGCCAGCTCAAGTTTACCAGCTCAAGAGCCACACTTAATATTCTGAACTAACAAAGATACAATATATCAGAGAAGTTTTACAGATAAGAGAATGTGAATTATACTCTGTGCACAGCCTGGTAGAGGAATAATGACAGTTTGTTTACAACCACTGATGGCCTCCAAGACCTGCAGATAACGTGCTGTGGCCTGATTCTTCTCTCTGGTTTTGACACTGAAAGCATAAACACAGCAGACTTCCCCCTTCCCTTATGCATGTTCCCCTGCTTCTAGTAGATTCATTTTTGAACTTCGACAAACCAGTGAGATTTGTATCAGTAATTTTATCAAAATTTCATCAGCAGGCATTGACAGGTCACAGGCTCAGCTGACATAAATTGATCCCAATGCATCTCCACACCAAAATAAGATAGGGAGAACCCAGCCTGGGAGCAGAATGGTAAGCTAGTTTAAGACAACTCAAGATGTTTAAGCAACAGGGAAGAAGGTGCTGGTTCTTGGACCTGGACCAATTTCAGGTTAACACACCATTGCAAACTGCATATTTAGCTCTAAGAAAATCCAGTGATATAAATTCTGTTAAGCCAATGGTGTTACAATACTGTTCAGTCTATGACTGTAAATGCACAGATTGTTTTAGCTTTTAGTTGGAACCATTCTGACACAGTAAATCTTATCTAAAATATTTGGTATAAAAAGGTAAAATGTCATTGTACATTTACACAGTTGAAGTGTGACAATACAGTTGAATTTGAAAATCAACAGCACACCATTGTGTTTTAATATGTGATTAGTCCTCTTCAGGAAAACATGAAAAAGGAGGTTCTTACCTCATCCAGTACCTCCAAGGTTGCTAAATCATCTACTTCTTCTTGGTTTGAAACTAGTGACTTACTGTAGTTCCCTTTCTTTGTATGAATACGTTCAAATCTAAAAAAGAAAGACATACAATTTCCTGAGGTAAGGAAACACAGAGCAGATCTTGCATCTGTAACTGTCTTGAAGGCAATTCAGCTGAAACATTCCAGCTTTCCACTGTTCTGAATTTAACCACATAAATGTCTGAATAACAGGACAGGAGTTTACTTCTTAGTGCAGCACACTTGTACTTGACAATTCAAAATCTATTATTTGATCCCACAACTGCTGCCATGAAGAACTTTGTCACTGTACAGATCCCTGCTTGATTACATCCCCACATCAACTGCAACACTGGAGCAATGCAATACAGGTAAAAAAAAGGAACATATTTATAAAGCATATAACAGCCAAACTTTGGCACCAACCTGCAGAAAGAAAAATGATCCAGATAACAATTATGGATAGGACAAAGCCGGGGTGTGTGATGAAATAGTATGGCAAGGATGATGCAGACAAAGCACTCAGGATAGGAACTTTCCTAGCTTAGTAATGACAATGCTCTAAAGCCTGGCTGAGATGACCACACTGTAGAGCAAAGTGCTACAGAAACACTGGGATAAGTGAAATACATCCTGACCAAGAATAATTTTCTTGAGCTCTACAGGAAAGATACATATAAGAGAAGGAAACAAAACTTCAAATATTTTTCTTATCTGTGTTAAACTTCAATTAAGTTTGTCTTGAAGTTAGATTTCTTTTGTCTTTTAATCAAACCAAAGAAAATTTTATGCAGTCTTATTTTAATTAGCAAGAAAATTCCCAGAGACTAGGATCATTTTTTATCCAAGAGTAAAGGCATTGCTAAACAGAGCAAAGGCAGCAGAAAATGGAAGGTTTACAATTCCCATTAGTTATACTTGCTTTATGAGATGAGGGAAAATCAGGGAAAGGGAAACTGCATAAGTAACAGCAGAGTTCACAAACTAAATCAAACTCAGATGTGCAGTAATGCACAAGCACAGAAAAACTATCAAGTAAATCTGATCTCCTGATATGACCTCACTCCGTTTGATGCTCTAGGTAGGAAAGCACCTCTCAAACACAAGGAACACATATGTTGGTAAACTCAAACAGCCAGGAACCTGTGTTATGTGAAGCATTCACTCTTTACCTTAATTCCAGACAAGACCAGGGAAACTTCTTATTTAATTTTGACATTTGAATGTATGGCATGAGTAAAAGCAGACAGGTGTTTTCTGCCTGGGCAAGAACTTTAATATACAGTGAACAGAGGACAGGAGAAAGAGGGTAGTTGCACCAAGATGGAAAGCTAGAATGAGTGAACATCACACTGATGGTGAAAGCTAAGAGACTTCTGAACACCCAAATTAAGATTTACTGCAGAGTTAAATGGGCTGTACCCATTCTGTGAATATCACCTACTTCATGAGTGCTACTTCAGGTTGTGCTGGCTGTGCACTGATGAGGGATGTAGGTGCAGAAAGTCAAGCAGGCACTGACTTGGCATCAGTAACTGACTGCCAGGACTGAAGAGGGACTGGAAGAACTGGGCAAATGATGCCCTGGCAAACTGTGAGTGCAATCAAGATCCAGATAATGGAAATGCTGACAGGAGTGCGCTTCATCTAGCACTTCTTTCAGTTTCTCTTGTCTCTAACAGTCATTCCCTGAGGATGACAGGTTGGCTTGCCCTCACCCTGGTGCCAGTAATGGCAGTTTCTTACTCCTTTACATAGGTGCCAGCTGCCACTAGAATCTTTCAATTGTCCACAGAGCAAAGGCAGGATTTTCACTCCCATAGATGACTAATTCTGCAACCTTAATATCAAGACACAAACATGCAAGTCTTCGCTGTAAGTGCTAACAGAGTTTCACAGTCTCTGTGCCAATATTGCAGCACGATACCCAGTGTGGAGGCTAAGTGAGCAGGACGCATAATAAACCATATGGGTCAAGAGGATCTACATTACCCTGATGGAGGAGAGGGACCAAGTCTTGCCACTTTGAAAACTACTTTCAAACTGTTAGAACCTTGGAGCTGCATGGGAAAGCAACCTGCTTCCAAAGGTTTCATTTCAGTATTTACTACCGCCAAAAAAGACTGTCATAAATACCACTTTAAGGATGATGGTGAGGCTGAACTATGGAGGTGAAAAGCAATGGGAATGCTACACAGCACAGTACCAGAGCCACGCCATGTATCACCATGCTGCACAGAATATGCAACACATAGGCCTATGCCAACAATAGCAGTGTAAATAGATAAAAAGACATGCAGAAGGAGTGTATGTCTTTATGTGGGAAGAAAGGCAGCTTTTGCTGCAATAAATCCATAACTGGGCTGTAATTTGGTATGTATTTAAATATGCTGAAGCAGAAAACACACACGGGAACAGAAGCAGGCAGCATCAAAAGGGATGGGTCTGGTGTAAAGCAACCACAGCTCTCCTAGGTTTGACCTCTTCTCCCTTTCCTTTGGAACCCATTTGTACCACAAAAGCTGTTCTGATAGTACTGTCCTTGCAATAACACTGTGTGACAATTTTTGGTACTATGTGCCCCAGGTTGTATTAAAGAGGATGTGGTAATATTAAGATTTAAATTAACTCTTCAGCCTTGCACAATCTGCTGCTTTTTGGGTTGCATTTTCCAAGCTAAAAGCCATTACTGCATTCAAAGTCAGAGGTGCAGATAATATCCTACCCCCTCAATAGAAACCTATCCCCTCTATAAACAACACTCCTATTTAAACCTCTTTTTAAGAGTTTCATTTGAAAATTTCAGTTTGGACAGTTGAAACAATTTCTCCTTTATTCCTCTATGAAGGTCATTTTGTGTCCAGAGGATGCACCTAATATCAGTATATCTTTGAGAAAGACCTATCAATATGTACATGAGGGAAAGATGCAGGACTGCAGGACTGTGCCAAGCTGCGCTGTTCTATTTTTTCCATTGCCACAGGAAGACCCAAAACAAGGCATCTGTCAAGCTTTGCTTTCCATTTCTGGTGCAATTGTTACACACTGAACACATTTTTTTTTAAATGTTAAATTCTTATATGTTACTGCACATCAGCGAGAGAGTGATATTTCCCAACATTAGTTTCAATTACCATTTTTAATTTAATGTAGGAAGCTAGTAACTGCCTTGCAGGAAGAGAGGAGAATGCTCCAGTCATGGACACTTCTCTTTTTCTATTTTTTTTTCCTTTTAATGAAACAATCTCTATTTATGCCAGGGAAGTTTAATTACATAAAATCAATTCTCCTGTAATCCTCTTCAGCTGACATTATGAGAACACTAGTGCTTGTTGGACCAGATTATATTCTCTGTTTTCCAGAGTACAGAAGAGTGGCAGATTTGCAGAACACAATATTTTTTCACTTTGCTGTTGAAGGGCACAGAACCCTCAAGGGCAGTTATACTGCTTCACTTGCTAAAACTCCAACCACTTAAAAACCCCACATCAGTGCTGTTGACATCAGTGCTGAAATTTCATTAAGATCATTCACATAGACATTGTGAACTGAAATAACCATGCTTCTCTGTTCTGCTCAGAAATTTGTTGGAGGCATTAGATCTTAGAGCCATGCTCGACAAGCAATTCGGGCAGCTAAAGGCCAGAAACATCAACACAGTATGAACAAGAAAATGAGTCAAGGCAGCATTGTTTCTGTGCATTCTCCTTCACACCAACATCCCCCCTGCTTATCTTTCAAGATTCAGTTAAATCAAAATGAAGCAACTGCAGCTTTTTCTTCTTCAATTTGTCAGAACGTATTTAAAAGATTTCTGATAGTTCCAAAAATACCATGAAGAGGAAAGTGTGACTCATAACGCCCTGTTGAACTCTCTGCCTAAACCGGTTGGAGAATCATCTATAGACTAAAAGGTGACAGGAAAAGGGCTGGGTGTAAAGAAGAAACTAAAAATAATGAAGTTTTTGTAAGGTGAAGGTGGGAACAGCTGTATACCTCCCAGCAGTTACAAAGAGCAGTAAAAGTGACGAAGAAGCACCACAGAGAAACCTGTAAAAGATCTGTCATAGCTGGTGATTCTGTTTCTCTGGAGGCTACAGAGAACAATATTAATTCACACTTAAAATCAAAATTTTGTCTTCAACAGATAAATCTTGTGAAATATGCTTAAATAAAACTACTGTCTGATATCTATGAAAAATCTGTACCTGAATTTAGAAAGTGTAAGACTCCATTGAAAAGATTCCAGCTGCATCTGCACAATGCTTTGCAGCCAACCTCCGTATTTAAATGATTCATGGCACCAGCTGCAGTCTCAGGGAGCTGTGCTGCAGCTTATGCAGTGTTGCTGAGAGCACAGTGCTGCCCTGAAGAGCTATGGGGTTTTTGACTCAGAGGTGCCCTGCGTCCAGTCACTTGGGATATGTCCTGCTCTGCACAATCTGTTTGACAAAGTTTGTGCTGCTTTACCATGACCTGCAAAAAAAAAGGAGGTGAGTGGTCCTTCACAATAGCCTCAAGGTGATGTATCCCTGACAAATATCAGGGGAAAAAATGTGTTCTTAACTGAGCAAATAGGAGATCTCTAAAAGGACTCTTTGAGACTAGTTCCTTATTACTCTCATGAGTCAGGCCCACGCATTATGGTCAGAACCGTACTGAGAAGATAAAGGAGAAGTTCCAAAAGTAAGCAGTGCTTGCTGAGGTATCACACCTTCAGGAGAAATGAGTTGCTGAGCAAGTGGACTGACACAACAGTGAAGTACCACTTCCAGAGTATTACTCCCAGGGAGTTCTGAATGCAGGAGGAAATTCTTCCTCCTGTTTTCTTCAGAAGATAAACTATTCTTCATCCAGGTAGTGCTGCTGTCCACTGTATTGTACAGAAGAATATTATTCTGACACAGAGATGTGTATTAGCTAGAAGCACATGGACTAGAGATCTGCTTGTTCTAAGGCCTTTGTTGACAGAAACTCTCTATTGCTTCTACAGCCTGAGAGAAGTTTGCAGCATAGCCATCCTAGACAGGAGTGTCCTCAGTGCAGGAGTACATACTTCTCCTTGGTACAACAAAGCCCACACTAAGTTCCAGGACAGGAAGAAGTGGTTTGAAGGACTCAGAGATTAGACTGGAACTCCAACATCTCTCATTTAAGCCACTACTCCAACCCAGATGTCATCTGCAGACCTTGACCAAGACAGCACTGGACTATCTTATTCTGTGCTATCTCATTCTGTTCCTTATACTATCTTTGTCAAGCCAGCATGGTGACCTACCCTCTGCTAAAGCCTGCCCTGCAAAGCTGAGCTTCAAGGATTGCTGTCAGCTGCTTTCCACTGGCAGGATGAGTCAGAGAGACTGGGAGAGAGTGAACACCCAGAAAATAAGTGACACAAGTCTGTGCAATCAGGGAAAGTCATGAAAGGAAACTATATGTTACTCCCTGCTTTTAATAGGGGTCAATAAATGAACATCAACATTTGTGCATCTTGTACATGAATTTCTATGAAATTACTTCCCTCACCTTTCCAAGTAGTTAAGCAGAGCAATTGTTTAGCATCCTGTTACTGATCCAAGTGCTATCCCTACATGGCCAATAAAGAAGGACAAACTCTTGAAAAAATAATTCAGCTCACGCAAAACTTTGCATCACTTTGCAGTAGAATGGGTCTTTTCCCCATAATTATTAAGAGAGGATATAAAAATGATGCTCTTAATTTGAGGACAAGAGTCATTCCCTGAAATCTAGGTGCAGTGAATATCCCCTGCATATACAGCTCATTCTGGAATGAGTCACAAATCCCAGGAAATACACTTTGTACTAATCATTGCATATTTCTGAAGAGATTATTGTAAAAGCAGTCAAGAATAAGACAGCCAAACAACTCAAGATAAAAGTCTTACAAGCCTGACTGTCAGGTGTAGATGCGACAGTTCTGAAGGTCATTTCAAAGACAGCTATTTTTGTTGCAAAGTAAAACTCTTTACAATGCAGGGTTTTTTCACCTCTTTTGGCCTAGCAAGAGGTGTATTTTTAGAATGGTTTTGGGGCATATGCTGCAGTGCTCATTTTTAATAATTATTTTCATCAGTAATTATACATTTTAACAGCTATACCGTGAAGACCCTTGTCAAGCTCAAGGACCCTGTCCTGTAAGTGACTCTCCTCACAAACCACCCCCCCAAATTAATTGCACTTACTCTGCAACTTTGCCTGCTTCACCTCTTCTCTAACATGAATTTATCTCATATAGCTTACTTCATCATTCCAAGCAGTAGATTTTGGAGACTTTTAAGTGAAGATGATATGGGAAAGTGTTAATGTATTAAGGGGTATTTTCTCATGCTATTCTCATTGTAATTTCAGCCTAAGTTCTGAGCTAGGAAAGGTTAAGTTGCAAACAGGTATTTTTAGCACTAAGAAGTGACGATTTGAGAGCAAAATGTACTGCATTTGCTCAAAGTAAAAAAGTGGAATTTCTAATGAAACTCATTGCTAGCATTCATGCTTTTTTGAGCCTCAAGTAGCACAAGCAGTTCTGTTTAATACCTTTACAGTTCTGTTTAATAACTTTATCAATGATTTAGATGAGGGGTTTGAGTCTACCATCAGCAAATTTGCAGATGACACTAAGTTGAGGGGGAGTGTTGATCAGTTGGAAGGCAGGAGGGCTCTGCAGAGGGACCTGGACAGGCTGGAGAGTTGGGCTGATTCCAAAAGGATGAGGTTCAACAAGACCAAGTGCTGGGTCCCGCACTTTGGCCACAACAACCCCCTGCAGCGCTACAGGCTGGGCACAGAGTGGCTGGAGAGCAGCCAGGCAGAAAGGGACCTGGGAGTTTGGATTGACAGGAAGCTGAACATGAGCCAGCAGTGTGCCCAGGTGGCCAAGAAGGCCAATGGCATTCTGGCCTGTATCAGGAACAGTGTGGCCAGCAGGACCAGGGAAGTGATTCTTCCCCTGCACTCAGTGCTGATGAGGCCACACTTCGAGTGCTGGGTCCAGTTCTGGGCCCCTCAGTTCAGGAAGGATATTGAGGTGCTGGAGCAGGTCCAGAGAAGAGCAACGAGGCTGGTGAAGGGACTTGAGCACAAATCCCATGAAGAAAGGCTGAGGGAGCTGGGGTTGTTCAGCCTGGAGAAGAGGAGGCTCAGGCTCATCACTCTCTACAACTCCCTTAAAGGAGGTTGTAGCCAGGTGGGGGTTGGTCTCTTCTCTCAGGCAGCCAGCAGTAGGACAAGAGGGCATGGTCTTAAGCTCTGCCAGGGGAGGTTTAGGTTAGATATTAGGAAGAAATTCTTTACAGAGAGGGTAATCAGGCATTGGAATGGGCTGACCAGGGAAGTGGTGGATTCTCCGTCCCTGGAGGTTTTTAAGATGGGACTGGATGTGGCACTTAGTGCCATGGTCTAGTAACCACGGTGGTAGTGGACTAAGGGTTGGACTTGATGATCTCGGAGGTCCCTTTCAACCCAGCTGATTCTATGAAGATATGCTAGTGCTATCACACTGCTCAAAGGCTACTGAAAAACCAGTACTATCTTCCATCGTCTTCCCTGGAGCAGGACTATGGCATATTACCATTTAAAGTTTTATCAGCGTAAATCGAGATTTCTTCAGTTACTCAGGAGGTTGGTGGGCTCTCTTCCTCTTGTTGTTTCTCTTATTCCCACCTCTTGAAAGTATGAAGTACAATGCAGAACCTAAATCTAGGTTCCTCTTCACTAGAATAACAATACTGGGAAGGTTCTGAGGGTGCAGTTGACTGGGCCCCAAGGAATCAGTGACTCCTCAGTGTTAGAAAATGCCTCAGGAACAATGGTGCTAATGGGAGTGACTGTAAGGTGACTTTCTGAGCACAAAGATTGGACCAGAGGATTTGGCCTTCTGCAAAAAAAAACCCCTGAGAATGTGACATAATGTAATATGAGCTCTTCTTTTTAAACTGTATCAACAACATTCCGTAAACAACGAGATAAGATCACAAGCACATCAACAGACTACCACTGCAGAAGGCAGTCAGAACCAAATCACACCTCAGCACAATGTGCAAAGAAGGTGACTTGATTTTGAGTGAAAACAGGACTAGTACACACAGGAAGACACAGTGGCTGGACCTCAGCTATTAATTTCCAAGTATTTTTCTTTTTTCTTTTGAAATACAAAGCTTCAATTAATAAAGTCAAATTTGACGAGGAGAGTAAACACATACTGAGAAAATAACTGGATTCTTTACTTTCAGCTTTAATTCAACATTACCAAATGTATTGACTTTATATGCCATGCCCATTTATACACCACAACATAGGTAGCAGGATTTCTTCCCTTGGTGGAGGAGAGAGATCTTTAATCCCTTAAACTACCTGCCTCCCAGTGCCAAGAAAGAGGAGAGTTATGCCTTCAAATTATGGACTTAGAGAGCGTGACCTGGAGATCAGGAGGAAGGTTTACAAGAAACATTGCCAGCAACTGGTGAAAGTTCAGAAATTCCACAGTAGGGCCCTCACGCGCCAGTGTAAAAACAGTCCCAGAACACCATAAGCAAGAAAAGAAAGCAAAGAGATTTTAAGATGCAGCTCTTCCAGGTGACTTGTCACTACATAGCCCATGTCTAAATCTAAATCAGATTTACATGGTACTTCTGTGCAGATGCTGCTTTTAACACCTTTTTTGCTCTGTGCAGATTGAAGGTCAGAAGATACATATGATTAGTATTTAAAGTCTTTTTAAAAAGTATGGTTACTGAATTCAAAGATCTTTGTATAATCTTTTATCTTTCACAGCAGAAAACCCCCCAAATGCTATTCTGTAGTCAGTCTTACAGCATATTTCACAAAATTACAGAATCACAGAATCATTTAGGTTGGAAATACTATTTTTTAGTATTTTAAACCACTAAACTGAAATATGAACTAAGCTATCAGTTTAACCATGTCAACTGAATTACACACTTAGCTAAATAAGTAATTTTTGGTGTGGTTTCAGATAAGAAATTATTATTATTTTGAAAGTGAAAATTCTGATTTCCTTTGGGAAAATTTATGTAGAAGTTACACTTGAACAACTGTAAAAGTATAGGTAACTTCATCACATATTAATACATTCCCTTAAACTCTAGTTTGCATGAAGAGCCATAAGTTTATAAAACACAGTCTAAACAGAAAAGAGAAAGTACCAGTAGATCATCCTGTTCTTGTGCCACTTGACTTCTTTATGCACATGCAAATTGGGCCATTTTATGTTTGTACTGTATAGGAAAAAAAAGTTCATGTAGTTTGCTTTATGCAGCATTTACATGAAAAAAAAGGATTAAAAAAAAAGATGATATAAAACAAACATGAGTTCTATAAAATGGGTAAAAAAGGTCAGAGTATCTAATTGACTTAGAAGCTTGACTTTTAAAAATTATTTAGGCTTTAAAATAACCAATATCACAAGTGTTATCAGGATTTTAATTCATATAATTTAGTGGTTTGGACTTATTTTACCATATATCATTTTCCTGTGTTTTATAAATAACTACTTTTTAAAGTTTGGATTATGTTGCTGGTTTAGTGCTCAGCACTGGCATCTGATAAGTTTATTTCAATTCGAGAATCTTTCTGGATTAAGCAAATGTCAAGTCTGCAATACAGAGAGCATACAAACCCAGCCTGAGGCTCAAATTTAAGCCAACTGCATATTTTTTTACCGCAATGCCAGAAAAGAGAAAGTACTACTCGTCCCACATTCATTTAAAGTTGAAGAAAACTTGAATATAATAAATTATTTAGAAATAGATTTTTATTAATATCCTCAAAGCATAGAGAAAAGAAAATTCTCCAGAATTAGAACTGAAGACTGCTGTATATGTTATTGCTATAAATGTGTGAAAAGAAGTGTGGCAGATTTTAATAAGCTTTTTCCATACAGATGATAATGACAAAATGTCTTCTAAAACTCATGTTCTATTTAAAAAAAAGAAAAATCATCATGCTTTACCTTGAAGCACAGGAGCAGTCACACCAGGAGTACATCAATACTAATCTACTACATTTCACATCTGATACATCAATGCACTGGGTGGCGTTTTTTCAATTGTAAAATTGAGCCAAGCCATTTTCAAGTATTTTAAATAAAAGCCATCAGGTGCTAAGTGATTCATTCAGAACTGATATTTACCAAATACTAGTGGAAGAAAGAAAGTATCTATTCAATACGACATAAGATTTGAAGTTTGCAAAACAAGGTCTGCTACCACTATAATTTCTTTCAGTCAGGAAAATCCAATTACTGCAGGAACCTGACTAGCTATTTTTTAGCATACTTGCTGGAACTAAACATTAGCTGACCATGCAAATGTAAGAAAATGCCAAACATTAATTTCACCTAACCTTAGCTTTCTAAAAGCTGGGATGCTAAGGCTGCATTTTGAGTCACAGGTGAAAGGGGAGGTACTTCTAAAGATTGTTTCATCCCACATGCAAATCATGATGCTGCTGTCTTTCCATTGGCTGTACTGGGACCCCCAGTATTAAGCTTTCTATCTTTTGGCCAGCTAAAGCCATAAAAGTTGAATATTTCTCTGAGTACTAACCATTCTGAAACAGTGAAAGTATCAACACTTTTTAGCTACTTTTACCTTGCCTTTTCAGTGACTCCCATTTGTTGATGAACATCAATAAATTCCATGAGTTGCCTTTGTAGCACGTTTTCTTTTCCTTCAATTTGCTTAATAAAATCATGCTGCAAAAGAGTAGATACTGTTGGACGCTTCTCATAATCTTTAGTCAAGCACCTGTGCTGGCAGAAAAACACATATGATCACGGAGAGTTCAAAGTTAAGTTCTGAAATTCTTTCGTGCCTCCATAATAAATACATCCATCTTAATCAAAACAGCTCTGCACTGAAAATTCATATGATTTCACAAAATTGATGAGTCCAAGAAGGTAAGTTATTGCATTTTAAAACTAAATATTCTTTAAATTAAGAAACGTCAAGTGTGTTAAAATGTTATTTCATGTTTTAAATCTAGAGCCTCACTTGGAAGTCAAATTGGATTTACAAATTAGGCTTTTAAGGAAGAGTATTTGTTGCAACAGATTTCCACAAAGAATACAGAGATATTTTACGCATGACTTTTGCACATGTTTCATACTAAATCAGAGTGGTCTCAGTTGTTACTCACTTGTTAATGAAGTCATTGAATTCAGGAGACCACAGTTCAGGCTGTTGTAGTGTTGGAGGAGGATTCCTGCAAAGATCAGTATGATGATAAGTTAATAAACTACTCACCTCACAAAAACAGTGTGTGAAGGTAGGCTAAGTAATGAGTTTTAGAAGGCCACTGAAAAAAGATATTGATTTCCACTGGTAAAAGGAGCATGGGTAGATGATGCAATGCCTCACTGGTTCTCCTACTTTGTGTAACTAATAAGGAGAAATAGCACTGAGATGATCTACCAAGTGTAGCTGAGAACCACTATAATTTTTTCAATCAAATCAATAAACGGAAATTAAACTAACAACCCATTAATCACTATTCACTTATAATGGCAAGTTTCTTTTTTCAAGCCTGAAACAATATACTTTCTTAAGAGAATTTTTAAAAAGAAATTCTATTTTAAGTTTCCCCAGAAAGATTGAGTTAATCAACTTGCTGAATGAAGTGTCTGAAGGAACTGACTTGTTATTAATTATTTCTCATTCATCAGAAGATAATCAGAAATGAAGGTCTAAACACAGACCTATTGTAAATAGATATGACTTCTTTCTTTTCTATTGTTGGAGCTGTTTATTCTAGGTGTAATTTGGTTGAAATGCTCTTGACAGTCTTCTTCCATTCAGAGGTGGCATTTCAAGAGTATGGTCATGAAGATAAATGAACGACCAATAGACAAAGTGACTTGCTGTCTCTTTTCAATCCATTGAGGTTACTTGCTGTCTCTTTTCAATCAATTGTCATAACTGCTTTTCTTTAAGTGCTGCTTAACGTTCAGTCTATCACTTTCAGGTTTTACCTAATGTAATGAAAAGATATTGATCTTGTATTTTCTCCAGAGCAGAAAGGTGCCCAGTACTTGTAAGGGTATAAGCCAGAAGTATTTTTGAAGGCCTAGCTGCAATGACTGACCACAGTGGTTTGCTTTTCCCATAGGAAGCAAGGGTTAGAAGAGCATTCATACTCTTCTTCAGTGCCAAGTCAGCCAAGATTTCTTAAACCTAAAGTTAATTTAAACTAATTTGGGTGTCTTGGCTGAAAAGGACTCAAAGCACTTATGAATACTATGTGGTCTCAGCAGATGTTGTGGTACCGCTCCAGCTGTTAGAGTGAAATCCACAAACTACAGTATGATCATTCCGTACAGACTTGGAGATTGATGTTCTTTGAAATGCTGTCAAGTGGCACTTTGGGTACTTTTATCTCCAGCTTCAAAGAAAACACAAAAGAAGTTGTTATTTGCACTGCCCAAGGACAGCAGTGGTGGAACTGCCAGAAACAGCACAAGCTAATGAAAAGCTGAAGCCTAAATGTATGTGAGTGGCGGAACAACCTTTGCTTCAAAGGACAGAAGATAACTCCTGAAAACAGGTATGGGACCTGTTCAGCAGAGCAGCATATTAAGACTGTTTCTATCATAAGTCATTCTTTGTAAAAGAATATACTGTACTTGGCTAAGTGCTGCGCTCATGTGGCCTCAGGAGAAGGCCTCACGGCTTTTTCTCAAATGTAGTTACAGTCAGCTCTGAACTTCTCAATGTGCACAAACAGCTGAAGCAGAGCCTGCAGAAAATACAGCTGGACAAAGTATTTCTAACCTCCTCCTAGTATAAATAATTCGAAGAAAGTCCACAAACTTATACAGTCTAAGTTTGAAGAAAAGTAGCACTTAAGAAAAAAGTTCAGTCTAACCTGCCAACAAATAAACAGATGAAGAAGTTACCTTGGTATTTTGAAGAGTGCCCTCATGGGGTGCAAATCAGCAAGGGGTGGATCTCCATCTCCCAACTCTATTGCAGTAATACCCAGTGACCATGCATCACATCTGGCATCATAGGAGCTATCTAGCTGCTGCTCACAGGCAATCACCTGTTGGAGTAAAAGATTGGGACAGTCATTGGATGGTCAAATGTCCGAATGTAAGAGCACTCCCAGAGCTGGGGGAATCTCTTACAGGATGGAGATATTCAGTGAAATAAACAGACATGCACACATTTAGAAAGCTGAAAAAAAAGCAGTGTTTAAACTAGAGAAAGCAAGTGTCCATGAACACCGGATTCTCTGGCCAGATGTTCCCTGGTTGGACAAAAGGCTGCAAATTCTTGACTTTTTCAGGTAAAGGTGTTAAACTGCATCCCATGGCTGAGGAAGTAGAAGGAAACTAAGCAACTCTACAACTCTGTTAAATGGATTATTCCTGCAAAGTAATTAATGAAGCTATACTGCTCTCTCTATGAAGCGAAACAAGCCGGAAAGCAGAAGCTGAATTCACTATCTCTTATTGGTTCCTTATTCAGCCAAATCAGCCAATTTCCAGATCAATAGGTCTGGACAAAGCGTTTGCCATCAGATCACAGTAAAGGTATTTCATAGAATCATACAATCAACTGGGTTGGAAAAGACCTCCGAGATCATCAAGTCCAACCCTTGATCCAACACTGCCGTGGTTACTAGACCATAGCACTTCATATACATTTCAGCTCATCCATAATGCTCGATGAATCTACATTTTTTCATCCCATTAGCTGCAGATCTAAGTCAACATGTATGCCATTAGTTACATGGCTAGACCAATGTGTATAAACAGAGTGTGTTGATAAAAACAAATGTGTATAAACAGAGTAGTTTCATGTGCTATAAACAGATGTACTTGCATGTGCTTGTGTGGACACAAATAGTTTAAGTAGATAAGTTTATTTATAAGGAAATATTTTCACTGCCTCAGCTTAAAATATATCTTTATATGCTTCAATTTCAGGCTGGAAAAATCTCCACAGAGTCATAGTAAACTTTATTCATAATAACCTCTTCCATTTCTTGCTGTCAGCTATGGATATACAGTATTAAAAACTTTCCAGGTGTAGAAGTCAAAAAATAGAAGCTGTAATGCATCATAGTACCACCGTGGGCTCGCTCCTTCCAGCCATGGAGAAACGAGACACCCCTAGTTTCAGAGCTTAGAAGGCTGGAAAGTATCAATAGTAGTACTCTATACTCTTTAACATTTTAGTAAGCAATTCGGTGTCTTGCTCCCTGGCTCTAAGCTTGTAATTTCAAAAGTAAATCCCATTTTAACTTGCAAACATGTAAGAAAAACATTTTTAAACACTTTTTTAAAAAAAAATTGCATTGCTGTTTCATTTGGTGAAAAGACCAGTGGTGAGGAAGAAAGACAAAGAAAGAGCAGAAATGCAGAATACAGCAGCTCGGATACCAGTGACAAAATGTTCTGAAACACGAATCTGACCTCTGGAGCCATCCAGAACGGGGTGCCCACGGAGGTGTTCCGACGGAGACGAGTGCTGGTCAGCTGAGCAGACACACCTAAAAGAACGAAGGGAAGCTATAATCAGAGCAATGGCTATTTCCATCCAAAACAGCCCTTCTGAATGGCGATGTCCTTGTCTCGCCATGCTACAATTTCCTCCACAGGTAAATTTCAAATACATCTTTCCAGTTTTCTGGAAAGAGAGGCCCACTCCTCAGAGGTACACAGAACTTCTTCAGCTGATGTTCTCCACATAGGTTGTTTCCAGTGACTTCGGTAGGACCAGGACTTGGTCCTAAATGAGTGTTTGATTAGTAATCTGACTCCATATATTTTGACTGGTTAATTAGAGTTTTTCCTGTATTAGGAGAGCAGTAAAGCACTTTAGTGAGGGTGGAAAAGTACGGTACCTTCCACAGCTTTTAATGCTCAGTACTGACACTAAACTCCTGTTTCATTTTATATCTGTATCTATATCTACATTTCAGGTTAACACTACAAAAGACACTTATCCTCATCTCTTAACTACTCTGCCATAAAGAAGAAACAACAAAACAGTGAAACCTCAAAAATTCTTACAAAAGCAGGAGTCTCTCCATGCTCAAAGCACATTCTCAAAGCAACAAGCCTGCAAATCAGCTTTGCAACATGAGCTGTAGTTTAATAGATTAACTATTTCAGGCCAAGTGCTGGAAAGTGAACTCAGAACTTTAAAGATTCCTTGCAGTTTTAAATTAAAAAACACTGAAATACTAGGGATTCAAGTGGGCTGCAGCACGCTTCTGACTAGCCTGCCACCAATTTCCTTCCTTACAAAACCAGGGTGTATCAGTTGGAAATCACTCTACTGCATGCAAAGGGAAGATTACAACACATGGAGAAAAACAGCCCCTCAGCAAGCATGTCCTGAACTATTATGGATTTATGAATCACAAATAGCTGTGAGGCCCACACATGGAGAGAAACAGCCCCTCAGCCAGTAAGTCCTAAACTATTACGGATTTGAGTAATAGCCAACACTAAGGTCCACCAGAGGCATATTCTAACGTGCTGATATCATGGATGGCCAGAAAGGTCCTGTGCTCTACATATACATGCTCCAACCTCCATCTGCCTGACACTGAAGCTCACTTATTTTATCTTCATACATACATCTGCTTTCTCTTTAAAAGGGACAACCCCGTTTCACTCCGTGAGTGCCATTTCATTATTCTGAAACACATGAAGCTTCAGTGAGCACCACCAGCAGCCAGTTTCAGCTCTGTCTGGTTTGAACATGCTTGACCTTATCTTCCTGAAAACCCTGCAATGGTTCATAACAGGAGCAATTCACATTAACTTTCTAGTGGAAATATTAAGGAAACTTCTGTCTAGGTAGAATTTGATTGGTTTGGGTTTTTTCAGTGTAGTCAGGAAACCACAGAGAGTTTAATCTGTTTTTTCACTCTAAAGCTATGTGTTCAGCTCTGATTCATAAAATATCTGCATTTGTCCATCACAGAAATGAATGTAACATCTGAAAACAAGGGCAGCAAGAAAGACCCGGCCTGTACCTTTGAGACAAGTGCAACCACTGCTTCTGTGGCTGCCTCCCTCTAGTCTACACCAGCCTTGAGGAAGTTGGATCTTTTTCTCTCTCTCTCTACAGAAAGTCCAATACACAGTGTTATGCACCATGGAAAGCAGGACAATGTGAGTCTTAGCACAAAGTCCATCAATCCTGCTTCAGCTCAGCTAAGCAGGGGCTTTGTTTTTGCCACCTCGAGGAGTTGTCTCAAGTCCAGCTTCCGGCTCACAGAGTCTGTGGCTGTTCTGAGCCCTCAGAAAAACACGTCCTTTAGTAAGCACACATCACCACAGGTCTGAAACCATTGCAGTGATGCCAGTAGACATCATTACAGGAGATCCTCAGGTTTGGAGGGAGCTGAGGCTACTCTCCCCTCTCCCTTCCTATGTGTTGTGGGAGTCCCCTGTGCAAAGCTCTTTTTTGCAGTCTTGGACAAGGAAATGGGATTCAGATCTGTGGGCAAAGAAAGGCGCTAACTGAATTTTTATGATTCCAGTGTCAGATTTTATAAATAATCATAACTTTCTGTAGAGATAAGGAACATTCATGTATTCAGTCTTATCTGTCTATGCACTGTTGTTTTTTTCTCTTTGAACTGTAATTATTAAATAAACTGAAGAATTTTTTCCTCCTCACCCTTCTTTTATTTCTGTAAAAAACTGATTTAATTTGAATTGCTCACCACTACTTTCTGTAGGCTCTTGGGGTTTTTGTGTGCTTTTTGTTTGGTTGGGTTTTTTAATCCTTCTGCTCTTAGCATTAAAGTGGCATTTCAGATTATGCAGTGTAGGTCTTATGACAAATGATATTTCCTTGGGCTTTTTCTGTGTATAGAGGAAAGATGACGTAATTCCATACTTAGTAACATTTCTTCCAGCATTTCAGTAACCAGTCAACCATATAGCTCGCCAGCTTTTTCAAACTTATATATTTTCAAACAAAAACATCTTGCTCCTCCCCTTCCTGTTTACTACTGCTTTTTTGCAAAAAATTATTGTCCTAAGAAAACCTAAAATATGTGAAAAAATGGTGTTTTATTACAAGCAAATTAGAAATCTTACGGAAGTTAAGAGCTTTATAAATGCATTAATAGTACCAATGCACACCAAAAAGAAAATATTGTGGATATATAGCTGCTTTTTATTTTTTCTTTTTTTTTTCAGACATAATTTTACACAATTTTTCCAGACATAAAAACTGGAAAGCAGGACACTTCTACTATAAGTATTATTCAAGCTTTTCATTGCAAAAACTGGCACATTGGAATAACATTGCGAATAAAGCCACCTACTTCTGACCTTAGCACTCAATAAAAGAAAAACAGTGCAGAAATTAGCTCCTTATTATTGGGAAAGATTTGTCTCATAGTGCCCAGTCTGAGCAGACACTAAATTGGGAGGCTGTACAACATCACTTTATGATTATGTCCTGTGACAGAAGTATTCACATTTAAGTGGTTGATTCTAGTGAGGGAAGGGCAAGCCCTAATAAACTGTGCTAAATTCACATTCCACACATGGCAGGGAGACACATTCGCAACATGTTAGCCACTGTATTTATACATAATGACCTTACCCCAAAGGGTAAGGTCTTTACACTCCTTAGGGTAGCTCTTCCTTATCCCTTCTTTATTTGTGCCCTCAGTGTAAACTTCACTACCAAAGCACCCTCTTTGTGACCTTCTTTAGATTAAGAACATGTAACTCCATCACTCCTCAAGCTAGTCTCTGGACCAAAAACTGCTCACGCTGATAACCTTGCAGATCTAAACAGGTTAAAATGCTTTGAATTATTCCCCAACCTTTCTTTAATCTCCTAGAGAAATAGATGTAAAACAGCAGTAGAATTTTACACTACATTCCTCTTAAGCCTGCTGGCAGGTATATTTTGCCATTCCTGTTTCATGTTGTTCAATGCGAAAAGTGGCCTCTCCTTCCTTGCCTCTTTGCCCAAAGGTGTGAAAGCAGTCCCTAATAAATCACTCAACTCCACCTTTTTACTAGATCTGGAGGCAACAGGTCCTAATGGTTTCAGGTTTTCCTTTAGCACCTGAAGCTTCGCTATTAGAAGAAGCCACCATTCTTGTCAGGATGCAGACAGGAAAGTAGCTACTTTCCCCCACAACAGTGGTGGAGTTATAACTCAATTCCTCTGTAATTGCTGCTATCTTTGACACTCATTTCTTTGTTTTGTTCTTCCGGGTTGTATTGGAGTAATGGTACATATCCAGACAAAATATTTCAGATAGATCAGCTGAAATGCAGAAAAATTGCTAAAAAAACCCTCAACCAATGCAATTCCTTCATATTCCATATGACAAAAGACAATAGGGAAAGAACAAGATTAAAACAAAGCAGTTCTGATAGTCCAAATGGCAAACAACACACCAGGTGTGTAACCACATTTAACTGTACTGCAAATAGTGGCATCCCCACTAAGACTGTAAAAGAAGATCAGAGAGCTTCTCCCAGGTTTCACTACTTAGCATGGATAGAAAGCATAGAAATATTTAATAGAAAATGTTACTAATGGACCGTAAGGACAAGAGGGGTTGGTTTGATGTTTTACAAGAGATGTTTCAGAGGCTTTATGAAACAACATCAATACTCAGAAACCTAGGTAGCCTCATCTCCTCGGATGGTAAGACTGACGGACAGATAGACAATAGGTTAGCAAAGGCATACAGTGCTTTTGGAAAACTCCACAAAAGAGTATGGCGTAATAAACACTTGAAGAAAAGTACCAAGATCAGTGTTTACAGAGCCATAGTGTTGTCTACGCTCTTGTATGGTTCCGAATCATGGGTCATCTACCGCCACCACCTGCGACTCCTAGAACGCTTCCATCAACGCTGCCTCCGCACAATCCTAAACATCCACTGGTCAGATTTTGTGACCAATACATCTGTTCTAGAGCAAGCAGCAGTCACAAGTACTGAGGCCATGCTGATGAGAACACAGCTGCGATGGGCAGGGCACGTCTCAAGGATGAAGGACCACCGCCTTCCTAAGATCTTGCTTTATGGTGAACTTGCCACTGGCAAGAGAGGAGCCCCGAAGAAAAGATATAAGGACTCCCTGAAACAACATCTCAGCCTTAGCCATATTGATCAACATAACTGGTCTACTCTGGCCTCAAATCGGGAGGCCTGGAGACACACCATCTATAACGCCACTGTCTCCTTTGAGAACACACGCAGGATCACTCTCGAGGAGAAAAGGCAACGCAGAAAGAACTGTGTTTTGCAGAATTTACCATCCAAAGAGTCTTTCTGCTGTGCCTTTTGCAATCGGATATGTCTGTCTTGTATTGGCCTCTTAAGTCACTAATGTGCCTGTAACAAATGTGGATAGAGCCTTCCCAAATCTTCGTTCGCGAAGCCCAGCCATGATGATGATGATGACCATCTGACCTCAAAAGTAAACTCTTATGTGAAAAGAGCACAGAGGCAATATTGTTTCCTTGGGTGAGCTGCTGTGAGAAAAGCATGCTTGAGAACTTCTGTTCAGTAATAAGTGCTCAAATTAAATCTTGAACTAAAACCACGTTCTGACCAATAAGATGGAAATAAAGAAACAGGAAATAAAGTTGAAATGACGAGTCAAAAAAAAATCGATCAAATCAGTCAAAAAGCATGACTTGCTTTTCATAAATCCATGCTGCCTACTCCCAGTCACCTTCTTGTTCTTCATATGTTTAGAAATGATTTCCAGGATTATTGGCTCCATTACCTTCCCAGGGATCAAAGTGGGGCTGACCAGCCGGTAGTTCTCTGAATCCTCCTTCTTGCCCTTCTTGAAGATAGGAGTGACAATAGCTTTATTCCAGGTTTCAGGAACCTCCTCCAATCTCCAAGACCTTTCAAAGACTATCAGCAGTGGTCTTGCAAAGACATCAGCCAACTCCCTCAGCACTCTTGGGTGCCTCCCATGGACTTGTGTAGGTCCAGTTCTTTTAAATAATCTCTAAACTGATCCTCCTTTACTGAGCATAAGTTTGCCTTGCTCCAGACTTTCCCACTGGTTATAGGGATTTGGGATTCCTGAAGACCAATCTTGCAAGTAAAGACTGTGGCAAAGGAGACACTGAGTGCCTCAGTCTTTTCTACGTCCTTTGCCACCACATTCTCTGTCTTTATGTCTTATTTTAATGCACACAGTGTTTGGTGAAAACCAGAGTTTCTCAAGTTTCTCAAGACGCAATTTTTTAACTGAAATAGGCATATCCAAAAGATAAGCAAATGGTCCTTTACAACTCTAGAAAGATCAAAAGCTTAGTATCCAAGAAAACCATGTATATGAACTGCCTGAGAGATGAAAAATCCATGGTGTTTACTACAAAACCAAGAGGTATGGAGTAAAAGGGAGATAAAAAAGTTAATCTGTACTACCAAATACAGGGTTATATAAATGGAAGCTAAAGAAATCAAAGTCCAGTATCTTTCACACTAAACTCACCACAAAGATTACAGACAAAGAAAAGACATTTTTAAACATACAGGGAAAAAAAACTAAAATCCTAAATAGATACAGAATCATTACTAGGTACATACTGATAATAAAATGGCAAATGGTCACCTAAAAAAAGACAGGATGTTCACTACATTTCTGAGATATTTAATCTTTTTAAAACAAAAGGGTTTAATACAGTTTCTTTCTCTAAGAAATCCAGACTGAATTACAGACTGGGCAGGATGGTGTGGCAGCATACTCCAGCTTCCCTTAGTCTGTGATTCTGATTGAGCCCTCTCCCCATGGCCTCCAGGAGAACAGGTGACCACAGACTCCCCTCCACATGCTCCTGACAGTTCAGTGCGTCACAACACCAATGATTCTAATCAAATCTCATGCTTCGGGGCTTCAGCTGGTTTCCTGAAAGGGATGCACAGGAACATTTGTTCTCCTGATGCACAGTTGGCCAGATGCATTTAGATATGAGAACTACTCTTCCCTAGAGCCTCAGGGATTTGTACAACTACATGCAGCCTAGTGCAGTATGACAGTGAGGAAAGTCCTCCTCCTCAGATGCTGCCTTCCTTATAGATTAGATTTCAAACTGACTGCCACTTTGAGACCCCAAAAGGATTTTTTTCCCTGTATGACTGGGAAAGCCCTGGAGATTTTTCTCATCATTCTATGACATGGTTTTCCTGTTATGATAATCAGGGATAATGGCAACACCTATGCTAATAGAATAGAATATTTAAAAACCTCAAGACTGGAATACTTCAGTACAAATGAGTCATTGGGATCAACTTTCAGGTAAAAAATGAATCGGCTTTAGTATACACATATGAGATCAGAGGGTTTCTAATAACCTCAAGAGATTACTATTTTGTGACCCATGAGAAAATCAAGAGGAAACCTTTGGTGGCCAGAAAGGGTTATTTTCTCGCTTCATGTGTCTCTGGCATATGATACCAGCTTTCAGCATCAAGCTTCTTTAATGCTTAAGCCATCAGTGACATCTTTATGTGAACTACTAGAAGAAAATATTTGAAAGACCAAATGAACAGCTTATCCTGGATATAGCATTTGGCCACATGATTTCTGTTTTTTGGTACTGGACAGCACAAAGGTTTTCATTCAAACATGGCCCACAAAATAAGTTTTTAAGGACTAAGCCCTCAACAAAGAATTAAACATTCAACAATGAAAAGGCTCCACAGCTCAAGTCAATGCAATCCATCTTATCCCCGCTAACCCTGGGTTGAAAAATTTGGAATTATTACCTTGATTGGGTTCAAAGCAGTTTGACAAGCTGCTCATGAGGAAAGCTTTCTTCAAAGTCTTTTACTTTTATTGGCTTCTGCCATACTCTCCTAGTAAATGCTTTTTAGCAGCAACATGTGAATGCCATGCTATATGGTATGCAGAAATGACAACACAATAACAGTCTGGTTCTGATCTGAATCAGTGAAGCAGACAGCTTTATTATGGATGCATGCTAGAATGACTAAGGCAAATATAAGCCTTGCTATGACTCATTGCTTAAAGTAAGCTAAGGGCAGAAAGAAAATTATTTTATTTTTGAATACTTTCAAATTAAATTATTTTAATTAATTGTTTCATTTTTGCAGAATGATTCTGACAGCATTTATAGCTAATGCAGGGCAAGCAGAAAAGGATGAAATGGGATATTCTGACTACTCCAGAATAAGTAATCTACAAAAGTTTGGAAAAACACTACTCAAGGTCATGCTAAGGTCTTCTTCAATCTCAGCTGGACGTGATGTATATTAAAAGGGACAGAGATTAAAATGCCCCAGCACTGAAACTTGGATCACTCACAGCTGACTTCTCAGCCTGCTCACTGAGCACAAGGTGGCTCTAGACTCCCTGTCCGTTGCAGCCCAACCTGTACCACGTGCATTCTCTGCACAGTCCTGGGAGCCTTCCCTCCCTCTGCAATGCTACATGCCACAGACACTTGCCAGGCTGATCTGTGATCAGCCAACAAACTGCATCTATCAAGGCTATTTGTGGTAGGGAGAGGCCTCAGCACTGTGTCACAGCAAGAGAACACAAGGGCTGGTGAGGTGTCACAGGGAAAGGATGAAGCTCAGTGCTGTGGTTCCCCACCAGTCTCTGACCCAAGATTCCAGATACTTTTTTCCCCACAAGATCAGCAGAAAGCTCCCTCATGCATCACAAAACCAGGAAAGGTGAACAATTAAGCAGATGGAACTATTAAGAAGGAGTCTTACCACAGACTCATTAATTACATTGAGATTGACCCCATTGTCTGGGACATGCTGTACAGTGTAACCAATTTTACTTCTCTTGTGTTATCATTATAGAAGCTGCTGGCTCATCTACACATCAAAAACTCAACGAGTTTAGTACAGTCACAGAATTTTAAATATTTTGGCCTGTATTTCTGTATCAGAATAGGCATAAATATCAGGCAACAAAACAAAAACACCTGTGTATTCTAACTTCTGTTGATCAGTTGTTACTGATCACTAGTAGTGGTAAAGCACTAGTAACAGTCCATAATTTGTAAAGAAGAAGTAGTGCACCACTGCAGAGAAACAATAGAATGCTGGCAGAATTACTCTTTCTAGGGGAAAAAAATTATTTTAATAACTCAATTGAATTATGAAATTATTACTTTCATTTAGTATTGCACAAACGAAATTATGTGTGCATTTTAAAGTGAACATAGAGATAATATAAAAATACACTACCAAAGAAGTGTCTTACCATTGACCATTGACTGGTTTCACCAAATTGCAATTCTGAATAAAGATAAGGCCATCTGAAGAAGGCCAATATTATGATTTCCTTGGCTCTTTACTTTGGAAGACTTCAAATAGCTTTAAAAAAAGAGTAATCATTCTCTCCATAGCAAAATAATAATTGAATTACACTCCAAACACAAAAGCTGACCTCTGCCTACTTGCAGTTTCCAAGTTAGATAAAAGAAATAGTTAAAGTATTAAACAAAGTAATGTCAGTTTTCAGAGTCTAAATACAGCAATACCGTATTCTCCCCCAAACCACTTTTTCCCCAATGAGTAATACTCAGCTTAAATCTCTAATTGACTCAGGCTACTATCCATGATAAAACTGTGCTAGTTGCATGCAAACTGGGATACCTGAAACTGCATTTGGAATGGTAAGACAATATTCAAACAAAACTTTTAAATCCAACACTGAAACAAAAGCAGAAAAAGCAGACTAAGCATGTTTGAAGTACAAAAATCACCTTACTTTCACTATATATTTCATTAATATTACAATACATGTTTTAATTATGCAATCTATTTATCCACAGTACTAAAGGAACCCTTGAAGTCACTATTTTATTAACTGCACACAGCACAGCTTGTAATTTTCCACCATCTGCCAGAAGCAGTGAGATTGCGTTACCTTCTTTCCATGTCTTTCACTGGAATCTCTTTTACCTATTAAAAGCTAAGATGTTTCTTATGCACTGTTTATCCAGAGCCTCTAATGATGGAGAGTTTTAGGTACCACTAAGAAAATGCTTGAGAAACAACTGAGAATGGACAGTGCCAATCCTTTTCAATATCCTCTTTCCCACAGTTACAGTACTGGGCGAACTATGGGGAATCATGGGATCTCACATAGTTAGTTAGAAATAGGCTTGAATTCTAAAGATTTAATGAGTCCTCTCACATTTTATTTTCCTTATGGGAACTTGAATATTTCTAATATCCATCTAACTGTCTTACTTCTTCTTTTTCCCAATGATCTTTCATAGTAATAACATCAGAAGTCTAACTACATGTTTTTATTTGATGCATAGAAAGGCACGGCCTTCAGCAAGAAAGTGCTTCTGGAAAACTATGCATTTCCAAAGTAGTGGAGTTTAATTTACACTTATATTTTTTCTGGACATTTCCAAGGCAACAGCTGTTCATCCTGAGATATTTCTAGTCTCTGACAGCAGGCTTCAGTAGGCCCAAAGAAGTATGAGCTATCTGTGCTCTTGGTCAAGATGATCAGCCCACAAGGTCAACCCTCAAAAACATAGCTGAAACCAAATTTTCCATCAGTGTTACAGTCTCCTCATTGTAGCTAAAAGAATCACTTGCCATGTGACTGTAGGGTTTCAAAACTTTTAGTGGAAAAATGTTTCTTTCTTCCATGACTCCTGACACGTCAGCTACTTGGTCCAGTTTGCTGATAGGGAGTTGTGTCCTCTGGGATTCTCTTCATTCAATAACATATAAGCACGAAAAGCTCTGATTTTCAAACTCCCAGACTCGCTGTAATGGCAGGGG
The DNA here is from genome assembly GCF_003945595.2 of Pipra filicauda. Taxonomy (NCBI): domain Eukaryota; kingdom Metazoa; phylum Chordata; class Aves; order Passeriformes; family Pipridae; genus Pipra; species Pipra filicauda. The sequence goes on from NW_024104310.1 coordinate 5,225,131, forward strand.
ATTTCAGAAATAACTTCAAATCTTTCAAAATGAAATGTCACTTGGACTTTTTCAGACCAAAGTTAAAATAATAACAATAATAATACAGCTAAGTTTCTTTTCTCCCATTTTGGAACAGCACATTATAGAACTGTGTCTTACACGAACATTAATACATGAAAGGCCCTGAGCACCATCCTGATTTTAAGAAAAGAAACTGAATTGAGAGGGACTATTCAAAGAAGCAAGTATTTGTCAGCAGAAGCAAATGTTATACCCTCAGCTTCCTATGAAATTCGTTACACATTATAAGATGCAGATGAATATATGAATTTTTATTACAGATGAGGTGTGCAAGTGACTTCAGGCCAGCTTTTTAACTGACGAAAAAGATCAGACACTGACAGATATTTAGGCAGCAAATTCGTCACACGACTTTCAAAAGGTATATAGCAATTATTTTGATTTACATGCTGAAAGTTTTTTAAAATTTCATAAGGTGCTTTTCTGCACCTTTAGAGGCTAAAATTTCATTTGAAACCTGTCTCTTTAACATCAATCCACTGCATACAACCAGAGTTCTGTGAAATGGATGTAAAAGAGTTCCTTCCCAGAACACTAATAAGCAACTCTGAATATAATTAAGAATATTTATCAAAAAGGAATTTAATTCACACCTTGCTTGCCTCCAGTTCTTTTTATACAATAGATTATATAGCAGTCACTCTTGAAACTGCTGCAGGGAATTTAATTTAAATGTATATTTTTCTATCAAATCCCTATCTTGTACTGAAAACATAGCAGCTACACTTGAATATAATGCTAGTATATGATGTGATAGAGGATGCTTCTTGCTTGGAGCATAATTGCTGTGATTTGCAGGCGTAAGATTCTACCCCAAAGGTTTTCTATCAGAACAGTTTAACAGCTAATTCCCACAAATGTTCAGGTAGTGAGACTGCTTTCAGTCAGCCTTCTTCTCTTACAAAGAAAATATATACTCTATTAATGCATTTAGAAGTTTAATGAATTTAGGGACTGAATCTGTGATCAGGGGATGTACTTACAGCAGATCCCTTTGGCTGCTACTCATTATCTGTAGAAAATAAAACTTATTTTGTTTCTCTCTGCTGGATGGATGTGAGGAGAGAGAATGTATCACTGGTAACAGTATTCAAAATTCTTGTGGCTTGGACAGTTTAAACTAAAACTTTATCTGGCAGCTCCTCGATAAGCAATTAAGCTGCAGAAGCTTTGATGTGGAGATGTTATAGAATCATAGAATGGCCTGGTTTGGAAGGGACCTTAAAGGTCATCTAGTTCCAAACGCTCTGCCATGAGCAGGGACACCTTTAACTTGAGCAGGTTCCTCAGAGCTCCATCCAACCTGGCCTTGGATACTTCCAGGGATGGGGCACCCACAGCTCTCTGGGCAACCTGCTCCTGCCTCATCACCATTCCCTCTTATCCTGTCACTATATGCTATTGTAAATAGTCTCTCTCTGACTTTCTTGTGGGCTCCCTCCAGGCATTGGACTTGATTTCATCATTAATCTGGTATTGGGTGTTTCTTACACACGAGAATATTACTGGGGTAATTAAGTAATGATACAGCAAAATTTTAAGGAAAGTAAAAATTTCACTCTTCAAAACAATCTGAGTGAGGCACAGCCATGGTATTCTTTCAAAGTCTTTCTCATTTCTTTAACTATCAGTACCTCTAGAAATGTGAACAGTTCAGACTGTTAGCCTGGACTTTGGGAGAGCTTTTCCACACACCTGATGTGTCACCTCAAGCAACTCAGTCTCTCGAAGTTTCAGATCCCCAGTTGTTAACTGGGAATCAAAGTAATTCAGTTCTCCATAAAGGTGTTGTGAAGGTTATCCATTACAGACTCTTTAGTGTTCAAAAAATATGGTCCTAGCACACATAAACACTTATGGTACAATGACTGTAAGGTAATGTGTATAAACTGACACAAAATAAAGCTTCTGAAAACTTGGTACTGCTGTGCAAGGAAGGTCCCACAATGGCAGTACACCACACACCAAGTTCAAAGAGCACAAAAACAATGAAGGAAAGAAAAGCCATTTTCAAAAGTGATTTAATTAATGTGGTTTTTTTTCAGTTATGACTCTTAAAAATTTCCTAAATATACCTAAAAGACAAAGGCACAAGTTCAAGTTAAATGATTGCACAACACACACAGACTGAGAACAGGTCCTTTCCTAGTTTTGTGTTCCATAAGACACTTCACAGGCCCATCTTTCAGATACAAGTTTTATGTCCCTATTCAGAAGAAAACCACCATAAAAAGAATCAGGGGAGAACAGCAAAGGCTTCTTCAGGAACATCTCAGCAGCATCCAGCATGCAGGAGAATGGCACAGACAAAATTATCTTGGGAAGGGCTCACTTCCTTGGTCATGTGTGTTTGGTGGTTGAAGGAATCTTTGGTTCACTGCCTCTGCTCCCCTCTCCACAACAGAAAACCTGTGTGTACACTAGAAAGGACGATGTGATTATTTGGGTTGGTTTTGTTTGTTTGGCCCCATGTACTAATTTGTTCACTTTAAACTAAAAATTTTTCTTCCTCTGTGTATTTACTGGGTTAAAAAGGAGACTGTGCCTGTGCGTCTATCTTATTCTGAAGCCAATTCACAGGCTTGTATAATAAAAGATGGCTATGAGTTTCAATCCCTGATCCAATAAATGTTTATGTACAACAGTCTGTAGCAGTGCCAACATGAGAGATTTTGATCAACTCACATTCCTGGCTAAAAAATGATCTCGGAATCTGATTAATGTGGGTTTAAATCCTCTTAAGTAGAAGACACAAATCCCCCAAATCCCAGCTGAATACCTTAAACAGCAGCTTGAAGGGTGACTGGTATGTCTTCCATGGTGATTTAGTGAAGACTGTATAAATTTTTTCCACTTGAAACTATTAATTATTGGCTTAAGATTGGGGTGGGGTTTTTTTGAGAAAGACACAAAAAAAAAAGCCAGGGAAAATGTCAATCCATTCCTAAGTTAAGGTGCCATTTTCATATTCCTTTGAGAGAAAGGACTGCTGCAGGTATTGCAGGCCCCTTTTGAACCCACATAAATGTGTGTGTAAGTATATTTGTTTCTTGTACACGCTCTAATCTGTGTTTTGGCATGGCAATTTTCCCACAAGAATTTAAGATTATTTTTCAATTACAGCCTTATCAGCAGATTGCAGTACCTGGGGAATAAAGAATTCAGGTCCTCATCCCTACAGCTTGTATGTTTTGACATCTGCATAAGTGAATTAGTTTTCAGAAGCATTGATCCTATGCAGCTCTAATTGCCTTCAACACCTTAAAAAAGTAGTATGCACAACACATTAAAAGCCTGTGGGCAAAAATATTGATTTTTGCCTCACATTAAACTTCCAGACTTTCCAATGAAAGATTTTATCTGAGAAATATAACAGAAATACATGACATTTCAGAAGAATTACTAATCCTAACAGCTGTGGGGATTCTGTGTGTGAAGTAATGAGAGTTGCATAAACACTATCTACTGTCAGGAAGATACTATACTAAAGGTAGTTAAAATTATTAGTTTAAACAATTGCTATGTATCAATTGAATCAATCTCATTAAAAAAATAGGAGGGCAAAGGAAAAATAAAGATTTTCCATCTGCTGAATGGCATATTATATTTACTGTGTCTGCTGTGCTGTAAAATAGTGACCAATAAAATAAATTTAAACATAAGAAGACAGTGTGCTATCAGAAGATAATAGTTCATAACAACAGGCATTGCAAATTTTTATACCCCTCATATAAAACGAAAGTCAATACACTTTTAAGGCAAATCACTGTAGCATGGCTGATAACAGGTTCCATCCACTTACCTGTGTCTCCTTTTCCCTTTTGGTGGTGACACCAGGTGACAGCATTCAAGAATCACTTTAGGCCTAAGAGACTTGAACAGACCCTTTTAATGCCAATTCGTAGATTTAGATTTGCCAAAATCTGTTAGTCTTCCCAGACTTTGGAAAGTGGGGCTTACCTATATAATATTCCTCCCTCTACTGCCTTCAACTATCTCTTGTTTTGTTTGAAATCAAACGAATGAAATACATGCATCTGAGTATATGTATTTAAATAAGTTCTAAGTGTTCTCTTATACAACATGAAGCTTTTTCCTATCAGCTCCTAATCTCAATGAGTCCCATTGCATGGTCCTGGAGGAACTAAACATCAACCTCATTTGGAATCCTATTAACTCACTTTGCCACCTCACTTACAGTGAGCCCCAAAGCACTGGGCACTTACCACTACCATATTATAATTTCTATTTGTTAGCCATACTACTGAAACAGCATTACTAAAATTATTAACATGTCTATCAGGTTAAAAAAAGGAACTTTGGTTATCCAAGTGATTTTTAATGAGGAACTCAGAACGTCAACAAAAAATTAACATAGTTAATCTTTTCTGGTTTGTTTATTTTATTTTCCATACTTCAGATGTAAAACATTGTTTGTATATATAAGTAAACATAACATACCAAAATCTACAAGCTTGACTCCTCCTTCAGTGGTCAAAAGGATATTATTTCCCTTAATATCACGGTGGATAGTTTTGTTTTCATGCAAATGCTGAAGTCCCTGGATGGTGAGATGTAAACATGAACTTTTTAATAACAGCTCTGTCCTCTGTAATACATTTGCAGAAACAATAAAGTGGCAGAAAACTATGAAAAAAATTAAAACATTTTTTAATGCAAAACCACAGAGATGTCATTCTTACTGGAAAACTATTTGGCACACCACAGGGAATAGATATTTTTTTAATTGCTCCACTTTATGTCAAATAGAAATTTTAAGATGAAAGCAAAAAAATAGCACTATAAACCTACATTATACCTTTAGAGCATAAAGAGAGCTGCTAAAGCCTAAATTTCATTGGAGAAAGTAAAGTTTCAGTTACAAGAAAATGATAAAGACACTTGATCCTGATGAGCAAAAAAAATTCTTGCAGTGGTATCTGAATTCACTAGATATGTGGATATTTTACTACAAAAATACTTTGGATTCAGACACAAGAAGTTGGACAGTATTTTAATTATGTTTCTGCTACTTCTCAAAAGAAAAGCAATTTTGATGCTTAACTGTATTTACTAAGAAAACTGATCAATAGTCAGAAATGGTTCATTCTCTTAATAATGAAAAAAACAGATTAACTGTTCTTTACCTTGCCTGCTCAAAAAGAACCATCTGAATTACACATCACCTTGATTTCAATAAACACTGCTATAACAGAAGACAGTGATCTATATTAGGGGGGACTATCTTCATTCATTTAAGGAAAAAAATATGAGCTGAATGTTGACTTTCACTGAAAGCTTATCTTACCATCAGAGCTTCACGTAAAATGTAAGCAATTATAAGTTCATTCATCCTTTCGCCTCTCTTCAGAAATCCCTTCACAAGATCAGTCACGGATCCACCATTGCACAGCTACAAAACATCAAGGAAATACAGAAAGGAATTAGAGAGTTTTGGAGTAGCCGCCTGGTTTTCAGTAGTTTTTGTATCTGCAGCCAAAAGATCTCCTAGTAAACTGGCAATCCACAAATTTGTCCTTACGTCTACCATTTATACAAACAACATACACAGCAACTTTTGCCAATTCTTGTTTGCTACTTTCTGCATTTAATTCTTCTTGTCCAAACGCAAGTACAGCAGTCTATCTCTTTTTTTTCCTGCATATGTGATTGCTTTTCACTGAGACAGAAACAGCTTACAGTGCAATAAATTTTTTGTGAAGGCATGTTTTGTGGGGCACACTAATTGCTTCTGATATTCATCCTGTGCATCTCACCAGCAATGCAGATTATTACAGCATCAATTCTCAGGTACAAAAGCTACATACAACACAAAATGGATTTAAGGTATCAGAATGCAGGCAGCAGAGAAATGTCCCTGCCAAGGGCAAAGATGCCCTTTTTGCCCAGCAGCACTTAACTCCTAGTGTAGAAAGATGTGATACACAAGGGATGGGCATCACAGAAGATGATGAAGCACTGTGGAAAGAAAGGTCTCATCTCCCACTGAAACAAAGTGAGCCATTGTTGTAAGACTATAGCTCTTGTAGTATCAACCCTATCAGCTTCTTGTTCCAGATGCAGAGCCACAAACTACTCGGGACAATCCTCTCTCCTGTCTAAGGTCCACCTAGACTCCTGCAAACCCTCATCCTGTCCTGTACGTGTGGGAAGAACAGGTCTGGCCTTGCTCTCTGAAAAGAGTGCACATTGCCAGCTGATTAGTTTAGACCTGCAGTACTTTGTATGTTCATTTTTATCATTTAAAATTTTTCCACAGAAAGAAGCAACGATGAAACTTTAGTGACTCCCTCTATAGCTGTTACACGCCTGCAAAGATGGAATTGGTACTTAAGCCCTTAAACTATCCATAATGCACCTGACAATACTCATTGATTGAAGAGCCATTGCCTCTGTAAAGACATAACTGTTTCTGATAAAACAGTAAAACAAATTGTAAGTTTTATACTGTATCATCCAGTAGATTTTCACATGAAACTAAATACCCATGTAAGACACTTTAAAAATGCAGCACAAAACAGTAATTCCTTTTCACTGCTTTTGAAGTATATTTAAATTGGGGCATAATTTATCCATAAAACCTTTCAACTGCAGAATTCCAGACATCAGAATCTTTTGTATATTTTTAATATGTTCTTCTATGCCTCTACATTTTTTTCTGTAATTACAGAAAGACTTGCACCTTACAGTATAAAGCATTTTATATCCCTCTGTACCTAAACATAACAATAATTCTCTGATTACCTTTGGAACCCCTGGGTTGCACTGAACTTGCACCACATGAATGCCTACACAAATACCATTCAATACATAACTCTTGTTGCAAGATGAGTTCTCTCATCAGGTCAGCCAGGGCTCTGGTCTGACAGATGCTGAGCTCTACGGCAACAATCTTGGAACTCATTTAACCTCACCCTTACCTAAGTGGGACAATGTGCATGTTTAGAGAGAGAAGAACTCGTATGCTTAAATGATGAGATTAAGGGCTTTGCTGGATAAGGATCAGATTCCCAAGTAGGATTTCATTTACTGTCATTAGCGATGCTGGTCTGCCTTCTCCACCGACTTTTTCAAGTTAGTTATTTTTTTACAATGACATTATCTTTTCAGGGTCTCTATTGGTTTAATTTTGCCACATTGCCAAAATATTTAATCAAACCAAATGGATTATAACAATTTTGGTTAATTTAATGCACTTTAATTCAGGGCACTGAAACTGTCTAACTAGTAACAAATCAACTGTGAATTAAATTACACATATGATATTCTTCAAATAATTTTTCTTCATTATCTAATATTTAAATTTTGCTTCTTACAGATGGATCCTCTTTTTTCTTTACAGAACTGGATACCTATTAGCCTTTCTGTTCAAGGTAAAAAAAAACAACATAGAAAGAACTATATTCTCTTTGTAGGCAGATGAAGGGAGAAACTGTATCTCAGAAACCACCTTCTTTAATGTTTAGGCAGTAAAGCCAATACTGAATTTATTTGCCTCAGTCAGCAATGTTAATTTTTACGTTCTTAAACATGTTGCTTTAACTAATTTTTCTACTACTCTCATAATATATAAATCCCTATTATGAGGTAAATATCTGCATTATGAGATAACGGTTATCTAAAATATCAGGTTATGTAAGATACTAAAACTGATTATTTTAAACTGAACCAAAACTGAAGATGGCATGTAAAAGGTCAGCTAAACAGGTCTTGAAATAAAGAACCCAGAAGTCAGCCATATCACCGTGGAAATCCTCCACCAATTCCCAAGGCAGAGTGGCTGCTTAGATAGAGTTCAGCTGAGGGTGTCATAGACATACATTCTTGCATACACACAGGGCAACTTTTCCTATTTCTGTGTTAAAGAGTTGTACTTTTACTTATATCAGACAATTAGTACTTTTCTGAGACCACCAGTATACGAGGAAGAGAGAAAAAAAGGCTAGGTATTAGAATGCAAGCAGCTATAAGGAGGAAAAGGGATTATTGGAATACAACCACAATTAGAAAAGGAGATTATGGCAGACACTGTATGTGCGTGCTCTACGCTGTGTGGGTGAGAGGGGGGAACGATGACGACAAGGATGACACAGGCTAGTATTAACCTTGTTCTATTTTTATCTTCATGAGTAAAATGTTGTATCTGGTCCAATTTCCTACTTCTACTGTCTATTTTTTGCAGGTGAAGCTGCCACATGTCCCTATAACCATGCACATAATTGAAGCTGAAACGGTGATTCTTTCTCCTGACTCAGGGTATCAAATTGCATGTGTATTCAATGGAAATGTATCACAAACATCTCAAAAAGTCCCTCTCATAATGAGTCAGGCTCTTCTCTTCCCTCTCAAAAGAAGAAGCTACAGAAAGTTACAATACTGCAGTGCTGGACCACGCTTGCTTGGGAATCTGAATAGAGGGGGAGATAAATTACTATTGGGAATGTTGACTAGGATCTAGCCCATGATGTAGAAACTTAAAGGAGTAAAAAAACCTAAATCATTAAAAAAATCACATTACCTTAACTTATAAACAATCCCTTAATGAGAGATTATGGGATAAACATTATTTAGCAGTACTGTCAGACTGAAAGTTTCTTGGGGTATTGTTAAATATTGCAGCTTATAATTATGATCTCTGCTGCTTCTTAGTAGCATGCTGCCCACGTTAAAAAAACTGTGTAGCCTCTTACCAAAATTACTGTGTTTGAGTTAAGCTACCTGTAATGCTTGGATCCCAAGAAATCATGAAGGCAGAGATAACTTTTAAAAAAGATCTTCCTAGTTTTCAATGAGCATCTAGAGAAGGGAGATGCTGATAGCTATTATTTTGTTGCAAGGACTGTGAACTCACATGACCAAACAACTAATCAGTCTGTGTCATTACTCCGCATCATTTGGTAAAGTCTCCTCAGAATACCTTGATAAAGGGCACTATTAGCAGAGACCAACAAATGAACAGAGAACTCAGGACACAGACATACAGGAGAAGCTACATGTCTATCTGAGCTCTGCTACAGGGCTGCTTCTTACTCTAAAGATCAAAGTAACTCACCAAATCAAATGACCTTTCACCCGTCATGAGACAGGGGCTCTTCTGGAAGGAGAGAGTAATAATTCTATTTCTTTCTCCCACACTAAAAAAACCCCACACATTCACACACATTCTCTATTGCATACACAGATGCATTTCTTGTGGCTTGTATCAGATAGAAACCCTCTTTTAAGTTTTGAATATACTTAATTTAAAGGGACAGATTCTTATGATGTCCAGCCTATCAGACATAGGAAGGGAAGATAACAGTGATCCTCCCACAAGGCAGCTATTTAGAAATGTCATCTTGATTAACTTTGTACATGAGCAATTTTCATCAATGTAATGTTAGTCACTTCTTCTATTGTTCCCTTGTGATTTACAGGTATTTTCTTTACCAGCAGTATTTTCAATGTCTGCACTAATAGAATGCAAAGATTACCAGCAACAACAAGCAACTAAAAGGAGGGTAAACTGAACCCTTGAGGCTACCTAAGAGGGGGTGGAGAAGACAGAGACATCTTCCCAGTGGAAGACAGCAAAGGATGAGAGGCAACAATTCCCAACTGCAAGATAGTAGATTCCTATTGGACATAAAGGAAAAAAATTCCCACTGAGTTAAGCACTGCAACAGATCACACAGTAAGTCTGTGTAATGTCCAGCCTTGGAGATACTCAAACTTGAATTGAAAAGGCAAATCTGTAACACTGCAATTAATAATCTTTGAGCAGGGGGCTGGACCAAATAACTTCCAAAAGTCCCTTCCATGATGTACTTCCATATGATTCAGAATACTTGAATTTTAAAATATTCAGTTCCTAGTTTGGATATTCAGGCAGAAGAAAGAGTGGCAAAGAACTAAGGAAATATTGCATGCCTAAACCAATGGAAAGAGTAATTTCGGAGAAGGCTTGATCCATGTGAAAACCTCCCTTAGAGAGCTGTAGCTCTCATGGCCATACATAGCTGTATCAAAACAGGTGATTATGACTCTTCTACAGTAGTAGTAAAGGGCTCCTCCCTTATGATTTTCTGGCACTCAAAAAGGCAAAGATTCATACTAGGATGACATGCAGTCCTCCACCCACCCATCTGCCACAACCCTGTGCTACTTCAACTGAGCTATTAGTATGCTAACTTCAGAAAAAAAAATATAAAATTATCCTAACACATGAAATGTCAGTTAAAATTGCTATCACATCACAATCATGCTGGTGTTTTTTTTAGATCTTAGTCACTCTTCATCTGACCCAGTTGATACATTTCTCCTCTTCAGTTCTTCTTGATTCTGATGCCCATTGAATAAGGATTCAGTATGAGCTTCCCTTTCAAGAAAACTCTCAATTGAGCTTTTTTTGGGGCCATTACAGCCTTTAATCATCCAGCTGCTCTGGACTTATACATCTGTACTAAGCTGTCAGGTAATGTTTGCTTGCATCCTGCAGTTGTTAAGGTGCTTTCATCTTACTTCAGTAGCTTGAATACAAAGAATGGTTCAATTACAATTACTGCCTTCCCTATCTTTACAGGCTGCACAGACATAAATGACTGGGCAACACATCACATATGCACAACTTATGGCATGCATCAATCATACTTATGAAAAAGTTCAACATTGCTTTAATGTTATCACACATAAGAATGCTAAAACCATGTCAGACACTAATCTCTAATTTTTTTCCTGTTCTTAGAATAGATCAATAATTTGACCTGTTCCCCTAAGCATGCAGTGCAGCAGCACTGCCAATCTCTGAGCTGACTGTACCTTCCTTGTAGTACTGACAGCTGTAAGAACAGAAGATTCTTATTTGCTGCTGTTTCATCATCATAAAACTACAGAAGCAGAGGAGTAAAAGGGACCTCAAGAAATTACTTAGTCCACTGCATATGTAATGTATAGAGACCTGGTACTTTCAGACATGTTAGATATTTGTCTAACTCGCTCCTAAAAGTCTTCCACTGAGGGAGATTCCAATCTTTCTAAGTGGCCTGTTTCTGTGTTTCATTAGCCTGATAGAGCATTTTTCCTACTATCTAACCTGAATATTTTTGCTTCCAACAAAATTGCATTATTTTTGCCCTTCCCTCCAGTAGTATCTGATAATAAATTACCATAATTTTCTCTTTAACATCATCTCTGTCAGACTACTGTCATGATAAATAATTTTTCCTCCTTTTTTTTAGGCTGTACAAACTTAGTTGATGTAATATTTTGAAATTAGCCACGTTTTCTCAATTTAGATTGCCTCCAATTTGCTACTGACGTTTGTGACACGTTTTGCCCCCAGATTCCAGAGAGAATTCCTTTGGAAGTCTTGTCTTCACCAGGAAAAGCTGAACAGAACAATCTCCACTTTGCAGAGAATCTCTTTCTGTATAACCACAGCATGGTCAGGTATGCCCCATTTATTCTTCCTACGGATAGCAGTACTTTGTACGAATCACCTTTCTGTGATTCAAAAAAATTCCTCTGGTATTCACAACTGTGAATCTGATGCTATTCTCTAATGTGCCTGTAATTAAACTAGGTGTCCACTTCAACTTTTTTGTGGACTTTTTTCATTACTCAAGTTACTACTAAGGAAACAGACCAAAAGCAGATGCCCACCTTGAGATTCTCCCAGCCCAAAAGTAAACTAAGTCCAGTTTTATGAGAAAGAGGTTATTCGCATTATTGTTTATGTGAAATTTCTGTATTTCCACATTTTCCTCCAAGAATGTCACATGGGACCATATAAAATCCTTACAAAAGACACATCTCATCTATTGCTTTCCCCTTGTTACAGCAGTTATCCTGTTAAACAAAGAGATTTTATTAATACTATTTGTTCTGACCCAGTACAAATCAACCACTTATCATGTTACTGGGTTCTGGGTATTTCTACAATGGTTTCTATTAAATTGTTGTGAGTATCAAAGTCAAGCAGATTGGTCTGTATTTCCCTAGGTCATTATTTTTCCTCACTTTGTAAAGACATACACTAAATATTCTTGTATCTCATTTCTCTAGTAACCTTTTCTTTACCACTCTCCACATTAGCCCCTCAGAGGTTATCCGTAAATGCCTTAGCTGAGCATTTTTGTTTCTCCTCTTTGAAGACATTCTGAAATATTAAAAGAAGCAGACCCTGATGCATTCTCACTTGCCTCTTACTGCACTTCTATTTTTTTCTCTGCATCAGATAATTTGATATTGTGTTTTTAATGTCTTTCAATAACTGCCAGCTATCCTGGCACTTTTCCTTCATTTTTACATTATTTTTCCTAAATACAGGTACCTACCAGAACCCCAAGCCAGGTAAAGCATACTCTCCTAACCTATTATCCTTACCCTGCTGCTCCATCATCCTTTCTATTCTCAGGAAAGTGAATGCAATGATTCTGGGGCTTTTTCACTCAAATTTCCTTCCATTTTCAACTTTTCAAAAGAGATCTTCTCTGTTAGAACAGAATCTACCTGATATAGCCATTCCCAGAGTCACTTTCTTTGCCTTCTGTCTCCAAGAAAGAACTCCATAGACTGACCATCTCTCAGGATCAGCTGTGACCATATTAACTCCTATTCTCTGCCTACAGTGTGATGTATCTTCACAACTATTACTGCCAGAGAGCACATTCAATTGGGAGCACCTAAGACCTACCACAAATACTTCAAGGTCCTTGTAAAGACTTACAGGGAACTCAATTATTTTCTTCAATGGGCCAAATGCTTTAATATGCAGCTCCTGTCCACACAGCGTGGTTTTAATTTCATCTCAAATGGCAGAAAGATGTGCACTGTGGCTCCTATTTTTCCTAACAACCGGACAAGACAATCCATAACGATAAGAAACCATAGCAATGTTCCATGCTTTTAGGTAAAGTTGATTGCTTTCAATTCAGCGGGAACAAAATGTATCACTGAAACAGATATCATTCCTGAGTTATTTAGCTTCAGTGATGACAAACCATGTGGTATTTATGATTTTGCTCTCTTGTATCATCTAGCACCTCCAGGGCTGTGTTAGTCAGAGCCTCACGGGTGTTTGTTGCTTCTGACTTCTCCCCTTTCAGTTTGGCTTTTAACTTCCCATTTTCTTTGCCACGCACAAGCACTGACAAGACAGACAGCCAGAGGAAAAGTTTGCCTGTTTCATCTTATGCAATGCCAGCCTTCACAGACTCTTATCTTTCTCAGTCAGAATAAACATATCCCCACCTCACATCGTGGCCAAAATGGAAAAGCCACAACTCTGCCATTATTGCCTTTTTCTAAATTTCTTTTTTCAAACTCAGCATAATTGAATGAAGCTACCAAGGCTTTACATACACAAGAAAAAAGAGAACTAATCCCTCAAAGAAGGATTTTTTCTGTTCTAAAACATTTGTAATATTGTTTTGTCTCTAGTAGAATGAAAAAAAGCAAGTAGGTGACGGTGCTGTTAAAAAGGTTTACTGGGCATAGCACAACTGAATTCCCCTGCTAGCTCATCCTGAAGTAAACTTCATATTGCACCATCCCATAATTCACGTTTTTTATGTTATAAAAGATTTACCTCCCCATGAAGTTGCTAATGAAGAAATTAATGTATTGCCTGTCCACATCTCCTCCTCAAAAGGTTATACAGCTGAAGTGGTACCAAGCCATGACTTCAAATAGCGCTCTGTAAAGCAACTGAGATCTAGACATATTTAAAATAGAAATTCTAAAGGAGCTTCAACTATAGCTTCATGGCCTGGCAACACCATAACACAGCTTTAATTTTTTAAAAATCAAATAAATGGAAGGATCCTTTTGGAAAATCGAAGCTAACCTACATACAAAACTTTAAGGTGCTGGTCAGTAAAGAGCCTAGGACTCTTGGAGCAAATGCAAGAGGCAGCTTACCAAGACAGAACATTTTGATAGGAAAAACTTAGTTGCAATTCATTGCTTTATTATACACAAGGAGCAGTGGTAAACATAACATTTAGAGATCAGAAACATTCACTCAGGTAGTGAGAAAAACCAGGGCCTAAGTTTGGGATCAATAATACCAACAGAAGTATTTCTACTGACTGCTGCAAACTTAGCTGAGGCTCTAGAAAACACAGAATCTCATAAGTAAATAGGGCAGTCTGTGGTAACAGCAAGCACCTCACAGCTTTTTTTGCCTGCTCAGAACCTCATTGCTTTTGTTCTGTCTTCACCAATTAAGAAACATTTCAAAGCACCTTCCTCTTTTGTAGCACCATTTCTCTGTGATTCAGGGTTCAGACAGTAATTCCAAGCACTACCGTGTCCACAATACACATAATTCATTTTATGTGTGTGTTTCTACATGAAGACAATAATTTAGTATAATTCACTGTAATTTAAATTACTGCAATAGAAATCTTCCCTATCGAGTTTAAAAGTATGACTGGGGAAGTGCAAATCCAAACAATAGGGCTTGTCTAAAGGCTGGTTTTACAAAAGGAGTGAAGCTGAAACACACTCATCCAAAAGGCAGTTCCTCTCCTTGCAGGAGCATGCAGGACTTGTCAGCTTAACTGACAAGTTAGCTTAACTCTAGGACATGCCTGCCTTTCTCTGGTGACTACAAAAGGAGCTACAGACTCTGTCATGGGGCCCTAATGAGCAAGAACATTCTGAAGGACATTTTTAAAGATAATTTTATAAGAACCAAAATGATGCTAAACTCAAAAGCCTCTTTTTTTTTCTTTTCTTTTTTCCCCCTTCTTTTAATAAACTACTGGAATGATTAACTCAGAGAGACTAGATCAGATAGAATTGAAATTAAAGTGTTTTGTAAATCTCTCTCTGCTCACTGTGTCTGTGCAAGGCAGTTCTATACTTCCAGGGTTTGATTTCAGCAAAGTCAGCACCTTTCTGAACTGCAACGAATGCCGACATTCTTTCTGGAGCCCAGGAAACTTTTCATCACCACTGACACCTGGCTGTCTCCTTTCTGCACATCCCAGCTCCTTGTTCCTTACTATAGTACTCATCTCCCAAAGTCTGCAGCCTCCAGCCTCTTCTGCCCAACAGAGAATGAGATCCCTCTTCCTACTGTTGTAGTGCCTTCAGTCACTCCCTTTTATAAAGAGACTCAACATGTAAACTGAGTAAATCCAGCAAAATTATATTGTCTATCACACTTGAATTAAAGTGTTTAATCCTCAAGTGTCTGAAGCAAAGAGCAACAAGTCTTAGCCCAAGCACTCTTATGTTGACTGATGCTATTCCTCACAAAAGCTAAAGGACGTTTGGTTATCTTGGATTTAACCCAAACCTATGCAAATGTGGGGGTTGGTGGTTTGTTTTATTTTGTTTTTAAATAACCTCACTTTTTAGTAAAACCGTGATAAAAAGTAAAATGTACAGAAAGCAAAATGATGTTAAATATTAGAATGTGAAAGACAAAGTATTCACATGCTATTTAATTACATAGCAGAATGGCAAAACTCAGGATATTTTTTCTGGACTTCTGCTTTACTGCATGGTGGCAAAAATCATTAGAGGTTATTCAGAACCAGCTTTTTGTATGTAAGTATTCTCCAGCAGGGTGGGCCATAACATATGCTCACCAGTTGTTTAAAAAATGTGAACTGTGCAAACCACAATGTAATATGAAATACTCCTCATGCAGAGAAATTATGAGTGTCTAGTAAAACTTCGAATCATCAAATGATAGTTGTAGCCACACATCTCTGGTCTTGAGAAAATAGGATATGATTCAAGTATAAAAAATTGTTGTAATTGGGAAGCAAAGAGGGATACTTTAGAAATGGAGAAATCAAGACTGATTCAGACACGTAATGGATCAAAATATTCAGTGTTGGTCTGAATGGAGCAATAATAACCATACACATTACTGAAAAATGACCCATGTTGAGAAATATGCAAAAGCAATTTTCAATTGTTTAATTTTTCTTCTATATATGTCAGTTGGAAATACCTAATAATTTTTAGGCAAATTACAGCTTTCCTCCCCCCACCCTCACCCCGACATAAAACCCAAATAGACTAGTTATTTTCCACTATGTTAGTGGAATTTGGATTTTTCCACTCCTGCTAAAACTATCACAGCAACAAGAACAACTCCAGTTTTCATACTTCTACTCATTCCTTACAGAATCATAGAATATCCTAACTAGGATCACTGAGTCCAACTCCTGGCCCTGCAAAGGACAACCCCAAGACTCACACTGTGAGTCCCAACAGCTGCAATGACATAAATTTGTTCACTAAACTTTAGATGTACCAGTCTGCATGATCAGCAACTCCTCAGGCTGTGTGCCTTCTTTGCAGGCTGCAGATATTTTCAGCCAAACGTCTTTGCTCAAGAACAAGCATTAGCTGCCTTGAAACACTGACTGCAGCTCCTCTCTCCCTCTTCCATGCACAGAGAGGTGTCATGAAGAGCAACACCACCATTAGATGAGAAAGGAAAGAGATCAAGCTAATGGAGAGAAAACTGCTTTACTGCCAGCCATCAGGACTCATACATGGTACTGGAAATCTCAGCAAGAGACAAGGGGAGAACAACCCATCTTGCTCTAAGCTTTGCTTTTTTGTGCCCAGTCTGCTTTGGTAGGTTTGGGGTTTTTCGTTTGGTTTTTGGGTTTTGTTTGGGTTTTTTTGTTTGGTTGGGGTTTTTTGGGGGAGGTGGGGAGGGAGCAGAGTGGTATTTGTTTTTCCTGGAGTTTCTTGTCTCTCTTCATATTTTACATCACCCAGACTCATAGCTCTCAAACAGTTGAAGCCTCATTCAATTAAGCTACACAACAGCAGTGAAATATTTTAACCTTTTTTTTTTTCAAAAACAAAAGGAAAATAACAATACCTGGATCTTTGGACAGTGGTTGCTCCTTTTTTGTAGAAACCACACTGCAACCTAGAATTGCACTATTAGCATCTCAATTCCACAGCAGAAAAAAATCTCCCTTCCTCAAGGCAACTGGATGTGCTGAGACTGGTTTAGATAAATATACTCCATAGATTGGACATTATATAACAAAGCAGAGGATTTTGCTTTTGTTGTTTAAAAAGAAGGATGCACTTTAGTGAGTTTCACCATTTATTAGAATTACATGCAATGTTGAAAAGAAAACATCATCGGAAACTCTTCCGCATATAGAAGGTCAGTGAAGGATCCAAGACTACTAAGCCACACAAGATTTGGGCATTAATTATACTCATTATTCTCTGACACATATGTAAATTGTGCTGTTCATTTATGAATCTGTGAGGAAAATTTATACATATTTCATGAATTCTAAGGCTCTCCTTGTGACCACATTTAGATTTGCAAACATCTGGAAGTATCTAATTTGCTAAACTTCTCTCTCCAAAGAGCAGATACAACAGTGCAACAGCACAGCAGATTTGCTCCAGGCCAGATGCAGCAGTGCACATGTACCGTTCAGCATTCTTAATTTTACCCAGGATTTAATGCAACACCTTCTTCTTTTGGCCTTGGTGAGTACTTATCCCTAACCAACCACCTCTGAACATGCCATTATTCCCTTGAACCCACACACTGGCTGCCCCTTCTCAATCACATCAAACATATGCTAGTTGCTTTTACTGTCAAGACCCATAGCAGTCCTAATACCATTTCTTATGCAGCAAGAGATCTACTTCTAATCCTGATCAGCTCACAGGGCTGGCATCCATTACTGTACCTGTAGGCATAACATGTTTTCCTCTCTGCTTTGAAGGAGCAGCCAAAAAAACCCAGAAAACTGTAGCACTATCCTCCTTCAATTCCTCCTTAATAACACTCCTGTACTACAATGCTGACAAATGCTAGCAGCTGCCTGAGATCACAGCTGACTTCTGTTACCCCTTTAGTTTCCCTTTTCCAAAGCCATTTGCTCTACTGCTTAAACCTTCTATGAAAGCTCTCTGTTATGAAGGGTCACTTTTAGCATTGGAAAGGAGCAAGTAATTGATACTCTCCACATTGTGCTGGGCTCTCCATCTCGAAGCAAATTCAAGAATGGTAGTTCTTCTAAAGGATCTCCACAAACCCAGAAAGGAGTTTTATCAGGGGAATCTCAGTTTGTTACACACATTATATTTAAGTGACTCACCAGATGAATGCAACAGCCCTTGTAATTGGCAACTGAGTAGGAACTACACTGGTGGGCTGTTCTGTGCCTGTAACACAGCAACAGTCTGTTAGGTTCTCTCTCGGTTCTTACCCTATTACAAGCATTTTGGCATCCTAGATGCACAAGCTTCCCCAGGCCAGGTAAGCCACTAGAAGTAAACTAGTAGCAATGGACCGACACTGCCCTGGTATAACAGACTGGCAGTTTGATACATTGGCACTTTTTTCCTTTTTTTCTGTATGGGGCTACCTTTACAATTACCCATAGGAGTTACTATGTCCTTACTCTGAATAACTATTTTTGTATTTTGTCTATGCAGAAAGAGTAGCAGGTGAACTGATGCACTACAGTTTTCTGTATTCTAGTTTAATTCAAACTCCTGAGAGCTTCTATTTACTGGGTTTAAGACTTTTTCTTTCTGAAAAAAAAAAAAGGTATCACAAATAGAAGCACCCCAAAAGAGAATTTAGATATTTGTACATTTAAAATTTCTTCTCTTAGTGTTAACTTTAAAAGATCAAAGGTAAGTAACAAATTTGAATCACTCCAGGCAAATTTTAAGTTAGTAAACATAGCTGCCAACTGAATCACAATAATTCATCATGATAATATTTCTGTAATTCTTTTGACTTATCAGTGTCTTGTTAGCAGGTTCAGTTAACACAAAGAAACATCCAGAAGATGAAACTCAAAGTATACCACTTTGCCTGCAATAATGCACAATTATTAAGTTATCAATTTATTTAATAATTTTTACCATGTTAAAAGGTTGAGGGAAAAGGAAAGATTAAAATGGCACCTCTTCAGAGAAGCAGGTTCCAAGCATAAGCTACTCTACACTTGTACATGATTTCTCTGACAAAGATTACACTAGATCAAGAAATGGTTCTACACGAGAACAAAGATGAATCAGGTTGACTCAATCTGAATTGTGCATAACCAGCACCTGCACAGATTTCACTAGCTACTGAAACATTTGTGAAGGTACTTTCTAACAACAGAGCTGGTCAGAAAATAGAGCCTGCAGTCCACTGGAAACTGTAACATATTCCTCTTTCTCATATGAACAGGATTCTAAATTTCTTCACACTGAAAAATAATTAGATTTGGAAATGTTTACATAATGTTGAAAACATTATATTCTATTATGTGGAATATTATAAAAATAGAAATTAATATATTATAGATACAAAAATTAAACTTGCATGCTCTAAGAGGAGACTGTATAGCACGGCAGTATCATCATCACATCTAGTGCATCCATAAGTGGATACTAAATGGAATAGTCTGGGACATCCATAATACGGCATTCATGGTTGCTGGAAAGCATTAAGGAAATGGACTGCAAAAACTGAACAACAGACCCTTCCTAAACATCTTCTAGTGCTACCACAGGAGACAGAACGTTGTGCTACATGGACCATTGGTCTAACTCAGCAGGGCATTGCAAATGTTCTTGAAATGTTCACACTACAGGAAGAAAAACACCTGGAAAGAATATTTTGTCAGTCTTCTTGACATTCAGTAGTGAAAGGAATCTGTTTGTGTTACACTTCTTGGCAATTCCCTCTACCTCTCCAGAAATGAGAGGTTGCTACAAAATGCTTTGGTATTACAAAACTGTATTTTTGGGTGGAAAGTCTCTCCTTACAAAATTTTTTCCCTACCAAGGTAATTTTTAACTAATTAAATAATAATAAACAAGTTGCTATAAAAATAATGCATGTTTCCTCTATTTCTTATAAAAATATATCGAGAACAATAAAATATACTACTTTAATTATGTGACTCATAAACCCAAATTCATCTCAAATATGGCATGCATAACTGTGTGTCTCTTGAAAATGGACCAAGATGCTTCTTAAAGTTCCACCTGATCTGTGTAGGAAACAAACTATGGAAATATGTTGCATTATGACTCTGGCTTCTGGCTTACAGTAGCAAGTAAAAGCTGTGTAACACCTACCACTTACCTTGCTGGGGTATTTTCAGCCTTCACTCTTTCTTGACTAGGTTGTTCTTTGCAACAAATCTCAGGCAATGGCTGTGCCACTTGTTCTCCCCACTTACCCTCGACCTATGTGCTCACCTGTGGGGCCTGATATGATTTACCTCTCTGCTCCATCTTCCATCATTTAATTTCCAACTCTCAGACATTTTCCCTTCTGAACTAACATCCAGAGCAGAAAGAAATGGGCTATAGCACACTCTGCCTTAGCTGTGTCATCATGCTGATGTCTGCTGACGTGAAGCTGCTAAGCTGATTCATCTCAAGCATAATACTCATGGGATTTCTTTTAAACACAGTCTCAATAGGCCAGTTTCTTCTGCCTGCATCTCTGGATGCACGTGATGAAGCTTAATGCACCTGGTGGGAATCCTCCCTCCAGCAGTATTCTTTATTATAAACATGATTAGAACAGCCCAAACAGGAACAGGTGTTAAGTCTATCTGAGTGCAGCCTACAGAGATAAGGGCATTTCTGAACTGAGAGTCAAGAGTACTGTTCTTCTGTATAGATGTATTCCTGTTTCACTTTCATTCCCAAAGGTATTTTTCTTAAAAATATTGAACTGAGAAAGTTTGTTTCCTTTATTACCAAAAACAATGCTAATGATGCTAAAAGGTCTCACACTATTATTTCCTCTAATTTTGAATCATTAGTTGAAATTCATATTTTATACTAGTCTCAGATTTAGGTTCTCACATGTGTTAAGATGAGTACAACATGGCAACTTTACAATTCTCCTACAAATACTGTTCTAGCATGTAACATGAAGTGTGTTATGTAAAAAGGTTGTTTATTTTCCTAAGTAATCATTATGCACATTTTCAACAAAGTAGAGCTACACTGAAAGGCCAAATCAAAGTATGAGACTGGCTACTTATCTCTTGATGCTTTATTTTATATATATATATGCATATATACATATATAAAATCGTTTCTTTTAAAAGAAAAAAAACAACCTGAACAACAGCTCCTACTCTCTCAAAAGCATATTTCCAGCTCACAGAACAGCAACTTCAAAATGCTTAACAAGATCAGTTAGAAGCACATAACCACAGAGACAGAAACACAGCAAACAAAATTAAATTCAAATGTTCAGTAGAAAATGGGGAATTTCACTTAAAATTGGAAAAAATATTTTCTATGAAGGCATGTGCTATTAGGCAATTATTTACGTGAGGAGATTCAGAAGAAATGTCACGTTTATCCAGGATTATTCTGTAGAAGATAATTTCCATCATTCTGAAGCAACTGGTTTTGGCTCTACAGACATAGTAATAACTGTCAGATGACCTGCACCAATAGGTCAGCTCTAAATTCCATTTGGTTTCAGGTAACTATTTCTTGATAGTCATCTGCTTTAATCAATTCTAGTCAGAGGACAATACCTTCTGCCTGGACTGTGAATATCCACTACCTCATTGCTGACATATGACTCGGAACAAGAAGCACAATTTTAGTTAAAAAATTAGTTAAATTTAATTAAATTTTAGTTAAAAATGGAATGTCCAACTATCTCGTCCCAGAGACCACAGGTTCAACAGGTACCAAATCATGTAAGAACAGATTAATTTTGGGGAACAGAGATGGAAGGTGGTGTAGAATATTTCACACCAAGACTGCAATAATTTCATCATAAACCCATCCAAGGTCTTTTCCAGTATTCAGAATAGGTGGTAACTTAAGAGGTATGACAACTTTATGATAATTCCAATATTGGGACTAAAACCTCTCAAGAACCCTTAACAGTATAACAGGGTAGTCTTTTTAGCTACTTGGTCCCTTTTGGCCTCCAAACTGTATCTCAGTCACTTACTTTAGCCTAGTTCAAACCTGATTAGCCTCTTTTCCCTAAAATCCAAATATGACCAAGTGCAATACAAAAGAGCTACCAAAATTTACGAGATATGTCAAAAATCACCACACTGTATATACTGAGAACGACATAAGAAATGAACAGTGCAGTTCATATAACCAGTGCTGAAGATGGAATTAGGAGAAAAGAAACCTAGCAATAATCTTTCTTTCCAGGCTGGTTTGCCATTGATACAGGAGGTGAGGACTTTTTCCCCTAGGAAAAAAAAAATGATAACACCTAAATATATGGATTTAAACACCGAAGAGAATAACTCTGTTGGTAAACTACAGTGGTGGTTCTAAATCCATTACTAAATGCTGAGTTTTGCCATGTATCAGAATCCATTCCTAGTGGAATTTGTGACACTTTCTCCAAAATCTCCTGCCCATGGATCCCATCACAGAACACGAAAGGGTGATGATGAAAAGATATACATTCTTATAAACTGCAGGACACCTTAACAGCTGCTGTGAAAAGCAGACAGACAACAGCCCTGTAAAGCTGAATGCAAGCTGAAAAGAAGGTGCCACTTCAACAGAGAAATCTGTTTCATGACAGTTTTCTTTCACATATACTATTATTAAAAGGAAAGCTTCACCAAAGTCAATATTGAAATTTATTTTTCTACTTATGCATATCTACAAATACACACACCAACTGAAATCCACTGCATTCATGGGTCTACATGTGCAGTGACAGAAAGTATCAAAGACTATTCCACACACTCTACACTAGCACTTTAATATGTACAGCTTGGCAGGAAAAGAGCAGATATAAAACATACTCCACAGGTAGGCTTGTGTTTTTCACACTAAGAACACAATTTCATGTGAAATAGAATTTAAAATGTAAACATTTGACTGTTTCCTCACAGTCTGTTCCATCCTGGCTGTTCAGCATCCCTCCCTTACAGGCCAGAAGTTTCACAGATGGGAGTTTCAAATGCCCAGCAGATACAATGGAAGCTGGTTTTTCCAAGACAGTCACTGCACAAAGAGCTGACATCTTTTGATGTCAGTCTAACTTAATAATTTGTTATGATTTCCAATGCTAGCTATTTTAAAAAACATCTTCCAAGGGAACTCAGAAGGTTTTGGAATAAAACCAAAGACTGAAACACACAAATTACAGGCCTTACCTTGCTCTGACTTCATTTGAGGAAATCCTGCTATTTTCAACAGCATTTGGGCAGTAGCCTGCTTTCATTGGCTTATTTATCAATTTGTGCATTTACTTGCACCAAAAAAAAGGAATTCAGTTCAATAATTTCTGTGCTTTCATTTAGGAAAAAAATCTCTGTACTGTGTTCTTTAACTGTTATGTGTTAGTCATACTTAAAGAAATGCTACCAGAAGAAGATTCCCATGGCAAGCGTTTCACCAAAGAAAGATTTCAGGTAGCAAATCCTATGGGTCCCATTAGAATTTGTATCTTAATTCTGAAGGCACAGCACTATCATATAATATCAAAATAAGAATGCTGAACTCAGAGCACACCTTTAAAATCAGAACACTGAAAAGACTAAACAACAGCACATCACTTTACAAGTAACAACTCTAGAAAAAAACACTGAACAAATTACTTGCATCTCATTCATTGGGTTTATACTCAACATTGGAATGCCAACCGGAATAAAACTCTCATTTTTCTGTATTATTTACCTCAAGAACTAGCCAAAGCTGGTCTCCATTTTTCACATCTTTCTTATAGTACATGCCGTAGAATTTGACTACATTGGGATGATCAGAGAGAGCTTTCAAAATGTTGTACTCAGCTTCAATTTCTTCATCAATATCCTAGTGTCACAAATGAGAAATACATAGTAGTTAATAAATTAATAATGATAGCCATTTAAAAAAACCCCAACACATAGCATTTTCTGGCAATTAAATGTAGCTTGAAATGATACAAAGGAAAAACAAACAGAACATGAACGAACCATTTAGAGGGCTACAAAGCTTGGTTCTGTTTACTCAGTACAAAACAGTCATCTTTTTTTTAATTTTGTCTTTACCAATTTCAACTAAAAAACATAAAGGGTATGACAGAGCAGCTCTCAGGAGAACGGGGAGGGAGCAAGGGTCATGTGGACAACAAGCTGTCCAGGAGCCAGTAGTGTGCCCTTGTCACCAAGAAGGCCAATGACATCCTGGGGTGCATTAGGAAGAGCACTGCCAACAGATCAAGGGAGGTGATTCTGTCCCTCTACTCAGCCCTGGTGAAGCCACATCTGGAGTGCTCTGTCCAGTTCTGGGCTCCTCAGTACAAGAGTGACATGGAGCTCCTGAAGCGGGTCCAGCAGAGGGTGACAAAGACAATTAAGAGACTGGAGCATCTCTTACAAGGAAAGGCTGAGGGAGCTGGGCCTGTTCAGCCTTGAGAAGAGATGACTGAGAAGGGACCTCATCAATGTCTATAAGTATCTGAAGAGAGTGTGTCAAGAAGATGGAGTCAGGTTCTTCTTGGTGGTGCCAAGCAATAGAATGAGGAGTAACAGGCAGAAACTGATGCACAGGAAGCTCCACCTGAACATGAGGAAGAACTTCTCTACTGTGGTGAGCCGAAGTGACTGAAAACTGGAACAGTTTGCCCAGAGAGGTTGTGGAGTCTCCCTCACTGAAGATATTCAAGAACCATCTGGACACAATCCTGTGCAATGTGCTCTAGGATGACCTTACTTGGGCGGAGAGGATGGACCAGATGACCCACAGTTGGTCCCTTCCAACCTTACCCATTCTGTGATTTTAAGGTAAAGACAGTGGAATCCTTAAGTAGGTAGATACGCAGATGCCTTGGGAAGTTACTTGTTACTGCATTAGTCTGCCAGCTAGAGATGGTGTAGTTGGAATTACCTCTCTACCTCTCTGTGCACAAAGAAGTGTGATTGCAGCCACAAATCTTACTCATTTACCATCCCACTTTCTAGAATTACCTGCAAGTTTTTTTCATTTTCTGCTGTCATAGAAGCTGGTGACATCCATTATTTCTCTGGGGTTTCCTACAGAACTATAAGAGTTGTGGTTTTTTGTCCCTCTTTCCTTACAGACCTCAGGTTTCTTAGAGAGTGAGGAAAATCCATTTGGACGTGAGAGATGAGAACAAGTTTTGCCAACACATGCCAAGAGCTGTGCAAACCCCTTCAGATCAAATATGGATGCCAGCAATGGAAGGCACTGGATGACTCAGGTAAACCCTTTTCACCTATGTGCTGGAGTTGCTCATTGAGGGACATGATTAGATGGTATATCAGTCCTGCTGAGAAAATACTCAATCCCTCCTGACCATAGGAGGCAGAATACCTGCAGTTGTTTTCCCTACTGCTTAGATCTCAAGAAATGTTAATATACTTGTTTCCAGATTTAAAATATTTTTAATACAATTTGCTATTTACAACTACACAAAAAGAAATGAAAAATCCATTCTAGATAGGGGTTACCTTGTGAATTCCACTATCCATAGGAGTGGATTTTGTATCGATGAAAAGCATCTACTCAGTGCCAAAAAACTGTCTCACCATTGCCAAATAGAAATGACCATGACAGAGAAAGGGGACACTTTGTTTTTCCAGTGAACGATGCTCCTCATTCTGTTCAACCCATCTGCCCCAAGAGGACTTTGCTCACTTGCTTCTTATACATGTCTCTTCAATATCCAACTCAAGTTCCTCATACAAGCCCTTTGTCTTGAGACCAGCTGGATTGGTCTCCAAGAAATTTGTCACTCACCAGTATCTTCAGGAAACAGGCCATTAAGCTTTCATATTGAGACTACAAGAATAAGTTTTCTCACAAAGAAGGGTTTTAGCGATCTTGTTATTGAATTAACTGAAAAACGGCAGAAATTTTCATCTTTCAAAAAAAGGAAGTACTCAAGTTAATTTTTTTCCATAAGCACAACACAGAAAAAGAAATACAAGGAAGGAAGGAAGAAAGAACCAAGGTACTGAAGATGGCAGAGGACAGAAAGAGTGGAAGCAGGGATGAAGAGAGAAAACTCATCTGGCAAAAATAAAAGAAAGAAAAAAAGGAAAAAAATACAGTCAAAAGCAAAGAAACTAAACACAAAACATACAATATTTCTGACTGCCTTGGGGAAATAGGAAGAAAATTAGCCCACTGTCCTACTCTGATTTAATAGAGGTTTCTGTCTCCTGAGGGGTACTCAGAATTTATGAGACTTTTACAATTATAAGGAGAAACTACATGAATATTCATTCCATGCCTACTAAAAATTAAAATCTTCCTCTGTATTTTCTGAAGGAAGAAAACTTGAAATGTTTGGTTGAATTTAATATATTTACCTGCATTAAAGTATCTCTATTAGAAATGGTAGAGTGAATACTTTCATCCCATTTATAGGATAATCTGGCTAAGAGTTCTAAAGTACAATGGTATTTACTCATAGTCCTGAGGACAAGACTGAGAGTTTCTCAGTTCCATCTTCATATATTCTTATTTCAACACCTTCACTTTCCTGTTTCAGTTTCAAAAAGCTGAGCTGTTATTCAACAAAAAGAATCTGAGCTCTAAAGGATTAAATATGAAATGCTAATTTTAGTCTTATGTCCCCCATGATAATGCAGGTTCCCAGTTTAATTTGGAAATATCAGTTAAACCAAGTCCTATAAAACCACATTTCCTCTGCTTTGTTTCCAGTCCACCTCTCAAGTGGCACAATTCTGAAATCATCTTCAAAGAAAAAAAATGTAAAATGTAAAGAAAATACATAAAGTATCTTTTTCTTCACTGCAATGGCTCCCTCTGCAGCCGTTAATAATACTTTCAGTTTAAACAAAAATAACCTGTTTATTGCTTTCACCCTATTTCTAACATAGGATTGCCATTTTAGCAGTAAAATGGAGGTACAGCAGCTACTCCAGACATCCTGTAAATAGAAGGGAGAAAAGAATAGTATTCTTAGAATAAAAAGAGTAATACATTCAGTTAAAAGAGTCAAGTCTTGGGAGTGTGACGTTGACTGTATTACTTCCATTTTTTCATTAAAATAAGGAATCTGTTTTCATCAATTTTACTTTTGTCCTTCTTCAATTTCTTATTGCATCTTTATCCATTCTATTTCTTCCATTTTCTTTACATTCTATTCCTTTTTTTCCTTCTTAATCTATTTCTCTTTCCTCTAGCATCAGCCTTACTACCTCTTCTTTCTTCCCATCATCATCCTTTAATCTTTTCCTACAACCTCGAAAGTGTACACAACATTGAAATTTTCCCTGATTCCTTCAGTAATTCCTGCCATAGCCAGCTGTCACTTAAGAATCATTCCTGAACACTTGTGAAACACATGAAAGCGGAAGCATTTCCTGCTAAACAGGCATTTAGCAAACACTAGTGGCAAGAAAGTCTTGCCTATTCATTGTAAGCACAAGAACCTTGTTTACAGAAAGCAACAGAGTCAGAAATAGTTTCCAATGCATCTGAATTCATCAAGATCCTTATCGCTTGGCTACAAATTATGTTTACTCTGGGAGACATAGGTGGTATTGAATTGAGAGGAGCATCCTTTTGCTGCTTTGAAAGCATGCTGAAATAAAGAGGAGATCAACAAAATACACAGCAAAGATAATGCAAGACACTATGTTTTCACCAACACATTTCATGGTCTTTCAGGCCATGGGAACATAACTGGACACTCTGCGT
Source organism: Pipra filicauda (assembly GCF_003945595.2). NCBI lineage: Eukaryota > Metazoa > Chordata > Aves > Passeriformes > Pipridae > Pipra > Pipra filicauda. The sequence goes on from NW_024104310.1 coordinate 5,252,851, forward strand.
GTTATGCAGAGGTAGACAGAGCCCTGTGCAACTCCAGAACTGCAGGGTTCCACATGGCATGACATGCTCTTCCCTTTCTGCTCAGAGGTCATGCAATTGAAGCACAAGCCTCACAACCCTATATTGGGAACGCAAAAGATTAACTCAAATGGGCCACTGAAACAGGAACAGCTGCTCGTGCATGTTTTGTGGGTTACCGGTCTTAAGAAAAATCCCAAGCCACATGCAGCACCACTGAAGTCAGTGGGGTATGTATGCCTTTACAAACTAGACTAATGTTCTTCCTTACCCTTTGGGCATTAATCTGCCACCCAACAAATGTCAGTCACTGAAAAAAACCCATATTCTACGACATAACAATTCCACCTCCCAGTCACCTGGTGCTTTGTGTGTAGGAGCTACCACCTTTGCATTCTTACAACAGTAAGAATAGAATAAGCTAGGACTTCTAGTACTTAGAAGGAAAATAATCAGTTCTGCTTCTGAAAATAAGAGATAAAAAAGGATAAACCAAAGTAAAAGTAACACAGTTTAGGTATACTTCTGACTTCTACCAATGCAACCACTTCAAAGATCGCTTACGATAAGAAAAATGCATTGATAGCTAGCCTGATACTTAGCAGGCTGAAGCAGTGTATTTCACTGTCACTTCTGATGCAAATGATCTACAAAGACAAAGAGAAAAAAAGACTACATAAACTCACGAATAAATAAGCACAAACCAAATAATTTAAGTAGCTTACGTGAACAGGATCCAAAATTTTGACTGCTGCTTTGCTGCCATTTTTCTTATTTAACACCTTGAAAACTTTTCCATATGTTCCTTTGCCAATAGTCTCAATTATTTCCCAGGTATCTGAAGGATCAGGAAAGCTATCAAATATTATTGTTTTCCCAGTCAACGGAAGCATCTCAAACGATGGCTCCTAGGAAAAAGAGATCTCAATGTTCACTCAACAAATGGTTAACAGCAATTTGTTTCCTATGAATGTGAAGAGAAATACACATTCTAGTCTCAAACACTAGAAATGTTTTTGCATATAGTGTGCATGCACAGCAAGCATAATGAACAAGAACATAATACAGGTATATGCAGTCAAGATACTATTAAATGAAGGGAAATTCAAATGAAAATTCGAACCAATTTCAGGCTTGAGTAAAGCCAGTGGAAGTTCTCCCATACACTTCAAAGAAAATATAATGTCACTCTAGGATTTTGGGAGGGCAGGGGAATGAGAGTCAAGTTCATAAAATCATGAAGAATTTGGCTCCATTACCAAGAAGGGCAAGAAGGGGAAGAAAACCCACACAAAATAAAACATCTTAAATAGTAGCATTAGGTTAATTCTAACTTTTTCAGCAAATAATCAGTTTTATAATCCTTCTCTTAGCATTTGAATTATTATATACATCTCATAAGGCCAAGCAGATCAAAGTGGCAGATCTCTTCACAATTCCATGGTCTTCTGACAGTCAAGGATTCACAGCCATGGAAAACATGTTTACCAATGTACATACATCAGCAACTGGTTTACGTACTGTAAAGGAAACACCTTTTACAATGACGGAATTTTATCCATCACTGACCAGGTTACACCCACGCCCTAGTAGATGATGGATACAATTCACTTACACCAGGAAACCTAGAACAGTTCGTTGTGTACTTGGTACTGCACCCAGTCCTGGCCCACCACCTTGATTTCAAGTACTGTGGGAACAAAATGACCCAATTTTACCTGAAACAATGAAATCTCCCTCAACTCTACTCCAGGCTAAAGTCAAAGTAAAGATAGAGGATCAAGATCCAGAGACACATAGCTGTAATGACTAAATCCTCGGTTTTCCATTCCAGATTAAAAATTTGCTTCTTTCTTCTGTCTAACCCTCCCCCTGGGATTCACATAGACTCAACTCAGTCAGGACAGTGACTTCACTCTCTTCCTAAGGCATTACCTTTCCATCTCACGCCTAGTCTTTATCCATGCCTTGGGAACTTCACCACTTTCAGGAAAACCATTTCTTCCCCCCAAAAAACCGCAAATGAGTTATAACATTTTTTTAAATTTCTTTTGCCTTTAAAGTAGTGCTCAAATACAATCATTTTGTTCAGGTTTTTAATCACTTCATATATAAATGCTTTGTAATTAGCTCATATTTGGGAATACACAAAACAATAACCAAATTTGGGTTGATAAAGGGGATGATAAAGGGATTAGGATTCATAATCCCAAACCCTTGCTTCACGGGATTCAATACTAATGGAATTTCAAAATTTCTCTATCTGAACTTTAGTTTTTAGAATTGAGGCTATTAGTTTAAGGTTTTACTTGTATATGAAATCTGTAACTAGTGATTTTTTCAAGAGAAAAAAAGTAAAAAGCTATCAATAGGTGCCTTCATAAGAATGGAGGCATCCAAATCATATCGAAACCTGTCAGCATACAGGCTATTTTCTACAGAATATGTAATTTTCCATCAAAATCTAGGGCCTGCTATGTCTCTCATTACAAGAAAACACAGGAGCTTCTGACGCAGTTTACAGTAGAAGATATGCAGAGTTGAAGAAAGGAAGATTTATCTTCTCCCCTTCAAAGATGAGCATTTAGGATGCAGGAACTCAAAGAACAGTTTCGTATATTTAGCCTATGCCAGAGCCAAGCAGGAAACTCTGATGCCTTCAGTCTCCAAATACACCCCTAAACAAAGGTTCACCTCTCTGCACAGATGTTTTATATCAAGCAGAACATTCTAAGAAAAAACAGGTACCAAACCTACAGTTTCAGACAGGCTTCATTAACTCCCTATATTATGACAGTATACATCTGAAATCCATTGACTTGCAGTATCAATTGCTTATTTGTCTGCAGAGACTGGTACAATGAGAACTGTTAAAGGGCTGAGGAAATATGATCCTACAGGTGCTATTTGGCTATCAGAAAAAAGTGCTAGAGAAACTGCCATATGCTTGCATTTTCCTCTGAAAATCATACCAGTTGCACATCATCTTGTCTCAAGAAAAGTCGCCACATATCTCACAAAACATGCATTCAATAACTGTCATACTTAGTTCAATAATTTAAGAGTACTATTCCAGAAAGAATTAGTGTGAATAATTCTTGCTTTTGATTTAACAGCTTCAAAATCATAACTTGAATAAATTATACTGAACACTGTGTTTCCTCACTTTCACCAAGTTTAAGAACAAGCCCCTGCAGATAAATTGTTTAGCTTCCACTTCTATTATTAAAAATATATTAAATAGAATGATTTAAAGTGTTCTGTTCTGGGTGATGAATAATGTTTTATTACATCTCACTGAAGTTGAGAAAGCTGATAATGATTTAGCCTCATATTTCAGCAATAAATTGGACTGTCCCTGGAATATGTCTGGATGCCCAACCACCTAGATATTTTATCATACCCCTCACCATTAAAAATTTACTTAAAAAACACCACAACTTACAACTTGATCCAAACCTCTAAGATGGGAATGTACCCTTGAACCACCAGGAAAAACCCTTTGAAATACTTCTGTTGTGCTCAGCATGACAGTTCACTCCACTTCTGCTCAGATTTTGGCTAACCTGGCTCCTGGTAAGACCTTATGCATGCTGGGAGCACTGTCAGTACTTCAAAGCAAGAGCACTAAGTAGACTGACAGGTGGCCTGAAAATGCGCAAGACCAATTATGCACCATCATGATTGGCAAATCTGTCTACTATTAGCTTTCCTACTGCAGTTTCCCCAGAATCTGCTAACTTATAAAAATGTATAGAACCTCCAAGCTGGAGGTGTAAAAAACCGTGTCCAAGCTGGAAGATATAAAACACCAGCTTACCCCAAAAGCTTTTGAAGCCGATCCAACAGCAGCTGGACTGCTGAGGCTCTCCTGCTCCTTGGTGTGATACAGGAGACACCTGCACTGTGACTGAGGAGCAGGGATAAGCAGTCTCTTACCCCCAGCTAGGTTTTGTTCTTTTGTGTTTGCTCATAAGTTCATGTGTTAAGTTATGGGTTATAAGTTATGAATACTTATGGCTTGAATGGTGAATAAATTAATTCACGTGATAGACTGACCTGCTCAAAAGGGGATTGAGCCCTGTTTGTTGTGTTTGTTACAGTTCTCATGAAATAAAGTTTAAATCAGAGAGTACACCGTCCTGTAAATTTGAGAGAGCCAAACAGACTGTGACACAGTGATCAAATTCAGGGTATTCGGGGCAGGGAAAACATAGATTTGGAGTTCTAAGACAATAACCCAATGTGGTTGGGGGTTTTTTTGTTTTGTTTTGTGTTTTCTTTTGTTTGGTTGTTTGGTTGGTATTTTTGGTTTTGATTTTTTTTTCTCTGAGAGGGGGATCTAGTATCAGTCATAAGAAGAAACTGGGGGAGAATTCTTATGAGCCAGTCCTATATAATTTTTTGCTTCACATCAAACATACACACCCTATGCAGCAGACCTCAAGCCACGTATTAGAGATACCCAGAGATGCCCTGCTCAGCATCCACACTGGCAGACCACTGCATTCTCCATCATTTTCAGTATCTAGTGAGTTTGGAAAGGGAAGGGGAAGGCTCATGAAGAACACAGTATATCTCCTGTGGACTATCTGATTGCTGCAAAGGCAATTCAATTAAGTACATTTATCACACCTAAAGCTTCAGACACAAACCAATTGTCCTGTGGAGGCTTTACAGTCAAGGCCACAGAACATTACAGACGACACCATCAAGTGGGAATAAGCTTATAAGTTTGCATTGAAAGCACAATGGAGCCTGAATTTCGCATAGGATATTACATGTTAATCCAATATTTTTACTACTGTTTCATACCACCTAAGTGTGCAACTTCTCTCTAAACCTTTCCTCCCAATAGTTTCTGAATGGACCTTCATCCCACTTCGATGAAAAGATATTCATTTCCTCCATAAGGAGCTAATGAAACAAGAGAGGCACCTTGCCTCATATTATTCATCTTTCTCCACAAAGGGAGACTACATGATTAGCAAAGCAGACACATATTCATATATAACTACAACAAATCCAGCATCTTGTCTCCTGGCTACCACAATCTTAAAGTTTTGAAAACTGGAACCAGTTCAAAACAGACCTACTGAGGTCATCTTTTGTTTTATTCGTCCACATCACTCTCTCCTTCACATTGCAAACATCACTTGTGTCTAAACAGATAGCTCCTGCACATATCCTACCCTGTAATTTGCCAGACATCTTCACGTGTGCCATGACTGGTAGATGTCAGGTGCCAGGAACACCAGCTCACATTGCCTGTCAGGTCCGTTACCTCTCTGTATGTGACACTTGCACTCCCTCAGGTTGTGAAAGATGCCAGAAAAAATAATCACCCTAACACAAAAAACCCCAAACAAAAAAAAAACAAAAACCCAAAACACAAACAAACAGAAAAAAGACTGATAAGGTTTGTTATATCCAATAAAAAAAAAAACCCTCACCTCCCTTTTTCACCACCTTTATCACCTTTATCCAATATCTAATTTAGAAGTTCTTTGGCCTGGTACTGATCACGAAGCAGAGTGAGACCCTGAAATGCTAAATGTAACAGCACAATAAAATCCCAAACCACATTTCTTCTTATTTCATGAGTTTATGCCACACTGGTAAATACTTAATAAGAAAGTTAAAGGTATGGAATTCTCAAAACAAGCCAAGAGCATGAGGCTACAATATGCCCTTCATCATACTAGCACCTAGAAATTTCTGGCTAAATGTCCAAATAATTTGGTCATTCAACTTAGAACACGGATTGCAGCTCAGATTCTCAGCTTGTATAAATGCAGCTGTAATGAGTAATTTATGCAGTATATTATCTTATCCATCATTCAAAGAGTAAGTTTTGCTCTGGAAATTCCAATATCACTCCCAATTAATTCTGGGGGGATATTTGGCCTCTGATTTCAATTATGATACAACCTATATCTGAATGGGAACTATACTCAAATCCAAGCTCAGTGTCAGCAGATTATCTAGTTTGGTAACTAGTTAAAGACAAGCGTTTGGAACACAACAGGGTGGGTTTTTTACTGAATTTGTCAATAGCTCAATGCACTTAGCATTATAATTTTACGCATGTGTCTATCTGAATTATCCTCTTTGACTGCACATCAGTTGGCTTACTACTTTCCCAGTGTGTTCCCAGAACTAAACAACTGTCCTTCCCATCTGCAAGAAACCTTCCATAGGGGGGAAAAAAAAATCTCTTTAGTCCCAGCTGTGGTAGATGAACAGTAAAAATCAACAAGCTTTTCTAATAGTCAGTCCATTTCTTTCACTGTTGTGTGCTTACGTGAGTAAAAAAGACACAAGTCACATCAGCTTCGGTGGGCTTCATCTAAGTTGGTGTGTAGAATACACATACTGGAACCTAAGCTAGATGCTATGATTTCAATGTAGTCAGTCAAAGCAACCAAAATGATTCACCTGACCAGCTTAGTACCTATCTTAGGATAAAACACTTGATCTTCAGACTCTGTTGATTCTACTGGCTAAGTTTCCACTGACTATGAAAGGAACCCAGTTACACATCTTCAGTTGCAGACACGTTCGATGAAATTAATTCTATCCTACTTAAATGCTGGAAACAAAGAGTTATAGCTTGACAACTGACGAAATGAATATCAGCCCTATGCTACAGTTGGGAAAACTGCAAGCCAGTCACATCTTATGACCTGAAAGCTGTCAGGCAACTTGGATGTTTTCTGATGATACACAGAAAAGGCAAGAAGCATGCAATGACATTGCCAAGCAAACTTTGAATTCAACAACGAAACCCTAAATTAATGTGAATGCAGAAATAAATGGTTACTTAAAGCATTTGGTGGCAAGGAGTGGTGATAAATTTAACCTAGTATCAGACAACATATTCAAAGTATATATTTCAAACTTAGGGCTGTTCAAGGAAGAAACTGATCCAATTTTGAGGCCACTTTTTAGTGTTTACTCTCTGAAAGGCTGGGTAACTGCTTCTTCTGTAGACACTTTTTCTCTTTGCTGATATCCAGAGACAACTTTCCCAACAAGGCAAGACAGCTTTCAGAGACACTTGATGCCTCTGGACTCCTTGACCTTTGTAAAACTTCTACATGCAGTAGAGAAACAGTACTGTGTGGTATTGGTACCTGATCTCCTTCTACTGATAAATGCATATTGGGTGTCCACACTGACATTTCATCTGCTGATTATTATTCAGCTAATCATGACATTTTGACTTGCTGCAGACTGAATTGGCCAGCCCTGCTCATGGGAGGCTCCAGCTCTTCACTCTCTGAACATTTTCAGGGGACATGGATGCAAGAGATCTACTTCAGTGTTGGGTTCCACCTTGGTTTTCTTCCATTCCCTGCCATGCACCACAACAGTCAAAGTCCCACTGCATGCTGAGGTTTACAGTTCTCAGGAAACTCCATTTGAGGAGGGTTTTTTTAAGAAACAGGTTAAACAATCAGCAAGGGCTGTAAGCATTCAATCTAATCTTGTGCATAGGGGCTACCCACTGGATGACAATCCTTCAGAGTTTAAACGTGACACCAGTACAGCACCCCAGCTTTTCTTAAGACAACTTTTAGTTAAAGGAAGAGGGTATGAAAAGAACATAGAAACAAAATGCTAAATTTAATTACTGTAGTCAATTCTAAAAGCTCTGATATTTTGAAAACAAATGAGAGCTAAAGATTTTTTTGGCAATTGTCATCCAACAGATAATATTTATGCAGGGATATTACAATCATGAAAACAAGATTAATAACAGAAGGGGGAATGGTTCATTATCAAATTGTATTTGGACTTTGTGCCACCAGAAGTAATGAACTGACACTAGTAATCCATGAACTGAATAATATCCAGCTCATTTTGTGGCTCCCAGAAGAGAGGCAATGCAAGTGATGAGAATAATTTTTCAATGACTAAACACTAGATCAATATATTAGCAAATAACTTAGCTTTCAAAGCTAAAGCATCACTCAATTTTCCTATTTTAACACAGTAAAACTTTATAAGGCCATAAAAATCAATATGTGCAACCTCACTCACTCCTTATTTTTCAGAACTTCTAACCGTAGCGAAGTGGCAACTCAAAATTAATTTAGCAGCTGTATCAATGAGTTTTGGCAGGGCTTGATATTAACGTGATATAGTCATTTGATAGCAAGATAAGGAAGGCATTATAGACAACAAGAAAATCTGCTACCACTTAGCATTATCAAGTAAGGAGTTACGGGGTGTGGGTGTACACTGGGCACAGTAAGAGTTCACGCGTGTCCTGCCGAGGCCACGGTCACGCCGCAGCCCCGCGCGTCCCTCGGGCGGGCACGGCTTTGCCCTGCTCCGGGAGCGCCCGGCTGGTCCCACCGCGGGCACGACGCACTCCAGGCATCGCTCCCGACTACTCCGTACGCGTTCCTTACCCAGAAACTCACAAGAAAAGAAAAAAAAAAAAAAAAAAAGGAAAGAAAAAAAATGTAGAAACAAGCAGGATTCACCTGAACGAAAGAGTGCAAGGGCCAACCCGCACCCTCACATACCCAGTGCCGGGACCTCCCGGCTCCGAAGAGCCCCCGCCCGCCCGTCCCGTCCCGTCCCGTCCCGTCCCGTCCCGACACCGCGGCTGCGGCGGGAGGCACCGGCCAGTCCCGGGGTCGCACCACCCTCAGGGGCCGGGCCACCATCCCGGGGGGGCCGGGCCGTCCCGAATCCTCGGCGAGGCGTGGCCCCATGGAGAGACCCTGCTCAGCCGCCGGCCCCGGGTCTACCCCGCCTGCCCTGCCCGCCGCTCCCCGGCCGGGGATTACCCGCAGCGAAACCTCCGGTCTCCGCAGAGCCAGCCCCGCAGAGGGGGCCGGGGCCGCGCCACCGCCGGCGGCCGTGCCTCGGGTTCGCCCTCCTCCTCCTGCGGAAGGCCCCGGCCCGGCTGCGGTCCTGCCTCGGGGTCAGCGGCGGATGAGCGCTTTGCCCCGCTAATCCCCCGCAGGCGCCGGCAAAGCCGGGAGGGCTCGGCCCGCCCCGGGCAGGGCGCGGCGGGGGCGCCGGGGCGGCCCGGGCTCCCCTCCCGGTGGGGGAGCGGCGGCTGCGGAGCCGCCCCGGGACACGGCCACCGGGGATCCCGGGACACGGCCACCGGGGATCCCGGGCCGGCCGTCTTCGGAGCCGGGTCACAGCCCTCGCACCCTGATCCGCCCCACGGGGATTACACGGCACCGGGCGGCCCAGAGAGGCCGCGGTCCTGGCACGGGAGAGCTGCGGCTCGTGGCCCTGGGACTGCCCATGGCTGCGCTGCCCTGAGGAAACCTAATGGACCTACCGCTGAATATAATTCAGATCTGGTGCATGCCCCGAGCTCTCGTTGTTACCCGTTTCAGGGGGGTGACTACACAGCAGCAGTGCAACATAGGTGTAATAATAGCAAGGTGAAATTGCAAGACAAAGTATTCAAAAGTTGGGAATTGGATGAATTTTATTAGTGCAGCTCCTATGTGATACAAGAGGACTTTAATTATGCTGCTTAAGTTTTCTTTGGAAGATCCCTTGCACATTCACTGCAAAGAGGCAGCCAAACTCAGTCAGCACCAGGGATCATGTACCTTCGTTGGAGACTTCTGCTATTGCATTGTTTGTCTCTCTATTTTTCTGATAGTATTTAAATCTTGTTTTTGTTTTCAGACAGGTCTGACATTAGGGGAGCTGTTTCAGAGCTATCTATGTTCTATGTCTTTCCCAAAAGCTGAGTAGACACCAGGTAGGTAGTTCATGGATGGCCTTTCCATGTGAATGTGTCTGTAACAGGAAAGGCTGCTTATTCCATCCCAGACATCAAAGAATTCACATGGACAAGAAACCTTATAAAATTCCTCACTGTGGGAAAACCATCAATAGAAACTTCTTAAACCCCAAAGCTAAACAGCCAGGAGCCAGATATATATAAGGACAAGAAGCCTCTTTAATTTTCTTCATCAAAGCACTACTACTTTATTGTATGAAAAGAATTTTAGACAGTGTGCTGCATTGTGCACATAGACATTTATGAGGGAGAATTTAAGGTCCCATATAGCCTTTATTAACTCCTTTTGTTGCTGGCTGTTCTGTCCTTTCATAACTGTTCCTCCTCTCCTGGAGGAGACCCTATAAAAATACAAAATGAGCTTCCTAGTTTTATAATCCCATTTTACTAATTGGAGTTGGAAGCACTGGCAAAATAGGGCCTCATTTGTAAAAATATCCATATCTTTTAGGCTTGAACAACACTCTGCAAAGCTTCCCCCTCCGTGAGGAAAATTCTTACTGCTTTTTCCTGTGCTTAGGAGTGCCTGACACCCCACTGTCTTCTGGCTGCGTGTCTGATGGATGGCAAATCACATGCAGAAGCATGACAGTCTAATTCTCTGATCATGCAGAAGTTTGACTCGAGTTTGATCAAAAAAAGGCTGAAAGCCTCTCAGTAGAAACCCAGGTACAAAAAGGGGATGGTGGGCACTCATACCTCTCCTCCCAGGCAGAGCTGGCATGCATCCGAGACGCTGAGCAAGGAGCTAAGTGCTTAGACACAGTCATAGGAACCAGAAAGGACAATAACTTAAGTGGTTGGTTGATATGTCCCCTTCCACTTCTAGCGGTGCTGTCTTAAAACCACTGCTGCCCACCTTGTCTACATCTCAATATCTGTGTGCCAAAGTCACTGTCCCTTAGCTCTGAAAACCTGAAATTCCCTGTGAGCATTCCCTCTTCCATCGAAAGGGCCTCAAAGGCAAAGCCCTGTGATAGTACTCAACAAACTAAGTCAATTTGGAGTGTTGTACGCACTTGTCTTTTATATTAATTAATTATTCAGGTGACCTCGTCTGTGAAACTTAAAAAAACTTCAATTAGATGATCCTGAATGATGTGTAAGTAATGGCAGCCTGTGGCTGCAGAAAGGGTCCTAGTTTAAACAAGTAGAAGTCACAACCAGCCTCCAAGGCCTAGGCAGTGTTTGAACAATCGGGGAGTTTCAGTCCTTAGGGAATGACAATTTTCATGTCAAGTAGACACTGATTGTGCTGAAAAACTTAGGCATGAAATGATTAAGTCACATTTGGTGTCATGCAGCCTAGCCACACTCCTCTTTTCTGTTTATTTTCTCTCCTTCATGTCCTTTCTCCATCTCAACGTCTTGGCTTTTGCCCCTCATTTTCCCCAAAATTATTGTTTTGCTTTTATCTAGGAAGCCTTTCAGATGAGATTTTAAAATTCCTGAGTAAGTACTAGTATATTCTTTCTCTCCCCCCAAATGAATTTGAAATAATTAAAGACAAATATTATGTATTGACAACATCCATATATGTATTAAAAGATGCATGAAGTGTCATCATCTCCGGCTGTACCTGGTATGAGGGTAAATTGCCCTTAATGCCATAAGACAGCATCTATACTATGCTATCTCTTTAACAGACTGTGATTAGACTAGTTTTAGACTCTCTCCTTGCTTTTCAACATAGTTTTTAACTTCATTAGAAGTATTGTGGGTGCAAGTCCAAAAACTATTTTTAAATTACTGTGTGAGAAATATGAAAGCAGTATGAACAGATACCCTTTCAAAGCATCTTCAGTATTAGATCACACTAGACAATTGCTTTTAGAATAAATCTTACTCTTCATTGAAATATAATGGACCATAAACATACATCAGTAGAATGGACCTCTTTTACTTCAGAACTGATACATTCAGACTTCTATATTCTTAGAAGCTTCTAATGACAAAAAGGGGGAAGATGCTCTTGTGATTAAGGCACCAAATTAAGACTATAAAACTTAATAAAGTATTTTCTATATTGTGAAAAACCATACTACATCTGAACAAATTTAGGATCCAGCTGTGCAGGATACCATGGAACCCCCTACAAAAAGAGGTCCTCGGCTGCTCGGCTCCAAATTCTGGGCAGACCTGAGCCATAGAGGGCTTGTGGGACCTAAGGCACATGTTCCCTCTTTTCATCTATTTTATTTTCTTTGTAATTGATCTTTTAATAGTATTATACCCATAAGGAGGTGTTCTGATGTCTAACTACGTATATATGCAAATAACAAGTGATGCACAAAAAGATCAGCAGATATATAAAGGATAACTCAAGAAAATAAACAAGCATGTTTAACTACCAGAAGAGACACCACCACTATAAGAATCAAAGAACTTACCTCTCTGGGGAACTGCTTTTTGACCTCTCTGGCTGCTTAACTGAGCACAGCCTGTAGCAAATATAAGGAACTCCTCCCCTTTTGGTGTTTATTACAGAGAAGCAATACTTCCTGCAACACCTGAGTAAATATCCTCTAGGAAAATCACCACAGAATTTGTCTACAGCTAGCTTAGTATTCTTTTGATCATAAATACCAACCACCATAATGAATTACCAAAGATGTCCAAAAGCATAGTTGTTTATTGAATGCATAAGTTTCTCTGGAGCAACCCTGAGCTTTGCCAGATATTTTCTTCAGTTGATCAAAAGAGCTCCATAACCCCTTTGGAAGGTCTTAGATGCGTGATCCTTGTAATCACATTTAAGGGACTGGTTAGCTCAGGAGATTGTTAATAGGATACAAAACCTTTCACATCCAACCCAGATCAGTGCAGATGAAAAGCTGTGACTATTTACCAGCTTCTTCATGACCTAACCCAGTTCCTAAAAGAGAAATATTTGTATTACTTTAACTTCACAGAATGTGGTTTTCAGATTTTTTTAACTGCATGTGTAGTACAGAACATTTGACAAACAGGAAAATAATTAAAAAGCTCAGTGGTAATGAATAAATCCAATTAAAACTGCAGTCAAAAGAATTTTGAAATTTCCCTCTCCAAAACCAACTTCAGAGTCTCAACAAGCCCATAAGCACAGGTGAGTATTTAGTAATCAAAAAGCAGAAATTGTGGGAAAGTAGAGTGATTTAGAAAACTGACAGTTTTTCACTAAGATGTTCCTGTATCAGATACTGTCATTAGACCCAGGAGCTGCAGATCTAGCACAAAAGTATTGCCTTTAGATGGTGGTAGCCTAACTCATGCTTATTGATTCATACTCAGTAGGGAAAAAAATTACAAAAGCAAACATGTACAAGGCATTGTGTTGAAATTTCACATCTGTTTTTATTTCACAGGGTTTGAGGTACCAAAGTTTTAGGGGTTTGCAGGTGTTGTTTTCCATGTAAGAAAGTTCAAAGTCAGACCCAGTTTGAACTGTTGTCTCAAACTAAATTCTTCAAAAGTGCTCTTAATTTATTTTTTTTTAATATTAGGACAAGATGTATTGGAAAATTTGGGATAGAAAACCTTCCACAGTTCTAAAAAAATTGCAGTAGAGAAGTTCAGGGACCAAGTGATAACTATAGAGAAGATCTATGCTGCAAAATGTCTTCTAGTGTCAGCAGTTGCTTGGAGAGTACCCTTATCCTTTTCTTGGAACACACTGATCACTAAAATAACCTTAAAGGATTTTGCTTACGTGCAGTGATGTCAACTAGTAAGAAGGTGTTGGGACATCTGAGGATTGCTGCTTTCTGCATACCTGGGGGCAACATAAAGTGCCAGTATTGAAAATGTGCTGGTAAAGATCGGGGTTGTAGTACTACCATTTGCAAGTGTGCACAACAGATCCCTCAGTCATGGCTTGAAAATTGTGCAATTACAAAACTAAACTAAGCAATAAACAACACCAGTCACGTGGTGTTGGGTCATTTGGGTCATCTTGATTGTTATCTTGTTAATACAGCTGTTCCCAAACTAACTGCTTAGAGATTTCAGATTTGGCACTTTATAGTTTTTCACAACGTATCTTTGAATCAGTTGTACAGAGTGTCTCACATCCTGGAGTAGAAGCACCCGTGTTATGTTATGCTATGTGTATTTCTTTACAGTTGTATTTCTTCATAGCTCCTGAAGGTTTAGGTAATCAGCAGTCTGGCATTAAGCAAAATACCCATTAAACCAATATCACTACTGACACTACTAAACACAAATGTACTTTGTTATATAAATAGGACTGTGAAGTAGTGAAGTATAAGCAGCATCACTGTATTGATAATTGAAGCAGTTAAATTTATGTTTGATATGTGCATGTATTTATTATGTGTGCTGTTCTTCTTTGTGCTTACAGAAGAGTTGAAAAAAACCCCAAACAAAACAAAAAATCCAACTGAGCAGCTTCTTTCTATCAGATTATTTATACTTTTTTTCCCACTATGAATTAAAGACCTAAACCCAGAAGCTGTTCAGTAGAGAGGCTCTTGCATAATACCTGTACAGCATCTAGCACCCAGTTTCTGAGTTCATTGCATTCCAGGTCCTGCCATTTAACCATGTTTATTAATGAAGCAAATAGGGGTCTTTTCATATCAGGTGATAAAAGAAGACTCAGTGTTGAACAAGTATGTATTTTCTTCTGCCTCTGAAGGGGTCACAGTGCACAAATGGAACTGTCAGCTAGCAATGATAGATGTCATTTTGTGTGAGTGAAAAGGAGAGGGAATCTATCTTGATCAGCAGCCAGAGCACATAAATTTTTGTACAGAAAGTTACACATAGGTTGTACCTGAGCAGTGGGTCTCCAAAACACTTGCTGACTTTTCTTCTACCTGGCATGACTTTTTCAATCAGTGTTAGCTAGTGCAGAAGATTCTCCTTTTTCGCAGTTCCCACAAACACCAATCACAATTCTTCAGTTAAATTTCCGGCACTAAAGATGTTATGGTTTACATAAGACCAACTTCTCTCAAGACTGTATCAGTTCCAGTAGCCTTGCCAAGAGTCACAGGGCACCAGCTCCTTAATCTGTAGATTAACTGGATGTTGAGGTTACGATTTTGAAAAATTAAGTTTCTAATCCTCATAATATATAAGGGACTGTAAAATTTTATCTAAATACTCAGCAACAATATGGAAAATAATGATAACCTAAGAAATTTCATGAGTTGCATTGGGCTATGTCTTTTTTTTAATAACATTTTTTTTGTAAAGCCAATACTATGATTTTGAATGGAAATTACTCATGAGGTTTGCCAATTTGAGGCTCAAGTTACTATTCTTGGACAATTTAAAGTCTGGAATATCACATAATGTCCAGAATAGTTCCAACAGATACACAGAATGTGTCAAATATTCTTTGTTCTACTCATTTTTTTTTTTCACTATTTTACACTGTTTCAGACATACTGGGAACTTGCTGTCAGTCTAGATCATCCTTTCCGTGGAGCCAGAGGTAACAAGCACGTTGCTAGACTTCACACACTTCACAAATCCACACTTCATTAATCCCAAAGTTGCAAAATAACAAACAAACAAAGAAAACCTGGAAAATTCTTTTCCTTTCAGACAAAAGAAGAGACAGATTGGTTGTATCGCACTAGCCCCAAAAAGAGAATGACAAAGTAATCAGAAAATAACCTGAAAAGCTTGTTTTGGAGTTTTTCTCCATTATTCTGCCAGTATTATTATAAATTCCTCAGCCTCTTAATCCGGAGGCACACCACAAATGAGTTTTATAAACAGTTTCCTATTCGTGGGCCTGTCATTAATCTCTGAGGATGTTCCAAAGATAGCCCTGGGAGGATTTGGATTTGTCTTCTTCTTTTTCTTTTTAATCCAGTTAGGGAGTATAGCAAACAGTGACACAAACAGGATTACGTTTTGAAGGGGTCTATGGCTGGTTATGTGAGCAGCACAGACACAGACATGCTGAGCTCTAGTTTCCTGCTCTGCAGTTTGTTGTCTTCCCAGCTGCTCCTCCTCCTCTTTTCTGCTTGATTGTAAACACATTTGAAAAAGCATATTTATCTTGAAAAAAACCCACAAACAACCTGATATAAAGAAAGAAAGAAAGAAGGAGGAGGGAAGCTATGTACCATCTTGATTTTAAACTTCTTATTTTTCTTTGTTTCCATTCTTGTGTCCCAGAGCTCTACCAGTTAGCTGGATGTATCATTTCCAACACTTCATTCTCCTGAATGATGAGACAGCTTTGTCATCTCATCTGTTAGCAGGAGCAGAAGCAATTCTCCGCTGCTACCACAGAGTACTCCCAGCATTTCTGTGGTGACAGTTTTTTAGAGGCAAATTATCGTTAGGACTTTTGTAGCTAACAAACACTTTCTGAAATAAAACCATGGATTTTTTAAACACTGAAGGTAATTTAAAACACTGAAGTGAAATACAGAATGTACCATTTTATTGTCCATCTCAGAATACCTTCAAATCAAGACAAAGAATTTAAAACAATGAAAGGCTGTTAAAGTATCAATAATTCTGCATTCCTGGAAGTATTAATTGCATATTGATTATTGCAGCTGGTGTGCTAAATGGTCCCAATTGCTCTATCCATGATGATCTCGCTCCATTATTTGTACTCCTCCAATTTCTCCCATCAGCTACAAACTTTATCAGAAAATATTTTTGCTTCCCAGCTATTGTCAGGAAAAAAATTCTTTTGGGACCAAGACAGATTGATGCAGACTTCCATTAGAAACATGCCTGGTTTTAATTTCATGTTTAATTTTGAGACCTACAAGTAGCCAGTTTCCAATCTGTCAAATGGTGGTGGAGTGGTTTTATAGGTTCTTAGGACTAATATATGTTATCTAGAGTGATTGGCTTTGGTATTTCATATAAACTGTTATACTCAGCAAGGGTCCATATTTAAGAAGATATCTGATAATATGTTCTGTCAGAAACACTCATAAGACAATCAAACCCCCCTTATGTTTTACTGACTAGTGTCCTAGTTCTCAAATGCATCTTATCTGTACTATGCTATGATCTGTATTATAAAAAAATTAAAATAAATGTCTCAGAATGCATTTTATAAGTTTATATATAATTTCTACATTAGGTAGTACAGGCTTTGTTGCTTACATACAGTTATGCCTCAGATGGTATCTGACATGGTTTAATATGAACTGTAAGTCACAACATTATGGCAATGTAAATCATTTGGAGTAAAGAAAATTACTCAATGAGCTCTGAAAGTTTCAATAAGCAGGATTTAAATTAAATGAAAAAGCCAACATTCAAAGCCCCAAAGCCAGCAGTCAAAAAAAGCCAAGCCAAAAGTTTTCTCCTTTGCATTATCTAGATAGGAAAGAAGACTGTACTGTGTGTGTTTGTTAAATAATACACCTTTGCAAAGCTGAGGTAAACTTATCTGGCTGTTCTTTAAAACATTTAAGTTGCAATTAGTATAATGGTCCAGCAGCTGCTGTGTCTAGCTGCTTTTCACTGCCAGAGTTAGATCTTTAGCTTGTCTTTTAAAGGGTTTGCTAAGGAAACCTGCAGAGGAGCCGTAATGGATCTAACCCTGTGGAATTTTTCAGTCCTGAAGATGAAAATGGTCTTTATGAAGGCTGAGTGGCATAAACTTTGCTCCTCAAATTGAGCAGCTTTTGCAGCTGCTAATTCTGAACAGTGTCAGAGGAATGGATCATGCAAAGTGAAATTTAATTTAAATCCACTCTAAATTATGAGCATCATGTGGGGCATGGGTTTTCCACTACAGAGACTTGTGTGAACTGGACTTTGAACTAGTTTTCACACCAGAGCACAGTGTCTCAAGGGCTCGAAGTGTGTTGCTGGAAGTAGTGTAGGGCTGTATCACCCACTACTACAAAGGTAGCACAGCAAGGAACAGCTTTTTCGAATGTGATCTGGCCTAACTCTCAGGCAGTCTTAAGCATAGCCTGTCTAAAGACTGTTCTAGACCTTCCGACCATAACGATGGTCTCTTCCTCTAAAGCTGTTTGTACTATATATAACAATTTATAACTATCGCTGTTTCCACCTCCCTCACCTATCCATACACAATTGTGAACCCACAAACACACTATTTGTAAAGACCAGACAAATTCTCATTTCAGATGTCAAACCAGACCCAAATTAAGAATTAGGATGAGGCATTTTATAAGGGGTTCTCTTATTTGACCTTTGCCAGTGCTTCATGTGCCTTTCTTTGATGGAGCTGAAATTGTTCACTGCTGGAGACCTGGTGCTGGACTGGATAGCCACAGGTTTGGTTCATAGCTATGAAAATTTGGTGTTCCCGCTGCAGCCTTTTGTCCTCAGGATTAGGATGTTTTCCTACCATGTTGTTGCCTGACACGGTCTCCTGTGGAGAATATCAGCACAAGCCAAGACTGTCTCCTCTCCCCCTTTTTGCTAAAACACACTATTTAATCATTGCTTTCACACACAATTGAGACAACAATGTGATTTTGTTTGTTTTGCTAAGCCACGCGGAGGTCAGGGCTGCTCCAGCTATCCTGTATGCACTGCCATCCTCAATCAGCCTGTCTAGCGCAAAAGAGGTTGTTCCCGGAGATGGTTTTGTGTCCTGAGGTTTGGGCTTTGATTGTGGCAGCTGCCTTACTTAGCAGGCACGGCAGGATGCAGAGGGAAAGCGAAATCAGAACAGCGGGGGAGGTTGGTGCTCACCACCGAGGCACAGCAAAGAGCAGGGCCACCCACTGCTCCCCTGCTGCCATCTGACAATTGAGCTCGGATTTCTACCTTCAGGTCTGCTTGAACCCAAAGAAAGGAGCTGTGTGTTGCAAGCAGAAAATTGCTTACAAACTTCCCGCAAATGCAAACTTTTTTTTCTGTTAAAAAGGGGCTGCAGCTTAGGAGAGATTCAAAATCTCTCCTAAAAGAGGTTTGTGTGCATTTGCCACACAGTACAAACCTCCTTCTTGCTCTATGACTGCTGGAAGGAAGCAAGCCTAATTCTGTGCTCCCTGATCCTGTCTGACTGGAGAAGAAACTCCTAAATTTGCTATGTGAAAGCTACATCAACTGTCTTAATGTTCAGAACGCTACTGCATGCAAGTAATGAAGAGCTAATTACTAGAGTTGTATGAGGGAGTACACTATGGCCCTTTTTTCTGGTTGGTGGACCATATGTCAGTTTCAGGTGCACCTGTTAAAATTTACATTACTAACCCCAATGTCATTCAAGGGAACAGTAAAACTTGTGTTGGTTTGGAATGGGCTAGGGACTGACCCTTGACAAGCAATACTTTTAAATTATTATCAGTTATTTCCCTTACTGTCATTTTAGATATAAGACAACAATAAGAAGCAGTATTTTACATTTTCTGGCACTGTTTATGCCTAGGATTTAAGAATATGCTGCAGTCTACATGCATGTCATCAACCCATTGCCAAAGGTGTTGCAGTAGGCAGTAGAGATCTCCATGCTCACAGAGAGCAGGCAAGATTTCAGTTTTGAAACCTGGTACAGAAGACCTACTGGACAGAAAGCAAGAGCGCACATCAATGGATGTCTCAGAAGGAGCACAGCGCAGGATATGATGTGTTTTGCACCTATTATGCAACAGAGAACAATTTGCCAATTAATTCAGGTAGTGTTAGAGAGAAGAGATAACATGTCTTGGATTTCCTGCTCTTAATTTATTGAACAGCTAGGCCCTTGGGACTAATAAAAAGTATTTCATCAGCCTACAGGAGGTCTACGGTTTCTGATAGAATAGGAAAATGCTAGCTTTCAGAATGGCAAGGTATCATTAACTAAAGCAGACCTTGCACAAGGAGGATCTCTGGTGGACTATTCAAATAAATGTTCTACCTTACCTTCTAACTGTACTCCCTGATGGGCAAAATGGTAAACAACAAGGTACATGGGTGAGTATTTACTAATTTCTTACCACTCTGTTTCTTAACCAGCTATGAGAAAATAAGGTAGGAAATAACCTTTCCCTCATTTTTTTCCTGACACATAGATGACAGAAGACTTTCATTTCCTAGGCACTTCTTACAAAGGATTGTGTCCTAGAACCTAGGTGACAAGCTGAAGTGTCTTGGGACCTAAACCACAACTGAGAGAATATGAATATAGAGTATTCCATATGTGTTTACTTAGGAAATAACTGGAAAAAACTCATAAAAGGCTAAGTTGTTAGTTTCTTCTTCTCTGCAGCTTCATTAATACAAATTGGAAGAACAGGTAATACAATAGAAAGTCTTCTTGTATGACAGCAAATTCCAAGAATCTTCTCAGTTTCAAACTAATAAATAAATCAAATGTTCTTTATTCATGAAGATGGCAGTACCATCTTACAATGCTTGCTGTGATACCAAGTGCAGTTTAACTAAAACATAGGGTCTTTTTTTTTTTCACCTGGGGACAGAGGGCTTATTGAGGTACCAGCTGCTCTAAAAGTGATAACATTTTTCTCCAAAAGTCCATTAAAAAAAGAAAACCAAAGTTGAGTTAATATTCTTCAAAGAACTCTTTTTTGGTTTTTTTTTTTTAGTTAATTCTAGTTTGTACCATATTTACTGAGCTTCTAAGTTAGAGGACCTGTACCTAAGCTCAGATGAATATGCATCTCCTGATTTGCAGTCTTCTTGCGCGGGTATGGTAAGATGGATTTATCAAGGTACCGGTGGAGTTATGATCAGATAGACCAATGAACCACTGTCCTGCCTTGTCTGACTACATGCATCATCTCTTTTCCCCTCTTTTCAAAATAGGCATCTCTGTCTTCAGCAGTTTTAGCTGAAGTACTCATGCTTTCTTCCACAGGCAGGAGTCTGTACCTCTGAGATGTGTCACACATGAGATTGATCTTACAGAAAACTGAGAACTAAACAAAACCTGTTTAGTTTGCAAAGTAGCCGATGTTTCAGTCTATAAAAACCTCCAGTGCTGAAACACCTGGCAGTGAAGCCTCCCCAACACAGAACGAAGTGCTGACAGCCAGACACGGTGGCAAATCAGACCTATATCCAACCTCCAGCCTTCAAACAGCTTCTGAGAAGTCAAGAGAAGTCAATGTGGTTCATGTGGCTTCCAGGCAAACCTCACCAGCAGCAGCTTTCTTAAGACTCTGGCTGGAGCTATTAAAAAAATTAATTTCAGCTTCTGTTAGTCTTTTCTCAGTCTTCTTCACATTTGTTACCTTGGGTCAGAACCTCAGGGTTGTAATCCAAATCGGTTGCTTTTGATTTCCTTGCCAGCACCTCACAGACTGCTAGCAGGGTAAGGGTTCTGCTTTTGTTCTCTGGATAGCTCTAAATACGTTTTCTTCTCATGTATAATATGTTCTGCAGTTTATAAATCCAACTAGGTAAAGTGGGATGATCAGTCACATTGATTATAGCTTATAGTTTTGCCTCTGCAACTTACCTTGAGCAGTTTCTTATTCAAGAAGAGAAACAAGGAACAGCAACAACCAACAGAACAATAATTCTGTCTAGGTAGTACCATGCAGACTAAAATCAGTACAGGTACAAAGTGTGTTCCTCCACTCTTCCACCTCTGCTAGGACTTTTTTCTGTTCTGTCATACTGGTAAATCACAACAGCATTATTTCAGCTTCTAAGAAAACCTGGAAATGAGTCATGTAAATACTTAGCTCATTGTAAGGGCAGAACTGAAAAGAAGGAAATGTAAAAACAAACACAAAAGCAAGGAAAAAAAGGCATTGATTACCTTTGCTTTGGTAAAACAAGTAAGTTTTGCATTCTTTTGTATAAGATGATATTTCTGTCATATATTCATGCATGCTTATCTGTAGTACTCAACAAGTTACTCTTCAGCTATTTTCTGGTTTTATAGTGTGATTTCATAGCTTCTTCCCATAACTTGTTTACAATTGTGCTCCTTCTGTCTAAATAAAGCAAAGATTCTTCTAAAATCCCACGTCTTTACTTTTATCTGGGAACTAGTCTTACCAGTATGTCTTTCAGATTTCTAGCTCCACTGTTTAAAAGTGGTAACATTAAAAGGGAACATTATAGTGACAACTGTGAGGAAAATTCAAATCTCTTAACTGATTAGTACAGGACATGTAGGTATCTAACCGAGGAGAAGACAGTAAAATCAAATGTTGGGAGACATCTGAAGATGCTGCAAGGATAGATGAGATTATGGATCATGGATGTTTAAATGTTTCATATGTGCCCTTAAGAGGCAAAAGGTGTATTGTGCTATTCTGCCACTTGTATATTGATGATTAAATTGCCTTATTATGTGTCTGGTGCCCAATGTGAGCCAACACAAACCTCTCAGAGGCACCCAGCAGGTGCAGTGGTGCTGGATGGCTTCCGAATGCCATCTCTCCTGGATATATCTGCCCAGTGAAGGGGACCAGGATGTCTTGTCAGGAATGTCCTTGGAAATGCCTTGCTGTTTATGGCTGGGACATGGGGTTGAACAGGCTCACAGAGGGGCCAGACAGCTGCTTCTCAGGTTTATCCCTACCAATGCAGTGGGAGTGCTTGTAAGACAGTCCAGAGGCAGACCTACTGACTAGGCAGCAGGACTTGGGAATTCCCTTCAAGGGACCTGTTAGGTCAGCCTACCTGAAGCCATAGGTGCCTCTCAGTGGAGGCTTGCAGCCTTGCCTGACTGACATACTGGCAGCACTTCGTATTGGGAGCGGCAAGTTAACCAACTCAGCTAATTTTTCTGCATATATTTGAATGTCAAAAATAGTGCTGATGCAACAGCAGTTGGAAAATATATAAAGTATGACTTACTGCTTTAGACTAATTCAAAGCCAATCAAGAGGACTCTATAGAAGACAGCAGCTAAGACAAAGCTCTTGTGGTGCCCTGAAATAAAAGTCACTGCTGTGCAAATCAGTGAGTTGGTGGTCTTGGTGGTCTGCTTTGATACTGGCTGGTGTTGAGTCACGAAGCATGTCTGAAGAGCTCTGTTCTGCTGTCTGAGCTGAGAGCAGTGCCAATGAGGGTGAAGGTCAGAGTGGCTCCTCAGTTTTTGAGGACAGTTTTTGAGACTCAGTGTTTGAGGACCTACCTCATGCAGCCTGTGGATGCCTTGGAGGTCTTTCAAGAAGCAGAGGATCCCAGAGAACAAAAATAAGGCATTTCTTCAGGAAATGAAAGGTGAGATAGGGCATAAAGGAAGAGCTGACCAACCACACTTGAAGAAGCTCTTCAGGTACTAGAATAAGTTAACAACCATACATTTCTTGTCACTGCTACAGCTGCATGAAATTTATTTCTGGTTTTTTTCTGTGTACATTTTAACATACATACCCCAGAATGTCTGGTCTAGCCCCACTGAAGGAACTAGGAACACTTGTAAACTTTTTCCAAAAATTAGTTCATAGTGACAGTTCATCTTTCAGTTACATCAAATACATTTACTATAGTTTTCAAACCTGTAAAGTGTATTTTTCTTGTGATTTATACTGAACTTTTTGTTTGGCTCAAGTTTGACTCCCCCAGGTTGTCTTCTGGCCAACATCTGAAGCAGCATCCATCATGCAGCTCTTTTGCTAGACCTGACTCTTTCTCCTTCTGTTAGAGTAAAACCTCAGGACGCTGGTAGTTTGATGGTTTACCTAATCCTGTTGTGCTTGCCCATTCTAGAGTCAAGAGCAGGGCAACTTCTGGGGCTAAATTCACGGACTACCTTCTTAGTTTAAAACATCCAAAGGGGAATTTCTAGATTTTGACTACCCAATAATTCTACCCATGAGCTCCCAACTATCCTTCTGGAGCTAATGCCCCACAGTCAGTTTTTTTCACTATAAAAAAATGACTGATTATGCCCATGGATTCAGTGCCATGTCTGCGGGTTAGTTGCATTACTCTGGGTTGCCTTACTGACTCTCCTTATAAAGGTCTCAGTTAATTTCATGTGTACAGAAGAGACAGGCATTTCCAGCTAGCTGGAAACGTAGCTAGGTTATTCCTCTGTGGCTCTGGATTTCCTTGCCAGCATCTCAGACTGCTGGCAGGATCAGGGCCTCTGCTTCTGGGATGAGGGAGGAGACCTCTGCAAGGTGCTTCATCTGTCACTCAGGCTGGAAGTTCAGTAGTTTATTTTCTTCCCCTTTAATCTATATCCTATAAAAGGTCTAGAATTTAAGCACAACCTAGTTAAGAATCTTCACTTTCTTACTTCTGCCTTGGAGCTGCACTCTTGTCAGTATGAGCTGCTAAGATAATTTCTTTAAAACTGCAGAAATAGGAAGAGAACTTTGCAATCATCTCAGATCTATTTTGTCACATTAGCCTTGGGCTTAAACTTACATGTCAGGCCAACATCCCAATTGTAGTGGTTTGAACCTTGTTTTCCCCAGGGGCTAAGAGAAGTGGTAGACCCCAAGGGGTGGAAACCCCTGGAAGTTTTGAAGTTCTGCCCAATGGGCGCTCCTGCAGAAATGTAAACATACCACAACCAGACCGGAAAAGAAGAGTTGTAGTTTTGGTTGTTGTTGGAGAGGTGGCCATGTTGTAGAGCCACGAGGTAGGGGCTCTGAGCCCCTTGGGGCCTCTGGCCCCCTCCCAGCCCCTGGCTGGGGGCTGCAGGGACCTGGAACAGCATAAAGCTGGGCTAGGTGCCTGTAGTTATGCCGGGAGATGTTTTTCTCCATGGGCACAGAGCAGCAGCCGACGCTGACCAGAGAAACAGTGGCAGAGAGCCAGAGATAAGAACCTGAACTGAAGAAGCAGCAGAAGCAACATGCAGCACTGCAGAGGAGACTCCTGGAAGGAGAGTCGAGGAAAGGAGAGCCAGCAGCTGAGAGCTACAGAGTTCTTGGGGGTAAGACTGATACCAGATCCCCAAAACTCCTTTGAGACCTCCTGGAAGGAGGAAGATGATGGACTCTTACTTGAAAGAGCCTTGAAGTGCGACATGCACTGTAGAAAGGAGCTAGAGAGCTCCGAGAGGAATGCAGGGGGAGTTGACCTTGGCTCCCCCCCCTCGCACTGCTGCCACGGTGGCAGCCTGAGAGACAGGGCACAGAGGCCCTGCAAGAGATACCAGACCGTCACGAAGACCCCCCTGTGTCTTCGTGATATGACGTGGTGAAACGACCTTGTCTGGGGTTAC
Source organism: Pipra filicauda (assembly GCF_003945595.2). Taxonomy (NCBI): domain Eukaryota; kingdom Metazoa; phylum Chordata; class Aves; order Passeriformes; family Pipridae; genus Pipra; species Pipra filicauda. Next base: position 5,277,720 of record NW_024104310.1, read on the forward strand.
GAAGACCACGGAAGACCCCTCGGTTGTGAGGCGATGGGGCCGAGAGAGAGGCTTGGATACCTCCCTCGTGGAGTGCTGGCAGAAATCCAGCTATCAGCTGCTGCATGCATGAGAAGAAGAAACCTGCTGCCTCAGAAGATGCTGCTGTTTAAGGACTGAAAGGGATCTGTCCTTCTTTCCCTCCTGGACTTTTATTTGGAGGGGAGAAGAGATCTGATCCATTGTAAATACATATGTCATGGTAGAGATAGTTTGTGATCATGTGTATAATGTGATGTTATATTTATTTGTACAGTCATTGTAATATATTCCCTTTTCCCCACTTTGGAGTCTGGTGTGTTTTGTCTGGAAAAACCCATCTCACATTAGGTTGAGATGTGGGAGGGGGAATGGAGCTAGGGAATTAGATGTTGGGGCTATCTCAAACCATGACATAAATGGTAGCAGAGGATGGTTGCGAACCATCGAGGGAGAGAGATAAGAGCCATGATGCTTGTGGTAACAGAAAGAGTTTTCCAGACAAAACACAGACTGTACCATTGTAGAGTAAGTAAGGCTATAGTAATGTAAGTTAAGTATTAAGAGTAGAGTTAAGTTTGTGATAATGCTATGTTGATATGTAGTAGAGAGATTTTGATTATATTTTAGTTTATTGAAGATTGAATGTTGATTAGAGTTTTTTTCCAGTTGTTGTGATATGTTGACATTTCGCAGGAGCGAGGGGTGGAGTGTTGTAGTGGTTTGAACCTTGTTCTCCCCAGAGGCTAAGAGAAGTGGTAGACCCCAAGGGGTGGAAACCCCTGGAAGTTTTGAAGTTCTGCCCAATGGACGCTCCTGCAGAAATGTAAACATATCACAACCAGACCGGAAAAGAAGAGTTGTAGTTTGGGTTGTTGTAGGAGAGGTGGCCATGTTGTAGAGCCACGAGGAAGGGGCTCTGAGCCCCTTGGGGCCTCTGGCCCCCTCCCAGCCCCTGGCTGGGGGCTGCAGGGACCTGGAACAGCATAAAGCTGGGCTAGGTGCCTGTAGTTATGCCGGGAGATGTTTTCTCCATGGGCACAGAGCAGCAGCCGACGCTGACCAGAGAAACAGTGGCAGAGAGCCAGAGATAAGACCTGAACTGAAGAAGCAGCAGAAACAACATGCAGCACCACAGAGAAGACTCCTGGAAGGAGAGCCGAGGAAAGGAGAGCCAGCAGCTGAGAGCTACAGAGTTCTTGGGGGTAAGACTGATACCAGATCCCCAAAACTCCTTTGAGACCTCCTGGAAGGAGGAAGATGATGGACTCTTACTTGAAAGAGCCTTGAAGTGCGACATGCACTGTAGAAAGGAGCTAGAGAGCTCCGAGAGGAATGCAGGGGGAGTTGACCTTGGCTTCCCCCCCCTTGCACTGCTGCCACGGTGGCAGCCTGAGAGACAGGGCACAGAGGCCCTGCAAGAGATACCAGACCGTCACGAAGACCCCCCTGTGTCTTCATGATATGACGTGGTGAAACGACCTTGTCTGGGGTTACGAAGACCACGGAAGACCCCTCGGTTGTGAGGCGATGGGGCCGAGAGAGGGGCTTGGATACCTCCCTCGTGGAGTGCTGGCAGAAAGCCAGCTATCAGCTGCTGCATGCATGAGAAGAAGAAACCTGCTGCCTCAGAAGATGCTGCTGTTTAAGGACTGAAAGGGATCTGTCCTTCTTTCCCTGCTGGACTTTTATTTGGAGGGGAGAAGAGATCTGATCATTGTAAATACTATATGTCATGGTAGAGATAGTTTGTGATCATGTGTATAATGTGATGTTATATTTATTTGTACAGTCATTGTAATATATTCCCTTTTCCCCACTTTGGAGTCTGGTGTGTTTTGTCTGGAAAAACCCATCTCACATTAGGTTGAGATGTGGGAGGGGGAATGGAGCTAGGGAATTAGATGTTGGGGCTATCTCAAACCATGACACCATCATAATACTTTGGAATCTCCACTGTATTTTGCTTCATATCTCTGTGTCAGAAATGCAGCTTGGGCTCCCAAGCAGGTGATTTTTTTCACAAATGCCCTGCTCTCAGTGTATCCTTAGTGTCAAATGCTTCTTGGACAAAGGTCCAAGAACCCATTTTACTCCTTATGCTCAACTCTAAACTTCTGTGTGGTCATGAGCAATGCAGAGGAACCATCCCACACACCTGTATTTGAAAGCCATTGCCAGGTTGCCAAGATTTTTTGATTGCTTAGTACCTGGAGTGTTTTGTGGTTTACAGGTCAGAGTTTCCAGTCAGAACATGAAATCCAAGATTTCCAGAAGAATCAGCTTTAAAAGTGGTTCTATGAGGCACTCAGAAATCTTCAGGTTTAGGCTTCAGATTATAGAAAGGTAACAGTGAAATGGTACTACTTTTTGCTCTGTCAAAGTCTAAATTTGATTTAGAGTACTACAAGACCACAAGTTGATACTTTCAGACCATAAAAGGTTCACATTTATGGAGGCAAAACATACTGAATAAAAGAATTATATAACTTTCATTATAGGTTAGAAGGAAAAAAATAAGTAGTAGTAAAAAAGATCCCTGAAAATGAAACCATATATAAGTGGTGTGTAAAAATACCAAGTACCACAGTATCCTACTTTTCATGTGCTTACTGTAGAGAAGCTGCAGTGATCAATGCCTTCCTCCTGGAAAAGGACAGCATCCTTAATGAAAATAGCAATAGCTTTCAAGATAAACGTGAAAAAGAGCTGCACATGGATATAATTCCTGGGACAGCGAAGCCTCCTGGAAGAAAAGAAGAGAGGTCTTTCTCAGCACAGCTGGCTTGTGCTGGGGGTAATTAAAATAAGCAATAAACCTTTGTTTCATCTTGTTTTCACTTCCAAACATATATAGGAAGAACACTTGCATCTGCTGAGGTCTTTCAGGCAGAGATGGAAACCTTCCTCGTGTGAAGCAATTCACCCACAGTCTGCACCTCCACCTCTTTCCTTGTTAGATGGAGGCCTGGGGATGTTTCTGGCCTGCCAAATTTAAAGAACCCAGAATTCCTTAAATTTATGTTTGTGCTCAGTACACCTGAGCCAGGCTTCTGGTTGGCATTATTTTGGGGCCAATCTCGCATTTGAGAAATGATCTTTACTGATACAATTCAGACAATGGCTAAACCACTCCCAAGACCAAGCAGGCAGGGATATCCTGGAATAAGCAGATACTTTTCCCAATGAACAGGGTAAGAGTTGTTTAGAAATATTTTCTCTATCCTGTGCCATGGGAGAGCTAAACTGCATTAAACCCCTGTGCAATCAACCCTATCCAAAATTAAAGGCTTTTTCATTACTTTACCAGAGTTACTTTTATGAATTAAGTGAGAGCAGAGAAGGGCTTTAAAACAATTCAGCACATCTACTTTAAATTCAGTTTGACACATCCACCTTAAATTCTCAGTTAATTAATTTTAAATTTTGCCTGCTATTAAATACAGATTTTTGTGGGAGTTATACAGCTTCAACTTTATGTTTTCACTTGGACATGAAGATTTTAGTTAGTAAGCAAAGAGTTCCATTAAAAGCTGAATTCCACCCAGCTCCAGTAACCTGAGGGTCACCTAATCTCAAAGTTCACCCAGAGTGGGCAGAATTTTATTGCTGACCTCAAATATCAACCCCATTGTTAACTATAATTTTTTTCCTCCCTATTGCCGTGTCTCTTTATGTCCATTGTTTCTTCCTTTCCCCTCATTTGGGCTGCTTTGTTTTCCTGAGGTCAGAGTGGATGTCAATAAACAAATCTGTTGGCTTCCAGACATGAACTGGGAACCAAGAGGGGTCAAGAAACTTTTCCCAGAGAACCCCCATTCCCACAGCAAAATAATAAAACTCCAGACTTTTTTGTCTTGCAGAAATACAAGAAATAAACAAAGATTAATAAAATGAATCCTACGTGGCAGCAAACATTAAATATACATTAAAAAATAAAATAAATGAGCAGTTTTATTCCAAATACTATAAATTATACCTGAAAATACCTAATTGATGGATAATTCAGTAAGAAAGAAATCTTAACCAAACATAGCCAAATTCTGACTAATTTTAAAATATGTCTTTAGTTATAAATTTTTTGATAGTAATATATACAATGTCATAGGAACATTGATTCACAATCAAGTTCCTTGTGCATGTTCTTCTTGTTAATATAAAATTCCCTGAAGCCACACAAGGCAAACACACATAATTTATAAAGAAATATCCTTGTTCCAGCAAAAGCAAGTAAATTTATCTCTTGGTTATCCAGGATCAAAGTGAGTTGCTGAGTTTTGCCAACATTCAGCCAGGGTTTATTTCCCAGCTCTGATTTTCTTTCTGCCTGGCTCTCTCTGATCACTTCTCATTTCCAGCTTTAATTTAACATTATTAAACCAGTATGGCTGGAAATCTTTATTTTTATTCATCTGGATATCCATCTATGTTATTTTTAATGGCTAGTGTTGTCTTCTACAGTGTCAGATAAAGAATTCTGTTAAAAGAATCAAGGTCAGAGAACACCTTTACCTGAATGCAATAAGAACTGTCACAGCAATGATGAGTGAGGTGATGGACACGCTGTATCCTACAGTGTAGATGATCCTTATAGTAGAAAAGTAGGATTGCTATAAAGGAATAGAATTATTTGTCACAAAACTTGCAGCTAAGTCACAGCTTTTTTACAGATTCTGGCTGTTTTGCTTTGTTTGGTGCTTCCAATCATTTCATATCCCCGACTGCCTTTTCTTCCCCCTCTTAATCCCACGGCAAAAACCAATTTAAATTCCTCGTTATGCCTCTTTTGTAAAGTGCCATTCCATAGTTACGTGGATACAGCTCAATCTGACACCAAAACATGTATTGATCGGGGTGGTTTGAGGCTCATTCATAAAACCATAAACACCAAAGCCAACCTTTAATGAAAGCACTGTTAAAAATCAGATGCATTTTTATAAATACTGTATTTTATAGTGTAGTATATTTTGTATGCATTTTTATAAATACTGTATTTTATAGTGTAGTATATTTTATATGCATTTTTATAAATACTGTATTTTATAGTGTAGTACATTTTATATGCATTTTTATAAATACTGTATTTTATATTTTTTAATGCTGCTGACAGCTGGCTACATGATGAATACAGAATTCCAGCAACCTTTCCCTACATTTCTCCACTTTCCCACTCTCTGCTTCCTTATTTCCAATTTTACCATCTATTCTTCCTTTCTCTTTTTGTTGTGTTCTGGTTACTTGGTTTTTTCTGCCTTTTTTTTTCTCCTCTGTTTTTCTTGCTGCCAAACTCAACTGTTACTCAGCCAGAACATCGATCAAAACCCATTTCAATTCAAGTGGCACCTCAGACATGATCTCTGAGTGAGGATAAGTTGACTTCCACTGTCACACATGAAAGCAGAAAATAAAATTAATAAGCTCTATGCTGCAAATCTTTCCCTTCAATCCAACATGGGCCGTCTCTTGGGTCCCATTTTAATGCTTTTATAACTAAAATCTTCACAGCTGTGCAGAGCATTGCCACAGTTCACTGTGGGGAAGGGGATATACTTGTTTTGAGCCCTAAGTGCAACTGCAGGCATTATATATAGGGGTCCATTTAATTTATTTTAGGTGCTTAAAAATTAGCTGCCTAAATATGAGCAGCTGAGTCTGGAGTAAAATGAGGAATGTGAGAGCCTGGCCGCAGGACTGAACTGTTTAAATATTGACACAAACCTGTTTCTTCCCATTCTCTTTCTTTTCTAGTTAATGAAGGGAAAGAAACACCCTCAGAAGACAATTCAACTTATGGGAAGTTGAGAACTTATGGGTTTCTGACAGCAAGAAAAAGGATCTGTCACCAGTCCTGCCTTAGCAAGGGCAGGTCATAGAATCCCTGACTGGTTTGGGCTGGAAATGACCTTAAATAACATGTAATTCCAACCCCTGGTTTAGTGGAGTGAAACATTTGGTGCCGAGGACCCTACATCCATGGGTGAATATTTTTCACCATCCATGGGCTGAACATTTAATACTGGCCAGAACCCACCAGGTGCATCTTGAATTTTTCTTCCAGTTTAGTTTTATCCATGAGAAGATGGGTTTTCCTTTCTGAGAACAGTAAATGCAGTAACTGGGGAGAGCCAAGACATACCCCTGAAAAGCTCCCACCTGATCCTACCAAAGCACTAATAGAGATCCACCTTGTAGTGATTAGACTTGATTTGAACCATAAATTTTTGAGACTGATGAAGTTGTATGATATGGAAACCAGGCATAGCGGCCTCTTTTTTTTTGTCTAGTGGATGAACTGTGAATTGTATATGGTTATCCAAATTCCTGACTATGCACAATTCCAGCCAAAGCTCAGAGAAGTACCTCAGAGCTGGAAAGCTTGCCAGTAAGCCTGGATCCAGCACTCCATGAGGAACATCAAAGCTGTGCTAGACTGACCTTAACTGGCAACAAATCAGATGTGGAAAGCACAGAAAATAATCAAATCTTAACATTGATAAATCTACAACTGAGCAGTTTGCCTTTAGGTAAAATAATAGAATAATCATAGAATGGGCTGGAAGGGACCTTAAAAATCATCTCAATCCAACCCCCCTGTCACAGGGACACCTTCCACTAGCCCAGGTTGCTCCAAGTCCCATCCAACCTGGCCTTGGACACTTCCAGGGATGGGGCAGCCAAAACTTCTCTGGGCAACCTGTTCCAGGGCCTCCCCACCCTCACAGGGAAGAATTTCTTCCTAATATCTAACATAAATCTACCCACACGGGAGATTGTTTTTACCCCAGCAGTGTAAGGAAGCAATAAAAGAAGGGAAGAAAGAGAAGAGTTGCACTTCAGTGTAAGTGTTTATTATGCAAAGCAGCAGGTGTTGAGGCTTAGAGGCTGGAAAGGAAGTTTGAGCTAAACAGTTATAATAGTCGACACAGAAAGTAATGGGAAGACAAGTGAAATCTCCCCATGATGATACAAATAATGTTTTTATCCATATTAATTAGGAATCAAGCAGATAACCTCTAGATATCACCAACTGTCAAAACCTGGCTGAAGAATTATGTCAGATTCTGATCTGCATTACTGACATAAAAAAACACTGAGACTTTTTTTTCCTTGATGAATTAGGTATTTTATGCAGGATGAGAAACCCAAACCCCTCTTGTCCTTAGATATTGCTGAATTTGGAATAGAGGCGTTATAGCAGCACATCACTGGTGCTCTGATATTACAAATTCATCTTGCTGACTGATATTGCTCAAACGTCTTAATCCATATTTTATGAACATTTTATGATACATCTCTAGTTGTTATATCTGTAGGCAAGTTCATGATTGTCTGGAATTTGCAGCTGGCTTTGTTTTTATTACACTCTCACACATGAATAATAAAATATTCCTAGTTATTTTACAAAATAAGTGGCTAGAGTCAAATCTGAATTACATTCCACACTTTCAGCTTCAGCTGAGCTTCCCTTTGCAGTGTTCTTGCAGGAATAGAAGGGAATCCTATAACATCAACACACCACTCACATATTTTTCTGTAATTAAACTTACTTCTTCAAGGGGAATCTCATCTTCTACTGGACAGGCGACGTGGTAGGGAGGGAACGGGTCAGACCAGCCTTTCCTTGTGCAGTTCCTTTTTACTATCCCAGCTGAAACAGAAGCACTTAAGTTTTTCCAGTGGAAAACCACATAATATGGAAAATAAAACCCAGGAGAAAACCTCTGGCTGGTACAAAGGTTATGCCAGGAGGAGAGGATCATGTTCATTGGCATCTCACAGAGCTGGTAGGACACTTTGTGTGTGTACGTTCAGGTCATCAGACACAAAACTTTGTGATTTTTCTATAGGCAAACAATGGAAAAAGAGGTGAGAGACAGGGGTAGGGGTGGGAAGGAGTAAGGAATTAATTAAATCAGGAAAAAAAAGTCCATTGGAGAGGATTGGGAAGCACTGCTCCATCAGACTTCTGCTTTGTACAGCACTCACCCTTCTAATATACCCCTTCTCATTCCCACCTCCCTTGGGGTTTATATTTTCCTTGCAGACCAGAGGCTGGGATAAGCAGTTCCTTCTATGAGGATAGCACATTTCCATAAAAGATTTATGACTCAGATGAAGGATAAATCCGAGAATCCCATGGCAGGAAATGAATCTGCACAGATGAAAGGGACTATCCTTATCCCTCGTTTATAACAAGCATGTGTTGGGTGAGGCAGAGCTTGGGCTTTACAGCTTCTTTTTCTTGTGGAGCTGCCAAATCCAGGTCTTTCCTGGAAGATGGTTTCCTCCTTGTGGGCTCACAGTCTGTTCCTTGCCATATTCACCCACAGAGCAAGCAGACACAAAGGCATTAGTTTGCAGCTTTGCATTTGACCAGACACACGTGCTGCTTCGAGGACTAAATTCTGCTTTGTATCTCCAAACTTGCTCTTAAAGAACAATCATGTTACTCATTCCTCTGCCTTTCATTTCATCCCAAACCAATCAGAGCACAAATCTCCGAAAGCCCAGTGCTTAAGTTCTGACCTAGAGAACCTCATGTGAGCTTTGTCAAAAACACACAACAAGCTGATCCCAAAGCCCATGGAAACTCATGGAATCACTCGATTTATTTCAGTGGGTTTTGGATCAGGGCCCCATCACAGACTATGGATGGTACTTAAAATGTGAGCAGAACTTCTAAGGTCCCTCAGATCCTACTAAAATCTTTGCAGTGTTGATCTGATCCAGTTGGGGAGTAGGAACATGTAACTTTCTGTCTTCACCCCCACTTTTTAGAAATGCTCCTCCAGGCAACAGAAGAACAGGAGTACAACCCTGATAGTACATCACCTGGCTCCTTCATGAAGTGAAGGATGATGTTTGGGCATGGTAAGGCAAGAGTCTCTCCAGCATCTGCCTCTGGCCAGCACAGTAATTTGTCCCAAGTTCTCTTGCAACCTCAGGCAGAAAGTGAAATATATTTTTAAGCATAATTATATTTGAGCAAAATAAAACCCCAAACCTTTTTAAACTTTGCCACTCCACCGCTTACATATCTTGCAAAAAATAGTTTAGCCACAATTTTTATTCTATAATGAGAAATAAACACCCCCAGAGGATTATTTAATCTGCTTTAGTTAGACCCACTGTGTTAGACTGGAGTGGGTTTTTGAAATAATGTAATAAATGAAAAGGCATTATGGAAATGGGAGGGAGAGTAATTCTGGAAGAAAGACAAGATAACAGTACTTTTTGTTGGGTTATCCTATTTTTAAAGACCAAAACACCCTCACAAACATGCAAGAATGATGCCATGACAGCATCCATTTGGATAAAGAATAGGACAAGGACAAAAGGATTCACTCAGATAAATTGACCGTCCATATTCGAATGGGAAAGACTGTGGAAAAAAGAATTTAAAGGAAAGGGAATAGATGGAACAAGAGCTGACAAGACAACAGGTATGTGGGACAATAAGTTAAACCCTCAAACATACCCACTGACAGCCTGGCTGTGTCCTCACTCTGCTGGTGGGTCACTTCTCCCTCCCTCCCCTCATCCCTCACACATGGACACCTGCTGATGTTGCATTTCCACGCTCTTGTGGGTCCTCCAGACATTCAGCCTCATTTTTTTTCAGCTCTGTCATAAAATCACATTCTGGGTGGACATTTCCAGCAACCTGCAGGGAGTAGACGATTAGTAAGAAGGTGCTGGATCATCAGTCATTAAGTCTTACTTTGGCAGCTAACGAGGTTGTTTTAAGGACATAAAATGCTATCTTAGGGTTTAGCATCCAGAGGGTACCACAATCTCTGCACAAATTGCAACACTTTGAGATCACAGAATCACAGAACAATTAAGGTTGGAAAATGCCTCCAAGATCAAGTCCAACCAGCCCTGTCAGATTCACCACTAAACCAAGTCCCTAAACACCACATCTACATGTGTATGACCCCAGCTGAGCTCTGCTAAAGGCAGTAGAGCTGTAATACTTTACATCAGAGCAAACCTTCAGGCAGTAGAGATGTCAGAAGATGGTAGCCACAGGTCTGGAAAGTGTATAAGATTCCTCTATGTTCATAATCAAAGAACTCTTTGCTAGGGCCTGGCTTTGAGTGCAGGACTCATTTCTACCCTAAACTTAGCTAGACCCTGCTAAATCTGACCCCAGAAAGACAGACTGCACTGCACTTGGTCAGACTCCTTTTCGTAACAGTGGAGGGCTCAGCACTGCAGGACATGCTACAGAACCCACCTGTGCATGGAAAAGCCCCTACCAACCTCCAAAGAAACACCACCTTGGAATCACACACAATTCCTGCAAAATTGTCTTCTGAAAGAGTTTTTCACTCTAAAAGGAATTAATCCGTTCTCTCCCTTCTGCCATCTGCCTTTCTTTACAGAGGGTGGGAGGCAAAACTCCTTTCTTTGGAAAAAAAAAACAAACTCTGCACCAAAGCATTTGTTGGTTTGGCATGAAGGTGTTTTGATAGCAGGAACTGTTTAGTTGCTTTAGTCCTTGTTTAGACTTGAGCTTGTGTGGGGACCAGAAGAGAATGTGAAGGCCTCCAGAGAACCTTGGCCACCAAAGGACAAATTCTGCAGCAGCCTGTTACACACCACAACTGCTGTGGTTGTACCCGCCGGGCAGAAATACACATTTAATTTTATGTATCACAAAGAAAGGAATATTTACCTTATCCAACCATTGTCCCCAGTCCCAGAAGACCAGTTGCCATAAGAGACACTCTGACTTAGCTCTGCTCCCAGGCCACTGGTGCTGGTGTGCTCTACATGAGTGAACACAGATATAAAAACACGCAGACACATCAAGGAAATAAACTCAGGATGAGACGTGCATGGTGAGCAGGTGGCTGGCATATGGCTCAGTTTTCTTCCACCCAGGGAGGATTAATATTCAGGGAATTTTGAAAATAAATATCTGTCTTTCAGTTAATTCAAAGGGCAGATTGTACCCGTTCCAATAAGCTGGTGTTTCTCCTCCATGGTGGTGGCCACGTCTCCTGTTGGTCTACAGAGCATTTGAACTGCTTATTGTCTAACAGCTTGAGGCTCTGAGGCTGCTGGAGAACACTGGATTAATTGCACAATATTTGTTTTTTCTGGGGTTTGGACCCTGGTACTTGAAAATTCCATTTATGCCCTTCAAGATCATCTGCTTCCCATTTACTGCTCTTTTAGGAGGATGTGGTTTTCTTGCCAGATTTACAGACAGTAGTGCCACGGATCAGTTTAAGGCAACAATTTAAAAGTTCTTGAGGTTGAATGAAGTGTGATGCCCCAATGATGTCAGAGAGATCAGTCAAAAACAAGAAGCCTGGGGAGCCCCTCAAATCAACTAAGATATGTAATGGTAGGTAGAATGAGAGAAAATTGGCATCTGTCGGGAAAATCTTTGTTCACTTGATATCTCTCTTCATGCCAACATATATTCTATCCCCCCTTGTACTCACCCTGGACAATGAAGGTCATCTATGCTGGAAAGCTCCCTAACCACGCTGTGTGACAGCTATTGCACAAAGTAGCTCTATTAGTCAGTAGAAAAACCAGTCAAACCATTTACTGACAATCAATTCTACCACATTCTCTTGGTTCGATGAACTGTGCCCAGAAAAACCTCACCAGGCAGGAAATGTACCCGTTTGCACTGTCCTAAATTATTTCTCCTGGCAAAAAAAAAAAAAAAAAAAAAAACATTACTAGATCTCGCCTGTCAAAACTCTCTTTGCTCCCTGAAATGTTCATGGCAAGAGCAAAGTTTGTTTGGCTTATTCACCAGTCCAGGAAACCTTTTTTTTTTTTCCGTTTTTGATTTCTAAGTCTCCAGACTTGTGAGAACATATTACCATGTGTGTCTCAAATAAAAAGATGAGGCTGATCAAGCACCAGGGATTCAAATTATTGCCACTTCCTTCAAGAAGAACCAACCTTAAGAGATGCTGTGGCAGTTTATATGCAAGTCATCACTAAGCACTGCTTGAACAGACACTGAATGTAAGGTCTTCTCTGACACCAACTCTGGTAAAATAAATTGAAAATATTCATTTGGCTTCTAAAGCCTTTAAAACCTCTCCAAAAGTTGAGTTCAGCTCTACCAGAAAAAGTATATGATCACTTACACCAATAAAACCAGATGGCTGTTTTTCCACCATTATATACTGAAATAAGAGTTGTTTACCCATCCTCTATCATAATAACATATGCAACACATGCTAGGAGATTTTTATTATACACTAACACATAAAATTGTTTCTGATCAGTGCATATTCATAAAATAACCGATATAACTTTATAGAAGGAAGTGTTATTTCTCTTGGGTAAATGGGACAGGCTCTTACAGAGACCTTCAGTCATATTTTAACTATTAGCGTGATATTCTACTTACAATCAATTATATTTATCTACTCCCATTACAGGGAAGTGGAGTTTGTCACAGAGATGATACAGAGGAAGCTGTAGCTTCACATCAATAAAAAGTCTTTTCAGTCATTTCAAGGTGCTTTATTTTTTTCAATCCACAAAAAGACTTCTGTGCCCCCCCCTTCATGAAATGTTCCTTCGGAAATGACATTCCCAGGAAAGAAAAAAAAACGATATAGAGGAAGGATCACAAAAGGAAGATGCTGAAAACGTAATTACTCTCAAAACCAAAGAAAATATCCTTCCCCTACTTTGCACAGACATTTTCTGATATCTGTGTGATCCTGAATGCTGGTTTACTAATCTTTGTCCAAATCAAAATATCAGCAAGACCTCTGAGCTTTTAAATCATTTAAATATTTCTAATTCTTCCATAAACATCCCTGCTGCTTCCATTTTTTACCTGAAGCATCTCAGCTGCTCACTTATTAAATCATATTAATACTACCACCAAAGCAGCTGAAATTGTAACTAATAAGACAGTATAATCTGAAGCTTAAAAAAACTATCAAAACTCAGCTACTCTAATGTAACAACCCTCCTCCAGTTTCTTCTTGTCACTGTCTTAAAGCCTACACACACATACACAAAAAAAAAAAAAAAAAAGGAATTCTGTCAATTATGTTGTTTCTCTACAGTGAGTGTGGGATAAGAAAGCAGTGAAATGAATTGATATAAAGATCCTGCAATGTGTGTCCCTTCTGCTGCTGCTCACACTTTTCATAGCATCTTGCCTCGTTTAAGCGGAATCCAAAGCAAATAAAGAGAAAAGAGAATGAAGCCGTATCTGCCCATCTGCTCCAAGGAGGAAATAAGCAATTATTGAAACACAATGAAGTCAAAGTTTTGTTTGGTTGGTTTTTTTCCATGCAATTACTTACAAGCACTGCCAGACTCAGGGTGTGCAGAGCACAGTGGTATAAAGCACAAGAGTTCATGTTCCAAAGCAAGAGTCAGACTTCACTCCCTTAGCCTTTCTCAGCATCTCTCACCTGCTTTTCGACCTCTCTTTCTCCTCCCAGTTGCACATTTGAAACATTTATCTTTTTGCACAGAAGTGACGTAACAGGACAGCGGAGTGGGAAATAAATATTAACAATTCTCCAAGCTGTGTTTGAGCTTTCCAACTTTTTGACTTTGCTGCATTCTCAGTGACTGGACTGGACGAATTGAGTGATTGATACCAAGGTTATGGGAATCCTACTTCCTGGCAAGACCCCTGATTCTTTTTTTAAACCCAAAATCATTTTAGGAGCTGTAAATGTTGCTAACCCTGTATTGAAAAACATTACTGGTACAAGAGAAACACTATCCTAACAGCTAATGTTGATGTCAATTCATTCTAATTCACATTTTTCAGTGCAGCTCCAGTGTATCTGTGTGTGGGTGTAGTGACCATGGTGCTGCACTTTAAAATACAGGATCAAAAGCTACTCACAGGCATGTGAACAAAAATTCTGCTGGGTGCCTGCTGGACATTGATTTGAAGGCAAAATTCACAAGGGATCCTTCCCACTTTGCTTGAGACTTCTGAAAGTTCAGTGTCTAAATCTCAACCCATCAACTCCTTTAGTCAAAGTATTGAAATATGTGCACTCAGCTCATTCATCTCATCCTAAGCATTAAATGAAAATCTATTTAAATCTATTTTACAACATTCTCTTGTCTAATCTAATGTTTAGAAGCCATAAATTTGGCTGTACTCCAGCCCTGCTGGGTGTGTATTAAAGTCTGTCCATCAATCCATACTCTCTTGAAGGACTTTAAATTCCATATCAACATTAAGCAAATGTTAACATTGCAAGATCAGAGACTCAAGATGTGAAATATCTTTAAAATATTGTTCTCTGCTCTTCTATTCTCATATCCTGCCATTCCTCAAAATCAATTCTTAACCCCAGTTCCCATCTTCCCAATGGTCCATCCTACAACCCCACTTTCACTGTTCTTTGTCCATCTTCCCAACTTATCTTTCTGCACTTGTTTCAAATGACTTCTTACTGCTTATCTACATGAATTGGGAGTGGAAATTCTGAGACCATGGAAAGAACCCTCTCATCTCCCAGAGTCACCACAGCTACGAGGAACTAAAGCTGTACCTATGCAGGGCTCGACTACATTTGGAAATATCTGTGGGGATGAAGCTTTCAGGCCTTGTTTGTAGGTTGGATCTGTGAGGGAACTGAGAACACAAGAAGGTGTTTTTAGAGAGCTGAAGTTGGCAAGCTTTCCATTCAGTGTGTGCAAAAGGCTTTATTTCATTATTCCTCAAATACTTGTACCTTGCCTAAATTAGACAAGCTTTCACAAAACTGTCTAAAACAAAAATTAGAGTTGTGCTCCTGTCAATTTTAATAATTTTTTTTTGCAGAGGATGAAGCTCTAGACCTTGTAAATGAACACTTACAAATGTATTTATCATAGGCAAATTCTGTTTCTCCCAACCCTATTTCAGAAGCTACATAATCTTAAGAACTGAAAGATTTCCCTGCAGAGGTGTAACACGGAAAAATTTCAGCCCATAATGCTAAATCTACTTTTTCAGTTGGTAAAATGATGAAAAAAGCCAGTGAGGGAACTTAAACCTACAGAGTCTTAATTCACCATGACATAGGTCTTCAAATCTGGCGACAGTGTTCAGTACATCCCAGTGTTTTGCTGATTCCCTTCTATTCCCATTTGAGGAGGTGAACAACCCAAATAGAAATGGCTTTGGTGAGCCTGGAGAAGAGGAGCTTCAGGGTGAACTTACTGTAGCCTTCCAGAACCTGAAGGGAGACCACAAGAAAGATGGAGAAGGACTTTTTACAAGATCATTTAGAGACAGGAGAAGAGGAAGTGACTTCAAACTGGAATAGAGTAGGTTTAGATTAGATATTAGGGAAAAATTCTTTACTGAGAGGGTGGGGAGGCCCTGGCACAGGTTGCCCAGAGAAGCTGTGGCTGCCCCATTCCTGGAAGTGTCCAAGGCCAGGTTGGATGAGGCTTGGAGCAACCTGGGCTAGTGGAAGGTGTCTCTGCTCATGGCAGGGAGTTGGAACTGAATAGTCTTTAAGGTCCCTTTCAACACAGGTTACTCCATTATATGATTCTATGATATGTTCCTAAGTTTTAAGCTACTCAAAGTTCTTTCAATAGTAAGACAACAGGGACTTTCAGCTGTCTCACAAATATTTAATACAGTTATAATCCTAGAAAATCTTATAAAACTACAGTGATCCATGCTGTCCTCACAAGATCGTGCCAGTTACAGCATTTGGACACATTCCCTCTGCTTTCCTTCCCAAAGAGATTGCAGTTTTAAGAAAAATATGTGGCTGAGCATCCACGATGTTTCCTGTAATGTATCAGTTCTATTAAGGCTAAAAGCCTTTCGGCTGTCCCACAAATGCTCTACTGATCATGCACCCTACAGCCATTTCAGGCACTGTTTGAAAATGAATCATAAACAGACTCGCTTCAGAGGAGCAACATCTCACATTTCACGGGGATGCACTTTGTTGGTCCCTGTATTAGAAAAATAAGTTGCCTGTGAGTAAGCTTTTGGTGTCCACATCAGAATTTTCCATTTCAGCCACCACATCTGAGCCATTCTGTGTGTTTATTCTGTGCTGTTGAAGTCATGCCTATAAAAACCACACAAGGCATTATTTGCCACTTTTCAACCTACCAGAGAACAGAGAGAGCCCAATGTAAGATATTTCACGAGGTTTTCTTTTTTAAGGGAGAGTGGGCATTGGTGTAGAGGGGTCTTGTGCTGAAATCCACCACGTAGGAACTCTGATGACCATGGATCATTTTGGAAAACCTGGCTTTTCTGTATTTTCAGCCTTATTCTGCCAATCTGCAGCACAGACATTCCATTAAAATGAGATCCTTCCTACTGTCGCTGTTTTGTGCAAATTTCCAGCTGTTTGTGGTTAAGGAGAAAGACATGTCTTAAAAAAAAAATAAATGGACTTATGAGTCTTTTCTTTATTATTATTTCACGAAAATGACTATTTTTTTTGTTTAAAGAAAAAAGTTTCCTCCATAACTAACAGAACTTTGAGCTGCTTACTTTCACCATAAAAGCACATCTGAAGGACCAGTTTTCCACAGGCACAAAGTTCTCACTTCCTACCAGTTCTATCCAAATTTTTCAGCCTTGAATACCACCACCTCTGCAAGTCTGCTCCCACACTTCTCCTGGGCAGAAGCAGGCACTTAGTAGATCCGTAATTACTACATTTTCTCTCCACTCATCACCTCCATTACCAACACACTCCCTATTCCATGCAGCTCCTCTGCCAAGTTTTCTAGTGGTGGCATCTTGCCTTTTGGATGGCAGAGCTGCAGAGGAGAGATGGAATATGCAGCAAAGGAGCCATTTTTCTCCCCGCACGCTCTCCCAAAGGTGAGAGCCTGACATTTTCACAACTCTCTCAAGGTTTCCCTTGCAGCTTTTTGCAGAATGGTTTCAGTTTGTTTTACCAGCTCGTGTAGTTTGTAAGATCCTGGCTGATTCCACAACAGCCCTGCCAGCCCTGTTTCTAAACTCTTCTCCCTACACATAGAACAGCATCTCAAAATTTATATCAAACTCTTAGGTTTCTGATGCCACTTTTTCTCCCTCTGCAAGATCCCCTCCATTATCATAAAATCCTAGAATGGTTTGGGTTGGAAGGGACCTTAGAGATCATTGCATTCCAACCCCCGCCATGGGCAGGGACACCTTCCACTAGCCCAGGTTGCTCAGAGCTCCATCCAACCTGGCCTTGGACACTTCCAGGAATGGGACAGCCACAACTTGTCTGGGCAAATTATTGTAGCTACAAAGACATTTACACACAGATAAATCTACATCTGAAATGTTCAAGGCCAGGCTGGATGGGGCTCTGAGCAACCTGGGATAGTGGGAGGTGTCCCTGCCCATGGCAGGGAGTTTGAACTGAATGATCTTTAAGGTCCCTTCCAACCTAAACCATTCCATGATTCAACCATTCTATGATTTTAATTTTCTTATGAAGGAAAGCTGGAGGAAACCTTAATACCATAAATCAGTATTTCGTAATTTACTTGAAAAAACCTAATTAATTAAAAAACCTAACTAATTTCATTGATATATAAAACCCATGGATCTCCCAAAGCTAAAAAGAAACAATTTGAGTTAAATAGTTTTAGCTTCTGAGATGACATTGCTCCAGCTTCATATTTCCCAAGGATCATGCCCAGGAAAAGATATTATAATTCAACATTGAGAGAAGAGTTACAAGTGACATTTTCCTTGAACTCTTTAATCCAATCAGCAATGCCTAAAGTGAAAATGGAGCCAGGAGTACTTTTGTGGCCTCCCAAGGTCAGAGCCGTGGGCACAGAGTGTCATGGTGAAGTTCGTGATACTGAAGGCAAATTTATGAAGAAATAAAAGGAAATTTCAGTGTCTACCATTGTCTCACAGAGTCTCTTATTGCCATGACAATTCTTTAAAACTATTAAAATTTAGAGGAAAGAGGTGGGAGGGAAAGGGAGGAGGAAGGCTGGGTCTAAGTCATTTAACCACAGCTCCAAGAATAGGTGATTTTGTTGTGCAGACGTGACAAACGAATGTTTAGTTTCCGAGGAAAAAAGGGAATGTTCGAAGCAGGGAAACTTCAGACAACCCAGAACTTGAAGGAGTTTTATAAATGGGGCCTTGAATTCTTGTTTTAACACTGAAGACGAAAAATATGCAAAGTTATAGTTATGCAGTTGATTTAATTTTTCTTTGCAGTGTCAGAGGACGATCATTTTTCTCACACCATGAATTAAACGAGCGGAGGGATTTCAACTAATGCTGTTTAAATGTAGTTCAAAATGGAGAACATTAACTCTTGATCACATTAAATGAAGCTAAATCTCGTTAAGCACTTGTGCACTGAGGGTTTGCAGCAGTGTGCTCGGTTGACTTTGTTTCCACTGGGATAAATTTTAGAGCTTGGCAGCCCAGCTGTGGCACAGCTACTTGACCACACAGTGCTCCAGCACTTCTTTCCCTCCTCCTTTCAACTTCTTTTGGGCTGCTTATTCCCTGCCAGAGCTATTTGTGGGTGTTGCAGGCAACTGGAGCAGGGAGCTGATCCAGACTGGAAATAAACATTATTCCCCCCCCTGCCCCAGCAGAACCAGTTCCCCCCGTGCCCCTTGGAAATGCTGTAACAGGGATGGAGCCCCTGGGAGAGGACCAGGGCCAGTTTTAGGAGCTGCTGAGACAAACCTAAACCCAAGTTTTTTGGCTCCCATCAGGTGATGTTTTCAGACAGGTGACTTTGCCATTTGAGTGCTGGGTTTAACACTTCTCTTAAGGGGAAAAAAAACCAAAACAGAAGTTTTCAGATGCAGAAAACATAAACTCATGCACTCATGATCTAGCAAGGGTGTTGGACTGGATGATCTCCAGAGGTGCCTTTCAAACCTAACCATTCTGGGATTCTGTGATCTGTGCAATCCTTAGTTATGAAAATAGATTGCTTATATTTTTAATGGCATGATAATAAGGAAAAACTAGAGATTGAAGCGGATTCCCATGTGTATTTACTGCCTTCATCTTTGGAAGGGTCAGAGTTTTAATCCATGATATTTGACTTGTTTTCGTGATTTACAGGGGGAAAAAAGTTTCCTTTCCATCTTCTTGTTACAAAATGTTGAGGCTGCAATTCAATATTAGGACTGTTAGTATACAAAGATTAATGTAACAAGAATATTTTTATTCTACCAAGTATTCCACACAAGTCTTCATTCATAAAATTTATGTATCAGTCATTTCTACAATCACCTAGAGAAGAAAAAAACCCTCCATTTTCTCAACAGGCCCAACAGAATTTTTGGAGGGTGGTGATTTTCTGTTTCAGAGGAAAAATAAAACTCAAAGATCAAAAAAATAAAAAAATCCAAACAAATTCAAAACCAACCAAACAAAAAACCCCACACAAGTTGAATATAAAATGAAAATACTTTTTTAAAATAACAAAGTCCTTGGACAGAAACATAAAATAAAATTTAGGGATTTTTGTAATGATAACTAAGAAACGTTAATACATTTTTCAGCTTGATTAGGTTTACTTTGGATTACGAGTTGGGAAAACCATTCTCCTCTGAGAAAGTCTTGAATAATTTGATCAGCATTAATTAACTACTGTGTAATGTTCACCATTGCCTGTCCATCGTACCACAAAAATAATCAAAATGTTTAACTGGAATTTTAATAAAAATCAATTTTTAATCCAAAAAAGTCAATGAAAACGTTCTGCTGTGAAGCATGTCCATGTTTCTTAGGAGTTTTACAGAAGATAATTTTCAAATTACTGATGTGGTTCGTGACGCGTCTTCTTGAACTGTTTGCTGGTTTTTTACGACTTCTGTTATTTGGGTTTGACATCAATAAATAAATGCACTAAACACTAATTTCCAAAGCTAGTTGTCATCTGAAATTGGCATTAAATCTCTGAAATTTTTCAGGTGAGGAAACTTAGTTTCCTCTTTAAGTGCAAGGTTGTCTCAGCCAAACAGAACAGTCACTTCCAGCACCAAATATATCAGTTCCTTCTCCAGCCTATACAGGAAGATGATCACTGTGTGGGCCAAAATGTCTCTCTTTTGGTTCTCATTTAATCAGTTGCTCATTAAGACCCTGAAAGATCTAAAAATGGTCTTTTTACGTTCATCATTCACGCTTGTCATAGTCTGCCATTGCCTTATATCAGAGAAGGAGAGTAATCCACTTTCTACATTAATAATTTCAGGATCAAGTAGAACAGAAACAGCAGCAAAAAGCACCACTGGAAATTATCAAGTGCACAAACACAATCTGTGAAGATGTTGTTCCCAAAGAGCCTCCAGGAAAGCATTTGATGGCCCAGGTGGCTACATAAGGTGAGTAAATTATATCAGTGATGTCACAGTAATGGAGAAAGGCAAAATTATAGGGTGTATAAATGAGAGGATTACTTATTTCCTACATAAAGCAAAACTTCATGATGGTAAGCAGTCAAATTACCATGATAATTTAGGAAGTATTTTTCAAGGAAGGTTTGGATCTGTAGGAAATAATTTAGAGGCAAGCAGAGGGTTTGAGGAGACACCAGGAAGCTGCAGTGGCAGGGGAAAGGTCAAAAAGTTTTGCCAAAAAAGGAGATGAAGGGGACACGTCATAGAATGACAGGATCACAGAATGGTTTGGGTTGGAAGGGACCTTACAGATCATCCAGTTCCAACCCCCTCCCATGGACAGGGTCACCTTCCACTCCACCAGAGTGACATGACACATCCTGTGTTACAAAGGACCTTTGGAAAGGAGGCAGGAATAATTTTGCCATGTCAGATAGGGCAAAAAAGACACTGGTTAAAGCTGTGAGAGGAAAATTGTGGGTGGGATGTCAGGAAAAAATCTTTCTGGTGGTAAAAACGGTTGAAGACTTTGATAAATGAAATGACCAAAATGTAGAGTCTCTGTCACTGGAGGGTTTTTGAAAAATATGAGACAAAAATCCATGGGAGGGATGGCTGAGACTGCCCTGGGGATGGACAGTGGGTGGGGTGATGTCTTGAAGTCTCTTCAAGCCCTGTGCTTTGTGGGACTTCCAGCAGTCACAGAAGATTGGTCCTTGAAGTGCACTGCCAACAGAGTTGTCTTCAGGGGTGGGCAAAGTAAATAGCCTTTGAACCATACCAGAATTTGAGAGGAAAAAAACAATTTATAACATTGTAACATTTTCACATCCTTACCAGTAATTCATTTCCTAGTCAAACTGGAATGAACAATGAATTTAATTCCTCTTTTTGTTCCTCAGAAGTTCAGAAACTAATAAAAAAAAGACAATATTTGTGCTCTTTTTTTTCTTTTCTAAAATCCAGATTAATGTAGAGGAGATACGATGTCACCTTATGATGAAGAAGTTTCTGTGTTGCTGTAAATGAATTATTGATCCTTTATTTACAACATTAGTAGAAACTGTGGAAAATAATGAGAAAAAAATCCACATACTCAATACAGATTTAGAAATCAAGTAGTTATATCAGGCTTTTTTGACTAATATTAATAACAAATAATGGCAGAAGAGTGTGCAATAAAAGATGTTCTAGATATTGAATGCTAAAGCCTAATGGAGGACAGGACAATTATTAGCACAGTCATATAAGA
This sequence comes from Pipra filicauda, assembly GCF_003945595.2. Taxonomy (NCBI): domain Eukaryota; kingdom Metazoa; phylum Chordata; class Aves; order Passeriformes; family Pipridae; genus Pipra; species Pipra filicauda. Next base: position 5,299,321 of record NW_024104310.1, read on the forward strand.
TACATAGAATCACATATAGTAGTAGAATATTAATAATAAACTGAAGAACCCCATGGAAACAGATTAGTTGCCTTCATATTTTATTTATATATATATATATAACTGAAAAGGCTAGTAATGAGGATTTTTCCTAAGTATGCTGTAATAAATTGTTGTCCTGATGAGGCACTAAGCAGAAATCATTGGTGGAGGAATATTTGCATTTAATTAATAAGGTGGAGAGTAGTTTTATTACCTAAAGTATAATCCATTCTTTTACAAAATTATATTTATTCCTTTCAAGCCACTGCACAGCCAAATTTTACTTTGGGAAGGGCACTGAGTGTTTTTTGGGTTGTATCATTGGCCAAAGGTTAAGATAATCAGTAAATCCCTGATCATCCTAATTATGGGAGAGGTTGGAAAAAAGTGGATTGATGACTGACATCTGTGAGGCTTTATTTTTTGGCCTTATGTTTTTCCCCCTGACTAACGGCAAAACCTGAGCACTGTGCATTAAAAATGGAACTAATTACCCGTGAAAGCTGGAAAAGTCAGGACTGTGGTTCTGCTTCGCTCTCAGTGCTGCCCATTAACAAATCCTATTCTTTTTAATGCTGTCCCATGATCTGGGGTGAGCAGAGAGTGGTTGGACTCTTGCCTTTAAAGGATGGCTGAATATCTTTTTTGTTTGCCAGTGGCTTTTTTGACCTTCCCAATGGAAAATTGCCTCCTGACACATTGAAAAAGTCTCCATGGACTTTAATGTGAGTCCAGACATCTGGGACACGATTCAGTTACCTGAACATCTGTGTTGATATTCGAGTTGTTCTGGTCCTACTTAACTTCCAGCTGGTCAGGAATAGTACAGGTGTTCCCTGAATCCATCAACATGGGTGTCTCCAATATCCTGGCATTTCTCAAATATCCACGGGTGTCACGTTAGGACAAGGAAAATAAGTGCCTAGGACAGAAATTTCTCCCCCTGCAAACATATATTTCGATGCTGAAAATGAAGTGTCCAGATTTCAGCCTGGATTTTGTCCCTGCCTTTGCTGGGTTTGGCTGAGATGGAATTAATTTTCCCCATGGCAGCTGAGCTGTGTGTTGGGAGCTAGAAAGGTGCTGGGGACACACCAGTATTTTGGCTGCTGCTGAGCAGTGCTGGCACAGCATCCACCTGTTGGAGGAGTCCAGAGGAGTCCAAGATGATCAGAGGGATGGAGCAGCTTTGCTGTGAGGAAAGGCTGAGAGAACTGGGATTGTTCAGCCTGGAAAACAAAAGGCTTTGCTGTGACCTAATTGTGGCCTTCCAGGACATGAAGGGTGTTGACAGGAAAGATGGACAGAGAGTGTTTACAGGAGTATGGAGTGACAGGACAAGGGGGAATGACTTCAAACTATCAGAGAGTAGGTTTAGATTAGATTTTAGGAAGAAATTCTTGACTGTGTCTGTGGTGAGTCCCTAGAAAAGGTTTCCCAGAGAAGTTGTGGCTGCCCCATCCCTGGAAGTGTTTAAGGCCCAGTTGGATGGAGCTGTGAGCAATTTGGGCTAGTGGGAGGTGTCCCTGCCCATGACAGGGGGTTGGAACTGGGTGATCTCTAAGGTCCCTTCCTATCCAAATTGTTCTATGATTCTGTGATTTCCTCCAACATTCCTCTCTCCCCAGTAGGCTGGGGGTGGGCAAGATCTTGGGAAGGGACACAGTCAGGACAGCTGATCCAAACTGAGCAAAGGGATATTCCATACCATGTGACATGTGCTCAGCAACAAAAGTTAAGAGAAAGGGATGGGAAGAGGCATTCCTTAAAACAATGTCTGCCTTCCAGAGCAACCCCTAAGCCTCAGGAAGTGGCTGGACATCCCCTGCTGGTAGGAAGAAGAGAATAAATCTTTTGTTTTCCTTTGCTTCTGCATGAGGCTTTTCTGCTCTTGCATTACTGAGTGGCCTTTATCTTGACCCATGAGTGTTTTCCATCTCTTTTCCTTCCCCCACCTCCATATCCTGCTGAGAAGGGGAGTGATAGAGCAGTTTGGTGGGCACCTGACACCCAGACAGGGTCAACCCACCACACCAACTTAAAAGTCTGCTTGTGATATTCTGCTTCCAGACCAAATGGGAAGAGATGCAGAAGAAGAGTTAAACTTTGGGTGAGTTCAATGACCGGCTGCTTGTCCTGAGATCTTAATTTCCAGAGACTTAAAAATTATTAGACATATTTACACAGGACCTAGCAGAATGGGAGCTCAAACTGGAAGGAAAGCAAGCCCTGAGCACAGGTAAATAATGAATTTCAGTGGTACCTCAGTGATCATGGTGCTGACTGTGCCGTGTCACGAGGATGAGTTAAGTCAACTGGTCACTCTTGGTGGCCCAAGGACCACAGATAAGCCTGTGCCTGTGGTTATTCTGCAGATGGTTTCACACTGTAACATTCTGGGCCAAAAAGTGAGGGTTCTGGTTGTATTGGTTACAGTAGTAATGAGAAAAGTAAGAAACATGTTATTATTTTGATTGCACCGTAGTAACTGAGTAATTACACAACGGGGTAATTCAGGAATGACTAAAGAGAAAAGAGAACCATAATTAACTACCCCATCTTGCAACATAGACCCTTATTTGAGGGAATGACATAATGGCATGGAAGTTCTCTCTCCTTACAAATCTAAGTACTACAGAAATAGTTCTCAGCATGGACAAATTGTTCACCTTAGGGAAATACTGGAATAAAAGCTTTTGAAGGAAAACAAGAATTATATATGTATGAAATTGTAGATAAGTGTGTAAATGGTTGAACTGTGATGATTGTGATACATTTTCAAGTTTGGGGGGGAGAATAAATTCTGATTCTTTTCCAACTAGCCATCAGATTCAATGTCTTTCCATGTACAGGTTTGAACTGCCTTTTTAGAAAGATCAGGGATTTATTTTAATTTTTTGACAATGACATATTTGAAATCCTGGAGCCATCTTCAGGGCTCAGTAGGAAGTTAAAAGATGAGATTAACCCAATAAGCAAAGCCTCTGTTTTAGCCATTCCAGCCTCTTCAGAGGGTTCAGGATACCTGTGATCTAATTTCTCCACTGTGTCTGACCCCTGACCAGCTCCATCTTTTACCCAGGGGTTTACAAAGACCCAAGGTCTTTCTCTATGAGAAAGTCTCTCCCTCTACCCTCACCCCACAAATTCCCTATTTTCCCATTCTTTAAAAATCTTCCCCTACCTTTAAAATCAGAACTGATCATTGCTCTTTTTGCTTACTCCACAAAGCTTCTCGTACCCTGCAGAAGTTTGTATCTTCCTGGATTAAAGCCCGGGGTAAGGAAAAAACTACATCAATATTTCCCACAGACAAGAAAGAAAGGCACAACTGTCAGATTTTAATTGATGATTGATGATAAGCAGAGAAGGGACAGCTCACCATGACATTTCTTTTCACTATCATTTAGACCAAGGCACCTCTTTTCCTTCCGAGGGAGTATCAGCTTACTCAGCTTCCTGAGATGCAAACAGATTTACTGAAATTACCACAAGATATATTCTCCACCTACTCCATCATATCCCATATTTTGATGCTTTACAATGATGGATAAATAGGAGGAAAAGCAAAATGTAGCAGTTGTTTTATTACACAAACCTTCATAGACAGAGGGTATAACAAAAGAAAAAAATAAACCAACCCTGAAATGTTAAAAAAAAGGCAGGTTTCTGTTGCATTATCCAAAATTATGAATTCCAGTTATTCAAGACTCACTGTAGCTACAATAACAAAGGTAACTAAATATTTTAACCCTAATCTAACACTACAACACTGGAGATTTAATTCTATGACAGATGGCTGTTTAACTACAAAGATCTGCAGACAGTGATTCACATCCTCCCCTTGGCAACCAACTCCAAAGCCTGGGTTTTTTGCAGTCATGAAGTTTTTCTTGTAGTTATGAAATTTTCCTTGTAGTTGTGAGGTTTTTCTTAATATTTTATTTGATTCCTCCCTGCTGTCTGTAAAGCCATTTCTTCTACCCGAAATGAGGAGAAGTAATAACTGATGTTTGCCTCTTATGTAACATCTATTTTAGCCACCCTCAGTTCATCACCAATCTCTGTTTTTCTCTGGAATCACACTCCCAGTTCTTTGTGGTTTCTCTCTTGATCTTACTTGCCCAGCTTCCTCATTCTAGCAACTTTGTCTGAGCAAACTCTGGTCATTCTGTTTTATTTAATAGCAAACTTGCAGTGTTTATAAGAATATTGTGGGGAAAAAAAAAATTTAAATACAACAAAATTTTAAAGATTCTTCTTTCTTTTAACGTTAAGCCAATGCCATTCAAAGGCTTCCCTTCCATTAAGACCTAAATGCGACCGAAAGGAAAATGAAACTTCACCCAAAGATGGGTTAAAGAGAGTAAGAAACATCTTGGAGAATTTTACACCTGCTGCTCACAGAGCTGGTTGATTTTTCTAGAACGGTGGGAGTTACCTAGAAAGGTTTGACATTTTTGTTGTAAAGAAGGTGCCTCTACCCTTATTTTCTCCCATCTGATCACGAGCCTGCAGGAAGAAAAAATGCAGGGAGTATCTTGGGTTTGTGGTTTCCCGAGCTCTGTTCCTCGGAAAGACAAAAGGAGAGGGCAGAGAACGACTGAACCATCATAATACTGGAAATGGCCAGTGTGACCCACTGACCTCTGACAGAGCAAAAGTCATCAAACTTCCCGTTTGCTCTCTGAGCTGAGCAGGGGAAGTGTAGTAATTTCCCTCCCTCCCTCCCCTCTTGCTGTGTCAGGATACCCACATACTATCAAATCACCACTTCCATGCCAGGGTGGGGAGAGGCTTGTTCCAGGAAGAAATCAACTGCAAACAAAGCAGAGTTGTAAACTTATCAGAGGAGCCTTCTCAGGAGCAGGAAAACGTTTATGAATCTGAGTCACTTCTGGGAAGCTGGTGGTGTAGGATACAGGGATGGCAGAACTTGCGGAAACAGCGATTTTCCTCTGGTGTGTTCCTGCAGGATGAGCAAGAAGGCTCAAAAATTTCCTTCTTTATCTGAATCTCATACAACATGTAGCAATGAGGTGCAGGAATCTGTGGGAATACCCTTTCATTGTGCAGTAACAATGCATGGCATTTGACAGGAGCAGTTACAGGGAGATGGATTATTTTGCCCTGATGAGTGCAAAGGAACACCCATTTCCCCCCGACGTGAAGAGAAGGGAAAGAGCAGAAATCTGCCTCCCGGACTGATTCACCACTTCTTGTTTATGCCATCATGTGGATCTCATTTCCTGGGAAGTTCCAAGCAGTGAAATCATTCCTGACACCTTGTCCCTGCCCAAGAACTACACGCGATTTTCACACCAAAGTGGCTACATGACCTGAAGTTTGGATGAGGATAAGAGAGAGAGAGGTGTCAGGAACAGCTTGATTTGTGTGGCACAGGACACTAGAATGTCTCAACTGGAATTTGTGTCTCCAGAAGTGTAGCCTTTTGTGTTGGCAGAAGGCATCTCACCATAGTTATCAGATCACAGAGTCACGGAATCCCTGCTCGTCTCTGATCACACCCATTCATGGGGTGTTACTGAAATTCTGAGGATCAGCCCAGAGAGAAGCTGTCTCCAGATGGTAAAATGTGTAACATTAAATTTTGTCGTGGTTTAACCATGGTTTATCCCCTCTCTGTTCGCAGGGGGGAGGAGACTCAGGAGAGAAAAGAAAATAGAACTTGTGATTTGAGATGAGAACGGTTTAATAACTGAAACAAGTAAAAGAAAAGAAGGAGAAGAAAAAGAAGAAAAAGAAGAAGCAGAAGAAAAAGGAGAAGAAGAAGAAGAAGAAAAAGGAGAAGAAGAAGAAGAAGAAGAAGAAGAAGAAGAAGAAGAAGAAGAAGAAGAAGAAGAAGCAGAAAGGAGAAGAAGAAAAAGAAGAAGGAGAAGAAGAAGAAAAAGGAGAAGAGGAAAAAGGAGAAGAAGAAGAAGAAAGGAGAAGAAGAAGTCCGCATAACCTAAGCAGCCTAAAGTATCCGCACTCATACCACTAATCAGCCTTCTCCTCCGCCTACCCATGTTCTACGCTTAAACCTTCCCTCAATCCTCCTCCCGTCTCCCCTCCCACCCGTGCTCCTCCTCCTCGCACCCCTTTATCTCAAGAAGAAGAAGAAGAAGAAGAAGAAGAAGAAGAAGAAGAAGAAAGGAGAAGAAGAAAAAGAATGAGAAGAAGAAGAAAGGAGAAGAAGAAGAAGGAGAAGAAGAGAAAAAGAAGAAAAAGGAGAAGAAATAAGAAGAAAAAGGAGGAGAAGAAAAAGAACAAAAAGGAAAAGAAAAATGAAGGAGAGAAGAAGAAGAAGAAGAAAGAAGAAGAAAAAGCAGAAGAAGAAGAAAGAGAAGAATAAAAAGATGAAGAAAGAAGAAAAAAAAGGAGAAGAAGAAAGAGAAGAAGAAAAAAAAGATGAAGAAAGAAGAAAAGAAGAAAAAAGAAAAAAAAGAAGAAGAAGCAAAAGGAGAAGAAGAAGCAAAAGGAGAAGAAGAAGAAGAAAGAAGAAGAAAGCAGAGGAAATGTATTTTTAAATTTTTTAATTTTTAAAGAATTTTGATTTTCCTCTTGCTATAGAATAAGCAACTTTTTTTTTTTTTTTATTTTATTTTATTTTTTTCTCTCTTTTGGAATCTCTTTTGCCGAGAGAACCACCTCTGGGTGCAAGATAACCCACCCCTCAATGCGTTCATCTTCTTCCCACTGACAGCCCATACATGGGCCATTACCAGCTGTTGGGTGACAATTTTGCAGCCCTGGTGGTTTCACAAGAACTTGTCTGTTTATAAGTCTCTTACTACTGGACCTGTCTTTGATGAGTTTGAAAAGGTCAGGAGTTCATTCCACTTGACTCAGACAAAAAAACAAACTTCTTACCAAATATGAGAGTTTGAGCAATAATTCTCAGGAAGGTGAAGCAGAACAGTTTGGAAGGAAGAGAGAGAGCTGTTTATGCAACATGTTTGGTTGTAAATCATCAGCGAAATCAGAGCAGTGCCAGCACAAAGAGCACAAATGAGTTGAAAACTCTATTTAAAAAGTAGAAAACCTATATAAGTAGTATCTTCAACTTCTCTGAAATACTTGTGACATTATGAAAGTGAGAGAGTTTTTTAGAAAATCTTGAAAAGGCTCCAAGAAGGCAGAAGTACCAAATCACAGTGTTAATGGAGAAAGTCAGGCATCTTAAATGCTCAAATATACAATTTAAATTGGAGTTTATTTCTTTTGCATCTTTCCAACTTGGGCAAGGAAATTGGAATAGGTCAACTACAGCCTTCTTCAAAGCAATATTTTATTGTTTCATTTTTTTTCTTGCTTGATAATAGCTCTCAAGAGAAGAGTTGGTACAACATTCAGAGAGTAGCACGTTGTGGTCTTTTCTTTGTAGCCACTACACAGAACACTTTTTGAGTAAAGAAAAAGAAAAATTATAGCTAGGAGGTTGGAATTTAAAAAAAAAAAATGTGGAGAGGAAAGAAAAAATATCAGATCTAGTGGGACACCCAAGTGTCCTTTTAATTTGTTACATATTATATTGTATGATGGAGATCTTACTAAGGCACTGCTCTGCCTTTTCAAAATATTAAAAGTACCCTCAGAGCTACAGTGAAGCAAGGACAGTGTTTAAACCCTCAAACTCAAAGAAATTGATATTAAGCTAAAAGTGTTGACTATGACTTCATCCTGTGTTATTATGTCAATAAAAAATGACAATAAATGTGATATGAAAACTATAACAAAGTATTTGCAAGTCTTAAGTAATGAAACTTCACAGCAACTTTGTATGGCAATAAAATGTTGCTTTGCAGTTTTAATATTAAAATATTCAGAGAGAGCTTGCTGTTAGTGATAGAGTTGCTGTAAAAACACAGGCAATTAATTTTCACATACTTACCCCTGTTTCAGCATAGAAGTTGTGTTTCCATCAGAGGGAGGAAAACTGAGGTTATCACATATCATAGACATTAAGAAATGTGAGTGAATTAGAGGCAGAAGCCCCCAGAATATAATGTCAAGATTTGAATTCCTAGTTTAGTCCAACATCTTTGAAAATCTCATCTCAGAAGAACTAAAATACAACTTGGGTGTTGGTCTTCCCCATCCATATTTAGGTGCATGTTGCAGTCTGACACCAGAACAGTCTGAACTTTTGCAGACATCTTGGTTTTGTTTTTTTTCTTTTTACCAGCTCTTATTTGGATATTGTTTGTTTTGTTTTTTTTCAGGATAGTAAGTATTGCCTAACGTGATTTGTCTGAGACCATAATGGAATTGGTGGCTGGGCCAGAAGCAAAATCCAGGGCCCTTCCTCCACTCTCATTTTCTAGACATTAGCTCATGTTCTTTGAAAACTACATGCTGCAACCTCACTGCTATCACAGCCTGCATTGAGCTGTAATTTGGGATGACTTTGGCTTCTGTTGTGATTAAATTGGACTCTTATCATAACCCAAATAGGAGCTCTCGTTATGTGTTTTCCCAGAACACAACAATATTGGCTGAGCCCCAAGCTGGCATTCTGCACCCCAGCCCTTGGCTGGGAAATGGTGTCTGTAAATACATCCACATGCAAACACTCCTGTACACCCCCCCCCTCACACACACACACATCCACACACTGCTCCAGGCACTGAGATGTGACAGGGACAGAGTCTCCAGAGGTCATGTGGAAGCTGCAAATTTATTTGAGATGTAAAAAATCACCTTGATGCTGTTTGAGGCACCGGTTCCCACTCTTGGTGCCTGTGAAGCCATTGAAACTTTCCAGAGACCAAAATTTAATGAGACCGTATAAAAGAGTTGCTCCAAGTTTAGTTTAAATAATCGTTATTTTTCCTTTTATTTGACAACCACCCCTGGTGATACCCCGTCCTCCCCCAGCTTCTTGCATTGCTGCCTATATTTAATAAAGGCAGGCAGCCCCACTTTCCAACTCTTTGTGAGTAGGGGTGGAGAAAACTCATTGCACATCCCACCCATCTGAACTTCCTGGCAAGTCACACGGGTCTCACTGTCTCCTTATTCTGTTTGTTTGAAGGACCTATTTTTTTAAAAAGTCCTTCAAACTGGTTGGTAACAAGCTCTGTCTCCGGATGCCAGAGGGACAACACAGAGCCACTTTGTGAAGAAGGAGGTTGGCTGTCCTCCCCACTCACAGGGAGAAGGGTCTGCCCGAGAAATGCACTTGGATGGTGCTGAAAGACATTTGTCAAGTAGTCAAAGGGTCTCTGCACCTCCTTGGAGCCGGTCTTGGGAGAGGGAGGAGGGAAATCCCCATCCCAAGACTGTCTCTGTCACACTGGGAGATTAAGAATTAGCCTTTGTCCTTGGTAAAAGTCAGGGAGGGGAGGGACAGCTCCTGGGAGAAGCCTCACTGTGTCCAACACACTTAGGCCAAAATCGTGGCAATTTCCCTTGGCAAGTTGTCCTGGTCCTGTCCCCTCCCTGCATCTTCAGGCTGCTTTTTGATTGTCTTCAAAGGGCATTTCTCCTCTGCTGAATCACAGTGTGTTCTGTTTGTCCCTCTTTCCCAGACTGTAAAAAGGATGCTTTGCAAGAAGCACCCAAAGGAACTAAATGTTATAAATTCCCTCGGTGCAGGAGAGCAATTGTCTCTCAGGGCTGATACTCAGCAGCTGTGATCCCTGAATACAATGTGCTTTCCACTGCAGCAAGCCTTTGCTTGGTAAAGCTTTTCCACCCAGTGACTTTATCTGCGTGGGCAGCAACACTTCCCTGTTGGTCTCATTCTTCCAGCCTCCCTCTCCCACCTCAACCATTGTCAACCTTTCAGTCACGGCTGTGATCCAGTCTAGCAGCCCTCATTTCTTTTGGCCCCCTTTCAGGTTGTTTTGAGCTGTTTGACAAAGTCTTGAAATGACTTAATCCAAGGAGAAAAGGTTTGCAGTTGACATTTGCTGGAGTAACTCCTGGGTTTAGATTTCCTGCCTCCCTCTCAGCTCGGAGGAGGAGGTGTGTTCCTCGGTGACATAACGCCAGCAGCAACAGGCTGAGTAACTCACTCACCAACCTTCCTGCTGCTCACAGATTACAGTGATAACTCTGCAAAAGCCTCACAGGCCTCAAGTCCTGCCCTGGCAGATCAGGGATCAGATGTTTTGTTGTTCAGCACAAACATCCTGCAAACCTCCACCACTGGAAGGGTCACTTGCATGTCCTGTGATGTCACTGAATGTTTGTTGCTTGCTGGACAAGATGTGAGCTTTGCCTTCAGGCAGCTGAGCTTTGCTAAGTCCCTATTTGTTTATCACCCTAATTTTTATTGCCATTTCAATTTCTAATGAGATGACTGGGTAAAAGCAAGAAATGAAGCAGGGCATCCAGGTATTTTCAGCCAGTTGGGAGGTAGTTTGTAATTTCTACAGGACGCTATGAAAATGCCCTAGACACAAATTAAGAAGAAAAATCAGGTCTATAAAATGCTTTAGGGCATTTTTTTTCAAATCTGATATATTTAAGAAAAATTGCTTTCTTCTGTGGCAAAAGAAAATAAAAGGAAATTCAAGAGAAAGTGCAAAATAGAAACAAAAGAAAGGCTCCATCATTCATGGTCCCAGTCAAAACTGTGCAACTGGGAATGCTACTGAATTTTTTAGCAGGGAAAATGAGAGAAGAGGCTCCCAATTTTCCCTACTCCCAAATGTCTCCTTCCAGCAGTTCAGGTTTAAATCTAATTCTATTTTCAAGTTCTTTGCCAAGTTGGAGTATATTGGGGTTGCTGGTCTAAGTGATGGCCTTAGAGCTGATTTTTGATTTTGACTGGGGCTAAAACAGAGGAGAAAGCAGGAGGAGAGGCTTCAGTTCCAGAAAGTGTTTGATGCAGGATGGAGAAAGTCCAGAGAATACAGAGTGTGCAAGGAAGATGCTATGGCCTGAAATGCAGGAGGTGCCAGAAGCCCTGTGAGAAGTTTGATTGTGGGAACTGAGCAGCCCCAGCATTGTTTGCGTGGTGAGCTGATGGGTGAAGAACATCTACCCCGAAAGTCAGTGAGAAAAGATGCTGGAGACCTGAGACAACAAATTCCTATTTTAAGGCAGTGACAAAGGTGTGAAATGCATCATCATCAGGGACAGCTACTAAGCAAAGAGAGGTATTAAAACCAGAGACTTGGTGGCTGCTCCACCCCTGGAATGTTCAAGGCCAGGTTGGATGGGGCTCTGAGCAACCCGGTCTAGTGAAATATGCTCATGTTCATGGCAGGACAGTGGGAATGCCATGAACTTTAAGGTTCCTTCCAACTCAAACCATTCTATGATTTATGATTCTAAAATTTGGGACTGGTCCATATTCCAGTATGGAACAGGGGAGAAGCAAATCCTGCTGAGGTAAAAGTTCATGAGGAAAGTCTGAAATAAAAAAAAAATGGATGGAAATATTATGAGGTGTGGGAAAAAGAAGAGAGGCAAAAAGGAATGAAGCATTTTGACAAGGGATGTTCACAGTGCAGCAAGCTCAGTCCCATCTCCAGCCTGCTTGGCTGAAGGAACAAAGCAGAACAACCTTTCCAAAAGTGCCTGAAAAGAATCAGAGAACAGCTCCTGCTGTGGCTCGTTCTTCAGCCTCCAGTTCAAACACAACTCGGGCTGTTTGTTCCCACAGTGCAGGGTTGACCCTGAAATCGTTCACGATCCTTTGCTCACTGCAGCCCCAGCTGGGGGCAGAGTTCCAGCCATCTGCTGCTATTTTTAAAACTCCAGGTTGCAGACGGTTTTCTTTAGTTACCACCCCTCGGGGGATTGCCTTAAACAGAAGTGCACGGAGCAGCGGGGCCCCTGTGAGCATCCCAGGGATCCTGAGGGATTAAAGTGCAGCAGGAACGGAGGCAGGACTGATTTTGTACAAATGAGAGTGTTTAATGGAACATCCATTCCTTTGAAACCTCAGCTCTGGAGGGACTAGGAGGTTTCAGGCTTTGATAGGTAGCCACCAGGCAGCAGTTGGGCCAGCTGAGAGAACTGCCAGCTGAATTTGGGTAAGGAAGATGTGGAAAAAATGCATCACTGTCATTTCTGGGATTTAGGTGAGTGTTGAGGACCATAGAAATGGACAGATAAAGTTTTATACTCAGAAATTTCACTTGCCCTCTTGTTAGAAACATTACTTTATACACCCAAATTCAAGGTTTCTCCTTCAGCCTGGCACCCCACGGGCTGCCCTTCCTACTTACACCTCCATTAGAGCAGGTTTTGGCTCCAAGCATTCCCGGGGAATGCCCCAATTTTGCCTTGGCTGTCCTGTCCCATGTCTCATAAAAGCCTGAGATCCTGAAAATCTTCACAGAACAATCTGCTTCCACCAGTCTGAGGGACAGATTAATCAGACAACCAAAGTGTTAATGTTCTGCTGGATTTCTATCTCAATATAGGCAAATAATTTCTGTCTATATCTAGATGTGATTAAGAGGCATTTGACACATTTGAATATAAAATCCTTCTTTCTCACCAGACAGGGCTAATTTAAAGTCTTCTCTAGTGCTTGTCATTCACGCTGGCAAGGAATTACATTTTATTTTTGATCATTTATATATTTGCCCTTTAGATATTAAACTGAGCTATGAGTTCAAAACTGGAGTGTAAAGATCTATGTCAAATATTGCAGATGGTTTTATTTTCATTGAAAAATTTATGATTTTTTAAAAATATTTTGTTAAAAACTGTAGATGTTGTTTGCATATATCTGCAAAGGTATGTACAAGGGGAGACAGGAATCTATTAGAGTCTATTGAGATCGATACTGTCAGGGAATTTTCCAGTTATTCAGCTAAACCTGATTTTGTGATCTGAATAGTTTTCACATTTCCCTAACTGAATTCAGCAGACCTGCACTGACTTTAATAGATGTTTAAAAAATTGCCTCACATGTGGATTCCTACCTTGCCAACATCTAAATTTAGATGTCTTAGCTTGCAAGTCCAAATACATCTTCTCTGGAATAACAGAATTACATTGTGCCTCAAAAACATTAAAAATAATAATCTGCTTCAAAACATCCACAGAATACATCATGAAATAATAAATTTTTCCCTCCCACAAGAAGGAAAAAAATTAAAAAAAAAAATTTTTAAAAAAATGAAGCAATAAAAAGAACTGTCCAAATCATGTCTATGAATTTAATATCAGCTGCAAATTGAGTCTCCATCAAAATTCACCCAAGAACTGTGTTACATCTTTGCTGGAATAACAGGAGTTGGAAAAAGTGTGTTCCACACAGACTCATTAGTAATTTTACATAAGTCTGGTCCACATGCTTTTCCATATGTGAGGCTACATACACAGGATTTTATCCACCTACATCTACACACTTTGCTTTCCTGAGTCACATGGAAGTCATACTCTAGTCTGAGAATCCAGCTTGGCACAAGAGTGTGGGATCCCACTGGTTTCCATACCTCAGCTACCATCAAATCCCACATATTGCCAATTAATTAAATCTGCAGGCCTCACAGCTCTTCCAGTTCTATTCCATTATCTTTATTCATGTAAAACACTCAAGTGACTTTACTAAGTGAATCTCTTAGATCTGTGCATTATTTAAATCATTTATGTTGGTTTATATCTGGAATAAATGTATGGTGCTGAAACCCTACAGTATTTCTGAGGCTATTATTAAAATACAACAATGAATTCAATGTTTGAATGGGCTCAGGAAACAGCTATTATTTATCAGGGAGCCAAAGTCAAGGCTTTTTAACAATATTGGACAAAACTGGTTAATTGGACAAACAATCCCTTAAGGAAAGAAAGAGGTTATTGTTCATGCAGTGGAAACCCCAGCATAATAATTAACCACATTGGATGTTTTGACAAAGGTCAGAGGCAATAGAAGCTCAAAATGCTTGAAAATCCATGTGAGAAATCCTCATGTGACAAGGCAAAGTACTTGAAAAAGGGCATAAACAGAACTCAAACTCACGAATCTGAAGTGCCTGAATCACTTAAGTGTTCACACAAAGACTCAGTCGTCTTTAACGTCCCTCAAAGCCAAAAGTTCAAGCTCTGGACATGTCCACAGCTTCCCTCTTGCCAAAGCTTGACCAGGAGTCAGAAATCAGTAATTTCTCTAAGTTCTCTGAAAATAGTCACTCCCAGATTCCACATATTGAGAGGACCAGGGCTCTTCCCAAAAGTGTCATTCATCTTGTTTGATTTTAACTTTGCAGAAGTTCATTTCCATGTGCCCACTGGACAGAGAGAGGTGGCAACTGAGAGTAATTCCCTCCTAAAACGTCACCAAGACATATTATTTCAGGATATGTTTGTATTAGTAAATGAAATTTCCCAGTGTTTCTCTGCTAAACCCAAGGGCAAATAGCATGATAGGATCTGTAATCAAACAACTAAAACTCTCCTCCTCCCCTTCCAAGTGGCTTCATCCAAACTGCTTATGGCAAGAGTTTCCTTGACAGTTCTTGAGCAGGTGTTTTCTTGGGGTTTTGCAGTGGTGAAGTACAACTTTCCCATTCCTTCGAGACTTTTACCTGCAAGCCGTGGACAAGGAAATGAGGACCTACCTTCATTAAACATTTTCTCTGCCTTCTATAGACAAAGGCTCTTGCAAAAAGATGTAGATGTGGCAGCCTCAGCAATGACAAGAATGAGAAAGAAAATACCCCACAGACAAAATACCTACCTGTGGCAAATCAACTGTAGACTGTGAGTTCAGGGCTCCTTCATTAATCACCTTTGCAAATAAAGACTCGTTGAAGTACACTTAGAAGATTAACAGAAATGGAATGACATGGACTGGAAAGGAATGTGTGTCAAATTGGCACTACCCAGATCTTTCTGGCTTTCACAGATTGAAATAGGTGGTTGAGAATCACTCCCTTGCCTGACTTGAGTCTTGACCAGCCAGAGCTGAGGTCAGATCTCTTACAGCACACATGAAAGTACTAATGTCCCCTCCCTTGTACCACCAAACACTTTTCATGCTACCATGACAACACAAAGCACTGGAAAGCCAGATAGAAATAGAACTCAGGTCCTTTTTCACTCCTTGAACAATGTTAAAACAGTTCTGAGTAAATCAGATCTGGCTGCAAGACAGAAAATACAGTTACAGTACAAGTGGCCTCTCTTCCCACACAGGACTGATGGGATGTAGTATCAGGCAGGCCCATCCTTTACTTCTCCCCTCTCCCCTTTCATACCAGGTTCTTCTCCATTAAGCAATAATGTGAAATGATGAAACAAGAAAAAATTGTAGATCAGGAAACCAAGTGTGTTCTGCACCTTGTTGTTTTTATAGTCACGGTCATCTTTTGGACACATTGGTACCTGCAAGTGTTCCAGTTACTTTTCAGGGGAAAAAAAATAAAATAAAATAAAAAAAAATAAATAAACTAAATAAAATAAAATAAAATAAAATAAAAAATAAAAATTAAATTAAAACCAAACTAACCAAAACCAAACCAAACCAAAAAAAAAAAAAAAAAAAAAAAAAAAAAAAAAAAAAAAAGAAAGAAAAGAAAAACTATTACTATTTCCAGCAATTGCACTTAACAGCCACTTTTTTGCCAAGGGTTGCTGTTTGGCTCCCATGCTTCAAGGGAACATTGTTTTTTTCACTTTCAATGGCAAGGAAAAAATGAGTTAATAAATGGTCCCTCCAGGTTTTTGTGTAGAAGTAAGGATACACCCTCTAAAATGGGGAACTTCAGCACAAGCTGAAGGGAGAAGAGATTAAATGGAGGGATCACCTCTCACTGTTATTAGTCTTTCTCAGGGCCTTGAAAATAAAGTGGAGGAAAAGAAGAGAAGGGCGAAATAAATTTCTAGAAATGCTACCCAAAAATGGGCAAATAATATCACTATGTTGATAATTTTCCACAAGCTTCTTAATCCCTGCTGTAAGACAAGAATAGAAACAAAACAGAGGAAATGGCACAATGAGGGTAATTCATGGCAAACTTTAGAGCATGACAGGTCAGGAAGTCCAGGAAACCATGAACAGGGGAGTGTATTGAGTTTCTGGGATTGTTTTTTTTAACAAAATCTATAAATCTCATAACACAATGATTGAAAAAGGTGCAGACCTTTCGTTCAGGCAGGCACAGCTCAGGGGCAGTGTGGTGTAGAGTTCAGCCAAGGTGAGAGGAGAACGAATCCTTTTGAGTGCTAACAAAGTCCACAAAAAAGTTGCCTTGTGTGCCCTGTGTCACCTCCCTCCATCTATTCTTTTTCCCTGTGTTTATTTTGTGCTCAACCTTTACCAAATCCTAAAGTATGCCATGTTTTTTCACAGTGTTACAGGCAATAGGCCTGACATCCCCATCCAAAGACTTAAATAGCTGTAGAGGAACAGGAATGCCATGGGCACGTGTCCATGGATACGTGGAAGCGGTTGGGAGCACAGGTCCCTAGAAAGTTTTACCAGGAAACAGAGACACACAGCAATAAATAACTGATGTGATTGTGAATTGGGGTTTTATAAGTTGAGAAATAGTTGAGGTCAACTTTTGCTCTTCCAAAACAAATAACAGACTATGACTGTGTCTTCAGCAAGAATAGGATTTCATTGAGAGGGTTTAAACTAAGTCCTACTACTGTCAAATCAGAATTTAGCCTGTTAATTTTCTTTGTAGATCTGAACATATTAGATTTGTCCAACAGCAAAAGGGAACCTCGAAGTCGACAAGAATTGTGCCTTTTCAGGAACATCATTCATAGCCCTACATGACACATTAATTTCAAGAATCTAACACTATGTGATCTTGTCAGTGGCTAATGTCTAATTAGCAATTAATCTATTTAAACAGAGGTTTGATTTCACAATCCAGCTTTGGAAAGTCTATAAAAGGATGCATATTTTCTTCCCCGGAAGAAATTCTTGGCTAATTTCCATAACGTGAGACAACTTAAATACCCAAAATATGGTACTTTCAAGGACATCAGGCTTGAATGAAACCCAGAACCATTCTTGTCATAGATGTTTACTAGAACCCAGGCTTCAACTGAATCATAACAACCTTGTTCTTAATATAATTTATTGTGTGACTCTTGGCATGTCCTGAATTCAGCTGGGTAAGAGAAGGGAAAACACTGAAATACTCTGAGAAACTCTGCATTAGTATTATTGTGTTATTCTAATTTTTAAAAACATGAAGCTGTGAATTGTGGCTGGTGCAGCTGGTGGATATGGAAGCACAATGGAAGCTTCCTGGAGTATTGACTGTCATTATGTTGGGTTTCAATTGCCTTTCTTCACTTGCACCTGTTAAAAGTCTACGTAGAGTCGAGTAATACAAAATCTAAAATTAAATTGCCACAGTTACAATGGGAAGGCAGAATTTGTATTTGATTCTAAAGATAGATGGCTAAAGTTAGGAACCATATCTCCATAGATTGCCTATAGAGTCAATTGCCTATAGAGTGACAGGGCTTTCTCCAGGGGTGAATCCAAAGCACCTTCCTTGGGTTTCTTCTAAGTTGTCTCATGCTGGAACATGCGAAAAACAGCAGATAATTTGTCAGCTGTCTAAACCACAGAGTGAGAGCCCCTGCACACCCCTGGGATCACACCTGACCCTCAGACAAAACTAAGTGGATCATCTTTGCATTGTTCAACATTGCCCAGGAAAAGTTTGGGAGACTGTTAGTTGGGATGGCCCGTACAGGCACTGAAAATCATGTTCCTTGACTCGGGAATATTTCCCCCTGCTTTGTCTCTTACAGGGAGTGCAGGTATTTGTGTGCTGTGGGCTGCTTGATGGGTGGCTACTGAGACCATGGTAGGTGGTTCCCAGGTAATCCATGGAAGCATCTACCCTTTATCATCTTCCCTGTGAGGGTGATGAGGCCCTGGCACAGGCTGCCCAGAGAAGCTGTGGCTGCCCCATCCCTGGAAGTGTTCAGGGCCAGCTTGGATGGGGCTCTGAGTAGCCTGGTCTAGGGGGTCACATCCCTGCCCATGGCAGCGAGGTTGGAACTGGATGCCATTTAAGGTCCCTTCCAGCCCAAACCATTCCAGGATTTTGCGATTTTTTTGCTCGTAGAATGTGCAACAAATATAGAGATTTGTGCCTGGGAATCACCAGAAAACTCCTATGAGTCCACAGGTCAGGAATTCTCAGTGCTACATCACGGGAGCTGTTCAAACAAATGTTTAAGTCCCAGGCTTGCTCTGTCAGGGAGATTTGGTTGACTTTCTGGCTGATGACATTTGCTCACTTGACATTTGCAAGTGGGTTTCAATACTTGCTACTTCGTGCTTTTAATTCCTTTGCTGGGTGTCTTCCCGATATTTTACTGAGATGATAATAACTTTGAAGTGTTCTTGTCCAGCACAAAGCAAAACCCTTTGTGCCAGGAGTGAACAGCCATGGCCTGAATTGCTGTTCTCAGTTCAGGATCTAAGCACTACAAAAGCACCTTAAGTGCACTATTAAGCTTTGCTTTCTTTAAGAAGAAGGGAGGGGTTTAAGCCTGGAATGCTGCTGAATTTTTTTTTTCTTAATTTCCTTAAGAGCCACTCTAAATTGTTTAAACATTATCACTGTGAATAAATGGTCTAGTGGAAGGTGTCCCTGACCATGGCAGGGGGTTGGAACTAGGTGATTTTTAAGGTCCCTTCTAACACAAAACTTCCAATGATTCTATGATTCTATAAAATATACAAAAAAAAAAAAAATCACAATTTGTTTACATTGATTTAGGTTGTTTCTTTAGTGTTTTTTCACTAGTGAAACAACTATGGTACATCTTTAATCTATTTTATTTATTATTTTGGTGATCATAAGCCAGTGCAGCTAACATGACATAGGCCTATTACATCCTAAAGGAGAAGCCAGTCTTGCTTGTCTTCAAAGTTGTGGACTTTGAAGTGCAGAAGATAAGCCAAGATATAGCTCTTTGCAGGGTGTAGCCTAAGGAACAAATTGTGAATCTCACATTTCTTCCATCACCAGCAGTGTTAATTTACCTCAAGCTTGTCAAAACAAACTGTTCACTTTGGGTGACTTCTGCAGCTGGTCTGGCTCAGATTTTGTAAGGCAAAAAAAGGTTAATTTGGAGTCAATGGATGCACTGGGACAACAGCAAATAAAATTGAAAAGATGTTCTGGAAAGTGGGTAGAAGATTGTGGGATCTGCTTCATTTATAAGTATAATTTGGATAGAGTTTAATTCCAGGTGAGGGCCTGCTTTGCCTGCCATAAAAACAAGGAACATCCTTTCCCCAAAAAGGGTAGCATCAAATCAAAAGAGCAGTCAGGAGTGGAAAAGCAGAAATTGCCTCAGTCTTACCACCTGAAGAATGGTACAGAAAATGAAATTGCACTGTATTACACAGCAAATCAAAAGTCAAGAATCATGAACAGTTCTTGTGTTAGCACAACTGATTTTGTTTATTTCGAAAACACCCCAAAACCCAATCATGCTCTATGCACACAGACAATACATGGGATAGCACACCAAGGGTAGACAAGAGAGATAAAATGTATTCTGGTTTATTTTGCTGGTGATTTTCCTTTTTATTATTTTTTTTTTATTTTGTTTCATTGTACATCTGCTCAAGTTGATGAAATGATCCAACCCATATGGATTTCTGTGTCAATCCTCTCTCAGTTCCCATGCCTCACTGTCTCTTTAAGAGGAGACATCCCTCCCACTGCCCCTGGGGTGTTTGTCTGAATGGTGGACTGTGCTGATTTTTATTTAGATTCCCCTGGGCCTCATTTCTTATGGAAAACTGTTTAGTGCAGAACAAGTATATCAGCATGTATCTGCTTTAACTATATTCTACAGTTAGTAGGTAAGACCAGCTAATGCCTTGGGTTACTCAGGAAATCATAAGTAGCACACACACAAAACCAAAAACAGAAAATAGTCTTCCAAATCATTTAGAGTGTTGATTTTCTCCACGTTTCCAGTGTCATTTATTTTGCTAAGCACTGCTGCAATTCTTTTCTTTCCACTTGTCTTTATGCTCTTGTTTTCTTACAAAACAGTATACTAGGCTTTCTGTATAAAACATATATATAAACATTTATATATATATATATATATATATAAAAAAAACCAAAGCAACGACCCCCAAAATGGACTTACACACAGGTATGTATTTGTCCCTCATTAGAAAATAGACTGTGTGTACATCTATTTGTTGTCCCTGAATGTCACAGCGCTGGCTATTGGAATGGGGTCACAAAGAAAGGGGACTTCTTTTCTCCTTGTTTTGCTCTAAAACATGCAGATAAATTACATAAGATGAACAAAAGCAGAGTAGTCACAGGAACAATCAGATCCTGTTCACACACTGGCACCATGTTGTTCTTGTGGCCATTGTTATTACTACTCTCCTATTTGACTTCTAGTTATTACTTCCCAGGAATTAACATATCTGTACATTTTTTTTTGTCCCATATTTTCTCCCCTCACCATGAGCTGGATACAGATTTAGGGAGAATGAAAACATTGGAAAGTCTAAAGGATCCCGGGACTCTGGAGATTTTTACCCTGCTAAACTTTTATCAGAGAAGATCAAGCATTTACAAAATTACGGTTAATTCTACATAACAAGTAATTTTTAGTGGCCTTTCATTCCAAAAGAGACTTTTGGACAATGATTTGAGATAGATTTTCCTGCGCATTGCTGGCATTAGATACCAGCCTTGCATTTTTGTATAAATGCTTTTTCTCAGATGTAAGTCCCACATTATGATGGTTCTCTGTCCTCAATATCTATTCTTTCAGCAAACAAACTGGTCATTTGAACTACTTATCATTACTGAGTGATGTGGTGGGAGAACTGCTCATGCTAAATACACCAGAAAATTTGGTGCTAGCAAGGGAGGGGTTAAATTTCAGCCCAATTTATTTAGCTCATGCAAAGATGTCTCAAAATGACTTCTTGGCCCAAAGACTCTATAATTGAAAAACCACAGATATAAAAAAAAAAAAATAAAATATTATTAGGATTGGGGGCATAAAAGGGAAAACTGTATTGAATTAAAAAAACCAAAGTACTGCTTGCTGGTTTACAAAGAGTCTATAACACTGATAAAATCTTCGGAAACCAATGTGCTGCTTTTTTTTCTTTTTTTTTTTTTTTCTTTTTTTTTCCCCCCTTCCTTGTCCTCCGTTATTTGGGCTTCATTTCCACACGGGAGTTCATGTCATCTCCTTCCAGGTCATACTCTTCCACCTGACCACTGGTCCACACCTTCATGCGGTCGGTCAGGTCGCTGGTCCTGGGAGCCAGGATGAAGTCGTAGATCAGGGCAGCACTTGCTCCTCCAATGATTGGGCCAACCCAGAAGATCTGAAACACAGATCCAAGCCCAGTTAATGCATCAGGTCTTTCTACACTTGAAGCTCTTCTGCAAAGTTCCTCATTCTCACAGAAAAAAATTACACTGAGAACATTAAATTTACACCGAAACCTGAATTTTTACTTAACCACGTGGCAGGAGACCAGGAATTTCTCAGCATGAATTGGTGATAGACCTGGAGGTGAATAACTGTGACTGTGTTGCCAAGTTCTGACATTTAAAATCAAGTATCTACTGCTAAAACTTCTCTGCTGCTCCAGGTAGGTTTGGCAGCAGAACAGAATTTCAAGGACAACGGGGCATTAGATTCCATTCTCCCATTAACTTCCAGTGATGAGTGAATTTGAAAGTATTACTTAATGAGGACCTAATTAAAGGCTTAATTTCCTACTAGCTGCTCTTTAGTTGTGATATTGCTGTAATTGAACTGATCTAACCACTCAAGGCAAGTGAAGTTTGGAAGGAGAGGTAATAAAAGGATTTTAGTAGACAGGTTGATTTTATTAGAAACAACTGATGACACTGAAGGATTTGAAAGGCCAAAGAGTCACTGAGTTTGAAAAATTTTTCTTTTATTCAGCAATACCACTAGTCTAACATAATTATTACCTCCATCTCCTTCTGTCTGCACAAAAGATAATAATTTTTCTATTAAGTTCTGAAAATACCAACTACTAGCTTAGTTACTTTACCCTAGAATCCCAATAGAAATTTTTGTGGGAAATATTTTAAAATTTCCCCAGTATCCTTATCTTGTATTTTATTCTTTAGATTAAAATGACATCCATACCCACAATTTTCACAACCTGTTATAGTATCACTCGATTTCTACCAATGCCTATGTAACTGACTGCCAAAATCATGAGTAGGAGAGTTGGAACAAGCTACATTTTATATATTCAAGAACACATGCTCATTTACAACTTTTTTATCAGCCTTCTTTATTGAGCTTTGGTGAAATCAATACATTTTCGTGAAGCTGCTCATTTTAACCACATTTAACCACAGGGAATAATCTAAAATTTATAGTGTTTCCAGAGCACTTATCCTTGAAAACACATAAGCAGGCACTTAAAACTTTAAGATGCTGAACATTTTATTGGATCTCAAATATTGGATGATCCATTTCAGTTTATAAACCTGCTTAAGAATCTTCCTAAATTGGGTTTTACCAGATTAAGCAGCAGCACTTTACAAACTCGGTTTAAACAATAAATACACAACACAGGATTTTGTGTAATAAGGCTTAAACATGTAAAATGTTCAAAATAAATAAATATAAGGGGAAATAACCAAAGAAAATCTACTGCATTACTTTGAACGCAGAGACTGAATGAGCCTGAGGACTTTCTGGTTGCCTGAGGCTGGTCAGGAGCGAAGGGAGACTTTTCGTTGTTAAATGAAATAGAAATGGCAGCTCGCTGAGCTGGTCCTATTGATACGTGTTTAAGTGTTTCTGATCTTGTGGGTTATGCATATTCAGAGGCTCTTTTGAAGTAAAGAAACACATCCAACTCACCCAGTGGTTTTCAAAGTTGTTGGCGATCAGTGCCGAGCCAAAGGATCTGGCCGGGTTAATTCCACAGCCGGTGTAGTCGATCTGGGAGGGGGGAAAAAGAGAACCAGTGTGAGGCACATGTGGCACCTCCATTTCACAGCGGGGCAGGTGGCAGCCTGCAGCAGGGTTTGGATGCTCACAACAGCTTTATTCACCCCACCCATTCTCCCTCGGAGAAAGGAGGAAGAATGTTTACCACAGGTTTGTCCTGTCCCATCAGGAAAACAGATCCTACACGGCAGTGCCTGCCAGATGTGCCACCTCACCACTCGCTGCCACAGCCACACAGCCCACGAAAGAAGGGCTGTGTGTGTTGCAGAAACAGGGAGAGTCTCAAAAGGGGAAGGAGAAGGAAGAAACTATCACTGCCCCATCATCTTCCTGCCTTCACTGGCTCGTCCCGGGGTGGGACATTGCAGGTACAGATTGTGAGGGCTAAAACTTACAGCAAGCAGATGCCCCAAGGCAACAGAGAGACCGATGGCCAAGGGTGCTGATCCCGAGACATCGTTCCTTCTCCGGTCCGTGGTGGCCAGGACACACAACACCAGCTGGAAGGTGGCAATGATTTCGATCCCCAGTCCTTGGCCTGCATTGATTCCCTCTGAAAGCTGCAGGGGGACAAGAAGGACAATGTCACTTCATGTTCCTACCTGACTTCAACCAGTGTAACAAATTTTTGTAGGATCTATTTTCTCAGTAGGAAAATGGAGACCTGCACAGCCGTTTCTTTCCTCGGGTGAGTTTTGCTTAATGGGGGGAAAATAAAAAAAAAAAAAGGGGGGGGAAGAAAAAGTGAATGGAAATTAGTTTTGAACCTTGCACTGCTGTAGTCAAGTCTAGGCATAACCAAATTCCTTGGTGATTCACCATGGTTGAGTGGCTGCTGAATCCAGACAAAGCAGACACTCAACCACTGCAGAGAATGAGAACAGAACTGATCTACACGTGAGAAACAAATGAGTTAGAGATTCTCCCTCAGCAGAGTTCACTTTTTCAGAAGTGAACTGTGGTGCCTGAGGGCATTCACCCATTGCTTCTGAGATTTCCACATTAATATTAAGATACCTATACTGGGAATCAACTGGCTGAAAATATTCCTCTAATGCCACGTGAAATGACCTGAGATATCAAGTGTTTCTGTGGGACTGGTAGACATAACACAAATCCTACAGAAGATCAAAGATGACTAAAAACCCTCTAGATGTCAATATTTAGGCAATGTATCTCTAACTTGGACAGGTAATGGATGTAATCATTGGAGAGGAGATCCATTCAGCTGATGAAATGTAG
The DNA here is from genome assembly GCF_003945595.2 of Pipra filicauda. Taxonomy (NCBI): domain Eukaryota; kingdom Metazoa; phylum Chordata; class Aves; order Passeriformes; family Pipridae; genus Pipra; species Pipra filicauda. The sequence continues at coordinate 5,323,483 of NW_024104310.1, forward strand.
GTGATCACTGAAAGCTCTGTCTTTTATTTTGCATCGATCTCATTTGACTACAAAGAGCTTAGGCACTTAACTCACATGCAGATTCTTTTCGGCATCTTAGACCTAAACTAAACCTCATTCAACTTCTTTGGGATCCAAAAAAAGAGCACCCACAATTCAGGAGTTGATGGGAGAAATGTTTCAATTTCCTCCTGAAGCAAAGCAGATTGTCTAGAAAAACTCAGACTGGCAGACATAGATATTCCAATGGTATTGCTAGTCATGAAATCAGTAGAGTTTCTTATAAGTGTAAATGCTGTATGACACGCTGAAACCACAGTAATCACATAAATTAACATTACAGACTAGAAATGATGCCAATATTTCAGGAGTACTGATGGAAATTTGTGCTTAACAAGAAACCACGGAGCTAAAACATTTTTATAACAAGTTTTGAGTTCTCCTTCTAATTTCTGTGTTCAGTGGTGTCTTCAATAAGTCAAGGCAAGACTGTTACTGAGCTGAATAACTTGGTGTTAAGCAGAAATAACTCAGTTGCATGGACAGGATGAAACATGAGCTTGGACACAGGCCAGAGAAATTGAGACTGGGAGTGACTTGGAGTAGGAAGCAAACTCTGCAAAACTTCTGCTCAAAAATACTGCTGTCAGTAGGTTATCCCTTCTGTCAGAGCCTCTGCATTGAAAATTGCTGGGTCATACATGGCAAAACTATAATTACATGTTATTGTGACCTGTCCATAACAATGAAACTATGGGAAATCGTGCCATAAATCCGATTTTGTGGTTTTATGCCTTAATTTTCCCCAAACTAATATTTCAATGACATTAAAACTTAAAGACATTTAACTGAACTCTTTCACTATCCACCTTTTCTACTCACTTTTCTTGTTTCTTCTCTGTGACAAAGTAGCATCATATCTAACTTTTAAGCACTGAAAAAAAAAATCTCAGTTTTTAGTCAGCACAAATCTGATTAGCTACATAAAAACAGTGAAAATAAACTGATTTCCAAGTCCTGCTAATCTGAAGTGCTAATAATATATTTTTATGTCTTGTTCTTCAATATGCAGGAGTGATATCCTCTCAGTTAAAAGCAGTTTATCCACAAATAGAAGGGAATTTTGGTTGAAATGGTGGATATTTTGGTTCCTTCAGCATCCCTACAGTAGAAACTGAAATCAGTTAATGAAACCTTCAGCATTAATAGGACTTACATGTGAGAAGTATCAGTCTGACATAAATATATACATATGAGGCAGCACTGAAAATTGCATGATCCAGAAATTCATGTTGAATTCCTGATATATCTCTAAATTAATGTTCTATTACTTAAGTCATCCCCTGTTAAAAATAAACACTGGTTTTCACTGCAAAGATGGTGAGATTTGTGGATCTCAATAAATTAGGCTTCAAATGCATTTCCCTGATATCAAAAGTAATTTAGGAATCTGGATTGCAGACTCCCTGGAAAATCCTACTCACATTTGGAAGGACAAATAGCCAAACTTAAATCCAGGTGTCTTAGCAAATAAGTGATGATACACACACACCCAAAAGCAGAGAAGAAACTAAATTCTTTTCTGTCATAATGCAACTTTTAAACCCCAGAGAATCCATATCTGAGATCTGACGCATCAATGTCAACATTTCGCAAGCCCTGACATTTTAAAAGATTAAACCATTAGGCTCCCCCTTCGTTGGAAGGGCTTCTGTAAAAGACAAAAGACAATAAGAGCAAAACTGTGTTTTAAAAACCTTTGATAATCCTTTTCTTTGAGAGGTGGAAATCATATTCTTCCTCTCCCTCCAGGAAAAACACATCCTCCAGCTGACGTGACTTGAGGTCATTCTCCCCGCTAATCAACACTTATTGACGGGCTGTGTGGAATCAAAGAAAACCTGGAAATGTCATAGGAAGGCTCTTGCTTTCCTCCAGCGTGTAATTTTACACAGCCTGCCAGGAACAGGCTCTGGGACCTGTTCCAAAGCAAGGCAAACCCAGGCAAACCTTGGAAGTTCTGCTTTGCTGCGGCATAACGGGGAGAGTGGGAAGGTGCACCTCCTTGTATCAAGTTAAAATGCACATATGTATGTGTATATTTATGTTTATATCATCCTTGTTCACGGAGTATTTGTGTTACCCAGCTAACAGTGCAACAGGAGACATTTTGCACCTTTTGAATCTGCTGGTTTAAGCTCTTGGCAGAACCAGGTAAGCACAACCAACATGACTTTGTTGTCCTTCCCTTGTATTTTCCGTTTGTTATTCTGGTTTTTTTAAGGGAAGCTTGGATTTTTGTAGGATACTTGGCTCCAGGATCTTCAGAGCTGTCTAAAGCGTAATCCAAATCTAGTAGGAAGCAGTACCGTGCATTAAACCTGACTAAAAATCAACAGCAGGTCTTAACATCTGGCAGTCTGCTACAGAGAACATCAAGAATATGAAGTTACCATAGCTCTGGTGCCTAAATAGACAAAATAATGCCTCAAAACATAATAAACAGCCACCTCTACTGCAGTGTTGGGGTGAAGGGGGCCTTTTCCAATGACTGTACCCACACTGCAATGACTTTCTTCCCTTCATTGGTCACAAGGTCTGTGGGTTGATATTTGCCTCTGATGAATCTGCTGGAAATCTCTGACATCTTCTCATCCCAGCCCAAAAGTGGTCATTAAAGTCACAGAAAAAAGTGTCAGAGGACAGGGAATAGCTCAGTTCTGAGCCTTTCATGCTTCAGACTTGGGAGACTTGAGTAAATTCAGTGCTGGAAGGAACCAAATACACTTTAAGGGCTGAAAATGAAACACACAGGCCCACGTTCATCTCCAACACAGTTTCCCACTTCCCATGGGAGTCTATCCAGGCTTCTTCTCCTTTTTTGTTCACATGAATAATTCCACGAAACTTCATTTTTAAGGCACTATTTTGACAGAAGAGGGGCCAGAAACACACATGAGAAATGGGTTACATCATTGGCAAGAGCTGAGAGTTAAATGTAGATACATTTATCTGATCAGCTGAATCAGTCTTGGCTGCATTAACTTGCACTGAGTAATTGTCTCTTGGCTGTCACAGCACCCAGATGACAAGTAGAAACCTCCATGTAGACACACCAAGGGAGGTGTATCCTGTGAGCAGAATTCCACCATTTCCAACAATAATGATTCTATGATTAATATTTTTACCCCAGTTCACTGTGAATCTGAACAACTTCATGGAATAAAAATCTGCTGGAATTCAATAAATGTACAGAAATCAAATCTTATCCAGAAAGCTCCTGGATTGCAGAGGTGCAACTGATTGGGACCTAAGGAAGCACTTAAGGCAAGTTGGAGCCCTCTGCTTTGCATTACTGGAGATGGAATGGGTCCCCATTCAAATATTAACTTTATCTGTTAATGCTGCTCCTGAGAAATCTGGTTTGAATTCAGTGTTGACCCTGCTTTGAGCGAGAGGTTGGACCAGAGACCTCCCGAGGTCCTTTCCAAGCTGAAATATTATATAAGGGACCTTAGTTCTTTGGAAAGGTTCTTCCTAGGGGAAGGTTTGAGGCAGGATTGCCTCAGTGCTGCTCTGGTTCAGCTGAGTTAATGTCTAGAAGCAGCTGGTGACAGAAGGAAATAGAGGAACATCAAGTGGTGGATCAACCCCCGTGAAGGCTCTGAACAGATCTACCAGTGATACAACACATATAGGTCAGTGGCTCAAGAGACATGAGCTGTAATCAAACAAGGACTGTTAAACCTGAGGTAAATATTAATGAAAAATCATTATCTAGCCATGAACATGGGAGTAACCATCTGAGAGGAACACCTGTTTTTTGTCCTAGGAAATGGGGAGCAGTCACGTTGCTTCCAGTTCTCCACATCAGACAGGAGGCAGGAACTGTGGAATTTGTTTCTCAGAAGTGCCCTTAGCTGCCATGTTTAGCTGACTGACTTCCACAGCAACAATTTGGGCAAATTAATGGTATGTTTTCTTTCCTTTTAATTTTTTTTTTTTTTTTAATAATTTTTTAGGGCAGGATATTTGTCCGTTGTCCGCCTTCAGAAGAGAAATGGGGACAGGAAATTAAACTGGCCCAAGGTAAACCCCACTGTGTACTTCTCTGGTGCCTTCATATTTTTCTCATTATGAGCAAAAGTATATCAAGTCCAGACCTGTTTCCCGTTACATGGATAAGACAGTTTGTTATGCAAGGTGGTTCCATCACGTGGTGCTGTGCTCCACCTCATCCAACAAACCCAGGATTGTAGCTTCTAGGGTCCAGCTCACTTTCATATAACAGGGATTAGTTTCTCATTGTTCCTGAAAAATCATAGGCCTCTGGAATTGGAGAGGTCTATTTTTTAGCAGGGGAATGTCAGCTTTCCCCATTCTTATGAAACACCACTGCAAGCCCTGCTGGCTGGTGTGCTTCAGAAGGAGAAAAGTTAAGGCAAAGCAATTTAGTGAGACATATAACATCACTAATGGCTGGGACTTCTTTTCTTTGCATATCTCAGCCATCCCCACTAAATTATTATCTTATCTCTACCATGGCAGACATTTTTCTTAAAAGCAGATCTTTAGTATTTTATTAAAAAAAAACAAACTCTTGCAATCTTACTGCATTTTATTCTTGCAGCTTAAACTTTCCCTTCTTTGATTTTCCTTCTTTTTCTTAATAAGTGAAACCCTTCACATTAATTTAAATGGTTCATTCTCTCTTCTTCATCCCCTTGCTTGAAATACTAATTATGCTTCTTTATACCAACTATCATTTCAGTGCTTAGCTGGGGAAAGTTCTTCAATACAATGTTCTTCAAACGTAACCTCAGAAATTCATGTCCCTACTTCCCTGCAAACCATCTCCTTCTGCCTCACCTGCCAGTTTTTCAGACTTTTCTCACTCTTTCAGCTCCAGCTCTGTCATGAAAAGAACTCGATAACTTCCACCTTGATAACATACCTTTTTTCTGCTGGAATTCTGTCCCAGATCACCATAGCTATAACTCTTCCTTTAATTGATAGTCAAAATTTATTCAGAGATTTTATCCCTGGCTATTTAACTGCAGTTATTCACTTTAACAATATCCCTGTGAAATGGATGTTTCTATACCCACTGAGTGCTAGGGATTCAGAGAGTACAAAAGTCTCATTTTTTTAGGAAGTAGAGACAGGCAAAGATCTAAAGAGTTTCACTTAAAATAATATGACAGGAGCACTCAGAACCTGCTTATGAATTAGCTTTGGATCCTGTCCTAGATCAACAACAGAAACGTTCAGCAGAACCTGGGGACAAAACATATTGTCCTCTGTTAGATTATCCTTCCTATAAATACAGCCTTTAGAGCTCTAAAGGAGACTCATTCAATTCCCAAAGGAGAAATCATATTTTCCGTTCTTTGGGCAGCAGACACCCTCCAGGAACAGGATTAACCTCCCTCCTCCCACCCTCCCTGAGGGCTGAGGAGAAACCAGCCAGGGCTTTGTGTCACAGCAGCCTGGTGAAGAGAAGAGAGATGGTTTAATTTATATTAAACCAGAGCACTTAAAGTTTTTATGTCAGGCCAGTGACAGGCAGTAAAAGTCAGTCCCTCTATAGGACTTGCATTTGGCACAGCTGGTTGGGGACAGACCATTTGTCTTATTTACACTTTCACTTTTTCATGTGCCTCTGGGAAAGTTGTTTTTGGAGAAACAAATTTTTTTTGTTGTTAAATCTTGATGCTGAGAAATAAACACCTTCTGTTCAGAGGATGAGGAATTGTGAGGTTTCGTATTATTTTTTTCTTTATCCAGCAAATAGTTAATTTTCTGTAACATGTGAAGCACTCATTTATATCACAGAGCTGTTTGTGATCTCCTGTATTATCATCCCAAAAAGAGACAGTCTTTCAATGGAGAATTTTTGGGAATATCTGAATTTTGAGCCTAATAGGATCTTCCTTTCTATGTTGTTACTGGAATAACCAGCTGGATTTGCACAAAACTCACAATATGGTTCTTGGCAATTGCACCAAGGTGATATTTTATATTTCTAGACAAACACTCCAGCAAAACTGTGAAGTTTTCAAACTTTCCATGTCTGAGGGAGTTCATACAGTCAGTCTTGTGCAGCCTTGGCATTTCCATGGAGTTAAAAAGCAGCTCTGAGTATGTGCAACGTATTTCAGGAATTAGGGGAACAGTTCCAGCTCCTTCATTTCACCACCTTGTTCATCAGGCAAAAAGTCATAACAAAGGAAGGAAAAGGGGCCAAACCCGACCTTACTCATTCCAAACACAGTCAGCATTGCCTTCAGGAGAAGTTGTGTATGTGTGTAAGGAAATGTGCCACAGTTCTGCTCTGAAAGCATCCACTGACTTCCCTCGGCACAGAGTCAGTGTCAAGAGCCTGGAAAAGTTCAGGTTTCTGTGATACCTCTCAGTGGTTCCTCGAGAGGGGATGCACGGGGGTGATCCAGGGAAGCACACAGAGCATTTCTTTACTCCTTTCTAGTCTACAAATGCCAAAAGAGAAACCCACTGCAGAGATTTCAGGCTGCATTTTTGCCCTCCTGCTGTTTATAGTTTCCTCCAGGATGCCTGTCAGGCTCTGTATATTTGATCTAACAGGTCGATGTTTTGCCTTAGCCTCAGATCTCATCAGTGGAGCTGCAGCAGATAAACACCTGCACCAGCTTTGGCTCTGGATGCCAGGAAGAGCAGTACTTCCCCATCAGGGTTACATATTAATAAATACTCAAGGACTGCCTGCTGCTCCCAGCCAGGCCAGGAAAACCTCCAGGAGACATTCAAATGGTCTGTGACATCTGCATAATTATTATTCTGGAGGTACTGATGGGTACAGCCACAGACCATGAGGTCTCACTGTGGCAGGTACCAGATCAGCACACAGGGAATAGCTGCCTCTGCTTACCTGTAATAAAGAGACAACACCTAAGGGCAGGGAAATTCAGAAATTAAAAAATACAGATACATAACATACAGATTGTTTGTTCTCTATGAAGTTGAGCACAAGAACAATAGTTTGGACTGGTTTCCCTAACTCTGGAATAGGGATTTATCTGAGAATGAAGATTTCTTTGGCATTTTCAATTGTGGTACCAGGTAAAGACCTCTCTGCTATTGAATTCTCTCGATTAAGCTACAGAATGGACAAATAAGCAAAAACGTACCACTGCTCTAAAGAAAACAGGCAATTTCCTCTCGAGACAAACAGGAAATTTTTCAAGGGCTATTTTTTCTTCCTTTAGTACTTGTGATGTGGTTTGGTATCCTTGCTTTAAAAATGCTTCTCTTAAAAATACCTATACAGCCCAGACAGTGATATTATTTAGGATTCTCTGATTAAAGAAATGTTATCCTCGACTCCCTGAAGGTTCACATTATCTGTTGAAGCCCATGAGCTCTGCTACAAAAACTTCTATGTTTTTTCTTACCATTGGATCAATTTACCCAGAATTGATCCATAATATCCATTCTCATGTTTACTGTGGAAATTTCCATTTGTTCCCAGGCTGTGGTTCTTGCCATGTAAGAGCTTTAGACACCCACTAACAGAGTTGTTTTCTTTTTAAATTCTTTTTTAATTTAAATTAAAAAATGGAATTTGGGCTAGAGATAGATCTATCACTTTGGTGTGTGAACACACATACACACAGAATATCCCATACATATGACACAACACATAGAACCCTATGGAAGGGGAAAACCATTTTAACTTTTTATTCACCAGTCAGGAAGGGTGGTGGCAAAATGAATTTCCTTATATTTCACACTTAATCCTACTTAGTTTGACAGCTGGTCAAACACAGAAAGAAACTGTTCTCTGAAAATCCCGGCATGACTCCACTTGAATTACAATAGTAATTTATCTACCAAATCAATAATGGTTTTAGGTCTATGGCAACTCAATGTTTTGCAACCTCCTGTGCACTCCTTTAATCAATTTCTATAATTTCTATGTAGAAATAAATAAAGGGCATTTTAATCTGAGTCTTGCAGAGCATTTCTGAAACAGTGAGCCAGATGTCCTCGGGTCCTCTGGATGTGGACCATGGTACAAAACCCCCCTTTAACTCCTCTGTTCTAGCACCAAAATGCTGCTGGATGATCACTAAGGCCTTGCCTTGTGCCAGCAGTGGCTGTGCTGCTACATCCCTGAGTGTTCTCTGCCAAAATCTCAGGACAGGGCTGTATTATTACAGAAGCACTAAGTAAATATTGGAAATGGAAATTAGATAATAAGCTCTGAGATCTGAGATAAGGATTGGAGCTGTAACCCATGTTAGCCCAAAATGCTCCAGAGAATGGATGATAACCATCAGGTTATCAGCCCAAATGTTTCTGCTGTCACTGTGTGAACTCATTAGAAAGAGGCCAAGACCGTGGCCAGTTTTTGAGCAGGTGCCTTTCCTGTGTCCCACCTGCCCGGCCCGGGGCGATCCAACACAATGCTGGCAGGCCATGAAAGACCTCTGCTGCAAAAACTGACGTTGAACAATGAGCCATTGTTGTGACAGCTCTTTGTTAAGAAATAAAAATCCCAGATTAATCTCATGCACTGAAACCGTTTTGCTCGCTCCAAAAAATGTGGTGACTTCTTGTAAAAGCCCCAGTGCTCGAGGACGCAGATGTGTCCCAGTAGAGACAAGGCTGGCAGGAGAAGTCTATGTTGGATCACAAATAGGGAGTGCAGGGGGCAGAGACAGGGAGATTGAAGCTCCTGACTGCATTGAGGCTGGAGAAAGTCACAGTATATAATCTAAATTTAAAAAAAAAAAAAAAAGCATCCAGGGATTTTTTAACGAGCGCTAAAGGTCAGCAACTCAGTTGCATGTCTCGTCCATCCAGCGGCACCTCTGGAGCTGCAATTTTCCACACTGACTCAGAGGAAAAGCAGCATCACTTACTCAGTTGTCCACTCACACTGTCAAGCCCTCAGTTTATTTTGGAAGTTCTTCCAACTCAAGCCGCCTTTGTTTAATTTGAGGCTGAAGGAGAACAGACCCGCAGGGCGCGGGCGAGAGGAGAGAGGGAAATCACAAGGCAAACACTGAGTCATCGAGGGCAACCAAGCGAGTCCTGCTCCCCATGGTCAGAGGGCCACCAGTGGCTCACTGGGCTGGAACAAATGCTGGGAGTTTGGTGATTCCCATCCGAGATGCCCCCTGAGAGAACTTTCTAAAGGATTGGAAAGATTCAACGAGAAATATCAGGGTAAAAACTTCAGTGTTGACCCAGGAATACCATTAAAAGGTGTGGCAGCTCTTAACTTTACGAAAGGGAATTCCCAGTGCAGGGGCAATTTCTGTTTTTACTTGAAGTCTCTGTGCCTTGGAAATTTTTTGGGAGAAAAATCACTAGGATTGACGCCCTAGAGATAAAATCATGTGCAGGAGATAAGGATCCACGTATCCTGTGCCCCATCCTATGTTCCAGTCTCCTGGAGACAAGAGATTGTTCATCTTGCCCAAATACCAGAATAAGATTGGAGCTGGGGAAGATATCGACAGCAGAGAAAAAAACACATCTCCAGCATAAGGGTTCTAAGCTGCTCTGCTGGTGCTGGATCACAATCTCACTTAGTGGGACTAGTTATGGAAAGAGGACTCATTCCCATCCCTGGAAGAGTTCAAGTCCAGGCTGGACGGGGCTTGGAGTAACCTGGTCTAGTGGAAGGTGTCTCTGCCCATGGCACAGGGTTGGAATGAGATGGGCTTTAAGGTCCCTTCCCAACCAAACCATTCCACATTTCTGTGATTCTGTGGGGAGACTTTGGTGAGGGTGGAAGGTGTCTCAAAGCAGCAGATACTGCCCTGGTGTGACGACTCAAGGACAGCAAAGGTTTCCTTTCTCCCTGACTTTCAGAAAGGGTTTGGGCACTGTTTGTCACCAGAGGATGTTGCACCCATATGGGAACAAATTCTTCTACCTCAGCTTATCCAGATTTGGGGACACTCCTCTCAGCTGTGTGCAGAGACACAGCCAGTCACACTGAAAATCCAAAGGGTGTTCCAGCAACAGGTGACTTTCCATGCTCCAGGAATAGCATCTATATGACTATTCACCTGCCTTAACAAAATGCACCAAACCTCCAAATCCACTGACCACAGATCTCTCCTGGCTTTTCCAGAAAGAACTTCAGTTACACAAACATTTATCAGTCCACAGAGTGTTTTCTAAACCCAAGTCCTCCTATTTGTTATTCTTGGTTGTTTTTCTTTTCTCTTTATCTACCCGAGCAACATTACCTTCAGGTCTGTTTTTCTTGCCTATACTTTTTGATCCACTTCTAACTTTTAAAACAATATCTTTCATCACAGACTTTGAAGGCAGAGCTTTCAAATATTTTCTAAATTATAGCCCCGAGAGTTAGGGGGCACATTTCCTGGCACTCCAATCCGTGTGCCAAAACACAGAAAATATGAAATTGTAAAGCGGTGTCTGCATTTCTTACAAACTCTGATTAACTGAAGATATAAAATTAACCTGAGCGAAAGAAATTTCCTCAGAATGCTTTTAAAAGCTTGATAAAAGTTCTCCAGATAATCATTGCTGAACAGCAAATATTGTGTTACCTTAAAGCACGGGAGGCTACTCTCACCCGTCTTTCCTGCTTGAGCTCTCTGTTGGTCATTAACTGCTCGTGCTGAATAGTTTCTTCCATTATCCAAACTACAGATCTGTCCTCACTAGACAACAGCCAGCTCTGCTGGCAGATGAGTGCATTTGGGATTAGGTATTCTCTATTCTTACAGTTTTACCTAATGGAAACTTGTAACGTGTAGTAAATCAACTTCCAAAAAAAGACACAATATGATGCAAGGAAAAATATCTGAATTTTTTAGAGAGCAAGCACACTGCATACTCCTCTTTCAGCTTTTCCAATTCTTGAAGTTTTTACTTTGGCACCCACACCACTACTAGAATATATTGGAAGTTAAGTGTTTTAAAAGGATTCAGTAATCTAAATACCTCCCTGAATATTGTCCAAAATGTCTTACTTGGAATCAGCCAAAGTAACTAAAAATATTTCCTTTGACTTCAGTAAAGTTTGGATCAAACTATTAATGTGCGACTGCTTTGCTTGTCTTAGTGTAAAACAGATCTTAATATGGAACATGTTAAAGGAACATCCTGCATTTTCATTCTCCCTTCTTTCTCTTCAGCCTTACACCTTCCATGGGTGGGTTTTGTGCTTCATTTGCTTGTGTTTCCCTTGTTCTCTTTGGGCAATGAGAAAGACACAAATTTATCCCACTTAATTCTGGATACTTAGCAGAGGATCTCAAGCCTGGAGCCTTATCATGCCAAAGAAGATCTGGGTGTCTCTGGAGGACAACTTAATGGATCTAAAGGCTGAAGTCCCTCTCTTTGTCTCTCTTTCTCTGTGAACTAAAGAGGAACCTATGGAAATGGATTCTCAGCTTGGTCCCTCAGTGCAGGACCTACAGCTGGGCAGGATAAATCTAAGCTCAGGCATGGAACCCCACCCAGTATCCACTGGGAACACTGGATGGGCACTCACTCCATTAAACTGCTTCCATTTTTTCTGTTAAAAAAAACACCTCTCCAAGAGCATGGCAGGGTCAAGACAGAGAACGAAGTCCCACACATCCAAGCCCTCTTCCCAACCTTATCAAACAAGCATCTCAGTAGTGAGTCTACACCTCATTTCCCACAAGAAGGGCAGGAAGACAAAGCATCTGGCAGGGATGCCAGCTCTGTCCCTCCCCTCCTTGTCCTTGGGCTAAAAAGCATAACATAAAAGCAACTGTCCGTGGTTTCTCCTTGTCCTGTGTTTGCTGAGGGAGGCACCTGGTGCTGGGCTGTGGTTTCAGGATGTGCCCTGTTGAGAACAGCTCTGCACAAGCACAGCTCAGACCCAACTCCCCTCTCAGTTCTCCCCTCCCCAGACACTCCAAGCTTGTCACTGGGAAATGAATGGATTTGCTTTCTCTTCCTCTCTGGTTCTTTCCTGCAAGGGAGAAGAGCAGCTGCTGCCCTCCCCATCCCCAGGGAGGTCTCCCCACTGCTCCTCTAGCCAGAACATTTATAACTAGATGTAAAAGAGAAAAGAAAAAAAAAATCAAAATTCTGAGTTTATGACAATGACAAACACTGAGACCAGGGATTTTAGGAACTGTATTAATTCATTGCACAGAAACTGTGGCCAAATTTGTAAAAATTTATATGATGGAGACTTAAACGCTACCTGGTTTTGCCTTTGTAGCTTGGGGAGTTACTGACTGAGGAGCAAGAAGACCTTTACCTCTCTTTACAAATGGCCAGTTTTAGGGCTTTTGGTTAGAGAAGGGAACCAGTCATCAGGATTTTATGGAAGCAAAAGGGAAAGGCCAAGCTTAAGTGCTACTGAAACCAGACCTCCCGTGTTTAATGGCACTTGGACCTCTCGAGGAAACCACTTGGGTGGATCCCCTGTCCCATGTGGTTGAGCTGCTCCCTCTGCCAGTGGTTTCAGAGGAAAAGATCGTGTATCACACACACACAGAGAGCCTTCTGGAGTCAATAAAATTGTTTGCTTTTCTTCCCCAAAGTGTTTTGAGTCAACCCATCAGAATTTCCAAGACGGTGGCAGGACAGAATAGCTGCAGGCACCAGGCTCGAGGGAGGAAGGCAGCCAACTCAGAGCCACACCAGGGTGGATGACACTGAGCTGCTCAGGAATCACCTTAACATCAGGTTTTATTATATTTTCAAAAACTGGCTCATCTTCTGAATTAGCTGTAATGCCACAGCATGCAAAAACCATATTAATATTTTGCCTAGATTATTTCAGAAAATGTACTGCATCTGCAGCTTTATGTCCCAAATATCCCTTCAGTTAGGTAGATCTTTCAAATTAGCTCAAGTTAAAAGTATTCTGCAAGAAAGGGGCTACAGAAAGTATGTGAAATACCTGTTCTTAAGAGATCAGGTGAAATAAGTGACTAGAAGGCAATTTCCATTTATAGTACTGTGTGTACTGCAGTGGCTGTAGCACTGCCTCTGGTAGTGGGATGATTTCAAGTTTAAAAGTGTATTTAGCCTTTTTTTCTCCTATTATGGTACAACAACAACAGCAAAATGACAACATTTTGAGGAGGAGGAGTTGTGGGCAGGCAGTTTTTAGGCAGAATGATGTGAGCATCTGGCTGGGAGTGGGATGAAACCTGTACCCCTGTTACCTGCAGCTGCCTCATATCTTTACACCTGAGAATTCAGAGTTTGTCCCACTTTTGCACAGAAATACACAGAAAGGGCAGCTGGGATTGTGTCAGGCAGGATCTGAGCGCTCTGCCTAATGCAACAGGTAAAGCTCACAGCTTTGGGGACAGGGTTTCTCTTGCTACACATCTCTCCCTGCTCCCACAGGTTTTCTTTGCAGTCGTCATCAGGTTACACAAACCATTAATTAGTTATTGAAAATGAACCACATTCACAGAAGCCAAAACAACACTGGTAAAAGCTCATTAATCAACATGTCACCTTAGAGACCCTCAGAATCATGAAAATCAGGCAACTGCCAGAGATTTCAGTGTTAAATTGTTGTCAAGAACCACCTTTCAGCAACTTGGATGTAAAAAACTGAACATAAGCAAAACTCATCCTGACCAGAACGTCCTAAAGCTCCGAAATAGGGGTGGGGAGGAAGGACCATCCCTATGACACAGATCCATCCTGGAATCAGGCAGGGCTGAATTCTCTGCTACAATAAGCAGTTGGCTGCCTGAGGTCACCATCACTCCCCCCCTACACAGGTTACAGGTGTTACATTTCTACTTGGAAAAAAACCCACAAACAAACAAACAAAAAAAAAAAAAATAAAGAAGGAGGAATTAAAAGTTTCTACTCACCGCATTGAACCCCAGGAGGTTGTTTGGGAGAGAGGAGGTGACTCCTGACAGAATTGCAGTGGCCACCACTGCCCCCAAGCACTGGGCAAGGATGTACATGAGCGCCTTGAAGAATCTGATATGCCATCTGAGCAGCAGCCCCAGGGTCACGCCCGGGTTCAGGTGGGCCCCGCTGATGGGGCCCACGCTCTGGGCCATGGTAGCGATGGATAACCCAAAAGCCAGCGAGACCTTCACCTTGTCCTGGGACCTCGTGGATGTTGTGTTGCCCACCACGGGGAAGCTGAAGCCCAGAGCAGAGCCAATGCTGATAAAAATAAAGAGGCTCATGGCAAGGAACTCAGCCACCACTGCCCTCCAGAACATTTTCTTTTTGAACTCAATAGCCATCTTTCCTCTTTCTCTCTCTCCCCTCCTTACTTTCCCTTCCCCCTCTCTCCTTTCCTCTGCCTGATAGTTTTTCCTGTGAGGTCTGAAGAGACATCGGGAGGAAAAATACAGTCCTTGGATTATTTATAGGGCTTTGGGTGGTCTGTAGGAGGGAATGGGTGTTGCACAAAAGGAGGAAAGAACATCTACATAGATGCGGACTGCTAGATTGATGTAAGACCTTGATGGCCTGCCACAGTGTTTTCTTCCTTTTTTTTTTCCTTTCCCCTCCCTTACCAGCGTTCGATCTCTGCCGCCGTTTTTAAGAGGCTTTTAAAAATTCCGGGAAAAATCTTTAGGAGCACCTCAGGAATGTTTTTTACCCTCTACTTCTTGAACTCCTGTGTCATCATTCAGCACAGGGGTTGGAACGAAAGCTTTGATGGGATTTCTGTCTCGAGCCGGACTGAAACAAAAAGCAAAGTTATCTGTGCAGGCTGGTGAGTTATTCACGCTCAGCTTCAGCGGCAGCAGAGAACAGCTCAGAGTAGTAAATAAGACTGACAACTAAATCCACACTCCAGGGACTTCAGCACCTCTGTTTCATTTGGAAACAGGTAGAAATGTCCTTTCTCTTGGCTCTGTGGACTTGGAGGTGGTTTGGATGCCAAGTCGGACGGCTGCACGGACACACTTGCGGATTTACACGGCTCACACAAGCTGGTGTTCACTGAGGAGGGATCAGTTTTAATCTCTGTGTAAAGCTGACATAACACTGAGTGTAAGCTGGAAGCTTTCTGTGGATGCAAGTCGGATGCTGAGGGGGAGGTGTTTGTTCTTTCTCTGTTTTTTTTTTTTTTTACTATTTTATTTTAATTTATGTCATTTCTTCGCTTTTTCTCTCTCCAAAGCACAGAGGTGTTTCAGGGTTTCCCCAGCCTTCCTCTTCTGACCAGCAGGTTAAAAAAGCCAGTCTGGGGGCTTCCTGCAGTGAAAACCTGTGTGTCACCACTCAGCTGTCCCGTTTGTCACCAGGGAGACTGGCTGCTGCCTCTGAGCCACAGGACTGGCCAGAGACCGGGACAGAGGGGAGAGCAAGGGAGAAGGGAAATTACATGCTTGGTTTTGCAGACAGAATGAATTTCCCGGCAGTGCCAGAGTGTCTCTGAGAGCAAAAGGTCCGAGTGCCTGGTTTATCTCAGCGGGACTTGCACACACGCCTCGGATTAACCCCTGTGCTCTCAGATCTCTGCCCGCCTTAACAGCTGGGGGCACCTTCATCTGTAAACCAGGGCGTTTGCTCCGGCTTCAAACCAAGGAAAATCTGATCCAGAGTCAGGAACTGATTCCCTGGACCCAACTCTTGAAGGATGGGTGTTTAAAATCAGCCCACTTCTCTGCCTCCTCTTTTTTCTCCCTCTTCTTGCTTTAATGCACTGGTAATGTCTTCTAAATTATACTTAAATTAATTCAAGGCTTTTTCATTTGGACAATATGTTGGTAAGAAGGAAAAAATCAAACACACACCTGGATAGTATTAGACAGTCAATAAGGGGTTTTAAAATACATTCAGTTTTCAAAAGATGATTCAGTGACAAAGCTGAAAACTGTTTAAACAGGAATCCAGATGTCTGCAGCCTGTCACCCCCAAGTTTTTATTCTTCCTAGGCATCAGATGTTCTTGATTTTCCATATAGCCAACTTTATTTGCTTCTGTTTTATAATGCAGTTACACAACAGATCTGTACCAGTGAAAAAAGGAAAAAGCAAAAAAAAGGGGAATAATTCAGTTATTGGGTTTACCCTTCTAATTACAGTGGGACTTCAATGAGGAACCACGGGACAGACAAATCAAAAATCAAATTTAGCCAAATAATGGTAGATGGTAGAATTTTAATACGAGATACAATTGATTCTAGTTGTATCCTTTTCAGTGAAACTTTTTATTTACTGCAAACAGCCTCTGAGACTTGGAGATCTTCAGTGAGCAGCTTCTCTGGACCTACCAAACAGGTGCCCAAGACACAGGGCATGTATCACACACCTCAGGGGACTGGACACAGCAAGAGCTCTATGAATAGTTTACAAGAGTTTCCATTTGTCCCAAATTGGCACCTGTGGGATGGAGCTGCCCAGATAGTCAGCCCTATCCACAGGAAATTCCCTCTTTACTCACTTCTTCCTACAATTAGGAACTGGATGACCAAGCAACCTCTGTATCAGTACTGACAAGGTGAGAAAGAATCCCTGAAAGGAAAATTTCTAGAAGCCAGGAAAATAGCCATGGGAAGTACTGCAAAATGGTTTCTTGATTTCTACAGTCTCCTCTAAATAACCCTGACTGGCCTGTACCAGAGACTGGGTACCAGGAAAGCCAGATCTTTAGTCTGACCAGTGTAATATGTGAACAACACACAAATTAAATGTGCCTTAAGAGTAGCAGGTTGGACACTCACCTTGGTGCTGAACTAAAGTCACCTCACACTTGTATTTTCATCCTGGGACTCCTCATTGGTCTCTTCATAACTGTTACCCACCTCTCATTTTATATTTTGGGACTTGGTGCCACAGTAACTCAACAAAACAATAATTCAGACAGAAAAGAGAAAAAAAATCTGAAATAAATTAAAGACAGAAACAGTTCCAGGGAATATACACATATACAAGAGATGGGTGGAGCTATTATCCAATTTTTCCATCTATGCTGTGATGTGAAGTAAACCATGATCATCTCTGCTGTGTTGTTACTAATTGCCTGTACGAGGACGATACCCAGGGCCCCTCAACCTTCAGCTCTGGGCAGAAAGAGCAGAGACAGACTTGGCCTGTGTGTAGAAGAACCACCAGGAGGGGAAACAGAAGGGGATGAAAACAAAAGAACAAATCTATTGCACAGGAAGCAGAGGGAGTTGTGGACAAAATAAATTGTACAGCAGCGTAAGTGTGATGAGAAAAGAGGAAAGAGAAAACATGAGTAGAGAAACCAGCTGGACTTCTTCAGCAATGCCCACCACGACACAGATCTAATTGGTGCTCTACTCATTATGCCACTTTTCCACAAAACAAACTCCATCCCATGTTACTCAGGCTGATGGCAAAGACCCCTGTGCTTGGCCAAGTAACCAGAGGCCTCTGAACCCAGAGCCCACAGTCACCAGAAGCCCAAAAAAAGGACAAACCCTGCACATCAGGTAAGCTGGGATTTGTGCAGACATCTTTTCTAGGCGTGGTTTTAGTTTATGCACCAAATCACACTTGAAGGTGGGGTTTGGTTTTTTCTGGAAATAGAGAGAGATGACTGCTAGCCTTATGTAAGTGTTTAGGACATGCAATTAAGCACAGATCTGATGGGAACAAGAGGGAGAAAGTAGCTCTTTAGCTGAGGGGTGTTTCTTCACAGATGATTTAAACCAGTGTACTCCCAACAACCCTTTGATTTAGTCACACTAGAGACAGCTGAGTGAAAAATCAAGCTCACAGGACTGGATATTTAAGTGCCAAGATCCCAGGACCAACTCATTTTTCTGTCTGAAACCAATCAGGTGGGCTGTAGCACAAATCTCACTAAACATTTCAGTGAGAAAACAAATGTAGTTGGAGTGGTAGGCTTTGTTCTTTGCTCCCACATGTCAGATTGCTCAGGATCGCTGCTTTTTGAACAAGAAACAAATGTCAGTGACTGCAAATTTGGTCTTGGCTAACATGAATTCTTGGGGAATTTCCCTCTTAGGTGAAGGAACAGTCAAAGTTGAAGGGCAGAAGGAGTATGTGTCAGTCCAGCAGTCAAACGATTGGAAGAACCAGGGGAAATTCAGCAAACCACAATTATTCTTCTCCTGAGAAGAATTAGTTACCCTGTGGCCCTGCCAGACAAGTCGTTCAGCAGGCAAGCAGCAGTTCCAGGAATACTCCATTTTATACAGTTTCAGAGACAACAGCAATTCCTACTTCTGCCCGTAGACTTTCACCCCTCTGGGGCATCACCAGCTCTCACCTCCGTGGAGAAGAGCAAAACTGTGGAACAGGGAAGAGCTGGAGCATCCATGTAATCTTGCTCCAACATCTCAGAAATGGGAAGGAGCCCAGCATTTCTGTTTGGAATGAAAATGTTTTCCCCTGTGTTCTGTTCAGTGCTCTCCATGCAGAAATTGTAGCTCACAGGTGGGGTTTCCAATAAGAATAATGCCACTGAATTAGATTTGCACCAATATTCAGGAGTTGCTTCCTGGGCTCCATTCCTTTTCTGGATAGAAGGAGAACATTTCCATTTTTCTATTGTAAAAAGTACAAGGTGGCCATTGAGTCAAGGGAAAGACACTTGGGAAAATCTCTGCAAGAGGTCCCTGAGCACAACCAACACCTAAAGCATGAGTAAAGTGCCCAGGAACTGGGAGGGGCTTTAGACTGAATCCCTGGTTTAATTCTCCTAAATCCAGGAAAGATGGAAGATTTCAGACACCTCCCCCTCTGCAGCATTTGCTCCCAGCCAGTCTAAGCACCCACTTGCTCCATATGGCAACTGCTGAAAATTCCCTCCTTAGGGACTCAGCTGACTTTGTTCCCTGCATGGAAAACTCAGAGCCTGCAAAATCCCCCCTTACTGAGCTGGACCCTGGAACTGCTTTGGGATGCTGAACCTGAATTATCAGAAACTCACCTGTGAGGATCAGCAGTTATTTATCAACCACATGAGTCACCTGTTTTCTTTGGGAGACGAGATGGGATGTCACCCTCTAATGAGCAAGATTCAAAGGCATAAAGTTCGCATGAATAATTTTCATTTAAGTACTTCCTCATTCAGTGAAATCAAAGCAGGTTCTAAAGACAAAAGTTTTTCCTTTTCTTAGAGACAAAAAGTATCTCTACTTTCCTCCATGTTCACCTGGACAACATAATTCTCTTTTTGATGGATTTTGTTTTAATTTTTCACTAGATATGGATACGTTGAGCCTCATTTTTATTTTAATTTTTTCCCTCCAGAATAATAAAACTGTGGAAAATTTATCAGTGTATATATGACTGGACAAAATCTGTGGTTGTACAACAAATGAATGAAATTCAACATCAGCAGAGGCAAACCTATGTACATCGATGACCAATTTAGTCCAGATGGACAGAGAAGATGATTAAAAAGTTGTTTTCTCTTGAAGGAGATTTTGAAGGCGTCTGAAGAGAAAATCCCTCATGAATGTCCTCAGAGAGTTTGCCTCCAATTTCAAGTTTTGTCTCTTCTGAGGGCGAGAGACCTTACAGGGCTTCCTGAAAAAATATATAATGCAGTGATAAATGTGTCAGTACAGCACAATTTTTCATCACAAGCACAACAAAGGCATGTGGGTGGCATTTGTCCCTCCTAATTGTTGGTATCTACCATGAAAATGTCTCTGACTGAGCTGATGTCCTCTGTCTTAGTGAATGCACAGTGTGTGAGCTTTCAGAATGTAATCACAGTCCTTGATTTCAGACATCTACACTCCACTGGCTCCATTTAACCAACTTTTTAGGCTTCCTGGGCTACCCAGCTCCAGCCAGCACTTACCTTTATCTGGAAATCCCAGTTTTCTGGCCATGAGAGCTGTCCACCTGCCAGCCACACCAGCAGGACTGTTATTACCCTTTTTTTGACACTTCTGGCTCATTAAGTAATAAAGATGGCTGTCTTCCAACTGAGACATAAAAGGGAATTTCCCAAACAAATCAGCCTGCACCAGGAACCAGATTTTTGTTTCCCCCTGATTCTCCTGTACCCCCAAGTTGACAGCAGCATGTCCACAAAGGAGGGGTGTTTTCCAGCTTGAAGGATTCTGTGGTTCCATGATCATGGACCATGAAGTTCTTCACCACTGCCTGCTCTCCTGACATACAACAAGCACTGCTAGGGAAAGGGTACAGAGAATTTAGCTGTCCCCAGGAACATCTTTTGTCACCTTCCAAATTAGGCATTTCTTCTCCCCAAGCTGATGCTGGAGAGAGAAACCACAGGCTCTGCTGCTTAGCAAGAACATTAATGCATAAAGCAATGTCCCTCTTATAGCAGCAATGGATAGAAAGGGGCTATGAATCCCTTGCCATTAAACAGGAGAAAATGTTGCCTCTTTTTCTCCAACCAAACCTTCTCCTCTCTGTGTTATTTAAACACAGTTGGCTTGTGAAATGGTTGGTTTTTCTGGCAATCTCAGAAAATGCTGCCACATTGAGGGTTAAATGCCAAATATGATTTTTTTTTTTTCCTAAGTGCACATATTTAGCAACAATTGTCCTTTTGAATTTCCTGTGTCCAGTGCATCACTGAGAGGTTGACCAATTTTTTTTTTCTTTCTTTTTTTTTTTTTTTTTTCCTTTTTTTTGTTTTGCCCTGCACATTGTGTTACATAAAATAACAAGTCTGCCAGGAATACTGGGCATGACACACCAGTGACTGTGCTAATGAAAGCCTTGGTCCTTCATTACAAATACAGGAGGTGAATAAACCATTGTTGCTGCCATAGGCAAGTTTTCAGTATGGATCACAGTCCTCTTGGTTTCTCGGTGTGCAGAAGAAATCAAGCTGAAGATGCCACTGCTATAAGCTCCACCAATGCTGATGATTTAGTCGTTTGGAGGGAGGTTTTTTATGTAATTTCCCTGAGTTTTGTTCCGAGATTTCATCCCTGTGTGTGCTCTGTGCTCTGTTTCCCCACAGCTCCACTGCTCAGGCTCACAGCTTGTCTTTGGCACAGTCCGAGGTGCTGATTCAACATCACAGACTTCTTTATTATAATGAATTTCTTCTAA
The DNA here is from genome assembly GCF_003945595.2 of Pipra filicauda. Taxonomy (NCBI): domain Eukaryota; kingdom Metazoa; phylum Chordata; class Aves; order Passeriformes; family Pipridae; genus Pipra; species Pipra filicauda. The sequence goes on from NW_024104310.1 coordinate 5,344,476, forward strand.
CTGCCAAGTGTTATAGGGCACTGGATGTTGAGCTGATAGGAAAATAAAAGGGAGACCTTGAGGTGAAACTTGTGACCTATTTCCCAAGCAGAAAAAAGCCTTGAGGTGAACTTTGTCAGGTTTATCACATGGCCACAGTCTGGGAAGTGTCAGCTGGACTTGTTAAATCTGTGAGATCACATTGCAGCAGCAAAGTAATTCACCATTTCATACAGGCTGGGGAGATTAGGCAATAAAACAAAATCACTATGGGTAGAGCACTCTTATGTCTCACAGAATGTCACTCATAGTAAATGGATTTTCCTTGGAAGTTCCTTAGTCTTTCCTGCATCTCCAATTACACTTACAATCCTCCTGACAGCAGTTTATCTAGGCTGTCTTAAAGACCTTCCTCAAGGATGGTGATCCTTGGATGCCTTTAGATGTTTGATTCCAGTGCTTACACCAAAAATTTCCAAATCTCCCTTGCAGTGAAAGCCCAACAACATGGACCTTGGAAAAGATTTATACCTTCCTCTCAAATATTTGTTAGATATTTAAATATTATTTGTCTCATTTATTTATAGACTAATCAACTCATTTTCTTGAAAACTTCCCTCTTTTGGTCCTCTTGACTTCTGTTAATGTAGTTTTTTTTTATCTGGTGTTTGGAGGATTATAACACAATGAATTTTCTCTATGGAAAAGCTTCTTTGTACTTCAGACCAGTTTTGCAACTCACAAGGTTCATCTTAAATTCTGATCTTGCACCTCCACACTAATGCTGCCTTTTCTAAGACAACTAAAATTTGCAACTTTAACACCTGCTCGCCACTCCGGCCCTCCAGACATAAACCAGTGGAAAATAACACACCAGAACAAGAGCCTAGCAAATGAAACTCAAAAGGACAATTGTTGTTAAATATGTGCACTTAAAAAAAAAAAATCATACTTGGCATTTAACCCTCAATGTGGTGGTGTTTTCTGAGATTTCCAAAGAAACCATTTCTATCTGTATGACATCCTCAGTTTTGATGATGAACCATCACTATCTTTAGGTGCAGCTTCCCACAGCCATGCACTTGCTGTCCATTCATAATCCTCACTGGGATTGTCCTCCCCTGATTACAGGAGCAGAAAACTCATGGTTTGACTGAGATCAAGGAATAACAACTATTGCAACTCACACGGGACACTTAAATCAAAGAAAGCCCTGAGCAATAGTAACATTAGCCTCACCTGGCTTCAGAGACATTCCATTTTATGCTACTTGTTTCCCTTATTTAGAGGAAAGAAACAGGCACTTTTGGCACTTGACTCATGGACTATGTTTGTGCATCCACATTGGATGCCTCGCACCAGGGACACAATTGACCGTGTTGGTCAAATCTTTACTTCAAAGTGAACTTTGATGAGTAAAACTACTATTCTTGTCTGTGACACAAATTATGAGCAAGACCTACCCCATTCCTCCAGGAACAAGCTCGGAGCACGTTGGCACTGGGGAAGCAGGAAGGTCTGTCAACATCTACTCTGGTTGTGACAAAAACATAAGTTACAACTGGGAGTGGGTTATAATCTCGTGGATATGAACTATCACAGAATGAATCAGCTTCCTGGTGGTTGTATTTCAGCAGGAAAAACTAAATTTAGTCACACTATTAACAGGCACACACACAATAAATCTACCAAACCTCAGGAACTGTGTTCTGAAGTTACTTTACAGGCTGAAGATCTATGTGGTCCTGGAGGCACATATAGGCAAAATATCTGCAAGGCCTTTAGCTAAGGTTTGGTTTTTTTCACAGAGCATCTCATACTGATTGCATTCAGTAGCATTTGGGCTTGCATAGCTTTGTCACAAAGCTGGGGTCCTGCAAATCCCTTTGTGATCTGCTTATGAAGGGACTGAAGCCTCTAAATGTTACTTTTCATCAGGAGGACGGATTGAAAGGAAATGCAATGTCCTCTACCCTGAAGAAGGTCTTCCTTTCCTCTGCCATGTGTCAAGAGGATGTGAATCACTTTCAGAAAGTGTTTTACTTCAAGAGCTTTAGAGGGACCTCAGATGATCAGTTTAAACTCAGTGTTTAACTTCTAGATGGATGAAGTAAAATTAAATTAATCTCGATCTCAGTGAAGATATCAGATAGAGAAACTTCATAGAATCCAAATCACAGAATTATTTGGCTTAGAAGGGACCTTAAATATTATCTAATTCCAATCCTCCTGCCATAGGCAGGGACAACTTCCACTGGGCCAGATTTCTCCAAGCCACCTCCAACCTTGATTTGAGCACTTCCAGGGATGGGGTTTCAGTGAAGCCTCAAGTTTCCCGTGTTCTTAAACTCAGTTATTTCTTTATACTCAGGTGAGTGGAGATGGGGTTGTGTTTATCACAGCCAAACACAGCACTGCACACACCCCTTCTCTGTGTTCACTGGCACAGTCTCCTAAAGCATCTTTGCTGATAAAGCTCTTCTCTCAACTGTCTTCTCTCTTTTTATTGAGAGGACTACCTAAATTCCCATTTCTGAATACTCTGGAAAAAATAAATGTGGACATTTCATAGAATCATAAAACGACTTGGTTTGGTTTGGAAGGGCCCTTAAAGACCATTTGTGCACCTTTGAAGGCCCTCTGGTTCACTGATGGGTATAAAACAGTGATCCTGACATAAAATGAGCTGCTCTAGAGCTTGCTCTAGATGTGTTTGTATCCAGTGCCATCCCTGCACTGCTGTCCGCATCCCACAGGGAATTTGGGGTCAGGGTCTGTGTTCAGAGGAGACTCAAACGAAGCAGAGAATTAAAATAAACCCTTTGGCTTGGACAGAAAGAGATTTTGGATGTGCACATCATGTGGTGGCATCTCAGCTGGCTGGGAAGGAACTTTCCTTTAAGAGATGGGAAAAGACAGTCAGAGAGGAGCCCACTAACTGTTAACAACATTTAGCCAAGTAAGGATTCCATTGATGAAGTGAATTAAAAAGAAAACCAAAAACATTGTCATATCCCACAAGATTGCTGTAAAGGAAAGAAGAGAGTCTGAAAAACAAGGCTGGTAAGGAAAAACCCAAGGGAAATCAAGTCAGCAATAGGCATACGAATTTAAACTCTGAATACCTGATAGGGAGAATGGCTTCAATTAGCTGCTTTTGAGGGAATTTCAGGAGTTTGTGGGCTTTAGAGGCTCGTCCCTGCTCTGCATTCCCACTTGGTCACTTGAATTACAAGGCAGGAAGACTTGTGTGTCTTCAGGGAGGGTGGAAAAATGGAATACAGGATGGCACTCAATGGCAGAGACTTTCCGAACAAGGAAGAAACAGGAAAAAGCAGCCAGTTGTCTGCTTTGACTGAAGTAGCAGTTCTTTCCCTCCCACAGGTCTCATTCCAACAAGACTTCTGCAATAATGTGGGATAGTGATCCACTAGCTCCAGGATGAGGAGAAAAGGAGAATGTTGTGTCAACAGTCACCTCCCATCAGTATAAGACAGGAACGGTTGACTTGCTTGGGAGTTGGATTAGATCATCATGGAATTAGATGGAGGATGACTTTCTTCACATGTACCTCTTCTTTGCCTTTGCTGGGCAGGAGACGAGATGGGAATCTCCTCCCAAGTCCCTTCAGTTGGTCTGAAAGACAGGGGAGAAGCCCCTTATTCTGGTGGTATCCAGCAGAACTACTCAGGGCTGGACTCTCAGCTTCCAAGGGATTTGAAAGGAAAATATTTAACCCTCTGCTCCCTAATCTGCTCCAACCTTTGGAAGAAGGAGGTATCTAAGTTGGAAATATGTCTAATACCCAGGGGTTTCAGAATTTGCATCAAGATGTGTGTCCTGGCACGATGTGTCTCTGCCCAGCTGCTTGTTTGCAACACAGGCAAGCAAGAGGATAAAGTGTTCCACAAATTCCCAGCAATTAATTCACTTTTCCATAGTGACTGGATCAATGATGAGAGGAAAAGAAGAGTGAGACTGGATGATTTGGATTCTTCTGAAAGATGACATAGAAATAATAATAGAATAATAATAGAATAATAATAGAATAGAATTTGGCAGGTTTGAGTAAGGTCGTAACTTGGCCTAATGGGGCAACAGCATGAATGTTAATAGCAGCTATCAGGGCTTAGACTATCCTTGAATTTGGGGCCTCCCAAGCTTCTTAAGGCACAGATGGACTTCTTAAAAGTCAGGGACAGTTGCCACTGCCACAGAGCAGTGACATTTCTATTAGCAAAGAGCTGTAAATCTGGATGAGGGTGTGATCCTGTTTTCTTGGGTTATCCACTGCCACAGAGCCAGACAAAAGAAGAGCTAGGAATGAAAAGCTGATCATCAAGTAAAATTAGTATTGTGAAGTTTGGCTCAACTTTGTGTGTTTCATGTGAGAATTATGCTTGGACTGAATATGGTGGAAGGAAAAATGTCAGTTTGTCTGAGAGAGGGAACCTCAAGAGAAATAAAAAGGAACAGCTGGACATGATTGAATTCATGTAGAGGTCATCAAATTGTTACAGTCATTTTGTCTTTTGTAGACAAGGAAGTGGCTGTAAAAAACAGTTCCCCCTTGCCCAGCTGACACACTACGACAGGATTGGGTCCAGTTATTCAAAATAACAGTTTTACCAAATGTAACCCTCTCTCTTTCTTCCTCTCTCTCTCTCTGTGCAATGTGAGGAGCCTGAAATGGGACTGAGATGGGCAGTAAATAGGCAAATTGAAAAAAATCATACTAATTAAATACACATTCATTTCAGATTTTTCCAAAGGATTGTCAGTTTGCACTATTTTGTTTACATTTTATGTCTTCTAGTCTTAGAAGGCAAGGGGTGTCAGGGATGTGTTGTGGACAGAAAAAAGCAAAGAAGATGGTTATCCCTAGAATAACTCCTGCCATCTGGGCAGCCTGAACATCCAATGACTTGTAGGGTTTACATAGAAACTTCTTGTACCTTGTCCTATCCCAAAACATAGTTGAACTTCAATGCTCCAAGGTGTTATCACGCCAGTGTTTATTTTCATTTTCTATTTTAATCTACTGGAAAACCACATACAAAGACTGCTACAACATTTTCCAACCTTTTTGAAGAGATGTGGATGGTATTCCAGGTAGAGACATTAAGGTGCTGAACCTGGAGTGGTTTTCGTGGGATGATGTTGTGCCTTAGCCTCCCCTGCCAGAAGCTTTAAAAATTAAGCCTCTTAGAGTTAATAGTGAAAGATTTGCTTTCCTGCCCTGGATTGTGTTTGCAGTTCTCCTTTGAACTCTCTCCATTGTTTAGATGTCTTTTCTGAAGTGTCCTCCAGAGCTGGACACATCATTTAACAAGTTTTAAATGGTGTAATTTATAGAGGAAAGGTCACTTCCTATCTTCTGCTGAATGTTCTCCCTGTACTTCCAGAAGTTGCACTTGCCTTTATTTTTTAATAGTTCACATTGAGACAGTTATCAATGCTTCATTTGCCTCTTGACAGATAAATTTATCCCCTCCCACACACAGAACCTGCACTTTCCTTCCAGATATCTTAGCCCCAGTTTGACTTCACTAAAACAACTTTGATTGGACTGTGAATAATTAATCATTCCTTTCCTATTCATCATTTACTAACCTGCCTTTCTTGTGATACCAAAAGCAAGTTCAGAAAAAATTTTTCTGAACAAAATGTTCAGAAAACTGAACTCCTAAAGGTATTATATTCTCACGGGATGGTTCCTAAGCATTAGATAGCAGGGGAAGAAGATTAGCTTTTTCTCTCTTTGGTGCTTTCCTGAAGCCCAGGGAACCCTGAAGATCTCTGGAACACTGAATGACATAAAGTCATTGTCTGACAGGATAAATCAGTTCCTAAAGGGTCTCCTCTGCTGACCACATGATCTTGTTTATCCCTTCATTTTCTCATCAGAGGAACAGACAACTCTACTGCTGTCGGCTCATTGAACAACATTCTGTCTAGTCTTTTCACTTTTTAATATATAAACTTTGCTATTTTAGTACAAGATAAATCTGTCTTTCTGGTTTATCCAGTTTATACAGTTCTGGAGGCCTTTTTAGTTCTGTCTGACACTTACTGAGTTTAAATTAAACAATTTCTCAGTTCTCTGTATCCACGTGTATGTCTTTTTTCTGTGGCAGATTCTTGCAGACTGTCCTTTGTTTCACTTGTTTCTTTGGGTTTTGAAGATGCATTTCATTTTTTCCAACTCTCAGGTTTGTATGTTCAGTGTCTGTCCTTATCTCTTGACTCCTTTTCACTCATGTGAAATCTGCAGCCACGTTGGGAAATGCAAAGAAACTCCACATCACCCCTTCCTACCTTTGCAAGGTGGCCAGCAGTTCATGGACAACTGGATTCTTTGGTTCCTTAAGGATTGTCAGCATGAAAATAAACACACTGGTACATGAATCTTATGAGCTATAATTACAAAGCAACTGATGAAATTACTTCTCTGACTCTCTGCCCCTACGTGCCCTGGGAGGAGGATGAGGAACGTCTGGGGTTCAAGGTTCATACTTCTGTCCTTCCATGTGCTCAGCAAAAGTCCCAGACTCTCCAGAAATTCCAGTGTTACTGGAATTCATGGTAAGAAAGGAATAAGACCACTTGAGAGGAGGGGGCTCAGGGTCTCACAATGTAGTCAAGGCTCAGCTGTTGGTCTTTTAAAGGTTCACTTACATTTAAGTTGTTCACTCTAATAATATAATTTATGACAGAAAGGGACAATAAGACCTAATGAAGAGTCCTAAATTATAAAGATCTTTTGTAGGAACTTTTCCTTGCACAGTGGTGGGTACTGAATTGCCCAGAGAGCACACACACTGCCAATTACCCAAAGTCTTGATATCTTTGGCAGGATCACATAAATAATGTTTCTCCTAGAATAACATGTTCTTGAACTCTTTCTCCAGTGTATTGTCTGCACATGTGTTTCCCATTAGCAGCAGACAGGGAAGTCTTACCCAAGAGCACTTGTAAATCCAGTTTACAGAAGTAAAAAGGAGAAAACAGAGATTTCTAACACCATCTTTGAGTCTGGTTTGGAAACCTTCTGATCTGCCTCTGCTTCTTTATTTGTGTGTGTTAAAGGATATGAAGCCTGTGCAAGACTTAGATGCTTTAAGACCAGTTCCTACACTTGTGATCTCTGAAGATTAGATGGTTCTGGAGGTTAGGGTTGAAGCAGAATATCAGAATATTAAGCACAATTATCATTGTAATATTGTCATAAAATAAAATAAAGAATCTTTCTAGGGTTCAAGGTTAAGAGAATTGGGGTTGTTCACCCTGGAAAAGAAAAGGGTCTGGGGTGACCTTTTTGTGGCCTCCCAGTACCTGAAGGTACCAAGAGATGGAAATGCACCTTGTCCCAGTACAGCACCCAAGAGAGATGATGCAGCCCATTCCCTGGAATCACCAGCTTCTCCCTAGGGAAGAACCTGCTCCTTCATTTTCAGGTGGCTAAAGGTGAGGTGCATCCTGAACTTTTCATGGATTTACTTTACTCAGTGTACATTTTCCCAGTACTGTTTCTCTTACCCGGTGAGGATGGAATGTAACTCATCCATAAGGAAACACTTCAGCCTCACCTGATTCCCTCTGGAAGCCTCTTTGACACACACAGAAGCTTCTGCTGGCACTTTCCCCCTTGACAAACATACGGGACTGGCACCATCTCATTCCAAGGTTGGAAACATAATTAATGGTGTGTCAGGGTGACTCACATCACCACTTAGCTCATGTTTCCCCTTCTCAACTCTGCACAGCCTCATTTTCCATCAGCCAACCCCATGCAGGTGGCACATGGATCTGTCACCTCTGAGTGTCACCCTGCTCAGTGTGGCTTCTTCTCTTCACCTCCCTTTGAGGAACTGGAGATAGGCTGCAAAATCTCATAGCTTTCAAAGTTTCCGTGTTACTGGGAAAGACTGTCGTGTCCTGAGCCATCCCACCTTAGTCCAGTTAATATGTTATTACATATTGCTTTTCCTGTCCATCTACAGAAGGGCAGATCTCATTTGGGCTCTTTCCATCAGTTCTCTTTTGTCTCAGATCTTAAAATACACAATCCTTGCTATCCTGGTTACCTTGCTTTAGGAAAATCCTAAATTTTCCACAGTGTTTCCTTAACTGGGAGTTATTGATCTCTTGTCTTCCTCCTCTGATCCCTCACCTCACTCCTTTTCTATCACATGAAGCAAACTACTTGCTCTCAATCTCAGAGTCTTTCAGGGATTTTCATTATATTTATCTTCTTTTCAATAAGTATTAACAAGCTGATAGAAACCTCTAAGCAGTCAGTGAGGACAAACATCTTCATCTATTTGCTCCATTTTCTCACGATCTCATATTAGACTTTTTCCCAGGTTATGTTTTACTGAAAAAAAAAATTATGTGTATATATGTTCAGAACAATTTTGTTGTTCTCTACTCACCTCTTCACAGAATTCCAGAGTGGCTGAGGTTGGAAGGGACCTTGGGATGTTGTCTGGTCCATCCCTGCTCCGTGAGGGATGATGGTTCAGACCTCTGAGGGATGGTTCAAATTCCTGTGACAGTTAAGACCAACAAGACTCATCTCAGTATTTTAGTTGGCTACACACTTCAAAGGGCCAGTAACTTCCAGAAGCCCAGGTAACATGATCTCTCACAATCTCACTTCATGGGATACATCCCTCAGATATCACATGAGCTAAGATTTGGGGGGGAAAACCTTACAGTGCACTATTGTGATAGGAATATGTCTCCATGACATATTGTTTTTTCTTTTCTTCAGGGATTATATTGTCCTGTTATTGGTAGCCCTATAATTTCTTTTCCAAGATCAGCTAAGAATTCATAAGATATTCACATCTTAAACTCAATAACCCATAAGAAACATGCCAAAAGAAACAAAGCTGCCCGTTGAAAAACTTGTTACCTCTGTCAAACTGTATTCACTTGTTAGGAATACCATGATTTATATCTTTCTTTTTTTTATTAATGATGTTTTCTGGTGTCATTCAGCTCAAAAAATCAGAAGTCTCAGAGCCTCAGAAGTCTCATATCTACATGTAAACTGGGTGCCTATGATCCCCCTTTATTGAGTTGAGATCTGGGATTTAGTTCAGTTACCTTAATATAGGTATCAAGGAGCCATATTTTTGTGCCAAGGGCACTTGGGATTTCATTTCCCGCCTGACAACCAGCTGCAAGTCCATAAATTTGTAGATCCACTCTAATGGTCACTTTTTCCATGTAGATTAATCACAAATGGCACTGGACCCTGTCTTTAGATAACTCAATTAGAGGGCAAAACTGCTGGAGATTCAGGACTTTTGAAGCTTAAACTGAGGAAAATGCACGTATTTGACCAGCTGAATCATTCTTTAATAATTGATAATCCATTGATTATATGACTGGACATCCACAGCTTGCAGTGGGATGTAAAAATCTAAATATGGGTGCCTTAATCTCTCAGGTGAAACCCAGCACATATTTTAGACAGCCTGCTTCACATCACGCTGCCTCCAGCCCATTTCATTTATTGACAAGGCACAATTTCAAGTAACAGCTGGAAAGAAACACGTGTAGAAGAAAAACACCAAATATTTGTCACATACTCTTCTCGAGGGCTGTTGGCAGGTTTTGTTTTTTTTTTTTAAGCAGAAGGTTTGGAGACCTTCCAAGGAAAGTGCAATCAGTACATATTAGGGTTTGTTCCACAGCCAAATGCTATGGACAATTCCAGAACTGAAAGTGTCATATTGAAAGGGTCAGTTTATTCCTTGTTCCAAGAAACTTCTCAAAAATAATACCTGGATGCAAACACTTAGAAAGCAAATGGATTCAGTCCAAACCATTGTGAGGGTCTTTTAACTGTGGTGTTTGTATATTGATTGGCTTTTAATTGTAACATTTATATATCAGTTGTACACTTGCTTTCTACAGTGTTTTAATACTCCTTTTATCCAACCTGAATTTGAACCTCTTAATCGTGAAGAGTTATTTACTACCCTTGAAAAATGGGTCCAGGACCTGACAGATCTACTGATTATAAAGTTGCTTATTGTATTAATCTTAAATTACTTATTTTCTTCCTCTTTGTTCTATCCTCCTGGTTATATTCATAGAATCCTGGAATGGTTTGAGTTGGAAGGGACCTTAAAGATTATCTAAGTTCCAACTCCCCTGAAGTAATAGCACTGAGTTCCTTTTTCTCTATTGCACTTAATTACTTTAAGATTACTCTTAGGCCCCTCCACCATTGTTGATTAGGTTATTTCTAAAACTCACTTTTTTCATTAATTTCAGCCCTCTTCATAGCCTTTGCTGTCTCTCTGAATTCACTCCAGCCTGTCTCCATGTAGATGTTTTACATTTAGAATAATGTAGCTCAAAACAGTTTTTCCAGCCACAATATGTCATATTTAAATATTAAGTATTAAAAAACATCTTTCCGTGAATTGTCATCTATATTTTAGGATTATGATGAATCTATTTCCTGCACACTTAGCATCTTTCATGGTCTGACAAACCTGATAAGCCTAAGTGCCTAAGTTGTGCCTTGCATCAGTTTTAAATCAAGTGTTCTCTTGTATGAGGAGTTGTATCTTTTCTGAAGAGAAATGAGGGGTTCTGCATAACCTTTTCCATCATGGATTCACAGTGCCATTTGGCAAAGTAATATGCCAGTTATTCATGAGAACAAAAACACAGTGAACTCAAAATATCCACTCTATTTCTTTTTTTTTTTTTTTCCCTTCTTACCACAGGTTAAAATTAGAATAAAATAATCAGCTGGATACAAACTTGGTGAACTTACAGTTTCCAGCTGCATTTTTCCTTTACCACCTGAAAATGTGAAGTTCAGTGCCCTGGGTCCAGTTCTGACCCTGTTTACCCACATGAGAACAAGCAACAATCCTCTCGAAACTGAGAATATAGAGAATGTGAGAGACTAAGTCGGGACCCCTCGGTGATATTATTTACCAGCACAGATTTTCCCAGGACAATAAATGGAAGTGATCCAGGAGGAGAAAACAATGAAGCTATCTCTGGTGGTGTGCTGGGAGGGAATAATGGAGAAAAACCATTGTTGGTGGTGAAAACAGCTGGAGCTGCAGGGCTGCACTTCTTGGGGTGGATTTGTGCTGCTGCAACCAATTCTCTAAAAACCAGAGTACTAATGAATGGGCTTTTGCACAGCAATTTATTCCAAGGCCTGGTTGTTTTCCAAGTGATTGTCAGCTTTCCCCAGCCCATGGTGTGAATACCTTGGCCCTGGGCCTTCGATTCAAGCCTAAAATTGCCCTTCAACGATGCTCCTTCCCCCTGTGCAGTTCTGTCATGGACTAAAATTGCAGATTCATGGTTAGTTTTTCTGCCACTGACCACAACAGGCCCTGGTCTACAGCAAAGCCTGTATTCAGAGAGATTAAATAACATATACAATTTCTTTAGAGCAACACCACACTACAAAATACAAAATACACTACAGAGCTTCCTGCTATGTGGCAAAGCCACACTCTGCTGTGTCTCCTGGCACAGCAGAGCTCCTCTTGTGTAGGGTCACAAGAAAACAGGTTTAGGAAGAAAACCTTTGATTTTCAAGGGCCACAGAATTTATTTTTTTCTTTAAACTATTACTGTTACAACTGACACCGAGTGAAGAAAACTCTGATTTCACTGCATTTCTTATAAAGTTTCTGTTAAAGGTTAAATTACAGCAAAATAGTCTCAATAGCAATTTCTATGATGGCAATACATGGAAATAAAATACGAGAAAAGAGACAAAAAAGAGTCCTAGAAAATGAGAAACAGAAATTAATCAGTGATACATGGCCTTGGAGGACACAGAGTGAAAGCAGATTGCTTGCATTGTTTTGGAGGTTTCAAATAAGGGAAAAATAGCTTATTTCAGGCTGGGGTTTGACTGGTATTTGGAAGACTTCCAGTGGTCACAGGCTGATTGAGCCTTGTGCTTTAAAATAAAATACAAATGGCTTGACAAACCACTGGGAATTCGTGTAGCCAAGGAAAAGAGGCGGGGGGGGGCTGACAGAGGCACATTCCTGACTCTCATCTGGATGGGATGTTGGAGTGCACCAGTCCTGGGCTTGTGTCAAGGATTTCTTGTAAAAACAAACCTGAAGATGTAGAGGACAGAAGGGTCACAGAGCTCTCAGAGCCTTTCCTGGGTGATCCAACAGGATCCACTGCTCTGCATGCCCACCTTTTCTGGAAATGCATTCAGAAATTCTGGTTGCAGTTTGAGCACAGTGAGTAACCATTGTATAAAAGGCAGACAGGCCTAAAGAAGTAAGAATTCAAACACTGTTTTCTAGGATTTATAAATACACTGGCTCACTAGAGAGATTTAAAGCCTTAAAATTGTTCTTAAAAAGAAAAAACACTCAAAGCAGTTTAAAACAATTTCTAAAAGAAAGACTTGAAGGTAGGATGATGCAGGTATTGATCTTGGCTGAGTTATCAGTGCCAAGAGACAGATGACATGCACTGACTCATGGTAATAACCACAGGCATCAGCTTTTAATACACTAATTGTCAACATGAAAAGCAAAACATGATTGATAATCTGTTGTTATTTTCTATTATTTTCATTCAGTGCTGCTGGTTTATTGGGGTTGTACAAACCACCAGTAGTAGTGAGTGTTCAACTGAGCATGGCCCCATGTGATGATAGAAAGGGTATTTTTACATTTCTGCTCCAGACATTTCTGCATTCACCCTCATATCCAAAAGTGCCTCTGAGCCTGCAGGACCCTGCTAAAATCAGGTTTCTGTACAAGTATCTACAGTACTTGGACAGTGAGTGCTGTTCAAAAGAATATTATCTGAATCCACACATTCAGTGGGGAATCCAAGGTCAAGATATCAGTAGGATTGTGGTTGGATGCCTTCCACCAGCTCAGGTGAGAAACCAGTGAGCTCCAGCATTGTTGGTGGGTAGGACCATCAGCAATGAGGTTCTCAGCTCCAGTGCTTCAGCCAAGCATTTTGGTGGTTTTAAACCCTTCCCTGGTGTTTTGGAAGAGTTGTCAGCCAACCTTTCCGCGAGGAAAAATTTGGGAAGACAACCACACCATGCTAGAGAGGATGGCAGCAATTTTATGATATAAATGCATGCCTGTTGGGGGCAAGCCCCAAGCTCTGGACCCATTTAGTTTTCCAGTACGAACAAAGGCCATTTCAACCACCTGGATCCACAGGGTACTGTTACAGGAGGTGAGGTGGTGGGATCTGTAGCTGAAACTTCTCTGTGGACTTTCAGCAGGACTGCTCTTATCTCTCCTGGGCGGGCATTAGGATGACGTGGGACATTCCTCACCCAGCCACTTATGACACAGCAAGAAGATCAAGATGGCACCAGCAGCAAAAGGAGTTATGGATGAACATCTTCATGGAGGGTTTTAGTTACTCCTGGAGCAGAGGGTAGATTACACAGCTCCTGCCCCAAGGGCTTGTTCCTGACTGTCCTGGGGAGGGAGCTCTGCTCTACTGCACCACAATAACTTCTCCTCTTTCCTACCAGGCTGCAGTGGTTTTCCATTTCCATTAACTGGCCTGGCCACGGGGCTTTTGCATTTTTTCTTTTAGTTTTATGTAACACGAATATCAGGTAGTGAGATCAAATGCCGTGATGCCTGGCTGGTGCATCACCCAGGTCTATTAACTCGGAGAGTCAGTGTGGAGCGTTGGGTAAAGAGGGGGTAGGATGGGCATGAGAAATTATTTCCAGATTCTTCCTCTTCCTATTGTGTGCAGTGTTCAAAACCAACAAATGCCAGAGTCTTTAAAATGCAGACAAAACTTCTCTACTTTTGGCTTTTCCCTGATACTGGACTAATGGAGAAGCAGTAATACACCAGGAGTATACTAGTAGTAGTCTACTAATAAACAGTAGAAATATAGTCAGCAGGTACTAGAAACATTCTCATGATGACAGCAAATGGTTTATACAGTACAGGAAGTGGGAATAAATGAATTTAGAGTCTTTTCTGGCCATGAAAGCCAAGGAAGCCTCATCCAGCTTGAAATCCCTGGGGCATAGCAAACAAAGCACCAGGAGAGGAACAGCTGGATTAAATTTGACTTAAAAGCCACCATCTTTGGCACTGGCCAGTGGACTCAAGTACAGAGATGAGCAGAGTGATTTTCCAATGGGATAAATTATAACCTGCTCCCAGTTTTGACTCCACTATTTCAAATTGATGAGCTGATTGAGAAAAAGGCTCTGATACTGCTGAATGCAATAAATCGGGCCGTGAAGGAATAGACTTATGTGTGCTTCCCCATAAATTACCCTGAGATAACTCCATGATTTTATTGAATGTAAACCAGCCTCTTCACTTGCTGAGAACCACAGCCTGGCTTCAAAAGCTTTCCTGGGCTGAAATCTTCCATATCCTGTCCCTAATCTCCTAAACCATCTCAGCCCCCGAGCACAAATATTAGAGAAAAACAGGGAGTTACGTTTTCATTCCATGTGCCTCCTCTGCGTGGATGTGAATGGCATTCACAACCTCTGAGCTGGCCCATGTGGTTTTGTCAGCATCTGTTTCTTGGAAAAGACAGTGAGCTGCACGACCTCTTCCATCATCGAATTCAGTTCACTGCTGTTAAAAAGATTCCATATCATATTCTTACTTGAAGAAATACATAAAACTCCAACTTACAAAGAGTTAACTCTTCCTTCCTCCATTTCTCCCATTACAAAGCTGTTCCCAAACTTCAGTGGAAGCATGGCTAGGAAAGTATAATTTCAAAATACATATATATTACTCTTAAAATAATCCCACTATTCCTGTGCCATGCTTTACCTTAAACAATTCTGGTTTTTCACTTCTTCATCTTCCCTCAAACTTATTACAAAAAAAACAGCAAAGCCTTTCTCAGTCATTTTTTTTAGCCAAATTCTTATACTTTATTCTTTGGAACCGCGATGATAAATTTAAAACAGACATAAACACTCCAGAGCAGGGTCTTCTACATTTGCAAGTTTTTAAAAGTTTATAAGGGTGACCTTTGGCTCAAATTAAATTGTATTTCTAAAAAAGTTCATCCTGTCTGCTTAAATATCCACTCAAACTATTTATAATTTCTGGAAGTTTCATGGTTATCAAATATTCCAGCACTGAACTTAAGCAGCCAGCCTGGTTTCTCATGCTAATCCAGACCACTTCCACATGGAGCATCCTTTGGTATTGTGTGAAGAGCCTGACAAAGTCCTTCTGCAGTTTAAATGACACTTTATATGAAATAAAATTATACTTGGGGGAAAAAAAAATATCTTTCTTTGGTTACTATGCTTCCCAGGAGGCACTTTTTTCCTTTTTATTTTCTGCTGCCCATACTCCTGGTAACATGAGGGGGACACCATGTCCAGCCGAGCCCTTCTTTGCTGACAGATTTCAAATGTATTTCTTTCTCTTATTTTTTAGGGAGTTGAATTAAATTTTCACCAGTGTCTTTCCTACCCTCTAACTAAGAAAATTAGGTAAACTAGTTTTGTTTCCGAGCTAAGCTTGTACTACTTGTTGAGATGAAGAATTCAATTTACTTCCACATGTCCAATAGGAGCGAGTCATGAGGATGAGGAGCAGATTCCCCCCGGATGGTTTTGGATTTGGGATCTGCACAGTCCAGGCACAATGGGCAGGATAAAGAGGAAGGTGGTGACCCATTAGGGCTAAAATATCCCAGTTTACACAAGGCTGAGATAGCTTAATAATGGCAATGCAAATCTTCCTGCTGCAGCTGCAGCCTCCAGACCTTCTTTCTCCTTGGCTTTCAGACACAGAACACAATTTTAGATATGCTCTGGGCATTGTCCTTGGATGCTGCCCAAGACCATCAAGCTGCTCCCAGAGACTTTTAGCTGTTCACTTGGAGCAAGTGTTTTCCACTGAGCAGAGGAGCAGGATATTGGAGGCAAGATTAAGTCCCCCCCGTTTCCCAGCACTGAATCAAACAAAACCTTCTTCCACCCACACGTTGCTGTCTCAGCTTAACAACAAAAACAACCTGCCAATCTCTCCCCACACAGAAACCTTTAGAGTTTTCATCAAAAGTAAGGGAAAGGTACTGCAAAATTTCTCGAGCCCACCAGGCACAAATTGCCATAATTCCTTTCAAATTATCTACTATTTTCTGTGAAATCACTGGATGAATCAGATCAGGAGAAAGGGAGTGGGGTATTTCCTGTACCAAAAACATACCACAAATAAAGACAAGAAAATTTTACTCCTCTCAAGAGGAGCACTTGTTGTCCAGATCTGTCAATGTTTCTAAGCAAAAAATTTAGCCCAGAGAGTGAGGGAGGTAAAAGCAAATGGGAGGCTTTAAATTCAGTTGTAGGTTTGGGGGAGACCAATTTGGGAAAGGCTACAAACTCACACAAAAAAGAAAAAAAGTGAATTGAAGAACCTACTCTAAACAGAGACAAGAAAAAAGAGAGGAAAATAACGGAGTGAGACTCAATTTTGATAAAGCTGAGACAGCTACAGAAAAGAGAAGCAACCGAAACATTTGCACTGAAAAGGAATGAAGAGAACTAACAATGAATACTCAGAGTGTGATGGAAAGAATATGGCAGAGCAAGGAACTGGATTTAGCTCTTCCCAGACCTGCAGCCCTGAGACTGTGCTGACTTCCTAGAAGAAAGCTGGAAAAATTAATGAGTGTTAATGAAAGACTCTTAAGAGTCGATTGTTTATCCAAGCTGTTGGCTATGCAGGGCTTTGGGGTATCATATCACTTAATGATGTGTTAAAAAAAACAAATCAGGAATAAATATATGTAAATTAATCATATATCATATATATATATATTTATATACACCTCTAGGTAGAGAAAATTACCAAGGTGAAGGAGAAACTTTCCCAACAGGACCAATTGTATAAGAGCTCCCTTGGGGAAGTGAAGAGCACAAAATTTCTTGAAATACTAAGTATAAGCTTTTTCAAATCCAACAAGTGTGCACTGGAGAGAAAACCTGCACTGGCAAGGAATTGGACCTTTTAATAGTCTTTTCCCATCTCTATAATTTGTGAAGGTCTTCAGGGACTGAACGAGCCACAGAGATTCAGACAATGCTTTTCAGGAGTTTGCTGTCAGTCAAAAGGGAGAAAAGAGCTGGAGAGTTACTAGAGCAGTTCATGCAATTCCTCAAACCAGATCATTCTAATCAGCCTTGGAACATGAGGGATCCCCAAGAGGAGGTGACCAATGCCATGGAACACCTGGCTATGCCCACTCTGGTCTGCTGCAAAGCCCTGTGCCCTGTCATTAGCAAGGGCACTGCTCACTAATTCCTTATTAATTTCATGAGGAAAATTCAGAAAAACAAGAATGAGGATAATCAAAACTGATGAGGCAGAGGAACAACAATTTTTTTTCTTTTTTTTTTTCCAAGCTTATTTCCAGTGCATCCCTGCTGACCCACCTATCTCCAGTCTGTGATAAGAGAGCCAAGGGCAGCAGCTCTGCTCAACAAACAAGCTTGTGTACCCACTGCACGTGGGTTTTGCCTATGAATCACCCTCTGATGTTATTCCAGTTCTTTTCTGTGCATTTATTAAAACCATTCCAAGAGTGGGATGGACATCAGATGAAAGATGTCTTGGTAAAAGAAGCTGTAATTTCATATGGAATTGCTTCAGGACTTATCGGGCTGAGAAAACTGTGCAGATGTTGTATTTGTGAGCATTAACTTATCACTGAATAGGCACTGTTTCAACATAATTTATATTTCAGTCTTGGGATTTCCCTGACAACCTCCTCCAAATCATTTCTATCTGTTAATGTCCTGACAGATTTAATGATTCTGGCTTTACTGACAGTTTTATCCTTAATGTGAAATAAATGCCTTCCTGATGCTGCACTGTGTGTTGCTAATGGAGTGGTAGATTAAAATTTTTATTTATGTTTGTCTTTTAGTCTTCAGAGGTCAATCCAAGCTGGCCACTGGGGGCCACAAAATGGATCCTGCTGGCTTCAGTGGAAGTTTAACAAGTCTCCTGGCCAGGTGGGAATGCAATGGGCACTGATGCAGATATGGAGGAGGATCAGGCTCAAAGGAGGGGAATAAATCTCAATGGAAGCCACTCCTACTGGGTAACTAAAGGCAGGCAAGTTATTTGGGAGGCAAAATATTTTTGCCACAGGAATTAGAAAGAAGGGAAAGTCTTGAGGCTCTTGGGACATCAGAGCAGGCACAGGACCAGCTGCATTGAGCACAGGCCAGAGGAAGGAAAGTTTTTGCCCACTAAAATTTCTTTCACTCCATCCAACCAAATATCCAGGTTTGACAGTGCACAAAACCTCCATAACCAGCTCTTGGGTGTCAGCCACAAAGATTTACTCCTGACACAGAGAGGTCTGACATTTCTTTGCTCAGCCCTTGCAAGAAGTAACATCCTTGATTTAGGTCTTAAATCCACCACAAGCCTGTAGTTACTTGGTTCCCTCTGTTCCTTCAATGTCAGAAAAAAACCTGTTCAAAAGTATCTTTGAGCTACAATTACCTTACTGTCAAATGTTTGCTTCAGCAAGACTGGATCCAGCCAATGCCAACAGGACAAGTGGTCCTCCCTGGAATGTTCTCATCTTTGTAAAGACTAAAAGGATTTGCTTTTTCTGGGTTGCATATCTCTGTACCATGGTCCCTTGGGACTAATTATTTATTAATAATGATTTTTTATTATTATTTTTTATTATCTCCATATTGTTGGTGTAAAGAGAGGCTTCTCCAGAGGCTGTCACCAAACACCCATCCCTCTTATTTGAATAATGGAGCCTAAACTGCTGACTTTGGTGTCAGATTTGGTTCTTATAATGAGGTGACAGGAACATCTCCCTTCCCATAATGTGTCTGCTACAATCAACTTTCATAAGGATGCAGGAAATTTGAGCTCCTTAGGGACAGAGGTGGAAGGGTGTGTTTCCATCAGGAAAATGGTGAGCCAGGTGACACAGACATAGGGAATAATTGAAATATTGGCAACACGTTCCAATACTGATAGACATTTCCATCCCAGGCTTTGAGGAGAACAGATTCTCTTCCCCTACAGAAGGAACAGAGTGAGATGCACTTTGTTCTGCAGATATGATGACAGAAAAGCAAGACACTCCAAGAAGCACTTTCTCGTGACAAGACTTGTTTCTGAATTATTTTGTTGATTTTTCCATGCCTGCTTAATGTGACCAAAATACGTTCAGGAAAAGTCAATGCAAGAAAACAGGTTGGCTCAGAAGCACAAAATATGAGGTGGAGAAGAAACTCTTGTCCCTAACACAGCAAGTATTTCAGAGAAGCTAATTTTTCATTTCACTGTTTCCTCCTCTGATTTTTTTTAATGCCTTTTTTGGTTTTTTTTTCCACAGAATAAGCCAGACCAAAAAAAAAAAAAAAAAATCCCTCCCAAAACACAAAAGCTTCTCAAAAGGTCAGAATGATGAATAATATTTCATACTGCAGGTTGTACAGTCATTGCATTCCTTTTCAACAACACCAGAACCACATGAGAAAGTTTGCAAATACCACTGAAGATATCAGGGAACAAGTCAACTTACAAAGGCCCTCGCTCTCCTATTTAGGCAATACTTGGCCTAACTAAAATTTAAGAACTGGTACCAGCTCCCATTATTAGGAATAAACACTCTGTAGGTAAGTTATCCCTTAATCTGCCAGTACCACTGTCAAGACTTAATTAATTTGCCTAAAGGCCTGGTGCTGCCTCAGTGGGGTAAAGGAATTTTTCACCATTTATTTATAGTTAAATTGTAACCCAGCTGCCATTTTTAGGCACCTGAACACTGTATGACTTCCCAGATGTGCAACCCCATTCTTTTCAACAGCCAAGTAGCTGGTTTCTAGACAGATTTTGAAGCCTAATTGCTGAGCTCACATGGTGTATCCCTGTATGTTAGCCCATTTAATCTTCAAATATAAAAGACACCACTACACGTGTAGTTACTGTTTTGTGATAAAAATGGACTTTTTATTTTGGTATCAGCTGCACTTTCAGCAATCACCATAACACAGCAAAGTGATTTAGGCCCATTAGATCCCAATTCATACAAACCCTTTCTCAAAACAATTTCTAAATTTCAATAATTTATTTTGATGACAACAAATAGTAAAGTTATTATTCCTGGGATTCTCCAGTAACGCAGAAACAGAGGAAATAATTATGAAATTCCTTAAATAAACAAATAAAAGCACATACATTTGCAAACTCTCCTCTTGGCCAATGCCCACACCCAGCACAACCTGGAGTTCATCCTGCATCCATTTGTTTAAACAACTAAAGAACAATGAAACATTTCTGGACATTCCTGAAATTGCATTCTATCCATCAGCTCTGGCAGCTGCTTGGCCAGTCTTCATCTGACCTCCAAAATAAACCCACCCTCTGAAGAAAGCACTGCAAACCTCCAGAGCCAGCCTGTTTGCCTGCAAAGTGATTAATTCCGAGCGTTTGGAAAGCAAAGCCAACGCGCTGATAACGCGGAGCAAACAGAGGGGTCGGAGTGTGGGACAGCTCAGAACGAACTGTTCCTGCTTTCCCAGCCAGGCTGATATTCTAAACACGCATTAGGTTTCCCAAAGGATGGAAAATGAGCACCCCGGGCAAGTCTGAAAGGCTTGACAGGAGATCTTCCTCGTTATCCACCTCCTCATCTCCAGGATTGTGGAGACGCCCCTCAACAAACATGCAGTGAAGTCCTTCATGTTGCTCCAGTTTGAGATCAATCTCTCTGTCGGCTGAATATCAAGGGCTTCCCTCTCTGAGACACCCCTGAAAATTCCTTCCGTTATTCTATTGGTAAACCAGGGATATTTCATGGAATAGCATAAGTACTGATAAGACATGAAGGCTGAGTTGAAGAGGTGTCTTATGAAACCCAGTTGAGAAACACTTGGCTTATCTCAACCAGATGTTATTAAACTCACCACAGGAATTACTGGCTTAGATATGCTGGCCTGTGTTAGGAAGCCTTCAACCCACATGATTAAAACAGTCTCTTTTAGCTTTAAAATCCACACATCCTTGCAGTTATTGAAGTCACTAACTCCTCTGGAATTCATGGCACAATATAAGTTGATACCATTTTTTTTTTTTTCAGAAAAGTGTTCAGAAAGAAAGGCTTAAAAGCATCAGAGAACAAAAGATTCCCTTTTCCTTTAATAATTTTCTAATAATTTGCAATCTGGAATCATCTGCCTCAGGATTTAGGAGTGATATGAAAAGTTAGAGTTCTTTCCTACCATTTATACTTGTATCTCGTGCTCATCCCATTGTTTCTGGACATGCCCAGTTATAGCCAAGGAAAACTTAATTAATCTTGACTTAAGTCAAAGAAAACATTTTAAAGCATCTTAAAATGCTCTCTGGGGCTCAGGGGGAAAAAAGCAAACAAGCTTCATAGTGGAATACATGATTTCACTTCACAAGCTCTTACCAAGTTTTCTTCAATTTGGTTGAACATCTGTAATGATTTTCCAAAGAGAAAGCAATAAGTATTGCTTGTAGCTGGAGGGTTTGAGTTCATGTCCCGTCTGATTTTTTTCCTGACAGTCCTCAAGATGCTCCTAGGAATGCCCTGGTCTTTTTTCTCTTTTATTTTACTTCCCCCTCAGTGTCCTGAGGATTCATGTCAGAGGGAATGGAGGTGTCACCTGCTTGTTCACTTTAACAAAGAGAATGTGCTCACAGCATGTTGCACCCAACACCCCAGGAATGCATGGGGATGGTGTATGTAGGGACCCTCTAAAACACTGAGTTCTTCTTGCCTAAGTGCCCTTTTTGGAAGGAGACAAATATAATTTTTAATTTATGTCGAATATCGGGAAAATTATTTTCACCCAGAGGGTGGTTGGGCACTGAACAGGCTCCCAGGGAAGAGGTCACAGCACCAAGGCTGCCAGAGCTCAAGGAGTGTTTGGACAGCGCTCTCAGGCACAGGGTGGGATTGTTGTGGTGTCCTGTGCAGGGCCAGGAGTTGAACTCAATGATCCTGATAGGTCCCTTCCAACTCAGCATATTCCATGATTCCATGATAATGTATTTTTGCCCCAAGCTCCATCTTGCACCTGTGTTTGCTCAGCTTCAGAATGAAACCCATGCTGGCCCTTGCTGGATAAGGTGTCATCCTCTATAACCTGCCTAAATTCTTTATTCTGCCTAGAAAAACACTGAAATTGTTAAAGACAAGTCCTGAATTCCTTTCAGAGCATACTGAAGGTGATCTAAGTGGGTGGCTGACAGTTCGTTGAACTATCACACATCCACTGCTCCCGTAGCCTGCAAAGATATCCAAGATACACAAATGATTGAGGCAGGACCAAACAAGGTGTCAGAGAGCTCAGCAGAGCTGTTTTCACTGCTATCAAGACCCAGGCATGACCAAAGGCATGAGAGTGACCTGAGAAAGGTGATAACATTGAGATCAACAAGCTCAAACCAGAGACCAACTATGAACGACCTCTTTCAAACCCTCCAAGGACTTCTGCCAACGTTTGGTGAAGCCACTGGGGTTCAAAACACAGCTCAGAACTTCACCTTTCCTGTGCAGATAACAACAGAAACCTGTCTGTGTTGTGTCTTGAACCTCAAGGGCACAGCATTCGTCGTGTTAAATTATCTTCTGTAGGGCTGTGACTCCAGAGAGACCAGAATACAGCTGGAAACTGGGGACAGTAAGGAAAAGGTATTAGCTACTGGTCTGTCCTGGGCCTAAAAGAAAGGTTATGGAAACTGTATCCTAAGGAAAATGGGAATGAGGGGAAAAAATGTTGTTTTTTTTTTTCTTTTTTTGTTTGTTTCCAAATATAAAATGAATATTTGTTGTCTTATACAGGGATGCACAGTTCTGGTCAGCAAAAGCGAGGAGCACTAAATTTCAATGCTCAGGAAAACATATCTTCAAAAAACCAAGAAAACTTCCCTTTAAAAATTCCTGAACTGTCTTCATATCTACCATGCACGATATGAAGATCATCAGAATAAGAGATGAAAGCAGCTTTTCCATGTAAAATCTTTTGAGGCAAAAGAAACACTGAGATATAGCTTGTCCTCCTTCCCCCAGACATGTGAAGGAGAGTTCTTTTAAGGGATTAAATTTTCTATTGGATAAAAGTCCACGTTCTCTTAGTCATCACAGTGGAAATATGGTGTGAATCAGCCATAGACAGTTGAGTTCTGCATTTCTTTGTCCGAATTTGAGTCCTTTGTTCACATAAATATAGAACTCTATAAAGGTCACTCAAACCCAAACAGGAGTGACAAATTAGTTCGTCCTCATTACTGCAAGGTCTCAGCCCATGAAGCCTTTTGGTTTTCTTCTGTATGTTCATTCACCTGTTTGGTTATTTCAAGGGGAGGATTCACTGCCCTTTATTTCTTCAATATTCTTTCACTCAGGCATGGCTTTCTATTCAATTATCTTTTTCATATTTGATCAATGTTCTGATTTGAGCAATGTTCTGAAATGTTAAGGTTGCAAAATTTATTTTTTTAATGAACAATTATTTAAAAATGAAGAAATTATATTTAAAAAAAAATCAGTTAACGCTTTCCCGGTGACATACATATGCTCCACTTCTGAGCTCTGCTATTTATTAATTTTGATAAAATCTTTGATTTGAAAAGACTGTTTGTCAGTATAGTTGTGACAGGTGATACCTGCTTTATTTGTTTTTTTGTTTGTTTGAAGGTATTTTTTTGAAAATAAACTTATAGATGCTTTAAAAATGTGTATTTAAAGGATGTCTATGAAACCAGAAGATGCAAGTGTATTATGGAATGTCTTGGTTCTGCACCACTGACCTGTTCTGGATGAAATATCAGACCTACCCTTGATTTTGTATATCTTTTGCTTCGTGATGACTGTGTTCATGACATAAAAACACACAGATCTAAGGTCAATAAAATATCCAACTTTAGCTGAAGAAAGGTCTTCTGTTTGGTGGGGCAGGGGGGGAGCAGCAAACACGTATCCATTCCCACCACGAGCTGTAAACTTCAGGTGTCACACTGAAGGGCTCTTGCTCAGGAACAGTCCACCCATTTATGCAGCCCATCAAAGCAATGTTCTGTTCCCATCTCTCGTTTGCTGTGAGCAAGGAATGCCAGCGCTGTGGTGCTGGTGTCTGATGTACCAGACCAAAACATTCCTTGGCACAAGAATTACCCCAGAACAGGAGCTGGCTTGGTTGAAGGTACGAGCTACACAAGGTGAAAATACATGTCATGACACCAGATGTGTCTCATTTACAGTGAGACTTCAGAGATAAATTCCCATTTAGTCATTGAAAATGAGGTTTTATTAAAGTAAGGAAGCTTTAAGTAATTGGTGTTTCAAGGCAAGCACTGAAGGTCCCCAAAACTGCACATTAGAAAGGGGAAATTTGGGATCCCGAAAATCTGAAGTTTGATCTGCATATAATGGAAAGAGGGAAAAGAAAGAGATAGGTCAAAAAGTTTGTCATCCAAGTTGTCCAGGTACCACCCCTAACTTAAATATATTTGTCCTACCTTTCAAGGGTGCAAAATTTCTGTCCTGTTAGAAGCTGCTATCATTTGTCACCCTCCCCCTCCTGCAAAACAAACCCTCCATCCATGTGTTCCACTGCAGAGCAATAAAACAGATAATAAAGGTCATTTTCTGTGTTTCTTCCTGTTTCATGCAGCTCCTGTGATTTTTCAGGTGCTTTGAATAAAACATCCCACGTACTTTCTCTTTTTCATCAAAGGCTAACAAAGGGTAGTTTGCCTGTCTCATCCCTCTGGCAAGGGACTGGGAATGGACACAGAGGCATTTTTGGAAGCAGTAGTGTTCTGGGTGGCTGACCTGACCAGCATGTGTGTGCAGAAAGATATATGAGACTGGTCTGATGCACTGTAAACCAAAACCTTCTCCCCAAGCTGACCGGGGATCCCAGGGATTTATCACAATTGAGCCTTGGCCAGTGGGTGTCACTAAAAATTAGCTGTAAGGGAAATTAAAAAAAAAAAAAAAAAGTAAGGGGGCAAGCTAACCTGAATATTAAAAGCATTCCAGACCTTGTTGTTGGCCCCAAGCCTTGTTTTGAATCCTTCCTTTGGTCAAACAATGGTAGTGAGATCAGAGCCAGGCACCCAGTGCCCGCTGATTACTGACTGCACTGACGCTTGCAGGGAAGAGCTGGTGGGATGCTTGGATAGGATGGGAAATGACTTTACTCGAGTATCCCGTGCAGATTCCCTGGTGGTGGTGGCATGTTTCTTTTTGGGCTTCCTACTCCGCTGTCCCTCGTGCGGAGGGGGAACGTCAGCCAGGTGACTCACTGGGATTCTGCCCCGTGTTTACTGCCACAGGCCTCCCCACGGGGACTTGCTCACTGTGTGCAGCCTGATTTTCCCAAGAACACCTCAAAGGGCTAATTTTAAATTAACAAAAGCTTTGGAAGGCAGGGAGAAGGGAAGGGGGGTGGGGGGGTGGGGGCTTCTTGCAGGAGGAAAGCGATGGCAGAAATAGCCTCCTTCCTTTTTCCTTTCTCTTGTCCAAGATAAGGAAACATCACACGCTAAAGGCAAATTAAAAACAACTTAAAAGGCAGATAAATTTAGTCACTAGTGTTCCACTGGGTGGACAATCAAGATACAGAACAAGTCTTCAGCCAGAAGGTTTTTAGGGAAAATTACCAGTAGTGAAGGGAAAGGGGCAAAAATCAAGGAAATACAGTTCACATTAAAACTACTGTAGGAGCAGGTCATAAACCCCTTTAGAGGAAAGATGGTCCAGTAGTTACCAACATGGACCTTAATTTGTGAATTCTACACAGGTCTCCTGGGATGCTTTGATATACTTTAATTGGAGGTGTTCAGATTCTGTTGAAGGAGTGGACTGGCACACAATGAGTATAAATAGGTTATTTTCATATTAAAGAGTCCACGTTTCAGTTCTGTCAAGTCTCAAACTCAGATCTCTAAAAGGGTGAACAAACTTATAATTCAAGGAGATAAAAGCTGAAGGTGATAAATGAATCTCACAGGCACTGCTACAATCTGATGATCCTTCTGTCACAAAATGAAGAGACTTTTAGCTCTGAGGTAGGGAAAGGCCATCAGAAAATGACACTGGCAGTGGCTCAGCAGAAGCAGAGGTTTTCCACGGAACCAAATATGCTGCAGTCATGCTCCAGATTTAATACAAGGATTATAGTAAAGTCCCCTCCTTTTATGTCTCCCGTCAACTTTTTTGCTACTCTGTTGACTGTTTTCTCAGTGGTCTTTGGTTTATATGGAATTTGAGCTGACTTTTAAACTTTGTTGGGCCAGTAAAGATATTCTTTTCATCCTTGTGGTGAGAATGTATCAACCACAGGTCAGCACTGGCTTGAGGACATTTGTACAATGCTCTGCTGCACTAAGTAAACATGTCTTTAATCTCTCTGTACCATCTGGAAAATGATATTTCTTTTATTTTTCCCTTTTGATTTTCTTTACTGTTGAGATTGCAAGAATTAAAAGGCAAGCTCTTTCTCTTATTACAAAAGGATACATCAGCACAAGCAGGACAAACAGTCAGGACCTGTTCCTTGGCCCTGAAGGCAAGTGTTGTGATTCATCTTATGGCCACATGGCTAAAATTTCATCCATGTGAAAAAAAGAGTGGCCTCACCCACACCCTCTACTGGGAAAAGTCTCTGACCTGTGATAGTACTTGAACCATCTCTGAGCTTTTCCTGGGAAAGGGAAAAATGACGTGGAGCGAAATAGTTTCAGGGAGTAGATCACCATGAAAGATTGCAGGCCCAGCCCTGGTCATCTTTGGTTTAACGGCATAAACCCAGCTTAAGTGTGCAGTCCTCAAGGTAAAAGGCCACAGGGTGGATTTTGGACCTGTAGGTTTGATCAGAAAAGAAAAAAAGAAAAGAAAAAAAAAAAACACGCAGGATTTTTCCAATTCCCTTTTCGTTTGGGTTCTGTTAAATCACTGCTCGTGAGCACCTCCCCGAAGGAAAATAGCGACTCGAAGGCAATGTGCAGCCTCTACACAATCACTCCTCCAGCAGATGTTCTTGTGCACTCCCAGCCATCCCTTGCTGGTTTACCAGTTCTGGAAATATGTGTTTCCAGCACAATATGTTACACCAGTGCATGAGAGGGAAATGCCATTAAAGAACATGACTCTCCTGACAGAGCAGTGGTGTGCGTTGCTTGGCTTGGCTGTGGTGCTCTTCAAAACAGGCAACAGTGAGAACAACATCACTCAAATAATCCTTCCCAAGTGTAGTGAGAAGGAACTGCTGGTACCACAGAGCAGAAAAGGTTTCCAAAGCTTGGATTCTAATTTCCTGATCTTTAAAAAAGAAATTGCTCATCTGCAGCTAATCATGTTTGCGCCTTTCGTTGTCTCCAAGAGCAACATTTTCCAAGGTGCTTTTAATGAGCTGAACAGCCTCCTAAAGACTCAGGAGAGACAGAGAGGCTGTCAGAGACAAATCCCTTTATTTGATTAGGCTTCACTGGATCTTGGTACATTCCAAACCGAAGAGAACACAACAAAGATTGATCCTCCTCCCACCTAAATCAGTTGGACTTTTTCTCTAAGGTGGGATGAAATCCAGAACGTATTAATTAGAGATATGTTTTGATGAAATGTTGTTCTGTAGTGTGAGGCGTGTAACCAGGAAAGCAGATTAGGTTACAGGAGAGACAGAGCTGGAAGTGACTTCCAAAGGGAGAAAGACGAGGAGAGATCAAGGTGGAAGGTTTGGTGGTGAAAGGCTCAACAGGGAACACGAAGGGGCAACCACAGAACGTCAACCTCACCTCTTGTGGGGGCTTGGACCCTTCTGTAGGACACGGTGCTGTGACCCCACCTACATTCTCAACAGCTTTGCCAACAGATAAAGGCATTTCTTTATACTGAACTATTTCATGTGCCTTGGCAGAAAAGCACATAGTTGCTGAGCAGTTGGGAAAGTGTTTTGTCAGAGACAGTCTGGCTGAAGGTTTGCTTATAGCACTCTTTTCTGGAGCTCTGTTGGGCTACATTTCTCATCTACAATCTGCTCTGTTTTTGCTGTTTTGTTTCCTTTCATTATTATTTCTAGTCTATCTAAAAGAGTTCTCTTCCCCAAACCCGGAGGAAAATGTCAAATGTCTTAATTTAGTCATTAAGTGCTTTTAGAAGCAAATTCTTCCACTTACCTGCAGGTAACACAGTCTCATAAACACCTTTGACACAAATCACAAGACACATTCTGCGCTTCCAGGCACAGTCTGTGATTTGTCTGACAATGTAGCTCCCACTTTCACCCTCTCTCTTTTTCTGGAAGCCAAATATCGTATAAAATTTGAGCATAGAATTTGAAGCAGTTCAACACAAGCTGAAATGTTGTCAAAGATTTATTCACAAGTTATAGATTCGGTTCTAGAGAAAAGCAGACTTGCCTTTCTGCTCTGTCCTTTTGACGAAAATCTGCTTTTGAACAAATGAAACCCCCCTTCAGTTTTCATCTGTACCATTCCTGACAAGTGAAAAAATTGACTAATTCCGTGAAATAATATTTTCTTACTTGTTTTCCTTCTTTGATACAACTGAGATTTGGCCAGGACACAACACCAACCTGCCAGAATTGTGCGGAAGGCGTAGGACTCCTGGTATTTCAGACCCAGTCAACACAATTAAGCAGCTTTGTTCTATTTTAAATTCACAGAACGTGGCACTCACCTTAGAAGCAACTTCCAGAAAGTTTTGTTTTGTTTTCTTTTGTCCTTAAATGTTCTGGTTTCCAGAACATTTAGTTTCCAACCTGAATAACCAACTTCTGAGGAATCATCTGAGCTGAGCCTCCAGGTCCTTGACAAGACTCACCTGTTGAGGACAGAGGATGTTCTTTGCATGCAGAGTCTTGTTTAGCTTGAGGCCTCCCTGTAAGATCTTCTGTAACTGCAAAACTACATATTTTCAGCCCAATTTAACCTTTCCTGAGAAAAATAGAGCAAAAAGTTTCAACAGCTCTGACCAAATTTTTTAGGTAAATGGAAAATAAAATAATCTTTAAAACCCTCCCATGCGCCAACAGTGTTGATCTACGACCATGTAAAAAAAAAAATTCAGATGCCCACATTAAAAAATAAGAGCCATTGTTCTCTTTCTGGTTTTCTATTTGATTGCAAACTCATTCACACAATATCAGGTTAAATCTAGCTCAGTCTTTTCAGAGCTATAATATTCCCAAAGCAAATTACATCCTCTGCTTGCTGACAGGAGTCCTAAAGGTCAGAACTCTAAATTCCATCACTTTGGTTTAGTGCCAAGTATTTTGGAAAGAGAAAACAAAGAAAAATCAAGTAATCTTCATATCCATCTTAAGAGATACAAATAATTTTAATAAAGCTGAACTGTTGCCTGAGATTCTGTGCACCCTGGAGCCTCATTCAAGTTTTGTTCTGACATGTAAAATAAAACCTAATGAGAAGTTACTGGAGATTTATGGGAAGAGAAAGGAGAACAATATTTTTATTTCATTTCCAAACCGTTGTGGAGCCAGTAAGGGATAAAAATGGTGTCTGCCAGATACCATGATGTACAGGTTAGATTGTGGTTACTGAGTATTGATTCTATAATATCAGCAGAAAGACATGGAAAATGAATAATTATAAGGCATCCTCTGGGCTTGCTGTGCCCTTAGTTTCCAGAGGATTTTTTTATATCCAGTATGAATTTAAACATTATTTACCTACTAACAGCTAAGTTGTTCAGAGAGGAAAGTCTGCAACATTGGGATTCAAAACATGGAAACCAATCAGTTGGACCCCATTACCTGACAACAAGCTCTTGCTGCTGGCGTAGAATCCCAGAATGGTTTGGGTTGGAAAGGACCTTAAAGATAATCCAGTTCCACCCCCTTGACATGGACAGGAACACCTTCCACTAGACCAGGTTGCTCCAAGTCCAGTCCAACCTGGCCTTGGACACTTCCAGGGATGGGGCAGCCACAGCTTCTCTGGGTAACCTGTGCCAGGGCCTCCTCACCCTCACAGGGAAGAATTCCTTCCTAATATCTAATCTAAAGTTACTCTCTGACAGTTTGAATCCATTCCCCCTTGTCTTGACACTCCATGCTCTTGTAAAAAGTCCTTCTCTGTATTTTTTGTAGACTCTCTTCAGGTACTGGAAGGCCACAATTAGGTCACCCTGAAGTCTTCTCTTCTCCAGGCTGAACAAACCCAACTCTCTCAGCCTTTCCTCATAGCAGAGGTGCTCCATCTCTCTCTAATTATTTTTGTGGTCTCCTCTGGACTTGCTCCAGAAGGTTGAGGTCCTTCTTGTGCTGGAGGCAGCACTGCAAGTGGGGTCTCATCAGAGTAGAGGGGCAGAGTCAGCTCCCTTGATCTGCTGCCCACACTGCTTTTGGTGCAGCCCAGGATGTGATTGGCTCAGTCTGACGTCTCATTAATCAGAGGAGAATGTGAAATCTGCACCATTTTTTGGAAATAAAATATCTCTGGATATTATTGAAAGCACGAGGCAACTGTACCATAACTTAGACATCTCAAACAGATGTTTAAGTAGAAATGAGATCAACCTGGTCGACTGTTTCCAAGCACAAAGGCAGAAAACTAGAGAGTCCTGTCATCACAACAGTGCCTATAGCTCACCTTGCCTTGACAGCTCGGAAATTGTGAAAACCAGTTAAAAAGGTCATTAATTTTTCAGAAATGCCTTTAAAAAGCTGCGATCTGGGATGTCTTGGGGATTCTGGTACTGAAGTGATCCATATGTGACTGATTTTCATCTCTTCTCAGTCCCTCTTCTTAAAAATTAAGCCTAGAGAGGTTGATTAAATACAGAGAAATGACTCTTTTTGCTCCTTGGCATGTGAAGGCTCCAGGATCATCCACTCCACACAGCTTCCCTAAAAAGGAGAGGAGGAGAGCATGCAGTGCTCTCCACAAATTGCTTCCCAGGGAATGTTAAGGGAGTGATTAGGCACTAATGATTCTCCCGTGCCTCCTCGGGCAGGGAAAGGTCTTGTTTGCTCTGCCCCACACTAATTTTCCAGCACGTTTTCCTTGGTAGCAGCACTGCTTTTTTTCACATCCCTGCTTTCTGTTGAATCAGTGATTAGGTTGTTTCAGTTCCAAGTTTTCTTGATGTTTTCTTTTTTTTTTTTTTTTTCCTACTAACCTTGGTAAACAGTCCTTCAGTTGTCAGGTCCTGACTGATTATTTTCACCTGGCTGATGACTCTGCCCTTTTTCCTTCTTTGGTAAAAACTGCCTGGATGTAGTAATTTATTCCCTGACGAAAAGTCTAATTAACTGATAAAACCCAATGTCTTGGTACAGCTTATTTTTTACCCAAATGGTTGTATTTTTATTTTGTTTTATGTGAAAAGAACTGAATTTTTCTGTTTAAGTCAAGGTTCCATTTTGTCTGGGAATCTGTAATTTCTCACCCAGTTAATCCATCTGAAATGGACCACATGATCTTTTTTGTGGGGAAAAAAATCGTCATTGACTTAGCACTGACAGTGCACCACGGCTATAAAACTCCAGCTCAAGTAGGCCAGCCCAAAGCATTAACACACAGATCTGTGACTTCAGTTGGTTTAAGACTATTTTCTTTATTTTATGCTTTAAGAGCTACCAAATTAAGAACACAATCTCAGTCATGGAGTTTTATTTGATTCCAGGTACCTCAAAACTGATTTTCAGTGAAATCCTCTTAATTTTGAAATCAAATGATATTGATTTAGGCGGAAGTTAAATATCACCTTTAAAGCTTTTCAGTGGGATACAGATCTTTTAAACTGAGTTAGCTTCCTTCATTCCATGTCCAAACTGTTTTCTCTTCAAAGAAGCAATGGGTAGAGATGCATCAGACTCATTGGTTGGTCATTAGAAATGTGTAGGGCTGTAGGGCCCTGCCATGAGTTACTCTACACATCTTCTGTAGTGATAGAAGGTATTTAAGACTGGTACTGATGGATGCTGAGAAGTATTTAAAGGCAAGCCAGAAGTTCTCTGATTAATTCTTGCAGAATCCTAGAATGGTTTGGGTTAGAAGGGATCTTAAAGTTCATCCAGTTCCAATCCCCCCTGCTATGGGCAGGGACACCTTCCACTAGACCAGGTTGCTCCAAGCCCTGTCCTAGCTGGCCTTGAACTGTTTGATTTCTAATTTTTCAATATCCATTCAAATTTTGCTTTTTTATTTTGCAACGAGATCCTGCATGCCAGAGCACAAAGGTGCCAGTTTTATTCTCAAACTCCATGTTGTTAAGAAATACGATTTGAAAAATTAAACTCAACCAACAAGGATTTTCCTGAATATCCTTAAGTATATCAGGACAGAAGTAAACAAAAGGCAATTGGAGAGGGGCACTCTATATGTCCTTGATTTGAAGTCATTGCTTTTCTTCTCCGAATTTCCCTTCACATTACTGCAATCATGTGTATTGGTGTTGTCATTATATCTCTTTATTTCATTTCCAAATTACAGATGCAACCAGGAAGTTTTAGTTATTCACTTTTGATTTAATAATAAATTGTGATGTCATTTACAACAATCAGAAAGACATGTGCAGTCTGAGGTGAGGATGCCACATGCTGCTAATTTTGGATAAAGCAGCAGTTTTTATACTTCAGCTCCGGAGGATGTTGGGGCATTCGCTGTTCTCACTCCTGATTTACACAAAGGGCAACTGCATTTATTTGTTATAGCAACAATCATCTTGGCACATGCTGGCACTGGCACCGAAAGCAGAATAATGTCACCAGAGGCCGTTTCCTACACACTGCACTGGAATTGCTCAAAAATCCCAGCTGGAAAAGAGCCTGCTGAGCCCTGAGATCATAAAGGGCTTCTCGTGCGTAAATGACACTGATCCTGATGCTGGAACGAGTAGTTAAAGACTCTGCAAGCTCAAAAAGAAGTCATAATCCACCTCGTGTGCTCTGTTCCTCTTTGGGAAGTGTGTTTGTATATTCCTAAATGAAAAGGTAGGTCAGGAGGGGGCATCTGTCCATCTGACCCTAAAAGATGTGTAGGGTGATAATTTCAGACAGAGCTTTCAAGAATAAATTTTAAATTATTATTATTAAAATTATATTATAATAATTAATAATAAAATTATATTATAATTAAAATTATTATTGAGCTTCTACCCCAAGAGGAAGACAGCATTGAGCCCAGCTCTGCTATTCAGGTATCAGTCTGTGTCAGGGTGCTCCAGACCAGCCCAGCACTGATCACACAGGCTCACAGCCCAAGGGAACTGTGTGTCTCTCATGAGGAGTTGAAAAAGGAAAGCTCTTGCCTCATTTTGCTCCATTTTTGGTATAAAATGGAAAACAGACCAGTGCTGCAGTAAACAAAATGCAATTTTGCTTTACCCGAAAGGGACACTTGTTTTTGAACATAGAAGTGAGTACAAGAAACATGATAGCTGTGGTTTTGACTTAAAAACAGATCAAATCTTCTGGCTAACCACCCCTTTCCCTATCTCTGTGGTTTGCTTCTCCAGTTCTCTGTTTTCTGACTTAAATTTTTTTGTAAGGTTTGCAGACTTATTTAGCACAACAACTGGTCATGGGTATCAGGTTCTTCCTAGGAAACCTTGATCAAGATGTGTTTATTAGCTTGTTCATTCAAAAAAAAAAAAAAAAAGTCCTTTATTTTTAAAATCCTTATCAACAAACTCAAAAGCACAAACCACAAATAGAAATAAAGGTCATGCACTGGTGAACAGCAGGTGAGAACATCTAAGCATAAAATATTTCTGAATATGAAGAACAGAGGAAAAGAATAGACCTGCGTTTGCCGTAGGACTGTGGGCAGTGGCTTCCCTTTGGATTTTGATCACAGACTCAAGTTGTCCATGATATAAATTCTCTTTTCTTGTATCTGTCTAGATGTTGAATATTTTCTGATAAGGAGAATATTTTTATATTACTTGCCATTAAAACTCACAGCCAAGCATAACCTTGTATTAGTCAGAGTTTCACTGGGGTGCAGTGAATCAATAATCAAGAATCAATAATAAAACTCTATTTCAGGTACATGACGTTTAATTTTGGATTTGTGATTAATATTGGATGTGAGGCATAACATACTGGTATGGTATTTCTTAACTGTTCACCTTTACTATAGAGAAGATGATAAGAAATATTAAATCAGACACCTATTATCCACAGAATTACACATAGTCCCAGGCTGGTTGGGGTTGGAATGGACCTCTGGAGACCATCTCATTCCAAGCCCCTGTCATGGGCAGGGACACTTTCCACTAGAACAGGTTGCTCCAAGCCCTGTCCAACCTGGCCTTGGACACTTCCAGATCTGTAGACACATGGGAAAAAAAATAATCTGAATCATTTATCAAGGAAAAAGTACGAGAGATGATCTCATGGAAGGGGAAATTTGAAATCCGCTAAATGGTAACGTGACTTCCATATGTGTCTGTGGTGAAACAAAGGACCAGAGGAGGTTTTCCCGAGTTTCTGAAGTCAGCACATGATGTCTTACAACCCCTTTCAAGATCTTTTGTTGATGTAGCAACAAATTCCCATCCCATAGATCCAGAGCACAGGGAGTCCTTAGGGGGTTGCAGTTGTCCAAGTGCTGTTAAAAGCCCCCCAAAAATATCGTCACATTTATTTCCTTTTTTAAACAGCTTAAAACATGTAGCCAAAAGCTTGATCTCTCCTTTAGTGACTTACACCACGTGATGTGACTAAAAGCTGATCACCACAAGGTTCAGTGAGGATCAGATGGATGATGACTGAGGCACCCCAGGTCAGGATGATGGAAGTCAGGGGCAGCTGGATCCAAGAGCCCAGTGGATGTGAGGCTGCCACAGCTCAATGTGGCTCTACTAACCCAGCTGTGATGTTCAGTGTTTGTTCCCCACACACTCACAGTCTCTCCAGTAGCTGCCTCAGACCTTCAGACCCTCCAGTAGCCAAGCTGCCAACCCTCTGGCCCCTCCAGTATTTGCTCCAGGGCCATGATCTCCCCCATGCCCAGCTCCCAGACCTCTTACCCTTCTCACCAGCTACTCTGGTTTGAAGCTCTCTTAGCAAATTATGCACATCCATGTGTGCACACGTGCAGGGCTGCAGTTCCTTCGGGAAACACTCACACCCTGGTCTCTCCAGTTCCTGGACCCACAAACACAGGAGCCCCATGAGCCACAGCCCTTTCTCCACCTGTTGGTTCTCAGACCCCACACATACCTGTGCACAGGGACAGGGAGCCCCTCACTCAGGAAAATATCTGGAAATGGAGCTTAATAAGGAGAGACTGAGATGTCAAGCACAGAGTGTGGCCAGCCCTGGTTTTATGTGTTCGATGGTTTTTATCCCTTTACCTCTCTGTTTTCCCACACTTGCTCCTCCCCAAATCACATTGATTGGTCCATCCCCCAAGCTCTCACACACTCTCACAATTCCTGTAAAAACATCCCACAGCAGGTTTTACAGCATCCTCAAATGCCCCTCCTTTGCATCCCACTCAGAGCCCTGTCCCTGTGAAGGCAGTAAACCCCACAGCTCTCGAGATCCCCCTGGGAAAAATTTCTTTGGCCAAGCCAAGACTTCTCAGTGGGTCAAAGCCCTGAGTATGGGCTGATCACCCTCCCAGGGCAGCCCCAGGAGTGACAAAGAAGTCCATTGGCATAATTACATTTTGGGGGTTCCTCCACCTAACCGTAGTTCCTCAACTCCTTGATGAGCCTTTGTGTTTTCAGTGATTAGCTCTTAATCAAATATGCTTAACAGATTAGGGGAACATC
This sequence comes from Pipra filicauda, assembly GCF_003945595.2. Lineage (NCBI taxonomy): Eukaryota > Metazoa > Chordata > Aves > Passeriformes > Pipridae > Pipra > Pipra filicauda. The sequence goes on from NW_024104310.1 coordinate 5,380,254, forward strand.
CTGCCTGCTGCCTGGCTTATTGCTCTTCTGGCCAGCCTTGTATGGCACGGAGCATGATTTGCTCATCTGCAGATCCAAAAATAATTTCCCAAGGTCTGGGGAGCCCTGTCTGGCAAACATCTCACGCTCTCTTCCTTCCAGCCACCCTATATGAATCATCAGCTTCTCCTCACCCACATCTATGAAGATTTGAGAACCTATAAAACTCGTCCTGATATACAATTTCTGTCCCATTTATTGCTGTGGCTCCCTCCCTCCAATTAAGACACAAGTCTTTCCTCTGGGTCTCCTTCTCATTTAGTCTGAGCCAAAGATGTGTGATGCAACTCTACCCCATTCACATCCCTACTCCAAACTCCTTTTCCCAAGAAGACTCACCGAATCAGCTGGAGAATCATCTTCTCCACCCCACTGGGAGATATAAGTGCAAGAATTAAGAGATCAGTGAGAATCAGCAGTAACTTCTTTATCAAGGAAATATTTCAGATCTTGGAAATTGGTTTTAAAGCAAAAAACCTGATTTTGAAGCAGGGTCCACATGGAACATTTTCCTTTTCCCAAACCTGGTTACAAACATGAGGATACATAGTCTTTTCCTTGCAGACTCACTCCAGCAGCCACAGAATCTGCACATGATAACCCCTAAAGTCGCACCCTGTGTCTGCACGTATGAGTAGCAGAGGGCACGGAAAGAGGAATTAGAATGATAATTATTTCTTCTAATTTTGAGTAGAATCCATCAGGCTTTGTGCAACAGTGTTAAGGTACCCACAATTTAGGCAAGGCAAAGAAAAAGCTCCACCTCCACGAGCTGCATATCATAAAATTTAGCAGCACCCCAGCATAAGCTTTGAGGACCCCAATAAGAACAGATTGCTCAGGTTCCCCCTTTATTTTACCAGCCGTTGCAGGACATACTTCTTCTGTACTTTGATGCGTTACAGGGGCAGGGACTCTGCCCTGAAGGTGTGGCCATGGTACAACTCAAAGGATTTACGCAGTCTCAAGACCTGGCCCCACATTTCACCTTGGCCTTTCGATGCTGATCTAATTTAACCCAAGGCCAGGAATTAAAATATCACAAAAAAAACCAAAAAAAAAACCAACCCAAAACCAACCAACAATTCATGCCTGGTTACATTTGTGCTTGTGACCTACGCCTGTCCGAACAGGAGTTGGACAGGACAAAGCACAATGCACTTCCTTGCTTTTATTGCTCTCATTCACTTCATGTCATGCCAAAGAAGGTTGATTTAGGAAGTTCTAGTAATTAACTGCTGATGTTTTTGACTGCTGTTCCCGAGGGACTCACAATGACTTGTAATTGTTGTTCTGTAGGAAATGCTTTCTGGAACAATTGTAGATAACATATATTCTCTGTATGGCTTTACTTTTACTTGATTTTTTTTTTTTTTAAGCAAGGAACATGGTTTCTTTCCTTTCCAAAGTCACCTGTTGCCTGCATCCTGGAAACCTCATAAATCACCTCCTCTCTCAGACCATACTGACATTTTGCTGTCAGAGTCCACGAAATAATGAAGCTTCCTAATTCAGTTACGCCTTAAACATGGAACATGTAAAGTGGTAAAAACAAGGAGAGAAAAAATTACTAATGTTTTCATACTATAAGTTACACAGTGCCTTTCTTTGCTCTCAGCAGCTGAGAATACTTGAAAGGAGGGAGCAGAGGAGCAAATGTGTATTTGTAGAGCACAAATTGTTAGAAGAATTTAAATCCAGACCGGTGCTGTTAGAGAAGGTTCCAGCAGAATCCTGGAATGGTCTGAGTTGGAAGGGACCTTAAAGATTATGCAGTTCCACCCCCTTGACATGGGCAGGGACACCTTCCACTAGCCCAGGTTGCTCCAAGCCCCGTCCAACCTGGCCTTGGACACTTCCAGGGATCCAGGGGCAGCCACAGCTTCTCTGGGCAACCTGTGCCAGGGCCTCACCAGCCTCACAGGGAAGAATTTCTTCTTAATATCTAATCTAAACCTACTTTGTGACAGTCTGAAGTCATTCCCCCTTGTCCTGTCACTTCATGCTCCTGTAAATACTCTCTCTCCATATTTCTTTTTGGCTTCCTTCAGGTCCTGGAACGCCAAAATTAGGTCACCCTGAAGCCTCTTCTCCAGGCTGATCAATCCCAACTCTCTCAGCCTTTCCTCATGGCTCCTAATACGGTTTCTCACTCATCATGTTGTTTCCCTGTTAACTATTCTGTCAAAAACTAGTGGGTGCCTTAACACTGTTGCATAAAACCTAAGGGATTCTACTCAAAATTAGAAGAAATATAATAATTATCATTCTAATTCCTCTTTCTGTGCCCTCTGCTACTCATACATGCAGACATAGTGTGTGATTTTAGGGGTTATCATGTGCAGAGCCAGGAGCTGGACCTGATGATCCTTGTGAGTCCCTTCCAGCTCAGGATATTCTATGATTTTATATATTTCTCAAAGCATGTGGCAAGCAGCCATTACATACCAATTTTCTCTCTCAGATGACTCAACAGTTATGTATCCAGAACTGTATTTCATACTGGAAAAAAAAAAAGAAAAAAGCCTAATTTTCATATTTTCACCTTTTATGTTCATCTGCTACTGACTGAAAACTAATACTAGTAAACCCAGGGTGGAATTTTACGTGTTTGTCAGGTTTGCAAACAGGAATAATAATTTTTGCATTATACTGGATTGTTTTACAGGACTGACCTGAGCAAGAGCGACTCAGGAAGGATGTGGTGATAGGAATTCAGCCCCGAGAAGGATGTCAGTCATAATAAAACTGTTCTGCATTGAAAGGCTCGTAAAAGATCAGCTTTCTTCACACGCCATGGCAGCACATTCATCACTCACTTGTCACACTGGCTGGGACTGGCATTTACCAGCTGCAATTTGCTATTGTGATATTTTCCCCTCTTACTTCTGTTGACCAAATGTAAACAATGCATGACAGCAGATTTGAAATTGTATCAACAATGTGGTGCAGCCACTTAAGAAACAGGAATACGGCCTTGGATCACAGAGAATGAAGACATAAAGGCACAAACTCTGAAGCTTTTCCTCAGCCAAAAATGTAACGGTGTATAAGGGAGTGACAAATAAAAGTGTGGAGCCCACTGAAAACAGTGTTTAGTTGATTTCACAGAATCACAGAATGGGTGAGGTTCGAAGGGACCACAGTGGGTCTTCTGGTGGGGTCATCCCAGAGCAAATGACACGGCATTGCATCCAGATGGTTCTGGAATATCTCCAGATTTGAACTTGGCATGGGTTTGTCCCTCAGTATGTTTTTCTCCCGCATTTAATGGTCAATAAGGTAAACTAAGTGCTGGCTTAAAACAGCATCACAGACAAGAAAAAATCTCAGTAACACAAAAATCAGTGATCTGCAATATCCTGCACCTCTGGAGTACAAGGATTGGTAACCCTTCCATGTTCAATGTTTAAGGTGACTTTTTTATTTTACTGAGGTTACTAAAATTAATTTATTGTTGCACTCCCACTGATGATGATGCCTTTATAGTGTTTAGCATTTAATCCCCACCAAAACTCCACTGCTGTGTCTCACATCATATGCACAGCTCAGTGAGTGGCTGCTCAGTAACTGTGATCTTCAGTTTAGATTTCACCTTCTCTTTGGAAATAACATTGCAGAAACCCAACCATCCTCAGGGAACTGTCTCCCACAGACCTGCACAGGTGGAGATCCTGGACCTCTCCCTTCCCTCACCCAGAAGTGACATTTTTCCCCTCTCCCTGCAGCAGTGATCCAGAATCCAAGGTCTGGATGCCTTGGCTCACATCCACACCACTCACCACACCAAGTACATCTCAGCAAAAGGTATGTTTGTGGAACATAACTTCTAACCTCCAATTCTTTGTGTATTTTACAGAGAGGAGCTGAACACTTTAATTCTTTTTTTTGATTACACATTCTTTGCTGGTGTTTCGTCAATCAATAAATATTTGCTGAATTCCACTGCACGGAGTATTTTTACAAATGCCCAGAATATTTCCTAGATTAATTTGGCAGCTCTTGCCAAGTGATAAGATGATGATAAGGAAGTAAGCAGAACACCCACACGAGGTAGATATCTGGGGTGTTTTATCAGGATTTAGGGTTGTGACACAGTTCTGGTGCTGTTATTACAAAATCTCATGTCCAGGACACCTTCCAGTTCCCAAGTCTGACCTGCCTCCTGTGTGCCCATGTGAGCAACCTAATTTTATCAGTAGCCCTTTCTCCAAAAGCTGGCAAGTTCCTGCTGCTCAGTCCTGTGCTTTCTTCCACAGAGATGTTTCTGTATCTCACAGTTGAAAGCTGTGAAGTGGCAGCCAGAGGTGAGCAGGGTGCAGGAGCCAGCAGGAATCTCTCACCCATCACCTCATTCACTTGTTTTGTCAAGTGCATGGCTCTATAAAAATTATCTCCTTTTTTTTTTTTTTTCCTGGCTTTATTATTCACACACAGTGGGATTCATTCATTCCAGATAGTCAATATAATCCATGGAGACCCAGACAGCAGCAGGCAGGGAAGCAGAAATGCAATCCCTTTTGTGGGCACTTAAAAAAGTTCATGCCTGTACTGTGCCCATTACTCACCAGTGGCTTCAAAGGTAGTCCTAGGTCACTGGTTTACATGGAGATATCCACCCTTTGGACACCTCTGACCAGATTAGATGGATCCTACCTGAGACTCACAGAGAAGACTAAATTTCCTACAGCAGGAAGCCACCTGAGCAGAAGAATTACTGCCAAGACTAATTGACAACATTGGAGGCTTTTGATTTGGGATGACCACTTTCAGACACATGTAAGGTTTTATTTTGAGATTGTGGATGGTCACTTCTCTCCAGTCCTTTAGGGGCATTGGGACACCAAAAAACAGATTGCATTACAAACACCTCCTAGTAAGCAATGCATGGGCCAGCAACAAAGATGACGTGTTGGATTTGAGTCCATTAGACTTGTTGCACCTCAATTAGTGTCCTTAAAGGAATGAGGGTTTATAAGTTCACAGAATCATCCAGTCCCACCCCCTGCCATGGGCAGGGACATCTTCCATTAGCCCAGGTTGCTCCAAGCCCCGTCCAACCTCCCTTGGACACTTCCAGGGATGGGGCAGCCACAGCTTCTCTGGGCAACCTGTGCCAGAGCCCCACCACCCTCACATGGAAGAATTTGTTCACAGGATCCAATTTAATTCTTCCCTCTGTCAGTTTGAAGCCATTTGGCCTCATTCCATCTCTCCATGACCTTGTCCAAAGTCCCTCTCCAGCTCTCGTGGAGCCCCTTTAGGCACTGGAAGGTGCTCTAAGGTCTCCCCTTCTCCACGCCTTCTCTTCTCCAGGTTTAGCAATCCAGCTTTTCCTCATAGGAGAGGTGTTCAGCTACTCTAATCATTTTTCCTGGAATCCAGCTTCAGAGCCATATTAAAGCCACACTGCAGCTTCTAGATTTACTGCCTCTGAGTCTCTTAATTTAAACTCTGCACAGGACCACCTCGCCTCAAGCTGTCCACAGCCAACTTCTCATACTCTACTTTTTCATAAATGATCTCAGGTTTCTCAAATTGGCTTTGAAAATTCAGGCACCTCGGTCCAGGAGTTGTTGTAAGACATTTTAACCTGCTCAGACCAAGGATGTCCTGTGTAAAATATCTGTGAAGAGCATGTGATGTTTACAGTGTCATGGAAACCACACAGCACCTGAAACTCACCTCGATGCCAAGAGCCAGAGATCAAAGAAAATGCTCTGGTTCAAGTGTCTGGCAAAAGACTCAATGTTCCCTTCTTATGGATAGTGAAGAGTTGTCCCTTTAAGCACAACTTCCATGAAGTGTCATCTGTTGTAGTGATGTATAATTCCCTCAAGCAAAAGAAAAATTTTAAAAACCCACAGCACTGAAACTTGAAATCTTGAACTACTGATAAATATTTATCTTAGAAATAAGTCACTTTTTCTTTATAAAATTGGTACTTGTTTCTACAAAAACTACTACTGAGTGACATCACAAAAACAGGTTGTTTTCACTGTACCAACAATCCTTCCACACCCTGATTGAAATGACAAATAAAATATCTGATTGAAAATGCCCTTTTACCTTCTCTAGTTTTATAAACAAAGCTGCTAAGTAGAGACTGCTTCCTTATTTCAGAACTAACGTTGGAATTATTATCTTTTAGCCAATGAAAACAAACAAATTAAGAGTGTAAGTATATACAAAGTGTCCTTAATGGGGTGACTTTTCCTTAGCTCATGCAGCAGACAAGGCCCTGGATCATACAGAGAGGTAGGAGCAACAATTTTCTTTCCATAAAGAACCCTCTGTTTTCTGTGTGACCTTTTTGATGAAAAACAAATTAAAATAAAATAAAATAAAATAAAATAAAATAAAATAAAATAAAATAAAATAATGCACATTGGTCATTAAGGCTTTGGTACTTGATTCCTAATTTTTACATTTCTACAAATATGAAGAGACAAATTATTACAAGACCAACTTTGTTGAGGGTTAACTTTTCATCACCTACTCAGCAGAAACTGTCCATACCTCAAGTATGGTCAATGTGAAATTTGGGGTTTCCTCCATAATAAACTTACCCTGGGACAGGACAGGAAAACTAAGCAGAGTTACCAGAATAATGCAAATCCATATTTTGTATTACATCAGGCTTTTGCAATCCTACCCAAATCACGCAGGCCCTCTGAAGAACTGACTATTTTACTCCTTCAAAAGACTGATGCCACTATTTTCAGAAATAACCAGTGATTTGAGGTCCTCATGGTTTCATGGGGCTCCCCACCACCACGAGGAAATCGTGCCTTCTCCAAGTATTTCACTTTCAGCAGGTGAATCTTCAGAGCCCCCAAACCACTTCCCACTGCTGGAAAACTTGGCTGATGGTGGTTTCATCCTTTCCAGGCTCTTCAGCTTTCCTCTGATTTCTGAAGTGACCATTTCCTGTCTTTTCAAATTAGCCCATTAGGTACACTGCAAACATGAACAAAATGGAATCTGCCCCAGAAAAGTGAAAACTTGGAAACAAGAGACTCAAGGTTGTCGTTTTTTCTCTACCTGGTAGGTAAACACACAGTGACTTCAGAGATTCCACAATGATGTCAGCCATCACATCCCAAAGTTTTCCCAGATTTGACCAGTGTAAGGGCAGATTTGTAGAAAAACAAGTAGCAGCAAGTTTATCAAATTAAGTGTGACTTTTGCCCACAATGATGTTTTTCACAGCTGTTTGCTGCTTCTCATTATTATTCCATTGACCTGATGAGGCCCATGAAGCATTTACAATTTAATCTCCTGGATAAATTTCCACTAGAAAATTAACTATTAAAAAATGAAGAGGAAATCTGGGCTTTTACTCTCTGACCATCCCTTTAGATGTTTTATTTGTACAGGACATTCTGTACAAGACAAAGTTAAATAAACACTTTGTACAAAGGTGGTATATATGACACCTTGCCAAAATAGTAGCTCTGTTTACATATTCATCTCCATACCCAATATGCCATGCCTGTTGTTAGTTAAGGGGTCAGTTTTCAGCACAGGGTGTAATTTTTTATGCCACAAAGACAAGAGAATGAACTGAAGGCATCGTGCAGACCAAGTGCCGATGTCACCCCGTCTTTTAATGCTCAATTATCCAACTGTCGCTGTTTTGGTTGTTTCAGGAAGTCACATTATTTGGGCAAAGAAAAAAAGAAAAAAGAGAAACAATGAAGAGGAAAATATAATTTAAAAAAAAATCTAGATGCAGGCTGCTGGAACAGGATATGTTTCTACACAGATCTGTGCAAAGGTTTTTGTATTGCCATATAACATTTTGCATTGCTTTGCCTGACTCAAAAAGCCCCTTCAGATCTAAAGGGAAATAATTTCTGGTGCTTTATATTGAACAAAAACATGCAAGTCTTCTTCTTGAAGCAGACAGTGATCAGGTAATGCTCTGGCATTATTTTTTGAGGATATTTAGATATAAATTAATGTTCTGGTTGGGGATTTCTTCCATATGGAAACATGTCCTAGAAAATCTGAAGAGCTGTTCCTTTGCCTGGTAAGGACACTGGGGAAGGAAGATCCTGCCTTTAGGTTCCAGGAGCAAGGATGGGGGAAGGAGCTTAGAAATGCTGAGGTTCTCAATGTTCCAGCTCAGTGGATTTACCCCACACAGGTGGTAAGTGAGGGTTTGGGGAGGTGTCCAGTTGCTTTATTTCTGCCTTTGTGAGTGAGGGAACAGCTGAATCTGGAGTTAGTTCTTCCTAATAGATGGTAGGTGGACAGTGGACTTTTCAGACCAAATATACAAGGACACAATGACTGACAACAGGTGAGAAAGATATGTTTGAACAGTTTTCATAAAAACACTCCCCATAACCAGTGATGAAGAAGCCACAAAGTTGTTTGGGGTCTGTTTTAGAAAAAGGGTCAGAGTTCAGGGCCTCTCCTCATCTTCATTTATCCTCCAAGATAATCCATAAAACACAATTTATTTCCAAGCCCTATTCACTAATCTACCCTCTTTCTTACACCCTGAAAACCCTTATATCTTCATGGGTAAAATCCATTGGAGGAATCCCCTTGGGCTCCCTTTATACTCACCAACCTACAGTCTGGCACACAGTTCTCATCCTAAAGCAAAGATAAATCACACCCTGATATCTCCCCTGCTCTGACCAGAGGAGAACAGATCCTCTGGACACATCTGCACTGCAAACATCCACATTTCAGTCAGATAAAATCTGGCCTGTCACAAAACAGCTCCCCCCCCTTCCCCAGATGAACACTTATCTGTGCTGCTCTGCTATCAGGGAGTGGAAGGTTATCTCCAAACTGACACACTTTAAAGCAGTGCTTTAAAATAAATGGTGCAGGTTTACTACACTGGAAAATCCAGAAAGGAATTTTTTTGGTCCCAAAAATCTTCCAGTATTTGTCATCTCTACAGTATTTTCTGTCCAAATGCATTCTGAAAAAAAAAAAAAATCTTGCTTTACATTATAGATGTAAAATCTCCCTGTGAGGTAGCTGGGAAAATTAAAGTATATTTGATTCATGAAACAAAGTGTGGGTTTTAGAACACAGAAATGTTGAGAGGGGAAAAAGGCTTTGGAAGAGGGATCTTTGGCTGTTTGGGATCTCCCCCTCCCAGAAACACTGAAGCTCACAGTGAGGCCAGTATCTTAAAGGCATTATTGAATCTCCCTGTAGCTGTCAGTGCAAACACATCCCTGTACACAGAAATAAAAGGGTTTGCCAACATCCCTGTAGGAGAGACAGGAATGAGCTTGGAGGTGATGCTGCTGATGCCTCAGGGGCTGGACGGGGGATCTGCATCTCACAAAGTTTGTCTGCTGCTCTAAACCAAACACATTATATTACAGTGAATTAAAAAAAATTAAAATTACTGAAACTCTGAGATGCTTTACTGCATAGAATGGCTTTAAACTGACAGTGGGCAGGTTTAGATCAGATATTTGGAAGAAATTCTTCCCTGTGTGGGTGCTGAGGCAACAGAAGCTGTGGCTGCCCCATCCCTGGAAGTGTCCAAGGCCAGGTTGGACGGGGCTTGGAGTAACTTGGGCCAGTGGAAGGTGTCCCTGCCCATGGCAGGGGTTGGAACTGGATGATCTTTAAGGTCCCTTCTAACCTAAACTATTCCATGATTCTATGATATAGATATTTGATGTGAATGGGAAGCTAAGGGGGAGACAGACTATCTAAACCTTTCATCCAAAGACTATCTAAACCTTTCTGGTACTTTGTTATGGCTCATATTCAAGTTGGTTTTCAAATCCAATTTCCCAAGATCTTTATTTGCAGAGTCCTTTCAGTTTCTCCACACTACCAAGAGCAAGACACTGAATTTTTGTTGGAAATTGATTTTCCATGAGTTTATCAGGACTCAGAGGAGTTTGCATACCTACTAGGAAGAAGGTGCTATGATCAACATCAGAAAGTAAAAGTTCTTTATTAAACTCTCATGAAATATTCACTCGAGAGAGAGGAATAATTCTAGAAAGACCATTTATCTGCCTTTTTTCCAAGGCATTTTTTTTCCAATCTTCAGTACAGTAACTTGTTCCAATTTTGGTCAAGTGCTGCTAAAACATGTCACTTACAGAATTAATTTCAAAATACAAACTGCTGCTTCAGTACCTCATGATATGTCTCCACGGTACCTCATTCCAGAACATGCACTTTATTTAATCATGAAAACTGGTATCTATCACAGATAGGCACCATTTAAATTTCAAACCTAACAACTCTTATGGTTTATTTGTAATTCTGAAGGAGCAAACCACAGATCTAATCTGTAACTTGGGAGTATAAGTAACAGTATAAATGTAAAGATACTGATACAGCTGCCTCTTATCCAGGAAGAAAAATGAGCTATATCAGCACGAGGCACTGTTACACACCAACTGCACCCAGTAGCAAGAATGTACTAGTGCTATTATCTTGGTAACACAAAACCACAATTCTTACTGCAAATTTATGACACAACAAGAATTTTGTATAGGCCAGGCTTTATCTGAAAAGCCCTTATGGTCACCAATCTATTTAGTGCTTATAATAGCAGGTAAGGAAGTGAATATATTTTTCTCGGATGATATTTTATACTGGCACTGGAGTTTTGCTGGAGAAGAACAAGGCAGTACAGAGAAGGCAAGCCCAGAGAGAGAAATCTGGGTTCAGCATCTTTCATCAGATGCTTTCAAACAATTGCAGGATACAGAGTGGATCCAGAAAGAGACCTCAAGGGGACGTTGACGACTTCACTGCTTCATCTGTAACCTCAGTTTGGTGGTGGGAACTCAGCCTGCCCTCAGAAGTTTTATGCTGAAGGCAGTGACAAGGGATTTACGTAAGTGTTGTTTATATTTTACGCAAAATATCTGAAGCACAAGGTGATTGAGGTGAAAACTCCTCCAGCCTGTAAACCATGTCATTCTTCCTCAACAGACACTGCACAACTCTTGTCCTATTTCCTTTATTGGTGGGAATAGGAATGTGCTAATTCAGTCATTTCCTTTTTGTCCTGGCCAATAAAGTGCAGGTCAGGTCAGTCACAAGATTGGTTCCGTGCCATTCCAGTCGATGACAGCTCCTTGCCACCTAGAAATGAGAGCAACCATTTGACATCCATCAGTTAATCAGGTTCTTGGAGAGGCAAACCCACATCCCTCAACCACCCAGCAAACCTCAGAGGGATTGGGATGGACTTATCTGGGATAACTAACCACATCTCAAAGGGAAAGAACAGAAGTGAGGTGGTCGTACCCCCTCATTTTAGGTGCCCAAGGCTGGAGGAGTCTCCTCACCCTTTCCTCCACTCCCTCCTTGGCAACAGAGAGTCCTCAGCAGCAGCTGGTTCAGAAGAAGGACCTTTATGTTGCAAAGACCACAGGGAATACCCAAGAAGGGTACAAGAATTAACCCTATACAACCAGAATTCTCAGTCTCAGCTGTTAGCAGGCAATTTGCACCCTCCTCTTCAGCAGGGCTCTGATCAGGAACTCTCTGACTCTGAGACCCTGCGCCCAGACCACTTCATTTATCTTTGCTCCTCACCTTGGTTCCTTCAAAGCATTCAATGCCTCATTTTAATGGTGATGTTTTGCTTTTCCTATGCTGAGGTTTTGCCTCTCTCTGCCCTTATTCCCTCTTCAGAGGGAATAAGTTGCACACTGAAGTTGCACACTGAGAACAGTGTTTCCAGGTGAGTCCACACGAACACGCACAAAACCATTCCATGTTTTAATTGCTTGCCCTGCATTGGCTGCCAAAGCTCAGCTTGGCTTCAGGAATGTGACAATGTAAAGGAAGTATCAACCCTGAATTTGCCACAAAATGTGCCTTCAGATCACAGCAGAAGACAAAGATCTGAACCAAGACTCGGTCAAGGCAGGACGATGCTCTCCAGTCACACTGCATTGAGTCAACTGCCTGCACAGTCAGAGCCCCTCATGGCACAAATCCACCCTTGTCTGGGGCAGTTCTCATTTGCAAGGTCATGGCCCACATTTTCTGGGAATGAAACTCTTACATTCCCAGTGTTGAGTGTTTATATCTGTTTTGAAAATCTTTCTAGGGAGCGTGTTCACAGCAGCGAGACACTGGGGAGGGGGTGGAGGCCACGGTGAGTTGCCAGAGTGCCACATTCCTCCTGTCACCGAGGAAAGGATGTGTCAGCAAGGGTATGGCAGCTCAGGCCTTTTGCTGAGCAAGTCAATTAAGTGTAAAACAAAACCAAAAGCTGAATCCATGCAGCATTCAGAGAAATGTCTCAAAGGAAGTGACCATCTGAGGGCTGTTGTGAAATTTTTCCTTCTGTGTTTTTCACTTTGCTGAGAAAATAAAAATTAAAAAAAGAAAAAATGCAGAAAGACTGTTTCCCATCCCAGGACTTAGCAGGAATACACAGCAGAGATGTCTCACATCTTAAGCTAAGAGCAGAATATGTTCTAGCTGAGGATATTCAACCTGGCACTTGCCAGTGGTGAGAGCTCTTCAGGGTATCACCCCCAAAATGACCCAATGCAAGTAGAAAATACAATTGTCACCTTCTGCCCCCATTGGATTTTTCAGGTCATAACACAAATCATCCCTAATCTTTGTGTACAATCTTTCAAAAGTGCAACCTTCTACCTCACCAGAGTGATTAAAGCTTTGAGAGGGATCCACAGAGACTCCAGAGAGGCCAAAAGAGTGAAACCTGCTCTGAGACTACACTGTACTCTGGAAATACTCATGTGACACTATTTTTGCTGTTGTTAAAGATGTTGTTAATCACTCTTTAGTGAGGAACTGGCCTTTTTTAAAGCAGGCTTTCCATAAAGAGTTTAAACAGAAAATTATATTTTGAATCAGGGCTGAAGGCAACTTACAGAACAAGCCTTATCTCCTGGGTTTATTTTCAAACCACTTTTTAGACTGAAAAGCAGCCTTTGGCCGTTTGCTCCCATCAACATGGGTACAAAACCTCTTTCCCCTGTTGAATGTGCACAAGAAGAGGTGTCAAACAGTGGGGATCTCACTCACAGGTGCTAAACAAGTCTTTTATTCACAGACAGAAACAAAACTGCCCAGACAATGCAGGGGGATCACTTCCCCAAACTATCCTGCCACAAAGTAATTCCAATGCAAGGCATTTTCTAGCTGCTGATTCAATTATAATTTATCAGATTAGCAAAACTAAAACTACATTTGACCCATGTGGTTCAATTACAACCTCACCCAGGGGTCATGGAGTTAACGGGAACTGAGGAGGAACCGGTTCAGGCCCTGAACAATGCTCAGTCTGGAATAACATTCAGTGAGTATCTCCTGGACTAATAATTTGGTATTGTTTCAGAGCACATCAGTAATTCAGGGTGAAATGCCCACGTTCTCCTCTTCTCCATTAAATTCCCAATGGTTGTCTCAATGCAAAGCCAAACAGATGCACTGAGGCATCACACAGCCCCACCAGCACAGACTGATGGTAGAGGGTTAACAAAATATACCTCTGAATTCAGATTGCAATATCAGATCCCAGTTTTATTCCCCTCAGGCAGAGCTAACAGATGTTATTTCCTCCTGTGCAGAGGGATGCCGAGGATCAGGGCTGTGATATAAGAGAGTTCTTCAGGGAAGAGCGGGATAAAATGTCTGCACGGCATCTCCAAAACAACCCAGGGATGCACATTCCAGACATCCCTTGCTCAGAATCTGACTGCTCCCCCAGATGTCTGGGGCTGAGAGCCACAATAAAAGCACTTCTGCTTGTCCTGAACCTTTTTTTGGGAGCCTGCATGTTATAGTGATACCTGTTGGTGACTGGTCACTCCAGCCACCTGCTTTAAACTCAAACCTCACTCTTCTGACATTTTATAGACTGGAAACATGAGCCTCCTCCTCCTCCTGCAGAAGCAAAACAACCTTTCTCTCCTGATAATAATAATAATAATAAAACTCTAAATAATAAAACAGAAACAGTCTATATTACATATGCACTTTCCCCTTTGGGAGAGGACAAGAGAACAAATAGCAGACAGATGTTGGGCAGAGAACTCAGTGTGTTACAGGACAGTGGTGCTCACGTATTGAGGTAAACAATGGGAATGTCATGGATTAAAACGGAACTGAGGCATGTGAATGAAAGGAAAAAAAACCCAAACAACAGTAAAACCAATTAATAACAGTTAATCTTCTCAGTTCTGATTGTGCAGACTGTGAAATTCTCCACTCTGCCGGAGAAATTATCCTACATTTTTTGACGAGAAAAGTTTGATAAGGACCTTCATCATGAATACTTCATCAAAATTAGTAACAGCTCTTTGCTGGTTTTACTAAAAATTAGTTTAGGAGTGATTTCCACGGTTTTACAACAGAAAACATTCATTTTTTTTATCTCCCAATTTGTTAAAACATTGGTTAGTTGGGTTTGTTTTTACTTTTCCTTATATGCTGTTTCGTAGTTGGAAGAGAAAGTTCTTAAAACAAAAGGGAAAAATTTAACATGAAAAACCTTTTGCAGCAAGGCCACCCTTAACTAAACAGGCCCAAAGCAAATGGAGAGCACTGAAAACAAGGAGCCAGAATGATCAAGGTAAATCAGACAGTCCTGAGAATGGTACAAACAAAATAAACTGGCACTGGAATTTGCTGCTAATTTACTTCTCCAGCAGATTAAAGCAGGGAGCTTAAAATAAACAAACACCAGCATTACAAACACTGTATAACTTTGATACAACGCCAGGAATGGAAGATATTCCGAGAGCAACTTTAAGTAGTTGCATGCATTATTCCCCTTGTGGGGGGCTCTGAGGTTACACATTATTTATTCTAGTTTGGAGTCATGCTTATGTGTTACTGGAAGAGAGGAATCAATAAAATCTGTATGTGCAGGGAGCCTGGGCTGATGTCACTGCTGTCACCTTTCAGGATGTCTCTTCTGCCTTCTTGTAGCTTTATAATGGCAGCCCTTCATCAACACACTGTTTGGCAGGTCTTGACCTTATTTATTTATTTTTTGATGTTTTTTTTTACAGAACAAAATATGGCAAAGAGAGGAGGGAAATTGCAAGAGAAATCTGAAGCTTGGCTTGCTGATTTAACAAATGTCACGGTCTTTGACAATGAGGCTTTTACTTCTTGCTCCAGAGACATCCAGACAGTAACTTTCCAAGCCATGCTGGAGCTGATAAAAAGCTGATTTTTCTACCCAGTTAGATTTCTCCATTTTCTTTCTTTCATGTCTCACTAAGCTGAAAATGTTCCCATTAACTTTAGTATGACTTGGATAAGTTGCTTAAAAGCACATAGTTTAATATCATATAAACCTCAAAATGGCCATGAGAATCCTAACAGGACAGGAACTACCCTTGTCTTTAGGGAGAGAATATGAGCTAAGAGCTGTCATGAATGACTGCACAAAACACAGTGTTTTGTGGTCTTGACAAACTCTTTGCTGCCCACAGACAGTTGGAGAAAACTGAGACTGTTGAGCAAAGGGCTTCAGGCCTAGAAAATGATACCCAAGTCCCCCAGTGCAACTACACTTTTCAGAAATAAACTTTTTCCTTTTCTTCTTATACCTCTGCAATAGGGAGCAACCACTTTTGGGAATCTAAATTTACATCTCTTGAAACCCAGTTGTGCTCTCAAACCAAATCTGGCTCAGTCAGTTCTTGGTGACGTCATGAAAGCTCCTCTAGGAATGAAGTGAACACCTTTGCCAGGTCAATGTTAGCTACAATAACACACCATTAAATGTGTCATTATTGTCACAGCCTGGCCTGTTCAGATCCTTTCTGATTTTTAAGTAGTAATTTTTATCAAGTTTACTTGCACCAATATTTTCACTATGCTCCAGCCCTACGTACATTCTTTATATCAGTGACTATTTTCTGCATGAAAACCTGTCATTTCACTTACTTTGTCCTAATACAATGCTCAAGTGGAGGAGTGAGATCATTTTCTTTATCTTCAGCGCACACCTGAGTTGTATCTGCAGAGACAAAACAGACATTTGTCAGTGGCTGGAATCACTTCTATCCATACAGGATCCCACAATGGCTTATAGGAACTCCACACACAGAAGTGATGGATTATCACTCACACTGCACATCTCCCAGCCCACTTTGGACTGAAATACCCTGGAGGGTGAGCACTGCTGTCACTTGAATACCATCTCCTGCCCTCATTCACACAATCTGGATGGATGCCCCATCCCTGGAAGTATCCAAGGCCGGGTTGGATGGGGCTTGGTGCAGCCTCATCTAGTGGAAGGTGTCTCTACCCATGGCAGGGGGTTTGGAATGAGATGATCTTTAAGATTCCTACCAAACCAAACCATTTTATGACTCTATGACCTAAAAAGAGTGGCCACAGACAGGGCTGGGAATACTCAGAGCAGATACAAAAACTACGGCTCATGGGAAATACATTTTTTTTGGAAATACATTTAAATACATTATTGTGCTCAGTATTAGTTGTTCTGGGCCAGAAGCTTGCCCAGAATTGTGCTGGCTACTGAACAGTCAGGATGATCATGGGACAGTGTTCAGACTCACTGAACCATAGAAATATTAAGGTTGGAAAAGACCTCTCAGATCCCTGGGTCCAACCATCAAGCCAGCACTGACACACCCACCACTAAACCACGTGCCCTGACCCAGGATAGTTCACTAATACAGAGATGGTTTCAAGGAAAACCACAGATCACAAAATGAGGGCTGTCATGAGGCTTTTATTTCACAACTCATGTCATAATTACTGAGTAAGTAATTGCTGTTACTCAAATACTAAGAATGGTGGTAGTAAAACACTGGAACAGCAAACCCCAAGTCCAGCCCAAACTGGTTTAAGACTCTTTTACCCTGGAAAAGAAGATTGTCCCTTGACTACTTAGCAAGCAATGCACAGAGAGGAGAAGAGGAGGCTGTGTTGGATTATCAGAGAGCTGCCCCAGGCTGTGAGCATTCCTTTGGGATGGAGAGGAATCCCACTGTTCCAGGGAAAACAGAGAGGTCACTGTCTCAGACAGGGGATCTGTCACCAGTGAAAGTAGTCGCTGAACTTCCCAGGGACAAAACATCCTGCAACCAGCTTGGATGTCAGTCTGCTCATCTGTTTCCTGTTTTGGAGTAAAACATTTAAACCGCAGCAGGTTATTTTTTTTTTCTCTTTCTTCTTCTCTGTCTGTCATCCAGCCAATGGATTGGTTGCAAGCAATGAGTGATGCCAAGACAGGGTGTAGGATTTGGGTCTGCTTCAGTGAGACTGCTGCAGACAGGATGGGAGGGAATTGTTCTTACATTCCCAGCTGCCGGTCTCAGATAGATCTGGCTTTCTCATGTCATAGAGAGAACCTAGCTCTCCCTTGTGTGTTGATCTGATCAGTATAAATACATGCAGAGAACTCTGAATGACTGTAAGGGCTGGAGTAGGGAATGGACAATATTTAGAAGTGCATAAAGTGCTGGCAGTTTTTTCCGAGATCTTCAGGAACTTTGAGGTACACAGGAATCTCTTAATTTTAAAAGAGTTCTCTTTTATCCTAATATTGAAGAGTTTATAGCATAGAATCATAGAATCATTGAGGATGGAACCTTTAAGATCATCAAGTCCAGCTGTCAACCCAGCACCACCACCTTGTTCAACACTAAGCCATGTCCTCAAGTGCCACCACGGTTTTTGAAATCTTCCAGGAATGGTGATTCCACCCCTTCCCTGGGCAGCCTGTTCCAATGCTTGACAACCCTTTCTGTGAAGAAATTTTTTCCCAATACCCAATCTAAACCTCCCCTGGAACAATTTGAGGCCATTTCCTCTTGTCCTATGACTTGTTACCTGGGAGAAGAAACCAACTCCACCTGCTACAACCTCCTGTCAGGGAGTTGTAGAGACTCAAAAGTTCTCCCCTGACCCTCCTTTTCTCCAGGCTGAGCCCCCCCAGCTCCTCAGCTGCTCCTGGTGCTCCAGACCCTTCACCAGCTCCATTCCCTTCTCTGGACAGGGTCCATTAGAGGTCTCCAACAGTATTTGGACACCTCTAGGAATTCCTGATACTGATGTTCTGGATGTTCTCATAGTGAGAAGCAACAGCCACTGTCCTGACCATAGCACAGGTAGCAGGACAGGGACATGGCATGGCTGCCTTTCCAAGTCACTGCCCACTGGATGAATGTTGGCATTTTCAGCTTTGAATTCTTCCAACCAAGAGGTCTGAATGGAGATTTTTCACACAAAGGGATAGGAGAGAAAAATATCACTAAAGGTGTATCTTACAGGAACACTTAGAGACGTTAATTAACTAACAAACTGTGTGTTAAAGTGTTTCATACAACTCATTGAGAGCAAGTAATATTGAAGCAACACTCTTCCATGGATCCCTTTCCATGGGATCTGGAAAGGGGCTGAGGATGGTGTCTGTGACTCTGGAAGAATCTTCTGGGGAATTTAGTTATATTATTCTTAGCAATTATCCAGCTGCTGTTTGAAAACACCTTGAAAAGGATCCTGAGTTGAAGGTATGAACCAAGGAGACATAAGAGAGATTTTTTTAAAACAGATTGTACAAAAATTCCCTATATCTTCACTTGGAGAGAACATATTATACATGTTAACATAGGTAGGCATCAACAGTATTAGAAAAGAGCAGCAGTATCTCTCTGGGCAGTACAGCACACTCTTTCATATAATATATATAACAAAAGTCCCAGAACCTCCACACTGTCCCCAAACAGCTGACATAAGAAGGTGAGCAAAATGCAGAGAGTTATTAATTCAGATACAGTGGCTTCTTTTTCTTCTCTGCTTATCAGAAATTTCTATCCCAATAGAAAGGATCAAAGAACCTTCATCCCTTTAGGATTGTTGAATTCATTAGCAGGTGTTTTATACTAGCAGGAATTTTATATCTAGTGGAAGGAGTCCCTGCCCATGGCAGGGGGGGTTGGAACTAGATGATCTTTAAAATCCTCTCTCACCCAAACCATTCTGTGATTTCTTGTCTATATTTTGGCAAATAGTTATGGGGATGAGAAGCAAGACAAATTCTCAACATAAAGTGGCAATTGCTATTACTCCCAAAATTCCACTCTTTCACTCTATCTGTTCTACCTTTCTTGCCCAGTGTAATGTCTTCAAGATTTCCTAAAATATGACCTTGATTTTAATCTCCCTAATTACAGTCAAGATTCTCATTTTAAGGAATTTACCCTCCTGCTTTGTGAAAAGCAAACAGCTTTGCTGACCAGCACCAGTGAGATGTGGCTGGGGCAGCACCTTGCACCTCATGCTGTATCTCCAGGTAACACTGCTTAACCATCATCTCCTGGTGGCATTTCCACAAGGGAAATACCAGTAATATTCAGCATTTTGATATTTCCATCTGGTCCTGTGTGCATGGTTGAGACGCAGGACCAATGCTACCTTTTGGATGCAAAGTAATTTCAGTTTTCTCCAGACCTAGCAGAGGATTATTGCACAGCCAGAACTAGGACAGGGCTCCCCTGGAATGATGAAAATATTTGCATTTTACTGCCTTTTGCGGAATGTCACAGATAACAGGGGATTTACTGGGACACATCCCTGGAAGAGGCCACAGCCACAACAAAGAGATTTCTCTCTCTCCATGCACGTTTAGGCTCTGAGGAGAAATACACAGCTATGCCACGACAGGTAGAACAGTAAAGAGAAAAATTTATGCGTGCTCTGAGCAATTCCTCATCCAGGGATCTTAGAGCACCTGGCAGCTCTGGATTTTGGAAACGCTCCTGATTTATTAATGATGGAAAGACAGATAAGGGCTCCTGGTTTGAGCCATATGTTACATGGTGCAACACAACAGAAAAAACGTGTTTCTAGTCCTGCCCTGAACTTTCCACGTCATTTTTATCTGGGAGAGACCATGTGGGAACCAGCTGGCAACTAAAGTCCTGTAAAAGTTTAAGCATTTTTTCAGATAATATATAATCTGACCCCTACAATAGAATGACAGGGACTTTAATTAAAATAAGAGGATAAATAACAGGCAGAATGATGATTGAATTCACTCTCAAATCTTGTGAGATGCTGAAGCCCCCAGCACTGCATGAACAGCTTTGCCACACAGACTCAAGTAGAACAGAAAACACCCAAATATAACCCATTCTGTCCAAGAACGTGGATATTGGTGCAAATAAGGAACAGAGACAACTTATTTTTAAGGAGCAGGCTACAACAGAGTGGCTCCTCAAGGCTGAGAAGGAATTTGATTATCAAAGAATCACAGATTAGATTGTATAAATATATCGAGGGAAAGAAAATAGAAGATAAGTAAGATATTATTAGCAAATAAAAATGTAGTGGTCAAGAATGTCTTGATATGGCAGTAAGTAGGCGCTTTCTAAGGATCAGGATACTTATCCAAATGCCTTCCAGTTGGACAAGTGTGTAGTTACTGTAAAAGCAGCTGGATAATTTGGCATGGTTTCCTGAAAGAAGGAGTGTAACAAGCTGGAAGATCTTTTGCAGGCTTGTGTTTGCAGGTATGTTTACAGGCAGGCAAGAGATTTTTTTTTTTAGCAGATCAAGGATTTCATGCTTCCACAGCCTCCCTGCTCATTTTCCTACTGTTGTGGAGGGTTGAGGAAGAGGAGACTTGCATTTCCTGCCTGTAGAAATGATGTGGGGTGATGTGAAGGAGAATGGGAGTAGTTAAATATGGTTTAAATACTGCCCTGGGATTATGAATAGGCCAGATCACAACCTGACCCTTGGAAATCAGTGCCACTGAATGCTTTACTACTGTGTATAAAGTGACATATACTCACTTTTAACCCTTTCAGCAGCTGATCCTCAAAATTTCCTTGCGAAACCCAATTTCCAATTAACCACCGATGCTAATTAGGGAAATTAGGAAACAGGCACGCAGTATTTCATGCCTGTGACCGTCACTGTTTGTATTATTGGATTCTTCTTCCTGTGGTGATGCTGCTGCCACCCCCAGAGCTGAGATGCAGAGGGACTGAGCTGCACATACCGACTGTCAACCGGATCTCCTCGTCCTGGTTGGCCAAGCCATCGTAGTAGTAAAGGTCAAATCTCCTTCCCGTTTTCCAGTCACTGAGTAAATCCTTTTCCAAGCAGAAAAGGACACTGAAGTGGCTCTCACTGCATACCAACCAAATTGGGTACTTAGGGGTCTTCAAGTAGCAACCAACCTAAAAGATATAAAACATTAGAATGTCACGAGCGGCAGGGGGAGAAACAATTCATTGTGGAAAACATGGAATTCATGAGATCCCTTATTTATTGCAGTCTACAGACTTTAATGAAGGCTCATTACAGAGTCTTGATGAGGACACCTTCAGTAAATCAGGGGAGATATAAAGCAAATACTTGGCTTTCAGTTATAGGCAGGTAATGACATCCAGCTGTAGTGCCCTGACAGCAAAAAGATCATATCCCACATGATCAGAACCAAAAGGAACCCTGTCCTCTGCAATAGCTGTAAAATCACAGTGAGTTTAGGACAGGAATGCAACATGAGACCAATGGGAGACTCTGCTCTCATGAAAGAGTAGCTGGAAGCCAGGCAAGAGACTAATAGGATCTCAGATAACATGAGAATCCCTGTGTGGGCAAGTCAGCTAAACTCAAAATCCCTTCTTGAATTAGGAGTATAATATATTCCCTTCACTTTACCATCTTCTTTTAGCTTCACAGTCCAGATTCATAAATGATTTTCAGCTAATAGAAGAAAACAACAACAGAAGCACTTGTTTTGCTTCATTATTCTTAAAAATGAAATACTGCCACCTGAAAAACCAAAATTATTTCTTTAACAAAAGCCTTTACAAAGCTTTTGCCCTCCTTCTGAAAGTTGGAAGTATATTTATAAATATTCTGAGTATTCTGTATGAAATTACATGTAAATGATTTTCATGCTCATTCGCAGATGTTTTAAACTCGAATGCTCAAGAGATTTAATCTCTAATCAGTGAGGGAAGGGGATACCAACAGCACTGCAGTAGGCAAGCCAACCCTGAGGACTGCCATCCTGGTGGGAACATTTGCACGTTTCCTGGGAGCACAGAGGGCTCAGGAATGTATCTGAAACACCTGGACACCAACACACAGAGTCTGGGAAACAAACAGGATGAACTGGAAGCGTTGGTCACCTCCCAGAGCTACAGCATCACTGGTGTTGGGTTTGAAACTCAATATATGCTGATTTAAAATGAGTCATGGAATTTCCTGCATCCTCTGAGGTCAGTGAGTATCTTACAGGATTTTCTTCACCTCACACTAATGTGTTTTGAGACAGACACCATCAATAACTATCATTACAAAGCTGCAGTATCAATTAAGGGTATTAGCTCCATCAGAGTAAATAAGAGAGCAAAATTAATCATTAGATTGCTCAGTGGAGCAGAGAAACTTTATTTCTTCCAGCTAGGATTTTAATATTCAGCTACAACAGGTATTTATTTTCAGCTCAATTCCCGGCATTGAAATCTGTATTCTAAGGTTCCAAATAATACTGGTTTTTTTCCCCCCACTGAATTGTTGGGGTTTGTATCTTTGATAAATTGCTCAGGGAAACTCAAATCTGAAATTAAACATTTTGCTTGCAGTGGAATGCTGCTGGAAACTGGGGGGCATTTAACAGAAAAATTCTTATACATGTTTTGTAGACACAGATTTGTGGATATTCTACAGCGCAGCCCTCAGTTCTTCACCTTGGGCACAGGTAAAAACATCATCTAATATGCTGCCAAAAGGCAGAAGTCAACATATATTCTGTTGTAATTAAAACCCTAAACAGCACCCTAAGTGATAAAGAGTGTGTGTTTTTGTCATCATTGATATTTAGAATTTATATCTGAAGAGTTACAGGAGTGCAAATCCAACTGCTTCCCTCATGAGAATTTCTTCTCATGTTAGACAACAAGTCTCCAGCTAATTAAGTAACTGTTCTCTGACTCATTACTTCGCTAAAAATCTATTTAAAACAGCCTTTTATGCAACAGTTTTGCTTTTTATGTGAATTCTTGGCTTAAAAGTAAAGACATTTTTTTCCAAGCTTACAATAATACTGCTAACAGGAGTCATCAAGAAGGGAAATACGCAGATGCAACAAAAGATGGCAAATTAGAGGGACACGGATGAAAAGATTCAGTCTCACAAAGATGCATATTTTAATATGCAGATAAGCCAAAGCCAAAAAGAACAGCCAGTCTTCTCCTACATATGTCTGCAAAAGTGACTTCCCAGCTCCATCAAACAACATTTGACAAAATAAGATTAGAGAGATACAGAACTTTCAAAGCCACATCCACTGCAGTTCTCACTCCCATGAAATCAGGACAAACTGTGCAGACGATCAAGGGCTGTAGGAACATTCTCCAAACATGTATAGTTTTCAACTCCAATCCTTGCAAAGAGCAGTGAGGGCATGAACTTTGAGACAATAAAGAGTCTAAAACTGTAGCTCAAATCCTCCTCTCCCATAAGAGGGGAGGAGTCTTCATTTGGGTTACATCACCTGCATTACCCGAGGGTCAGCTGCTGTCTTTTAACATCAAGCTGCAAAACATGTCTAGATTTTTTCTACAATATTAATGTAGAACCTTGTTACTGACAAAGTAAGGACAGTCCTCATTGTGAGGATTCCTTTGGCTGCTTCTTCAACCATCAGTTTTTGAGTGGACTGGAATGACAGAATTGTGGAAGCATTTAGGTTGGAAAAGACCACCAGGATCATTGAGTCCAACCTTCAACCGAACACAACCTTGTCAACTAAACCACAGAACTAAGTGCCATGTCCAGTCATTCCTTGGACACCTCCAGGGATGATGACTCCACCACCTCCCTGGGCAGCCCCTTCCAATGCTTAACTACCCCTTTCAGTGAAGAAATTCCTCCTGATGTCCAACCTGAATCTGTCCTGGCACAGCTTGAGGCCGTTTCCTCTTGGCCTGTCACTGGTTGCCTGGGAGCAGAGGACGACTTCCACTTCACTACAACCTCCTTTCAGGGAGTCCTAGAGAGTGATAAGGTCTCCCCTGAGCCTCCTTTTCTCCAGGCTAAATAATCCCAGCTCCCTCAGCTGCTGCTCATCAGACTTACTCTCTAGACCCTTCATACACAGAAGTACACCCTAATTCAACTATATTTATAAATATTCTGAATATTCTGTATGAAATTACATGTAAATGATTTTCATGCTCATTCATAGAAATTTTAAACTCGAATACTCAGGAGATTTAATCTCTAATCAGTGAGGGAAGGGGATACCAACAGCACTGCTGAGGGGTGAGTTCTTCCTCACTTGCCTGGCAAGGTTGGTTGGTGATCCTGGAATACAACAGGACCCTGAAGCAGGACAGGGAAGAACAAGCAGGAACACCCAGTGTTCTGACTCCTCAGGAAACCCATGAAGCTCAGTCAGAGTGTGTGTGCCATCCAGCAAGTGCCTGACAGAGAACTGGGCCCTCCTTTCCAGTGTGTTCCCTAAGCCTGTAATGCTGGCTCTGGCTTCCAAAGGCTAATCAGGGATGTGTGACTTCCATCTACTCCATGAAACATTATTTGTTAAGGGCTCAATGGCTGTATTCCTATTGCTATTCAAATATTTGTTTTCAGACAGGCTCATTAATCTTCTTCAGGCAAAAAACAAGTAACGGGGGGGGAATGAATTAGGTGTCCTTTCATGCTGCATGTTTTCAATTCCTACAGAGACTTCACTAACCCTAATCCTCTCCTCCCTTAAAATCCCTTAAGAATGCTCATAAATTTCAGGGACACCAATCTGATCTTTGGAAAATGTCAATTTTTCAAAAGCAGGCACCTTCAAAGGGCTCATTTTCAACACTAAGGGCCGTCTTTTTCCATGTCTGACTTTCGTGTGTATTCTCACAGTGGCGAAATTAAATCTACATACAAAAATATTAAATATACACACAAATATTTATCACTGGAGAGTTATTCCAACATCTCTACCAGAATGAGTGGATGGTACTTCACCATTCAGCTTTTCATTGAACAAGGCTGCCTTTTGCCATGTGAATTCTAAGAGAAACAAACAAGAGAATATGACATCAAAACCAAGGGGGATCACTGGATATGACTGATGTGATGGCACTTTTTGCCGGGAGTTTTATCACTTAATGTAATTTCCTCTCCTTGCTTGTTGGGCTTTACTTTTTATTTTCTAATTAAAATTATAGTCATTCTGTTTGTTATATTCAGAATGTCCATTTGCCTGAATACAAGTGTTATAGATGCTTATTTTCCAAACTAATCATAGACTGTAGTGATTCCACTGGGTGCTTGTCAAACTCAATAATTGTTGGTTGTACTAAATCCAATGGGATTGACAGACAAAAGGATAATTACACAAAGCTTTCAGAGTTACAAGGAACACCCTATTGTTTGTTCTGCCAGTGTTTTTCCCCCGCAATTGCAATGACCTTTACTGAATTAATATTAAACAATGTTCCAATGGTGTTAAGACTGAAGTGTCAGTGGTGTAAAACCAGATATCTTTGCAACAGCCCTTGAGTGAGCAGGAACCCTCAGGTCACCTACTCCACCAGCACTACTGAAACACCAGGTCAGCTACATTCCTGTTATGTTTGCAGATAGTTAAGGGACACTGTGAGGGTAAAATTACTGCCATTGATAGGTACTTGATTTCAATCAGATTAAGAAAAATAACATTAATGCTCACAATATCTGACATTCAGAGTATGTACAATGAAATGGCTATGCCAGGTCAGACAGAAATTGAAGAGTTTTTAGCCATAGAGTTATAAAGTAGTAACAAACACTACCTAGGAGCCCTAGATAAATTCTCTGCAGCTTTCGAACCTTTTTGTTGCAGAAAAGGGAATGTTTCTGATAATGAAATGGGGGGGGGGGAAAGGGCAACATTAATAAAGAAGAATAGAAAGAGATGTGTGTTCAATCCTAGGACTCCCAAACCAAAGACTCCTGGAAAGCACTGGCTTATGACTAAATTTCCCTTATGCTGCCACAGTATAAAAGACAGCAGATGTGGCAAGGAAAATAGATGTCAGGGTGCCAGAGAGCCTCCGGATCTTGTCTTTACCCTTGTCCCACTCTGCTGCTCTTCTGGTATGTCCCAACAAGTGAATAAATCGTGAGGGAGATTCAGACCCTCACTCAAACTTCAGCACTTTGCCATTTCCTCGCTGCACACGAAGGAGTTTCTAGTTCACTGTGCTAGGTCACATCACTGCAATGACAAGGACGGGTCAGGATTCACTCCACTTAACTCTTCTGCATCTATTTCTAGGCCCTCTAACTTAGGTTGGCCCTTAGGCTTTGGCTGTCTGTAAAACTTAGCAAGGAAGAGATGGGTACTGTCAGAAATTCTGACATTTCCCCTGTTCATTCATGATAAAGGTAGTTGGCTGGATCCTGACCTGAAACATATAAAGGACCTGAAGTGAGATGGCATAAATCCACATGCAAATGCAGGTATTTATAATCTAGAGAGACATGTGGAAAATATTTGACTTATCGTTTTCTGTTTTGTCTGTTTGCAAAGCAGGCAGAGCTCTTCTAAACATGTGGGTTTTGTTATTCTTATTGTCTCAAAGAAAAACTCTGCGATTCTATTTTATTTGGAAGGATGTTGAGAAGAAAGTGATGCCAATACCCCAGCCACAGGGACTGGCCTCTGGGAAAATAACTGTCCATAACTTGGGAGGACAACAGGACTTCATTAAAGAACATTTCAGTTCCAGGCTAGAAAGGGAGATGTAAAAACAGGGAATGAAGAACACTCTTTTTCAAAGGCTAATGCTTTGCCAGCCTTGTTTCAGTTAAATTTGAATGTATCACATGGTTTTGCCCCCAGTGTCACAAATGCCTCAGATAAATAGCAGCATCCCTTCCTGAAAGCACCTCCAGGGCACAATATCCACCCCTATTCCTGAAAAATAAATGGAAAATTAAAACCGACCGTCAAGTTTCCATTTTGCACTTGCATATTTTTGTTGCTGGTTTCTCAAACGAGGTGGTTAAACCCCTCTTTCTAAACCTCCCCCTCCACAACCCCTGGCTTGAATCCAGTCCATCTGATGGATAAAAGCGATTGTTCAGGAGACATATTTCCCAGGGAAGAAGGTTATAGGAAGGATGTTCCACAGGGTAAATAAAGCAGTGAGGTGGCAGAAGACAGAGCATGTGTGCTGAATTTAATAATTCAAGTAGGTCCTGTCACAGCACAGAGTGTGCTGGTTTCATCAAAAGGACCAAAGATAATGTTTCCCATCTGCGGAATTTTAATGAATAAATTCTGTTTATTTCTGTTTCTCTTTGAAAAGAAAGAGGGAAAATGAGCATAACTGCTTTGTCAGTGTCCTCTCTTCATTTTCAATAAAGCAAAAACTAAAAAGCAACAGTCTCCCAAAATGCTGACAGCTCAGGGAGTGCCTGGGACACTGTCAGGAATCAGAGCGGGGATAGTTTGGGAGGTCAGGTGGCAAGAGGTTTAACTACTACAGCAGGACAGGTTAAAGCAGGAGAAAATCAGTGAAAACAAAGAATCAGAGTGAAGGTTCAAAAGAGACAATTAGCCTTGAGTATTTCCATTACTTCACATATACCAGCACTTAACTAAAGTGGTTTCAAAACACTTTTCAGAAGGATGAACAAATTCATCAGCCAATACCATACTGCCTTTAGAATGAGGGATTCAAACCTGTGCTCATCCCAGTTCAGCCACGAGCTTACTGGGGGACTTACTGGGATAAGCACTTTGACTTTTATTCATCTGTTACCCCCATCTGTAAAATGGTAATGACACTTGGCACTCCTGGAAAACACAGATCTTTCAATAGGAAATGACACATAAATGCTATATATTATTGTTATTATTATCATTATTAATATTAATGAGCACAGTGGTATTTATTGATGGGTTATTAACATTATTGAAATGAGTATGTTATTAATAATAATGATGTCTTTTACAATAATAATATAAATTATAATTATATTACAATAATTTATTATATATATTATTATGTCATATATATTATATATAATATATAATTATAATATATTATTATAATTATATTATAATAATATAATAATAATAATAGTGGTGTCTTTTAAATTTATCACCTGTGAATGCAGATTATTTTTCCCTTTGTCACAGTAAGTCTCTTAAATGACCTGCCAAAAAGATGAGGAGCATCTGTTTCCATCCGTTTCTACTTTTAACATCAGGAGAGATTTTGAAAAAAAGAACTTCATCATTCCAAGTCTTTCCACTTGCAATTTTAACGTGGCATTTAGGCCAAAGGCTCTGACCCAAATGCAGGGACTTTCTCACCCAGGACTGCTATAATTGGCCCTGCCCACTCCTGTTCCTCATCCCCTTCTCTGAGGTCTTGTCCCTGCTGAGAAACCACTCAGCTTCCCTGAGACTTCACTGAACTGCTGTGTCCTGCAGCTCAGCAAAAAGGGGAAACCTCCACCAATTTTCTGCAGACTGACCAGTTTTTGGAAATGTTTCTGTTGCTTTAAGAGCTCTAAATAAATCCCAGAAAACCTAAAATCTCAATTTACGCTTCTAAGTCAAATGTGTGAGATCACATGGAATTAATATTGCTTAAATATGGGCTTAGCACAAAGAAAAAAAAAATTCAAAAATGTGTAACTTGGCTACTGAAAAGTAACAGAATTGGGCTTTTAGCTTTTTTGCATTAAAATAGGGAATCTCACTACGGAACTAAACGTTTGCACATGAAATGGATGGAATGGATCCATCTGTCATTGGGAAACAATTTGCAACAAGTAATTACATTGCAAAAAGCTCTTCTGAGTGTGGTGATATTTCAGGGCTGAGAGTGATGATCAGACATTAACAGTTCCAGACAAATTACACGGAGCACACATTTTTCTAATCAGCAGAGATAACACATTCGGCATGATCCACTGGAAGAGATTAATGGATTGGGAACACAGTGGGATTCTCCAGGAGAAAAAGGAAGGGATCATTTTGTTTTCATTTGCTACTGTTGAAGTTTGACAGGAGGACTAATTCAGTTCACATGCCCTCATGGTATTTTCAACTCAGAAGCCATGCCAAGGGAATTGTGGATTATATACAAATACTCCACGTATTAGACAAGGGAGATAAAATGGTATAGAAATCTTTCTCCACGTGGATTTTCAGCATCCAGCCTGGAATATCTTGAATATCTCTTCCTAAATGTGTTGGCAAGTTGGAACAAGTCTAGAGCAGAGTAGTAAAAACAAGCTTTGGACAGGATGTACTGATGAAAAAGGGAGGAACTGTTACATCAGCTGCAAATGTCCAGCGGATGGGGAGGAATTGTTTAGGGGGCAGGTTGGATTAGAAGTAAAATTATAATCAGAGGAAACTAAGTGAATGAAGAGTCAGATTTAATATTAGTGTATCCAAACACAAGCTGTGTAGTAGATATTAAAATCTCCAAATTCACAAGTACCTACAAACCTGTGTTTGTACTTATATTTTAAAGTAGAGATGTATGAGAAGAAAGGTAAAATCACGGTTAGATGCCCGAAAATCAGCTAAAAAATGGCCATCTGAACAAAGAGACAGGAACTTCAGGGACACAGATTTTGAAAAGAAACCCTGCTATATGACAGGACATAAAAATATCCGGAATTATCCCCTGGGAGATTGGCTGGATGTGACCTAAAGGGAGTTTCCCAACTCCGATGTCTATGATTCACCATACAGCACGCTCAGGATTTTCTTGCTACTGGAAACAAAAAATAAAACCAACCAAAAATGACAGTCCTTTTCCATGACTGGTGTCAGTTCCCAGCCTCACAGCCACACTGTAATTGGATGCTGAATCCACTTACTGAGAGGAAGAAAAGAGTCAGTTTGAAAATTCTATTCTCAGTTCCACTCCTCCAAATTACCAGTGACATTTATTTTTCCTAAATTGCTCTAAATATTGCAACAGAAAGCAGAATCTGGCCCTTGATGCTGAAGCCACAGTGGAGACACCTCGTTTTGAGGCCAAAGTCCACCAGAATGTGACTTTTGTTCTAGTCCTGAGCAGACACTGCATCTGAACTGAAATGCAGAGAACTCCCAGATGTTCTTAATAAGAACCAAGACAATTTGCAGCAGCTGCCCAGCTAGTGTAGACTCTAAAAAAAAAGGAAACTACGTCTACTGGAGTTTCTGTAACTGATTAAGAGCCACTGGCATGGAAAAACAGATCCTTGCTCATGATTCCAGCTCCCAGGCAAGAGCACAGTAGTAGAAACAGAACCCCTCTACCATATAATTTGCAGAATAAGTGGAAAATGGTGTCTGATTCCCTGGGTAACTTACTTTATTTTTAGAGGGCAGGTGGGAAAGAAATAGCTCTTACCTGCACTGACCTCACTTACCATTTTGCTACTCCCAAGTCATTTTCCTCCCAATAGAGCGGAAAAAATGCTACAGTGATGCAGAACCATTTTTTGAGGTTTTAAATGTTACATTGTTTATAGAAAAGAAAAAGAAGCGTGAACTAGACACAGAAGCTTACTTATTTTTAGCCCACTCTGTTCTGAATTCATCTGATTTGGATACACTGATATAATTTCTTGACTGAATTCAAGCCTTTTATAATATTATGAACAATGTAAATTATTGTGTTAATTAAAAACAACAAAAATTATTATTTGTAAGTAGTAGGAAAATGTAGCTGGGAAAAGGTTAAAACCAGGCTTTCTTTTCAGTCATACATTTATACTGTATCAGTACAAACAATTTCTTTGGCAATCGCTTTCAAATTTTTATAGAGGTGCTGACTGCAAATCCAGATGGGACTGCTACATGTATCCTATCTGGCATCCAACACAGGCAAGAGAATTTCAAATAATATTCTTGAATCAAACACAAGACTGTCTAAGATAGAACATGTCTTTAGGAAAGATGTCCATCTCCCCAGCACTGTAGGTGGAAAACCAGTGAAATCCTTACAGAAGTTTGCCCAGAGGTAAACTAATAGCTGTCACTTCTTTGAAATTTTTAATCTATCTTTTAATTCTCATGACGAATACAATTAAAATACTACTTTCCAAAGCATGTTAAAGGGAACAATCCCACTGCACTAACACCCATTTTAATTTCTATAATTTTTTTTTTACTGCTCACACAACACCACCACCTCTCCAGCACAGAGCAGAGCAACCGAACCAAGCCCATCATTGCCTTGCTGCTTTACTCACCCCAAGCTAATTTTAAATGCAATTGTTTTCTTTTTTGCTTAAAGCCAGGGAAAGGAAATACCTGACAGACATCATAGTGCTCGAAGAGAGACAGCAAACCGATGTCACTGCGGCTGGTGATGCCTTTCAAGATTGTGATATTCCCATTCCCAGAGTCCAGCTCTATCACGTTGTTGAAAACATTGGACACAGCTTTGCCAGTCAAAAGCAGGTTCACCAATTCCTGTTCGTGACGTGTTTAAAACCAAACCAAAACAAAAAACAAACAGTACTTAAACATCAGCACAAGATTCATTCAGGATTGATAAAAGTTACACGTGTACCAGAGCCTTAATTTATATCATGGCCTTTAATTTTAGGGTTAGGATTAGGATCGCTTATGAAAAATTCTCCAGATACTTTGGGCAAAGTCTACCCCTAAAACAAAATGAGGAAATCTTAGTGGAGTTTCCAATATTCATCTTTCCAGAGGCGAACTGCTCATAACCAATTCAGTCTTACATCCAACTCTCAACCTTCTCATATTAGGGTTGTTTTGTTTGAATTAAAATATAGTGGTGTCCCTTTTTCTCTACAATGGAACTACAGCATGAATGAGATATATCCAAAGCCTGTCCAGTACTATCTGATATTTCTGTATGTGCTCAGTGATGTATTTTGAACAAGATTTGTTACATTATTTTTCTTCCTTGTTGATTATTTCTGGATGAACTCAAGCCTCATTCAGTAAGATATTCACCTATATGGACCCATATCACTAATATTCTCATATTTACCATAGGGGATTGTAGATTATTTCCTCTCCAACTGAAGTA
Organism: Pipra filicauda; assembly: GCF_003945595.2. Taxonomy (NCBI): domain Eukaryota; kingdom Metazoa; phylum Chordata; class Aves; order Passeriformes; family Pipridae; genus Pipra; species Pipra filicauda. Next base: position 5,412,323 of record NW_024104310.1, read on the forward strand.
GGGGTTTGTCAGAGGATAAATACATGTGACAGGGTGGGGGATGTGCACGTGCACATGCAAGTGTCCATAAAGTTCAAGGAATGGAGACATGGGACACATTTCTTAGTGTAACATCCCACAAGGGCCAGCTGGGATGTAACCAGAGCTAAGAGTAGACTGTGCAGCAGCAAGGAACCACCTGTGAATAAATACCATATGGCAAGAAACAGGAGGGGAAACAACAAGAATAAAGCTTCCTGAAGAAACAGTCCGAATTACCCTGCCCAAAGACATGAACAACTCTGTTGTAGCCAGTTTGGAACTGGTTTCAAAACTACTGCACACAATTACAGTTCTGTGTTTCTCCTGAAGGACTCCCCAGAGTTTATGGGTTCTTACTGATGTTTTTAGCAGTTCTAATCCACCAGTGATGTTCCATCACCTTCTTGAGGAATCACTGAGTAACCACAGTGAAAAAGTCTTCTAAGCAACAGTACAGGAGGACATGAAGCCTGCCTTTGGCAACCAAAGTGGCAGCAGAATCATAGAATCAAAAAGTTTGGAAAAGACCTCTAAGATCATCAAGCCCAGCTGTCAAGCCAGCACCACCATGGTCAGCACTAAACCACCTCCCAAGTGCCACATCCATAAGTTTTTTGAACACTTCCAGGGATGGTGACTCCACCACTTCCCTGGGCAGCTGTGCACCATATTCACACCACACCATTGCCCAGCTCCCAGCTTTGGGGGAATCTCTGTCACAGAATTCTGTGATTTACGTGTCCAAGGCAAAGTGTTTCCAACTGGGTGGGTGCCTCTGGAGGACTCGAGCCAGTGGGAGACGTTTGCTACAGGACATGAGTTGGAATTAAGCTACATACAGTTTAGGTCCTACGTGTCAGCTAGCAATTCAGGCTGGTGATTTTCAAGCACCATGTGGCTTTTAGACACATCTGTAACAAGTCAGGGACTCCAGCTTGAATTATCAGTTATCTTCCATCAGCAGCAGCTCAGTTAGTACAGCAGTGACCACTTACAGAGAAGTTGTAGGATCAGACAAGACCCTCTCTGAAAGGACAGGGAGGGAACACAGTGGTATCTCAGCACTAAAATCAAATAAGGAGTTCAAAAGAGGCAGATGAAAAGAGTATAAGGACATGCACATACAGGTACAGACACACACGGACCAGAAAACCAGGCTGGAAATCATAAGCTCTGAAAGCAAAGACAACAATTTGCCAAAACAAAAGGTAAAAGAATAAAGGATGAAGGTGCTGGACATTATGGAGATGAAATAAAAAAAACTAAGGAAATTTGTGGAGACCTTAGAGTAGCCTTCCAGTACCTAAAGGGGCTCTAAGAGAGCTGGAGAGGGACTTTTCACAAGGGCATGGAGTGACAGGGCAAGGGGGAATGGCCTTAAGCTGAAGTACTGTAGGTTCAAATGATATTAAGAAGAAGTTCTTTACTGTGAGAGTGGGGAGGCCCTGGCACAGGTTGCCCAGAGAAGCTGTGGCTGCCCCATCCCTGGAAGTGTTCAGGGCCAGGCTGGACGGGGCTTGGAGCAACCTGGTTTCGTGGAAGATGTCCCTGCCCGTGGCAGCGGGGGTTGGAATGAAACGATCCTTAAGGTCCCTTCCAATCCAAACCATTCTGTAATTCTATGATTCTACAACTTAAAGTAAGGAATGCCATCTCTTCCCAGAGGTCAGCTCCTGTGACATGCCAGGATCCCACCCCGAGCCCACCTGAGTGCAGTAGCCGTGGCTGCCGATGAGGCGGTTCGTGAGCACATCGAAGTCGTTGCGCACCCTGGAAAGGAGGGGGAAACGTAATTAAATCAGGAGTGGGGAACACTGTTAAACTGAAATACAATTGTTTCTTTCCATTAGACTTAACATCTCCACATCCTAGGGAAAAGCTAAACCAAACTGCTTCCCAATCATAAATACAGCTCTGTGTTTTTGAATCCTTTCAAGGTGATTTTTCGCAGGGAAAAAGAAAAAAAGTGAGTATATCAATAAAACCCGAGGTGAGCAAAAGTTGATAGAGCTAGATTTGGAAGAAATAGCTGTAGAGAAGAAGTCATTGTCACCACTAGTTAGAACATCAGAAATTAGAATTACTGCACTACTTGCCTGACAGAATCACAGAGTGGTTGAGGTTGGAAGGGACCTCTGGAGGTCACCTTGTCCACCCCATCTCTGACCACCCAGAGCCAGTTGCCCAGGACCATATCTAGATGGTTCCTGGATATCTCAAAGGAGGTGGACTCCACAACATACACCTGGGGAAGGGAATGGAAAAAAGAAGAGAAGAGAAGAGAAGAGAAGAGAAGAGAAGAGAAGAGAAGAGAAGAGAAGAGAAGAGAAGAGAAGAGAAGAGAAGAGAAGAGAAGAGAAGAGAAGAGAAGAAGAGAAGAGAAGAGAAGAGAAGAGAAGAGAAGAGAAGAGAAGAGAAGAGAAGAGAAGAGAAGAGAAGAGAAGAGAAGAGAAGAGAAGAGAAGAGAAGAGAAGAGAAGAGAAGAGAAGAGAAGAGAAGAGAAGAGAAGAAGAAGAGAGAGAAGAAAGAGAAAGAGAAAAAGAGAAAAGAGAATAAGAAGAGAAGAGAAGAGAATAGAAGATAATAGCCGTTCCATATACTAGCAGAGCAATTTACCAGAAAAAGAAAATAAAAGAAAAGCCAAGCAAAGAAAAGAAAAGAAAATAAAAGAAAAGAAAAAGAAAAAGAAAAAAGAAAAAAGAAAAGAAAAGAAAAGAAAAGACAAGAAAAGAAAAGACAAGAAAAGAAAAGAAAATAAAAGAAAAGAAAATAAAAGAAACGAAAACCAAAGAAAAGAAAAGAAAAGAAAAGAAAAGAAAAGAAAAGAAAAGAAAAGAGGACTCTATGTGTAAACATTTATAATGGTGCTGTGTGGTCCCTTCTGTTTTGTGAAATCAAAGAGAAGTTCCATGAAACTGCATTATTGATAATTATAGAGTGATGTCTCTTCAAAGTTCCCTCTCTCATAACTCTTGGAATTATTGAATTAGTGATTGGTTGATGGCCTGAAAAATAAAGGTCGTAACTGTGATAATTTTTAGCCTGCAGATATAATGTAATTGCAAACATTATTTTATACATGAATAAATGTTTAATCTAGGTTTGAGAAAGCACAATGTACTATATCCTGGGAGAGCTACAGCAATAAACTCCACAGATTAATTCTACAGGTCATAAAAAGCTATTTCCCTTCAGTATAAAATATGTTGATCTCAATTGTTTTGGCTCCATCTTTATGCTGGTATTGCTCCAGAGGTAGAGAGAATGCCTGAATGATCATCAATTAAAACTTCATTATTCTACATCATCTGGGCTTTTCACTGTCATTTGACTTGAAAAATCTTCTATGCACAGAAATATTCATGTTTCTTGAAAATTGGCACAATAATTCTTTTTAAAAAAGGAAATATTTTGTTTGTGACAAAGCAAGAGCTGACTTGATGTGGTGAGGGCAAAGGTAGCTAGACACTTCCCTTTAACATTGCTATACGTGCTCCACTAAAAAATCTGTTTCTTAAGTAAAAAGCTGGGACATTCCATGTCTTCATCCCAAATTTTAGATAATTACTTTCTCATAGGGTTCCTTTGAATGCCAAAATCAGAATGCAAAATACAATTTCTACCATTCACAGCCCTAATGATACTTAAAAATCATTTGAAAGAAGTCGTAGCCATTGAATCACAATTCCCTTTTAAAAAAATCATTTTGCCCATTTATTAAAAAATTATCTCTTTTAAAAAATATATTTCACCCCTTTATGAAAAATGTCTTTTAGCCCTTTTTAAAACCTTACTTTAAAGATAATTTACAAGTTAGTGTCAGTCACAATAAAGTGCCACCGACATCTGTTGCCAGCATGAAATCAAAGGAAAGACCAAGGAAAAGCGTGCCTGTGGTAGGGAAAATTCCCTCATGCACCATTGCAAGGCATGGATGGGATGATAATAATCTTTGGATTTTGGCCATTTCTTAGTTTTAGAAACAGTTTCATCTTGCAAACACCGTGACATGAGCAGACTATACAATATGCGTCAGTCGGGGACGGTGGGACGTACGGCACGGACAATGGCAGGAAGTTCTAATTCCATCTGTAGGTACAAACAATATGGGGGTTTAGAGGTGGATCTCGGATTTTCAAGGAGAAGAACATCTGCCTTTCCAATCAGCCCTGCTAATGAGGAAACAAAGGTCAGGCATTAAAGCCACGAGGTTTACACCTCCTCCGAACGGGTTTGACGTCGTTGTTCCTACCTGCCAAAGGCTCACCAGCTTCTCTGCAGGTGTATTTACTGGGTTTTAGGTGCAACTGCACCTCAGGCATTTTAAAAATATCAGATAATGATAACTGTGTGGGGTTTTTTTCTGCTGGGCTGTGGAGACATTCGTTGGTGATAAGCAAACATGAAGTATTTGGTCATGCTGGTGTCCTGGTTATCAGACGTCAAAACAGATGTAAGGAATAATCATCATTATCAATACTATGTTGTCCCAGCATGGAGTTTTCCATTTATAATTTTTAAATGACTTTAAGACAGAAAAAAACCTCTAACTTTAAGCCAGGAGTCCTGTAAGTATCCCAGTCATCACCAGACTAAGTGAAGTCTTGACTCTGTGAATCCCTTCTTAATTCGGAACCCAACACTCCGTGTGCTGCTGTGACAGAACCACAGGTCAGGAAAGAGGCACTAAAAATTAACATAATGGTAATTAACATTAAAAGTCTTAATGGTAAATATTTCTTTCTTTTTCTATATTATCAGCATTTTCCAGTGTTGTGACAGCACATAGTTCTGGCTGGAGAGTGAGGTAAAGGTCTGTTGCCTACTGGTGCAGAATGGTGGTAATTACCTGGTCATACTGTAAAGCCTGTGGAAAAAAACCCTCCTAAATCAGAGGCAAGCCCCTGATTTTGAAAATCTCCTGGCCAAATACTTGAAATTACACATCTTTAAAATATGCTTAAGCACAGCCTTCAGCAGAAATAATTCCCTGAGCTGACACAAATAAAAAGTTGCTAAATTTCAGATCACTCAGTGAGATCTCTCGGGTTGATTTTTATTTGTAGTTGTACTGTGTGTGCTGTGGTTTACATCTCTGTGAAACCACAGAGTACAGTTTCATTTTGTACTGTTCTTTTTTAAAATATTTTTATTTAAAACTTCTTTTTTTCCCCCCAAAAAAGGGTGATTTTGAGCCTTTATCCCAAGGCTTAACTGTCCTTTCATTCCTCATGCAAGCAAACATTTTTTTTTCTCACATTAGAATCACACAAAACAAAAATCATTATGTGGCAAAACCAAAAGATATGTAAGGTGGCTTCAGACAAAAAACTTACTTTATAGCAACCGGAGAAATCTCATAATGATTGAAACCAACAAAATACACCTGCTGTGAATGATACTTTTTTTTTCATGTTTTCTAATGCTGTTGGGTTTAGGGCAGGAATGCCTTTCCAAAAAATATCATTTTATATTCTGAATCTATTTGCTCTTCATTCTCCTGTTGGTGACTGTGTGTTCATCTTCAGCCTTGTTGGAACTGTCGGTTTCAAGTTATAAATAATGTGTTTATTAAGGATGTAAACACTGGAGGTGGACAGATGTTCTGAGCCAAACCTCTGAATTGACTTCAAGAGAGTTATTGGAAAACTGACTTGTGTTTTCAATCCATTCTGGGATATACAAATAATTAGAAAATATTCCAAGAGTTTAAGACAGACAGACAAAAATAGCATTAGATAGAAGAAACTGTAATGTCATTACAAACCTCAGCACTGATGGTGCACTGATAAAATAAATTACAGTGATCTGCATGGACTCAATAAAGTTTTAAAAGTGCATAAATAAAAATCCAAAATATATATATTTTGAGCACTGGATGCTCAAATATAACATGATCTGTAATCAGATGAACTTTTTCTTAGTAAAAACTAAGTTAAATAAGTAAGACATTATTAAAATGCTTCATACACCTTTATCTCAATTTACTTCCAGGAAAGTTCATGCAGAGTCTTAAATGGAGAACTCCATGCTGGGACAAAGTGGTATTAATACAGAGTATTAAATATAAATACTGAGTATTAATATTAAATTTAAGTTAAATAAGTCCATATTAAATATAAAAGTCACATACAAACATTAACACTGGAATAATTCCAGACTACCAGAACATGAGTTAGTTTATATTAGTTATTTACCACAGATATTGTTTGGACTGTACAGCAGAACAAAATAAAATAATATAAAGGAAAAAATAGTGCACTCAAGTAAGTGCTGGTTGTTTTATGGTCCTTAACTCTGTGGCAAAGCTGCCACAGAAAATTGGTGATCTCACTTTGTTCATGGCAACAGACAGTTCCATTAACAAACACACAATTACAAGTCTGCTCTTAAAATAGATTTGGGGTTGGCAGAGAGAGAAAGCTTGTCTTCAGGCATAAGGATTTCAAATAATTACAATGGGGATGTGGAAAATGACAAGATGGGTGACTGCCTTATTGTGTAAATGTTCCAGAATATTTATTTTTTTTATATACTGGCACATGGCAAAGGTTTCAAATGAATGTTCAAAGAGGGAGGGAAGAGCCCCTCTTAAAAAAAAAAATGTTTGGGATTCAGAGCAATGAAAGCAAGAAAGTGGCTTCAAGTTTTATTTATCACTTTATCACACACCTGCTATTTTCACAAAGTTTTTAAAATGTACATGTACTGTGGTATTCATTCACATTAACTCATCAGCTCTGCTATTCCAGGGTGCTGACATTTATATTTACATCTCACAGGGGTAGATCTGATGGGAAAAGCGATTAATCTATTGGCACATTCGACCCAGTATTTTAGTTTTTAAAATAAATTATCTTTCTTACGGAATGCAATGTCTTCCTGAGCACAACAGATCAAGCAAAGATACTAAACCTGTATCTGTGTGACCACACTGACCCTGGGTTCAGCAAACAGTTGAAGAGTTTTTAGTATGAGACTACACTAGCTGAAATTTGGTCAAAATCTATTTGTTACTGCTCTATTTTTTAGTAGAATCACACTTATTCTTTCCCACCTTTGGAGTCTTTTAATAAATATACTTTATTCCCCTAAAATCAAAATGAAAATGCTTTGATCTGCTGCAGGAAAGGAAAGGGAAAAAACAAGATTGGAAAGCTAATCAAGCACTTAGGGACGGGCATCGTATCATTAATTTTTATATCTAAAGATGGACACATAAACAGGTAATCACTCTGGACTTCATTTGGACATGGAGAGAAACTGGTACATCCTGAGGGCAATTTAGGTGACCTGGCTTAGATAATTTGCAGAGCAGAAGAAGAAACTACTGGAAAATGCCTTTTCTCCAGCCCATGAACAGCCAGTAAAGAGAGCCTGCCATGACCTGGACACGGCCATGAAATTCCTAAATACCAAGGGCCTGGATGGATAAATCACACTCACAAATACTCTGGCACTGCAGAAAGGCTGAGTGTATTTTTATTTAGATTAAAAGCTGAGAAATGGGAAATAAGGTTGACATAGAAATAATAACACCTTGTAGCGAGTCTTCGAAAAAAGACTCCTCAATCAGACAAGTTAATTGAAAGTAAAGCATGAAGACTTGATTTCATACAGCCAATTTGTTATAGGTTTTAGCTGAGCAGAATTTGAGCATTAGATATAGCAGACATAGAAAAAGATATAGCAGAATCAGAGGAAGTTGTGATAGTTAGAAGAAACCACGGTTAAGACATGGAGCAGCTTTTCCATGGGAAGAGACTACAGAGACAAGGATCATTTCACTACAAAAGGACCCAACTGATGGACTGCAACAGATGTTCACAAACCCCTGGCTGGTGAGGAGATGATTAAGGAACATTTACTCACTACTTTTCATTACATTCTTCCCAGAACAATCCTCTGTTTATATGACCCGTGGTGTGCACTACAGCCACAATCCATCCTGGGATAAAGCAGAGTTGTAGAGAGGGAAGGAAGGAAGGAAGGAAGATGATGATCCCTGCATCTGGCAGGTAAAAATCCAGCCATCCCAGTTACCCTCTTTCATAGGAAACCACATTTCTTAGTTGCTTTCTTGGTTTTCCATATTTTCCTCAGTGGTAGCTTAGGAACCTGAAATCTACTCACACTTTTTTCCCAGTTTATTGACTCACAGGCTGTTTACTGATACATTTGTATTCTGTACTAAAATTGATCTTTAAACAACTCTTCCTGATCCTTCTTGTTCACTTACAATTGCCACCTTCCCATTTTTTAGAAAATAGTTATGTCCCACGTCAGAACGTGGGTTTTTAGGCTAGAAAAACATAAAAACTTTCTTCTTTTATAATCCTTTGGTAAGACAGATTTCTCATTCCTCTGGTCTATGCTTTTCCTACACTTCTCCCAGTTTTAATGGGTGAACTTGACCTGGTATTTCACTGAGGGCACATCAGTGCATTGCACAACCTATTAATATTTCTTCACCTCCAAAAAGTATTTATGCTGAGACACCCTAAGAGTAGATCCAAGGCTATTTTATGATGCTGGCTCAAAGTCACTGTATGCCCTGCTATTCAACTCCCCATCCTGCCATTTACAAATTCTAAACCCCCACAGACAGTAGTGAGCAGTCTGTGTTTACAAGACCTTGTAGCTTCTGCAGTGAAAATAAATTCTTTTTTATTGCCCTCATCATGAAACGGAGCCAACTCTTTTTTTGCAGCACGATTTGTTCTCTGTATTGACAGGGCCTTTCAGCTTTTCAGTCATCAGTACATTTCATTAGCACACCACTCCCTTTTTCCAATGTTTATTGTAGGGAATAAAAACTGTCTAATCCCAGACTGATCAGTGACAAATTCCATCAGTAATGTTCCTCATGCTGATAATTCTTTTGTGAGTTCCTTTCCTTTATCACCTCTGTAATTCTACAAAGATCTCTTATTTTCACATTACCAAATGACTTCTCACTTGGCATAATGTCAAATACAAAAAAACTCTTATTAGGTCTCTATCAACTAATTTTATTCAATTTTTTTTTTCAATTTGGTGCTATAACTGCAAGCCAATTTACTGTATATTTAGATGCAAGGTAACTGTAGGTTTCAATGAGGCAAGTGTATGGTAAGGTATGACAAAGCAGGTAAGCTTTTAGAATAAAGTCCACCCACAGAGTCTGAAAAAGCAAGAGAGAGCTCTGGAAGTCTTGTAAAAGTTTAGGAATGAGATACAGGTATAAAGATACCTGTTTTATTTTTTAACTTTATGTTGTGCAGCCATCACTTTTTCAGGTTCAATTCTACCTCCCACAAAATTAATCCATTTACAATGCATAAATTCCATCCTGACTGCTGTTCTCCTTACTGAAAAGTAGAATATTAGTTTAGATTTAGAGCATTCTCAGCATTACTCCTCATATCAGCCACATCCACTCTACACAGAAACTTCCCATCTTTTCCTGATAGCTCTGTATTAATATGATAAGGGAATTGCTTGTTGTTTCAATTCTGTGACTCGGGGTCTGGTCTGACCTCATCTGAACCACATCACTTCTGTGTTTTCCAACACCACTAGTGACAGAGAGAGTTGTTGTTCACACTTTTTTTCATTCCTTTGCCCTTTTTCCTTAGAAATTAGAAAATTCTCCAGAGAAGGAGCCAATAATCTTCCTTCTCTTCAGGTGTGTTCCTCAGCTTTAGGAGTTACCCTGCTCTGTTCTACAAGGAACTGGATGTGTCAGGGGAGCAATCTGGATTTTTTTCCCATGCTGCCACAAGCAACCTTTCTGTTCCATATCCACACCCAATATATAGTCCACTTCTCTGCTCTGTGGACCCATGCTGGTGAAAGGCTTCCTGAATTTCCTTAACAGGGAGACAGGAGTCACATGTCCCAATTACTGGTGTCAATTCCAGGTTCCACCTCCTCCCCTTTTTTTTTTTTTTTGCATTTTCCACCATACCAGTCCCTTACTTACAAGATATCAAACAGAATCAGTATAAAAACCTCTTTGTCCTCTCGATTCTTCCTTTTTTTCTCAGTTTTGTTTAATTTTTTTCATTTCCTCTACCACTAAATTCTGCTCCTTGTTCTCCAGTCTTGCAAATTTCCTCAACCCTAATTCAACTCTTCCTCTCCTTTGCCTTAGTGGTCACTTTTCCACCTGGGTCACATTCTTTATCTACCATGCTAAATAGCTTCCTTATCTTCAGACCTTATTTGGCAGACACCTGCTATTTCTGCTTTGTCAGACCCTCCTCTCCTTTCCTGTATCTCGTCTCCAAAACCCCATTCTCTCATCACCTTTAGCTTTATGGTTTTGTCCCTGGGTCCCCTCTTTCTCAAGTGTTAGAAGGTGACATTTCACACATCAATACATTCCACTGCATATCCACTTTTGAAAGAATATAAACCTCAGAGCTTCAAATCTTGGTCTCACATCCTCCTACAAATATTGCTAAGGCTGAATTATGCCTGTATTCTTGCCTTTCTCTGAAGGAAAAACATTAAATTATTTCAAGCAAAATCCCTTCTTTATTACCTCTTAGCAGCTGTTCTGCATCTATGAACTTATTAATGTTGCAAGCAACTCTTGCCCAATGAGCACTTCAGCTACAAGGCCTTTGTCTAATTCTCACAACAGAAGCTCAAAGACAAGGAAGATCCTGAAAATCCTGAATGACATGCCACCCATAGGGCAGGAGGCACAGAAGTTCACTTACCTCAACAAACAAGGGCTCAATTCTTCCCCACCAAGGACTGGATCCCACACAATCTCTCCTATTTTCTCTCCTCCCCCTGCTTCTGGTAAATTTAACCTCATGCTTCCTTCATGTTGTAAAATCACAAATTGGTCTTGGAGAGAGGTCTGAGATTCTCAAAGATGGATTTTTCAGTGAGGTCAAGCCGCTTGTTTTTTAGCACTGTAACATCACTGACAGCTGTTTCCCCTTGAAAACAGCAGCTTCCCCACTCTTTTTTTCCATCACCAAAAGGCTGAGCTGTAAAACACATGATGACATCTATTTCTATTCCACCACTGTAAACACAGAGTGAAAAGCTGCCCACACACGTTATTTCCCCTCGCTGTTGGTCTCCCAGGCTCTCTCAGTTAGGGGGGGAAACTACTTCTGAAAAAAGTTTTCCCAGAAAACTGGCTCACACATAAAAACACACTTGCACCAAGAACTGGGAATGCCCCGTGTGACTGGATCCTCCATGTGAAGCTGCAATTCCTTTTACCATTGGCCAAGCCAGATGGCCATTTCACAGAAAAGCCTTTCTTCACCAGCCAAACAGCATGAGGAGAGTGGGTGCATTTCAGGGGAACTCCAAAATTAGAGATTGGACTCCAATTAGATATTGGCTCTGGGACAGGAAAAGGTGTCACTTGAGGAAAGTGGATTGAGGGTGGAGCAACCTTTGTTCCACCCACAGTTCATGAGCCAGCAGAGCATCGCTTTCCTTCTCAATGTCCCACGTGACTGAAAGACATTAAAGGTGAAGTAACACCTCAGAATTGGGGTTAATTCACAGTAGATGATACAGAAAATGATACAGAAAGGATATAGAAAAGGATACCCCCCAAAATGGCTTGTTTCAGATTAAAAGAGTGATGATTATCTGTTACACATCTCAAAAGAAAAACTTGCCTTACTGACTAAAGGGAGTTTCCCACAGCTTGGCTTTCAACATGTTCTAAGTGTACTTTTATAAGTTTAACATTGTTGAGATAATTTAAGATAATTTATGGTAATGAAGTGCACAGTTAATTAAGAGCATTTATTTTGTGCTTGCAGCAATGTGGAATAATCCAGTTAAAAATGGGCCAGCAAATAAAACCTGAAAGGCAGGTGACATCAGGGCTAGGGATGCCAAAGTTCTGTAGCCAATGTACAGTTTCTTCTCTGAGGCCTTCAACACAAGAAGGACATGGACCTGCTGGAGGAGGTCCAGAGGAGGCCATGGAGATGCTCCAAGGGCTGGAATATTCCTTGCAATCAGATAAATAATTACAGAAGTAAAACTAAGCTGACAAACAGATATATTTGAGCATCTTACAGGGCAAAATAATGACCAGCTATTAACATGATTTGGTGCTGGTGTGTGTTTATTTCAAGAATGGATTAGCATGACTGATGAAGGAATTTTAACTTCCCCACTTCAGTAAAACAGTACCAGAAGAATGAAGAATAAGTGCTCAAGGGCACAAAACCCCATAGTTTTAACCATATGATTCCCTCTATTAAAAATTGTTAATTAATAGAAGATTTCAGAGAAAGAGATGAATTGGGAATAACTAAGGACACACCTACTTGGTGTGAGAAATCTTAGACTGATAAGGAGTTATATTGTGATTTATCCAATTTAATAAAAACACATTGGCTTTTCAAATAAATAAATAAAAAAATAATAAAAAAAACCAATCAAACAACCAAAAAAACCCAAATATAACCAACTCCAACCAATCAAAATTCCCAAACACCAAACTGGAAACAGCATAAATAATTTTTGAAGCAGGGCTGTACACATTTCTGGAGCAGCAAAGAAGGGCAGTAAGCAGAGCTGTGGGATCACAACAAGGAAAAAGGTGTCGACGTGTGTTTTCCAAGGTTTACAAGCAGCCAACCCTAATGAAGTACACAGCCTCCTCTTGACTTGTAAAATCAGTCTCCTGTTTTTTTATGTTTTCCCACAGATAAAGGCATTGTTTTATTTATTCTCACACAAACACTCCAGAGAAAAAATGGGAAAGACACCCCATGACCAGCGCTGACTGCAGAAGGACACCGTGATCTGCTCTCAGCAAGTGATAAAGTCAACAAAAGGGATGCAAACACTGGCATTTTGATTTGTGAGCAACACAATGAGTCTGTGTTTCAGATCAGGCTCAAATATATTGTCTCCAGGTAGCCTGAAAACCAATACACTGCTTTTCCACACAGGAATTTGACCTGAGGGGTTTTCTCATCCCATGTGTTCTTTGCTACAGCAGGTTCTAGTAATGCAATAAAGTTACTGCACTGATTAGGAAAAATGTGGCAGTGAAAACTGAGGGTGGGACTGGCTGGTAAAGGAGCTAAAATTCAGGAAAACTGATGATCCAACGAATAGATCCAAATGAGCCACATCCCAGTCCAGTGATGGTTTTGCACAGTGAGGAAGGTGCCAAGGACAGCACCCAGCAGGAAAAGCTTGTGCTATGGTTTTACTACATGTTGTAACTTCAGGCTGTGGGCTTCACTCAAGCTGTCATTACTGGGTCTATGTAATCTACTCCTGAGTATCCACAACTTCCCTACACAAAACATGGAATGGGGGCCTGCAGCCCACCTTTAAGCTCATTCTCTCCCACATACATGGAAAAAACATCCTGTAGCTCTTATCAACATGTTTCCAGCACACACTTTGCACGTTCAGAGAGATTAGTCCCCTGAGCGGGTATAATATGACTATTTTTTAATTTTTTCAGTGGTTGTAAAGAAAAAAGAAAAAAAGAAAAGGAGTTTACAATTGTTAGTGACCAGAATTCCTTCCTGTCCCAGGAGCAACAACGCGTTCTCAGCAACTTCCTCAGGAATTCTCACTCCTCTCTTTGGCCATTTGTTATCAGTTGGAGCAGTGATGACCATTAGTGCTGGGAGCATGAAAAACTCATTACCAAAATCTACAAAGCACTGCAAACTCCTGCATTTCCTGGCATGCGTTCCCATTAAATAAAAAATACTCAGATTGTCAGTGATTTAGAACAACTGCCCAACAGACCTGGCTGAAATCTGGAATTTCCATCCACAAGAAACATCCATAACAATGCAAAAATTATGGAGCTGGCCCAAAAAGCAGCAGCAGCAGCAGCAAACATCAAGGCAGGGCACAAAAATGGGGTACATTGAGATAACATCTCCACCAGTGCGTTTAAAGGTACTGAAGCATGTAGGTTCCAGTAATTTGTCTAAATTCATTTGAACCTCCTGATATTTTTGGCCTCCTTATCTCCCAGTACTGAAAGTTACTCGTGCTGTGGAAAAAAGAGTGTCATGGCTTGTTTTAACATCAAAGCCTGAGCATTTCCCTGCCAGCTCCCAAGTTTTTGGACTCTGAGAAATAAGGTATAATCACTCCTTATTCAACCTTATCATGGATGTCTACATTTTTATTACTTCCAAGTTATTCCTCTTCAATGACGAAGAGGAAAGATTTTTTTATCTGTCCACAGTAAAGGGAAACTTTGTTTTTGTCTTCCAGTCTGTTCTAGTTCTGATGTGTCTTTACTGGCCTGGTCTTTACTGGTCTTACAACTCCATGCAAGATAAACTATGAGAAGATCATATATTTAGACAAAGACATTAGCATGTTTTTATTCTGTTCTCATTTCTTATCACCATAACTCCCAACACATCGTTTATTTTTTGTCCATCATAGAAACTATCTGAACTGATGTGTTCAGATAATTAAATTACTAGCAGTGGTGCCAGAATTTCTCTCCTTTTCTAGAACAGCCTATTTAAAGCCCATCACTAGGTAAGTATATTTGAGACTGTTTGCATCATGTATAATGCTCTGCATTATTAAGGCTTAATTTAATCTCCCACTTTATTGTCCTGTCACTATAAAACAGATTTCATTTCACTACTGGATATTTATACTGTAAAAGATCTTTATGAGTAGGTTACTTAGATTTTCTTATTTTATAGGGGAGATAAGTAACCACTTCAGGAGAGGATTTATCTCATTCTAAGTTAGACATTAAAAATAAGTCAAAATACTCATGATCTTTTTCTCTTTTTTTTTTTGAGCATTAGGAAAGCCTGGATGCAAATTTTTCCATAGAAAGTAAATAAATGATAGAATCATCAAATGGTTTGGGTTGGAAGGGACCTTAAGGATCATCCAGTTCAATCCCCTTGCCATGGGCAGAGATACCTTCCACTAGACCAGGTTGCTCCAAGCTCTGTCCAACATGGCCTTGAGCACTTCCAGAGATGGGGAGTCCACAACTTCTCAGAGCAGTAAGACAGACAATTGCCCTCAAAACAGCAAAAATCTAAAAAAATAGGAGTCTTAGCTAATAGTTCTCCACCCAAAAACAAAGACAAGCACTGCCCACAGCAATTCTCCTCTCGGTTCTTGACACTTATTTTTGGACAGGACAACTCTCTTAGAGAAGCTTCTCTCTTTCCACTGATTCCAGAGGGAGCTGGGAGCACTGAGCCTTGGCACAGTTTTTAGAAGGCTATATACACTTAGATGAGATTGTTGGTACTATGAGATCCTTCTGGACTGCTAGAACAGGTTTAAGAAGGTGCTAACAAGTCTCGACCATCCTGAACCACATCACCTCCTGCAGCTGCCACCCCTGAGTTATGTGTCCTGGCCACAGCCACCTCCCACCTGGACAGACATGGGAAGCTTCTGCCCACAGATGTGACTGCTCTGAGGAATTCTATAAGCTCTGTGGTCTCATTAGTCACTACAGTCAAAACTATTCCACCTTCAGTCTTCAACTTGCTGACAAGAAATGCCAATTATTTATTGAAGAGATATTTACCAAGGGACCCCGGAGCTTTGTGGGCACATGGTGAAGAACCCACCCAAACAGAAGCATTTCAACGTGGTTTGAGAAACTAAAATCTCTCAGCCTCTCACCTAAAACTGTCTTTTCCAATAAAATATGCAAACAAAAATCAGGACAACTGAAACTTCCCTTAAGTTTTCTTTTGTAAAAACCCGCTGATTTTTGGTTAAGAAAAAAAAAAAAAACTGGGACAAAACAATCCCAGGGAGATCTATTACTGGCTGAAAATTCCATTATCTAAAACAACTGTTACTTGTCTTCAACTATTCATCCAGAACTATGCCAGTTATGTAAATAATTGCTTACCATGCTTGTAACACTCACTAAATGGTACATATTTCTCGATGGTATCAGGAGTGAGTTGTCTTGATATTTATAATATCCTAAGAGAAGCACTATGACATAGGCATTAAAATAGATTACTGAAAATTACATAAACCAAATTTAGTTTGCACTTCTAAAAAAAATTATGCAAAGGTCAAAAAACTGCATTTTTTGACAGAAAAATCCCTGTTTCTTAAAAACAAAAGATAGGTGCAATATCTTACACAGTAAAAGCCAGAAGAGTAACAGTACTTTAAAATGAAGTTGTGTGAGAAGATCATGAAATGTCTTAAAAATAGAGCTCCCTTTATAAACAATTCAGGAGCAGAACTGTAAAAATATTTAGATACTTCAAAATGCAAATAGGCACCATAAGCAATGTTCATGTTCACTTTAGACACAGCTCCCCCAAACACAAACACAGATGATTGATTGGCCTTGTCATAATCCATCTGTTAAGAACTGACAGATGATGGGGGACAAAGGCTCCTTGCTTATATTATTGAAGAATATTTATCATTTTATGGCAAGTGAAGCAATGCAAACAGTAGCAATTATGAACCTGTGGCTTTTGGTGACCCTACCAAATGCCAAATAGATCATTACTTGCACAAATATCTTTACTAACCTGGACTAACTCAGAAAAACAAGAATAAGTGGCATATGCTATAAAATTTTCACATCATTTGTGTTAAAGTACAAAAGTGGAGTCAAGCCAATGGCTGTAGTGTTACTGTAAGCAAAAGAAAGGGAGAAATTACAATAAAACAAGAACAACAAAAAAACAACCTGCAAATGCTTGCTGGGACCTCAGTAGGTGAGCAGCTGATTGTATATCTCAAATTTGGACTAAGTTGCTATTTCCTTTTCCAGACAATGCAGAGAGTTAAGAAATAAAAGCTTACATAAATCAAACTCACACTGCTCTCAAGTGCAGCTGCTCTTTCTGTGTCACTTCTTATTACAAGCTGTCAGGGAACAGTTTTCCCTTTTGCAGATAACTCTTTGGAGATTCTCACAAAAGTGGATTTTGACAAGATGAAGAAAGCTTTTCTATTCTGACCCACTGAAATTCACAGCATCACAAAAACACCTTTAATCTGTATGGAAGCACAATTAAATGCAACTGTGCTTGAGCAAACCTCAGTGAGTTTTTAAAAGAGGTTATAATGATTTTCCATTAAAGCTCAGCGTATTTATTACACCAATAAACTCAGACCAGATCTGTCGTATTTTATAGCCATCTAAAAATTAGCTCCCTAATCCATTGTACATCAGCTTTTCCTTATCATTATCATTGCTGGAGAGACTGGGGCATCACAAGGAAAATATTCATCCCTACCTAAGACAGATACCTAAAGTATGGGAAAGAAATGTCAACAGTCAAGGTAGGGAGCACAACAGACATGACACCTAATGCTGAGACAGAGTAGTTTATATCAGATATGCTGAACTGATCACAACTTAAACAGCATATATATATATATACACATATGAAAAGAAAATATTTACAAGAAAAAACAAGATTAAGTGAGTAAATCTGCATAACTTCCCCATATGTATCAGAGTAAACACCAAGAGAGATTAAAAACACCAGAGACATAAGTATATTGTGGGTTCTCCCTCACTTTGCACAGTTTGTTTGCTTTGCAGTCTATGAAACAAGGATGCAAAGACACTCACAGATTGATTGATCTTGATAAGATGACAGACACAGTCAGGAGGATGCACCCACAGGGACCAATTTCGAACTGAAAAAGAAAAAAGGCTGGGTTTATTTTGTTTGCTGTGTGTGTTTCTTTTGCTCCAATGCTGAAGAAAAGCAAATGGAACTGAAAGCAGAAGGAACTGCTCTCATTTGAGAACTGAATTCGTTGCTGTGCTTCTTAAAATGCAAAAATCTGTCAAAGTGTTTGAAACACTGTTCAGAAGGCATCATATGAGACTGATAGACACAGAAAGTCTGGCAGATGAACCATAACAGGTTTAAGATCTTCTCTATACACAGTACCTGGTGAATGTTCTGCTGAAGAAACACAATCAAGTCTTCATATTTCGTGGCACTGTGTAGTATCAGCTGGGAAGAAATGTAAGAAGAAAAAAAAAAGTAACTGAAACAATAGCAACTCATTTTTATAAACTCAAAGCTGAAATAAAGTAGCCAAAACTAGAAAGATCTGAACTAAAAAAATGGAATAAATATCCAATAAAATCTATCTCTTACCGTTGTTACTCAGTAAAATATTGCATCTCAACACTTCCTATATTCCGAATTTTTAAATACTGCTTCTTTTTGTGGAACAGACTCTTGGATTCAAATTAAAGCACTGTTTATATAATGAAAGACAATTCCCAGAAAAAACATAGGAATGCTGCAGCTTTAGAAAACATAGGATGGGCAAGTAGCTCAGGAGTTTGTACCTATATGGTGAGGCCCCTATAGCAGGTTTATATCAGAGCACTTACCACAGAGAATACTCCCATGAATATTCTTAATTAACATGAAATTCAGAAGAGCTCACAGATCCAGGCCCTCACTTCAACACTCTTTGCCTATTTTCCCACCTTCAGGTTTTGGCAAATCCATTCCTCCGTTCAGGAGGCCAGTAAAATATTTCCTTAAACCACCAAAGCCTGGCCGATAGCACCACTGCCTGCAAAGCCACCTGAGGGCTTCACGTGGAAACAAGGCATAATTGGAAAAGTTGTTTTGCCATTTGGAGCTTCTGGAGGGGGAAAAAAAAAATGGCAAAGAATTCTGTGTGAGACAAGAAGCAAAGAGTCTCTTCTGATGCTCGTGGCTGTGGTGGTCAACTTGGGAGGACCCAGGTTCATTTTTACTGCACATCATCAGAAGTAGGGGCAGTTTATAAGCTTGAAAAGTAGATGGAACAAAGAAGGACTTCAGAGAGTCCAGCTGTCCACAGACACTGGCACAACCCAGAGCCAGACTACAGGATTTTGCTATTTCCAATTGGTTTTTGGATCGTAACTAACTAATTTGAGATAAAAGGTTTTAACACACTAAGAGAGCAATGGAAATCAGATTCATTGGACTAAAAAAAAAAAAGCTAGAAAGGGGATATATGGAGAATGTGAGTTACACAGAGCCTTACAGTTTCTAAGATTCCATCTGCCTTGTATTTTCCTATGGGAGTGAACTGTTGTCTTCCTGATGGCCTGAGGAGGATATTCAGACAAAGCTCATGTTAAAAGGAAGAAAATGGCATTAAAGAGAAATCAACATGTTATATGAACTGAATGATTACCCATGCACTATTATTTTAATCATTTTTTAAAAATAGACTTCTTAAAGTAAGTTCATATTACATATTAAATTTCTATCAATGAAGAAAATACTTTACCTGTGCTGTGCTCTCTCAGTCTATTTAATATGAATTACAAGTTTCTCCACACAGAAAGAGGATAAATGCAACTTTAAGATGTTAATGACAGTTTCTACTGAAAAATAATATTAGAGCAATGACATTTAAACAAGTAGAAGAAGATATATAAAATGTCATCACAGAGGAAGCAGTTTTAAGAAGTAAAATACGCAAAATATAATTTCAAATGTCTTTGAATTTGCTGCTTCTATTTCAGGTTTAAGAAGGATTTCTGTGTCCCAAAGCCTCTCTGTTATTTTTCAGCTATCTGTGTTTATCTAATAAAAGAAATTACCCAGTCTCACAAAACCTGGCTCACTTATAAAAATATCATGCAGGATCCAATACAGCCAAAGCTGGGGATCTAAAAGTTGGATGTTTTGTGTACTAGCAGCCTAATTGCACAGCATAAACTAAGTAGCTAGTAGGCAAATACAGCAAAGGAAACTTAATTTCAGCGATAACAGAATATCCTGCAATATAGGAGAAAGATGCTGCATCTGGAAATACAATTCTTAGTAAAGATTTTGAATGAATCCTACATTCAATTAAATCCACAGGATCTTTCACAGCAATTTCAAAGAATATTTTCTGTTCTGCCCAAGCTACTGGGAGAGCAGAAATTCCATTTTGGATTTCTCCCTAAGCCATTTTAGATGGCATAAATGCAGCTGACAAAGCCTCCCTGCTGTGAATTACGTACATCTAGAACGGACAGGGGTACAGGAGCACTGCCCAGCAATTAAAAATGCTTCTCCTACTCACAGGGCCACGATGGCTTTTTCGTGGCCCCCCGCTCGCCACAGGATGTCTGCGATGGCCATGGTCAGGCACTTGGTCCTGTAAACTTCTGAGGGCTGGAGACAACTGCAGGCCAGGGGAATAAAAGAGAGAGACAAGTTCCAGAACGTGAGGGCAAACAGATTCACGGCAGGTTTGCAGCCAGCAGAGCAAAAGCACTGTTAGAGGCTATTTAGGTGCTGTAGTGCCTAACAATGAGGCAAGTTGCCTCAGGAAATCATCGTTTAGTTTCTTCATCATCTCAGTTTCTTCTGCTTGTCCAAAAAGAGACAACTTGGATGGCCAAAACCCCTGTGAGTTGAAGAGGAAGATGGTGTTGTTACTGAGGAGACACTCCAGGTATAGAGGTGCAGTTGAATCTGTCCTTTCTCTGAGGATTAAGCATCTGAGATTCCACAAGAGCACTCATTGTGCCCCCCATGTTAAGACTTCTCAGCACCTAAAGAGCTCTCAAGAGGGAGGTGCAATTGAAGTCACCACTGGAATATGGGCTTTCTGAACCATTCTCTGAGGTGAACCAGCTTAAACCTCATTTTAGGCATTTAAGAAGGTACCTTGGATCTTACTGAAGACAATCAGACCCAGTGAATAGAGCCCAACTTCCTCTTTAGACTGCTATAAAACAAACTGGGCACAGTGGGTGGGTCTCTTCTGAAATCAGAAGGAAACCAGATATTTGAAGGAAGTAAATTCACCAAGGTCAAGTGTTAACAGGTGTCTGTTGTATTTTGGGGGGCCTGGATGAGCTCACACTGCTCATAATGATGGTTAGACTGCTGCTGTGGGTACTCAAGCTTGCTGGCCTACGTCTGTATGTTCTATGACAACACCCTTGTCATACAGGTGAAATTAAGAGATGAAATGCACAATCACTACTTCTAGGACATTAATGTTGAATATGGTGTCTGATTTATAACACATGATTAAAATAAGACTATTATTATCATTAAAAGCAATGGACAAAAATCAAGAGAAGGCTAAACAAGGTCTGATCAACAATAGGAACTGATAATGCACAGATCTGTAATCACACCCTGTCAACTAATCTTGTGAATGAAACATGCTCTTTCAGAGTACATATTTATAATTGGTTGGACAAGAAAACAGGTAAATGTACTTCGGGGAACAATACTGTATTGGCAAATAATGAACTAGAGAAACTACT
The DNA here is from genome assembly GCF_003945595.2 of Pipra filicauda. Lineage (NCBI taxonomy): Eukaryota > Metazoa > Chordata > Aves > Passeriformes > Pipridae > Pipra > Pipra filicauda. Next base: position 5,433,582 of record NW_024104310.1, read on the forward strand.
TCAACTTTAAATCTGTCATAAAACTACTTCAATATTCTCTAACAGGATTACTTTATGTTTTAAACCAGAATGTTTATGTTTTAAATATGATTTTTAGTTTCCAAAGGCCTTCATACTTAATTTCTTTTGAAGTTTTTTATTACTTAACTCTTGTCAATAAATCTGCATCGTGTTATTACCCACTACTAAACTTTATGTAAAGTACTGTCTGCAATAAACACTAGGCTTGCATGTTTTTTTTTAGTAAGGTGTGCCCCAAAGTGGTGACCTAAAACATCACAGTAAGTGCCCCAGAATTGCTCAGTGGAGCACCACTGTTCCTGAAATATTTTCACTTAGATGTTTTGCTTGGAACTCACAGAGTGATGTGTAAAACTACGGAATGTTTACAGCAGTCTGTTGATCCCAGATATGTAGGAACATTTTTAAAACACATCCTACAAACTGTGTTTTGTGCAGTCTCCTAAAGCCTCCTGTTATTCCAACTTCCTAGAGGTGAATGGAGAAATAAAGGACCAGGAGGCCTAAAAGTCACATAATGGAAAACTGGCAGGTTCAAGAATAAAACTCAACATCCATGAGCCTGAAGAAGTGGCCAAGAGATCCATGACTCTGGGAAGAACCTAACTGGAGTTTTCTCTAGTGGCTTCAAGAATGGCAGTCTTTGAAATTCAGATATCATCAGTCCTAGAGTGTTACCAGCATGGGAGATGATGTCAAAACTTGTTCCCAGCGTTTGAGTAAAAGATCTAATAATTCAAAAGACTAAACAAGAAACATCAAACATCAAAAACTTAAACAGACTTTCAAGTTCAATGTCTGCCTTGAATTTAATGTTCATTTAGAGAATGCTTCCCTCTCTGAAGGATGTGAGATATGAGAAATAATTGGTGAGAGTTTTCAAGTAAAAAAAAAAATATAATCACAACTTTCTCTTATCTCTCCCAGTGTTCAAATACAGACACTCAGAGATCTATAGGAATCACAGCAACTAATTTATGTGTCTGAGAGAGAGAGCAGAGGAAGAAGGAGACATGATAATTATGACCTGAATGTCGAAGAAGCCTGAAGTCAAACACTTAATGTGAAGTGGGTGATAATTTTAAAATCCAGGTTATAATTAGACTAGAATATTAATCTTCTCATTTCAGACTCTGAGACTTCCCTTTCTTTCTGCCAGACTAAGAGTTTCTGCCCATGGCCAACACATCATAAGAAAAGTTTGTTTATCTCAGGAATAAAAAAAAAAATTCTTTTAAAACTATGTGGATTATAGGAGGGGAAAAATAGGAGGCAAATACTGCCAAGTAAACAGGATAGGTTGGAGCTGGCATGAGCTGGGAGACACAGTTTAAAAAACCTGGCCCAAATCCATTTATTTGGGTGCCACATAATTTTATGACATTTATGATCACTGAACCATACTGAAAGAGGAAAATTAACATCTCTATTTTTATTAGGGATGACCTGAGACACAAAAGGACCAAAGAGTAGATGATCAAAGGCTGTCCTCCAAGTTGAAACGAATTCTTGGTTTTCACAACCAGAAATAATTCTTCTGTAGAGGTTCCCGGTCATAAAATCTAAATATGTACTGAGGTTCTTGAAAGGAAGTTTCTGAGGTTTTACTTTTATGTAAGCAAGAGCCTCACTCTGCCTTCAAAAGTCTCATTATACTCTGAATTAGAACACTAAAGTTTTGCTAGATAATTTCTGCACTTTTGAGGAGTGTGCTTTAAGTGACTTCAAGGAACAGGCAATTTTCAGGAGATGAATTCACAGCATCTTGTTTATTTGGCCCTTGTCTCGGGGTCCACAGGCAGTCAGTGCCCATAATAACAAGCAACAGAAATAATATAGTAACAGTAAAACCTGCAGGTTTGTATTCATACTCCAAGCCTGGTTTTCCACATTTTTAATGGTTTACAGGTGTCTTGTATCAGGACTGTGCACTCAGTAGTGCTCCTGAACCTGAACCACCTGGGCCTGGGAATCCTTTGATAAAATGCCAGCTCCCATCCTTGGTGCTGATGACAAATAATGATGTTCTACAGGCACCTGCTTCTCTCCATTATCAATGAAAAACAGCCCAAACAATGAATTTACATTGTGTCAGACAAAACTAAGGAAAATCAACTGAGACCCCGTCACTTTCCCAAGCAGTATAAGCAGAAAAATGGATATTTAAGGCCAAAACTAAATACAAGACGACCATTTTTATACTGTAAGGGAATGAAGTTCAAGAAAGGGCTCACTATGAAAGCTTCTCTTCCGACTAAATTGAGGCCAGGCTAATTGAGGTCACAAATAACACAAGGTGGTGGCAGAATAAACCAGTAAAATTGTTTCCCCTATTTAACATTCAGTTCATATAAAGCACAGGGAAGCTTTGTGGAATTTTTCTTTTGTAATGGACTTAATTTCTTATTGAAAACAGAAGGAAAATACATGAAATCTGGTAATAAAGTAATTTTTTGAGGCAGTATTTTCCAGCAATTCACTGAATAAGCCCTTCTCCTTTAGCAAAGTGACAAGTACATTGATATTATAGCAGTCCAAGCAATTTTCTTGACGCTAGCAACACTGAACAATATTCCTTTAAAGTAAGTAGAAAATACACACATGGAATTTAAATTCAAATCCTATTAAGGAGTTTAAATGTGGAAGATCAAACACAGTAGCAATAAAAAAATACAGCTATAACTTTAGCTTTCACCCTCACTGAGATTCTTAGTGTCAAAAACTGGATGAGTTTCATGGTCTTTCAAACCTAGATCACTTTTTATTTGAAATCAAATAGGACCTCGAGGTCAAATAACTTTCATTGGCCTCAACTCAACCTGTTGGGTTTCAGTAGAGGTTCTTGGGTTTATCACAAGCAAGAAATTATACAAATAAGACACCAACCTCTAAACTCCTACAGTTGAAAGGGAAGTAAACACAACTAAATCAGATGCTGCTTTTTTTCTCTCTCAGAGACAAAGAGAAGTTCAGTAAGTTCAAACCCAAAAGGCTCCTGAGTGGCTGCAGCAGAGAAATAATTTCTTTTTTTTTTTTTTTAACTACTGTATGGAAAATATTCGTGCTGTCAGTCTCTGACTTACCGGGTGTCTTTATTCCTGTTACTGTCTGCAAAGAGCAGCTGCTGCAGGACACAGGCTTGAACTGCAGCCAGGACTCCACATGGGCCACCCTGAGGGGAATAATGGGACATTCCATGAGGAAAACAATTAGGAGCTGGGAAAAAGCTTCCATTCTGGCTAAAGACATCCCTTCATCCCTCTCTTTCCATCCAACGCTTCACTGTTCTCTCTCTCACTCCAATGAAAAGCATTCTTATTAACTGGTTTCATGTTTCCTGCCTGTTTTTCCTGAAAATACCTAAACACCTGTAACATCAAAGGAAAGGGGTGTTTGAAAAAATCTGTTCTGTGATTAGGCAAACAAATTAAAGATCTCCTGGTCCCTTCTGAGCCACAGCCTAAGTTCAAGAGAGAAATTAAATCTGAATGGGTTCCAAAGAGTGAAAAAAAGCCTTGCTCTTGTAGCTCCTCTCAGCACTAGGTCTCCCCTTGAGTTCTCGCCTGCATCACTAAACAAAATTCCAGTTTTCAGCACAGCCCCCTGCAAAAGGCAGCTCTCTCACTGGGGAAGAGAAAGAAAATCAAGGAAGTTTGAGCCTTTCAAATTATTAATGTTGCAGGGGAAAAAAAAATCATAATACTGAGAAATGCCATATTAACTTGAAACCTTATGGAAACAGATTTATAGCTGGTTTGGGCTGCGAGGATGGGGAAGGGCCTTGATTTGAAGCTGTGTGAGGACACTGAGGGCACTTGGTGTGTTCAGCTGGAGAAGAGGACACTGAGGGGAGACCTCACTGCAGTTACAATTTCCTTGGGAGGGGCAGAGAAGGGGAAGGGACTGAGCTCTGCTCTGGGGGGACCAGGGACAGCACCCAGGGAATGGCTGGAGCTGTGTCAGGGCAAGGTCAAGTTGTATCTCAGGAAAAGTTTCCTCACCCAGAGGGTGGTTGGGCACTACCAGGCTCCCCAGGGCAGTGGGCACAGCCCCAAGGCTGCCAGAGCTCCAGGAGGGTTTGGATGATCCTCTCAGGCACAGGGTGTGACTCTTGGGGATGGGTCTGTGCAGGGCTAACAGTTGGCCTTTGATGATCCTTGTGGGTCCCTTCCAACTCAGGATATTCTGTGATTCTATGATTGAAAGACTGTGGGATGTGGCAGCAACATATTTCCTTCTCCTTATGTACTCCCTCATGACCAAGACCTGTTCCTATGGATTAACAACATGTCAGAGACAGCTGCACAAGTTGTCTTGTGCAGAGAAGCAAATGGTGTGCCCTCTTCTGGCCTAGAAAACTTCATCCAGCACAACTCTCCCTCCCTCGTCAATTAATTCTCTCCCAGGTGCCTCGTATCATATTATTTACTCCAGTAGTTTGCTGAGGAGACAGAGAACAGCCATCCTTTCTCTGGAACATCCACATGAATGGAGCAGGCTATGCAGGACACAAGACTAACACCACAGATACCACAATGGCACCCACCAAACTCCTCTCAAAACCCTGGAGAAGAGTGAAAAGGGCAGCCAGTACTGCTGTTTTTACACAGCCAAGAGATTTAAGTGATCAGTTTAATTCTCAGGTTGTCCCAGTTGCAGAATCGAGCCCAAGGGAATGGGACCTGCAGGTACATTCTGTATGGATCCCAGAAAATAAAGGTCCTGGAATTAGAAAATAGCTTAGATATTGATACCTTCCAGTTTTTCACATTACCCTTCTATACTTACATAACTACTGAGTGAATTATCTGAAATACACTAAGGAAAAAAGCAAGGTTTATTTTAATCCATCAGGAAAAGCCTCCCCAGCAAAAAAGGAATTATAGGATCTATTCTAAATATCTTCTCATAGCACCACAAAAACTTAACGTGAGAGAGAACCAAACGATTGTTCAGCTGAAAGTAATTTTGGAAGTGAGGAGGAATATATTAATGAGCTGAAACAGTCACATCCAAGCAAAACACCTTTCCTGTCGTGGAATTTATGGTAGGGAATTTAATGGTCAGTGAGTTGCTGGAAGTGATGAGACATCCTTTCTCCAGCAGCAGGGTCTGGAAACACCAAAGTAACATTTACTGTGGGCCAGTGAACATTCCTGCCACAGCTCCTTTTGGAGTTTAAATTAACATTTAATATCTTTTTTTTTTTCCGCTAGGTTTTCTAAGATAAGCAGCTTTCTTCTGAGATCATCAGCCTAATGAAATATTTAATTAGACAAGGTAAGTTAATTAAACATCTTAATGACATGTTTATTAGCCATTGTCCTCGCCTCAAAGCCTCTCTTCCTCTCATTTCTGTACAATGGTCTGCTTCTCTCAGCCCAGATAAAGATTTTCTGCATCAGCACAGAAGCTTGATGAGTGTTTTGTAAAGAGGAGTCTACTCCTTCCCAAAGTCTTTATTGAATTCCTCAGCTCCTTGCTCCTGACAGACCACGTGTGTGGATATCCCAGAAGCACATGCAGAGGGTCACAGGGATGACACAAAAGCTTTAAGCTGTGGCTGAGGAGGATCCATTTTTACAATGGATCTGTTTGATTCTGGAGGCAGCTGCGGGAGGGGGTGCTGTGCATCAGCCAGCTGAGAAACCAGGCTGACCAAACACAGAGCAGAAAGGGGGTCTGAAGCATTGAAGCCTCAGTCTGTAAGAGTCAGAAGCCCAGGCAGGGCTGACAAGACAGACACCAGATAAGAGTCCCCCCCACTAAATGCCCTGACCAGGGAGATCTTTATTAGCACCAAAAATTTCTATGGATTGGGTAGATGCTTCCACCACAGGGAGCTGCTGGGGATTTCAGATCTGTGCACTCGGTGGATGATGGCAAGGAACTGATGAAAACCTCGGTTCAGGGAGGAGCTGGCATCTTGTGGCTGCAGGCCAGAATTACAGAGACATGGCTGCAAAGGAGGTGAGCTCACCAGCAGTCCCAGTGTCCCAGTGACACTGCAAGGGCGTTTGTTCCCTTTTATTTTAGGAATGAGCCTCCACATTTGACCCCCATACCTTTAGGAGGCAAAAATCTCCTTGTGACTTCCCAGGCACTGCAGGAAATTCTCACTACATCTCATTTTGAGGTAGATCAAGCTCCATCTCAAATTTGTTGAACATTGCCCCCACATATCATTTTTCTCTTGAACTCCACCCTTGATTTAAGCTCTTTTATTCTTTTACCACCACTAGCTTTCAGCTGCAGTGGCTTGTCTTCCTCTCTGTGAATAACTCCCCATCACACACACACACACATACACACTTTCTGCAGCTACTCCACGTTTCCCTCAGAAACACCCCATCCATCTCAAGTCTCCTACCAAGACTTGCCAAGGTGACATAATCCAGTGGTAACAAGACAAATTAAAGAGAAGAGCCTTTAGAAGACTTATGTTTTCACTGCTGAAACACATAGCCTTTGTAAACTCAGTGTAAAAAGCAGAGTTCAGTGTAAGGAAGTCACTTACTGTACCTTTTTCTGCACAATGCCATATTTTAACTGTGGTATATTGCTAAATGTAAAACTCTGGATTTTCCATTCTTCACTGAAGCAACAAAGACTAGAGCCAAACAAAAGGTTTTTTAATTCCTATAAAAGAAAGGAAAAAGTTTTCATTTTAAAAACAAATCCAAAACAGGGGTACTTTTTCTTGCAGTAATTTGTAGAAAAGAAAGAAGGAGTGTGGAAGGGTAATGACTAATTCCCTATAACCACCCTCTTCTGTTTTATCCATACTGTAAATAGCAACACTCCAATGAAAAGGAGCAATATTTTCCTTTTCCTGCTATATTCCTTCCACTCATAATGCTGTGAGCTGCTCAGCATTGGAAAATATTTATGTATAATGTCTGGGGCACAGCTTCCCATGAAAGCATTACAGAATATTCCCTGAAATTTAACAGCTGGAGAGCAACATCTACTAACGGTTAGATTAGAGAGAAAAGGACCCTGTGGGACACAGTGTGGGGAAAGGAAGCCCATTTTGCCTGTCAAAGTTGCTGGTATGAGATAAATGTTAATTAAATGTAAAAAGTAAAGGTGAGTAAATAAGAACAGTCAACTCAGTGTTGGTATAGTTACTCCAAACTCACTGATTTAGAATAAAATTGAAAGACACAATCATTATTTTTTTTCTCTTTTTCTCCCTCTGTCTGAATGGGATGGAAAACATTAGACGTATTTATGGTTCCATCTCTGCTCAAAATTGGGAAGATGAGCAAGGGAGAAAGAGTGATAAAGCTCATTCTGAACCACTGTCAACTGAAAGGACTGGAGAACAAGCACAATAACTGACTAGAGGTATTAAGAAAACAACACAAGCTTCATTAATTAAAGCTGTTATCTGTGCTTCAGGTGGGCTGATGCATCCTGCCATGCTCTCCTGGTATTTTTCTGAACGTTTGGATAGGCATCCCTAAATTACTCTGTCCCCTGAACACCACATAAGGCATATAATCAGGAATACAGCACATGTTCAATCCCACATAAACATGCAACACAGAGCAACCCACTGCAGCTTTGGGCAACTTAACTGAAATAACATTCTCACACACCTATTTGCATTTACCATCATAATTATTAGCCTTACTTTTGCAAGGGAAATATCAATTGCCTTGGATACTATTTGAAGCATGTACAGTGTTGAAAGGTCTGGGTTCTTATTAATTTCTCCAGTTGTTTCTTCATCCTCAACATTGACTGAAAGAAAGAAAAGAAAAATCATATAATGTGTTGGATGACAAAAATTGCTTCCTCCAGCACACTCAGTGCCAGGAGGTCACCAGTATGAAAATTAACACATTGTCATCCATCTTCATAAAAAGGAAAATACAGTTTTAGCCAGAAAGGAGAAATAGAAATACATGAGCCAGACTTTGTCTGATTAATATTAATGACTTCTTTTCCCACCCTTACCCAAGAAGTTAATAGAAAATGCAATTAAAAGTAGTTACAAAAGAAGCAACTTGGTCACAGCTGCTCTGAAGAATAGGATGGCAAAAGGAAAACTGAAACTCAACTTACCTAATTCTAGGACTTCTTTCATTTGGTCTTCTTTATAGCCAGTGGATGTTGGAGACTTCCTACATGAAAATTAAACAAATAAATGAATGACTAAATGTTCGCTTTTAATGAGAAAAGTTGTTTGAATAATCAATAAGAAATATGGGGCACTCCCACACAAGCATATAATTTTTAGTGGGGTGTGTGTATATATATGGTCTAAGAAATAAATGGTTTTAGAACAAAACCTTTTTCAGTGGAAGAAACCTGAACTCCAGGAGTTCATGAGGAAGAACAGCCAGGATGGAGCAATACCCTGTAATGGATTTGGGATTTCAGTCCTGCTTCAATACATCAGTTTCATTTCATTCGTGATTTGAGGATCAGATCATAAAACAAAATTTACATCCCTGAAAGGGATCAGGATAAGATTCAAGTTAGAAATTAAACTACTAGAATCATCCAAATAATAGAAGTGGAAATAGGTGTTGGACTGGCTCCTTTACCAGGGTAACTTTTTATCCACTAATAAGTAGCAGTTCTTCAACTGCTCTCATGGTTTAATTTTATATTACATTATTAACAGGTTAAAATTCCTATGAATAAGTGTTAAAAGGACCGAGCATTTAAACTTGGCTGTGAAGTCAGAACTGAAATAGAACGTTAGATTTTCGGAGATGAGGTGGGTTTATTCTTCCTGTTGAATTCATCCCAAAATTAATTCAGAACCAAGGAAAAGTTTCAAATAACTATTTCTAAAAATGACCTTTTTTTTTTTTCCCCAGAAAGCAATACTGTTTCATTGGCCTTTGCTTTGGAAAAAAGGTATTGCACTGACAGTCCTTTCAAAAATAGTATGGAATCATTTCCTCAGCAACATTCTTTGTATGCACAATAATATTACAGTAACAACTGCTGTCGTATCACATACTTTCCATCAACTTAATTTCCTTTTCAGTGTATGAAAGACTAATAAAAACAGAACACAGACATACCACACTCGGGATTTGCCCAGTTTAAAAGCATTTTGGCCCCTTTCTCGCCGATAGTATTTGATACTATAAGAACACAAACACTTCTCTTTTCATCTATAAATAAGTTAAAAAATTTTATGCAAGGAAATGTGGGTGGCCCAATTCAGGAAAGGCAGAATGGAAGTGAATCACCCATGTTCTAGGGACCTGAGGTAAAAATAAATAGGATGCCCAGGAGGTCAGTATAAATGAGAGGTCTGAGAGCAAATTTGTACAGTGACTTATAAGTAGCATTGAGCTCCCACTGAACATACCAGTACTTATAATGTGATACAGAATTTAATAGAGCTGACTGTGGCATATTTTATAACACAATCAGATCTCCCCTTGCAGTTTCCTAAAACTGAGTTTCAGCTGAGATTTCTTTTTGCCAGGTATTTTCATCTCTCCAGGCCAGGGAAAGGATCTCAATGACACTAAATTTGCCAATATAACGTTTTTCAGCCAACTTATGTCATTTAACTGCACTTAGGCATAATGAAAATCCACATTTTTGTTTTGTCTGAGGTTGCACACTATTCTCTGTTCTTTCCCAGAGGATAATGTGGTCCCTCCTACATCAAGCAATTTCTATCTGGTTTTGCAAGAGTTCTTTACACCTTTCAAGGCCAGGCTGGACGGGGCTTGGAGCAACCTGGTCTAGTGGAAGGTGTCCCTGCCCATGGCAGGGGGTTGGAATGAGATGGTCTTTAAGATCCCTTCCAACCCAAACCATTCTGTGACTCTATGATTTTGACACTTAATGCTGCACTACAGATTCCAGCTCCCTCTCTGGCCTCAGTTTCTGCTGGTTTGGGTATCCTGTAGATACTGTACCATATCTCCTTGCTTCATTAGATGTCCTGGATACCTGAAGAGTCCCAAATAGCACTATAGCCCTATGTTTAGGCACATGGATCACTCCCTACATCAAATTCGCACCCTTGATTCACTGCTGCCCAAAACACTTCTCCTTGGTAGTGTTTCATGTGAAAATGTTTATAAATAACCATACAGTCAGCCATGGTACAATTCACATACAGCTCACCTGGCACCAGTTTTTGTAATGTTATTGCTCTCTGGCAAGTCCAAAAGATGTTGGATCTACCCCCATTCCAGGAAGAACCCAGCCCAGGGCACAAAGCGCTTTGAATTCTCCGGGCTGAGAATTCCCACCAGGCTGAGGAAAGCGCTGACATCCAAGATTGATGTCGGGTGTTTTCTGGTTAAGTGGGGTATTTTTGCAGGTGTAGGTTCCCTCCTTAAGGAGAACTTGCGTTTCTCAAAACATTCAGGACGTTTATTGCAATTTCCACGTCAGCAGACGGTTACTGCGCCAGGAAAATTTATTGTACGCGTCAAAACCATACGGTGAGAACACTTAGGAAGGGGGAAGTCGTCCCTCAGGGCAGGAAAATGGGGCAGGAAGAAAATATGCTTCATTCTAAACATACTATACAGCACTTTCTCTAAATATTTGAACATTCCTATGTGACCTTCATGCATTGCCGAAAATCGAATTTACACAGAGGAGCTGAACTCGCAGAGAAGGAACTTCTTGGCACAATAATGCAAGTACATTCCACTATTTCCTATTTACACTGACATACACAAGAGGGCAAATAAACAAAGGGGCTTAAAAAATAAACACTGGGCAGCAGCGACTGTTGTGGTAAAACTTATTTTCACTGGCTGATTACAACAGCTTTTCTACTGGATGTATATGTCTTATGCCACATACAGACACATCCAATATTCTTGGAATAGTAAGATCTGGAGAGAAGGTAAGAAAAATTAACTTCTATTACTACTTGCAAAGGGGTAAAAAAGGCCACTCTATGTGATGCAGCTTTGGGGCACGATTATAAAAACAGAATTATTAAAAGCAAGTGTAAAGATGTAAAAGACATGAACGCTACCAATGCCAGGCAATACATTTCTATGGGAAAAAAACCTTTTAAATAAATTCTGCCATGTTTGCAAGTCTGGCTGGCAAAAGTAACAGAGGTCAGACACTTAATTTCTCCAAATTTCATTTTTAGTGAAGACCTGTATCTGCACATTAGCGGTATGAAAAGTTAATTTGTGAGCAGGTGGCTCATTGACAGACATAAAACAGGTAAATGAAAAACATGTCATTGAAAAAGGTCACTTCTAACAGGAATAGATTCCCACACATGAATAAGTGTCGTGCTGAATTTTATTAACTGTAGTGACAACTCAAAACCTTTGCTGATAAGGTTTGTACATGCAAATAAAATTATTACAATCACAGGTTGAGCTACAGGATGGTTTGAAATGCCTGATGAGTTGGGCTCACCTGAACAGAACACTCTTCCACAGGCTATGAATGAATATTTATCTCCATCTACAAAACCAGACCTACTATAACAAAAGTGGAGCTTCTTTGTTCATACTGTGCTCTACCAAAGGTTTTGGGGTGTAACACCCCCACACTGGACTTTTCAGGGATCACAGTACCACCCCTGTGAACTGACCATTATATTATATATAACTGACCAAATGGTTGCCAGAAAAATAAACAGGTATCACTGAAATAAAACATGGAGATAAAATTCCAATAAATAAAACTGGATAGCAGCTGAGACACTACATAAAGCACTCAGAAGGGTTTCCAGATTTCAACACTCAACCAATTCACATCTGTGGAGGTAAACAGAGCCCTCTGCTCTGTTGACCACAAATAAAGTACCCACACCTGTTTGGCTTTGACCTTCAGCTTTTAGGCCATTTATTTTTAAGGATGTGGAATATTCGTGGCCTTCGATTTCCTGTCAGAAACCTCAGATTTTTATCAGCCCAAACCACTGTAACCTGAGAGGTACTAGCAAAAATAAAAATAAAAAATTCCTGAAAGCTATTAACAACTGTTAAACTGGAAGATAAAAGCTCACACTGAGGGTGGGGTAGTTCTCTTACTTCTTTTTTCTCTTATCTCATTTTATTATAAAAAAAAAGGTGAACACAGATAACAGCCAAGGGTGAGCACATGTCACTGCAAGGAGAGATTTGACCTCCTGGGAAAAGAATCTTAGGAAGAGGAGGACAAAAATTCCTCGTGCTACCTGCAAACAACTGATTGTTTTTTAAGGTTGGAAGGGACCTTGAAGTTCATCCAGTTCCACCCCCTGCCATGAGCAGAGACATCTTCCACTAGCCCAGGTTGCTCCAAGCCCCATCCAACCTGGCCTTGGACACTTCCAGGGATGGGGCATCAACAGCTTCTCTGGGTAACCTGTGCAAGGGCCTCACCACCCTCACAAGGAACAATTTCTCCCCAATATCCAATCTAAACCTGTCCTCTTTCAGTTTAAAGCCATTCCCCTTGTCCTGTCACTCCATGCCCTTCCCTAAAGTCTGTCTCCAGCTCTTTTGGAGCTCCTTCATGCACTGAAAGGACGCAGTAAGTTTTCCCCAGAGCCTTTTCCTCTCCAAGCTGAATAAACCCAATTATTTCAGCTTTTCCTCTTAGGAGAGGTGCTCCATCACTCTAATCATCTTCATGGCCTCCTCTGGACTCGTTCCAATAGGTCCATGTCCTTCCTATGCCAGGGACCCTAGGGCTGGATGCAGCACTCCAGGTGGAATACATGCTGCCTCCTACCATGTTCCCCCTGGAGCTGGTGTGTAGACACAATGAATGGAAATGATGTGAAACTCTACCAGTGAAAAAGGAGGTCGACTGTCTGTTCCTGCTTCACATCTGAGAAGATCTAAAGTCCCTCTATGTGTGCACGAACAACGCAAATCCTCAACTGACTGACTGCGTTTTAGGCAACGGGCTGGACCCTTCCAGATTTACATCCTTTCCAAAAATAAAGAAATGATACAGGAGCCATTTGTCACTTCCAGTAATTGCAAAGTGCTTCTTCCTATGGGGTGCTGGAAAAATACTGAAAGGGCAATTGGAACCCCCCCAGATGTTACACCGCAGGCTCCCATGCCATAAATCCATTGGCACAGCACAAAAGTCACAATAGTTTACAACTTTTATTTTATTTTAGCTTCTTTTTTCCGGTCCAACCATTATGTTACAAAAGGTGTTATGCAACTCCAGATACTTGAAGGTGTTCACTCCTGAGTGATTTGCCAACCTCTGCCTCTTTTCATTAAGCCCATATTCCCCAAAGATGAGCCCAAAGTTTTGGAATTCCAATTGCAAGGGTCAAATAAAGACTTACTCCCAGGAGTAAGGGAAAGGAGTAAGGGAAGCAAAACCCCTCCAGGAGGGTTTGAGTGTCTCTGGGAAGGTGTGAATGCTCTGTTCTCACCCTGCTTCCTGCCTCCAGAGCCACACCAAAGCTCTGACGAAAGCCTGAGATGATGCCAGGTGTGGCTTAAGGACAATGCCTAGTGCTATGGACAGATCCCAGACAAAGGTGGAAGGAAACAAGCAAAGGGAATTTACTCTTAGGCTCCTCCAACCCCGCATTCCTTTCCATCCTTTTATCTGAAATGTTGCACTCTGACTAAACTCCCGTTTCCTAGAAATGCCACCCTTGCCCAACACATCCTCTTCCTCTCCTAGTGGGAAAAATGGAATTAATTCCTCAGATGTTGCTCACACACACACTGAGGATGCTGGAAGATGCTGGAATTAGTGAGGTTTTTCTGGCTGATTTTTAACAGGATCTAGCTTATCACTCCATGGCCATGTGAGCTCAGGCCTCATTCCACACAACAGGCTCTCAAGGTGATGAGGACTTTTAGGAGCTGCTCAGCAGCCCCCAGGACCAAAGCTCTATTGCTTCCCAAATTGCCAGGTATTATTTTAGACAAAGCCATCTCATCTAACACACCAATTTCATATATAACACTGAAATATTATGACCCACACTACACAGTTCACTATTCCTAGAAAACCTACTTTTACACCAAACGCACAGTAGGAAAGACTGGAGCCAACCACAGCTGCTGGGTAAATAGTGTACATTATACAACTTTGCTGGAACTATTTTTTCCTTTGAGTTGGAAATTCAATTTTATATTAAAAAAAAAAGTATTAAACCTGGAATGTTGATTAGGATTCCTCATGAAATGTGATATTCATTTATTAACCTTGAACAGAACCATATTTTCCCGTTTCAGTGGGTCAGGACTTATCATCAGTGCAGCCCAGAAACCTCCTTCTTTGTGCTCTGCTTTGTTGCTTTATGCTGACTGAGGGAACATCAAATCCTGCTCTGGACTTTGCTCAGAAACTCATGGCCAGTGTTCTCTGCCAATGTTCTAATGCAGATCAGCTCAGCTTGTGGCTGGGAATGATGAAGCATAAAAATGTGTGAGAGGATCTTCACAGTTTTAGGCACCCAACCATCTATAACTGACAGGTATTGGCTTGGTCCTCGCACAGAAAGTATGCTCTTTTATTCCTGTTAATAACAGAAAGCACGAATATTAATCCTTTAAGGACCATAACACTTTCAAAATAATATTCTGAAAGAGTTATGGCCCTTAAAATATTTATATAATAATATTTTGAAAGCGTCGGATACCTAAAAAAATAAAAAAAAAAAAAAAATCCCAACCCTGAATATATTTTTAAAGGATTTTAAGGATTTCTTTGAAGAAGATTAGTATTTTGTAGCTCTAAGGATTTCCTATCTCCACAGAAGAAGAGTTTTCAGGGACTCTTTTTTTGGAACACATGAAAGAGAAGAGGTAGAATTTTCCATAACACAATGTGTTCACCTGCACTGGTCTCCAGTAATGAAGAAGAAATCCATAGGTGGTTCAGAAAGCAAGTAAAGCCATTTACTCCTTGTCAGTCTTAGAAATTAGAGAGTTGAAGGGAGGTACATTTTCCATAGGAACACATTAAATACATGGAGGAAATACAAAACAACTCAATAAAACCTAACAGAAAAAAAAAACAATAGAAAAATTCAGAGCAGGAAAGATAAAAGCACAGGCAGACAATACAAGCTTTAGACAAAAAGTGCCTAAAGGAACATGAAAAATATTTGGAGTATTTTAACAGAGGTGAACATGCAGCAAGAAACAGAAACATCAGCCAAACATCAACTTTAGCTATGGATAACAGGATAGAAAGAAGCAAATGCAAGGGGTATATAACAGAAAATTTCCTTATAATAAGGACTGCTAGAAACTGGAATATATTATCAGGGGAGAGGTGTCACTTGAGTCATTTAACACTGGACTAGACAAAACCTGGAAAAAGTATTACAGCAAATACATATATATAGTAATGATTAATCTGCCATAGAAAGAAATGACCTTAAAAGGTCTTTTCCATCTTTAATTTCTAAGATTCTGCGAAATATGAGTAATGTTCCACTGAGGAACTTGGTATCTATGGCAATTCCCTAACCCAACCCTGTTTGTGTTAGAATGCAGAGCACTGCTAGAAAAGGGCTCATCACCAAACAGTGAGGGATATTTTGGGAACGGGAAGCACTTAACAGTGCCCAGCTAAGGTGAACTCAGTTGAGACACTAATGCAGGAAGAGAAACCCTGGCTCTGAACTCGCTGACACTCGTGTTCCTGGTGATGCAGATGAAGTGCATCAGAGATACTCAGGTTTTGGTTGGAAACAGGATCTGAAGCCAAGCTCCACAGTCATAAACCAGTCCCTGCTGTCTGAAATATCCATCTGGCCTGGCAGACTGCTGGAAGGAAACCACGAGCTCACAGTGAGTTTGCGGCCAAGGCTGATGGCACGGCAGAGGAGGGGATGGCAGACGCAATCGGGGGAGAGGGTAAGAAGGGTTCAAAGGATGTCAAAGGATGAGTGGAGAATTAATTATCCTCCCTGCTCCTGAAACTGTGTCACAGATCTCTTCGGACAATGGGATCCACTGCTTTATCCTTTTGCTCCTTAATGGCAGGGGGAAATTTTTGTTCTGAGGTAACGATATTCCCAATTCTCTGTGCCTCTCCGACAGCCATTCCCTCTGAATTTCTCAGAAATTGGCAAGATATCCTTAACTTCAGGTCCTGATTGCAAAGCCCTTTTGTTCCCTTGGGTCTCTGATTCCAGTTTTACACTGTTTTTCTTCTTTCAGTGCTCTGATTCTAGTTTTTACACTATTTTTCTTAGAATTAGAGGAGGGAAGTTACTTGAGTTTATACACAAAAACTAGAAGTTCAAGCATCACATTCTTAAGCACCAGAAGTGAGATGGAGCTGTACAGACAATATCTGCCCATCTAACTCAGCAAAAGGTGGTTCCACCACCCTGAAGAACTGCAGGGGACCAGAACAGGTTTACACATTCAGAAACTATTCAGCTGAAAACTGGAGGGTTTCCACAGCACCACCACACCTTGCACTGAGAGGATTAAGGGGCATGGAAAATTAGGAGAGCACTTCAGAGGCTGCAGAGGCAACAACTGCAACACATCTCTGTAGCTGAGGTAGAAGAACTGTTTCCCCATGGCTGTGAAGTGGGTTTTCTTGCCTTCCTCAATTTTATTTTCTCAAGGCATGAAAGGGGAAAATCTTGACCTTCTAATACCATGTAGCCTTCCCAAATGACTCATTATTCACACTGGTTTTTACTGGAAAAGTAATAGAAAGTCTTTAATCCAGGGACAGTCATCAACTTCAACACCCATTTATTTTTTTACAGTTCCTGAAGATCATAAATTCATTGCACTACAGATCCTTGTTCTTTAGTCTGTGTGCTCAGGTTAGTGATAAATACTCCCCTCCTGTAGGGGATTCAGATTAAGGAAAATCACAGATGGATTTAGGTTGGAAGGGACCTCTGGAGGTCACCTGGTCCAAGCCCTGCTCCAGAGATGGTTAACCCCACCTCTAGATACTAAAGGTGACAGAGAACCTTTCCTCACTGCCCTTCAAGGCTGTGCCCAGGCTAAAAAACTCAGCAGAGCCTTTACGTTTGCTACCTTTGACCTGAGTTTGTTCCCTCAACATCGTCTCTCCCAAGTTCCTCTGGATCTTGCAGCTTAAGAAGATAATCACAACTACAGATACGGCAATTTTTAGTTGGAATCTTGGATCAGTCACTTGAATTGGGTACTTTTAAATGTAAGTTTTTATTCCATTGAAAATCTCGAAATAAAAGAAATTGAAAAGCAGGGAATCATCCACATTTTACTTGGCCTCACACACAATGAACACAACTGAGAGGAACAAGGGCTCAAGAAAAACAGAGGAACAGTGAGAAATACTCCTTTGAGGATGGACTATAAATGACAGCATCAAAGTTACCCAGAAGGGGTTTCAAATTCTCCAGTGAAGTGGCACTGAGACATAAATGTCGTTTTTAATTTGTTAAGTTAAATAAAATTGATATGAAGAAGCAGGGAGGAATTGCTGACATAATTCTATACGTACTTTTTGTATAACATCACCATGTTCCAGCATTTAAAGGGTGGCTACAAAGAAGATGGAGACTCCCTTCCTACAAGGAGTCACATGGAAAAGATGAGGGGCCATGGGTACAAATTACTCCTGGGGATATTCCAACTGGACACAAGAGGAAAGTTTTTCACAATGAGAACAATCAGCCATTGGAACAATCTCCCCAGGGAAGTGCTGGATTCCCAAACACTGGACACTTTCAACATTCAGCTGGACAGGGTGCTGGGTTGCCTTGTCTAGACAATGCTTTTGCCAAAAGGTTGGGCCAGATGATCCTTGAGGTCCTTTTCAACCTGATGTTCTGTGATTCTATGGATTGAGAAATTAAATCAGCTGCTGTTTGCTTACAGCTGAGAATACACGAAGATTTGCTGCCACCTATATATTGGTTTTTTTCCTGGATTAATTAGAAAACAATGTTATTCTAAAAAAAAGGTATATAGAATCTGGGTAGGTATGCAAACTCTACAGCATGTTATACTTTATGAAGTAATCCCTCATGACATGGAAAAGAATATAATCATGGCATAAAGAACTATCATTGACTCAAGAGAACAAAAATTTCTGTTCCTCCTGTTATTATTTCTTTCATTAAAACATGTGAGTCAAAATACTGCGCAACTGCATTTCCCCAGGATATTTTGTATTCCTGCCCTCTCAGTTTCTAAGCATTTATTCAATAACATTCAGCTTGTCTTCTGAAGTATGGCAGTGGTTTTACTTCAGCTTTTTCTTCTACGTAGACACAGGATGCCTTTACCCTGGCTAGGCTACAACAGCATTTTTTGCATGTGAGAAAAGAGAATGAAAAAGTAGAGCAAATAGAAAGAACAATAAAATTTATCTTTAGTTTTGTATGGGAAACAAAACCAGAATTGCAGATTCTGTGAATGAACTAGCTGTGGTTAATTCTACAGAGATTTTCAGCTACTCATCTAAATACTTAGGTTAACATTTATGTCAGAGGTGTCAGGTAACAGAAGATGGAAGAGGATCCAGACTAATATCCACTCACACATTGTAATTTTTCATGCCTCAAAATGCTCAAGCACTCTGGCCAAATCCTGAAAGGCTCTCAAACACTGCAGGATTTGGCTGAAGGGATAGAAAAGTCTCGCAAGAGCCAGGCCTTATATTGTCAAGGTTTCTTTGGAGTCTCACTTCTACTCCCTGTTCCTTCTACTTAACTTTAGGAGTATCAGCATCCTGCTGCTTTCTGTGAGCGTTTTCAGGAGCTCAGAGCTCAGCAGGAATTCAAATGCTCTGCTGGCTTTAACTCAAACCAGCTGGCAGGAATGTCCCTGTATTCCTCTGGAGACAGATTTCATGGACTCTGCTTAGGAAAGAGCTCCCTCTGCTGCTCTCGCTGAGACCAAACCAGCCCTCTGAAGGAAGGGAACTATTTCAAACCACCTCCTGCAGCAGTGGAGCACAGGATCACAGCATATGGCACTAACTGGGGCAGTGGGGCACCTCACTATGGTCCAGTTTCTCCTTTTCAGGTCCCTCCACGATTACTGCATAAGGTTTGGGAATGTCAGCTCAGTGCATCAGTACAGCTGAGTGAATCACAGAACCAGGGAATCATCAAGGCTGGAAAAGATCTCTAAGATCGTGGAGCCCAACTGTTACCCCAGCACTGCCGTGTTCACCACTAAACACTGTCCCCAGGGGTCACAATCACACGCCTTTTGAACACTTCCAGGGATGGTGACTTCACTACCTCCCTGAGCAGCCTGTTCCAAAGCCTGACCACCCTTTTGGTGAAGAAATTTTCCCTAATATCCAATCTAAATCTCCCCCAGCATGAGTTGAGGCCATTTCCTCTGGTCCTGTCACTTGTTATCTGGGAGAAGAGCCCAACTCCCACCTGGCTCCATCCTCTTGTCAGGGAGCTGGAGAGAGGGAGAAGATCCCCCCTGAGCCTCCTTTTCTCCAGGCTGAGCCCCCTCAGCTGCTCCTCACCAGACTTGTGCTCCAGACCCTTCCCCAGCTCCCTTCCCCTTCTCTGGACAAATGTATTTCTTGCCACAAGGGGCCCAAAACCAAACACAGGATTCAAGGTGTGGCCTCCCCAGTGCCGAGCACAAGGAGACAATCACTGCCTTGGTCCTGTGGCCACGCTATTCCTGACCCAGGCCAGGATGCCAGTGGCCCTCTTGGCCACCTGGGCACACCTGGGCTCATGTTCAGCTGCTGCCAACCAGCACCTCCAGGTCCTTTCCCGAGGGACAGCTTTCCAGCCACTCTTCCCAAGCCTGTAGTGTTGCACGGAATTGTCGTGGCCCAAGCGCAGGACCCAGCACTTAGCAAGTCAAGTTAGCACAAGAGTTATCTTGGTCAGACATGGTGTTCCCAAAGAGTTTTATCTAGTTCACTATGCCTTTGACACTCATAAATAATGAACTATATATTGATTATCAAATACCAGGGACACAACTGTTCTTCTCAGCTTTGTCGGGGAGCTGCCAAAGCCCACTGAAGCTGTGTTCTCTACCTCAAATAATGCTGAATGTGAGGCAATAAACCATCCTGAGACTGGAAAGGATAAAGCAATGGGTCAGTACTACATTACACACTCAGTCAACCTTAACAAAATGAGAGTTGTGTGGAGTCAGATCCCATTGCTTCTGCTTCCACAGTGACTTATGAGCTGGCTCTCCACATTCACATGGAATCACATGAGACTTAATAAATCCTTCTGGAAGTAGAACATCAAAGATGGGTCTGCAGGCACCAGTTCCAGTCCAGCAACAGTTGAACAGCCACTACCTGACATGCCTCAGCTTTCCAGTAAAATATATAATGGAGAACTGACTTCCTGTGAGTTTTCAGACCTCAGACTGTAGAACTTCGGCCCGTTACTCAATAATCTTGAACAAATGAAGTTAGCTAGTAGTGTAATGCTGGTGGCTATTTTCAGTTGTTTTTGGTTCCAGACAGGAAGCAAATACCACTCCTGGCCCATTTTTAGCTCCAGTAGATCCCCAGTTTGTTAAATCCCACAGCCCCTAACATAAAAGTGGAGAGACCTAACATATAATTGCTTCCTTCTCAACAGGGCCTCAACACACAGTATCTCAAGATTTATAAGAAATTAAATTAGGGAACAAAGTAGCAATAGTAATTTTTAAAAACCCGGCTGCAGTTTTAGAGTATCAACAAGTTTTTGCAGCACTTAAAAAAAAGGCAACAAAACCTGGCTGCTGTTAAATTTAGTAAAACAGAAATACTACTTTATGGCCCATGGAAAGGGATGTGCCTTGAGTTTATGGAGCAGCAGGTGATGTAAACTGAAAGATATTTCTACTAATTCTAAAACACACTCACCTCCAGCACGGGGAGAGAACAAGAGCAACCCTCAGGGTGCCTGAGCCTTGTGTATCACTTTACTACTGACATCTGTGTGCCCTGTAGGATGCAGGTTTCTCTCCACCTGCTCCCGCTTTCCCATCTGTAGTAGGGGCAGAGTGGCTGGTACTCACCCCATGCTCAAAGGTGTTTGGGGACTAGTGATGAGAAGTGCTGGATAATGAGGCAGCAGATTTTATCATGCAGATTTTATACCCACATGGAAAGGGCACAGCTGCCCTGCACTGCTCAAATCCAGACCATCTGCAGCGACTCAGAATTCCAGAGTCGTTCAACTCTCATGGATGACTCCACCTGAAGCATTTCAAAACCCAACCCAAGTCACAGCCCCACTACAAAGCCAGCTTAGAGAGATCCCAGTCGGGGTCCTACTGCTTAGGAACCCCCAAATAAACAACATCCCATGCCTCCCACTCTGAAATTCTACACAGAAAGAAAAATATATTAAAAAAAGATCAATTTAAAGTATAAGATAAAGAAAAATACATATTTGGAGCTCACAGGAAATTCTTCTAAAATTTCTATATCTATGTGAGTTAATGCAGGAGAATAAATTTAACACAATATTCTTACAAATACTCTTACCTGTGGCCTGACAACCGACTCTCACTTTTCTTGAGGGATCTTTCCCTTTTCTCTCTCCCAGACCCTGAATGCCTGTGAGGGGCACTCACTTTAAGGCTTTTTTCACTGCTGTCTGTACCAAAGCTTGGAACTGATTTTCTTTCCTCTGTCTTGGTCCTCTCTCTCTCAGACAGTAGCCTGGCAATAAAGTCATCTGGATCTTTGGGGACATTCCTTAGTTTTTCAGAGGCTGAACTCGTGTGTGAGCCTGGCACAGTCTTTGATGCAAACTCCACGTTTACTTGTGTTGGAGATCCTTTGCTTTCCTGAAAATCAGTACTTGGGACTCTCAGCTCATGTTCTTCATGCTCTTCACCCTTGACCTGTGCTGTGCTGCTTATGCTGGTAGATCTTCTTGAAAGCCTCCTTTTTTGGAGATCCTGGAAATAAGAGCCAGACATTAAAATTTTACCATCTTTAAATAAACATGAAAAGCAAAGGAAAGCTCTAGCACTAACTTCTGGGCTAAGAAATTTGCTTACTAGTAGGAATCAGGTTATAGAGTAAATCAGATTTTTTAAAAATTGATAATAAATAAAGACACACTTAAAATTTACTTAAATTTTGAACAGTATTAAAGAGTACCTACACAATTAAAAACTGCTTTCTTTTACCCAATGGCATCAATTAAATACTTCCTAAAACCTTAACTTTGGGGTTATATCCAACTCAAGAAACCAAAACATATAAGACATTTTACTGGAAAGACTGCCCACCACAGGTATCTAGTCTTTATTTCCAAATCAAGAGATATATAGAAAAATCCAACTAATTAATTTAACTTCCATATGCTCTTCAGTATTATCTAAATTATATACCTAGAATATTTAAATTTCTCATTATTGCAAGCTTAATTTTACACAGGGAAAGTCCCTGCCTATATAAAAGGAGCATGAAGGAAAAAAAGTAGGCAAGTCTTTTAACTGTTTTGAAAACATTTATTGCTGGAATATGGTCTGATGATTTGATCAACTCAGAAACATATTTCTAACTGAAAGCAGTTTTCAGTTCCAAACTGCTACTGATTAAATGGGAAGTTTTGGAAAAACCTGAGTACAACAGATACTGTGAAGGTAAAAAAAGCAATTTTCCCAGGAAAATGGAAAATCCAATCTATCAAGAATTATCAAGAATGGGAAAGATTTATAAAGGAATTGGTGACCAAAATCACAGGCATGCAGGGGGTAGTTGTCTGCAGTGGTTATACCTGAAACAGTTTGAATCTCTGAATTAACCAGAACAACTTCCCTAACCTACCACATCTTTTCAGCCTGCAGATTTAATGGATTAACATGCAGGAGTCATTTCAATATTATTTGCAAATGACTTTATTGCAGAAGGTTAGATAAAAAAATCCATGGCAAGCCAAATATTTTGTAAGTGCTGGGAATCACCTCTGGTGAACTTGCTACTGGTCCAGCCATCATTCCTCTGGCAATGAGACCAGACCTGAGCTTTGACTTCTCCTTCACTGTGGATTTCGTCTCCTCGGAAATCGTTGCTGCTTTTAAATCTTCTTGACTATCTTTTAACTTTTTGTCCCCATCAGAGGGTAAGTGGCTGTTGGGTATTGTTCCTGTGTGGCACTTTTCACTTCTGTGCTGATGTCTTCTGGATGAAGGAATTTTATCCAGTGGATTCTCGACATCATATCTACAAGGAAGAAAAAGGAAGAGCTTGAGACAGCAAAATAATGCACCATTAAGTTAATGAAGACATCTACTTGGCTAAGTAAAGCACTGCTGTCAAATTAACTTATATTTATTCTAGAAATGGCACTCAAATACAGTCACCTTTCACTTAAACATCTGTATGTAGGTCTTCAGGACATTATTTCAGTGTCACTTTTATATGTCACAACTGGTTATGATATGTATAACACTTCACTCTTATGCTTACTGATTTTGATATGTAATGGGTTCAAAATGAAAGAGGGGAAATTTAGGTGAGATACACAAAAGAAATTCTTCCCTGTGAGGGTGGGGAGGCCCTGACACAGGTTGCCCAGAGAAGCTGTGGCTGCCCCATCCCTGGAGGTGTCCAAGGCCAGGTTGGACAGGGCTTGGGGCAACCTGGGCTAGTGGAAGGTGTCCCTGCCCATGGCAGGGGGTTGGAACTGGATGGTCTTTAAGGTCCCTTCGACCCAAACTATTCCATGATTCCATGATTTCCTAGGAGGGGGTGTCAGTGCCACTTTGCTGTAGAGGGAGCGCAAGGGCCAGTTAATGGTGCTGGTCCTGCTGTGCCCTCACAGAGCAGTGTCAGGGACTCCTCTGCAGGACAAATCCATAGAGAAAGGGGGGGGAAAAAAGAGGAAGAAAAAAAGAAAAGAGGAAAAAAATTGATTCCTTTGCCCTGCCTCCTTTTCAAATGTTGCTTCGAAGCCCAACTTAAAACATCTTGGTTTTCTTCCCCTACTAAATTGAGTTGGTGGGTTTGTTTCAAGCACTGACACTCAGATTTAGCTGCTTTGAACATGTGTTTAGGATGAGGAATAAAATCTGATTAATTCCCTAGGAGAGCAAGCTGGGAAGGTAAATTACACTTTTGTGCCAATTTTAAAAGCTCTCTGTGGAAGCACGGGGCTGTTAGTCCTCCTTGAGGCACTAATACATGAAAAACTTGGTTACATACTGTTTTCAGGTATTCTGCAAGATGAAAGCAACCTACACTATCTGTAACAACACTGAATTTAAAACATTAAGCCTTGCTTCTATGTAAGGCATGAATATACCTGCAGTTTGAGCGTAGGTGCTTTGTTTCACATCCAAACATGCTTCAATGTGAGTATTTCCAATTTATATGGCATAAAAGCTCACATTTCTATGTCTTTCAGTGACTAAAAGATGTAATTGAGATTATCAATCTTCATAATTGGTAGGGAACATAAAAGACCATTTCTGAAGGGTGGCTTGCACAGGAGATTTTAATAATCTGTATACTTAAGCTTTGTGGTACTAGGATAATTAATAAAAGGTAATGTAGGTGAAGGTATAAATGATAAAATTTTTAACACTATTTCCCTTAATTTAAAAATAAGTGAAGACACAGGACAAAGAGAAATAAATCAGACTGTACCTGGAAGCTTGAGTTTTGCTTTCATCGAGTGTAATGGCATTCCCATGCACATGATCCTCATCCAAGAGGTCGGGTGGATGGGATGTCGAGCTCTTACTTTGAGGAGCTGACAGAGTAGAACTGGAACCAGTGCTCCTGGAAGTCCCACGGTGTTCGAGGAAGTAATTAGTAATAATTTCAAGAAGTGTTTTCAGTGGGTTCTCCTTTGCCTTTCCCAAAAGAAAAATGGAGTTCTTGGTGACTATTGAAATGCTTTGTTAGTCTTACTGCAGCCTAAGACAGGATATCCTTTTTAACCTGTGCAGTAACTGAACATATTAACTATTTCCATGTGTGTACCCCAGATGTGACAGAACAAACAACCCAGGAAAATGGAAGATGTCAGCTAGAGAAGGTTAAGAGCTTGAAGGTCCTGCTGTGTTAAAGGAATTAAGCATGATACAAAAAAAACAATGTGTTACAGTCATTTCTTACCCTCACTTTAGCTAAACATTGCAAAGGGTGGTAACTGTGTCAGAACACTTCTTTTCTACACTGGGAGGATTTTTTGAGGTGACTTATAACAGGACTGCCTCATGCTGCTTCTCAAAGGCATCTTGGTACCTTAAATCATGAGTGAACTGGAGATGGATATTACCCATTGATGTCCCTGCCATCAGCTATTGCTGTCTACATTACATTTCAAAGGATAATAAATGCTAGAAGTTTAATTTTTATGTGCTGTGTTGTATATAAAGTTACTAATAGAAATGGGCATGTAAAGGTACTTCCACAATTTGGGAAGCACCATGTACTCCCTTACCTTGTTCTGCTTGTACAAGGAGTGCAGGTGTAGGACATTCCGAAGCTCATTCCTGTTATTGATGCTGAGCTCAGAACGTGGAAGCTCCCGGTCCATGATGGTGATGGTTTTCTTCAAACCCTGAGAAGGAAATGTGTCAAACCTTTTATTCTGGATTTTGTTGGATGTAACATGAAGCTTGTGCATGGCAGTAATCAGTAACCAGGTAACCCCGAGAACCTGTGCCTTAACCCAACTAATTTAAGTGGTACAACACAACACTACTATTTTGAGAGAGAAAGCCCCAATTCCTTCCGTGAAGGGTTATTGTTACAAGAAAAGGATTTGTTTTTCCGCAGATGGAGTGTCTGGCTCAGATTTAGGGAACTAAGGACAAGCTGTGGTAAATAAAGGATCATTATCACAGCTGGCTCTGATGTGTAGGAGAGGTTTGGAGGGAAGCAGCGCCCCTCGTTTTGACCCCAGGGTTGAAAATACGAATTTGGAGACAGGATGCAAAACGTGAGACTGAGGTTTGTGTAGCACTTAATAAGACAGTGGCTGTTTTAATTTCTGATACAAGCTAACTCATTCCTGCCACTGGGGGTCTGTTATCAGGACTGAACATAAATACAATAGGTACTGTCACCTGGAAATGTGAAGGTGTCTTTTCATCTGCTCAGTCCCACACTCCCCACACCCACGTGTGGTCCAAAGTTTCCTTTACAACTTTAAGAAAAGTACAATGGCCTCTTTCCTCCCCTTCTCCCTGTCTCCTTCCCCCCCAAGTAAATCTGCTTTCTGACGAATTACTACTGAAAACTGGGGGAAAGTCACAGGTTACCAATTTCTCTAGAACTGTTACCTTCTGCCTTTTTCCCATCACCACCACCACCTAAATATTTGTCCTGGGAGGCTTTGTATGTCTCTTGTAAACACAACGATAACAACAAAATAGATAGTTAATAGGGGGAAAACAAACAAACAAACAAACAAACCAAAAACCCAAACAAACAAAACCCCAAACAAAACAAAAACAAACAAACAAAAAACCACAACAAACCAAACCAAGCCAAACAAACAAACAAAAAAACAAACAAAAAACCAAAACACAAACCACTGAAACCGTGTTTGTTAATTTAAGTTTCGCAGGCATGTGTGGGCAAGGACGGGGCTTTCTCAGACCGGGAGGAAGCTGCTTCCATCGTCAGGAATAACAAGGCACTCTGGGAAATGTAGTTCAGCAACTCACCCGAGAAGCTGTTACCCTTCAGCTCCAGCTGCTTTCACCCTGGAATATACTTCCCCCCTCCCAGCATCCCTCAATTTTTATTTTTTTTTTTTTTTTAAGCACTTAACACTTCCCACGTGTCGTTCTCATTTGGGCTAAGCTGGAGAAAAATCAAGAGGAGTTACCTTTCTACTGAGAAATTCTCTCACCAGCGATGCGGCCACTTCTTCCACAAAGGAGTTGTCCATCTTTTAGCCCAAACCCTGCTCGTGGGGGGGAGATGTTTTTTACTCCTCCTCCCAACTCCCTGGAGCCCGGCGGCATCGCAGCTCCTCGGGGCGGCTGTGCCGGGCCGGCTCCCGCAGGGATGTTGCTGTGGAGACCATGTCATAGGAAGCTGGGAGAACTCCTCCCCCTGGGAAGGAAGGGAGGAAGGAAGGAAGCCGAGTAGACTTAGGATTGCGAGAGTTCGCGGTGTAGCAGCTGGGTGAGAGCCTCTGTGGTTGCTTTAAATTTACCCCCCAAAAAAAAAAAAAAATTAGGAGAGAGAAAGGACGTTCAAATCTCAGCGAGGGAACGGATTTAGGATTATTTCTGTCTTTAAGAAGCGTATGTAGTTATTTGCTGTCGAATACTCCTGTGCTAATTTAACTTTTACCATATATATTCCTTTTGTATAAAACAAACTAATTCATTAGTTATCTTAGCAGCTTCTAAGTCAGAGAATCACAGAACTGTTTAGGTTGGAATAGACCACTGAGATCATTAAGTCCAACCTGTGACCCAACACCACCGTGTCAACTGGTGTGACATCCAGTCTTTCCTTAAATACCTCCAGGGACAGTGACTCCACCACGTCCCTGGGCAGACCATTCCTATGTCTAATCACACTTTCTGTGCAGAAATTCTTCCTAATGTCCAACCTGAACCTCCTCTGGCGCAGCTGAAGTCTATATGTCCCCCGTCCTGACACTTGCTACCTGGGAGAAAAGCCCGACCCCCACCTGGCTACACCCTCCTGTTGGGGGGTTGTAGAGTGACAAGGTCCCCCCCAACCCTCCTTTTCTCAAGACTAAACACCCCCAGCTCCCTCAGCAGCTCCTCAAAGGACATGTGCTCCAGACCCCTCCCCAGCTTTGTTGTCCTTCTTTGGACCCGCTCCAGCCCCTCCATGTCCTTCCTGAATTGAGGGACCCAGAACTGGACACAGCACTCGAGGCTTCCCCAGTGCCAAGTACCAGGGAAGAATCATCACGTCCCTGGTCCTGCTGGACACACTGTCACTGGTACAAACTAAGCTTAATCTCTCACACTGGCTGTGTCTGGGGTGGGAGATTCATCAGCTGAACCTTTCAGGTTACACCTACTTGAGCCAATAATATGATCAAGGCAGGGATTGTGGTGAGTGACACTTTGGGCTTGGGGATCTGATGGGGGTACACTCTGGCCCGGGGTATTGACCCAGAATGGAGATTCCACAGCCTGGCCAGCCTCTTCCAAAACTTGACCACTCTTGAATGGGTAAACTGTTTTCCTTATTGCATGAAGATTTGCTATAGCTTCTGTCTGTTTTGTCTTACCCCTTTAACTGTGCCCTCTGAGGTGAGTCTGGCTTTGTCTTTGCTTTAACCCACATTTAATAGTTGTTTACAGCATATAAAGACTTTCCAAGTCTTATTTTCCCTTATTTTCACCACGTGATACATGGACTCCATCAAAATTCCTCTGATGAATTCCTCCAGCATCATGTCAGGTACAGGCTGGAGCTCTCCCAGCAACACACCTGACCCAGGGTTCTGTGTTCTTTCCCCTTCAGAGTTCCCTAAACAACTCCAGATGTTTTGTGTTAACACAGTTTGTTGGAGATGAGATTCCCATTCCTTGAGATTCCCTTTCCCCAAGGTCTTCAGAATGATTTTTGGTTGCATTGAGTGATAGTGTCTGCCAAGGTGTGATGCTGTTGAGGTACAGGGGTGCCTACCCACCTGATCCATATATCCCATCAACTTGATTATCCTCATCAGCTGCCAGGTCAGTGGCAGCCCCTTCCCTCAGTGCAGCAAGTCCAATGTGGCAGCACCCACCCTTGTGCACCTAATTACTTTTTACTTAACCCATCAGCTGCATCCCTCCCACTCCAGTTTCCCAGCATCTCCACAGCTGCTGCAGATGGATTCCTAAGGCTGTTAACTGCAAATTTCCCACATATCCTTAATCTCTGCCTGATCAAAGAGCTGCCGAATGGTCACACTCTGGGGACATGGCACTCCTGTCTGTGTGGGTCTGATAATCAACAGCAACTGGGGCTGCCTTCTGGTTTTAATTAGTCACAAATGTCACTGCCCCAGCTTCAGGGTCCCTGTTGGTGACAGTCACTGCTCACCCACAGCTGGGGCAGCACGGTGTGCAGTGTAATTTGGATGGTTCAGCATCAATAGCTACTGATCATATGCAGTCTAGAAACATTCTTCTGGTTCAGGGCTAAGGGAGATGCTGCCAGTACCGTGGCACTTCCAGCCATCCAGCAAATGTGAGGTCTGGAAAGACTTCTTAAAGTTTTCTTTGAACATTGTGGTATCTGTAAATACCATTATCCTCCAGAGGGGGTAACACTTAATGGAGTGGAATAGCTCTGGCTTTTAAAAGGCACCTGGAGTGGGCTGACAACTCTTTGACAGAGAATTTGGAATACAATAAAGTCTGGTATCAGTGCAAAGTAATTAGAACACGTTAC
This sequence comes from Pipra filicauda, assembly GCF_003945595.2. Classification (NCBI taxonomy): domain Eukaryota; kingdom Metazoa; phylum Chordata; class Aves; order Passeriformes; family Pipridae; genus Pipra; species Pipra filicauda. The sequence goes on from NW_024104310.1 coordinate 5,462,859, forward strand.
ATATTGCTTGTATAATTGCACACAGTGATGTGTGTGCTGCAGTTTGTTGACTCCCCCTGTTCTCTGCTCTGTGCTCTGGAAAACATAATGGCACTTAAAACCTGATGGTTTATATGCTGGTTAAGGTGACCTTTATTTCTCTACTTAATGCTCTGGCATTTTTTGCAAAAATGCAGGACATTTCACTGTACAAAAAAGAAAGTGAAATGCATAAAAGTGCAGCAACTTTTTCTGATCATAAGGCATTTTTGTAAATAAGGGGATTGGTGAGTGACTGATTTGCACAGAAAAGAACTTGACTGGTATTTGGGGTGCTGAGTAAAAAGCTGATTGAGCTCCTTGTTGCCAAAGCATTTTTTAGGTCCACCGTGTTTATTTTTCTGTTGCTTGTCTTTTTTTCAGCTCTTGGCTCAATCAGAAGTGGGGGGGGGGGGGGATAAGTGGAAAGCATGAGAAAGATACAGATGACTCAGAGCTCTGAACACACACAGAGCCACAAAATAGAGAGTAACTTCCCAGGACAGTAGTTGGAAATAAAGTTTAATGAGGAGACAGGACAGACTGCACTGACCATGTGCAGAAAGACAAATGTACTGACAAGCCCTGGCTGCACACATCAAGCCCCTTCTAACTCCTTACCTTTCTATTTATATGTAGGTAATCTTTCCAAAAATACCTCGATCCTTACCTTCTCCTGTCTTTGGTTCCTTCCCTCAAGGGAAGGAACTTCTTAGTAAGTTTTGAACTATCCTGTGTCGTATAAACCTCCTCCTCAGTCCAGAGGGTGCTCAGGAGAGCCCTTTTGTTGTATTGTTGATGTTTCTCCTGTGGCAACCCTGAAGGAGATGCTGCTGGGGCTTTTTCTCTCCAGGTAAGTTATTGGGGTCCCCTTGCCTGTTCAGCTTTGCTCCTTCAAGCTGAAGACTCCTGTGATAACTCAGAGTAGCCAGGGCATGGTATTGCTCAGGTTTTCCCATTTGCTGCTCTCTCTCTGGGCTTCTTTGTGAAGATGAACCTTTTCTCACACAACCTGACAGCTCTTCCTCCCTGCAGCTTTCTCTTCTCCAGGCTGAACAAGCCCTGTCCCCTCAGGAAACTCTAACAGGACACATGCTCCAGCCCCTGCCCATGTTGGTGGCCCTCTACTGAACTCAACCCAGTTGGTCAGTGTGTTCCTTGTACCGGGGGTACCAAAAACGTGTGTGACATTTCACATACACAAACCAGGGGCGTGTGATCTAATGTGATCTAAACTCCCCAGAGCCAAGGGGGTTAATAATTCCCCTCAGGCATTTTTTCCTTGATTAATAGGCAATGCTCCATTTAATAGAGCCCAGGATGCCATGAGCAACCTTTGCTGCCAGGGCACAGTGCTGGCTGGTGTACAGGTTGCTGGCTACCAAGACCTCCACGTCATTTTCCACAGACTATTCCAAATAATCACCATCTCCTTCATGCACTCAGAAGCGTGTTCCAGTAGGACTCATCATTTCCCCATAAACTGTGGGAAAGCTGACCAGCTTGTTGAGCCCTGGGTAGAACTTTTGGCCTCTTTTTGAAGACAGGTGCAGCACTTGTCTTCCACCTCCCTGGAACTCCACAAGTGTTCAAAGATGACAGAGCAGCCTTGCTGTGATACCAGTCATGTATGTGAGAGAAGCAGCACTTATTTTAGCCCTTAAAGTCTTCTACAAGCATGAACTCTGAGTGAGCTCTGGCTTTTCTGACACCGCCTCCACATGTCTTGGCAGTGTTTCTGAGCTCCTCCATCGTAACCTGTGTTCTCTCACAGAGCTCTAGTCATACAAGCCTCTTGTATTGATGTGCTCATGGTCTCCCTTAACCCATGTGAATGAGCAGCAAGTGCCCAAAGACTGGATGAGCCTTGGCAGTCTCTCCTCAGCATCACTGATCCAAGCCTGGGGGAAGTAACAAATCTGCCTGGACAGAGGGTGGTTCTTTTCCTCGTCATCTGGCTCTGAGCTCTCCACATTAAGGTGCCAGAACCCGAGGGAGAGGCTCTAAAATTATTTGGAGCCCTGATCACAACTAATGTGGGCAGATATACCATCCTGCTCTAGAGGAGTGGTTTGCTTTTTGGCCACTTACTGAAATGTCTTTGGAAACAGGATGAAACTGGCCTTTGAGACTTCATGAAGAGGCTGGAACAGGTTGCCCAGAGAGGTGGTGGATGCCCCATCCTTGTAAACATTCGAGGTCAGGTTGGATAGGGCTCTGAGCAACCTAGTCTGGTTGAAGATGTCCCTGCTCATTGCAGAGGGTTGGACTGGATGGCCTTTAAAAGCCCCTTCCAACTGAAACTGTTCTCTGACTCTATGACGCTTGTCTTCCTTGGAATTGCCTCAGACTAAGCTTTGCCTTGCTGGTGCCTTCCAACTCAATTCTGTAAGTCTAAGAGTGTGTATTGACAGTACAGATGTACCTGAGTGCATTTAAAGAGGTTTTCTGAATGGTGTGGTAGCATCTTGATTGACTTGACCAGAATCTGTGCTGAACCAGATTCTTTTCTGCGTTTTAAAAAAAAAATAAAAAAATAAAAAAAAATTACTCTATGTGGCTATAATTTTACTCTACAATTTAAATCTCCTTTCTTTGTGTTGCCTCTTATAAAGGATTGATCTTTGCATGTCTGCATTATATAGATATAATTTTCTCTCCTTTGTGATTCATGTTCTGTTACTCACATGAGTAATTCTTTCCTTGTTCTCTACATTTTTTTCCAAGATAAATTATTTCATGCAACAGTACTTGAAGTGCTACATTTTAAACATTAAATTAACCTTGGATATGAAACATAGATCAGCAACACTCTACTAGGAGAGAATTTCTATTAAATAATTGACAGATTCTTTTAAAGCAGTGCTCAAGCTCTTGAAGGCTGTGACACCCACTTCAATTTACAGCATTTGGGATTGAGCAAAATGATGCATTTAGCTTGAACTTGGCTCATTAGTGCAGGCGTTCATTAGAAATAATTCCGTTTCAGTTCCGCGATTGTACATTTTATTTAAAAATGTAAACCAGTTTGTATTGACTGTGAACGGGAATATAGGAAATTACTACCGAGACACTGAAAAAAAAAAGTATGAAAATACATAGTAGGGAAGAGTATTGCTCAAGGAAACTTGAAAGGCTTTGGAAATGTCCCCAGGTGGTTGCTGTAGGAAGCTCAGTCCTGTGCTTTGATCATCACCTGGAGGTGGCATTGCTGTGTTTCTGAGCATGGATGCTCCCTGCTCACCTCCTGGATGTGATAGCTCCTTTCCAACCCTGAGGCAACGTGGCTTATTAATGGGAGATTATTTCAAAATACAAATAAATCATGTCCATGGGATTCCCTTTCCCCCAACACTGACTGATGCCCTCACACAAATCCAGCAGCCTGGTGGGGCTGGATTTCCCCTTGAAAATACGTACCAGTTCTTTCCAAATAAAATGTATTTGTGAGTGTGCTTGAAATATCTTCTTATTATTTACTGGAATTATGGACTCTGTCACTGCCAAGGAGGTCACTCACAAGCCTGTAATTCTAGGATACCTTCTGGAGCCCTTCTGGAGCTGGGAATTGTGTTGGCAGCACTGCAGGCCTCTGGGGGGGCAGCAGTTTGTAGGGTGGGTGACCTGCCTTTGCCAGCAGCTTTGCAGATTCAAATTTGAGAGAATGCAGCCCGGTTCTGATGGTTTCATTAGTGTTATCACTTGGGGCCAGTATTTCTTATGTAGTGAAGCTGATTCACTATAAAGGATGTGAGAGGTGTGGGAATCTTCCCAAGGTCTTTCGTCAGAAGAGCCCAGGTCAAGAAATTCACTGAGTGTTTTTTGCCTGCTCCCAAGTGCTCCTGTTACAATTTCTCCATCAAGCAATCCTGTTGATTCCCTAGCTGGCCTCATGCTTTTAATGTTTTTCAAGAACTTCTTACTATGAAGTTGAGTATCCATTGTAAGGTGCTGTTCAAGTTAATTTCCATCCTCTTAATTTCTTGTTTAGATTTGACCTGCCGTATTTGATACTCTTCTGTTCTCTGCATGTGGGCAAGCTTTCCACTTTTTTAAATGCTGACCTTTTCCTTCTGACAGACTTCTTAACTCCCCGTTGAGCCAAGCAAGAATTAATTGGGATTTTTTTCTTCTTTCTTTCCTTTTGGTCCATGTTTTATTTGACCTTCTAACCCAGAATTCTGTGTAGTCCTTCAGTTGTTTGTAGGTGTGATAGTTCCTACCTTTGGGGCTGTTCTTTTCATCTTTTTTCTTGCTTATAGCATTGTTTTTACATCCATTTCTTCACATTTTTTTATCTACTGCTTTTTTCACTCACCCATTCTTTTCTATAACAACCTAATTGTGTTGTGAACACCACTAAAGAGCAGCTCTTCCAGTGATTCCACTTGAACTGGTTTCAAGCACCACTTGAGTCTAAATCCAAGACAGCATCTTTCATGTGGATTCCTATATAGGTTCTTCTAGAAGTTTTGGGTTTGCAGCTCTTGCTGATGAATCACCCACCCACTCTGTGTGTAGGTGATTTAAATCCTTATTGCTACCAGTTCAATATTCTAATACTTACACTTTCTGTGCTCGGCATTTCATGATCACTGTCATTGCCCTGATGGGGATCAGCAGTGCTAAACTGGAATTAGACTATGAGATTCCTAACCCCAAGGATTCTTCCACGCTTCCCTTTTCCTGTAACATCTTCGTGCTGTTACACTACAAATTCTCCAGATCCCGTTGTTTGACTGGAGCACAGTTTGCCTGTTTGAGGCTGCTGCAGTCCCAGCCCTGGGTTCAGGAAGATGGACCCAGTGCTCCATGCAGCCACATCTTTCCTCATGTCTCCATTCTAGGTCAAAACCTATTCAATTCATGTAGAACATCACCATGGCACTGATTTACCTTCCTCTGGGCCACCTGCTGTGCCAGCCAGTTAGTCCCTGTTTCCACACCCTGGCATTTAATGTTTGTGGGTGTAAAGTAGGTAACAGGTCTGATGGGAGCCTGCTGTGCCATCTCCCTCCAGAGAATCTGTCATTTAAAGAGGAGACTTGCAGGTATCGTCTTGTTGTCTGTGTTTGTCAGACCTGTCTTCATTTAACTGTTAGAAATCAGAGGGAGAAATGACTGGAAGAGTAAAAACAATAACAGCAAGAAATTTCTTAAAGCTTTTCAAGGATGAGATGTTAAACTGATGCTTAAAAGCTATTACAGTGCTTTTCTGCTCAGGGCTGCTGCTGTAAATCACTGCTGCAAAAATTAGCCTCTCAAAATTATACATGAAGAATGCACTCTTAAGGAAAAATACACTAAAATACCACCCCCCCCTCTGAATATTTAAATATCAAGGTAACTTTCTGCTGGTGTGTTGACTGAAACCAGCAGAATCCACAAGTGGATTCTCTTTATTTTGCTGTGTATTGTTCATTAAGTGATTAAATCAGAATCACAAAAACACAGAATGGTTTGGGTTGGAAGGGACCTTAAAGATCATCTAATTCTAACCCCCTGCTATGAGCAGGGACACCTTCCACTAAACCAGGTTGCTCCAAGCCCCATCCAACCTGGCCTTGAACACTTTCAGGGATGGGGCAGCCACTAAGTAGGACCCCTGATGAAGCCAGCTTACTGGCTGGAGTGGCTGGAATTCCTTTTTCCTGCTCTTCAGGTGCTCTCCTGCTGACCTGTAATCCCTCTCCAGGTGCTGATATCTATTGTTGGCTCTGGCATCAAACTGGTAGGAATGGGATGGATTGAAGTTCCCCTCTCCCATCAACTTTAGTTCAAAGCCCTTATTATTATGGCCCCTGTTGTTATAGCCCCTGTTATTAGAACAAATCAAAAGACTTGTTTTAATAAGTGACATGTTGGAGATGGTTTGGATTCCTCCAGTGTGGTTTGGCTAATATTTTTTTAGGAACTGTTTTGATGTTGGATTAAAAAGCTGTTTCATTTTGTAAAAAGAAAAGGCATGGCACTGTACTTTTTTTTTTCCTCCACATTCTTCACTCTCAATCAACTGAAGGAGAATTGGGAACAAAGGACAGGGCTTCAAAAACCCTTCCCTCCTATACTGCCTGATAGCCTTGGCTATTTTTCTAAAGGCCTGCATAGTATTTCAGAGTTACAAACAACGAGCAAGTAATCACAGAGTTGCCAGACCCAGTTTGAAATACAGTATCACAATCCTTTGTATAAGTCATAAACTGTGAGTTATGGCATCGTTTCAGTCTGGAACTTCATCCATCTTTTTGTCTCTCTCTCCTGGTAAAGCAGTCCTGGTTTAATGGGAACCTCAGCTTTCTGCTACAGAAAAGGTACAAAACACAGGTAGGAATTAAATTTCTTAGAAGCACACGAGTGAAAACCAAGAATATGTGCTTGTCTACCACTGAGTTTTATAATTGCATCTAAGGTCTTGAGAGGAAGGAGCTGTGTAATTTATAATATTGCTGTAATATTTCACGTAGGAATATGATGGATGCCTTGTTCTTCCTGAGCCCTGTTGTTAAGGAACTGCTGGAATCCTGAAGCAGACCTCACTGTTAACTGCACTCCTGTGTGTAATTACATGTGTGTCTTTTTTGTACAGTGTTGTTATTAGTTTCCTAATATCAGGTTATCATATTCCGGTGAATATTGCACTTTAAACAGCTAAAAACTAATTTAATCAAAATCTCTGGGACTGTTTGCTAATGCAAATGTTGAGAAGCAGGAGTCAGAGACCGTTGTCTCACCTTAATACTTGGAAAATAGTTATGGACAAATGTTTGTCGTTATCCTGTTGGAAATATGGAATCAATACAGCTGAAGAGCAGGACTGTACTTGGGGCATTCACACAACACCTGATAACAGCAGGCTTTGTTGCTCACTGTTTGTGCAACCCTTACATGGCAGCTGATATCCTATTTTTCCTGTATTCTCCCTTTTTTTTCCATCCTGTCCTACTGGATGAGTGTCCTGATGTCTCCTGAGATTCTTACAGAACTCTGTTGTCATACTGTGTTTAGAGTAGAAGAGACCACAGGATATGGATGGATACCTTTCTTATCAGCCAACCTCTCTTCCCTGCAGCCTATTTTAGATGACTATGCTAAAATCAAACTTTTTTTTCCAGTCTGTGATCTGCATTTTTGGTTTTCTAGAGCAGTTGTGCTTCCTGAGACCATAATACCATGGAAACAAGCTTCATTGGCTTGAATCTGTGGTAACTTGGATGTCTTGCTTAGAATGCTGAAATTATGACACTCTTGATCTGAATTGAAGTTCTTTAGTGAAAAGACATTTCCATGCCTTGAGTCTCTAGATTCACAAGCACACCACAATGGCAGATCTCTCAAATATTCATCTAATATCATCATTCTTCTTCATCTAATAGGCTCTTTCATCTCGTGTCCATGCCTGATCTTTGTCCAGGGACTTTAAAAAGTTGTCAGCTGAGACCTTGGGCTTTACCAGATGTGGATGTTCTGCTCAGCAGCTGGTCCAGCTTAAAGTTTAGTAGCAAAACTCAGAGTTGACATTTCCTGGTGAAGCACCCACCGTCCTGGTGCCTCCATTGCTTGCACTGAGACCTACAGATGTCTGTGGTTGGTGGTCTGCTCTTCAGCTACCAACACTTAAGTGACCCTCAGACACACAGAACAGAGGAGATCTCACACAAAATGTAAAAGATTAGGCTTTAACACAGGGCAGACTGTGGTGGTGAGGCACAGAGTCAGTCAGACGAGGGTGATGACCTGTTCACATGTGGCAAATCCTGTTTATTTCCCCCTTTCCCCAGACACTTTGATCTCTTCCTTTCTCCACTCCTGCATCCTCCTAAATGAACAACCCATCCCTAATTACCTTTCCCCCATGGGTTTAGTGTATCTGCATCCAAATTTAGTATTTCTGAAAGTTACCCAGGTCATTCAAGCCTTATGTGGATGGCATTACCTGGGTCTGGCGTTACCTGAGTCTGGCATTACCTGGCTCCTGGTGGTCTTGAAAGATCCTGGTCCTTAAATGGTACCTCTGGAATTTGCCCATCCCTCACATAACTCCCCCTTCATCGTGTGTTAAATCCACCCATCCTTCACAGCATAATTTTCTTCACTTTTTCACTGTTATTTATGTTCAGCAGTTTCTTATGTTGCGTTCAGTAGTTTTTCGTGGTCTATTCAGTTAATAAACCTCAGCCCAGGGCCCAGACATCTTCTTACAGACCTTAACAAAAGCACTGTCAGTTTGGTGGTCACGTAACTGTTTTTTCCCTCTCAGAGATCCAGAGAAACTGATAAAGTCCATGGGAAGATTTCATGGCTTCTGAATGGTCTCCAGTACCTGCAATATGGCTGTGTGGAAAATCAAGAGTATATTTTGCTGTTTAAATAGGAATTGTCACTGTTGCCAGGAAAATAATTAACTCCAAACCAGTAGTGAACAATAGCATTCTTTGGATCATAGACTGAGGAATAAACAAAATGCAGAATAAATTACGGGGACAAAACACATGCTCTGACTGTCAAATCGATTTTCAAACGTCCTTTTTCTCTTTTAAGATTTTTTTTCCCTTAGGATACAACATATGTTTAATACAAGAATATGAATCAGAAGAATGCAGGAGATGTTTTATTTTTCTGTGCATATCATTGCCAGTAAAGTAAATTGTTGCCTTGTCCCTATCACACTTTTGCTGGCTTTGATGGATTTTGTAGGGCTCCTGTTCCAGACTAGCCTTGCTCTTATATCTCCTTTTAAAACCTTACCCTCAAACATCACTTCTTGCAGAATCCAGTTGTTCTGATTGAGATATATATAAGAAATTTTGAATTGAGATTAAGATCCTCTTTCTTTTTTTTTCCTTTGGGAGAGGTTTTTAGGAAGGGCTTAAGAAGATGGAGCAACCACAAGACTCCACCTTAACATCCTTTCAGACACCTTTAAAGCTGTTAAGACTAAATCAAAGTGCTCTTCTTGCTCAACTTTTGCCCTCAAATTTCTCAGTCCATCTCAAGCTTTTCCTCCTCCTCTGGGTTTTGAATTCAGGTATGAATTGATCACTGTCATCTCAGGCCAAATTGTAGCTGATCTGTTTGTTTTACACCCAGTTACACTGTGTGATTGGCAGTTTCCTTGGTGCCATCCTATTGCCCCTTTTCTAAAGTATAAATACCTGCATGTCTTTGGAGCAGTTTTGTCTCAGGTAAATAACAATGTCCCCTCTCCTGTCTCTGCAGGGTGGCTGTTCAGTGCTCTGCAGGCTGCAAGACACTCTTTTCTTCCCTCAGAATGTGCAACCACCTTTTATCCATTAAGGAATTCACCTGCTGTGGACATGTCCAGTGGCTTTTTTTTGTTCTTTTCAGCAGTGAGCAAACTGCAGAAGGTTTTATATCTGTCCTTGAAAAACTTTTCCTACTGTAGTTTTAAAAGGCTCTTTTTGTGGTTTTCAAAGGCTTGACATCTTCTTTTCCCTCTTTCCTTTTCTAGAGTGCATCATCATGGATTCAGAGAATCCCAGAATGGTTTAGGTTGGGACCTAAAAGGGACCTTAAAGACCATCCAGTCCAATGCCCTGCCATGGGCAGGGACACCTTCCACTAGCCCAGGTTGCTCCAAGCCCTGCCTAACCTGGCTTTGGACACTTCCAGGGGTGGGGCAGCCACAGCTTCTCTGGGCAACCTGTGCCAGGGCCCCACCACCCTCACAGGGAAGAATTTCTTCCTAATATCCAATCCAACCCTGCTCTCTGGAGTGACCTTGTCCTGTCACTCCATACCCTGGCATCAACTTGACTGCCTGAAATGTATTATTTTATCGGGAATGAAAGTTAATAAAGGCAGAAAGAGGAAGAAAAATTAGAAACGCACCTTCATGCAGACTGTATTTATGTAAATGGATTTGTTTCTGAAAACCAGGTCATGAATCAATTGAGAATTTCTTATAAATCCCCCGTGAAATGCTTCGGATTTTTAGCTGTTGCTTTTTTTCCCCTCTCCTTTCCTCTGTCTTGTGTCTTAAGCTGAAGGTAACAAGTAAAATCCTCACTAACAATTTGCTGTGGATTTTCCATGATAAATGCTACCATGCTTGGAGTCTGCAAAATAAACAGAAATTTACTGTTCTGATACTAATTGACATCAGAATGCACATCAAAACATTGCAGTATGTTCAGTTTGTTGTAAAATGGGAGAGCCAGATGAGTAAGTATTTGTTAAATACTAACAAAAGAAATCAGAGTTTAGGCAAGTAATTACTGGCTTCAATATAGAAAAGGTGGACAACTGAAATGGTTTATGAATATGCTAAGTAAAACATGAAGGGTTTTTTGGTTCCTCACTGCAGTGTGACATTAAAACACTAGAGAGAGCTCATGATTCATGGTTTCTTATTTCCAGAGGCTTATTTAGAGAGCTGAGGCTCCTCATTTTCTCCTAACCATAAATAAAAGGGAAACTTTCAATTAAATATTACCTTTTACTCCATATTATAGCAAATTCTTTGGCTAATAAAGTTGAAATGTAACTTAATGCAAGACTTCGATGCTCTTCTCAATAATGAATTAACAAAATGCTGGTTTTTCTGGATCTCATCTGCTGCTTATTCAAAATATTATTTTTTTTTCTTCCCAGTAGCTGTTCCAGGTGTTGGGAACCCATTTAACACAGCTTTTTTTTTCCCTTTTTCCCCTTCTGGGAGCAGCACAGGTTTCTGAGTGTAATGTTAGAATTTTTATCATGCATTTTTGGAATATCTTCCCTGTCATAGTGGTCCCAACTATTCTAAATTTCCGCTGTGGTTTTTGGGAGCATTTGGGTAAATGAACCACAAGCAGGAGCAGCATTTCCGTTCCTTGATTGGATGAGCAGCTCTGGCATGAACAACATACTTGTGTGTGTACAGAGAGTCTCTGAAGCCTCAAATATGCACCCCTGAGATCTCCAAACTCGTTTCTTGCGAGTATTTCTGCTAAAAAAAGGAATGCTTGGATATTTGCAATCCAAACGCTGTCTGTCCCAGGCTCCTGCAGGAATCCAAGCCCAGTTGCAATTGTTACACAGAAGCTGGAATCAGTTCTAGCCCACAATTCACAAACTTGTTTGGGTTTTGTGCCCAGACTGTGTGACCAATTTTTTATTAAGGGCTGCAGAAGCTACACAACAATTAAAAATGGTTAATATTTGGATTGAGAAATAAGGCTGAAGTTGGTTTTCAGGCCTTGTGTATGTTAAGAACAACCATATGGTTTCTGTGGTGGCTTTCCTGGCCATTTTTTCAGTCCCCAGCATTGCTACCATCAAAAACAGGGCAACTGTGCTCTGTATTTGCACCCCAGCCCTGGATAATGGCAAGTTCCCACATGGTCTTTTAAAATACATTTGACTCAGAATTGGATTAATTGATCCAGACACTACTGCAGGATTTGGAATCCAACCTTTGCAGGTAATTCCATGATTTGGAGCACCGAGAGGATGAAATCCTGTTGTTTTGTAGACTAGATCTATCCAGGTTGGTCTAATGAAAGGCCTCCCTGCCCACAGCAGGGGAATTGGAACTAGATGATCTTTAAAGTCTCTTCCAACCCAAACCATTCTACAGTTTTATATTTCTGTGATACTGGATATTTTACAAGAAGGCGAAAGACAAACTGCAGTGGACAAGTCTGACTAAACTTTGCTTCTATTCTTAAATATACTTTTAATGCCACCCAGCAGACCTTGTTTTGATTGGATTCTGTCTTATATTAACAACAGTTCCGATGGTGAGGGCATCCATCCATCCATACCTAAAAGAGTTTAAAACCAAAGATTCACAGAAATTGAGTGAGTTCAGGGAGGTCCATAAGGGGTTTGGGTTTGAGAAGAATTCACAGCTCGTGTCCATCTCTCGCACATCAGCCTGGGTCACGCAGGTTTTGGTGCCCAGGTGAGCCTCGAGAAGAGATGATTAGTTTGTATTCTACCATTTTAGCAACAACTTTCCCTGTGTTTTGGATCAGGCTGAGGGAGAAAGGCTTCCCAGGAGTGGGCTGTAAGTGCAGGAGGTCGGAGCACAGCACTGTGCACCAAAGAGGTGTCTGTAGCCTCTTTATTTTCTTTCATTGTTTGTGGATGTTCTCAAAGTTTAATCTTTTATTTTTTGAGACATGTTCTCCTTCTCGTGTTTATGCATGAGCAAATATCTATTTACTCCAGCGTGGATAAGAGGCTGTAAGGTCACAGTTGCTGCTGACGTGAATGTCATTTCTTTTGATTGCTCTGTTTTTCAGGGTGTTTATTCCCCTCTAACAATGCTGTTCCTTTTTTGAACAACTGTTCTCATTAGTGTTATGTTCTTTAATGATAATGTCTAATTGTTATAGCCTCTGCCTCCCCCAGTGTTCATCCAGATGCGTGGGGAGGTTTTGTTTGTGGTATGGGATTGTTCAGTGAAGACATTAATAGGAGTGGCATTGAATTGGGAAGTGAAGTGGGGATTAAATAATTGGTTACAACAGGAACATTCAATTGAAATTAGGTACAGCTAAATTCAGGAGAATGTGAGGGAAGTAAAAATTATTTTTAATTGTGATTCTGGAGAAAAGGTAAGGCCAAGTCTTTCCACTTCAGACAGTCTGTGATTTACAGTTAACATACAATTAAAACATTCAGGTGTTAAGACCATTCATCTTCTATGATATCAAACTTGTATTTCGTCTCCAATGTCAGATTTGTTCTTTCCTCCTGTAAGGGACAATCCTTGAACCTTCAACCCCTTTCAAAATTCAGAGGTATTTAAAATTTGGATTTTAAATGTTTTGTGCCTCAGGGGTTGTTCCTACTTCACATGTTCATCTAATATGAAGGAAGACCTTGAGATCTGTCCAACCATCAAAGGTATTGGAATTTGCTCTTCTGAAGAAACATTGAAATTTTTCACTGGGGGGAAGGGCAAGGTAAAATTCCAATGGAAATTGTATCCTGCCTTTCTAGCAGCCCTAGCAAGCATTTCTTATCCTGTTTCCATTCTTACTGAAGTCATGCCTTCAATATTAAAAGCTTGTTATAAATTACAAATGTCCAGAAGGAAGCTTTGAAACATTTGTGTCTCTAAAATATTCCTGTGCTGTCTTTAGGATCATCACTCAAACTTTATCAAAAATATCTACGGTCTTATGTTCATGTTTTTTGAGAGAAGCTAATTATAGAATTTTTTTGATTTTTTTTTTTTTTTTTGGTGGAGGCACAAAGCCAAGATCATCATTGCAAGGTTGCACAGTTTGTTGCCTGTGTAGGCCTGGGGAGCAGATGGAGGAAGATGTAGGGACTCTCTCAAGTAGAACTGGCTGGGAAACAGTACATCTGCTTTGTGAAAAATAGGGACGTCTTGGAATACGTGTGGATGCTTGTGTGGAGCTGGGCATGGTGCTTCCATGATGGACTGGGGGGAGAAAGCAGCTTTCCCACAACAGCAGGTTTCACTGTCACAGATAAACTCTCAGTGATGTCAGATGCTGTGTTTGGAGCGAGATCTGAACCCAAGAGTTGTTGTCTCAGAGTGACAGAACACTGGGAGGGGGGGAGATAAGGAAAAGTGTGCTTGCATGTGCAATTTGCTTTAAAGCTTTTTTAGTTAGTCCTCTTTATTTTTTAGCATTTTGAGAGAATAATACTTTTAGCCTAAAATTCCCTAAGGGTGTGTAGTGATAGGACAAGGGGACATGGCCTTAAGCTGAAGGAGTGTAGGTTTAGATGGGATATTAGGAAGAAATTCTTCCCTGTGAGGGTGGGGAGGCCCTGGCACAGGTTGCCCAGAGAAGCTGTGGCTGCCCCATTCCTGGAAGTGTTCAAGGCCAGGTTGGACGGGGCTTGGAATGGTGGAAGGTGTTCCTACCCATGGCAGGAGGGGTGGAACTGGATGAGCCTTAAGGTCCCTTCAAACCCAAACCATTCTATGATTCTATGAAAATGCCCCTGAAGAACTCCTGTACCCAGGTTTTTAATAAATTCTGATCCAACCTTAGGTTCATCTCAGTTACACATCTCGGTTACTTCACACTGAAGGAACTTCCATGGTTCTGGCACTGAAGACCCTCTTCACATGGCTTCAGCTTGACAGGATGAAGGGTCTTGCTTGAGTCAACCTTGCCTCTACTTGACAAGGTTGTAGGAAACGCAGAATTATAGAATTGTGTCTCTGCTTGTTCGAATTATAGAGCCATTTAGGTTGGAAGCGATCTCTGGAGGTCTCTAGTCCAACCCTCGTTCCAAGCAGGATTCACTTCCGAGTCAGATCATGAGGCTTGAGGTTTTTATAAGCTGAGTGCTGAAATCCCCAAGGATAGAGATTCCACAGGCACCTGTCCCAGTGCTGCACCAGTCTCATGTTGAAAACAGCTGTTCCTTATATCCTCCCAAAATCCCCTTGGTGCAGTTTGTGTCCGTTGCCTCTTGTCCTTTTGGCGTTCACCTCTGAGGATGGTCTGGTTTTGTCTTCCCTATAACCTTCCACTGGATAGCTGAGGGCAGAAATTTGATTCCTTGCAATAATTTTTCTAATTTGGTGCCATTGGAAGAGAAAAGGAGGATGAATGCAGCCAAAGGAACACTCGAGTTGCCCATATATTCATGGACATTTCTGGCTACAGACCCAACAGAACAGATTTCATTAGCACACCCGTATCCCCCAGGTTAATTCCTCTAAGCAATGCACTCGAGAGAGTGGAATTTTCCTGCCTTTTTTTTTTATTTTAACTGTTCTAAATTAGATAATTACTTATAGCCCTGACAGATTTACAAGAGTAATTGCCTAATTTTATGATGCAGCGCTATTGAAAACAAAGATTACTTGATCTAAATCACGTCTTGAAAAGGAAAGTCTTGCTGAAACTGCTCGAATAACACCTGAGAAATACACTACCTAAAGTCCAGCAGGTCATTGGGGAAGAACCAGTTTAGCAGCTGGCCAAGCCAGCTCCTGGGAGTAATCACAGAGAGCTGGAGATGCACAAAACATGAGACCCCTCGATACACAGAGAAGGAAAGGAAGTGGAGGGCAACCAAGAGGACACAAGTAAGGAGATCCAGAATAGTGTTTGATTTAAAGGCCTTGATGAACCCTTCATGCTAGTCAGCAAGCTGAGTTCAATTTCCAACAGACTTCTTATTTTCTCTATTTTTCTCTCCACTTCTAGTCATTCAAAACAACGGCTCGTTCCAGCACTATCGACCCCTAGATGAATTCGATCCACTGTAGCTGGTGCAAGGCACTCCGTCCTCTCTCTTTTTGACTGACAGCACTTTTGGATGATTAAAGCCCTTAGGCAGTCCAGAAGAAGTGCCTATACTTGAAAAGAAAATAGTAAAATACAAAATTAAAGGAAGTTTTCCTTTTGCCACTGTCACACTCTGCTCGAGCGTTTTTCTGACTCTCCTCACAACTGTAAAATGTCATCATGGCTGTTGTAAATCAAACAGTAGGTTTTTGGCTTATCTGTCCCTTCTTGGGACACCTGATGTGCAAGTGAGAAGTCCCAGTTACTCTCTACATGTGGCATTTTGTCCCCTTGTGAGGACACCAAGCCAAATTAGCCCCCAGTTAAATTTCCGACTGTCTTTAGTACTGCTTCAGCACATCAAAATGGATGCAAGGCAGGTGGTTTTGAGTCAGAGTTATAATTTCATTGTGTTTAATCACTTCAGAGTCCCCTTTTCATGGAGGTGCTGGGAGAAGTAATAATAGGCTTTTCTGCTTGTCCAATAAATCTGTACCAAAACCAACCTGCCTCCAAAATAAGAGATTTTTATACTGAGAACTTCTACCCTGAAGGTAAGATCATTTATTAACTGTGCAAATGCTGCATTTTCTCTGCAAAGGGAATCCAACTGATTGAACACCACAATACATCAGGTAACTTAGGGAGCTGGATGGATTTCTCCCTGCAACAGGGATCATCTGACTTTGAACAAGGTGCTGAACTTCTGGGTGGCTGAGCTGGGTTGCCTTGCCAGTGCATGAGGAGAGTGGCATTTAGTGAGTGATTTGTGCCCTCTGTTTCAGAGTAGTATCTCAAATAGATGGGATAAGTCACCCCCTGGACGTGCCAGTCTCCCCATTTCCTGGTAATGGAATTCTACAAGAATAATTGGGACCCCATAGCCAGATACACTGAGCCAGCTGAGCAGCTGAAGTGTACTGTCCACCTTCAGAGGAATGAAAAATCAATAAAATCGTTCTTTGATCATATTTTAGTTTATTTAGCAAACTCTGGTCAGACCAAACAATAAAACAACTAAACAAAGAGTATATTGCACTGAAAGTTAAAGGAATCATAGAATGGTTTGGGTTGAAAGGCATCTTAAAGATCATCTAGTTCCAACCCCCTGCCATGGGCACAGACACCTTCCACTAGCCCAGGTTGCTCCAAGCCTCATCTAACCTGGCCTTGGACACTTGCAGGGATGGGGCAGCCACAGCTTCTCTGGACAGTGTAAAGGAAGAACCTAAGCATGTCATAGAATAACAGAATATGCTCATCAGGATCATCGAGTCCAACTCCTGGCCGTGCACAGAACACCCCAAGAATCACACCATGTGCCTGAGGACATTGTCCAAATGCTTCTTGAACTCAGACAGGTTTGGTGCTGTAACCACCTCCCTGGGGAGCCTGTTCCAGTGCCCAGCCACCTTCTGGGTGGTGACACCCTCTTTTCCTGATACCCAACCTAAACCTGCCCTGACTCAGCTTCGTGCTGTTTCCTTGAGTCCTGTCACTGGTCATGAGAGTGAAGAGCTCAGTGTCTGCCCCTTCTCTTCCCCTCACGAGGATGTTGAAGACCCCGATGAGGTCTCCCCTCAGTCTCCTCTTCTCCAGCTGCACACACCAGGTGCCCTCAGTGTCCTCACACGGCTTCAAATCAAGGCCCTTCACCATCTTTGTTGCCTCCTTTGGATGCTCTGTAATGGCTTCATTATATCTTCCTTATATTGCAGTGCCCCAAACTGCCCCAATATTGCAGGTGAGGGCACCCCAGGGCAGAGCAGAGTGGGACAATCCCCTCCCTGATGCCCCCCAGGACAGGGTTGGCCCTCCTGGCTGCCAGGGCACTTCTGACTCATGGCCAACTGGCCACCAACCAGGACCCCCAGGGTCCTTTCTGCAGCTTCTCTCCAGCCTCTCATTCCTACACACAACCAGGGTTTTCCCATCCCAGGTGCAGGATCCAGCACTTCCCCTTGTCAAACTGGAGTAACAGCTACTCTCCTGTCTTACTCAAGGAAGAGATTGTCTTTATGTTGAAGTGGTGATCAGTAGCACTTAGAGTGACAAAACTCTCAGAGATACAAAGGCCTGTAATATCTGTTTATAGCATATTTTTTACTATTTTCCATTGAATTCAAAGCGTCAGCCTCCTGTAAAAGAGGATCACTCTGATACAAGGTGCTGATACGTCCAGACTTCAAGATATTGACATTGCAGCTCTTTTATTACTATTTTCTGTTGTGGTTCCTCTACTCAACCAGTGTTTTTTCAGTACCAGCCCTCCCACTGCAAATTGCTATGGCAATAGAAATCCAGCACAGAAATAGTCCTTCCCAAGCATGTAAAGATTTATTTACCCACGTTACTCGACTGCATACTTTCTCAGGAATATTTTTGGGGTGTCTGCCTCAGAACAGAACAAGCTGAAAAATTGTGTTCAGTATGAAATATATGGATGACAAAATGACAGGTCCTAGATGCCCAGTCATCCCATGGGGGTTGACTTGCAGAAAGTAGGTATTCTACTTATTTTGGAAACTAAGGATCCTTCCAGTGACAACAGGCCACTCAGTCCCTGATGGACTCATTTACTTTTTTGGGAAACAGATCACTCTGGAGCCCAACATACAAATGTAGGACAAGTCTACCCTCAATCAACTTGGCTCCCTGTTTTCTATGGTCTGTGATTGACTGTATCAGTTAATTCCCAAGACCTTTAGAGGAGGCAAAAATCAGCTCTTTTGTGACTGAAGCTTGGATTTAGTCCATTCCAGGATTTCTGCCGGTATAGGCTGGCCTCTGTACCATGTGTCCTCCAATTTACATCTTAAGAAGCTCTGCTCAGCTGCCCATTCTGCAGGAGCTTCTCAGAGCCTGGGGCTGCTCCCTGGTGTACCTGCATTTAGCATAGGAGTAGCATTAAGAGTTAAAAAAAACCACAATCAAAACCCACCCAAAACACCTTTTGGTGTGTTCAGACTTCTTAAAGTCCAAATGTTTAAACAGAAGAGTTGCCCTGTAGAAATTCTGTGCTGCTGCTGAAATGAGGATCCTCCAAAATATGCTGCTATATTTTAGATGTGCTTCCTCAACACTACTCTAAGTCCTGTAAATCACCCCATATTGCCTGAATGCCTCTACTGAATCACAGGCTGAGGCTTCTTTTTGCTTAAAAAAATGTTACCAGAGTTATCTTTAAGATGCTTTCAGTGCATACATTTGGGTGAAAATAGATAGAGCTGAATTAAGTGTGGTAGAGCGCTTCCTTTCCAATTAAATCAGCCATGTAATTTATCACTCTTTTATTCATAAACTCATATTTCAACAAGTGATTTTTCGTATTATCTTTTAATTAAAGCTGATTTACATCCCCGTGGAAGCTCTTAAAATGAACTACCATTATCATAAGTCCATAATCAATCACTTCTGGTGTATGAACAGACCAGTAACTGCAGGTTTTTTTCCTCCAATTATTAAAGAACACTTGTTAAATTTCCCTGTTTACGAGCAACTCTCTGTTCTGACAATGAATCTCAGAAATTAATCTGAGTCTAAATATTTGTAATTTACAGACCAGTCATAGAGCAGTGATGGTGGCCTCTGTATTTACTGGAAGGTGGATTTATACCATACTTAAACACACTTTGGAACAAAGAATGGAATAATTATGTGACTTGATTTTCTGCTGTGAAAATATCTTCTGGGAGGAACAGAGGACGCTTTCCAAGAAGCTTTGAAGAGGTGTAGAGTGAAAGAAGCAGCTGTTTTTGGGGTCCAATGTAAAATGACATGACCCCTCCATCCAAATTTGATATGCTTAGCAAGGAGTGTCATAATCTAAAGGGCAATATCAGCTGCATTTCACTGTGCCTGTATTAAAGCTCCATCAAAGAGAAAAGAACGACTTTTTAACAAGTTCATCAATACAAAAGGGCATTTATAGAAGCCCAAGTTCAGCAACTTCCTCAATAGAGTGTCCTGAGTGAGCATTTCTTCATCATCTTGTTGGGTTTCTGATAAGTCCACTGAAAGAACATTCCTGCATGGAGCAATGGAAATGAATAAAAAATAAATCACTGACATATTCATGGCAGCAAATATCCCACCTGTTCTGCCTGCAGCATTACTGCACCTGGCTGGGCTATTTGGAGATGCTGGTCTGTTCATTGACCGTGGTTCTTGGTTTCTCACCATCTTTGAAAGATGTCAATAGGTAGTAACTTCTAATGAATTATTCCATTGGCTTCCCACCTTCTGCACAACCTCAGGTGGGTTGAATGGGATACCTGTGGCCTGAAGGCAGTTGGATCATCCCTATATGTGATAACTATGTCACAGTCATGGGCCAGTGCAGGCTGGGGACTCCCCAGTCCCATCTGTCCCTGACTGCATTGCCCCAGTGTAACTGAAAGGCTTTAACCTGCCCTTTCCTTCTTTTCCTTGGTTGAATGATCCAGAAAGAGGGAAAGGTGAAACTACTGAGTCACCAAGACAGTGGAGAGGTGTAAAAAACTGACAGAAAGCAGGAGCTCTTTTTAAATTTCCTTTTCCTGGGTTGTATATCAGGTGTCAGCTGAAGTTGTTCCCTAAAACACGAAAATATGTCATTTTGATATTCTTGATGTCGCTAACCTGGTGAAAGGTTTAGCCATTGAATCTTAATATGTTGCAAAATTCTGGTCCTATCTCCTCTAACCTCAGCATTGCTGGGGCTCTTGGTGAGATGATTATGTTTAGTTTGTAGGCCAGATGCAACCAGGTACCATCTTCTGTTTTGTGGTGTTCCAGACATAGGACATTTCTGGCTCAAGCTCGTTTTTTGGCTGGCATTAACTGATTTTCTTTCCATTGCTTTTTTCATCACCACAATAAATTGACAGTAATCTGAAGATGGATGAATGAGTATGATTCCAAGAGAAAAGCTAATCTGGCTATATGTGCCAGAGACTGTCAAGTGTTTGAGAGAATTATGAATATTTTAGTGAAAAAGCAGCAATTTAAAAAGCAGTTCAAAGTTGTGCCAGGGGAGGCTTAGATGGGAGTCAAATATTGGAACAGTCTTCCTAGAGAGGTGATTGATGCTCCAAGACTGTCAGTGTTTAAGAGGCATCTGGACAATGCCCTTACTGTGACTGTTGGTCGACCCTGAATTGGTCATGCAGTTGGGTTAGATGGTCATTGTGGGTCCCTTCCAACTGAATTTTCCATTCTATTCTATGATTTATACAACAATATTTTTAATGTAATTTGGAAAAGGTAATGTTTTGTTAATCACAGAATGGTTTGTGTAGGATGGGGCCTTCAAGATCATCCAGTTTCAACCCCCTGCCATGGGCAGGGACACCTTCCACTAGCCCAGGTTGCTCCAAGCCCTGCCTAACCTGGCCTTGGACACTTCCAGGGATGGGGCAGCCACAGCTTCTCTGGGCAACCTGTGCCAGGGCCTCCCCACCCTCACAGTGGAGAATTTCTTCCTAATATCCAATCTAAACCTGCCCTCTGTCAGTTTGATGCCATTCCCCTTTGTTCTATCACTAAATGTCCTTGTAAAAAGTCCCTCTTCATTTTCTTTCTTTTTCCAATCTGTTTATCCTTAATATCCTTAACGGGATTACATGATTTGGAACACGATGCAGGAAAGACATCTGAAACCTTTAACATTTCTGCAAGTTCTGGGAAAATCTGTGAAAATTGCTGTCCCTGGTGCTGGTGCAGAAGACCAGCCCCATTTCCAGCTTCCAGAGGTCCTGCATGAGAGGGGAACACTACAGGTGCTCTGACAGCAGAAGAGCTTTTCTCAGAGTTGAGCCTTCCTTGGAGGAGGGCAACATGAACATAAGAAACAAAAATCATACTGAATATGATTTTTTTCCTTATAACCTTCTACATACAAACTAATTCTGGTTCTCCTTTGGGATGAAGTCGACACAGAACATTGAGAGTGTGCAGGAACTTGCTCTTTCCATCCTCACAACACAGAAAAAAAACCCCACCCCATAAAAATGGAGAGAGCAGCATCTACCCAGGGGCTGATACTTGCCATTTTCAGCTGTTGTAAAAATGTGCCAAAAAGATGCTGTGCAGCCTAATTGAGGGCAATTCATTTAAAATGAGTAAATAGTCCTGCCCATACAATCAGCTGGGGGACCTTGGAGGGCTGTGGCTGGACAGAAACCAAGGCCTGTGTTGCAGCTTTTTTTTTTTTGGCTGCTTTTATAATGTAATGAATGAAATAATGTAGTCAAAGACTGTGGTTGTAAGCTGTTGGTGATGGCTTGCCAAGCATACTGTAATAGTAATTAAGACACAAAAGGCAGTAAAAATGTAGATAATTACATCATGTGCAACATGACTTAATTGTTCTCTGCAAGAGCCAGAGGAAATTTGCCAAGTGAAGTGTTATTTCCTCGGACTGGAGATCCAGTCAGGTATTCTGTTTTCCTTCAAAGTCTCATGTTCTAATACCTTCAAGAGGTGATGGATCAGAGAGCATTGACTCCTCCTGGGAAAATAATGTTTTTGAGAAGCATTTCAGTGCCCTGATACACTCAGAAAATGATCACCAGCCTCTGTTGGAAACCAACATGATGAAAGATCCATTTTTCAATATTGTAATAGGATCAGTCATTGGTGAGTCTTGCTTTAGTTGAGGGTGAATTACCAGAACATTGTTTTCCCTCTGGAACTGTGTCCTTCCTGTGTGTGATATATTTCCTGTGACTACTGCTCTGGTTTGTGTTGACCTTGGCAGCTTGAAAGCAAACAGCAACTTTGTTTTGCTGCTGCAAGTGCTGTAGTTGATCTTGTCAGTAAAAGCCATGTAAGTAGTTGGTTTATTATCCAGATAACACGATAAAAGAATTGCTAACAGAGAGTCCCAGGAGCTAAGCATCTATTGCCACAGGGCAGGAAGCAGGGGAAGGTGTTTTATGACTTGTAGCTAATTCCTGAGTCCGTGTTTTTGCAGTGAGTGATAGAAGAATACAAGCATTTAACTCCTAAATTGGACGAGATCTAATCCTACTGGATGCAAGGAAGAGGGATGCTTGACTTTTAAAGCCCTTTCCAGAATGAAGCCTATGGCTCCAAGTTGCTACCTCTCGTTTATTATTGTTTTTATTGTATTTGTAGTATATTATTATTATTATTATTATTATTATTATTATTATTATTATTATTATTATTATTATTATTATTATTATTACAAGCAGCTTTAACTGCATCCCAAGTGCCAGAGGAAAATCACTGACTGGACAGGGCATTTTTATCCTGACCAAATACTGGAACTGGTCACCAGAACTTGACTTCAGCCTAAGTGTGTGTTAATAATAAAATATTAATGTCTGCTGGTGCTGGACAAAAAAAAAAAAAAAAAATTGTGGCCAGGAGCCAGAGCACCACTCCTTTACAAATGAGATAATGCAATTCCATGTGCACTTGTGTGTGAAGTGCAACAGCAGTTTCTCCAGTGCTGCTTCTCCCAGGAAATCTGACCTCAAGGAGGAGACAGGGAGAGCAAAAGGAGGGAGATTGGGATACTCAGGACTGTAATTCCATCTTGGTTTACTCAAAAGCAACCCGTGTGCCAGAAGGCCACCAGCTAAGTGTACTGTGGTGTAACCTTGGTTACATCAGTAGCAGACCTTGCAGCTTCCCTTAGTGTTCATTTTTATGGTTGTTGTCTCAGCAGGATTTAACAGTGTCTTGGAACCTCAAGTGATCAACTCAGAGGAAAGAATTATTTTTAATTAGCTGTAATTGAATTTAGAAAGGATTACATCAGCGGTCTGAGATGACGAATCACTCAGAGCAGCTAATTTCTCTGCTCTCCTGACTCAGTTATCAGAAGTTGCCTTCCTCTCTCTGCTACTTTTTCATAATAATTGAGATTGGGACAATGGAGAATTTCCAATCTCTGCCCTGGTGAGAAGCTCTAGGGGCGCCTGACACAGAAAAGAGTCTCTGCCTCAGAAGCTGTGCTCTCATTTTTGGTGTGTTTTTATTTGGTGTGAAAACTGCCCAGACTGGGAGCTGCCTGCCCCGTGGAATTGCAGCTGAGCACAGAGATCACAAGGGGAGCTGGAGGAGGTGGAACTGAGTCAATTGACAAGAAAAAGTAAAAGCAAGAATGAACCAGCCTCAGATGCGCTGACTTAAATACAAAGTCTCTCCCCTTGATCACCCTCTCAAACTGTGACATGGCACAGTGGACTAGAAATTGTAAGGTTTGGTTTCCCTGGTGGAACAGTTCTCAGGGCTGCATGAGAATGTGGTACTGTGGATTACCCTCCCTTGACCTTCTGATGACTTTTCAGTGAGAACAAAGAGGAAAAGGAAGGTGCAGAAGGAAAAAGCTGTTAAATGAAGCTTCTACTAACCTGCAGCTTGCTGGAGCAGAGCAGAATGGACACTGCACCACGTCATTCCCTGGAGCTTGGGCAGGAGACAGAAAGATTCTCCTCAGCCCTGTTGAGGCCTGTGACCTGCAAGGATCACAGGCAATCCAAGCACAGTCTGTTGGCCTCTTTCTCTCACCACTTGCCATTTCACCCTAGCACAGGGGTTGTTTGACCCCTTCCACTCTGCTCTGCTCTCAGTCAGGCATCACTTGGGTGACATGTGCCTCCATTTCCCAAAATCCAGCAGTTTTCTGCACTGTTCAGTCTCTGAGAAGCTGGGAAGGACACGGGAGGCTTCAGAAAATATCTTTTCACCCAAATGGCAGTATGACATTGTTTTTCACACTCACTGGAGTGTGAATGCATCCCTGTGCAGGGGCAGTGGGGGAGAAGAATTGGTCATCTCATCCGGCCTCCATGTGCCCTGTGCTCAAAATAAACAGTCACAGAATCACAGAATACGCTGAGTTGGAAGGCACCCATCAGGATCAGTGAGTCCAACTCCTGGCCCTGCACAGGTCACCCCAAGAATCCCACCATGTGCTTGAGATCATTGTCAAAATTCTTCTTGAGCTCTGTCAGGCTTGGTGCTGTGACCACTTCTCTGGGGAGCCTGTTCCAGTGCCCAACCACCGTCTGGGTGAAAAACCTTTTCCTAATATCCAGCCTAAACCTCCCTTGGCACAACTTCATGCTGTTTCCTTGAGTCCTGTCACTGGTCACAAGTCAAAAGATCAGTGCCTGTCCCTCCTCTTCCCCTCACAAGGATGTTGAAGACCCCAGTGATGTCTCCCCTCAGTCTCCTCCAGCTGAACACACCAGGTGCCCTCAGTGTCCTCACACAACTTCAAATCAAGGCCCTTCACCATCTTTGTTGCCTCCTTTGGATGCTCTGTAGTGGCTTCATTATATCTTCCTTATATTACAGTGCCCCAAACTGCCCCAATATTGCAGATGAGGGCACCCCAGGGCAGAGCAGAGCAGGACAATCCCCTCCCTGATGCCCCCCCAGGACAGGGTTGGCCCTCCTGGCTGCCAGGGCACTGCTGACTCATGACCAACTGGCCACCAACCAGGACCCCCAGGGCCCTTTCCTGGCACTGTGTTCCAGCCTTTCATTCCCAGTTTGTCCATACATCCAGGGTTGCCCCATCCCAGGTACAGAATCCAGCACTTCCCCTTGTTGAACTTCCCATGGTTGGTGATTTCCCAGCCCTCTGGTTTGTTGAGAGCTCTCTGCCCTCGAGGGAGTCAACAACTCCTCCTAGGTTAGTGTTGTCCACAAACTCACTTAGTATTCCCTCAAGTCTTGCAACCAAGTCATTGATGAAGATGTTGAAGAGCACAGGGCCTAAGATGGGCCCTGTGGAACCCCACTGGTGTCAGGGGCCAGCCTGATGTCACCCCATTCACTGTGGCCCTTTGTGCCCGACCCCTGAGCCAGTTGCTCCCCCATCACATAACACAGTTTTCCAGCTGTGTGCCAGGCATTTTGCCCAGAAGGATCCTGGTATCAAAAGCTTTGCTGAAGTCCAAAAAGATTCCATCTGCTGGCTCCCCTATATCAGCTAGGTGGGTTACCCTGTCGTGGTCCTCATGTTCCACTTGTCACTCGTCGTGATGGGCCCTGGGTGGTTTTGTGGCTGGAGCAATTCTCTCCCTGGGCTATGCTCTTTGGGATGTTCCTACCACCAGGGAATGCTTGGGAGGGCTGTGAGACGAGAGCTGCGCCCTCGGAGGTGTCTCCAACAGTGTCCTGGCAGAGTTCTGTGGGAGTCTGGAGCTCTCCTTTTGCTGTTCCACCTGGAGAAATCCCATCCTAGGAACATGAAAATAGCAAGGTGTTGACCCACCCCTCAGAGCGGGAATGCTCTTGTAGAGTGCAGAAAGCCTCTCACACAAAATTTAATTTTTTCCTTCTATTCTGTTATTAGTATTGAAGGTTTTGATAGTAAACAACTGCTTTCGTTGCCATTCTCATGGATCTCATCTCATTTTCAAGCACTCCACTGAAAGCAACCTCCTGGAGCACAACCATTTCATCATACCAATTATTTCTTTTGTGAGGCAAAACTACCGTCACTTTTGTTGTAAACACAAAAAATAATGCGTTCCTTGGTACTTAGGAATTATGGAAATCACATTTTTTAATGTTTTGAAACATCAGCTTCATCACAGTTGTAGCAATTTTCTTTGGCTGGGAAGTTTTTTCTGTCAATATCTCTTATGCACAACAATGCATGGCCTTTTTAAAAAGGGAAAAAAGCCTTTTTGAATAAGGGAGATGTTTTTTGTGTCAGGTTTCTTGATGTGTCTCATCAGCACAGCAGACAAAAGTGAAAATCTAATTGGGTGTAAGTATAAGTGACTGAAAACTATCCAGAGCAATGGCCAGTGGAGAGCTCTTGGAGCTGGGTAGTCACCTGGAGACACTGAGGTGAGCTGGACACAGAAATCCAGATGTGTCTCACCAATGGAATCATGAAATCCTTAAGGTTGGAAAAGACCTCTGAGATCACTGAGTCCACCCATTAACCCAGCACTGCCAGGTCCATCACTAAACCATGTCCCTCAGTGCCACATCTACACAGTTTTTTAGCACTTCCAGGGATGGTGATTCCACCACTTCTCTGGGTAGCCTGTTCCCTTGACGACCTTTTCAGTGGGGAAATTTTTCCTAATATCCAGTGTAAACCTCCCATGACACTGAGTAGAGGAGAAGGGTCACCTCCTTTGACCTGCTGGTGATACTTCTGATGTAGCCTGTGATGCTGCAAGGGCACATTGCTGGAACCCCTTGAGTTTGGTGTCCTCCAGGACCTCCAGGACATTTCCTGCAAAGCTCCTTTCCAGCTGCTGAGTCCCCAGCCCATCCCAGTACATGGAACTGTTCCTGTCCAGCATTTACCTTGGCTGAATTTCATGGGATTCCTCTCTGCCTCTTTCTCCAGCCTGTGGAGGACCCTCTGAACAGCAGCACAACCATCATCTATCTGGTGTATCAGTGGCTCCTCCCAGTTCTGTATTGTCTGTGAACCTGCTGAAGGTGCCCTCTGTCTCACCCCACAATCACTAATTAATAGATTAAACTGTATTGGCCCCAGGATCAACCCACTGGGACATAACACTAGTGTGTGGTCTCCAGGTGACTCATGCCATGGATTAAAACCCTTGGAGTTTGGTAACTCAGGCAGTTTACAATCCACTGGATTGAGGGCCTTGTCAGGATACCAAGACTTCTTTTTATGCACATGGGGAACTTATTTGGCCCTGTTTTCTGGTAGTTGGGAAAGACACCTAAGCTGGAAACCGAAATTGTGCCCGTGTGGTCAGCAGAAGGGTACCCAGGCCCTCAGGGGGAACCAGCATCTCTGCGTTGCTTAGAAGGAAAGATGATCCCAGTTAAGCAACTGATCTCACACTGGGACTGTCTGGCCTGTTCTCTCTCTGGGTTTCCATTTTCTCACTCACCCTTTTGTTGTTCTCCCCCCCGAAATGTGAGATTTTGGGGAAAGGCTCTCTGCCATGTCCTGGCAGAGACAAGCTCCTAACAGCTTTGCAGTATCAATAACTTAAAAAAAATTCTTAAAAAAAAATTAAATTCGCATTTTTTTTTAAAGCCCAAAATCTACCTGTGTGTTTGCAAAGGCAAAAGACATCCTCAGGATTCAGCTAGGGCAGCATCAGCAGCAATGACTTAATGACACTGAGGAGAGAAGTGACTCTCTTTAGCTGCCAGTGGTAAATTGCTTCATCCCCAAGAGTGACATTTCTGTTTGGGAAATGCATTTTTTCCTGCATATCTTGATTTAATATGAGTGTTATCATGCTCACATTATCCATATGAACTACCTGTGGTATTACTTTAAAACAGCAGGACACTTTAATTATGTTTGTGGTGGGATGTGGTCAAGTGAGATGTTAATGTTTGGCCAAGCAGAGTTTTCTTGATGCCACATGAACCTTCATTCTGCTGGTGAGTCACTTTTCAGTAGTTACAGAAAATGCAGATGTAGTAAATGAATGGATTTGCATCAGGGGGCAGATTTAATATTTTCCTCTAGAGACCCTGAGTGTAGTTGCTTAAACCATTCTGATAAGGGAGATAACAATCAGATTTTCAGTATAGTTCTGAGAAAACAGGCTGTTATAACTCAAATCTCAGTAAAATTTTGCCACTGTGAGAGGAGATGGCTCTTAGGTTGTATTAAAAAAAAAAAAAAAGCAGGAAAAAAATAAGTAGGAAAAAATATGATTCTTGCAAGGATGAATTTGTGGCCAATTTCTGATCAGATATGGAAGACCAAATTTCAGGCTGCTCTGAGAACAATGACTACAAAGAGGAGACAAAATTACCAGTACTAATGAGATTGCAGTTCACATTTACAGGCAGGATTAGCACTGAATCTGATATAAACCCTTCCTCTGCTATTCCAGGCCTCCTGAGAACTCAAGAGGATCACTCAGTGGATGTGAAGCTGTTCCTTCCTGCAGAAGACTTTGAGATGGGGCTGTGGCCAGTGTGTGAGTAGCACTGGTGTAACAACATCCTGGTGGGGAGCAGTGTGTGTTGGGGCTGAGGTGCTGCTGTCAGACACTTTCATGTCTTACATGAAGCCTTCAGGCTGTAGGAGAGGGAATTTTCTGTCTGACTTGAGCAAAAATAGTCTAAAGAGCTTTCCCAGTTTGGTATGAAGGACGAACAGCCTTGAGCTCTGCTCCAAAGAGACCAAAGACGTCTGGGCTCTGTTCTCAGCTTGAAGATAGATTTTTTTGTGTGATCCTTTGCAGAAGCCTTTTAGTCATTTTGCCCCTCAAGTCTTCCAGTATAAACAAGAATAACTGCCCCTGTCTTGCTCTCCTTGACTCTTTTCCACTCAGTTTGCAAGCTTTTGGCACCGAGCTGTTCTCCAAAGGATGCTACAGCAGCTGGAGCAACAAAGCCCCATCTCATCAAGACCCCTGACACTGACATAATTAATAGAATTAATTGGTATTTCCATCCTTCCCTGGAAGTGTTTAATTTTGCAGAGCACTTTGGAGGGGACCTTCAGCCAGAGGCACTGGCAGCGGTGGTTCCTTTTTTTTTAAATCTTGTTAATTGTGCCTGTTGTGACCAAATTTTTTGTCTTAAAAGAGGTTTTATTGAGCCATGTGACTTGGGGCACCAGTGCTGGGTTTAAAACTGACCAGCAAGGGTGAAAACCCTTCAGGTTTTTGTTGAATGAGCATGGAAATGGGGAATCTTTTCCTCTCAGGGGAAATGTGCTATTTATTGCATAGAAATTCCTAGCAGCAGTTGCTGAAGCACTTTTTGAGGGACCAATGTTACCTCCGTGCTCTTGGTGCTGATAAATCAGCCCTTTTACCATGAACTGTGCTGGACAGACACAGAAGAAGTAATGCAAATTCCAGGTAACATCATCTCGACAAGGAAGGTTAAATACCTGCTAAATACCCAGAAAATGGGATAAAAATCACTGCAGTGACTTTGTCTTCAATAGATACATATAATTTTACCTTAATAGTAAGAATACTTGTTGATACTGAGCTGCTCTGAATTTCATTTCTATGCTCTCCCAAGTAGGCACCCAAATACATATTTAAAAAATTGCTTATTCTCTGGGAATAAATGTATTCATGGCTCCAACAACATGCAGGGCCGGTATAATTTCTTGTCCTTACCTAAAAATTACTCAGAAAGAGGAAAATTAAATCCACCTCTTCTACAAGGACAGGCTGAGGGGGCTGGGGTTTTTCAGCCTGGAGAACAGACTGCTCCAAGGAGACCTTAGAGCCCTTTCCAGGGCCTAAAGGGGCTTCAACAGAGCTGGGAAAGGACTTTGGACAAGGGCCTGGAGTGATGGGACAAGGAGGAATGGCTTCAAACTAAAAAAAAAGGAGAGATTTAGCTGAGATATTAGGAAGAAATTATTTCCTGTGAGGGTGGTGAGGCCCTGGCACAGGTTACCCAGAGAAGCTGGGGCTGCCCCATCCCTGGAAGTGTCCAAGGCCAGGTTGGACGGGGCTTGGAGCAACCTGGGCTAGTGGAAGGTGTCCCTGCCCATGGCAGGGGGTAAGAATGAGATAATCTTCAAAGTGCCCTTCAACCCAAGCCATCCTGGCAGGGAAACAGTTAAAAATTCAAAAGCCAAGCCAGACTGGTTTTATCAGTGTTGCCAGGAAAATGCACTGGTGCTGAAGCAAAGGACTGGACAGATGTGGGTCACCTGGGCCCCTCTTCCAAGAGCAGCCAGCTGCAGTTACAAAATTAGGAGGTTTTGACTTGAAGTTAAGCTTCCTCATGGTTGAGACTTGCCACAGTCTTTCACAGCAGTCCCATTGTACAGTGCTTTTAGGTCGTGGTGAGTCCATACCCAGATGTTCATTCAACCTTACCCTAATTCTGTGCACAACTTTAAGGCCATGTAAACCTCCAGGTGGCTCCTCACAGTGTGACACTTATGTCAGATACAGGACCTCAGCTGTCTACTGTGCATTAGGCTTTTATTTTGCACATGTTTCTCATCCATTTCTGTTTTTAAAAAGTAATACTGTGCACTTACAGCTGAAGGCATATGTGAAGTTGGAGTTCATGAACTTAAACTGATACAAAAAGTAGGAGGGAAAGTTGAGAATCTGGAGGGTGACAGGGAAGTTGCTGGAGTGAAATTTGGGAAAGCAAGCTAATTCTTGATCTAATACAGCCAGGAATGAGTGTAGAGGAATCCCCTAACTCTGTGTTTTGTGGTTTTCAGAGCAATAAAGATGGCTCATCTTTTAGCTGGAGTATGTCTTATTAATGTACTTTCGTGTTCATAAAGCTTAAGCTTCCCCAGAATGCTGCAGCCTTGGCATATCTGTGGTTATCATTGGCAAAATCATTAAACTATTTGGGTTGGAAGCGACCTCTACAGCCTCTGTTCCCAAATCTTGCCCAGAGAAGTTCTGGTTTCTGTCCTAGACCAGGCTGCTCAAGGTTTTAGTGCAGTTCTGAAAATCTCCAACCGTGGATCTGTGGTTGAACATTGAAACAGGCTGCAACAAGAGGTTGTGGAGTCTCTGTCCTTGGAATTATTCAAAACCTGTCCAGACATGGTCCTGTACAACCTGGTCTCACTGACCCTGCTTAAGCACAGGGGTTGGACTGGAAGATATGGAGAAGTCCCTGTCAACCTCAGTCAGTCTGTGATCCCATGAGCCTCTCAGAGCCCTGTTCCCAGACTTCACCGCTGCCATGGTAAAATCAGTTTTCATTTTTCAGGTGGGAATTTCTCTTCCTTGTAGCTGCTGTTTCATGTCCTTCTCGCTCCTCATCTCTATTTTCCCATTCTTAAAAGTTAAGAGAAGTCAGTCAGGTCCCCCTTGACCTTCTCCAGGCTGAACAAGCTCCTTCAGGCTCTCCTCATGCATCATGTTTCTTGATTTGGCAGACCCCAAAATCACCTTCTTGGCCCTCCACTGGCCTCACTCAAATTTGTCAACATCTTACTTGTGCAGGAAGACCCACACAACATCCCAGGTGTGCCCTCACAAGTACCACATGGAAAGAAAGAAAAATTTTCCACAGCCTTCCCAAAACAGCCAATATTTTACCTGATCATTTGCTGTCAGCACACCTGTCAAATCTTGCCAACAGTCTAAGATGCAAGATCAAAGGTGATTGGAGTGAGGAGAAATTAATCTCCATCTACATCTTAAAAGGAACAATTGGTGCTGCACTGGGTCCAGTTTCTCCTTAATCACTTTGTCATCTTTCTGGCTGTGCAGCCCAAAGCAAAATCCTGCTGATGTCCTGTAAAAAATCTGATATATGCAGGAAACTGGGATATAATGTTCCCTCAGATAGAGGGAAATTGCTTCCAGTTACAGGCAAGGCCGTTTGTAAAACATCTGAGGGAGAAGAAAGAGCAATTTATTGAGTTATTTTATTGTTATTGTTATTTCTACTACTACTACCACTTATTTGGCTGTGTCACAGTGTTCATTTATACTCTGCACACCAGAACCACTCATTGTTTTTTAACTGCACCTCACAGTTGTTCCTACAGCCCATTTTGCCTGGGGTGCTTCTCATTTCTGGGTTAAGCTTCCTTGTCCTGCTCCAAAAGAGGGAGGTGTTTGTGAGAGAGAGGGAAGACCTGCAGAGAGGAAATAGCTCGATTTGAGAAAGCCAAACTTGCCAGGCAAAATAAGCTGTTCATATCAGTTCTGATATTTCAGGAGGGAAAACGTTTGGAAACAATTCAGATTTTTCCAGCTGGGAAGAATAGCTGCTGAGTTCCTGCAGGAATGAGCTCACCAGCACAGGCTTCCTCCGGTGACTTGACTGAACACAGGGCCTGTGGAGTGATCAAACCAACCTGAAGAGAAGTCAGAGATACTAAAGGCCAGCAGGTCATGGTACATTTTTTTTTAGCCAGGGTGGATTTTTGTGCGTTCTCACTGCCTAGGAGGGTTGTTTTTTAACTCAGGGGCTTTATCTACAGGTGGCTGCAAACTCACTGGCTCCATTGCTCAGACAGAGAAGTTAGTTGTCCTCATCCAGAGCTGGAAAAGGAGAATGAAATTAGTTTTGTGGTTTTCTTCCTGAAATCACAGAATCCCAGAATGGTTTTGGTCAGAAGGGACTGTAAAGAGAATTTAGTTTCAGCTCCCCTGCCGTGGGCAGGGACACCTTCCGCTAGCCCAGGTTGCTTCAAGCTGCATCCAACGTGGCCTTGGACACTTCCAGGGATGGGGCAACCACAGTTTCTCTGGGCAACCTGTGCCAGGGCCTCACCATTCTCAGAGGGAAGAATTTCTCACTAATATCCAATCTAAATCTACCCTCTTTCAGTTTAAAGCCATTAATCATAAATCAAAGTGATGAGAAGGTCAACTATTTTAAAATTCATTGAATTCATTGAATTTTGAAATGGAAGTAATGCATTCAATATTGCATTATTTACCACATGCAGTGGTTAGGGGGGCCTTGCTGAGAAAAGCTGAACATTCTTCCCAACATAGAAAATAGTGTTTACAAGCTTTTTTTCTGTCTGTCCTCTCAGGAGGAGATGCTGGATCATCCCACTGGGCCAATATACTAGAGTAGCATTGCAGAAGATAACACAGAAAACAAAACCCCTGAGCTATTGACAGGCTGGACTTCTGGGGAAGCAGATTCCTCAAAGGGCTGCCTGTATGGTCAGGCTTTTGGGTTCACACAAGGATTTTCTAACACCTGCTGGGGTCATTGGCCCATTTCCAGCATGGCCCATACCAACAAGGTATCTAGAGGACTAAAGATGTATTTATTTTCCCCCCCACACCTCCACAAGTTCCTAACACTCATTTCAGGGTCTGCCACCTCCATGCATCAGTTTTAGACCTCAAACTTGTGAGAGAAAGATCATCAAAGATGCCTGCAAAGAAGGCAGACCTTGGCTTCCATGTCACTTCTTTGTTCTTCAAGAGCGAAAAAATCCAGCCTCAAACACCCCCAGATTCCAATGGTATTTCATTCCTGCCAACTGCTAACAGGAGAACAGGCTCCTATGGATTTGGCTGGAGCTGGGTTTGTCTGTCATTAAGTCCAGATCTGCCCAGAGGCATCTATGGCACTTACATTGCAGAGCTCGTTTCTGTCACAGCTTATTTATTCAGAGATCGGCCCTGAAAGTAAGGCTAACTGATTAGGAATGGGTTTGAGTACTTATCCATTAGAGAGAGGAATTAAAATGGAATGGTATGGTGTTCTCAGATGTCTAAATTATATAAAGCTAGAAAATTCTGCAGTCCTTGATGTAGAAATAATGAAAGATTAAGAAATACTTAGAATAGACACTGCAGGGATACATTAACATGAAATATAGAGGACCTGATATTCAGCTGACAAACCTAGAGAGAGCTCCATTGGGTTTTGGGGAGATGCTTCCATCAACTAAGAGCCAAATCAGGTTTGAAAGATACCCCTGGGATACAGGGGTTTGTAGCCAGTAGGTGTCTGAGAGGCCACAGTGGTTGATGGATAAAGAATAGACTCAACCCTACACTCATCCATTCCAATCTTGGCTCTTCCAAGAGCAAATTGGGAGATCCTGCACAAACCAATAGTGCTGCAGTTTCTTATCTGTGTAAATCAAAAGATGGTACTCTTTGCTTAAGACTTGTCTTTGAGTTCTCCTGATAAAAAGACAGAATACAAAAACTAAATGACATTTAATCCGTTTCCCATACCGTGTGGATTTCTACAAAACTTCACTTTACTCTTTATAAATATTATATGTGTACCTTAAACACTTGCTGTACTTCTAAAATTTATACTAAAGGTGAAAAAAGACTGGAAAATTTTAAGGACTAGAGCTCTTGTAATTAAAAAAACTCCAAAAGATGTAAGATCTCGGACTTCATCAGGCTCTCTTCTCGCATCAGGCTGTGTATTTTGTGCAGTTCTGGACTTACTGACAATGCAAAATTGAGATGATATTGAAGAGATCAAATGAGGGTTTGTTTAATTGCTGTTTGGGTATTTTTATTTGTTTGTTTATGGAACCTGCAGTTGCTCAGACCATAACCTAAACCCACCATGACATTTCTAAATGCACTCCAGCAAAATAATCCTCGTGTTGACTTAAAGCCAAGCTCAGGTAATCCTAATTAACCCTAATTAGCCCTGTTATCAGAATCACAGAGCACGGCCCCATGGTGACCCAAGCCCCAATTTTTTCTTTATAGCAGCTTCAACTCAGCTGCCAAGAGCAACTTTAGTTCCCATCTATCAGAGGTGAAATATCAGCCCTCTGCCCTTGGCTTTTTGGCTCCTCAGCTGTGCAGGGAATGGAGCCAAACGTAACAAATGGAAAGATTTGAGCCAGGAAATAAACACAAAACAGACCCTGCTGTTGCTACAGGGGGGAAGAGGAGCTCAGCCATCCCAGCTATGCGTGATGCAATGGCACTGTCAGGGACAGCATCCGACCTGCCTGGGCGGTGTTTTGGAACTGGGATGGATGTCTGTCTGCAGGAGGAGGTTTGTGGGAGTGGACAGAGGCCATCAGCTTCAAAGGACAGCCACCAGTGCCCCCTGTGCCAGCCTTCTCACGCCACCACCAAGGAGCTCTGTGCTGTTTAGGAACTGACAGCTACTCTGATCCCACCATCTGTCCAGAGGGAGTGAGATGGGCCCTCAGCTGCTGGGAGGACTTTGCCCGTGGCTGGTGGTGATGGAACTGGGAATGGCCACTGGCAGGACTCAGAGTGGGGGTGGAAATGGTGTTGGAGGAGGGTGTCATTGCTGGCATGGAAGTGTGCCCACAGGGAAATGAGCTCTGAACCAGCTGGGCCTTGCCAGGGGCAGGTGGCTCTGTCCGTGGTGGTGGTGTGTGGAGCTAATTAAGCAGGAGGGTTTTGCCATAATTGACAGAAACACTGACATGACAAGTGGGAACAAACAGGCCAAAACCCAAAAGATGCCCTATTTTTTTTTTTGTTCTAGAAGATGGTTGTTAATGCTGACACATGCCAGCAGTCATTGTGGTATGGCTTCAGCTGGTCTCCTCTCCTAAGCCACTCTGACCTCCTGCCCTCATCTTATCCCTCTGTTTTCTGTGCATATTTCATATGGAATCGTTCTTGCAGTATGCCTGCATCCTTTAATAATCCTCTTTTTAATTTTTTATTCCCTATACTTCTCTTATTTCCCCATTGTTCCCCTTCGTAATGCTATTTTTATTGTAGGACTATTGTAACAGCAACTAATTAGAGATGTTGTTGAGGAAAAACATGTACTGGAAGAAATGGGATCACAATAAAGCTATTGTGGAACTCTTTCCAAGCTCAGAAAGAAGGACCTGGAGTATCTATCCTGACCTAATGATGGCAGATGGTGCTGGATGTCTCATTTTGGCCATAGTTACAGTGCTCAGAGCTCTAGTTCTTGGTTGCAGTGGTTTAGAACATGCAAACCAATGTTGGATTCACATGTTCAGTTTGGGGGGGTTGGAACAAGATGATCTTTAAGGTCCGTTCCGACCCCAACCAGTCCTTGATTCTCTGAACAAACCTTAAGCTTTAACCAAACCAAACCAAAGCTGTTAATCTGCATTTCTGAACTGCAGAAAGATCTGCTCTTTTCCAAGACTTGCAGTTTCCTGGACTTCCTGATTTTCCAAGATCACCTTTGACAAAAAGTCACTGGGTTGGAGAACCAGCAGTTTATCCAGAAGTCAAAATCCAGACCAAGGTACAGTGTGTCCTTACCCACAAGGTCTGATAAAAAGGGCCAGTTTACAGCTTTTGAAGGCCATTTCTTCCAGTTTAACATTTCACTGCAGTCAAGCTGATGCAAATTATTTCAAGTGTCTGTTCCTTTTACTAAGGGCTTTTGTGTCTGCTCCCTCCTCTGTATAATTATACAGTCACATAAGCTGACATTTGTTTATGTAACTTCTATCTCAAGTGGTACTAAAACCAGGATTAAAGGTTGTGCACAATGAGCTTTAGAGGAAGAGCATGGTGTGTGCAGGGCATGGCTCAGAGCTCACCTAACCCTTGGAGGTTGTTTGTTTTCTTTATCCATATTTTGCAGATATT
This sequence comes from Pipra filicauda, assembly GCF_003945595.2. Taxonomy (NCBI): domain Eukaryota; kingdom Metazoa; phylum Chordata; class Aves; order Passeriformes; family Pipridae; genus Pipra; species Pipra filicauda. The sequence continues at coordinate 5,499,070 of NW_024104310.1, forward strand.
CAGAATTTGAGTTCCAGATACTTCCTGCCACGAGAACTCCGGGTACAGAATAGGCTTGGCTTAGCTGAGGATTTGTCTTCTCCTTGTGGTGGGTGTGGGTGGGCCAGCTGTGTCTAGACCGAAGGAGAGATGAGGGGAGGGCTTTCAGGTTTGCCTGTTTATGTAGGAGCAAGGAAATTTTGTAATGTTTGATGGAGAGGAATGTAGAACACAAAATGCATGGAATCACTGGAGTCCTTGCTGTGACTCCAGTGATGTGTCGGTTCTCTTCAGAGTTATTGAGAAGTTTCAACTGATTGTTGGACTTTCCTTTTTAACTAGCCAGAGGCCACATTAAAAATGCCACTGGCTTCAACTTAAATCAGGGAGTTTAGAAACAATATGTTACACACATTTTTATTTTCTTTGCCTGCTTTTTCCTAAGCCTTGTGGTTGGGTTTGGCTGCTCTTCATTTTCATCTGAGTTTTGCAGGGAATGTCTTCTGAACATATGAAGTCCTTGGGGTTTGAGCCATGAATACCTGGGACTATGAAAATCTATGTAGAGCAGGTCCAGAGGAGGCCAAGATGATCCAAGGGCTGGAGCACCTCTGCTATGGAGACAGGCTGGGAGTGCTGGTCTTGTTCAGCCTGGAGAAGAGCAGGTTCCCAAGAGACCTTAGAAGCCCCTTCCAGTGCCTAAAGGGGGCTTATTAAAAAGAAAGAGCCCGACTTTTTACAGGGGTGGACAAGGGACAATGGTTATAAACTAAAAGATTTAGATTTAGATTAGAAATTAGAAATAAGTTCTTTACTGTGAGAGTGGTGAGGCCCTGGCATGGGCTAGAGAAGCTGTTAGAGGCTGCCCCATCCCTGGAAGTGCTCAGTGCCAGGTTGGATGGGGCTTGGAGCAACCTGGGCTAGTGGAAGGTGTCCCTGCCCGTGGCAGAGGGTTAGAACAGGATACTCTTTGAGGTCCCTTCCAACCCAAACCCTGTATTTAAGGACAGCAGAATTCAGTTATCATGGTATAACTCTTTTTTTTACTGTCCCTAGATCTGGACTGTATCTACAGATCTGAAACTTTTTCTGTTAAAAAAAAAAAAATAAAAATTCAAAAAACAACTGAGAAAGGAGGTCACAAACACTTTTAATTTCCCAAGAAGTGTTTCTACTCTCATGAGAGGGAGTGTGTAAGCCCTGAGTTCCACAAAGCTGTGAGACAAAACTGTTCACAGTGAAAGGAGCGGAATAACTCATCCCTAAATTCAAGTGGTGAGCTTCAGATATTTCTTGAAATGTATTTCGTGACTATGAGTTCACACATTTGTGCTCACTTGAGCTTGCAACGTTGGTGTGAAGTGAGTAGCCTTGGGATTACTGCAGAGCTAAGCAGAGACATTTATAGATGAAAGATTCCTTCCAAATGCAGCTACTTGCCGTATTCTGTATAGTATTCTGGTTACTGTGGTGATGAGCAGGCTATAAAATTATATAGATAGATAAACCAAATTGGGTTTGTGTTGAGGTGGGTAAGTGGCTGAGCAGCTGAGAACGTTTTTTATTCAACTCCAGCATCTCCACTGCAGCTCAATCTGCCACAGCCCCTGTGTCACATCTTTGAAAGTGGATTAAGCCCAAACAATTGGAAATGTTTGGGCATTTTGTCTTTTCTGGATTCAGTGGGTTGTGTCATAGCATTTTTGAGAACTCAGCAAGTAACTAATTTTAGATGTTTAAGTATCAAATAATCCAGTTAACTACATGCCAGCTTTATTGGATTTCCAGCCCGGGGCAGAATTATGGAAAAGCTGATGTGGGATTTGATTAGTGAAGACACAATGCAATTATCCTGTGTGTCAGTGTGCCTTTAGTGAACACAGGTCTGTTGGATATTTGATCAAGGGAACTTGGAAAGCTTTGTGCATAAATACACTAAAGCATCTTTCAAATGCTTTTAATTAATATTGACAAACATTTTGGACAATAATGAGCAATAGATCATATGAATAGATATTCTTGTCTGTAGAAACAGTTTCAAATGATTAAGAACAAGGGTGACAGCATTCCTGTAGCTAATGAAATGACTTTTTGAGATGCTTTAGTGGCATTTTACAAGATTGGCACTGAGCCCAGTACTATCAACAGTGTCATTAATGATCCAAAAGTAAATATGCAATCACGGCCGATAAAATTTGTGGGTGTCAAAATGATGAAGCAGCTATAAATAATAATGAAGACAAGACATTTAGAGAGGGCAATTTTGACTGCTTGTCAGGGAGGCCTGTGCAAATGGTCTTTTTATTGCAGGCAAATGCAATCTGCTGCCTCTGAGAACGCAGGTAATTCTCAGAGAATAGATGAGAGCGTTTGGAAAACACCGACTCTGAAGACGATCCCGTGGGTGTAAATCTGAGCAATTCAGTCTGCCCTGGTAGCACAGACTGGGAATTGTTTGTGTGGTTTGGAGGGGGGTGTCTGATAAACCTTTCAAGTGTTTTGGGAGAGGAGCAATTGAGTAAAAAAACACCTTAACTGAGAGCACTGGTCAGACCTACACTGGTATCTTTCGATGTTGGGATGTGGATAAACTAATTAAGGAGGAGAAGCAATACATAAAATTATTTGAGTGCTCGGGAAACCACTTTTGATAAGTGATTTAATGAGCTCAGACTCTTCAGCTTGTCAGAAAGATGATTGAGAGGTGACTTGACTGCACCCCAGAAGTACATGTTCCACAAGAAAGGGCAAAGTAGTTAAGAAGTTGTTTAAACTAACAGCAAAACAGCAAGAACCAATGCTGGATGGCAAAGGAAAACTCAGGCAGCAAGGCTCCTGTTTTTTACCCCAGAAGAAGTAGTCATTGCAGCCAAGGAGATGAGGGACTAAACTCTTGATGTCTCAAAACAAACTCCAGATACTCCCTGTGAGAAATGCTGTTCCCAGGAGTTGCTGGGCTACTGCAGGGTGGCAGTGAAATGGCAGATGCTCAGAAGTGATGGGTGACAAACCCTTCCTTCTGTTCACACTTACAGAGCCTTTGCACTTCAAGCCCTGCTCGAAGTCCTGGCCCAGGATCACAAAGCAACAGGAGAGTTTTGGGCAATGTCACCACTGCTGGAGCAGTAGCTTGTACAAAGAGTTTCCACAGTTCATTAAAATTGCTTAGAGGGGGGCAGCAACAGTTACATGATCACAATTCATCCTGTGACATCCTAAACCAGCTTCCAAACCTATAGAGGAGGAAAGTCATGTGTCAGGCACCTGCCCACATGGAGCAAGCCAGACCTGTAACCCCCCTTGGCTCCATCGTGCCTGGATGCACCCTTTGGAATGCTGCTTTTAGGAGGAACACCACAACCCCGGCCTGTGGACACCTTTCTTCTGCACATGTCCAATCCAGGTGCTCTCTCATCAGTTTGGTGTTTATGTGCTGCTTAATGCTTCTCTCCAGGCAGAGAGGCTTTTAGACAGTATTTCATTTCATATATCTGTGTAAAAGGATTCTTTTTATAGCTAAAGCTGCTCAGCTTCACAGCAGTGCCAAGCTCCATCCTTCTATTTCATTACTCATTCCCCCGAGCTCGGATATAAAACCTGCCTGTTAGTTGCTCTTAATGCAGTCACAGTCTGTTGCACTGTGTTAACTTGTGAATGCATTGTCTGGCAGACCCGTTTTTGTGCCGAAAGAAGAGAGGAAGGAGTGAAGAAAGGAAGGGAGAAAATAGTGTTAACAGCAGCAGTAGGATGGGAGTGTCAGAAATAAGCAGCACTCGGGCTTTTGGCAAACCTCCCCCAGCTGGGGTTCAGGTCAGAGACTTTTCAGTCACTCTGGTGGCCGTTGGATGAGACTTTTTGTACTGAGGTTGAGTCTTAAATTCTTGCAGGTAAATCAAGTATTTGGAGACATCCACTCAAGGGCACATCTGCTCCCCTGGAAGACCACTGAGAATGACACCCTGTGTCAAGTGTAACCCACTCCAGGTCATGGAATCTGATGGGACCGAAGTTGAAAGGGACCAACAAGGATCATTGAGTCCAACTCCTGGCCCTGCACAGGACAACCCCCAGAATCTCACCATGTACCCGAGAGTGTTGTCCAAACACTTCTTGAACTCTGGCAGGCTTGGTGCTGTGACCACTTCCCCTGTGACCTCTTCCCCTGTTCTAGTGCCCAACCACCAAAGGTGAGGAACATTTTCCTAATATCCAGCCTAAACCTCCCACATGGTTTCATGCCATTTCCTCAGGTCCTATTACTGGTTAGGGAAAGAAGAGATCAGTGCCTGCCCCTCTGCTTCCCCTCATGAGGAAGTTGTAGACAGGGGTGAGGATCAAGGTCTTAAACATGAGTTTGGAGAGAATTGCAGGGGGACAGTAAGCAGGACATCCTTGATGATGCCTGTTTCCCCCCATCCAGGGAGTCAGTTGATGCCATTGTGTCATCACCTTCATTGTCTCCATCAGCTCTCCTCCTCTTGATGCTTAGAGGACAAGTTTTCCTTAGTTGGGAAGAAGCCAGTGAGGTGATACCACAGCCTTGGGTGGAGAGAAGGGGAATGGGAAGGGTAGGGAAACAGCAGAGCCAGGAGGTTTGGAAGGAGCCAGAGAGAAGGACCACAGCTGGGAATGTTCAGGAGCCTCACAGCGTGTGAAGTGTCTGTCACAGGCACCTTCAGGTGTGGAGGTAAGAGGAGAGTAAAAGTTCAGAAAAGGCCAATCGTTCCCTCCATCCCCCAAGGAGACACTGAGGCATGTGTTTACAGCTTAAAAAGAGGATGGAGGAAATGGAAAAAGCTCTGAGTGGTTTCAGCGAATCAGGCCCAAAGGCAGTTTTAGAGAGGCATCAGATGCAAGGACTTCAAAAGGAGCATTTAGGAGGGGCACATTAGGCACAGCTTTGGCCCCAAGCGCTTTGCAGCGTGATCCAGCAGCTTTATTACCTCTATAGGCTCACAGGCAAGGCTGGATATTGTTATAACCCAGCACAGGGTGGACTTTTATGGGCACCTTTTTGGGAAGGGGCCAGTTCTCCCAGAACGGATCCAAAACAACGAGTCCCTTCGGCAAAAACTTGGCTCTTACCACTCTGTTTTTTTTTTTTATTGGTTTCCTAAAATACTGAGCACTTCAGAGCAGAAACAGATGGGCAAAGATGCCCATCACTACAAGCTCTCATTTTAATGTTAAATATAATGCACATTTTGGAGAACGAGTAGAATAGACAGGTTGGAACTTGCAAAGGACATTCTTTGCAGGAACATAACAACATCTGTGTGCCTTTGCTGCTATATCATTTTATCCTTTTAACTACCTGGTTTGTCTTTTTTTAATTTACTTTAAGCCAGAAACTACAGGATTTTACATTGAAGGCTTAAAGGTCAGAGAACTACTAACAGACAAAGCTAATTTATACCCTATAAATATGACCTTAAAATGGGAGCTCTGAAACAGGATGCAGTTTAGCCTTTAGGTGCTTAATTTTCCCCAGAAATCTTTCTAAAGCTGGAATGGTTATAAGGTATTACCAAGGTTCATGACCTTTCCTGAGAAATCTGCATCCAATTTGAAGCAAACCTGCACTGTTCAACAGGTTTTCAAGAAACTGGAGCACAGCTCAACAGAAAGTTCATTGATTCTTACTAACAGTCCCCAAAAGGGAACCTATCTCTAAAGGAAATTCTAGTAAACTTTTTGTGCTAAAAATCAAAGAAAATGGCAACGTCGAAACCGGGTGAGTATAACTATAACTTACATGTTCCAGACTTCCTACTTTTAACTTTGGGATCCAAAGGTTTTTAGCGAAGTTTGAATATTTCATATTATTACTTATTAGTCCACTGCAGTAACGTGTCTTTAAAAATTCAAGCAAACTATATTCCTATTCTGGGCAATACAGAGAGTTGACAACAATTTCCAGATGGTTCAAGGCAAAAGATCTGGCATTTCCTCTGTCGAGATAGAGGACACACCGAGATGAAGTGAAGTCTCACAGGATCTCACAGAAAAACCTGAGTTAGATTCGGGAATTATCTCCTAGTCTGGTGTGTTAAATCCACTGGGTTGTTGTCATCTTGAGTGTTTGCAGGAAGGCCAACATGTAGGTTTGTTGTCACTGCCTACAATGTGGAAAGTCTGACATTTTCAGGAAGGATTGGGCTTAATTCTCACCTGGTGTAGGTAGATCAAACATTTCTGGTGGTACAGCAGCCACAGACTAAGCATCAGCAAATCCACAGGGGTAATAAGACCTCAAATTCCACTCAGTCAAAAAGCCCAAGAAGAAACTCAGGGCATCTCCAATGAAACCTGGGCTGGATCGTGGCCCCATCACACCTTGAGTGTCTTTGTTTGCTAAAGCAAAGGCATCAAGATGTCACACAGGATCAGTGATGGGGCAGTATTAGCCACATTCAGGCATCTCATCCATGACTGCTCCTTGCTGAATCACCGGCTGGTGCCAGTGGATGCTGCAATTCCAAGTGCTTGAAGCTGTCAGAGCACTCAACAGTGCTGAGATACTTCAAGGACTGATCAGTTGGGACTCTTCTCGTTAATTGGTTTTGTGCTGTGTTTTTAAACAGCTCTTTGCCTGGTCCTGGCTCTTCTCCCTCTGAGGTGGAAGTTCAACTCTCACAGACAAACACAGCAGCCTTGTCCTCTTACACAGTGCTCTTGTGTCTCTCTGCAATGTTAGAGATTGGCAGGCAGCTACAAAAACAGAGTTCTTGACTTCACACCAGCAAAGCAGGCAGCCTCTGATGGCTTTGTTCTGTTCCTGGCCCTTCCAGGAGTGCTGTGCCTGAATGCTGCAGCAGAACCTTTCCCCGTTACAATATGACAGGCCAAGCTCCAGAATCCATAATAATGCTGCAAAGGATGTCAGAGAATCACAGAATCATAGAATGGGTTGGGTTGGAAGGGACCTTAAAGATCATCTAGTCCCAACCCCCCTGCCATGGTTTGGCAGGTCAGCTGGTCAGATTTAAAGATCTAATTTAGGGTGAGCTGGGCAGGTCTGCAGGCTGCAGTGAGAGCAACTCCACTACAGTCAATACAACCAGAGCCCAGCTTTGAGTTGGTGCAACCTGACTGGCACCAAAAATCTTTAGGAGTGAAGTGGCAATAAACAGGAACTGGATCAAGCACCTGTCTCTACTCTACATGCCTAATACCCTTTCATCCTAAAGTAAATCTCCTTAAGGGATTTCAAGGGACTGAGTAAGGACCAATTGAGGATCAGGGCTGCCTTTTAGGAGTTGTACAATCAACACATGGGAAATTCAATCTGAACTCACTTGGTGCTTCTGGTCCAGCTCTCATACAAGTGGCCATTTGCAGAGCATCACCTTCCACTTAGAGGGGGAAAGTGAGATGTGAGTGAGGCAGTTCTGTGCTTATCCAAGTGAAAACTTGAGCATCTAAACAGTGACAGTGAGCTGAACTGCGCTTGGTTCAGGGATTGATTTTTTTCACGTCTCAGCACTGCCACTCCTGACTTCCCTGAGCTCTCACTGCACACAAAAATTGATGCTCTGCTCTTTCTCACCCACTGTGTGCCAAAACTCTGTGAAAGCACTGGCAGTAGGAAGGAGCTAAGCAGTGCCCTATAACATCCCTTACAGTGCTCTTTGATGGTTACCTGGTACGATGCTGGCTTTGTCCCTGGACTGAAGGGGCTGTGCAGTGTTTTGTTCATGATCTAAAAGCTGTTTCTCTCTCATATACTCTTCCATTTGTATTATTTAGTTGGTTTCTTACCATTTCAGCAGCAGTAGTGGTGTTATTGGAATGTATAATGGAATCCTTGAAGCTTAGGCAAAGCTGGGAAAGGTGAGGTCTTGGAAGTGAAGCCTTGAAATCTGTGGGTCTCTCCTTGATCAGCAGCTTCCCAAAAGATAGAGGTGCATTTTGCTGTCATAAATACATCCATTCCAAGAGCTTACCCTGTGACTTTTCCTCTGACTGTGTGTTTTCCTGTGACATTTAGTAGCTTATAGTGTCCTTGTATATGGTAATGGTGGCTTCAGTCTGTCATTGCAGCTGACAGTCCACCTTCCAAGGAGGATGAGGCAAAATGCAAGTCACCCTTACACCCAGAGCTTTGATAAAGTGAAACTCGTGTAATGTGTACAGGACATGGAAGAAATCAGCTTTGCTTGAAAGGAAAGCGAAAGACTGGAAGTTTTAACACCATGGATAAAGTGCTAATGGGGAGAGAGAGACTCATACACCATGAGCTGGTATTTCTATTAGTCCCAGGCTTTTTAGATCTGACAGATGTTGAGGTATCTCAGTGTAACAGACCTTTGGTATGGAGAATATTTCAGGAAGGAGTAAGAAAACACTACTTGAGCTGGAGCAATTGTGAATTCACACCCAACACCCCTTTTTGTAGCACTCTTCATTTTCACAAGAGATATGTGATACTGAGGTGTCCTGCCAAACAAAGAACATTCCCAAAGAAATTCAGCCATTTACTCACTTTTGACCTGACAGGGACATTTTTTTGTGGTTCATGTAAGTACAAAATGCTGTTTTCCTGCAAGAGACATCTGGGAGAAAAAAGACAAGTTGTTTTCAAGGAGCTTATGGCAAGTGGATTTCCCACCTGGGTAACTACAGTGTAATTGTGTGTTGGATGCCAGAGAAACAAAAACTTTGCACTTAAAGGTATTATCTTGAGGGATTAGTGCATCCAAACTGAGGCTGGAGGCACTGTGGCCTTCTGGAATTAACACACAAAGTGACAAATGGTGACCTGATCCCATTTGTTCTTTTTCCCTTTATTATTCCACCAACCTGACCAACAGATAAGGAAGTACTGATTTAATCCAGCACTCATTATGCCTGAAATCTGTGCATTATATAGGCATGAAAAGATGCCATATGTGTCCTTCCTGACTTTGTGACCCCTCTGAAGCTCTTGCTTTGCACGTGCATCTTTCAGTCAATTTATTACAATCACATTTTATAGATGTGGAACCCAACGTGAGATCAAACTGTCTTGTGTTGATTCTGGTAACAGAGAAACTGCAAATGTGTCACAAAAGGTGTGGGTCAGTACCACCTCGAAGTGCTTGCAATGAAGAAATCACTCAACAAACACATAATGATGGAGCTTGAATAGAACTGGAAATTAGAGGTCCATCAAAACTGAATTGCTGTTGTTAATATTAATTTTGGAATAGGCCAGGCTGGATGGGGCCCTGAGCAACCTGGTCTAGTGGAAGACCACACTGTGGCAGGGGGATTGGAACTAGATGATTTTTAAGGTCCCTTTCAACCATTCTATGATTCTGTAGAATCAAAAATCTGGTTTTGTTGGAATTATGAATTTACCATGGATACTGACACAAACTACCGAATTCTGAATTCTTTTGGGATCATGTTGTCTCTGTTACAGAGGTCTTGCCGTGGCCATCCCCATTCTGGCAGTGGTCACAGGTGCATCAGAGCTGTCTCAAACCTGTGTCCAAAACAGAAGAGGTCAAGGCAAGCTCCACACCTTGCTGTGTCCACTGATCCAAAAAGCTTCAGCCAGCTGGAAAAAAGGGAGGTAGTGATGGGCAGACAGCTCCTGAAATCCAGGTTTTGTCCTTTATAAGATGATGAAATTCACTCTCTTTAGAGCCATTTTGTGTATTTTGCATGGCACTGATTGTTTCTCCATGGAAACCTGGATTGTCCAGCTAACAAGTGATCCCTGCATCTTGTTATCTTGCTGCATGGCCTTTCCAGAGAGGTTCAACCCTCTCTCTAATAAGGTTTTTAAGAGCAAGACCTCATGTTTTCTCCTAAAGGAGGTACCATGAACCCACACTGCAGATGGGCTGCCCTACCCAGTGCCATGATTTGAAGCTTTGGCCTCGGGTCCACTTGGAGAAAAGGACTGAATTTCACCTGAGTCAGGTGGAAATGAGCTGCCCAGCTCAAAATGTGGGTACAAGGCAAAGTGACACCAAAGTGAATTTCTGCTGCAGTTTAAATCCCCAATTTGGATGCACTCTGACTGTTTACAAGCACACAGTAAGTGGGCTGATGCCAAGAGGTGATAATGAGTGTGCCCGCTCTGCTGAAGGTGGCTTGTTACCCATAATATGTGTGTTTTAAACCTGAGACAATATTAGTTAAGCTAAGTATGTTGATTCGGTGAATTTGGTATCCAGCAAAAGTGTATATCTTCAATGAAGCCCTTCAAAAATAAATTAACAGCTTTTCTCTGACTCTCACACTGACATTTCCTGCTCAGTAACAGCAAACTCCAAACAATAACATTCTGTTTTGTCAGAGTGAAATACCTGGCACCAGTGCAGCCTGAAAAAACATTTTAAAATGTTTCCCTTAGGATGAAAATTCTAACTTTCAGCGATCTCATCCATAGTTTTTTAATAATAACTTGCATGAAAATGAGAATGTTGCAACAAGCCCCACATACAAAATCTCGGTTTACCTGATGACCATGAATTTATTTGAATGCCACGATGGAATCTGATTTTTATTAGTCACTCTGTGGAGAATATGATAAATGCTGAAGTCTGGCCAAGTTCTGTTAGAGCTGATGGGCTTATCTCTGCGTAGTCTGATCAGTGTCTTCAATGTGCTGCAGAGATGCACAGAATTAGAGGCTCTGACCTAATTTGGTCTATTCCAGCTGGGCTGCACTTAACATGCATTTGAGCTCAGGGAAAGATTTAACAAGTTATCAGAGTGTCAATTAGAGATAGTGTTGCAATACCTATTTCCATCGTTTTGGACTAAAATGTTGTGAGATTTGCACAACTCTCAACCTCAATTCAGCTCTGAGTGAAAACTCACAGTCTGCTTCGGGGCCCAGATGCTTCCCCTGCCTTTGGCACCGTGAATTCCTTCTGCTGCTTAAAATACTTCCCATGTTCCCACAGACACTTGCAACTTGCTGAAAGTTTGTCGAAATCTGAGCATCCCAGAATGCTCAGATAGTCCTTAAATAATCCCTCTTTAACCCAAAGAGCAGATTTCCGTGAGCTCCAGAGGACTCCAGGGCACAACTCAGTTGCCTGAACAGAGGCATCTGATGCCACAACCCTCCATGGGGATCTGTGGGTGGCTCCAGAGAGGAGACAGGATTTGGGAGAAGCAGCAGAGGCTCCAGAGGCTGGGCAGGATCCACCCACAGTGCCTGAGATTACAATGGGTGCTGAGATGTCTAGGCGGCTGAACTGGGAGTTGAATAGGGCTGTGCATTTCAGTTCTTGCCACATTTGCTTGTTAAAACACTTTTTTAAAGGTCCTTTCCCTCCCATCTCATCTTTTCTCTTCATTTGTTCATGCAGAGCTTGTGCAGCCAAAGTTTCTTTCATGCATCCTGTAAGGGTGAGATTTATTTTCAGAGCCTGTAACTAGATCTGGCTGGGAACAAAGATGCTTGGGAGCAGCTTTACACTGAAGGGTTTTTTCAGGTTTGTTTTTGGTTTTGTTTTCTTAAATTGTCAGTTGGATCAAACCAAACCCCAGAATGGGGATATATGATGGTTAAAAATTGACAAACATGGTTTTCACTAGTAATTGTGTGACTCGTGTAATTCTCTGGAAGTTCAGAACAAGTGAGGTGGCAGCTCTGCCACCTATTCTAGCTCACCCAGCTAGTTTGCCTGATTTCTTTTATATGTTGTGATAGTTAATTAGAGGCAGAGAGGCTCTTCCAGAGGATGATTAATTTTTCCCCCTCTCGTTTTAGCATCAGCTGAACCATTCCTTGGTTTCCATTGCCTGGGAAGCTCATTTGAGCCAGAGTCTAAACTTAGGGTAAAGAAATGTCCTCTAAGTGACTTGATCAGGGTTTTCCAGGGGGTCAGTGGCAGAGGAAGGAGTGAAACTTGTGTCTCCTGCAACCCGATGTACTTTATCATCCCTTTGGCTTGAAATCAGCCTAACTTGTACATACAGCATGATCAAGACTCTAAGAGATATCTTTCCCATGGCAATTTTTGTCTGGGAAGTGAAAATCAGACAGGAGGTGGGGGGGGGGGGGTTAGTTAGTTAATTATTAATTGATGTAAAATGCCAGGATCATGTAATGGAAACAAGTCAGTGGCAAAACAAAGAGAGGGATTCCATTCAGGAATGGAGTCTGATTCTAGGTGATATCAACATCTGGGTAAAAGATAACTGATCAAATACAAGGCAGTTTCAGTTCATTAATAATGGGTGTGCACTCTCCAAAACACGCTGTCATGGGAAAATTAACAAATATGAAAACAAACTCATCAGGAGTGTTGCTGTAATTGAGTAAAGGATCCTGTTGTTAATCTCAAACACATAACTAATTCAGAAAGCACGAGTCATAGTCAGGCACTGCAGAAGATGTGATTAGCACAGATATTTGTGCACTCAGACTCATTGCTGGGCTGAGTCTTTCCATTTAAACAGGCTGAGTTATCACCTCGTTCCTCAAAGGTAACATTCACACCCTCTAAACCAGGGCTGCTTAAGCAAGAGTCCATGTTAAGGTGATTCATCAATGTTCATCAAAGGAAAAGGGGTCGTTTTTATTACTTGCTGCCTTTTTCCCAGGCTGGCCCTACAGCCCAGCTCAACTTATCAAGGGTTGGATATGGGATAACAGTGAATTCCCTTTTCACTCATAAAACTCTAGGCTCGATTTCCAAGGTGATTTACATGGAATGATAGAATCAGAGGATAGTTTGGGTTAGAAGGGACCTTAAAGAGCATCCACTTCCAGTCCCCTGCCATAGGCAGGGCATCTTCCACTAGATCAGGTTGCTCAGAACCCCATCCTTGGACACTTCCAGGGATGGAGCATCCGCATCTTCTCTGGGCAACCTGTGTCAGTGGCTCACCACCCTAATTTCTTCCTAATATCTTATCTAAACCTGCACTCTTTCAGTTTAAAGCTATTACCTCTTGTCCTATCCCTGGGACTTACATTCCTGGGACCCGAGCAGTGTGAGGTGTGCATGCAGGCTGGGTGACTCGCTCCCAGTGAAATCCATTGCAGTCCCATGAAGGGTTTGCAAACTCTGCCCTGCCACTCTCTGTGTCACCCAGCACTGCCACTGAGAGGGTCAGCCCCTGGTTTGCCTCCAGGCTCCCACACCTCTCCTTCTGACCATTCCCAGGGCCACCCTATGTTTTAAAAATGCAGGAACTGGGCCAAAATCCCTCCCAGGGGAAGAGGTTTTGGACCTGTATCCCATCACCTCTCACAGTAGGACAAGCTAGGTGGCATGGCCATGCCTGGTGCAGCACTTCTGTGCCTCTGGTTGCAGTTGTATCACTGTGCAGCCAAGACCCATCACTCCACAGGACTAAATTGTATTTCTCCAGCCGTGGCACTGCCGTGGGAAACAAGCCTCTAATACCTGGTAGATTTTAAAGTGATCAGCTCACTGCCCTATATTCCTCAGTGCCTAGGTTTGGGAGTGATACTGTGAGGTGAACCAATAAGAGCTACCCTGGAGGAAGAGGGGCTCTGTTTTGTACTTAAATTACTAATTAAATTACTGCTATTCCTTCAGGCTTAAATATCTAGAGTCATAGAATCATTAATGTTGGAAAAGACCTCCAAGATCATCAAGTCCTTCCTTTTGCAATCTCTCTCTTCCCAGTCCTATAGAGAGAGTTACAATGCTGTGGGTTCCATTGGAGAAAGTGAACTGTGAACTAGTCTGGAAGTTGCTTGGGAGGTGTTGCCCTGAACGTTTGTAGGTTCCTGGAGGGATTTTTCCAAGTTGTCTTTCTCTGACTTGAAGTTCTACAGAGGCTTTGCACAGTCAGTAACCAAGATTTAATCATGTCCAGTCCAAATTCCCACCACTTGTAACCAAGAATGACCTAATTGCAGTTCAAGGCCATCAGGCAGAGTCCTGTCCAGATGAAAAAGAGCAAAAAGTCTTAAAAAATGCCTTGATAAGGTCAAATTTTTGGCTGCTGGAAATTAGCACAGCATGATTATTACTTACATGCTTTGAGTGTCAAATACCAAGTGAGACCTGATCCTTTAGCTGGAGGCTCCCTGTTCTGACTTTCTCTGGCTATTAGCAGTTTGAGTGTGAAGCTGAGCAAAGCCAGCTAATGAAGGCATCTCTCTCTAGAGGGGGCAATGCCTTTCTGCTGAAAGAAACGTGTTCCTGTGCACAGAGACACCCACCCTTATTGCTTCCTGATGTCTGGGTGAAATGGGTTCACCTGCCCCGGGGCAGGCAGCTTCCTGAGCCACTCATGCATTTGCAAATGCTTCAGGTGCAGGGACAGCAATAAAATGCAGCCAGGAGCATTCCCTGGGAAGGAAATGAGCTGCCACCACCCCTGCGTGCTCTGCATGAAGTGGGACACCTGGACAGATCCGTGTCCCCAGTGAGGGGACAGTGCTTCCCTAGGGAATTATTTTTTTTTTTTAATGTTGGAACATGTTGAATCAGAAACAGAAGACCTTTTTCTTCGCACAGCCCTTGACCTTGTGATATCTTCCCATTAACCTTATTTTTTCACGATCCTGAATCGACCTGTGTGGAAAGATCCAGAAATTGTCCACTGCCAGTGTCTGCAGCTCCAAACTGCCTCACCTCCTGCACAGGGCAAATCTGAGCCACACCATTGAATCTGAGATACAACGTGGTCTTAATTTCCCAGTTCATCTTATTGATTTCAACTTAATTAAGGAGATCAGTAAATCATGCCATTGGATGCAAAAATGCTAATACATGTAATCTACTGATTTTCAAATATTAACCCATAGGGACAGCTAAAAATCCCAAATAACTGCTCTATTCACCTGAAATTGCTCCTCCAGTCTCACAATGACCTTGCAGTGTGTTTTCTCCTCATCCCTGCTCTGGGCTGGTGTTGTGCATAGTTCCTCACCTGCTCTTACAGTGTATTTGGGAAGAAATCAAACGTTTTATGGGCAAAGAACCAGGCCTCCTGTAATCATATTTCCTGTTGAGTGGGAAAGGCTGCAGCAATATGCAATGGAAGGTGTCTGAAAGGAGGGAAATACCAGCTGGTTACCATCACAATTAATGTACCACTGGGACCACAATAATTAGGAGGTACCATACGGCAACACGGCACTGTCATCAAATGGCTTCTGGTTTAATTTCGTAAGTGGTTCCACTTTGTCCCTTTCGTGGAGCGGCTCAGAAAATTTAGGAAGGGTTTACATAATCACTTCTTCTGTCTCACTCACACTCCCTCTGCTAGTAATGCAACTCTGAAGTGGGCCAGAAGAGAATGACTGGAGGTCTCATTTTTTATCGATTTATTTTATTTATTCCCACTGCTTAGCCTCCAAGGCTCCTACTGTATCATAGAAATATGTTCCAGATTGCTTTTTTGTTCAAGGGTTGATTATTTTTTGGTTGCATTGGACTGTTCTTGTGTGGGCCTTTGCAATCTTTGATTTGCGGTTCGATTTGTGATCCAGTATTGGAGATAATGAGTCCCACTCACACCATGACATGGCAATGGTTGTAATGTTGTTAAAATGTCTTCAGACCCCTCTCAGTTATCCTGAGTTGACTCAGTCATTGAAATCACCTTTTGTTTACATACTTCCCCTGTAACAAAGAAAAGACCAGGGTGACCATAAAGCTGCCAGCTCCAGTTATTCAACCCTGCCCATCTTCCACAGAAGGGGTTAGTTCCTTTCTTAAATATATTTTTACTATGTTTTTTTCTTACATTCATGAAGCCTGGCTTGTACTTTTGAACTGCCACATTGAAGAGAACAAAAGTTAAAGAAGTGACCTGTTATTTGTGGTTGCACAAACTTCTTCTGGCCTCCCCAGGACACCTGCACTCCAACCTTGGCTCTCTCCTGTAGCATTGCCCAATGATCAGCATCAATGTTCATCTCTCTGTAGGCTTTTGGGCCCAGAGAATTTTTGTTCAATGGCCTTCAAATAGTCGTGAAATGGATTTTTGGTCGTTACAGCCCCAAAGCACTCTTCGGTCACCAGATACAGCAGGTACATGGACAGCTTCTGTAGGGTTTTCCCACTGCAAGGGGTTCCACACGCCAGGCTCCTCTTCAGCCTCGAGCTGTTGGGCTGCACAGAGAAAAACTCGGGGGATTTGACCTGTTAACGTTAAGGCATCTTTAAAATGTGTGACTGCTCAGTTATTTGATTTTCCATGATTTCTGCTGAGCTCACAGAGGCCACAGAGCAGCTTTGGTGGCCACGTCTTCTCATGGTCTTTGTGGTGCCTCAGAGGGAATAACAGCGGTAGGTCTATAAGGAAGCTGTGAAAACTTCCCTCAGCTCGGCAGCTTCCCTGAAATTCTGCTTTCTAGCAGTCATCTCAAGGGAAGGGAGATTACTTTTGGTGACTCACTGAAAGGAGACTATCAAGAAGTCCCATGAAATGGTCTTTGAAGAGCTGGGAGCATCCAACAGCTGCAATGGAAAACGAGCGCGTTTAGCTTTGATGTGTTTGATGCAGGACCAGTAATTTCATTTTTGGCATTATTGTGGCAACAAGACACGTATTAACAGGCCATAATTTATTTTAAAAAGGAGAGCAAGAATGTTTACTTTACTACTTGCATTTACTGGTAATGCAATTGGCCTGTTCCATGATCATCTATCAGGCACGACAGCATCTCCTATTTCTATGCAGATTTGTTATTTAAGAGAATTTTCTGTAGGTGCAGAAGGGGATGGAGTGTTCTTTCTTTTAGTGTACACCTATAATTTATTTAAATCAGAGCTTCCCTGCAGGGAAGTAAAAATAAAATCTTTGTTTCTCCTCTGTGACAAGAACAGAGTTTGCAAAGACAGTCTCGTTTCTTGTCTCCTTAGAGACAGAGTTGGCAGAGTGGGACCTTCTGTGCCCCTCTGAACATCACTGAAATTACCACACAGTAAGACTTTGATCAGTAGAGCCATAACCAGGGTTTAGAAGCATTTTCTCTGGACCTAAATATTAACAAAGGCTATTCCAGTTTCTGACATTCCTCTCCCTTAGGAGGGATGGTGAGGAGTAGGCAGAAAGATTAGGGACCATTTAGAATTGTAGAATCATTAGGGTTGGAAAAGACCTCCAAGATCATTGGGTCCAACCATTAACCCAGCACCACCATGTTCACCACAAACCATGTCCACAGGTGCCACATCCACATGTTTTAAACACTTCCATGGGTGGTGACTCCACCACTGCTCTGGGCAGTCTGTTCCAACGCTTGACAACCCTTTCAGTAAAGAAATTTCTCCCTGCTTTAAGAACTGTCCCCAGATCCTGCTCACTCAGGCTCAATTACCAAGCTAAATTCCCATAAAGCCTGACAAGACTTCGCTAATTTTCTCTCCCGCTTTTCACTTTCCCGGTGTCCCTGCACAAAGACACGGAGCAAAATCTTTGTGCAATGAGTGGCAAAATTCCCACTGACTCCAGTGGGGCCAGGATTTCATGTTAGACCTAATATTGCCTCTAATTTCCCCTCTCATTAAACTAGTGGGCTGAACTGTTCTCAGTGGTGTATTGAGAAAGAATAGTTCTTTCCACTGCAGGAAATAGCAAGTTCAGTCCTACGTCCCGCACTATTTATAGGAGACCCACATCCTCTGTCCTGCCCGTGGAGCTCCTTTAATGCTGGTGAACTCCTGTGACTTCTTACCAATGGGAATCTCTTTCCACTTTGTCCTCAAGCTGCTGGAAAGGATTAGCCCATAACTAAATTTCTTCAGTAAAAGGCTTTCTTTATTGTGTAAGAGAAATCTACCTTTTTGAGAACGGATCACTTTGCTGCTCCCCTACCATGAACCTACAGATACTAAATCAGAATAATTATGCAGTGAGGTACACACTTATATTTTTTACCAACACAAAGCGAATTACAGGTTTAATTTTCTTTTGTGGCACCCAGCTGGGCTGGTTGATGTTATCTGGGAACCCTGCCCAGAGGTAGGGTGTAAGACATTTTGTGTCTGTCAAATAAAAAATACCTAAAAACAAACTCATCCCCTTCTGTTTTCTGTATCTGAGCTCCTGAAGAGAATGTGTTCAGAGTAAGCATCCAGAAATCTGACAAAGAACACAAGAAGCCTGAGCACTAACCTCTGAAAACAGGGGAATTCTGCAGGTTTCTTTCTATGTTTCTTTCCCCTCCAGCAGATAAAATATTTATTGCTCAGCAATTGCAGAGAGGGTAAGTGTTTTGCATCCCTAACTTCTCTTTCCCTTGGCATGAATTAAGAGGGCAGCAGAATTAAAGGCAATTTTCATGAGCCAGGAGGCCATAATTTATAGATCTGCCGTGAGAGATGCAGACCTGCCATCTGCACTGCGCTTTGCTGGGTGTGAAACTTAGCTCAGGAAACCTGATTTCACACTGCTTAAAGGCAAGCAACTTCCTTCTGCTGCCTCGTGGCACCAAGTCAGCCTGGTTCTTCATCTGCTGCTCTGAGAGCACACCTTGAGACTGCAGGTACAGCAACACCTCTGTCAGTGTCAGTCTATGGGACCGTGAATGAATTTTCCATGTACATTTAACAGAATCCATTCTGTTTAACCTGCATGTGGTGAGAGAGGTAGAGAATCATAGAATATCCTGAATTGGAAGGGACCAACAAGGATCACTGAGTGCAACTCCTGGCCCTGCACAGGACAACCCCAGAATCACACTTTGTCCCAGCGCTTCTTGAACTCCAGAGACTGAGGGATGTTGCCCTGGTCTCACCTGGGTGGCAAATGGCCATAAAAATGCAGCCAGCCTTGCTGGTTTCTCAGAAAAAGAGGAGGCAGCAAGCAAATGTTGCATTTCAGTAGGTTTAATTCTATAGTAGGTGTTGGTGGACGAAAGACAGGTCATGCTTGCAGGGTAAGGGAGCCCAGATCTGTCCATGTCATCAGTTTAAACTTTGCTCTCCTGAGATGTCATCCAAGTAGGCAACACCTGGGCAGAGAGGTCAGGAACCTCCCAGCAAATGTTCTGTAGACTGTGTTGGCCTCATTGCAATTTATTTGTGTGACGGTGTGTTTCTGAGGTCCCATATACCAGCACTCAGCTCTGCTGGATGTCCGCCCTCAAAATCTTAAAATAGTAGAATCACTAGGATTGGAAAAGACCTCTAAGACCATCAAGTCCAACCATTAACCCAGCACTGCCAAGTCCACTGCTAAACCGTGTCCCCATGTGCCACATCTACACGGTTTTTGAACACTTCCAGGGATGACAATTCCACCATTTCCCTGGGCAGCCTGTTCCAATGTCTGACCACCCTTTCAGTGAGGAAAATTTTCCTAATATCCAGCCTAAACCTCTCATGACACAACTGGAGGCCATTTCCTCTCATCCTGTAACTTGTTACCTGGAAGAAGAGAATGACTTCCACCTGGCTGTGCTTTGTAGACACATCTAATTTCCAAGGGAAAAAACTGTTCTGATTTCCTCCTAAAGGAGTATTAATACCCCATTCAGCTTTTTTAGTGCTGTGGCCTTTGCTTTTGTCTAATGTTTGAAGGGCCACTGGAAGCCAATTCACCCTGGAATGGAGCATGATCCCAAGGGAGCTGCCAGCAGAAACACAACTGTACCAAGAAAGGAGCCTGTCAGGATTCTGCTCTGTGGGGTCTCTGGGGCATTTCTGTCCTGGGAGAGTTCTACTCTTTTCTGATACTGCTGGGAAAAAAAAAGTATGGAAAAACCAACAACCTCCATCCTAGGAGCTGTGTTGAGCTATACCATAACAAAAGTCCTTCCTCTTGGGTAAGGACTCATTTTCCAGCAGGTGAATTGGTAGCTCTGAAAAGCCCAGGTCGTTCCTGGCTCAGCCATTTCCCTGCTTGGGCAGGTTTCCATCCCACAAGAAGGCAGTGGATCTTTCCCATTCCTCCACACGGTCTGTGTGCAAGGAGAGGCTGTGCTGGGGTCAGGCATGGGGGTGACTTCTTCACCATTTCTCTTACAGCACTCACAGAGCAGAAACCCATGGTGTGCCATGCTATATTATCCAAATTATCCCACGAGTTTTTCCCTCAAAGGAATTACAAACCTCACCCTGCCCTCTCTCTTTCTCTTTAGGACTGGAGGGAGATGACACTCCATAACCAATCTGCTCCTTTAAAAAGAAGTTTTCCATGAGCTCTGTGGGGTCTCTGGCATGTTTTCTGTAGTCTGTGTTTATTTTTCCTTTGTGCCTGCAGCTTCTATTGGAGATAATTGCTCTTTTTTGTCATCGTGCAAGGTGAGCTGGCTCCCCAGTGTGCTTGAGGATCTTCAAAAATCTTCCCAGCTATTCCAGAAGCAAGACAGAATGCATTTTAAAATACTTGCCTGCCACCCCCAGCAAAATTTGAGCACAGAAAATATAAAATGGCAGATTATTCAATCCCTAGATAGGCCAATTAAAGGGGAAAAACACAATTCAACAGCAAAGGCTGTGCTTATGTTGTTATAGCTGGGGAAGGGTTGCTTAAAAAAGGACTTCAGCATCATCTAATATTTGGAAGTTGATGGTTGCACTGGAACTGGTTTAGAACAATGCCCTTTTGTTGAAAGGAAACTTTGGTCCCCCTGGAATTGCAGCAGGAGGGAGCGACGGGGGAATCGTCCTGCCTTGCTCCCAGCCAAGTTTCATCCCTCAGCTGGAGATCCTGGTGCCAGTCAGTGACAGCTCTGGGAACAGCTGGGGAAGAAAGATCCCTTGGCCATGTGGATAAATGTACCCCAGGACTTGGCTGAGTTAATTGGATTCTGAAATAATGCCAAAATGTTAGTCAGTTTGAAAAGGTTGTGACACAGATGATTGAAGAAGTGCATGGAAACAGGAGCTGAGTCTTCTGATTTGCCTTTAGAGGGCTTAATACTGTAGACTTTCTTCACTGAAAGAGTGGTTAAGCATTGGAACAAGCTCCCCAGGGAAATGGTGGAGTCACAGTCCCTGGAAGTGTTGAATAAATGGGTGGACGTGGCACTTTGCCATCTGATTTAATGGACACAGTGGTTTTGGTTCAAAGGTAGGACTTGATGGTCTTGGAGGTCTTTTCCAACCTTAATGTTTCTATGATTCTGTGAGTGTTCAGCCATTACCCTGTAAGCTGCCTTCCAAAATCTGAGCAATTGAAATGGGCAACTATTTCCTATCTGAGAAGTAAAAGCGCAAAGGTCAGCTCTGATAGAAATTCTGCATATCCCAGGAAAGAGAACAACCACTCCAAGGGCTGGGGCTGCTTTGGATCCAGGGACACAGCTGGACCTCATTCACTCCCAGTCCTTCATCACTGGACAAACACCACATCAGCAGTTGCAGAGGGGACTGTTGTTGTGCTCAATAAATAATCCATCACCACATTCCAGGCAGAGCACCTAATAAATGGGAAAACATTCTGCAGTCATAAAACCCAGTGATATCTAAAACACGAAGCAACTGAAGCTGGAGCAGCTTTACTTCAGCTCTATAAAACGAGGAGTCACACAGAGATTTGGAAAAACCTTTTTTTCCCAATCTGGCAAGCGTTGTCTCGAGCAATAAATCCCAAAACCAGGATGCCTGGGGGTACTGCCTTGGGAGCAGTCAGTTTAATTGTGATAACCCAGAAAAAAGCAAGTCTCTGAGTCTTCTAATTCAGAGAGGCTCCTGCTTTACACACTGCCTTGTCATGTCTCAGAAAGTCAGGGGTCAGGGCAATCAGATTTACATTTGCCTTACCAGTCACCAGAGGTGTTGGTGCTACCAGCTGCTGATCCTTCCAGCTTCCATTGCATCACTCCTCTCTGGCTCTCATCTGCTCCATATAAAAGTCTTTACTGGACCTCAGAGACACTCTGGCTTTTCCTTTTTAGGCAAAAACAAACAAACAAACAAACAAAATTTTCAGCTTTGCCTGGGTGGTTTCTTTGTGGTTTTGAAGAGGAAGGAGAGTTATTGAGTTTTTTTCCCAGTCCCTGCCTTGAAAAGTGTTTCATTCGCTTTTCCCAAAGTGCCTGTGATTTGAGGCAAGATCAAAAACATGATAAAAGAGTTCTAATCTCTCAGCCATTATATCTCATAGATATGTGAGAGAAGGTGTACAGAGGGACATGTCTTTGTTTGTCATCCAGTAGGGCCAAAATTGCAATTCCTGATGTAGAATTGGTCTCTGTTTTGCAAGTGCTGGCAGGACAAGAGAGAAACTTTTTAAAGGCCGTGGCTCAGTTTATGAGAATAAATGTAAAACATACAAGAAAGATATAAAAAGGGATCTGGATTTTTCCTGCTGTTCTGCAGAGAAAGGCCACAAACACCATTCTCATGGTCTGACTCTGCTACTGCCTCAAGCCTTACACCAGTAACACATCAGAAATCCCCACATTTTTAACTTTCATGTTAATTCTTCTCAGAAATAAAATGAAGAACCCTCCACCATTTTTGTCAGTGGACCCCAGGGTTCTACATGAAGACCTGAAAAGATACCTAATATCTGAGACCTCTGAAACATTGCATTGAGCTACCAGGCATTAAAGAGGACATGTAGGAGATTTGAACCCATCTCTAGCAACTGTTGGGGTAGCCCAGCTTATTTCTGATGACACAAAAATAGCTGTGCAAGCAGCTGAATTGTGCTACTAGGTCAGATTCTGCAGATTAATGCCTAAAACAGCTCAGTGGTGCTGGGCCTTTGGGCTCAGTTCTGCAGGGGCCTTTGCCTCCTCAGCAGTAAGATGAAGGGCTGCTGCTGCTGAGCTTTCTGGTGCTGTTTCAAACAAGCTCATCCCTTCCTAAACAAGTGTTCCTTCCAGCATCCCCCTGGTTAATAAGTTGGAACTCATTCTACCCCATATTCCTGGAGTTAATTAGTGAGACACTGACACAGATCACGCAGAGATCCCATCCCTGGAAGTGTCCAAGGCCAGGTTGGATGGGGCTTGGAGCAACCTGGGCTAGTGGAAAGTGTCTCTGCCCATGGCAGGGGGTTGGAACTGGGTGATCTTCAAGATCCCTTTCAATCCAAACCATTTTACGATTCTAAGATTAAAACAAGAATGTGAAGCACTAAAAACCACTACAATTTTTCATATCTGGACTAATTAAATTCTCAATTAGCCCAGTATCCCCACAGAGGAGTATGAAAAATTACTTTGGTATAAGTCACCTGATGTCAGTTCATCCTCCTGATAGTCTGGTGTTGCTGCATTGCTGATGCAGCATCTTTGTGTAATTGTCAATAACTTGTTGAGGATTTCCACCCACTGTCCTGATTATTATGCATGATGGGACTTATTTATTTACGTCAGCAGGAACAACTCGAGACTTTATAATCAAAGTTTTGCCATGTAAACAAAGGAAAAGGGTGACTGAGACTGCACAGAGCAGCAATAATATTTAGATCAGTCCCATCATGGAAGACCTGGACCACAAAGATGAATTACCTAATCCTTCCTGACTCTGGACTCTCAAACTGACCAAAAATATTTGAATTAACTAATTTGTCTCCTCAAGTGAGTCATTCTATACATTTCTCACCTACAGTTTTTTAAAGATGTGATTTAATTTCCTCAAACAGGCCAAAGAGAAACAATATTGAAACAAAATGCAGCAAAGTTTGCTGAGAAAGTTTTCCCAGAGTAAATTACCGTAAAGCAGAAATTAATCTGGCCCACAGTTAACATCTACTATTTGTTAAGCATTTTAAGACCATTCACATTAAATCAGTGTGATTTAAACCTTGGTTAAATAATTTTGAGGAAGAGCAAGCATCTTGTTTTTCATTATGACACTCTCACTTAGGAGCCTTCAGGCTCCTATGTAAATAAACTTCTTCATCAACTGCTCCAGACTGTCTGTGTTCTTGCCTTTACCTTTCAGAAGACACTGATGGTAAATAACAGATAATTTGAATTTCTCTTTTCTTAAGGGATAAACTGCCTTCTGTTTACATCCCAGTCCTGTGCCCAAGAACATAAACAACTACCACAGAGCAGATGACATGCAGGATATTGCTGGTGGGTCAAACCCCTGGAATATCAATAAATGCAGGACCCAGATCTTCAAAGGGACTTGACTCCTACTGACAGAATTTGATTCTGGGGACCTGGGACATTGTTGCAAATTGATGTTCCACACCCACGTTCATAAGTCACAAGTAAAAATTTGATTGAAGGTCCTGTAAGACATAACTCTGTTGAAAATGTTGCCACTCAGAAGCACGACTTATCTCAGCTAAACAGCCTTTAAAAATGATCACACTCTGGCTCCATGCCTGGAACCAAAATGAAAGGCAATCTCTTGGCCTGGGAAGAACCAGACAAGCCTCAGAAGGGTAATTTTCAGCCATTTTCATCCTCTGTGTAAAGAGAAGATAAGGGAAAGACAGGAATCAGGACTAATAACAGCCTGTTCTTTACTGAAGCTTCTAATCTTGCTGTTAAGTAAATTAATTTTTATATAGAGGGATATAGAAGAAAGGCATTAATGTTTAATTACACCTAATGCTTTGCTGCTCAGAGCAATACCAAAGCAGATGTTTGTGTTGATGTCTGTGGTTTTAGTTGTACACATCTCAGACAGGAGTGTCTGTAATAAACATGTAAGGGAGATGTTTTCCTGTTAGAAAAAGAAGAAGAACTGGGCTTATTGGGGTAGATTTGCAGTGCTTGAGATCACCTGAGTGTACATGATCGTCCCTAGCAAAAGCTGTGTAAGGATTTGTCTACAAGGACAGGCTAAACCTGCCCTCAGAGATCCCCTCTATCCATCTCACAGCACTGCCCTTCCATTACTCAACTGTTTTTCCTCTCTTGGATCTCATCTGCCAACGTGCTGATTTGACCCAAAAGAAATTTCTCCAAGACCAGGAGCTAATTTGGTTGATCTGAGCTATAAAGCAACGTGAGGCAATTGTAAAAGTGAGGGGGGAGTAGGTGCACAAGGTTTTATTGCCTCCTCTCCTTAAATCCAGGCAAGCTATGGGGAGCTGCACTGGTGCTGTTGCTTCCCTCTCTCCAGAGTCTCGCTGTGACTCCTTGTGCCACAGACCCAGAGGCTCCTGTCAGTTCAGTCTTCCTCTTCCTTCTTAGAGGAGCATTTCAGATGTCCTTGGCCTTCCTAAATTTTTGGGCTTCAACTTGTTAACTCAGCCCAATGGCAAAAACTTCCCCCCCTTCCCAGGCTGTGACCTCCATCAGTGTGCCATGGGGTGTCCATGATGGATCAGAGGGAGCACAAAGCTGTCCTTTGCTTTTCCTGTCACCCTGGCGGAACAGCCACCAGATCTGTGGCACATAGAAGGCCTTCTGGTAAACAGTCCTTTAGGAGCACCTTGGGAAGTGATCTGCCCACGTGGTGGTAAATCCAGGTTAATTTTTCTATTCCTGATCTTCTTTGCCACTTTGTCTATCACCTTGCACTTGGCAGATACAGCCAGTTACCCTGCAGTGGTTATACATGAGTACTCCACTACCAAAATGGGGGAGAAGGAGCAGTGGACAATGCTTTTTCCCCATTGCTGGGACTGGAAATCGTGGGAAAATTGCTCCTGGGACATCATTTACCTGACATGAGAACTACAGTAAATAAAGAGTAATTCTGGCAGAGGAACTGGGATAAAATGGCATGGATTAATGAGTTAGTCTGGGAAGGAGCAGACTATCTGCAGCAAGGATGAGCAGGGCTTTGAGGTTACTCCTCTTACCTGTGATTTCCAGGTGTAGGCTGCCTGTTCTGGCTTTATCCCACCACAGCACGGGCTCTGGCATGGAGAAAGATTTGCCACAGGCATATGAGTGACACCAGAGAGCACAGTCCCATCACTGGGACATCTGGATTGGGATAGGAGTCCAGAGGAGCCCTTGCTTACCCTTCCTGGGGCCAGGCTAGGAGCTGCCTCACCGAGGGGGAATTCTAGGAGACCTGAGAATATGCCAAAAGACATGCAGCAAACGTCCCTGGACACACAGATCCATGACCAGCTCCTGATTCTGCAGTTTGGGAAGCCCAGGAGAACAAATTCGACGCCCTGCTTCCTCAGAGATGCCTATATTTAGTCAGATGAATTCCTGTTTAAGAGCAGAGAGTTTTCACTGGCTGAGCCAGAGGCAAAACAGATGCTCAGCCCAGCCAGGAGGCCATTACACTGTGATTATTATTACTCCATGCTTAATTTCCAGCTCTCTGGTGCTTGTCAGTGATGGATGCTGTGACAAAAAAAGCCCTCAATTCTGCAGATAACTGAAAACATACGGGGATGTAATTCTCTTCCTTTATTTTAGTAAATCTCCATTGTTCAGGTAAACCATCTGGCGATTATCACATATCCACACTCAGGCCCTGGAGGCCTCAGTCCAAGTTAGGATAATCCACTGCTGAGCTGATAATGAGGGGTGACGTGATAAAATTAATTTTATTTTTTTTATAGTTAGAAGTATTAAAAAGCCATTCAGTGAAATGAAGTTGTTGTTATCACAAATAAATTACAGTTCAGCGGGAAAGAATTCCATTGAAAACTGATTGGCTGTAAAATTAATAATGTTTTGGGCAACGTGCCTGCTCTTGGCACTTGAGAGAAGTGTCAGCCTGTGGCAGTGATCACACCAGTCCCAGATAGCTGTCCACATCCCACCTTCTAGGAATCATGTGTTAAATCTTGCTCCTGGGTGTCTGGCATGAATTCCCAAATATTGTGGAAGAAATGTGCTCTCTGGGCAGAGCTCCACAGGGGACATTTGCTCGTGTGAAAGGCTGGCAAAACGCCCATGTTCATCTTCCATTCTCCAAACAGGGAGAAGTAAACCCTACTAAAGGTATTTCCACTTCAACTCTTTCCATTTTGGTGTGTCATATAGGCAGGAGGAGAGGGGTATTTTGATTACCCAAAGGTGATTTTTAGCTTGAGAGTCTGGAGTGCTGTCTCTGAAACAGCGGCAGTGGCCGCATCTCCCTTGTGCCATGTGCCCTCATATAAACAATTACAACAGCAAATAAGAGTCAGGACAGCTTTTTTTTCACATGGGGAACTGGGGGAAGCTATCCCAGATCCTGTCTGTTAGTATAGGATGAGCCTTCATCCAAGGAATACCCAGTTTCCTTACACAGACCCCAGTCTCCTTGGACTCCAGTGAGGTGATGAAAGTGTGTTGTGTGTGCTCGGGGATTTTTCCCTCCTGTTCCATCAACGAGGGCACGTTTACGACAGCGTGAGCAGGATTTTTGCATGAAAACTTCTTTTAATCATGAATTCCCATTTCTCAGCACTGAGGATGGCTGTGGGGTCAGGAGGGGATGGACACAACCAATATCCTGTCCCGGCTTCAACATCAGTAACTTCTCTCCAAAGTTTGGTTGCTTCCAGTCTCTCTATCTGTCAGCTTTGTCTTCCTGCCCATCCCATTAAGCAGAACTGATTTCCACAATAACTCCCCAATGGAATTCCAGAAAATGCTGTTCCTAATTCAGATTTCATGGTTACAGCAGATAAATACCGTGGTTATACTACCATTAAAATCATGTGGAGAAGGAATGTGTTCAAACAAAATCCTTTGTAACACATGTAGCTGTGTCAGCTGATTCTCTTTCAGCAAATATGGAGTCATAAAAATGCCATTGAAGGTTGTATATATATATTCAAGGAAGAAACAGTAAGTACCCTCTGAGATCACAAATCATCTCCCCCACAATAAAACTCATATCCGTAGTTATCACTCATTTTTAAAGTTGTCCAAATCTAAAACTAACTTGAAGTTATTGCTTGTTTCTTCCAGTCTCAGAACCAACTGCAAGAGATTTATCCACTTTCAAAATGTCTCTGCAAAGTGCCAGCATCAAAAAGCAATTAAACTGGAGCTCAGTGAGGGATGATGAAATAAAAATTAATTAGAAAAGGTACATTCCAAAAAAAAAAAATAGAGTTTTCTGGCAGAAATACATCTGTCTTTAAATTCAGATGTGATGCAGTGATAGAGATGAACTGTTTGAATCCACTTGTGATACTCTGATGAGAATATCACAGTGGGAGACAGTAACATGGTAGTTGATCATGAAGAGTGGAAAGTCCATCTCCTTAACCTGCCACTTCAGCTTCTGTGGGGTACCAGCTCTAAACTACCCCTTGGGGGAACTCCTCTTCCTTCACTGGCACATGAAGGAATTCTGGAGAGAGGAGTCTTGGGCCTTACCCATCAAATACCAAACACAGAGTGGAGCAGGGATTTAGCCTGGTGAAAGTGGTGCAGCAATGTGCATTCCAAGGGCAGAGGTTGCAGTGGTGTTGAGGCACAAGTTTTTGGAATCCCTGTTTCATTTCGGAGAAAAACAATTTTACTCTTCAAATCTGAATGGAGATTAAAAAAATGAATGATGGAGCAGGCATAATGGTTCCAAGAAAACCCTACTCATGGGACATTTCTCGTTCACAGGTTTCAAGTGTGGATCTGGGATTGTAGAGGGGCATCCAGGGCAGAGCTCCCAGGAGAGGACTCTGAGTCTCTGAGTCCTTTCCTGGCCCTTTATCCACTGAGGTGGATCTACCTCATCAACACCATGACACTAAATGAGACAGGGTCAAGCTTCCAACTCTGTTCCCTACTACTTCTTTTAGTATTCCAGGTTATCCTGTAAATCCAGTTTATAGACAGGATTTGCAGCAAGATCTGGAGCTGATGTGCATCTTCTCAACTTTCAGAAGGTCACAGCCTCCTGTGGCTTCAGTTGTGTACAAGAAAACCAAAAATGACCAGGCTTTCCCAATACTTTATGAATATGTCTCCTCAAGCTGCTGTGGTGTGTGGTGACTGTGCATATGCTGCACATTTTTAAGCTGTTGATGCCATTGCACAAAACCCAAACCAGAATATTTTAGGTTCTGACAGTGTGGGCAATGTGTATTTTCTCAGATTGCTGATTTTGGGTCCAACCTCCTCAGCAGGCACCTCTTGTCTTGAAAAGGTAATCAGTGTGAAGTTATGAGAGCATGAGAGGGAAGACAGCATGTGGCATCACCTTGAAGGATTTAGACTGGATTATATCCCTAAGGACACTGTTGTTTTCTCGGTGTCATTTCAGGCTCACCATAATTGCAGATTCAGGCAGCTCTGAAGGAGACTGGAGCGAGGATCTGCCTCTGGATGGGCGTGCATCTGCATGGCAATGGAAAATTACCTCAGCAAAACGTGTTGTCACAGAGCAGCAGGGTGTTGATGTCAAAATAGAGCTGATTGCTGTCCCAGCTCACTTAGATCAGCAGTGTGCTCGCCTCCCTCACGGAGTTTTCCTTCTCCTGTGCCACTGCCAAGGCAAGGGAATGAATTTTTCCAACATCCTTATGGCTGCAGTGGGACCTGGAGTGTCACACACCAGTGATGTAGGTGGAAAAGTGTCTGTCAAGGCTGACATCACACATTGTTTTTATATCGTGCCCAACAAACACAGCTTATTCCCTGCTCCGTGTGAAACCCCCAGCCCTGATCCTCCCAGGAGGCAGCTGTTCCAGCGGGACTGGAGGGATTCACGCACGGAGAAATCCTTTGGGACCATTTAACACCCGAGTGGTGAAAATGGCTCTGCCTGCTCTCTCTGTTCCAGTGCTGTAACAGTTTATTTTCCATGTGTTACCTGGTCCCTGGAGTCTTACACATTTATAGCCAGAGGCAAGACAGGCTGTTGGCAGAGCCAGGGAATGAAATTCCATAGGCTGCTGGGCTTTCAGCAGCGTGCTTGGATTGCTCATTTGTAAAGGCTGGTGCTAATGCCAGGCAGATCTGGATCTATTTGTGTGCTTCCCTGAAGTCAGCAGCTGGTGTATCATCCCTTGCTCAACCCCTCATTTTGCACAAACCCCAGAGAGACCCCACATCCCCCAAATCCTCTCTGTTCTGCTCACATCTTTTGGAGCTCTTTGCTCCTTTCCCTCTTGGATTTATCAGCTATGTGGTCTCTCAAATCTAGGGCTCTGGCCACTGCCTCATGCCTCCATCCAGATACTCCTTGGCTCACCCTTCAGCTTATGGGTTTGTAGCATATGTGTTTTCTGCACACTCCCATTCATATTTGGAGGTTTTCCCCCTACCTTATCCTTAATATAAAAGTCACTAGTGATTCCAGGGCCTCAACTCCAGCCCATAAAGTAATCTGGAGACTTCAGACTGCTGGCTCTGAAGTTGTGTTGGTTCAGTTCCCTTCCCATGAGAAATCTTGGCACATTTGTGAGAGAACTTTGGGACATGTATCTGCACACATATATATTGTATATAATGTGTAAATTTTTCATCTCACATGAGCTGGCATGGGGGGAGAATAGGGAGGCTCCAGAGTTGTTGGATTATCATGAAGCAGAGGCATAACGAGACAGGTGTTAGCACCCACATTCAAGTCCTCTAAAATCAGCAGAATTGCAAAAATTATATTAAATCACCCTGTTTATTCCCATATTCAGAACTACAGTTGTAGAGGAAAGGACCAAACTGTGACAGGAGCGGCGCTGTAGTCAGATGTGCTGTCCTGGTTTCCTGACCCATGCACAGCACATCTTGGGTTTGGCTATCCTTGGTTTGCTCTGTGTCTGCAGACTGGCTGGAAGTGGTAAAGTGGGCAAGGAGTGAGGAATATTTGTTGTGACCAGCTGCAAACCATGCAGAAGGAGGAAACACTGAAAAAAAAAATATGCCTGGTGTTATGAGCTGGATGGACACACCCCTGGGGTTCCTCTCTGGAAACCCCAGCAAGCAGGTCAGTGTTGGGTCTACTGGAAATTTAGGTAAAATCTCTCAGTGTCTGGCTTAGACCTGTGTATCTTGTTGCTGTTTGCACCTAAACTGCATCCACACGTGCTGGGAGGATCCAGGGTCATTGGTAGAGATGCTTTACATGAGCTGAGCCATTCTTATTGACATGCCATTAATCACAGAATCATGGAATCGTTAAGGTTGGAAAAGATCTCTAAGATCATCGAGTCCAAATATTAACCCAGCACTTCCAATTCCACCACTAAACCATGTCCCCGAGTGTCACACACCTTTTTGAACACTTCCAAGCATGGCAATTCCACCAGTTTCCCAGACAGTCTGTTCCAGTGCCTGACCACCCTTTCAGTGAGGAAAATTTTCCAATCTAAACATCCCCTGGTGCAACTTGAGGCCGTTTCCTCTCGTCATGTCCTTATATTTCTTTGTTGACTCTATAAAATCTGTTCCCTTCTCGCAGGCTTATTTGTGTTTAGGATGCTGTCCTTAGGCTGGAAACACCCTTTGGAGCAGGAATGCTTTTTCCATCTGTGCTGTGTTCAGTGAGGAGGCTGAGCTCACATGTTACACTGAATTAAAAGCAAGAGCCTCCCTGTAGCTGCACCATCACTGTCTCACTGCACATAGCAGGTGAGAGGGAAATGCACTGTGGGCAGTTTGTGGCCTGACAGAGACCATCTGTGTCACTGCTGACACATAATTTAAGCACTTTTGCACCCTTCCCAAGTTATGTTGCAGGAAGAAACCTTCAGGAGATATTGAGGAGCCTTAACACATCATGGTCACAGGGGCTCTGGACAAGACTTTTGCATCTTATTATGAAAGTTACCTCCATGGCTTCTTGAAATGCCCACTCCTCTCCATGGACCAGTTATTTTTAATGAACTGTCAGTGTTTGTCACAGTAAGAAAATTGAGGATTAATAAAAACCTGGTGCACAGGGTGATTTGAAGAACTCTGCTAAACATCAAACATCAGGAATGGGCAGTATGGAATAGAGTCACTCCAGGGTGGGCTGCTTTCAAGCACAAAGCCAAGCACGAAATACTAAGCTGTTTGCATGTTCTGTGTTTGTTTAAAATACAGCTTTTAAAATCTTTCTACCTCAGAAACCACTTCCCCTCTGATATCTTTCCTGGGATAAGGGATACAGTCACATTCTTAAAATGCTGTTAGTGGAGCAGTGGAGGTGTTTCTGACACCCTTACAACTGACAAATTCCTGGAGAATCTGTACAGCCACCTTGCTGCTGGCTCCTATGGTAGTTCTTCCCTTTCCATGGAAGCAAGGGGTGGGCAGATGACAGTCTGTCCTATTGCACGAGCTCTGGTCAGCAGAGCCTTTCTGTGGTGTTATGTGCAGGACCTCAAATTTAAGGTCTCCACCCTGCAAGCTCCTCAGAGCCCTGCCAGCATGAGGAGTGCAAGGAATTTGGCCTTTTTGTATGTCTGGGACAGGGAGCAGATTGGTGACATGTCTGGTGTCTGTGGAGATTTTTATTTGCGTTTCAGGCTCATGTCAAGGAAATTCTTGCAGCGCCCCTGGGGAGGAGGTGGCTGTGTCACTGACATTGTGTCACCCAGATAAATGCCAAACATTCACTTTCACCTTTTCAGAGCAATAACAGCCTTACCCCAGCACATCTCTAGGGATTAATAGCGA
The DNA here is from genome assembly GCF_003945595.2 of Pipra filicauda. Classification (NCBI taxonomy): domain Eukaryota; kingdom Metazoa; phylum Chordata; class Aves; order Passeriformes; family Pipridae; genus Pipra; species Pipra filicauda. Next base: position 5,531,366 of record NW_024104310.1, read on the forward strand.
TCTAATTTGCGAGATTGCTGAAAAATCCATAAATTACTGATGGGACTCACACAAGGTTGCGTAAAGAGACTTGGTCCTTCAGAGCAACGAGCTCCGTTCCCACTCTCTCCAAAACCAATCCCTGCTGACATCACCAGCTGTGCAGCCAGATGTTGGGCAGGTGGAAGCACCTCTTTCAGGCTGAGCCTGCCACCTTGAGCAGAAGGAACTTCACTGGCTCAGGTCCCAGCTGTCTACCACCCAACAGAGCTCAGCATACCCACAGACTAGCCAAAAACCCACCTAATTTTACACACCTCAAGCTGTGGCAACATCTACATCCAACCACCAGCAGATGCCTAAGCAGGCTCTGTACCCACAGTAAAGTTTTGGTGACATGAACAAATAAAAATCTTTTCGATTCTGGCGTGCCATCATGGAACATCTAAGGCAGGAACTGATTCCAAAGTAAAGGTCATGCAGGCTGACAGCCAGCTTTGGAGGATTGGGATAAAATTCCTGTGTAAATTGCTGCTCAGGCCACTTTTACATCAGTGTGTCTCCAAAGGGGAGAAGGTCCTAGGAAAAGAGAAAGAAGCAGCTTTCAGTTTGGGCAACATCTGGTACCAGTGAGATCTTATGGTCATAACAAGGCCAGGTTGGACAGGGCTTGGAGAAACCTGGTCTAGTGGAAGGTGTCCAAACCATATGATGATTCTATGATAACACTTTATTAGTTGTGTTCAGATCAGGGCCAGCTGCCAGCAACTAACTGAAACCTGCCCTGAAGGGGAGTTTAGTGAGAGGAGTGACAAGGTGAGACCTCAGGTGCTGATGGTGTGTGTGAGTGCTGAATTTTCTGCCTGCACTGCCCTGTGTGATGAGCTGTGTGCATGTAAATGTGTGTACACAGGTGATATCCCTGTGTTGGTGTGTTCCTGTGGGAAATGCAGGCTCAGCCTCACTACTGGCTGGATCTGAGGATGTGAAGCTGCATCAGCCTCACCTCTGCCATGTGTCTGGATGGGGCATTTCCCAGCAATTAGCCAGCAACTTGTGTCTTCTGAAACCCCACATGCAGTCTGGTCTCTGCAGAATGGCTTTGTCTTAGTTTATTATCTTTTCATTCATACCACTCTTCTCTTTCTTGCTTTCTTCCTGCAAACCCTGTGGTATTTGCCTTGCAGTGTCACTCTGTGCATAAGCAGTGGTCAGACCCAATTCCCTTCTCGTTCTTCCAGAAAAGTCCCACTGGGCTGTTATGCAGGAAAACTCAATTCACAGGATTGTTTTCCATAGTACTGCCATAGTATTTTCAGCACACCCAAGTTAGAGGGATCTAAGTTCTCACTGACAACTACTCCTTTTGATATAAAGGTGTGAGCCTGCCCTCACTTGCACATGGTACTTATACCAAATTGCATAAACTCAGGCCCAAAGTGACTTACAAATTATGATGACAGCTTAATCATGAGAACAAACTGCAGCTTTAAAACCCTGTGATTTAAATCATCTTTAAGTAGGATTTGAATCTAATAGTCTTCCATTCAAGGCTGAACAGCACAGTAATTGCAGCTGTACGTGGAATACAACAAAAGCACCAGGGTGAAAAAAAAAAAAAAGAGAGAAAAACCTTATTCAAGACAACAGTGACAGAAAAAGTAATTACCACAGCTCAGGCACTTCCAGGTATTGGGCACTTCTGCAGCAACAGGAGCTCTTCCCAGCTGGCTGTGCTTAGCAGAGCTAAAATGTGGAAGAACAAAAACCAAACCAAAATAGGAACAAGAAGAAGCACCAATCCTCTTGGTGCCCAGAGATGTTGTGGGCACCTCATCCCTGGAGTTGTTCAAGGACAAGCTGGATGGGGCTTGGAGCAACCTGGTCTAGTGGAAGGTGTCCCTGCCCATGGCAGGGGTTGGAACTGAATGATCTTTAAGGTCACTTCCAACCCAAACCTTTCCAGGATTCTATGATACTTCATTTGATCTGAGCCATGGAAGCCAGTGCTTCAGGCAGAATAGCACATGCTTTATGAATTTGACTGGCTTTGGGAAGGTGTTTTCTGGACTGTGTTTGAAGGCAAAGGTGGTCAGTGCAGATTTAACTTCTTCGGGGAGAGAACGAAGTGACTGTTCTCGTAGTGGGATGACAATCTCTGCTTTGCCTTGCACTTCTGCACACACATTTCAGGGGCTTTGTTAGTGCAGAGATCATTTTGCAGCGTGTAATCACAGAACCATGGAATGCTTTGGGATGGAATGGACCTTAAAGACCGCCTCATCCCAACCCTGGTGCCATGGGCAGGGACACCTTCCACTAGCCCAGGTTGCTCTGAGCCCTATCCAATCTGGCCTTGGACATTTCCAGGGATGGGACAGCCACAGCTTCTCTGGGAAACCTGTTCCAGTGCCTCACCACCCTCACAGGGATTAATGTCTTCCTAATATCTAAACTAAACCTACCTTCTTTCAGTTTAAAGTCATTATCCTTGTCCTATCACTCCATGGCTTCTTTTCTCTTGGATTTGGTTCTGCTTCTAGTGAAGCTGAAGATACTTTACCACTTTTCTTTCAGTGAGATCAATCTTCCCATGGTTTTGTTCACACTACAGCCACTTTAATTACACCAGACATGTTATATTTCCAGAAGCAACCTCTTGCTTAGGGCATAAGCTTAAAACTGCCTTTCCACAGTACTTAAGGTAAAAAGAAGTTTTAGATTTTGCTTGAAAACATTAAAGCTGCTGGTTTCCTTGATTGCTAAGAAAGGTTGCAATAGGTCATACAGACTGATCTGCTCTGTGTCATGCGTGTCCTTAAGCCAAGCACCAAGGGTAAAACTGAACCATATCAGACCCCAGGAGGTGTTATTTGGGTAGAATGAGACAAGATAAAAGACTTTAGTACAGCCAGGTCCGGAGATGAGGGTTTAAATGACAGGTTATCTCACCAGGTGAATAATCTTTCGATCACAAGTGTGGAGCAAAACACAGGAAAAGAGAAGCTGTGCCTTATGGGGAAGAAGAGTGGATGCTTCCAGTATCAGGGCACAGCAGAAAAGAGTATTAACAGATTAAGGATATGCAGCAGAGAAGCATGAAAATGAGGACAGAGCATGTTTTTGATATCCAAGGCTGACAGAGATACAGCAACAGAGAAGAGCTGATAGAAACACAGGACTAGGAAAGAGAAGCTGAGCAGCTGCATTTAAAACCTGGACTAGGTGAAATGTAGGGATGGCAGTGACCACCCTGTCCTGTCACCCCACCCCTGCACGCAGAGGTAGGGCCAAATACATCAGGAGCATCCCTGATATGTTTTCCCAACTGTGAAAGAACTCCCGTTCTCCTCCCTGCCGTTTATCCCTTGAAAACTTTCCTCTGGGTCCAATCTAAATGTTCACATGGCATTTTCCTTCCATTTTTTTTTTTTTTTTTGGTTCAGTGAATTTATCTTCCCCCTCTCTACTGCAGCAAAGGGTTTCACACTGGCACACGGGTCAGAAAAAGGCCAAAATGGTTTTGAAATGGTCGGGTTCCAAGCAGACTTGTTAGAATATGCTGAAATTTCAGACTTTGTCATCATCTAAATTCAACAGATTCTGGGTGACCAGAGTGAAAGTGGTATTTCAGCTGAGTCCCTAAGCAAACTCTGCCTCCTAAGGCTCTGTGTCCATCTGTCCACTTGTCTTCCAGTCTTCTTTCCAATAATTTTTGAACATAAGGGAATTTAACAGAGAATTTCTTTCAAGTATTGTGAAAATCAGCACATCACATGGTTGAGGGTCAGAAAGGAAGTTCTCAGCTTAACACTTTATTTTCAGTGTCTGTGGCTTTCCAGTTGGCATTTGTGTCCCTGCAGAGTCCTTGCAGTGTTGGGGCTGGTGGGGAGGATGGGGACAGCTGGTGGGTTGTGGGGGGGCTGTGGTGGGATGGTGTAAGAGAAACAGGCTGGAAATCTGGAGGAACTTGGGCTTCACAGATACCACTTCTTGGTTTTCCTTCTCAGGAAAATCCTTCTCCCATTGGAGAGGCAGGTGGCTGCCAGAGGAGCAGAGCTGCCTGGAGAAGCAGAAGAGCAGCGTGGCAACCCTTGGAAATAATTCTGCTGATTTCAGGAGCTGATTTCAGGAGGCAGAAGCAGCTCCTCCACACCGTGGGACTACTCATGTCTCTGAGAAGGCAGTGAGCAGAGCTCTGGCGGTGATCTGAAGGTACTTTGAACACTGAAATGCACATCCTTTGATGCAGAGTGGAGGGAAAAGTGATGATGGAAGGGAAAAGTATATCCAATTTGCCAAGCTGAAGGTCAGACCTGATATTTGGTTGAAAATAATCCCTTTTCATGTAGTTTCTGGTGGAGGGTTTATCAGCAAGGGTTTATTCCAAATCCACTCTTTCAGCCTGTGGAAATAATGCTTCCAGCCTCCACTTACCACTTTTCAGCATGAATTAAAAATCTGACAGCTTGTCAGGCTCTCTTGTGTCTGCACTTCCCTCTGCAATGCCAGGGTGAGGTTAAAGAAGGCATAAAGGATAGTTTAGAGGGCCAAGGACTGTTGTGCAGTGAGAGGAAATAATTTGCTGCTAATGCACTTGACAAACTAAAACATTAAATGTAAAGGTCATTTTGGGGGTTTTCTTGTAAAAGAATCGATGCATTTCTAACTCACTGCCTAGTGTGCCTTAAAATGACTGAATATCCCAGGAGACAAAAGGCATCTGGAATGTTTTCTAAAGGTCTGCAGGAGAGCCTTGTGGGCTGAGCAGGATAATGATGTTCTCCTCCAGCCATCCAGGCTTGTGCTGGAGACCAAAAAGGATGCCACAATATTAGGAAAATGTTCTTCCCCCAGAGGGTGGTTGGTCACTGAACAGGCTTCCCAGGGCAGTGGGCACAGCACCAAGGCTGCCAGAACTCCAGGGGTGTTTGGACAATGCTCTCAGGGACAGGGGAGGATCGTTGGAGTGTCCTGTGCAGGGCCAGGAATTGGACTTGATGATCCTTGTGGGTCCCTTCCAACACAGGATATTCTGTGATTCTGTGTTTCTCTGCCCAGTCAGTCACCTCTCCATCTGACCTGGGAGCCACAACACTGCCTGGATTATACCTGTCACTGCTTGGCCAGAGTAGTCTGAGGTAAGGAAGGGAAAGAGGCGATCCTTTACTGGACTCTTGGGACAAGGTTTCAAATTTGAAGTGTCTTCATTGATTCTGATGAGATGCAAAGAGTCCATGTGGTCTGGCTGGTATTTGGTTTCATGTTAAGCTCTCAGGAATGGAAAGAACTGCAGATTTCAAGGAATTTTGTAAAGGGGGAGCTGGCAAATGTCATCAAATTATGAAGGACACTTAAATCAGTAATTAAAAGTCAGTTCTGCAATGCCAATAAACTACAGCTGGAAGGGAGGGGAAGGGGAGCTTTTAGAGCACAAGCTGTGCAGCATCTCTAAATTAAAGTCCTGAGTGATGAAACCAAACCTTAAAAGAGAGCTCCATGTGAGTGGAAATCCTGATTTTGACTTGTCAGAAAGAAGGACCCAAGAGGAAGACCTGAAGACATACTCAGTTTGTGGGTTGTCTTTTGTTACATTTGGGAAGCGTTCTTGTTTAGGAAAAGGAGACAGACTGAATGTAGTAAAGCAAGATGCAAAAGTTTGGAGAACTGACTATGCAGAAGTGAGGCCAAGCTGTGGGCAACCTGCCTTGGGCTGTGGTTTGGTGCCTTGGGGTAAACAGGACTTCAAAACCTCAAGTGGTCCTCACTGGCTAGGATGGGCTGTGTCTTCTCTCTGTGGGGCCTTTTTAGTACAGAAGTCTGGAAACAGTGGAATGAGGTAGTGGAAGGTCTCAGTGGTGTTGACTGTGGGCACGTTGTGCTGTTGTGTCAGCTGTGCCTTCTCTGAAGGTCTCCTGCCATCAAGGCTCGTGGTTTGATTCTCAGGGTAGTCCTGTGCAGGGCCAGAAGTTGGACTTGGTGGTCCTTGTGGGTCCCTTCCAACTCAGGATATTCTGTGATTCTGTGCAGCAGGGTTCACTGGATCAGAGACAGGGACTTGCCAACTGGGAATGCTGTGTTACTGCAGGAGGTGGGGAGTGGGCAGTGGGAGGGCAGTTGCCTCACCTAAAAGTGAGAGGAGGGCTATAAGAAGGCACCACTGTACTCCAGAAAATGCTTGGTGGTTGTCACATTTGCCTGCTTGTCTTCCTCATTGCCCTTTTCTTCCCTCAATAAAACACTGTTTGGTTCAGTCCTTTGATTTTTTCATTTGCAAGTAGGAACTTCACCTCAACTAGCACCAGGATGGGTGTGGGTGGGACCCCAAGATGATATTTGTTAGTGACACCTGAGGGTTGAATCTAAGCCCTTTCCACCTACATCTCTCTGCATAATGTTTCTGCTAATTAAAGTCAAGCATAAAGGGGACTATTAAGAGTAAAAAATTGTCTATTATATTAGAAATACGTCGATCCTCACTTGGGTATTATTTTCTCTGGTTAACATCAACAGTTTCTTAGCATTTGTAGAGGTTAAAGTGGAATTTATCTGAATCTGCTCCTTCTATTTCAATCTCTTTTGCCAAGGCTTCTCATTTCCATGCTCTGGAGATTAGTTTGTAGGGAGCAATACACCCACACCTTTTGTTGGACCTCGTGTTCTTACAAACCTGGCAGCACAAGAGGTTGTTAGTATTAAATAGGGTGTGTGGAATCATTTATTTCCATCCCTGGTAAAAATTCTGAGCTGTGTGGGCAGGCAGGGCTGGTGCTAAATTAATTGGACATGTAGATTTATTCACACAGAGCAGCCTGAAGCTGCTGCATTCCCAGCCCGACCACAGTGGTGCTCCATTCCTCACCACCCCCAGCACTCCTAGGGTTAAAGATCACCTCTCTTCTGAGTTTACAAGGCTCTGAATCATCCTCTATAACCTGCCTGTGGCTGTTTGGAAAGTTTGTTGGCAAAACAACATGATTTTTGATCAATAGTTATAAAAACTTGAGTTGTTTCGTTCTTCTCCCCCTGATTTTACTGGGGTAAAAGTCACAGTCAAGACCCCACACAGTCCCTGAGTGCTCTGTTATCTCAATTTCTAGTAAATTCTTCTTCTTCCAGTGCAAGCCCAATGCTTGTCCCTGGAGCTTGTTTTGGCTGCTCCTCTGGGGCTCTGCCCTGTTTGCTCAGGAGGTCTTGATGCAGGGCTAGAACTTCTGTCCACTATTTTTAAAAAATACTAGAAGAAGAAGAAGAAGAAGAAGAAGGAAGAAGAAGAAGGAGAAGAAGAAGAAGGAAGAAGAAGAAGGAGAAGAAGAAGAAGAAGAAGAAGAAGAAGAAGAAGAAGAAAAAGAAGAAGAAGAAGAAGAAGAAGAAGAAAAAGAAGAAGAAGAAGAAGAAGGAGAAGAAGAAGAAGGAGAAGAAGAAGAAGGAGAAGAAGAAGAAGAAGAAGAAGAAGAAGAAGAAGAAGAAAAAGAAGAAGAAGAAGAAGAAGAAAAAGAAGAAGAAGAAGAAGAAAGAAGAAGAAAAAGAAGAAGAAGAAGAAGAAGAAAAAGAAGAAGAAGAAGAAGAAAGAAGAAGAAGAAGAAGAAGAAAGAAGATGAAGGAATTAAAATAGTAGTGCTTCAAACTTGTAAATGGAAAGGACGTCCCACACATGAAGCAGTTAACAATTTATCTGCTGCTAGAGGTTCCAGACCTTTAAAATTTAATTTAAGTTTGAAATTTAAAGCACAACTTAAATGCACATTAGCAGCCCACAAAGGAATCTGCATGGTAAGGCTTCCCTTAATATAGTTTTGAAATCACACAAAAGAAGTTACATTATTCTTAAAGGCTTTGATCAGCACAGTGGAAAGTATGTTCAGGAAAATACAAGACATTAATAGCTCCAAAGAGAGATCCTTTATTCACAAAAAACCCTAACATGGGAATCTACTTGCTAATAAACAAATGTTTTACCTCTCATAAAATACTCGACCAGTTAAAGGAAAAAAAAAAAAAACCAAAACAGAAAATTTAAAGAAACATTGAAATCCTCTTTAGAATTGTTCCACCAAACTGGGTCAAGCTGTTTTGAGGTTGAAAGGGTGACAGGGTTTCACCTGGAATATGAAACACTGATATGGCCAGATTAGCAAACATTATTGATTCAAAGAGCTGGAGATGTGGGGTAAAATTCTGTTCATGGCTCTCTGCCCATTCTCGTGCTTCCCTTGGAGGAGGCAGCTATTTCAGGAATTCTTGACCTATTGGGAATAAGATAACTAAATATTAGCATTTAACATCTTCCCATTTTTTGAAGTCTTTATGATGATTTCAGAGGGCTGATAAAGATGCTGACTGCATGGAAAATCCATGATATTGTAGGGTTAAGGATTGGAAGAGGAGGTGAAGAGAATCTGAGATTGTACTCAGAATGGAGGGCTGGGGGATAAGACATGGGAGAAGGAGCATCACTTAAAGCATTTCTTCCCATTTTAATATTTAACTGCCCCCCCCCCCCCCTTGTAAAAACTCTCATGCTCCACTTTCTGCTAAATCTGAAGGACTGGGTGCCTCAGCACCCATGAGCTTCAGTGGTGACTCAAATATTCAATTTTTACTTCATCCATTTAACTTTAGGAACCCAAAGATTGAACATTTGGCCCCAAGTTCAGCCTAATACCTCGTATTATGCGTGGGACAGATATGAGCTGGAACTGAAGAAAACAGATATCTATTTACTAGGAAGGATGTGTATTTGAAAGTAAATTGGGATTGACTGGAATTATGTTTGTGTCAGGCTTTGTAGTTAAATATTATAAAAACACTGTCCTGCCTTAATTGATGTCCTCACCAAAAATTGCTGAAAATATATAGTGTTTACAACTCTTGGTTGTTTCTCCAGGGCAATTTGAAAGTTGTTGGTTTAAAGAATCAAAAATTATTGTATTGCATCTCTGCTGCCAGGCACTGTGATTTCACCAAGAGTAGCTGAGATGTGTAACTTTGATTTAGCCCAGGATGCCTTCTCCTGGATACCATCCTTGGTGTTTCCCATTTGCTTTCCCCCCAGCATCCAGATTCTACAGGTTGAATGATGTTCTCTTTACACAACGATTTCACATACTAGTACAGATAGACAAAATCTAGAAAAGAGGCAAATCCCTTCCTTGTGATTTGCTCATATGCTGGGGGTGTCATGGAATCATGGAGTGGTTTGGGTTGGAAGGGACCTTAAAGGTCATCTAGTTCCAAGCCCCTTGTCGTTGGCCAAGAGCTGGATCCCAAGTGGAAGGAGCAGCCACATTATGCCTGAAATGGCTGAAGCCTCAAACTTCATCCTTGAAATACTGTGACAGAGGTCCTGGCTGGGAACTGAGACCCTGAATGCATTTTTGGGGTGTTTTATGTGTGTCTGAGCCAGCCTGGGTGGAATACAGGAATGATCCCTACCTCTGTTTCACAGATTGATAACTACTGTTTTCATAAATGTCTATACAGAGAGCAGTTAGGCTAAAAAATTATCTAAATGTACCATACATAGAAATTAAATTATTAATCTGAGGTCACAGATTATGTCTCTGGAAGAGCCATACTTTGGCCTGACTCTGATGCCAACAGGTTAACTCAGTTAACTACATGTTCTTTACCTCATTTTTCTGAGTAAGCTCTCTGAGTTCTGTTTTTTAACCAGCTTTCAGTGAAAAACACATCTTTGCTCCCACTAAAAGTGACCTTTCATTCTCATACACCTGTTATTTGTAGTTATACAACATTTATATTGGGAACAAGAATTGTGGCAAAACAGCCCCTTGCAGTGTGCAGGATTAGGCATGTGGAATCATTTCTGCTCTGCAAAAGGATTGTGAACTGACTGGGTACCAAAGATGTTGGGAAAATCTTGCTTTATGCTGTCTTTTGGAAATTCTCCCTTAAAGAAGTTTTGTGATTGTTTGTGCTCTCCATTCTTACAAGGAAAAAAAAAAGAAGCAATTTATAAGGATGACAGATGAGTGAAGAAATGAAACCTCTTAAGAGGTGAATGACTTATGATTCCTGAACATGTTCCCTGGTAAAGATCTTTCTGTTCTTTGACATTCATATATATTTTTCACTCTTGAATTTTATTCTTAGTGAGAATTGCCAGCATTTGGGGATTGCATTTTACATTTCATAAATCTCAGAGTGTCCAAAAATGACAACAGCACACATGGGTATATGTGAGAGCACATGCACACATTATTCATGGCACTGGCTGGATGGAGAGCTTTGCTTTTCACTTCCCAGCAATTCTTAGCTAAGGCAACTCACAGCCATAAATTCACAACAGAAATCATGTTAAAAGTTGGGCGAGAAATGAGAAGTGTTTCATTCTGAAAGTGCAAATGTATTCAAGCTGAGCTGTGTGAGCAAAATATGCCTTTGAAATTCCTTACCCTGACTTATCTTATTGCAGCCACAGTTAAAAGTGGGAGGTGCTCCTGGATACAGGGGTTTTAATTGCTGCAGGAGAGTGAGGAGGGTTTCAGCTCTTACTACATCATTTTGATTGAGGCTTGGCTGACCTATAGGACCTCATGTGCTGGTCAAATGTTCTGGGAACAGGTCATACAGGGAAGATATGGACTCCCCATCCCTGGAAGTCTTCAAGGACTGGTTGAATGGAGCTCTGAGCAACCTGATCTAGTGGAAGATGTCCCTGCCCATGCCAGGGGGTTGGAACTGGATGGTCTTTAAAGGCTCTTCCAACCCCAACCATCCCAGGATTCCATGATTCTGTCCCCACAACCCCAATTTCTATGCTGGTGTTACTCTACAGGCACTACCCTTGGCTCCATGGCACTGGTACTGTTGGAAATTCCAAGCGACTCAGGTGGAGGACTCTTTGGAAGAGCTCTTATTTTGATCCTCATCCTGTTATTCATTGGCTTCATTTTATTATCCAGCTGTATTACCTTAATGGATCATAACAGGGCCCTTCCCTGCTGGGTGCCTCACTCTGCACACCTGCATAAAATGTATAAGAAAGTCATTATCCTTATGTCCATAGAGAAATTGCACTGTTCAGAGAGAAAATGCCCATTTCCATCATTATGCCATTTGCTAGATTGTCTTAATGAGTTTTTCACTGCTTTACCTCGGGCTTGTCTGCAAAGTATGTTTCTCCTTTCATTGCCTCTCTCCCAGGATTGAGGTCTTATTGCAGGTAGGAATGGGTTCAACCTGGATAGCATTTATATTGGAGCAGGGAATTTCAGTACACCATTTCTGAGGCCAAACCAGGCAGCTACACTTGTCTGTGCTGCTCTCTGATGACACAGACAAGTTTTATTCCTCTCCTTCCTCAGAACAGAAATCTTCAGAAGTTTAATTTAGAATCAGCTCCATCTGATGCGAAAAATAGGGATGTGTGGTGCTTTTAAGGGACAGACCTTTCTTTCCCATGTGGTTTGAGGGAGCCCTGTCTGCTTTTGGCTGGTCAAACCCCACATGAGGCAGTGAGAGACAGGTGCCTTTGCCTTGGAGCAAAGTAGGAAACAAGTGGTATTGAGCAAAATAGAAAATAAAGTGAGATGCTCTTTTTCTCCTGCAAAATAATCAGAACAAATGTCACTGAGAAAAAAAAATGTGATTTTGCAAAACACTTTTCCCATTTAGGAAAAGCCATTACAATGTGACTTCAGGCAGCACTATGAACTACCCTATAGTTGTGAGCTGATTTTGTATTTAATGGTTGAACTTGTCTGTTTTCACTTGCTGGCATCAGGAGACCTGTGATGGCATAAAATGTCACTCAGTGACAGATACTGTCTTCGGAGCAAGTCCATGCAGTCAGTCCTCTCTGATAAGCTGAATGGATGGATGGCATTAATCCAGGCACCCCAGTGTCTTCTCCAGCCCTTAAATTTCAAATGGGTGCTCCTCTTTCTGTGAAAAGATTTGATTTCAGTTCAGGGAGGAATGATTCAAACCTCACAGAGGTTTGAAATCACCTGTGTATTGCTTATCCATCAGAAACCCCTTTGGCTTTACAGACTCAGCAGCAATTACTGCGTGAGCTGATTCGGAACAAATCACTGATATTAATTAGGAAAACCTCCATGGGCAATTGTCTAATTTAGGCACCACTTCTATTTCCTTTTGTGCCTTTATGAAAACACTTGGCAGTGTTCAGAGAAGATGGCATCTCCCTCCTTCTGCCTGCACTGATGTTCATTAAAATATTTCAGAAAGGAATTGAAATATATTTTCCCTCTCTGTGATTGCTCTCAGCAGCAGCAGGAAAATCATTGCCTGGGTTTGAATACATCACCCTGAGCCACAGAAATGCATAAGGAGGAGAGGGAGCAGATGGAATTACGATATTTAAACCCAATTCTGTGGGGAGTTCTCAAGTGACAGCAACCTTTGCTACTGCCATTCATTATTGGGGCTTATAGTCAAACACGTAAAGAGAGCAGTAATTATTGATTGCTCAGCAGGCTGCAGGTGGCAGCTGTTAGAAGCACTATTACCTGGTATAAAGAAGTGACTAAGAAATAATATTTTTTTTTTCAGAGATTAGGTTTATTCTGGAGATAAATTGCAATTTTCTAACCCTCTAGAAAATGAGGTGTAGGAGCAGAAAGGTCTGCTCACACTTTCTGCCTGAAGAGACACGAGATAGAGTACGTTGCTTGTGACTTAACATTCATCAGGGAGTGCTGAGCATTAACACTGAGCTACTTTGGTATTTTTCTTTCACTTACTCCAAACCATTGCATTCACTGAATTTAAAACTCATTTACGTTTTCATAAACAAGTTCTTAGTGCTTTTGTAACACTCTGTACAAACTATAATTATTGTCAACATTAGGGAAGAGACAAGTGGCTTTATGTCCTGCAAATATTTCAGTAAACCAAGAAAATGAAAAAAAATTGGAAAATGAAGTTTAGAGATACTAAAGCTATGTCTGGCTCTTGGTCAAATTTTGCAAATAACTTTGGTCTGAAAAACCATGAAAATCATAAATAGCAAAGCGTTTCTCTCAGATTTGCTTAACAAAATGTTCATTTCAAAAGCAGTGCTTTCAATTGAAAAATTGCCCTAGAAATAATTGTTTTAATTCCCTTAAATTCATGGGACATTTAATTTTAGGTCAAATGAAATGATTCAGAATGAGCTCAAATAATTTTTTGCTTTCTGTTCACTTCTTCATTTCAGCTGGTTGGAATTAATGAATAAATAAATAAATAAATAATATGAAAATGAAAATCAGCTCGTCCCCTGAGCTGAAACTTAGAAAATGTAGTTCTTTATAGAAGAGTTGTTGGAGCTGCTCAGGTCTCACCTGTCGCTTGTCCTTACTGGGTATCTGATTTATTTTTACTGAGCCAAATGAAGACTAAAATTCAGATCATTTAAGCCTCTACTTTGAAAAATTAATGATTTATTCCATTCAAACTCCTCTCTGGAAGCACAGCTTACTGAGTTATTGGCTGGCATTTTTGTTTCCATTACTGGGGAGAAGTGAAATTTAACTCATAAACACTTTGTGTAACGTTCCCTTTTGCATTGTATGATGAAAGTCAAAATGCAGTTGCTGTAGTTTTTCACTCTGGTACTACATTGTTTAAATAATGTCATAATATTGCTTGTACGTAGTTTGCTGTTTATGGGCTCTTTTCACTCAGTCTATGATTTTTGTGTTTCCTGCTATGCTTGATCATTATTGTAACACTTTGATGCCAGTAATCAACTCCTATTTTTTTAAAAGCACATGAATCTGAGCACCTGGAGCCCAATTTTGTACCATTTACCCATGCAGAATAATTCCTCACTGCCTCTGTAACAACTGTGTCTTGCTGTGAATACTCCCAGAGCAAGATATAACTCCAAGATTCTAAGTGTTAGAATTAATGCTATAAAGTATAGCTTTAAACTTAAACATTAAAGTGTGCTCAAGTGGTTTGGGAGTCTCGTGTCTTTTTTGATATTCAGTGGAACTGAGATTCGTAAATGCCTGTCTGACTTTTAAAAGATAAGACTTACTCACAAGATTTCTGGAAAATCAGTATTCTCAAGCAATTTGCTGCATAAAATAGACCATTCCAGAGGGGAGAAAAATAAAGTAATTGTTGCTATCAAATGAGTTTGAAGGTCATGAGTTGTTCTCCTGCCACATTAGCAATCTCCAGTCCCCCTCCATCTCCCAACCCTGATGTAGGAAAGTTCAAAAATTTCTGCTTTAGGGGTCTGAAACTTGTCACAAGACTTGAAAACTGATGGTCAGAATGAGAAATGTGGGTTCTTTTGCAGTGATTAGAGAAAAACCAACCTCAGAGGCTGTTGTGAGCTTGGCCATGGGAAGAACCAAGGACCAATTCCTACCTGACTGGAACTGGGGGATCCGAGTTAAGCAGAGCCAAGGACTGTTCTTTCTCCTTGAAGATAAATGTCATGGCTTTTGTCTTTAAACCGAACTCTGCCCTGCTCCTCCTCTCCAAAATCCAGTGGCCTCATCCATACTGATTCTTAAGATGTTCTCTCTGAAAGCTGGAAAAAGGCAGAGCCACTTGTGCCTGTATTTGAAAAAAAACATCAGCTACAAAGAGAAAGGAAACAACAAAAGATTCATTTGACATTGCTGACGTTTGTGAGACATTTGTCTATTCTATGGAGAAAAAATGAAATGCTTTGTTGTACCAAAGAGAATGAAAGCCCTTTGCCAATCAGCACGTCTTATGCCCTGTTTTAGAGACCTTATACACTTATTTTTCACAGGTTTCTACAGGAAGGCTCCTTTAGCCTTCTGCAAGGAGCGATGGTTAATTCTTGTTGTATTTTCTGTCTTCTTTAATTTGATAAGATAAGAATAGCTCAAATCAATCACAAGGAGGGATGTCAAATCATCAGAAAGGGTGTCGTACGTAACAGCTCAAGATGAGATGGTGGGGGAAACAGAGAAGGTGGGATGTTACATGTGTGAGCTGCCTGGAAAAACGGGAGGGTGCAGAGTCCCACTGCTGCACCTTCCTGCAGGCTGGATGTTCCCTTTGCCATCTGCTCTGGCACAACCTCTGCCTTGAGTTTCGTGCCCTACCACCATGTGACAACGGGCATCTGCCTCCCTCTGAATCATCTTCTGTGACTGACAGTTTAGTTTTGAACCTAAAGGAGCAACTTCAGGCTCGTGCTGAGGTCTGATCCTGTTACCTAAATGACTCTGGTTGATACCCAAATGAATCCTGAGGATTCAGTGAGGCACTACAGCAGCCTCAGCAGGCAAAGCTGGAATTGCTGTCGGATTCCAATGCCCTCTCAGATGTCAGACACGCATGAAGATTTTCTGCTCCTCCCAAGCTATGCCAAGGTGAGTATGGAAGGGAGGGAGCAAGCTCTGCCTTGGCTACTTGATGCTTACAGGTAGGAAACAGTAATCTCCAGTCCCCCTCCATCTCCCAACCCTGATGGAGAAAATGTTGAAAATTCAAAATTTGCTCCTTTAGGTGTTGGAAAGTTGTCACAAGGCTTGAAAATTGATGGTCAGAATGAGAAACGTAGGTTCATTTGCAGTGATTAAAGAAAAAAAGAAAAACAAAACAGAAAATGGGGGAACTGAGCAGCTGGGGCTGTGATCTGGTATTCCCATCTCCAGAAGCCTCTGTCAAAGACTGTCACCACTTGTTTCACGAATAGGGCCAAGGGGTTGTCCTGGGATGAGCAGATATCATATAATCTGCCCACATCCTTGTTACCCCTAGTCTCAAATTCACTGTATCATCTTAAAAAAATAAAGATTGCAGTAGCTGTAGTACTGCAGGATATCCATGTTGTCTTTGTACCTCCTTGAGTGTTCCTTGATTCCTGGCCAGTGTGTCTCCTGTTGCAACTGGTTTCCTGCATCTGCATGCTCATCAAATGGAAAATTGATCCTTTCTTTCACTTCTGAATTTGATATTTTGGTTATTCTTTTTTTTTGGTTATTTTTTTGTACCGTTCTTCTTCACTCCTCCACAACGAGAGACAAGTGATGTGTCTGAGCTAAATTTCTTTTCTTTCTGGGTAGAAAGAACATTTGACAATTCATGTCTGGCAATGGGTGTCTACTGACATCACCATCACCAGTCTGGGTGGTTTTATTCTGCCAAAGTAGGGCATGTGACACTGCTGTGAAGGCAGCAATGGGTGGAGGAAAGTCTATAGGTCAGGAAGATAGAACGGGCACATCCACGTGGCAGATGTTCCTTAAGAAGCTCACCAGCAACCCCCCCCATGCTCCCATTACAGTGTCTTCAGCTCCATCTTCATAAAAAACACCCGGGAAGAGACTGAGCTATTCCTCCTAGGAAAAACAAGGGTGGGATCCAGTTTGGGACAGCAAGGAGACCATCCTGGAAGACCTTGAAGGTTTTTTTTAAGGTCATTCTGGAGTTTTCAAGTTGCTATAATTAATTTCTTTTTTTTTTTTTTTCCCCTCCATAATTACTGGGAAACGATTTGTAGGGTGGCCTCAGAGACAGGGAGCACTGGGAAAGCTTGGAAAACTTAATATTCAGTGTGAGAGACTTTCAAGGGAAGTTTGAATGTATAATGAGCTGTGAACATGTACGGGGATTTCTCCCCCTCCCTCACCCTTTTTGTGAATTCCCAGCACAGTGTGGATAAAATGCAAAATATCAGGTCAGGACAAATGTGGCTGTTAAACTGTGCAGGGAATAACTGTGATCCCTTATAATAAGGGATCTAAACTGCATCTGCTTAGCAAAAATTATTTCTGCAATAGGGTGTCCTTTCAAGCAAGCTCTGGAATTTGATTTTCTCTTAAATACCTGCTTTCCTCCTTGTATTGCCTTCTTAGGTCCTCAGACTGAAAGGCAGGAGAGCAGGCACATTAAAAAAAAAGAGCAAGTCTAAGTAGGTGGGAACTTCAGGGTAGTGGTCTGAGTGGCAGCCTCTGCATCGTGCCAGCCTCACACCAGATCAGAGGTGGATTTGTTTTAAAAATTGAAATTAATCTTTTTTTTGCCACCTAATGTGAAGCTTCCGTCCATAGTGAGAGAGGATTATTGGTCATTGCAGGAGAAGGAAGGGAAGATTTACAATAAACCTATTGAAACCAAGAAAGTCTTTACAGAAGGGAATTTACAGATCCCTGAAAAAATGCTCCCTCAGCCTGCCAGGATCACAGCAAAGAGCTCACCTGTGTGTAGGATCAGGCCTCATGTGCAGCTGTGTGAAGGGCAAAGAGTTTGTCTTGGGTGATCTCAGGGCCAGCCCTAAAAAAGAAGCCTCTGGATTAGACATGGTCAGGTCTGCTCAAACCTGACTTTCCTAAGTGCAAACTTAAAGCCTCACCATTCATGGAATCAAAGAATTGTTTAGGTTGGAAAAGACCTCTGTGATCACTGAGTCCAAACTTACCCAGCACTGCCAAGTCCACCACTAAACCCTGTCCCTAAGTGCCACATCTACACATTTTTTGAACACTTCCAGGGTTGCTGACCCCGCCACTTCCCTTGGCAGCCTGTTCCAATGCCTGAGTGCCCTTTCAGCAAAGACTTTTTTCCCTAATATCCAACCTAGATCTCCCCTGGCACAACTTGAGGCTGTTTCCTCTTGTCCTTCGTTCTGTTCCACTCAACAAACTTGAGAGTATGGCTAATTAGACAAACCTCAATACTGAGGCTAAAATCTGCCTTAAGAAACATGTCTCCAGTTATAGGTTGAGGTGATTTATGAAGTGCAAGCAGCTTGGCCAATGTTCTATGGCCTGGAAGTAAATTTTAATAAAAAATATGTATGACTGCAAGTAATCATGCAAATAAAGGAATGAGGAATGTGCATCGGATTTTAATGCTGGCAAAGTGAAGCTGAAAAATAGGAATCTCCCATAATAATATGTATATCTGTATGCACAGACATATACTCAACAGAGAATTATCTCATATATCTTGAACGTGAAGTGGTGAATGAAACTTAGAATGGTAAAGAAGATGCTAATTTGACTTTGTAACAGAGAGAGGAAGCAAAATAGAGGAATGTGATGTACAGGCTTTGTATTTTAATGGAGAAGAGCAACTCACCTTGAGCTGGTGTCCATCAGCAGCTCAATGAAGCTCTAAAAAGGTGCGGCCTTGCCAAGATCTGCAATTCTGTGTTTGCCTTATTATTTGTACATTATGGTTTAGCTTTGGTTTCGTTCCATCTCCAGCAGAAAAAGCCCTGCTATTTCCTAAATTGCACTCTCCTCTACTCCATGACCTCTCCCAGCCTTCATCCTCAGGTTTCACGTGTCACTAATTGAAGGAGACAAACCTCATAAATTATGGAACTTAAAAGCAAGGTTTTAATTAAACTCAGCAGTCCAGCCAACAAAAACTAAAGAGTTCAGTCTTGTGGGGGGGAGGTTGATGTCCTCCCTTGTGAGTAGTATCAGCTCTCACTGTCAAACCAAGGTCTTTCAAACACAGTTGAGACATTTCCCTGTAATCCACAAAGCTAATAACGCTGGGAATTTAATGAGTACATAGATGCTATAGATCCTCTTGACAATCCTAATTTCACATCATCTGTGGCCTCATGGAAAATGCACAATCCTCATATTCCCTCCAAGAAAGTGTTAGGAAACAGGTCCAAAATCCCTTCCAAATCCCCCTCTGTGTCAGAGGAAATCCAAAATTACTTTTTATTTCTGACTTCGTTATCTCCAAAAGAGATGATAAACAACCCAAGGAAAATGGCTGGAGTTATTTGAGCTGAGAAGAATATCTGGACCCTTAGGCCACCAGCCCTCACTGGTGTAGGAAATGTATTTTGTGCACTACAAAAGCTGGTTTCCTGTCAGGGTCTTGGTCCCACGTGGGACTGAAACACAGTGAGAGATGTCTCCTGTCTCACAGGGCTTGTGATCGTGGCCAACAGATCTGATAAAGGGAAAGCTGATAAAGAAAAGCTGAGAGGTCTGCCAGGCTTGCACAGAAAGTCAGGAGTGGAGCCACAGGCTGAGCCCAAACAGGTTTCAGTGCTGGTCTGATACTTTCCAGAAGGAATAAATTCCAACTACATTTGCATTAGTCTAGCACAGGGTGGACAGCAGAGTGCAGAAGGAGAGAAGTCCAGAAAGGAGGGGAGATCAAAGGCTGTGGGGATCTGTCAACTCCCTGATGAAAACACAGTAAATCCTGGCTATTTGCATCCTCTGCAATTAGAGACATTTGGATTTCTGTTGCATTCGATGGGCAATAAGTAGCTCATTTTACTCCAAAAAGCAAAACCAGAACGTGGTGTTATCATTTTGTCCTGCTGCAAATTCTGGTAGGGTGGAAGACTCGGGGTATGGGGACTCAGCTCCATCTCTCAGTCAGTCTCAGACGTGCTGTTGGACCTCTGTTGGGGTGTTCCAGTTCAAAACAGACACATTTCTTGTCCATCAGTAAGTAACCTAACAGAGAGGAGATCTTCCTCCTTCCCTCCACCTGACTGCTTCCCTTTAGCTACGACAAAGACTTGTCTCTGGCGCCGAGTCCCAATTTTTAACAAAGAATGTGGGAGGAACCAGGTGAAAAAAAGGTTCAAAAGCTTAAGCAGAATCACTGTAAGTCCCAACAGTCAGTTTATTTTATTTATCACTTCCCTTAACAAGCCTTTGATACAAAGACAGCCCAGGATTTACACTGTGTTGCCCCAAGTTCATATCTTTGGCAGCTGGTGGGACTGTGGGGCTGTGGGTGACCAGCATGAGGAAAGATTTTATCTCAAACTGTGTCACACCACTTCAAACCACCTGAGGTGCCTTATTTCAATTAGCAATTTAAAAACAGAATTAGTTTTTGCTCCCTAGTCCACTGATTCCTGGTTGGGTTATGCTAGAATCTCATTGAGGCCCAGGGGCAGAAAGCACCTAATGAGGATTTAGCTAAATGGATGCTTGTCTCTTCCATTCCTGAAAGGCCAGAAGTTATCCTTCACTGAATGAACTTTTAAAAATACGTCACCAGGTTGTTTGTCAGCTGGTAAAGGGTTGAAGAAAACCCACCAAAATCCACAACACATAACAATGCTTAAAACTTGGTCAGAAGTTATTTTACCCAAAGCTTATACTCAGTCCCGAATCCTGTTGAAGATTCTCCAGATTTTTTTCCAAGATCATTCCAAGAGCTGCCTTCTTCCAGGAAGAAAGAGTCAAGGATTTCCTTGGAATTTTGACTTTGATTGTGACTGACTCTCACAGCTTTGGTGCCATGTCATGGTCACCTCCAGCCACTTTTCTGCACGTGGCTTTAGCCACCAACTTTATTTGCTTGTTCCTAGAGTCCCAGGCTCCACCAGAAAGGACTGTAGGATGCAACAACATCATCTTGATCTCTGTGTGAGATGTGGGATGTGAGATAGCTGCATTAATCATACATTTCCCAGCTTCTTCCCACTGGCAACAGCATGTGCCAGAACAAGTGGGTATTTAGTGCCAAGGGGGATGCGAGTTTGGGGTTGTTGAGACCTAAAAAGGAGTTATTATGGTGACACCCAGGAGATTTCTGTTCCTCCAGGGAGTGATTGGGGCGATTTCTGATGCAGGAAAAAGACAAGTCAATAAAGAGTTGTGTGCTGAATAATAAAATAATTTACAGCCTCATCAGAAATGAAGCTTTCTGTAAACACAGAGGACAACATGAAGGAATTGAATATCTGTGTGGTGCTTGTCTTCAGACTGAGGAGAAAATATAGAAAATAATAATGTTGCTGAGAGCAGGAGATCTGAGATATTTGGGAGTCGGGTTTTTTAGGGGAGTGGTTTTGGTTTTTGAAGCAGATTTCAGGCAGTTCTTTCAGAGAAGTCTGAAATACAGATGCCTCAGGGATGTGAGTCTTCACGTGAAATTGGACTGGGCTCAATGTGTTTCTCTGGCAGTCAATAAAATGAGAGGCAGAGACACAGAGAAATTGCATTGTTGAAAAAAAAACCTCACAAAGCTGAAGAGCCAGGAGGGTCATTTTAGGTACCTGAGGGCAGAGAAGGAGACCACTGATTTTAAGGAACCTTTTTATGTGGTTAATGGTTTTTTGCCCTGCACACATGGGAGCATAAAGAAGCTTTGGGGTGTGACAGACTCCAATAATCTACACAGAGAAACAACCCCAAGGATCCTGCTCATCCCAGGGCTCCCAGGAGAGCCTCAACCCCCTGTGCTAAGAGTGACACACGTCCCATCAGATACTGAAAACAAGGGGTTCTTTATGAGATGTTAAGAGGAGGAATTAGAAGGAAAAGGAAGTACTTTGGCTGGTTTGGAGAGGAACAAGCACGGGAAAACAGTGGGATAAAGGGACAGGTCACAGGGATAAGAGGCTTGGAAGCCAGGTATTGGAATGGTCATAAATCTGGGCCAGATATAGGAAAGACATGAGACTGATGAGTTGGCTACTGGAAGAATAAAGGGATCCAAGCCGGAGAAACCATGAGGTCTGGGAATCTGCTGAGAGATCTGGTTTCTTGCTTATGTGACTGTGCATGAGGCAACTGGAGATGGGAGAATCCAAGGCCAGCTGCTGGGTGGGCAGTGTCCAAGGCCAGTTACCAGAGGGATCCAAATTTTATATATGCATTGCTGTAGGAGTCATCTTGCTCTTGGAAATATGTTTCATGTACTGGAGTTATTGCTCTTTTCCTGCTTTTCTTTTCCAGTGTCACATTTTCTAGTTGCCACCACCCAATGTTCTCCTTTTGGACTAAAATAAGTCATCTTTCAGTCCCCTTGAACAATTTTAGCAACTAATGCCTTGTCTTAAGCTGCTTGTCCCCACCCCACAGTGAGAGCCCCTTCAGAAATACCACACCAGTGACACCAGGTATCACTGGATTATTTCCTAGTTGTATCCTGATCCTCCAAAAACTGTTTGCCACAGCTTGTTTCATCCAGAGAAAGTTATAAACAACAACTTGGCATAACTCCTCACTGGCTGAGAGTAAAATTAATGTTTCTGAACTCTGAAAATCCATTTGCAATTTTTAAGGGTTGCTTTGATATTTGGAGGCGGACACAGTTCAAGAAGGAATTACACAGGCAGATATTTATCTGGCTGTCTCTGTCTAATTTCATTCCTGAAAACTAATGCTCTTTGTTGTCTGGATATGAGTGTTTTAAATGAAGAATTTAATATCACTACGGTTTGCTGTTTTTCCCCCTATTTTTTAATTAAGTAAAACCATTTATTATTTCACAACACATCACTGAGCTTTTCTGTCATATTTTTCAGCTTGTTATCATAAAATAAGCTTAACTGACTGGTGGGCAAGTCCAAATTTCATAAAAAGAGGCAGGATCCATTTCTTTATCCCACCAGTGTTGGGAGACTGTTGTATGTATAGTTTCAGGTAATTAATTCTGATTCAACAAAGGTTTTGAGCACTTATTTAAGTGCCTTAATATATTGGATTTAGGATGGTTATGCATCTCTTACATGGCAAATGCTGTCTGGAGACTGGGACAGCAACCTGAGAGTCAAAAACATTAGATGGGTCTTCTAAGATTCTGGACAGCTTCTGGTAAATTGCTGTAGATTAATTTTGTCTTCCTTCCTTGTGATTCCTGCTATGGAAACAGGGAAGGAAATGAAAATGCTTTCCAAGGAGAACCATGGCTGGTTAGACAGCCATCTGTATTTATAGACTCCATATTAGCTGGGTATTTGGAAATGTTTGGAGAAGAACATGTAACAGAAATTCAGTAACATTCAGGGGTGTGAACTGTGTAGTTTCTGAGACAAAGGTTTGTCTACACCTGAATGCCCAAAGTTTCTGCTGCCTGGTTCAAACAAGACATTGATAAATTCCTGACTTGGAAGTCAGGCTTATCAGGCAACTGCCGGGGAGAAAGGGAGCCAGCTGGAAATGATCACTAATTTGGTCTGAAACATGAAAATCAGCATCCTTGGAGACACTCAAAACTCAGTCAATAATGTTCTGGGTGGCCTCACCTAACTTTGAACCCAACCCACTATCAGAGACATCAGATGTTCTTTTCCAGTCTAAATTGTTCTAAATTATTATGAGTCTTTGGTCAATTTGTATTCTGTATTTTATTATATTTTATGACATTTCTGATATTTTTCTGAAGCCTCATAATGAAATTTAGGAAATTGTATAACTTTAACAATCCATTGAACTGGAGTCCTCCCTCAATATCAATCTGTGTATATGATGGGTAATTCCATCCCTGTGGACCCAAAACATTTGGAAATGAGAGGCATGTCTCTTTTAATTTATTTTATTTTATCCTCCTCATTTTCTTTTTTTTTTTCCTTCAAAAAGTACCAATTTTTGAAGCTATTTAATTCACTGATTTAATACACAAGGAAGTGTCAGTCACTGAGCAACATCCTGGCAGTTTGCATAATTTTTCCCGGGTTTCCCAAGGGAAATGTGGATGGGTACTTTAAAATAATCCCTGTAAGTAGAATTTGTCAAAAAAACACACATATATATATATATATATAAATATATATATATACATATATATGTATGTGTATATGTATATATATATACGTATACACATATACACATATATACATATATATACATACACATATATATACCTATACATATATATATATATATATGTGAATATAAATAAATACAAAGCAAAAAGATCAAAACATTTCATTCAACAAGTGCTGGAACAGGATGTTTCCACAGTGTTAAAGCACTTCTCTTGTTTTCTTCCCTTGGTTGTTGGGCTTTTTTGGTCTCTTGTTTTTGTTTTTTTCTGAAAAAAAGCAAGATTTTTAGTACATCAGCTGGGCGTCTCAGGATGCTTCAGGTTTGTTTCTAACAGTGTATTTTCATAGAACATTCATTGGTTTAAAAAATACCTGATCTACTGGTGGTGCCCTGATGAGTGTGATGGGCCCAGCTGTCTTCCAACAACCCAAATTGAGCAGATTGAATTATTCCTTTGTCACAACCTTTTGTGATCTTCACCCCAGGAGAAAATGAAGTTGGTCCTGCCCTCAGGGAGATATAACCTGTCACTGCTGCTCAAGATCCCCAGCTACAAGCACAGTCTTTGCTGTTAAAATTCTTTCAAACTGGGCTGCAAAAGTCTGGGATAAAGCACAGCCCTCTCCAGGAGTGATTTGTTTTCTCTTCCCTTTATAAATATCTTCTTCTGCCTTAAAGATAAACATGTAAACACCAGGAATGAGGAGAGGAACATAGGCCTACATGAAGTAGAGGTGCTGGAGGAAAACTCCTTTAGACTCAGACACTCCAGTCCCAAGTACAGGAGCAGAAGAAAATCTCTTATTCACCAGGAACGTTTCCTGACCCCTTTCATGCCTATTTTGCTGTTTGCTTTGCCTGTCTTGGGTCTGTAAGAACTGTAAGCACGTGCTGGCCCTTTGTAAAAATCCATGCAGTGCTCTTGAGAAAGGCCCCAGTGCCTTATCCCAGCCCCCTTGAAGCAGGAATAGCAATGAGGGAAGGAATGCCAGGCTCCAGGAAGAAAGTCTTCACCATAATGCACTTTTTATCCTCGGGTTTTGTTTTTAATGCTGTGGAAGAATCTGCTGTGGGTTTAAAGGTTTCAGGGGATTTCGTTTAAAGACCGCAGAGAGGTATTTAAGGGCTCAGGTCAGGTGATGTTCGAGCAAACTTGCAACTGTTGAGTTCTAGGCTGAACTGTCAGCTCATGACAGTGGTAGTGATGGAACTTGTGTATGTTGGTGATTTTTTTGTTGAATACAGAGGGGAGTTAAAAATGGACCAGGTTTCCTGGTCTCTTTATTCATCTGCTAGAGGAACATCAATGAAGTCTGTGAAGCCCAGTCAAGATGCAGATGCAAAACATCAACAACAGCTTTGTATTTTTCCTTCTGTCCCACTACTCCCTTAAATGATGTTGGTGACTCCTTTAATTGCTATTAGTGGGTTTTTCAGTCTCAAGCAAAGATCTGAGGTTTTAAAAGGCTGTTCTTCTTTCACTGAACTTCAGTGCTAAATTCATTTTGCAGATGGTCTCATTAGGCAGTAAAATCAAGAGCAAAGAGTTTGTGTCTTCCTAGTTAGTCCAGCTGACAGTGTCAGTGCCTCAGAGGAGAAAAAAACCTCGGAGGCAGAGGCCAGCAGATAAATATTCCTGTAAATTGAGCTATAATGAAAAAAAGTGCTTTATGTCCCTGGTAATCACCATACAGCAGGCAATTATGTCACTTTGCATGGTCAGTGGAAAGACCTGGGTGTTCAACCGAGCAGCACCTCTGCCTGTCAGCATTAAATTGCACATGAGATGGCAAATGTTTAACATTGGGTATCCTCCTCTTCTCGTATGGGGAAGGGCAGGAAATACTTTTACCCACAGACCTGTCTTTGCTTAGAGAGAAAGTTTTCCACCCAGCAGTGTTCATGTCACACAGACACCACGAGCTCCCAGCTGACTCTCTTGTCCTCATCAGTGCATCCTCAGCTCCAGAGAACACTTTGTGCCTCTTGGTTATTCCTGGAGTACCTGTTGAGGGCAGATGTTTCCTCTCTAGCCCTGCATCACAGCAGTGTGCTGTGTTATCAGGTTGCCCTGACTTTGGAGACTAGATGGATGTTCTCTGAAAAACTCTGGTGTGCACCAGAGGTGGCCGACCAGCTGGTTTTTGCAAAGTGTGGAAATCTGGAGGAAAGTACTGAAGTGAGTCAGAAAAAAGTTCTTCACTGAAAGGCTGCCAGGTGCTTATGGAGAGCAAAGGTCTGGGAAAGGTCTAGGGAAAACTGGCAGCTTTCACTCCTGCAGCAGAGGGGACAATATACCGGAGGAAAAAAAAATTAGCAAGTGGAGGCTTTGGTACAGCAATCTTGAGGAAAAATAGACTCTTTCATTTTGTTTGCTTAGAGCAAGTGCTCGATTTTCTCCTCCAGCTCTGAAGGAGCATTCCTGCCCCTAAAGATGGTTAATCAGGGCTGAATCTCAGTATCCACTTCAGTTCATAGGAACTCCAGGCCCCTGAGCTGGATACAGAGGCAGGAGCCATGTAGGTTGTTTCTGGCTGCAGGATTCATATGAGTGCAATGGGAATAACTCCAAGGAAACCACATTACAGCCAACAGCTCTCTCTGGACATCTTTTCTATGGATCTTAGAAGGTACATGTTATTCAGAAGCAGGGAAGTTGCCATTCCTAGCTCTTGCTGAGACAGGTGGAACACATGTTTCATGGAAATGTCCTTGAGGAAATCTGCAACTGAAAAAAGTTTAGGGTCTGTTTCCCACTTCTGAGCATGGTGTTGAAAGCTTAATAGTTGCTGGGTTGAAAACCTGATTTTCCAGGAAAGTTTCCATGAGATCACATTGGTATAACAGGGGAAAAAAAAAATCAAACAAAGAACTAACTACAGAAAACTCCATTATCTAGTGTCCATGTGGCTTTTTTTGTGGAAATTTCAGCTGGGGTAATTACTGAGTAGCCTATTATATCAGCAGAGGTCACTTTGTGAGTCTAATGGCACCTCACCTCTTTGTTCCTGGCAGGTGTCCCTGTCTCAAACAGAAATTAAGTGATAAGAAGCAGAGAAGGACATAAATCCTGCAAAGTAGAACAGCAGGGACTCCAGGTAGGTGGATGTGATCAGCACACAAAATCCGATTATCTTTGGACCCATTAGGCTTCATTTTAATAGAGTAAATCTGCAGAGGAGGATGCACAAGAGAGATTCCATCAGGAGACTGAAAAATATTGTCAGTGTGAGCCCAAGACATGCAGGCAGAGATAATTTTTTCTCCATAGAATGTACAGCACACATGGTGCAACCACAAGGAAATTTAAGTCATACTTGGGATATTCCTGCAAGAGCAGGGTAGGATCTGGGTACTGGGTTATATCAGCTCTCCCAGTCTGACCTGACTTTTGCTAAAGGTTATTTACAATTGCACGAGTGAAGAGAGAACATCACTGACACAGTTTGTTAAAAGGTCTGCTATTTAAATTAATTTACAGGTTTCTTCTCAAAACCTTCCATTTGGAACACGACCACAGTGTCCTGCTGAAGGGTTATTCCAGCTCCTGAACAGCAAGTCCAAGTCATCCTCACAATGCAAAGTGTCTTTAGACAATGGGGTTTTGTCAAGCTGGATGGCAACTTCATTATTTTTTAATGGTTTATAAGTTTGTTATTCTACACAGTTGTTATTACTTGTTAATAATCAATAATAACAGGTTCATTAAAAGTTCCAGGTACAAGCTCAGAAGAGGGTGATGTGAAGGGAGGAGGGAATTGTCATAACAGAGGGAGGGTGAATAGATGGTTGTATTTACCCACTTTCTGAGATTTCAGAAAGAACCCTTGTCCATATGTCTGGAATGATGTATGGGTCAAAAACCTCCTGTTCTACCTAGAATGGCTGCAAGAATTACCCATGAAAAGGGATTTGACTACTTCAAGTCAAATCATTATAGGAAAAGGAAACATTTCTTCACAGTGATGTGGCCTGACATTGGGGTGGGATCTTTGCAAGACTTCAGAGCTCGACTGGACAAAGCCAGGTCAGGCAACCTGCTGTAACTTCAAAATTATTCTTGCTTTATGCAGCAAGTTCAAAGACCTCCAGATGTCTTTTCCAACATAAATTATTTTGTAATTCTAGAATAATAACTTGTAGGGTTTTTTTTTTTCCCTCAAGGCTTTCCTCAGGCCTTTTTAAAACAAAAAATGATTTTTTTTTCTCTGAATAGAAGGGGTAGTTCTCTGCAATTTGCATGAAAAAAAGAAACAACAACACAGAAGTTTCAAGGGATTTGGGTATGTATTTAATAGTGATCTGAATGCTTACCTGTGGCAGTTCATAAGTTCATACCCCAACACTGCCCCATTCTGCCTGGTAGCCTTCCCTTTGGATAAGGGTTACCTCTGCACCTGCTGTAGGACACAAAGGATCTGGGATAAGCTCTTGGCTTAGCCAGTGGCTTTAAGCTCTTCTCCTTTAATATCCTGTATAAATCACAGGAAGTTTTCTAAGTGGATCCTAAAAAATCACTTAGAGACTTTGGAAAATATCATCTTCTATCTCTTCATCTTATCAGCTACAGATGATAATTTTCCATGTAGCGGGAGGGATGTAGGAACTCATGCAGCAGTGTTTGCGTGTCATGCAGCTTGTGGTGATAAATGGCTTTATAAGAGTGTGGATAATTCAATCAAGCCTATTCCATTTTGAATGTAGTGTTACATGCTCCATAAACTCAGCCTTGTGGAGACACCAGCATTTAAAATTATATGCTCATTTCAGTGTTAAAAATTGCTGTGAAGCTTACTTAGGAATTCTAAGCACAGGACAGGGAAGGAATCAACCAGAAACACTTGTAACTCTCAGCCTTGACAAGCCACTGCAGTGCAAGCTCCCATCAGGAGAGGTTTGTAAAGCACACATGGAGGAGAGAAACATGATGCCATTTGCTGAAGTAGGCTTTGAAATACTGATCTCAGCAAAGAGGCTGCATAAAGACATGATAGAAGTTCGAAGCTCCACATGACTCCAAAAAGAGACAGCTTGAAAGATCTGCTGCATTCTGAACCACATCTCTCTGGTGGCACATGGCTGGCACTGCTTTTCAGACTGTGGCTGATGGGAAGCAGCAGAAAGGAATTTTGTTCCACCTAAAGCCAAGACTGTCCCAGAGGAGCCAAAGGGCATCAGTTGTTGGAGCCCAGTGCCTGCCAGGTGGATTGTGCTGTGATTCCTCGGGAACAGCAACATCCAAGTTGCCAAATGTGTTCCTGACCAACGTGGGACAGAGAAAGCCGCTGCAGTCCCCAGCTGACCAGGAAACCTGCAAATCCTGCAGCCTGGCTTGCAGCCAAAGTGACCCTTGGATCCTCAGGGAGAAAGGCCTCAACAAATGCAAAATGGATCACCCTAAAGACCTGTATGTTTTTCAATTGGTGTGGTTTTGGAGAAGAAAAACTAGGTGCAAAACTCTTCTTTTGTCTTGCTGGCTGACACTGCACTTCTGTTCCACACAGCTCTTAGAGGTGTGAGTCTTGTTGAAGAGAATACAAAACACAGTATCTTTGTTTATGTTCCTTTCTTATGACTATCCTGAGGACTTAAAGATGCCAGCAAGTTGCCAGGGCCAAGGATAGGTTATCAAACTCATCTGAGATGTCCATGCATTTGTTCTTATACCAGGGCAAATGGCAGGTGATAAAAATTACTCCAGACTCCCTTCATTGACAGCCCAGCACCAAAATAAACGAGTTCCTACATCCCATGGGCTGTAAACATGCACTGTACCCACACAGCTAAACTGGGCAAGGTTGGAAATATCTCCAGCTGAGCACATTACCTGCTGCTTCATTTGTCAATGCATAGAAACGGGAGTTTTTAGGGCACAAGTCACCTGTCTTGTTTTAAAAGTCTATTTAGGGTAAGATTAATAATACCGAGCAAGCAGCAATTCCTTCCCATTATCCATGGAGAGAAATAAGGCACTGTGGTCACCTGGCTCTGTGAATCTCACTCACTGTCACTTTTTAAATCATCTTAATTGTGTGTCTGACATTTAAGTTTGCCAGGAAAGAGGAGAAAAAGAGGTATCATACAGTGCCTGTGCTAGGACAATCTAAATGGTTTCTTTATCAAGTTACTGTTCCACATTTGGTTTTTAAATACAGATATGTGGCATAATCAACACAGATTTCAAGGTGCTGAATTGATACTACATGTCATTCTGACTGAAAAAAATATCAGAGAGGTCACCCCCCAGAGGACACATCTCACAAATGAAGAACAAGTTAAATGTCAGAACTTGGAAGTGTCCTACCGTAAAGTATCACTATTATATAGGATATTTGTAGAGGTTTTTTAGGAATTCCTGCTGGTCCTGATGCTGTTGAAGACGTCCTGCCATTTTCTGGGTGTAGATAAAATGGTGTCTGACAATAAGGGCAGGTGAAACAGGACAGCAGTGGTCAGACTTGTCCTTGTCACAGAAGACCATCTTCCTTTCCATCCCTGGGCTTCTGCTCTACTACCAAATCTCAGACACACTGGCCACATATCCAGCTGAGGTGGGGATGTGGAGAGGATATTTGGCTCATTTCCTTCAGCCTTTCCCAAAAGTGGATCCCATGAATGCAGTCCAAGCCAAGTAGGACCCTTTCTAGAGTGTCACGGAGTTCAGGCTGGTTCCCTGATGGGAACAGCCAATATCTGGTCTAGCAGTGATGGTTTCGTTTTTAAAAAAAGACAATTTTGCATCACGGACAGAAAATATATTTGAGTCTTTCTCCAAGATCAATCCAGCATCCCATTAAACTGCTTCTTCTGTAATAAATGTTAACAATTGAATTTTAACAGCCAGAATATACTATCTTCTGAGGAACCCTCTTTACCTTGTCCATCCTATTCCCCGATGTCCACAGACCTTAGAAAAAGATGAGATTTAGGTCAGTTCTTCAAAACTTGTTCTTATACCTGACCTCAGGAAATGGAAATCCTCCAATGGATCCTGCTGGTCATTCTGCCAGTGAGTGGAGAAATCTCCCAACCCCTTCTGGCAGACAACCTTTTAAATTCAGTCCAGTTCTAGTTATTTTTGTCAAGTAAAGCTGATTAAAATATCCAATTAGCCATAGTGGCAGTGGTGTACAGACGGAAAAAGAAGCTGTGACAAGGCCTTGGTTGAAGCACAGAGTGCCTGGGGAGCAGGGAGCTCAAGTTTGTGGCAAGTTTTCCTTGTGGGATAGATTGGAATTTGACTGACCTTAAGCTGAACAGGCTGAATTGCTGACCTGGAATATTTTCTATAGTCTATGTCCTGTAGTCTATCTCTGTGTCAGATGCCAGGTAATAAACTATTTATTGCTTCTGCAAGTAGCTGCTACAAGAAAGTGGTAAAGTAATGTAGAGTAGCTGTGAAAAAGGAGGGGCTAATTGGACAGTCCAATGTCAAAGGGAAAGACAAAATCATCTGCTGTGCTTGTGGGAACAAACCAATTTGGGTTAGTACTCAGGAGCATTTGCAGGGAGCATGTTTGAAATTTGTAAACAGAATTATTCCCCTAGGAAAAGCCATTCTAATGCCTCTCTTCCCTGTGCAAGCAACCAAGATGCACAGCAGCCACTCAACACATCCTGAACTTTGAATGCCTGCGTTCAAACCTACGAATGAATGTTTGTAAAGCAAGTACAGACTAGAATCACTCGCAGATCTGACAAATATATTCATTCTCTGGACTGTTGCACAAAGCAAACACATTACAAATCAGGACAAACCAGGGTTTATTTAAAACCAGAAGTGAATATTTGCTGAACATCTCTTGCATATTTGTAGTTTAAAGGACCAAAATTAAAAAACATACACGCTCAATCTGCTCCGCTGTTTAAAAATTCTTCATATTAACAAATCTACTGTATTTTTGGTATTGCTAAAAAGCTTGATTTACACTACAGTCGGTCATATCTGAAAAAACATATTGAAAAAATGTTCTAACCTTTGGCTTATGCATCATTCCTGCAGGGGAGTAAAGGTTTTCTCAGCACAGCAATCTCAACTTTCACACTGCTCCTGAAGCACTTCACAATTTAGGCTTGTCAACTGTTGACACTGAGGCAGCAAAATGCTACTGCTGTGGGTGGGTGTGGAATCCAAGCCAGCTGTCTCCCACATCCACTTCTTAAAAGGATGAACAGGGAGGAAAACAGCCCTGACAGGGTCAGAGAACCTCCAGATCCGTACAGTCACTGCATACAGTCACTCCTGCTCAGCAAGAGCTGGAGCACATGGGGTGGCCCCTTTCCACAGCTCTACACCTGGTGAATGAGTATGTTGGGTGTTGGGTTGTATTGACATGGGGGCTTTGTTGCAACTCTTGTTTTCAGAAGTCAGCACTGGATTGTGGAAGAGAATTATAAGTATCCTCTGAGCACCACCAGCAACACTGCAGTTCAATAAACACAAGATCCCCCAGGTTTCAGTTTGGTGCTCTAGGCCATGGCTGCACACAGAACAGTTACATGGCCAGGAGCTGTAACTTCTCTCTGATTAGATTTTTTCATATGGCCTCTCGGGTATTTTTGCTGTGGGTGAGTAAATGCCCTTGGGTTCTTTGGTGGTGACGAGTACCTTGGCATCACACCTCACACCCCTTTGCACTGGTGCCACCCCAGAAACCATCAGCCTCATGAACCAGAGAATCATGGAATCAACAAGGCTGGAAAAGGCCTCTGAGGCCATCAAGTCCAACCATTGACCGTGATCACCACCACCTTCAGGTGCCACATTCACACCCCTTTGGAACACTACCAGGGATGGAGACTCCATCACTTCCCTGGGCATCCTGTTCCAATGCCTGATCGCTCTTCTAGTGAAGAAATTTTTTTCTGATATCCAATCTAAACCTCCCCTGGTGCAACTTGAGGCCATTTCCTCTCATCCTGTCACTGGTTATCTGGGAGAAGAGACTGATCCCCACCTGAATATAACCTTCTGTCAGGGCGTTGTAGGGACCTATTAGGTCCCTACTGATCCTCCTTTTCTCCGGGCTGAGCCCTCCCAGTTCCCTCAGCTGCTCTTCATGAAACTTGTGTTCTAGTCCTTCGACCACTTTAAAAGCTGTATTATTTCACTGCCTTCATTCTGGATTTTGTGGTTTTTTGCAGAAGTTTCTTTAACCTGTCAGCAGAAAGTTCAGTGCCGAGAGAGAGATGGATTGTGTACGTGAATTACCTCTTGACTCCAGGAAAAAGGCAATTTCTGGTACATTTACATGCCTATTTGCAGAAGTCTGGTTTGTGCTGCAGCCTTGCTAATGTTTACATATGGGAGCAAATCATGTCAGAACCCTCCTCATTTGGTAAATAACACCAGCAAATAAATCAGATTGAAAACTGGCCTACAGAAGAGATTACTCTGAGAGACACTAATGTGATCCAAAGAAGGTTTGATCAAGAAATTCCTGGCAATTTAATTTTTCC
This sequence comes from Pipra filicauda, assembly GCF_003945595.2. NCBI lineage: Eukaryota > Metazoa > Chordata > Aves > Passeriformes > Pipridae > Pipra > Pipra filicauda. The sequence continues at coordinate 5,564,266 of NW_024104310.1, forward strand.
CTTCAAAACTATCAGTATTTTATGGAAATTAGAATAGTATTTCAACAGGGCTGTAATGTCTGGTCAAGGAGGGATCTGACTAAGGGAGCAATGGTTCACTGTTTGTTCCAGGATCTTTGGGACTGCAATTCAAATCTTTCTCCTGTGAGAGCTAGACCAGGGACTTGCACTCAGTCTCCTGTATCACCTAGGTGTGCTGGTGCTGATTTATTCTTTAATCAGTCAACACCATCTAAGAACACTTTAGTATAATCATTCCTTTTTCTCCAATCTACTCACTGTTCTCTAGACACTATCTGCTTTAGCTTTCTGCTTATTTTCAGCCACCCAGTTTTCATGTTATCTGAACAACAATAATAAAATAATTATCAGACATAAAAGAACAGGTGCACCACTGCCCAGGAGAGAGCACTGTGTGGGCATGTGTGTGTCTGAACAGGCTGGCACTAATAGAGAAATGACAGCTCTCCTCCCCGTCAGTCACAGCTCTTGGAAGTATAAAGACTGAATATACAGGAAACAACATCCTGGTTTCATAAACACATTCACACAGTAGAAAAAAGCTCTCTGGGAGGAGGCAGAATCAGGTTGACACAGGCACTTAGACATGAACCAGCTCTGTTGTCAGTATTATCACCTCAGGACACCCTGGAGGGAAACTTGTCAGGAGACACAGGGCAATAATCCTGCCTGACAATAGCCAGGTTTGATTAGCAGCCACTCTGGCCTGTCCAACGAGCCCAAAATTGCCAGTTCTTTACACTGCATAATGTTCCTGCCTTTCTGAATGTAAGGGAACCACAGTATGAGGGGAGCTGGGAGCTGAGCCTCCTCAGGGACTGTTGTGAGCAAGCTTTTACCCCCACAAAGGCTCGTAAGGCAGCAGGACTGGCTACAGCAGAGCAAAACCCCGTGTCTGATGTCAACAGCTTGTGGTCACTGCTGTTCCAAATCCTTCACCCAGCACAGTTCAGACCCCCCAGTAGCGGCTGGTCACCCTCTGGATGCTACAGCAAGTGTGTGGAGGCCACCACAGACACATCACCCTGCTGACATAACCCTGTGTGTAGTGGAGTTATCTACAGGTGCCTGAGCAGGTCTATTTTTTATCCCTCACTAGTGTCCAGAGCAGTGTTAATAACTATAAGAAGGGTTGGAACAGCTCATTTTACATGTACATCGCAGAACAATCCTGACAAAAAAGAATCCTCCTGGTTGCCCAGAGAAGCTGTGGCTGCCCCAGCTCTGGAAGTGTTCAAGGCCAGGTTGGACGGGGCTTGGAGCAACCTGGGATAGTGCAACGTGTCCCTGTCCATGGCAGAGGAATTGGAATTACATTATCTTTTAGGTCCCTTCAAACCCAAACCATTCTATGATTCTGTGATTAATAATAGCCCAGTAAACCCAGCTGACAGGATACCTGTCACATCACACACAAGAACCCCTCCCTCTTCAGCAGGCTCCAGTGGCTTGGAGGACAAAACAACTGCTTGTTCTTCAGTTAAGCCCAGTTCTCTGGAGCATAAAAGCTCGTTACCCAGAAAAGACTATTTACTGCTAATTGTACCTTTCACGTTTGTAAACATTTCTCTTTGCAACGCAAGGATAACTCTCCTGTCATCCTCTTCTGAGGAGGACCCAAAAATCAACCACAACCCATGGAAACAGGCTGACTCTTCAATGTCATATATTACATTCTGGCACAAACTGCTGGTGAGCAAGTTAAAGAGTGTGTGTTACTTTCTGGAGTGTTTTAATGAGAATTTCAGGCAGAGGGGAAAGGGGAGAAGAAAAAGAAGGTAACAGCTGTTGGGCCAGGGCAATTTACAAAGAGAAACAGGAGAATAAATCACTCTTTTAAAGGTATTTGGTCACTCTTGATGAATGTGTTGCAATTCCCTTTGTGCTCCCTTTCCCTGTATTGTCAAGTTATACTTGACCTTCTTTGTCTTTTTAAAGGCGACATTGACTTTGTTTCTATTTTTATTGATCCATATAATCCCTTCACAGACTCGTTGACATTAATATCCCCAGGGGACTGTCTCCATTCCAAGTCAGTGAGCTGTTCTGCTTTCCTTTTCCCATCTGTACACAGCAATGGCATTAGTACCGATAATTAATTCAATAATCCACTGGATTGAGGAACGCCTTTCCAAGAATCTTGTGTGAAGTGTCTTGTAAAAACATCAGGCTTGATCGGGCTTTCAAACTGAGCATTCAGAACTGACAGTAAGCTTTGTGGTTTAGCAAGTATAAACAAGTATGCAGATTTAATCTGCCCGGTTTAGAGCTGAAGGACTGTTATGAAACTATGAAAGAAACTAGGAAGATATCACTTTTTTTTTTTAATCCATATGATTGGAAGGATTATTCAGTTAAAAAGATCAGCCCACTTGTACAGAGCATTATTTAGTGACAAAGGAATGGATCCAAGGTTGGGATAAGTGTTGGGACACTGAGATTATTCAAATTTCTCGTGCTGATTTGGGCACCAGTTGCTGACCAGTAGGAAATGCTGAAGAAAACACAGCAGAAACACTTTCTCCCATTGATTCAGTCACTTCTGGCTGTAGTTAAATACTGCCACAAAAATACGGTTCAGAGCCCAGAGGATCCCTGGGGATGGATGTCTGAATCTCACATGGCAAGGGGAGGCACAGGAACAGATCTTTGGACAGTTTCTAGAATTTGCATTAAATAATGATGGGAAAAAAGAATCCACTGACTTCAAGGTCTTTTAAGGCTTCCACCCCAAGCTCTGCACAATGATTGATTTGGTAGGTAATTGAAGCAACATCTGGGGCACAGCTGCATGTTTGAACCATCCTGACTGTTCTCTGCTCTGAGAACTCAGCCCTTGTCTCTTTGCTCTTTCCTGATGTTTAGGTGAAAACAGCCTGATTTTACTCCTGGTGAAGCCAATGCAAAAGGTGCAATTTGTCTGCCTCGTTTTATTTTGTGCTGCTGCCACCCCAGCACTGAAACATCCTCTCTATAGAATCAGCAGCAATTATAAAATCTGACTTTGACTTGAGCTGGAAAGGAATCGTGATGCCCTGGATCTGCTGTTGCACAAACTGCTTCAGTATCTTCAGCTTCCTTTACTTAGAATTTACTCAGAGATGGTCCTGGGTGAAGGAGGACAGATTTAGATCTTTTAAAGCTACCTTTCTAAAAATAAGCACTCACCATGAGGGTCCTGCAGCTGCTGGGATTTCAAGGAAGACTTTGAAAGTTTGGCTCCACCTTCAGGGTCAAAAGCCTCGTGCTGACACAATGGGAAATGCACTGGTGAGGGAGTATCCTATGGCAGGGACAGCAGGCAGCGTTCCCAAACACACACTGCTATTTTTAAAGGAGGGTTGTCTTATGAAACATATGACTGAATGCTGCAGTTTCAAACAGGAAGTGTGAATGTGTGTTCTCTTAGCTGGGTAGGGAGAAAGATTATATTTAATTGTTGGGTTTGTGAGTGAAATGGAGAGACAGTGGAGTGGACACAGCACACCAGGCTGCAAAGGGTTGTTGGGACAGAAGAGCAGCATCAAGTCAATGCACAAATATCCTGAATGAACAAACACCCCTAAATCCCCTCAAAAACCTGATCAAAAAAGCTTTCTGCCTCTCCCTGGCTGGCACACTGCAGAAAACCATCAGTGACTGACGATTTATTGCATAAATTCTTTGATAATTCTGTGCTACCCACCACGATGGAAGAGCACAATAATTTCCTGCCACACCCCAGTTCACCACTGCCGACTCACACCCTTCACTATGAGCATCCTACTAATTCACACTTGACTTATTTCCACAGACTCTGCAACAAAGCCACTGGAAAGGAACTTAGTGCACTAAACCCAGGGAGTCCTCTCAGTTTTGTTCTGCCCTGGCTGTTAATGGAAAGGGTCCTGAACACTTGGTGCAAAGAAATCAGATAATGCCCGTAACTACAGGGAGAAACTTGTAAATAAACATCTTCAATGTCTGCCTTTTGGAGGACTTTTCATGATTTCTAAACAATTAGCATTGGCGAGAGCAATTTTAAAAATCACTTCCCACCAGAAACTGCCCAAGAAACAGAGAATGTGTAAAGCACACTGGGTTAGCTTGGCTAAGGGCTGGCTTAGCTTGCTTTTTTAATAATAATAATAATAGTTCTTGTATAATTTCATTAGATCTTAATAATTACAGTCAAGATCAGTTAACCCTAATAATTAAGATTTGGCATTGGACTGGAGGTTTTTGCTTTGTTTTGTCTTTTTCATTTGCTTGTTATTTGGAAAGTCTTTTGAAAAGCCTTTTAAAGGCTCTCCAGCGACAAATGCAAAGCCTGATTTACGATGCACAATGGAAGAAAGAGGGAAAAACTCAACCCACCTTTTCTTTTTTTGGAGTTGATTCGTTACCTGCTGGGTACTCAGTAACTGTGATCAGTATTTCAGAGGTGTGATTGCTGTATCCAAGCAGAAGTTCTGGTTCCATATGGCATTTTCTGCAGGGGAAAAGATGGTTCGTGCTCCCTCACTTTTCGCTTCCACCTCCATGTCAGTTCACTTGCACCTCACTGAGCTGTTACAACTCTGTGTGAGCCAGACTGGAAACCAGATCACTGAGTCAACTGGGGTGAGAAAAAAAACAACCAACACAGGTAAACATTTTTGCTGCTTGTTTCTACTAGCACTATGTTTCTAAAACACCAGCTAAAAGTTCCTCAGGTGCACTGCTTTCAGGAGGCTGATGTAAATGCTGTTTTTTTTTTTTTTACCATAAACTCTTAACTGCTTTGGTATTTAATCTGAAAAATACCACTACTGTGATTCAAGCTGATTTGGTAAATATTCTTCAGCTCCATCATCAGCTCAGCCTTTGAAGGAAAAAAGAAATTAGAGACCACAAGCTCTTCTTCCAGTAAGTGCCAAGCAATTCAAGTTTCATTCATCTTGTTACAGAACTAAACAGCTGTTTCTTGGGATAAAAGAATTACAGTTCCCCCTCAAACTCAGTTCTTGCATTTGCTGTGAATATAAGGATGTCCAAACCTGATCAATCTGAGTTCATTCAGGTAATGTCTCTTGGTTGAGGCAAGAGAGGGGAAAAAATTTACCTGTTAATCAATAGTTATGTATTTAGCTTCTCTTTTGACCAACTGGTTGAGTAATACTTGGTTTAAACACCTGAAATTTATCAGTGTCACTTGTAATACAGGCAGAAGTACTTTACAGGGAAGGTTCTAACCAGTCATTGAATATATGCTCCTCCTCACACTGTTCCACATTTTTCTTGCCACTGCTACCCAATGGCACAAGATAATTTTTGTTTCCTTCATCTAAAGGTTTCTCTCCCCACAGATGAGGTTTTGTCTGTGGTGGGATTGGTCACCTCAGGGCTTTGGAACTATGAGCTGCTGACTGAGCCACAGCTCAAATAATGAAAAACTGCTCCCCATTTTGGGGGGTTTGGCAGTTTTTATGAAGAGCTGGTGTGGATCCAGGTTGTAGTAGACAGCTGTCATGGAACAGCACGAGCTACAAAATGCCTTTGTCAGGGAGCAGCTGCCGTTGTTGCAGGGACCAGGAACTAAGAATGATAAACCAGACAGCAGGATTAGGACTTCACTGGACAAGATCCTGCCTTATAGCACCTCAAAAGTGAGGCAAATCCAGAGATAGTTCAGCCAACAGTCCAAAACTTCAGGCAAGTTCGTACTGATGAGGTAAATCCAAGATTAGGCCAGGAAGTTGAGGTTAGGATCAGGTCTAGCAATAATAACCTGTCAGACGTAGTCCTGTGCTTGCCACGCTGGTCCATGGTGACAAGGTAGGTCCAAAGTCAGGCTGGGAGGTGTCAGAGCCTAAATCAGTGGTGTCCATGTCCAAACACTGACAAAAGACAGATATTCCTACAGCATAACTCAGGCCCAGGCTGAAGGACCAGGAAACTCAAATGGAGCCTGTGAGCAGGGGGTGTTCACAGAGGCCTCAGGAGAGGCTGGTCAGGGTTGATAAAGCCCATCAGTGCCATCAGGACCCTGCAGCCTTTTTCTGTCCACTGATTATAATGGAAACAGAGACAGTAAGCTCAGACACCTGCAGCTGATCAGATAAACCTCACATCAGGTCTAACATCAGTGTTTTCCTGAGTCTGTCTTGATTTCTGGTGGAGAACAGCCTAAAATGAACCCCTATTCAGAGGAAACTTGTCATCCCAGTTAGAAACAGGGCAATTTTGAAAACTGGAATATAAGTTATTCAGTACTGTTTAGTTTCCATAGGAGGACTATACTGGTTTCTGCACACAGAAGAGAGTAAGTGAATCAGGCAATCCCTCCTCAGGATCTTTTAAGATCAGGTTGCTCTTGCCTGAAGGGCAGGAAGCAAGTTGGGGTCTGCAAAATCCAACCTGATGCTGCTGAAAGCCTAGAACCAAAGAGTCAAGCTAGAGACTCTCTCCCTGGAAAGCAAAACAGGCACTATTTAGGAAGGTGGTATGAAGGTTTTGAAGTTTGACTCCTAAGTCTCAGATGATCCAGATTTTTCTTATTGTACTTCATCCTTTCTGATGATTGCCATCTTTTTCTTCTGGTGACCCTCAGTAATCCACGCATTTACCACCTTTAGGCGATGCTACAGTGACTCACTTGCTGTCACCTGGACACCAGCTGGTGAAAAACATGGCTTTGTATCCCCAGGGCTCTGTCAATTCTGTGGTTCCCCAACCAACCTCTGTAAAATCCCAGGATAAACTCCCGTGTGCCACTGATATCTGTCTTTGGGACAATTTGCTCAAGAAGTTCAAGCAGCTCCTTTCACTAGTTTTCATCACTAAAGATTCCAATACCTCAATCTTGGAGGAGATCTCTTCTGTTTTGAATTTCCCCATTACTTTCTCTCACCACTACAAAACAAAATAACCGAGCCAAAAAACACTTGTAGCCTTAAATACACTCTGAATCCAAGAAGGGGAAATGCCAGAGAATCTGTACAGTCCTGCTGTTGTTCTTGATCCTGTATGGAAAGCAATAATGTATTTTTGTGAGAGCTGACAGCATCTGTCTCAGGAGAAGATAGATTGTGGATTTATCTCCTGGGAAATATCTACGTTCTGCCATGTGCTGCCAAGGCTCAGATATTCAGTCTGGTCTCAACCAAGCTAATTCTGGACATGGAAACAACATAGTTGTGTTTGTATGTTCCACTCAGATGAATTAGCCTTTGTAGCTGACCCAAAGTTGCTCCCTTCTGAGAGGGATAGGGCCCAGGACAGGATGAGTTTCCATGACTGTCATCCTGAGCTTCCCACAGAAAGGAGAGCTCACACACTGCTTTAGGAGACAACAGTGGAACACCCATGGGTAAAGCAAACTAGTGAAGTAAATTGTGCCCAATTACCCAGTGGTTAATCATGGATTCTTGCTTCATTGCTAGAATTAGCCTAAATTTATGCTGATTATTGCACTGGACTGAGCCCTGATAGCCCATCCCTGCTAAAGTGAAGGTGTTCGTATCCATGAAGATCTTTGCGCAGATATCCAGATTCCCAGATGGTATGCCTTTGTATTTAAAAACCCTTAAAAATTTTTCTTCTATGAATTTTCCCTGATATTTCAATACTTATTCCAATTTTCCTTATTAATTCTATATATTTCATCGGTTTCTACATTTTCCTTTCTCTTTCTGGGAGTGTCTAATTATGGGGAAAATATGCTTTTTATGTGTTATCTCCAGTTTAACGGGGAAAGAGAATCTGAATTGTCTTCCCCTTTTCTTGGATAACGACTCCTGCCACACCTACACACTGAAACATCACCGAGTGGGAGTAGGAAAATATGTGGAATTTTAGGCCATGTGGTTCCTGAGCACAGACATGATACTCCTAAGTCAGTTTTATTTTTGACCTTGCCTGTAGGTACTGAGTTGCAGATAAGGAGTTGTCTCATCCAGGGAACTCAGTAGAGAATGAGCAGGTCCTGCCACACGGGCAGACATAGAGATGCACAGTAAATTTGAAAATCCATGGCAATTACACAGCAGTGCACTCATAAATAAAATCCATAGGTGAAAACTACTTGGAGGGATACGGACTCAAAAGCACAGTTTAAGGAGCAAATATGGTCATTGTCATTTAGACTATTTTTCTTTTCTTTTTTTTTTCTGCTTCTTTCTGATTCTCTCTTCCCACCACAACTTCATTGTACCTGTTTCCACTCAACTTAATAATGCTTGCAGGACTTTAACCTTCCACTTCTGATTAAGTACTTGAGAAACACACCGTTTAATTAAAACCAGAGAGGGAAATAGATTTTCTTTTTCGCTTGTAATTCTGACAAGGGAAAACAAAATTGAATTTTAAATGGATAATAGAAAAACAAAATTCCCCGTGAAATGAAATCAACAGTAACATTGAATGCTGTTTGTTTGAGGGCTTTAAAAATGTTCCATTATGAAATCCCCATCCCTGGAAGTGTTCAAGGCTGGGTTGGACGGGGCTTGGAGCAACCTGGGATAGTGGAAGATGTCCCTGCCCATAGCAGGGAGTTGGAAATAGATGATCTTTAAGGTCCCTTCCAACTCAAACCATCCTGTTATTCTATGATTTCCCCTCTTTTTTCTTCATGGGAAATAAGGTAAAACTAAAAGCTGGTTTAAAATGGAAATCAAACCCTGCTGCTCCTGAAAAAACTGACAGGAGAATATTTCCATGGATGTGTTCTATTCTAATTTTTCAATGCGGTGTTTTATCAAACTTGACATATTTCCACGATACAATTTTCTCTTGACAGGTTGACATTTCCCCGTGGGAAACTCCATAGGAGTGTTTCTGACGGGTTGTTTCAGACGATCTGCAGTTCTTAAAGTAAAGGCACAACTTGTGGGATGCTGGAAAGAGTTACAATAGTTCCAGGGGGGGACAGACCACTGCATTTTGTGTTCTACCTTATGGAATCCATAAATAAATACCAGGGCTTTATGCAGCAGGTGACCTGATGCCTCTTTATCATGAGAACACAGGCACTGTAGAAAATCCTTAATGTGAGACTTGATGTCTTGACTCTTAATGAGCATTCCCCTACTAATCACTTAAGTCTCCAGATTTAAGCTCAGAAGCTGAACAGACTGAATTTACTATTGGTGTAAAATGAACTTACTGAAAGGCATTTATTCCTTGAAAACAAGTGAGTAGGACTGGGACTCAGCTTTTAAGCAGAGATTCCCCACTGAGACTGATGAGAATTCCTGCCTTTTGTATGCAATGAGGGCCAGATTTGGCTCAGTAGTTCGAACATTTTAAAAGTCTGAGGCTATATTCTAACTGGAACTGCATAGCAGAATAATTCCAGTACAGCTGACTTGCTCCAGCAATAGCACATCATCTCTTTTCTGCTTCAGATGATGTTCACGCAAAGGTCTTTATTTTTTCATAATAAAAAAACCAAACAAACAAACCCAAACTGATGCTCTTTTTTGTCCTCTAAAAAATGACTGCATGTTTGTGTTATTACTTGTACTGACAACCTGTCTTTAGCCATTGAACTTTTGACTTAAACACATGAACCTGGGAGTCATTTTGTCCTCAATTCTGAGACAACTAGAATTATTGATCTTAGACCTTGAACTATCAGAGAAGGACAGGACAGACTTAGCCAGTGGACTACAACTGGTCGTAGCAAATACAAAACCAAGAGGATGATTGCTATATTACCCTTTTTTTCCTTCCACAACAGTATTCTTTGAATTTAAAATGGACTATATTGCAAATACCACGTGTGAAAGATTTGGAGCCTGAAGGATTTGGTGTCTGAAGTATCTGGAGAAGGTGGTCAAAGAATGTTTTTTTACTGTTTCTTACCATTGAAGAACTAAGAGTTGTTTGGTAAAACCACCAAGAATTAATTTCAAAAACAGTGGTAGAAAGTGATTCTTCACACTGCAAGAACTGTGAAACTGCTGGGCTCACACAGACCTGTCCAGAAGTCAGGGACATCTGCATTTTCTGCTTATTGCAGTCACTTTTTTTTTTTTTGCATAATCCTTTATGCCTTCTCTCAGATGAGGAACCAGATACACAATTTTGGATTACAGAGAGTATGTTTTCACCTGAGGTGATTTGGTGCAGTTGAGAGGAGTGGAGCAGATGTACTTGAGGGATGAATCTGAGCTATAACTGTTGACCCAACACATTTATCCCTATCCATTTTCCATTGCTGTGTTTCCTCAAGCTCTTGGAAAGTTTATCAACATGTTTGTCGTTGAAGTTTCCACTTACTTAAATCACCACTGCCTGTTGCTATATGAAATTAATCCAAAGACTGCAAACCTATTCACCTGACTGCAGAGCTATGAATAACATTCTTTGCATGCTTCAGTAATCACAGACAAGCCATACATCTAATAAGTGCTTTTGAACTACTGTCAAGCTCCTTTTTAAACCTCATTAAGATTGGATTACTTGGTTACATTAATCCTGATGGCCTCATGCCAGTGGTCCTGACTCACACTAGTTATTGTAACACATTGGCCATAAGAATACAGGAAATGTCAAATTCGAGGCTGAGGTTGAAAGAAAAAAGAATCATAGAATGGTTTGGGTTGGAAGGGAATTTTTAAAGGTCATCTAGTCCAGCCCCCCTGCCATGAGCAGGAACATCTTCAACCACATCAAATTGCCCAATGCCCCATCCAACCTGACCTTCCATCTTTCCAGGGATGGAACATCTGTGCCAGTGTTTTACCACCCCCATCCTAAAATACTTCTTTATTATATCTAATCTAAATCGATCCTCCTTCAGTTTAAAGCTGTTACCCTTTGTCCTATCACTCCATGCCCTTGTAAAAATTCCCTCTCCAGCTCTTTTATAGCCCCTTTAAGCACTGGAAGGTACTCTAACATCTCCCTGGAACCTTCTCTTCTCCAGACTGAAAGAAAAGCAAGAAGTTGTCCCCATGGCTCTTTTTGTTTCACAGGATGTCCATAGGTCAGATGAATTAAGGAGACAGCATCCTGTGCTTTCAGCATTAAATTATTATGGAGTTGGGGCACACAGAGTTGCCTTTAGTTCACTTCCAAGAAATTCAGTAACTGCTGCAGCCCCCAGCATCCAGTGGAAGGGAGCTTCCTGCCTGCCATCCAAGCACAAAAATACTGTTTGTTGATATAAATACCACACACTCCATGCTTTGCAAACTGGTGCTGCATTTTGTGGTAACAACATAAGCATTCTGGCTCTTCCCAACCCTATACTAAGGGAAAGCAAAGAAGAAAATACTTGACTTAAAGCACAACATGTCAGCAGTGGAGATTTGAGTTCCTGGCTCTCATGCCCTTGCCTAAGTCATTAAATCAATGTGGTCTTTACTCCTTTTTATGTTTGGGGCTTTTTTTTTTTCTGAATCCAAGAATCAAGATATCTGATACTTGGTTAGTTTGTGATTAATTATTAGAACTACATATTCTGGTAAGCCTCATAGTGTAGGTCTTGCTGCATAGAAAGATTGAGGTCTGAGGAGGCTGAAAATAAACACAGAAAGACTGACATAGTGTGAGAATGCAGATTATTATAACCTAATGCTTGGAGAATTTGAGATAATCTACTATTTGCATTTTGACAGTCACCCATCACAGAATCATTAGAATCACAGAGTCATTTGGGTTAGAAAAGACCTCTGAGAACATCGAGTCCAACAATTAAGCCAGCCCTGCCAAGTCATAGGCTTGGCACGGTGAATCTCCTTTTCTGAACAGAGGAAGGAGAAATGGGCAATCCTAAATAATCCTCTGAGTCCCCTTGGATATCACACTGTGAAAAATGAGCCCTTCTTGAAGACAGAACCACAGGGGAGAGGTGCTGCTGGGATGGCTCACCTGCTGCCCTCACCTCCTCAGTGGCAGATTAACAAGATGCAGGTGTCAGGAGTATTTGAGGCTGCCTTTTCTTGGTTTTAAGCTTTACTTGTGTAACCTACAGTCTTGTCCTGTAGAGGACCTCCCCACTGGGCTCACTGGGCTAAAGCCTGCTGTCTGTTTTAATCCTGACTGCTGCTTAAAGTAGTTGAACATGGTTCCTTTGGATAGAGGGGTCAAGGGATCAGCGGTTTTCCGTTTCCCTCTGCTGCAGAAGTTACTTCCATGGCAGGTATGGTCCCATGCCAGAAAAGGGAATAAATCCTCTAAAGCAGGCAGTGCTCTGTGGAGACTCACTCAGCTGTGGGAAACTCCCTGTGCCATAAATGCCTCTTCCTTTCCTTCAGTAAAAGTATTTTAGTCTGTGTTTCACTCTATGGTCCCATGAACTCTGTTTGTCTCCTCCATAATTTTACTCACGAGCCAGATCCAACTGTTGATCCACCCTGCTTTTCCCTGCCCCCATTTGGTTGATACCATCATTGGGAGGGAGGTGTGTGGAAAGCAAGTCCAGGTGTTTGAGGAAGCACATCTATGCTGCATCTGGATCCTGGTGTAAATCACACAGGTAGAGCTTAACCTGGCAACTGCACTTCACCTTTTGCCCCCTCAGGAGTTTTAAAAAGATTTTTCCCAAAGGAAAACGTAAAATAAATGGTAGTGGAATACAGAATCGTAGAAAAACTTGGGTTGGAAGAAACCTCTGGAGATGTCGAATCAGTCTAACTGCTGCTCCAAGCAGGGCTGACTTCAAAGTCAGGCTCAGGGACTTTTCCCATGAAAAAAGGAGAAATTTTCCACAGAAAATCCCCAAACTTACTTTTTAACGGCATTAGTTCCCTGTGGCACCGATAGGAACCCTTTGATTCTCTTTTTCCTTAAAAATTGTAGAATACATTGGAGTTCTTTCCAGTTTGGATCAGGAGGGATGTGGTAGCATGGTAAGAGAACAACATTGGTTTTATTCATTACTGCTGGTTCTTTCTGACTCCAAATAGGGGAATTTCAAGATTTACAATTTTTATGAAATAGTAAAAGAATTGGAATTCTTGTGGAGCACCTGCACATGTACCCAAATTTGAATTCAAGCCTTTTAAAGATGATATGATTTTGCAGTCCAGCTGCATTTCATCATCACACATATCCTGATTCCCAGGCTGGTGTGTAGGAACCACTGTTTTCAGAACGTGACTTGTACCTGTGTGTCTCACCAGCATCCTGAATTTTTTTTATGTGGATTTAAGGAAAGGTCTGTGGGGTCTGTCTGCCATTCAGCCACTAACATTGACAGCTGCAAGTACCTGGGGAATATTATTCTGTCCATCCTTAGATGCTTCACCCAGTTGTTTCAAAGATATCAAATGAGACTGAATGAAGCTGTTGTTAAGTCTGTCAAACACCTTCTGTACCTGTTCTTGGAGCTGAAGGAAGTTGAACCATTTTAGACATAAAATTTTAGTCTTTCACAGACTAGAACTTGAGTTTTTTGTGGTTCTGTTTTTTTTTTTTTTCTGGGAAGAAACTCAAGATTCAGTCAACTGCTCCCATCAGCTTATCTGGAAAGAGAGTGTCTGACTTGCTTTCCACCTGAAAAAAAGAAGACAGGACAAAAATTAGACACCCTTAAGCATTTCAACTGCAGGTGCCTTCAGTTTAATCTCTCTCCCTCTGTTTTCATTAAAGTGTAAATTGCCTTAACACTAATAATAATCTCTTCCTTTCCTTTTCATACCTCAGAATGTAAAGCAGCATTTATTGACAAACAGCCAGTATCCAGAAAACTCAATTTCTGAGCAAAAGAAGATTGTTTATCACCAATTCTCTGATAAATAAACATGAAATGATGCATCCCTTTCCTGCTACCATAACTCACAAAAATGCTGCTGTGCAAAGGGTTGTTTTCAGCTGACACAGCAACTCAGGATGGGCTGGATTAGAGAATCAGGAGAGTAGATGGATGAAAAGATGGTTAAGAAATGCAGAAAGACGAAAAAACAGAGTAAAAATCATTTTCCTGGAGAGCTAAAAGGAAATCCCTGTAAGTTCTTGGATAGCTTCATGTCTGCTAAGATGAATAAAGTGGTGGAATTGTAGAGGAATTTTATGAGATGTTTTCCTGGGTAATCTACAGGCTGAGTCCACCCACTTCGCCACCTTTTCTGCAGTGTCCATGGAAACACTAGAAATGAATCATGATGGACCCAAAAAGCCAAATTGTTTTTACTGATAATGTGCACAGCCTTATCCTTCAGAGGATCCACTGCTGACTTCATCTACCCCTTCAGGTGAGAGGTTTCAATGCTGACATGGAACCTGGAAAAGGTTGAACCATCCCAATCTAAGGCAGCACGAGCAAGGGCAGTGTTTCTTTGTAAAGAAATTGTGAGCTAAAGGCATCTGATGCAAAAAAAATGCCCTGGAAAGGGATTTTTGACTGATAATCAGAAGGATTAAAAGAAATGAAGACAAGCTAATCTTGGCTGAGCCACAGCAGGCCTCCAGCATGTATTTTAATCAGGCACTGCCTGAGTGCGTGGAGCATCGCTCTGCAAAAATTTCAGACCCTTTGAAACTGCTGTGGCTGATTGCTGCAATATTTAGAGGCATATTAACATGAATGAGTAAAAGGTCCTGGAGCTCTCCTGCCTGTAAGAGCCCTCATGTACAACAAGGCAGCACATGCAGCTTTGATTCACATTCTGGGAGGCAGATGTTCATCTCAGGGAACTATTGCCAAAGGTGGCACTAATTAATTGCTGTGAACAAGACGAGCTTCAGAAATCAAATACTCTCATGCCTAAAGCTGATGCCTCTCAGTGAGGATTTAAGGGTGTTGGAACAGATTTCAGTCACTGTAAAGTGTCATAATACCGTGGAAATGAAGAAGAGTGAAGTATATGGCAAGTTATAACACTGGCAGGGTAAATTTTTCCTCTCATTAAAGACTGTATGGGATTCATGTCACCTAATTCCTGTTATCTCCAATGCAGCTGTTCCCATCTGAACTCACTGCCCTCAGCTTCTTTCCCAGTCAAGGGAAGGAATGGACAGAACTTGGATTTGAGTGAACAGATGGGCCATAGACATCGACTTTAGGGTAATGTAAAGCGAAGCTGGACTTCTTTGATTGTATTAGCTCTATGTCCTCTGACTGTAAAGGGAGAGTGGAGAAACCAGATCATTTGTAGGCACATTATAATAATGGTTTTTATTCAGCCCAATCCTACCTATGGTGGTAGTTTGTGAAGCCAGAAAATTTCCTAGAACCTAATTTCCTACATCCTTTTTTAAAAGTTTTGTGTCCCATACTGGACATCTTATGAATGTATGTTACACAGAGACTGAAATATTACCAGGAAGCTCTGATTAGTATGCAACCTGTCTGCCTGCACTTATTTCTATTTATCAACATAATTTCTAGACCTCCTGTGTACCACATGGAATATTGTGCTGCTGCTGACTCCAGTAACTCACAGCACTGAGACAACTGAAGGGCAAGAAGTAAAAGGGAAAAAAAAAAAAAGATGGTATGCAAATCCCTTATTTCTGTTTCCTAATAGAAGATTAACAAGCTATTTGTTTGATTATCAGTTTCTTGGCAGTAAAATTTTTGCAAGTAATTTATGTACCAATGGAAATGTTGTAAAAGCAAACTCTGTGGTCACATTCAGTAACTTCAGGATAAGTTTTGTAACTTCGTGTCCAATCTGAGAGTCCTAACTCATGGGGATACCTAATTCTAATTTATTTAAACATGTAGCACTGGCACATGTTGCCCAGAGAAGCTGTGCCTTCCCCATCCCTGGAAGTGTCCAAGACCAGGTTGGATGGGGCTTGGAACCACCTGGGATAGTGGAAGGTGTCCCTGCCCATGACAGGGGGTTGGAATGAGATGCTCTTTAAGGTCCCTTCCAGCCCAAACCATTCTGTGATTCTGTGATGTTTAGTTCACTGAATTCAGTCTGAAGCAACACAGAGATGCAGATACTTCCATGCCCCATATGGCTTCGAGGCACTAACTTTAGGCGCTCAGCATGGAAAAAATGCAGCAAGCACAATCCAAAATAGAAGGCAGTTATTCCTGGGAAAAGAGTGGTGCTTTTCTTCAGGGGTGACACAGCACTATTAGGCTAGAGATGAACAGAGATAAGTTATGCTGACAGCTGAATTCTAGGAAGTGGAGGTAGAAAATTCCCATTTTATGCATTCTTACACTCTCTAAGCCGGGTTCTCCCATGTGTACCTCCAGTGTTACTTCACTGAAATCCACATGGCTACAGGGTGTAAAATTGGAGTATTACTGCTGTGACTGACAAATGATTTTTTGTAAAACTGCTTCTGATTCATTTACCTGCCAACTGCTGAGTCAAATTTTTGAGCCTCTCCACTAAAGCTGACAGTGTCAGGCAAGGATGTGAAGAAATATCATGAACCTTTTTGTTTGTTTGCTGTGCTGTGAGCTCCCAGAAAAAGAGAAAAAGAAAAAGAATTGATTTCCAAACATTTCACTAGAAAAGATAAGCGAGCAGTGTTGTCAGACGATGGCAAGAAACAAAACAAACATTGCATTGGCAGAAAAAAAAAAGGTTTTCCAAGGGAATTCCTGACACGCTGAGTGGTAGTTCCATACAAGGAAATCCTGCCAATGACTTGGCAGATCTGGGACCAGAAATTGCTGACTAAAATAATCGAGATCTCAAAGAGTTCAGAGCAGCCTGTCAAGGGAAGGATCTTCCCAAAACTTCGTCTGGTGAAACTGCCCTTCAGCAGGGAAGTTTCAAAGGCAATGATGAAGCTTGTCAGAAATGAGAGTGAGCCCCAAGAAATCTCTCTATTAGGCAAAAAGTACTTTTTTGGTTTCACTGGTTTCACTAGATCTCCACTGACGATGATATGAGCTCAGCATTAAAATATGGAGACACCTACACTTACTTTTCTCAGTCCACAAGAGAAATCCTGTCCAGTAACTTATTTAAACTGCAAGACTTGACTGGGTATCTGAGCCTCAGTTCAGAATGAAAGCTACTTTAGAATGTAAGATGACATTTCAAGCTAAAGATGGATAACTTACTCGAGCCCAAAAAGCTATTATTTGAATCAGAAAGATCCAAGGACGAAGGGAAAACAGGAGAGGAGAGGGATAAGACTTACATGAATCTCTTTGCAAACCAGCAATTGTCTCATTTTTGCTGTATGTTCCCAAAAGTGTTGTAATAAAAATTCTTCTTGTTGAGGCCTTAACAGTAACCTATAAATGATTTCAAGTTAAAAGGATTGGGGGTTTAGCCCTCAAGCTGAGTTACTTCTTTTCCTTTAAGACTGCTGATATAAAAAAGTCACCCCTTGGAGAGTGAAAACAAACATAAAGTTTAGGAAACAGCCCTTAAACTGCATCCTGCAGAAAGCACTTTTAACAGAAAATAGATGAGTCAGATTTTAGTGTAATCACAAGGGATTAAAGCTGGATGCAGAAATTGTGGGTCTCAGACTTCATTTGATTGTCTGGTGCCAGATCTCTTTCAGTGTGATAAAATACAGGTGAACACTGCAATCTAAATGCAAAATGCAGAAGATATTTCTGATACAACAGTGAAAGAGGGAGGCTCAATCATAAATTTCTTTCTGCTATTTGAAAATCCAAGGTTTATTTCCACAGAAGTAACTTGGAAATTATCTGGAAATAATCAAGTCATACCAAGGATCCACCAAAATGTCAGATCTACTAGGAGGGTATCAGTGGGACTTGAACCTCCGAAGCCAAATTAGGCAGCTCCTCTCATGGCACATTTTGCTCCTCCCGAATTTTTAAGGTGAAACATCTCTTGATAGTACATTTAACCATATTGTAAAGTCCCACTGAAGTAATTGCAACCATGGCAAAGGTTTATAGAGGTTTCAGTGCTTAGATAAATATGAATTAACCAAAGCAAGTGTAACTAAGGATTTAATGATTTGGGATTGATTTCACCACTTTTGTAACATGTAGTTCCTCCTTCTCCTTCGTGTGGTCCATGCAAAAAGGAGTAACTTATTCTTTCAATAAAGCATAGGAATAGTTTCTTGAAAACCAAGGAAGCCATGGGAGGAAGAAACCTTGAGGCATGAAATAGAACCATAGAATGGTTTGGTTTGGAAGGGACTTTAAAGCTCATCTCATTCCACCCCCTGCCATGGGCAGGGCCACCTTTCACTAGAGCAGGTTGCTCCAAGAATCCCATCCAGCCTGGCCTTGAACACTCCCAGGGATGGGGCATAATACGTTTGTAATTGATACAAGGATGGTTGGATCACTAAGGGGTTGACACAGATCTCTGGCTGATGGAAGCATCACTCCACGTTTGCCCTGTCCCTGTAATCCCCTCTCTGCAGTAGACACTGGTCTGACTATTTTAGCCTCTTCCTAACAAGTCCAACCACTTTCCTGTCACACATGATACAAACCAGCTGGGAGTGCATTTTTCACCCAGGTAATTTTTCACCCAGATAAAGATGAAGAGAAAGTGTTGTCCTGCCAGGACAGCCCCCCCCCAGATTTTTGCATGAGAAGTCTGCCAGGTACTGATGTCAACAGTCCCTTTCACAGCACAAGGACAGAACAGTGCTGGTAACAGGGATGATTTAATGTCCATTGTGGTCTGTGATAGGTTCTTCTCCCTCCCCTTGTCCCAGGGCGGGAACCCGATCTTAAAACCTTGTGGGGAGACGTTGCTTGTTTTCCCTCCAGGAGGGTCCTGGGCTGACAGAGGGCTCTGTGCCTGCTCCTTTAGACACAAAATTTATCTCTGAAACTGCTTTGCCAGGGAACTTTGGGATCCCCTCAGAAGAATGATATCCGGGCTGCCAGTTGTCCTTCACAGCCTGGAGCAATGCACCTGAAAGTCTGACTGCAAAGCACTTCATATCAACATCCCCAGATGTGGCAGCTTTGTTGTCCCGCATCTGGCTGGGGAAAGGGGAACATCTGGCAGTGCCTGCAGCCACCAGAACAATTCTCCCAGCCCGTGTGGGCTTGGTGGTAGCTGAGGTTTGTGGGGCTCCTGGGAAGTGAGGAGCTGATGGCATCTCCCTGACAATAGGAGGTGCAGAACACCAAGCTGGGCACGCTGTCACAAGGAAAAGCCCTGTGTTATTCCATGAGAACGCAGTACTCACATGGGTTCTATGGTGAAGAAAGCCAGAAAATCTATTTTATGCCTAAGAGGTGAGGCTTCCACCTCATTTTCCCTCTCTCTCCCCCCTCTCCCAATGTTTATACTACACCCCAGAGACTTCACAATTTGGAGGGATTTGAAACAATGGAACTTTCCTTAAATATCACAATTTTTTCCTCCATCCTTCTTACATTCCTTATTCAAGTACAATTGCAAGTACTAAGGTACTGAAGAGGAAAAGGCTTCATGTCTTTGCTTTATCAGAGCAATTTCTGTTTTCCTGAGCTGTGCTCATTACCACCTCTGACCCACCATTATTTCAGGAAACCATTACATTCATTATTAATAAGAACCCTCCAGCTGACTTTCCTCCCTTGCAGGCATTATTCTGGTTTCAAATGTCATCATGGCATTCACTCATTCTGCAAGAAGCAGGGAGGGGACTCCTCCTATTCCTTTTCCCAGCCTGACCTTTTTCGGATCTGGCATTCCCGGATCAATTCACCTGCCCCTCTGGAACTGAGCTGAAACCAAAGCAGTCAAAAGGGGATAGGGCAGCACAACACTTTCAGAGATTTGTGGCTGTTCTGAGCTGTCACATCTCTGGAAGGGGTTTAACTTTATTAATTAATTGGATGAATAAAACATCTGATATATATTTAAAATTGGATTTACTCATATCCTGCATGGGAGACCTAAAAAAAAATCTATCCAACGTCCCAAATGGGGACCCAGTCTCTCCCCAAATGAGGACTCATGGGAGAGGGCTCTGGACCTCACCCAGAGGGAGGTATTTGGTATTTTCTGTTGGTTCCCTTTAACTGAGAGACATCTCATCCCTCTGAGATGCCATCCAATATTTCAGAGAGACAAAATTGTTGCCTCATTCACTCCAATTCTACCCTTTGGTTACTCATGTCTTGTGTGACGTTTGTGGTTATTACTGAAGAGGCTGAGGGAGTTGGGGTTGTTCAGCCTGGAGAAGAGGAGGCTCAGGGGAGACCTCCTCACTCTCTGCAACTCCCTGACAGGAGGTTGTAGCCAGGTGGGGGTTGGTCCCTTCTCCCAGGCAGTGATCAGTAAGACAAGGGGGCATGGTCTTAAGCTCTGCCAGGGGAAGTTTAGGTTGGATATTAGGAAGAAATTCTTTACAGAGAGAGTAATCAGGCATTGGAATGGGCTGCCCAGGGAAGTGGTGGATTCTCCACCCCTGGGGGGTTTTAAGATGAGACTGGATGTGGCATCAGTGCCATGGTCTGGTAACCATGGCAGTGTTGGATCAAGGGTTGGACTTGATGATCTCAGAGGTCCCTTCCAACTTGGCTGATTCTATGATTCTATCATTCTGTGAAACTGTTTTTCAAGGTACTTTAGTTTTATTGTATGAACTCCTCAAGGTTATGGACATGGCAAGGACCTCACTGTGTTAGATGTCACACCAAGAGCTGGCCTTGTCCTTCCTCCAGTGAGGATGCTTTGTGCACAGTTTCATCACTGAGAGCAGTGGGAATACTCATGGGCTGAAAATTGAAGATATAAGTTATTTCAGGAACTTTAAAGAGGGGGGGAAAAAAGCACTACCAAACAAGCAAAGGGGAGTCATCCATGTATGGGCATGACTGCAAGACATATCTGAAAGTTGTTTGGGCAAGAACTGAACAACTGGGTCCGTGCCATGATCCCATATGGAGACTTGCTCCATCCAACTGATCAGAATTGTCTTCTCCCGCATTCCTGAATCTCTGCATGTTGCTTTCATGTGTCTTAGTGCGTTTCCTAAAAGAGCAAGGGTTACATTTCATGTGCCATATCCACACACGAGTCTGTGTGTATCTCTGCCTTTATATGCCTCTGTTTCCATGTTAACCTTGACCAGTTTCACCCATAAAGCCAGGCAGTAGGATGAATGATCCTACAAGTTTTATAAAAGGAGATGACTGGGAGAATCTCCAGGAGCACCACGGCTGAAGGAAAAGCTGCAGCATGAGGTCAGCCCTTAAAGACCCAGAGAGGATCCGAAGGGAAGTGACCTTATATGCAACCCAGTCAAAAAAAAGCTTTGGTTGGACTTTGCAACCAGCTGTGAGGGGAAAAGCCCTGGGCATAAGACTGCAGGAATGATTTGTTTAATCCTTACATAGTCACAATTCAGGGTTGTTTTGCTCTGTTTCAATACAACTTTTAAGATTACGAGGCTCTGGTTCTGGATAGCAAAAAAAACCCACAGATAAATCATAACAGAAAGTCATGGAGCCACATGATGGAAAACCTTCCTGCTTCCAGGGCACTTGACCGATGTCTGTGCACAGGCAGCTCCAGGCTCCCTTTCCCAATTCTCATGAGTTCACATAATCCTGTCGCGTGTGAGTTTCCAGTCCCGGAAGTGGATGTTTAAATACAATAAAAAAATGTGCTGGATTTATTCCTCCTTTTTGCATTTTCATGAACAAACCCAATATTAATTGGAAGCATGCAACTTTGGGATATGGGTTTGTTTTCTTTTAATAATGAAAGGAAGCAAATGTCGGTGTGCAACAAACAGGAGAGGAAAAACTGGGCAAGCTTAAATATTTAAATATATTCAAACTGTTGAATAACCAGAGGAAAAGGGAAAATAATGCTGCTTTGTGAAAACTTTGGCCAGTGGAGGATTTCAAGTCTTCTAGTGTGTGTAAGTGCCCATCTCCTTGCTGTACTAAATAGTATTCCTGCATGGGATTAGGAAGTAGGATTACTCTGAGGTGTTTTAGAGATGGTTGGAAGCTGTCTTATGCCTTTCTGAGCCAATGACAAAAAAACAAAATAATTCAGCAAGGCCTCAAAGATGTCCAGGTATTTCTGCTTTTGAGTAAAGCTTGCTAAGCTGAGAATTTGTTGGAACTCTTTCCTCTGTGCCACTATTACCTGTATGCCAATCGATTTTGAGTAAAGAATGCCAAACGAGGAGGGTGGTGGAAAGGCACTATTTTGTGGAGGAAAAGGCACCATCTCCCTGAGTGGAAACAGTTGGCAATAGATGGCTACAAAGGCAGAGTATGACATTGTTCCCTGTGGAAATCCAGCAGCTGTGCTGGGCAGGAGCAGGTCACGACTGCTCCTGCTCCAGAATTGTGGCTGAGGGCTGTGTGCCTCAGGACACGGCTGGGCTTTTGGGGACAGTCCCAGCTGCAGCTGGGAGAAGGTACTGACTGTGATTCACACACAGCTGGCCCTCCTCTGGGCAGATGAGATGGAGCAGAGGAGAAAATAATCTTATCAGGCTCATTGCTGGCACTGGGAATAGCAGGGCTTGGCCTGGTGCCCACAGCCTGACAATTCCACAAACACATCCATTGTATGGAGAGGCCTTGCTGGGTGGATCATGGAGTGATTGGACCCAGGAACTTATGGGCCCCAACAGGGTCAGGCGTCCAAACCTGTAAGGCTCCAATTCCCTTAGCACCAACAACCAGAGGGCCAGGAGCCCCTTGGGCAAGTAGGCATGAAGATGTGGGGTGACCTCGTTTTGCTTTTATTTGCACAGGGGTCTAATCTGGCAAGTATTTGTAGATGAGAAGAGCAGGATAAATGGCTCTTGTTTCAGAGACCAAGTGTACCAGGAACAGCCACACAGGCAGTTTTTGGGTTGCCTGGCTAGAAGGGTGTACATGCTGTTGGGGAGTCTTAAAAGGCTCAGTGCTGGGGAAAAAAGGACTTCCCATTGCAGCTGGGGAATAGCAAAGGAGATGCTCCACATGCTTAGAGATTTTTGGAAAGATCTGCTGATGATTTGGTGAGCAGCAAACTGGAACATTTTTGCCCTGGGGTACACAGAAAGCTGGGAGTCTTGCTACTCATTATCTTGGAGGTGGAGGTCCTCATCACACTTTGGGGGTGCATCTTGGGCCTGGAGGATGTCCCCTTGCTTCTGGAGGATTAACAGGTAGTTCACATTGCCCAGTGTCAGGGAAGATTCTCCTTTTCCTTAACAGACTTATAGGGGGTCACAGAATCATAGAAATACTTGAGTTGGAAGGGACCTTAAAGATCATCTTGTTTCACCTCCCTCCCATGGGCAGGGACACCTTCCACTAGCCCAGGTGGCTCCAAACCCAATCCAACCTGGCCTTGAACACTTCCAGGGATGGGGCAGCCACAGCCTCTCTGGGTAACCTGTGCCAGGGCCTCCCCACCCTCACAGTGGAGAATTTCTTCCTAATATCCAATCTAAATCTATGCACTTTTAGTTTAAAACCATTCCCCCCTTGTCCTATCACTATCTGCCCAAGTAAAAAGTTGCTTTCCCTCTTTTTTATGAGCCTCCTTTAATGCACTTTGTGCACATTGTACTTCTTGTCTGAGCAGAGGGGGAAACCTGTTGCTCCTGAGAGTTTTTTGAGCAATGGAGTTAACATTTTACCTAATGCCTGGCGGATGGGGTGGTGTTGAAGGGATTTTTAATTCTTCTAGAGGATTGTGGGGGACATCTGCATTTCACTTAACTTTGTAAAGAGGTTCCCATTGCACCAGCCTGGGCAGGGGAAATCCTCCTGTGCCTGGAAAGTTCGAGGCAGTGGAATTCCTAAGATAGGGGAGGGTGGAGGAGGCTTGTGTGGAAGGCATCCCCATCGCATTCACTGCTTGGGGAAAAGGATCCCCAGCGCACTTAGTGCTTGGGGAGGGGGTTACCCCACTGCTTCTGGACGACTGTGGGCAGTGAGGTTCTTCTTGCACCCAGTGCCTGAGGGACGGCGGAATCGGCCTTGCGCTCAGTGCAGGGGGAGAGGACGGTCCCCGTCGCTCCTGGAGGCTGTGAGGGTCGCCCTCCCCCGGGGGTGCCCCCCGCCGCCTCCATCCCCGAGGCACCCTGGGCGGAGGGCGGGCTCGGCTCCCCCCTCTCTCCCTCCTTCCCTCCCTCCCTCCCTCCCTCCCGGGGGTTTGCCCTGGGACGCGCCGGCGGCGCCGGGCTTGGCTCCTGGACGGCGGGCAGGGGTCAAGGGCAGCAGCCGGGGGGGACATGGCAGCTCCGGGGCAGCTCCGAGGCTCCGGCTGAGCCCCGGGGACACCCCCGAGCCCCCCATGGCCGGGCGGGCACCGCAGCGCAGCCTCCCGGCAGCGGCCGCCGCCGCGCTCCTGCTCCTGCCCGTAAGTGCCGAGCACGGGAGAGGGGCGGGTGGCAGGGGACAGGGACAGGGGCAGGGACAGGGGCAGGGACAGGGGCAGGGACAGGGACAGGGCAGGGAGGGAAGGAAGGAGGGAGGGGGACGCCCCACGACCGCGGGGAACACACCGGGGCTGCCCCGGGCGCTCCGTCAGGGGACTGTCACTCGCTCCCCCCGCAGGTGCTGCTGTGCCAGGGCTCGGAGAGACCCCGGGCGGGCTCCCCGGCAGGAGCTGCCCGTCCCGGGTGCCCAGGGATCCGTCCCGCTGGCCATTCCCTGCTCCATCACAGGTGCGCTCGGAAAGGGGCGCAGGAACACCCTCTCTCCGCCCGTGGTTGCTCAGCTCTGGGTCCGCTCAGAGCCCCGGGGCTCAACCGTAGCCCTTCTTAGTGTCCCTTTCCCTGTGGAGCAGCCGCCTCGCTGTCCCCTTTCGTTGCCAGAAGAAGTCCCAGCACAGGGACCCCGCTCCCTACCCCAGAGAGGAGGGGTTTTCCCTACACCTCCCCGTTCCCTGGCTGGTGCCCGTCGTCCCCGACCTCTCGCCCTGGTGCCTCTCGCAGCATGTGCCCGAGCAGGGATCAGCAGCAGGGGTGGTGAAGGGCAGGGCTCAGCCCACGCATCCATCCAAGCGTTTGCTCCGAGTTTCTCTCGAGGGAAATGCACGGGAAGCTTTTCGGCGTGGTCCTTCTTCATCACGAGCATCCCCCTGGGTGATGCTGAGATGAGGTGGAGATAAGACTGGCCTGTGTCAGGCTGGACTTAAAACAGCTTTCCCAGCCCACACTCTTAGGTCAGGCTGAGTGCTTTGGTTTGTTTTGAGCGATGGTTTCAAGTGTGTTAAGTCAGACTTGCAAAGCAAACGTGAGGGATTAAGCAGGAGGAACACTGATCCCGTGCAGAATTTGGAAAGGCTGTTTCCACAGCATTAAAAATGTGACAGTGACTCTTCCGAACCAAAGTGTAATTGGCCTGTCTTTAGCATTTCCTTAGATAAAGAAAGAAAATCTGTTTTATTTCCTTAATTATCTTCAATTTTGTTTTGGTTTAGGTTTGGTTTGTTTGGGGTTTTTGTTTGTGGTTTTATTTGTTTTTCTCTACTCTAATTGACAAAGAAAGATAGAGAAAAGCCAGGTCAGGAAAGGCAGCAGGCTTCAAAGAGAAGCAACAATTTAATCTGAAGAGCAACAATTTAATCTTAAAATCTTTGTGGTAGCTCTCTTAGAAGACAGAGAATACTTTCCAGTGTGAGTTTTTTTCCAGTCAGAGATCAGTGCACATGGAATCACAGTGGCATGGGTCTACACACTGGTGTTTTCAATCCCAAACCATTTTTTCCTAAACTTTGTTTCGAAGTCCTTTTTCTCTTTTAGGCTGTGTTTTCCCTTATTGACTTACTTTGGTCCATAAAAATATCTCAGTTTGCATTTAGAGAGGGGGTCTTGACAATGAGGTTGTCAAAAGTACTCAGGTACTGAGTACTTAGCCAGACTAATTCTTTCTCAATGAATCAAAAAAACGTCGTGTGTTTTCTCTGCGGATATAATCTGTGGACAGATTTCCAGTTCTGCTGCAACTTTGCATTTGAATTATTTCTGTAAATTTTGGTTGTTATGTTGCTGCTTTAAAACAAAACTACTTCCTCAAAAGAAAGAAAAGAAAAAAAAAAGAAAAAAAATAAATTAATAATCAATATGTCAAGTTTCCCTAAAGTGTGGTTGGTCTGAGGGAAATGTGTGCTCTGAATATATTCCACTTGCTTTTATAAAGGAGCTTGTTTGGATGTGTGATACTTAGGGAATCTTAGGGATTCATGTGTACACCTGCCAGGGAAATAACCTGCTGGAATTTGATCTTCAGCCTCACCTACAGAACAGCTCTGGCTGCTCCAGCTGTAGCAAAAGCTTTTGCTGCTCTTCTGGGGAGTGTTTTCATCCGTGAATGGTGTTTATAAATCTGTACCTCTGCTTTACAGCTGGATGAAACTTGGCACCGAGAAGCTTAAGAGCAATGTTTTGAAACTCTGGCTCAAATCCAAGGCTCTTAAGTTCTTGTTTAACTTGAAAACACTCAAAAGTGGACTCGAAGTCAATGACTTTATTCACATTTGTGGATTTGAGGAAAGGAATAGCTTCTTGTGGGAGCAGGCCCTTACCCAATTAAGGGAGTTTAAGTTTTCACAGCAGCCAAGCAATTGTGTTTTATGGGAACTGCAGCTTTGCAACGCCCACGAGATGAGGCAATTTTCTAGCACAGAATTAGATCTGCCACATGAAAATGCTGGTGCAAATGAGCTGACAGATTTCACAGGGCTGGTCAGCAAAAAGGATGAAGACTTACACTGAGATTTATGTTCTCTTAAAGAGGTTCTCTACATATGATACACTGGAAAAAACATTTACTTTAATGTGGAAACCAAACAAACAAATCCTAAAGTAAATTAATCTTTTTGACATTTTGATATAAAGTCCTCACTAAGTTCACATAATTTGGAGAGAGAGAGGGATTATTCATCAAAACCAAGAGCAAAGCTCACTATAATTCATATGTTCTCCTGAAGTTGTTAAAACAGCCTGGGCAGTGTGAGTGTATCAGCCAGTGGTGACAAGTTAAATAATATTCCTGGTCTGAGACTGCCAAAATTCAGCCCTATTGTGAATTAATGCAGCATAAACATCTCACTCATCAGGAGGAGCCTTTGCTGGGGTAGGACTTTGGCAGGGTTTAAATCTGTAACCGTCTCATGGCAATTACTGGATGTTTGAGGGAGGTAGTTGTGTGCTGGTGTGTTGCTGACTGGTCCTTTTGCCATGAAACACTTCAGTGACGATATTCAGAGCTGCCCTTAGCCAGCAAGAAAGCAGCTTTAGCTTTTGGTCATATAAGGCATCTGCTTACACATTATTATTCTGTCCAGAGCAGAGGAGAAATAATGATTAAGTCCTCTAAACTCTGTGACCTTCATATTCCAAATCAGAGCATGGCTGTGCATGCCCTGCTGAAGCCGGTGGAGGAAGGAGGAGGTGCAGGAAGAAGAAATCAGGTTCAGACTTTTTAGTGTCAGCATCCTAAGTTCTAACTCCACTGGTACATTCAGATTTGCAGGACAGCTCTCCAGCCTTCAGACCAAGTGCCACAGGGTGGTTTGTGCCCGTGGGATTGAGCTCCTTCAGCTTTTAAAGCAGGGAGATGCTGTGCAAACTGCCCACTGAGATGGTCCATGGTGCAGCCTAACTTCCAGATCATTCCCAGGAACTGTTGGAGATACCACTATGATTTCTTGGGGCACAAATGTGGCCAGGAACCATTCTAAAAATTTAACAGTATAAATGGTTAAGTACTTAAAACAGACCTTTGCACTGCTTGATTCATTAGCTTAGATGGAGTGTAGCTGCACTGCCATCCCTCTCACTCTCCAGGAGTGCCTGAGGGAGGTATTTGCCTCTCAGGCAAACTCTTCATTGCTTTGAATTTGGTAATTAGCTTTCTTTGTGTCAGGGATTACTGTGGGATTCTGCTGGTGATGTGCTGATCTGAGAGATTCATCAGGAGAAGAACAGGGTAGTGGATAACACAAACTTTTTTAGGAAGCGTTTTGGTGTTTTCTGTTTTATTTTAATTTTAACCTATATATTAGTGAAGCAAATATTTTAAAAATACTGTATTAGAACAAACATTTACACATTTATAGATTCTTTTAATGGTTCTGCAGATTTTATTTTTGGGGAGAGGGGGAGGTGAGGAAATGTGGGTGGTAACAACACACTGCTGAATCTGTTCCTTTTTAGTTTATCTCACTTTCAGGTTTGCAGCACTGCAAACCCAAAAAGGAGACTTAGGGGGAAAGCTGATTTACTTTAGATTAAAAATTTATCCAGTAAATGACATTTCTGCAGGAATTTCTTCTTCTACACTGTGTCTATAAATTGAAACAGATAGATCAGATCTTCATCACGTCCACGTCTTTATTTCTTTTAATCCACACCAGTTTTAGTCCCAAATGTAGTCTGCTCTCCCTTAAAGTGCAAACATGAATTGTTGGATGTAAAGCTGGAGCTGTCCAGCGAGCCACTGGCACCTCCCTTTCTCCTGTAGATTCAGAATAACGTGTCACAGCACTGCATAAACATTGTCTTTGCTTCCTTATCTATTCATAACAACTAAACACCTCCTGATGGTTTGCTTTATCAAACTATTTCTTTATACAGAATAACTTTACTGCTAATTGTTTTTTAAAATCTTAATTGCTTTGAAAATAGCTGTAATTGATTTAAGCTGGCAAGTGTTGGGTAAAGAGCTTTATGTGTTTTAATTCTCTTCCCTGAGGAGCTGAATAAATTTGGTTGTGGCCGTTTTTACAAAAGAAGACAAATGGAAACTACTCTTTGAGCATCGTGATCAGTCAGCAAACAGCAGTGTCCTTCAGAGGAATGTCTGCTTGAATTTCATCAGACATGTCCAAATACATGAAAATTTCATTTCCAGTTTCTGTTGCCAGAGTGGGGGGATATTTGTTAGATGCTTCCTGCAATGTTCTTTGACATGTAACATGTCAAAGCTGTTGGAAGTACTGCCAAGTTCTCTGGGTCTGGGATCATCTGGGTTGGCTCTCCCAGGAACATGTTCTGCTGGATCCTGACAAAGGCCGATCCGTTTGGGAAGGGCTGTGGGAGGGACAGAGGGGAGATGGATTCCAACATCCTGCCCTGACCTCTGACTCACGAGTTCCTCACTGCTGGACAAGGGAGCCCAGGTTGGGAGTCAGTCCCACTGCTGGGAATGTGCTGCTCCTACCTGCACACGTCGTGTTCCCCAGCCTGACAGCTCCATTGTGGAGCTCTATGGGTGGAGAACTTGGGAAGGGTCCTTCTCCTGGAATGATCAATGACACGGCCTGTGTTTGTACAGATACACGGCGTGTTTTCGCTGAATAAGAGAGAAAATCCATTTGGTAATTCAAGAGCTCAAAGGTACTTCTTCAGCAGAGCTGCAGGAAAATGAAACTAATTAAAGCCCTATAAACTTTTGCATAATCCTGGCTGAGTAACTCTCCACTCTGGGCTGTGTGTGCCGGGAAAGTAAATAGTGAGCAATGCAGATGAAGATCAAAATACATTAGCTGTCCTCGCTGCAATGCTAAACCCTTGCCCTGGTAATAGTAGCTGAAGTGCCAGAGGGAGGGAAAGGAGCCAATCTGAGGGCTGTGGGATAATCTCTCTTGCTGTTCCCCAGGTTCCTGGGATGCGGGACGCCTGTTGAGCGCTGCCATCCCTGCGCTGCCGTAGTTTTGGGAGTGCTGTCCTCTAGCAGAGGTGGCTTTTCCATTGAAAAGGAAGGAGGAAAGAAGGCAAAAGTGAAGGAAAGGAAGTGTGCTGATGTGTGGGAGCAGGTTGGCCGTGGGGCTGCCAGCCAGGCTTCGCTGGTGGCTTAGCCAGGCCGGGACTAAAGTATCGATTCCCTTTGAGTGGCAGTAGCAAACTCCCCCAGCCCAGACAGAGCTTGGGTTTCAGGAGGCCCTGCCAGCAGAGACAGCACCAGGGGCTGCACTTTGCGGTGTGGCCATCACAGCTGTCACCTTGCTGCTTTCCCTGTTCCAGCCCCTGGACTACTTAAAAGAGTGCTCTGCTCCCGCTCTTCCCTTGTTTTGGGGGTGAAGGCATCCAGGGATCTGCCCGCTCCTCCTGTTATCAACTGAGTCTTTCAAAGCAGAGAGGAAGGCCAGGGTTATCCCTCTGGCTGCCGAGAACGATGTCCCAGAGCACAGGAAAGAATTTTGACCGCGTGTGCTCCTCAGTCAGAAGCAGCGAGGATTTTTCCTCATCCTGTCTCAAGTCCTCCCTGCTGTGACACCAGCTATTTAGTCCATCTTGAACTTGAGACACCTTCCAAGGTGTAAGAAACCCTTATTTTATCAGAACAAGTGAGTTTGTGAATATTTTGAAGCCTTGTCAGACTTCCAGTATTTCTTTCAGACAGAGTAAAAGAAAATTCTATCTTTAAATACAAAAATAATTAAAAAATGTATTTTCATATTATTTAGCATAATAATTTAATTATTATTATGTGAACAGTGTCCAAAATATTAGAAACATGAGTGAAAAAAACCTCAAAGCCTCGAGATTGCTGATTATTGTTCAAGATACAGCCCGTAAGCTGGTAATTACTGCATTGCCAAAACAAAAGGTTTGGGGAGTAATTGTTGTCTATGATACTTTTTACTATAGGGACTATAGATTCTAGAACCAAGGAATGGAAAAACAATTTGTGCAGGGCTAATTCCAAAACCACATCATGCTCACCCAGTTCAATTGTGAAAATCTGCAAAGATGGAGCTTTCACAACATCTCTGAACCTTTTTTCCAATGCTCAGTCGTTGTCATGGTGCATATTTTTTCCCTTTATGTTCTGTGAGATTTTCCCTCACTTCAACTTGTGAATGATGCCTGTCTTGTCTTTCTGCTGTCAGCTCCTGACAGGAGTCTGACTCCTCTGTAATTCCTCTTCAGGAGGAAGAAGATCTTCTCTTGTTCCACTCTTGGAGTTAAATTTCCCTGTGATATGCGTTTTTCAAATCTCTAAAGGTGGGCTCCAGCCCAAGAGGTAAAATTTTAAGGAAAAAGGAATGGATGGAGAGAAAGAGAATTAAAAATGAGCCGATGAGGTTACACTGAACTACCATGAAATTTTGGGTTAAAGGAACATTTTATGGAGGATACAGAGGTACAATTTTCAACATTCCACGGAAAGTTGAGCAGAGTTCAGTAGCTGATTAAAGCCTAAAGCACGTGAGATGGATTTTTACCTTTTTCAGGCAGGAGCATACTGGGAGAGACATGAAAAACAAAGATTAGGAGCTCACATTTGTTGAGCTAGAAGTGGAAGAGCCTGTGAAGGGAGGCCTTGAAGTGTAGTGACAGTGTGATGACAATGGATCCTTGCAGGGGCTATTCAGGTAGATAAGACGTAGCTGAGGTACTGACATTCACTTGGGTAAGTATGACTTTTAAACTTGAGTTTAAACTCTGGATTCCCTGTGTGTTTTGTCTCCAGTGCATAAGTTATCTCATCCTAAAGGATGTGTTTAAAGCAGAAGCAATGGATTGTTCCTTGGTGGTGTTTCCTTCTTCCATTGGGTATGAGGGAACCTAAAGCAATGCCTTCTGAAATGTGTGGGTGAGGTGAATCACGTTTGAGCTGCTGAGAGGATTCAGAATAATGGCGATTGGGTGGAAAGAGTAGGGAAGAATTAGTCATGGGTTTGGTGTGTAGATCTAAGAAAAGGGAAGACATTAATTCAGGAGTGCTGGCTCTCCTTCCAGTTTCTGGATATGATATCCACAGACGTGGGGGATGAATAAAAAAACTCTTCAGGGATGTGAGATTGAAAAGTCTTTCCACTAAGCAATATTATTTTGAAGAGAGCTGTACCCTGCAATTCAAGTGCTGTTTTGCTCCTTTTTAACACATCTCATGTGCCTTTGAAAGGGTAGGAGACTTGGTTGGACAAGTCCAGCCCATGGGTGGCCTTAAACAATTTTGCTTTATGTCTCATGACTCAGAAGATCCCTTGGCACGTGCCTGGCTTCAGTGCATGAAGAACCTCCCCTCTACACCCTTATTCAGCAGAGCATGTGGGCAGATGCTTAATGAAGGCAGATCTCCAAGTTTCAAAGACAACAGTGAAGTTCAGTGGTGGGCTCAGTGTAGCAGATGCTTAAGGGATTTTTTTTTTAATTTATTTTTGAATAAGGATTAATTTAATTTCACGCTTAGAACTGAGCATGTGTTCAGTTGCTTTATTGAACTGGGGTCCTAATTCCCATTCCATGCAGACTTATAGTCTCTTTTTCCAGACTTCCTGGAAGAGCTGCAGAATACATCTGGTCTCTAAGATCATAGAGCAGTGTCTCCTGGAGCATTTGGGGTTCTGTAGCTGGTATCACTATTTTATCTATCTGCTTGGATTAACTTAGAGGTGAGTAATGACAGGGAGTTGAAAGAGCTGAAGGATAACTTGAAAAGGAGACTGTTTTTCTTGAGCTATTCCCAGAGTCTTTCCTTTTACTGTAACCTTAGCTGTCTCAGGCTTCAGGTTGCAGGTTCCTGTGAAAACTTGTAATTAGACTTTCTATCATAAATTAATTTTCTGGTGAAGCAGAACCAATCAATTGTATGCTGGCAAATGCTGCTGCACGAGAAGTTTTAAATGACTGAGTTGAGAAAAGCCAAAAACATCTTTTGGTTCTTCAAAAAGCCAAGTATTTTGACCACTCTGGCCCTCTTGTCACTGTCATTGAACAAGCATCTCTTTTATATACACCTTGTGTATGAAACAACCACACACCAGTGAATATAAATCCATCCTGGCAACAGTAAAGATGAATTCCCCCTCCTCTCCTGTGCTAATCTCTTTTTTTCTCCTGAAGTAGAATTTTTCACTCTCCCTGGTTGAGCATATTCCTTCAGGTGATTAATAGTCAGCAAATATTCCAGCTCTCCTCATTCCCTCCCATGTGTTACCATCCCTTAGAGGGAAAGAGCTGCTCAGATGAACATTGGCATTTATTATAAGTGTATTCCATGGAATACCTGGTGTTTTTTCCCTGGGCATCTGTTTTCATACACAATACTGGTGATGGCAGGAACCCCTGTAGAAGTTGCCAAGTGCCCACCTGTCCTGGAAATTCCTCAGTTGTATTCAAATGGAGTTTGGGTTTTGTCATGGAAGGGTGGGATTCACTTTGCTTTTGCTGCATTGAGCTCTTTCACTAATTACATTTTCATTGTGAAGTTAAATGCATGTGTCTCCCTGAAATGAGCTTCTGAGGGCACAAACTAACAATATTTATGCTGAATTGGACCTCTGCCCTGAGAACATCTTTCCCAAACATTGAGGTGAGCACTGGATCTCATTGCGGGGATGGTGCCTTTGGAGAGCTTAACTTGATAAGGTTACCTTTGAGCCAGGAGTGTCTCTCAAATGAATTTATTTGCATTGTCTAACTGAAGAACTAGAAATTAAATGCAGGTATTATCTATTAAATTGAAAAACTAAAATACAGGTAGTATTTATTTAATCGAAGAAGTAAAAATTAAGTAAAAGGTAGTATTTATTTAAGCAGTGCTGCTTCAGAGAGATGAAGGATAGGAATAAACACGCTCCAGACACAATCTGTGCCATTACCAGAGGTGTCTGCTCAGAAAGGGAAGTGTTTTGACTTTATAAAGAGCACAGGTGGATAGTTTAGACCGAAACTTTGCTCCTGTATGGCCTTAAAGGCATGAGATGGGTCCTTCTCTTGTCAGCTGTGGACTGAGCACATGTTTTGTGGCTGATAACTACAAAATTGTTTGATGATGGAAGGTCACCTCATCTTGCTCAGTAAAAGACAGGAGTAGTGCTCCAGATAAGATGGGGATGTGTTCCTGTCTCCTGTAGCCATCACCTCTGAGAATGTTTTTACCTCTCCTTTTTCATGGAGTGTCTGAAGGAAATTTAGGAAAGATTCATCCAAGTGACTCTGTCCTTCTAGGGGGTGAGACCCAGCTAGTGCGGTCAGTGGAGGAAATTTCAGCTTAAGGATTTAAAATACAGCAGATGAATTGCATCTGGAAAAATCCTGCTTCTCCTCCTGAATTGCAGAGGAAATCCTGGGTGATCAGCTCAGCTGTTGCTCTCTCTGTTTTGAAGTCTGAGCTATTTAATACAAATCCCACTGCTTTTCTGTGAGTGGCTTTCTGATGAGATGCTGCTGTAGTTTCATGGGATGGATTTCTCTGGGACCTTACAAATACTGGAAACATTTTTTATTTTTTTTTTGAAAGGGAGAGTTTTTGCTCTGTTACTTTGAGGCTGTCTCAGATGTCAACACCTCTGCTTTTGCTCAGCAGGCCACCAGCAGATGTTTCACAGGGAGGCCTAACAACTGGCTTTTATTAGGCAACTGGAATATGTTATCTGGGAATTCTTGTGTGAGAATGGGAAAGAGGAGCACGTGCATCTGTCCATGTTTGGCAGCACTCACTGACTCTGAGCTTACCTCTGTCTTGGCAAGGAATGTTCCACTGTCACGTGTCGTCCTTTTCCACCTGAGTTCTTCCCTTCAGCTTTCAGTCATCCCGACTTCATCCACTTTGCTGCTACTTATTGTTAGATATTTAAACTTACAAGATCCTCCACTGTGTGTCTGTGGCAGCCCCATGCCTGTATTGACATTTTTTGGATCCTGTCTGTAGCACTGGGGCTTTATTTTATATTTTTGCAGTCATTTCTTACATGTTTGAGAGAAGAAAACAACCTCTCCCATGCAGGTGAACTTTACAACAGCAGTGTTCATTTGCTTTTATATGTCTAAATTACAACATAGTGGAACTCAATAATGTTTCAAACCAGGACTCTCTGATAAATCTTTTCAAAATTAAATTACAAGTCCCCTCTAATCTGCATGGAATAACCACAAATTCTGGTAGGAACTGTGAGGAGGCAATATTGGGATGGGTTAGATATTTGTCTTTGCCCAGAGCTGTCTGTACAGATCCACTGTAACCTGTTAAATACGTTTCATATGGGTTTTTAGGACTCTATGTTAGTGAGAGTACTTGTGTAATAAAGAACTAATTCTGCATAAATAGATGTTTGCAAGATTGGAGCCCTTCATTTGATGGAGGAGTACACACTGTTAGTGTCCTGTTACTTCTAACAACATACCATAGCAAGATGTTACTCTCCCTTAACGTTGTTGCCGTTTTCATCTGCCCTTCCCTCCTCTAGAGATGATTTTGTGTTCCTCTGACTGTGTCTCGTAGTTTAATACTCTCTGACAGAGATAGCTGTCTTAGAAGAAATGCTGTTTTAGTAAAGTATACATTAGTATTTCAAAATAGATGCACAACAACAGGCCCAATTATTTATTTTTGCAGTCCTACATTAGTGAAATGTTTCTCTTTTTTTTTTCCTGTTCTTTATTATTTTAAGAAGGATTTTTAGTCTTTTGGGGCTTGTCTGCTTTAAATACACTTTTTTAAAAAATGGTTTCACACGCAACAAGGGTGTTCACCGTGGTTAGAGGGGAGAAAATGAAACCAAAAGTAACATAATACCTGGAAGGCGCTTTTCCCTCCAGCCAAATTAACCTAAGCTGACCCTAAAGTGAATGTGACATTTAACCTTTCTTGTTCCTCCTCCCCATGCTGTGCCTGTGCCTGACCTCTGTCTGTTCTTTCCCATCATCTCAGGGAGGGGACAGCTGGACATGCAGCGTATTTACAGTACATGGAGATGTCTCGAGTTTCTTCTTTGAAGTGAGACAGTGCTTTGGCCTGTGAGGTGGCAGAGGGGTGGAGGGTTGGAGGGGAGGAGATGCCTCTGCTGTGTCAGCTCACTTGTCTGGGTCTGACATGAGACATGACCACTACAGAGTTTGCTTACTGGCAGGCTGGGCTGGAGCTCTGTGCTTTTAGGATGGAATCTGTCCTGGATACAGAGCAGCCTTTCTCTATCTCCTTGACCCGGCCATGCATGGTCAGTACCCTGGGAGGCTGTGCTATGGGAAGTGGGATTTGACTCTCCCTGAAGGAGAAACAGCAGCTTCATGGTGTTTATGCGAAAAGAATGAAGTCTGAGAAAGGCTTTTTGCTTGCATTTCAGGGCTTCCTATTTTGTAAAACGACAGCAAAGTGAGAAATAGGTAGAAATGGCATCGTACAGAGAACAGTTGTTCTTTAGGGACCAACACTGCTGATGGATTCTGTTGTCGTGACCCCCCCTTCCTGTTAAGTGACAAGGAATTCAGCAGCATGAAAAGGGTTCTGCAATCACTTAACACATCTCAGAGCACTGAAATGTAACATCAGCATGGAAGGAGCAGGGTCGTTTCCTGAGTAAAAGCCACCTGTATTGTGTTGGAGTCATTGCGCCTAAACAGAAAGCAAAGGCATTTTATGTGTGTTACCACAGCTTTATATCCCCTCAGAAATAGTCAGGAAGGTTGTGTTTCGTATTCTGAAAATGAAAGTTTCTGTCACTGATGTCTCACTCCTGAATTTTCTCGCCACATTTAGTTCTGCCTTTCCTAAAGGGCTTTTCAAGAGCTGCTTTTCCTCCAAACAGGTTCCCAACTCAGCTCTGTGTTGGGATGTACAGTTCTGGGGGCTTCTCTCCTATGTCTGCTCTGGGCACTTCAGTAATTTAATTTTGAGAGTGAAAATTACAATATACCCCTTGATTTCCACTCTACTTCTGTATTTCCTAAAATTTACTTGGGTATGTACTATTGTCCTGTACTGAACCTGCAGCTTGCTTGAAGTGCCCATGTTGACATTGCTGTTCTTTCTCACTAGCATTTGCCCTCAGTAGTGGGCTCAGCACTGAATTCTGAGGGTCAGAAACTCACGTCTATTTTCCTGTCTCAAAAGAACCAAAAATCACCTTATAGGGGTGCCTATTTGTCCTATTTATTCTATGCAACCACTTTCCTCACGCCCTCTGAATTGCCCTTTTCCAGCTGCTTTATCTCTTGAATATGGAAGGATCTTTAGCACCCATGTAACCATTGAAAAAATTCTACACATGATCTTTGATGGGAGGTGATTCACCTTCACTGCTTTAGGCATCCACTTTTAGGTGAGACAAAAATCGGACCCTGAGCTTTGTTAACGGCATTGAGCAGGTCCCACAAGAAGAGGTCCAGAAGAGGTGGTTCGTTTGTAGATGCCAACATCTAGTCAGATAAATTCCATGTGATGGCCTGGAGCTAAGCAAGTGTAACCACAAACATGTCATGATGGGATATCTGTACCTGAATCAATTAGTAATGGGAGCTGCTATGAAAGTGTTGGGATTTACTCATGAATGAGAAAAATCTGTTCTCTGCTTCTTTTTTACTGTTTGGTTTATTTCTGTCTCTTCATCCAGATTGTTCTCCACTGTGAGTCTTCTGTGAACCTGCCCTTATCTGTTCTGCTGGAAAGGTACTGTGAGGCTTTGTCAGCCCGCACCAATGTCACAGGTATTTATTTCTCCATTTCTTGTTGGCTTCTTGTTACTGCAGGATCTGTTTTCAAAGTGTCCTTGCTCCAGGAACATCTTTTCCTGCTGAGATAAACATAGTGCCTCCAGTCTTGGGTTTTCATTGGCAACAATGAACAGTGGTGTGACACGGAAAGAAAACTTGGAATTTTACACAATGACAGCCCTTTCTCACAATTTAATCTGTTGAATTAGCTATGCTTGCTGACTGATATGATAGTTGAAGGTTAGAACAGTTGAAATGTCTGCATCCAGACCAGTTTCTGAAAGCAGGGCAAAGCACTCAACTATTGGCTGAAGTACACCAAAATACACATCTCATACAGCAGAAAAATGATGCTGTAAGAGATGTGAAACTGGACCCAGCTTGGCTTCAGAAGTGGGAGGAGCACACTCAGAGCCACTCCTCTGCAGCATGACTGGGGGGGGCTGTGCTGCAATGAGTGATGCTACTGGGGGAGAAGTTGTCAAGTTGTTTCTTTCTTTCCCCTTCACTTCTCTTTCCCCCTGGTAAATCTTCGTGGAGGGAGGAGTTTAAAAATAATCTAGGTATTATCACTCAGTCAGTTCTCCAGCCTCAAGACATGACAGAGGAAGTGAGGCTCAGGGAAGAAAAAATCTTTCTGTATAACATACCAAAACAATAGTGTTTTACTCTGACTGTATCAATTCCTTAAGGACAATAAACTGATCTAAACAAGCTGATCAGACTCGAGTCTGACAGTTGTGCTTAACTGCTTCTTGATTTACATATAAATGAGTGTGTTGACCTGCCTTATGAATCTGGTCCAAGCTCTGCAACTTGTGCCATTGAGTTCCAGGGAGCAACTCTGCCTCATGAAGCATATTTATTTATATGAATTTTAATGACCAGTCCGTAGCTGGAAACAGAGGGGAGACAGATGAGGTTCTGTGTTTGAACCTTTCTTTTAGGTGTTCTTTTCCTTTTGAATGTTTTTGTAAATATTACTATAAAACTTGCCACTTATTCATAGTGTATTTTTCCTTGTGCAGAACTTCTATTGCAGAAAAAACAAATTCCTCCTCAGGCTGTCTTAGAAGTCAGCAAACAATTTATTTCTCAACTGTTGACAAAAAATAATTTTCTGGGTTGTTTGAATGATGCATAAACACAGGACATCTTTTCAGGCAGAGTGTGGTTACAAGAACAGCATTTTAATAGCAAAGGGAAAGAGAGAAGCCACACAAGCCTCTCTTCTATTCCACTGTCACTGTGAAGTGTCAGTGATCAGAGGTAAAGCATCACTCTGAAATTAATGAAACTCAATTTTTATATAGAGACAATCCAATTTTTATATGGAGATAGTCCATATGGAGACAGTGCAGCTTTTCTAGAACATGCCTTCCCATGGTACTTCAAAATCCTGTGATCTGTACTCTGCTTTGAGAATGGGGTTGTATATATAATATATACATATTGTAAAACCCAATGGTTAGACCCCAGACTCAGGTATAAGCACGAGGTGAACTTTGGGACATACTAGAGACAAAAGTTCATTTTTCTGCTTAGCACAGGTAAATGTTCTTCTCTCAGCGTGGTGGACCATCAACAGGAACATGGCTTTTCTATCCAGCACATGTTCTCTTTGTGTTCCATGTCACCTGGATCTTCAGAGCAGTCTGGACTGTTCAGCTACGAGACATCCCATCAAAAATGGAGCTCTGCCACATAGTGATCTCTCTATAGTCAGTCAAGTTTAGTTGCTACAGTTAATGTCCAAAGTGTGATTTCATCCCAAACGGGCACCTAAGATGGAGCAGAAATCAAATGCTTTTTCTTTAATGGGATCCGAGGATAACGAGCTCCCGTGACTGAGTCTGCTTTAATCTTCTGGTGCCCAAAATGAGGTGAGCTGTGTGCATCCCTCATTCTGAACCCTCACAACGACAGGGATGTGTCACGTTGGAACACTGGGGTGTGAACGTTGCTCCATTCAGCAGCGGGAATGGATGGAACCAGACCACAGAGCCTGCAGTGCCTGAGTCTTTTCTCTGGCTCGTGTTCCTTAACAGAGTGCAGATATCATATTTTAGAAGGGGGGGAAAAAAATCAAGTAAAGAAACCCAAGGAGAGCCATATTGAACAGTCTTTATTTAGCTGGGAGAACAGTAAACATTAAGTTTTGTAAGTGGTTATTTTCCCTGTTTCTTTTCCAGAAGATGCTGTTAATTAGTCCAATATGTTAATTTCCTCCCCTTATAATTACTAAATTCACCCCCCAAATATGTTCACTCTAACTATCCCAAACAGATGGCATAAAATGCTTTTGAGAATTTAATGCATGTGTAATTTCACTGAATTGCTGAGTGAATGACATTGTAAATTCAGCCTGAAATGATTTAAACCAAGAAATACTTTTTTCAGAGTTGAAAGGCAAGAT
The DNA here is from genome assembly GCF_003945595.2 of Pipra filicauda. NCBI lineage: Eukaryota > Metazoa > Chordata > Aves > Passeriformes > Pipridae > Pipra > Pipra filicauda. Next base: position 5,603,882 of record NW_024104310.1, read on the forward strand.
AACTCACTCTCTCTTTTGGGCATTGTTTCCTTGAAAATCCCTGGATGAAACCTTCATGATTGCTTGGGTTCAGATTTTGAGCTTAATGGAGTTGTCAATGAGTGGCTTAGATTGTTAAAGGATCACCATCAAAGCTATTAACAAAAGTATGTTGGTTATGAATTTGTAAAGTGAGATTTAACGAAGTTCAATGTCAAGATTCACTCTATTACTACATGGATGGAACATACAAAGGAAAATAAAGTTAGAATTGAGACAAAATTGTTTACACAGAGATCAAAAATGCAAAAGAGTGAGGGGGACCCTTCTGTTGAATCATGAGGTTCAGAGTAGACCCCACCTTGCTTGTTAAACTCCTGATAGAACTTGGGTGCAGCTAGGTCCCATCTTAGACTTGATCAATGGTTTATATCCTAAGCATTACACATGTAACTAATTAGGATCACCTAAAGAACCACCATCCAACATATCAGCAAAAGGTGGTCTTAATGTGATGCTGTAAAAGTAGCAATTCAGCACAGATGGAATTTTTACATGGCTCCCGAAGGAGCAGCAGCCTGAGGTTTATTCACAGTTTTAAGGTGGATCAGGAGATTTTAGCAGCACTTAATCATTGACTAATTTAACATTTGCAAGGGAGTTTACTACAAATGCAATAGTCAACTATGGATCCAAGGTGGCAACATTCAGACTATGCTTGGTGTAGGGTACCTAAATTTCCATCCTGGGCACAATCTGGGTCACTAATTACTGGAATTTTGAAAATTCTGGTAACAATGGTACCGTTCCAGTTGGGCAATAATTCAGGAAAGGAATGTTCCAAGGCTGTCAGGGAATGACAGAATATTCCTGCTGGCATTCCACACCTTACCTGGTCAGTACTGCTCCCATTTTAGCCATGCAAGAGTGCCTGGGATGGTCAAGGGACACTTCACCACCCAACTCATTACACAAAGGGCAAGGCCAAGCAGGAATTCCTGAGAAAGTAGAGCAATCCAGAGTAGGGCTGGGGGGAAGGGGAAGTGCACCATCCCAGATGGGAATGCATGTTTGTATTTGTGGAGAAAAACTTTATTTAATTATTACTTTGCTTTCATATATGAGAGGAATTGGTTGAAATGACAGGATTTTTTTACAGGTACTTCAGCTGAAAGTGTTTCTCATGTTGTAAGCTCTGATCTGGCTTGGCTGGAATTACAGGAATAGCCAGGATGACTGGATGATTCTAATTTTATATATCTACATGAGAAAGGCAATGAGTTATAGATTGAATTTTTATGGGAACGTAGGGGACATGGGTCTGCAGTTCACACTGATATCCTGTGTGGTTTTTCATTATTCCCTTTGCATCCTTCGACTTTCCCATCTTATACGTTTCCACTAAAAACTACAAGTCTTGACTTACATCTAATCCTACTTAATTTTGATCTCCATGGGAATCTTTTGATCCCATTTTTGGTACATTGGCACATTTGACCACACAGTCTTTAAGACCTTGTTGAAAGAGAATTCATCTGAAAACAGGAATTTTGTCCAAAAAATAAACCAGAATGTGGATGGCCACTGCTACTATGCTGACTGTATCAGTATAAGAATTACATTCTCTGTTTTTCTTCTCTTTCTTACCCTTTAGCCATGTAATTTGAAGCTTGTAATTTGCATTTATGATGTTTAGGTCTATTCAGACAATACAGTAAAGGAGAGACAGCAGATTAGGTGTTGTGCATTTCATTTCAAGAAGTCCTGGGATACACTGGGAAAGGAAAAAGGGTTTGTTCCCCCTGGTGACTGGATCCTCCCAATGCGGGGGTTGGTTGCTTGCCCTCATTCTGGTCCCTTTGCAGTGCAGTGAAAGGCTGTTGTCTGACAGAAATGGTGTAAACCTCCTGACTCTGAGTGTGCAGGACTCCACCTGCACAAATTCTGGCTTTACTCCTGTGTTGTTTTCTCTGGGGAAACTCTCATTTAAGGAACACATTGGTGGATGTGGGGGGAAGGTACCCAGGGATGGATTCCAACACACATCTCCTTCAAAGATGCTCATCAAGTCTCCAGCTAACCTGACATCACTTGAAGATTGCCATAATTTCCCCAGTTACTGGGACAGTTTATTATACAAGAGGCTTCTCCAACACTTACAGTGTCACAGAACAGGGAGAGGATGAACAGTGGTCTTCTTGGCTGACTTGTTAAAGTAGCTGGTTTCAATCAATCATTCTTTAATCAATCATTCTTTTAGCAGATGAAAGTTTCATGACAGACAAGCATATTTGATAACTAGCTTTCCATGCAGAACTGCAAAGGTGAGGCACTCACTGCTCCAGGGGTTATTTTATTCCTGTACACCGCACTGCCCTGTTTCTTGGAAACAGAAATTTGGCATCATTACATCTTTAAATATCCCTCCACAGTAATGGCATGGCAGCAATTCTCACCGTTTCCCTTCTGATTTTCCCAGCAGGTCACATCAATGAGCTGTTCCAATTTATAAAGAGACTTGGATGAGCTATTTATTTTCACGTGTGCTTTCACTCCTTTGGCGTCAGCCTGCTGGCTGGAGCTCCCTACACTGCTCCTGCAGCTGCCTGTGGGACATCATCCCATCCACACCACCCAGTCACTGCTCACAGGCACAAAGATAACCTTGGGCATCAGCATTTGCATGACCAGTACTCAAGCTGGACACCAGCAATCTTCATAGTGCTTCCTATTTTCAGATGTTGCAATAGCACTATTTAAATAGAGGTGATGATGTTGGTTTACTTCCCACTGCCCCAAATGACATTCCATGCAGTCTAGCACTGCTTGCTCGTGCTTCCCAAAATAAAGCTGACAGTGTTGTGTGTTGTTGGACAATTTGTATTATTGCCACTGGTCCTTAGAATTTAAAAATTTGCATTTTTTTCAAATCTGGGGCAGTTCCAAACTCTCATCTATTAGGAAACTATGTAGACAGTCCAACAAGTTCTGTGATCCACTAGAGAGGATTATTTAGAAAAATAGAATAATTTAGGTTGGAAAAGACTCATCTAATCCAATCAGTAATATAACAATACCAAGTCCATTACCAGACCATGTCCCTAAGCACCTCATCTACTTTGTACATTTGGTGCACAAACAAATTATTTATGATGGTTTTGGGGGTTTGAGGTTTTTTTTTTAGTAAATGGTTTATGGATGTGATATATGAACATATCTAAAGGCTCCCACATTTATTCCAGGTGTCCAGAGGCTGACAAGTTATTCCAAAATTTACAGCAACAGCAGACTATGCTGTGCAAATGAGGCTGTAAAGTGCTCAGCATGAAACATGTTTCAGTAAGAAGTGGATCCAGTGTCTTGGCCCCATGAAAAGGTGCTTTTGCAGAACCTCAGTAAACTACCAAAGGAAATAATCTACCCTTGGATTTTACATTATATGGGATGGTAAAGGCCCTCTGAATGTCTTCATCAAAACAGCCTCTCAGTGGCATCAGCTCTGAACTGATGAACACCTGCAGCACATCTGTCTGGTCACTGGGATGTTGGGGTTGTGGGTCTGAGGGAGGACTGGAGAACAGGGTTGCTGATGGTAGGAAGTCAGGGCAGATCCCACAGTCCTGTTAAGACTCTGGAAGCATTTGCAGTGACCAACCTCATGGCATTGCTGTGGTGGTTCCCTGCTGCCAGCCTGGGCTGCTGTGAAGAGTAAGGAAAGGGAAAAGTGGACAGAGGAAAACTTGAGAGGAATGCAGATAAGAAAGGCAGGGATCATAAACAAAAACAAGCTACGGTGGGAACACACCACGGAGGGTTTTTTCCTGTTTCAGAAGAGTGGCACCTCAGTCCCGGATCTGTCACTTCTACATTATTTGTTCTCAGCACACTCTCAGTATTGACTGCTACAATGCCCCATTTCATCAAATACACTTGAATCTTTAAATTTGTAGAGTTGGTACAATAAATACCATTTGCTGAACGTGGTTTCTAAATTAGACACCATTTTTTTTGTACACTTGATAGATAAAAATATGCTCTGTAGAACGTCTCATTTTGTCAAGTTCTGCTGAACAGATGGAGTGCCTTTTCTGTTCACACAGAATCACGTCAGTGTATCTGGTCCTAACTGAAAACACCTCCTGTCCTTTAAATCAACATTTCTCTCTGGGTTTGTGGGTTGATGAGCCCTTCGAGCAGTGAAATAACACTGTGGCCAATTTAGAGAGTAAACCCACAGGAGTGATACTACAAGCTGCACTGTTCTGAAGGATGGGTGGTTCGAGAGGATGTGGAACATATATAGTGCTGGGAGATTACTGTTGTTAGGAAATGGGAGAGGCTGGTTAGAATAGGCAATTCTTTTGTTGTTGTTTTTGATTTCAAAAAAATGCCCAAGAACTTATGATCCCATGACTGAGTTGACTCCCCAGATCAGGAATGAGCTTCTAGATGTGCTCTGGTTGACAAGCAATAGTTGTCTTGCCTTTGTCTCCCTGCTTTTGACAAAAGGGGTGTTTCCATGCTGCTTTTGGAGGATTCTCCCTGAGCCACACTCACAGCCAGATTCACCCTATAAAACAGACCAAGCTGAGGCTGGGCTCCACCCATTTCTTTATGAAGCTAAAATCTGTGTGGTTTAGTCCTCTGTGTATAAAATTATATCTACCTTACTTCACTAAAAACTACTGAAAGCAAAAAAGAGGGTGACCTTCCACTATCTGTTATTAGCATGTTGCAACATATGCTCAAAGCTTTTTGAGCATCCAGCAGTTGGTCTGAGGAAGGGAAAGTGGTGGGATGCTTCATACTTAGAGATGCTGTCGTGGCTTACTCTGGACTAGAGTGTGAATGTAAAAGATGGATCAGAGGTTCAGGGTGCATAAATCACCTGTTGTAACGTTGGAGCTGGCAGCTCGTTCCTCCTTGTTTAACTCTGGGCTGCATCACTTGGTTGAACTTTTCTAAAAATAAAGTGTAGAGAACTAATTTGCCTTTGCCCCCAACCATGAGATGAGTACATCTTATTGTATAGTCATAACATCACACAGCCATTTAGGTTGGACAAGACCTTTAAGATCACTGAGTCCAGCCCTTAACCCAGCCCTGCCAAGGCCACCACTAAACCATGTTTCCAAGAGTCACATCTTTGAAATACCTCCTGGGTGGTGATTCAGCCATTTCCCTGGGCAGCCTGACCACTCTTCCAATGAATAGATTTTCCCTAATATCCAGTCTAAACCTCCTCTGGTGCAACTTGAGGCCATTTCCCCTTGTCCTATCACCTGTTACAGGGGGGCAGAGCTCAACCTTCACCTGGCTCCAACCTCTTGTCAGGGAGTTGCAGAGAGCAAGAAGGTCCCCCCTGAGCCTCCTTTTCTCCAGGCTAAACACCCCCAGCTCCCTCAGCTGCTCCTCATCAGATTTGTGCTCCAGACCCTTCCCCAGCTCTGGCCCCTTCTCTGGACACACTCCAGCCCCTCAATGTCTGTCTTGGACTGAGGGGCCAAAACTGAACACAGGTTTTGAGGTGCCTCAGCAGCACCAAGTACAGAGAAATGGTCACTGCCCTGGTGCTGTGGCCACACTATTCCTGACACAGGCCAGGATGCCACTGGCCCTCTTGGCCACCTAGGCACACCTGGGCTCATGTTTAGCCATAGACCAGCACCCCCAGGTCTCTGTCCACTGGGCAGCTTTCCAGCCACAGTCCTCCAAGCCTTTAGCCTTGCAAGGGATTGTTGTCCCATGTATGAAAAAATAGCTAAGCACTAAAGCTTGTCAAAATGTAAAGTAACCTGTAAAGCTCCAGCTCGGTATTGTTCAGCTTTCTTATTCCATTACACAATAAGAACTGTGACCTTTTTTTTGGCTCTCTGGGTATTCATCTTACTCATTAAACTGTCAGAGGGTGGAAACTGGCTATATAAGAAAGAGCTAATGGAAAATGTTAACATGGTTTATGTAAGCCACTCTGGCCCGAACTGTTCAACATTTCACCCTCTGTATTATCTTTGCTTGTAGCAACGACTCATTCCCTTCGTGATGTTACTTGTGTGCGTAAACTGTCAGAAAAAAGGATTGCTCATGGCTGCAAATATTCCAAGTACACACACCAGCAGCTGAGAGAGTGACACAAGTGAGAAACAGGTTCCTAAAGGTGTAAATGCTGTGTGGTGTCTCAGCTCCATTAGTGTCCTATGGGAGTCTGATTTCGAGGCTCTGTCTTCATCCTCCCAAATCTCCACCTCGTGCAGGTGTCCACGGTGCATAAGGCCAGGCACTCAGCAGCTGATCTCTTGGCTGCTGTCACTATTAAATAAAGGATGGTTTAACATGTCAGAGAAAAACCTTATCTTGTTCAGGAAATCCTAAACACCTTAAACTTCCCTAAACATCCACTCCTGGAGGCTGGAAGATGTAGTAGGTAGACCTTCAGGCAGAACCACTAGGGCTGTTCTGGTATTTTTAAACAAGCCTATTTTTTTTTTTAATTGGATATAGAGTGGCCTAAGGCCCACTCAGCTGCAAATGCCTGCTTTGCAATAACTACAGTTACAGGAAATTAATCATACTCCTAAGAACCGTCTCTTTCCTTGAAAGTATCCCTGAGGTAATTTAGCAGCATGTGGAAAACTATTGCTTTCTGCCTTCTGTGTAAATAAAGGGGAAGGAGTTAATGTCAGAAGGGAGATGTAGTTTCAATTTTGTTGTTAATCTGCTCAAGGAGACTGTTGGCGAGTTCATCCCTGTGAACGTGGGTGTGAAATCTTTAGATGAATCCTCCATGTGTAGCCACACTTGAGTGGTCTTTGAAATCTGAATTAGTGAGCTAAACCCAGGATTTCTGGTGAAGATGGGTGACTTCTTATCTATTTGTTGTGAGTAAACGTGTTAAATATACACATGTATATGTATAAATAAAAACATATGCATCAATATATACATATAAGTATAATTAATATTGATAGCTGATTATTTTAAGAATGAAAAGTCTCATTATGCTGAATTTGTCCTTCCAGTAGCCACTGAGTGAACTTTGAAACCTTTGAGTTCTAGGATTTAGGAGTATCATCAGTATTTTTTGCTGTCTTCTCTCCAGAAAAATGTATCTGTTCTCTCATTTAAGTTAATTTAAAACTAAACAGAGATCTGCATTTTCTTCAAGGGTAAATAAATTCAATTTATGCAATTATCTATGCAGGATTCTCACCAATTCTCCTCCCCTGTTACTCCTAGAGGTTTTAAAAGTCTTGAGTTTCAGAGGAGGGAAATGCTCTTTTAATACCACAGTTGCCACCTAAAGTGTTTGTCATTTCTGCCTGGGAGAGTTCCCAATTCACTCAGACCAGGCTGGTGTTCTCTCACATTGTTTTTTACGGATTACTCTTCTTCTTTTACTTAATTTTTTATGAAGCCTTCTCAGATCCAAATGTAGAATTCTTATTGGCAGAAAAAAATACGGTTTTCTAGGTTTCTATAAAATAGCTGGTTATGCTACAGATCTCTGAGATAAGTGATACACCAGTATATATACTCACCAATATATATATTCACCCAGTATATATACTTTTTAATAAAGCAATTATTTTTTATAAGAGGGCAACGAAAATCAATATGTTATATGCTATATATGTTATTAAATTTTTGGCTACTATTTGGCTACTATTTCCCTAACCTGGAGGATAAGATTTTATGGCCATTTTCAGCAGAGACACAAAGAGCTCAGGGGCATCAGTGGAAACACGCACAGTAAAAATGATTATGCCTTCTATTTTTGTGTTATAATTGTTAGAGTTTCATCAACATCCACAGGAAAATGAAATAAACATGTCCATTTGATTTGGGAAAGCACACATTTGAGAAAAAATTGTTTGCAGCATTACACAGTACCTCTTACTTTGTTTTTCTGCAGTCCTGTGGTCCACAGATGAAACAAGCAAAGAATACTTGATTTTTAATCTGCATTGCAGATTTCGGAGCACTTTGTACCTCTTTATCTCATTCCAGGAGGCCTGACTGTTGTGGATTATTTTACTTTAAGTCCACAATTTTCAGTTACTTTTTGTTTCCAGTGTTTAAAACAAAAACAGAAACAAAACCAAAAACAAGCAGGAATCTTTTGTTCTGCTTAACTTCCCATCATTTAAAATTTAAGAAAAATGAGTAGCAAAAGCATTCTTACAGAATCCATGGAAGTTGGAGGGTGGGTATTTTTATCTCTGTTTTATATATGGTGAAAAGTGAAATGATTTGCTAAGAATTCAAAGCCTGTCATCAGAGGAATATTAGAACTTGAGGCGCTCTCACTCTGCAGCCCTGCCTGCAGTACTTGGTTGGCACTAAAATCAGAGCAATTAAAAGTAAGCAGTGACATTTTTGCACTGCAAAACTTTTAAATATTCCATGGTAGCCTTGCAAGCCCACACACAACCCGAGAACTTCCTAATTGATTGATGTAACTGCTCTTGCTTTTAGCTGGAGCTCTTATGTGTTGATGATTTCACTTGATCTCCTTCAGAAATGTTGAAGGCCCAGAGGTGAAACTCATCATTATAAATCCATGATAAAATAATGGATTCAATTTGAATTTTGGTGGCTCGTGTGAAGTTCCGGGGAATAGAAGTAATGATTTTGGAGAAGGGAGTGCTGAGGTGTTCACAATGAATAATTCAGTGACTATTGGAAGCTCAAGTAAGGGCAACACAGATAAGTTGCCCAGGATCACAGCATTAACTAGAGCTGGATTTGAAATTCCTGCTCTCTGCCCCATGCCCTGATAACTCCTCTCTTCCCATATGAAATGTGTCACTTGCCTGCTTTGATGTGGAGAAAACAGGGTGCATAAGTGCTAGTGTGACACTGGCAGTGTGACATGTTCTATGCTGTAGAAACACTTTTATGCCATTTCCATCCCACAAAGGGCCTGATGGTATTTAAAAGGTTGTATGTAGGAAGGGTAAGGTGACCAGCATAATAAAAACATCTGTCCTCTTTATCTGTTCCATGGATACAGCTGGTTATTGATGTGGAAATGTTGCTGATGGATGCTCTGGTTTGTTGGTGTGTTTATTGGATAAATATATCTGCAGAACTACACAATGGTCAAGATGGACAAGGCTGTCATGGAAGAGAAAATAAGGTGTGGGCAAGGCAACAACTGCAGAATTCTTACCTGCTCATGTCCATCCTTAGTCTGATCTAAACAGGAGCTGGAAATTCTAAAATGTGGTAAATTCTGATGAAAAAAACTGAAACACAGGCCAAGGGATCTGAGTTAAAGAAACCTGTTGGGTCCCGCTGAAGTGTTGTGGAATATTCTGGCACGAAGCCTAGGAGGGGGCCAGCTGTGGGATTCACCTCAAACACAATGTGACCAAACACCTCAGCACATGCAATTACAGAGTTTAATGTGTGACAAAGTGCTGCTGACCTGGTTGCCATGACAGCCTTTGATTTTTACAGCTCTTCTCTTCCTGGAATCTTCAGAGTGTCCATGAGTAAGCATCAGAAGTGCTACAGTCCAAAGGTCTTTTTTTATTTCTCCTCATGTCAATGCAGTCTGAGTCAGTGGTTTCCTTGGCCTTCTATACCCTGTTCCTGATGGAGAGCAGGGAGGATAAAGACTCAGTGCTCATTTGGAAATTTCAGTGTATAGGAAGGGGCTGAGAAGTTGGGGGACAGATGGACTGTGCATCTTTTCCTTGTTCTCCAGACCTTTCCTCTACTCTCCTCTTTCTTCCTGCTCATTCACAGACTCCTGAGATATAAGACATCTTATCTCTCACTCCATCCTCTTCTTTGGACTCACAGATCCTCCTCTACATCTTCCTCATTGCAGATGTCATGGAAGTCCCCACCAGTCCTTATTCAGCTGAGCTGTCAGAAAGATGGGGGTGATGGAGATGAGGTAGAGCAGGATGTGGAGCTGAGCTTTGCTCTTAAGATCAGGGAATGGGTGGACACATGGGAATTGTTAAGATTTTCTTCTCCTGCTGCCATTTCTGCATGAGCTCACTGGTTTAAGACTTAATGGAGAAGCAATTTCTATGAGATATTCCAAGCAAGTTCCCCTGACGTGCTGAGGGATTCCCAAGCACTAAATGTAGTTACAGTCAGAGTGTTTGTAGCTCCTATCTGTTTAGGAATTTCCAACGAAAATTCTTAAGGAAAGAATAATATAAAATTTCCCATAGGCAAAAGCAAACTTAAAAAAAAACCAAAATCTACTTAAAATTTTAATACTCCTGGTTGCTGGTGGTTGTCTAAGTGAGGCTAGACCAAATTTTACCTTTATAATACTCCAAATCATACCAATATTTACTTTAGAAATGTGTTTAACTTTCAACAATCACTGCTACAGGGAAAAAAATCTTGATTTATATAGGTGTAAATGTTTTCCTTTAACAAGGTAAAAAAATTTGTTTGGGAAATCCATCTATTTTAAAAAAAATCATATTAAATCCATGAATGAAACAAACCTCCTTAAAAGCAACTTCTTTACATTATGTCTAATCAGAAAATGAGCAAATTCAGACCTTTCCACACTTCAAAATAAACAGGATAAAACTCACCCTCCTCTGTGGATGCCTGAAATTCAGGGAGAATCATTCTATCCCATTTGTTTATGCAGCCAGGCCTGTTCTCTGCTTACATTCATTTCAGGGCTATTAAGGTATCATAAACATTTCGTAGCCTTTGGCCTTCATGTTTGTGTGTTTCTCTCATGAACTGAATAGTAAATCTCCAAGGAAAATGCTGTTCTGAACAACTGCAACGTTCAATTAGGGAAAGCATCAAATGCATTTCTAAGAATGGTCATGGAATTATAGAACCAGTTGGGTGTAAAAGACCTTTAAAATCATTAAATCCAACCATAAACCCAGCACTGCCAAGCCCAACATTAAACCATGTCCTCAGGTGCCACATCTACACAGTGACTCCATCACTTGTTCCAATGCTTGACAACCCTTTTGATGAGGAATTCTTTCCTAATATCCAGTCTAAACTTCCCCTGGCACAGCTTGAGACCATGTCCTCTTGTCCTGTCACTTGCTACATGGTATGTAATATTTCTTTTCCTTTGCTATGGGCTTCTGCTCCCACAATTTTTCTGCCATGGAAGATAATTTTCAGTGATTTATAATGAAACAATTTAATGCTGAAAATATATCTTTTTTTTTTTTATCATCAGCACACTTTAGATTATGTAGTTTAGAAACATTTGCTTCCTCTCAGAGTCACAAAGGTAGGGGCTATTCACACTTTTGGCTTCTGGTTGTTAAAGTGCAGACAGGCTTCTTTGAAAACATTCCAAAATCCCTCTGCTATCAGTAGTGGAAAAGGACAATTTGAGTCACATTATAAACCCAAGGAGGGCTGGTTGTGTTGCTGCAGCTGGGAGAGGAGGACACACGATGTCTGAAGGAAAGACATGGCCTGTAGGGAACTGAATGAGGACAGGAAAGATGTAGAGTCTGTTTCTGGCCTGTCAAGGCTTTGATTTAAACACTTTGCTTTCCTGCAGAGGGACAGGTTATCCAAGTGTCTGCCTACCCCTGATCCAGCCACTAGTCTTTACAGACCAGTGGGACAGTCAGGATACAAAAACAGGCTTCTACAGAGGGATAGTTGCTGTTAGGAGCAAATCACAGGATAAAATGGATTGATCCAGGGAAGCATTTTTATTCTTCTGCTGGAAAGTTTACCAGCTCTGTCTTGGAAACCCTTATTTTCTATAATTCATTCTCTGCAAATCCATGTACGCTCTGCATTTGTAGTTTCCCAGATGCTTTCTGTTTTAATAGTTTTTCCTTTGTTTTTACTGTTTCAGCCCATTAATGAAAGCTTTTAGGAGAGCAATAAGTTCTCATTTTCTGTGGGACTTCTCATCTCAGGAATGGAAACTCAAAATCTGTCTTGTGGTTATCAGTCATGTTATTATTGGTATTATTCATGTTCTTGCTATGATAGTATCTAGAAGCTAAATCAGATCAGCATGTCTCTTGGGATAAACACTGCAGATTTTAACATATTCAGAAAGGAAAAGTATTTTATCCTTTAAACAATAAGGGTTTATTGTTGCTTGTTTGCCTCCTTCCTTCCCTTTGTATTTATTCTGGAAAGGATATGCTTCAATGAGATTTATCTGTTCTTAACTGATGGCCTTAAAATTGCATCAGTCCCAAACTGATGGGCTGTATTAACAGCAGAAGTGTAGACTCTGAAAAATTAAAATCTCTTTAGTATGCAAATGGAATCTATTTGGCAGAAAATCCCCAAATTCAGCACTTTGCAGGAGCTGGGTATTTTTTGGGTGCTTTATATGAACCTGGCATTTTCTCCAGTGATGCCAAGCTCTTAGTCCTGAGCAGTTCAACTCCTACCGGGTCCGGAAAATGGGGCAAAATGGGTTGTTTTAGTGCTGCTGATGAGCTGGTTGGTTTGTTACAGCCTCCCACATGCTTGATCACAGCCCACGGATCTGTGAAGTCAGCAGGTGTAGTTAAGGGCACAGCTGGTTATTTCTAATTCATTCTTCACTCTCCTCTTATGTGGTGCTGTTGGTTGGTGAAAACCAACTTTAAAATCATAAAGTCATAGAATGGTTTGGGTTGGAAGGGACCATAAAGCTCATCCAGTTCCAACCCCCTGCCATGGGCAGGGACACCTTCCACTAGCCCAGGTTGCTCCAAGTCCCATCCAACCTGGCCTTGGACACTTCCAGGGATGGGGCATCCACAGCTTCTCTGGGCAACCTGTGCCAGGGCCTGACCACCCTCACAGGGAACAATTTCTTCTTAATATCTAATCTAAACCTGACCTCTTTCATCTTGAATCCATTCCCCCTTGTCTGGTCATTCCAGGCCCTTGGAAACAATCTCTCTCCATATTTCTTGTGGGTTCCCTTCAGATACATGAAGGCCACAGTCAGCCTCCTCTTCTTCAGGCTGAACAATCCCAATTCTCTCAGCCTTTCCTCATAGCAGAGCTGCTCCATCCCTCTGATCATCTTGGTGGCCTCTCTGGATTTGGTCCAACATCTCCACGTCCTTCCTGTGCTGGGGACCCCAGAGCTGGGTGCAGGACATCACAATTAGGAGCCACAATAAAGATCATCATGGAAAATTGTACAAAAAAAAAAAAAAAAAAGGAAAGCAAAAGCAAAGCCCCAGTGGAAGTGTTCCACTCTCCACAAACTGAGGCTATTTTTACAAGGAAAGATTTTCTAGGCCTGATTTTGGTTTTATTTTCCCTGCAGATGGGATTCCTCTCCCTCAGTTTAGAGATTTATGGTACAGAGTTGTCCCAGCGAGCAGGTCAGCCCAGGTTACCTTTGTAGTTAATGGTGAGAGAGAGACTTTTAGAAGACAATCTATCTTATCCAATTTAAGTATCTTCTTTGTGGTGGCAGAAATCATCCTGTAGAGTCCACTGACTGACTAACTGGATCCCTCTTGACTTTTAAGGGAACCTAGAGATTTCTCTGCCACTGGCAGCTACTCTACAGACTATTAAACGGAGACAAATGATCCCATTCACATCATCCACAGCTCAGATGAGCAATGCCCATCTATCAATTCTTTTATGGACTACTTGGTTTATATTTTCTACAGATTTTGCCTCCAGCAAAGACTTTAAGGGAACATAATCCACAAAAACTAGTATAATTCTTCTGAAGAGGAGTGGTGTTTTCTTCTAAAAACCACAAATCGCTTCTTATTCTCAGAAGTTTCTTAGGAGATAATTAATTTTTATCTGAAGAGGGTAAAATGGGCTGTTCTTTCATCTCCATAAAAAAAAATCAATTATTTCAAATGAAACTATGGCTTTCTTGGTGTGGAGGGACACTCAGCTATTGATTTCTGTGGGGACTGGAATTTTAAGGTTAAACTCACAGGATTGTATTGGGGGAGTAACCTTTGCTCATAAGCACAGAATGGGTTGCAAGGGACCTTAAAGTTCATCTAGTTCCAATGCCCAAGTAATAACAATCAGATACATAAATACAGAAAACAAAAAATAATCAGAGGTGGGAAAAGAAATCAGCTCAAACACGTTGGATATACATAATGTAGACAACCAGAATTAAGTCAGACACCTCAGACTCCTCTTCTAAGCAATTGCTATTGCTGTAGCATTTTTATACCCATCTGATTTAAATGCAGGCTTTATGTTGAGATGGGCCTGGCTCTTCTGTTAAGGGAGTCCTGGTGATTTGTTCACAGGCAGAGACTGCACATCCACAAAGTCAGGGTTTTCTCACCCAGAACATCCAGTTGGTGTTTATAGATCAACTACTGCAAGTCCAAGCACAGAAATAATAATTATTATTAACTGTAATCCACCAATGACTCCACAAGGACCTTTAGGATAAGCTGATCATAGAAACACAGAATCCTAGAATGGTTTGGGTCGGAAGGGACCTTAAAGATCATCTCATTCCAACCCCCTGCTATGGGCAGGGACACTTTCCACCATACCAGGGTGCTCAGAGCCCCATCCAACCTGGTCTTGAACACTAATCAGCATCTAAAATTTGGGGATCCGAACCATTTATTTCATTCAGGAAACTACAGAGTTCAAAAAAGTCAAGGAAACCGATACAAATTCCTGCTCAAGATTTTACGTCTTTGTTCTTCTCCTGTCTACATTTTCTGTCACCTGGCAAACTGAAAATCCAATGTAATTCAGACTAAATAATTAAGGTGTAATTTAAATGACCCCTAGGTTGTTTCATCCCAGCTCCAGCTAATTTTATATTCAGAGACAGAAGCAGAGTCGCACAGGCCAAGAAAATCCATTTGTCCATTATCATAGGTATTTTTTCTATCTGTGTTTGAGTATCTCAAAGGATTTGGGATAAAATGGTCACAGTCAGGGCTCTTAACTCAAAGCTACTTCTAATTCATGGCAAATAAAATATTTTCTGCCATGTGTGATAGGCTGGCTGGCTTATATCTTACTTCCAGTTAAATACATTCAAAGTAACTCAGAGAAGCCACATCAGGTAATGGCAAAACCCACATCCTTCCCCAGTTTGGGTGAGCTGTGAATGACAAAGACATTGGGCAAAACTGAGTGGAACAGGGGAGGTTTTGCCTCATCAGAAGGGCAAGTTAGCTCACCCCAAATGATTATTCTGGGATGAGAATAGCTACTTGTCTTTTATTTTGGCGCTGGGAATACTGCCCTAAGAAAAGATTTAACAACTCGTTCTGTTTCCACGAGACAATTTAGCTTGAACTAACTCCAGTCCTTTTGATCAAAAAGAAGCAGAGAGAAGAGAAACACTTTGTCAGAAATTTTCAACTGGCAAGAGTCTGCAAGTACTCCCAGCAGTGTGGGCATAACATCCCTCTTCCCACAGGGGAATGGAAAACCTTGTACAGTCTCCTCTTTCCACAGGAGCAGCATTAACATGAAAAGGATAAGATGATTGATCATCAATGTTTCCATCAAGAGCAGATTGAACCAGCCAGGGAAATTGGTTCAGGGGAGAAATAAGTTGGAAATCAGCTGGCAGAGGACTAAAGACACAGTTGAAAAATGGACTGACTTGTGCAGTGATTTCAGGGTGAAGGGATGTGGTGGAGGGAGGAATGGGTGGTGAGGGCAGACTTCGTCCACCCCAAACCCACACTCTCTTGTGCAGTTGATAACCTTATGCATAAAAGGAAATCTTCTGTTCAGTGAAATTAATCTCTTACTGTAGCAGCACTTTTTGCTGCTGGAGAAAGGGCAGTAAAATGCAATTTTTTTTCCTCATGCAGATCTTTGTGTGAACCGGCGAACTCTCCTGTTTTGCTTTTGCATTCAGGTAACCGCAAGCAGGTTTTCTTTTGGAATGTTTCTAAACTCAATCAGATGTTTCTTTTCGCAGTAATGAAGAATTAGGAGAGCCCTCCAGTGGCCGAGGGAAAGCTGTGAGCATTGCTTTGGCAGTGAGCCAGGCTGGAAAACAGGGGGAGAAATATGTGCTGCATATTTCAAAGGTAGTAACCTCCAGCCCTGTTAGGGGTGACTTGTATGCTGCTTACATCAGTCCTTGGATCCAGAAGAATTTCGTAGCACTTGAAAAACCCTCTGAGTGAAATAGTATGTGTTAATTCTTTCCTCATTTCTGTCTAGGAAGAGCTATTTGCACAAAGGGGATAAACTTTAGGGATAAACTAATAGCTTTTATATTTAATAACTTTACAGGAAATGAAAATGAAGAGAACTTGGTCCTCACAGAAGTAATTCTTACTACTGAGAATGCAATAACTGCAGAAAAGCCTCTTCACGATAAAAAAAATTATTATTATTATTATTTCTTCTTTCCATAGCCCCCAAAGGCAAAGCTGTGCTGACCAGCTGCTTATTCCATGCAATATTGCTGTAAGTGGTGATTCTGATGATGTTATTAGCTGGCGAAGGGAAGAAATGCTGAAAAATAACACCTTTTCCAGGCATCAATCTGCAGATTTTCACATCTTCTTGCAATAACTGGCAGTTAGCAACATCCTGAATGGTCACTCTGGTTGGAGGCAGGAGATTTTGGAAGGTTAATGAAGAGATTTGATGAGTCCAGAAGAGAAGCAGCACTGGCTCAGCAATGAAATGTTATCTTCCCTCTGCAGTTGAGTGTGAGAGCATGTGGATGACAAAATATTTAATCAGAATGTTACATGCTTTCCCCAAACTCTTCCTTTAACATTCATGCAGTTTACCAAATACAAAAAACACATTAGCACATCATGGGAAAAGAAACCCAGCTGTGCTGTCAAGTGGATTGGAAGTGCCACACTTCCCAGGATTAATTTTTTTTGCTGCACCTGTTATTAAAAGATCTATCATAATATCAGGTACTTGATGACAATTACATGTGTTCTACATCTATACTGAAATAAATCTGTTTTAATGTTGGTGTTTATTTCAATTTTCAATTGTTTTGCATTGAATTCTTAGGGATTGATCTTTGGCTTTTTTAAAAAATCCACTGTAACCAACGCTGGTGTAACTGGTTATAACCAATGCTGATATAAGCAGTTATATATTGAGACCTCCATATCTAAAGTCTTGACAAGAATGGAAAGAAAATTGAGGTTTGAGGCTTTAAACTGTTTTCCAAGGTTTATATTACTGCGAAAGTTCTTTCCCATAAAATTGATGCAGTCGATTTACAGGTGGCTCAAAATGAATGTTTAAAATAACAAGATTCTATGAGCTTCATATAAGATCAATAAAATTCAAAAAAATATAGTATTTGGACAAATAGGTGTTCATTTCAACTAAAAGAGCAATAAAGTCCTAATTTTCAATTTCTGCCTAACACATATAGATAGCTCCAATACCCATCTCAGATACGTGATGTGTTGGCAGGAGGGAGCTCTGTCCAAAATACAAATGGATCTCAAATGTAGCTTGGGCTGAATTACACCCTACGAAGTAGAATATCTAAGAGTGATAAACTTGAAGAAGATATTTGTCTCTGAATTAAATGAATCATCATTCTCTGAAAGTGGCCATTTCCCCGGAGACTGTTAAAAAACCTGGATACCTGGTTTAGTCTAGACACTCAAATTTTAGGTGTCTGAAATGAGGTGAGATGTGTCTCTCTGCTGCCATAGACTTCTCAAATATCCAGCTATAGCTATGCAAGACCCGAGGTGCCCTTTTGCTGCAGAATTACGAATATTGGCCCCGGTGTTAAAAAGACGAAAGGGCACAAACTAATGCTACAGTGTTGCTATTCTTACATCCACTCTGTTCTTCTGGGGCTGCAAACAGGTAAGGCAGCAGATCGAAAATAATAAATCAGGGGTTTCTCACATTCTTTTTCCTTGGTTATCATGGCCATAACAATACTGTGATAATCCATTTTCATGCCTAATCATTCCAGCTTGTGTCTGGTGTGACTGGCCCCTACCTCACTATATGTTACAGAATAATGAGTTTGAGAACTGCTGCCTCACTTGAAGTCAGCATCCTGCCCATGATTCCTTCCACTTAATTTCCAGGCATTTTCTCCGGTGTTTGCCGAGTGTCCTGGAGTCCTTCTATAGATCAGGTGGCTGGCAGAGAGATACAGTGTTTGCATTGTATTGATTTCCTCTGGTAAATAATTACATCAAATTTAGGACATGGAATTGCTAAACATATGCTGCTGACATTGTGATAGTCCTGTCCTAACAGGACATTTTTGTTCTCTTTATTCCTGATATGTTTAATTTAAAATATTTTTGTTTGATCTCCCATAAAATGATAGGCTCAAACTTGTGGGATGACAGCTGCCAAATGCTTTGGGGATACAAGGTGCTGTGGGATCAGCAGTTTGATCTTTGTTCTAGGGATCTGGAATGGGACTAATTTGATTAATGCAGACATTTACATCAGTCCAGGTTATTATATGTTCCTCTTACAGACAGCAAGGATTTAGTCAGTGTTAAAGCTAAGGACAAAACCAATTTAATCAGTAGGTCGAGTGAATCACATTGCAAAAGTTCTAAATTCTTTCTGTTGGCTGCAAACCTCGGTTGATTGGAGACATTTGCACTGGAGATACCTTGAGACATGTGGTGTGTCCAGAATTTGTTTCCTCTCTGAGAGGATGTAATAAGCATAACAGTTCAACCAAGACAAGAAAATTGTCAGGAAAGTTCAGTTCCCCTGCCACTGAAGGCTGCTGCTCGGGCTACTCTTTGTGTTTTAGGAGGTTTCCCACGTTTATGAATAATTAAAAATCTATTGTGTAAAGCCTAAATAATAATAGTGACAAACTCTCCCTAGTGGCATGTTGATGGTGGGATCCTTCCTTTTTGTGAAGATCCAGGTTTTGCTCAGTCCAATATCCAGTAGCCTGAGTGGAGATGCACAGTAGAAGATGAGTGCTCATAAGAAAATTTACTGTTTCTGCTCCTTGTCAAGTTTAACAGTTGTGAGGCATTTGGGATTTAGAGGAACACAGTGCGCTGATATTGTCCTGCTATCTGCAATTCAGATTAAGTCTCCAAGATTGTGTGCTCATGCATAAATATCTTCAAGTTAGTTCTGATTAGTCCTTGTAATCAATGGGTATCTGAGGCCCTGGTTGCTTAGACACAGGTGTCACAGAACATTTGAGATGCCTGAGGATGAAATGTCTGGCCTCTGGCTGCTGCTTCAGAAGGGGTGGGTCTTCCCTAGTCCTGAGCTTGTCTGCCAGCCTCGTGTGGCTATTCCAGATATGCAGGTCACATACTTTTGGGCATTTGAATCAAAGTCTGGATCCTTCTTGCCTATAATGGCAGCAGAGATAACTCATGGAAAGCAGAGTCAAAGCAATCTGAGAGCTGGCAAATCTGCAGTGTTTAAATCTGTTACAAATCCTGGATTCTACACCTGGGATGGGCAGAGATGCCCAAAAAATTGCCTAAGCCACTAACCCAGGTTTCCAAAGCCAGACTGACGATGCTCCTCAAAAAAACCCAAGCAAATATGAGTTGGATGGTTTCAATCTGTGAGTTACAACAGTGTAGCTCCCATGCTGTGTGCTGGGCAATGAAGGTAAAGCCCATAGCCGAAAGGATTAATTCTCTTACTGCTTATGTTAAAGTTGCCCTAGTAATTTGGAGCAGGCTGGGTTTGGGAGTGGGCTAAATCATTTTCTGAAGCATCTGATTTGGGTAATTTTCAAAGACTGGATACTGGTCAGCATGATCACATGTTACTTGTCTCTTTACCTCTGCTTTCTGAGCTACATGATGTTTCAAAGACAGTGTCTGTGTGTTTTCAGAGGAAAATGGGGGATTGACTTCTGAACATTCTGCCTTTTTTTTCTTTGCATCCTCCCAACTTATGATATATGTGATGACTACTCAGATCTTCCCAGCATGCACTGAAAGTCAGCACAACAAAGCAAAGTGGGAGGCAGGGAAAGCAAAAGCTTGACTGGCATGTCCTGAATTAAGCCACAAGAAATCTTGTTGCCTAATGTGTTCTGAGGGGGAGAATAGGGCAAGGCCCCTGGTTCTTCACATCTTATTTGGCAATGGTGCTATTGTACATAACAGAGAGAGAGTGGGACTAATGAGACTCATCATCGTGGTCATCCTTTGTTCAGATGTGACCTGACCCCCTGGGGTTTTTTCTATTTTTTGTGCTTATGCTGTAAACAGAGGAGCAGGCCAATGCCAGGCAGAGATAAATATATAAAATGTTTTGTGTTCTTGAATGTCAGCACTGACCCTGAATTTGACCGTATATAAAATCACAGTTATTCTGGAATGTTTTTACATTCTTATACAATAGATGATGCTCTGCACACTCATCCAAAACACCTCACTTCAAGAAAAATAACTTTGGCACTTCATTAGTGTGTCAAGGTTGGTTCTCTTGTGTGTTCTTGAAATCTCCCTGCAATGTCTCATCATTTGTCTCATGTAACATGATTCAGTTGTACAGGTTTTATAGCTGTAGAGAATGACAAGTGTATTAATGTGCCCAAAGAAATATATTGATGTGTGGCTACAAGCCATTTATTATTTATGCTGATGAATCTTTTTACACCCCCAGTAAATATTTTCTAACATCAGTGAAGCTGCAAAGATTTATCACCACAGAACCTGCATTTATTAATTTTATCTTTGCTCAGTAGAGTGATTCCCGGTGATAAAGGATGTCTCCTCTTTGTAGCAAATGGGTCAATGAACTGAAACAAAGATCTGTATTTATCTGTGTCTGATCCTCGTCTCTACATACAACAATTTGCAACTCTGCACATTCTGCATAAATCTCAAGTACAGGCAGTAAGGACCAGATTTGGATTAGAAGTGCAGTCCTCAGTTTGAAAAGGGGTTTTTTTTAGCAGTCTACTCCTGTAGCAGAGTGCAATTCATAGTGGGAAGCCACAGTGTGGCAAAGACAGCCATATATGACATTCCCATGGCAGCTCTGGAGGTGTACTGTCTGTGGAGATCTTTATGCTGTCCTCAGTCTCTTGCTGCTTGAATTGTCTTGCTCCCTGTGGTGTGAGGCTGCCCTGTTCCCACAAAATTCCGTTTGCATGCATTGCCAGCATACCTGGAATGGGAAGGAAAGATAAATATTCTACCAGAGAATGGTCATGTTGTCCTGGCATTTGAAAGTGCAGTCAGGCCAGTTTTGCAGTGTATGTTGAGAAGGAGGGCCTTCAAGTTCGTGGCTCAGAAGCCACTTTGGTAAATTAGTACCTTTCTTTGAGTGTATGGCCTTGCATCCCTTACTGAGCTGAAAAGCCCCACTGACTTTGAAATCAGATGCTGAAAGGTGATTGCAATAATCAAAGATTACTAGAGAACACTTTTAAAACATAAAATGAAGATGATAAAAGGCTTACTCTGCCATTTGAAACCCTCCTGCCTCATATTTAATGGTGACAAAAATGTAGTGGTAGAGAGAAAAGGAGGTTGGCACTAAACCCCAAACCAGAGCAGCCGGGCTGTATGAGCAATTAGTTGAAGACCCTGTATTTCTGCCATCAAGCTTAATTCTGCCTCTTGATTGCCCTCAAAGGATTTAAAGACTTCATTTCTACAAATAAGAGAGGTGTTTCTTTCTCCTCCTCTTTGTTCTCCGTCTTTCTCTCTGTCCCTCAATCTTCCATCAAAAGGAGTGTAGGGAATATTTTATTGGAGATGTACCTGAGTCTTTCCCTCACTGAAGGTGTGATAAACATCACAAAGTGTTCATGGCATTTCACATGAACCGGCATTAACTCCATAAGGGCTGGGGAGAAGTGAAGTTCAACTATAGGATTGTACTTGACCTGCAGACCATAGTGCTTTTGAACCATTTATTTGGGTGTGTCGTTGTCTTGCTTATCTCACGCTCCATCACAGAACCATGACTGTGTTAACAAACCAATTTATGATGTTAGATAATGAGTACGGATGTGGATTTACCTGGACTAAAAGAAAGAGACCTAAAAAGCCACCGCTGGGACCATGACTCCATGTGGTACTTTCATACTGATAAAATTCCTGAAAGCCAAGGGGTTTGGTGTAACCAAGTTGTTTGATAGACAACGTGCATTTCCTGCCCTGAGCCTTGTGTTACAGAGCAGAAGAGATGGGTGACTGTTTTACCTGAAAAGCAGGAGCTCTTCACATCAATGGATAGAGAATATGAGTGATAAAACAGTCACTGTAGTGGAGAGAACTGGAGCTTGCTTGCTTGTTTGCTTGTTTGTTTGTTTGGGGTTTTTTATTTGTTTGGGTTTTTGGTTGTTTTTTGTTGTTGTTGATGTTGTTTTGGTTTTGGTTGGTTTTTGGGTTATTTTGGGTTTTCAGGGTTTTTTTTTCCTTCCCCCCCCCCCCCGAAATACCCATCCTGGATATCAAAACATACAGTGGTCACTTGATTTTGTGCAAGTTGAGTGTCTGAGGAGAAGAGGTGCCTCTGGCAGACATGAGCAGGGAGCAGCCAGCTGGTTGTGGAGGTACTTCCACCCTCCCCAAACACGTATGATGGTGCTGCCTGAGTCTGCACAGAGCTGAGTTTTGGTGTTACTGGTTAAACAGCACAGTGTCACCCTTGTTAGTAACTGTTAGTAGGGCTAAACCAAGAGCTGTGCTCTGGCTAATTCTATCAGCTGTGGCTTGGCTTGGATTGAGCTGAAGATGAAGAAACCAGCTGTGTAACAGTGGTGAGGGCTGGCATACAAAGGTTTCCACTGCCATTTATGAGCAGAGCTCATTCCTTTCCTAGAAGAGCTGTGGGTCACTTTTTAATATCTCTTCTGTAAAAGAGCCCTGCTGAGCTGTGCATGTGTTGATGTATTTATCTGTGTGTCCTGTTCACCCCCAGAACCTTGCATGTTCAGGTGTTCTCATACAGATGGGTTGTGCATTTGTCTTGCATACTCACCCAAACAAATATCACCTCACAGGAACAAAACCACCTTTAGCTTAACAAAGTTCTTCTGCCTGCCAAGCACAAATTTCTTGGGATGCTCAGTAATTTCCAAGGCAGATCTCTGCTGCCTACTGCCCAGCAAGACCTAGCAATGGTTTGTATGATGTGCACCACGGAGGGGTGTTGCATCCGCAGAGGATCAGCAGCTACAGTATTTCTGTCAATCTTTCATTTAATTGCACTTGCTTCTTGTATGAAGAACAACATCTTCGCATCACACGAGTCAAATTGACGTGGTCAGGATTTGACTAGACCCATTCAGAGGGAAACTTTGATGGGGTGGTTAATTGTACCCAGGGAAAGCTGCAAAAGTAGCTTTTCATCAAG
The DNA here is from genome assembly GCF_003945595.2 of Pipra filicauda. Taxonomy (NCBI): domain Eukaryota; kingdom Metazoa; phylum Chordata; class Aves; order Passeriformes; family Pipridae; genus Pipra; species Pipra filicauda. The sequence goes on from NW_024104310.1 coordinate 5,627,099, forward strand.
AGGTTACACTAGAACTGGGAAGGGATTATTAAAGAATGGTGCTAATTTGTGGACTGATGAACAGTAAATAATTTTCTTCGTTCACACTTACTCCTAGATAATTTTTTCATCCCCTCTCTATTTACTTTTGGAGTGGGTTTTTTGATTATTAAATATGTGGAACACAATGGTATTATCCATATGACACGTGCTGCTTCTAATTTTCTAAAGTTTGAACCAAAAAGATGGAGGGAATAATCAGTTTAGATTGAGGATTTTCTAGCTCTTCTCACTGAAATGAAGAAATCATTCTCTTAATCCTGAAAAAATATTTAGTTTAATGCAGGGCTATTGTTTCAGGTGTTAACCACTATAAAGAACAAATTTGAAATGAAAACCAGCTCAGTGTTCAATTCTGTAATAATTTAGCCATCTGAAAAAAGTCTTCAAGTGTTTATGCTGGAAAATACAGGGCAGCATTTAGGAACATGAAACATTTACCAAATTTAAAAGTAGTTGCTGTTTTCTTTTTTTGAAACTGCCTTTCTTTTTGTAGTTTATTAAGTGATGTATTCCTTCAAAAATTCAGGAAACTCTAGTGCCCAAAGCCTCCAACCAAGATTTTGATTCCAGTGTGCTGCACAAACTGTGTGTGAAAATAGACAGAGCAGACAGTAGGTGAGAAATGAAGACTTTTGGCCAGACTGTGTGATTTTTCTCCTACAGAGAGGCAGCAGAAGCAGAAAAAAAATAATCTTACCAACATCCTGGAGCAGTGCCTTACTCAGTGCTCAGTTCTGCCTCCATGGGAATGGCCACTGGGCTCAGTGATGCCACTGGGCACCTTTAAATGCCCAGAGATCTCGAATCCATCACAAAGAGGCTCTGCTTGAGGAACAAAAAGGAATTTTATGAACTCAACTGCACTGTCAGGAAGGAGAAAAGAAAGCTAAAGTATAGAGTTGAAGACAGTTTGTGGGATAGATGTCTGTTAATTGCTTAAAGATTTAGAGCACCCTTTATCCTCTGCTCCTGAAAGTTCAAGAAATAGGGTTTTCTCCTCAAAGCCCTGTTTAAAGACAACCAGTATGTTGTTGGTGGTCATATTACAGGAATGACACTAAAGAAATTTTCTCTCCTGTTTTGGGGGATTGGAGATGTGTTGGACAAACAGATCTGGTGGTGTTTAAAAGGGTTAATTTGTTGGAATTGAGATTTCTCAAGAAGGGTTGCAGTTTTGGAAACATTCACTTGGGAAGGTGATCATGGCTCCATAGAGAGGAACAGATGCATTCCCTTGCCTCAGAATATCACACTGTCTAGAGAGTTAGTGCACTTGTTATTTTTGTGGGCTTTTACATATTTAAAACAAAAATACTCACATAAAAACCCACATTTGCACTCCTCCCCTCTCTGCCATTGCAATCTGAAAATGTTAAAAAATCTCCAGATTCCCAGATGGCAAAACAACATCCTGGCTAGTTCTCTCCTCAGTGCATGTTGTTAATTTATTTGTTGTTCTAACCTAGTTATTTTTTTTATTTTTCCTCTCTTTGAATACCACAATTCTTTTGGTCCTTCCAAAGAATTAAGTCCCTCCATCTTTAATATGAATAAAGGGGAAGTCCAGGCCATTGCAGGGTGGGAGGCAGATGTTGTAGGAAGTGCTATACCACTACTTTGATCTCAGTGTAAGCACCATGTCCAATCTAAAGCTGTGAACACAGGCTGAAACAGTCCCTTTATGGATCCATTTCTTTCTGTCAGAGCTTCTTTATTGTCCTTGCTCTCTGTTTCCACATTCATCTCTGCTACTGCCATATAACTTATCTTCCTTTACTCCCTTACTTGTCAGTTTTCTGTTTGCTTCTGAATTGTGATCCTGGATGATCCTCCTTAGCAAGTTCTGAACATTTTTTTTTTTTTTTTATGATTTCCTCATATCCTGATGTAGCAAGTCAGAAAGGCTGTTTAGGTCTCAGTTGCTCTCCAGCATGTCCCAGAGTGCAGAACTTCACCCAGTTCTCGCTGCAGTGAGCTTTGATTCCCCAAAAGATGACCAACCGTCTGGGCAGCTCCCTCCAAACTTCTTCTCATCTTTCCCCTTCTCCGGACCTTTTTCATCCTGTTCCTTATTGACCTCAGTTTGTAAAGCCCTTTGCTGTTCCCTTTCTCCCCAGTCTAGGTGCTCATCCTTTCTGAAAACCTCACTCCTTCCTACCAGTGGAAAATGAGACACTGGCCTATCTTTTCCTCCTTGTTCCCTGAACAATCCATGCATAGCTCCATAATTCTCCTCTGCTCTCCATGCCTTTCTCTGCTCTACTGTCCACCCCATCCCATCTGTGTGAGTGGCTCAAAGATGTGTTGCCCCTGTGCCTTCTCCCAGGCTGGGTTCCCAAGCCCTCTCTACTCTCCCCACTCTGCCTCTTCTGTGGGTTGTTGCTCCAGATTCCTTTGTTCCAGATCAGGTTGGATGGGGCTTGAAGCAACCTGGTCTAGTGTAAGGGGGTTGGAATGAGATGATCTTTAAGGTCCCTTCCCACCCAAACCTTCTGTGATTCTATGATTACTGCAGATTCCTTTTTTCCGACATCTCTCTTCTATCGGATCATCTCCCTTATCCCAGCTTTTATTATTTCTCTTTTTTCTCAAGGTCTGCGGGATCCTTTCCAAGGGATCCCATACTGCAGCTACTGGACTGTGTCCCTTCTTCCCCCTCCCTGTCCAAGCATCTCTGTTCATCCTCAGTTCCACGCAGTAGAGGCAGGAATTGCTTCGCTCCACAAAAAGCCGGAGGAGTTCTGTTCCTCTGATGGCTTTTCCTGTTCTCCCTGGCTTCAATTTGCAAGCGAGTGTTTTTGCAAAAGTGCTCATCCCCGGAGCTGACAATAAAACTGTCTCTGCGCCTCAGTGCGTGTGTGAGAGGCAGAGAGAGGGAGAGAGGGAGGGACATCCAGCAATACATCGCTCTGGCAAAGTGAGGCGGCATCGGGGAGCTGCGATTCCAGGGGACGCTGGCGAAGAGACACGAGCCCCTCACTCCGGGCTCAGCCTGATCCCATTGGTTCCCGAGCTGCTGTTTTAAAGCGGGGAAGAGCTCGGAGGGTTGAACTGCTCAGCCAGACGCAGATTCTGAGCCAAGTTGTCAGCACGCTGCGAGGAAGAGCCTCACACACACGAGACTGCAGGGTGTCCGCAGCTTGATGTGCTTTTAGTTCCAGAAAGCGAGAGAGGAGAGGAAACACACACACACACACACACACACACACACACACACACACACAAAATCAGAAAAGAGGGAAGGAGCCTCATCCAGTCCAGCAGTCCCGGGGGGAATAATGGATGTGACCATATCTCAGTTCATCTTAGAAGAATTTGATGTCAACTGCAGCCTCCTGGATCGCTTACAAGAGACTTTTTTAGAGAGTTCCTCAGTCCCTTTCCTGGGCTTTGATGGTAGGAAATGTTACCTGGTGCAGGGCTCGGAAAAGCTTTAGGAGTACTGGGATTCGGTTTGTTTTGTGATGCAAAGCGTGTCGCTTTTGTGCTTTCTCAACTGCTTCTTTCTCCCTTTCTGTCTCCCTTTTTAACGCCAAAGGTCCCTACTGCAATGCCACCACGGATCAGATCGGGACCTGCTGGCCCAGAACCTCCGCGGGGGAACTGGTGGAGAGACCCTGCCCGGAATTCTTCAATGGGATCAAATACAACACCACGAGTGAGTACAAACTCCTTTCCTTCTCCCGCAGATCTGGTGTTGAGAAGGCGCCTGGGGAGACCCAAAATATATTTTCCATTAAAAGAAAAAAAAAAAAAAATTGTTTGTCTGGGAATCAACATTTCCTCCACATTCCAGCCTGTCTATTCAAAATTCCTGCCTGGAATGATGCAGATTTCTCAAAGGCACAGACTTGTGGACACTGTTTCCTCTTTACTTAAGTGTATTTAGGTAGATCTGGGAAAAAATATGCTCTGCAGTGTAGGGAGGGTATGTTGTGCTGTGTGTTTGTGCATGTGTAGCTATGTATAGATGTATTTGTAGCAGTGCTTCAGCCATCTGGGTAATTAAAGATCCTCTGGCTCCTGAAGGACTTAAGCTTATCACCTAAGAACTGTATTTTGAGAGGAGTGTCCCTTTTTGAGGCTGTTTGTGTGAACAGGGGGACAAACCAGGCTGGAAGTTGTGTGTAACAAACAGAAGGCTGAGGTCTGGAATCTGTTTAGTAACTTCATCAGCTGGTGAGGCTGGAGTGGCTGCATCAGCACTGCAAGGGAAACAGGAGAGGAAATTAGGAGGCAAATAATAGTAAAAGCAAGAATGGGGGCTCCTTAGAAATCTCCTGGAATTGATGCTTTATTCTTCGAGGTAAACAGTCCTGATGAGTCACTAAAAATTTATTATTCAGGCTGTCAGACCAGGGCACTCATTTCCTTTCCCTTGTCTGTCAATGCTGTTTGGACCTTTCACCAGGAGTTTTTAACATATTAGTTCCGACTATGTGTACCCATTTGTTTGCCACTCATTTTTTTCAGACTATTCAGTGTGGTTTTGACTGGAGGGACATTTTACTCTGAACTGTTGCTGGGTTGTTGATGGTCTAATTTGCAGGTACTGTTAATTTTGTGGGGTGAGCATTCTCTCTAAGTCCCGTAAAAGAGTGACCCTGACATTTTAGATCTGATTTTTTAGCTTGTTGAGAGTGAATCTATTCTTTGCCCAGCTGTAGATGTCAAGGGTCAGATAAGTAGCCAAAAGTTTGGTGTATTTGCTGTGTGAAACAGAGCCCTCTGCCAAATTTGCTCTTAGGGACCAGCTTCTGCCACCTGAGAGTTTGAGCAGAGTAAGGAGGTTCTCTCAGAGAACTGCAAAATCATCCTCAAGCCCTCTATTCTCTGACCTGTGTTCTTTGCAATAAAATTGGTGAGAATGTGGAGGGGGCTGGGTGATGCTGTCTTTGATAAGAGCAGGTATTTCACTACCTTTACAAGTCTCATTTGAGACCACAAGAAATTTTCTGAGGATTAAGTGCAGCTCAGACAAGAGCAAGTGTATCAGAACAAACCCTAAAAGAACAGAAAAGGTACCTCAAAGAACTGTGGCTTCTTTTTTTTTATTTTTTCCATTTCCTTTTTTTGGTGGGGAGTATCAGTGTTTCCTTTGCCTGATTTTTGTTTCTCCAAAAGGGAAGGAAAAAAAACGCATTGTGGAGGTTTCCTTATTTATATCGTAAACACAGTGAGGAGAATTTAAATGCTTTTCTTGTGCATGGAAGAAAAGAAAGTCCTAAGTATCACAATTTGTTTTTATGAACTCTGTTAATGTCTTCACTAGTTCATCAATGACTTGATTTAAAGTTCCTCTCTGCTCCTTTCCTTCTCAGTGGTGGGTAATGCTTATACTACAGTGCTAATATGTTCTCTTAAAACAATGGCATGTTAATTCAATTAAAGACTGATGAAAATATGTTATTGAAATGCTGAAGCATTATTTTGCCATAGTCTGGGGAAATGGACATTTTTTTTCTCCTTCCAATACAAAATGTGAGCAGTCCTGTTGAGAAAATATGTGTCCATGTGTGGTGCCCAGATGCAGTAGAGTATGTAGTGCAATAAAACTGAAGTACACTGAAGCCACTGTAGCCAGTTACAGTTGATCTTGGACTCTTCCATTCATGTCATTCCTCCAAGTTGTAGCACAGAAAACAAAGGGAAGGATGCCAAAATTTGCTCAACTTTTACAATCAGTAGCTTTTTGGGAACAGTTGGTGATTAAGGCTTGGGAAAGCAGTAGGACAGCAGGTTAAGGTTCAGGCACAGAGGTCAATCTCTTTGGGGATTTGAAAGATGTAATTAGTACGTGCAGAACACATCCAGAGTTTGGGAATGTCAAATACTGACATGGCCTGACCACTTGCACGATTTCACCAAGTCACTTTGTGGGTGACGAGAGGGCCATTTGTAATGAGGCTCCTTGTGCTGGAAATCTCGTCTGTGCACCCTGTGCTGAGGATAAAATAAGCACAGAAAACTGATAAAAAAGCGGGAAATGGATCTTGCAAATCTCAGAGGTGAATAATACAGCTCGAAATGAAGGTCTGATAGGGAGATGGCTTGGATCAACATAAGATTTCTGCCTAGGACATGCAGTGCAGTTTTGTCCTGCTTTGTTTTGCATTTTGATGAGGCAGAGGGAGAAATGATGGTGTGTATTGTAGTGATTTTTTTTTTTTTTTTGAGAGCAAAATCAGACAAATTTAAATAAAGCACTTTGCAATGTCTTTCTTCTACTAAAGGCTTGTCCAGCTCCAGGTTGTAACTTGGCTGGTTATTATACTGTCAGGCATCCTGTGTTTGTGAGCTGCCACCTTTTAGGAACTGCAGCGTATTTTTATATTGATTTTGCACATCTGTGAGTATTTTTTCTCATTAGAATGCATATAGAAATTCTGGATCCATTTCAGTGGTTTCTTTCTTGTTTTTAGAAATTAGTCTCAAATATTCCAAGTTCCCACCAACTTCCTAAAAGTAGCCCATCAGCTGGAGGGAATGAACCCAGTAGCATTCTCTGTAAAGGAAAGCTTTTGCGTTGTAGACACCAGCAGTTCCAGACTGAAAAGTGCCCAAACTGCATGAAAAGCTTATTCCAGACTCAGGGAAGCCCAAGATGCTGATCCACGGCAGAGTTTTGGTCCTCATGGGGCACCTTATTGTAGCCTCTGTGCACGCAGTGTGTGGAATTCAAGACAAAATGTGATAAGTAAGTTCCTCCACAGATCAGCTCATCAAAGGCTTTGGGTGGACCTGCCCTGGCTTCGTGTCCATCTCTTCACCTCTCATGCTTTGATGTTTTTGCTCTAACTCAGAACCTCTGAGTGCTCAGAGGAGGATAGCTATCAAACCCTGCAATATGCCAGCAAAATTTAATGAAAGAGTATTTGAGGCAAAAAACTTAAGAATAAGCCCTGGTGCTTAAAAAATCCCCTCCTGTTTGCCACTCTAGAATAAACTGTTTGCATAAAATATTTCCATTCCGACTGCAAGAACTTCCCGTGGTGATTTTGTGCCTTTGCCTGTGTTTCTGTGTGTGTCTCATGGGAACTGCTGAGTGACTCAGATAAGTTTCAGCTGGATTTGTAGAACTAAGTCTGTCAGTCTGTGAGTATTTCTCATCCCTGACACTTTGTTATTTTGGTGATATTTTTTTTTTCTCCCTCTTTATTTGGGAAATAAAGTCATGTTGACAAAACACGCTCTGGTTACCCTGCAGTATTATTTGTGAATACAGACAAAACGTTCTTTGACCAAGGATCTGAAAATTATGCCATCCACTTACAACTTTGCAGTTTTGTAGCCAAGCTTATGTATTATTTTCAAAGGAAAAAAAAATTTAAAAAAAAAACAGGAAAAAATGTCTGTGTTGGTGCAGTGTGTGACTGTGCACTTGTCTCTGCTCAGGTTCTATATTTAGCTAAAAATTACAATAACATTACTGCCCTCTAGATGCGTTTATGCTTTGACAGTGTGAAGCTTTTATTCATGTTTTAGGAAACAATTCACTTATTAGGATATCCTGAAGCTTGATTAGACCATAATGTGCCTGTTTGCTGTTTGCTAAAAAGTGGTGGTACATGAAAACATTCTACAGGCTAAAGTATGTCCTTATTAGCTCTTTCCCTACAAATTGTGCTTTGCAATGGGAAAATCCAGGATTAAATGTTCGCCTGATGGACAGAAAGAGTTGACTTTTGTAGCCTCAACTGTCTGATTTGAGTCTACAACCCCTGGTGTAGCAGAGGGGTTGAGACCCATCCGTTGTGGGCTCCTCCCTTGCTCTGTGCTGGTTGCAGGCAGGAGCTGGAAGCATTGGAATCTGGGTATTTCCAACTATGTATCAACAGCTAATTCAAGTATTTGAGCTCTAATACAAGTTGGTGGAGGTCTAAACAATGAATAAAGCCTAGAGGGTTACTCAGCTCAGCCCAGTTCAGCAGCCTCTGCAGAAGCTCTGGTGGTGTTTGATATGTCTCAGAGGTAATTTGCCTGATATCTGGTTCATGTTTCGGAGGGCTCAGGCCTTGTGCAGGTTTGGTTTCTGTCTTCCAGGCCACACAGGTGTTGCAGATGCTCCATGACAAGTGATCTGATGCCCATGTTTAGGCAGCTGAATTCATCCCTGAGTGTCTGTTGAACTGAGCTGAACCCACACCTGGGGACTGAGATCAGATGCTTCTGTGATCAACAGGAACAAAAGGTCACTGTACCTCTATAGCTCTGCAAATCCCCCTCTCTCTCGCAGTGTAGGGAAGCTTTTTGACTGAAATAACCACTTCAGATGAGTGTTTGGGGTACTGTGAAAAGCATCCTCACCTTTTCCAGGGCCTGTGCTGCTGAAAACAGGCACATAAACACTGCTAACCTTGCACTGGTGGGGATTTTGTTCCTCCTTCCCTACTCCTTGTTCTGAGGGTGTGTGCCCCACCTTTTCCTTGGCCCTATAACCAACTGCCTGTTGAGAATGATTTGAGAGGGTTGGTGACTTGGCAACTGGTCTGTTTTTCACGTGGGTGGACATGGGAGAAAGAGCCACTGGCACAAGTATCACCGTCGTACCTGTTGACATGTCTTACTCCCCACTGAAAGAAAAATTTCTGCAGTCCATTGTTGCCTTGTCTTGAACAGAGGGAAATTATCTTTTCTATGCTGATGGAATGGTGAAGAAGTAAATTAATAGCTCTTCTGATTCACATCTCCCCTCTTTTGAAAGGGTTTGAAGAGATTATTTAATTTTTGAAAGAGCAAAAGAGCTAATTCTCATGGGTTAAACAACCATTCTTTCATGGAGATCTAACCTCTGCTGCTCTTCCTTCAATTATTGTTCAGAGATCTTTTGGAGTGGTGACTTCACCCTGCATATAAAACATGACCCTTGCTAGGAAATCATTGGTCGCAGAGTCTTGTTCATGCTATGTGGGTAAGACCTGTCCTGACTGATAATTCCAGAAATGTGCACTTTTATACCTGACTGGCCTATGGACTCAATTAATACTTTCACTTGTGTTTTATCTCATGTATTTCAGTGTCCTGAGCATTTCTGTTGATCACATTCACATGACTTTTTCCCCAGAGGTTATTCTGGCTTGATTTCTAAAGGGTGCATTTTTGAATGCCAAGTCCTCTTTTAAAACACAGAGACCCCTTAAGTTCTGGTGGCCTTTCATCTTTATTGGAGAGAAATAAAATGCCCATCATGGGCATACATGTGTGTTTTCAGGCTGACAAACATACTGTGAAGCCCCAAAACTATTTCCACCTCATCTCTTTTCTGTAACCTTCTTAGGTATCCAGAAGGCTTTTATCCCAGTGTTTAATGATTGAAAAAGATTTGGGCTAAGGAGAAATGCTTTGTGGCCAATTTTAATTATGAACTCACCAGGAAAAAACTGTAAAAAAAAAATAAAAATAGTCTGCAGCCTTGCAGTAGCCAAGCTTTAGCCATTCTGGGGTGACCAACACAGTATTTTCATCTAGGGAGTCAAAAGTACATGAAAGTTAAAGGAAGGTGACAGATGAGAAATGAAACAAAGACAGCAGTGGAAAAAAGAAGTCCAGAATTGGAATTCTGGGGGAGCAAATAAAACACAATTTTTAGGCTCGTAAAGCTGAGGAGATCAAATTTGCAGCTGATTGGATCAGCTTGTCTCCAATATAGCACCGTACCCAGATTGAGATTTCAACCATCTTTGTTCTTGTTCTCTTGCTGGTTTAGCAAGAGAGGCACAAATACGCACATCTTCCACAAATCCAGCAGCATGAGGCTCTTGATTTCACTCATGAGCAGATGGGAGAGGCTTCACTTGTTTCCCTTCAAGTTTTCCTTCTTTTTTATGAAGCTTCACAATTGTGAAGCACAATTTGTGGTACGAGATCGCTCTGAGTTTGCAGTTTGGAAGAAGAGTGTTGACACCAATATTTAAAAGGAGGAACGAAAAGAACCCGTTTTTCTTGCTCCCTCTACTATAATTGTGTGAAGTGTGTGATTTCTTCCTTCAGCACAGAATACAAGTAAATTGCATGTAATTAAATAAGAAGATTGTTAATGTTACTTCAGTAAAATGTTCAAGGACCTTTTCTCCATCCAATTAAACACCGATAAGTACTTTTGTTCTTTGCTGGTAAGTTATGAGGTGGTTTTGCTATGATCCTATTGTACCTGATTGGAATTCTCTTCAGTTTAGGCTTGACTTTTTGACTTCACCCATTTCCCAGAGCCAGGAATTGCTGCTGCTCTACTCCAAGCCTGCCTGATCCTCCTCTGAAGTCAGTGAGACCTGAGCAATGACATATATTGGAGAGGGCTCTTAACCTTGGGCCTTCAGGAGAGTCAGCAAACACAGGGTTGGCCACATTATTTTGGAGGCTTCTGTGACTCTTTCTCTCTCTAAGGCAGCTGCCCCATCCACCTCTTTGGAACTTGCATGAGATAATGAGCACTTTTCTAAGCTGACAGCAGCTACCAGCTGGCAGACAGATGGACTGAGGTTCAGTTCTTCCCACAGGTTCTGAATTAGATGATACTTGCAAAGTCGTGTGCTTCTGGAGCCAGGGGAGGAGTGGAAGAGGGAATGGCTCAGGAACATATGGGGAAGGGAAAGAATTAAATATATTACAAAGGGAGACAGAGCAGGAAATCCTCATCTCACCATGTGAAAATGAGAGGAAAAATCCCACCCAGCTACATCTAGGGCAGGCACTCTCTTGTGGATGTGGGATTTCTTGTATTCTTATGACCCATTTTCCATCCAGCCAAGCTGGATGAGCTCTGAAACCGCGATGGGGAAGGTGAAATCAGGCTGTTCTCACCAGTCACTGAACACCTGAGACTGCCTGCAACTCGCTGGGTTTCAGCGGCTCTTCATTGTCCCAAAACCTTAGGGACAGTGCCACTGAAGGAATGGTCACCCGTAATTCCGCCTCTCAGCCACAGGGTGTCACTTAAAGTGCAGGTAAAGTGAGTGTCCACCGGCGTCTGCACTGAGCCACCTGGGAGTGGGAGTGATGGATGGGATGGAGAGTGATCCTGGACCTTGTGCTGCTCCACTCACTGACAGCACTGCCTCTGCAGCTTCCCCGTCCTCCTGGGGGGTCAGAGAGACTCACTGAGGTGAAGTGGGGACAAGGACATGGGAGAGGAAGAGGAGGAGGATGTTCTGGAAGGGATCCTGCTGTCCTCTCCTTTGTGGAGGGTTAATAGAGAGCAGGTCACTCCCTGAAGGTGCTTTGTGGTGGTTTCAGCAGGACTGCTCTGAAAGCCTGAAGGAAGGGCAGTGCTGAGCTCTGTTCCCAAGCAGGTGTGTGTAACATTAGAAGATGTGGAGCTGTGCAAAGCAGGGGTGAACCAATCCATCAGAGAAGCTGAAGTGGTCAATAAGAACCTGCATTAGGATGATACAAGGATTGCTCCCTGCTGTACACACCATGGTCATTGCTGTGCTGCTTCCTGTTGCACTAATCTGATGTCTCCTGCCTCAGTGCTGTCCCCTGGCAGGAGCTTTCCCTGTTGGATTTCCCTGTGGACCCTCAGGCACTTGAGAGATGCTCCAGGTGCTCCCACTTAGCAAGAATAACATGTAGGTGTGTTATAACAGTGGGGCAGTGCCTTCCCCAGCTGTGAGTGCTCAACTTGCCTGTTGCTCATGGGAAGGGTGTTCTGCAGAACAGCTCAGTCCATTGGTCGGATTTAGGTTCTTTAGATTTCCCTCTGTGTTCTGCCATGACATTGCTTTTTATATGATGGTGAACCTTTGCAATTTCTGTGCCTTGGAAGAACAGAACTTTAAGCTGTGTCCTGATCCAAGTAAAGTTCCCAGGCTTTGACAGTCATGTAAGACTTCGCTCAAAGTTTGCTGTCCTGTGAAAGGGAAACTTTTTATTCAGTTTTAGACCCCAACATCATTTACTTAACATCCAGATTAGAACAAGCATTCTTAGTAGCTTGAGAAGCTGATGAGAAATATGGTCTCCTATGGAAATTGGAAGGGAATGGATTTTTAGTAGATATTTTCTTTTTTTTTTTTTTTCAGTGCAGTTTCATTCCCCTCGGATGTTATTCCTGGAGTTCATAATTGGTAGCTCTTGGGACAAATTCATAAAATCAATAAAACTCAGATTTCTTTCTGCTGACTTCTTTCTCTGCAGTGCTGGGAATACAGGGGGCCAGATGCTGCTCCATATGAGACTTGTGCAGGGAGAAGCAATACTTTGAAGCAAATTATAGGAACAGAAACTCAGTGCTTAAAAAAAACTCAGAGAAAAATCTCAAATTCTCATTAAGAGTTTTCCCTGGGAAAACAGAAGAAGGAAGAACCTTTCCCAGTGCAGCTGTATTGTCCAAAGCCCTGGTGATCAGAAAACACTGACCATACTGTGACACAAGAATTAATGCAGTAACTTATCCTCCTCAGTCATCCAGGGAGCAAAGAGAGATTTGGAAAACAGAAAATGTGTTATGGAAATGAGACAAAGAGAGAAAATAGGAAATTACTTTGCTAGTGCATCATCCCCATTTTAACTAAACTTAGACGTGACTTCCTAGGGATTCTTTTTCTCATTTCTAAGAATTTTTATTTAACTCAGTTATTGCTGAATTATGCCAGTAATACCTGAAACATCAGCATTGTGTATTTCAAAGGGCACCATGAGCAGTCATTACTTAATTCAGAATCTCCAGACTCACCACACTGATTGTTGCTTTGCAACCAGAGCAGCTGATGAAGAGTTTGGAAGCAGAGGATGCTTTCGATGATCTTTGTTTCTGTGCTGATCTTGATACACTGAACAGATGAATACTCTCTGTGGAAAACCAGGGCAGACAACAGGAGTTTGGTTGCTGGAAATGGATTTCTAGGTTTCTTAAAAGGAATTTTTTTCTTTCTCAGGAGCTGTGGGGGAGAGAGAGAGACCCCTAACTTGGGAAGCCCTTTTCACAGAATCACAGAATACGCTGAGTTGGAAGGGACCCACAAGGATCATCCAGTCCAACCCTTAGCCTTGCACAGGACCATCCCCAAAAGTCACACCCTGTGCCTGAGAGTATCATCCAAATGCTCCTTGAGCTCTGTCAGCCTTGGAGCTGTGCCCACTGCCCTGGGGAGCCTGGTCAGTGCCCAACCACCCTCTGGGGGAAGAACTTCTTTCTAGTACCCAACCTAAACCTCCCCTGACACAACTCCAGGCCATTCCCTCAGGTTCTGCCTCTGGTCACCACAGAGAAGAGATCTTTAAGGGTTTATATTCCTGTTCTGAGAGCTCCTTGCCTCAGGGGGTGGGTGATGACATCTTGGGTGGGAAGTTGCAGGGATTTGGACAGTTGTGCACCAATGCTCTGAGTGGTGTGGGACTGTGTGGGAGCCAGGTAACACAGCCACCAGCTCACATGACCTCTGTAGAGAGAACCCCTTTCATTCTTCCTGGCCAACACTTTGTATTAAAGAAAGCCAGGGTCTCATAGATCTGCATTTTGGTTAATTTTGTCCATCTAATCCAATCTTCTGACCTCTCCACTTCCACAAACTTCATGTATAAACTCACTCACTTGCCCCATGATTGTGTCATTATTTAGCAAATGTCTCCCTCTCATTAGGCCTCTCTGAAGATGCACATTTCCACCTGGCACCCAGAGCTGCCCGTGACTCAGGAAGCCTTCTTTGCAGCACAGAAATCAGAAGGTTTTTGGTTTGTTTTGTTTGAAAGTAAGGGAATGAAGTTCCATTTGGATCTGCCTTCTGTTTCAAAGCCTGTCTCAAAAAGGACAGGGATAAATCCAAATGCAGTTACAGTGGTTTACTGCATTGTCCAGTCCCAAGGAGAGGCTGTAGCAGTTGAATACTGAGTTTTGCTGCTACTTTTTCTTTCTTGGGGGAGAGCTAAAAATCCCCACAAAGGTCTTTTCATGTAGTTAAGTCATCCTTGTCTACCTACAAACCCAAACAGCCTTATCTGTTTCATCCTACCGTGTTTTTAACCCCTTCATCTCTCCTGTATTCACTGCATGTTTCTCCTGGGGAAAAAAAAAATCCAGCAACAGTAATAATAGCAGTTTATTCTCCAGAAGTACTTTGGTTTATTACTTCAGTGAATGCTGAGGGGAATAAAAGGGTCTCTGAGCTGAACTGCAGAGGTGAGTGTGTCAGAAGAGCACAGACATCATAGCAGTGTGATTCAGTTTATCATGGGAGTATGTAAAATATTCTCTTGTAATTAGAAATATGCTCAGTAATAGCTGGATTTTTCAGCTATTACTGAAGTGTTAAGAATTCCCTAGAAATTCCTATTCTCTGCTAGATCTCAGCTGCAGATCCTTGAGTGAGTTCCTGTGATTCCACCAGCACCTGACCACACTCATTGCAATTACAGAGCTTCAAGAGAATTTGGGGTGTTATTTTTTCATCACTTCTTCAGCTGGTTAAATAACTGCATGCCTCCTGTCTACATTCAGTGCATTCCCTCTGCTGAGCTCTTCGTCCAACCCCAGTCTCATTTTCCCAATCCCTGACTAGACACAGAAAGAACTATGAATGGGGTCGATATGAACAAGTCACTGATCCTCTGGGACCAGATGAAAACTGATGGTGTGTTCACTCAGCTTCTGGTAAACCTGAGCTCAAATTCACCTTCTGCAATCTCAGGGAAAGAAACTAATTTCACTGTGGTAGGTCACTTACATGTTTGAGTTTCTAGGTTCATGAGTAGCTTTAAAAACTTCACTCTGATTTTAACAGTTCCTTCTTGAAACAAAGCATTTCTACTGATTTTGAGCATGGAGCTGAAGAAGTTCTGGCTTTGCTTGGTAAAAAAAAACTATGGTGTGGCAACATGACATATTGCAAGTTGGACTAGATGAACTCTCCTGCTTCTTCTAACCAGCATTTCTGTGGCTTTGTGATGTCCCTACAGATGTCAAATGGATCCTTTAGTGGCCTCCATCATCAGTTGTTTGTGTTTCATGGAAATCTGTGACATGGCACTTAGTGGTTGTGGTTTTTACATTAAGAACTTGTGCTACCTGTCATGCAACAGTCTCAGTCTCTTGTTTTGATTCCATTTACCTATTGATGTGTAATATGTAATTTTTCTGCACCATTTTACTTGTTTTAATTCATCTTTTGCTTGCTTTTAGGGGAATCAAGTGATACTCATGGGGCACTGACCTTTGTCTAGTTGCCATGTTACCTTGATGAAAATCAGCTGGAAAAGGCAGGGCTAATTGCTTTGATTTAATCCTGAAATGTCAGTGACTCATGGATGGCTCATTCAGAAAAGCTATCTGCTCGAGGTAGAAGGATAAAAATAACTTCCTCGAGATGAAATCAGGCAGTTGAAGTGCTGGAAGTTTCATATCATAGAATCAAGGAATGATTTGAATTGGGATGGGCCTTAAAGATCACCTGACTCCATCACCTGTGCCATGGGTGGGGACACCTTCCACTAGACTGGGTTGCCGAAAGCCCCAGCATAAGAAAGACATGGACTTGCTGGAGTGAGTCCAGAGAGCTGGATGCTGTGCTCCAGGTGGGATCTCACAAGAGCAGAGTAGAGGGGAATAATGTGACCTGCTGGCCACATTTTCTTTGATGCAGCCCAGACTTTCTGGCTTCCTGGGCTGCCAGCTCACATTGGTGGGTCATGTTGAACATCTCATCTATCAACATCCTCCAAAGTCCTTCTCCCCAGGGCTGCTCTCAATCCATTTTCTGCCCGGCCTGTGTTTGTGCTTGGGCTTGCCTCTACCCAGGTGCAGGACCTTGCACTTGGCCTTGTTGAACTTCATGAGGTTTGCACAGGCTCGGCTCTCCAACCTGTCAAGGTGAAAGTGAGCGAGAGGCAGAGACTTTGTGCCTGGAGAAGAACGTGAGTTTGGAGTCACTGTGGGAATGGGTGAGGGTGGAGCTCCTGCAGAAGATTTTACTGAATGGCTGAAGGGATTTAAAATGTAGAAATGCCACTGAGCAGGAGGGATAGCTGGCAGTGCAGCACAGCAGGCTGTGCAGAGGCGGGGAGCAGTAACCAGCTGCTAGAAACTAAGGACAAAGTGTTGGGAGGTGAGATGGAAAGGTGGGATAACAGAACAGGGGTAAGGAGTGGCTGAGATGTTAGTGCTGACAAAGAATGCAGTGTATGATCCCTGACAGAGGGATGGGGGAAACGTGTGGGAAATGTGCAGAAAGCATTTCTGGGGAAGAACTGGAGTGCCATGCAGGCTGGCTGCCAGCTGGGAGACAGCAAGCAAAAATCCGAGTTGCCATCCCAAAGAACTGCAGGTAAGAGAAGGGAATTGTTGTTTAAATCCCAGATATAAAGAATAAATGTGATACAGTACCACATCCAAGGCAGGCAGCACAGAACAACAAACACCATTAACTGAGTGCAGGGCCACCAGAACCACTGAGCAAACTACAACTCAACAGAAGAAAATGTCAGGCTCAGTGTTTCTGTCTTGTAAATGAAAAGGTGATGTGCAGCTTGATTTTTAGCATGTTTGGCCTAAGTATTTTCTCTCTTCCCATGCTTCTGTGGGAAGAAATGTTCATAGACTGGTTTCCTTCATTATTTTTCTTGCTGTCTCCCCTCTGGCATTCTTGTCCCCTGAGTTGGTGGGGAGGCGTGTGACAGGACTGCAACCTCACACTGGAACCACTTCAGTTCTGACTGTGCTGCCTTCAGTGTGAGAGCAAGGACTTCCCTGACCACAGCTGGCACTGATCCATCTGGGACATCACTACCACGTGGGGTTGTGCTGATGCCCTGCTGCAGCCAAGAGACAGCGTTTGTGGCTGTGCCAGTTTGAGAGGGAAAGGACCAGGGTCGTTTCGTGCTGAATGCAGCTTGTATCTGTTAGAACAGATAGTAAGTGAGACCTATTTCATACCCTGCAATTGGCCTCAGGGAAGCTGCTTCAGTCTCCCGTCCTTCAGTCCTGCCCTTTATAAAGTAATTCAAGTATATCAGGAACTCTGAAGCTTTCCAACTCTATAAAGACTCCTCCTTTTTTTGGTTTACAGTGCAAGAAGTTCCCTGGAAATGTCACCTCTATTCCTCGGTGTCATTAATTTCATTAGGGCTGAGCAGGAGAGTTTTGAGGACAGAATCTGTATTTTGCAGTCCTTTAAAAGAGTTTCCCTACAAAGACTTTTGGACGTACAAAGTGTGGTTGGATTGTAGTATCTAAATATCGTTCTCTCCAGGTCTCTCTTTCAGGAATAAAAATTTTATGTTCTCAGTGTTGAAATGTGAACTGAATGGAAAGCATCCCTCTGTGTGGTTTGGGAAAAACGAAGTTATTTTCATTAACGTCTTCAGAATTACAGAAATATCCATGAGCTTGGATATTTAGTGCAATTGATACAATTACCAATATATTTCTGAGTTCAACCATAAGTTTTCAGAGCTCATCTGTATCTCTTTATTTTCATGCCTCATTGTCTTCGTGCAGACCTGCTGGTCTGTAGCACCTGCAGTTTTTCTGTGTGCCAGATGAAGTGCTTAGTTATCACAATCACATTTATTCAGCTATTTGCTGCTCTTCTCTGCAATGCAGGGTTGTTTCCTAGGCTACATTTTCTAGTACAATTCATATCCTGTTGTCAGATCCCATCCAGTGGATTTGGCCTCATTCTTTGATCAGCTGGAGATAAATCAGTGATCTGTCCTGCTTTATCAGTGGAGATTGTCTTCATCTTCCATAAGCTCTTTCATTTTTTCAATGATTTTTTTCCCTGAAAATACACTTCAAATATATCATGTAACTTTGTAGCACAGATGAAGAGGAGGAATTCAAACTCTCTCTCTTCCAACTCAGGAAATAATGTGATGCAGACAGGATGTTAGAAGGAAACAGCCTTTGATCAGGCTCTTCACTGCCTTTTTAGGGCTAAAACTAAAGTAGCTGTATGGATTCCCTGTTTGGTGTCAGCCCCATGGATGCAGGGGTGTGACAGTGTCAGCAGGGTCTGGGCAGCCCACAAGTGTAAGAAATGAAGTAATAACAAAACCAGTATCTTAACTCTAAATTAAAGAAAATGCAGAATCAGGGTTTATACTTAAGGGACCAAGTAGTAGGAGGAGAAACAAAGCTTCTGTCAGGACAAGGAGGGAAAGAAGAGAAAAAGAAAGAACTAAGAATGGAGAAGGATCAGCTTTTATTCTGCTTTGTGGGGTTTGATGCACCAGTGGGTTCTGACAGCCTAATCCTGAAGTGAGGTTGCTGTCTCTGCTCATCCCAGCTCACATGCACTCATCTGTTTATGAATCAGCTTCTGGTTTGCTGCAGTTTACAGCAAGTACTTGCTATAAATCAGTGTCTTTTGAGTGCCTCTGGTTAATGGTTGTCTCAGCTGTGCTCTGGGACAAGACAGAGGGCTCAGTTTTACAGGTGCAAGCCTTATTCCTGAATGGGTGTCATTAGCTTTCCCCTCTGCTCAACCTTCACAGATGTTTTCATTGCCAGCAATGACTGGGATGAGCTAATTACACAGATTATGCAATTTTGCTCTGCATAATACATATAATTTTGTAATGAAGGAGTAGTGCTATGTAATAACAGTTCACATAAACCTGCCTTTGTCACAAGGGTCTGGCAGGAAGCCTTGCAAGAGAAACTTCACATAAAAGAATGAAATAATAATAATGATAAGGAAAGGTGGAGAACAAAAGGACTGGTGGGCACCTGGCAGCCAGCCAAGGTCAACCCACCACAGGAGGATGTGAAATAAATACTGCAAAATTCATCCTGATCTATTTTTTTCCAAAGCTTTCTTCAAGCTTGGAAATACATTTATGGTGACTGAACGCTGCAGAGCACAGACTGCTGTCCTAAGGAAAGGTTTCCAGAAGATAAACTGGGGCATTTGAATGGAATTTGAATGGAAATTTTTGTTCAGTCTAGCCAAGTTGACCTAATTTTTGGTTGCAGATCCTGCCTGGAAGGATATGCCACTCTTGGAAGGAGATCAGTTATTGCTCTTGCAAAAAGGGATAGATCTGCTCTGCAGTCAGAGGTGGGATTTAAGTTGCTGACTGTTAGAGATGCAGCCAGTGTAGGCTGACTAAGTGTAAATAACACCAGAGCTGTGACACACAACCATCAGTTTGTGATGCTCTGGCCCAGCAGGACTGACAGAGGTGTCAGGGCTGAGGGGCTGCTGCTGTGGTCTCATTGCCCAGTTCACTTTGGTTGTGTTCCCACTCCTCTGTAAATACTCCCTCCAGTCATGGTCCTCCCACAGCTGTTTCAAGCAGTGATCTCTGGCTTTATTTTAAACCAGTTGTAAATGTTTTAAATTTGACCTGTGGTTTATAGCTAAATACACTAACTGGTTTTCAGTCTCAGAAAACAATTCAGTGTGCTGACTCAGAGACATTTTTATCTCTTACAGCTCAGTGAAGTTGTGGAGAAATTCTCTATGCCTGTAGCACATATCCTTTCCCAAAATAGACACCAGACTAAACTGGTGTTATTTTTACCTGAAATTCTAGGTTAGTGTCTCACTTCAAAGAATTTCGTAATGGATCTTCTTTTGTTGAAGATGTTTGTCACTGATCTGTAGTAATTTCCATCATTCACTACAAATATTTCTGAACTTTCCTGAAGTTTCTGATATCATCTCCTGTTTGACAATAATCCTTAAAATTCTACAGGCCTGTAAAGGCTGGATGTGTGTTTCTGCCTTCTCTAATTTAGCTCCAAAGGTGAGGCTCTCATTCCAGTCTGGAGTGAGAAGTTGAGGAAGCTTTCTAAGCTTTTCCAAGCTTTCCTTCACTAACTGCTTTCCATTCAACAGACCTTGAGGAGCTTCAGCATCCACTGTTTCAGCAGCATTTGTGTATCCATTTCCCTCACACTTATCACAAGAGAAGTTGTCTTTTACATTGCCGCTATATGGCTCCCCAAATCCTTCTACGAGTGCATTCTGTGTCACTCAGTGTCTCAGCTCTGAGACCAGTTATTTTGACAGATCATGAACAACACCATTTCAGGATGGAAAAAGTGTAAGTGGGGAAAAATGGAGGAGGTAGAAAAATTTAAAGAAGGATTTGTAAACTGGCTGTGCTCACATGTAATCAAGCAGCATTCTCCGTTGAAGCATCCTGTGAATAGTTTTCCTAAGTGATATCAGTACTAAGGTAACAGAACTGTATTCTTCTCTTAGATGCAATTCAATTCTGAGTAATTCTCCGAAGTTAAATGTTTCCTCCTGTCATATTCTGGATGTACAATCATTTAACAGCTAAATACAGTGATTAACTGAATTTCACAGATGATGACCAGAAGAAACTGTTATATGATATATATATCCCATCTCCTTCATGTTTCAAAAATAACAAGAACAAATTTTGGTTACCTTTGTACTCTCCTTAGAAAATCTGCAAACCTTCTTCTATTGATTGATCTAAAGATAAATTCTTCTGCACAGGAAAGACACTTTATCCAAAACACTTCATGTGTAATTACTTAAAGAATCTTCTATCTATAGAAAGATTTAGATTCTATTTTAAGAGGAGAAGAGTTTAAGGGTAGTGCATTAAATGATCTCATTTCACATGACATAATTAAAATCAGGCAGATGAGAAGAAAAAAAAATCTTGGTAATGATTTTGTTTTAAAAGTCTTTAATGGGAAGTACTCCAAGACACTGTGTGACAGTAAAGTCACCTTTTACTTACTAACCTTTCATTTGGGAAATGTTTTGTAGCAGATCTCTCTTTTTAAGGTATATCAGGTGAAATGAAGGTTCAGCTGTGAACTGCCTGCTCACAGAATCATGGAATGGGTTGGGTTGGAAGGGACCTTAAAGATCATCTTGTTCCACCTCTTGGCAAGGACACCTTCCACTAGACCAGGTTGCTCAGAGCCCCATGGCCTTGAATGCTTCCAGGGATGAGAAATTTCAGTTTTTGTTATGGATAGGTTGAGCCAGGCTTTTATAGAATCATAGAAACTGAATATCCTGAGATGGAAGGGACCTACAGAGATCATTGAGTCCAACTCCTGGCCCTGCACAAGACGGCCCAGCAATCTCACCATGTGCCTGAGAGCGTTGTCCAAACACTTCTTGAGCTCTGGCAGCCTTGGGGCTGTGACCTCTGCCCTGGGGAGCCTGGTCAGTGCCCAACCACCCTCTGGGAGTGGAACATTTTTCTAATCTCCAACCTAAACCTCCCCTGGCACAGCTTCATGGCATTGCCTCAGGTCTTATCACTGGCCCCCACAGAGCAGAGATCAGTGCCTGCCCTTCTACTTCCCCTCATGAGGAAGTCATAGACTTCTAAGAGGTCTCCCCGTGGTCTCCTCTTTTCCAGGCTGAACAGCCCAGGTGCTCTCAGCCCCTCCTGGTACGGCTTCCCCTCCAGGCCCTTCACCATCTTCATAGCCCTCTTTTACATGAGTGTCAGGAGCACTCACACAAAAGCCATCCTTCCCTTGGTGTGCTCACTGTGGTCATCACTTCTTTGGGAATGAAGGTTTGTCCCATGCTGCGTGGATTTGAGGGAGGCTGATGGCAGCTCTGTCCTGGAGCAGCAGTGTTTGTGATCAGCTGTGCTCTGTGGCTGGGTTTTTTTGTTATGCTATTTGCAGTCTTCTCACTGCCTGGCTGGGATCTTGCACTCCACCTCCAGTTTCTTATTCTTATACTGTTTCTTCGTAGCCTGAGCTCACAGAAATTTTGGGAAGGTGCTGTTTTCAATTACAGCACCATGAGGGCCTGGGTCTCTGCCTGAGGCTTCTGCTTCTGTAACTCAAGTCAGTGCTGTACAAAACCCCCAGATGCCACTTCACTAGAAATCATCTAACTTGTAAGACTCAAAATGTTCTTTTGTGGGTATTAGCCCATCACTACTCCTGCTAAAACCATAGAGGGATTAAAGTCCAAATTCAGGGAGTATTAACTTCTGTAGCTGTGCCTTGCTGCGTGGCCTGTGTGCACCATAGGTGACCCTGCCACATCCCACCCATCCTGAAAGAATGTGCAATTCCATTTAGATTTCATTACTTTAGAATTCTTCTAGGCTCAATACCAGAGAACTGTAGCATTGCACTTGCTGAACCTCAAGACCCAAAATAATTTCTGTTTGTCTCTATGCATAAGATGGGATTTATCTCACTGAACTTGAGCCATCTCTGAGTGATGACTGGTCAAAGCCCATCTTCTCAACTCCATTTCTGGTCAGCAGAGAAAGATGCAGAGACCAAATCACCCTCTGAACATGTCCATCTTTAGCAATAATTCCAGAAGTTTCCACATCTGTATTGCTTCTATGGTTGAAAACAAGCAAAGTCTTTTGGCTTGGCTTGAAGATGGACAGGCTGCTTGGATGGGCTTGGAGAGTCATCACTGCAGTAGAGGCAAAAGAGGGACTTAACAGAATTATTTAGGCCTGGTTTGTGACAGCTAATTAGACAGCCTTGCCAGAGTGGCTGAGAACAGTTAATTAGAATGTAGCACTATGGATCTTTATACCACATTTTTTTACTTTTTAAAAAGCTTTTTTTCCCAATTCTTTCTTCCTCTCGTTCTGTCTTTTCTAGAGATGAGGTCTCACCCACCTATGGAATTACCTGCCTTGGGGGGTGGCAAATGCAGGACTGAAGCAAAATCTGTAGATCCTCCAGGAGATCTTTGCCTATTTGGCAAATGATAGAGCAATTGGAGATAGACTGGGTCTCCCAATTGCACTGTTTTAAAATAAAATTCATAGAGTAAAAATTGGACCAAACAGTGTTAGAGCTTAATAGAACAGCACTTACTTGGTGGGCCAAAATGAACATTTCCAGTGGAAGCTGTAAGTGACTGCTTATTTTTCTCAGAGAAGAGGCTTCAGGATTTGGATGCTCATTTGTGCAGAGGTTTTATGTTGCACTGCAGATGTTTTCATGGTCACATAAATTAAAAGCAGGGCTAAACTGTCAAGCTGACACACTTTTCAACGATATTATGTAGCTTTTCTGTACCCTGTTCGTAATATGCACATGAAAGTTGCATTGCTGTAAAACGTAATTCATTGTTCTTTAAATGCAATCAAAGTTTCACCCTACCTTTAAAAAAAAAGTGAAATTACCTTTTAAACTTTTTAATTCATCTATCAAAGAAAACAATTCTACTATCACCATATCACCTTTCCCACGTTTGATATACAAGTCAGTAGCTCATTATTATTTAGCAGAGGAAGTCAAAGCTGTGTTACTTTGAAAATTGTTATAAATTTAAGACACTTTTTCATGCACTTTGGATTCTTTGAAGTCCAATGCAGTTTCTCTGCCCGTTCAAACATTACTTTTTTTCTGTTTTGTTTTTTTTTGTGTGTGTTTTGTTGGTTTTGGTTTTTTTTTATTCTACAGCACAGTTGTTCACAGCAAATGTGAGATTTAAGATTTTATGGCTTGGTGCCAAGGAGAACATCAATTAAGCAGTCCTCACTTGACTACCCACTGGTTAAATATTGCTCACTCGATTTGCTCTTGGGGAGCTCATTTTGTGATTGAAATGGAAATGGTACTGTGGATAAATCTGTCTCAGTGTAAGAGATGTAATGTATGAGTTCTCAGTAATGTTTTTCTTTTCATAAAAGAAAAACTATTACCAAAGTAGTCAGTAAGTGTCTAAATGGGAGAGTCTCAGCTAAGTGGAAGTAAATGATGAGCACTAAACACTTCTCCTGGGTGAATGAGCTCTTTCAAACGTATTCTGCCTGATCTAATTGCTCTCTTGGTTGAAGGGAAATGATAAATCTTTTTTAAGACACCTTTTTTTTCCTTCTAATTTCTCAAAATCCTCTTGCATTGTCACTGTAAACAGCCAGTCTTAGTGCCCATCTTCCATGTCAGCATGACAGGAAACCAACAACTATTTAAAGAGCAGCAAATTCAGCTCTGAATGACAGGAGTGTTCTGCAGTGTCCTGTCTTATGTTCCTTTGTGCAGTTATCTGTATTAAACTAAATTTGATGAGTGCTGCAGCATCACCAACTCTTTTATGCTCTTTGAATCACCCAAAATATTTCCTCCACCTCGACTTCTTGGTTTCTGCCCTTGGTGGATGCATCATTTCTTTAGGGATGGTGCTGGGGTAAGAAGACTGCCTTGCTTTCCTCTTACCTCTTTCCATCCTTTATGTCCCTGATGTAGACTGATCTGGGTTAAAAATAATTTTAAAAACCCCAAACAGCCACTCAAAAACAAACAAACAAATAAAGAACAAAAACCCAACAACAAACCACATAAACGAACAGCAACAACCACAAGTTAAAAAAACCCCTCAAAGCCTACCCAACATTTTTATTTTTATTTTTATTTTTATTTTTATTTTTATTTTTATTTTTATTTTTATTTTTATTTTTATTTTTATTTTTATTTTTATTTTTATTTTTATTTTTATTTTTATTTTCAGTCTGGATCCAATTTATAGTGCTTCTTCAGAATTCCTGGAGCCAGTGTCTATGTCCCAGGAAAGGGGTACATAAATCTAGGGCTCGTGAAGCCAAAAAATTTGGGTTCTGAAAGCCTCAATTCTACAACTAAATTGAAGATCACTACATCAACTTCAAAAAAAAAAAAAAAAAAGAAGAAGAAGAAAATGAAATATAGAGAAATCAGGTTTTCTGTATCATTAGCAAAACCACCTTCCTTTTTTAGTTAGGACAAGCTCCTTCTTAGCAACCATGGAAGTGAAAGAGCAGTTTTAGCTTTCTGGGGCAAGGGACTGGTGGCTTGGAAACCAGCCCAGACAACCCTGGGCTGTAATATTCACTTACAGTATATATCCTCTCTTGCAGGATTAGAGAAATAAAAGAATAATAATTATAATCAGAAATAAAATTTACAAAAGAGTGAAAGTGAAGAATTAAAAGTATCAACCGTGTGGGATCACAGAACTGTTTGGGCTGGAAGGGACCTTAAAGGTCATCTCATTCCAACCCCATTCCATAGGCAGGGACACCTTCCACTAGCCCAGGTTGCTCCAAGCCCCATCCAACCTGGCCTTGGACACTTCCAGGGATGGGGCAGCCACAGCTTCTCTGGGCAACCTGTGCCAGGGCCTCCCCACCCTCACAGGGAAGAATTTCTTCCCGGTAAAGGGTTTCTTCCTAATGATTTAAAGCAAACTAAAAAATGTTGTTTCAGATTGGTACAGAGTGAGGGAAACTTGCCTGGAAATGAAGGAATGTTGAGGAAAAACCTGAGCTAAGTTGAAACAATGGGAAGTGTCTTTTTTTTTTTAGTGCTCTGAGAGGTGTCTAGAATATACCTGGAGGGACAGGGGGGCTGTTCTGTCCTTTTTTTGTACTGTGAGGAAATTTTATATAATAAGCCTAAGATTATTGCCCTGCATGTAAAGCAATGCGTGCAGTGTTTGGTGTCAACATGAGATGACTTATTCTTTCCATCCACTTCCTTGTAGTCATGGAGAATTAATCAAAGGGAATAGTGTTCTCTGCCAACTTTGTTAGTACCAATTTTGGACACAGAGTGTCACCAGCCTTCCCTTTTTAGACACTCCAGTACCTGCAGGTGACACATAACTGACTCTGGGAAGTTTGTGTAGTGGTGCCAATTATATAGTTCTCTCCTCATGGATGATTGAGTTAATTCCAGTGGTGATCAAGGACCCATAGCAGCTCCTGTCTAGAGAGCATTTTCTCTTCCTCCACAGGTTTGGGACCACAGTTTCTGTTCCCTCTGTACACAAATCCATCCCCCTGTTTACTGCAGCAGTTGCCAAAGCTGATTGAGTGTTACAGACAGCCATGAGATCACAGGTACATGGGTCTTAAAAAGCTGTATGTGATGATGTTGAAGCTGCCACACCACGTTTGCCAGGCCACAGTGAACCCAAACCCACATGGGATGGTTCAGAGGTGGCTCACTAATCATCCCTACTTGAAATAAGCTCAGGCTCTTAAGATTCTTCAGAGAGCTTAGCCAAGAAATGAAGCTGGTGAAATTCTTTTCTTAGACTGTCACAGCATGTGCTGACAGCACCCTTTATACACTATAAAATTAGAAGAGGTTTTAAAATTCACTTTCTACCTCCCATGCCATTTCAAACCCCCAGAGAGACAATAATTATCAGGTGATAAGAAAGCACCTTCCTACATAACGGCAGGTTTTCCAAATGAGTGATGCATTGTATTAATTGGGTTATGTCAGGGGAGCAGCCTCTTTTCCTCTTTTCCACCTGCCTTTTGCAGATTATTTGTAGTCTTCCTGGCCAACACGTGATCACTCAACTCCTTGTGCATGGGGAAATGTCCTGTGAAGGATCACTTGTGTGAAGGGTGGGAGATGTCTTGGGAAGCTGGACTGAAGTGGAGACCAAGGAGCACTGCAGACAGTCCCATCTCACTCTCACAGAGCCAAATGCATATCTTTGATCGGCCTTTTCTGACTGTTAAGGTGGTGTGAGCATGAAAACAATCCCTGCAGAATGATATGGTCCTTCACAGTTCCCTCTTAAAATTAATCTCATACTTTCCCACTTCATTTTGATATCACTTGCAAAGCAAATTTCCAGGTGTACTGTCCAGTACTAACAAACACCACATGAAATATTATTTCTTTCAGGTTTCTGATCTCACTTAAAGTTTCGATACATGTCCTAGAGGAGAGGACTGGCACATGATTCGTATTCCATGCTACGTTTTGGGAAAGAATGCAAATGCAGCAGTGGAAACAGTAATATAAAGAGCAGAAAGGGGAGCCCTGGGTGGTTTAAGCAGTTGGTGGACTTTCAAATACAGGCTTTAAGAAGTCAACCCAGCAACTGCATATTTACAAAGTCAGCTATTGCCTGCTGTCCTCCTTACCAGATAAGGTAAGGTAAACATCTCTGGGCAGAAGAGTTCTCCATAGCAGTGCTTGGTTTCTGTTATTGATTCAATCAACTTTTTGGCACTAGTTTCAGGGGTGGGAAGAGAAAGACTGAGAGGGAGGCAAAACTGGAGCTCAAAAGCCCAGTGCTCCTTGAGGTAAGTTCTTTAATGAAAGTTTCCTGTTCCTCATTGTGACTGTGAAAGAAGATCTGACTTGGGCGTTGCTTTTCTCCTGGCAGGTGCCTTCACAGAGTTGTTTTTAAACCTTATTCTGCTCACCAGTGGGAGAAGGAGGGTATTTATAGAGAGAGATAATCAGCAGAAAGTATAGCACTATTAGTGTCTGTAATAGGACTTTAAGATTCAGAATTATTGTTGTATTTCTCTATATCTGCGAGGACTTTACTTTCTCGTCTCAAACAAACCCAATCTGTGATGACCTAAAGAAGCTATTTATAACCTTCACATCAGCAGTCGTCTCCACAATCAAAATTCAGGCTCTTGATGTTGCTGAATATTTTGCTCATCCTGTAAAATAGTATGATTAGGGAAGGGGTTTTATTGAGAAGCATCAAGTTCATTTCACAGAAATCAGGAGAAATTGCCCATTCTCATCCCCTTTTTAAACCTGCATTTTTAGAAGGAGAATTGTGGCTGAGCAAAATGGGCTCATATCTGCCAAGAAACATCTGGAATTTTTATATTCTTGTATCAGGTTTAGTTATATGAAAGCTGGCAGGGATTGTTTTGGCAAATGGTCACCCGTCTCGTACTTGCAGTCTTTTTTTGTCTTGCAGGCAGTCTGTTTCTTCCCTGCACTCCCCTGATGAATATTTAGGCTTAGGGAAGGTTTGGTGCTTTCTGGCAACCAACCAGAGCATAAGCTGACAGCAGCGTATGTTGTGTTTTTGTCCAGACATCCTGAGACATGCAAGTGTGACAGGATCTGTCTGAATCATCTTGGTAGACTGTAGTTTTCAACAAGGCAAGGACTCTTATAAAATGCTGGATCTATGATCCGGGGAAGAGTTGGAAATAAAAAAAAAAAAAAAATTAAAAAGAAAAAGCAACTAACAAAGAAAATCCCTGCAAGGCCAAGCAGCTGTTCCTGGTGGAGGCTACTGTGGGAGAGGTGAATCCCCAGTGCTGACCCAGTGATAATCAGGTTTTGCAGATCCTCTTAATCAGACTCATTCCCTGTGTTGTGTGTGATATCTTCCCTTATGTTCCTGGGTTGCCCTTATTTCCTGAGGGCCCTTGTCTCTCCCATGTGCTGCTCTCATCTCCCAGCCTCTGCTGCTGGATTGGAGGTTTCACCTGAATTCCATGTCAAAAACATTCGAACCTTGCCTGGCAAATATCCCACAAATGGATGCATTTTGGAGTCTTAGTCTCATCCCTAATCACCACCTCCTTTTCTCAACCACCTTTCTCATTACTTTTGCAGAGTTCTGGGAACAGGTCAGGGTTCCCAGTGAACACTGACTCTATGCTCCATCATGAATCATTCACACAGCTGCTTGTGCTTTGCTTTTGTGATTGCAGCTCCCAAACTCCTGCATAAATTCCAGGCAGTGAAGGCTCTGTGAGAAGAGCATTGATTCCCACTTTCCCACTCACCTCAGCAAAAACTTAACCAGAGGAAGGCCATGCACACAGGGCCTCATTTCCTTCCACAGGCTGTACAAATTGTCTTCTTGAGTTGTCCGTCCTAGGAGAACTCCAGCCTCAAGCTCCTTTCCTCTCCCTCCCACTACTGTGTTAATCAGTGTTTCTCAATTCCACAGTGCCTTACTACAGGTAATAAAGTACAGTTACACCTCTCATTATCACTGCCATCTCTCTGTGCATTCAGTAATTACGGCAGGTGACTAATTGAATTCTGAATTTCAACTAAGAAGCAATTACTACAAAGATCAAACATCATTATCAGCCTGTGCCCTGCCAGCCTTCCAGAAGGGGGTCAGGCAGGAAGTTTCATAGCTCTGTGCTCTTCTAGTCTGTCAAGCTCAGAAACAAATTGGGCTTCACCCCTGGGTGATGACTTTCCTCCTCCAGTCCTGGGGCTCCACAGGAACTCACTCCCACTACTCAGCAAAAGGAGAATTAATGATCTGTTGGACTAACCAGCAGCAGGAACCTTTTCTTAGACTACACCTTTCTCCCTCATGTTTTTTTTAGGTAGCTGTGCAGGTGGAAGTTCCCTCTCTGTGTAGGTGGAATTGTTCTGGGCTGTAGAATCTTTCCCAGTAATTTGTGCTTGATCCATACAAACATTAACTAGTTGGATGATAGCCTGTTTCTTAAAACAACTGCATCACCCAGAGTCAGGTGAGGGAAGTCTTTAAAACAGACATAGAGTGATTGTTCCACATCAAATTACAGACCTATCCAGGCTAGTGCTTTGTTCAGCTCAAAGACATAAATTTAGATGTCTTTGTGAAAATGCTTATGTGTGTTCTAGGTGATTAAATTCCTCCTATTGTCAATAGACGTGGGGTAAATGGAAGAACAATTCATCTCCATAAAGTAAATGGCCACAGATCAGCTGAATCTGTCTACACTGTGCTGGCTGCAATTTTGGGACTAATAAATTAGCTTAAACTGCAGAAATTAGTGCTATTTCATGACCTGGATTGAGAGGATACCATGGACAGCAAATAATGCTGGATGTCTATTTAGCAGCATGGACATTGCAGCCTTCACTCACATGAGCATCTGCATCAGGACATTACAATTTATGTCTTATTCTTGAACTGTTTCATCTGTAGAGGAATATAAGAATGGGGCAAGCATGAAGAAAGACTGTTCCTGGGTGCTCTTTCAGTTTTCAGCCACCCAAGTTTCTGTGACTGTCACAGAAGATTGGCCTGTCACCAAAGATTAATTTGAATAGCTGTGTGTGGAAATTACAAGCCCAGCATGAATGTCAGACTTCTATTTTGCAACAGCTTTTGGAGGGGGGTCAAATAATTTCTGGTTTATGCTAGAAATTAAGAGTTTTGATTTGGGGGTCTTGTTTGTTTCTTGTATTTTGTTGGGGTTTTTTTTCTTTGTTTCTTTCTTTTTTTTTCCTTGTGCTGAAAACCAGGTGAAGGGTAAAGGTGATAACCTGAGGAATCATTCAACACAGATTGCTTCGTAATCTCCCTCTTTTATCTTTCTGCTTAAAAATACAGGCAGGTCTGAGTTGGAAACCTTTGGGTTCTGTGTGCATTCACGTTTGGGGATTTACTGTCTCAGGGAATTATCTCCAGAGTGCAAATAGCCTTGGCAGGCTGCAGGCTCATCCTGCATATTCACCTCAAGTTCAGCTCAGTAACACAGTCATGGAAGCAAATAACCTACATTGGGTTTGGGGGAAAAAAAATGAACTTTGCAGGCTGTTACAGGGTGTACTTGTAATTTAGGCACTGCAGCACTTTTTGACACGCACTGAAAAGGAGGGATTATTTGCCTTTTTCCCCTCCTTTAGTGCTTTTGACACATGTGGCCCAAACCTTGTCATGTCAATTAGTATAAGGACAAGAACTGTACACTTGCAGGTTTCTGAAAGCAGGATTAACTACATTTCAGAGCAAGAGTTTTCTTATTCACAAGACATGAAATGATTTCCTAAGGAAATTAATAGGATATAGGGATAATAATTATATCATTGAATAATAATTCTTTTTTATTGAGTTATTAATAGAAGGGTTACCACAGCTGTAAACAGTTGAGACAAAGAAAGCAGCTTCCAGGATGATTCCCCAGTGATTCTTCAGAGGAGTGATTGTTTTAGGAAAGGGCAACAGTTTGGGGATCACCTGCAACTGCCCACACCTCAACCCTGAAACAAGTCAAAATGGAGCTGCAAAGGAACAGAATATGTACTATAAAAGAGCTGTATTTTATGGAACAATCTTTGTTAACCCAGGAGGAATGAAAGGAGTGAAAAATAGGGCAAGAGGTTGTGTTTCCTGAGTTGTGGGGTTGACTTTCAAGGGATTGGAAAGTCAAAAAAACAAGTGTGCTTTCTTTTGTGTGAAGTTTTGCATTAGCAGGTATTTCATTGAATAAAGTTTAAAAGAGCCACTGTTCTGACAGTTCTGTGCAGTTCAGTCTCTGGGATCTTTCTTAAGGTGCTCAAAAGGCAATATTTGCTGCCAGGCAGCCCCAGTGTAGGGCAAGCAGAGTTCAAGGCCAGGCTAGAGGGGACTTGGAGCAACTTGGTCTAGTGGAAGCTGTCTCTGCCCATGGCAGGGGGCTGGAAATGGATGATCTTTAAAGTCCTTTCCAACCCAAAACCTTCTGTGACCCGGTGTACAGACAAACAGAACTGAATTCCTCAGGTGCCCTTAATCTTGGTCAGTTTAACAGGGAGTGCCTTGGGCTACAAATCCAGAGAACTGTTTTTCTAAACTCTGAGGAAGTCCGGATGACTTTTAAACTTCTGAAAGGTTCTGTTGCTTCCTTGGCTTCTGACATGTTATATGACCTGAGTGAATCACTTAAGCTTTTCAGCAGGTAGGAAATCGATACAGCAAGTGAGCATAATTGGGCTGCTTGAGCTTCTGGTGAACTCTTTTTGGACTTCTTTGTAAAGAAAAACAATAGAAAACTCATTAGAGTTTCTTGTGTGCTTGACAGCCTGAAGAAATATCAGGTTGGTGAGCCAGATAGAGCTGAGTTTAGAAATATTTTTCTAGGGGAACATTTCTTGCCTGAAGTCTTACTTATCTGCCTTCCAAGACTCTCCTATAAGTGCATTATAATTCTGCATGAATGTAAGGAAAAAAACAAACAAACAAACAAGCAAAAAAACCCCTAACTGTGACATCTAAGAAAACCTCTGCACAAAGTTTGGCTTTCAGGATGATGTTGGCTGATGTATAAAGTAATAAGCATCGGTTGGATAACTGTTCTTGCCTCTCCTTATTTGTGTCAGAATATCCCTCATTGACAAATAAAATATGTGGAGATTTTTTTTTTTCTCCAATCTCCTGGATGTCTGGCTGCTGTCACAATTATGCCGCTGTCACTTATGATTTCTAGAAATAGTAAGCAGTGTACTGATGCATTGTGAATCCTACCTGGCTCTGGCTTGTCATTGCAACAATCAGGAAAGATTCCAAAGAGGAATGTTTGGCACATGAATAAATAATTTATAGCCCCATGATTCAGCCCCTATTTTTAGAGGCTTTCTGTTTTTCTGAGACTTTGAAAAAGGGCTAAGAATAGTCTATACATGAAGTGATGTGTCTTTTATGCAACACAGGTTCTTTCTGTCTCGTTTGATCTGAATCCTATGAAATCTGGGCAACCAGTCTGAGGAATTTATATCATGCAGTTCCTCTTGGATTTACTGGAGATCATGGGGAAAAAGTTTTACTTAATGCCAAGCAAACTGTCTTGTTTTAATGATTAAATGAATAAAACTTATTTGGAGGAGACACTGGGAGAATCCTGCAATGTCCCAGTGTTTAGGACACTCAGAAAGAAAGAAATCCATTAAACTGGGTTCAGGTTCCTCTTGAAATCCAACAGAGAAAGGACCAGACTTGAAGTGCTCCATGTTGTGAGTAACTTATGGGCTACAACAATCAACACTGGAATATTGTCTTTTATTTTAACTCCTGTGTTCTTTGAATTTTTCTAAAATTTTTCTTCAGAGCGTAAAAACCTGAGTCCGATTTACCTGATTTATCAAGTGGTTTTTGCTGCCCCATAACTGTATATTTCAAAATTCATTTATTCAGCTCAGGAAATGTCATCCAGCTTTAAGCCTGATACTGAGACAAGACAGGTTTTCTCTGCTGTCTGCTTCTGATTTCACAGGCCAGCATTTCACAGAACCTATTTTAATGTTGCATATCCAAGGGAAAACCTCACTTGTTTGGGCTTGTTTTCCACTGGCAAACTTGGGATAAACAGCTCCATTTTGGGGGCACCATTGACTGGCTGCTTTGCTGTGCCCTGAAGGCAGAGTAGGAAAAGACTGGTGAGATGTGCTGAACGAGGCTGAATGCAAGTTGATATTTAAAATTAAAAGGTTGAACTCCACCTGTGGTAAATATGCAAAACTAACACACCCTGAAAAAGAAGGCTAATTGCTCAACTTGGTCAGAGGGCAGTACAGGGGCAACAATGGTTCAGTAGTTGTCTTAAAGAGCGAGGAAAAAATATATATTTAGGATATTAACAAAAAAAAAAAATCCCAGTGGAGAGATTTAGCAGACTGTCTGTAACAGTTTTACAAAGCAACTGCCAGAAATTCTTGGGGCTTAGACTTTTAAATCTGGACTGAACAAATGCTACTGAGGAGATGGGTGACATGACCCACTGTCCCCTTTCAGGTGTTTGCTGCGTCTGGGAGTCTCTGAGGCTGCCAGAGTCACTGCTCTCTCCACTTTTCAACACCTTGTAATTTCCAGGGATTTTGTTCAGTGGGGATTCCTGTTTCCTGATTGATGGCCCCTCCATTTCAGCTTGGTTGCCAGCTCACGTGGATAAGCTCTCAGAGCAGTCAGATACCCTTAGCTGTGCCCAGCTCAGGGCTTAACTCAGGCTGTCTTTTATTTATTTATTCATTTACCTGTTTATTCCCTTTGCTCCAGTAGCAGATGAGCTTGTCTCAAGACTCCATGGACACTCTGTGTGTGTGGGATCCAGGGCAAAAGGCAGCTAGAGAGGTTGGATTTCCATTTTAGTGATAACTGGAAGCGTAAACATCCTCAGAAAATCATCTACATGAGAGACAGCAAGATAACTAAAGTCTTTTTCAGAACCAGATTAGTTCCAGTTGTCAAGGACAAGATCCATTACAGCAGTGCCTGCTTGCAGTGTCTGGAATTGTCTTTCACCTGCTAATGACTGGAATGATGTGGTTAACTTCCTGCTGGGAATTACATCCACTCGCCTTTACCCAGTGCTCCTGTCTCTTGTTTCTTGTTTGCTTCGTGCTTTTAATGGACTTTTACTGAACACAAGCCACCAGGCCAATCTATACATATTGAGTAACTGCTGCCTATAAGGCTTTATGTTCTTCAGCAGGATCAATAAAAAACAACAACAACAACAAAAAGATAAAGAATACCACTAATCAAACACTCTTCCTTACATATTCCATTCAGAAATGCAACTTCATCTGCAGTTAGAAATGAAATTAAGGTCAAGGTTTTACCTCCCAAACTGATGTAAAACGTTGTACCTAAGCTATGTTTTAAAGTTGTTCCAGAAGGTAATAAATAGTATCCTCTTAATGACGGAATCACGGGATGATTGAGGGTGGAAGTGACCACTGGAGGTCATCTGGGCCACCTACAGCCAGTTGCCTGAGACCATGTCTGGACAGCTTTTAAATATCTCCAAGGAGGGAGACTCCACAACCTGCCTGGGCAACCAGTGCTCCCTCACCCTCACAGCAAAAATGTGTTCCCTGATGTTCAGGTGGAACCTTCTGTTTCTGGATTCGTGCCCGTGGCCTCTGGTCCTGGCAATGGGAAAAAAAAAAACAAAACCTTGATCCATCCTCTTTGCACCCTCCCTTCAGGTGTTTGTATAAATTAGTAAATCCCCCCGAGCCTTCTCTTTCCCAGAGTGAAGTGTCCCAGCTTTCTTATCCTTTCCTCAAAGGAGAGATGCTGCAGCCCCTTAATCACCATGTGCTCCTTCGCTGCTCTCTCTCCAGCAGGTCCACGTGTCTCTTGTACTGGGGAGCCCAGAACTGGACACAGTTTTCAGCCCATGTGTTGGCACAGCCTTTGTAGCTACTCTGTGTTTACTTCGTGTGTACTTTTGCTGTCTGGTGTTACTGGCTGTCAGTATTTTAAGTCCAACCTTCATGTGAGCACTTGCAGTTTTGAAGCAGTTACACCGAATATTGAGACTTACCACAGCCATTGAGTTCAGTGGTTTCTAAGTAGCAGAAAAATCACAGTTGAGATGACAAATATTGACTGTTGGCTGCTTCATTTGCTGTTTAGACACAGACTGGGAGGCTTTTTAGATGAGTGTCTAGCAGAGTTGTTAATAAAGTGTAACACGATTGGGAGGAGTTCATTTTGCATGAGTTCAGATGCCTGAAAGCCACAGCTCAGTTCTGGGATAAAGGTCCTTGAGCTTATTGGTGAAACACTGCTCACATCCCATGCCAGTTTTCCAAGAACTAGTCTTGTGATACTGGCACTGAGTTGCAGGGGTGCTGAGGGGGTTATGGGCAAAGCTGTGAACAGTTTGGATGTCTCCCTCCTTTATCAAACACTAGAGTGTGAGGAGTCCTTATAAATTACTAAATAAAGCCTGTGATCTTCTCTCATGTCCTTCATGCCAGATGAAAATCACTATCCATTATTTTTGGGGCTACAGTGCTCAAATCTGGGTGGATCAGCTTCTCTTTAGTGAAACAACAGATATGCTGAGCTTTCTTAAAATTCCCATTTGCCCTGAAAATAGACAGAGCTGTGATTATCATAGTTGTTTATTTGGATAAGTACAACTTTCTTTTTTTTTTCTCCATTCAAGGATCTTTTGTTCTCCACCTTAGAATTTCTCAGTGGCTTTCAAATGGTTCTACTCCACTAAGAAAAGTTAAAGCTCTACATGGTGTGGGCATGTGTATACAAATATACGAAAGTGAGGCATTCTTGTAGTTATTTGGCTGTTTCTTTGAATATAATCAGAGAAGATCCATAAAATAAATAGGCTGAGCTGGACACTCCTTCCCCAAAAGCTGGAGTTAGGGAGAATTGGCACCTAGGACTTCTCAGCAAGAATTGCTTTTACAGGAGCTTCATACACAGAATAGTCCCTGTTCCTGCTGTGGGTGGCTGGTTGGAAGGAGCAGGGTATCCCAGTTCTGCTCCTACCAAGGCTTTGCTGTAGTCGTGTTCAGATCTTTTACCTCCCTTGTGATGTGGCACAAAGTTTTTCAGGAGTGGAGATCCCTTTTACAACACCTTAGAGTCCATGAGAGCTGCAAATGTTGGTACTTCTGCTGTCCTTGCGATGTGCATCTGGTCTCTCATTGCTGCCATTGGTCTTGCTGGTGGAATAGGACTATGATCAGCTCTTAGAGGAGATAGGGAAATGCATATGTAGTGCTGACAGGCCTGAGGGGATGAAATACATTTTCTGGAAGCTAACAGCAACCCAAGTGACAACCTGAGCTCTTCTACATATTCCTTCCTATTCAGGGATTTCTTTTTTGCCTCCTTGCCCATCCCCTGGACTGATGGTTAAGCAGAGGAAATCAAGTGCCACCAATCTACAGCAAAAGGAAATCAACATTTCCAAAATCAAGGAAGAGACCATCGACTGAAGCACAGAAATGAATATTGGATGATGTGTCAGAAGCTCTGTGGATAATGACTGAGTGTTGCCTGTGCCATCATGAGTCATCTACTACTCATTATTGGTTTGCATGAACATTAAATCTGCTTGTCCAGTTGTCTTATGTGAGTGCAAGTGCACACAGAGCACAAATAAGCACATGTTGTAACCACCAAGTACCTCTTTATTTTGTGTATTTCTTCTTTAGAACAAAGTCAGTAAGGAAGGAGAAATCATAAGAAGAAAAAGTATACGGAATTTTTCAGTATGTCAAAGAAAATGAAAATTTACACAGTTGTTTTTCAACTAGGAAAAAAGTAGTTCTAATAGCTCTATTTCTTTCCATTTATAATTAGCTCTTGTTGCCCTAGAAAGATCACGTAATTGTTCTTTTCTTCCTGGGCGTTCATTGTTTGTTTCTACAATGGAGTTCTCCATCATGATTCTCCCTTTTTATTTTTCCTATTTTTAATGACAGTCATTAAGAAAAACTGAACTTAATCCAGTCTCTTTCCATACACAGTGCTTTAAAGCTAAGAGCAAGAATGCTTCAATAGCACGAAGCACATTAATCCCAGTTGTCACCGGAAAACCGGGTGAGAAGGAATATTTTTCAGCACGTTCAATCAGTGCTGGTTTCCCTCTTCCTTTACATACTCTGTAGCTGGGGACACATCACTCCCATTGATCTCTCTCATGGAACCAATGTATCTGTCCTTTTTGGCATCTCTTCGCTGCTTTGATCCCTGCCACAACCCTGTATGTCCCAGAAAATCAGCCTGTCATGGAGTCCAGTGTCTGTATTTCCTCATCTTCTCTGTGCTGCCTTTGACAGTAACCAGGGATGTCACGAAGCAGATGTTTGCTGCTATGAAAAATGCCAAGATGATTATTTGAAGTCGCCATTATTTTATCCAGAGTCTTCTGTGCAGGGATATACCAGCACACACAGGAATTTTAGCACAGGCCAGATGTGACTGAGTGTCTGTGAGCACAGTGAGCCTCTCTCCAGTGCATGTGGGATTGATCCAGTATCCTCAAGAAATGCTGGACTCACTATATGCCATGGGATTCATCTGTGCATCAACAAGAGCTGCTTCCTCCAGGTGCCTTCAGTGAGGTTCTTAATCTTTATTACCTCACTCGCTAAATGAGATATTTCTCCTTTGAAGCATTGGGTAAAAGATCTGCATTATGTTATTAAAATGGATATATGAAAATACATCCAGTGTGATCAGAAACTTGTTTCCATGTGGCTATTAGGGCTCATGCTGTAAGACATTTGGAAGAAAGAAAGAAAGAAGACCTTTGCTGTGGGATATAAATTAGTTATGACTGCTAGAGTTTGGAATGAGATATTCCCAGAAGTCAAATCTACTTGCTGCTGTTGTTTCCGAGAAGTGACTGATACTGGAGGAGATTCTGGAGTAGAAAAATTCAGAGTTTGATTTTATCCTCCTCCTGTTCAGATACTCACCATGTAGGAGATGTGGTGTGACAGCTCATAAACCCAGATAACTCAAAGAAGTTCCTCAAAGAACTGCCTTGACGTGGGTTTTATGTTCTAAGTCTTGATTGTGTTTGTGCTCTCCACACCTGAGCTGGAAAGGCACAGCAAGGCAAATGAAGAGTCAGAATGAATAAAACAATGGTTTGAATGAATAAAATAAGGGTTTCACATGAGCACTGTCCTGGAATTGGGATTCAACATCCGACTAAGCACCCACTCAGTGTCTGGAGAGTCAGAAGTTTGCTACAGAAACTCAAGATCAGCAACTGGCCAAAGGATGGGACAAATACAAAGGCTTTGAGGGATGTAAATTGGATCCCACCACCTAAATCCCACTCAGACTGTTTTGGTTTTTTTGGCCTTGTCATGTCAAAAAGAAACAGTGGAAAAGTGCAAGTAGACAATAGCAGTAAAAAAATCAGTGCTCTGTGTGGATATGGTGTAATCTGGAGTGTCTTGTTGCTTTCCATGTGGGCTGTCCTTCTCTGTAAGAAAAAACACCTTTTCAAAAGTCTCTTTACCTTTTTTTTCAAAGGCTGTTGTCAACAGAACTTTTAGAAACATTCAATCTGATGCTGCCTTTATTTGACATCTGATTTTCCTGAGGGCTGGGTGCTGTACTAGCACTGAATGACCATGGCAAAGGCCCAAGAAGAAATTGGATAAAGGGCAGCAGGAACATCATGAAGAGTTCATTAGGGAAGTCGCCTGTATTTGTCCTTTGGGGATCCTTCTGAATTTCCTGTTTTATTTTAATTCTCTTGTTTCTAAGAAACAGTTCAAAATAGGAATGTAAAAAAAAAATATTGCTTGGAATTGGATGTACTTTTGATGAGTGGAGGAAGGTAGTTTGTACAGCAAAACTGCATAGTTTTCCCTCGGAGTTCCTTGGGATGAAGAGGAATTCTTGCCAGAAATTGAACTCCCCTCCTCACCCCCAATATTATTACATGCAGTTCTCAGAGCTCCTCGGGGTTACATTACAATTGGACATGAAATCTCTCTGCTTCAGTAAAGCAATTTCTGATTTTTGCTTACATTTGGGGAGAACTGGAACCTTGGAAAAAGACCAGAAGTGGTTTCTTTTCCACAGACAATGGGTGAACACATCCTAACTTGGAGGGACCCATTTCTGAAATAACTCTGGGTGGATTCTTGTGTGCTCCCCCCCATCCTACCTGTCCCAGGTTTGGGAGATGTGCTGATCTTGCTCCTCATGTTTTTCGCAGAAGTTTTCCCAGCAATAGTGTTGCACAGGAAGACTCCAGAAAATCAGCATCTCCGGGAATGTTTCGTCTAGTTTGCAGTGGAATAAATGGAAGGGGGGTAGAGCAGTAAGTTCACCATGCACAAACCATTCTCACAGAGGGGGCACCGAACCCCTGAACCTCTCTGGTTTTGAGTATAGTTGCTTTTTAAAAGACTATACCAACGTTAAGCTTTCTCTTGCAACGTTCTTCTCATACCTTTTCTGTCTTCTGAACTCATAGACTGTAAGAAAACATTATCAATCAATATCTTTAAATACTTGTAGTCTGTAGTTGTGTTCATGTTATTTATTTCTCTCCTCAGTGGGCTGTTCTAGTCCTCACGGAGGTGGGATAAGTTAATTTGCCTTGTAAATAATCTGTTCCGTTAATCTTTTCTCAAATCTGTGAGATTTCTAGGCTGTTTAAAGTCCATCACAGACTGTTCATCTCTCTTTTATTTTGGTCTCTACCAGGAAATGCCTACAGAGAATGCCTGGGCAATGGGACATGGGCTTCCAAGATAAACTACTCTCAGTGTGAGCCTATTCTGGATGACAAGGTCTGTATTTTTACCTTCATTCTTCTCAATGACATTTCTCATACGTGAATGCAAAGCTAAACTTAAGGTTAACATGCTAATTTGGGACTTCTGAGAGAGATTCCATTTCTGTCTCTGCAACAAAACCTCCCTGTGAATTCAGGCAAATCACTTGTCCTCTCTCCATATCCCCTACTCACATGGTTTTTAAAAAAGGATGCTTTTTATCACACTGTCCCTGCTGATGTATGTTTATGCAGATTTTTCTTAGCTTTGTTCAGAGCCTACAGATGCTACAGTAAATGTTAGTAATGATAACATTAAGACCAAAAGCCTCTTTGGCACTAAAAAATAAGTTTAACCAGCTGATTCCACCCTGTATCTGTCCATTCTGAGGTCTCATCAACAACTGACCTTTACAGATCTCAATGTCATTTCTCCTTAAGCAAATATGTAAAGAGGCAGCAAAAGAAAAATACATAAAAAGCAGACTCAGGTCTCAGCTGCCTTTAAAAGATTGAACCAGTCTTCCATGACATAGGAGTTTACAGATTGCAATTAGCATATGGGGTTAAGCTCCTTCCAAAAGGCTGCAAGCAATTATGCAAAGCCCTTTTCTTGTCAAATGTCTCAGCTTTTCTTGGAGGCATGGCAGACGTTCACCCTCACACAGTTTAAGCCTTCCAGCCTTTCACACCAGGTTATCTTCCTCTCCCTCCTGTTTTGAGTGCTGTGGTGGGTCAGGAGCACACACAGTCCTCGTGCTGTCTCTGCCAGGGGTGACTGTCCCCTCTAAGAATCAGGGTGGAGCTCAGCAGCTCAGGTCTGTTTAAGTTTTGGGGTTCATCCAGCTCATTCCGTAGTTGTAGTTGTGCTGTGCCAGTTGCAGAGGGGAGGTGGACAAGATCCCACATTTAGTACTCAGGAACTATCTGGAGTAGTGCTGTACCCCAAACAGTCAGGATGTGCTTTGTCTTAGGTCCAGCATCCATCCTGTGAGATCAATGTGTTTCCTCAATGTGGGCTTTGAACCAGTGACTCAGAAAACAGGTAACTACACACCAGCTGCTGAGGAGGACCTGCTCTTACCCACTAGCTAAGTTATTTGGTGGCACCCCATCCTCCTTCCTCTTGCTGGAGGCTTCTAGAAATCAGGAAAAAAAATGTACCAATACCTGAGTGCCACCCAGAGGGATGTTCCAGGTGATCCAGCAGAGTGATGATGCTCTCATGGCAATTTAAGCTGACCTAAGTAAGAACCACCCCAGGGCAGCCCCTCCTTACATTTCTTTCCCACTTAAAATGAAAAACTAACTTGTTGCTGGGTCGGTTTTTTGGATGATTCAGTTCCCTACAGCATTTTGTTGCATTGTTGCAGGAGAGCTGGGGCCAGCCCAGGCACAGGGCAGTGAGAGCGTGGGTGGGATTGAGGGGGACACACCGACCAGCTCTGCCTGAAAGGGATCTGCACATCCGTGAAACCACCCTCTTAAAAATGAGCAAGGGGGGGGAGTATGGAGCAGCCAGTGCTGGTTTAGAGAATGGAGAGCAGAGACGGGTGAAGGCTCCATATCTTTGATGTGGTTTAGCTGGTACAGGAAACCTGAGCTGATAACAGTGTGCTGCTCAGGAAAGTGCTGCTGCATTTTAATGGCCCTCCTTATGTGTTTGCATGGCTCCAACAGTTGCTATCTCTGCACCAGCAAACACAGAAGAGTTTTGTTTGAAAAGGCTGGAGAAGTGTTGTGACTAGAGGACAGGATTATTTCCTGCGCTCTGTTTTTGCTTTCAAAAACTTTGCAGCTATGGTGATAGCTTAAAACTACTCAAATAGCGTGTTTCTTAAACAGATGAAAGTGCAGATGTTTCCCCACCCTTGCTTATAGAAGCTTAAAAACTCATTTGTTAGATCTTCAAAGATTTGCAACAAGCCTTGCAGATATTAATATTTGTGAATATTTTTGAAATCTCTCCTAATGCTCAGCGTTACGGATGCATACTTGCTTTGTGATGTCCAAAAAAACTAGGAAAAAAAAATCCCCATAGATTTCTCTGGAGATTTGATTAAAGGTGAGATTCAGGCACACACATGTTTCTCCTGTTATTTATTGACTGAGCCTAGCAGATGCTAAGCATCAGCCAGGAGGTGTGCCCTGTGATTTGTGTTTATTTTTAATACAGGAAACAACACTGCTGTCAAGCTTGGCCACTCACAGCCAGAGTGCTGAAGAATCACATGGTTTGACTCTGAATTCAGTGACTGATAGATGGGACAGGAACATGCCCCATCCCCAGCTCTACCTGTTTTATGGCAGAGTTTTGATCATGTAGCAAGGGAAATTTTAGGGATTTGTCAGCTGTGGGTCAATCTCAGGGGGCATCAGCTCAGTAACACACATTCCCTGGATTACATCAACACATCATGGCTCTGCTTGTGGTCGAGACCTGTGGCAGCAGCTGATAAAACTCCACTCTGGGACTGATTTGCTCATAGATTCCCATTTTGGCTGGGATCTAATTCCCTGTGTGGAGTTGCGTCCTGTAGTTTAAAATGCCCCTGTGTGTCTCCATGTACCTGGCAGGTGCCAGTCCTTTGGAATACCTGTGCCCTTCAGGTCCTTCATGGCCAGAGAAGGGCAGCAGAGCTGGGGAAGGGTCTGGAGCACAAGTCTGATGAGGAGCAGTTGAGGGAGCTGAGGGTGTTTAGCCTGGAGAAAAGGAGGCTCAGGGAGAGACCTCATCACTCTCCACAGTTGCCTGAAAGGAGGTTGTAGCCAGGTGGGGGTCTGTCTCTTCTCCCAGGTAACAAAAGTGACAGGACAAGATGAAATGGCCTCACCAGGGGAGGTTTAGATTGGATATTAGGAACAATTTCTTCACTGAAATGGTGGCCAGGCATTGGAACAGGCTGCCCAGGGAAGTGGTGGAGTCACCATCCCTGGAAGTGTTCAAGAAGGACATGGGTGTGACCCTTGGGGACATGGTTTAGTGGTGAACTCAGCTGTACTGGGTGAACTGTTGGACTCGATCTTGGAGGCCTTTTCCAGCCTTAATGATTCCATGATTAAACAGCAGCAGTTGGAGGTCAGTCACCAGGGCCAGCTGGGAAGCAGAGTCTGCTGAGTGCACCTCAAGGGTCACTGATGTCTGTGTGTGCACTACTTCTTTCCCTTGCTTCTGATGTTGGGTAGATACCCAGATGCTGGTGCCCTAATGTCTGACTGAATCTCACCCTCTGAACAAATAGTTGGCTCCTTCTCAAGGCACAAGAATAAGGTACAGAAATAAGTTTGATCCTACTGGCTGCTTGATGGCACAGCGTGTGACAAATGCAAAAATTCTACTCAGCCTACAAACTCCTGTGTCAAAAGGACTTTTGCTGCATCGGGCACAGATCTGTGCTTGTTGGAAATAAAATGAGAGTCTCAGGCAGCAAAAAAAAAAAAAAAAAATACATCTTAGCCTCCAAAAAGAGCTATAATTTAGGAACTTTTGTCTTGTCTATGTGGCCTATGTCAGCTGGATATGAATTTGGTTCTGCTGATGTTTTGAGGTGGCTTCAAGCTGTGTAGCTGAGTTAGCACCATGC
Organism: Pipra filicauda; assembly: GCF_003945595.2. NCBI lineage: Eukaryota > Metazoa > Chordata > Aves > Passeriformes > Pipridae > Pipra > Pipra filicauda. Next base: position 5,670,139 of record NW_024104310.1, read on the forward strand.
TGGGCTTAAGCTAATATATCCTGCATAGGAGCACAGCCACACCAGGCACAGTTATGCAGCTTCCAGCTGGCTCAGAACAGGAAAGCAGTCCAACTCAGAGGCATCTTGGATGACAAAGATACTTCCCAGTGGCTTCTGAAAGTCTTTGGAGAGATGTGGTGTCTTTAAACCGTGTTGGTGATGAGATCATGCTGGCAGCAGGAAGAAATCTAAAGTGACTGAACTGGCAGTGGAGTGCAGAGCCCCACAGGGAGACATGAGCTGTAAACACTGGCAGGACCTGCCAGTAAGTTCTGTTAGAGGGAGAAAAATCCTTGTCAACTGGACTAAAGAGTGCTGTCATTAGGTGGTCATTCAGTCAAATCATTAGCTGAATTGGTTTGGACAGGTTGGCAGTCACATTCTGGCTGAAGCAAGGGGAAAAGTGCTCTAGACAGAACAACTCCACAATTACCTGAAATCTGGCTGCAGGGAGCCCACCATGTCTTAGGTTTGCAGGGCTGGTGCAGGTAAAGATATAAAGCTGTGCTTCCTCAGCTTACCTGGTAGAAGCTGGTGGGAGACACCTCTGCACTGTCTGGTGTAACATGATTGTTGTGTGTAATGGAGGAGGATTCCACTGGTGTGACCTGCTGTGATCAGAGAGCAAGGCTACTGGTGTGCAGACCATCTTTGTATTCCCCATCCCTGGAAATGTTCAAGGCCAGGTTGGATGGGGCTCTGAACAACCTGGTCTAGTGGAAGGTGTCCCTGCCCTTGGCAGGGGGTTGGAACAAGACAACCTTTAACATCCCTTCCAACCCAAACCATCCTGTGATTCTACGATCTCCTTTTCTAGCTAATTTCTTATGTAAAAACCCTCCTCCTAAACCTGAATAGAATTTATATTTTCATTTCAGTGAAGTGAAACATCTTCCTGGAAGCAGAAGAATATTGGGTAACAGTAGAAGGTTGCTGACATTTTAGATGTATTGGTCTTCACAAGGGCGAGACAGAAAGGAGTTATAAAAGTGTTTTACATGAACTGAGCTTTGGCCAACACATGACTGATTATGAGCACGTGTTTTTCAGCCCTGAAGGTGCCGTCTTCAATTCCAGCAGAGATGCAGATTGCATGTAGGCTGGTGGAAAGTGATCTTGCCACCCTGTCAGCTTAGTTTTTCATAGGCACTGAGGCAGTTCTGGTTTCTATGATATTTGAATTTGCCTTCAGGAAGCCTTGTTAGTGCCAGAAACTGAAAATATGAGAGTCGTGCCTGTTTTTCCTTCAGCATCAATGCATCAAACAGGAGCTTAATAATTTTATTTTTCCAACTAGTCTTCTAATGCTTTGAACTATGCCCTCTTAAAACTTGAGTGAAGTTGAAACAGTGGTCAGGAGCCACAGGAAGGAGCTGAAGGGTCAGACTCAAAGAGCAGGATCGTCGTCCTGGGAAAAATGTTGTCATCTTCCAGAAGATATCTAGCACTACACGAGCAATTCTGAGGAAAGTTCTTAGTCATATTGGTTTAGTTTTAGGAAGTCCTGCAAGAAGTAGTGATTGGGATTCAATGGTGCTTACGTGTCCCTTCCAACTTGAGATATTCTGTGATTCCATGACTTTATTAAGCAGGAGAGTAATTAAGCCATGCAGTTTACCAGGGCACTCCCTGAATAATACAACACTGCACAGGTAGCCACATCAGGTCAAGTGTGTTTTCCTTCCCTTTAAGTGTCCCTGTGTCTTAAGGATAAATAAAACTCATTGTGGAATTTGGATTTTGTAAGTTTGTTTTGCTGTTTTTTTTTCTTTTCTCCTCGAGGCAATTCAAAAAATGGGCCCATGGATGGGGAAGTTTATTTTAGGGGATTTTATAATGGACTTAAAAATACCTTGCATGGTTGAGTTCTGTCCAGAAGCAGCACATTACTCCGTGTGCTGAAGATATAGGCAGGTTTCATCACAGAAATGATTCCAAGAGAGTTTTTTGGCAAAGTGCTGGAAGATGCTATCTTCACAGAACAATGGAACAGATTAACTACAGCTGCTGGTTGTAGTTTCAGCCAAACATTCATTCACTGACAAATTCCTTTGACTGGAATAAAAATGTTAAGGGAAATTGCTAGGAAAAAAAAATGGAAAAAGGAAGTTCAACTAAAATTAGAAAACTGGTGCCATTTGTAGGATTTTGCTTTTATATTTTTGTCACAAGGGAGGAAATGTAGGTGGTTAGTTCTCAAGGGTCTCGTTCTTCTGAAGGAGGACAACATCCCAAACTGGGGAAAGATCTGCTTACCCTGAAAAGAAACAAATGCCAAACCTAATAAATGAATATATTTTTCAGGAGGATTGGTTCTTTCAGTAGCAAACCTCTGTCCCTTTTTAACCAGCTTCAGTATTTATATGAACGGTGTTTTTCTACTTCTTTCTATCCATCAGGGAAAGAAAGGAGATGCTTCTCTTTTCTGAAACCAGCAGCAGCCCACCAATAAAGAACGTTCCAGTTACTGCAAGGCCAGATTTTTGGTCATACCCCTAAATTCTCTGATTTAGGTGGGAGCTCTTTGGTACTTAATTTTTTGTTTGCAGGATCTAGAACCTACCAATAATCTCCCCCCATCCTAGGAAACAGACACCAACACATGAAGCTTCATCACATACTTGGGTTGCTTCTAAAAACAACAGGATCTCTGGTTTGTCAGGCTCTCTCAGAACTGAAGGGACACCACCAGATTCCAACTCTTCCTCAGTTGGAAGGATAAAGATCGTAGCTTGAAAGGAATGTCCCTCAGAGGAAAATCTGCCTGTATGGGAAGGCTTTATTACTCCTTACTGAATTTTTTGTATGAAAACCAAACCATTTGAGCAGGAAAGTGGCATAACCTGGCTCCTAAAGACCGTGCTGTTTCCTAAGAAAATAATGTTTTATAACTTTTGAAACTCTGAGAAGATGTGTCTTTGGTAGCTTTGTAGCCCTGAAATGAAGAAGTTTTAAAATAGCATAATAATGAAAACAAGAAATCCTGATGAAATTGCAGGGGAAAAAAAAAAAGAAAAAAGAAACGGGGAGAAAATAACTTCTTTTGCAGATATTTGTAATAAACTGTGGGCAAATCCCACACTGAAACCACACCAAGCCTGTACTTCTATGCCTGGGCAATATGTTTGGCTTATATATAGGCATCAGCCCTGGAGCTATTATATCATTGTAAGGTTGAGAAAAGTAATTACTGTTTTCTAAACTGATTAACTGTTCCTTGATGTCAGTGCTTAGAGATTCATGCTGATTTAATCCTGTTATCTCTTTACCTCCAGAGGAAGTATGCGCTCCATTACAAGATTGCTCTCATCATAAACTACCTGGGGCACTGTATTTCAGTAGGGGCCCTTATAGTTGCCTTTATGCTTTTCTTGTGCTTGAGGTGAGTAATGTGTTTTGCATGCTTCTGACTTCCGTGAGTGACACTTACTGGGCTGCTCAAAGCCCTCTGATAACTCTGTCCAGGTCTGGAAAACTGGTCATGGCTTTGACGCTCCCGAGCACATCCATGGTTTTGTTGACTGATGCTGTGCTGGAGCCTTCTGGGCGTAGGAGCTGAAGCCTAAAGCTGAAGTTTGTGTTCAGGGAGAGAACTGTGCATGATTTATTGATGCAGCACAAAAATTTTGGTGAGCACAGAGTGCTTCATTAAGGGAAACTGAGATTTGAGCGTGTCAAGTTGCAAGTTTTGGGGGCAAGTTTTCTTTTTTTTTTTCTTTAATGTAAGGCAGTGCATGATAACATGAGGCATTTTATATTCCCTGCCAGATAATGCCCAGATCTAAACCCAAAGGAGATAGAACGAAATCTTTCTATTTTGCTTTGGGTTAATTTCGATTTTTCTTTCATTAAAAGCCTAGAAGTTTTCTTAAATAACAGGAGGAACATCATTAGAGGAGCTTAATCCCCACCAGTCCCCAAGAAACAGTGAATACAAATCAAGGAGACTGCATAGAAACACTTCCCTGGCTCAGGGTACAGAAGGGAGTTTGGTAGGTCCAGTGGATATGTAACTGAAAATTAGGAATACAGGGAAAAGAGAGAGGACAGAAGGAAAGGAAAATTAGTGGAAAGCAACAGGCAGATGTGCATCAGTCATCAAATGTATTGTAGGCACAAAGCCTGAGCCACAGGGATATATTTTCACAGGGAGTGGCCTGGTGGGTTATTTCTGCATTATTTCTTGGATTGCCTGACTGGTATTTCTGTACTATTTGTGCTGTGTTGTCTAGAAGAGTTCAACTGAATTTAGAACCACCTCCACTGAGTGCCATGCAATGCTAATCCTTGAGAGAAACCTTATTCTGATTGCAGAGGATTAACTGCTGTGGAGAAATTCTCTCCCTCCCCTCCCCAGGTTTACAACTTGATTATTGACAGTGACCTCAGTGAAAGAATTCCTGTTTTCCTGGAGTGGAGCCTCCCTACAAAGTCTTAGGCAAAGTTTTCCTCCTGAACGTTCCTAACAAGGCCTTTTCTACTCACAATACAAATCTTCTTGCACTCCAGTATCTATAAACAGAATAATCTATGCTAATGGGAAGAAAAAAAAACTTTAAAACATTCAATGGGAACTTTTATGATGCATCGATTTAAACTTCTATTTCAAGCCTTCTACTGTGCATATAAAGCTAATTCCCATAGTGCTTGGAGACCTGAATTAATTTACACTGAATAAAGAATGCAAATTATTCATTGTAATTATATTCCCTGCTTTTATGCTGAATCTTTTATAAATGCTTGAGTAAATAACACAAAAACAATTAGATAAGATGGTATAAATGTATCCAGCTTTCAACACAGAAGTGGCCCAGCTGATCTGTTTTAAATTGTTCTTGTGGTATTTAAACTTTGACTTGAAGATTTAAATTTTGCAGTCAGCTTCAGCATTGAAAACAACAACTGAGAAGCAGCAATTAAGCACTTTCCTGTACATGCTGTGAATGAAGATAGTCTGCCTTTTCAAATTCCCATTGTATCATGCAAAAAATGTCCAGTGTCCAGCCAGCATTAACCAGCATGAGATACCTCAGTGTCTGTCGAGCCACATCTGCTTTCCAAAGTTCCAGAGATGCTCCAGGGAAGGCAGCCCAGATTCATGTTTCATTACAGGTTGCCTCTAGTCAAATTCTAGGTTTGGTAGATCTTCATCACAAAGTGCCCCAAGAACAAATCAGTTTTGACAATCAATTCCAGTTCTTTATGCAACCTTCTGTCCTCCATTCACAACCCACAGAAATGTTCTCCTACCCTAAAATCTAAGGAACCCCACACCTATTTTGAGGGTCAGAAGTCTCAGATGCAGCAGGAAGTAATGAAATCATCTGCCATTTGTGTCCATGAGACCCCCAACACAACTGGGAAGGAAGAAAAACTCAACCAGGGCCTCCTTTTTACTGTGAAGACCTATTCTAATCTCATTTTCTCCAGTTCTGTCACGTATGAACCAATCCTTTATTGGCTGTGCCAAAAAATAAGCCTGTAAACATTTCACTTAGCACCTAAATAATAGAAAATGAAGGAGAGGCCTTGATTGTTGTTGGCACTCTGACTGAATGCCAATGAGTCATTGAGATCCCTCCTAAGTCAACATTAGTTTCTCAAGGTCTAAAGGTAGGTGGTCTTAAAACTGTGAGGGCCATGCTGTGTTTACCGTGCAGAACAAAACAAGCTCAGAAACAAAAAGAAATATGCTGAGAATAAAAAAATGTAGAATTTGTGCACAAAGTGTTCTGTAGAGGTGCACTGATCTTCAAGGCAGGATCTGGCGAGATTAGCTCAGGGCACTTCCCATGTCATTGTTAAATGTGCCCACACTGCTGAGAATCTCATGGTCTGTGTGTTCTCATTCGTAGCCAAGGTTTGATCTGTCCCAGAGGTGCACACAGGCAGTTCCCACTGACTCAGCCTCATCATCCCATCGAATCCCATTCTCACACTAGTAAAGCAGTGGTTTTCCATAGGAGGAAACCTGCTGTCAGTAATACCAATCAAGCTGAAGAAAAAAAAAAAAAAAAAAGATTGAAATGCTTCTGTTGAATCATATTTTTCCCTTATTGTTGCTGATAATTCAGAAACCCAAATTGCTGATAATGCAAAAACCCAAATAGGTTTGTCATGGATTTTCCCTCGTTGGTGTGCTGTTATAGCAGCCTGTGAGAGGGAATAAGAGCCCTTTGTAAAACTCCTGACTTGTTATTAAACAGTGTACTGGCAATGGCCAGCAGTGCCCTGGCTGGATTCAGTCAGGAGATGTTTTATTTGTTCAGTGGTGATTGAAGAAGAAGTAGGGGACGAAAGGTATTTGTTCTGGGAAGCATCTAAGTCCCTGCTGAGTTTTGAATCCAATAAAAGGATGGTGCTGAAAGGGAGATAGGCTGAAGATTAAAAATGACATGTGCTTCTGCACGGGTTACTGGACAAAGGCAGCTCTAAAATAAAAAAACAATAAACCCACAAACATTGTCATAACATCTTTCATCATTTGTATAGTGGTAACAAAAGCGAGTTGAGGTTTTGAGGGAAATTTTGCTTTCCTGTTGCTTTTAAATCTACCTCTTTCTATTTCTCCATTAAAGCATCTGATTTCCCACAGCACTGAGGCAGTGTCACCATTCTTTCTTACACTTACATACAGATTTCCTAAATCCCACATATTATTTCTTCCCAAAAGATTGAAATATTTTTTTCCTGAAACAACATAGCCTTTTTTTTTTTTTCTTTTTTACCCCCTAACTATCTCCCAGGGTTTAGGAGAGGAAAACTTCCTTTCCTTTATCCTCCCCTGTTCCAAGCTCCTTTGAACTGCCCCTTGGTGTTCAGTCTGGTGTGCAGCTGGCAAGACTGCTGCTGCAGGCCTCTGTTGGTAGGAATGGAAGAGTTTGATTAAATGCTTTCTAGAAATCTGTCAGAAGTTTCTTAGAACAAAGTGATCTGACCTATTAGAGCAAAATTTCTGACACCTAGAGACTGAGGATATACCCAGTGGGGAGGAGGTCTGCACAGTTAGCACTGGTTTGCACTTAAAAGGGATGTGCTGCCTGGTGTGGTTAGAGCAGAGCAGGCTCCAGATCTCAGATGCAATCCTGCTATTTGTGCCTTTCTGTTGTGGAACAAGAGGAAAGAGCAAGTCCCAGGACAGGACATCAACTGGTGGAATTCACGAGCTCGTGTTAGTGCTCCATGTTCCCCCCTCATCTCCTGACTCTCCATCCAGCTGAGTCAATTCTATTCCATCTGCCACTTGGAATGGCAGAGCCTTCATTGATGGTTCATTAATGACATTTTTCAAACTTCATCAAAAATACCAGAGCGGAGCACGAGTGGGGTGTGTGCAGTGGCTGTAGATTTGGGGACAGCACTCACTCTGTCCCACCCTGCACCAGTCCACAGTAAAGTTCCCAAAGCAAGGCAGGAATGAAAATGAGGGAGCTGAGCTGTAAACAAGCACATATGCAATGAGAGGGTTGTCTCTGAATACAAAGCATCTGAAGTCCCTGAACTGCCTGGATCCATGTCGAGTGTCTCATCTCGGCAACTCAGATAAAGGACAGAAACACTTTTCCCGTTGATTAACCTCAGGCCATTGTCTTCCCACTGCCTTTACTCGCCCCCTCTCATCTCACATCTGTGTGACTTGTTCTTTAGACTCTTTGTGTAGAGCCTACCCCACAAAAAAGCCACAGAGAGCAGAGCCCTCATGAAGTCCTGAAATAATACCAGTAATTAAAAGTGTGCCCAGAGAGCTGCATTCTTAAAATGTGAATGGTTTCAAGAGCTGCATCTGAAACAGTGGTACTGTGGCCTTGCAAAATGAAGGCTGCCAAGAAGTGTTATTGCTGCCCATAAATCCATCACCACTGGAGAAACATTAGAAACTGCTACTTACAATCAAGGACATTGTCAGTGCAAGAAGAAATGGGTATGGGCATTCTAGAGACAGGTTTGGGAGTGGGTATTAGAGGATAGTTTCCAACCCACAGAGCAGAGGGGTCCAGCAACAGTGCAGTAGAGAAAAAAAATTCAGTTGGAGTTCAGAGAGAGTATCAGGAATTAATGAAGGGCTTTTACTCAATTACTTTCTTGACAGGAGGTTTGGAGGATCAGGAGGCCACTTCCTCTCCTGTGCTAGAAATATGTTCCTACTGGTGTATTTCTGTTGCTGCCAAGATTTTGGCTATGAGGGTATTTTTCTGGAGATGGACACTAACTTGTTTGAATTTTGATAATAGAACTGCTCTGTGCAAGATTTAGATTGATGTTGACTGACAAGGTAAAACTTGTCTCTGCTCTGTTCTACTTCTGATGATGACGGAATGGTTTTGGGAGAAAGCCTTGCAACTTTTCCAAGATTTAAGACAAAGGAAGAAAGCAAAGTTTGGTCAGTTTGGATGTGAATCATGCTCAGGAGTACAATTTACTGCAAAAAAACCCCATGTCTTGTGTCATTTCTGGAAAGGAGAAGCAGAGCAGGTGGTTTCAAGCCAATATTTAGAGTTATGTACTAAAAATTCACCTGCAGCTATGCAAGTACTAAATGGTTCCATTTCAGTTTTCATCCACAGAATTGTCCATCAAGGACCCTCACTAACTCCACTGTGCTTGTTCAGCACTCAGGCACCCTCTGTTCTGTCTAATCTAAAGGATGATTTAGGTGCTGGAGGGTGTCCGGAGAAGGGAACAGAGCTGGGGAAGGATCTGGAGCACAGGTCTGATTAGGAGCAGCTGAGGGAGCTGGGGGAGCTCAGGGGAGACTTTATGACCCTCTACAACTTCCTGACAGAAGGCTGGAGCCAGGTGGAATTGAGTCTCTTCTCCCAGGTAACAAGTGACGGGATGAGAGGAAATGGACTCAAGTTGTCCCAAGGGAGGTTTAGATCGGATATTAGGGAAGATTTCCTCACTGAAAGGGTGGTCAGGCATTGGGACAGGCTGTCTAGGGAAGTGAGGGAGTTGCCATGCCTGGAAGTGTTCAAAAGGCATGTGGACATGACCCTTGGGGACGTGGTTTATTGGTGAACACAGTGCTGGGTGAACAGTTAAGCTCGATTGTCTTAGAACTCTTTTCTAACATAAACCATTCTATGATTCTGTGATTTTGTGAAAGCTGCTACTTCACATTACTCTGTTAAAACATGAGTGAAGTGGAAATCTGTGTCACCCCTGAATGGGACATGTACAGCCCTACTAACCTGTGGGCTGCCTTTGCATGTTTGGAAACAGCAGCTTCCTTGGGGAGGTGCCCAGGCTGAACCACTGGAAGCATTTCCTAAGGCACAGTGAGCATCCTGAGGCTGATGGATTTAGACAGAGCACAGGAATGACTATTTGGAAGGATCAGACTATATGGTCTTTCCTAAATTCCTGGACAAATACACAAAAATAATTAAATATTTTACACCATATTTTGGTGGAAACGAGGCCAAGGAGAGGGGCAGCATCAGTTGCTCAGGCTTTCCTTCTTGGTTTATCCACACAGTATCTGCAAATGTAGATAATATAACAAGCTTTGGTAATTGTATTAAGAGCAAAAAAAGCACCCAAAACATAACCCCTCAATTCCCAAGCCGGTAATTTAAATTAATTTTGTTTCAATTTTTTTTTTTTTTTAAAATAATCCTGCAAGGGCATTATGAACAAGAACATGCTGTGCACTCGTATTTCCCAAACAGTAACTGTAAGCCAGACCAGCCACTATTAGCTCTCTGTCTGGCTTCTGAAGTCCTGCCTCTAATTTGTGCAATCCAGCAGCAATGGAAAAATATTAAACAAGAAAATATTCACCCTTCCACAGTGTGGAGTGATAACCACAACCTATGTCTACAGGTTAGCACCTCAGAAAAACCCTGGAGGTTTGTAGTCATGTGCTGTGTCCCTGCTACTCTAAAGCTGTTATGGAGCACTAAAACCTGACCTGCAAGATGTTTTCTGTAAAAAAGAAGATACTTTACAGCCCTGTCTGTAAAGTAATTTTGGTTCAAAAATTACTGACAAATGACCTCTGTTTAACAAAACAAATTAGAGCAGAGTTCTAAACCTTTTTTCAGCCGTCTAAACCACGGTCACATGCTGCACTAAGTGAAGTCATCTTTGTCATTCCTGTGAAAATAATGGGAATTTTCTCCTTTGGAAGAGCTGACAGCACAGTCAAGGTTGGAGCCTTGTTCTTAGACTGGAGTATCCCGTGACTGGGTTTCAATTAGCCCTTATTTAACCACGTGGCTCTCAGGGCAACATTACTCTTGCAGGCTGATGAGCTCTGAGGAGCAAAGCCAGGCTGATGGAGTATCCCAAAGTTATCCACATTGTTCCTGGGGAGTTCACAGAGGTCGTTAACCCCTGTCCACCGTCATTCCCAGCCAGACAGTGCTGGGCACAAACACTGGCAGTGAACACAGGCAGTCTGGGGCTGTCCTGGGGCTGTCTTGCCTGTGGTCCTCTTGTGTGCTGTGTTGGCTGCATCCTTCCAAGCCCAGGAATGTCACTGCTGTGAGCCTTTGTGCCTGAAGCAGGCAGGATGCCCCGTGTCCTGTGATTAAAAACTGGCTCGAAGGCAGGAGAACGAAGCTTTGGAGAAGACTTAGTGGAGCACAGATGGTTCCACAATGGGTTTATTTTTAGGGTCTCTGCACATCCTAAACACTAATGGAAGCTGCTGCTTCTCCTCTTCACCTGAGCATCTCGCTCCTGTCCTCGTAATAAAGCTGTTATTTTCTTCCAGGCTTTCATTCTTCCCTTGAAACTGCCCCTTGCATTTCCTGTGGGAATATTTATATTCCCCCAGGCAACTGCCACCAAGGAGCTGATTTTCCCTGCCAACCTCTCCAGCTGCTTTTCCCATCTGTAGGCATTAGAAGTACCAGAATATGTGCACTGATTGAACATGAGCACCATGAGAACCTCAGGGAAGGCTTCGATGTGGGTGAAAGCAAATAGGCCATGACAGGCACAGAGCCTGGGAAGTAACTTGCTGTTAGGTATTCTTCCCACTCCAAGCCATTTATGGCTTGGACATGTGCTTTGCCTGCCCTAGAAAAGACTAAAGAGGGAAAAATACTTTTTTTAAATATTGTCCACGATTCTCCTTCTGGCTTGCTCAACAGTCATGGAATGGGAAGGACTCCAGCAAAGTGCACTCCTATTTCTCCTGTCAGGTGTTTTGAGAGAGGTTTTGGGACAGCAGTCTTAATTGAACATCATTATTAATGGAATACTACATGAATTAATAGAAGGTTTCCAAGCTTCTTTAATAAAGTTTTCGTTTGCAATTATTTTTATGTAGATGATTCCACTAATTCAGCGAGCTTTCAGCCACACTGGCACATTATTATAATTGCTAATGTTAATTGTTTGTGTCATGCTTTGAATCAGAAAATAGTAGCTCTGCACATCCCAGAGGAAAAATACCGCTGTATGAATAGAGTGAGAAAAAAAACAATATATAACAGAAAGCTGCTTTGAGTTTTACCAGGGTTATTTATAGATGTCCATTTCTGAATCAGCGAGGCCGCCTCCGCAGAAATAGTTAATAAGGGGTTTTTTCTTGCCTTTTCAGATCCCATCATTTCTCAAATCAAAAGAATGGGTTTTCTAATTCTCTGCTTTCTATGTTGAATCATACAATTAGGGTAATTTTGTGGAAATATTATCAGAGAGTCCTCCCTGTAGCAACAATCTGAAGCTCTTTCTGCCAACCTTTGACTCATGCTGCCGTCAACTGCTGGAGAATTTGGTTTGTTTTTTTATCTTTGCTGCCGTTGTTCCTCACGTGGCACCTCTGACACCTGCACACCAAGCAGTTCAGGGTGCTGGTGCCAGGTCCACCACTTAAACCATGTCCCCAGGTGCCACATCTACACATTTTTTGAATGCTTCCAGGTATGGTTATTCCACCACTTCCCTGGGCAGCCTGTTCCAATGCCTGACCACCCTTTCAGTGAAGAAGCTTTTCCTAATACTCAATCTAAATCTCACCTGGTGTAACTTGAGCCCATTTCCTGCCTGCTGGTCTGTCTGAATATGGAAGTTCTTATGTCTTTGTCTTGTGGCTTCAATCTATAAGTCTCCTGTGACCAGATTGCTACAACCTCTTTTCTTCTTGCTTCCATCTTCGGACCCATGCACCAGGGAAGAGTTAGTAGAAGAGTCCAGCCAAAGATCTGACCAACTTTTTTTTGTCTGGAAAGGATTAGGGTAGGAAGGAAATACAGGAAAACCTTTTAATGGAAACCCATAAACTCAGTCTGTCATATCTTCTCACATGCCAGCCTTCAGGATATCTGGGATGGTGATTTGTGCTGCTGTTCTTGGAAGCTGGGAGGCACTTGCACCATTCAACACATATCAAGAGTTGTAAAACAAGTGGAAACGGCATAAATGATGTTACCTGACATGAAGATAAATATGAAACCTTCTATCATCAGGTCTTTTAGGCCAGGGGGCTCTAAATGGCTCTGTAACTCACAATTCCTTCCTAGCAGTGCTGTAATTTTGTCTGAAGCAGCAGTTCAGCCCCCAGTCCCATCATCTCCCATTTCTCCCCTCTCTCATGTGGCTCTCTGCCTTCTTGGGAGGCAGCTCTCTGCTCTCTGCACTCTCATTTTCCTGATGTTGCCACTGCCACAATCCCCAAATTGTGATATCTCCCTACTGAGGCAAGAATAACCCCAAACTCCTTAGCTTCTCCATTTTGAGGGAATTCATTCGTGCCAATCACTGTGCCTCTAGGAAAGCTCAATTTGCTAACTTACAACACAGTTTAATGTGTTTTAAATTCCACCTCCTGCCAGTTAGGATGTGATGGGAATGCCTTTCCAGTGCTGCCTGTGAGGGCAGTTATTGCTGTTCCTGGAGCACAGGCTTGCTTACTTTTCCACTCCATGGAGTGAAGCCAATAATTAATCAAGGAGAAGGGGACCGTGGGGCTCATTGTCACAGAAGACTGTTATGACTGTTTAAATGTTCAAAATGGGACAAGTCATTTTCATGAGTAACAGGAGTATTTAAATTTAAATTAAGGCTTATAAATTTAAACTACCTTCCATCTACCAAGAGCCAGGTAAAGACCTGTGGAGGACAAATTACCCCTATGAGTCTTATAAGTTGTTTTTCCTCAGGCTTTGAGATAAGTATGACAATGTTGGCTTTGTCCTTTCACCAAACATTAGCTGGGCTGTAGGTCACCTGTTGCTGACTAGTTTTGTTGCTGAGTTTGGGACATGTCCTTCATTCACTGGTTACCTCAGACTCCAGCCTGGCTGCACAGATAAACTCTAGGCACAGGTTAAGCTCCTGAGCAGTCACATGTGAATAGTGCCTGAATGAGGGAACCCTCACCTCAGTCAGGATCCCTCCAGATGCTTTACACATGCTAAATTACAATAATACCACCCACCAGGAGTGCCTGAAAATGAGAGCAGCTTTCTCAGGTGGCTGCCAAGAGATTGTTCCCTTGTTACACTGAGTTAACTGCAGCCCTGCACTGCTGTGCCCTGCAGCCTCCACACTCCATTATCCTGCTGTTCCTCCCTCCCCTGTACAAACCTGACACAGTCATTTCTCAAGCTTTCCCTGCCCTTGGCTATGAATTGCATTACTGCCACTGTGATTTCTGTGCTGGTAGTAGTTAGGAGACAGAAACAAGCAGAAACCGTGGGCTCTGGGCTCTTTATAAACAAAAGTAAGCTCTGAGTCTCCAGTTGGGACTCTTACTGAAAGAAAAACGAAAGGGAAAAACAAAAGAAGTGAAAAGGTTAAAACCATTCTGTACCTATGGTCACATCACTGTCTGAGCTGTTTAGGAAAGTCTGTGGCACTTTTGGACAAGTCTCTCAGCCTCTTCTCCATGGCTCTGTTAGTCCCAAAGACTAAAGATTTTTAGCAGGTGAAAGCACCTCTTTGCCATCTGAGCCACACACAGAGTGTCTCCAGAAGGGAATGAGGTGATGGTGTGAGGTTGCTGGTATCCAAAATATGGTTTTTGATGAAGGTAGTGGGACATGGGAGCCAACTGCCCCTATTTCATGTCCAAAGCCAAGGCTTCAGGCTTCATTTTGGTCCATTCCAGCTGCTGGCCACATTTATTCCTTACCTAATTTTACCCCAGGGACACATCTTCCCTCAACACATGTGGCTTTTTGAAAACAAGCAGTTTTGGTCACAAATTATCTGTAAAGATTGGAGGTTCCCAATACAGGCCAGACCCTCTTGCTCTGTGTCCTCCACAGACATCACTAAAAGGTTGCAGAATGCAGACTGTGGGGCAAAGAAGAAAAACCAGTGGGAACCAACAAGTAGTAAAGAGGGCAAAGATAATGTAGCCAACAGATAGAAACATAGGATCATTAAGGTCAGAAAAGACCTTTGAGACCATCAAGTCCACTGAGTTTTTCTTAAGATACAGAAGAAAATGTGGTTTTGATGACTAGGACACTTCTGCAGGGAAAAACTTTGTTTATGAACTGAACCAAAAAGTCTACAGCTATTTATCTGATCCTGTTTGCCTCTGTGTCCAGTCCAATGTCCTGCTGTAAATCCTCTGGGAATAAGATTTCTTCTAGCCAGAGTTAGCGATGCTCCAGCATATGGGATGATTAAACTACATCCAAATGGACACCTGCAGCAAGGGATTTTTTTCCCACTCCTTTATCTTATCTTTGTCAAGAAATATGTTCAGTTGGCAAGTGTGCTGGATCTGTTTTGTTGTTAGAGCTCTCAAAAGCAATTAATTTCATGTCAGTAACTCCACAGTTTGACCTGAATCTCCTTAGTTTTAGTCCCCTGCCTCCCTCTCCCCCTACAAGCAATGTTTCAAATTCATCCCATTATCTGCTAATCCTTAACCTAAATAAAATGTGTAAGTGAAGAGCAGCTGCAGGACATTTATGTGCAGAATGATCAAGACAGTGAGGACCTTATTAACATGTTTCAAAGCCTGCCCAGAGCCACACGGATTCCTGGGGTTCAACATGAGCAGTAGTTCTTTGCCTCGTTTCTTTGAAAGCCGAACTGTGAGCCTTCATTTTGTTAGAAGTGAAATTTTCAAAGTGAGACACGTGTCTGACGTGCTCCCTGGAAGCACAGGTTACACCAAGAGCATCGTTTGGGGGGTTTGTAGCTTAAATAAAAGAGAATGAATCTGAGCAGCTGGAGATTTGTTTTCCAAATTGACTCTAGTCATGAGTCACCGAGGCTCTGAAAACCAAATACCAATTTCATACTTGCTGAGTTGTTACACTCAGAGACTACTTTAACATTGACTTAGTAGGGTTATACCTCTGAGCATCTCTCTCTAAGTATCTCAAATGTGTCTTCTACTTATTTTTTTTGCTGGATTGCCTGAAATCTCTGAGGCTGAAGGATATAATAGAACTGCTTCTAGCCCAGAGACTGACTAATTTAGTCCTGGGAAAAGTGCAAAGAGTGTTTTATGATAGGAAAATAGTGTTTGTTATTAAGAAAACTGGATTGTTTGTCATGCAAAAGACCTGAGGCAACAGCAGAGTTGGTTAGTGGGTTGTGCCTCTCTTTTTGCTGTCACTGGGGTGAGCTGCAGTCAGTTCCAGCTGAGCAGGTTTGAGAGCACCACTTTCTGTGTCCCATGTTATCTGACAGCTTCCTTGGCAAGCAGGGAGACTGATACAGCAAATGCTGAATCCCAGGAAATGCACTGGCTGTTTGAACCCTTGGGGAAGTGATTTTCATAATTGGAGTGTTTTTCCTTTAGCTGAGAAACGATCATTTAACTGAAGACTCTACAACTGCAACGCTGCAACTTGGCACTTACCTTCCTTTACCATTTCACAAAGAGTGAGAGGGGAAATGCTCTGGTCTTGAATGACTGAATCTGTAACGATAACTCTGTCACTTCAGTGATACTTTGGTTTCTGACATCCTCATCATGCACTGGCTGCCTCCTGGAGCCATTTCCAGCTGCAAACACTAAGCTGTCCCCTCTTTTTTTTTATGGCACTGTGTCCCAGCTTACTGTAGCTCTTATTTTACATTGTGCTCATATTTTACATTGCGTTTGAATGGGAGCTGGAGAGGGACTAAAACTAGATAAAAATATTTTTTAATGAAGGAGGATGTGCAGCTCTACCTTGTTTTAGAAAGCTTATAGAGCCAGCTAAGCCCAGGACTGAAACCAGGTAGTCTGTGCTCTCCCATTGCATTAACTTTGAACCTCACACAGGGGAGCCTGTTCAAGAACAAACCAAATGTAAACTATTCCAGCTTTGCCACTCCAGTGCAAATATTTGCCACCAAATGTCCTTTTGTGAGCAATTCAGCAGCCTCCAGTGCAGCCTGGTGGTTCAGGGGCTGTTCCATCAACTCGAGTTGTTCTAGGGATGGAGGGGAGCAAAACCAATAACCAAGAATTAAGTGAGCATTTGAATATTTGATTTTTCTTCCCATTGATCTTTGTTTCATCTGCTTGAATTGATTCTTGTCAAAGGGAGCTTCCTGTGTTATCAAGACAAATTGTGTACATGGCTTTGCAAGAACAGTTGAATCTCCTGTTTCATGCTGTGAGAGAGGGACGGGAGGGGGATAAAGCAGGAGGAATTTTGCAAGTGACCAGAATTAACTTATTTTATATAGTTATTAATGTGGATATCCACTGTGTGTGTTGATTTAAATGCATTTCCCTGTTTAGGAGTATCCGATGCCTGAGGAATATTATCCACTGGAATTTGATCACCACATTCATCCTGAGGAACGTGATGTGGTTTCTGCTACAAATGATAGATCACAACATCCATGAAAGCAATGAAGTAAGTGCTTGGAGGCAGCATCTCTCTGCCATGGACTTTGGGAGCAGGCAGGGGTGCTGACTTTGTTCAGCTGATAGAAATATTACCAAGGGCACTTATCCACAGGCTCAGAGTGGCTTTCATGCAATTTGAAAAAGATGACCAAAATTAAAATGAGCTTAAATTTGCTAAATTTCCATTGATTTCCTCATTACTGAATATCAAAGGGGATTTTTAAAGTAAAAATCCTGCCAAAAAGCTTCTCTCATCTCTTCACTGACCAGAGATGCTTTCCAAATGTATATATTGTGAGACATAATATTGTGCAAGACACTAAATGTGCTGGTTCCTGACCATTTTTGTCAGAGCATCTTGCAGTGATCTGCACCTGTGTAGGGAAAAAATTCATGCCAGAGGGCAACAACTCCATGAACAGGGACAGAAAGAATTGATTTGACTGTTGAGGCTCTGAGTCAGGTACTTTTTCTGATGACCGTGGGACTCCCAAAAAATGAGAAATAGGGCCTGAAACAGTACAGTTTTTGCTGTTGATATATTTGTGGGGTTTTTTTTTAAAAATTCCATTTTTCTTCTAATCCCTTCTTCACCACACTGGCCTTGAGGATGAAGTTCTGGGATATGGGCTGCATCCTGCAGCAGCTGCTTGTCACTGGAAGAGGTGGCTCATTCCTCCAAGGACCCAAACACTTCAGCTCCTGCTGCTTCCTTTGCACTCTCTCTGTTCCTTTTCTTGATCCCATGGGAATCTGAAACTCTTGGGAACTGAACTCACTAAACTGGCAGAGAACTAACCCAGGCATCAGAAAAGCAAGGAGGAGTTTCCTGCTGGCACAGCTAAGTCAGCTTTCTGATGGGTGGTTGGGAGTCTGAAACAGTTCAAGGGGCCAGACAGATCCACACAATAAAAAAATGGGAAGGCTGGAGGCAGAAAGAAGTGGAGCATCTTCTCTGCATGGCACTGAGCACTTGAGAAATGCAGCATCGTGGTCACCATGCTCTCATTTCTCTCACTCCCCGTGTTATTTCTTGTTCACTCAAGTCACTCCCAACTGCAGATGCTTCTCTGAGTGAATCAGTCCCTGTGTAAGTACAGTAATCATAGAATGATGGAATGGTTTGGGTTGGAAGGAGCCTTAAACATCAATTAGTTCCTACCCCCTGCCATGGGCAGGGGCACCTTCCACTAGCCCAGGTTGCTCCAAGCCCCGTCCAACCTGGCCTTGGACACTTCCAGGGATGGGGCAGCCACAGCTTCTCTGGGCAACCTGTGCCAGGGCCTCTCCACCCTCACAGGAAATAATTTCTTCCTAAGATCTAATCATTCCCCCTTTCAGTTTGAAACCATTCCTCCTTGTCCTATCAAAGACATTAAGGTGACTCCTCTCCCTCTTTAGTCACTCAGCAGCCCCAGCAGTCCAAGGATTTCAGAGTGGAATGAAAACATCCACTCCAAAAGAAAAAGCATTTTTCTTTACTTTCTTGGAGAACAGCTCTACATTTCCTTGAAAATTAGTCCTTTTTGATGGTCCTTGGTAGGGTAGTTTACTGTTCTCTTTCCCTGGTAATAATCTTATAGTCAGATATTCTCCTTTTGGGGATGTCCCCTGATATTTAGCTCCATAACTAAGAAGAAAGTGTACTACAAACACATATTCACATACACACACACACACACACACCGTTTATAGTCTCTGTCTTTGGAAAGCAGATGGACTAAAATGCCTATAGACTGTGAGCTGGATCCACACCTGCTATCAATCATGGCTCCACTGGCCCTGTAGAAATGGAAAACCACCCCAGGAGCCTGGATATCCATTCATTTGAATGTCAGCTGGGCACACTCAGCATCCTTAATTAACTTTTCAAATGTAAGATTTGACGTCTCAACTTCAATCCCATTCTTTGGGAAAACAAATAGAAAAATCATTAGTACCTAGATAAGGAGGAAGTCTGTGCATAAATCTCTATTATTATTCATTCAGATGCTCCTTTGAGAAAAATGTAGCTTCTATTTATTCAGTGTTTGCTTTGTCTGTGTTTCTGACATTCTCATACTCCAGAAAATGGTGGTGTGGGAGCTTTAGGGACTTACTTTGTGACTTACTTACTGAGTGACTTTCATGAGAATGCTGCAAATCTTAATACAGATTTTTACAGTTATTTAGGAAAAACCTGTTGGAGTCAGGCATTCAAGTGCCTTTAAAAATGCAACCACAAATTGCCAAGGAAAATAAAACCCTGCAAGCATTAAGGACATGCCCCAGTTTTCATTAACTTATCTTTTCTCTGCAGTCTTTTTGGTGCTTTGTGCAAGTCTGAGTGATAACTTTATATTTTTGTGGTATAACAAAATAACGCCACGAAAATCAATGGGAACAACATCTTTTATGCTGGCTAATAATGTGATCTGTTCTGTGCTGATCAGTGGAGATTAAATAACACAGACACAGAAGCATCAAGAGTTCAACATCGAAATATTTTGCATGAAATTATAGTGCTTGTAAATAAATCAAGAAGGGGAATTGTTGAATATATCTGCAGCAGGGTGGTTGATACATGTGGGGATCAAGAATCCTCAGTCAAATAAACAAAATTAGTGAGTTCAGCAAATTGGGTTTATTATTCAGTAGTAATAAATCCACAGTTCCAAAAGGGAATTGCTCAAAATTTATTTTATTTTGGTCTCCTACAGAAATGTTGGAGAAGGAGATTTCCCCACCACTGTGTCTGTTGTCTGTATCTGTCCCGGTATCTTCCCAATCCAGTTCCACTCAGTTCCGACACAAGAACAACAGGCTCAGATATAATTATTTTTTCCAATTCTTCAGAAAATGGGCAGCTCTGGAAAGGACAAAAACTGTGTAAATTTTGTAAGTGAGGGAGAGAAGTGAACAAGAGTGGAGACACTCTATCAGAGCATTTCCATGGGATTGAGGCCACAGGGAAAGATTTAATTCATGCTCATACCTTCAAGAAATCAAATGTGAGAGTTAAGTCTGACTACTTTGGGGGTCAACCAGTAATGGAAGCAAAATATTTTTTTTTTTAGCGAAAGAAAAATGTTCATTTGTTTATTTGTTTGTTTGTTTAAGGCTTAATTTTCCTTTACTCAAGCCAAAACGGGAAGAAAAAAAAAATTTGGTTTAAACAAAATGTTGAAAACAGAATGGTTTATCTTTTTCTGAATTGTTTTGGGTTTTAATCCTATTTTAAGGATGGAGCCAAGCCAAATTTGAAATATTAATGAAATAATACAGAAATGAAAGCTTTAACACATCCAAAAGATTTTTTTTATTTCCATTCAATAAACAAATTCGCAACTTGTGAGCGAGCTGTTGCTTTGCAACTGTGTTTCTTGCCCAATAAATTCTTAGTCTCCAGAATTATGCTGGGCTTGATGGTGCACCTGCTGCTCTGTTGACTGCCTAGAGACCATCCCCACCTCGTGCATATGAGGGCTGAAATAAAATCAACTGAGGATCACAAGTTGCAAATACTCCAGTAGAGTTAATTAAAAGTCTCGAGAATGGTGAGACCAAAATGCCACCAGTGGTGGCAGTGAACACAGGTAATTAGTGTCCTGCTCAGTGTGTGCCTGGTCACAGAGACATTTTCCCAGACCTCTGTGTGAGCACTGTGGAAATTGCCATCGGTTCCTTGTGATTTATTGATGGGATATTACCTCCTGGAGCCTCTCTGGAGCTCATTGTGATTCCACAGCTGTGCTCTCACTGCACAGCCATTTGGAGGAAATGCCTGTATTTATGCAATGAGCCTGACCAAAAATTCCTGTTGGGTTTAAGGCAAAATTCAGAGTTGAAGTGTGATGTGATGTGACTTACAGAATGAAGTGCAAATGGCAGGAATAGAGGAGATAAAGTAACTGATAAAAACATACCTTTAAAGCACCTTTTTTTCTTTTTTTTACCTAAATGTTAGTGGTGTTCCTTCCTTCAGTGGAAATGAAGCAAGACTGTGACATTAATGTCTCCTTTGTATTTGAATTGTTCAGCAGGTGAGTTATCCTGCCTCAGATATTTAGATATTTAGATATTTAGACTCATGTCATCTTTTGATACGACCCTAAGGATATGGCTGTGCCTCTGGAAGATCATCTGTGTTCAAATGAGCTGCTCCTCTTGTGTCCTTGCACTGCTTGGAGGCTGCTGGTGTGGCTTTGCCTTTGGCATGTTAAACTTTCCACACATGTTTAGATACAGGAATTCCTGCATATCATGGTCAAAGCAGCCTCAGCAGACAGTCACAGATGTAGCTGTGAGTTCCCAACAGCACCCAAGATATTGTGATTCCAAGTCACAGGGAAAATCTGTGTCCCATGAGTGAATTCTCCCATTGATTTTTATGGGGATTACAACATACAGAATCTTATAAATGTTCTCACTATAATTTTAAAATACTCTCTTCTGTTTCCTCTCCAGCCCTGGTGTCGATGTATTACCACTGTCTACAATTATTTTGTGGTGACCAACTTCTTCTGGATGTTTGTGGAAGGCTGCTACTTGCACACTGCTATAGTGATGACTTACTCCACGGATAAGCTGAGGAAATGGGTCTTTCTCTTCATTGGATGGTGTAAGTGACTTCCATGGTTAAAATGGTGTTATCTGATGGTACCTGACATTAAAGTGTTAAAGACAAGAGCAGCAAGAATAAACTTTAAAAATCCTGCTGGGGCAAAATCTGACATTCAGACCTAACTGTGTCAAAACAATGTGAGATCAGGTTTAGTTCTTCCCTGTGGTGAGGACATAAAGCTAATAGGTTATCACCGGATTTGGCTTCATCCTCAAGGACCTGGTGTTCAGGAAAGAAAGAGAACTCCCAGGCTCAGCCTTTTGGGAAGTCAGTAGTCCATACCACATCCCTTTCACTTCAATCAGCAAAGCAGTGACCACAACCCCTCACACGCTGTTCAACACCGCGTGAAGCAGAAGAGGCACTGTCCATGCCCAGTGGAGCACTCAGTCTCATGAGACACTTCTAAGTGGGGAGCTGACTAGAAGAGAAGCCTAATTATCTGCCAGTCCAGCTTCACAGCTGTCTTTTGGACTGCTGAGGAATTTGTTCCTGGAAAACAGCTTTTAACAAAGAGTCCCCATGTCATCTCTGTACTATCCCTGTGGCAACTCAGACTCGGCTTTGGTAAGGCTGCCTTTGGGATACTGTGGTCAGTTATGGTCTCTTAGGTCGAAAAGTGATGTGGAAAAACTGGAGATTATCCAGTAAAAGACTATCAAGATGTTTAGGGGTCTAGAAGACATGACACGTGAAGTGAGGCTGAAGGAGCTGAGCCTGTTCAATCTGGCAAAGAGGCAGCTAAGGAAGGATCTGTGAGGTACCAAGAATGATTTGAAAGATAATTACAAAAATGAGGGAGCCAAATTCTTCTTGGTATTGCAGATTTTATAAGAAGGGACAACGTCCACGAATAGCAGACTGAGAGGTTCCAGCTGGACGTTAAGAAAACAGAAAATGTACCAAAAAGTGGTGCAACTTGAACAGATAACTTAAAAGCTGTGAAATCTCTGACCCTGGGGGTATTGAAAATTCATCAAGGCCAAGACCAAGCTGGAGTGGGTTAGCGCTGATAGTTCTGCCTAGAGCAGATAATTGTAGTGGGTACATTCAGAGGTCCTTTCCAACCAACATCTCCACGTTTTGAACTTTGACAGGAGATGTTTGGCAAGACAAGCCCTGTGCAGGCAGCTCGTTCACTTGAAGGCAGAATCTGAGGTCAGACAGAGCTAGTGAATTTGGCAGTTCTTTTCTGTTGAAAGAAGAAAGGTGGAAAAAAGTCACCAATATTTTCTGTTCTGAAAGTAGGAAGATGTTTTGTTCAGAAAATGCCTCTCGCTCTCAGAATTGTGCAGAAGTAATTGAATTGCAGTTCTGAGGGCAGAAACAGCCTTTGAGACAAAATACGTCATTCAATCCAAAATAAAATGGGAGGAAAAGGAGTTGTAGGAGAAAAAAAAATGTTTATGTGGGGAATTGATTCAATATTTTTTTGCCCAGTATTTTTCAATTCTGTCACCCAACTGGAAAATCAGCTGCTTACACAGCCCTCACAGATCCACAGACTGGTTTGATCCATGGTGTTTTCCCTCCCTACCTCTCTCAGAGCCCTCCTAATGCAGGAGTGGTGTGGGCTGAATATACCCTTTCTCTCACCCTTC
Source organism: Pipra filicauda (assembly GCF_003945595.2). Lineage (NCBI taxonomy): Eukaryota > Metazoa > Chordata > Aves > Passeriformes > Pipridae > Pipra > Pipra filicauda. The sequence goes on from NW_024104310.1 coordinate 5,693,132, forward strand.
TGGGCCCTTTCTGGCTCTGCTCTGCCTTCCCATAAACATTTTTTTACCAGTCTCATTCTCAAATCCCTGTTCTTCGTTTCACAAGGGAAAGTAAAATATTTTCCTCCAGAAGAAAGGATGTGGCTGCATTTTGTCTGCCCATGCCTAGCAAGAAAAGTGGGGGGAAAAGTGCACCAGACCCTGTGAGTCAGTGGTGAAAAAGGTGGAGGACAACACAGTCATTTGAAGGGCACGAGAGCCACCAGAGATGGTGGGACAGGAGATCAGAACTGCGCTTCTTGCTGAGTTTAGATATGGCCACTTAGCAATTCAGTCCCACACCTTCTGTGTTATGGTTCTCTTTCCACTCTGCTTCGTCTCTTTAAAGCCTCCATTTCCCACAGAAGAGGCAGCAAAAGGGAGGTTCGAAGGCAGTGTCAGAGACAAGGCCACGTCTGCTCCTGCAGGAGGGTTTAAGTCATGTTGCTTCCACCGGGAAAGAAGCAGATACTAGTGAGGGTCACTGAATCTCAGCCTCTGTCCATGCATCCACCTTAGAGTAGCAGTGATTTCAGAGGGACATGAACCTGGGGTTTGGAACGAGGGATGGAGCTGGAGGTTGTCTTGTTTGGTTTTTCCCGAGGCCACAGGTGAAAGAGGAAATGGAGAGGGAAAACTCTCCTCCTCCACTTTTGACATCAATCCTCGTCTGGGTGAAAAAGTTCCCGTTTTCCCCAGGAGGTCTGTGTCAAAAGGCCAGTTCCATTTTTTCCCCCTCACTTCCAGTTTCCTCCTCCAGCAAATGCCCTCCAAGCCAGTGGGACTGTGAAAGGCCTAACACAAAACAAACACAAGGGCAAAGCTCTGGACATGAGACTGGTATAAAATCAGAATTGGAAAGCAGAGGAAATGGCATTGCTGGGGCATTAAGTGTACAAATACACCTCATCTACTACACTGAGGAGCCTGACAGTAACACCTTCTGGGTACAACAGAAAGTAAACCCAAAAAACAGATCCATGGCTTTGACAAGAGCTCATACACACACACACACACACACACAGACACACACAGAGCACATTGCACGTTGTAGGGAGTTGGATGATGTCTATAAACTTAAGAGCAGCTGGATCCTTTAGAAGGGGGAAAAAATTAATTCTGATATTGCAAGATATCAAGATAATCTTTCTCATAGTCCTGTTTCATAGGGAAGACTGAACTCAAAAAGTTACTGAAAGTTTCAAAAATGTGCTTCATCCAAAGATCCCAGTAAGTTTCCAAGTTTCTTGGAGCCTGGGGAGCAAAAACCTAAACACCCACCCCCAAGAACTGTCCTTAAGATTTTGCTGGAAAATTAAAAGTGACCAAAATTGCCTTTAAGTCAGACGAAATTGTTCTGGTCACTTCTATAGAAATGTAGGTATATATCTGTGTTTGTTAACATTTTTATTAACTTTTCTTACTGGTACTAAATTTTCGTTGAGATTATATTTTTTTTTTAATTTGTACATTAAGAGGTCTTAACAATTGTGATGTCTCAAGGATACCAAGATAGGACCACTTGTGCTTAGAGTCTTCCAGTTCATTAACTAAGTCTCTCCTCACACAAATCTGAATTTACTCTGGGACCATAGGTACATCCATCTATACATACATCCATGATTAACTCCTGGTTTTTTTGCTCCTGCAGGTATTCCTTGTCCAATCATCATTGCCTGGGCCATTGGCAAGCTATATTATGAAAATGAACAGTGAGTGATGTTAATATTTGTGTTGTTATATTAATATATGTGTGTAAATATGCAAGTTTCCTGCCTGTCATACCTGATTTCTTACACATGGGGATGGAGAACTGTTGTGTTCTAGGAAAAGTGTCCTTAAAGAGCTGTCAGCTCTGATCAACTCCTTTCTCCAAGGACAGTTTCCCAGGGGATCTCATCCACTAGTTCTTTAAACAGCTGGAAGATCCTCTTCCAAAGTTCAGGGTTCTGACTTTGCTCTTTGCCACAGAGTTTGTCCATTTGTCCTGACCACTGGGGAAATGATGTGCCATTGCCCCCTGAGGTCAGATCCAGCAAACTGGGCACATGCAGAAAACATGGACTCTTCTGCAGATTCCAAGACTCTTGGGGAACAGCCAAAAATTTGGGACACAATGGAGAAACTTCTTCATCTGAGTATCCACTTCAGCTGTAACTTAAGTTGTTTGGAGGTCGAACCGGGGTTCAAGTTGTGTAGCTCATCATTTGAGTTGAAAAGCTCAAACTAGCACTCAGGAAGAATGTTAAGAAAATGCTTCAATCAACTTCCTAATTTTTTTCATTTTTGTACTTAATAGAGATCGTTTTCTGCGTAGTGAGGCAACTTTAATTGGTACTGTGGCAAATGTCCTGTCTGGGGTTTCGAAAAGTATGGCAACTCTGAAAAAAAGCACTGTTAAATCTCAATCAAAAAATCCCACAAAAGTGATTAAGGATTATTGTAGTAATTTCACTGATGGGCAGTTGTTAAGGGGAAGAACATCAATAAGATCTAATTAACAATAGTGAAAAAACCAGTGGTGGATTTGGTTTTATTAAGAACTATCAGAGAACCGTGAAGAATATTAATTAGTTCTATTCAGTAGAAGTGTGTTTACATATCTCAGTCCTATCAGAACTGTCTTCCTAAATTGTCCCCTTCAATATTTAGGGAGTGTGTGTTTATTCTTCCAGAGGTAAAAAAAAAAAAAAAAAAAGGTTAAATGGCTTTTATTTCACACAGATGGAATGAAACTTCTGATGCACCAAGTAATTGTCAGTGATTTAAGTTTCTCTTTTTGGTTTTAAATAAATGTGCAGTGATGATTTTATTGCAGAAGTAGTGGCTTGTGTTGGATTTAAGGCAAGACTTCAGATGGCAGACAGTTTGCAATATCTCAGCCAAGGTCCCAGTTTGAACAGTTAGACTGTAAATATGAAATATTGCTAATCAAATGCAGACATATATAACCTCACTGGCAAATAACTGTCCTTTCACTGTTACTCACCAGATCTAATGGGTGTATTAGGAATATTTAGATTACAGTGTAACACATCTGGTTTACAGCCTAAAGACATGAACACCAACCTAAAAAGCTATCTGCCTTTTTTTTTTATTCCCCTACCTACAAAAGGAATCAATAAAAGGAATCAGCTCCCCTGTGGAGGCCTGTGTTGTAGAACTCTTATCTTTGGCAATAACCTTGTTCCCTCAAACTGTGTGAAAGTGTGTTAATACATGAGGCTTCACTCAGTGCAACCTTGGTCTAATACTGGGCTCCAGAAAATAAATGTCAGCATTTTGGGCTTCAGGATGGTCTTCCAGCTAAATTTAAATTCCAAAGAACAGGGAGCAGTCTTTGCCCTGGAACCTCATCTGTGCTCTACCGGCTCTGTTCCAAATTCTTTGCTGACTTTTTCTAGCCCACTAAGTTCTGCCATATGCTTCAGTCTCCTTATTAGTCCCCCTGCTAGAACCCTCTGCTGGAGCAGCCAGTTTCCCAGAAACTCCTCTTCTAATAGCTCTCGGTACCATGAGTTTCAGGTAATATAAAATAGTTCTCCCAAAATACCCTTCAAAATGTTCTCTCAAATGTAGGTCTTGCAAGTTATGGAGAATTATGTTTCCTGCCTTGGCATACCTTGTAATTAATTTTTCTTCAAATCTTTCCATCTACACAAGAATAAAAAGGCAGTTTCTTTCAAGGCTGCTCTGGGGATTCTTCTTGGATGATAACTTACTTGGAGGAAGTGCCTTATTCCAAGTCTTGCTCTCATTACCAAATCTTGGAAAACTAGTTGCAAAATTATCCATTTACACTAATTTGCAGCCTGTGCACCAGGGAATAACAGACGTGGTTTATATTTCTAAAATATTCAAAGCTCGCTCATTCATTTGGAACTTAAAAGATGCAGGAATTGAGTCAAGAAAAGGCAAATAATTCACGGTTCTGAGTCACGTTTTTAGATACCAGCTACTTATCTCAGCACTGCTGTCCAGTCAGAACATCTTGAAATGGGCACTCAGCTCCTTCTATTTTAGCAAACAACAGGTTTTGTAGAAAGGCTTTAAGGGCATGGTGTGATCTGTAAGAATTCTTTCCTCGTCTTAGTTTATTTGCCCTGAACTCTTGACGTTGTGTCTTGCAGACAACCACCTCTCTGAGGTAACGCATTTTCTATCTGGCTGCTTGTAAAAGTGGAAATCTGCCTCCCTGGTCTCCTTGGCTCAGGAATTACCCTTGTTTTCATGTCTCCAGTGGCACTAACTTACTGTTTGTCACAAGGCAAACACGAGAAAGGCATAATTTTTGCTGTGTAGACTTGTTATGTGTTATCCATGGCAGGGAAGGAAACTCTCAGACCCTTGAACTCCAAAATCTATTTGCTAAGGGATCTGGAGCTCCAATGATCTAGACCTTAAGGAGTTACGAGAGTGAAGTTGTCTCTGCTTGGTGGAATTCTGGATCCAGACCACGTGGATGTGTCTGTAGTACTAAATTAGCTGAGCCTGGGTTAATTCCTGGAGATGGAATTCAAACAGCATGGAGTAATTCACATCCATATTATTAAACCTTCTTGGCCTCAAAAATCAGGGTAGCTGCAGTTTGTGGACTATTGGGAGCGTTCTCTGGCTCGTGCTAGTTCCAGATTCATTACCCAAGAGTAGTTTAGGGGTTGGATATTATTTGGCCTGCACCAAAGCTGCAGCAAGGAAAATGTAATGGTGTAAATGACTGAGTTCAGGGCTGAGCCCAGTTTCTAATTCATTTACCAGCATAAATACAACAGATTTGTTACTCTCAGTTAAGACAATGAAGTGAGTGACACTGTGGGTTGCTGTGAAATCACAGGGTTAGTATGTTGTATAGCACAGCAGGGAGAAAATCACGTGGAATTAGTGGAAGTCAAGCCAGTGCTGAGTCACATGTGACACATCCAGGCTCTCTGCTGGTTTGAGGCCATTCAGTTCACCTGAGATTTCACTTCACCTGAATCTATTTCCTCTTGATGATCCAAATACTTGGATCAGGTATTTGGTAGCTTCAAATGATGGCTCTGTACTGTCCGCTGGGTTTGGTGGTCATGGAATCATAGAATCACTAAAGTTGGAAAAGACCTTTAAAAAAAAATATGTTGGAAAAGACTCTTCACCCAAAACTGCCAGGTCCACCACTAAACCATGTTTTTGAACACTTCTAGGAATGGTGACACTGCCACTGGAGCCCCAAGTGGTCCCAAGATTCATTCAAGGCCAATGGAATTACCCCTCATTCATCCAGTAGCTTATTTAGACAGCATTTCCATGCAGTTTGAGACATATTTGCTATAAGCAGCAGCCACTTTGTGGAATGTGTTTCTGGGCACTGCAGCAGATAACAGCTGGAGGTTTTTTTCTTACACAGAATATTTCCTTAGTCCCTTTCTCAGACATCTCCTGCACCCTCCTTGTAGCAGGTTCTCACATTTCTTGGAAATATTTACGCAGGCAATTGCCAAAACCGTAGTGGGAACGTGAATGTTTTAATGGGAGGGGGAAACAGGGCTCAGATCTGTGTCCAACAGCAGGTGCTTTTTAGCAGAAAACTCATTTCCTTTCTGATTATTTATATATGATTAATGAATGCAGTGAATAAAGGAACACCTCTCTACAGTGTCCTTCCTATTACAGTCTAAAAGAAGTGAATTTAACTTTATATATGATTTTCTTACTTGTTATGTTTCTTACAGATGCTGGTTTGGAAAAGAGCCAGGGAAATACATTGACTACATATATCAAGGGCCAGTGATTCTTGTCCTTCTGGTAAGTGTTTGTGTGGGTGGAAGGACACTGCCATCTCCCCTTGAGAGATAATTTGATAGGCATCTGCGAGGTTCCACATACTTTTATGTAAAATAAGACACAAACAAGGTCAAACATCTTCAGATGCTCTATGAAGTTGCCACAATAGCTAAAACTGCAAGTCAGAATTGAAGTGATCTGGCTTTCCTTGATCTCAGGCCATTCTTTCCTCCTCCCTAAGAAAAGCTGTTTGCCTTTGTACAATGTTTTGAGATGCAGGAAGGAAAAATGTGCAAAAACAGGAGGTACATCACAATGTCTGCTCATCCACTTGAGGTTCTTGACAACTAGAGCAATTCTGCCATGTGCATTGTTTAGAAAAATATAATAATCATGTCTGGGAATTGCGTCTCCTCATACAGTCATCTCCATCTTCTACATCCCCATCACTGCTGTGTGTTTGTTTTTAGCTCTCCTGTTGTTGAGTTTCCTTTTCAGTTCCGCCCACACTTACCAGGCTGTTTATCTGTTTACCCAACACTCTCTCCTGTGCCAAGCAAGAGTAGGCAGAGGAAGAAGGAAACTCATTCATAAACCACACTGAGCCTTCAGCTGAAGGGCCGTGGTGCTGAGTGTGGATGGAAAATATCAGTGCCATTGGAAAGGACAGGGCTGAAAAAGCCAATTCTGCTCTTGCAGGCAGATGTCACAACAGAGAATTCACAGGGCTTGGTGGCTTCCCCTCTCTTAGGGAACCAGAACTCACCACAGCTGCCCCTTTTGCCACTCTAATCCCCGTGGAGAAGGTGCAAATGCTCCAGAACAGGCACCACTTCCAGCTTCGTGCTCTCACCTTGTCAGTGCTGTGTTCATGTGATTTCGGCATGAAAAAAGCTTCCCTGTTGCCTAGGAAGCCAACTACCACTCTGAATGTGTCCTGACATCAGGAGAGGTAATTTCTGTATTGTTCAGATGCTGCAAACGGATCACATAGTGCACACCTGAAAAGAGAGGGAAAAAAACCCCAAACACATAGGAGGAGTCTGTTTTTATGTAAAAATTCTTTTCATTATGTTCTAAGGAGGGAAATAACAATTGGTGTGATATACACAAATATGTCACTAAGGGAGTCATCCCAAAAACACAAACAGCTTCATGGTGAATTGACTCACTGATACAGAGACTAACTCACAAATAAATCCTATTTGGGCAACACGAGGTGGGAGGTTTGTGATACTCAGAGCATTTGGGTTTTCATAGAATCATAGAATCGATTGGGTTGGAAAAGACCTCCGAGATCATCGAGTCCAACCCTTGGTCCAAATCCAGTCCATTTACTAGATCATGGCACTCAGTGCCACGTCCATTGCCTAGAAGTCTGTGAATCTCTGAACCCACCATAATCCCTTTAGTCCACAAGATCTGTAAAATCCTTGGGCAGCATCTCTAGCAGATACCATAGGTAGCTTCATCATGAAAACACCTTTCTTCTCCCCAGAACAGCACTTTAAAGAGCCCAAGGAGACCCAGCAAATGGAGGTACAGTTGGGGGCTGCCTCTATGTACAGATCATTATTATCTGCCTTTAATTTACAATAGCCTTGAGACCCCTCTAAACTGAGCCTGTAACTGAGGAGCCCTGACCTGACACTGTGTAATGAACCTTCCTACCTTGGCCTGCCTGCACTTGAGCTCTAATTAAGCCACTAATGAGATAACATCAGTAATTGCACTGTGGGGGGGCGGGGGGGGGGGGAAAGCAACTGATACAATTTAGAGAAGTAACAAAAGGGCAAGCCCTTCCTCCCTTCACCTTATGGTTACTCCCATCAAAAAGCACTGCTGCAAGAGGAAAGGAGCTCTCTGGAAACAAAATCTAAAAGGCAAATTTGAAAATTCCTCTTATGTGCCCTCTCCCCTTTTTTTTTGAGCTGTCGGATGAGTTTTGTGTTTAATTAAAACACACGACCCCACAGAGTCTTAGAGCAACTTGACAGGCTCATTTTTTGATCCTTATGTGAATAAATTCAAATTGTATATAACTATTCAAGCATCATTTATTTTATTGGAGTTACTGACCTTTTCAAGAGTGCTGTGAAAAGTGATGGATTAAGAGCACTGAAATTTGACTTCTGCCATGTACTCAGGGCAACAAAGTCAAGCATCACCACCCTCATACGTGATTGTGTCTCTGCCTGATCACAGATGGGGACAAAGTGCTACTTTCTTCTTCCCTCCAGTGAACAATGGTCACCAAAAATGGAAAACACAAAGATTTCAAAAATAGTGCACATCCGTGACCTCTTTCAGTCACAGCTCATGAGCTTAACTTGAATTAATGAAGAATTGAAATAGAGTTGAAGCTGAAATTCATGTTTTGTGAAAGAACATATACAACAGGACATAGTCCTGATGGGACAAGGGATAACGACTTTAAGCTGATGGAAGGTAGATTTATAGGAGATCTTTAGGAAGAAATTCTTCCCTGTGAGGGTGGTCAGGCCCTGGCACAGGTTACCTAGAGAAGCTGTGGCTGCCCCATCCCTGGCAGTGTCCAGGGCCAGGTTGGACAGGGCTTGGAGCAACCTGGGCTAGTGGAAGGTGTCCCCGCCCATGGCAGGGGGTTGGAACAAGATGATTTCAAAGATCCCTTCCAACCCAAACCATTCTGTGATTCTATGGCAATTCTGTGAGAGAGCTATCCCATGGTGCTTCTGGAAAGATAAAAAGACATGAATGTTACTAGGAGAAATTAATGTTATTTCCAAAAGTGTGCTCACACTAAAAACTAAAAGTCTAAAAACTCCATGAAATTACAGTTCCTGTCCACATGTGAGCATTCAGGCTGGGACAGTTAAAATTGGCTTCACCCACTGGATTGAAGAGCCAAGAGCCCAATGTCCAGCTCAGATGAGTTTTGGTTACCTCTTGGACACATCATGTGTATTCCAGCATTATCGTTATACCAGCCAGTGGAAATATGATTAGAGTGCTCTAGTTAAATATTCTTAGTCCCAGAGGGATAAAACCTGCTTCTAAAGATGCAGAGTCTCTTCAAAAGATTTTTTTTTTCAGGATTTTTTTCTGCCAAAAATTATTGCCACTGGTTTTAGATTTCTCATTTTCTTGCCTCTATGCATTGAGTGGCTACACCACAGGACGAGGTGACATGAGGAACAGGTCATGCAGGAATTCTGAGCCTCATGGGGAAGAAAGACTGGCCTAAGCAAAGCCCTTTGAGTGTGGTAGCAATCCTCAAGTCCACCTTTAAACCACATTATCGTGTTACATCTCGGTTACAAAAACTTTGAGCAATGCAGTCAAGAGATTTGTTTGATTGATTTCCTGCTTATCTACAGAAGGAACCTGAAGATTGTCTCGGGCAGAAAACAGGGAAACAATTTCAGACACAATCTCAGACTATTTCAGAAGCAAAGGAAAATAAGTGCTGATCCCACATATTGGGCGAGAAACCTGTATTTTTATCGACAAAAAATGTGAGGGAGAAAATGTGGGTGATCATCCTTCTCTGTTTCATTGCTGAATGGATTTTGGCTTGAACATATCCCCCAAGAGATCTAATCATACAGTTCATTGGTTGCTTTGAAATTCAATTTCTGATAGCATTTCCTATACCTAAATACCTCTGATAGTTATTTGCTCTTCAAATTAGTGATTTATTTTTTTTTTTTTTAATTCTGATCTCTTTCCTCAGAGTCACAAAGCTGAGTTTTAATCACACACTCCTCTCTGAAGGTAAAGAAGGGGCAAAAGTTTGGAAATATATGCCAGAGAAGTGAATTTCATCCTGATTTTATTAAGGAAAATACATTTCTTATGTTCAATTTTAAATGTAAATGCTGCCAAAGAAACATAAAAATACAATAGAATCAGAGGAGACCGGAGGACAAAACTCAGAAAAGAGGCACCAGGGGCAGTTAACTGACCTGCTTTCATTCACAGTGACTTCTGTTGTCAAGTGACCCCAGCTAGGAACTGCTCTGCAATATTTCTCAGAGCGAAAATTGTATCAATATTCTGTTGTTCAAACAGGCAGATCAAATATTTCTTTTTTTTTCCAAACCTTATATTCGGCTTTAATAGATTTTTTATTTTTTTCTCTTGTGCTTGGGAACTGAACAGTTTTCTGACCTCTACTTTTCTTGTGCCTGGTTGAAAATAATTCCCCACAATCAATTAGCTGCTGGAATAAGAGGGTGGATGAGCTGATGGGAAGATCTGGAGTCCACTTCTGCCTGCGCCTGCATCAGCTGTTTCCTCTTGAACAAGTTAGATTGCTGCTCAAAGCTCGGTTTCCCCCAGCTCTAAAGCAAACTTAATGATACTTATCTTCCTTTGCTTTGAGATTCCTGGGTGACAAGTGCTTTAGAGGAGTTAAGAGTCCTTAGGAAGATGGGCTTGTCCTTGTTGCAGTGTGGAATTTTGTTCAGGAGAGGGCTGACACATGAACCCAAGTGGTCTTTATGATGTTCTAATCATTCACCAAGTAGCATTTTTGTGGTGGCAAGATCAAAGCTTGCCCCAGTACTCAAGGTGTGACCACACCAATGGATTTTTATAGCAGCATCCCGTTCTCTGGTTTATTTTCTTTTTCTTTCTCAGTAATTCCAATTTTTTGTTTGTTTGTTTCCTTTCTTTCACTGGGAGCTTAAGATAAAGTTTTTCAGGGAGCCAGCTAATGTAATTCCAACATTTGTTTTGTGAATGAAAATGCCCAGAGCTCATGACTCTCCACGGTAAAGTTAAGATTGTTTCCTTCCCCCACAGCGTTACCCTTGTATCAAGTGATTTATGTGCCATGTTATTGCCTGATCACTTAGTGCTGTGAGTCCCTGTGCAGCTCTTTGCAATCAGGCTTTATTTGAGCTGTTCTGAGTAGTTTGATGTCACTAAAGATCTATCAGCCTGTTCTTCATTCCCTTTTATAGATGCGTGTAAAAAACAGCACAGATGTACTGGTAGCCTCTGTCCCATGAGAAAATAGAATATATAGATATATATATGTATATATACATATATTTATGTATTCCTACCCTTTTTCTCATGTATTTTTATCCATAGTGCTCTTCCCTCCAAACCTCTAACGAGTTCAATGGGAACCTTTAGGGAAACAAGTTTGAATTCCTTTCAGAAACCTGAATGCACTGACCACAGGGTCTCCCTTGTCCCCATGCTGACTCTTTCAGAGGACTTCACAAAGCATATCATATCATTCTTCCCTTTTACACCTTATTTCTACAAATGCTCTTCTTTACAAAGAGTTTGTGCAGCTCAGCTTCAGGTTATGGGATGTAGCAGTAGCTATATACAGCAACCACTGGCTGATGCTCTAGAAGACCATGAAACTTTCCTCAGTAAATATGGAGTGTTTAGGTGGCTTTTTTTAGTCTCTGAATATTTTCTTATTTTCTGCTGATTCTCTCCACCCTTATGCTTCCACTTCTGCATTGTTCTGTTAAGAGACTGAGGTTTTATTATTATTATTATTATTGATACATCTTTTTCATTTTTCCTTGTCCTTCCTATCTGACTGTCTCATGTTTTTTCTCAACCACTGGATTGCTGATTAAATTATTAAATGATTTTCCTATTGATTTTTTAAATTTCTCTCTCTCTAAACATGAGCAGTTCTTCCACTGCTGCAAGGTTGCAGTTCATAACCTGCAAACTGTTGATGTCCCTGAGATTTTCTTGCAAGAAAACCATTTATCATAATTTTCACTGGTTTGCAAGCAGGCTGCCCCAGCTAAAGGAGGACAGAGATAATATGCTAATTTAGTTATAGTCGACCAGAATTTATCTCCAATTTTGCCATCATTGTTATTACTTTGTTCCTGCCATTTACATTTTGTAGCTGTGCAGCCAATAGTGTCAAACAAGGTGTCCAATACCATGTACACTCTACAATGTCTCTCATTTTCTAAATTTTCTGTTTCTGAGATGTTCCATAGCCAATAAGAATCTCACATGACCAGCAGCTGCTAACAAAATTTCTCCAGAATTCATCCTAAGCCTTAGAACACTTTCCAGATAAAAAATCACATTTCCTCAGCAAGTTGCTGGATGGTTCCTCTTTGGAGAAAGACTCTCTCTGGTCTTATCTTGTTGTTCTTGCTGTCACCATGTGACAACTTGAGCCTGCCCAGCCTGGGGAACTACCAGGTGGATTGTTCACATCAGTGTGACCATGTTTTGGGGCTGTCATGTCTTCTTGGCCATTTTCAATGGGCTGGTGGGATGAGCTGGCTGTCCAGGAGCTGTCACTCCCTCCGGGTGAGAACACTCTGTTACTTTTGAAAGGGTCTGTGTGTTCTGGCGTTGCAACATCTGATGTGTGTAACAAAGCTTTTTGAATATGACGTGTTTCAGGAGAGACTGGAGGACCATCCCAGTAGCAAGAGGATCACACAGGGGGTTGTAAGATTGGCAAAGGTTGTGGACATGCTCATGCAGGATGCAGGGCTCCAGTGGGGAAATGATGTGATCCCAACCAGGACAGGAGTTTGGACTTAGGTTTACGTGGCAGTGTGGGCAAAGCATCTGTGTGCTGATGTGTAAGGAAGGTGTCCGTCCATTTACCATTCCCTGCTTTCCCCACCAAAACACCACTCCCATACAATCTCCAGGACATGGATATTCCTACCCTGCTTCTCTGCAGTGGATCTTTCCCTGCTGCTCCAGGGAGTCTCTTCCAGAGTCTCCCTGATCATGACCATCACCTCGTTATGCCTCATTCTTCTTAATCACATCTCGTTTTTCCTGATTGTGCATAAAAGTATTTTCCAGCCCTGTGCCCAAAGGAGTCATTGTGATGCCTGTGACCTTTGAAAAGGAAACTTTTGTGATAAAAAGGCGCTGTCTGAGGATCGTGTCAGGACAGCATGGGAGAACAATTAAAACAGAGCATTAATAAACTGCCAGGCTGTTCGTCTGAGGGCAGGATGACAGCATCTAATGCTCCCCCTGAAATGACTGCTCTGATCTCAGTTTGGGTTACTTAATCCTGAGGTGGATTTTACGACATTGCAGAAAAATACAAAGTCTAAATGGAATAATTTTTACAATTCCTGGGAGTGAAGAGGAACAAACATTCTAAGAAGCACAGAAGTAAAAGCTTTCTGTGAAGCATAAAATACAAAGCCCAGCAGAAAATGAGCAAAATAAATGCCAGTTGTCCATTAAATTCTCAAAAGAGAAGAGCTTAATGACTTCCCTTTTAAACTCCTGGGCTTGGGGAAAACTGCAAAGGAACCTTCAGAGTCAGCGTTCCCTCTTTTGTGCATTTTGGCAATTTCATCTTGCTAAGGAAGATAAATTTTCTCTCAGAGTTTGGGTTTTATGAAACAAAAATTTTATGACCAAAAATCACTCAGTGAAAAGTTTCTTTTGGTTCAGAAGAGTTTCTGGGTTTGTGTGTTCAGGTTATAGTTGGTCAGTGCCAAAGCAGATGGTCCAAATGGTTTTTGGATCACTGGTTTATAACTCCATTTTGGGGGTCTGAATTTTCATCTCGATTTAGAAATGGAAAGACTAAACTTCCAAAGCTCTGGCAAGATGGGAAAACTCTTTCTTTCCCATCTTAACTGGAGAGAATCTTATTCCAGCAATAAAGATATTCTTAGCATAGCATAAATAAAAGTAAGAGAAGAAGAAATAAGCCATTTTACTCTGTCTTCAACACTTCAGCTTTGGATTCATTTTATCCATCAATAAATATTAAGGTAAAAATCCTTAATTCTGTTTTCCATTATGAAGCAGAAAATGTCTATAAACAGAAATGAATGAAAATATAAAGTCAGCTTAAGGATAAATAGAAAGGATAAACTGCCTGTCATCATTACTCCTCTTAAATGACCTTTCCTGTCTCCATTTATGGAACTGATGTGTGGCTTTTGCAAGAGCTGTCCAGCTCTGAGAGAAATTAGTGTGTTGACATAGAGCTCCAATAATAGCAAGTCCTTGACAAACAATTGTGTACTTTGCTCAATACAGCACTGAGGGTCTTTTCTAGGAAAATTCACTTTGCAGTAGTAAGATCTTTTTTCCTTTGAAACACTGCTGTACATATGAGGGATAAACACCAGAGGCTTTATCTTCTTTGCCTGTAAATCAGACTCAGTCTGGGAGTCACTAGAACTGTGTGGATTCTCTCCAGCTGAGAAAATAGCTCCATTTTCATTTCCAATCCTTCAGCTTTTGCAGGCTGTGTGCAGTAGCCTGTTCTCTGCTTGATTCCCAGATTGTGTCTTCTGTCCTGAACAAACTCAAGCCATCATCCCAATGAGCTGTGGTCTCAGGCCCTGTGGGGACAAATGGACAATTAAAATCCCATCTGATTATGCAGTGAAAATTGATCTTCAGATTAGACCTCTCTGAGCGCTGCTAAAAGGTCGTGTTGAGCCAAGTGTTTTTCTGAAATGGAGTGTTTTTTGGAAAAGAAATCACTAAAAGTGAACACACTGAAATGTGCTTCTAGTAGGCGAAACCAAAAATAAGATTTTTGATGTGACCACATTTTCATCGTTTGCCTTGGAATTTTTTGCTTGCTAAGCTCTGCATTTTAGGGCTTATCCTGTTCAAGTCTTAAAGATCTCTCAGAGAAACCTTAGTAGAGACAAAATGTTGGTGCCTCAAAACATTTTTTAAGCTTTCACAGATGACAATGTCACAGAACCTTGGTAGATACAGCCACGTTCAACTCAGCTGAAGCTCAGGTGGGATGTCACAGACAACCTGAAGATCACTGGGTGATTTGTGTGGGCAGCTGGTTCAAGTCCAAGCCACTCATTTAAAATATGTCAAATGAACCACTGTTGAAAATTCTCCCTTTCTCTTCGCTGAGTATAAATAGACCCTGGGATAACCAGCTCCTTAGAAATAATTTAAAATTAAATTATGTCAATCCAACTCATCTCCTTATGCTCGTCTTATCCTCATCATGTGATGGAATTGCTTTATAGGGAGGGCCAAGTCATTTGGGTGTTCTCTTAGGTACCTAATCTAGAATGGGGAAGAATTAGCTACTCCTTTTCCTGAAGAAGCCCGTGGGATGAAGCCAACACCAGGAGCTGTGTGTGTAACAAGGCTGGACCTGTGTCCCGTCCTGGTGCAGCGACAGCTGTGGAGAGAAGACTTATGAGAAAGTGGAAAACCAAGCCTTGAAATAGCTGCATACATTATTCATGGATTCCAGACAGAGTTGTGAATTGTTTTTCTAACTTTATGCATTAAAAAAAAGCCCACAGGATTCTCCTGACTCATGATCCTCTGCATCCCAGCCACCATCTCTTGGGCGTATATATGAAACTCATTTTTCCAGTACCTTCCATCCAGGATACTCTACTTCCACTTGTCCCATTTACCAGCCTTTTAAAAAAACCCAGTTCTCTGGTTTGCAGGGAAAGGCAGACTTGTAGAAGAAGACTACAAATAGTAATGGAAGAAGCAGAGTGGTAGTCCCTCTGAAATGCAGACTGGACATCACTGAGTACTCCCCAAGTGGATTTTAGTGTTTGCCTTCAGGCCCACAGGCTTGAACACTGCCCAGGTGACTAAGGATGTGTGGCATATTCCATGTAAAAATTAAGAAGAGGACTCAGTTTCAGTGTTGCTGTTCCCTTCTCCTAGAAAATATAATTGTAAATAATGTCCCTATCAGGGTTTCTTCTGACAGCTGGGCAGCTTGTTAAAAGTAAGAACTGATGTATTTGCCTTCCTGTTGCTTTTGTAGAGGGTTGAGGTCTCTTACCAGCACTTTGTCACAGGTGCCAGTGCCACCCATAGTCTTCAGCTGTGCAGGAGAGCCTTGAGTGCTGCTCAGGTCTCGGCTTGGGCAGCTGAACTGGGAGAACGAAAAATTGATTTACATAGAACAAGAGTGTTTCTAGTGAAGTAACACCCAAAGTTTTCAGCTGGCAATTGTCCTTCTGGTCTGATGAATCACACTTCTGCAGTTTAATTTCAGAAAAGGTCAAAATCCCTAATTTTCTGATGCAGTCTGTGGCAATTTGAATTTCCAGTTCAAATGGAATGATGCTGTCACATCAAAGTAGGACTCAGGAAACTTGAAATGCCTTCTCCAGTCCAGTTCATCATGTTAATCCCATGTGATTAATCTTACTTGCTCTTGCTTAGGACTCTATAATTCAATCTGGCACTTTTCCATTATGATTCCCAAAAGTGTCAAGTTTCAGATTGGTGCCTTTTTTGCATCTTCGGTAGAAGTTACCCAAACATGGCTCTGAGCTGGTGAAGAACCTCAAGAGTTGACAGCAGAATTTCAGAGACAAAAGATCTCTGTGGATGAGAGACACTCTCATCCACCTCCCCCTGAGCCTGGATATTTCAGGGACTGCCTGAATATTTCTCTTTCTGTAACTGAGAAACAGAGCAGTCACCAGTGTGAGGAGTTTAAAATTCAAGTCAAAACAGGGATATGAAGCTGGTTTTGTGAACCAGTTGACTTCAAGCTCTTAATATGACAAAAAACCAATTCTAACAAGAGCAAATATACCAACTGCGTTGTTTTATTTATTCCTTGTGCTCCCCAGGGCCCTGCTCTGCTAAGAAAATAATTTCCAAAAATGTCACGTTCACGCCTAGAGCAGCGTTTTTGTGTCTCACGTAGTAAGTGCTTGATGCACACAATTCCCAGTGCTGCCAGTCTCCCAGTGTCTGTTTGGATGCTTATTGCACCATTTGTTATAAACAGTGTTACAGGAACCACAGGGAATGAATGGTCTGATGGATGTCAAGGTACCGTGACCATTGAAATGCACGGGGGGGGGAAAAAAAAAAGGAGCATATTCTGAGAACACCTTTAAATTGGCAGCTCTGATGCAGTGTTTGTAAACAGTTGGAAGTGAATCACAGATCTGTTCCATTCATAGGCTGCAAAATGCCAGGAGTCCTGGGACCCTGGGAATGGGTGTGAGGTAAATACCTTCTCACAGGCTTAGGTTGGGACCTCAGCAGTCCTGAGGGGACAGCTCTGTGGTTCTGACAGCCTGCATCACTGATAGCTTGGAGTCAGGAGCAAGTTTTCAGTGGCTTTCAACTCATAGAGTAGCTTATAACACACTGATCTAAGGGCCAAAACCTTCCACTGACCACAGTCTACAAATCAGAACCTTCTCTTCAATTTGTTTTTTTTTTTCCATTTTCTGTTTACACTGACAGGAAACTTATGTAAGAAACTCCCTAACAGATGCTACAACAACGGTAATTAGAGCAAATCTCAATTCTCAGTGGTGAGGCCGTAACACAAATAATAATTACCCAGCTCAGCAGATTAAAAAGGGAAGTGGTAAATCCATCATTTTACCTTTAAAGGCAGTGCAAAAAAGGAGGCACTCTACAGGTATGATTCATCTGCTCTGTTTTAAAGGTCTCTTGTGGAGTGCAATGTATACAAATACAAAGGGAGTCTGGTGGTGACTGTTTCATATTTAGCTCTCTGCAGTGCAGCCTTGTACTTGGGGAGCCTGACCCCCCCATTACACCTCCCAGAATGGGTTCAAACACCTCCCAGATCATCACAGCACAGTGCTGCCCAACACTCTGTGCAGGGAGCCTTGGATGAGCCCGGCAAAGAGCCAAAAATCTCACCCTTAGTTCCTCGTTGCGCCCGGGAAAGGAGAAAAGGAAATAAAAAATAAGTTCCTCGCTAGGACCTTTAATTTTGTATTCCACTTTCATTGCTGTTTTGGAAACATTAACAGCTGTTGGATGTTTTCTGTATAATCTGGTATTTCTAGTAAAATTCTGGGTCTGTTGCAATCAATGGTAAAACCAAGAGGCCGTTTTCAGTCAGACTGGAAGTGTAAAATGGGCCTTTTAGGGTGTATCACATCCCTTAAGCCATTATTTGACTCACTGGTCTTGTTTTTTTCTCTCTCTTCCTTTCATTTCCAGATAAATTTTGTATTTCTATTTAACATAGTTAGGATTTTAATGACAAAGCTGAGAGCTTCAACCACTTCAGAGACAATACAATACAGGTAAGTGAGCTGGTGCTTCTTGCTGTTCTGGTGTTAACAAAGCACTGCCTTGCTTGTCCTGTCCTTGTCCCATCTTTTTCTTTCCAGGTGCCACTGTTGATGGAGCTCCTACACTGGGCACACAGTGCTTATTTTTGGAGGCTCTCCATAAAATTTTGCCTGCATTTGTTCTGTCCACTCCATTTCAATGTCCAGTTATCACAAACAGCCTTGGTTTACAGGCACAGAGACGTGCACAGCCACAGCCACCACTCTCTTAGCCCTCCAGACTTGCACATGGCCCAACATACATGTGAAATTCCCTCCTTTCAATGAAATCTGAAGGATTTGATCTCATGTGAGGGCAGGAACTTTATCAATTTCTGTATGTACACAAGCATGTGCCATCTAGAGTAATGCATCCAGCTCTGGGGTCCCAGCACAGGAAGGACAGGGACCTGTTGGAGCGAGGCCAGAGGAGGCACCAAGATGATTATAGCAATGGAATACCTCTCCTATCAGGAAGGCTAAGAAAATTGGGATTTTTCAGCCTGGAGAAGGCTTTGGGGTGACCTAATTGTGACCTTCCAGCACCTGAAGGGAGCCCAGAAGAAAGACAGAAAGAGAATATTTATTTATTATCAGACTAAACAGTCTAAAAGCAAATTCTCAAAGACCAAGAGATGCTGAGCACCCTCTTCTTACCATTTGCATGTAGTGACAGGACAAGGGGGAATGGCTTCAAACTGAAAGAAAGTAGGTTTGAATTGGATATTAGGAAGAAATTCTTTCCTATGAGGGTGTAAGGCCCTGGCACAGGTTACCTAGAGAAGCTGTGGCTGCCCCATCCCTGGAAGTGTTCCAGGCCAGGTTGGACAGGGCTTGGAGCAAACCAGGATAGCAGAAGGTGTCCCTGCCCATGGCAGGGGGTTGGAACAAGATGGTTACGTTCCCTTCCAACCCAAACCATTCTAGGATTCTGTGATTTTATGATTAATGTGTGCATACAGGCATCTAATGCTCTTTTTAAGGTGTAGGGGATGGGAATCACAGACCTGATCCTCAACTAATCATTACCTTAATTTGGGGGGGCATTCTCAGGTAAATCAGTTCCCATGACTGGCTGACTGCAACCTCACAAGCCCTAGTGAGGCAGAAGGAAGGTGACCTGGCCCCTTCAGGCACCAGTGTGGGCTGAGATCAGCCTAAACAGTCTAAAAGAAAATTCTCAGAGACAAGAGATGCTGAGCACCCTTTTCTTACCATTTGCAGTATCTTTGGAGCATTTATGGACAGGCAGGACTTACACTAGGAAATAGCAAAGGTTTTGTGGAATAAGATTGGTCTCAATCCTCTAAATCATTTCTGGATAAAATCTCAGTGTACTGAGCTGAGTGGAATCTTGATGTCCTCCAGTCAGTCTACTCTTGACCTGAGAGGCAGTTTTGGTGCAGTAATGAGTTTTTGTTGTTTTGCCTGATTCCTTCCTTTTACTCCAGTCTGATGTTCTTGTTCAGACCCTTCTCTGAGAATTTCCTGAGAAACAAAGGGGAAAATACCCCATTTTCCTGCTCAGACCTCATGCCATAAAATTAAAACTAGCCTGAAAAAGCCCTGATTCAAATATCAGTATATTTCTATCCCCTCTGCAGTTTTCAGGGAGCATTAGGAATACTAGAATCTGAGGCAATCTGAAGTAATTGCCTTTGTTCTCAATCAGATGACAGGGATCTTGTCCTCAGGACAGGCTCTGTGAGGGAATTGTCTTTCTCACAGCCTAAATAGAAACCCTTAGAATTCTAGCAAAGCCTGGGGCAAGCCTTGGTGCTCTAAAGCCAAGCAGTCCAAACATTTGTTAAGCAGATATTAAACAATGTGGCAGCTGCTTTTAGACTGTCACTCTGTTGCCACACTGGCAGTGTTTCTGTGCTCCCCTGCCTGTCTTTATCTACCTGCTATGGCATTATAAAGAGATTTATACAGACTTGGCAAAGCTGCAGTCTTTGTGTTTCTACAGAATCTATTACAGCTCTTCTCAGCCAACACCTCAACACACTATTCTAGTACCAATAATAACGATTAGCCCCTAATAATTCTGTTAATAATCATTTATGCTTCATTGTACACCACCTGCTTGTTTGTTATTTCTAAGCAGTTGAGTTTAGTGTGCAGGTGTTGCAGAGAGAGGGGGAGAAAGGGTTAACACTCCAAAGAGAGTCAAACAATGGGAATAGGGAATAGAGCAGGTCTGTTGGGCACAGAATTCCTGCCCTGGCCAGCAGCTAAATTGTGCACTGATAACATCACCCTGAGGTATAGGAAATCACTCAACAAACCTGCAGAGAGTCTCCAGGCTTCAGCCTATTGCAAGACTTATTGCTAGGAGAGGAGCTGAAGGGAAAAGAGAGAAAAAGGGAGGGATATAAATAATGTTCCCATTCATCCCCTGGGGTTCAGAGTGTGGGCACAAACAGCAGGATTCAAAGGCAAAACCTTTCCCAGAACACTTGTCCAAGTGGACAGGCACTGGTCAGAAAGGGGAGGCTGTCACTCCTTCCATGCTCCTCCTTCCCACCCCACCACACTTGTCCTTCCTTGTGTTCACTCCTGTGTTGTTTCCTGCCCACAGGAAGGCAGTCAAAGCCACCTTAGTCCTCCTGCCTCTGCTGGGCATCACCTACATGCTTTTCTTTGTCAACCCTGGTGAAGATGACATTTCCCAGATCGTTTTCATCTATTTCAATTCCTTCCTGCAGTCTTTTCAGGTAAGAGAGCAAATTTGCAGCTGGCATCAGCTGCTGCCAAAGGGATCCTCAGTGCTTTTCAGCTGTGAATCTTATGGGAATGAAGTCTAGGATGGAAATACGAGTTGAAAATAGCTCAGCTTAGTTCACACATACACAACACACATATAAATATGTCATATGGAGTGGAGATCTCCTTTCAGGTGTGTACTGGAGGAATTCATCCCCCTTAATGTCAGCACTACATTCAGTCTACAGCTACAGCTCCTCACCTGGGCTCCATCTAAAGTCAGTGGGGAGATGATATTTCATTTTAACTGCCTGAGAGAGGATGATGAATCACCCTCCCAGGGTACTGCTCTCTTCACAGAGCACACAGTGGGCTGAGACAGATTAGGTGTTGTTAAAACAAAGGGAAACAACACCTACCTATTTGACTTGGGAGATGAAGACTTGGGCTGTATTGCCCAGCCTCTCACTCCAGCTGTCCTGCAATGGTGCATTCACTCAGCCATCAGAACACATGTCCCATCTCCTCCCTTCCCTGAATTTAACAGGAGGTCTGCCAGGATGTAAAAAGCAGTGGAATGTGAATAATTGCCCCAGCTTTCTGAATTTGGCACAAAGCCAAAAGCAACTGAAGACCTTGGATGATCTTTAGCCCCACATTTCTGCCCAGGTGTGTCCTACAGCTTTACTTCTGCTTAAAGACCTTTCAGAACTCGGATGGAAACGTTTGACATTGATATTTTACCTCCTATGTGCAGGAACAAGCACCCTGATACCCAGGGGTGTCAATACAAACACGCAGCTGTCAAGCCAAATCTAGGGTTATGGATTATAAAAGTTATGAGGTTTGGGTTACTGTTTTTACTGATTGCACATTTATCTTGGACACACAGGCAATCTCCCCAGAAATCACAACTGAATAACCAAAATGAAAAACGTCACTTTTAATCTGTGAAGAAAGGAACCTCAACCTTTTACAGTGAACTAATCCACGTTTCATTCCCTAAAATTGATTGTACTTTTCATCTGCTGACACTCAGCGTCTCAAAAAGTGCTGCACTGCTTGTTTTCTTGTTAGTGTTATGAAGGTGTATGTAAGAAAGAAAGCACAGGGAATATCTCCTTTATGGTGACAATAATTACAGTCCACTGCTAAAACCAAAAATGGGAAGGATTCCACTCACAGGAATTCTGATCTTTGCAGTCCTTACAGGGGTCTAGTCACTGCTTTCAATAAATTCCACAGAGCCCTTCAGCTCAGGGGAATTTAAGCAACCTGATGATAAACCTGCCCACACAAGACCATCTAAAGCCATTTGACACCCTCTGTGAGTGCTGAGACACCCACACAGAGCTGTCAGACATGACATAGCACCTGTGAGGGGTCTGGGCCATTTTGGGAGGCAGCTGGATGCTGTAGATATGCTTTAGTGGCAATCCCCTCTATCAGTGGAAGTGTTAAAATATTTGCCTAATAATTAACTGCTTTCTGTTCTTTCCAGGGTTTCTTTGTGTCAGTATTTTACTGCTTCCTGAATGGTGAGGTAAGTAATTAATCCTTGGGAGGCAGAACTTACTTGAATGCCTGATTACAGAGACATGAGATGTTTTTACGTGGGGTCACAGTTCCATCCGTCTGTCGTAGCAGACTGTTACTGTGCACCTGAATTTCCCAGCCCTCTTTGTGGGTGTCCTTTGTTTTCAAAGCTCTATCAAATTTGGGTTATTACCTGAGAGGTCAGGGCAGAGGAAAAGAAGCCTTCTCAGATTATGAAACTTCTGTTCTTCATTTTAAGACTTCTTTGAAGTTTCTCATTAATTAAAAATATGATTTCTGGGCATACCTAATTACCTCTGAGCTGGGTTCTTGCTAAGGATATGCTGCAGGTGACCTATTTTTAAAATGGGATTGCCATGCTGAGCTGAGAGAGTTAGTTTTTCCGTGTGGATTTCTGTCTCTGAGTGATCAATGCCTGTTGCATTCAGAAAAGAGGGTTGGGGACAGATGGATGGTGTTCCTCAGAATTAATTTTAGGTGCAGCCACTCAAGCAAGAAATGTTTCATTAATATCCAGTGTTCGACTTCCACCCCAAAGTGTGAAAGATTTATTTTTACCCCTGTTTACACTGCCACTGTCTCATGTACCTGCATTTAAGTGTGTCATCTTTATCCAGTTAAAATTTGTGTTTCTGCAGAAATTATTTCCATGTCTTCATTATTCCTGCTCTATTGGTATATATATTTTGCTTTTACTGGTTCTTAATATCATTGTGGGTTATGAGAAAGAATGGGCTTGGCTTCTCATCCTGCTGCTCTGCAATGTCTTCTGTACTTCAGACAATGAAGCACCAGTATTTTATTTTATTTTAGTGATTTCCCCTCTTCCTCATTAATTCTGAGGTGGTGTTAACAAGAAGTAGCATGGCTTTCTCAGGTTAGGCATGTGCCACTTTTATATGCTGGCAGCAGAGTGTTCTTAGTTCTCTTCCCAACTTTCCTTCCATAAATTCTCATCACTCCATTTTAAATAGAGGGTTTAAACCTTCCCCCAAAAGTGCAGGCACCTTAACTGTAGAACCACAGTTACCACAAGCTGTGCCAGGGAGGTTTAGGTTGGACATTAGGAAAAGGTTCTTCCCCCCAAGGGTGGTTGGGCACTGAACAGGCTCCCCAGGGCAGTGGGCACAGCACCAAGGCTGACAGAGCTCAAGGAGGGTTTGGACAACACTCTCAGGCACATGATGGGATTGTTGGGATGTCCTGTGCAGGGCCAGGAGTTGGACTCAATGATCCTTGTCAGTCCCTTCCAACTCAGAATATTCTATGATTCTCCAAACCTTGCCATATACCTGGGTTGCTTGTGGCTGTGCTTATATTTTTGTGAGCTGCTGTGCTGCACCATCTGATAAGGTTTAAGGCACCAAAAGTCCCTTCAGTTCTACTTGTCACATTCATCAGGTTTACACTGTAAATGCAGAAGGAGAATCTCCCATGTAGACAGTAGGCCTTTTTTATGTCTTTTTTTTTTTTCCACTGGTGTCACAGGGAACATGAGGGGCTGGAACCCAGGCTGTGATTTCATAACCCATCAGGACTTTCTATCGATCCAGTGCACTTCCATTTTGTGCACTTGGACTAGGATCAGCTGGCTGTTCCCACCAGGTTTTCAGGGTTTTTTTGGCTGTTCTGGCATTTTTTCAGCTGTCTTTGGTGGGAGAAATATCCCCTTCACTGCAGCAGTCTGAAGTTGTCTGTCCAAAGCCATGAGCCAACTTCCCGTCTCCTGTAACTTAAATGAGTTCAGACATAATCAAGCTTGTCAAAGGCAGGATGATTCGACTCATGTACTTCTGTGCCTTGATAACAATCTACTAGCAGATCTGGAATGATTCCATAACTGATTTTCCAGCTATATCACTCTATTTTGGTGGGAATGGGCATTTCTGCAGGAGTCAGTCCAAGACACCCAACTTTGGTGACGTAGGTGGTCTTGATTTATTTCCCTAAACACAGATATCTAATAAGTTTGAGAGGCTGTAGACTATCTGAGGCATCCACGTGGGTCTTACCAAGTGATGCAGGGTCTAGAGAAGATTCACATCTGACTGGGAAGTGGGAAGCCTAGTGGGATATAATAGGGCTCACCAAATGGCTTTCTATATCACAAATTCAAGCCAGTAGATATAACCTTTTTGTCATCAGCTTGGCCTGCAATAGACACCTCCCTCTGCTCACCTGAACTTTAGTCTTCACTGACAGTATGGACTAGCTCCACTTTTGCCTACACACTCTATTCACATGTAGACACCCAAAACCAGCTTAATTTGTGAGTGAAATCTTCCCTGCAGCCACATGTTTGCAATGTGCAACTCCTACTTGACTGACTAAACCATGGCAACCCTGTAACTACTTCTTTGAGGTGCAACGTTAAGTCCAAACCCTCCAAATATTGCAGCATTATCTGTTTCAAAACTGTGAAAGCACTTTGGGATGGGCTTAATGTAGCGTGGAAATGTTTATTTTTGAAGTGTCATAAAGCTTTAAAGGGCGAAATTTCCTGCCCTGTTCCAGCCTCAGCTTTGCACAGCACATAAAAAAGTATCAAATTCCATGAATTTTCAGAGCATCCTGGGTTTGTGATCATATTGTCCAGAAAACAAATTTGCATCTTACAGTACACTATTGTAAAAGCTCAGCTGCCCTCAGACAGGCATCTCTACTGGAAGTGGTGATAAAGGTAATGCCACCCAGTCCCCACTAGGTACCAGATTTTGCTCTGAAAGAGGAAAATGGCCTGTGAGGAGCAGCTTTTCAGTAGCCTGAAATCTGTATAAATCACTGAAGCCTTGTTATTATCTCTTCAGTGAGATATTCCTGATATTCCTCTCTCTGTCATAGATGGGCTGATGACTTGCTATCTCAGAAGGTTTTAAATACTTGAAGTTTCCCAGTTATGACAGAGTTGGGTTCTTTAAATGCATGTGATAGTCTTTATCAGGTTACTCATCCCCAACAGTGCCAGGCCTGCTCTGAATGATGACACAGGGAAAAACACTAGAAAATCCATCAATTTAAAGCTTTAATAATGCTGTCATCTCAGCTGCATCTCTACCATTCCATATTTGATACACATGCCACTGGGTGCTTACAAACTGCCAATAACTGTCTGCAGCAGAGTTCAGAAATTATGGATTGCCTTCAAAAAACACATGTCCTTCGTAAGAACTTCAATTAGTGCTTCGTGTCTGGGAGAGTGAATTACTTCAGCTTTTCTCAAAGGCAGACTTGGCCCTTCACAATTTACGTATTTCCTTTTGCTGTGGGACTAAAGCTGCTGCTTTTGGTGGAGGACAGAGGAAACACCGTTGTGGGTCTCCCCAAGTGTGAAGGAATGGCTGTAGAGATGTTCTACTCACTAGGTAGCCACAGAAAAAAATCCTGCATAACCTGGTTAGACTACTGGTTGGGGTTTTTTTCTTAGGCTCGGTGTGTCATTGTGCTGAGTTTTCTCAGTAGGACACAAGCATTTACAAGCCAGATCCTGCATGCGCTTTCTGTGTCTAGAAATCACAGCTAAGGGCTGGAAGTAATTTTGAGAATGAAGGAGAATAACAGGACATAGAGGAACTCCTGTAGGAGCAGAGATGATGTTGTTTTTATTGAGGGACCCATGCAAAATTTCTTCCCTTTCAGAACTGGAGTTGGATGCAGCCTTTGCATAGTTGTGCTGGATTTTAATGTTCTCAGGATAAGGAGAAGCTACAATTAAACCCAGCCTTTCTTGAGGAAAGGCAATTGTACAATTAATTTATTGCCTGTGTTTTTGAAGTGCACATACACATTGCAGTGAAGTTTATTAAATGTTAGGAGACTATTTCCCAATCTGTTTGGTGTGAAAATCACTTGGTTTGGGTACAAGAGTAGCATTAACAGCAGTTACTGGAATCTGAGCAAATGGCAGAAATATTACTTAAGGCAGCATTTTGATAGAGTCACAGGAAACAGAATCATGTGTCATGACAAACCTGCATGAAGTAAAGAAAAAAGGAAAGAGGAAATAATGAGGAAAATTCTACTGGCTTCTGATAGCTTTATGTTGTACCTGTCAGTGAAGTTCCACAATATCTGAGCATCTCAGTCTGTGTAGCTTCAAAACTTCTGTACAACTAAAATTGCGTTTAAAGGTCAAAATCAACTTCTTAAAAACACTCGGAATGTGAGAGTCCATTCCTAACAAGAGTTTGCCTACAGAGTTGGCAAGAGTTGGACTTGATGATCCTTACAGGTCCTTTCCTGAGAAGGTCCTCCCCGAGCCTCCTTTTCTCCAGCTGAGCCCCCTCAGCTGCTCCTCATCAGACCCTTCACCAGCTTTGTTGCCCTCCCCTCTTTCCAAGCCAACACCTTACACACAAATTATTGCAGTGAACCTGGGGAGAAGAAGCAGTTTGGATACAAACTTTACAGTTCTGTATGGTGTTTTTTGCATCTGAAACGTTCTGAAGCTGTTTTGGACAAACTGTGTGTGCCAGGGATGGGCACGAGAGGCTGTTGGCACTTGACTCATTAATTTGTCTAGAGGCTTTATGGAAAAATAGTTGTATTTTTTTGGACACAGACAAAATCTACAAGCACTGGAGGGCAAAACTATGCAAATTTCATTTAGTCCAAGTGGAAAAGATCATCTCAGGACTTCCAAGAAAATTGATGGTGAGAGGTTTCTGAGAATTTAGGATGTTATGAAAACAGGCATAATGAAAAATATGTACGCGTTTGTGTTGGATGCCACTTCAAAAGAATGAATTCATTCAAAAGAATGAATGTGAACTTCTTTTTCAATGACTGCAAAAATCAAGGTGCTCCTCAAAATTTTTTGTGTATCAACTCAGAGGTCACAAGATTGAATTTAGTTTCAGGTAATGCTGGATTTAAAAAGAAAAAAAGAAAAAAAGAAGTTTAAGATGGAGTTTTTTACATCAAGACTAGATAGAATTTAACAAGCGTGTGGTCGTGGAACAAGGAGGAATGGCTTCAAACTGAAAGAGGGCAGATTTAGATGAGATATTGGGAAGAAATTCTTCCCTGTGAGGGTGGTGAGGCCCTGGCACAGGTTGCCCAGAGAAGCTGTGGCTGCCCCAACCCTGGAAGTGTCCAAGGCCAGGTTGGATGGGGCTTGGAACAACCTGGGCTAGTGGAAGGTGTCCCTGTCCATGGCAGTGGGTTGGAACGAGATGATCCTTAAGGTCCCTTCCAACCCAGGCCATGAGATGATTCTGTGATTGTACAAATGGCTTGAAGCTGTGCCAAAGGAATGCATTCCCAAAAAAACTCCTGTTTAGTATGCACCTTCTGCTCACACTCAGATGGGTACAGCAGTCCCAGCATTTCTCTTCTGTCTTTGACTGATCCCAAATAAAACACCTCTAAAGGAAGACGGATCTTCCCACCAGTTCCCTTTCCGGAGTTGTATCTACTTTGTCAGCCAGACCTTCTTGCAAGTGATGGTTTTCTCCTGAGGGAAAGTAAAATATTTCAGAGAGAGAGGGAAGGAGAGCATTTGTAGTGGTTCATATTCCGAGTACAGCCTGTTCCAATACTTAACTACCCTTTTATTGAAGAAATTCCTCCTGATGTCCAACCCGAACGTCCCCTGGCGCAGCTTGAGGCTGTTTCCCCTTGTTCTGTCAGTAATTGCCTGTGGGAAGAGACTGACCCCAAACTTGATAAAACCTCCTTTCACACAGCTGTGGAGAGTGACAAGGTCCCCTCTGGGCCTCCTTTTCTCCAGACTGAATCCCTGCAGCTCCCTAAGCTGCTCCTCATAGGACTTGCTCTCCAGAACCCTCACCAGCTTCATTGCCCAAACATCTTCCTGTACAGCTGTTTGTTGGAGCCTGGAGGGGAGAAGGTCACATCCCAGATGCTGCAGCATCTCCCAGAAAAGGAAACAAAATATTTCCACCCAGGTGAAATTCCAGAGGAACAAGAACTTCAGTGATAGGGCTGCTCCACTCCTGCTGCCTCAGTAAAGACATGATGGAAACAGGAGGATAACGGAGGAATAAGAATCCCTGTCTCCAGAGAACACTTATCCTTGTTATTAGGTGCTTTATGACATTTCCAATAACCACCAGATGCCTCAGAGAGTTCTATAATCCTTGGAAACCTTACCAACCATAGTGGGAGATCATAACAGAGCCACCCCATTACAGGGGCTTGTGAATGAAGGCAATGGTGTTTAATCACAACCTACGTTTATAAAGTGGTTGTGCTTGATGTGGGGCTACACAAAGAAATTCAATGAAGGAAACAAGGGGAATCCTGCTCAAATATGGCAAAAAAAATTCATAGTGAGGATGTTTAAGCACTAGAAGAGAGGCTCAAAGGTGTTTTGAGATCTCTGTCCTTGTTTGTACTCAAAATGACTGGATAAGATCCTGACCTAATTTCAAAGCTGTGTAGAATTTGTTTGTTGGACTTGCTCTGATTATGGAATTGGACCAGAGGCCTTCCCAGGTCCCTTCCAACCTTAATCATTCTGTAATTCACAAATCCTATATCCATGATAAGATGGCTGTCCTTCATTTCTAACCATGTCCTGAAGGGGTACGTATCTAACCAGGCCTTTGTCTGAAATCATCCTGCAAAACATGAATTCTTATCTCAAGCAGGGCTCAGATTCTGTTATTGTCTTTTCAATATCAATAATCATCTATGAATTAACATTTAAAATGGAAAACAATTAGCTGACTTGGAAACCATCATCAGAGAGGAATAGATCAGATGCCACTGTAAATTATTCTCACAACAAGGTGCAAGGCAAGGATAAATATGTTTAATTTTTTTGTGTGGTGACCCTTTACCCAAGCACCATCTGTCTCTCAAAACCTATTAAGCTCAAAGTGGCTTACTTTGATCTGATCATCTTGGGAGGGTATTCATTAGAATTGCCAGCTCTGAATCAACACTGGAATGATTAGTCATTCACCTGCCCATCCATCCAAGCAGACCTCACATTAATCATCCCGAGCCCAAAGGACATGCATTAAGCATTCCTTAAAATCTCTGAATAAATATGAATATGGAG
This sequence comes from Pipra filicauda, assembly GCF_003945595.2. NCBI lineage: Eukaryota > Metazoa > Chordata > Aves > Passeriformes > Pipridae > Pipra > Pipra filicauda. The sequence goes on from NW_024104310.1 coordinate 5,722,250, forward strand.
GTGGACTAGAGGGCTAAAGTTTAATTCCATCTGGGCTGAGGGTTCTTCCCCACCCCATCTTCCTTTCCAGCACACCACTGCTGTTGTGAACATGATTCCAAAGCACTCCACAACAAAATCAGAGGTGGGCTGGTTGCATCCATGGCCCCCCTCCCTCATGATTAGTTCTGGTCCTTTGTGGCCCAGAAGAGAAGAGTAGCATATTCGTCCACCAAAAAAAAATATGTGGCAAATGTTTATAACTAGTCAGAATTGTTCTAGCTTCTCCAACAGTTATATAGGATAACTAAATTGCACTGTTGAGATCTTTGAAACAAACTTTTAACATCCCAGCCTGGCAGGTGCTGGAAAACTCTCCTCCTGTTACCAGGTTGTATGGAATTGCTGCCAAAGACTCTGGGGGAAAAAAAAAAAAAGAATTGCAAACCAATTAAGCAGGATAGTATTTTTAGGGAGAAAAAGAAACTTAACAATGTTACATAAATAGTGATGAGATTTAGGCCGGCTGGGGAAAAAACAACAACAAACAAAACCTAAAAACCAACAAACAAAACAAAACAAAAAACAAACAGACAAACAAACAAACAAAAAAAAAAAACAAAAAAAAAAAACAGCAAAAAAAACCAAACACCCCCAAAAAAAGGTTCTACCTGATCTTCATTTTTGTTTCCTTTGAGCCTTGCAGATTGTTTTGACTGCTTCCCTTCCTGACCTTAGGGAGATTAAATACTAATAATGGCATCTTTATGGAGGTGTTTAGTTCAGTATTTTTTGGTCTAATGGTAACATGAGCTTCTTTGGCCTGAGAGGTTGGGTCTAGGGGGGCCTTGTAAAGCCATTCCAGTAGGGTCAGAGGGGACAGTAGGACATAGGCGTCGTTACTCAGTGATGTACTTTATTTAAAAATATATATATAAAGACACTCCTATCTCTCTGAGAGCATTAGCACTGCTGTTTAAAGATGTTTAAAGTCCAAAGTTATTCTCCAGTTACCTCTAACTGCAGCACAAGGGTCTGAAACATGGCACAAAGCGCTTAAGTGTGGGTGGAACTTGAGGAATTCACCACTGAAACCTGTTTTCATAAAGCAAAAATCAGCCTGTTTCAAAGGCCGTTGAGGTGTAAAAATCTTAATTTATTTCATTTGCCTTCAGATTGGGTTTTCTGGGAATAAAAACTTGCACTTGAGCATGGCAAGAACTTAATTTGGGTTATGCAGTCACAGACTGCTGAACACCATGATTATCCTATAGCCAGAGAGTACCTGTTGTCCCTCTACCTTGCACTTGTCAACACTTCCAGGTGTCCCTGGGGACAGAGGATGGTGCATCCCAACAGTCTTAATTCCAGCTTCCGTTACCATGACAGCTCATTTAGTCCAGATCTTCTTATCAGGCACCTACAATACTATTATGTTTTAGTGTTATTATGTCAAGCCCCAAGTGAATGGGCCCCTTTAGATGGATCAAGCCTTATTCCTCTCTGTTAATAAGACATGACATTTTTCTTCCAAAAACTTATTTTTAATGTCAATGAAGACTCTTTCTTCAGCTTATTTCTAATGGATGGCTGCAAGAAATTAGCCAGCAGCCAGTGTCTGGCATAGGTAATAGCAGTACAAAACTGATGCCTATTTTATCAAAAGCAAACCTTCTCTGAATGTTTTCATCCTTCTCTCCGTCTCTATCATTCTTGTTGTTATTCTGCTGAGGAGGAGGAGGAGGATGAGAGGCTTTCAACAATATTTTTTATCAGATGTGTTTTTTAGTGATTTTTCAGATGTGATCTAATGGTTTGACAAGTCCTGGGTTAGGTGATCCAATCAGGAGAGAAAAACTATCACCCACTGATTTATTTCCATCCCATTATCCAAATCCTTTCTCCTGACTGTTCTAAAGCAGTGCCCACACTCTGTAGGCACAAATACATTGGCAAATCTGATTTGACCACATGCTCAGGAACTGTAATTATTCACAGTACACAAAGCACAAAGAGCTGGAAAGGGTAATTCTGAAAGAGGAAAATTTGCAAGAAAAAGACAGATCAGGGATCAACACAGAGACCTGAGCTCTCTCCTCAGATAATCATGGTCCTCTCAAGCAACTACAGTTCCATAGGGGTGAGGCTGATAATTTGTGTCCCAGAACCCCTTTGTTAAGCTCTAAGCACTGATAGCAGTCTGTAGCATCTTTGGGCTATTACAGGCAAGTGCTGGTAATTTTAGGTCATAAATGTGCTAATGCTGACTCTAGGGCATGGTCCTGACTCTACCAATGCTTAATGAATTACTGAATTAATCTCTTATGGAGATTAACAACCACGTTTGAATTTTACTTTCTCTTTTTCTATTACTCTTCCACTGTGTGATAGCTTTTTCGGTGTCCTTTTTTTTTTTTTTAATTACAGTAGTCACAGCCAGTTTTCCTTTTTCTTTTCTGACCTAAAGTTAAGCTAACATTTTGATTCTGACTTCAATTGTAAGAGATAAATTTTAGCTTAACCTTTTCTGCTTGCACTCTGGTCACATCCAATTGCAGTGAATTATTCTGTCACTAAGAAATGCTTTGCCCTCACCCCTCTAAGTGCAGTCTATTTCCATGTGCTCAGTCCATTGGGAATGGCTTCAGCTGTACAAGAAGGCAGAATTTTTGCTACTACTTTTTATCCTGTCTCAAACTATATCATAAAAGCCATTTGGACAACTCCTTGTTTAGACTCACATCTTCATCTCCAGGTGACTCTTTTTGACTTGATTGGCTTGATTTGAAGCACAAATGATAAATCTAATCTGGCTTCACTGGCTGAGTAAGTATCTCTTCACACTAGTTGCTGAGAAAAACCAAATTTCACTCCAGAATAAAGAAGGAAAATTTTCTCTAACAATATCTCAGCATTTGGTGACGTCTGGACAGAAATGAGCATTCGAGAGGCAACATCCCTCTGCATTTCAGGTCCCGTGTTCTTCATGGGGTGATTTCCCATGACAGTGCTCTGACAATTTATGTTACTTATGCCCTTTGTCTTAGGTGCCCAACATTTATTTAAACTGGTTTTTTACCCAGAGGAGCAAGAGAGAGAAAGGACTAATTAATTGCACATGTCTAAGTCATATCCTCGGTGGGGTTGTCTCTCTTTCACCATTGCCTAAATTGGAAACATAAATAATGGATCCAGTGATTGGATGGGGCTTGGAGCAACCTGGTCTAGTGGAAGTTGTCCCTAGTTGTCCCATCCTGTGATGGGATTGGAACTAGATGATCTTTAAGGTCCCTTCCAACCCAAACCATTCCAGGATTCTGTGATAACTGGCCAAAACTAGGCATCAGTCTTTCAGATGAGGTGCAACCTCCCCTCACATGTTCTCTGGCACATGGATTTGCCTTTGGGTGTATATTATATCCTCCCTTACATCCAGAATCAGAAATAAGTATCCCTTTTCCCTCCAGGTAGAACCACAGTAGGTTTACAAATAGTGAGCTTCCAGAAAATGCAACACCACGACACATCTTCCCACTGTTGCTCATGTTTTCACAGGAGGGTTCAGTGATCCAGTGAGATTTGATGAGACAGGGAAGGTCAGCAGTCCAGGCTGTAACCCAATGTGACTGAGCCAGTCCATTCTGACTCTGCCTGTCTCATTTAAGTGTCTCATTCAACTCATTTTGTAAACTGAGCAAACCCCATCCTGAAACTAGTGAGGGTATGCTGTAACCACTACTTCATAATGAGAGGCTCTTCCAGAAATCCCCTGCACTGTTGTTTAACCACACTGTTCTCATTCTCATCTCAAAATCATTCATGATGATCATGCTCTTCGTGGCAGTGCTGTCTTTTAATTTTAGTTCCTCTTTCATTAGATGTTCTCTCTTCTTTCTCCAGTCCCATTCCTTCATATTGTTTGTTTTATTAGGTTATGTCTGACCCCTATTAAGTTTGTTATTATTTTATATTGAAACAAATCATTGATTCAAAATCAAAAGAAAAAAACCCAGTGGGCCACTCTCCTCACCTTACTCTAAACATCTGCACCTACTTGTCTTGAATCACAGAATCAATTAGGTTGGAAAAGACCTGAGACCATCGAGTCCAACCTATGATCTTGTCAGCTAGACCATGGCACTGGCACAGGTCACAGACAGTTGAGGTAATAAGCAAAGAAAGAAATCCTTGGGTCCAATGTGCCCAGTCCCTGACTTCTATAAGGGCTCTAACAGAAAAGTCACATTTCCAGGTTCAGGATTCCCCTGACAAGACACCACAGAGGGCAATATTTCCAGACTGGTACTCACAAACCCTCAATGGAGTGTGTTCATGGACAAAGCTGGTGTTAAAAGGGGACTCTTTGGTGCCAGACCACAGCACTGCAGTGTTTCTAAGCAGCAGCACTCCAGACCACGGGTCTGTCCAAGTCCCTGAAAGCCCACCTAGCAATGGGAGGATTGAAACCATCTGAGAGCAGGAATGTGGTTTCCCCCTTTCTCTGTCCTCCTTGTGAACTCTTGTAGGTTTTAACCATCAGGCCTTCATCCTGTTCATGTAGGACACCTGACACTGACAGTGTGTGGTTTGGGGTGGGAAATACCTTTGCTAGTTGAGCTCTTCAACGTGTTTGAGCACCCTTAGACAGCATGTTGAGTGTGGTTTGAAGTGAGGTTGGGGAGTGTGTTCCTCATCTTTTGAGCAGACCTCACAGTGCACCTGAAGACAATCCCCAAGCTTTAAAATAAATGGAGAAAAGCAGTGGCTGTGCAGCTTTGGGCAATTTTCTTTTTGGCTCCATCTCCCCTGCAGTCCCAGTGGTGGTGACAGATACACCCAGGATGGCTTTGATTGACCTCCCTCGGGTGCTGATAGCTGAGAACCTGCCCCAGCATGGTTTTCACACAGACTGTGCAAGCTCAGCCCAGGCCTTGCACCGTTGCCATGGCAGCTGATCCAGGTTGAGGTCTCCTCTACAACAGCATCACTGCTATTAACACCCAAACCTTACGCTGTTGGTGGTAAAACAGGGCTAAGAGCAGTCCTTTACTCTAGAGGGATGCAGTGAAGATAAGTACATTAAAGACTGAAAAATATTCAGGCTTAGATGTCAGTATTGTCTGTATTTAGCTAAATTTATAATCTAGACATCTCAAGTTGAGCTAGTTGTCTAGACTCATTTTATAAGTAATTAAAGGATATAGGTATTTTTCATCTGACCACAATATCTGGCTTATTTTGGGCAACTGCTTTAGGAGGAGATGAATCATACCCTTTGACATACTGACTGGTTGTCTCTTGGTCAGGAACAGAGCTATGGGTCAAGAGTTGAGATGTAATGTCTACATTATATTATTTATAACCCCATCTTCTAAACAAATGTGATTTTGGCAAAGGAGGCCCTGTCTTGATATAGAGGTTGTATGTAAAAATGTTCTTTTTTGAAAGTTCACTGGATTTCAGGTTGGCAGCAGAATGTAAACATCTTTTCCAAGTGTCGTGAGTACATCAGACTCATTGACTGTCCAAGAAGCTGGGCCCAGATTCATCTCCCCTAATTTTGTAGGCTTACTTAGCTGCCCAGGTTAGGGGTCTTAATTGTTTTCCTCTCTACAGTAAGCAGAGATCAGCGAGAATATTCAGAAATCAGTTTAAGTGCTTCATTCCAGGTTATGACTTTGAGTCTTCTCTGCCAGGGATTTGGTCGTGGTCTAAATTAGGAGTACCTCAAGCCTTTCCTCCTGCTGTGTTTGAGGCTGGGACTCCTTCTTCCTGTTCTTCTCTTGCTCGTATAAGTATATATTTGAGCTAAAGTTTCTGGGCTCTCTCTGTGCTCCATGTAAAAAAATATGCACTTAAGTTGAGGATTAATCTTGCCCATTTGTCAGCACTTGCTTGAGGATGACCTTCTGTTGACTGCAGAGCAGCTCTGCCCTGCCTGCACAAGATGCTCACAGGGCTGAGTCAGGTGTGTCTGTGCTGTAGAACCAGTGCACAGTCAGATCACCTGTGATTCTTCAGACACAAGGGAAGCAGGGGCAGCTGTAGCCCCCGTGATAGTGCTCTCTGAGACCTCCATCAGCTCTCAGAGAGGCCTTAGGTGCACCATCCTTTGGGTGCATCCGTCTCAAGGGCTTGATTCCGCTGATTCAGTTTAGGCCTTTATTGCCATTTGAAATGCTCTGGGCTGTTTAAGACATCAGATATGTGACATATGTGAAAGTCATGTTTTTCCCGAAGTACCCAAGAGGATATCAATGAACTAGACACCCCTGTTTAGGCATCTGAATCAATGCCTGCATGTTTCAGTGCCCTGGCACACATCATCGCTTGTCCCAGCTGAAACAGGAGGCCAGGCCCTAAAGAGTTAACTGAGAAATTTGGGCCTGCTAACAAGCTATGAACACCTAAACGATCTGTACTCGTTCTGTCCTACCTACTGGACCAAAACCTAAAAAAATGGTAAAAGAAACATAGAATAGGCCTAGAGGTAATAAATTAAGATGCAGTAAGATAAAGTAGAGATTTAAATAGAAGAGACAGGCCTCGGGTCAAGGCCTTCTCCAAGCTTCAGTGAGTAGGTCGAGAACAATAGAAGAGAAGGGACGTCAAGCCGAGGAAGATGAGAATTAGCCCCCAGACCCATGGGAGGAAGAATGGATCTTCCACCAAAATTGAGGGCCAAGAGAAGCACTACCTCAAGCCCCGCCTGAGCTCCACCTACACTCCGCCTGTTATTAATATGTATAATAGCTGTTGTAATCACATGAATATGCACTTAATCATATATGAAGATTGTATAAAAACTGCTGATTTTGGTGTGAAGCCTTCGAGCAAGTTTGTCCAGCAATACCTGGCTTGCTCCCAGAGCTGTCAATAAATACCTTTGCTGCTCAAAGATCAAAAGTCTCTGGGCAGTTTATTATACCGGATTTTTCAGGTTCACAGCGCTGTCCAGCGTCCCTTCACAGAGGGCACCTGAGTATTCCAAGTATTCACCTTCTTTCCTCTTTCTTCCGCCAGGTCCGTTCTGCTGCCAGGAAGAGGTGGCACCGCTGGCAGGACCATCACTCCCTCCGAGTGCGTGTGGCGCGTGCCATGTCCATCCCCACCTCTCCCACACGGATCAGCTTCCACAGCATCAAACAGACCGCGGCCGTGTGACCCGCCCCGCACAGACCCGCACCACCCGGTGGCCTTCGGAGATCTTCACTCTTCCCAAGCCCCTTTCTGCAAACTTTCTTCCTTTATCCTCGCTGATCTCCTTTCAGTGAGGTGCCCAGCATATTCCTGTGGACTCTCATCTCCCGTATCCGTGATGCTGCTTTTAAGGCAACCAGGCAAAAGCCTCTTGGAGTCGGTGGTGGTAAAACAGATTCAAAGAAGAAACAGGTTCAACCCTGACTGCACTTTGTGGAAGTTCACAATGCAAAGTCTGAAACAGCACACTGGCAGGAACAATCAACTTTTTTCTCCTTTTTTTTTTTTTTTTTTTGTGGTGAACAAAGACTGTTTTTAACATACTGCCCATCTCACCCTGTACATTGATTCCCAATGATTTCAACAGTTTGGTGTATAATAGCCCACCCCTTTTCTTGTTTCTTTGTAAAAAGTTTCTTCTCTGCAGAACTGTCGTCTGAGAACTTGTGGCAGCACAAAAAGAGCGTCTGGAAGGTGGTGCAAAAAATCCCAATTTATCTACTTTCCCCGTTCCTCCCTTTGGTAGACTGGGAGTTGTCAGGGCATCATTGGACTGTTAAACACGGGGCACTTTGCCTTGCAAGCACCGTGTCCTGTGCACACACAGATTTTGCAAAGGACAGCAATAGCTCTAAGTGCTCTACAAAATATCCTTATTCCTCTTAGCCCCACGCTTTTGGCACTATGTAAGTAGCCTTTGGGAAGTCTCTGGTTTTTTTTCAGCTCAGAGGATCGGGGTGGGGAAGGAAAACAGAACGTCTTTTCTGGGTTTAAAAAACACAAAAGGGAAGCACTGTAAAAATAGTAATGAGAAGAGGATGTTTGCATTATGAGGATAGTGCTACATACTGCACAAAGATACCTACTGAGCATTTTGAACTAGAGCAAATGTATCTACCAGGCTTTTTATGTGATGTTCAAAAATACTGTATATTTTCAATAATAAACACTACTCTGGGTTGGTTTCAATAAAACCAGGCATCGTTTTCTTTATGCTGGAAAGGAAGAGGACACCTGTCTTGACAGTGGTTTTGCATCTAAGATAAGGGAAGGAAAGCCTGTTTGATAAGGAGCCAAGAAGAAGAACCACCTCATGGTAAAATCTGAGCAAGAGGATGTTTAAATGCAGGAAGAATTGCCTCCCTTCTGAGCTCGTGGTGTTACACTGGATCCCTGTCCCTCTGTGCTCCTCTTCCTTCCATTGGGCTTTGCAACAGCAGGAAGAAAAAAGCAAGTTGTTCAATACATTCCCCATTACCTGTATCACACCAGAGGTGTAGTAATTTGATCTTTCTACTTTATCAAACTTACTCTGAATTTTCTTCAGATGTTTTATAGGACTTTCCAGTACAAGCTCAATTTAAATCTCCAGATTTATATTGGTCTAGTTTTCAGGGGCTGGAAGATATCTTGGAAGACACTGATACTAATCCCCTGCTCGTGGAGGCATCCTATCCTAACAGCTCAGTCACATTCAACTTGGAGCTTGTTGGACATGAACAGCAAATTTAAATTAACAAATTAAAAGTTTGTGATTTTTCACCCTCCTAACTCATTTTCCTATGCCTCAATGAGATAACAGAGGGAGGAGGGAGATTTGAGATTTTGAGATTTGAGTGTCTGATGAGAGAGGACCAGGTCAGTGCTTTTATATACCAAATGCATCACAATAGGGATGCACGACCCCAGTATTTTGGGTTTGAAGGGACAGATATATCTACAGGTCAGAATTATGTAGATTATCTCTGCATTTGCTCTGGTCTAGGCCATGCTGGGATAAGAAAGGGATTTGCAATGCAGAAGATCCTGTCGGAAATTGCAGGTTAATGTTACTACCAGGAGTGTAGCAGACATCCAGACATCCAGCAGGCCCGAGCTGAAAAGAAATTCCGTAGCTGAAGAAGTGAACTCATGTCTCTGGCACTAGAAATTTAGCTGCAGGGTTTGATTTCACATGGTCCTTTAGAGCTTGGAGTTCACCTCACGGCAAACCACTGGAATATATCCATGCCAGGACACCAGGACTTTGTAACAGTGTTTTCAGGGCTATTTCTGCAATGCCCTGTTTTCACTTAAAATAAATATCCACTGAACATCTAAGACCAAAAAATAGACGAAGGCACCTAAATTTGGTCTCGGTAAGTCAGGTGGCTGCTGTCCCGTTACACTTGGTACATACCCAAGGAAATTGTGCAGTGAAGTCTGCAGAACTTCTTAGCTGGCCCTCAGGAGGCACCTGCTTCAGGAGGAGTTCTTGGCCTTGCTTGGTGGAATACACCTCTTGCCCTCACTGAGGGCTTGATTCAGTTGCCTAAATATATGATTCTACCACCATTTCAGATGCCCCAGGAATCCCAGCTGCCTCCTAGTTTTCTGTACAGAAAAGCAGCTGCATACCCTGTGCACGTCCCACCTTTTCTAAGCTCTTCCAGGTGAAAATTGTCACTTAGGAATGTCTTGTACACTTGTACACTTACCCAGCTACTTCTCTGATATTCCCTAGGGAGAAATCGAATTGGACAGGGTCAAGTCAGCTAATCCAGGATTCTGCCAACAGGACTCTATTATCTACAGACAGTGCAGGGAGATCCAGGTAGCCTAGGACACTTGGAGGGACTGCGGTGGGGGTTTTATTCCAGCAATGAGTTCCATGCAAAGTGCACTGAAGCCAGTAAGGTTTTCACTGGCCAAAGAAATGAGACTCTGAAGGACTCTCTCTCTCTGCCGTTAGACATGGCTCGAGGATAAAAATGTTTCACTCATTATTTTATTAGTACAAAGAAATTCAAGAAAATAAAAACAGCCGTTTCCACTCAGTAAGTTCTCACCCACGGGAGTTTGGAAGAAGTTCCCGGCTCATTTGCCTGGTAGTAGTGGTGATGCTCTTGTCTGTGCTGCTCTGTCTGGTTCCACTGGTGGAGAGCTGACTTCTGTCACCAGCAACATTTAGCACATCAGAGCTGAGGTGACAAAATGCCCACCTTTCCACAAAGCACCAGCCAAAGCAGCTGCTGATGCTGTCCCAAGGCATGGCATGGGAACAAGTCATGGGGCTGCTCAGAAATGGATTCGTTTGAGTTAAGCTGTTTGGAAATCATCCCAGGAGAAAAATACCTGGGAGCAAGACAGATAAGCAAGAGCTTCCATTCTCCCAGAGTAACCTTTGATGAAGATGGTGTCTGAACTGGAGGTGAGCCACACACTCTTATGTCAAGAAGACATGCATTTCCAAATTTGTATTGGCACGTGCCAAAGCCTATGGCTACCTGGGAACCTAAAGCATCCTTCAGGGATCATCCCAGCTCAGAGACTAAAGCCCTGGCTGGACAGGAGGACAGGAACAAGAGCACACAGAGAAGCCCTGGCCCAGGTAATTTCTGGGCCAAGGTTCCTGGGTTTCCACAGGGAGGAGCTCCCTGTGACCCCAGTACAAGACAGTATCAAACCAGAGCAAGGTCAGCCACAGGCCACCAAGATGCTCCAGCCTGGAGCACTTGCCACGTGCAAGAGGTGATGGGGGAGCTGTTTCAGAATGAAGAGATTTTGGATGGACCTAATAACAGCCTGTCAGTACCTACAAGGTTGGTGACAGACCCAGGCCCCTCACAGTGCTGTGGGGCAGGAGGACAACAGGCATAGGTTGTGACAAGAAAGGGCCAGATCAGGTATAAGAAGAAAGTTTTTCCTGAGGAAAACAGTCAAGCAGTGGGGCAGGTTTCCTGCTGAGGGTGTGCAATCTCCCATCTCCAGATATTTTTCAAGACCCAACTGGATAGAGCCCTGAGCAACGTTTTCTGTGATCGTAGCTGAGCCTGCTGCAAGTAGGGGGCTTGGACTGGATGTCTCTTACAATCTATATTATCCTGTCATCCTAGTAGTGATATTATATGTCATTCCACTAACTATGCAAGTATGAACATGATCAAGATTTGGCTGGTGTATTTTTTTCATGTGCATCTCAGGGGTTTTAGAAACATGCTGATGTCTCCTCTCTTCAAAAGAAGCTTCTTCCTTTTATTTCTCCTGACAGGAATGCAAAGATGAATAAAGTCACATCTCTTTAAGGAAAACTCTCTCCTTTACTTTGTGATGCCTCCTTAAAGTTATAAGTCCCTTTCAACAAAATGATCATTCATGGCACAGATCTGGGATGATTCAGATGTAGCTTCTGGATCAGCAGGAACAGTCTCAGCTATGCCAGGAAATGGTTGTGGATCTCTTGGACTGACAATGTGTCTATGTACCCATGTATTCACATGTACATACATGTCCATACATGCCCACCTGTGTGTGTGTCTCTTGACTGTGTGTGTAAAGAAAATTGGTCAAGTCACTTCTGATTTACATCATACTATGTAGGAAGAAAACAAAGCTTCTTGTGTTCAGTGAGTCATTATGGAAATGAACACCCGTGAACACTTCAGTCCTTGAAACATGACTCCAAAAAGTTCATCCAGGAAAATGTTTGCAGTGCTGAGTGTTGCAGATCAGGCCTGTGCCAGCTGGCACGGGAGAGCAAGTGTGAGCTGACTTTGGATCTACACTAATTGCTTCCTTCTGACACTATTTAAATCTTTTCACCCTTCTCCTTTGCAGTAAATCCCCAGTGAAGACAACACATTGCCTCATCCTGACTATTCCCTGAGGGAGTCAGCAGTGCTGCTCTGCAGTTTCTTGGATATAGGGATATCAGTTCAGGATTGGGTTTGAGTGCCATCGTGCTGCACATCCAGGACAGCCAGGGAGTCAGACCCAGCAGGGCTGTCCTGAGGCACTCAGGACAGTGTGGAGCAGAAGCTGGGCAGAGAGGAGCTGTGAAGGGACATATCCCTCTGACCACTAGAGTCTGTGGTCAGACTCATTATTTCTGTGATGTTGGTACCCACTCCTGCAAACAGCCACCACAAGGCTTTTCTCTTAGTCCACAGCGAGGAGCAAAGTAATTTTGGAATTACAGTCCTCTGAGTTCACTGCTCAGAAAATGGTGTTTCCCTGTGCAGAAAAGATGTTGTAGGTTCGTGAGTGAGGAATTCACATAAATCCTTCAGATTTTCATAGACTAGTTCACTTTATTCTCTTTCTCATATAATGCCAGAGAGGTGGAAGATTAAAAGTGTCTCGGGGGAAACTTTTGGAAAAGAAATAGATAATATCTATAAATTGTGTACTGATGGCAAAATAGGTAATTAAAACAAGAACCTACATCACCCAGATGGTTTTTACTCATTTATTAATTCAACGTAGAATCTTTTGGATTCTATGTTGGTTTAAGTTTCTCCACTTGCTAATTAGTGTAGGGGAAGGAAATCTTTCTCATTGGTGTAATTACCACAAACCAGTGCTGTAGTGACCTTAAGCTATGAGAAGCTTTTTTTTATGAGAAGAACTCATAAAACTCTAATGAGTTTCCCAGATACTAACGAGCCATCCAGCATCCATGGAGGCTGTGTGTGCTCAGCAGTCTCCAAAGGCTCTGGAATGAACCCTCTGACCCCTCTGACACGTCTCTCCTCTGCTCTCCCGGGCTGCAAGGGGTCGTGTCAAAGGCTGAGCCAGTTAATTGCACTCTGGATATTGGCATGTGTCAAATGAGTCATTCAGTCTTCTGAGGTGGAAAAATGACAAATTATAAAGCTGCTGGCGAGGTCAGAGGGAACAGAACCAGCATCCTGCAGGGATGGTGTCCTCAGGGCCCAGCAGTGCTGTGTTCATCATTGGCACAGTGGGTAATGATCTGCCCCTTCCAGGCTGAGCAGGGAATAGTGGTTAACCTGGGTCATCCCAATCCTGGCCAGCCACATCCAGCCTGAAAGCAACATTTGCACAGTAGAAATTCGGAGTGTCCTTCAGCTGGCTTGCCTGTGATTTAGTAGTTGACTCATTTAGACCTTGGGGATGGTGGCTGGTTGCTGACTTACAGCTCAGCAGTTCAGCCAGAGGCCAGTTGATCCTCAGCCATGTCACCAGTGGGGCCTGGCACAGCAACTGGTCACCTCCAGCACTGGAAACAGGGATTGCTGCTTCCTAGCACAGCATCTAAATTGACCCAGGAGCAGTGTGCAACAAAAGCAATGCAGACCACAGACCACAGTTGGTGAGATCTGATGGTTTTATGTCTCCCAGGGATCCCTGCAAGTCTCCTCATCGAGCAGCCAGACAGGGATTGGCCTCAGTTCTGCAAATCAGAACAGTTTAGTTTAGAAGCAACCTTTAAAGGCCACCTAGTCCAACCCCCCTGCAATGGGCAGGGACATTTTCAACTAGATCAGGTTGGTCAGAGCTCTGAGCAGGTACCTGTGTGCAGGTATTTCAGAAAGGTCATCAAATCTAGAGCAGCCTTTCTTTAGCAAAAGGATTGCATAACCTTTTTGGGGAAAATAAAAAGGGAAAGAAAGAAAACAAACCAACCCAAACGCAAGTCTAGTCATCTTCTGCTTTTTTACCACAGTAACAACACTCAAGTGAAAGTTGGACTTCACTTTTAAAATCTGTTGATGGCTTTTATTAGCCTTCATCTTGTTGTGTACCTTGTGCTGACAACAAACCCCTGGGAGAGGGGGCTGCTTACAGCACACTGCCAGCCAAAAATAATGTGCATATTTCCATGCTCTTGGCTCAATGTGTATTGTGTTCTAAGCATGAAGATAGGCACATAATGGGATTTTCAAACATTCCCATATAGGCGGAGTATTTAATTCCCATTGTTTCCTGTTGGAAATACATCAAAGTTAATTGACTTTGTAAATGCCCTTACAGGTGCTTGTGTATTTTCCAATGTATCCAGGGTTTTTTTTGAAACACATCTGACAGGTCTTCTGCAAATATCAGAATCACAGAATCACAGAATGGATTGAGTTGGAAGGGACCTTAAAGATCCCCTCATCCCAACCCCCCTGCCATGAGCAGGGACACGTTCCACCAGGCAAAAGATACTCAGTCCTGGGGTTGGAGAAGGAGAGTGACTTTAGTGCACTGGTCCTGAGCTACATCCTATGTATGAAGGTACATTGTCTGGGAAAAGTAGCAGAGGACAACACCACAAGCTGTAGTCAGGAGGTTTACTTGAAGGTTTTGTTTCAGCTTTGCTGATTTATATTTTCTCCTTTCACTAAAGTTACTCACTTTGCATGTTTCACACACTCACTGCTAAAAATCTGTGACCAGCAATAGGCCTCCGGGCTGTCCTCCAAATTAACCTTTACCTTGTTAACAACAGCTGCCTCTCTCATCCTCATGCTTTTTCCCCTCCTGGTGCACAGAGATTTTCAAAGCATATTTGCTTTGGTCAGCACTGACAAGTATTGGGAAGATGCTTGCAAAGCAAGAAAAAGGAAAAGTTGCATAAAAGACATTTTATCAAAGTTGCCAACATCATAAATCTTTAGGAAGTGTTTAGTTCCCCCTCCTGCTGAACTCATAAAGACAGAGATGTAAAATGAAACAGATCCAATCTGCCACCCCTTCCAACTCGCTGTGCTCCCAAGGATTGGAAGGAAAGCCTCAAGCCTGTGCAGCCCCAAAACTCATCGTGTGACTCCCTCAATAAATCAGCCCTTCCCACACATTCTGAAACTATATTACCTTCCAACCACAAGACATTTATGATTCACATGGGACAGGCTCCTTGCGAAATGATTACAGCAGTCCCATCTGCAGCATAAAGCTGAAATGCTGTGCAGCCAAAGTCAATTAAAAAACAAATACATCAGACCTCCTGGTCCCTCTTTCAGCAAGGAAGGATCACATGCTTTTCTCTTATCAATTACACATCAGCATCTTTTTGGGTGGTGTTATTTATCGGTTGTTCGTATCCGAATCAACAACCCAAAAAATCAAACTGTCTCATCTCAATTATTTTCTTGTTTACAGACAATTTTGTTGGCTCAACAGCGTGTGGACCCCTCAAAAAGGCTACATATATCCCATCTGTGTCCGTACTGAAATGAGAATATTTTGTTTGCCAGGATCAGATTAACATCTGCATCCACAATCACATGGGAGACACCTCAAACTCTGCAGATATTGTGCTGAACGTGCAGCTGTTATCACACAGGGAGCATTTGAGTGTGTGGGATTCAAAACGGGCTTTCAAAAAGGCTGTGGTTTCCCAAATATCTTTTTGCTTTACGACAGCACAGCAGAATTCCCAGCTCACCCGTGTCCCAGCCTAGAGAGACACCTCAAATCTGCTGCAGGAGCAGGTACCAAGCACCCTGGTTCCTGCCACTCTTCATGGGCAGGTCAAGCTCACCCCTCTCCATCAGCATTCACCTTGCTGAGCTCACCTAGGCTGAGGTGTCACCATGCAGGTGTGAGGAGTTGGTGTCTTCATCCACACTGAGTCAGTGGAGGTTTCATCCATGTCACGAGCGCAGCCCAGGGAGTTGTTTGTCCTGTCCACACACAGCCTTTGGGTGACCCCAACAGCTCCCATGGGGTCTGTTGACGACTTTCCCACTGTCTACAAGAGGAGCTTGGAGGCAGGCCCAGACACCTGTGGGTTACAAAGAGGGATCTCCTGAGCCAAAGCCCAGACCTTGGTTCACTTCTTTGTCTAAACATACCTGCTAAGGGCCACCTGAGACAGCCCAGGGTGTCTGAGACATCCACGTGGGGTGGGTGGCAGGGTGAGAGACCAAACCAGGCAGGGCTCCAAAGGTGTGAGACAGCAGCAGGTGAGTCACTTGTGTGGGGCTTCTCTGTGTCACAAGTACCACATCACATCAGCATTTTATATCAAGCCAAAGAAAAGCACTTCTTGTTTACTTAATCTCTCCTGTACCTCCTGCTCTTCATCTGCAGTGAAAATGCTGATTATCCTGCATTAGTCACCCAGTCTTCTTCTCTTTGTAAAAATATTATCTGTATCTTTTTAGAGAGAGATAGCGAGGGGTGAAGTCTTCGGTGTGAGGCTGTTTGCTGTTTGCTTTCTATGCCCCCTGTTTTTCTGGTATGATTAAGTTGAGGGGGTAAAAAAAAAAAAAAAGTAAAAGCTATAAAATAGTTATAACTCACACGAAGTGCCAAGGAAAACATTCCCAAGCTACAGTGCAGTTTTCTGTAAAACTGCTGGCTTTGGCTGGAGAGCCGAAGGAAGAAATTCCATGAAAAGCAACTCTGAGTTTTCCTGACTCAGCTTTGGGGATATGCCATCAGACCTGGAGCAGACACATGCCTGGCAGGCAGGTTAGGAGGGAATGTCTGCTGTGACAATAGAGGTGAAAGAAGCCAATGCTTCCATATCCAGCAGCCCTGGGACCTGTCATCCCTCTGGCTCTGAGCAGTGTGCAGGTGGGACATGGCTCCTGTCTGCCCAGCCCGGGAAACCAGCAGAGTTTCCATAAATAGAAAACCTCTCCTGTGGGGAAAGGCTGAGAGAATTGCTCAACCTGGAGAAGAGAAGGCTCCAGGGAGACCTCAGAGCCCCTTCCAGCACCTAAAGGGGCTACAAAAGAGCTGGAGAGGGACTTTTGACAGGGGCATGGAGTGATGGCACAAGGGGGAATGGCTTCAAACTGACAGAGAGCAGGGTTGGATTGGATATTGGGAAGAAATTCTTCCCTGTGAGGGTGGTGAGGCCCCGGCACAGGTTGCCCAGAGAAGCTGTGGCTGCTCCTGGATCCCTGGAAGTGTTCAAGGGTAGGTTGGATGAGGTTTGGAGCAAGTCGGGATAGTGGAAGGTGTCCCTGCCCATGGCAGGGGGGTGGAATGAGATGAGTTTTAAGGTCTGTTCCAACCCAACCATTCTATGACTGATAAATCCTCCTCTGAGGAAACCAACAAGGGCACCACAGACATTTCTTCTTGGGTGACCCTTTGTACTGGATCCCAGGATTCTTATGTGGGGAAGAGTTTGACGTGTCTCACTGTGCAGTTTATGACCCCAGATATATCCCCCATTTCTCCTACTCCCTCATCTACCCCCTGAAGGTTCCCACTCCCTGCACTTCACCTGTTACTAACCTGAAATCCACTCTCCATAGTGCAGGACAGCATCTGTTCTGCTGCCCTTACCCCTCAGGAGCCAGAGGGAATGTTTTATTAGCAGCATCATTACTGTCCCCCATTCACAGTTCTGATTGAAGAACTCAGTGAACAGCAGAACACTGCCACTGGGAAGCAACAATACTCCCATCAGATTCCTTGTCCTGGTCACTATCTCTCACTCTCTAAATTAAAATTCCAGACCATGCTACAAACGCTTTCAGTATCATAATATAACACTTTATTTATTTGCCTAGAGGCAGGACACACGTAATACCTTTTGCATATGAGATCCCCTGGGTTATCAGTGAATTCTTACCATTTTTCCACATGTTCAGAAGAGATTTTGCAGTGTTGCTGTCTGTCCACTTAACTACATTTTTGGATATTTCTAGAATGTGCTCGGGCAAGATATTTCAGTGCTTAGCCCTGAAAAAATAAAACTGCTTATATATCAGCTAAGCTACAGAAACCTCTAACGTAGCAGATTTTCTCCCTAAACAGATTGAGACATTCACCTGTAAATTTTTACAGCCTGAAATATATATACATATAATTTTTAAAATAAATTGTATATACATATAAACTATAAACACACACACACATTTATATATTGTATTTGAGCTGTATTTGAGTCAGTCAGCCCAGACTTTGCTCTGTACAGTCCCTGGAGAGCAGGATACAGGAATAAGCAACAAAAAGGCTCTGCCTGTGCAGGAAGCTTAACTCAGGCCTCATCTAGGGACAGCCCTTTGTCCACCCATTCACTACTTTGCCATGACTCTGTTTTGCCACTGCCACCTCTCTTTACACCACCAGCCCTCGAGAGGATGCTCAAATCAGGTTTTCTTGTTACAGCACAGAACCCACAACTGTCTCAAGACACTGGTCATGACAATCTCCCTCTGACTGCAGCTTTCAGTGAATTTATCTGCTTCCTTCATGAGCAAGAAGGTAAACAAAGCAGGGTTTCACATTACGTCTAACACGAGATTTATCTGCAAAAAAGTCTTCTCTTTTGGGTTTATTGGTTAATCAATACACAGCTCGGATCAAGAGCCATTGTAGGCTTGTGCTACAGCACAAATTCACTGTAAGTAAAGAAAAATCAGCTGCTCATATTAGTGCTCTGCAGAAAATCAAAAGGGAATTATTCAGCATTTGAGATGAATTAGTAAATGCACAGACTGTTTTTTTTAGACTCAGACACTGGAAAGTCAAAAATCCTTCTTTTGCCTTTCATAGGTGTATATTTTATCTCTAGCTCTCTGGAGAAATCAGTGAGTTTGACTGACTTGTGGCCATTCCACCTTGCTGGAAACTACTTGTCTAATTTCATACCAACAGTCAAGAGTCTTCTGCAAGTGCCCAACTCTCAGGTGGAAAAGATTCAGGATCTTCATGTCTCAGCATCATAGCTTTTTCCTTTCTCTACTGATCAGGACTGTATTATTATATATCTGTCTATAATTGATCCATCACCAGATTTTGCAGGTAGTGACAGGTTTAGTAATTGCACTTTTCCGACTATTTAGTTGTTTTTGTCTATTCATCGCTTCGGCAATTCCCTGAGAGCTAAAACATACCTTTGTCTGCTTTGGTGGAGTGGGTCAGAGCAAGGGGTGGACACAGAGACTCCATAACTCACCTACCAATAACATGAAAGGACAGATCTGCCAGGACATAGAAAGATTTGAATCTCCAAAATGGAAAAAAAAAAAAAAAAAAAAAAAGAAAAAGAAAATTTTGATGAGATTGGACCTAATAAAGTAGAAATTCTGGTTTATTGGTGTGGGAAAACACCAGTGTTCCAGGACACAGTGATATTTGGTTTGTAGCCAGTATTTTTTTTCCAAAAACCTCATTCTTGTCCATGACTATAATAACCAGTAATGAGACAGGCATTAATCAGACTAATGTCTTTCACACTTATTTTCTTTTTGTTGTTCCTGAAAGAGGGTGCGAGCAGGTAATAGTGGGTTATTTTTAATTTTTTCTATTAAAAGTGAATTATTTTTATTTTAAAATTATTTTTTATAAACACTTCCACATCCTTGAGGCTGAAAGCAGCCTGGGCAGAAGCTGGGAAGGCTCGTGGAGGCCCATTGATTCCTTCAAAATTCTTTTCCCAGAGGTTTAAACTGGCTCCCAGCAATATGTGCTCTTCCAGAAAACTTTACCCTTATTATGGAAAGTTCTCCTTTGCCAAAAGTTAACCCCTGGATGGGAGATCAGATGTTTTCCTGCAGTCCTTGTTCTTATCACACATAAGAGATCAGACACGTGGACACTTTGAGGCTCAGATAAAAACTATGAACCTTCTAAGGTGGCTCTTTTCGTACCTTTACACGGTCAGGCACCACTTTGTGGTTGAACTGATGGCAAAAATATTCAAGGCACCACACAGGGTGGATTTTCAACTCTCAATTATCACTTCAGTAGGGAGAAAGGAAAACCTAAAATCCTTTCACTCCCCATGGCTGTAGCAGAACTATCTAGCAGGAGTTCACAGGAAATCTGTCATTACTTCATAATGCTTGACTAGGACCATCTGAAAGGGAGAAAAAAAATGTGGAAGAGAACATAGATTTTGCAAAATGTTCACGGACTTGCTGAAAATTTTGATGCTAGTCTTCTAAAACTATTGGTTTTTGTGAATATTAATTCAGAATTCTGAACTCAGAGTGATTTTCAAAATGCAAAAAAATGGTGTAAAAATAGGCAATGTCAGGAACATCACAACAAATTTTCTTTTGCTATTAATAGCTTTTATGCCTTGAGAATCCTCAAAATTAATGAGTTCCATCAGTCAGCTCTTCTTTAAATGACTTATTACTTTCTAGTTTGATCAGAAAACTCAAGGTCTTCTATTTTATCCATGGTTACTCTGTAATTTAGCCCTGTCTTGATTTAAGCTTTTGCCAGATGGATTTGGTAAATATTGAAATAAAACCCTAAAAAAATTTGAACTGAATTTTAAAATGAAGCCTCAGTTAAAGGTGAGATGATTTCACCCTTTGTCCCTCAGCACAGAAATCACCCACATTCCAAAACTGCCTAAATCCACCGAGATTATTTCACTGGTGTATCACTTCACTTTTATTTCAGTATAATGTGATGATGAATCCCATCTATTGATTTCTCTGGAGCTCCTTCTGATCCAGAGTGGCATAAGGGGGAGGAGAAAACTACTGATGTTATCATTATCCTTCTAGAGGAAAACAGTTCCTGAATCAGACTGTCACTATAAATTCATTCTGCAAATTTGAACATTGTAATATTTATTTTGTCCTGAAATTTTACACAGACGAAAGTACATAGAGAAAAAAAAAATTAAAAAAAAAAAATCTGCCCTCAAAGGAAATAATAGGAGGAAAGAAACCACTAATTTAAAAAGAGGGGGAAAAAATCGTGGATACTCGCAGACCTCATTACTTGTAGTCTCATTTTCATTCTATTTTCACAAAAGCTGGCAACGGGTGTGCTGTAAATATGTAAATACTCGGTTCCCTCTGTCTCTTTTTGCCAAAATACGGGTGTCTCCTCCCATAACATACCCCAGAGCATCAACACTCCTGGCTGGCTGACATGACATGGGACTTGTATGTGGCATTCCAGGAGAAGTAGCCAGAGGTCACAAGGAATACCTTGGGAGAGCTTAAATGGCAGGAGAATGAAAATGATAAGTGAATGAAACCCTTGAAGAGTTCCTGGTGTGAAATAGAACTGCACAGACCAGAATGGAAACTGGAAGTCCCCACTAGAGGCAAATGTCGTTCTCATATTCTGCTCTTCACTTACAGGGTTTTAGTCCACTACAATCCCAGTGAATCCTGCTGCTTGGATTTATAACAGTGTACACCCAAAACATTACCTGAGCACCCACAGGGTTAGCTCCATGTCTTTCTGGTGTGAATCACAGGGGAATTTGGTTGTGGAATTCGCTCTAATTTAAAGAGCACATGGGAGTAGAATAAGATACAGTAGAATAAGATACGTTCACTCTGACCTTTTTCTGTACTTCCACACCATGGTTCAGTAAAACAAAGAAATACTGTGCTCTTCTGATGGGGTGCTTCCTCAGTTGGCAGCCTGAGCATGTGTCCACTTGGGCATGGATACAGGGAAGCCATGGAAATGGTGGTTCCAGCCCCCCCAGTGTGCAGCCTGATGGAGGTCACACAGTCACACCCTCCTGTAACCCTGCTCTGAACGTTGCCCAATACTGTTGAAACCAAACACAAATTGGTCCCACTGCAGAAATTCTTCTCTGCACAATTCCCTCTTCTGGCCTGGAAGAGACCAAACACAACACAAGTGAGAACTCAAGCAACTCAAGCACCTCTTCTTTTTCGTTTGTTGGTTTGGTTTTTTTTTTAAGAAAGAAGCAAAAGAGCGTGGAGTGAAGCCAAGTAAAAGAAGAAAAAATCAGAACAAAGAGGTGACCTTGCATTTCATCTCTGATTAATGCAGGTTGTTTATTGTTGAATAACACCACTAGAGACTGTACCTGGTGTTTAAGGCACTATTCTGTCTATAAATAGACAGTGCTCAAGGCTGTTTCAAAAAGATATAAAAAATGCAGAAATAAAATGTCCCCATAGTCCATGTTTGGGACAGATTAATCTAAGGGTGACTTCCACTGGAATAGAGGTCATGGAAGACAAAGTGCACTGGAATTTTGGAGGTGTGTCCTCCCTCATCCCAGGATACCAAGATCAGTGCTGTTTTCACTGGAGAGAAGCAATCTCTGTAGAGAGATTTGAGGTGACATCTATATCATAGATGACTTATCCTGAGTATATTCCCCCCTGGAACTGGGGACCCATTGCCATTTGAAATACCCCAGGGTACTGGAGATCTCCCCATGGAGCTGGGAGGTGTGACAGGTGACAACTAGTTGGGATAAGCAAGGTGGGCCACCCTAGGGCACAGAATTGTACAATCTGCCTTGGAGCCCCTTTAGGCATTGGAAGGGGCTCTAAGGTTAAAGGTTCTCTTCTCCAGGCTGAACACCCCCAGCTCTCCCAGCCTGTCTCCAGAGCAGAGGGGCTCCATCCAGCTGATGTTGTCAGATGGATCATACCTGATCTTTCTAATGTGTTTGTGTACAGGCCATGAGACCTGCTCCAGACACAGCTGAGGATCCAAGACACTCACTGAGAACAAATCTGTGATAACAGCAGCAACCCTCACCCTAATGTGGCCTGACCTGAAACAGCAGAGCTGTAACACGCAGGTAGCACATGCCAGGAAGCTGTAAGTAACATCAATTTTCTCATACTGAAATCTTTTGCTGACTTCAGACCACAGTAAAGGGGGAGAAATAGTTTTGAAGGCTTCTTTTTGTCAGCTCGGGGTCTTGTTAAATATCTTCAGTTCACAAGCGCTTCGGTGCAGCTGGGAAACTGGTCCTGAAAACCATTTTCCCTGGAGCATCAACAGACTGTGATCTAAAGAAAGGGAGCAAGAGTTCTCAGCAAAAAAACCCAGCCTCTTTAGGTATGAGAGTGTGTGCAATTTTAAATCCATTATCCACCAGTATACCATCTGTGCTTCTTCCACCACTTTCTCCACCAAAAGCGGTACATCAAAGGCTGGCAGCTGTCATAATGCTTTGATCCATGTTCAAATTGCCATTCTGAATTTAATATGACACTGTTAGCTGAGTCAAAGCAAGAGAAATCTCTCTAATTCCAGCATTTAACAACCCTTCTGTCTGCTGGTCGTCCTCGGGCAGAGGAACAGGGGAATGGCCACACTGGAATCTGTCTTGGATCTATGTTCCTGTGCTCTGTGATAGTCACTGGTACAGTCTCTGTGTTTCAGGGAGAAAAGTGGATCCACAGTACAAACAAACCCCATCCTCTGAGATTGTGCCCTGACTCATTTTTTTTTAAATAAAAGAGAAATAACTTTGACAATATAATCCTATTCAACATGACTGAAGGAGCTGATAAAGACAGAGCCAACATGTCTGAAATAATCCATTTGCCCCCAACATCCAGTTCAGGGAGATCTACAGAGCAGTTGGAAGCATTGCACCTTCGGAAACCAGCAGCATCACAGTGTTGGATGTTTGCATTCTCTGTGACATTTTCCATGTGGAGGAGGAATCAGGAGCCCAGAATTAGCTTTGTGGATGCATTGACTAAATGTAACTCTAGGCACTCATGTGCACACCAGCCACGGGATCAAACAGCCCTACAGTTTGCAGGGCAAGCCCTTGGCAATCCCAGCAGAAACATTTGAGTTTCAACAAGCGACTCAAACTGGAAATTTCCAAAATCAGCAAATTCACCCCCTTGCTCACAATGGCCTGTCCCTGCTCAAGCTGTGAGGGCTTTTTTGGAATAAACTAACATTTGTGTAGCTCACAACCAGCTCCAATACAGCACAGAAACACATGCTTGTTCTAACACCTTGTTCTGATGTATAAAAACAGATGGTGTAACTATTGTTCTCTTTCCATACCAATGGGAACAGCGTAGGAAACAGGGACCATGCAAGGAGATTATGGAGAAACTGTGCTGTTGTTCAGTCCTTTGAACAGCCTGGGGCACCAATTAAGCTGGCTGTGAAGCCACAGAAAGGACACGGATGGTTCCTAGAAATCACAGGGGAATGGTGGGTGAAGATTCCCCTTGCAGGATTATTCACACATTTTCACTTGGCTTCTTCAGAGATGTCCAGGAGCCAATCCCAAGGAAAGCAAGTAGAAATCAGGGAATGAGGCAGTCACCTACCGAGGCTAAACACTCATTTTGTCTTGATGCTTAGTTACTAAAAGCCAGCAGGAGTTTCAGTGGAAAAGGCTCCTTGGCTCCTCTGTGGTTTATGCAGTCAACACGTCACCCATTTAGCTGTCTGGAGTGAGTGCTAAAACATCAGAATGGAACATAAATTACTCTCTAAAAGGAATCAAGGTTAAAGTACCAAAATGAATGTGTTAAACTGCTGAGCACCAAGTGAAAACTGCAAAATGCTAAACACAAATTACAGATATGTACAGAAACCAGTCATTCCTCTGTCCCATCAGAAATGCCTCAGTGACAGCAGGACATTCTCTATAAATATCTCCAAGCTTGACGTGTTAGTCTTGATTCCTAGCCATCCAGGGCTGTTTATTGGCCCTGTGAAAACCCCAGGGCAAAGCAGGAGAATCATGGTTTCCATGGTCAGCCTGGTTTCATCCCAGAGTGCTGCAGTTTTGCCACCTCCTGATCCTCCACCTGCATCCTCCTGCTATGAGAAGCCAGGAAATGCAAAGCTAAGAAAAGATTCATCCTACCTAGGGGAGTTTCACAACATGAAAGCTTTGAGAAGCCATTCCCATTCTACCCTTGAGTCCGAAATCCTTGTTGGATTTGCAGAATTTAATATTCAGTAGAATCTGTGCTCAAGGGGCCATCGGCTCCATTGGACTGGTGGGGACTGGAGACTCCTGCTCTCTCCATTTTCTTGCAGGCATAGAAGCCAAAGTTCTACAAGAGAGTTCAAGTAGAATTAATTGTCCTGTTCCTGACTCACTCAAGATCTCCCCTTTCAGCCTTTCCAAAAAGACAACTGTAAGGGCTCCTTAAGGATAATCCCAGTTGGCATCTCCTCAAAACACCTTGAAAACCTCTTGAAGGGACCCAAGCTTCCAGATCACAAAGAAAGCACCAAAGTTCCACAGCTCCTGTGACAGTTCTCCCCTGTTCAGACCAAACAGCTTCATGAACCATCTGCTGCCCTCCTGAGAGTGTCTTCACCCATGAACCAGCTTTGGGAAATTCCCTGTGTGGCTTAGAGACTGCTACTGCTGGTCATGGGGAGGGTCAGGCTGTCTCTCCTGAAGCTCAATGTGCTTCTCCTGATCTACTTCCATCAAGTCTCTGCTGCCTGCCCCTGCTCCAGGACCCCTGAACTCTGACATGTCACACTGCGTTGGCAGGCCCTCTCATAACTTAAGTCCCTCTGCAGGTCAAGCTGGCTCCAGCTTTTCCCCTTTCTAGTGAGCCATTTCCTTCTTTACATCCTCCCAGGCCTGCTTAGGAGCTCTCCAAGGAGTTTACAGTGTCCAAACACACTCGTAAATCAGTTCTCTGCAGCTCTCCCAAGAATGAGCACACAGGCGCCGCCGTGTCCCTCCGAGTAATTTCCCACCGTCCTGTTTAAGAGACACGAAGCTGCTCAGTGGATTCTCAGCCCCCAAAAATTCCTTCAGCTTTTTTCTCATTGCATTACAGAGTGTACAAGTAGGTGTTTGCAAACAAGCCCAGCCAAACTCAACGCAGACATCAACAGGGAATTTGACAAGCTGTGCAATGCATTATCTCATCCCTGCAGCAGCTTTCACCCACGTCTTGTCCCATCAGAAGCCAGTTTCCTCACTAAAAAATGTCAGGCCATCTCACAAAAGGATGCTCAAAAATATCTCATTGCCTTACAGAATCTCGTGTTGTTCATGACTTTTTTCAGCAAGTTTTTTTTTTGATTGTTTCAGCATATTGACAGTTCACCCTTCCCTATAACACTGAACAATCAGTTGGGTGCTCAGCAGCAGTGAAGGAACATTTCTAAACTTGTCTTCCCCACCTCCAGGGCCTGGTGGCTGTTGGTAGCAAAGTGATACCTCACACTGACACAGCTGAAATCCACTAATAATCTCCTGCTGGGATATTGCTTTCTCACCCATTGCACTGCTCCAGCAGCAGAACTACTGAGTAGCTTCCTGCCAAAATAAGTGCCACTGAGAACTCCATCTGTCCTTCCTTGGACTTTTCAAGTACAGAGTGCCTTGAACCAAGAAAGTGGCATCAGGAGAGGAAAAAAAGGCTGGTAAGAAGCCCATCTCTGACCTTGCAATTGCAGTGAGTCTTTCATAACACACAAGGAAGTCAATTGACACTGGGGAAGACAAGGAGGAAAGGGGGACCATGTGTCTCACCTCCATGGCTGTCAACACATTTCTGACTTGTTAGGAAACCCGGTTCTTAGCCAAGATGCTCTCTGTTGTCACATTTCTGAGCAAGACCTAGAGGGTGCAACCTTGCACTGGCAGTCCTTGGTTGTGTGTGAGATCCATGCTGACTCCACAGACAGCAACAAAATGTCTTTGAGAAGTGCAACCAAAAAAGAGATGGGGCTGGGAGTTGCTCTGACAAGGGTAACCCACTGAAAATCCAAAGTCCTGCAGTCTGAAGATAGTGCTCTCAAATATAATTCTCAGAAATCTCAGCAGTGACTTTGTATCCATCCCTCCCACTCTAAATATATCTCAAATTTTAGCACAGTGCCAGCACAATGGGGTGCCTAATGCAGAACATATGTCCATCTGTATTTTAATCCTGGAAAAATGTACTCAGGCTTGAGATGGGATGTTAGAAACTGGCTGGTCTGTCACCCAGGTCCCCAGTCCCTTCCAAATGCCAAGTGTCCTGGGGAAAGGTGGAAACCCACTGACCTCTAATAATAAAAGCCATCCCCAGAATTCCGTCTGGTGCCTGGAGGAAACTCATGTCATTCAGCTGTGCAGGAGAGACTCTTAAAGCTTTCCATTAGATAATCCCACCCTAGAATCCTTATGGCAAGGCAGAATGTGGTGCACCTGCCATGGTTTCACTGGGGAATGCCTCCATCACAGCCTATAACCCAAGATTTGGGATAACAGCTTTACTTTCCCTCACTGGAGCACCAGTGGCAACAGCTGCTCTATCACCTCTCTGCCTATGTTCTTCATGCACAGTGTCTATCCTTCTGAGCAGCTTCCTGGCATCCCATCTCTATTGCTGAAAATAGTGGAGTCTGTAGAAATCTCAAGGATTTTCCCTTTACCAGACCAGAAATAAGCCCCTTCCTGAAGCCCTTTCTCTCTTGCTCACCACATCATGTAATAAACCACATCAAAGTCCTCCCTCTTCCATTTCCATCTCCCTCTGCTTTTCCTTCCCCTGTATCCATTAAATTGCACAAACCTGCTCCAGGAACAGGTTCACAGCTGGTTCTTGGGATCAGTGCACAAAGCCTAAGCAAAATCTATGAGGTAAAGCCAAGCATCTGTGCATCTCATCCTGTTTTTTGATCCCCAGGGCAAAGCCAGGAGCCAAAGGTGCTTTTTGGCCAGGGAGGGTATAAAGGAACAAATCTCTGGCCAAAAGAGCTTTTAAATAGGGTCTGAGCTAAGGTGTGTGTGTGTAAGTCACATCACCCGGACTGTCAGGTGTGGCTTTGCACACCCTGTTAGCACAGGTGATAACTGTAATAAGCTTCCTGCAAACCCTAAATTGACATTCAGATACTGCAAAGGGATCCCTGTCCTAGGCTGAACCTCTGTTTAGAACACCCAGTACTTCCCAGGAAAACATTGACTAATATTAGCAGTGGGAACTACAGAAGGGCTGTCGCGAATAAAGTTCATAGGCCAAAAAAAGAGTTGTAAGTAGAAACAATAACTTTTATTAAACTAACTGGTGCATCTATAGAAAGCAGACAAGCTGTTGGTACACAGGCTGCTTCTTCCTGAAGCAGATGCCCTAAACCTGCTATTCAGCCTTCAAAACTCAACACGACTTCGAGCAATCACACAGATTGTAACCGGTTGCTAAATCTGGCAGAAAAACAGGGCTTCTTTGTTGTCCCAAGTGCCTATAAAATTCAGGATGCTTGCCAGGGAAGGGAGAATGTATGTCTGTGAGTGTGATGTGTTGGAGTGACAGGGAGAAAGCAAAATGTTTTGTGTTTATTTTTATCTGGGGTCAGTGTTTACTCAGAAGGAAGGCAACAAAAGCTTAGGCAAACAAACAAAAAATAATCCGTTTTTCTAGTGGCTTGGAACTGCCTGTGTCTGTAGGTGCTGAGGGAAGCTGGCATGATCCTTGGTCTTATTAGTCATCTAGAAATGTGAGGGCTCAATGCCCTTGGCCCCTTGTCTGTAAACCAGTGTGGGGCTGGGAAAGTCACAGCTTCCAGCACCTAAGAGTACAAGTCAACACCCCAGGGAGAGTTTGTTGAAACAGAGATTAAATCATTCAGCCTTAGACTGAAGATATTTTTAGACTGAACTTTGTTTCACTGTAGAGTCTCCCAAAAGCTCTCAGCTTGATCCTTCCACCAGCTTGGAAAGCACCAAAGGAGAAAAGACAAAGACAAGGCTCCCGACAGGGTCCCAAAAGTCATGTCCATACAGTTCTGCACAAGGCTGAACTGCTTAGACATACCCAGGACAATGAGGAAAGGACAAAAAAGTCCACAACTGGCAGCTTATCCCAATCTGCATATCACAAATACCAGGTTAGAAGGGACCTCTTGGATCATCTGGTCCAACCTTTCTCGGCAAAAACACCATCTAGACACAATGGTCCAGCACCCTGTCCAGAAAAATCATGGAAGTATCCAGTGTTGGAGAATCCACCACTTCCCTGGGAAGATTATTCCAATGGCTGATTGTTCTCCTTGTGAAAAAATTTCCTCTTGTGTCCAATTGGAACCTCCCCAGGAGTAACTTGTACCCGTAACCCCTCATCTTTTCCATGTGACTGCTGGTAAAAAAGGGAGTCTCCATCTTTGCAGCCACCCTTTAAATACTGGGACATTGTGATAAGGTCTTCCCTCAGCCTTCATATTTCAAGGACAAGCAAACCTCATTCTCTCAACCTTTCCTCACATGGCAGCTCCACAATCCTTGGATCATCTTTTTGGCCTTTTTCCGGACCCTCTCCAGCCTGTCCACATCATTTTTTTATAGCAGGGACCAAACTGAACACAGTATTCCAGACATGGCCTGACAAGCACTGAGTAGAGCAGGATAATGACTTTTACCTCTGCTGGTGATTCCCTTGTTGGTGCAGTTCAGCATCCCTTTGCCTCTCTGCCACAGCAGCTCCCTGTTCACTCACAATGAGCTTGTAGTCCCACAGGACCCTTCCCACAGAGCTGCTCCCCAGCCTGTGCTGCACTCCTGGGTTGTATTTTCCCAGGTGCAAGATTTTGCACTTTTCCTTATTGAACTCCATCAGCTCCTTGCTAGCCCATTCTTCCAGCCTATCCAGATCTTCCTGCAGGGTGGCTCTTCCTTCCAAAGTGTCCACTTCCCAATTTGGTATCATGGGCAAGCTTCGTCAGGGTACACTTGATCCCCCCATCCAGATCACTTATGAAGATATTAAACAGTGTTGGGCCCAATATCAATCCCTGGAGGTCTCCACTTAGAGCTCTGAGAAGACCTTGATTCATTACATTGAGATCCATGCAAACCCACACAATCCTTTGCTCCAAAATATCTGTGTTCCTGAGCTCCAGACCCAGAAAGAGTGAGTCATGAAGGAAGATAAATCAGCCTGGGATGGGCTGAGTCCATATTGTCCCAGAACCTGAGTTTCAGACCTAACTGGTCTCCTTTTCTCCTCTGGAGTGAAGAAGTTTCCAGGTGTTCTGTCACCTTCCAGGCTGCAACAGATTTCCCCTCCCACAAGGCCCCAGAAAAAAAGAAATCCATGTTCACCTGCCTGTACAAGTCCTGGAGGCACCTCCTTGGCAAGCAAGGAAAAGTCCAAGGGTAAAATTTAATCCTTAATGTAATTCTTCAATTAATCACTTCATCTGCAATTAGACTAAAGAAGGGTGATGAGCTGTCTGGGTCAGACCTCCCATCTACCAGGCTTCATCTTAATCAGACACAGAGAGTGATAAGGGTAAGCTTCCAGCAAAGGGAACTCATTTTTTACAGTAATTAGTGATATCTGCATTAAAAAAAAAACAGTTGTGCTTCCTCTCATGAGTTTGTTACTTCAAGCAGCTCAATTCCAGTGAACCCAACACAACCCAATCTGTTCATTAGTTCACAGGATGGTTTTGGGGGAGCCGTGACTGTGCATGAGGCTCTTCTATCTGCACGTTTATGCTGTGCTTATCTCTGAGGTGAAAGCTTGTGAGAGCAGCACACATGACCACAGCATCACAGGAAGCTCTCCAGGGCTCCACGTGATGCCACAGATTTATTTATTTCCATTGCGCCCTCAGAACGTCCTGGAATCAGAGCTGTGCTGGGATCAGAGCTGTGCTGGGATCAGTAAACATCTGGCAGAAAGCAGCAGATCTCAGAGGCAGAAAGACTGCAAGGTAAGATCTGATAAAGCACAACAGGTGGATAAATGAGGCAGAATGGGAAAATTACAGAGACAAGGCACTTGAGTATATAAAACTTCTCCAGGGAAACAAAATAATGTTGCAGGAGGCAGCAGTGTAACCACTGCCTCTCTGACCATCACACCACTAGGGCTTTGGAGCTGGGATCTGCATCCTTTAGGAAAGTTGCTGGTAGACTCCCTGCAGAATTCATCTTTCCATGTTTCCAGAACTGCTTCACAGAACTGGAGAGAATTTCACCCTGTTGGGGGGAAAACTTCTAGGGAAACTTCTAGGCTCCTGTGGAAGGGAGTTTGCCTGGTATCCACCTCTCTGTTTTGGGAGGACATGTCCAAAAGGAGAACAGAACAGGTGAGGGATGCTCCTTGCACAAACTCTCCCCTCTCAGCAGCACAGAGATCAGGGCATTGGAGCTTCTGGGAAGCCACCTGGTCTGATCTCTGATTCCAAAGGGCAGAGGAGAAGACAGCAGATCCTGTATGCACCTGCAGCATATCTCATCCCAGAGGAAGGATATGATGAATAGTTCATCATTCCTCCCTGTTTTACAGTTTTGTCAGTGACAATTTGGTTCTCTAGTTATTAGGTACCCCATGTACATAGATAGATATATATATATATACTCTATTACGTATGTTCAGAACATACAACATTATGTATTTTATGTGTTTTTTTATTTTATATATACTCAGAATATCTAAATATCATCACAGCCTAAATAAACTGTAATCCAAGGACCCACAGGTACCACTACTGGCACTGGCAGAGGTGACAAGCACCTTGCTTGGCAATAGAAGTCTTCAGCTCTGTGCCGAGTCATCTGCTTCTCTGAGTCATCTTATAGAATACTAATGGCACAAAACTTACTCTTTGAAATGCTTTTCTTGGGCTGCCCGTGCTGAAAGCAGGGATGAATCTAACAGTGTCACTATTTAGGATAAAACTGCCTGGGTTTGATGGGAAGAGAAGACGCGCCAGCTCTGGGATTCCTCTCCTGCTGTCACAATTAAATCTACCTGAAAAGACAATTTTAAAAAATTACCTGACTGAAGCAAATTGCCAAGGGTGTGATAGTGGAGGTGGAAGTATTTCAGTAGAAATATCCTCTGTAAAACCAGCCAGCCCCATCTAGGTAAGTCACAGAGAGCTCTACCAAACCACACACAACTCGTGCAAGTCTTTGCTGAGAAGAAGCACCAGCTGGGAACACACCAGAGGGATGAAGTCTGGGTAAAACAATCGGGAAAACTTCAAGTTCCACCTCCCCAAACTTTGCAGTGAGCATGGGTCAGGTCAGCCTGCCCTTTTCCACACAATTCCCAGGCACCATTAGGAGGTTAGCACGAGGTGGGACACATCCACCCACATCATGAACGGGCTGCACCAAGATAATGCTCATCCCTTTTACCAGAGACATGGAAGATCTTCGTTTCAGGAAAGAGTTAAATTAGGAGCTTGATGCTTTTTTCAAGGAAGATGTATCTTTTGAACACAAAGGATACCTGCAATCACACGGTACAATAGACGTTTTCTGCTACTTAGGATTTTGCACAATAAGACTTTTTATTTGGGAAGGAAAAAATTATTCTCTGCTCTAAAAAGAAAGGAAGGGAAGAAGGGAAAAGTGTATTTTCTGTTTAGGCTTTCATTTAGAGAGATTATAAAGAAAAAAATCTCCTTTTAAACACAATCATTTCATTCAGTTCATTTTAACTATTGTGAATTGACATTAATAACTGAAGAGTGTGGTATCTTTTTCTCCCCTTTCTTCCTCTGCTCTCATATTTTCGTGAAGGTCAAAGCAATGAAGCTTTTACTCTTCCCACATGATTAGCTGGTCAAAAGCCCAGGAGAGGAACAAGCTGACCTGTGGTTTTGAAGGCAGGATGCTGAGGAGAGAGCAAAAAAGAAACACTTAGGTGCCATTTCTTCAGATGAAATGTTAGGCTGGGAGACATTCAGCCCTTGCTCACTGCAGAAAGTGTGTGAAACCGAGTGAATTTTGCCTTTCTTGCTTACTTTTAGTGACCACTAGTTTGATCAGCACAGAAATGATCCAACTGAAGCCCTCCAGCACCCTGGAGCACTTAAGGTACCTTCTCTGGAAGACTCGAGTTCAAGACTGTGACAGTCTACAGAGTAAGGTGGCAGAGAGGCTTATGAGCAACATTGCCTTGGAAATGGATTTATCTCACCTGAGTGCAGTAGCTCGAGCCCATGGCTTGCTTTCATAGCCCATGGCAACCTAGGAACCATCTCCCTAAACTTATTTTTGGGTGTTATGTGAGACAACTTAGAGCATCCTGCCTGGCTCCTGTCACAGGTCTCCCAGGGGCAAGTCTTGTCTCATCTCTTCTCATCTCATCTCATCTCCTCTCCTCTCTTCTCCTTTCCTCTCCTCCTAATTTCATTCCCTCCCTTTCCCATGTGAGCTGTGCTTCCTGGGAGAAGAGCAACTGTTTCCTGCTGAGATTCTCATCCCTTACTGTGGTATTCCCAGCTGGAACCTATAAATGCCATAACATTACAAATAATAAAAATATGCTAGAAAGGCAAAGAACTCTAACACATCATCTCATCACACAGATTCCTCCAGGGATAATGCAGATAATGCAGAAACCTTCCCCAAGTAATTCTGCCCCCTCCCCTCATCTCTGTCACTTCTTAATATCTCCATTTTTCATCAAAACATTCCATTTGCCTAAAACCACAGATCTCACATCTGGGTTAATCATCCTATAGCAGCGGATCTCATTTGTATGGAAGAAAATATCTCAAATGAAGTGCCACTGTCTTTTAAGAAGCTTATTGTGTTTTCATCCTCACAATCTTTCCCTCCTGCTGTCAGGCAGCTATTGTTGTTACTCATTTGATGTAGGAATAAGAAGTACTGATAAACGGAAGAAAGCCTGTGACATGGCACCCTGCCAAAAGCAAAAACTCGCAGTTTTCCCTTCCTCCAAAACCATTTCAAACACAGTGTTTTGTCACCAAGCTGGTCAGCACAGGAAGGGGCTATTTCAGAGTCAGACACCAAAAGAAAGTTGCCCTGTCAAAGTCTGGGTATCACTGGTATGGGCTGAGCACTGAGGGACTTGTCTAATCTCCCCTGTGCACTAAGGAGGAGATGAGTGGGTGTTTGTGTCCTCTTTTTTGAGGTCAGGCGAGATGAATTGTGACCTAGGGATGTTTGAGGGGAGGCACTATGAGGGGATGCACACACGTACTCTGTAAATGTTTCATTCCCATCCTGACATCTCATTTAGGCTCCTCAGTCCTGTCAAAATTTCTTCAGTGATCCACCTCTTGAACTGGGATATTTCAATGCAAAATACTAGAATTTTCTCTGAAAATATCTGGTTAGTTTTGCCATCCTCCTACGTGAGCGTTACCTCAACTTTCCCTTTAAGCAACTAATTCTAAATTTATACTCACTATGTCTCTTTTTTTTTCTGAATCAGAAAAAATAGTTTCCTAAATGAAACAGATCCATAACAAGTCACCACACTAAATAACATCTAATATTAATTAAAAATGGGCTGTTGGTTGTGGAGAACAGCACATAAACTTTTGGCTGCAGGCTCTTACAACTGCACACAACAGTAAATACCCCTGTAATTCACTCTTTCAAACATCTAATTCGATTCCTTTTTCCACTCTTTCTGTATGTTTGTGAGCTGGAATGATTGATCCTCTCTGCAAACATCATTGCCAGGACAGACACAACCTGGCAACCTGCTGAAGTTGTCAATTGGCTCCTATTGTGTTCCATCTCTGGGGATCTCACAGACAAAACCTGCCAAAGTGAACGTTTTTCCGTCTCATCACAACATCAAAATCTCACAAGTGACTTTCAAGAGGAAAGGTGTGCATTTTGTGCTTCCCCTCCTGTAATGCATGGTATAAGTAACTCATGTTTTGGGAATTCGGCTGCTCCTTTTGAGATTTTTGGACTTAAACAGTGGTAAAAATCTAAAGAATGGTGATTTCCTGATGCAAATTAATTACAAATGCATCTGATAAATTTGCAGATCAAATGGTTAAGTTTGAGCACCTCTCACAGGCATTCAAAGGGGACAATTCTGAAGCAGGATTTTGGCAGGGCCTTGCAGGAAATCTTGAGACTGAACCCGTGGAGTCCCAGGGATTACTAGAGAAAAAAAAGAATAACTGATGGTGTAGGTTTGATTTTTGAGGAGAGGGGTTGAAGGTGATGTCTTTCTATGGTTTATTTAACTGCCATGGGCAATGGCAAGGCAGATGGGTTGACTATAATTTCTAGAACGAATGAATGAATGTTAAACTTGATAAAGAGCTGACTGATTAGAGGCACTTCTCAGCTAATGACCGTCAATTAATGCTAATTTCCAATGAGCAGCAGAGAAAATAATGGATCCCTGCTGGCTACACTGTGCTGCCTGCACAGATCAAATGACTTTCTCCTCTGCATGGCTGCATTAAAGCAAAGAGTAACAAGTATCAGAGTATAATTCCTACACAAGGCTGATGAATCTGGAGCATCCTGTTTGTGTTTACCATGACACACTGTGCATACCTGGTCCCACTGCTTCGGTAATTAAGACCCAATCTTAAGACAAGTCTAAAGACAAGCCTTCCCACATTACTGGTTGCTTAGGAAAATATATCTTGGTGATACCTCCTTCCCTGCATCATGTAACACAGAGCTGGCTATGACATTGTCATCTCCTGGTTGGTGGACTTCAGATTTTTGCTTGAACAACACTGTGACTTTTCTCAGTCTCCCATCAGACACTCATAGGACAATCATGTACAAGTGCCTTCCAGAAAGATGGCTCTGGCACAGCAGAACAGCTCCCAGCTGGACTGAGGATCAGGTATTCAGCTGTTTCATGGCTCCCTCTCATCAGACAAAGCTCCCAGTAAGCAAGACAAGGTTGCAAGGTCAGGACCCTTTGAAGGATGGGACACAACACTGCTACTACTTGGCATCAGTCATGCAGGGTTGCCCCAGACCAGGTTCCAGAGGCTCCCAACAGCCCCTAAAACTGGACACTGGCAGGAGATTCCAATATCCAGTCTTCAATAGCCAGTGCAAGGGCACAGACTGATGCTCCAGAAGTTGCTCTACTCAACTGGAGTTACTACGGGCAAAGCTTCCTGTGAAGGGGCCTTACCTGTCACACTGCCTTTAGAGGGCTCTAAGAAGGGAGGAGAAGGGCTTGGAAAGAGTAGAGGAATGGGATGGGAAGTGGTGGAATCACCATCCCTGGACACGTTCATCCAGTGTATGGATGTGGAACATGGGGACATGGTTTACTGGTGGACTTGGCACTGCTGGATTAGTGGTTGGACTTGACCTTAGAGGTCTTTTCCAACCTTAATGATTCTATGAATCTATGTTTTTTTTCTTAAAAAGCTTCCCCCTCACGGCAGAAATGATGTCAGTAGAGTTGAGAAATTTTCTTGGAGGTTTCTGAAGCTTTGTTTCCTTTGAGCTCAGGCAGCCTGTAAACAATAATATTTGCATCATCAGCTCAGCTGTGCCACCTTTCCAGGAGCCAGTTTGTGCTCTTCCCAGCTGGGATCGGAGGAGATGTCAGTGCATGTGCTGCCTGTCACTAATTTTGAAGTGATTGTTCCTGGTGGGTTGTGTTATGTTGAGCGTGTCAGCTGTGATCATCACCTTTTTGGAGAGTGGATCACGAACCCACAAAATTTAACAAACAGCCTTTTCTCATACAAACTGGCTGGCATATGCTGTTTGGAATGAGGAGGATGGAACTGAATAGGGATCTTTCTGAGAGTACCTTAGGTATGTGAAGGAGGCCAGATGGAATGAAACAACACAGAAGAGCTGAGATGTCACATATTTGGGAGCTTCTTAATTTTTTAATACCGTGGGAAATGTGTTTTGCACAGCCCTTTGCTACTAAAACCTCCTTGTTGATCACACGTCTCCTCAGCAGACAGTGAAAAGAATGTGGAAAATCTTTACATTTCCTGGTCATCAGCAAACAAATACAGATAATCAGAACAGCTCCTCTGGAAAGATTACCACTGCACACTCCTCCCTGTGTTTTCAGCCTACTAATTACCATCATTTTTCTCCCTGTCAGCTTACAAACATACTCATTACTGTGGGACATGACTTTTGTTGCTCAGTGTTAGTATGTGAATGAACGAATTCCAAGACAATGCAGGAAAAGCAGAGTTGGCAAGACCAGGTTCTGCTCCCACGTTCCTGTAATTACTGTGGGTCGACTGAAGAAAAGGAGGCAGTTTTGCAAATGTGGTCAAATGAGACCTGCAAATGCAGGAACAGAGACGTGTGGGGCTTCTGTGAAAAACTTCCAACTCACAAAGGCCGGGACAGCCGGAGGGAGGAATATTCAGTTCAAAGTAAATACCTGGACAGTGTCTGCCTCCTTGTGAGTTAAGCACCTTCAGACCTTCTGAAACCAGCAGAGATCTAGTGAAATTTGGTCAGAGGGTCCTGAGGCACAGCTCAGACACAAGCCAAAACAGGACAGATGAATCATGATGGAAGAGATTATTTTCCCTTTTGGCAACAAAGGACTCTACAGTGATTAACTCATATGCTTTGTTAGGATGGACAGTTGCTTCCTATATATTGGCTTTATTTTACTACAATCCTGATTTTTCTCACTGTATTGACCATTTAATTCCTCTTTGCAGTGTGACCAAACACTTCTGATGTTCCTGAGAACCTCAGTCACTCCATTTCACTCACTGTTACACTGCTTGAAATCACATTATTACGGGGAATCTCAGGTTTCTTTGAAAGAAAAAGATAAAGCACAGCAAAGCTTTTTTTTTTTAATCCTTTTTAACAGATTTCATTATTTTAGAAAGAGTTTTAACTTCAGTGTTTAAAGTTCAGCCTGTTCAACTAGCATCTCTAAGGAGCAGCTGACATGAGCTCCAATCTGACAGATTTCACAGGTCCTGTTATCTCTGCTTGGAAAAAAAAATTCTCCCTCTACTGATAAAAATATACTGAGAATCCTAAATCCTGACAAGCATCTTCATTTCTGACTGTTGTTTTTCTCAAAAAAAAAAAAAGGAGGTCAAAGCCTGCAAGTTATTGAAAGAAACAGCTTTCCAGAATAAATGTCCACCTTGGGGTCGTCCAGTGATTCCCCAGGAAAACGCTCTATTCTGCACCTCCATCAGTAGCAGAGTGGCCTCCTGAGTGTCCCTGTGAAAATAACCATCTGTGAGGACCTTTGGGGTCACATGGAAGTAGTTGGCTGTGTTTTCTATAAGCACACCTCGTACACTCGCTCTCATATCAAAGAATATTCAAGTTAGGCGGTTAAATGTAGGTTTTTGTTGCCTTTTGCACAGCTTTGAGGCATTCAGGATACCCACACAGGGAAGAGAGACTTGAGATAGAGACTTTAGAGAGTTGTGCTTCCCTGGAGCAAAAGCTGGAAGCTTCTGGGGCAGAGCATCTCACAAGACATGAAATATTTATGTTTAATCCACTGAGCCAAGGCCTCACTATCTTTCCACATCAGTCCCACAAACATCAATGAGACCCTTTGCTGACCAAGGGTAGGACTTCATCTCCCCTCCCTTTGGTGGTCTGGGTATCTAATCTAAGGCAGGTGTCCAGAGTCCCTGTACATTCAGAGCAGAGAAAAAGGATGGTATAGAGGACATCTTCATCACTTTTTTCATGGGGTGGGCTAAGTCATTATATCATTTATAGACTGAGGGATCCTAATGAGCAAAACTGCCTCAAAAGTTTGAAGTTAGCTCAGAGCTGTATCTCAATGTGCTGCTCACTGTGCTTTGTATCCCAAAGTTATCAGGATCTGTTCCACAGCAAGATGCAGCAGAGTTGGAAGGAGCAGCCAAGGCAGCGAGAAGGAAGAATATGGAGTCGTAACTTGGAAATAATCTACAAGCACATGGCTGGGATTGTGCCACCTCTGTGGATTGCTGTTGGATAAACAGCCCCATTTGTTTCAGAAACACCATGTTTCCACTTTGCAAAAGCACAGCGAAACACGCTCTACTAAATAGACACAATCCAGCCTCCCTCACAAAGGGAGGCGTCAGGAGCTCATTACCAAGCATTAGAAAGACTGTGACAGAAATTCTGCTTCCTCCTGGAAGAAACACTGGGATTTATTGACTGGTGAAGCTGGAGCTTCTCCATCCCTGGAGGTTTTTAAGCAGGTGTTAGACGTCCCAGAATAACGTGAGCACTTTATTTCATACAAGAAAGATTTAAAGATTGGCTGGTTTGGGTAAAGCTGTCTTCATGCAAAAACCTACAGGCAAAAGAAATGCAGTGCCACTGCTTCCTCTGTAGGATTATGCCAAGGTAACACAGAAGAGAGGGATGCTCCTGGCCAGGATGAGTCACTGATCTCTGTTTAGCCTTTCAGAAAGAGCTGGCCACCAGCAACAATATAAAATTCTTTTAAAATCATTCTTAGAGGCATTAAAGCACTATAATCTGTGTGTCCTGTCCTTCCCCCTACACACATCCAGGAAAGTGGATGGAAAGTTGGGTCTAATTTCCAGCAGTGTATTAGTGCTTTAAAACATGGAGGAAAGTTGCTCTGCACCTTGCTTTCCCCACTGGTGAAAAACTGGAGACACTGACACTGCCCTTCCCTTTCCAGTCCTCTGCCAGGGAGCAGCAAGAGCAGGACAGCCCTGAAAGGGCTTCATGAAGGATCCAAAGCTGGCTGAGTACTGGTCTGTAGAGCCACCACTATGATAGTGCATATAGAGATGCCTAAGAATGGGTAGAACAGGACAAGTGCATTGGGATGTTTTTCCACTGATCTGCAGGGCTGGGGTGCCTGAGGGCTCCTCCACATGCAGCAGCTCTGGTTTGTGTGACAGTAGGACCTCTCCCTCCTGTGTCACTGTCCTGTGCCAGCAGATCAGACATAGGTGCAAGGATGGCACAACCACAGGCAGGTTCAGCTCGTGCTGTGCTGACTCCAGGAGCTGAGTCATGGAATCAAAAAATCATAGAACAGTTTGAGTTGAGAGGCACCTTAAAGCTCATCTTGTTCCAATGGGCAGGGACACCTTCCACTAGACCAGGTTGCTCCAAGCTCTGTCCAACCTGACCTTGAACCCTTTCAGGGATGGGGAATCTCAGGGTCAGGCAGGAAGAGAAATATCTGCATTTCTGGGTCTGGAGGCTGAGCAGACACCTGCTCAAGGATCACACCCCACAAACCTGTGTCAGGGCTCAGCCTGGGGCTGGAGCTTCTCGGGGCACTCGTGCAAGTGGAGGCTGCTTGAAACACAGCACAGACACCCCCACAAAACACCATGGCAGAAAAGCTCTGACCTAAGCAAATTTGGAGGACTGGAAGATCAGTCTCTCTCTGCTGCCTGAGTATATTCTTCAAGATCAGTGGGGAGAGCCTGGTTCCACTCCAGCAGAAGCCACGGCATTAAAGTTCCATTGACTTCGACAGCAGAACAACAAAGCCCTGGCACTTCAAAGGTTTCTTTTATGGTGCTCATGCCGTTAATAAGCACCATCTGCTCCTTTCAGCAGGAGAGCCATCCACTGATTTGCTGACAGCGCTTTGCTCTCCAGGGATTCAGCCCGTGTTTATATAACCACGGCAGTTCGCCTACACGGGCAGGGAGGGCAGTGGCAGCTTCCCCATGCACAGAAGGAGCCCTGGAGTAACAACAGGGGATTGAGCTTTCAACAAGGGCGTTGTGCTTGTGTGGAAAGTCCTCGTGGTTTCAGTTCTGCGGCAAAACCTGCTAACTCAGCCCAGTCCACAGAGCCGGAGGTGAGAGCTGGGGTTCACATTAAATGAGACTTATTGTCACATGATTACCACCTGTATCACTCAGGGACCTGGAGCAGTTCTCTGTGGAGCCCAGAATGCAGCAGCTGAAGAACATCCATTCTCTTTTTAAAGCTGGGACAACTCAGAGTGTAAAAACAATTTTTTTAGACTAAAAACCGTAGAAATTGGAGGTATTCGAGTCATCTGGACATGGCCCTGAGCAACCAGATCTAGGTGGCCCTGCTTAACAGGGGGGTTGGACCAGATGACCTCCAGAGATCATCCTCCTTCCAACCTCAACAAGTCTGTGATTCTGTGAAATCCTTTTAAATACAGGAATAAACTATCTGTTTATATATGCACACACAAACTAAATCTATCTATGGCCTAAGAAAGAAATAAAAGAAGAGGTAAGAAAACAAGTGTTGCTCTGAATCCTCATCTCAACCCAGAGCGATACCACATTCCCAGTGAAGCAACAGGTAGCAGTGATGTGCTCAGGTGCCCCACTGCTCCACAGGGCTTCTCTTTATTGAGGGGGAAGAAATATTCACAGTACTTGCCTTAATTTTGTGTCAACTGGTGATTTTCTGAGCCTAATGCTGATATTGGCTGCATCTCAGGACCTTAGGATCACAAGGTAGTTCAGGCTGAAGGGGATCTCAAGAGGTCTGAGGGCAGAAAAGGTTGCTCAGGGCTTTATCCATCTGGGCACCGACAGCCTGCAGGAATGGACACAGCACTACCTCACTGGGCAGTTGTTCCTGCTCTTAGCTGGAGATCAGGAACATGCTGGACAATATGGGACTTGGTGGTGACACTTGGGGCACTCTGCTTGTCACTGGCTGCTCGTTGGACAGTGAGCCATTGATCCATGCCTTTATCATAGAATCTTCGTATCATTAAGGTTGGAAAAGACCTCTAAGATCTAGTCCAACCATTAACCCAGCGCTGCCAAGTCCACCACTAAACCATGTCCCCAGGTGTCACACCCACATGTTTTTTGAACCCTTGTAGGGACAGTGATTCCACTACTGCCCTGGGCAGCCTGTTCCAATGCCTGACCACCCTTTTAGTGCAGAAATTTTCCCAAATATCTGATTTAAACCTCCCCAGACAGAAATTAGGGCTGTTTCCTCTTGTCCTATGACTTGTTACCCGGGAGAAGAGACCAACCCCCACCTGGCTACACCCTCCTCTCAGGGAGCTGTAGAGAACGATAAGGTCCCCCCCGAGCCTCCTTTTCTCCAGGCTGAGCCCACTCAGCTCCTTCAGCAGCTCCTTGTCAGATTTGTGCTCCAGACCCTTCACCAGCTCTGTTCCCTTCTCTGGAGCCGCTCCAGCCCCTCAATGTCCTTCTTGCAGTGAGGGGCCCGAAACTGAACCCAGGATTCAAGGTGTATTGATTATTCTGCAGATAAATAAACCCCATTTGGTTCTCTCGCTGTTGCTGGATGATAACAGCTCTCCTGCCCTGCTCTGGTGGTTACAAACAGGCTGATTTCAAGAGCTTCAAATTAATTGCACAGCGAATGAAATCACCCATTCAAAGAGCAAAGCTACTTGGGCTGTTCTCACATCTACTCTACTCTTGGAAAAGATTAGTGTTGAATGTCAGCATTTGTTAATTTTGAAAGCCAGTGCTTGCTCTAGGTTTTGCTTCAAATAAAGGACTTGGCTTGCTCCAAATAAAATGGGAGAGCATGAGAGATGAGTGAGGGTGTTTCTAATGTCATGCAGAGCTACAGCTGCCTGATAGCACATCACAGCCCACACTGAGCAGATAACAAGGAAAATGGGGCTTTTTTCATTCTCAACCCTCTTTTGTGTCCTTTAAAGCAACCTCTCCTTTGAAGCAGTATATAAAATACAAGAACCAGGATGCCACTCATTTTCTCCACCTCTAGAAGAAGTGTAAGAAAACAAGACAACAAACCTTTAAATATCAATAGTCTCTTCTCCCCTGAGCAGGCACCCAGCAAATCCCCATGACTGCTGTAAGCTCACGCTGCCAACACCTGTGCTCTGGAAACGTGGGCACTTCACCATGACCCCTCACCTGGGCAAGATGCTAAATATTTATAAACAGCTGACAAAATATTTATAAACAGCTGACATCTTTGCTGAGTGTCTCATGATGTGAAGCCTTGAGGATGCAGAAGTACCAGTAATGCTCTGGGTGTCTCCTTTCAGGGTGGTGACTGAATCACGAGGAGCACAAGAGTTACTGATCCTTAATATCCTGGAGCTGGAGGGCTCACAGATGTTTTTCCTAAAACATTTGGTTTCCATGTCATGCTGGAAGGACTTCCACCCCATTTTTTCATCAGCAAGTTTGTTTTTTAAGGCTTCTTGGTTGAAATCCATAGGGCTTTCCAGCTGTTGGCTAAAAGCTCACCCTAAACATGAGAGTAAAGTCTGATGGATGAAGACTTCAATTCCTCTGGTTTTTCACATGATTTGAAAGAGACAAATTTGTGAACTACTCACCAGGTCCCTGAGAAGTCACAAAAGCTGATGAAAGGCCTTGTTTGGATTTTTCTCTTTGCCAGTCAGTTGGTCCTCTGTAGATGGATAAAACCACTTTTAAACTGAGTATTTTGTTTGGTTAATTTTCTTTACCAGCTTGTTGGTCCTCTGTAGATAGATAAAACCACTTTGAAAACGTGTTTCTACCCTCCAAAAATGACTTCATTATCCTTATTAAGTCTTGTAGACTTTATAAATAGAAATCCTGACTATTTGAGGAGGGTGACAGGGGGGATGAGAGGGATTAAACCAAACTGCATCTAAAAGAAAGAGGAAGCAACGACTGCCCTTTGCCAAAGGAAGCTTGTCCTTTAAGCACAGGCTGAGCATTTCAGTATAAGGTTACTGTTTTCCTTGGTCCAGGGGAGTGAGTGGTGCTTCTCTCCTAGGATGTATTTTTACTACATGGATGATGTATCTAAGAAGCAATGCAAGGAGGAAGTGTCCTCTACACTAGAAGACAAAGCAAGAGAAATATTAGTGATGTGACAGAGTAGTCTAGTGAAGGCTCTCAGCCAGGCATGACAATAGGACACAGTGATTATCTGGATGATTATGATTAGATTTATTGCTAATATAGGACCTTAATGTTGCCAGTGCAGTATCTAAATACCTACTCTCTGATATATATGGTTTAGATTATAGATTATTTCATTTTATAAAGATTATTTTAGGTTATAGTAAAGTTGGGTTATGGTCCCTCCTGTTGAGTCACAAGCTTCAGTGAGATCCCTTTGCTGTCTGAACTTCTCAGAGAAGTCTATGTGCAGCTTGGCCACTCGGTCTCAGATTTGGTCAGCAGTCTGTGTTGTCTAAAGGGTTATAATATCACAGGTTTACAGTCTCTGGCCTTGCAGAACTCACAATTACAAAGCAATGAGGCACCTATGGAGCTGCTTCAGGATTTTCCCTCAGTGTTTGACAAGATTTTAGTGCTTTTTACTCACCCATCCAAAAGTGAGTGTTCCCTGTCTTTGAGCTTGACACGCCCTGCAGGCATCCCTGCCAGGTGTGGGATCCACCCAGAAGCTGCCTGCAACCTTGTTACAACAGTTTTCCTGGTTGGCCCAGTCTCCAGCAGCATTTTATCCCATTTTTCACCAAAGTCAACCACAAACGCTTCAGTTTCTCCATTTCTGGAATGCATTATTTATAAGAGCAGCCAGACAGCTCCTTCTTCAATATTCACTTGCTGTTCACAGAATCATAGAACAGTTTGGGTTGGGACTTTAAGGATCATCTTGTTCCACCCCCCTGCCGTGGGCAGGGACACCTTCCACTATCCCAGGTTGCTCCAAGCCCTGTCCAATCCAGCCTTGGACATTTAGAGGGATGGGTCAGCCACAGCTTCTCTGGGCAACCTGTGCCAGGGCCTCACCACCCTCACAGTGAAGAATTTCTTCCTAAAATCTAATCTAAACTTACTCACTTTCCACTTAAAGCCAAAGTGTTCTTATCTTAGGACAAACCACCTTGGCCATCGGGGAGCGTGGAAAGGGAGAACAGGGGGTGTTTGTGTTGGATGTGCGCAAAGATTCAACTCTCTTTCATCACCATCACACAGGGCAGCCCTGGGCATTTAGTTACACATTTATCTGCTGCTTTCCCACAGCTGTTCACAGCTCT
This sequence comes from Pipra filicauda, assembly GCF_003945595.2. Lineage (NCBI taxonomy): Eukaryota > Metazoa > Chordata > Aves > Passeriformes > Pipridae > Pipra > Pipra filicauda. The sequence goes on from NW_024104310.1 coordinate 5,766,484, forward strand.
CAGGGCTGTTTGCAGCGGGGCACACTGGGCTTCCCCGGAGCCCTGCACCCTGTGACAGGGCAGGTCGGAGGAGGCACAACACCTCCTTGGCCTCCTGGTGAGGGAATTCACACCTGCCTCTTTCCTTTAGTCTCCATTGACAAATCCCAGAGGGAAGTGAAGTTGGTAAGATTCATGGGAAGAGGGGAGCCAGCGCATCAGGGTTTGGTTCTTCAGGGACCTCCTGTCAGCAGGATTTACTTGGCAATATGTGCAGGGTTCCCTGAGCCAGGCTTCCCAGGTAGCATGCAGAAACCAAGTCAGGCAGGCCTGGGGTGTGATTCATCTCAGCCTAAAGCAGATGTCTAAATTAGAGCAGATGATTCATGACCCTGAAATTCCTCCACTGAATATAAGCTTCTCTCACTACCGGGGAGCCTGTCTTTGCTGCAGGGATTTGAAAGCAAAGGCTTCCCCTTCTTGGAAATGCCAGTTCCCTCCAGGCATGGAAACTGAGCCACCAGCACAGGCCAGGCTCACGACCAGACCCCACTTTTATAATCTGGATTTGGAAGATGCTTCCCAGTCCCAGGGATACCTCTTTGGTTCCCTCTCAGTGGGATGTGGGGACTGAAACACGTCAGAATACAAGTAGCACTTACTACTTGAGCAGCTACAACTTCATTGCACGTGATCGTTGGCAGGGAGGACCTACAGGGTTTGTTGAGGAGGAAGGATGAAGCCAGGAGAGCAAGAGCATTGGCCAGCAGCTGTTGTGTTAGAAAGGTACTGGGAAAGCTGCTGTTACACAGCAGAGCTGTGCTGCCTCACACCAGCTTCTAAGAGGTTGCTCTGCTGCTGATGTGCTGTTCAACCTTGGGTGTGTCATTTAGGCATTACCAATTGGCTTTTGGGGTTTTTTTATGTTGTCTTATAGTAGGATTGTTGTTTTGGGAAAGAAAGTTGCAGCCAGAGCGAAGAGAGCAGGACTCAGGAGATGAAAGGGTGATGGGTGCAGGGACAGGTACCACAGTCCTTGTAACATCCCAGTTCCCTGCTCAACACTTGTAAGACTTGGAGATGTTTGATCCCTGTCACAATGGTGACAGCACTCGAGGCAGGGTGAATAGGGCAGGGAGGGCTTTCTGATTTGGGGACATCACAGTCATAATCCTTCCTTTTTCCTCCTGACAGAGAGGGAGGGAATCACCAGCTCTGACTGCAGCTCTCCCCAGGAAAATAAACCCAAGCAACTGACCCTTCAGGAACAAAAAGCCCTTTGCTGGTAGGACAGGAAGGCAGATGGGTCATTCTGATCTGTCCAGGCTGAAATCAGTGCTGAGGCCATTTGTGCTTAAACCACTTTTTCATTTCAAGCTCTTATCAGATGAATGTGGTGGATGTGGAAGGAGCCACAGACACTGCAGTTGTTTTCATGGCAGCAGGAGGGGAAACCGTGGCCTTGGGCTGCACAATGAAGCTGTAGGAGATGTGGGCCAAAAAAAGAAAAGCTTTCCTTGCTAATCAGAAGCTCGAAAGCAATTAAAGAAAAGCGGGGAGTCTGGAATAGCATAGAAAATTAGTTGTCATTTTGAACACTTTATTCTCTTGTATCACATTTGCCTTGCTGTGAGAGCTGTTTCCTAAATTAATAAAAACAATCTGTAGTGTAACAAGGCAGTGAGGGGCTCCCTCAGCCTCAGCTGGCACCTATCGTGTTTGCAAATCTCAGGAACAATCATGGACTCACCTGAACAAATAACTGGGCTCCCTGCTGCCTTATCTCTCCACAATGAATTGTCCATCCCTCCTGCATTGTATGTGCCCAGCACAACAACCCACCTCTTACCCTCAAGCCTCCTGACATGATTGACTATGGCATCTTTAATAAAACCCGCATCAATATTTCCTGCTAAAGCAGAGTGAAGATTTCATTTACCCATTCTCCTTTATTTTGCCTAATTCCATTTTTATTTCACTGAATAATTAATCAGGCACTGGAGCATGTGACAGCTTGGCTTAAATTTAGTTCTCACTTCTCCTCTGCAGCCCCATCGGATGCAGTTGGCCGGTCAAACACAGAGTTGGGTTTGTCTAAAAAAGCAACACAGACTGCCAATCTGGATCAGATCTTTACCCCATCAAGTCTAACATCTTGTCTCCAATGGCAGCCAGCATCAGGCGCTCAGGAGAGTTGAGAGGTGCACCGGGTGCTGGAGGAGAAATCTGCACCAACACACAACCTGCCCAAAGGGGAAGGTGTTCCTGACCCTGGGTGTCCTCTGCCATGAGAGGGTGGCTGTGCCCAGCACAGGGAGGGCACAAACACGCACTCCTTCTGAAGTCTGGGTAGCTGCTGAGCTTTGTGCTTACTCTGAGTGCCCAAGAGACAGTCCAAGCAACTTGGAGCTTGCCCAGCCAGGTGAAAATAATAGTGTGTGCAAAGCCTGGAGGCTGCTCAAAGGCTTAGACCCTACAAAAATGTGAGAGGGTAACATGGGACAGATTATTTTTGGCAAAGTGCAGAACTCCAGGCACTGTAAGACAGAAGGTGAGATCATTTCAGTCCTATACCGATCTCTACACCAGGGAAATGCAGTACAGAGATTAATGCTGCACAGGGCTGTGAGATTTGTTTAATTTTTATCCTTTCCCCATGTAGGGTTTCTTTTCTAGTTTCATTCATTTCACCTTCCCACTAAACACCAAACATCTGCGAGCTGGTTATAGGCACTACTGCACTAAATTGCTTCTGTTCCTTGATACCCTTCCCAGCTCTGTGCAGGTCTGTTCCTCCAGGCTATTATTCCCAGAGCTGGATAAACTGGACCTGCATCTTGCCTTTTGGTGACCCGATATGAAGAATCATCTCCCAAAGGAGGAGAGGGCTTGGATATGCCATGCCAACACCTGGATGTTTCTTGGAATGACTGTCCATGTCAGGACATCAGGTCATGATGAGGTGGGTTGGGGATTTGGCAGGTTTGAAGATTGGAGTGTTTAATAGGAAGCAGGATGAGGAAAGGAGGTTGGGGATGAGATCCTGGTCTGGGGAGACACTGGGAAACAGTTCTCATTTAAATAATAGCAAATAGATAATATATCTTTGACAAACAGAGAGAGAAGTGGAGAAACAGAGAGAGGATGTGAACAAAACACAATCACACATATTTATACATATTGCCTAATTGTAAGGAGAAGGAGACTTTATTAGATCAAAAGTGAATCAAAAGGGACTACCTTAAAAAAAAACAAAAACAAACAAACAAAAAAAAACCAAACACAAAACCCCCACAATATAACAAAGCAAATTGCCCAAAGTGTGAGGTTTTCTAAGCAGGAGAACCAGGAAGAGCTTTCACTGGCATCTAGTGGTGCATTGTAGAGGCAGCTGATGGCACAGCTGCACTTCCAGAGTGGGTTTCCCTGGGATAGCAGAGACTGTTCAGGCTTGGGGGGCCACCAATTCCAAACTGGGCTTAGGAAGACCCAGTTTTAGACACAGCCTACCTCTGCCCTGAAACTTTGCCCATGAAGCCCTTTTGGGGATGAACATAAGGTGTTCTGAGTCTACTTTGACCGCAGGAGCAAAACCTTGGGATGATATAATGGAATATTTTATCTCACTTTTCTTGGATTTTGGACTTGGCATGGGCCTGAGGGGACATCAGGCAGATGTGGTTTGTTTGAAGGAGAGGATGAGCTTGGAAAATGCAGATGTCAATGGAGAGAAACAGGAACCCTGAGGGCACAAGTCAAATGCCCCGGTGGAGGTATCCACTTTGGAGCAAGGTAAACTGTGCCCCAGTGGATGAATGGACATTGACACAGATGGAATGGCAGGATCCTGGCCCCTCCTCCAGAACTTTCAGCAGCAGAGGAGTCACACAAACATTCCCCTCTCAGTTGCTCCATGTCAGCCCCTCATCCATGCCCTGCCCCAACCTCTCACCCTCCATGGAGCCACACATCCAGATGAGCTGGTTGATGGGGCTGCTGACTGGAACTGAGCAGGATTTGTGGGAAGATATTATGGAAATAGGAAGGATGGAAAGTGGGGCATGTTGCCTAAGGAGTCCTGAACATGACTTGGGATCTACTGTGGCCCTACACTGTGGTCTCTCCTGTCTGTCAGGGACCTGCTGTGGCACTTGTGCCTCAAAGCTGACAGCTTCAGTAAGGCAAACTGAATGAGGCTTGTGTATCTTCTCTGTGCATGAACTGGTGTAAAGGTGGTTGAATTTTTATGACTTCTTTCCTCTCTGATCTGGGATACAAGCTGGAATGTAGGTGCACCTTCAAACTGGTGCCGCTGCCTCATCCTGGTGGTTTGTACTGGGGTAGGAAATACATTAGCAGACTTTTAGCCCAGGCATGTACAGAGTGTAGAGTAAATCTGAACTCCAGGGACCCTGTAACTTTAAATTTCCCTGTGTGATCCAAGCCAGATACCTCACCATCTCCTGCATCAGTTTCCCTGAGTCAGAGAGGGGGAGAACAGCATCTTTGCAGCCTTGTGCCATATTTAGGACAGGATTGGAGGAGCTGGTGCATGCAGGAATGAGTGTTATTGTCCAGCCTCAGAGACATAGACAGCATCTAGTGACTGCTCCAGGGAAGAGTCATGCTAAACAGCTTTTTGTCATTCTCATGCTAAAGAGCTTTTTGTCATTCCCATGCTAAACAGCTTTTTGTCATTCCCATGCTCCTAAAACCCTCACAGGGAGGCATCCTGGGCTAGAGCTTCCTGCTGATCCTTCAAGCCTCATTGTGCAGTGCAGATTCAGGAAGGTTTGGGTGCTTCCCATGAGGTCCTGCTGAGTCTCAGCCTCTCCCAGGCCATGCTCATCCCTCTGCTAAATCCACTCCACGTACCTCAGCGTCCCCCCTTGTCAAATCCACTCACTCCTGTGCTGTCACTGAGCATTAAAGGGATCCTTTGCTGGTAAATGGGCACAAGCCTCGATGGCTGCCATCCCTCCAAGGGGGATTGCAAGCTGCTACAGACACAGAAATACTCCCTGGGATGCGTCTTTCCTCTCCTGACGCTTCCTGGAGCAAGTCCCAGACAATCAGCCCGGGAGGGAAGAAGGATGCTTGCAGTGCCTCAGGATGTTTTCCTTCCCACAACAACAACAAAAAAAGGAACAATCTCAGGTCGGGCAAGAGGGGAATGTCCTGATGCTGACACACAGCTGGGGTAAAACGGAAATGTCCTGATGCTGACTCAGTGGCCAAAGCAGGGAAGGCGGGATGGGGACCAGCGATGCAGAGGGGGAACTACAATTCCCAGAAGGCAGCGCAAGCCGGGGACCCTTCCAGCTTCCCACCAACATAACGGTGCAGAAGAAAGACTCATCAGGGAGAAATTCCCCTCTGCTCCCTCCCAGCGCTCCCGCCAACACCTTGACGGTGGCGTGGAAATCCCTCCGGGCGTTCCGAGCCCAGAGCGTCTTCCCTGTCCCCCCCTGCTCCGCCAACCTTTCCTCTTCGGCTTTGGTTGGCTTCACCCTTCCTCCGGTAGCTCTCTCTGCTCTGGCCACAGACTTCCTTTAGGTCAGCCCGGCTCTGGCCGCGACACAACTTCCAGTCCAGTCACACGGTTGTGCCGCCGAGGATGCCCCGGAGGAGGGAGATGCCCGCCCGAACCTGAGGCACCGCTCAGGTAAGAAGGCGTTCGTTCGTCCCTGTAGCTCAAAGGAAAGACGAAGCAACTGCCTGGCATCTGATTCTGCCCTCGATTCAAACCCTGAGCCCCGGGGCTTGCGGAGCTGGAAGTGAAGAGAGGATTTGGATCCGTAGGATCTGCAGACTTGGGGGCGGGGGGGGGGGAGGAGGGGGGGGAAGTGAAAGGGAGAAAGTAGGCAGGAGGTTCTTCTTTTATCCTTTTTTTGAGGATTTGTTGGGTTTTGAGAAAAATCCTGGCAACTGAAACGCTGCTGGTGGTGAGAGGTGCCTGCAAGGGACGGACGAGAGCATCCATGGCGAGGGGAGAGGCCGCGGACACCGCAATGAGCCACCGGCATCTGCGGCCGACCGTGTCCCCCCGGGAGGGTCCTTGGTGCCAGGAGGCTCAATCCACTACCCACTCAGGGGGTTACTGACCTCCCTTAATAAAAATACAATGCTGAACTTTTCTGAGTCCTCTTTCCAGCCTGGCTGCTGCTGAGGCTTTGTCTGCGTTAAAATAAAACCTGTTGTAGTGTCACACAGCTGCTTCCCCCCTCTATGGAGAAGTCTTGGCCCCTCCCCTCCAACAGCGAATGCTAAACCCAGTTCCTGCTCCTGCCCCAAGTGGGTGTGTTTTGTCTCTCCTGGTTCGGTATAAGTTTTCCCGGTAGTTGATTTTTTTTGTTTTATCATCATCATCATCATCATCATTATCATCATCATCATTATCATTATTATTATCACTGATTTTGTTTTCCTGTGGTTCCTCTGTACGGTCATGGAGAACTCAGCTCGGACAGGAGGAACGTTGTGTTTTGGTCATAGCTCTTATCAGCATCAGTGGGGATCCAGATGGATCAGCTTGAAAGGAAACGTGACTAAATCTGAAGTAATTTTCCCAATTATAATTGAGCTCTTCATTTACCGCTCTGACCCCTCTCTTCTGAGGATCACGTAGCTACAAACTCTGCACCACAGTTGTGCCTGGATGTTTATACTCCACATGTCCCACCACTTGTCCCCTGACCCATGGCATCCCCCCTCCCCACCCCTGCACTTCAGTGACAAGCTCCCCAGCGACTCACCTTCTCAGCCACGGCATCCCAGACCTCCAGGGATGAGGTGACATTGGCAGCATGTTTCCTTGCTGGCCTCCTGCCCCATAACTGGAGATTTTGGCAGCCTCACCCTCAGCCATCAGTACCATCAGTGAAATCCTGCCCAGCCACACGTGCTGTTGTTGACAGGCATCTCCAGCACCGCTGCCTTCCTCCCCTCAGCCTTTCTGGCTCCTCTCCCTACTGCAATTCACACTCCTGATAGGACATGTTGCTCACATCTCTCTTGGCCCTGATTTATTTATTTTTTCTAATGGAAATACTTAGGATCAAGACCCTTCTGCCGGTTGAACCCTCTTGAAGAGAACAAAGGCCTTTTAGCTTTCCATGTCTTCCTTCTCCAGCTGCCCACTCAGGACATCACTGACTTGTCCTCCCCTGTGCATGGAGATCTGCCAGCCCAAAGTGGGACACCCCAGTTTTGTAAGTGATGCCAAGTTTGGGTTTTCTTCTAAGTTCAAGGGATTTAAGTTGCTGCAGAGTCACTCCCCAAAAATGAGTCTAATTGAAATGCAAAGTCCATTACTTAATTAACTTACTAACTTACATTTCTCCTTGGTCAAAGGACAGAGGTCTGTTCTAAGAGTAAATCACTAGTGCAGCAATAGAAGAGCTGAAACCTCCATGTCATTACAGCACTCAGTGCATCACAGATCCCCCATTGCCAGGGAAATCATCCTGTTCCTCTCTGCTTGTGTTCAGCTGGGCCTGTGGCTTCACAGATCTCAGGTTCAGCCTTTCCTGCAGCCACCAAGGTGTCAGCCGTTGTGTTGACACAGTGAACACAGGAGGTGGGGAAGAAATAATAACCTAATTATTTCCCCTTTATTTTTTCAGTCTGGCAATTCGAGTCTCCAGGAATACCAGAGAAGCCTTTCCAGGAATGCCAGAGAAGCCTGTCCAGATGAGAGGAGGCAGGAGATGGAGTTACAAGGATGAGGAATGAGGAATACCACACAGTCCATGTTGGCCCAGAGCTGGCATACAGCATGGCATACACCTGTTTCCTACAGGGAATAAAGTGCATCCGTTCAAATACACTTTGATATGTGTGTCCTGATGGCTTTTGTATCCCCACAGACAGTCCATCCCCATGACTCTGTGGCTCTACTGTACCCCTTAGCAGCCCCACGAGGTGCAGGGTAGTGGGGCACTGCTGCCATGAAGGACATTTTTAAGCACAGGGTGCCGAAGACCCACCCGTGTCAGGAGTGTGGGAAATCCTTCAGCAAGAAGGGAAACCTGAGGAGACACCAGCGGATCCACACGGCCGAGGAGCTGTTCACCTGTGGGGAGTGCGGGAGGCGCTTCAGCACCCGGGGCCACCTCACCACCCACCAGAGCATCCACACGGGAGAGAGACCCTTCTGCTGTGGGGAGTGTGGGCGCTGCTTCCATCTGGAGATGTGCCTGGCTGCCCACCAGAGGACACACGCCATGGGGGGCCCCTTCCCCTGCGCCCGCTGCGGGAAGAGCCTGAGCACCAGGATCTACTTCAACATCCACATGCGCACCCACAGGGAGAGGAGGCCATTCGCCTGCACGGAGTGCGGGAAGAGCTTTGTGAAGAAGGGCACCCTCACCACCCACAGGGAGACCCACAAGAGGGAGAAGCCCTTCAAATGCCCCGAGTGCAGCAGGTGCTTTGGGCAAAGGGCCACGCTGGTGGCTCACCAGAAGATCCACCTCCGGGGGGGACCCTTCATCTGCACGGAGTGTGGGAAGAGCTTGAGCACCAAGAGGTATTTCGATGTCCACCAAAGGAATCATGCTAAGCAAAAGGGGCACATCAACAGCGTGTCTCTCCGGGTCATCCAGGTTAAAGAGGAGCCTGAGTTTGCCCTCAGGTCAGAGGAGAGTGTGTTGGAGAATATGGCTCGTGAAGGAGATGTAGCCCAGGGGTGTAGCATACCTAGAAACCCATCTAATCCAAAAAACCCTCCTTGGAAAATCCAGGTGAAGGAGGAGCCAGAGCCACCCACTGATGACACAGCAAGCACTACTGCAGTAGCCTGCCAGAAACTTTACATCAAGGAAGAGTCACCAGAAAACCTGGACTATGGAAAGCTCTTTGATCCAAAGATCCCACTGCTGGCTTTACAGGGGAGACAGCCTAAAAAGGAAGAAGATGCTGATGGGCACCACGAACAGGAAGTCGCTATAACCAGTAACCATGTGCTCCATGTGAAGGAAGAACCAGAGGAAAGCATTGACTTTGGGATGCATTATGGACAGAAGCCAAACCTCAGTGCTATCCAAAGGATCCAGATTAAAGAGGAACCTGGTGTGGAGGCCAACCAGGAGAGCCCAAAGAGGAAGCAGAAGAAACGCTGCCAGTCCACCAAAGAGGGGATGCTGGAGAACCAGGAGAAATCCACGTCCAAGGGAGATCCCTCAGCAAAAGGAGCTCCCAAGGGTGAGCGGATGTTTCCCTGCCCCGAGTGCGGAAAGAGTTTCAACCAGAAGTCGAACCTGACCAGGCACAGGAAGATCCACACGAGCGAGGGGCCCTACAAGTGCGGGGAGTGCGGGGAGAGCTTCCGCATGAGCCGCAAGCTGGTCCGGCACCAGCGCGCCCACCTGAGCGAGCCCTTCAAGTGCCCCGAGTGCGGGAAGAGCTTCACCCAGCGATCCAACCTGATCCGGCACCAGAGGATCCACACCAAGGAGGAGCCCTACCAGTGCCCAGAGTGCGAGAAGACCTTCAACCAGAAGGCCAACCTCTTCCGCCACCAGTCGATCCACGTCCGCATGGGGCCTTGCAAGTGCACCAAGTGCGGGAAGTGCTTCCCGCATAAACGCCTCCTGATCAAACACCAGCTGCTCCACTCCCGAGGGGGAGCCTACAAGTGTGGGGTCTGTGGGAAGCGCTACCGGCTGAAGAAGTACCTGAGGAGGCACCAGAAGATCCACGCGCGGGAAGGAACTGCCCCCTGCTCAGAGGTTGGGGAGACCACAGAGACTGGACCCCACCACGCTGAACAGAGGGCACTGGCCCCCATGAAGAGTGAAGAGGAGAGCTGAGCAGTGGGATGCCTGCTCCTGTGGGAAAGTCCTTTGGGAAAGGGGAGAGATGGAGACAAACTGCTTGCCTTATGTGTGAGGGTGGGCAGGTCAACCTGAAGGTTCAGTGGGGTCAAGGGGCAGAGGAGAGATGGAAAACAGTAGTCGGGTACTTTTCTGAGGACAACCCTCAGGGTATCACTTGTTCACAGCTGTGGGATGGAGCTGAGAACCCAAGCACTTGAAGGTGGAGGGATAAGAGCTTGGCATCCTTTGTCACGGTGTGCGTGTGCTACTAAAGTTGTGGATGCCAAAATTATCTTGTGTGGACGATATGTAGCCAGGAGGACCAGGCAGGATTTCTTTTTGTTAGGTTACTGTGTTTCTGAGAAAAATGAAGAGAACCTCTCCCATCTGGTCAAGTGTTTAAAGCAAGAGCCAAGTCTCCTATTCTCCCTCATGTATCTCTGATCCACACCTTGATTCTCCTGGGCTGATGGACCCTTGTCCACTGGGAGAAGCTACTGGCAGCTAGACCAGGGTTCTAAGACTCAAATCCCCCAAACCAGGCTCCCAGATTGGCTTAAGCCAGATCTCTGAACTGGGCATGATTTAGCAAGTTCAAACCAAGTAGCAGGAATAGTTGAAAACGTCTTCAGGCTTTATGGACTAGAGAATTGAAAATGATTTTCCTATTGGGATGTTTTCCCTTCCCAGTGCAAAGAAGACTGTGCAGCTACTCAAAAGCATGGACAGTTCAGCAGTTGTTATCACTCACTGCTGATGGTTTGTTTGAGTGTTCCCTGGTCAGATGAATCTTTGTGTCTTGAAAGCCCCTGGTGGAGTTGTGATGGAATCCACAATTCCCTGAGCCATTCTCCCAGATTTCTCTGCAGCGCTTCTATGTGGCCACCTGGCAATGCCAAGCAGAGACACATATTGGGGTTCCTCATGTTGCTGTAGTACACAGAGTCCAAGAAGCAAGCCTACCTCAGTCCCCTCACCTGTAAACTGTAGATAAACTGGTTCCTATGAAGTTTCCCCTCAAATCCCTCTGATCTGGTGGAGATTCTCTTTTGGGACAGAAAAGGCTGACATACAGGGGAAAACAACAAGTTTAGGATGTTCCAGGGGAGACTTAAGGAACACCCTTGTTAGAAAAATGGATCTGGGCCATATGCTGGGTAGAAATCTCTCTGCAGGGCTGGGAAACCATGTTTTTGGGAACAATAAGGCTGAGCCAAACTAGCCAAACAAAGCAGCCTCTTTTTGGCTTGAGGAGGGGTAGGGATACAGTAGAGAATGACAGTAAGAGAAAATGCTCACCAGATGGAAGGCATTTATTTCCTTTTCATTAGCTGAGCACAGTCAGGCTGTAGAGACTTTTACCAGGAAGAAGAACTGGTGTGAGAGATTTGCCAGTTGAATTATTGTTTCCATGCAATAAGTCAGTGCCAGTAGGTTTCCTGGACATCATCGAATCTTCCATCACTATGGGTGTCCAAGCTTTTGGGGAAGATGAGGGCTGATAGTTTGTAATATCTTCTCAATAAACAAGTATTTAAAGAAAAAAAGGAACGAAGTGGGTGTCTTTTCTGTTGTTGATTTTTGGTTTTTTTTATGAACTCTTAAGTGTCAGAACAGCACTACATTCTCCACACAGTGCAACAGGTGAGCAAAGCAAAGTCAGATGTGTACCAGTGGTAGCCAAGTGGGTTTTTCTGGGGATTATCACAGAATAATAATGGTTTGGGTTGGAAGAGACCTTAAGGGTCATCAGGTTCCATCCCCCCTGCCATGGGCAGGGACACCAGGATTGAAGCAAGCCAAGTCCTCACAGTAGCAAAACAGCCATCAACCTTTTCTCCCTAAACCCATTAAAAGGGCTCCCAGATAATAACACCAAAATGCTTAAAATCTCAAAAACTGCCTCATTTTTTACTGCATAGGTTTTATGCAGAAACCCACATGTGTCAGCACTCCCTGAGCAGTCTCTGTCACCAAGTGCAAAGGATGCCCACACGGTCTGGTTTTGCCTTAAAGTCTGTACAGTAAATTCAGGATCTCAGTGGAGTTAAACCAAAGTGAATGTTATGTTGATGAAGAGAAATACAAGCTCTGATGACTTTTTTAAAAAAGAAATCTGGTCTTCCACCATGGGTGAGGTAAGGCTTGTCTGGACACAACTGCTGTCCTATTTCTAGCTGTGCACATTGTTTCCATGGATTTCAGGAGGAATTTGGCTGAGGATCACCTCGCTGACTCTTGACTATCTGTGTGTGTGATCTCAGTTCTGTCTCTAGCATTCAGCATGGCCTGTCTGGATGGAGATGGAGACAGGCTGTGGTGGGGAGCACTTGAACAAGAGAGCACATTTCATGCTTCCGTGGGACACGTGGAGCTAAATGGTGCTTGGTGTGTTCTGGTGTGGTGGGAATGAGAGGGTCCCTGGCTCCAGAGCAATTGAAGTGCCCTGGGATGTTTACTTGTCCTTTGAGAACATGAACAGTTCCCATGAGAACTTGTTGGAGAATCCCAGGCTGCAGGGAGCCCTGGTGTCCCCACAGATGGGGAGCGAGGAAAGGAAAAACACCAGGGTGAAAACTGGGTGAGCAACAGGATACTCAGAATCACATACTTCTACACATGCTTTGTCTGTTCACTTTTGACTTTCAGCCTTCGTGGGGAATGAGTATTTACTTACTACCACCTCATCCCATCCAGAGCCAAAGGGATGCAGCCAGGTAGCACCACATGGGGCCAGGTTATCAAGCTGAACTGCCTGAAGCCAAGGCACACTTCTCTCCTTGTCCTCTCCTCTCCACAAGGCCACTGCCTCCATCTCCTGACCCAGGGCACAGTCCCTCCCTTCAAAGGGATTTCTTGTGATGGAACAAAGCAGAGGTGAGAAATCTCCATCAAAGCGCCAAAGCTTCTGACTGGTCACATGAACAAGGCCATAGAAAAATCTCTGATCTCACTAAGCTTTAAGAGTCCCTTCCAACCCAAACCATTCCTTGATTCTATGATATCATCCCCCAAAAAGGTACCTGGTGCAACAGCATAAGGTCACAGATACCAGGGGACCTCACTTCTCTTTTGCCCAAGGCTTCTCTTCAACTATCCAACTGTTTCAATATGCCTGTGTCATCTCACATCCTCAACTAAAAAAAAATACAACAGCAAAACAAAAAAAAAAAAAGCGAGCAGGAAAACACCCCATTTTCTCCTGGGTTTTGTCCTTTATTGTGTAACTGGGGAGAACCAAAGAGAATGTCAATGTCACTCCTTTTTGTGGCCACTTGGCAAGTTCTTTCTGAGCCAGGAGTGTGACAGGGAACAATCCAGAGTGTACCTTCCTACCCAAAAGGTCAAGAAAAACTGGAACTGTGTTTCCTAAAGTGTAGTAACATTTCTTTCTCCCCAGTATACTAAATTCTTGTAAAAGAAAAGTATACTAGTTACAGTATTTCAGCCTAATTTTAGAGATGGGGAAACTGAGGCAAAATTTGGATCTAAACAAAATCCCAAAAACAATGTCTGGTGCACATCCTCATCCTTCTGTTTCCCCATGTCAGGCTTTGAAACAGTTGTGGACTCATTTAATCTGAATAAAGATGTCAGGAGAAATTTGTTTAACTTCTAAGTGACACATATTTGAAATCAGAAAACACAAGAAGCACAAAATATGCAATACCCAACACAGACTGAACTCCTTTTTTACTGTTCAGTTATTTTCTTTTTTTTTTAATTACTATTTTCTTTTAAACCTCCTGAGAATGTCCTCCCAAACATTCAACCTTTACTGCCAGAGCTGCTGCCTGCAAGGTGCTGCTGATAAATAGCCAGGCAAAGTGGCTGTGTCTGTGTGAGTAATTCAACCAGGCCAAGGACACTTCTCCAGCCCTGGGGGCACCCAGCTGGCTTGCATCCATACAGCTAAACTCAATTCAGGATGGCATCATCCAGCTCTGCCCTGGAACTCATCCTTGGCTCCAGTTCTGGCTCAGGTTAAAAGTTTCAGCATGAAATTTGAGAAAATTGTGCTCCTCTGTGCAGGAACATCATGGATTTTTTTCAGTGACATGGCTTGGGGTTCCCTTTGTCCTGAATTAGCACATGTTCAGCCATCACCAAATGATCTAGAACTTGCTCTGTGACCCAGGCTGGCAGGGCCATGGATTTACTGTGGGTTTCTGGTCATAATCACAGCCTAAAACAGACAGTAACTGCTACAAAGCACCCAGGAACAGGCTTCCCACTCCCTCTTTAGCTGCCAGATTTTGCTTTTGAATTTGCACAAAGGTGGTGAGACCCAACACTGATTTTTAATACCTTTCTGTGCCTTTGGAGGTCAAGCAGCCCCAATCCCCAATAAAATCACCTGGTGTGAAGCCATCCCATTCTCCCCATGCTTTCAGTATCTGGATTCTGCTTGTGCAGATCTGGATTCTGCTGTGTTCCATCCCCCCTTACAGTCCCTGCTGCTCTGTATCCTGTCCATTAAATTAATATCTTGCCATTAACTACAGCAAAGAGCTCTGATGCCATGAAGTGATGGCAGGAGCTGAAGGAAGGATTGATACACCACTACCACCTTGCAAAAACTAAGCCAGCTTGTGCACGTGGTCGCCAGATGAGCCAAATGGATAGTTACATAAAATTAAGGACCATTTCCATTTTATTCTTTTCTCCCCCCAGTAGAACTGTGTGATTTTGAAAATTTCCTTCAGCATTCCTGTTGTTTTAATTGACTTTTTTTTTCCCCTACATTTGTTTCCTGGTGGTAAATTTGTCAGCCCTAAATAGGCAGAGCAATAACAGACCGTGATAACAGCGCAGGAAACTATCACATGAAAAGCAGGGAATTAATTCATTCACTGGAAAACAGGCCGTGGTGGAAGACTGCTGCTTCCTGAAAGCTTTGTATCCTTTTAAGCTTGCTTTTTTTCTGTGTCTCTATGTGTGTGTGTGTGTGCGCAAGATGTTCTTGCTCCAGTAATCTTTGCACGGCTCTGCCCTATTTCTGCGAGCTGCAGAGACAGCGAGGCGGCGTGTGGGCTCAGCCCTCGCCTCGTCCCTTGTTTGGGGATTTTTCTTTCAGGAATTAAAGGACAGCAAGGAATAAATTATCCAGCACCCCTTTCCTAACCGATTTCTTTAACTGACATTATGTCTTGCTAATAATCCCACTGCACATAAACAAGCCGGGGCTGGGACGGTCAGGAAGCAGCTACGCACATCACATGGCACAGCTCTTGCCCTGATTAGGTGACTGCTTTTCCAGCCAGGGGATTATGAGAGATGAGTAACAGAGCATGTTACTGGAGCATGGACACAAGAAGAAAAGGTTTTGCCTGAGCATCTTCCAAATGAGACCCCAGAGGACAATTAGTAGAGTGTGAGCACGGCCCGTTTGGACGCTGCTTTGGGGGAGAGAAGCAGCTCCGTGTTTATGAGCTGTGGTTGGGCAGCTTTCCACGGGCTTTCTAGAAAAGTTTGACAGCCTTGGGTGAATGAAGTCTCTCACCTGCAAATCTTCCCAATGTCGAGTAAGGAAATAAAACAAATTCGGAATATATTTATTTTTTCCCCTATCTCAGTGGTTGTGGGTCCACATGGTGTGATTTTTGGGGTTGCCCAGTGCAGGGCCAAGAGATGGACTCGATCATCCTTGTGGGTCCCTTCCAACTCAGGATATTCCGTGATTTTATGGTTCTATACTCTGGGGCTGGCTTTGTCTCACCTGAATTCCTGTCTCTACAGCACAGATGTAAACATCTGAGCTCATCACCCCCTATTTAAAACAAGTACACAAAAAAAACAAACAAAAAACCCCAAACAAACAAGTAAACAAAAAAAAAGAGAAAGAAAAAGAAAGAAATAGATGGAGAAAGTAATTTTTTCTGCTCTATTTAAATTACGACTCTGGGATTAGACTCCAGGACTCTTTCTGGCTACATCCCCACGAGCAGCAAAGGGGAGCCAGGCTCGGAGCGAGACATCCCCATCAGCCCGTGATGTTTTTAGCCTACAGCATCCAGTCTATTTGGGAAGAGAGCAGGGGCTGTAGGGCCATGGGCTGCACAGCCAGCAGTTATTGGACACAGTTGGTGCACGGAGTCAGCACTGCAGATGCCTGTGATGGAAACACATCCCAGCCCTTCCCGGTGTGTTGGCTGTGCTGGGCTGTGCTGATGGAGCTCTGCCTGCAGACAGTCTCTGCCTGTGGCTCCCCGAGGGAAGCTGCTGGTGCAGACCAGTGGAAAGGCCATGGTAACCCACAATATTTCCCAGTTATATTTTTTTTATGACTTTGTTTTCATATTTTTGGTAGGCAGAAAGTAGCTGGGCAGGACATGGAGCAACTGGCAGGAGATGTAAATAGCCATTGAAATATTAATATATGATCCAATGTTATTGGCTGGTTTTGCCTATATCTCTTTTTACAAAGCAAAATAGATTACATTTTGCAATTATCCTTTTTTTTTCATTATCACATCCCAGCATACTTTTGCTCTATAGGATCTTCCAGCTATGAGATTCACCTCCTTCCCTTGCAGATAACTTGCCTCTATTTTTCTAATAAAAAACTGTACTAAAGAAAGCTGTGCTTCAGTGCTGTTGGATCCAAGTCATCCCAAATGGGATGGAGGTGAGGGAGTCAGAATAAAAACCTGTCATAAAGAGAGGCACCTGGGCCACACCCTTTGGAACCTCTCTTAGCCAGACCTGTGTCACAGGCCACTTGGTGACACAATGGGATCTTTCAAGGCCAGGTTGGACGGGGCTTGGAGCAACCTGGTCTAGTGGAAGGTGTCCTTGCCCATGGCAGGGGTGGTAGAACAAGATGATCTTTAAGGTCTCTTCCAACTAAAACCATTCCATGATTCTATGATTCTTTCCAGTGTCCCTTAGCTATTTTCCAAGCAATTCTCACTGAAATGCTGGATTCTCCAGCCTCCATCTGCCCCCATTTCTGTCTGCACCAAAAAGCTGGCTGAGAGAGCAGCCTTGCTCCTTCCCCGCCACGGAGGGACATTCGTTATTCAGAACAAAATATTGCATCGCCGTGTTATTTAATCAAGTCAAAATTCATGGGCAGCATCTGTGCAGAAGATAAAATGTTTCGGGACAGTTTAGTCCTTTTCTTATCTGAGTGATTACTGTTATGTAAAATCTTTTCTCTCGAACACGGAGATGGAGTTTCATAAGCGAGGGACCAAAATAGTGCCAAGTAACCAACCATCTCCCCTTGATCACACAGGATTAGTACAATTAATCTGTAGGTATTAGTGGCCAGCAGGGTTTTGCCTGCAGGATATAATTTATATTTATTATTTCATATCTGATTTTCCCCCCAAGGACAGAAAATTCAATCAAGGGCTTTTCATTGCATCGATACATTTTTGCAAATGGCCTCGCAGGATTTGGAAAATTACTGAGGGGGCTCCTTGCTCAGAGGCAAAGAAAGTTCAGAAATATTGAATTAATATGGGAGGTGATTCTCCCCCTCCACTCCTCTCTCATGAGACCCCACCTGCAGTGCTACATCCACCTCTGAGGCCTCCAACATAAGAGGGACATGGACCCACTGGAGCAAGTCCAGAGGAGGCCATGGAGATGCTCCAAGGGCTGGAGCTCCTCTGCTCTGGAGACAGAATGGGAGAGCTGGGGATGTTCACCTGGAGAAGAGAAGGCTCTGAGGAGACTTTAGAGTCCCTTCCAGTGCCTAAAGGGTCTCCCAGAGAGCAGGAGAGGCACTTTTTTAAAGGGCATGGAGTGAGAGGACAAGAGCCAGACCAGCCAACAGCCACCAGAAGATGCAAAGCAAAGAGAGGAAGAAAGGCACAAACACATAGTGATCTTTTAGGACCTATTTCAAAGCTGTCACCTGCTAATTTTATTAATTATTCACTACTTCTTGTATTAGAAGAGAAAATTAACCTTTCTCTTTTAATCCTCTTTTTCATACACTTCCTAAATGTGGTGATGATCCTAAATAGTGTCTGAATCCACAGTCAGAGTCCTGGTAATGCAAGTGGAGATACTGAGGGGCTGGAGCATGTCCAGAGAAGGGGAAGGGTCTGGAGCACAAGCCTGATGAGGACCAGCTAAGGGAGCTGGGGGTGTTTAGCCTGGAGAAAAGGACCTTATCACTCTCTACGACTCCCTGAAAAGAGGTTGTAGCCAGATGGGGTTGGTCTCTTCTCCCAGGTAACAAGTGATAGGACGAGAGGAAATGGCCTCAAGTTGCACCAGGGGACGTTTAGATCAGATATTAGGAAAAATTTCTTCACCAAAAGGGCCATCAAGCATTGGAACAGGCTGCCCAGGGAAGTGGTAGAAGCACCATCCCTGGCAGTGTTCAAAGGGTGTGTAGATGCGGTGTTCAGAGACATGATTAATGGTGGACTTGGCAATGTCATGGTTGGACTTGATGACCTGTCATTTCCAACCTAATGGTTCTATAATAACTTAAAAAAGACCAATGGGCTTTGCCAGCACTTTTCAGTTTTCTTAGCTTGATGCAATGAATGAGGAAATGTCCTCCCACCCCTTGCAGGGAGATGGCTGCAGATTACAGCAGAAAGGGGAGCGTTACACGATCAGCTCGGACAGGAACATGGAAATGAGTGTGGCAGAGGGATGAGGAGCTGGACTGAGGTTCAGCAGCCCCTGCTTACAAATACTAAACTCTGCCTGTGTGGCACAGAGGGTGAACTGCAGGTCACAGCAAAGATAAGGGATCAAGAAGGTTTAAGCTGAGTTTCCAAAGTACATCTGTTGGAGCTGTCTTTGTTAGGACAAGCCCGTCACCTTCAGCTTTTATTTTTTTATCCAGGGGGATTTTTGCAACACACCAGCAAGGGAAGGTTCATGTTACCACCTTCAGACATCGGCTGTGCTCCCCTCCACAGCATCCCAGAGCAAAACCAGAGCTTTCATGACACCTGTTTGCAAAGCCCTCTTGAGACTGACACATATCACACCCCAGACTCTGCTGATCACAGAGGCTGCACCAGGGGCTACAACCATCCACACTTTGGAAGGTTGAATGGGTCTCTGGGCAACCTGGTTTAGTGGAAGGTGTTCCTGCCCATGGCAGAGAGATTGGACTGAGATGATCTTTAAGGCCCCTTCCAACCCAAACCATTCCATGATTCATTCTAGGCACCAGCCTATTCACTCCCTCTGAAGATGAACTGTTATGAACTACATTTCTAAGACTATCATGGGCTTGTTGTCTTACCTGCATTAAAATCCAGCCTGCAACAACATTTTCAGCCATTGAACTAACAAAGAGCATTAGAGCAACACAGTGTTGGAGGTTCAGGGCTGCAGCATAACTGAAAACACCCACTGGAGTTAAAAATAAAACAGTTTCAGAGCCTAAATACCTTTCTTCCACTTCCTATTTTCTGCCTGACAGCACCCTCTTCTGGGAAGCAGGAGCTGCTGGCTGAAGGGTGCACCCTGCTTAGCTCCCATCAGCTCCTCAGTGCCTGAGCACCAGGAACAAAGGGAAGAGGCCTCCTAGGGTGGGTTTAGGCAGAGTGGCATCAGACAGCCTGTTCTGAGCTATTTTTTGCAGTTATCTTTGAAGGAGTTTGAAGATTGCTGCATGACTGAGTGCTGGTCAAAGGCACAGCACCCAGTTATTCTGCAGCCACGAGCTGAGGGGTGCATCTCCCAGCAGCCAGCACAGACACAGGTAAAACCTGGAATACTGCTGCTTTGGAGTGCTGGAGCAGCAGGTAAAATCTGTACTGTCCTGGGGAGGACTGCACTAAAGCATTTAATTATATCCTCAGACATGTCCCAGCCTTTTTATTTGTTTGAAACACAGGTGAGCAATTGACTTTTTGGAAACCAAGTGCATATTAGAACATGTTTGTTCAGCTGGCTACATCCCATATCAACGTGGGCTAAGAAGGGTATGGAGCATCTCAGCTGCCCACAGATGCTGGGCAGGGCTGGGGCACCACCACCACCAGCAGGGCAGGGCTTCACGTTTCACCTCATCCAAAATCCTCCTCATCCCTTGCCCTCCACAACAGCAGGAGCACCTTGCTTGTGGCTGGCATTGGTCTGGTCTCCACTTGAACAAATTTAACACCATGCAGCTGGTTCCAGAGCTTGTTTTATACTTTAAATAACAAGGTTTTTAACTACAAACCCCACGCAGGGCTTACCTGCATCCTGGGCTAACAGTCCTCTTTGAAGGCCAAGTGGGGAAGCCGATTCACAATTTGCTGTCTAATTAGTTCCCTGGTGATGGCTTCCCACTCACTGTGAACTTTCCCAGTCACTGCAAAGTTTTCTGGGTTCTTCCATGAAGGACATGGTACTGCTGCAGCTGCTGGCAGTGTGGGGGTGTTTAATTACCTTTTTCAAGCCTGGACATCAGCAGCAGCTGGGAGATGGATGGAGTTGACCTGACTCTCCAAAAAGGTGGGCAGCAGGAGCACCTGGGAGTGAGCAGGTCTGACATATGCTTGGAGGCACAAAGGTCCTTTGGTACAGCTCAAAACCCATGTCATTTCAGGGATTCCTCAAAAGCAGGGACACCCTAAACCACTTTGGAAGCCCTTCCTGCCCTTCTGTGCTCCTTTCCCTGCCCATGGCTGGGTTTGCACAGCACCTGGCACACAGGCACTGTGGCTTGTCCACTCTGTGCTTCACTCAAATTAATAACCAGGCCTGATTTATTACATTAGCTGTCCATCCTGGGGTATTTGCCAAGATCATGACCCTCACTCACCCCCAGCATAAGAGAAACTGGGGCTGCAAAAGGCCCTGGCAGGGATCCACAGGTGTTCATCTCCATGGCTCACACACCACTGCTCCTTGGAGCAGCTTCAGGCTGAAGAAACGCCCTGGTGCAATTGCCCTGCTCCAGGTCAGGCACCTCTTTGAAGCACAAGACAGACCCATAAAACAGTTAATTCCATAAATATAAAGCAGTTAATTCCAGGATGCAGTTCGAGGAGGAAAAGGATGACAGAAAGCAGTGACCACGTGCCTGCTGTCACCACCTGGACGAATTCATGCAGCCAAGCCCAGCAGAACAAAACAAAATCAGCAACACAGTGATTTAGGGGCACGGTGACTCCCCCATCCTCTGTGCCTCTGTCTTCCCCTCCCTCTCCAATGCCCCTGGTCCATCTTCTTCTGCAGAACTTTGGCTAAAATTAAAGGAAATTACTCAGAAACAGTCATTAATTGCTGTTTGCCTGCCAGTCTGGAGAAGATATCAGCCTCTAGCACAGAGAAAGCAGCTTCCAGTCACACAAATCCAGTGATGTTTTCAAGAATTCTCTTCCGCATCCTTTTTTAAATCCTTTCCTTGCTGAGTGTCAAACTCACCTATTCAAGGGGCTAACACAGCTAATGCTTCCCAGAGGGGATCAATGTACCTGCAGCTGACAGAGCCAAAGGTCTGATTTACACCAGAGGTGAGGAAAGGTCGGGATCAATCCTCAGTTATCAGGGACCAACAGGTAAGGGCAGGCAGATGAATTACAAAGCCTAAAGTATCCTGGGCTGCATCAAAAGCAGGGCAAGGAAGGGGATTCTCCCCCTCTACTCTGTCCTTGTCAGGCCCCACCTGGAGTGCTGCATCCAGCGCTGGAGCCCCTAACACAGGAAGGATGTGGAGCAGCTGAAGTGAATCCAGAGGCCACCAAGATGCTCCAAGGCCTGGAGCATCTCTGCTCTGGAGACAGGCTGGGAGAGCTGGAGATGTTCAGCCTGGAGAAGAGAAGGCATTGGGGAGAACTCAGAGCCCCTTCCAGTGCCTAAAGGGGCTCCAAGAGAGCTGAAAAGGGACTTTGGACAAGGATATGGAGTGACAGGACAAGGGGGAATGGCTTCAAACTGAAAGAGAGTAGAATTAAATTAGATGTTAGGAAGAAATTTTTTCCTGTGAGAGTGCTGAGGCACTGGAAAGCATTGCCCAGAGAAGCTGTGGATGCCCCATCCCTGGAAGTGTTCAAGACCAGGTTGGATGGGACTTGGAGCAACCTGGGATAGTGGAAGGTGTTCCTGACCATGACATGGGGTGGAACTGGATGGTCTTTAAGGTCTCTTTCAATCCAAAACCATTATAGGATTCATGTTTTCTAACCTGTCTTTAAAAGGGTGTTTACACCCAAGCAAAAGCTTAGAGGAGAACACTTCCCTACCCTCTGAAGATGCTTCTAGCCCAGGGATAGAAATCCCTGTGGTGGCAGTACCAGCACCCTCTCCAAGGGCTGGAGGGCAGCTGAGAAGGCTGAAATGATGTGGAAGGAGACAAGACCTTGCTTCTCCACTTCTCAGTGGGATGAGAGCCTGAAAGACAAGCAGATGTGAGGCCTCTCCTACCTGGTCCAGGCCAGGCAGGGTTTAGTGGTCCCCAAACACCAAGGTGCCATTTTTGGCTGCAACAATCTGACAGCACACAGGTTTGGATTCCCCCAGTGCTCAGGGAAGTCCAAGGGTACCTGGCTCTCTTCCCACCTGCTCAGGGAAGTCTCTGGTTTCAGTCCTTGCTGCCAGAAGGCATTTAATGAAAAAAATTACCCTGCCAGCTCCCTCAGCCAAACAAACCAACCATGGCAAACTGGAGCAAGAACCAGCAGAAGATTTTCCACCCCCTCTCCACTCTCCCACATACAAATGCTCCCAGTTCTGCAGAAGCAGCTATCAAACACCTGCAGCCAAAAGAAAGCACTGATCCCATCTCTGAAGGTGGCTGCCTGAAGCACAGTGCAGTGGTGAAGGAAGGACTGACACCTGATCATGGACACGAGGCCAAGCAACTGGTACCATCTTGCACGAGAGTCCAAAGTGATCTTAATCCAGATGAAACCCTGTATGATCCTGGCTTCTTGAGGGGCTGCAACGAGCCTGTAACACCTACAGCCCTAAGCTGGAGGGCAAAAAAAGAGGAGGAAAAAAGTAATTCTGAAGAAAGTACACGGCTGCAGGAACACAGAGAAGCAGGCATAGATAATGGCGTTTTTATTCATAACACCTTCAACTCAGACTGCAATTATTTCAGTTGTTAAAGTTTTAAATCCGGGCAGCAATCGAGGAAAAGAAAAAAAACCAAATAGTCCCTGTGTGCACCAACAATGCAGCTTCGAATAATACACAGTAAGTTTATTTCATATTAACATGAACAGTAAAAAGAGGACATTTGACAGGATTTCACTTGAGGTCCTTTTCTTTATTCCTCTATTGTGTCCTTTTTGCCAGTCTCTTGTCCCTCAAACTGTGGATACTTTGCCTCAACGTCAGCCCAGGTGAGATAACCGTTGGCCAGGTCACGGATGATGGCAGGGAGTTCAGAGATCTGCAGGCAAAGCCACAAAGACATAAGAAACACAAAGTCAACAAAATCAAGCTGCTCTGTTGGGTATTTGGGAGAATGTGGGTAGTTTTTACATCAGCAACAGAAGAGGTACAAGGCATCTTCTGGAGGATCACTTCTCAGGAGAAAACCATTAGTTAGAACATCTTAAATGACAGTCTCAGTTGTCTCAGTTATCAGGGTGATCCATGAGGGAAATGCAACTGTCACTGTGGTGGACCACAGCAAGGTTCATCCCTGGTAATGTTGTGCTAGAGTTTTGGAAGGGAAAAAAATTCAATACACACAACCAAAAGGTGCTGTAAGCCAGGATTTAGCCAAGCCTTATCTACTGTAAGACCAGCATAGAATAAGCTGCCAATCTTTTCTTCGCTCCCCACAGCCCACTGTTATGGCGTAAAGTATGGGCCAGAAACCAGAAAATTTGCAAGAATTGAAGGAAAACAAAGTCTCATCTCTGGTGCTGAGCAGTGAGAGCTCACCCAGGTGGATATAGAGAGAGGTAGGTGCCCTGAGGAACTGGAACTGAGCCAAACCCCCTGCCAGCTCAGCAGCCCCAGGTGCTTCTGTACAGAGCAAAGCCACAACTCAGCCTCACAGGTGAGCACCACCTCCTCCTCCTTCAGGAACCAAACTGGCCAGGGAGAGAAGGGCACCAGTGAGAGAAGAAAAACACCACAACCCTCAAGACTGCCCATCCACAGCTCTGAGCAGTTATGCTCACAGGCAGAGACCACCACAGGGAGGTTTGCCATTCCAGCACTATGGCCACACCAGTGGAGCACACTTAGGGCAGGTGTGGCTTTTGGGGAATGGTTCATCAGCTTCTCTGATGCTGCACAGGCAACACCAGCAGGAAAGAAGTTGAAAGGCAACAAGCAAGCAAAGATCTGCCTTTTGGTGCCTGTGGATTCAGAGGAGCCCTGCCTTTGAAAGCCAGACACAACCCAGCTAATGCTTCTACTCAGCAGCCTTCACTCCTAAAGAGCCACTCCAAAGAGCAGTGCAATCAGCACAAGCATGGCTTTCAGGTAAGATCAACACTTCTGCATTCAAGAAAAACAAAAGCTTCTCCTCATTTCATCAGCAGGGCCTGTATCTTCCGTCTGACCGGTGTCTCTGCCCCGGGGATTTCTCAGAGCAGCTAAATCAGCTGCAGAGCTGGAGGCAGCTCCCACAGAGCACCACTGCTGGATCAGGAACAGCAGGTAATGCCAGGAACACACCTGGCTCTGCCAGCAGCCAAACCTGCCCCCTTGCCCCTCACCTCGGCGCGGATCTGGCGCATGGAGTCGCGGTCCCGCAGGGTGGCCGTGTGAGGCGTCCGGTTCACGGTGTCGAAGTCGATGGTGATCCCGAAGGCCACTCCGATCTCGTCAGTCCTGGCGTAGCGCCGGCCGATGGAGCCCGAGGAGTCATCCACCTTGTGAGAGATGCCGTTCCTGGTGAGTGCTTCAGCTGCAAGGAAGACAAGGGAGATCACCACGACTCGTTACACACTTAGCAGGCAACACAACCCTGGAACAGGCCTCCTGTATCCTCACGGCGCTCCCTGAAGGGAGGCTCCACGTGTCCCGGTTTCAAGCAGCATCACAGACCCTCAATTTTACTTTGACAGAATATCCAGTGTCCCAGTCTCTGTCAAGACTACAGTCCCACAACTCTGCTTTAACTCCAAACCACACCGGCCTCATGTGTGATGGGGGATGTTCAGCACAGGGAGACAAGGTCCCAGGCAGAACTGGTGCCAACAGCAAAAGGCACTGTCTGACATGCAACCCCCGTTCCTTCATGTATTCCATTTTTTATGGTTCCTATCCTTCATCATGATGCCCACTACCAGTGGGCAGTTTTACAGAATGGTTGGAGGCTCAGCAGCTCTGGGACAGAGTCAATAAATCAGCTGGCCAATAAAAGCAGAAAAAACTTTAATAACAAAAGAACATACAACCCCCCCACACACTGTTCCAGACAGCTTCTCCCAAGCAGTGGGAAAGATTTATTTTTGACACAGCAGGAAAAAAAGAAATGTCTTTTACACTGCAAACCAACACAGGAAAGCTCATGGTGTTGGGTGTTTTGAGGGAAGATGAAGAGTTTGATGGATACCCAAAGGTTATGGATACCAACCAACTCAGCTGGTGTAAGTAAACAATGTTCCCTTTGCATGTGTGAGAGCCATGGGTTCCCACCGCTATTTTATCCCTATATTTTCTCCCAATGCAATTTTCTCCCTCTCTTCCCAGTGCACATCCCCATCAGACCCACAGTGCTTAACACACTTACATAATTCCTTGACAAAAGGCATGAATTCCTGATTCTGGCTCAGAGGAAGAACAGAGCACTTGAACGGTGCCACAACAGCTGGGAAGCTGAAGAACTAAGGAAAAAGAGAAAAAGCACAAATAAATACAAGTTTAATCGTTAGGTCAGACTCTTAGGAGGTGAGAATAAGCTCTGACTGAGGCTGGAGGCAGGGTGACTGTTCCAGGGGAGTCAGTGGCCTTCTCTTAAGACATCAGCATTCAAGGCCCAGCAGTAGCAGCTCACGGCATTGAAGGACTGGTTTTCTCCAGCTTTTCTCCATCCCTCCTTATCTCCTGAAGCTAAATGTTACTTCCCACCAAAAGAGGTCTACCAGAGCCCTCCTGAAAAAATTTAACCTCATCTGAATTACAGAAAAATGAAGGGCAGAGGGGTCTTTCCAGGAGATTTATTCTTATGCACAGTCTAAACCAAAAACCCTGTTTGAGAGACTCCATGCACATGAAGCATATGCAGCTCAAACGCTTTTAGCACCCTCCACAGACACCCTCAGAAAACAAACATGTGCCAAAAATGAGGGAAAATAATAAAATTTTTCCTGGCAATCAGCAAGGCCTCAAAGGGACAGAATTTATGCATATGAGACGTACCAGAATACAGAGCAGCCTACCCTACACAGAAAGTAAATGGGTATTAGAAGAGCAGTTAAGTCTAATATATTTCATGAGCAGTTTGGGATTGAAAGTCAACTGTGTCCCAACTCTGGGCTCCTGAACCTTGTTTCCCCCACTCATAACTGTATCACATCCTGTAGCACATGAAGGAGCACTGTTACATTTCTTTACCACAGTCTAGCAGCCAGAAACAATGAAAAAGAATCAGGGTCAGATTTCCAGCCAGCTTCCCATGGGCCACCAGCAAGGGCACAGAGCACCACATTCGGGCACTGGCTGGAAGAGGCTGGTGCTCTGGATGTAACACACACTGGCCCCTGCTACAGCAAAGCTTCAGGCCAAGGTTTTAGGGTTGCTCAGAATCAGAGAAGGTTGAATTTCACAGGGCACTGAGGAAACAGTTAGTCCATTGTCTGCCCTGCTGCATGGAACTACGATTCCAGGAAAAGCAGCAGAAAGAAAGGAAATTAAACACTGAAGAGATGCCTTTCTCTGAGCAATGGGACACTGCCAAGTGTGAATCCAGAAGGAGGAATTTCTCACCCCCTTGGCAGCAACACAGCGGGAGCCTCATGCACACACGGCCCCAGAACGCTCTGAGGGCGCATGTAAAAATGACATGTACACTGGCAAAAACAGCAACCCTACAGCCCACCTGGGCTCTCCCATCTCCACTGGGTATTGTGCTCTCTTATTTTAGCCCTTTCCCTGGATGCCAGGTGGTTTAAGCTGAGGCCCAGCCTCAGGAAAGCTCACCGTTCTCTGCTCGTCTCCTTCCCGGATGCGGAATGTGTGTTCAAACACTGTGTACATGATCCTTCCAATACCAAATGAGGGTTCAATTACATTTGGGATGATTTCTTCCACTGGAACACAAAATAACACACGTCATCATTAAACATGGATTTATACACAGGAAAAAAATGTGGTTACTGATGCTGTCTTTCTGTTCAGAAGTTCTGATTACCTGTATCTGAGCGCATGGAAATAAAAGGTTAAATGTTTCTGCTCTACATTCAGGTATTTACCTGAAATACAGATTTGGACTTAGTCCACATACAGAATGTATTTAGGCTGTAAAAAAACAACTCAGGACACCACCTCTGGCCCCGAGAGCAAATAACACTGCACAACTTTCACCCATGCAGATAAACCCTCTTCCACTTCACAACAGCAAAACCTCATCCAAACTGTTCACTGGGAACAGTCCCTGCTCCACACCAAGCCACAAACCATGTCCAGGCGTTGTCTGGGGGTGCTGTTTGGCACAGACCAAAGCCATGCCAAATAGCCTGGATGATGGCAGGGCAATGACACCCTCCCTATTCTCCATCCCTTTGCACTGTATCATGAGGGAAAGAATGTTGATAAACTAGTTTGTGTTCACAAAACCCCTCAGCAGATGTGATGTGCTGTTACTATGCACTCGTCATTCTCTCCAGTCTTTGCCACCTGTTCATCAGAGGCTTTTTCCCCCCTTCTCCCTTCTGTGTATGAAAGGAGCTCAGGGACAGCTGCCCTGTCCAGAAAGAGCAGCTCTTTACAAAAAGCTCTGATTGCTGTTGGAGAAGAAACAGGTATCAGCTGCTCCTGAAGATCAAGGGTAGGATCCAGCTCTCCAGCACTGCATCCGAACTGGCCTCAGACTCTGTGACGGGAGAACAGTCCTCTCAATTAAGCACCCAGCCCAGGGTGGAACTTCCACCTTGCTGAAGAGTTTGTAACTAGATGATCTTTATGGGAACTGATTTACCTGAGAATGCCCCCCCAAATTAATGTAATGATTAGTTGAGGATCAGGTCTGTGATTCCCATCCCCTACACCTTAAAAAGAGCATTAGATGCCTGTATGCACACATTAATCATAAAATCACAGAATCCTAGAATGGTTTGGGTTGGAAGGGAACGTAACCATCTTGTTCCAACCTCCTGCCATGGGAAGGGACATCTTCCACTAGCCCAGGTTACTCCAAGCCCTGTCCAACCTGGCCTTGGACACTTCCAGGGATGGGGCAATCACTACTTCTCTGAGCAAACTGTTCAAGTGCCTCAGCACCCTCCCAGTAAAGAATTTCTAATATCTAACCTAAACCTGCCCTCCTTCAGTTTAAAGCCATTACCCCTTGTCCCATCACTCCATGCCTTTCTCCAAAGTCCATCTCCAGCTCTCTTAGAGCCCCTTTAGGCCCTGGAAGGGGCTCTCAGGTCTCCCTGAAACCTTCTCTTCTCCAGGTTCAACAATCCCAGCTCTCTCAGTCTGTCTCCAGAGCAGAGGTGCTCCAGCCCTTGGAGCATCTCTGTGGCCTCCTCTGGACACACTCCAGCAGGTCCATGTCCTTTTTATATTGGGGACCCCAGAGCAGGACACAGCACAGGACGATCTTGTTTTATCTGTGCATTGACCAACCCATTTTCAAGACAAAAGAGAGGGAAACTAAGTTTTCCCTTCTGTTTGCAGACAGCAGGCAAACTGCCAAATGTTCAAATCTAAAGGAAAACCAGCAGCTGGGGTTCTACTTGCTGGCCCTCATTAACAACTCTGACTCCTTCTTTGAAGTTGTGATAAAGCAAAGCCTGGCACAGCAGTAGCATGTGCTGACTGAAAGGCATCTGGACATCTCAGTGGCTCAGCAGCTGCAAGAACAAATATATTCTGCACAAGTTGCTCTACTCCCTCCTACAAGCACTTATGTTCTCAGCCTGGGGCAGGATGATCCACTAGTTACAGTACGAGCTGGGGAAAACTCTACCTCAGTCTCCAGCTCTGTCAAAAGCTTCCCAAATGACCTTGGGTGAGGTGCTTACAGAGCTGGCTGGAAAGACAAGACTTCTTTGAGGAGCTAAATGGGGGCATTTTGGAAAATTACCCTCATTTCCCATACCGGGACAAAAGCTCTGTGGAGATGCCGTCACTGAGCAAAGCTGGTGTGATTATCCACTACCAGAGGAACTGACTGGACTTGTGAGCTGGCAGAGTCTGGTCAGGAGGGCAGCCTGGAGGGCTGGCAGATGCCAGGGGACCTGGCTCCAGGCAGCAGAGTGACAAGAGGAGCTCTGAGCACAGGGCTCTGCAGGGAGCCCTTCCAGCAGCCTGTCACAGCCCATCTGCTGCACCGCAATGGACACCAAGATGAAAGCTCCCAAACCTTCCCAGATCCTCCCTCACTGCAACAGCTGGTTCACAGCACCACAGGGGACCTCACAAATCCTGGAATATGCAACTGCAGCAGTGTGGCTATAATACCTCACTCAAAGTCTATTAATGGGTGACCAGACCAGGCAACAA
Source organism: Pipra filicauda (assembly GCF_003945595.2). Classification (NCBI taxonomy): domain Eukaryota; kingdom Metazoa; phylum Chordata; class Aves; order Passeriformes; family Pipridae; genus Pipra; species Pipra filicauda. The sequence goes on from NW_024104310.1 coordinate 5,795,838, forward strand.
GCTGGGAAACAGGCCCAAATCAATGGTCACTGAAATCCCATTGCTGTGTGAAAGCTTTCCAACTCAAACAGTCAGATTTCAAGGAAATTACATCTGGTATTTTTCCTATGCTGTGATACAATATTAACAGGACAAACCCACTAATAAAGTGTATCACACTCAAAGTGTATCCTGATCTGCCTCTTATTGTTGATGATCAAACAACAAAGATACAAATTTACCATGTAATGTTTTCTGAAATCTCTTCACAGTAACCATGTCCTTTGTTAATTTAAAAGTTTTCCCTTCAGTTTCAACAGTGAATTCCCTGCAAAGGAAAGAGAGGTCACTCAAAAGCTACAACAATAAACAAACAAGTTGTATTTCCTTAATTGCATCAGTTGGTTGACTGTAAGAGTGGGATGACAGAAGCCAGGGCAAACCCCAGAGATGAAAGAAACATGTAGCACACCCATTAAAAGAAATTTGCATTAATAATAAAATTACTACATGTACATTAAAAGCAACCATTTTCATAATCACAGTGAACTTAGTTGTGGTTAACAGCCTGAAGCAAATTCAGTTAGGAAATGGAAAACTCTCAGGATGAAGCACATACACTAAAGAGAAAAAGAGAGGAACACAAATCAGGCACTGGCTGCAGACTTTACTATCAATAAAACCAGGATATTGCTTGTAACTCATCTATTGAATCGTTTCAGTGAGATTCAGGATGGACTAAATTCACTTCCTCCCGGGTTTGATGTGTGTACACCATATCCTGCAATGGTTTCTCTGCTGCTTTTCTACGCTTCCACACTCATAGAGATGCAAATGAAATCAATCTTAGCTCAGGGAAAAAAAGAAAAATGTAAATATTACCATTTTGAAACGTATTCATTAATCCTACAGCTTGTACTGTTTCAGGCAGGAAATGAAGTTGATTTTTTTATTACTGCACCATTAGCTTTCTCATAACATATTCAGCTGTTGACCTGCTTCAGCCAAATTTGACAACTGCAAAGACCTCTTATATTTTCAGTTCTGCATGTGTTAGGAATGCAGGCAGCCAGGTTAAGGAAAAACACACAAATTCCTGCCCCAGTAAGTCAAAGGCTGCAAGAGGTCCTAAAGCAGCTCAGTGAACACTGGAGGATACTCACACAAGTTTTGGTTCTCATTTAAGTATTTTCCATTAACTGTGTTCCATTAATCACAGAATTATTTTACTCATTTTAAAATTGAAGTTTAAAACCATCTGGCAGTCCTGGTCAACTCTCAAACCAGAGCAGGGAAGCTGGTAAACACTCGCCATTTCACTGAAGTCTCTCTCTCCTGGGATGATCCTGCTAAAGCTCATTCCCACACAAATAAACAAATATTTGACTTATGTGCATACACCACAATATATATTGATGGATGACCAGCAATGACTAGTGCAAGGGACAGCACCAAAACATTTCAGACGAGCCACACAGCCTGCTCTCACGAGGAAGGTGGTTTCAGGAGGCTCAAATAAATCCAGCAGCACTTTAGGAACCCACAGCAGAGGCGTCAGAGGAAGGTACCACACACAAACACACAACCAGCTCACCCTTTCTCGTTGAGCAGCTGCTCCATCTCGGTGATGTAACACTCGTCACACATGGAAAGGTATTCCATCACCACCTTGGCATCCTTCTTATAAGCTTTGCCAATGGCTCCCTTATTTGCCTCAAACTGAACAACGTTGACTGTTCTGTACAAGGCAGTTAAGGAGCCTGTGAGGACAGAAAGCAGGGCCTGGTTCTTTCATTATGTCAAAGCTAATTGCTACACAACACAAACAAATCTCCTCCTCCTCTGGATTAAGGAATTTCCCTCCAAGAGAGGAAAGGAACAATAAAAAGTACCCACAAGCTCAAATCTTTGCAGGTTACTTCCCAAAGTGATGCTGCTCTGTAGCTCCAGGTTTCCTTGCTAAAGTTACAGATGTAACTTTAATTACAGCTGTGCAGCTCCCCAAAACATCAAATCACTTCTCACTTCAAGAGAATTTGGTTTATTCTGAAAGGATATAGGTTCTTTGAGAAGCTTCTCAGCTATAAGAGGGACTTTGGTGGCGCGGGCATGGCAGGAAAGGTCATAGCAGGAGCGATCAGCACAGCCAACGATCTCAATCCAACCCTGGAAAAACAGAATGGAGGCTTTCACCAACTCACTTTTTTGCCCACTTAACCATCAAATATGTTTATTCACCCCTAAGCCCTCCCTGCTCCCATGACTGTTTTTTCTACATAATTAGCTCTGTTACAATAAGCAGCCCTCGCTCACTAGTTGTCCCTTCATTTGAGTGATTCCATTTGTTTCCAGAGGAAACAATCAGTCATGTAACCAGTGCCTGTGTTCAGGGCCAGGTTTTCCACATGGCTTGGCAGAGCACAGCCCTGTGCCAACAGCTCAAGGCTGGGGCCAGAGCACACAGCCCTGTCACTCACTTGCCACAGGCACACAGACATCATGGCCCCAGGGTGTTCCCTGCTCCCAAGCATGGAACAGACAGCAGGGAACCAGCCACATCAGAATGGCCAAAAGCCTAGCTTACAAGCTGGTAGGACACAGATCCCATGTAAGGGAAGCTCTCCTTTCAACATTTCAGCATCTTTGGCAAGGAGGAATCTCACTGACATTCACACTGAATTGATGAAGCTTTCTAATAATTGCAGCAAATACAACCTCCCTCTGGATTTTCTAAAAGACAGTCCTGTATAAGAAAAGGCTCCTCAGCTGCTCCCCATTCACTCTGTCACATCAGTATGGACACACAGGCAACCAGATGCTGTGTGGTTTTCCAGCCTGCAGTGACATAGTAGGGTGTCAGGAAGGGTGTGTGAACAGAAGAATCCCTGGGCTTGAAAAAGTGTGATGTTCCAGAACATCTCGAGGAATTTTTACACAAATTAAACCATTAGGGTACTACAGGTACTTCCGAGAAAACACAAAATCCAGGTTAATGTGGTTGTCCAGCCTGTCCAGAAGGGAAGGCTCCAGGGAGACCTTAGAACCCCTTCCAGTACCTAAAGGGACTATAGGAGAGTTGGAGAGGAACTTTTGACAAGGGCATGGAGTGATAGGACAAGGGGGAATAGATTCAAACTGACAGGGGGCAGGGTTGGATCAGATATTAGGAAGAAATTCTTCCCTGTGAGGGTGGGGAGGCCCTGGCACAGGTTGCCCAGAGAAGCTGTGGCTGCCCCATCCCTGCAAGTGTCCAAGGCCAGGTTGGATGGAGCTTGGAGCAACCTGGGATAGTGGAAGGTGTCCCTGCCCATGGAAGGGGCATTGGATCTTTTAAGATCCCTTAACCCAAACCATTCTACGCAGTAACTTTATAAAATAGATTTTAAGCTACTCAGAGCAGTTCACTTCTTACTACTGAGTGCTGCAAGTTGGTATAAACATTTTTGGTAGAGTTAAGTGACAAACCAAAGTGGGGTCCAGCTCACAAGGTGATTTTGTCACGCCCCTGGGATTGATGTGCTCACTTCTGGGTTAGGACACACTACTCTGTGAGGGTTGTCCTGATCCATGACAAGGCTTGCAAAGTTTAATAATCTTATTTACGTGGTGTGGCTCACACATGTCCAGTTTTGGGCAGGCTGGGAAGAGAGGCTGTGAACTTACAAAAGTCAGCTACGGACATTCAGAGGAAGCAATTCCAGTTGTTTCTACAGGTCTTTTCTACAGGAAGACAAATCACCCATCTGAAATGCAGGAGGTTTTTTCCTAACCTTAAGTTTGGTAGAACTTCACTGGCTGCTATTCCTCTAAATAGTTGTAACAAAACATCCCTAGTGGTAAGCCTAAATCCAACCAACAATACAAGAGAATAAGCACTCAACAAGGTCTGAATCAAAAAGCTTTCAATGACTCAGCAGGAAGATGATAAAAAAGTCTTTAGGAATTTTTCTCCCAGCACCAGCTGTCTGAACTGGCAGGAGTGAACTCATTTCTCATAGTTTGGAAGAGGGAAAGGATGACCGAGCATTCAGGCAGGAAGAAATCTGCCCTGGAGTAACGCCTCTAGCAAAACAAATCCTTCCCCACTGCTGTTACAGGGGTTTAAGTCTTTGGAAAGCACTAGGACTCTGTTTCCTTTCATTCCAGATGGATTTCAACCAGTGAAACATCCCCAGGCTACTTCAGGCTCCAGCAAAGGAGTCTGGACCTACAAAAGCAGCATGAGCAGTTCATAAACTTAATGCAAGTGCACTGCAGGGAGCTGACCAGTCCCCTTAGCCCTGGATTCAGAATATTTCCACTGCACTAAGTGTGTTCAGGCCAACGTGGGACTGGACAGACACATCAGACTGACAGCCCTAATTTTTAAGAAGCAAGAAATAAACCAGATCTGCACAGGGAGAGCTGTTTTCCCTTTGCCACTTACATAGGATGTTTTGGACTCTGCATCCCAGCAGTCACAGGCATAATGAGCCATCTCATTCTCCATGTGCTGCCGGAAGCGCAGCTTCTCCGGGGACACGCCGACCTTTGTAAGGAAGAGGTAGATTCTGCCAATGAAGTAACCGAGAACGGAGTTATTGATCACACCCTGGAGAGGGAAGAAGCGGGAAGAAAAGACTCACATTAATTCCTAAGGAAGCAATGCCATGGATTTGTTGTGCCTCTGCAGACAACCTGACACGTTACAGACAGAACTTCTTGCCTGTGGTGAAGTACTGTGCCTCCCCTGAAACTATTATATCTTTTCAAATCCACCTCTTGCCACTGGCACTATCTGAACAAACAGTTGCTGTTCTCTGAGTCTGTTGAGTATTGAGACTCATCACTCACTCATCACTCACAAGTAGGTGAAGATCACCTACTTGTAAATGCCCCACTGTGTGAAGCAGTGCAGTCACTGGCACTACAACAGCTGCACCCTACAGCTCAAAGCTGTAATAAAATAGGGGGGTGGTGTTGTTTTGTTTTTTTTGTGTTTTTTTAGTTTTGAGGTTTTTTGGTTTGTTTAGGTTTTGGGGGGCAGTGTTTTGGTGCTTTTTTTATTGGGCTTTTTTTTTTTTCATGGGGGTTTTGGCGGGCTGGGGCAGAGGGGGTTGGAAAACCTACCCATTCATAATTGGATGAATCAGGTAGTAAAACCTCAATGTGCAAGCCTTGGGGGGTCAGCAGCTGAGTATTGAGATTCCCAGTTAGTGCTGGTATTAATATTCCTTGCCACAAGCTAAGAGTAGAGCTTAACCTCTAACCACTATCCCAGCACCACCCGCATCCTTTCTTTACTGGTTACAAGGGTCAGGCTTGGATCTCAGTGACACGGATTCCCTGAAGAGAACCTGCTCTTAAATCTGGGAGCAAACCCCAGTTGGCACCAACACAACAGTCCATAAACTCAGCCTTGGGAGCAATATTCCAAAGCTGCAGGTGCTTGCAAGAGGAAGGTTACCTGCTGGACAGCATCTCCCAGCCGCATCACGTGGGCAGACTGCCCACTGACCTGGGCCTTGGCAGAGTACAGCAGGATGTTGAGATCTGCCACGTTCTGAAACTTGGGGTGGTTTTTCTCGCTGGGATCCACAAAGTGCTCAATTTCTGCCATGGTGAATTCCCTGTGAAAACCAACAAGTGTGTATTAAATATTTTAGCATTAGCCACAGCCCCTCTAGTAAGTCACTGTGCTTCAGCCTCTCACAAGCAAGTCAGTGGTTTAAAAGCTTACACAAACCCAGAGCCAGGACAATGTACAGACTGGAACATGAACCAGTCTTATCCCCCTGGATTTAGTTTCATCTTCAAATTCCTAATAAAACTTTCTACAAAATCATCTAGATGTCTCCAGGTCGTGGTTAACACCAGGGTGAATCAGAGCAGGGAATACCACCTTTGGAAACGCTTCCAGAAGTTCTCTGGACACTTCTTCCAGACTGCTGTGATGATCACAGTACAAAGTATTTGTTCCCTACAAGGTCAATGAAGACTAATCCACTGATTAATTCAGCAGCCTTAACTCATGTCAGAGGTGCCAAAAATAACCAGGTGAGGTGATAATTTCTTGAAGGTAATGGAACTGCTACACTCAGCAACAGTGTGCAGTCTGTTTTAAGAACTTGTCTTTAATACATCTATATTCACAGATTGATTCTGAGCCTTCTTTCTTGAAATCACTTTCCATTGAATTAGTTCATTATCAAGAACCTTTAAAAAAGCTCTAGGTAATAATTAAATGTAAATCACAGGCATCAGGATCTAATTTGCTGTGACTGCACAATAACAGTCTCCAATAAATGTGCCACAAGCGTATCATTTATATTTGACTGAAAATTATTCCAGTGAGAAAAGTTCTCATTTCCAGATGTGCAAAAGAGAACAGGAGGACTGAGAAAATTCCAAAAAGAGTTCCCTTCATGTTAACAATGCCACTGCCTCTCAGTGACATTTGTGGCACCACGTTAATCCATCACCAAGTTTACAACACGTACTGGCTGTACATGGCAGCTCTTGTTCCAGACTATATGGAAGAGATTACCAATCAGAATAGTTCAGTTAAAATACAGAGATTATCCCTAACGAAATGCAACAATCACTTTTATCCAGAGATGGAACTGAAAGGAATTCTCAATAAACCTGAGCTTTCCTGATCGACTCATCTTGTGACACAAACACAGGTCCTGAGTCAGGTTATCTCACAACTTCCTCTCTGCAACAACCTGTAGAACTGCAGAATCTGCAGGACTGAGACAAGGAAATATTGCTGCAAGGCCAACCACATTTTGATTTCAGTTTTAAAGTATATTGCATGAATATAATTAAACAAGCAAAGTCCTGTAGAGAACACAGCTACCTTTAACATGATTCATTCTGACTATGATGGGGCCAAATTCTGTCATTCAAACTGAGTTTATTTCTAATACGACAACTATTTCAGATTTTACTTCTCACAAGCCATTAAGATAGAATTCTGTACTTAAAACCTAACTAGGAGTTCCTCTGTGAACCCCAAGACTCATTAGCCACATAATCAGGATTCCTCTGGGAGAAAGCACTAAAGTGAAACAATCCTGTGCCAACACAGGAACAAAAGGGAGGTGCCATCAGCTCCCTGGTACCCTTCTGCTGAAAGAGGAAGTTTGCAGTACCTCACTCTGATAAGGCCGGAGCGGGGTGAGATTTCATTTCGGAAGGAATTTCCAATCTGGGCAGCAGCAAAAGGCAGTTTGCCTTGGTTAAACTCCAGGAGACGCTTGAAGTTGAGGAATATTCCCTGTGCAGTTTCTGGCCTCAGATAGCTGAAATGAAACGGGGGAGAGGAAAAATCAGGAAGGTAAAAGGGTGGGTGGGGAAAACAGGGATTAAAGAAAAACACAGTTACTACCAAATTTAAAGGTGGTACTTTTTCTCTTGAGTCTTAACTCCAGACACGAAGCAATGAAGCAATAGACTGAAGGGGAGGAAAAACACCCAGCATCAGCTGTAGCCCGAACACTGCACTCCACAGTTACTCTCAAAAGTAAACTGGATGACTTGGCTGGTTTTGAGATGCAAGCATGGAGTTGAAAAAGGGGTTTTGAATGAAATACAGTGGACAGTGACATCAAGGAGGTCACAGGGAATGCAGCCTCCCTGCCTTTCCTATGTACGCCTGTGCTGCACCAGCCTTCTTACAAACATGGATTTTGGAGGCAAACCACAACTACAGCACTGAGGGGGTTCAGTGTAAGGCCCCTACAACCCCTACAGTGATTTGTGACTTCCCCAGACAATACAAACTACACAGGCTATTTCTCATACTACACTGGAGAACACATACAACACGTAGCTTTTATCCCATTCCAGAGCACAGGCAGCAAGAATTATATTCTCTACTCTTCAGTGAAGGTTTTGGTTTTAGTTTCAGAGATCCCAGCTCAGGACAACAACCCCTACACTCTTACACATGTAAATTATGCTACCACTGGATCGCCCTGCTGAGTAACCTCATCCTCAAACAGGTACCCTGAAGTAGGTTTTCTACAGCCAAGAAGTCACTGACAACTGCAGGCCCAGTGTTAACTGGCTCTATGGAAACTACTCCAACCAGCAAGGGCACAGCTGGGATCCACGTGTTCTGGGTGCTTCAAGTACTTTCATGATTCTGCAACAGCCTCTTGTTTCTCCTGCCTTTCACCAAGAGCACAAGGAATGATAAACTGCCAGAGAAGGCTGGGGCTGAAAGGCAAGGGAAGGTTACTAAAGAGACTTCATTTTTATTCCAAGTGATCTATAAAGCAGGGAGAGTATGATCAGAAGGAGATTAGAACCTACCCAGGCATGTTTCCTCCAGGCCCAATGGAGGTCTTGAACATTAGATTGAAAGAAACAGGAGGGGACAGATCATTCCCAGTGACAGGTGACTTCACATTGTAGTTCACAAAGAGATCTGCAAGTTCTTGCTGGCCATAATTGTCCAACTAATAGCAAAACACAAGACAATAATTTTAATTACTAGACAAGATAACAGGAATCAATAATGTCCTCTTCATCTTTTACTGAGCGTGATCCACAGCTTTGAATCACCTGCTCAAAATAATATGCCCATTTAACATAAATTTTCAAGCAAGGTAAAGCTTGAGACAGTGACAAAAGAACACTTTGCACATTTGCAAATCCATTTTAGTAATAGAGGTCCAGGATTCAGTCAAAGCACAGGAAGTCTGAGCACAAGAGTGGGTGTAAAGCAGAAGAAAAGTCACTGGGACTGCACCACCACCCACCAGAAGCTTCTTTTAAACAGTTTCAGCTAAAACATGGGGAGCTCTGAGTTGGGAACAAAAAAATAGAGCAATGAGGGAGAAGAAAGCTAAAATTTCTGCAGGGCTTTGTTTGCATTAATTTTCTTTCTTCTGCTGCATGAAACACAATATTCAAGCTATGCATTAGATGCTCTTTTAGAGTTGCTCTGCATTTCAGCTAAATAGAGCCAATCTGCAGCTTAAGGCTTCTTGGTGAGAGATTTTCCATTTGCTCTAAAAATAACTTGGTAATGACCAGACTCTTTAACGAGTGGGATAACACCAGCCCCTTCAAGGAACCTACTTTCCCTTTACCCTGGAAATAAAGCAGTAGTAGAACCACTGATCTAATTGCAACCTAACTGCACAAGAACATGATTTCTGGCATTGTTTTGTTCATTTATGTACCAGCTTTTTCCATATGTACCTTTAAATGCAGTTCCAGTACTTCAAAGTATCTATACTGAACAGAGCAGCAATAATTTAACACTCAAGTTTAAAAAAAATTGTCACGATACTTCATGTATCAGAGAAACAGAATATAAAAAGAGTTTATTAATAGAGAGATTTCCCTAAAGGATGGTCAGTGTTCAGTTTTATAGTATGGAAATCCTAATGACAGCTGCTCAGTGATGCAAACCACCAGCAAAAAAAGTTTCTCTTTCTGGAAGAAAGCATTCATTCTGTGCATAGCTCTGGAAGCATTTCTCCTAGAAGTCATGAGAGCAAACATTTAAAAGAAAGTAAGAAAAACAAATGGAAAAGAAGAAAGGCAAATGTCTGTGCAGCTGCTCTGGAATGTCAGCCTGAGCACCGACTATTCTCACGGTAAACACAGGAAAGATCTGTGCAGGGTGATGGAGGAACAAATCTCAAGGGCTTCAAAGCTGAGACAACTTCAAAACACACCAATTCAGTGCTAAGCTGATTCAGAAAACCCTGACAAAACTTCTCATCCATCTCTGTTCCTTTGCATGACAATCCAGCAGTGAGGGATTGACAAAGCTAAAGGCTTTGTGCCAGGGTGTGAAGTGGAACAGAGCAGGCCAGCTCCAAAGACTGAGCTTCAGCCCTACCAATCCAACACTCAAGAGACTAATATAATAGCAATAACTCTCCAAAACAGTAGGAGGGAGATGTGATTAACCAGCAAGTTCACAGCATTTATTAACAAGTAAGTTTTCAGTACTTGGGACCATGTAAAGTCCAACGTGTATCTCTGAGGTCAACACTTCTGAGCATCCTCAGGAACAGAAAATGGACACTGCCTCTGGACTTGGTGCATTGCACTTCCCTTGTCACACACACCTCCCTGAAGCATCCACCTCCTTGTGCAGGCACCTACCTGTGTTAGAACATTTTCCATTTCTGCCTTCTTCTCTGCCGTGCACTTCTTGTCAGACATCAGCTTTTGCAGGTGAGCTGTAACAAAAGCAGGTCGTGAGTTAATATTGAAACTCCATCCCTGACCCCACTCTAAAGCCTGACAAATCAGGAGGATCCTCCAGCACAGGTGTATGTCCACAGTTTGTCTTGACAGTGTCCATTGGGGTAATTCCACTCATGTCATCAGGGCAATAGTGGTCTACAGTTCAACTGTATTGATGTGCCAGAGGGAAAGCAACAGGTCCTTATCTAGTTTCTTTCCAATATTATTTCCTTAAACCCCAGCAATGGCTTTGAAGTCCCTTTCTCCTTGTTTCCTTTCTATACAGATAGAAATTAAAGGCAATGTGTGATTCTGAGCCAGCAAGGCTAATTTTATCCCAACACACAGAGGCACGTAGGGAGTTGGTACAGTGGGGTCAGACTGCATTCCACTGCACAGCACAACATCCTCTGGGAGACACAAAGGCAGGCAGTGATGCCAAGCCTTCCCACTCTTGTTTGAAAAAAGAAGTTTGACTTTTTAGTCAGTAACAGTTCAGTTTGGCAGTAACAGCAGGTGGCTGCTCAGCAGGGATGGGCTGCAGAACAGACAGGGACACGCTTGTTTATGAGGCTGTTCAGCAAAGGAGGCAGAGGTTTGATGGGCTCCTTTTGAGGCTTTTTTAACTAAAAAAAAAAAAAATAATTCTAAATGAGTATTATGAAAACTGCTTTAATGCCAATACAGCTTGTTCCACGTGCTTAACTTCCAAGGAAAAGGCTCAAAAACTAGAGAGCACAAACTACTTAAACAGAAAGCGGAACAATCCTCCCTCTCACAATGGAGCCGTACGTGAAAAAGTTTTCAAATAGGTTTTTTATTTCTAAGACTCGTGTCATTTTTTCATTTGTTTTTAAACAAATTTTCATCAATAATTAGAAAGAAGTGTGAGGACTTTGCAGACCTAAGAAATGCCTGAAGTCTATTTCTAAGGTACACACGTTAGTCAGCAGCTGCCGTGTAATTGACCTTTGCATGGGAAAAACATGCTCTGACTCTTTATATCATCATTAAATAATTTCTGAGTACTGAATAAAAAGCAACTGAAACTCAAGAAAGCCAAGACCAGAATACAGTAGAGAACAGTAATCTGGTTATACAGGGGGCTCTCAGCTTAAACACAGTAATCTTTTAGGGCCTGATGACACTGGATTTCACAAAAAGGGACACGACTATGTTTTCACTAGAGATCCTGGACCTCATTTAAGACACTCACAGAACTTATGGGATCTTCAGCGTGGTATGATTATCTAACTACAAACACAAGTATGAAAGACTGGCTATATCCACAGGCCTTCCTTGAGGAGGATTCTCGTTTCCAATGTTTGCACACTGGAAGCCCACCCAGCCTTGGAACAAAGTCAAACCTTTCAAGAGATGATCGGCACGAAAACATTCCCCATTTTTCACATCTTTCACCATGAAGTCAGCAAACTTGTCTACATGGCCAGAAGTCCTAGAAGAGATGATACAAAAAAAGGAACATGACAGTTGCCACCAGACAGCCCCAGGGACTGTGTGATCCCAGAGGACAGACCATTATCCTTCAAACTACACACTCAAACTGCAGGTTCACTCCTGCTTCAGATGAAAGAGTCACATTAAAGAGCACCATCCCACAGAAAATCTGATCTGTGAGAAGTATCAATACACATAAATCTTAAATCTTAAGATGACACTTAGTGCCTTTAGGAACTGCACTGTGATCAAAACAAGACATAGCTGCAGTTGTGAGGAGCAACCAGTAATTCAGGTGGGCAGATTCCCAGTATTTTAAACCAGGGATTCATGAAAGCTTCTGCCTGTTACACCACAACCCACACAAAGCAGCACAATTGGCTCAGGTCTGAGTTCAAAAGCTCCTGATATATTTAGCAAACCTTAGTGGAGACACGTAAATGAAAGGGTCCAGAGTCAGAACTCTGTTCTCACCCTGGAAAGATGGTCCCTCTACCTGGTCTGTGGATAAAGAGAGGCCTTTGATCCCCAGGGCTACAGAAGTATCATTTGCATTCAGAGCTCAGTTAACACATTGCATGGGGCCACCCCTCCACAGAGGAGGGAAGGATGGTCAGGCCACTGTCCTAAACTAGGACACAGGTGCCCCAGGTTTAGGCAAGCCACCTAATCCATTTTTCTGTCTTCTTCAACTCTTAGAAGAAAGGAATAATGACAATTGCTTACCTAATGGGACCGTTAGAAGACACTGTCAGACATGAGTACTGCTGTTTCCCCTGATTTATGGAACAACAGCTTCTCACACTGAGCTGTGCACTGGGATCTAATTATTTTGCACTGCAGCAAGGTATGAAATTGGGTGACCCAATCTCAAGATCCCTGTGGGTAATTTTACTGAATTTTACATAGTAAAAAGCAACTACGACCAGAAAAGATATGCTGGAGGGAAAAAGACCCGTATTTACTTCAGAACTGGCTCTGGTGTGAGCATGGTGCAGTCGATCTCCAGGATTTGCTCTTCCTGAATAAAGTGATGTCTCCATGCTTGGATGATGTTGTTCTTCAAAGCACACCCAACAGGCCCAAAGTCATACAGACCACTGACACCTGCAAAGAGAAAGAGGGGAAAAAGTGTGGTTGGTGTAAGACTGTATGAACCTGCACTGTTTGGAGCAGGTGTCCTCCCTCCTCAGTGTTTCCATCCTGTTCTGAGCAACTCAGCTTCCCTGTGCTGAGCAGACTATGGGATGTGGTTCACTGCAGAGAGCTCTTTCTATCCAGACCCATGACATAAAGGCTGAAAATAAACTCTATGAAGCACCCACAGACCACCCTGTACACAAACCAGCCCAGTTCAGCATAAATATCTGCAACCAACAACTCTAAAATCCACTCTCCCTCCACCAGTGGATTATACTTTGTGAAGAGTTTTGTGGGAGCAAGCTCTCTGAAGGAGGAATCTGAATACAGAAGTAGTGATCATGCACAAGCCAAAGCAATGTTATTGTCAGTAATAACACACATCTGTCAATCAGCAGTTTAGCCACAAAGCAAAAAAAAAAAAAAAAAAGGGAACAGAAAAAGCCAACAAAACAACCCAGAGTGTTTATTTTAGTATCTTAGGTGAAAGAGCAATAACCATCCAGGCATTGTGCTGCCCCCTGAGATGCTCCTATCAGCCATCTGAAGAGATTTAACAGCCACATTTATTCACCTGTGCCATAAAGTTCATTGACAAAGGTCACTACGGTAACAGGTTCTAAAGGTCACAGTGGATTTGAGCATTATTGATCACCATGTGGGCCATTCACTTAAGAGCTGGACTTGATGAGCCTTGTGGGTCCCTTCCAACTCAGAATATTCTGTCAGTCTGTGATTATCTTGGAGGAAAAGCTCAAACAGACATGAATGTTTGAGGAAATAAGCTGATTACCCCCTTAAATGCCAAAACACCCTATCCCTCTGCAAAGACACCACCTACTACAATGAAATGCTCAGAATATGCACCCTGAAGTCCACTCATTTACATTCAGAAAGGAAAAGACAAAATTTCAGCCCAAAGACTTCAGAAAGGGGGAACTTTTGAAAGGCTTACAGACTCAAACCAGAAAGTTAAAAGCCAACCTTAAAAAAAAAAACATTCTTTTACGTTGCATTAATATAACACTGCACGAGTAGAGCATTTCACCCAGCCAGAAAGACCAGAACATTAGCCCAAGGGGAATAAAATGTAAAATTCTTCAAACCCATACCTCCATAAATAGAAAAGGCTTGATCATAGAAAAACCTCCTTTTCAGAGTGTCTTCCATCTTAACTCTGTCCACGATGTCATCTTTGGGCTGTAAGGCCAGTTCCTGTAAGCCAAGCAAACCAAAATCAGTGAGTAGCTCCTGTTTCTGGCAGGACAAACTCCCTGGAAATCCTCTCCACTCGCCACTATGACTCAAAAGTCTGTAAAGACCATTTTGAAGCAGAGGTATCCTGCCAACATGCTCATTTTCCAAGGAGGAATGGTCCCACTGGGATTCAAGTGCTCACTTACGAACACCATTGTCTGAATGCAGCACTTTAGACACTCGAGGTGGACTCATGACCTAACTTTCAGACAGCTAAGCCCGGGCTAGTTATCCTCAGCTTTCTTCACAATCACTGCAAAGAAATGCCAATTTCCAAAGCAATTCTTCTGACCTATTTCCCTCTCCTGACTATAAAAAGAGCTTCAAGCGACCAGCTCAGGCTACACACATCTAACTCTTGGCATATATGAATCTTTCAGTAAAGTGCTCCTCACATGAAAGAATTTTGACTATGGAGATTACAAGCAGCCTCACTGCTGTGCTCTGACAAAGGGGTGTATTTAGGTACTTGTACGGGGAATATCTATTTGCAAAATGTAAATATATTTCATAAATATGCCCTCCTGCACTCAGAAAATTTAGTTACAGAGTGCCTTATTGCCCTGACTAGGTACTTTGAAAATGTTTTACAGCAGACTCACTGTTTTATCTGAAAAATTAAATGATTTTTGCAAATTTATGAGTGAGGTCAGCAAACCCGAAAGATTTTCTTCAAGGAAGGTGTTTTGATAATTTAAAGCACAGTTAAGGCAAGAAGTTCAATAAATTCAGATCATCTTAAGTGTCTCACAGCATCATTTTGAACAGCTCTTTGGTAACTAAAAGTATTGTATATCCACTTATTTCAAACTTTTTTTAACATCTTCAAAGACAAATAAGCGTGGTCTAATTTTAAAGCACTGTACCTCTTCTGCTCCCATGGATAAGCAGAAGCCAAGGAATAACTTTGTATGAGAGACAGAAAGAGTCAAAGACAGACAGAGAACACACGTGACAGCAAGTACCAGAGCAGGATCTGGATGGGAATCCACCTGGCAGACTCTGCCTAAAAGCAGAGCATCCCATTTGGGTGACCAGGGTTCCCTAACACACAGGATGGCTTTTTCCCAGAGAGGGACAGAAGGAGAGCAGCAGTGACACAGCCCAGTTCTGAACTGGCAGGGAGGAATGGCAGTAACTGGAGCAGGTATGGAATTTTGCAGACCCCCTCTACTACCTAAAGAGAATAGTTCCTGAACTGTGCAGATGTCAGAGAAGCATGTGTTTATAAACATAAATGTATTCATAAATAGAAGGCAGAAGTGCCTGTGTTAGCCTTCAAGGGGAAGAAAGACCCTGTATGAGAGCAGAATCATCTACTGACTTATGGTTTCAGGACATAAACCAAGGAATTTTAAACACTTAACTGCTCTGCCCTGCTCAAAGATTCAGATTCAGAGCTGTTCTGCTGTCTTTAAGTAGGAATCACAGGGACTGAAAACCACCAGCAGCTGCTAAAGCAAACACTCACAGTGCTGCCTCCCCCAAAGGGTGCAAGTGACTGTGCTGCCTTGCTGGGAACACCATCAGGAGGGACACACTCCCATCCTGGAGTGCTGCACTCACAAGGGCAGATGCTGCCTTTGCAAGGTCACTCCTGCACTGCCAGCCCTCACAAATTGTGTAAGTGCTGAGCACACCTCCACACTGCACCCTGCATTGCCCCAACACAAAGGTGGGGCTCTCAGGGATCCCAGGACTCCCAACCTGCCTGGCTACATCTCTCCAAGTTCTGAGGGTTGGGAAACAAAACTGGAAAAACACTTAGATACTGTTTACTCCGGGATGACCTGGCTGTCAATGCAATCGTTTCAGAGCACAGGTCTATGATGAGTACTAAGTAAAAATGACATTTGCTTGGGGTAAATGTGTGCAAACAGGCAGCCACAACCCCAGACCTGGCAGAGAGCAGCACCTGTTTGTCTCATATGACCCTGTAGGGCAAACAGGGTCACTTCAGGTGCACTCACATTCTCACAGTAAGGCAGCTGCAAGCAGCAGTGCATTTATTTATTAACTCGTTCATTTTTAAGAGTACCACCAAAGCACAGCTACAATCACTTTGATATGAAACATAAATCAGTTTCCTGGGTGAATCTGCACACCTGACTGTTTTTCAGCTTCAAGAGTTTCTTTTTGTTGTTTCAGTCTGGAAAGGGAAGGAAAGCTCACAGGATAAAGAAGTGCATTTTACTTGTTTATTGATATAGAGGCAAAACAAACTTCAAGTTCCACCATCTCATTTGCATGAACACTTTTCAGAGCACAACTGCATTTAAAAAAGGGGACACAATTTCAATCCATCCCTCTCTTTAAGGCTGAGGAAAGCCATGGGCTACTTGAAATGCCTCCACAAACTTTGTTTAAACTGCATCAAAGGAAATTATTTCTAAATAAACATGTTCCACGCCAGCCTGGGAATTTCAGTGCTGCACAAAGAATCTGAAGACAGAAACTCACTACAGTGACCAGCACATGCTCTCACTGTGCACAAAAAAAATCTATACAGCAAACAAAGACTAGTGACATATACACTCAAGTTCAGCTTTGATTACAGACCACCTCAATATGAACTCATATTTATTTGTTTGCACGCTGACTTAATGCTAAAAGAAAGTAGTGCAACAGATAGAGAACGAAATTGCCACAAAGTTGGAAACCTGCAAACTACTTCAGAAGTGATTTAAACAGCCTACCCTACTGAAACTGTTTAGCCCAAACCAATCCTGCAAAAGAGAAGCAAGTAGAGATTTCAAGGCTTTTCAGACAAGGCTGGGGGACTGAAAATTTCATTTCCAGACTCACCTTTGCTTCTAGAACCCTCTTCCGAGCTTTGAGCTCTGCTACAGCTCTGTCTATATCCACCTGGGGAGCTTTCTCTTCCTTCAGCTTCCTTACCAGCTCTCCCTAGAAAGAGACAAAGAACCATGTATAGATTCATTCTTTGAAGACCTCTCCTTCTTCCATCTCCCCTGGTAATCCAAAAGGAGGGTTTTGTCCGGCCTTCCCACTCTCCACACAGGTCTCCAGAGGCTGCAAGGGAGAAACACTTATGCATTTGAGAGTTCACAGAAGTAAACATCACTAGAGAAATTCAACCACCCCCCCACTATTGTGAAATCCCAGATCTGCTATTAAACCTCAGTGTGTAAATATACTCCTCTGTGTACAGCGAATTTCCACAAATTCATGATTTATGTCTTTGAGGATGCACTAAGTGGATTCTCAGATGGTGAGCACAAGCTTTGTGCTCTCCCACTCAGTAACAAGGCTTCTCTTCCTTCTACCCCTTCCTTTTTCTTCAAAACCTATGACCATTTCAGCCTTCTTTTTCTCTGTCCTGTCTGATCGAAACAGAGCAGTAAGGACACAAATTTTCAGAAGGTCTCCCAGAAGACAGACACTCTTAGCCTAATGTCTGAGCAAAGAAGGCATTGCATGATCTATAAAAACTGTTGTTATTATTTTTAAAACCTGTTCACTAACTTTGAGAAAGAACAAAGTCAACAAAAAATAAAAATACCCTTGGAAAGAAAAGAAAAAAAACCTAAATATTTCAGAGCAGCAGAACCCTGCAGTGGGCTTACACCAAGATCTTGTCGTGAGTCAAACCACCATCACCTTGTTACAGTTCCACAAAGGTCTCTCTGCCCTGTGGGATGATTCACCCCTTTCATACCAGGGAAGTGCTCAACCCCTATACACCCAACACCATTCTTTTCTGAGCATGATCCTCAGCAGTCATGCCCAGCTTGTCACTGAACCGGGAGATAAATGAATTAAAAGTCTTCCTTTGAGTCCACTCTTCGTCACCAAAACCAAGATCTACATTGAATTACTGGGAAGGACAAAGGAGCTGGAGGAAAAAGCACAGAGATGTCAAGTGGGATGTTCTAAAAATGGGATGCTCCAAGTTCAGCATTTTTCTTGCATCTTGCACTTCTCCACTGAACATGACGGAAAAAGGAAAAAAAAAAAACCACTATCCATAGTGATTACAATATTCCCATAATACCAGCTTTTTCCTAAATTCTGAGCTTTCCTGACATTAATATTACAGGTAACTTAGAAAGTAAAGAGAAGAGAATATACTGATTGCCATTCTGTAATCAGATTAGAGAAACTAAAAGTACTTCAGAGACCGAGGGGTTCAAAGGCTAATTTTATTAATAAAAGAAGGAAGTCTCCGAGCACTGCATTAAAACAAACACACTCAAAGAGAAGGAGCAAAAATAAGAATCCTGTCGGGCTCCTTAACCCCGTGAGCTACAAGAACAGAACAAATCTGCTGTTTCCTTCCTGTTAACTACTTGTACCCTAACGTGAAAGTTTCACTCTGGGGCTCAGGACTCCAACTGCCATTCCTGGGTAACGTGGCAGAGGGAGGGATCTGATCTGGGGTTTTGGTTTTGTTGTTGTTTTTTTTTTTTTCTTTTGAAGTAGTAAGTCCAAATTGCCTTTGTTGAGCCAGGGGGTCGGCAGCAGAAAAACATCAAGGCAGCAGCAAAGCAGCTACTGCTGAGTCAACAGAGCCCTCACCCTGCTCACTGCTGAGCATCCAAAAGCAGCACACAGCAACTCTTTGTCCTGACCTATAAGTAAGACACACTCAGACATACGCAAGGAGGAGGGGAAAAAAAAAAAAAACAACACAACTGAGGCAAATAATTACGTTTGCTGACAGGACTTGGTCTAATTAAAGCTCCGATCCCGAGCCCAGCCCAGAGGAGGAGTGCACAGCAGCACTCGATGTGGCAAATTTTGCTGCAGCTTTGTCCCACAGACCAGCAAAGCAGAGAAGGGATCCACCCCTGGATCACGGCAGCTTATTGCATCAGGCACTGCTGCAGGAAGATACGCTGCTCACTCTCCATAGGCTGAGAGTCCCTTAGGTTTAATTAAACTCCTTCTCCTGGAGCTGACAGACACAGCCTCCCGCATGGAGAGGTATCAACTACCCCAATCTTTGTTACTCCCTCTCCCTTCCCTCTTGGGTAAACATCTCAGGGAATTACTACAGTCAGTTGTACAACACAATATGGGCAGCCCCAGCTACACAAATTTACCCACAAACCTTCCCTTGGCACCCCACACTCCAGTTTCAATCCCAGAAAAGAAGGGGTGCCTCAATACTTTAAAGGCAAATGACAGCACCCAGGATTTTAACTAAATAAATTGGCTGGTTCTAGAGATCATTGCTTTATTTACAAGCTCCCTTGCCAAGGCATTATGCTGTACAGTGATTCATAATAAAAACTCACTGAAGTGCTGGCATAATTAGAGGGCCATAAATCCACTCATTTAATGGGAAAACACACGCACAAATCCACGGATACAAGGGACACACACGTAGCTATGCGTGCAGCTAAGGAGAATAATATGGATTCAGCCACTTAAAGGAGGCACACAGGGAACACACGGGCACAGGTAAAGAAGGGAGGAAGGGGAACTCCACAAGCTCCACTGCCATTAGTGTCACAGAAAGGGTACCAAGATTTACTCAGGAAATTGAAAGACGACCAAATCCTTCACAGGTAAGAAGGATGCTAAAGATGGGAGACGGGAAGAGAACGTGATGCAGCCCCGGCTAAAAGGAGACAGCACCTACCTAGACAAACGAGAATGATGAAATGGAAAATATGCAAAGGAATTAACGTCCCTTACTGCATCGGGCAAATATGCAACTCTAAAGAACGTCATTTGCCTCCGAAAACCCGACAGAAACTCAGCTCTAAGGGGCATACCGCCGTGTGACACCCTCCCCCCCCAAGGGGATGCGGAAACATATGGGGGCTGTTCCACACAGAGAAGGGCTGTAAACCAGGACACGGCGAGCGCTGGCTCGGGCACAGCGGGCACAGCCAGCCCGGGAGGGGACACCCAGGTGGGCTGAGCACAGAGCCAGCTCAGCCGGGCAGACCCAGCTCAGCCGGGCAGACCCAGCTCTGCGGGGAGGGGGAAAGGACCGGCCGGGGGGACCCGAACACGACGCCCCCGCACCGCCGACCGCCGGGGCTGAGCGGGGAACCCTCACCCGCGACCAGCGCTGGACAGAGACCCCGGGGACACCCCCTGGACCCCTCCCGGACAGAGACCCCGCGAACACCCGTGGGGACCGCCCAGCACCCCGCAGTGCCCGGTGCGGGGAGGGGGGCTGAGCTCAGGGCTGCGCCGCGACCCCTCGGCAGGGCGGGCAAACCCCGGGGTGCGGGGGGCACACGGGAGGCACCTCCCACAGCCCCGCCCGGCGCCCCTCGGCCGGGCCGCGTTACCTGCTGCCGCACCGCGGTCCGGAGCGGCGCCAGCAGCGCCTCGGCCTGCGGGCCGTCCATGGCGGGGGCGGCGGAGCGGAGCGGGCGGGCGAGGCGGCGCAGCAGGGCGGGCAGGGCGCTACGGAGAAGCGGCATGAGCGGGAGGAGGAGGCGGGGGGGAGGAGGAGGAGGAGGAGGCGGGGCGGCGGCGCCCGCCCCCCGCATGATGAAATCGGGGCCGGGGTAAAGCGCGGCCGGGCTCCCGGCGCGGCACTTTCCGCACGGGCCCGCGCCCGCAGATTCGGCACGGGAAGGGAAGGGAAGGGATGAGATGGGATGGGATTGGGAAGGGATAGAAGGAAGGGCCGGGCGGGCGGCAGGGGGAGCGCGCGCGCGCACGTGCGGACAGGTGGGGGCGCGCACGCGGGGAGGGGGCGCGCACGGGAGCCCCGGGAGCGCTGCGCCCCCGCGCGGCGGGAGCGCGGAACGGCGGGAGCGCGGAACGGCGGGAGCGCGGAACGGCGGGAGCGCGGAACGGCGGGAGCGCGGAACGGCGGGAGCGCGGAACGGCGGGAGCTGCTCCATCCGCACCCCGCCACCCCCTCGGGGAACACACGGCACGCCCCCCAAAAGTGTGGCTGTACCTGGGGGAGAGGGGGTACCCCCGAGCAGCCCCCATGGCCCACACAAGGGTTTGTGGGGCAGGATGATAACGTCCACCTCCCCCACACACACACACGGCACCCCCTAAAAAGTGTGGCTGTACCGGGGAGGGAAGCACCCCATTGTCCCATTGTGAGATTCCCCCTGACCGACACAAGGATCTGTGCGTGGTGGGGAGCGCTGCAACCCTCGCGGTGCGAGTGGGGAACGGCGGGAGCTGCTCCATCCACCCACACATACACCCCCCCAGGGGACACACGGCATCCCCCAAAAAGTGTGGCTGTACCTGGGCAGGAGCACCACACAGTCCCTGAGCATCCCCCCAGCCCTCACAAGGGTTGATGTGTGGTGGGGAGCGCTACAACACTTGTGGTGTGTGTGGGGCAGGCTGGTACCTCTTTCCCTCTCACCCAGGTGACACATGGCACCCCCCCAAATGTAGCTCTACCAAGGGGAAGAGTGCACCCTACTGTCCCTGAGCACCCACCTCCCCACAGCCCACATCAGGGCTTGCATTGTGTCTCTCTGTGGTGTGAATGGGGCAGGGTGATACCTGCTCCATTCTCCTCCCGGGGGACACATGGCACCCCAAAACTGTGGCTGTACCTGGCCAGGGGCAGCCCGCTGCCCCTGAGCATCCCCCCCGGCCCGCACAAGTGCTTGTGTGTGTCGTGGGGAGTGCTGCAACCCTCGTGGTGAGAGCGGGGAACGGCGAGAGCTGCTCCATTCACACACACCACACCCCCCCTCAGGGGACACACGTGGCACCCAAAAAGTGTGACTGTACCTGAGCAGGGGCACCACACTGTCCCTGAGCACTCCCCCCAGCCCTCACAAGGGTTTATGTGTGGTGGGGAGCACTGCAACCCTTGTGGTGTGTGTGGGGCAGGCTGGTACGTGTTTCCCTCCCACCCAGGTGACACATGGCACCCCCACAAGTGTCACTGTACCCGAGGGAGGGAACACCTCACTGCCCCTGAGCACCTCCCCAGTCATACCAGGGCTCGTGTTTTGCTCCTATATGTGCGCGGGGCAGGGTGGTATCTGTTCCCCCCTCCTTTAGGTGACGGGGCACCCCCACAGCTGTACCCAAGGAAGGGGAGGGAGACACCCCACTTAGTAGCCACCTCTGGTCCACACCTGGGCTCCAGTGTTGCCCCACTGTGGGGTGTGTGGGGCAGGGCACAACTGCCCTGTTCCCCCCTCCTTCAGGTGACACATGGCACCCCCAAAAGTGTACCTGTCCTTGGAAGGGGTGCACCCCACTGTCCCTGAGCACTCCTCTGCCCCCATATGTGTGTGGGGAAGAGTGGTACCTGTTCCCCCCCCTTTCAGGTGACACATGTCACTCCCACGAGTGTACCTGTACCTGGGTGGTGGAACTCCACTGTCTCAGAGCAGCCCCCTCACCCCCGGTCCACACCTGAGCTGCAGTTGTGCTACCCATGGTGTGCATGGGGCAGGTGACATATGGCACCCCTACAAGTGTACCTGTCCCCAAGGTGAGGGGCACCCCACTGTCCCTGAGCACCCCATTGGCCCCAAAGCACCCCACTGGCCCCAAACCAGAGCTCACATTGTGCTCCCCTGTGGTGTGTGTAGGGCAGGGCGATACCTGCTCCATCCCCCACTCCCCCTCAAGGGACACATGGCACCTCCAAAGTGTAGCTGTACCCGAGATGGGGGCATCCCACTGCCTCTGAGCACCCTCCCCAGCCCTCAGATGGGTTTGCGTGTGGTGGGGAGCACTGCACACCCCTGAGTCGTGTGTGGGGCAGGGTGGTACCTGTCCCCCCCCTCCTTCAGGTGACACGTAGCACCCCCAGAAGTGTAGCTATCCCTGGGGGGGGACACCCTATTGCACCTGAGCACCCCTCCCATGTACCACCAACCTCCCCCAGGCCACCTGGGCACGGTGTCCCCTTGTCCCAGAGCCAGGTCTCCAGCACATGCCCCTGGCCCTGGGGCAGGGACGTGCTGGGGGCCGAGGGAACGCACGGGGGGGGCTGAGGGGGGTGATATTATTTTTTCAATCAGCTGCAGCTTTTGAGCTCCAAAGGCTTTGTAGCTTTTGGGTTCAGCCGTGTTTTGTTTTCGGCTGATCCGCGGTCTTCCCTCGCTGCCTGGGGGCTGTGCTGGGTGGGCAACGCCCACTGCCCGACCCTTAGGGAGGCTTTAGGGCAGCAGGCAGGAGGCCAAGTCCTGCTCTTCCCCCGTGTGGTGGGTCTTCCCTGGGAGCCAGGCCAATCCCATGTCAGGCAGAGGAGCTGTGAGGAGCACGGTGCCACAGGGGGACTTCCCACCCCGGGAGTTAAAGCCCTCCAAGGGGGGAGAATCCAAACACCGGTTAGGTAAAACAAAATTTAAGACCAATTTTTAAAAAATACATTCCCCACTGCTTCCCTCTTCCTCCACATCTCCCCTTCACCCCCTCCCACCTCCTGGAGCCGGGAGCATCGGCACTGATGTGATGTTGGCGTAATTGGAGTATTCCAGCTGCTATTTTGTACCTGTCTGTTTATTTGAGAGACAGCCTCAACCTCCTAATGAACGTGCCTGAATATTTATCTGCTGCTGCTGAATGGTGCATTTGTGTTTCAAATGCTTAACTGTTATTTTTGTTTAGCTGCAAATTGCTGTTTTTATTTCGCTGGCAGTACCTGCTTGGAAATTGCTCTAGAACGAGGTTAATGCCAGGCTTTTTTCTATTCCTGATTATTTTTTTGTTAATTAATCCAGTGCTGATAAAAGTGTAAGGACTCTGCAGCCCCCTTCTAGCTTGTCGTGGAGCTAAGATGTGAAGATTGTGGAATCAGCCTCAGAAGAAACTGGCTCATGTGGAGGAAGGAGGAATCCCAAGCAGCTGGGATAGTAGAGGAAACACAGGCAGAATTCTCAGAGATGGGAAACCCCCGTGACCAGGAGCAGCTCCATTCTACTGTGCTGTACCTGGAGCTGTACCAGGTAGCAGCTCTTTTCCAAAATCTCTTTTTTTCCCCCCACTCCTAGAAGATTTCCTCAGAGGCAGAGCACAATTGGTCCCCAGGGCAGCACCCTGCAGCCCTCCATCAGGAGGATGGAGAGGGGCCAGACTGGTGCCTTGAGCCTTTTTCCCTGCATAAAATTCTGACTTGCACATGCTGCTGGCCCCAGCATTGTCTCTCCTTGAAAACAAAACATGCCTGGGACCACTTCCCAGTACCATCACCAGCTTATATGGGACACCCTCAACACAAGGGCCAAAAAAACCTTCTCCCTGCCCATTCCCAACTAACTGTGGGTGCATCTACTCTCCCAAAGGACTTTAAAAAGCATCTGGCCTGGGCTTGCACAAGGATCTGACTTCACAGACAACTCAAACTTTCAAAGTTGTGTTGTTTCTTTTTTAAATAAAGGAACAAAGCAACAAAAGAAAAAAAAATGGAAGAAAAAACAGGGTGGACACATTTCTGGAACAAGGTTAGAGGTGGGTGGGTTAGGGAGTGCACAAGGAAACCCTGACTGCCCCTTTGCAATGTTGCTGCTGAAGACTGAGAGCGTGATTTGGAATCCTCAGACCCAGGGCACACTGCTGGATCCTTGTGAGGTTGTGTGGGATGGGAGGAAAATTAGGCAGGATTTTGCACCAAACCACAGTGGTAAATGAGAGACTGTGAGCAAACTGGGCCCCCAGAACCGGGTCACACCTGGGATTGGCTGGACCCCATCTCCAAGCCGGTTTCAGTGGGAAGGGCTAAATACTTCTGGGAATCATCAAGAGACTAGTATCAGAGCTAAAAAAAAAAAAAAGCTGTACATCAATATGGGGCTGTGTGCAAGGACTTTGTACATCCTCTGCTGATGGAGGGTCTTTGGACTGGGACACAGACCCATAATGTGCCAGTACCATCTCCCTCATCCTGTTGGACCCCAGTGTGCTGCCAAACTGCTCCAACCCACTCCAGCACAGAGGATTGCTGTTGATCTGATGCTGCAGAGAGCCCCCGTGCCTGGTGCAGGTTTGCAAGGAGAGCCCTGTACTGGCACCATTTTTGACACCTCTGTGTGCTGGTGAACCACCAGTGCTCTCGGGCACACCATCACCACTGGTTAACATCTCACAACTGCCCAGAGCTCAGCTTTTCCCCTCCTTTTAAATCTGATTCCAGCTCTGTGTCTCTTTGCACTTGATAAGCATCTCGGGGAGCTGTTTCTTGGTTCTCTGCTCTGCAGCTCTTCTCAAAAGCACCCCAGGGAGCAAGATGGGATTGTAGGGATCACATTACTCCATCCTCTTCTGGGGTGGCCTTTGAAAAGCTGTCTCCATTCTCCTTCCCTGGATATGAGGCTGTGCTGTGGGGGTGAAATGGGACATGTCACCCCCACGGTAAAGGGGAGCTCCCAGCACAACAGGGGAGATTTATAAGGGAATTTGTAAGAGATTGTATAAGGGAATTTGCAGGAAGACACAAAGGAAGAGGGGGTTCAGGCAGCCCCCTGTCTTCAGCTTGAAAACTTTTGAGTGCAGAAACAGAGGTATCAGCACCCCTGAAAGATCCGGGTGGGTGGGGGTGGGGTGTATTAAACAGATACAAGAAGGGAGAGAAGAAACTTCGCTGTGTGTCCTTCCTGCTCTCTCTCTCTGGGTCCCCATGGGCGCCAGTGGCAGGAGAGGGAGCAGCGAGGCCACAAAATGGGAGGGAAGAGGGAGTCTGCAGTGGATGAGAAGGCATAGAGAGGACTGGCGAGCCCTGTTCCCGCCACGAGTGATTTCTGTTAAAGGACGGAAAGGAGTTAAAAACCCTCCGCAGGGGTGTAAGGAGGGAGAAAGGTGCAAGAAGGGGAGCGGGAAAGATCCACGGACAGGAGTACACGGCTCCTCAGTTCACAAATACATTCACGCTCCACCTCATTTACATCTCGGTGCATTTTCCTGGCAGATGTTCAAGCACCTGCTGGCAGAAACCCCTCGGAAACCCCCAAACCCGAACCCAATACCCCCGCGTGAAGAGGGATGGTGGGGAGGAAGGAGTGTCGGAGGGGTCTGGGTTGTGTTTTGGTGGGGTTTTCTCTGCCGGGGTTGGCAGGGGACGGTGTCCCAGTGCCACTAGATGGCAGCGGCCCCGCGCCGCCCGCTCCTCGCCCCGCGGCCCCGCTGCATCCCGGCCCCGGCGCGGGGCCTCCCGGCTCCACAGCATCCCCGCTGCGCTTTGGGAGGAGCGGCCTGGGACAAGCTTTCCGTGCCGGGATGCCTTGCAAAACCGAGGGGCACCCGAGCCCAAGCTAAAGGTTCTTTCGCAATGCGGGGCGACGGCGGGGACGGTCCTCGGAGGCTCCGACGCCTCCCCGAGACAAAATCTCCCCTTTTCCTTCTCTCTCGCTCCCGCTTCTGGTTTCTTTCTGGTTTTCTTTCCTTTTTTTTTTTCTCTCCCTCTCCAAAGTGCCTGCTTTTCCCTAGCTCGTTTCAACCTTCGGCGTCACAAAATCAGGCAGATGCACCCCCCCAAAACACAAGCTGAGCTGCAGCAATGTGCACACACGGTCAGAGCTGATTTCCCAGCACTGGGGGATTTTTAGGCTGGCAGTAAACTAAGCAGGGCCTGAGGCAGGCTAATAAATAGCTTAACCTGGCTTTCCTCTATAGGACTGTATTTTTTTAGCCTTCAAAACAGTGTGGCTGCATCCAGCCTGCTCCTAGTGCACAGCCCCCAGCTCCTGGTTTGCCCCAGGGAAAAATGAGGGGACAAATACCTGGCCCTCATCCAGACTCATGGCACAGAGCATGCATATAACCATGGGATACATTCCCAGCTCCTGTTTTCATCTCTGGGGGTAAAATTAGCTGCAACAACCAACCATCTCTGCTCCTTTTGGCGTATCCCTCCTCCTTTGAACCATTCCAAGTGTGATGCTGCTCTGCCCCTGGATGCCACCTGCAGGGAAGGGTGTTCTGAGGGTCCATCTGCTCGTGGAGCTTCCACTTGCTTTACTGTCATCACCCCTATTCTGGATACAAAGTATTGGGCTATCTGGATGTTACTGAAACTCACCCCCTCCTGGGACAGGTCTTTTTTTAGACTGAAATAGGAAGCACAAAACCTCACCCTGAGCTTCCTCTAGGGTTTGGTTCTTCCTAGAGGTTTCTCCTTACTGGAAATTTCTTTTCTGCACCTCTGGCCCTGATCCAGCCAAATGCTGAAGCACACGATTAGCTTCAAACCATCCGGTCCCCCACATTCCCACAGCGCTTTCTGGTCCCCTCGTCCCTTCTCACCTTGGGAATGCTCATGCCTCTCCATGCTCCTGCTGTGAGATGATGGGTCTCCTCACTGCCAGCAGCAAGAAGCAGGAGCATCATCTTGCTTTGCTGTGCACCAGCCACAAAACTAACCCTGTACCCATGCAGGGAGTTATCAAATCTATTTTGTGTACTGTGAGGGCGTGTGAATGCTGCACAGGAAGATCTGGGCTCCCGAACCATGAGCACCTGCAGCCCTGAGAGCTCATGTCTACAGCTCAGCCCATTCTCATCCTCTCTGCTCTCTCCCCAGGGGATGGTCAGGTAATGCTTAAATTGCCAGTAGTGCCTGTGAATATTTGACACTGACTGAGATGGCCAAGCAAAATCCCTGCTGCTGTCACTGACAGGGACTCAAAAACTTGCCCCCATGTCAATGATGTGCCCCAATACCCATTTTCCAGGGAGAAGAGCCACCAATTCATTCTGGCACAGGCCACCAAAATAGTCTGATGCATTTGGTCACACCCTCCCAACAGCTTGGATCCTGATGATGATCTCCCAGGTTTGGTTGTGCAAGAGCTCTGATGGAAATTCATGACGATTTCCCAACCGTTCCACTGCTGTGAATTTAAATTCCTAAAACCCTAATGCATGGAATTGAACTGCATATTGATTAAGGGCCTTTTATGATGTCTTGCAGAGCATATTAATAATTATTTAAAACTTGTATTCCGGTTTAATGACTCCTGTCACCAGCACTTTGCAGTGATTCAGTCTTGACTTTTAATTGAAATGCTTTAGTTAAGACAAATTGCTTCAGACAGAGAAGGTGAAGTGCTCCTCCAGGTGTGTGCCATGGGGGGAGGGGGGGCTTTCAAACTCAAGGGTCCCAAATTCCCAGGTGGCTGTGAGACTCTGGAGAGAAGTCTCTGTCCTTCGAGTGGGTGTGTGTGTCCTGTCCTACGAGAAGCCATTTCTTTGGACTTCCCCTCTGAGCACTGCAGAACAAGTGTTTTGCTGCTCTGGCACTCAGGGCAAGGTCATGGGAAAGATTAATAACCTCTCTCAATAGGGCAGCCACATCTCCCTTATGCAGACCATGGTGGCACCTCGGTGCTGGTGACACTCATATGTCCCACTTCCAACAGCACCAGTGCACATTCATGAGCCAGACCAATCTGAGCCAATTACTGCTGTCACCAGGCTGAACACCTCATGCCTCCTTAGTTATGTTTTATTTTTCCTCTACATGTGATCCCAAGTAGCTTCTTCCCGGCCTTGAAGCTCATTCTGAAAGGGCACCTTGGCTTGGAAACATCCCTGGAGTATTTTGTAGAAGCAAGAGATGGCACCTAAGGGCTGCCAGGATGAAGGTAGTCCAGCTTGGTGGAGACAGGACCTCATTTAATATTTGCTGACCAGCACAGAAGACAGGGGTCTGTACTGTGGTTTGGCGAGAAGACAAGATCTTGCATGTTATGCAGCCTTTTTTCAGTGTTATCTTCCTGTTCCATGGCTGGAGACTTGAAAATGGGATAGGAGGGGGTTTATCTTTGCATCCCCTTTGCCTCCGAGGAGGGACAAGCCCACAATAAGTGCATCTGTGAATCTGCCTCCTCTGAAAGGAAATCAATATTTTTCCATCCACTCTCTGGTGGGACAGGATGTTGAACAGCAATCAGTGCTTTCACCCCCATGCATGGGCCTGGAGCCAGGGGAATTCCAAGACCACAGGGATTTCCAGGTCACACTGCACGAGCACAGGATAGGAGAGTCCCCCCCTGCATCAGAGGGGACCTCTGACCGTGAGAGCAGAGATTAGTACTGGCCATGACATGTTAGAATTCTGGCTTAAAAAACCCTTACTACATCTGCTAAATGACTGTTTGATTTTTTTATGACTGCCTGTAAAACATGAAGCTGGGATCCAAAGCGCTCCTCTCCACCACGAGTGGCTTTCCTATAAGTCACTGGGCATTTCCCCAGGGACTGAGTTGTCTTTCCAGGCCATCACATGTGCAGTACAGCTGTGCTTCTCATATATGAGGGAGTTGGAACTGGATGATCTTTATGGTCCCTTCCAGCCCAAACCATCCTGTGACTCCGTGATTTACATCCTGAGAGGAGTCACAACCACCAGGGCAATTCAGGTGATGAATAACCATCACCCCATGGAAGGATATAAAGAGAAAATATTTTGCCAGACGCTGCATTTTTTCCTTAATTTTTCACTTTGTTCCTTCTGTATTTTTAGCTTCTGGTGCCTTCCTTGTCCCACCCGTCAAGAAGAAAGCCCTTTATCCTGTCAACCAAAAATCAGTTCCTTTACAACAGCTGGATGAGTGCCCACCTTCACTGTCTTGCTTCCCACAGGGGCTCTCCTGAGGTGATACACACCCATTGCTCCCTAGATGGACCCAACCTGATTTAGCAAAGAAACTCTGCAAAGCAAATGTTTGCCCCTGTGATGTCAAGGAGTTAAAAATCATGAGCTAAACCTCCAAGTCCCAAGCTGAGGCATCCTCCAGACCCAACGTCCACATATTGGCCTAATTTTCTCAGATTTATAACCAACAGTAAGAGCTGTTGGGGAGGCAAGAGTGCATTCACCTATGTCTTGACTAAAGGAACACGTGTGGTGCTGAAGTTTGGGTGTATGAATAGGGCCTTGCCAAAGATCACCCAGACTTCCCAAATTGTGGTACTTTGTGCACATGGATAGACCTAAATGTGGCCCTTGTGAAAGAGTCCATCAAATAACCAACACATCCCATCCTCTTCTCCTCCCCATTCTCCAGTGCCCACAGATGACAATGGCATTACTGTGGGACTTCCAGAGGGCAGTAATTTATTATTAAAATGGTGGTTATTTATAACAAAATGAGCCTTCATATGGAAAAGCCCAGGGAATTGCCCTAGCTGTGCCCTGGTGTGGCTCTGTGCTTAGGGACACCCTCCCCTCACTGTGGGACCACAGCACTGCACATCATCTTCCAGAGTGACTTCAAAATTCAGTGACTTCAGTTTCCTTTTGCCTGGAGTCAAGAGTTCAGGAGTTTTGTTGTTCAAGGAGAAAGCAAGATTCTGTCCTCCTCCCACCCACCCTCCTTTTTTTTTTTTTTTTTTTTTTTGTGTAATGTTGGAGTTCCTTTTCTTCACACAAAATGAGTGAGGATGCTGCTGGTAACCTCTGCGGAGAAGGTACATGTTATGTCCTGCCAGTCTGTGCCCTCATGCCTCTCCCATCTCAGAAACACACGCCCACAGGCCAGGATGCTGCTTTCCTTATCCCTCAGGTGCTCAGCAGCAGAAGGTGTTAGGTGGGATGGAAAAGACCTGCAGGTGAAGGAAGAGCTGGAGGATCCCATGGCTGAAGCTTAAAAACACCCACACAACAACATGTGATTCTTTCATCCTAGTGATTCTGAGGGTTGTTTTTTTTTTCAAAGTCTGGTGAGTTTCCTGAGTGGAGATAGAGCTGCACTGCTGTAATATCAGGCTTCTTCAAAACTGAGCCCTACACACAGACCCACATTTGCTGAAGGGTCTCACCTTCCCAATGACCCATGTGAAAGTACTCAACCCAGACACTCCTCACCACTCAGGGCAACTCAGAAGCAAGAAGAAAAGTGTCATAGCTTGAACTCATCTTTAGTTATCTGAGATTTTTTCCCACTAAATCAAACAGAATGAAATGTCCTACCAGCATGGGCCATAATTCATGACCGTGTTGATTTCTCTCCCAGGTTGCAGTGACATCAGTAAATAACAAAAGACTGGATCCTGTCAAAGAAATCAAGGAGGAGATATCAGAGGTACTGGGCAAATGCTCTCTAAGGGACATGAAAACCACAGCAGCCTGTGAAAAACACATGACATTTAACTCATAAAAAATGTGAGTTTAATGCAGATTTGTGTTTCTATATTGTAGCATCTGGAGTTTCCAACGAGTGTGACCACATCCTCCTTGAATTCAGCAAGTCTTTAGAACAGAACCACAAAGGAAGCACAGAAATTATTTATTTAGGGAGAAAGAAAAGCTTTTGTTTTCTGTTATTTTACCATTCTGACACAATCCTGCTTCTTCTGGGACCTGTGTTATGGAACCAGTTCATCCTTGTCCCAAAGGACATACCCCAGTCTTCCATCTTTAAGACACATCCCACTCTCCTGCCTTTGAGACAAGGTAATAATATTTTCCTAACACAATAATATTGTGTTATTATACTTCTAGAGCATCTAAATAATGTGCCAGAATAAGGAAACCAAGTCTCACCTGCTTTCTTCTCTTCAAGCTAGTGACAGACCATGTCAGGGCATCCTTGATTTTCCATCTCTCAGCCTCCAGCAGCACCTGTCAGCAGCCCATCTGTTGGAGAGAAAACCCATTTGGCTCTGCTCTGTAGTTATTTAAGGACAGGGACAACAAATGCTTACATCATTCAGGAGCCTGGGACCCGTGGGAAGCCATCAGGTTTTGATTGTTAACACACACCAAACTTGAGCGTTGCCTGATGGGACAAAGCTGGTGGGATATAAATGTGTTCCCATGATCCCATGGCCATGGTTTCTTTGACAAATCCAGAGCACACATTGCAGTATCCATGGTGACTGGCAGCCTGTCCATCCCACCAGCCAGCACAGCCACATTCCCAGGCACACCAGGACACGGGAGTGCTCGTGCCTGGTGGAGAGGTTTGTGGAAGGCACTGCTTTGAGGATATGCTGATGTTCCAGGGTCACTACCTTAGCAAAAACCTCATTAAAAACAATGAGGCAGGATGTCACTGCATTGCCAGGGCATAACACAGCACCATTTCCACAGCTCCACTTCCCAGATTCCACCTCCAGCAGTGCCATGTAGGAACAGTGACCCCCAGAAGTGGCCTTTCCCCTCAAGACAGGGTGGTGCAGATGAACACCAAGCCTTTGTGCTGGGGCTGGCTGTCAGGAACAGCAGATGGTGCAAGAGGAAGCATGGCCAGCAGGATCAGCCAGCTTTTTTTCTAGAGGATGATGAATCAAAGCCAGCAAGCTCCTGGCTCCTGTCCTGCATGGTGTCCAGTCCAGGAGAAGAGAGAACTGGTGGTGGATGGGTTGGGCCATGAATGTGGGAAGATCTCTGAAGGAGGGAGAGTGTTGAGAGCAGGAAAGTGAAGCTCAAAGGGTTGTGCTGAACTCGCTCTAGACTGGGTGGGGCAGAAGACCAAAACATGAATCAGCTACTGAGCACTGACACGAGGCTGGTCTTGGCCCTTTGGTGTTGGCTGCCACTGCCTCTCCTCATCCCCAGTCAGTTCAGTACAGGCTGGACAGGATACACCTGGCAAAGGGCCTGCTGAAGTGGATGAAATCACCGTGTTATTGCAGCCTGAAACTTCCTACACCCCTTTTTGGAGTGGTAGCACCACTGATCATTTCCCAGGTGTGCCTTCTCCTCCCCCAGGTATCTACTCTCCTGGGAAGTGTAGGACAGCTGAAGGGGGTGCTTGGTTACTGTAAATGAACACAAACCATTATATTGATTGTTGCTGCTGTACTGGAATCACTTCTGTTCTTCCCTGAAGTATGTAAGAGCAAGATGGGCCAGAGCAATGAACCATAGCTGAGGAGAACCAAAACCACCAAGGGCTTCTGTGGCTCTCTCCCTGCTCCATGGGAACCAGGAAGGATGAATCATGAGGCATGACAATCCTCTTGGTCATGGACTGTGAGATACCAGATGGCCCTGAATAAAGTGGTGTTCCAGGGAATCCCTGGCTATCCTCTGGAACAATACATCTAGCCTAACATCAGGCTCCAGAGACCTCTCTGTGGCAGGGACAGGGCATCCCACTGGTGCCAGCATGACTCCCAGTGCCCTTGGCCTTCACACAGATCATGGCTTTATATTCCCCCAAGTCTCTAGGTCTACCCTGGAGGACA
Source organism: Pipra filicauda (assembly GCF_003945595.2). Lineage (NCBI taxonomy): Eukaryota > Metazoa > Chordata > Aves > Passeriformes > Pipridae > Pipra > Pipra filicauda. The sequence goes on from NW_024104310.1 coordinate 5,828,928, forward strand.
TGGGTAGAGGTGGAGCAGCAGCCTCTTGTTTCTAGTCTCACCAGAGACCAGTGGAGAGGTGACCAAGAGGGACAGACAGCTGAACCCATGCAAGCCAGATAGCTCTGCCTGCTCCCAGTGGGAACTTGGAGAACATCAAGGAACAAGATCTCCCTGTGAGTTCTTTCCTGTTTCTCCACTGTTCTATTTCTCCACAGGGGCTGACCTGGGCCCCTCACTCAGACTTACCAGCTCTACCTCATTTTTCTTTGTGTAGGTGAGTTGAGTCGCTCAGGAGTCCAAGTGTGTGGGATGCTCTTCCAGGGAGTTTCATAGGAAGGGAGCAGCAGTCCTGCCCTGAATATGAGAGGAGAACTTTATCATGGCTGGTGGTTACAAGGAGTGAGGAAATATGGCAGTAGGTCAGGAAAGGTCGGGTGAATATCCAGCAGAAAAGGGCAAACCCCACCCAGTTTGCATAGAACGACAGAGTTGTCTAGAGATTTGGAGTACAGGGAGCAGAAAGATGGGTGGAGGGCTTGGGGGAGATGAGCCTGGATGAGCTGCAGGGTACCCCAGCAGGGAGCTGAGAAGAGCAGCTGAGAGATCTTATGGTAGAAAATCTTTCAAACAATGCAAAATCGTTAGAAACAATAAAACAGTCACTTTATATCAGGTTAAATTTCTGGTTCTTGCAGCCCTGGCATTTAGATCTGGCCCTAAAACTCAAATTACTGCTGTTTGATGATGATGTTTTTCAGTGTCTTGAAAATCTCACATATATTCTCCAGTGTAATTGGTCTAAAACAAGTTTTCCTTGTTTTTCTGGTACCAGTGTCAGTCAGAGCTCTTAGGTTTTGTAGCCTGCTTGTTTACACTGCTTCAAGCAAATCAGAGTCAGGCCCCTGGATGTTGTGGTGCCTTTCACCACATTCTTCCTTCTGCCTTTTTTTCTGTCTTTTCCACTCCATCCCTGACAGGGGAAGCACTGTTCTTTCCGTGCTCCTTGGTTCTGTTTGAGGCAGTCATAGAAAAAGTGACAATTAGGAAATAAAGGACCTACAGTATCTGCTTTGGCAGGCACAGCACATCCCACTGCTGTGCTGCTCCGAGTCAAACCAGCAGCTGCCTGCCTGGGTCAGATGGAGATATTGCTGCCTTATATTCTGGGATCTGCCTGAGATATCCTGGGGCACTGCCACGCTGCAGAGGGAGAGATAACCCAACGTTCAAGTCAAGCAATACACATTTGTAGCAGTCCTGCAAAAAGCAGGGAGATGGACTCAATGATCTTTATTATTATTTTTCACTGGGAGGGTGGTGAAACCCCAGCACAGGTTGCCCAGGGAAGCTTCCCATCCCTGGAAGTGCTCAAGGACATGTTGGATGGGGCTTGGAGCAACCTGGTCTAGTGGAAGGTGTCCCTGCCCATGGCAGAGAGGTTGGAACTGGATGATCTTTAAGGTCCCTTCCAACCCAAACCATTCTGTGATCCCTATGGGTCCCTTCCAACTTGAGATATTCTATGATTTCAGGATGCTCAATTCCAGTTCAGAAGATAATGGTGATTAGAAAGAAATGACAAGGTTAGAAACTTATTATTTGGGAGATCAAGTAACTACCTGGGACAGGGTAACACACATAAACTTCAGCCTTCCCAGACTATTGTGCTCCACCAAAATGATTGAAGGTTGCTAAGCAATGTCAGTGTATTCCCCCCAGACTGAAGGAACGTAACAGAAGCAAATGAGTTCACTGCAGGTGAACTGAACTTATATCAAGTCTAAATATATATAATTATTGCTAATGATGAATTCTGATCCTTAAAGCATTCCAGGCAGATGAAAGATCTAAAGAAAGCCAAGATCGTTATTTCATGTCATTCATAGTGCAGAAGCCTTCTGGATCAGCCAAGGTGGAAGCAACCCCTTCTCTGGGTCTTGTCTAGCCCTGATTTGGTGTCCAGGACTTGCTAAATGCTGCCTGAAACCCCCTTTTCCTTCCTTTCCAAATCCAGGGAAAATGAAACTAAATCTCCACACTAAATGATAAAACAGAAAATCTTATCAAAGCACAATTTTATGAAAGGCAAGGCAGATGAAGAGAGAGGGAAGAAAGAGAATAACATCCTCAACCATTAAACAAGTCTCATTTTCCCAAGGATCCCACACCATCACTTCTCCCTCCTTATTTTTATGAGGCAGCAACCAACCCCTTCCTGTCAACACATCACCTTTGCCTTTTGTGGGACCCTCCATCCCCTTGCCCAGGGGAGGGTGCTGGGTCTGAGGGTTCCCCTGGAGCTCTCTGATAGTCCCTTCTGTCCCTGCTGGTCACCTCTCTCATCTCCACAAGACGCTCTCTGGTGCCTCCATAGCACCACAAGTCTAGAGAGGACCCAAAATCAGCATTTGCCATGAAAGGGAGAATTTCCCAAACAGATTTTTGGGACTATAGTAGAGTGCCCAAAGAAGTCTGGAACTGCACACAGAGGTGACATAACACACAAGAAGAGCAGAAGTCGGAGAATAAGAGATGAGGAGCTGAAATTGTCCCCTGTCACATCTCACAGGGACACAAAAAGGAGACTGAGGTGCACAGCACAGCAGAAAACTACCAGTAGCACAGGAACCAGCAGCATTTGCTGGAGGTTCACCTGCCTCCTTCAGGGGAGGAGCAGCCAGCACTGGAGACATTGAATAACTCGGGGCTTGTGCAGCCAGCTCTGTGCAGTTCATGCCTCCAGATTTCCTAGTATTTGTTCTCCTGCTCTGGGAAGAGTTGAGAGCTGCAAGAGGCCCAGCTCGCAGGGATGTTTAGAGAAAGGAAAGTCCATTGTGTGAAAGACTTTGGTATTTCAGGGTTTGTTTTCCTTCTGACACAGAACAAAACACCACCATGTCAAAACCCTCCGTAAGGCAAAACAGAACAAAACAAAAAAACCCAAACACCCAAAACCAACCAACCAAACAAAAAAACCCCAACAAACAGTGGTGTTCAGTTTGCACATGGTCTGTGGAAGCATTTTCCCTTCACTTTTGGGCTTTTCAATCTCAAGTCTCAAGATACCTACTATTGTAGCTAATTCAGGAAAAGAAAAAAAGAAAAAAGAAAAAAGAAGCAAAATCCACACCAGAGCAGAAAGGGGGAGCCTTTCCCTGCGCCAGGATCTGACCCTGCTGCAGTGGGTTTTCTCTGCAGTGGCACCGGGATCAAAGCGGCTCCCCTCCTCCTACCCTAGATGGGATGCGTAGCTGCAAAGGAGCCTCCAAGTTTTAAGTGGGAAAACCAGGGAAAGGGCAGCGCAGCAACCCTGTACGACACCAGCAGAGCTGCTTTGCACCATCTTTCCTCGAGCAGAGGGACTCGGGCAAAGCAGTCCAGAAATTTTAGAAAGGTTGGACGTAAGGGTTGGCTCCCAGCAACGAAACTGGGGGAAGGTCACTGCTCCGGGTGATGTTTTGGGTCAGACCCTGCAAATTGCTTTCACATCGAGAGCTCCCACCCCGGCTCTCCCTGGACGGGCTCGCGTCTTCCCTCAGGCTTTCAGCCCCTGGGAGCCTGGTGAGTGCTGGTGCTCGGACGAGTCTCCCCCGCGGGGCAGTCCCGGGTGCCGATGCCTTCACCGGCGGCAGGGAGCAGCTCCACACCAGTTCTCTCTCCGTGAGCGCTGGCATCGAGCCCGGCCGCCTTTCACTGCTGCCTTTTCATTCGCCTTAATTCACTGCGTTTCCTTTCTTGCTGCTTGCGAGGAACAGAGGGAGAGCTTGTTCCAGCAGACGGGCCCCATCCGCTCCACCCGGCTCTTGCTGGAGCGAGGGCTGGAAAAGAGGGACGGAGGCAAAGGGGTATCTCCCACCCCTCCGGGGCCCCGCGTGCCGCCTGCGCGCCGCTTCCCAGCAAATACGGTAAGCGCTCGGCCTAAAAATGTAAGTCTGATCTCATGACACAGGGTGGCCCTGCATTCCTCACCTCTGACATAACCCGCTGGGAGTGTGCTCCGCGGAAAAACACAAACAAGATGTACTGGCGGGCTGGCGGCGGGGGCCGGGCAGCTGGCAGATGTTCCGCAAGAGCCCCCGCGCAGCCCCCCGGGTGCCACAGCGCTGCTCCGGCACAGCCTGTACCCTCCCGGGCAGGGAGGGCGAAGCCACAGCCCATGCTGCGAGGGCAGAGCCGTCCCTGGCCCCCAGCATGGGTGGGTGGGTGGGTGGGTGCCCCCGCCTCCCCCAACCCTGTGCCCCGGGAAGGGGACGTGCTGTGGTTCAGTGTCACCCAGGGCGGCAGCTGGAGTTGTTCCAACATCTCTCCTGGGATTTTTGCTCGGTGAATGCCTGAGGGCGTTTTTAAGGAATTTGAGGTGCTTTTGCAGGTGGTTGGTGGTTGTTATTATTATTATTTTTTTTTTACCTTGTTTTTTGTTTCTTTCCGCACCTGAGTCCTCCTGGGACGGGCTCTGCTCTGGGTCTGCCATGGCCACGGCTGGTGTGGCTGCACCAGCACCAGCTCCCCATTCCCATTAGCCTCCCACTCCTAAGCAGCTCCACAGCAATCCCAAGGCCACGTTTGCTCAGGGTGCCTCATGCCCGGGTGCAAGCTGTGCCCCACAGAGCTTGGCACCCAAAGCCTTGGGTGTCACAGGGAGGTGATTCCTCCCTCCCAGAGCGCTGGGATTAAATGGTTTGTCAGGGATCACGTGGAGAATCCGAGTCCCGCTGTCGTAAACACGAGGCTGACTTTCCTCTCAGCCAAGCCCTCCTGCAAGCACAGCCTTGTCTTTGAGCAGGGGCAGATCCTGCTCGGTGCAGAGCTGCTCTCCCATCTTGGCCAAGCTGAACCACTTGTTTACTTTCTTCTGCAAATGCCCTAAACCTTGTCAACGACCTATTTTCCCTTCTGTTACGCAAAGCTCCTTTCCTAGAAAGAGGCTTTGTAACGCTCGGTCCAACCAGCCCAGCTCTCCTCCGTGTGTGTAAAAGCGAACTGTAAGTGCCTGGCAGGTTCAGTTTAGCTCCAGCACATCCAAAACCCACACGCAGATGAGTCAGGAGGCTCAACAGACGCCACCTGAAACCATCCTGTGAGACAGCTGGCCCGGTTTGCAGAGGAATCAGATAAGCAATAAGTCAGTCTTTGAGTCCGCTCCTCAAACTTTCTTTTCATCAGTGCTTTTCATCCGTCTCCTCCTTCTCCAGTATTCAACAAAGCTAGGAGACAGCTTTTCTCCAGACATTTCTCCTCTGTTTCTGTCCATACCTTTCCCTGGCAGTGAAAACCTCTGATTTTTTTTTAAAATTATTTTCATATTTTGAAAAAGGAAATTTTAAGAAAAATAATTCTCCTCCTTCCTCCACAATACTTCCAAGTTTTCAAGATTGCTACTCCTCTGGCAGAGGATGGTTTGCAAGAGGAAACAAGACAAACAATGGTAATGAGAAACAACAGTATCAAGAGGGGAGAAAAAAATGTTTCAAATTTGCTTCTTCAGAGCACACAACGTTTGATACCAGAGCAGAAGGAGAGAGACTTTGCTCATGGGTCCAAAGCCTCCTTTCAGCCACCCCTTCACCCTGGGGCTCTCCATCCTTTCCTTTTTCTCAAGGAGGTGCCCTGGGCCACTATCAAGCTGTTGGCAGCACAGAGTTATCTTCTCCCCCCAGCACTGCTGGTCACACACAGCTCCTTCCACAATTTCTCCTCCATCTCTAATCCACAGCCCAGGTTTTTAAGACAACACGAAGTCAGCGATGGTTTATTGTAACATGCCAGGCTGTAACCTGAAGCTGGAGGTACAGATTCAGCCTAACAAGTTTCCCTTGGCCAGCTAAGAGCACAGGTTAGAGATTAATCCAACAGCAGCAGATGGTCTGGGCTGGACCCTTGCTGCTTCCCACGGCTGCTCCTTCCCGTCCCCTGGGTACCTGCAGCCTGGTTTGGCATCTGTCCGTGCTCTTGCCTGGACAGACAAGCTGCTCTACACAGAAACAAACGCAGAATTTGAAGCCTGATTGATGTGCTGGGGACAGGGTCTGTTTGTGAATGGCTCGTGCTCCCACCAACACCTACACATGTGCACACACACACACATTTTCCATCAGTTGGAATTATCAGACTTCAAATCACTGCCAGTGGCTCCTTATGTCTCTGTTGTCTTGTCCACGCAGGACAAGGATGATGATGAGGACTCATTTTATCCAGAGAGGTTCTTCAGTGGGTTTTATCCCCAGTTTAAACCACTTAGAGATGATACAGTGAGTGCAGATACTGGGGCAGGTAACAGACCCCCTTGCTCTTTGGGAAGCCATAAGAATGGTGTTTAGAAGAGTGAGTGATCCCATAAGTGACCTGGTCTTCCCTGGATGTAAAACTTCAGGTTGAACCCTTGGATGTGTTCTTGTGCCCCAAAACCAGTAAATTTCCCTTCCTCTCTCTCTTTCTCTCTCCCCCTCTCTCCCTCCTCTCCCTACCTGGCTGCCTGTTTGCACAAACCTTACAGGCTTCAGCACTTTGGGAATGCAAAGGTACCATCAAACAAGGTTGGAAATGATCACCCGGTTCACAAGCAGTGAACAGGAAGCAGACAGAGAAACAGTCTGGTCACATCTGCTTGTTTTCCTGCCAAAAATGCCAGAGACTGCTGGGATTGATGTTAAAAAGCCAGCACCCTCCCAAGGTGCTGATGAACACTTTGGGTATTCATACCTGGAACAGTCTACAGCAAACCTCAATTTTCCATGCTTTTACATCAACGTGGGCACTGTGGAGGCAGCTAGAAGGTCAGCAGGAATAAAAGGCATAATTTTAATTTACCTGAAGAGGTATAAATCAGGTGAGGAGGTGGTGGACATTTCTTCCTGCTGTAGACCTGGAAAAGGTTTAATATCCTCCTGCGTGGCTGAGCAGAGCTGTCCTGCTCCTTTTCCCCAACCCCTGACCAAGGCAGGGAGTCTCACACATGACTGGAGAAGGTTTAATATCCTTGGAGGAGGGAGCAGCCTAGAAGATGGGTTTGTAGGAATCTTTTTATCTATTTCAGCTGACTCATTTGGGGTGAGATGGGCTGTGCCCCAAAAGGGCCATCCCTGGCTGTAAAGGAAGCACAGGGAGACTAACCCAGGCACTGCAGCTGTGATCTGGTGAGGCATCAGAAGCACGTGGCAGCACCCCTGAGCATCAGCCACTTCTGCAGGCTCTAAAAACCTGACAGAGTCACCTCTTGACTGTCCCTGTGGTCAGGAAGATGCAATAAGATCCTGGTATTTTTGCATAAGGATCCAGATGTCCTGCCTGGGTCCTAGTAGCAGGACACAAAGCAGCTTTCAGCATCCACCACTTTTCCTCCCTGAAATTCTCTCCTGAAAAATAACATGATGCCTGCTTCAACTGTATATGCCCTGCCTGGAAAATCCATGGAATAAAGGGCTCTTGACTGGAGCTGTTCTCTGAGCAGCAGTAGCCCTGCAAATAATTTTCCCAGGTTTTCAGGCAAGTTCTGAGTGTGGCATAAGGCTGAGATAATCTGAAATGCAAGTGGTCTTCAAGAGAGCGCTATCTAGTCATGGTATTGTATTTTTAGCCTGCTGCTAAATGCACACTGAATGCAAACAAGTAAGGAGCTGGCTGGTGGGCTGATGTCTGTGCTTGCTTATACAGGGATTATTGGGCACCTGGGATTTTCAGTGGCACTGCACTGTCAGGGCTAACAGGTAGTGAGTGTCTTTGGGGATCTTGGCTGTGAACAGAATCAAGCCCCTGAGCCCCCAGGCATGGACTGCTTCAGTGTTCCCACAAGTGCTGAAATAAAGCACCTCCACAACCAGTCAGCTGTGCCTCAGCAGGGTCTGTTTTCTGTAGCTGATGTGCTGCATTTGGTACTTTGGCCCATAATGATGAACAGTTAGTCCCAGCATCCCCTCTTCTGCAGAGACAGAAGATAAAAAAGTTGGATGCTCTGAACAGAGCAAGGCTGGGATGTTGGCAGGCACCTTTACCACAGAGGCAGCACTAATATATTTCTAGTTTCATTAGTTTTCTCCATTTTAAAACTGACACCCTTGGAAGCAGCAAGTAGGGGAACTCCAACGTCAGAATTAAAAATTAAAAAAAAATAAATAAAAAAAAAAAGACAAGAAAAAAGCTGCTTTAGAGCACCCAGAAGTCACAGCAACCACGGGGAAATAAACTGTGTCCTGGAGTTATTATCTGGCTGTAATTCCGTGCACAGCTACAGGATAAATAGCCTGTTCCTGGAAGTGCTCTTTCCATGGTTGCAACTATGGGCTTAGATTTAAGGTCAAATTGCCTGACTTAGCAAATTGAAGAGTGTCAGCTGATCCACAGTAACTACCCAAGTTCATGCAGGAGTAGTGCTGTGCCTCCCAACCTTCTCCGTCAGTGTCTGAAACCAATCTCCCCTAAACCAGTAATTCCCAAACCCCAGTGCCTGGGCTGTGATTCAGCAACACAAGGAGCATCCCAAAAGACAGCCCCTAAAATATTCAGGCACAAACTGAAAGCTATGCTTTGTGTCCGTACATGAAAATTCCTTTTTCAAGGCTTTCAAAATTTCAGCACTTGAAATTTCCTTTCACCTTCACTTCTGACTAAAGGGTGGAAGGAAGAAAACACAGCCCTATCTGCAGTCACTACTGGACAGAAAAGTCCCACTACTGTCTCCTTCATCAGACAGGAAGGACCTTCAGAGTGTTGTTGGAAGGTCACATATTTCATTGCTATCTTGTTTTCCATGGAACTGCAGGCTGCTGCTTCCCAAGGCAGAGGATCCAGCCCCTCTGGGCTCACTTAGGAAATGTCACTGACTTGCTGCCATCCTCCAGTTGCTCTGATGAGGAGAAGTCAGTCGCCAAGATCCTGGTCCTCAATTCCACTGGTGTGTTTGGGAATCTGTTCAGCTTTCCTCTAGATCCAGCATGGCTTCATGAGCCCACGAGGAGAATACTGGCCCAGCAAAAGTCTGCCATTTTTAATTCTTCACTCTGGTTTCCTCTTTCTAAACCTAAATGTGCCCACAATTGAGTTTTCTTTTCCCTGTTTTTCTTCTCCCTGAGTTTCTCAGAGCAGTAGGCATACAGCAGTGACTGTGGGATTTAATGAGGTTTGTGCTGTTAGTTGATCCAGGAAATGACTGATGTGGATAGCAAGGCAATTTCCAAGATCTGCAGTGAGAATTGTATGGCCAGTATCATTGTGTTCAAATAATAATTTGGTTTCTAATACCTTTACAGGGTGCTAGAACACTACCCCAGCCATTGGAGGATCAGAGGTTTGTGACATGGAGGAGGAAACCTGGAGCCAGTAACACTGAGATCATCAGCTGGATTGTGACAGATGTGACAGAGGAGGCTGGAAAACCTCAGGTAACCACTTGAACCACATTCAACCAACTTCCTGTGGAATCTGATAAAGCCTTAAACACTGGTGGGGCTGGGAACTGCTGTGAGCACTGTCATCCAGAACAGTGACAGACCCTAGGGTGCTCTGCAGCCAGTGGGGAGCTGCAGGACCCCCCTCAAACCACCCTTAGATGGTGCTTTTATTTCTTACCACTGATGAGGTACAGAACTAGGGACCTGGCAGCCCTGGAAATGCAAAATTCCTGATGTAACCGTGGTTTTCATGACAACAGTAGGTGCCGAATCTGTAACAAGCCCCATTGATGGCAGTTTGGGGAGAGCCCTTGGTTTTACAGTGCTGTGTCTGGTGGGCAAATTTCTCCCAGCCCTACGTGGTTACCAGTTCTCCCTGATGTTTGCAGCTGGAAAACTGCAAAGAAAAAGAGTCCCATAGTGCAGCATCTTAACCCATTTACTACAAAATAAGACAATTAAGGACCGGAAACACTTCCTAACAAAGTGCTACAGAGACATGATGATGCTGTTTGTTCTCTCTGGACTTGAGCCCAGGGCCTGTGACCAGACCTGTCATACCCCCACACCTTCAAAGCCAGAGTCTGGGCTGTGTTTTTGCTCTCCTATCACAGGGTGAGAGCTTTCCTGGAGCTACCAGAAGAGCCCAAACACTTTCTTCTGTAATCTGTCATGCCTGTCAGGATGCCAAGAGACACGCCAGACCTGGACCCTGGGCCAGAACAGCTATGTAGACATGCCCAGAAAGGAGAGCTGGCACAAGGTGTTGTATAAAGTGAGATATGTGGAGCTGCAGGCAAATAGTTTGGTAATTGCATGGGTAGGTTAGGCTTGGCACAGGGCAGAGCATGTCTGCTCAATGAGAAAGGAAGAGGCAAAACAGCTTGGAAAAGGTGTGGAGCCTGTTTCAGTGGGAGCTCGGGAGAGCTTCAAGGGGTTAAGCAGTAATAACTGCCTGAGAAGGGTTTGAGGTGAAGCACTCAGTAATATCCCAACGAGGCCACAAACACCCTTTCAACAGGGTTGATCCAGGGGAAAAAAAAATAAATCACATTCCTGATAATTAATCCCATTTCATGATACGGTTCATGAGAGACGGGAGGGGGGAGTGTGCACCTTGCCCACTGTTTGTGCAGGGGGATATATTCCCTAAGAGCTTGTTACTGGTGCTCAAGGCCATCCAGGCCCCTGATGAGCATCTTTGATCAAAGTCTTTCCAAGCCGATCTATTTTCAGCCCAACCCACTCAATACCTTGATTGCCACACAGCTCTTTTAGCTGCTCTTAGGTAAACATGCTGTCTTCTCCTTGGCATTTTGCCTTGCTAAGCCCAAAAATACAAGTGGCACAGAAAATGAGAGAAGCTGCTCTCCTTCGCCAGGAAAAATGATGCTATTTCTGAAATAAGCTGGTTTTAATACACCTTACTGGCCATGCATGGGTATATTTATTTATAAATATACTTGAACTGGAGGTCCAGCTGTTGGATGCCTATATGGAGACAGGATCAGAGAGAGAATTATGTACATATAAACCCTGACACACCTTCAGCCCAGTTGCTGTCTGCATGTAGAATCTTGGTTATGCTGAGGTATCAGAGTCTGACTCCCATTAAGGAGGGTTCATGTGAACGGGTCCAAGCTCAAACCAGTGGGTTATGGTGTGTTCTGGAGAGCTGCCACTGCTGTGCTGGGCTTAGGGAGGGCAACAACCCAGATTCCCATGCTGGGAATTGCTTGCACCCCCTGGTGGAGCTGGAAGTCAGGCCAGACACTCTGGGGACCCCTTGGAGCTCAGACCCACAGCTGGTGGCAGTGCACAGCAGGTTGGTGCTGTCTGTTTGCTCACATCCTTGGTTCTCTGTGGGCTGAGGTGGGCCTCACATGAGATGCAGCACTGCACAGGACACATTTCACAAGTACTCCCTCAGTCAGCATCCCTGGGACTGAGCCACAGCCTTGAGCAGATCCAAATCAGAGCTCAGTCCACGGCAGATCTTATTTTTGAGGGATGACAGTGACACTGGCCAGAGCTTGAAGTCATGTTTTCAGTTTTCCCCTTAGAAAGTAAACATGAAAAAGTCAACAGCAGATGGAGCATCACATGGAGTTACACAGGTCAGCACAGACTGCAGAGAAGCCCTGAGTCTGAAGAAGAAATAATTTGGAGGGGGGAGCAGCTGGGAGATTGTTCTGAGGGATTGAGAAAGAAAGCAAAAAAATACTGGCTTGAGCCTCCGCTGTGATAGAGCAGCTGAAAGCCTTGGGTTTGTGGAAGAAGGCAAAGATGGGCAGATAACAGAGCACTGACAGCTCCTGGGTAGGACAGTTGTGGGGTTTTTTTGGAGACTAGAGAATGCAAGCAAAAAGGTGTTAAACTGATCACAGAACAGGCAGGAGTAAAGCAGGCAAATGCAAAACAAAACTGGATTTTTTGTAACAGGAGCAGGTCGAAGCAATGCGACAGAGAAGGAGAGATTTTCAGTAGTTCAGAGAGCACTGTGGGGAGTCTGGGGTGAGAAATGAGGGATTCAGGTGAGTGGAGTGCTGCAATAATGGGCTGCAGTGTGGAGGAAGATGGAAGGCAGGACAGGGAATAGAGAACACCTATTAATAAAAAAAATCCACAATTCATTTAAGATTTATTGATACCTCAGAGCCAGAGAGCCTTCCATGCCTTTGCATCTTTGAGCTGACATTACCCAAGAGTGGGCAGTGTCAGGGATCCGTTATGAGCCCTTGGATTGAAGTGGAGAAGAGCTCTGGACGTTAATTTGCAGAAATTAAAAAATTTTGGTTAATAGAGATCTCAGCCTGAGAAGCCTGTGCTTCAATAGCAGAACAGCATTAGTGTTTCTGAAAACACAGCTGGTCATTGCTGAACATGCACTATCATGCATCAAAAATGCAATCACTCAGCTGGGGACCTCAGGATGGTGGCTGTGGATTAATTCAGCGCTGGACAAAAAATTGATGGTTGCTTTGGGACCAGTGTTTACTACCCAATGACATTCTAAGAAAGGACAGTCCCATCTGGTCGTGGGGAGAGCAGTGACGGTGCAAAAAGATAAAGTGATCACAGTGGACAAAGAGCAGGCCACGAACTCACCCCAAAGGAGGGTCAGGAGGGACTGGTTTTGTCGTGGAGGTGAAGGGCTGAGTCAATATGGGAAGGGATGTGAGGGTAAAGTTGCTTCCACGCAGGGTGTTAATGAAACAGGTACTGAGAAGTTCCCGTTAGAAACAATGCTGGGAAGCTGGGGACGGTGAGTCACCAAAATAATGTGATAATAAATGTCATAATAAATATTTAGCACAGGGAGAGGGCTAACAAACAAAAGCTAAAATTGGGAGTGGACTTCATTACAGCTCGGGATTGCTTCCGAGGGAGAGGATAAACGATGCAGGGCTGCCTGATCTGTGGGAGAAAAATAGCATAGAGTGGAGAGCAGGTCCAAGTGAATTTGTCTTCCAAAGGAGGCAGCTTTTTTAACATCGATGCCGACAAATTATCAGGATACACTTAAAGGGCAGCAGTATATATTCCCCCCCACCAAACCTTGTGTGCAGCCAGCAGACACCCTGGCAGGCCATGAGGGGAAAGAGGCACCTTGCAGGCACTGTAACTCGTTTGGTCCATTTTGGATTTCTGCTGGAAAATGGGACAAGTTGTTCCTGGTCCCCATCAACCGCTCCATCAGGAATTCAACAGATTTAAGCAGATGAACAGAGCACCTGATACTTTCAAATCAGTGCTGCTCACGTGACAAATGGAGCTTTAAGCCAGAAGATGGGCTCCTAGAGGGGGAACTGATGTCTTTAATAGCCTGTGAATGGTCAGAGGTTGGGATTTTCCCGGCTCTGCCCGTGCATCCCCACTCAGCGCCGAAGGTAATGGTAGGCAATTTACCTATCGGCAGCTTTTCATGCTGAGCAAATATTTGTCTTACCATAGCTTTAACGTGCCCATCTCGGTGACAGCTAAATGTCAACCACAAAATAAAGCAGCGCCCCGAGGGAGAGACCACACGCTGCTCGTGTGGCTCCGGGTTTTATCGGCGCATCGGGAGCGAAGTCTGGCTGTGAAGCAACATAAAGAAACCCTCTATTCCCAAAGGTGGCATTTGATGGGAACTTGGGGCATCTTGGCCTATTGAGGCTGTTTTTGAAGCCCGTGGAGCTTTAGCATTGGGTCTGCTGATGAACAAATGATCTCCGAGAGCAACCCCCTCTCCCTCCCGTTCCCAGGGCTCGGTTGTTTCTGACACCGATTTGCTCTCGGGTGTTTGCAGCCAAGTTTCTCGTCCGGTGACGGCGTGTTCCCCCTCCGGAAGGGGCTGCGGGGAGCCACAGCTCCGCGGGCTTTGTGACATTTGGAGTGACCGGGAGGTCACTCGGACGGAAGAAAACAAAAGCAGCGGCGGCCACGGAGCGGCCCGCAGAGGGGAAAGCACGACCAGGGTATTTAAGACCTGCGTTTTGCTTCACACCACATTCCTTCTACTTCCTATAAAATATTTTTTTTAAACCACTGGCAAATCTTTTTTCTCCTTTTCTCATTTCTCCTTTTCTCATTTCTTTTTCCCCTTCCCTTCCCTTCCCTTCCCTTCCCTTCCCTTCCCTTCCCTTCCCTTCCCTTCCCTTCCCTTCCCTTCCCTTCCCTTCCCTTCCCTTCCCTTCCCTTCCCTTCCCTTCCCTTCCCTTCCCTTCCCTTCCCTTCCCTTCCCTTCCCTTCCCTTCCCTTCCCTTCCCTTCCCGTCCCGTCCCTTCCCTTCCCTTCCCTTCCCTTCCCTTCCCTTCCCTTCCCTTCCCTTCCCTTCCCTTCCCTTCCCTTCCCTCCCCTCCCCTTCCCTTCCCTCCCCGCCCCTCCACTCCCCGCCCCTCCCTCCCCGCCCCTCCCGTCCATCCCCTCCCCTCCCCTCCCCGCCCCCTCCCCCCTCCCCTCCCCTCCCGCCCCTTTCCAAACCGTCCCAAACCTTCCCAAACCTTCCCAAACCTTCCCTTCCCTCTCCTTTCCTTTTCCCTCTCCTTTCCTTTTCCCTCTCCTTTCCCCTCTCCCCTCCCCTCCCCTCCCTTCCCCTTTTTCCTCTCTTTACTTTCTTCCTCCCCAGTCCTCTTCTTTCTTCTCTCTCTCTCCCAGGTGCAAGCTCAGGGCTGTGAGGGCTCTGGCTCCACGGTCCTGGCCATGAGCCATGGATGGAGGAGCAGGAGAGCAGTAGGGAGGGCTGACCTTGCAGCACGGAGGGAAGTGTCTGCCAGCTCCAGTTTGGTGGCAGAGTTTGTGCTACAGCAAGGAGGGACAGAGGCAGCTCTGGGAAAGGGCTGAGGAGGGGTGGGCAGCAGAGAAAAATAAAATGACAAAGAGCTTGAGAGCGGTGCAGCAGGGCTCAGATCTCTTGTGCACCTGCCTCTGTCTCAGCTGCGTTTAAAGTCCCCATTTCTCAAGCAATTGTAACTCTCCAGGGAGAGGAAGGAAGGAGAATCCATGGAGGTGATCTGGGACATCCCCAGAATAAAGCCAGATTCTGCTGGAAAAGCCTGTAAAAAGCCAGTTCTGTAAAGGACCCAGATCCTGCTGTAGCATCCTCAGGTTATATGTGTGCTGAGCTGAAGCATGTCCAGAGAAAGGAAACGGAGCTGGGAAAGGGTCTGGAGCACAGGTCGGATGAGGAGCAGCTGAGGGAGCTGGGGAGGCTCAGCCTGGAGAAAAGGAAGCTCAGAGGAGACCTTATCACTTTCTACAACTCCCTGAAAGGAGATTGTAGCCAGGTGGGGGTCAGTCTCTTCTCCCAGGTAACAAGCAATAGGACCAGAGGAAATAGGCTCAAGCAGTTCCAGAGGAGGTTTAGATGGGATATTAGGAACTATTGCTTCACAGAAAGGGTTTTCAAGCCCTGGAACAGGCTGCCCAGGGAAGTGGTGGAGTCACCATCCCTGAAGATATTTAAAAGACATGAATATGTGGCACTTGGGCACACAGTTTAATGGGGACACATTTAATATACGGGGACACAGTTTAATGGTAGACTTGGCAGTGATGGGTTAATGGCTGGAGTCGATGGTCCTTTCTTACCTAAGTGGTTCTATGATATTCAAGTCTGGAGAAAGATATTCAGGATGGACTGAATTCATTCTGTTCTTCACTTGCCACATTCTCTTCATCATCCTTAATGCAATATGTATGAGGATCCTGGTGAGCTCATTGACTTGTGCTCATAGGACCAGGAATAAATGAGGTTGGAAGGGACCTCAGGAGGTCACCAAGCCAAATCTTCTGCCAAGAGCAGGAATCAGGAATAACTAGGCACTCGTTGTTAGGCTTCCCCTCTCAGCTGGCAAGAACCACTGCATAAATATTCCCTTTATTAACCATTTGAATCTTCTATTTCAAGCTGTAGCTAGAGCTGTACAGGCAGATTCTGGCCCTGACACCTTTCAGTCCAAGAAAGGACTGTATCATCACCCCTCTTGTATTAGTGATTTGCCACATCCCACACCAGCCTGCTCAATTTGGTGGCTTCCCCATCCTCACTGCCTCTGCTCCTGCCCTCTTCATGCTGCCCTCAAGCTCCCTCTCAGGGCTGAGGATTGTTCACTCTCCCTGGACTCCTAATTCAAGTCTTTCTCCTCCTGCCATGGGCCAACTCCTCCTCAGCTTCTGCTTTGGTTTAAAAATGGTTTTAAAATATTTCCGAGTATATACAATGTGTTTGCAACATCCTTTGAGTCAGAATATTGTTTGTTCTTGCAGCCTTTGTCCACGTCACCTTCCTTTCCCTCCTCTTAGGCTTTCTTCCTGTGCCAAGCTTTACCTTGGAAAGGGCTCTTCTTTGCACCTGCTCAAAGTAAGGAGAGGGGAAAAGAGCTTTGGTAGGTTTTACTTTTGCTTTTTTCCCCAAAGTATTTGGAAATGTTGGTGGTGGTTGTTTTTTAAAACTTTAATGGCAAATTTCAGTACTGAAGCTTTCCATCCTGGTAATGGGGCTTTTGCCAGAAAACAAAAGAAAGGGGAGGGAAGCCTCAAGGAGCAGTTAAATTTAGTTTTCCAACTCCGTTGCATAAAGAAACCCAGACAGCTTTTACCAAGATTTGCTCTTGCAGAAAGACAATTTGTTTGTGATTTGCAGGGCCTGTTTTTACTTTAGATGAAGACTAATAAAAGCAAAGTTTTTGCTACACCACAGTGTGTTTATCTTTTCCACTCCAGGCCGGAGGACACACTCCAACCCGGAGGACAAGGAGCCACACGCAGATCTGCTCCTTAGCAGTGAAGCAAGGTATTGCTTTAGCACCTGCAGTGCTCTGGATTCAAGTGCAGACTCCACATGTTCCTTTGCTGAGTCCAAGGAAGAGGACAGGCTGCCAGGAAGGGAACAGACCCACAACGGTGGAGAGAGAAAACAGAGTTCAGGGCTTGGAGCTCCAAACTTGTCAACCCAGCACCTCACTCCTGGTTCTTGGGCTTGTGTGAGGATATTCTTCGCAATGCCTGATCCTTCCCTGTGCTGTACATCAAAAGACTCTGGATTAGCTCCATAGTACCCTGCAAAACCACCCAGGAGAGACGTGCTGTTGCTGAACCCCTGTCAGGAGCAGATGGATGATTATGGACATTGCCCTGAGGGACATGAAGTTCACCATGTCTCCAGCTCTTGAAATCTTAACTATGCTCTTTCTGGGAGGTCACTTAAGCTGTGGTTTCACAGGAATCTCATGCAATCACAGAAGACAGGGTGCCTAAAGTGATACCAGAAGTAGCTGTACCCCCACCTCTCTCTGAGGGCAATGAAACATCAGAGTGAGCAAAGGGAAGATGATGGATCTCCATCACTAGAGATTTTGAAGGATAAGGAGGAGAAATGTCCATCAGGAGTGACACAGGCTGAGTCCATTCTGCACAAGGACAGAAACTGAGTCCTGCCTCTGCAGAATCCAAAGGGCTCTATGTAAGCTCCTTCCCATGATGGTCAGTGGGGATCTTGGCAGTACCCAGGGCCCCATGCATAGGCATTGAGGTCTGTTGGAGGTGACATTATGGATCCTGCTCCTACTCTACAATGTACATCCCCCTCTGGCCTCAGGGGTTACTTATTTCAGCCCAACAGGGTGACCCAGTCAACACCTGGGTGCCAGGAGCCGTGGAGGAGCTTCCTGACCTGTGGCTCCCAGAGAGATAATCTGGACAAGATAACACAACCCAACAGCTCCTGTCCAGAGGGAGATGAGAAACAGAATGTGGCAGAAGAGGAGCCCAGGAGGAAAGCCCACCCAAGAACCACAGGCGAGGGCACCCATAATAAACATAATAAACCCATAATAAACAGGGGAGTAGCTGGAGAAGCAGCACCCTTGGATATGTCAGTCCAGCTGTGTGTCACCTCCAACAGCATCCTGCAACCCACACATGGCCTGACCCAAAGCCCTTTGGTGCAAATAAGGAAGAGCCTTGCTGCCAGGAACAACCTGGATGGGGTGCAATCAGGGAGAAGGGCGAGGAGCGTTGTGCAACCCTCTGCCAAGCATTTCTCTGGGAGAAAATAAATGCCAAGAGCCACTTGGCACTCCCCTGTTCCCATCCCCTCCTTCAGGGAGATGTGCCCCAAGGGGAAAATCTGAACAGTTTTGTATTCTGGGGGGAGGCTGGACCCAGGGTCAAGGCTGTGTGATGGCTGTGCCGAGGACACAGCACGTGACAAGGTTCAATTAAAACATTTCACAGGCAGAAGGCTGACCTATTCACAGAGAAATTGGTCTTATAAATAAAATGAATGTGTGTAGGACAAACAGTGAGCCTGTCAACCCCGCAGGCCCTGCCTGGAGCGCTGGGAAATATTTTATTGGGATATAAAGTCTTAAATGCCATTCTCCATGCATGGATGGGGGCTGTGTGGCTCTTCATCAGCGAGCCCCACTGCCTGCTCCTGCATTTTGATTCACGGCTGAGTGGGAACCTTCAATTCCCTCTGGTGGCTTTGCAGAGCGTGATTGACACCCCGCAGGTCAGAGTCTGACTTCAGCTCCCTAGTGCCCAGAAACATGGAGAGCAGAGCTCAGGGCCACAGGGACATCACTGAGAGGAGCCCCGTTCTCTCCAGGCCAGGCTGGAAGTGCTCTGGTACTTCCCACACCCCCATCACACCATCTCCGTTCCACTGATGCCATTAGCATGGGGGCAGAGGGGACAAACCCTTCCCAGTCACGTTTTTCTCCAGCTCCATCCTTATAGCCTTCCCTCCTTGGCCAGAATCGGGAAAAAAAAACAAACAAAAAAAAAAAACAAAAAAAAAACAAAACAAAAAAAAAAAAACAGAACAACAAACTGAATTCCCATCTTTTCCCCATTGAGTCGATTCACCCTGCAAAGGGCCCTTTCTGAGGAGGTGGGGACTGGGGGTGTTCAGCAGAGTCAGCCCCAATCTCCTGAAACCCCAGCATAGACCAAGTGGGTGTAAAAGCAGCTCTGCTGACGCCTCCAACCCCTGTAGACGTTTAATGGCACTTGTACCAGTGCTAATTACATCTTAACATTTTCCCTCTGTATTTTGGTATTTATTTTGGAAAAGCTCCTCCCTGGACTCATTTTCTTCCTCAGCTTTAAAACAATAACACCACCACGCTTGCTTTTCCCTTGGCTGTTTCCCTCATTATTTTAACTCTGCCATTCTGCTCCTGTACAGTCAGCAGAGGAGTTCAATCAGGCTGATGAGTAAAAGTGCATAATTTTATGGCTGCCTATCAACTGCCTGTTATTAAACTAATCAATCAGCTTCAGTGCAGCTACCAGTACAGCACAGGAGAGGACAAGGCAGGGGAAATGCTATGCCGTTATTTTTCCAAAAGGAAAAAAAAATAATACAATCTGGCCAACCACATTCTTCAGCTTGTCCTTCTCTGCAGGGAGAAATGACTCCAGTGAGTTATGGAGTAGGTGACCTGCAGGAAGGTAGTGAGAAGTTTGCAGTGTCCTTCTGCTCGCCCTGCAGTGCCAAGCCAAAATGCTCAGCAATTCTCATGCTCCAAAAGACCAGGAAAGTCATCAGCTGCTCTCCCATCCCATCTTGCAGTGTCCCACTGCAGGTGCCTCCCACCTCCTCCAGCAAAGCATTTAGGCATATATTAAGTAAATCCCATTGAAGGCAGCAAGATCATTACCTGAGCCCATTCTTTTGGCCTTAGGGTCAGCAGTCATGGAAGAAGTTAGAGAGCTGATTTCCAGTGGTCTTACTCCCAGTAGTTGTCTCCTCTGATGGTCCTAGTGAGACTTTCGGGTGGCAGAAGGAAGGAAAGGATGCATAAACCTCCTTTTCCGTAAATAATTAGACTCTTTCACACTTTCACTACCAGAAAATGTAGAAATTACTTCCCCATCCTGTTTGGGGCACAGCACACAGGCCAAGGTCTGCATCTGAAAGGCTGCTGAGGGCACCAAGGGACAGCCCGTGTCCCTGAGGGGCAGGACAACTAAGGGACAAGCTACATTGCACCAAGAGAAATCTGGACAACATATCAGGCAAAGCTTCTTGCTGAAGCAGGGTGAGCAGGCACAGGGACACATTCCCAGGAGGTTGTGGAGATCTCCTAGACCAAGCCCTAGATGTTGCTACTTCTACAGCAACGTCTGTTTGGGCTGGACCTGGTGAGGTTCTGCTTGAAGCCACAGATGGGAGTGATGGTCTTGGGGGGTCCCTTGCAGCTCTGAGTCCATGGGAAAGACCAACTCACCTTCCCTTGATCTCCAAGAGAAGGAGGAGATGATGTAACAGGGCTTTGAACCTCAGAGCAAGTCAATGGGATCTTCTGTGTTGATAAACAGGAGTGAAGAGAGAGGGAGAGAAGGAGGAAAGAGAGGAAGAGAGGGAGGGAGGGAGGGAGGGAGGAAGGAAGGAGCGGAGGGAGGGAAGAAAGAAGGGGAAGGAAGAAAGGAAGGGAAGGAGGGAGGGAGGACAAAGACATGGAGATCACTTGCCAGTTAGTCCCTCTTCCAACTTGCAGCTGTACTTCCCTCTCTCTCCCTTGTGCTTCCCTCTCTCAGCCGCGTTCCCTCCATCTCCTACATATAAAGAGTCAAGTTGCACAAAACAAAGCAGGCAAAGCTCTCTGCACTGTACCCTCTAAATTCTGTGAGTCTTTAGCCTGGACGTGCATCCCCAGACCCACAGAGGAAAGGGAAAGGGAAAGGGAAAGGGAAAGGGAAAGGGAAAGGGAAAGGGAAAGGGAAAGGGAAAGGGAAAGGGAAAGGGAAAGGGAAAGGGAAAGGGAAAGGGAAAGGGAAAGAAAGGAAAGATGTCCTCAGCCAGCCTGAGCATCCTTCCCCAGTTAATTGTATTCACTTATACAGATTAAATTGCACTGTCTCCTTCTTGGGTCGTTATTTATCACCGGGTTTACTGTCGCATCCACAGGTGCAGCCGCTCTGTGCCGGGCACTGCGGAGCACACAAATAAACACGGTCCCTGTGCTGGAACTTGCCGCCCCGGCTGACCGGGAGTAACTCGGCGTGGACCCGACCCAAAGGCTCTTCCCGGGCAGGGAAAGCAGCCCTGCGAGCCCCCGCGCCGTCCCGCTGGCCGGGGCTTGGCAGCGGGGGCTGCGGGCTGACAGCTGACGTCCTCCCCAGCCCGTTTCCTCCCGCCGCTGCCAAGCCACTCGCAGAGCACTTCTCGAAATGAATTTTCTGGAAAACAAATTAAAGGAGGGGTTACATCACGCAGCAGACAGCCCAGCCGGCACCGGGCTGCGCTGACAGACCCTGCCTGTGTTTTTTGGGCTGCGCCACATTGCTCGCAGCTGCTGCTGGAATCTGCAGCTCGCCATCTAAATCTGCCGTAACCATGAAGTGATCAAAGCGGCCCGATGTTATTGTCTGCTCTCTGATGGACGGCGCGGGGCAGGGTCTCCCGGAAACCTCCACTTACTTCGGGTTTTTTTTCCCTTTGCAAAAACCCCAGACAAACAAAATCGGGGAGGGGTGCAGGGAGCGGGAAGCAAAGGACACTCCAGCGGGTGTTACGGCAGCACAGTCGAGGTCTCGGGAGTCGGGAAATTCCAGTCCCCGCAGCCTGCTGGTCGGAGTGCATGGAGGGCAGGGGTAAGCGAGGGGGGGGAAAGAATATGCTGCCTGCTGGGAAATCATCCTGAGCTAGGCTGGGATCTCAGTGACCTGGGCTCCCTCCCCAGCACCGCCACATCCTCCTCGCGCAGCCTCGGGCGTATCACTTTGGGTCGTTTCGGCAGGAATCGTCACTCTCCATCAGGCGTGCCCATCCATCAAGAGCTTCCTTGGGAAACCCAGCGTGCCCCCAAACCCTTCCTCTATGTGATACTTGTAAATAAAGCAAGCGGGGGTGAGTTCCCTGTGCCAGAGCCGCAGCACAGCCATGTGAGGGCACCACAGGGGCCAGACCAGCGCCCGGATGGGGATGAGGTCTCCGGTCTAGCAGAGTCCAGCAAGTTCCCAATGCAGAGGGAACCATGCCAGCCCACACCTTTGCTTGTGCAAAAACCTTCAGCCATCAATTCTCCCCCGTAAATCTTTATTCAGGTGAGCTCATCGGCGCTGCCATGGAAAACAAGCACTGCTGCAAATGAGGAGTCATGAATAATCATGCTGGCTATTTTGAAAGGCTTTTTACGCTTTGCATGAGAGATCCAAAGAAGATCTGCTTTTAAATAGAAGAATAGTCCTCTGAAATGTTTGGTTCGGTCTGCAGCCAAGAGATGATCTGCAGCACCTCACCCCAGTGACAGCGAGTCCCCTGCCACGCACTGCTGCAGGGTCAGGCAGGGAAGGAGGGAGGATGGGGCAGCAGTGACAGCACCAGCTTCTGATCATTCCTCTCCTTGCCATCGGCTGTCTGTGGGATGTGGGGCTGAACCTGCCCTGCCTCAGCTCTGCAACTGCAAAATGGGGAAAAGTGCCATGTGCACGGTCATTAGCATTTTACAACCATTAAAAGACTATGAACTTCTATACTAGGCAGGCTGAGAAAGTTGGGGTTGTTCAGCCTGGAGAAGAGAAGGCTCCAGGGAGACCTTAGAGCCCCTTCCAGTGCCTAAAGGAGGCCTGCAAGAGGGCTGGAGAGGGACTGCTCACAAGGGCATGTAGTTAGGGGACAAGGGGGAATGGCCTTAAGCTGAAGAAAGGCAGGTTTATATTAGACATTAGGAAGAAATTCATTACTGTAAGAGTGATGAGGCCCTGGCACACATTTCCCAGAGAAGCTGTGGCTGCCCCATCCCTGGAAGTGTCCAGGGCCAGGTTGGAGAGGGCTTGGAGCAACCTGGGCTAGTGGAAGGTGTCCCTGCCCATGGCAGGGCGTTGAAATGAGATGATCTTTAAGGTCTTTTCCAACCCAAACCATTCTATGATTCCATGATTCTATCCTCTGTAGAGGAAGCTCTCTAAATGGCTGAAATTAAGGGATACAAATAACTTTTGCATAAGAAAGTCCTAATCCCAGGCCTCTGGCCATGCATTTATTGTGGCTCCAGTGAGAGGCTTCTTGTTACCTGTTTCCATTTAAGCTGGGCACATACCACCCATTCTTTACAGAGATAATTTAATTCCTTCCCCCTCCACCAGTTCTTTCTCTTGCTGCCTAATACACTCCAACCAGGAATTAAGGATACAAATGCAAAATCTCCACTTGTTCTTTAATTTCTTTCCTGTGAGCCCTCAGTCCAGCTCTCCAGCCTGCCCTGTCCAACCTGGGAAAGCCCCCCCAAAAAAGGAGAGAAAAATGACAGTGGAGAAAGTGCTTGCCTTGCTTTAGTTAAGCCTGTAGCAAAATATTTCTTTTGCTACCTATTTATTAGTATTCTGGTACAACAGGGAAAGGGTTATCAAAACAGTTACTGGACCATGGGAAACCTCTTTTTTGCTGAGAATAAGAGATTTTTGGAGAGCCACCTCTGGTAGCTTTATGCACTTCTGCTTCCCTGATGAATATTTTCATATTCTCAGTTTCAATGTAGGATGACTGTCGTGTTGGGCCACACAGTGCACATCTGGTCTGTGCAGAGCAGAGACAGAGAGGGCATGTTCTCAGTGTGATCCTCTTTCATTACACCTCCCCTTGAACCCAAACATCTGCCATCGTGTCCAGTGACTTGAGCCAAACAAACCACCTTCAGAAAATAAAAGCAGACCCAACTGATGTTAGCAAAAAGGACTAGAAGCATGGGAGGGGAAATGTAAGCCAAGAGAAAGTGGGAGGAAGAAAATTGCAAGGAGCAAATATCTGGAGAATGATCCGATAACCACAGAGCAGCAGCCCCTTAGTTGTCAATGGAAAAAAAACCAAACCAAAACAAAACAAAACAACCAACCAAACAAAAAAAAACCAAAACCAAACCAAAACAAACAAACAAAAAACACCACAAAAACAAACAAACAAACAAACAAAAAAAACCCACCCAAAAACCAACCAACCCAGAGAGCTGGTAAAATTTGCAGGCAGCATGAAAACAAGACTGGTGGCAAATAGCCACGGGCACAGGCTGGTTGTGCAGGTAGATGCTGATGGCTGAAGTGGGAACCCCGAAACAGCTCATTTCAATGTGGCCACAGGAAGAGGCAGATGTTTTTGGAGCAAGGGATGTGGGTCACACCTAGGACAGTGGGGGATGCATCCTGGAAATCAGTGACTCAGAACCAAATTGAATGGTCCTGGTAGACAATTGCTTGTGTATGAACTCCCAGCAATGTCTTAGCCAAGAAGGTTGGAGTAATCCTTGGCTGCGCAGCCGGCAAATATGAAGTGGGAGTGCTGAAGTGATATTATCTCTGTAAACAGCATTAGTGAGGCCATTTCTGAAAAGTTATGTCTAGTCCTGATGTTCACATGTCCAAAAAAAGATCTTAGGGAAGCAGCAAAGATTCCTGCCAGAGAGATTTCAGGCATTGAAAACCTGCTCTAGAGAGAAAACCATATCCAAGAGAAGAAAACGAAGTGACTTTACTCCCGTTTACCAGCACAGGTGTAAATGCTGGAAATAACACCAAGAAAAGTTGTAATGAGATGGAAACTAAGAAATTTGGATTAAATCCAAGTGAGAGATCTGAACCAGTTGTGCAGAGGTCAGGTTTCCCCCACCCAGTCCAGTTGACCACCCACTATCCAACATGGCTAAAGGTTGGCAGGTTTTTCGTGCCAACTGCTCATCAAAGTGGCCAAGATCATGTCTAATTGCCTTTAGCTTGTTAGTTTTCTGACCTCTTGTTTAGAGGAGGAAATAGGATCGGCTTTTGGTGCAGAACTTGAGGCTACACTACTGCTACAATCCAGGAATTTGGATGGACCTACTGCTATTGCTGTAGGTCATCGTTTTTGGGGAAATGTGGAGGGACTGGGCGAATCTCTGCACACAAAGTCACTTTGTGTGTTGAACAGAAGGCTGGCTCAGGGAGATTTTTCTTAGATTACTTAGCCAAAAAGGTAGCAACCAAGGTAATTGGGCACGAAAGCCCTTTTTTTGCTAACTGTTAAAAAACATGGAGTAAAACAGATGGATCAAAAGCTTGTTGACATTGATGGGGATCTTTCCAAGCGACTTCAGTGGGGTTTTGGCTTAGGTACATATGGTCTTGGATATCAGTAGGATGATCTCAACAGCAAATGAAATGGCCCCTGGATGTCACTGCTGTGCTGCAGTAGAGCAGCAGAAGAGTCTCATTCTATGGGATGTAAAGAAGATGGAGCTAAGACCCAGAGGAGAGGCCTGGATAACTGGAAGCATTGGCTCAGGCCTTTGGTCTTCCTCCAGCACAGATTGCAAATGACTGCAAGTTATCATCTGACAGATGCTCTGTTGTGGCTCCAGTCCATTTCCTACTGCACAAGTCTATACATCACCCCCAGCGCTGTTGTCAAGCCTGCATGGTCAAACCAGCATTGGCTGCTGGGTTTTTCTGCAGGTTCTCCTCTTTCCTTTTTCAACCTCCTCCCTTCTCCAGGAAAAATTAAAAAAAAAAAAAAGAAAAGAAAAACACACAAAAAACCCCCCCCCGACAAAAGCCAATGCACCATCCACCATAAATTTAATTTATTTCAATATAAAGTCTGAGCCTTACGGTCTCATAGAAGGTGTAGGGAACCAATTCATTGATGTCTCCTTCAGTCTGCAAATCTTATTGTGAGAGATGCTGCTATTCTCAGGAGGTTGATAACAATGAAACCTAATGATGACATTTAAACCTATTATTTCTATCAACAGCTTGCCTGGGGTTTAATTTGATGACATTTAAACATATCGTTTGATCAACAATTTGCCTGGGGTTCAGTTTCATGGAAGACCTTCAGATGAGTTGTTTGCTCCTGGGAAGGCACAGGACTGGATTGTTTGGGGTAGTAGAGAGATAAGAACCCAAATTCCTCCCATTACCCCCCCAATAATTGTCATGAGGGAAATACGTGTAGTCAGCACAAAAACTTGTAGGAAGTGCAAACTGTTGGGGTGGAATACAATTGTTTGAATTTAATCTGAAAATAAGCAATACTGGGAAGAGTGGGCCGATTGCATCACTCATTTCCCAGTTGGCTGCACTAAAAACCTTTAATTCAGCTCTGAAATTTCTGCTGAATTCCTGTCCACTGCACTAAAGTAAAGCAGCCTTGCTTCAAAATTGACTTTGACTTTGCAAACAAGTCTGCAGGAATTCCTACCCAGCTGACTGCTGTCATTTATTTAAGCAGCTCAATACAGGATTAAGTAGCCCTGGAGCCTGGGACAGCCTTTTATCTTGAGAAGTGACTGTTCCAGGTAAGAAAAAGAGATGAAGCAGTGGGAGATGTGGGATTTCTCTCACCTGACTTCATATATCCACAATGCAGACATTTCCAGCAGAGCTGGTCACCCCAGGCTCCCTTTGTAGTCAGCAGAAACAGGCACTTTTAGGGCATGATTCATCTGCCCTATTTTCAACATCTGTGTCGAGGTTGTGATAAATTACAACCAGGACTCCAGAGCCTGCACAATTAAGGGCCTCATCCAACTGTCCCCAGATATACTGTGCTTGGGGATGTCTTGCGTCCCCCCTCTCCACCAGACTCTGCTCCCATGTGGCTCGTCCCCAGACCCACTGGAGGGACATCTCTGGCTCCCTGTGTGGTCTGAGAGGGCACAAGATGCCTGAGAACCTGCATGGCTTCTCTCTTTTGCCTTATTAAAGCTCTGAGCCCTAAAATCTCAGAGATTTATCATCTAATACTGGTTATGAATTCTCCAAGGTGGTAAAGATTCAGCTCAGGATTGATAGAGGAGGGTATTCGGCTGTTTGGGACCCTCTTTAGGTCAAGGGCAGGCTGGTGCTTGAGTGCCTTGGGGCTTTGTTCTGTGTTGAGACCCCAGGAAAAGTTTAGGAATATGAGGGACACTTTCAGGTTGACACTCAGCTCATTTGGCAGAAAGAGAGGAACGTGCATTGTTGCATTACTTTGTGGGAGAATCCATACGTGATTATTTGGCTCTAGATGGGCCATGGAGCCAAACTCATCCATAGGAAGTTCTGTGGGAATTAATAATTACAAATCCATTTCAGTCTAGTTTATGAGTCTTGCTGAGCAGGTACCATTGTTTTTTCAGGCTTGAATACCTATTCCATAAGGAATCTGAAGTGTGCCCTGGCCCATCTCTGATGGGTTTTCAGTCACCTCCACACATATTTTCTCTGGGCAACATGACCTGGTTGAAGATGTCCCTGCTTATGGCAGGGGGGTTGGACTAGATGGCCCTTAAGGGTCCCTTCCAACTCAAACTGTCTTATGATTCCATTATATTCCTGTCCTAATTCTTTAGTTTTCCAGCCACACTGAAACTCAATGAAAAAAGAAGCCACACACACAGACACACACTGTTTTTGAGCATTTTTGCCCTAAATATGGACTGCCTACCTCATCACACTGCCTGGACCTTCACCACTGGCTGGAACAGTTGGTGTGGGGTCTGACCTACACTGGGACACCTTCATCCACTGCTTTTTCCAACTCTCTCCTGGGAGACCTTCCATGACTCAGGACTTCTTCTCCAGCAGTGGGTTCATGGGTGCTTCCAGCATCTCTGGTGCAGCCTCCTGGTACACCTCAGGTGCTTCCGAAAACCCCATCGTGCACCCTACACCCTGAGGTGGGTTTGTCCATCCAGTTGCTCATTTCACCTTCCCCTGCTCCTCCACCTGGGAATGCACACTGGAGAAGACCCAGAGATTGGACAGGAGCCCTCAAAACAGCCACCTTGGTCTGAGGCAGAGCTGTGATTGCAGCGCAGTTCTGTTGCAGTTGCTATGCAAACAGCCGCTCGTTTTGCTTTTCAGTGTGTAATTATCACTAAATCATCGAGGTGGAGGTTTAACTACCTAATTCACTTACTTTCTCTGCCCCTTGGCGCTCTCACTGCATCAGCTGTGGGGACCTGACCATCCACAGGAGGCTGTTTGCAGGGTGCAGCCATGTGAGTGAATATCCAGTCTGTGAATATCCAGGAGATAACCACAGCCAAATGTTGATTGCACCAACTCAGAACCATCAGGGCTCAAAATTAAAATCGCTGCTGTTCAAAACCCAGCCTGTTTTTTTCCCCTTTCCCCCTCAGTCCTCCTGCTAACAAAGCAGGGAGGCAGCATTTCATCCTGAGGAGGGGCTGAGCAGCGGTCAGTGACCCACAGCAGCCACAGGATGGACAATGGAAGGTCAGATTCCCCCAGGGCTGCATTTGCTGTAGGAAAATGCTCCTCCAGAGGAGACAGGGTCATCCATCACCTGCATGTAACTGCTCCCATCTGGGCTCTCCATGGGGCTTGGACCTGCAACCCCCACAGGCTGTGCACATTAATGGCAATGTCCCCTACCCTGGGGGCAAGGCAGAGGAGATGAATAATTAACTTTACTGTGAGCTGGGTGGTGGACAACGACAAAGATCCCTTTTAGCCTGAATCTTCTCAGTCCAGAAAGGCTTCAGGTTTGCCTGAGTATAAACCATGCACAAGGACATCCAGGCATCCAGGCAGCATTCCTCTGCTCCACAGGGTTGGGAAGCCATCACCTCGTGCCCTGCACGTGTCCTCTGCCCTTTAGCATGGTGTCTACCACGACAGTTATTTTTGTGACACAGGCACATGTTGAGCTGGCATCAAACCACCAACTCAGAGCTGAACGAGCTCCAGAGCCATTAACAACCTCTGGAATCATGCAGCCTCCCTGCTGGCTGCCTTTTACGATCCCTTAAATTGTCAGCTAACAAGATGGTGGGGACTTCGGTTTAATGATCATTAGCAAGACCCAATTAGCAGGGAAGCATAATGAATCCTCAAATGCAAGCTTGCTAATTTAAATACAGATAATTCATGGCACCGGTTGAGTGCTTAAACAAAGATTTTCAAAGGCCTCTCTGTGTGTCAATAATATGGACACAAGCCTGATCGATCTTCATGAATGACAATGGGCTGGACTCTTTGGCGTGTTTGTGAGAAATTTAACACAATTCGTCTGCAGCAGCAAATGCTTCAATAAAGCTCCAGTTAAGAAACAGTCAAGCTTCCACAACCATTTATCAGATTATCACACAGGAGAAAGGGGGAGAAAGGAGAAAGAGAGAGAGAAAGAAAGAAGGAGTACAGCTGCAAAATTTATTATCTTTTTTTTACCCTGAAACTGTATTTCTTCCTATTATGCATGTGACTGGGTCATTTTACCAACTAATTCCTGCATCTCAGAAGCACTCAGTATCACAAGGCAATGGGACTTGGAGTCCAGGCTGTCAGCTGAACTCGGGAAGTTAATGGGCCAGGCAGCCGGCGTTGGCGGGAAGCGTTCCCGGAGAAAACATCTTGATAAAAGAAAAAAACATCCAAAGAGTGACAAATGGCCATATGAGGCCAGAGAAGGAGCAAAAACAAGACAGTGGAAAGAAAATAGCACTGGGAGGAAAATAAGAGGCACATAAAAATATATATTTATGTATACATATATGTGGGTCTAATAGAAAGCACTCAATAAAAAGCGCTCAGTAAAAACAGGCAACCCTGGGCATGAGGGAGGCAGAAGCAGCTGTGGTTTTAGGCAGATTTATCATAGAGTGGGGTTGGGTAGTTTGAAACTTGCAGGGGAAAACAGAAAGGAGAAGAGGTTGATTTGATGAAATAATTATGAGCGGGAAAATGTGATGGAGAAGGGAAGAGAAGGCTTTATAGGGCAGGAAGATGAAAAGGCTGATCAGAATCTCGCAAAAAGGATGGAGGGTTTACCTCCCTTTTGTCAGCTCTTCACATCTCTCTCATGGCCTGAGTACTGCAAGGGGCTTTGCCCCCACGATCAGAGTTCTCCAAACCTGGGGAGAGCAGCAGCTGTGTCAGACATGCATGTTGGGTAAGTCAGAGCTCATTTTTCTCCATGCTCAGCCCCATCTGCTTTCCAGCACTGCCCTGGGTGCCATGTGCTCCCTCCCCCTCAAGCTGCACTCCTGGCTGAGGCTGCACATGTACTGAAGACCTCCCCAAATTCCCCCTGGAGAGCACAGGAGGGTGAGGATGCAGCTCTTGATGTGTGGGATGACAGCACTTGGGATGAAATGCCCATTGTCCATGGGAGACCACCACCATTTGGCTCACAGGACCCCACCAAAGCCAGTGCTGAGCACTTCATTTCCCTTCTCACATCTGACCATCGAGGAAAGCCAGGAATGTCCTTCGTTGCTCACAAGCAGTGAATTATGGATCAAAGAGGAAAGATGCAGATGTTCTTTAGCTGTTCATGCTCAGTCTTGGGAGGCTGGATGGGCACAGCAAGACACAGGACTGAGGATTGTCCCTGATAGCTGCAGGCAGCACATCAAGAACAGGTTGACCTGGCACAGGAATATGATTCAGTGCTTAACATAAACAATGCTTTAGAGAAGCTCCAGATTACTCAGGACAGGGGGCTGACAAGTCTGGCATAGGACTTGCAGAAGACCTGAGCCATTCTGGCCCAGCTGGAGGCCAGGTGGGACACCAGGTGGGACACCCTGGGCCAGCTCAAATGGCACCAGAAAGATGGAGGGGGTTGTGACCCCATCTCACACACAAGCATTTTTATCCCAGACATGCAGCTACACAATAATTGAACCACTTCACATCTCCTGACTACCAGAGCACTCCACAGGGAGGTTAAAAATTAACTTCCCTGGGCAGCTTTGCTGACCTTGAGCAGACAAAATTCAAGGCCCAGTCCCCAGCAAGGGCCAGTCTTCAGTCTGAGATATTAAATTAGTAATTGTGACTTCTTCTTTGTGTCTGTGCTTGCGTGTCTAAAAGTCACACTTAGAGGCTTTTCTCTGAAAATGGAAACCTGTGATTCTCACATCCTTATAGGACTCCCATTACTGGAGTTTTGTAACAACATAAAAAGAAAAAATGAGATCTTCATGAAAGTCCATGGTAAAATTTCCATTGCCTTCCAGGGTCCTTTTGTTGTCTTCCCACCCACAGAAGCCTGAGACTCTAGACAAAATCATGAAAAATGCAATAGTTAAGTTGCAGCATCTTACTTAGCCTTGACCCTGAGCTGAGCCCCAAAGCTCTCCCTTTAGGAGTCTTGGAGATGAAGAAATTTCCTTATTTTCTCCTTCCAGATAAGGTCACCCCGACTTAGTTTTCATTGACTTTCTTAGAATCATAATATCATTACGTTTGGAAAACACCTCTAAGATCATTGAGTCCAACTGTGTTGGCACTTTTTTGGTCCTGTTGGCAGATCAAGGGTTCTCTGGGTTGGATTTATTTTGTGCAGTAGCAGAAGCCCATAAAAAGTGTTTTCAGACTTTTGGAGGATCGGCTGAGTTGCTCCCAGAAGCCAAGGTCTCTCGTTTTCTCTGGAGACATGTGTATTCCTGCCCATTTGGAAAGCTTTTAGTTGGTCAGAGGAGCAGTAAATAAGGTTTTACTGACAACACCAGTCCTGTGAGCAATGATGGATTGTCACCACAAGAGCATAACTTCTCAGTGAAATAAACTACTATTTAGTGAAAAAATGCTTCAAAGAGTGACAATCCACGGCTGATCCCAAGCCAATGGGTTATCTCTTTGGAAAGGTTGGTTAAGTGACAGAGCTGAACATGTATCTTTAGATACATGAGATTTCGAAAACACTTGATAATCTAATCAAAATTAAACTCTCTGTTTTTGAGTAATCATTCAGTCTTGTTGGTCTGAAAGCAGAAAGCAGAAATTTCATATCCTGGAATGTGATTTATTGCTAAAGGTGCTCAAATATGGAAACCGGGACTTTGATCTTTTCATGAGAAATAGTTTTCCCATCTGTAATCCAGGGCCATTTCTATCAGCTACTTTATAACTACGTAATAGCTGTAAAATATGAAATGAGCCTGAATAACTATTAAGGAGGTGGGATTTTCCTCTAATCAATTCACTTCTGAAAGCACTCATCCTCCAGCAGCTCTTTTAGCACCAGTCCACAAATGGGATTGCTCATGCAAAAAAAAAAAAAAAAAAAAGAATACATGAGATTTTTCCACAAGCCTTGATGTTGTGATGGATCTTTCTTTTCAATTAATTTAAAAAAAAAATCCCATGTATTTATGTGTATGTGGTTGGCATCACCAGGGCTAAGGACGTTCCATTATTTTTCCTTCTCATGTGCTGTGTTAATAACATCAAGACAAATCTACTCTTAGGGGAAAGTGCCCAATGCAAGTGAAAGCGAAGCCTTTGATCCAGGAACCTTCTGCCCCACAGGAATAGCCCCCCAAGCTTGCTTAGTCTACCAAAATGGGAGCCAGGATGGGATACAGCTGTTGTCTGCACATTTATCTCAGGGGTAAAGATGAAAGATCAGGAAGAGCAAAATTAAGGGCAAATGGCATGAGTCAATGAAACCAAGTGGTTACAAGAAGGTTTCTGACTACCAGGGCAGTGCTGTTATGGGACACCCTCTGGGTAAAGGAGAAAGGGACCAAAATACCTTTGCTGATTTAACAGGGAGCCTGAATGTCTCTGCAAGTCCCTTCCAGCCCCCCCCAGCCCTTTGTTTTTCCCTTGCTGGCTCATCTGGAGGTTGGTGAGTTCAGTGCTGCTTTGCTGTCCCTCCTGGTGTCCTTGGGCCCTTGCAGAGGGAGCCATGTCCCACAGTGGCACTTGGGACTGGGTTTGTGTCCGTGGCTGTCCAGGTGCTGAGCTGTGTGGGGAGCAGGAGGGAGGAGGAGTTCTTGCCAACACTTTGTCCTGCCAGCTGGCCCTGCCTCCTCCTCTCCTGTCCTTATTGCTTCCTCTACTGAGTAATGGAAGAGGGAGAAAACCCCAGAGGAATTGAGGAGAGCAGGCTGCAGAGGTTAAAAAGGACAGCACAAGCCGTTGAGAGCTTCAGCATCCCCTGGGGAGGGGATTTCTGCACAGTGCTGGGGGTTGCAGGGATGGATGGATGGATGGATGGATGGGGAAGGGATGGGTGTCACAGTGCAGCTGGACAGGGAAGAACCTATTCGGGTGTAGCACCCCAAAATGACTGTCCCCCAGAAGCCACAATGCCCTGTCCCATTGGCACCTCACAGCTGCATATTTGCCCCCTCCCAACAGCCTCTCCCCCCCGTGTCCAGCACTGCCCCTCCATTCCCGGGGTGGTCCTGCAGCTTTCGGAGCCGAAGCCCCTCACGTCAGCAGCGTGTCTTTGAAGGCTGAATGTGCCTGTGAAAGTGATCAGAGATGCTCTTTGAAGAGTCGGCAGATTTCTCATTACAGATCCCCAGCTGCATTTTCCTGCTAACCTTGCATTCCTGAGGATGCAAAGTGAGACGGGGACGTATGTATGGAGAACATGTTACCCATCGCACAGGCTACTCCCACAGCCAGGAAAATATGTCCTGAGAGTTTCCTCTCTTAGGAAGGCCAAAAATCAATTCGGTTTTTCCCCCTGAATTTTCCAAATGCTCTCTGGGCTGTTTCTGACTGTGTAGGAAGCTCACATTTCATCCCACAGCCCACAAAGGGTCCAGCATGAATATCTATCACAATAACATCGCCATCATCTTCCCTGCTGAAGCTACCATTATTTAATTCTTATTTATGGGCTTCAGCTCAGAGAGGAGCAGCTTGCATTAGCACACACACAGAGCTATAAGTGACTGGTGACAACCAGCAAATTAAAAGTCTCTGGCAAGACTCACCACTCCTGAATTTGGGAGAAGAGACTGGCATCTTTTTCTGTTATTGCAGTGCCCGACTCAAGGTCCACAACAATGGATAAGGGTGGTTTTCCAGCGCTTGTTTCTCTAACCAGCACAGGAGATGTGGTTTTGGGGAGGGTGGGGATGGAGCAAAGGGAGTCAGCCCCCAGGACAAGGTGCAAGAAACCTGGAATATTCCAGTCCCCATTGCTCCTAAGCTGTGATACCACCTCCTGCTCCCAACACCAGAGCCCTCACAAGTCCACAGTCCTTGAAGGTGATGCCAAGGCAGGGAAGGCAAAGAAAGGCTGGATGTGGTGTCAGGAAGGTTTCCCTGGGAAGGTGCCCCAACCCTCCTCAGGGACAGCCAGGACTGATCAGTGCCTGGGTCCATTCCCAGAGCATATTCCTAATCTCAGTGGTGCCAGCACTGTTCCTGCCTCTCCAAATGCAACCCATTGTTAATTATTGTTCATTAGCAGTAGTATTATCATGACTACAATTGTATGGACATATATAATTAATTATTCACTTCCTTAATTAAATACTTAACGATGTTAATGGTTTAAATCAGGTCATCAAAGCACTTACAGCTTATATGAAACTCTGCCAGCACTGAAAGTCATCCTCATTCCCACCAAGGCCTGTCCATTTGCTTCTGGCCTGATCCTGCCTCTTGACTTGTACCAGTCCAGGCATTTATGTGGCCACACCAGGAACAGAATCAGAGAAACTATTTGGGTTAAAACCAGTGTGTTAGACTCACCACAACATCATCACATCACCCTGTCTTGATGTGTGAAGCCATGCAAATTGAAAAAAAAAAAAAAAGACAAAAGGTGAGATAGACAAATATGTTGAGACAGATGTTCAGGGTGCACAGCTGGAGGTAGTGCAGCATCCCCCCAGCCTGTGTGCATCCGGTGGGGAGTGGGCATGCTCAGGATACTGCACAGACAGTGCTCCCACAAGGTTATGGTGAACAAAGGAATTCACTCCATCGTCAAACTGACCGAGTGGCCTGGAACAGGCTCCTTTTGCCTCATACCTGGGTAAGCCAGGACATGCCCTAAGTTAGGCAGAAGATCCAAAGCAACTAGCAGTCACCAAAGATGTGAGATCAAATCCTACTGACTTTGTCTTCAGCTCCTGTGAAAATCCTCTCCCGAGATTTGGGGGCTTGAATTTGCTGCTTACACTTAGTGGTGCGGTTGAGATGCCACCAGGGATCTGCAATATCCATGTCAGCACAATGCAAGAGCTACAGGACATCTCCAACATCCTGGAATTGTGGTGGGAGGGCAGGAGAGATACTCCAGGGCATCACAGCAATAAGAGATCTGTGTGGTTTTGTGTACGAGCCACTGTCTCCCATGCACGATCCCAACTCTGGAGCTGAAACCTGACTTGAACCCATTGTAACTAACATGCAAAAGGGACTAGAAGCAGGTGGGAATGTATCCAGCCACTCTGTCACAGAGTCATAGAGTCATGGAATGGTTTGGATTGGAA
This sequence comes from Pipra filicauda, assembly GCF_003945595.2. NCBI lineage: Eukaryota > Metazoa > Chordata > Aves > Passeriformes > Pipridae > Pipra > Pipra filicauda. The sequence continues at coordinate 5,863,954 of NW_024104310.1, forward strand.
TGGAACTTAAAAGGTCATCTTGTAACAACCCCCGTGCAAGGGCAGGGACACCTTCCTCTAGACCAGGTTGCTCAGAGCCCCATCCAGCCTGGCTTTGAGCACTTCCAGGGATGTGGTGTCAACAATTCCTCTGCGAAACCTGTTCCAGTGCTCACCAGGTCGCTGTCTTCTTCACATTATGTGGGAACTTGGTTCACTCAGGACAGAAGTGAATCATCCAGCTCCTGCTGAAAAATGAGAACTGACTATCTGACCCTCATTGTACCTCTTCAGCACTGGATTTCCCCACTGCCAGCATAAATCTGGGGTCACACCATATAAATTCTTGAGTGTTTGTGCTGTCTCCTGGGTCCCTGCCTTCCTGAGCTGCCCGGTGTTGGTTTCTGTACTCACTGATCTCTGTAGCAGTTTCTGTTCGGCGTTTTTCAGTGAAATGGAATGACCTGCTTGCTACCCTGTGCTGACAGATGTAACTCTCCAGCCTACACTGACCTCAGCTCCCACATATGCACATTCAATAAAATGCCTTAATATCTCTTGCCCTGCCACTCCTGCTGCCTCTGTCAGATGGCAGCACATTTTTATCACGGAGGGAATGCAAAAAGTTTACAGGGGTTGAAAACAGTGCTCAGCTAATTCGTGGCAGAGAAATTCCTGAAGGGCTATTTAATGTTGAGAACAGCACTTCTGGAAGTCTGAGAGCCATAAAATGAGACTGGTGTTCAAGGCAATACCACTGAATGCTTGCCCTGCTCTCAAACTCTTCTCCAAGCTCTTGATCCTTTGATCTTGATTCCTTGGCTCTTGGTCCCTTGGTGGACACAGGACCAGAGTGAGATGGGCCATGAGGCCAACATGTGGGTGTTCTTCACTCTCCATTGACTTCAACAGGTGTCCTTTGGTGAAGTATCTCAGCTTGCACCAACCCATCCCATCCCTTTGAAGTCAATGTGACTGCAGGGTGCAAGAAGCAGCCTCAAGGCAGGACTGATCTTCTGTTTAATGTATCTGTGCTATCTGGGCTGCACAGACCACAGTGTGGTAGAGACTGGGAAATGCACCAAGACAGAGAGTGCCATTGTGTATGGGTTGCTGCCAATTAACTCTAGGAACGGTCTGGATAAATTAAATTACGCTGCAATCTGAAACTAAACTGATTCTTAATTAAAAGATAAGATTTTTTTTTTTTTTTAATCCTCAGATGATTTAAACAAAAAAAAAAAAATTAAAGTGTGGGAATCACAGTCACCCTTCTCAGTGTCTGAGCAGTTTCACAGTTGAGGGCCTGAGCAATGCAGTGTAATTTCTGAGTTGTCCACTGCCACAGCCCTGGTTTGAGCAGTGGGTTGGACAAGGTGACCCTCAGAGATGTCCTCCAACCCAAATCAAGGGCACGTAGTGATAGGACAACAGGGAATGGCTTGAAACTGAGGGGGGGGGGGTTAGATCAGATATTAGGAAGAAACTCTTCACTGTGAGGGTGGTGAGACACTGGAACAGGTTGCCCAGAGAAGCTGTGGCTGCCCCATCCCTGGAAGTGTCCAAGGCCAGTTCCAAGGTTGGATGGAGCTCTGAGCAACCTGGTCTAGTGGAAAGTATCCCTGCCTATGGAAGGGGAGTTGGAACAAGATGGTAGATGATTTTTAAGGTCTCTTCCACCCCAAACCATTCTCTGATTCTGTGACTCTACACTACTCCCTGTATTGTGAACTCAGCTGTTTGGATGCTGAAGGATCAGGATCTGGTTTGGAGACCACGGTGATGAACAAGTGCGACAATCAAGTGTGAAGAAGCAGGGTGCAATGTGCCAATAAAAAACCAGAATATTTCATTTTTTTTGTTAAGGTTCATTCTGGAAAACAGTAAGTAGGTTACTCTAGTGCCTGGAGAGTGGCCTCCGTGTACAGAGGAGTCCTTGTTCCCAGGACCAGGCGTTTCTGTTCCTGTTTCCAGCTGAGCATGAGGACTTGGAAATCTGCCTTTTACTAGCCCCCAGTAAATTCTGGGAAATACGGAAAAAACCCTTATTCCAGTCACTACAGACAAAACAGGTTTCCACACCTCTCAAGTTCCTGCTTTGTCTCGTTGCTTACCAGGGGATGTGCTGTGGCACAAAGGTATAACTTATGGCTAAATAATGCACTGCAAGGAAACATAAATCACCACAAAAAGCCAAGAAGGAAAGCCTTATACAGGCAAAATCTGGCCCATGGGAAGGAGTGGGTTTTGAGGCTGGGAGGAATGAAATCTCAGGCCTGATACTTTCTTACAATGATTTAGTCCCACTATCACCTGAGCAACTCCCCCTTTATTTCAGTTGTGCGGGTGAAGAGTAAGTCTGAATAGTCATTTTTCCTTGACAGCCCCAGTACAGCCTGTCTCTTTCTTGACTCAAACTCGGATCTTTTTTCCCCATTATTAAAATGATTCTCTTCACTCAAGGCCTTTTATAGGATGTTCTGCTGCAGTACAACAAAGCACGTATTTTAAAACGTTCCCATAGAGCCGAGAGCACCACCATGGTCTGTGGCTGGGTCTGATCCTTTGCTTCTGGAGGAAGCCTTAACATCCTGGACATAACAGAGCTGCTCCTGATTTATGTTGGTGTGAACAAAGAAAGAAGCCTGCCTTCCCTGTTTATGGCTCATCACCTTGAGCACCAGCAGGTTTTGTTCCCTCCACATGAGAATTTAGGCTTCTGCGGGATGTTGACTTGGACTTCTGCCTCAGCTAAGGTCCTAAAACAGTCTGTCTCCATAAAAATGCTATGACAAACTGCCCCATCATGTTTCACATCTCCCTCTTTGCTGGAAGTGGCTGCCTCTGCTCCTACAATGAGCTACATCATATTTCACAGGGCTGAGTTCCCATCTCGGAAAACCTGAGGATAGCAATTTTAAGGCAGCTTCCCTTGTAAACAACAAACTTTTATGTTTTTCATAATGGCTGTCCTGTTATATCTTAAAGCCATAATTATTTCTCAATTTTTTTTCCCTCTCAAATCCATAATCTGTTCTGATAAACAAAATTCAATGATTAAAGAGGCTGTACTCTTTCCTTCACTAAGAAATTTTTTCAGCATTTTTATTTAAAGGCCTATCCTTCCCCAGCTGTAAGAATTTTATGGGTGTACTCAGAGAGAGAATCAGGATAGATATGCAAAGTTAAAGCTTTATCAGCTCACATGGAAGTTTTTATTTTCCCACTTCTACTCTGGAAATTGAAAGTCATACCATCTTCTCGCAGATATAGTTTAAAAATTCCTTTTTCCTTTAAGTGTGTCAGAAATTCCAAAAGGAAAATTACAAAGCTCGCCCAGAAAGTCATAAGGAACCTATTTTATATACAGCTCTCCTCTAAAGAATGCTGTAGATTTAGGGTAATTACTTGTTCTTGCAGTTCTGTGGGTTAAAATAAACGATCACTGTAGTTTGTTTGTCTTATAGCCCGATGTTAAGATCTTTGCATATTTGATTTTAACTGGAGTTGGGCCTTAGAAAGGGCTGAAGGATTAAGAGTTTAACATAATTTAATCTCCTCAAATCTTTTAGTAGGAGACTGTGTGGTTTGCAGATGTTTTTGGTTGGTGTTTTTTATTTCTGGTTTCATGGCATAAGCCTGGGGCTGGAAGCTGGAGCTGGGAGCCCAAATTGCAGTGCCATGTATTTCCTGGGTGGTCTTGAAGAAAACTGTCTTGAATTTCTTGTCTTGGTGACTGGATGCTCCCTTCCTGAACATTCCCATCCACCAGGGCACTGAGCAGAGCAGCTACAGGGGTGGGAGCAGCCTGTGGGACTGGGGAGCTCCGAGTCTGGAGTCACAGAATCAGAGAATCAGAGAATCATAGAACCATAGGATAGTTTGGGTTGAAAGGGACCTCTAAAGTTCACCTAGTCCAACCCCTCTGCAATGAGCACGGACATCTTCTACTAGATCAGGTTGCTCAGAGCCCAGTCCAACCTGAATTTGAAGGTTTCCAGGGATGGGGCATCCACCACCTCTCTGGGGAGCCTGTGACAGTGGCTCACCACCCTCATTCTAAAAAACTTCTTCATTATATCTAATTTAAATTGAACTTCCTTCAGTTTAAAACCCCTACCCCTTGTCCTATGGAATGTTGTATGGAGAGGCCCTGGCACAGGTTGCCCAGAGAAGCTGTGGCTGCCCCATCCCTGGAAGTGTTCAAGGCCAGGTTGGATGGGGCTTGGAGCAATCTGGTACAGTGAAAGGTATCCCTGCCCATGGCAGTGGGTTGGAATTAAATGATCTCTAAGGTCCCTTCCAACACAAACCATTCCATGATTCTGTGATTTTGTGGCCCACTCAGATGCATGGTGTGGGCTAATTGGGAGGGTAAAGCTGGCACCTCCATCTGGGAAGGAGTTTGTTACCAACTAATAATGGGCTGGATGATGCAGACACAAGACTGAGTGTCTGTCACTGTTTAATTATGAGCATGCCCACTGCCTCAGCATCTGCCTAGTGGAGGAAGACTGATCTTAGAAAGAGTATTTAAGAGGCCACTTGCATGATGCAGGCTTTCTCCTGCCTGGAAGAGTCATCAAAAAACCCCAGGAAGGGCCACACCGAGCTTTGTGACACCTAGAGCCTCCCATCTTGGTGTTGCCTGGAGAAATGGCCTCACTCTTGTGCAATTACAGCAAAACCCAGTGTTTTTTCCTCTCCTGGGAAAGCTCTAATGGACTGTGGAAAAACTGAATGGGGATGTGGCCCCTGCTGCAGGGAGAAAGACTTGTACGAGAAGAGACAGGCAGGACTAAACTTGACCTTAAATAGAAAAAACAGGGCTAGATTCCTCATTCCTGGACATCAGGGCAGTCTCAGGAGAAGACAAAGGGGCCAGTGGCACAACCACCATGTGCATGGCCTGGCTGACTCAGGAGGAAAGAGCTGCAAAACCCATCCTTCCCATCCCATGGCAGCCGTGTCCTCTGCCCTCTGCTCACAGCCACAGCCTGGAAGGGCACTAATTAATGCATCCTCATAATGACTGATTTGCCAGCACATGCAGATGTACAAATCCCACCAAGCTGATGATTTATTATTCACAGATTCATCATAGAATCACCAAGTAGTTTGGGTTGGACCTCAAAGATCACATAGTTTCAACCTGCCTGCCATGGGCAGGGACACCTTCCATAGACCAGGTTGCTCCAAGCCCCCTCCAACCTGGTCTTGGACGCTTCCAGGGATGGGGCAGCCACAGCTTCTCTGGGCAACCTGTGCCAGGGCCTCACCGCTGTCATTCAGTTTGACACTGGGCAATGTCACTCCTTTGCTGGTTGTGGCACTGCCAAAATTATGTCCATTGCTGACTGGTTCCCATTGCTTTTTCAGAGGTGCAAAACCCCCTCTGAGCACAGTGCACCCCACTTGGGTACCCCAGGAGTGACCTTGCAGGTTGTTGTAGCCATCCCATGTTATGGAGGATGGTCCCTGGCAATGGCAACACCATCCCTGGGGAATGCTGGGATTATGGCTGCAGGAGCCAGGGAACTGGGAGAGTCTGGGAGAGCCTTGCAAGCCTGTCATGATGCCTTCCCTTCCCCCTCACCTCCCCAAGCATTTATATCCCTCAAGCCCTTCCTCCTCTAAGATAATTAAGGGCAAAGGAGAAATTAAGCTAATTCTGTTGGGGCTGCTGCATCTCTCTTATCATCAGTTCTTACTCCCCTCCTTACAACATATGTGTAATTAAAGCAGGTTTTTCTGCAGTAAGATAAAACACCTTGCTCTTCCAGACCAGTTTCAGTTACGCTCGTGCTTGGCCTGAACTTTCAGTCCCTCTCACAGAAACTCCTCCCAACCTCAGCCAAAATGCTGGGCTCCCTGTGGATGCAGGCAGAGGTGAATCCCCCTTCCCTGTCACCCCCCAGGGGGATCCTGCTGTAAAGGGCTATCAATCTGTGAGGGGTCACACTGGGTCGCTGACCAACCTCCCCTTCAATCCCTGCCCAGCTGGCATTAAATAACAGCCCGTGCCATTTTTAAATGCTGCCATGACAGTCACCACAGCAACCTTGAAACAGACCCCGGTGCCAAGCCCCAGAGCTGTCACAGCCACCCTGAGCCCTGGGGACAGATTTAGCAGGGGCACAAAGCAAAACAGCACCAGAGGGCACAGGGACAGCACAGGGCCATTCCTTCCTCTGCAAGAGAGGCATGAGCCTCGTGAGATCCCTTGTGTGTCTGTGCAAGAGCTTGATACTGTAGGAAAAGGGAAAGGAGGGGGAGGGAAAGCTCCCTCCCTCCTCTGCCTGCAGGAAGCCTGAAAACAAGAGACAGATCTGGCAGGGAGCAGGGAAATGGGCTGGCCACCAACAGTCACAGCCAATGCTCTGGGAAGCAAAAGTGTTGGGTCACCAGCCTGAAGAGAAGGAGGGATCTTGTCTGGGTGAAGGTTTGCTGCAGGTCACAGAATTGCACTTGCCAACTCATGCACCAGGCCCTGCCCTCCAGAAGGGCATCGAGCACTGATGTCCACCCTGCAAGTGACAGGAAGCCACCCAAGAGCTGTGATTGTCTGCTCCACCTCTCAGAATCATAGAATCATGGAATGGTTTGGGTTGGAAGGGACCATAAAGATTCAGTTCCAAACCCCCTCCCTGGGCAGGTACACCTTCCACTAAACCAGGCTGTTCCAAGCTCCATCCAGCCTGTCCTTGAACACTTCCAGGGATGGGGCAGCCACAGCTTCTCTGGGCAACCCATTCCAGTGCCCTCTGGAAGAATTTCTTTCTAACATCTAAACTAAACCTGCCTTCTCTCAGTTTGAAGAAATTCCCCCTTGTCTTGTCCCCCCAGGCTCTTGTCCAAAGTCCCTCTCCAGCTCTCTTGGAGCCTCTTTAGGCACTGGAAGGGGCTCTGAGGTTTCCCCAGAGCCTTCTCTTCTCCAGGCTGAACACCCCCATCTCTCCAAGCCTGTTTCCAGAGCAGAGGTGCTTCAGCCCTTCCATGGCTTCCTCTGGATTTGTTGGTCCTTGTGGGTCCCTTCCAACTCATTGTATTCTGTGATCCAACAGCCCCACATCCTTGTTGTGCTGGGGGCCCCAGAGCTGGACACAGCACTGCAGGTGGGGTCTGTCAAGGGCAGAGTAGAGGAGGACAATCACCTCACACTGAATCCTTGCTGGATTTACAAGACTCCAAACAGGCAGTGCTCTATGAAATCCAGGTTTGGATCAGTGCCACTCTCCCTTCCATTTCACAGCTGTTGTCTCAGGTTCAAGGATACAATTAGCACAGTGTAAAGCGCTACAGAGTGCCAGCTGAGCCATGGTTACTATCTTTTCCAGTGCTAAATGTTCCTCACAAATGCAAGGTAACATGTTCACCTAATTTTTTTTCATTACAGCTACGGATGCCCATCCTTTATCTCTTTCAGGCCAAGGATGAAGACCAAGGCTAAGGGTCATATGAAAGGGGATCTGCCAGCATAAGGTGCTGCTGGACTAGAGCCCAGAGAAATAAAAGTTGGAATGATGCCATGGATAGTGAATCCCAAACTTGTGCTAAACCCAGGATTGCCCAATTGCCCCATAAGTCAGCAGTTTGGAGGGGGAAAAGTGTTCTCCTAAGTGGGTTTTTATTACCTGAGAATTCAGGTGCCTCTCTCAAAGACAGTGTGTCAGGTTAGGCCAGGTCTGAATCTGTTCCTGCAGCTGGCTTTTGTGACCACGCTGCCATAAATATCAGCTGAGCAACAATTGCAGGGAATATTGTGGTTGCCTCTGCCAGCACATGGGGGTTTTACTACAAGGTGGTTATTGATCCCGGTAGATAACATCCTTAGGAACATCCTGCAGAAACCAAGAGTGTCTTCCACACTTGATTAGGCTGTAAATTAATGGTGATTATTTTCGTAACTTTGGACTTGGCTCTAGTTTGTTGTCTTTTTTTTTTTTTTTTAGGAGAGAAATATTCACGGTTCATTTTCATAAGAATGCTCTTAAGGCTTATTGATGGGAGTGAATTTCAGGGCTCATTTGAATGAAACATGTCCTCAAAGCCTTTGCTAAATCAAAGCTTAGATCTCTCCCAGCAAACCGTGCTTTTTCTTTTTTTCTCTTTTTTTTTTTTTTTCCCCCCTTCACCTTTTAGTTAGGAGATCCTGAGGGCAGAGATGGCCTGATAGGAGTTTCAGCTGTGAGGCTGGGGGTGTTGTGGTGCCAACAGGATACACCTTGTGATAAGGCACAGCTCCCTGCGATGCGATAGGTGCTGCCGGTGTTCGGTGCATTTGATCCTGAACCATGGAAAACAAGAGGAACATTGCATTCCTTTGCCTTCCATTCATGGATTTCACCACAAGGGCTGTTCTGTGGCCACTCTGCAGTGGGTGTGAAAGATTAACATCTGCAACAGCAGAGCCAAATCCTGACTGGAGATAATTATGCAGGAGGTATCTCATCCTCCCTGGGGTCACTCTTGTACCAAGTGCTTTTACTCGACCTGCCAGTTTTTTTGGAGGGGAGATAAACTCGCTTGAACATGTCTCCTGAGTTGCAGAGCTGTTAATATTGGATAGAGCTGGCTGCTCATTTCCTCTTCTACCTGTTCTCCTTTGTGCTTTTGACAATGAAGAGAAATGCTTTGTGCTTCTAAAACTGCAGTGAGGATGTTCCCATTGATTCGTAACCTGAAAACACCAGTGCAAAGAGAAGCTCAACCATTAAAGCGTGGTCTGGATTGCAAAGATACACCCAATACAGCTTCTCCTGTCTCCAGTATTTGTCAGTTGATTAGGAAATCAAGGGAGTTATGATTACAGAATCCTAGACTCGTTTGGGTTGGAAGGGAGCTTGCAGATCATCTAGTTACAAACACCCTTCCAGGGCAGGGACACCTTCCACTAGCCCAGGTTGCTCCAAGCCCTGTCCAACCTGGCCTTGGACACTTCCAGGGCTGGGGCAGCCACAGCTTCTCTGGGCAACCTGTGCCAGGGCCTCACCACAGGAAAGAATTTCCTCCTAATGTGTGATCTAAACCCACCCTCTCTCAGTTTGAAGCCATTGTCCCTTGTCCTATCACTTCATGCTCTTGTCAAAAGTCTCTCTCCCCCTTGTAGCCTCCTTTAATGATGAAGCCTAATGGCCTCTTCTTTGGGCTTTTCCCCTTCACACAGTCCACAGAGGGAACTAAAGTGCAAATTCAGATCCCTCCAACTAAGGGGTGAGATTCATCTCACCCAGTGTTTTCACAGTAGTTATCTTCATCTATGCCCAGCTCCCTTTAGAGCCAGTGGTGAGAAAATGGCAGTCCCCGAGGGGAATTTGTCTGACCTATTTTAAATGTCAGTCTTAAGACCAATTAAATCATGTTCCAGCAGTTTTCCCGCTGCTCTCCACTTTTGTAAAGTAGAGTTTTGAGCATCCCAGAGGCAGAACCACCCCCCCACCCCCACCAGGGCTTCCTTTGGGTGTTGTGGTCCCCTCTCTCAGTGAGATGTAGGCCGTGTTCACGTGGAGGCTTCTGGCATGTGAAGTGCAACAGGTGATGGGATTAGGCTGGGAAAAAGAAGGGATATTTTCTTTTTCCCTCACTGCTACTGAAGAACAAGGAAGGCAGCTGAGATTACCTGTTCCTGTGAGGATTTCTGACTTTGTCTTTTAACTGCTGTGTTTATTAATTGATCAAATAGTCTTGGGATGTGTGGCTCTGATATCCCAGCTGGTGAGATGAGCAGACTCAAAGCAGAAAATTAGTCCTGCTCCTGCAAAGTACCCTCTTAAGATTGTCTAAAGCTGCATGGACCAACCATTTTGTGTTAAGATGATTGGGTACAATTTGCTCTGTTGCCTCTATTGTGGAGAAGAGCAGCCTTCCTTCACTGTCTGGGCTGAAAACCACCAGCATTTTCTAGAAGTGGGCAATGAAAAAAGAACATGGAAGTAGAAAACCAACCATTCTAAAGCGAGGTGGTTTTTTTTTAAAATAGCAGATGAAAGATGTATCACCCAACTCTTGGGGAACTCACATAAACCTTGACACGCTCCAGTCACCAGAGGTGAAAATGGAAATGCAGAAGCTGTGGTGTGAAATGGTAGGACCCTCTTCACTCTGCAGCCCTTGCCTGGAAAGCGTCTCAGTGAGCATCTGAAGAGCCGATTTAGCACAGAATCCTGGGAGAGCACATTTCAGTTACTGCATTTCATTCATTTTTATGCCTTTCTGATGCAGATGCAGCTGAACTATACCATTGATTCATGCACACACCTCTTTTCCATATAGATGATGACTGCATCAAAGCAGCCAGCACTCTGAAATAGCACACAGTGAAATACCACAGCAATTCTCATTTGAAGTCTATAGTGGGAGAGCAATTTCCAAAAATGAAGGGCAAGGTTCCTAATCCATAGCAGCTTTTTTGCCAGAGATATGTGGGAGAGAAGAAACAGGATGCATCCTGCATGACTCATCACTGTAACTACCCTGGATTTATTAACTGAAATTATGAGAAACACCAAAAATGATTAAAACCTCAAATGTCTGGTGAAAGGCGTCGCCTCAAGCACTGGGTATTGTGAGATAGTGTCGTAGTCTTCCTGTTGATTTTAAAGAATTGAGGGCTAAAAGGTCAAGCTTTCAAGACTAAATTATTCATTTGTAAAAATTATGGAACAGCCACATCACCACCCATCACAGAGAGGGGTAAAGATACCCTCAGGTCCTGGGAAGCTTGTCTCTCTCCAAAACAGGGTGACTACAATCACCCCTCTTCCTTTACCCTCACCCACTGTGTATTTGCACAATTGCTGCCTCCTACTCCCACTTTGGAGGCCCCAAATCCACCCCACATTTCCATCACAACCCCCAACCTGTAGATTCACCCTCACCAAGGTGTTGAACCACATCCTTTGTATAACATGGAGAATGTCCAGGTTTGGGGACCAGGTCTTGGCACAGCAGTGACAATATCTCCCTGGGGTTCTTCCTCCACATGCTGCTTTCTGAACCCATCCCCAAATGCCTGGCCAGAGGGAAAGGGGCACAAGCCACCCCCATGCTGGAAGTGGCTCTGCTGTGCCCCACACTGAGCCCAGTCCTACATGTAGCCATCTGCTGAGCTGGTGCCTTTGACCTTCCCCCAGAAACAATCCCTGAGATCCCAGAATCAGGGAACTCTGCAGACTGGAAGGGTGTGAGGGACCCATGTTTTTGGGGGGTGATCGGTGGAAGGAGCAGGACTTTTCTTGCCCTTCCAGGCACATCACTTCCAGTGTGCTCACTTCGTATTTTACAGACTTATTTGTACATTCAAATTCTGCTCAGTTGTGTCCTGGCTCTCATGGATTCCAAATCAAAATTCCTGCTCTAGCCAGTCCCAGTTCTGCAGGGCTGTCCTTGGCAGTGGGCTCTTGCAGCTCCTGGAGGAAAGCTCTCCTTGGCTGATGCTTTCCTTTGCTGATTATCTACTGCAGACCCCCTTCTTCTCCAGTTCCCTGCTCAGGATCCCCCTTTCCCTGTCCTTGGGCATCTTCAGTGTCCGTGGTTCAGGCCTATGATCTCCCTTTGGGGATAACAGTGTGCAGGAATTGTATTGCCCTCCCTTTGCCATGTCCTGGCCTGAGTTCCTGCCCACTCTCAGCCTTGTCCAAACCTCCCAGGAGGGAGAGATTTGAGCTTTATGGTCCTCAACAGAGAAGGCATCACTGCGGTGCCCCTGGGTGAGAAATCCTGGGGAATGAGAGTCCAGAGCATCTCTTGAGTGCAGGAAACTGCCCTGGAACAAGCTGGAAGAAAAGCTTCACGAGGTAACATCAAGGACATGCATCGAGGGCTCACTGTGAAGATGAGGTGTAACTTTGGGGTATACAGCCCATACCTCTCTCTGTGTGCACTCAACAGCTGAGTCTTTTCCTGCAGCATTCTTTGCCCACTGTCCTTGCTGATGGAGAAGTGAGGACAGGAGCAGAGATGAAAATATTCCTCCTAGAGGGGTCTGTTTCTTCTTGGGCAGCCGTCGGTATCTGGAGATAACAATATGTTTCCTCCACGTTTTTAGAGAGGCCAAGAGAGGCTCAGGCAGGGAAGCTCAAGGCTAAATTACCAGCCAGGTCATTTCCACTTCACACTGTCAGAGCTCAAGCAGAGGGAGGAGAAGGACTGTTTGTTGGTTTTTCCTTTCCCAGCTCAACAGGCACACTGACACCACGGCATCCTGGAAAACACGGCAGATGCACGTTGCTCCATCTGGGAGCAAAACAGCCTAAATTGTAGGACTTATTCAAAGACAGAGACACCCTCTCAACACGGTTGTTTCTGCATAAGCCAGCCAAGGGATGCAAAGTCTGGAAGTGATGGGCATGAATTTACCAGGGAGAAGAAAATAGATTGGTGCAGGAGGTCCTGGAAACAAGGACTGGAAAGGATGTTGAGAGACCAGGTGTCCTCTCCACCATCTGCATGGTTCAGCTCTGGGCTTTGCTCCATTGCAGGCTCTCCCCACATTCAGGGATGTTCGTCTGGGGAGGCTGGATACCCACTCCTTGCTATTTTTAAAGATGAATGTTAATATGTTTAATTGCCAGAACTCCAGGAAGGGAGCCAGGGCTAAAAAGTATCTACTAAGAAACTGCCAAGAAACACTGTTAAACAGGATCTAGGAAAGAAGCCAGGCACAAAAATTTATGATCTTTATCTCTGCAATAATAATTTCTCAGTGGTCAGCCGAGGAGCAGAACAAAGGTCATCGGTTTCGTATCAGCTGGAGTTTGTGAAATCCTTTGTTTCCTCCACTGTGAGCTTGCCCTGCAGGTCTCATTGCAGGAGACCCTACAAAGGAGCACAAAAACCCAGCAGTCCAGACTGATACATTTGCCCCCATTCTTTGCTCAAGACCCAAGAACTGTGCAATCCCAAGTCAGAGACCTCCCCAGCACTGGACAAAGCCCAGCCTGGATCTCCATCCAGGGAAAAAGCATGTTTCCCCTTGTTTATTGAATAAGTTATCCGTAGGAATGGGCCAGTGAACTTCTGTGTTACTGAAGACACCTCACATCAGCAGTCCTGTTGATTCTACCTCAAAATTTCTCATTTGCACAGATGCAAGAGCCAAACTCATCTTGGGTTTCCTTCCTTCCAGCATGATGGGGGACAAGCAAGGGACCCGTGAAGACCTCTGAAAATAAATCAAAGGAGAAGAGGCTCCTTTTTTATTATTATTCCCTGATTATATAGTAGAAACAATTCTAGGCAAAATATACACAGTTTGCTTCTTGACATGGCTGCCAAGATTCCCAGCTTTACAAAGAGGATCAGGTTTCAGGATATTTCCAAACCAGCCCCCACAAAATTAATTGACTATCCAAGAAACCCTTGGCTTTGGGTGTTATTTATTTTTAAGGTAAAGTTCTGATCCCAGTGACTGCAGAGAAAAACCTGGAAAACGTGATCTCTGTGAGCCCTAATGACTCAGGGAGTGGGACTCAGATGCCTACACACAGGAGCCTGGTGCCATCTGAGATGCCCTTGTACATCTGAGACATCCCACGGTGTTGGCAAAGTGACACGGAGCCGAGGGAAGACAAGCAGCCCTCAGAAGCAAGAGCTGGAGTCTGGGGCTGGATACCCTGGAGATTCCAACTTGGCTCTAGGAAGCGATGTTTAGACAGCCAAGTCCAGCCCTAACGCACACACAGAAAATATATATAATCAAATCAATCAGTCACTCAATCAATCACAGGAGATACTTCCAAATCTTCAGATTTCATGTCGGTTCTGGAGGCAATTTAAGCAGTATTTCAACACTCATGACTGTGTTAGAAACACACTATTTGCTTCAGTGACACTTCCAAGCATACTGAAGTGTTCAGCTGGCCCAGGCTCTCTGCTCCCACCCTTGCTGCAAACGTCCTCTCCTCCATCCTCTGTTCCTTCTGCATCTACCATGGCAGATGTAACTCTCTGCCTGATCTCCAGATTGCAGGAGAAAGAGCAGAGGAATTTTTTTTCTTTTTTTTTTTTTTCCCCAATGGAGTGGTATGCAAAATGCAGGAGGCAAAGACTTTCCACAGGGCGAGAGGGAAAGAGCTGTGACAAGGTTTATGGAGCCCTGAGGGGTAAGAGAAGGGGCTGGCACATGAACCACCAGCAGCTCTGGGGCAGCATTACCTCAGAAAGTCAGCGCCCTCACAGAAAAGCAGGATATTTTTAGTTTACCCAGTGTATTTAAATCATCATGGAGCACATTAAAATTACAGTAATTATCCCACCTTCTCACGTGGCATTCTGGGAGGTGACGGATTGGTGGACTGTGTGCTTAGTGGAATCATCTTCGGTGAAGTCCTCCTGCAAAACAGAATTGTTTTGTTTTCCCCACTTTCCAGCTGCAGCATTCCTGGCCCATTAATACTTGTCAGTTTGAATACTGGGATCTGTTCACAAACCACCCTTCCCTCTCTGGCACCCCAGAGCTGAGACAGCCCTTGTGACACCAACTCCTGCAGGACAAAAATGCATTTACACACTCCTGGAGTTGTGAGCTTCCACGTGCAGGCGAGGCTGATGTTTTCTTCACGGCAAGATTTATCCTCTGAATCATTCCTGCTTTCCCCTGTTGTGGAAAATGCAGAGAAACCCAACAACCCCCAGCCCTTGCCCTTGTCTTGCTGCCCCACCAGTGCTGGCAGGAGAAGAGGCTTTATTTCACTGCTGCAGCAGCTTTGAAAAGGAGCTGTTAAAAATGCAACTTTTTGCACAGAAAAAAAAAAAAAAAAAGAAAAAAGAAAAAAAAAGACACATTCTTTTCCAGATCAGAAGCTTTATGTTTCTGATTGCAAAATAAAAACAGAGGGAAGTTGAACAGAACAATCTTGACAATGAAATCATTTCCCTTATAAATTGTCATCTCCAAATTCTGGATTATCTCCATTTTAAACCTCCATTTTGAAAGATAGTGCTGCTGATATCAAGATAAAGTCTCTTCTCCTCTTTTTGTTTCTTTTCAGGAAAATAAGAATTCTATCAACATCTTGAAAAATGGCCCCTGATTCTTCTTGATGTATCAAACGTAGGGGGAAGTCCCCAGCATCTCTCCTGGTGGAGTGACATGTTTCTGCCAAGCCTTCAGCTGTTCCCCAGCCTAGAGTGGCCTTGGAGGTTCCCCCAACCCTCTGTGACTTTGGGGGTCCCAAACAGCTCTGACAGAGGGTTCTTTGGAGCCCTGAGGGGTGTGATCCCTCCACAAGAAGCCAAATGCTTGTAAGGAGAAACCAATAGGGATCCTTTGATGGAGGCAAGCGATTCCCATCCTGGCTGTCTGTGCTTGGAGCATCACAGCAATCCCCTGGGAGGGGATCTGGGCTATCACCTTGTCCCAGGACGGGATCCACACACAGACAGGCCGCAAACTCCACCCCCTCCTCTCCTCCAGCTTGGATGGAGAAGTCCCCATCACCCTCCTCTGCACGTGGGAAACCTTGCCAGACCCTGGCCATTCCCCTGCCTCACACCCATGTTCTCTGGCCCCTTCCCATCTCTTCCAGCAGCATGTTCCTGATTATTTACTCTCTCTAAATGCTGCAGAAAAATGCTGCTTCTCCTGAATACTAAGTAATGAAGGAAAAAAGGAAAAAAAAAGCCCATTCCCTTGCTGGACTGTGTTTGTTCTCTGGTTTGAAGTTCGCTGTTACTGCTGAAAGCTTTTTTGACCCTTGTAGGTATTTGATCCAAGTGACCTCTGATGTTTGGGGCGCTGATACAGTCCCACACCGAGCCTGTTCTGGCACAGATCTTAAATATCTCTCCATCCATCTATCCATACATATAACTATCCTCCTCTCTCTCTCTCTCTCTCTCATTCCAGTGCTATCTGATCAGATCTTGGCTTTCCTTACACTTCTTTCATCGAATTAATATCTTTTCCCCGAGGATGTTTTCTCCCTCTCCCGGATTCTCTCTCTTTGCACCCTGTCATTTCCCTCTCCCATCTTCCCTTCTCCCGACCCACTCCCCTCCTCTCCGCGCTGCCGGTTTGCAGTTGCGTTATGGATTCAGCATAACATATATATTTAAATGGGACGATTTCCACTAACATAAACAGTCTGGCCCATTAATTTCAATAGTGGAGCTGACAGCCCAGGCCTGGAGTCTCATTGCCTGGTGACACATGAGTACAGCTGCTTGGACTTGACGGGTAACTGTTTCCAGTGCTCAGCTGCACATCTGCAGCAGGAAGGAAATTCTTTCTGTAGCGCTGGAAAAAAAATAAAGCCGCCTAGATTTCCCTCCCCACCACCCCCAGATGATGATATTCATCATTCAAGCGTTTCGGCTGAGTGGGTGTTTAATTCAGAGTTTGGAGGGGGGACGTTGATGGTGTGTAACGAGCTCTGCCGTTGATCCTTTGTTCCAGCCGCTGTGGTGTTACTTTTACCGAGGGCTTCTCCTGAACCACTCAGAGCACTGACACATATCCAGCCACACTGGGTACCCTGATGTCTCCAGAAACAGTTCCTGAATTAAAACAGAGAATGTGCCTCTCCTCAGAGAGGTTGTTATGTTGATAAATTAGAACAGAGGGGATCAAGCAGTGCGATTTCTTTGAGGTGGCTCCAGCAGGACCTTGAACAGATGATGCCGAGCGTGGGTCAAGTCGTGGGCTGAGACATCATTAAGGGCTTAAGGGCTTCAAAGATGGTGAAAGGCCTAGAGGGGAAGGCAGATGAGGAGCAGCTGAGGTTACTTGGTTTGTTCACCCTGGAGGAGACTGAGATCAGACCTCATTGTGGTCATCAACACCTTCATGAGGGGCAGGCACTGATCTCTTCACTATGGTGACCAGTGACAGGTCCCGAGGCCATGGCATGAAGCTGAGTCAGGGGAGGTTTAGGTTGGATATTAGGAAAAGGTTCTTACCCCAGAGGATGGTTGGGCACTGAACAGGCTCCCCAGGGAAGTGGTCACCAAACCTGCCAGAGCTCAAGGAGTGTTTGGACAATGCTTTCAGTCACATGGTGTGACTCTTGGGCTGTTCTGTGCAGGGCAAGGAGTTGGGCTTGATGATCCTTGTGGGTCCCTTCCAACTCAGGAGATTCTCTGATCCTGCGACTGCTTGACTCTATGACCAGCTTTGGTGATGGGACCCAAAGGACCAAGTTAGCAAAGCTTCAGGAATTAACTCAAACTTTTCAGACTTTCCCTTCCAGCTGCACCAGAAAAACCTGTCATTAACACTCTGAACCTCTCCAGCTTTGCTTCCTCAGAGCAAGTCAAGTATTCTCACCCACCACATCAGTAGCCACCCAGAAGGACAGAGGTCCCTGTAGGATGTGTAACTCCTCTGGACAACAGGGGCTGTTACTTCCAGTAGGACAGCAAGAGAAACCAAGTCTATTGGATGGACACTTCTGTCCCCCAGAGTGTAAACCAATGTTTCCAATCTCTAATGTTGTTTTTTCCTCTTTCTGATCAAAAATCAGGTGCTGAGAATATTGACCCATCACTATTTATGTAATTCTTGCCACAGCATGCACCAGCTTTGTCTGGAAATGGGGAATGAACACAGGTCTGAACATGTCACAAAGTGTCAGAAAGTGCATTAACTTTGAGCAAGTTGAGGTGAATACTGAGAGTTTTTGGCTGGTTTTGGAGGGGAATCAGCTATTTTAACACTGATATAAAGGAAATAGCTACCACTGAAGCCAGAGTTGTGGGGCTGGAATTCAGATGATGCTTAGAGTACTAGTAAGGAAATATATAGGGAAAAGTCACCCGGTCTGCTGTACTGCCAAGATCTCCCTAGAAAAGGTCTTGGAAAGCAGAATTTTTACACAGTTCCTGCTAAAGGAGAGCAGACTCACTCACAGACCTTATTTCTGAACACAGGCTGAAGAAGTGTAAAGATATGAGCAACTGTTGAAGTTGGCCCTGCTTTGAGCAGGGGGATGGGTTGGATTATGTCCAGAGGTCCCTTCCAACCAAGTTTTTTCTATGGTTCTGTGGTTCTGTGATATAATCTGCTGTATCTAGGTGGTAGCTGAGTTCTGGAGTTGAAAAAAGACAGTGGGCTGCAGAGTTTTGACCTCTGGATCAGAAATGTTGTGAGATACCTCATCAATCCTCTGTCCTGCCAGACTCTGGTCCCCTCTCCTCGATGAAGGAGAGAATTCATACAAAATAGGTTTGGCAGTGCCATATACCATAGATACTATGGGCCTTTTTTTCCTAAAAAAGTGACAAATACAGTCTAAATTAAAAGTCAAGATTTTCTTTCTGAAGTCTATTGAAAAGGCAACAGCAAGTAATATTGCTCTGTAATTGAATAACCAAACTCAAAGAGCGAGTCAACTGATCCAGAGCACATATTTGCATTCAATAATATGGTCGTTTATTGCACCTTGTGACCTACTGAAACATGAACAAGGCTTTTCCCTTCCCTGTATTTCACTGAGTTTCCTTTCAACACTACAGTTGTCTCCTAGCCCAGAAGTTTGACATGATGAGACTGGATTTTCTAGAGAAAACTCCTACCTAATTTGTGACTTTCATTCTGTATCCTTTCTGAGCAGAAAATATCCTAGTCCAGGTGATAAGTCAGGTGGGAGGACAATAGAGTTGTTTTCCTTAATATAGTCAAGAAAAGCTTAGGTTTTGTGATGTTGAGACACCCTGGGAAGGTGATGGGCAATTTTTTTATAGATATCAAGGCCGAGCCAAACTCTGCATTAACAGCTTGAAGGGTGTGTGTCCAAGCATCCCTTTCTTCTTGATTTGGTTCAGACCAGGTAATTAGGTGTTTCTTGTATGTCATCATGTCTCCTGATTGGTTTGGGACTGAAATGATGTGACACCAGCTTGTAGTAGTGATGAACCCACTTTGGGAACTCTGTTGACTAATCTAGATGGAGATCACAGCATGCAGCTGATTGAATCCCAGTCTAATCCTGGGAGGAGGACACCAAATGATCCTACAAAAGTCTTCTCAGCCGTGTTTTCAGGTTGCGTCTCCATTTCCACAACCTTTAAAAGCGTCTTTGGAGACCCTGCTTTCTCCAGTTGGCTTCTAGCACAAATTTAGCACTACCTGGATGTGCTGAAATACAAAGCCCTTAAATTTGCAGTTCCCAGGAACCCACTTCTGCGACTCTGGAGCCATCTGACAACAAGCAGAAGCCTGTCCTCTCCTCTGAACCTCTTGTCTCAGCCCACAAGCACTGCCAGTCCCTGTCCCTGTTGCAGCTTCTCCCAGAAGACAGAGGATGATGCTTATCTGACTGTCTCAGTTCAGACAAGATCAAATGACTCATGGTGTAGAAATGTCCCATCCTCTCCGTAAAGGAAGCCTTCCATGATCAGTCCTTCAGGACACATCCATGCTGTGGACATCTAAAGGCTGGTGAAATGAACCCTAGTCCAAGAAACACAGAGAGATTCCTCCAAGGACCTAGGAGAAGAGAATGGCCACATTCTTTCCCATCCTTGCTTTCAGCTAATTTGAGCTTGTTTTCTTGTTGCAGAGCAATAAAATAAATGCTCCCTTGCCTGTCTCTGACTTTGAATAGGGCTCTGAAAGACGCAGCAGGAATGGATTTGGGCTGCCTTAAAACATGGATCACATGGTAAATTATTTATTTGCCTGTTTATACCCTGTAATAAAAAAAATACACAAACAAAACCTTCCTTCTTCCCCTCTTAAATGTCTCAATTTATGTGTGTAGATAGTTTATACAACCCCCAGTTAAGTTTGTTTGGATCATACTCGGTATCTGAACAATTTCCAAGCACTTGGAGAGCTTCAGGGGCACAGACAAGTGCTGGTGCCCCTGATCCTGCAGAGAGGGAGCTGAGGCATGTTTGGATCCAAATCCTTGCTGAGGTCACAGGCAGAACAGGATTTCAGGTTCAGAGGAGAAAATGTGGGAAGATCTTCAGAGGATCTGAAGTTTGCAGAACCAAAGTCCAGAGGCCATGTCCTGCCTTGCATCTTGTTTTTTCACTCTGGCTTGTTTTTTACTCCTTTTCTCCAAACAGAGAGTTTTTTGGGTCAGGAGAAGTTTCTCTACAAATTTGCACCCAGCACAGGATAAGGGGATCCTTCTCTTGAGTAATAGTCCTCTTACAACTCCCTTCCTAACCTAAATGCTGAAGAAAATGTGGTCACAGCTTCCCTGATTTTAGCACTAATGAGAAATGTGAAATGAGACCTCCCAGGATGCAACCAGTGAGTGACAGATTTTACAGTGATGTGTAGGGTGAGATAATCCCACCAGGCCAGACAGGGTATTGCAAATGGGAATTGCCCACGAGTCTCACAGGGCAGAATTTGTCCCAGAATTCATAGAGCTCATAGGCACCACTTTGACACATAAAAGCAGGCTGGAAGTTTGTTGGGCCATCCCTGGCCTGCTGTCCAGCTGGGAGATGGATCAGTGCATCCAATGTGTCCGTGACACGGAGAAATGTCGCAGCAGGACTCATCTGTTAATCCCCTAAAATGAGTGCTCAGGATATCCAGCTGAGACTGGGAGCTGAGCTTCACGTGAGGAAGGACAGAATCAGCTTTCCAAGCTGAAAGGAAGACAAAGCAGTGTTTTGGTGAGAGATCACATTAAAAAGCAGGTCAGAGAGAACAGTCAGCCTGTTGATAGTCAATCAGCTCATCCTGCTCTGAGTGCTTTCCAGAGCACCTGACAGTACGTGATGTGTTTGCCCTCACAACTCACTGAGGGGTTGTCTCAGGCAAGGAGAAAGGCACAGTGACTGTCTTCCTCAGGCCTGCCCTTACCTGTGTATCCCCAGCTCAAACCCGACCTTTTCTTCCCTTTATGTCAGTGATCTCTGAGTGATGGGGGGACAGGATGCTGATTTGGGCAGTGCTGGTCCAGAATTACCAACTCCACCATTTAAAATGCTGATTTTGGTCCCTCTGTACCCTCAAGAAAGCTAGGTTTTCACACTGATAAAAGATGATGCTTCTAAATCTTCAATGTTGACCCTTTTTGTTCTTCATCACAAGAGTGTGAAACATATTTTCCCCCAAAAAATGAAAGCTTAAAAGGTCTGGTAATTGCCTCACTCCAGGGAAATGGAAAAAGAGCAACAAACTTGGTGGGTGTACCAAGGAGATCTGGGAGGTGTGTTTCCTTTTGTTTATGGTCAATTCATACCTAAAATGCCACATCTACTAGAGACATGCAACTCTTGATGAAACCTGAAGGAGAACTGACCTGAGGGTTGACTGTGCTGACCTTTCCTCATTCTGTTTAACTGTACTTCTCTCTGAGTAAAAAGAACTCACCGATGATTTTCAACAATGCATTTCTTCTGCTTCCCAAATACTGCTCTAGTAAAGGCTTTTGTATGTTGACTTTAGTCACTACAAACACAAGAACATGATTACTACCTTGATATTTGAGCTTCTGTGTCCTTGCTCTGCATTGATGTCCAGCACGTTGGGATTAAGCTCTCAGACACTGAGTCCTTTAAAATTACGTTAGCATTAAGAGTCATAGTTGTGTTGATGTCTGCTGTTAAAACTTTTCCAAGCTCCAAAAACAAGCATAACGATAAATTCAGATCAAAACACTTGCAAGTTTTTTGTCTTGACTGTCATTCGACAGGTCATTCCAGGAGGGAGATGTTCATGGACAGACTGACAGGAAGGCACAAGTAACCAGTGTGGCTGCACCCAGGAGCAGAGCTCACACCTTTGCCATGGGACACTGCAGTTATTCCAAAACACCTTCCTGGGACTGAGAGGAGCCACTAAGAGCAGGGCAGTGGGTTCTTTCTGAGGAGCATCGTGGCTTTGCCTAAGTCCTCACCGGGATGGTGACCTGGGCTGAAATTCAGTCTGTGTACTCCGTGGCACAAGGGAGCAATTTGGTTGCCTAAATATAGATGGCTTGTGCCATTTGGGATGTTCCAGGGTATCCAATTCATGCCCATGCACCCGGAAGGGGAGAACTAATAGCCAGCCTCAGCTTCTTCATGAGAAGAAGTGGAAGAGCAGGCACCGATCTCTTCACTCTGGTGACCAGTGACAGGATCCGAGGGAATGGCCTGAAGCTGTGCCAGCGGAGGTTTAGGTTGGGTATTAGGAAAAGGTTCTTCCCCCAGAGGGTGGTTGGGCACTGAACAGGCTCCCAAGGGCAGTGGGCACAGCACCAAGGCTGCCAGAGCTCAAGGAGCATTTGGACAATGCTCTCAGGCACGTGGTGGGATTCTTAGAGCTGTCCTGTGCAGGGCCAGAAGTTGGACTTTGATGATCCTTGTGGGTCCCTTCCAACTCAGAATATTCTGTGGAAGACACCAGACCTGGATGACACTGGGTTTACAGGTGACCCTTTCTGGTTCTGTAGCAAGAGGCCAAATGTGGTATCTTATCACAAAGGCGGGCTGGACGGGGCTTGGAGCAACCTGGTCTAGTGGGAGGTGTCCCTGCCCATGGCTGGGGGGGTCAGTACTTGTAGATCTTTGAGGTCCCTTCCAACCCAAACCTTTCTGTGTTCTGTGATAACATCAACAATGCCATTAACTTTCATGTTAGGCAACCCAGTCACACGTTCGTGGCTCATCACCTGCATCACACCCAACCTGCAAACTCTCAGCTTCGTCTCCACTGACTGTCACAGCTGCTGAGACACCCTGCTCACATGGAGGAATCCACACACAGGCACCTAAATTCAGGTGTTTATTTCTGTCACTGCACTGCAGTCGTGGGGCTCCACGTGTAGTTATCTCTCGATCTGCAGAGGGGGTGACTGTACCCAGGGAAGTGTGGGGCTTGCTGTTAATATTATTCATGGGAATCTCTGCTGAGAAGAGTCAAGTCCTCTGGTCCAAAGCAGCCCTTGCCAATCTCCAGCTGCAGGAAACATTTTCACACGCCTGTGCTAGAAAGCATCTCATTTGCTTTATCTTCCTTGCAGATGTTTACCTCTAAGCTTTTCAACTTGAACCTTTTTTTTTTTTTTTTTTTTTTTTACAATCCAGGTCTGTCTAACCAGTCTGGGGGATTGAGACTAGCACACAATTCATCCTGGAGCTGGCATCTAAACCAGAGCAGATGAATCATGTCTTAGAAGTGCTTGTTTCAGTCCACTGACTGAAGGAGGGACCTGTGGCAATGAGTTCAGAGACAGACATCAGAGCTGGAGCCATCTCAAGAGGTGAGCAGGATGCAGTCTCTGATTTCTGAACCATCTCCACCCTTACCCATGCAAACATGCAAATGAATAAGGCAGACTGCAAGCACAGCTTGGGAGGGAATCCCTCCATGGTCACACTGGTGGGCACTGGAGCCCAGAGGACTGCTGTGGGTGGGAGCAAACCCATCTGAACAGCTTGCTGCCACCTGGAAGCCAAGCTGAGAATAAGAACCAGATGGTAGGATGTGAGACCTTGATTAATAATAATTTGAATGCCTGCTCTGTACTGAAGGCTTCTCATCAGCAGATCTCATGTGGCCATCAGTGTCTGAGGAGTTACCTGTGATCAACTTCGCAGCCAAACAAGTCCCTGGAGAACCAAAGCCCAAATTGGCACCTGAGTGCCAAAAGTGTGTCTCCTGAGTAGATCACACTCCAAACAGCCCTCAAATGCATAATTTTGGAGTCAGATCTGGAGGTCGTCTGGATGCAAATTCAAAGGCAGGTCTGGGATCAGACTGGGACATGGCTGTTCACATAGGGATGGCCCAAGGCACAAGAGACACGACAGGGACAGCTTCATGTAGGGTTTCTCTCCCATGCCAAGCTCCTGGCCTTCTCTCTGCCTCCTGTGTCAGGACTTCCCATCTCTCCAGCTGTTCTCCATCCCCCTGTCACTGAAGTGCTTGTTGCATGACTGGGGACTCGGGTTGGAGAGAAGACATTTCTCTTAGAGCACAGGCTCTCCTTGGGCTGGTCAGCAGTTTCTGAACTTCTTCACCTTCTCATAGTGAGAGGCATAAAATTTTAGCACATCAGATGAAAAGCCTCATTTAAAACCAGCATGACCTGGGGGCCTCCATGTATTCCAAAGCCCCATCTGCCTTGTTTCCCTGGTAGCCCAGCATTCCAGACACGTTTCCCACATGGAAGCAGCCGTGACTGCATCGGCAGATCTAAAGTGTGTTGCACAACTGCTACAGCTGCAGGGGCTTCCGTGGCCAACTGCACGTGCACAGGTCCTGTTGCACACTCAAGAGTGTAGCTGTGGGAAGCACAGGAGCCCAGTGACGCAGCCCAGTGAGCCATCCAAGCCCGTGGAAAACCTGGCAAGGTGGATGCAATACGGCAAAATGCCTTTCTTCGTCTGCCCCTTCGTGCTTATCGATTGGAATATTAATAAAAACTTGTTCAAAGCTCCGAGATTACTTGGGAACAGTCCAAGCTCCAGCCCCAGCCATCCTTGTAATGAGGGGGCTTGGGGATCAAAAGCATTTTAAAATGGCCTTGCTAATCAATCATCAACAATTGGGTAAATTAAGCCCTGCAGTCTTTCCTTTGCGACCGAGGGATCTGCCGGACGTGTCTTTAATGAGCAGATTCCTATCCCTTTAATATTCCTTAATACCTTTCTAGAGGAAATGAACCACAGGGAGACTTTGTTGGTGGAATGAGAGGAATGCAGATAACGGTGGGCCTCTGCTTTCTCACATGTAGGGGCTGAGAAACCCCGGCTGCACAAGGGATGTTGGGCACGGCAGGGCAGTTTCCTTCCCAAGATCCTGATAACGCTCCTCATAACTCCTTTGGCCAGTGCCACTGCCAAAAGCAAGTGTTTGTTTTCCTCCTTATTGCCAAGCTAAGCCCTGTCCTTACTCATCTCCTCCAAGGATCGTGTCCATCTGTGGTGAAGGCTTATTTCCTAAACCCATCAGAAAGGTAATGGCCCTAGAAGCAGATTCCTGTTAATTAGTAACATGCAAGAGGCAGTGTAAGTATCACAGGAAGGCAGAGAAGCTTGGCTCATCCTGATGCTTTACTGGGGCTGCTGGCATTTGTCACATTTTTTCCATGGTATGAGGCCTTTAACGAGTCCCTTTGGGACCCAAATTGTGCCAAGGGAGGTTTGGTTTAGACATAAGGAAAAATTTCTTCCCTGAAAGGGTGGTCAGGCATTGGAACAGGCTGCCAGGGGAAGTTGCAGAATCACCATCACCAGAAGTGTTCAAAAGGCGTGTGCATGTGGCACTTGGGGCCGTGGTTTAGGGGTGAACATGGTGTTGCTGGACTAATGGTTGGATCCAATGATCTTGGAGGTCTTTTCCAACCTTAGTGATTCTGTGATTCTGTGACCTGGGACATAGGATATGTCCAGTGTCTCTTCCTCTCTTTCTGTCACAACTGTACTTGTGGTCTTTTATTGCTGGTCTTCACCGTGTTAAGAGGGGATTAGGAACAGTTTTGTGGCCCGTGGTAAGTCTTGGCTGTGGGATAATGGGTTCTGTAAGCCTTCTGTGCTCACAGACATCTATTACGACACTGAACCCCACCCTAAAAATCAAAACACCAGCACTTCTTGTCAGGTTTCTGAGTATGGGGAACTTCTAAGCGTGGAAATTGTACAAATGGTACCTGTCTGGAGAGGGATGGCACTCACGGGAAGGCGTGACTGCAGCTCGGATAAATTCAGGTGGCTGCAGACATGAATAATTTGTCTTAATTGGGCACTCATTAGAGGATCACCAAATTATGTGTAGGAAAACTGTGTTGTTCCAACACATTAGGATTACACTGGTCTAAACACAGGGAGAAAACTCGGACACGGTGGTACATTTACAGAGACGTTTTCCAGCCGGATGGTGCACACAGTGTAGGCAGAGGATTCCAAAGGGATTTAATTTCTCCAAAGGGAGCCCAGCTTGACGGTGCTTTACCTCTTAAGTGCGATGGCACAGCAATTAGCACATCCAGCATTTAGCACCCTGCTTTGCCCCTGGGAGCGGGGGCGGGAAGGAGGAGCAAATCCGAGCCGGAATGCGGAGTCCGGGCACTGCTGGGATCACAAGGGTGGCGTGGGGACCCTCTCCACTCGGCTTCCTTGGAGCATCCACGGCACACGCTCCTCCTGCACAGACACTTTAAATAAAAGGGATTTATGAGATCTTGTCCACAGGCAGCGAAAGCCGCTATCGATTACTGCAAGGCTCTTAAACGAGAGTAATTCACAGCCCTCTTCAGTTTGGAAGGCAAGCTCTAATTTAATATCATTATGTCTTCATGCCCCCACACATTCCACTGTCTCATTCACTGAGCTTTTATTGGGCTCTGGATAAATTATGGCTGGATATGCTGCCTTTTATCTGACCTATTTTTAGCTATTCTAGCTTTTTACATATTTTTTTTTCCCCTACCATCACAACTGGAAATTAAAGTAAAAAGATTTAAAAAAAAATACGATAAAGTTCCACCCGGCTTTAACCTTTATTTCTTCTCTTTTTTGTGCTGGAGGATGCCTTTGTTATTGCTACAGCATTTTGAAGACAGGAGTTAACAATGAAAACTGTTCCCCCAGATTTTATTTCTTTCCTTTCCATTTCAACAAAGTGCAAAGTGACTTCGACCCAGCTGCTGAGTACTCCCAGCTCATTCCATTTTCCCCTCAGTAATTGTGGTCCAGAAACTTTCAGAGACTTTTCCTATGGGAATTCAAGCATCCTCAGTCCTCAAGAGCTTCAAAGGAGGTTGGTGATGGACACCCCTAAGGCTGGACCCCAAAGTTTTCAAAGCTCTTTGGTGCAGAAAGAAAAACATGGACAGCTTGTACCTGGGGAGGGGGGTGGTGATGTTTTGGTGGTTTTTTTTTTTTAATAAAGAATATTTGTTTTCTGATAATATAAATATAAAAATATTTTGGTTTTATAACTTAATTCTATAGTAATAGAATATATACTGTACATAGTTTTATTTATAATTGAAGTGTTATTATTTAAATTTTGGATCTTCTAATGTTTCAGACATTGGAATTATTTATCTGAAACAGCTGGAGAAACTAAGGATTTCAGACCTTGAAGGCCGAAGATGTCCTTGTGCCCCTGAACCTTTGTTCACTTTTTCCAGTAATAACAGTTTGATCTGCCTTAAAAAAAAAAAAAACCTCCAAGCTACTCCAGATATCTATTTTTCATGCTGTTTGGATTAGGAGTAAGGCCACATGATGGTGTAAATCACTCCCACTGACTTCAAAGCGCTTTCTTCCTAAACTTTTTCCACCAAAGATTTTTGTCCACGAAATCTCTCCCAAAAGAAAGGGTTTGGCCTTTTGCTCCTCAACTACAGGGCTTGGGCACTGCATCCCACGAGTTCTCCTCTGCTCTCCAGGAACAAACCAGGTCTTTCCTGGGCTGGGATGTCCAGCCAGCAGCTGGCAGGGCTGGGAAATGGAGAGGAGGGTGGTGGCATTGCTGTGGCTTTGGGGGGACAGGCTCCACTGCTGCCCTGGGGAGCCCAGGGGGATCTCCCAAGGGTGGATACACAGAGATCAGTTTGGTGTCAGCTCAGGGCACCGTCTGACCACGGCAGTGAGAGACTTCCACACCATCCATCCACTGGAGATGGTTGTTGTCTGCAAACACAAAATTTACCATAGGTCAGGGAGATTTTGCTGGGATCCAAGTCACCTTGGCAATTTTAGCAGAACTCATCCGTGAGAAACTTTCCAGCCTCTTGCCTCGATGTAGCTCTGGGCACTCAGAAACATTGCCTTTGGTTGAGGAATTCAAGACAGGTTCTTCACTGCTCCCTTCTTCAGTTTTTCTGTTCACTCCCCACCTCTGAAAACCGAGGCAAACCCCCAAATTTTGAAAAGTCTCACTTCAGGCCTCCCACATTTACTTGCAAATAGTTCTGATGTTTTTCTGCTATTTTTAAGAAAAATGTCATTATGCTGATATTTCCTCCGTACAACAATTCCAGTTCCTGGATGTATTTTTAGGCATATTTTGTTCATAACTATTAGATCACTGTCATGTTTGGTTTTTTCCCCTCTGCATTTCTGGTGGATTAAGAATTACCTTGTTCTATTTATAAAAGCATACATAGCATGGTGTAACACTATAAATATTGCTTGTAATTAACTCTGATGTTGATATAATTATCATAGATGAATAGACGAGTGTTAATTAGACACATTGAACAGCTTCCCAAGTGCCAAAAACCCATCGTTTAACTATCCCCAAACTTCTGGTTTGACTCTGCCAGAGGCGGCCGCCCCGTGCCATGGCTTGATCCCCCTGGATATGCCAAGTGTCCCGTGGGGATTCCTGGATCATCTCAGCCCTGTGGAGGAAGAGGATGGATGCTGGACTGGTGTCTTGTGTGAGAGCTGCACAGATTCCCCCCAAGGAGCCACATTCCCACACGTAACAATCGTGACAGTGCCGCTAACGAGAACCAAGGATCACGAGGCAGATTTCCCTCTCTCCACGGCCAGCACAAAAAATCATGAGACTGGATTTGGAAAAAAAACACAGGGCTTTAAAAACCATGCCTGTTAGTTGTTTTCACAGATGAGCTTCTTTCAAGCAGCTTTCTCCGGTCACGAGGGAGAGGAGTTTTTTTCCCTCCCCCCCTGCCCTTAATTTAAGAAGGAAAAAAGTTCTTAGACTGATAAATAATCACCAGGTTCCAGGAGCTGGGGGTTTTGAGTAGACCCTGCACGAGGACATGGGTATAAGGTAAGTTTTGAAGGATATAGTATGTGATTGAGCCACACTGCAGCTTTCTAATCACTATACACAAAGAGGAAAATAACAAAAGACAGATCTAACATAAACACTCTAATCCCACAACACTGAAATATGAAGAGGAAAATATGTGGCAAGGGTTTGCTCTTGTGTGTGTCTGCTTATTGTGTTTGCCTGGTTGTGAGACACTGTGCAGAGTATTGTATTGACCCTCAGGCAAAATCTTTCCTAGCTGGAATACAAAGCAAAAACACTATAAATAAATAATGTGTTGTGTTGCTTTTTTTTTTAAATAAGACCTTAAACCATCTGATACCATCTGATTAGAACATCCAAGTGCTGTATTTAAAAAAAAGGGGAAAAAAAATTAAAAGTAATTTGTCACTGAAGTAATGTGGAGTTAATCTGGAAATCTCTTTCGGAGAGAGAAGATCCCCAACAGCAGCAGTTGCTGTGACCTGAGCTCTGCAGAAAACTCATGGACATAGAAAAGGGAGTGGAAAAGTGGTGTGTACCTCAGGTCATCAGAAGGGTTATGCTTTCCTGCTAGGCTATATGGGGTTTTTTTTAGGATATATGGTGCCCTTCTGCTGGGATATACAGGGTTTTTTAGGATATATGGTCCTGTCCTGCTAGGTTATACAGGCTCTTTTAGGATACAAGGCTCTTGGCCACGAGGTTATATGGGCTTTTTAAGGATATGTGGTGCTTGCCTGATAGGTTGTAAGGAGGTGCAGGGGTGAGCAGAGCTCTTGCACTCCAGTATGACCCAGGTATGGGGGTACCCAGAGCAGTAACATTGCAGCCACACCAGGTCCATGCTTCCCAACTGTCCCAAAAGCAGACATTTGGGTGCTGCAGTTGCAGGGCAGGCTGGTGGCAGTTGCTGGGGGTGGGGTGGGGAAATGGAGTGTTTTGGGTTCAAAGAGTCATGGAATCATCTAGGTTGGAAAAGACCTCTGAGGTCATCGAGTCCAACCATTAACCCAGCGCTGCCAAGCCCACCATGAAACCATGGCCCCAAGCGCCACATCTACATGTTTTTTGAGCACTTCCAGGAATGGTGACTCCACCGCTTCCCTGGGCAGCCTGTTCCAATGCCTGACCACCCTTTTGGTGAAGAAATTTTCCCTAATATCCAATCTAAACCTCCCCTGGCACAACTTGAGGCCATTTCCTCTTGTCTTATCGTTTGTGACTTGGGAGAAGAGACCAATCCCTACCTGGCTACAACCTCCTCTCAGGTAGTTATAGAGACAGATAAGGTCCTCCCCAGCCTTCTTTTCTCCAGGCTGAGCTTCTCCCCCCAGTTCATTCCACATGCAAGATTCAGGCTCTCCTGCCAGGCTGCGAGACACGTGAGCAGTTTTTCCTGGAAATCAGACCAGGCCAGGCAACATCAGGGGCAGGAGGAGGGTTAGCCTGTGCTCACCACTGTGATAACTGCACATGTGCTCTGCAGGCAGAGGAAATCTCCTCCTTGCACCCCGTGCCAGCCTCTCGCAGCGGGGTTCGCCCGTAAATTAACCAGATCTTTTTATCACTTTTTAATTAACAATGCACTTGTATACAGTGTACTTGGATACCTCTGAAACAGTATAAATAATACATGCAAACAGCAGCAGTTCCTCGGTGCAGCAGGGTTTGGCTGGATCAGTATCGATCCCTCTCTACAGCTACATTTTCTTACAGGCAAAGGATAATATATTTCTTACTCACGGAGTGGTTAATTACTGCCTGAAATAAATCGATATTAACTAGCTGAGCAATATAACCCATTAGTTGTGTTTAAAATGAACCAGTCAATGTGGTTTTCTCAGAAACTGATTTTGGGGGGAGGCGGTTATTTACACTTCCAGGTGTTAGGAATTTGCGTCAACGAAATCTCTGGCACTGATAACAAGCGCTTCGTTAACTAATTAAGCTGATAAAGCAGCTCACTGACTGGTATAGTTCACTGAGAGTTCAGATTTAAGCTGACCAGAAATGCAATTCTCTGAAAAATTTGAAGAGAATCAATCAATTAATAAGGGAAAAAAACTTGCTGAAGAAAGCATTTGTTCTAGCTGGGAACTTAGGGAGGGGTTTTTTTGAATTTGAGAGATTTTGAACACTTGTAAAAGGTAAAACTAAGAAAGCACCAAAACTAAGAAGCTAATTGTAACTGAAATATTTTTCTTGATTTTATAATCTTGAAACAAACCCCTCAGATTTTATTGAACATAATTTCCACGTGCTTTTTTTTTTTTAATATGTTGTTATTATTTTGGACAATTCAGCAAAATGTGACTCAAACCTGCACAGCGTCTGTGGATATCTGGATGCCTTTTATTCTTAAAAAAGGTTTGGTGCAAAAAACTAGCACTGCAATTTAGATGTGTTTGAATAAGAGAGAGGAGAACCTCATGTTCCTTCCTCCTGAAGTCTCCCTGTGCTTTGTACTGAGGATATTATTAGGACATTGCTATCGTACAGGAAAAATCCCAAAGTGAGCTCAGGGCCTTGCTGAGTGCCTTTGCGATGGAAAACTTCTTTCAAAGAACCTTTAGAGCTCAGAGAAAGGATTGAATTGAGGGGGTGGAGGGGACAAACCCCATGTTGTGGCAGAGCCATATGCTTCTGGCACAGAAAAGATGCACCTCACTTAACGTCAGGTACCCCCCAAGTTACGTGTACCTCGGATCCGTTCCCCCCAGACTCCCTTTACAATTGGTGAAATAGAAAAGACACTCTCAGGATGAAGCTTTTCTGCCCTAAATTGGCTGATAGATTTAGAAGGAACCCATGCTGGGCTCGTGGACTGTGGAGGCAGCCCAGGGTGACCAGTTTTGATGGAGACACCAGCACTTGTAGCACTAATTATAGAATCAGAGAATGTCCTGAGTTGGAGGGAACCCCACAAGGATCACCCAATTCCAACTCCTGGCCCTGCACAGGACACCCCAACAATCCCACCACGTGCCTGAGAGTGTTGTCCTAACACTCCTTGAGCTCTATCAGGGTTGGTGCCATGACCACTGCCCTGGGGAACCTGTTCAGTGCCCAACCACCCTCTGGGTGAGGAACCTTTTCCTAATATCCAACCTAAACCTCCCCTGAGGTTTAATATCTTCTGTCCTGTCCAACTTTGCTGCTGAATAGAAATGCCCGTGCTTGGCTTTACCAGAGCAACTCCTCATACTCAGCTCAGTGGGGATCACACCTGGGAATGACTTATACAACTTGGGATGTCCATGAGAGTGAGATATGGTGCTCAACACCTTCAGTGCCACCATTTCTGCAGGTCAGGCAGTGCAGGCAGGCAGCACTCTGCTTAATCTTGTTGAGTTCCCTGGAAATTTATGCCACTGCAGTGTAAGAGCGTAAGTCCCTCGAGATGGAAGGGGTGACTGCATAGAAAAAACACAAACCAGGCCCTGCTCTTCCAGAAATATTTGGTTATTTCACTCAGGTGACACACAGAACGCTGGGTAGGAGGAAAGGGATGGCCATCCATTGTCTCTTGTCAGCACCAGGGAGGAATTTGGGAACAGAAGAGGAAGAACACAGGCAAACTGCAGCTGAGGTTACGGTGTCCAGTCTGCTCTTCTCCATGTTTGAGACCAGGAGTAGCAGACAGAGCTGCTGCTTGAATCCCATCACTTCTGCCTGCTCAAGGCTTTCATCTGGGAATGCCTTCAAGAGGCTCATCACCTCTGGATGAGTTACAGTCTATCAGCTAGAAAAACACCCAGACATGATTTAAAGGCTTCGCGCGCCGGTCGTAAGGAAGCACTTTCAGTGGTAAAAATTGTACCTTATTTCTGCTTCCAATTTTTCTGGTGCTACATTTAACCCTCTGGTCACTGCCCAGCAAGGTTACAGGGCTACCTGTTCTCAAAAATCTGTTCCCTACACAAGTTCCTGGCAGACAAAGAAATACTGAGATATTCAATGCCTTTTAATTTTCTGTTGGATAAGCCAAGTGGACCAAACTACTTAATTCCTTACTCCTAATATGGAGCAGATGGCTGCTCCCAAACAGCCTCAGAGGCTTGGGTTTGGTCCTCTCCCATGGGCTAGAGGCACATTTAGCACTCTCACAGCCAAATGGCCAGGGTCCTTGGGTCCTTTGCACCAATAAAAATCTTGAACCTCGAGTAAGATGAGGGACATATGCCTTTGTTTTCATAACCAAACAGAAGCTTAAGGTTTTTCATTTGTAAGATAAGCAAATGGAGCAGACAATCCCAGGTTAGGAGCCATTTTTCAGCTTGTCCATCTTAACTGGAAAATCCAAAATTCAGCAGCCTTTGAGACCTGCTGTGATTTATGTTCTTCTTTAGGTTTCACCATGCAACCTCAGGACTAGACCATCCAGAAACCTCTTCTGTGGCACCAAGGCAACCTGCTGATCCAGCACTGCCTTGGTGATATATCCCAGGAAGCCCCAAAAATGTGAGACAGTCTTTTCCATGAAAAGGGAATGCAAGATGGGTGGTTTGCAACCACAGACAACGCTCACCATGCGACTTGAAGGCAAGAACTCACTTGTGAAAGCCAGCACGGAGTGAAACATATTGAAAATCCTGGTTTATCCCAACCCACCACAGAGGCAGCTGCAGTTCTGTGCTGCACTGCACCGAACTCTGTAGCAGATGGTTGGGAAGGCACTGTCTGGGTGCCCTTGCTTTGAACAACCTCCCAAAGTGTTTTCCTCTGTCATAACCTGAACGGCTGCACAATCAGTGCTGCCCTAGCAGGTGGTGGGGTGGTAAACAGAGCACTTGGACATTACCTAGTGATGCCCTGGCACATGCTCCAGAGTCCTGCTCTTTGTACAAATACCTTGTTTTTCTCTTATTTCTAAAGAGCAAAGAAATACTTCAGTCTCTGTTTTGCAACAGTGACCAAAGGGACACTCAGACCCTTCAGTCTGTTGTTGCTTCTCTGGGTTTTGTGCCCCTGCACAGTCGCTGGTAGTGTCAAGACAACAAATTTCAATGTTCTGGTAAATAATTCTTGAAGGATGTGAGATAATGAGTGTCTTTGTTAACAGAAATCCCAGACATTCCTCAAACATTTGTTCTAGGACACAAAGGTCGATGTGGAGCCCAGGTGGGAGGGAATCTCCCCTCTGCACCGGAGAAGGGAAACCAAGGGAAGGAATAGGAGCAAAGCAGTGGTGAGGATCCACCTGAACATCCCTTCCTGCAGAGGTGGTCTGAAGGGGTGACCCCACACGCCTGGTGGCATTTGAGAAGCAGCATCTCTGACCCGACCTAAAAGGAATCAAATGAATGAATAAGAGACCGGCCCCATCTGCATAGTCCTGGGATAGGCTCACATCCAAACTCATCTCTTCCCAGCCTGGGGTGCGGACTGAGGTGCAGGATTCTGGTTTGAGCTGCTCTCAAGCAAAGACGTCAGGCACGCTGGCTAAAGGTTTTCATTTTTTACTGCAATGCCGCCGCCTGCCAAATCAGCTGAGCTGGGAAAACAATCCATAATTGACTACAGAGGCATGATGTTATAATGATTTACTCCTTTTCTGAAGCATGCACGTAACCTTTGCCAATTTAGCCAAAAGTTAGAAAGATTTTTTTTAATGACAAAACACCCAGAGGAGGAGGCACCTTGGGTGGGGTGGGGGGAATTGTGACTGTGAATTACCAGAGTCTGAGTTGCAAGTCATGGGAGGTTGAGGACTAATGATGAAAAGAGAAGGTGCAATGCACAGACTTGCTCACAGATAAGCATGAAGCACACAGCTTCCCAGTTGGAAATGGGAGGCAGCCTGGCACAGACTGGAGCTGGTAAGTGGGGTTTTCCCGCTGGGTTGGAGTTGTGGTGCTGCATCTCTCATTCCTTACCATCACCCGGCACCTACACAGCCCACTATGGGTCATGGCAGGCAGAAGCAGAGTTAGTAATGGTCATCTGCCTTCTCCCATGGGAAATCTGGTGGCTGAGACTTGGGACAGTGTCAGGACGAGCTCTGCATTGGGACAAGACCAGCTGGCCCCAAGGAGCAGTGCCAGCATGGCAGCAGCCATATGGAGCTTCTCATTAATGGGACAAGTGAATAACTCTTCTCCACACAGCCCGAAGAGGTGAAGTAGCCTGGAGTGAGTATTCCCATACTGAACACAGGAAATTACTTGCAAGTGCTAATAACCCACATGCCATTACCTGTGACCTGGGGAGGATGCAAAGGTCTTGCCTGTCCTTCCAACCCTCCTGCTCTCCTCTCCCTCACTCCCAGTTCTGCTGTCCTACCTCTTCCCTTGTGGCTGCTGAACCCCATTGTGAGCAGCTTCAGAGAGAAAACAAACTTTGGCAGGAAAAAACACAAGATCAGTTTTTTTCCAATTTCATGAGTTGAACTGGCTCAGCCAAACCTCGAAGAGTGGCTGGGCCATGAAGAGAATCGGAGCTGCCCGGTGTGAGAAGTGGCAGATGGTCAAATGCCCATAATACCTCATGGAGATTTGCTGTTGGCATCATTTCAGGGCAGGGAGGGAAGAAGCCAGGTGTATGTCAGAGAGCCTTTGGGTCCGTCTTGTGGGAGTCTGGTTTATACTTCTTCATAGAATCACCGAATTGTTTGGGTTAGAAGGGACCCCAAAGATCATCTAGTTCCAACCCCCTGCCATGCTCCCTCGGATGCTATTCCTAAAGAAGACTGAAAAAAAAAGCATTTGGGAACCTTTGCTGTAAAGATCCAAACAGATCCCTGAGCCACTTCGTGCAGTAAGTGCGAGAGAGAACCCGCCAACTCCAGCGCCACTCAGATCCCCCTCTGCTGAACAGCCATGAAATCAATGGTCTTAGCTGGGTATTGATTGGGCCCAATGGGTGTAAATCTGACCTTGACCCTCTTTAATCTTGATGGATTATCCACAACTTCATGAGCATGGAGCACAGAGCACAGGCTCCGAGGGTAGACTTTGGGAGCCTGGGTTTTTGGATCCAGCTGCACTGGAAACATAAATCACAGCTTTGCACTTTTAATGTCCACATGCTGCATCTATATATGTGTACGTAATAAGTGAAATATATAACGAATATTGCCATATTTTCAGACTGGGGTGCATAAAAAAGTAGTGATTACAGCTTTCTGGCCCTCCCACATTAAAAAAGCCACAGAAGAGGGATAGATTAAATACAGGTGCAGGATCCTGACAGCGTGCAAAGTTGTGAGGGGAGTTTGGTGTCTTTGTTGAATGCACCACACTCTCCACTTGGCCACGGCAGCCATTGCTGCCTCTGGCAGAGCTGGTGGAGACTTACAGAGCTGAAGCACCGTTCAGAGGAAGGGGAAATGTCTGGTGACTTGTTCAGCTCATGTAGTCAGTCCAAGCTTAAAAAAAAGGAGAAACCAAGCCAGCTTCTCTGCTCAACAGAGGGAGCCCCCTGTTTCAGCTCTCTTGGCTCTGCATGCATTTCACTCCACCTCTCGTGTTTACTATCATGTTGGGCATAAACATATTTGTTGCTAGGAGGAGTCCTGGGCAAGATTAGCTATCTAAAGAGCCAGAGCACAGCAGGCTCCATGCAGAGATTGTTTCAACTAGAAATTTAGGGCTGATGGGAGTGAGGACTCAGCACCAGATCCATGTGGAGGAGTCAGTAACCCCAGAAGCGCAGTGTCAGTGAAGTCTGCAGCCCATGTTCCTGCAGATCCCATGTGAACCACAGGGAGACTTGGCCCCCTGATGCCAATCACTGCAGAAGTCAGATAGGCAGTGAGGAGAATTCCAAATTATCCATGAGGAAACAGTCATGCAACAGCCTTGGGGAACTTTTCAAAGGCCACTTCTACAGAGCAGAGAAATGTCTAGTCCATGTTGAACAGCCTTGCTCCATGGATGGAATCAGCAGCAGAGGAGCTGCCACAGCTGGTGTCCCTCGGGTCTCCACACATCGAGCTCAGTTCTCTCTCTTGGTGCTGCCCTCCAGGCTCTCTCAGGGGTCTCTACATGGTGTGATGCCATCAGTCCTGCCATGTGTCAGGCACATCTGGCTGTACAGGCAGCCTGCCAGGGAACTGGGACTGCATGGCTCTGGCTTTCATGGGAGCATAGGGGGGGCCTCTTTGACCATTGGGCAAATGCTCTAGGGGCAAAGTCTGTGTAATGCCATCCTAAACCTCTCCGTGCTGATGTGGGAAGAATTTAGGTCTCAGCTGGATGGAAATAACACCCGTGACAGTAGGTTCAAGGGGAAAGCATGGGGAAGAGAAAGTAGGCAGCATGTTGCCTCTTCATTATTTCATGAATCAAAATTTATATCATACCCCAGAGGGGGCTAAAGCCATTATGGAACACATTTGCTCGAGTCTGCATGGGCTTCTGACAACACACAGAGCAATCTGGGCTCACAGGGAGTCTAACTCAGCTCTGGCACAACAGCTTGGCCTTGGTTCTCACAGGTGCCTGGCCGAACAGTGTGAGATGGTCCTCGCCTGGTGTTGTGCTCCCCAGCTGCAAAAACTCTTCTGAATTTCAAAGGCTACAGAAATTCCAGTCTCTGTTCCAGCCGTGTTTGTTTTATTTGGGTCCCTCTCCCTAACTAATTAGCTGTTGTGTTTATTGGAAATAGGAGACACATTCTTGACGAAGGTGGAAGCGCTTGTGTTTAATGGAGCCCTTCGAGAAGGTTGGAGCAGGAGCACTTCTTGAACAAACAAGGCTCACACTGCACCATAATCTCCAGACTGAAATGTTCTGCGGGCTCTGGATAGCGGTGGGGACTGTGACATGTGCAATTTGCATCAGACCCTCACTAAACAATCGTTCAGAGCCCGATGAATATGAAAGAGGCTCGGCTCTTATCGAGTTTGATCACAGAAGCGCTCACAGGAAAAAATTATTAAGCATCTACATGAGCAAAACTCTTTGTCTTCTTCCGTTCAATTGCTACTTTCATTTGTCTTTAATAACATGGTATTTGCTCACTCTTAGACAGCCGTTTGCAAGGTTGTTCACATCCAAGGCTAATTTGCTCAGGCGCTTGGCTCTCCCAAAGCGATCGCTGGAACTCCTGGTACACACAGTACTTTTCTTGAATGTTAAAGCATTTAAAGCTTTTTATTTTTTTCTTCCCCTTGTCCATGCCTTGAGTAAGTATTTACACCTAGTCAGAGACAGCATATAAACAAGTTAATGTTTCGACTGGGGAATGTTTTACACCTCGTTACGCAGGTGGAAATGGGACGTGGGTAGTGCAGGGCCGGGTTATTTCCAGTAGGTTATTTTCTTGTTCTGGTCAGCCCTTATTTTAGGCCAGCCCTGCCCCGCAGAGGTATGTGCAACCACACCACTGGTTCTTGCCTATTTCTGGGGGCTGCTTCGGAGTTTGCATCACACAAAGCCCAGAGCTATTTTTACCCCAGCTTTGGCCACAGAGCAAAAGCAAGGGCTCTCCATGCACAGCCTCTCACAGGGGCACCAGCTTGGAAGTCCCATCAGAGAAAAATGTCACAGGTGGGTCAAGGGCCTGCCTGACCCGAGATCACCCATGGTACAACCAAGACTCATCTGATATTCACAGTGTCTCACCACACAAAGGAGAAAACCTTCCAGTGTCAGATCCCACCACATTTAACTCCCTGGGCATCAGCCCTTTGAGCATCAGGGGATGCTCTGCAGCTGCAGATCAGACCCTGGGTTGGTTTTTTTTGGCCAGAGGATACAAGCCTGCTTCTGAGTGGTAAATCTCTGGTGTGGGTTGTGGTTACTCTAACAACAGGTCTCCTTCTTCCTGACTTGCTGTGAATGACGAGAAAGCCTCAAGCCAGAAGGGGTCATTGCATTTTCTCCTCTAAGCTCCAGGATGCAGCAGATCTGTTTGAGGTACAGTACCCGGGAACTGATGGCATCATCAGAAAATGCTCTGCCTCAATCCCAGGAAATGGAACATGGTCCCCTTTCCGGAGTGGTTTATTACCTCTGTGGTTAGGGAAAAAAAACAAATCCTTTTTCCTGGCTGGAGTTTGTCGGGCCTTGCCCTCCAGCACCAGTTCTTGCTATGCCTTCTCTGGTAGATTAAAGACACATTTAATACCTGGGGCTTTTTTGTTTTTGTTCAAGGGAAGGTA
This sequence comes from Pipra filicauda, assembly GCF_003945595.2. Taxonomy (NCBI): domain Eukaryota; kingdom Metazoa; phylum Chordata; class Aves; order Passeriformes; family Pipridae; genus Pipra; species Pipra filicauda. The sequence goes on from NW_024104310.1 coordinate 5,902,668, forward strand.
CTTATGAGCCGCAACATCCTCTCAATCTTCTTTCCGATAAGCCAAACAGCTCGAGCTGTGTAAGTCTCTCATAAGCCATTTCTTCCAGCCCCTGTATCATTTTCTGTGGCTGTTTTTGGCACTTTCCTCAGTTTTTCAACTTCCCTCTGAAAACGTGGGCATCAGAACAGTACTCGGTGTTCCAGCAGCGGGCTCGGCAGCTCAGACGCTGTCTAATCAGCAGGACCATTTCCAGTGTCAGTGCCTGGGAGGAGGGAGAGGGGGAGGGAGGAGGAATCCTTGGCAGCAAACTGCGCTTCATCGAGGGCCCTCTGCTTTGGGATTCACACTGTTTTCCCAGCTACAGGAACCAGCCTCTGTCAGAGCACATCTGCTTTCACAAGCTGTTTCCTCAAAGTGCAAGAAGACCTGGTCTTGTGCCCTCTAGGCCTCCTAGTTGGGCTGCCCTGGGCTTCAGCTGGTCTTCTGTTTGCTTCTGCATCATGCCCTTATGTATACGGAAGGCCTGACAGCCACATTTCACAAGCCTTAAAAATCAACATTCTGGCCTAATCCAGCTCTCCTCTCCCTCCTGGCTCTGTAAGAGGTAAGCCTGAACAACCCTGAGTCTCAGTACTCCAGCCCCAGGCAAATTTCTGCCCATCTGTACGGAGGCTGCACAGCTCACAACCCAACACAGTTATTTATAGCAATTCCCATGTCCTCAGCAGCTCTTTCTTTCGAGGATGGTGTCACCGTTGCTTTTCTGCCCCTGTAACCACGCCAGGGCTGAGCTCTCACACCAGTTTCAAGCAACGCAGGCAGCACAGGAACAGATGACTGTGTGGTTGTTGGCATCCTGGTGCCCATCAGGGAGGCAGGGAGTGCAAAGGTGCCAGTGCAAGCCATCTGCAGCGACAGCCTCTCCATTCCTTGCTGCTCAAGCAGGGTTTCTCATTGCAGATGGACAAAATCACAAGGTCCTGTGCTTTGCTTTTGGCCTCACTGCACTTCTCCTAACTCTCATATTCACACTCGGAAGCTAATCCCTCCACCGGGACTCCAGGTAAAATAGGTGTCGTCGATAAATGCTCTTCTTATTCCCTGGACCTAAGACTTCCAGGCTGCCATGCAGAAAATCAGGCTCTCCACAGTGCTACATATTTAATCAGTGCACGAAAAGGCAACTCATCCAGAAGGGCAAGCAGAGAAGTTCCTCCCAACACTGTGCTGCTCGTGGCTGCATCCACAGGCAAGACTGTACAGCTCTGCGAAGCAGTGGATCACACCAGCAGAGCATGTGAAGTAATGTCCTATTACAAGAGCCAGGCTTTTCCAGTGCTTTCCTAGAATGGAAAACACTTTCAAATTTAGTTTCCTGAACACCACCCTATTCATTAGTAAAGTCATGGATCACCTTCTGCTGCCCACCATCAGGCGGCCACTTTTCCGTAAATGCTTTTTCTTTTTTCACAGTGGTCTTATTCTTTCAATGTAGAAACAAGGCCTAAAATAGCATGTTTTGGAATAAGTTCCCTTCCCAGTTATGTGAATGTAAACTTCAGGTTTCTCCCCCTTGAAGCCTTTGCTGTTCAGTCTGTGTTTCCAAACCAAGGGGGACTCTCAGCCCCACTCCTGGGTGAAATGAAAGCTGTTGCTGAGACCTGTCAGGAGAGCCACACGCTTCAGAGATTGCTAATCACGGAACAAGTGAGGGAATACATCAGATCCAGCCAGCTACTAACATGGTCACCAAAGGAAACGTTGAAGAAATAGACCAAAAATGGAAAAATCTTTGGGAATTAATCCAGATTTTAGTGTAGGACTGATATACGTATTTTTGAGCGGAGGCTCTGCCCAACAGAGCAATGTGAGATTTTCTTTTTTCCTCCCATTTTCTCCGTCTTTATGCAGCTGAGAAACGTGTCCCCGGTGCTCAGTACCCACAGGTGCTCTGGGAACAATAGCAGCCTGGGCTGGATTCAAGATATGCCCAGTAAAGACATCACTCATCTCTGCTAGACACTTTTATGGACCTCCTCAACTTATCCCTTGAGTCTCTTACAAATATTAGCATACGAATCCTCACGCTTCCTTCCTCTAAGAGGCTTGTTATTGCCTAGACTTTATAAGTAAGGAAGCCAAGGCCGAGAGGTGAATAGACTGGCCAAGATCACATAGGAAATGTGTGATCTTTGTGGTCTGGACACTCCTGACCAACAAAACCTTAACCTGGCTTCTTGCCCACGCAGCAAGAAAGCGGAAAGGTTTGAGTCACGCTTTTAAGGGAGAGTTTCCACCCTCTCATGGAGGAGCAGCCTTACTGGCCCATGCATGGAGCAGCACAGGGCTGGTGTGCCTCCAGCCCTGTAGGGGATGGTGGGACATGGGCCCCATAGGCACATGACAGGTTGAGAGTTCTCCCCATGCAGAGCAGTTTCCCTGGGAGTCTGGTGGGGAATTCTGCACCTCTATTTTATTTTTATTGGAATTATTATAAGGGCAGGTGCCTGTATCCCTTCCTATCCAGCTGGATAAAGTTCAAAGGCAACCCAATAAACCTCTCTACAATGGCTTTGCTTTGTTTAAAGCTGGCACTGGTTTAAAGTTCAATATTTCAGGCTCAGCTCCGGCTTCTTCCCTCAGATGACAGTGAAAATGGCAGCACTTGGAGGAATTCCTGTCTGGAGCACAAGCTCGGGCTGTATGATTTTCATTAGCACTAACGAGCGTTAAGGAGCTGAAATCCTTCTTAGGAAAATGGCTGGATCTCCAAGTGTTCATCCCAAATCGAGGTACTAGGGGAACAAGGGGCTCTGCAGCCCTGGCTTTCTCAGCTCTGCAAAGGGACTTAACTCTTCCCAGGGTTTTCCTTCTCTTTGTCTCTTTTAGTGATGGTGACATTTGATAACAAGCCCCTGTACAACTTGGAATCTGCTTTCCCAGTTTTCCCAGTCATGTCAGAAATCTGTTTAGGTTTTTTATTTAAGTAAGCCCAGGCATCCTGAAGCTGTAAACCATGTGCAACATATCACTCTGGGTTTTAAGATGATTTTATGAATCTCCCATCCCCCCGAGAAACACTGAAAAAGTGAAAAGAGCCACACAGCCCAGCCCTATGTAGTGCAGCCAGCCAGGCAAAGCGCCCCACATATCTTGCTTTCTAAAAAAACCTTGATGGAGATGTTTTTCCCCCAGTTAATCTCAAGATGCTGTGGAGCCTTACAATTTTGGTGTGGTTCAAAACTTCTGGGAGAAGGAAGGAAGGCAGGAAGAGGTCTGCAAATTGGCTTCTGGTGAAGTTTGGGAGATGACACCAAGCACCAGGCAGGTCCCCCCTGCAGAAGAAGGGGTCGGTTCTCTGCCCTTGGCCATGCCCATGTCTGCTCCTTTTACCTGCAGAGGAAGGGCTGGGTACTGCCCCTGCCCCAAAGCTGAGATAAGGATGCTCTGCTGACCCTGCAGCTCTCAGGCATCTGCCACCTCCTCCTGCAGTGAAAAGCCTGGAGCAAAGTCCCTGGGGAGTAGTCACTGCCTGCAGCTTGGCTGACATTTCCCCCATTGCAGGTGGAGGTACTTTGGATACAATTGGATCAAGCGGGAGAGAAAGGGAGGTGGGTTCATCTTCTGACCACCATACTTGGTCCACAATTCTTGCACATGCAGTCAGGGGGTCCCAGAAATTTATTGATTGAGCTGAATTGAGTGAATTTATTGCTGCACACCAGTGAAAATCAAAGAACTGCTGAACAGACACCTGCTTTTTCAGAAATTCCCTCTGGTGCTGCTGCCCATCCTGCCATCACCACCAGCCCTTGCCTCACCCCCAGGGTGAGGGGTGATTCATGGTCTCCACCAGGCTCCATCTCCTCTAGATCTCCAGAGGAAACCTCCTGATCTCTGTGGGTCTGATGTGGTTCTGGTTCGCAGCTCGCCTCTGCCGTTGGTGTTCCCTGGCAGCCGCAGCTCGCGCTGGAGCCCCAAGGAATGAGGCCACTGCACCTTTCAGAGCAGCGTGGTAACTGCTGGGATGGTTTTATTCTCCTTGTAGCCAAGCAAGCAAGAGGCAATAAATAACATCTCTGTCCAGGGAAAAGGCAGACGTTATGTGTGACGGGGGAATCCAGCCACAGCAGTGAGTAGGACCGGCTTCTGAGGAGAAACTGGAGAGATGAATAATAACACATAGATCTTTGCTAAATGGCAGCCAAGAGAGGTAGGACTTGAATCTATATGTTTTTCAAGAGCATATCCCAAGATGAATATTTAGTGACAGGCCAAGGGGGCAGCAGTCAAGAAACTGATGGTTTTTCAGTCTGTCTTAGCATGAGAAATAAAGTCCGTGTAGATATAATGGAAGTGATAAGTGCCAAGTGAGGAAATGCCTGAAGAGTCTGAACTCAGGCAAAGCTGCCAGGGTGGAAACAGCAAGTTTGCCTTCATGGTGAGTGGCAGGGCATGGCTTATCACAGGGCTTTAATCAGTCATGTTAAAGCAATACCAGAGAAACAATCAAAGACCAGAGTACCAGGATCTAAACTTCCTACAAGATCTTCCCTGCAAGAAAAACTGGTAGTTTAAGGTGTTGAATGAAGATGAGTGATGGAGACAGGCAGACACCAGGGAAGGAGCAGGCAGTGGGCTTTGCTGTCAAAGTATCCCAATTTCCAGCTGTGCTGCCAACTTTTACATGCTCTCGGACTACTCACTCCTTCACCCTGTTTTCGACATGTCTAATGAGGGTGAGGATGCCACCTCCCCAAAGCTCTGTAGAAACAGGATCTCTGCTGTGTAGAACACACACTGTATGGGGCAGAGCAAGCAGAAATGTTGCTCTGTCCTCCATACATACTGAGAACTCACTTGGAGAAGGCAAAATCATGAAGCAGCAAGCATGAAAGAGAGAGAAATCTAATATAACACATTTTTATGACAAGCATTCGACTTCTAGAAGCCATCAAAGGATGTTTAATGACAGACTGAACACGTCCTCTGTCCCATGCTGATCAAAAAACCCGAAAAATCTCTAATCAACTGCTTGTGAGCACTTTTTTCCTACTATAAAAATGAAATTTAATTAAAAATGGAGAGACAGAGGCTCATCTGACTCAGTGGGACTTCGGCCCCTGCCTCGCAGAGCACTTGAGGACATGTTTTAAGTCTCAGCTGATGGCTCTGGAGAATCAGTTGCTGGCTGGCTCCAGAATGGATTCCCCACTATGTTTAAAGGTTGTGCTGTTGGGGAATGGATTTATGCACATGCTTAATATTAAGCATGTGCCAAGCATCTCGCTAATTGAGGGTTTTTCTGAGAAGGTGCTGGTGTTATTGTTCCTCCTTGGAGCCTGTCCCTGTGCACATGTGAGCAGACACATCACAACAGTCTGGAAAAGCCAAGCATTTTGAAACGCTTTTCCAGACAGTAAATTCAGGACAAACTTATTTGGATTGAACACTTTGGCACTCGCGAGTGTAAAACTCTCCCGTTTCCATTTTCCTCTGCTTTTCACTTCGAGCAGTATCAATATCAAGCTGCTTGTGGCCCAGCACATCTTCCCACACCTGTAACTGTTCCCAAGTATCTCAAAGCACCAGCCCTGGAATGACACTGACTGATGGTAGAGGGTCCCGTGTTCATTCTGAGGCTGGAAAACCCCTTTCTGGATGTTCAATGGCTCATGCCTGTCAGAGAGGACATCCAACTGCTAAGGAGGAGATAAATGGAATTAATAACTTGGGCTCAACCTCATGAGCAAAGGACAAGCTGTTGTGGCAGAGAAGACCACTGGGAACCTACAGCAGGAGAGACAACCTGTGGGAGACATGGCAAAGGCTGCCAACAGCCTGCAAGGATTTCTCCCCAGGGTGGTGGTACTCATGCCCTGAAGGATGCTTTAGTCCAGTCTCTTGTCCTTGGGATGATTTCAATGCAGTCCTTGTCTGTGTGCCAAAGATGTGTTTAAATCCTACTTATTCTGCAGGTAGCCAGTGGCTCTGGGACCCAGGGTGGGATACCAGCCTGCATTTAAGGGATCTAACTAGAAAATCAGACCACTTGTCCCATACTTTCTGCCTTCCCAGTCTGGTACTGTTCCCCTTAGGACCTATGCTGCTGCTGAGCCCGACACTCAGACCCAAAACCCATCACCACTGCCTGTTCATTGAGGGACACTGAAATGACCTGCTTGATGGGGAGTGTTATAATTAACGCTGTCTGTGCACTGCTGAAATGTTAACGCTTCTATTAACACACTTTTTGACTCGCTTTTAACACCACGGGTGGCTTTTCAAGAGCTCAAGCTTGATTTAAATCACATCCACTGCTTATTGCTTTAATTATGGAAATGGACAGAGCATGGGAGCACGTTTCTGGACACAGACTCTCAGGAAAAGCATGGGGGAAGCAGAGTGGCATGATTTTATTTTCTGAGTGGATATATGGAGATCAGGAAAAGGACTGGACATGGATGACTCTCCACAGCCTGGCTCGGATCTTCCCCGAAGATTTACCATGGTCGTAAAAGGAATCCACAACTCAGCATTTTCCAGCAGTGTTAAATTGTACCTGTGGTGGAGCTGGGAGGAGAAATACAGAAACACAGAAATAACCTCATCCTTCAGCTCAGAGCACGGGGCTGTGACCCAGCTCTAGCCCCACTATTGCTGACAAAACCTGCGTCCCACCAGGCTGGAAAGCTGAAGAGGTGCAGGACCTCAGCTCCAGCCTCCAGACACGAGCAGAAGCCTCCTCTGGGTCTGCCTACAGGAAGATAACTGGTCCCAAACCCTGGCCGGGAGGAAACATGTCCTCTGCCAGGTCAACAGTCCCTCATCTTCCCTCTCGTCTAAATATAGTGCTGGAATTGCAGGGAAGGCAGTTCAGCGTGGAAGAACGGAGCGGGGCCCTCAGAGTTCCCTGTCCCTGCTACCCCCACCAAAGGATGAGGGAAAAGGGCATGTTTTCCCTCTGTACTTCTGACCTGCTGCCATGGAGGAAGGTGTAGATTGCCTCCTTGCCCTCTCATGCACAGCGTTCAGCTCTCCTGCAGGGTCTCTTCACTTTCCAGGGGCTGAGGCTGGAGCAGGCAAGGCCATGCAAGCCCAGAGCAAACCCCTGGGATCCAGGAGGGGAGCAGGAGCCCTGTGCACACCCACAGACATGCCCGGGCTCAGCTTGGGCATCCAGGCACTGCACGGAGAGGCCAGAAGATGGGATAGCCCTGTGTGGCCACCACCACTTCTGACCCCATCATTCCAGTGCCACAGGACGTGATTTTCCTACCCTTCAGTGCCCGTGGGGTTTCATCCAGCCCTTGCTTTCCACCCCTGACTTTGCCCTGCGTATCTCCCACCGCCTGCTCCAGAGGCATTTCACAGCTTCTCCAGAGCCTCCCCCAGCACATTCCCCTCCGTTCCCCCTCCCCTTCACCCTTCCAGGAGCGGTGGCCTTTGAGGGAAAGCCTTTCCCCCTTGTTTTTATCTGCATACCATTCGTGGCACTCAGCCCTTGTGCTGTCATGCAAAACTGTGAGGAATGAACAGGGTGATAAAGCAGTCGGAGCCAAAGCCTGGAGGCCACAAACCCCCTGGTTATATTTCGGAGCCATAAATTACACCCTTCAGCCATGGGTTAAGTAGGTCATTAAAAAGCAAAAACACGGGGAAAAAAGTGTTCAAAAAAGCAGCACCCCTTCAGCTCCCTCCTCCCTCACTGCAAGGGACCTCAATCACAGCCCCCTTACCTGTGTGCTGGGATGTGGTTGTTCACGCCAGGTATTTTTGGCGTTGCCTCCAGCTTTGGCTGTAAATCTTTATTACTCTCTGGCTGAGCTGACACCCTGCCAGAAAAGTTTGTTATGGGATAAACTGAGTGACCCCAGAGTGGGAATGTGGGGTGGGAGGCTGGTGCATGGCAGGGGGGGATGGCAGGGGCTGCATGTGGCACATTGGCTGGAAAACATCTGTGTGGTCTCCAGGTCCATTTCCATCGTTGCTTCCAAGGTAAGGCACTGCCAGACTCAGGAAAGTACCGTCCCCTGAGCATAGGGGTAGGAGGAAGAGGTGATCAGCAGACCTTCAGAGTTAACACGGGTAAGGACCAGAAAAGGCTGGTCTGTGGGTACAGCCTGGTGCTTTCCAGTAAGTTAGAGCCTATAAATCATTTTGACAAAATAATTAAAGCATGTATATGCTGTGATTTATAATGCTGCCTCTCCCTGTAATACCCTAGATCATAGTGCCACTGGATACAGGGATGTATAAAACCAAGCGAAAACCAGTTTGAGGTGCTGCTGAAAAGGCTGTTCTTGCCCTCACAGTGGGAAGCCCTGAATCCAGAAAGACTCCAGATCAAAGGTGCTACTCGGAATCAACACTACTGCAGGCTGAGTGACTCTGCTTCAGCTGAGGTCTGCTGAGATCAGTCTCCACCACAAGTCAAAAAGTGGGTCTTGGTTGCCTGACTGCATCCTCCATGCTCCTTGAGTAGGAATCATGAGGAAGACAGAATTAAAATTGAAGGCACAAAGAGCCACCTTTTTAAAACCATATGGTATTAAACCAGAGAGAAATCCTGTGTCAGAGGCAATTACACAAATGCACATATGGATTGAGAGCTGAGCCTGACCTACAGCTCTCAGTGATGGACAGACATTGTTATTAGAGCTCATCAGCCCAGACCCTGTGCTGTGGAGGCCAGCTGAAAACAGCAGAAAGATATTTACTGTTTGACTTTGCTCCATACAGTCAAAAACGGGAGAAATAAACTCAGCATCAGGCCAGTCCTTTGGGTGGAGGAAGAACATTGGCACTGGGAGTCTAGCAGGGAGGTGACCCAGAGAGCTTGGACAGAAAGGAGTGGCTCTTGCTCATGTGAAATGATGAAGCACATGGTCTTCATGAGGTTTTATTTTTATTGTGGCTAGTCCAAAAAGTAATAATCCAAAATTATTGTAGGGGACTATTTTACTAGGGAAGAAAGAGACACAGGGTGATTTAGGCAAAATCTTCTCTAGACAAGATCTTCTGTAAGAGAAAAACATGGAATTGCTCAACAGCTTCATCTAGGCCTCCCTCTGAGGACACACCACATGTACTTTGAGATTTTAGCCCTCTGAGCAGCCAAGGAAAGGATGGAAGTGATGCATTAGTGATCCCACCTGGGCTGTGCCCCTGTTTCCTTTCCAAGGGAGGAAGAGGGGAGCAGGAGGAGAGGGGAAGGGGAACTCAGGACACAGCCAGGAGATGACCACCACGTGCCAAATCAGCCATGCAAGCAGAACAGCTCAGTGAATGAGGAACTATTTAAAGAAGAAAATGAGACAATTTGGCTTCAGATTATTTGACTGACCCAAATGATAGCAAAAGACTGGGTTGGGAGCTTGCTTTTTAAAGTTTCTCTTTTTTTTCTTTTTTGTCTAGACTCGATCAGTTCTGTAACATACACATTCATTTCCCTCTCCCCTTCCAAATCATCTGCCAGTGAGTGACATTTCAGTGGAGTGCCATCTTACTGGTATATAAAAGAAGCTTTTCTACATTCTTGGAAGGGGTGGTCGTCTTCTGAGATTCTTGGAATTCAAGTTGAAGATGAAAAAAATTTATTTTTTTTAAACCTGCAAAACTTGAGGGTTTTTTTTTTTTTTACTAACAGATGCTCTATGCAAATGTTGAAATAAGTGTATTAATATCAAGCTCAGCCATCTGCTTAAATAATTTCTCAGGAAAAAAAAAATTGCAGCAAGAGTAACATGAAAAATTAAAGCTGGGTAGCAGATTCCAACAGGGTATGTCCCATCAGGTTACATGGACATGGAGCAGCCCCACGTCCAGCAGAACTGGTGATTTTCCAGCAGCAGCTCCTTGTGCTGCACCTTGTAAGATCACCCTCTATCCCATTAGTTTGAATTCTTGCAAGGCCAGGATGCTGCTCAGTTTTCCAGGGTATAAAGAGCCTGATCCAGCATCCAAAGACAGTCAGCTCTGCTCTGCATCCCAGACTCCTGTTGGAGCTGATGGGGAGATACAGGCACTTAGAGGATGTGAACCATCTGCCCTGCTTTGGGATGAGCTGAATCATGCCCTGGGCCCTTGGGGAAGGAGTGGAGGAGGATACAGAGCAAGAGAGGAGCCTCCCAAATATCCTAACCTCAGTGCTTGGTGGGAGGGTCAGAGCTGTATGGGCACCTGGAGGTGCTGGCAGTGTCCTGAAGGCTGTGGGGTCAAACCTTCTCCAAGAGCAAGGCCAGAGGCTCTGCTGCCTCTCTCTATTTCAGGGCCCTGCATTTCCATAAGGATCCTCCAGCCTCAGGTGAGGCACAGCAGTGATCAATCCATAACCTCTGTATTTGCTCCCCAAACCTGTTGGGTCCCCACCACCGTCTCCACACAGGTGCTGGGTGACCCCAAACCTCCAGCAAGGAAAAGGCTCGTTAAAAACATTCATCCACCCTTTCCAGCTCCAGGAAACGTGGCTGCTGATGGAGCTGCTCGGAATGCTCCCAGGTGAGGGGAGCAGCTCATGGCGTCAGGGAGCGTGTGAGCACCTCAGGGCTGCATGTCCCCAGGGCTGGTGCCTGCACCCCACAGGGGACCTGCTTCCCATCCCTGTCTCTCCCACCAGCTGTGCCTGGACCTCCACCTCCCTCTCTGTAAGGCAGAGGTGGACTCAAGTGTGCTGATGTATCCCAATGGGAAGAGCTGTAGGAGAGGTGACTGTTAGTGTGGTGTTGCACACTCCAAGCACTGTTTTCCTGCTCCCAGTGTGCCTCTCTCTTCATCCCAGGATTTAGCATCAGACCCAAGCATGTGCCTGAACTCCTCCTTGATGGCACTGAAGTGAGGATGGGGAGAAATGTATCAGCCAAGGCCAGGCAGCAAGTTGAATTGACTTCCAAAAATCATCTCTCCATGAACAGAGATGGAAAGAGAAAACAAACCAAGGGACTTTTCCCCCCACCCTCTTCAAAAATTGCCTCTTACTGAAGATTTTGGGGATCGGGTGGTGACTGCTGCTGCTGCACAGGGGTTGGAGTGTCTCCTGAGAGCCCAGTTCTCAGCCATAGGAGGGTATGGGAAGATGCACCCCTTGCCCACAGTGCCCCAGCAGAGGGCTGCCCACACTCTGCCCATCACTCCCATCTCATTTCATCCACCCAACCTGGATCTAATCAGTTTATTCCAGTTCTTGTTTGGATTTTACACCCAAAAAAAAAAAGATCTGATTCATGAGGCATGTGAGTGGAGCTCAGCACCAGTGACTTAGGACGGGTCCCAGTGCAAAGCCAGCCTTGGTGGCCAGGACCCTGCCAGGCATTTTATGGATTGTGCTCAGTCCAGAGGAGACGTTTTCTGCGTGTTTCTGGGCAGGTTGGACAAGGCATTCAGCAGGCTAATGAGGCATTGAGGAACTCCGCTGGGCTTGGCTCCCAGGCTGTTTTTCCAGCTTATTTTTGCCTTGGCTCACAGTACCCAAAACATCCATCTCCCCTCAAAGCCCAGGTAAGTCTGCAGGGGAACGATGTCCTTGGTTCACTTTGGGGAGGGCGTTATTTTCCCACATGGAGGTGAGTCTACATCCAACATCTTTATCTGACTCACCTTCTTGTTATCCCAAACAGAGCCTCAGTGTCCTGCCTGCACGTTGGGAATGATGCTGGGTACCTTCTGTGGGAGAATTAACTGCTCTGAGACAATGCACAAGCCGTGGATCATGCTGTGGATGATCACAGGAGCCCATGCTCCAGCCTTGGCCTTGTTTATGTAAATGGTACAGACACAGCTGATGCGCTTTTAAGACAGAAACAGAAGTCTTTAAAAGACAGTATAAATAGGCCTTTTCAGGACTTCCCTGAAGATTATAATTTAAACTTAATCCCTTTTGTGCTGCAGCATCATCCTCAGCAAAATTAAGCTGTAGCTGCTTAATCAATCCCTGCTTCCCACTTCCCAGTGCCAGGGGGCAGAGCAGAGAGACCCACAGACCTTGTCAAGGCTGGAAATTGATTTGCAGTCACTCAGTCCAACTTTCAAGTGGTCACCATGTGGGAACTTCCATCTGGTGCTCATGGCCCGTTTGAGGTATGACAGCCTCATTTAGAAGGATAATCTACTGAAGGTCTAATTTTGTCTTCTTTTATCATAAATGTACAGGGACCTTAACTCTGCAAGATGCTGATGACCCATGTTGGTGAGCACACATTTCAAGCAGCAGGTGAAGGTAGATAAACATTATTTTAGTTTGCAAGGGCAGAAAACTGGCACTGTTAGTTAACTGTCTTTAACTGAGAGAGTTGTTGTTTAGCCCAGAGAACAGAAGGCTCCAGAGAGACCTTAGAGACCCTTCCAGTGACTAAAGGGGCTTCAAGAGAGCTGGAGAGGGACTTTTGACATGGAAATGGAGTGATGGGATAAGAGGGAATGGTTTCCCACTGCCAGAGGGCAGGTTTAGATTAGATTTTAAGAAGAAATTCTTCCCTGTGAGAGTGGTGAGGTACAGGAACAGGTTACCCAGAGAAGCTGTGGCTGCCCCATCCCTGGAAGTGTTCAAGGCCATGTTGGATGGGACTTGGAGCAACCCAGGATAGTGGAACGTGTCGATGCCCAGGGCAGGGGGTTGGAATGAGATGATCTTTAAGGTTCCTTCCAACCTAAACCATTCTGTGATTCTGTGGTATTGGCCCCATGGGTTGCAGCACCCTGTGTGATACCATGTGGGTGGGATTTTCCGAAGAGTCAGAGAACCTTTCCAGCTGACATCCTGTAAAGCTGATTTGCCAAAGGAGAGGTTGGCCAAAGCTTTGGGGCCCAGAGGGGCCACGTAACCCACTCTGTTCCCACTGTCCTCTCTCTGTCTCTCAGGAAAAAACCATTAAATACCAGAATGCCAGGGCATGGTCCTACCCACATCTGGGTGATCATCACCTTGGGGGGCCCAGGTGAGATCTCCCCATCCAGAGGGAAGTGGCAGCTACTCTCTTCCAAAAAGAGAAGGGATGAGAGCCCACACAGGGTCCCCAAAGCCAAACCTGCAGTTCAAAAGTGAGTCCAGCCCTGCAATCCCACCCCAGCCACACACACCATCTTCCTGTGTTGCATCTGCCCTGGAGAAAGCTCCTTCCCATCTTCTTTGCTTTTAGCTGCAGAACTCTGATGTGAGACCAGGGCTGAGAAACACCAGAGATCAGAGAGGCGAGAGGAGCAGCTGGGAGGAGCTTGTATTTACTGCAAGCACAGGCAACGGGGAAAGATGAAGATTTTCTGCCCAGGGAAATCTTTTTTATTAATTTTTTTGAGATGTAAGGCGGACAATTAAAGAATTTCCCACACTGTCTGCAAAGGAGACGAACACTCTGTCCCACCCTCTGGGCAAATCTCAGTGCAGGCAATCACAGTTGCCATGTAGAACCATCCCCGGGGTCTCCCTTGCACCTGGAGCCCAGACTTTTTCTCATTTACCCCAAAATGGACAAGAGTTATTGCTCTTGAGATAACAGCATAACCCAAGAGACTCAGCCTCTCTCTGCTAAGTCATGTAAGAAATCTCTCCCGTGCACTGCGGCTAAACCCAACCCCCCTGGGCTCACACAGAACTGCCTTTTATCAAATATTAGGCAGGTGAATATAATCTTTTTCCCCTCATTTGGGGCTTTCTCCATCTCTGGCCATACAGGTCTGTTTCTCTTCCATCAAGGTGGGGAAGAAGATGCCTAAAGTCAGTGCAAAAAGCACCTTCCAGGTGAGCAGCCCTGGGAAGGAGGGATTCTTTCAGTGCCAAAGCTGCCACGTGGGATGTGGGTTGTCACACTCACCCCACATCCTGACTATGAAGCCACTGATGTTGCTCAGTGGATCACCAGGGCCTGTACCTCAGCATTCCTGTGCGTCATCCTGACTCCCTTTTCATGGAGCACAGGCAAGGGCTGCCAGGCTGGAATCAGGAGCTAATGATCTCTGCTAGCATCAACAACAGAAGACAAATTTTCAGTTGCTGCCTTGTTTTCCCTTTCCCCACCACCCCTTTTCCAGCATGGCATCAGTGCCCTTTGCTTTGTATTATACTGCATGTGGTTTTTTTTAAAAACAAAACAAAACAGGCAAATTTTACACCATCCACATGTGTAAAAATAGCAAAGGGAGCCTTGAACAGAAGTCACACTATGTTTGGAGCAGGTTCCTCCTGCCAGGTGTGACGTGATGCTCCTTTCCAAGTCTTGGCATGTTTCAGAGAGGGTTCATCCTTCCTGCAGGCACTCAGGACAGCCGGGGACAGGAACCCGACAGCTCCACTCACACCATCCTGTGCAAACCTTGCAGGCAGCCAGGGCATGAATCACAGCCCAGGCTCAGGCTTCAGGTGGGACTGAGGCTATTTTTGTCACCTCTTGGCTAATCCAAAAGGTGGGCTGTCCTACAGCCTCTTGAGGATAAATCCCTTTGTCCAGGGCTTCCAAAGCCTTTAGGGTTTCAAATGGATGGTTTTATTATCCCAGTAAAGGATGGGCTAAACCAGGCAGGTTTAATCACAAGCCCATCACAAGGTGACCATGGAGACCAGAAGCAGCAGAAGATATTTTCAACCTTGAGCTCACAGTTCCTAAAGCCCACAAGTCCTGTGGGGTGTGACAAGCTCTCTGGGACTGACTAGGAACACCTATGGATGCCACTGGGAGTTCAGTGGACAAAACCAGGAGATTCATCTGGCATAGTTTGGACACCCACCATTCACTAGATGTCCATGGCCCTCAAAGGGAGTTGACATGATGAAATCCCACCCAGGGCATCCCTCCCTCTGTGTCTGGGAGAAGCAAATGGAGGTGACAAGGAGACACCCAGACACCAGCTGGGGAGCTTGTTCCCATCCCCACGCAGGAGAACAGACTGACCCAGTGACAACACCTAAGCAGAGTCAGGTGCAAAGGAGAAAAGGACGGAGAGGAGACATGGGCAGCAAAATACCAGAGCAGAGCTCTGGACTTTTGAGTATATGATGTACTAGGATATTTTCTAGCACTTGGGTGCATAAATATTAAATAAGCTGTAGCAAGAAGGAGAGAGATGTCTGCACTGTTGGCATCCTGGGGCAGGGAGTGGGAACTGGGCTGTTCCATACATCCCAGCACAGCTTTGAGCCAGGCACAAAATGACCCACAGCAGCACCAACCCCTGGAGGGTTCTGCTGTCATAGGGCAGCTCTTTGACAGGGGCTGGCCCTGAGGTTTTTTTCCTGCTTGTTGTCCAGACTGAGACACTTAGCAAATCCCATGTAGCTAATTACACTCCAGTTCAATGCCTTGTAGCCTCTGGTACTGTTTCTTATGTTAATTAGCAGTACCCAGCAGGGAGAACACATCCCCACCACAGCTTGCTTCCCCCTCGTCAGGAGTGAGAGATGAAGACTGCCAAAGGGAGCTCTCCTCCAAGTCCCACGGAGATGAGAGAGGGAAACACACTCTGCTGCACTGCCAGACTGGCTGCAGTCATTTTTTTTTTGTGGTACCAGAAGCCCCTGGTTTGGCAGGGTAGAAAATACCCCTTGTCAGGACCTTGGACCCAGCAGGAAAAGCCATGAGATGGGATATGGTGTGGGTGGTTGGTTGCAAAAGGAACAGACACCCCTTCTCCTTGGGCTGAGTCTTCTGGCCAGGTTCCCTATGGCATTGCATGCAGCAGTGTTTCCTCGGGGCTGAGTTGCTCACAGCACCTTTAGGGACCTGTCTGTGCATCAGTTTAGTCTAAATCAATCCCCTCCTGGTCCTGTGAGGGCTGGCTCAGCTGGAAGCAGCTGAAGCCCCTTGATGGCACATGAAATCTAAACAGCACTGACACAGGCACAGGTGAGGAACAAGCAGCCACTGAGTTTGCTGCAAAAGCATTAAACCTTGGCTCAGGAGGAAGAGACTGGAGGCAGTTGATCTCCAGCTGGCATGATCCCAGCTGTGCCTTGGCACTGAGTGCACAGCTGGTGGTATGGGGAGGGCTTGCACACAAATGCAGCTGTGAAACAGAGGTGCCTGAAGCCCTGGTGGGCTGAAGAAGAGAGTGAGAGTGGGTCTCAGCTGCAGACTCACCTGCAGTGATGTCTCCTGAATGGCCAAAAGGAGTTGGATGCACCTCATGGGGCACCTGCAGCCAACACACCTCTTCTTTTGGCCAGGAGATGGTCAGGCACAAGGGCTCAGACCCGGCTCACTTGGCTGGTGGTCCCTCAGGATGGGTCTTTGGTTTCAGAGGAGAGGATGTGGGGGGAAGTGGGTGACACTGGCACCTAACCCTGTAAAGGCACAAGAGACCTGGGGACACAGAGGAGACCTGTGCCAGACCCGGGAGCAGTGTTGCAATGAAAGTTGGAGAGTAGCAGAGCAGAGAAATTGGTCTGGACCTCTCCTGTCCTCAGCAGCAGGATAAGAGCATCCCCAGAGTGTGACCACCAGTTGTCCAGAAACACGTCCCCTGAGTGACCCCCTGCAGCAGAGGGGAGGAGGGTCTTTCCCTCCAGACCTTTCCTCCCATGGGGGTCTGCAGGGACCTGACTATTTATACCTGCTAAAATGCAGCCAAAAAGCCCTTGGGGTCCAGCATGGTGAAAAATCCCCAAACTCCAGCCCACAGCTAGTTAAAATCCACTAATAACCCACAGGCACACGGAACACAGGGAGGTGTTGGGACACCCCCTCACTGCTGAAGGTGCTGGGTCCTGTGCTGGCTCCCTCTCCATCTGGCTCAAAAGCTGCAATTGTTGCCTCTCTCCACCCCACCCCAACAAATTTTTTCTTTTCTCCCTGGATTAAACAAACCCTGTGGTGTTTCCAGCGTGACTAATTCCATAATGACAGCAATATCCCTGCCTCCCGTGCAGCCCAGGAAGGTGCCAAGCACCATTAACGTGCTGGTACACATTGCTATTGCATAATCAGCTGGATCTTCCTGGGGGAAAATGAGCTGAATTATTATATTCCTTTTGCTGGAATAGCAGGGACCAATGGGGATTTCCACGAGAGAGAGATGGTTATAAAAGGAAAATCCATATGACACTGTCAGGAACAGCCTTGAAAAACTGCTGTTGTCTGGCAAACGCCAAAAAGGAGCCTGTATCTCTATCTGACACACATTCTTGGGGCTGTGAAAGCAAAGGGGCTCCTTTTCTTCAGTCCTCCCATGCTCCATACGCTGCTGCTCTCACAGGCTGAGTAGGTCTGTTCATTTCTTCACTCCAGGACTGAACCGACTGTAAAGGTTGCAGAAGGGTTTCTTCGACAGCACTTGAGCTGAACTGAGTTGACATGTGCCCCATGTATCTGTTCCTCAACCTTGGATTCTAAAGGAAAGCCTGGGCAGCCTTGGGACCACATCTAGAGAGGCTGAGCACAGCCCCCAGACTCCTAGTGAGATCCCAGCACAATGCTCTGCCCCTTGGACATCCCCAGTGGTGATGTGATGTGGTGTGTGGCATGTGGCTGTCACATACCAAAGGAAAGGACTGGAATAAGTGTCTGTCCAATTATCTCAGAGTGATTTTGGACAAGTAACTGGGTTAAGAACTGAATTAATTATTCTGTTTTGGCAAGGAAGACGCAACACATGAAGCCTCATTACTGATGCATTGCCACGGAAATGTGTGGCAGGAGGGAGGAAATCTCACCTGCAGTATTTCCAACATTATTCCCTCCTTTCTGCCCGAAATTAAAAGCCAATGACTGGAAATGCAGCCGAGAAAGGCTTTAACTTCCAGCCTTTAAGTGTTGAAAACTGACACACCTGATGATGGATAGCAAAACATCTCTTTAATTTCATTACAGTTGCCAGCAATAACAGCCTTTGTTGGCTCTGATTTCTGGGCTGGCTCTCCCGAATCAGGGGCAGGCAATTCCCCATGCCCTCCTCCAGAGATTCATTCCTCTGGGTACAGCCCTACTCCAATATTCCTCTGTACTCCTGCACTCCCTCTTCGCTCATCTGCAAGACTTCCCTGACTTGGGAGCACTAACCCCCACGCAGGTTGCAGGAATGTTCCAGGCGACTCTGTTTATTATTAATAAGTTTCTATACGTGTGTAAAAGTCCCTGCAGCTCCCTGCAAAACGAACCTCCAGAGGCAGATTTTGTACTGCTTCCCTTGGCTGCCTTTCCCCTCCCTGCAGAGCACAACAGAAATGGGTTTCCAGCAGCACGTAGAGGCCGACGAGCCAAGAGGGGTCAGATCAGCGCTTAGGGCCGTTCTTTGCTTGTGACCAGAGGTGTTTTCTAAGTGATGGCTGAGCAGTGCTTTGGAAGTGTTACGTGGATTAATTCCCACCCACCGCAGCTCATTTATAGCCTGAAGAATGGTTTTCTCGCCTCAGATTTGTTTTTGGGAGATGGATGTTGGTTAGGACATCATCCAAGTCAATCCAACACTCACATTTAGTAAGAGCATTCCGTCTTTGCCAAATGCTTGTTGAAGAACCCTGCAATGTTTTGTAAGGGTGATTCATAGAGTCATAGAATTGTGGAATGGTTTGGGTTGGAAGGAACCTTAAAGACCATCTTGTTCCAACCCCCCTGCCATGGGCCAGGACACCTTTCACTATCCCAGGCTGCTCCAAGCCCTGTCCAATCTGGCCTTGAACACTTCCAGGGATGGGGTGTCAACAACTTCTGTGGGCAACCTGTGCCAGGGCCTCACCACCCTCACAGGGAAGAATTTCTTCCTCATATCCAATTTAAATCTACCCTCTTTCAGCTTAAAACCCTTAATGATTCTCTCCATCTTACAGAGAGGAGACAGTGAAATACAGAAACGGGCAGACCGAGTGCAGAGCTGGAACCAGTGCTGAAATCACGGCTCCCAGCACAGTGCCTTTCCTGGTGATTCATCTAGGAAATGGGAGGACGAGAAGGTTTTTAGCTGAATCTTCTTTCTTCCTTTCCTGGGGAAACAACAGCCTTCCCAGTTTACCACCAAAGCTTTCATTTTTTATTATTTTTCAGCTCAGCCAGGCTGGATGGATTGTCCTCCAGTGTAAGCACCAGCACTGCCTGTGACGCTGTGCTGTCAGGCAGCTTTGATCTACAGCACAGAGTTACCCAGGGTTCTTCCTTGCAGTAACTGAGTGAAGAGCTCTTAGTTTCCTCTCCCATAAAGAAATTTTCCCCAGGTTCTGGTGTGCACACATCCAGATGGCCATCAAAGTGCAGGGGACACAAGCTCTGCCCCGTGCTCCCGAAATCCACAGCTCCTGCACTTGACTGGCACTGAGGATGTAAAATCCCAGTGGGGTGTGGACAGGCAGGTTTTACACTCTCACATGTTGAAAGAGGAGAGGATGGTTAATACAGTGGTTGCCTGGACAATGTCAGGTGGTTCACACGCAGACATACCCCTTCCTTCTCACATATGGCCCATCAAAGGAAATCCTATTGGCCTCCTCGTTATTTATCATTACTGTCACTTGCTCTCCCTTGTCAGAGCCTGGTGACTGTTCCCAGTATTTGCCACCCCCCCAGACTTCAAGGAATGCTATAAGGCCCTGCTGTCTCTTTGCAGAGATGCAGTCCCAGAGCTGTGGGCAATTGGCCAGATTAATTCCTGATTACAGTGTAGAATATATGGCCAGTGATTTCTCAAATCCCACAATCAGCTGTTTTAGGCAGCCATAAAATATAATACTGCTCATATAATGACTAAAATCCATCTACAACACCAGGAGGATTTAGTTCCTTCTCCTGAGTTTGAGTCTCCATTCCTCTGACCTTCCTCACAGATATTTTCTTCACACTCCTTTGAGCTGAAATCCCCCTTTTTGTAACCAGAGGACCCACATGCAGCATTCAGGATGAAAACTTCCAAGCTCTCCATAAACATGTTGGAAACACTCTCCTGATTTTGAAAGCCAGGGTAAATCTCTCTTTTTTTCTGGCACATTTTTTCATCGTCTCTTGCTGACTTTGTCACACTTCGTGGACATGCTTAGATGAGGAATTAATTGGTTGAGGCAGAATTGCCTGGGAAAAGTCAAGTGAGAAATGCCTTTCATAGAACATCAAGCTGGACCCAGTATTCAAAATCACGGGAGAAGTGCTGTCACAGGACATATTTGCATAGTAAGCCAAAGTTTAAAAAGTGAGGAGGATGAGCACTTGGGTGAACTGGTCTATACTGGCGAGTTCTGATGGTGGGAAATCCCTGCCAGAACCCGAAATGTCAATGCTACGGCCACCTCTGCAACCCACTCTGTGCTGCTGGCCCCCTCAGAGTCCTGAAGGAGTTAAAGCCCTTAAATCTCCCTTGGTGCCTTCTCCTAGGGGCTGCCTCTGGCAGGTAGACCTGCTCCCAAAGGATTATATCCCATATCTTTCCCCCCTGCTCCAAGCAGTGCCCTGACCCAGCAGCTCCACAGCGCAGGAGCTGTTATTGCCCTGAGCAGCCCATGGTCCTCTCACAGGAGGGACAGTCTCCCCCAAATTGTGGCCATCTGAAGCCCCCCTCAGCACCCTGGCACTGCCCACTCCCTATCCCCACCCCAGCCATCTGGCTGGGTGGCACCTTGCCCACTCACAGCCACGGTGCCAGTGTCCCCAGACCCTGCTGCCAGCCCGTTTTATGTCAGGTTTATATCAGGGGTCCCTTTGCTCAGTCACCAAAATCTGATCCAGCCCAGCTCCACGGGGTTTGCATTCCCCCGTGAGAACAATGCCAGTGGCAAGAGAGGCTTTCCGAGGTCTCTCCTTCCCTCTCAGCCCTTCTCTCAGCACGAAGGATTCTCACGCAGAGGAGGAAACGTATGCGTGGTTTTCCAAGGAAGCAGAGATATGTGGCACTTTTGGACACCTCCCTCACCAGAGACTTTTCCTATCCTTTTATTCCTGTCTGTGATGTAGAGCAAAACCGCCCTGCAAGCCTGGGTTATTTTTAGAAGGCTGCACAGCCAGAGACACATGTCACTAGCCAAAGTAAGAGGACACCAAATGGTCCTGACCTTTCTCTCCAAGGCCCCATGTCGGGCCCATGCATTGAGCAGAGTGGAGGGTGGAAGGAGGGAAGGAAGGAGTCTGTGTATGTTTTCTTGGCCGACTGCCCTTGCCTGGGGCTTGAGTTTATATGAAGGAGATGAGGATACCACACAGGGATGAAGGTTTGTTGACCATCACAGGGTTCAGAAGCTCAACTGACAAGGTCAAGGGCTTGAAAACACTTTCGAAAACCTCCCCAGCAGATCTCTTGGAAATGCTTCTCTTCATCTCACCCAGGTGCAAACCTGCACATGCACAGTGGCTCTACCTCTGTGATTTTTTTTCTGTGTTCTTATGACACCCCAGTGCTGCAGCAGGAGCTCCAATGTGGCTCTGCATGCATCTGAGCAAGTATTAAAAAAAAAAAAAATAGCAAAATAGCGAGTGGTTGATCCCTGCTTGCAGATAGGAGCCCTGAAAGGCAGAGAAAAGGCATCACAGATTTGCTTTGCCTTTCACAGATTTGCTTTGCCTTGTGCAGACCTTGGATGTCCTTCCCTTTATTTAAATCCATTCTCACTGTGTCAAGGGGCCAATGTTTGTTTCATCACTGTTTGAAGTCACCACTCCTGAAGTCTCACCCTCTGTGACCAGCTCTGCCTGGAGAACGTCCTGGATGCTGTTTGTGGGGTGGTGGTTCAGCAACTGGGGTGGTTCTGCCCCATCAGCCCCCCCTTCCTCACTCCCTCCCATTTCTACCCCTCTAGGGGCAACTGCACAAGGCTGGGAGCCACAGCCAGGGGGGTGGACCCAGACCTAAACTATCCAGGTCATAGAATCACAGCATATCCTGAGCTGGAAGGGATCCACAGGGATCATCCAGTCCAACTCCTGGCCTTGCACAGGACCATCCCCAAGAATCCCACCATGTGCCTGTGAGTGTTGTACAAACACTTCTTGAGCTCTGTCAGGCTTGGTGCCCTAACTAATTCCCTGGGGAGCCTGTTCCAGTGCCCGACCACCCTCTGGGTGAAGACCCTTTGCCTAACATCCAACCTAAACCTCCCCTGATACAGCTCCATGCCATTCCCTCAGGTCCTATTACTGGTCAGCAGAGAGAAGAAATCAGTGCCTACCCCTCCACTTCCCCTTGTGAGGAAGCTGTGGCTGCTTTTCCAATGGATTTAGGAAACAAACCGCCTGCCATTCTCTTTCCTTCAGATTCACAGCTGCACAGTGGCAGAGTTCCAGTTAAAGTGATGCTCCCTGGGCACGGAGCAAGGTCATGCGGTGCCACACAAACATAAGAAAGGGAAACTCTGGCTCCTACAAACTTGCAAGATCATTTGAAGACGGGAGCAAGCAACAGGGTGACGAGATACCTGCTGTACCTTTTTCCCTGGCTTTATAACCTCTTCACCCATCCACACCAGAGAACACAAAGACCACGGGAGCAGCAAAGGACTCAGAGGCAATTTGCCTTTTGGATAATTAATATCAACATCCCTCTCTCAGCCCTGGTCCTGGCTTGGATGTGAGAGCCACACCAAGGAAGCCTTTAGAGTGCCTGGAGCTGCTGCAGACAATGGGAAGGCGGGATCCCTGGGAGGGCAGCAGGAGGAGAGGAGGAGTTGCCGCTCCACAACCTATCAGTTCTTCAGAGCATAAGGACGCCTTTGTTTGCTTCTCCTTCAGCCTCCTGTTACCCAGAGGGGGAGAGGCAGGAGACGGCACAAACCTGGGATTTTCAAACATTTTCTGAGTCAGATGCAGTGGGAGGGGAGGAGGAAAGCATTCCCACAGCCTGCCAGGCTGGAACAAACAGGCTGGAGAGTGTGCAGCACTTGGCTTGGCCCAGAGCAGACATCTCAACCTGATAAACACAAGTGGCCGTGCAAACCCTTAGGGATTTGGGGGTCTGCTTGGTTATCTCCCACAAGATCCATCGGGCAGCACCTTGCCTGGAGGCAGCATCACCCACAGCCTCGTGTTAGTGCAGAACAGTGATGGGGGCTGGAGGTTTTCCTGCTCACAGCCAGAGATGTGCAAACCAGTCGTATTCCTGCTGACCCAGGCACAGCCTGCCCCAAACCACCCCAACCTCAGGGTGTCTCCCTGTTGTGCTGTCCCTTCCCCAGCTCCAGCCTGTGTCGAGGCTGGAGCACGCGGAAAAGTTTTCCAGACCCTGGGTCTGCTCTGAAAAGTAGCATCCCCAGTAAGTTTACTCAGAGGTTTGTCGATCTGGGGATTTTTTTTCTCCCCAGGTTGTTTCAGACAGCAGTTTTAAATTACAGCAAGTGTCTCCCCCCAACCTCTTCCTTTTCCTCCTGTGCAGTTGTTGTATGGGACTGGAGTTACCTGAATGTTGGGATTTCATCCAAATGTCAGGAGGAAGAAGGCAAAAATGCCATTAATTATCTCCAATTGCTTTTATTTATCAGGAATAAAGGAGCAACTGAAAGCTAAACAGACCTGTGGGCAAGTATGTTCAAAGGGGCTGCTATCATTTAATGGGTGAAGTGATAAGGAGCTTTAGCATGAGGTTGAATTTAAGGTGAAGCTGGCAGAGAGCTCCAGGACTCTTTTCCCAGGTCAGAAGGAAAAGCTGAAGACAACTGAGCTACTTTGGCTAAACTCCATCAAATATTGCAATGACTGTTTTTAACTTGCAGGCAGCTTGAAGGCAGAAAAGCAGCTCCAAACCTGAAGGAAAGGATCTCGTGCCTGAAATCTTGCCTGATTTTTTCCAACTATATCATCTAGTCTAATAAAAGACAATAACTCCTCCTCCCAACCTTGTCTTGCTCAGAGCCTGAAAACACCAGAGCTTCAACAATGCTCCTGTAACAAAGGGAATGAGTCATTCATCAAAGCATGCATTTGAAAAAAAAATCTGCATATTCATTTATTCTGGTATTTAGCTAAAAAGATCTGGATTACCTGTACAAAATTATATTAAAAAAAATAAATTAAAAATGTAAAAAAAAACAAAAACCCAACCCATGACTTCTTGAAATTCAAAGTCTGGGTGAAAAGGACTAAAAGATATATTTGGGCATGAATAACATAATTTTCCAGCCATAAGCAGAATAGTGGAAACAAAGGACCTGCTGAAGGATTACAGCTAGAGCAAGCTCTGGGGAAATCATTTCAACAGACAGATGGATGTAAGGACACCCAAATGTCAGGAAATGGCACCCGAAAACCGACAGTATCCAGATTTCCTGAGCATGCCGGGCAATGAGGAACCTGCTGCAATTTCATACCACAAATACGGATCATCTGCATGTAAAAAAAAAAGAAAGCCAAGTGTCTTGAGACATTTTGTGGAGTGACAGAGACGTGCTGACCACAAGGTGGGCATGCTGTCAGCTGCAGAAGTTTAGCAACACTCCAAAACCCCTTTTAAAAATGGTTTTAGTAGACATGGCCTCTATTCTGCAAGGAAAGCAGAATCTGTGGCTTCAAAGACATTTCCCTGGATCTTCATGAAGCTTTTTTTTTTAAAGTGGGATCCGTGCTGATTTGTACCTCGACACTGTGGGGATGCTCCCAGGACAAGCAGAGCCTGGAATTGCAGCAGTGCAGAAAGTTCCTACTCTGGGATAAGGCTGCTGCTGCTTGAACAAGGTGTCTTTGCCCCAGCACCTGAAGAATAGTGGGGGTTTGGTAGCTTCAGTGAATCTTAATTGCACCCGTCCAAAAGCAGTGACCTCAGCTCTGCTAACCATAAAACACCGCTTGCTGCTTGGGCTTAATGGTGTGTGGCCTGCCAAGGAATCCTTTCTCTCCCTTTCAGAGACAATCTGTGGGAATTTATTGGCTTTTTAAAGCTGTCTGATCCTTCACTGAAGGAAACTAATGGAATATCAATGACACCAGGTATTTGTCACAAGTATCATTTATGGAGGAAATATGGGTCTGGCTCAGGAGGGCTCTCCTGCACACGGTTAACCGATTCCACGCTCAGGTCCAGGCAGCAGCTGGGATCAAACCCAGGCTTCTCTGCAGCTGCAGGCTTATCAGCCACTACCAAACAGAGAAAAGCAAAAAGCATTCCTAATTCAGTTAACTAATTCAATTTAAAACCCCAATGAGGACAAGGCAGCTTGAATTTTCATGGGAGGTTGAATTTAGGACAACACCTTCGCAGCAGGAAGGAAGAGTCTTTGGTTGATTTTAAGCACCTTTTCAAAATAACAGGCAAAAAAAAAGTAATTTTAAAAAGATAAAAATAATACTTTTCCCCTTTTTTATTGGCATCTCCAATTTTTTTCAGCTCTCACTTTTCACTCAACTACACCCTGTTTGGCGAAAGGTCTGCTCTTTCTTTGTCTTTTTATTCTGACAGGTTGAGTCACCTAAGAGAAAATGCTGTCTCAGAAGTGCTGTGATAGATTTGAGGCTTCAGGTTTTAAGAGAAAAAAAAAGCTTTATACACACACCATGTCTTTATGGGGTCATCTAACCCCTGTGGAGGACTTGAGCCTGCTGTGTCAAGGTCTCACCCCACAGGGCAGCATCAGTGATCAGGTCCCCAGTGCTGAGATGTGCAAACATCCAACACTCAAACTCTGGGCTTTCGGGCACAAATCTGCTTTCAGGTTTTCTCACCAGCCTTAAATCCAGCCTGGGTTCTCAAAAGCATGCCCTGTGATGAGTCTTTCTGCGACATAGGGGAAAAACTGCTCTTAAAAACGTGAAATGTGCCAGAAAGGAATAAGCAACATGGCTCATTCCTCAAATTTTTTGGAGCGGGGTTTAAATAACAGAAGGTATGGTGGCAAAGGGAAAAAAAGGGCCACTTTTGTACTCAAAGACTGCAGAAATGTTTAAGTACCCGAAGCTTCGTGTTAAATTAGTGCAAAACATGGTGATTTGCTGCAGGGTTTGAATTTCAGCTACTGCAAACCTCTCTCAGGGGAGAAGTGAAAGGGAAAGCGCAGGTCCTGAGTCTGAAAATAGTGAATAAATTAAGCCCGGGATCCTTTAACCCCAGGAGTGTGTCAGGAGAAGCCTCCATAGGAAGGCAGCGGGAATTTCCCGCAGAGCTTTGACAGCACAATTAACAGCGGGGCTTGATCGGGCAGGGAACGGGAGCGGGAGCGAACGTAGCCGGGGGGGAGATTATTTGTTGGCTCATGTGCCACTGAGCTGCAAAAGCCTCTGGCACTTATATTCTCTTAGACCTCACTTAAACCATGGTGCTCTGTCCCCCGAATTCAACGCCCGGGTTGGTGCATCTCTGCCACCGCTCACATCCATCCCCCAGCCCACGGGGAACTGCTCCTCCCGGTGAGCTCCCGGTGCTTGTCCGGTGCTGTGGTGGGAGCAGGGATGGCCCGACATCTCCGACTCCCTTAATTCCTCCGTTCCTTTAAAAGTTCCCAGAAATGAGCCATAGACCCCAAATTACGGCAAAAAGAGGGTTCAAAATGTAATTTACTTTTTTTTCTGGGGTCAAATGCTGTGACTGGGGATTTTACGGAGTGATCCCTAGATCCAAGCCCAGCAGTGCTGCAGGTTCACATGTGAGCTGTCACCGGGTCTGCCTGCAGTACGTGCTGGCAGCTCCTGGAACAGAGAGCAAGAGAGAGGGAGGGAGAGAGCGAGCAGGAGGGAGACGTGCTGCAGATACTTGCACATTAGAACATCACATGAACATGTTTAGTATTTTTCCAGAGGAAAATATCATCCAAGAGGCATAATTATATCTTAGGTTCCCCTTTTTTTTCTTTTTTTTCTTTTTTTTTTTCAGGGCTTTTTAAGCAGTTGTTTTGCTTCATTCTTCTCCTTTTTCTATTTTCGAAATACAGCGTTTGCAGAAACAGGAGGAGGAGGACAGTTAACACAAGAGAGAAGCCACGGGTGCTTGAGAGGGAGAGAGATTGCTGCTGTTTCTTGTCATTCCTGGAAGTGTTCAAGGCAAGGTTGGATGGGGATCTGAGAAACCTGGTCTAGTGGAAAGTGTCACTGCACATGGCAGGGGGGGTTTGAACTGGATGGTCTTTAAGGTCCCTTCCAACCCAAACTGTTCTAGGATTCTATAATTCAAAAGCAGATAAATTTAGGCCTTATTCTGCAAACTGAGACCCCCATGGTAACTCACAAAGGGGCTCTTGCTTGATGATCTGTCAAAACACGACCTTGGGAAGAGAGAACCTCTCTGCATTCCCACCATCCCAACGTGTCCACAGCTCAAAATTTCCCCGGGAACATCCACAAGAAGTTGATTATAGCAACTCAGAGAAATCCATCCTGACTGGTGAGATGTTCACCCACGGTCACCATCAGTGATGTTCACCCTCTTCCCAGCCACCACTCAGAATCATTTTGTCCTGCTCCACTGGCTCAGGGCCACAGCTGGATGGCAGCAGCCCATCCATCTGATGCCAGATGAGCTGGGAACACAGCGTGTTTTCACAAACAGAAGTGCCCAAAGGCATCTAAGATACCACACTCAATCCTTCTAGGCTGCCACCACAGTAACAGGGGGCTTCCCAAAAATAATCAACAATAGGATTATGAGCCACTCACTTGTCACACTGCAATTAGCAGCTACTCAACATTTTGGCCCATAAATTAAATACCCAGCAGGTACTGGTAGTGGGGGTTTAAAGGGGAGTTTTGCATGATGCACCTTGTCCTTGGTCACCTGTGGGGATCTGTGGCATGTGGAGGAGAGATTCCCTTCCCAATGTCAGGATGCTTTCTTTCCTGAAGCATGAGATCTCATTATAGCAGAGAACCATGAAAGCTATTATAGGTCATGAAGTCGTTGAGGTAGAAAAACCACTATTTACTGTTTGAGATCCTAGCTCTAGTCATTGCCTCCTGTGGCACAGACACCTTCCAAGCAGGGATTTCTCACTGTTTATTCTCCAGGCATGGAGGGGGTGATGTTTTCAGCGATGTTTTTGTTGCTCATCTGACAGTGTTAACCTCTTCAGTGAGGACATGCACCCATCTACCAATCCTAGAGGGATGTCATTGACTGAAATTAGCTTTGAACTTCAGGATTTGTCAAACTGCAATTTTACTAAATACTCTAGTGGTGACAAAGTGACAGTCCCAACATAGCTAATGCCGTGACCCACTGGCTTCAAAGCAGTGTGAGCAGAGCCCTTGGTCCCTTCATCTCCTCAGGATTTGCATCTACTGAGATATATGTCATAATCATTTTTTATTTTTTTAGCAGGATACTTCTTTTTTACATTTGCTGAGAATTTTAAGCTGAGCCTGGATCACATTTTCAAAATTTCTTCCATATTTACAAGGCTTGGAAGCCCTTTTTTATGTCTGCACTTACTTCACCAAGCGTCAGAGTCAGCACCAAGTTTGGGGATGGGGAACACAAGGACCAGGTGTTTCAGGTCTCACAATAAAATCAGGTGAGACAGCAGCACAAATAAGCTGCAGGGCTGCAGAAAGGACAGGCAGAAAGGTCTTCTCATGCTGTTCTGTAGAGGAGAAGGAGCCCAGTGAGTGCAGTGCTTTGGGGCCCCAACCTAGCTGGACCGAGGGCTGAAAGGGCACGATGCCAGTTGGTCCAGAAAATATTTAGTAGAATCAGATCTCCCGGTCCTTCCTGTACAGACACCTTGTGCCATCACACAGGACGGTGCTCAGAGCTTGGAGAAGCCACCAGAAGAAAATCCCACTGATCTTAGCTCATAAGGTGTTTAGTCCTACTCCTAAATCCACACGCCAGTGTCAGGCACTGTAAATTGCTGGAAGATCCCAGCCCAGATGCCCAGCAAAGAGATGCTGTTTCCTTGTACGACGACAGCCATTCTCAGAGTGTCACCACTGGGACGTGACACCACTGAAGCACACCTGGCTGATGAGCATTTGTGCTGAATTAAACCCCCACTGCCTTCCTGTTTTCTCTACAAATGTCCCATTAGGACCTAAGCCAACAGTCGCAGTCAAGAACGCAAAGACAATTATGCACTGGAATTTAAACAAACCATTAATTACCAAGATACTCTGGCAGATGATGGCTCCAACAATGCTTATTACAAGAACCTTCATCGAGTTATCTGCTCTTTCATGTAAGCAGAGGTAACGATCTCCACTGAGATGAGAAAAATAATTAAAAACCATATAATAAGATGTTTTATTAATGACACGCACGTCTCCATCGCTCTAAGGAAATTGGGCAATCCATTCCTACACCACAGCTCTCCATCAAGGGTTTATATTTACCATCACTTTAATAGGGACTTGCTAAAGTGCTCTCTCATTCCCTTGGGTTGGCTTGAAGGAGGAGGGGACAGAGGAAGGTTTTATTTATTAACGGCACCCATTGAGGACCAGTCCTGTGGCACAATGCAGGGTAAAAGAGGAATAGAAAAAAGCCTTGCAAAGAGAGTCCCTGCTTAGCTCATAAGTCTGTTTTAAAAGAAGGGCTTCAGCAATGTAATGACAAAATGCAAAGTACTTGAAAAAATTTTCTGTAGGAAAAATACTTCCTCCAAAAAAAAAAAAAAACAACCCAGGTTGGTTTCCCTCTACAACTCTAGGTCTGACCTCAGCTGAGCTGGTATCAAAGGTTTTCAGTGGGAGCAAGAGCAGATCCAACAGGGAATTTGCAAGGTTTGGTGAACCTGTGTTCAGTGACAGGCCTGCGCAGCACAGCCCTGGGACATGAGACTTATTTTCACTGCCCTTCATAGAAAGCACGAGGTTGACACGTCTGAAAACTGAGGTCCTGTCTCGATCTCTGACCAAACCCTCCACAAGACAAGCTTTTCTGGCCTGCTCTGTCAGCTCGCCTCGGTGCTGCCTCAAGGACAGGAGCACACAGGAGCATCCTCTCCTCCCGCCCTCAGGCTGGTATGGAAGGTGGAGCCACTGAGGACATGACTCACCAAGGTGCTGAGCACCTTCCCTCTTCCCACTGAGCTCTAATTTACTTAATCACCACATATTAAAGCCTGTCTAATTAAGGACAGGCGTTAGATCTGATGGGGACTCGGTTCCTGTGCTGTTCACACACTCTCTGGCTGGGCAAGCCCAATGTCCCTCACCTCGTTTCAGGTTTTAAAACGGAAATCTTTTCTTCCTTTCCCAACAGAAGTTCAAAGTGTGCATTTCACCTAAAAGAAGAGGGTATAAATTAACCTATACAAAGTACTTTAGGTACCAGAAATATTTTAGAGGAAACTTTTTCTCTGCCACAGGTGTTTACACCCATGGGCTGGGTTCCAGCAGGGATTCAGAAGCTTATGAGTGGACTGAAAAAAGAACTAAGTATTGGCATGAGGGATACAGAAGTAAGCTCACTTGTCACAGGTTCCAGCATGACCATAGCTCTGCATGGAGACCAGAGGGGACCAGGAGCCTTCTCTGTAAGGACTGCATTGCTCTGCTAAGCTAAGCTTTCCTGCAGGCACAGCCCCAAGTGATGTGGCACTGAAATCAGTCCTGCCTCTTCCACATATTGCTGCGCAGCCTTGAGTAAGTCACTTAACCTCCCTCAGATGCACACTGTACAGCTAAGAAGGTATGGATACTCCCTTTCTGACATCCTTTGGATGATGGGATTGCCAGGTGTGGACACATTTCTGACATTTGAATAAATAATAACAGCAATATTTGGTTTCTCTAAGGCACTTAGCACAAGCAGATCTTGAAGTGTTTTCTGAAAGATGTAAAATTTTATTATTCTTGATTGGTAAAAAGAGCCTTAACCCTGGTAGGAGTGTCTAGAGATGACCACAGCACCTTTCATTCATATTGTCTTTGAAATTCTGTCAGTAACTGAAGTGCCTCATAGGATCTGTGGTTCCTGAATCTCATTTATCAGTGCACATTCACAGCTCCCTGACCTCCAGGAGAGCTGTGTGCCTGCTTAGTTTACAAACAGGCTTCAGAAGGCATTTGCTGGGCTGGCTCACTGGAGAATCTCAAGTTTCACTTCCCAAAATCATGAAGCACTTGTTTAACAGTTGTTCAGTTGGACGGTGCCACGAAGTTATTTAACCCCGCCAAGGTTTCACTACGAGAAAAGACAAAAAAGACAAAGTAGTTAAGGACTAGTGTGATCAGGGCCTTTTTTTTTTGAATTATTATTATTGAAACGTGATTAATTCCAACAGAAGAAGCCTAAGACTGGGATAAACCAGGGGGTGTGCAGCACACTGAGCATCACAGCTGCCCACCCTGTCACTGTCATCGCACGGCCAACACGGCATTGAAGATGTGCAAAGGGTCTCCTGTTGTCATAGGTCACAACACGATGTGCCAAGGGCTTCCCACGGGTCTCACAGCTCCCTTCCAGCACAGGTTGGGTTTGTAGGAGGCAGAGCAACCAGCAGTGTCAGCTCTCTAGAGAGAGAGAGAAGAGACTCCTGCAAGGTCAGGCTGGGAAACAGGGTGCTGAGAGCACCGTCTGTGCTGCCAACACAGAGACGCCGAGGGAGAGAGAAGTGGTCTGTCAGCTGGGAAGAACACGAGCCCAAGGCCAAAAGCAGGGATATCTGCCCAAGAGGATGCAGGAACTCTCCCCCTCAGCAGACCCTGGAGGCTCACAGCCCCCAGCAGCTGGCGATTCGGGCGATGCACACACCCAGTACCAGCAGTGTCCTGAGCCCTCTGCAGGGAGCTGCACACAGAGGTGGCCACGGTGGCAGCAGGGACATTTGTTCCTCCCCAAAGGCCATCATCCTACATGTGCTACAGAGAGGCCCCAGACCTGTGGGTGCCTCATTGGGATGCCAGGTCATGCTAAACCCACATCCTTTCGAAGTAGGGAAGGGAACAGCAGGAAGTACATGTCTGCATGTGACCTGGGTGACACGAGGCTGCAGGCACAAATTACACACTTTACAAGTGACATTTGCTGTCATGGGGAGAGGTTGGAGTGAGGCTGCTTAAAATTCAACTGAACTCTGCCCGGAAAGAGAATTGCAAGTGCTCTTCTGTTCTTTTTCACTCCCCAGGGTAACACTACGGTGTTTCTAGGAAAGAAGTCCCCCTCCTGCTCCCAGATTTGGCAGTGGGTTTTGCCCCAGGGGTGGGATTCAGTGAGTAGTGGTGCCTTAGAACTCTTTTCTGGGGTGTAGTTCAAGTCTTTCTCTTGTTTCCAGCATCGAGAGACCTCTCTATCACTCATCCTCAAGTCCTACTGACCTCAGGTATCCCATATGACTACCTTTTAGCATCTCTCTGGTGGGATATGAGGCCAAGATCATGACCAGTGAGGTTAGTCATGGTGTCTGGACCTACTCTGAAGGAGATGAGGCCACCTGCTAGCCACACAATTACCTCTGGCCCTCCCTCTTCTGAACTCTTCCATCACCTATTCTAAGCCATTGAGCAGTTTCAACTGGGCAGACAGAGAAGACTCATTGTCCTACTCCAAAATCTGGGATAGAATAACACATTCTGAAGAAAGTAGTCAGAATGCTTCAAGAAAGGCATCTATTCAAGCAGTTGTCAAAATTCAGAGTTGCTTCTACCAGGAGACCTTGTTGTAGGATCAAGATATCTACAGTGCAATTCCGTCCACTGAGAAATCCTTTTCTATTTTTGTCTAGAAATGGTGAAAAAGAACTGAACTTTTTTTTCTGAATTCACAGCTCCAATCCATTTTCCAGATAACTCAAGACATGAAAGCCAAATGAATTATTGCTCTCCTCTCTGTTTCCTCAGAAAATGCTAACAGCATTCCCGTGACTACATCCATTGGATATTCTCTCTCCAGTTTTCTGGTCTTTCTGACTCTCTTTGTACACACACACTTTGATACACAGTTAAACTCTCCCATTCAGGAGTGGCTTGCACATCACTTTGCTGTGATTTGTTGTAGATGGCTGTGCCACGATGGTGTTATTAAGTCAGTTATCTCATAACACAAAATTACTTAATAATTTGCTCCATTTGTCCTCATTGACGGAAACAATGTGCTCAACCATGTGTTATCTCAGTTCTTAAGGATTTGAAGCAATCCGTCAAGGCCTTGAGCAGCTCCAGCTCTTTCTTTTATCAATGGGAAGATCAGGATATGTGACTCACTGCAGTGCTGAAGGATCCTTCAATTTACTGAAGAGAAGCAGGACATAAACTGAGCCAGGCAAATTCAGATGAGACTATTACCAGTCACAGGGAAAAATCTATCAGAGGAATTGGTGGACTGCCTATCTCCTGAAGATGCAATTCTTCTGATTAATGTCTGCATCTACAGGGAAAAGCCAACACTCGTTACTATCTTGCTGTGCTCCTTTTAGACCCTGTAGAGATCTAGTTTGTGTGGCCAGGAGAACCAAAGGGTAATTCTTGTCTTCCCAGAGGACACATCCAAAACTGGTCAGATGAATCATGCCTCTGGAGTGCACCTTTCCTACCACCTATGGTAAAGGGAGCTGGGAGTGGCCATGTTAGATATAACTATATTATAAATGTTGGTTAGGAGAGATGAACTCAAATTTTGGTGGTCAGCTCAGTTTCCAAACTCAGTGCCCAGTGCTCTTTGGATGTGTTGGGTATCTGCACACATATGTGCTGGCAGACATGATAAAAGTCCCATGGAGACCTTCATCTCTCCGGAATTTGATGTTATCCAGACTTGAGCCTCCTTTAAGTCCTTTGTTATGTCTGCCACTGCAGATGCCACAGGTATCCATGGTATATATGCTGGTCTGGGATAGGCTGGGGCACCTCACAAATTAGAAGATGACAATGCTTAGAAAACTGAGTCTCTCCTAATGCAGCCAACAGAGTTGTTCTTCTGGCCAAATGAATCCCTCCCTGAGGTCCCTTGACTGGATTGACAGGCACCCTTTGCTCATGTGGACACCACTCTGCAGACACTGGAATTCTCTGAGCTGAACTCTACCCTTCATATCATGCAGGGAGCTCAACTCCGTTGTCAACACATCTCTATCCCACACTTCTTGAGGATCCTGGGGGTATCTCGCCCAGCTTTCAGCAGCTGGTCCGAGAGGGAGGGAGCCTGTAGGCCTGCATCATTTCCTGCCAGATTTGTGGGGATGCCTCACACTCTCACAGCATCTCAGAAAAACCCACCCGCTACACCTCCATTTAGGCAACTGAACAGTGCCCTGTATGTTTCCCAGGAACAGATGCCTTGCTCAAGAATGCATTGCTGGACACATTGCAGGAATATGGGGGAGGATTTTTGTGGACTGTGTATAAAACTGCTCAGACTCAAAGAGTTTGTTTCTGGCCATAAAGTTTCTAAACGCTCCTTACCTATCGTCCAGTATGTTTGCTTTGCTCAGTTCATTGGTGTAGGCAAGACACTTTCCCGTGCTTTATCACAGGATCTAAAAGGGTGAATGATTTGTATGAATTATCAGTGTTTATTCTATCAATGGGAACACTCCGTGAAGTTAAAATATAGTCAAACAAGATGCACTAGGACAGAAAACCACAAGCTGCATTTCATGCATGGCCATAAACAAGCTCAGCTTATCAGAAAAACAGGTAAAAATGTGTCAGGGGCCAGAGCAAGCTCTTGATTACACAGCACTGAGCCCACAGCCAACGTGACTACTGGCCTCTTTTCTAAGGAGCAAGTTATAATACATGTTGGCATGTGTGAAACAAGGAATTTGAGGCCCTCATTAAGAAAGAAAAGAAACGGAAAACCATGAAAAGGAAAGTAGCCTTACTAGTATTTCCAGTGTTGAATCATTGGCATTCAGGGCTGTGGCCAGGTTAGGGCGAGATGACATCTAATTTGGGTGCCCAACACTGACAAATCCAACCAGGGAAAACTGCTAACCCTCTTCCCCTGGAAGCAGAGGGGGAGCAGGGTTAGAGCTCTGCTGCTGCAAGGGATTCCTTTTCTCCACCCTCCCCAGGAAATCCATTCCCCTTTCAAGCTCCCCACTTCACCCTGGTCAGATCCCAGCACTCTGCTCCCAGCCTCACAGCCTGCCTTCACCCCATAAAGGCTGCCCTTAAGATGTTCAACCCTTCCTTTCCCAGCAGAGAGAGAAAATCCTGGTTGTTTGGAAACCAATGACAATATTCTCAGAGAGTGCAGGGAAAGTAGAAGAGGGATTCAGCATTTTCACCATCTTCCTGTGTATGAGCCCTCACTGGTGCAGACTGGGAGCAAACTCTGGCCTCTCCCACCAGCAGTGCTTTCCCTATAAAAATAGGAGTTTCCAACAGAACAAGTTTTCCCTAAATGTTCCTGGCAGGCATTTCACCTCTCTGTGGGCAAACCTGCTACTGGTCCCTCCACCATAACCACAGCAAACGAGGTCTGGAGAACAAAACTCGAGATGACAGGGAGAGTCTCAAATAAAAAGGAAGGAAGGAACAACAAAACCCACAGCAGATGCATAATCAAGTGAACCAAAAAGCTTGTCCATGCTACCAACCACTGTGACAAATCTGCCTGTCTGGGATGCAAGAGCAGAGAAAGTGGCTCAGCAAACCATGCAGGGGCTGGAATTCAGCACCCTACAATGAGTCACTGGGGCCAGGACTTGAATTTGTGCTGTCTGGGAGTGGAGAGGACAATCCAGTGCTGCCTGAAGTGCTGTGTTCTCTGGGGAGATTCCTGTCACCTGGCTGGTCCAGCACTAGAGGGTAACAGTGAGTCAGTCGGGCTGCTGGGCCACATGGCTGGGACAGGTCTTGCTGGTGGAGATGGAGTGCTGGAAGTGGTGATCCCAGGGAGATCAGAGCAGGCAAGAGCAAATGAAGGGGCAGGTTGCACTCCCCTTGCTGGCCTTGCTATAGGGCTCTTGTGGGGCTGGGTTGCAGCAAGGACAGAGCAGTGGGTGTGCTGGGGGTGTCCCTGTGCCCTGATGGGAGAAGAAATGAGGTGGCATCGGAAATAGGTCACTGAGCATTGAGGGGGCACAGGGCTGTGGGGTGGGAGCCCAGGGAAGGGGATAAGGAGCCTGGTGGAAGGTGCTTTCTGCTCCATACAGGATGATTTTGAGCAAAGAGCCAACTCCCTGCTTTGGTTCTGGGTACAGAGCAGGAGGTGCATTCACAGAACTCCACGTGTTACTCTCAAAGCCCGGGTTGCTCGTCTTTAGCAGCCAAACTACACACTTTTGAACACATAATGCAACAGAAGCCCGGAGTAAAGTGTAAACCCACAGCTTGCTGCTGCTTCAGTTCAGCACCTCATCTTCTGCACACGGACAAGCAGAGCCCTGGCAGCCACCTGAGCTGCCCGTGATGGCAGGAGCCAGACCTGTGCCCGTGTCAGTTGGCATCGAGCCCGAGACCTGATGTGCATGCAGAGCACAGAGCAGAGCAGCTCTTCTTACACAGTGCCTGTATTCCCAGAGGGGCTGTGCCCAGTCACACGTCACCCGGTAAAGTTGTAGTGAATTATTTTTCTCTTAGAGCTCCAATATTGTTTGAATCTTTAATCACAATTGTAAAGCCTGGGAGAAGGTTCTCTAGCAATTGAAGTTGGGTATCTAGTGGCTAGAAAGCAAGAGCAGGTAGGACTCCTGGGTCCCATTTTCAAATCTCCCACTGACTCTTTAAGTGACCTTGAAGAAGTCAATTAATTTCTGTCATTTTCCAGACAGGTAAAAATGAGGAAATAATTCTTCCCTAGTTCGCTGGGGGATTGTGAGTGTTAATTGTTTGCAGGGTACTTTTCTCTCCCCAGATGGGAAGTAAAGGACTTTTTTTCGATAGCATGGCTGGAGGAAGGCTGAAGCTTGGCATGGAAAGCCACAAACACTTCAGGACCGAGGCTGCAGTGCTCAGAGGGCACATCTGTCTTTGCTGCAAGGGGCCAAAATTGCTTGATCCTGTATCTCATGTCCTGTACATACGGATAGAAACCTTCCAGCAGCACTCTACACCTGGGGGTCCAGTTCTCCCCACAGCTGACTCAAGGCCACCCTGCCCCAACCTTTCATCAGATCTGGAGGCTGATGTGTCCTTGCAGTTGTGTTGTGGAGACAGAGGCAATGAGCAGGAACCAGCTGCCTCCATCCAGAGCCACTCACACACGTCCATCTCACATCCCCCCAGGCTCCCAGCTTTGGCACGTTTGCTGATCCTCACCAGCAACGTGCTGATACCTCATGAACGGGGATGCATCACCAGCTGGCAGCCTCTCAGAATCCAGCCACAGCTATGAAGTCCCATCTGGGCTATCAGCTGTTTCATGGAGCCTACCAAAAAATCCTTTAGGGACTTAGCTTTGTTCTGAAAGTGGATATTCTCACAAGTAGAATGAGGCGATCCTTTTTCTGGGGTGCTCTGTTGAGGTCAGCTGTGTCAGGCCACGCCAGACTGCCCTGGTGGGCAAACGATTCCTGTAGGGACGGATCTCCGAGTTTATAAAAGTGTGTAAGTTTGTTTTTGCCTTGAAGGGAAGCTTGCCAGTGCCCTGCCTGCAGAGCTGATCACTGCACAGGTTTCCCTGGGCAGAAGAGAGGACGAGGAGCTGCCACCTGGGAAGCCCAACCAAATTAACCTACTTACCAGGCTGCTCTCCTCTCTGCTCTAGGAGAGTGGCTGTTTGTTTGCTCTAGGCCATTTCTGTGCAAGCAGTAACCAGAGATGAGCAAAACTCAGAAAATTTCTGCTCCCATGGGAAATTTCAGGTCGGTCTGCATCCCAAATCAGGCGAGTTCAGCAAAATGAAATTCTGGTTGAACTCACTTGAAGCAGTTGGTTTCTCCCTGGTGAAAAAGTAGAATCTGGAGAAAGAAGAGGGGGAGGGAAACGAGGGAGATTTTCTTTTACTTACAGTAAACTTCCTTTTATGAGAAATTTTATTTTTCACTTGTTCCAGTCCCAAACTGCTCCAGAACTAATGCCAGGAATTCCCTCATCTATTTATACTGTTTTGCTGTCTGGGTCTTATTGTACCTGGCATTTGCTGTGACATATGACCGTGTTGCAAATAATATCAGGAACATTTACCTTGTGGAAGTATCATGGAGGGAAGGTTTCCAAGGGCCTTTTGTCAACCTGCTGCCACCACCCTGCAGGAACCCCCAAACTCTGCCAGCAAGGGTCCGAAGCCCTGTGGCTTTTTGAATGCTGCAGCTGCAACAGCGTGGGCGTATTTTGGGGGGGATAAATGCTCTTTCTGGTGAAAAAAAAAGCAGCAACATTGTGAATTTATGTCAGTTTTGCCAAGTGAATTCATTTAGAATTAAAAAACATAAGTTGCTTGAGACGGATTTCACTATGAAATGTCTCTTTGTTCAGCGATTTCCTCTCACTGTGTTTTTCTTCTTAACATGAAAAATGCTTAAAAGTGAACTGAAATGTTTTCTCCGGGATGGAGAGAAACTTTTTCATTACATCAGGAACAATACAGACATGTGTAATTATCCTTCAGCATCACCAGTAAAACAAAACATCTCTTACTCACTTCCTCGTAATCGAAAGCGTCGGGGGACACCCTGTTAAAACTGAAGCCGTTTGCAACTGGCTTGAATCCAAACAAATAACTCTTAACTGAAACTCTTGTTTTTACACAAGGAGCCACGAAAACATTACCATAATGAAGATCTGTCAGAGCTTACTTTGGGGGACAACAGCCAAGCAGTGGTTCTGTATCTGAGCTCATCAACACCACTGCAATTGCAAGGAAAACCAGCCCCGTGGATTGCTGTTTCCTTGGTATTAAGTTAATGTCAGTGTGAGACAGACCAGATCCGGGATGAAGTTCGGCTGATTGCATGTAAATGTCTAAATTTGAGTTCCCTTTGCAGTCACAGGAATCTAGTTATGACAGCCTGTGGTGTCTGGGGAACAACTCACTGAAAGAGGTGTCAAAAACAGTTTGGCTAAACCACACCTCAAAAATACTTATGTCACTGCTGCAAAAACAGCCCAGCTCTGATGGAGACACTGAGGGTGTAGATGTGCAGGAAGGAATGCAGGTGCCTAGATACAGTAGTTATA
Organism: Pipra filicauda; assembly: GCF_003945595.2. Taxonomy (NCBI): domain Eukaryota; kingdom Metazoa; phylum Chordata; class Aves; order Passeriformes; family Pipridae; genus Pipra; species Pipra filicauda. The sequence goes on from NW_024104310.1 coordinate 5,941,457, forward strand.
TCATACAGATGCCCTGGTGTATCTCACCTGGCTTCTAGCTGCCACTCTAGAAGGACTCAGGTCTTGTACAGGTCCCATCTCCTACCTGCCAGCCTCATGGTCCTGCTAACACGGGGCATCTAAAGCAGTACCTGATCACTGATTCATTCCCCTGAAGTCACACGAGGTGAAAGTCATTCCTAGAGTCCTCAGGTTGGCAGGACCTGGAAATACACGGTTTGGAAGCACTACTGATGGACCTGTATTTCCAAAGATTGATCATGTAGCAGCAACCTGCAGCATGACAGCCCTGCCCAGAATTTCGGGAGGTTGCCCAGATGAGTAAGTCAGACTCTTGTTACCTTACATAAGGCACATGGCAGAGGAGAAATTGCTGTGGAGACTGCATGGTGCTTTCCTGGAAAGCCCCTGCATTAACTTCCAACCTTGTGCCACCTTCTGTATAATCACTTCCATGATTTTCCTGCTGACAAGTCACACCTCTTGCTTTGGGGTGGGCAGGGCTATGCCAGACTGCGCCCGCTCTTTGCAGAGGCAGAGCTTGTTGCATCACTGTAGGAAGCAGGAGATTTACACCAGTGGGATTGCACAATCACCCCAGATAAGAGGAATATAACATGTCAGCAGAGCCCATGTCTTTATCACTGTAGGAAAGACACATAGGAACACTCAGATCTCTGTGGTGTTGAGAGAAAAAAACATCCTTCCCACAGTTTGTCTGAACATGAGCAGTGCAGAGTGGGCAGCACTATTTGACCAACACCCCAGTGCTGTTTATCTGTGATTAGACCAGAGCTGGCGCTGCTTTAAATCACACATTTCCCTTTCCCTGTCACTTATAATCAATGGAGATATTTTATGTTTATATAGCATCACGGTGTGTTATAAGGCGTGATCTGGATGCAGCCCTCCTGTTCTGCAAGTACATTGGCTCATGAGGACATCATAGAATCAGGGTGGTTTGCATTGGAAGGAACCTCAAAGATCATCTAGTTCCAGTCCCCTGCCATGGGCAGGGACATATTCCACTAGATCAGGTTACTCCAAGCCTTGTCCAACCTGGTCTTGGACACTTCCAGGGATGGGGCATCCACAGCTTCTCTGGGCAACCTGTGCCAGGGCCCCACCACGCTCACAGGGAACAATTTCTTCCTAATATCCAATCTAAACCTGCCCTCTTTCAGTTTAAAGACATTCCCCCTTGTCCTATTACTCCATGTCCATGTCAAAACTCCCTCTCCAGCTCTGTTGTACCCCTTTAGGTACTGGGAAAGGTCCTTAGGTACTGGGGAAGCCCATCTGGGCTTTCTGCCCTGGCAGCTTCTATGCTCATGGGCATTCTGGTCAATGGTGTCCAAAGCAGTAATGGAAAGAAGAACAACCATCCTGTTCATATTCCCCTGTTACAAAATACTTCCTAGAGGATGGTTGGAAAGGCAGGAATGCCCCAGGGCAAGAAAACTGTGAAAGCATGACTTCTGCAAAGGGCCATGTGTGCAGATCTTTTAGGGACCAAATTCACATCCCATCTTCGAAAGAAGGCAAATCCATCTCCAGAGGTGACTGACTGAAGGGAAAATAGACTGAACAAAGGCTTGATTTTAAAATCCTGAGGCCCATTGAAAACTAGACTGTGAATCTGAGTCTCTCTAATCAAATCTGGATGTCTCAGATGTAGATGTATATCTCTGAGCTGATTTGTTAGACCCCAGCAGAGTCCATGAAGGCAACCAGGGTCTTTAGGGTACATCTTGAAAATGTCTACTTTAGGATGAGGTACATTGCTGGACAGTAAAGGGGGTCCAGGATGACAACACAGAAATAAATATCCACATTGCAGATGTCTGAGCTTAAGAGAGATGAATCTTACCTTGTAGCAGCACCTGTGAGCCCAAAACAGAGAAGAGGATTTAAACAGATGACAAGAGTCCTTCTTTCATCTTGGTCAACACCTTTGTGTTCTCTGTCCTGTACCTTTCAGAGCAATGGAGGAGAGGTGGCAAACAGCACTGGGCTCTTCATTGCTTTGGATCCAGGTGACAAGGCAGTGAAACAAGACTTGCCAGAAAATCCTCTAAAAGTAGCCAAAAGGTTGCTTAGTTTAATTACCAAGGCCAGAAGGGGGTATGGAAATCAGCCAGGGCAGAACCAGGGATTCAAACCCAGAAATAACAAACTTGATATTTAGTCCACTGAAATAAACAGATTGGGCTGGATATGGGATGAGAAATAGTAACCTTTAAACCATTTTAATGTTTCTTTGGAGATTATAATGAGAATTATGGAATTACAGGATGAGATGAAAGTTTCTTATTTAGCAAATTAAAGAGAGGTTCTAAGGCTTTCCTGGAACTTCATGCAGCTTCAAAACACAGTAGTCCAAAACCGAGCATCACCCAGACTAACCACAACCTTGGTCAGAAGAACAGATCTAAGAGTACTCTCTCTGAGCACCGAGTCACAATTGGTGGGAATCTTTCCATTGACTTCTCTGGCTTCTGGACACGTGTGGAGCTTTTTCCCCTTAGACGCAGATGACCTTAGACCCCTGCCTACAGCTGCTAATAGAGGCAGTGTTTGCCTGTCTGCATTCCAGAGCTAATGCACATTCCAGCCCATGTGGAGGACTTTGCCTCACCTCCGATGCACGAGGTCACTTCACCTTTGATCCCCTGCGTTGGTGTAAGGCTATCTGAGGAGGAGGGCTGTGGAATGACTCAGCAGCTCCTGCCTGCTCTGTTTCTCCCTTTAAGCGGATTTTTTGCTCCAGTGGAGCTGTTCTCAGAGTGGCTGAAGCTCACATGCCCAATCCTGAAGGCAGCGAGAGCGCAATTATCCAGCAGGTGTAAAGCCAAGTAATGCCAGTTCGGCACAGCCTGGGCATGAGTCAGGCAGGGGGATGTGTGGAATCATTGCTGGCATTGCCACGGGAGAGGAGCATCATATAACAACAAACTGTCACATGTCAGCAGGGCATCCACCTCCGCCTGCTTCGCCTCAGCGGGAGAACGGGACTGTGATTTGGGAGGTTTGGTAGAAGTTTGACGAGTCCTATTCGTGCTGTTAAACACCAGCAGTGACTGATACTCCTGAGCTCGTGAGGCACGTACCAGAAATTTAAGATGGTCAAAAGCCACAAGATAAGTGACCAGTGGAATGACAAATGAGGGGAGGGTTTAGATGTAGCACATAGACCAGGTGTGTCAACTACTTCTTAGCTTCCCAGTGCCCCTTGTGGGAAGGGGTCTGTCCACCTGTTTTAGAATCATGGAATGGTTTGGGTTGGGAGGGGCCTTAAAGGTCATCTAATTCCAACCCCCCTGCCATGGACAGGGACACCTTCCACTATCCCAGGTTGCTCCAAGCCCCATCCAACCTGGCCACGAACACTTCGGGGATGAGGCATCCTCAGCTTCTCTGGGCAACCTGTGCCAGGGCCTCACCACCCTCCTACTGAAGAATTTCTTTGTAACATATTATATATATATATCTTTCTTGTTTCAGTTTAAAACATGTAAGAGTCAACATGAACCTTGACAGCCCTAGGTGGGCCGTGACAAAGACTTCAGTAGTCTTGCCTAGAGTCCTGCCTAGTTTCCCTTCACTCCGTATCCCTGGCACTCCCACAATCACTACCACTAGTAAAGTCCCACCAATCACTGGCCAACATACCACCACATGACACAGCTCAGTTCACACTCCTTTACGAAGACTTGGCTCTGGAGACACCACAAGTACCCCCAACACACCTGCTGCATTAGTTCTTCCTGACTTTCAGCCATCATTAATGTACACTAATTAGTACTGTTGGGAACCCTTGATAAAAGCATGGACAAACACTAAGAAACTACTTAATGCCCAAAAGCATAAAACATCTTGGCTTCAGCTAGTTTATGCTGTATCTCAATATCCAACTTACAGCACAGGGCACAAAAACAGCTTCCAAAAACATTATCACTTTGTTCTAATGGGCTAAATTCAGCCCTGAGGGGCTGTAGGAATTAATGGAGTTTGGCCCAACATGTGGTTAATGAGGATGGTCTATTTGAAGCCCATAAGGTACCACATTTCTGCCACTACAGATTGGCTGGGAATAATTCACCTCTTCAGAGACATTGTACTCACTTCCAGTCCTGGCTATGTTTGCTCTAAATACAGGCAGCAAAAATAGACATCAAAACCAAAAACATTTCTTTCAGACTCCAAATGCCTCTGGCTCTGATTTTGATCTCGCATGCAGTAGAAGCTCAAGTGAGTGGAGAGGTTTATTTCTCATTTGTGCCAGTAAAAATGAACTAGGCCCATTATGTTTAACACTGCTTTGGGATGCAGAACATTTAAGACAGTATTTAAATACTTAAAAATCATTAACCTTGATTAAACAAGGCTAACCTGTACTCCTGATCTCTTCCTATGGATAATCTCTTCTCATCTTTCGATGAAGTTTCTAACTTTCCTGCCCATACAGCCAAATCCACCTCCCCAGAAGTCCTCAGAAACTTCAGAATCAAACTCATCCAGCATCAGATTTGTAGCTCTGCATGACCTTGTCCTCATCTCTACAAAGCCTGTACACCCATGCTCACCTATCCAGACTAGTATGTGTTTACCTGTAAGAAGAGGTGCATAAGGATGTTTTCTTGGAGTCTGCACTGCTGCTCATCCCTTTTGCATCTTAGTCTTTGCCCCCAGTTTGAACTTGACCTTTATGTCTTTGCTGCTGTTTGTTTTGAAACAGGGCACAGCCACAGAGGCTCAAAATATACCTTCAATTCTTGTATCCAAACTCTCCATCGTGCCTTGTTATTTTCCACAAACACTAAAAAAAGCAGAATGCTCCGGAAAGTACTAAACTGCAATTCAAGTGGTGTCAGATCTTCCAAACGGTCTTGTCATTTCCAATGTGGATGATTGGTGTAAGAGATCTCTCATCTTCCCTCTCCCTCTCACAGCTTATCTGGGCTACTCATAGCTGGAGAGGTAACTGAGGAAGGATCTCCCCCAGAATGCCTGAATTCAGCTTCAAAAGTTTCAGCTACACCTCTTTGGGTGGACTAAATTGTGCCAGGGAGCATTTTATGGTCCAGAAGCCAACTACCACCATCTGGCTGTGTCCATACTATCAAAGTCCTTCGGCCTCCAGAAAAGAGTGGCTTCGTCCAAACTGCTTATGGGAAAAGATCCCCCACCCATGTGAACTTCCCAACAGTGACTGGAGACTGTTTGGGACAGCGCTGGGTGGCCTGGGCCACAAACTGTGCCACGGATCATTTAAACAACAGAAGGCAAATTCCAGAGGCTCAACACTGTTTCACTATTGTAGATGTATCCCTTAAAACCTTCCCATCATCACCAAAAAGAAAGGACTGGATTAATTTTTTTTTCTGGCTACTTGCTTTCAGCTTATGAGTTGTTCGCCTTCTCCTGGAAAGAAATCAGAATGTTCCCTGCTGATAAAAGCTGTGCTGAGGTAGAGCACGTCCACCTTTTCCCTTTGGGATAACCTCGTGATTTCATTCCTATGGCTCATAAACTTAACTCCTCTAACTTGTTGACTTCCAGCAAGACAGACAAAGGTGAGATTTGGGATTGTATGTATGGGCTCCTCTAGACCACAGCTGTGCAGAGGAGGTCTTTCCAAGGAGGCTGAGGAACTCAGTGCCCAGCTCCCTGGTCTTCACTGGTACAGACAGTACCTCCCATCAGCACCACTCCACGTTCCAGCAGAGACGAAGGGGAGGATAACCAAGTTATCATGTTTGGTCTTTTCCCACCTCCAAACACAGTCCATTAATTACTTGGATCACAAGAAATAAAGAGCGAATTTGAGATTCTCATCTACTTAGTCATCTGTTAACTTCTGATAAAACTGAGCTTTGTCTTCTTATCTCTCCTTGCCAAACAAAGAGGCCAAGGCCAGCCAAGTGAACCTCATCTTTCACACTACCCGCCTGATCCAATCAGTCACGTATTGTAGTTGATCATTACATTCTCTAGATAACTACTTGCCCTTTATTCTACAATGTAAAAAATGTTTGGTGCACTAACCAGCTAATGGGAAAGAGGAGAAAAGACAAAGTTCCACTGATATCACATCTTTGTTATCAGTTTCATTGGTGTAAAACTGGCAGCAATTTAGCAATTTGTTTGGTCCATAATCAGTTGGAATAACTTGTCTCTCTGGAATGAAAACAATCTTTATCCTCAATATACACCCATTATACACCGTTATACACATATTCTCCAGGGTTCATTGTAATACAAAAGTTTCCCAGTGAACAAACTTTACCATCTTGTTTTTTATCATTATGATTTCTGAATCCTCAAGATATGAAGCTAGCCTTCCTTCAGAGGGTTCTGACCCCACTTACTCCATTGCACAATTCAGGTTAATCCAGTCCTTACTCCTGGATGCTCTATGTTTCTTGGGAACAATCTGTCAAATACAAATGTTATCAGGTCAGTTTTTCTGGCCAATGTATCTGTTTGTTATCTATCAGGCCTCTCATTTAGAAGATATTGGGATTTTCTTGGGAACAGGCTGACATCTCTAGCCTACACTCTTTGGAGTCACAATTCCTAAGTGATCGCCAAATCTAAGGGAAAATGGAAATTTTGAAAATTTTGAAAATTGGCTTCAGAAACTTCACCATCGATTCTGAAAATCTCAGCTTCGGACTGATGCTCCCCTGCTGGAAAGGCCTGAGTTCATTTTGTAGTGGTGTTAAAATTTTGCTCTCATTTCTAAGAGTGCAATGCTGGAAGCAGAGTTAGTTAATCCCTTCAACCATTTCCTTTGGCTAAGGGTAGATTACACACATATAACAAAATACAACCTTCCTCCCACCTACCCCAGAGCTTTGCACCACGTGTATTTACAGCAAGCAATCACCCTGTAAGACAGGAAGGCAACTCCAGAGACTGAATGGTTGGCAAAGAACTGGTTAGTTAAAAGGGTGGTTGATGTTCTGAGATACTGAGTGGTTAACAACATGTCAAGTGGCTGGTTGAGAGGATGCTCATATTTACTCAGAGGTCAATTATTCACTCATAAATTTATTGGTTTAATTTCCTTGTAGTCTATTTCCCCTATTACATATTCATAATCATCTTCTCATAAGTTTTTCTCCTACAGCTACTAATTATTCTCTATGTTCACCACACACCTTTTGTGCCATATAGATGGGAATATTAATTTCCGTAGAGCAGAGACTTTTTTTTTAATTAAAGCAATGTGCTTTAGAAATAAATGCAACAACCATCAATTAAATTCAGCAAATAAGGAAAAGTCATTAAATAAGAATGCCAATCAAGATGCTGAAGCTCAAATTCAAATGACATCAATCATTCTTCTGTTGTTCCAAAACGCTGACTTAATCAATGCAAAGTCCACAGGGAACCAGTGAGGGAACCATTCACACACATTACTTTTTGTTTCTCTGGAAGATGAAGCTCTGTACCTGGGGCAATCAAACAGCACCTCAGCCACTCTGGGAAAAGGTGTGCAAAAGGTGTGTTCCATGCCACTGGCTTCTGAGAAATCAACAGAGGAGGTGTCTCAGACTCTGCATGGTGTCTTCACTCCTTCGCGTGAGCAAGAGCAGGTACAACAAATGGAAGCACTTGAAATATTTCATTGAAAATAAGGGTTATCAAATTCTCTGGGTACTCAAAACTATTTGTTTCTGAGGGAGACAGTCAAGTGTCATTCCTTTTTCAATGAGGATCTTCCAAGATGCACAAGCCTTTAAGGTCTGCAAGGGAGTGTTTCTGCATCAACACTTCCCTATTTTGTTCAATCAAAGCAGCAGAGAAGGAAGGACATGGTCACCAAGAAACGAGAACTAGATTAAGAAAAATCCCCTAGTGGACTTTATGAAATTCAGTAATTTGGATCTTGGCTTCGAGGGAATGGGGTAAGAAACTTGCAACTCTGGAACTGGATATCATCAAGTATTTATTTCATACAGCTACATGTTGCAGTTCATGCTGTAGTTACACATAACAACAAAAAAATCCCCATATAATGAGCTCCTTGCCGATTGTGTTTGGCCCTGAGCAAGAAAAACTTCTGCAGTAGAGCAGCCCCTTGGTCCAGAGGTTGGATTGTGTCCTAGAGCCATCTGATAGATCTGTTTTCCAGAACCGTGGCCAGATGCACACAACTCCCATTAAAGTAATTGATTGCCCTGTGAGCTTCATACTTCAATATCCCGGGATCTATAGATCACAGCACAATGCACTACATTGTAATATATGGCAAATTGCATTGAAGTCAGTTGGCACTGGCTAAGTAAGGACCAAAGAGAAGATGGATATTAGAGTCCAGGAAGAGGCACGAGGGATATGTTAGAAGGCAGTAGCCAGCTGTGCAGAGTTTAACCTGCCTATGATATTTCTGTGAGGGCTGCAAGCAGAAAATCCCATCCCATTATCTCCAGAGGAGGAAGAAGGATCGTGAAGAGAGAAGGGTGAATTATTAAAGGCTAGGCCAAGTATGACTGAGAGCTTATTAAAAAGGGAGGAGGATGGGTAAGCGGAGAAACAGCTTGCTAGGCTGGTTCTATTAAAATCTAAGGCCAGATCCTCTGTGTAAATTAGCATAGCTCCATTGGCTCGGGTCGACTGGTTGACTTCTCTGGCTTTATGGCAGTTTACCAGCTGACATTTTAGCCCATTAACTTGAAGCATTGCATGTTTTCCTGGGAGCATGGTCTTTGTTCTGTCCCCCACTCTTTTTTTTTTTTTTTCCTGCCAGAACTGACAAAATTCTTCAGCTGAAACATCCGAGGAACGACATCTCATCAAAGATGGACGTTTCCATGGAAATATCTGTTTCGGATGAAATTTTTTTGAGTCTTTCTCGGATAAAATATAAATAACTGGTTGGACAAGTTTTCAATAAATCAAAAAAGAAACTTCGCTGGAGAAGCTGTAATGTTGTTTGGGTTGCATTTTCCCTCTGTTTCCTCTAATAAAGAACATACAATGCCTGAAGAAATGACAAAAATGAAAATTTGCGGAAAACTTCCAAGAGGAGACAAAACTTTGTATCGAGTTATTCCCCCACAGATGTCCACATCTATACCCCTGAGGGCAGAAAGAGATGATGAAGAGCTGATGGCAGTGAATGTAAGTCAGAGGAGGGAGAGGGAGAGATAAGCACTCCTGGTTTCTCTCTGGTTGAGGGCCTTTACTTTTTTCTCCCTCTTTTCCCTGCTCCTCCCTTCCCACTCCTTGCAGCTTGTGCCTGAGACCGTAATCTGGTGGGAAAAAATCCCAGAGCAAGCTGTGCCTCCCCTGCACCAGACATTGCTGATAGAAAGATCCTGTGACATGGATCTAGAGGGTTTTTTCTTCCTCATTTTGAACCTTGATTTACCCACACAAAAGGACCGACATATGGGGAAACACATTCCAGGGGTGAAACTGCTGCAGCTGTTTCCCAAAATATGATCCCAAGGAAGAAGAACCGGTTATGGAAGATTATGCCCTGAAAAAAATTATTTAAAAAAATGAATATGTAAAATAAAATGCAGAGTTCTGTTCAAAGACAAGGAGGAGTCTGACCGCAATGGCAGCTGGTAACTACATCCCTGAGAGTCTCACTGGGAGTCTCATCCCAAGAATATTAGAGGAGTAGGAGGGCATTGAGGATCCTGGACATATCCTAACACCTCCACATCTGCTAGTAGTCCCATGCCCCAAAATAGCACTGGGCAACCACTCCTGGGGGTCTTACCTGGTGTATGCAATGGCAGCCAAGGCTGTGCTTTACAATTCCAAGATATTATTGAAGATAAAAGACTCAGTTGAGTATTTCTAGAGTTTTACCTTCCATTAACTACACAGAAAGCTCTCTGTTAATGAAATCATAGAGTCACAGATTCATATGAGTTTGAGTTGGAAAGGATCTTAAAGATCAACTAATTCCAACTCCCTGCCATGGGTAGGGACACCTTCTACTAGTCCAGGTTGCTCCAAGCCCCATCCAACTTGGCCTTGGACACTTCCAGGGTTGGGGCAGCCACAGCTTCTCTGGGCAACCTGTGCTAGTGCTTCACCAGCCTCACAAGGAAGCATTTCTTCCTAATATCTAATCGAAGCCTGCCCTGTTTCAGTTTAAAACCACTTCCCCTCACTCCATCACTATCTGCCCATGTAAAAAAAGTTCCAGCAACCAATCCCTTCTTCTGGGCATGCAGGACCAGCTTCCTTGGTGCAGTTCAGAATAGCAAAAAAATTAAGAAGCCTCCCACGAATGGGGAAGGGAGTTTGAGCTACCAGCTGCTTTGAACATTTGTAGAGGAATACTTGGGGACTGGGCTGCAAATACACCACCATATTCCACTTTCCAGGAGCCTGAAGTATGTTTGGGAATATACAGGAGAGACCTGCTGCTGGTGTTAAACACCAACCAGAGCAGGGCCTATTCCAACACAGGGATGAATAATGTCATGTCATTTTATTGCTGTGCATGAGGTCCCATAAAGAATATGTCACTTGACTTAATTTTCCCACATAAAGAATAAAAGATATGTTTAAATCATTGCTTAGCTTTAGGCAGCTCTTAGCTGCTGACCAGTGTGAAAATCCCATCTGGAAAAGACATGCAGACTGGTCATCACTGCCAAGGTGGTTTTCTACAGCAAGTGCTAATGCAGAATGAGACAAGAACTACTTATTTTGGTGCAGGCAAACTACAGATTTTCCATGAGCCTGTTAGTTGAGGTCAGCCAGATTAAAAAAAAAAAAAAATTAGTTTGTTAAACTATAAACGCAATTAAAATCAAAGAGGGCGCACTGGGAGTGGGTGTTATTCAGTGTGTATAAGGGGATGCCAGAATCTGGCTCTGAATAGTTTTGATTAACAAACCTGGGCCTGAATTGCTGGAGAACTGTTCATTTCGTTAAGCCATTATTCATGGCCTGTGACTGGTCATAAGTAATGTTCTGCATCCTGATGAGAGGATTGAAGCTTACGCTGGCATGATGAATGCCTGACAGCAGATAATGAATAGTGTACTTCCCTCACAATTCACAAATGCTCCAGGGTTTCTGAATTGTAAACTACCAGGCCAAACTCACTGAACAAGTACATTGAAATAACATTCCCAAAAGCAGCAGGATTTCAGCTCTTTCTCTTTGGGTTAGAGTTTAATTTCCTTAAATCAAAGCAGTACAGGTCAAGCAGGTGTCCTAGAGCTGCTTGTTGGTTTTGTCTCAGGCCCAGCCACTCTGCAAATACAACCCAACCCCTCAGCCACAAATCCCTCCTTAGGGACAGAGCTGGGGGTTCCCCACCAGGTCAAAACCCAGCTCTCCCAAAAAGTACTATTTCTCCATGACTCCACCATTTCCACTTGTAGCTGGAGCTGTATAAATACTTACAAGTATAAATACTTGCAAATAGCAACCCACACAGTCACATAAATAGCAGCCAATGGAAGCCCAAGTCATTCATTTATTAGTATATTGGCCAACGGACTGTCTTAATTATTTAACTATTCTGGTAAAAGCTAATGCATAAAGAACTTAAATGGTGCGTGGATCTTGCAGAGGGCCCTCAGCCAAGAGAAAATTCAGGCAGTTCAAAGTCTCCCCTGCATGCAAATGGGATGGAGTACGCTCCTGCTGCTCAGAGCTGGGGGATGACTGGCCAGGGGCAAAGCATTGCAAACGATGCTTGGACCAAGACACTGCCGTACAGTTTTCCAGCTTTATCACAGCCTCTAAATACCAGTTTGGCTTGTACCCAGTCATATACACGTCCCCTAGTGAACACAATGCCAGTATGCAAGGCAAATGTTTCATTTACCGACCCAAGGGAAAGTGAAATGTATAATAGCTGTGCAGTGAACCTCGGAGAAAACCACCTGAGAACATCGAGATGCAGGTACTGCAGCTGAGCATCTGACAGACAATCACGTGCAAGAACACTTCCCCCGTGGCAGACAAGGAAAAAATCACTGGGCTCCAGATATTTGTGCTTCATAGTCTGATCTCTCAACCAAGCTGAAGAAGCAATTAATTGAATTAACACGGCATCCCAGCCTCCGGAGCACTCCCCACTCTGCGGCTGTGGGAAGTCTGTTGCTGTGGCAGGCCTGCCCACACGTCTCCAGATAACAGTGCTGCAGCTATTTCTTCCTCTTGCAGCCCAGTCTGTGACAGCCATGGCACTCATTAAGTTGGTGGCTTGGGACAGGCTTTAAGTTGGGAATGGCTCAAGTGAGAGTCTCAGTTCAGCAGTATCCTGCTGGGATGGCATCTCCGAAAATAAACAAGTGGAAGTTTCCCACCGACCCGGCATCGGGTGTGTTTCCACACTTGGCACCTTTTTAACAAACTGTTGCACTGTGGTTCCATGAGGGGAAAGCACATGATCTGTGAGTCCTTTGAGTCTGAGCTCCCACATCCCACTGATCCACCCGGGGCTTCTGCTTCTGATAGGTGGGGGATAGGACCGGGAATTATGGACTTCGCCTGTCTTCTAGGAGTAGTACACAACTTATCACATCATATTCCTTCTTGTGTCTTTATTGGGTTGATTTTCAAGATCTTAAAGGATAGCTTCAACCTCAGACTGGGGAGGGAGTAGACTGGGTAGACCCAACTCTGCCAGAAATTGCCCGTGTAATTGCAGTTGAATTATTCTTTCTATGTTTCGGTTTTCCACAGGAAATTGTATTTCCTTTTACACTTAGAACTGTAGATCTTTATGCTGTGGGTCACTTCCCACTACTTTTTGTGCAGAATCCAGCGCAATGGGACTAATTTTGACAAGATTATTGAACTATCTTGATCTCATTATCAAATATTTTTATTAAGCTTAATTTCATCCTGATTGTCCTATATAAGGGTTTCTTGCTGATGCTTAGACCCTTCTGTTACTTGTAGATCTTTATCAGAGAACATTTTTCATGGATTCAATTCCTTTTACTGGAATATAAATTCTACAGTGAAAACTGAAGGATATTACTCCAAACTATTTGTGGGTGGCCAGAGTTGGGGAACCAACAGTTGGGGAACCAACAAGAACCACTCAGGTGTCTACTGGGCTCCCTCTCATTACACAGGCAGCAGAAGGGACAACTGGAGAAGAGAACAATACTATTCCCAAGCGCAGCCACATAAGTCCTTTAAATCATCCTTGCTTTTCCGACATCTAAGGCTCCTCTTCCCAGCAAACATCACCAAGCTTCTTCGCAGCTCTCCGGCAACCAGGTGCTGAAGACCACCCCATGTTTGAAATTCTCAGGGGAAAGCCACTAGGACTGAAATGCAGAGAGCTGTTAGGAGCTTTTCTTTAAGGATTTCCTAATCCCTACCCTTTCTTTGCTCCATTTTCCTTTCCTCTGCTTTACCACTCCCTTCTCCCTCATAGTTTGCACACAGAACTCACACATGCCTAAGGCTTCCTTTTGTAAATCTGTCCTGTTTCCCTCACTCAGACCTCCCCACTTTGACTCTAATTTCTTTACTCCCAGCCCCATGGACCATCCCACCACAAGAGAAATGCTCTTTCACATTCCTGACGCTCTCCTGTTCCACCAGCAGCCGCAAGAACGAAATTTCAATCTCACGGTCCAAGTGGAAGCACCATAGCTCCAAAGGCTTCAAAGGGAGCTTGTGGCTTCTATGCCAGCATTTTTTGTGGTAGTCCCTCACTGCTAGTTAGGTCTGGTATCAGCCTTAACCAACCATGCCACTTCACTTTCCAAAGCCAGCCCGTAATTAAAAGAAGGCCAATAGACTCTCAGTGATGATGCAATGATGTGTTCTCAGGTGCTCTCCTAGGCACGAGGCCAAAAGCCAAGTTACCATTTATGCAATTTGAAATGAAAGGCATAAAATTAGGCACTGACTAGAATTTCTCATTGCAATTCTTAACCGTTTTGACTTTGCTTTTCCAACAGTCAGCAGGTTTTTCTTCTGAGAAGTCCTTTCAAAAAATAAATTAGATGGCTACTTACCATGACTATCAGTTGACTCAGATGACAGGACATTGCACTTACAAGACCTTTCGTGTTCCTCACTCCTCCTTTTCTATTTCCCAATTAGGCCAGATTCTACTGCCTTTATTCATACTATTGCATTATTTCATAGCTCACACCAGTTGATTTCAGTAGTGACTCCCAGGATAAATTACAGTTTCCATGTGCCAAGATGACCTGAAGTCCTTGCCGAGGGCTGTTTCAGGCCTTTGTCATGACTTTCTTATCCTGTTTCATCCTCCACAAAGCCAGGACTTTCTCACAGCTCGTCACCTGGTTCCCCCAGAATGGGTAGACAAATACCTTCCCGTGTTTACTGTGCTTAATGGGAGACCATTAACTGCGTCACTAACGCGGCGTGTATCGACCATCGCTCTTATGAACTCAGCAACCCCACCACGTACCTATCAGTAAAAAGGTATTTGTTGTCCTGCTTTATATGTGACAGTGGTTGTGTGGGCCAACGCCTCACTGAAACAGGCATTGTGTTAACATTTCCCATATTTGGGGGATAAAACACACGCTTTCAAGAACGGGTACCAACAACTGAAATGAGAATTCTGAACGTTTATAAGCATTTAAAAGTATGAACCTCTAAGAGTCATGAGAACATCATGTGCTTATCCTATTTCCCTTCAATGAAAGTCCAGCCAATCACCTCTGAGTGCTGTGAAATCCTCACTGGAGCTGGTGCACAAGGTAGAGCTTAGTTATGGAGCCCCTTGTAAATCAGTGGGAATCTTTGTAAATATAAATCACAGAGCAAAATCAATTGTTTACTAATCATTGCTCAGGAAGAATATCAAGAGCACAAAGTCAAATTCCCAAAAAATAGGGAATGCCAGTGTTAAGATGATCATGACCTAGTCTGGAAAGGACAAGTTGCTACACTCGATGCTGCGTAGCCTCAGGGGAATGTGCAGTAACTGGTTACCCCAGTGCCCTATAAAATCTACTCCCAGGCTTTCCACATTTGATATTAATAGGAGTTATAAACAGGCACAGAACCATAACACGAGATTAGTTGTTGTTATATCTGTTTCAGAGATAAACTATCTGACAACCAGTGAAACTGAAATGGAAATCAAGCCTCTAGAGCCGCATTGGCAGGAACACTGCAGCGGGATACTGGAGAACAGAGTGCTCACAATGGGTAACCAGATAAGGGCAGAGCCAAGTTCTATCCTATTCCACTGCTGTCCTCAAGTGAAGCAGCAGAACAATCAAAAGTGAAGTCCTGCTACTGTTGTCATGTCTCCGCTGTGGTCCCTTGAGGACACAGAATTCCCACCTCTCACCTCTTACCAACAGCAAAAAGCTGTGGAATCATAGGATCATTTGGGTTGGAAGGGATCCTTCAAGGTCACCTAATCCAACCACCCTGCCACGGGCAGGGACATCTTCAACGAGATAAGGTTGCTCAGAGCCACACCCTGCCTGTCCTTGAATGTTTCCAGGGATGGGGCATCCATCATCATGGTTAGGCTTCCACCACCTTTCCACAGAACAGATACAGTCTAAGGCTGCAGACAAACAAGCAATTGCACTTCTTGAAGTTGCTGTTGCCTCCTAAATTGTTGTTTCTGGCCCTGTGGTGTTGCTTTTGGAGTTGGAAAGATTCAGAGTAGGCCCTGATCAGGTTTAGGACAAATTATTTAGGCTAAAGAATTTACCTGGTTGTCTGCAGTCAGCTGGTCTTGACTGAGTGGGAGCTTCGTTACAAATGTCTCTGCTGGCTGAATTCTAGTGGCAGCTCCTCTCCAGCTCTAAGATGTTGATGAGCACCTTGGGGCAGCAGGAGACTTTAAACTTGATCAGATGAAGCAGAAGATGCAACGAGTACATGAATGGGAGACTTTGCCAACCTTTGAAAAGGCTGGAACACGATTTGGTTGCTTGCTAAAAAGAGGGCAGGCTGTCTTGCAAAGGTGGAGCATTTGCAATTGGGAAGGACTGGATATCTCACTTGTAGGTCACCAGGTGATGAGCTCTCAGAGCCTTCTACCTGTGGGTCACCAGCTGAATTCAGCCCAGCACCAAAATTATGTCCAGGAATTTTAATTATACGTTTGCTTCACATTGGGTTGAATGCTTTTCAGGCATTATTTCTCATGTGTGTGTCTGATATCTGGCACAATCAGGCCTTATCTTAGTTGGCTTCCTTAATCAAAGTTTCTGGATTAGTAGTCTACCGGAATTTGGGGTTGAACATAAATTGTTAACGTTAGTAAAAATCACATTCAGTTTTTTTCAGTACTACTTTAAGCCAAGCTAAGGATCCACATTTTCTATCATATGCACGGTAAAAAGTCAAGGAGAATAAAATCCCCACATTTACCCATAATTTGCAATGCTATTTTTTCCCCAAAAGCCTTTATCGCGGAGCAAGAAGGAAGAGAATTTCTGTTACAGTATTTGAAAGCAGGTTTCATGAATGTTTCTCAGTCTGACAGTAATACTGGTTCCTCCCAAACAACTCAGCCTGAAACAGACAACTCATAATGTTAAAGTTCAGGACAGTTACAGTTGACTGGAAAAGGGACTCAGAATGGAAATTGTTGTGCAACTGCTACGTTATGACTTGCTGCCGGATCTGAAGACAATATTAAAAGTAGCCATTTTCTTCTGATTGATCTTGTACTCTCTTATCCTTCTGCAGAATGACAATGGTAACCTCTAAACGATAGCATTGCTTGGAGTTTTCTCATTTCTTTTTGCACAGAAATAAACACGTTGTATTCAAAGGCACAAAATTCTTGGAATTCACAGCACTTGGTGAAACCGAAGGTGATCAAACAAGCACTGGCTTAATAAATTCTGATATGCACATATATTCCAACAGGGAATACTCTGTGTTTTACTTTGGTGAAAGCAGAGTCCCGGCACACTTAATGCTCTACTGTTTTCTCATCCAAATCTCTTCTGCCATATCAAATAGGTCACTGTGTGGAAATCACAGCCATGTTTTAAGTAGATTGTGTTAACTTTATGAATGCGTCATAAAATGGGAACTCCATAACTCCGTATTGACACTGTTTTACTGTTGCAATTTACCATTCTAATGGCACTATTTAGGAAACAATGACTGAACTGCAATGAGATAATTAAGGAATAATCTCCATTACTTCAAAGTATACAAAGCAGTAAACAGCTGCCAAAAGTGATTAATAGCTGAGGTGAAGTTAAGACATCTAATCAATCTAATAAACCATTTATTGCAAGAATATAGCAGCTTACACTAAATGTGAGACATTTATCTTATTGATACAAACTGCAGTATTTGCCTTTCTTTAGGATGTAATATCACGAGACCTTGATTATTCTTCCATTAAAGTCAAGGATAAAACTCCCATTGTGATCCCAGGGTCAAGCCTTCACTGAGCTGATACCAATGAAAATAAATGCTTCCTTTTAATGTAGAACAGTTCTGCTAAAACATTTTTTTTCCCCCCTATTATAAAACATCCTGTGGCATTGAAAGGGGGATATGTTTTACTGGCAAGGACAAATGTCAGGAGTCATGATGAAAACCTGGATCTTCTTCTAAGATGGTACTGTAATTCCCTGCAAAGTATTGTTTTGTCTGTGCCTCCACCTCGGATCTGTGACAGGGAGATGAAACCATTCCTTGTTCCACAGGATTATTCGGGATTTAGTTCATGTAGCATACAAAGAAACACAGATAGAAGATACTGTACACACTTCACAGTGTTCCTAAAGTAAAACCAGAAAGGATACATGGATTGTAACAGCTATCTCATAACTGGCACAGGAATGGGAGTAGTGGGGGTGGAGAGGTTGAACCCATGCTCAGGGGAAGGGACCTGTTTCCAATGTTACAGCAGTGCTGCCAGTACAGCTGAGCTTCCTCAATTTCCATTTGGCTTCCCAATGCCCTGCAAGAGTGTGGACTTTCTACAGCTCCAAGTGTGTCATCAGTATCTTGCTTTTCTGCTCTCCACTTTAGTCTGGAGGGGTGAGGGAGCTGCATTGCAGCAGCAAAGGGACAAGCACAGGCAGAGACAGCCCCTTCTGGCACATTCTCCCACCCTACTTCCCCCCCAGACAGCAGTTCCCCCTCTAATCTGAAGTAAGCACCCAATTCCTTCATCAGCTGAACATACACAGTGAGCTGTTTGACTGGAATTTTATAAGATGAGTTGCAGAAACAATCTTACCAACATTAAAATCATACATACCACATTGGCTCAAGGTGAACATCGCATTTGTCAAGCCTTGCAAAACGTGCTTTTCATCAGACAAGACGTTTCTATCTCCTCATCCCTGCATAGAAAAGAGGCACTGGAGCACATGTTCTCCCACCACATGTTATAATTGTTCTTCCCCTGAGAAGAACTGGAAGATGTTCTTAGTGCTGGATGACTCTTGAACTTGCTCTGAAGCAATTCCTTTGTCTTAGTGCTAGCAGGAAGCTCCTTTGGTTTTCCCCAAATATAAATATTGATACAGAAACTCATACCAAATAATAACAGAGGTATGAATTTATTGTTTCAGCAAAAGCTCCCATGCAAATTAACCCTCGGATAATTAAAGATGCCTGCAGTGCCTGGGCGGGTAAAAGATCAAGCACTTGCTGGATTACAACATAAGCAGTGCTGTGATAAAGCTGCATAATAACTCAGGAGCAGGAGCTCCCAGCCTTCTCAGGTAGCAGGGCTAATTCCATCAGCCAACATGTACCAACTCCTGTTCATCTGTGCCCGATCCAACCTGCAAGGGACGGTTTGGAGCAGCAAGACTCTTGTCTGGAGGAGCCAAAGCCAAACAGCAGGTTGAAACTTGTACAACTGGATGCAATGCAAGCAGTGGCATCGCACTCGCTCCCTGTGCAAGTGTTTGTCATAGGAGTAGAACGGGCAAACCTAAAATACAAGTCCCAGAAACCTGCAATACTGGTATCTCTGCCTGTACTGAAGTTTAGGGAGTGTTAGTTTTGGAGAGGGAAAGCGCAGGTAGATTTTGAATCACTTTTTCTACACTGAAAAAAAACCACATCAATTTGAAGACTCACAGCAAAATGTTTAAATGTGTTAACTGTGGGAATGTAACAAGGCCCCAGAGATTTAAGTCATTTTCCCCAGGAACTGGCTGTGGCACTGCTGCTGAGCAGAAATTCCTCAAGGCTGGGCCTGTAGTCTTCCTTCACGGTAAAGCACTGCAACAAGAACAGCTGCTTAAATTGCTGGGATTAAACAAAGTGGTCATTTCTGCAACCCCGTTTGGCAGCTGAAATGAATCACAGAATCCCAGAATGGCCTGGGTTGGAAGGGACCTTAAAGACCAGCTAGTTCCAACTTCCCTGCTATGGGCAGGGACATCTTCCACTAGACAAGGCTCCTCCAAGCCCCATCCAACCTGGCCTTGAACACTTCCAGGGATGGAGAGCCAATGCCATGGGTTTGCTACTGTTAAGTAAAACTGTTCTGACATACATTTATGAGGGTTTTTTTAAATGCACGTGGGCAGTAGCTTTCCCTTTTTTAGGGCAAAAAGAAGATAGTCGTAACCAACATTACTAAAATTCATGTTGCCTGGGTCTGTGCCAGTAACGGAAGGATTTTCCCCATTTAGGTTATTAAATTTAAAATTACATTTGTCCTTTTCGTAGCAAGGTTGCAATAGAGGTTTGTATATGCATTAGAATTCATTTTTTCTAGGAGCAAAAGGAGGTTGCAATTCCTTATTTATGTTAAATATGCCACCATGTTTTCTCAAAGGTTTTCTCTTGGTTTTACACTATGACAGGCCCACAAAAGAGCCATTATTTGGAGTGGGCTCTGGGTTATGGCAGGTACTGAGGAGGGTGGGAGCAGGGCAGGCACACCACAGTTTATCTCCTCATGGACCAGCAAACAGCAGTGCTGGGAATTCCTAGAGAGCCAGACATGCCTTTTAGGAAAAAGACAGAGAGTACTTGCTCCGGGAGAAGCAGCCAAGCCTGTACCTTCTCAGTACCAGAGAGACATGGAATTCCTGGAACGAGTTCAGTGGAGGCTACAAAATTAAGGGACTGGAGTATCTCTTGTACAAGGAAAGGCTGAGGGAGCTGGGCCTGTTCAGCCTTGAGAAGAGATGGCTGAGAGGAGACATCATCAATATCTATCAGTATCTGCAAGGAATGTGTCAGAGAATGGACCAGGCCCTGCTTGGTGGTGCCCAGCAGTAGGACAAGAAGCAATAGGCAGACACTGATGCACAGGAAATTCCACCAGAACATGAGGAAGAACTTCTTTACTGTGCTGTGACCGCGCACTGGAACAGACTGTCCAGAGAGGTTGTGGAGTCTCCCTTACCGGAGACATTCCAGAACCATCTGGACACAATCCTGTGTCGTGTACTCTGGGATGACGCTGCTTGAGGAGTGAGGTTGGTCCAAGCGACCCTCTGTGTCCCTTCCAACCTGACCCATTCTGTGATTTGAGCTACACGCTTGCCTCTGAAAAACAAACTTCATGGCCACCTGTAAAAAACCACCTCACTCCCCACGTCTCCTAAGCAGATGATTTGTACCTGGTCCCGACGGGTACAGTATAAACATGTTAACATTTATTAACATCAAATAAACGTGAACATTTGTTAATATTTATTAACAAAAATATTAACATTTGGGTCCGGAGAAGGGCAACGGAGCTGGGGACGGGTCTGGAGCACCAGGAGCTGCTGAGGGAGCTGGGGGGGCTCAGCCTGGAGAAGAGGAGGCTCAGGGGAGACCTTGTTGCTCTCTACAGCTCCCTGAGAGGAGGTTGTAGCCAGGTGGGGGTCGGTCTCTTCTCCCCGGTAAAAAGTGACAGGATGAGAGGAAGCGGTCTCAGAGAAGGTTTAGCTTGGACATTTGGAAGAATTTCTTCCCCGAAAGGGTGACTGGACATCGGAACGGGCTGCCCAGCGAGGCGGTGGAGTCCCATCCCTGGAAGGCGTTTAAGGAAAGCCCGGACGTGGCACTGAGTTGACACGGTGGCGCTGAGCCCCAGGTCGCACCCGACGGTCCCGCAGCTCTTCCCCAGCCAAAACAACCCCGCGATTCCCCGATTTATCTTTTCCCGCGCACCCTCGGGCGGGAAATGGCGGCCGGGCCGAGCCGAGCCCAGCCCGGCCCACCCCGCGCCCTCACGGCCCCAAGCACCGCCCGCCCCCCGGGCACTCCCCTCCCCTTTGTACCGCCGTGTCCCCTCCCCCGGGCCCGCCCCGTTGTTTACCGCGCTCCGCGGGCGCTGCCGCTCCCGCCCCTCGCTCGGGACCCGGCGCGGGGCGGGCCGGGCGCGCTCACGGGGCTCCGGGCGCGGCGGCGGCGAAGGAGGAGGAGGAGGAGGCGGCGGCGGGTTGTGGCGCAGCGCGGGAGCGGCTCGGCCCCTTTCCCCTCCCTTCCTCCCCTCGCGCCGCGCTTCCCTCCTCGCCCGCCACCGGGAGAACGGGGGGAGGAGGAGGAGGAAGAGGAGGAGGAGGAGGAGGGGGCGGCCCGGCGAGCGGCGGGAGGAAGGGGGGCGCGGGGATGAGATAAGCGCGGGGGCGGGCGGCAGGGGGGGGTGATGTAGGGGCGGCTCAGGTGGATGCGGGGGGCGGCGTGAGGCCGCGGGGGGAGGCGCGGAGCGGAGCGCAGGGACGGGGGCTCTTCCCCCGCCTCGGGAGGCGGCGGCGGAGGGGGCTCGGAGGGGAGGGGGGGTGGGGTGGGGAAGCGCTCGGAGGGGCTTCCCGGAAGGGTGAATTGGGATTAATCCCGGTATTGGTTTTTTTTTTTATTATTATTTTTCTTTTTTAAGGGGGGGGTTGCGCTGCTTCCCCCCCCTCGCCGCCGCGGAGAATTGGCGCCGGGAGGAGGAGGAGGCGGCGGTGGCAGCGCGGTGCTCCCCCCTTCACCCCCACCCCCTTGGCTTCGCTCCTGGAGGAGTTAGTTGGGGTGGTTGTTGTTTTTTTTTTTTTTTTTTTTCCCTGCCTTTTTTTTTTTTTTTTTCCGTTTTTTTTTTTTTTTTTTTTTTTTTTTTTTGTTTAATTTTTATTTTTTAAATACAAACCCGCGTATTGATTTTTTTTTTTTTTTTGAAAAACAAAAAAAACCAACAAACAAACCAACCAACCCGCCCCCCCCTCCCGCCCCGTTCCCCACTCCCGCCCCGCACACACGCCTGCCTCTGGGAGGGAAATAGCCAGGTGGAATCTCACTCTGTTTCCATGGACAACCCGTCCATTATCACCCAGGTGACTAACCCCAAAGAGGAGGAGATCCTGTCCTGCACTCAGGATAAAGGTGAGCTACCTTCTCTCTTTTCTCTATGATTATTCCCCCCCCCCGCCCTCCGCTTAAAATCGCATTCTTCAGTGACCGTATAATCCTCTCCAGGCTACTGGGAATAGAGGAGGGCTTGTTGGGTTTGGGTTGGTTTTTTGCTTGTGGGGTGAAGGTATTTGCATGAATGTCTCTGAATTTGCTTACTGGATACAGCCGAGAACTTGTTAGAGTGTTTAAATGCCAAGTTTAATCGGTCATTTAAATAAAATGCTCTTGTTCCTCGAGGTTGGGGGAGGTAACTTTGTACGGTGGTCACTGTGCCGTTAGTGCCCCGTTTCAGGGGAGGGGTACCTGTGCTGGGTGTGTTGGAACGCTTTGAAATCTCAGCTGTTAAGATTTTAAATTTTTTTTCCCCTCCTTTTTTTTTTTTTTTAAAGCAAAATAAAAAATTCCAGGTTTCTTTCTGCTTTCCTGTGTTCTTTCCTGCCTCACATTTCAGAATGTGTGGCTTTCAGGTTTGTTGGAGGATATTTGTGCTTCTCAGGAGGAGATACGCGCTACTTTTAAAAGCGGCTCTGTTTGCTCGGTAGATAAATAGTTGTTGCCTGTGTAAGGCATCGTGCCTGGATTGTGTTTTGCTCCTAAATGAGATGAATCCAGCCTGGCCGAAGGAGGTGCTTCCGTCAAAAGTCTGGGTGTTGATGAAGTGCCCTTAACCTTGTTTCTTTTTGGAAGCTCGGAGCGGTCTTGGGGCTTTAAGTGGTTGTGTCCTTGCGTCTGGTGGTGGGCAAGGTACGGGGTGAGCAGCAGGGTTCAAGTTCTGGGGAGCTGTGTGTGGATTTGGGAAGTTACTTGGATGTCAAGTTTATGCTTTGTTGCAGGCAGTCCTGGTAAATAGGGGAGAAAGGACAGAAATTAGAAATAGTGTCCATGTTCCCTGGTAGGTACGGTAAAACCTTCGAGTGGTCTTCTAAAAATGGTAGATTGATATACCTTGCCCTAAAATGGATGGATTTCGTGTCCAAAAAGCTTCCATTTTTGTGTGGCTCGTCTTGTAAATAGGGAGGGGTCCCATATTGTTGAAGTTGCTCTGTTACCTTTGACTGAGAGGCCGTACCTGAAATATCTCTCTTCTCACTTCACCGGTGCTACCTGCAGAAGTGTGAAGGTATATTTATTAAAAAAAAAAAAAAAAAAAGCCACGAGGTTGGGGGTTGTTTGAACAAAAAATTATTTATTTGTTCAGCATAGGAGTGTTCATGGAACTCTCTTTAATTCCTGTCACTTGTGAGGTGATACTTCCACCACGAGGCCTGGTTTGTCTCAAGGGATTTGTCGTGTTTTCCTCTGTTTTGGCAATGTGGAGCGTGAGGTATCTACAGTAAGGTGCTCTGCTCTGCCTAAGACTTGGTTTGGGGTGGATGTGCGGGATACTTTGCTCGGATGTTGTCGTGGTCTTAATGGCCTGTGTTGTTGTAAGTAGTGGAAGGGCTTCATTAGTATCAGTAGCAGCTGCTTGAAGTTTGAGTGTAAAAAAAGCCAGTTGAGACAAGTAGGGGAAGATTTGACAGCTCAAAATAAGAGTAAGCATCCACATCAAACAAGTGGCTTCAGAGTCCTTGGTAGAGCGAGCAAAAATATGCATCTAACTTGCATAACTCTGCAGTAACTTGCATAATGTGCATTGTGTTCTTGCTATTGGTTTGTCTTTGGCAGAAAATGGTATTCATTGCAGAGTAGGGGCTTTTCAGGCTGTGCGTTAGCAAGGCTGGGTGGGGGGAGAGGGGAAGGAGGGGGAAGCTGGAGTTGGGAGACAAGGGAACTCCAGCGTCATCTTCATGCAGGAGGTGAATTACCTTTTTTTCTGGTTTTGGGGTGGTTTTTTTTTATTGTGGTTAAAGTGCGTGCACTGGTTTGACGATGTGCTCTGTGGTGAGACTGTCAGATCACTCCAGAGCAACTTTTGCAGGAAGAGAACAGCGGGTCTGTCCGTGCTGGGCTCTGGAAGGAGCGCGCTGCTTGCTCCAACCTCTTCCACTACAGGTTTTCCCAGTGCTCGAGGTACGGAGCTGGTGAAAACCCGTTGCTCTACCTGCCTTCCTGGCGTGGTTACAGATCACGTCACCCAGTTTTCCGTCGGATTTCTTCACACTTCTAGCAAAGCCTTTAGGTCCGTAGAGCTGCGAGAGCGCCCGGAGCAGAGATGGGAATACTGATAAGGTTCCTAACAAGAGACCGGTGTTGAGAGAGTCCTCCCTGCTAATTCCGAGTGAACTAAATGTACTGGTACAAAATGGCTAACAAATATGTTGAGGCATCATGAATTAACTCTTTGTTTAACGAAATCAAGGATCACCTGAGCCTAAAGTCTGAAATACAGCAGCTCTGTGCTGTGTGAGCCAGGGCTGTCCAGTTTAATGAAAACCTGTTTTTTCCTCCGACTTTAGTGTTTGGCTGCAGAAATAAATTCCAGGGTACTAAGTGGCATGTGGTGGCTTTGGGGAATCAGTGTTTTCTTAGGGTTTTTGAGACCTTCTGTTGCTGTTTCTTGAGGGGAAAAAATGAATTTATTTTCCTGTTGTTGAACTGGAGAGAAGCAGTTTTACAGTAGCTGAGCAGCTGCTAAATAATGCATGTGTCTACCTTCAAGGTTTTGATTTTTCTCCCAAGATTTTTTTGAAGCTTTTGATCAGATGTGAGTCCAGCATTTAGCCTGATTTATTTTTTAAAAATGCATTTATGTTTTAAAAGGAGGTCGATGTGCAGTACAGGCTTATGCCAAATTTCTCCTGTGCAAGGGAGCACCGTTGGCAAGAAACAGAGCTGGTTCTCTGGTCCTGGGGCAGTTCTGTTTTTAGGTAAATAACAAGCTTTATGAATAAAAATGCCCAAGTATTTTCTTGCTAGCCCAGATGTATTAAAAAGTAGCTCTTGAGATAAGTGAAGCTGTGACACCTTGTTAAAGGGGAACATTCTAAGATGGATTTGTTAATGTTTATTTTTTACCAAATTGCAGCAAATTTTTGAAGGTGGAAAAAAACAGATCTTGGTATGTGAACCATTCCCTAATATGTTGCCACACGGTGGTGCACTGGATTTAGTTGTCTGTCAAAATGAAAGCTGAGCATGGAAGGTTTGCTACAACCATATTTTTTTATTATTATTATTGTAATGTTCTCAAATGCCTGTGGTGTTCGTGCTGCTGGAGGATTTTGGTCCCTTCCTATGTTGTCAAATTAGTTCTGGGAAACAGAAACTTGGGTTCTCCCAACTAGCAGAGATTTGTAGGTGCTTGAAAATATTTTGAACACTGAATCCGTAGAGAATTTAATTCCCTGTTAGTTGTTTAAGTAACAAAAATAGTAGTTGTGATCATCTGGCACTTCTGGGAATTGGAAACATAACCAAGACTTGTAATTTGAAATTAAAATGGAGACATAAATACGTGAAAGGGGGTTTGTTATAAGAGAGATAAGTGTGAGCAACTAAGAAAAAATATAAATAAAAGCTACAAAGGAAAAATGAAAATCTGATGGTTTTCTATGTAATTAATTCTACAGATAAAATCAACTGTTTATTTTCTAAAGGAAAGCATTAATTCTTATTATTAGTTGAACAGAGACCTGTAATGCAAGATCTATATGGTTAAATGTATAGAAAACAGAGCAGTGCTGACAGGCCCTTGCATTGAGTGTAACATTGAGAGCGTGGTCACGGATGGGCAACAGACATCCAGCCCAAAGAAGGGAATTTCCCTTTTTTTGCCTAAATGCTTTAATTTGATCCTCATAAATGATGCAGATTCTTGGCTGTTTCCATGTGCCAAGTTAAATAGTGGTGTAATACTAGTCCAGTCCTTCAGGTACCTCCTTCAGGCTGTGGTGGTTTGTTTTCTTTCTTCAGGGAAAATTTTTCCTGACTTCTGTAAAAATTGTCAGCTGGGCATCTATTTTCAGTTGTTTAGAGTTTAAACTGAATGCTTTAGTGTCCCTAGAAATGTGTATTTTCTTATGCAATAAATTATATGAAAGAGGTTCACAGCGGAACCTAAACCATTGTAATTTTTTTTAATCACAGTGAGTCCCCGAGGATGTTTCCACAAACAAACTTTTTTGCCTTCTTTTCTTTCAAATAAAATTGGAATAACCACCAGCGAGACCAATATTCATTATGATTTTAAAGAAGAAGTTCTGAAGATCTCAATTTAGAAGCCAAAATAAGTGTCTTTAATCGTGTCTTCAATAAAAAAAAAAACATTTTGAAAATAGCTGAAAATATTTTGAATGTACTTTTTTTGCCATTACATCACCAGGATTCAGAGCACTCAAACATTTGAACATATGTTAATGATCCTGAGACATTGTCTCAACAGATTTTTATAATATTAACTTCAGAATTTTAGTGTTAAAGTAGCAATTTAGGGAGGGGGAAAAAAAAAAGTTGTGGAAACCACTCGGGCACTGCAGTGGAATGTGAATTACTCGCAGAGGGTAAAATTTTAAATCATTAACTAATGGCATAGCTGTTATATGAAACCAGAGTGACCATACAGTAGGTTTTATGTTCCAAGGAGACTGTAGTAACCTGTAGTAACCCAAGATTTGATTTAAGGTCGCATTTAACAGGCTGAAGTGCCCTGGCAGTAACAGGAATGATAATTTTCATGAATATTGAATTTTCGGTCGGTGTCTTTAAGCTGCGGCGCGATCATTTCTTCGTGGTGCCTCCTCAATTCATGCTGGTTTCAGTGCAGTGATTTAACTGATGTGTTCCAAAGTTTAAGTGCCTTTAAGAAAAAAAAAAACAAAAACACAAAACCCAAAGTTGACCTACATTTTGTTAATTCAGTATTCAGAAATGCAAATAGCATTTTCTGACATAATCAGTAAAATGCGGCGTGATCGATGCTACGCTTCAGCTTTCGGAGTTTAAGCTGAACATTACAAATAAGCCTCGGGATAACAGGTCCATGTTTGTTTCTTTAAAGGGACATTAAACTAAAATGCTGAGAAAGCAAAAGCCAAGAGAAATGAGACTCGCTTGCCAGTGTTGGTGAAGGACGTTCCCATTGGCCTGATAGAGAGGCTTAACTGTGGGAAGCTTATTTTTCCATCATGGAACACTGAATTTATGAGTTTTACTGTCTTGTAAAAGTCATCATTCCAACATGAATATGATGCAAATTAGATCTAGCCTGCAATTTTTATGTGTGTTGAATCTTAAATGTTCTCTCTCTAAGCAAGTGCGCTTTGGTTTTCTGCTAAATTTTGAGTTGGAAGAGTTGTTGGCAATTACCACCATGGCTGGGGTTCAGTGTTACATTTTCAATTAAGTTCTGAGTTTCAGGCGATCCTGGATATGGAAACAGGAACTTGAGGAGTGAATTTGCCCAGTACTCAAACCCAGCCAACGCAGAATTTTGGATGGATTACGTTGAATTGTATTTGAAGTGTTTCTGTCCACAAGAGTTAACACTTTCTTTAAAAAAAAAAAAAATTAGGAAAAGCAAAGACAGGTCTAATTACCTACATTCTTCCCTAGGTTTTGCCCACTGTGTGAATCAGAAAGGGAAAATGTGGCTCATCCCTCTTTCCCCTCCCTGCCTGGGGGATACATCTTGCTGGGAGAGCAGCTAGGAATGTGGATCTATGGGACCAGGGAGGAGGGGAGAGCTGCCAAAGTGCTCCAGCCTATCTGGAGGACAGAGCAGAGGGTATGAAGTCCTGGCTCTCGGGGGCTGTGGAGCCCAGACAGAGGCTGGTAGTGGAAATGGGTATAGTTTTAGTGTCTACAAGAGGCTCCCAAACTGCCCTGACCCCCTCCATCCTCCTGGGCACTGGGTGCTCCCATGATGAAGTCAGAGGGTCTCTGCCCACCCAGTTGGGTTGTGTGTGTTCCCTTGTCCCCTTTCAAAAGCGTATCCAGAAAGGGGAAGGAATCTTCCAAGCTGAAATAAGACAACAGCTGATCATTCTTCTATCAGCCAAGCCTATTTAGAGGTTTAAAGACCACATCTGGATTGCTGGTAAGGATTGTGAACCATCTGATTCTTCTCAGCAGTGGAAACCTGGCTGGAAAATCTCACAAAAACTTTCAGCAGCATCTCTGAAGTCTTCGTGTGTCTGTTCTAATGAATGATACTGATGTAAGCTGTATTTTTGGTGCTCATCTCAAGCAGGATGACATCTTCTCGTTGGATTTAAATTCTTTGCTGAACTTGCAGAGCTCCAGGAAGGCACAGAGGGAAATTTGCCTCCTGTGCTTTAGTGTCATCAGAGATGCTTTTAAGAGTTTCATGTTGGAAATGTTAATCTTCTGTAAATTCTGCTTTTGCTGGAATTTGATGGGAGCTCGCTTTATTTTTACTTGGGGAGGTTAAGGCATAAAATGGGCATAGATGTGACAAATATGGAAGCCATAAGTGGCATCTAAATAGATCAGAGTAAAAATACATTCCACGTGGTCTACTGTGGTATAATTTTGGCCCTCTTTTTGTATTTCTAGAATGTTTGCTGTAAGACAAAAAAAAAATCCAAGTGAGTCCTATACAGTCCAGTCCTTTCAGTACCAGCTGCTACTGTGAAAAATAGATATTAGCAGTAAAAATATCAATTTTAGCCAAAGGAGCTGAGAAAGTTCTGTGAGTGGTGTTGGGCCTACATAAAGATTGTAGGCTTTATTCAGTCTGTTATCAAAATGATCACTTGCATCAAAGTGCCACTTCTTGTTTTCTTTGTACAAGATAATAAAGTATGATTTGTAAAAAGAAGAACCCAATTACTAGAAGTGATTGGCTGCACTAGAGACTAGAATTCTATTATCTAGAAAATTTATTGCGAGTTAAATCTGAATAAATGTATGGTAGACTGGGATTCTGGGGATGTCAGGGGCTTTTTAAATGAGATTTTTTTCCTTATTTATTTTTGCAAGAAACTATTACTCTCCTCTGAATGCTTATGAATGTATTTAAAGCTTGACAAATGGGCAAGAAAGATACTGCAGAACCTGTTTTGTGCAGAGGAGCAGCCCCAAATGATGGATGCCTCATCTGTCAAAATCTACTGTGCATGTAACTCTTCAAAATGTTTCTAAAATTCCAGGACCAGTTTGGACAAAACAAGTGTTTTATGAACCCCAACCTGCAGTTACAGTTTGTATAATGATGATATTGTTTAACATCATCTTGTAACTGGTCAGCTGTTTCCTGCCACTGTTGCAAACCTTATTTTCTTGGTAGCAAGCGAAGTATTGATTTTTATTCACTGCTATGCTCTCCCCCACCCCCGCAGCTCTCTGCTTCCTGAGTTGTATTCCAGGATTCCCAGCGGAATTGGCAGTAAAACTAATCTTGCTGTTTCCCAGTTTGCTGTAATCAGCAGTAAAATTTGAAACTTTCTTGTTTATTTGATGATCTGCAAAGCTTGGTCATCCCCTTGGTCATCACCTCCTCTCTTGGCCTCTGGGAGTCAGAGGGAGGAAGAGGGAGAGGTGCCTCTCCAGGTCTTGGGGATGAACTCCTAATCTCAGAGAACACTTTGGGGTGGATGGCTGAGTTTCCACCTTCATAGCTGTCAGAAAGAGATTCTGCCACAACGTTGCTGTTACAATGGACACGTGGAGGAGAATCCAGGTGTTTCTTTGAAGTAACATTGGTAAAAGAATTTTTTTTTAAAGGCAGGAATTTTGCACAGAGTCGTTCTGAGCGCGTTTAACAATTTGCAGACAGTGCTGCCTCATTTCTGTCCACAAAAGCTGTTTCGTATTTTCATGCCTGAGTGTTTACATACTTGCATTGGTTACCCATGAATGCACATACATGTGGTTACCGGGGATCTAATTACAGGAAAGC
The DNA here is from genome assembly GCF_003945595.2 of Pipra filicauda. Classification (NCBI taxonomy): domain Eukaryota; kingdom Metazoa; phylum Chordata; class Aves; order Passeriformes; family Pipridae; genus Pipra; species Pipra filicauda. The sequence continues at coordinate 5,971,548 of NW_024104310.1, forward strand.
TTTTGTAGAATCGTGGAACAGTCTGGGTTGGAAGGGACCTTAAAGATCATCTGGTTCCAACCCCCTGCCATGAGCAGGGACACTTTCCACTAGACCAGGTTGCTCAGAGTTCCATCCAGCCTGACCTTGAACATTTCCAGGGATGAGGCAGCCAAAACTTCTCTGGACAACTTGTTCCAATGCCTGATCACCCTCACAGGGAAGAATTTCTTCCTGATATCCAGTCTAAACTTACTCTCAGTTTGAAGCTGTTCCCTCTTGTCCCATCACTTCCCGCCTTTGTCCAAAGTCCCTCTGCAGCTGTCTTGTAGACCTTTAGGCACTGGAAGGGGCTGTAAGGTCTCCTGGAGCCTTCTCTTCTCCAGCTGAACACCCCCAACTCTCCCAGCCAGTCTCCACAGCAGAGGGACTCCAGCCCTCTCAGCATCTTCGTGGCCACCTCTGGATTCGCTCCAGTAGGTCCACTTTGGAAAAGTTCAAAATGCTGGGCATGGGTTTTGAAGTTTTGCAGCCTGAGATTTGCTTGAACTGTGAGGTTGGCAATTTTTTCCTAGTGATGATTAGACGGATAGAAGCATTCTGCAGAGGATTAGTCAATAGTGGCGTGTTCCTAGAAGATATTTAATTGTTTATACTTGCTTCAGCCAAGCACAAAGAAAGGTCTAATATTTACCATCTGGAGAGAAAGGAGCAATTATAAAGTATCTCACTAAACTTTCACAAAAGCTTAGAAATTTAACAAAATAGATGTGTGGGACTTCTCAACTAAAATTGGTCAAAGATATACATTAACAATTTGAGGAATGCAAAGCATTTCAGGAAAAGCGGTTCAAGCATATATTTTACAGGGATTTTTGGAGTGAAACTTTGACCTTTTGGATTTTTTTAAATTCTCTCTCTTGCTGTGTTTTGCTTTTCTTGCCTTTTTACGTTCTGATGAGAGGTTCTGGAGCAGCAGCTGCTCTTTGTGGTGTGTTTTTGTTGAAGTTCAAGGGGCTCAGAGGTATTTGGAACTGGTGGCTGTGTCCGGGGATAATTCTGGTGTGTCAGTGCTGGGTTAGTGGTTGGACTCGATCTTAGAGGTCTTTTCCAACCTTTGTGAGTCTGTGAGAAGCTGTAGTGGATGTTTGGGGGTGAGGTGGTGCAGTGATGAGGAACCCAGGACCGTAACTGCATGGACAGATTGTCTCCTGGCAAGTTGGCCAAGACGGTGTAGGAGCTGTCTTACAAAGAAAGATATTCTATGTGTTTCTTAACTCCCTATTGAAATTTAGGAAGATAAAGGTCTTTATCACTTCCAGTGATTGTTGTGCTGTATTTAAAGGGAGGAGATGCACAAAAAATAACCAGTAAAATAGAGTAAGTTTGGCAGGGCTCTTCCCACAGTACAGCGTGGCTTCAGAGGGAAAGGCAAAGTATCCCACTTGGGATAAAGGAAGTGTTTGCTCCTGCATCATACAGGTGACCTGCATAATCCTTGAAGAAATGGTTTCCAAAACAGTTTATCTGGGAATGCCTAAACAGGGTTAACTGGCAGCAGTTTGCATTTGTTACAACTAAAGTAATTTTATGAAGGTACTGAGAAATAATATTATGAAGGTACCAATTGTGTTTCAGCGTGTGAATTGTGTGTCATCAATCAGAGAATTAATCACAGGATGGTTTGGGTTGGAAGAGACCTTAAAGATCATGCAGTTCAACACCCGTGCCATGGGCAGGGACACCTTCCACTAGACCAGGTCATTCAAAAACCTCATCCAGGCTGCACTTGAAAACTACCAGGGATGGGGCAGTAGAAGAAGGAAGGGGAAGATTCCTTTACATAGTGACCAACTGAACGTGTCAGGTGTCTGTGCTTAAATTGATCCTGAACTCTCACCCACAGTTTTTCTGTGGTAGGTTATGGGTGCTGGAAGCTGCTTCCCTTTGCCAAGTCATTTGTTGGCCAGCTGCCAATTCTCATTACTTTTTATGATACGAAGCTGATTTTGTTGAGAATCAGTAAGTTGCAAGTGATTTGAGAGCTTTGGAAGTGGAGAGGGGGAAGGTTATGTTAGTTGGGGAATTATAAAAAAAGGAAAAGAATACTGAATGCAATCTGCAGTGCAATTCATTTGCTAATTACACATTGACATAAATTGGAAAGTCCCAGAAGGAGGGGGTTTGCAGCATAACTGGAAAACAATTTGCATCTGTGTAGAGGTCTGTGCTTATCCACAGAGGAATGAGATTTTAACTGGATTTGTTTAATCGGGTTTATCATGAGTACATAGTTGTGGGATTCCTTTTTCCTCACATTTCAAAATCTCCTGTCTTTCTGGAAGATTCCCTCTTGTGTTGAGATTAAATATGTCAAGGAAGGATGTATAGTTAAGTTTAATGGAGACTGAAAGTGAAACCTAAAAAAACCTCAGGAAATGTCCTTCTGAATTTTAGAGTGGATTGAATACTTGAATGTTTCTGGCTCCGGATTACCTTGATAAAACTGACAGCTTAATGCAAACTGTGCCCTGAAATTCAAATGCCTTTTTTCCTGCCCGATAAGAAATCTGAAACACTCCAGCAAATTCATTCTCTCTCTGTTGGAAAAGTTACTAAAAACTAGTTGTTCAGAGTAATTCCATGCTAACTAGTATTACTACAGAGAACATTTACTGTTAGTATTATGACAGTTTGGTCTGTTTTTTTCGCTACAAGTCCTTCAGCCTTGTTGGTGCCCATCATGTTACCCTACAGTTGCCTCCACTTCTCCTTGGGTAAACATATCATGATGGGAAAAAGGACAAAAATCTGAACAAAACTAGAAATCAAACCTGACAGTTTTGAAATAGGAATCCGTGCAGGTCTCATTCCTGTATTTCTTGTGCTGTTGCTGCTGCACATCATTATAAATTACCTGTTTAGCATCATTCTGGCAGCAAGTGAGGTCTGAGAGCAGGATGGCTTTAAAAATGCCACCACCTCAGCTGTTGTGGCAGTGATGGATTCTTTTCAATACCTTTCAGTCAATCAGTTGTTTATCTTAAACATGAGAACTAAATGCTATTAGTATCTGATGTTATAAAACTGTAATAATATTAAAAGGAGAAAAATGAGCTTTCAGACAAAGTCTGCCCCAAGAAACAACCTCAGTAGATTCCTAAGGACCAGGTGTCCCTGGATCCTTCAGGTGCTCTTCCTGTCGGATGCAGAGTCCCACTCAGTAACTACAAAAGTGGGATCAGAAGGAGGTTTGGCTTTATAATTTCTGTTCAAAGTATTCTTTCAGGAAAAGTCCTAAATGGAAAGGATGAAACTGTGCTATTCACGTTGCACCATGGAATATGTTGGATTAAGTGCAAAATTTAACATTGACCTTGTGCTGTTGTGGTTCTGTTCAAATGCAGTTTCCACAGAGGGTTCTGATCCTTCCCCTCGTGACCCAAAAGTATTTGTTTCACCACACGCTGTTCAAATAACACCTGCAATCTTCTTAAATTGTAAATCTAAAAATATTGATTGGAGCTCTGCGACATAAAAAATAATTCCCTGTGCTCCTAAGTCCAAGAAAAAACCAAACCCCAACACACTCAAAAATGAAATCAAGCGAAGCAAAGCAAACAAAAAAAATTCTCAGTAGCATTAACAGGGATATAAGCTGTGAATGTGCAACTGATAATGGAAATCTCAAAGGTGACCTCGTGGTGGTGACCAGGAGGACACAGCAGTGCAGTTTCTAGCAAGGTAACCTGGCACTCCGACTGTACAAATCACACTGGTGGACAAGGGTGTGTGTTTGTGTGAGTTGTGTTTGTACTAAAACGTAGAAGTAATCCTGGTTTTGTTTTGGAAATGTCTTCCATGGCCACTAAAGACACATGAGAGTAAAATTAAGTCTGCTCTGACTCATCGCAGAATAATCTGAGGTAGTCCTAAATTCAGCATGTTAAGGTTAATATCTGTTTAGTTTAGGCTTTTTTTATCCTTATGCTGTGGATGGGGGGGATGCTGGAATTCACTTGATATCATTTTAGAAATCCACAAGTAAAAATTCATTATTTTTCAACAGGCAGTAATGCACATAGTACTTACCTAACCAAAAAACACTTGATTTTTTTTTCCCTTTGCTAATGGTGCAAGGTTGAAATAAAATGGTTCTACTGGCCACATTAAATACTTGTTAAGAGTCAAGTGGGAAAACAAAAATTTATGGTAGGGTTTTTTAACTGTTTTCCAGTAATTGTCAGCCCAATACATGCTGCTCTTAAAAAAAAACCCAAAAAAACCAAAAAAAAACCCAAAAAAAACCAAACAAACAAACAAACAAAAAAAAACAAACTGCAATTTTTATTGTGAAGATGATTTCTTAAGTACCACTGTAGGTGGTCTTTGTATTAAAGCCTTCAGTAACAAATGGCTTTATCTTCTCTTCTGCTAATAAGGTCAGTAAAGGTTTCTCCCTTGGATAATAATAACGACACAGTTTTGAAGGCGTAAGAATCCCAAGTGAAAACAGGTTCACAGTTTTCACCTTTTTAATATCTGCTCAGGTGATGGGCAGCTGGCTCTGCTACAGAGTATTTTACAGGAGTAAACAGGCCTTCTTGCTTTAATTAAGAGTGTATATGTAGAGGAACTGTGATTGTCTGGGAAGCTGTATCCTGTATTTTCAGTTAAATAGCTGATAAAATGCTGCGGTTGTGGAAATGACTACCAAGTCCAGTAGACAGATGCCTTTGAAAACAGTGTTGGTTTTATTTTCTATTTAGTCATCAAAAGCAATCAAACATTTAGTGAAGTTTGATGGTCTTGTGCTGTAATGAAATAAGCCCTGAATTTTTCCTAAGGTGGTAAAGTAGCTGTTTGGACCCAGTATCCAGAAATACATTTAAAAATTTTTTTTTTCAAGTTTACTAAGCAACAAAACACATGTAAATTGTTTTCTTTGCAAAGTCTGGGTGGATTCACTTCTCTAGAATCAGTTGTCTTGCATGTTGAATAATAGCAGAAGTGTACTGAGAAGAGAATTGAGTATGAACATGTTAAATTCATGACTTGTGTGCTAGTGAAAGGCAGCAGCAAGTATTTACTAGAGAACTAACTTCTTAATTCTTCTAGAAAAAATTAAAACATTTCAGCTGGACGGAGAGCTCAAATGTTTAACCTGAAGATACTTCCATGGCAGTGTTTGGGTAAAACTGACCACTAACACCCTTCCCTCTGGAAAACATCCCATCTATTTATATCACTTCCCAGAGGCTAAATGCAGCCCTTGGAACAGTCACAGGAAATAATACCAGTGTGCTTCTAAACCATGACCTGCCTTTTGGTCCAAGTGGCCAAATAAGCCACTTTTCTTGATTACTGGGAGGACCACGTATCATTATTCCTGCCCTGTGTGGAGCCTGGAGGTGCCACATGTCCCACTGTCCATCACTAACTCCCCTCTCCACTGGCTGGTTGGTTTGTTTTGGGGGTTTTTTCCCTGTGTTTATTCACGAACACCACTGTGTATCCATTTCAGCCTTTTGGTCCTTTTTGAGGGAAAGCTGAGCCAGATGTTCTGTTGTCCCTCAGCTGTGGATGCAGGGCTGGAAGAGGCAGTGTCCTGCTCATCTCTGATCCTCTCAGTGTGACAATACTGTCTCCTAAACAAGGCTTTCTGCCTCCATTAGTGTTTTCAGTTCAGTCATTTGCCTTTCTTGGAGGAGCCCTAAGTACTTAAATACCTGGTAGGACTCTTTCAGTCAAGTAGTTGACTTGACTGATAAGTCAAGTACTGTTGCCAACAGTGCTGGAAATTCTTTCATGTGTGAGAAGAGGAAATGTTGCTGTGTCTTACCAGGTGGTCAGCACGGGAGACTTTTCCACGTGGCTTTGTCGTGTGTGCAGGTAAATAAAGCGGGTTTGTTTTAATAACTGGGGGAGGCAACACAGGCACTTGTAGGATGCAGTCGATCCCGCTGCTGTAGGTGTCTGCTTTAGGATGACAGGAGTTGTGTTGTGGAGACTCCTGTTAACAGTAAAGGAAGCCTGCACAGGTTTTCACTGACTTCTGTGCTTGCCTCTGTGCAAAGACGAGTGAAATGGAGTTCAGACTCCTAGTTTGACAGCTTTGTCATCAGCTCCTCACGCTGTATGTGCCGCACTGGTGTTTGGCTGCGTTGCAACGTAACCAGAGATATGGACTTGCAGAGTCCCACCGTTTATCTTTAGCTCCTCTTCAGAGGAGGAGAAGGAGAAGAAGAGGGAAAGCTTGGCAAGAGAAATTCAGTGGTTGGTGGTGGTGTTCTGCTGCTCTAAGTTTAGCAGCGTTGGGGGTGGTTGTTAAAACGGGCTTTCGGAGTTTGAAACCCTCCCGTTGGGAGCAGCGTTAGGTAATGCTGGAAGCCCATCAGCGCTGCCAAAGCCCAAACACCTGGCTGAATTTAATCAGTAATCCAGTAAAAATGGAAGAGGTTCGAAAGCTCCCCCTGTTGCAGGCAAGAGTCCCGTGGTTTGCTCAGGGACAGACTCGAGGCAGCGCATTTAAATTGCCGTGTGGGGAAGGTTCATGTCACAGCGAAGTCCTGTCGCTCTACTCCATAGAGGCAAACCTGATCTCAGCATCAGCAGGGGCTTGTTGTTTTGCCACTGCAGAGAAACTTCTTGTGTCTGCTACGCAGCCAGGAGAACAATATAGAGGGTTATGGAAAGGCTGCATTATCCCGGGGGCCTTTCGGACGGTTTTTACAGTTTCTATAGGATGTTAGCAAATCCCCCACTGCAGAAAGCTGCAGCTGAATTTGATAAAATATCACCTCTTCTGATTCCTTCTCTGATGGAGTTCGTCAGATGCCTTCCTGAGTGAGTACAACCAACATTTTCATATGTTTATCCTTCAGCATGGCCACGGAATCTGTTTTAATTGACCTTTTTCTGAATTAAATAAATACATTTGCAAGATCAGGATCCTTTATGTAATTATTTATGAAAAGTGTTTGTAAGAAACTTTTCAATTCCTGTTCTTCTGATTTCTGCTGCAGCAAAGGGAAATTAATACTCAATTCTGGAAAGGGAGGGCAGTTCATTTGGGATGATCACTAATACTGGCTGTAGAAGGAGATGGGGTGCTGTTGTGGAATGAGGGGTAGAGATCACATGTACATGAGGGATTTTAATGGATTCTGGCTAAGAGAAAGAAAGAAGTCCAAAGGCTGCATCCCATTAGAAGAATTGCTGTACTTCTAACATATTCAGGAAGAATTAATTTGCTGCACTTGCAACAAAATGAAATTTTCAGAGCTGTTTAGAACAAAGACTTTATTTTTTTATGTGATGAATTTCATTTGACTTACACTTGCAGTGATTTGGGTCTTGACTTCAGACTGCTCTTATCAGTGGAGGGAAAGATGTTGAGAAGATGGAAAAGCCTTGGCAGAGCTGTTCCAGGGCTTCTGTCTTCCTCGTACCCATCTTTCTCCTTTTGTGAACTCAAAGCTGTGATATTTTGGAACCTTGTCTCATCCCTCAGGTATGCCTGGCTTGGCACCTGTACAGGGCTGTGTTTGTGTGAGCTTAAGCTCTGGTTCAAGGGGAGGCACTAACACAGGTACTTGCTTCATGTTTTGGGTTGGAAGGGTATTGAATTTACAGCCAACTTTAAGCTCCTGTCCTGAAATTCTCCCTTAGGATCAGATTTAAATCATTCTGCAAGCTCAGCTCTATGCTCAGTGGTGTGATTTTAATGGGGCTGGTCCGTGACACTAAGGATAAAATTTAGGTGGCTGCTGGAGCTTGACAGGATAAGATTCATGATGAAAGTTTGCAATTTAGGAAATATTTACAGGGCATTTAGCAGTTGGTGAAACACTAACACTGTTCAGCCTTTTGCTGTGATCAAGATTAGCAAGGTGATATTTTATTTCCACTGGCAGACTGTGGTGTTGCCTGCTCTACCTCTGCTGTTAATGGCCCAGGAAGTAATTTAAGGGAATGAGGATGCCTAAATAGTAAGGATCTGGAAAAAGAAGATAGGTCAATATTTCTGCAGTAAATAGAAAACTGAGAAAAAAGGTAGTTAACAGAAAACTGGAGGGGGAAGATGGATGAAAGCTTTTAAGGAATTCAGTGTGATGTAAATGTCAGGGTTTTTAAAAAAAAAATCACCTTTCAGGTGTCAGACAAGCCCATTTTAGCATTTTTTTATTTGGCAGTGTAGGTTTTCAAGATAAAAATACTAAGGCTTAATTTTCTACTGCAGAAAAAGAATTCTTTTAGAAAGGCTTATTGTTCATACAAGACTGGCAGACTAATGTTAGGAAGAGATTTTTTTTGTTTTGTTTTTAAAGTAGTATTTTCTTTGAACCCATTAGTGGTATTTTAGCCCTTGTGTCTAATTCTTTAAATAACTGAGAGTTAGTTTGTCCTCCTGTATACATATATAAAAACTATAGGTAAATACCTGCTGCTCACCTTTGGGTTTGTTACTGTGAGAGGAGGTTCCAGGCTCATGGCAATGCATAGAAATTGAGGTTGGAAGGGATTTCTGCAGGTCCTGCCCAAAGCAGGGCTGAGGATGCTCTGAGCATTCCCTAGTCAAGTTTTGAGTATCTCCAAGGATGGAGATTTCACAGACTGTCTAGTGTTTGAGCACAGTTAATTTAGGAGGCATTTATCCTGCTGCAACTTGGGTCCGTTTCCTCTTCTACTGTTCCTTCGTATGTACCTCCAAGAATCTCACTCTGTGTTCTCTGTTACCTCCTCCGTAGCTCTTTCTGCCTTAAATGTTAACATAGATGTGCAAATTTATAATAAAATGCTTGTTTGTCCAGCGTTTCCCACTTCCTCAGGCAGTTCTCAGTTCACTTAAGTATAATTTGTCTGCAAAGATCCTTCTCTTCCATTATGTTTGTAGCGATTTTCAGTTTAAAGCCAGTGTTTCATTCTCTTCTTGCACTTGCCTTGGCTGTGTTTTTCCTGAAGACAGGAAGATGCTGTAGCTGTAGGTTCTTCCTTACACAATAATACAGTTTTGTCATGCTCTCATATACTCTTCTGAGACGTTTTTTGGTTTAGCACAATCACCTGTTGAAGACACTTATCCTGTTGTGCATGCACAGCTTTTAAAATTTTCTAGAATAAACAAAAGTCCCACTTAAAACCAAGTCATACTGAGTGTCAAAACCCGCTCAGAATCCTAACTCACTTCATTTTAAAGGGATGCTCTTCTTTTCCAGCACTCCTGTAGGATTTAATGTGCTGGTTCTTGAGACACTGTACCCAAGTTACTGAGTGTTTCAGTAAATCCATGCTGTTCAACCACAGGCTTTGTTTTTTTTATTTGCCCAATGACATCCAGAAAACTGATTTGTATAAGGATAAAGGCAAAATTCAGGCTGGCAAACATCAGTGCTTTTATGCCCACATGTTCTGTGTCTGAGCTACAGTTAACACCCCATGCACACCCTTTTATCTGGGTTAATTTTCTCACAGGGTCGAAGATGGGAACCTATGGTCAGTGGCAGAGAGTTCTGCCAGCAGTAGCAGATTGTGTAATTGTGGGTTTGTGTCTTGGATGTGTTGTGGTGGGGACTGTTGTGTGTTAGGGTGATACTTTGAGTATAAAATCATAGAATGGTTTGGGCTGGAAGGGACCTTTAAGGTCATCCAGTTCTAACCTCTGCCATGGGCAGGGACACCTTCCACTAGACCAAGCCCCGTCCAACCTGTTCTTGAACACTTCCAGGGATGGGGCAGTAGAAGAAGGAAGGGGAAGATTTCCCCTTCATGGCTTTTTTTATCCACTTTGAGGCCATCCTACAGAGTACCTGGTGATGTGCAGCAATGGTTATAGACAAACTGTTTTTTCTGTATATGTATTTATGTGATGGTAATAGTGGTACCAACTCACCTTTTCAAAGATGGAAAGGGAAATCATGAGATGTTGTTCATGATATTATTATTATTATTAAATTCAGTGTGGTTTCCACTCCTTGACAAACATGTTCCTGACTATGTAGTGCACTCACAACTTAAATAGTTTGCTGTTTCTATAGGTGTATATTCACACTCAATTTGGAAGTTAACTGAAGTTTGTCTGGATTTAAAATTTAGATGAGATTCTTTACCTCTAAAATTCAGCTTCCTCTGTTTTAAAATTCAGAGGTTGTTAATATCCTGCAGCAATTTTGCAGGGCAGTTTGATGTATTTTCTGTAAAACACACAGAAACCGAGCCTTTATAGTCTCAGTGAGTAGCGTTTGTATTTCTTAATTTTTTTTTTAGCTGTTGTGGATAGGTTGATCTTTACCTGCTGCCTGAGTTTACCTTTCCCAGGACATGTAGGACAACAGTATTTTATGTACTGCTTTTCAACCTAACTTCTTATTTTAGCACAGTCCCTGCAGAGGTGAAACAACTTAATGCTTCATACAACCTGCTGTTCACACAGCCTCAGGAAGAATGTATATGCTTCATTATTATTATGTTAGCATTTAATCAGAATACCATGAACATTAATTTTCAGTGCAGAAGATCCAGAAAAATTACAGGGTAGATACTCCTGTAGAAAATCTGTACCTCATTTAAAAAATCCCTGTGAATCCTGTCTTCAAAGAAATAAAATATATCTAAAATTCCCTTTGTATCTCCCAGTAAAATTCTGAAGCATCCTTTTTTTAGCTTCAGCTTTACATTTTGCAGTGCCCTTTGTTTTATTGCCATAACACCAACTAGTCCATGAGAAGCCAACTCTAAACTGTGTCGTGATGGCAGGTTGCTTATATTCTGTTAATTCTCTCAAACAAAACAATTTGTGTTAATTACTGCTTCGGTTTCTCACATTATTTGGGCAAACAGCTCCATTACACTGAATAGCACATTTTCTGATTGTTTGTTTGTTTGGTGAAAGTATTAGTGTTTCCCTTCAGTGTTTTGCTTTAAGATTAACGTGTCATTAAGCTGCATAATAAGACAGTCTCTTTATTCTCACGCAGTGAAATGGCAGGGGAAGGCAGGGCGTCATTTTGCAGTTTATTCAAGAGAAGTTAAAAAAATAAATAAATAAAAGTCTCTGAAAGTGGATTAGTCAGTGACTTGGCTCTCTCTGTCATGGGATAGCAAGACCCAAACTGAAGCATTTACAGCAAAACACATGTTCATGGAGGTGGATTATTTTGCCAAATGCTGCAAAACACAGAGTGTCGGTTCCAAATTAGCCCATGTAACTACTTTTTGCATAATTTGGGGAAAAGTCATCTCTTGTTTATCAGCAGGATATCTGGTATATTTTATAAAATCTTGTGCTCTCTGTCTCTGGTGTGGATTAATAGAGGTCTCTTTAATAACTACAGTTTGGGAGATTAGCAGTTAAAAGACTCTTTGCCTTTGGAGGCAAGAAGTTAATCTTTGACAGCGCGTTTCTGACATGTTACTGGAAATCACTCTGTGCGCCCGCTCTGCTGCTATTTTCAGCATTTGTTGTGGGGCTCTTTTCAGCAAAACTGCTGTCAATGAGAGCCCTGTGGAAGCAAAAACAGCAGCTAATCCATGTCTGTTGTATCCATGGAGTTAAGTGCTTAGCTGAAGTGGAACAAAGAATTGCATATAAAAACAAATTTCTTTCTGATGTGATGCTGCACCTCGAATCCGGTGTTGAATTTTGGGCCCCTTGCTACAGGAAAGACATTGAGGTGCTGGAGTGTGTCCAGAGAAGGGAATGGAGCTGGGGAAGGGTCTGGAGCACAAGTATGATGAGGATTAGCTGGGGGGGGGTCTCAGCCTGGAGAAAAAGAGGCTCAGGGGAGACCTTATCGCTCTCTACAACTGCCTGAGAGGAGGGTGTAGCTGGGAGTTGGTCTCTTCTCCCAGGTAGTAACATGTCATAGGGCAAGAGGAAATGGCCTCAAGTTGCGCCAGTGAAAGTCTAGACTGGACATTTTGGAAAAATTTCTTCACCAGAGGGGTTGTCAGGCTCTGGAACGGGCTGCCCAGGGCAGTGGCGGAGTCACCATCCCTGGAAGTGTTTAAAAGACATGTAGATTTGGCATCTGGGGACATGGTTTAGTGGTGACCTTGGCAGTGCTGGGTTAATGGCCAGATTCAGTTGTCTTGGAGGTCTTTTCCAACCTAAAGGATTCTGTGGTTCTGTGATTCTGTGACATGACAAGCTGCTTCAGCCTCCTCTCTGTTTCCTCAGGTGTGTTTGGCTCCCTTTCTGGATATGAGTTTAAACAGGAGCTGTGTTAGGTGGAAGAGAGGTTGTGTGGTTTCAGTTTGTCTTTGGTTTTTTCTTTACACTCCATAGGCTTTGACTTTAAAATGTGGTTCCACGTGGAACAGATCAGGGTGGTTTCTCTTCTGGCCTTTCATCAGGGGTGTATTCTCTTTAATTACTGTGTTGGCTAGTAGCAAAAAATGTAGGACACTGGGTTATCCACTAGCAGTGTTCCAAAGGAGATTTAGGGTAAAAGCATTTGGAAATCCCATACGCTGAAGTATTTCGGAAGAATTGCTTCAGAAGTTCTTGAAACCATATGGGGATCTCTCAGCATGGAGACCTGGGGGACAGTCCTGGTAGTGCTACATCCTGCTCTGCCACTGAGAATTGGTGGCTTCTTATTTCCCAAAACAAATACGTTTGAAGTGTGGTCGATATCTGTTTTTACGTTGCCCTGCATATCAAGCTGTGCTTTTAACGTGCACCTGCTTTTTATTTAAACAAGGTCACAGCCCTATTGCTTAAAAAAAGGGATCATCAGACCACCTCTGCAAGTTTATTGAGTCTGACCTTTTACTACTATCTTCATAAGTCTCACTGGCTTTCCTTTTCCGCCTCTCCATTCTCTTTTTGACTTCATGACCCACCTGTAGAGACAAATTTGCCAAACAGACTGTTAATTGTTGTGGTTGCTTTTGCTGGAGTCTGTAATAAGACATCTCATGATGGAAATGTGGTTGTTCACGTTGAAAACCTGATAGATGAACATGTCACCGACGACATGAAACATGACAAATGTGCCTGCAGTCATTTCATTCATCACTACAAATGGGATTCTCTTCATCTGCCTGGCGTGGATGTACATGCAGAACAGATTGAAGCATTCCTGTGTCAAATGATAGTGTAGATTGAGTGGGGTGGTAGAAACATTTGTTGTTACAAGAGATTGTTGTAAGTTTGGGGATCTCCTCTGCTGTGTGGTGACAGTGGCTATTTCTTGAAACATGATGGGAACCTGCTGATGTCCCTCTGAGTTGTCAGCATCCCTGGTCTTGAATATTGTGTTTCCTCCTTTATTTGCACTCCTTGAATTCTGCAGATCTTAAGTCTTTAATGTTACGAATATTTGAATGTGCCCAATGCTGTTCAGAAATAGTGCGTTTAAAAAACCAAATCAACCTGGAACAAGCACATCATAATTTTTATCTGTTCTTCTAAGGATGTTTAATACTGATTAAAATGTTGGTGGTCAGTTTATATCCTCCCTATAAGGAAAACTTTAAGGAAATCCATAAGCATTATACTGACCACTGTGCCTGTGGACCTGTGTTTTTTACCACACTGTCTTCAAAGATTAATTTAGAAACAAAAAAAAAAAAATGTCACAAAATTTGGGTTTTGTTGTTGTTTCTAATCCTCTCTCACAGGCATTTGAGTTCAGAATTCATTTAGAAAAATGCTTAAAAGAAACAAGCAAAGAAAAACCCTAAAAAAAAACCCCTACCAAACAAAAATAGTCTTATTTGGTGTGGTTAGTCACAAAGGGGAAGCCTTGGTCTCTGTGGCAGCTTTCTTAAAAGGAGCTGGGCAGCTTTGCAGTTTGGGCAGAACAGGCTGTAGGCAGGCCCATGTTTGATCAGAGGGGAAACATGCCCTGTCAAGAGGTGCTTTTATGGGGACCTGAGTAGAATTATAGATCACTTTTGTGTGTTGCTGCCTCTCTGGCAATTCTTAAACTCTGAAAATACAGCCTGAAATTGGCTTGGTAAGAAAGTAAGATTCAGCCCTTAAGGATTAATATACCCCTCTCAAAATGACTTTCATATTTCATCTAGACATGAAGATTTGTTACAATACTTACGTTTTTAAATATCTAGGATGAGTTGTGCGTTTGTGAAAAAGGATCAGTGCAAGCCACATGTGGCAGATGTGGTAAAAGCTGTGGTTGTGATAGGAGGGGATCTGCAAAGGGCAGGAAAATGCAGGGTCTGTCACAGGAAGGGATTTCAGTGTGGGCACCCATGACAGATGACAGTTTTAATCATAGAATGGTTTGGGTTGGAAGGGACCTTTAAAGATCATCTTGTTCCAGCCCCCTGCCATGACCAAGGGCATCTTCTGCTAGACCAGATTGCTCCAAGCCCCATCCAGTCTGACCTTGAACACTTCCAGGGATGGGGTGGGCAACCTGTGCTGGGGCCTCTCCACCCTCCCAGTAAAGAGTTTCTTCTTTATATCTATTCTAACCCTGCCTTCTTTTCAGTTTAAAGCCATTCCCACTTTTCCTTTCACTCTATGCCCTTGTCCAAAGTCCCTCTCCAGCTCTTCTGGAGCCTCTTTAGGCACTGGAAGGGGCTCTCAGGTCTCCCTGGAGCCTTCACTTCTCCAGGCTGAAAACCCAAACTCTCCCGGCCTGACTCCAGAGCAGAAGTGTTCAGCCCTTGGAGCATCTTTGTGGCCTCCTCTGGACTGGCACCAGGAGGTCCAGGTCTGTCTTACATTGTGGCTGATGTTTGAGCCACAGGAGAACTCTGGGGTTGCTGGAAGGCGCAGGAAGAGACAGTCTGTGGTCTGTGTTCATACTTCATGTGTGTGGTGTAGGGTGGACTAAGATGTACTTGGCAAGAAGAGGAACCTTGAGCATGTCGATAACACTTCCATTTGCTGTTTAAAGGCTGCTTCCCTGGGCTGTGGTACATCACAGCAGTGTACCTTAGTGCTGTCCTCGCTCGGTGGAGTGTCACCTTCAGGATTGAAGGGTCTCTGTGGCGTAGTAATGAACACTTGAACTTCATTCGTGGGGTTGCCAAGAAAGAAGGACTGAGATGAAATGTTAGACTGTAAAATGGTAGCACCAGGAAGGTGCTGCAGTGGGCGAGTGTCCTGAAAACAACGTGTCTCTCAGCAGAATGGGCTAAAGTGAGCACTGCTGGTGGTACCAGTACAGTCCCCGTTACACTGGGGAGTTTTTCTTGGACAGTTTTATAAACTCTTGCTGTACTTTCACTCAGGTACCTGCAGTCAGCGTGTTCCTTGTGTTGTGTGAGTGCTGGAGTGATTCAAACCACAGAAGATGCTGGTGAAGTGGGTTTTTTTCAACTAAACACTTGGGGAAGGGGTGCAGCGGGGGCACATCCTCCTCGTGTTCCAACAGACTTTGATGCAGGAAGAGCAGCTGAGAGAGATCCCTGGAGGCACCAAGGGCACAAAAGCAGAAGGTGGCTCAGAAAAGGGTGACTGAAATGGTGACACTTACCAGAAGGTTCAAGGGGGAAAAGAGAGAAAGAGCAGAAACATTAAAATCAGTGAGCTACAGGGTGACAAACTTCAGTCATCTGTGAGAAGCTGGCAGCGTGACTCAATTCTTTCAGATGCAAACCTGAAAGAAAAAGAGGATTTAAGATGAAGTAGCAGTTTAACAGAATTTTTTATTATGGAGATGGCACAGGCTGTCCCAGTTCAAATGAAGGATAGAAAATATAGTAACTTACTAAGTTGATAACTTTTTCCAGCATAAGAAGGAAGGAAGGAAGCCTGCAAAACATCTGCCCTAGTTTCCAATAGGGATGATTTGAGCAGGGATAAATATAAAGAATATTTTTGCTTCCCTGATATTTTTGGACGTTGTTTTTAAATTATTTTTGATTATTTTTTTTATGTTCTCCGACTTGTACTTGCCAGAACATGCACCTGGCAGTGGCTGTGGGGAAGGCAAAGAATTGGTGAGTATTTGTAGTAGTGAAAGGAAAACAAGGGATTTGGTCTGGTGCTCAACAGGAAAGGGAAGTCACCAACTTCTGACACTAAAATATTGTATTAAAATGGGGGAAGGGAAGCTTGTATCAGTCTCTGGCTAAGATTTTAATTGGGAGCAGATGGCAAATTAAATCATTGGGTGCCTTGTGGCTGGTGTGAAACTGTGCAACTTCAGAACTGTGAGCTGTTACCTTTGACACCTTGTGAAGAGTAAATATGCTTCTAAAAAAACCATAAGAATTAAAATAATGCCTAGGCTGCCTTATTTATAATTTCTAATTTCAGTTTTCAGAAAAGAATGCAGAAACTTGAGAAATACTGCAAGAAACCAAGGAAGCCAATAACACCCAGCAGATTTTTTCTCTTCAAAAATAAACCGTGTCACAGAAACTGAACTTATTTCTGTAACTTGATAATAGGGGAAAGAAAAATTAGTAGATTACCACACATTGAAATAAAGCTTTTAAGAATAAACTAGAAAAATGGGGTCTGCATATAAGCTGCTGTAAAATGGGTGCAGAAATCTTTGCATAACGTGTCAGTAGTCCAGGGCCTTCACAGGGATGTGGCAGGTGGGGACAGTGCCCTGGTGTGCTCAGATCTGTCACTGGTCACTGATGACCTGCGTGATGCAATGGAGAAGACATTTGCAGAATCTGCAGGTACTGAAATAGGAGCCACACTGGGTGTTTCCACTAAAAATAGAAAGGGCCTGGGTGAGCTAAATGTATATCCTGTGTTTTTCATGTTACTTGATCAGACTCTTTCAAGATTTTGTGGAATAAACCGCTGCGAAAACAGAAGAAAAGACAAGTGGTTGTGTTACTAGACCTTAGAAAATCCTGAGGTATTTGTAGTAGTGAGATCTGACACGTAGCAGTAAAAAAAAAAAAGGAGATATATGTCTGTTTACACATTCCAACGTGACAGCTGATTTGTAAGAACGGTGAAGTCGTCCTGCTGTACCCTGTTTTGGAAAGATGACTTCTGAGCTGCTGTGTAAAGCTTTGAGTGCTGGACTGGGAGTTGAGAGCTTTGCAAGGAGCAGGGAGAAAGCAATGAGAGTAGAAAAGCTGACCTGCAGTGAAGGGCTGAAGACATTGAGAACTTTTTTTAATTCTGTGGAGAGGAATCCTGACTTTTATTTATTTCTATATCTGCCCCTAGTTCCTGTGACTGATGTGACAACTGCATGTCAGCAGTTAAATTGCCAGCAGAACCCACAGTAGTGCTGACAGTGGCGCACAGGTTTTCATATAGAAAAGGTGTGTTGGTGTGGTTAATTCTGTTATTAGTCCATGTATAGTCACTTTTCCTTTCTTCCCACCTCTTCTTGCTATTACATTATTAACCATTATATGCAGTTGAACATGAAATAAAGGATGAATGTTTAAAAGCATCAGGTTCATTCATACCACTGGAAGCACCTTGAATCAGCAGGTGAAGCACGCTGAAATAAATAAATTCAGCTGGAACTTAAAGCTCTTCTTCCCTCCCTTTTCAGAAGGCACCTCTTCTCTTTGCTGTATCAGATGCTTTTAGCAGAATACCTCGAGGGACTGATGGCAGGAAGGGTGCTCTAAGGCATCCTTGATTTGTGGTGCCATTTGCACATCCCATGGTACTTCCATGAGTAGCTGCCATTGCTCAGCCAACCACAGGCATTAGGAGATACATCAGCTCCTTAGGATGAGGCTCTGGATACAACAGTCAGTGCTTAAGTCAGCGGTGGTTTGGTGCTGTGCTGTCTACATCTTAAATATTGTGGCATTATTTAGAGTAAATCCAGTAAGAGGTGTAGTGGAGTTGGCTGCTGATCAGAGTCAGCAGTTGAAGGAATGGTGAGTCTGGGATCTGGGCACTCCTGCCCTTCCCAGAGTGCCATGTATGCCTGTAAGCAAATTGCAGGATGTCTCTATGTGTGCTGTAGGAGTTTTACCTACGGTCAGTAATTGAGGAAGTTGCCAAAATAATTGGAAAGGATGACAGGAAGGGTTTTTTTACTCTATTTTAGGCCGTGAGGTTCAGGAAGAAGGAATTGAGGAAGCTGCTGGGAGGGGACACACATATAACATTACAAAACATGTCTCAAGATACAGAAATCTGATGCTTGCTTGGTTGGGTGTTTTCCCCCTGGAATATACTGGGGTGGTCCTGGCAGTGTTGTTGTGGTCAAGAGAGAGGAAAAGGAGATATTCACCCTCTTAGGGTAAGAAGGAAAGAAGCTGTTCTGAGGATGGAAAGGGCTGCTGGTGGAGTCCAGACCTGGCGTGGAGCGAACAGGCAGAGCAGTAGATGGGGTAGATGCTTTACTGCAGAGAAACTTCACAGGTTTTAGACTAAAAGAAGAGAAATGAGAGTTGTAGACGACTCCTTCCTTGTTTTACCCACTGGATCTGCTGCACTGGGTTCCCAGGCTGCTGTGGTCGAGCTTTTTGCTTGCAACCACATCTTCCTCCCCATCCTCCTACAGGTTCTATCACTGCTCCCACTTCCCCAACCCTGCACACAAGCCAGTGAAAGTGCTGGAGTGCAGCTCATCTGGCTCACATGAAATACCTGACGTGTAACACCAAAACACGATTGAAGATCCTGGGACTTCGGTGGTTTTCTGGCTGTAGTGGTGTTGCAAGGTTTGTTTGGACCTTCAGATTTGGATTATCTGCTCTCCTCTGTGATGAATAACGTTTAGTGTGTTTGTTCAGCTGCGGGAATTTGTTAATCTTTCCTTCAGTTTTCTCCCAGGAAAAAAAAAAAAAAAAGAGAAATAATCTCACCGTGGAGAAGTTTAGCAAAGATTGGATTGCGAGAGCTTTCCGTGCTTGCTTTTTGCTTTTTTTTTTCTGGGAGAGTACATTTGTAGTGGTAGCTGGAAGAGCAGAGAACTGAATGTGCAGGATTAAGCTTGAGGCCCCGGCTTCCTGTATAAGGGGAGAGGAGCTCACAGAGCCGAGGCGGCGGCCAAGAGGAAAAGGGTAATGGACAAACATAGGCTGTGTGGATCTCTGTGCTGCCTGCCAGCTGCTGCTGGATGGACTTCCTGCTCTGGGACACGGGGGACATTTGGGGCAGTCACTGTCACTGCAAAGCCGAGTGCAGGAGCTGGGTGAGGGCAGCTTTAGCAGCTCCTCATGGGTTTAGAAGGCAGCAGGGGTTTATTTCTGAGAGGGTTTAGATGCAAGAGCTCCTCATCAGTTTTGTAGTTAAGAATAAAGCAGATATTGAGAAGTAGGAAAATGCAACTTCTTGGAAAAAAAGCAACACGAGGATTTCACTGCTTTTTAGTGGAAGAACCACAAGTTGCTTCGTCCTTTTTTCATGGACACTGTAAAGCCAAGCGACTTGACAGTGCTGATTCCAAGCTTTGCCGGGACCTCACTGCCCTTGGAAAGCTGGATTAGAAATGTGTTTGTGACAGGGTTTACAGCTCACTTCCATGACCTGTGATCTGGGAACAGATCAACAATGTTTGCTAGATAGTTCCCTGCAGACCAGGCATGAGAGAGTTTCTGATTCCCATGTCTTGCCTTTCTGTAGGGAACGTGAAGAGCCCGCTAAAAGTCCAAGCTGTGGTAAAGTCCTTGAATGCTTAATCATAGCGTAATGATAATTTTAAAAGGATTTGTAATAAATGAGATAAAGAAGAAAAGTTTGTCTGTCTTTCTGTGATAATGAGCAGAGTATCCCAAATCATGTGGAATGTGATACATTAAAGAGAAATTAGAAGTTACCTTGAAAGGATAATTGGGCTGATGTTGGTTGAAACCTGTAGTTGCAGCCATACAGTTGAGTCCACAGAATTTCTTCCAGTCATCTTAATAAAAATTAATGTTTTGCCCTTTCTTCCTTTCCCGTTTGGCTCATCTTTCCACCAAAGGCAATGCATGGAAATTGTAGAATCATTTAGGTTGGAAAAAACCCTTTAAGATGATCGAGCCCAGCCATCAGTCCCTCTCTGTGCTGAGGCCGCATTAGTGACCCAGCCCTGAGCAGCAAAGGCAGAGTTTGTGTTGGTTGTATTTGTCCTTCATCCTGCAGATTGTAGTGTGCTCCTTTCTCAAAGGACACCTTGTCCAGTTCCTTCAGTGTCATGAACTTGCTGGTGGCTTCCTGGAAAAGATGCTGGGAGCCTCCAGGGAGTTGAACTCGGCGATCCCGCCTTGTAGCGCAGCCTCGCCAGACGCGAACACTTAAAAATGCTCCTCTTGTAGCAGCATGATTGGACTCTTGCTTTCTGATTTCTGAAACATCTGGGTTCACATTCAGCAGTTTGTTTATTTTTACACAAGCCCGAGAAGGATTCGGAAGCCTGAGGCCGTGGTGGAGCCATCAGCCCACGGAGCAGAGGCTTGAACAAGTGGCACGAGATCGATGCGGCTGCTGTTCTTAGAAGGACTCTTCTCTTCCTAGAAGTTTTCATCCTTTTACCAGGCGCTTATTTTCTCCTGCCTCTCCTCCCTTACATAATTTTTGCTGCTGTGTAAATGGTTTTTCTTGTGGATTTCGGTTTCCTGCTCGAAATCAGGATTCTCCCGTCTCCTCCGTGTAAACAAACTGGTTTTTCGTGAATGGCTGAAAAAAAAAATCTGTTCCACTTGATATTCTAACACAGAGTTATGGAACAAAATGCATTACAGTCCTTGTTGTGGATACGGTAAGGGATTATCTTTTTTTAATGACAGTTATAAAGCTACACAGAATTGTTTTAGAATTGGTCTGATAAATGGGGAAATATTTTGTTGCAGCTTAATTACGGAGAACAGGAGCTTATGGTTTACCCGTGTTTAAATATGTACATGAATCTTTTCAAAGTAATAGGGCAAATATAGTACTGTTTCTGGAGGCTTAAAAAGAAGATTTGTTCTCTAATATTAAATTTTTAATGTATTATTCATGAGGAAAGCCAAGCTAAAAGCGTTTTTTTCTCCCCTCAGTGGAAATGAGCTTGAAGAATACATTATCTGTATAGAAAAAAAGAGCATAAAGGCCTCTAACTCTTGCTAATACTGGAGTGGTGCATGCAAGTACTGTTAGAATTTCCTCAGGGAAAAGAAAACAGAATTTGGTTGAAAATAAGCTGATAGAATCATTGAATAATTCGTACAACATTACTGCAATTCAATTCCTAAAAAAAAAAATAAAATAAAATAAAAATGAGGGTAATTCCAGTCAGAATGTGCTTTTTAGAATGACGGAGTGACTGTTTATTGAAGTTGCTTTAAACTCCATGTTTAACAATTATTACCTCTCTGGTTTGGATACAGGGCTGGAAAGCACATTTTTCTTACTTGTACCACTTTCAAGCTGGCTTTTCCAGATGTGTGCATTTGCACCCCAGGTGTTCATGCAGATCTGTGTGTACTTTTGGTTTATTAAGGCAGGCAGATGTGTGTGAGCTTTGGAATTTGGAGAAGCCTTTAAACCTATTTAGCATTATGTAATACAATCCGTTTTTTCAACGTGGAATATCTTATACCTGATACAAACTGATGTTTATAATTATGTTTTCTGCTGTAGTATCACTATAAACAAGAAATAGAAGCCAAGTGACATCATTTTTAGTGATCTTTTTCCTTGGTGCTTTCCCGTTCCTAGATCATGCTTGGTTTAGTTGCCTGAAATGACTCAAGGAAAAAAAATAGCAAGTTGCATGTTTAGAAAAGAACTCTCCAGATTTGCCTGTTCCATTGCCTGTTACTAGAACCTTATGCAATGATTAGGTTATTAATTGGAAAAATATCTGGAATTAGTAATGTCCAAACACCACAATTATATCTTATGGAAGGCATAACTTAATTGTTACTTAAATGCTAAGACCTCACCTATCAGGATTTCCTAGATATGGTTAATGTCATTTCCAGACATTGGATAAAACAGGAATTTTTGCTACCTGTGATAAGGGAGTAAAGTTAGGATGTGACAAGCTAAATACTCCTCTAGAGCTTACTATTAAATTATATGAGCACCTCTCAATTTTTAATATATATATTCAGCCCCAGGCTCCTAGTGAAAGGCTGTGTGCCTTACTTGAAAATAAAAATGAAGAAAGAAATGTTCTGCAGGTGTTTTTTATCTTGGGTTTAAAAAGTTTTTCTTATAGACAAGGAACCGTGGCACAAAACTTACGAAGCTGCTTATCCAAAAAAAAAATGGGAGATTTGGAATGGAGGAGAAAAGTGGATCTAGCTCTCCTTGGACTTGAACTGGTTGTTCTCACGAGTGGGGTTGACCTTTCCATGTGTGCTTTGCAGTACATACATCCCATTAAGAAGTACAATGCAGTGTTGTCTTTCGTCACTTGATCCAGAGTTTGGGAAACCTCAGTTCTGTGTCCCCAGCTGTCACTGGGAACTGTCACTGGGAGCAGTCAGAACCTTCTGGGTCTAGCTGGATTTTTGTGTTCTTTCCTTTTGATGGGAGCATCCAAAACTTGTGGTTCCAGGAGAAACTGCGTGTTTCTTCCGTATTCACTTCCAGCCGTAATCCTTAATGTTTGGTATGAAATTCCCAATGACATGAAGGACCAGCTGACAGAGGGGTTTGCATCATAGGCAGGATGTCTCAGATTGGTAGAACTCGCAAATTTTTAATGTTGTCTGTGAACACACTTATCTTTGGGATTGAATACAAGGCGTAAAATGGTGGTGGGAAATTTAAAACCTGTGACCAGAGAGCAGGTACAAACATTCCAGGAGTGTTGTAATGACCTCGTGTTGTGTGCAGGTGGGGGTGAAGCGTGTTTGAACGTGTGGCTTGTGAAAGGTATTTGGAAATTGTGCTCATCCTTCTCTTAAAGGAAGGGGTGAAACAGCCTCTTCAGTGCTTGGGCTCACCTGTACATGTGCACCAGCTGATTCAGTAAGGCCTTTGAACAGTTGAATTTTCTCCAGTGAGAAAGAAAAACCCCAAGTTTTGTGAATACCGTGTTTAAGTACTCTATGGCCAAGGCATCCTCTGGATGAGAAAACTTTCCACTTTCACCTCTGGGCAAAAGGAGGAAGGAAGAGTGTCAAAAAAAAAACAGCCTGCTGTGAAAGCCCATCCAGAAGCTTTGCCCTGTTTATGTAAGCTCTTTCCCTTGGGAATTGTGCTGTGGTCTTTCAGCTGCTACACAAAGTATTTCGGACAAATAATCTTCCACGAAACGTTCAGTCATCAGAATTTTCTGTACAGTGGCATTTTTTTTGCAGCCTATTATGGACAACTCACAGGATTCCCCAAGAATCCTGAACGCTGGGAGCACACCTGGGAGGTGCAGGAAGCTGCGTTTGGTGACCAGTGTGTTCCCAATCCAGCCTTGTTATGGAATCTCACGCTGTTCCTGTGTTTTGTTTTTCTTAGGCACAGCATTTTCCATTTGTATTTTGGATATGCAGATTAGTGGTGTGGAGCGGTTAGGAAATAGCAGCGTTGGGTAGAGGAGCAGAAGGATTAAATGAAGGGGTTGTTTTGCAGCATTTTTAGGATAAGCAACTTTGTTGGATTGTTTCTGGTCTTGGCCAACTCCACGGACTTACAGGAAAGACTAAAGTGGCGCTGTGGGGGATGGTGATCTTTCCCCTAACTGTAAATGTTTGCTGTAAAAACAGCTGAGCTGTTCACCAGGGGCTCCCAGTGGAGAGGAGGAAAAAAAAAATTGGCATTTTTAGGGTGGGTTCTAGTGTGAGCAAATCAGATGAATTGTGCCCTACAAGTGCTTATCAGCTTGGCTGTGTGAGCACTGCTGTGGTCAGCTGGGCTGAGGGCCGAGCTACCAGGAGGTTAAGGAGAACATCCACAGAAACTACTTTGGAGCTATAATGATGTAATTAGAACAAAAAAAATAATAGTTTTGTCCAGTGTTGAGACCCGTTACCACCCAGAGACTTCCCACCACCAGCTGGCTGGGTGTTGGCAGGAGATTTTTGGCAGTGCATGTCTTAAACACACTGGACCTTACTTTGTTTATTTTTCAGGGCTGGAATTCCTTGCTGGAGTGGGGACTGTGGGAGGGGACCAGTGCCTTTGTTTATGCTCACATGTCACTGGAGTAGAGTTCTCCAGCAGAAAGGAGAATGTCTCTGTAGTGTTGCAAGAGTTAGATCCAGAATTTTACTCTTGATCTTTGTGAAATTTTGTTCTGGGAAAATCCTGTTTGGTCGTGGGATTTCATAGAATCACAGAATGGTTTGGGTTGGGACCTTAAAGATCGTCTCGTTCCAACCCCCTACCGTGGGCAGGGACACCTTCCACTAGACCAAACTGCTCCAAACCCTGTCCAACCTGGCCTTGAACAATTCCAGGGATGTGGCATTGTGGAAGTATTGCCCAGCTTCTCTGGGCGGCCTGTTCCAGTGTCTCTCTTGGGATGTTTTCCTCCGTTCCCAAGAAAAATAAGATCTCCTAAGACAGGCGCTAATGAAGCCAATAATGCAGCTATTTGTCCTCATTTTGGTTATGGAGGAGCGGGAGGGGTGCCAGGTATTTATCTTGTTTTGCAGCAGGCGTGCCAGTGCATACAGAGCTTTCCTGCTGGAGCTCTGTGCAGCTTTGGGAGATCAATTCAAATGCAGAGCCTGTTTAGATTTTAGTAATTCACTGAATGTGCTGGGGCTGGGCAGAAGGAGCCAAATGGGCAGGGAGAGGCTCTGCCCAAACTGATAGCGCTCAGCCAAAAGCCTTTAAAATTGCTTGTGCCGTATAGTACAGGGCACAATACTTATTATTCGGGCCAAAAAGGGGTTTTTAAAGTTATCAGGGTAAACAACACACCCGGCTGTGCAGGTGTGACCGTGTCAGGCACCGCTTTGCTCAGTGCAGGTTTGCCGCACGCAGCTGGGGGTCCCGGGGGCACACGGGAGGGTTTTCAGTTAGAAATTGTTGTTGCTGTGCCCCTCTTCCCTTCAGTTTGGGTTACCAGGGGGTGGTTGTGTGAACACCTGCTGGCAGAGTCAGTGCAGCCACCTGAACTGGAGAGGGGCAAAGGCTGAGTGGGTGACAGCAGCACAGGGAGCGTGAAGTGGCTGAAGAGGAGCAGTGCTGAGTCCTGCAGGCTCTGTAAGCTGAGAGCTTGTTATTTGTGACGAGAGGAGAAGGGGCACATCCTCAAGATGGCTTTTTAAGTGCTTGGGTAGGTACAGACTTAATGTGAGTTCACATTTGTGGGTCCTTGTGCCTGGGATTTCCCATCTAAGCGTAAGTGCAGTAAATGTACTGGATCCATCATGTGGTCTGGGCTCCTCTGTGAGCTCATCAGCAGAACTGGGACCTCTGCTATTACAAGTGCTGGTAATAGGAGAAGGCTCCTACCTCCCGAAGAGATGAAGAGTAAGTGCTCTGCAAGACCTGGCTTTCTTTAGTTCTGAGAACAACAGGCACTGTAAGATCTCATGCCCCATCCCTGGAAGTGTCCAAGGCCAGGTTGGACGGGGCTTGGAGCAACCTGGGATAGTGGAAGGTGTCCCTGCCCATGGCAGGGGGGTTGGAACTGGATGATCCTTAAGGTATCTTCCAACCCAAGCCATTCTGTGATTCCACAATCTATTTAATGTAAATGGTGGAAGTCTGGCTCTTTTATCCCAAGGAGGAGAAGGATGCGAAACAGTGGGGATAGTATTGCATCACTGCACTCTAAATACACTGCTCACCCCTGCCACTGCATCAGTGGTGAAGGAAAAGAGCTTTATTGGGTTTTTGTTGTTGTTGTTGTTGTTGTTGGTTATTTTGGGTTTGTTTTTTGGGCAGTGACCAGCTGATCTGAAATATTCTGCATAAACAGCTTTGGTAGGTACGTTTGCTGAGAGAGGCTGGGACTTGAGCAAGTTGCAAAATTAGAATGATTTCTGTTGCCTCAGGCCTGGGTTCTCCCTTAAAATTAACACAAAGGCACATTCCGAAGAAGTAAGCTGGGGAAGAGTTTTAATTTTGTTGATGGGCTCAGGTGCTATTTTTACTTTTTATTAGACTACCTTTGGTAAGGTCAGTGCATGGCCTTTGTGTGGGAATAACAGGAGTGGGAGTTGTAGAACATATCCACATAATTACATATATCAGTTTTGCCCCAGTAAACAACAAAAAGTTACTGTACTGTTTTTGTTGGGTTTTTTTCCTGATGCAATTAAGGAAACAGTTTATTTTTAACTTTTCCAAACTCGTAGAGCTGAAGACACTGGTTATTTAACGTAATTATTAGTTACCATACAGCACTCAGTCTTTCCCATGAGTTCTCTGTAAAACAGCAGGTGGGTTGCTTTCAGCACTACAGGACTGTTAGAAGTTAGAGCATGGGCATTAAATCCTGTGCATTCCTTTAGTACAAAGTTTAGGATATTTCAAATAGGTCAAAAGTACTTGACGTCCTGGGTATTTGGAGAAGCAATTAAACGTGTCTGCAGCTGTTCCAACCTGCAGCTGAATTGTCAGCTTGGTCGAGGCATCTAAGTACTTGTTTAAGGCACCAAAGTGCTTTTTTTAAAAATCCCCTCCTGATAATAAAATAAAATAAATTAATCTTTCTTATTAGCTGAATTTCTCAACAGGCAATAAACTGTGTCTTTGTTCTAGAAAGGAATTGCTGGAAGTTCATCAAGTTTTCGATGCCTTTTTTTTTTTTTTTTTTTTTTTTCAAAACTGTAGTCACTTTATCATACAAAGCTTGCAGTTTCCTGTATCTTTTGTTTCATTCCTAATCTAGTTTTAGCTTTCTAAATATCAAATTTCCAGGTGGGAATGTGCTACTTTCAATGGTCTGGGAATGCTGAATGGGTAAAATTATCTTGAGTCCAAAGTACAAGGTCAGAAGAGCTTGGATTGAATATTTTCCAGCTTATTTCTTGGGATCAGTTGAAAATACAGTTAATATTAAAAAAACCCCGGAGTTTAAAAGCCAAGGAGAGAGAGGGCTCATGCAGCACCAGTGAGATATTTTAGCAAATTATTAATGAGACTTTACAATGTGCTTCTGTGGGGTTTTTTCCTCACTTCTTTACTTAGTGTGTAACAATAGATGCTCTGTTACAGCTTCAAATTTTTGTCAGAGATACCTGGCAGAGCTTCTGTTCTGCAGGTGACACTTCCACTGAACTGAAAACCCGCAGTGGTTGATACTGTAATTACTTTAGATTTAAAATAGTTACAGAATATATGTAGGTTTTACCGAAAACTTAAGCTGGAGAGAATTTTGATCAATTTAACTGGTGAGGGCGGATGCAACAGCTTGAAGAAAGCAAGCAGCAAACAAAATTACATTTTTTTCCTCTCTGCAATAGGCACTTGTGTTACATGTCCATAAATACTGCAAGTATTAAAAAAAAATGAATTTATGAAGGGTAGTCCAAGACTGGGTAAAATCCACTCCATGGAAGCTAAAGCTGGAGAAGAAATTACTTCGGCAACAATTTCTCCAAGTCAGATTGTGTCCCAGCAGATACTCCAGTGTAACCTGGACTGCTCCTTGAGAAATCCCTGCAACCAAAGATGCAATAAATAAGTTTATAATCAAAATCTGATGTTTTTATTTTGCTCTGGATTCAAGTAACCTGCTAAGTGATACTTGCTGCATATGGTGCCTGTAAATGGATTTTAAGAGCGTTTTAGTTGTTACTAACAGCTGTTACTTTTAAATTCTAATAGTGACTGAAGCATAGATAATACAGTGATTCAGATAAAGTTTCCTCTTCCAAATGAGTGGGATTCCTCTTTATTCCTTTGTCTCTGGGTTTCATAATGTAGAGAAACTTGGGGAGGGGCGGGGAGGAATGGAGAAAAACAGTAATCATACCAAATAACTAAAGCTCTGGTAAAGTCAATGTCTTTTTAAAGTTAAGCCACCTCTATTTTTCTTCCAAAGAAAGAAGGTACCTGTTTCATAGTTAGTCGTGCACGTTCTATACTCCATTAAGACAAAATCTTTTCCAGAAATTTTACGATTTAAATGGCTTTGGTTCTGTAAACACCATTGTTTTACATGGGTACTTTCACACAGGGTGAAGTTTTTGGGATCTGCAGTGAATATCCACAAAATAGCAGTGGGTTTGGAGAAATAAGTGGGGATTGGAAGTAGGCATCAAAGGAGCTGCAGAGAAAAAGGTGTCCTAGTTTGTTTTTTGCTATTAGGGATGTATTCTTTTGGGGAGCAAACTTTGGATGAGTGATTTCCCTGGCAGGAATTAGAACTGTAGCCTGTCCCAAAATATCCCCAGAGAGTGAATGAAAAATTCATGAGGCGAAATGGAGAAACAAAACTTCTCCTTGCAAAGGAGCACCCTTTAACACATTTTTGCAACGTGAATTTGTTAGAGAAGAGCTGTTCCTAGGAAAGAGAGGAGAAGGCTTGCAAAAATAGACTAATTCTTTGGATTTGATGCCTTACTGAAGTATTTGCTGCAGAAAGTACCGTAGAGAATGTTGCTGTCTCTATGGGAACATCTTAGGGCTATATTTAGGAAAATTAAATTAAGCTTATTCTCCTCAGATGATCAGGGCTTTGCTAAGGCTTTAATTGGAGGTGTGGTGGTTTTTGGTGGTGGGGGGGAAGAGGTGAGAGGAATTTCTTCTACCTTTGGGTTTGGTGAACCACTTGTCTTACACTTTTCAAGTCAAAAAAAAAAGAGAACTAAAACTGTCACCTGTGTTTGAGTCAACCTGTGTGTGGCAGGAGGCTGGAAAAAGATCAGCTTAATTTCACAGCTTCAGGTTGTGAATTTGGCCATTGGGAGGAAAGAAAACCCTATTAAAACCCTTATAGACATGTGATTATTAAACTGAACAAACTAGATAAGGAAATGAGCTGCTTATAGGTCTAGTGTCCAGCAATATCCTTCAGGTTTGGATCTCTCTTTGTCTTGAAAAATTAACGGATTGGGTAAAAACTGTGCAGCAGGTGAGGAACTTGGTGTTTTACACACTGTGTGGTGCCTGTGGGGCACAGAAAAAGAGGCTTTTACAGCTTTTTCATAGTGATTTCGTGGCATGACTTCTTGAGGAAGATGCGGCCTTGGGCTGCAGAGCCCCTGTGTGTGTCAGTCTGTCTGTCCATTCATACCATGGGTGATAAGAAAACACACTCTCCCAAAAGACTTTTCTTTAACTTTATCACTCTCTTTTGTTCAATCAGCATTGGTTCAAAGGCTTTTTTTCTAATGTTATTATTAAACCAGCTTTGAATTAAATTAGTGAGTGTGAGGGGACAAACATCCGAGTGCTCGGGCCGTGCGATGGCTCCAAGTGCCGCCTGTTGCCTTTCCTGTGTTGGAGCTGCTCGGGGTTGAGCAAGTTGTTCTTTTCTGCCTTTCCCACCGTGTCCCACGTCAGCACAACCCGAGGCAGAGCCGAGCGGATACTGTACATATTTCTGCTCTGTAAACACACGCTTGTTTACATTTGCTTCCCTGCCATTCCGACTCGGATCCTCTCCTGCTGCCAGAGGGGATCAGCCGTGACTAACAAACGCGGAGATCCGGCCATTTTGACCCCGTGTGCTGCTCCTGTTTCCATTTGTTTGTTTCTCCTTCGCCTTCCCTCCCGAGTATTTAACAAATTATTATTAAATATCTTCCAGAAATTTTTTTTTTTAAAGAGGCCAGACTTGGAGCAATTCGAAAGAGTCGGGATAGGCAAACGTCTGATCTGGTTGCTGTGTGTTGCTTTGTGGTTGAAGACAAAACTTAGGTGCTGAGTAAAACAGAAATAAAGCAACCTCCTTGTTTGCAAATAGGTGTTTTCTGCAGTGCAGAAATCAGTTCTAATTGACTCCTACAGGTTGATCGTAAGCTGCTACTAATATTTGGCACAGTTTCCTTCAAGCAAACCCTCTGCCACGCTTGCAGCACCCCGTGGAACCTCAGCACTGCGAATTTTGCAGCTTTAGGCTCCCAGGTCTTTGCTGATCCAGCTTCACCAAACCGTGACGTTACACCAACATTGCAAATACATGGAATTCTTTCTATCAGCAGAAAAGGCCGGGTTGGATTCACAGGCCACATCTGCTGGTGAACTTTGTGCAGTCTATTTTTTTCCCCCCCCCCCCCCTCTCTTTTACTAGAAGAAAGGTTTGTTTGTTGGCGGCTGCTCGGGGCGGGACAGGAATGTAATGCATGCACAGACTGCGCAGTATTTCCTGTTCAACTGCCGCTCCAAACCCCGGCGCTGGGAAAATCTCCAGATCCAGCAGCTCAGCCTTTGCTCAGACAACCAAGAAATGCTGCGAGCTCTTCAGGGTTTTTTTACAGAAAATATAATTTTTAAAGTGGATCTTAATGTTGTGCTACTGCCGTAAATGTATCAGTCTGTGGATGTTGGTTCTGTAATATTTGTAGATGCGGACTGAGGCAAAGCATTAAGCTTCCTGAAGCACTGTAGGGACAAGGGAGATGGCTCCATAATGTCACTGCAAGAAGTTATGTTTATTTTGTATCACAATACATCTCCATAGCATTGCCTGCATACTTCAGTTAGCCTGGTTTACCACCCCATTGCAAACCATGGTAATCTTGTGGCCTGGAGCTACTTTTTCGTTATTTGTTGTATTTTATTTTGCTCTTAAACTAGTTTGAAGCATCGCTTTTGCACTGTGTGAGTTCCACTACAGAAGTAGAATATTTTGGTTCAGCAAAGGCGGAAAAAAAGCTTGGAGTTTGATCACTTCTGCCAGGGAGCACCAAACTCCAGTGCTGTGACCTGACCTTGTGTGTAGTGTGAAAGTGAGATGAGGGGAGTTATTTCTTATATTTTTTTTACCTTTTTTTTTTTCCCCGCAGTAGTCCTGGTCCTATGTACATGTTTCAGACTGATGGTCTGCTGATGGAAGGGTGGGGCATGGCTAGTTATTTTATTTACTTTTTGTTTTTAATTTCCTTATTTTTTTTAAGCAGATGTATATTTTGAGAATTTATATCCATAGGCTCCTCTGGAACCCAGTGCTGTGGCTCTTCTTCTTCCGAAAAAAAGCAAATAGTAGGAAAAGATTTGACTGTGAACTGCATATTGTAGTTCTCAAACCATGACACATATATATGCATATATGTGTGCATATATGCACATTAAAAAATGTTACCTGTCCTTGCAGCACCTTTTTTAGTGTGTTCAGCAGCTTCTTAGCCCTCTGTAAAAAGGCAGAGTGTGCACGGGGTCAGCCTTGAAGACCAGGGCACATCCATCCTGGATGCTCTCCCATGGGAGGGACCAGGTGGATAAATGTGAGGGCAGGACAGATACTGAACATGGCTTGGATTCTTCTCTAGCTCCAAGGAGAAAGCAAGGCTGGATGGGCACATTCAGCTCCTCTTTAAACACTGTCCAGCTGTTTATGTAGAAGGCAAAGGCACAGCAGCTCCCTGGCTCGTGTTGCTTGGAGGAGTTACTGGAGGTGGACATCTCCCAGCTTCTCCTTTGTATTCTCATCCATCTTCTGTCCCAGTGGCAAGCAATACAAGCACAAAAATGAAAGCGCTGTGTGTTAATTAGTTCCTTCCTGGATCACGGGAGACCTGCTTATGAGTCCTTTGGAGAGATACAGATCTACATGTGCTGCTCCTTGAAATTGGAAGTGGTCTCAGTGCAGCCCCTGTCAGCTTGTCAGGCACTTGAGCAGGACAGGAGGTGGGGAAGATCTGCGCTGCTTAATTTGAACTTGAGGGTATTTCACTCAGAACATGGTTCAGCAGGTTAATTGGGTTGTTAAAACAGTATTTAACTTCCCAGCTTCATTAAGAAATGTGGATGCCCCTGAAGCAGCGGATCTGCCTTCAGTACTCGGGCTGAATAAATGCAAGAGTTGGGCTCTGACAGATGCATTTCTCTTAACATGGTCTTTCCCAGTAGCAACCCTCCTGACTTTTGGAATACTGCAAGAGGTGTTTAAATCATGGCTTATATGAGAAGCTGACACACGTGAAGGTTACACCATCATATATACGTGTCAAACCAAACCACAGTGTGCAGACTGAAGTGTAGCAACAGCTTTAAGGTTTTGGAATTTGCCTTCAGATCTGTCAGGTTTTTGTGCTGTTTTGAGCCTTTTCATGGTTTCTTATCCCTCCTTGTCAGTTAAGAGGCTTCTGTGTACAGTTGCTGGTTTTAACATTTACTGGCTACGTTTCATGAAGCCTCACAGTCTGAACAGAGACAGCAGCGCTGAGTTCCCAGTCGTGTCTTAAAAAAGTGACTTTAGAGTTTCACTGCTTTTGATCCTTAAAATATGAGCATCCAATAACCAGTGGCAGGTATTTAATCCACCCATATTTGAGGACTGTAATAAATAATTTATGTAGGGCAAAAGAAGGGTTTTTTAGCTTTAGGCTGCTGCAACAGAAATGTTTTCGAAGCGTTGTTTGTTTAGGCAGAAGTGTTTTTTATTTTGCACATCTTTAGCTGTCTTGAGTTAACATCCATCCTGATGAGTTTTGTCCTTTTGTCCTAGGTACTGTGTGAAATTGTGTTTTTATAGGACTTTTGGAGGCATGGAAAGCAAACTGTAGTGTTCTGATACCCACTAGGTAACTTCAGTTTGAATGGGATAAGCTGTTCTTGTGTAACAATTTCATCTTAGCGCAAAGGCGCAGTTTCTGAGCTTGTTTTCCAAAACATCATGGCATGGGTTAATGAGGGTAATGTTCCATTTTTCCTAAAATTCCCTAAAATAAATCATATTGACATTTTTTGAGATTCAAGTGCAGTGACCTAAAGAAATTATCTCAGAGATAAAAGCAAGTTACTTGCTTATTTTTCCTCCGTATCCTTACCTGTCTTACATATTTAAGCTTTTTTTCTTGCCTGTAACTATGTGATCAGCTCCATCCAGAGCAAACTACTAATGCAGTGCCTGTGAAAGTGGTTGGTGGAGAGGGAGAGTTAAATGGTTTGGAAAGATTTTTATTTCACTAAACTAGTCTGAGATCCCTCCCTTCAAAGTAATAATTTCAGTGGAAAAACCAAAACCTTACATTTATTTAATTATTCTGTTGGAGGGAAAAAGGTTGCCAGCTTCAGTTGAAATTAAGATAATTCTGGGATATATCATGCTGAATTTAAGCAGAGCAACTTGCCTGGGCTGTACATGTTTGCAGGTTAAACCAGTTGTGGGTGGTTGTTTCAGGTATGTGACAGGGCTGTCGTTTGTGTATTTTCTGCAAAGTTTACGAGGGAGGTTGAACCTTTCAATAATAAACCGCAGGTGGCATTTAAAACCAAAGTTACATGGGCATCACATGCACATTTGGCACCAAGTATTGTAAAACAATTTTTATCCTGGCCAGTACATCACAAAAAGAAGAGCTGTATAAGCGAGTTAATGGTTTTTCTACTTAACTGTTTCTGTCTTGAGGCGTGTAGGATATAAAATTTTACTTCTGTAACAAGATCAGATACGGCCTCTTAAGAAGTTTGAGAAATTAGGCATTTCTAATCATGTATAGATTTCAAAACTGCTTCCTTTGAAGAAAGGCTTTGTTTAATATCACTTGATTCTGACTGGGGTCTTTCCATCCTGTGCTATAAACAAACTTCTTAGCAGAGAGCTCGTCCTACCCAGATGTTCGTTTTATTGCATTTAGCGAGTTCATCGGTAAGCGGAAAATCTCTTCATTACCCAGCTTATATTATTTGGGAGAACTGGATATTGCATTCATTTAATTAGGGAAAAACCCAGCGGTAATTAGCTCACTCATGGCTGCAGAGGGATGGACTGGAGCCTTCCAGTTATCCCGTGGTGGCTTCCTGCGGCAGCGAGGGGTTGGTTGTACGAGGCTGCACAACTACCTGGTGTAGAAATTTCACACCCCTACAGCAAAATGTGATGGGAGAAGCCCCGAACCCAAACTTTTTTAGAATTCGGTGCATGAGGGAAAATCTTTTCCTTTGCTGTGTGGCTTGTGCTGCTGCTGGAACTGTCCTGGTGGGAGAGGAGCAGCACAACCCTTGTGCCTCCCAAGGATGCTCTGTGTGAAGGGAGGTTGGAGGAGATGCTGTAGATGACTTCTGGTGTTAATTTCTATTATAGCATTTGCCTGTAACATTTGGGCTTTGTTGTGGGGTGGTTTTCTTCCTGTTCTCTTTGTCCAGCCACCCAGTATGGTTCCATACTTCCATCTAAGCTTACGTGGTACAGTAGTTTATTTTAAAACTTACCTTTATCTTTCCTTGAGCCCCTCCCCAGGCTTAGTGGGTTTATTAGGACTTGCCAGAAGACCTTGATAAGCACAGTTCTGTGGACCAGCTTTGGATTCCAGAAGATTCCAGGCAATTCAGGAATTAACATACCCACAAGCAGTGGGTGGGTAGCACATGGGTTATGATCAGTGAGTCTTGTCCTTAGAAATGGCATCTGGAAATTATAGGTGAGACCCTATACTTCTAAATTAGGGGAAATCTGTACCAGAGGGACTTCCCTTCTGAACAGGAAGAGCTGTGCTCTTTTTTCTGACTCTGGCTACAGGTAACCTTTTCCAAATTCAGATAATTTGACAAAGTGCTCCACTGAAGGCTCTTGCAGACCTCCATGAGATCCCTGGGGCAGCAGTTACACAGGGATCTGTGCAGTCTGCTCTTCAGTGTGGCCTTAAACCATATGGAAAAGGAAATAAGGTGACAAAATTTGTAAGGGAAAGGCTTGAGTGTTTGTCTGTGCATTTTTGTAGATGTGTGTGCATATATGTGCACCTGTGAAGAGTTGTAGGAAGGCAGCTTGATTCTGAATGACTGGCCTTTAAAATAGCAGATGGAATTAAGTGTAGATATATGTGACATTTTCTGCATGGGAAGAGATAAGAATTCTTGATTTACATTTGCAGTAATGCCTGAAATATCTACTAATGAAGAGATTTTGGTATTATAATCAGATCTGAAAAATCACATTATCCCAGCGCTCACTTGTTGTAAAACTCAAATAAGATATTAGGAAAGATTAGGAAAGTAAGAGAACAAAGTATTGTGTGGGTGTATAAATTCATGGTGCTCTCCTTTCATCCTCGATATTGTGTGTGTTCTAGTTCCTCCTGCTCAAAAATGTGAATTAGAGACTGTAGAAACATGGAGGGTCAGAGTTATGAAGCAGCTGAACTCTTGGCAGAGCTGTGGACTTTCCTGCCATGGGATGCTTTGGGCACTAAAAGTCAGTGTAGGTTCAAAATGTGATGGGACAAAGCCATGAAAGTGGAATTTGCTGAGAACTGCTCCAGAAACTGAAGTTGCAACTTCCAAAAGATGGACGGGGGGGAAGGGAGAAAATGTCCCCTAAATTCCATGTGCTGGATGCCACTCACACTTGGGAGTTTAGCTAATTCAGTTTACCCTTCCAGTGTCATTACTACCTGGTCTTATCTATAAGCTTTTAAGGAATGCCAGGTTTTGTCCTCTGAAGTTTTGCCTTTTTAAAAATTTACTGGCATCCAGAATGCGCAAATTTATGGTAGTGATTCAATATTAATGCTTCTTTTCACCTTTGTAGTTGTTATATTTGCGCTGTCGCTGCTTTAAGAAAAGCAAATCCAGCAAACAGCACGGGGATTGCAGGTGGTTCAGTGTAACTAAGGAAGGGGAAGATATTTTCCATGATGCACAACACTGTCATAGTTGCTAAAAATGAAATATGGTGCAAATTTTTTCTACTTCTGATAATACCCCTGTATTTATACAGCACGGCACGTAAGTCCACTTGAGATCTTCAGTTCCTTACTGCATCCAAAATTATCATTTATTAAATCACAGTAAAGCCTCTATAATACATTATTTTTAAAGAATATCCCTTTAAAATAACATCTGAATTAGTGGAAAGACCTATTTAAAACACCACTGTGTTATGAATGGCAAAATTGTCAAGACTAAAACCAACATGAAGGATTATTTTTCCTAGAACAAATATTTCAGTAAGTGAAAGGGAGTGGCCAGATTTCAAATGTATGATTTGATCCAAGTGTTCTTAGAAGGTTTGGACCAATCAGTATTTCTCTTGTCTGAGATTTTTGAATGTTTATTTAGACAATTTGCTGTTTACTGCCTCTTTCTGTGGTAAGTAGAGAAGATACAATTTAGTTCTGAAAGGATCGTGGTGTTCACATTGATCTGCTGCAAGTTAAAAGTTTAAACACGCTGCTGGGATTCATACCTGCATTCAAATGGCATTATTTGCCCTCATATTCTTAAATAGAGACTGGAAACAATATAAAAGTTATGAGGAAGGTTTCCGTGGCAGTAGCTGTAGGGAACAGGACAGACAGTATTGTCCTTCCCATTCTAATTTCAGCATATTTCAATTTTTAATGTCGGAAAGGAGTTCTCCTTGCCTGGATTATATTGCAACAAACTTGCTTGTGCTTACAATACCAGTTTTCTTGCTGTTTTAAAAAAGTCCTTCCCAGCTGCCCAGGCATCCTTTGGGGATTTCTGAACTCATGTTGCTGCAAACAGAATGTGACAATCTGAGAATGAGTCTTTTACTGTAACTTGTACCAGCAGTGGCCAGAGTTGTGTGTGTGTTTTCTGTTTGACTGGAGTATTGATAAGCAGTGTTAGACTGGTTTCAGTTTACAAATGCCTTTTAAAGTAATGAAACACCTTCCTTAAGCTCATGGACATGCACAAATCTGTGCACAATTCTGACTTTATTCTCTTATCTGAGCGCTTTTTAAATGGTGCGAGTTTTTATAGACTTTTAGTTTTTGATACCGGTACACTTTCCTCTTAATAGCAGTTAGTAACTGAACCTGAGCATTGCTCACTGCAGAATCCTAAAATAGTTTGGGTTGGAAGGGATATTAAAGACAATTCAGTTCCAATCCCCTGCCATGGGCAGGGACACCTTCCACTATCCCGGGTTGCTCCAAACCCTGTCCAACCTGGCCTTGGACACTTCCAGGGATGGGGCAGCCACAGCTTCTCTGGGCAACCTGTGCCAGGGCCTCACCACCCTCACAGTGAAGAATTTCTTCCTAATATCTAATCTAAATCTCTCATTTTTCAATTTAAAATGGTTCCCCCTTGTCCTATCGCTCTCTGTGTAAAAAGTTGCTCTCCCTTTTTTTTGTAAGCCCCCTTTATATACTGAAAGGCCACAAATACAGACTGTATGGAGATCAGAAAATCATTGTTGGACCTGTTGGACACCTCGCAGGTGCTTTTAGAGGTGGAAGTCTGGATGTCTAACTTATGCTGGGCCTACAAAATCAGAAGATTTAGTTTCTCTTTTCAGAGAGTACTTGAAAGGTCATTCAGAATCTGTTCTATGTGGCTTTCTTGTCAGAGCACTCGTGTGAACCTGCACACCTTCAGAGCATGATGGAATCCATCCCTCAGGTCTTCCAGGGAGATCAGTTCCATTCCACACACAGCTCCTTCTTCCAGTGAAATTTTCTTTGTGTATTAATAATTGTGTTATTTGTGTTGATATATTTGTACATTCCGGTAGATGTGGCAGTCCTCTAATAATCTGAGAGGGGAGGAAAGATGGAGAATTGTATATTGATGTGTGTGATGGGACTCACTGAGAATTCCACTCACCCTACTTTGGGATGGGGGAGTGTTTGGTTTTCTACCCAGCACAGGAAACAAATACTTCTAGGTAGGTAATACCTAGAAGTATAACAACAGATCATTAAAATATTTGGTGGTCAAATGAAATATTACTTAAAATACTCTAAAACTTTTTTTAAACTCTTCTGTATTACTCCATTTTATTTTAATGTGCATTCAAGATTTAATTCTCAGGAATTTGAATCTGAGGGGAATCCCCAGATGTCCTACGTGCATTTCTTTCCTCCAAACTGCTTTTTATCTACAGTTTTCAGTCTTTAAAAATGCTACACTTGCTTTCAGTGATCTGTATGTAATTTTTTACCAAGCTAGTATTTTTTTTCAATCCTAGTGGACCAATAAACAAGTTGAAAAGCAAGGCCAGGGCTCCTGTTTATTTAGTAACACCCTCTGCAGCCTTGTTCCTGCAGCCAGTGGTGCAGCTCCCAGCACTGCCTCTGTGTTGTGTCTTTTTGTCCTCCAGCAGTGCTGTCAAACAGTAACAGAGGAAACTCAGAAACATCTCAGAGCTTTTCCTGACCCTTGCAGAGGTTTTAAATGTTCCACACATGATGCTGTGTTTGGATGGAAACTATGCCCGGGCATCAGCAGGCGTTTAGTGGTTTTCTTTTGGTTTAGATATTCTGCTTCCTCAGTCCAGAGACACATTTTAGCAGCAAGTTATTGTGTGTATTTACATTATTTGCTTTGGATATTACTTGGAAAACTCCCAGTGTACTGTCTCAGTATGACTGTAGTGGGCTGACATCACCATATGAGTCTAACAAGGGAAAAATGTGTTGATTTGGAAGTGGGTCTCAGCATGATGGAGAATCTCTGTAGGATTATCTTGCTGAAGACTTCTGAGTATAATAACTATACGTCTTAAATGCACTTGTTGTGGTCTGGAAAACCAGGTCTGTATACATGAATTTATTTTTCTGCTGTGTGTGTTTTTTTTTCTCTAGTGTCCCAATGTAATATCAGCTTGAAGAAGCAGAGGAGTCGAAGTATCTTTAGCACCTTATTCTGCTGCTTTCGTGACTACAATGTCGAACCACCATCTACCAATAGCACCAGTGCTCTGCCTCCTTTGGTGGAGGAGAATGGAGGACTTCAGAAGGTCAGGATTTTATCTTATTTTGCTGTCATACGGCTCTTTTGTAACCAAGGTTTAACTCTGCTCCCAAAGGTTTGTCCTAACCTGAGGGAAACCTGTTACGATTTAGAGAAAAAAATTACTGTCTCGATAGTGAATTGCTAATGTTTTCTATTCAGCTGCAGTTTAAAAGCACTATTTCCGTAGACAGTGTTGGCAGTATTAATTTTATAAGCAAACAACATTTAAAACCTGACTTAAGACACTACAAGAAAGTAGACTTCTCATAAAATTTCAGCTGCTGAGTTGTCTCTGGCTTTGGTTCCCTTTCCTGATTACAGGAAGGTTAAAATGTGTCCACTGGAGCGTAGTGGAACCTTTTAAATATCACTTAGAAAGGGTTTTAGTGACAAAAAACCAAATCGACAAGAGGGAGAACCATTATTTGGACCTTTTTCCCTAAGCAGTTCACTTCTGTTTAATACATGCTGAATCCAGAATTATCAGCTTTTGGCCATTTTTCCGTATTATTAAGCTTTGTTTACCTAATAAATCAACTGATAGAAATTTTAGCACTTCAAAGCATTTTGTGTGACAGCAAAATGTTACTTTGATTGAATTCTAGTAATTAATTACATTGCTTTGCCATATTCATAGAATCACATAATGATTCTATATGTTCTTTTTAATTCTGATAACACTGAGAGCGTTTGTCTTATGAACTGAAGAATTTCAGTTCAATATGGCAAACACAGGAGTGCCATCTTTCCCATACAGTTTTCCAGGACTTTGAAATTGGAGATATAGGTGTATCCATGGTGGGGAATAATAGCAGAAATGGAGATCACAGAAATACCCTCCTGCTTTTCACCTAATTTTTCATGTCTGATGCAGCGGATTCCTTACCCACCTTTGTCCAGTCCATTTTATCCTGGCTTGGATTTTGCTGGTTATGTTTGAATTCTGAAAAGCTCAGGAGAAAGAGCAGAGGAACTGCTTGGTGAAAGCAGATTAAAGTGATGGAGACTGAGAGTACGTGTGGAGGTGAAGTCTGAACTGGAGCAGTTCATGCTGAAACTGCTCAAGCAGAGGTGAAGTGCCCTAAGAATTCTGCCAAGAGGAGGAATTGTACATGTATTTTTAGACTTACTCTGCTAGCCAAGGTACATTCTGACTGAAATGAGGGAAATCCAGCCTGGATGTGCTGAAGGGAAAGCTGAGTAGTGTGTAGCATGTGCACACACATTCATCTGAGAAACAAAAGGAGTGGGAAACTAATAAAATTTCCCTTTCCACTGTGCTGGGGAATGGAAAGTAGGCTGAAGTGAGACTACTGGCAAAACTACAGCTGAGAGAGAATGGGAGTTCATTAGAAAGAAAAACATAAAACAAAGTTTATTTTTGCTACAGAAAACATGAGTAAAAATGGTCTGGAGTCGGTAGTTTCCAGATTGTATTTTCTAAAACACTTAATTATTTTCTAAATAAATCTTAGGCCTCGAGTGAGTGATTGGCTCGTGTTCACACAAGTTTCCATCTCTACTCTTCTGCCTCAGTGTAGCAGTTTTGGAGCTGTGCAACACTTGTACACAAGACCAAGACACAAATCACAGCATTCGTAGAATTAGCAGATTAAAACTTGAGTGAAAAACTTCAAGGAGTATGTGGAAGAGAAGCATTCATAGAATTACCAGGGTTAAAACTTAAGAGAGTTAAAAAATTGAAGGAACATGTTGAAGAGAGTTCAAACTTTTGTTGAAGAAATACTCAAACCTGTGTAGAAGAAATCAAATACAGCTGAACTTTTAGGTGGTTCTTCAGTGTAAAATAAGTCTGTGACATGGCTATTTTAAATGCAGTATTAAAGACTAATAAGCTTTGTCTATGTTTTTATGTGCTGTTTTTATTGAGTACTAACACAGTGTAAATAAGAAATTCTTTAAAGAAAGAAAAAGAGCGTTGAAGACTTGGGTATGTTTGAATATTGTTACCCTGTCAGGGTGGTGCTTTTTGCCAGGAGAGCTGTTTTAGAACTGTGCAGGCTGCTTGAATTCGATGGAGTTACACTGAGCATCTTGTCTGGATTCAGAAATTATAAGTAATGGGGGAAAGTACATGCAACAGTGGGCTTTGGATTCTAAATTGGTGAAATTAAGTGTCCAGGAATGACCAAATTACCTGTTTCAGGAAAAAAAATAAAGGTTGACAACACATGCTTAAACCCCTCTGCTGTTAAATCAAAGGTCTTTTTTGCATTATTCTTATTGCCAGGTTAGAATTCTGTTGAACTGCTGCTCAAATGATCACTTACTTATATCTGCTATCTGATTTGTATGTTTTATAAATTAATTACCACATCACAGTTCACCCCTGGCCATGGCCCAGTCAGCTCATGTGTTGTGACCCTTTCCTTCAAAAATGGACAAAGAACATTGCTCAAGAAACAGTTACCACTAGAAACTCATATAAAATGGCTTGGATGTACTTTCCTTCTGTCTTTACTGTTCAGTGGAGTTGTTACATGAAAACTGGTGATAAAGACTTCAGAGGAAGGGAAGGAGTGGGGAGGACAACTGCTGGTTTCAGAGGAATTCAGTGTTTGTTCTGTGTTGCTTCTGGCATATTCTTGAACCTGAAGTTGATGTGACAAGCTGACTCCCTTCTAATCAGGAATCTTGATTCTTTAAATGCTGACCTGTTCAAAAGGAAGGAAAGCAGGGGAGAGTATTCTATAAAGTAATTGCAAACACAGTTGTGAAATTTTGTTCAGAGTAATTGCATTGTGTGATTTTATTATTATTATTATTATTATTATTATTATTATTATTATTATTATTATTATTTGGCTGTACTAGAAAAAATGAAATCAGTGCTTCAGATTAATCAGTGCTTCATGATGTGACTTGATGATGCTTGACATGTCAAGTGTCATGTCACTTCTTCATAGGATTGGAAGAAACCCCAAATTAAGCATGGTTTTGAATAAACAATTTTTTTCAGCACTGACTTCTGTTCTGCTAGGGGGAAAAAAAAGCCCAAAAACTTCTTTGAAGTATTGAGTTCACTTTTAAACCTTCTCCTCACAGAGCAGCTGCTTGTCCAAGTGTGACTCTAATACTGGTAATGAATGGTCCATTCTGTCTCTAAAGTTTCAATACAACATTTTTTTCAACAATAACTTGTATTTACTGAAACTGTGGTATATTTGTTTTTCTTAAAATGCAGCAGCTATTTAGCACAGCACGAAGATGTATTGTGGAGATGTAATGTCTGTGACAGTGGGTATATCAGCCTGCCTGCAGCTTGGATGCTGAGCCAGATGTGTCACTGGGAGCACACAATGTTCAGCCTCATGAAACCCTTGGTAATTTTTTCCTGCCTCCTCAGCAGCAGGCAGCTCCCCAACACCTTCCAGCCACATTTTTTTGTTTAGAGGCCAGAGTGTTGGAAGAGGGGAATTGTTTTTTGTTTTCTTCTGAATAAATTCAAGTCTTAATTCCTATTCTTCTGTTGGCAACTTGACTCAATTTGTGCGTTTTCTGGGCGTGCTTCTGGATGTAAGTTTTTTTCCTTCTGGGGTAAGTCTGTTATCTGAGTTTTGAGGTGTTTGCAGATAACAGATTTCATTCACTCAGGCTTCAAGGAGTGGGATCCAGATAGAGAGAGGTGAAAACAGCTAGATGCAAAATAGCTTTTTGTTCCCTCTGCTCTCAGCCCTGGTGGGTGAGGCAGCTCTGACAAGTCTATCGGCACTTTGCCATTTCACTCACAACCCACTTCCACTGGAGTCATCCTTGCTTTTGTTTCACAGTGAGATCCAAATCAGGCAGATGGCTCGTGTTAACGAGATGAAGTATGAATGAGGGAAGTTTTTTTTATACTTGTTGGAGTAGAGGAGAAGGTCTTGATCCACACTCAACAGGGAAGAAGACAGAATTAGGAGGAGGTTTATTCTGGGGGCAGCAGCTGCCCCTGCTGCTTTCCCAGTAACTGCATTCCCACCTCACCCATCCTAACGACTACAAAAGTCAGAGTTCCTTCTCCCTACTGCTTTTTGCTGCACCATCATCTTCCAAGGTGATGCTGGAAAGCTGTTTTGATGACCTATGGTCATGTCTCCAACACTGTTCTCTGCTTCAAGAATCTGTTTTTAACACAGTACAGGAAAAAGGATCTTCTCTATCCCACATGAATATGGTCCAGCAAAATGAGAAAAAGAGCTTGTAGGGAGCACGTTCTTGAGGGCAAAGTAGTATCTCCTTCATTGAGGAGACCTTGAGGAGCAGCACGAGCTCTCTTTGAGGAGGAGACCATCAGTGACGTGCTTTCTGAACAGATGTGGAAGCCAGTCTCACTCTCCAGTGTGGAAGAAGATAACTGAGATTAATGTAAATCCTAGTACTTTTTCTCCTGCTTAACCTTTGCTGATCTGAGCAAGAAAGTTCCTGATGTTTGGTTCTGTTGGCCAACATCAACATGTGGTATGGAAGATCTGTTTAGAAAACAAACCCCCCTCTACATAGCTGTGCTTGGTTCCTCTCTCACTAGTCACTCAGTCTGACCTTCTTTGCCTCCCAAAAAGTCCTCTGTGTTAAAAGACAAAGCTTGATATTGAAAGTCAATGAAAGAGTCCAATAGCAACTATATTACTGTTTTTAAAGAACCTGTCGTGGTCTAGGATACGTTTTGTGTTAAAGAAATGGATATGATGAAGCTGATCAAAATAACAGATT
Source organism: Pipra filicauda (assembly GCF_003945595.2). Lineage (NCBI taxonomy): Eukaryota > Metazoa > Chordata > Aves > Passeriformes > Pipridae > Pipra > Pipra filicauda. The sequence continues at coordinate 6,014,794 of NW_024104310.1, forward strand.
TTTCTCTAAAATAAAACAGCTCCTTATCTTTGAATACAGACTGTTCTCAAAAAAAAAAGGCAAAATAATGTGACCTGTCACTTGGTGCTCATTGGTCCCACACAGGACCACAGACAGCATTAATGAACGACATGGTGCTGGAAATGTTGTGTCTCTAAACCAAAATTACACAGCTAAGGGAAAAGATAGGATTTATCATTTCATCTGTATATAGTGTGCCGTGAAAAAGAAACAACCCTGATTTCAATGGTTGGACAAATCAGTCCCTGGGTTATTTTAGCGATACAATAGGGAAATTTTGGCATTCTAGGAACAGCTTTGTCCTGTTCCCAACACGAGGAGCTCGTGGAAAGCCTTCAACAAATGCAGTCCATCTGTCATGTATTTCAAACGATACCGGTATGACCTATTCCCCTTCCTGTTCCAAAGCATTAGGAAATGATGCAGGACACTTTTAAGAAGTTTCCCATAGCAGGCTTGTTTTTAAAAAACATTTGCCTGTTGGTGAGCACTCGCAATTTCCCAGCAGACTCGTGCAATTATCTTTCTGCTTGTTTTTTGCTGTTCTCATCTTTACCTTTTTGATGTTTGCAGAGGTTCTTTTAGAGTTCCTCTTAGGAAATTTACTTACTTTTTTATTATTTATTTATTTATTTATTTATTTATCTATCTATTTATTTATTTATTTATTTATTTAAGAAATTCTGTGAGAAAAATAAAGCAAACAGTAATGCAAGTCCTGTAGCAGCTTCAGTTCTGGATTCCCATGGAAGTCAGTTCTGCTAACAGAACATCAACGTACTGAATTATAATCTTTTTCTTTTCTTATTGCTGTTGCCCTGAGGGAAACTTGGATTCTTGCCAGTTTATGTGTGTGTTTTTCTAGAAATCATTGGTACTTTTTACTAGTGCAAAGGTTTTGATAGTTCGTGGTAGTTGCTGCTCTCTAGTTGCTTCTTCAGCTTCTCAGGATTTTGGTCGAACTTCAGTAAAAATTTCTGATGTTTTAGCACTAAAAAAAGAGGACTTTAATATTGAATTACTTCTGTTTGTCAGAGATGTGTCAACACTGTAGTAAGACATCAAAACAAGTAAGCACAAGACTTCTTCAGCTGGAAGAGGCCATGCTAATGTTGAAAACAGCTCTTTCAGTAATTGCTCTGCTGGAAGTCAGAGCCTCTGTTTTTGTCCAAGTATTCAAGAATTAAATCACCTACCTAAGAAATATCTATGCTAGAAGGATCAGCTTCCTTTTTTTTTTTTTTTTTGTACTGTGGCTACCAAAAAGCAAATACTTGTCCCCATTTTCCACAATCCCTTACGTATTTGGGTCATTGACCCTGTGACCAGCCTTTCTCCATTTTGGGGCTGTCCTTGTCTCTGTATATCAGGACCCAGGAAGGGAAGAAGAAGTCAATCTGGCCAAGACTTTCTTGCCTTCTCCCAAGTACATAACAAAAAGCGAGGCCATGGGAAGAGCTCTGATACTGTTGCCTCTTTCTGGGTGAAGAAAGTGAGATTTCTTGGGTTAGTTTTTATATTGCCTGGGCAAAAATGCTGTTTTTTCTGAGTCGGTTGTCTCAAGTGAAGTTCAGTTCAAGGAGTGGGTTTCTGCCCTGCTACCAAGGTCTGGCTCAGCCTCTTGCTGCTGCAGTGAAAACTGACAAATATACCCATTAGTAGATCTTAAAGCTGAAAAAGTTACAGTAAATACAGGTACTTTCTAATTGCCATCTCTTATTAATCATAGCATGGGTTTTACCAGTCCAGTCTCCTAAAAATCATAAATACCAGTGTACTAACAGATCATTCCAGCAACTAAAATGCAAGACCTTGTTTTTATTTTTTTTACCCTGGTTTCTTGAATACTTTGAACTTTTGGTTTAAAATGTTTGAGTGCTACATTTACTGCTCCAGACCTTTGTTCTACCCTTTAAAAGCCATTACCCTTACAGTGATTTTTTTTTTTTTCTTTTTCCCCAGGGTGACCAGATGCAGGTCATGCCTATACCAAGTGTATGTATTTTTATCCCTTTTTCTTTTAATAATTTTCATAACTTTTGCTTTGTTTCATCTTATGTTGCAGTCTAACAGGTCTGTTTTGTGTTGCATGTTAACAAAAGGATTTTATGTTCTGTCTGTGATGTTGTATACTCAGAGATGAATTGAACTGCATGTGTTCCACAGGGACTAAAAGAAGAGTTTGGGTTTTATGTGGATTTCATCTGAATTTTTACCATTTTGGAAATGCTTGAAGTGCTCTAAAAGTTGAAGTTACTTATTTTAATAGAGGCAAAAGGTGACTCATCACCACTATGTGAGACACAGTTACAAAAACCTTTTCCTCTCATTTTTCCCAGTATTCCAGTTGAAAGGAAGAGTTAGAAACTGTGAAACTTATTTGAAACAAGTCACTTCAGGAAAACTGACTAAAGCTGCATTACTGCCCTTGTTTGAGATGATGCTCTTGGTATCAGCCGCTGTTTTATGGGCCTTAGTATTTCTGTTTATTTTGCCTGGATTAAACTTGGAATGCTGTTTGGCATCTGAATTATTTCTCAAGGCTAAATAAAAGGAAGGGAAAAAAAGAAGTTCTTCAAACTGAAGCTTTTAGTTTAATTAGTTTTCACCTTTTTTGGTCAAAAAGCTGCTCTTTTTTGCTTTTTTTTTCCAATGAGGATGAAGGCTTAGGCTTTGTAAATCTGAAAATACTTTTTTGTTTTTAGCTCCTTTGCTGTTTATAATACTTTATTATGCAGAGTTTTCCAGAAAATAGCAGTGCTGATGTGCGGAGTTACTGACCCAGCCCTCTTGTTTGAGATATTTGGTAGCCTTTAAAGACCTGGATACTCCCCAAGATGCCATTTTTTTTCTTCTTTCCCTTCCTTCCCATGTAGCCCAACATTACAAAACCCCCTGTAAGAACCCTGTCCGTGCTGCAGAGCAGAAGTGTCAGGAGCTCACTGTGTCTGTGCACATCTTCCCTCTCTCACCAGTTTTTCTTGGATTTAGGAACTGTTGGGAATTACTTTTTGTTTCTTACCTGATATTTGTAATATGGCTCATGCATAGATTTGTGTGTCTGAATACACACGCATGTACACGCATGGAATTTATCTGTATGCAAGTCTAGAAATAGAAAAGTTTGGATGGATGAAAATACAGATTCCTGAATTACTTTTCTTTTTACATACCTGCCAAATTCAGTTAGGTGACTGTTGTTGCTCTGCTGGTAGTTATTTGAACACGAAACATGTTCTGGCTGTGCTCTGACCTGGAATAAAATCTTTGCTAAGAGTGAGCGTAGGTATTAACAGAAAAAGAATTCAAAGAGAACAAAATTTTGAAATTATAAATGAGTACAGCTCTGACAGGTACAGCAGTGAAATGAGATGCTTTGTTAGGACATTGTCTTTGCAGTGTTAAAGCAGTGCTCTGTTAGATTTGGGTACTGGTAGGGAAATGAATGATTCAAGAAGGGATTTCTTTTTTTTCCTCCTTTTTTTTTTTTTTTTTTTTAAGCTCAACTGTAATTTTGCCAACCTATATTCCCAGCACTTTAATAAGGCAGTAAAATTAACTTATCTCTGCAGTCATGACGTAGAGTTCTCAGCGAGCAGGTGACTTTAAAACACACTAATTCCCCTTCCCTGGTGCCATCTGATGCTCCTTCCAGCAGGACATTGGGAGTGTTGTCAAGCAACCATCGCCCGCGGGCAGTTGTGTGACATTTACTCTCCAGTATCACAGTGCTCCTGGCTGTCAGACAGGGCCCAGCCAGCATTAGTATGTCATCATCTAAATAAAGGCACAAGTGAGCTGCACGTGGAGAAAGTGGTAGAAAAGAAAATGCAGCATTATGTTAGGAAAAAAACCACCTAAAATTAGTGTTTCTCTGGCAGTCTTCCAAGGGCTATTTGTCCAGTGGGTCCCTCTGAGACAAATCTGAACTGTGTGTTTGAGACCCATTAAGGCAGAAGTTCTTGATGCTCTGCTACATAGGGGTGAGAACTGGGCTGTTTGAACTGTGTGGCTCATACAAACCAGGAGGAAAATCTTCTAAACACAGAGTGAGCTTGGTCACAATTAAGTGGACATTTACTTTTTACGAGGCTCGTTGCAAATGTCATCACTTCAAGTGCTTAGAGAACCCCTTAGTGACTCTGAAAAGTGCTCTGTCCACTCCCCCACTCAATAAACTTTCAAGTGGAAACCTCCAGTCAAAATAGGAGGATTTTTGGAGCTTTATAATGCCTGTATAAAACCTGGCTGTCTGCTGAGATCACCTGTTTGAAAACTTCCATTGCTTTATGTGCGTTTTGTGTTGCTTTTCGATGCATTTGTACGTGCAATGCTGAAAGAGATCTTCTGCTAAGCAGATTTGTCCTGTATTAATTGCAATTAATTTAAAGTTAATTGAGTTAATATGGATTTTTTGCTTGGTTATTGATAGAGGTAATTGCTGAGGAAGAAAGATTCCAGCTTTAGATTAGATTCTTCAGAAAATAGAACCAGCATTACTTTGGGGGTTTTTAAAATATGAACTTCATCCTGTTTGTATCTCATATAATTATACAATGGTTTGGTTTGGAAGGGACTTTAAAGGTGATCTAGTTCCAACCCCTAAATCAAAGTAGACCCATAGCAGCTTTGTTGTTTTTAATTCTTTTGAACAAAGAGGTAGATGGAAATATGAAGCCACACTCGTGCAACATCCTGAATAGTTGTTCAGTATAAAATACCACTGGTAAGGATTGGTACCAGAATTATCCCTCAGAATCCCTGCAGAAGTTAAATCTTATCACTGGGATTTTCACTTGTCCTCACGTACATTTAGACAACTCCTTGTTATAACTTATAGAAGAAATTTTGGGAACTGCCTGTTCCATAACAGGAACTGGCATCTCCTGGCAGCTGTGTTCTAAGTAGAAATCATTTATCTTCTGTAAGAGTATTTCTCTGTGTAATTGCTGGGAGAAGCTGTTAACTCTGTGGAGGGCAACCCAGAGTGTGAGTTGAAGGGAACACGAACAGTGAATTAGTGTGCTGCACTTAGGCTCGACAACATTGCCAGTGTAGGAAACAAAAAAGGGCTTATTAATTCTGATACTTGTCTCTGTGGGAAATATGGGCCTACAGGGAAGAAAGTTGATGATTGTTTTATACAGTAAATTTCTGAAAGATTTGTGTTGACCAGCTGTTTATGCTTCAACCAAAAGTCCTGTTCTCTTGCCACCACCACCCCCTTTTTTTTTTTTTTTTTCTTAGGGAATATACTATTTCCACGGGACTGAAGCAGTGCAGCAGTCGTTTCACTACAAGGTCTGTTGAGCTGATCAGCCATGAGACCTGGCTGGAATGCATAAATCCCAAACAGTGACTAGTTTAACTTGTATACAATTTATGTCTTGTTGGAATTGAAGACCAAGCTAGGACTTAACAGTACTGAGAGACCACGTGTTATTTTTCTGCTGAGTTCTGTGGAAGTCTGCAGCCTTTCAGAGAGTATTGCATAGTAAATATGAGTTGCTGTTAGCCACTATTAAATATTCTTAATCATCTTAGATGTCTTTAAAGCTACTATGTGGGGGAAAAAAAAAGAAATTATAAAAGATCCATAACTATTAACTATGGTGGAAATCTGGTAATTAGAACTCTTCTCGGATATGTCTCTGTTAATGAAGAAATTAAAATACAGTGTTGAGTAATGCTTGTTTCTGCCTCAAAGCTTTGCTACTCTTGGCATGTGGAAATTGCTTTAGATCAGAAAGCTTGAACAGCAAAACAAATGGACTGATACTTTACAAACAAATCCTTTAAGTTCCTAAAGCCTCAAAAATGTCGTCCGTGCTCCAGAGTCCTACACCAGCTATTTAGCAGCCTCACAACTTGTAGTGACTTCAGCTCCAGAATAGTTTCCTTATCCCTGTTAGATTATCAGGGGTGCAGATGTGTTTTCACAATTGAGGGCAATGGAGACACAGGTTGTGAAATGGAAACACATTTCTTTTGAACTTCAAATGTGTGAACTTAGGGAAGCTGGATCAGATCAAACCCAAGATGCCAAAGCTTGTAGGAGGCTTGGTGTTTCCCCAGGAAAAACCTTGAGGGTTAGTCTTGTTAGGTAAAGTTAGGTCAATAACTGCACATTATTTCTTAATGCAATACTGAAAAGGGAGAGAAACTCTTATCACTGCTTTTGAGAAAGCAGAGGGTGCAGGTGATTGAAGAAGATGGGCGTGGATTGTCTCAGATGCAGTCAAGGAATTCAGGTTATCACATTTTGTAGTCAGTCCCTGATAGATGTCCATCCTTTTCTTGATGACAGGCATAACAGTTTCCAGATAAAAAAACTAAAGATATCTTTGATAAGACAGGGCTCCTATTTTTCATAGCATAATTTTATATGGAAGAATATTCCCATATATTTTTCATAGCTATAGGTATTTTCAGTTTGATAAAGAATTCATATAGCAGAAGGAATTTCTGGCTTTGAACTGCTGGTGCAGATTAATGTAGTCAAAAATTTGAACTAGATACAGTTCTAAGAGTACAAAAATGAACTGAACTATTATTTAAAAAGAAAAAAATATGCTTAAGGTTTCTTGGGATGTTCCTCCCTTTTTTTGCATCTTCAAAGACAAGAAATCACTATCAAAACACAGGTTCTGAAGATTATTGTCTTTAAATGGGTTGGATTTTTCTTTCAGTAACCTTTTGGTCTGTTCAGGTTGCAAATTTGGATCCTCCTTGCTGTGAAAAATTGAGGTGGGGTGCTAAATACCTTTTAGGCTTTGAAGTCAAGGAGTGAGAAACTAAAATTCTTTAGGTCTGGCCCTAGTTGCCAACAAGCAGAGCTTGAGCTGAAGCAGTTGTGGGACTGTCTATATAACCTAGAAAGGGTGTCCTATAAATTTGAGCCTGGTTGGGTGACTGTGATGGATTGGGTCCATTACAGGCATTAGGCAGAAGTTGTTTTTTCTTGAAGGTTGTTGTTAGATTTGTGCTGAGAGAAAATGTGTTGAGACAAGTGGCTTGTACACAAGGCAGCTTCCAGTTTGGTAGCTGAAGGAACTGTTGTCGTCGTTAATTGTAAGGAACTTAATCAATTGCAGTGAGCACTCCTAAAAATGCCCCAAGAACGTCTGTTTTAGCTAAAGACACTTATTTAAGTCCAGAATCTCATTTGTTAGGTGCTTCCTCTAAACAAGAACTTATTAGGCATCATTGGCCAGTGTCTGTCAGCTTAAGGTCTGAATTCAGTCAGTGGTTGATGATCTGTCCTGGCAGCCAGAGGGTGTGTGGAGGTGTCTGACTCAACCTGTGTGTCACCTGCACAGGGGTGGCCTCAGATCCCTGCCAGCACCTCTCCAAAGGGCTGCTGAAAGGAACAAAACCACGATAGATGCATCCTTACACTGCATGAACAGATAAAAAGGTAGCAAAAGAATGAAGTTAGAGTTCTGTACCCAATTTTAAATTAATTTAATTTCCTCTCAGTCTTGAGCTTCTCCCTGTTGACACTTTTCCATAAAACTAATCCTTTCCCTTCATCAAAAAAAAACCCTCTTTGAGAGGCAGCAGTGTTTCAGCTCCAAATGGAAGCTTTCTCTCCCACTTCTGTTATTTCAGGAAGTATCCAGTGCTAAAATCTAAAGTAACCATAATTTTATTGCTAACTGGGGTGTTAAAGTGGGAAATGAGCAATCCAAAGAATATGAGATTGTCTGCATTGCTTTCAGAAAAATTGTCAATTCAAGGAATTGGTACCATTTTTCAGAAAGGGCAGCATGCTGTACAAGAGCCTAGTTTAGGTTCTTTACTGCAGTTTTAATGCCTTGCCTGGGAGCATAATCCACATGAAATTTGGTCAGTGCCCTCACAAGTGGTGCAAATGAAAGTGAAGACATGTCCCAGAAGATAAAAATTAATAATGCTGTCTCCCTTCAGGATGGATTCCTCCACTTTAGCACCTTTCCTGGCAAAGAGAAATAACGATTTGTGTAAATGTCCCTCAGCCTGATATGGCTGGAAATGGCATTGTTGGGAATAGGATAACAACAGCAACCAAAACCAGGCATTAGGAGAAGGGGTCACTACGAAAAGATGTTTTTGTATCAAATGTCTTATTTCTCCCTGGGTTTTCTTAGCCAGTGATGATGTTTTACCACTTTCATTTCCAGTGCTTTGGAGGTCATTCCAAACAAACCTCTCGTTTAAAAAATAATATTAAAAAAGTCTGTATTGGTATTGCAATTGCATGAACCATTAATTTCCATATGTGTACTTGAGATGATCCCAGAAAGGCATTGAATTTCAAGTCATGTATTCCAGCTCCCAGTAATTGCTAGAATAGTAATGTTGACAGAAGAGTGCCCCTTGGATAGAGGTTTTACTTTTTTTTGTTGTCTTCCTCTTGTCTTTGTGTTTTTAGCCACCAGCTAAATACCTCCTGCCAGAACTGACAGCATCAGACTATGGGAAGAAGTGTGTGGTCATTGATTTAGATGAAACTTTAGTGCACAGTTCATTTAAGGTAAGTAAATTCAAAAGTGATCTCTTGCAGCTTTAATCTGTCAGTGAATGCTGCAGGAACTGTTAAACCTCTTAACACTTGAACTCGTCTTACAGGCTCTCCCAGGATGCCTGGGAGTTCTCGTTGCTGCTTCTATGGTTATTCATCCTAATTTAGCTGTAAGGGGAGGGACACACATATTTTTTTTTATGTTTTGACTCTGAGACAGTCACATTGGCTGCAACAAGGCCTGGAGTAGGTATTGACTTCATGGCTTTAAGTATTTCAGCAAGAACCTGTATTTTAACAGATAAAAAATGTGTTGCTATGGAAATATGGGTTTGATATATAGTTCTCAGAGCAAGAAAGCAAATACCATTTAGTTGTTGCTATTGAATCAGTCACCTTTGAGAAGCAACTTTTATAACCCCTCAGATTTCAGCAGGTGGTGGAAGTAGAGGTATTTTTCGATTGTTTAAGTAGTGCTGAAATTGGGAGGCTTCAGGAATAATCCGTTGGCTCAGAGTACTGACAGCATTTCTGATTAGCAAACCTAATACATGATAAAGCATCTGCTGGTTTTATACATTGATTGGAGAATTTATGAGTATTAATAGTTACCTTACTACTGGCAAACTAAAATTACTACCTTCATGTTCTTCTAGTTGTTGCACTCCATTTTTCACTGCTGGCTTAAACACCACTTTTTAATCCTTCACTAGTTAGTTGCCAGCATTTAAAATGCAAACTGTAATTCATGCTGTGGTTAGAATTTGGCAACAGGCTGTCTTTGTTGGCTTAAAGAAAACCTTATATGGAGATATTAGAACAAATACTCCTCTGCCTCAAACTGAAATTAAGATTTTTCTCTGACTTTATTGTGCCTGATGGTATATAACAGTTTATGGTGTGGTGCACAGGAACCCCTCAACCTCAGTGCCAGATTTGTCTTCTGTACCCAGACTGAGCTTGCACTGGGGAGTTTTTCAGGGAGATGAGAAACACGGCTGGATTGGGAAGGGAGGAAGCATGCCATCCCATTTTACCAAAAATCAAAAGTAGGGAGGGAAAGCTGAATTTAAAAATCTAAATTTATATAATAATAATAATGAAGTTTTAGGCTTAGTGTTATCTGAAAGGTAGAAATACAGGTTTGCTTTCTGAATGCTGTGGGTAACATTCAAATTATATTTAATGGGCATTTAAATGATATTAAATAGATATTTAAAAAATTAAACTATTATTCTACTTAATGATGAGCACTGAATAATTTTTTGTGTTAGGAAAAGAAAACTGTTCCATTTTTGTGTGAGGTCAGTAGTGTTAGGCAGATGTTGGAGTTTCTGCAGTAGTAGTCTTATGGTTACAAAGGTGTGTTATCTTAATATTTATATCTTAATATAAAACCCTGTGAGGGGGGTGTGTAAGAGAAAACCAAGTGTTGGAGGAAATGGCTTTAATTGTTCAGTGGCTGGCACTGTCCAGTGGTGCTGTTTGGGTTTTGTTTCAGAAAGGGAAATACTTCAACTGAATCAAGACCATTAATTATCATCAAAAATAATATGTTCCAGCAGAACAGGGGTTTGAACCCTTCTGTGCACCCTGCTCTACCTGGATAATCGAGTTACTTCTGCAATTTCTTTTAGTTTGTGGGGTTTTGGGGGTATTTTTGGTGGTTTTTTTTTCATTAAAACATGTCTGCTCTAACCAAGCAGGTCTCCACTTAAAAGCTGGAAAAGCATACATAAATTTGTGATTTTTAGTACAAAAAAGGGTTTATAACAGAATTCGTAATTCTGTTATGAAATGGGCTTCATATTTCAAATGCAGATTACATGTTTTTTTTAACACAACCAGAGAGGCAGAATATTTAAAGTGCTCTTTTATGAAAGCAGCAACATCTGAAGGAGGGTAATTCTCATCTGTTTTATGCCCCTGCATATTTGTGAAGCTTTAAGGAGGTACTAGTCTTTCATGTTAGGTGCATATTAAAGGAATAAAGTTTGGGGTTCCTTGGCAAGAGTAAAAAAGGAATAGATAGACAGGATAGTTATCATTCCCATCATAGAAACAATAATAGAAGCAAAAGTAATAAATTTTTAAATCAAGGAGATGTAAACACGGTTTTGTGTAAAATGTATTAAACCACATGCAAGTCTGGAATGCAGTCGTATTCAAAACTGGCTGTGAAACACTCTCAGAACATTTAAAATGCTGACTTTTTATTAAAACAGAAGCAGTTCTAACTGAAGATTTTCAGTGGAAATACGTTGTCTCCTTTCAGGCTCTGTCTCTGTGGTTCCCGCTGGAGGCACGTACGTGCTTCACGTGCACAACCCCAGAAACCTTCATCCAGCAAATTGTTGGGAGACTTTCCTCCTCTCTCCCCACCATGAGAAAGCACAGAACCCCAGTCCATACTCCCTTTCCTTATCACTTGTGCCAACAAGAAAACAACATAGTACCTGAAATTTAAGTGGAGGAAGCAAATATGTAGTTAAGAGTGGTTTGGTCAGTGTTGCAAAGTCTAAGGGTGAGCTTTTATTTGTTAGGAAAAAAATGGAAGTTGTTTAAACAGAATGTGCTTTTCTCTGACATCTGGTTGATGTAGCTACTGTTAGGATTAAATTTTGTAAAAGCTGTAGTTTTATCAGTGGATTTCAAAACCTCAGTAGCTTGCAGTGACCTCTTCTTTTTCTGCTGCTGCAGAGTATTTCTCTTGCTTAAGGGAGTCATGCATATATAAATTCTTCAAGTGTGTGCAAGCCTCTTCAAAGTCTGCAGGGAGCTGGCACCCACTGGAAAACTGGTGGCTGAGGCTTATTGACAGTTCATTTGGGTTTCTTTTTAAGGTGAAGCTTCAGAACATTTTTGTGTACTTTTTCTGTGGCTGTTGGACATGCTGCCCCTCTATCTGAGGGGCTCCATTTAGGGAACAGATGGAAGCCTCCCCTCTGTCTTTTCCCGAAGCAGAAAGGGGAAATTGCTCAGTGTCAGCTAAAAAAAAAAAATCTGGATTGAATTGTGTGTATTTGAGGAAATCTTCAGGTTATACTCACACAGGGATCATCGGCAGGGTAGAGTTTTCCAGCATCATCTGCTCCAGCGTCTGGTTGCCAATACTGGTTGGTCAGGATGAGTAGATTCCATGCAGCCTCTCCTTTGCCCTCTGACCCAGCACTTCCAGGTGTCAGATCAAACCATCTTCCTCATTACTTTGCTCCTGAGAGAGGGTGTTGCCCTCCATAGAAATTCCTGCGGTCATTTTGCTCTCCTCGTAGGAAGGTTTGGTCATAGTGCAGTGAGAATCTTGTTTCTCCAGGGAATGGGATCAAAGTGATGCTGTCAGGTTCATGCTGCAGGATTCTCTTTTCCCACCATTTTTCACAGAGCACCTGTTGAGGCTCACCAGTTTGTGATCTGCTCTTTACCTCGGCTGCTTCTCTGCTTTCTTGGCACCCCCTTGCCCCCCTGAGTAGGTCTGAAGTCTGTTTCTAGTCTCACAGATTCTTCAGGGGCGTCTTCTTGGTGGTTCCTGAGATCAGTCTGATCCAGAAAACCAGGTGGGAAGGTCTGTACAAGTGTAGTAGAGCTGAGTGAAGACGTTTTCCAGCCTTAGCTTAGTAACACCAGTTACCAGACTGCTCCCAGCCCTCGTTCTAGGCTCTTATCCATGGAGCATATTGTCTGTTAATCAGTCATGTTAAAATTGTATTTGGCAGCTCTGTCTCAGCCATTTCCAAGCTGCAGATGATGGAATGAGTTACAAGCTTCAGCCAGGCATGTTTACATGGCTACTTTTTTATCATGGACATAAAGCATGAGCTGTACCCAAGGCTTCTGCCAAGCTGGGTGTCCATTTGAACTAGTAAACATTGTTAGCAGCGTGTTCCCAACTACCACTGCTGTCTAGCCAAGATTAGATTATGTACTCTTAAGCTGCCTACAAGGCCACTTTCCTGCTTTCCAAAGCAGTTTTACTTGACCAGCAATTTTTCTCAGTAAGTCTTAAGAAATAAGTTGTGATCGACAGGCTAGAAAAGTGGATTCAAGGACTTGGGCAGAGTGTGTCTGCTCTTCCCTTTGGAATTAAAATGCAATTTTACATGATTAAATTGATTGCTATTGGTTCTTGAAGTGTGGCATCTTGAGAATCAGTTAGCTATACAACTTGAGTCTCGTTGTATTCGGATATAACCATTAGGTATTACTGTTACCACTGTCTTTACTTTTAATTAATTACTGCTTGATGACCCAGAATAGAATATGTGAAGCACATAGCTGATTTTCTTGATTATCAAGTATCCACACAGACTTGATGGAAGAGTTTAGCCAAATAGATGTTTTCCTGGTAAACAGACTCAGTGGTAGAGGGGATTATTCAGGCAGTGAAGTGTATTACGTTGTATGAAGCTCCATATAATATGAGAAAAGAGGGAATTGCAGCATCCAAGAATACAACTGTGAGGCTTCTGACTTGTGTGTGTGAAGAGCACACACAGAGTGAATTTGTACAGTCAGTAATGCTTATTAACTTGTTCCTGAGAAGTAGGTGCTCTTTCCTTTTACAGCTCTGAAATTCTCCCTCCAATGATCGAGTTTTTAATGTTGGTTGTTTCCTTGTCATTCTTTCCAGCCAATTAGCAATGCTGATTTCATCGTTCCTGTCGAAATCGATGGAACCATACATCAGGTAAGTGCTGTTGTTCCTTCAGCATCGTGTCCTGAGTGTCCCAGAGTGTTCTCTTCCTGCATTTGCTGCTTTGCATTCAGTAACGTTTGCAAAACAACAGAAGCTGTGTATTCTGGAATGTACCATCCAGAAAGGCATCCCTCTTTGATCAGGTAGAAGCTCTGTCTCAGGACTTCAATACTTGATTCTTTGTCCATTTTAAAACATTTTCAAACAGCAAATGATCTAAGAATGGGATTTCAAACATGACTAGAACTCAGAAAAAGCTACTTGAATACTGCATTTCTCATTCCTTCCAAGGCAAACAGGACATAAGTTGGCTTTAACGTCTTTTGGTAGCTCATATGGACCAAACTTTACAAAGGTAGTAAGGAAGAACAGACATTCCTCAGGTTTTTGTGGCAGTCTGTGTTTAATTCCTGTCCCCTTTTATTCCTGTAAGTAATAAAAGTTCCTCTGATAGGAGGTTTTTTTTATATACTTCAGCATATTTTAAAAGGTCTGGACAAAATTGCGAGGAGACTAATTTTTATGTCTTACTCTTTAAGAACTTCACTTATGGCTCTGAGAAATGGTTTTCAGTAAATGCAAAACACCCATAATTTGAAAATCAATCCCCTTCATGTATTTTAGCTTGGTCTTTAATCAGGAGTCTTTTCTGAAACCCCCGAATGAGAGAAATTACAGTGTGATAAATTTTCCTCTTCAGACAGACATTGAAGTTCTTGCTGGAGATGAGTTAAACAGGTTAATTTGAAGTTGAGCCTTTCTGATACATGAGCCTTGCAAATTGTTTGAAGCATCTTCTCTGCCGGGTGTTGTAGGTTACAGATAATGCAGTCATTGAGTTGCAAATCTTCCCTGGATGTGATTTAATGGAGATTTTTAAGAACTGTAATTGTTGAAATGTTGGGGGGTTTTATATGTATTATTTTTACTCGGACAGAGAGTTTTTTATTTTAATCTTGGACTAATTGATAGATCGTAAAGTTCATAGTTTCATTTAATTTCCTCTTATGAAAACTACCCATGTAATTGTCACTCTTAAAATAATTACTAAATATCAGTCAGTGGACAGAAACGGGCTTTAAAGTAATAGCTGCTTTGACAGTTTTTACACTGTGCCTGTTTCATGTAGAAAAACTCAATATCTAGGTTACTTACACCTGTAACGTTCAGCAGAGCTGATGCTTAAAACACTAAGTGATGTTTTGGGAGATTTGTGATACTGTCAATCCTGATTTGATGTGGGCTTTAGTTGTGTTTGGTGCTGTAAAACAGACATTTTCTCTCCTAAAACTTTGTAGAATGCTTTTGAAAGTGAATTTTTGAGTGGCTTAGAATTCTCATCACTTAGCTTGTCAAGGTGATATATTTACATTTTGAAACAGATCTCAATAAAAGACTATCTGGGCTTTACAGTCAAGCACTTCAAAAGCCAGTTGCTTTTCCATTCCCTGCTGCAAACTCTCAGATTCTTCACCAAACGTGATGCAGTTTGGCACTTGAGGTGACTGCATGTGGGGGCAAAGAGAAAACAGCAACAAAAACAACCCCCAAACAAACAAAAACCCCACAACTGGCCAGAGGGAGTGGATTTGTGCATCTCCTTCTCCTTGACAGAGAAGATCAAGTGAAATGAGTCTCTGACTGTGCTTTGCTGGAGACTTCCTGCATAATTTTCAAGGAAATTGCTTAATCCCTTTTGTATTTCCAGTTTTTAATCTCTTAAAACATCCAGTTCTTAATCTCTGAAATAGGTAAATACCTCAGTCACATTTGGGTGGTCAAAATGAAGTTAATTGTAAGGAATTTGTGGTTCTTGAAATAAAGGTAATTTACGTGGCACACAGAATAAGCAAAGTCTGTGTTTGTAACATCTCTGTAGGCAAAGTAATGTTCTGTCATTCAGTAATCTTTTTTTTTCTTTTTACACTGTGACAAACTAAAGGGCAAAAAGGGATATTCTGGCTGAGTCTGTGCATTAACACAGGCTGTGGAGCTTTGACAACCTGTTCCCGCCTCAAACCTGTAATTCTTCAGTCACTTAGAGCATAAACATGAGCAATATTTGTTATTTCTCAGAATTTGTCATCTGGGTAATGCTCGTCCATTTTCTTAAGCAGTTCATACACTCAAAGATTAATCATTGACCTTGGGAAATACTTCCACCTGTGTAAAACACCACGGGACATGTGAGATGTTGTGGAACCATCCTGTCCACAGTGCATATCCCTACCTGCTTTACCAGTAAGCCTGGTACCTTATCAGGCACGAGATGGTCTGACAGATTTATTGTCGTCATTGAACTCTGCCTTAGAGACAAAACCCCAAGGAAAACAAACAGGGAAACGACCATTTCAGAAGTGCCCATTCAGGGAGAAATTTGAAATAATGTGAGATTGGTGGGGTCTCGTGCACCAAAAAACACGAGTTGTGGCAAATTCAGTTGCTGTGCACTTGGAAGAGTTTTGAGATTTGCATACCCAACAAGTTTTTTCATGGTAAATGCTGTATTTTTTGCTGTTCAACAGAGGTATTCAAAAAAAATACTGTCTTTAGTTTGGGGAGTTTGTTTTCCCTTACATAATTTGTAATCCAAAGGTCAGAGAAACTCTTTTTTTTTTATATAGGGATGATAATTCATCATCTTAAAGGGTGCTCGGGTAAACGAGCTTCCCAGATTAAAAAACAGCTTTTCTGAACACCCCTTTTCCCTCTCCCATCTTTCTTACTCTGGCCTGAATTACCTTATCTTTGGGAAGGATTTGTCATTTGATTTTAGAAGGAAATAAATCACGTGTGGAAGCACCTCCCTTTCTTTCTGTTGTGGGCCTTTAGATGCCTGCAGAGACTGTGCCCATCTGAGGGCAGCTGGAATTCCAGGAGAAGAATCCCACGCTTTGTGTTGGGAATGATGGCACGGACACAGCAGGGCAGTTCTGATGTGGGCTGACCCTCTCTGGCCAGTTCTCTCATTTCACTCTGGTTCTCTGGATAAAAGGAAACCAGAGCTGGTCTCCCACTCTACCAAATAATAAGGAATAAACTGTGGGAAGTTCAGTGAAATGTGCTGCAACTGAGAGGAGGCTTATTGAGGGTGGAAGTAGTGGCTGGGGAAAGATGTTCAACCTTGATGTAACTTCTGCCTTTGGAGCTGCTTCCCACTGAACAAGTGCAGAGTGACCAAAACCCCCAGATCAGGAACTGCATGTTAAATGTAGCTTTAATCCCCAGTAAGGGAAGATTTTTAAGGTATAGTTGTCCTTTTGTCTTTTATCCAAATGGCTTGCAGTGCCTTTGTGCCTTGCTGTCAGTGTCAAAGTGTAAAAGGAGGCAGCCAGGAGGAGTTTGATTTGGTGTTACTTGGAATTTCATTCTTAAATTTAATTTGTTGAGTAAAACTAGGCTTTAGTGTTCGTTTTTTTTAATTTCAGTTAACAATTGCTTGTTTTAGTTGTTGAAAGCTAAAGAAACCTTTGGCCTGCGTACTTTGAGTGTAATATACAAAATGTTTTTTAATAGTGTGTGGGGAAAACGCTGTTTGAATAATAAACTTCCTTTCTGTAAAGCACAAAATCCATGGATTTCCTTATGGAAGGCTGTGGCCTGGTTCAAGTAATCCAGGATAGGCTGTATCCATTCTAACTGGCCTATTCTTGGTTACTTGCACTGGGAGACAACCACAACTGTGTGACCCAGCACGAGGAGGCTCGAGGACGTGTGTTATTTTCTGCTCAGAAGATGCACCAGCCCACGGAACGGGAGATCACGGGAGTTGGAGTTGTCCTGGGCAGATTTTTTGGTCGTTACTTGGTAGATTTTGTTATTGTAAAGCAGGTTTTGGAAGGCAATTCTTTGTGTCCCATTTGATTGATCAAAATGGAGCTGGGTTTCTCCTCTGGTTTCACAAATACTGAGTCTCTCTGGGTTAAGACTGCTTTGAGGTATAGAAAATTTATGTGGAAATACAAAATGCTTGGGAACAATTAAAGATAATTACTTGTGTTCTGCCATTAGCAGCTGTAAGAATCCTGTGAAAACCTGCCTACTGCCTGATTTGTGCTTAACATATTGAGAGTAGGGTTCATTTTAAATAATAAAAACAAGACAGTATTCCTCCAAATTCTTGCTGTGATAAGGAAGAAATTAGTTAACACACAATACACAAAAAAATTGGAGGGATATATTTTTTTTAATGCCCTAAAGACAGTATATAAATCTCAGAAAAATACCAGGAGCCAGTTAGTCTAGAGACTTAAACTGAAGCCATCAGGCAACAGAAGAAAAAGCCAAGCCACAAATAACCAGGCAGCATTGAGATTCAAGTCCAGCCACTAACAAAGTAAAGGGGGAAAAAATTCCAAATGAGGAGGAAGAGGAGAAAAGAGCTGCACTGTCAGCTGAAGAAAGCTTTTTATGTGAAGTAAACCAAAGAGATTTTGTAGCCCAGGATACCAGTACACTCGGAGTTGCTTCCAGGGGCTAAGTAGGACTTCCCAAAGAAAACTTGAAGGAGAATAACTATCCAAAGTATTAAGATATGTTGTTCTGCCAAAGAAAAAAAAATTCAGTGTTGTTAAAAAAAAAAGGGGGAGGAGGAGGAATTAAGGCCTTTTACAGAGGGAAATAATTAAAGAGAAAGTTTATTGAGACTTCATCCTAAGAGATGACATTTATTATTGATCAGGCATTTAACATGGGAAGCAAATCTGTTGGCCAGATCCCAGCAGGGAAGATTTAAGGCAAAAGAGCAAGAAACTCAAGTAGTGGAGGTTGTGGGTGCCCTTTGGTGGAGCAGGAGATCTGAACTGCAGAAGGGGGACAGCACAACTTAAAATGCTGTGTATTTACAGCTAAACACTGGGGAGGTGCAGCATTAGGAGACCTGCAAATAGCCAGAAGAGCACTTCCTGCAAGGACTTGCCTGCAAATACAGCACAAGCCTGTGGTTTGGGAGCTCTTGGGCTGCAGCTCCAGGGTTGATTTACTGTGTGCTCTCCTTATGGAGGAGGTGGGTTATGTTGCAAGCAGCAAAGTTCATATCCTTGGCAGGGAGTTTGTAATTACATTCCAAGTGGAAATACTTCGCCAGCACGGGCATAGATAGGGATGGAGAGCAAAGAGGAGTCTTCTTTTGCTGTGGCTGAAAACACTAGGCTTTAGAAGGGAAATGAATGTTAAATTCCAGCACTAACTATCTACTTAAGACTCTGGGGTGTCCATTTTGTGCCCTCAAAAATATAATTTAAGGCTAAAGAATTAAAATCTTCATTATTAAGGAGTAACTTGGATCCTGCTATCTTTCTTCTTACAACTGGGAAGTTGGATAGTCTCTGGGTGCCCAAAAGCAGGGGGACTGCAGCTGTCTTTTTATCTGTGTCTTTAACAAATTCAGAGATAGAATTTAGAGAGGAAATACTACAGAACAACTTTGTTTAGTAAGAATTAATGAAAAATTAATTGCATTGTTATAGGGGAGGAAACTACTTGGTTTATGCCTGGTGGAATACAGGAAACATTGCTGTAATTATCTGGAAAGAGTGGTGTTGAAGTACATCTGTTAACTGTCTTTAATTCATAAAATGTCACAGTTATTTGAGGGGTGAGGTGCTGCTGTCATTGTTTAAAAAAATGTATATGGGTTATAAATTGTTATCTGTATCAAACTTCGAATGTAATGTTTATGAGGCCAGAAATAGTTTAGATAAATTTCATAGGAATAACTTAAAGAAGGTCAGGGCTTCCTGGTATGATCTGTATGCTACAATAAAGTAGAAGAGTAACTAACATTTCTGATTTAGTCATTGAGGTGCAGCTCCATCATATATGTTGTTAATAAAACTTTGCTTTCAGACTGAGGTTTTCGGTTTCCAATTACACACTTTTTTTCTTTTGCTGGAGGCTTTAATTGTTACACTTCAATTCAAGCTGCTGTTTCTGTATTTTTCTCCTTCAGGCCTTTTCTCTGGGTATCTCCATTCTTTTACCTCTTATTAATATGAAGCTAGTAAAACACATAAAATTAATCTAGTTTTACATGTCAAGGAAGGAAATTCCTGAAATTTCAGTCAGTTCTATGCCAGACTTTTCCACTTGAAATTTCCAGTATTGAGGATTATTTGCCAAACAAAGAAGATAAAATGCTGCCAGTGTTTTCTCTCAAACTTCTAATCTAACTGCAAACAAGATAGATAAATATTTTTTAAGCAGACTCCCCTCTTCAACTTCCCAGTATGTTGTAAGCTACTTCCAAGCTTTCTGAGCAGCAGTTATCTTATCTTGGTATTTTCTCTGAATGCAAAATCATCTTGCTTGCTCTGGAAAGAGAGGCAGGGAGGCCCTAATATCTGTTAATCAGGTTGTTGACAGTATAGGCAGCCAAGCTGCCTGTGTGGATGTCAGTGCAAAAAGGCAGTACAGCATTGCTGAGAGGATCTCTCTCAAGAGGAGAGAGATCCTGAGTATTTGCCATCTTTAGGGCAAGCTCCTCGTAGAAGATGCTGCAGACTTTGTTTTGAAAACAGCATTTTTAGACATTCTGCGTGGTGCTGGGAAGGCTTTCGGTGAACAAAGCTCCCTGCAGAGCTGGATGACTGATAACTCTCCATGGTGAGATATGGTACTTAGCACCTGGAATTTAAAAAAATGAGAGAATTAGCCACAGAGAGAAAACAGCTCCCTGTTGTGCAGTTCCTGTCGTCACAGAGTTTTCATCGAATTTATTCCCTCTCTAAAGCTCTTCAGCACCAAAGGCACCAGCACCAAAATGGTTTTTTGGTTGAGAGACACGAATCCTCGTTCCTTGAGAAGGCCTCCTGTCTCTCTTTGCCTTTAATGAGATTTTTGCAGAAGCATCACTCCAGATGATGCACAGTGTTTGCAATGGCATAATCAGCATGGGGCTTGGCAGCCTGTGCGTGCCAATCTCTCATTATTGGATCTCTACTTTTATCTTGTGCACTTCTTTTTTTATTTTCAGCATCTCATTTGAACTGCTTCCCTGTTAACTTTTTTGGTTTTTCAAGTGTTAGGATTGCAGGAGTGGTTTGGTTTGGTTGGGTTTTTTTTTTTTTTAATTTTCCTTGAGCACCATCTGACCTAAATGTCATTATCATTCCAGGTTTATGTTTTGAAACGACCACATGTGGATGAGTTTCTTCAGAGGATGGGAGAGCTCTTTGAATGTGTACTCTTCACAGCCAGTCTAGCCAAGGTTTGTTCCTCTCCTCATCTCATTAACCTTTTCAGTGCTGGTCAGTGGACTTTTTGGTTGGGTTTTCTATGGATAATGATTTCCACAGTTTGGTACTATCTTAATTTTTCCCCTTCTTTTCTGCTTCTTTGTCTGACAGTGTGTACTTTGTCTGCTAGTGTGTGGGTAAGTGTTTCCATGGTAACACCATCACATATGGGCTCGTCTCATAATGTAGCCTCCATGCATTGCTCATGATGCCAATATGAAAGGCTCACAAGTTACCATGGTTATAGTGAGAAATTAGAACAAATAGCGTGCGAGTAAAGCAGCACATTAAAGCTGGGCACGAAATAAAACACACTGAATTAAACGCCATCCGCACGATCAACCAGTGACTCAGAAATTTGCTGAAAATTGGGAACACGTCTTTTTTTTTGTTTTGTTTTGTTTTTTTTTTTTTTTTGTTCTGTCAAGGTGCAATTGCAAATCTGGAGTTGGAAAATGAGACGTTTTTTTGCAAAGCCTGAAACGTCAGCAGGAATATTTTGTGCCCTCTGGTCTGCAGTAGCGGTAGTAGTTCGTAGGTAGTTTTGTGGTAGATGTTACAGTAGTGGACTGATCTTAAAATTCTTCACCTTCAGTGTACTGTATTTGTGGTGTCTTGTTTTGTAAAGTTATATTGGTTATTTCTAAATAATGCTCTAGCATGGCAAGCTTTTAGTGCAACCTAGTGATGGTAGAAGGGGGCAGGACCCTGATCTGTAATGCCTTCCTACCAGAGGATTCTACCCTGAATTCTCTTTACCCTGTTCTGTTCAGTTGTGTTGTAAAAATCCTAAATACTGCAACAATTTCGTACTGAAGTAAGGTGTCTGTTAATTTTTCATAGTCAGAAGATGATTGATTTCAACATCAGTTTTTTTTTCTCAGTTTAAAATACAGAAAAAAAATATAGCAAAATGGTAACTCCTAGCCTGCAATAATAAGTTACAACTACCTCTTTCAAGTGTGTGGTTATTCATGTTTTGGTTTATTTGGATACTTTTTCTTGGTCAGTTTATATCAATTGTTGGATTCTAAGCTGTGCCTCACCTCAAGTATCATCTTATGTATAAAATGAGAATTTCTCTAGTATTGTGGTATTTTTCCTAATAACATCTTTGTCTGATCCTCTGTGGCCCATTTATGCAATTTGGTAACCTTAAGAGTCTTACTGACCCAGTCACTCCAAGGGCATCACTTGGAAAAGCCACATCAGGCTCAGATGTGTTCCTTACAGTTTATATTTAGAGGCACATGGAAACAAATCAGCTGTGGAAATGCTTCCTATAGATTTTCTGTTAGCACTGGCTGGTTTTACAGTAATGTTAGTTGAGATCTCTGGATCCATCAACCTCTGGAAAACTCTTACAGTAACTGTAAGTTGGCCCTAAGAATAAAACCTAATCAATAAATCACAGAAAACATCAGAGTTGCAAGTTAGCCTTCTGCAGAAAGATAATTGTCCTACTTTTGCATTATCTCTTTATTAATCACTTCAGGTTTGCGGGCAAGTAAGTTAATTAACGAGGAGCAGGGAAGAAAACGGAGAAAGGGCATTTTGTCTGAAATTATTTCATGTCCCTCCTTCGCCTGGCTCTGTGAACCAGCCTTATCTGTATGCTGCTAACTCCATGTTTCTGACTTCTATTTTTAAGTATGCAGACCCAGTGGCCGACTTACTGGATCGCTGGGGTGTGTTCAGGGCAAGGCTCTTTAGAGAATCCTGTGTTTTCCACCGAGGAAATTATGTGAAGGATCTGAGTCGACTGGGACGTGAGCTGAGTAAAGTTATTATAGTAGATAATTCTCCTGCATCTTACATCTTCCATCCTGAAAATGCAGTAAGTATTCAAAGTACTCGAGCTTGACTTCATCTTTCTGTTCCTTGCCCAGACCTTCTGATTCAGAAAATAACCTTTCAGAGCCCTGCCTTGTATTAGTTTCTGTATTTTCTTAGGCTGCAGGTAGCTTCTGGGATTCGCTGCCAAGTGGTGAAGGACTTGGGCAAACTGGTCTTGACAGCGTGTCATAGCCATGGCTGCTCATGTGCTTTCAGCTTTAGCTTGTGGCATGAAGTCCAACAGTTCTGAGAAATACCAGGTGGTGTGGAAACCTGAGGAACTAACTTAGCTCTAAAAACCAAAGCTGCCCTGCAGCACAGCTTTTGTTCTTTGCAATGGTGATTACAGACAGAATGGTGTGCTTGAACAACTTCTTGTACTCCCATCTTTTTTCATTGTGGGAATGAAAATATTTATTAGGCAAGAGAGTGGAATGTTCTACTGGTTGCTGTCTGAAATCTGTGTTTGCGGGTAAGGGAAAGAAAAAAAGTCAGGATCGTGTTGTGTTGTTATGGTTCTCCTTCAAGTGTTTTCGTGATAACTCCCTTCATAATTAGAAATGTTAGCCAACAAATTCATCAGGTTTTAGGAACAAGGATAAAAGACAGGCAGCAGTAGTACTTCAGGGGAGAGTAATGATGAGCAGTGTGCGTTGTCACTGTGTGTTTGGTGGCTCCAGGAGCTGGGATGGAATGGTCTGGCACTTGCTCCCTCCATTGCTACAGATGCTCACAGCTGCTTTGTAGCTGCCAGGATAGAAGCTGGAACTCCCTTACATCTACTGACTTTTAAACAACCAGGCTGTGCAGTGCCTTCTTTGATGTTTTTAGCCTGTCGTCTTTGTGAATTGTTAAAATTAGTGTAGGAAAATTTTCATCAGGACCACTGTTTTCCATGGTCCTGCCTCTCTGGAATAGCATTTTTTTTTTTTTAACATGAGCTGTTTATCTTGCAGCAGGCAGCTTTTAAGTTCAGATCCTAAAACTGTGATGCCTCAAGTGATGTGGTGAAAACATTTCTCTAGTTGGTGCCACACGTGGTTTAAAGTTGCCATTTATAATAACCAGGAGCTGAAGCTCTAAATTTATGTTCATGATTAAAATCAAAAACCTGATCCAGATCATAGTTTGGTATCTCGGAAATCAGTGCCAAGAAAATAATGAGCTGTAGAAATTTGGGAGATGAAGTTAAGGGCCTCGTCAGAGTGGTTTAGTCATGTATAGAAAAGTGCTGCTAGCGAACTGATACTCGAGTCTCTGCAGAAACCAGAGCTTGTAACAAGATCCAAGATAGTCTTTAAAAGACCTCAGTGCACTTCCATAGTGAAGATACACATCCAGCCCACATATTTAAGAAGGGTTATTACATGCATTATTTTCTGAACCTGTTCTCGAGGTCTAATATTTTAATCTGAGCTCTGTTCTTTACTCGCTGTTAAATGTTTCCTCCAAACCCCTCGCCAGAAGGGGTTGTTGCTGCATTCCTCTGTCTGGTGACTCACACTGATAATTCTTAGAGGGGAAAAAAAAAAAAAAAGACTTGCCTGTAAATAAACTGTCAGTGCAGCTTTGTAACCTGTGTCTCCCTTCCAGTCTGTTCTGGAATGTTAAGGAGGCAGAGCGAGTCGAGCTGCCCAGCGTGGGGTCACGTAGGTGACCTAGACATGCAGGTGAAGGTCAGCTGTCCTGCAGTTGGCTTTGGGGTTGGGGTTGGGTGCTAGAAATACATGGGCTTGAACCCGGTGCTCCACCTGAATGCTAATGATTAGCAGTTTGCCTTATTGGGATGATGAGTGTTACAGGGCACCCACACAGGCAAAACTCACGTGTCCTTCACATCGTGAAGCCCTCTCAGTGTTTGTTGGTTGCTTTGTTTCAGGTGCCTGTGCAGTCCTGGTTTGATGACATGACAGACACAGAGCTGCTAGATCTTATTCCTTTCTTTGAAGGACTAAGCAAAGAGGAAGAAGTTTACAGTATGCTTCATAAACTCTGCAACAGGTAGCCCTTAACTTTGACTGACTTCTGCTACTAGATTGCAGTAGAGCCTGTCTCCATCTTTTTCAGCTCTTTCAAATGTAAGCTTTGGGGAGGTCACCCCTGTCAGAAGTGCTACTCTTGATCTTCCTGTTACATTGGACACGAAGGACAATCATGAGTGATGCTCTTAAGCCTTCAGAAGCCTGACTCCTAAGGTCATGTGTTCAGACTACTTTTTTAAAGGAAAAAAAAAAAAAAAGAAGCTATTTTAAGTGGGACTCTTTTAATTAATTTCATAAATGGACATCTTTTACTGGATCAGCTTTTCTTAAAACATGCCAAAAAAAAAAGAAGCTTGTATTTCAGCAGTTGAATTTCTCTCCCTTTCTTCCCCTCCCACTATGCAGACAATTTTACCCCCCTGCTTAGAGCAGTTGACCTGACTCTGAATTTTTTCTTACAGAATGAAGTGCCTTTTTGAATGTTATTTTAAGATAAAAAAATTCATTTTTGTATAAGACGTATTTCCAGACATCTTTTAGTCTTGTATTGTCTAAATGCTTTAAAAGGAAAAAGGAAAAAAATTTTATAGAGCACTGTAATATATAACAAAGGAAAAAGTTGAAACCAAGATGCTGGGTTCCTGTCTCCACAGTTGACATTAAGTTGCATTACACTTTGGCACGCTCGGAAGGTTTCGGGCGTTTCGTGGGAGGGGTGAATTGGGTTCATTACATGGTTGTTTCACCGATGATGATCTTGGGCACAGTTTGGAACATATCTGCAGTTGTTTTGAGTTGTCAGGGAATGATGGAATTGAGAAAACAAGGTGGCTGATAGACCTTAAAGCACCTTCTCTTGCGGACAGATGAAATTCTGTTGTCTCTGCTTACGCACAACTGCCATGCCTCTCGATTTTCGGAAAACCATTATCTTGGGAGAACGGGGAGGAGGAGATCTATTTATTAGTTTAAGATTCTTTTCTTAAAACAGCCCGTCTGGGTAAGCTGGATCTGTGTTGAGCTGTTTGGAGTACTTTTTTCTTTTAATTGCTGCTACTGTATACTCACCAAATGGAGTTGACCATCGGCTGTTATACTGTTTTTGCCACTGTGCCTGTGCTATGAAACATTTTCTGTAAGCTGCAGACTTGGGCAATAAATAAAATGCAGGCTTCATAACCCACCCCCATGGATTAATCCAATGGTATCTGAAATACCAGAGAACTCAGTTAAAGGTGACCTGTAAAGGGTATTTTTTTTAATTTTTTTTTTTTTTCAATTGGGGTGAAGCCCTCTCCTTTTGTTGGTATATAAAAATGCAAAAAAGCATTTTGCTCACATCTCTGATTTGTATTTCTTTTTTCCCCCAAGCTGTGAGGTACAGATTGGGAGCTGTATCGAGCTTTGCTAGAAGGGCACAAGTTACTAGCCTAGACTAAAATGGCTCCTCTGGCTTTGGAGTTGAGTTAGACTCATCTCTGAGTCTGAGAACCTGCTTAGCATCTTCTGCAGTGTCAGAGGTGCTTTTTCAGTTGAATAACTTTTAAACATTTTAAGCCTTTGAAGAAAAGGCACACCTTTTCTTTCTTACTTTTTCTCCCCCCTTTCCAGCGTCACCTTTTAATTATCCTCCACCCCAGAAATCTGCAAACATAAAAAAGTGCAGCTGTGTTTGGCTGTCATCAGAGAAGACTAAATGGACTATTCGGTGCTTCTAATTAGCCTCGTGCTAAATTCTGAATTGCAGATCCCCTTTGCCTTTTCTGTTTCTCTCGAAAAGTCTTGAAGATTTGAGGGGGGAAGAAAAAAAAAAAAAAGACAAAAAACAACTTTTTTGCAATGGACTTGGCTTGTGATCCTCGTCTAAAATCATTGGTGAAGCAGCTTAACAACGTTCATAGAAGGGCAGGCAGTGAGTAGGTTGTAGGTACAGTATAAAAGTGAGCAGCTGTGCTCCAGCTGTGGCTGCACCCAGGGGTGTTGGAGGCAGTCCCGTCACACTCTGTGTGAGTCTGTAATGGCATCACCGTTTTGTTTCTTACCAGCTGGCATTACCTTAGTACTGTACAATTCTGTGCCACAACGAAAGACAAAACCGTCAAATCCAAAATTTAAAAAAAAAAAAAAAAACAAAAAAAAAATCAAGAAAAAAAAAGCCTACTTTGTTTAAAAAAAAAAAAACGGGGGTAAAAAAAAAAAAGAGAGAGACGTATGGATTCTGGTTAGTCCATTAACGTTCCCTTTCGGTTTAAGATTGTTTAATTTTGTATTTGACTTCAGAGGAACGAAAAACCCGTAAGCTGCCAAAAAAAAAAAAAAAAACAAAAAAAGAAAGAAAAGTTGTTCTCTGAGCAGTATTTTTTCAACTGCGTTTTGCGGCTTCTGGGCTTCAAATGCAGTTTGCAGGGAAGTATTCAGGTTGTAGTTAGTCGTGCAGGTATGAGAGGAATGGCTGAAAAAAAAAAAAACAAACAAAACAAACTCAAAGACTTTCTCGCAAAAGCGTTAGACCAAACAGACAATAAATAACCCACCGTGGTGACCTGTTGTACGTGAGACAAACCGTGTCATCCGTTTGCATCTCTGAAAGCAGCGATTTCATGAACCAGTTGCCTTAAGTCTGTGAATGAATGTTGACTATTAAAAGTGTCTTGTATTGTTCTAAAATCCACATAGAACGGGCAACTGAACTTCTGCACCAGCTTCTGCAGGAAGGGTTCTGATGATGTTCTGTACAAACCGTACTTAACACTGTATTATTTTGGCTCTTGAAATCCACAAATTTACAAAAAAAAAAACCAACCCAAATTATTTTAATAAGTTAGTTTTAGTAAAGCATTAAAATAACATTTTGTGACAAAGGCAAAAAACTTAGCCACAGCTTGGATCTCTTAATATTAAGAGTATTTTCTGTAAGTTTTGAGTAATTTAGTAATTTTTTTATTTTTTAACCCACTTGGAGTGCTCTGCAATCAGGTTTGGACTCCCCTGTGTATTCAGATTTGACCAGAGGGATCAAACTGTCCTAGTTGGTTATTTTGACACTTATCATCGTACTTGAAATTTCAAGTGTTGAGTTTGCGTGGATATACATACGCTCTATATTTAGTTTCTAGATTGTAACAAAGCAATATAGTTCTGTCCATACAGTCAGATAATGGAATGTCTGTAAAATTTGCAATACGGGTATTTGATTGTATTTTAAATACAAGAGTTTAAAAACTAAAATAGGAAAAAAAAAAAAAATACTTGTTTCCTAAATCTCTTGCATATTTTGAAGTGCAGTTAGTGCATGCAGGTCACCAGGGCTGTTATAAACCCTGGCTTTCAATTTTATTATTTCTGGATATTATAGAAGTTATTAAAAAGTCTTTTCCAGTTGGTCATCCTGTTCAGCTAAAGAGATGCTGCCTGGCCTGAAGTTCTGTTGTCCTTTTTATGTCGGGTTAAAAACGGTTTTTTGCCTGTATAGGTATTTTTGAATTAAGCTGTAAGGCAGAATTGCCTTAGATTCTTTAAGTTCAGCTGAGGTGTTAACGATTAAATTGCCATTTGTAAACTAGGGCTGTGCGCAGAGTCCTTGTTAACAACCACCAGGAAGCGTGGCAGGCTTGGAATGGGAGATGGTAGCAAAATGTACAGTATTGCTGTGTTCATTTAGGTAGCTTTGGAAGAGTAATTTGTCTCTTTGTTTTGCCCTTTTGATCTTTATTAAACAGCGAAGTTCTACATGGAGGAAGCTCAACACCTGGAGACATTTGGTTGTCAGTGTACGCAAATCACTTTCTTACAGCATGATTTTGATTAGACTGGTTGGGGACAATAAAGTATCTAAATGACACTGGTGTGTGCTGATGTTGCAGCTTTTGAAATTTCAGTGTATCAAAAAAAAAAAAAAAAGTAAAGTAATTATATAAGTTCTGGAGACGTAAATCCTCTGTTTTACAGGTTGTTTTTAACCTAATAAACCACAGTACCGCACAGCCCTATTTGTAAAACAGAAACAAGTTTGTGCCTCTGATTTCCAAGGTGCTGTGATTGTTTTGCCTTTGTGGGGCGAGGAAGGGGGCAGGTGAGACTGGCGTGGGGCAATTGCTTCAGAATCTCTGGGTAACTATGCAAAACCAGCTGTCAGTTTTCTGTTTCACATGGTATTGTAAAATCCCAGCTGACTCTCTTTTATTTCTTGTTAAAGGTCTATTGGGAACTCCTTAACGGAGGAGTAAGCAATGGAAATGTTTCTTTCTTTCTTTTTTTCCTTCTTTTTTTTTTTTCTTATGATGGAGCTGTTTACACTTTGATGCAATGAACAATCCAGCAATACTTGAGAACACTACAGATACCATATGAGTGTTTGCAGGAGAGAGAAGTGTTGTCAATCAGGTATTGAATGGTTTCTTTACTGTCACAAATAAAAAATTTTAACAATATAGTTACTTGTGCATGTAATACTTCTCTGGGAAAAAAGAAATTCTGCACTTCTTCAGTAAAAGGCACTGCCCTAATTTGTCAGGGACATTATTCCTGCTAATGCACATCCATGTTAAATCATAAAATCATCCATCTATGTCCAACCCTCTTCCCCCTCTCCTCTTTTTAAGTCGTGTGCAGGACTCCTCAGTGCCTGCCCTGGCACCTGCTTGTGCAAACAGAGCTGATGAACTACTGTTGAACTCTGCTAAATAAATTGGTGGCGACTCCTGCAGATGTTCCAGCTATTTAGATCTCTTGGATGAGATCATACAATAATTTGTTCAAGTCTCAAAGCTGTGTGACTTCTTTTGAAGGGCTTACTTCAGCTACTTGAATAGCTGTTCTTAACATCACTGCCATATCCACATGAATATCTGAATAAAACACTTTATTTGGTTGGAAAATCTATTTTGGGACTTTTTATCTGACACAATAAGACTTAGGCAGAGCCTTCCTTTCTAGGAAAAGGCACATATTATTGACGCTTTATGAGCAGAAAACCTCAGGCCTGTTGGAATAAGCAGCTGGCTCAAGATAGCACAGTAGTTGCAATTAAAAATATTTTTTAGTTAGTCCTGTGATCAGTTGGAATGACTAGACTGCCTTTACATTGTACTGGTGAGTCAGGGGGTTGATTTTTAAAAATTTTTTTTTTAGGTTTGTTTTTGGGGGGATTTGTTTAGGGTATTTTTTTTTTAGTTTTACCAGTCTCCTTAGCTGCTACTTAGGATAAAGATGCCTTTCTTTTTTTCTTCACTCAGTAAAACAAGTGTCTCAAAATTCATAAAACAGCTCATTTATAGCAGTGAGAAAGATCCTTCTTGTTCTGTCCTGACTGATTAAAACCAAGCACACCCTAATCTACGTACTTAAACACCTTCCCATGTTTTTTTCCCCATTTCATTGTGTTTTTGACTCAGAAAGAAAGCCAACCACTCTGAAATCCCCTGCAGGATGGGATAGGGCCTCTTCCAGGTGGGCTGCACTCCAGGGGATCCTGCAGTCTCCAGCAGTTTTCCTGGCAAGCCACCCTTGCCATCCAGGCTTCCCCTCAGCCCAGCCACGCTGGCAGGAGACCAGGCAAAGCTCTCCTGGACTCCTCTGGTTCCACTGGAGCTACTGGTGAATAAACGATCTGTAGGTAATATATTGGTTTGGACAGGTTGGCAGACTCAAACTTGGGAAGCTTCCAGGAGTGTTTTGTTGGGAAGGAGCTGTGCTGAGGAGCCGGGTTCTCCGTAATTGCCCGATACCACTTAACGGGCATTTCTGAAGCCCGGGACACACACAGATGGGTTTGACTCCATAGGGCACGTCTCTGCATCGGCGGTTACACACTTTCCCAGGTTCAAAAGCAATTAGAAGGGTTAGATTTGGTCATTGGTTGGATCAGCAGCATACTGGGTTTGGGAGGCACTGGCCGTGTCTGTGTCCCCTGGGCCTCGGTGGACCCGTCGTAGCTCCCACCGCTCTTCTCTGCGCACCCGACAGCCTTTAATTTTGGAACAGCCCCTTTGATTGAGGGATGTAAACACACTGGATCAGGATGGAAATTGCAGGAAAATGCTGGACAAAGAAAGGCAGCGCAGCTGGCACCCGCCAGCCTTGGCCATCGTCTCGGGCTGGACTCCAGCAAGGACAAGGCTGCTGCTGCTCGAAGGCGAACGGAGGAGTCACCGCTCAGCCAGAAACACGTCACCCCCTCACAGAACCTCTGTTCTCCCAGATAATGAGGGTTGATCGTTTTGTCCCTACAAACGCGATGTCACCGCCTCAGAATTCCCGGCGTTTCAATAAATGTTGCACTCCAAGGCTCGGAGGAGTTGCTGGCTTGACAATGGGTTGTTTTCTTTTGTCCGATTTTAATGAGCTTTTGTGATGAAAACCAAATTTCTTTACAGTGTAACCTTGTGATTTTATTTTTTTTTTTTCCACGCTTTGATTCAGTTTGACAATAAACTATCTGTGTTATTTTTTTCATCCTCTTCATGTCTGATAATGCACATAGTTGAGGGCTGCTCCCAGGAATCCCCCTCTGTGCCCACATACCATTCTCCATGGGGGAAATACTGGGAGGGGGAAGCAAAGGCTTCAGAGAATCAGGCCAGAGAGTTCTCCCCATTCCATTCCTCTCACAGCTCTTTGGACTTGCTGGGCTTTAATAAAGATGAAAGCCCTGACTGCTGAGCATCAAGGGCTCCTTCCCCTAGCAGCATATTTGGCAGGTGGGTTCAGTTCCTGTTCTTCTTGGTTAACCTGCTGAGGTTTGAATAAAGCCATCTTGCTGCTTCCAAAGCCACTAAAGCCTGTACATAAGTGGGAGCTGAGAAAGCAGAAAGATCCTGGATTCTGGGAGGGGATAAGGAAGTGGGAGAAAACTGTTGGGGACTGGTGGAGTTTCCTGTACAACCCCCTGTCAGCTTCTGCGTGCAGCACCCTTCTCATGATGCTCACAGCACCCCCGAAGCAGTGGGTTGGTTCCTCACCTGCCTGTCCTGGGTTTGTAGGGATAAATGGGGCCTGAGAGCGGATCAGGAGGCACATCCCTGCCTTCCTTCCAGGCTGCAGTGGCATCTGCCTCCATAACTCTGGCAGTGCCTGTTGTGAGTGCTGATCCATCCGTGGTGGTGGTGAGCTGGTGACCTGACACTGGTTTTGGGTCAACCACTCTGTGGGCAAACAACATTGGTTCCCTGAGGGATCGGGAGGAACTGGGGGAGCTGACTTTGCTTGAGTTGGATTGGTTCAGGGTGCTCCTGTGAAGCAGCTTTTCATCTGGCACATGTCCCCGAGTTAGGTCTGCGTGGAAGGGGCATTCTGAAGAAGCTGGGTGTAAGTTAAGCATTTACTGGAAGACAAACCCGCAGAAATACAAAAGTCTGACGTTTTCATGTGTGTTTTTAACAGGATATGCCTTTAGGATTTTTTCCTAGTCTCTGCCAAATCTCCTGGTCACTTTGTGCTGTAACCTCAGAGATTGAGAACCACTGTGGGGTTTTTTATGCATCTGAAATGCTCAAGCACAAAGTCTGATGTTTTGGGCCATTTTGTTCTTTCACAAGCAAATGCATTTAGAAGAAGAGAGGAAGCTCTTTGTCAAGACATGAGCCTGTTTAATCACAGAATTATAGAATCATTTAGGTTGGAAGGGACTTACTGCTGACTTGGGCCAGGTGCTGTGTAGGAGTAGGGCTGAGACTGAGCACATACAGGTCTTGCCCTTGGCTTTGCATCACGGGGCTGTAGCTCTGTGACCGTTAATATTCCTTTTAATATTTTCTCTAAATAGTGAGCAGAGCCTTGATTTCATTGGAATCATCTGTAACACATCTTAGTAAGGCAGGTAGAGCAGGTTCAGATGAATAATCACCCACTGGCCTGATCTCTAATCTGCTGGATAGATCTTGAAATAATAACTGGAGGGGTCAGGCAAATATTTGGAATTATGATGGCTGTGGTTGGAAAATGGTTGTACTGTTGGCACCTTGGGGACAGGGATGAGCAGGCAGGAAGGAGTGGAGCTGGGGGAGGTCCGGAGGGGGCTTTGTGGCTCTGAACTGTGGTGGGCCAAGCCGTGGCATGGTCTGGCAGTGGGTACACTTGGCTTTGATGCATCCATGATCCAAGTTTCGGGAAAATAAGGAGGGTTTTAAAGGCTCGGGCCATGCAGGGCTTTGTCACACCACGAGATGGTGCAGCTGTGCAGTGCTGGCTTTTAAAGGCACCGTAGAGGATTTTTAAAAGGCATTATCTCGAGTAAAAGCATCACCACAACTTCGAATATCTGAATCCCCTGCCAGGGTTGCACTCCACAGGTCCATGGAAAACATCTTCCTTCAGGTAAAAATCCTTCAGAGGCAATTTCTTCATTTGCCCAATGAATGCTGAGATTCCTTTGCAAAAGGAACCTGTGGCCCCTCACCTGAATACAGGTAAGTATTCGTGATAATTTTAGTCTCTTGATTATTTTTTCTTCCACGAAAACGCAGAAACGTGCGATCAACACATGGAAAATAAAGAGGAAAATCGGCATTTCTCAAATAGTTGAGTTCTAAATTACGTCCTTATGCCTTCCCTAGAGTGGTAAACCTTGTTTTCCTCCAAAAGCTCTGCTGCTCACCTTTTCTTCTCTTTCTAAA
The DNA here is from genome assembly GCF_003945595.2 of Pipra filicauda. Lineage (NCBI taxonomy): Eukaryota > Metazoa > Chordata > Aves > Passeriformes > Pipridae > Pipra > Pipra filicauda. Next base: position 6,047,676 of record NW_024104310.1, read on the forward strand.
GCAACATCGTTTTAAACTGGGATTTGGCTGAAGTACATCAGGAGGACTGTGGACAAATGTTGAGTCTCCAGGCGGGGCAGGAAGAGAAAGAAAGCAGTGTGGTGCCAAGCTGGCAGGTGTGTAACAAGGCACCTCTCCCTGTGCCAATTCCGCTTCCCTGCCGCGTGTGCTGAACCGTGTGAGACCTGGGCCAGAGCACGGGGGTGAGGGGAGGGTCAAGGCTGGACCAGAAGGGCTGCATCCACCAGGGAATGGACCACACCTGCAGGGCTGCTCCTCCCTGTTAGTGAGGGCATCATCTGGTTTCACGTGCCCAACATGCTCTTGTTTTCTGAAGAGAAGTGTTTTTCCAACCCGCCACCTCCCTTTGCTGCCCATCCCCTTGGCCTTCTGCTCCCTCTCACTGGAGGCACCTGCCCTGTGAGGAAAGACTGAAGGAGTCAGGTCCCTTTTTCCTGGGAAGAGAAAGCTCAGGCAGGACCTCATCACAGCTGCAGAGTACAGAGGCTCCCTCTTCATGCGGAGTCGTGTGGAAAACAACAGGGAACAGGTACAAGTAGCACCAGAAGAGGTTTTCACTTGGCACAAGACAGAAATTTTTTTACAGTGAGAACAGTCAGTCATGGAAACAACTTCCCCAGGGATGTGGTGGAGTCCCCATCACTGGAGGATTTCAAGATGCAACTGGATAGGGCGATGGATAACCTCATCCAGCTCCTTTCCCGTGACAGGTTGGACCAGGTGACCTTTCAAGATCTCTTCCAACCTGGGCTGTTCTTTGATTCTACGATTCCCATGTATCTTTTTCCACCTCCTGGCTTGTTGTCCCCAGGAATGGGGTGACCAGCTGTCCTGGTAAAGGAGGAGGGCTCTGCAGAGTCATCCAGCCTTGGACAGGCTATTTTCTTGTGCCTCAGATGTTCTCCCCTCTTTTGCCCCTTCTTTTAGAGGAACAAACAGATTTCCCTGCATGTTGATTGTTTTACTCCTACAAGTGCAAAACATCTGGATTGGAGGTGACACTAAACCCCTTGCAATCCTGCTCCTCGTTAGTTGTGGGGAGCAAAACTGCTCTTCTCACTCAGAATATTTTTACTTTGCACGTGTTGCCATTTTTATTTTACGCATTTTCCATTTGATCAGCAAAGCAGTGTGACTAGAAGGGAAGATGAGCGTTCTCCAGTGACACAACATGGGGCCAAGAGATGCTAATTGGTATTTCCAGATGTGTATGGGAGAGGCAAACCCCGTCTGGCTGCACCAGGGAACATGATAAGCACTGTGGAGTGAATGGCTTGTGTTTAACCTGAAGGTTAATTCATGCAGGGGAGGCTGCCTTGAAAGTTAAATCCCAGGCTGGGATCCCTGCCTGGGCCCAATTCCTGGCTTTTCTAGGTGGCAGCTTTGCCTGTCACAGGCAGCTCCAGCACACAGGGCCCTGGGGGTGCTGGAGCTGAGGGGATGCTGCTGCAAGTAACGCCTGCATCTCTGTTAGCAAAACAAAAGACATTCTCTGCTGCAAAAATCAGATCATCTGCAAATACCTGTTCCCCATGAGATGCAGAATGAAAGTGTAACTTGATTTATGTAACCCAGCCGATAGGGAGAACTTAAATTAAAAGGAGGAAAATTCCTTGACAGGCATCTCCCAACCTTTACAGTGATACACTGTGTGTCAGGGAAAAGGTCAGGCTCCAGTTAAAGACTCCAGTTAATGGCTTGATGTTAAATGTGGCTCTGATCTCTCCAAGATCCTGTTTCTCCCTGAATCCTTTAATTTTCTTGGATGCTGTTGGAGCACAGGCACTTCTCACCTTCACTCTGACGAAAAGGAAAGAATTTATCTATACCCCATTGTCCAAGGGGTAAAACAATTCCACAAATAATATTTGTTCTTACATTTTCTCTGAGGGCTGCAGCCTCACCTCATTTGATTCGACATCACTCTGGCTCTCCTGAAAATCTCTGGGAGCTGGGGGATGAATGCTTTTTGTCTGCCTGCAATGAGTCAGCTACAGGCAGCAAAGGGAACCAGATTTTCTGGCTGCTTCAGATTTTCTAAATTTCAACTTTACAGAAAATCAAGTTCTTCTTTTAACTTCTTGGTAACCAGGTTGTCAGCTGTGACACTTTGTTGTGATGTTTTTTTAAAATAATGAATTTGATGTGCTTGCTGACAGGCTGGATCTCACAGGCACCGGGTTTGTGTGCTGTCACCCATTTTTAGGGATCTCACCACCAAAATAGGTATCGGCTCCATCCTGGAGACAGTTACAAGTGTTGAAGCAGAGTGACTAATTAGTCATAATAGGGGGATCTTTTCCCTAATATCTTTTTCTGTTTTATAGCAGATACCTCCTGAGAACTAGTGAAGCAGAAATTGGATCATTATGAACCTCTGAAAATAAAGAGGGTGGCAGCTCATCCTCCAGCAAGACGAGCACACCCTGGGCTGCATCACAAGAACTGTGACCAGCAGGTCAAGGGAGGGGATTCTCCCCCTCTGCTCTTGTCAGACCCCACCTGCAGTGCTGTGCCCAGCTCTGGGACCTCAACACAAGAAGGACATGAAGCTGCTGGAGCGAGTCCAGAGGTGGCCATGAAGATGCTCCAAGGGCTGGAGCACCTCTGCTCTGGAGCCAGGCTGGGAGAGATGGGGATGTTCAGCCTGGAGAAGAGAAGGCTCCAGGGAGACCTCAGAGCCCCTTCCAGTGCCTAAAGGGGCTCCAAGAGAGCTGGAGAAGGACTTCTGACAAGGGCTCAGAGTGATAGTACAAGGGGGAATGGCTTTACAGTGACAGAAGGCAGGGTTAGATCAGATATTAGGAAGAAATTTTTCAATATGAGGGTGGTGAGGCCCTGGCACAGGTTGCCCAGAGAAGTTATGGCTCCCCCATATCTGGAAGTGTTCAAGGCCAGGTTGGACAGGGCTTGGAGCAACCTGGGCTAGTGGAAGGTGTCCCTGCCCATGGCAGGGGGTGGAACTGGATGATTTTTAAGTTCCCTTCCAACCCAAACTAGTCTGTGATTCTAAGAGATCCCACCTGCCATGGCCCTGCTGAGAAAACCCTGCCAGGAAAGGTGTGGCATGGAGCAGGATTTTCTGTGCTGTGACCTCCCACCTCTCCATGCTCTGGAGATCTGGTTCTTCTGTAACAACAACAGTTAGAGATGGGTGAAAGTGCTCTGAGATGCTTTTTTCAATGCCCATATTTTATCAAAACAGATCATGAAGTTGTCAATTTCTATGAAATGTCTGCTCCCCTCTCCTGTTCTATGGCAGCTCTGGAACAATTAAAAAATTAAAATCAAAAAATTAAAAATTAATTTATTTTTTTTTACTAGTAATTTCAAAGTTCAGAAGAGCTCTGTGATTATTATATTCCTTTTTTTTTTTCCTTATATGAGTAGCAACTCTAGCCTTACTCCTTTTATCAACAAACAGCCTCAAGGGCTGGTCTAAGGGCTGTTATGAAAAAGCTGCACTACTGTAGTGAGAGAAACACAGATATGGGAAAACTAAGGCTGCTGCAGTACCAGCAAGCTCTGTTTGGCCTCTGAACATTCAATTTTAACTTGCAGGTAATAGAGAGAGATGCTGAACTCTGAATCATCCCAATCCAAGGCTGCAAACTGTGTGAAGGCACAGTCCTGCTTTCCTAAATGTCTGTTCAGAGTTTATCCTGATGCTCTATTTAAAATTGCACAGTGCAGGGTAGGAGGGGAGAATGACTCTGTCAGGCTAAGGGAGGAGGGAGGATGGGAAGCACAAGCTGTCAGGTACTGGAGCTGCCTTCAGATCTACAACCGAGGCAGCAGCTTCAAAGCACTTCATCAAACACTAGCTGTCTGTGTTGGAAGACATACAAAATTGGGAAAAATAACATCAGATGCCTTTTTGCTGGGAAAAACGGTCACAGGAGAAGCCTCCCTCATCGCAGGTCAGCCCAAAGCACCGGGGTGGCAATGGCCAAAAAGTGGTATCAGAGAATCACCAAATGGTTTGAGTTGGAAGGGACCTTAAACACCATCTGTTTCCAACCCCCTACTATGGGCAGGGACACCTTCCACTAGACCAGGCTGAGGTCAGTTGTTACCTCCTTGTTGTTACCTGCTCCAGCTGCTGTTTGTCTCCATCAGTTGCTTGTCCAGAGGTCTGTAACATAGCTTTGCTCATCCTTCAGCTCCCCCAGCCCGATGGGAAGTGTGCTGCCTTCAGGAAATCTGAGCAAAAGTTGCTTTAGTCATGCCCAAAGCCCCGTGGAAAGAACTAAACCCTCCTGTCTCAAACTCAGCTGCTTAAGCTCAGTGGGCTTGGAGGGGCTTTCCAAAGATCACTTCTTAATGCAGTTTCCCCAGGGAGAACCCCTTCCTGTGTGGTTTTGGTTACTGCCTTGAGGGAGTCGAGTTATTGTGCTGGAGGAAGATAAAAGTGAGGCACTGTGTGTTAAACACTGCTGTTATTTTAGGGAAGCTCCATGCAAAATCACCTTGCTGTCAGTGGGGCTGTGGGTGTGGCCACACCTGACTGATGGTCTTTCAGCTGAACCAGGAGAGTGGTGTCAGTGATGGGTCCCTGAAGCCATGGAGGAACAACCTGCAGTTCAAACTCTGTGAGGAGCAGCGGTGAGTTTTCCCAGTGATGATTAAAATTAGAGATGTGAGCAGGGGGATCTCCCTGTGTAATAAATCCAAGCAGATCAAATATATGAATAGACACCAGAAAGAGCAGGGAAATGAGAGATGGTAACAAGGTGGGGTTGGTCTCTTCTCCCAGGTTACAGGAAATAGGACAAGAAGAAATGTCCTTAAGTTGTGTCAGAGGAGGTTTAGATTGGATATTAGGGAATAATTCTTCACTGAAAAGGTGGTCAGGCATTGAAACAGGCTTCCCAGGCAAGTGGTGGAGTCACCATCCCTGAAAGTGTTCAAAAAAATGTGTGGATGTGGCACTTGGAGATATGATCTAGTGGTGAACACAGCAGTGCTGGGTTAATGGTTGGACTCATTGATCTTAGAGGTCTTTTCCAACCTTACTGGTTCTGTGTATTCTGTGCAATGAGTGACAAGGTCTGGATCACTTACACTGCGCTTCGGAAGGAAAAACAACCACAAGTCTGAGAAAACAAACCATTGCCAAAAAAATCCCCATCTCTTTCGAGGAATATATTCAAAAGGGGAGCTATATAAAAACTGGGAACTAAGTGCTGCTGCTCCACGAGATGCCAGAGAGACTTTGCTCAGAGCTGTGGTCAGTGCCAGTGTGTCCTAAGGCAGAAATTAGAGATGAAGTGGGCTGGGAGTGCCACAGAGGGGAGAGTATGGAAAGCACAGTGGAAGGAAAGAAGAACACAGAGAGAGGCTCTCCTCTATTCTGATGTCCCTGCCCATGGCAGGGGGCTTGGAACTAGACAATCCTTAAGGTCCCTTCCAACCCAAACCATTCTAGGATTCTAGAAGAGGGAGAAAGTTGTTACCAGGATAAATGTCTGGTTTTCAGCAGGAAGTCTGATTTGTGTCACATTGAAAAGAGGGATTAATTTTCAACCCCCCCCCCCAAAAAAAAAAAGATTTCAGCAATGTATTAGGACTATCATACATCTACATCCTAGGTATGAGAGCACACGATGCAGTTGGATGATCATTGTAGATCCTTTCCAACTGAATTCTTCTCTCTTCTTCTCTTCTCTTCTCTTCTCTTCTCTTCTCTTCTCTTCTCTTCTCTTCTCTTCTCTTCTCTTCTCTTCTCTTCTCTTCTCTTCTCTCTGAACTCCTTTTAGTGGAAATATCGAACAACAAATCCAGCAGCACATGAGTCTACAGGCTCCAAATGTGGCTGAACACGAACTGTGTGGAATATTCAGAATCCTTCACACTTTCTATGTCCCTTGGGTAAGTGGGGACACCCCCCGTGTAGGCAAACAGAGCACACTCCCTGTCACCATCACCGTACTGCAGGCAAGGCTTCTTTCCCTTGGCCACCCCTGCATCCCTGGGACCACAGGGACATCTGCAGCTGGAATTTTCTGGCACGAATGCATCTAGACTCATCTTCAGAAGGAAATGTTGTGGAAACTCCCAGCGGCCAGGCAGGAGGCTGATCTGCTGCTGCTCTGCTCCCAGGGAGTGTGAGGTGCAAAGCACCCCAGTGAAGCAGCGTTGGAGGAGACTTTGGGAAGTGTGATCCAGCTGGGAGGGCTGGATTAGGAGAGAAGAAAGGGGATGTAAGGAAATAACTTCAGGCCTGCGTCACTGGAGATTTGAAGCTGTTTGGATTTGGCTGGAATGACTGAGAACTGGGGCGTGGGGTTTTGTTGAATAATCGCCACTTTCTGTGTAAAGGGGAAAATGTTCCTGAGAAATCTGATTTTACAGTCATTCAGACCATACACTTCCTGCGTGTGAAGCATGGTCCTTTACAAAATGGCAGGTCCTTTTCTCCCCAAGCAGGGTATCCCAGCAGCAATCCCTGTGGTCCTCACAGTTCCCACCGAGGGAGCAAAGGCTGCAGCTGCCAGGACCAGCAGAGATGTGCAAACACGCACATTGCTCAGTGCTAACTGCTCTCCTTGGGCTTCACTCAACTGCCTGAAACTTGGAAACCAGTCCAGCCTGTTCCAATCCCCTCCCTCAACTGGTTCCTGGCCTTCAGTTCATTAAAGATGGGCTCTTCCCTTGTGGGACTGGAAAATGATTCATCCATCAGCCCAGGAATGCAACCCTGGAGGCATCATTTGCAGTCCTCTCCCAAAATGCTCTTCTGGAGCTGGATTTCTGTGTGGAAGGAATGTGGTTTGGAAAAATCCTCCCCAGTCAATCTTTGAGTGAAAAGGAGTCGAGTCCCAGTCTCACTCTTATCCCCAGTCTCATCCAGATCCTTGCCGAGGAGAGAAAACATCCTAAATCCAAAAGTGGGTGCAGCAGATCTGCCTGGAGGGCCAGGACTCACTTCCTGCTCAGGTGTGAGTGCCCTGCCCTTTGCTGCTCCCCAGGCTGGTGAGCCTCGGTCTCACCCTCCTCCTCCTCCTCCTCCTCCCTGTTTGCAGAGGGGGTGATGCTCCTGTCTCCAGGCGAGGCAGAACCCGCAGGCACAGGGGAGAGCCCACGTGTGAGAGCACACTGATGCCACCACGTGCACAGCGCCTGTCCCCAGGCAGTTTTGGTGAGCAGTGAAATTGCCTGTTGTGTTGTGTGGATGCCTGTGGATCGAGCTGGTGCCCACTCACTCCGTTGGGTAATGTGTCTAATCCAAATCAGCCAAGCCCTGGGCGTAAGGGAGGCAGTTCCGTGACTCCTGTTGCTTTCCCTTCATGCCAAAACCAGGTAAGATAACACTGCTCTTTGCAGGACAAGCTCTGTGTGAGTGCTGCTGTTCAGAAAAGCCAGGAAAAATAGGAAGGAGAAACAAGAAACTGGCCAATTCCTGCACAGGGGGAGTGGCACAGGGATGCCCCAAGCACAACCTCTCGCTTGTGTTAGAAGGAGTCCCGTCCCACACGGAAGTAACGTGGGTTTCTTGTTTGGTGTTCAAACAGTAACCAGAACTGCCTGGGAAAAGGCTCCTGGCTCACCTGAGCTCCTCCCTGGTGCCATTGCTCCGACCCATTAACAGAGAGTGGTGTCAGTGTTTGCAGGGACTACCCCCAAAAAGGAAGAATTTGGAGTATCAGCCTCATGGCAAGGCTTTACCTGGTAATTAAAAGGTTTCAAGCAGCACTGCTGTTCCTCACCAGCCTTTCATGCACAGATTGGTGGTGGCTGGGGGACACCATTCCTTGCTGGCACCCAGGGCTTGTAGCCAGACTTTTAGCTCCACATGCAGCAGAGAAGGACATGTGGCTCAGCAGGTACCACAAGGGGATAAAGGAGACAGGGATTTCCACCCTGGCTTTGACTTTCTGGAATCATCATTTTTGGTAAGGCAACTCTAAGAAACAGCTGCTTGAATTCTTCAGTCGTTTAAGAGCTGTAATAACACAAATCAAGTTGTTTCCCTCAAATTGCCCTTCATCTTGGGGATATGGTTTGGTGGCGAATGTGGCAGTGCTGGGTTAACAGTTGGACTTGTTGATCTTGGAAGTCTTTTCCAGCCTTAACTATTCTATGATTCTATCTTCCATTTTTGAGAAGGGGGTTCTAGTTAATCCAGCTCTCTCCTGCCCACCCAACACATGGTCTCCTGCTTGTGACCCTTGAGCTGGCCTACAAGAAGGAGCTGGAGAGGATGTGCAGGAGTCCTTAAGCCACACAGGGAGGTTTGTACAGCACCCAGTGAAGGGCCTGGTCCTCGTTCCTCAGCTGAGCCGAGCCTGTGATGAGTATCAGTGGTACTGGAGCTCCTTCCAGCAGCGTGATGTGACCAACATCTGATGTGGGGGGTAATGGTCCAAGGAAGCACGTCAGGCACAGACAGTGCTCTACTCCCTTTGGGGACTGTGGAAAGCAGGGAGGGGCCACATGCAGGAGGGTGACAGTTTCCCAGCTTTTAGGGTGGTTGATTTTTCTTGCTCTTTCCTGGTTGGCACAGGCAGGGCTGCATTCCTGCAGACAATAGGTCTTGCCTGGCCACCCCCAGCGAGGGCTGCCTGCTGTACCCCTGGTCATACAGGCATGGTCTCAGCTCTGCCTGCTCAGATCTCAGCTCTTCCCAGGCTCAGCAGTTTGCAGGATTTGTCCTCTCACCCCTACACCTCCTCAGAGTTGAAATTCATGAGCTCTGTTTAGCAGAGGTGAACAAGAGGAGGTGGTGAAATTAGCTCAACAACCAAACTACCTGTCCTGGGGAGATCTGTGCTCTATTTTGGGGAAAGACTTGGGGGGGAACAAACTTAAAAATTCCTGAGAAAAATCCAGATCCCTTCCCAGGGCACAGTTCCCATCTGGCAAAGTACAAGGGTGTCTCCTATGCTCTCCATGTCTGGGCACCACAGACTGGCAGCTGCTCTGACTCTGATAGTTTCATGGGGAAGGCTGGTGTGTGTTGGCAGGGGCAGGGCTTCAGGATTTCATCCTCCCTCCCATCCCTGAGCACAGGGTGACTTTCTGTAGTCACATGTGCAGCCTGGTCACTGAAATGAGACGGGTTAAAAACAACCCCCAGTTGTGAAAAATATTGGTCTGCCTGAGTGCTAAAACCAGAAATAAACAGTGAGAGCTCCAGCCACTTTCACCACTAAAACCAGCATGTTCTGCAGCTACCTCAGTGATCCCGAGACCCACAGTAAAACCATGGGACCAGTTGGCTTCACCGAATAATAAAGGACCACAGGAGAGAAACACCATCTGCAAGTGGGGATGAGCTGTGGGGGACCTGAGTCGACTTTCTGGTTCCTGCACAGTCATCCCATGTAATCTTGTCCAAAAGGCATAAATAACCTCTGTTTGCCTCAGCTCCCACGTGAGAACAGGGCGTTAATCCCTCATCTCGCTTGTTCACAGTGTGATTCCCATGAAAGGACAGTCCCAGGGAACCTGGGCCTCAGGGGGTGTCACTACCATGGCACAAGGGAGTTCCTGCTCTGCCACCCCCAGGATGCCACGGGATGACCTTTGCCAGGCTCACACACCCATTGACCAGCACTGAGCCTCCCCTGCCTGTGAAATGGCTCCTTTCTGCTGGATTCAGACGATGCTGGAAAAGGCAGAGGCTCTGCTTGATGACCCTGACCAAAGTGTGCTGGAATTTGCTGGGTTTCATAAGGTTTTCATTAGGGCTGTGAGGGAGCCCCTGAGGTTTTGTGAAACTCTTAAACTATCTGTGCAGTGATTTGCAAAACCGTCCTCTTTGTGGGGATGTTTGCTTTCGCTGGTCCTCTCTGCTTTTTTAATTCCTCTCCTCATTGTCTTCCTCTTCAAGGTGTACATGTTGTTTTATCTAGGGGAAACACCTGCTCCATAAAATGGCTTAAAAGATTGTTAGGCATTGAAACAGGCTGCCCAAGGAAGTGGTGGAATCACCATTCCTGGAAGTGTTCAAAAACGACAAAGACATAGCCCCTGGGGACATGGTTTGGTGGTGGACTTGGCAGTACTGGGTTAATGGTTGGACTCAATGAACTGAGAGGTCTTTTCCAACCTTAATGATTCCACAGCTGAGGACTGAGGACAGGGTGGCAAAAGGATGCTGAGGAGAGGGTTGATTGCCAATAACAAGTTGCCAGGCTCTTGCTTGGGTGATCTGGGTTTGTTCCTCTCTTACCCAGTTCCTGCAGTGATCCTCATTGGGAAACCTCCATGTGTATCCTGTGCTCCCTCCCTGGTATCATCCCTATAACAGCAAGCACTGATCCCTGCTATCATCTTAAAACAGACAGGTAAACACCTCAGTGCAAGGCTCCCACAATGCCTTACCTGGGGTTAAGTACTGAATCAGGATTTAAGATCTCTAGAAGATTGTAATCTAATAGCAGGAATCAGCAGCTGATAGGCCAGATCCTCAGCTCAGCTGTTTGTGGTGTATATAAAAATGAGGAAAACAGGGACTGGAAAATCATTGTTTTGTTTTCCTGCACATGGTTACTCCGTGAAGCCACCACGCTGCAGTGAAGCTCACCCCGTCAGACTCCCCATCTCTTTGCCTAAAGGATCAGCTCCAGCTGAGTCTGCATGGCCACCAAGCGCTTCCCTAAAGCCTCTTGGTGCTCTGGAAAAGCAGGCTAATTTTCTGAAGTAGTAGCAAATCTAAGCTTTTTATCCTCATCCATCCTAGTCGATCCAGCCTGAAGAATATCAGGTGCCCAGACTCTGGCAGCAGCATTAGGAGAAGGGTTTGACAGTGATCTGGGGGTGATGGGTCTGGGGCACTCAGGTCCTTCTGGAGGTTTCCCCAGATGAAACAACAGTCTGGATACATCCAGATCTGCACAGGGGCCTCTGTGCCACACTCCTCCTCTGGCTGGAAGGCTGCCAGGGCAGCTGTTTGCCCAAGCCACGTCATGGTCTCACCTCGGCTGTCCTGTTTTCTCAGTGCACCTGCTAATTCCTGGCAGTGGCGGGTGAGATTAAACGGGGAGAGGTGCAGAGGAACCCACACCCACAGTGCACACAGGCAGAGACAGCCACCCCCAGGTATTGTCACCTCCTCGCTGACCTGTGCCTAGCAAGGTGCAGATTAACCTCCCGAGAGGGGACAGCAGCTCTTTTACTCCAAGACAGGAGTTTTTCACCCGCAGAAGTCTGGAATAACTCCCCTCCCTAAGGGTTGGAAGGATGTAATTCTCCCAAACGTAATTCTGGAAAACACGTTGCTGTACATCCCTCTACAAAACCATCAGGAGCAGCCAGAGCTGGCACAGACAGACCGAGGGAGGTCTGGCGTGGTACAACTGTTTCCATCAGTGTTGTTATGTCCCATCATTGTATCAGTGCAGTTGCATTTACTGAGGTATTTCTCCTGGCTAGCAGAGACTTAGACTTGTGCCTCCCACCATCAGAGATGGGTTATAGATACTTTAGGACACAGAAGAGGAGTTTGAGACTGACCAGAAGCCCTGGTATCTCCTGCTGTTGTGCTGCAAGGTGTCATCATTTCTGGACCTCCCTCCTTTTCTTTCACAAGAGGGTGCTTTTCCCCATAAGCCTGAGGAAACACGAGCCCAATATTCCCAAAGCATAACCCAGAATAGCTGGATAAAATGGAGCTTGCACTAACGTTGAGAGGCAATAAATTGGAGCTACAACTACAGGTTTGATCAGCCCCAATGTTGTAACCCCTGTGGACAGAGTGCTCCTGCCTTATCCTGCTGCGAACTGTTGGCTCTGAGAAGGTACCAACAGGTGGGAAGAGCTCTCTAGAGCTCTCACCAAAGCTCTTCCTGCCCGAAATCAGTGTTTACCCTCGTGTCCTTGGCTTGCCAAGGCCACTCCTTTCTGCAGAACTGGGGCCTGTCCTGCCCCTGCCTCCACAGGATCCTCCATTCCCGGGGCTCCGTGTGCAGCGATGCCCCAGAGCTGTGCTGGGAGGGCTTGTTGGAAGGATCGAGGCCTCTCTGTGTGCTGTGAGCCATCGAGTGGCATGAGCTGACCAGAGCAGGATGCAGTGACTCCTTATGGCTCAGGATGGCTGTGCCTGTGACAGAGCACGGCCGTGCACTGCGGCACTGTGACACAGCAGCGCTCCTCACCCGAATGCCCAGGCACCTTCTCCTGTCCCAAGACATTTCCATTTGCTGCTGTTAACCATTAACCAACACTCTGTTACCTGTCAGGGGCAACTCTGTGCCGCCTGGTCAGCTGGTGCCCACAGAGCTCTGTCCTACAAAACCATTCCCACACAAGGTCCCCACCTCCACCAGACTGAGCCCGCCAGGCCAAAGAGCAAAGCTGTGTTCACTTTCCTGCATCAAACCACCCCTTTGCAGGCAGCTGGGCCAAACCCTGAGGTTGGTTTTTGCTCAGTCCCTTGTGGCTGCTGTTCATCCCTGCCTTGCTCACGGGTTAGATGCTGTGGCTGCCTGAGATGTACTTCTCGAGGGGTCCTTTGCTTCATCAAGTTGTGAGTTCGAACGAGTGAGGTCCTCACATTGTAGAATAGAATCATTTAGGTTGGAAAAAGACCTATAAGATCAAGTCCAACCGTCAACACAGCGCTACCAAGGCCACCACTAAACCACATCCCTAAATGTACCATCTACACATCTTTTAAATCCCTCCAGGGATGGTGACTCCAGCACTTCCCTGGGCAGCCTGCTCCAATACCTGACAACCCTTTTGGATAAGAAACTTTTCCTAATATCCAATCTAAACCTCCCCTGGCACAACTTGAGGCCATTTCCTCCCATTTTATCACTTAATACCTGGGAGAAGAAACCGCCCCCCACCTGGCTACAACTTCCTTTCCAGTAGTTGGAAAGAACAAGGAGGTCTTCACTGAGACATGATCTTACAGCTGGCATACGTGCTTTTGTACTGCTTTCTCATCCTTTTCCCCACACCCAGGAGCACAGCAGGTGAGGGAGCACTAAGTTATAACCCAATCCTCCTCTCAGTAGGTAGACCTGTGAAAAACACTATGTAGATTTTCATCTGGACATAATGATTTTGTGGGGCAGAGAAGTGCCTGAGCAAGGCTACGTGAGGGATGGGCAGTAAAATGTCACATGCTTTGGTTGTGGGTCAAGGAAAGCACTCCTGAAAACTTCTCAGAAATTCATGCAATGCTTTGGCCATTACAGGTCAGGACATTCAACCTCATATAAGTAGCAAAGGGTATTTTCACTAGCTGCTCAAGCACCTTGTGGGGGTTTTTTGCCTCCTTCCCTTGCTTTTCCAAAGCATGAGGCCCCTGCTGTGTTATCTCATCTGCAGGGTTTGGCCCTTCCCTCTTCCTCCCAGAGCTCCCTACCCAAAAGCGGGGTGGAAATACCTTTGCAACGTGTCATTTTGCAAATACATCCTTGGCAGAGCCTGTTTCCCCATGCACAATGTTCACCTTGTCCACAGGCACGCGGGATGGTCAAGGCTGAGGCAGATGTGGGCCATCACACTGCCAAACCTTGAGTTTGCACTTCTGGACTCTTCCTCCCAGCAGATTCTGGTTTTACCCCAGTGTGGACCTATGACAATGTCTTCAGTGTCTTGGGCTCGCACTGGGACACTGAAAACAGCCTCATCTGACATCTGTGTGCATGAAAAAAATATTAAACCATAAGGCCTTTGAGCTCTGGGAATACCAGGTCAAGGCTTAGGTCCAGGATACAAGAGCACCAAGTTGTGCACATGGGAAGAACAGCTGGACAGGAACATCTCAGATCATGTTTCAGTTATGAAAGTCAGGCTATTCTGTTTTCCACCAGTACTGAGTTAAACTGCTTGGAAATAATGTTTTCTGCTCTATAACCTCGTGCCACGACCAGAATTAGCAGGAAGCAAAAGTGCCTACAGCTCAGCACCAAATGAGCCCGTGTTTTATGACAAACATCTTTTCCCTCAGCATTGACTGTTCTAAACTGCTTTATATATATATATATATATATGCAGTTTTAGTCTCCTTAAAAACTCACCAGGATTTATTTACTAGTTTTTCACTGTGCTGATGGAAAGGAGTGGGGACAGGCAGCTCAAGCATCACCTCTGCATGAGCCTGAAGTGCATCACCCAAGCTGTGGGGAAAGGAATGGCAGGCTTCACTCCAGAGCTCAAATTCGTGTAGCCACCACCATGGATTGGTGGGTTGCTCTACAACAGCATACATCAGCACCAAAAAGGACCCAGACACACAGCAGTTATTAACTAAACTCTTGGTGCTGGGGATAATGAGTTTAGGTGGCTAAAAAAGAACCAGAGCACAGTGGAGCTTGGTGCTGATCCTTGGAGATATCCTCACTCCATCTTCCAACGCCTCCCACCAGAGCTGTTGGTGTGTGACCCTCACCACTGGGCCAGCAGTGGGCTCGGGGTGGCCTCCAAAGATAAAAGCAAACCCTGTTGCAGGGCCCCATCTTCTGTAGACTGGAGGAAGACACTCAGGCAAAACGAAAAGAATGAAAAATGAAAGTTACGGGTTTTATGAGCTGTAGCCTGCAGACATTAAGGGAGAAATCACCTGCTAAGAGGCAGTTTTGCATCTTTAACCATGAATTAAGATCTCTGCAGTGTTCCTCTCAGATATGGGCACACCCAGGCTGAATAAGCAGGTCCAAGCCCTGCCCTGTGGTTGGTGGCCAACCGGTCTGTAGTTAATGTCACCGGTATTTTGGGCATTCTTCCCACCACAGGTCCCACAGGTATAAGAGTGGTCAGTGCACAAGGTCTGTGGAAACTGCGGTTTAAACCTGTTCAGACACCTGGTTTAGCTGGTGAGGTGACTCATATTTATTTTCAGATTGTGTGGGTTAATCTAGAAAATTAGGGAAGTGACAAGAGAAGCTTGATGTGCAGTAAGGAAAGGACTTGGACGGTTCCCAGTCCTGAGAGGTCACGTAGTCTCCATTCTTGGAGACATTCAAAACACAGATGGACACAATCCCGGGCCCCCCAAAGGCAGAGCTGATGGCTGGTGACAGGGTACCAAGTGGTACCTCCTCCCCTCTCCAGAGGGGGATGTTCCCTCCATCAGCAGTGAGCAGCACCATGGATATGCCAGGCAGGAACAGCAGGGAATGACAGGACATGGTTTATCTTCAGGTCACCCACAGCCAGTGGCATCAGGGCAGCTTCCAGTGGCTGCGTATTACAGCCATCCTTCACAGGTAACTTTTTCTCAGCAATGAGCTACAAGTATCCACAGACACAGCTTCCTGCTGCCAAAGGTGGCTCTGGCAAACACTGCTGGGGCTGTCCGGTTTATCATTACTTTTCTCCTGGGAGGGCAGCCCGGTTAAACACTCCAATGCTCTGTTACATTCCCATTTCAGTCACTAATCTTGACGGCACTCAAGCCCCTGAATGCACCCAGGGCTCCAGACTGCCAGCACAGGGAGACCCAGTTCGGCCTTGCAGGGAGCTGAGGAGCAGGAACCTTCCCTGAGCACTTTCCCCCTCGGAACAGCTTTGCCAAAATTCGGGACAGTCGGAGCCAGAGGCTGGAGCTGGAACTCTTAGTCCCAAGAGTTACGGTGGCACTGAGCAGCCCCACACCTTGCTTTGTCCAGCAGAGACTGAGAAAAGGAGGGGGGGGGAATTCCTCCTGTGCCCTTTTAAATCTGGACAAAACAGGTTTTTAATGAAAGCAGCACTTAATCATTACTGCCCTGTGAATTCAGAGCTGGTGGATATTTGATGCAAACAGAGAGTTGGTTGAAACTCTCCCGTACCGGCTCCCTCTTTGTCCCCCCTTGAGCCTGGGAATGGGTGTGATCTCCGAGTAGGAGTGTCTCTGCGGTTAAGTAGAGGATTGAATTACCGAACACTGCTGTTCCCGAGCTGACAAGGTAGCAGAGCAGCGAACAAAAAGTGCCTTGAAACTAGGCAAAGAGGAGAGAAGGCGCTGGGTTTGGTGGAGAAGGGAGACCTGTGAGGACACTGTGCACTTTCCAGCAAGGTAAGCAGCCTCCCTGCACCCCCGTCAGTTTTAATAAGGCCAGAATTGTTTAATGACTTTTGTTCAGTGGGATAGTAGGAAACAAAGAAAAAAAAAAGAAGTAATACATTTCATATTTTTAAAAAAATTTCTCCCCTGGTGTAAGCCAGGATGTCTCTACTGAAATGAGCCCACGCTGATTTACATCGTTTGGGGTTGGAACGAGCAGCTTGCCAAGCTTGCCAAGAACCCATCCAGGCTCCATATCAGCTCTGAGGACACATGCTTTTCGTTTAGCTCTCTGCACAGACCAGCTTTGATTTCGTGCAACGACCAATTAACGGCATTGTTTTGGGCCTGGGTTGTTTTATGCTTTGCTGCCGTGGGGATTTGCTGGAAGCTCGTCTGCCTTTCCGGCACGGTTTTGGGTCCAGGCAGCCACAGAAAGTCTTTGCAAGTTCTCATCGATAGGTTTTATTGTCATCTAATCAATAGATTACTAATGGCTGAGCTGCTGGGCTGCTTTGCTCTGTAAATAGAGTGTTTTCTCGTCCTGCTGGTTTGAGATGCAAGTTGCACTGAGATAAAATTGAGTTGTAGTGGAGTTGAGCTGCAGGCTTTACTTGCCAGTATTTTTCTTAGGCGTGCCTATTAGAAACATAAATATTTAACACAAAGGAGAGCTGATATGAATTAGCATCTGTGGGAGGCTCACGCTCATTCGAGGCTGCCCTAGCACAGATGTAAACAAGTGTTACGGCAGCCGAAGCAAACTGGCCCCGCCAGAGCAGCACTTAGAGGGTGAATCATCCAGGTGCTCTTTACACACCGCAGCTAAAAGGGCCGATTAGAGCCTGCAGAGTAGAGATTAGACACTCACAGGGTATTGGCCTTCCTCTTCCGCGGGGTTTCACCGCTCCCCCGAGGTGCCAGGTGGGAGGCAATGCCAGGACAGACAGGAGCCAGAGTGGTGCAGATCAGAACAGCCCCAACTGCCCTCCCTCACCTTCCTCCTGGCACAGCCAGGTGAGCCTCCCCTCCTCCTCCTCCTCCCTGCACAAACAGGATGCCCTTATCCTCCTCCAGCTCCATTTCCACCAGCAAACACATGGGTCTCATGATGTTATTTCCAAGGCAGGACTTTGTGTCAGCAGTTGCCAAGTTCTCCCAACTGGGAGCAAAGGTTTTGTGCCATGGCTGCAAGCGATGTCACCCTGGTCTCTTGCCTTCTCCTGTATCTTGGGACTCCTCGTTAGACTGAGTCAATAAATCCCTGCTCTTTCATAGCCAGGGATGCTGGAGATGTTCATGGTGCCTCTTGGCCTTTTCCATGGAGCTGTTTTTCTGGACTTTGAGCCCGGAGGTTATCTTTTCTGCTATGGGCCCCCCGGGGAGATGTGGGACATGTGACATGGAAGAGATGCACTCTGGGCTCTGTGACCTCAGGCTGGATCTGTCCTGCAGCCTGGTCCTCCAGAACCACCCATCCTGTGCTCGTTCCATCCCCAGCTGAGGAGGAGATCAGCTCAGACACCTGCCCCATACTTGGAAGATGCTGGGGCTCAGCTCTGTGCTGGGATCATCTCATTTGACCACAAGCCTTTCCTCAGTTTTAATAGAGCTAAAAACAAGGTGGCCCACTTGGAAGCAGAGCCCTGAAATGCCCTGTGCAGTGAAGGGAGCTCAGGGCACAGCCAAAGCCTTGGTGATACCTTCGTGCCTCCTGTCCCAGCTGCATTTTTGCCATCCTTGACCATCCTTTGCCACCACTGACCTTCCTCAAAGTCCCTCCTTTGTCACAGGGAATGGGCTCTTTTGCAGCCTTCTGAAATTTGCTCTGGAACAACAAACCCACAGATTGGGCTTTCCATATATGAAAAGTCCACCTTCACAAGGAAGGACTCCAGTGTGGACACACCCAAAATATCTTGGCTCCAACTCTCTGTTTATTCATGTATATTCTTTAGCTTCTGTTGACCCCTCAGAGGAAATAATCATTCAGTCACAAGGGGATACACTCTCCCACAACTCACTAAAACCTTGCTTTTCCTGAGCTCTCTCTCCATATAATACAGCCCTGGAAATGAGCCTAATTGTGGTTTATCTTGGATGATTATACATTTCTACTGTATTTCCACCCATTCTGGGTGTAAGAGGAATGCAAAAAGGGGTGAATATTGTCACTAAGTCTCTGGTATCCTTCAGTCTGAAAAGTCCTGTGCAATGTAATGTTAATTTCCAGCATTGGATGATGTGCATCCGATTCAGCTGCCTTGATTTCCAGGGGCCTCTGCTTGAAACAGAAACCCTGCCATTTTTTATCCATCTTTATCTGAGCCTATTCAGACTTATCTGAGGCAGTGCTGGGTAGAGTAACAGTGGAACTTGTTATTACCTTATATCCACGTCAAAGACGTGAGGCGTGGGGGATGCTAAATTGCATGGTTGAGCTCCATTCTGGGCAGTTCCTTGTGGAATGAGCTATTCAGAGCAGTCAACCTCTTCTACCTAAAAATGTCCTGTTACCATGCCCTGACATGAAAGAATAGGTTTGTGTCTGGCCCTTTATTTAAAACTGCTCTTACAGAAACAGCTGAACAGGGTAAGATACAGGCAGTGCTAGAAAACATGTTCTTTTTTGGGTTATAGGGACTACCTAGATACCCACCTTCCCTTTGGGAGTGTGCTAGAGCCTGAATTACTGTACTTTGTTGCTATGGAATAACTGTCTGGATATGAGCTGATCCCACCCATCCCAGTGTTTCAGATGCCCGGTTCCCTTCCCGGAGCTCAGACACAACTCCCATTGGCAGCTCCGGGTCCAAGAGTCAGTCCTGGAGGAATGACTATTTCTGAGGCTGTTTGCAGTATTTCCAGGGATGTTTTATTCATTTGGCTTTGTGCAGGTGACATGCTGCTCTCTCTGCTTTCATTTCCTCACACTGGCTGTCATTTCTGCCCAGAGGGGATTGCACACCCTTCCCATGCCCACGTGCTGTGGTCCTGTGTGGACTTGGTTTCACTTTTTATGCCAGGCAAGTGACAGATGCACATCTTGGGAGTGAGGCTCAATGATCCTTGTGGGTCTTTCAGACTCAGGATATTCTATGATTCCATGACTGTCAGATCTCCACAGGCTGGGACTTTGCTGCAGGAGCCCCAGAGCTGGGCAGCACAGGGTTTAGCTCACAAATTGGTGATGTACCAACACCACCCATCACACAGCACATGATACCACAGGGGCAAAGTTACATCTCCTTATTGCCCCATGTCCCTCTTCCCATCATTCCCAGTCATCCACCCCACCTCCATTTGCCCCATTGTTTTCCTGGATCCTTTTCCTACCACAACAGAGAAGAAACACTGAAAACCATCTTGGGAAGGATGGTGCTCCTCAAGGAGCAGTCACTTAGAGTGAGGAGAGGCAGGTGGAGGCTGAGTGGCACACCCAAAATCACAGGAGGACCAAGAGTGACCTCACAGCCTGTCCTGGATTGGAAGGGCTGGATGAAACAGTGATAAACACGCCATGTGCGTGGTGCTGAACACAGGCCTAGAGGATGACACCAGTGGGGGTGACTGCTACCAAAAAGGCATGTGGTGCTGGTGTTCCATTGAGAGGAGATCCCGTGAAGGGCTGGCTCTGCTCCCATGACCTTAAAGCTCACATAAGGCAACTATATCTTGGCTCAGCACCCTGTCCCAGTGGAAGCTTGGGTTGAGTTGGTTGGTCCCCACTTGACTTGACACCAGTCAGGTGTCTTTCATCACAGGTGTGTCAGCCAACATACACAGGTCCTTTGCAGCTCAAGAAACAAACCTTCTCCCTAAGAAAGTCCTTTACATCTCACCGAGCCAGCAATGGAAATGCAGAGTTGCCTATGGAGCACCCTGCTTAGGTCCAGGTCATTTTGTTTGCAATCCAGAATGGAAACCTGCTTGCTTTTTTTTTTTTTTTTCCAAAAGTCTTGGTTTTCTCTTCCCAAGTTTTATGTCACGCTTGCAGGTCTGAACTGGAACAAAACTGAAACAGTCCCTTCTTTTCTGTAGTTAATATTAATTTTGCTGCTTTCCACTGGAAAGCCAATGTTCTGGAGAGTAGTTCTCTGGCTGGTCTGAGGGGAGCCAGAGCAGCACCCCTGCTCCATCACCATCAAACAAAGGTCCTGAGAGAAAGGACTTATTGAACTGCACTCATTAAACTGTGCACCAGGAAAAGCTGTTCTTTATCTTGCACACACACACGTGTGCACATATATACATGTGTGAATTCTTACAATAAATAGGAAACTTACGTGCAGCAGCAAAAATTGTAACTCTTGGACTTGTTTTTTGAGAAGGATAGGCCAGGTGGGCACTGGTACTTGGGTTTAATCAAGATTTTATTTGAGGTATTTGTCTCAGTTCACACTGACAGATCTGTCCAGAAAAATCTTGGGGCACAGTGGGTGGGACTGAATCCCCACACTCTGAGAGAGCTGGAGGGCAGCATGGCCAGCTGGACTCTCCATCCAGAGTTTCCCTCATGGACCAAGGGAACAGTGAGTCCCTCCTGACCAAGATTCACTGGATCTGCCCTAGACCAACCATCAGGATGAGGGAAACCACCAAGAGGCAGTCCTCCTCAGACTAAAACACCTGAAACTGGGTTGGATGAATCCCAGCCTCTAACCTCCCTCTCCTGCCCCTCCTCCAGGCTCTTTTAAATCTGAGGAAGCAGTGGCCTTTCCTCAGTTTCAGCTGAGAAAATGCCTTCATTTGAGAGTTTCACCTCAACTTCCAGCTGTCACATACTTCCTGTGAGCTTTTGAAGTGCAGGTGCTCCCCAGGGCTCAGGAAGGCCTTGCACAGGTGAACAAACACACATTCTCTCCTCCCTGATGTCTCAGCTCTGGTTTTCCTTACCTGCAGCCATGAGGTTAAATAATGCTCTGTTAAAGTGCTGATGTGGGAGAGGATCCTAACTTTTTTTCTTGGAAGTGGTGGGTAATTAGAACTTAGTTAGAGAGAACTTGAACCATTTCCCTGGAAGCCAGGAAGAGGAATTAAAATGGCTTCAGCTTTGTTTTCCTTCTGCGTGCGTCTCCTGCCCTCCCCGTGGCACGAAGCCCTGCCTTCGGATGCAGCGCTGGTCCTGAGCCAGGAATCTCTCCCTTTCACTAGGGGAGAAAGAACTGAAAGAGAGGAGAGATTTGTTCCTAATGAATTGGCAAGCTACCTGCTCACCTTTCCCTTGGGATGGCTCCGTGCTGTTACTGACTCAAAGACCTCACGGAGGGGAGGTGGAGGTGCAGTGGATACCTCTGAAGTAGTTGTGCACCAAGCTGGAGTTTATTATTTGACAAAAGAGCACCTGGCACCACACCAGGGCAATGCTGCTGCAAGGGGCTTGTGTGCAGAGGGCTTTTAACAGCTTCCCGTGCCTCTGTTTTTTTCTCACGGGGCTTCAGAGAGAGGTGGGTTTGCACAGAGGGAGTTTGTTATCGGTCACAGGGACTGATCTGGGGGAGAAGTTATTGTAGCTCAGCCTCTGCTGCTGCTTCTGAGAGCCCTGAGTCTGTTGGGGCTACCCTCACCCTGCAGAGATGCTGCCTGCCTGGGAGAGCCTGCTGCTTTCAAAGACATCCTGGGGAAGGAGGACTTCAAGAAACCAGTCAGTCAAGAGCTGCGTGGGTGCCCTGACCTTCTCTGTAGGACACCAAGGGCTGCCGTCCCCCACCTTCAGCCAATTTGCTCTCCCCTTTCCAGAGCCAGTCGCTGCTGAGCACTGGGCTCTGCATCCAGAGTGATGAATGTGGAAACTCAGACCACATGACTTGGGAGCTGTGGCTGGCTCCCTGATTTAATTGTCAGGACATTGTTCTTACATTGTGAGAAGTTTCCTGGGACAATGCGGCTCCACCGTTCCCAGGAAAAATAGTGGGTTGTTAGAACTTCAGAGGGAGGACTCAGAAATAGCAGCAGTTTGGGAAAAAAAAAAAACCTGCTCCTACAAATCAGTTTCCCAAGACCATCTGCTTGAAGATCAGGCTGCTGGAATGCTACCAGCAGTGAGATAAACAGAGAGGGACAAGGGGGATCATAAAGAGAGGTGTGGAGAGATGAGCAAGATTTCCTGAATGGAGCGAGGTGCTGAACTAGAATTTATGACAGGTGGAAATGCAGCTGCAGGGACTAGTCAGAGTGAGAGGAGATAAATCATGAGATGCCTTCCCTTCTAAATCAGATGTCCTCTGAGGAATCTGAAGAGGCAGATGAGATACAGGCTGAGGGCTGTTGCAACTGGGAAGGGGGGTATTTCCCAGTAACCTGGTATTTCCTTGTGTTCTTTGCTTTTATGTAAGGATCAGTGGAAGGACTGGAGGATTAGTGTTAAGTCCACCTGCCTGTTGCTCACAATGAGCTGAAAGGTAAAGCTCACAGCCCCAGTGGCTTTCTGGGAATGACTAAGTATCAGCTACCAAGCCAGAGATGCCAGAAATGGACAGGAGGTGAAGGCACAGGTTATAAGAAGACACACTAAGATGAGAGTTTGTTTCTTGGTAATGCCTAGGATGGTAGTTGGAGATGGGGTAAATTTCTATGATTCAAGAGACAGCAGCTGGGTCCAGGGAACACTGGTCAGCTTTTGTCAGACAGGGGAGAATGATTATTGGTCTTTCAGAACCTGAGAAATTACTTGGCTAGGTGAATCCGGGTTTCTGCATCCTTTGAATTTACTGAATAGGGAATTCAAACCTCTCTTGGGCTGTAGAGCACTTACAGTTTGAGAGCTCATCATTAACATAAAATCCTCTCAGTGGTTCTTTTTATCCCAGGCTCTTAATTCTTCACTCACATTAATCCTAAACCGACTTTATCATCTCAGTCCTCAACCCTTGCCCCATGAGCAAAGAACAGAAAATACCAGTCACCTGTGATGCCAGGTAGCTGCTTGGATGAGATGTGGTGTGGTGATCCCTGGCAGCCATTCATGGAAAAAGGGAAAACCTGCCCACCCGAAACCAGTGAGGTTCTTTCTTATCTCCAGAGCCATTGACCTTGAGAAGGTGAGCTCAGTTTTAGGTCATCCCATCCAATACTGCATCTCAAGTTTTAATCCAGTGCTACTTAAGAGAAATCTAAGAAAGCCCTTCAACCCATTTCATGATTCACCCAGATGATTTGGCAGCATGGATGGGGGATCTTTTCTGACCAGTGCAGGTGGCTGAAGCACGAGGGCCAATCCCTGTTATTGCCTTAATGCCAAACTGATGGGAGGGAGCATCTTGCTGGAAGTGCAGCATCTGAGCAGGGGCTCGTGGTCACAGACCCCGAGGAGCTGAGCCCAGAGAGCACATCCTGGCCATTTAGCCATCTCATTTTAAAGACATTAAGTAAAGACAAGCCTTCCAGCTTCCCTAATAAGCTGTTCCAACGTTTAATTGCCCACCATGATCAGAAATAGCATCTTATTTCAAGGCCTGTTTTACGTAAGTTTAGCTGCCAGGCAACAGCTCTTTCCAGCAAGGCTGAAGTGCTTTCTGTGGTCAGCCAGGCATGTCTGTGCAGAGCTTTCTCCTTGGCATGTCAGCCACACCGAGGTCCTGAACTTGGACCTCACTGGACTTGGAGGAGGAGGATGAGCTGACTGGGCTTTTTCCTTTTTTTGCCACCCCCCACAACACATATCCCATTCCCTGCCTCATCACCACATTCCAAAACATCCAACATGGGTTGGAGGAGGGTATTACAGCTCTGAGTGTGTGACAACATGAGACAGGAGACAAGCCCCACTGCTGGATCTCCCTGCCTGTCACTTCCATGTGAGGTACAAGCTGCTTTTTCTCCTCTCGCAACGGAAGAATAAAAGACAACTTGCAAAGGTTGAATGCTGTACTCTGGACAGTCACTTGCTAGAGACAGTCACTGTTCCCAAGCTGTAGCTGGTGAGCCACACTAGGTAATTCAACACTGAATTTCATTCCTCTGGGCAGAACAAGAGTTAACCACTCTCTGCTCTGCAAACAAAACATGGCACCTACTTGGGCCCAGATGCCCAACTGTAATGGAGACAATGAAAGCAATTCAGCAGCCCTGGTTTACCTCATCTAATGCCAGTCCAAGTATTCCCAATAATTAGGCCTTTCAGCCTGGAAAGGCTGGAGCCACAGCTGCTTCCTATTTTCCCCAAAGCTGTACAGAGTATTAGTCATTTCACTGGGGTTTTTTATTACCGTGACTACAGCCCCGTAAGTGTGCCGCCAAAACCCAGACAAGCCAAACCAGCCTGGATTCAAAACGTACTTTGGGAGCTTGAAATGTTCTCCTGTCCCCCTTTCTGAGTCCTGGTTTTCCCTCCCCACCCAAACAGCCGGAGTCTGCCTGAAGAAATGTCCTGCTAGGTCTGGGCTCCGTACACAGGCCAGGCTGAACAAAATGAAGCAGTGATTATTGGCACTTCCATCCCAACTATTAATCATTAACCAGCCTTGGGAGTGACCTTGACACTTAATTAGTCATCTAGTCCTTCCTGAAGGCAAAGCTTTTCCCCACACTGTGCTGGTGGGAGAGGGGATTAGGGACTGTGTTTAGCAAGCAGGAGTGCTGCTGTGATTTTGGCAGTGCATGAAGGGGAGTGGGTGTAACAGAGACACATCTGCCCTCATGCATCAGCTTTTTTTGCCTAAGTTGTGATAGGGAAGGCTTTGCTTTTAGCTCTGGAGGCTCCAGGTTGTCCTGACAGTAGCATCCAGTCAAGAGGCCAGCCACTGATGTTCTGTTTTCAAGTCCTCCGCCCTCAGTCAACAGCAGCATTTGTTCTTTGCAGCTTAATTTGTAGCATCTTAACCAAGGGGTGATGACCCAGCAGATCAGCTGCAAGCCAGAAGTTGCCTTTGCTACACAGTGGCCACCTATCAGCCGACCTTCATGGTGTGAACTTTTCTCCTCTTTCCATGGAGAGAGTCCCTGGAAATGGTGGCAGCAGGACAGCTGGTCCTGGAAGTGGAAATAGTGCAGCTGAGTGTCACTAATGTGGAGGCAAAGAGGTGAACTACACGTGCCTCTCCTCCCTTCACAGGTGAAGCTGTGTCTGTGTACAAGGAAGCAAATGTCCATCCCCATAACCAGTTATTTTCCCCTGTGAATTCCTGCCCCAGAGGTGGTTGACTCACACTTCTCGCCAAATTGCATTTCACCTAGTGCTGGGCAAAACTGGTTTCACTGAGGCAAGAACTGCCCCAGACAGTGAACCTTCCAAACCTCTTAACGGACCCTTTTTTACTTTTCTCTTTTTAAATTAGAAAAGTTTCTGCCCTTCCTGGTTTCAGAACAGATGGGAAGTTTTCACTCCATTAATACTGGATTTTATGTCTGGACAGGAGTTGAATTATGGGATCATCTGATTAAAAACCCACATTAAATCATTAATGAAATGAGCTGCTCGATTATATAAGTCATATTGCTATTATTTCTGACTTGGCCACCGGCCGAAAGAAGCTGGAAAGTCCAAAGAAACAGCCAACCTTGACTGTGATTCACTCTCCCCCAGCTAAATTGCTAAGGAGGAAGGGAGGGACAGCATTTCCCAGAAAAGTGAGGACCAACACTAATGGGCAAGTCTGAGACGGAGAAAGGAGCCCCAGGAGCCGGGGAGATCCAAGGTCCCCGTTTTGAGTCAGATGGGTTTGATTGGGAACCTGTTGGCTGCTTTTCAGAGAGTTTTGTCCAACACAGCTGCCTGTAGTCAGAGGAATCCCAGCATCCTCCAGGTTAACTTTTCTAGGAGAGGCTGGGGTGCTGGGGGAAGCAGGGATATCCAGCTGTGTCTCACAGCTGGCCAGCTGCCGCTTTCCTGTGCTGTTCCCAAGCAGGACGCCTGCTCCTTCCACAGGGAGCAGTGCTGGTGTGGCTGAAAAACTTCACTCCTTCAAGTGTAAACGTCTTCTTCACTGGTTTTGTTTTCAGGTTCTGCCTGTTTTGACGCTGGAAGGAAAAACCCTAAATAAATTAAAAAGATAGCTGAGGGGAGGAGGCTTCGCTTGGGTTTTTCTTTGATAGGGACCTTTTGAATGCAACATTAAAAGAAAGGAGAGGTCTTTTGGTTAAGGGTCTGAGCTGAGATCATGTTTCTGGCTTCAGTTCTGATAGCCCTGGACTCCACAGTAGGTGAGTCAGGATGCCATCCAGAACACTGTATATCTCATCTCCTCTGTGGACACTGAAATATCTTCCTGGATCTGATGTGTAATCTGTGTGGGTCTCAATTACCTTTCTGGGAACTGAGACGAAAAATGTCTTTTTTTGTCCTTGCTATTTGTTTTCTTGCCTGGAAGGTATCTGGAGGACCTGAGAGGGAGATGAAAGTTGCTGAATGTGCCCCTGCTAGGGACACAAGGCTACACAGATTCAGTCTTCAAAAGTCCTACAGATCTATCTGTGTTCAGGAAGGAGTGAGCACGTCTGACTCCTGCTACCAGTGCTGCCAGACTGTGGCTCCCTGCTCAGTTAACAGAGAGGTGTTGGGGCAGTGCTCAAAACATCCCTGGAAATACCTGCATCTTCCCACTGCCTGTGCAAGGAGCCAGGATGTGGCAGCTCTGGGCTGTGGAAGATCTGGATGGACCAATGTTCCTACATAGAACAGCAATTTTTGTGCTCTTACTTAGTGTGCAAACTCTTCGGGACAGCCAACACTGCTTATGGTGCCAAGTGCAGCACACCTCTCCCTTCCCTTGTAAAACAAACAATAAACACGCCTTCTGGCAGGGGACCATCTGTCTCTGTCCTTTCCCTCCTTCGGAAGAAGCTGCTTCCATGGCTTTGTGCAATAGCTTCCTTTATCTTCCATCTCACCGTGGCTCAGTGGCTGTGCCACATTGGGCAGCCATGGATAGCTCTGTTCCTTCTTGTGGGTAGCTTCCTACAGCAGAACAGAGGAGAGCAGGAGAGGCCATGGCCCACAGTCAGTGCAGCCTTTTCATCCCAGGACAGAGCAGAAAACGCAGTCAATCGAGTTGTTGTTTTTGTTTTTAACACAGCACAATCGTTCGGTCTGTCACGAGCAAATGCAAGTCGAGGGAGGGCACTGACAAATGAATGCAAGGCACAGGGATCAGTGAGCCGTGTGTTCTCTCGAGGCTGGGCCTTGATTTGTGAGCAGGATTGACTCACAAGGGAAAGGCTGATATGGGTCTTGCCCTTATGCAAACACAGCCTGTCCCGTGGCTGCTGCAGCAGAGCTGAGCTGCTCGGGGAGCACTGGCCATGCCCTGTGGGACAGCCAGCTCTGTTAGGATACAGCTCCATGTCTTCATGTACGTTGGTTTGGGATTTGATTTGCTTTAGGAGGTTGCTGTGTAAACAAGCTGGGTTCAGAAGTTGTTTCTGGAGCAAAAGCTCAGCAGTAGGAACAGGGGGCATAGCTAAGGGTGGTCCTCTTTTCTTTTCTCTGCTGGAAGATATGAGGACGGATGGGAGACCTCCACGCACGAGAGAGGCACCAAAACCATCTCAAATGTTCCCAGACACCCTTGTATGGGCAACCTGAAACCTACCTCTTCCCCATACAGGCAGCAGAGCTTAGGAATCTGCAGAGCTACCTGTAAAATAGACATCTAGGTCACGGACTGGGTCGCTCCATGTGCTCTGCTGACTGTGCTGGCTGTGTCTCCACTGACCTTCATGGAGCTGAGGGCCTGGTGCCCTGCCCTGAGATACCTGAGATACCTGTCTTAATGTAGACCTGAATCTCGTCCTGAAGAAGAAAGGTTACATTCCCTGGACTCCCAGTGCCCCGGGGCCAGGAACCTGCCCTGACCTCCAGCCACTGGTCCAGGAGGTCTCCTGGAGGGCCGCTGTTGTCTCCTCCTGTCACAGGAGAGGGGAAGGCTTAGACAAAGTTTTAAAAAGCAGAGCCTTGCCAGTGAGTCTCGAGGTGCAGAAAGGATTCCCTTGCTTTCTAAACTCCTTCTCAGGGAAGGGTTAAGGTCCAGCTGAATCCCATCTTAGCCCCAGACTGCGTTAACAGTTTAAAGGAATTATAGAGGTGTGATTAAACCGCTTTGTCCCACAGGTTTTAATGAAGGCAAAACAGAAATTGATTTATATAAATGAATTACTTATTATGACAAATTAACAAACAGGTGAACAGACAAAAGATCCTAATCAGAATTATTTACTATGCAGTGTGAAAGCAAAAAAAAAAAAAAAAAAAAAAAAAAAAAAAAAAAAAAAAAAAAAAAACAAACCAAAAAAAACCCCAAAACTCAAAATCTACTAGTAAAGTGTTATATAACAAAGTAATATAGTGCACTGTAAAACAATTATATTAAAGCAATTGTATCGAAGCTAGCAAAAGAAACAATCATTAAGTAGAGATTGATATAACTCACCATATGGGATAGCGGGCAGATCTCTCTCTTTCTCTTAACCCCTGGGGAGTAACCATGAAGAGGCATCCCTGCTTCACAGGGGAGGCTCCACACTTCAAGGAAGTATGTGGAAGAATTTGCTATATGGAAGTTTTATAGCTGTGATGATGGACTGGTAGTCACAGATTTACAAGCTCGCAGACTCGCTTATCTGTCACATCTTGTTTCAAAAAAGGATGCATATTCTAAGTCTGGTGAATCAGGATGGTTTTAGCATAATTTAACACCAAGACAGTGACCTGAGCCTGGTGCCAGCAGCTGAACTTGCGTGGTAGCTTGCATGATGGCCTGCATGATGGCTTGCACAGTATGCACTATTGGATTTTAGGTCTGTCCAGGGTGGACTATCCTGCCACACCTCCATCCCTCATGCCATGGTGGGAACAAAGCAGTACTGAGGTCAAGTCCAGCACTCTGGTGAATCCTTTCTGCCTATTCACATTGGAGGAAAATAATCCCCCACCAAAACAGCAGCATCCTATCCAATCTTTCCTGGGCCCCCCATGAGCATGGATAGCCTGGGAATGGGGGTTCATCCCACTTAACTGTTGATAGTCATCAGAGAGAAAAAGACACATCGAGGTGTGAGTGATATGTATTAAACCTCCAGTGAGTCAGAGGAGCCCAGCTGACCAGCACACCTACTGCTGTATCCAATTATATGGTTATTTTGGTTTTTCTTCTTCCTTTGCCTTCCAGCTCAGACCGCAGGATGACAGACGGTGACACAAATCTCCCAACCATCGAGAGGAAGCTGGGACTGCAGATATGGGGCATAGAGGTATGACAAGAGGCAGTGATGGCACATGTCCTCTGCATGTCTGGGGGGGGTGTTTTATGGAAGAGGTATTCTTGAAGTAATCTGTGTGGGAAAAGAGGGTCTTACAGATAAGATACAGTGGGAAATAGAAGACCCAATATCTCCCTATGAAACTTTCCACATGTTATTGTTTTGGTTTCCTGCTCTGTAAAACGGGGATGATAACATTGACTAAGGAAACAGGAATGTGGTGGGACTGAAACTCTTCCTCCAGAACCAGAGGCCTTTCTTGCTTCTTTTGGGAACCAATACAAGACTGCTTTAGCACACCAGAAATTCCCTGTTTCGCCAAGAAGATGGGTTATCCGTAGGTAGCCTTAGTTAATACCAGCAGCTGCCACGGGGAAGACACTTATTTTTGTGACAAAGGCATTCCATGGTGCCTCTTTTTACTTCATTCTTGTCTTCCTTACTCTGGGTCACTGCAAGGAGAAATCCTGCAACCTCTGAGTTCACCTTCTGCTTGTGGAGGTGTTTGATTTTGGATTGGAGCTGGACTGTGCTCAATTCTGCCTCTCTCTGGCCCAGTTCACCAAGAACATTGGAACCATTAATCTGCAATGAGAGTGGGTATAGACTGAGGTGCAAAGTCCACTCAGGGGAACAGTGGGAAGGGGATCCAACACACATTTCAAAATGGGAGTTCCAACTGTGTTCCAAATATCACAATCTTTGCCTTTCCATTTCTCTCCAAAGCACTGCACTAAGTTGCTTTCCAGAGGATCTGTAATTAGAGCCATGTGGGTTCGCAAGGGTCAAGCTGGTATGCTGGGAAACAAGTCAGGACACCAGAAGAATGCATATCTCTAATTTCAGGGAACCACAGGGCCAGTTCCAGCCCAGGAGCTGAGCGTGGACTAGTGGGTGGCACATCCAGGCACCTGCGCTGGGCAGGCATGGCTGGATAATTATGCACTTGAGCCAGAGGAAGTGTGCAATTAGGGTCTGGAGGGGTGAGGGGCACATCAGTGTCCTCAATTCTGCCTTTCCTCAGCACTGCTGGTTCATCCTTCTCCAAACCCTGATTGTCACCTGAGTGTTTTGGGCACCTCAGTTGTCCTGTTTCACACACATCAGCTTCTGGCCCTTAAGTTCCAGCAATGACCCAAACACTGATTTCCTTACAGAATATGAAGATGGTTCCTGTACCTGAAAAGGCTTATGGGACCTTTTTTGAAGGAGACTGTTACATCATTCTGCATGTAAGTAAGACTAGTAAACACTGGTCTGTGTTAGGCAGCTGGTCCAACCCTTTTTCTTTAGCTCTGACTTGGTTCCTAGGTACCCTCTCTGATGGCAAAAGCACTGTGGGTTAAAGTGGTTGTGCACCTGTGTTCACCATCTAATCATGGATATGAACTGAATGTGGCTGTTGCAACAACACTGTCTGTTTAGTAAACCAGAAGTCCGGGGGAACCATTAACTTAGCAGTTCATTAAAAGTGTTTATCTTCTAATCAACTCAGTCATGCCCAGGCATGGAAGAATGGCCAGTGCATTCCTGGCAAACTGAATCAAGGCCCACATTTGCATGATTTATGGGAGTCTTCTGGGGATGTGAGAGGTGGCCAGCTGGAGGGTCTCATTTTTAGCAGGTGATGTGAGATATGAAGGTGTTCCATGTCGTGTGTCATGTAAGCAGCAGAGAGGCTCTACAGCCCTTCTCATGTCCCCATTAGGACATGTCATCAGTCCCACACAAATTTGGTCCAGACCCGCTTGCAACCAACTGAACCCAGGTTAGGCAGAAGCATGAGGGACTTCTGAGAACCAGCCCTGCTCTGTGGGCTGTGCAAACTGCCTTGTGTTCCCGAAGTTCGGTGGGAGGATGATGTGTTACACCCACCTCCTAGGATTCCTTCCAAATCTCTTCATCTGCACAGAGCAATCCAGATCCCATTGTATCAAAAAAACATCCACATGGTGGAAACCAGAAGCATTTCCCACTTCCTGGGTCTGAGTGTCCCTCCTGCAAACATCCCTTGTCAGTGAAGAGACAGCAACGCCTCCACTATCCCACAATAACCAAGTGCACATCCGCCGTATGTCAGGCTGGGATGGACCCACAGGATGATCTCCTGCTCAAATTCACCATGCACATGCCTTTATGATACCTTTTGAGTGCTAAATCGATTTGATTGCAGCCACCCAAAGACATGCTTAGAGCAGGATATGGGTGTCCTTGCAAGGAGTTGTCAGTATAAATATGGATTTTGATGCTCACAGGCTCAGCTTCTGTTGCAACAGCTTCCCCAGGTAGAAGAGCCCTTAATTAGCCCAATACCCTCCTTTGCCCCTGAAGACAGGAAGGTAAAAATAGTCATCTGTGAATTCTGCTTCTTCACTGGAATCTCTCCAAATAAGGGTTGTCCTCAGGACAATGGGACTTTGATCGTCTTCAATAGCAATGTATTGAACGGAGCAATTTTTCCGCAAATTAATTATCTATGCCTGAGGAACTGAGTTGTATTTTATTTAAGTTCTTCTGCTGTGTTTCACTGTGTGCACAAAGCAAATAAACAGAACTCGGTGTCAAATCCAGCTTACAAAATGAGCTTTTATTGCCTTTCCCAGGCGTCCACGATGGGGTTTAACACAGTAGGCGCTGAAAAATAACTGGCACAGCTCATGTAACACTAAGCACACCTGTTCCTCAGCCCCCTTGCCTCCTTTTTCTAGGCTGTTGGGTTTTTCTGTAATAAGATGAATCTCAGCATGCACACACCAGCTCAGCTTCGTTTGGAGTTATGTCTGTTTTGCAAGTCAGCAGGAATTCCGATGCAGTTTGTGTTACTACGTCGTGTGATACATGAGAAAGACAACAGGAAAGAAAGGGTAGTATCTCCAGGCAAATAAATAGGAGTGTGCATTACATTTCAAAAGGTGATCCATGAGAAGAATCTGCTCTAAGTTTTAGTATAAAACTCCACAAAAGTGGGACAGGTTGAACGCATTAATTTTTGTAATTGCACAGGTCCTCAATTTTCCTCAATAAAGAACTATGAAAGAATATCAGACAGAAACATCCTTCGGTTCAATATGTACCCAAAATCCATAAATGCTCTCCTAGTTAAGGAGAGCTCCAGGTTGAGCTCCCAGGGAATATCTGAGGCTCCATCCTCTCTCCCCTTGCCCAGGAGAAGGGCACAAGTAGGAAAGAGCTCTGTGGTCACTTGGTTCTGTCAGGTCTCCCTGGCCAGTGATATTTGAGACACACATATGTGGACTGTGAGTTCATCCTGACTTGTCTTTCCCACCTCTCCCAGACCAAAAGAACCTCTCGTGGCACCGCTGTGGATTTGCACTACTGGATTGGGAAGGATTCCTCCCAGGATGAGCAGGGGGCTGCAGCCGTGTACGTCACCCAGCTGGACAACGCGCTCGGGGGGAGCCCTGTGCAGCACCGGGAGGTCCAGGGACATGAGTCTGAGACCTTCCAGAGCTATTTCCGCAACGGCATCATGTGAGTAGCTCAAAATACCCTGCAACGAGGTGGGTTGTGGCTTTTCTACATCTCAGAGACATCAGCATTTCAAAAAAACCTGAATAAAAGGGTATCGGCACCAAAACTGGTTAAAATTCAGAACAAAAGTTTCCCGTTTTCAAACAATTGTTTGTAACATTGAGTCTGGAATCGTGTCTCTACTGGTCATTTTCCCAGATATTTTCAGTAATTGCATCTTAACCTCCCTCTTGTTCACCCTGGGGTCTTCCTTCCTCTCCTCCTCGCATTTTGGATTAAAGTGCCCATTCAGGGCACTTCAGACTAATATCCACCTTGAAGTGAAGTGCTGATTTGGCTCATACTGGGAGTAATACTCCTGCAGTGGAAGGAAAGTTTGACTCTGAACTTCTGTAATCTAAAAGAATCTAATCTTGTGGTCTCTGTTCATGCTGGGGTTGTTGGAAGAACTCCAATAGCTCTCCTCCAGAAGGGTCTTCTTTGGCAATAAACAGCCTAAGTGCCTTGATTTTAAACAGCTGAAAAAAATTCAGATGAAAACCCATCCTGAGTCAATACCTCCATCCCAGTCTGGCTTTTGAGATACCTCTGCTTTGTGCATTTCTACAACCTCTCATGAGTTTCCTCAGAACTTTTCTGAGACAGAAAAGGTCTTTTAACCTCGTCTAGGAGTAAGGAACAATGAAGGACTGAAATTCAGACCTTCATAAACAGTCTATTTGGAAACCTGTCTGCCTCTGAAATAATTATAATTTGGACTTCGTCTTGGTCTAAACCACATCCCCATGGTCAACCAGGAAGTCTGAGGCAGAATGAGAAATTAAAGCAAGCTCTTCCCTTTCCACATCTTGGCAGGTGGACTAATAACCAGAGCATCCTTCTGTGGATATCTTAAACAAGTCTAAAATGCTGTGAATCACTCACATGGCTGACCATATTTGCCAGTCTCTCCCAAGCTGTGATAAAATACATATATTACCCACATGGCAAAAACTATAAACAGCAATTGTCTCTTTTTCTCCCATAAATGGCAATGACATCATGTCAATTATTATTGTAGCATGAACAATGGATCTGTTTTCTAAAAGGGTCTAGCATATGTGGAAGTGGGTTAGACTTGTCCAAAATCCATTATAAAGGCTCTGGGGCTTCCCTGGGGAGTTGTGTCCTGTCAAGGTGTGAAAGTTGCACAGAAGGGAGGGGATGTCATCATGCAGTGATGTGATGCAGTGCTAACAGTGGCTGTTGCAAGGTGTGTGTTCAAAGATGGAAGAAAGAATTTGGGGGATAAAGTCTGAGAGAAAGACAGAGCCCTGTACCTGTTTAATATTTTGTTCTGCTTATGGCAACAGTTTCCTATCTAAGTTACTTTTAATAGAATAACTATTTTGGAGAAAACCAAATATTAACAGAAAGTTTGTTTTCTGCAAAGTCTGCTTCATATTTTAATCAAAAGTTTATGGAATATTTCAATTTTGAGTTGCCAGTGCCATGGTTTTAATAGGATTTTCAGTTTGGTTGTGTTATGCTACCACTGCCAGCCCTCACCTACCTGTTGATCTTCTCCCAGGATGTTTACTGGTTGGAATCAATGATCTTAGAAGTCTTGTCCAGTCCAAACAATTCTATGAGTCTATAATTCCATGCAGAGCAGCAACACAGGACCCATAAGAGGGAGATGGACACTGTGAGAAGTCATGGTCTGACCACACAGCATTTCACAGTCCATTTTTTAGGACTTTGAGGTTATTTTTGCTCTAGATTTTTTAGTTGTCACCAAATGTTGGGATGTTCTGAGAGGACAGAGGGGAAGGTGCTTTCTAACCAGCTCTAACTCTTTATTCTCTGCTACAAAACAGCTACAAGAAGGGAGGAGTGGCTTCAGGATTTAAGCATGTGGAGACCAACATGTACAACATCAAGCGCCTTCTCCATGTCAAGGGGAAGAAGCACGTGTCAGCCACAGAGGTAAGAAGAAAACCCTTCTCTTCTTATGGATCATTTCTCATTGCCTCTCCTCCTACACCCACTTTCAGCCAGGTTTTCCTGCTGGATATCTCATCCCTGCCCCAAGACTTCTACTCCAGGAGAGTTTTCAAGACCTCACCCAGGGGTTTGGTATTACATGAGAGAAGCCATTGGGCTCAGCCAGTAGCTGAGCGGCAGAAGGATGAGCCTGTCATTGCAAACCTGTTCTTACATCCCAGGGACAGGTTTGCAATGGCTGTGATTTGTCACCTGCAGCTCTTGTCCTCCTCAGCTTACCAAATGGTTCCATTTCCTCGTGACAGGTAGCGCTTTCCTGGGACAGTTTCAATAAGGGTGATGTTTTCTTGCTGGACCTTGGGAAAGTGCTGATTCAGTGGAATGGACCCAGCTGCAGCATTGCTGAGAAATCCAGGGTGAGTACAGGCCAAAGCCACTTAGTTTACTGGTGGTATTTTTCAATACCAGGAGAGAAAAAAAATAGGGAAAAAATGCTCAGTGTTTGTGCAGTGAAAATCTTACTAAGAGCAGCAGCATTGAGATGATTGGATATTAGGAAGAAAATTATTGGATATTAGGAAGAAATTTTTTACAGAGAGAGTAATCAGACACTGGAATGGACTGCCCAGGGAGGTGGTGGATTCACTGTCCCTGGAGGTTTTTAAGATGAGACTGGATGTGGCATCAGTGCCATGGTCTGGTAACCACGGTGGGGTTGGATCAAGGATTGAACCTGATGATCTCAGAGGTCTTTTCCAACCTGGTTGATTCTATGATTCTATAAACAGAGAAAATAATGATAAAACTTCTACTTCCTCATCTGCTCGTTTTAGAGGCCCATGGAAGTGCTTTCTTCTGGTTCAGACCTCAGCTTGGTTTCACAGGCAATTGTGGGCCCATCATTAGCTCTCTCCCCAGAAAGTCATCCAGGTGCCTCTGGGGAGGTCTATTTCCATCCCTCTGTGCCCTATAGTTTGCATGCTGTAGGATTAGAAAGTCAGCAACACCAGCAGGTTTAGCTGCAGTGACTACCCCCAGGGCAGATTAGTTTTAATTTTTTGTTTACAGCATCACAGGGAATTCCAGCTTGGTCAGTATGAGACAAGTAGGAATACATAACCCAGGTGCTCATAGGTCAGATCCATAGCTCTTGAGGCACTTTGCAAAGGGATCATTATCCTTATTTTACTGATGGAGGAACCAAGATACAGAGATGTAACACAGCAAGATATATCAGTGGGCCATCAGCAAGGCTGGTGGCCAAACTCATAGCTTGTCATTATAACATTTAAAGGCAGGTGGGTCTGCTCTGCACGTGGTGTCCCCTGATGAGCTAAGAGAGGGGGAAGCTTCACAGGGAATGTGGTTTTTCAGGGCTCCGTGGCTAAAGGAGAAGATCCTGTGGGTAATGTAAAAGAGATAAAGCAACGCTGAACAGAGGAGGGGGAGCAGGTAGAGGGATGGCCACTGGGTTCATCTCAGGCCGCGAGCAGGTGATTTCCCATGTCTAATAAACAGAGGCACCTTTCAAAGCTGTTGCAGTAAGAGTCGTGGGGAAAAAAATAATTTAATGGAAAATGGGGATTTCAGCCTAATTAGTTGCTTGACATTTCATGCTGCTTTTTTCACAGAAGACATCCGTGTTTTTTGAACACTTGAAGCATTTAAATGTAAAATGTCACTGTGGGGCACCCAGGGTCCTGCAGCTCTGCAGCATCCTGCCTCACTGTCCTCAGCATGTGTGTGCATCTCTCTCCCAGACCATCCCACAAGACCATTGGACCTGCTGATGTACAGTCACACACACGGGCAACACCTGCTGTGGCTCCCACACGCCTGTGCCCTGTGGGAGCAACATCTAGCGACTATAATAAGCAATATTTTCCTAAGAGTTAGTTAATAATCAGACACTACAGACACATCTGCTTTCTTAATAGCTAAATTTGGAGGGCACTAGAAGCTTCAGAGAGCTGTGGTGATGTGGCTTGGGCTTAGTCTTTGCTCCAGGTCTGGGGCAGTGAGTTTGTTGTCTGTGTCAGGACTTACCCCTCTGATCCGTGTGCAGGGTCTGGCGCTGGCTCGTAGCATCAGGGACAGCGAGAGGGGCGGCCGTGCTCAGATTGGCATCATTGACAACGAGAAGGACTCCCCAGACCTGATGCAGATCATGAGGATGGTGCTGGGAGAGAGGCGTGGGGAGCTCCGAGATGCCATCCCGGACACGAAGGCGGATGAGCTGCAGAAAGCGAACGTCCGGCTCTACCAGTAAGTCCAGGGATGTGCCCCAAACCCTTTCCTTCCTCACAGCAAGCACTGTGAAGGCTGACTCTGCTCGGTGACTGTGTCTTTCAGCGTCTATGAGAAGGACAATGACCTGGTGGTACAGGAGATCGCCACCCGGCCCCTGACACAGGATCTGCTCCAGCACGAGGTGAGAGAAAGCCAGAGGCTTTTACAGAGGGAAAAGGGTGCTGTGGCTCGCTTTGTTTTCAGCTGAGCACCTGTTTCAGTGGGATACCCTGTTTCCTTCCATCATTAGAACAGGTCAGCCCCACTCAGGGACATCATTAGGGACAGCTCAGCAGCCAGAGATAGGTGGTGCATTGGAGCTGTTCCAACCGGAGACGGCAAATTGATGCTCTCAGCCAAGGATTATATTGGCTTGGTAATCAGAGTGAAGGAGAGCTGCCTACCAGGAGTAAATTCCAGGTGGAATAAAAGCTTCTTAATACCTGATGTTCAGGGATAGCCTTCCCTCTGCTGAATCCAGAGCAGACAAATACTCTGCTTAGAAAACCAGGGAGATATATTTTCCTGCTGTAGCAAGTGGCTGGTGTCAGTCACCCACCCTGGAAGGAGATTTCTTACAGACCCTCTGTGCAAACGCTTTCAGAAGACAGAGACTATCCTTCTGACTAAAATTTGGTAGAGAACTGCTCACCCTTAATTCTCTGCAGTACAAACCAGCCTATTCCAAAACATGATTGTGCTGCGAGGTTCCCCCTCCCTCATTCCCCCTGGTGTCAGCCTTGTTAAATCTCAGTCTCCCTTTGCAGACATACAGACCCTTCATTTTTCTTTTCAAAGTTCAGTCTGAAAAATGAGAAGCCTTTGGTCACACAGCGTGTTTGGAGCACCAGCACTCTGCAGATGGGCTGCTCAGCAGACATCTCATCCCCTTTGGGTTTGGGATTCTGCTGCCTTCACAGCAATGCAACACTTTTGGCTCCAGATCAGGGACACAAAATAGTCAAGCAGAAGAGGTTTACTGGACTTTTCCTGCTCCTTTAGTAGCAGATTTGGCATAAACAAGCACCACCAGCAGCAGTGCTGAAGCACAGCAGGCTGAGGGTGATATTTCAGCATGTACCTCTCCTGCTGCTCCCTTTTAGGGCTGGTGTTTCTGTTGGTCTGAGAACATCACCTGTGAGACAGTTATAGCCAGCTTGGAGCAACACCTAAAAAAATACATATTTTAACTCATTACAATTAGAAGTCATCTGGATCAGGTGTGCTTGCAAAGTCAGTGTACCTGTGAACCCCTGCCCTGTGGGGTTGGTGGTAGCTGTAGTCCATTTATGAACCACAACAAATCCATCCTCTGTTACCTCTGCTAATGGTTGCACCAGGGTTAGGGCTCTGCAAGGCAGGGAAATGAGCCAGATCTGCATCTAACCCAAATCTTCAAGAAGGATCCAGCCTGAGCAGGCTACAAATGATGACCTTTGCCTGCGCAGAGCTTTTCACGTCTGTTTTTTTCTGTTTCCTGTTTTTCACGTTTCACCTCAGGACTGCTACATTTTAGACCAAGGTGGTTTCAAAATTTACGTCTGGAGAGGAAAAGCCTCCAGCCCAGAAGAGAAAAAAGCAGCCTTCACCCGAGCTGTGGTGAGTTGTAATACTGTGCAAACAATGTCGTGGGAGGTTATTATGTGCTGATCTGGATCTGGCCACTAATTACAATTAAGTGTAGGTCTTGGGGAGCTGGCCTGTGTAATAACAGAGACAGAATTTATGTGTCTAAGGGAGGCATGATGACGCAAACACAAGATTGTTAGTCATCAAATTGTGCTAGGACTAAAACCTGACACTAACACTAGGAAGAAATTGGTTAAAGAAAAAAAGTATCGAAGAGAATACTTTGTTGCGTGGTAAATAGTGAACTTCTGGAATTTGTTGATTCAAGAGATGGTGGAGTCAGAGAATATCAGCAGAGTTGAGATGGGATTAGACAAATTCATGGTCAAAAGGTGCATGGAAAGATATTAAAGGGGTTCTTATATCCTCTCTGAGATCCATGGCCCAATATTGTGGATGCTGGGGAGAGAGAAGGGGTCACACTGGAGGACATGAGCCACTAAGCTCATGTTTGCTCACTGAACAGCATTTCCTAGTGCCACTGTCCCAGGCAGCACAGAACACTGCTCTGACCCCAGAAGGCATCTCCTGTGTTCCAACCAAGAGTAGTGCCTTGGGCAAGTCATCGGGGAACTCCCTTACTTGGAGTCTCTGGAAAAGCCAGACCTTTTATGTATAGGCCTCATCTGCAATTCCATTACAGCTAACAACTGTTCCACAGCACCAGTGGGGCTGGGCCCAGGTTCTGTGTGTGAATTTGGAGGTGATATGGAGCTCTTCCACTGGGTAGAGAGAGATCTGCCATTAGCAGCTGTTAATTCAAATTGGTCAACCTGAGGCAAGACCAGGGCTCATGACAGGGTAGAACACACCAGCCTAGCACCCTGGCTCCTCCAGATGAGCTGCCATGCGGTTATTTTCTGGCAGATCATGCCTCAAACTCCTCCTCTCAGAAAAAAATAGCCTTGAGGGAGCCTGAGCAAGTAAGACATTTGGTATTTTTTTACAAGTTGGCATGTTGAAGTGAAGGCTACAAAGAAACTTCGCTTTTGATTATCTGTTTACTTATGGGAAGACCATAAATGGCTTCATCTTAAATGAGATCTAACCAGGAGATACTGAACCTCATGGTTCCACATTTAATAAGGTCCTACCTGGAGACACCCAGCTTCAATACAGGTTGCACCTATTGTCTCAGAGAAGAAAAGCTTAAAAAAACTTTGCCTCAGGACTTGTTTCACTGTCCTCTGTGCTCCTTAACTCAAGCCCTTTTTAGTAGGCAATGAGCTCTGCAAACTCTGGCCCTGAGCTACACACACAGAACAAAAGATATCTCTCTCTCAGTGTGGCAGGTGGGAGGGTTGGGAGGACCATCTGCTCTGCTTTTCCCTGGGGGTAGTGCATGTCTGCAGTATTTACAGCAGAAGATGAATGCTCAGAAAGCCACAGTCAGGCTCCTTCCCTGAACCACGGCTGTCAGCACTGCACGTTTGGTCATCCTAGAGCCTGCTGAGATAAACACAAGAGCAGTTCCCAAAACTGAACAAGGATTTTGGCATTGTGGGAGAACACAGACAATTTTCTTCCTTCTCTTGTGTCTTCTTGTATCAAGCACCTCTGTTGAAGCGGTCTTTTAACTCAGTAGTAGCACTATTGCAAAGAAATAATGTGGGTTTAGGGGGGGAAAAATTAAGAAAAAAGATTTTTAAGTGTTTAGTCCCTCCAGAACACACCTCTGGGGTGCTGAGCTGCTTCCATCCCTTCTCTCCCTTGGCATACATGCTCTCTGTCATGTACCAATCTTCCTGGTTTGGAGAGGGACAAAAAGTTTGGAGAAAAGCAAAGAACTGAACTAGGCTCTTGGATCATGGGTACACGCCATCACTGCTCCTTCCCCTCCACTCCCAGATCCATCACCAGAAGCCATCTACGGAGCTGTCTGAGATAGAGGAGGAGGCTTTCCATTACACCCATTGAGTGAGATTTTCTTCAAGACTAAGGTGCCGTGTAGAGATTAATTTTAGGATGTGATCCAAGTGGTCAGGCTGTAGGGGTAGGGTTCAGTGCTCTAAAGACAGAAATAAACATGGATACTACAGTGAGAGCTTGCAGTCACCTCTGTTTGCAACTCTGAATGCAAGTTTTGGGGTGAATCCTGCCCTTGGTCAAACCACTGTGTTCAGTGAGGGACATTCCCTCTTCAGGCTGGTTTGGGTCCACATCCCTCTTCTCATGTCTGTAAAAAGCTTGCTGTGTCCCCACTGATGACCTTTCTCAACCCCACCAGGGTTTTATCCAAGCCAAAGGCTATCCTTCATCCACCAACGTGGAAGTGATCAATGACGGGGCGGAGTCAGCCATGTTCAAACAGCTCTTCCAGAGGTGGACGGAAAAGAACGAAACACAGGGGCTGGGAAAAGTCTACACTACTGGAAAAATTGGTGAGCACATTGGTCCTGCATTTGTCTTTCCTACCTGTGCTAAGCAGCAGCTGAGGGAACATCGTTCACACTGTCTCCTGCCTTCAGTATCTTGAAAATCTGGTGCACATTCTTCCCGTGCCTCGTGTCTTCCATCTTCTGCAGCAGATGCAGAGGATTCGTCAACTGACATTCAGAGCTGCTGAGGCTTCTTGTATGAGCCAACCTGCCACTTATTCTAAGTGTAAATGTTGGCAGACGGTCACTCCCCTCTGAAAATCATGCGCAAAATTTCACACTTGCAGGACATCCCCGTTTTCATTGTGAAGGACTAATGCTGACCCTGGTAAGGAACCGCTGAACAACATTCTGATTTCGTTTGCACTGGCATCTATCCAAGACTCTCCTGATGTCAGTGGATTGATGCTGTATTTACACGGGGTGTAAACGATGTATTTATCACACTGCTGAAGTGAATATTACAATGCATTAACCCCAGAGAGCAAACAGTACCAAAGAGAAGGAACTTATTGATGAGTGATGGGAAGATGACAGTGATGCTGAACGTCTCCATCAATAACAGCTTGAGAGCCACGAATCTTTTTCCCTTCCAAGTTCTCTCTTTTCTCTCCACCTCTGTTTCTTTCTGTGCTGTCCATAAATACTCTGTCTCTTTTATCACAAGCTGGAGGAATGTAGGCATTTTATTTCTGAAACCAATGTTTTGAAAGGAGGAAAATATTTATAGTTTTGGAGAACAATTATCAGTTTTCAGTCAGGAGACAACTAATTTTTACCAGCCAGTCATCACTGGAACACACTATCAGGCCAATTCCAGCCTGTAACAGGTCAGCACTGGAGTATGTGAGCTCTTGCATATTCAAAAATCAACACTGGTTTATACAGGTGGCTTCTCGCAACCCTGGACCAGTTTTTTCTTGCATGTATGACAGTTGTGCGTGAGGGTGATGTGGAGGGTTTATCTGTTATTGTGCATTCACTGGGTTCTTGTTTTTGTTCTGCTGGTGCACACAGCCAAGGTGGAGCAGGTGAAGTTTGACACCACTCAGCTCCACGCCAGGCCAGAGCTGGCTGCTGAGCAGAGGATGGTCGATGACGCCTCCGGGGAGATCGAGGTGAGAGAGCTCCTTTTTCTGACAGAGGGTGCAATGATCAGTGTGTTACCAAACATCACTTGGCCTAGATAAGGGGAAACTAAGGATAGACCTCATGGCAGTCTACAGCTTCCTCACAAGGGGAAGAGGAAGGGCGGGCACTGATCTCTTCTCTCTGGTGACCAGTGACAGGAGCTGAGGGAATAGCCTGAAGCTTCAGGAGTCTGTTAGCAACAGGGCTGTGCTCTGTCTTCACCTTGACTCCGCTACTGCTCACCAAGATGTTTCTTTTACCAGGTGTGGAGGATTGAGGACTTGCAAATGCAGCCAGTGAATCCCAAGACATACGGGCAGTTCTACGGGGGCGATTGCTACCTGGTGCTGTACACCTACCTGAGATCAGGCAGGCCCCACTATGTCCTCTACATGTGGCAGGTAGGTCAAACCAGAGCAGAAGGGACTTTCCTGTGTCTGCTATAGAAGCCTAAAGCTGAAGGAAGCAGTTGCACAGAAAAATCCCAACCCAAGCATCCAG
Source organism: Pipra filicauda (assembly GCF_003945595.2). NCBI lineage: Eukaryota > Metazoa > Chordata > Aves > Passeriformes > Pipridae > Pipra > Pipra filicauda. The sequence goes on from NW_024104310.1 coordinate 6,090,243, forward strand.
AAGAATTCAGGTACCCTTTGCTTATCAGTTGTCCATTTCAAATGTCTCAAGCTGTGCTTTGTAGGCAGCATGGACACTGATCCCAGGCTGGCATCAGGCTGAGAGCCAGCAAAGTCAGAGTGAAGGATTATGGGGCTTACAATGCTCAGGTCAAACTTTGGAGTCAACTCCAGGAACTGAGGCTTTAAGGGAGAGGTAATGTGGGTATATGAACATCTCTGCTTTCCTTTTTTAAATATTATTTCCCTCCCGTGGAATGCAGAAAGAAACTTGAAAAATGGGATGTTAAAGTCTGCAAAACCAGAATGTGAGGGAAATTTAAATATCTGGAAGTTTTAACTCTGACATTCCACGCTTGGAACTGGCAAGATGTTCCGTTGTGTCACCTCTAATCCCACGTGTCACCTCTCTGTTCCCCAGGGCCGCCACGCCTCTGTGGATGAAATCACTGCCTGTGCCCTCAATGCCATCGAGCTGGACAAGAAATATGGGGACGAGGCCGTGCAGGTGCGGGTGACGATGGGAAAGGAGCCCAGACACTTCCTGGCCATCTTCAAGGGCAAGCTGGTCATCTACGAGGTAACATGGCTTTGTGAGTGTGGGCAAAGGGAAGCACCAGCGATGGCTTGGCAGCTGCAATGGAAATAATCCAGAAAAAAATGGGCTGATACTCAGGAAAGGAGCTTGCCAGGTCTGCACAGGCTGGCAGATGGAACGGTGGAACATTCCTAGTACTTCCCGAGTAGTGTGAACACCGTTTGTGTAAACACAGTCCTGGACTGACCCAGACTCCACTGTCCACCCCTGACCTCCAGCACTGATGCATGTTGTTCTTTCCAACTCTATCCCAAAATACTCTGCAGAGTTAGAATAAGGCAATCACCCTGTGATTTACAGAGAGTGCCATCCAGAGAGGGTCCTCCAAAATATCCTACAGTCATGATTTGACAATTCAAATTGTCCCTCACTGAATTATATCACATTAACTACCAACCCACTTCACTAGCTCCTGTGGCTGCTGACATCTGTGGTGGAGACACTGCAAGTGTCTTTGGAGGAGGGGGATTACCTCAGCTCTCAGTGCTGGTCCCACTGTACAGTTTCCATGGTGGGTGTTGAGCTAAGCTGAGCACAGCTGGAAATCAGAGTCCAGCTGCCTTGCCCACTCTGCATGGCAAATGCTTTACAGAAACTAAGATCTGCTCACATGGAGTTTCAGCATCTTGATGGGAGCTGATCAAGACTCCGTAATCAGGGAGAAATGTGGAAGTTTGCCATGTGGATTTCATTCTGACCTGGGACCAGAATGTGTTTGGATTTCCTCACAGGAGCATGATCCATCATTGCAGCAGTGGGGAAGGGCTGTGAGCACAAAAGCCTTCATTGAATCAGTGGCACCCTGGATCTGTGTGTCCTCCTCACTTCCCAGCACCGTCCTTCCCTCTGTTCCCCTGCAGGGTGGCACCAGCCGGGCTCAGAAAAGCGCTCCCGAGCCAGCGATCCGCCTCTTCCAGGTGAGGGGCACGGATGAGGTGAACACAAAGGCCACAGAGGTGCCAGCCAGAGCCTCCTCCCTCAACTCCAACGATGTCTTCCTGCTGACCACCAGCCAAGTCTGCTACCTGTGGTGTGGGAAGGTGAGGCTGCAGAGACACCAGGGGAGATGGCTGAAGGAAATCTGAAATTGCTGATGTGGGGCTTGGGTCTCCTCCCTCCACTGAGTTGTGGAGGTGAACCCTTGGGGCAGGTGACCAAGGATTGGAGAAATGGTCTCCTTGAGTTGCATCAGGGAAGGTTTAGATTAGATATTATGAGAAACTTCTTCACAAAAGGGGTTGACAGGGAAGTGGGGGAGTTGCCATCCCTGGAAGTATTAAAAAAAATATATGGATGCAGCATGTAAGGACATGGTTTAGTGGTGAACACGGTGGTTTTGGGTTGATGGTTGGACTTGATGATCTTGGAGGTCTTTTCTGACCTTAGTGATTCTGTGGTTCTATGAGAAAGGTGCACCCAGGAGGCTCCAGAGGCTCCATCTGTGGAGGGTCAGCAGGAACACAGCCTTCTCTACAAAGACAACCTATGTTGCGGTTCACCTCACCTTAACTTAGATGTTCATACAGCTCTCAGATGAATAAATCACCCTAGATTTTCCAACTGTAAGAAATAAGCCAGGATGTTCATTTATCCTGTTTTAGTCACACGTTTCAGGATGAGGTGGTGGATCAAACTGAAGCAGAAGGGTTGCTCAGAGCAGTTGTGGCTGCCCCATCCCTGGAGGTGTTCAAGACCAAGTTGGATGGGGATATGAGCAACCTGGTCTAGTGAAAGGTGTCCCTGCCTATGGCAGGGGCTAGGAACAAGATGATCTTTAAGGTACTTTACAATAAAAAACATTTTGGCATTTTGTGACTTTTTCTCTAGGCTGCACTGAATGTCCCTTCAAGGACTAGAAATGGGTTCTGAGTGACCAGCTCAAAAGCCTTCAAGCAGGTCTAAAACTCTCCAGAGGACCAAGCCAGCTTTCCCCCACAGATAAGTTTTGCCAGTGACCCTAATTCCACCTCAATCTTACGTTCTGCACACAGGGATGCAGCGGAGATGAGCGGGAGATGGCAAAGATGGTAGCTGACATCGTTTCCAGACGGGACAAGCACACCATTTTGGAAGGACAAGAGCCGGCAGAGTTCTGGGAAGCTCTGGGAGGCAAAGCACCTTATGCCAGTGAAAAGAGGTAATAGTGACCTGCTTGTTCCTCTGGGCCTCGCCAGGGAACTTTAAACCGGGGATCAAAACTTGGCAGGAAAGTGAGTACTTTGATACTGTGTCCTCACTAAAGGGAGCACAAGGTCAGAATATCACCAAAAGCTTGGTCAGAAACCACACTGAGATGACTCTTCCCTAGATTTTGGTTCAGGCCTTCTGTGTAGTAGGAGCTGTAGATCCAAACCCTGCAGACAAGGATGTGCTACATCCTCCTTTCCCCACAGTAAACCCACCCCATATCTCATCATAAGGCCTACAGGAACCACATGCTCCATTTCCAGCCATCATTGGGGAAGCCCCAGAAGATTCATGAGACTAAAGCCTGCCTCTGAACAACCTGGATTTCTCCAGCCTTCTGGGCAGGTGATGGGTTCCTTTGCAACCAGGTGATCTGATGTGGGTTTCACCTGACATCAGGTTCATCTCCACAATGAGAGAAGGGCTCTGCTTTTGCCCTTTTTGGGTGGAGAAACAGTTAGCTTTAAAAATCATTAAAATGGTCCAAGAATACCCTTGAGACCTGACTTTCAGGACCTCAGATGGCTGTTGCAATGTTCTGCCCCTTCCTCCAAGGCCACGCCAAGTAGCATCAGGGCCCTGCAGGAGGCCACGAGGGAAAAATTTCTGTCTCTCTCGGTTTTTCTTCCCCTGCCATGCGTGAGGAAGGTTCCAAGAGCAGATCACACACTATCAACCTCGCCTCTTCGAGTGCTCCAACCAGACGGGCCGGTTCATCATGACAGAGGTGGTGGGCTTCTGCCAGGAGGACCTGGATGAAGATGATGTCATGCTGCTGGACACATGGGAAGAGGTCAGCACAGGTCCCGGTCCCTTTCTCCCCAGATGTATTTTCAAACAGGTTATGGTTTTAATTGGTTTGAATCCATCACTCAGTGTGAAACCAAGGTCCCTCTCACCCAGGGACAGCACAGGTGAGGGAGGCAGCATTGCCAGACCTCTTTCAGAAAAGTGAAAACTGAGACACTTGGTCCATGCCTTCCTCCAAGGTGAGAAGAGCTGGACCTGCTCTGGTCTTTTCCAGCTTATACAAGGAGGTGGCACCCAAAAACACTCCCCCTCACTTCCCAGCACCTGTGGTGATGACTTGCTTTATGGTATGGAAAGCTGTCTCCAGGAGTTTTCTTTCTGAAGTGGATCTATGGAAGGACAGGGTTCAGATACCTTGAAACACGCCAGAGCTGTTACCTGAAATATTTATGCTTTGTGCCCGTCTCAGAAGCAAAATCTTTCTTGGCTGGAATTAAATCTGGAATCAAAGTCACAAGGGACTATTGGGAAAGCACGTTTCCAATCTTATCTCTGCTGCCATTGGCAGGGGAGAACAAACAACCCTATCTGCACAGGTCTCAAGGACTCACTGAGCTCCAGCACCTTCTCTCCTTGCAGATTTTCCTTTGGGTTGGCAAAGCCTCCAACGAATACGAGAGGAAGGAGGCCATTGCCTCAGCTAAGGAGTATCTCAAGACCCATCCGGCAGGGAGAGACTTGGCAACCCCGATAATCCTGGTGAAGCAGGGCTACGAACCCCTCAACTTCACAGGGTGGTTCAACGCTTGGGACCCCTACAAATGGAGCGTAAGTTGCTGGAAAAGCCCTGTGGTGCCCGTGCACACGGGCTCAGCAGTGCTTAAAGGGCATTCTTCTCAGTGGATGTATGATACAAGGAGTGAAACCTCACTAGGACATGTCCTGAGCTTCACAGAGTCACAGAATGGCTTGGGTTGGAAAGGACCTTAAAGCTCACCTAGTTCCAAGCCCCCCCACCGTGGGCAGAGACACGAGTTCCTGGTGCCTGAGCAGCAGATTCCTGGCTTCTGAGCAGCTTCTCCTGACCCTTCATCAGCAAAAAGTGCCCGTTTGGTGAAACTGAGGCTTTTTCAGATATGTGTGCCTGAATTCACAATATTCACATTTTTATTTAAAAAAAGATCATGTTCCAAATCATGTTTGTGATTTCGGCCAAAAAGGGATCGGGGCTGTAAGTGTTAAAATTAAGTTCAGAGTGAAGACAGAAGCTTCCCCCCCCCCATCATAAAGAAAATTGGGGAAAAAAATGTTCATTTCTCAAAATGCAGCCACAGAGTAAAATTTATGACCCAGCTTTAAGGGCAAATTGTGGTGAAATGAAAGATGTGAGCAGACAGGTCTCATGTTCAGGTTTGTGGAATGCCCATCAGAGCCCAGGAGCTCCTGAGCAAGGTCACCCTTGGTCCCTACACATGAGCCTTCCTCTCAAACCCTGATGTACAAATACCAGCTCTTTGCTACATAGAAATGGCAGCCTGCCCCAGGAGGTGCCTGGGAATTAAAAAAGAGTACTTTCTCTCCTCTTTCAAACACATGGGCTTCAAATAGTTTTAGGAGCATAATGTGGAGCAGGGATTTGCTCATGTGGCCCGTGCTTAAAGCCTCACCAGGACCCTGGTTGGTGAGAGGAAGGAGCGATGCACTGGGACGGCGTGGAGGCCCCCAGGACTTCATACTGCAGGAAAACTCTTACAGGGATATTTTATTTCCTGCATCTGGGTTTGCATCTTCTTTCTTAGTGGTAGTAGAGAGCCTGTCTTGACAGCTGGATCTGCACAGATAAGACAGCAACTCCCAGAGCAATGACCCTTAAAACAATGCCGATGCTTAGAACAAAGGTCAAAACTTGTGGATTTGGTTTGTTGGTGTTCTTTTTTTTCTGAGGAACTGCTGAAAAACAAGGATGCAGCTCATAAAATATGTGCCTCTAAAAATATCCCCTGTAGGCAGCTTCAGCAACTACAGACAAGTCATCCAAACTGTTGACATCTCAGAAACATCTGGTGTATGTTCATTGCTCAGTTTTGGGTCTAAATCTGTTTTCTCTGCAGTCCATGTGTTCATGTTGTTTGTTCTTGTTGGGAAACTTTGTTGGATGATTCTGTTAAGAACTGACATCTCCTGGCTGCTTAGGAAAACACAGTCATGAGCTTTGCCAATATATCCAGTATATTCCTTTTTTTTTCCAATAAATGCCAGGTAGCTCATAATACACAGCACCGAATTATAAAAAGTCAGGGTCTGAGGCTTTGAAAAATCCGTCGATTTAGATAAATGATTCAAGGAAGGGGAAAAAAAGGAATAACATTTGATCCCCAATTTTCACGCATTGCAAGATTCATTTAAAATGTAAGAGATTTAAACCCAGCCGTAAATATGATTTCTCTTCATTTGCCCTCTGCTGTCTAAACCCTTTTAAATTTCCTGTTTTCACCTGTTACTGTGAAGCTGAAAAGGCTAAAGTTGTTTTGTTTCTTTGTTTTCAAGGGAAAGTTCAGGCTCTGACATAGTCTCCTGATTCCAGGGGCTGAGGTTTGCAGAGCTGCCACCTCAGTGAGCACCTCTGGACTTTAAAATTCGTCATCTCCTGACCCTGTTAGAGACCAGGAGGATGGGCTAAAGGCAGCCCATGCTTCCTACAACTCTCTTTCCCTTTAGGATGGCAAGTCCTATGAGGAGATGAAGAACAGCTTGGGAGACGTGTCGGCTATATCTGAGATCAAAGTGGTGAGTTGCGTTGGGAACACCTGGAGCACCACCACGTCCCCCAGCCTGCTCTCAGGAAGGAGAGGACATCAGGGTCAGAGCAGGGATGGGGACCTCAGGCCGCCAGGATCAGAGCTGTGCACCTCTGTGGTAAAGCAGATGGAGATGTGATAAATAACACATAAATACACCCAGACCTCCTGGGCCTTTTCCAGACCTGTCCGGAGGCATCTGTGAGCAGAACATTGCCCGGCTGCTTTAATGCAGAACAAACACAGGTGTGTGCAGCTGTAAGAGTGGGCAGTGAAGTGTTGTGTGAGTAGTCGGCAGTGGTGGAGCCCCTGAGACCTCAGGTAAGGGCCCCCTGGTCAAGAAGGGCATAGCCCCGTGGAGTATCCTCCAAAGCACAGAGGAAATGAGGTCCCAGCAGTCCCAAATGCAATTGTCACATGGGTCAGTTCTTCCCTGGGCACGGTCAGGATGAAGGCTGGAAGGAAGTGGCAGGTTTGGATGAGGAGAGATGGCCCATCAAGGATGGGTATGCAGGTAGTTTCGAGGTTTTAGACATGGTAGACATCTAATCTCACCTTCTGTCCTCCCACATGTACCTTCCCCTGATGTTATCTTGAGAAGAATGAGACTGCTGTAAGTATCCTCAGCTATTTCTAAGAGCTCTCATTAGTGTGTGCTTTTAGCAGTCCTAACATCAAGGTGTAGCATTTGTGGAGGTGCTGGACTAATGCTTTAGTGGGGCCTTTCTCCTCACTGCTTTGGAGCTACAGATAGTCTGTGCCAGAAATAGTCCCCCACAACCCCAATGGAGAGAAATATCCTGGGATAATCCCCAACTTACTCTGCCAGAGCATCTTGTCTTGACATGTTTTCCTCCATTTGGCAGGACCTTAACAACATCAGCCTGAACAAGAGGACCCTCAGCGTGACCAACTTGGCCAGTTCAAGCAATCCAAATGCTTCCTCCGAGTATAAATCCCACTTCAACCACAGTGACAGTAACAGCTACAGCAACAGCAGCAACTACAACAGCAACAGCAGCCCTTCCCTGATGCCCAATGGTGAAGGAGTTTACTCCCGAGAGGTGCTGATGAACAGGACGGTGGATGAACTTCCAGAGGGCGTGGATCCCACTAGAAAAGAGGTGACAGCATTGCTGGTTTGATGCCTTTGTAGCTTAACCTGGAGTTTACTCATTGGATAAGTGTAGCAGTACTTTAGAATAAAAAGTCCTGCTTCAGACTCAAGGAGATACTGGCTGGACACACAGGTCTCGTCAAGAGGAGGAGTTTAATGTGAGAAGAAATTCATAGAACCACAGAACGACCTGAGTTGGAAGGGACCTTAAAGATCCCCTAGTTCCAACCTCCCTGCCGTGGACGGGGACACCTTGTGGTGGTTTTACCCTAAAATGAAGTAATTCTATTTTTTATGGTCCAAAAATGAATTTTAAATACCAATTTTTTAAAAAGAAAATATAAAATGCTTTCTTCTGGTAGGGTTGTTTTGCTCTGTCCTTGGAGGAATCTAAAGTAGGATTCCTGTGGGACAAGCTGACACAGCTGAGAACGAAGCCAGGATTTGCATTTTGCTTGGGCTGCAGGTGAATGTTTTCATTAGAAACTCCTTCCAGAAGGGATATTTTTCCTCTTCTTTCTTTTCTTTTTTTTTTTTTTTTTTTTTTTTTTTTTTTTTTTTTTTTTTGTTTGTTTGTTTGTTTGTTTTACTTTTTTTTATTTTGTCAGAAACCTTGTATCTCAGCAATTTGCAGTTTCAGGAGAAATGACACATCTCAGATTTCTGATCAGCCCGAGGATTTTGGCAATGTCTGTAGCTGGGTCCAAGGAAGCTGATGGGAGAGACACAGGGTTGATTCCCTCTACTCCCTGCAACCCATGTCTGACCCATGTCTTGCCCAACACCCACAGCCAGAGACACAAATCTACAGCTGGGCTGTACATGAGCTCTTTCTTCTACCCAAAATGCCAGGAAAAAACTCAGCCTCCGCTTCCCACAGGGTCTTTCTTGGTATTCCTGATGACCCTGCTATCTGCAACCCATCTGTCTTTCCAGCAATGGGAGTGAACATTTCCAATGGAATATTTGAGGAGAGGGAACTTAGTGAGAGGGAGATGCTTTCACTATGAATCACTTGCTAAGAAACCACCCAAAACTTTGGCCAGCAGAACTTCTCTGATGGACTATAAATTGTCCTGGCCACGGAATGATTAGCAGGGACTGAATTCCAGCCACAAGCATGCTAAATCCTCAAAACCAGAGCATCCCTTTGGGCTGGTGGGCTTTTATTCCCCTGGTGCTTTGGGAAGTGGGATGAGGAACAGTTGCTGGGATGTTCCACTTCCCAGCACAAGAACAGGCAGCTGGACAAGAGCTGTTGGCCTGGAGTCAGAGATCAGCACTGGCATGGTGAGGAAGGGATGCAGCCTATGGAGGTGTCTCAGCCTCTACAAAAGCCAAAGCTGACCTCTCCTTGCTCTCTCCTCCCGCTGCAGTTCTATCTCTCTGATGCCGATTTCCACGATATCTTTGGGAAGTCCAAGGAGGAGTTCTACCAGATGCCCAAATGGAAGCAGCAGAATGAGAAGAAACAGTGTGGACTCTTCTGAGACCACAGGGGCCATCCAGCATCCAGTGACTCTGGGACTAACCCTCGCCCTCTTAGGAGCTGCAGGGAAGAAGTGCAGGCATTTGCTCAGTGAACCCAACCCAACGTCCCAACCAGGCCCAGCTCCAACGCAGTTATCCCAGCAGCCACTGCTCAGGGGATGGCTCCTTCCTGCAAACCCAGAATGCTAGGAGGCGAAACCTTTTGCTGGAACAGCTTGGCAGGATGTTTTTGCCTCTTCCCGACACTTTATTGCTGATAGCCACGAAGACAAGTGTGTGCCACACAACTGTATTGTAGCCTCTTCTTTCATTTGCCTTTTGCAAATCACCATGTGCACAAGGTCATGATATCCCTTCATTTGTAGAAGTTTAAAATTAGGCAAGACAAAGGCCATTTGCAGCTGCTGTGTAAACGCTGGGTGGGGAAAGGAGGGGGAAGCCCTAAGAGGATAGAGGGGGGAGCCTTGAGGCCGGGAAAAAGGTAATGGAGTAGCCAGATGTCCAATGGAGTAGTCCATGGAGTGACACCAGACAGTTCTTCCCCTTCTCACCTTGTAGAAAAACTACCCACCAAAGAACAGCAAGAATCAGTTGTAGACTAACAGGCATAGATACCCCAGGGCAGGTAAAACATGTGGGAACCTGGTTTGGAAAAAAAAGCACTTATTACAAATATATTTATTAGCTGATCTATTTCAAGGGCTAGGTACAAATGCTGATTTTGTCTGCCATGCGAGACTCTATCTACTTTTTCCTCATTCAGACAGCATCTGCAATCTCACCTGGCCTCCCTGAGCACAGCCAGGTGAATGTGAGAGTCCACCTGCCCAAAGACCAGAGGCTTGAGGAAGCCAGGAGGGTTTTGGGTATATCCTGAGGCAGAGCTTGTCCTGCTGAAGGTTTTATCAGGGCTCCATCCCTGTGATGCCCATGGGGCTGAGGGGTGCCTGGTCCACACTGTGGGCTCTGACTGGGGAGGGTGGCAGGAAATGTGAGAGTGATCAGTGATTAAGGGATACAACTGTAACCTAAAGGAAGAAACACCTGTTTAAAAACTCAGACAGTGTGGTTTTGCAGCTTTACTCCATTTCCAGCCTGACCAGTAATTCCAAATAAACATCCAGCAGCAGCACTTTTAAGTGTCCTTGATCAGCGTGTGGGGTAGGATGGCAGTAGACAAAAGCTCTGCAGTGCTACAGATCCTTCAGACACCTGGTCATCAATGGAATTCTGGATTTTTTTGAAAAAAAAAGAACTGAGGAAATGGAGCCCCTTCTGTTCCCAGACACCACACCCAGGACAGTTTGTCTCCCCACGCCCGTGCCTTCTCCTGAAGCCTCCCATTGCCCATGAGCAGCAGTGCCTGACTGCCCACCCCTGCTGCGGGGGTGTGGGGATGGAGCTGAGGAGCTGCAGGCTCCTCATTGAGGAGGAGCAAAGAGCTCTTACTCAAAACCCAGGACCATTGCACTGAAGTGTCACCAGCTGGTTGGGCTGGAGCCGGGACCTCCAGGTGATGGGGTCTTCTGGACAGATCTCTGTGTTTAAGAATTGGCAGTTACTTCATATAAGCCCCAACCCCATCATTACCTCTGTGTTCCTGCCACCACTTTTGCCCATTTCTGCTTGAGGGTTCAGCCCAAAACCCATTGAAACTGCCTGTGCAGAGTAAGTTAAGCACCAAGCAGAGACACAAATCAGCCGAATTACCTGTGTGATTGCTCCTGTTGTGCTCACATGAGGTGCAATCAGTGCACATTATCCATGTTTCAGCCTCCATTGCCACTGCTGGAAGCAGCAATATTTGCCTCACCCCGCTGTGCCACGCTCCTGCCAGCTCCTGAATTAAGGAATTGCATGTGCTCCTCAATAAGTTGCAGGAGTGCCACCTACCAGCCCCGACTGTGGGCCTAACGAGCTTCACACAATCAAATGAAGAGCAGCCAAAATATAGTCAGATTAGGGAGATTAGGTCAGTGTGCTACAAATTGCTTTAATTCCTGCAGCCACAATGCTCACCAACACAAGCAGAGCGCTCCTGCCAGCAGTAGGAAACCTGCATGGGATTTTACAGACCATAGATCCATCTGACACTTGGGCCTGATGGAAACTACTGCTGTTCTCCTCTTCTTATGGTAGAGTGGTTTTTACTCTCTGCCTCTGATTTCTAAAGGAAAGATTCTCACCCACAGCCTCCTTTTCATGCCGTTTGCTGCTTTTGCTGTGGCATCTGGTGGGCCATGACCTGTTTCTGCTGCTCTTTTCCTCAAAGCTCCCTACAGTGGGACTCCAACACTTTCTATTATGCTCAGAGATGAGGTTCCTTGATAATGACATGGACCACATCCCTTCCTTTTGGGAAGCAGACCTCACAGAATTGTCCATCATGCTCTCCGTCCCATCTCCATCTCAGCTACGTCCCCATCTGGTTCCAGTATTTTCCCCCAACTGTTCCTACCTGATGAGGGGTGTTTTCTCTTCCCATGGATCTTACCTGACTTTATTTAAGTGTGCAACAGGCAGAGGAAAACCCAGCCTCTCTGTGATCCACCTAAGCCCACCCAGGCCCTGGATGGTGTGGTCCTGCCCCCACACCTCTCCCAACACCCTCTCCCCCACTTTCCTATTGCTGGCCACAGCAGGCAAGTGAGGGCTTTAACTCAAATAATCCAACTGAAATCTAATCCTGCAACCCAAAAAATGCAAATAATGTGTTTGCAGCCAATCCAGTGGGTTGATATGACTTCACAGAATAACAACCACAGAATGGTTTGGGTTGGGAGGGACCTTAAAGATCATCCAGTTCCAACCCCCCTGCCATGGGCAGGGACACCTTCCACTATCCCAGGTTGCTCCAAGCCCCATCCACCCCGGCCTTGAACATTTCCAGGGATGGGGCATCCACAACTCCTCTGGGAAACCTGTACAAGTCCCTCGCCATCCTCACAGGGAAGAATTTCTTTCTAACCTACCCCACAAGAGCTGGTGCTGACACAAGGGAGGGGGGCAGGAACATTTCTGACCATGCCTGCTCTCCCACTGCATGGTGGAAGCTCCCTGGGTGGCACAGAGCAGTCCTGGGTGTCCTTTGTCCATGCTTTTTATCCCACTGCTCCTTAAAACGAAATGCTGAGAGCACACTGAGAGCAGGGACTGTGAACACCGGCTGTCCCTGGGCGGGAGTCAAGGCCTGGCTCCAGCCCTGGTCATCAAATGTGCCTCCAACAACATGCCCCCATCCCAGAGGTGAGTTGAGAAAGCCCATGTCACTGCAGGACACTCTGCTCTGCCTCTCTGGCCTCTCCACTCCTGGACTCTCCCACCCACTGGCTGTTAACGCAATACGAGCCTTTGAGGTGTGGATATAATTCACATTTAATTTGGCAACAGTTTACAACATCTCACAATATTGTAGTGAAGAGGAAAAATCAATGTGTCCAGCAATGATTACTGAAGCATAACAAACTCCACAGAGGAGTAAAAGAAACCCAGCTTCACAGCAGGCCCAAGGATCACTAAATCCAGGCTGTTTTGGACTCAAAAAATAAGTTGACTGGAGTAGGTTTAAAAAGACATTAACATTTTTGGTATCAGCCCGTCCTCTCCACCACCAGGGACTGAAAACCCCAGAAAGCCTGATAACTTTAAAAATTAAGCAGATCTATCTCCAAATTCATGTGTGCTGCATTCAAGTAGGACAAAGAGGCAAATAGTGACAACTAACTGGACTCTTCCAGAATTTTTTTAAACTTTTAATAGTCTAACGCATTGTTAGTAACATAGCTGGCATTTCAAAATATATATTATTTTATTTCAACAATATTCCCTTAACTCTGTAGTTCTACTGGAAGAAAAAAAAAAAATCACTCGTTGCCATAAATACTGAGTTGCTGTTCAAAACACTCCTGTGTGTTTGTGCTGGGTTACCTCTGCAGTGCAACTGGGGCCGGCTAACATTTACAACATCCACTGCCACTTCCTCTGTGTTTAAAAAATGACATTTCTCTATAAAAACACACAGTTTTATTGCATTAAAAAAAAAAAATCCCTACTGTCAGTCGAGTGTGTTTCTACGTGTCACCGGCAAAGGTGTTCTCTGAGGTCCCTTTTGAGTGGGGTTTCACTTTGGGTTAGAGGGAAATCTGCCACTCAGCAGCTCCTTTCTCCTTCACAGGGTGAGAGCCAGGCTTTGAACGCAAAGCAGCCTGGCTGGGAGCCAGGCACACAGGCAGGGTAGTGTTCATGTATTTTTCATTACAACACAAAAGGAAAGCCGAGTTACATAACACGGGCCTTTGTAGTGCAGCTTTCTTTTTTAATCTGTAACAGGGAAGGGGGGAATCGTGTCCCCATTTAAGACTTCATACGGTGAAAGATGGCTGACACCTGCAGCTGCAAGAAGTCACCTGGCGCCTGGCCACTGATTGCAGTGGACTTTTCTTCTGGCACAGATGTTGGGTGTTTTGTCCAGATGTCTGACTGAACCCAACCCAAGAGCTGTACTTCACTAAAAAGGAGTCTCTATCCTCTCGCTAAAAGCAACATTAAAAAAATCTAAATAAAGTGAACTAAAAACACGGCTGGATTGGTCGAACAGGTACAAAAGGATTCATCTCAACAGCAGCAGTGGGATGTTTCCAGCACGCAGAAGGGAGAAGGTCGATGGCTGTTTCACATCGGGGTCCTACGGAGCACCGTGTGCTGCTCCAGGGAAGGTGCTGGGGATTGGCAGGACCCTGACGTTGGCAGAGTTCACACACTGAATTCCTTCCAGGTCTGTAACGAGGTTCACTGTGCCCTGAAGGAGCCGAGCTGCTAATCACAGTCCTGGATATTGATGTACACAAAGAGGGTGGAGGAGGAGTACGGGTCTCCGTTCTTGGTTAGAAGATGGATGTGGCGATAACCTGGAAGCAGAGGCACAGATGGAAAGTGGCCTTTTGTCCAGTTGGAAAAACATTTGCTGACATTTGCCAAGACCCTGCAAAAACACCTCCCTTTCTCAGAGTGTTTTGCTCCCAGTATCCCACAGAACAGGCAGATCCAAGAGGCTTTGATATGCCCAAAGCCACTGGGGACAAGGGGGGCCCTTCCCTAGAGACAGTGTTATCAGCTGCCCAAACAATCTGTTCTGACCTGAGGTATGATGAATCTGGAACACTCAGGACACTGGAACTTCCCAAAGGGTTCAGTGGTTGTGAGGAACAGGGAGCAGGGCCTTACCTTGCTTCAGGCTCGTGAAGGGAAGGGTGTACTGCCCGATGAAGTCGTTCTTGGTCGACATGTCAAAGTCTTCCACCACAAACCGGACCAGGGCGAGTGCAGGGATCTCTATGTCAAATGTAAACTCTTCATCCCATTTTGGGTTAAAGCCTGGACAACACAGACAAGGATATCAGAGATGGTGGCAGGTAAGGATGGTGGTCAGAGGTGTTGCAAATCAGTGGAGACTCTGCCTGAAAGCCAACCTAATCTGACCCAGGCCAGGGGTCTTAGGAGGTGCCAAGAGCCTTGTTCCCAGCTCCAATACTCATTTGCTCCCTGGTATTAATAAATCCTTCAGCTCAGGCTGCTCGCTGCAGACCTCAGCGCCATTGTCCCAGAAGGCAGTGAGGAGCAGGAGGGAGGGGAACTCAGCTCTGCTCCATATACCATCTGGTACATGGATGTCTTTGCTTGCCATTGGACCAGTTGCATATTTTTACAGCCCTAAAACAGGGGAGAGCAGAGAGGAGAGCTCTGTCTTTGTGTTGTGACAGACTCCTGAGGCCTTAAGCCTCTCCAACTTCTTGAGATACACCCATCTAACCACCACCCCGTGCCTCATTTCCCCTGTCTGCAAGAAAGGTTAAAGAGGAGTGTCTGATTACAGAAACCATCATCAAGTCTGATAAGGATCATGTAGTCCAGACTCAAAGCAAACAAAACCAAGACCATCACATCAGATAAGAGGTGGAGAGCAAGCTCAGTGCTCTCTCTCCAGGTCACAGGAGGTGCAGTTCCAACAGACCACTCCCCAGAAACAAACAGGAGGAGAGGACATTCTGTTGGAAAACCTGCTGCCATTGGCAGAGCCTGTGCAGAGCAGAGACCAAGGACAGCAAAACATCCCTGCTGGTCATGAAGGGTTTGTGGGGGATTCAGTAGGAGACAGGGATCTTTCAGCTGGCCCTGGAGGTGCTGAGAGGGGCCTGGGGACTGTGCCATAGCACAATACCTGTGCTGCATTGGTGTACTTTATTTGGACCCTTCTATGATTAAATCAACTGGACTGTTCACACAAAACACATCTGCTCCAGACTCTTCATCCCTGGGGAAAAAAAACTGTTGCTGAACAAAGTGTTGCTCATCCCATGGGAGCAGAAATCATGAAAGCTGAGGGAGTGTCACTGGCCCTAGGACAGTAGGCTTCACTCTAGTGGAATCTGTGGGGGATTCTCAACCCATCTCAGAGCCACAGTAAGATAGAGATGCTGAGCCAGCAGGTTCCTACAGCCTCTTGAGCTCCATGGTCTGTGTCCTGATCATGCTGTGTCCCGATCTGTCCCACAGCCCCTGCTTCAGTCCCAACAACACAGAATAATAGAATCATTCAGGTTGGAAAAGACCTTTAAGACCATCGAGTCCAGCTGTAAACATCAAACCAGGTGAGCCGTTGAAGTGTGATCACACATCTGAAACCTCAGCCCATGAAATGCAAACCCCTCTCTGCAGCTGCCTCTTTCCAACATGGATGTTTTCATTGTTTGACTCACTTTCCACTGGGCAACACTCCCTCCAGTATCACTCCACCATCATTCCAGTATTGCTCCAGCCAGCCAAGGGCTGGCCACAGGACTGGGAATGCTGAGCAGCCTTGAGGAAAAGGCCTGGCAGTTCTGAAATGTTCCCTACACAACTTTCACTTGACAGGTTGTAAGAATTATTGTAGGTGACGGAAATGGCCGTGAGCTTTAGGAGCCAGGCCAGATTTACTCAAACAGGAAAGAGGAAAAGGGAAACATTGTTAGCAGGGAGGAAAATCTGCATCAGCTTTCTAGCATTTGGCTCTTACTCCAGGCAGAAAATCAGAATGTGTGTGTGCATGTGTTAGTGCAGGAGGCCATAATGTTCAGACCCTTCCTGCACAGAGGGAAGTCACAGCCACATTTGAAATGGTCCTCCATCTTTTGAGATATTCAAAATTCATCCAGGCAATATCCTGAGCAACTTGAGTAAACTTTGAGTATGGTCCTGCTTTAGGCAGGGGCTGGAACAGACACATCCAAAGTCCCATGCAACCTCAATCTTTCATGACGTTGTGACACTTTCAGGATAAAATCAGCCCCACAAGAAACCTTCTCTGGGAATATCATGGTGGGACCCCCTGCAGCCCATGTCAAACCCAACTCTGTGGAGGTAAAGAGCACTTCCAAAGCTCTAGCTCTGCAAACCTGGCAGCCAGCCTTAAACAACTCAATATGGCTGATGTCGTATTACAGGGAATTTCTGTCTCCAAATGTCTTAGAGAGAGAAGAGAGGGAAGAACCTCTCAAAGTCCAACAGCACCTCATGTATCTGCTTAGTGTGGGCTGGCTTGCATGTAACCTGGGCAGGTCTGGTCACAGGGCAGCAGCCTTGGCAAGGAGCACTCTGCTACATGATATGGAAGAGTTACTATCCCATGGGAGCACAGCTCAGGAGAAAACCCCTTACCATTGTTTTCAATGACTTTGGTCTGTTTCTTGTTGTTATCCTGTTGGACACCATGGATCTCTATCGTCACCTTGGGATCAACAATGGAGTTTTTGCTTTTGTTCACCTTGGGCAGCTGCTGACCAGAGATGATCTGAGGAGGAAACAGAGAAAGAGGTTAGGAACTCATCAGGAGAGGGGGCTCCCTGGAAAATTCCCTCTCCTTCTCCGGGAGCACAGGATCTGCTGTGACAAGCTGGTGCTGCTCTTTCAGAGCCGGTGCTGCTTTTTCAGAGCCGGTGCTGTGACATCCTTCAGAGGAAGCTGTCATGAGTCAAAGCACCTAAGGAACACTGCTCCAGCCCAGCCAGCTGGCTGAGGGACAGGCAACTTTTCTAACTGTCCCCACAGTGATCAGGTGACACTTGGGAACAGCAGAGGTGACTGTTGATTGCACGTCTGCCTGTACGTCTCTGTAACGACAGTGAATATTGTTATTAACCTCTTCTACTGCCCAACACTAAACACGTGAGTGGGTCCCTGGAGGATCAAAGTCCATGAGAGACCCCAGAGGTGGGAAATCAGTAGGGTTACGACAACATTGCCCAGGTGGGACCAGAAGAAGGAGAAGGTACAACCTACATGCCCCCCCGAAGGTGGATGCTACTGAGAAGATTCCCGACTTCTATTCTTACTTTAAGCAGGAGCTTCTTCTTTGTCCCCCATGTTCCTTCTGTGATGGATTTTGGATTGAATTTGGTTTGCTCATCCCGGAGGAATTCCGGCTTTAAGACATACCCAGAAAACCCATTGTCCTGGAACCGACCCTGGTAGACATCCATTTCTGTGCCTGCTGTCTGGAAATTCAGGGCAACTGCAACATAAATAAATAAATTCAGCGACTCTCAGACAAATCAATGGGAAACTTTTCATACTAATTCTGTTCACATGAAGTTGCACTTCATGGACATAAACATTGGATTTTCCACGCTTCAAAGAGCAGGGATAAACTTTCACCCTCATAGCCTGCAGCCCCTGAGGATTTCTTGCATTCAGAGATGATAGAGAGGAGAGGAGCCATTACAGCCATTCTGCTTTCTGCAGGATCAAAAAGTGTCCTGCATGGAATTTATGCCACCTAGTTGAGCAACTGCATCTTTTAGATAAACCTCCTCATTTCTATGCTGAAGGAGTTCTCTCCTGCAGTGAAGCCAGAAAATCCTTCTCAGATCATTTCTCTGGCTACTCAGCCTCATTATAAAACCTCCTTTCCAGCCCAGATCTGCCTATTTTCATTTGCCATCCCGAGGGGCATTGATGCCTCTGTTGGTTAGACCAGAGAGCTCCTCACACTCTGAACTCCTCAGGTAGGAGTACAGCAGCCGCGATTAAATCACCTCTTTATTGTCTCCTACCCAAAATAGATCAAGCCTCACTGGTGTCCTAACACCGGGCAGATTTCTTGTATTCTTCCCAATTTGTCGGTATCTTTTTTAAAAGCATTGATGTCAAATCTGGAACAGTCTCTGTGAACAGTCTCACTAACACCACATAGACCCCAGCAGCTCCTCAGTGCTCTGTTGATTTCTCAAGGATGATTTTAACTTCTTTAGCGACATCTAAGACATCTCTTAAGACACAGCAATTTATCCTGGCGCTGGGTCCTTCATACCCTGTCATACCTGAAGGCCAAAAGCATTTTAAGGCACTCCCTTATTTTTCCACCTGCAGCAAGACTTTGGTAACTGCAGTGTATTGGTTTCACTGGGAGTGCAAGCACTCAGGTCTTCTGAAAAATCTAATTTAGAGTGCCCAAATACTGCATTCAGGTCAGATAAGGCATGCAGGTCTGGCCTTACTGTACCCCAAGGGAACTGATGCTGCCTCCCAAAGACTCTCCTGAAGGTCAGACAGGCCAGTGGGTGCCATCTGTGCCCCCATGGGGCCTGCAGGACCCACCAAGTTCAAATGCTGCCAGGCACATCCAGCCCATGTGGGTCTACACAGCTGGAGGCCAGGGTGCCCTACACCTGCAGCTTCTCTTGTCTGGATGGGCCACAACTGGGACACCTCCAACATCCAAGAGAGCCAAGCATGTCATCACCAGCCTGCCCATTTACCACTGCACCGGGTTTCCTGGGTGAGAGCTACAACAGAATTCACTTGACAGGCACTGGGTCTTTCATTTTCATCGAATCTCTAAGTTATAAACACACTGTCAGAGGCTTCAACCCCCTGGGAGTATTTATGATGAGCTGCTCTGACTACAGGGAACAGCTCAGGACATGGCTTGGCCCTTATGGTTACAGCCTTGCTGAAGGGCTCAAGAGAGCTGAGTTTGGTTTACAGCTCTGCCAGAGATTTTCAGCACATCTTCCAGCAAGTGACTCTTCACTCCTGGCTCCCTCTTCCTTTGTGAAATGGCAGCAACTCCGCTAACAGTGAAATTGCAGGGACGTGCACACTAATGTGCAGGAAAGACTCTCCTAATGGACTTATGGTGAGCCAGAAAATGTCTATGGAAAGTCACTGAGCAATGGCTGCAAAAGGCTTGAGATTGCACATCCACCTCAACTGAAGCCCCTCCACAGACAGTTCATCTGTGACTTAGCCTGACCCTCTCCAACCTCCCAGCTGCACCCACCAATCTGGCAGCCAACATTCCACAAGTCCACGGGGTTGTAGTTGGAAGAGTCTGTCCTCCAGCCTGCAGGGTAGATCCGGCTCAGGTGCCTGATGTTGTGATGAATAAAACTGGTTCCTACAGAAAAAGAAAAAATAAGAAAATGGCCCTATAAGTGATGGGGGCTACTTTTATCTCTTCTTGATGCTGCTGTGTATCCTCCTCCTCTGCCTAGCAAGTCTGGCTGAATGGGAACTACCTGTAGAAATGCCTTTCTTGGTAACAGCCTCCATGATAGTAAGTTTTTCCCTCTGTTTCTCAGTGACATGCATTACCCATGTCTTCCAGAACACCATTTCCTCATGCTTAACCACCACTAGCTGTCCCTTTCTGGGGGACTGGGACAGAGGATGGCCTTTTGTCAGGGCAGAACACACATACCAGACTCCTGGGCCAGTTTCAGAGCTTTGCTCTCTGAGAATGATGACATCTCGTAGAAAGCCCGAGGATGGCTCGGGTCATCAAAGCCTTCAAAATGGACACTCTTGCAGTAGACAACTGTGTCTGACAGCTCCTTGGCCAGCTTCAAAGTATCACTCTGAAAAACAGGAGAGCAAGAGGTTTGCAGGGAGTTTCTGCAGCCAAAAGCAATAGTTGTGTTTTCTCTAGGACCCCTGGGGCTTCCCTTCTCCACCGTCTTCACAGGGAAAGGATGCACACTTCCAACACTCAGTGGCGTCCCTATGGAGAGAGGGGGTGGAAAAGGATTCTCTCTTTGTTGGTGTGATACCCTCCCTGCTGCTCTCTGCATGATCACTTGTATTTCAGCACCAGTGTCTGTCTCCAGGTGCTAAACTTTGTAACAGAGCCCTAGCAATGACTTTTCTGTACTGTCCTGGTCCCGAGCATGCAAACCTAGGAATAAGGGGAAGAGAAGGATGTTTTGGCCTCCACAGAGCTTGGGCTTTTTTTTCCCCCTCAAACTAGAAAGTTCTCACAGTGCTTTGATGCCTCCTACTCCACAGCCACATTCATTAGTGTAAGGATGAAGTGAGAGCCACCAGCTCCCATCAGAGGCAAGAAAAGAAAGGGACAGACTTCAAAATCATGCACATTATTTTACACAGTTCAGAGAAAGAAGTAAGACCCTTGAAGAGTGAGCAAATCAGCCAGGGGAAGCACAGACCAGACCAGACCCAGAGGCAGCTTTGCCATCAGTGGAGACTGAACATATCTGTGTCACCTCTGAGCCTGCTCCCCAAGGGATATGGCCTTCACAAGGACCTGCAGTCTGGAAACTGAATGTCCTCACACGAGGGAGCAAAACACTGGTGTAAAGGCCAGCATTTTCTCCCCAGAAATAGTCATACAAATTGCTGTAGGAACTGGCCACCCCTTCCCCACAAATCCATAGCTCTTCCCTCCCTCCCTCCTCCAGGTCAGAAACACACAGACCATGAGGGTGCAGGTACATCCCAAAATGTGACTAGAAAGGCACCAAACGAAGTCACGACGGTCCCATAACAAACAGATTTCTGGAAATCAGGCAGACAGATTGAACATGTGCCCTTCCACTGCCTCCATAAATGCTACATGGTCTGTACCAGTTGCAGGGTCCTCCGGCCTCATTTTAGAGGAAGAAGCCAACCTTCGTGCTTGGCTGGCTCTGCAATCTCTGTTTGTGCCTGGGACAGAGATCATTAAGCTGAGCAAGCACCAGGATCCTCAGCTCCAGCAATTTCAACAATTCACACGTACAAATCCCCAGCTGAGCAGCTGGAACCACACTGAGAACTGTCTTAGCTGGGAACATATTAGAAGTATATTTCAATGGCTTTTCCTTTTTTATTTCTTTAGGTACGGTACAAAATCCATCTAAAAAGTGGCTTCCCAGCATGAGTCATGGGATAGGCTAACAAGATGGGATCTCCTGATAAAGGGCTTCAGAGCCCTCTGCAATAGGCAAAGGTTTAAAGCTTTTCTGTCTCTCCAGATCTGCCCCTTTCCAGCACTGTTACTTCTCTTACTTACCTTCCCCTTCTGCTGTACTTCAGTCTTCACAGATTCATCTTCAATTTCAGCTGCTTCATCTTCATCAGAGACATCCTCAGCCTCCAGGTTGTTGTTCCCATTTGTGGGGTCCTCCTGCCTGCTCAGCTTCTTGCCTTTCACAAGGATCTTCCCTTTCAATTGCTGCACAAGGAAAAGGGGAAAAAAATAGCTGGTGAGTAGAAAAGGTTCTAGTCCACCCTGAAGAAGCTCCTCAGCTGCAACCAGGACCTTTTAGAGCTGCATCAGTCAGTGGTTATTATCCATAGATACAGGTAAAAATAAGTCTGTTTCTTCACTGAGGCTCTGCCCAGCCTCTGAGACCTCAAGCCATGAGTCTGAATACCCCAGAATGCTCACTCTGAAATAGAGCTGACCATCCCCTCAACTAGACAACTAAAACAGTTGTGCAGTTAAAGGCAATCAAAATATACTTTTTTTTTTTTCCAAGACTGAATGTGGCTCAGCAAACAGGGTCAAGCTTGGAGGTCAGGGCTCATGGGAGCTCTTTGTGGCACTGTTTCTGCCCCTCTGTGTGGCCTGCTATTTAATCTGCCCCACAGTCAGCAATGTATGGTTATAAACACAATGTATGTTTACAAGCACAGTCTAGGAAACTTTGAGATCCAAGCAGGGACTGAAGCAGTTCAGCCCTCTGTTCCAGCAGATATTTTAATGGGGAGAGAGGTCCATTAAATTCTGGACGGGTGTTTCATGCACAGCAGACATGGAATTTTAATAGGTAAGGATTTTGCAGGTGAAGCCTTAGGATGCTGACAGCCTAAGGAAGAGTTCCCAGACCCTTTCCAATGACACCTCCTCTTCTGCAAACAGCTTCTCCTGTGACTGCTGCCACGGTACAACACTGATCACAACCAGCAGCACGTGCCAGTGTAACACAGCTGGCTGCTGAGTGAATCCAAGGAGCACATCCCTTGTGCTGATCAATTCTCTCCAGCCTCTTTCAAGGTTCACATAAAACCCTCAGGTGAATGAACACACCAGCAGGTCATAGTCACTCACAGACCACCACACCACTGAAGTATCTCTTGTGGGAAGAAGGCTGGAGCCTGGAGAGGGATGAATTTGAGCCCAAACGAGGCAGCAGCAATGCTGGCAGCAGGGAGAAGTACTGAGAAGGGTGACTGAGGGCAATCTCTAAGTGAGTAGGTTATGCCTTAAAATCAGGAGCACCACGAGACCCTGCAGCTCCCAGAGAAGTCAGCAGGAGATTTGCTGCCACCTGAATGTGTTTGATACTCCTGGCTTTGGAGTGTGCTAGTTATTCCAGAAAAATTCAATCTTGGAATTACCCAATACAGTCCCTCAGTCTGTGTAGCACATTCCCCTTTCCTCAACAACACCCTGTATTTGCCTTTTCCGCAACAGCAAAAGCAGCAAACATCACCACACTCAAATGACAGGACTTTGGAAAACCAAGGATCTTTTATAAAGCAACACAGGCATTTTCAAAGGACACAATTTCCCCCCCTTTGCACCCTTTGTGGATGCAAGAAAATCGCACCACATCTTTATAGAGACCAGCCCAACTCCTCACCACCCAGTGAAGCCGTGGATGAAGCTTGGTTGGAGCAGAAATTTGACACTGGCATCTGAGGCAGCAGCCAAGAGCATTTTTATTCAGCTACCACAAATGTTCTGTTTACACTGGGGCACTTTCCCTGTCACTCAAAAGCTACACTCAAAAGCAGATGGAAGGAATGTACCAGTTATTTGGAATAAAAGGTCCAAAGGAGCAGTCAGAGCATGGCAGTATTGTCCTTCCCATCCCCAGACAATCCTCCCAGCTCTCATCCCTCTTCCAGGCAGAGCTGTGACCTGCTTCTTTACATCCATGGCTGGGAGATGAGTCGGCTCATCTTCAGACTCTCACTTCAGTCTGCTGCTCCCATGACTCTTCCCACCCTCCTACCTCAACATCCAGCTCTACACTCTTCTTCCACAACAAAATCCAGTTCTGTGTCAGTTTTTAGGCTCTAGTCAACACTTGGAATGGACAATTCCGGAAGGATTGCTCTGGGGACAGTAAGGAGGGTCTGAGGGCAGTCCCTCTCGTCCTTTGCAGGCTGCAGATACTATCCTGATACTTCATATATATTATTTGCCTTTGCTTTCTAATGACCCATAAGAAACATTACCACCTTAGGTCACAACTAGTAGAGAACAAGGATAAGGAATTCAGGGCAGATATCTTGATTCTTAATTATCAGTAAGTAATTAAGCTTTTTAAGCTTATGCCATTCAGGACAGCAAATGGGAGGTGTGATTTCTGGTACAGACTCATCCTACAAGGCTGAATAACATCAGCAGCAAAGGCAGAGGAACACAGCCTCCACCATCCTCAACACATCCTGCGCCAGGGCTGCTGTTATCCTGTCTAGCCTGTGGTTATTCTGGGAAACCTTGGATATGCTGCAGATGCTCCCCATGGGCACAGGGACACTGGTTCCTCCCCATTGTATCCCCCTAGGCAGGTAATTTCCACTGTGCCTACAGGGGAGAGCAGCCCATGTGCCACCTAACTCAGAGGAGATGCATTTGCTTCTTGGTCCACAATGGGAGGTGAGATTCACCCCAAAACAGAGTATTTTCATTCCCACTCCATGAAAAAGGTGCTATTTTACAGTAGCACTGCACTGAATCCATCCTGCAGAAGCTGCCAGTCTTCCTTCAATTAATATGGGTGCTATGAAGCAAAGTCCCAAATCTGAGTTTATCTTCTTTAATAAGGTTTTAAATAAGCTGATACACACAGACACAAACACACACATGCCTTTGCTTCATTTCTCTTGGTTCCCCTCCATGTAATATTAAGTATTTCTAGCCTGAGGCAAAAGACACTCAGCTCATCAGTTCAGCTCTGTTGAGCAGATCCCTTGTCTTAGGAGGAAGCATTAGCTGAAATACTCAATAAATATTCTCCAAGTAGACCATAAAGCTCTTCCAACTGTGTCTGGCAAGCCCAAGGTTGAGTACAGCCTAAGAAAAGGCTGCAAGGACACTGGATTCCAGTGAGAACGTGCAGTGGAGTGGTTGCTGGAATAAATGCAACTCTTGCCCTTTTTCACATTCCCTGTAAATGGCACTGTCTTATTTCTCCACAGGTGGAGCTCCCCTGCTCTCCCACCTTTTCACTGCATGCTGAACAAGCTCAGTTCTGCAAGTGAAATGGTTCTGACACGTGGCCTTGCTTCCTTTTGGGAGTCTGTGGATTGGCACATGGCAGCCAAGGAAGCACTGCTGATTTTATCAGCAGCAGCAGAGCTGTAATGAGCATAGAATTCTAAAAGATATGCATACACATGTTTATCCCACCTGAAAGTTCCCTACCCCCCAGTAGCAACCTGAAAGCCAGAGCAAGGTCTGAGTTCAGTTTTCATCTCAGTGGGAATGGAGGATTTGTAAGGTGATCCACCTCATCAAACTTTCTGGGCTTTCAACACCTCCTTCAGAGTCAACAGAGAGAACCAAACACTCCCAGGGTGTGATTCTTCTCATCTATTTGCACAAACACTTGCGAGGAGGTGGACCACACCTCCAACTCCCTCTGGCTGTATTAACTGTTTCTCAAAGGAGCCCTAAGCAAAGTGCTCACACACATGAATATGCAGGGTCTGAGCATTGCTACCTTCCATCCCATTCTCAGGGTGAGGATACCCACCTCTCCAGACTTCTGAGAAGCTGCGAGGAATAACATGTTCACATTCATGAGGAGACACACCTGACACACTGAAGAGCTGCCTGCAGCACTGGGAGCTGTTTTAGTCTCGTTCCAGGACTGGGGCTTTGCAGCATTTCTAGCTGGGATGCAGGGATAAGGGGAAGGGGCCGGGCAGAGCCCTGTGCAGATCAGGGACGGGGCAGAAGGGCAACAAGGAACACAGACTGGATCAGCTCCTCCCTACAACCCTGGCACTGCCTGGAGCTTTTATGTGGCTTTTGGCCTTACATCCTATAGCCTTTAATTTACTATTGGGACCTAAAGACAGCAGCTTGAGGGAGATATTTAGACAGGCTGAGTAGCCCAACGCTGTTCCTGAATGGAGCCTAATAAATCAGATTCCTGCCTCGGGCTGTGGAATGAATCGTTAGCACAAATCCAAACTGCGTCGATCTTCCTTTAATTACTGACATTGCCCTGCTAACACAATCGGCAGCAATCCTTCCACTGTTTGCATTTACAGCCTTTCAGCCCTCTTCCCAGTGACAGATCCCACCCTTTTTCTGATAAAGAAAGTACCATGATGTCCCAGGCTTCCTCACATCAACTTTCATGAGAGAGTGGAAAAGCCAAGAGGTTTCTGGTTTATTGGTTCAGGTTTTTGTCCTTGATGTTTCAGTTTCAACGTATTTTTCACCAAAAAAATCAGCATTTCATCCCTTTGCACTCTCCTAGTTCACACAGCAAGAAGGCAGAGGAAAAGTATCAGAGAGAAAAGGACAGGTCTTGATACATTGGCAATTTTTCTCCAATTAAAACTAAACGGATCAATCCCTCCAATGGAGCATATTGGCCCAAATCCATTCACTAAGGTAGATCTGGGCCATTGTGTTCCAGCTGGGGCCACGTGTCTGTTTGGGCAATCAAAGCAGAAGGTTGGATGAACATAGGAATGGGAAAAACATCTTTGGGAAGCTGGGATCATCCCCTTACACACACAAATCACACTTTTCTTTCCCAAGGTGTTTCTCCTTTCTTTTATCATATCATTGCCCTGGTCATAAGGCAAGAGTTGTGAAAAGCCATCAGCAGCTCTCCTGATTCTGCACCAGGATAAATAGCAAGTCAGGAGGGGACAATGAAGACACTTATTTTTCCAAGTCAGTAACAGCCTGCAGAGACCTGTCTCCATGCTGGGTGTACCTCACCTGGCAGTCACTTCTCTCAATGGAGTCACCTTGTCTGTGCCAGATTTGAGGTCCTGCTGAAGCAGCAGCATTAAAAATCATGATTCATCCTAATTTATTGCCCTGGTGCTTAGGGACCAACCCAGATCAGCTTCCCTCTGTGCTGGGCATTGTATCAAATGAGGCATGACACTCCCAAACAAAAGGGGAAAGTTGGAAAAGGAAAACAGATAAAGGAAGATGGAGAACAAATAGAAGATATTTTGGGTGGATGGTTTTCCTCTCCTTTCTCCCCTGATGACTGCCAGCTTTATCCCACCCACAAACTCCTTCCAGCTCTGGGTAGGCAAGCTCATCCAACTTTTGGCAAATGATTTCTTTAGCAAAGAAATGCAATTTAAAGGGAACTGCAGCTACCCACACAAACTTTGCCTGTTTCTGCAAAGTGCTTGAGAGAAGAGGAAAGGAGGAAGGAAAGAAGGAAACAAAGAAACAAAGTAACAAGGAAAGAAAACACAAACGAAAGGGCAGATGAATATTTCATTTGGCTTCTGTTTTGGAAACTTTTTTTTCCATATCAAGATTTCATTTTCATTTCTCCCTAATTATCAGCTAATGATTTTAAAGTGGTGTCCCACTGTTGAGGGCTGTGTATCTCCTTCCCCTTGCAAGGTCAGAGCTCAGCTCCCAGCTTGACAGCTGCCCTGATTCATGGGAATCAAAGGGGCATTCCTAGGCAGCCTCCTGCTTTCCCGTGTCCTTCGTGGACATCTCCATCCCCACCACCCCAGGCCGCTCTCAGTGGGAGGGCACTTTGTGCTTGATACAGTTTTAAGCTACTTTTACTGGTTTTTCCCTTGAGTTCTGAGCTTTGCACTCAGCAAGAACACAAACACAAACTTCCTTCTTGTCCCACCTTCAGAAGGCAGTGCTAGAGTGACTTTGCTTACCTCTGGGGAGGGGAACTGGGATTTGTTTCCATCCACTGGGGCAACCAAGAGCATGTCCTGGAAGATTGTTGTCATGTGCTGAGCCATGACCTTCTGCTGGTCGACACTGCAGTGGTTCTCCAGGGAGATGATAACAGGGTATGGTGAGGTCTAGGACAAGACAGCAACACACACCATCAGTGAACTCTGCAATACCACCAGTCTGTAGCAATTGGTGTAAACCTTAGCGCTGTTTTCTCAGGAAATGAGTGTCAACTGTAGGGTCTAAATTCTGCTAAAATGAAGATTTGTTAAAAATGGACAAATTTAACAATGCAGTAGCTACTCAGATCTCTGCTGATGCCTTCCAGAGCTGATGATCCAATGGACAGGGCATCAGGGCAGGTCAGGATGCCTCCCACAGACTTTCTGGGGCACTTTGGTGAAGCTCCCTTTGCCTCCATTCTCCACTTTCACTGTGGGTCCGAGCACCTTCCTACATCAGAGGAAAGACGGGGGAAGGGGGCTTTGAAATCACGGGGTTTGCTCAAATCCTGAGGTGACATGAATCCTTCCTCCATTCCTACATAGGCCTGATCTGGTTCCCTGTGCTCCCCAAGGCATTCTGTGTGCTGAAGGCATTGGCATTATTGTCACTGTCACTCCTTTATAGCCCCAAAGGGAGCTGCCAGCTCCCAAGTGCACTGAAGGAAAATAGCAGAGAGCCCAGTGAGTCTGTACAGACCCAAGGTTTTTCTGAAGGCCGCTGACCCA
The DNA here is from genome assembly GCF_003945595.2 of Pipra filicauda. NCBI lineage: Eukaryota > Metazoa > Chordata > Aves > Passeriformes > Pipridae > Pipra > Pipra filicauda. The sequence goes on from NW_024104310.1 coordinate 6,118,101, forward strand.
GCACTGCCATACAAGACTCCAGACCTGCTCATTCCTTTTAAAGCAGAGTAGAAACAGTCCTTCACATCTAAAGTGTGGGTTCCCCTAAACTAGAAACAGACTCTAAGACATCAAAGCCACATAAATTATGGGCTTGTTTGCCTTTCCCATCAGGTAGGGTCAAGATACTGGGTATCACTTTCATTGCAGTGGGGTCCAGGATACAGCTGTGCTGGTACACATTCAAATTCATCCTTGGATGTGCTCTGCCTGACCAGCAACTCCCAGGGATGGATCTCTGCAGGAAGCAGAGCATGGATGCCCGGACAGGACACATCTTGTCCCCATGAGAAATAAGGTGAAGCCTTCATTGTTTCTGCTCTCTGCTGGGAGGGCAGAGATCTACTGTCAGTCCTGGACTATGCAGCATGAGAAATCTTAGAGGGTGCCTCGTCCTTACTTTGAAAGCATAGTTCTTGATGGCCTTAATGACATCACTGAAGAGGATCTTGGAGGTGAGGGTGTAGCCGTGATAAATGACGGGCTCTGAGTTGGGGCCATCCCAGCAATCCAGCTCCACACAGCGGCAGCCTTTGGTGAGGGCTCTGGAAACAAAGAAGGGACCTGGTTGGGTTCTAAACCTTCTGCTCCGTCTCAAAATGAGGGTACATCAGGCACAGGTACTGCCTGGGAAGACTGACAGGAAGTTTGGGGAGCAAGGGAGAAAAAAGGAGCTTGGAAAAACAGGAAAGCAGAGAGAGAAAGGATGGGATCAGAAGAGCTCAGTGTCAGCAAAGATAGCTCAAGGTTGAGCAAGGAAAGCACAGTAGGATCTGAGAAAGGAGGCAGTGGAAGTCCAAGCTAGAAATATCCAAAAGGCAAGACAAAGCGAGTGCCAGATGAGAAAGGACACTCATGACTGTGCCCCAAGTCTTTCCCCGAAGACAGTGAAGAGAAGAGAAAACCAAGAGTGGCTGCATTGGAAGAATGACAGTAAGACAGTCAGCCTTAGAAGCCAGGTCACAAAGCCTGGATGATGTGAGTTCTTCATCTAGATCTGATACAACATGAGAGATGAATCCTCAGAGCTGTGAGGGAGTGAGCTGTGGGAACTCCACCGTAGCTGGGAAGACTGCTGAGGACCAGTTTCCCAAGCTGAGTCTACAGATCGAATTTCCACTTGAAATTCCCACCTCTACATATCCATACTTTCATTTTAATTCACTTTCAAGTGCAGGTTCCCCCCTTACCTGTCTAGAAGGTGATGTCATCTCTTTTACAGTAACTCCCTAAGCATTTCAGATTACACAACTCATTTCACTCTTTGCAATAGAATCATACAATACTGGAATGGTTTGGGTTAGGAGGGATCTCATCCCATTCCAACTCTCTGTCACAAACAGGGACACCTTCCACTAAATCAGGTTGCTCAGAGCCCCATCCAACCTGGGCTTGAACACTTCCAGGGATGGGGCATTCACAGTTTCTCTGGGAAACCAGTTCCAGAATAACGGGATTTTTATTTATTTTTTTTTTTTTTACAACCAAAACATACATCTATAATTTTAAGATACTGTAAGAGGAATTCAAACAGCTATTGGAAAGCAACTTTTTCCAGATTTCACTCTATACAGTTTTGGTCTCTTGAGTCTAGACAGTCGTTGCTCCTGAGAATCAGGTAAGTCATAAACAAAGACAGAATTGCAGTAATTGAGTTGCTTGTAAGGAAACACTGTCTCACCTGATAAAAGCACAGGTCACAGCAGATGTAAGGTGGTTGTGCAGGTTAGTAAAGGTCACTGCACTCATCAGGCCATGAGACATCTGATAACAGACGTTAAAGGCAGGAGACAACACCTAATGTTCTGTCCAGGGATGCTGTGGGAACATCTGAGATGCTAGAGAGGGACCAGGTATAAGTTTCCTGGCTCCTTCCAGTCCCTACACAGACCTGCAGTTCTATGCCAGAAATGTTTGCACCCTGTAAGTTCCTCGCACTCTCTTGTGCCGTATTCTGGGGAATGCAACATACCCCCTCAGCACCATGCTTTGAAAGCACTGTGCCAGAGGGCTGCAATCCAGCCTCCACATGGCTGCAGATATTTTAAACTCCCCTCAAAATGTAGTAATTATACATCTTACAGTCAGGAGGACACCACATGGGGCCCAGCAGAGACCCAGGTCAAAGTGCTATGAGAAGGGGGGGCACAGCTCACCCTGGTGTGAACGTGGGTCAGTCCACATTACCTGGTCTCAGGGTGTGAAGTTGCTTCTTGATCCTCTTGCATCTAGCAGTATAAATGCACCTCATGTCTTCTATAAGAAAGAGGACAACCTCCCCCACACACATAAACACACACACACATACTGTACCTGATATAGGCTTCTGTGCTGCTTGGACCTGTGATCTGGTCTTCCATGAGATAGGTATTGTGTGAGGATGACACCAAGTAGTGACTGAGAGGTTGGGTCATGTCCTGGTACACTTTACGGTGGGAGGAGTTGAATATATCCCCCTCATCAGACAGCAGGTACATCAGGAAGCCGTCTTTGGTCATGGCGTTACCCCTCTTGGCTGCCAGACAAACAGACAGAAACCCCACTCTGAAAATCTGACACTGCCAGGTTGTGTCGTCATCTCCACTATGATTCCTGCTGCTCTCCAGGGGATGTCAAAGGCAAAAATGTGCTCCCTGGGCATCCAGCTAATAGCAGAGATACTGATGCTGCTCACAGGAAAACGACAGCTTCATCTGCCTGAAAATGCTTTTAAAACCTATTCACAAGCGTGGCTTTTTATGACACTGTCCTTGATAACGTCTCAGAAGTGTCAAAGACAGCCCTTACCTCATCTGTCTCTAGGGACTTACAGTATAAAAATCTCCATTTGAGCATTTCAAGGTTTCTCTGAACCCAGAGAACTTGTCAGATGTCTAAACACAGACAGATAAATCTTGTCTAGATTATCCAATGAATACATGACTTGCAAACACAAAATTATCCCCAACTTTAGTGTGGAATTGATTTCTCCCCATCTTGAGGGACTGAGAGAGATCTCAGCCTAATCCTAAAGTCTGACAGTTCCAAAGCCTTGTCCCTCTCCTGAAGGAACACCAGGGTAGTGCAAAAACAGCCCATGATCCTGAGTTGGCTTCCTGAACATGTCCTCCAAGGTGCCCCAGGCTGATGATTCACCTACATTCTGAGCAGACAGACAGTTCTGTGATTGCCTCCCCTAAACAGCTGCCATATCCTTGGCCCTCAAGTCACAGATCTCATCACTTGTTGGCTTTTCAGGTGCCCATGTTTAAGACCATCTGCCTCCATTCCAGCTTCTGGAGAACAGAAATGTTGCTACATCCTCAACCTTGAAAAGCCACATGAGGTCTTGGCATTTGAATAACCCATCCAACTCTTTCCCTTGGGATTTTTATCACCCTCTGGCCAACTCTGTACCAATCCCTCTCCAGCTGCACAGTGTGCCCAAACTAAAACTGAAGAGAGCTATTTCCCAGGCACTGCTCTGCCTTCCTCTCCTAGAACTGCTAATGTTGTTCCCCTAAGAGACTGGTGTTTTAGAAGCAGCTGCAAGGAGAAAATAATGCACACGACTGCAGAAGAAAGGGGTAGTAACACCATTCATAGTTCATCAAAAAAGCAAGATTTTGAACCAAACCAGCCAAGGTTATCAACCTACCTCTTTCATTGGGCTCATATCTCTGAATTAAGGCAGGGGCAGCAACAACAGCATCTTCTTCCTGCTGCGTCTCATAGAGGAACCTCACCAGGTTCTGGCAGGACATGAACCCATCTGCATCTGAGTACATTTGGAAGATGTTGTCTATCTCCCTCCTCTCTGTCAGTATCTTGTAAAATTCCTCTATCTCATCATCCTCCAGAGCCTCTGTTTTGGACTTGTCACAGTGCTGTAAACGTAGAGGGGAGAAGGAGTGAAAACCTTCTTTCCTTCTGGCATACGCCAGCCGTAATCTGCACCAGGGCTACACAACGCAGAACACAAAATAATTGGAGACAGTTACTGCCCAGTGAATGAGAAGCACTTGGTCAATGACAAATGGCTCTCACTGACAAGGCCAACAGTCATACAACAGTTACAATTATTAGTATTTACTCATATTATCAGTGTGACCAAAAGCCCCAGGCGTGGCCCTGAGTTCCATCGCACGGGGTGCTGCGCAAACCTTAAGTCAGAAGGACAGCTCAAGACAATTAAAGCACAAATCAAGGTTCAAGAGAAATGCAACTCTTGATCTCAACTCTCCTAAACTATGGATAGAGATTGTGGCCTAAAATCCAGTAAGTGAAGTGAAAAGGACCTTGACCTTAGCGGGTCTGAGCTCAGGGCTCAGGAGGTGGCCAAGTAGTAGGGCTGGTTGTAAAGATGGCATCAAAACCAACTTAAAAAAAAACTCAACAAAACAACAAACTACTAAATATGCATATTTAGGTATGAAAAAAATCCATCTTTCCATGGGCATTTTCCATTCTCATCGAAAACCCACTAAGTAACAAACTCTCCAGAAAATTTCAAATCAGATACCATCCTCACAAGGAGCTGTAATTCAAATTCTCCATGCCCCCATGTTCCTCTGAGGTTTGAAACTTTCCTCTAGATAAAAGCTCCAACAGAGCACCATAGCCAAGGACTTGATTGGCCATGAATGACTAGGAGCTTGGCATATGCATTTTAGTGTCTCCGTGAAGGACAACAGCTTTTCCAATAACAAGTGTTTCCAGTTTATTTAAAATACTCCCAGGTTCAATTTTTCATTAGAAAACGACAATCCTTTTTCTGTGGCAAATCCTGATATTAATTTTGTTGTTTGTTCCTAGCAGAATTCTTCAACTTGTCAAACCAGAGGAATTAAACTGCTTTCCATCTTTGATCCCTTGTGACAGACTGAGCTGTTTTCCTGGCTTTTATGGCCAAAATGCTTGTCTCAGTTTAACCAGTCATGATACTAATCTCATCCTAGCTCTGCCAATGATCTCAGTGGTGGCCACGGTGGCTTTGGCAGCACCCCCAGCAAGATGATGAGGGACTTTCATCCTCTGCAAATCCTCCACTGCAGTCCTTCACTATCTGTTTAGGTAGCATATATAAACCCAAAGAAAATTATCATGATGCCCAGCATTTCACAAACTGAAGTGACAGAAAAAAAAAAAAAGAGTTCAACTTGTCCTGACTTCAGAATCTGCTGAATAGAAGCTATGGGCTCATCTCAGGGATGGGACAACCTGTGACATGCTCAGTACTACCTTCAAATTATGTTTGAGAGTCCAGGAACTGCCTTTTCCTTGCTGCCTTCCATGTCTATGCTCCTGTGCTGTGGCCTTGGCTGATCTCTCGAGCTAAGCTGAGCATGATGCTCAGCAATTGCAACAGGAATATAAAGAGGGAGAGCACCTGGTAGAGACTGTGGGGTCATGAATTACAGATGTTCTTTGTGTTAAGACACGACAGGAAAAATGACAGGATATTACTTCTACAAAACTGGCATTTTAAGTGATCTGCCTTGGGAATTTTGTTCATGAGTGGCTATTAAAGGTTGTGATGAAAAGAGGACAATAGGGTTGGCATCATAATCAAATGCCAGGATAGATCAGATGAAAACAAGACAATAGCATTGGCATCATGATCAAATTCTAGGACAGATCAGATGCATGGTATAAAAGTGGGTTCCTTCTGCTTTGGCTGCAAGCTCTTCTAATTAGAAAGAGACCCTCAACCCAAAATCCTGTGTTTTGCCTCACATGTCTGTATCATGAACTATAAGTACTGAATGACCCTCGGCCTGCCACAAAAAGCACCTTCCTGATGCACCAGAGTGAATATTCAGGTTGAAATGAAGTGAGCAATGAGAGGAGCTTTCCACAGTTTCTGGTTGCATTGCATATGTCTTACTCAGGTGTGTTTCAAACCCAGATGTGGACACATTATGTGATGGAAGGCAAGAATAATGTGCAAACTTGCCCTGTAGCCCTCTCTTGAAGTTCTGATCACCCTTCCTTCCTGTGACTAAATGAAGAAAAACTCACCAAGGCAGAAAAGACCACCCTGTTAATAGGCTCTAATGTCTCAGGCCATCTAAGCTGAGGCAGGATGTAAACTGAAAATGTAATTGCTTTAGGAGCAAGACAGACTCTTCCTGGAGGCAAATCAGCCCTCAGGAGATCTGAATTAACCTCCAAAGAGCCTCTCTTTCCAGTGGCTATACAGGAAGCTTAAAAATTATATGCCTAATGATGGGACCTCAACGAGCTGCCTGCATTTCGATGGGTTGAATCAAGGTTTAGCAATTACTTGGAGTCCTTAAGCAAAAAGAATTGAACTTCATCAAGTTTCTTCTCCTAAAGCTCCCTTGTGACTATTGTTAAGCAAAAGAGGTTCATTAAATGAGAGGCAACTGTGCCTCTAAAATAAAGGTTTGGTGGGGTTTTCTTTATGTTTAAAGATGTAGGGATTGATTCATCTCACATAAGTGAGATGTATCCTTTAGGATGAGGTGAATCACACCCTGGTCTCTGCTGGCTTCAACTACACAGACTCTAAGGCAGTGTTAAGTGTTGGTGCTAACATCTCCACTGGAGACATACAACTCAATCAGAGGGTTCCTAGCCTTACTGCTATCCTTCCAGGGTCTTCCTGAGCAGGGAATAAAGGATGGGATACACCAACCAGAGCAGGCAGTACAATTGGAAGATTTTGCAAGCAGAAATCCTTTAAGATCTGCTGATGACCTTCCCCTCAGTTCCTGCAGAGTTACCAGAGAGAGACACCTCCATAAAGGAAGGATTATGAAACTTGAACCTCCTTTGGTGGAAGGTTATTTGCTCACAGGAAGGAGGAGGAGAACTACTGCCTGGTGCCCAACACCACCCACGTGTTTACCAGGGATCAGAAGAAAGCATTTCTGAAACTGCACACCCATTAATTCAAATCCTGCTTCAGACAGGATGGAAGTTTTGGAAATTATCCAGATGTTTTATCTCACCTCAGCAGGATGGATTCTTTAGAGAGAAACCAAAGGCTTAACAAGTGAGAATTTTTCATCCCTTTCTTATCTTCTGATAGGCTCAGCCTGCAAGCCAAATCTTGAGAATTTAGAAGTGCACCTCCCTGACCAGATTAAATATGCCTTGGGAGTATTAAATCAATCAGACTGGTGCAGGCTTGGGTGCAATGTTACCTATCTATCATGAATCTGGCAAGGTTTTTTTCTTAATTTGCACTTTCGTTTTGTTTATACATGTCACTTGGCACCCTCCCCCTCTGAGGGGGTTCACAATTGCAACCATATTTCAGCCAGACTTAGGCACTGACATGTGGTCATGGCACAAAACTCTTGAATCACTTGGGACTCAAAGTGTACTTGAACTTTGCTTTTCCTTTTTTCTTGCATTATCCACATTTGCATCTCATCTTCTGCATTGTGGCAAAATTGGGCATCAGTCATGAAGGTCTTAACACACCTTCATCAAAAACATTGTTCTGGCCTAACTTAGTGGGAATCTGCTGAGCACCAAAAACTGAAAGTCCCTCCTTGGTACAAGAAAAGAAGCCCAGAGTTCACTTTAGTTCAACCCAAGCTGAAAGCTGTGGGAGATCTTGACCTCAACCAACAGCAAACAATTTATCTGCTTGCTCCCGTTACCTGGAAAATCTTCTTGGCATGATAGTCATCGACTTCAATGTTCACTTCTTTCAGGAAGTCTTTGAGCTCTTTCAAGCTCATCTTGTTGTCTTTGTTTTTATCAGCTTTCCGCAGGCAGGTGTGAATCCAGCTGCAGGATGATGTAAGGAAATCTTTCCAGGTCAGTGCCTAGCCTAAATACCACCCTTCTGCTGCACATGCCAGGGGGGAAATCCTCTTCTGAAGGCCCTGAACCACCCCTCCAGCTGCTGCAAATCAGCACAGTCCCCCTGAACAGCTGAAATCATCTCACCTTCTGCTCCAACAGAGCAGAACAGTGCTTTGGCAGAAGGAAAATGTGCTGTGATACAAGGAATCATGACCTGGGAGAAGCTTTTCACCATCTGGCCAAGGCTGGATCAGCTCTCTTTACCCTGTAGGAGTTTCTGGCCACGGCCAGAAACAGTCTGATTTCTCTTTTATGACAGAAAGTACATTCTGCTCCAGACAGTTAAAAGGGGAGAAAGGAAAGAATGAAAAGAGTTCCCAAGAGGAGCTTGGTAAACTCATTGTTACAGATTTGGTCAATATTCAGTATATCACAGGGAACACTGAACTCCAAAAGCAGCAGTAATATTAATTTTTGAACTCACCTTCAGCTTCTCTATGTTTTTAGGGATTTCTACCTATCTGTCCTAGAACTTTGTTGTGGGCAGAATTAAGCCAAACTTTGTGGGTCTTGGCTTCCCCTAATGAAAGCAGTGACTATTACTGTGTTGTACTGTGATAATAGCTCATAAGAGCTTGGGTTTCAATCACTTTAGTATATCTATGGATCTGAAGTAATTGCTATAAAAATGAGCTTTTTAATGTGATGATGTAATTTAAACTGGGTCTCCCATTTTCTTTCTGTCTCTTGGGAAAATAATGTTAGAGAGTCGAGATACACCGCAGTCTTAAGCAACAAAAAACATGCTTTTTGCATCATGGAACTGACTGTCTAATTTGCTTTACTGTCAAATAAGAAAGGTCATCCCAAAAAATATCTACTTTTCAATAGGAAAAATGATCAAAGTAAAAATTTGATCTCCATGAATGTAACCTTCCACATTTTCCATTGCTTCAAACCCATTCTAGAAAAACTTCAAAAAAATGCCCAACCTGAATGTCAATCAGAGTAAAGCTGAGGATTAGCAAATATCAGCAGAGGGATATAGTCCCATAACATTTTAACTGGGCCTTTCAAAATGACCCCAAAAAAGGGCATCAACAGCCTTAGGGGCTGTAGACAGAACCTGAAACAAAGTTCACCACAGCTTCCACTGCATTCAAATATTTCCTAGCAATGGAGATATGTGTAAACTGTTTGTAAGTATTGTTTGTCTCATGGAAAGTTGAACTTTCTGACTTTAAAAATCTTGGCAGGTGCTAAGCAATGACCTCACCCCGCATCCGTCTTAGCCTGGTAATATTAATACTCCCCTTCTTTAGGCATGGAAACCAAAATAAAGACAGGCTACGTTTTCCCAGCTCCCAGGGACACTCCAGGGTCCTGAACCAGGCTCTGGCTTGGACTGATTCTTCCCAGAAAACCAAGTTTGAGTCATGAAGTTCCCAGGAGCAGAGGATGCTCTGCTGGGAGCACACCACATCCACCCTGGGGTGCAGGACACCCCCTCCACCAGCTGCTCTCCAAAGAGGGTCTGCTCAGACTGGGAACATGGTGCTCTCAGTGGTGCCACCCATTCACATCCAACCCTGCACCTCAGCTCCCCTTCACAGCCTTCCCTAAAAACAACAGGCAGGAGCATGGCCCAACTCCAGCCAGCCAAGAGGAAACCCAGTCTGCCACGGCCAGAGGGGAGCAGCAGGGTGGGATAACACTGACTGTGCATAGAAACTACGCTTTTTGTGCCAACCACTGCAAAACTCCACCTTATTTAAAAAGCCTGCATCACTTCCACTGGTCATGAGCACCCAGGATTATGCACATACCCAAAGTCCTCTCTGGAAGGCAATATGTGGGCAGTAAATGCATCTGCAGTAGTGTATGCCCAGGTCCCACCTGGGAATGGAGGATATTTTCCTGTTAGATCCCTTCCCAGGAGGCTGAGAAATGCAGGAGGGAAATCAGAGAGTCCAGGAAGAGCCGAAACACACAGTGGGCCCTCACACTGCAAGGGCAAGCAGCAAAGAGAGAAAAAGGAGAGTACAGACAACTGGGGCTTCAGTCTGTTGTGTCAGCAAGTATTTTTGCAGCATTCTGACCCAAAAACACCCAAACTCCCCATCCATCTGGATCCCCTCAACTTTGGGAGAGTTTAGAGGAGCCGGATCGACTAAGCACTTCAAGTCAAATTCTTCCCATCTGATACAAACAACATTTTTCAGCCCTGGCTGTGGGTCTTTCTTTCACCTTCTGTGGGCCTGTGTGGACTAGGAAAAAGCTGCTCCCATTCCTGTATACATCCAGAGCGAGCCTGCTTCCTGCCTCTTGTTTTGAAAGGATATGCCAGCTCCAGGGGTACCATTTTTCTTTTAGAAACCAAAGAGGGGGTGACTGAAACTATCTGGCAGATATCCCGTGAATGTGCTCAGAACAGAAAATGCTGCAAAACTTCTGGTAAGTGCTTTCAAACCAGAAGAAAAGCTCATACATAAACCCCAGAACTGGAGCAGACAGTGCCACCCTGCTCAAATGAAAAGTCCTCTGTGTTTTCTGGTCTAAAGCCTTCCCTGCACACATACCTGCAATATTTGCTAAATAACCCATGCCAGCTTGCTGCAGGGTTGAATCTGAGGCTTAATAAAGCATAACTGTCTGTATGAGAACATCAGAAATACTCACCAAGTATGTGGGAGTGTTATCTGGGTAGGAATGTAGGACTGGAAAGACACATAAGACACTCAATCAAGTCCCTTTCTACCACAGGCAACTCCACTGTATTATAAGCAGAACAATCCCCACCTGAAACTAGCAGGGTTTTTGCTTTCAATACATGTTTTCAAAAACTTGCACATTCCTTACTTGATTTGCAAGGCTTTGTGAGGCTGGAAAAGACACAGTGCAAGTCAATTCTCCAGTCATGGGGGACAGGCAGGGGACACAACACTTCCCCTCATCTCCTGGCTCTTCCCCTTCTGTGCTCACAGATGCAAAGAACACTCCTGAGGTTTAAGGAAGATCTGAGTAAGCCCACACTGCCAAGCAAACCTGGTGAAGGCAGACTAAATTTAAAATCCCAGGCTTTAATTAAACATCATCAAATTTCAAATGAGAAATCATGCTGTTCTGTAATTCCAGGTTACGTTAAATGGCCTGAGACAATCCCAGATTGGAAGCCAGCACTGCACGGTAATTACTCTTCCAGAAATATGGTTTGCCTACCCACCCTATTTAGCTTCAATTCTGCTTTCCAAAGACAGAGAGGCACTTTTCCATGCTGGAAATTTACAGCCTTCTTCCCTTGCAAATATCATTGTTATTTTTCCCCCCTTAGCAATCTTGTCTCTTCCTAGGGGGAAGTTTTTCAGCAATATATTCAACTTGAAGTGCTCCAGGGACAGCTTCGTGTTACCCAGACTTTCCCCTACACACTGCGAGGTGGCTGAGGAGTGACCTTACAGCCCAGAGCTTAAAAAAACATCCAAAAAGATGCTCATAGTGCAGGAGATAAACACAGCATCCCATCCCAGGCACATCAGAACTAATGGAGTCTGATTCCTCTAAACAAACAGCACTGTGGTTGTGCAAGTGCTTATTAGACTTTAGAGAATCCACAGAAGGGTAAAGCTTGATGAAAGCTCAGCATTTATGCACCATCTCCTTCACCATCAGTACATTATTACCCAGCAGAGAACCCACATGGGGTGAAGCCTTTACTGAGGGCAAGACTCCCTGTTGCCTGCTTATGCTCATACTCCAGCTCTGGGATTTTCCCCAGCTGAGGATTTTGGGTCTCCCCTCCCCTCTGCAGATGCTTTGATGCTGAACAAGCCATGAAGCTCACGCAGCCTTCTCTCACCAAGAGAGAGATCTGCTTTCCTCTCTGATAGCTGGATTCCTATCTTTGGGAAGCTTAAAGGAACTTAATATTTTATGACTGTCTCTGTCAAATCAGGCTGAAACCAGCCAACAGGTTCATATGTCACGGTCAGGGTCTTAGACACACAGGGACTGCAGAAAATCCACCCACAGATATTCTCTCTGTTTACATGTGAGACCCGTGGTCATAAAGCAACTTACTGAGTGAAATGCAGCCCCAGGGAGGATTCCCTGTGAATTCAGCAGAGCCAAGATCTCACCCAATAACTGACTCTCTCCCCATTTCATAAGGAATTCACTCTCCTTTCCTGCTCTGCTCCTTTTCCTTTCCGATCTCTGCACTGTCAACAGAGCAACTGCAAATTTTCTCAGGGTAAAACCTCCTCCCATGCTGAGGCAAATAAGGAGTAATTTCACTGAAGTCAGCGGAGCTACCCCAGAGTAAATTTGGCAGTGAGAAGAATCAGTTCCCTTGCCTTGTATTACCAAGAAACATGATAAACAGTATGGGCTTTTCATGCCTTGCCAAGAAGTGCCTGTCCTGGAGTTCACTGCAATGCAAGTGAAACAGACCCCCGAAGAACACAAAAAGTAATGATTGTTTTATCTGGAGCTCCATGAAAGAGGCAATTCTTTGCTTAAGGAGCTACATTAAGCCTGAATCCACTCTTGCTGGTATCACCGTAAAACAGGGGGAAAAAGCACTGGAAACCAGGGAGTTTGCCTGGGTGCAAAAGTCAGTGTGAGAGAAAACTCAGTGCCCAGGGCCAGCAGGGAAAAAAGGAGGTTAGTCTACTATCTCCACCCACGGGGAAAGACAAGTGCATCTTTGTCTGCGATTAATCATTTTATAAGGCAAAGGATACTGTTGGAGTTTCTGTTTCTGGTTCATGGAGTTGCTGTGGGCTATGATTTTCCCAAGGCCGGAGATCCAGTGGTTGGCATCATCCTCTGAACTCGCAATGAGGTCCAGGTTTTTCCGCTGGTCTTTGAAGATGATGGAAAAGCAGCGATACTCTGGGACATCCTTGGCGTATTTTTCCATACCTTCTGTTTTATGGCCTGACCTCACATCCCGAATATCTTCAATGGAGACTGTGGAAAGAAAGCAGAGCCTGCTGTCAGCAGGGGTTCAGTCAGCCTTATCTCTACTTGGTGAGGGATATTAAGGAATTATTCTTTCTCCTTTTCCTGAAGCCTCTGGAGGGTTCCCTTCCCATTCCTCCCTTCCCCAAACTTTGGTACTAAAGAAAGCTCAAATCAAAAGGACCAGAAAGAACAAGAGATTTTAAAAAGGAAAACTCTTTCCCCATGTTCTTTACTTAACAAAGAAGCAGAATATGCACAATACTGTGATATCCTGCTTGTGAGATACAAATCACTGCCAAGAGTTTGGTTCCAAGTCTTTGGAGCATCCCTGACTTGAGCATCCCTTGACTCATCACCCATAAGAATGGGGAGAGTGGGGATGTGCCTTCCTGTGAACATCACCCCACAGGAAAATTCTGTAATCACAGAATGGTTGGTGTTGGAAGGGACCTTAAAAATCATCTTGTTCCAAGCCTCCTGCCACAGGCAGGGACACCTTCCACTAAACCAGGTTACTCAGAGCCCTGTCCAACCTGGCCTTGGATACTTCCAGGGATGGAGAGTCCACAATCTCTCTGGGCAAAATGAGAGGTGACTTCAGTAAGATGACAGCAGGGACCAAAAGAGTCTTTCTTTAGGTTGCAAAAAAAAATGAGAAGGTAAAATTTAAAATCCCATCTATTCTTCTCAGACATCCTATTGCAAATTAGGGAGACAAAGACCAAAGCTTCTGAGCAGTCTGGTGTCACTCATACTCCACCCTTGGCCCTGTCAAGGGCAGACTTAATCCTCCTTGCTGTAAGAAAGGAAAACACTGTTTTCCACATCATCTTTCCCCATTCCCATCTGGGCCACTCAGCTGGTGGAAATGAACCCTGAAGTTGCACCAGGTTTGCAAAAGGCACACACAGGGCAATCCAGAAGGAGCAGTTTATTAAGAGACTATTTTATTCAACAAACATAAGTAATGCAGACACCCCCACATTGCCCTGAGAGCATTCAGGTGCCCTCAAACTGGGTTATAATCAGGCAAGCTCCTGGCAGCAACCACAGCCTCTTTTTGTTCTTCATGGTCTACTTAATACACACACAAAGCCCTGGCACAGGCTGCCCAGAGAAGCTGTGGCTGCCCCATCTCTGGAAGTGTTCAAGGCCACGTTGGACAGGGCTTGGAGCAACCTGGGATAGTGGAAAGTGTCCCTGCCTACGGCAGGGGGGTGGAACTGGATGGTCTTTAAGGTCCCTTCCCACCCAAATCATTTTAGGATTCTCTGATTCTATGAAAGGGCTGAGAGGAAAGGATAGAAACTTCTTAACCACACCGAAACTTAACGCCAAAGTAGGGATGGCACCTACACACAAAAAATGGCAAAAATGTTTGCAAAGTGCTGGATTTCACAACCAAAAAAATCTCATGACCTTTTCTTTGGTAGGAGATAGACTAGGTACATTTTCCAAACATCTACCAATGCCTGGGCACACCTAGAAACAACAACACACCTGAGAGATATTCAGCCATCTCCTATAACAAGCTTGCAAAAAAACCAGACACAATCACGGGAAATGGGAAAAAAAGTGCTTAACTTCTACTCTGCCTCAAATTGTAAGGTACAGTTAAAAATTATTTCCTCTGTCAGAGTTGTGTGAGAACAATTTTATTTGAGCTTATCTTGAAGGAGCTTTGTTGAAAAGCAGTGTGTGAGTGTAAAATATCTCCACGGTTTAGCTGAATAGGAAAAACTTGCCTTTAAACAGCCATTTCACCATTAAAATACCCAGTTCATTCAAATTCAACACTGCAGAAAAACCCAGCTCAGTATCAACACTGCACGTTTTTAGCATGGCTGCCCTGGGATCATCCACAATTCATCAGATGCTCACTAGAGTTTGAAAACTTTTTTTTTTCCCCAGAACAGTCATGATAATGCTCAGCTGCTGGGGAAAAAGAAAAAAACAAAAACCACCCAAAATTTCAGTCTTCAAAAATCACTGACTTTCCAAAACCAACACTTCACATTCGCTTCAAATCCTCACCAGATGTTGGGGTGGTCAAACATCTGCCACAGCACTTTGCTGGTTTGGTTCCTATGGAAGAACACACCATGAGGAGCTTCCTAGAGCTGGCAAAGCTCCTCCCTGACAATTATGAGCCATTATCTTTGTGTGGTCTTTGATTATCACTTGGTAAAGGGCAACAGTTGAGCAGCTGAGGGGAGGGGAGGAAAAGGTTGGGTTGGGCTGCTGTGGAATTGTGTTATCTGGCCAATTTACCTTTGAGCAAAAGTTTGAGTACTAAAGCCTGGTGATTTTGCCCTTTAACTGGGACATCAACCAAACAATAGTGGCTGTGCCTCGGGTAGAACTTCACCCTTAACACAAAGCATGCTATCACATTTGGACAGATTCCATTCAGGCAAAAAGTCTAAAGTTTAGTTGGATCCTTTTATAGCCAATAGGGGGGAAAAAAGGAGATTTTGGAACGTAAATGTTCTGTCCTATTTAAACAAAAACTTCAGAGTAAGATAAATCATACCCTTAATCAATGGCTACAGAGGACCCTTGATCAGAAAGGAAGTCCAGGCTGAGCATCCCAGATGCAGAAGTGTCCATAAACAAGTGATTCTCCTCCACTTTGGGTCTTTTCTGCTTATGGCAGTGCAAGTGGAAGGATCATCCTGTTATTCCTCATCACCTGCCAACTGCTCACCACTGCTTGGCTCATAAGAGTTATTGTCCTTCAGAATGGCTAGTTAGTCTGCTTGTGCAATCAATCCCTAAACTTTGGGTTGGCAACAACCTCGTGTTTCCAAAACTAGAAAATCTGATGTTAAATATTGGAAATTTAGGAGGGATTCTTTGGAAACCATTACATGGCTTCGTGACTCCACTGGAAAAGAGAGCTGTGTGGGAGGAAAAAAAGATTGAAAACCTGTGTCTGGAAGGGCTGCCTTGATCTCTCTGAGGTGTGTTGAGAAGAGGATGATGGAGATAACAGAGTTCCTCAATGCAGAAAAGGTACAAGGAAGGCTGAAGAGCAGTATTGGTGTCTACTGTAGTCACAAGAGACAAGGGGAGAAACTACCAACACAGGAACCGTTAAAAAAGCAGGGTAGGGGAGGACACTTTTTAAAGCTTTCCATAGCTTGGTTGTGTGGTTTCATCTATCAATAAAAAAGCTGAAGCCAAAGGAGTCGGCCCAAGCCATCTGCAAAAGTTATCTCTTTTCTGGAAAATCTTAACCCAGCATGAGTACTTTATCAGCTGCTCCCAGACAGCCAGTGCACTGCATTAGCAGTCCCAAACTAACTGAGCTATCTGCAAGGAGAAATCAAAAATAACTGGGAGACAGACACGTTTCACAGCAGAGGAACACTCACAGCAAATGCCCATCAATCACATATCCCTGCAACCTCCCTGTTCCTTCCCCACCACGCCACAGCGGGGAGATAACCACAAGCAGAAGAGAATCTGGAAAGTTTGCATCCACTTCTCCCGAGTGTTTACGTCTGCTGAAGAGGTGGTTTGTACGAAGCCCAAAACATGACGCACAGCCCAAGGAAGCTCGTGTTCTTCCTGGCCTCCAGACACAGAGTCACACAGGTTACGTCCTGGTCAGCCTTCCTGGCTGCTGTGGGTGCAGCCCGGGCAGTGCCACAGCTGAAGGCTCCCCACTGACATGGGCACACAGCAGCGTTCTCTGGAGCCAGTGAAATTCCTCCTGTCTGAACCACTCTCAGGGAGATTTTGGGAACTTTCTTTTTAACCCTCCTTTCAGTTTTCATCACCGGATCCTGCCCTTGTGCTTCCCCCTTGCTAATTCTCAGCCCAGTGCCCTTCTCCTATTTCACCCATGGCATCAGCAGGCAGGGATGGGTCAGGCCTGCAGGATCCATGAGGCCAGTTTTGACAGCAAGGATGTTTTCAGGCAACCAAAATGTATCTTTTGGGCATCTCTTTTGATACGGATTTCTCTCTTCATGGCTTTCAGGGAGCTTGCTGTTACACTTGCAACCTAATCTCCTCATGCAGAAGGAACACCTCCCAGAGGAAATCAACTGGATGATCTTTAAGGTTCCTCCCAACCCAAGCCATTCTATGATTCTAGTGTACAAGTGTTGAAGGTCCAGAAGAACAACCCTGACAAGGTTGCTAATGATGAGAGAAATTTTCTGAGAGATGAGCCCTGGTCTCTCAATCTCTTCTCCCATCATTGTTCCACAAGTGAAATGTCCAGACTGTGCTGGGAGCATGGACAGTAAACTCTTTGGTAATCCTAAAGAATACAGGGAAAGGAGGAACAGAGGCAGAGAGCAATCCGTTTTTTTTCCTCCTTTTTGACAGGCAGCCCTTTGAGAGGAGATATTTTGTCAGGAATCTTTTTCAAGAGAGAGAATAAGAAAGTGAATTCACATCTGCAAGCATGTGAAGGACAAGGACCAACAGGTGTTTCTCTTTTCTTGTGCCTTTGCTGATAAAGAGGGAGAGGAGGGTCACTGTGCAGACACTTGGGAGGCACTGCCAAAACAGCTGTTTCACTGGGGGAGGGGGGCAGCTTTTCACTCTGGGGGAAATACTCCTCAAATCCTTTCCTTATCCTGCCCCCCCCCGTCATTAGTAAGTGATCCCCGCAATGTGGCGTTCAGTCACATCGAATTACTCCATCCCACTCTAATTGTCTCCGTAAGTCACTTCTGTTTACTGTCAGGAAACGCAGATGAGAAACGTGCCCAGCCGCATCCTGCGTGTCTGCGGAGAGCTCAGGCCCTCACCAGCTGCACCGCGGCCAGGAGGGCTCAGCATCTCGTCAGGAACAGATGAGAGCTGCTGCCTGCCCCCGGGACTGCCCCACAGAGACACGGCATGGATTTCACAGCACGCTGAGCACACGGGGCGAACCGGCACCGCGTGCTGCTCCTCGCTTTGGTTTCACCCCAGGAAGAGCCGCTCGGTTGATTTCGGTTTCCCCCCAGGGGACTGATGCTAATGGCCAAACGCAGTTGGGATCGGGACCTTTGTAATCAGCGGGAGCTGGAGCACTGTCAGCTCTCCGGACTGGGAATACCACAGGCTATCCGTCACCCTCACCCCTGAGGGACGCTTCATCGTAATGACTCACGGGTGGGTTTAGCATGAGCCCCACTGTGCTGTGCCTTCTTAGCCCTGACCACATTGCTCTTTCATTTCCCTGTGTGTGAGTTACTGCAGGTGCCAGCTGCTGATTCCTCATCCATTCTCTTCTCTACCCCCCCTGCACTGACATGCTCAGCAGGTTGTTTTAACTGGAGATCAGCTGCACAGCAGTCTGCCCTCATTGCTGGCGCATGTCACCCGCTGACAACCAGTGATATAACGCACATGCAAGTTTACAGGTTGTCTGGAAATTCCTTTTAATATAAGGTCTTTACCCAGCCTTTCTGCCTACCCATCACAGCTTGGGGTGCTGATGTAAATAGAGAGGTCTCTATTTACATTCCTTCCACACATCCCAACCAGGGCCCTGCAAACTATTTCGGCGACTAGTTCCTGCTTCTCCTGCCACCACAGCGCCGCTAAATTTGGATCTGAGGTTCTCAACACTTCTGTCTTTGCATTTAACATATGCTGTGGAGAACAAGGTCGATATTTGTCAGCGTGCTGCCCGTGATGAAAACTGTCCCGGCGACGCACGCGGTGGCCTGATTCAAAACTCAATCGAAGAAACAGGCAGCCCTGCATTTGAAATGACGTGTTTTATGGGTCGAGTGATTTTGATAAAAACTGATGAGACCCACAGACAGACGGTTTTGTTTTCGCAGCTGACGGCCGCCTTGCATAACACATTCACATCAGCAAATATTTTTCCAGGGATAAATACATGTCTGACCACGGAGCAATGATTCCTAAAGAAAACTGCAGAAGGAAGCTGTAGGTGCAGCCAACTACCTGCTGTGTGCATACAGGTTGCTGGGAGTTTCTGTTGACTTTAGACACTTATCAGGAACAATTTAAAGCTTTCACTTCTTGACTCGAGCAAGCACAGAGAAATATCACATTCTTCCTGTTTTTCTGCAAGCAGGTTCAGGGCATTAATTCAATGGAGACAAGCATTTATTCTTAAAAAAAAAGTGGTATGTTATGTTCATTTCATGGCTTTTTAAGGGCACTCCTAAATTTCACAGCAAGCCATAAATGAAGGAAAAAGTTTTCTGATGAAAAATATCCTATAGTTGGGCCAGAAGTCAGAGGAACTGGAACAAATTTTGTGCATTTTTAATAGTGAGATAACTAATTACTACATCAAAATATCAATTTCATGACTTTAAATAATAATACGATCACCACTTGTAACACTCAGTAGTGCAATGAATATAGTCCACCTCTGTAAATTGCTCCCAAAGCAGATTATTTTAACCAAAATACAGGAAAAAAAAAATTCCAACAATAGCAGTTTTTACGTAAATCTTTTGGCCAGAAATGGAAATATTTCAGCTAAAACTCCTGAAGTTCTTTCTTGACTTCACTGCTCTGACTCAAGGACACACCCCCAGTGAGTCATCCCTGGTTCAGTGTGCAAAGCTCCTTCAGGGCTGCCATGGGAAACGTCACCTCCCTGGTCGTCTCTGGGGCCCCACTGTAGCACCCCTAAATCTAAATGACTCATTCAGTCTTCTCCTTCTGGCTTCGAATATTCTGTTCCTCCACCAAACACTCAAAAGGATGTCTCACTGGAAAGTTTTCAGCCATCCCTGCAAATCCCCGAGTTCAGAGAGTTTTTAAAGGGATTGAGTCTGGCTTAAGTGAGCTCACACAAGGGATTACAGCTGGTTTAAGAAAATACTTTCAAAAATCAATTTCACTGAAAGCAGCAAATGCCTTTTTGCTCTTTTTATTTCACATAGATGAGATCTGATATTTGACAACAGCTAAACTAGACAGTGCTACTGACAGGCTGCTGCTCCTGCCATCCAGGCCCTCTGCCCCCTTTGACTCTCCTCCCTTGCACCACAGTGATGCTCAGGAGTGAACTGGCTCAGAATGAACCATTTTCCAGCCACCTTGCACAAATCTTTTCTTTGCCCCAAAACTGTTAATCGTGCCACCTGAACTCTGTTTTCTCAGCCCAGGGAGAAAGCTGTGTAAAAGCCTCATGGGTCAAAGAAGCATCCACCCTGTCCATGGCCCTACACAACATTTAAGGTAACACAGCAGGGTGTTTATGGATCTGATATGTAGCTCAGACACAGGATGGAGCAGGCTATGCTGAAAAATGGTGCTTTTGTGCTGCCCTTCATGCCCAGCATTCCTATGTCTCTGCTGGAGGCAACCAGAGAGTACACACAGGGCAGAAGACACTTGTTGGAAAACTGACTTAAGATGCTTCAAGGGCTTTTGGAAAAAAAACCTGTTCCCTTGGACTTAAATGGAACATACTGAAAAATTATGGACAATAAGGAAAAAAATGGATCATGTTCTACCTGCATAGAAACCGTTTTGGAAACACATCCTATCCCCCCTAAAAAGCCCTATGGTTATTACAGCTACGAAGACAGCATCCAATCTAAATTCCCACTTGTTTAAAATAAAGACAACAGAGGAAGGTACTGGTTGTACCCTGTGTATCTGAGCCAGGCAACATTTGTGCCTGTGACAACCCTGATATGTTGGGCTTTTTGAACTTCAAGCATCTGAGATTCTCCTGCCTGACCTTGGCAGTCCCCAGTGTTATCTACTAGGCTCCACCACACAATGGTTTACAAATAACTTTTCCACATGGTCATAAGAGCAGCAATAGGAATAACAGGAAATTATCCAAACAAAAACATAACCCTCACCCTGCCCAGACTGCTCCTCTGAGGTGCATCCATCTGCTCACTGCCAGCAATGCTGCAGATAAGATTAGACCCGCTGCTCAAACCTCCCGGTTTCCATTCTGCTCACTCTTTTTCCATCCTAAAAAGGGAGATAATCTGCAGGTTTAGGAAGGCTTTGAACTGGAGAGCAAAGAAGCTGTCTGTCAACAAGGAAGGGTGACCCTCTGGAAAGACTCGCACTGAAGTCCCTGATTTTGGGCCTCAAATCATGACCCTGCACTCCTCCTCTGATGTGACCACCTTCACACACCAGATCAAATGAGAAGGCAGCCATGGTGGTAGAGCCTGCCAAAGGACACAACAAAAGCTGGGATAATCCTCCCTATACCTGAACCCAGAGCAGCCTAGTGAAGTTAAAAGCTCAAGAAGGAAACTCAAACCCAGCGATCATTCTGAAAGCTGAGAGTGGAAGGTTTCAGAGGATCAATAAATGAGAAAAGCAAGAAAAAGTGTGACCAGCAAGTTGAGGGAAGTGGTTGTGCCTCTCTACTTTGCTGTCGTGATACCCCACCTGGAGTACTGCACCTCTGGGGCCTCCAACATCAGAAGGATGTGGACCTGTTGCAGTGAGTCCAGAGGAAGCCATGAAGATGTTCAGAGGGCTGGAGCACCTCTGCTGCAGAGACAGGCTGAGAGAGACAGGGTTGTTCAGCCTGGAGAAGAGAAGCCTCCAGGGAGACCTTAGAGCCCCTTCCAACACCTGCAGGGGCTACAGGAGAGCTGGAGAGGGACTTTGGACAAGGGCAAGTAGTGATAGAACAAAAGGGAATGGCTTTGAACTGAAAAAGGGCAGGTTTGGATTAACTATAAGGAAGAAATTCTTTCCTGTGCGGGTGGTGAGGGACTGGAACAGGTTGCCCAGAGAAACTCTGGCTGCCCCATCCCTGGAGCTGTTCAAGGCCAGGTTGGACGGGGCTTTGAGCAACCTGGTGTAGTGGAAGAGTATTTCTCTGGAAAGGTGCGGATGCATGGGGTGTCAAGGAGCATGCACGTGCCTGTGAGCCATCAGGTAGTATCACTCCCCCTTCACGTTGCACTGAGGACACTCCCAGGGCACAGCAGGTTCTCCTTCCCACAGTGGCACTGCCTCTGTCTCCAGCAGTGTGGCAACACTGGTTGTGCTCAGTTACCAAAGTGTATCTTGAGTGCTATAAATCCACACCCACGCAGACACACTCTGAAAGCCTGGGCCCAACGCCCAGCTCAAAGGATTTGAGCTCACTCTTATTGCAGCTCAGTAAATAAAAAAAGTCACAGTTGTGCCTGCTCTCCATGTCACTGCCTCAGCCATGGAGGCAATGGGTTCAACCAGGCAGGCGCCAAGGTCTCTGGAGCCACAGCACAGGGATCCCCTCCCATTTACTTCTGAGGACCAGGTGGAGTCAGGACCGTTGCTGTAGGTGCTCTCTGACCCCATAACTTTGAGTTATGGCTGGCTCACAGCACAGGAAAGCAAGCTCTGAAAGTGATTCTTCTCAAATCATGTCCTTATTTGTTTTATAGCAAGATATTATCTGGTAAAGGACTTTGGTTTTATGTGGGACAGAGCTCAGCAGAGCAGGTGCTCCCAGAGGACAAACATTCACTGAGGTCTTTGTGTTTGTAGTTGTTAAATGGATTATTGCACTGAGACCTAAAGAGCCCAGCTGAGCTCAGGATCCCACCGTGCTGGGCATCCAAACCCAGTAAAGGACAGGCTCCAAACCTAAGGCTCTAGGGAGACCTCACTGCAGCCTTCAGTACCTAAAGGGGGCTTATGAAAAAAGAAGGTGAGGGACTTCTTACATGGGCAGACAGTGATAGGACAAGGGAGAATGATTTTAAACTAAAAAAGGAGAGACTTAGATTAGATGTTAGGAAAAAATTCTTCACTCAGAGGACGGCAAGACAATGGATGGAACAGGTTACCCAGGGAAGCTGTGGATGCCCCATCCCTGGAAGTGTCCGAGGCCAGGTTGGATGGGGCTTGGAGAAACCTGGGATAGTGGAAGGTGTCCCTGCCCACAGCAGGGAGGTGGAACGAGATGATCTTCAAGGTCACTTCCAACCCAAACCATTTTAGGATTCTGTGATTCAAAGTCTTTTACATTTAGATAGAGGAGGAAAGAGAAAATGTGTGGGGAAGGATGCACAAAGAGATGAAATGAGGCACTCCAGGTCATGTGAGAAGAGTGTGGCAACCAGGGTTACAAACCAAATGTATTTTACCCTGTTACTTTACTCCTCCCACTGAAAATCTTATCACTGCTTGTGGGAGGGGGGGGGGGGTAATTTGGAAGGCCCACCCTTCATTTAGTTAATTGTGATCATTACCAAAAAAACTGTGTAAATAGCACATTTCAACATACCATAAAATATAGTCCATGTTACTAACTTACCTCCTAGATTTACAAGACTGTGATGATCAGTGAAACACGAGAGAAGAGTGTCAGAAAATATGGAGAAACATATCATAAAAATACCAAATGAGAAGAAAACCCAGATATAAACAGACACACACCCTGCCTGATCCCATTTTGACTGCACAATTGGGCTCCTGGTCCCAGTTATGGCGCCAAGTTGGGTGATGCTGGCACAGAATTGTTCTTCCTGTGCCATATAAACCATTGTCATATCTGGACTTTTTACAGTAGGGCAGATTCTGGGTTTCCAAGATAAGAATGAGAATAGGCTTTCCTTCCCAGAGACATCTCCTGCCAGCCCTTGGGTTTCCACTTCTCTGCAGTTCCCTTGTGAGGCTTAAATGACAGTTTTCCCAGGGATTGAAGGCGGGAAAGAAGTGTGCTGGCAGAGCCCAGACCAACAGCCCAAGCGCACAGACCACACCACAGATGCTCACACCATGTCTCACACTGAGCATTAGGGCTTGGGCACCTGAGTAACCTGAACAATTTGGGGAGGAAACGAGCCAGGCAGGGCTGCTGAGAGCAGCACAGCCCACCCCACAACCGTTTCAAGCAGTAGCTCAGGAGCTTGGGAAATGTGGCCATTCCTGACACGGCGGATTCCTCGCGGCTGTCTCCGGAGCTGACAGCATCCCTCAGCTTGTGTGCTACAGGAGGTATGAAGGATCTGGTCTCACTGCTCCAAGCCCTGCCTCCACACCACACATAAATGTCCTGGTTCACCCCAAGCACCTCTCACAAAGTGCCCCACTGCCCATGACAAAGCAGACTTTACTTACAGATCTGTGACTCTGGAGATCTCAGCACCTTCTTCGACTCCTGCCAGATGGTTTTGCAGTCCTCCTGGAGCTTATAAAACCGCTCCTTTCTCCAGGAGCTGGACTTCACTTTTAGCAGCTGGCTGCCCTTCAGGAGGAACTTCAGATCCTTGTCATCTTTGAGGCCTGTGGTGAAACAGGAGTGGTAATGCAAGAGACAGTTCAAGAAATGATGCTCAGGGAGTCTTCCCTTCCACGGGACGATAGAGACAGACAGACAACTGCAGGGCAGACAGGTCTGGGGAGGACAGCTGAGCAGAGACACACAGAAATCAATCCTCCACATCACACTTCATGCTCACAAAAGAGGCTGAAGCTTTGTACATTTCTTAGATTGAGCCTAAAGACTTTTGTATGGCAATTCTCATGTGGTTTACAAACAAAAAACACTTCCTTCCCAGCAAATACAGTTACTGTCAGGATGCAAAAACTACAGTAAAACAAACAACAAAACAGTAGCAGCAGAATGAGGAAAGTTGCATAACTTGTAATTGGAATGCTGTCAGGAACTTTCAAGTGGTTTCAAATCTATTCTGCATTTCCTTTGTTGGAACACACAAAGGTATCACTCGTCCTTCTCTGGCAAGCAGCACCTTGCTATCCACATGGGAATTCTGCAGATCAGTGACATGAAGCTTAGGACAGGGAAGTTTGGTGAAAGGTAACAATATACCTATGAGGTAATATTAAGGTAGTAACCATGTTCTCCTCACTTCTCAACCACCCAAGAGGATCTTTATCTTTCTTACACTACTAGGCCACTGCAATGTCAAGTAATAACAACCAGATCTTCTAGTTCCAGAAACTTCACATTTCACAACTTAACCTAGATTCAGGAAGGCACTTAAGACATCTAGAGAGGCAAAAGGCACCTACAGAGGCTTTGAAAACACAGATTTGGGATTCTACATGGTTTTGAATGTCTCAGCAGTATATGACTTCCACATACCTTGGAGAATCTGTCCCTCAAACAAACCATTAATTACAGATCTGGAGCGTGTGGGCTGAGGAAGGTGAGAGCATGACACATGAGAAACACTTCCTGGGCTTTCTGTAATAGGCACCTTGCATCTCTCTGACATGGCATGAAAGGCTGGTTCAGAGCTGGTGAAACAGCATTTAACTCTAGTGCTGATCACGTACATCCCAATTCAGCTGGATTTTTTCTAACCCTATCTTAACACTGCAGGTAACCACTTGGCCACTTGCAACCACTCAACACATCATGCAAAAATTCCCAATGCTACCTAAACATAATGTGGAGTGTCACAAAGCAGAACTCCAACTTAACTGATTTATGCAATAACTTTTCTACTGCAGTGTCCCCTGTGACTCAGGGTTGGTTCTTCTCTGGAAGACACACCTGCCTTGAATTTTCCTTTTTTAAACAGAGTAAGGCAATAAACTATCAAATTTTGGGCCTGCTTGAAAAATAAAACTCAGTATGAGATCCAAGTGGCCAAATTCCTAGAATCCTGACCATTCATATAGGAAACTGAAGTACCAGGTGCTGTAGAGCACCAAGGTGGGTCATGGTGGCAGCAGCAAAAAGTTCACTGTGAGTTTGTAACCGGGATACAGTGGCCTGAAGAGAGCATTTTATGTTGCCAAAGCCTGAGATCTTCATCACAGGTAAGTATGAAGGGTGTCCAGGGTTCACTTCATGAACCACTCACATGCCTTTACTGGTATTTGAGGTGCCAAGGATCATGCCCAGAGCTGAGCCTGGCCAAAGCATCCAGAGTTGAAAGTGTCACAGTGGGAACTGGAGATCCTGAAGAGGTGGTTGTGGCGTCTCTCTTTCCTCTACATTAAATTAGCTATCTCATTAATTAAGTGTCTTCCCATGCTACAGCATCCCCTGGGCCTCTCAGCTCCTGTCTGATCCAGTGATTCCCTAGAGGAGAATTTGAATGCTTCCTCCTCTGGAAACTTCAGAAAAAAACTCATGGAGAGAAGAAAAAAAAGCTGTCTCCTGCACAGTGCAGAAGGATGAAAAGTTGATCCTGTCTACAAGATCTGGGACAGCATTCCCAGGGACTGATAAGAGGCCAGATCATCCAGAGGATGGACAGATACCACAACAGCTTCATGAGTCCTCAGCCTCCTGAGCTGTACTTCTTCTCTGAGGCAAAGGTCTTCCAAGTACAGAGAAGATACCACAGATTCCAGCCTCACTAACATCCCTGTGGCATTCCTCAAGGTTGCTGGAGAGGAAACTAACTTCTTCCTTCTCCCTATTCACCCACATTTCTGTTCTAGCTCCCAGACTCATTCCTTATTTTTCTTCAGATCCCAACCACACAAGGCATCATTATGAGAATAGGAGAACATGTCATCCTAGGGTGACATGAGGAGGAAAGCAGGAAAACCTCAATTCCTTTGGATGCCTATGTCCATAAATGGGTATGAGAAATCCCTTAAACTGGGGCATGTTTGGTTCCTCAGACACTGTGTGCAGCATCTGTAACATGTCCTGCTACCAGGACATCCCAAAGAGCTGCACCAGTGTCATACAGACAAATCTGGATAGGCACAGGTGGTGGCCATGGGCAGATTCCTCTCCTCCAGGCTTAGACCACACAGTTCAGACACAAGCTGGAGGTCAGAGCCCTTCATCCTGCTCACCTGCACAGCCTAGTCACTGTATCAGCGTGGGTCAAAACTGCCCTTCATCTTGCAAGGTTCTAACTATGGAGTGGGAGCAGCCCTACCAATCATTCTTGGTTGTTGTGCCTGAGGACCAGGAAAGGTTAAATGATCAGCAAAGGAGGGCACTGCACTTTGCAAGAGCTGGAGGGAAGGATGAAGAGGGACAGTGCATGGTGAAGGCATGGCAAGGACAAAAGCTGGCAGGGAGCCTGAGTCAGGGGCAGTGAGAGAAGGCAGGGAGGGGACGGAGACAAGCTTCCCCCTAAGAGGCAGCAGGTTTGGTCAGGAAAGGGTAAGAGGGCTAATCATGAATGTCTAACAGCTCTGACATCCCTTTGATGTGGGGTCCCTTCAGATAGAGGGCAGTTACCCAGAGCTGACCTCTCCTGGTTGAACCACCCAGAGGAAGAAGGGACATCCCCTTGGCCAGGTGGGCCCAGCCTGTGTCAGGCCTGCTTTGGGTCTGTGTAGCAGCAGTTCAAGCTGACACAGCTGAACTGGAGAGGAAAGAGGGCCAAAGTTTCAGGCCCTGCCTCCTATGCCCAACCAAGCACTGCCACAGACTCTTTACATGTCCTTGGGTGAGTCACTTAGCTTCTCTGGTCCTACCTACAACAGCGTTTTGTTAGGTCAGAGATGGAGCTTAAGACGCTCTGATCTGCTGATACAGGAACCACAAACTCACCCCTGATGTGTCAGTGGGACATTACTCTCAGCTGGTCATCTGAACTGCTTTCCAGAAAAAAACCACCTTTTCCCAGCAGAAGCCTCATTTCAGGTTTTATGCCTGAACCAGCTCCTGAGGATTTCGGCCTAAAAGCTCCATGGAGAATCACGGAATGGTTTGTACTGGAAGGGACCTTATAGGTCATCTAGTTCCAACCCCACTTCCATTGGCAGAGACACCTTCCACTACACCAGGTTGCTCAAAGCCTGAAGCTGAGGAGTTTTGTGGTCCAGAGCTCCATCTCACAGCAATGGAAACTTGTATGAAAGAAACCAGAGTCCTCATAAACATACATAATTTAAAAGTTAAAAAACACTGTGCAGCAGGACAAGGACATTGATTTCCAACTATATAACAACATTAGGTATGAGAAACACAATCACTACACTGAAATACATGTCCAAATCCTGCCTGACACATGTGGCAGGACTGTGTCTTGTTTAGCATCCTCTGTAAAATACCAAATACACATTTGGCATGCCAAATTCCAGAATGCCTTTCAAGAGTCAGGACCCCCCTCCTCACAAAACATCAGTCACACACTTTCTAAACAGAATATATTCAGCATTCAGTGATGGTCAGAGGAAAAATCATGTTTGGCCAAGGCAGAAGCACCTCAAGCACACACAGCACTGCATTAACCACGATGTTAATATACTGCACTAGGAAGCTTTAGACACTGAGACATCAAAACCTTTGGCTTATCTAGCTCAGGTTTACAGCAAGCAGGAAGTACAATAAAACAATAGCTGTCACGGCAGAAGCCAGGGTTTCAGTTCACTAAGCAGATAGTTAGAAGAACAGTGATAATCTATATTGTTGCACTGTTCACTCCTTAATCTGCTGGTCTGATAGAACTTAATTACAGCTTCTATAAAACAAGGCTCCTCCTGCCTGCCCTCCCCCTCCCACCTGCTTACAGACCAGGCATAACTCAGGTTTGCTGGTTTAAAAGGGCAGAAAGACTTTTTGATAAAATCTAAAGAGCCTGGGTGGGTAAACGGCTGTTTCCCATTTCCACCTGCCCTCTCTATCCACGGAAATCAAGGGACTGGCATCCACTTGGGCTGTGTCTCCAGAGAGCAGGAACCAGCAGTGAGTTCGTAGCCAGGCACAAAAGTTTTGAAACTGTTTCCTCTTTTGTCTGGTGAATGCAAACTGTGAGTGGTTCCCTGGGCTCTTACAGCAACAGGCAACACACCCCTGAACAGTGCTAAAATCTGGCAGGAAAAGGGTACTGCCCTCCCCAAACCCCTTCAACCAGCGGCAGTTCAGAGAGCTCAGCCACAGATTTGGGAAACGACCCTTTGCCAAAGATCTCCCACATCCTTTGATGCCTCCAACGAAGCGCTTTACACATCTGGCATGTGGTTACAGGCAAATGAAAGGAAAAGAAACCTCGGGAACTTAAAAATAACGCTGGAGTTGTCTTTAGGGTGGAGCACTGCCTCTGCACGGGGAAAAGACGCAGAAACGAAGCAGCTGCCAGCCCTGTGCCGAGGCTGTGGCCAACCTGTCCCTTACCCAGCCTGATGCCATTCAACGCGGCCACTCGACGGCTCTGCTCCAGTAGCATGTTTTCCTGGGATACGGTGCGCTTGGGCTGCCTTCGGATGCACTGCATGATCCAGCGTGGGGCTCAGGGAGAGGCGTCGGGTGCCGGGAAGGATGGGGGGCCACGCCACCCCTGCAGGGATCCCTGCTCATCCAGGAGCCTCCGGCGTGCGCGGTGTCAAACGGGGCTCCAAGGAGGGAGCGCAGGCAATTGGGGCAGCGAGAGCAGAGGAAGGCAGGGGAGGGCAGAGTCCGGCTGGGGGTGGGACTGTGGGAAGTCTCTCCTCCCGCTTTGCTCACCAGCACACGCTGGATGCAAAATTAAACCGAGGAGACTGCCGGCAGCTGCCCAGGTAGAAGGAACAAGTTTTCCAGCAGTCGTACGCCAGTGGGTTTTTACGCATCATTTCCAGAGGCTGGAGAAGTCCCAGATATTGTTTGTGGCTCCTAATCAGTGCCTTGGGCTTGTCAGCTTATCCTGCCCACGAACGCCTGGATCAGGGCGAGCTTGGCTCCACCCTTTCTCTTCTGTGCCTGGCTGCTCCGTGCTTGTTCCCACTGACAGGGACTGAAGACGAAGCTAAAACCTCTCTGCCAGGGCAGATCTGGCCAAAAAGCTGCTCGGAAACTGTGTTTTAATGTTGTTCTTTTTCCACCTACAGAAGAGTATTTTCCTAAGAGTCCGAAGAGTGTCTTCTCTGCCACCGATTTCCTGTGTGACTTGAGTGAGTCACTTACCCTGCATTTCTGCATAGCTTTGGGTTTGTTCTTGTTATTCAGATTTACCCTGCACTCTGATACAGGAATAAGCCCCTTCAGGCATTTAACAGGTCACTGATTACACAAATCAGAGAATAATTCAAGGTGGAATGGACCTCTGAGGCTCTCCAGAGTCAATCACCCAACTCAAATTGGGGTCACCTTCAAAGGTAGACTTGGTTGCTCACAGCCTTGTTCAGGTGAGTTTGGATATCTCTAAGGACAGAGACTCCACGGCCAATTAAGCTCCCTGTCCAAGAGCTTAGATGTTCTCAGTGAAGAATTTGTTCTTTATGACCGGTATAAATTTCCTTTGCTGAAACTCACAACCATTCCCCGTTGTCCTGGCAATGGCTGGGACAAAAATCTATCTCTTCCCTAGCCATGACCATTTCTGCAGTGATGTACAGCAGTTATATACACACCTTGTCACAGACTATCTTTTTTTGTCATTGCCTTTGTCAGCTGCTGCCCTGCCAGGCAAGCAAGAGTGAAGTACTGAAGGGAAAGAGGTCAAACTGGGGTGAATGTCCCTTACTGCAGAACCAGCATATGCCCAAGAAGCTTGACATCAAACCACATGTCACTGTTCCTGCTGCAAACCTAATCAAAGGCTCTCCCATCACCAGCCCCTCATCATATTCAATTCAGGTTTCAGAAACATTATCTCTGTTTCTGGTATCTGTTTATCCAGTCATCTTCCCCTTCTTTCTCTGCAGTCTGAAGGAAGCCCTACCAACCCCCACAGAGAAGCACAGAGGACTGGGTTATTTGACCAGCACAAGGACAGGGTCAGAATCATTAATCGCTGCCATACACCACATGTAAGAAACTCTGAGGACAAGGCAGGGCATTGCATGGCCTTGAGCAGCAATACATCTAATAAAGCTTTATTTACACACAGCCACTGCAAATCACAGACAGTGAATGGAAATAAAGGCCATTTCTGGAGGGGGCATTGCTGAACTTGTTAGCCAGGCAGGCAGTGGGTGTTTGAGGAAACACCTCCAGCCTTTCTGGGCCCCCTGCACATGCAGGGTTTGGGTGTCAGAGCCATAACCTTCACAGCACTCCCTGGGAGCTCTGGTTTTGCCCTGGTGAGGAGGTGGGCACCATTATGCAGTGGCTAGATGATATTTATTAGCTATCAGTCTCTGAGCAACTCCCATATTTCACATTTTACTGGAGAGGACTGATCTAATTAACGGAGTAGGGAAGACCCTCCTGTAATTGCCTTAGCAAAACAATTTGTTTCTACACACCAACTGTTCTGTCCAGCAGCAGAGTCCCAGAGGGATTGATCTGGGAGCACACAGAGCCCTTGTGCTTCATTTTCTCATTAATTTTTAATAGCAGTGCCAGTGACAGCCCTGCTCAAAGCTTTCCAGGCCCTCAGAGAACATTTTACTGCACTTATCCCTGAAGTTTGCTCACACACAAAGCACAGGGTCAGCATTCAATGAGTTTAGATACCTCTCCAGAACAGCAACGCGCGAGTTTCGCTGTCGTGAAGGCTTCAGAGGTATAAGATGGTTTGAATCAGTTTGTTTTTAAAATGAAGACGAGATCATTGGGCCAGAAATTCCCTGCTTTGGGAAACAACAGAGCTGGACGTGTTGTGGTCTTGAGGTCATTTAAAGACAATGTCACATCTCACAGCAGAAGCCTGAAGGGTGACCCTGGGTTACATGGAATTGTGTCCTGATGTTACATGATGCTGCCATCACGCTCCGGTGCTGGAGGAAGTGATTCCTGCAAATGGCTCATAGAAAAATTCTCCAAGCCTTATTCACTGCAGGTAACACCTGCGTGGGTCATGCAATTTTACCCATATGACCAATCCCACCTAAATAAGTGGCACTGGTCACATGAGTGAAGTTATTCATGTGCCTGTGCCCAGGATGGGGGCTGTGCTGATCATCCCGTCAATTCCAGCTGGATTACTCCCAGAGCAAACAGAAATCGATGTGAATGAGGATGTCAGAACGTGATCCCAAAGTTAACAAAGTGCTTGAATATCCAGGAAACAGGCACTTGAGATAGAGTGGCTGTAGAGTCTGGTAGGAAATGGGCTATGTGAAAACACTGTAATGCGCAGGCTGGTCTTCAGATGATTTTCCAAAATGAATTAATCTCCATCACATCCTTATACAAAGGAGCTCAGGAAGCACTATTACCACTTCACAGAGAAAGGAGCAGGATGTTTTTTCATCTCTTTGGGGATGGACATGTTCTCCCATCACCATCATGTTTGGGCAACACCAAAAGTGGTGCAACACTAATTCTGATCATAGTCTCTCTACTGACACAAACGACGTGACAAAACTCAGCTGCTGATTTGCCCAGACTTGAGATAATTTAGGACTGGAATGAAAATACCTGTACTGGTGATGACCTCACCACTTCCCCATCACGTCATGCACATGATGCAAATTATTATGACTCGTAATACCTATGGCAGCTACATAACAAACAACAAATGTCATGCTAAGGGGAGATTTTGCCACTAAAGAGGCCAAAGGTTGTGCCTTGCTCTGTAGTTGTTACCCAGAAGAAAAATTTGGGTCTGTTTAACATAACGCTGTTCTTCCTGCAGAAGAACATGACAGCAAGGTTCCTTCCATGTCTTCAAGGTCCCACCTGCCCTGCCTTTCCTTCTGGAGTCCTTTCTTCACTTCATCCATGCCCTCCCACATCCCACCCATAGAAACCTTCCTTTTCCTTCCTTCCTTCCTTGTTACCCCCAGAACACCACTCACTGCTCTCAGCTCTATTCTCCTTGTCACACCTCACCATCTCCAAGGACCAGGCCTTGCTGCTGGCCCAGCTTCTCACCTCCAACAAAAAATGCCAGTGGCTCCTCTACACCACCACTCCCCCTCTTGCTCCCTGTGGGGAAGTGGGGATCGTGGAGCAGGTGCTGGGACCAGACTCATCAGTGCATCCCTGGCCAAAGGTGATGCTGTGCTTGTTGTCAGTGGGTGCATCTCCTGTGCATGTGGTATGTACCAAGTTCCACCTTGTGGTGACACTGAGAATGGGCTTCTCCACCAGCAAACCTCTTCTCCCTTTCACTGGCTTTTCTTGCCCACTCCCCTCCCAGGGTGCTTGAGAGGTCCTGCTGAGCTGGGGCAGAAACCGTGTATATGAAACCTTAACATTTCATATAGGAGGAGTTCTCCTGAGTCTCATGTGGTTGTCCTCCAAGTCACTGCCTGAAGACTCCCTCCACTGGCACACTGGAGCTGTGTGATGGGCAGGTTTCTGGTGCACTGAGATCAGTGCTTTCGCCCTGCCCAATATTTCTCAGCCCCACTTTCTCTCTGTATCCTTTGTCCATCTCACCTTGTCTGCAAGGTCTCTGGGAGGAGAATGGCCCCTTCTCCAGCTCTGATGAGTCCGTGCAGCCCATCTTCCCCCAGAACAGGCTGACTATATCCAGACTGCCCTCTGGGAAGGACTGCAGGCCCATCACCCAGATCATGCCATGTTGGATCAAAACCATGCTGGGGAATGTGCTGGAAGTTAAACAGTGCAGAGCCCTGGCCCTGGTTTGTATAAGCAAAGCCAGGCTGCCTGCCCAGACATTTCACAGAAAGCTCAAATCATGACCTTTATTTGTGAATATCTTCATATATCTTCCTGCCAGTCAGGTCACTCACAGGGAGCTTGGATCAGTGCATGGAACAGGCTGTGACCCATCAAAAGCTACTGCCCCGCACTCTTGATGAAATCCAGGTAAAACACTCAATTAAAGTTCATCGTACTCAGGAATCCAAAACCTGACTGAAGGTTTGGTTTGGTCCTTCCACTGGTCCCTCCCTCCATCAGGGTACACACAGAGATTTTGGCTGCAGAGTGAGAGACACTAAAACAAACACTAGCTTGCAGTAAATTACAGCTTTTCCAGTAGGTGGTGTGTAAAGAAAGCAATTGAAAAGAAGGACATCAACTTGATGGATAGGACCAGGACCAACAGGGAGGAGCACTCATGCAGTTTAGTTGCCTGACTCCCAAGTCATGTTTCTGAGCACTTGCTGATGAAGATGTTCTCTTCATAAACCCAAAGTCAGTTGTAGGTGGGTCCCAGCTTCACTTTTTTTTAAGGTCATTTAACAGTTTTTCACAATATTTTCTTCAGGAGATGAAATGTCTTCCATAGGTGAAATGCAAGTCATTCTCGACATTCTGTAGCAGGGTAAAATTCATGCAATAATTAAATTGCACAACTGAATTATGCAAAACTAGGGGAAAAAATATTTTTTCCTAAGTGATTTATCTGGAATTTCTCTAACTCTAGCCAAAAACACCCCATGAGATTTGTTGTGTGGTACCTCAATACAGGGCTTTAAAAGGTACCATGTGAGGGGCAGACCGAGATGTGAGAATTTCCCTCCACACAATGTCCAGACTGGCCTATTTAAGGTGTGGAGGTATCTCAGGTTAGAAGAAACTGTGGCAAAATCTTCTCTACCTGCATAAAGAAAAAGAGAAACCTCTTTGTTTGACCGAGGTCTGCAGCCTTCTGTTCTGGTGGACTTGGCCGATAAGGACTGAGACCCTCCACCCATGGGAAGGACCTCAGAGATAAGACTGGGTGTCAGTCTCACAGTATTCAGATACCTACAGTGCACTGAACAAGGGGCCAGGAGAAGACAGGGCACAATTCACCTGTCTAGATCCCTATAAGCCTAAAATTTCTACCACACCTCTATGTCTAGCCAGCTGAATCCCACGCTGGGTGATCAAATCACCAAATATTCATCTGCAGCTTTCCTTCAAAAATACCTGTTCAAATATTTTGATCTTCCTCTAAAGAAAACTGTACTTTGGTCCCAAATCATCAACAGCTTTGGTTCCCAGAGCTGCTTATCCAGGCAGCTGAGTTTCCTGATCTTGCACAAACTATCTCTTTCCCACACACCTCTCCCTCTTGCTTTTCCCTGTGGTTGGTTCTATCCTTTCATCTCTGCTACCTGCAGCAGTTTTCCAAGTGTCTGCATTTCCTTCTCCCTCCTCTTTCACTTCCTCATTAAAATCCATTTTTCCCCAAGCATCTTCTTTCCCCAACTCAGCTGCTTTTGGGCCTGATGTCAGAGCTTTACATGCTGACAACAACCTCAGGAACTGTGGGTTTTGTTTTACTAAAAGACATTGCTCAGACTGAAAATTTAGCAGGTTTTGTGTCAAAATAAAAAAGACAAAATTAATTTTACTTGTCTTGTCTGAAAAAGAGACAAGTTGCCCGGGTAATGTACTGAGAAGTGTCAGTATCCCAAATCCTCCTGCACTGCTAGGAACACTATGGCTCATAAAACTCCCACATAGAGCATCAGGCATAACCTGGATCAAAGGGGTGTGCTGGGAGCATTTTGTTGGTAGGAAAGGAGATCAAAGTCACCAGCTGCTCCAGAGCAGATCCCAGCTGATCCCAAGTCACATTATCTCCACCCATGGTGGTTGAAGCCCAGAAGGAGCCTCCTCAGAGCTCCCAGCTCAGAAGGGCAGGTGGAGATGATTCATTTGGAAATTTCAATATAGACATTAATCCTGAGGACTTGCTGACAGAATAACACAAGGAAACAGCCTGTTTTGTAGGATTTTACTAACCCTTCCCTGCTGATTCTCACCCTGGGCTGTGGCTGAGGGCATTCCCATCCTTGGACTGTGGCATTCCCTACACAATATACACAGTGTCTTGTGTGAAACAGTCAGTGTATAAGAATAAGGCATAGTACAAATTAGCTATTCTATAATCTGTGCAAGCACAAGGGCTCCCAGTTCAGAAACAGACCAACTTCACGAGGTAAGAGAAAGGTTATTAATAGCCCACATTAATTCTGACATGGTAAATACAGCTGTTGTTGTTTCTATGTTGGGGGGGGGGGGGAAAGAGAAAAACGGAAAGAAAGAATCTGAGTTTCAACATGCATCCAGGGACAAAACACGTCTACAACCCACAGCATCAGAAATTTCTTACAAACTACATAGCACAAGCCTGATCCTGCTAACAAATCCACATGTGAGCAACTTCTCTTGTCTAAGTGGTCTGGCATTTGGAGTGACTTTGGCACTTGTGTGTCTGTGTTACGTGTCAAGGAATTTCAGTAAATACTTTTTGAAATTCTTGGCTCTTTCAACATTTGTGTATTTTTCTGCTTGAGACAAGAAAATAGATTAAGAGCCACTGAATTCTCCTCGGTCCCTAACCCCAGAAGACTAAATAATATTCTCTGAAAAATAACCCACAGGCCAGAATGGGAAATGTTTTAATAGTTCCAGATGTGTTTCTTAGCTTTCTTTCCCCAGTGGCTGTATAATGAATGAGATACCTACAAAAAGTATAACATTAACCTCTGGTTCACCTTCCTGTTGGATTTTTAGCATCTGGGAGAATCGGAGGGAAGATTTCTTGAGCCTGCGGGAATCTTTTCACAATTCTCCTGGTAACACTAAATTGATTATGTTTATGTGCAATCACTTATAGCTCTGTTAGTTTATTTTTGTTTATAGCTCAACTGCAGTAAGAAAGCAACTATGTCATGAAATAAAAATAAGTACTCCAAGCTTTTCCCATTTCTGTGGGATCACAATAGCCCATTTCAATCTGTAGCTATCAGCTATCACAGCCCTGAGTTTTTTCTGCTCATTAGAGTAAGTAAAACACAATGAAGGGGTAACAAAGCAATACATAAAGTCAGTTGAGGGAATAAGGGGGGATATTTCATTACCCTGTGCATCAGACAAGCCTCCCAGACCTGGTATGATTGAATCTTCTTAAATCTCATTTGCTGAAAGGGCAGAGAGGATTTCTTCTTTTTTTAGAAACATTACTTATTTTGTACTTAATATTTACAGAGTCTTGGGGACAGACCCTGAGCCGAGGTGTTTATCCAGGCTCTGTTTTCTTCACCAGAGCCCGCAAAGTTTACTGAGCAGAGCACCCATCCCGCTCTGTTTCACCAGAAAGGGGAGGAGATTTGGATCCACTTTTCTGAACTTGCAGACACTTACCCTGCCAAGACACCCTTCCTACCAACAGAGCTCACCCTATTAACAGAGAAAAATCTGTCATCTCTCTCTAACAGCGGGTAAATGCTGCCTTACTTCCAAATGAGAGAATGGGGAGGCGAAGGACAGGGGAGAAGAGAGGAGGAAAAATAAAGCTCTTGGACATGATAAGAGAGCCGAAACGCAAGAACGTTTCCCCAGACTTACTGTTGCAAGCGAGGAATGTGCCATTCGATTCCATGGCTGCAGAACAAGCCGACGAGCAGCAGCAGGAAGGGCTCCGGCGAACAGCTGTGCCCAGAAGTTAGCGCTGGTGGAAGCCAGAGCTGCGAGGCTCCCGCCGCTCCCCGCTCCAGTGATCCCCAACGTCAGCTCCCTTCGGAGAGGCCTGCTCCTTCCCCTTGGCTGGAATTGCGTCTTCGCTATGACTCCTCATTTATTTCTCTCCCGCATCCGCACGCCGCTGCCTTGCCCGGCGCACCGACTGCGGCCAAGCGCCCGAGCCCCAGCGCTGGCCCTGGCTCCTCCCTGCTCCATCTGGCGTCTTCACCGCTGGCCCAGCCTCCTGCTGCTGCTGCTACTGCTGCTACTGCTGCTGAACCCTCACAATGATGCTTCTTTGCTTCTTTTCCTGCCGCTGCCACATTTTCCTTCTCCGCTCCTTCCTGGCGCGGCTTCCAGAAGACACTGAGTGCTGCGAGTCCATCCTTGGTGGTCCCCAAGTCAAGGAAAGGGACTTAAGCAGATGCCACAGACCAGAGTTTAGGGCTAAAGAGCTTTTAGGTGCTGGTGGGGGTATAATTCTTTTCACAAGGGAAAAAAACAGGTCAGAACTTGCCAGTGTGGAAATAGAAGCTGTGACCACAAACGCTCACAGAGGAATGAGCTCAGGGCAGAAGAAAAGTTATGAGCTTTGCATTTGAGACAGTGAGACAGAAAAACTAGAGTTTTACTGGAGTTTTCACTGTCCTGAGGCTTTTACTGAGTGGAACTGATTTCTTCCACTCTGTCCCCTCCTTCTGAGTTAGATATTTCCAAGGAGTAGAAAGATACTGCTTGCAAACAGGGAAAGAAAAGGAATCCAGTGTGGGAAAATAAAGTTTCTCTCTACTTTAATGTTTTTAGTTATTGTTTTGCTGTTGTTTATTTACATTTCTGGCTATTTAGGTTTTCCTGATGCAAACACTTGATGGAGTTATTGGTAGATTCAGGTCCCTCACTCCTCAGCAGCTGTAAAACCGGCAGCTCCGCTGACAGAAGGGAAAAGTCCCTCTCTGATGGTGACAGATCTGGGAAACATGTGGTGAAAAATACTTTGGGACTAGGACAGTTTGTCCCTCCCTGCCAGGAATTGGACTGCTCCTCTGAGAGCCCAGACCTCGCTCTCGGAGAGTTTTACAGTCCACAAATATAAGGCTGCTGCCACCACCCAAGGAAAACTGCCCTAATATAGCAAAACTTGTGTTAGTACAAAACTAACAAAACCAAGCAAGTGAAGGTAAAAAGGAACAGAGATTTCACCCCATGACTCTTCTAAAGTCCACTCTTTTATCCCATGGCCACTAGCACGGGGAAGGGGTTCATCTCCCACTAGACACTTCCCAAAGGACCCAGAAAGGAGCATTCCTTTTTCAAACCCACAGACATTGACTGCAATGGGGCAAACTGTTTGGCAGCAAGGTCGGCTGCTGGCAGGCAGGACAGCAGCTGGAAGCACCCAAGAGATTCCTGGTACAGCCTTAAAAGCCTAGAGGCAGGGGGATTTTGGGAGGACACCTCCACAGCTTGTCACCCTTTCAGCTGATGGGGAAGAGTACTGGAGGGAGTGTACAGGAAGACTGGTGGATGAGCCAGCCAGACTGGAAACTCCAGTAAAGCTGAGGTGATGAGGACACGATGGCTTTCACAAAGGAGAAAAAGTAAGGAAGGGCAGTTTGAAAGTCGTGATGGAAAACAGCATTATAGTAACTCCTTCACTCTTCCCTGTATCACACCAGTCCTATGAGGAGAGGCTGAGGGAGCTGGGGTTGTTCAGCCTGGAGAAGAGGAGGCTCAGGGGAGACCTCATCACTCTCTACAACTCCCTGACAAGAGGTTGTAGCCAGGTGGGGGTTGATCTCTTCTCCCAGGCAGCTATCAGCAAGACGAGAGGGCACAGTCTTAAGCTCTGCCAGGGGAGGTTTAGGTTGGATATTAGGAAGAAATTTTTTACAGAGAGGGTAATCAGACATTGGAATGGGCTGCCCAGGGAGGTGGTGGATTCACCATCCCTGGAGGTTTTTAAGCTGAGACTGGATGTGGCATCAGTGCCATGGTCTGGTAGCCACAGTGGGGTTGGATCAAGGATTGGACTTGATGATCTCAGAGGTCTTTTCCAACCCATTTGATTCTATGATTATATGATTCTATGATCCTATGATTCTATGATCCCATCCTCACATTGCCTGACACAAGCCCCTCCATTGGAGATGGACTGACCAGTGTCCCTATGCCCTCTGTGGCAAAGAGGGGAGTCTAACAGAGCTACATTAGTCCCTAAAATTATTCAGACCATATTGTGGATAGAACCCCTTCACAGCAGTGTAGGGCATGACAGCGCCAGGACGTGACCATCACTCTGCTGTGAACACCACTGTGATTGCACCCAACGCCTCAGGCTGGACAGAGCATCCACAAGTGAGCAGGACTGAGTTTCTCTGCCATCATTCTTTGAGATTTGAAGATGATCCTCTGCATTTACCCCTTCATGATCACTGTAGCTTCTTGTGTTTCCTTCTTTCCATGCTGCCTTCTCCGTGATCATAGCAGCAGTGGTAGTAGAAATGGTGCCTATCAGGAGGTTTCACAGAACCTTGCTCAACTTTTCACTTTTCCCCATTACATTTATTCTTCCTGTTCCTGTGCACATCCAGAAGCATTATCACCATTTAGGCTGCTTGGAGCACTTGGGGACCTTTCTGCCACCCTAAGCTAAGTCATCACCATTTCTAAACCCTTGATGGGCTTGAGGTGTGTGTGCTCAGAGGAAGTCTGGCACTCACAGACAGTCTTGCATTTCTTGCATTCATCAGAAAGTGCAGCAGTCACCATCGGAGCACTGATATGCTGCAGCAAACACCCAGAATCTGAGATTTCACAGCATAGGTCTCATCAGAGCCTTGTTTCAGAAGGCAACAGTCCTTTGAGTTGTATTCCTGCATGTGCTTGAATTACCTTTCCTTTGCATTGCTGAAACCAATATATATGCAAAATAACAATGAAACCAAAGTGACGTGAGCAGCTACTGGGCTCCTGCGAGCTGCAGAAACCCTACTAATAAAAAATTCTCCAAACAACATAGCAGTGTAAGAGTGTCATATGAATGTGCCTTTTTTCTTGTCCACGCCATAATTTCTGAGCTCATCAAGAAGCAGAGTCAGGGCATTTCTAGGCCTAGAGACAGGCTGGGGCATTGGTACTGCCTTCCCAAAGCCAAGCTGCACCTGAAGAGTACAAAGTCAGCGCCATGATATTTTACTGAGGGACAAGGCCTAAAGCCAGGACACATCTTGATTAACCCACTTGCTCTCCAGCCATAGAGATGAGGTTGGAAGGAGTTAAATGTCAGGCAGGCTGGGTGAGGAGCCTCTGTAACACACCCTCCAACACAGATGTCCGTATGCAAAGGCGCCAAGATCATCTGGAGCTGTGCAAAGTCAAGGAGATCTCCCATTTCTCGCACCCCTACACGCCTTTGCATTCTCCTCCTTTGTTTTGCACACACAGCCCAGCCCAGGCAGCAAAGGGCATTTGCAGAGCTCAAAGCCAGAAGTGTTTGCAGGGCTCAATTCCACAGTGAACCGTAAATCTCAGCAAACCGAAAGCAAAGCAGTTTACCTGTCTCCACTCCGAGGGCATGACTCAAGTGTTGATTTAATTGCACACAGTGGAAGGAGCAGATTTTCATCTCAGAGGAATGCTACACCACCCCAACACTGAGTCTTTCCAATGGAGAAGATGCCTTCTGGCTCCCTCTGCCCTTCAGACTCTCACACACACCCTCTTCACCCCACCGAAATGTTCCCAGACGCCTCTCCAGAGCGTAACAGCCAAGGGCTTTGTTTGCTTTGCTAAAAGGACTCAGGGTTTCTGCCACAGTGTCACAATGTAAGAATCATTTCGGGGTTACATGGCCAGCAGGGAGCTTTGGCAACCACGTGGGGCTCTTTTGGCAGCAGGAGAATTACGGAAACCAGCACAAAAGAAAATGTCATATTAAATAGAGTTCATGTCAATGCAGAAGCGGGTCTGGAATTCTCAAACACTTTAGTAATGATCTGGCTGTTCACTGAAATGTTTTGGGGTTTTTTTTATGTCTTTTCCCAGTCTGTTTACTGGTTTAGATGGGGTGTGTTACAATCCTCAGAACATCAGGTGTCTCTACATCCAGCTCTCATATAAACAGATTCATAGAATCCTGGAATGGTTTGGGTTGGAAGGGACCTTGAAGATCCATCTAGTTCCAACCCCCCTGCCATGGGCAGGGACACCTTCCATGGGGCTAAATAAGTCAATAATAGATAGACAGCAAAATGTAAAATTGTCAGCTGTCTTTTACGCTTTGAGAACTGCTCAGGGCTCTCCCAAAGCAGCCCAGATATCCATGTGAGAGGCCAGCTCCAGCTGCCCTGGTGACTCACCTCCTGTAAAGGCATCATTACTCCTTGGTTATCAGGGCCGTCTTTCATTAGGTGGACACAGTTCTTGCTGCTAATACTCCCCACCCATGCAAGACCTGGGATTCCTAGGGCTGACCCTACCACTGAGGCTGCTCCACCCAATATTTACTTATTGGCAAATTTTCCCAGCACTCACAGGTTTCCAACAGCTGCTGGTCCCTCACCTGCAAGAAACACACTGCAGTGTGGGGAAGAACAGCCTCGTGGCTCAGCAGGAGCTGGTGGAGCTCAGCACCTTTGGAAATCAGGCTCCCTTAGGAGATACCTTGGAAATAGCTCAGGAATGGGATTTATGACTGTCAAGAACAGTGAGATTATTGGGTTTGTGGGCCACTCACTGGACAGAGTAATTCACCAAAGTTTATAAACTAGGCTGGAATGGAATTAACCCCAGTATCACACAGCTCAGGGAACGGGAAGGAACAGCCAGGTGCCTTGTTTATCACCACAGGGAGCTGTGCCAAAATATCTTCAGACTAAATGATATTGATGTCTACATCTGCATTTAAACCATTTATTTCAAGAGTTACTCCC
Organism: Pipra filicauda; assembly: GCF_003945595.2. Lineage (NCBI taxonomy): Eukaryota > Metazoa > Chordata > Aves > Passeriformes > Pipridae > Pipra > Pipra filicauda. The sequence goes on from NW_024104310.1 coordinate 6,159,897, forward strand.
ACTTAGGAGAGCAGTGCATGGCCACAGGAAAAGGAAGCAACAGATGCTGGGGTGTGTAAACCTGCTGCTGGCATAATCCTGTACCAGTCCCATTAAAATTAATGAGGTATTTCTGCTTGAACAGAAGATAAATTCAACTTGCTAAGCCAGAAATACGCCTACCTGACTCAGTATATCTTAAGTATTTGGAGAGGTTTTCCCTCCACTTAGTAATCAAGAGCAGTTCTAACCACCAAATAAAGCAATAAAGCAGTCAAAGGAGTCATCTATTACTGTCCAGTCACAATAAAGACTTAAAAAGTTACCAGTTCAACAAATCTCATGTTGATTTTAGGCTGAAAAATTGCATAAAAATTGAATAAAAAGCAAGATTGTGCTTCAGATTTGTAAATAAAAGTCCTAGGTTCCCCTACTTATTCTGAAAAGTTCATTATAACTCTTGGAATTTCAGTATAAAGGAAACAGTTAAATAATTTTACCTCAGTCCATTAGTGCTTGGTATTATTTAGACATTGCATTCATTTTGTCTTCAGACTAATTTTGTGCTGAATGTTTCATTTTATATTTGTTTGCCTCATTTCTGTCACTACAGTATAGATTTATGAGTGTCTGAGAGTCATTTTTGTGCATTTCTATGCTTTAACAAATGTAGGTTTAAGTGAGCCCTCTAATGTTAAATTCCCTGACTTTAAATATTTTGATTTTGGGAGAGTGAAAATATCTTTACTATAGAGTTGTACAGAAAAGTACATTTAGTCTAAACCACTTATAGCGAGACTTTCTGGGGAGAGAGGACCCCAGAGACTTTCTTTTAAAGCTATGAAAATCTCATCTATTAACAATGAATGAGAAGCTTTAAGAAAACATCATGCCTACATTTCATCAGCTTCTCAGTTCAGCACATCAGTAAACAGCACAGATCAGCCACACAATGCTGTGATTTATAACTGTGTCAATGATTTAGTGAGTCTGACCATAATTATGAAGTTACTGTCACATGAATGAGAAACAATCACCTAATTGGGGAAACTAGTGATGTACTAGACTTGCTGGTTTGAATACATTAAGTGGAGTGATTATCTGTTAGGAGAGAAGAACAGCAGGAGACTGGTCCCAGGGTCCTGCCACTTTTATCCATTAATGGCTCCTTCTGATATGTGACAGAATGAGAGGAAATGGCCCCAAGTTGCACCAGGGGAGGTTTAGATTAGATACAAGGAAAATTTGTTTTCTGAAAGAGCGGTCAGACATTGGAGCAGACTCCCCAGGGAAGTGCTGGAGTCAGCATCCCTGGAAGTGTTCAAAAGGAGGGTGGATGTGGCATCTGGGGACCTGGTTTAGTGGTAAACTCAGAGGTGTTGGGTTAATGGTTGGACTCAATGAGCTTGGAGGTTTCCCAGCCTTAGTGATTTCTTTGATTCTATGATCCCAGATCCCAACAGAGCACAGACACTGAGCTTCACAACCACTAACATCCAGGTTAGCACATTTCCAAACTTTAAAGGCCACAGTCACCAGGCCAAATCACCTGCTGTCAGGAATGCTTGACACGTGTCTCTTCTTTCTTGCACCGTTGCCTCTTTCCTGCCCCCAGCACTGGGTTAAGTATGGAGGAGGGTTGATGATTAATGTCATAATGGTTCCTTTTAATATACTTCATCTGTCAGCTTAATTCTCTGCAACTGGGATAATCACAATAATTAGATACAATTGTTCAGATCATTACCTAATTGTGGTTTTTTTCATTGTAGCCAATTCATATGACTTTTAAATGGGCAGAAAAGATGGAAAGTCTGAATTACGCCTATATTTTAGAAAATCCTAGTAGATATAAGAATGCCCCACAATTTTAGACTGCACATGAGGATCTTGTGGTTCTAGAATGTGCAACACAGGTAATCAGGGATGTTCCAAGTAAGGCATTTTTATTTCTGTTCCCAAAGAGTTAAAACTACACTTCACACAAGATCAGTGATATCAGACTTCCCTCCAGCCCCATTTGAACATGAAATGTTCAGTATGAAAATGTTTTTAATTGCTAAAATCTACAAAGCAGATGCTTGTGCAGAAAGTATGTGAGGAATTCCTGTGTCTCCCAGGGTCCTAATGGACAGCCAGCATTTTTGGTGATAATTTATAGTCAGCCATGATCTTTGAACAGCCACACATGAGATGAAGAGAATGACATATACAAAATTTAGGACCAAAAAAAGATCAGACAAGGTGGCAATTTATTACTAGATTAATTTTTTAATTAACATATTTCCTAAATGAATAAAAGGACGAACACATAAAATTTCATCAAATGTCTTCAAAAAGAGTATTCATCACCTCTGATTTGGCTTCTTTTAGGATCTAGTTTCATTTCATAAGATGAAAGTTAGGAGCACAGTTCAATAAACTGTCAGTGAAGAGAGAGGAGCCTTTGAAAACAACGAAGAGGACCAAATTAAGATGCTGAAGTATCTCAAAATAGATTAAATACCCTTCAGGGAGGTGGTGTTTTAAGTCTGAGATCACACACTACATCTTTATTACAAAGGGAATACTGAACCTTTGCTTGAAGTGCATGGTAGAACTCAAGTTTATATAAAAAGTTGCAACTGCCACTTCCAAAATCATCCATCTATACTTCTGATGCAATCAAATGCAGCCACATTTCTCTGGCTGGTGGTGTTATTTGGACTTTGGGAAAGAAAACACCAAGGGGATATCAGGGTGCGGAAAGAGCCATAGAAGTTGCCCATTAAGGAAGTATTTTATTGGGTTTTGGTGCCTCCTCATCACTTTTGCAAGCCTGGTGCAGCCAAAGCAGAAAGGTTGAATGACTCATTTCCTTCCTGCTCCTGCTGTCGGGCACTTCAACCAGCAGAGCCTTCACACAGACACGAACCCCCCTCGGGCTGCAGGAGACCTGATTTGTGCAACTGCGCACGGACGTGCCTGTGGGAACAATTCCCGGAAACTAAAATGCGGAGCTACACGATTTCTATTAATATTGCTGGTGGGATCCCAGCTCTGAGCTTGTGGGCTGCACAAGAACCAGAGAATACAGCTCTGAAACTGCTTTGCCTTTGGGTTTGTGGCATCTCAGGCTCCTCCCTAAGCTCCTCGGGGCTTCCCTCATCTGCCTAGTCCAAATGATGCCGTCAGCTACCCTTGTGCCCACCATGTGATCCTTGAATCCTGAAAACTTCACTCTCTTCACTCTTGGTGGAGCAGAAGGTGAGAAATCCCCCTGGACATCTATTTTTCTGCAGAAAGAGCTGACACGCTCCTGCTTTTACTGGTGGTGGATCTTCTTTAGATGAAAGGTAAAAACGGCTGCTCTGCCAAAACAGAAGGCAACCCAACAAACCAGCTTTGGCTACTTAAAGAACAGTTTCACTCAAAAGTGTTGCAACCATGTGGAATCTCAGCACACAAACACACCAGCAGGACGTGATGGGACATGCTCTCACTGGTTTATGCCTTGTATTCTTTAACTCCAATGAGGATGAAGACCTGATGCTTTTAATTCCAAGGTGCCAGCTGCAGCTCAGGGTAAAATGAGCTTTTGAAGGGTTTTTCACACCTTCTAATGCATGAGGGATAATTCTGTGCTGCAGGAGTGCATTTTTTTAAGGCCAAGTGCAATTAAAAGAAGAATTCACCCGTTCTGCTGAATATGAAAAAAATGGGGAAGCCCTCAAATGCAGGCACTTCTTGTGTGAGGTAACTGAATGTTTCCAGGTCAAAATTAATACTTTAATGGATTTCATGCTACAGTGTAGCACTTTAGGTCGTACTTTGATTGCTATTTTGTCACAGATAGATCTGTCTGGGTGCTCCAGAGGGGGGAAAAGCACTGCTCCTTGAATTTAACAATTGTAAAAACAGTACTTGGCTGCCTAAACCCAGAAGTCTCCATGTCATCTCAAGTGCTGCAGGGTGTGCCAGCTGGCCACCTGCTTCTGCTTCAGAAGGCTGTCAGTCCCTACAGATCGTACACCAACATCCTCCAGACCCTGGCAAACGTATTCTGTATCCTTGGGCATCTTACATGACACGGAGGCAACTGCAGGCAACTGTCCCAAGAGCAAAACCTTCCCTTGGGAGACCTTTCCTTGCTCAGATCCCCAAGGAAACTCCTGTGTTAGAAATGTTACAAGATCATCGAAGCAGCTCCTGGAGTAGCCTGCCTAGAGATATGTTACGATGCAAACACAAGTAATCAGCTCAACAGAAGGGTTATTATGTGTGGGTCACAGCAGGGCCCAATGGGGAGAAAACCAGTCATTCTGGGACCTCCACACCAGGGCCATTCCTTGTCTCAGTGCCTTTGGTAAAGGCCATTTAGATGGCAATAACTGAAGTTAAATGGAAACAACCTATCCCTTGTGTCATCACAAGGGTCCCACTGAATGTGTCCTGCCAGCATGGGCAGGAAAGGAGATCCTGATTTTGTAGGCATGTACACGCCTGGTGAATGGAGCTGTCTTTGATCCACTTTGATCCTCCTTGCTGTCTTTGATCCACTGCAGGGCTCACATGGAAAAGCACATGCAAGCCTGATGGTTTGGCTGAGCCAGCCTTATCTTTTCCTACCAGCAAAAATGAAATAATATGCTGGAAAAGGGAGGTGATAACACAGCTGTACCTTTTGCTGATGACAGCCTCTGCATGCCCTCAGGACATCACCACCTCTTGCACTCTCCCATCCCAGTAGGATGGATTTCCTCTCATACTGAGTTATCTTGACTCTTACAGACAGTATTTCCAGGGAGATTCATCCTAGTCTGCAGTGAGAATCAAAAATGAGACCAGGCCATCTTTAGGAAACCCAAATCATTTCCTTTTCATTCCTATCACCAGGGCCAGGTTGCACCAGCCACATGCCTTCTCCTTGTCCTCTCCTTGCACTCCAGCTCTTTGCAGCAGAGGACACTGTGTTGCCTGTCATTAATTTACTTATGCCCCATCCTACCCTTGCAAGGGCTTTTGGAGGTAACTCTAGCACTCCATATTCATGTTGTCCCAGGGTGAACAATCTCTTTGAGATGATCTTTTGGGATAGGCCAGGTTGGATGGGGCTCGGAGCAACCTGATCTAGTCAGTGGCATCCCTGCCTATGGCAGGGGGATTGGAACTAGAATATCTCTAAGTTCCCTTCCAACCCAAACCATTGTATGATGCCATGATTTTATGACTAAAGCAAGATGTTCTGGTTCAGCTCTGCAGTCCTAACTCAGCTGGCTTTCTGGGTCATTTGTCTGTGACCGAGTTCCTGAGGATAAAGGGATAAAAATCCATTTAAACCTGCTCCATTCATCACCCTGAAACGACATAGCCAGGAAAGATATTGTTTGGAGCTTGGCCTAAATTGGCAGTTTTCAGGGAGGTGAAAATAAATCAAGGTAAAATTTAATAAGCACTTTTCCTGAGGTTCGTATTGGGGGTGTTTGGATTCCTTTTTCTTCTGAATTAGGTGGCAATTCCTCATTGCTCTGCACCACATAGGAGGTGTATAGTGGGTCTTTCCTGTCTTCTTCTACTCCTAATATTCAGACTTTGCCCCATCTTTTAACAGTCGAGGGCCTTGGCTCAGTACATTCTCACATTACGGACCTGTGGAGCACAGACAGACATGGAATAATGATTTGCATTTTTCCCTTTAACTATTTCACCCAGCACACAAAACAGGAGAGCAGAGGAGCATCTGCAAACATGTTGTGTCTGGAAGTTTGATGACAGGAGGCTGAGAAAAAACTTACCAGATAAAGGTAAGAAAAAAGGAGTTTAATTTCTTTTGCACAAGATTACAAGACAAGGAGGGAAAATCTGGTAAAGGCACTGGAACAGCACAAAACAAGCCCATGCCATGGTTTTCTGGTAGACATGGCTTGGCTGAATGAGCCCAAACAGGTAAATCACAAGGGGTAAAAACTAAGTAGTAGGGTGATCTCAGACAGGAGCTGCCAAGGGTGGGGAGACAAGTAGAAGGAGCAAAGCAAAAGTTTCTCTTCTTCCAAGATGATTTTTTTTTTTTGCATTTATAGAAATCCTGGCTGCTGAGCTTCCAAAAGAACTGAAAACCAGAAGGAAAGAGAGAAACATATTTCCTTCTAAAAAGTGTCAATCAGTGGGTTATTCCCAGCAGCATAAATTAGCTGTAGTGGAGTTCTGCCATGCCATGCCAGATTGCTTTCAGGACAGAAGAAGCTCACACAAACCTAGTCCATGCATATATCTATCTATCTATATATAGATATATCTGCAAACCTGGAATCTGCAGTGTAGGTCTCAGATACAGACATCTCCTCAGTGATGCCCCTGAAGGGCAGGTGAACAGTATTCAGAATCAATTAAATAATTTTATTACTGCAAAGTCCTTAGGATCTGGAGAAATTAAGCCTGTGGTCCATCACCACGTATGTGATGTGCCAGGAAATGGATTTTCATCAAAACTAGCACTAAGTAGAGCCTTTATGACCACAGGGAAAAATATTCTGGAGTGTGAAAATGTTAACCTTATTTGTTAATCTGGGGAAAAAAGGCATATCCATAAGCAGAAACTATGGGTTGTGAATCTAACCAGAAGCTGCTTTCCTTGTTAGCCTTCACAGATTCCTTACAAACAATTGGTGGAACCCCAGCTAGTCACAGAGCACAGAAGGAAAACCACCAATTTTAACAGAACATGTTACTGGATGAACTGTTTTGGGGCTAGAGGCATAGCTTTTGACAAAAGAAGGTCAGACTGCGATCCAATAATCCTCTCTGACACAGGAATATGTCAGTGGAGTAGGAGCCCCTTGTTCTGCTCTGCCTGAGAGTGACAGTGTCATCTACACTTGCACCCTCCAGCTGGATCTCTGTGTGGAGGGGTAGCCTGGAGGATTTGTGGATCTCTGCATGAAGGGATATCATGGAGACTCTCTGGATCTCTGTGTGGAGAGGTAGTGTGGAGGATCTCTGAGTAGAGGGGTATCACTGAGGATTTCTGGATCTCTGCATGGAGGCACAGCCCATTTCCAGTTTAATTAGAGAGTGATGTATCTGCTGTTGCAAAGGAATGACTGGCCCCTTTGTGAATGCATTTTCCACATGCTTCTCTTGCTTGCTGGGTGTGTCTGGTTTGTGAATCCCACGTGGCCTGAGTGAAATTCCAGTGTGAGTATTTCAGCAGAAGTACAGCAATACCCACTGACATGGTGAGGGACAGACTTGTAGGTACAGGAAAGAAGTGTAGGAAACAAAGAAATGCTTGAAGTCAGGAAGTGTAAACTGGAAGCAAGTGAAATGGTTGACTCACATCAGGAGGGAGTCACAAAATAACCCCACACATGTTAAGAGAGAAAATAATGAGGAATATCCAGGTGGAAAACTGCCAGACACAGCTTATTTCAAACTGTCTTCAAGAGGATTGGAGATGATCACAGTACAGCCAGCAAGGTGAGAGCTGTAAGAGATGGATAGTTTTTTAACTAACCAGGACATTTGAAGAAAAAAACAACTTTGGCAAGTCAGGGAAGCAGTGCAGTGGGAGAAGCCAGCTTTCAGAAACTCAGCTGCTTGGCGTTTTTCACCTGAAACTGAAAGGTTGTTTCTCCATTTTCCAAATTTTACTTGGGTTTTAAAGTCATTCTGTGGATGCCGTTTTTAGCTCTTCTTCAAGGGACACCTGGTAACATGCAAAGGAGACTCGCATTCCAGTCATACCTGTTTGCCTGCATCTGCAATAATTACAGGATAATAAATAGTTTTGCCAGTGTAGTGAATGAAAACACTTTACCTAATGCACTGGCAAGAGAATATGTTCGATTGCATAGATGTAAATATTTATACCTGCTCAGTTACCTGATCGAAACAAAGATTCAATACAATGTTTGTTTTTAAAGGCTTTCCTGAAAACATGGAAGCCTTAACAGGACCACTGGAGGGCAGCAGTGTCAAAGCGAATCATCCATCAGTCTACTTTTGGGAATTGCTTCGTGAAAACCAAAAAAAACCTTAGAAAAAAATAGAAATAACTAGAAATAATTTTCTGCTGCCCAGATGCAAGTATGTAAAACACTGCAATTCTACAATAAAAGGCAGCGCTGCAGTATCAGTTCCCTTGCTTTCCTGCATCTCAACGATGCCACCTGAATTCTGCATGACGTGTCCTGTTGTCAGGAAATACTAAAAATATCAAAAAATATTCAGAGTCTTGATGCATTCTGAACCCTATGGATCTATGTTTTACACAAAATCAATATATAATCCAAGAATATTTTGTGTATCTTTTATATAAATAGCTAGATACAAAATTTGAATTATATTTACGTTTGAGATATGTATAGGTACATATATCCAAATTAATCCACGCTGTTGTATTAATACAGTGGGGGCAGCCCGCTCAGCAGACCTTTTACCTTTTATTTATATTTTTAAGTGTCCTAAATTCCATCATTTCAAAGAAACCTTTCAAATATCGAGTGAGTGGAATCCCTTTAGTGAGTGCTCTCTCTCTAAGGAAGTCCACTGACATTAGTGAAGATTTTGGGGTCACCATGAAGATAAATATATGAACTTTTCAGCAAGCTATTGTGATTTAGTGAAAAAATATTATTATTAGTCCAGTATTTATAAATGTAAGGAATACATGTTGACAATAATTTCAGATTATAGTTAGACAAACACAATTATCCATTGGTTATAAATATATATATAAAGCAATATACTGGCTGACTTACAGACCAAGGACACAACATCTGTCTGTATTTTTGACAAAAGAGGAGCAAGGTAAATAAAACTGGTATGGAGCTTGATATTTTTGTACAAAATATAAGTACAGTCCCACTCTGCAATGTAGTTATGTACACATCATCTCTTACTAAGTAATTGAGCTCCTTGTTTGTATTCAAATCATATCTGGCTAATTTATATACAAAAATGTTCTGTTAAGTATCAGTAATATATGTAGGATAAAGTTTCTGTTTGGATTGTTTTTTTTTTCCATTTCCTATACTCATGAGTCTCTCTTCAGCCTTTGGAACTTAAATATCTTATACTGGTGCTAAAGAAGATGATATATATGCAAATTGTTCTTCATATTTATATGGAAATGTGTGTATATATATATGAATTAAACAGCTTTACACAAGGAACAGTGGCGTTTAATTTTCAAGTCTATCTGAGTAAATGATAATGGTATAAAAATGGAAATGTAAGGAAAATTACACCAGTGTCATATGGGAAATAATTGTGTATTGCTCTGGCCCAGTGTTTAAGCCCTCCCTTCTGATCCTGCAGTTGGCTGCTGGGCAGATGGATCTCACCTGCACTTCCAGATTTCATGGACTGTAGTTTGAAAAAGAAAATCGAGCTTCTAAACTGAGATGATGTGCTTGGCAAGTTACTGAAAGACAGTAAAGATGAAAGTACAGAAAGTTTTTTCCACTGTCAGTTTTCATGTGCATCTATATATTATTTTAAACAAAAACATCTGCTTTACTGTCACCATTTTAAAGGCTGGAAAAGAATTCTTTTTTAAAATGCTGGAGTTTATTAATATTCCAGTTAACAAACATATGTTATAATTGACTGTAATGCCACATGATGAGGAAAGTTGTAATTCTGATATGGAAATGTGTTAAAATGTGGATGCTCCAGCCTAATTTTAAAGGCAAGGACACATCTATGAGCCTGCACAGAAAAAAAGCTGTTTAAGAGCACAAGTTTGATGAGGGGCAGCTGAGGGAGTTGTTTAGCCTGGAGAAAAGGAGGTGCAGGGCAGACCTTCTTGCTCTCTACAACTGCCTTAAAGGAGAGTGTAACCAGGTGGGGTTTGATCTCTTCTCCCAGAAAGAAGTGACGGGGACCAGAGGAAATGGCCTTGAGTTGTGCCAGGAGAGATTTAGGTTGAATATTAGGAAAAATTTCTTAGCTGAAAGGGTTGTCAAGCATAGGAATAGGCTAGCCAGGGAAGTGGTGGAGTCACCATCCCTGGAAGTGTCCAAAAGATGTGTAGATGTGACCCTTGGGGACGTGGTTTAGTGGTGAACATGGCAGTGCTGGGTTAATGGTTGGACTGAACGATCTTAGAGGTCTTTTCCAAGTGAATCAGCGATTCTATGATTCTGTAAAACCTTTTCTATCAGAAAACACAGGTACCTGGTCCTACCCATGTCAGAGGTCTGCGATTTCTCTGCCTTAGCCTTTGGAATGAGATATTGCAGATTTGCCAAGCTTTCCCTTTGTCAAGCTTCTCTTTTTTTTTTTTTTTTTTTTAAAAAAAAGGGAAACTAAAAACACACAGTGCCTCTGGGTCTAATCTGGAGTCTTATTCCAAACGCAGACTCTGGGGAGCTCCAAAGCTGGTGACACCCTGTAGTCTCAAGCCCTCGTGCCTACAAACACCAGTTGAATTTCAAACACCCCCACGGCTGCTGTGGGGTTTGCAGCCCCAGCCTTTGGCTTATCTGATGGTGCAACAACACCTGTTGGTTCATTATAATTAGTTTTGTAATTTTTTTCTTTTTCCATGGGGGCTGTTACATCGCCAACCTCCACTTCCAATCCCTGCAAACCCCGATGGAGCCCGATGATGGAGAAGCACCGGGGGCCACAGTCTGGTTCCTTCAATCTGAGCAAAAAGAGTGGAAGAGGCGAGGGAGGAAAAAGAAAGAAAGAAAGAAAACAAACAAAAAAAAAAAGGCAGCAGGACAAGGAGAAAATCTACACCAGGATAGTTTCTATGGCAAATATCACCTGTTTCAGCGGAGCCGGCGGCTGTTGTTAGCAACCAGCATACACAGCCAGGGCGCCGCAGGCAGAGCGGGGAGATGGATGGGTTTGGGGCCGATGATGAATATTCCCATCTCTCGGCCCGGCTCCAGCGGCAGGGATGAGCCCATGCTCCTCGTGCTGCGTGAGGGGAAACAGAAGAGGATTTGGCTTCTTCTCTCAGCTCCAACCCACCATCTGCACAGCGGCGGAGGGGCGAGCCAGCCCCCCCCCCAAATATACCCTCACGACGCCCCCAAAAGCACAAATCCCCTCCCCAGCTTTCAAGCCAACCTTTTATTTCCTTTCTTATCAAGGCTCCTCGTCCTTACAAGTTCACTAAAATGTACATGGCAGGGGGAGACGGGGTAGAGGAGCCTGGCGGTGCCGCCTTCAGTCCCCAGAGCGCCGACGAGGGTGTGAGGGGCGATGGCGCCCGGGGAGGGGAAGGGGGCGGCCGCCATTACCCCGCCCGGCCGTGCCCTGCCCGCCCGCACCGTCACTCGGCAACGGCGGCGGCGGGACCTGAGGAGAGGCCGGGTTGGCCATGGCTGAGGGGAGCTCCTGCCCCGGCTCAGAAGACATGGCTGAGGGGAGCCCCTGCCCCGGCTCAGAAGACATGGCTGAGGGGAGCCCCAGCCCCGACCCGCAGGACATGGCTGAGGGGAGCCCCAGCCCCGACCCGCAGGACATGGCTGAGGGGAGCCCCAGCCCCGGCTCAGAGGACATGGCTGAGGGGAGCCCCAGGCCCGGCTCAGAGGACATGGCTGAGGGGAGCCCCAGCCCCGGCTCGCAGGATTCCGGTGCTGGGTTGGCCATGGCTATGGGAAGCCCCAAGCCCAGCTCGCAGGTAACACAGCACGGGCACACACGCCCCCCCCCCCCCCCCCCCCCCTCTCCCCCCCCCCCCCACCCCCCCCGACAGATCCCACCCGTGCACACCCCCCCCAGACCCTGCAAACGCCTCACACACACACGTGCACACACACAGACCCCCCCCCCCCATGCACACACACACTGCAAACAGCCTCACACACATGTGCGCACACACACACACACCGACAGCATCACACCCGTGCACACAGACCCTGCAAACAGCCTCACACACACACGTGCACACACACAGACCCCCCCCCCATGCACACACACACTGCAAACAGCCTCACACACATGTGCGCACACACACACACACGGACCCCCCTGTGCACACACACACACTGCAGACAGCCTCACACACATGTACACACACACACACACACGGACCCCCCTGTGCACACACACACTGCAAACAGCCTCACACACACAGACACATCTGCACACACAAACCTGCATGCACAGACCCCACTGCAAACAGCCTCACACACACACAGACACACAAACCTTCACTGCACACACAGCCCCTGCAAACAGCCTCACTCCCCACCACACACACACACCTGTGCTCCCACAAACACACACAGGCCCCCCTGAGCGCACACGCACTGCTGCTCACACAGACCCCACTGCAGCCTCACATGCACAGAGACACACAGACCTCTCTGCTCTACACACAGACCCTGCAAACAGCCTCACACACACAGACACACCTGCACACACAAACACATGCAGACCCCCCTGTGCACACACACAGCCCCCCCTGCACACAGCCTCACAGACACACACACCTGCACACACATACCTGCACACACAGACGCCCCTGCAATCAGCCACACACACACAGACCTCCCTACAAACAGCCTCACACGCACACCACCTTGCACACACACAAACACACACGCCCATTCACCCAATCTCACACAGACCCCTCTGCAAACAGCCTCACACTCACAGACACACACACACAGACTGCCCCTGCAAACAGCCTCACACAAACACACACAAACACCCCCCCCATTCATCCAGTCTCACACAGACCCCTCTGCAAACAGCCTCACACAAACACACGCACTTGCACACACAGACCCCTCTGCAATCAGTCTCACACTCACAGACACACACACAGACTGCCCCTGCAAACAGCCTCACACACACACCCACCCCTGTACACACCCTGGGACACACAGGCACACACCCAGCACAAGGCCTGACACACAGACACACACGTATATCCCCGTACCATGCTCTGTCTCTCTCTCACACACACTCCACCCACACAGCCCCATCCCTGCACAAACCATGACACACGTGTGCTCTGTGCTCGCAGAGCCCCGTGTCCATCACCATCACCTCCAGGTACAGCCAGGACACACCATGTCTGTGCCTGCACTGCCTTGTGTGTGCAGCCCCCCTGCTCACCTCAGTGTTCACATGCACACACATTTCCACGTACCTTTCCCAGCCCTTTCCCCCCACTTTTCCTCCTCCATTTGCTAATTCCAGACATTAACACATGCCCAGGGATCTCTTCCCATCCTGTCTAAGGCTTTAAGCACTAAACATCCTCATTTTCTCTCCCCAGGACATCTCCCACGTGCTGGCTAGAGCCTTTGGGGACCTGTACACCAGAGATGTTTTTGGGGTGGACATGGACACAACTGGGATCGAGTTACAAGAAGGAGACGGTGTTGATCATGAGGGCTTCACAGATGAGCTGGAGCAGGTACAAGTCCAAACCAAGTCAGAGTTTGGAATTCTTTAATCACTACTTTGTAATTTCTATATCCTCTCTAAAATAAGATAAAAAGGCAGATGTTGATGTTAAAAATGACATTTTAATGGAAATTCACTTGAGAACAGTTTCCCACAGAACCTTTCCTATAAATTAATATTCACGTGATCCTTCATGATATTCTTGTCTCTGGACAGCTTTTCAGACACAGTACAAACAGTAAAACCAGTAGCCCTTTAAATGCCTATTGAACCGGTTGACAACTTCTCCCTGTACCCGCTGGTCAGTGTCCCAGACTTCCCATCTTGTCATCCCTCCAATAGCTGCTGTCAAAGTATGAAAGTAGAGGCTGTTGCTGGATGATTTGAGCAAGAGGTATTTTTTTCCATTTTCTGTCATCATACCCTCATGAAGGTTTTCAGAGATGAAAAATCTGAGGTTTTATATTTCTTCTGACTAATTTGATAGTATATCAGTGGACACGGTATGTTTTGAGTAATATGTATGAGTACTTCTGCAATGGACTGCTTGGATAGGATTAATTTCAACTTGACAGTATACCACTGTATTATGTGTGTTACTGCTGGACTAGTCACTCGATGCTCTCACCATCATCAGAAAATAAAATTTGAAAAAACCAAGCAGGCACTTTTAGGGCACAGTCCACCTGATCCATTTTAGGTATCAACTTTGGCATGGAGTGGAACTGTCTACTGAGGGATCCCAGAATGAGCAGGAAAGGAGGAAGCATCTTATTTGAGCTATGTCCCGTCTTTTCTATTAAAAAAACCCCTACCAAATAGGATTATGTAATGGAAATAATCACTTGAAATCATTTAATTCTGAAAGTGTTCAAGGTCTGGCTGGATGGGACTCGAAGCAGCCTGGTCTAGTGGAAGGTGTCCCTACCCATGGCAGGGGTTTGGAATGAGATGATCTTTAAAGTCCCATCCAACCCAAACCATTCTGTGAGTCTGTGAGTCTGTGATGTAATTCTGTTAAATGAGCCAAAAGGTTAAACCTTGTTACATTAAAGTTGTAAAGCCTTGTTACATCTCAGGCTGCAGGTGCTCTTGAGATGAATGTCTATCAGTTTGTCTTGCTGGTGGTCTTGTGAGTCTCTGCACCTTTGCTCAATTCTCTCTTTAACTTACATCAATACCTATTTGAGGCAGGATTTTTCTTTTTAAATTATGCTTGTTAAAGCACTTACCATGCTGGGCAGAGTGATCCAAAATACATCAGGAGGAGTGTAGTATCATTGTTGGGATATTCTTGAGTTTTAGAAACCTTCCTAGTAACTAGAAAAGAATCACAGAATCATAAAATCACAGACTGGTTTGGGACCTTAAAGATCATTTTGTTCCAACCCCTCTACCATGGGCAGGGACACCTCCAACTAGACCAGGTGGCTCCAAGCCCCGTCCAACCTGGCCTTTATGTTCACTAGGACTGCCCATTTTAATTTAATTCCTACACTTACAGGCAAAATACAGTGCAGCAGCTACTGTCCCATAGAAAGTAAAATATATTTCTCTTGTCCTGGGAGCATGTCCTCAACTTCCACACATTTTTCTTGGGCAATACTTCTGACCCAGATAGGAATGACAGTGTTTTAGCTGGCCAGTTTATGCTTGTAAAGTGATGTTTTACCAAACTATCTCTGTTTACCTTTCAAAAGACAGATAGAAAACATTTAACTGTAACAGCTCAACCTTCTCTGTGTTCACCCATGCCCGTGGCAGCTCCTTGCTGAGTATAAGAGCCGACTGACAGAAGCTGACAAAGCAGAAAAGAAGATCGTTCAGGCCCAGATCCAAGCAAAAGCTGAAGATGAAAGGATCCTAAACCAGATGAAGGCAGAGGCAGGGGAAGATTTCCACGAAATGGGACTTCCACCAGGTGAGGATTCTGGAATGTCTCTCCCCAGTACATGCTTAGGGTACCTGGAAACCAATTTGGGGTTGGCTTTACATTAACAGAGCAACTCTGAAGGATTTTGTGCAGAGATTCAAGTGGAGTAACATTTGTCTGACACTGAGAAACTAAACAACCAGGTCATTTTCCAGGTATTAAATTTGGGATGGATGGGTTACCACCTAAACAGTACAAGCATACACACCTTGGTGTATTGCAGCAGCAAACAGAGATTAAACGCTTCTCCAATGGGTGCTTAGCTGGGTTTGAACTGAAGTTAGAATCATGGAGATGCATTTCCAAGTCTTGGGATTAAAATACCAGACTATTTGTCTATCCAAAAATATTACCTGACAGGGATGAATTATAAAAACAACATTACTTTGGACAGATCAAGGTAGTGTATCTTAAGAGGCTAATATGCTTTTTTTGATTGACTTTTGATTGTTTGCTTTACTGTTGCAGTGGCATCCTCTTTTAGGCGGATTTTGGATAATGAACTTCTCAGAAAAAATAATTTAATCTGCCCTGATGATTACATCACTGAGAAATTGCCTCTTACTAAAGCACCAAAAGGTAACTTTTAAAGCAGGAAGAAATTTAGACTTTTTGGGACACTCTATAATTGAAGCATTGGAGGATGTAGCACACCTGAGTATATTTTTATTTTTTTTTTATTTTTTGTTTTTGTTTCTGCCAAAGCAGAAGGGACTCTAGTAATTTAAGCATAAAATTCCACTGAAGGCACATTCTCAAAATATAATTGATAAATTCAAAATTATTGAGTATAAATGTGCTTAAATATGATATTTAATGGTGTTTGCAGATTTGTTTACAGTTCTTTCCATCTGACACAAAAACTATATTAGTGAGTGTCCTGCCTCTGTCCAATTTCATTAGCACAAAGCTGCAACTACATCTACAACTACATACAGAGAAGGAAAGTGGTTACATTAAAGTAAAAACTATTTTCAGTGAAATAAAATTGTATTCTTTATTTTGGGTTTAAAATTTTCCAGTTCTGGAAATATATCAGTTTTATTTGCTAATCAAGATCAGTAAGATCAGTAAGAAAAATCTTTTGGACAATGTCAGGATTTCTTTACTTCTTTTATTCATGCGAGCGAAAGGTTTTAGTATCATCTGATCAAAACAAACATTTCTGAGTTATGAGCTGAATCAGAAATTCCAAGATTTGGTGTCCTTTTTATTTCCACTGTAATTCCAAACAAAGCTAAAAATCTCACATCCCAGAGTTTCCTCTGAGGTGTCAATTTTGTTGTCCAGCTATAGGAACATGGGACTAGATAGTACATCCTATTTTTGTCAGTTTTCTGACTGTCATAAGTCCATCATATAGATCTTTTTGTAAACTGAACAGGGCATTCTAAGTCCCAGTCACTTGTAAGATTAGCATAACTTTCTGGGAGTAATTTAACTTTCTTCATATATGGCTTGTTTAATTAGTATTTCTAAAAGCTGTCTTATTAAAGCCCTAAGCTTTTCATGTGCAAAATAAATTATAAACGTAAATTAAATTCTAGAAGATTTAAAGTGTATTTTTACCATCAACATGACTTAAAATAAATTCATACACCTATGCTTAGACCAAGTGCTTATCATTCATGTTTTTCTCTTGTAGAATTAATTTTTTTTTATTTGAACTACAGGAAAATCAGAACCTGGATACTTGAAAGAGACATTTATTTGTAAGCAGCGTGTCCCTTTTCCACTGGATCACGTTGTGTACTTATCTCCTAGCGTGACAAGTATGTCTTCAACTCTGCCCTCAACTCCAGATTCCACCCACTACACTACAAAAATAAGTAAGGTACATTTTACAAGTGTATTTGTTGTAGTCTGTCAGAACTGTAAGGCTTGTTGCTGTTCCTGTAACAAAGAGTGAATATCAATCCATTGTTTGTTTGGCTCCAATACTTAATGTATTTGATCTGATAAAAAAAATGAAAAATACCTTATTTATATATTAATTTTTATTGCTAATAGCTTTAATTAGACATGTGCAAATCACCTTTTTCATCATCCTCAAAATTGCCGTGTTTAGTTTCGCACCATGATCTCTTTGTTTTTCAAAGAAAACTAAAACCTCACGGAAACCAGCCTGGAAAGAGAGTAAATTCCAAGCAGAGGGAGTAAGTCAGGATCTGACCAGACTTGAGAAAGGGCAGAATTACTTGAAGAACCCACGCTTTTTCCCACTAAATACTCTTCATGGAGGCAAATCTCTGGTCATTTCTCAAGAAAAAGTGGACCAAATCGTAGCCACAAGAAAAGCAGAAGATGCCAAAGGGTATGCATGACCTACAGTCTGGATCCTGAGCTCGAGCACACACAGCTCCACTATAGAATTACTGTGGATTTACACACAGATATTTCAAGCTAAATGTTTTATACAGTCTCTTAGGAAACAAAGTATGTCTGTATGACATTTTGTTTTTGCCAAAGGATACATTTTGCAATTTCTCATTTTATCAGTATTTAGAGAATGAGGCAGTAAGAGAACATCTCCTTTTTTTATCTTTCAGTGATACATCATTTGTTCCCGTGTTTCTTGCCAATCCACCTACTGTTCTGTTTTCCTATGATGAAGCTGGGCTGGTCTATGAGGTGAGAACTTCTTTGTAGAGAGTTAATTCTACCACTGAGAAGTATTATGTCCTATCTGGACCTACATATTTCACCTAATCTTTTGGCTTTCTGAATTTTAACAAAAGTCAGAGTTTCTTCCTGATATTGAATTTATGACCCTTTAACTTCCATGCCACTGACACAAACCAGTGAAAACTAAATGGACCCTTTTCAGTCTCTGCTTTGTTTTGTTAGTATCTGATTCAGCCTTTATTGAATAAACTGAGATTTTTTGAGTTGGTTGTGATGATGAAGTAGTTACTCCTACCTAATGAGTGAGGATAAATACAGTGGAGCATTTTTATTTTCTTTTTAAATGAAGGTGACCATAGAGCTACAGAACATCACTTCAACAAATCAGTATATGAGACTTATCCCCCCCTCTACTTCAGCATTTTTCATTTTGCCAGGTAAGGATTCTTTTTCTGCTTATAAGATGTTAACACATAAAAAAATCTAATTTATCTGCTTGAACAAAGATTTTTCACAGATGCTCTGTTTGGTTCTGTTTTCCATAGTGCTCAGTTCTTTAGGAACTGAAGGCTGACTTATGACATTCACATGCAAGTCACAAGCAGATTCAAATGGTCTAATGAGGAATTCAAGAACACTAAATTAAAGTGTTTGATGTTAGATTGAAATGTATCCATGGAATACCTACATGGAGCCTTATCCAAAGTCCATCTAGGAACAGACTTAGTTTCCACTGAAAAAAAATTAGCGGGAGAGGGCAAGAAATAGCACACTTCAGTTGTAGCAGGGAAGGATAGGTTAGAGGAAAGTTAAGAAAAATATCTTTCCTACAATAGGATAGCCAGGCACTGGGTTAGATTGCCTAAAGAGGTATTAGATGGTGGTATCCCAGGAATTGGAGGAATATTTAGAAGAAGTTAGATGCCTCCAAGTAAGGCATTTTTGTCTTGTGGCAAAGGAAAACTGTGTACTGTCTCCATGTTTCTCCTCGTTATGAGAAGCATATTTCAGGCAAAAAACATCTTGAGTTCTGTGGAGGATGTGCACATCCACAGATTGCACTGCCAGGCCTCTTGTGCTCATTCTTTTTTATCAGCTGGGCTTAGGCAATAGATGGGGGAAGTTTACAGGCACCTTTCCAGAGGGAGATGTGATTGTAAATACAAGTGCCAACTTCGGGAGGTTTTAATTTTTCTTAATTCCTTGCTTTTTCCCCCCCCCCACCAGGAAAATTCCCAGGAAAGGGTGGAATGATTGCTCCTGGGATGGCATGCCAGTATACAGTCCAATTTATTCCTGAATATCTGGGAGATTATGAAGATCATATATTAGTGGAAACTCAATCATCAGAACCTCTTCTGATCCCAATCCAAGCTAAAGTATCACTTCCAGTATTAACATGTCAGTATTGTCCAAATCTTAAATTTTTCTAAAGGTGGGGTTTTTTTATTTGACTGTCTTCAATTTTGTGTCACAAAACAAATATGGAAAAAATTGGCAGTGCAGTTTCTGCATTTTGATATCTATCTCATTTTCACTCATCATAGATTTATGAGTTATTAAAATGCAATCCTGTCAATTTTTTCCTCAATTATTCATTAAGCTCTTTTCTTTTCACGCTATTAGAGAAGCGAGTAGGAGCCTCTTTTCTGGGTCTGTGTAATTACCACTACAACTGTAATTACTAGTCCTAAATATTATGGAATTATGACTTAATGATAACTATTTGGTGCTATTAATTAATATTCATGGAATGTGATGTTAATTATAGATGGATATGACATACCTGCACCTCTCAGATATCTGACCTCAGCTGAACCAACCAGGATTACTTTTGCAAAAATTTGCTTTGATTTTTTTGTAAATTCACCTTACCTGTTATACTAAGCTTTTTAAAAAATCATCTTACTTTTTATCATTCAATAATCTTTAAGTAGAAAGCACCATTAAAATGTAAAGTGAATGTAGAAATGTACACTTCACACTGTTCAACTTTCAAATGGAAAGAATTTGAGGGGGTATAGGATTGCAAAACCTGGCATATTCACATGCAGTAATGTCTGTAAACAGTTATTTAATCAGCAGCCTTCACTGCCTCTGGAGCCTGATTTTCTGTGTTATTTGTTGCAGTGCCTCACGTTATAGATTGTGGTCCCTGCCTTGTTGGAGGAATAAAAGCAACACCAATTTTGTGCAGAAATGAGGGCGTTAGGACTGGGAAGTTCTCTATAATGCCAAAGAAAGCCTGGCCACCTCCTAATCCTGGGGTGAGCGATTAGGAGGGAAACAGTGGACACGGTGTGGTACAAGTGCCCTGGTGTGAAGGCATTTTGAGCTAGTCATGGTATATTAGCACAGAAGTCATAAGGCCTTGCTGGAGACATTTGTATTGTGCCATTTCTTCAGGCATTCACATTTATCCTCAAGACCAGTCTCCCTGGATGTCTGTACCCTCTACTCTGGCTTGCCTCTGGGAGAAGTTTTCTTGCTCAGGGATGAGGTAAACTGAGGCATAGATTAGGGAAAGGAAAAGTGGCTTGAACTTTAACCTTACCCTTGAAGCAAATAGAATTGCAATCAGTTCTAGCAGTGCTTGAGCTCATTTCTTCCCCCTCCCCACCAAAGATATCCCTTAGTGACCTTGCTGCACCTGTAGTTCACTCCAGTCCTGCTCTGTCTTTAGCTTCTCATCACAAACCAGGGTGTAGGTGAAAGGGACAAAGAAGATAAGATGTGACAGGCAGATTGGCATTTTTGGTGCTGGAGAAAGGGCTGATGGGCCAGGTTGTCCCTCCTGCAATTTTACAACTCCAACTCAAAGTGACATAAGCATGGAGGAACAGACAGAGCCTCTGTGCTCAGGTAGAGCTGTTCTGCTGTGAACATGAATATTAGGGCTCCTGACACTGCCATTTGTGTTTGGAGACAGAACCTTCCCCCCGACTTTCACCAAGGTCATTATAAAGCATAAAGCATTTTTTTTTCTAATTAAACCATGTACAAAGGCCACTTTCTTTTGAGGTGCATGAAAAAAAATATGGTAAGAGTTTAAACAGTGATGTAATACACTGCCTCTTTTAGGTAACCTTGTATTTTAAAAGCAACAACCTGATCAATTTAATTTATTAATTTTTTTAAACACCTTAGGCTGTTGCCACTGTTGATTTTGTGACACAAGATCCTTTTGGGATCCAGCCTGCTGTTTTTGAGCTGATTCCAGGGCAGAGTGAAACAGTGGAGGTTAGTACTAAGTGCTATAGAAAGCTTTTATACTTTACCAAACACATTAGCAAGCAAGATCATTTTAGATGATCTTGGCTGGACCTTGCAAATTTGGGTTTGTGTGAGCAAAAAATGACACTGACTGTTTTTTGCAAATGTAAGATTTAATTACTAATCAGTAAAACTGTCCTTTAGTGAACACTTATTGCATTGCTTCCACAAGAGAATCAATTACAGACGTTGCTATTTCCCTTTCTTTCAGGTCCTGTTTTTCCCTTCTTTGCCAGAGGCCTCACAGCAAACATACACTCTTTTGTGTGACAATTGTCCAGTCAATGATGTTACAGTTACAGGTTTGTTTCTGGCACCTTTCAGAGCTCACATTTGTAACTCTGTAGATACTCAGATAATGTGAGTGGTGGTTGATGGCTTGAAGTGATGGTAACATTTTATGTCAGTGGATTAATACTGTATCCCCTGATGATGTTAAATGCTAAGCATTTTTTTATTATTGTTAATACTGTTCCTTTCTTAGTGCAGCAAATGCATGGGTTTCAGAAAGCACTGAGTTTTTAACCCAATGTAGCCAAAAATCCAATGTAAAATGTCACCAAGTAGCAGAAAAAAAAAAACCATTTGCCAGGTGCAACTAATTTCTTTTACTTTTCTATCTGTTAAGATAACATGGCAAACTATAAAACATCAGCTGCAACAGGGCAGAAATGAAGAAAATTTGGGGCACATCTTGTATGAGGGTATTCAGGAGAGATAGGCAGTCTTTGGATTAGCTAATGAAACCAGTTGAAGTTCTTGTAAACATTAGTGTTTGTTCTGTAATGCAACTGTGAGTGCTATAACAGGAAGCTTGACTTGTAGTCTACTGAATCACTTTATCACAGGTATTTCCTTCGGATATACCTGTGGTAAAGTCTTGGATATAGACTTTTTAATAGTGCATTTGCTGCTTATTTTAATTTTAATATACTGCTCAAATCATCTGGGAGCCACATTGTCAGCCATGTAAACACCCTGCTCACTTCAGTGAAACAGTGCTGGTGTAAGTGAGCTGAGGCTGTGGCCCTAAAATCCAAGTCTGTTAAACTCATGAAGAAAAAGCCTGTGTTGATACATGTTGATAAACAAAGAACATCAGGAAAATATTGTACAAGTAACACAGTTCTGAAACTTGAGGGAACACCAGATATAATCAGTAATGGCCGTGACTGGCATTTGCTGTCAGTGAGTGATGTGAACTGTGTTCATGGGCAGATAGTAAACAGTAGCACCAAAATATTTCTTCAAGGGGTTGGAGAGCTGATTGCTCTGGACCTTTTGTTCGTCACGGGTGGAGAAAGCAAACCTGAGCTGGGTGAAGTTACTGATGTGACAGCACAACATCTCATCTGGTTCGACCACCAAAACCCACACACCAGCGAGGAGAAGAGCTTGGTTATAAGGAATTCCACGTATGTAGCAACTATTACAGTCATGCTCTGCAGTCTGGACATACTGGTAGGGATCTCATTTGTGAGACTGTATTGGAGAAACCTTCGTGCACTTGATAAACTTGGGGCAGCAGCTTTGCTTCCTTTTGCTCCAGTTCTTTGGTAATTAAGGTTCAAGGATACACTTGTAAGAGTGGGAACGTTGTGCATAGATCAGACATTGTGGCAGCCATTAGCCAAGGTCAATGTATTTGCTTCAGTAGAAATAAATCTACAATTCCAAAAGATTCATAAATATGGATGGTTGCAGGAAATATTTACAGGGTGATCCAGGTGAGATTTATCTAATGCTACATGTCTCCTATATATTCTTATACTACTGAGCTAAGGACTCTTTTCCTTTCATCGTGCAGGAAAATAGATACTTCCAAGGGTGCAATTCTGACTGTAGATGTCTCCCATAGAACAAGTCATAATACATGCTGGACTCCACTTGATCTCCACTAATTAATGTGGGAGCCCAATGTAATCAATTTGTATTAAAACTCTCAGATGATTCCTCCTATTGAGTCCTAACAGATTGAAATATAAACTCAATTTGAAGTCAAGGAATAGGTCCCTGTGGATAATTACATCGTACTGAACCTAGTGGCATCCTGATTTTGCTCAAAATTAACAGAAGTGCACTCTTGCACGATGGCAGCAGTTAGAGGTTGCAGACATCAAAGCAGTGAGTAGGTCAGTACTGGGTTTAGGTACATTAATGTAAATTGTTACTTGCTGCAGTGAATATCTGACAGTTTTTTTTGTGGCCTGGAAATCACAGGTGCGTAATGTCAGAACAGGCTGATGTTTGGGTAAAGAAAGTGTGATTTGGTGAACTGGGCACTGTAAAGTGACAAAGGATGTGACTGTGCCAATTTCCACATCTTCTCTGTGCTATAATCCCCACAGCAGTCCCTGCACATCTGGTGTCAGCATTTGTGTCAGGCTGAGAGTAAACTCCACAGAAGCAGGAAAGAGAAACCTTTCTTCTGCTACAGAAAGTGATACAAGAAATTGTAAATGTCCAGATTTGTCAGTGATACTTTCAAATTCCAGTGTCCTTCCCCTTCTTAGTAAGGCAAAGTTTTTGAGGTCAGCATGTCAAAGTTTTCAAACCCATGAAGACATTCCATGGAATACACTTCTGCTGAAGCAACCCAGTTAAGCAACCTTTTCTGGATTGCAAACAGTATGGCAGAGCCATGGCTATAATTTTATCTGAAGCCATTGTGTTTGTTGACATGTTAAAGACCACATCTTGCACTTGGATTAAATTCAGAATCTGATGTAGATCATCAGCAGTGATCCAAGGCAAACATACTGGTATCAGCAGGAACAGCCCTGTTCATCTCAGATCCTTGTAGGGTTTCCTAAAAGCTGGATTATTTGACAAGTCAAGTAAGGCAATAAAGTGTTAGCATATCTTAAACATTTATATAATTTACTTTCAGATATTAGCATGTTCTTTGTACAGTTTATATGTTCTGATTCTATGCTGTCTCATCAACTTTGTAGCTCACAAAGACTGGTAAGTGAAACCCCTGTGATTTGTAAAGAGATGAATTTTCTACGTGGAAAAAATCTCTGGAAATTTTCTCCCAACATTTTGCTCAAAAATAACTGATTTGTTGACCATAGCTTTTTTGTTGTTTATTGACCTCTTTGCAGCCCTGTAGAACTTCCCTTCTTCTGGCAGATAAGAAAGCCTAATCTGAAACCGTTAATACCAGAAGGAACTGCAGACTTTACGAAGGTCGAAGACAATCAAGACACAGAGTCAGCCTTCTCCCTAAATCCTGAGCAGGGAGTTTTGCTTCCCTGTGCAGATCATGAGTTTATCCTCACTTACACTCCACAGGAGGTATGGCTCGTGATTTCTTCCTATCTACAAACTCCAGCTGTGTATTTTTATGCAAGTCATAAAATCCTTGCTGTGCAACTTTTCTAAATTAAATTTAATTAGCTGGTACTATGCTCTGATAAACAGTGTTCAAAACGTAGAAAAAGTTACTAAAGGAAAACATGTTTTGACTGCAAAATGTGAGACAGTTTCTGATCTCATGTCATTTTTGGGACTGACTGGACACAATTAGTTTTACACTGAAACTATGGGCACATCCTTGTAGCTGCAGCTGTGCTGGCTGGTGAAGTTACTCCCCTCCCCACTCTACGAGCTCCTCCACCAGCTCCTGACCCTTCCCCTTCTGCTTTGGGGATGTGCCCCATACCTACTGCAGCCTAAATAAGTTGATTTGCAAACAGGGATTATTTAAACTGTTTCCAGCTGTAGCTTTTTTGACCCGAAATGGGCCCTGTGAACAGCTGAGTGGTAAATTAGGGGGATAGTAGGAGCCTTTGGCAGAGAAATGCTGGTGTGCAGCTGTGGGTAAAGAGGGCTGCAAGGATGTTGGAATGCAGCTGTGCCAGTGACTGTTCTCTTAGTTTCTGCTTCTCTGTCCCTGTAAATAAGGAGCATGAGCTCACTGTGTTCCAAAGTAAGCCCAAGAGTGGGAATATCCCATGCTGTGATGATTGACAGACATAAGAAATACCTTAAATATGTATAGACAAGAAACTAGCTGGCTTTTTAAAAATACTTTAATTAGTTAATTGAATATATATTTAATTAAAGTATACACTGAAATTAATATCTGTCTACAAACAAGTGAAGCTTTTGCAAAGCCCTACAGATTTAAGGCCTGCTTCTGTGTTTCCTTTTTTCCCCCTCCATTAGAATACAGAAGGCATTCTCTTCCCATGATGGAAAAGTCGTGTTTCTTACTCGAGATCAGATTGATGGTCAATTAAGCAAAATACCCTGGAGCAGTTAGAAGAAACTTTTAAATTAGTACAGCAGGACTGAGCTTAAGTTGGGGAGCCTTTGCAGATGCTTGTGCATAGTATGCAATATACTAGGGAAATAATAACAAGCATGTCAAAAATGAGTATTTTTCTTGGAACCATACACTATGAGATCAGAATCTGGCTTAATATTTTACAGTCAAACGTGTTTTCTTTTAGTAACTCTAGAGTCTGAATATCATTTATCAGAGTTTAGTACTCCGATGATGATCATTCATCCTTTACACGTGGACTACTTTTCCATCTTTTTTTTAATCCTCAGCATAACTGATTACTTGACATTAAAGTCGTTTTCTCCTTCATCTGTATAGCTGCAGAGTTACCACAGTGTGATTCAGATGGTACTGAGGGACATCCCAGAATCACCTCGGTAAGCTGAGAAACGTCTCCCAGTAAGATGTGTAGCCAGAATTTATCTGTGCTATTGCCTTAAATTACTGGGATTTTTCTTCTTTCTGGTGGTGACGGACTGACAAGTATAAAGAATTTTATCTGCACAACTAGTGGTACAAAGAGCATCTCTGATACTTTCCCTCATGCCCAAACACATGCCTACCCCTGGCTTTTCCTCTCTTGGAAAAAGATAATACTGTCATTTTGTCTGCTTGTTTTCCAGATTTTCCTGTTATTACTATTTGTCACAGCAGTCTGTGACATAAATACTTGTTCATGGACAGACTGGGACAACCTTAAAGAATGATGAAGTTTTTAATTGTCCCCAGGCTGAGCAAATTGCACGCTGACAGTCTGTACTTGAGAAACTTTTGATGATTTTCAGTTTTCATCTGGCAACTAAAAGGCAGGATCCAATTTAATACCAGTTTAAGGTGTTTAATGATTCTACCATATTTCTCCCAAAGTTTAGAAAAAGAGGGAATGCTTCAAAACATCCCAGAATGCAAAGTAGAGGATGTAATAGCACTGGAAATAGAAGTTAAAGGATCAACAGAACCATTTCATTTTCTTCTGGAACCATATGCCATTATTATCCCTGGAGAAAACTTCATTGGTGTAAATTTCAGAAAAACATTTAAGGTTTGTTTGCTTTTGACTTCATTGTTATGGTGTGTTTTGTGTCACTAGATGTCATAGGTTTTATTAGTAGATATCAGATGGTCTGTGTTATTTTAGTTTTCCTGAAATGTTTTTAAAGGAGGCCATGACTCCAGGAGGGTCTGCACCAAAATCCCCTACCCAGCCCCCTCAGCCCTACACTCCAGGCAGCAGCCTTTGTTCATTTTTCATCTCTCCAGTTTGATAGCACAGAGTTTTACTATTCTAAGTGCTTTTCTGGGTCACTAACTAAGTATTGCTTGTCACTTCTGTAGTGTAAAGGTTTTCCTGCTGGGAGGAATAGCCAATGGATGATTAAATTAGTTCATAATGGAGGCACTGTTCATTCAAAGAACTACAGCAAGCAGAAAAGAGCTACAAAAGTCACATATGCTGCAGCTTACTACATGTTATTCTTTCCTGCAGGTTCTGATAATTTCTGTCTGGCCATTTTGGGACAAAATGCTGCTGCAATTGTCCACTCACACAGCATCCTCTTCAGTGTAGATCAGGATCCTTTCCATCTTAGACTCACTTGGGAAAAATAGGCTTGCTAGCAGGAGCCAGGCAGGAAGACATTTCCCAGTTAATGGTTTTCCCATTTTTTCTTAGAGATCCTGCTAATCAGCATTTGATTTTATGCTTTCTCTTCCTAGAACTTATTTTTTCAATTTAAGGCAACTATTTCATACTTTCCAGTAATCCAGTGTAGCTACACATGTGATATAGGTAACTAAGCCACTTACTGATGATATAATTATATTCCTTACAGTTTCCAATTGTTTTTTTAGTCTTAAAAAGATAAGAATTTTAACTATACTTAGAGATAATTGTGCTTCAGAGAACAAAGTTGTTTGCTGCAATTAAGAAATTAATGTCTGACTAGATCTGAAGAGCAGGCCAAAAATTTCAAGAGCTTCCCTCTCCCTCACAAGCAGATCCTTTGGCAAAAAATAGGCTGCACTCAAAAGAAAGATTTGCAGTTTAAGTTTAGAAAGCCTGTTGTATTTTTGAAAAATGGGGGAAAAGTTATAAAAACTTCAAGTATTATAGTATTCTTGGAAAGAATTGTTAATGGATTTTCTTCAGGAAACACCTTCACCTGTGTGAAGAGAGCCACTGTGACAAATAAATGATGACTCACAATACCTAGTTTTCAGTGTATCAGTGCTCTCAGCAAATTGGCTTGTTGCTATGAAAGCTGAAGGTGCATTAATTGTCTCATTGATTTTATTTGTTTCAGCTGTGGAACAACAGCAAATCACTGATCAAGTACACGTGGGACAAAATCACAACCTCCGAGATCATGGAAGTTTTTCCTCCTACTGGTGTCATAGGTAAAGATTCTGTGACTTGCAAGCATCAGTTAATGACAGAAATGACAGTAATTGACAGTATAAATCTATGACAGTCATAGAGCACTATAATGCAAACTGTAAAAATAGCTGATCCCCAGCCCACTGGAGCCAGCAGGAGACTTAATTTGGTTCCAGGAGCTTCAATAACAGATTTAGAGCAGGTGGTTTCTGAAAAAAAAGGTGAGACAGCACCCTGATTTTTTTTCTTTTCTAGACATAAATAGTTGCTGTGAATTTGAACTGGCAATTACTGGAAGCAAACCTGGTGTCATCAGCCATAACCTGCAGTGTAACATTGAGCCATGCCCAGAGCCAGTTGTGCTGCATGTTGAGGCTGCTTTTAAGGTAAAGAACAGTTCAGCATTGTGGGATGGTGAGCTGTGGGGTCTGATCATTGTCCATGTAAAGCTGTTTTGCCTCTCAAAGGCTTGAGAAATCTAAAGAAGTTAAGAATAGGAGGTAGTTTTGCTGTCTAGTAACTATTGAGGCAGTGTTGATACTCCCATGACACTCAGAATTTTTCTGCATCACATACAGTGCATTTGCTTTCTGATATTCTCTGTGAAATCAAATGTTAATCTTAGCTAATATATGCTTCTTAATGACACTGTTTTAGCAGAGGGGTCCATTCTGATGTCTGTTTCCTGGTGTCCCAGGGTCCACTTCTTCGTATTGATGTTCCATCACTCCGGTTTGGTTTGACTAAGCAGGGTGAGAGTGTGTTAAGAACCTTCAAGATTAAAAATATGTGTCAAGTGCCAGCACAGTGGAGGATGCAAGAAAGCCAGGTTTGTCTAGCAGAAAGGAATGAAGAGGTAAGTCACTGCTACAGCTGGCTGTGTTCCCTCTTTAGCTGTTCTTTTCCTTCTGCTTAGGAGTTGTAATATTCATTCCAGTCATCAGAAATTCTAATTTTTGTGACTTCTTCTGAAACTAGTCCTGCACAGTTTCATGAGTACGTGAGTTCTTTTGAGGTTAAATGCTTCTTTATGATTTTTCACTATTTCCATTTATTACAAATCCCCTACCAGCCTGATCCAAAGAGACAGAGTATTTCCTGTATGACAGTAATTGCTGAGGTTAAGGTTTTAGAGGAACTGAGGTTGCTAAACACTCCTCCCACACACCCACATCAGCATCTGAGACAAGAATCACAGCCCCAGCCCCACACTGATGCTCTTCCTGTTTCAGCTCTTCCAACCCTCCTTCCTCACCCTTCTGTCCAAGAATCTTTCCAACTTGTGGCACCTTGCTGCTGTTTGGGAGCAGATTCTGCAGCTGAGGCTGACTGCTTCTCCTCCACATTCCCTCTCTGTCCATGCACAGCCAGCCCTGTTATGCCCATGGCTGTGACTGCCCTTCTCTCAGAAGCAAAGTCCTGCCTCCTTGTGTAGCCAGGTTTTCACAAAGCTGGCACTGTGCTTCCTGATACCAACCCAGGTGGGACTTGAGGGGCAGAGAGAAAAGACATGTCTGAGGAAAAACTAGACACGTGCAAGCCCTAATTAGATTGTGGCTTCACCATTTTACCCTTGCTTTGTAGGTGTCAAAATTTTCCTGTTTCCTCTCTCCTCTCCCAGATATCTCCCTTTACCATCCAACCATCAGCTGGAGAAATACCTCCTTTGGGTGTATGCAGAGTGTCAGTTCAGTTCACATCACTGCAGTGCCAACGTCTCCAGACAGTATTGGAACTAGAGGTAGAAAATGGAGAAGGAAGGTGAGGGGGGAAAGCAGCATTCTGTTTTGTTTTTCCTGGGATTCATATGTGAGTTTTCCCTTTACATAGTTTTTATCTTCTAAAAAGAAAAACTGAACTCAGAGTGGGGTTGTTTAACCTATCAATGAACTACCAAATTGCTAATATTGCTAAATAAACATTATCATCATTCTTCCCAGCATGCTGTTGTATGTCTAGCACATTTCATTAACGATAACAATAGACCATCTGTGTGTTTATTTCCAGTTATCTTCCTGTTTTTGTTGAAGTTCAGACCCTCCAAGTGTGCCTGATATCTAGTCATCTAGTATTCCCTGAAATTTATACTGGAGTTCCTGCCAAAGCAACCAGTAAACTTTTTAACCAGACACTGCTGCCAGCAAAATACTTATGGGGAAAGGTAAATGCTCTTCTGATGGATGAAGCATACAGCAGGGATAGAAATGGCAATGTTATAGAAATACAAATAACAACTATTCTTAAAAGCTTTTCTGATGTATCTTTTGAGCACTGATTGCTGTTTGCAGAACTTCAACTTGACACCAGCCTTTATGAAAAGATTAACTACCAGTTGATGGCAATATGTTCTTACTGTCTGTGGACCATCCCTGGGAGAATGGGTGGGCAGATGTGAGGGATCACAGGATATAAGCTACCAGAGTATTAAGCTAAGTCCCATGGCAGTGTAGGGTTTGCATTTAATTAAGTAGAACAAAGAAACTATGGTGCTTTTGAGTTGTGTCTGAATTTTGCTTTAATTTCACATTCTGGATGGGATTCAGATTACAGATTGAGAGCCCTACATTTAGTGTCAGTGTGTAAGCTGTGGTCTGAACTCTCTTTTCCATCAGTGGAAATTTGTCAGTGCCTTGGTCACTCAGATCTACTCTGACATGTGGGATTCAGCTCAGTTGCCTACATAAAAGCACTCAGAGCCATCCAAGATGACCTCCGGTGCCCAAGGATCCTAACAGAGCATGTGGATCCTATAGGACCTATAGGAAAACACTTTGGAACATCTGGAGCCTAGGAAGAATACCTACAGCATTTTTCCTCATATCTGATGTCCATGTGTGAGCAACTGAGTTGAAGCCCTGGATTCATGCCATTTGCAGTTGGGCACTTAGGGAAGGTGCCAACACCAGGATTGTCTCTCTTTCACCTCTAGAGTGGAGAAAGATGGGGCACCTCTTGGATCCTGCTCCAATATCAGATAAGTTGGCTTCACCCTGGAAAGGCTTGTGACTGTGAGAGGGAGGGCAGTGACCCTGCTCCCAGCCCAGAAGCCTCAGCTTGGCACCTGAAAGTCATTTGGAAATGAATGTAGACATGAGGAACTTATCACCCACGGGGAATTGTAAAGCAAGTCTTGATAAACTGTAGGTGTTGCTACCTGAAAGTGTCCTAAACCTGAGAATAACTTGGTCTTGATGTGAAGAGACAATCGGAGAGAATCAGCATTAGTCTAAAAGTCTGTCCTTTCTGTTTGGCAGCTCATTGGAAGCCAGGCAGTTTCCTGCTCTGTCACTGTCTCCCCAGCCCGTGGCACCTTGGGCCCAAATGAGGAAAAAGAATTCTGCATAGAGCTGTCAGCCAGCATCATGGTAAGGTTAAAAACTGGGGCACAGTTTTATCAAAACAGCAACACCGGCTTTTTCATCTCACCTCCATCTGGCTGAAGGGAACAATTTCTGTACAAAACCACATGCTCTTTTTTCCTGCACAGTATCTCCAAAATTGCTTTGCTTTAGAGGTACCACGGTTTGAAAGCAAGAATTAAAGTAGTGCACATGGTGTGTAATTTCTGCACTACCTCTTTGTTTATTGGCTGTTCCTGTTTTCTTTCTTTCTTGAGTGCCTATTCAGTTGCTCTTAGTGCTTATCTGTTTTCCTGGAGCACACAGATCCTCACTTTGCATTATCCCAAATGAAATGGAACAGGCTGGCATATAGAGCTTATATATCTGGTTTTCTGAATGCAACTGGGCCTGTGACATTTTGATATTTGAAAACTTAAAAGAGGTTGATGGGACTTAGAGTCTGAAAAATAGGGAATAGACTGCAGAGCTTACAAACTTCAGGAATTCAACCACAGACTCTATAGGGGCATTCAAACAACTGAGTTAATGCAACTACATAAAGAAGCTTCCTATAGGTATGGTGTCTTAGTTCCCATTACAGTCACTGGAGACCTAAGTTTCATCTATTTGCTTAAAAGTAGGTATTCAGTACTATCAGAGATAGTATTTAAAAGATATGTAGATGTGACACTTGGGGACGTGGTTTAGTGGTGGCCTTGGCAGTGCTGGGTTGATGGCTGGACTCAGTGATCTTAGAGGTCTTTTCCAACCAAAATGATTCTATGATTCAACACTTGCAGTGTAGGAATTGTGTCAAAAATCACTAATGGAGGGGGTTTAGGCTTGCAGACTGATGCAGGTACAAAGCCAAGAAACAGCCATAAATTTTTACCTCAGTACTGCTTTCTAAGCGACTCCAATGCTGGCAAAAAAATGCACCAAAAACGATTCAGTAAAACTTCTCACAATTCTATTGTTCTACTTTTAATCCATGGAAGTTTATACATGTTTTTAAAATAAATTTCCTAATGAGGCTGCCTTTCCTCTGTGATATTTGCTTCATTCACAAGGAAACTTGATTCATTGCTTTTCAGGGTGAGCTGAAAGACCTCGCCCTTTCCTGTAGCATAGAAGACATGGTTGAACCCCTTTTTCTGAGCATTTCTGGAGAAGTGAAGGGACTACAGGTCTTCTACTCAGTACCTTGTGACAGTGGAGTTGCCAGGTATTTCTGACTGATTTTTATTTTATTTTTCCGACATGTGGCATGACTACTGTGGTTTGGAACATGCTCATCTTTATATCTTTTTATGTAAGTAAAGGTGGCTTTAATTTGGTAGGTTGGCATGCTATATATAATAAAAATTTTACCCAAAATAAATCCTTATATGGATAGAATTGAAAAAATGAAAAGCAGAAAATGCCGATGACAAAAATCATAGGCTGCATGGTCCATTCACACTGGGCATCACAACCACATTGTGCATATTGCACGTTTTAAAATCTACTGAAATTGTCTGTGGCATAAGAAAATAAGACCCATCTTTAAATACCAATGTTATTTTTTCTGGCAGTGATGAAAGACAAATGTCACAAAGCCTGTGTGACCTTCTTTTGGACTTCGGGTCTGAACTTGCATTCAGAGATGTAGTAAAGCGTCAGCTGATTCTTACCAATCCCACTGGAATCAGTGCTCCATTCACACTGGAAGCTGAGTATTTTACTGCCTCTTTACCAACTTCAGAACAAGGAACCTGCCTGTAAGTCTTGTTTTTCTGCATAATGACTCAGATGCTAATTTAGGTCTGGATTAAACCTGAAATCAGATTTATTTTTTTCAAGCTCCTCAAGATACCTGGTGAAAAGAAGAGGACCTGTCACAAAACATGCAGCCAGAAAAGCACAGTCAGGTATGAGAATAACTGTTAATTCATTCTGTGGAGAGAAGGTAAAAGCCAACTGACTACCATATTCAGCGCTAAGAGTGCCAGTCAGGCACCTCTTTCCATTGTTGGAGTATCTGCTAAAGTCTAAACTTAGTTCTTCAGTTCATTTTTGAGTTTGAAAGCCCACATTTTATAACCATTAGGTCAATCTCTGTCTTCCCTCTCTGCTTCTTTTTCTCTCTCCCCCTCCCTTTCTTTGTCATTCATCTTCTTTTTCTTGAAAACAACAGTCTGAAACAAAGATGGTGATTCTTGTGATAGTTCACTCCCAGCACGTGGTATGGATGACATGCAGAATGTTTGGCTGTTTCTCTCCTGCACAGTTTTCCAGTACCACTCTAGCAGGCTTTCCTCCCCCAAACCCTTTAACATACCCTCTCCACTGTGGAAAGCTGCAGCACAGCCCATCTGTCATTTCTGATGTGTTGTACTGAAAAATGATAATATTTGGAGCCACAAGAGACTCAGGGAGGGGGGAAATGGGAGTGAAATGCTATGAAGTGTGGATGCGTCTTCTGTATCCAAAATAAAACTGGACATATTGGTACCTTGCCATAGTGTTTGGTATCTGTTACACAGACAGAGCTTTTCAGCTGTTGAATTAGTGCTTAAGATTAGGAAAATGCTGTTCTGACAGATTCCATGCAAGGCTTTGGGTGACTCAGAATGTGGAAAGGCTTTGCTCTTTGTAATTCACTCTTTGTGTGGAAGAGCACACAAAGGTAAACAGGCAGCTGCTGATAGGACATTAACCAGTCAACACAAATCCCAGCCTATTTTTCTCAAATCGAAGGTGTGTTTTCATGTAACCAATTAGTGCCTTGCATATCCCAGAGAGTCTTGGATCAGGTTGTTGGAAGGGAGTCCTGCTATAAAATACTCTAGGCAAGAACAAACCCTCAAAAAAATAGAATAAGGCCCACTGCAGAAGGGAAAAGTGGTATAAATGTGAGTTGTGTAAATGACCCCAGGGTTTTTTTTGAAGCCAGTGAGGTAGCTGCTGATTAACACCAGCTAAAACCATGGTCCTGTATATTCTTTGAAACAGTGGCTTTGTTCCATTTCCTCAAAATTCATCCAATGCTTCTTTGCTGTGCTTCTTCAGAGTTTGAAGCAGCAGTGCTGTCTCAGGGGAGGGGAGTAGCTTTCCATATACAACCTTCCACGGGAACTCTGAGAGCCTTCCAGCAGCTCAGCATAGAAATAGCAGCTTACAACAATATGTGGGGAGAGTACCAGGACAATCTTGTCTGTAAGGTAGGTGGGGTTTTGGTTTCAAGTGAAGTATTGCTATGGCAGATTTTACACCAATTATATTTCCCAGATTCCTTTCTGTTAGAATTACTTTTCCAGATTTTCAGGACTTCTGTAAAAATTCAGGGTTGATATTGTTATACCACTACCTGCAATGATGGGTAAGGAACAGTTGTTTGCTCTTACAGTTTAGTTTTGGGGTAACATATTTATCCCTTGGGGTGTTCTCATGTGCCTTTAAGATGACTGGAGCGGTTTTGATTTATAACATCTGTTTGGTAGCTGGCCAGGGCACTGCTCTGCTCTACCAGTACAATACATTGTGTTGTATGGAAAAGCAGCAGGAAAGCTGATAAATGCATGAGGTATTGCATTCTCCTGCTGAGAAGAGTTGTTGTTAGCATATGAATTAGATGCTGTCAAAACAAATTAACCAAAATTTTTGAAAATCCAATCAGTTTTCAAAACATAATTTTTTAACACAAAGTTTTATCTTGATTCTAATATAAAAAATTATTCTTTAACAGGTGGGAGACTTACAACCTAAATTAATTCCTATGCAAATGACTGTGAAAGACTGTCCTATCTTCCTGCAGATGACAGGACCGCAAACAGAGTCACCCATTATCAGGTACAGTGCAAAATACTGTCAGAGGAATCAGAGAATTAAATATCACTGGACTACAGCCAACATACACACCTGTTCCATCTCGTTGTGATATAATGAGAAGGTCAGCAAAATGCTGTCAGAGTAGAGTATCTGCTTCTAGGACACCAATACATTTGTCTCTACCAGCATAATTATAAAATACTCTCCATACAAGGCTGCTCAGGTTTGCCAGCAACCACTATCCTGGGCTTGCAGTTGTAGAATTTCACCCAGTCCAGCCTCATCTGACTCTGTTGAGGTGGGAACTCATCGTTTCTCATCATTTCTCATGATCAGTTCTCATCATCTGCAGCTCATTTCTCCCTGGCTCTTTACCTGGACCAGGAGAAATGCAGCCCCAAGGTAAAGAGGGGCAGGAGAAAGTTTAAGCCTTGTCATTGCAGTTGCAATGGCACCTCTGGGTGAGGGGTGAGGGTTGGTTTATGGGGACCATGGCACTGTACATGCTTAACCTGAAACATTTGAGACAACTTAAAAAAAAAAAGGAAAGAAAAGAGTCTGGTGAAATAAAACAATATTGTACTTCACAGTGTAGGCCATGCTTTATCTGAGAGCGACTCTTAACAGGCTGCCAGTGCAGCCAGGTTTGTTTCCACTTTTAAACAACTCTTTAATGATTTCAGACACTTTTGTTCACTGCATGTACTGATAACAAGGTTCCCCCCCCAGGTTTGGCACTCATGTCTCGGGAGGGTCTCCTGTCCTTCGGAGGGTCCGGCTCAACAACCCCACTCCCTTCGGTAGGAATGACTTTTGTACAGCAAACATTGACACTTTCATTGCATTCCTTATGAGAATAAATATAGAAGAACCCATTAACATGTTAATTAACAGGCCTACTTGTTGCCTAATCAAGATATTTTTTGTAAAAATAGTAATAGTGTGTAAGAAAGTGACTCAGTGTGTTGTTATTATGGAACTGCATCCTATCCTGAGGTGGCTGGGTTTTCCCTCATTGAAATGGTGGGAACTCAGGGTTTGTCATCCTGTTTTTATAAATCTCTCACAACACTAACCCCATCAATCAGATGTGCTACCAGCTTCTTAGTGGCATCATCTGGCCCTTCTGTATTTAGTGTTAGCTTTGAGTGAAATTCTAAGCTTTTCAGAGCAAAGTCAATCACCATTTTTATTTTTTTTCTGAATGCCACCAAACACATTTGCTTAAACAAAATAACTCATAATTTATTTTAATGTTATTGCAAGTGTAGTTTAGGACCTAGAAAGTGGCCAAGCTGTAGGAAGAGCTTCAATGATTTTAGTTTGCAGGAAACATGGTAAGCTTCAGATATGCTTTAATACAAATCTAGTTGCCAGATACAAATTTGTTACTTGATACTCTGGTTCTCTGGTACCAACAAAGCTGTGACTCCTCTCGCTGACCAGCAGTAGTTGTCCTTTCTCCTTTCCAATTCAGACATCCGCCTGGACTTGGAAGTTTACAACCAAGAGGAAGACGACGAAAAGCTGGTGGACCTGTTGATGCTCTTTGAAGACCCTTTTCCACCTCAGGACATGGATGGAAATGAGGCTGCATCAAGTGGTAGCACCTCGGAGTCAGAGATCGTGCTAAAGTTGGATCAAACTGCCATTCCCCGTGGAAGCATTTGTCCAGCTTCCCAAACCACGGATGAGGTCAGCTGTTAGGCTGTTTCTTACGCTGCTGCTGAGATACGTGATGGGTTTTTTGGCATGAAGGGTTGAAAACAATAACAGGAGATATAACTTGTAACTAAGAGCTGGATTGTTAAAAGAAACGTCAGCTCCTCTCACAGTCGAAAACGCAATATGTGGGTAGGTGGCTGTGGAGATCAGCAATCTGTTTCCAGAATGAGCTGTAAGCAGTTAGCTCGCCATAAAATTGTTAGAGAAGCTGAAGAGATACTTTTTAAAATACTGTCCTTGACAAACTAATGCCATTATTACGTACAAGAATTACCATAACAAAAGCTCCTTAATTTGGGTCTGTTTTTCTCATGGGTGCTTTCTGGTGTCAACATGTGCTGTAGTCAGGGAGCAGAATCTAACCTCTACATTTCAAATTGCAGCTAATGATATGGAGGTATTTGTCCCGGTGCTAAAATTCGATTGGTTCTGTTACTCTGTTAGAATATGGTTACATCTATTACCCGTGAACTTTTATTATAATGTGGCAATTTACTGTCTTGAAGGGCTGGGAGTGACAGGGAAATGGTATCCCCAGAACATAAATATTTCTCTGGTGACACCTTTACAGAAAAAATACTAAAATCACATTTGCTCCATTTCAGCTCAGAAGGCATAATTGTTTTGAACACATCTCTAACCTTTCTTGTGCACTAAGGGAACATTGTTGCCCTGGAGTGCTGGTTTGTATAATGGCTAGAGGTGTCATGGTTGGGTGCTCCTCTGCAGGACCCAAGCATGCACATTTTTGCAAGGAATCCAAGAGCAGTTTCAGGAGAGCTACTCCGTGCAAGAGAAAATTAATGTACAGGACACATGTCCAGCCTTTGTGCCAGAAACAAAGAAACTGGAACTGGCCATACTCACTGACCAGTGCAGCAGTTCCCCGTGCACATCACTCGCATTCCTCCGCTGCAGTGTAACAGTTTTAACCATTCCCCACCCATGTGTCCCTGCAGCCTCCAGGCTCTGACAGCAAAGAGAAGGAAATCAGCAGTCAGGAGCCTACAACAGAGAAAATTGTCTCTGTACTTCTGCGACCTCATGAAGGGGTTCCTGCAGACAGCCCCTACTCCATTACTCCAGGACAGATAGTAAGCTTTTACATTTTCTTTGTACTTAGATTTAGCGTATTTTCTGCAGAAGTGTGGAGACAGAGAATGAGGAGGTAGCTTTGAGTTTGGTTTGAGGTAAACTCTACTGAACAGTAAATCAGGAGGCTGGAAGGCTTTGGGGTCTTCAAGATGATTATGAGAACAGTTTTCAAAGTCAACAGGAAGTGTCCTACCTACATTGGAGCAGTGAACTGATGACTGGAGTTAAGTGTTCAGTTGCACTGGACTTTCCAAAGTTGGTCTTCTCACTTGGATTGCCTTGGTGAAATGTGAGAACCATCCAGCCTGAAGCTTTGGAAACATGTTATTTAACCAGGGTAGACTTGCTAAGGAGATGTGGCAGAGCTGGAGATCAGGCTGCTGGGAAAGGGGTGCTCCATAGACAACTCTTTTGGATAAACTGTTGTAACCCACATTGCTTCAGAAATAATTGGAATAATTGGTGCAAATACAGGCCACAGTGTCACAATCCCTTAGGAATATCATAGAGCAAAAACAGCACTGGAAAGACCTTACTGTGAGTGACAGGGTTGCCCAAAACATCAGTGTGTCAATTTTAATTTTAAATATTAGTAATTTTCTTTGCCAAAGGGTTTCAGTTACAAGCTAGAATGAGCTAAAGATTACATGAAAGAAATAATGACAGAAATGGCATCTCAGAGAAATGAATCTGCAATCAGCTCTAGGGTGATAGAGGCTGAGACAGGTCAGACAAACAAGTGCCTCCCTGTGGAGGCACCTCCTGGATGTAGCCAGCAGCAGTATCAGGATTTAACCAAAACCTGTGC
This sequence comes from Pipra filicauda, assembly GCF_003945595.2. NCBI lineage: Eukaryota > Metazoa > Chordata > Aves > Passeriformes > Pipridae > Pipra > Pipra filicauda. The sequence goes on from NW_024104310.1 coordinate 6,198,516, forward strand.
AATGCATCTAAAGAAAGCAGAATCTAGTCAACCTGTAAGTCTCAGAAAATCCACTACAGCTGGCTAGTGCATTTGATTACATTCCCTGCTGTCCTATAAAATTAAAAAATAGTCAAGACTAAACTGAACTGTAAAATACTCTTAGTTCACACTTGGAACTCTACCAAAAGTGTTTCTCGTATTGTAAGTTGTGAGAGACTCACCTGAGGTAGCCATGGAGTAAAAGTGGGCAGAAATGGGTATTTTTAAAAACAAACAGTTATGTACATATGTTTGTGTACTTAGAGAGTTGGTGTGTGACTATGCTTAAACTGTTGATGCTAAAGAGTGCTTACACTGACATTTGCAGCTGAAATAATTGCCAGTTTTGCTGTCACATGTTAGCATTTTAGCATGAGCCTGAGCGTAGCCCATGCCTGGGGGATTTCATGGCTGCTTGTGCAACTCAGTTTTGGCAGCTGAGTGCTGAGGGTGCTTGTGCAATCCCAGGCAGTTCCCTGCACTAAACGCTTCCCTCCCGGCCGTAGGTGGTTCCAGGAGGTGGCAGCAGCGACGTTCACATCTCCTTCACCCCGCTTGTCCTCCCAGAGACGGCGACTGAGGTGCGGTGTGAGGGGCTGCTGCTGGGCTTCATGAGCCTGGACGACAAGGTAAACCGACTGTCACAGCAAGGCTAAAGGTGGCTGGGAAATAATTGTTTCCCTTCCTGTAATTTATGTACAGGCTGCTGTGTACCTGGCCAGTCTGTATAAACAGTCCTGTTCCTGCTACCCTGTACATCCTTCCTTAGCCAGGGTTGTTCTTCTGTTGCATTTGTCTTTTAGCTTGGAAGCATTCTGGGGTGGGAATGTCACCATCTTCTTGTGTTGTCTGGGGCCGCAGACCCCAGACAAAAGCCCAGGATTTGAAATGCTATCACAACATCAGGTTTTATTGATAACAATAGTTAACAATGGGAATGAGGCTCAGGACTGCTGAGTCCTGTTCCTGGCTCTGCATCCACCTTCCTGTGTGAATTTGGACAGCATATCTCTCCTCTGGGAAACTTCCTCTAAAACAACTGCAAGTGCAACTCACAGGCTGATGTGACATTTGAGCAGTGTTTTATGAATGGCTCAGCAATTCTCTGATAGGAATTGTTGCAAAGGTACAAGGTGAAATGAATGAATAATAATACAATATTTAATAAAAACAACCCTAATGTTCCTGATTCCTGAGGGAAGAAATGTAGAGTCACAGAATTCTAGAATGGTTTGGAAGGGACCTTAAAGGCCATTTAGTTCTAAAACCCCCTGCCATGGGCAGGGACACCTTCCATTAGACCAGGTTGGTCCACGCCCTTGAACACTTCCAGGGATGGGGCATTGACAGCTTCTCTGGGCAACCTGTGCCTGTGCCTCGCTGCCCTCAGTGAAGAACATCCTAACATCTGATCTAAACCTACCCTGCATCTGTACTACCCACAGCCCTTCAGAGTTCACCTAATGCTTGGCTCCTGCTGTTCCATCATGTCTTACAAACAAGCCAAAATAGGATTCTGCTTGGCAAACAGCCTCTTGGGCTAAAAGTAGCATTTCAAGTTTTAGTGCTATCATTTTATACATAACTTCTGTTTTCATTTTGTTGCCAGCTTGCAAGGAGGGTGCCTAACAAGGTGCATCGCGGACAGGGTTATGAAGCTCCAACATTACGAGTGGACTTGGAAGGTTTCCTGAGGCATCCTCTGTGAGTACCACCATGCTGATGCCTGGTACCCACAGGGGATGGGTCAGCCTGGAGACAGGGCTCTGACCAGCTCTGGTTCTTTACCCTCAGGTTAAAAGTAGAGATGGGTCACGACAGAGGAATGGTGTTTTATTCAGTGGCAAGTGATCTCCTTCCTGCTAAGCCTCTGTTAGGAGTAAGTATTTCCCACTCTGATGCATTCAGCTGGTTTGTACTGCTGTGAGAATTCAGAGCTGTGTGCACATGGCTTTGAAAATGCATCTTTATCACCAGCAGCCTCATTTTCTATATTGCACATAACAAGATAGGGAAGAAAAAAAAGTACTACCGGTACTTATTAGCCAGGAATAAGCAAAGCTGAGTTCAGACAATGCCTATTTTATACAACTTTCTCTTTTTTTCATAGAGAAGTTTGTAAGTAGAAGAGTAAGTTCTGATTTTCAGGACTTAGGACTGATTTTCAGGTCCAATAGCAGAATGAGTCACTCCAGTTTCTTTGACCCTTGACATTCAAAGGCTTTTAGACTTTATTACAATATTTTTATTTTGATTTTTCACTCAAGAAATGTTGAAAAACACAAGTAAAAAAATACTGGGTTGCTTTTGGGGTGAAGTCCTTCAGATCCCTGCTGGTGCTCAGTGCCCAGACCAGCACAAACCTCTCCAGGGAGTTAAAACTGACCAGTTCTGAATCATTTCTCCCCCAGGTTTTGACAGATTCGGTGATGACTCAGAGTTTGAAACTCATCAATTGCACCAAGGTTCCTCTGTACTTCAGGCTCCTTCTGTCTATGCCCTTCAGCGTGTCCAGCGCAGATCCCAAAAAGGGCACCAAAACATCCCACAGCAAGGAGGAGGAAGGAGAACACCAACCGCAACATGTACTTTATCCACAGCAAAACATGCTGGTAGGCTCAAAAATAATAATCCTCTGCCAGAATAGAGAGTTTAGTAATTGGTGTGTTAGTGTGGCCCAGATGAACCACAGAAAAACACAACCAGCATAGAAATCTCCCAACTTCAGGGGAAATAGTTGTTATATTAGCAAATGCTAATTACTGCCATTTTGCCTGCTGTATTGCAAGTAAAGATTATTTTTCTGAAGTGGCGCTGATGTGCTTTTCCCATAAATTCTGACCTGTTGCAAACTCCTGCAGAAACCCCTTTGGTTTTTGGAGCTCACCTAAATCAATAGCCATATATATGCTGGACATATTAAAAGATTTCCAAACTCCCTCATTTCCTTAAATTAGATGCAGGCAGCGTAAGGAGAGGAAAATTTGATTAGTTTTGGGTGTAGAAATTACCTTAAAGGAAACAAAGTCCTGGACTAGAGAGTTAGGTAAGGTGCAAATAATGAGTAACAGTTGCATTTTTGAAGTGTGCTTCTCATATTGCTGTTTTCATTCTGACACACATCACAGTTCTCCGTGTGTGGGAAGAAAGAGAACTTATATGTCTAAGACACCTTTGGGAATATGGTATTTGTAACCTCAGGAATTCAGAACCTTTAGCTTCCTAGAGACTGTTTCTCCCCTGTGGTTCAGAGATCAGCTGTTCACCTTTACACTCTGTCTCCATGTACTGGATTCATAGGAAATAGCTGTGTTTTTTTGCTAATTATAATGCTTTGTTCCAGTGGGAATTTGGCTGCTGGCATGACACCTTTGGGTTCCAGTGGGAAAATGTGTGCCTGGGCCTTTGTGTAATGTTTACTTTGGATTTCCTGCACACAGTGTCTTCTTATGTGGTAATCATCTGGATTTCTCTTACCATAGGTGAAAGTGTCATTCCACATAACTCTGGAGTTACTTAGGTATCAACACTTGCCAGATACCCAGCTGCTTCCTGGATCCCAAGTGCTCCAGCTGGAGAACGGAGAAAGAAAGCTGAAGTTTAATCAAAATCTGGTCATTGAGCACAGTAACCACACTGTCCAGGTGAGATCAGAGCCTGGGCCCTGGGAAAGGGCTGTTCCAGCAGCATCTCTGACTTGGATTAGGATTTATTCAGCCTTGAACTACAGGCACCTCTGAAGTAAATGGTGTAATCTGGGTAAAGTGAATGGCCATGGGGTTGCTGTGACTCTCAGGTGGACAGAGAGTTTGGGGTCCCACCCTGGTGCTGATACCCCAGTCCCCTGCACAGGGTGACGGCCTGGATGACACTGCTCAAAGGGCCACACGCCCAGTCACAGTGTGACTCTGAGACAGGGTCAGGGCTGTCCCAGGGAACAAGCCAGTGCCTGAGTCACCAGGCACTGCCTCCTGTAGCACCCAAGAGCTTCTGGAAAGGCTTCTGAGTCCATCAAACCCCCGCAGTGTGGTCACAGCCCACATGCGCTTAAAGACTGATCATCTATAACCCCCACCAAGCCTTCAGCAGGCCCAGGGCACTGCAGGCACTGCTATTTTCTTTTCATGCCAGGGATTTCTGAGGACTGACCTGTGCAAGAACAAGCACCATATCTAAGATACAGTCAATTGAATAATAATCTTGAGCAATCTGCACAAACTGAGTGACTCACAGCGGGCCACATACAGTCCTGAGGGACAGCGAGATGCTGTAATGTCTGCAGCTCTACAGAAAATCCTAAAAACAAATGAGAATGTTCACTCTGTGTTACTTCATTAAGACTACAGTGTCTGGTTTGAAAACCTGTCCCAAAACAGTAACACAAGGAACAACTTAATTCACTCAAGGCTGCAGGATGGGAATTAACCATTATGAAAGAACATAGAACAATGACTTTTGATTCAGTGTTTGGGGATAAGAATGATCCAGCTGGAGCAGGTATTATTAAAGCTCTACAAAAATGCGGTGGATTTTATTCTCCTTTCCCTTCCTTCTGTTTTGCAGCTGGTCCCAGTGACTGCTTATCTCAGTGTTCCAGTCCTGGAGCTCTCTTGCAACACAGTGGATTTCCTGACCTGCTTTGTTGCACAGACCAAGACAGAACATGTCTTCTTGTACAACAGGAGCAGCTGTAGAAGCTACTGGACTGCCTTGCTGGGTATTTTGGTTTTGCAATTGATTTCCTTGTTATATAGTTTCATATTCAGTGCTTTTATTAAGGCTGCATGCACTCAGTATAGAGGCAATATGTGATAATGTTGGGTGCAAACATATGTGGTCTGCTTCTTACGAGGGCTTTTCCTCTCCTGTCTGTCCTCTACCTTTTCTGACATCAGTGTGTCACTACTGATTTCCACAGTTGCTCCTCATTTAACCAAAAGATTGACTCTTAGCCCTCACAACTCCTGGATATGCTCTGCTCATTTATAAATCAATCCTGAGGGGCAACAAGGAGCAGCAGCTCCTTATGAGCTCAGTTTGAGCGTGTGTCTGCTGCTGTTAACAACAGATGGGCTCCAGAGGAAAGAAGATCAGGGCTTTATTATTTGAACATGGAGGCCACTGATCACAGCCCTGGATTAGAGGATGAAAACAGAGGCTGAGCACATGCACAGAAACCCTCTGACAGTGTGAGACATGATTTATTAGTTGCCCAGCAAGGAGGTGCATTGCTATGAGTGTTACATGCTGTATATACTTACATAAAAGGTCTTGTATGGCTTTGTTTGATATTTGGCCCTTTCACTGCAGAAGAACAGGAAAGGCCCAACACCCTGGAAGTATTTTCAGTCTTCCCGACTAATGGCATTTTGGAGGCACGTGAAGGGGACGCACCTACCAGAGAGATCTTGCAGATCAGCTTTACTGCAAGGTACAGTTAACAGAACTGAAGTCTTGCTGTTGACAGAGAGTTGGCGTTGTTCAGACTGGGGAGGCTACATGAGAGCTGGAAAGGTACTTTGGACAAAGGCATGGAGTGATGGGACAAGGGGGAATGGATTCAAACTGACAGAGGGCAGATTTAGATTAGGTATTAGGAAGAAATTCTTCCCTGTGAGGGTGGTGAGGCCCTGGCACAGGTTGCCAGAGAAGTTGTAGGTGCCCCACCTCTGGAAGTGTTCAAGGCCAAGTTGGATGGGGATTGGTGTAACCTGGGATAGTGGAAGGTGTCCCTGCCCATGGCAGCAGGGTTGGACCGAGATGAACTTTGAGGTCCCTCCCAAACCAAACCATTCTATAAATCTTGGCTGACTTTAATTTCTTTGCTCTAATTAGGGAGATTTAACTCCTGTAAGAAAATTCAGCTTTCATTACAAATTATCTTCTTGGAAGTTATCACATGGTGGCAGGAAGTTTAAGACAAGTCTATCCTAGTGATTTCAATGAGGTCTGAACACTGCTGACAGGGAAGTTTCAGGAAGCAAACTGTAGGTGACTTGAGTTATTGTCATAACTTCCATCTCTCTGGAACATGATCCAGTGATTTCCATCTCTGGAGCTACTGTTCTGTCAATGGAATGAAGCCTTGAGCAGCTGCTCTAAGCTGTCCCTGCTCAGAGCAGCATGGTGGACCAGAGGCCTCTCCAGGCTCCTGAGTGCCTAGATTTTTCTGGAATGCTTCTGAATGTGCCTGAAGCACTTCATTTTGTCTGACAAATACACTAATCAGCATGTCTGGAAATGCCTGGAAGTACCAGAAAGCAAAGATGTCACTGTGTAGCAGCCAGCTCATCTGTGCAGCTCCAGATGAAGAATTCCCAACACAGCAGAGCACAGGACCAACATGGCATTAGGAAATAATTATATGCAAGGTGTGAGGTGATTTTAATAATTCACCTCCCCAAATCAGTGGTTTTCCTGCAGGGGAATTGTTTTATGAGAAGGAAGAAACAACAGCTGTCTGGCAGAACAGGCGTTTGCCTCAGGCCTTTACAGAACCGTCACTTGGACGCAGAGAAGTCCTTCAGAGGAACAGTGTCAGGAATGTTGAGTGGCATTAGCCTTTGGCAAATTATGCTGTGAGACTTAGGGGAGCGACAGAAACTTTTCTGCTTCAAACTTTGCCTGTCACAGGGAGGAGTTTTCACATCAAGGCAGTGCAGGTGTTTGCTCTCAGCAGAGCATTGTTTCATTTATTTAAATACAATTTTACAAGTAGGAAGATACTCTTCTTAAAAACATGAGGTTAATAATCAAATGTCTTCAGGCACAGACTCAACCATTCTTTTCCAACACCCTGTATGTACCTGTGGGGCACAGCCCTGGGAAGTAAGACTGTCACCTGGACTTGACACTAATGTTAAGGACCTGTGATTGTGAGCACTCTTAGGACACCATTCTCCCCTTTTTCCTCCACACAGAACTGCACGTTGCTGTAGCTGAACTGTCTTTTTGCTGTGTGCTTTAGGAGCAACATTGACTATGAAGCTCTTGTGACCATTGCTGGAGTGCTGGGAGAGAAGCCTTGCAAGCTGCACATCAGAGGACGAGGAATGCACAAGAGGAATGATGACGACCTTTAAACAGGACAGTGTGGAACAAATGTCAAGGTAACAGGCTGAATGCAGCTGAGCCTGTATTTTCATCTACTTTTGTTCTTTTAATAGGGACTGGAATTTTAGCAGAATGAAAATTTAAGTTAGGAAGAAAAAAATTCTCTGGTACCTTAACCAGTCATAAATTCATCCTATGCTGTTGCTTTTATTGCTGTGATAAGCTTAGCATTAACCACAGAACAAGGTTTTAAGTTGCAAAGCAGCTGTTTAAGTCCAGTCAAAGCCCTTTGCATGGCCCAGCACACCTCAAATTACAGCTAAAGACTGTTCCTACCTTAAAGTAGCTTTTGCTTTGCCTCGTTTATTTGTTTGACATTAAAATGGACATTGGCACATAATAAAAGCAAGAATTGGTGAATAGGCCAGCACTCCCCAGGTTCTTTTCTCGATGCCTTACATGAAAAGGAGACGAGCCAGCTTTCCCTGGACTCCTTGGAAAATTACCAACCTGCCTGTTTCATCATGCTTGGGTCTTGAGAACATCCCCTACAGCAACAGAGGGAGGAACCCTTATTCCTCTTCATTCTTTCCCCCCACATGGTTCCCATTTACTCACTTCTTTTTAAATGTTTTTAGTATTATTTTAGCTAAAGGTCACTGAAATTCCCACTTCTGAGCCTGTTAAAGTTTTCCACTCCCCTCACATAAAAGGTTTTTGTCAAAGGCAGTGTGTGTGGGAAGGGGCAGGGATCCACACAGGAGAAGAACAGAAAATGCACTACAGCTCATACAGAGCAACTCAGGTTATACACAGGAACCTCAGTGTGAAAAGACTCTTGAGGATGCTAACGCCTCTTTAACCCCTCTAAATAATTCCATCTTTTGGCTCTAAAATACAGCCTGATTGCTGAGTGAGAGAGGCTACAGCATGGGAATGTGAGATATCAAACAGCTCTAACTCATCATGACCTTCAACTAACAACCATCATAAAAAGGAAACAAATGTATTGCAAGAACCCAATTGTATTATTAAGTGCAAAAACAAGAGTCAGGACAAAGAACTTCTGTTTGTTACAAACTTAAACATTTCTAACACATCAAAGTCAATGAGTACATTTCTTTTTCAAGCCATTAACTCTGAGCTTCAGTGATCTTCCTGTTCAGATCAGAGAGAACAGATAAGGGATGACAGAAGACACAAGATCTAACACACATTTGTGTTAGTACTGAAGGACTGAGCTGTCACTGATGTTCATGTGGTGCTTGCAGTAAGTATAATGCTGAACTTTGCTTTATGTTAGGTAAGTAAATAAGATTAAGCACAAGCTTATCCATAGAGTCACGCAAACAGATAATTAGACGTGTTGTAAAAGATGGAATGGCCACTTCCAAATTCCTGGCTTCTAGCAATCCAACAGAACCTTTCTATTCAGGCACTTCCTTGGAGATTACATTCCAGTCCTTCCACTTTCCCCCACTGGAGGCTTCAGAGCAACTCCAACAGCAGCAAGCTACAGCACATCCTCCACTGTAGGGACAATGTCAGACACACACAACTTATGACTTGCATACGACAGACACAGTTGTAAAGGAAATCTGAAGTCTTTGCTTCAAAACAAGCTGTTTTAAACTTCTTGAAAAATGGTTAAATCTTAAAAAAAAAACAAAACACCCACCTGGAAAAGCCTTTTCATGTGCACTGATGTTTTCATTTTGAGTGACCCTTTAAGACAATTTGCCATACAAAAATACTGTCCTGTGAACTACTTCTCTTTGATAATATTCACAGAATAAAGAGATCAATTAATTTAAAAATATTAATTCATAATCAGCAGACCAGGGCCTGTAGTTGAACTTCAGCTGAGCTAATTTCTCATATCTGGAAGCCACGGGCTAGTTTTGCATGTCCCTACTTGCTTAGCAGAGCTGTTCCATTAATTCTACTAGATTTACAAATTTTAGGCAGAAATTGTGAAGTAATGAATCTCACTTGATTTCACAGTGCAAATCATTTGCTATCACTAGGGAAGGCAGAGAATGAGCTGTTGTGTTGTTCTCTCAGTACTGGAGTTACTTCCCCGGGTACTCGAACACAGCTGCAGCACCCATGCCAGTTCCAATGCACATGGACACAACTCCATAGGCTCTGAAACAACAGATGGAATTAGGAAAAAGACAAGCTCAGGTTTACATCATCTGGGAGAAAAATACAAATTAAAAATACAATAAATATGAGCTGCCCACTGCTCTCCTTTGCCAACAAGAGAAACATGGGGAATTCACATTCCAAGCCATCCAAGGGATGGAAAAAGGTGACCCCAAAACTGTGGTGACTCCTGAGCCTGTGTTAGTTACACACACGTAGGTGTTTAGGCCAGCACTGATCCTCAGCACTCACCTCTTCCCTCTGCGCTTCAGCTCGTTGAGCAAAGTGACGACCTGGCGAGCACCAGTACAGCCCAGGGGGTGCCCCAGTGCTATCGCTCCTCCCAGGGGGTTCACCTTCTCCATGGGAATGCCCAGCTTTTCAACACAGTACACAGCCTGGAAAGACACAGGGAATGGTTTCATGCTGATGCTCTCGTCCCCATTTGTTCTCGGCTCTTCTCCTCCAACTTGGAGGCCTGACTCCAGCTAGACCACCTTTCCCAGGGGAAAGGAGTGGAACTGGTTACAAGAGAAGTGAGATAAAACTATCCACTTCATCTCAAACTGAGCCCACACACATGCTGACAGACATGTCACAGATTTGTAGAGAATCACAGAATCAGACGGGTTGGAAAAGACCTTTGAGATCATCAAGTCCAACTCTTGATCCAACACTGCCATGGTTATGAGACCATGGCACTGAGTGCCACATCCAGTCTCATCTTAAAAACCTCCAGGGATGGTGAATCCACCCTCCCTGGGCAGCCCATTCCAATGTCTAATCACTCTCCCTGTAAAAACTTTCTTCCTAATATCCAACCTAAACCTCCCTTTGGCAGAGCTTATGATCGTGTCCTCTTGTCTTACTGCTGGTTCCTGGGAGAAGAGACCAACCCCCACCTGGCTACAACCTCCTGTCAGGGAGTTGTAGAGAGTGATGAGGTCTCCCCTGAGCCTCCTCTTCTCCAGGCTGAACAACCCCAGCTCCCTCAGCCTCTCCTCACAGCACTTGTGCTCCAGTCCCTTCACCAGCCTCGTTGCTCTTTTCTGGACCTGCCCCAGCCCCTCAATGTCCTTCCTGAGCTGAGGGGGCCAGAATTGGACACAGCACTCGAGGTGAGGCCTCACCAGTGCTGAGTACAGGGGAAGAATCACTTCCCTGGTCCTGCTGCCACACTGTTCCTGATAAGACACAGTAGTGAAGTTTCCTGCCTCCAAACACCACCTGACAACAAATTACAGCCCTGGTGAAACAGATTTTGCAAGGGTGCAATAGCAAAGATCACATTCTTATTCAGTGGACTTTTTTTCCTAATATTAAGCTGCATAAGCTTGTTTTTATCTGAAGGAAAAGGAAAATAGTTTGCACATGTTAATAACATTCAGCTAAAGAGGTAATATGTGGAACAAGTTCAAATCTTAACCTGAAAATACACTCCGTTGCCAAGCAATGCAGCAACTCAAACAGGATGATCACTCACCTGGCTTGCAAAGGCTTCATTAATTTCATATATATCAATGTCATTCAGAGTCAGACCTATGGGCCAGAAAAGTAAGGAGTTAAAAAGAGATGTTTTTGCCTCATATCAAAGAGAATAATTCACTCACAGCACCAGTTCATGAATTCCAGTTCTTATCCACTAATGACAAAAGAAGGACCTTGGCTCCACGTGGGGTATCTACACTTGTACATGTGTTTACATGCAGCAGTGTCTAAAGACTGCAAAACATCACAGTTCATAGCATTGTGCCAATGAGTCTGCCAAATTTCCTTAGATTAATTGTAATTTCTCTGCAGGGGGATTAAGGATTGAAGGGTGTTTTGAAAGTGAAAGATAAAGCTACAGGTGGGCATGTGACCATAGCCATGGCAGGCAGGCACAACAGTAATCATCAGCTATAGAAGCTGATTAACCTAATGAATGATGCCAAAGCCATAACGTAAAAAACCCTCAAAAACCAAACACAAACTCCACACCCCCCAATGCTGGTCATGTTAAGAAGTGAACACACTGCGAGTGATTTAGTGTTAACTGTTGTGGAAACTGAACAGTGTTGCAACAGTCAGAGGCAGGACCTCTTTTAAGGTGTGGAATTTAATTTCACTGCTCCTGTGGCCAACAGCTGCTCATGCTTGAATAATGTAATCTTAAATCTCCGCACAGGGAGTCTGATTTCCCTTTTGCCAAACACTGTGTGAATGACAGGGGGTTCTTACCTGCCTTTTCCACAGCAACAGGGATGGCATAAGCCGGCCCAATGCCCATCACATCAGGTGGGACCCCCACCACAGCAAAGGACCGGAGCACCCCCAGGACTGGGAGTCCCAGCTGAGCTGCCTTCGAGCGTTTTGCCAGGAGAACAGCAGCTGCTCCATCGCTGACCTGGCTGGCATTACCTGTTGGAAAAGACCTGTTAACACCTTTTTTGCCTAAGCATGTTCTAGAAAGGCAGGTAAACCAGAGAAACACCACAGATTTAGCAGCTGAGCTGACCTGCTGTAGTGCTTCCGTCCTCTTTGAAGGCAGGTTTCAGCTTGGCCAAGCCTTCCAGGGTCGTGGAGGGCCTAATCCCTTCATCTTGGTTCACTGTGATTGTTTTTTGGTTGCCCTGATTATCCGTAACAGTGGTCTTCACTGGAACAATCTCAGTTTTAAACAGTCCCATCTGCTGAGCTTTTGCTGCTCTGGTAAAGAAGAGTGTGAAATGTTAAGATATTTTGGAGGAGAACTGAAATGAAGGAAAACAGTTAGAGAGTGAACTAAGGTGAGACTTGGTACATCCTTGCTGAGTGGCCGTCAAAACAACAGGCAAATTCTTCTTTCCATTCATGGGAAGACAAACTCTTCACCTATACATCAACATTATGGGCACTGTCCCCAGACCTGGGTCACAGGATCACACATTTCTGAGCAAGATCCCTGTTCTGTTCCCATCAACACCTCTGTGACTGACTGACCACCACCAGCTCCCAACATGAAGCTGTACTTGTCCAGAGGTACAGTCACATCACAAGTGTATGAAAAGAAATGAATCCTGATGTTCAAACATCAATTCTTACTTTTGAGGGTTTAAACAGAGCACATGGGCTAAGCCTCCACATAATGCCAATGACTTATGACAAGTTAAGGAATGGCTGAGTTACACTTGTTCCTGGTTTTGTCCTACTAAAGACAAGTTAAGCTTTAGACCACAGACTTTAATCTTCTATCATTTAACTGTAGCCTTTTAACTCCAAACAAGGCAATGCGCATTGCATAGTTCAGCATGACTTTGTAGAATGGAATCACTTATTCCAGCCCATGGGCAGAGACATCTTCCACCATCCCAGGTTGCTCCAAGCCCCCTCCACCCTGGCCTTGAACACTTCCAGGGATGGGGCATCCACAGCTGCTCTGGGCAAGACCTTTAGCAGTAAGGGTGCATTGAGGACAGAACCTGGTCCCTGAGACATCAGAATCAGCAGTAGGGAACAGCTGCCATGACCAGATGGATATAAGTAGGCAGAATACAATTAACTAAACTAGAATTAGCTCAGGCCACACAGATTTTATCTTTCCTATCAACAAGGTATTTTAAAAGCCTCCAAAGTGGAGCTGATTTACAGGATTTACCTTTCAGAGGTAAATCCTTTAAAGGGAATACAAATTGCAGACCAAAAGCTTGTTTTACCCCCTCAGCACTTTACACTTTTACTAATAAAGTTTTCAATGCTCTCAGGTAAGTGAGTTAGAGCAAAGTGCTGAAGGACAGTTCAGTAACTCCACAGACATCCTGAGACCAAGGCCAGAAAGTCGCCCCCTGCCTCACGTGAGCGTGAGGATCACATTCACATACCCTTTTGGTTATCAGTCCCACGTCAGTGAGAAAGGCTGGCATGCCAAGTTCCCTGAGCAGCAGGGCCAGAATTTAAAGGTTAACTGCCCTGTGCAGTGGCTTCCTGTGTTAGATAAATAATTGGACCGGGGCAATGCTTAAACAGAGCTCTGAGAGCGAGTTTAACTCTTTAATGGCAGCAGCTTTACCACATCACCTGCCACTGCTCTGCCAGTACAGCCCCACAGATCCCAGGGTCAGTTGACTTTGGCAGTGATTTAATCCAAGAGGAAGGTTATCAGAGGTAGGATTGGACTCAGAGCCAAACACCTGCAGCAAGGACAAGCCACTCTTCTCACAAGCTCAGCAGTTCCCTACAAACAGCTGTGCTCAACTATTCCCTCTTGGGAAAGGTTCCCTCTGCTGCTGCTCCCACATTCAGGTTCCAGTGATCCTGAGCCAACGCCACTGTGAAAATACCACACCACTGACTCGTTCCAGAAACCTCACCGAGGTTGTATCATAGAAACATGGAATGGTTTGGATCGGAAGGAACCTTAGAAATCATCCAGTTCCAACCCCTCAGCCATAGGCATGTGCTGAAAAACACAGGGGCACTCACTGCCCAGGGTTCATGTGCCTGGTGATACTTGTGCAGGGTCAGTCACACCATCCCCAGGACAGCTCTGGGTTCAGTTTTCCTCATCACACACAACCCTGGACACGCACTGATCTTGGGTCAGACAATCTCAAGCTTCCTTACTCACTATTAAGGATTGGAAGGCAACAAGAAGGCTGCACTTGATCTCTCTTGGGAAATAGCGGTTTGTTTTCTAGCTGTATTTATCCCTTAACTAAAAGGTTAAAAAACCCCAACAAAAACTGCATTTACTTCTGCTGGGAAGCCAAGGCAAAGGCATCTTGCTTCTTCCGGGAAACCCCGAACTTCTCCGCCACATTTTCTGAGGTTATTCTGGGGAAAACAACATCGCAGAGTTAATACAAGGACACATCTAATGGAGGTGCAGTTGGCTTCTACTGAGACAACACAAGGTACAAGGACTGGCTTTAGTGTCAAAGCCAACTGCTGCCTTCTCAACCAAGAACTGCTGGCAGAAACAAATCCTGAATCAAATCTAGGACCAAAACAAGGTTCAAATCCATTCTTCTTGCTCATCAAGCCATTGAGCTTAAGACAAGGAAATCTTTCCTCAGAGTTGCAGATCTTCATAGAATGGCCGGGGTTGGAAGGGACCTTAAAGATCATTTAGTTCCAACCCCCTCCCATGGGCAGGGACACCTTCCACGAGACCAGGTTGCTCAGAGCCCCGTCCAACCTGGCCTTGAACACTTCCAGGGATGGGGCAGCCACAGCTTCTCTGGGCAACCTGTTCCAGTGCCTCAGAATAAAAAATTTTTTTCTAGTATGTAATCTCACCTTGCTCTCTTTTCAGGTAGAAGCTAATACCCCTTATCCTATCACTCTATTCTCCTGTAACAGTCCCTCTCCATCTTCCTTGGACGCTCCCTTCAGGCACTGGAAGGCCACAATTAGGTCACCCTGAGGCCTTCTCTTCCCCAGGCTGAACAATCCCAATTCTCTCAGCCTTTCTTCCCCCATTTCACATCATTAATTTTCCACCACTGCCAAGGAGTATGCTGATAAACACAGCTCCAAGCTCCCTGAATTCAGATGGATTTGAAACTACAGCCACTGAGGAGACAGAGCATCTAGGAAACCCTTAAACTGTGGGAAGGGGAAACACTTACCCCATAGGAATAAGGCAGTCTCGAGCTTTGCTGTTGTCCATCATGCTGGAACTGATATCACCAGGATTATTTGCACTTCTGAGGGACATTGTTTCCACACTAAACACAGGAAAAATTTGAATTGCTTCATTAAGACTGATCAAAACTGAGTATCCTGACAACAGGCTTTCCTATTATCCCACAGAAACACAGACTGCTAATTAAGAACTGGCTGAGGCAGAAGCTCTTTAATCATCAATGTACGAATTATCATGAAATGAAAACAGATTGCAAGGTTCAATTGGTCCTTGTTTCACTGGAACAGGATACCAATGTCAACAGTTAATTTCTCGTGTTTCCACAGCTAGGAAGGAATTGCTAATGATTCTGGCACTTTTATCCTCAAACATAATGAGAAACCCAAGGTTCAAGGGCTGGATTTTCCAGTGAGATTGTCAACAGCCATAAACATGCCACTTAAGAGCTTAAGAACAGGTTGGCAGTGGAATAAGAGAAGTATTAAGCAAACCATGACAAAGAGCTTTCAGTGAGTTGCATCATTTATATTTTGCAATACAAAGAATTTAAGACACGGATCCCAGAGGCTGCAATCTTTGACCTACAAATGAATTAACACACTGAAGTACTCAAATTTACTGCAGAAATACACTGCCATCACTTAAGACTGGTGAGCTTTTGCAAAGTCAGTCCAGATTATGAAGCCTACGATGGGAAAAGGGTTTGAATTATACTCTGCACCACACAAATACACTCATCAAGAATAAATAACACATACACTCTTCCTGGAAAATGAAAAACAAGGAGAAAATAAGGTCTTCCCCCCAAGCAGCTTACAGTAAGTGCTATGAGCAATTTAAACCAGCTCTAAGGACACTGCATTACTTGACTTCAGCTTCAATTTCTTGAAACAATTGTTTCAAAGTGAAGCTATGAAAAGCATCATGTGTTCAAGCACAGGCACTGCCCATGAACACCGGGTACTCTGCCCACAGCAGAGGAGCACACGTGTCCTGCTGAGCTCTTTATTTTGCAGCAACCTAAGAAGGGAAGAGTGTTCTCAATCTTGCTCAATGTGTATGTGCAGGTGCAGGTGCTGAGAATTTGTAAATATAAACCTTTTCCTAAGGACTGATGGATAACTGTGTGCAGTAATAATTCAAAAAAGACTTAAAATCACCAAGGTAAAGAAAAAGAGAAACTCAGTATTTTACCCTCAGGATTACTGAACACTTTTTCACTTGTTCTTCTAAAGTGAATGTGTATGTGGTCACTAGTATTTCTCCAAAACCAACCTAACATTTACATAATCCTCTAAAAAATAAACACTTCTTATGATTTTAGGACTGAAACAGAGAACAGCCTTTTCATCCACCACAGAACAGCTCCTATAAATCTGCAGAGCACTTATTAGCACGGGTAGGACATTAATTTCTTTTCCAAGACAGCTGCTGGTCTTCCAAGACGATAGTTAGTTGGAGATTAGTTAAAAAGCTAATTTTGGGCAGGCTATTGCAGAGGGACAGAGTGTTATCTTCGGGAAGCCTAAGCAAGTACCGTGAAAAGACTTCCTTACCCACAGGCCAAGCCAATGTCATACGATCCATTTCGGATGCCACCTGTAACAGCAGTGCACAAACATTCTTACTGTCATCAGGAGCAAAAGCATTTCCATCCCAGCTCTGGTTTCCAAACCCCTGAGGCATCTGGCAAAGCCAAATGGGCATTCCCTCATCCTCCTGCCTGCCAGAGCAAGAGCCAGGCCAAGGAGCTGATGGGGCTGAGGACTGACCATGACCTGACATGGGGCCAGAGAGGACTGGAGGGACCCTTCTGGAAGCTCTGATATGGAGGTGACAGTAGAACTTATACCCAGAAAACCAAGTTACTTCTCTAGGGATAAACTCAGCCAGTCAAGGTTATAAAAGTATTCAACTAACACCCCACTGAAAATTCCCAGCTGCGCAAGACATTGTCACTGTTCTCACTGCTCAGAGAGACTGGAGGAATGAGCACTTGGGGTGGGGCAGGCATGGACTCCGATCCCAGTGCCCACAACACCTACCAGCTATATTGATAATGGCCTGTAGACCTGAGGAGCACTGCCGGTTCACACTGGAGCACGGAACTGTCTCTGGAATACCACTGGAAAACAAGACAGCATTGGCAAAGACTCAGTGATGAAAACCACCAACAACCCAAAGCTCTAAAGGGAGCATTAAACCACCTGATTAAACTTTAACCCTCAAGTTTCCAAACCAACCCCTTTATACATTTGTTGACCTATTTGGTCCTGCACCAAGGGAAAGCAAAGTTCAAAGATAACTTCCACACTTGATTGGCAAGTGGCTCTGAGTGCTGTTTCCCCATGAGTCTGTCTTCAGAAGGTCCTCTTTGAGCAGAACTCTCTCCTGGGCCTAGATCTCAAGCTCTGATCTGGGCCAGAAACCCTGAAAAGTTTTGCAATATTCCTAATTATTGGTGGGCTGTTCCAGCACCTGTCCAAAGTGGTGGTAATGCACTGACTGACAGAAGCAAACAACAGCAACAGACAGTGACTGAAATATTTGGAATCTGGGATCCAGCTCAGTATTAGCCATTGACCACCAACACTGGACAATGACAGAAAGATCTGAGCCCACTCCATGGTTTTGGGATCAGGCACAGCAGAGAGAAGCACAGCCTCCCAGTCTGGAGAAGCAGCAGGTGCAGCCCACAAAACAAGATCTCCCATTCAGAGGCAGCACAAACAGATTAAACAGCCTCACCTCTGCCTCCCCATCCCTTTGCCATCAGTGTTCTCCAAACACTCGACCGAAGTCTAGTTTCTAGGCAAAAGGTGGACTGGTGTAATTCCTGGGAGTGCATGAGCCCCACCACAACCTCCAATCCCTGCTCTGCAGCCAAGGCTTGGGGAGCAGAGGGAGAACCTCAGCCTGGTTGGGAGTTTACCTCAGAAACTGTGCAACTCTTGCAATCAAGGCACCAGCTCCAGGCTGCAGCACGTTCCCTGAGTGCAAAGATACAATTCCAGTCAATGGGTTACATTCCCCTTGCAGGCATCAAAGGGATGTTCCCATCACCCCAGCTCAGCACCACTCAGCACCCAGATCCCCCTACCACGGACAGGACAGGCGTGAAATAGGAACACTGCCTTCCTAAACCCAACGCTGCACACTAACCCCTCCCAACCCCATGAGTATCCCACGGGACACCAGGAGCAGCGTGTCCCACAGAGCCACCCGGACCAGGAGGTTCTCACTCACCCACACAGATGTCTCCCAGGGCCTCAGGACGGAGGTTGACATCCTGGAGGACAGCTGTCATCACAGCAGCCAGCAGCTCGTCGGGTGTCGTGTCCTGAGAGCACAGGGGATCAGTGCCACCAGCAAACACCAGTCACAGCCCTGCCACCAGTTCACCCCCAGACCACTCCAGAGGGCTAAGGCAGCTTTACTCTTCTTCTCAGCTTACACTGGTTGTTGTTTTCCTGCTGCAACAGAGTTACTCTGTCTTCACCCCAAGTGTCTTTCAAGCAATTGAACACACACACTGCTTTCTCACCTGACCTCCGTTTTTATAGGAACACACTGTATTGGGCCTTCAAAATCAAACAATTACAGTGAGTTATGTGACAAGATTCAGCAAACTGAGCCCCTTGACTAATTTTGTGAAAGGATTTATTTTGTGGCCCCTCAGCTGGTGGGAAGCACCGCCGCCATGACGAGACCCGTTCTGAAGGATGACAAGGCGCATCCTTCAGGGCCATCCTGGCACTACGTTCTCGCTGAGGGCTCTGTGGCGGCGGGTTCCAGAAGGGTGGCAGGTCCGAGGAGGTGAAGGCCACGCTGCTTTTCCAAGGGGATGCTCCGCGTGCCAGGGCAGGTGACAGCGGAGACTGTGGCTGGTCCCAGGAGACCCCTCGGGACGCTGCCCCGCTCTTCTGGGGGACGCCACCGGCCCTGCCACACCTGGACCACCCACCCCGAGCATTTAAACCATCGCAAAACGTTCTTTTTTTTACACTTTTTCAGAGTAGAGCAGCTCCTGGGCGGCAGCTGGGCGTCCAGCACCCAGGTACGCGAGGAAGGGGATCCCAGCACCTGTGAGGGGCAGGCGGGGGGGTGGCAGGCGGGGCAGGACCCTCCCATCCGTACCTTGAAGCCGCCGCGCTTGGCGCGGCCGATGGCGGTCCTGCGGCCGTGCACCACCACCACGTCGTCGGGGCTGGCGGCCCGCGGGGGGCCCCCGGCACAGGGCACAGCCCTCGGGGCGGCCGCGGGGCCCGGGGCGGCCCCCGAGAGGTGCCCCAGCACCAGCTGCGCCCGCCGCGCTGCCGCCGCCGCCATCTTGTCACTGACGGCGGGCATTTGCATGGCACCGCCCCCTCATTTACATACCGCCCTCTCTATTGTTATTGCCCTCCTCATTTGCATGCGGCGCCCCTCATTTACATACTGGGGCGGTGTTAGTCACTGTCCCTCCTCATTTGCATGGCCCCGCCCCCCGGTGTAACCCACGCTCCGCCCCAGAACGGCCAAGCCGAGCCCAGCGAACCCACAAGGCTGAGCTTAAATTTAAATAGGTGTTGGGGTAAATAGGGAAATTTGAAGTAAAGGAATCGGGTTGATAAAGAAAAAATAAACAAAATAATAAAAATTAAAAGGCGGGAAAAAGGGGGGAAAAAAAAGGGAAAAAAAATGAAAAAAGGAGTAAAGATAAGAAAAAAGAAAATAAGGAGAAAAAAGGAAAAAGAAAAAAAGGAGTAAAGATAAGAAAAAAGGAGAAAAAAAATAGGAAAAAGCGGGGGAAAAGGAGAAAAAAAGGGGGGGTAAAGCAGAAATAAAGGAGAAAAAAGAAAAAAGGGAAAAAGGAAAAAAATGAAAAAGGGAAAAAAGGAGAAAGGATAAAAAAGAAAAAAGATGGGAAAAAATATAGGAAAAAGCAGGAAAAAAGGATGAAAAGGAAAAAAGAAAAAAGCAGGAGAGAAGAAAAAAATGGAAAAAAAGGAGAAAAAAGGAGAAAAAAGGAAAAGAGAAAAAAGGGAAAAAGGAAAAAAGAGGAAAAGAGGGGGGAAGAGGGGGAATGAAGAAGAAATAGAAATAAAGAAAAACTAAAATTTTGAAATAAAAATAAACAAAAATTAAAATTATAAAAGCCTATGTGTTTGGAATACAAGGTGGGATGTCAGGACAAAGGGACACGCAGTGCCATCGGGTCAGAGAACTGCACAGATCCACTAGTTCCAGAGAACCCTGGGAATCATCATCTCCTTGTCACCCTCCGGCCCCGCTGCTGCCCTGGGATGGTCAAACCAGGTGTCCTTTGTGCCCCTGCCCTGCTGGGAAGGGGCTGTACTGGTGAGCAGGGGACAGGCAATGGAAATGTAGGATTGTGGAATCATTAAGGTTGGAAAAGACCTTCAAGATCATCGAGTCCAACCATGTTCAACACTAAACCACATCCCCAAGTGTCACACCCACACGCTTTTTGAACACTTCCAGTAATGTTGATTCCACCACTTTCCTGGGCAGCCTGTTCCAATATCCCACTCCAGCCTCCTTCCCAAGGGGAATTAATTTCTCCATGGATACCCGGGGATGCAGCTCACAGGGGAAGCCGCAGGGCCTGCTACAGGCAAAGTAAAATAAAATCAAACCAAACCAAACCAACAGAAAATGACTTTACATGGCAGGATATTCCATTCGCTTTTCCTGGTTCCATTCTGTACATCAGAACACTGCAAGGGTTTTACAAACCAGAGAGGCAAAGGCACCTGAGGAGTGTCTCAAACGCACACACGCGCGCACACACACACGCACACACACATCCCCACGAGCCACATCCATCCACGGGATGTTTGGGTGGTTTGAGGGCCCTGGGAGTGTTTTGGGCTTGAGAGCCTTTCGCTCTCAAGGCTTTGGAGAGAAGGAAAACACCCACCCACCACTGAAGGACTGAGAAAACCCAAACCAAACAGATTCAATGAAAGAGAAGAAAACAGCTTAAAAATGGTTTTGATTTTTTTTTTTTTTAAACTTTGGTGAACACGTACTTTGTTGCTCTCTTCTGCCAAGCCCCTTCCCAGCCAACGCTGATTTTTTTTTTCCCTTGTATTTGTTTCCAGCCATCCCATATTACTGATCAGACTGATGGGTTTGGTCCTGTTCACAGAATAAAGTCCTTCATTCCCCCTTGGCAAGGGGTGACTTTACCCCCTCAAGGAAAGCTGTCCATCACTGCCATGGTGACTGGCACAAACCCCCGGTGCTGCTCCATCACTGCCCCCCAGCTTCCCCGGATCCCAGCCTAGGCAATAACCAGCCTCTGCAGCTTTCAGGCAAACTTACAGGGAATTATTTTAGCTATTTCTTTTAATTTGCCCTAATACTCACAGAGTTTCATTATTTTAAAACTGAAATAACCCTTAGAATCATGAAATCATCGAATGTTTGGGGCTGGAAGGGATCTTAAAGGTCATCTCGTTCCAAGCGCCCTGCCACGGGCAGGAACACCTTCCACCAGACCAGGTTGCTCCAAGCCCCATCCAAACTGGCCTTGAATATTTCCAGAGAAGGGTCACCCACAGCTTCTTTGGGCAACCTCTTAAATTTTGCTTCTCTTTTCAGAGCTAAGGATGCAGAAACACTCCCACTGCCACACCAGCACTGCAAAGCCTTGATCTCCATGTGGAAGAATTCAAGGATGTATTCACACAAACAACCAATTTCTCACTTTCCTCTTAAGTCTAAGCAACACTTTTCATTTTCAATGAACGCCAGTGTTAAAATAAACCTGTGTCTGGCGCTGGCCTGAGGATGGAACCTCCCAATACCTTCTTATTTAACCCTTTGCTGAGCCAGGTGGAACTAGCTAACTCCGCAGGGAAGGGGGAGGTGGGTTGGAGCAACTAATTCATCCAAAACAACCAAGATCTGATTAATTATTTAATTACCTTCCAGGGATTCTGTGCGTGCTCCCTGCCAAGGTTTTCCAGCAGGGACAGAGGCCACTGCTGGAAAACTCTGACCAGTTTTCCAGCTGGTCAGAGGCCACAGCCCAGCTCTGCTTTCAACTGGCCCATTTTCTCCTACAACTTTAAATCTACTGTGGGAAGAAATCTCCTTCCAGCTCCCCTTGACCACCACAGATCCACTACCCTGGTCTGAGGCTCCATGATCCTGCAGCTGCTCCCTTGGGCACCACCAGGGAGATGACATCCCCCTTCCCTGTACCTGGGGATGGTCCCACAAGGCATGGAGGAGAAGGCACCCAGATCCACAGGCACTGGTCCTCTCTGCCTAATTTTAGGCACTCGCTTGGGTTTTACAAAGACCCCCTGGGCTCTTCCTACAGCTTCACTTCCAAAACACATTGGCATCCTCCCAGCCCCAGCACAGCAGCATGGGCATGGATTAGCAGAGCTGTGGCTGAGCAGAGCCATCCTCGCTGAGATTCCCTTCAGCTCCCACTGGAATCCTGATGGTTCCCAACGTGATCTGGCTGGTGCTGAGCCCTGCCAGCATCAACAGCATTTAAACACCATTGTCATTTAAACAGCCCTCAGCCTGTGGCAGGAGTCCCGGGCATCCGTCCGTGGGTGTACCCAGCAGAGACCTCCTGCACCCCGAGAAGACCCCTTTCTTCCCAGACTCACACACACACACACAGACACACACGCACACATACACACACACAAACGCAAAGTCAACACGGCTGCTGCATCATCACACCCGACTCCGAGTCGAGCATCACTCCTTGATTGTAACCGCGTAAGGCACAGGACAGATTGAAACGCCGCCCCCCCGGAGCCGCCGGCTGGTCCCACGAGCTCCAGCGGGGTCGGACCCCTTGGGAACGGGGACACCCGGGTCCCCCCGACTCTGCGGTCTGAGGATCATCTCCTCCGGCTCGGCTGAAGGCCCTGTCTCTGTTCCTCTGCGAAAGGCAGTGATGGCCACTGAGCATCCGATTCCTCCCCCGGTCCTGAGGGTGCTGCCAGCACCGCCGTCATGCTGGGGGGACAGACCCCATGTGCTGCACTTCCCCCAAGAGATCAGTTACACGATGAGGGGGGACAACCCCGGTACCGCTGGCGGCGAGGAGGTTACGTGGTCCCAGGCCAGCACCCGCACAGTCCGGGAAATCCCTCGCTCCGAATTCCCGGCGCCAACAGTCCCGAACGCAGCTTGAAAATCCAACAGCGCGGCGGGTGCCGAGGCAGCGACGAGTGAGAAGGGACCTGCGGAGGCCACTGCCAGGACAGCCCCGGGCAGGGGTCTGACCGCGGGTCCAGCGGCCGCCTCCATCCCGCCGGCGCTTCCCAACCCCGCTGCCAGGGGCTCAGAGCCCGCAGTTGACAAAGGGGTGTCTCAGCAGGTCCTCGGCCGTCGGCCTCCGCTTCTCCTCCACGAAGATCTGCTTGAGGAAGTTTCGGCAGCAGCTGGAGACGCTGTCGGGGAGCTGGGGGTTGGTCGGCTGGGTGGCGATCTTGAAAATAGCAGCCATGGCCTCGAACTCTGCCCACGGCGGCTTCTCCGTTAACATCTCCACCACGGTGCAGGCCACGCTCCTGCAACAGCGCCAAGCACAGAGGTGAGGTGGGAGGAAAGGGTCAGGGGTGGTGGACCTGCAGGTGATGTCTGATCACCTGCCTGAATGGACTGTGTGGGAAGCAAATGCCCACGAGGTGAGCACATGTCCCCCAGAGCTCCCAAAGGTCACACTTGGCACTGGGATTTCCACTCCCACAGCAGGAGTGAACTCAGGAGCTTTGCCCTAAAGCTGGTGGATTTTCTGCCTACGTTAACCATCAGATACTAAGTTTCATAAAACTGCTTGAGAGATCTTATCAGGGCATCCCCTGAAGGGAAGCCCAGGCACAGGTTCAGACACCATAGTTTCAGCAATACTATGTAGCTCCCCAGGAAGCTGAGCCAGAATGAAACATGTTTGCTCATTCCCAACTTAATCTCTGAGGTGTATCTGAGAAAGAACACATCTGATGAGCAGCAAAGAGCCTGTGAGGTTTCTCTCTGCGTGCTGAGTCCTCCTTGTCTCAGCAGGGACACTCTGCCACCTCCATTCATAGTTGATTCTAAAAAAATTAAACCACATTTCCCTTCCATCAGCCAGGGCAGGTGGGGCAGGGTACATGGCTGCCTGCTAAGGACTCCCTAGCTTTCCCCCACCAAATAGGGTTCTCTTGGAAGGACTAGTTTTTGTTGAAGCTACTTGCTTGGTCACGCAATGGAAAGCACACCGAAGGCAGTACTTCCTCCTCATTTATTGAGAGGATTAATACTGTTATCCCAACTCTTTCAGGCTCCATCTGACATCCTTCACAAATTAAATCATTCACAAGCAGCCAATAGTTTTTGTTGTCTTCGTGCCTGAGCCACATGCAAACATCCAGGAGCAGATTTTGAAAGGCCTCTTAGATCTTCTGAGCCTCTGAGCTCGGCTTAGCAAACCTAAAATCAGGGCCACCAAAACTCAACAGCTCTTTTAGTGAACTTCGTTGTCAACTTGCTTTCCAGAATTGAGAGCAGTTATGGGACTAAGCTGAACATGATACTCACACACGACAAGAGCTTCCAAAAGCAAGCTCTGATTCTGACTGCTCCTGTTTTGGGATCTTCAGCTACAACATGCTCCCTCTGGATATCCACACAGCTGATCCTAACATACGTCTCCTATTTCCATCCTTTGCACTGCTTCCAACTACTAGCTACACCTGTTGCTCCCATTACAACTTCCCCAAAGGATTGCTTGATTTAAGTAGCAGTGGTGGGGTTTGTACTGTATCCCTTACCACACATCAGCTTTCCTTCCGTAGCCCTCTCCACTGATAACCTCTGGGCTCATCCAGTACGGTGTTCCCGTGACAGATTTAATCCCAGTCCCAGACATGCAGATGGTCTGGATGCGTTTGCTGGCCCCAAAATCTCCAAGTTTCACATTTCCAGCAGAATCTCTCAGGATATTGGCACCTGGGGCGAAAAGCAAAGACAAAACCCCAAGAGATGAAAGCAACAACCTGAACTGAAGTGGCTACACTGAGGAGAGCAGGAAGGGCACGGGCACAGAGCCGGGCATGAGGGGGCCCAAAGGGCCGTGGTGGGGCTGGACTCAGCATTATGTAAAATCCTTTTCTCCTAAAGCAGCTTCCCTCCAAGAGGGTTGAATCCCACCAGCATCCCCTCACTCAGCACGTTTCCCAGAAGTGAGCAGTGGATGGGAGCCGACAGATCATTCTCCCCACCCCAGACAGCAGAATAGAGCCCCAGACCTTTCCAAATGCCAGAGCCTCTCAGTTCCTGGGTATGTTACACCAGGTTTTCACATGTGCAAGAGCAGTTAACAATAACTCCTCTTGAGAGAAGACAGCACAAGATTCTGGCTTCAGCTGCACGTTCAAGATTTTCATGGTTCAAGCTGGTGAAGGGCAGGGGCAAAAATACTTTAAATGTGAGATCCCAGCACTATGCTGTGCACAAGAATTTATACTGGGGCCGGGGGAGGCTGGGTTGAACAAATCCAAGCAAGCAAGAAGCCTCTCTGTATTATCCACTCACCTTTAATGTCCCTGTGGACAATCATATTGCTGTGTAGGTAGAAGACTCCCTGCAGGATCTGCCTGGTGTACTTCCGTGTGACGTTCTCGGTCAGAGCACCGTAAGCTTTTAGCTGGTCCTTTATTGAGCCCTGTTGCAAAGAAACAACATGAACCCGCCGTAAGGACCAGCAGAACTATCGTGTCACAGGAACTTTTTAAGTTTTCCTGACCACTTTATCATCCAGCTCAAAAAAACCCCCAAACCATTCTGTGTAGAAACAGCAAAAGTCCACTTAGTGCTGAGCGGAGGAAAGATTTGTCCTCATGTCCCAGGTCCCAGTGGAGAAAAAGGTAGTTTCTGGTGCATGTCGGTGCTTCCTCCTGGCAGCACTACAGACCTTTTTCCCCCTCTAGTGGCTGGATGGGTGTCACCACCTCATGGAGATGGACCAAACTGATGAGGAATTACAACTCAAAGCGAGAAGATCAACTCGACTAATTAAATTCATAGAATCATTATGGTTGGAAAAGACCTCTGAGATTATCGAGTCCAACCATTAACCCAGCACTGCCATTCAACACCAAGCCATGTGTTTTCTGAACACTTCCAGGGTTTTTTGCCCACTTCCCCGGGCAGCCTGTTCCAATGCTTCATCACCCTTCCAGTGAAGGAATTTTTCTAATATTCAATCTAAATCTCCCCTTTCCCTATTGTTTCCCCTTGTCCTATCATTTGTTACGTAAGAGAAAAGAATGACCCCACCTGCCCACAACCTCCTTTCAGGTAGCTGTAGAGAGCCAGTTCTTGGGGCCAAGAGAACTCAGTCTTCTATGAAGCCTCCTCCCAAAACTTCACACAGCAAGGAGCACCCACGGCCATGAGGGACAACCACCACTCACAGGACTGCTCCAACAAGAAGACCCAGGGTAGGGAATTTGCTACTAATTGAATCTCTCAAACTGGTTTGATTTTATTGATCAAAGAGGAAATGACGCAGAGGTGCAGATATTATCACCTGTAAGAGGCTGACACCCTTGGCTTTAGCTGCATTTTCTGTCCACTTGAAAGTTGGATGTGTCTCACTGCACCAGAGCCGGGTTTTAGCAGGATGAACCAGAGGCAGATTTGGGGTTCACACTCAGCTCTACCTCCAGTACTCAGGTTAGCTGGGAAGCAGGAGGGGAAACTCATGCTGCTTCTGCCTGTCCTGCAGTTCTGGGGTTGATCCAAGATTGCCAGTCCTTCTGTTCTGGGAACAGTGGCTGCTCTGCTCCAAGTCAGTCTGTCAAACTTTATCAGCTTTTCCACATCCACCCAACTCTGCTGTTGCTCTGCCCAGCTACTGTTTTGGCTTCTTTTGAGGCTGGTGGTGATCCTGTGGATGGGCCTCTCCTTTCCCTTTCACAGCACTGCTGGAGCCACCCGAAATGCTCTAAATGACCCCCTCACACAACCTGTATGCAGGGTATGTTCACTCACCCACAAACCAAACAAGCTTTCTTATCCTGTCCTCCCTCCCCCTGAGGGGGGACATCAAACAAGAAGGGGACACAGGTTCTTTGAGGCCTGTGGTCATTCTGTTTTCCAAGCACAAATTAAATAAAATAGCTTATGGGCAGGACAGAAACTACAAAGTCAGCTATTAACTGGGTTCATAAGAACAACAAGCTAATGATGCACCCAAGCTTGGCCCCATGAAGATTTTGCCAAGCTATCTGTCTTAAATTGGAAGTTTGGCCAGACCCAGCATTGCAGAGCTGCTGCCCTGCAAGGTCTGGGAACTCACTCACTTCCACTGGCCTTGGAAACCAGAGCCCTGGTCTGCTTTTGTGAAATGAACTGTTGTTTCAGCAGCAAAGTCAATGTGTATTTGGTCAGAGCTCGGATTTATCATTAAAAAAAACAAACACTGAACTTCCAGCCCTGCTGGACGCTGCCCCAGCATCAAATGCTGGTTTCCTGGCTGCTAACAAACATCGGCACGCTGCGGAATAAGCAGCAAGGGGACTGCTGGAATTCCTGGGATTTACTCCTCTGGGTCCACGCCTCATGGTGAGACCTTAAAATGAGATGTCTGCCCACAGGGAGAGAGGGAGGACATGGCTTGGAAGGGACTCAGATGCATGGAAGTCCACCTGACCACTCACATGCAAGATGTGTTAGGAGAGCTTCTAGCACGTTTACTAAAGACCAAAATTATTTGCAGCCAGATGACTTAATTGTCCCTTCTGACCTTACAAATATCTGTATAAACAAGGGTTTATTCTCACACACTCTGGGGAACAAATCCAGCTGGACAGGAGGGACCTGGGAGAACAGATCCTCCAGCAATGTAAATAGTGTTATGCTGATTTACACCAACCGATGACTTTGTCTAATGGCTGATGTGATTCACAAGCTCCCAAACAGAAAGAGATGTTCAACTCATCCATGTACATTTTCCAGCCCTGCTTAGGCTCCCTCAAAGCTTTCTGACCTCCTTTTTCCCAGGGGCTATTTCATTCTATATCAGCAAAGTCACAAATTGAAGCCGCTCGTGCACAAGACGATAACACTCCCCACGAAAAGCTCTGTCCTCAACAGAAGGCTCCAAGTGAGTAACACTGTTTTTAATACACACGTGCTGAAAAGCCACAAATAATTGGTGACAGCTGTGGGAGGACAGTTGTACTATTAGCTTTTCCTGCAGGGATTTGCAATAAGTACTTAAGGGTGGGCTCAGGCCACAGTGTTTGGAGCCAGATCCTGGATCACGTCCCACATTCACCAAGTGCAGATTCCAGACTGTGAACACACCCTGCTCCAGGATTCAAACCTAAAACCTGCCTGTAAGGCTTTTCATTTCACCCAGTGCACGTTTAGGGGCTTCACTATGACATCTGACTCACATCCTAAGCTTTCCCAAGTCCTTAGGGATGCAGCCAGTGCTCTGGTTTAGCTCATCAGCTATGGAGCAGCTCAGCTGGATAGTTTGGCTCCAGATCCAAATTTCACCAAACTCCAGGACAGTTTCAATCTGTTTTCTGCCATTCAGGACAGGAGCCACACTTACCCCTGGCATGTATTCAACAAAGATAGACAGTTTCTTCTCCTCAGGGTCCCTCAGGCACCCGTAGTACTGCACTATCCTGTCGTGACGGAGAGTCTTCAGCAGCTGGATCTCACATTCTAAAGCATTCACCTCCTGTAACAAAACAGACTTCCTTGTGAAAGGGAATGATAACTTTGGGAATATTATCCAAATACTGCTCGATGCTGAGCACACTTTTTGCAGCCCCTGTGAAGCTGCCTGTGAAGAAACTGGCCACGGGAGGCTCAGAAATGAGGAGCACTGCCTTAAGAGAAAGGTAGGGAGAGAGACACATGGGATACACAAGGGCTTGGCTTTGAGACAGGTTTACTTATTATTACTTGTGTTCACAGAGCTTTTCTGAAAAGGTGTCAATGAAGTCCCCAGCAAAGCTAATGCAGGGCCCAGAGAGGAAAGAAGGTGAAGGGGAGCAAGAAGGACAAAACTAAGGAAGAGCAGTCACACCTGCAAGAGATAATACCTGAGACAGAGCAGGCCAATGTGACCAAGGGACTAAGAGGCAGAGAAGTCACCAGAGCACCCTGACTGGTGCCACAAGCCATTCAGGACCACTCTAGAGAGGGAAAACAACACCCTGCCTCCACACACCGCCTTCCATCAGGGACACAGACACCTCCACCCTCAGCCTCCAGCCCACAACTCCCCAAGGTGCTGCAGAACAGAGTCCTGCCCTCATACTCACTTTACTTGTCTCTTGGCTGTCAGGATCAAAAGGCACCTGCTTCACCGACAGCTCCCGCCCAGTGTCAGCATCGTAGCAGAGATAAACCTCCCCAAAAGCTCCTCTTCCCAGCAGCTTCCCCAGCCTCCAGTTCACAGGTGCCTGCAGGGCTGTACAAGAGAGGAGAGGGTTCAAAGAGTGCATCAGGGAGGCTTCAGCATCCTCCTGACCCGACAGTGTGCAGGGCAGTCAGTGAGCCACCCTCTCCCAGGGGCACCAGGACAAACCAGTTTTAGCACTGGTGCTACTGGCATGGGGGGATGTCTCCCAGTCTGCACTAGCATTAAGCAGTATCAAGTCCTAAAAAAGTCCTATTTCATTAAGAGTCCTTCCTCCAAAACCTGTTTTCTTAGCCAATGTTGGACTTGCCCCTCTGCTCTGGGACTGGTTAGCGAGATACAGCACGGCTGAGCAGCAACCCAGGCAGGGACCAGTAAGGACTTTTTTTATCTCACTGCTCATTCCTAGGTTGTTATTTATCACTGAACGGGCCCCAAATGCACCAAGTTCTACAGTATGGGCAGTTTTGCAACGGCAGAGGAGCCTGGGTGCTGGGGTGACAGCAATGTAATCCAAGGAGTGGAGCCTCTGGATGCATTTGCTCCCACAACCCAAGTCTCCCCGAAGCTTCTGCTGCGTGAGCGCACTGACAGTCCAACACACAAGCAATTTTCTGCAACCCAGCAAGTGCTGAACACCAGCTGACACCATCAAGGCCAAGGTAAGATACAGCGTGTTGTATTAAATCATTCTCATTGAGACACAAGCTCATGTAATGTGTCTTGTGCTGGGGGTGCATTCACCCATGGTTGACTCAGCTGCTCATGGTAACTCAGCAGGTCTTGGTAACTCAGTTTTGTGTTGAGGCTCAGCTCTGCTGAGACCTCAGGCACTCGGGGCTTTGTTTCACTCACAGTTCCTTGCTTTTGTAGGGGAGGTGCTGAAGACCTGCAGACCCTTCTCGCAATTGTTCCAACATTTGGGCCTGTACTCATCGTACTGCAGCGTGCTGAGCTTGCTGTCCCCGTTAAAACTCTTGGTTCTGCTGGAGGGGACGAGCTGGAACAGGTTCTCCTGCGGGAAGTAACTCCTGGGGAAAGTCCTCCGAC
The DNA here is from genome assembly GCF_003945595.2 of Pipra filicauda. Lineage (NCBI taxonomy): Eukaryota > Metazoa > Chordata > Aves > Passeriformes > Pipridae > Pipra > Pipra filicauda. The sequence continues at coordinate 6,228,803 of NW_024104310.1, forward strand.
CTGCAGGAGAAAAGGGGGAAAGTTACAGCAAGAACACACACACCAGGTTGGACCTACCTGTCACCACCTCCTCACGTCACTGCCCAGATCCTCGCCTCTTCAAATTAAACAAAACAACTGTAATTAAACTGAAGCAAAGCCCTGCAAACATTTTAAATTCAATTTAAGAGTTGATAGCAGCAGGAATTACATCTAATGCAGATGCTTCCAGAGGGGTTTGCAAGAGTTTAATTACATTAGGGGGTTTGTTGGCTGTTAATCACAATTAAACATTGAACAGGCAGGGATTTACATTGCAAATTATCCTTGCCATCCCCTAAGTCCATAATGCAAATGACCACACAGCAGTGCCAGACCTGCTTTCACAGGGGTGTCAGTGAGAGATGAAGTTCATTCTGGAAGGCTCAATATGCTCTCTGCATGTACTCACTACTTTTTTCCCAAGGGAGTTTGATTCTAATTCAGTTTGGCCTCCCACCACTTGCAGTCTCACACAGTGAAGGAAAGAGCAGGAAAAAGGTGATGGAGTGGTCCCCAAAGCTCAGAACTCAACAGCTGAAAACAGAGAACAGAACAGAAACTGCTACCCTGAAATTGCTCAGGGATTTCCAACAGCTCTGTGAGAAACCTGCTGTAAAGGTCACAAAACAGCATCCTCAAAACCAAGCAATTTAGGGAAACTGAAAGGCTGATTTTGCCAGGGATGAGAAATGCCAATCATCCACAGGGCTAAGCTAAAACTGCAGGTGTGAGCAGCGGAGGAGCTGAGCACTGACTTTCCTACAGGCCATAGATGCTCAGCACTTCCCAAGAGCAGAGCCCCAGGGTCGCACGGAGGATGCTCCTCAGAACACACAAGTGAATCCCAAATTCCTTGGCGGTTCTCCCTTTATTAGAAACCGCTCCTTCCCAGGTCTTTCCAGTCCTAAGCACTGTCACAAGCCATCAAGACCCTGGACCGATCATCCACCCTTTTCTTACCGTCACTGTAGTCCTTGCGGCTTTGGGAGAGGTGGTACTGCCTCGGGAACGTCCCACCCTTCCCAAACCTCTCGCAGAACGGGATGTCGAAATCTGACAGGAGGGAAGAAGACACACATGTTTCCGAGATCAGCTCCGTATCAAATGCCCAGAGTGTTTCTTACGGGAAACACTGAATTACGGGGAAGAACAAGGTGACAAGCTGTTCATTTACACAACCCTACGTTCCCCAAGGCTCTCTCTGAAATCGCTCCACAGTCACACACTCCTCAGTGGAAAATCAGGGTTAGACACACTGTTCTTGGTGCCCCTAAAGCAGAGGTTTAACTGCTGACTTTATGGACCACACTGTTCAAGTGAAAGGCAGAGGATTGACATGAACCATGCCTAGTTTCCAAGGCAGAGCACTAAACGTCTTATTTGCACATGGAAAACACAAAAATCAGTGTGGATACAGAACTGCCAGGCAGGGTCAGGCCTAGATCCATATATCCAAAACCTTTGCTCTGAAGTCAGTTATTCCCAGGGAAATGCAGAAATCCAGCACTTGTGCCAATACCAGACAATCTCTCCCCTCTTTCTTCTCAGATGCGACTCCTCACCTCTGAAAGCCAGGGACCAATTTATACCTCCAGAGCTCCAAACTTTTATATTTACTTTGATTAAATGCTAGAAAGATAGAATATACAGAAGGGATTAAAGACCATCAGAGTTCAAAAATGGGATGATGAGAGAGATGGATGGACATAAGAGATAAGGACATATTTTTTTAATAAAAGCCACAGCACAGGAAGCCATTGCTGGTAGCACCAAATAACTTGAGATTAAAACATCCCTCCCCATCTTTCACCTGCTGTTTTTCCTCCCTCCAGTTCTAATGACACAGCCCGTTCTGATTGTTTGTTTGTCTTAGCCTGGGGCCAGCAGCCGCTCCTTGGAGGCCGTTCCTGGCCTCTGCTGCTCTTCAGCATGATTGCCAAAAGGAGCACATAATGGCTGAAATATGGTCAGCAGGAGAAGCAACAAGGACAGGGCAAGAGGTTCTCGGGGAGCCACGTGTAAGCGATGGTGCCCAGTGGTGTCTCAAAGCAAAATGCCACGGGGGGAGCATTAAAAACCTTCTGCAACGTGGCCTGACTGCAGCTTCATCTCTGCAGTTCAATCTAGAAATCCTGCCTCAGGCCAGGAATGAGTTCTCCTGCCACAGGCTGGCTGCCATTTGCTCATTTTTAATAGTGCAAGTCATTACAATATTGCAGAGTTTCCATGATTTAACCAGCTGGATGTTTATAAGTGATTAAGCAGTAACTTATGATCCCTGCAAGTTACCAGTAGGTTTCTCTAACAGCATTTGCACTATTGCAGATTATTGTTAATGCAAGCAGAAGAGGTGTAACTCCCTAAAGAGAGTTGAGTTTTGCTCTGTAGGAAGTGGAGATCCTGAAGGGACAGCTCCCAGGTACTATCAGAGACAAAAGGTGATCCCACAAGGCTGTTTGCATCTTGCCAGCACCTCACAGTTTTCTCCAAACAGAAGAGCACAGCCCTCTCAGCAACATCCTCCAACACAGATCTCTCAAAAGCTTTACTTGCTTATATTCATCTACTTCATGGCCTTTGCTGCCCAGTTTGGACTGTTGTTGCTGTAAATTGATACCCAAATCAGGGCCCAAAGGTTCTTCAGTGCTACCAGCGCTGCTGCAGAGTCAAGAAGGGTTAATGAAGACAAGAGCAGCCCTGCCTGTGTTTGGTGCTCTGGGTCTTTTAATTTTAGAGAACATTCAGGTTTGATCATTGCAGGGTCAATTCTGAAGTGTAACCTAAGCAGTGAGGTTGGTTTGCTTGATTGCTTTTAATTACTTTCCATGCAGTGCCATCTCTCTAATAGCCTTTATCCAGCCTCTTCACTACATACTTTTTATACTTTTAAGCAAATATAAACCACCAAGAGTGCTTACCCATGCAATCAAGGCTGTCTTTGGGATGGCTCTTCCTTCCAGGAACAGGGGTTTGCGTAAAAGGAGGGCTACAAAGAGATGAAAAAAAAAAGCAGGATACATTTATTATATCAGAAAGGCTATGGAATTAATAGACTTTAGAAAGGACAGGCTAAACCACAAGCTGCACTGATCACTGAGCTCCCATCCTCATCCTGCACAAAAATGAAGATTGGTTTTCTCTGCTGGATCACAGCGTGTTCCTGTGGCAAACAAAAGAGATGCTGCAAAAACCACAGTCACCAAGCTGAAAAGAAGCAGCCAAAGATAAGAACACCTGTGCACAAGGCTGCACAAGAGGGCTGCAGATTTCTCTGCCCTCAGCATCAAGTATTCAACTGTGCAACTCTGCTTTCTATGAGCATTGTTCAGTTGCTGCAGATGTGCACACTAAAGTCCTTCAGTCATGCCCAATTCATGCAGGTTTCCCCTTTTCTGCAACATCATCCCCCACCCTCCTCTCACAGGAGGGTCTGTACCACCACTGGGAACATGCACACTCCCAGGAGACCAGGAGGGAGAGTGCAGGATTGGTGCCTCAAGGCTCAAGGTCTTTGAAGTACACTGAGAGATGATAAAGCACTGCAAGGGGACCTCAGCAATCCCAGTTTCACCCCAGGCTCTGTAAGGGCCAACAGGGTGATCTGGACACATTGCTTTGCCACTTTCCCTTTCAACAATATGGGCACAGAGCAGAAATCAGCTTTGTGAAGTGCTCTGAAACCTGCTCATGTCAAAGTTGATCACTGTTATGGCAGCGAGGAATTTGTTGTGCTGTTCCTGAGCCTCAGCCTGGCCACCATGCCTGGTAACTCACTCTGCTCCCTGGAGCTGATGCCATTCCAAGCAATCAGCTGCAAGGGCTCAGCTATATCTTTGCAGGAATAGTCTTACTCCTCTTTCTGCCTTGGAATAACACAGCCCTTCATGGGCCTTTTCCAGCTCCTAGACCCCATGACTGGACACACCTGCCTGCTTTGCATGTGAAATCAAGCCGTACAACCCTCTCACAAAGACGTCCAAAACTCTTCTCTCAGTTCCCAATGCAAGTGTTACAACCAGCCCACACTCCTTCTGCTGCTCTTCCCGGCAAAGTCTGTGCAAAAGCAAAGCTGGGGCAGAGAGGCCGGGAGCACAAGGAATCCAGCTTCGATACAGCCGTAACAATGAGCAAATACATCACAGGAAATTATTAAAAGCCACAAAAAGGAAATGGACCACGATGCTGAGACAGATCCAAAGTGCACAGAGCAGCAAACCCGAAGCACGCTACACAATCAACCCGACGCAGACCTGCTGGAACACAGCCCTGGTGCTGTATGGCAAAAGCAACAGCGGAAAAAAATAGAAAATCTTTGATGCAGACGGAAAAAAATAATATACCGCTTCCCAAAAGGACACTGTGTCTTATGCACAGCAGCAAACATACAGTTTCTGTGCACGTGTGAGTCGGGACCGAGCAGCCGCATCAGCCATTGAGTCCCAGCCCGGGTTAGTACAACGTGTCCCAGTTGCTTCCTGCTGAGAAGCTAAACTTAGTTATTGCTTGTCTGGTGTCCTCAGCACCTTGACTGACACGTCTGTGGCTGCTGGCAGTGCACAGGGGCTGCTGAGTTTACCAGTGGTCAATGGAGAGCAGACAGCATGCTCGGGGAGGAGGGGACATGGAAAGGCTAATGGAGTATTGACCTGGTGACTGCAGAGAGCCAGAGGAGTGGGAGTTACTGTGAGGGTGGGAAGGCCCTGACAGAGATTGCCCAGAGAAGCTGTGGCTGCCCCATCCTTGAATTGTTCAAGGCCAGGTTGGACAGGGCTCGGAGCAACCTGGTCTAGTGGAAAGTGTCCCTGCCCATGGCAGGGGGGTGGAATGAGATGATCTTTAAGGTCCCTTCCAACCCAAACCATTGCATAATTCTATAAGAGGGGTCTGACAAAAAAAAAAAAATAAAACCTGGGCACACAAAGCCAGGCTGTCTTTGTCCAGCTCAGATTACTGCAACTCAAATCATACCATGCCACAGACATCTGTGCTAGGATCTGGTTTTCAGCGTTAAAGATAAATTTGTTTCGCTCAGGTGCATCCTCACCTCAGCAGAAATCTCAGGGGATGCCGCTGACTCCACTTCTCTCCCGCTGTGGAGCAGAGGCTGCATTTCAGCTGGTGAATGTGATGGGAAGTACAACTCACCTGTCCACAGATCTGTCCAGCGACTGGCAGCTCCCAGACAGCGAGTCGTCAGGGCTGATGAAAGCTTCAAGCATCTGACAGTGAAAGAAAAGGGGAAACAATGAAACCATGCACTGCAGCTCCTCAAGCTCCAGAACCTCTGCAGAATCAACAAAGCTGCTCCAAAGCCAGCTGATTTACACCAGCTGATGCCAGTCCCATAGGGATGAGATTCAGTCTAACAAAAATTTTCTTCCCAGTGGAAATCCATTCATGATGCCCTCTCTGCATTTTTTGTTCTTTCCAACTGCTGTTTGCCAGAAGGAAAACTGAGGCAAAGATAATTAGCACCCTGATGCTCAAAGCATGAGGAGAAGTCAATGAGATTCAAAGTATAACAATAATACTGAAAGAAAATATGCATCAGGACACAAAAGATGTGCCCAAGGCCAAGTGGATATTGTGTACCACAGCCAGGACTGCAGCCCTGGACTCCTGACTTCCCGAGCTGCCCTGGCACACGAGCCCAGCCTTCGTCTCCACTGATAAGCGCAGCATCATCAGGGTTTTTGGCCGGAGGAACCGGCTTGGCTCTCACCAGCCCAGTGAGTCAAAAGCTGCATTTGTGTTGCTTCCTGGATGAGACATTGTACTGGCCGGGGTTATTTATAGCTGGTTAGTAACAATAGAGGGTTTGTGTGGAGTGGTAAACCCAGGGGCTGTGTGCACTTCCACATGGAGCAGAGCCTGCTCCGGGCCACGCTGTGCTGCAGGCAGCACCACGCTCCCTCCTGGCTGCACACACTGCTCAGCCCTGCTCCACAGCCAGCCCAGCTCACTCCTGGGAAACCTGAGCAACGAGGGTTAAACACCACGTGGAGTCACATTTTGCTGGTTCCCACATCGCTCCTCCTTCCCCAACAGCCTCCCTTTCCATGTGCTGTTCCTGTAAGACCTCCTCGACTGGTTGTCACAACAGCTCCTGTTGTTTTGGCTGGACAGGCCCAACTGCAAAGTGCAATTTTTCTCTGCTTCCCAGTTTTTAAACCAAAACCCTCACCCTTCAAAATGCACTAGCCAAAGAGGATGAAGACCTCTCCTAAAACCCACTCCCTGCCTCTGCCAGCCATGCCAGGTCTCTCCCAGCAGCTAATGCTGAAACGCTAATTTCTCAAAAGCATAAAATTGGGAATTGGAGCATGCTCCATACTCAGCCTCTGTTCATCTGCCAGGCTGGTCTCAAGACCACAGTTACATCACAGGCTTGCACAGGGGCATTCCCCAATGGGCAGCAAGCTCCAGCTTGTAAGTGGTTTTCTGCGAGGCACGTATAGAAGCAGCAGTACAAGGACATTCTGAGGGCAAAGCCCATATAGGGAAAAGCATGGCTGCTCAATGAGAAAAGGAAGAAAAACCCAAACCACCCTCAAACTCCCCTTTTCCTGCATTTAGTTCACCAGAGAAGGGCTGCAAGCCACCCACAGTGTGATGCTGGGGAAAAGCAAGGAGAGCATCTGGGAACCTTCATCAGGAGCAGGCTCAGGCCTCTGAACTGATGGAGTTCCATGAACAGCTGGAGGAGCTGTGCTGATTTACACCCAAAGGGGGTCATGGGGACCCTCCTCCTGCATGCACACACTTTGTCTTAATCCTCCCTAACGTGTTTGGAAGGCATGTGAAAACAACAGAAAGCCAACTTCTGGCTGCGGGGAGCACACGATACATCTGCACTCTGACGCTGCCAAGACTCACCCAGAGTGACTGCTCCTTATTTTATTAATGGCTGTAAAATAAATCGTTGCAAACACAAACTTTGCCATGGAAACACTGGCACAGCCTGCACACAAAAGTGGAGCCAGTGGGTGCTACTGGAGTGTAGGGAATGCACATCTCCCCAGGCCAGCACAGCACCCTGACAGAGTGAACTTAGTGCCTTCCCAAAGTCCCTCCACGTCCCTCCTGCAAATTGTGGATCTTGACCCTGCACTCCCAAGAGCTTAACGGGAATGACTTATGTTCCCAGCTGACTTCAGAGGATCCACAGCTCTTCAGAGCTATAGCTATAGCTTGAGCAGGGATGGAGAGAGAGGGAGGTGTAAGCTGCTCCCCTCCAGTCCTTTAACACTGCAGAGTTTTCCCCACCATGGGCACCAGTTTGGCTGGAGGAAGGGGTACTGCTCATCACTGAAGAGCTTGCTGCTCTTTTAATACTGAGAGTCTGGAATACACAAACTCCTTATTCAAAGAGGAAAAAAACTGTAAATATATGGGAGAGGAACAGAGACACAAAACCACAGAGAGAGGCTGTGGGCAGAGCCAAGAACTGTAACTGGAGCTCAGGCAGAAACTGCACATGGGAAGCAGCAGGAGCTGCTGATATCCCCAGGCTGTTGCAATCACAGGCAATCGGTTGCTTGGCACATTCCCTCATGGTCCACGGGATCTGGGAACGCTGCAGCCACGATGGCCTGGCAGCTGGTGCACACGTGTGTCCCAGATCCATGCTCCTCCAGAGCTACCTGAGGTGCCCAAGCACATTTGCCATCCCCACTGCAGCTGGCTCCCAGGGTTCCTGGAAATCGGGCCTGCCATTTCTCAGGCATGCCAAGCCTGGGGGCACCCATTCCTGGAAAAAGCTGAGCCCCATGCACAGGCCCCGCTGGGGATGTAACGGTGGGAACAGCTCCCACAGCTCAGCCTCCCTCGCTCCCAACGCCGGCCCAGTTTAACCCACACAGCCCAGCCCCACTCACGTTCTGGTCCATGGTCTCGGGGATGAACTCGCCCTCGCTGTTGATGCTGGTGTAGGATCCTTGGCGGGCGATCTGCTGCTGCTCCTCAGGAACGCTGCCCGGGGGCGGAGAGCTCCGGCCAGTGTGCAGAGAGCCTGGGACACGGGAAAGGCACAGGTCAAAGGGGGGACCCGCCAACCCAAGTCCTTCCAGCGATCACAGACCTCCTGGAGATGCTGCTGGGTTTGAGTTTGTGTGGATGGGAATGGAGGATCTAGAGGTGTGATACTGTTTATGGGCATCCTGCAAAGCTTTTGCAACACAAAGAGTTTGTTGCTACGGGGCCACACAACATGTAGCAGACTTGACTTCAACCCACCCTGGATGCTAAGAGCTGTACACCGTATCCAGGCGTGCTGCTGATGCCAGAAAGGAAAGGGCTCCAGAGTTTTGTTGTGATACAATCACTCAATCTCAAAGCAAACCACAAACTCCAAACCCACCTCCCCTCTTTGACCTCCGGGCCATTTTCTCCCTGGAGCACGTCACTGCCTTGTTCAGCAATCTGGGAAACAGCCCAGGTGAACTGAGTGCAACATCCCTTCAACACTTCTTATACAGAAAACAATTTGTGCTCAAACACCCTTCTCTACCCTTTCCCAACATGAAATTAAAGATGAAGGAAAACCAGCTTCCATTTTGCACCTGGGAGAGAACTCTGCAGCTTGCTTACGTAGATGACCCATTCTCCCCCCTTATTCCCCAGATCCACTCTGATTCCTTGTGCCTTTTTAGGTTTTAGGCCTTGTTGCCCTTGCTTGGCCCAGATGCACAGGCCTGGCTCCACTTTCTCTCTGTGGTTACTCCCCTCCATCCCTGCTCTGTCATCACCTCATGGCAAGGAATTGCTGACGGAGATCCGTGCTGCTCCGTGCTGGAGCCTTAGCTGGTCGGCATTGTGCAACATGAGCTTTCAAACAACACAACAACTTGTTTTTAAGCAGACTTCTAAAAAGCACACATCCTTGAGGAGTTAGGAGTCACATGGAGATGTGTTTCCTTACACTTCATATCCATTTTTGCGGTGCTCTTGCCAAATCTTTGGTTCGTTGCTACCATTTGGTAACAACATGTCCAGGCTAAGCACAAGATAAAGGTGCCGGGAAGGGGCCTATCCCATCAGGAAAAGTCAACACTGATCAATCAACACAACTTCTCCCTCTTCAGCTGCTATTCTGCATCACAGTTACTGTGCCAGGTGGATCTCTGGCACAAATACATCAGCGTGATCAACACCACAAATCCGAGTCCCCACCTTTCACTTAAGCAGATACACATCAGGAGCTGCTAATGTTAACATTGTCACACAAGCACTAAAGATCACTAAATCAGGCTTGCTGGATTTACACCAAACACACAGATATTTCTGTCCCATGATACATCTTCCTTCAGACTCCTTCTCAGATTGTAAAAATGAAAATCATATGGCTTTGAGTTACTTTTTTTTCTTCTTCCTATTTTCTCCTTCAGAGATTTCCTGCAGGATAAGAACACAGTGAAAAAACTCCAACTGAAGTAATGCCAAGATCAAGGGGAGAGAATCTCTCAAGTGCTGCAGTGCTCATAAGGAACTGGCTTTCCACCAGCCCTAAAAACAAAACCAGTTGGGAAGTACGGCATCCTCTCTTGGAAGATAAATAAACAAACGTTTAACCATTGAGCAGTTCGGGCACCCTGAATAAATCACTGCATCAGCATCCCCTCCTTTGCTTGGCAGATGCCAATCTGGAGTGCAGCATAAGGACTTTTTTGGGTGGCTCTTGCTCCAAAAAGCTGGCAGAGGATTTGGCGCGGTGTAACAGCTTCATCTTAGCTCTGCTGAGCATTTCTGTTACTGCTGTGATATGTGGGGGTCTGCTCATGAACTGTTGGGTTCTCTTGCTCCAATAACTAATTTACTGCCCAGAAAGTCTTTGGTATTACAAAGAGCTGTACAAGCCCTGTTTGATTTTGAACCCAGGCAGTTAAATGAGATTTATCACAAGCACAAGGTCTTTGCATGATCTCACATTAAGCCTTAGCCTGGAACAACTACTCCCAGCCATAGGTTAGTTGTGTTCGACCTTCCAGAGTCACATTTCCTGCCAAAAAACTTTAAAAGGGGATAAGACACCAGCTATTTCCCAGCAGGTGAGGAAGTTAAACAAAATGCTTAGGCTTTTGCATGCCTGGAAACTGCTGGATTGAACCAGAGCCCTTTCAGCCAGGCTGTTTGGGCAGAAGTGCTGCCCAAAGTAATTTATGCAGCTTCACACCACCAGGAGCACTGGCTGCTGCTGCTTTGCATCCAGGCATGCCCATCCACTTTGAAGGAACACAGGAGGTGGTGGGAGCAGAGTCCCAGAGCTTAAGGTTGATTCCCTGTTCCAGCCCTATCCTGTCCTGTTAAAAAAACCTCGGGCAATGCCAGTGCTGCTGGTGGAGTGAGGAAATGGAAAATAGGGTTCAGGCAGAGAGAGAGAGAGAGAGAGAGAGAGTGCAACAGTGGTACTCAGTGGGAGACTCAATTCATAGTGGGGGCAACACTAGGCTGATTGGATATACTGGATAGCTTTACCCACCCTGAGGCAGAGGAAGAAACAGACACAAGCCCAGACGTGCCTGTTTGACACATCATGGATGCTCTTCACACTTGACCTAACACTCAAGAAACAGCAGCAGCACCAGGCAGAGAGAGGAGGCCCCCAGGGGATTGTCCTGGGATGTACAGGATCACACAGCAGCTCCACTGGGGATGGGGTAGGCTGTGAGGCACTTCTTTAAAGGCCCATTGCTGGTCAGATCTCAGCAGCTCTGTTTAGGATTCCTGAACTCAGGGAAACTCTGCAGATTGGCACTGCTTGAGTATCTGACCTCGGTTACCCTTTGGAGCAAGGTGCTCTGGGCAGGGATTCCTGCTCCACATGTTGCACACACTAATGTAAAGCCATATATTAGAGACTAGAGCACAGCATGTCCCGAGGAGGGAGAACCAGGACAGCACGGAGACTCACAGTCACTGCTGGCACCCACTGGGGTCTTTCATGTTCCCTTCTGTTATTTTTATTTAGTAAGTGCCTTTCATGCAGTGTGTGCAGAGCTCGTGGTGCTGCACGTACAGCCAGTTCCCCCGTGCCAGGCTTGGCTTACCTCCGCCTCCGCATTCCCTGGCTTCATCCTTCCCCTGCTCTTCCCAAAACTTCATCCATTACTGATCAGCATCAAGAAGGGAAGAGAAGCCCCTTAAAAGTCAGGGCTGGGGAGGGTTTGCTGGCAGCTGCCTGAGCTCACAGCTGCAGCCAGGGAGAGCCCAGCCCTGGATGACGTTGCCGTGGAGCCAGACGAGGAACATGACGTCAAGATGTGCCGGTGTTCCTCTGAGCCCTGGCAGAAACTCAGGGATCAAGAGGAAGAGAGAAACCTGCAAGACACTTCTCACTCTCAGACTGTCAAGGGGAGGTGTGAGCAGGCGGACCAAATCTCCTTCATTTCTTCTTTTTCAGTGGGACCCCTACAAGTCCCATCCTCTGGGGATGAATTACTGTACCCTGATTTAAGGCAAATTTAGGGCACTTCTATACTAATAAGCAGGACAGAACTTATTTTCTAGCCCTAAAGCAGCTGGCATGATGCACACAGCTAAATTTTCCACCCCTTCTCAAAATGAGGTCTCATCCATCCCAGCTCCTGCAACGCTCCTGGTCTGGAGAGGGCTGGCAGGCACACAATGCCACAGCTCAGCAGCCTGGTTTGCCACCATGGAAAACCACAGGAAAAAAAAAGAAAAACAATAAAGCTTCTGGCAAAGGTTTCCACTGGAATGGCGGTTCTGGAATGGGGCTCCTAAATAATTTGTGAATAATGTTCTGAAACACGTAGTTCCTCGAAGTAAATAAAAACAACCCTCAGTTATCTCAAAATAGAGAACTCAGAAGGATTTTAGTCCAAGTTTCCCGGCACTTGGACGAACATTTGCAGATGCTGGTCACCAAAAGACTGGAAGGGGATTTCCACTGAAAAGGTTCATGCGGAAAAAAATAAAAAGAAAATACTGACTTTGCATAAGGTTTTTCAGGGACATGGAGTGAAGACATTTTCTGCCCAGCAGAAGCAAAAATAGCCAAATCTCCCCCAGAACATCTACATCCCTTCCAACACACTTGTGCCAATAACATAGAGTTTTATTATTTTTTGCTGCTGTTTACATGGCAGAGTCAGCAGAAAAACATGAGACATCTCAGAAACATGAAGAACATGACCCTGAACTACCTTTTATTATAAAGTCAGTTTGAATCTCCCTTTAAATGTTGTTTCAAGAGAAAAGCTGAACTGAGTTAAGATCGTCTCTTGACAGCAACCACTTTGATGACAGCAGAAGATAAACACTGTGAAATACCTTGCAACTGCAAGTGAAGAATAGTTTCTCCTAAAGAATTCCCAACCTCTTAGGCTGTCTTTTGACAATCCACCAAGTTCAGTGAAATCCCTGCTTCAGGAAAGCAAAACACAGGATCATATTTGTCTGTCTATTCCCTGACATTCAGTTTAATGCTCCATTTGAAACACTGCTCTCCCTTTCAGCTCGCTGGAGTTCCTATCCAGCTGCTGGATTACCCAGGTCTGACTCAGGAGGTCAAAAATTGCATCTGCTGGATTGTGAACATCTCCTAAACAGAGCTGCAGCAGCTTCATACAGACCCCAGACAACTCCAAAGAGAAAAGTAACCCTCTGTTATCATGCAGAGGGTTTGCTGCAACCTCTTTGCAAACTAACAGCAAGACTGATGGTTTACGTGGAAAAAAACCCAGAGGGATAACTGTAACATGGGCTGGTTACCTTTGCTTCCTGACTATGTAACAGTGCTGAGGACACTGGTTTTGGTGCATTAGCAACTGGCCTGGAGAGCCTCCTGAAGATTCCAACATTAACACACACTGTGTCCTACATTTAGTGCTGCCCAGTCCTCCTCCTCTGTTAGATTAAACCAGCATGTTATGCTCATTCCTCCACTCTGCTATTCAGGCATTCCCTCAAAACCCATCTGTACCTCAGGCTCTCACCCTTGCAGAACTGACATCTCATCCTTTGTCTGCCTTGTCTGAGCTCAGGATGTTCTCAAAGGAAGTGACATCTCACAGTCAGTGGTGCAGAGCTGGTTGGTGATTCTCCTGGTACTACAGCAGCTCCAAAACAGTAAGCAAAGGCCAAAACATGGCACAAAAGTTAGCAGGAAAGTCTTAACTTTGCAAGAACTCATCTTCTCCCTAGCACAGCTACACGTGGAATCAATTCTGCCCATCACGCTTGGCTCACACATCAGTGACAGCTCCCAGTGCCACAGCTCTCCACTGGCTTACATTAACAGCTTAACAAGTGCCAAAAAAAAAAAAAGAGCAGCAGAGATGTTTTGCTCAAGCACAGTTTCTGCTGAGGCTCTGTGCCTTACCATGTATTTGTGTGTGCATTTCACTCAGGGTCATCTAAGTGACTCTGCCAGACTCTGGGCAAACTCTCAAGAGCCATGTGAGCTAGGAAAAAAAAAACCAATAGAAAAAGACAACCCTGGTACATCCAAACACCAGGCCCAAAGAGAGCTCTTGTACATGTACCACCCACCCCTGGCTTCAGTAAGAGCTGGGCATGGCTGCACAAGGGGTATGCTGGACCTACCCTGGAAGAACATTTCCTATATATCATTGTCTGAGATGCAGCAAACCACAGGATATGTTATCAAGGCAGCACAGGCTATGAAACAGAGAAAGGGCAAATCCTCGGAGAAAAACACTCTTTTGTTGCACAGAGAAAAGAGTTTGGAAGCGTTTACTGCCATATAAATACAGAGGATCTTTGGAGGGTGAAGTATTTCTTCATGTACATTTGTATAGGAGGCCCCACTTTATCCAAGGCTATAATTTCTATAGTTGGTGAATAACTGCATGAAAACAATAAGGATCTGTAGAAATTTCCCTGCAACCTGCATCCACAGATATGGCAGAGAACATTCACTGTGTGAAAAAATCATTAATCCTGCCTATAGGTTGTAATATGAATAAATATATCCCTGCTACATAGTTCTGTGTGCTGCTTTACCAGTTCTGCACAAGGCACCCTGCTCTGCACAAAATCCTCCAAGGTTCTTCACACAAAGCTCCCACAGCCAACTGATCAACAGGACTTGTCATTTAAACAAGCTCAGAGTATTTCAGAAAGCAAGAAGAGCATAAACTCAAGCACAGAAAACCAAAGAAAGCACCAATCTACTCCCTGCAGGGCTGCAAGAAGAGACCAGGCATTTGTTGCCAGCCTGGCTTCAAGGGCTGCAGGTACCTACTCCCAGCACCTCTGAAGGAAAGGGATGCTCCCTTTCCTCTGGAATGTGACCACCACAACACACTGCACACATCCATTCTCCTGAGACAACAAAACCAGCTACCACAGACGTCATTTCCCCAACAAGAACAGAGTGGTGGCATGGGGGACACACATTTGGTCCTTTTGGACACGCTGAAGCTGGTCCCAGCCCAGGAGCCAAGGAGCCCAAGCCCATTAAGACAAATGACTCTGCCAGCTGGGAAAGGGGGAGATAACACCAAGAGAACAACAGCCCATGGTTAAAGGAATAACTGTGTCAAGGTCCCAAACATCCTTGGCTTTCTGTAGATTCTCTCTCTTCGTTTTGATAAAGCTCAGTGCCACCAAATTCATTGGAAATTTTTATCCCTGCATTTCCCCCTGCCAAATCACACCCTAGGTCCCCTGTTCTCCTCACTTTCGTGCCCAACGTGACTCTGCTCAGCACAGCCTGTGCAGCTTGTAGTGTCCTACTCAGGCTGAGGATGAGCAGCAACTGCACTGAGTCACTGGTGGGGGACATCAGGGTGGCCATCCAGACTGTGACACCCACAGGGTTGTGACAAAAAGGAGAAAGGGGGTGGTGGCCAGTAACAGCACAACACACCCCGCAGAGCGCTGCGTTTCACCCACCTGTTGAGTATTTGCGCGTCCTCTCAGAGTCCTTGTACAGGGATCCCATGATATCACCCATGGACCTGGAGATCCTCATTTCATGCTGTTTGCTGTTGTTTGGCTGGAGGAGCTGGTAATCAGACAAAGAGAATGATCAGACTTGGCCAGAGCCCTGTGGACACACCATGTGAAACCCTCTGTTTGGTTCCCCGTGACCCTATTACCCAAGAACTATTGAAAAAAAAAAAAAAAGAAAGAAGACACACACGTAATCTGGAGTGATCCAAAAACCATTCACAAACAATTCACATCTGTTTTTAAAAGTCTAGTAAGATTAAGCTCCAATAGATAATGGTAAATGCAGATATTTGACATAAAAGACTGTTCCTGCACTGCGTTATCTCCAGAAAGATACAGAGACTGATCCCTGGCCTGAAAACACTTGGGACCCCAAAATCAGAACCTCTCCTCCATGCTCCCTAGACTCCAGTGGCAGCCTCAGCACTGCAGGAGGTTCCTCTGTAACAGGGCAGAGGAACAGAGAGTGGAGGGTCAGGCTCTACCAGGGAAGACAGACAAGGGAAGAGCAAAGAAATGCATATCCAGATGGTAACTTAAATGGTAGAGGCCAAGTCTTACTGACATAACATGCTACAGGATGCTGTGATTTTGTGGTAATTTCATGTAAGACCTTGGAACGTATGCTCCTACACGCAGGAGCTTAAGGAAGAGATGGACCTACTCTCCAAGGTATGCAGGAGTCTACCTGGCTTCTCTGCTGTTAGAAGCTGCCTTGCAATACTGCTGTGTTCCCACAATTGCCAGGGCAGATTGCCCCATTTCCACCCAGGATTTAGGAAACCCCAACTGATGGCTCAGTTTTCCCCAGGGGAGCTGGTCCCTGCACTTTCCAAGCCTCTCAAAAGGAGTGGAGAAGTTCCAGGGGCTGTGAGCACCAGCGGTAGCATGAGGACAAGCACTGTGAGTTTCAAGACTCCCAGTCTCTCCAGCACTTCTAGGAAATATAAGAAGAAACAGAGTTGCAACATCTAAAAATCCCTTGCTTTACAGCCTGTGCTTGGGGCAGCACGACATGTGCTTTGGCAAGACACTCTGTGCAGGCGAGGTCAAGCTAACAGGATTAACTGCAAAACCACTGAGCTCAGGAAAAACTAATAAATAAATAAAGATGAAGGAAAAAAACAAAGACAGCTTTGCATGAGACTGAAGCATTCTCCAGTTTGCTCTTCCCAGCCTCTAGTACTGCAGCAGCACATGGAGGGAACAGTCCCCACACTGCCACCCAGCACAGCAAGGACCAGGGCACCACCTTGAACACAGAGAAGTGACAAAGGAATGGTGGCAGCATCCCCAGATGGAAAGCAGAAGGGGTTCTGTCACAGTTTAACCTTATTTGAGGATCAGCCTGATATTTAACCCTTCATGGGACACCAGAGCAGCCAAAGGGAGCTGAGCTCAGCCTCTGGGCTACTATGACAGGAGTATTTCCGAGCTGCGGAGCCAGAGCAGGGCTGACCCCTCTCATGACCAGCTTGCCCTCTGCTCTTCACCGCCAGGAGACTCTTTTCCACTCCCCAACACAATAACAAGGCATCTCGCTCCGGACACAAAAGAGCAGAGAAGGTGAAGGGCTCACATTCGCTTTCTTTGGAGCGCTCACAAGGATCCGCAGGCTCTTCAGGGAAGGGCTCAGCTCCAACTGTTCCAGCGCTTTGTCCAAATCTTCTTGGGATTTCAGCGGGATCAGGAGCTGGAAGGGATTAAACAAACACCGGGGAATGGCAATGTCACACTTTTGGGTAAACAGAGGAAGCCAGATTCTTACAGTGAGCAGCCTGGGAATAGGGGGATGAGGGAGGAACCCAAGAAGGGGATGGAAAACGGAGCCCCCATGCCCTGCAGCTTGCCGAGCTCTTAACATTTTCTTCCAAGTTCTCATCTACCCAGGAACAGACACAAAAAATCACAACAAACAACATCTGCAGGGAGAAAGCTTAAAGGTCACATCAGCAATCCAGCCAGTGAGAAGAGGAGAGGGCTGGGATGAAACCTCAGGCTCGCTGCCTGCTACTCTGGGGCTGCTCTGATCTTGGAGTCTGTAGGAAAGACCTGCTGCTACCCAGCCCCAAAACAACCCCACACATTCTTCCCGTGTTTCTTCCTGGGAAGATGGTCATGCAATGGTGCTTCAAGAAATCAGTGAGCTGCACCCAAGGATTTACTTGGTAGATGCTCAATGCCCTTCCCTGCTGCTGCAATCTGTGCTCCTGCACACTGACAGAGCCTCCCTAATGTCTGCCCACCAAGTAAAATCAGGGAACACCCCACAAATAAGAGCCTCTTCCCTTTTGATGTGAAAAGTGTGCACTGCCCTCTATCCAAGAACCACTTCTTCCACTCCCAGCAGGACAAATTCGGCTTCTGCTCCTCATAAGGTAAATAGACCAGAGAACTACACAGTGCCGTGTCTATCAGGCAGCTGAAGGTCCTGATGTTTTCCTGGTAAACGGCCGACTATTGCCCTCATATCTCCACAGGGAATTTGACCCTCCCGACATTGCTGTGTGGTGTACCATGTCCTGCAGACAGTCTGCAAAGCTTCCAGTGCCCAACAGCTGCACTTCAGAGGAGCTCTGTGGCCTTCTGCTGCCCTGGGCTAAGATTAAAAGCACAACTTCTTACCCCTCATTCAGGGATATTCTGCCTAATCTCATAACAAACAGGACTCAGCCCCTGCAGGTTGCCTCAGGCACTGGCACTGGATCCAGGCAACACAGCACATGTTACACTCATGGCTGTGCCAAAGTACACAGTAATTCCACTGACCAAAGGGACCGAGCAGCCACAGCTCCCAGTAGGCCCTCACTGGTCTCACTGGGAGCCACAGCTTCCCAGAACTCCTGAAAGGCAGCTCATCCCTCTGTGTGATGAGGGTTCATGCCACCAGCCACAGCAAACACACCTCAGGGCAGCTGCCACAGGAGACTTCTCTCAAAAGCCAACTGTGACAACCTTTTTGATCCCAGGGTGTTGCCAAGGGTTTGGCTGTTGGTCATAGGCAAATACACCTCAGACTGTGTGCTCTGAGGTGAGGACCTCAGGGATGACCAGGTCAAGGGAAAGTTGTGGCCCCTGGCCAGCAGAGATGAGGTTTCACCTCAGGAAACTGCTACAGTCACTTCTTCCACCCAAGGACTGCAGCCAGAGCCTGCCAAGCTCCACCTTAGGTGTCCGTGTGGCAGCTGTTTCTACCCTGTGAGCACCTTAATGTTTGGATTGGGTTTCTCCTCTCCTGTCTTATAGGAAGATTATCTTCCATCTCTCTTTTGTAGGTAGAGAACTGAGCCATATGAGGGCCACCTGCTTCATGATGAACAGCAGGCTTAACATCATCGTCATGGAATCATTTAGGTTGGAAAAGACCTCTAAGATCAACGAGTCCAACTGTCAACCCAACATTGCCAAATCCATCAATAAACCATGTCCCTACATGGCACATTTACATGCCTTTTGAATACCTCCAGAGACAGTGACTCCACCATTTCTCTGGGCAGCCTGTTCCATTGCTTGACAACTCTTTTGGTGAAGAAATTTTCCCTAATATCCAATCTAAAGCTCCTCTGGTGCAACTTGAGGCCATTGCTCTGTGAAGAAGGACCTGGGGGTCCTGGTGGACAACAAGCTATCCCTGAGCCAGCCGTGTGTCCTGGGGGCAAGGAGGACAATGGTATCCTGGGATGCATCAGGAAAAGCATTGCCAGCAGGCTGAGGGAGGTGATCCTGCCCCTCTACTCAGACCTGGTGAGGCCACATCTGGAGTGCTGTGCCTAGTTCTGGGCTCCTCAGCACAAGAGAGATATGGAGCTCCTGGAGCAGGTTCAGCAGAGGATACAAGGTTGATCAATGCTCAGTGGAGCATCTCTCTTATGAAGAAAGGATGAGAGAACTGGGCCTGTTCAGCCTCGAGATGAGGTGACTGAGAGGGGACCTCATCACTGTCTGTCAGCGTCTGCAGGGAGGGGTCAGAGGATGGAGCAGGCTCTTGTTGGTGGTGCCCAGCAGTAGGACAAGTAGAAATGGGTAGAAACTGATGCACAGGAAGTTCCACCTGAATATAAGGAAGAACTTCTTCACTGTGCAGTGACCACACACTGGAACAGATTGTCCAGAGAGGGTGTGGAGTCTCCCTCACTGGAAATATTCCAGAACCATCCGGACACAATCCTGTGCCATGTGCTCTGGGATAACCCTACTTGAGCAGGAAGGCTGGACCAGATGACCCACTGTGGTCCCTTCCAATCTGACCCATTCTGGGATTCTGTGATTTCTTCTCATCCTGTCACCTGTTACCTGGGAGAAAATACCATGGTTCATGGTTACATTTTGGGATCTGAATGAACAGCCTGTGTTCGCAGCAGATACCAGACAAAGATGGTATTGAATATTTCTCCCAAATGCAGTGCTCACTCTGCTCCCTTAGGCAGCAGAGGTGAAGAGATATTCTCTTGGGGCACTGCCTGACCCTCTTGAAGTTCACAAAGGCTCCACAGCAAGGCTCTGCATCAAGCAGACAAGGCTTCTCCCCTACACTCACCCAAACAGAAATGAGGATGGTGGAGAGCTGCCCTCCCTCGTTTCGCCACCAGGTAGAATTTGACTCTGAACTGTAAGTACAGTCCCACTGCTTACACACCCCTTTACTGAGCTCCTCACAAGTGCTCAGAGCAACCCCTCACTGCTGCTCCGAACAGAATGTTCTGCAGGTCACTCCATCTCACTCAACTATCACAACATGAACATGTTTGTGTGCCTGCTTCAGAGGAGCCAAAAACAACAGGCAGAAATTGCCCTCTTGTAAAAGGGACTGGAGCCAGTATTTAGCTTAGATTTACCTATTACCCATAGCCTGGCAAGCAGATTTCACTCCATTTGGCTTCCAGACTGTGGCACATATGGATATCGGGAACAGGTATCTGCTAGGCATGAAACTCAATACAGACTCATGCAGAACCATGGCAGCAATTGCCAGGGTGTATTTCCAGTAATTGGGTTGATTTGATCTAAAGAAAGAGCAGCTGTGACGAACAGCAAAGTTTACCTACACAGAAGTTTCACTAAATAGAGCTTATTATGCTTTTGTCTTGCTTTTAAATAGCGCCTTCCCCTGGAGCCTGATGTTTAGTGTTTAGGGACTTGGTAGTCACTGTAGGTTAAGAAAGTGAGTGCAAAGGGTGAGTTTTCACCGACTGCAACAGCATTGCCAGACCTCACTCTGTAAGACACCGCAGAAAGCCAAAGAATAGTAGGAAACGGGGTTGGGGAAAAATCTGGGAGGTCAATTAGTTCATCTTCCTGCCCAATGCAGCACCAACTGGCATCAACAATTCTCGACAAATGTTTGTTAAATATGCTTTTATCTCCTCCCCCATTGTAATGGAGCCTCTACCACTTCCCCAGGCTTTAACTCTCCCTAAACTAACTGGTGCTGAGGGACAGCCTCAGAGGAGACAAGCATGGGGAGGTCAGAAGGGAACTGGTGGACGAAGTCACATCGCAAGTTGGTCATGGAGACAGACAAGGTAACACCTAGTCACACCTGGAGCAGCTACTTAGCAGTGCACAGAGATCAAATTCAGACAGAGAATTTGCCACAGAACCCAGCGCTGCCAACTTCACCACTAAACCGCGTCCCCATGTGCCCCATCTACACGCCTTTTAAATCCCTCCAGGGGTGGTGACTCCACCACTGCCCTGGGCAGCCTGTTCTGGTCCTTGACCACCTTTTCAGTGAAGAAATTTTTCCTAATATCCAATTCAAACCTCCCATGGTGCAACTTGAGACTGTTTCATCCTGTCCCTTGTTACCCGAGAGAAAAGACTGACCCCCACCTGGCTCCACCCTCCTTTCAGGGAGTTGTAGAGAGTGATAAGGTTCCCCCTGAGCCTCCTTTTCTCCAGGCTAAATACCCTCAGCTCCCTCAGGTGCTCCTCATCAGACTTGTGCTCCAGACCCTTCCTCAGCTCCATTGCCTTTCTCTGGACACGCTCCAGCATCCTAATGTCCTTCCTGTACTGAGGGGCCCAAAATGTCCCACCAAGAAAGCCAAGTTCATGAAGCTGTGGGAAGCAGGTGGAAAGCAGGTGGTCCTGAGATTATGGCCTACCTTAGACACCCAACTTCAAGATACTAAAAGCCAGGCCTGTAAAGGGGCACCACAATAGCTAAGTTCAGTGCATCCTGCTATCCTGTGGATTTTACAGTCCCAAATTAGATACCCAGGACCTTTACAGCTTGAATGAGAGCATTAGAGCCTTTTAATCCATAACACAGCCAGCTGTCCAACAGACACCATGCCATGCTGTCCATGGCCAGGACAGGTTTTGCCCTCCTGCACCTCAGAAAGATGAGCCCAGCCTAGAACTAACAGGCAGACATGCCCATGTGGTACACCCATGGCCAGGCCCTGCTCTTATCTACACCAGCCTGAGCCTGCTGATTCCATGGTCCCACCAGGATGTGATTCATGTGTGCCCCTGCTCCACCCAGCTGGCATGCTCATCCCACTGATCTTGGCTTCAGGACTCCTCCTCCACCAGGATAGGGACTGCCAGTCAGTGAGATTTTGCAGGGGCCTGTTCACCTTAAGTGTAATTTTGGTCTACAAGGTGCTACTGCAAGATAGATGTCTGATGGCAACAAAGAATTACTGCACAAGTGCCTTTGAGCATAAAGAAAGGCTGAAACATTTAACTGTAATGAGTCTGTGGTCAAGCTACCCCTGAGACTTGCAGTCATTGCAGAACCAGAAAACCTGACCCAGAAGATGTTAAAAGCCAGATGCTGGGGTGTCAGCATGTGGACATGAGCTATTTCCCCACAGATCACTCTTGTCTGTTTATAGTGTTTCCATGACAACAACCCTGAATTACTACTTCTTAGACATCTTCCAAAAGCTGTGGGTTCTCACAAGGAGGAATTTTTATATACAGAAAAACAAAGCACTGAAAATCATCCATAACCCTCAGAAGTCAGGAGTACCCAAAGGCCTGCTCGTGGTCCTGCTATGTGCCTGTGCACATGCCCAGAAAGATGGTCTCCAACATGGGATAAAATGCATTATTTAAGCTTCTGTTTGCTGTTGTTGGAAAGAAATCCTCTTCCAGTGGAAAGAAACCTGGAATGAAATGAGTCATTCCTGGAGAATTCAATGGCAGGCTTTTCCCGGGAGGGCTGTCAAAGAATGCCCAAGATTAGAAACCTGACTGCCTTCAAAGTGAAAACCCAGTGGACATTCTGGTATCATGAGGTAGCTATTATAAAGGGAAAGGAACTTTTTTTTGTGGATCAAATCTCTATTGAAACAGAAGCGAGAAAAAAAGAAAGGGAAAAAAAAAAAAAGAAGAAAGCTCTCTTCATAACCTCTCTCTCTATTCATACTTCGATGAAAGGCTGTAGGTCATTTACAATTAATACTTGAATAAGCAAGCTTTCAGGACAGATCCAAAAGGATTTATGTTTAAAAGCCCACCTCTTTGTCATCTGGCCTTCTCCTCCTCCCCAAAGCCAAACCCACCTTGAGAGTCCAGCAGCTCCAGATGCCTGCCAAGATGCCTCTTATGGCAAGATGCCTCAAGAAAACACTGAGCACACCAAAACAGATGCCAAGGATTTCCTCCTTCTAGGTAACAGCCCTCAGCAATACCCTCCTTTCACACACTGCTGGGCTCAAAGAAAAACTGGAAAAACACAGTGGCCTCTGTTATTGAAGAAGGATGGAGGAGAAAGGTCTTCAAGCCTTAAAATGCAAGGATTGCAGGGGGAGGGTTTCTTGCTTTTATGTGGCCACAGGACCTGCTAGAGGAATGTTCAGTGATGCACATTTCACTGTAGCCCCAACCAGAAGAACATCCACTTCGTTCTGGAGCTTTGGGTGAAACAAAGTCAGTGCTAGATAAAAGTACACTGTGTGAGCAGCACTGTCCCTCTGCTCTGGACTGCACATGCCTGCAGCTGCCCCCAAGGTGGGAAGGCTTCACATCCCTCTTTGAGTGAGGGGAATCTTCTGTTCTGGGGAAAAGACAGTGTTCCAGTGTGATAATTTAATAGGCCTTACTTGAAATAGGCCTCACTTTGAGAGGGGAAAAGCCTGGCTTGGAGTCTAGGAATCCATCTGAGCCGTGGCCACACAACAGCTCTTGTACGCTCACTAGCTGGGAACCAGAAAATAAGGTTATTTTTGTTCACATGCAAGTACAACACAACATTAGGGCCTTCAGAACAAACCACTGCTCACTTCTGAAGTTGGCACCAGGCACCCTAAACCTGCCCCATAGGAGAAGGGAGAAGATTACCTCATTGTTCACACAGACTAAGTCCATTGTCTGTCCAAAAGCATCCGTGACCTTCTGCACCACTTCTTTGAATTTGACTGGTCTTGGAAACTGGATAATCCTGTATATGCAAACAAATACAACAACAGTCACAATTTAGTAGAAGCATACTGAAATTTGGGATTCGACTGACAATTCAGAAGAAAGGACCTGTATTCTATCATGAAGCATAAACCCTGGTCCTTGCTTCTACACTCACAGAAATGATGCTCATCTGCAGTGCCCAAGAGGGGACTGGACCCACCCTGCAAGAACATGACCCAGAAATCCTAGTGCAGCTCCTCTCCTCCCTCTAATGTGAGGCATAGGTAGAAAAGAAGTCCAGCAGCCCTTCACTGGCAAAATCCCAGATCAGGCACTGGTCAGTAATATTTATCATCTCCATTTTCAGCAAGGGGCTCTGAACAGGAAGGAGGGATGGAAGTGGGAATGATGCAGTTTTGGCATCCTGTGACTGTCCTGTACCATCACATGCAGCAGTTCTAAAGGTATGTACAGCAGGTACAGTCTATCCCTACAGCAATTTCAATTTTCTTTGGCTCTAACATGCAGTTTGGACCATCAGCCTGTGTCCTGCCCTGTCACAGTCACCAAGCACCGAGCAGAGGTGATTCCATGAAAATGTCAAGCAGGGAAGGGCGGACAAGCTTTAACTCCCAGCCCTATTTTTATGGGACCCATGCCCAAAATCTGGTTATCTTAAGTAAGTGTCATAGACTGCTAATCAAAGAACACATTTCTGCAGAGTTCCAACCCCGCTGTGGTTCAGCAGGGCTCAAGAATTAAAAAGAGAAAAGGATCCAAGTGTGCACCCTATGTCCCTTGTAAAAGAGGCATTTAATGACTTCCAGCTTGGAAGCACTTCTCCTGCGCGCAAATCCCAGGAGCTACTTATGGCAAATTGGAATAATGAGGCAAGGCAGTTGCACATAAAACTGTAGCCGATTTTAGGGGAGTGAATCCTGATGTGAGCTCATCTGCAGCTGGCTGAAGTCAGCAAGATGATGTTGGGTAAAAAAGGTAATTTGTCCCCGTACATGTGGGGCACTGGGTTGGGTACCTACCTTTTCTCTCCTTCATATTCAAACTTGATCCTGACATTTCGCTGCTGAAACAAAAAGCAGAAAATGGTGAGGTCTCAAACTGCAGCCCAGACTGACACACAGATCCAAAACTCTCAATGAGACTCCCCTAACTCCAATAGGCATCTGGTTTATTTAGGGCTAAGCTGCCTGTTGGACTCACGGACTTTGGGGACACTCCACGTTGCTGATAAATGTGCTTGTCAAAACATAAGGTCTTCTGTAAACAAGAAGACACTCACCTGTATAACTGTTAGTTTTAATAAAATGCTTTCATAAAGTGGAAAATTGTGAGTGCTCTGAACTCATTTGGGAACAAGGCACTACTATCAAAGAGGCCAACATGTCAAGTGTTTGATGTCTGTCCATCTTCAGCATTTCCCATGGTTTCACCCCAGTACTTTTCCATTGGAAATCCAAAAAGCAGAGCTCAGAGGGATGTTTACTAGAACGCACAAAGACTTAAGAAGTAAAAGCAAGCATCCCATAATGGAAGTGGAGGGACAGCCTTGGATTTTAAAAGCCAGCAGTGCCAGGATGGTTGTAGGGGTGGCTGTTATTTTGTTAGGACCTACAAAATGCAAAGTGTATCAGGCCCACTACACTGTACACAGTAAATGCTCACCCTGAACTGACCCATTGCTCATCCCAAGAGAAAACACTAAATTTGCCCAAAGAAAAGCCAGTGAAGTCACAGGCAGACTGGACACACAGCTGTGCAGGGACTAGTAAAAGCTACTTCTCCCATCCTCTATTTGTGCATATTTAGCAGCAGTTGAGATCACAACGAGCCTTTTCATTCATTCAGCTTCTCAGACCAGGCCTAAGCCAAGCATCCTTCTAGCATCCCTTGGATCATTCCGGGACTTTCTGACGGCCTCCAAGGCAGATCAAAACCCTCTTTACTTTCCAGACCAGGTTTAGTCACCCCAGTTAACCAGCACTCTGCTCTTACTAGTGCACACAAGCCTCCTCAATCAGTAGTTTTCTTCTCATCAAGTAAAAAAGTGCTGTGGCCCCTCCCTCCGAGGTGTAACACCAGGCAGGGCTCGGTTCTGCACCACCGGCATCTCACTGGGATAATCCCAGAATGGGTGGGTGACAGCCCTTCCTGAGCAAAGGACTTATCTCTGGGCCTGGATTGCCAGAGTGTGAAGGCACACTTTCCATCCCCACAGAGGCAAAGCAGAGCCACAGTGAAACAGCTTTGTTTCTAACGAGGAGAATGAGCTGGATGGGCGCCCTTTGGTTTATTTTTAAACTGACAGCTCCTCCAGTTCTGCAAACACCCACTGAAGTTCAGGAAGTCAAGGCTAGAGGCGATTCTGTTGAAAAGCTTAAAAAAAACAAAACAAAACAAAACAAAAAAACCCCAGCAGATTCAGGGTAAACATGTTGGATCACCCGAAACGCATCCTTTCTATCTCTGTTCATGGCATTTTCTGTGCTTCCGGAAGGGCTGGGAAGAACCAGTGCTGGAACAGTCACCAAATGGGGCACTCCAGCAGTGTTACAGGCCTGTGCTAAAGAGGCAGTTACATCACCTCGATGTCTAGAGCCAGTTCTCCAGACCCACAATGTTTGGACAAACTCCAGGTTCATTTCCAGAACCAGGCCCAACATGTAAAAATACCAAATTAATTCTAAACCAGTCTAAAATTCAAAAGGAGAAGAAGAGATGACCATAACCATCCTAGTGTTGAAGGTCCAAATCATTCTGGAGAGATGAGCAAATACAGGTGGGATTGCCACCTTGGATTATCTCTGTTGGAAAAAAAGAGGTACAGGCTCTTTTACGCCAATTTTTATTTCCTTGTGTCTTTCTGAACATGCCTGGCTGGCTCATTCCTCTTGGATGCTGGTAGTAAATTGGCCAGTGTGGGTTCACTGGCTGTAACACCAGAAAACTCTTCTCTAAAGCAAGAGAAAAAAATCAGGGCAAGGAACTTTCGAGGTTTCTCCTGACAAAGGAGCAGGACGTGGAAGGGGAAAAGCTCTCACAGCTCTGGCCTCGCTGCAGGAAACCTTTCAAAACACAGGTTTCACTTTCAGCACAGCCCCGAACGCTGCACCGAGCTGGGACACGGCACACGCTGCCTGGTTGTGCTGAGCAACACAAATTTCACAGACAAATAAGTTTTGAAAAACAGCTTGTGGCTGGAAAATGTCAGAACACTCGTCTAAAGCTCCAGAGAGAGAGAAGAAAATGAAAAAAAATGAGCCACGACCCTGCTGCATCCTTTTCTTCTACATCAACAACAAGGCTGATGTGCCATGGCCCAAAGCCAGCAGGAGGACGCCAGCTGCCCCACACTGCTCTGCTCTGCTTCTGAGCAGAGCTACAAACACCCCGGCTGCAACAGGGGAATGAAAACCCACTTCAATTCTTAATTGCATAATTTTTTTTCCATATAAAACAAACTAACCTCTTGCATCCCTCAAAGAAAGCAAGACCTTAAGCTCTCAGGCATTTGCAAGAGGGATAAATACATATTTATTACTCTGAGAAGTCGGTTACTGCTTTATTTTTCATTCTTCCCCTGGCTTGCTCACATTTTTGACCCACAGCTCAAGCTGAATTCGTCACTGCTATCAGCAACAAATACTTTTTTCCTTTTAAAAAAAAAAAAAAGAGTGGGCAGTGCCCAAAGTACTAGGAAGTCTCAGGGGATGCAAAGCACTTCCTAAATGCTGGAGCAGGCTGTGATTTTTTACACCCATGGAAATCTGGTTTGGAGCAACTGGTTTAAGATTACACAGGGAGTCTGGGGCACCGCCAAGTACTGGAGTAAAATCTCCTGCAACTCTGTACCCAGTGCCTCAAATGCACCATCAAGGGGAAGGCAGGGCCAGCACCTTCTCTGTAAGGACCTCAACACTGCATGCAAATGTTGAGGTGGGAGAGGTGTGGGTGGTGGAGGCTGGTGGGTTGTACTCACTTCTGCAATTTTGTGAGGAATGAAGACAATGAATCCTCCTTGCACAATCCAAGTTGTACTATTTACCCTCCCTGCCTTCAGATGTTAAATGAGGTTAAGGGCAGCCCTGTTCCCCCTCAGTCAAGAGGGCATTTGTTGGTGTTGGAGAACAAGCCAAGACATCCAAGAAGGGCCTGTGTTAAATACAGTGGAGGAGAGGGGTTAGGCCAGTCACAGGCACCAGCCTTAAACCCTGAGCTCTGGCAGAGCATTTCAGCAAATGGTTTCATGGAGCACTGGGAGAGCTGAGGCAGGTAATGGAGCAAACAAGGGAAACTGAGGCACAAAGGGCTTTGGCTAAGGGTATGAAGAGAAAGCCCAGCCTGGAGAGGAGAAGGCTCCATGAAGACTTTATTGCAGCATTTCAATATAAAAAGGGGGATTTATAAGATGGAGAGAAGCTTTTCACCAGGTCCTGTAGTGACTGGACAAAGGCAACAGTTTTTAAGTGCAAGAGGCTAAATTTAGGCTGGATATAAGGAAGAAATTTTCCGTGCTGAGGTTGATGGGACACTGGTACAGGTTGCCCAGAGAAGCTGCGGATGCCCCATCCCTGGAAGTGTTCAAGGCCATGTTGGATGAGATCTTGAGCAACCTGATCTAGTGAAAGATGTCCCTGCCCACAGCAGACGGATTGGACTTTACAGGCCTTTCCAACCCAAACCATCCTGTGATTCATTCTGTGAAGCCGAAGAGTGGTAGAGAGAAGCACAGAATTTAGGTGCTTGGTCTCCTGGGCTGTGTGTAGTGAGCAACCTTCCCTCTCTACGTGCATTTCCGTACAACACGGGGCACGCAGGAGCCCACGTCCCGGCTGGCGCCTGCAGACCCTGCTGCGACACAAACAAAATAAGCGACAACCCTGGCAGGAAATACCACAGTCATTCCCTTCGTTTCTAGAATAATTTCTTCTCCAAAATGCTTGGACCGGCATTTCCTCCAGCCCTGCTAACAAATGGTATTTTACTCTTTCTTGCCATACGCCTCCGAAAGGAAAAAGCAAAGCTACCGCAGCGGCCACAAACCCAGCACCATCTTTCCAGGCTTTCCTTGAGGTATTTTTAGCTCCTTCCTCAAAACTTCTAATTTCACAAAGAGAAAAGGCCACAGCTGCCAAGCTTCAGAGGAATCCCTGATGGCAACTGAGGGGGGAAAAGGGGCAAGTGCTTCTGCCCACTCGGCTGGGGACCATGTACCCCGGCAGGCTCGGCCAAGCTCGGCCCCCGGAGCTGGAGCAAGCAGCACTGAGCACTGGTTTAGATTAAGGAAAATGCTGGAAAAAAATGGAAAAAGTGTTTCCAAGCGAGGTGAATCATGATCTTATACAGAGATCCCTGAAGAGCTGACTGCTGTTTGTAATAAAAGCACACACGGAGAGCAGGAAAACAAGCCGTTAGGCCTAAAATGGAAGCGGTTTCAGAGAAACAGAAGGTGCTGAACACTCTTTGCTGCTGCACAATCAGAGGGTTGTTCAGACTGGGGTCCAAGCTGAGCAATGCCTGTGGAGAAGGCTGTCTAATGGCAGAGGGATACCTTCACTGCATCAGTGCCACTGATGGCAAGCAGGGAGCCAGCCCCACACCTCCACACCTGCCCGTGTGGCACAGGGAGCTGAAACACCACACTGTAAAACCCTACACCAGCACCAAACTCAAAGACTCCCCTCAAACTCAGCTGCCCTAAGAAACAGTGTTCTGGTCAGAACCCACCTCTGTGGCTTGCTTTAAAGCTGTTCTTGTCAAATCTAACCAGAGGACAGCTTTGTCCATGCTAAGACACCACAGAGATGGGGCCTTTGGATCACTTCTTCCACCCAAATCCACAGCTGCCTCACAAACCATCTGGGACAAAGCCTCAGACTTCAGCATTAACCCTTCTGTGGTCAAGAAAGGCAGGAAAAATCATCACAAGGGGCCTCCTATTCCCTTTGGTGCTGGTCCGAGAGGGGCTCATTCCAGGCTTGCTCATACCCACCCACCAGACTTTGGGCACTTATTTTGCCTCAGTTTCCCCCTGAGGTAAAAGAGGGACAATGACGGACACCCACTTCTGCATGCCAGAGGGTAATCAGAGGGATTATTTTCACTTCTCTCATTTTCTTACTCGTTGGATTAGGAAACAATGAGGAAACCCCGCGGAGCCGCACGCAGCGTTCGGGCTTTAGTGCTCGGGTTACTCCTTTGTACAAAGCCACAAAGCAGTGGGATTTCTCCCCAGATTCTGGCTTTGGCTAAGAGGAGTCAGCACCACAGGGCCAGGCTGGAAGGGGACTCCTGCACCTCCTCGAGGTGCACATTGTTTGCATTAGTGCTGTGCTCGCCCCTGCTTTCAGCAACGGGACGTTCGTTAGGAGCCAGACAGCTGGACCGCGGCCCCAAACCGCAGTAGGAGATGACTAATGCGCGTCATTAGGAATTATCTGCACAGAACCCCCACGCACTCCGGGTTATTCAGCAATCAGACAGAAAGCAGTTTGTCTGGGATTGCCCCCTTTCTCCTTTCGGGGGTGGAAGGTACAATATACCCCGGTCCTCCCCCCGGGGTCCTTGAGGCTCTTTTCCTCTGAAAAGGCAGGTACAGCATGTGAGCAGCGCAGAGGACAGCAGAAAAACCATGCCTAGAAGGTTCACTGCTCCCTGTTGTAGATACTTCTGGTTTATACAGCAGCAGAAATCACGGGCTTCAAAATGTTTATCTAAAGCCACCCACCTGGCAGGGAATAGCTTTATTTCTCATTGGTATTACCCTCTTCACACCCAAGTCAGCTCCACACACAGACAAGGGAAAGCCTCTAAAATCCTTGGGACTCCACTGCCTTTGCCACCTCTAGCCAAGGCTTTCCCAATCAGTGCTGCTCCCTCTTGGTCCCTTGTTTTTGCCCCCCAGGTGGGGAAGTCCCTGCAGATCTCCTCATAGAGACTCCCATCTTCAAGGGGATATTTATGGACCCCCATCCTATTCTCCAGATGTAAACTAGAGGTGATAAAGCCTTTTAGGCTGCTCTAAGACCCAGAGAGAGCCCTACAACATGAGCTATATTTCATTGGATTATGAGCAAGCCTTGTCCTGCATCCAACTTGCCAAACAAAAGAGAGTCCAGAGGTAATTTACTAAAAGAACAACTTCTAGGTCAGTCTGACATTTGATGTAAATGGAAAAATGTTTCTTATGAATATTGGATTTAATTGCCATGGGAGAACTTGCCATCAAGATTCAGGTGGCAGAGGAGCTGCTGGTTGTCACCAGCTGTGACAGAGGCCACGCCTGCACTGACAACCAGCTTCACACTGCAAATTGCCAAGTGCTATTTATATAAATGAGGGGAAGTGCACAGAAATAGATGCAAAATTAATGTTAATGCAATTGCTCCTTTCTCCCTCCATGCTTTGGTTCAGGATTTCTTAATTCTTTGGGGTTTCCCTTCTTATCCCCCTCATCTTTTTTCTTAGTGATCACAATGCAGATGTTCATTCTGCTGTTTCCTCCTTCTCCCCTTCAGAGCCATTTCTATAAAAAATCTCCTTTGCTCAGTCCAGGAGATGACTTGAAAGGACTCTTTCCAGCCATGCCAGAGGATGCATGAGGAGCAACAAGATGATAAAAGGAATAACAGAGGAATATGAGGGCAAAGGTTGCAGGAGGAATAATGTCAGAATGATCCCTCTGCTCCCAAAGAACGGCTCCACTTTAACTCACATGCAGAAGGAAAAGGGTGTCCCTGTCTATCCCTCTGCCATTTTCCCACAAAACAGAGAGGCAGGACAACGTAGTGCCTGACACACCTGACCAGGACTCAGGAGATTCCAGCCATCACATCTGCTGCCAGCTGCCCAGGCAATCCAAGAGAGGAAAATCAGCCACATCATGCTGTTCTCATTTTCAGATTGTCCTACCACAAGGCACTACACATTCAGAGGCTCAGCCTCAGTCCTAAACTCATTTGTAAGGAAAGCAAACTAAGAAAAGAATGATTTGCAATTTGCCAAGGGATGTTCATTTCCTAAGACGATCTGACGCAAAACCATCGATATTTTGGGGAAGAAATATTCTGGAGCACAAACCACCACAGACTGCTTTCTTGTGTGGCCCAGGCCTACCAGGAATACTGTCTGGCAGGCTTTGAATTTCAACTTCTGTCAAGAGAGCACTAAGAAACCCCTCCAGGAGACAGGAATGAGATAGCATTTTGGTTGTGTTTCTCTGTGGACCAAAAAGCTGCTGCAAGCCACAAAGAACTGGCTAGTTAGCCAAGACATTCTTGTTCAAAAGTGTTTTTCACTGGAAATTTGGAACACTGACTAAAGGATTCCCATGCCTCAGAAAAGCATTTTTCCACAGAAAAGGAAAGATTATTATTATTATTAATTGAACAACTGAACTTCCAGACCCAAATAGTTCTATGTGAGCGGGTTCCTGCAGGGCCTCAATAGAGGCACCAGCAATGAGATGATCAAGAGGACATTTTAAGATCTAAATGCCCCGTGCCTCACTCCCTCTCCAATAAGGGAGACTGTGCAGGACATCCTTCAGCCCAACCAGCCAACCTGATCAGAAGAAAAAAATAAAAGAGAAAGAAAAGGGAACACCAAGTACCAAAGGAACAACAAATCACTGGCAGGACAACAGCATTGCCAAAGCAATCTCTCCCCCACATCAATTTCTGTCCTAAAAAACAAGGAGAAAAATCCCCAAACAACTCGATTAAAAGTTTCTGAGCTGCAAACACGAACCAAGTCCCGGACTGATTCCACCTACTTTGGCCACTCCCCACCTCCCAGACTAGACTCCCGTCGTCCCACGAGCCAGACTTGTTCCAGCTAGTCCAATTTAGTGAAGCAACAATTCAACATCCTCCAACGCCCTTCATCTCGTGGGGCCTGTTGGTCTGAATCCTCAGCTCCGGATGCGCGAGGAGAGCGGGATGCTGACTATCTGCATCTCCTCCATCAGAGAGCTCTGAGTAACACTGAGCACGCAGCTACAGCTGCTCCACTTGTGGATAAAAGGGAAAAATCAGAAAGGAGGCAATTGTTTTTCCAAGCATCAGCGCTGTAATAAGAAGGAAAGTTTGATTCCCAATATAATAAAATTACACTCAAGTGGCAGCTAACTATTCGAAAGCTGATATCAGAGCACCAACTCTGCTGGTGATTTATAAATGAAGATACAGAGTGGGTGGGCTGTGGATATGAACTTCATTGCAAGATGTCAACTTTATGAAACTTCTGCAGATATTCAGTCAATGAAAACCATTATTCTCCTTATTTTCCACAAGTTATCTGGCTAACTGTGCATCTGCAGCTTTTACAGCACAGTTCTCAGATGTGACAGCAGGGATTTTCCCCTCATTGTGCAAAAACAAGTATGTCATTTACGAGAGGTCTAAAAAGCTTTGCTGCCCTGAAAGCAACCCGAGATGGCTCAGTATGGTCCCCACCCATCAACGTGCAGAAAATGCTGCCCTTGGAGCCATCCAAGGCTGCGCTGGGTTTTCTGCTTCGCCTGCAGCTGCAGAGGAGCCAGTTCCGAATTTCTCTGGTCAGTCCTGTAAACATCTTGGACTTATTTCAGCATGAGATGAACACAAGTCCAGTGATTCAACTTGGACAGCTGCTACCGCCAGGACAACACACTTTGAGACAAGACATGCTACGTGCGCACGTGTTTTCGTCTGCATGTGTCTAGGAAGTCTAGAGGGATTCGGGATAGGATTTTTCCTCTCTGCATGCAGAGCTCTTTGTTTGTAGCACAAGTGCCATTTAAAAAATGCATGACAACAGTAAATGACAATTTGTTTTCCTCCTTGCTGGGCATTCAGCAGTTGCAAAGTTGGCTGCAAGCTTATTCTAAGCCACAGCACTAGAAGTGGAATTCCTAGTGGATCTGCTCCCATGCTTCTCCAGCAGCTTCCCAGTCCTCTTAATTTTTGTCTCCCTTTTTTTCTTGCTATTTTGACAACTCAATTGATTTCTTCACAACTTTCGTGTTCGCGTAATATTTGTTCCATACACAAACAGGCTATTAAATCCAACTCAGCTATTATATCAATGTCAGCAAATAATTTCCAACATTTCTCAAGGGACAACGTTTTTGTTCACCAAAACAACTCTGAATGTGCAACAGGGCCAAAATGTTTGGGTTTAGGAGTGTAAAGATAAACACCAGTAATTAATAATTAAACACTTTATATAAGAATGACATTATTCCTCCCCAAAGAGCCTGGGTGTCTACAGCTCAAAGTTGGCAGTCTGTCTTTCAAATATCTGAAGTCAAATGTGCACGTAATAAGTACTGTATTTCATCAATGCTGTCAGTACAAAACATTTGACTTATCCAAGTCTTAAAGCTGCACAGACAAGTTCTACTACTTTCAGTGTTAACCAACGGTTAAAAGTGCCTTGAGGTGGGAATTGAGCTTAAAACCCAGTTTCAAGCTCTGTTGTTATATTTTTTAATTATTTGGGGCACTGCCCTTCTCTGCTCCTCTGTGATATGGGGATGCCTGTAACTTCCTTTCAGCTCTTCAAAAAGAGAACCTAAAGCTTATGCCTTGGTGAAATTACGGTATTTCTGATGTACTAAGGTCCTGCAGCACTTGTCAAATTCAGTTCTAACATTTAAACTCTGCACTACCAGCATGGCAAGCACCATGCCCACCTCTTCAGTCTGTTGGAATTTGAGGTAGAATCAAGCAATGCCTTACCTGTTTACTGCAGTGGACACTGGTTTTATTCCTGTTGTTGTCCAGCAGCCCCCCACATTTGCCCAACGCTGCCAAATCCTTCATAATAGAGTTCAGAGCTTCTTCTTCATCTGCAAAAGAAGATGAGACAGCTGAAGTGTGGAAGGCAACCTCACCCCCAGAACTACAGAGTAAAAGCACAGCATTGCAAAGACAAGCTTTCAATCCAAATGGATCAGGAGCCACGATGTCAAGCCTT
Source organism: Pipra filicauda (assembly GCF_003945595.2). NCBI lineage: Eukaryota > Metazoa > Chordata > Aves > Passeriformes > Pipridae > Pipra > Pipra filicauda. The sequence continues at coordinate 6,263,099 of NW_024104310.1, forward strand.
CCTTTTAAGAGAGACGTTCCAAGGCATTCCAGCTCATGGTGTCTTGGAAATACAGGTTCTTCACCACTGGTGAGCCAAATCCTCAGATCTTATTGCAGCCTTTCAGTACCAGAAGGGGGCTTACAAGAAAACCGGAGAGGAAATCTTGACAAGGGCAAGTAGTGAGTGACAGGACATGAGACAATGTCTTTAAACTGACAGAGGGTCAGTTTAGATTAGATGTTAGGAAGAAATTTTCCACTGTCAGAGTGGTGAAGCCCTGGCACAGGTTGCCCAGAGAAGCTGTGAATGCCCCATCCCTGGAAGTGTTCAAGGCCAGGTTGGATGGAGCAGTCTGGTCAAGTGGAAGGTGTCCCTGCTCATGGCAGGGGGATTGGAACTGGATTATCTTTAAAGTCCCTTCCAGATCCAGTTTTTGGGGTGTATGGTGGTGCTCTGCAGGACAGAAACCTTTCGGGACCCAGAAAGCTCATGGCAGCAGATGATGGGGCACAACACAGTTCTTCATCTCCTCCTTTCTTCCCTCTTCATTAAGGGTGCTCAAGAACCACAGAATGATTTCCAAAACCAGAGGCAGCAAGAAACCACGGGAGAGGGCAAGGAATTCATAAGAAGAGATAAAGTCAGCAATGCTGGATAGAAGAAATCAGAGAACTTTGAAGGACCCGTTCGATCTGAAACCAATCTCCTCCTTTTCAACACTTTTCCATCTGTGCTTGTGGCCTCTTAAAGCAGCTCTGAACTGTGACACTGCAAAATACCAACCACAAGCTCTAAGAGCCCTGTCAAGACCTAGGGCAGGGCACACTCCTTAGGAGGGTGTGAGAACCCACTGCACGCTCCATGTTTGTGATATACCCAAGACAAATATTAGGCACGTGCAGCTATTACTGTAAAAATACAAATACAGCTACAAATTTTGTCTAAAAGCAAGTGTCTCCAGGGACAGAACCACCCCTACACCAAGCCAGCCTGCAGATTTAACTCAAAGTCCACAAATATGTGAAAAATTACAAAAATTGTATGAAATCAGACAGGACCAGACCCAAATACTGAGGATCTTTCCCCAGGGAGGTGTATGTCCTGGATCCTCGTACTCAGATACAATATCATATCCTCTTTTTCTGCTCCTCCTGCTGGGTTCTGTCAGGACTGAAGGCGTGGAAAAAAAAAAAGATGTGAGAAAAAGACTCATCATGCATGCTGTGCACCCAGAGACATCTCATTAAAGAAATAAGGGGGAAAACTGGGGGAAAATGTTTAAAATCCAGTGTCACTTTCATTTTATTGCTCAGAAATGAGCTCCAATGCCTCCATCAGACTATTAGGAAAGTGCCTACATTTTCCTGTACACAATGTGTGTGTGTGTATATTTAGTATATAAACAGATATCTATGTATCAATATTAAATATACAATTGATAAAATAATAAAATTCATACCAAAGTACATTAAAATACAATTCCTTTTCCTTTCCACATTTCCCTTTTTACTAAAAACACAGTTATGTTTTTCCAAAGGGGTGGCAGGGAGAGCAGCCTGAAATGCCACAAGAAAACACTCAAGAAAAAGATAATTTTCAGTTCTAGTTCAGAAAAAAAAAACAAAACAAACAAACAAACGAAACCCAAACCCACAACAAGAGTATCCCCATAGTTTGGGTTTGGGGTATTTTTCTTTTGTTGTTGTTGGTTTGGTTTGGGTTGCCTTTTTTTTTTTTTTTAAAGGACCATTTGGACCAAACCACAGTTTATCATACAGTATTTTGGGGAAAATAACCCGGACTAACCAAAATAACCAAAAAAACTAAGAAAAAAATAAAAAAAAAAAACAAAAAAAAAAAAAGAAGAAAAAAAGCCTCTTTTTTTTTTTGGTGGGGGGAGGGAAAGAGGGGAGGGACAAGCTAAAACAAACCTACAAAACAAAACCCCTTACGCTGCCCTCCAGGAATTTTCCACCAAAGCCCTAATCTCTGCAATGCCCCTCGCCCCCTTTCTTTTTTTCCAGCCCGAGTGACAACAAAAGTTTCCTGAACTGTTTTTCCTGACACAAAACACAATCCATAAAGTCACGGGCAAACAGGGCTTCAACAGGCAGAGGCAGAGCCAGGCTTTTGCTACCAAAACCACCCTATTCACCACCACTCTCCCAATTCCAAACCTCCCTGGCCAGGCCCAGCAGCATCTTCAAAGAGATTCATCTCTGGTTAATCCACCAAGGATAGTCCAGAACTTGCCCCAGGGAGGGACAGCAGGATTTGCTGGAGGGCAATAGTAATAATAATAACAAATAATAATAAACCAACAAACAGAGACAGAGTAATTTCAAAGTTTACTGGAGTGGTTGTAAAGCCACTTCTCTCCATCCCAAGAGAAAGACCTGCAGCCCCCAAGAGTTGGCCCAAGCTCCCCACAGACCACTTGTGACAAGTTGTTTACCAGAGGGCAAAGCAAGGAAGGCCAATTTCCCTTGGACTTCTGTGTTCTTCTTAAACACCAAGGAGTTTCCAACGTCTAGGAAAGGTTTGGTTTATGTGACACTGCCCTCAAAGCAATAAGTGAATCTTTCTCCTTTACCTACCCATCATTTTTGCCAATACTTTTTGCAACACAGTCTTTCGAGTCCATCAAACACAGGTTTAAAAATTCCTACTGCTGCAAGTCCAGCTGCATCACTATGGAAGTCACATTTCTGAGGAAGTCAGGCTACACATCTCTGCCAGAAGCGACCTTTTGCATCTCTCCCAGCATAGCAAAGCAAGGAGAATCCACTCCCTTTCAGTAACTGCCTAAATTCAGCCGATTTTCAGAAATACCCAACCATCAACTGAAGCAGCCAAGAACCAGTGGTGTAAAACTGGGCTCCAGCTGCCCTAAATCAGTTACTGAAAGAAGAAAGAAAAAAGAAAGAGAAGTCATTTCTTGTATTTGACTGTCAACTCAGCATCTTTGTTCCTCTATCTACTAAAAAGCCAATGCAAAAGAGCATTCTGAAGAGCATTTGAGGATTTTTAATTATAAAACATGGGTGTTACTTGTCCAAAAAAAACCAAAATCTGCACCATCACTGCTACAAAATAAGGTAAGAAAATTTCTCTCTATATGAGCAGGAGAAGTTGTTTTCTACTGCTGGAGTGCAAAAGAACATGACTTACACACAAGAAGAAATACAGTATTTCCTTGAACGAACGTATTTATATGTGCTTAAGTATTTTTTAACCACTTTTAACAGTGTGTTTTTAGTCCAAGAGAGCTGCAATTTCAGAGACACGATGACCAAAGCCTCAACTGTTCAAAACAAAAACCCCCACACCATGGTTTGAAGCAACTTCTGAGCAGGAGAATGATTTGCATCATCGGTTGCAAAACCGACACTTCCCAGTCCTCTCCATGACAGCTTTGCACAGGGACTGATGCCTTCCAGACTAAACCTCTTGCCCATTCTAATTACTGCTCCTGGGGTCTCCAAGCTGACTCGCAAGAAGGGTGGAGAACTTTGTTCCATGGAAATAAGCGGCCAGCTCAGCCAGTTCAGTCAAAATTCAAACAAGCACTGGAGCTAACTGGATAATTAAAGCCAAATGACACTCCCAAGCCCTTCCAGAGAAGGGGGTGTCACAGGCTGCTTGTTCTCCATTTGGCTCAGTTTGAGTGAGGAGTGGGTGCAGAATGGACGGCTCTCCCAGGGGCAAAATGCCAATCATCAGGAATCCCAGGCCCAAGGGACAGGCAGGATCAAGATTCTCCTTTTCTAGCCCTGGCAGGGCTCAAGTTTTCTTCAGCCTTGTGAGAAGGCAGCACTGAGACTGCACAGCAAACACCTTCCCAGGCTTTGCCATGGCTCCAGAACAAAACAGCTGCGAATTGCACACCACCAGTGAAGTATCCTCAGCACTTGGATGGACTTGGAGACTCGTGGAAACCCTTTCACAATGTGAGCACGTTCTTGCTCCTGAACAACCTTCTGGCCCAGCTTCACTCTTGCACCATTTTGTACAAATTCACTTAAGGTACTGTAGGCTGACAGGATGAATTGTTCAATGATGTCTGCTCTCTACCCAGAACACATATAAACAGGATTATTTTTACCATGGAAGATCAGGACAAAAAAAAGCTGATTACAGAGACAGCAGAAATGAAACATAAAAATAAATTGTGTTTAGTACTGTCCCTCTGTCCCTGGTGTCTCTTCTTCCATCCTCAGTTCTGTCTTTATTTTCAGCTATTTCTTTCACTAGGAAACTCATTTCTTTCATCCCTACTTCCCACCAACACCCCGATTTTGTGCTTTTTAAATCATCTCCCTGAGACAAAGCTCATTTGATCATGCTGCCAGCCCATCCAACCAAGGACCACTTCCAACCAAGAATAATAGATGTCTCAAAGATATTAATTTCCCAGAGGTTTGGGGGTGGGGGGATATATCCATAGCCACGTTGAAGAGAGGAACACACAGAAGTAGTAAGCCAAGAGCACTCCCAGGAAGCAATGGCCAGTGGAGCTACAGTGGATATGGGAAGTTTGGGTTTATATTTTTATTAAAGCACAACTCATTTGTTTTGGCAGGATCTTATATCAAAACCAGAACACCTCCTTCTCTCATCAAGTTTTCAGTTCTGCGAGATGTTAAGACTCACAAGTCCCAGATTCACTAGCAATGAGAATCTGGAGCATTTGGCACTTGGCAAAATCAAAGAGCCAGAAGATGACACATCTCTCTGCCCTTCAGATACACGCTTCCGGTGCTGCTCCATGGCTCTGGCTCCAGAGTGCGTGAGGGAGAGAGGAACCTGGAGTTTCAGTCTTAGTACAGCCAGTTCGCTGCTCTTGGAGAAGGAAAAAATAAAACCCACAAGGGAGAAATAGAAAGCCTGAAGGTCAACACGGACCACCCAAAACAATTCAAGAGTCCGGAGAGAAAGCAAATGAAGAAGGGACAAAGGAATAATTTAGCTGTGCTCAGATGGTCTAGACAGTGCTGTTATTGTTGGCTTCACTAATAGGTCATTACTAAGAGGCAGCTTACGGTAGTTCCATGAAGCTGCTTCCATCAACACTGCAAAAAAAAAAAAAAGGCACCAGCTGGATGGAGCCCACAGAAAGCCTGGAGAAGTAAAGCAGAGTCCTGTAGAACACGGTGAGTCCTGATCTCGGTCTCTCACACACACAGCAGGCAGAGTTAGGGACGGGAAGAGTCAGGGAAAAGTCCTGGGTGTTGCAGAAGGGAAGAATATTGTCCTGTGAGTCATTCCTGAGCACGGCTGGAGCGTGTGGCCCCGGGGCCATACCTTGTCACACACACACTTCCGCCTGGATCCAGGGAAAAACCACAGATGTGGTCACTCGTGGCCGCTGAAGATCCCACTGTGCTTTTCACAGCCATGGTGCTGATAGTCCAGTTGAGCCTTTCTGCCTGTGTAAACTCCAGCAGCTCCCTCCAAGGCCAGCATCCACCTCTCCAGAAGGAGATGCAACCACTGGGGATATCCCCAGGCAGAGGGAAGAGTTTGTGAGGGCTGAAAGGGGATGGAGGGAGGATGGGGAGCGCCCCAGAAATGCTGTCAGCTTCAGTAAAAGCCCTTTCAATTGGTGAGACTTTGAACATGTAGTGACAAAAACACTGAAATGTAACATAGTGAAAAGAAATATGGAACCATGTGATGATGACACTGACAATCCTGACTTTGGTTTGCAGAGGCATCAGCCTTCCATTTTCTCTGGTTTTTGAAAATACATGGTTTTTTGATTGACTGGCATACAATATTTATCATTTATCAAAGAGAACCTGAACTGAAAGACAAGATTCAATCCCTCAGCATCACTCATTACCTGCAAAGGGCAGTCTCTGTCCTGATGGACTTTCAGCCGCACTGTCAGATGGAGAGAGAGATGAGTTGTTTTCTATATCTCATTTAAAGAACAGGAATCCATGACAGACAAAAAAAAAAAGCCTTGCTCGAGACCACATGAGTCTGCAGAGCTAAATACATTAATTCAGAAAGGACTTAACCTGATCTGGCCTTCCTGGCTGTATACAAGGACCACAGAAATTCATTTAGCAGCCTCTACAACCCTATCTTGACCCAGAATCACCAAACAGCCTCTTTTAGAGAGTCTTAGTCTAAAGAGCTCATGCACTTACTCCAATAACCTCTTTGCAACTAATACCTCAATACCAGTTTGACCATAGGTCACCTTGTATTCCACTCGTTAGATCTTGATATCCCTGTATCTTAGAGACCCCTCTATTAATAAACACTCCCCATCTTCTGCAGGTATTCACAGACTGCAACCTCATCCCCTTTTAACCCTTCTTCATGTAACTAAATGGAAATACATAGCTTCTGACACTAGAGTAATCCTTAATTAACTTCTTTAGCTCTTTCCAGGTGTATTTTTTTTATATTTTTTTTTTTCATGAAGACAAGAGGGAACATCAGAGAAGCACATTATGCCCAGTGGACAAAGCACCTTTCCATTTCTGTTTGCTATGTGAGCATGGGGTAGCAGGAAACTTGACCAACATGTACCAGTGAAAGTGCACATCTGCCAGACCAACAGCCACCTGGGTTGCCCACTGCCTTCATCAGAAGGTCAATGTCAGACCAGTCCTGGGTTTGCTCTCCTGATCCAGAGAACAGGAACAACACTCATCCATATGAAAGCCAGTGTCAAAGAACTTGCTTGTGAACATAAATGCTGCTCTTTTTCCAAAACCCAGAGGGGAAAAAAAGCTTGGAGATGAAGAGAAACCCAGGACTTGGAGTTTCTTCAGTAGCTGCAAACACTGTCAACAGGCACCCACTGCCACCATGATTCAGCCAATGCACAAGATACCAGGGGCAGAGGTATCAACACAGCACAGACTTGATGATCTTAAGGGTCTTTTCCTGACTAAATGATTCTGATTCTAAACAGAGGGATCAATTATTAAATAAACACTGTCACAGTGACCCGTGAGCTAGAAGCTCAAGAGCCTGATTTCAACCACGACAGAAGCCCCTAAGCAAGCAAAGAAGGGACCCAGACACTCTGACAGGCAGGCAGAAATACTGCTTTGGAACTTAGCACCCTTAGAAGGGCTGTCTGTGAATGACCTGTGGCAAAACAGAACTGCTGCCTGCCTCCATCTAGTGAGAGATGCAGACAAACGTCCACGTAAATTCAACCCACATGCACAAAGCATTTTGCCACTGTCTGGAGCCGTGTCCAGAATCTGATAAAGAGAAAAATTATCCAATTACCCTCCCCCAGTCCAGATTGCACTGCAGCAGACACACCAGTGGAGCACGTTCCCTTTGCAAGTCAGCAAAGGCTCACCAGCAGCTGGATCCTGCTGCCGTTCTCCCTCCTGCAACCCCACCCAAGGGATGCCAAGGTCACCCCTGTGTAGGGCTCAAGGGCAGGGCACAGCCCAGCAGGTCAAACAGAGCAATTATACAGGAGGAAGTGAGGAAAGACCCTCTTGATATGCAGGATGTCTTGGCAGGAGTTTGCTCACTGACGTCTTAAGCTTGGGATTCATAAACTCACACAGAAAACTCATGGTGTGAGGTGCTGGGGGTTCTTGAAAGCACATTTCTCCTTATCCAAGAACTATAATGCTAAAGGGTGCATCACGGGAGATTATTAATGTTTCACCTGACAAATCGTTGGTGAATCTTGCTCTCCATAAATTACATCAATTTGGATTTTTAATTGCACTTTTACAGCACAGTCAGTAACTGCTTTGTGAAAAGAAACAAAACCAATCCCATCAGAGGCTTTTGACAGCTACAGAAGTCCATCATGCCAAATGCCCAATAGAACATCTGTGGGTTATACTGTCTCACAGATCCTTTTCTCAGGGGCAAAGCTGAGCTCCTGCCTCCTATTCCCCTTCTACCCCGTGCTATCCCTCAGGCTAAACATACAACTATTGGAAAAATTGCACAGCCAGATTGGATGTTTAGATCAAAAACAACCCTTCCTTTCGGACTGACTGGCATACAGCATTTATCATTTACCCCTTGCAAAAGGGGACAGAAATTAGTGCTCAGGAATGGGCTTAAAAAAAAAAGCTAAACCAGTTATTTTTAAAATGATAATTAGTAAAACTGCATATCACATATATAACTAAATCCAATCACCAGTGACATGACCCAGCCAGTCCCCAAAATACTCATGAACACAAACCGGCAAACACCTCCAATGTAATCTAAACTTGCTAAGAGTCCAGTCACTTAATAAGAGCATCAAAAAAACAGCGAAAGAGATTAAAATGGAACATAAATTCATGTGTTAAGGCACAGCCTATTTGATAGCCAGGGTGTGAGATCATGAAGAACTTCCACTGCTCTCTGAATTTCCCCAGGAAAAACCAAAAGCAGAGGCAGTGCTACTGGGACTGCACCTCAGCTCGGGAGAGGTGAGAACAATGCCCTTAAAACCCCGAAGTGATCAGTACCTTGCAAACACCAAAACCAAAACATTTGGAATGGCAAGTTTTATCACATGTGAAGGTTTCAGTGGTCAAGCCACAGATCACACAAGAAGTTTCTCCTGACGAACGCGAAGAGCTTGTGGCACAGCGCCGAGAGACCTGCCAGGGACTTCTGCAGTGGAAAAGGCCTCAGGATTGAAAAGGTGTTTGGCTTAGCTCAGCGGGGAGGGAAAGCAAGGTTACGTCTGTGGTTCACCACAACCCTCCACTCCCAAAATAGCCATTCCTCTGACAGCGCCGCGCGCAGTAAAATTCCACGGGATCAGAGCCACTGGCAGAGCTTTCCCGTGCTCTGCAACACTCTGCCCTCCTCTGTGTCCTCATCCCCCTGCACACTTGTTACCACAAGTCCCCTGTACCTCCCTGCACACGCAGAGGCCTGGATAAGAAGCCATTTTCCCCCGAGACACAGCCCATGCAACATCCTGACAGTCATTCTTTTCCTTCCCTCTCTCAGCTCTCCTCCTCCAGCAGCACAGGAGCTCAACCTGTGGAGGTCCAGCCGTGGCACCTCACACCCTTTAACCCTCCTTGGCTAATGGGGCAAATGTCTGGGTTAAAATCAGGTGGCATTTGATGCAGGGAAGATTTGCTGAAGAGGGCAGAGTTGGGGAAAACAGCTGCTGCCCCCCACATCCAGCCAGCAACTTGGATCCTGGAGCAGGAGACGTTGATGTTTTGGTAATAAACACACCAGGTTTCAGTGCTCCCTCAGCTGCTCCTCATCAGACTTGTGCTCCAGACCATTCCCCAGCTCCTCTGCCCTTTTCTGGACTCACTCCAGCACCTCAATGTCTTTCTTGTACTGAGGGGCCCAAAACTGAACACAGGATTGAAGGTGCCTCAGCGGTGCTGAGTACAGGGGGACAGTCACTGCCCTGGTCCTGCTGACCACACTGCAAGAATAGGGCAGTGGGAATCAGGGCTTTCCTATAAAAGCACAGACTGCTGGCAAGGTAAGCCATGCTAAATCTCTGCCTCTTAGAATCACTTTGGATGGAAAAGATCCTTCAGATCTTGGACAAATGCACTGTTTCTCATTTGCTTTTGCAGATTAAAGTTAGTCCAGGAGAGCTGCAAGCAGGGCTTAGCCCTAAAAAGCAAAATTAACCACATTTAAGAAAATTCTGCATGCCTGTAGCCCTGCTACTCCCCACCACTTCAAAGGTACTGGTTTCTCTCCCATTCCACAACAAACTTTCACAGTTTTTTTGCTAACCCTGCCCTTTGCTCCACAGACACTAATTCTCCTTCAATGGATTAACATAATTAAATTAAATTTGGGCCAATTTTCCCAGCAGTTGTCCTGCTAAGCTTAATTTTTTTTCCTTCTAAAGAAGGGCTTGTGTGCCTAAAAGGCAGCCTGGTTTTTTTCCACCTCTATCATTTTGGTCTAATAAAAGATATTACCTCTCCCCACAACCTGTGCCTCTCTCTTGAGCACACTTGAAAGGAGAAAAATGTTTACCCAGAAAGAAATGTAGCTGGCAAGTTATTTCCCCTGGCTGCCTCGATACCTCTGAAGGTTATTTGCAGGCTCATAAAGAACTCTTTCTCCCTCCCAGCCCAGCTACTTCCAGTGCTCAAAGCCACAGCCCAGAGCCCGTGAACTCCTAACCTGTTGCTGCAGCAACGGCTGAAATGTCTCAGATATGATGCAGGTCCAGTCCCACATTTCCCAGGTTCCCATAGCACCTGGCATGACCCTAAAATGGAGTCCTGGTGCAATGGATACGATGCCAGGAAAGAGAGAAGGAGACACAGGCACCTTTTAACTCAGTCACCCCTTGACAATAACAAAACCTGAGCTAGAAAGCCTGATGTGTCTTATTATAAAATAAAGTACTGCAATTCAACCTGAATTAATTTCTCATTAATAGTTCTCAGCATATAAAGAGCAAGTTAAGAGCAGTAAGGAAGTGAAGAGCAAAACCATTGCCTTAGATGGAGGAATGAGGAAAGCACAGCATGGGAGAGCTGAGATATCAGTGCCTGGGTGCACGGGGACGGGTCTGTTCTCCCCCAACAACTTGGGCAGTTCTCTCTGTTTCAACAGCCCCCCCAAAAAACCAATGAGTTGGAGTTAAGTGGCCAGACCATGGCTGTGCAAACAGGCCCCTTCCTCCTCCTGCAAACTGCTGTGGCTTCTGCCAGCCCAGCCTGCAGTTGTCTTCTCCAAACACACGCACTCTGTCAAGGCAATGCTATAAACAAGCATCATTCTCTCATATCCCACACCTCAGATGACCTTTCTGCTGAAGCAAAAGCCACACTCACTCCAGCAAAGCACTAAAGACCTAAATCTTTGAGTTACATGTACATACACAGAGCAGAATAGATCAGCCTTCCCGGAGTTCTTATCATCAGGAACACACATGAATGCACACGGCATTCCATAACCACAACTAAAAACACTTAAATCGTTTTAAAACAAAAAGAATAAAATTTAAGCAACAAACAAGCTGGTGCTTTTTCTACCAACACGTGTGGGTTTTTTTAATGTTACTTTTACTGTGATATCATGTTTAAACACAGCAATTTTTAACACCTATTGGCTGTGGTCTTTGCACTGTGTTGTATTGGAGACATGGACACATCTTTAAATTACAAAGAGGTCTCGGAAAGGTGGCAGATGGAAACATGCTGTGAGCTGAAGGAATAAAAAGACCCAGTGCCAAGGACTTAGGGTGGCCCCAAGCTGGCACACATAGAGAGACTGTCTTGGACCTGCAGCAGTATCAGGATCCCACAGCTGCACAGGGCTGGTCCACGCACTGCATGACACAGAGAAACTGCTCTGTCAGAGGTGCAGCCCATGGAGACGCCAGAAGTCCCCACTTCCCGTCTTGTGGTCTCCAGACAAGGTCATGCAACTTCCCTAGAACGTGTCTCGGAGTGAACAGGCCTATGCTGAACTTTGAGACACTGAGCAGACTATAAATAGGATCCTAGGAAGAAAGGTAGACCTGGAACATCAGAGATCACGTCATCCAACACATCTCTGTGGTCTGTCAGAGGGGAATCAGTGACATAACTGCATATTCCCTGCACTTCCCTTGAAAATGCTCCCTCACACCAATGAGGGGTAAGGAAAAGGGGGAGAAGTGAAACTAATTAACCCTCAAAATTTTATCCCAAATTTATGTGCGTCAGCAAAGCTGTTGCAACGATTCTTTAACTAACAAGCTCCACTTGGAGACACACATCACTTCACTCATCTCATCCCGACAGTCAAACCATAGAGCAGACTCAGGACCACAAGATGATCCTTTCTGGATGCAGCCTGGCAGATCTAACCAGATCTAACACAGGGGCTGATGCTGTCAGTGATGAGCTGTAGCAATGACATCTGCGGAAGGGGGACACGCACAGCACCTTCCATCCACACACAAGCCCAAGTGTATCTGCAAACCTGCACAAGACTCCTGTTGATTCAGCTCCTATTCACAAAGAAAAAAAAACAAACAACCAAGTGCCTTGCAAAAGGGTGTTCTCTTCACTGCAGAGTTCCCAGAATTAATGCTGCCCCAGCGTATCCATATTCTGTTCACAGCTGTAGGCACCTTGAGCAGGTTCTATCAATCACTTTCTGCACAAGGAGTCATCAAATTAACAATCTCCTGGGAATTGGACTGGAGCCAGCAACTCCTTCCCTACTGGTGCTCAGAGTGAGTCTGAACTTTCCTTCTCAAAAAAAACCACATCACATTGACAAACGAGTGGCTTTTGCCTTCAAAGTGAAAATGTTTCTAAAAAATTCTGGGGTTTTTCAACAGGGATTTTAAACTGAAATTTGTCATTCTTTACACTGGAGAAGCAGGTCTGGACTTTCTCTTTCCTTCCCTTTTTTTTTTTAACTTAGCTTTAAATTAGTTGTCTCCCCACAAAATCTCTCTTCTGGGTAACAGAGAAAGAGCAAAAAGAACAGAGACATAAAGCCAGGATAGGGTAAGTACCACTCTTGTCCTTTCTCCATGAGGGAGGACAAACAATTAAGGTGTGGCAATGGCTTCACACTTCTCATTTTTTAAATTCAAACCAGTATCTAATTCTGAATCATGTTTCTACAAGGCTTTTTGTAAGGACAGGACAAGGAGGAATGGCTTCAAAGTGACAGAGGGAAGGTTTGGATTAGATATTAGGAAGAAATTCTTCCCTGTGAGGGTGGTGAGACCCTGGCACAGGTTGCCCAGAGAAGCTGGGGCTGCCCCATCCCTGGAAGTGCTCAAGGCCAGGTTGGATGGGGCTTGGAGCAACCTGGGATAGTGGAAGGTGTCCCTGCCCATGGCAGGGGGTGGAACTGGATGATCTCTAGTGTCTCTTCCAACCCAAATTCTGTGATTCTGTGATTCTAGCATGTTTGCAAGGACAATCTCTAAACTCACACATACTCCCCCCCATCTCCTTTTATTTTATTCTTTTTAAAGCACCATTTCAACCATCCCTGAAAAGTTTCAGGTCAACTTGCGTAAATGCTGCAAATGTGCAAGTAAAATGCTCAGTTTCAACCAGGACTTTTCCAAGATCTCTTCTCATTTCTTGAGTCACCAGGTCAAGAAGCCATTTCAGGAGATAAATTTAGGCTCCTCTGTAATCTGCCTCTTCAGGTGAACGGAAGAAGACAATTCAAGCTCAATTAGCTCCACGTGTTAATTTGACACTGACAGTCCTGTGAGGCAGAACCTGGTCCTGTTCTCCAGTCTGCTGAGCTTTCTCTTCAGCACAATTAAAGCAAAGGAGCAGAAACCCGTGCAGTTGCTGGAACTGCTACTGCCTGACAAAACGGCTTGTAGACCACTTTGAAATTGGTTCTGTGGTCAGTGGTCATTCTTGGGACTCCCACACTTATCACCTGCTCATGTGAGACAACAGCACTGATATGATTATTCAATAAAACAGAGAGAGTCCAGCCAAGTGATCCTAATTTCTAAAATGATGAGTTCTCTTTAGGAGAAAGTTCTTATCTATAGAGATAAGATCACAATCATTATGTACCCCCAGAACTACAAATAATTCCCACCTTAAAAAAGTTTCCCTCAGCACCACAGAGCATCTGATACACAACTATTCCAGCAGGAGAGGGAGAAGGTGCAAGTAATCCAGGTCACTGATTAGAAAAGCAATATACTCAGGCTCTGGCTGAAACAGAAAATTCCTTGGGAGAACAGCTACAGGGAATGAAGATAGTCTGCATAGAAATACAAGGCAGCTGTGGAAAGAGGCTCCATCCAGAACACGACCCACCAGCTCACAATGATACTAAGAAGAGAATTTGTCCAATTTTGGCACTATTAAAATAAAAAAAAAAAATTAGAAAGCAATCCAGTCAGACCATCTCAGAGATGTCTCCCACTCTTGCCGTGCTTGGTAGTCCCAACCAAAATTAACAGGCTGCAGAAAATTAACTGCTTCAAGGGAATCCAGTTCTTACCCATCTTTCCATCTACATCAGGCCTCCATTCCACCGGTCCCAGACACTTGTACCTTATCCTCCACTCTCAAGCATCCACCCTGTAACAAACACAGAGGTTACAGATTAATTTTGACACGTCAGTGGAGTCACTGTACAGGACTAATTTTCACAAAGCCTTTCCGACCCTCACCTGGGCTGGAGGAAAGAGGAGAGCCATTTAGTTAGGAACTGAGACCAGGAGTCTGCCCTTCCCTACACACCCCAAAGGTAACACACTACAAACCTGGAACCTTAATGGTTTTAAAATCTTGGAGTAAACAACTTATACTTGTGCCATAGGCCTCCTTTCCATAAGTGCAGAATATTTTTAATATATTATATTTTAAATGTATTTTTACATTATTAATGTAACCTTAAAGTAATAGCATCTTTATCACATCACATTCCACAGCATCCCTACGGAATAAGACTCACTTGGGGAACAGACTGACAGCAGGACATGGAAAGACAATCCAAGAGGTAGCCTGAATCAAAGCAGAAACCTAAATTTAGGCCTTCCAAGCACCAACCAAGGTTCCTCAAGGTTGCACCCCCTTTCCTCTGATCACATGGGAAAAAAGCTGAATCTAGGCAGCTCTCAGCAGCACTGTACGCCCCATACATCCCTCATGGCAGGCATGTCCCTAGGAGCCCTTCCAGAGTTTCTGCCTTTTGTCTGTCCAATGCAGGAATGGGTTCAGCTACCTGCCACACTGCACTTAGCCAAACCTCTGCACCCAATAAGGCTTGGGGTTTTTTTTTGGTCACCGAGAAAGTAAAGGAGATCTGAGCGTGCAGGAGCCAGTCCTGTTCCCTAGTGAAAAAAACCCTTATTTTAGACTGAATGAAAGCAAAACCCACCTAAAGGTGGGCACCTTTTAAGACAGAAAACATCATCAAAGTCCACTTCAGCTGCCTGGTAGATCCTCAGATTTCCTGGTCACAAACCTGTGTGGCAGCAGAAGAAAAATGGAGAGACATCTCAAGTACCTCAGCAGACTTGCAGAGGGAGTAAGACATTCCCGTCCCGCAGTTACTGCAGGCTGCCCCAAAGCCAACGAGAGCCACGTGCTCCAGGACACCCACACAGATTGTGGAGAGTCACGCGTGATACACTGGTCAGAAACGGCAGGAAAAGGTACTTTGAAAATCTCCCAGCACGGCCAAATCAATTCAAACATAGCAACAAATCCGAGGTGAACTGGAAACGATCACAAGTGCAGATTAAAACGATTCTCTGCAGCCCTGGCGCCTCGGCGCTGGCAAGCCGGGGGATATTTATCCAGCCTATTTTGAGAGAGACGAGCAGGAAGGGAAAGCGATAAGAGAGCAGCAGAGGCGGAGATGTTGTGTGCTGTTGTTCCTTCTGCTGCTGCAGCTTCCTCTCAGGACAGCACCATTTAGCCTAAGAACCCACAGCCACTCTGCTCTGTCCATGTGCCAAACAACCGAGGAGGCAAGGAAGTAACCAAAAGGCTTGGAAGGTTAAAAATCCTATCTTGAGGAGGAACTGGTCGGTCTATGCAGCGCTGAATCAAGAGAGAGCAGAAAACCAGCAAGAAAGCAGGGTAAAAAACTCCATATGATTATAACAAGAGCAGGAAACGGCCCAAATCTTCACTCTTGCTTTCAAAATTGATGCGACACTTCCAGCAATTAAGCTTTGTGCAGAGTTTGCACTGAGGGCCGTAGGCAGATAGCAGATTAGCTGTAAATTCCTGGGATAGCCCAGGTTAACTCTCCTATCAATGTAGTAGATTTTTCTAATGGCTTTCTGGAGACCTTCCAGACCTTTCCAATCCATATCTAGTCACAAAAACATGCCCCTGCAGGAACTGTGCACACGAACCCTGGAAAAAACAGGTGACCTTTCCATCCAGCAGAGCCCTACCCTGTGCTGTTCTCCATCACCTCTGCCACAGCAAACCCTGGAGACCCCACTGCCCAGCTCTCATGAGCAAACCAGCCCCTGCACACAGGGCAGGAAATCTCCATGGATACATGAGAGAAAAAAAGGTTTTCTGTTTTAGCAGATCTCTTCAATCCTGAGCACGGCCAACCTTCAAATTGGACTGCAAACACTGGCGATTTCCGTGGCTTCCCAAAAATACATACCAGCAGCTTCCTGTTACAGAAGGACAAATTCCTGTTTCTAGTACAAATTCTGTCCTTTTATTATCTCTCTTAAAATAACAGAGGGGGAGGGAAAAAAATAAGTGGGGGAAAAAAAGGAAAAATCCTTTTCCTACTCCAATGCAGTTCCAAGAAACCCCCCCTTCTCCTCCCACTAAGCTCCCTGATCAGAGCCTTCAAGTGTTGGCAATTTGCAACACAAACCAGTGAGCATCTGGGCTCCCACCTGCCACTGCACTGCTCCCACAGCTCACAGAACCGCTGTAAACCTACTCCAAATCTCCACTGCCAATCTCCCAGGCAGGCACATCCTGCCTGGGTAAGCAGGTCCTACACAAATGCCTCCTACCAAGCAATGAGAGAGCTCAGCAACCTGCTGGTTCCCAGGGATGTTGAGGCGATGTTCTCGTCGTGTTCCAGGTTTGTGCCGTGCACTCAAGAGACTTTGCCTGCTCCGGTCTGCTCAGGAAACTGCTGGAAGTTACTGAACCTGCAGGAATCTCAGCACAGGTGCTGCCATCTAAAAGCAGCTTTGGTTTGAATGAGCTGAGCTCAATTCTGCAGGCAAAGTGGCTCAACTTTATTACAGCCCCATGAGTGCAGGTTATGAGTTATCTACATGAGAGCTGCGTGTAAGGTTATTAATCCACTTTGAAAAGTAATCCCAGTTCTTCCCTTTTCTTCCCATACTCCTGGCTGGGAATGGATTAAGCAAGACTGAGCTCAAGGGAGACAACGGTTCAGCTGTGACGTGTCTGTATGACGTGGAGTCACACATGACTCCTGCCTCTGTGCATCTAAGTTGCAGAAAGCAAAGCAGAGGAAGAGAGGATGGAGAAGTGATTTTTTTTTTTCCCCCCTGGATGTAAGGGAGGACAAAAAAGGGACTAGAAGATTTACTGGGAGGAAGAATGTAGGATGCGGGGTTAGGAAAGCACTGGAGTCACCTGCGGGGTGCTATTGATTTGAAGTGGGATTTACAGTATCACCTGCCCCCAGAAGGACTCATCTTACCCCACAGAGGCCCAGCATCCAACATAAAACATGGATTCTAAGTCATGATGTCTTGCCACTACTGCAGCACAAGCAAGTGGCATCTACCTATGTCATTTATCATCCCCAGGCTTCCAGGGAAAGCAGCACCTACTTATTCCTGCCTCAGCACCACTTAACACTTCGGTTTGAAGGTGTAGGGACACACCACTGTAAAAAAAAAATAATAATAAGCCACAGTTGCCCCTGAAATAGGGCTCAGCTGGAAAGCTACTGAAACTAGCATTGCTAAAATTGGGACTTTCCTTGTTTTTTCAAGCAGCAGGGAACATGTTGGGCTCAGAGAGTTTAACAAGCAAGAGTCAAGCGGAAAAAATCTCTCCTTTTTAAGAGTTGACCACATTAACTTTCAGCAAGTTTCCGGGAGTCCTGCCAGAGCGCTGGAGTTTTGTATACTACTGTTAAAAATATTATTGTAAATGTTATTTTCAAAAAAGCTTCAGAGGCCAGGGCTGGGGTAGTGTTAAAAACAACAGCAAAGCAAATGAGATTGTTCTAATGGCGAGAATACAAACGTTATGTGTGCTGATAGCTCAGTCGGCCTGCAGGCTTGGCAAAGAGGGATTCAAATGCAAAGGGAGAGCAGCTGGAATATTACAGGTTTTCACTAATCACCCCAACCTCATCCTGATGGTTTTCTACAGACAATATAGAACATTTGACCTTCTGTTCATAGAACTGCCCTGGAAATTGGATCCAACATTTTGGGGATACACAGTAGAATAGCTACATTTTGGTGCCACTGCTCTCACGGAATTTTCCGGTCGGGTTTTCCAAAGGATGCACCATATGGGAACAGTCAAAAAGCAGACTTTTAAGACTATACATCTATGTAGATGAGGCACTTAAGGACTTGTTTTGGTGGTGGACTTGGCAGTGCTGAGTTAATGATCTTGGTGATCTTACAGGTCTTTTCCAGATTCTGTGATTCCATTGTTAATGGGCATGCAACAGGTGTGTCTCCATGCCAGGTTTGCAGGGGCATCTCCCAAGAGGGCTCAAGGGACAAACTTCATGAGCCAAGATGAGGAGAAAAAAGCCTTTCCTGAGCCTGCACTGATCAGGCTGCTAAGCAAGAAGTGACACACATAGACCAGCACAGCTCGCTGAAGGAGCCAGCCAGTGCCCTGGGAATTACATCCCTTGAAATCCAACGAACAAAATTCTATAAGAATACCCATCAGTCGAGGTTTCTTCTCTCCATTTTTGTGTGCTACACCCCAAAACTGCTTAAGAAACTTTTCCACAACATACGTTGCTGTTAGAAGAGATCTGTGTTTAAGAGCCATGGTGCAGGATTCAGGACACCTTCAGTCAGTGACCCAGCCAGTGCAGCTGTACTCAACAGCTGCCTCTGGAGAAATATCTCCTGAGCCATACTCTTGACTTCAGCACAATGTGTACACAGAATAAGAGCTTTAAAACCTGCCTGACTCCTGCTGTTAACTTCCACTGCAGCCCTCTAAAACAGTCATTGAGATCTTAAATCCTCTCCTTTCCCAAATGACTTTGTAAATTAAATGTTCCAGACAGCATACTCTAGTAAGATATCATGGAATGGTTTCGGTTGGAAAGGACCTTAAAGCACATTACTTTTCAACCCCCTGCCAAGGGCAGGGACACCTTCCACTAGCCCAGGTTGCTCCAAGCCCCGTCCAACCTGGCCTTGGACACTTCCAGGGCTGGGGCAGCCCCAGCTTCTCTGGGCAACCTGTGCCAGGGTCTCACCACCCTCACAGGGAAGAATTTCTTCCTAATATCTAATCTAAATCTCTCTTCCCTCAGTTTAGGGCCATTCCTCCTTGGCCTATCACTCCATGCCCTTGTAACAAGTCAGTCTCCAGCTCTCTTGTAGCCTCTTTAGGTACTGGTATTTTTCTCAGTTAGTTCATTTACTTGCTTTACAGGAATATTCCTTTTACCAAAGCCAGTGAAGTAATCAGTAATTTATACTGGCATATAAGATAGCTTTGATTTTCCATACAGATCTCAAAATTGTGGAAACACATACAAACAAAAAAGCAAATCAGTGATTAGAAAGTACTGTTCTATCAGCAAAGGTCAGACAACACAGTCAGATTTATTTTACATATATCTATCTATATCTATACATATAAAAATATAAATATATGAGACAAGTCAAATCAGGCTCTGAAGTGACAAACTCTGAAGGATCCTCATCTCCTGCAACCCTGTACGTTCATCTCCCCAGATGAAGCTGAACCAGGATTATTTAAGCACACAGTCCTGCCTGTGAGGATGAAGGTCTGTAGCTAGAGGAGCGCACTGCTCTGCATAATTTTCCCTTTTACAGGGCAAAGTCCTGTCCTCAGATAGTTCTCTGTGAACTTATAAATCACAGGGAAACCTTGATGCCAGTTACACCAACAGAAACCCTCTGATTCCAATGAACATTCCCCTCTAAGTGAGCACAGCAAAGGGGAAGGTGCATTTCTACATATAATATAAAAGCCAATGCAGAAGAATGTTGTAATTTCTTCCTCCTGTGGTATTTCATGGCCTTATTTTTGTCTTTCTCCTAAAATGACCGAGGACTTTGTGGGAGGGAAATTGAAACAAAACAGTGTATTTGGAAAAGTGATGCTTCAGGCCATTTTCTTTTATGTTCCTGGGGGGAAAAGAAAAAAAGAAAAAAAAAAACAGGAAGAAGAAGAAGAAGCAGAAACCAAAAAGGAGGAATAGACGGTAAAACCTGCAGATTAAATAAGCCCTCAGAAAAGTATTTGTCTCAGAGTAAAATCTTCACTGGGAAAAGCAACTGGGAGAAAAGCATCTATGCAGCACAGACCTGGTATCAGAAATGAAGAGTCTCCATGAACAAAGCTCTACACCAAAGAGATGCAAAGCACACGTTGTGCAACAGAGAACCTGGCCTGAGAGCCAGAATCTGCAACAGGGACTGGGATGCCCAGTTCTCCATGAGGATAATGGCAGGGGAAAACCATCCCTGTCTCTGTAGCTTTAACCTTATAAGTATCAAATGCATTGCAAACTCTACGGCCAGTCTAACACACTCTAAACAGGAATTTTAACACAAAGTGACCAAGCTTTGGAGTGGGAAGGAGGGAGGTCCATCCCATGCCCTAGGTGGGCATCGGGGCAGAATCAGGGCTTCGAAGCCACTGTGCCATCTTCCACTCTCGCCCACCTTCTCGCTGACCCACTTTTCTCTCACTTGCAACATCCCGCTGGCAACACACAGGGTAACACTTGCTCCTCCTGTGAGTACCTACCAGCCCCTGCGCAGCAGCGCTCACTCTCAGCTGGCTGGGATCGATAGTCCCTCTCACAGCCCTCCCCCTGCACAGCTTCCTCTCTAACGAGCCGCAGCCTCACCCCCGCGGCCTGTCTGGATTTGATTGATCACAACGAGACTTTCCGATCGACTGTGAAGCCAAGGGCTGAGGGCTAATTGACCACTTTCTGCTCTCTCAGCAGCTACCTGCTTATTTTGCTCCTTCCTCGTGGGCGAGAAGCGCAACCTCCACAGCACACGGGGAGAGCAGGACAGGAGGACTGGCCCCCAAGAGCCACTGCAGAATTTGGCAGGTCCTCTCCTTGCTCGTGCCATTTCTGCCATGCAATTCTGGACTGAGCTGAGACCAGAGGGAGAAAGCAGAGCTCAGTGAGTGCTTAGTGGCAAGAGGAGATTAAAAGACATGCTGTGATTTTGGGCAGAAGGACCACGTTTCTGCACAGCTCCAGGACTCTGCTCTCAGTCTCCGTGCTGTCAGTGGGCTGGTGATGGGGTTACAAAATAACATGGGGCAGCTTTCACACAGGCTTTGTTCTCCCTGTCCTCTTGACTTGTAGTAATCACATGAACCCAAGCACATTTTCCCTCATGATAAAAAATGAGCCACCAACAGTGCAGGAACCGGACTGGGCAGCACAGGGCCACACACTCCCCCAGGTCTGCAGAGCACACGTACTGCCCTGAGCTCAAAGTGCTCAGGGCCTGACAGGTCTGCCCTGCCCCCCCTGCCAGCTCTTCCCCATCCAATCCTCACACAGCTGTGGTTCTGCATGCAAGGCCTGCTGCTTGCTCCAGCGCACACAAGGCAGCTTCTTCTGGAGAAGAAATGTGGAGTTGCTCAAGCTGTGCCCCCCACAGCCATCACCTAAAAGTGACCAGCTCCCCTGGTACAAGGCAGAAGGTCATGGCTGCTGTATGGACTCTACTTCATCCTCCAAGCCTGGTGGAGGGAAGAAAAGATGATGACACTGAGGAAAAGGCAGATCTTGCCCCTAAACCCAGCTGAGGGCCTTGCAGAACTCGAGACTGAGAGCATGACAGCTCACCAAGGCAAAGAGCAGTCTGCAAGTGAGGCAGTGTGGTGAGTAATTTCCTCTGCTATGGTGTCCAGTCTGGTGTGGTGCAACGGAAAACCACAGGCAGCAGAAAGCTGTGGGCCTTTTGTCCATGTTGGAGAAAGTCTGACCTGAAGACTTTCAGAAGAGAGAAGCCCATCACCCTTGTGGCTGTGGACTGACCCTGCACCATGAAGGCAGCAGCACAACACCTCTGAACTGGCAGAGCAGCTGCTCAGCTGCTCCGAAATCAGGTCACTTATTAGGCACAGTGGGGAAACAGTCAACTAGGTTTAGAAGAAAGCTCTGGAGAAATACAGTTCAACTCAATATTGATTCCCACGGCTCCGTTACAGACAGACAGAATTAATTTCCAGGATGGAAAGAAACATATGCCTGCATATCAAAACAAAATACAGAAGCCTTTCCAGTTCCCCGGCTGCATTTCAATGGAAACCAGAAGGCTGTCACGATGGAAAGATTTCAGTTTTCTAATTAATCCTCCCTGCTGAGAGTTTAATGCCGCTAATTGATGAGGAGAGGCGGTGTCCAGACAGCACTTGCAATTCCTTTTTACATCTTTAGACCAAATTTTCTCTAAATTAAATAATAATAAGGCAGATTTGCTCCCTGCATGCACTGTGCTCTGCTCCAACTCCCTCCTCCCTAGAAGATGTCTGGTTGAGGGAAGGGAGGCGAAGCCCATGTCAGAGCTCTTTACAAGTGTTGGAAGTTTTCCTGGAAAACATCATCTCTGATACTGTCACTTCCACAGAAGATGCCAAGAGAAAGACCATTGGTGCCAGGGACACTGCCTGTACCGTGAAACACCCAGCCCCTACCCTCCTTGGATATGGGAAAGAGCTTCTCCCGGTTCAACAGAGCCATCACTCAGCCAAGAGATGTCCCATAACACCTCCAGAAAACCACACAAAATGTACTGCAGTGTCAGGAAATGGATCATCAGGCCCCACAGCAGAGCCCCAGGGGCCCAACAAGGTGCCAGCACCAG
This sequence comes from Pipra filicauda, assembly GCF_003945595.2. Taxonomy (NCBI): domain Eukaryota; kingdom Metazoa; phylum Chordata; class Aves; order Passeriformes; family Pipridae; genus Pipra; species Pipra filicauda. Next base: position 6,285,561 of record NW_024104310.1, read on the forward strand.
CAAGAAGATTTTGCTGGTGCAGAGCAGCCTTGGTTGCTCACCTGCATGACAGAATGGTTCTGGTCTTTAATCCTAAATACTGATCTCACACGACCAGGAGACACCTTTGGAGACAGTGAAGTGATCCTAAGTGCAAAAGCCAACACAGTCTCAATATGAGAAGGCAGTTCAGCACATTCCTGGATAGGAAATGTGCTGTGTTGAGCACATGCTCTAGTTCTTCCCTGAATTAGCTAAGGACAGAATTTGTCCCTTTACCCTCAACATTCAGTGATTTCAATCCAGGAGGTGATAAGTGCTCTGAGCTGCAAATCAAGTTGGGAAATGCGAAATAAAAAACAATCCATGTGCACGAGAGGCTGTACTATGGTTACCAAGCAGCAATAAACGAAGCAATGTTGATGGTCCCCAAGCTCTGGCCTGAAACTCCAGCCCTGCTCTGTTTGTCATGGCAATAGCATTTCCACCTGCACCTTTCTGACACGTCCTCTGGGAGCCTTCACACACCACTGTCATAGATCATGGCCAAGGGAGCCCGGAGCCAGCTGTGCAGATGTGCAGCTGGCTGACCTCTCCTTACCAAAAAGGCTTCTATTATTTTTTTTCCCCCCTATTATTAGTTTTCAAGCCACCTACTCCATCATAAATATAAAGTAAAATTAGCCTATTCCTAGAACGCTAAAAAAAGACGAGCTGATGCCTGCACAAACTGAATCCCAGCAAGTCAACGGGAAGGCTCCAAGCACACCAGGAATGTCGAGTCCAGACCTTTTGGCCCCTTTCCTACAAAATCCCACTGCTGCAAGCAACCTGTGCACGTGCAGGTCGAGTCACGGGCGTGCAGTCCCTCACCTGCATAACCTGCCTGCTGCTCCTCCACAGAACCCTGAGAAAACTACCCCTGTCTGCCCAACAGCCTGTTAATAAATATGCACCAGGGAGAAAAGCTGCACGCCAGCAGGGAGGTGGACCAGATGATCTAATAGGACCTTTTCCATCTCTTAACTTTTATGCTTAGTCACAGGACAAATATCTCCCACGTTGTGAAGGAACACGCTGGCTTTGCTTGCCCGTGCTTGTGATGGGAGAGTGTTGCCCCCTGAAGACATTTCGTTTTCCAGCTGTTCACAGAATGGTTGGCATTGAAAGGGACCTCAGGAGATCTTCTAGTCCAATCCCCCTGCTAAAGGAGGTTCATCTAGAGCAGGTTGCACAGGATCATGTCCAGGCAAGTTTTGAATAACTCCAGAGAGAGCTAACAGGACTTACCCAGCAGAGTTAAACAAGAGGACTTGCATTTGCCTGGTTTTCGGCCTCAGTGAGCTCCAAGGCACCCAAGCAAGTCCCCGAATTCCTGTCCCAGCAGCCACAAGCAGTACAGGAACCCCATTTCTGTATTATGAGAGTATTTGTGCTTCTCTGAGAGCTCAAGCCTGACCCTGTCCAAGGTGGAAAGGCACTTCATTTACTTTTGCAGGAAGCAGGTTGGCAAGAGAACAGACAGCAAACACCTCCTCCATCAACCTTCTAAGTCAAGCCTCCTGTGACAGACTGTCAGAAAACAGCTCAAAAAACCCCCAACCACCCCAGAAAGGGAAATGAAAGGAACCAAAGGATCTGGGGAGAATAGACTCCCGTGCAGCTTAGGTATTTATGTTTACATGGAAATTTGCATTGGCACTGACTCATACCATAGCAGCAGCAAGGCCATCTTCTGTTTTTAAAAATGCCTGAGAACTGCAAGGCTTCCACAAGAGACCATCCCCACATATAACCTAAAGAGAAACTGAAAGCCCCAAGATTACGAGTCTGCAAACTTCACCAAGTAAGGAAAAAATATTTCACCACACAAATCCTAAAAAAAGACCCCACACTATGAAAAAGAAAACCCAAAAACCAAACAAAAAGCCACACAATCTAAATATCTCTTGCATCAAAGGATGGAAAAAGCAATGCTGAAAAGGGAGTTGGGGGTAGAAGATTTTACTTCATTTTCTAGTTCAGCTGCTGGACACAGGATGACAGCACTGCCAAGTCTCACAAGTTTCAGTGTTTTTCATAAGAACCTGGTTCCTGGAGTCACATGATTACATCAGAATCCACACTTCCCTTATTTTTTTCTTAAAAAGAAGTACTTGTAGATGTCAAAAGTTGAAGAAACATAAGTATGAAGCCTGAAATGCTCAAACCAGAAGAAATGGAAACATCTATTTTAAGAGAAATAAATCACTATTTTTGGAAGAAAGAATGTGATCTAGGATTCTTTTTCCCTGATACTATACACTGGAACCTTAGACTTGACAGGGAATTACTTGATTTTGAGAGCTGGAGGGTTGTTTCAACACCTCCATCTGTAAGTTACCAATGAGAAAATACAGCTTTCATAGCAACACCTGCCTAAAAATTAGGCAGCCCCTTTGATGGCGTGATGCTGGCCTCCCTAGTAAAAGAGCATTATGTATTGGGGGACAATATCAAGGCATAGCAGTTAAAAAAAAATAATAATAGAGCAGAACAGCTTTTCAAATTTTGCCTGCACTTTTTTCATCCAGCATGAAGCAGGGTAAAGCCATGGAAGTCAGCTGTGCCAGCTCATCTGCTGGCACCCCCTGCTCACCAAAACTACCAGATCTGCAGTTGCTGGTGGATCTTGCCCAGCAGAAATAGCTTATGGTAAAAATTAGTCTATGAATAAGGACTTGAGCTTCTGAAGAGGCCTGTGTTGGCTCTCACACAGCTCATCCCGTGCTGTTGCTGAGCTCTGGGGCACCATGTAGTGACACCACAACACTACAGGCACCTGAGCTGCAGCTACCTACCATTTAAAGGAATAATAAACTTTGGCCCCATGTTCAAACACTCACAAGCACCACAAAGAGGAGGAGACTTCAGGTCACATTTATTTCCCATGTTTACGTGGAACAAAACTATTAAGATCTACAAGACTTGGATCTGGGGTGTGCTATGCTCTGCATTGAACACACTATATCCATGGAAAAAGAGGGTAAACACTACACTTGTGATTAAACCAGAGGTCTTAGCCCATTCTGCCCGAAGATAACTAACAAAGATGCAGAGGAATTTAGAGGAGGAGAAGAACACGAAGGGCCCGAGAAGCTGTGGTGCACACAGCAGCTTCTGGCTCAGGGTACTTGCACAGGCAGCAGCCCCAGAGCCAAGCCCAGAGGGTAGCATCCATCACCCTTGTCTGGAGCTCAACTGAGCCATTCCTCGAGCTCCAAGGATTTGCCTTTCATCAGTTTTCCATCAGAGACAGCAGCAAGTCCCTGCTCCCGCTCGCAGGGCGCACACGGGGGCAGAGAAAGGAAACCTCGCTGCTCCCGCTGGCAAACGTCTGTGGGTTTCTGCATTATCTCATCTCTGAGATTACAAGGAAGTGAGCACAAACCTGTTCAGTCACATTGTTCCCGCTCACTCCTGGCCAAGGGCCGGGCCATTACGCTGCTGTGTTCCTGCTGTTCCCAGGACGGATCTGCTGCTCCTCTGCAGCCCTCGGGTAGTTCCAACCCCTTCCCGCAGCACACAGGACACGCTCCTGCCTGCCCTGGTTGCAGAAACCACAGCCGAGCACCAGCAGAGATCATGCACAGCATTAGAGGTCAGCCCACAGCTATCAAGTTGCTGACCTCAGCTACCACCGCTGCACACAGTGTGTAACACACCTACCCCTCGCTCCTCCCGCCACCTGCAAGGGATGGGCACATCAAACCCACCGCTCCACAAACCTCCCGACCCAAACAACTCCCTTCTGCCTACCCAGGATTTGCCCTCCCTTCTCTCTGTCTGCTCTCAGGTGCCTGCAAAGTGTGGCTGGACTTGGGGAAAATACCACGGGGGCTGCTGCAACCTGGCTGCAGAGGTGGCAAAACACCTGGGGACCTCCTGCCCTCTCGAGCTGTCACAGGTGCCCTGATTCTCCTCTGGTTAATGCTAATCTTGCTGCATTTGGTTCTCAGGGATGTGAGTGCTGCTGCCTTTGGACTGCACAGAAGAAAAACCCCAGAAAGTGAATCAAGGGCCTACAAATAAATAAATATTTAAAAAAAAATAAATAAATCAGATTAACCAAACACTAAAACACCCCTTGCTAAGACTCTGCCTGGATGCATCACTGTAGAATCACAGTCCCCTTTTTGAGCAAATATGATCAACAACAACAACAACAAAAAATGCAATAATGGGTTTGTTTGCACAATTTTATCTGCACCTTTATTTCCCCAAAAGGATTTGCTTTAAAAGAAAAATACCACCCATAATGTTTCTATCCTTGTTTATTTCAGAGGAGAAACACAGCTCTGTAATGCTATTGGTACCTTTCCCCTTCTTGCAGCAAACCACAACTAAATGAGACATGCTAAGAAAACTAAACAGACATGGAAGTTACAGGTCCTTTTTTTTCACCCCCTTTTTTAAATGAAGTAAGTATATTCTTAGCCGAGTTCTAAAAACCAGATCACACATACAAAGAAACGAGTTTGGAAATCCCCCTCCCTCCACCCCCACTGCTATTTGCTAAGGAAACCAGATGCCCAAACCCAGCCAAAAAATGATCTCAGCCATTCTTAAGAGAGCCTACAGTGCATTTTCATGAGTCATGGAAAGCAACAACTCGTTGCTTTGGTAATGCAAGGTAAGCAACTGGTCGCCCATCCCCAACCAGACTTGCAGCAGTAAGTCAAAGAGCAGGCCGTGCCTTGACAGATTACGTCAGACACAGCCCCAAAATAGAGCCCCACGGCAGGAGGTTTTGTAGGAAATGCCATAAAGCATGTCCTATGAAAGCATTCAGTGGCCAGGATCCCCCATGGTCTTGATCCAGGGGTGTTTATCAGTGCTCCACTTCCCAGCCCGTGCTCTCAGAGCAGGCAGAGATGCTACAGGCAGCAAATGGAGAGGGAAGTGACAGACAGGGGCAGGGACTAGCAAGAAAGCAAGTGCCTCATCCATGCTTTTCCCACAGACCAGGGCAGATAGGAAACCTTCTGCCCACCAGCCCCAAAAACAACATTGGGGCAAGAATTGCAGGATGCTTCATCTACCAGGCCCTTTCCAACCATTCCAGCAAACACATGGGACTTGATGCTTACATGGACACAGGTGAATGACAGATGTACCTAAGCTTTCAAAAGGCCCTGACCAAACTGCTTGCTTTGTAAAAATATGTATTATATAGATCATTTCCCCACCATCTTCTTTGGGTGAAGGAGACTCCTGCAATGGCACCACTCAAAGCCCTTGGTGATGCTCCTCAACATGGCCATGAAGATGGTTGTGTTCCGTGATGCTGCCTAGAGCCCTTCAATCACAGCTGTCCAAGGGTTTGGAAATCCAGCCCAAGACAGGTCAGAGAGGTGAGAGATCCTTTCCAACACATCCCATGTTCTTCCACAAATACCTCCCACCATCATCACCTCTGGTGACTCCCACAGCAAGACACACAGTCGTTGCTGCATGAGAAGCTCCCACGAGGTGAGGCACCAAAACTGCACCTCTCTGGCAATGCAGAGAGGTACAAAAGACAAATCAGTTTCCCAAGTAATTATGAACCAGGTAATGGAAGTCTTGTTCCATCTCAACCAAGTCCCCAACAGCTCTGGGTCTCCGTGACAGTCCAGGATGAAAGTGCAGTGTGCCAGACCACCTCCCTGGGACACCCCAGCTGTCCTCCTGAAAGGGAAGTTCTCCAGCACAGGATTTCCCAGACAAAGACCAAGACTGGAACCAGCTCATCCCCAGCTTCATCTGTCTTCATCCAGAGATGAAAGCAGTTACAATCTTCAGCACAGTTACAATCTTCTTTTTGTGTTGGGTCCAAAAGCCAGTTGTGAAAACACACATCCTCACCCCTTAGAGCCCCATCCCAACACTGACCAGGTACACACCATATATTAGTCACTCCTGTAATGCTGTAGGTGAATTTGAGAAGTATTGCAATGATTAAACAAACATTTTCTCTCTTTTTCTTGAGTCATCAGCCAGGTAACACAGTGACACACATCATGCACATCTTTAACATCACAGCACCTTGGGAAGAGCACCATGGAGAGCCTCAGAAAGCACTCCCAACCCAAACAAAAATAGGTAAGACCGGTCATGGGTCCCCAAATCCTCCATTTGAGCCAAGCAAGATGATGCCAAGCCAGTCTTCAGACACAGACAGGCAGTAAGAGCAGCAAAACTACACCTTTCCCTAACCCTTTCTCTCTGGCACAGCACAGCTCAGTTACAGCTCAACAACATTCAGAGCTGGACCTTGACCCTTTCAATAAAACCAGTAATGCAATAAGCTCAGCACAGCTCAATAGTTTCTGTTTATCTCTTTTACTTTCTACCAGCACCATCCAAAGAGAAATAACCGAAATATCTTGCATATTTCTCTAATGACTCTTGCTACTCAGCACCAGCACTGGGGGGACTAAGACCAAGGACCAGCAAATGCATTCCACTGGTTTATTAACCCTGGTTTCCCAAAAACTACTGTCCAAGAAGGAAGCCAGCAGGATTGCAGCACAGGGATCAGTGCCTGTAGTTCTGTGCTGAAAGGCAAACAGAAGGCATCAAGGCTACAGTGTGAGCATCTTACATAAGCAAGGAAAGTTTTCCAGAAGTTTGGCCCAGCCTGAGATCTTTACTGAAGGATGCTTCATCCAGCAAAACAAGCCCTGCTCCACAGCTCCACACTACATCAATGCACTGATCAATCTCAACAGAAGGAAGCCCAAATCTCTGATATCTGATTTTCAGGTACAGGATATTCATCATTTACACAAACCACTCTGCCCCACAGTCCAGTCCACAGACCTCTGTCCAGCCACTCACTCCCACAGAGTTATCACCCTGCTAGAGATAAGACTATTATGAGCCCCTATCGGCATCACCCAGCTACAGATAACACTATTATCAGATGCCCTTTGCAATGACCCAGCATACAAAAAAGGGACAGTTCCCTCCAGGTAGTGACTGATCAAGGAAAAGGTGAGAGGCTGAAAGGAAGAGGGTATTTAAAAGAGGGTTTCTTTTCATGCACACTCACCTCTCCTTCAGTTCACCTTCACCACCAGTAATAACAGGCCTCACTTTATTACACTTGTCCCCCAAGCCATTTCACCTGAACAAACCTTCTTTATCAAAGCACTGCCTCATGTAGGAGATGTCCCAACCCTTAAATCTCTATCAGAGGCAAGATATCCCTGTTATCAAGAGCTGGTGAGAGCCAGACGTGCCCATTAATTACCCTGTATCCACCATCCTTCTGCAGGGTCCTCATGCCTCGAGATAGAGCATCCCTGTTGCACCTTGCAGAGCAAAAGGTGCAGACAGTCCACTGGGAACAGATTAAGCATCTGCTTAACTCTTTGAGGTTCTTATTTATGGAGAGCACTGCACTATTTCCAGTTCACAACTGGACTATGACAATCTGACTTCTGCTCAAGGACAATAAACCCAAAGAGGTTGCAGCTCATAAGCACTGAGCAAATCCAAGTAACCCACCATCCTCATCATGATGGGCTTCCATGTACATTCATAGAGTAGTTCAATTGAAAGGGATCTACAACAATCATCTAGTCCAGCTGCCTGACCAGACCACGGGACTGAAGGGCAAGGACAACCTCAAAAGACAGACTTCAACAGATACACCAAAGCAGCAGCATCTTCCTCAGAACCTCTGCACCGAGAGCAGCAGCAGCAGAACTTGTAGCACAAGACAGGGTTCACTTTTACACACAGTGTTTGGCCTAACCACTGTCACGTGCAAAGTTTTCAATATTCCCTTGGGGATTTAGGGGCACTTGGAAGCCGCTGTGCAAGAAACACTTGCACATGGACAAGACAAACACAACCACTGCAGGACAGTCCTGGTAGTACAGGAGAACTCAAAAGCATTGCAGGGGCCACAGGCACCTTTCAGTACCCACGGATTTAAGACATTCCTACATCCCTTGCAAAGGCTTCTTATCTCACAAATTATTCTTCCCAAAGCAATTGTACAAAGTCTTTTCTCCCTCTGAATCACCCAGCTATCAAATCAGATGAGTTTTTGTTACTTCAGCACACAAGCTGCTGCTCACAGTAGGTTTGCAGAGCGCCTCTGATCCACCCACCGAGGGCTATTTTTTCAAGCAATTTGGTGTTTAATCACTACCTGAGCACTTGAGCCATCCTCCCACCCCCACCAAGGACCTGCCCCTCACACATGTTGTTTACACAGTGGCCCATGCAGTAGTTGGCCAGCTCCTTCCAGGATCTGTCCCGGGCTGCTGGGCACGGCACACACTGCCAACAGGACTTTGTCCCATGGAGCTTCCACAGTGAGCCAGGGTTTGGCTCAGCTCCACCCTGGTTCATTGCTGTTACAGCTTGTTCTCCCTGGGCTGCCCCAAATCATCTTGGGAGAGTGGGGAGTATAAAATCAGGGAAGATTTCACAGAAATGACAATTAGTTCTGCATAACATGGTGGCCAGCCTGGGTTTTAACTCAGGAGAGCAGGACAGGCTCCAGCCTACCACAGATTCTCATTAAATTCTGAGCCCCTTGGTCTCCACTAACATTTGTATTAGGATCCTCCAAGACACAAAAAAAGTGTTTGGGGAACGCACTTGGGAGCAGAATCCTCTTTTTCAGAGGGTACAGATATATCTTCCACCTTTGACTCCTAAAAGCCTCAGAAAGTCCAGGTCGAACCCTCTGGGTTCCCTTCACAGACGTCCCAAGTGCCCTGGGAACAGAAGCTGGCCCTGGGAGCAGGCACAGCGATGACATTCAACAGTGCCCCCACCCCAGTCACTGAGATGGGGACGTAGGGCAAAGAGCTGCAAGGGTCCCCACCAAGGACCATGCTAATGCTGCATCTTCCACCATCGTGGCCTTCCTGGCCCAAACCCTGTGGCTCCAGGGGAAGCTCCTGGAGCAACAGCCCAAGCACTGAAACAAAGCAGAGAGCCACATACTCCCAGTGTGCAGCCCCAAAACTCTTCTCTAGCCCCACTACAGCATTCTTCTCTTGCTCTTAGAGCCCATGCAACAGATCTTCTGCCAGGAGTAGCTCCCAAGGGGCTTTGAAGAGGAAGACATCAATTTTTAAGGGAGATCTTTGCTTTTAATTTCTTGTGTCCATTAACTGGGACAGACTAATTGAATCTTAGAATCATTAAGGTTGAAAAAGATCATCATGTCCAACCATTAACTCAGCACTGCCAAGTCCACCACTAAACCATGTCCCCCATCTGCATGCTTTCTGAACACCTCCAGGGATGGTGATTCCACCACTTCCCTGGGCAGCCTGTTCCAATGCAGGACCACCCTTTGAGTTGGATACCAGTGGCATTTCAGTGACTAACGGGAAGATTACTCGGCCAGACCAGATCAGGACTGCAGGGATAGACAGAAAACAAACAAAAATGCCCACATATCCATGCTCACATACACCTTCACAGACAGAAAACCACTTGTCTTGTCCATTTGATGCTCACCACAGCACTGACCACATCAGATGAAGGCTCATGCCATGCGGGATATGGGGGTAAGCCCACGGAGACAGCGTGTTTCAGGCACAACTGAGATGACATTCACCACCTCTGCACCTCACACTTCACTCAGCAAAGGCAGAAAAGGTGCCAGAAAGAAATGCTGAACTGACCTGGCCTGCAGGGCTGCATACGGGGATGGGGAACTGCTCCCCGAAGGGACTCACCAAAACCACTTGGTCACCCATTTCCCCTTGTGGAGTTTAAACAGGAAAATAAATGGGGTCTGGGGGTGAACCTGCCCAGCTCAGGATCAGTGGGCCATTTATAGCCCCCTTTTTCTAAAAAGTGATGACAAAAAAAAAAAAAGTTGAATTCCATATTCCACCACTTATGGCTCCGCACTGCATTTTCCATCTCCCTGGTGCACAGCTGACATTCTGCACATTTCTGTGCACACTGTGCTTGGCCTGTGCCCTGAGCAGAGAAGGGAGTGGAAGTGACTGAGCCCAGCAGCCTCCTGCTACCATCAGGCATCAGGGAGCACCAGTCCCATCACCTGCAGCTCCTCGCTGGGGGAGCCGGGCTGCAAAGGGCTTGGCCACCTCCCATGAAAGGCTGGCACATGGGATATGTGTCCCTTTCCTGTGCTGAGTCTCAGGATCTAAAGAGTCCAGAGATTTGTAGAGAGAGAAATTGCCTTTCCTTAAGCCAGATGAACTGCACAGGCTGAACTGTAGTTGAATATCTCTTTTTTTCCCCTGTTCTTCCAGATGATGCCCTCCATCAGGAGAGCCAAGGTGCACTCAGGGTAATCACTCCCTGTTTTCTTCTACGTGTAGAGAGGCTTGTACACTCCAAAGACAGCCTGTGCTACCTGAGCAGTCTAATAAAAGATATCCCTTCTAACAGCAAACCCTGACTCACTTCCCTCCAGCCTCGACCAGCAGGTCTACAACAGCAGGGCCAGATCCACCAGAACAGAAGATCCTGCCAGCTCTCACACTCGTTCCCACGTCCATCTGGGGAGAGCAGGGCTGGAAGCACATCCCTTTCCATGCTGCAGCAACACACTCCGTCCCACGGCTCTGCCAGGGAGCCAGACACACCGTGTGATCCTCGCCGGCATCTTCCCAGTGGGAACATTCAGAAAGCATCAAGTCCAAGCTGCAGGCTGAAATCCCGAAGCATCATAAAGCAACAGGAACATTTCAGGAGGGATGGAGCCGCTCCTCTGGCTGCTGCAGTCGCTGGCTCTTCACGCCAGAGTCGCTTCGTCTGGATGAAAATCCAGACTACATCTCTCTGCATGAGCACACTTCCCTCATAGGCTCTAACAGCCTCCAAAAAAAGAAATGCATCACCCATCAGCACACATTGACAGGGCAGAGCTGTGGGTTCCTGATGGAGATTAAGAACCCATGGAAAAAACTGCAGCACCAAAATTCGTTCACAGAAGGGAGGTATAAAAGATCCTTTAAATCCACATCCCACCAGGCTGGCAGCCCATCCAGCCTCACGTCCTGCCTCCAACAGAGGAGCTTTTACAAGCTGCAAAACCTTCCCAGGGCAAAGCCTGTGCCCAGGCATGGAGGTCTGCTCTGATCTGCAGGAGCCCTGAGAAACCTTGAACCTCCATTCATAACTGATGTCAAATTAGGGGTTCTGCAAACTGGACCATCTGACACAGGTATCACAACACACAGGTAGCCACAGGCAAGCCCCCAAATGCAACTATCTCATGCACACCTGAGGAACTGCTTCCAAGAGCTGCACTCTGCACAAATCCTGCACGGAGCTACATCAAACTGCACGTACCAGACTGGAAATAAATTCATAAGGTGGCATAGAAAGAAATTCCCCCCAGCCACTCACCCTCACCAAAGAAGTGAAAGAGCTTGACCCTGGAAATCCCTGGGATCACTTAAATCCTGCACAAATCCCAAGTCTCCAAATCCCAAGTGAGCCCTGTGTTTTTGGTCCACGCACCAGCAACACATGCAGACTCTGCATCTAACCGGGATCAGGTCTGCTTCCAAAAACCACTGGATTACAAGACAGGAATTAAAGAGGAGGATAAAAACAGCAGCCGAGGGGGAAGCCGATCTCCAAACTGAGCAAATCCTCCCAGAGCATCCTCCTGACTCGTGGTACCGCTCCCCACGACAGCCGCTGGCTGAGTCCAGGTGGAAATCCAGCTTTCCAGCTCCGCCGGCCACTCGCCCCAAGCGGGGTTTCCCTCGCCTACAGGGGTCCGTGCCCGCCGCAGAGCCTTCCTCCCCACGCTCATCCCATCCTCACCGCTCCGGGCAGACGGTGCGGGGAGAGCTTTGCTGGACAGTGAGGGCTCTCCGGGAACCCCCGCGCCTCCCTGGTGTGGTCGAGACGCTCCCCAAGGAAGCGAGACCCAAGTGATCGCCGCCAGAAACTGCTGGCTCCAGAGGTAAACGCATCCCGGGAACGGATATCGGGGTCTAATCCCGGCGCTCGCTGTCAGCAGCTGCAGCTGGGACAGGCTTCCAGGAAACAACCTGGGAAAACCAGTGACCCGAGCGCACCAGCACAAGGCGGGGGGTTGCGGGGAGCTCCGGGGAAGGTCAATCCCTTAATCCTTCCATCCGCACCCACGGACACGGCTCCCGGCGCCCTCCTCTTGGAGAGCCACTCCATCCCCTGCGAGCCCCAAACCCAGCCGGAGGGACAACCCTCCACTTGCGAGACTAGAAAGGAAGGAAGAAAAAGCCACGGAAGCCAGTCCCGGCTGCAAAAACTCTCGGCCACCGCTGCAGACAGCATAAAATAATTAAAAACCGAAACTCTCCGGGCAGGCGGGCGCGGGGACCCGGCGGGAAGGGGGGGCTGCGGGCGGACTCACCGGTGCGGCGGCGGGGTCACTGTGCCATGCCCGCACACCCGGGGCTTGTCACCGCCGTGGGTCCCGGCGCCTGGCTCGGCTGGGAACAGCTCAGCTGGGCTCTGCTCCGCTCGGCTGGAGCCGGGCTGGGGCGGCGCACAAAAGCGGGAGGAAGCGGTGACGCGCGGGGCGGCCGCGGCCAATGGGACGGGGATGGGCACGGGGGGCGGACCGAGCGGGGCCACCGGGGGGGACGGGCAGGGCCCCGGCGCTGGGGGGCGACACCGGGGCGGGGGTGGAGCGGGGCGGCTCCGACCCCCGGGGCAGTTCCGAGCCCCCGGGGCAGCTGCAACCCCCGTGCGGGATGATGCCCTGCCCCGCAGGGCATCCCCTGGGCTTCCTTTGGCCCCGCAGGTCGCAATCCGCCGCGATGAGACTCATGGGGCAGCTCCGACCCCCGGGGCAGTTCCGATCCCCCGGGGCAGCGCCAACCCCCGGGCGGACTCGCATCCCGGATGATGCCCTGTCCCGCAGCCCTGCTCGGTCCCGTGGGGCTTCCCTGGGCCCCCACAGGTCGTATCAGCCACGGTGAGACTCGTGGGGCAGTTTCGACCCCCGGGGCAGTTCCGACCCCCCGGGTGACGCCCCCTCCTGCAGCCCTGATTGGTCCCGGTGGGGCTTCCCTCTTGGCCCTGCAGGTCGGATAAGCCCCCACTCCCACCCCGTGAGACACCGTGGGATCCCCCCCCAGGGTTTGCTTTCAAGAAGGATGGAATGTGGCCTCTGCACTCCAGCTGGGGGTCTCTGGGACCTCCTGAAAGCTCCTGAAAAGAGCGAGCTGTCCCATGTAGGGCTAACTTGAAAAAGCAGGAGATGATGAGAAACAGCACTGAAAGCCCCAGATTCTGGAATGGGGCTTCATCAGCTGGAGTGTTGGTGAAGCTGGTGAAGCCACTTGCTGCAGCAGTGTGGCTTTCTGCAGGGCCCAGCTTTCTCCATGTGGCCAGGATATGAAAGAATTGCTCTCTGATAACTTGGTTTGGTTTTGTCTCTTTTGGGGGAATTGAAGCAAAATCAAGCCACAGTGAAGACCAAAGGGCAGAGGCTTTTGACTGTTCCCATGTCACAGCTTGGTCTTCAGAACAGCTCAGGGATCCTTGGGCAGCTCCCTGGGGAAGCAGAGAAGCCTCTGGGCTGCTCCAATTTACACCCACCTGTCCCAAGCCTCTGTTGTGTGTCCAAGTCCCTTTGGGCTCAACTTCCCATACGGGGAGAGCCAACAGTGGCATAAAAGCAAAAATCACCCCTAAATAAGGGCCAAAAAAGCCTGAAAAACAGATGGAAGTGGGAGCTGAGTTATGTACCAGATATCCCTCAGACTGGTGGGAAAGAGGGAAAATTCATGCAGACAATGGAAAAAGTAAGTAAGAATATTTCTCTGATTATTTCCTTGTTTCCCCATTTAGTAAATGAGGAAGAGGAACAAAGTCAATTCAAGATTTTGGTGGGGGAGAGAAAAAAATGGGCTGGATCCTAAAACCAGCCCCATTCCACTCAAGTTTTTAAGGAGTTGCTGCTGCAAGAAAGTTTGAGCCATTGCCTATAAAGGCAATAGAAACCCCAACCAGGGACCCCTCCTGAGAGATTCAGATCTCACATCCTCGTATACAATCGCGTGACCTATTAATAAAATCCATAGAAACGGATTCTGTATATACCAAATAACTGCAGATGGCTCCAGCCCAAACCGCTCCGGGTTCCCTCACTCCATAAATGATTTTACTAGGGCCAGTCGTGATCTTGATGTAATTGAATAGGTTTCACTCTTTTCTCTCTCCCTCCCCCTCCCCAGAATATTTGTGCAGCTTACGGAGAGACATCCAGGGGGACTGAGCTGGTTGCTGGAAGGAACCTCTGACTCCAGCTTGCCTCATCCATTTGGGAAGCGGCGTAAGTCTAGCCTAAGCCACCTGGCTTTGGGAAGGAGGTTGCTTTTCTCTGCACCTTCCCCCTAACTCTTAACAGCTTTTAATAAAATTCTGGTAACTTGGCACATTTGAAATGTTGGCTGCTGCCCATCGGGTATGTATGTAATGAATTCCTGTGCTGCAGATGCCTTTCTGAAATAAATTACATGTGTTTACCTTGGGAACCAGGCACAGGACCCCAGGACTTCAGGTTCAAGTACTATAAGGCACTAAGTGACAAGCAGCTCCTTTAAAACCACCTGGTTTTAATGGGAGTTGGTCAGGCACACACCAATTACTCTGAAAGCTGTAATTCTTCCAAGCAGCTCCTCTTTTCTGAGCGTGTTGGGTGCTCCAGGTATCCCACTACGGGGATTTCAGTTCCAGGGTGTTCCTGAACAATATAAGGATCATCACGTTGTGTAAAGGCTCTTTCCACTGATGTCAACAGCTCCCTGCCGGTGGGCGTGCTGAGGATCTGCCCCCGGATTCTGCCTACTCGAGTTGCTCTTAAAAACATTCACAAAGCCTGGAAGAAGGATGGACAGAGGTGTGTGGCTCTGCGCGTAGTTTCAGGTGTTCTCCTGCCAATGCTGGCTGACAGCCTTTGGCACGTGTCTGGAGAGAAGTGAACACCTGCTCGAGGGTGCACAGTGCAGAGCAGTGGTAACCCAGCGTGTTGCAGGCAGTGCTTGTAGTGGCTCTGTGCGGTGAAATAAAATAGACGTGGGCTGTCCTCTGTCCCTGAGGACAACAGGTGGGGCACACCTCGTACCCACAGAGCCAAACCCCCCCTTCTTTTCCAAAACAGTGTCCAAACTGCCAGTAGGAGCCATTCTTTGCTGCATGCTGTCCTGTGCTGTGCTGGTGCACGTGCCAGGCGGCGAGACGCAAACCGGGTCACACAGAAGACCCACAGATGTGGGCTCTGATTCTTCTTAGTTGACTGGTGTAAATGTTGGGTGGATATGAAGGCTTATATCATCCTGATAGTATCTTCAGTGAAAAGTCTGATGGCACAATAGTGAGCTATAAGAAAAGCTGATGGTTCATCCACAGACCAAGAACTTTGCAAATCACAGCCCCAGGCTGTTCTATTTATGTTTCTCCTTTAATGACGTAAGCATTAGTATTTATTGTGGGGAGAAAAAGGGGCAGATATTTGGCTTTTGCCTAACTGCTACTATTTTGGGCTAAGCCAGGGTTCCTGCAGGAAGTGAACACAGGTCCCAGAACATTGACCCAGTTCTGCTGTGACTAAGTATGCTCCATCTAACCTGAAATTCTCCCATGCCTTCTGTTTGATATAATATCCTTTCTTGCTTCCTGCCCTGGATGGCAGCATAAAGCTGTTGTGTGCTGTGAGACGTCTGCCAGGCTTTCTCTCCCATCAAGGTGGCTGCATGTGGTGAGTGAAATCATTCCCATACTTAGTCTGCAGACTGTGCAGGAATGATGCCGTCCTGGTGTAAAGAAAAGAAACCAGTTGCTTACTCAGAGGTTGTGTGCTGCTTCTCAGCTCAAGGCTGGGGCTGGTGATGGGCCTGGGTGGGATGTCAGCACGTGGACACGAGCCTGTGATGCCGAAACCTCTGCATGGCAGCACCTGGGCTTGGCAGATCTGTGTCAGCTGCAGCTCCTCCTCACCCAAAACTAATTGCAGGTCTGCTGTTTGCTGTGGAAAAGCAGTTGGGAAAAGAGGGTTAGAGCTGTCCTATGTCCCTCTTAGCGTTAGTACCCACAGAAAAGCCACATTTATTTTGCTTAAATATTTCCCCTGTGTTCTGACTTCTGCAAAGCTGAGCGGTCCGGGGGCTGCCTGAGAGATAAACCTGGCACAAACCACACATGCCAGCATTCCTAAGGGGTTTGTGCTTCTCCAGGAATGTGTCTGAAGGAAAGCAGAGGTTTGTTGGGGACAAACATTTGGGGACAGCATTTCATCTCTACCTCTGCTTCCATTTCACAATCACCACATCGTGAAGCAGCTGGGAAGGATGAGAGTGAGGTTCAGACCCCTACTGCTGTGAGGCCACAGGTTTCCCAGACACCTCTTTCCACCTCTCCTGTTACATGAAATGCTCCCTGGCTGATATGACCATCTCCTCTCTGGGGCAGATGCCGAGATCTGCTGTATGAAAGCCCTCACAGCCAGGCAAGAGCAAGAAGTGATCTCCTGATGGGTTTTGAAACTTTTTCTCTTCCATGGCAGGAAATGTTTTCTCACAACAGCAGATAAAGCCTTCTGCCCACACAACAAAATAACCTCGTGGTTTATAGGTTGGGTTTATAGCTCGTGGGATGAGGAGGAAATCCTGGGCTCCTTCCAGACTCGGTGTATGGAATATTTCTTGCATCCACTCCAGCACAAAAGGTAGGTGGCAGCAGCAGACACCGTATTTTAAAAGGAGAGGGTGAGACCTGCACTTCAAGATAAAATACATAGTCCTGAATGAGGGGGTTCAAAGCATGAAGACCCAAGAGCAGGGAGGCACTCTCCATGCACTGCCACCCATCAAACACTTGGGAATACTGCAACACCCCACCTTGAGGGGATAGGAAGCTGCTCTGTGAGGGGGTCAGAGCACAGGGGTGCCCCTTAGCCCTCTCTGAGGCAGCATTTGTGTCCATCCACCTAGTTGCAGGCATCTGACTGGAGAGGTTTTACGTATCTTGCACAACAAAGGCTGAAGGCTGAGTGTGACACGCAGAGGAAGCAGCTTGCAGCAGCCAGCAGCATCAATCAACCAAAAAGGAACAGGTTTAAACTCATATTTCTTCCAAGCTGGGTGTGACTTACACTGAGAGTGAATTGTGGGGATGATTTTTTTTTCGTGGTAGTCATAACATGCACTTTCATAGCTGGATGTAAATTTCCACGCTGTCTTTGTTCCATGACTCACCTTCTCTGCCCAAACAGAGGGAAAAACATGTCCAAAAAGGACAGAGTGAAAGTGAAGAGGACCTGATTTCTGGGTGGGTTGTTAAGGAAATGTTGCTGGAGGGCATTTCTCTGTGGAGCTTTTTCACCTGTGCTTGGTGCTTGGAACTTGTGTCAACCAAACTGTATTTGCAAGGTGACTCTGTATCACCCTGGTGAAAAGTGTGAAGCTGGAAGCCCTGGAGAGTTATAATACCTACCTGCAAACAGGCCCAGTTTGAACTTTCTCAGGTAAGGTCAGAACTATCCCGGAATATTTATGGGCTCATCTGGCACCTGAATATTGCGGAAAAGTGCACACGAAATATCGTCCTTGCAGCATTCGCAGTTGAAACTGCAAAAAAGCAAAAAATTGCAGGGGACATCCTGTGTTTTCATCTCACCAGAAATTCAGATAAAATATTTAGATTTTTCCTGAAAAGGACCGATATTCTCCACCCTGCAACTTGCTTTTCTTGAGTGGAGTGTCAGGGATAAGAGAAGGACTGAAAGAGCATGGCCAGACATGGATTTAGGTATGTGCATCCAGCCTACCCTGCTTTTTGTCCCCACTGACAATAGAATTTTGTTCCTTGACAATATGACCCTATTTCTCTAATCCCTCTCGTGATTTGGAAGGTAACCAATCTACAGGAGTGTTGTCAAAGCCACCTGTTATAATCACTGGATTTTGGCTGTCATTTCAATCTGTATTTTGCACTCCTTAATGTACTCTTGATGAAGAAGCTCCTACCAGAACCCTTCAGGAATATTTGTACTCCTACAGCTGAAAGTGGATCACGTGTGAGCAGCCATCAGGCCCGAGTTTTCTTTGTATTTCTCCCCATCCACCCACGTGGAGCTGGATTTTAGGTGACAGAAATCAAAGGAAGCAGAGAGTGATTTACCACAACTGGAATCCCTCTGACTGGCCGTAGAGCTATCTGCGTGCATCAAGTGGAAACCTCCCGTTTTTCCTTTACCTCTGTCACGAGGGGGGAAGAAATCACCGAAACAATCAAAACCTGACTGTTTACACATGTTTTGTTTTATAAATGGACTTGTATAGAAAGTTGCAGCACCGCTGCACGGGCAGCTCACATAAATCTCTTATCACAAAAGCCATATGTCCTCATTTCCTCGTCTGCGGTAGAACACAGGCAGTGGCGCTCTGATAATTAGGAAGCTGGAGGTAAAACCACTCGGCATCCAGCAGTAGGGAAGTGCATGTGGGTGAAGGTTACCAAACACTCAACAGAGCAGTTTGGTTTCGAGCCGTGTCGCTCGTCTGTACAACTTTCCATTGCGTGGCTGTAGTTTGTGTGTTTACAAGCCGGTTCCTCCTCGGAGGGGGTGCTGGAAACACTGGGGAGGTCTGAGGGTGCCTGATCTTCACTGCTCAGTTTGCTCACCTCGAAATGCAGTGAACTGACCTTCCGTTTCAGCCCCTTTGATGTGATCCCAGACATGAAGAGTTGGGGAAGAGCATCCGTGGATGGTCCTGTGAAAAGCTTCCTCACAGGATGGCTGGCACAGTGGGGGATGTTCCTGTTCCCTGCATGGAGCTAATACAGTTTCACCTGGGAAGAAGAAGTAGAAGGGTCCCACAGGACCACTTATGGCTTCTCCCTTACCAAAAACCTGGCTGGCTGTGTCTGTGGCCCTTCTTGGCACTGATAAGCCAAAACAGTGTCACTGTCTAACTTTTAACTTCACCCACACTTTTCCACAAAGCTGAGATGGATAAAAATTAGCTAAGTGCGTACAATTAGCACACCTGCCATTATGGCATGTCTGGGTCCTTCCAAACTTTTTTCTTTTCCCCAAAAGAGAGACATTTCCTAAATTTCGGATCAGCCAGTGATGGTGAAATGCACTTTTGCCCAGCTTGGTGTGCTTTGTGTAAGGGGTATTTATTTAATCCATCTGAAACTACATGAGAAAGGAGAGAAATATCCCGGTGGCGAGATAAGATGATTATCTTCCTGGCAAACAATGGGAACACGGTCAAAATTAAAAATAATTTGATTGCAAATAGGAAGCCTAGTAAAGCAGCAGGACCAGAGGAAACATGACTAATTTTTTTTTTAGCCTGCCTGAACTCACACAGCAGAGCTTTGCAAGAGCCATAACTTTGAAATATAGATCTGTAGAAAACCCATGGGGGGAGGATGGCAACAGTCCAACTGCAATAGTACAATAGGGGCAAGTTCATGCAGCTGGTAGATCCGACCTAAATGGCTAAATAGCAACAGACAAAAGCTATTTTAGGTATAGTTTGGTGGGGACTACAGTAAATACAAATTGGGGAGGAGTGAAGAAAGTGAAAGGTTTTCTCTCGACTCTTTTTTGATTTCTATTCTCCTTGGCAACACGTGGCCAAAGCATGATGCCAGTGTCACCTGCAGGAGCAACACTAAGCTCTCTGAGCCTGCAGGCCAATGTTTCACATCCTTGGTTGATATTGGTTCTTCCTGTCTCCAGCAAGGAACCTTCCTTTCTCCAGGGGAAGGAGGAGGTGGCAGCAGGACCGTGATGACTTTGGGGTTTGTCTCCATGAGAAAATTCTAATAGATGTCAAACCTATACAGGGCCCCTTATAAAGGCACTTCCTTCTGATAATGATTACCCAGAAAAAGTGCTTGTATGATTCCCAGAAATAATGCCTTCTAAACTACTGCTTCCTTAAAAGAAAACTGAACATGAAACAACTTGTATCTAGAGTGGATGTGAAGAATAAAATGATGTATTGGACAGCTGTTCCTCAGCATTCATGGCAGAACTCTAACAAACTTCCTCTACTCCAGACAGTGCCAATACCTGCTCTGGAAATGCCTTTGAGCTGAGTAGATACCAAACTCACCTTGACTGCAGTCCTTGTCCTTGTGTCACAGCCTGCCTGTCATAAATGGCCTGGTGACTATTGTTTTAACCCAGTGGACAGTAACATTTGGATCTGTGTTTTTAAATATCTAAGATGGTTTGACTCTACCCTTCTGTAAATATTATTTTCTAGAATATTCTGTGCTTTTATTTGCACTGCTAGAGATGGGTCTCGAATATGAAGGCAGTCAACACTCAAAATGTCCTGTGCAGTAGGGAAGTGATGTTACATCCATTTTACAGCAGAATAAATTCTGCTGTAGGCAAAGGTTTGAAATGGTCTGTTCCAAGAACACAGGGAGAAGCACGGAGCAGAACACAACACAGACATGATGTTCCCAGCAGGACTAGTTGTGACCACAAACCCACAGTTTCGTTTTTTGCTTTAAAAGCCTCCTGAATAGAGATTTTTAGTCAAATGAGGGTTGAAATAAGTCCTTGGTTAGCTGTGTTGAATTACATCAGCCAAGGAGGTGAGTACACTTAAGCTACTTCAGCTGCAGTTATATATGTCTGATCCTTTACCTGGGTAGATACTTTTTCTAGCATTTTGAAGGTATAACGTAAGTCAGGTGTGAGTGTGTTGCAAACCTGTAAGACAGCCATAAGCAGTAGCTGACACCAGAGATTAAACACTGTTTAAGCCACTTGGCAAAGCTTTAGACAGGTCCAGTAATTGTAGGTAGATGAGAGCTTGCAGAGAGTCATTAGGTTCCTGATGGAGGAAATACCGCTGAAAGGCAGAAGAGGAAATGACAGATTTAATGAATAGTGGTCACAAGCTGAACTACAAAGAGCAATCGGTCTGTATGTTTTCCTACAAGGACGATCGTAGCAGAACCAAGGCCAGATGGTCCCTGCACTATATCTGATGGCAAGACCCCTCCAAACCAGAAGGCGTGACAAATAACACCAAGGAAAAGTCTCTGACCCGTAAAAAGAGGGGCTGCATTTCTGCAGGCAGCAAACTGAGCTCTTGGAGCAGGGCTATGTCCTTCTGCTTCCACCAGGAAAGAGAGTGCAGAGTCGTTTGCAGTCAAAACATCAAAGCACCGTCTCTGGAATGGGAGATCTTGGCATTAAAGACAGGTTGTCATTGTTAGTAATGGTTCAAAAGGCTGAAAGATAGATCTAGGTGGAGCATCAGGTGTTCATGAAAAGTGAGAGGTGTTCGGTGCTGGTGGACAGGATTTAACAGGCTATTCAAACTGCACTTGTCACAGGCAAAGAGCCATTAGAGCACATGCTTGGGTGCAGCAGGAGTGGTAACAATGACTAGTCTGTCTCCGAGCAGTGCTGCACTATGTGTTGATCCTGGAGGTTTCATGCTTTTATGAAAACAGCTAACGATGACATGATTCAAGATTCTGTGAAGGGCTCAGAGGGAGATTCAGTAAAACATCAAATAGTGATGTCAAACTTTTCATGCATGACAAACTAAATGTGAAAGTGTTGTTCTCACAGAGACAGCAACAGTTGGGATTTGCTTCCAAAATGAAAGAGGAAATTATTCAGGCAAATTTGTTACTTTAGACAGGTGAAACATGGTCTGAATGAAGATGGGGGTATGCACGTGAATGAAATTGGGCACGTTTGTGAACATGAACATGGATGGATGACATGTCAAAGGCATTAATTGGTGATGTGGTGACACAGCAGTGCTGGAGGCAAACGGTCCAGCAGAGAAAAACTCTATTGTCCCGGGGGAAGGTCATCAAATGTGAGCCTCTAATGCAACCAAAACTTTGAGGAGAGGAGAGGACAGGACAGGACAAGACAGGAGTTCTGATGGTGACACTCCAACAGCAGGAATAAACAAGAGACGGTAAATGTCTTTATGGAGTGGACAAGGACACTCAAAGCAGCAAGGGGAAAAATATCACTAGATGATTATTGACTTGTGAGAGTTGGGATCTGCCCAAGACCTGATATCCCATGAGGTTGTCTCATGTGCTGCTATTCACATTGCAAGAAGCAATTGCTAGATACTGTCTAGCTTGGTCCCTAGGTTCCCCCTAGGTCTGGATAGTCCATGAATGTTCAATTTTTTTATTACAGGTGCCCCGTGTAACTTCATCAAAGTTCACAGATCTCCCCCCAGGTCCTATGAACCCAGGCCCTAACTTCAGGACTCCAGTAAGGAAGCTGGCTCTTGGAGGATACTTTACAAAAATGACAGTGGAAAGCTTGTTTGCCTCCATACTGGCATAGAGATTGCTGGTATTTCAAGCAGGCGAAGCTTCTCTGCTTCCCAAATGAAGAATGGAAAGCTGGAACACCATCCTGAAGTAAAGAGACAGGTGCCAGTGGGTAAAAAAAGAAAGCTTTTGTTCTCATTGACTGTGTTCATCTGAATGGAAAATCCAGGCACGGAGACTGGAGAGCCTGCAGTTCACAGTGCCAGGTCTCCTGCTTTCTAATTTTAGAACAAAGTACTCCTGCCCACACCGCTTTTCCTAAACACCCCTGTTACACTTATTTTCAGAGGATGATTTCACGAGGCCTCAGAGAAGCAGGGACTGGCAACTGTGTAAGTAAAAGAACTAACCTTTTTTCTTATCAGGGTAGAGTACAGAGTGGATGTGGTCAGCACTGTTTTAGAAAGCACTGGCTCGAGTGTGTGACAGGATTTGTACCCTCCTACAAGAGTGCAAAGGAAATAAAACCAACCTCCAGCCATGTGACAGACAGGGTAGTGTTGGGTGTAAGGTCTGGGTTCTGGGCCTGAGCAAACTCTCCATCCTTTATGGACATCTGTTTTTCCTGCCCACTCTTGCTGCCTCGACCATCACATTTAACAGCCCTGTTGTGCAGAGTCTGTTGTGGTGTTGGACATCTCACAACCTTTACATCTGTATAAATCAAATGCTGGCAGAGACTTGCTTGCTTTTAAACCCAGACAGACTGGTGATTCTGTTACCGCTCCTGCTGCACCCAACTTTTTTTGTTTCTTCACTGACATATCAACAGTTTCACACCTTTTCTTCATTTAGGTTGCAAAGGTTTGTGTTTAGTGGCAACCAGCCCTCCTTGCCAATGGGAAATAGCCCCTTTGCAGGCAGTAGGTCACCTCTCTCTACCCATTAACTGAGGCCTCTTGGAGTGGGTGGCTGTCTAGCAGCTCTGAGTAAGCTACAAGAGGATGTCATCACTGCCAGACTTGGCCCAGCTTAATGTCAACCAAGACACTGTGGGGGAAGCCTGACTGCAAACAAAAGCAAAGCCAACTGCACTGTTTGTCCCTGTGCAAATGAAGGCAAAGACAAACAGAGAAGATTCATAAACTATTGTTGTTTTTCTTCAATATTTCTAATATGATAAAGAGACATGTTGTTCTTCTAAGAACTGCAAGCCAGCAACCGTGTTTTCCTTGGCCATGAGCCCAAAGTTTTGGCTCTACTTTTCTTTTACCAAACATGAGTCCTCTGGGATGATTCACTGGTTCTTAGTGGGCTGCAGCTGCTGAGCCAGGAAAAGGAGCCCTTGGTGCACAGAAAAGGAATCAGGAGATGATGTGTCATGTGGGTTACACAGGGAATCAGCATCACTTCCTACAGCCAGCCAGTGCAGACTGCATGCAGAGGACCTGCTGGTCTGGAGGAGATGGAAATGAAGCCAGGACTCCCCAGGACCCACTGGTACATCTTACCTCTGGTGAGCATCTAAGAGTCCATGTGCTTCCACCAAAAGCTCCACTTCAGCAATTCAGGTACTGAAATGAGAAGCAGAAATTAATTTCTGTAAATCTGGATCCTCAGTCATCACCAGCTCCTTACTGCAACATTTTAACCCCCTTCTCCATTCTCTCACACCCCAGGAGAACCACTGGACTTACACAAAGGGAGCATGTGGCTGGAGACCTCTGAGCCAAGCATTTCATAGAAGCGTAGAATCGTTTAGGTTGGAAAAGACCTCGAAGGTCATGAAGTCCAACCATTAACCCAGCACTGCCACATCCACCACTAAGCTGTGTCCCTGAGCACCATATTTACATCTGTTATCTGTTAAATCCCTCCAGGGATGGTGACTTCACCACTTCCCCGGGGCAGCCTGTTCCTGCGCTTGGTTTCCTCTTATGAGAGTGGTTGAATGAAAAAAAAGGATCCCGAGAGACAATTCAGTGAGTAAGGGATGTGTGATCACCGGTGTCCAATGTCAGCTTAAGGAAACTATAGGATGAGACAAAGCCTCTTCAGCCTCTTCTCTCAGTGGTGAGAACTAAATACACTAATTATTGCTAGTCTACAGCTCACTTGCTGTCGGTCAGCAGGTGACGAGCTCTTTGCAAAGCTGGTTCCTGTACCAGTGGCCATCCTATCGCAGCCTCGGCATTTGAAGGATAAACACTAACAACACTGTCAGAGCTGGGCGAGTGCTGCCCCTTGCAGAGGGTCGGTGTCACCGCGGCTGAGCCTCAGCACAACGGGGCCACGCTGCAACAGATCACAGAAGCACAGAATCAGCTAGGTTGGAAAAGACCTCTGAGATCATCGAGTCCAACATGTGACCTAATACCATCCTGTCAACTAGACCATAGCACTGCTGCCACATCCAGTCTCTTCTTAAACACCTCCAGGGACGGTGACTCCACCACCTCCCTGGGCAGCCCATTCCAATGCCCAGTCGCTCTGTCTGTTAAGAACTTCCTAACGACCAACCTAAACCTCCCCTGGCGCAGCTTAAGGCTGTGCCCTCTTGTCCTACTGCTGGTTGCCTGGGAGAAGAGACCGACCTCCACCCGGCTACAACCTCCTGATGCTGATGTGTGGGAGACAAAAGAGATTTTCGAGGTTAAAAAAAACCCCACGCCAATTCAGCAATAAGTGCGCCCGGCCGGGGCAGGACTCCGGTGAGAGGAAAAGCGCTGGGATCCCGGACCGAGGGAAATGAGCTCGCCCCGGTCCCGCCACCCTCCCGGGATGCAGGACGAGGCGTGCCCGTCCCACGGGGATGCTGCGGGGGCGGACACAGGGAGCCGGGGGCAGGGCGGCTCCTCCCCGGCGGGGCGGGATGAAGGGGCCGGGAAGAGGGACGCAGAGCCGGGCCGGGCGTAGGGCAGAGCCGAGCCGGGAGAGGCAGGACTAACCCCGAGGTACCATGTCGAGGGTGGTCATCTGCCTGCTGCGCTGCGACCTGCGCGCCCACGATAACCAGGTATGGGATTTTCCGTGGGGATAGCCCCGCTGGTGGGCAGGATGGGGAGAGATGCCCGCTGCATCCCGCCCCCGGCAGCTCTCACGGCCCTCTCTGTGTTTTTTCCAGGTGCTCCACTGGGCTCAGGATAACGCAGATTTCGTGATCCCTCTCTACTGCTTCGACCCGCGGCACTACCTGGGCACCCACTGCTTCGGCTTCCCCAAGACAGGGCCCCACCGGCTCCGGTTTTTGCTGGAAAGTGTGAAGGATCTAAGGGAAACGCTCAAGAAAAAAGGAAGGTAGTTGAGAAGGCACCGTGCAAATAACACGTATATTTCTGTTTTCCTGCTCTTTTTCAACACATACCTGTGCTCTGAGTCAAATCATGTCCGGTGCTCCGAGCTCTGATGGTGGTTTATTTCTGAGAGCTACAGCCCTTCTGTTAGGTACAGCAAGGTCCCTTATGTAGCCACTGTTCAGATGACTTGCTGTGGTGACTGCACAGGGAACAAAGAGCCATCCAGGCTGTGCCATGTGGGCTTTTGCTTTCTCGAAATCAGATACCAGAGATGGGTGTCACCCTTGAGTGCTTTGTCCAGAGCCCTGACAACTGGAGACATGAATGGCAGCCTTTGAGATGTAGGCAATGACTGTGGCATGTGTCCTTTCTTGTCCCTAGGAGTTTTCCCTAGGAGCTGGCTTGAGACTGACCAACATGGATTCTGGCCTGTGAGACTGGAGAGTTAC
Source organism: Pipra filicauda (assembly GCF_003945595.2). Lineage (NCBI taxonomy): Eukaryota > Metazoa > Chordata > Aves > Passeriformes > Pipridae > Pipra > Pipra filicauda. The sequence continues at coordinate 6,311,554 of NW_024104310.1, forward strand.
ATCTGTTTATGCCCTGTCCCTCTAAACTCAGTCTGTGGTAGGCTGCACTGTGGTAAGGGGGTCTCCAGAGGAGCCTCCTTTATTATGCCTTTAGAACCATAGCTGGGTTAGACCAGGGCCTGAAGAATCCATTACCAGGTAACATCTGGCTTTGCTTAGCAAAAGATCATAGAGTCATAGAGCAGTTTGGGTTGGAAGGGACCTTTAAAAGTCATCTAGTCCAACCTCCTGCAATGAGCAGAGGCATCTTCAACCAGAACAGGTTCCTCAGAGCCCCGCTCAATCTGACCTTGAATGTTTCCAGGGATGGGGCACCTGGCACCTCTCTGGGCAACCTGGACAAGTCGCATCAGCCAGCTCTTCAATCACTGGTGTGTGAGGATGAAGAGATTCACTTTTAGGTAACAGCCTGGCTTTGTGCTCAGTGATCCTTTCTAAGGCATCCAGAGTGTCAGAAATATGTTTGACACAAACTAAGCCCCAGAGGCTTACAAGCTCTGTTCACTGGCTCCTAAAAAATGCAGGCTAGTCAAATCCTGTCTGTCTGCCTCCACACCGGGTCTGTGCTCCGTAGAGAACTAGTCCATGGGTGCCTGCCTGGGCTCAGACAAGGACCTCCTGTACACATAAATAACAACAACTCAGGCCAATATTTTGTGTTTGTAGTACCCTGGTTGTGAGGAAGGGGAAGCCAGAAGATGTGGTCCGCGATCTGATTACTCAGCTGGGCTCTGTCAGCGCTGTGGCTTTCCACGAAGAGGTAAGGGAAATACTGAAGTGACATAGTTTAAAAGATAAAATTAGGTTGCAGAGGTTTCTTTCACAACCAAATGGTGATGCAGATCCTGTGTGTTCAGGGTCTTTCTTGGCAGTGGTGGTGTTAACCTTGAGGAAACTGGATAGTTCCTGGGATGGGGATGGTGTAGGCTCTGGGTGGGAGTCCTTGCTGGAGCAAGACTCAGAGATTGTGTGTGTGCATCCAGAGGGAAGGAGCTAAATGTGGAGATGAGGGAGGAGGGCAGGACAAGGGACCAGGGTCTGTGTGCACATGGGAGCTGGGGCTGTGCAGCCCTGGCCTCACTATTTTGATCTCCCTAGGTCACGCAGGAGGAGCTGGATGTGGAGAAGGGGCTGTGCCAGGTGTGTAAGGAGCATGGGGTGAAGATTCAGATGTTCTGGGCATCCACGCTGTATCATCGGGATGACCTTCCCTTCAGGCCTATTGCCAGGTGGGCTGCTCCATGGTGTCACTCACTCCTGCACTGTCCCACTTGTTTCTCACTCCAATGAACTCTTCAGGAGGGCTCCTAGTCATCTGGTCCCACAGAGAAGGGACCCAATAGTCCATCTGTGTTTATGGTGCATCGAGGGGAAGGGGCACATTCATCCCTCTGCATTAGCAGGATTTCCACTTCAATATCCATAAAGCCAAGGTGTGTGTTTGAGTGTTTACTGAGGACTGATTTCTCTTTGCCTTTCCAGCAGTTTGGACCAGCACAGTCAGGATACTCAGTCTGCAGTCTTCAAAATCCTTGTGACATAGAATCATAGAATCGTTTAGGTCAAAAAAGACCTTAAAGATCACCATTAACACAGAACTGCCAAGCCCACCACTAAACCTTATCCCTAAGTGCCACATCTACACTTTTAAATACATCCAGGGATGGTGACTCAACCACATCTCTGGGTGGCCTGTGGGATTCTTAATCACCCTTTCAGTGATTTCCTAATATCCGATCTAAACCTCCCTGGCACAACTTGAGGCCATTTCCTCCGGTCCTGTCACTTGTTATCTGGGAGAAGAGACCGACCCTCCCTCCAGGCTACAACCTCCTTTCAGGTTGTAGGAAGCAACAGGATGCCCCTTGAGCCTCCTTTTCTCCAGGCTGAGCCCCCCCAGCTCCCTCAGCTGCTCCTCACCAGACTTGTGCTCCCGACCATTCCCCCGCTCTGTTCCCTTCTCTGGACATGCTCCCGCACCGCACGTTTCTTCCCGTAGTGAAGGGCTCAGAGCTGACCCCAGGATTCGAGGTGCCTCACCAGTGCAACGTAAAGGGGTGGTTATGGTCACTGCCCTGGTCCTGCTGGCCCATTTGGTGACACTTCTGGATCACATTGGCCTGGCTGGATTGGATTGCTCCATTACCCCCTCGACGAATGCCATCTTGGCCCCCCTTATTGATGACAGCATGCCCCCTTTGCTGTGTTTTGTGTCTCCCTCGTGTTTGTGGGACTCTTTCATGGCTCCCTCAGTAGTCACATGGGGTGTAGTTGATGGAGTTTTAAGTGATCCGTGGTATTCTGCAGAAAATGTATGAAGTAGGGCAGAAGAGTCAGGCCATGAAAATGCCTTTTTCTCTCCTTTGACTGAAAAGGCATCAGGAGGTTGCAGATTTTTACACTGAGGTCAGCCTTGTGTGTTAATCAGAAGTTAGGTGAGAGAAATCTGACCCTCATGGACACGCCTTAAATTGAAAAGGCACAATCTGCATCAGAAGCAGAAAGAAATTGGGCAAAGGGCTGAACTTCTGAAGGCTGCTAGCCCCGGGGGCATCTTCCTCTATTGTGCCTGGCAGGATACAAATAGAGAGGTATCACAAACCTGTGCTCTGCCCCAGGGGAGCGCAGCCTGGAATGCTAATCCTCCCCCTGTGGAAGGTGTGTGAGTGCTGTGTGCAGGGGCCCAGGAAACCACCCTGCAGAGACCTGACTGTGCTGTCACCTGTGCAGGTTGCCTGATGTCTACACCCATTTCCGAAGGGCGGTGGAATCTGAGGCGAAGGTCCGGCCAACCCTGCGGATGGCAGAGCAGCTAAAGCCTCTGGCTCCAGGGCTGGAAGAAGGGTGCATCCCTACAATGGAGGATTTCGGACAGAAGGGTAAGAAAACTCAATTTGGCAGTTGCTCCCATGAAATCCTACCTAGATTCTGTTCTTAAATATATCCTGCTTAGGCCTGTTTTTAAAAACATGGTTTTGCAAAGTAAGTTGGCTGCTTCAGATTCCCAGGACACAGACATTCAGCCAAGGTGAAGTAGGCACCTGTACTGGCTGCACTTGAGATCTGGTGGTTAATATAAACCAAACATCTTGCACTGCACATCATATTCTCTCACAGAAAAGATGTCTCCTTGTAAATATGGAGAGGCAATTTGTGCTCAGGAGATAAATAAAAGAGAGGAGATTTACATTAGATGTTAGGAGGACATTCTTCCCTGTGAGGGTAGAGAGGCCCTGGCACAGGTTGCCCAGAGAAGATGTGGCTGCCCCATCCCTGGAAGTGTCCAAGGCCAGGTTGGAGGGGGCTTGGAGCAACCTGGGATAGTGGAAGGTGTCCCTGCCCGTGGCAGGGGATGGAATGAGATGATCTTTAAGGTCCCTTACAACCCAACCCATTTTGTGATTCTATGATTCTATGATATGTCTCTTTCTGAGAAATAAGACATGGAGGCAGTGGTTGCCCTTTCAACTGTAACTAAACCTCTGCCCACTCATACAGCAAATCAAGGTAAATTCCCTGTGGAGGAGGTGCCCTGCAGCTGGGTAGAAAACATCTTAGTGCTTTTTAATATGTTTGATGTGACCCTTATTTTAAAGGAAGACCACACAATCTTTTATGTCCCAAAAGCAGACATCCCTACTGCTGAACATCCCTAGATTTTAAGCTCCCTACCTTTCCAAGGAGGTAACAACGTGATGGTGTTTTCTGTGGCAGATCCTGTAACTGATCCACGAACAGCCTTCCCCTGCAGTGGAGGAGAGACCCAGGCTTTAATGAGACTGCAATATTATTTTTGGGACACGGTAACTCTTGCATTTCCTTGCCTACATCCTCCCCCTTGTACACATGGCTGTGCAAGTGGGTGAGGCTGCAATTTCACTTCCTAACAATATTTCCTTAGGTCCTGTATAACACTTTGCAAAGCAGAGAAATAACATTATTTCAGTTTTTCAGAGAGGCAAACTAGACCAAAAACAAGTCATCCAGGAACTGGGAATGTATGCCAAATACTTAGGAACCTAGTTTAGTGGCCATCCCTCTGAAATTCTTTTTTCCGTTAATTTTTGGGAATTGGGACAAAATTTTTTAGCCCCTTTCTCTCAATTTGCCTTTTCTCATGTCCCATGTGATCAGCAAAGTAGTTCCCCCATATTGGAGGAGTGAATAGTGGCCTGAAGGGGCTGCACTTGCAATAGGGGTGAGGAACAACTAACCCGAGTTCTGCCCACAGTTATAAATAGTTGGAGGTTCCTGTAGTCTGGTTTGAAAACTTGCAGCCAATAATTACAGCTACTTCTTGCTCCCTTGCTTTGGTGGAGTGAAGCTGCTGCTGACTGCATTTTGTCTGTGCAGCCAGTTTTTGGACTTCTTCCTGGCCTAGTTTGAGGAACTGCCTTAAATTTGCCTTGTGTGAATTCAAAGACACGTGTGCTGATTTCCAACAGCATCAGACCCCACCAGCTTTGTGGATAAAGGGGGGAGCATCTCTCAGGCTGAGATGGGTTAGGAACTGTGCTGTGTCCAGTGCCTCAGGGCATCATTTTTGCTGTGCTGAGGAAGTTGCTGCATTCCTTTGCTGTTGGGGATCATTGTCCTGGTTTAACCCCAGGAGGCGCAGCCCTAAGCAGCTGCTCCCTCAGTCCCTGCCAGTGGGATGGAGGAGAGATTCAGAAGGGTAAAAGTTGAGAAAAGTTGTGGGTTGAGGTAAGGACAGTTAATTAGGGAAAGCAAAAGCTTTTTGCATAGGCAAAGCCGAGTAAGGATTCATTTAAAACTTCCCATCAGTGGGCAGGTGCTCAGCCATGCCCAGGAAAGCAGGGCTCTACCACGTGGAGAACAGTTACTTGGGAAGACAAACAGGCACCACTCCAAACATCCCCCTTTCCTCCTTACCCAGCTTTATGTGCTGAGCATGACATCCTATGGTCTGGGATACCCCTTGGGCCAGTTGGGATCAGCTGTCCTGGCTGTGTCCCCTCCCACCTCCTTGTGCACCCCCAGCCTACTCAGGGTGGGGTGGTGAGAGAGGCAGAAAGGGCCTCGAGGCTGTGTGAACCCTGCTCAGCAATAACGAAAACACTGGTGTGCTATCAGCACTGCTTTTAGCACAAATCCAAAACAGCCCCAGACCAGCTACAGTGGAGAAAATTAACTCCATCCCAGCCAAAATGAGCACAGGCATGCACAGCTTCTACTCTTGGTCAAGCATTAATACAACCAGTGCTGGAAAACCTGTTCCTTCTTTTTTTGTAATGCAAGCATTGTGTTCCCCAGCGAGGTAGAACAGCCCCTTAGAAATTGTAACCTGTGCAGTGAAGGGAATCAAGGAGAGATCTGGATTCCCTGTGTCCCCTGCACTGTCCATGGAGCACTTAGAAAATGGAAGATGTGCACCCTGCTGTAAATGTGAGTTCCTGCAGCTGAGTGCTGGGAGCTGTCAGACTCAGGTTCTCAAACTCAAACAAGCAACCACATGGACAATGGAGTTCCACTGGGGCTTGGAAGTGCATTATTGATCCAGAGTCAGACGGGAACAGGCAGGGAGCAAGTACAACCAGGTGCACAGTGCTTGTGGAAGGAAATGTGCTCCAGGCTGAACTGGGGAGCACAGCTCGTGACACACATCCCACAGCTATAAATGAAAACTGCTGGCCTGATTAATTCCTGTGTGCTGGAGGCAGGAATTTGGCAGCTGTGTAATCCTTGCAGGCAGCCATGAGAGGGAGCCCAGCCCTGCCAGATTGCTCTGCCTCCAGAAGGAGAGAAAACATATTTAGCAGGTTGTTTGTAAAGTGTTCAAACCTTTTGTTCTTTTGCTCACACAGAACCTGGTTGCATCTTACAAGGAGTCTCGGAATGGACTGGTGGGAATGGATTACTCAACCAAATTTGCACCATGGTAAAGATTTTTGTTGTGGAAAACTCCTTTTCTGCTCCCATCCCAAACTGATGTTACCTGTCTGCTGAGTGCTACTGAGCATGGGTAGGGGTCTGGGTGTGGTTCCCTGGGAACATTCCTGCAATTAGGAACTACTGCACTGTAGCAGAACTGTGCCAAGAGCCCTGTGTGCTGGGACCACCAATGTGGGCAGGGCACAGGAGGGACTCATGCCTTTGGCTTCATGCTGTTTTGTGTGTGAGGGGTGGTTGGGAGCAGGCAGGGAAGCAGCACAGCTTCCATGTGTTGAGAGGGTTGTAGAAGAACTCGATCCAGACCTGGTTTCCTGAATACTGTGGGGCAAGTCACCTCACCTCACTGCCTTTGTCTTCTTCTGTGGGTAGAAGAGACACTTCTGATTATTCCTATTGCAAAAGGATCTCTTTTTTGCTGACTCCTGGTTAGGTGGTTTAGTCTCTGATGCTGGAAGGGGCAGAGTTAATTCCAGACTGAAACTGCAGCAGCAGAACCCAGTTCAGCCTAAGCTGAGAGCATCTGGAGTGTTGTCCCGACAGAACTGTGATATGAAATGGTTTTCTGAGGCTGTTACAGGTCAGGATTTCTTGGTTTCACCCAGCTTTGTGCTTTGATGGTTGCAGTGGATGGCTCCATCTGGTGGCACTTCAGAATTCCAGTCGGGATCCCAGGACCACTGAAACTGCTCAGGTTTATTTGTGGCTCTGCTCGAATTTTTCCAAGCCGACCATTTGCCCAGAGCAGACAGTCCAGATCTGCCTGCCCCAAAATGTTCCTCTGTCAGATAATCAAAGTCAGAGTGGCTCAGATTGCAGCCAGTCAGTCCCATCTCATACTGGCCATTTCTAAGTGTCAGAACTGGTCAACAATTAAGGAAAAACTCTTCAGGCTCTTTCTTCCTGTTTTCCAGAATTCATTAGAACATCAAATGTTTCCACCAGCCATAGTGGAAATGGCAGTTAAATGCATTTCTAGGAAAATCAAGGTAAAAGTTGTTCCTGCATGATGGGGTTGGAGTCTGGAAGCTCTTTCCTGTCTTGCACAGCACTTATTTGGAACAAATGGAAGGAGCCCAGTGGGTTGAAATGCCAGAGTGGGGTTTGATTCCCTAGGTTTCCTGCCTGGCCTCAGATTTTCAGCAAGCCTTCTGTGGTTGCTCAGATAAGACGTTGAGGTTCTTCAGGAAAAGGAGCCTGGCACATAATAAGGAGGTTTGTAGTGCCAGGAGAGGTAGGACAGATGATGCAGAGGTTGGCATTTGAGATCCACTTTGGGTTTGTCACTGGTGCACTAAGTCAGCAGCTGATCAAATCATTCAGGCAAAACTTGTCAAACTTGTGTGAAATGATTTGTCTCCGTAGCTTGGAGGCTCCTGTAACAGCCATATGCTGGGAAGGGGAGGATTTTGTTTCTTGGAAGAGGATTCTCCCTCTTGAGGAGTTGCAAAGAAGTTGCAGAACTTGATTAAAGCCGTTTGGGGCAGAACTGCAAACCCAGCAAAACCTTTTAGACAACAACTCAACACAAAACTGCCCCTCCACTCCCTCTGAGCTGTGAGTCCTGCGTGGCATTCAGGACACAATTCCTCTGCTTTCAGGCTGGCGCTGGGCTGCATCTCACCTCGATACATCTATGAGCAGATCCAGAAGTATGAAAGAGAGAGAACAGCAAATCAGAGCACATACTGGTATGTCCTTGCACCATCAGCATGTTGTTTTCTCTGAATAGGAAACCAGCATCTCACACACAGGAGAGTGATTTGTTAACTCCCCTTAATTAATGTTTGTTTTTCCTGTGCCTGCTGCCTGGTTCCTCTGGGTTGCACTGCAGTTCTGTTTCAGGATTTATTAATCTGCCTTTGACACTCAGAGGCTTTAGGCACTTTGCAAGTAGAGATTATGGATGCCAGTTGTCATTATTATTGCTGGGAAATTGTGGTTTATGATTTTTAAAAACGATCTCAGTAAATCAGCACCATCTGTCTCTGTGTTGTTATTATGGGCTAGATGAGAAGAAAGAATGATTTACAAATAAAAGCTAAAGGGTTTCTCATGCCAAAGATACGAGCAGAGTTTCACTCCAAAGTCTCAGCAGCTGTGTGACTTGTACAAATCACTCTCATGGAGGAGCAGGTTCACGTTAGAGCCTGGCCTAACACTAGACTTGGATGGGGAAAAAAACCCAAACCAGAAAGTCTGTGCAAACTCTAGAACTGTATATTCATATTGGTTTGTTACATTTGCAATATGTCAAACAGCACAGTGGTTGGTGAAGAGCGGGCAGAACATTGCCAACAATTCTGGCCAAAATACTCAATTTCATTAAAATTCAAATGACAGATAAAATATCAACACTCTTCAAGTGTATGTTTGGGGTTGTTTTTTTCTTAGAAGACAATTAAGAGAGGAAAGATTTCAAGAAATGAACATACTCATGTTTTTCCATCTAATACCAGCCTGCTGGCAGCTGGGGTGCCGTGGTGCTTTTAGTATTCTAAAGTGATTAATAATTATAAAAATGAATCTGTCAAGCTCCCAGGCACTGCAGACAATGGTACAGTAAAGTACAGGTCGTGGTGGCTGCACATGAGGGACTCCTTGAACCTCAGCATTATGACACCAGTTTTTAGCATTTGGGCAGTGTCTTGTTCTGTAATGAGATTTTCCAGAAAGATCTTATCAGCCTAAACATCAGCTGAGCAGAATGTTTCCAGTATGCCAGAGAGCTGAAGCAGGCCTCAGAGGCTGAGGTGGGACTGTCACCTGATCTCACGAGCTAGAGCACTATCAACCACTTTTGAAAGGTGTCTTTAAGTCCCTCACAAAGGTTATTGCTTAAATCAAGGCAAAGCTCTCAGGAATGTGCTGACACACTTGTTCATGAGGAAGTGTGAAGCTGAATCAGGCCCTCACCCTGCTCTTTGGAGGATTGCATCCCAGTAGGGATGGGTGAAAAACATGTTTCCTGAAATTCTGCTCCTGCACTCGAGCTAAGGGAAGCTTCCCAGGTGATTCATGCAAAGTTTGCTTTCCCTGTAGTCATCCAGCTGCAAAGCCAGGTAAGTAGGCTTGGGAAAGAACTGTTATCGTGGGAAGGTCCGTGAAATTGTGGATAAACCTCACGGTGTTAATGATGGGTGCTGTGGAAGGAAAATCCCAATTCAGTAATTTTGTCTGACCCACAGTGACCCTTTGTGTTTCAGGGTCCTGTTTGAGCTGCTGTGGAGGGATTACTTTCGGTTTGTGGCCCTGAAGTATGGCAAGAGGATTTTCTCACTAAGGGGTGTGTATAGATCACTGTATTTGGAGAGGAAAGGTGCAGTCTTACCACAGGGAAAGTAAGAGAATGGGCTGCTGCCATTAAGTTCTACAAATGTTCTTCTCAAAGCAGTGGTGTGACCACCATGGTGCTGAAGACTCTGCAGACACTGAGCCCCACACCTGATATAGGGAGGATTATTAACACATATCTGTGGGAAACAGCAGAACAATCAGAGTGAAGATGCTGTTTCCAGATACATTGCATCTTTGGGTAGAATCCAGGCTCCAGGCTTGCCCACATTCACCAGAGAATGTGGGACAGAGCAGGAACTGACCCAGGAGTGTGAATCCCTAGAAACCAGATATTCTTTCTGCCTCACACTACGTAGGAATCAGAGTGAGATTCAGCTCCAGCCCCAGTGACTGATGTGCAAGAATCTGCAGCTGAACTGGGGGTCTGAACTCTCCATGCAACCACAAATATCCAGCCCATATGCCAGGAAACCCTAAGAGGTGATGCCTGTGCTGGGTGAGCTGTTCTCCAGGTGATGTAGCTGCCCGTACCTAAGCAGAGAGCACTGCTTTTTATGCCCTAGGTCAGATCCTGGCATCCAGCTGTGGCTGCAGAGGAGCACATCTCCCTCAAGGCCTGTGTCACATCTGCCAGGCCTGTGGGGCTGTTTTGATGGCACTGGAAGCCAGTGGTGAGCCTGACCTTGGATATCTGCAGCTAGAGCCGAGTTGTCCCTTCTGCCTCCGTTCCACTGTACAGAAGGCTGTAATTGCCATTGGATCCTGCAAACATTAAATCATCTCCCTCATCTGTTCCTATCCCCCTGCAGGGGCAAAGTGTTACCTGGGGCTTCTGCCAGGTAATTCTTGGTTTAGTATCTGCTACAGAAACAGATTTCACATAAACGTTGTCCTGGAGTAAAACTGAACAAGAAAATACTGTCTTGGGCCAGAGCATATCTCCTGCCACCTGTGAAGTCTGAGTTGGTTTTAATTAAAAAAAAAAAAAAAAACCAAGAAAACATCAACAAAAGAAATAATCAAAATCTGTTAGGGCTTGAGCATCCTCTGTATATAAAAGATACCCCTTTGCAACACTTAGAAGGAAGAATAGGTCATCTCTAAACCCTTGCAGAAGGTTTCTTTATAATGGCACTGAGAGGACGAGCTTTACCCTATGCCTTGTGTCAGCCAAGGTGCCTCAGGCTGTGTTGTTGTGTGAGTAACTGCCTGCGTCACTATTTCTTCATCAGCAGTTCATTATTTTTCTCAACAGGGCTTCAAAGTAAAGAGATACCCTGGAAAAAGGACCTTCAGCTCTTTGGCTGTTGGAAAGGTCAGTAGAAACCGCAGGTTTGGCTGGGTGTGCTTTTGGCTTCCACGTGCCTGCGTGTTCACACGTGCCCTAACGCTGGCTGGGTCTCTGTAGGGAGCTGTCATTTCAACTGGCACCACCAGTGTATGAGGGCGTGTGCAGGATGCTTGGCTTCCCTTCCCAGACTGAGCACCGTACAGGAGCAGGACCACAGGGTGTCATGAGTGGCCAGGTTCTGCAGTTAGGTTTTCCTGCCCAAGGGGGAGTGTTTGTCACCTGCTGGTCCCTTCTGTTTAGTCACACAGAGGCTGACCAGCCCTTCTTATCAATGTTAGATTGCCATGCCTGCTACATTTGGTTCTTTGTTTGTTTTTGGTTACAAGGTTAAAGCAAACTTAGAAGTAACCACGTCTTTTGTAATCCCACAGCCTTTTCTTTAGCTTTTATATTGTAACATGAATAGCAAGCATAAGATCTCAAAACTTAGAGAGATTAACAGATTGAAGCATCAGAATTAGTGAAATACATGCCTATATTTCTTTTTTCATGTTAGTGCCACATGTATCCATTTGCACATAGGATACAACAAATCACACAGACACAATAAATCTTTTCCTTAACAATAGACAAACTGTCTACTTTTCAGATACTAATCCTTGGAGATTTTTCCAGTACATCCCTCTATTAGTCACCTGTCAAGAATCTTTCTGTTCTTGGCCCATCTCACTGTTGTCTGTATATTCTACTCTGCAAAATTCCCTGCAATCCACTTGATTGTTTTTCCAGTCTGAGATTTTTCTATACTGTTGTTTTTTGCTTTTTTTTTTTCCTTGCCAAAAATTCTCCTTATCTCAATTTTCAGTATGATCTCCCATTTAATTTCCAGTGGGTCTTAGTGGCTGCACTCCGGCTAAACCTCACTGAAATCCCACCCTGCCGCTGTGCACTGGCACCGTCTTTCCCACTTGGAGGGCTGTGAATGCAGGGCCACCACAGGTTGGTTTAGGAGTGCCCAAAAATGTCCTTGTGTCCCAGCACTGTGTTTTGTCTCTGCAGAGGGCAAAACTGGGGTTCCTTTCGTGGATGCCAACATGCGAGAGCTGAGTGCCACGGGCTTCATGTCGAACAGAGGGCGGCAGAACGTCGCCAGCTTCCTCACCAAGGACCTGGGCCTGGACTGGAGGATGGGGGCAGAATGGTTTGAATACCTGCTGGTAGGACTGAACCCTTTGTGTACCCAGACTTGTTTGTGCTTCCTGCCCTGAGTGGAAGGCAGGAGGACAGCTCTGACTAACAAGGAATGATACAGGAGATGATCATTAATTTTCAGGCTGATCTAAGTCCGTGTATGTGCTGCTTGCAGGGTATGGACTTCCCAAAGCTCGCATAAGTAAAGGGAATTTTGCCACAGTGAAGCTGCCATCAGCCAAGATGTAGCTGGGAAGTTTGCAATAATAGTTTCGATCCTCCACGCAGGGTTTTAGCCAGAGATCTGTCACACTTGAGAAAACTTTCAAAACACAAATTATGTTAACAATGCTCTGATTTGGCCACTGCAGAGGCTGGGGGAGGAGGGCAGCCCAGAAATAGAACATAAAAAGAAATGTGTGCTGGCACAGCATCTTTGCATTGATTGCTGTGGACAGGGAAGCCGTGTAGTCAAGAACAGGCAAGTATGGACAATAGCTGGATCAGCTTCCAGAGAGCTCCACCCTGGCCAGAGGCATCCCTCTTCGTTCTGGTGAGTTACTGCCAACTGGAGCACCAATTCCTGTCTCATATATCAATCAGCAGCTGTGCAAGCTCAGTTAAATGGCTGGGTCACTTCTCTGACCTCAGTCCCCATAGATCCTTCTGGTACTGACTGAAAAAGGCCAAATACTCACGTCAGCCTCACATTAAAGATCTTGTATGTGGGATACAAGAGGCTACTGGTGGTCAGGGAACTCTGCTCACTAGGAGTACTGAAGGGACAGAGAAAGCTCACTTGCCTCACCATTATCTGCAATTAAAAGAGCTTTTTTTTTTTTTTGTGAATGTATATTTTTTTTTTTTTGAGCTTCCTTGGAGCTGGGCTCTGACATGACTTTGGCTTCAGGAGGAAGATCTGGGTTCTCTTCCCATGCCAGTGCTGTGAGCAGCAGTGGGTTGGCACAAAAACACTGTGCATGACTTCAGGATCTTCCAGAAGGAGTTTTCTTCCAGAAGCTGCATGCAATGATGCTTCTCCAGATAAGAGCAAGAACCTTCCAGGTCCTATTCCATAAGTGAGGAAGACCTGAAAGTTCTCATACTAGAAGGATTCTCCCTATGTTACCTACATTTATTCCTGTAGACATGGATGTTACCAGCTTTGCTGGAAGCAGGATTTAGCACTCTGCACTGGCCCTTGCACCTCGGGAAGCCCCAGGTGCTGATGGCCACTGTAGATTGGTGTGGCAGCCCCAGGTGCTGATGGCCACTGTAGATTGGTGTGCCACAGGCTGATCCTTGTGCCCTTCTGTGCCATCCTTTAAGCTTGTGTCCAGCTCTGTTACTGTAACCTGGTGGCATTCCCAGAGTAGTCTGCAGGACACATCAGCTTGGTGGGGGAGACATGGCTGTAGGAGGGCAGAGGCCAGTACAGAGCTGAAATTGGTCTCACTTGCCTCTTAAAAGCAAAAGCAATGCCTGTTTCATCCCTGCTACTGCCAGCAAAGGCCCACCAAGTGTTTGTGTGTGCCATCCATACCAGACAGGCAGGGAGACTGAGGCATGAACCCTCTGCAACCCACTGAAGCCAGGGGAAAGGCCAGAGACCTCTCGTGTCCTGGACAGAGAATATCTCAGCTCTGACTTCACTGATTTCATTCCCAGGGTCAGGCCCCAAGGAAAGGCAGAGAAACAAACAGAAGAGAATGCCAGGAAGGGGCAAGGCTGAGGGGGAAATGAGCCTGCCTCCTCCAGTCCCCCTTGGATTTGCCCTTACCTCCCACACAGGCTTTCCTGCATGTTAATCACACTATCAGGCCTCCCATAGCATCTTTCTTCTCTTCATCTCACGGGCTGGAGGAAGTGCTGCTGGGAAGGGGAAGCCTGGAGCACAGGGAGCAAAGCTGGCTGCTGATCACCCTGACCCCAGCATTCAGGGTCTCTGCAGAGAAAGGGGAATTTGGCACAGCCCGTTTCCTGTGCCTTCTGCCATCCAGGTGCATTGAGCTCCTCACTTTAAGGAGTGGCTAGGATTTTTGGAAAAATCCCTGTGTGGACTGGTTGTTGCTGTGACTGCAGTAAAGGGAGAACAACACTGAGCCAGCTCTTTTTGCCACAGCTGCTGCTTTTGCACCACAGACACCCCTCCTAGGAATGCACAGAGATCCCACACCCTCTTTGCTATCACTTCCACTCCCCTCCTGAGCTGGATTGGAATTGTCCTACAGCTGGAAAGCTCTTGGTGTTGGATTTAAGCCATGCTGCCCAGCTGAAGAGCCCTTGGATTGGACTATGTTATGCTCTCATTTGTGCCAGTTACAGAAGCCTTGTTTCATTTTACAGGAGCATCCTTGAGAGCTTTTTATTTGCTTAGATGAGAAATAACTTGATGAGAAAAAAGTGGGAGAAAACCGCAGTGTTTGCATTGTTTGCATCTTTATACACAGTCATGATTCTGTCAGTCTGTGGTGTCTGGGTAACTGGTCAGGAAGGATTTTCTCTCATATTTGAAATGTTCTGGGCTGCTGCTGTTTCAGAATATGAGCACACAAAATCTAGGGCTTGTTGTTGTGAAGTCTGCCAGATGAGGGCAGAAAGAGAAGGATTTTCTTTGAAAAAGGGAAATTGAGAAAGAGATTTTGGTTAGACTTTTATAGATCTCACTGACTTAAGGACCATGAAGTGAAGAGACCTGGGAAGCTGATCCCGGTGTAAAAAGCAGCCAGATGTCTGTACCTACAACTTGAGAGGGCTCTGACCACCCCAGAGTGATTGCCATTCAAGGAATTTTTCCCTTGAGCTAAGGGGTGGACGGGGAGAGAAGACTCACTGAGGGCCAGCCCAGCTCTTCTCACTGTTTTCTCCCTGTGTTCTCAAGGTGGATTACGATGTTTGTAGCAATTATGGCAACTGGTTATACAGCGCTGGCATTGGCAACGACCCACGGGACAACAGGAAGTTTAACGTGATTAAACAAGGCCTGGATTACGATGGGAATGTGAGTCTTGTTTGGCTGTTTTACAATGGGCAGTGCAGTGAAGGACAGGTGGTATTTTCAGGCAGCAGAGGAGATCAATCTGCTGTGTGGCTACTGCTGCAAAAGCAGTTCTGTGTCTCCTTGCCAACAGCCAGGCAGGTTCCTCGTTGTGCACAGGAAGATGTGACACTGACAATCTGCTGCTGTCCCCAGGGAGGCTGGTGCTTCACACACCCTCCCTGCCCTGGTCTGTGTGTTCAGTGTTTCATCACCATTTCTTCTGGGTCACAGCCACATCCCATCAGTGCCTCACACAGACATTTCCTTGAGCACAGAGCAGCTTCTTGGAGAACTCAGGAGGGACCAGAGAGACAGAGCTGCTCCTTGGGAGGTGCTGGAGAGTAGATTAAACCTGTGACTCCTCTGACTCTCTATGTGGTGGGAGCAGATAAATTGCTCACATACTGGATTACCTGCTCCCACCACTATTCCTTAGCTTCTTGGCAGGCTGTACTATTGCCTGTCAGCACTGTAGCTGGCAGGATTTGACAAGAAATCTGAAACTAGTCCTATGAAGAGACACAGAAGTAGAGTTAATAGGAGAGATTCAGGAACACAAGAATGTGCAGCTGAGCTAGTCATCCTAATTTCCTTCAGTCACTGGACACTTTTTGAGAGTGACTTCATCACAGGATGTCCTAAACAGGACAGGTGAACAGTACCAAAAATGCACCTCTGTCTCCCTCCTCTGCCTGCAGAGTGATCCTGGGAGAACTCCAGCATCCAAGTCTCTCTTTAGGCACTAATGCAGGAGGGGCTAAGGGTTGTCAGAAGTAACTGATGCTGTACTACACCAGCTTCTCTACCTGGAAATCCAGCTTCTCTCTTTCCTGTTGAGAAACATCCTTGCCGGGAAGCACTTGGAGGTTGTTACTGAATGGATCCTGTCCCGTGTGTTCTCTTTGCAGGGGGATTACGTCCGGCTGTGGGTCCCAGAGCTACAGGGCATAAAGGGAGCAGATATCCACAGCCCTTGGGCACTGAGTAGTGCTGCTCTCTCCCAGGCAGGAGTAACTCTAGGTGAGACCTACCCACAGCCAGTTGTGACAGCCCCAGAGTGGAGCCGATACATCAGCCAGAGGCCTGTGAGTACTGGGAAGGTTGGGATGGGGTGGGAGGGCTCCAGGGGGGCTGCTCTGTGTCTGTAGGAGTGTCTGTGAGTTCTGTTCTTCTCTCTCGGGTATAAAGGGAAAAATGGCTTTAATGCAAAGTCATGTTACCTCACAGCAGTGGTCCAGCTCTGCACAGGGACTCTGCAGCCAGGGTTATTTAGCTCTGTCTGTCCTACCTGCTGTGGTGAATGATGTAAATTTTAGCTGCTTCTCTATCCCATCAGCCTTGTATAGTCAGCAGGGCTTAGCCAGAGCATGTCCTTCAGAGCATCCTTCCTGGCATCCCCACTGGCCAGCAGGGAGGGATGGGGAATCTCCAGGGCCTGCATAGCCTGACCACCCCCTGATGTAGGTGGACAGAAAGGAGCCAACTCACTGTTCTCTGTGTTCAGGAGGTGGAAAAACAACCAACTTCCTGCCATGCTTGAGTGAACCCAAACTAGAGTCAGAAGACCTGTAACTATGGGGACCGGCCCTTGCACTTTGCTTTTTGGGTGTATCTCCCCTTTAGAACAGGGACAGATTGAGATGCTGATCCTGTAGCATGTCAAGGCTTGTATCTGCTGCCTGGGCTGCTGCTCTTGGAGGAGTTGGGTGTGGAAGGAAATGGATGTAACCAATTCTTGTGTATTACAAGGAGTTTTCAGCATTTTGCCTTCCCCCTCTGCACTGTCCCTGCCTCCTCTCAGGTGAGGATACTTTGTGGAGGCTCAAATTTAGATGTCATACTACATTCAGTGAAGAATGAAGCATGTCTCCGTTTCAGGTTTTAATCCCAAGGTGCAGTACCAATTTTTTCAGGCCAGATTCCTTTGCCAAGAGTGGAAAGTTTAGTGGAAGCAAAGCCTTCTGCTTCGGCCATGCTGTTGGAGGGCCTGGATTACTGACCTTCTGGGATCAGAGAAAGGACTCTGTGAAGTAGCTCCTTGGTGAGACACTGGTTTCAGGCAGTGACGAAACTGGAAGTCAAAAAGCTCCTCTGCCAGGCAAGAGCTCCATTTTGATCAGCTTTTCCAGCTCACCTTACCAGAAACCCTGGTTTCCTAAATCCAAACCTAGAGCTGTGCCCGTTGGGCCTTCCTGCCTTTGTAGTGGACCTGGGGAGCAGAAGCGCCCTGTCCACGCTTTCCTGCATTTTAGCACTGCTTTGGGACCAGATTCACTCTGAAACATCAGTAAATCTCTCCCTGTTCATGTTTCATTTGCCACAGGGAGGGAGTCCCCATCCCAGGGGCAGGAGGGGACCTGCACAGGTGCCAGCGCAGCACAAGGACAGAGGGATAGATTTTTACTTCTCTCGCAAGAAAGATGTTTGCTGAAGGCTGGAGGAGCACTCAGCTGGAGGTTTCGCTGCTCAGGATGCCTGGATAATGGTTAATGTCCTTGAAGAACCTATGTATGGGTCTGGCCACAGTAAAGTAACTCGGAATCTCCTGTCCAGTGTCCCCTGGGACACCCTCTGGATGTGGGTATTTGGAGGTTGTCTATCAGCACCTCTTCTTACAAACTGGAGATGATGGTTTATGTGGCAGGTTTTCAGTCAGAACTGAACCTTCTTATGCTAATTTTTCATGTTTTTAAGCTTTAAAACAACAAATTGTTGTGCAATTAAAAGTTTTGCTAGCAGAATATTTTATTTTCCTCATTTCCACAGAGATCCACAGACAGAGGATGTTCTTTTACTGTGTCTTCTGCAATACTTTGGAGAATCAGTATGTTCCTCTTGAAAACTTCCCTGAAGTCTTCGCAGCACCCTGTTGCTTTTGGTGCCAGTCTGGAAGCTGGAAAGTGTTCAGTTCACAGCCAAGAATTGTGCTTTGTACTTGGTGTCAAAACAGTTTAAAATGGTTCCCTGGCCATTTTTACATAATTTTATTTTTATAATTTTATTTTTATGCAGAATGTTTTACTTGCTGGAAGAGTTTGAGAATTTGGAGATGGCAGTATTTGTGCTGTCGTGGAGCACTGTCACCTGAGGGGCAGCCCAGGTCCTCCCCACTTTGACCCCCAAAGATGGGACGTGGCTCTGGATTTATTACCACTAGGGATCCATTGGGCCTCTTGTCCTGTCACTATTTGCCTGGGAGAAGAGACCGACCCCCACCAGGCTACAATCTCCTGTCAGGGAGTGAGAAGGTATCCCTTGAGCCTCTTCTTCTCCAAGCTAAACAACCCCAGCTCTCTCAGCCTCTCCTCACAGGATTTGTGCTCAAGACCCTCTACCAGCTCCTTGCCTGTCTCTGGACCTGCTCTAGCACCTCAATGTCTTTCTTCTTGTGAGGGGCCCAGAACTGCACACAGTACTGGAGGTGCCTCACCAGTGCCGAGTACAGGGGCAGAATCACTTCCCTGGTCCTGCTGCCCACACTGTTCCTGATACAAGCCAATGGATGTCATTGGCTGTCTTGCCCACCTGGGCACACCTGGCTCATGTTCAGTTACTGTCAACCAGCACTCCCAGGTCTTTTCCCACTGGGCAGCTTCCAGGCACTTTTCCCCCAGCCTGCTCCAGACCCTTCCCCAGCTTCGATGCCCTTCTCTGGACCTGCTCCAGCACCTCAGTGTCCTTCCCGAATTGACCTGGACACAGGGCTGGGAGTGTGGCCTCGCCAGTGCCGAGCACAGGGCACAGCAGTCCCGCTGCCCCTCCCGTTGCTGCCCCAAGCCCCGTCCCGGCCGCGCACCCCGAGGGCGGGCGGGCAGAGCCCGGCGGGGGCGGGAGGAGGGAGGCGGGGCGAGCCGGGAAGCGAAAGTGCCGGGAAGGGGAAGTTCGGGGAGCGGCACGGCCATGGCCAAGGCCCCGGCGGAGCCCGGGCCCGGCTCCGAGCCCGGCTCCAGCCCCGTCCCGCTGGACCTGCACGCCGTGCCCCTGGTAGCGCTCAACTACGGCGTCCGCCGCCGCCTCGGGCTCTACCTCAACCCGCGGGCGGCCGCGGCCGCCGACTGGACGGCGCTGGCGGAGGCGCTGGGATGCGGCTTCCTAGAGATTCGGCGGCTGGAGGGGCTGCCCGACCCCACGGCCGCGCTGCTGGAGGAGTGGCCGGGGCGCTGCCCCGGCGGTGCCACCGTGGGGCAGCTCCTGGACGTGCTGCGGCGCTTGGGTCGCGATGATGTGCTGATGGACCTGTCCGGCAGCGTGGGTGAGGAGCCCGGGACGGGAGAGCGCCGGGGAGGGGACGGGGAGAGCGAGACAGACCGGGACGGCCCCGGGAATCCCGGCGCTGGTGGGGCAGTGGGACCGAGCCTGCCCCCGGTGCTGCTTCCGTGATGCCTCGTAGGGAGGGGATGCTGCTCCTGCCGGTCTTTGCTGTTCCTGCCGGTCTTTCTTTGCTGCTTCTGCCTGTCTTTGCTGCTCTGACCGGGGAGGTGATGTTAAGAAACAAATTTCATTCAATTCACGCGATTTTTAAAGAAAAGCCCTTTCCAGGCTGTGGAGTGACATCCTCGGTGTTTTCACGAGGGCCGCGGGGATGCTCCGAGGGCTGGACCATCTCGGCTATGGAGACAGGATGGGAGCTGGGGATATTCAGCCTGCAGGGAGACCTTAGAGCCCCTTCCAGTACCTAGAGGGGGCTTATAAAAAAGAGGAGGAGAGAGGGACTTCTTGCATGGATGGATAGTGATAGGATAAGGGGGAATGGTTTTAAACTAAAACAGAAGAGATTTAGATTAGATATTAGGATTTTAGATTAAATATTAGGAAGAAATTCTTCCCTGTGCAGGTCATGGGGCCTTGGCACAGGTTGCCCAGAGAAGCTGTGATGCCCCATCCCTGGAAGTGTTCAAGGCCACATTGGATGAGGCTCTGAGCAACCTGGGATTGTGGAAGGTGTCCCTGCTCACAGGAGAGGGCTTGGAATGAGATGATCTTTAAGAGCCCTTCCAACCCAAACCATTCTGGGATTCACAGGAGCCTCATGTAGTTTCCAGGAGATAAGTGCAAAGGGACCTGAAGCCCCGTCTTTTCCCAAACCTTCAGTAATAAAGTTTCTGTGTGTCAAAGGATGCTTTGGGCCAGGTCAGCCAGGAGACAGCTTGCACTGACACCAGACAGTGTGAAAATTATAATGTGTGGATATAGTGTGATAGGAAGATATTTACTGGGGGAGGTGAGGTATGTGTGGAACTGGATGATGTCGGGGGAAAAAGTTTCCATGCAAACTGAAAAAAATGGGGCGAGTCAGTGAGAAGGATAAGGCCCTTGTGGTGTTTTGATAGTCTTTTCTTTATAGGCTCTTCGTACTCTTTGCGATCAGAGAAATTTGGAGGGAAGCCAGCTGTTATCAGAAGGGTAATTTTTTTGCCAAAGGACTTCCAAAGCCAGAGACTCCTGTGTTGTACAATAGCATTTACTGGGTTAATGATGAGGAAGTAATAAATCTCACTTCCTGTTACTCACAGAGATAAAGGAAGATGTAGAAATCCATCACTGTAGAGAGCCTGACCAAGAAGTGGTGGAGGACTTCCCTTTGCTCCTGTGGTTCTTCCTAGTTAAGAACACAGTCTAAAGACCAGGTTTTGGGAAAGACAAAAGCATCAGTGTGCTTTGTGATCCTCTGATCAGAGTTTCCTAACAAATTAGGGGAGGCTTCCAGCTGTGCAAGAGAGCTGGGGCTTCACAAAAACATTGGAATCACCCAGGATGGCTCTGGCCCTGAGCTCAGGATTTGGCCCAGTGGAAGGAATTGTGGTAGATAGGCTTTGCCAACGCCAAAATAGACTTCAGCAGAAGGAGTGGGAGGAACCTGGGGTGCAGGAAAGTCATAAGTTTTGCCCAGAGTTAGGTCACACTGATAAGAGGAGACAGATAAATTATTGGGAAAAAGACCCACTAAGGGCTGTTCAACACAAAAATCCTGTCTCTGGCTCAGGAAATTCCTTACCTCTAAATCATCCAAAAGATAGGTTATAATAAATAGATTGTAGATTATATCTAAAAGATGAATTATTTTAGGGAAATATCTCTGTAAGCTTATTTTATTCTTATGCTCCCCCCTAGACATATGGTTTTGTGCAGTGCTTGAGATAGGATGGTGCTTGAGGCAGATGGACCCTCAGTCTGACCAATCAGCCATTCCTCTCTGCTGTTATTTTTGGGTGAGGGTGGCAGTGAGGGCCTGTGACCTTGTGCTGGTGCTCAGAGCTCTTGCAGAAGTTGGAGGTATTTGCTCATAAGAGGAAAGGAAATGGACAGTTTCGTGCGCTCTTGTGCACGGTATTTCCTGATGCCAGGGGCATCTTTGTGTGCACAGTTGGGACTCCTGCAGTGGGGTCCAGCTCAGGATCAGAAGACATCAGTGTTGATGTCCCAGCAGCTCTGCCCTAACTGTGATCTTCCTCAGCAGCTTATTTCACTGTACAATCATCTTTAGGCGCCTGAAGCTCTTTGCTTCGAAAGGTTTGTGCTCTTTCCTGCTGAAACCCAATGATTTTTGTTTCTGCCCTGACCTGTTATAAAAGTGCTGCTTTCCTGACTGACAGTTACTTGATCTGTTTTCTCTGTCTCTTCATCATGCTACTCATTTTGCTCTTTAGGTTTCATTTTTTTATTCTTTTGTTCCAATACTTCAGGCTTTTCTTAGACTATTCAAGGAACGTAAGGCCGGTTAGGTACTGGGTGGAGTGGGACAGCTTAGCTTGGAGGAGTTTCTTGCTACTTGGTTTTGTTGTGTAGCATCCCTTATCTTTACAGTCCCAAAGTCATCCCTGATCTTTGTTCACTCTCATTAATATGTACAGTCAGGTGCTGTTTCCAGCTGGGGACCTGATCCATCCCAAATCAGTGAATGCCTTTCATCCCTACAGCCTCATGGGACCTCTTGGTAGCTGCAATGCCATAGGGCCCCCAGTTTGCACTTAAAATAAACCTATGATTGCTGAACCCATTGGCAAATTCAGAGTGGCTTCAATCATGATTTCAAAGACACTGACTTACCTGACAGGCCTCAGGTGGGGCCTGAATTTGAGTTTAGTGAGGGAAGACCTGAAATCTGAACCTTCTGGCTGGTAAGGAGTGTGGCTGGTTTTTCCCCCTGCAGGACTGGGGAGGCAGGGGGGAGGAGAAAGGCGGATTGGGAATGTCTCAGCCTCAGGAAAAGCCCTGATCAGATCTGAGCCTTATTAGAGTGGAGATAATCCAGTCACAAGATGCAAAGCTGAGACAGAAGCAGGGGATGGAGCCTCAGGATGGGCCTCCTGCAGACCTGCTCATGCTGATCAGGGATCCTCTACTCTGCTGTTGCACCACGAGCTCTGCAACTGTGCCAGCCAAACCCTCTGAGTGATCAGGAGTTTCCTGATTAATACTTCTTGAGGTTTTTGTTTTAATCTTAAGCAAAGGCAAAGGCTCTAGAGAGTTTTATCTTTTTCTTAATTCCTGGTTTCAAATCTCCTTTTACTTTCAGTTCTTCTGTAATTGCAGAGTAGAAGAGGCTGCAGGGTTTCTTTTTGCTTCTCCAAAGATTTAACATTTAGGTTTATCATTTATTTTTAAACCAAGTCTATTCATAGTAGATCTGTGTCTGTCACTGTCCTGATTGGGAAGTTCACAGCAGCGACTGTGACAGGGCTTTGCCCTTCAGTTACCCCAAAGTGGGGTACACACCCACTCTGCCTTGGATAAGAGGATCCCCTGTAGGTGTTGCACAACATAAAAGCTGTTTCAAGGGCTCCTTGAAATTTTAGTGTCCTCCTGTGTGTGCTGAGTGTAGATACTCATTGCCACCTGCAGTTGTCGTGGCTGACAAAGGCCAAGGGTGTGAATCAGCTTGTGTATGTCTGCAGAGAGTTGCTAAAGAGGTTGGAAAAGACCTCCAAGATGATTGAGTCCAACCATTAACCCAGCACTGCCAAGGCCACCCCACCTCTAAACCATGTTCCCAAGTGCCACATCTACACATCTTTTAAATAACTCCAGGGATGGCAATTCCACCACTTCCCTGGGCAGCCTGTTCCAATGCCTGACCACCCTTTCAGTGAAGAATTTTTCCCTAATATCCAATCTAAACCTCCCCTGTTGCAACTTGAGGCCATTTCCTCTTGTCCTGTGGTCTGTTATTTGGGAGAAGACATTGACACTGTGAAGACTTTTACTTGAGAATCCTCCCCAACTATTTTGTGATTTTTACATTCTCCAAAATGCAGAACAATGAGAGCAGGCAGCAGATTTGGGAGCTGCTCTGTGCCTGATGCCTGCTGTTAAAGGTATACTGGGATACACTAGAACCAAGGGTAATAGGAGGAGATTGGTTTAAAACAAGTAAAAGGAAGTATTTCTTTAGACAGCAAGAGTGAGCTTCAGGAATTAATTGCTAGAGGAGGTAGTGGAGGCATCATCAAGAGGTTCAGAAAGGGGTAAGAGAAATTCTACATACCAAAAAAACCAGAGAGGGTGTTTTCCTCTAATATCCCTGATCCATGAAATAGCTATTCCTTTTTTAATGAACACCAGCAGTGTAACCCCACATCACAGGAGCTTCTTGCCTTGGTTCTGTGTTTTTGCAGAGGAGGACTGTAGGAAGTACTTGCAGAGGAAGCAGGAGCAGGCCAACCAGCCTCTTCAAGTGCCAGCAGTAGACAGCAGCGTGCCAAAGACCTCGGAGCTGATGGGCATCACCATCAGGGATGATCCGTACGGTAAGTGCCCATGGTTCCATTGCTGGAAGGCCTCATGCCTCGTGTGGGAATGGCCTTCAGCTGTAGCAGATCCCCTTGAGAAGTGCAGAAAACCTGTTTGCTTTCATTCCTCCCGTGACTTTTAATAACCCAGGCCGGAATGCTTTGCCTGATAGTCACAGGGCATTTTCATTTTTTCTGTTTCCTAGAGCAGAGAGGAAAAGCAGCCCTGGGGAATGCCATACCTGGGAACAGGCTGGCACAGAGACACTGGACATGTATAGGGAGGAGACTTCCCAGAAACATGTCCCTTAGCCCAGCCTGGTGCAGAGCAGCTGCTGAAAGCTCAGGGGGTTGGAGTCCAGGGGGAGGAATGTCAGAGCTGATTTCCCTGCTCTGCCTTTGGCAGGTGGAACCACCTTGAGTGAAAAGGAAGCGGGTTTAAAGTAGGGCTGGCTGTGAAGTGGGCAGAGAGAGGAAATACAGTTCTCTGTGTGTGTGTGTGTGTGTGTGTGTTGCTGGGCTGTGTGTGCAGCTCTGCCTGGGCAGCCACGTGCATGTGCCACCACGTGCAGCCCTGCGTGTGCAGCCATGTGCGTGCACACGTGTGTGTGCTGGCCAGCCTGACCCCCTTTGGGGTGGGGACATCATTAACCCTCCCCAAATGTCCACAGACCAATGTGCTGGTGTTTGTACACGGCAGCTTTGGCTGATGTGACCCCCAGGTTAGCGCCGTGCCCCTCCAGCAGCACCCTCAGTTCGACTGACCTGGCAGACATTCCCCTTCTGCTTCACTGGATGCATCTTGGGCTGGATCTGCCTGCCGGGTTGATACTTTCCTCAGCAGCTTTTAGAGTCTCTGACCTACTTTTTCACTGTGATAGGCTTTAACTGGCATAAAAAATTGAAAATATCTGTAGTGACATTGATATGGAAAAAAAAAATAACACGGTGGGAAGATATCCAGCAGTATTAAGGTGCTTAATTATGAGAGACATTGCCCTTAAAATGCAGCAGTTTACTATTTGGATAACTGCTAAATAAACAAGAGCTGCCAGCCATTAGTGTAATTGGAAAACAGGTCCATTTACTTAGGATACGACTTCAGGTACCCGGGTCTGACATCTTAGCCGTAAAAGTGGCAGGTTCCAGATTTCAAGATTGACCCTGTAGCTCCATGGACAGTGTATGGCAGGACATTGCTGGATGAAGGGCCTGCAGGAAGGTTTTGGCTGGGAAGTTTGGATCTCTGTGAGCTGAACTAGAGAACGAGGACCTGGAGCCACGAGGATATTTTAGATGTCTAACCCCCAGTGAAATCCCAGAGCGCTGGGGCTCTGAGTTGCATCCTCTGGGGTATTCTGCTCCCTCCAGCTCTTCACAGACTCTCTCCCATTTGTCTCCCTGTGGCTGGATGTTATTACCTCCACAGATTTTGCCTGTCTGCATCTCAGCTGCCCTTCCCTGAGCACTGCCAGCCAGTGTGGGTGTGTGTGAACAGCCTGGCTGGTGAAAGCAGTCGGGGCACAGACGTGTTTTACCTCCTGCCAGCCCTGTTAGGGACAGGAGTCTGGGCTGAAGGGCAGCTGGTCTAATAAAATGTTAAATTACCTTCACAAGTTTGGCCAGAGCTTGTCTGTCAGAGCTCGTGATTCCGAGTCAAAGTCTGTGGGAGCTCGTGAAAGCTCACTAGAGGAGTGAACTTCATTTCTAGCAGGAGATGACAGCTACATTTTTAATGGTTTCAGGGAGCGGAACAGAGATATTTGATGCCTTCATCTGCTACTGTCAGAAAGACCTGCAGTTTGTCCAGGAGATGATCAGGGAGCTGGAGCAAACAGAGTTCAAACTGAAGCTCTGTGTATTTGATCGGGATGTCTTGCCAGGAACTTGTGTGTGGTCCATCAGTGGAGAACTTATAGAGAGGAGGTAAGTAAGCCGTGGCTGTTGGGGCAAGCTGGGTGTAATGGAACATTACAGTCAGTTTACCCTGATGTCTGTGGTGTGGTGCCAGTGAAACAGCAAAAATCCACAAGAATGTCTTTATGGGGTTTGTTTTATGCTCTTGGCTCAAGACTCGAGCATTCCCCAACATGCTGATACATTGTGTTCACCAGGGAGGGTGCTGCTTAGTGATGCTGCTTATGTTTGATCACTTTTCTTGGCCTTATTTGTCATATATAGACAGAGGATCACATGAAGGTTTCACAGACAATCTGGACTTTGCTGTTTCCTCATTTTTTGGTATATGAGTGTTACCTGTAATCAGGTTTTTGTGTGTAACGTTGCTATCTGTCTGTCAGTCATTCCTGCTCTGCAGCTAATTCATGCTGGAACACAGCTGCCAGGTCCTTCTCCACCACAGCAATTCAGAGCAGTACGTGCTTCTATCCATGAGATCGAGAACCATCTCCTCTGACATTTTATCTTTTTTTCCCCTGACTCTTCATCTCCAGGTGTCGGAGGATGGTGGTTGTCATTTCAGATGATTACCTGGAAAGCGATGAATGTGATTTCCAGACCAAATTTGCTCTTAGTCTTTCCCCAGGTAAGATCTCACAAATACTCCCATTTACAATTGCACATTATTATTTTCAGTGCAGTGACACCTGAAGCATCTGAGGTCAGTGGGCTCTGTACCATTGGAACTAACTGGCTTCATAATTTGGTTGTGCAGGCAGGGACCTGGGCTCGGTCCCTTGCCCTGCTGTTGACCTTCCACGTGACTGTGAGCGAGGAGCTGCCTGTGCTGCAGTGCTCCAGCTGTCAGTGGGATAATGCTGCCTGCTCTGGAGATGTCAGAGCTGCATGTCAGGCCTGTGAAGGGCTTTGAGATCCATACAGGGAAATTCGCTACTAAAGAGAAAAGCATTACAGTAAATTTAGGGTGTGAGTAAATGCTGGAAGTAGGATGTCAGGTAATGGACGTGCAGATTTCAAGGCCAGACTGGATGGGGCTCTGAGCAACCTGGTCTAGTGGAAGGTGTGATCTAGGGGAGGTGGAACTAGATGATCTTTAAGCTCTCTCACAACCCAAACCATTCCATGATTCTATGATTTTTGTAGGGATCTTTGAGTGTTGTGGATAGGTTAAATAAAATATGGAATGAGTGTTCAATTTAGGTTGGAAAATTTTTTATATATTTTGTTCTGAATTGAAAAGCCACCAATTTACTTCTGTCAGGTTTGTTCTGATTGCTCTTCTCTAACCTCTAGTTATTCTACACTTGTTTATGTTGCTGGGGAGTAAGTGCAGCCCAGCCTAATAGTATGGAGGATATCTAATATCAGGAGGAGTGTCTGCACCTCAACCTTCTTTTCTAGATAAGGCATCTGACATGGTATTGTAAATGACATGCCAGGGGTTAGACTGGAAGCCAGTGGCAGAGCTGGGAATTAGCTGCATCTTCCTTGACACAACAATTTCCTATGATGGCAGTAATCCACTGAACATCCCCAGCACGTTGCATCAGCCCCCAGTCATCAAGATTTGTAGCAAAGTCCTTTTAGTTCTTCACCAGTTTCTTGTGGGCATCACCTTCCATTAGAACAGGAGAAGTTCCATCTGAATAGAATGACTCTGTCAGTAAAAATGTGTGTAAATACATTTTACACACAGAACTGTAGAACTGGAGAACTCACAGATTCAGCTGTTTGTGCAGGGTGTAACTAATGCACAGAAGGGTTTGGTGGCAGGTTCTGGGAGCTCCATGGATTACTCCAGCATCTGCTGCAGTTATGAAATATCGGTTATTTGCCTTATCCAGGTCTCAGTGACATCAGTTGCACTGAGCAGCACAGTGCAGGTGATGGCAGGAGTCCTGTGGAGAACTACAAGGGGAGGAGTTCCTCTGCACAAGATCTGCTCCTTTTAAGCAGCAGCAGGCACAGGGAGAGGTTCTCATCTCATCTCAACTGCTGGCCTCCAAACCAGCAGTTCATGTTAGCAGGGGGATTCCTTGCAGCCCCTTGGCTGGGGAACATCTGCAACCTGAGCAAATCAGGATTCGAAACTTGCTCTGCAGGGTGAGAGCTGGTTGCAGTGTAATGAGAGCATAATCAGGAGCAAACCTGGATCTGGTGATGTGTGTGCCGTGGTGGGGAGGAAATGGATTTGGGTCCAGCTGTGGCTGTGTGTAACCTCTGCCTGTGTGACCTGTCTTTTAGGTGCTCGTAGCAAACGGCTGATCCCAGTCAAGTACAAATCCATGAAGAACGAGTTTCCAAGTATCTTACGGTTCATCACCATCTGTGATTACACCAACCCTTGCACCAAAAAATGGTTCTGGACGAGACTGGCAAAATCCCTCATGTTGCCATAACTCAAAGTCCCGAGAGCTGGGTGCTCTTGTAACCTGCCCTGGATGTGCCTTTGGGCTGCGGGGGGTCGTTCACACAGGGTCTTCCACCACTTCAGAACCTGGATACTTGCAATCCGTGCTTGGGAACAAAGAACTTTCTCTAGCACTTCTTCATAACTCTGAGGGGAAGTAGAGCAACTGTGTGGGTGTTCTGGGTTAAGTCAGTGAGCAGCAGCATCCAGCATTTGTGCAGTCAGCACTTTCACTGAAAATACTGGAAATACACATTTAAAGACCGAGTGTCTGATACAGGAAGGCTCTGTTGTCAGCATGAGCAAGGCCTCAGTGCCTCAAACTGCAGGCTTTGTCAAACAAGCATTTCCTATTGTTTTAAAAGCTACAGTAAAGTCTGGGGTTGGTGGGATTGTACCATATTGGTCATGTCTGTCTCTGTTCAGGTCACATTTAATTCTGTGATCTTATACCAACATTTAATATTCCTAGATATTATTAAATCTTTACAATAGAGCCTTCAGTCTTGAAATACATATTTTCAGTGACAGTCCTTACTACACAAAGCAGGGGCTGCTGCTGCTCATTGACTTGACCAGGAACCAAGCTGTGCACCTCAGTGGGTCCAGATCCTAAATTCTTTCATCTTTAAAAGCCTTCCAAAACCCAGCAGCTTTTGGGATGCCTCAAAGGCACAGGGATAAATACTGAATAGTGTATTAAATTGAAAATTGGGCTGTTTAAAATATAAAGGCAAATGTTACATTAACAGAAAGAGCCTGTTTTAATTAACTGCCACAATAATTACTGTGTTTCTGTGACTAAGGCTTGGAGCAATGTTGAGGCTGTTCTTGTTAGACTTGGCCTTGAATCCTGCAGAATGACTGGTAGATCTCATCAGTGCTCCGGGGTGGGGGTCAGGAGTTCTGCCCAAATGAGTGTTTTAAAGCCATGGTATATTAAACAGATTTACAGTAAATATTTACTTTTTAAATTGGGGAAGAGAGGAATTTTGCTTATGTATCTGCAGTTGCTTGAACTCTGCCCCTTTGTTCATTACTTCAGCCACTGACTCATGTTGATTTTACAGCTTAATGTTTTACTAGTTTACATTTTTAAGGTTACATCTGAGTGTAATTTTTAGGGTTTTTTTTAATTTTAGATTTGTTTTAAAGCATTACTGGGGCTGAGGCACAGACAGAAACGTGCCTCTGCTTCCCCCCCACCCACCCTGTCAGTGAATGATCCTTTCACCAGGGATGCTGCTGCTGGTTCCTCCTGGCTGGCAGCAGCAGCCCTTGACCTGAGCGCGGGGAAGCTCCTTCACGCACATCACGTTGGCATCAGGAACCATTTTTAGATAAACCCACGAGCTGGATGTTTTTTCCTGCAAAAATAACTGCTGCCATCGTGCCAAGGTGACATTTGCACCTTTCTGTCTTGCTGGAACAAGTGAGAAGTCTGCGGGCACTGAAGGAGGAAAGTTAAGCTGATGAGGGGGGTTCTAAATAGTTTGTCTTCATGTCCTGTTGCCCTCGGGCCTCTCCTGCAGAAGTGGAGACAGCTGCTTGCCTCGGGCTTTCTGCATAATCGTTAAATGTTAATTGTAGGAGAGTTTCAGGAGGCTGCTTGATCCCCGGGCGCTCCGGGGGCTCGGTGAATTCTCATACTCTGGAGTGCCTATAAACATCAATTATGGGTCATTACTCGCAGGACCAAACCAGATCCCGCTTGCCTGGAGAGCTGGAAGGGCTCTGGTGGCTGGTTTGGGGAGGAGCTGAGGCGGAGGAGCTGAGGCAGAGGAGCTGTGGACGCTAGAGGGAGGCCGTGGCCCGTGCTGGCTCCCTGAGAGGGATCTGCGGGGTGGGACGGGGGAGAGACGGCCGGGATGGGCCAGCTGGGCACTGACCCCTTGTCCGGGATGCAGAAAACAGGAGTGGGTTCTCTTCCTCTGCCCCCTGCACCCTCTTTTGGGGAGGCTGTACCAAAAGCAGCGGGAATTTTGGCAGCTTGAACCCGGTGTGGTGTCTCCTGCCTGAGTCCTGGTGGGTGGTTTGGGACCTGGCGTGTTGCAAATGAGTGAAAAATAACAGCAGGAAAAATAATGAAGTTGGTAATAGATGATTTGGTGATCACCTGAAGGGAAAATGTTGGTTCTGGAAGATAAAAGCAAAAATAGGAGCTGAATTTCTAAACCTTCTGAATTCCAGTAGGTAAATGCCATATTCCAGTTAATGGTGAAAGATGTTGGGATCTTGTTACCACCCTACTCGTGGTGCCCTGGCCCTTTTTTTCTGCCTGGCTCAGACACCAGACAAGTCTTATTGCTGTGGGACTGTTGCTTTATTTCAAGCAGTTAAAATTTGCCTTACTGGCTAAAATAATCATTTTGGAGTAAAGTGAGGTAACAGCCCTAAAACATAAAATATGCTTTAAATATGCGTCCTCTTCTATGTAAACCCCAGAGTTTATGCACTTCTGACACTTTCATATCAGCCTTGTCATGATAACTTCAAGTGTGACATGAATGATACAAAATGCAGACATTGTGGCAATTGGGGTTCTCCTTCCCTCTTTCACGCTCAGTGGAAGGTCAAAATTTTTGAACGCCTTTAAGAAGGGGATTTATAAAATTGTGATGTTACTTTTTTTCCTATTTTGTCCCCCATTGAAATTGTCCTAGTTGGATCTGTTAGTACCAAATCATTTATTTTTATATACAGACTTATATATTTATATTACTTTCTATTCTGATACAAATCTGTGGCAAAGCATCCATGTTTATAGCCATTCTGAAAATAGTCAGTGATTCTGTGGGTTTTCTCCTCAAAGGAACAAAGTTTTGCTACTTGTGAAAACATTTTAAAATAAAGAATGAAAATCCAGCAGGCTGAATCTCCTTCTTGGGCATCAGAGAATAAAATTGGGTCTCAAACTGAAGTGTAAGTGAGGAATGATACGAGATAGTTATGTATTTTTTTCATGTTTTGGCTAAATAACTTCAACTTTGGCTAAATAACTCCATAACAGGGAGGTTTTGGCTGTGCTGGGACAGGGGGAGGTAGAGTTGTGTCATTCCAGGAGGAAAATTATCAAGGAATTGTACTTCATTGTACGTGTGGTTCCTCTCCAGGCTGCGTTTTTGGCTTTGTGGTCTGTGTCTGTCACTGTCCTGGATCTCCTTCAGTTCTGGTACCCAGGAGGCTGGAGGGGATGGAGCCAGGATTCCCCTGGGATTTTGGGCCATTAACTCCTGCTCTGCACCCTTTCTGGAGGCCCTGGCAGGGACATATTGCAGAGCAGGGATCCAGGGGATCCTGCCAGCTTTATTTCCTCTGGCTCGGAGTCAGTCCAAGCCAGGGAAATAACTTACAAACCCAACAGCTGTCAGGCCAAGGCCCTGCTACTGGAAAAGACCAAGGATCACTGAATCACGGAAGTGTTGGTTGGAAGGAATTCCTGGAGGTCAGGGACGAGCTGCTCTCCACAACAGGAGGGGCCATGCACTAATCCACTTGCAGGACCACGTTCCCTATAAAGCATATGAAGTCGTGTCTCTGCTATGGCTGCTATGAGTGAACATATGGACAGAGATATGGAAACCATCCCTGGATATATTCTAGAGAGAAACTGCTGGCAAGAGCAGCCTGCCGGGAGAATCCCACTCCTGGAAATGCTGGCATCCCATCACTTCCAGTGTGGCTTTACACCACTGCCCTGTTCCATTTGGAGAAGTTAATGACTCTTGCCTGTATTTGAGCACAAGCGCAGCTCTGAGTCAGGTGGGGTCAGGGGGTCCTGCTGCAGCAGCTCTTTTCCAGCTCTCATTCCTCTCGTGCCGAAGAAATATTCCCAGTCCTCAGTTTCTCTTTGGTTCAGGAATGTTGGTGCCATTTCCTCGTTTACTGGAGGACAATGTTCACCTGGTGAAACTCAGTAACCACTGCAGAGTCTTCTCAGCCCCAGAGATGGAGGGTGAGAGGTCAAGTACTGACCTCAAAGGATCAAATTCCATCCTTCATTAACACTGACATGAAAACAGTTGTGTTACCATGATGGAGGCACTGCTTGGTCCAGAGGACACATTTACAGGAATAAAATTAGCATAGGGAAGAAAGCGTAATTGTGCACAAAAAATGGCTCAAAAATGTTGTTCGAGCATCCTGGAAACATATTTTAATAAGGCAATAAAAACCAAACCCCACAAGGTTCACACTGCTGGGAAACACACTCATAGAGCTTATTAAAGAGCATCTCTCAGACCATTTGGGGCTTTACGACACGTGCTGTGTACAAATATTTTGCTAAAGTTAATTTTCTCTAGGTGTTACAACCATTTTTGAATCCCCACTAGAATTTTGAGATGAATTTGAACCCAACCCAACTTCTTGATCAGCACTATCAAACCTAGCCCTGGAAAATTCGTTTGTTTTCTAGCAAAATCTGCAGTCATGGGACTGAATATTGCTTTATTAGCTCTGGGGCTGTGCTGCTCTGCGAAAAGGTTAATTAACTGAAGGTGTGTTTAAGTCTTAAGCTGTTCCAAAGTCTGATTTACAAACAATGCATTTTCTGTTCCATAGCAGAGCCTGGCTTAGCAGTGCCTTTCCCTCCTCCCATTCCTGCTGATAAAGCCACTCCTGCCATGGCAGAGGTTGGAGCTGCCCATGCCCAGTGGGCAGTGGTTTCTTCTATCTCAGCTGCATAAGATGGTTTCCACAAAAGGATGGGATGTATCCCTGCAGTTCAAAGCATGGAGATTTCAGCAGCTGCAGCCAGATTTTCTTCTGCCTGGCAGCCAGTGGAGGAGTTTTGATTACCATTTCCCCAGTTCCTAGTCTTGCTTAGGTTGGGTTTCAGTGAGGCTGGACTGGAAGGAGGGAACAAACATTTCTGCACTGGCCATGAAACACTTAACTAAGTGTCTCTACAAAAGCTTGCTTGGAAATTTTTCCTCCTCCTATTTCTGGCCTTCCCACCACCCTCCAGAATGGGACAATGCCAAGTGTCTGGGGCTGAGCCCAAGGAAAGCACGGCTGTTCCATCCTGTGCTTTCAAGCCTCTCCTTCCCAGCAAACACAGAGAACCCCCAGAGAGGAGGCAGATGGCAGAGGGCTGGTAGCACAGAGGCACTGGGAGGCTTTCCTCAACAGCCAAGCATCCAAACTCTCCCTGGACTGGACAGATTTTGTAGAGCTCTCAGCCCTTCCATGCATTCCCGCAGGGAAAGAGCAAAGCAGTGTGCCTGCTGGGAACCAGCCTCAGGGAAAGGTGCAGTGGCTCCTAAGGGAATGGCTGCTCCTTCACCTGTGCTGAGGAAACAGGAGGGCTCTGAGGAAGAGGCAGCAGGTGACATGGTGCAGGATCAGGAGGAGGAGAACCCTTGCTCCAAGCCCAGGGAGAACATGCTGTCTCAACGCTACCAATCTTCTCTGGTTTGTCAACGAAATCAAAGTCATGAGGTGACAAAATGGGTATTCATCCACTCTTTAGGATGCCACAGTTAGGAACTCATGGGAAATATGTTCAGGCAAATGTGGGGTTAGGATGAAGTGAACTTTCACAAAGTTTTTGCAGCATTTTTCTGGCTCTAATCTTCAGCTGTGTTCACCTTCTGTCTGTGTCAGCAGAAAGAGATGTATGAGCTGCGAGTCCTGAGGTGCTTAACTGCTCATGTGCCAGGCTGTTCCCTCAGAAAATAAATACCACTCAAGAGGGGAAAAACTGGGAAAGCAAACCTGGAGGTCCACGTGCCATTCCCTGTCCCACCAGATCCGTGGCAGACCCTTTACAGCAGTATTTTCAAAAGTGTTCAGAAATCTGGGTGACTGCTTCAAAACTACTGAATCATGAAAGATTTAGTGTTTGATTTTTGGCAGCACTTGGCAGAGACTCCCCCCCCAGTGAAATATACAGGGAAATGAGATTTAAAGTGCTTTGAGATGAGGAATAAAATGGACATTGGCCTTAAAATGTCAATGTCTCAGCATCTCTAAAACCTTGCACAGGTATGTAAAGACCATAATTTATCAATATCAGTAAA
Source organism: Pipra filicauda (assembly GCF_003945595.2). NCBI lineage: Eukaryota > Metazoa > Chordata > Aves > Passeriformes > Pipridae > Pipra > Pipra filicauda. The sequence goes on from NW_024104310.1 coordinate 6,345,365, forward strand.
GGGCTTCTGATATATTCAGAAAGGCAAAAAAGAAAAGCATCACATTTTTTACTTTAAAGCTATTTAGTCTTAAAATTAATATTTCCTGGTTTTCCTAACAGTTATTCTTTAGCCTCCTTGGTGCCTTCACCTCTCCTGGCACTGCACCTGGCATCTGCTCAGCTGTGTCACCGAGCAGCAGGAGAAGCTTTTCAGGTTTTCTCTGGGAATCTCGCCTCATCAGCATGCTGCTCCCGGCAGACAGGCTTGTCTTCAGCTCCAAGACATGCATATTGATCAGTCATTTCCCTTTGTTACCTTGCATCCTGCCATCGATTTTAATTGTTCCCTACTGAAGAAGAGGAAGCATTCAGTACACGCACAATTGCCAGCGATGGAATTTTGCTTTCCGAACCTTTTGCCAGGGGGTGCCTGCTCTAAGTCCTTTGGAGCTGTGGATCTCTCTCTCTCTCTCTCTCAGCCAGCAGCAATCTGCACAAATTATGCAGCAGTTAACTTTTGTCTATTAAATCAATTTCTGATTCTCTGTGACAGCTTTCCCTGCTGCATGATTTCACACTTCAGTTTGTGAGGTGCCATGTGGGTTTTTTTCTCCTTTTTTCGAAGGAGCAGTGCTGATAATCCATTTGCAGATACCTTACTCATGTAAGTTCCCCTTCCCTGCTGCTGTCCTCAAGGGACTTGAACAATTTCAAGTGACTTCTAGGAAGTCTCCTCTCCTGGTTCCTCATCAGCCCAGAGGGCTGATCCTGGGCTGTTCCCTAGAGCTTCCTCTGCTGCTGCTGAAGTGGAACAGCTTCTCCAACACAAAGCTGTAGCTTGGTCCTGTACCTAATAAAGAGATGAATCTTCCCATCCCCATGGTGCAAAATACCAAAGCTGGGAGCTGCTGTGATTCATTAATTCCTCTCCTTCTTCCTTCCAAAATATCTTCCTAGATTGTTCCCATCTTTTAAAAACATTCCTGCACTCTCAGAGGGCTTTCATTACAAATATTTCCTGAAGGCTCTCTATGGAAGGGCCTTGGTCCCCTCCAACTGTCTCTCTGATTCTAGGTTTTCCTTTAGATACACAAAAAGAATCCTATTTTTAGCAGCTAGCAGTCAATGGCACAGGAATTCATGAGTAGGGAGGAAAGGATGTGAACTATCCAAATAGATTTTTTTTCAAAGGAGATCTCTTTACATTCCTATCACCACAGTAATAAGCCATGAGTCACTGTTACACTGAACTATTAGACTATTATTGTAAACTCATGTCATTAGAATCTGCTAATGTGAACCACAAACCTTGCCTGGCCTCTGCTTCTCTGGGTTCAAGAAGATATTGGCCATTTATAAGGATAAGAACAATATTCCCTCACAAATCTTATTCCCAGATGACAAGAATTGAATGAAATCTTATCCAATCCTATCTTTCTATTCCTAGGGTTTCTCTTCTCACTGCCTTTCAAGAGAATTCCTCTTGCTCCATTGTAATGTTACAAAAGGTATTTTATTTTATTTCTTCAAAGTTTGCCAGCTGTAAATGGGGTCCAAGCACTCCCAGCTGGCAGAGCATCCATGCTGTGCTGCACACCTGGGAGCAGCAGTGTCTCCTCCAAAAACTGCTTTCTGTCCTCAATCTTGCCATGGCCAATCCTCAGAAGGAGATTGGAGTATCCAGAGACTTCTCTGCTTTAACAGCAAGTGGCAAGGAGGGGATATTTTCCAAAGAGCTCTGTCAAGGGTTATGTCCAGACATGTCAAAATGGCTTTAAATACACAGGCAAAGCTTTAAATCATAGAACCAACAGTCCTTGGCCATCCTTCATCAGCTGCAGAAGAGTCAGCCCAGGGGTATCCATTTGTCCACCAGGCTCTGGATGCTTTCATTGGGCTTATTTTGCACTTTCAACAACAAGGAGAAAAGCTCTAAAATATGCTCTCATCCCCTGTCCTGCTCAGCTGCTTAGAAAGTGGTTTATGATGGAGATTTACTCTCCACAGAAGATGCCAGTGGGAAAACCTTTCTGCCCTGAGGAGCTGTGACATTCCCAGGGCAAAAAGAGGCACAAGCATATGAAGTGTCTTTCACTGGCTTCTGTAAAGACAAAGAGGTATGGAGAAAGCATTAGTGTAAACCAGAGCAGAGGGCTGATTATTAAGCTGTGGCTCAGGTATGTGATAATCAAGATCTCGTTATAATTACTTCTCAAACCTAGCATCGATTTTATGTTAGATTTGAAGGAGGCAGCAAAGCTTTAATTTGTTACAGAGAGGGTTAACTGCCTTTCAATTTATATACTACAAAATCATAAACTTATGAGAAAAGAGTAAGAAAAAGAACCTTGTCTTAGTCAAAAACTCTTCACTTGTTTCCAGGAGCTTAAAAACTGGGTGATATTTTCAGTGGAGGAAGTAAGAGAACAGCACAGAGCTCCTGTTGAGAGGCAGGGTGATGGGATGAGAAGTGTGTTTGCAGAGCCAAAGCTGATTTCAGTAAACACCCTGTGAAAACCAGAATTCACCTGTTAAAACCGGGCCTTCAGCTACTTGACTTTAAAGTGACCTCAGAGCTGAATTTAAAACGACTTAGCACACCTGGGTTCAGTGAAGGGGTGGAGATACAGAGTAGCATACAGGATCCCTCAGGAAGGTGTGGTTTAGAGTGGCATTTGGCTTGTGTTTTGAAAACAACTACTATTAAAAGCTTGCTGTAGTTGGAGGGTTTTAAAGCACTGCTCCTCTGCTGCAGGGTTCTTGCTTAATTTCTCCAAACCCAAAGCAAATCTGCCAGGAGAAAGCCCTGGAGAACAAGTGCAGTGCCTGCCTTTGTTGACTGGAGAGGAAACTGCCTTGTACTTTGTGAAATAATCAGCTGATGTTTGATAGAGTGAGGTCCCTTCAATAAACCTGGAAGTGTTTCCACGAAGAAAGAACAGCAGGCAGATTTTGCAGCGGAACAAGGTCAGGCATTCTGCTCGCCGACACGCGCTTGCCCGGCTCTGAGGGCAATAAAATGGGCATTGTTGGGCTCCCCTCAAACCAGGCCCGTGCCAGGCAGTTCCACAGGCACATTAACTGCCATTGTTTGCTCCAGCCGTGGGAGCCAATGCACAGGCACTCACAGAGGTCTGTGATGCCTTAAAGAGCCTTTAACCAACAAGTGCTGCGGCCCCGAACAGCACTGAGCTGTGACAGCAAATGCCTCTGCATGGCCGTGCTGAAAGAGCAACTTCAACCCTAACAAGAAGAAAATTACATATCTGAGAGGCTACACAACTAGAAAGATGAAATCTGCAGGGCCTGGATACACGAACTGGAGTTTAAACTAGTTTTCTACAACCCAAGTGTGAATTAAGTTAGTTTATGTTCATCTTGTGATGATGATCATGGAATCATAAAACAGTTTGGGTTGGAAGGGACCTTTAAAGGCCATCTAGTCCAACCCCCTTGCAGTGAGAAGGGATATCTTCCACTAGACCAGGCTGCTCAGAGCCCTGTCCAACCGGGCCCTGAATGTTTCCAGGGGTGGAGCATCCACCACATTTCTGGGAAACCTGTGCCAGTGCCTCACCACCTTAATTATAAAGAACTTCTTTCTTATATCTAATTTAAATTGACTGTCCCTCAGACAGGCCATTCCCTGCTGCCTTTTGCAAGAGTCCCTGCTAAAAAGTTTGTCCCCATTTTTCTTATAGGCCCCCTTTAAGTACCGGAAGGCTGCAATAAGGTCTCCCTGGAGCCTCCCCTTCTCCAGCCTGAACACCCCCAGCCCTCCCAGCCTGTCTCCAGAGCAGAGGGGCTCCAGCCCTTGGAGCATCTTCGTGGCTTCCTCTGGACTTTCTCCAACAGGTCCATGTCCTTCCTGTGCCGAGGATCCCAGAGCTGGAGGCAGCACTGCAGGTGGGGTCTGACAAGAGAGGAGTAGAGGGGCAGATTCACCTCCCTCGACCTGCTGATAAACTCCATAAACAATCAAGGACCCTTTCCAGGTACTAAAGGTAGTAATGCCTGTGTGCCAAGTATCACAGCCACCAATCTGTGCATTAAACATCAGCTTTACGACAGCCAAGATTCCATGGACGGAAAAACCAGGCAAAGAGCTGCACAGTGCCAGTAAGTTTCGTTGAAACAATAAGTAATTGGCCCAGAAAGGCAGGAAACCATGTGCCTTACGAGAAGGGGAGCATTTTGTGTGAGAGCATGTGCCGTGTGCCTGGTGTGCCAAGGCCATTCACAGTGGAACACGAGCCCCAGGACATCAGTGAAATGCAGGAGTCAGGAGAAAGCCTCTACTCTGCAGCCCAATCCATGGGAGGAGGGCACTGCCTGCCCTGATCCGTGATGTTTTATTGGAAGTCAAAAAAATCAGGAAACTCAGCTCTTGAGATTTTTTTTTCTCAGGCTCCAGCCTTTCCACCTGAAAGACGTCTGGAGTTTTTCCACTTCTCGGTCTCCCCTAAAGCCCGGTCCAGGGAGGAGGTGGATACACCAGGAAACTGCTTTTCCACTTCAGATTTCAACTAAAATTTCTCGTTATTCCAACAGAGCGCTTGATTCAGCAGCACCACTTCATGGGCTCTTTTATAAATAGAGGCATTGCCTCTGCCCTGAGGAGCTCACAGCCTACACAAGGCAGGCAAAATAAAGCAAATTGGGAAAAGTAGGATGAGCAGAAACGATGAAAGAGGAGAAGGTGCTGCTGGGAGGCCCGAAGTTGGCTAAGGAATAAAAGCTCTGTGGAATCCAGCTCCATTTTTTCATCCGTCAACAGACTCAGGTTGGAACAACCCTCTGAATGAATGAAACAGCAACCCTTGACTTTTGAGGGACTAAAAATGCTGAGTTCGTTTAAAAAATAATACAAAATTTATGGGAGCTGTAGTCTGTGTAAATGAGAGATTCGAGTTAAAAATGTGGAAATGCATTTTTCATTGCAGAGCTGGAGAACTAAAATGCAGCACTCAACTCTCTGTGCTAGTGTAGCCACTGGTGGTCTTGTCAGTGCACATTTTAAATTTTAATTCCAATCAAAGTCTGGGGTAATTCTTAAAGAACAAGGTTCATCGTGGACATAATCCTGCTGCAGTGGTCTAAAGAAACAGAGATTTAGCATTGCCTACAGGGGGAGGATTTTCAGCCCAAAATCAGAGAATCCAAAAGATGGTTCTTAATTTAAACCACTGTGGTAAAATTAACCTTATAAGTCTCTTTTTGTTGTTGATGTCTGGCTCAGATCCATTTCTAACATGCTGTTAGCTATCAGAAATATGAGAGTGGTTACCCGAGTGCGTGCTCTGGGGTAAAAGCTGTTTTTAATTGCTATATAAACTCCTTTTATAACATGGTTATAAGATCACAGAGATAGTTCTGAGCAGTAATTAAAGCATATTTAGCAAATACTAAAAATTGCTCAGCAGGGGAATGTTTAATGCACACAAGCAGGAAAACAAACAGGTTTTCAGTTGGAATTGCTTTATGACAGAGTTGTGGAGTGCCTGCACAGCAGTGAGTGAGATGGGGCTATGGGGCTTCTGTAGGACACAAAATAAGGGTATAGGAAGGAGTTGGTGTCCTGCATTAGTGCACAAGTGAAAACACTGTGGTCAGACCATGCCTTTGGCAGTGGCCCTCCACAAAGCCTGGTTCACCAGAGGCATCTCAGGAATTTGTCCTAATAGGCTAAAAATACATATAACTGATGTTCTTTGACTTGCAGAAGTGCCTGACATCAGGCCACACAGGAAGAAGTGACCAACAGAGAAGAATGAAACCTGATACTGAGATTCCCAGTCGGTTCTCCTGATGGTTATTGCCGTGCCTGGTGACAGTGGGATACTGTTTTATCTCTTTTTATGTTGGGGAAAAAAAAAAATAGATCTTCAACTTGCAAACATTTTAAATGTATATATGTATATATGTAAGTGTGTGTATATCTATATATAAGTATATATAGATATGTATATACACACACACACACAGAGATCAGCCTTTGCGGGTCCATGGTGCCACTCAGCCTCGTATTCCTCACTCTTTTAATCCCAATTTGTTCTTCCCAGTGACCACCAGATGTACTCCTGAATGCATCCAGACAACAAAGCTTCAGCTACGGAGCCATGAACCACACACAGGATGAGAGTGCTGGACATCCCCACGAGCGTGTAGGATCACATCCAAGAACGCTGGAATTGCAGCGTGGAGCAGGCAGAAGGATACACTGGAGAATAGAGGATGATATTGGCCTCCTCCTCGGAGGCAGCGAGAAGAGCAAACCTCTTGATCCGCCACACCCCGGGGATTATTTTTAAACACGGAATGTGCGCCTGGGTCGCGCTCCACACCCACCCTCGGGTTCTGGATCCCCTCAGGGCAGGATCGGGCCCAGCCCCGACCCGAGGCCCCGCGGGCACAGGGACCCAGGAGACGGGCAGCACTTGATTGACAGCCGCTCCACCAATAGGGGCGGCGGATCCGGCAGCCGGCAGTCAATCACCGCCCGCACTGCGCCTTAAACCGCCAGCCCCTCCCGCCCCGTGCCTGAGGGAGGGGCCGCTGCGCGCCGCCGCCATCTTGTGTGTGGCATCCCCGCCCTTCCCTTCCTTAAGGACTCCTCCTCCGCCCTTCGCTTTCCACACCCCCCGCTCCTCTCACTCGCCCGTCCCAAGAGGGCGGTGGTGGCGAACCGAGCAAACCGTGGCGTAGCCGCGGTCGTGGCGGCGGGCGGGTGGGTGGAGGGTCGTTGAGCCACGCTCAAGATGGCGGCGGGCGGCGCCCCGGCCGCGGCGGGCGGGGCGCGCGCGGGTGACGCGCGGCGCTCCGGGCATGGGCAGGTGGAGGCGGCGGCGGCGGCCGGAGTCGGGCCGGCGGTAGCGGCGGGAGAGGAGGAGGAGGAGGAGGGGGCTCGGCCGGACTTCGGCCGGGGTTCGGAGAGGTAGCCGGGGCATCCGCGGCGCCTCCTCTCCGCTCCCTCACCCCTCGGAGTCGCTCCCCTTCGCGGCGCGGAGGGCGGCGGGCGCGGCGCGGCCATGGCCGAGGAGCCCAGCGCGCTGCCCTGGTCCATCAATAAAGATGACTACGAGCTGCAGGAGGTCATCGGTGAGCGGCCGTGAGGGGGGTTGAGGGGGTGCGCGCAGCCCCTCGCTGAGGGGATGGGGTGTGTGGGTCTCTGCTGAGGAAGGGGGGTGGTCAGAACCCCCTGAGCTCAAGGGGGGTCCTGTCACACACCCCCCGCCCAGGAGTGGTACTGGGTGACCCCCCCTTCCCCTCAGCCAAGGTTTGAGGGGTCTGTCCCCCCCCGCCCTAAGAGGTGTGAAGATCTGGGGTACCCCTCAGCTGAGGGGGGTCCCTGTTGCACACCCAGCAAGGAGCGGGGCTGTGTGACCCCCCGCTTCAGCCACGGGAGGGTGTGAGAGGGTCTGTCGTCCTGCCCTGAGGGGTGTGAGGGTCTGGGGGTCCCCTCTACTGCCCTTCCTGACGTGTGTGAGGGACCCTCACAGGGGAATGTGGGTCTGCCCCGTCCCCAGCAGAGGGTTGGGCTGGTCTCAGGGACGCCCCCCGTCAGGGGTTAACCCCTGGTCTCTGTCCCCCCCTCTGTGCAGGGTGTGCGTGTCATCCTGCCGGGGGGAGCGGGACGGGGTCCGTGCTGGGGGGGCTCTGCTCCCCACCACGGCGTGGTTTGGGATGTGCTGGGTGTGAGGGGGTCAGCAGGAGGGAACTCCGCAGCTTAGCCCCGATCATTTTGGGGCGGTCACACCTCTCTCAGCACTTTCGGAGCCCCGCGTTGCTTTGGTCCCTGCGTGGAGGGTTCGGTAGAGCCGCCGAACGAGCCTTTTATCCTGGGATTTTGCTGCTGCTGTGCGTTTTCATTCATTGTCCTCACAGCTCGAGGCCTCAGCCCTTGCTCTCTCCATTTAATGAATTTTTTTTCCTTTTGCTCCTTCCTCACTCTCTCTTCACTTTAAACTGCCCAGTTACCAAAGGCCTCCCGCTGTACTGATTTATTGGCTGTCTCGACCATTTCGTTGGGGTGTGCGTGAGGGATATATTGCTCTGGGGCGAGTGTGTGACACATCAGAGGTGGTGCCACAGGTGACTCTAAGGTCAGTGCCTCCCGTCTCGCTTTCCGGAGGCGCGAAATAAAGTAGGAGGTGGCAGGGCAGGCTCCTGGCCAAAGGCTTTTAGGAAGGAGGTTAATTTTTCGGGTAATCTCTCTGAGAGTGCTTTTATTTGAAGTTTCTAAATGACGTAGCACTGTCATGCCCAGGCTTTCCATCTCTGCCTCGTGGGGAGGCTTGTTTTCTGTTAAGGAAGGTGGGAGAGTTTGTGAGAATGCTGTTTTAAGAGATTAAATACTTGGCATTGTTTAAAAGTAGGAAGGAACTAAAGCTGTGGAGGGGGGGAAATCCTTCTGGAAATCCTTGTTGCTCTGTGGGATCAGGCTTTGTCCTCTCCCTTTGCTTAGGGGGAGCAGCAGTGCTTTAGGAAAGAGACAAACTCTCTGTAAAGAGAGGGAAGGTGTAATCCTACAGACCAACCCTTTAAACCTTCTCTGGAAAATGTGCCCTGGGGAGGAAGATGTTCAGCCTCTTTGAGGAGCGGGAGATACATGAGGATCAGGAGATACAGGTGTGAGGAGGAAGGGGCAGAACATTTACCCATTTCCTGGGGAAAGAGAACTGGATTTGTCTGTGTAAGAAATACTTCCTTTTCTTTTGAGAGCCTGTAAAGGGTTGCTGTGGTGGCACAAAGCGAGGATTTGGACCTGAGTATCCAAGGATAGGAGCGAATGGACGATCTGCCTCTTTGTGGCGAGCAGGGTGGGATGGGAACAAAAGGGAATGTAAATACACTTCTGCTCTTGGGAGAACTTGTGGCTGGAGAGGCACGTCCCACCTCAGAGCATTAGGAGTAGCACAGAGATGTGTTGTCTCACATTAACTGACAGAACTTGGGGAGGAATCAGTAAAAAGTACTTAATTTCTTCCATATCTTTTCTCTGTCCCTCTGCAAACCGAGTTTCTGGATGTCGCCTGCTCACTCAGGGGTTGTGTTGGCATTCTGGCCTGTGATGGAGTGTACACTGAGATGTGTATATTGCAAACATATGGTTTCTCTTTTTAACTTTCCTGTCCCCCGCCCCCCCTTTACTCATTTCAAACATTGGTGTGTCTGCCAGCGGCCTGGATGGAGATGTGACGCAAGTTTCCTAGCACGTATATGATTTGTGGGACAAAATGTCACTGTGTTAACTGAGCTGGACTGCCTTGCCTCCTGCTTCATGTCTCCTGTAAACCTCAAGGGGTTTTTGGTGGGTTGCCCTTTTTTTTTCTTTTTTTTTTTTTTTTTTTTGAACTCTCTTTACTAACGTAGAGCTGTAAAGGTCTTTCAGCACAGAACAAAGAGGCGTCCTGGTGTGGAAGGAGATGAACCTTGCACCGGTGCTTTTAAAGGATTTAACTTGTTTCCTGATGGAAAAAAAAAATCACTACTCTTAAAATTTAGAGTAAATTTTGAGATTACCAGCTCAGCTATTTTTCCACATCGAAATTCAGGAAATCCATGTGTAGTCTAATTCCTTAATTTGTGCTGGTTTTGCCTGAAAATTGCCATATGTGGCTTTTATTGGATGTGGATGGTTCCATACTGTTTTGGTGCAGGAATTAAAGGTGCAAGTTTTCTATCTGCAAAGAGAACTTCTGCTGTAAAACTGCCCACCTGATTCTGGCTAATACTATAAAAAAAGGGATTACTCAGCACTGGGGATGACTCATGCCATTATAAAGGTATGGATTAATATCTGTGTTGATTATGCCTGGTTAGTGTTAATAACTGCTGAGTAGCTTCCTTAGGCTTAAATAACTTCTAGTACATTGAATCAAGGAACCTTGATCAGGATGAGAACCTGACTTCAAGTTAAAAAAGGATAAAGTGGAGCTGGGGTAGAGGAAACAATTTATAAAGCGTTTCAGTGACATGTCCCCTCAGAGTAGCCATAATTTTACGGGTGAATAAGGCCTCTGGAGATACTCAAATTTTCATCTAAAAAGCAGAATGTAGTCTGTACTGTGCTGGTGGTTGTGAAGGTGGTCAGTCTTCTGAGCGTGGATTGCATATAAATCACTGCAGTCTTCTTTTTGAAGCCTGAAAAAAATTCGACCCCATGCTGCTTGTGCTGATCAGATACTCACACACGTGGGTTCCCTGGATCTCACAATTCCTGTTGGAAATGCTGGTAGCAGTAGTGAAGTTGGTTGAAACTGGGTCATTCTCGTTTTGCTACTTTTTTGGAAAGATGAGAGCTGTGCTGGCTGTGGCTGTTTGATTTAGGAGCATCCCCTCTGCTGCAAACAGCCTGTGCCAGAAGCAGGAGATAAATTAGTGGTGGGAGTGCTCCCGTGCTCTGTTCCTGTGCCCTCTCTCCCCTGACAGATTCCTTCACAGCGAGATGAGGACAGCGCAGGCTACATGAACAGATGTGGTGGGAGTTTCTTATCCCCTCAGAAATCAAACCTAAATTGAAAATTGAAGTCACCATTTACAGAACGATTAGGATTTTTAATGACTGCAGTTTCTGTAGCTTTGGAGTCAGGCTTTGCCTGTGAACACGTTGATCTTTTGGAGTTGAATATTTAGGTTTCTAGCCACATTCTTCCCAAGCTCTGCATGCGAGCATATGTGGCCTGTGTGGGAGAAATTTTCTTTTGCAGGTACAGAGAAAATTCTTAGAATTAAAATTTCCACTTCCCCAAATTTTGTCAGAATATCTGTGGTCACCCATCTGGTGCTTGTGTAGTTGTCTCACGCACTGAGAAAGCACTACCATTGAAAAAGAGCAGCCTGTAGGTGCTCACCAGGCACAACAGGAGTCTTTGGATGTAAAAACCAGGCTGGAATGGGAGGCTCTTGTCCAATGATAACTTTTTAGGTTCCTTTTTTGGAGCACAGTGTTGGTTGCTACCTGTGGTGCCCGTGTGCTGGCTGCACCCAGTTTCACACGCCTGACTATTTAAAACCCATTCAAGAAAAATGTTCCCCTCTATAAAATATAACTGCCTGAGCTCTAAATGGAGTGTTTAGGCTTTAGTCTTGGTGCCATATGTTTTGTTTTAGCATTTCCTCACGGATTCCCACTCCTCCCCCCTAGCTTAGCTGAGCAAAATTGATTCCTACACCGTATTCCCAGTATTCAGGCTGCTTAATTTGTTTTAAGACTTGCTTTTTGTGCTCGTTTTTCCACTTAAAGTTGGTAGAAAATCCTTTGTTGTTTTGTATTATGTTAAAGCTTATATAAAATTAACTTTGGGCAAATGTAGATATGTTAAAACAAGTGTGAGTGGTCATTCATAGTATATGATCTGCTTGGGCACTGACGTGGGAGATGCTCAGTGCCAGTTTCTCAGCTGCTTGAGTATAGACAAATATACCTTGTGTGTTCCTGAGTGTGACAGAATAGCCAGGCTACTCCTCTATCCAGGCTACCTTTCCTTTGGATACTTGGCACATCTCATTCCTGTAAGACCTTTGATACTGTCGCCCTACTAGAACAAGGTTGAAGTGAGTCACTTTTCACCTCTGGGGAGATGGAAGCAAAAGGTGTGTGTGTGTCTTTGTTTAGTGCTTTTGTTGTTTGTGCCCTGATAGGAAGAAGGATAAAATGCACAAAGCAGCGGAGTGAGGACTTAGAAAGCCAAGCAGTGGTGAAGGAGGCTGGCTGGGGAGAATACATCCTTGTTAACCTTACCTGCTGCTTTGAGGGGAGAGCAGAGACAGATCCCACTGCTTTCAGCTATTCTGGGATATTAAGGAAAAAATCAACATGTGGGATGCTTCATGTGGAAGTAGCTCACACTTTCCTGTGACTGGTTTTTCTGTAGCAGTTGCATCCAGTACTGTTATGTACCTGTACTGATTAATGTTTAACACTTTCATTTCTCAATAATCTCATTTAAATAGGTTCAATTTAATTCAAATCTCTTGGCTGGTACTTGGATGTTTTGCTGTGCTGTGCTCCTGAGCACACCTGAGGGGTGGATGTGCTGGCTGACAAATGCACGCCTGGGAGGCTTCTTCCTTCTGCAGCTGATGAAATCTTGAGGAGAACCAGCTCTTCCCCAGAATGTTTGTCTGTTTAAACTTGGCAGCACCTCTCTTCTTTCCAAGTGTTAGCAGCTTGCCCACCAAGCCAGTGTCTAGAGATGTAATCTTTTAATAAAAGTTGGAGCTCTCCAAAGTGATGGCAATAACAGTGGGTCTTATTGCTAATTGCGTTAGTGAGTTGCGAAAAACTACATCTTGGTCGAATTTTCTTGGAAGATTTCCCCAGAAATGCACGATATCCGTCATAAATCTCTGCAGCAGTAAATTTAGCTGTGGACATGCTAATGGAGTGCTTGTAAACTCGGTGTTATTAAACTTTCTTAATAGGGAGAGACAGACTTGAGGGCTTTGTGGGTGTAGAAGAATAGCTGTTGGAGCAGTGGAATTTGGCATTGCAAAATCTTTGAAATATCAGGATGCCGGGACTTTCCAGATGAGTTGAGCCTATTATCCTGTGCTCTCTTTAGAATCAAACAACTGAGATGCAGATATGAAGAACTTGGCTCTCAAAGTTGCTGCAGTTTCCTGTGAATTCACCTAAGGGAGTTCAGCCTTGACATTTCTAAAAAGCACGTGAAACTCTGTCTCTCTTCCTGGCAGCCACACGGGAAAGTCTCGGAGACAGGGTTAGGTCCCTGGCTGACAGGCAGTCCCGGCTCTTTATCAGAAGGTCATCATCGCTCTTGGTGTGTGAGAAGGGATGTGGTGCCTCTGGTATGCAAAATAATGCATATGCTAATGAAGGGAGCTGGGCTAAGAACAAAATCACACTTGTCTGACTTGAGTAAGACAAGATCACTTCAACAAATGGTGTAACTACAGCTAAATGACAGCAGGGGTACAGGTACCTGTCTAGGTCTGTGGTACTGCTTCAGCCTCTCTCATGTTCTTCTCGTGCATGAACATAAATGAAGAGACTGACCTTAGTGTGGGATTCTGCCAGCTGTAAGTTTGATCCCTCAGGTTGTCTGAGAGTGTTGTTTGCCTTGAAACTCTGCTCACGTGTGGGGTTCTCATGGTGATCATCACAGCCTGCATATTGCTTGGTTTTAACTGTATGAGGTGGCCCTGTCACACAGTGCAAGAGGTAGGGATTTGTGGTGATCCAAGTGCAAAAAATAAAAATCCAGTGTTCCTTTTCACCACTACTCCACAGCAATGTTTTTTTTTTTTTTTCAAGGTCCTTTCACCACTTCCCAAGGTTCTTAAAGATTGTTGTTTCCTGATGTGCATCACCTCATGCAGAATTTTTGCTTAACACAGATTTTCTCGTCATTATGAGAAATTCCATCCTGGAAAAAATACTTGGTTATGTGTAAGTTTTTACCAAATGAGAGTCTAATGTGCCTTGCAAGGATTTCTGAGGCCTCTTTGGTTCTGCACTCTGTGAAGTCTGCAGGGGACAACTGTCTTCAAGTCTTAAAGGCTTCACAGATCCCACCCATGAATGAAGCACAGAGTAAATTCAGAGCACTGATTGACTTTCTCACAAAATTACCATTTTAGCCAAATCTTCCTTCCACCTCCCATCCATTACAGTTTTATACAACTTATACTGTGTGCTTGTGAAACAACACCTTCAAACTCTTATAACTCAGCCAAATTAAAATGCATTTTTGAGGGAATACAGAAAAGCTTTTCTGAATGAGGTTTGAATTTTCTGCCGGATTTCAATTTTCTGCTATATCCTCTTTGTCTTGAGAGTTTGGGGTTGGGGAGAGAAAAAATTCTTGTTTTGTTGCGTTTCACTGTTTCATGCTAAGCTGAGTTTATAGCATTCTCCCCAATGGGTAGGCAGGAAATGAGCCTATGTAAATTCATTCTAGAAAGAAAAGGCGCAAGCAGCTGTTAAAGAATAGTATGAGTTGAAATACTTCAGTGATCATTTCTTACTGTAGTAAATTCTCCTCGGGTTTTGCCAAAATTTTACTGGTTTATGGTCATGAATGGTAATTTAAATGCAAACTTGACTCTTTTTCCTGCTAGCACCTTGCTATTAATAAGCTGTGTGGGAGGATGGTGTTCCCTTTTCATCCATCCACAGAATTAAGTTAAGTTGAAACTGTGGAGTGAAAATTTGACCTTGAGTACCCACCTTACTTCTGGTGAAATCTGACTGAGCACGTGGCTTGTCCTGTGGTATCCTCTGCTGGCTTCTTGTGTGGAAGAATTGAAGTTGTTTTTCTTCTGGGAGCACAGTTAATTGACAAAGTTTTGCAGTTAGAGGTAAGAGTGTTGTCAGGTAGGAAAATGTCTAAAAAACTAGTTGTGAATGTGGAATTGTATTGAGGTGCTTGTGGTCAGGGTGTGTGAGATTATTGCATTTTGTGGCAATTTGCCGTATGTTTTGTAAAACTGATGTTTTCCTAAACACTGGATGAAAGCTCCATAGTTACCATTGGACAGGTTGTGCATTTTCAATTTCAGTTGGGTCTGAATTAGTCTCTTGCTCATTTTCAGTCTTCAGGGTGATTTCCTTAGGTTCCAGGGTTTATTCCAGCTCTTCTGAAAAGGAAGCTTTGAAAACAGTGCAGGGAGTAGTGGAAAATGATGGTATTTGAAAAGTGAGAGAATGAGTTAATGGCTGTGGGATGAGAGCACTTAGAGAATATTTTTCCTAAGAAAATTAGCTGGTTGTGCTCCAAGCTGATACCTGTTGAGGGAAGTGTGGCAGCTGAAACTGCAGTTGGGAATTTCAGGTCATCTCCAGCTTCAGGCAGGCAACACAATATTAGCTTATCTCGATGGCTTGAAAACTCGTAAATTAAAGACAACGCTTCTTGTCATGGAGTAAGCACCTTTCCTGCAAAATCCACAGGGAGGGATTTCATGATGTAAATTTTCAGAACAAAACCAGAAAGCTACTGTCACTTATTTTGCTGAGACAGTGCTAGAAAGGACTCCCAGGGTCATGGAGCTCAGTTCTGTGCTCCAGCTGATGCCAAATTGTCTAATCCCTATACCGAATTAATGAACGCTTGTGCTGGAAGGGGCACATGGGGGAATTACCGGCACACGTTCTATTAAACACTGGAACCTCCCTGTGACCCTGTCATCGCTCTGTGAAACAGCTGCTTAATGGATTCCCTACGACAGTGGGAACTAACAATGCCTTGTCTTCTCTAGCACGTGTCTGTGGCTCTGTGGTTTTCTTACACTGCTTGCTGTACGTTCAGGCTGTATCTGCAAGGGCACTTCCCTGTGAAGGCACAGGAGAGCTGCAGCTTGGTGTTCCTGCTGTCTCCGAACCTTAAAGGTGTTGACTACGAAAGTCTCCAATCTGTGATTCCTTAAGATCTGTCAGTGAAAATGGAGTCCTTCGGAAACCTGATGTGTTATATGTCTTCATGTCCTAGGCCACTTCTTTGTGAACCTTTCTGTCTCTCACCATACGAGGCAGTCATAAAAATTGTAGAATCATGGGATTATTAAGATTGGAACAGACTTTTAAGATCATCGGGTCCAACCCTTACCACAACAATACCATGTTCACCACTAAACCATGTCCCCAAGTGCTACATCCATATGTTTTCTGAACACTTTCCAGGATGGTGATTCCACCACTTCCCTGGACAGCCTGTTCCAATGCTGGATCACCCTATCAATGAAGAAATTCTTCCTGATAATTAACCTGAACCTCTCCTGATGCGACTTGAGGCCCTTTCCTTTCATCCTGTCACTTGTTACCTGGGAGAAGAGGCTGACCCCCACTGGGCTGCCACCTCCTTTCAGGGAGTTGTAGAGAGTGAGAAGGTTCCCCCAGGAAAGTTGAGAGGTGAAGCTGTAAGTTCCATCCCTTCACTAAAGTAAAACTTGTCATTGTGGATGCCAAGTGCTGTCTAATAAATAACTTGGTATTAACAGCTAACAAATACCTTGGTATTGACTTCCAGCAAACTGTGCTTTGCTGGAAAAAGTATCTTGAGCATGAAGTATCTTTTTCCTGTTGAACGACTCACCAATGCAAATCTTATTTGAACAGCTGAGGGGCTGATGGACTGGCAGCCTGAGCACAGTTATTTGTCCAGATCCTAAGGCTCGGGATGGTTCTCATTACTCTTGGTTAAAGAATGTAATTTTGAACCAGTGGGCTAATCTTGTGTGCTGAACAGACTAATAAATATGGAAAATATTTAGTAGATATTCCCTGAAAAGAAAGGATAATAGCCTTCGAGAGAGGAGGTATCTGATACTTAAAAGCTTATTTACATAAAATAACCATGGTACTATCAAACATCTGCACTGCGTGCAGATAGATTGTTCTGTTAAGTGGAATCCTGGCCAAATAAAATATCCTCTATAGCTGACAATTACATTTGAGACAGAGTTCAGAGATAAAGGTTGGGAGGGAAGAAAGGAGAGTGCTGGCTTGGCTACTATACCAGCTCTATGTTTTGAGCCTTGGTAATACCTGATGACAGACAGCATGATATTTACATTGCTGCATATACCATAAAGGCAACTGGCAGTGATTAAAAGGGAAGGATGAACCTTCTCCACTAAAACTGCTGTGTTTGGAAATGAGATGTTTGAGCCTGCTTTCCATCATGTGGAATTAACACTGCATAGCTGCAGTGCCCTTTAAATTAGGCAGGGATGTTGGCACGAAATCAAATAAATATAATTGGTTTCAAACTGAAAATCTAATTTAGGCATGCTAATAGCATCTTAAGTAAATGTGGCAGGTCACGCAGGACTTGTGTAACTGGCCCTTGGAGCTTACTGTAGTTATTGCTGTGGGGAAAATGGTCTCAGAGGTGTTCCCCAAATCACCTGGGCACCTTAGGCAACTGGAGGGTGTGTCCTTAAGGACGTGATGGAGGTGTGTGCTAGCCTGGACTAACTTGGGATATCCTGGGGGCTGCAGGAGGTTGGGCATACAGCCAACAGCAGCACCCTTGTGTCCACGCTTTGGTGTTTGCAGTGGAAATGTTGAGGGAGTATCAGATGGGCTGATGCTCGTCCCTGGTAATCCTTCTCTCAGCTGATACCTTCTGTGGCCAGTGGCTTTTCCTCCTGTCTGTTTTTTTTCCTTGCATCTCTTGTTCTGGTGTGGAGTGTGATGCTGGGGGGCTGCAGCTCTTTGTCGTAGGGAGGCAGCAGAAAGCCTGGCTCAGCTGGATGTGCTGTAAGCTGGTGACTGCTGGTGAAATCACACAGCAAAGTGACTCAGTGACAGCTTGGTCAGATATCTTGCTGACATGCTCTGTGTGGCCAACCCTATTCCTCACCCTCTGTTCCAGTCCTGGCCTGTGTTATATTGACAGGCTGATGATCATTTGCTCTCCAAACCTGTCACTTCCTTGCTTAGTCTGTGAGGATTCTCAGCCGGAATGTTTGCCAAAGGTGGAAAGCAGATGATGTTTTTCTGTATTCAGGGCCTAGGAGATATCGAAAGTGTTTTGAGAGAACAATGCGGTGTGGGGTGGGGTGAAAATTTCCATAAAGCTCCCCTTCCTTTCTGCAGAAACCTTGGCATTGGGTCATTTAGATTACGGTAGCTAGATCTCCCTCCAGCTTAGAAATCAGTGTCATTTATTTATTTATAGTGTAGAGTCAGTGGGGCCATGGGGAGATGTGTCCAGCTGTGGGTGTTGCCCATCAGTTGCTGATGGCTCTGCAAATTGGACTTGTTACAAGTGCCTGGATGTGGATTCTTCCTTCTGAGTCTGAGATGCAAGTTAAAGACCTGGACAATAAGTCTGCGGCATCGAGTGTTTCTGTATTGATGGACCACTGGATGGGAAGCCTGTTTAAACAAGTGCTGGCAGCACTGTGTGATCTTTGCTGGCTTATCATCCCTCTCCACTGTACACAGAGCATTGGGAATCTTGAGAAATGCATTGTCTTACATGGGCAGAAACCTCTGAGCTCTGGGCACAATGTGTGGTTTTCAGTGGTATTGTCAACAGCGAGAGCTCTGTCAAGATGGTAAATAACTCACTGTCAGCAAGTTTACATGCAGTTCAAATATTTTGGCTCTATTTCTAATTGGACAGTGGAGTTTCAGAAATATGTTTCTCCTTATTTTCTGAAATTCTTTGAACATGCTGGGCTAACACTGGAATATCAGTTGTCTGTTGGACACTGCAGGTGCTGACATGAATTGAGCAAAGACCCAGGCTTTGGGGAAGACACGTGATGGAGACTTAACAGCAGAAATCCCTCATGTGTGAGCACTGTTTGAAATCATTGGCCATGCAACTTGCACAGAATCACAAACTACCTGAGCTCTGGCTGTACTGGAATAAATGATCAGAGGTCATTGCAAAGATACACCTGCAATTTAAATGGAACAAACAGGAATTCACCAATGAAAACTGTGCTTTTCCCCATTCCTGTTTCCAATTCTTTCAGTAAAAGGCCTAGACTGTTGCTATCAGATGTGCTGGTGCCAAATAGGAGTCATTTGTATTTAGGCCTTAATTTTGTGCTTGAACATGTTACCTCCCAATCCTTGCCCTTTCTCAGTGTGTTGTGCAGCACATGCCCTGTGTCTTAATGTACCTGCAGCCACCTTTGGCTTGAGCCCAGCTGAATGTTCGCAGCACTTGGCTGTGCTCAAGGTGAGCCTGAACGAGGCATGAACGTGCTGCCTTCGGTGGTGTGAGTTAGGCTGTGCTCAAGGCTGGGGCGACATTTTGACATTGACCACACGGAAGTGCGAAGTTTTGAAAGAGTTTATTTAAAATAGGGC
Organism: Pipra filicauda; assembly: GCF_003945595.2. Classification (NCBI taxonomy): domain Eukaryota; kingdom Metazoa; phylum Chordata; class Aves; order Passeriformes; family Pipridae; genus Pipra; species Pipra filicauda. The sequence goes on from NW_024104310.1 coordinate 6,364,142, forward strand.
TGAGTTATTCTCCTTAAAGCTTTTACCTCAGAAGTACGAGCATGGCCACTGTGTTGTAAATGTGGGAGTTCAGCTGTTACACCTGCCTGCAGGACTGCTGCACACACATAGTGCAGGTGTCTTCATGTGTAGTGTGTACTTACGCTGTGATGTGTAGTCAGTGGGGATTGCTGGTTTTCCTCCATCCCCCCAATATGGGCTTTAAAATTGTCCCCCTCACAACTTTTCAGTTAAATCTGCTTTTGCTTTCTGGCTTTGCTTATGCTTCTCTGGTTTATTTCTTCCCTGCACTGTATCAGCAAGTATTGCTTTACCTCTTCTCTACACAGTATATTCCCGTCTCTGCTGTGGATCAAACGCTGCATGACTGGAGTGCAGAGAAGGTGCTCAAAGTTAAACCTGGCCTCTTACTACCCCTACCAGTGTTCTAAATAGGGTATTACCTTCTTGTGCTGCAGCTTGTAAAGAAATAAATGTAAACCCCTTGTTCTTCTCTCTGTGGGAAATACTATTTATAGTAAATCCGTATTGGGAATGAGTGGTGGAAAGGTGTCTGGGAGCGAGTGTGGATGTGTTGGTACAGATCTGGGAGCTTCCTGACGGTAGGTGCACATCTGCACTCCCTGTGTTGCTGTGGGAGGGCAGCTCCACACACTCCTGTGCTTTTGTAGCTTTTTTGCGTCTTGGCCATGGATTCTCTGCTGCTGCTTTAATTTCCTGTAGGTTTCCCAACCAGGCACAGAGCAAAACCAACTGAGTTCTGCCCTACTGATATTGCTGCTGCTCACAGTGTCTCTGACAGCATTCAGAGCCACCTTGTTGTTTGGTTTTGCTCTGAGCAGTGCTCGAGGCACCCGAGTGACCCTCCTGATTTGAGACTGTAACTTCACTTCTGGCATTGTTAACACTCTTCCTGCAGTACCAGGCTGAGTAGATGACACTTTGCTGTGAAAGCTTTTTCCTCTCCACAGCTGAGCAGATGTTTTTGTTCCCTCTGTGACAGTACTAGGAATAGATATGAGTCCCATCACGAATTCCCATTGGTTTTATTGATGCTATTTGTAATTGTTATTGTGAATTGCGTCTTCCATTTTGTAGTATGAATGTGACATGTAGTGGGGAGATGGCTTGAAGAACTACAACCGTATTCGAGGACCATTAACATGGAATTACTTCACTCTTCCTGAATCGTGGGGCTTCTGCCAGCAAGACTTTGACATCCAGTGGACTCTTGTTACCAAGACCTCCTTGGGGAGTGGAGTATTCCCACTCCATACTGAGTTGGCTAGAAATTTGAGAGTAGGCTTTTTTTTTGCTGGCTTGTTTTTAGAAGAGGCTCATTGTTTGTGAGAGGACTCTTCTCACCAGAAACCTCAAATGAGGTGCAGAAAATAGAGGCATCGCTTTGCCTTCATAGCAAATGGACCAAACAATGCAAGATCAGTCAGAGTTTGCAATATGGTATTTAATTTCTAGTTTAATTAGGTCTGTATCTGCACTGTGCTCTGTAAGAACAGTTAAGAAAATCTATTCCCAGTCTTGTACCTTCTAGTTTTATTACTGTATTGTCCTTGGAATGAGTAACCACAGAGCAGGGCTCCCACAGCTCTTTGGCATGAGGCTGTCAAAGAGTCGAGGCATCCAGAGATGGAGGATTCCACCCCCATGCCTGCTCTGCAGGCACGGACACAGAGTCTGTGTTGTGAAGCATTAAGGTCTCCTGGGCTTTGGGGTACCTGGAACCTGACAGACATTGCTTGGTCCAGAGCAGCCTTGCAGGGAAGTGATTTGTGTGCATTGTTCATAAGAGGAAAACCCGGGGGCACAATTATAAACAGAGCCTGCGTCACGAGCGGCTTTCTGGCACCGCACTCCAGATAGGGGAGGATGGATTCCAGATCTCGCTTAAAAATAGAGAGGTCGTGTGTGTGCTGGGGAATGGTGGAAAGCAGAGGGCAGGGTTGTGCAGAGGTCTTTGGCTAGGCATAGTCTAATGCTGAAGGAGACTTGGGAATATGACTTGTGGGGAGAGTTGGATTTCTTCAGCCTTAGAAGAGTTGTTGCTGTCCTCAGCTATCCAGGGGGTAAAAAGCTTTCTACCGTGTGGGTGGTCAAACACAGAAGCAGCCAAAAAGGTTGCAGAAATATCTCTTGTTAAAGAAAATCCAAACTACACTGAGTTTGATGCTGAGGAACCTTATCTAAATTGAGATTTGACCCTGCTTTCATCAGGGGAGTGGCCTAGAGGCCACTGGAGGTTCCTTCAAACCTAAGTGGTTTGTAACATGCATTGGGCCCTGGGAGAGCATGTTTCCTCTACAGAGGGGATTTGATATGGCATTAGGATAAGGACTGATGCTCAAGACTGTTATGGAACATGTCCCGTGTTGATTTTAACAGCTTTGTGAGCAACTGAGTTACTATGAAGGGAAAATTTCACATCTCCCAGGGTACCTGAAGTAGATTTAGAGCTTGGAAAACACTGTTTTGTGAGTCCTCTTTCCATGTAACTACTTCAAATCACCATTGCACGTGGTAGGAGAATTCTGTTCTAGAGCCAGGATTTGGTGTGTGTCTTGTGACCATTTGGCACGACTGTTCCCATTGCTGAAGCAGATGCCTCTGCCAAGAGGATCTCTGGCTTCAATTGCATTCACCTGGGAGGAGGCATCAGTGCAATTCATCCCACTCTTACTGGGAAAGCTGCAAAGTCCTTTTGTGGCTGCAGAGATTGAGTTATCTTTGGAGACAAAGTGTGTAGGAACATACTGTGTCCTCTGGTCAGTCCCCTGTCTTTCTGCTTCTCTAATTAGCCTTGAAATAATTGGTTTCCATTAACTCTAACAAGAGATCTCCTTGGGCTTGTCTTTATTTTCAAAAATGGAAGCTTCATGTAAGTTATGCAACTGCAGAAGAGATGGTGTCCAACCTCCCTTGAAGGCTGATGCTGGGCTTTCATGGGGGGTTTGTCTCAGTTTAAGGAGAAGTTCAGGCTGGAGCTGTGGATGCTAAAGATACAGGGAGTATGGATCCAGGGGAGCAGAGGAGATAACCTGGAAAAATGAGGCTTCAGTAACTGAGTGCTTGGGGAGTTTTTGGTTTGGGTTGTTTTAATCCTTTCAGAGCTTGGTTTTATTTCAGAAAGAGCCATTTAATCGAGAAACATGAAAGAAGCAGGGGTTAGAAAGGGTATGTTTTCCTCCTAAGGCAATGTTTTCTAAAGTAGGTCGTGACCCTCTTATGCAGGAATTTTGCAGCTGCTATCCTAAGGGTTGGAACTATATATGAGAGCCTACAGGGGCGAAGGCAGGAGGTATTAAGCAGATCCTAATACCCATTTGGGGTCTCTTTCCTCCCCCCGCCCCCAGCCTTCAACAAAACGATCTCCTGCTTTTCAGGAATAAAGCAGCAAGCATTTGGCTGTGCCCGGTTTTATTGTTTTGCTAAGCCGTTATGCTGGAAGAGATTAACTAGGGAGCAAATTTTCTCCGAAAGCTGATCTTGAGAGAGGCGGAGGGAAGAGCCCCAGCGCTGACCTTGATCAGAGAGTCTTGAGTTGGGGAGTGAGTGTGAACTGAGCACGGGAACATTAACCCAGTGCTGCCCACACCCTCAGGACCCCGTTTGGCTCTGAGCTGCTGGGAGAGTTGGTGTGACCAAGCAGTGCTCCCCTGGCACAAATTGCCCTTGGGGTTTTTTCCTCACTGAAGGTGTTTTATAGCAGCCCAGGAAATCTCCTCTCTTTCCCACCATTCCCTGTATATTTGTTACCTGCTCTTAAAACTTTAGAAAACTTCCTTGATGAGCCTTTTCTTTTTCTCTCCGTTTGTGTCATCATCTCTCTCTATGCCTGTTTTCACTTAGCAATGTGTTCAGCATCCTCGCTGCAGCTTCTCTCCTTTCCTTTTCTTGCCATCCTGGCATTCGACAAACAAATTGTGTGGCTTCAAAGCCTGAAGTGCCCATGTTGCCATGTTTTCTATACTCTTCCAAGAAGCATGGAAACCCGCCTTTGTTTGGTCCCAGGAGCACGGCACGCTGCCGCTGCCACCAAAGAGCAGCTTGTTTGTGGCACATCGTGCTGCAGCTTGGCTTAATCCTTGCCTGATACGCTTTTGAGATTTCATTGTTTCTCTATAATTAGTGCTACAGAGGAGCTGAAAGAAATGACGAATTAGCGGGAGAGGGGGGAGTGGGGAGAGCAGGTGGTGATCGAACTAAACAGAGCTGCCAGAAAAGTAGGAGCAGCAGGGAATTAAATGGGAGGAGTCTCGAGTTCAGATGATTCCCTGCCATGTGCCCAGAAGGATTTAGTTTGGGATTTCATTACTGTTAAAATAATGCCACACACTCCTAACAGATCGGGTCCCTGCAGGCTGGGGCATTGTCCAAACACTTAGTGAAAAGCAGTTTTTGCCCTCAAGTCCTAGTGAGCATTGATCCCGCAGACTCAGGGAGTGGGAAGGATCTGTAGCATGAGTGATCCTGCTTTTAATTAGTCTGTATCTATTGTTTCTGGTAGTAACATCTTAAAACAATAAAACACAAAGCTATTCTTTGTGTAGTCACTTCTATAACCCCCTGGACTTCATCTTGTGAAAGATTTGGTCTACAGGAGTGGTATTGCATCCGGATCGTAAGAAGCACCTCTGCCAGTCGTGCTTACACCAGCTGAGTTTAACTGGCACAAAAATCCCAGGATGTCATGCTGTGGGGGGAAGCAGGAGTGTGCTGACACTACTGAGCATCTGAGATAGTCTTTGAGCACAGATACTCTCATATCAGTGAGGGCTGTGAGATGAAAATACACACTGAAGAACTAACTGAGGAGTGCAAAGGGGTGTGTGACAAGACAATCCTCTGAGGTGCGCAGCTGTATATTCTTAACAGCGTCTGGCTTGTGTTTTCAGCCTCTATTACTATGCACCAAGACATCTAAAGAAAGAAATCATAATACTGGTGCTTTGAATGTGTCAGCAGCAACATTTCTTCTGAGATCTAACACTTTCCAAAGAAATGATACCGTGTTTGTTTTTTATTCTGACTTCCAAAAGGCGATTGCAGTAGGGAGACGAGCAGTGCTAGGAAGTGCAAACTCACTTCTGCCTTTTGCCAGCATTTCTGTGTGCTCTGCCCTCTTTGTCTTGAGTCTTTATGTGGTTTTACTGTTTGTTCCCCACCAGAGAAGCTGCAGAAAAAAGTTAGGAAAGCAGGTACTGGGTGGAGAGGAGCAGGTCAGTGCCACCCGGGATTCCCAGTGAGTGGGAATACATCTGTGCTGGGACTGCTGCTTTGCTGCTGGATTCCTGCACCTGCTACTTGCCAGGCAAAGTGACCACAGGGAGGGTGTGTGGAGGTTTGCTTTTGGGATGTTTGTCCCCTGCATAATGTTGTGTATCTCAGCCCTGCTCCTGGCAGTGTAGCCAAACTCTGCTGTCAAAACCTCCCCACTTTGCTCTTTCTGAGCGCTTTGTGTTAAATATCTGCCCAGACTTCTACATAATCTCCAGCCTTTGCTCAAGATCCTGCTTATAGCACTCAAATTTCATTTTCAAAGTCCCTTGTAAATATTTTTGCTACTATTGCTGTCTTTTTCTTCCACCTAAGCTTTGCTTTGCTCCGTGCTCTGAAAAACTTGTGCAAGTAATAAATGGCCTCAGTCTTGAACTTCTTAAAAACCCATTTGCTTTGTGAAATAGTTCAGCTTTAGCAACCTTAGCATTTTGTGTTCTGCACATTGTTGCCTTCTGGGATTAAAATGTAAACTCCTGAATGCAGGGAATCCCTGGCAAGCTGATGCTGTTGTCCAGGGTGCGCTGGCAATGCCATATAAAGTGAAGTCAAAGTCCTGTAGCTCCACTGTAGCAGGTTCTGGTTGAAGTTTAGAGGAGCAGTGTCCCACAGTTCAGGACTTTTCAATTTATTTCAGTGGGACTTTGAATGGAGAAGTTTTTCTGTATCTTTCAAGGCTGGATTTCAAACTCTTCCTCCCCTCCCCCCCCCCCCCCCCCCCCGAACTTTATTTGAATTCATCTTGGTGCAACTTGGTGTGAGAAGAACATTGATGGTGGTTGTAGGGAGCTTCAGTAGCCTTTGAAGACGAGATTGAAAACTTTTGCCTCCAGTTTATGTGAATGTACTAGACAAAAATCACAAAGCTTGCAAAAATGTGCTTTGTCTGGATTTCAGAATCTGGAAGCAGTTTTTATAGTGTTAAGGACAGGAGAATCTGATAAAATAGGTGTGTAACTGCAAAATGCAGAATAGTTGTTCTTGTCTCTCTCCTCAGCCTAAATGGGCTCATGGGTTATGCCTGGGATAATAAACAAAATAGCTGTGGGTTTATTTTTATTAGCATTTTTTAGGTATTGGCAATAGGAAGCTCTTGAACTATTTTCCACCTATCCTACCTCCTTTTTTATTAATTTGGATTTACTGTTTTCCAGTGAAGTGTGTAAATGTGGGGAACCAAGATGAAGGTAGAAAGTAAAGTAACAAGGTGTCCTATTGATGAGATGTGAATGTTGCAACAATTTTTGGAGGCCAGCAAAAATAGACTTAACATCAACTAGATTTGAAGTCTCACTGTTGCAATCTCCTTTTGATATGAAAGGGTATGATATTGCTGAGCAGTTTAAATACAGAACTCTTATCCCTGGTTGTAGCAGTTTGAACAACTGTACATTAAAATGCAGTATTTTTTCCCTGTTGGAATTTAAATGTTCTCTGGCTGTGGTTCTCAACCCAGACAGCGAGGCGGTGTGAGAACTGGAGCTGAACCTGCTTGAATGAAACCTACCTCGTGTCTTTGCATGAAATGAGGAGAGATGAGAACAGCAATTAGTACCTAAAAATATTTGAAAAATCTCATTAGTTTTGGTAGCAAAGACTGTGGCTTGTTTTGACACTTTGGGTGAATACATCAGGTTAAAAGTCTGTGTGACCTCAGTGGCATTGCTTTTAAAAGTACATGAGTAGAATCACTCCTCTGTTATAAGGAAGCTGGAGTCTGGATGGATTTTTTTGTCTGCACAGCTGTAACGATCCCTGGAAGGGATCATAAAGATCCACTTGTTTTCCTTTGCTTTGCCCAGCACTTGGCTGTGGCAGCTGAGCTGACCCATGGGGCTGCACAGACCTGAGTGGGGAGACCTGGAGAGCCTTCACTGGATTTTCACTTGGCTCTACTGTCTTTACTCTCTGGCATTCATAATTTTGTTGTCTGGCCTCTCTCCCTTCCTGCTGAAGTCTGTAAGATGTTGCTGACTCTCTTTTTCACCCACAGGGAGTGGAGCGACTGCGGTGGTGCAGGCGGCCTTCTGCATTCCGAAGAAGGAGAAGGTGGCAATTAAACGGATCAATCTGGAGAAGTGTCAGACGAGCATGGATGAGCTCCTGGTATGCAACCAGAATTGTCTGGGGAGTTGTATTTCAGTTATCCCTGAAATATCTCTTTGCTGAGTGCCTTAAACAGCCTTTCTTGAGGTGGGGTGAAGGTGAGGGGACTTGACTGACTCCGCTAGAGGCAACTCAGTTGTCCTGGTTGTGGGACACGATACTTAAAATGTTAAAAAGATCAACTGTTGCAGAACTTCAGACTGTTTGTTTAGAGCTAAGCACTTTGTATAATCCCTTTGTTTTGAACAGAGTTAATGTGCAAGTGTGAAGCTCAGCTGTACCCACCAGAGCTCTGTGGTTTGAGGGGGTCCAGAGCTACATGCTTCCAGAACCTTTACAATTTAAGGGAATGGCTTTGCTTTCTCTTCCCTTCCTGCAGTTCTTCACATTTTTTCCCCTTCACCTGCAAAGAGAAAAACTAAATGAATTAGCTGTTGTTCCTAATCTCTCTCTGGTACTGATGCCAGCTAAAGGGATCACTGACATACTGCAGGCTGCCATATGGAAACCCCCGTAATTCCGAGTTCAGGACAGGAGAGAGTCCTTTGGAGCTGTAGCTCTGTAATTTCCTTCTGCTGTGTGTCTCTTCTCAAGGTTATCTCAATGAAAAACAGATTCTTGCAGAGGTAGCCGTGGTAACTGAAACTGCCCTTTTCTCATCTGGCTCGGATGTTGCTGGGCTTGGTTTTCTCCTCTCCCTATGTGTGTGACCTGGTGCTTCTGCAGTGCTGCAGTTGTCACCTCACACGTGGAAGATCCCTGGATTTAAACCAGGCAGAAATGGACATTCCTGTGAACATTGAGGTGTCTCCACTAAAATGAGAAAGCTCTCTGGGGTCGAACTTTCTATAGTAAATATTGGCGTAGTAAAAACTGGGGAGAGGAGGCCTCGTACCATCTTTTCTTCTAAAGCAACTGTCTAGGATTTTTATAATACTGCCTGTCTGTCCACTTACAACAACTTCTATGGTGTTACCTCAGGCACTTGTTTTTGTGGTTGCAGTTAGAAAGTAAAACAGGGGCAGAATTTGGGAATCCTGGTGAACTTTACACCTGTATGATCTTCAACAAATCACCTGAACCATGGTTCCGGTTTCTGTTTAGTGACTAATGATATTTTTATCGTTATAGATATCTGCAAATCTGCCCTTGTAAGGAGGAAAGGCTCCATCCAAGCTGTCACATTTTTGTGCTTCTGCGAAGGGTTGCGTGTAGGACTCTTAAGGTGGCCTGTGTGCAAATCCTCTTATGGCTTGTGCTGGAGTTCAAGATCTCTTCCCTTTTCACAGTTGGTCTTTTTGTCCTGATACCAACCCTTGGTACCCTTTTCAAGCCTTTTATGTGGCTTGTCCATACTGCTCTCAGCTGTATTCCTGACTGCATTGTCACGATGTAGTAATTGAGATTGTCAGTCTTTGAGTAATTGCCAATTCTGGCTAAAAGGGTTGGGTTCAGAAAGAGATGCTGTGCACACTTGGCATGTAATTTTATATAAGTACTTCTAATTGCATATTTTAAATCCCTGGCTGACCTGGTCCTCACAAGAATTTTTCCTGTTATGGGTAGGATTGCAGTGTCTTGCTGTTGTCAGGTCTCTGGAGCTTCCAGTTTTGTGACCAGGTCTAGAGTGAGTCCTTCTCTAGGCTTGGGTATGCAATTATTCTTGAACCTCAAGTCATGGTGGAGGGGAGAGGATGGTTCTGAGCTGTAGCAGCTTCCTGGGGCACTGGCTGCTGAGGTAGATATGTTGTGTAAAAAGTATTTTCTCTGGGTTTGTTTTGAACTTGTCAAGTTTACGGGATGTTGATTCCCAGTGCAAGAGTCGAAAGGATGGAAGTTCCTGATTTCTCTGCTCTGTGCTCTTACCTTCACTTCTTTTTATCTTGTTTCCATATTTGCTTCTTCCCTAAAGTAAATATTCTCAAGTTTTACAGTCTTGTAGTCTCCCTTTGTGGCAGTTTCCCCAATTAGTTCAATTAACTTTTTTGAGCAACTACTTCTTACTGAAGGATTGTGTGGTTTTTGTTTTTTTCCCCCAAGGAAGGTAACTATAAATCCTTGCAGATTACAGTTGTTTAAAGAAGCAAATGCAAATAGAAAGATGATGAGTTCATACTGGGGTGTGTTATACCCCTCTTTGCTTTCTTCTCTCCCTCTGTGCAGTTAAAAACACGAGCTGGCCTTTCATTAGCTCTCTTTGCTCTGAAGGCATCTGAGCACAATAGTCAGTTCACTGTGAACTTTGCTGGACTGCCTGGGGTCAGGACAGTGCTCTGGTGTTAGAGCAGTGCCCACTCATCAGGCAGTGTGGTAGCAAAGGGAAGATTGTGCTTAAATGATTTTATAATTATTTTTCTACAGTGCTTCAGACCCATAGCCTTCTCTTTATTCCCAGCTAAAGGATAAAACAGTTGCTTGGGAGAGGGTAGGGAGAGCAGCAAACATTTCTGCCATCCTGATAAGGATGATTTGGTTCTTCTCCATCTCATTCAGTGTCCATGCTGCTTAGTGGTTGGCACTTCCACTGCTTGGGATGGAGGAGAAGAGGAAGGTTAATTTGGAGTGGGGTTAGGAAATGCAGACTAAGTGGCTCTATCACCAGCTGAATGGACAAGTGGCCTTGAGCTTCCTTGAGCCTGGCATGTTCCCAGAGGCCAGGAAGTCCGGGACCACCTTCTGGCTTGTGGAGATGCCATGCTTAGAGTGATTTAAGTGGTATGACTTGGCTTGTTAAAGGTATTGATCTTTATCCTTGTATTTCAACGTACACTTGAACCGTGTGGGTGGTCAGGGATAACCTGCACGCTTTGCATACCCCGTATGACATTCTAGGTTAATGCAATGGATTAATTTATTGTTGCTACAGGGTATGGAAAATGCAGGAAGGACCAATTTTTTGAATTAAGAGCGAGCCAAGTCAAGGGCATTCAGCTCTTCAGCTGAAGTGCTAATTGCTGTAAAGAATGTAGGCAGCAGGAGTAGTGCCATGCAGAGATGTGCTTTTTTCTAGCCCAGCTACCGAATTAGGTGATGTTAATCAGGAATTTATTTCAGTGCTTGATTTCTGTCCTTTTCCCTGTACGTTTTTGAATGCTCCCAGATCCTTCCTGCATGTGGATTCAGCTGACAGCAAAGTACAATATAGCTTGTAATGACTGTTACTCAAGGGTGTGACTGGGAGTGGAGTGTAAGGAGAGGTGGTCAAATACAGTGTGGCCTACAATTCATCTTGGACTTCTGGATTTATAACTGAAGTTCCGCTTCTTATTTGTCTTGCAGCCCAGGGTAGTTAACAAGCATGTAGCATTTGGTGTGTGTTTGAAAGCAGTCTGCCCATGTGTTGTACTTCACAGCTGCACACTGTTCAGTGCTGTGTTTTACTCTTACTCTTTTCCGTTGTTGGATGCTGGTTGCTTTGCTGCTGTTGCCAATCCTTGAAACACAGTGGTGTAACATCTGCCTCAAAATAACCCTGCCTCCAGCTTTTTTCTTGTATGAGTGTTTTCTTGTTTTAAAGAATTACTAATCTAAAAGGCCTTAAACCTCCCCTCTGCCCACAAACTCCACTTCATTTTCATGCAATTAAAGCTGAGTTTTCTTTCATCCAAATGTTTGTTTTTTTTTCCTTCGTGAGTAGCAGATGATGTGGATTCTCACCTTAGCAGTTACCAGGAATACTGAACAGCAGAGAGGGCAACATAAGCTATGGGATATTTTACACTGGGCTAGGGTGACTCAACAGGAGACAGGTTAAGGAAAGAGCATGGGAGATGTGGTGTTTCTGCTCCTAGGAAGAGATTCCAAATTCTAATAGGACTGGGCCTGACAGGTCTACACACAAGAAGAGTGAAGGGAAAGTACTGCTCCCCAATGCTGTGGTCAGAGGGCAGTTGGGGAGGCAGAGGGAACAAGTTGAACTGCAGTAAATCAGAATGTCCTTTAGAATTTCATGGAATTAACCTGGGGAACTTCTGCCAAAAATACGGAGATCAAACATTGCGTGAGATTAAATAAATCAACCTATAGTTGAGAAGGTTAAATTAGATAGGATTTAAAAAAAGGATTATGAACTCCCCTGGTTTAAAGCATAAGCCAACTGTTAACTGCCCAGGCTTAGTCAGAAGTCTCCCCTCTGGGCAGATAACTGTGTAACTGCTTTTTATAGGGTTTTTACACCTTCTTTTGAAGACTTGGACAGGATATTGAGCTGCCTTTGATCTGACAGAGCAGTTCCTACAAGTGGATTAACCAGACTGTAAGGTTGTTGGGAACAAAGCAGCAGGCTGGTGTAGTAGTAGTACAGACCTTTCATCCATGTCTATCATCTGATGGGAATTGCCATTATAATTCCATTTTCAGGTCTGAGGACCTTTACACTTGCCCCAGGGGAAAAAGTCCCCAAGTGTCAATGCCAGGGAATCTGATGTATAATGTGTGGCTTCTGCATGGTCATTTGATATGCCATGTTGTGTGTTTCTTGCATGATGGGATTGCAGCTTTACACAAGACTTAAACCTACGCTGGGTACAGCTTGGTTGTATTGCTTTTCAAAGCAGCAACAACAGAAATAGTAATTGCTGGGCTGGTTGAAGTTTTTTTGTTGTTGTTGTTATTGTTGGTTATTTTGTTTTATTTTAGTAAAGTTCAGTAGGAACATCAGGATTAATGGTGCATGAAATCCTGAATGTAGAATGTCTTCCTTCACTTGTACTGGATGAGCATGAGATGGTGCATGTAAAGAACTTCAGTGAGTTCACAGTTGTCTGTGGGGACTAATCACACATTTAAAGCTTTGTTGAGCTGTAAGCACCTAGTATAGATCTGAACAACTGAGGGTCAGGGATAGGTTAGTTGGTGATGAGGGTAAAGCTGTCAGTCACTTGCTCATTTGCTTGGTGGCTGAAACCAATAAAAATGGCTGTGGATGAACTGCTACACCACAACAGTCCTAAATGTTTTCTTCCTTCAGTAAGTTGTCACTAATACTGCATGAATTAATGATCCACTGAATAATGCTGAAGAGTAAGAGTAGCCATCGAAATGGGCAACTGCTGAGTGACTTGCCATGGGGGTGTTTTGTTCCCATCACCTAAGATTAATTAGTGATGAAGTCTCTTTATCCCTTTCAGAATTGTTTCTTTTCCAACGTCGTTCTAGGGCTTATCTAACCCCTCTTTACTCATGCCACTCTAGCTCTTGTAGCCACATCTTGAGGTAAGGAGTTGAATAATCCAAGGAGTGGAAGTTGAATCCGAATCTCTGATTTTAAGCTTTTTGCTTTTTTTGCACCTCCTTATAAAAACATCTCTCAAATTGATTGTGATGGAAGAACATGTTTGGGGTTTTTTTCTTTGTTGTTATGTTTATGTTTTGAAAGAGGAATGAATTAATATTCTCAATTTTCCAACCTTTCAGCTAAACCATTTGAATTTCAGTTGGAGCAAAATGTGAACAGTTATGGCTGCCTGTAGGACTGGGGCTATAAATCCTGCTTTAAAAGGATGAAGAGCAGCTTTAATGCCTTATCTCTCAGCTGAAATCTCATGGTTTATGATCTTTGCCAGCCATAGTTGAAGCACTGGTGTTTTCAAGGGGTGATCACATCTGACCTCCTTTGATTTCTCCCCAAGCTGTGCTTTTCCTTCCCCAATTCTCTTATGGTCGTGATTGCCTTCAAACAGGGCAGTCAAGCTGGCAGCTTTCTGGATTCCTCTGAAGTTGCAGGTAGCCACATGAAAGCATTCTGCTGCTGTGCTCTATCTCTTGAGTTCATGTCAACATGTAGGAAGTAAAACTAAATAAAGCACGATTTTTATCCTTGTGTTTGAGAGCCAAGTGCCTTTGAAGCAAACCTCAGGGGCAGATAAACACAAAGACTAGAAGGTGATGATGTGAACAGAAAACACCATTAAGAAAGTGGAGCTGTAGCTAAAACAGCCTTACCCACTCCTATTAACTTAAACTTCAGTTATAAGGCGGTGGGCAAATAAACCCCCTTCCAAAACAGCAGATCTCCAGAAGTATGTCTGACTTACAGGAGACTAATAGGTTTCTTATGATTCTAAATTATACTTCACAGCAGTTTTATTACTGTTTTGCAAGCCTTGAAATGTTTCTTTTATTGCCCGTAGCAGTACTGAAAACATTTGTCAGAACCCTTAGTGGAAGCCATGGAGGCATTTAGAGCTAATCCCAGTCTATTTGCTTTTGGTGTTTGACAATGCAGATATTTTTAATATCTTGCCCAGGGTGAGCATGTAACCATTTCCAAACCATTGCCTGTGTCTAGACATGTTGTTGTCAGTAATTCATTCTCCATAGCTGAGCAGAAAGCAGAGCACTGTATGGGAATTGGCAGGAAGGCTGTCTCTCATCACTGGAGCCATGGAGTGTGAGGGGTGTTGGATGGAAGAGCTGCCCGTCACCCACCGGATCTGCTCATGGCTTGGGGGGGTCTGTGTCAAGTGACCCATGACTGTTGGCACAGAGGGAATAAAGCAACATTTCCAGCTTAAAACTTGTGTAGAGCAGCCCAGATAAATGCTGATGTTTAGCACTGACATAATTACAGAGGTGTGGAAACCGCTGAGATTTTTATTAGGAGTCTTCCAATAGAGTTTTGATGCTGGGGAAAATAAGGGAAGCAGAGTTGTAGCTCAGTTATCTGGGGATAGCAGTCCTGTTAAGAGCGTGGGGAGAGGAAACCTCTGCCTGCTTTGGCTTTGTTGTGTTTAAAGAGCAGCAAGCTCTCAAAAAAGCTTTAGAAATAGTATTAAAGCTGTGCTTACTGCCCAAAGAAGGGCTGTTGCTGCATTTTATCCCCAACTGCTCCCTCATTCTGTAAGTATGCATTTGAGCAGAGCTTTCCCAGTGATCCTTGACTGGGATTCCTGCTTTAGGAGCAGCCCTTCAGCCCTTGCATTTGTGCTGCTGGAGCACAGACTGTGCATGCACGGCACAGCTGGCTGGGTTTCAGTTATGCCAGGAAGCATTTTAGCACAAATCCTGCTGTGATTTGCCACCATCACTTAAAACGATTGTATGTGCTGAGCCTTCAGGATGTCAGTACCGTCTTTAGGGTGAAGAGGAACCAAGCTTTGATGTAGGTGTGAGATTAGCCTAGAAAACTGCTGAAAATGAGGTGGGGATCTGTGGGTGGGAGGAAAAGTCTGCCTGGCTGCTGCTCCTTCTGATTGGTATTAATGTAAAAACATTGAAAATCATGGGCTGTGATGCAGTTAATTATTCAGAGCTGTGCTACACTGTGTGAGAAATGGATTAATCTGCCTGTGTTACACATCCTCTGGCTGACAGAGGTGTTTAATTGCATAGATCAGGTTTGTGATTATTTATTTTCCTTCTTTGTGCACCAAAGCATATGACAGGCTTGAGCTATTTTTCTTTAATTTATTTATTTTGTTAACTGTGCTTCCCAGCCTGGGGAGCAGATTGTGTTAGTGAATGAGAGAGGAAGTTCTTGAAAAATAATGAAATAGTAACTAAGTGTTGCAGAATGCCTGAAAAAGGCCATTTTACAGGGTTCTGCAAACGGCAAAGATCTGATTCAGGTCTAGGCTCTGAAGAAACTTGGTCCAGACTTTGTGTCATTGCCTCCTGAATTGCAGTGGAATACACTAATATATATAAAATATGCAATGTTTGTGTATATTTCTTGTATTACTCTTTTGATTTCCCAGGGAACTGCTTCAAAATATTTGAATGGTCTAGCTAAAAAAAAAGATAAAACCAGATCCTGTAGATCATTTCTGAGTGGTGGGTTTGGGGCAGGACTGGCTGATAGGATGGATCACCAGTCCTGCCTGCTGCTTTCTGCCTCAGTTTCCTCTGGTGCCACTTTTTTTAGTTGTCAGAGAGAGAACTATAGAAAGCCATAGAAAACCCCAAAGCTGCTGATTTATTTCCTTTTTGAAAAATGGCTTGATACAAGTGAATGTTTGCAAGGAAGGGAGCTGGAGCTGTCAGAGTAAGCAGAGGATATTGTTTTAGGCTGTATTTATTTTCACAGAGTGGTTTTTAGGCAAAGAGTGTCTACATGGAGATGAATAGCCTATTCCCCACTCTTGAAATATCCTTTCCTGTTTAGAAGGATTCTTCTTTAATCTGCTTGTTGAAGTTTCCTGGAAAGTTGGTGCCTCTTCTGGGGAAGCAGAAAGAGGAACCGATTGCTTTGGATTCCTCAAATGCACCTATTCCCTGAAAAGCAGTATTAAGTGGATAAATCAACATGAGCCTGTTCCTTTGGAGCTGTGATTGCCAGTAAAGCCTTGCCAAGGGGAAGCAGTTTGCCTTTGCGCTGTACTCAGTTCACAAGCAGAGCTTTGCACATGAGCAGAATGTGCTGCGTTTGTGGGGTGTCCTGCACATGAGTAAATTCTTCTCAGAGCTCTCTCTTGTACTTCATACCAGGGAGGTCTTGTGTTAGAGGGAGGAAAGGATCAGGGTGTGAAGGACCCTTGCTCTCCTCCTTCCCCATGAGTTTGGGATTATGGGGTCAGCTAAATCTGTGTCATGGGGAAGAGGCTGACAGTGAGCAGGGATTAAACCTTTGAAAAGTGAGTGGCATCCACATGTTCAGTGAAGGAATGTCTTAGTTGAGAGCTGAAGTTTGGGGTATGAGGGTCTGCTGTGGGTGATGCTGGAGGGAACAACTTGACAGGTTGGGGAACTTGGCTGAAGGTACAACTTGGCTAAAGCACAGTGGCTCAGCTGGGTGCAGTGCAGGGTGCCAGGCTTGGCTTAAGGGATGGCTTTTGTCTATGGACAGCCAAGAAACTGTGAGGCTTTCTGTCCAGACTGGTGATTTGTGCTTGCATAATGAAATCAGTCAGTGCTTTCTGTGGTGGTGTTCCTGCCCAAAACCTGGAACACCTCGACCCTTAACCCATAACCAAATCTAAGACTAAGCACGGTCAAAACTCAAAACAGTTTAATATCTGAACATATTTCATATTGTCCTCCATCTGTAATAGCTAATGACTTTCTCATCTCAAAGTGATTTCCCTCTTCTTCCAGTATGACAAAGGATACAGCTGTCCTTTGTGCCTTCAACCTGATTGAGCTAAGCCATCTGTTTTCCTGCTGGGAAGAAACATTAGGAATAAGAGGCCTTTTTTTCCCAGAGGTAGATATTTCCCTTTCTCATCCAAATGATAGTCTTCAACAGATTAAGCATCTGTTGTGTAATGTCTTAATGAAAGGAGAAGTCAACAGGAACTTCTTAGGTCAGAGATGTGTGAATTCTTGGGAATATTCTCTTGTGGCTGCATGCAAGTGTTTTGGTTGCCACCACTTCATTGTCCTTGACAAAGACTTCTTGGTCAGTTTTTTCTTCCTTCTGGACAGGCAGGCAGAGCACCCTAAAATACCTTTGATGCAGTCTGAGTGTTTAGAGTATTTCTGGATTTCCTTTGTTTAGCTTCGAGTTATCCTTTTCCTTTGCACCCTCTTTGTGTCTTGAGGAAGATGAAGATAACTTCTGTGCCCGAGGGGTAATAATCACTGGGTCCAACTGCTAATGCTTTATTTTTCTCTACAGAAAGAAATTCAAGCCATGAGTCAGTGCCATCACCCCAACATTGTATCTTACTACACATCGTTCGTGGTGAAAGATGAGCTTTGGCTGGTGATGAAGTTACTTAGTGGAGGTGAGTGGTGCAATTTCTTTACCCTAAAAGGCAACGTAAAAACCTGTCTTCCTGTAGTACCCTTTCCCTTATTTACCTCCTAAGCTTCCCACTTGTGAATTAAGAGATTTTATAGACTCGTAGAGTTTAGGTTGGAACAGACCTTTAAGATCATCAAATTCAACCATTAACCCAACCCTCCCAAGGCCACCACTAAACTGTATCCATAAGTGCCACATCTGCATGTCTTTTAAATACCTTCAGGGATGGTGACTCCTGCAGACTGCCTGGGCAGCCTGTTCCAATGTTTGACAATGCTTTCCATGAAGAAATTCTTCATAATATCCAATCAAAACCTCCACTGTGCAACTTGAGGTCATTTCTTCTTGCCCTATCACTTGTTACCTGGGAGAAGAGCTTGACCCCCACCTGGCTACAACCTCCTTGTAGAGAGTGATGAGGTCTCTCCTGAGCCTTTTCTCCAGGCTAAACACCCCCAGCTCCCTCAGCTGCTCTGCATCAAACTTGTGCTCCAGACTTTTTCCAGCTCCACTAACCTTCTCTGGACCTGCTCCAGCACCCCAATGTCTTTCTGCTCATGAGGGGCCCAGAACTGCACACAGTACTGGAGGTGCCTCACCAGTGCTGAGTACAGGGGCAGAATCACTTCCCTGGTCCTGCTGGCCACAGTGTTCCTGATACAAGCCAATGGATGTCATTGGCTGTCTTGCCCACCTGGGCACACCTGGCTCATGTTCAATTACTGTCAACCAGCACTCCCGGGTCCTTCCCCACTGGGCAGCTTCCCAGGCACTCTTTTCCAACCTGTAGCACTGCCTGGGGTTGTTGTGACCCAAGTGAAGGACCTGACACTTGGCCTTGTTGAACCTCATACTGTTGGCCTCAACCCATCTCTCCAGCCTGTCCAGATCCTTCTGTAGAGTCTTCCTACTCTCCAGGAGATCAATGCTCCCACCCAACTTGGTGTCATCTGCAAACTGACTGAGGGTGCACTCGATCCCCTTGTCTGGATCATTGATGAAGGTGTTAAACAGGACTGGCCCCGATGGTGAGCCCTCAGGGACACCACTGGTGACAGGCTGCCAACTGGATGTAGCACCATTCACCACCACTCTTTGACCTTGTCCATCCAGCCTCTTTTTACCCAGCCAGTTTCTCTGGCAGAATACTGTGGGAAATGGTGTCAAGGGCTTGACTAAAGTCTAGGAGACAACATCCAGAGCCTTTTCTTCATCCACAGACAAGGGTCATCTTGTCATAGAAGGAGGTCAGGCAGGACCTGCCTTTCACAAACTCACAGTGGCCGATCCTGATCACCAGGTTGTCCTGTATGTGTCGTGTGATGGCACTCAAGATGATCTGCTCCATGATCTTCCCTGGCACTGAGGTCAGACTGACAGACCTGTAGTTTCGTGGATCCTCCCAGCCTTTCTTGTAGATGGGTGTCATATTTGCCAACCTCCAGTCAACTGGGACGTCTCTGGGGAGCCAGGAATGCTGGTAAATGATGGAAAGTGGCTTGGGGAGCACTTCCACCAGCCCCCTCAGTACTGTTGGGTGAATCCCATCCACACGTAGTCTTGTGTGTGTCTAAGTGGTGTAGCAGCTTGCTAACCTTGGATTTCCCCTTGGATTATGGGGGCTTCTTTCTGCTTCTCCATTCCTGTCTTCCAGCTTATGGGGATGGGTAAATATTAATAAAAGAAATAAATATTTTAAATACATGAATAACAATATTTAACTTGAACCCATTGATCTCAGAATTAGCTTCTCATGTTATGTACATCACTACTAACACTGAAACATGTGACAGTGTAGCTTTTTAAAATCACTGCATAGTTTACACAGAGCCAGGGAAATTTCCTCTTTCTGAGTTTATTCTCTCTGACACTGGAGAAACAGCTTTTTTTGATAGTGTTTAAAAAGTTCTTATCAGTAATGTTTTATTTGATGTCATAATATTTTCCAGGATCCCTGTTTAAGTTACAGTTGAGACAAGAAATGGAATCAAGTTCTGGATAATAACACAAGGGACTGTTGCTAAATCTTAGGCCTGTGTTTAGGAAGACTTCATTTTCCTGGCATCCTAGTAAAAAGGAATTGAAAACTGAAAAAAAAAAATCCCTGTTTTCTTGCTTTCAAACAAAAACTTCTTGGCTTCTCTGTTCTTGGCTTAATTCTGAAAACTGTAAAATGCCAGAAGATGATGTGGAAAAATCTGGCTAAACCTGTTGGCTTTTTCCACAAGAGCTCAACAGTGCCCATAAAACATGTGTCTTTGAAGATGTTCTTTAGAGGATTTTAGCAGTTCTCTTGAGGGAAATCTCATTTCATACCAACTTAAGTGTGTCTTAAAGGGTTTGTAATGTCTCCTGTGCTCATGTGTCGTTAAGCAATACTCTGTCTTTTCTTGGAGGGTCATTAAAGATATGATGGCTGGTTGTGTGTGGAAAAGAGTCCCCTGCCGGCTTACAGCAAGTTTTGGTGTGTGTATAAAATGTGTATCTATGGGAAAATTTCCACAACGTGAGGAATGGCATTTCAGGGGTGCTGGAGATGCAGCAGCAATGGGCTTGGCCTTTTCCAGAAGAGTACACAACCTCTTTGAAGAAAATGCACAGCTGCCTCAGTCATTTCACAGCAGTTTTCTGTCTGAATCAAGTCACGAAGAGGCTCATCCTTGAACCACCAAATGCTGTTTCTGTTTGTTCTCAATTCTGTGTGGAGGTGGTTTTTTTTTTTTATGTAAAGCTGGGAAAAAGTCAGGCTCTTTATGGACCGTCATTTCATTATTGAGGCACCACAGATGTAAAGACTATGCTGGAAAATTTCTGGAAAAATAATCACTGCTTCAGAACCAGCCTCTTGGAGGTGTGAATGAAGACCTGCTTCTCATTTAATATTCCTTTTTAATGGGCTTTTATGTTATACAGCCTGATAATTGACCCTTGTTCAGCTCTGGCATTCAGTGGGGGACTTCCAGTAAAGCAGTGCTAGGAAATTTCACTGCTTCTTACTCTGTTGCATATGTTGGAGACCAGGGTCAGACAATAAAAGACAGACTAGTGCAATTCTTCCCCCTCCCAACATTTCTGGGAGTCTGTTAAATTTTCTCACTTAAAATCAATCATTTGAGGGCTGGAGGAATTGCTAAAGTAAATGGAAAGAGTTTGAGAATGACCTGGCAGTTTCTAAGCAAGAGGGTACCTTGAGAGGTATTTTTCAGCTGTTTTCACTTTATACTTTTTTTAAGTCTATGCTTGAGAAATCTCAGATCTCATAGGCAAATTCTACAGGACAGTCTTAAGGATGGAGAAAGAAACTTGTGTTTGGAGCTTTCTGACTGAAGAGCTTTTTCATTCACTTTTAATGAGACTATTTTCAGTTGGTTTTAGGCTGAGTGATTTATGTAACAAGAGACACTTTTAACACTGCTTCTCATTCCTTTGAGCGTAGTCCTTATCAGTAATAAAGTGTCTCATTTTGCTGTCATTTGTCATCCAGTGGGAAAAATAATGACCTGGGTTTCTCAACAGGAAAAACCTTTGGGCTGGTTTATAAATCAGAAAGCAAAACAAAAAAACCCCAACAAGAACAACAAACAAAAACCAACCAAACAAAAACCCCAAACAAATAAAACCAAAACCAGGGTGCAGCCTAACTCTTTCATTCCATCGAACTACTCAGGAAGTGTGGACCGAGATTTGTACATCCCAGTGAGCACATGTGACATATGTTTTGTTGTCCATTCTGTATTTTGATTGTGACTTTTGTACTTGAGAATTTATTCTGGGTAAAAGTTCAGAATCTAATTGCTTCTTTTCCATCAGTGTACGCTGGCGTGTGCTTTCAGGCTGAAACTAGTTTTAATTTCAACCTACTTACTCTGACCTTATTACTTTGATAAACAGCCCACAAGACAGCCCAGTCTGTAATGCAAGCCTTTTTTGTTGTTGTTGTAAGTACAGTTTAATTTATTTTCTGGCTGCAGTCTTTTTGATGAAATCCTAATCTAGCCATACATGCAAGTGTTTCAGAAGTGTCTCTAAGGGAAAATACTCTAAATCCATGGAGTGCTATTGTCTGACAGTGCCTGGCTCCTCTGAGCCGGCTGACAGTGCACTCAGAGGTACCTTAATTACCTGACTGACATTGTCACTGAAACAGAGCTGTTTGTCTCCACAAGTGCTGTGTTGGTGGAAGATACTGTTTTGTGTCTTTGGAAATCTCCAGCAGTGAGGAGGTGATGTGCTGGGGAGCAGCAAAAGCTGGTGATGTGCATCAGAGCCCAGTCAGGCTGGTTGGAATCACTGCTGGGAGCAGTTTGAACTGGCAGATTTGACACCGAAGCAGGTGTGGAGTTGCTGATGGCAGAAACGTGGCTGTGATGAGATCCAGCTGG
Organism: Pipra filicauda; assembly: GCF_003945595.2. Lineage (NCBI taxonomy): Eukaryota > Metazoa > Chordata > Aves > Passeriformes > Pipridae > Pipra > Pipra filicauda. The sequence goes on from NW_024104310.1 coordinate 6,385,607, forward strand.
TCCTGACACGAGGTGCCAGTGTGTCCAGTTACTGTGACACCCTCTTTCAGATGTGGTGACGTGTGTCTGTGTCAGCTTTCTGTTTCTGTTCCCTTCGGTAGAAATTTCAGACTCTTTTCTCTAACGATGGAAGTTTTGTAGGGATCTGAGCTTAGCAATGTCAACTTGACACCCCAGCCTTTGGGTCCGGTGTTACTCCAAGCATAACTCCAATGGCTATTTCTAGACAACTGCTGACCTGCTCTTTGCCTCCCTGGCATTCCCCTGTCATGAATTTTACTCATGCCTTTTTAAAGCCAGCTGAAGCCCAGTCCTGCTCTCAAACTCCTGTGGCTTTTTAGTAGGAAGAGGAGCAGCTGTCCTTTTGTTCTTATGCTTTTGCTGACCGTGACCTGCTTGCTCTTCTAAATTCTCACTGCATTTAACAAGAGCTCTCATTTCACAGGTGACCCAGGGCTGTAGATAACTCTGTAAAACAGTTGCTGCTATGAAACAGCTGGCTCTGGTGACTTGCTACATCACACAACAATTTTTACTGTGCTAGCCCACAGCCAATGAGACCTCTAAAATATTTTTTAAACTGTATGCAAAACCTTTAAGTATTGAAACATTTCCAAATGGGGCTCTTGGATATTCTGCCTTCTGGAAGCCTTCTAATTAAATCTGCTAAGGAGATTACTGTATTGAAATAGTTAAACCTTTTATTTTCCAAAAGTTTACAGATTATCTGATCAACTTCTTACTTCAACCTTTGATCTCAAGTTCAGCAAGCCAGACCAAAAAGGAGGTAGGCAAGTCTTAGGTCTCCACTGGGGACACAGGACATCATGTTCCATTTCTGCTGTGTTAATCTCTGATCTGGCCTCTCCGAATTCCAACTGAGTTATGATCAAAGCGTAAGCCACGGGTTCTTAGAAATCCTTGTGTTTATGTTGAATTATTTTCTTAGGAGAGAGCTATGCTGTTCTTAATCCATCCTGAGGGGTTTTAATTTTATTTGTAGAAGCACAACTTAATTTCAAACAATTAAGGATAAGAAGCAGGAGATGGGACTGTACATGATTGCAGAATGTACATGATTGTGTGTAGATACATCACCATTGTCCCCTGTAATAGGAAAAGCATGAAAAAATAAATAGTTTGTCTTCAGATTTTCTCCTATAAATGTTTTGATCTCAACTGCAATAGGCTGTTTTGCTCCCTTTATTGTATTATCTTATTTTCTGCCTTGATCTTGTCATGTTTCTTAGGCATCAATGCAAGTGCTCTAGAGGGAAGGAGGCAAAAAATGGAATTTTCCTCAACTTTCCCTCTCAGGAGGTTTAACCGGGGTTAAGAAGAAACTTCAAAACTAGAAACTCCAGCGATCTACTGAAATGTCTTTTCCTTTGCTTTATATAATTTGTCCTTTCCCTTCCTTCAGTGTTCTCTTGCTGTATCTGTATTTCTCAGCCCCAGAAGTACCGAATCCAAGCAGCTCTTCCTTTTGCATTTTCTTCATCTGTTTGCCAGAGACTGACAAGGTGCAGATTCAGTTCCTGGCTCTGGTGACAGTCAGGCTCAACGAAACCGCTGGCTAGTGCTAGGATGTCTTAAAAGAAGCAGTGATGAATCTGCCAACTCCCAGTTCTCAAAGATGCAGCCTGTTCAGCATCAGTGTTCATCAGATTTGGGGCAGATTTTGGTTCTCACAAAGTTGTGTAGTAATCCCCAGCACTATTTGTGCCAGGCCTTCAAATGGCAAATCAATGCAGGTACTGTTACCTGCCTTTTTTTTTTTTTTTTTGGTTGGAAATTAAATTAAGGCATTAAATTTTCCTGTTCTGCTTGCCAGACCAAGTTAAAGGAGGAATTTTCTTTGCATTTAACTTATCCTGTATCTTTGCTCTGTCACCTAAGTTATATTATAACACGCAAGATATGGTTCCCACAGCAACCAGCTCTGCTGTACATTTCTTTTGCCTCTGGGGACACGTAAAATTCCAGCTGGAATGCTCCTGCATTTATCTGTGATCTTGTTCCAAACCAGCTTTTCTTTCTGCTTAGGTTTTTGTGCCCTTCTCTGCTCAGCCCCACGTGCTGAAACATTAAGCAGTGTCACTGAAGACTGTCATGTGGATACTTTCTTCCTTTCCTGAGGAAGAATGTCAGAAACAGGCTTCCTAAATGCCATTCCACAGGCTTGCTGGAGTAGGTGAGGTCAAAGAAACGTGCTCTGGATTTGGAAGAGGAAGTGTTGATGTTTGTGGTGGTTTGCTGTCAAAAGTGAATCAGTGGAACAATTAGGACTTCTTGCCCTGAGGGTGTGATTACATGGAAGTTTTCTTCAGCAGCAAAGCTGATTTAAGGAGTTCCTGGCTGTTTGGTCTCCACCCTGCCTGCAAAACCGGATTGCCAGTTACTGCAGTGATCCCACTTACAGTATGGCTTTGTAAGCTGGTGCATGGGCACAACAGGGAGCTGGTGAACTGTGGGACTCTGTCATCTCATTTTGCTGCGATAGAAAACCCCGTGTCTTTGGAGCAGCACATAGTGCAGGGTGTTGAAAGAGGCAGTTTTACTGGGTATGTGTGTAGGGTGCAAGACAGGACTGCATTTGCTGGGATCCAAGACAGTCCATTGCAAATGGTCTGTCTGATGTCAGTGTACAAAAACTGAATATGTGTCTCTTACAACTTCAGGATATTAATCTGCTCGTGGGTTACTTGTGTCTTCATTGTTCAGATACTGTTGTCATGGGTGGAAATCAGCTCTACTTGCTTCTGGAAAGTTGGCTTTGGTGGATTGAGTCAGGCCTAATCAGATAGTCTGTAGCCTTTGCCAAAACGGGAAAAGATGACTGTGGGGCTTCTCGCTCTTTACTCCTGGGGGAAACTGGAGGGAGCAGTGGGACCCCTGTTATTATTGTGCAGCTCTACAGACATTAGTCTGTCTGTCTGAAGAGCTGGAGTGAGCAATAAGGACTCCAGAAAAAGTCACTCACTGCATGTTTGCCTTTGACCTGTGCTAGTTACAGGTGGGGCTCTATCAGGTGAGGATAAGTCTGCGTCCTGGGAGTTCCTGGTGACTTGTGCTGTCATTAGGAGCTACTGCATTAGCAGCTTTCGGAGCAGACTGGGAAACTTGGGAATTTCAGCAGAAAACCACTTAGGTTTCAGTTGCTGTACAGTTGAGTAGAGCAGTACAGAGTAGATGTATTCCATGACCACTAGTGTCAGAGTACACTGAGACATTTCAGTGATGAACGACAAACCATGCTAAATGCTTTATCAGATTGCACAACATCTCGTAGGCTTCTTGTTGATGTGCTGCACAGTGCATATTTGATGGGCAGAAATTTGTTTATAGCTGCATTTTTTCCCCATCAATCCCTAAACGTCTCCTTTCTTTTGTCTTCTGTTGGGCTTTGAGATTAGCTGCTCATCACTAGATGTCTTTAAACATCCTTGTTAATGACAGCATTATTTATATTTATGGTTAGACTCCAGTTCTGGCCCTTTTCTCTGTGTCTTGTTTTGTCTTTTCCTGATATGCTTCCCTTCTGGGCTTGGAAGAGCTTTGCAGTCAGCTTCAGCCAAACCTAATTTCTTTTGTTCTCTCTCACTTGAGGCTGACTGACCCTCCTGTGCTGTGAGTCTGTACTTGCTACTTGTGCATTTTTAATGAAGAAAATCGTGAGGGAATTGTTGTAATCAAACCTAATGCCATGTGTGATACACACCAGAGTGCTTCATAATGTTATCTACAATTGAAGTTTTATTTTAGGGAGGAATCAAAGATGTTTTTTCTTTTAGAGGCGTTGCAGTGGATTTGTTTTCCCCTTGAAAATCTTGCAACTGTTCTATAATACAGAGCTAGGTGCCTTATTTCCAATGTGAATCCCATCTTCTGGCCACTAGATTATGGGAGACTTCTGTCTTACACAGTGAGATAGAACAGTTTGCACATGGAGCACAAATCCATAGTGAAACTGCATTTAATCAGAGATCCAGCTGCATTCAGATGTTCTCTCACTTCCCCAGTTACTCCTAAACTGGTTTGGAAGCTGGCGCAGGAGCTGGCAGTGCCTGCTGTCATGCTGGTGTTTTCAAGCAGTGTGGTCAGTTTGTAAAGCACATGCTCTTGTGTGGTTTAGATCAAGGTTCCAGTTCAGCTGAATTAGTTTCCAGTTCATTTTAGCAGTTATTGTATTGGTGGATTGGGAACAGCCCACTCTGTGCAAAATGATCTGTTTTTCCCCTTGGACTCAGGATGGGGCTCTGATCCACTGCTCTCTTGTGGAGTTGGTGTGAGTATTTGTCTGCATCCTGGTGCAGTGGAGTTCTTACCCTGGTGAGTGTGTCACACACTTAACTGGGACCCTTGGGAACAATTCTGCATTGAGTTTATCAGCCTGGTTCTAAAATCCAATCCTGACCTAGCTGAAGATGTTTTTCTTAACGGCGAAATTCCCATGACTTCTGCTTTCAAAGTAGTTTTTTGTTTGGCTGTGTGTCTCTGTTTGGAGTTCTGGGTATTCCACTGCTCCATGCCAGGCTTCCTGAGCCAGAATGCTGGAAGATTTCGAACATGGCACGAAGCAGTGCTTGGAAGTGCAGCTTGGCTTCTTTCTTTGTATTCCATGGTTCTGTGCTTTATGAAGTTGCAATTGAGTTGGGAATTGAGATCAACTCCCAAATGTATTGATTTGTGAGATGGAAAAATCCCAACTTCATGACGTTGTGGTGCCAGTAAGCCAAACCCTGAGCAGACAAAGTGGGAATGATCCTAATAACATTTTCTCCAACAGAAAGGTGGCTTTTGTGTTGCTTTTCTACTGTTTCCTGCACTAAGCATTTTGCTGATCCTTTTTTTTTGCTGTTCTCCTTTCTGTAGATGACTGGCAAATTCCCCCCACTTCTATGAACACCTCAATGTGAAAGTGGTTTTTAAAAAAAATTGTGCTTAAAAAGTAGCAGGCAGGACTGGGAGCAGATACAGCCTGGGTGTGAATCAGCCCTTTCACAACCAAGGCTGGCTCTGTGCGTGCCCTCTTGTCTGTCTGCCCTCCACCCCCTTTTCTGGGTTAAATACAACCTCTGACTTGGCTAAACAGAGGAATTTTTGACCAAATGAATTTGAGCACCATATGATCTGCCTCCTCATGTTCCCTGAGCCCTTTGCAGGAGAAGGGAAATGCTTGTGAACAAAGTCTGCTAACAGAGTTGTGGGTGGAAAGAGGACAAAACGAGTACGTGAAGAACCACATATTTTCACTGGACTTCCAAAACAAGTGACAGTTTGTTCTCCAGATAAAGGCACATTTAAGAGGAAAGACCTGAACAGTGAAAGTAGAGGGGATTTTGGTGTTTTTTTCTTGGTGTCACAAAAATTCTTGTCCAAAATAAGAAACATTGAGGTTTGTAAACATGAACTGTTTAAATATGAAAACGTGACAGGCTGAAGTCCCCGCGAGTCCTCATGACACACAATAGAAGATCCTTTTCTCAGAACATGAAGGTGAGACTTCAGTGAAGGGGAACATGCTCTGACATCTGGGGTTTTGCAGTTTCCTTCAGTAGAGATAATCTTGCTCTCATTCAGGAAGTCCAGTGTATATGTCAAAACAACCTGAATTATGTCTGGGTGAAACCTTTGGTTGAGACCCATGTCCAGACTCACTAAACATGAGTGATTCTCTGCTCAGGTGGGGTAAAAGAAGGCTGAAGAGCACTCTTGCATAAAATGTTGGGGGGATGTTATGTAACTACATTTCTGTATTTTTTTAAATTTTCCTTTGTTTTTTTTCCTATTTCTGTTAATTTCTGCTGTGTTAAGATTGCATCCTCTGCAAATATCCTGAACCAAGCAAAGATTTTTTGCAAAGAGAAAGCTGGAGGTACCATTCAGGGCAGCCAGGGAGCTGGTCTAACCACTTGCTGCTGACAGAAGGGATTTACTCCCCCATTCACAAATGTTTCTCCCTCCTTCCTACCTTCCTTTTCCTCTTTGTTGTCTCCAAAACCTCATCTGTTCACAGGTTGTGCTCCCTACCAACCCATTTCTCCCTCAGTTTGTTTTTCAGTGGATTTAGTGGGTGTCTTGGTGTATACAGTGTGAGGACTGGTGCTGGAAGACTAGAGGAGATGGAAAGTGGGAATAGTGGCTCTCCTGGCTTCAGCAAGCTGTTAGATGAGCTCAGCACATACTGCTTTACACAAACTGAGGGACACTGTGCACCCAGGGAATTGTTGCCCGTGCAGTTTGAATTGTGCAAAATGAGCCTTTCCATATGGTGTTTGTGTTCAAACGTTGCAGCCTTTTTGCTTTTGTCTGAGAATCCGAAAGGAAAATAAAAATGATCTGCACAATTGTTTTGGCCTAGAAATTCAAATGGGATAGTTAATAAAATAAATGTTAAAGGAGGAAGGGGGCTTTGTCTACCTGAACCTGAAGGATGAGAAGAAAATCAAACCAAAAACCTCCATTGTATTTTTCCACTTCAAGAATTTACAGGGTGGAATTTGTAATTCCCCCATTGACCAAACTCATGAGAGTAAGTTTCTGTTCTTCAGATACAAAAAACTTATGGTTTTTTGGTTGTGGATTAGGAAGAATGAACTTCTCTAAATTTTTCTAAAACTGAACTCAGCTCTTCTAAACTAGCTGAGTTCGTACCGGGATGTTCTTTCCCTGTAAGCTCCCTGTTCAAAGACAAGCAAAGCTGGAATTTGTGCTGTGTAGTTGTGCCTGCTTTTCTCATTCTTTAAGAACTTCCCAGTACTGCTGACATTGCTTTGTGCCCATAGCTGTAAAAATCCTGCTAGTCCCTACTCAGTCATTAAACCATAAAAACCCAAGTTTGAAGGGGCTAAACAGCAGAGGCTTAGACATCCCATACTGGAGCAATAAAAAGTTCTGAGAAGACTGTCTTCAGTCCAGATGCAGATACAAAGAGTACAGTACCCAGTGTATCATGAAAACAGGACCTTGCACAAGAGGCATGTAACGAGTCGTTGGTTCTGCTTATTCCTGGGTGCAATTCAAAGAGGTGGTTTGTTCTGTAAAGTGTGGTTTGTCATGGAAGATGATGTCATTCACACCATGCTTGGGAGAGAGACTAAACATGATGCTTCTAGGGAAGGATCTAAGCCAGTCCAGTTTAGTGCACAGTGAAGAAGTGACTTATTGTCAGAGTTCAGCCTCATTTGTTCTCTATTTAATGATTTCCACTTTTTTCCTGTTAGGGTGGTGTCAGCCCTTTAACAGGTTAGATTTTTCATGCTGTTTCTCTGCCTAGGATTTGTAGGAGCTGAGAGTTTAATTTTATCGAGCTTGTTGCCTTCGGCTTGTGAGCCCTGGCAGCCCCCTGCTTTTTCCATTTCCCTGCTCCAGCTTCTCCAGTGCTCAGCACTAAACCAGCTGTAGCATGAGGATCTACTTAAAAACCTTCCAAGAGTCTTGTGTATGTACATGCCACATTTTGGCTTGTTCAAATAACTTCTCAGTTACTTGTGATCACAGGGGTTTTGTAGCCTACCTTGAGGATCTGCACCCAGGTGTGCATTGTTGCCTCTGCTTTCCTGCAGCAAAGACTTCAGCTACTGAGTTTGATCCTGAATTCCTTGGACTTGTATATTAAATGATTATAAACTACACTTAACTGTGAATAAATACTTCTAGTTTGAACTAAGGTGTTTAACTCTCTTCTCTAGGCTCTGTTTTGGATATTATCAAGCACATCGTGGCCAAAGGAGAACACAAGACTGGTGTCCTGGATGAACCCTGTATAGCCACAATCCTTAAGGAGGTGCTGGAGGGACTGGACTACCTGCATAAAAATGGGCAAATCCACAGGTATTTTACATTTTTCTCACCTTTGTCATAAAATGTTCTTGAAACAGAGTAGCTGAGCGCACACAGTCTCATCCCACAACTCACCGTGAGGGCACGAAGAGAGGAAAGTAAAGGTGGGAGCTTAATCAAAGTGTGGAACTCAAATGTCTGTAGTCTATAGACTACATCTGTATACTACGACTAGGCCAAATTTGGGTAAACTTTGGGATATTGAAAGTTCTGACACAGAGAATCTCATTCCAAATGTCAGCAGCCAGCTGCAAAGTATAGTTGTTGGAGCTGGAAAACTTCAACTGGTTTTGTTTCTTGCTGAGCTACAAATCACCAAGAGCACTGCATAAGCAGTGTTGAGCAATTTAATAAGGAGCCCTTCAAGCCCTGATTTTTCTTTTTAAGGTTAACTGCAAGATCAACATAATGAAATTTGAATTTGAGTGATTTCATTAAAAAAAGAAAATGAAAACAAAATTAATGGAAAAACAACTTCTGTAGGCAAAGCCCAGTTAACTAATGGCCTGTGATTTGACAGATCACTGAAACATGAGGGTTTCCGTGCTGCTCTCTTGTTTGAGAGATATTTTTAAATCATATTTTCCTCTCCCCTGGTGTCAAGGTGTGGTGTAGTTCAGTAAGAGAAGATGCTAAGTCAGTCTATTCTGCATTAAAAAGACTGAGATTTTCAATCCTAAATATGTGCTGAAAATAGAATATACTGCTTCTGGGTAATATTCACCATCCCAGCCACAGACTGCTGCTGGAACAGCCTCTTCTTTCTTGGGAATTTTGTGAGCTTGGCTGTCTTCTGGGACAATGCCATTACAAGCATTGCTGCTGCTGCTGTGCTGGAGTAAGTTTCTGTCCTCTTATGGCTGCACAAGAAGAGGTTACTTTTTGCCAAAATTCTATTTATTTAGAAAATCCAGTAAGTATTTATTTCATATTTATAATCAAACTGACTGGCTTTTGTAGGTTATTTTGGGTTGAAAAATAAAAAAAATGGAACTAATTGAGGTGGAGTTTTTTCCCCTGAAAGAAGTGTCAAATTTCATTTTCCAGTCTCCATTAAAATCCTTCAACAAGAACCGTTGTCTTCACTGAAGACAGTTTTGATTTCATAGCTGGTTGCTTAACTTCGTTTTTTAGAGGTAATACTTCAGGCAGCTCTGGGAATTCAGAGAAAAGTGATAAACCAACTTACCTACCAAGTACTTGGTAACTTTTCACTGTGCCAGAAGTAATTAATAGAACCATGTTCATCTGTGACTTGCAGTTGGTTTGCTTGGCTGATTTAGTTCATCTTCTGGTCTAGTGGTACTGAAATATATATGTTAAAGCAGCAGTAACCTGTTAAATTTCAGTTTTTCTGAAGGTATCACATGTTTTCTGTACTGAAAGAGTGATGGTTCTCCATTTGGCTGGCTGGATTGGAAGAGCAATGTAAATGTGGTAAAGATTAGAGAGAATATATTCATGTGTGCGGTGTGAGGTTTTTTTACTGCTCTCAGCAAAAATACCATGTTCACAAAGTTTAAACTGCTTGGTCTGAAGAAAATGTGATTCACATTGAATCATTTGGAAGTGAACTGGACCAAACCTGCTGTGACCATTCTCATCTTGCTGGTTGAAGCATTTTGCCCATATTTAGGGAACTTCAGCAAAGAAATCAGAGCTGTGTCATTGATGCAGCTCAAGGTTGTGGTTGTGCATCAGCTGCTTTGCATGTGTTGCATCCCTGTATTTTGGGGCTGCTCCAACAGTTGTGTAGTATTTTATCATGGAAAAGTGTTTGGATTACCTCATTGTGTTGGGCACAGTGGTCTGGGGAATTTGGCGAAGTGGGATACACAAGGAACGTTGTGAGGTTTCCCGCCTGTGATGCAAAGGATGGGTTTTAAGTGTTGGCAGAAAGCAAGCTGACATGCCTTTGAGGGATGAAACATGTTTCCTTAATGGAGTTCATCCTGCTGTGTTCCGTTTTATCCAGATGTGTGTGTGCTGCTGAGGAAAACACAGTTTAAAGATGTGGCGCAAATGGGACCTTTCCTCATCCATGGGAATATCTGTATGGTTTTCCCGTTTTGCTTAACGCCAGGGGTCACAATATTGGTCATGCCTGATGGGAAAGGCAGGTGGAAATCTTAAAGCCGTGCCAGAGATGCTCTGAGAGGAAGTGTTTAAAATAACTAAAGTTCAGTCCCCTGGGTCAGCTTAAAGTATCTGGCTCCAAAGGAAACCGCATCAGGTGATGGCTGAACTGCTGTATCGTGTCTGCAGTGTGGGGCAGCTGTGCTTGGGGTGAACTTGAGGCCAGGGCAAGATCAGCTGTGAAGGATCAAAATTGAAGGGCTTTGGCCAGACTCGGAAGGTCCAACCCGAAGCAAGCAGCCGTCCAGCAGAGCAAAGTGTTCAGCTGGTTGCACTAAATATCCCATCTCTGTTCATATTACACCTAGGAGAAAACAACTTGATAAAATTAGAGACATAGGATGAGTGAGTGACTGTAATTAGCTCATCTAAAGATGGACAGCCAGGCTGGTGGCAAAGCCCAAAGGATGAATATCAGTACCCAAATGTGATTTTGTGGGCGCTGCTGACCTGAAGTGGGGCCATAAATCATTGGTGAGATCAGAGAACATATGTCTGACAGCAGAGCTGCTTCCTACTTCTGAATTATTCATCATCTTAAATGGGTAAATGAAGTTAACACGTGAAAAACTGGCCTAATGAAATTCTGCTGCTGAATCTTACTCTGCATAAGTCCGCCTTGAACTTAGTGCCACTTCAAATTAAGGTTTGGGGAACTGGGTTGGCGTGGAAATGTAAATCCCTGCTTTGGACAGGAAAGGAGTTTGACAGTATTCTCTAGAGGAGATTAGAAAGCCAAATATCTAGTGAAGGCTTAAATTATAATTCTTTTTTTTGTTTACTTTCCTAATTAACAGCCAGAGCAAGTCCGAGACTTGAATAGGCACCATTGTTCAGCAACAAATGCTGAAGTTTCCCACATTTGCCCAAAGTAATGTTTTTTTTTGCTTTCATCTTCCAAAGGCTGTTGGTAAGTGTCTTGAGGCCTTATGGGAAAGACAAAGGAGAAGGCAAAATCAGTTTTATTTTCATGAAACACTCTATACCAAGGTGACGATTACAAATGATGCCCATCTTTCTCCAAAATCACCACTGCCTCCATATTGCAGAGTTAGCAGCTCCCTGCCTTCCCTGCCATGTGCCCATCCCTGGCCATCTCTCCTGTGCCAGCTGCTGCTGCTGTCCCCATTGTGGCTTCCTGCGTAGCACAGTGATCCCAATGCGGATTTGAAATCCCAGTGATCCGGCTCATGTTGAGTGAGTTAAGTACCTGGGCACCAGCCAGTGTGCTGAGGACGGAGGGCCAGACTCGGAAGCCTTTGGATGAAGCTGTCCTGCAGGAATGTGCTCAGGCACTTTTTTTTTTTATGGAAGTTGAGCAAGACTGACGTGCTGTGAGGGGTCGCTGCCGGGCTAATCTTGTCTGGGTGACACTCAGGGTATGTTGTACCTCTTCCCCATTTGGACTCTGATTCCTCTGTGTATTTGGGGATTAGCAGGAGTTTGATGAATGACTTAGAAATAAAACTAAAGTAAAACCAACCCAAGAGGTTTTATTGCTTAAAAAGATTTATTGGAGGGAAGTTCAAGGCTTTTTCAGGTGGTGCTCCGTGTGGCAGTCTGACAAATGAATCATGCTGATTAACTGTTACAAGGTCTCTCTGTCTTTCTCCCTATTTTTATCTCAGAGCTTATCTTCTGTTCATGATTAGCTGTTGTGTAACTGAATATTTTAGTTAGTCCAGGTGAAATGATACGCTGCTCAAATATAACCAGATTCTCCTATTGCAGCACAATAAATGTGATACTTGCTTGCTTTTTTTGTAAATACAAAAAAGCCTGGAAAGTGGTTTAGGATTGCATGCACTCGAAATATTGGCATGGCAGCAGTCCAGCTATTACTTTGTTCACTGCTCTGCTTCTTACAGGATGAGAGGTGCAGAAGCACATTTGATCTGCTGAGTTAGATCAGCCTATGCTGCCGTACTGAATGTTTTGGGGTTTTTTGGTGTCTTGAAAATCAAGACTGTGGGCAGCAGGGTGTGGGGCAGCTGTTTGAATGGTGCTTTAAAGGAGACCCTGGAAAGAGTATTCTTGCTGTGCTTCTATGCCAACTATATTCACTTATTTTTTGGACCTTAGGATGGTTTTGACAGAGGATCAAAGTTTAATTTTTTGCCTCTTTACCTATATTAAGAGTAAATAACTTCTGAAAAAAGGAAGTGAGCACATCACCAAGACTTGTGTGTGGGCTTTTGCAAGAGTGCTGCTCCAGTAGCGGGTTTTGTATTTAAGATGAAGAAGCTGATGGATATATTTCGGCACAGCTTGGCTGTCCAGGATTCAAGCTTAATTTTCAGGTAGCTGATTAATGCATTGATAGCTGTGCTGGCAGGTCTTGTGGTTAAACTGGCTTCCAGTATGCCTCTGATTATTTTGATGACTGAAATACTGTACTTTTTTGTTTCTGTAGCAATAATGTGGGAGAACTTCAAGCCCTTCTCTCCACAGTGCTGTAATCTTACTTTGGGGAGTGCGTTTTGGAAGTGACGTTTGGTAGGGGAGGAATGGATAACGGGTGGAGCCTTTCCACCTCTAATTGCCAGTTTGATTTTAAGTCAGGACACTGGTAATTTGAAAGTTGGCTATTGCTCAGCTGTGGGAAGTGGAATTTTCTTATTCAGAGGCGTGTACTTTGGTCTCTTCTTTTATAGTATGGTAGGGGTAGAAATAACTCCTAGAGGTGGTAGTTAATATAAATTTTAGAGCTTTAATTTGTAAATAGTTCAGTAGGCATAGAAATGTTACTCTTGGCTGTTTCAGTGGGAAGGAGGACAAGATGCAGCTCTGGGTTGTACTGGGTGATTTGTTCCCCCAACAAACACCTTGCTGTGTGCAGTGTGAAGGGCACAAGGATCACCAAATCCTACTCTCTGTACAGTCAGATGGGGGTGTATTGTGGTGGTTTGGCATACCAACATGTTCTCCTGGTGGTTGTTTCTTCCACTGCATCATCCAGAAATTCATTGTTCAAAAAAAAGAAAAAACAAAACCAAAAAATACCCCACTGTGATTGCGGAGAGAAAATACGAACCAGATGTAAATCCCAAATCTGCAGACAGCCAGAAACAATAACTCCTGTGGAGACAGTTTTCCTCAAAGTGGATAAAGAACAGTCTCTGCTCTGAAGCCTAAAAACCTGGGATTTAAACCTCTGCTGGTAAATATTGTTGCTGCTCAGATCACAGGGGTGCTGGGGGCCCTGCAGCAGCTCCAGGGGACTCTGTGTGTTTGCAGGGTGATGTCTGGAGGTGTGGCTGTTGCAATCAGGTGTTTGCCCCCATGTTTTCTCCTCAGACCCAGGTGCTGCCTCTGAACTTTGTCACTCAATTTCCTGCACTTACCCAAAGTAACTTCGGTGTAGTCCAGGGGAAAACCTACTTTTGGTAGAACTCCTATGCATCACATTAGAAGGAGGGGAAGTTTCTAGGTTTTTCCCTCTGCTGCATGGAGATGTGAAACCATGAAAAGCAGGAGATAGAGGTTGGGGTGATCTCCAAAAGCAGTGACAGGTTTTGATCAGTGATCCATGAATGAGTTGCACACTCAACTAATGTAGTTTCCAGCAGTTCTTGAATTGTCAGGAACATTTGAATTTGATGTGTTTCCAGGAAGAATAGTCATCTGTTGTCTGCAGCATTAAATGTATCAGGTGAAAATGTAACAGATTCTTTTAGCTTTCTACTCTGCAGAAACCAAGTGCCATTCACACCTGTGTACAGCAGTGTTTGTGACATCTGTCTCATGTCACTGCATTTATCTGGTGTAGGTTACTGGGACAATATTGCCTGGTATAGGCTCTTGCAGCATCTACCCAGCAGCAGAGTGACTGTTTAAATAATCATGTTCATCTTTTCCACTGTGATATATGAAGTAAATAACTCCCTTCAAAAAGGGGGCTTTGGGTATTGTCCCCTATTGTGATGCAGCAGATTTTCTGGCCTTTACAGATCCTAAAAGCTACATTTTTGGAGATGCCTTAAGCATTTATTCAGACTACTTCATGTCTTCTGCTAAAGCATGAGAAAAAAGGGTCACTTGCTAAATTTGTGTGGTAACATATTAAGCTCTTGAAAATTTTGTAAGGTTACATCAGAAGTTATTTTTGTATGTTTACTAAATCAAATTATATCCTGCCTAGTAGAGTTCTAATAAAACTTTGATATTAAAAAGTAAAGTTAATACTTAAAAAAAAAAAAAAGTGAGACAAAACCCACACACATTTAGGACAACAAATAGGGAACTGCCACAGAGAAATCTATCACTTAGTGGTAGCCTGGAAAGCATCACCAAGTGAGACTGGGACTTGAGAGAGCACTGTTTCCATTGTATGCATACCCAATTTTATAACTGCTTTCTCCATTTTATAGGAATTACTGGATGAAATATGGAGATCTTTCTTCTTCCTATGCTGGTCATGCTTAAAACTTGTTTCCTAGATTTTGGAGGAGGAAGTTGAGCTGACAGGGCTCTGGGTGTCTCGAATTTCTCCTCCTGTGTCACGTTGCAGACATGGCTGAGCAGGAGCTGTGGGTGGCTTTGTAGATAGGGACGGCTCTTGGCTGCATAGGGGAATGCCTTGGACCTTGTGTGTGTATAGATATACATACTGCTTCTCCAGAAGAGGGGTGCTTTTTGCCTTTTGGAAATTAAGACCTTTTTAAGCCACCCTATATACATTTTTTGGGCCTTATTTGATCCAGATTGGTTCTGTCTTTACTGGAATGACCTTTCCTCTTTCCATTGTGGCAGGGGGATGTGCGAATCACTTGATATTCCCATTTCTTCTGCTACCTGATGCATCTTGTACTCAAACTGGGGTGATCTACATGTGGTAATTTCTGGGAAATTCCTATTTCTGAGGACACTAGGAACATGTTATAACACGCAGGAGATACTGCAGCATGGTGACGTGCATCACTGGTACTGCCACACGGAGCAAACCTGCCTCTTTGCACGTTAAATCATTTGACATGAAATATTGAAACAAGACCACGTTATAACTTGACTGTTTTCCTCTGTTACCACTGACTAAGCCAGGGTGTCCCAAAAATATCTGGGCCTCCAGGGGTAGGAACAGACCTTGTGACTCCACGGCTTGCGATGTGTGTGTTGCTTTTCATGCTGCAGCTGTTAAAGGGTCTTTGTGCCTTGTCCCCACTGCAGTCCTTAGGAAGTAGGATCAGGAAATGGAAGGGCCAAAGAGATGAATTTGTGGAAGAAATACTGGTACATTTTTAGCTGCTGTTCAGCGGTATGAAAAGTTGATTTTAAAGCCTGCTGGGCAGGGTCCTTTCCTTATACAAGAGAAAAAACCCTGAAGTTCTGACAGACTCGGGGAAACTTTAAAAGCGGTGTGTGAAGTTAGAGATATAGCTTCTCTCTTGCATTGACTGCTGAAGGGTGTCAGAAGCCCTGGTTGATTGGCAAATCCTCCTTGTCATGAGCTGCTGTTACAGCAGTGACATGCATTGGGGTGAGTGTGTGAAACAACAGAGTCTTTTGCTGGAGGAAGAAGTGGGGCTGTGAAGGTTGGTGGGATTAGATCGTCTCCATGTTGGGAGGTAGGGCTAAATCCAGTGTTTGTAGCACTTTATTTTCTGGCTTAAGGAGCTGATCTGTCTGAAAACTGTTTTTTAAGGTTTTGGATCACCTGGAGCAACTTCCCCACCAGTGATGTGCAGGTGAAGTTACTTGAGCACTGATGCTGGGCTGGCTTGGTGATGGATGGGTGGTGGAGTCCAAGGCAGACAGGATCTGTCCTTGAACTGCACCACCCTTTAACCCTCCTTAGGCTGTAACCAGGTGGGAAGAGAAGGAAATAAAGAGAGTGCGAAAACATCAAAGGCAGAGTTGGCACAGGAGTGAAAAGTTAAGTTGGGCGTAATTTGCCGAGATAAAGGGAAGTTGCAGACGCTGCGATAACAGTGACAGACAGGGACACAGAGAGGGATGTGACACTTCATAACAGAGACTCACACTGGGTTAGCCCAAAGTCTGCAACTCATTCTGTACTGCCTCAGCATCTTCCCAGCTCCTGGAGCTGTTCAGTCAAGGAGGATGACAGTGAATTTCAGGCAGATCTCCTGCAGCTTTCCTTAGTGAGTCGTCCCTTGTCTGAGCTGACACAGTGACTTAACCTAAAAGAAATCCAATTCACTTTGTGGTTTCTTGGGCCCCAAACCCTCTACTTAAAGCAGCATTGGAGGGCAAAAAATCAAGAGGGATTGTACCGAGAAAGTGTATCATGCAGCCTCTTGAAAGGTGTTTTATGATTTAGCTACAATAAAGTGCAATGGGAGATTAATTTCTCATATAGCCCTCACTGGGGTTTCTGTTTGCCTATGCCAAGAGACAGGATGGAGTTATCTCTCCCAAGAGGTCTCTTCATTACACTCAGAGTGATCTGCCTGGATCTTAAGGGTAGGGCACAGAGAAAACAAGTACTTGATGCACTCTTACAGCTCATTTTGATGGATGCTGACAGTCCTTTCCATTGGGCTTTGTCTACACATGACTGTGACAGACTGTGGCTTTGCAAACAGTCACTTCTACCTGCCAAAGCCTTGCTTCACACTGCTTAAAAGCACAAAAAGAACCTTTTTAATTCCTGGTTAAATTGGATTATTCATCTAACTTTCTCCAGCCATTAAAATGACAGCTAAAAAGCTTTTAAGTGTTCCTACCTTTGTAGCCCCCGTGAAGTTGTACCTTTAAAAATGCCTGTCTCATTTGAGCCCTCGGGTAAATCATGAGTTGCCTTGTGCTGCTGGCATTGAGTTCCTGCACCGAGGCCCTGGTCTTTGAGCACAGCCCAGCAGCTGACAGAGCAGCTCGGAGAGGAGGGAAGCGGCAGTCGCTGTGCTTCCCTGATCCTGAGCAATAAAGCGTGTCCCTGGGCTGGTCCCCTGCTGTAATTTATGGCAGCCTGGCTGCTGCCGCGGGGCCCGGCTGCCAGTGGCCACGAGGGCCTGCTGAGAGGGCTGTGGATGAGCAGGGATGAAGCAAGCTGTGGACTTGGCCCTCTCCTCCCTCTGCTTATGCCTGGCTCAGCAGGGAGGCTGGAGAGGAGTATGGAAGCTGCTCTGCCAGCTCTCTGCCGTTGGAAAACCTTCAAGCTTTGGGAGATGTTCCTGAGGCCGGCTCTGCAGTTAAGTACAGCACAGTAACAGACAGCAATTGCACCTCACCCAAGAGTTTGGGACTTAAAGCTCAACTCTGTCACAGGAAAATATTAGTGCCCACAGCTTTCCTGAGCAGGAGCAGGGGCATGTTAATGTGTACAGCACTTCCAGCATTGTCTTGAATGCCTTCTCCTGTGTTGTACTGAACTTACTGACATTTGAGGGTGTAAAAATACTGATCTGCCTGCACGCTCCAAGCCTAGTTTACATTTGGCAGCTCTAAATGGTAAAGCACTTGCATGTCACCAGCTTTTTATATCTTGGCTTATAAGGCAAAGGGAAGAGGTGACACAGGTAACAGCGTATCATTGAAGGGAGAGGAATGTTTCATGGTAGAGAGAGTATAGTGCTTATTTGATGTATAATGTCACAGATTGCTTCATATTTAACTGTATGTAGAGATACTGTCCAGGGAGCATTTTCTGCAAGACTCAGAACATCAACTCCAGCAATTGGTTGCATTCAGCATAAATATTTTGAGTTCTTCATTACTATTAACAGAAAATAGTAATTGTTGCATCTTGCACCTTCTCTTTTTTTAAATGAAACTTGGCAGGACCAACCACTCCTTCCTCATGCCAAATTATGCACTGTGGAGCTCAGTCCATGAAATTTTATTGTTGCAGTTGATGTAAATTGCATCTAATGGGCAGATGACTCACGGCTGTGCTGACATCCAGCTTTGCATCCTAAAGGCACATGCCAGCAGGCTGGAAGCATAGGCAGAGTAAACAGGGCTTATCTCTCTTTTCTCTTTCCTGGGATAATTTTCTTCCCAGTGCTGGCCTGCAGAGCTCCTGGAATGCCACTCTTTGCTCAGGTCCCTTGTATTGTGGCTGCAGTGGCCTTAACAAAGCATCCTTAGCAAGCACTGTGTGTTGGTGCCAAGGATTGAGGGCTATGGGTGAGGGCAGATCTGATCATTAAGCAGAATTTCAAGTACTTATGTAGGCTTTTTATAGTGGGAACAAGCCATCAGGATACAGTTCCTGTAGTTCCCCCCCCCCGCCCTGCTAAAAAATAATTTGTGGAGGATGTGGGAACACAGCACTCAAAACTGGGGACTGTCATCTCATTGTCTTCCTGTGCTCCCAAGCCTCCTGTAGCTGGAAGCGTGGTTATAATTTTGTTGTCGGGGTCAGATTTGGTTGTACAGCACATGATGCCTATGGCCCAGCCCCACCCTGAAGGCCTTAATGTGATGTAACTGGTACATTAGTGGGAAGCTAAACCAGTTTGGGATGCAGATGAGGAGGGATTTCTGCCCTGCTGCGAAACCTCTCAAGGCTGATGTGGAGAATCCAGCTTTGCACTGGAGCAAGTCCAAACCCCTCTTCCCACTCAGGTTGTGAAGTACAAGGTAAATAAAAACATAATTGTTATTTTGTGGAAGGGCTTCTGAAGGCTTTAGAAGAAGGGAAGGTGACAGCTACAGAGCGAGAATGTCCGGAACTACTGTAGCATTTGTTAAGCTACCAACAAGAAAGTTTACTCCATCCTTCTGTAACTTCATTTAAAACTTGGTATAATTACTGTTTATGCTAAAGCCTAAAGCTGCTTCCTGTTTCCAGTGTAGTAATTGTGCCAGAGGCACACCATTTATTCCCAGTGTATCAGCCCAGGATATGGTCATAACCACATTAATAGGAAGTACCTTCAAATTGTTATACTTGGCAATAGCTATATCCTGGAGTAACAAACTTCTCGCCATTCAGTGTGTGAGTTTATAAGCATCTCCTGAGGAGAATAAACAGGAAAGCACTTACCCTCTCTTCTCTGCCCCGTTGCTTTAAATGCAATTAATTAATTTTAAAGATGATTTTAGAGGAGAACCTACTTTGAAGACACTGCCGGTGCACCAGTATATGCTAAGGAAAGGGGTTTGTGCTCTCCCAGTGTTATGGTGTTATGTATAGGCTGGGGTGAGGAATGGGAAAGCTGGAAGTTGCCTCTATGGTACAGTAACTCCAAAATGGAGTTGGTGTCCCCAAACATCTAGGTGCCCCATCAGTTTTGCTGCTCCAGGGTGGAGTGCACCAGGCTGGGGTGAGTAATGGCCTTTGCAGAGGGCTGGTCACTGTGAGGAAATGCCACATGAAGTGGTGATTTAATTCTGCAGCTTGACTTGGGTATTTGGCAGTGGCAGTTTCGGCCTCTTGCATTTGGAATTGTGGCAATGACTTGTTTTAATTTCTTGAACCAACTTTAAGCATCGTATTTACCAACTTTTGTTTTCAACAAGAAAATATATAAATTTTAATTAATCCAAGCTGAAGTTAAAAAGAAAACAAGCCTCTGCATTGGTGGGGGAGGTTAAGGGACTGGAGTACTTTGGCTCTTTTTTCCTATGGGATTCAATCTGATTGCTTGTTTCACTACTTTTTGCATTCTAAGCCTGTCCAGCTTGCTCTGTTGTGGTGGGATGGTTTGGTGGTATTGAATGTGTCCTGTTTTCTGGCCACTGTTGCTATACCAAGTGAAGCTCGATTGATTTTTTTTTTTTTTTGCCACATCCTTAGTTTTGCTTAAAAACTTCCCTGGCACTTCCTTCACAGCTGAGTATGGTCTGCTCCAGGGGCTGAGTGAGCCACACATGCTGTTGTGCCAGAGGGGAGGTTTGTGAAGGCCCTAAAATACCACATGGCCCAGCTTACTGGGGAAATGCTCCAGCATCCTGGGCTACCCTGGAGTACAGATGGAAGAGGAAATTACTCTTGCTCCAGTAAGAGAAATTACAACTTCAGTGAGCAACCTCAGCGCATCCTATTCCTTTCCCTATAACCTGGAACTGGCAGGCAGCTCTGAAAGGGCCTTGTGCATCCTGGCTGTTGCAGGAGAATCAGCTGTGGATAAACATTTCCAGTAGGATTGGAGAGTTTCCTGAGCACCCTGTGTTCCCTCTGAATTAGTGCTGGTACACAGGGGGATTCCTGGAGATGGCTGTGCCTGTGCCAAGCACATTTCACACCGTGTGAGCCAGTTCCTTACCTAGGAAGCAGCAGATTTGGGCACTTCACTCCAGTGTCTCCACATGCTCACGCTGTTGGATCCCAGAGGCATCATCTGCCTAACTATTGGCAGGGAGCTTTTCCATTCCTCCCTGTTATGGACTATGAACACTTTGTGGGAGTGCAGGGGTCAGTCAGGTTTGGATCTCTCACAGCAATTAGCTCTACAGCTCCAGTTGTATTGGATTTTGCCAGAGGATGCTAAGGGGGGGAGCATAGCTACATGCTTAATTGGGTATTTAATCCCCTCAGGGCCTTCGTCTCTTTGAGAGTCTCCATCCAGTGTGGTGCTGATGCTGTCTGGTCTCCAATTGCTGCAGCCGTTAATTGCAGGAAGAGAACAAAATAATGCTCCTTGGAGGGAAAGTCAACTCCTCAATTCTGTCATATCATATAACTTCAGAGTTTCCATATAGATCTATCCAGCTGCTAGCAGGAGGTGTACATTTGGCAGGACTTGGAATACTTGTTTGAAGGGTCAAGGTGCTGTCAGCTGCAGTTTGGTGTTCATCTTCAGTGGGACTGTCTTACGGTCTGTTTTGTTCCACTGTATGCTGGGGGAAAGCTTTGCCATGCCAATATCCTAGACTGGGTATTGGGAAGAGTGTGATAAATGCTAGTGCTGGAGAGGATGTGTTTAAAATTATCCTGGCCTGGAACTGGCAGTGGCCCAGCCTCCTCTTGAGAAGAGCAAAGCCAGGAAGGAGCTGATTTCCAGGGCCTGACCAGGCCTCTTTGGCCAGACCATCAAGCCAGTTCTGTTCTCATGATGCACAAGGGAGGAGGGAAAAAATAGCTTTTGACTTTTTTCTCTATGTGAAATGATTTGGAATATTTGTCAAAGGCAGTGGAGGGAAAATTTGCTTATTTTGGTGTTGTTTTCCTCTTTTCGCTCCGGGTCTGTGTGGGTTCCTGGGCAGCGCAGGTTTAGCAGCAGTGCTGGGGAACCCAAATGTCAACTATAAAGGTGCTTCTTTTGGCTTGGTGGGGGGAGCAGCCCATGAAAACGAACTAGAAAACTTCAAAGTGTTTGGAGTGAATGTAGCATTCCCTCAAAGACGGAGAAGTGCTGCTGTAAACCTAAAAGCTTAGAGCTTTTTTTGTCTAGGAAGAGGGCAGTACAAAACTTTCATAGCACATGCTGGATGTTGTTGTGTGTTCATTGACTTTGGTAAAAATTTCAAGGAGACTTTTTCACTAAAGCTGAGGCTTCACAGGACAGTTGAGTGACCCCACTTTCCCATTCTGACCATCTCTCTTGTACCAGCTCTGCTCACCTGACCGTTGGTATTGAGGTTCTGTTCGTTAAACCACGAGCAAAGGTTTTTCTTTTGTCTATACTTTCACCAGTGTGTGGGGCTAAACTGATTTCCTAAGGCAGCATGTGAACTCCTCCAGGGCAGGAGAGGAGCAAGACATGGGGCTGGGGGGAGAACACGGTGCATTCAGCAGGAGATCAACTCATTGTATCTTGAAATTGCTCCTGCTGAAGGGATGCATGAGGATCAGACCAGTGCTAGGTTCTGTTTTCACATTTCTAGCTAAGTTTAAAAACCTGGGACAAACCACTTTCCTTGCATTTTTAAGGGTGCCTTCTGCTAAGTTGTAATTTTATTTTTTTTTCTGTGCATAGTACCTGAAATGCTACTAGCTATAAATCATACAAATACTACTTAGTGTCTGTCTACGAAGTTACAATTGATGTTAAGCCCCTACTATTTCTGCATGATTAGAGGCAGGAGGTGCTAACGCAAGAAACAAAATATAAGAAATAATAACTGTTTTGTGTATTTTTGTTGGTTGAAGGAAATATTTAATGGCTTCCACTTATTGTTGCTTTATCTTTCTGCAGGGATGTGAAAGCAGGAAATATTCTTCTTGGAGAAGATGGCTCAGTGCAAATTGCAGGTAACTTTCCTGGTAACTTTGAGTAAACTTTAGGCATAACTGCATATCCAGAGAAATTATTTAATGATCAAGGAGAAATTTACAAAAAATTGTTAACCTCAAAAAGCCCCACAGTTCTTAAAACAAACAAACAAAACCAACAACACCAAAACCGCCAACAATAGACAAACCACAAACCAAAACAAGAAACTGAACCAGAATTTACTACATCTTGTTATCTTAAAATACTCTTATTTGGAACAATGACAATAAACAGAAATAAATCATTTGACTGTCAAGTGCTCAGAATCAATAGATCAGATAAAATTCTTGGCATAAGCTAGTCAGATTTTTAACTCAGCAGATTTATAGGCTTGGAAGTGGAGTGCACAGACCTCACTGATTTATCGTCAGTGTGTTAGGTGGTTTTCCAAAGGACTGTGGCAAAGGGTGGATTGATTTATCAGAAGGAAATGGGTATATCTGATAGTAAAGGTCCCTTACAACTTTGTCTTATGGAAAGAGCTGCTGATCAGACTGCTCATGTGGATGTTCCCTGGTCTGCTCCAGTTGAACTGGGTGGCAGAGGAGGTATTTAACTGGCCACCCTGACCCAGCCCAACCTGGAGTGAGCTGGAAGTCTTGGGAGCAGTCATGCAAGCTTAGGAATAGGGTAGGGAAAACTGTAAAGGCAGTTTCTTTAGCTGATACAGATCTCACTGGAGTTGTGTGTTATAGTCAGGGCTGTCATGAGCTGCAGCAACACAGGTGTGTTGGAAACAGTCCTTGGTGTGGGTGGACAGTGTGTCTGTGGAAAAGGGGTGTGCCTCCCCCCCAGCCCCCCTCTGATATTTTCTTTCGACTTCACTTTTCTTTCTAGAAACCAAGAATTACACCCCATCCTTGGAAACATTCAAGGCCAGGTTGGATGGGGCTCTGAGCAGCCAGTTCTGGTCGAAAGTGTCCCTGCTCGCTGCAGGGGGTTGGATTAGGTGACATTTAAATGTCCCTTCCAACCTGAACTAGGCCGTGATTTTGTGATTATTAGTATTGCAGGCTATTAAGTAAGACAAGATTTTTGGAGAGTACATTTAGAGCCTGTGATATTTGCTTTTCCTCCTCTTCCCAGGGTGCTGTTTTCCTCTACTGAGTACGATTCTTCTCCAACTGTCCTTTCTCTCAGGACTCCATTCTTTCTGTGGATCTCGCAGTGCTTTTCCAGTCCCTGTGCCACTTCTAGCTGGGGGGCAGAGCTCGTGCCTGGTCCTGCCATCTTGGCAAACATCCTTGTAAATGTTTAACATCTTCAATCCCATATTTAATTGGGAAGAGACGTATCTGTGGGTGATAAGGTCTCTTTAGTTCCCTGTCCTGCTGGTGCAGGCACAGCAGTGGGTCAAACCAGTGTGCTGGGGGTTAAGGGATAGGGCAGTGACTGTTGTGTCAGGAGGAAGTGCCTGCTGCATTTTTTATTCCTTTGGAATATCTATCCCTGGCTTTGCATCTTGGAGTGAAAGCTGTGGATTATCCACCAGGAAGCAGAACACGTTGCAATGCGGTTTTTATAGGTAGCTCTCCCCTCTCTGCAGAGGACAATAATCCCTTTTAGAGAACATAACACCTATTTCTGTTTAAAACCTGAAGTTGCTTTGTTTTCCTTTTTAAGTCTCCCAGTGCCCTTAATGCCTGCTGTTATATTTCTAATGAGGTGTAAATAATTAATCTGTGTGGCAGCTGATGGAAGGTAGGGAGTGGCTTCTAAAACGCTCAAAGGAGGAAACTTTTTACGATAAAATCCTAGATTTTTTTCCATAATGGGGCCAAGATGTAACTATTTGGATTTGTACTTGCATGGAACTTTAGATTCTCTTTTGGGAGAGGCTGCAAATAGCTGTTATTCTGAGTGTTTCTGCCAGCCTAGAGAAAGCTACTTGTGTTTCTCTTCCACAAGGGTGCCAGGGCTTGGCTTTTTTTATATTAAGTCTCACTGGTAATAGGTACCTGTTTGTGCTTTTTTCTGCTGAATAATTTTTAGTTGATAAGTAACTTTAAGGTTGACTGATCTTAACTGTATGAATTCCAGAGGATTTATTTTGTCTGTAATTTGTACATGATCCCCTAGACTGAACTACTTGTGGTTTGTATGTGCAACTTTTAAATGATGAAATCCACCTCAGCTTATCCTGTGAAAGCAGCACTGTGAGATGTGCAAAGTTCCCTCTTTACAAACTCTTCCTTTGAACATGCAGAAGGTCCAGTGAGACTCTGTGACTTTTCATCAGCCACAGCAGGGCCACTAAACTCAACCAAGGTCAACGAGTTCACCCGGTGGCAGGAAGCACTTTCATTTCTGTGGAGGCAGCTGATGACTTGAAAGAAACGAAAATAAATTAATGAATAATAGAGAAGAGCCTGACCTGGTCATAACACGAGATTTCGTTTCTGTGGGAATTTCTGACACTTAAGCTTCCTTTCCTCCTGACCCAGGATGAAATAGCAAAATTTCTAGCGAATTCTTTGGGGAGGAAAAAATGCTGGAAGCAAACCAATCCCAATAAAATGAGATTTGTTTCAACGAGATCAAAGCACTTGCCTTTGACAATAATATTAATGCATATTCTGAATAATTCTGTTGATTGAGTGTTTCAGTTCTGAGCTAGATGACATCACTGCGTTCCCATGAAACGAACACGTTTAAGTTTCGCTGGAAAGTTACACCAGAAGATGGATCCACCAAAAGATGGATCAGCTGTGGAATGAAGCCTGAGGGTCAGAGTGAATGGGGCACCTCCCTGCTAGGAGCTGGTTTGGTGTACATGAAAAATTTAAATAATGTAGCAGGGAAGAATGACTTCCATTCTTTTATAATGACTCCTTTCCCTCTTGCCATTCCTCAAGCCACACTGCCTGTGAACAGTTGTTAAGAAGGTCTTATTCAATGTTTGGCCTTTGCAACCTTGTGTTCCTGTGTGTTTCCTACTGTTTGACACAATTCCTGCTTCTTGTCTCAGAAGAAATGTAATTCTTAAATGTAAATAAGGAGTGTATATCTCAAACTGGAAATCCTTTGAGGAAAAGAAGCAAAGTGCTTTCAAGGTTTGGAAGAAAATGCTCATCCCTGTAATGGAGGAAACCTCACTGCTGGACTGTACCTCCACAATGTATCAGTGAATTTAATTACGGGAAAATTTCACTGTGTAGAATTCATGGCAGTAATTTTGCTGCAGGATTCTACAGTTCTAACTAGTGAAAATTAAAGCCTCCTTTGTTAATTTGGGCCATGCAATTCTGTTAAGGCTGAACAGAAAAAGCAACTTGATGAAAGTGTGTCAGACATTTCTCAGGTTCTGTTTGTAACTCTGAATTGGTGGTTGTGCATCCGGTGTGAAAGCTGCTGTGGGAGCAGGTGAAGGGGTGGAGGAGAAATCTGTGAACTTGGGGGCATTTGCTGGGAGTGGGATTTCTAAAAATTCCTCTAATGGCCTGCACAAATTCCCAGGTTGAAACTCCTCCCCAAGTCTTGGGACTTGGTATTTTTACTCATGGCTCTATTTTTAACTCTGTAGCTCCTTTTGCTTTCAAAATGTGCATCCACTGAACCAAGGAGAAAATTGTCTTTAACAGACCGAGCTGACCAGCGAGAACTAAACTGAGGCAGTTTGCTTCTATCTTAACACTTTATTTTTTTTTTCCAAGGGCACTGGCTTGGGCTGGTGGCTTGGCACGAGTTTTTCGGAGCCTGTTACAATTCAGCGTCGCTTTCTCAGTTTGAAGTGTTTTCCTGCACATTGAATTAATCTGTCTTCTGGAGAGAGCAGGACTCTTTCCCAGATACCGTTGTTCTGGGCTGTGGTTGCAATGTAAATTGAGATAGCCATGTTCTTTTGTGTTCCAGCCTCTCCGTGGCAGTTATTTCTTTTAATCAGGGCATAAAACCTCTTTGTCCTGGCATTTATTGGCTCCCTGGAGTCTAAAAGCTGTACGGGTAAAAGCACTCTTGTCAACATAAACTGCATCAGCACCAATATTGCTGCATAAACCAGGAGATGACTTCTCACAGTAAGCAAGACTTAGCATTTGTCAGTTTACTTAACTTTGCAGGCCCTATAAATTATTGTGAAATGAAGTGAGCATCTTGATAGATGGGGAAAGGGATGGGAGAGGTTGAGGGGAAACTCTCCCAGGGTGCACAAGACTTGCTCAGTGTGAGCCACACTCCAACCATGGCACGATATCAGCATCCTACTGAGTCGGAATACAGAATAAATCTTTTTTTTCCTTGATTTTGTTCACTGGGGTATTAAATAATGCTGTTGCCCATCCCTCTGTGATTGAATGTGATGATAGAAGAGCCTGCTGAGGGCTGAGAGCGCACATCCCTCCATGGGTGGGATTTTTTGGTTGCAGGGTATCTGCAGGATTTGAAACCAGGGAATTATTAACGCGGAATCCGAGAGGTGCCCGGAGTGCCTGCCATGGCCCGGGATGGCCGCGCTGCCAAGCGGTTGAAGTAGATTGAGATTTCACAAAGTTGTTCAGGACTTGCTAATTGATCCTGGGCAAATTGCCCAACCCCTCTCGCTTTATCTATTTATAAAATGGGGATAGTTAAGGCCAGGCAAAACTTGTGTAACTGAATTTGTGTAACTTTCCACAAATCCATGCCAGCTTGTCACCGGTTCGCTGTGTTCCTGACTGCTCTTAATTCATTGTACTAAAATAGCGCTCTACATAAACATCGAGCTATGGTGCAGGCAGTGTCATTCCCCACTTTCCCTTAGGAAACTCTGACTTTGGGAGATTAAGTGGCTCTAAGAAGGGGCAAGGCGCAAATCTGACTTGGGAGGGAAGTGTCGATTGCAGCCGGTGTTGTATCATGACTCCTGTTGTATCAGGAGCTGCTTCTCCCTTTCAAAAAAAGGGCCAGAGGTATTTTTCTGTGTCTAGTGGAGAGTTTTAGTGCCTCTCCTGCAGCAGCATAATGTGAAGTAACTTCTTCTCTGTGTCACTTGTACTGTCTGTGTTTCCTGAAGAGATGTTGCGCTGTTTTGTTGTTGAAACCACTTCTCCAAGGGCAGTGGGTGGATTCACCCAGCCTGGGCTTTGTCATCCTGAAGTTACTTTGTGCAGTAGGAGAACAAGTGTGTATTTACAGATCCAATACCACTGTACATCCATATAAACTTGAAAGAAGCTTTTGATTTTTGTTCTCCACTAACCTTCCTTTTCTCTGTTGTCCAATCACCTACTGCTTTCTCAGCACAAAATTGCTGTTTGCCACGGCCTTCCTCCTCTTCCTGCCAGGTTTGTTCATCTTCAGTGCTCTAAAAGCTGTAAGATTTGCAGGAAAACACTTAACTACAACTGTAGATATTTTCTGATGGAGAACAGCTGAACGAGGAGGAAAGTGACTGGTGACAAAAACACTTAGTGCTGTCTTCTGAAATACTTTTTGTTTAAAAACAACTCCGAGTGGTTTGAAGTCAAGATTGGATTATTCAGTTTTTCAGCCCCTATTGAAGTTGGGAACTGCTTTAGGGTCTGATCCAAACCCACCAGACTCTGTAGGAGCCCTTCTGATATCAGCAAGCTTTTGTCCTGGTTCTTAGTGCACGTTCTTCCTGTCTTTCCCTTCTATGTATCTTGTAGGCAGCTACGTGCAGTAGCTTTTTAGGATTAAGGTAATGTTACAGTGTGAGATGGCCAAGGAGAGATGATTTTAAAAGCTGACTTCTAGATTTGGGTAAAACAATGCATAATATGGTAGAAATGTATCTTCCTGTGGTAATACACATTGTGATGTGGTCCTGCCACAGCATTCTTGCATTGATGAGTTGTTCAGATGGAGTGTTTCCTTTCAGCTTTTATATTTCTTGAGTGGCCAGGATAGTTTTCAAGTTTGATAACTTGGATACCTTAATAGCAGGAATTTTTGCCTAGTGCCACGCTTTTCAAACACTGGTCTGCAACTTTGTTGCCACTGCAGGGTGTCCTGTAGGGTATGTGGTTTGAAACATGTGATGTTTCTACTGGAAAAGACAACATTTGCCATATTTTTTGCAAAGTCTGCATCAGCAGAATTGACATTCCCATCCTGGACTGATTTTACTGTGATAAGAGAGAGTCTGGAGATATATATCTATATGTCTATATCTCTATCTCTCTCTCTCTATCTATATCTATATCTATATATCAAGATATATATGTTTTTCTCTTTTTTTAGAAGTCTTTGGTTTATATCACTGACACAGCTCCAGCAGATGAATATTTTCTACACTGCTTCAGAAAAACGATTGAAAAAAAAAGATCCTACCGCTTTCGTCCAGACATCCTGGAGACTGTTATTTGCCAACAGACTGCTGGAAGTCTGCAGTATTTGGGCTCCTTTAGAATATCTGACAGTCGGTAGATCCCCAGCAGTGGTGGTTACTGGTATTGCAAGCCAGGTCCAAGCGTTTCCAATTCATCCCTGTTTCTGGTGATTCAGTCCTTTCCAGTTGTCACCATAGTGAGCCAATATAAACTATGAGCTGCCAAGGAAGAGTACAAATGTAAACACTTCTGAGCTATCTTGAATTTCGTGGCTTTTCCCATTTTCTAGAGTTAAATTCACTTGAAATAACCTGTTTCTGTTCGAGAACGGAGACTCAGAATTGTACCAACTGCTCAGAAGTAAGAACTGAACCTCAACTTGTGGTTAGGATTGTATTTTATTGCTTTGTAGATATTTCTTGAGAGCAGGCACATTCTTAGTAGCTGGGGCTTGGATAAAGTTAGTAAGGTGACATTTGAGAAGATGGTCTTAAAGTCATTCCTTACAGCAGAGTAGTACAGGCTGGTTGAGCCTGTTTTAGCCCACTGGAAATGAGGGAAATTGATTGGGAAAACATTGAATAAATCAACCATGTAATGAAATAAACTTTAATTCCATTTAAGCTTTTTGCTGACCTCAGATGGCAGATGTAGGGGCCCAGTTTCCATCTGGAATTTATAAACCCATGTTTGATGTGAGATGTGGTGAATATTGTTTAAAGGACTTGTGTTTTTACTGCTGGAATGCTTTTGCTTTGAATAGCATTTCCTTTCCCCTCAAAATGACTACATGGAAACTTGAGGTAAGATAATACATGCAAGTTCAAATACAGCACATCACAATAAAATACTGATGGCACTTGGACAAGTTTCTCTTGGTATTATCTTATTTAAAAGAACTTCTAATTGCTCTTGTGTTTAGAACAATAGATCTTGCAAGACTTCCTGTAATGAGCAGTAAGAGGCAAATAACTTTGAATCTTTTAGGAAGCTCCTTCAGTTTCTGAGAAAAGCAAGGATGGTTGATACTCACGTGGCAGATCTCAAAGCAAAATCAGTGTTGCAAAAAGCGTGTTTCCAGAAAAATAAGGGTTGTAGTGCTGATGGGACAAGGATCCATCTAAGAGTTCTAAAACTTCAAGGTTAGAAGGAAGCCAAGATGCCTTTGGGAACAGGGAAGAGAACTGGACAGCACATCTCTAAAGCTGAATCCTAATGATATGATAGACCTTGGCTAGTGCTGGTTTTAGCCCTGTGATTGCTGTGAAACTTCCTGCAGTGTCACCTTGCAGTTATCCATGTGTAGTGACTTCAGTGAGCACTAAGTCCCTGTCCTTGGAAGTCTCTAACCGAAGTGAGCTGGAAGCTTTCTGAGTGATGATTTCAGTGGTGTTTCTCAAATATTGAAAGTCTAATTAGAAGGGTCTCGTTGCACTGCTGGTGTGATGTGGAAGGAAGCCTGAGACTGTCCTCACAGGGACACCATTCCTTGCAAATTGGGAAGGGGGATCTTTTGTTGCAGTTGTTGCCTCAGTATAACATCCTTAAGAGATGGAGTAACTCTGGCTCCTCTGGCCACAGAGGGAAAGGCTTTTGCATTTGCAGTTAACTGTCACCAGAGTTTCAAGAATTTTCAAACCAGTTGTGGTCAATAATGTTCTGGTTTTATGTGAAATAGCCCTGGAATTTCAGAGACTTGCACTCCAAGCCTGTCATCAGTCTTAAAATTGGCATTCAAGATTCTGATTGCTTGTAGTGTGTTTAAAAAAAAAAGTTGAGTTATGGAGAGTGGCCCATTGCAGGCCTATAATTCAGTAATACATAAGCAGTGTAGTTTGGAGAAAATTGGGAAGAAATACTTACACAGTTCTGTGTTTACAGTTTCCCCATCACATGATTTTTTTTTTCTCAAGTGCCATCCTCTTCTGAATGACTTGATTGCCAAATCTTTTGTAATGCTCTTCTCTCAACAAACATACTGTATCCCATAGCTATCCCTGCATACTGCTGCTGCTGGTAACAGATCCTGTCTTCCATTTAATTCTTAATTGCATGAGACATCAGGGTTACCTTTGACAGCATAGTTTTCACATAAGAGTGATTTACCTTAAGAAATACAATTACCAGTGAGTGGAAAGGGCATCCTTGAGCATCCTTCAGCTTGTGAAAGATGTTCCAGGTGAGGGTGATGCTGTGCAGGGTGTGAATACCTGTCTGTGAGGCTTCCCTGAGCTGGTTGGGCTGGTTGGGGGGCATGTGAATTAATGCTGCTGTGTCACCAGGAACTAGTTCAAGCTCCTGTTAAAGGAGCATTTGGGCCATGGGAGATTATCAAGGAAAACATGTTCTGGTAATAAATCATCAAGAATAAGGAGCTGATACCTCATCTGCAGGGTGCACTTAGGACAGTTACATGTTATCAAGTAATTTTTTTATGCACCCACCTTCCTTGCTGGGAATGTTACCAGGATGCTCATGGAGGGTCAGTTCTCATTATGAATGTATGCAAATTAAATAAACTGTGGCTGGCAGGGGCAGGTCTGTGCAGCAGCAGGTCTGCTGGGGGAGCACAGGCAGGCTCTAATGTGGCCAGTGGGCTGTAATGGAAAGTGGAATTTTCCTCTCTGCCGGCCAGGGCTGAAAGCTCTGCTGTCCCCAGGAACTGAATGGCGAACTGCTGAATGGCAGTTCGTGTACCAGCACTCTTTGCTAACTGTTGATCATTCTTCCTTTATTAGGAAACTCCTCATGCGTGACTGCATGGTCTGGTACTTAATAGGTGGCTGGGAATATGAGGGGAAAGAGGGGACAGCCCTTCAGTTTGCTCGGGATGTGTTCTTAATAAATTCTTATTAAATTCTGCTTTTGTTTTCTTTTCAGACTTTGGCGTTAGCGCGTTTCTGGCCACTGGTGGTGACATTACCAGGAATAAAGTCAGGAAAACTTTTGTGGGCACGCCTTGCTGGATGGCACCAGAAGTTATGGAGCAGGTGAATTGTTTTTCCTACTGTCCTCTGAGCTGATCTGCACCTGGAATCCTCTGTTATCAGCAATGGCTATATTTGCTTCAAACTAAGATGATAATTTGGCATCCTGTAAGGTTTTCCTAAAACCACAGGATTTTCTTCAGTTTGCCTGCTGCAGACAGGCTTGTACTGTGGAATACTAAGTGTTCGGTAGATTTTTGCCCAGTTGCTTCTCTTCAGGCTCCTGCTTAAGGTGAGATTGAGACAGCTCAGCTGTTGCATAAAGAAGATTAACCTGCCCCTCCCTCTTGCATAAATATGAGGTAGAATATAAATAGTTTCACGTGTGGTAAATATGCACATTCACAGCTCAGTAACATGCTCTTCTGCATTTGCAAACATCAGTTTAGGGTAGTTAATTGGGACGTGTCAAAGTGGGGAGTTATTACAGGAAAATAACATGCAGTTGACTTTATTCAGGTATTTAGCTTCTCTTGGCTCGTGAGTATCCAGGCTGTAAAAGCTGAGGAATGCTTGCATTTCCCCCTTCCTCTGCTGCTCTTTTGGCTCTCTAAAAGATGTCGTAGTTCTTCCCCTTGGGTGGAGATATGTCACTTGTCCTCCACTGCTTCTAGACTAAACTTCAGAAGCGTTGTCTGTGTGACTTCTGATGAAGGCCTCCTGGAAGCTCTGTTTACTGTAAAATATCATTGCCCATTTCTGAGCAAGATCCACAAACAAAATTACCTCTCAGTCCTGACAGGGCATTTGCAGTAGCTGTTGATGGCATTGATGTTCAGTGCCGTGGGCATTCTGAAAACTATCCTGTATTCCCTTAAAATCAGTTTGACAGAGGGCTGGACTCAGGGTTTTTGACAGGTGTCCTAAGCTGAATTATAACAGGCTATAAATGTTTTTCCATTTTTCCTTCCACATTTTTTTTTAACAGAAATATTTTGGGAAAACAGTGTTTTATTAAAGTAATCCCACCTTGTTACTTTTCTCCTTGCTGTTGTTCGCAATAAGATATTTTGAAGCTTAAGAGGAACTTGAACAAGATCCCCATGTATATCTATAAAATGAAGTGGAGGTAAAACTGTGGTAGCACTTTAATGCATCCTTTCCTATATCTAAAACTTCTTGAGGAATGGAGGTAACTTCGGAGTAGCTTAGATGTATTATTGATTAAAGGCTTTTTCAGTGTTTGGCCTTTCCAGTGGCTCCCCATGGTGGCACTGAGGGGCTGGTGCGTTACAGCACTGCTGCAACATCCTCAGAGCGTAAGTCTGACACTGCAGAAGAAAGACACACTTCCTGAGTCAGGATCTGTCTTTGCAAATTGGATTCTGAACTGCTTCACTGTCATATTCTTCTGGATTTTTTTAATTTAATGTTGATTTAAAAATAAATAAAAATAGAGTATTTGGTGTTTCCAAAGCCAGATCAGAGTTGTCCCTTGATATTCTGTCAGTTGTGTCCTGTGGTGCTGCAGCACTACTGGTGCTGCTCCAGCCTCTTTGCAGCTGCAATCCTCAGGACAAAATGGAAAAAAATCCCAAGGAGCGAGCTATAAAGGGGAAATAAAAGTTTCAGTGACAAAGTGAGGGGTGGTCCCCCACAGATATGTTTCCAGAGGAGACAGGTTGTCTAGGGAGTACAATACCTCCATCAAGGCTGTGCACATCTAACTGGATGCAAATATCAGATGTTAAAGCAGTATTTTGGATGCTGATGTGAAATCCTTCAATGACCATTAGATCATCTTGCTGCCTTCCACCAGGTGTCACTCTGAGCCACTAGATCCAACCGGGAAAAGGGACAAAGGGGTTGCTGTAGGTTGGCCTTAGATATGTAGATATTATCAACCCAATTGCACCTGATTTGCTTCAGCATCATTAATTTCCTTTACCATGTTAATATGTGATGGCCCGGTGTTGTCTTTTAATGTATGTTCACGTCACAGATTTATGGCAAAAAAAAAATTGATGAGAAAAATAGATGTTGATATAAACTAACTGCAGGGTGGTGAGTCATGTATTGGACAGATGTCAAGATGAACTGCTGTAGACAGTTTTTAACTTAATAGTTTTCACTTGCAAGCAGGATTATGTGAAATAATTCAAAACCCCACACACAGTTAAAATCCCATTGGGGAATGGAGTTTTGTACAGTGTATTGATGTGCTGCAAGATTAACTGAAAAACAGAGCTAAGAAATGTCCTAAAGTTATTCTTAAAACCTAAAAATAATGTGAGGGGGGAAAAAACCCACCCTTACAGCATATTTCTTCTTGCCCTGTGCTCTTTTAAATTATACTTACATATCTGTGCTTGTTTAGTTAACTGGCTTGAAACCTGTTCAAAATCACAGCACTCATAAACTGAGGCACTGCAAGAAACATTTCAGACATTTAAGCCTCGTGAAAATGATGCTTACAGTGTTGGAGGCATTACTGCAAGATATAAATTTGTGTTGCTATAGTAAGTTTCAGTTCAGCTACAGTATTACATGACAAATAGTACAGGAGGGTTTTTTGTTTGTTTGCCAAAATTAAAGATTATCCTAAAGGTAGTTTGGGGAATGTTGTCTGGTTTCCTCACAATGAGTGTCTTTCTTAGGCTTGTTAGGTTAACTGAGCACAATGTCCCTGTTAGCTTTGCTCTGATTCAGTTCTCCTTTTTCCATAGTCTAATGAGAAGGAATACAAACCATCCTGAGCAACCAAAACGCTTTGATTTTCGTGGCTGCTCTTGAAGTTAGTACATAGTGTCTCTCCTCTGCAGCGGAGAGAGCAAGTGCCAAAATATTACCTAATAATAATGAGGAAGTAACTGCTTTGGCATATGAAATATTTTTTCCTGTGCAGGAGGGGAAGTAAATGCTATAAATTTTCCTGAACAAGCCTGTGTTTAATGTCAAGTGCAGAAGCTACTGTTAATTAGTGGAGGGAAATATTAGTCTGCAGGCAGGAGCAGGGGGCTTTTACTGAGCTGGTGTGTCCTGAAGTTCCAGGATGGAGCATGTTTGCAGTCACATTGATTAAGCAGTTGACTAAAAGTGTAGTGAGCCGTGTGTCCCGAGGGGTAACAGCCCATCTATTAACTATGAGAGTTTCATTATGCTGTTTAATGACTCTCTGTGTCTTTGTGTAGAAGTCAGAGCCTGGTTTAACCCAGTGCCCCTTTATGTTCTGCACATGTAGAGGTTTACAGCAGAGCTGTCTTAGTTGTACAGTCCACAACCACGATTTTCCTCAGACTGTCACTTCTAAAACAGCTCCTCGAGGTACAAGAAGCTGGAGGAGAGGAGGGAGAAAGCCTTCCTTCCATCTCTGTAGTACTGGTCTCTCCAAATTTGAGGGGAATGGAAGGAAAGGGTGAAAGGGATTGTAGTGTAGGACAATAAGAGGCATAGGCTAACATCCTCTTCGTATTTTTCAGGTCAGAGGATACGATTTCAAGGCAGACATCTGGAGCTTTGGGATCACTGCTATCGAGCTGGCTACAGGGGCAGCTCCCTACCATAAATACCCCCCGATGAAGGTGAGCAGGTCTCCAAATACTTGAGCAAGATAAAGCATCAGTGTGTTCTGTGGGTGTTTCCAAGAATTTGGCCGGCATGTTGTATAGAAGAGTTTGTCCTCTCAACTTGCACCTGTGGATCATGATGTTCTTGGATTTATCTGAAGTCACCTTTTAAAAATACGCCACTTAATCAACATTGCCTGAAACTGCACAGCTTTTACTTAGATCCTGAGTCTCACCATTATTGAGGAAAACGCTGCGTGTTTTAATCCTGGAACCTCTGAAGGCAGCAGATGTTTTTATGGCTATAAATAATGATCCAGAATGTGTTATCTGGCATCCAGTGACACTGGGATGGCGAGCCATTCTTTTTCCTGCACTGATAATCCTTCTTGACACCTCTCAGAAATTCTCATGATACCTCTCATGTTCCCAGTTATCCAAAAGAATTTCTAATTTTGTTTAATGCCAACACAGTCTTGTCGTGCAGTGCAAAGTACCACATCAGTGTGAAATGGTGTGGTATTGGCAACACTGGTGTTTTATTAAGGTTGAAGTGAAGGAAATGCTTTTTGCTGACACTTCAAAAATCTTTGTCAAATATCTTGAACTTCAGAGTGCCTTATGGTTTGGCTAACTTTCCCTATTTTCTGACTCTGGAACGAGGAGTTACTTCCAACATGCTGCTCTTTCAGGGGGAGGGTACCTCTTAAAGTTAAGAACTGACACTCACCAGTTGAATTCTGAAGCATCCTGTCTGTCTACAGAGCTTTGAGATCTTTTTTCTTACCTCCTTTGTGATATCTGATGAGGGAGGCCTTGTCTCAATCACAAAACTTTAAGGCCCTTTGGCCCACCCTCTTGAAGGCCACTTTGCTTCTCTTATTGGCAGGAATGCTCCCTTGGATCAAACACGAGGGGGTGGAGACCCCTTTTGATATCCCCATAGCTTATGGTTAGAGTAATTACCTGGGATATGAAGCCTATGGGTGCCAAGTCCCTCTGTTTTTGGCACTGGGAGAGGGACTTCTACATGGACAGATAGTGATAGGACAAGGGGGAACAGCTTTAGACTAAAAGAGGAAAGATTTAGATTAGATGTGAAGAAGAAATTCTTCCCTGTGAGGGCGATGAGGCACTGGAACAGGTTGCCCAGAGGAATTACGGATGCCACATCCTTGGAAGTGTTCAAGGCCAGGTTGGATGAAGCTTGAAGCAACCTGGGCTAGTGGAAGGTGTCCCTGCCCACGGCAGGGGGATTGGAATTAAGTCCCTTCCAACGCAAATCATTCAATGATACCATGGGACAAACTTTCCTTTTCTGAGTCCTGCCTGCTGGAGTGCTGTATGAGTTGTGGGTCACCTCTTCAGGACCTGGGTGAATCCCCTCCCACCCCACAATTACAATAGCATTTGGAAATCCAATAACTCCCAACTCAGAACAGGCACATCCATGTATCCCTTTAAATGCCAGGACTTTGCACAGGTTTAACTCTTATAGAATTAATTTTAAGACTTGTCATGTCTGTGTAGGGACTGTTGAGTAGCTGAGTGGTTCAGAAATGCCATCAAAGTTCCTACAGACTGTGGCAGAGCAGGGAGGAGTTGAGGAAAATGTGTTGCTGGTTTAGCTGTTGCTGCTTTCATTGATATTTCCTTCTGTGCTGTGATTATTGGTAGCATTTTTCAGCGGCTTCTGTGAGTTGTTCTGTTTATTGTGGTTTGAATGCCTGGGATGAAGCTTTGAATACCAGCATCACCTATTTAGTATCATGTGCTGTATATGGTAGATAGAATTGAGTCCCTAATTCTGTTAGGTTTGGGTTCCAGTTGTGTAGCCTTCAAAGAAGAGTTCTCTCTTTTACTTATTGAATGCAATCGTACTGCACTGCAGATTGATTTTGTTATGCAGCAAAATTACCCATGCATTAAGTGACCCTCCAAGGAGTGCTGAAAAAAGCAGGGAATTCTGTCATGGACTGTATAATTCCAGCTAGATTGATGGGCTTTTGCTGCCCTAAGCAATATAGCTGTTGAAAGCTATTTAAATATGCTACGTGCTGCTTCCTTTTCTAAAAATAGATATTCATCTGTATGTAGGTGACAAGTTGTAGTGGAAATGGAAATGAGTAATTTTCTTCCTTTCCTTCAGAATATCTAAGTGATGTGAAGGAAATAATCAGTTTGGCTTGATGGGTGCTTATGTGAGAAATGTCTTCACCTGCTGTTGCACTGGTACATGAAAGTAAACCTTTGTATTTTTTTAGGTTGCCTTTCTGCCTTTACATTAATTTGATTTCTAGCTAGGAAATACCTGCAGGGAGGTATACTGATTCAAATGCCTTGCACAACTGCTCATCTCAAAGGAGGAAGGCTGGTAGATGTTCTGCTCTGCTTGCACCTTTAATCACACTAAACAGGCCTGAAATCACATCCCAACCTTGTGTTTGGCCCACAGGCTCCCCTGTGGGCCAGGAGATGGGATGGGAAAGAGTAACTTAAATTGCTAACACATCCTGGTGGACTCAGATGCTTGATGAAAATGCTTATCTAAAAATACATTTTTCCCAAGATCTGTCTCTAACAAAGGCCAAGAAAAATCTCATTGCCAATAGACATAATTCTTTCAGGTTTTAATGCTGACACTACAAAATGATCCCCCATCTTTGGAAACTGGTGTGCAAGATAAGGAGATGCTGAAGAAGTATGGGAAATCATTTAGGAAGATGATTTCATCGTGCCTACAAAAAGACCCTGAAAAAAGGTAAGAACGGGTGACACCAAAATAAGTTTAAAAAAAACCCCAACAAACTCACAAACCTGATTGTATTCCCTGTTTTTTTGAAGTTGATGCACTCTCTGCCCCTCCAGCCTTTCAGTCACAATGAACACAGCAATCTTGCTGTGTGGCAACAAATTCTCTTGGCTGTCCTTATTTTTGTGGATAAATGTCTGGCACGGTGCCTGGCCAGGGCACACATCCCCCATTTGGGTTAATGAGAGTGCATCCCAGTCCACTGTGTGGGCAGGGCTGTTCTACCCTTGCCACCTCCAGCAGGTGACTGCAGTTCATGTTTTGTTCCCAGTCAAAACTGCTCTGTATTTATAAACTAGAAATTGCAGGTTGGGCAATGTGTGTTTACTTACAAAACTGCGTAAATAAACTTTTTTAAAATTTGCCAGTGCAAAGAAGGCTTTCAGCGTAGTTTTGGCTTGTTTAATTACAAGTAATATTTGGTTTGGAGGAGAAATTAGGAAAAACACTGGCAAATTTTACCAGCATGTTTATCAATGCAGATTGCTTAAGTGACCTGATGACACTTTCAGCCTTCCTTGGACAATATCTTGACTACTCAGCGTTGTAGGAAATAGTACTGAGGGTGTGTGTGTTGTGTCGTTTTTAATACCTCTTAGGGTTTCTTTTTACCCCCTCCTTTTCCTCCTCAGTAAGCAAACTTAATTCTGGAAAGGAAAAAGTGCTTTCATAAAATTATAATAATGAAGACATTTTTCAGTTCCCTCTTGTGTCGGATCCAGGAGCACAGGCTTCTCACACATCATGTGATGCACTTCAAATGCTTAATGAATCCAGTGGAGTGCTTGATAAATGCTGATAGCTGGGGCTTTTTCACAGCATGATATTTTTTCACCTTTATAAAGAATATCCTATCCCTGCAGGTTAGGATGTGTGCTGATCAGATTATACATAATCACTCTGGATCGTGGCACACCCCTTCTCTCTCCCCAAGCACCACTAACAGCCACTGGCATCATCCCTACTCTGGGAGCAGGAGGCATATTCCATGAGTTCTCAAAGAGGAGAATTTAGTGCAGTTGCTTTTTAATAATTTTAGGGACTCCCTTGCTATAAGGTGAATGTTTTTTGTCAGAGTAGTCTGAGATGAAATAAACCCTGAGATGAATGGCCTTTACAAGTTACTCATTAAACTCTGTTACTGTTTAAGCACCGTTTGCAGTGTGGGAAATGCTCTAAGCTGCTACTTTCTCATTTGGGCTTGAGTCTTTAGAAAACTCCTAAACTGACCAAGGGGTGTCTCTTACTTTCCAGTATTTATTCCAAAGTTTGACTTTAAGGAGAAAATAGTTTGTAATTGTGCCTATTCCAATAGACAAAGATTGATCATCCCGCCTGTGTTTAATAGAACTAATTACGCACATTTAATCAAGTATCTCTGAAATAGCTGTTACTCGCACACAGTGAGTGCTGCACTCCTGTGGCAGGTGATGATTCTGTGATTTCAATTTTGAGCAAATTGTTTCTGTGATCCTGTTCTTAACTAAGAGTCTCAAGCTCAGCATCAAAAAGGGGGCAACTTCTCCCCCTCTAGTCCCAAGTAATTGCTTTGGAACAGAATAGGCTTTGGTCAGAATACACTGAGTGTTTAAAAGACTGCTGGTGTTATAAAATTCACTTGGAATGCATTGACTAATTTTTAGGGAATTGTACAGGAGAAGCTGATGCCCTTAAGAGATGCCATGTTACAAGAAGCTACAGCAACCTGGAAGACCGTTGTGTTGAAAGGGAGCACTTATAATTGTCTTTTCTGCATCTGTTTTTATTGACAGACCCACAGCAGCAGAACTCTTAAGACACAAATTTTTCACGAAAGCAAAGGTAAGGACACACTTCCTAAACTGATCTGTGGAGAGGACTTTTCAGAAGCATGATAGGTGTGGTGACAGCTTTATTGGCAAGAGTGTGGGCTATTTCACTCGGGGCCAGCATAGCTGAGTGAGTTGAATGGGTCATTGTGAAGGAACAGAATGAAACCCCCCCTTCTGTACCTCCTGTGTGTGCTGTCATTAGAGAAATTATCTAGAAATTCTTCAGCATTTAAATGTCTTTCAGTGTGCCTTTTGGTTTTGTTCTTCTCTTGTAATGGTTCCATTCTGGCTGCCTGTCCAACCATAAAGGTCTCTGTGGCAGCAAGTGTAACTTATATTTTAATAAACTCTATAATTAGTCTGTATGCAAAGGGTGAATGAGGCCCACTGTGCCAGGGCTACCTAAATCTATTTCACCCTGTGTTGCCATATGGAAAGCGAGGATCCTGTGATACAAAACAGTAGGAAACTCCCATTTCTAGCCTTGAAGTGAACTGCCAGCAAGCATTATGTAATTACTGCCTGGAGATTACTGCATATGCAATGTGCAGGGTCTTATTGAGGGAGACAGGAATAATACAAGGGAGAATTTGTATTTTCATGGGCCTGAGGAAATATTTTCTGTTTCCTTATTTTTTCTGTGGCATGTTTGTGATCAAAATGCACAGGGTTTGTAGCAGAATACAGATTAAACTGTCAAAAAGAGATTCGATGCTTGGGATAACATGGCTGCATCACCAATTAATCAAAGTAGTTTTCAACTCCCAGATTAAGATGCTTAAATGGAAGTGGCCAATCCAGATACCTGTTCAGGAGCTGGATGTTCTATTAAAGCTGACAGAAATCCAACTGGTGCAACCAAGGGAAGGTTGCACTTCCTCCTCATGGGAGGAAGTGGAGAGGTGGGCACCGATCTCTTTAGTGACCAGTGGCAGGACCCGAGGGAAGAGCATGGAGCTGCATCAGGGGAGGTTTAGGTTGGATATTAGGAAAAAGGTTCTTTATCCAGAGAGTGGCTGGACATTGGAACAGGCTCCCTGTGCCAGTGGTCATGGCACCAAGCCTGGCAGAGGGCAAGAAGTGTTTGGACAACACTCTCAGGCACGTGGAAGGATTCTTGGGGCTGTCCTATGCAGGGCCAGGAGCTGATGATCCCTGCCTGTCCCTTCAATCTCAGGGTATTCTGTGATTTGATAATTCTGTGAACTGAGGAAGTCTAGAGATTGATCCATTTATGAAATGTAGCAGTTTGCTTTAGGGCATGTTTAATTGATGTCTGGGCTCTTGACAATATTAACTGGGTTTTCACTGTCTGTGGTGGGATTTTAGGCATCTATATGCTGGATGCACACTTGGTGTCCAAAGTGACAAGATGGCTTACACATTGCTGACCTTTCTCTGTTTTGTTATGCGAGTTCTGGATCACTTTACACTTCATTGTGTGTTAAATCTCCTTTGTGCTTTCATTAAGCTGCCGTAGAGTAACATATTAGCATGTGTGGTGATAGAAAATTAACATTATTGCAAATGAGGCAATACTTAACCCGGCATCTGAAGTGAAAACGTGTTCCAGTTCACACTTAGGGTTCAATTACTGTCATACATCAGCCACTGCCAAGCTGACAGCTGGAACTTGAGGGCTGAAGAATCCAACTTCTACACATCTATATTGAGTCATATATTTAAATGCAGTTTATGTTATGTGAAAGTATGGTTTGATAATACTGAGAGCCACTTATCAGGAATGACAGCATGTGTCTTGAGACTCCCCATCCTGCCTGCAAGCAACCATTGCAGGGGAGTTCTGGGAGCAGCACTGCATGGCCAGAGACAACAGGGCTTTCCATCCTCACTCGTGTGCTGTGAAATACCCAGCTAAATCCCAGTGCCAATACCACGGTGCCTACCTGGCTTCTCCTACCTCCTCTCCAGCCTGAAGTTTGGCCCTGCAGTCCAGCAGTCAGAAAATTATACTACCAGGAGCCCACATTCCAGTCTGGAGCATCTTGCTGAAGAGGAAATTTAATACAATAAAGCATCACAGCAGTTTCCCAATGTTTCATCTGTCATGATCTCTGCATTGACTTCCTCTCCAAACATAAATGCCGTATGTTTTTTCATCCACTTCAGTGTTGCTGCCCTAATTCCTCAATCTTATTACTCCAGCATAAAGGGATTCCTGCATCCCAGCCTGCCTGACATCTGAGGTTTGCCTTTGACAGTTGGACAGGCATAAATTTAGGAGTAAGATAAAGCAAAGGAGTTGGATCCAGGTGGTGTAGTATCTGCTGGTGGAAGAATGCCAAATGCCTCAGCAGGGTGTCAGATGCTGCAGTATAATAAGTGTGTTTCCCAGTAAATCATAATAATATCCAACTCCTCAGTTGTTAATTCCATATCACTTTGCAAAGGGAAAGTGTCACTGCTACCTGAAAAGGTATTTAGGATGAAACTTCATATACGGTAGTTGAGAGTAAGGATGTGGTTAGTATGGGGGTGAAACACGTGAACCACTTTCTGCTAGAAATAGCTTAACAGTTACTTTATCAGAGACACTGAAGGAATCAAAGGGCATTTTCAGCAAAGCAAATGTTTGGTATTTTTTTCTTTTGCAGAATAAAGAATTTTTGCAAGAGAAGATGTTGCAGAGAGCACCAACAATCACTGAAAGATCCAAAAAGGTACTGAAAACCTCCAGGGCTCTTGCTGTTGCTGTTGTAGTAGTATTTTAGGTTTGCGTTCACATTTTTAATGATAATTAGTGTAATACAGCATTTTCTAGATACAAAACTAGACATTTCAATAAAATACTCAGGTACCCTGGCAGGTGATGCAACCTGAAGATGCTCTGGTGCTGTACCTCCTAAAAAAAGACCAACTGTAGAAACTGTTTGTTTGATACAAGCTCTCTGTCTTTGTTCTGAGCAGGTCCGGAGGGTCCCAGGCTCCAGTGGGCGTCTTCATAAGACTGAAGATGGTGGCTGGGAATGGAGTGATGATGAACTAGATGAAGAAAGTGAGGAAGGCAGAGCGGCAATTTCACAGCTCAGGGTGAGTCCTCAAACTTCACTGTCTCTGTTTTGTTTTCCACTTGTAGTACATCTAAATATATTTGGGAAGCACGTGGTCTGAAGTGTGATACACAGCAAATTACAATCCCTGCCGTGGAGTTTGGAGCTGAAGCAGAGAAAGCAGACTGAAGGTTGAAGAAATTGTATTGATCTTTTCTGTCATCGTTGTGGGGCACAGCTGGTCTCATCCAGGGATGTTCAGTGTAATTGGAAATGTGCATTCTCACATTGCTCTGCTCCCAGCTCAGCATACTAATTCACTGGAGCCAAGATATTCCCTTTAAGGGTGCTGCCTATTTGAGATGCTTTCTTCTGGAAATATCAGGAGAGGTTTTGTCCTGCTGCCCTCTCCAGGATGGAGCTAAAATCAATAGGTCCTGTGCTTATGACACACAAGGTTCCATCCCCTCAGTTACACTGAGATCGATTAGTCCTGGTAGAAAACCTTACAGCATCCCTGAAGTCACAGGAGTGATTGGTCCAGAACTTGAAAATACTCAAAAAATCACCACTTTCCCCTCTCCCAACACATGCACAAAGCCCCTCAAACCCAGACTAATCCCAAGGAGCACAGAGGAGTAATGCACAATGATCAGCTAAAAGATTGCAATGAATTTTCAGGCTGTCTTCCCCCAGCAGTCAGCAGTGTGGGTTTTGCTTGTAATGGTTTGCCTGGTCCCTTTTCATTACAGCAGGTGGCGTGAAGTAAACCCTGTGTTTTAATCATCCTGTAATTGAATTAGTGAGATAGTGAAGGATCTTTAGAGGAAGCTTTTCAGTGTGAAAGGGAAAAAAGCCCCCAGTGTTGGTTTGAAGCATTTATTCCTTTACAAATTTTTTAATTTCTCTTTTGTTAGTCTTCCTTCTGCTACTGTTTTGAATAGGCATTTAATTATTAAATGCAGGATTTTGCATCTTTTTAGCATCTTTTGAAATGCTTGGGTTTTTAAAAGCCACTACTAATATAGTAATTCCATTCTTTGTGACAACAATTATCGTGACTTTTTAAAGAGCTTACTGTGTCCAGCTTCGTATTACACAGTCAAGGAAGATCTTGGTACCAGGTGGCTACTGCTTTGGTGCTTTATAAGCTGAATTCTTCTAAATTCCTTTTGTAGGTTTAAATATGATCAAATTTTAGGAGGCAATATTGTAAGAGACCCTAATTCTCTTTCAGAGATTACTTAGAGCTTGTTGTATCTTGTCTCTAAGCTCAGGGTACTATGACTTAACCCTGTTTACTGTGTTTTGAACAGTACTTGTTTCATTCCTCTTAGGCAGAAAGAAGCAGATTGACACACATGTTTACAAACTCCTTTACAAGCCAGTTTTTTCTTGATGCTTTGGCATATTTCCTTGTGCTGCTGTCTGTTCTGGTTGCTCTAATTTGGGCTGTGCTTGGCCTTTTTACTTGTAGGTCTCCTGTTCAGCAATCCTTTAGGGGGGTGTTGGTGTAGGAGGTCTTAATTGAGTTACCTGAATGTAGATTCTGAAGGCACCCCAGGTATATATACCACAGAACTTTGGGAAACCCATATGTTCAAGGATATCAGGAAGGGCACCATGGCATCTTCAACCTCACTGCATGTCTGCCTGGGTACTTGAATTTGATCCCTTTTCAAGCAGTTCTAAGACTTGTATACAAACTTCTGATTTTTGCCATGTATATGGTGGTGCTGTTGAGGACTAGTGTTTATCCTGTGTTTTTGGCTGTATTTCAAACACAGGGTGTAAATTCCTCCTGTCTGTAAATCCCTCTGCAATTTTAACTAAGTTGTTGGATAGAATAACTTGTGTTAACTAGGTGTCACCTTTTATTCCTGCCCATTGCAATGGGGGTGGAGTAGATGCTCTTTAAAGGTCTTTTCCAACTCAAACGATTTTGTGATTCTGTGATTCCATCTGTACCTCTATTTTATTGCTGTCAGCCTTAAAGTGAGGCCTTGCAGACTGACTTAACTTGCCAAAATACTGAAGTATTAACGTTCATAAAAGCATCTACATAAATGAAAAGTGTTTGCATTTTTTACTTGTTTCCACTTTAC
The DNA here is from genome assembly GCF_003945595.2 of Pipra filicauda. Classification (NCBI taxonomy): domain Eukaryota; kingdom Metazoa; phylum Chordata; class Aves; order Passeriformes; family Pipridae; genus Pipra; species Pipra filicauda. Next base: position 6,430,211 of record NW_024104310.1, read on the forward strand.
AGAAAAAATAGGGTGAATTTATTGTGTACAAACATGGATTTTACAAGTCTCTTGCTAGGTCTGCACCTGAAAGCAGACAAATATTTATTATACTCAGACCCAGAAGTATCTCTTCAATTCGTTAAATATGGTGACTTGTTGGCTCAGCATTACCTTTTGGATATAAAGACTTACTGAACTTCCTCTCTGCATTTAAAAGCTTGAATTCAAATTGAAGCAAATTAAAGCAGTTGTGTTCTCCAGGCTCTTAAATCGTTCACGTTCTTTTGCCCAATAAATCTGTGCACTGGTGAGTTCTGTGGTCACATATCACTGCTTACTCACATCATTGATTACACAAGCAAAAATTAGTTAGAACTAACCCCCCAAGTCATCCTATTTGTGCCTTTTAATGTTTGTCCTGTTTTCTTTCTGTCCATGTTTTTCATAAAATCATAGAGTTGTTAAGGTTGAAAAAGACCTCCAGGGTTGTCAAGTCCAACTGTTCACGCAGAACCACCATGTTCACCTCTAAACTCTGTCCCCAAGTGCCACATCTACATGTTTTCTGAAGGCTTCCAGGGATGGTGACTCTACCACTTCCCTTGGCAGCCTGTCTCGATGTCTGGCCACCTTATCAGTGAAAAAATGTTTCCTAACAGCCAATTTAAACATTCCTTGGTGTAATTTGAGGCCATTTCCTTTGTGTTATCTCTTGTTACCTGGGAGAAGAGACTGACCCCACCTGGCTACAACCTCCTTTCAGGCAGTTGTAGAGAACAATAAAGTCTCTTCTGAGCCTCCTTTTCTCCAGGCTAAACACCCCCAGCTCCCTCAGCTGCTTCTCATAGGACATCTGCTCCAGACCCTAGCTCTGTTGCCCTTCTTTGGACCTGCTCCAGCACCCCACTGTCCTTCTTCTAGTGAGGGGCCCAAAACTGAACACAGGAGTCAAGGTGCAGACTCATCAGTGCCCAGCACAGGGGGACAACCACTGCCCTGAACCTACTGGACACACTGTTGGTGACACAGACCACGTGCCATTGGCTTTCTTGGCCACCTGGGCACATGCTGGCTCATGTTCAACCAACTCTCAACACTTCTGGTTGTCATTTATCTGGGTTAGCTGTTAGGTGAGGGACAGAGCCTGTGTTTCCTTACTTGTCTGTACAGTGTTTTGCACACTGTGATCTCTCAGACAAGTTCCTTTTACGTAATTCCTTGAGGCATCCAGGTACTCTTGGATATGAGCTTTGTGCCTGAAAGAAAAGCGCAGCAGCTGTGGCCTGCAGATGTGGAGCATGGCTGTTTCTCTGGGAGCAATGCCACGTTTTTCATCTTGCCTGGTAACTGTCAAGCAAAGGCTGAGCACATTGAGATGGATTTCAGGCTTTACCTTTCCAGCTGCATGACTTTTTTCCTGACACTGCCTGCACACAGTCATTGTGAGGGAAATGTTCCTTCTCCTCCTGTCCAGAGGGCTTTTCGCAATTTACTGTTCTGAGAATAAGACTTTTTAACCTTTTCTCATGAGAAGCTTCCGAGTAATATGTTACAGATTGCTCTGATCTGCGCTTGGTGAGGTAGTGGCTTTGGTTACTGCATAGACTGGCTCAGGATAGTGGCATGATGAGGCTTAATGTTATGCTGCTGAGCTTCTACTGTCCAAATAGCAACCTGTCCGTTAGACCATTGTGTGGAGAAAGGAACACCTATTTTATTAATCTCAGCACGGACTAAACCATCCTATGTATCTCCATATAATAATTGGACCTGTTGGAAGCCTAAGCTTCTCTTAATTGCAGAGCTTCCCTGCTTGGCAATTCCTTTCTGCTCATGTGAAACAGCTAATGCTGTAATCTTTGTTATACTGATAAGCAAAGGTTGGTCACATTACTCTGACTGCACTTTCTCCTTTGTTCCACTGATCTCTTTGTTTCACTGCTGAACTCTGTACACCTGTCAGTTCTCTGCTTTCTCTCACAAAGAGCTGCAGCATAATGTAGAGTCCAAGGGCAGGGAGAGCAGGCCAGGGATTTCCTTCTATAAAGCAGCATAACCAAGGCTGATTCCCCCCTCCCACCCCACAAAGGTTTTATATGTTTTAAGGAACTTGGTTTGCAAACTACTTCTCTAAGTATACAAAGAGGATTTGTTTTCTAGCAGAATTCTGCCAGGCAGATTTGTGTGGCTTATCGTTTTCTGCCAGGCTTGGGTAGCTTAAAATGGATTTTGCCATCTTGGTGCATAAGTAATTTGATCCAATCTGAGTGATCTTCCAGAGTCCTGGATTTTGCTAATGGGTAACAATGATAGCAGCTCAGGGTGTCATGTGCCAATGTGGAAGTATCAATTGCAAATTCTGAAACACTGATTCTGTTTCTGGGTGGTACAACATTACAACAAATTGTGTGATATTCCTTTTGTTGTGCTTGCTAATACACATATTTAATCCAAAACAGTTATGTAGGTTTCTCACAGTCAGTATGGTTCTCACAAGTCCTAGTCAATAGGTTTCACTTTCATTGAAGCACTGACAGCTTTTTCTCTGTTTTTCAGTCTCCCAGAGTGAAAGAACCTGTACAGAATTCCGAGGTAAGTTGTAATAGACAGTGGCTTCCTGAAACAATGACTCCAGTTATTGCTGCTGTTTCTAGGAACATGCTTTATTAGCCTTTGAAAGCAATATTGTGTGAAGTAGAAGCTAGTGTATCTAGCTGAGCTCTGTTTGAAGAGCTCCCCATAAAAGGAATTCTTGGCTGTGTAATGCCAAGAGCTCTTCCTGGAGTTTGGTGTATGTCTTGTCTACTTTATTTGCTATGGCAAAAGTCTGTATATTTTAAGGTAATGAATTGGTCACAAGAATAATTAAAGCAAAACAGCTGTGTTTCCATTTCCTCTTTTAAAAAACCCAACACAAACTCAACAGAACACAACTTTGAGATTTCTGGTTTGCATAGTCAAATTCTCTAGTTTGGAACCAGAGAACTCAGAATCTGCTCAGAACTGTGAAAGGAATCTGTAGTGATATTTGATAGCAAATAAGGCTTCAGTTGCAATTTGTAGTCTTCCTTCAGTTCTGAACTGTTTCTTGCGTTAGGAATGTTGGTATATCTTATCTCTCAGTGATAGGGACTGCTTATCTTCCAGAGACTGTGCTATGTCTATCTTTTCCCTACCTGTGTGGAAAGATAAACAGAGCTGTCTCCTAGAAATTCATCTTGGGTTGGGCTCTCCTGTTCTTCCTTCGTTTCCCAGAAATGTTTATAGAGGAAGATCTTAAGAAACACTATAGTTCTGCACTGTAATTTGACATAAATTCTAAATTCAAAGAAAAAGCTGAAAACCAGAATCCCTTTCAGATGAATTTTCCCATTGTAATGCATCCTTTAATATATATTGTGATTTGGAGGTCTCCTGCCAAAGTTTTCAACAATCAAGGTGATTTATATTTCCTACAACCCATCAGAGTAAGCTGAAGGGCACACTGAAGTGCCAGCAAGCTGACAGTTCTTTGGCTCCAGTGCCAAAATCGTTTTCTCTGTTCTGAATAACAAGAGGTAAAAAAGATTGAACTTTCATTTACCTCTTTTCCCCACCCTCAAATTAATTTTTTTTAATTTATTTTTTTCCCCCAAGAGGTTGACTTTAATAAAGTCCAATCCTAAACCTTGTCTGGTGTGTTTTGAAGAACGCTGAATTCACTTTTCATTGAATATCCAGATTGCTCTGACTCTGACTTTTCTGAATGGATCAGTTGTCGATAGTTATCTTACTGCTTTGCTAGGTTTTGTTCTCTGAAGGGAAAGACAAGTCAAAGCAGGGTTTTTCTGCTGTGACAGCATGGCTGCTTGGAACTGTAAGTAGGACTCGGATTCCGAGAAAGAGGGAAACTGGAGGATAGGGTGCTCTCATCCAACCTGGGATATGATCTGTGTGCATTCAACCTTGCCACAGAGTGTAATTTTTGTCCAAGATCCATGCTCATGCTGGTATCTTGGTTTCTTATCCTTCTTTACAGATGGGTAAAACTTGCAAATGTCAGGACACATTAAACCCCTTGAACACCAGCTTGGGATCAGCGTTAGCATCCTGGAGGCCTGGGAATGCCCCTGGCATTGAACTTCTCTAAGTGATTTACGTGGCCAACAAGCATTTCTGGGAAAGCTGGTGCTTTAGTCAGAACTCTTGAGTTCCTTTTCTCGTTAAAACTCCTTTTTACTTGCAGCTCTTTCCGTCAGCTGAGCCTCCAGGTCCTTCACTCAATGCTCCAGCACAGGCACCTACTCAACTACCTCAGGCTGCAGGACAAGCACCTGCACAACCTCAAACTGCTGTACCTCCACCTAGTCAGGCTCCTCCAGCAGCCCCAGCAGCAGCTCCAGCAGCAGCAGCTCCAGCAGCAGCCCCAGCAGCAGCTCCAGCAGCAGCCCCAGCAGCAGCCCAGGTAAGAGCAGAAGCCCTTCCTACCAGCTTTCAGGTGCACTTAGCTGTTCTGTTCCAGACATGCTAGAATGATCTGAAGCCATGGAAGTTTCTTGTCTGAAGCTGATTTAGTGCTGCAGTTTCTGCACAAGGACAGCTGATGCTTGCAAAAGGAAGATGGTTAGTGTAGGTGTGGCAGTTTTTCATTATTGTTCTGTGGGTAAGCAGTGACTTTTTATGCTGTTCAGGGAGTAGACTCTGGCTTGAGGCAAGGTCAAAGGTAAGAAAAAAAGTCTCATTTAAGTGGAAGCTGCTTATTCCTGGTATTTAAGGTGAAGCACAAACAGACTCTGACTTTGTGTCTCAACACCACTGGCACCTGTGGGTAAAAGTGGAGAGAAAAGTGAGGGAGAAACTAGGACCTCAGTTCTCCAAATGTCACAGGAAAATGGCCAACCCAAATAATTTCTGAGACACTTAGAACATGTGGTTTGCTGGAGTAAAGCACTGCAGAGCTTGCTTGGCTCCTGAGTGATGGCACACGTTTTATAAAAGACACTGATGTTCATATTTGTTGGAGTCATTTGTTCATTTCTTGTGGGGAGAGCCTGTCACTGTTGGAGGGGACCATCAGCCTTTGGCAGACCCAAAGAGAAGAGACTTGACAGTGCTGATCTGAAAAGTAAATCTTAGACTTACTTCTTCCTGTGTTTCATTAACTTTATTTTAAAGAATGTAGAAAGTGTCATATATCACTGCAGTCACATCTGTTAGGAAGAAATTCTGTACTGTGAGGGTGGTGAGGCACTGGCACAGGTTGCCCCAGAGAGGTTGTGGACTCCATATCCCTGGAATTGTTCAAGACCTGATTGGATGGGGTTTGGGCTTGGAGCAGCCTGGTCTATTGGAAGGTGTCCCTGCCCCTGGCAAAGGGGTTGGAGCTAAATGATATTCAAGGTCCCTTTTAACCCAAACCACTCTGTGATTCTGTGTTCCTGATTACAAACCCATTTAAAGACAATCCATTAGTCATTACACAAAAACAGTGGAGTTGTGGTCTGACACATTCTATGTTATTCAATGTAGCCAAGCTTTAATACTTAAATTAAAGCCCTTCAGATATCTTGAAAAAAGTCCAGTGTTTAATCCCTGAATTTTATGCAGCACTTGAAACACCAACAACAGTGAAGACTGGGACTCTCAGTAAAGTGAAGCAGCAGTGGTGGTCTTGGTGACAGTGTTTTGGTTTGCACTAGCAGTGTGGATTCCTCCCTGCCACTGGTGCCCAATAGCTTGTTTGTTGGTAGCTTGTCCTAAGATAAACTTCATTAACTTGTGTCAGTGAGTTCTTCTTTATAGCTCTTAGTGTCACTATGCTTTTTTTATATCTCTTTATTGTCAATATGTTCTTTTACAGCTCTTTATGTCAGTGTGTTATTCTTTATGGCTCCTCTGATTCTTGTTGCTTGCTGGTTACTGTTTTGCAGAGCTCTGGGCTTCTCCATGAACCCTTGTTTGTTTTCACTGACCTGATAAAGCTTCAACAGAAACCAGGTTGTGATCAGAAGCCCTGAGCTGCATTGCTGGCCCAAGAGCACCGTGGAGTAAAATACTTGTCTTAAACAAAGGGTTATTTTTTCTTCCTCTCATGAAAAAGCAAGTGATCTAGATTAAAAAAACTTGGTCAAGACTTCTGTGCTTAAATTATCAGCCTGGTGTTGTGTCTGTCTTGTTACTGCAGTTGTAAAATCCCTGCCTCAGCGTGTGCAGGTGACTTGTGCAGTTGGGAGAGTGACCAACCCTTCTCTGTTTTGTTTCACTTTTTTGGTGGATGTTGATTAACAATTAGTCCTTTACTTGAACTGTCATAAGTGCTGTAAAGATGGGCAACTCCTGGATCTTTCCTACTGCTGCTGGCCAATATAAAATGCTTTGATTACACATTCCAAATGTAATTATTCAGATGTAATTTAGAAGTGAGAATAGGCAGCTATAAAATTGCTGCTAGATGCTCTTAAAGGCTTTGATTTCACAAAAAAAAGTAACTGAGAGTTATGCTAATCTGGCAATTAAATTATTTCCTAGGTACTCTTCACAATTATATCAGGTTTTTAAATCAGATGTTTGGGGCAGGGTTTAAAACACAGGAGGTCTTGAATAACCAAAAGCTTTAAGTTTTAATGCAAAGCAATCTTTTTACAATTAGCACTTCTGTAGTCTCCTGTCCTTTTGTCATTTCTCAAAGTTGTGTAGCTTTTATTCTTTTCAGGACTACTGCAGAGACCCTCCTTGGATACTATTTGTGTGAAGTTCTCTTGTTTCATTGGTCCGTCTTTATTTTCACTGTAGTGATTCCAACAGCAAGTTAAACTTTTATTTTTATCTGTAGTTGATCAAGGTTATCTCTAGTTTTAAAACCAGAGCCAGGAATTGTTAATTGCTTTAAAATGATGTAATTCTATTGCAGGCCCCACCTGCAGCTGCTGCAGCTCCGGTACAGGAAGACACAAAAGTCCCCATCAGCCTTGTACTAAGGTTAAGGTAAGGACACAAAACTGACCTGTTCTGTCAAAGCAAGCCTGTGTGCAGAGGGACACTGGCAGACTTTTGCACTTCTTAATTAATAGGGTGGTGGTTATATGTTGTCTCAACTTGGATTTCAACCACTCTTCTGAAACCAGGACCCAGAAAAGCAGTTTATCACAGCCACTTCAGTTTGGCAAAACCTGTAGTGTGTAAGAGGTTTTGGTATTTGTATAAACATGGCTAAACTCTAATGGGGTGGAAAGGAGGGATTAGCTGGGTTCCTGTGATAAACAAAGTCTGAGTTTCTATAAGTTTCGAATAATAGTTTATTATATGGTAAAAGCAAGCAGCCAGCTGGGTGAGAGAAATGGGACCAGTTTCCCAAATCTGCACACCCCTACTACAGGGTACATTTAGTATTTATCTTAGCTACTTCATGCATATTAATTATATCATATACATGTACATTCTACAGGTTTTTGCTAAGTATTTAATATATGGGTTTTCTTACAGCTAAAGCTAAATGGTTATCGCTCCAACCAGTCATAATTCCCGTATTCTTGGACGAACAGGCACCTAAAAGATTTAAAGTTCTACTATATTTTATTCTTAAGATAGTAAGGAGGTTTTAGGCCACTTGACCTTGTAAGGGCCTGTTTTATTTCTTTATGGGGGTGTAATTAAGTTTTACAATCCATTTGTTTTATTTTGATGTAATCACCCATTTGTTTTACGAATCACAATTATTTATATATTTATATTTATATATTTATATAATATATAAAAATATGTTTATATATTTATATAAATATATTTATATATATATTTATATATCCCTAGGGGGATCAGGGATCCAGGGGTTTTGGCCTTGTGCTGGATCATTGGGCACAACTTCAGATTTCAGTCAGTTCAGCTTTTACCCAGTTTAAGGAGTGGATTCTGGTCTATGTTCCTAGAAATAGGCAAAATCTTTCTCAAAATCTACTCATTTCACACACTGACATTTCTAATTAGAGGAACCTGGCTCTCATACCTGTTGGTGGGCATTGGCCTGGGGCCTCTGGGCATCACCTCCCAGTCAGTTCCACAGGGGGTGTGCATCTGCAGACAGTGGGTGCTTCCTTCCTCTGAAGCATGTGCTCCAAGGATATATCTGCTGATGGATATGAGTTGCTGAGACAGTGGAACAACAAGGCCTTATAACTGAGAGGTGGCACTCATCTATCCTGGACTTGATCAGGCTCTGTCAGGTTGGAGGCAGACTGTGCTGCTTCCATATGCAAACCCAAGTGATTAGTTTCTGCCTTTGAGGAGGAAGGATGCAAAGAATTCATTTCACAAGCTGATTATACAATGACAGCACTTTCTTGTGGGCACTGATCATAAAATGGCCTCTCTCCATAAAATTCTCTTCTTTCCACAGGAATTCAAAAAAAGAGCTCAATGATATTCGATTTGAATTCACCCCAGGGAGAGGTGAGCTGGTGGGAAATTGCAGTGTGTGTGAAGGGGAAGTTTTGTGTTTGGTGTTGTGCAGCTGTGTGTATGGAACCCCTGTGTGAGTGTCTGTCCATGGTGCCTTCCTAAAGGGCTCCTTGTGGCTGAGCTTGGAGCTCTGCTGTTGAGAAGACCCTTCCTGTAAAACTGTTCATGGATATGGCCAAAGTGCAGCCCTTCAATGAATTCCAGTGAATTCACAGCTTAGCTCAGAGCTGTCTGACTGCACCTGGTGTGCACCCTATTATCTGTCTTCTGTAAAGAACACTTTTGCTGTCAGGTTTGTACAAGCTCCTTTAGGTTTGTGTGTGATGCCTCCATCAGCTGGACAATCTCTTCTCTGTGGTGACGGCTCTTGGGTTTCTCCCCAACAGATACTGCGGACGGTGTGTCCCAGGAGCTCATTTCAGCAGGGCTTGTTGATGGCAGAGATCTGGTAATAGGTAATTACATATTATGTTTTCTACTTCTAACCATTTCAGTCATTTTTTGCATGTTTAAAATGACCTGATCAGTGGGTGCTAGGAGAGTTTGCTGTGGCCTTGATTCTGTACTCCAGTGTCTCTACACAACTGCTGTCAATTCTGGTGACAGTTCTGTGCCAGTACATGTAGGCAACCCCCAGTTCACAAGAATATGATTTAATTGGAAACATTATGAAGCAAATGTTCCTTGTAATGCAGAATGAAGTCTAATTGATGCATTAGCTAAATCATTATCATCTGACATAGATGCATTGCCAAATTGCTGCACAAGCCTGTCCTGCTCATGGGTCCTGCACAAGTTGAGACTAGAATCAGCCAGGCTTTGGGGTTTTGATTAGGGCTGGGGAAGGAAGTGCGAGGTGCACGTGCTCTGGGGCAGCAGCACAAGTCATGTGGGGGTGAACAATTACCTCATACAACAGTTTGCTAAACAAACCTGTCCTTCTGTGCAGCAGTTGAGGCTTTTAAACACAACAGCACTGCCTGGGTATTTCAACTACAGCAAGCAAAACTGTTCCTTATGCACAGGCAGCAGGATCTGGAAAGGCTGGTAGTGCAAAATTAACTGGATTTCCAGGTACAGCTGGGCAGCTTATTACTACTAATCCCACCACATCCAGGGAAAAATAACTACCTCTGAAAAAGTAGCAGAGTAACAATGACAGCATTTTCAGTTTAAAGCTTTAGATGTAAGGAGATAGAGTCTAGTTGAGACCTAAACATTTTTTAATAATTGTAAAAATTCAAAGTTTGCTAAGTAATACAAAGAGGGCTGATGAGTTTGGGATGTTTTTCTCTAACCTGTCCTAATATTTGCCTGTTCTCTTTATGTGTGTGTGTGTGATTTCAGTTGCAGCTAATTTGCAGAAAATTGTGGAAGAGCCCCAAGCAAACAGATCCGTCACTTTCAAACTGGTATTTATTCCTGTTCCCTAATTGAACAAGTTGTCCCTTTCAAGGAGAAAGCACTACATGTAGATGTCTACTGCAGGCATCTGATGTATGCACTCTAAATCATCCCTTCTTTCCCAAAGCTTCCTACTGGTTATCTCACTGTAGGCAGTGCAGGCTCCCTGCTTGTATCCTCTGAGCAGCACCTGGGTTAAATAAGTGTGAGATGATGTGCTAATACAAGCATTGCCTTATCCTTGCTAATAAACGTATCAAAATGTTACAAAGGGGTGTTTTGGGGGTTTGGAGTATACACTTACAGAAATATTTCAGGGGCTAAAAATTGCATGGACTCCTTTCTTGGAGGAGGAGAATGAGGAGGGTCCAGATAACATTGTTCCTGAGGAGGAAATGAGGGAATGAAGAAGAAAAAAGGAAAACAAAGAACTGTGGGGCAAAACTGACAGCAGATAGGCTTGGAGAGCTGAGAGAACTGCAGGTGAATCTTTGAGAGGAAATGATATTTGGAGGTAGTTACAGTGGCAAAGAGAAGGTGTAACCAGGTTACTGGGCGTGAAGCACTAAGTGCCATTATCTTTTGCTCTTTCTGTAAGGCGTTTTCACTTGTTTTGCCCCAATTATTGCAGGTAGCCCAAGTCAGAGCAGACATTGGCAAAACTTCAGTCCTAGCCCTTTGTAGCTTCAAAAAAAAGAAGCAAGAAAATGAAAGTACTCAGTTTTAACTTCGGGCAGTGTGAGCTGCTGAATACAGTGCAAAGCTGTCCCTTGTCTCCTCCCTCCCCACACCCTGATACACCTTCTTGTGGTTTGCATTGGAGGGTAGAGCATGAGTGTTGCTATTTGGATCTCTGTTCCTTGTTTCAGGCATCTGGTGTCGAAGGTTCGGATATCCCGGATGATGGCAAACTTATAGGATTTGCACAGCTCAGCATCAGCTAAACAATGGTCCCAGGAGATGTTTCCCAACTGAGAACCCACATGTGCATATTCGTAATGCTTCTGTTAGCCTAAAAAAAAAAAACCACTACTGCCAAAGAATTGAACTACAGCCCCCTTCCTAGAAGCTTTAACATTTTCCTTAATAGGATCACAAACCTTCCTGAAATTACCGATGACGTTTACACCTTTTGTAAACAACTCTCATGTTTTTGTATCTGTCATCTCAAAACATGCAGACCCAACACGTCATTGCCTGCATGTTCATTTTATTATTGCCTTACTTTAAAGAAAAATACTACTGAGTACGAAGCAGGGGGTTCCACTGCTCTGATGATCTTGCCTAAATGTTTGCTTACATGTGGTTTCATTTTTTTTCACTTGCTATTTTTGCACAAGTTTTAATACTGAACGGATTTTTTTTTTTGTTCTTTACCTGCTTCTCCTTCTATCTGAAACACCAATGTACATGTTGTTTGGGTCACCTGGAGTGCTGAGAAATCTGCTTCTCTTTGGCTGTGTGTTTTAAAACTGCTGGTTTGAATGCTTGCACCTGAGAAGGCAAGCTGAGTCTTAACCCACAGGAGGGAGAGCCGCCTTCCCTTGTGTTTGTGTTTTTGAGAAGTTCCTTGACTTTTGAGGTGTTAGAAGTCAGCTTCCCTTTGTAAACTGCCTTAATTTTATTTTTTTTTTTTTACCATTTTGGTTCTCTCCACATGAGTGCCAGGCGTGGCATGAGGGCTGAACCTTTTAATTTACGTTAAGCAGTCCTTCCTCAAAACGTCTTTCATCCTGCATCTTAGATGTAGTCTATTCTTGAAGCAGACCAGTGAGGCATTGCTACTGGTCTTTCAGATGATGAACACAATATCCGTGGTCAGAGGGAGAGGAGATCTGTGTCACCCTGTGTTTGGGAAACACGCGCTTCAGACTGTTCCTCAAGCCCGGTTCTGCCATGCCTGGCTGCGCAGAGAGTCCTCCCAACGTGTTTTCCCAGTCCTTCGCAAACTGGTACCCGTGGAACCATCCCTGTCGTGTTTTACAGCAATAAAGAATCGCCAGCAGAGTGGTTGTACTGGGCAAGCGGGCGCCGGGCTGTGTCCCTCCTGCACTAACGGCCTGGGCCGGCACCTCCTCGCCGGCCGAGCCCCCACGTTTGATCAGGATGTCACTGAAACCCCGTCACACACGTATTTAGCTTTTCTTTCTATGTGGTGTTGAAGTTGAGTTTCTACATGAATAATATAAATTATGCTCTGAGTTTGATAAGAGACACTTGTAATGCAATATGTGAATAATAAATGGTGTTGACTCTTTTTTTTTTTTTTTTTTTTTTTTTCTTTTTCTTTTCCTACTGTTTCACAGTTGGCCTTTGTAACTGCTCTTGGCTCTGGAGTGTTTTCTACACAGAAATCGTTAAGTCTGTAATTTAGCACGCAGATGGAAATGTGTTTTGTTTCCATCAGCCACAAACAATGCAGAAACAGAGCAGAATGACTAGGTTCAATTAGGACTTATTTTAATTTCCAAGTCTTCAGATGAACAGTCTGTATTTATATCTTGTTCTCTATGAGCAGCTGTGGAAGCTTCCGGAAATGGTGCGTGTTCTTTTTGTACCACCCCTGTTGCTTTTAGCCTTGGGTGGATATTGGGTGTGTCCCCGTGGGCTCTTTGCAGCCCCGTGGCTGGTGAGTGTGGAGGGGAGGAAGAGGAGGAAGAGGATTTGGGAGCAAGAGCATCCCAGGGTGTTGAGCAGATGCTCTCAAGAGCCCAGGAGACGAGTGCCCGATACCAGGGAGTTGGTGGTGGCTGGATTTGGCCAAGTGCATGTGGCACCTCTGGCACTATTCCCTGTTGTCTGACACAAAGCACTCCCCACAGCATCCCCCGATGAGCTGCTTGGCTTGGGAAGAGCAGGCTGGCACCATGATTTTCATGTCACCCTGTGCTCAGTATGGATTTACTGGAAACCTTTAGGATACAGAGACGAGGTAGTTGTGGTACAGTATTATTTTCCCCTCTGCCTGCATGCCATGGGGACCTCCTTGTTCATTTGTGTACTGGTGCTGAGGAAGGTAGGACTCAAACTGCTCAAATGGAACAATGCAGCATCTATTTATTGTTATTCCCCATCTTCCCAAAGCCAGGACTTAGAGAGCTTGAGCTCACACTAACCCAAGGCTCCGTAGTTCTTTAATGGAGAAAATAAGTAAGGAAGAAACTGATGGTTTTTGCTCTATAGATCTCCAGATCTTTTGGGTAGGGATCCAAAGTATTTACTTGGGCTATTACAGTGCTAGACAACTGTCTTTTCTGATGTTGTTCCAGTAAGTGCCAATGCTGTTCATAATTGTTTTCCAGTGTCATTAAGAATTTGGTTTTTGTGCAAATCTGAACCTGGAAGCAGGTGGTAATTTTAAGTTAGTTCCTACTTTTAAGGACAATGCTCTGTTAATGAAAACGGATCCTCTTCACAACTTTGGTGTATTGTAGATTATAATGAAAGATGTAAAATATTCAGGCTTTTTTTCCTTTTTTGGACTTTGTATTTTACTGCATGTCTCTAATTTTTAATCAATAAAGAACAAATTGTCCATTGCCACGTGTTTGGTGTGCCATTTATATGTCCTTGGGTTGGATGGTGTGTCTTGGGGAAGGGGTTTGTCCGAGTGGTGTCTGCAACCCCTGGGGCATTTCTCTTTGGGGTGGTGGGAGGTTTGACAACCCCCAGGAAGACTTGGTGGGGAAAGGGGGATCAAGACCAGGCTGGATGGGGCTCTGGGTAATGTGGTCTAGAGGAAGGTGTCCCAGCCCATGGCAGGGGTTGGAACTGGAAGATCTTTACGGTCCATTTCAACTCCGTTGGATGATTCTGTGCTCTGCAGGAGCTGCATGCAGAAGTGGAGCCAAGAGGGCTCTTAAGATGTTGTCCTGAGGCCTTGTCTGCAGCTGAGAGATTTGCTCCAAGCTCTGCATGCCTTGTGCCAGCTGGGAATGAGCTTCCCCTGTCCAGAAACACCTCAGGGTTACACGGGCTGATATTAAAGTGAGATGATTTACACCCTGAGAAGTGTTTGGAACATGAACTGCATTCCCTCCTCACCACCTCCACAATAATTGTTCTGTCTGAATTTGAGGCTCTGGGGCAGATGTGATCCAGAGGTACTTTCCTTTGCTTTCCTTCAATATTGTTTCTTGTCCACCTTCCACAAATTTTCAGGAATGAAGGGAAATGTTGCCTGAGAAGTAAAAAAAAATCCCTAGTATTTCTCACAGGAGGTCCTTTTGGAAATTTTTCCCTAATATATTTCCTAATACATAAAACCTGTTTCCAAGGTGCCCTGTTCATTCAAATTCTGAGAGTTTTGTTGACTTGACTTACCAGGAGCTTAGTGGGTTTTGTTAGAGCAAGGTCATAGTGTCTCCATTAGGAGAGACAGAACAGACTGTGGGAACAGAGAAGTTTCTCTAAAATGGCAGGGACTGTCAAGGGCAAGGTGTGTGTCTTTTAGGAGGTGATGGGGGTGGTCCAGTCCTAGCCATGTTCACCAGGCCTTTTGGCTGGGATGCACCCCTCTGTGTCTCCTTAAAAACAAACATGTTCTTGCTTAAAACCAAAGAAAAGACCCCCACCAAAACAAACAAAAAAGAAGTGTTGGTCTTGCTTGGTGGCACTTCCTAAGCTTCCTCTTCCATTGACTCTCTAAGGCTCTTGGGCTTAGTTTGCCACTTTCTGGCTCTTGTTTCTTTTAAGGTGTTCCTCTTTACCCACAGATCCAGAAAACCTTACCTTGGGTAACTTGCAGATTTGAGACATGGGATGGTCCAGGATGCTCTGGGTTAGGGAATCCCATCCTCTACACCTAAGCCAAAATCTTCGCAGTATTTTGCCAAACCCTGCTTAGAAAGCCCCAGAGAATTATATCTCAGTTATGCCTCCCATTCCAGCCTCTGTAGGGAATCCCCTTATGGACACTGCTAAAGCCTTTCCATGCTGCCTTAGTCCAGTGCCTCCTTAGTCCTCCTGTGGTTATCAAGTCCACTCCAGTTCCCTTCATCCTTGGAGGTTTCCGTTTCTGAGTGCTCACACTGCCCACGCCTGTGGGCTTCCCTGCTCTTGTTACTGCACCTTCTCCAAGTCTCTCCTCCTAGATGATGAATTTTCAAATGGAATTCCCCATGATGGCGTGCACCTCCTGAAATTTCACTTAATGGAACAGGTCGCTCAGGTTTGTAGCACTGTTTTATTTCTGATTGTTTTGTGGTGTTGTAAGTGGTGTTTTGATGGTTGAGGTGCCTGGAAGCGTTGCTCTTCCTGTGCATTGACTTTGGTGCACAAAAACTTCTCAAATTGCAGCAGATTAATTCCTCCTGACTTTTACAAAAAGCCAGGGACAGATGTGTCATGGACTTGTGCCCCGGTCAGGTCCTGAGGAGATGATCCCAGCCCAGAGATGTGACTCAGCTCCAATCAACTATTGCTGCCTTCTCACCTCTTGTTGGAAGCCCCCAGCAGTGGCTTCCTGCTCTTTCCCTTGGTCCAGGGCCTCAGTGTTCTCCAGTCTCCTGTAAATGTGATGCCCAGCTCAAGTTCTCTGATGCCAGTCCTCTGACTTCTCCTTCTCCAGATCCATGAGACCTATGACTGATGCCTGACTGACCCTCCTGGGTTTTTCCATTTAAACCGTGGCAGAGAAGAGTGGAAGAGGCTGCTTTGTGCCCCAGACTCCATCTAGCACAGAGCTAGAGACAGCCAGGGGAGATGGCAGGACCAGGGCTGGGAAAGGCTCCTGAACTCCTGGCCGTGTGTGACTGCTTTTAGCAAAGTTTGGCCTGACCTGTCTCCTGATGAAGCAGAGCCCAAGCTGAACAGGGACACGATTTCATCCTCCACCTGAGTTTCCTAATTGACTTGAACAGATCCAATTTGTGTTGTCCAGATCAGTGTCCGCCTGATTATCCCTGCCTTTGGTGCTCCCTGCTTGTTGTTGCTGAGCTGGGCTTATCCCGAGGGCAGTGTTTCTCTCCTGGCTCCCCAGGGAGCTGCTCTACCTCCAGGCTGGACCTGTGTGGGTGTCTTGGTCAACCCCAACAGGGCAGCCGTGGTCTGATTTCCATCTTGTTTATACAATGGTCTTCCTGTGGATTTGTGGGCAGGAGAAGAAGCATCCAAATTGCTTTTGGATACCTCTGGAGGCTTTGCCTTAGGGACATCTCAAAGGAGCCCCAGGCAAATGCTGTTCCTACGTCAGGGAATGACCTGAACAGCGCTGGACTCATGTTCTCAATTATGAGTTCAGGGCATTTGAACTGAGATTTGCCAAACCTGCCTCAGGCAGTGTTGCCCTGTGTCATATTTCTCCAATCCCTGTACTCCTTCTTCAAGTCTTCCTGCATATAACCATGACCATTCTGTGAGGTGGCCCAGAACTGGTGGGAAGGGTGGACTTTCCGTGCCTGACTTACTTGTGGTTGCACAGGGAAGCTGCAAAAGGTGAAGGAAATGGCAACTCCCATCACCTGGGACCACAGTGAACTAACTGCCCTTCTTCATCTGTGACTCTTCCCATGCATTATCATCAGTCCCTTTATTCCTCTGGGCTTTTGGTCCCTCTGGTCCTCACTTTTCTGAATGCTTCAGCAAATGCAGCCTTTGCAGTCACTGTGGAGAAGAGTCTGTTCCCCTGTCAATGCCACTTGGCAGAGGGGGTGGCCCAAGTTCCCTGAAACGGGGTCTTTCTGCTCCAGCCAGCCCTGGATGTTTGTGGGTGGCACAGGGATGATTAATATATTACATGGTGTACTTGTGGTGACAGCCTATGAGTGCAGGTCTTATCTTAGGTTTAAACATTAATTCCAACCCTCTGGGAAGTCTGTCCCAGCACTGTCCTGCTCCAGACACGGTTACCAATGTCAGGTGTGGGGGAAATTTTGAAAGCAATTGGTGATTTTGGGCCGTTTCAGAAATGGCTGGTGCTGCTCACCCTGATCCCCTGCCTCAGCGTGGCTTTCCACCAGTTCTGCCAGCTTTTTATGGTTGTGGATGTTCCCCACCACTGTGACACCAGCTGGATCCGCGCCGTCGGCCCCAACCTGACGCAGGAAGAGCAGCTGAACCTCACCCTGCCCCGGGATGCGAACGGGGAGTACGAGCAGTGCTCCATGTACTCCCCGGTGGACTGGGACCTGGACTCCATCGTGGCATACGGCCTGAACGCCACGCAGAAGTGCAGCAGTGGCTGGGTGTACCCCTCAGCAGAGCCACCATCCCTGCTGACCGAGGTCTGTAATCGCCTTTCTGAGGAGATGGGGACGTGGAAGGGATGGGACACCCAAACAGCCGCCCTGTCTTGCAGTTTCCCCAAAAGCTGGTGCCTGACGATGGTGCAGCTGGGCTGGGCTGAGGTTTACATCAGGTGTATTTTGGGGAAACTGGCTCCACCACCCAGCCCCAGGTGTGGTCCTGGAGAGGCTGCAGGCAAAGCAGGCTGTGATACAGAGCCAGTGGAGAGATTAATCATTCCTGGTGGGACCTTCTGGGTTTCCCTACCCCTCTTCATACAGGGGGTAACCTTCTAACTTAAAATCCTAGAATGGTTTGGCTTGGAAGGGACCTTTAAAAATCATCTAGTCCAACCCCCAGCATAGAAGCTGGTAGCTGAGGAAGAAGCTAAATTAAGAAGGAGGGTAGATTTAGATTAGATAGTAGGAAGAAATTCTTTCCTGTGAGTGTGGCAAGGCACTGGCACAGGTTGCCCAGGGAAGCTGTGAATGTCCCATCCCTAGAAGTGCTCGAGATTGGATGGGGCTCTGAGCAACCTAGTTTAGTGGAAGGTGTCCCTGCCCATGGCACAGGGGTGGAATTAGATGATCCTTAAGGTCCCTTCCAACCCCAACCATTCCATGATTCTATGATCCTCTCTGTGTCACTCTTTCCATAGATGCCCTCTGGTCACTGGTAGTTGCAGAACTGCTTGTCCCAGGAATCAGTATCGCACTCATCCTTTCTCCTCTGGGAGGGCAGGTGGCCTGGGAGGAATCAAACTGCTGGGATTTCTGTCCCCAGTCCCACCTGAAGCAAAATTTACCAACTGGGAGGTTCCCCTGGGGGTACCTGGACTAGGTGGGGGGGACTCCTGTATGCTCAGAAGAGTACCCCAGGGACTTGTCCCATCTCTGACTTGTGTGCCTTGTGCATACTGTGGAGATTCATATCCTGGGAGGGAGGGATCCACAAGCACCTCTCTGTTTGTCCTTTCTCCAGTTTGACCTGGTGTGTGACAGGAAGGACCTGAACGACATTGGCCAGGCCATCTACATGGCAGGGCTGCTCCTGGGATCCATGATCTTTGGGCCGCTGAGTGACAGGTGAGGAGACACAACCACCCATCCCAGGTCTGTGCAAAGCCAGAGTGCTGGTCTGAGCCTCTCTGGATGCTGCACACTGTGCATTTTGTCAGTGCTCCTCACTCATAGGGACCTTGACCAAAGTCCTCGGGTCCCATGAGGACATGGCCACACGGGGAGGGGAAGGGAGAGAGACACAGCATGTGTGCACAGGGTCCTTCACTTGTCAGCCCAGAGTGTAGTCTGAGCCTTATCACCCTCCAGGGTGATAAAATCACTTGCGTAACCTGCTGGGCTCCTCCCCATCTCCACGGGGTCTCTCCAGATACCGACTGTGTCTCCCTTCCTTCTCCGCAGGATCGGCCGCCGGCCAGTCATTCTGATCTCCGTCATCCTCCAGGGCTTGTTTGGTCTGGGAATTGCCTTTGTGCCCCATTTCTATGTGTACATGGCCTTCAGGTGTGTCGTGGGGGCTTCGGTGTCAGGGATCACCATGACAATACTGACATTAGGTGAGTGGGACGCCCTTGCCCTGAAGGCAGACGGATGTGGCCTGTCAAGGTGCAACAGGAAATGTCTATGAAGAAATAAAAATCATCATGTATGACTAGAAAAGCGCTGCAGCAAGGACAGGTCGTGCTCTGCACTGTTTCTTTGGCACTTTGGCATCTCCTCAACCCTGAGTGAGAGCTACAGGGAGCATCTCTCCCCTGCCAGTCTCAGAGGAGGGAAAAGGGACAGTGTCCCAGCTCAGGAGGCCAGTGCAGAGAGAGAGCCCAGTGGCTCTGGAACATGATCAGTTTGGGTTCCAGCTCTGCCCCAGTCAGGGATTCTGTGGACTCTGAGATCAAAGAGGTGACATGGTTGAGCTTAACATCCTTCTGCAGAGGACAAGGACACTGACAATATGGAGAGGTGATGCATCCCATGAAACACTGGTGACTTGCATGTGTGACTGATGCCAGAGCTCCAGCTGCTGGTCTCTCACCCTCACCTCCAAGGGGGGGCTCTTCTCCAGGGGAAATACTCTGTTTTTTACAGGGGAAATCATTACATTGACTCTAAGCCTTTGATCTTCGTTGCAGCCACAGAATGGATTGGTGTCTCCTCCCGGCCTAAGGCAGTGCTTAGCTCTCACTGCTGTTTTGCCATTGGACAGATGATTTTGGCTGGTTTGAGTTATGGGATTCGCAACTGGAGGCTGCTGGAGATTGCAGGATCTGCTCCTATATTGGTCATTTTGTTATACATCTGGTAAGCAGGAGCTGGGCAGAGCTTCTGTAAGACACAACAGCAGTGTGAGGGGTGGAAGTGAGGAGGCAGCAGCAGCTCAGCACCAGGATGGGTCTTCACCATCAGTGCAGATGCTGGAGGAGCTTCTGCAGAGCTCAGCACATCTCCCTGCGGCACTGGACTGCTGAGACCAGCAGCTGCTTTGCTTCAGATCATCAAATGTGGCCTTTGGAGCCTAAATGTAGGGCATTTAGACCCATCCCTCCCATGGGATGCCCACTGCTTGCGGGACGTGGTGACAGAGAAAAGGGCTGTGGGGGAACTCTGCGGGTCAGAGCAGCATGTGCTGAGCTGCCCTCCTCGGCAGGGTGCTCCCAGAGTCAGCTCGGTGGCTGGTGACAAAAGGCAGGATAGAGGAAGCCAAGAAGCTCCTTCAGAAGGCGGCGGCCACCAACAAGCGCAGCCTCCCGGAAGGACTCCTGGAGCAGGTACCTGTCTGGGCACAGGGAACCGCGGCTTGTCTGCAGAGACTCCCCTCTGCTCTTGGGCTTGCACGGCCCCTGCAGCTGAGCTCAGCCCAGCAGCATCTTTCCATGCCCCTGGGGATGAGTTGGGGATGCACCGGGGGTGACTCCAGCTCCAGCTGCAATGGACACAGACAAGGTCAGGGAAGAGGCACAGCTTCTGCTGAGGAGGAGATGGAGCTTTCTGGGGTCCCCTTTGGGCTGTGGAAGGGACTGAAATGCTTGCCTGGCTTTTCTCCTGTGAGGGTTGCAGGAGTGTGGGTCATGAGGATATAGACTCTGTTTAGTCTGTGGGTTTCCATGCATAAATGCCAGAAGGGGAGTTACTTCCTTGTCCATCCCAAAGCTCACACTGGGGAAATGTTTATCCCACAGAATGTCTTGGTCACCAACCCCTTGCTGGGCACCCAGAGCACAGAGGCAGGAGCCCTCACTGGGCTGTTGTCTCTCCCAGAGCCGTGGAGGTCACCAGCCTGTCCCCCTGAGGCTTTCCATTGACTGCAGATGGGAAAGCAGGTGGCCATGGGTTACCTTTGCCCGCTTTGACTCTTTGACTTTCTTTGTTTTGAAGCTGAAACCTGAGAAACAGATCAAGTCTGGAAGTCTTCTGGATCTCTTTCGGAAGAAGCACCTCCGGAAGGTGACTTTAATCATGTCATGTGCCTGGTAAGACATTCCCTACTCCCCTCTTTCCATACTTCAAGGTCAAGAAAGGAAGGTATTGATAGTCATGCACCTTGTGGTTTTTGAGTGTTATTGATGGTTGTCTCCGTTTCTGGCTATTTAAGATGCTTTGTGGTTTGTGGGATAGGTTATAACATTTCCACTTTTGGCAGTCCCATGGTATTCCTCTGGCTTTACATCCCCTTGGAAGTGCTGTGGCTTGGTCAAAATGTCAGTGGAGATCAATATTGCATTTCCTCATGGCTAATAGATGTGCTCAGAGCCACTCTGCCTTGATTTCAGGTTTGTGAACAGCTTTGTCTACTATGGGCTGAGTCTGAACGTGACAAATTTTGGCCTAGACATCTACCTGACCCAGCTTGCCTTTGGAGCAGTGGAAATCCCAGCCCGTGTTGGTTGTATCTTCACTCTGCAGTGGTTCGGGAGGAGGAAGACCCAGACTGTTCTCCTGCTGCTGAGTGGCCTGGTGTGTCTGATCATCACTGGCATCCCTGAAGGTGAATGACCTCATTCTGTTCTGAGAGGACACTCTCTGGGATAGGGAGCCACAGGGCCCAGCCCTTCCCTTGCTGGTGCAGGTCCTGTCCTCCCAGCCAGACTGGATTACATTCCTCAGGGCCTGAGCTGTCCCTGGTGCCACAACCATGTGGGATTTGGTTAATCCCCTAGGGACCATTCCAACCAGCAAACTTGCACTTGCCAGTCATTAAAGCAGCAGGTAGAGCTGAGCCCAGTAGGCCACTTGTCAGCAGAGCTGTCCTCTGGGAAAATTAATACCTGAGGAAGTGAGATGATGGATGCAGAGTGTGCTGAAGGTGCCACTAGGCCAGAGCTGCTCAGTCCATGCTCAGGCTCTGCCAGAGGCGATGGTGCCTGCAGGTGACACAGTTGTCATCGTGCATCCCCAGTGGCCATCTGTGAGTGGTGCTGAGCCCTCCCTCATCCCATAGCAGTGGTCTCTCCTCCTTCCCTCAGACCAGCCCCTGGCAACCACCATCCTGGCCACCATTGGCAAGTTTGCTGCCTCAGCCTCCTTCTCCACCTCCTACGTCTACACGGCAGAGCTCTTCCCCACGGTCGTCAGGTGAGGTCTCCCCACACACCAGGGCTTCCCTCTGCCATGGCTGGTGGTGCTGATGGCTCAGGTCATCCTCATGGCCACACCCAGTCCCACAGTGGCCTGGGGTGGCTGGTCCCTGCCCAGACCCCTGCTGCCCCTCGCTCCCCAGGCAGACCGGCGTGGGGCTGTGCTCGATGTCGGCGCGGGCGGCCGGGATCCTGGCCCCGCTGGTCCGGCTCCTGGGGCAGTACCACGAGGCCATCCCCATGGCCATCTTTGGGAGTGCCCCCGTGCTGGGGGGGCTGCTCTGTGTCCTGCTGCCTGAGACCCGTGGCACGGAGCTGCCGGATGACACGGAGGACGGCCAAACCCGGGCTGAGGTGGGTACCTGGTGCTGCCTCTCGGGCAGGAACACGGGGTGCCAGCACATTGCACGGGCTGGGGGGTTCTCAGAGGGGCTACAGGGGTGGGAGGGCAGGCAGTGGGACTTTCCCACTGTGGAGGGAGGGGAGGAGACCCCATAACCCTGCCCATGGTTGTCATCCCTTCATTCCTGCCCATGGGATAGAATGGCTGGTGCTCCACTTGTCTCTCTCTGCCCTCCTCAGGGAAGGGGCGGTGCCTCGTAGCCATGTCCTCTGGATTTCACCCTCTCATAACTCCCACCCCCATTTCCCATGGGATCAGGTGGAATTGCACTCCAATGCAATTTGTTGCCCTGTTGGGAGAAGGGTGTCCACAGGCACCCAGAGATCAAGGCGGGATTAGGATTCAGGTTGCTGAAGGCTGCTTGTCTCAGGGACGGCTGCCATCAGCTCACAGTGCACTTTTCTTAGCTTTTACACCATTTTACACCCTTTTTCCTTTCATTAGGTCTGCGAAAATGGCACCAGCAATTCTGAGAATGGACAGGTGAAAGGAAAGGATGGTGTCCAAGTCAATGAGTGCACGAAGACCACTTACTTCTAGCTGGGTCTGCAGGGGTCTGTAGCTGAAGGCAGCCCGGTGCTGTGTGGGCACTGAGGACAGGCAGAGTCTGCACCACAGGACAGCACCACCACTCAGGCCATCACTGCCAGTTCTTGGCTTTCCTTGTCCTTTTTGCCTTCCTGTATCTCCCTCTATAGCTTGTCCTCAGGCACTGCATCTTGTCACTGGTGTTTGGCAGTGCTCCTGCTGGAGAAAATTGGGTGCTTTTCATTTAAGGGAAAAAAAGAAAGAAATCAAAAACTGGAATGGGGACTTTTTTCTCTTAATTTTTCCTGTTTTGTCTCCAGGAAGGTGAGACTGTAAACTCTGTCCAGTGAGACACCTGAATTGAATAGAGTTGCAAGAGAGAACTGTGCTCAATAACAGAAGAGCAGATGCAGCACTGAGAACATTCTCACTCTTGCAAAAAGGAGTGATTTATCTTGACTGTCTAGCAAGGTTATCCCTCTCTCTCATAAAAACACTCCTTTTTATTTTTTAAAATCCGAGATATTCAGCTGAGAAAAAAAATGGTGTGATGGAAGAAACAGCAAGCAGACAAGGACATCTAACAGGCAGATGAATTCTCACCTTAGTGATGGTGGCTTTGAATTGATGCCTGTCATGGTGCTTTGGCCATGGGAAATGGTGTTGTTGGGCTGCAGTGTAGGACCAAATTAATTTGTCCATTTCAGGAAACTGAGATGTTGTGGCAGTTGGGCTCTTAGAAGAAAGTGCAAATCTTTCTGGGAAATATCAGGTTCTTCTACTCTGTTTTAGTCTATTCCTTCTTGGTGGATCCGTTTCTGTCTTTAAATGATTTAAGACCACTTTTGCCTTATATTGTGAAGAAAAAACAGGTGTTTTTCCTGTGCTTCCCTTTCTCTTATCTTCTGTCTCTCAAGATAACTTTCTTTTCCCATTGGTTTGGTACAGATCAAGTGTGGAAGTTGCACACGGTGGTGCTCCATCTTTGCCTGTACAGCTCAAAGGCTATTTTCGGGTAGTCTCAAGAAGCTTTTAAACCAGAATATTTTTTCTCTCTGTTGTCATGCCCGTGTGTTTTCCATAGACTAAAGTACCTCATGGATAAACAGTTTGATGAATACAAAGTTTTGTATAAAATTGGTGCCATGTGACAATGTCCTGCCAGGAGGGACTGGCTGTGGTGCTCTCTTCTCTCTGGGACTGCTTTTCAGAGGATGTGCTGTGGTGCTCCTCTGCAGTGCCCTGAGAATAGAGGAGCTCAGTCCTTTGCCCAAGGGCACTCCTTCCTTGGAAAAGGCTGTGGGCTGCCTCCTTCAGGCTTTTATGGAAAACAAGGCATTGAATGTAAAGGCTGGGGGAAGAGCTTGGAGCCAAATGTACAGTTACTGAGGGAACCACGACTTCTTTTGGGAATTGTGCTCTGAGATTCTCGGTTTTAGCTCATTTCATAAATAAGGGCATCCAAGTAGAGCAGATGTACTTCTGCTTCCATATCATTCATGCCTCCAGTAGGCTGAAGATCCATTTCATAGAATCCCAGAGTGATTTGGGTTGGTGGGGACCTTAAAGACCATCCAGTTGTCAAAGCCCCAACCAACTAAGCCATGGCTGGAGGGCTGTGGGATGTTGCTGAAGGTCCCAGTGCTGAGCACATGCCAGAGACTCCATGAAGGGTTTGCTAAGACATATCAATTAATGTCCAAGCCTTCTTAAGGCCCTCCTGTATCAGACATGGGAGTGAGGCCCTGCTCCTGCTCTTACACCCTCACTTAGGCCTCTCTGTATTTCAGGTCACAACCTCTTGACCTCCATTTCCCCTTTGGAGAAGACCCAAATTCATGCATCAGAGCCTCCCCACTGCTGAGGAAGCTGGTCAGGCAGACCCAGAGGTATCTCAGGCATGGAGGGGCAGCAGAGCCTGGCCTGGCCCTGTTCCCTGATGGGAGCTGTGGGGCGGAGCAGCTCCTGTTGCCGGGGGAGCCCCACAAGGACCGTAGAGATAATTGGGACACCCTTGGTGTCAGTGACACCAACCAACTGTGAGGCAATTCTGACTCCTGGCTGTGGGGCAGAGGTGTCAGGATCCTTGATATTCCCTTTTATCTAGAGGACATTGCCCTCTCCTTTCACCTGATCCTATGTTGGAAAACCGCAGGTCTATGAGCGGAGCAAAGTTTGCAGAAAGGGACCCAGCAGGGAATGGGTGAGGAGGTGAGCATTTAAGCTGCTCTCCTGAGTCTGGGCAAGGAGTCATAGAACTGTAGGTTCATTTATGTTGGAAAAGAACTTTAAGGCCATTGAGACCAGCCATAAACCCAGCACTGACAGGTCCACCGCTAAACCACATCCCTAACTGACACATCTACATGTCTTTTAGATACCTCTAGGGTTTTTGACTCCACCATTGCCCTGGACAGCCCATTTCAGTGCTTGAAAAGCCTTTTGGAGAAGACTTTTTTCCTAATATCCAATCTAAACCTCCCTTGACTCAACTTGAGACCATTTCCTCTTGTCCTGTTACTTGGGAGAAGTGATTGACCCTTTCCTTGCTACATCCTCCTTTCAGGTAGTTGTAGAGACCAATAAGGTGCCCCCTGAGCCTCCTTTTCTCCAGGCTGAGCCCCCCAGCTCCTCATCAGACTTGTGCTCCAGACCCTTCCCAGCTCTGTTGCTCTTCAGTGCCAAAGCTCAGATCTTGGAAGTGCCCCATCTCCTGCCCTGACCAGGTTACATGTGACTCTGGGGTGATTTTGTGCACCAGAGCCAAGGCACAAATGAAAATCACCTTCAGGCACATCTGACCTATACTTGGGACACCCTGGCCTTCAAAACACCACTTACTACAGCACAAAGTGATAGAAACAAAAGGATGCATCAAATCTGTGCGACAAGACTCCTTCAACCAAGAGTAGTGATGTTGTTTGAGGAGATGACTTCATGAAAGGACTCCAAATATGTTCTCTGCTTGCAAACAAGTTAGTACAGGAGAGGAGCTCAATCTTCTCTTTCTTTTCATGGCAATAGATGACACTAAAAAGTCATGACTCAGCTGTCATCAGCCAACCAAGCTCACTATTAAAGGCTGACCATGATGAGGAAAGCTGCCCAGATGCCCACACAGTTTAATTGACATCGAATTGCAGTGTACTCCACACAATTCAGAGAGCTTCCACAGCTGCTAGTAGAGAAAATAAATACAGGTTGTTAGTCAGAAGACTGAAAAAAGAAAAAAGTCCTTATTGGACTCAGTCATTCTGCTTTAACACTCTGCTTCTGCATTGTTTGTGGCTGATGGAAACAAAACACGTTTCCATCTGCGTGCTAAATTACAGACTTAACGATTTCTGTGTAGAAAACACTCCAGAGCCAAGAGCAGTTACAAAGGCCAACTGTGAAACAAAAAAAAAAGAGTCAACACCATTTATTATTCACATATTGCATTACAAGTGTCTCTTATCAAACTCAGAGCATAATTTATATTATTCATGTAGAAACTCAACTTCAACACCACATAGAAAGAAAAGCTAAATACGTGTGTGACGGGGTTTCAGTGACATCCTGATCAAACGTGGGGGCTCGGCCGGCGAGGAGGTGCCGGCCCAGGCCGTTAGTGCAGGAGGGACACAGCCCGGCGCCCGCTTGCCCAGTACAACCACTCTGCTGGCGATTCTTTATTGCTGTAAAACACGACAGGGATGGTTCCACGGGTACCAGTTTGCGAAGGACTGGGAAAACACGTCGGGAGGACTCTCTGCGCAGCCAGGCATGGCAGAACCGGGCTTGAGGAACAGTCTGAAGCGCGTGTTTCCCAAACACAGGGTGACACAGATCTCCTCTCCCTCTGACCACGGATATTGTGTTCATCATCTGAAAGACCAGTTTCCAGGCAGCAGTGCCTCCCTGACCGGCTTCAAGAAAGACTGAATCTGACTAGACCATTAGTGTGTGCCTGTCCAATCATGGTTTGATTTCTGAGCACCTTCAGTTGTCCTTCTCCAAGTCTGCTTCATCCTCTCTGGAGTCTCTCTTAGAAAACTCTCTTAGAACCTCTGCAGTCTTCTCTTTCTGAAGAGAAGAAGGAAAGAGTCAATATGGTTTTCATCCTGGTTTCTGGTATTTTTTCCTTTACCTTAAATTTGCACCTTTGGATGTTTTTTTTTCCTTAAATTCCGAGGTCCTTGTACCCACCTCATCTGGGGTTTTGCCCTTCCCTGTGTCATCTGGCAGGCTGACGCCGCGGGTCTCAGGCAGCAGGATGCAGGACAGTGACACAAGCAGGGGGATGCTCCCGAAGACGGCCATGGGGATGGCCCGGTGATACTGGTCCAGGGGGATGATCAGCGGGGCCAGGATCCCGGCCACCCTCGCCATGGTGGAGCACAGCCCCACACCGGTCTGCCTGTGGGAGCGAGGGGCAGTGGGGGATGTGGGCAGGGATCAGCATCCCCTGGGACAGAGGGTGGCTGTGGGGACAGCTGGGCTCTTGTCCAATCCCCACCACCAGCCAAGGCAGAGGGAAGCTCAGATGTTTTGGGAGACCTCACCTGACGACCGTGGGGAAGAGCTCTGCGGTGTAGACGTAGGAGGCGGCGAAAGCGGTCGTGGCTGTGAACTTGCCAGTGATGGCCAGGACGGTGATGACCACGGGCTGGTCTGAGGGGAGGAGGAGACACCACCACTGTGACCTCAAAACTCTCTCCAGTATGTTTTCTTGGGACACTCCTTTCTAATGGACTTACCAAGCAAATCTTGGCAAGTCGAGGACAAAACCCAACCCTTTGGAAATTGTCCCTAGCATACCATTACCTGGAAAATATCCTCTGGAAAGCTGCAAAGAGAACACAGATTACTCCTGAGTTCTTGGGCATTCCCTAAATCTGCAACTGATGTGAGCTACTGAGCCACCTCAGGTGTTTGGGGGGGTGCTCAGTTGGAAATACCACATCCCTGAGCTTGAAAGCATCATGCAGCCCCTCTCTTTCCTTCCCAACCTTACTCCCAGCAGCAGGGGTGAGGGTGTGGACTGCAGCAATATGGCACAAACAGATGTGGAGGGTGGGCATTTGTTTTTTTCTGTTCATCTAAAAGAAGGGGAAAGCAGTGGATTTTAAAACACCTCTTCTGCTACACCTTTCTGCCAGGAGGTGCTGGAGGTGATGGCTGATGGACATTGCCTGCCAAGGGCCAGAAGCTTTGGAAAGATCAAGCACAGCCCTGAAGGAGAAGAAACTGAAGCTGAGGGGGAACCAGCATATTGGGAATGCAGTGCCCTGGCCTGTGGCACTCAAGGCAGCTCAGCCCCTGGGAGAGAGCTGTGGCCAGCTGGGCTGGGAGGATGGGTCTGAACAAGGATAGGGATCTGTCCAGCTCTGCTCATGGGTTGGGAAGAGGTTATTCACCTTCAGGAATGCCAGCGAGGGCGAGGCACAACAGGCCAGACAGCATCAGGAATATGGCCTGCACTTTCTTCCTCCCAAACCACTCCAGCAGGAAAATGAGGCAAACTCGACCTGGAAACTCCACGGCCCCAAAGGCCAGCTGTGTCACGTAGATGTCCAGACCAAAACCTGTCACACTAAGGCTCAGTCCATAGTAGACAAAGCTGTCTGCAAACCTGAAATTCAAGTAAAGTGGAATAGAACATGTCACCAGATGGTTTTATGTGGACTTAACATCAAAAATTAGGATGGTTATACCACACACAACTTATTTAAACTCTCAACAACCTCTGTTTTGCTTCTTGTCACCACCTGTGACAGTTCTGTGGGACATAGTTACATGAGATAAAGCAGAATGGATCCCCATATGGTCAGCAACTTCTAGACTGAACCCAAAACTTCTAGGTAGGCATAAAACTACTCTGAGGCATAGGGATCACCAAAATCTGGAATTACTCAAGCCTTTCTAACAAAACCCACAAAAAGTATAATGAATAATCATCTTCTCCCCATGGCCAGGCATGGTAAATCTGGTCCATGGGGAAACAGAATGACAGCAGATAAAAAAATACATGTATATATGACAACCAAAGTCGCATGAAGTGAATTTACAGTTCTTGTCAACTATCAACCCCTTCTTTTCTTCACCTTGAAGTATGGAAAGAGGGGAGCAGGGAGTGTCTTACCAGGCACATGACATGATTAAAGTCACCTTCCGGAGGTGCTTCTTCCGAAAGAGATCCAGAAGACTTCCAGACTTGATCTGTTTCTCAGGTTTCAGCTTCAAAACAAAGAAAGTCAAAGAGTCAAAGCAGGCAAAGGTAACCCATGGCCAGCTGCTTTCCCATCTGCAGTCAATGGAAAGCCTCAGGGGGACAGGCTGGTGACCTCCACTGCTCTGGGAGAGACAACAGCCCAGTGAGGGCTCCTGCCTCTGTGCTCTGGGTGCCCAGCAAGGGGTTGGTGACCAAGACATTCTGTGGGATAAACATTTCCCCAGTGTGAGCTTTGGGGTGGACAAGGAAGTAACTCCCCTTCTGGCATTTATGCATGGAAACCCACAGACTAAACAGAGTCCATATCCTCATGACCCACACTCCTGCAACCCTCACAGGAGAAAAGCCAGGCAAGCATTTCAGTCCCTTCCACAGCCCAAAGGGGACCCCAGAAAGCTCCAGGCTGAGCCTCAGCAGAAGCTGTGCCTCTTCCCTGACTTTGTCTGTGTCCATTGCAGTTGGAGCTGGAGTCACCCCCGGTGCATCCCCAACTCATCCCCAGGGGCATGGAAAGATGCTGCTGGGCTGAGCTCAGCTGCAGGGGCCGTGCAAGCCCAAGAGCAGAGGGAAGTCTCTGCAGACAAGCTGCGGTTCCCTGTGCCCAGACAGGTACCTGCTCCAGGAGTCCTTCCGGGAGGCTGCGCTTGTTGGTGGCCGCCGCCTTCTGAAGGAGCTTCTTGGCTTCCTCTATCCTGCCTTTTGTCACCAGCCACCGAGCTGACTCTGGGAGCACCCTGCCGAGGAGGGCAGCTCAGCACATGCTGCTCTGACCCGCAGAGTTCCCCCACAGCCCTTTTCTCTGTCACCGTGTCCCGCAAGCAGTGGGCATCCCATGGGAGGGATGGGTCTAAATGCCCTACATTTAGGCTCCAAAGGCCACATTTGATGACCTGAAGCAAAGCAGCTGCTGGTCTCAGCAGTCCAGTGCTGCAGGGAGATGTGCTGAGCTCTGCAGAAGCTCCTCCAGCATCTGCACTGATGGGAAAGACCCATCCTGGTGCTGAGCTGCTGCTGCCTCCTCACTTCCACCCCTCACACCGCTGTTGTGTCTTACAGAAGCTCTGCCCAGCTCCTGCTTACCAGATGTAGAAGAAAAGGAGAAACATAGGAGCAGATCCTGCAATCTCCAGCAGCCTCCAGTTGCGGATTCCATAGCTCAATCCAGCCACCATCATCATTCCGATGGGATAAGCAGCCTGAGCAATAAGCACTGACTGTGGCCGGAAGGAGACTCCAACCCACTCTGTACCTGGAAAGAAGAACAAAAGTTCGGGGTCACCCTTTCCAAAACATGTCCAGCTCTTTTTTCTTATTGTATCTTGTGAGGCCACAACTGCTGCTTCAGGGCAAGGGCATCCTACTCACCCAGGGCCACGACAGTAATCATAATTCCTGACGCTGCAAACCCCACGACAAACCTGATGGCTATGTAGACATAGAAATGGGGCACAAAGGCAGTTCCTAGACCAAACATGCCCTGGAGGAGCATGCAGATCAGAATGACTGGCCGGCGGCCGATCCTGTGGGAGAAGAGAGAAGACACAGTTGGTATCTGGAGAAACTCTGTGGGGTTAGGGAAGATCCCAGGTGGAATACCAAGTGATTTGAAAACCAGAGATTTTACATCCCTGTGAACAAAGTTCCTCTATACAGCCCAAGAAATAACATGCACAAAAAGCAGCATCTCTACTTTTGAGCTGTCGCTCAAAGGCTGAGACACCAGCTGGGGCTGGACTTGTGAGTCCTGAAAGACCTCCCCACAAGGCTGTATCTGCCTCTCTCTCTTTTCAACCATCAGACATTTACAGACGTGCCAGGTGGCCCCAGATGCCCTTGCTCAGGCAAGGGGATTGAATCTGTGGAGGGAGTAGTTCATGACTAGTGCAAGCACAGTCTGCACCCTCAGCTGGGCTGTCCCTGAGTGCTGGGCAATGACTCTGGGAAGGTGACCGTGTTTCCTCACCTGTCACTTAGCACCCCAAAGAACATGGCTCCCACGAGAAGCCCAGCCATGTAGATGGACTGGGAGATGTCGTTCAGGATCGTCCTTTCACACACCAGGTCAAACTGGAGGAGGGAAACAGAGATGCTGTTTGTTTTTGACAGACCCCAGCTGCTTTCTGAGGGTGGGCATCCTGTCTGGTCCATGGTGGATCCACGAGCTGCCCCAGCTCTCGCTCTGGCCTCTGGGAGCAGAGAACCCCCTCACAGGGACATGAGCTCTCTGTGGTGTGCACATAGGGCACAAATCAGAGGTGGGACAGACACATGGGGTGCTCAGCGTGCCTCTTCATCCTGGTGCACATCTCCTGAGTGCTGGGATCTGCCCAGGCATTCCTGAGGGAGCCTCCTGCTTGGCAAGCTTTGCTTAAAGGGTGACCTTGGGATAAGAGTTGTAGCAGCTACACTTCTCTGGCTGCAAAGGCAGGATGGGGTGGAAGGAGGAGGAGAGAAGGAGAGCTGTGTTTTCTCTGGTAAAGGAGGACCAGCATAGGAATGGGAGGGGATGCAGCAGCTGCTGAGAATCCTACAGAGAAGCTGGCTGTGAAATGGATGTGGTGCTCCAGGGACACCAAGGAGCACTTGCAAATGCCAGAGGCTGGACTCTCTCCTCTGGTTGCAGCTCAGAGGAAGGTATTTGAGAGAAAGTGCTGGAGCTGGGAGGGAAAAAAGGAGGGAGAGAGGGAGGAAAGGAGGGAGGAATGAGGCAAGGTGAGAAAGAAACAGAATTCCAGAGAGGGAGAATCACAGAATCATCTAGATTGGAAAAGACCTCCAAGATCATTGAGTCCACCCTTTGATCACCCCCTTGTCAGCTAGAAGGTGGGGGATAAAGCAGAACGGAGAAGTTGGGAATGCTGACAGACAAAACCTTTGCTCAATTGCATAGCCCATGGAATGTCTTGTTGCAGCCCTGAAAGATTCCGGAGGCCCCAAAAATATCAATGACAAGTCCTTGGAAGGTAAATGTCTTTCACAGAGAAGGTGATGTGAGTAGAGCCAGGCTGAAGAATAGGGGAAACTGTGGCAGGGACACTCAAAAGGTCCCTCCTGGCAAGACCATATGTTCAAGGGTCTGGATACTGGAAAAGGAAGAGATGGTGGGCAGACCATGCCATGGACTCACACCCCCATTGTCACTGCCTGTGCCCTCTCTGGGCATCTACATCATGGTCTTCCTGCAAAAACCTCCCAAGGATTTCAGCTGTGATCTGTGTGATGGAGGTGAAATCCTCCAGTGCCTGGTAAATCTCAGCCTGGCTGCACCACAGCTGGCATTGGCTGCCCAAACCACAGGACAGGACACACCCATCCCTTCCCTTCATGTCCCCATCTCGTTAAAAGGGGATTACAGACCTCGGTCAGCAGGGATGGTGGCTCTGCTGGGTACACCCAGCCATT
Source organism: Pipra filicauda (assembly GCF_003945595.2). Lineage (NCBI taxonomy): Eukaryota > Metazoa > Chordata > Aves > Passeriformes > Pipridae > Pipra > Pipra filicauda. The sequence continues at coordinate 6,462,392 of NW_024104310.1, forward strand.
GCTGCACTTCTGCGTGGCGTTCAGGCCGTATGCCACGATGGAGTCCAGGTCCCAGTCCACCGGGGAGTACATGGAGCACTGCTCGTACTCCCCGTCCGCATCCCGGGGCAGGGTGAGGTTCAGCTGCTCTTCCTGCGTCAGGTTGGGGCCGACGGCGCGGATCCAGCTGGTGTCACAGTGGTGGGGCACATCCAGAACCATGAACACTTGGCCAACCATTTGGAAAGGATTAAGAAGGAGCGGGAGGGTGAGCAACAGTATCAGCAGTTTCTGGTATAGCCCAAACTCCCCCAGAGCACTTATGACATCTCCGAAATCAGCCATGGTGATTACCTCTCTGGCCAGGCTGTGCTAGTGCATCTGGCTTAAATAGGCAAATATTAATGTTTAAGCTGTGTCAGCACTAAACCCCTAATCCAGTGTGATAAAACAAGCACCTGTACCAGCACGTTCATCATTATGATGATATGGTGCTGTCCTCCAGGGCGTACTTTGTCACCAGCCATTTCCTCCTGTTCTTTGCTCAGGAGCAGAACAAAGAGTATTGCCACTCTTGGAGACAGCACAGCAACAGCTTGTCTTTTTCCAGCCTGGAATTTCTCACAAGGCCTTCTGAAAGCAACTGTGCTGCAGTGCAAGGTTTTTGTCTGAGACATGAAGTTGTGACCCTACAAATGAGGGGTAGTTTTCCTGAGCGGGGTGAAACAAAAGGAGTGAATTTGCTGCTCCCATTCATGGTTATATAACCCATCCTGGAGACTATAGGAAAGGGAAGCAGAAAACCACTTCTCCTCTGGACCAGGAAATATGGCTGGTAGTCAAGTAGACTTGGCCTTGACAGCTGTGTCCCAAGCTGTCTGTTTTAATTTGCCCCATGTAGAAATCCGGGTTAGTCATAAAACTAGACCTAAACTGCAGTGTCTTGGGGAGAATCCTAAAATAGGTTTGGCTCAGAGAGTACCCTTAGGGAAAACAGCACGTTACACACACAGACACACAGAGCACACAGGATCTGGGAAACCACACCAGCTTGGTTTTGCCTGAGGTTCTGATGTCACTTGAAAAGCAGATTGACCTGATTTCTGCTGCGCATCTGAGTCGCTTCCTAGGCAAACTCCCTGAGTGGTTTGTATCTTTATTCCTGCAAACTGGATAGCTGGATTGCACTCAGTGTATGAAATTTGGTGTTTACTTTGGAAAGCTCTCCTGGCTGCTTTCACCAGAGCACTAAGGACAGCTCACTGACCTGCTCACTTCAAGTCTCCTCTCAAATTCTTTGTCCTTCCCTCTCAATGCAGACAGCATGTATGAGCCTCCAGCAAAGTTACTGAGGGGTCACACAAGCCTAGATTGATGTTTCATGCCTGGGAATGGCATTGTTGTGCTTATGGAAGTGGGAAGAGGGGTAGAATATTGGATTTTTAAGCATGACCAGGAGGAGTGTGAGATCATACTGGTTAGTGCTATTAGTGAAGGAAGGGAAGAGTAAATGCTACTTATAGAGTTGTGTAAATCCACAGCAGTGGTGTTTGTGTATCATCTGCACACACCACACTGGGCTCTGGATCCACACCCTTGAGTGAGGGGGCTTGTTATTTTTCAGAGACACCCTTTGAACTGGAGTTTGAGCTACACAACCTCCAGAAATTCCTTTTGCCCTCTGACCTTTTTGTGGGATGACTTAGCCAGGGAGATCTGCTCTGGCAGATGCATTTTGACCCTGTCCTCCTCAACAGGGAGCAGGTGCCTTCTCCATCAGTGTGCAACAAGCTGAAGTTTTCAAGTTTACCCTGTTATGTGTGGCTCATGGTGTCCCCTCCCATTCCTCAGCCACCAGCATCTCCTGTGTCAAAGAGGTCAGATCTTGCCTATAAAAACTCCTTGAGGGTGATCCAGACCTGAATGCAGCCTCATGTGCTAATGAAGATGTGACTCCTTAAGGCTGTTCTTCCCAACATCACCAGTCAGGCACTTCTGAACCCCTGGGAGAGCTTCAGCCCCTTGTAAACTCTGTCACCCTCAGGTGACATTTCTCATAGAAAAGACATTGGCCTCATCATGTGGGGCCAAGTGGGTCAATCCCTACATGGTGGAGATCTCTCAGGGGCCAAGGCTGGAGCAGCCCTGTAAAGCTCTGCTTCCTGGAGCAGATAAGGATAAGGATTCTGTGCTTATTTCTCTGTGTTCAGCAGTTTTGCCCATGTGCATTACTAAGAAGACTTGCAAAGCCTCTTGAAAATGAAGAAGCCTCTACCAGAGGAACCATGAGAAACCAGCAAGTCTCAGGGAAAACCTGGGGTGGGAAGTTGGAAAACCTGTATGTCCATGTCAAGGACTAGGGAAAGGGAGGGGGACCATCCAAGGAAGTAGTTCAGAAAGAGAAAAGAAACCACTGCCTGGGGAGGAAGCCTGGTGCAGGCAGTAGAGCACTGACATATTAATTCATGGACTTGTCTTTTCCCTTACACAGCTCTGAACATCAGGAGTGACTGCAGTTGGAGACCCATTTGGACACCTATGAATTCTAGCCAGAATGGTTTCATACCCACCACCTGTGGTGCTCCTGCATTTTCCCTCTTCCTCTTAGAGCTGACACAGAGAGATTAGGTTTATAGGTGTCATCTGGCAGTGACAACTTGGTCTGGGCATCACTCTGAGCATCTCTGGCACAGGTACCAGGGCCACCCACTTCCCACTGCCCCAGTGGAAGGTGCTTGATCTCTGCAAACCTCTCCATCTCTAAGCACAGCTTGACCAGGTTTCAGGCAGGGCTGTGAGATGGCAGTGCCTCTATCCCAAACCTCTTGCCCCATCCTAAGATGAGACCAACTTCAGCATCTAACGATTCATCTAATTTTCAAGGACATCCCTCTTTTCCCTGATCTGTGTTGACTGAGCAGTGTCCCTGCTCAGAGCACTGACACTGCTTTGCAGCAGATGCACTCATTAAGCAGCTTTATTCCTCCAGCAGACCTGATAGAGACGGGGTTATTCTGGCACTGGTGAGGCAGGAAAGGTTTTTTTTTCTTTAATTATCTTTATTTTAAAAATTAATTGTTTTAACACCTATTTTTTTTTTTTATACAGAGAGCTGATTAAAACACGTGCAGTCCCTATGATCTTATGACCTAAGGCGCGTGCAGTCCCTATGCCTATGATCTAAGGCACATGTCCTCTCTTTGACCCTCTGAGGTTTCTCATGAGCTTATTTATGATTAGTATAATTGTTAACTCCTCTAATATTTATGATTAGTATAATTGCTGACTCCTCTAATATTTATGTTATGTAATATTTGTGCAAAGGGCAGTCAGAGGGGATCAGAGTGCAATCACACAGGAAGAGCAGGTGTAGCAATGTCCCCGCACCACGAGGCTTCAAGACACCTGGATTCCTTGTCCTCCTCTGCCCCTCTGATCTTGGCAAGGCCATTTCACTTATCTTTGCACGTCACTGTACAATGAGGCTGATGGTGGTGACCTCTTGTGTGGAGTAACTTTGCAGTTTACAAAAGGAAAAATGCAGTGGGGGGTGTAAGATATCATCATAAGTAAGTGTAGGCAAGTCACACGGTGAAAAGGTGTATGATGTTTTGGGTTGGATGTCTCAGTGTAGTTGTCTACGTGTGAAACAGACCCCTAAGGCCACACTGTGGTGAGTGGAGATGGATTGACACAGTTCACAGAGTCCAGAGGGCTGATCCCTTTAAGTGCAGTTTTCTGGTTTAGGGTGGGCTGAATCACTCCCCAGACTCTTACTTGCTAATGCTCCATTGACTCTGATGTGGGCTTAAGCATTTGCTTTACCTTGAAATGTTAATACTGCAGACACCTAAACCTAAACTTTCACCTTGCCCTGCTCAGCTTTGCCTTTGCCCATTGCATTTTACTTGTACATTTGTGGCCAAGGATTCAGTTCCTTCCTGAGACATTTTCTCTTCTCGTTCAAGTTTCTAGTTCTTATTGGCTTGTTGTTCATGGTTGTGAGCTGGTTGAACCTTTTTGGTTCTCTGTCTTCCCTCCTCCATGCAGAAATCCTTTGAAGCACCTTGGCAGCAGCAGATCCCCTCTGCAGAAGCCCTCTGGCTGCAGAGAACAGGGGGTGCTGGTTGGTCTCTACTTGGAGGTTCCTCACACTGAACTTAGTTCTTGCAATGTTCTTTTTTGGGAACTGACCACTGACTCAATCTGGACAGGATAGAGAACTTAAATTTAGCTCCTTAAGGGATTAATAAATCAGTCTGTGCACAACTGAATTTGTCTTGTGCCAGAGGAGTGGGGCATTTCTAAACTGATTTCATTAATTTCTTTTGGTCCTTGTGCTGCAGGGCTGGGTGCTTTTCACCCTTTTTTTTTTTCAACTATATAAAGAACTCCTTCTCTGAAAAGTCATCATTTAACTCATCCAAGTCCTCAGAAGAGAGACTTGCATAATCTTCTTCAACTCCTGATGTTTTTCTGCTCCTGTTCATTTTTTCAGGAGCCTCCTGGCCTGGATCAAAGACATCCTGATTAAAGGTTTCAGAAACATGGCTGCTGAACATGCATGTCAAGGGAAAATTGTCTTCCTGTGTAGAGAGATGCTTGTTTCTTGAGTCTTCAGCACTGAGACCCAATCCAAACATTTCTTCTGCTGCCTTCGGAGCCTGGCACTGTGGATCCAGCTGCTGCAGCATTGCACAGCTCTGAATCCCTTCCAGGTCTCTAATATTAATCTCATCCTGACCATCAAGAAGTGAGAGACTGGAGGTGTCCCACAGCTCCAGTGGGGCATTTGTTTCTGCTGGGATTTCCTGGAATAATTCTGAAGTATTTGGATCAAAGAAAGGTGGATTTTCTGCCTCTGAGTTTTGCAAGTCTGAATTTAGGGTTTTACTTGCTATGCTGGGAAAATCTTGTCCTCCAGAAAAGAACAAGTTATTGTCCTCCAGAAAACCCATGTTACCAAACTGCAGCTCAGCTTTCTTGGATAACTTTTCTGAATTGCCTGGTGAAAGAAGTATCCCATCTTCTGTCACTGTGTCCTGGACATCCAAGCTCAACAGGTTCTGGGCTTCTAGTGGATGAGCACCATGATGATTTCCTACCCTGGTGAGATTTTTGCTGTTGTCAACAGCAGGAGCAAGCTCTGGAGGAGGATGTGGAGGGTTTGTTCTACCTTCTGAGGTTTCTGCAGCTTGTTTCTGATCTTCCTGTGTTGTTATGAGAGGGGGCCAACAGCTGCCCCATTGCTGCCAAACCTGGCTATTTAAAGACAGTTGGTCATGAATGTCAAGTTCAGTTTTCTCATGTTTATCATCATGTGACATGCTTGTGCCAGGAGCTAACAATAGGATGTCTGTCTCCTTGCCCTCAGCAGAGTCTGAGAAACCTCCAGAGCTCTCCTGGATATGTTTAGGGAAGACCTCCATCTTTCCTGGCTGTGGCAGCTGATCATTCCTAGAGGCCTTTTCTTTTGCTTGGCTGGAGGAGCTGAGGAGGCTCTGGGGATTTTCTGTCCCGTCATCAATATTTGTTTTTTCTGAGGATCCTGCAGGTTTTTCTGGTGGGCTCTGCTTCTTCTCTGAGGAGTAACCAAACAGAGTGACAAGGGCTGACTGGGGCTTCGTGGGTTTCCTTTGAGTTGTTGTTTCTTTCTTGGGTGCACTGCCTTTGTCTTCAGAGCCAAAAAGTGTAATGAAGGGATTTTTCCCGAACCTGAAACCTTTACCTGGTGTTTCTCTGCAGGCTTGACTGCTTCTGGTCTCCTTGCTCTGGGCACCAGTCTGTGACACAGGCAGAGTTCTTTCCTCTAGGAGTTTCAGATCCACTTTTTCCTCACCCACTGGGTGGCCTCCGGATTTTTCCAAGGATATATTTGGTTTGGAATATTCTGATGTCTTGGCTGGTTGCTCAGAAATGTGCAAGATGTTTTCACTAAGAACTTCCCTGGAATCCTCTGACTTGGAGTTGATGACCCCATCATGTGAGGGGCAAGTGGCACAAGTTCCTTTCAGAGGTGTGTCTGTTGATCCTGGAAAATCCTTGCCAGGTGATTTAATGTCATGGCTCAAAATATCCTCATGAGTGTTAGTTTTCATTGGGCCACTTGTGTCCCGACGTTCTCTTTCTTGTAGACAGGACACACCATGATCATCTGTCTTCTTTGGCAAACCAGATGAAGAATCTCTGCTCTTTTCTGCTTTGTTTTCCTGAGATGTTTGCTCAGCACCAAGCTCTTCCAGATGCTCTGACATACTTACTGCTTTCTCTTCTTTTGTCTTCTCAAACTCTGCCCCTTTGCTCTCAATTCCAGGCAAATCACTTGTGCTGGATGGCTGCCTACTTTCCCCCAAAGTTACTGGTGTCTGTTTCACAGGGAACTCCTTGGTGTTTGCCTTTGATTTCTCATTCAACATTCCAGTGATCTCAGGTAATACACTCAGCTCTCCCAGCTCCGGGGAACCAGAAGATACATAAGAAGTCCTTGATATACCAGAGGGGGAATGGGCTTCTTCAGCTTCACTTTCAGGGGTGTCAGTACCCTCAGCTTCACATTTTAGTTCCATAATTGTAGAGTCTCTGATTTCAGGCACAGGGGTGGGCTGTGTGCTGTTCATTCCCTCTCCAAGATGATGCTTGTCTCCTGCAGGATCCGGGGTGGTTGTGGTCAGTTTAGGCTTGTTATTTGTCATGGCAGGTGTTGTGTCTCCTTCACTGGGTGTGCTCAGAGACCCACAGACCCTGTTTTCCTTTGCTGGGACCTCTGCAGCAGGGAGGGTGCAGGCCCCTGTGCCCCCCAGGCCCACCCACTTGGTGGGTTTAGTGCTTTGAGGTGTGGTGTGGGGGACAAGGGAGCCACGAGGCAGGGGCTTCACAGGCTCCAGGACTGGAGGGAAGGAGGCAGAGACAGGTCCTCTCTTTGGCTGGGCTTGGCCCTGCTGGATTGCAGCCACTCTCTGGGACACCTTTCCCCCTCTCTTCCCTTCAGGCACATCGCCATCCCCAATCTTTTCATTGCCTCTCTGTCCTCCATTCCTGGGCCAAGAACACACTTGCTCTCTTTCCTTGGTACAGGTGATGCCAGGTAAGAGTCTTCCCTTCTCCACTGCTGCCTCTGCTGCTGGTTTGCCCTCCTGCCCCCTGAACACCATCCTGCCTGCCCTGCTGCCCACAGCCTGGTAGGTTTGCAGGCTCAGTGCAGGCTTCTTCCAGGAACACGCTCCATTTCTGCCTTTTCCATCCACAGCCAACAAGACTGTTTCTGAAGGTGGCCAGACTGTTCTGAGCTTGTTCCCTAAGAGGACAGACCTGCTGTTCAGCTCTTGCCTGCGCTCAGCCAGCTGCAGATCACGCTGTGCATTGAAGGATGAGGGTTTCTCTCCTGTTTCACTGTTTTTGGCCCTGTTACACCAGTCCTGGGGCTGTGGTCCTCCTGGTCGGTGCTCCAGCCTTTCTGTCTCACTTCTGCTTCCTGCTCCAGCCATCTGCTTGTAGTGGACTTGGCAGTAAAACACCCCATGGAGGGCAGCATAGTTTTGCAAGCTGGAAAACACACATTGGCATGGCTGTTAGTGGCTGTGTGGGAGGGAAGCTGCAGCACTGATGGACGGGTTTTCAGCAAAATTACTTTTCAGTGGGGAAGGGAGGGGGGGTTGAAGAATGAAACCTTTCAGAAGTGGTGCTGGCTTTCTGAGCATGTGTTTGATTTTTCTTTCAAAAACCAAAACATGTGAAAAATTAAACATTTCCTTGCGATACCTCTGGGAGCTGTAGCCCAGGTTATGTTCAATCCCTTTCTCATTTACAGGCCAGGCTTCATACCAGCACTTCATCTCTCCCCCTGTATGCACAGCGTGGACCTTATGGATAAAACTGCACAAGGGCTCCCATGGTACAACAACAGCATGATGGGAGAAAGTGTCTGTAGAGCTCAGGGGTCAACAGGATGTCAAGCAGCCTCAGAGGAAAGGATTGTCTCAGTGACTGGAAAGCCAAAAACAAGCCAGCAGTGTGCCCTCGCGACAGAGAAGTCAACTATATCCTGGGCTGACCTAGGAAGAGCCTGCCAACTGGTCAAAAGAAATGACCATTCCTCTACTTTTGGCACTTTTAGGACCCCATGTGGGGCACTTGGTCCATTTTTGGGTTTCTCAGCGCAAGAAAGCCATTGATACACTGCAAGGAATCCAGCAAAGGGCCAGCGAGGTGGTCAGGGACCTGGAACTGTTAATGGCTTATACATTGTTAAGATCACTTTTGTCCACAGTAGCAAACTGCAAAGAAACAGCTGCTCATCCAGCAGCCCACCCCTCCTGAATATGCCTCCTAATTTGGACTGTGAAAGGGCTTTGAGATGAGATGAGATGAGATGAGATAAGATGAGATAAGATAAGGGGGTGCTATTGTCCAACTATCCCAGGTGCAGAAGGGCATGCCTACCTGCAGCTATGAACTGGATTTCCAGATAAGGGAAAAGGCTGATTTAGAGGCAAATCCTTTGAGGTGGGATAATGCCAATGTCCTCCCTTACATGATGACTGCAGCTGTGGAAACTGTGACACTCACACCTAGCCTGAATTATTCATCTCAGACGATGGACCATAATGAGCCATGATTGATGCTGACATATTAGGCAGCTGTAACATCTTAGAAGGTGTCAAAGGCTCATGACATGTCCTGTGATCCAGTATTTAATCATCCATTGTAAAACTCACTGCCCCACAGGAGTTACAAGGCGTTCTCACCTGAGCCTGAGTGTGTAAGACTTGTGATATCTTTGAGTTTTGTGGGCTTCCCCCACACCTGATGGATCAAGACCACCATTTCAACCAACAGGCATCAAAGCTGCAACTACCAAATCTCATCACTGGATCCAGTGGGTGGTGACTGTATATCTTTCCAGCTTCATCCTTTCTTTTTCTTTCCTCATATATTTTCTTAAGTGTTATTTTTATGCTTTTATATTGCTGTATTACTATAGATAACAACAACCAAAATGGCTGCACAGTTGTTTTCCTTTGAAACCAAACTGTTCTAAAACAAACCCCACCTATATATATATTTACAAACACCAATCATTCAGTGTCGTTTTGCTCTCATCTGCCCCAAGGGATCTATTAACAAGAACCAAGGTTACCCTCACCTTCTGAGGCAGGTTGTGACAGGAACGTGTGTCATCCGAGGAGAGGCTGAGAGCTGGCTTAGCCAGGACTTACCACAAAGGGTTAAGAGGGAGAAACTACTTTCTGTGTGTGTTTATTTGATGGGAAGTTATACAGAAGACAGAGCTGGAGTGCTTTTGGAGGTGGACACTGACAAGATAAGAGGCAATGGGAACAAGTTGGAACATGGGAAATGGCGATGAGATACAAGAAAAAACATTTTCACTGGTGGTCAATTCTTCAAAGAGGGGCCCCAGCTGAAAGACTGTGTAACCTCCGCCCTTGGAGCCATGCACACCTCTCCTGGACATGTTCCTGTGCTACCTGGCTTCCTTGGACCTGCAGAAGGTTGGGTGGAGACTTCTAGAGGTACTTTCCAACCTACCTGACACAATGTGGTGCTTAGGGACATGGTTAAGTGGTGGACCTGGCAGTGTTAAGTTAATGACTGGACTCAATGGTCTTATAGGTCTCTTCCAACCTTAATATTTCTATGACTCTAAGAATATGAGGCACCCAAATGACTCCTCCAGTTAAATTCCATATCAGTATTCCCAAACTGTAAATATTTATTGAAGTTTCAGCTCACCCTTGCCCCACCAACTGTGCAGATTCCTGATCCACAGGTGTCTACAATCTTTAGATAAGCAGTCTTCAGACTGGTGATGGAGAGGCAGAATGTATCAGGGAAACTGCCTGCCCTTTCTCATTTCCTGAATCGTGTTCTACTGGAATTACCCTTGGACAATTGTGATGGAAACTGCTTGGACACTCCTTAAAAATAAATGCACCTGGGTCCTACCACTCACCTCAGCTTCCTCCCACAGACCTGGCAGCAGAAACACGAGCGGTGCACACAGACCCCATCAGTGACAACCCGCTCCATGGAGTAGATGGGCTTCAGGCAGAAGGCACACATTTCTTTCAACATGGGCTGAAGAAGGAGAAACTGAAGTTAAATAACTGAATCGTGACCACCTGAAGATGTGATCTGCAGGCCAATTTACTGAATCTTCTGCTGGGTTGTATTTTCTTGCTGTTCCTTCACAGATCTGCTGTGAGAGTTCAGCTTTGTGCCTGACTCAATTTATTTGTCATCTTGGATAAGTCAGTGTTAATTTTCAGTCAGGACAGAAAGACAGAACACTGCTGGGCCCCTGATAAGAAAAATTATTCAATTGTTTGAGAGCAAATGATTCATTCAGTTGAATAATTTAAAAACCTTGAGTGAAGTAAGAAATGTTCTTCAGAGCCCCTGACTCAAAAACTCTGGCTGTTCAGCTCCTGAAATCTCTGATATCATATGGCTGCTCACACTGACACATAGTCCAAACATTAAAAAGACAACAGATATCAGCATTAAAGCTCCCACAGGTCCACAAACCTGGTGCTTTACTCCAGCATGTTCACTCTCTGGACTGTGTTTTATGCCATGACCTGATTCCTCAAACACTTCTTTATGTGAAAAGCCCAGGGAATCTCTCTGGAAAGCACTGCCGGTGCCATCTATATTAGTGGAGAGAGAAAGGGAATAAAGGATCTCGGACATCAGCCCAGCTCCAGAAATAGCTCCAGGTACTCTGCATGGCCGAGTGACCCGGAGGATGCAGGAGGCAATGTCGGTGTCTCTGTGCACTCCTTCTCACTGTGGTGCAAAGCAGAGGCTCGGGTTACCTGGTGAGTTAATCTGCAAGCCAGGTCTGTCCAAAGCCCCAGAAGGAGTACAAGTGAGCCCAACATGACTCTGACAGGTCAGTGCTCTGAGTGCTGACACTCCCTCTCAACAGGGCTCTGATGTGAGGCACAACTCTGCCTCTTTTAGGGGGGTAATTTGCCACAGTTCTGCTGGTGCCCTCTGATCCCTCTGGCTTTTTTCTCCACATGTTCGCACCCTCGTTTGCTGTGTTGTCAGATCAGAGAAAAGGAAAGTTTACTTTCTGCTCTCATGTGGAGTGGGCCCATGGCCAAATTTTGGCTTTGACCAGATGAAACAGTTTGTCCAGTGAAGCTCTAGAAGCTCCATCCCTGGAAATGTTCAAGGACAAGTTGGGTGGGACCCTGAGCAAAGTGGTCTAGCGGAAGGTATCCCTGTCCATGGCAGGAGGGCTGGGCTAGATGATCTTTAAAGCTCCTTCTAACCCAAACTATTCTATTATTTTGTGACCCTATGAAACAGGAAAAGTGTTTCTGTATCTCAAGAGATGAGCTGACAAAGGAGCAAGAACCCTGTCTTTTTTTTTCTAACAGACACCTGTTAATTGTGTCTGATCAATTGTTTTTTAATTACCTTCATTTTGGTTGAACGTGCAAGTAAGGTCACGTCACCTTGACAACACTTTCATGAAGCAAAAACAACACTTTCAAGAAGAAGAGTTTAACATCTTCAGTTTTCTTCCTTCTCTCCAGAGGAAAGCATACAAACCAATCCCCTGTCTTCCCTTCAGTCTGAAATGATCTCAGCATACCTCTGCTATTCCAATCCTCTCCAGAGAGGATACCATAGGTCTGTAAGTGAATACATGTGTAATAGGTATCCAAACTCCCAGCATACTCAGTGGAGGGCCAGTTAAGGGAATCTAGAGGGTGAGACATCTACCCTAAGACAGGCCCATATAGTTGTACAAAATCAATCAGTTTGGAAGATGAATTTCACCAGTATTACTGCAAAACTATGCTGATGCCAGTGGGAGGGCAGTGCTGGTGAAGGTGAAGCAGAAATATGCCCTTGTGCAAAATGTAATACAGAGACTTCAAGAGGAAAACGGTGGCAGAAACCAGATGGAAAGTTAATAGATGTGTCCAAGAGAAATGGAAACTCTGCACCTTTGGCATGGGTGTCATTCCACTGGAGGAAATGAGCAGGTTCTTTGGCAGAGAACAGTGAGTGGTGATGGGCAGCTGCATGAACACAGCATCATTTGTGATGCAGCAAAATGCCAGTGATGGCGATAATAATTCTCAGCCGAGGGATCAGCTTTGCTGTATATGACAGCAGAGATCACAGTTACATGTAGGCACCCTGGCAGGCACTTCCTCTGACAGTGACAAGCTCTCACAGAGCACAAGGGTCTGTGCCCTGGCAGAGAAGAGAGTAACTATCGACATGTCTGTGTCGTATAAGAAAGAAATGCTTTCCTTTAACCATGGCAGAGGAAGGAAGCAGAGCCATTTAGCAAACAAGTAAGGTCTCTCCCCTCTCAGCTGGGAATGAATGTATGTACTCCTGGAGTGTGTTTCCAAAGCGGGGTAATCTTTCGTAGGGGATACAGGTCTCTTTCACCGGGGGGTTCCTTTTTAATGCTCACTGTCTGATGCATGGAAAATACTCTTGCTCTTCACAGGTATATTTGTCAGCACCAGGAATAAGCCTTCCTAATGGTTTGGAAGATAGAGAGGTGACCAGCAGCAATTGAATGGCACTGTGGGCAAGGAGATTATTCTAAGGCTTCTGTGAAAAGCAGAGTGTTCCTGGAAGGCTCTTCCAGCACACTGCTGGTTACTGCAGTGCTGAAAGTTGCAACTGGCTCATGGCTTATCAGTTGTTGGCTTTTTTTTTTTCCTTTGGGTGAATTAAAACCTTTATATAGTAGGAGGAGTCAGCCTGGAAATGCTTATGTTATTGATAGGTGGAGAGGCTGGTGAAAGGTCTGGAGCACAAGCCTTATGAGGAACGATTGAGAGAGATGGGCTTGTTTAGCCTGGGGAAAAGGAGGCTCGGGGGGACCTTCTTGCTCTCTACAGCTCCCTGACAGGAGGTTGTACCAGGTGGGGATCAGTCTCTTCTTCCAGGTAACAAGTGATAGGACCAGAGGAAATGACCTCTGGTCACACCAGGGGAGATTTAGATTAGATATTAGGGAAAATTTCTTCATGGAAAGGGTTGTCAAGCACTGGAACAGGCTGCCCAGGGAAGTGGTGGACAGGCTCACCATCCCTGGAGGGATTTAAAAGATGTGTAGATGTGGCATTTAAGGACGTGGTTTAGTGGTGGACTTGGCAGTGTTGAGTTATGGTTGGACTCGATGATCTTAGAGGTCTTTTCCAAACTTAATGATTCTGTGATTCTATGGTGAGCACAAATCTTTCAGACCTAAGACTGAATATCCCCAGGGAAACCAGTGACTGATAGAGCTGGGAAGGGCAGTACTTGCTGTGGGCACTTCAAATGTGGTGTAATTCGTGTCCACTGCTGCAAGAGAACCAGGTCTGTAGCTGAACTTGTCCTTTGACCACTCAAAAAGGCACAGTTTAGACAAGGACAACTGTCCTCTGTCCACTGGTCCAGGTAATTCTCCCATCCCCTTTGCTCTTGAAAATATCTACCCAGCACTGTGTGAGAATGCAGCAACTCACAAAGAAATGCAAAGAACAGTGAACAATGTCACGTCTTGTACCCAAAAATCACGGAAAAACTGTTACAACTCCTTTGGGATTTGAAAGTTTGTATGTGCTCCACTGGTTTATTATTGCAAGGTCTGAAGCACGGAGAATATGAGCTGATCCTTCAGCTTGTATTTGAGTTTCAAATCTTTGCATTTGTTTTTTCTCTCCAGCTCTTTCAGTGTTTCAAGGAGCCATGTATGGTGCTGAAATAATGCAGCATCTGTGTCCTCCTCGTATTTCAGTTCCTGGCTAGTGGAAATACCATGAAAGAAACATATCTTAAATGATCTTAGCCTCATAAATGGCTCTTTGAGACATTCAGGAATCCTGCAAAATGAGAAACAAACAATAAGATCGGTATTTTTAAGCACTGGCAGTGCAGGATATTTGGGTTTATTTGAGTTCCTGTGGAATCATTCTCATTGCCCAAGCAACCTGTTTTCAGCTCACTAAAACAGCTCCACAGTTGTCCTTCAACAGAAATGAAACAAAGATGTGTGATGGGCATCCTGAAGCAAGTTGAGGTGGAAATGAACAAGGATGAGAAAGGAGTGTTGGAAAAATTCTGAAGAGAAGCTCCAGAATACCAACACTCCCTTACTTTTGCCATTGGTCCTACTAAAGGGATTGGGAAGGTCAAAGCAGTTATTTTTTTTCTGGTTGTCTGAAACCAGATATGCTCAGTTTATGATGATCTGCTCTTCTAGCTCAGCCTTCAGTGTTTACTCCGGTGGAACTGAAAATCATGTTCTTACTCTTCTTTCGGTACATCTTACTTTCAAGTTTATGGGGTTCTAGATGTAAATCAATGAGTTCTGGGTGTGTACCTGTTTTTGAGGAAGGAAGCAGAACTCCTGCGTGGTCTACAACACCTTTAACAAGGTGTTGCATGATGCATCATGCATGATGCATGATATCTGCTATATAAAAACCTATCTATGGACTCATGGACTCAGGGATATGGAGTGGTGGACTCTGAACTTCCTCCCCAGTGCCCTGCTCTTGATTCTTTAGTGTGGGTTCTTTTGCTCAGAGGAAAAAGGCAAACATTAACCATAACAACTAACTGATGGGGTTTTTTTTTGAAAGAAGTTACTGTCCCAATCTCAGAAATATAAATTGATGCACTCTGAAATGAGGTGACTTGCCATAGATCAACTAAAATTTCTACAGTCAGATCCAGGGGTTGTCAGTCTGAGTCTGAGCCAGGCTGTAGGACACAGCTCCCTGAGAAACCCAGCAGTCCCTCTGTAGGCTCCCCACATTCCCCCACAGCTGGAACAAACTCCTTGCTCACTTGCCTTACCCCCAAACTCAGTGTGATGTGAGCTGAGGCGCAGCAATGGGTAAAACCTGGTTCATCAGCTGCCCCCCTCTTAAGGCTTATGGAGCCTTCTCCAACCTCTGCTGCCTTCTCACTTGGGGAAAATGGGTACAGACAAGTGTCCAGACCTTTCCTGGTGTATAGATCCTACCCAGTCTCCACCCACCTACACAGAGTCCTGGACTGGGGTGTCCATATTGCCCCGGACTCAATTATTTTTTTAAACAAGAGTATGAACACTCCTTGCTGCAGGGCTGATAATCCACCCACACTGCAAAGCAGATGTAGACCAAATCCCTCCAGTGATTTGGAGCTCTCTCAACATGTGACTCAACTGGCCCATTGAGAAATGGTTTCTAGGTACTTTGAATGGAAACAGGCACCGAACAAAAGAAACCCAACCAGACCAAAGTATTTTTAGAGGTAATGTTTACCTTCAGAACGCAGCAATAGAAGTTAAAAAAAAAAAAAAGCCACAAAATATCTAAAATCTTCAGTTGAGAATGTACAAAACAAAGTCATAATAATAAGAAAATTGCTTTACAAAGTCTCAAAGTGAATTTAAACAGTAAACATGTAGGAAAGCATGGAAAATCTAAAATAAGGGGTTTGTATATGTTGAATAATAAATTACAATTCTAGAAAAAAACAAAGGAAAGCAGTAACCATTCTGACTCAAGCAGAGAATCTTTCATAGCATCTTTCTTTGGGGGAATGGCATTGATAATAGCTGTAGGTCTTGGCTTGACAATTTCCAGTAGCATCAAACACTTTCCAGGAACTGAAAAATAAACTGATAAACACCTCCCCCAAAACCAATAGTGACAGCAATTCAAGACTTTTTTTTTTTTCCTTTTCTTTCTTTTCTTTTCTTAATGGCTAAGAGAAAACTTATCAAACCCACCCATCAATATGAGCTTGTGTATATATATGTGTGTGTAGGATGCCCTTCTTAGAAAGAAAGGTGTTTGTTTGCCAGGGACCAGATTGGTTGGTTCTTTAGCTGATCCTACCTATCCTTCCTTCTGCAGCAGTTCAGAGAATCCCGAGACAACACCACGAGCTGCCCCCCTCCAAACGTTCAGGGGGAAGATGCCCTAAGGTGCCCCATGGATGGATTTTTCCCTTGTGCTTCTAAGAGTGCCAGGACTCTGGGTTGTGGTGCAGCACCAAGTCTCTTGGGTTGGCCAGGTGAGGGCTGTTCTCCTCCAGTGTCAAGGCAGACTGCATTAGTCCTGTCTGTATGCGAACACCAAGACGACGACCCTGAGAAGTCCCTAGGGTGTAGGTGAATCCCTGTGTGTGATGTAGCTGAAAGAGGAGAAATGTTTATCGTGGCCCTTCTCTTTTGTCTCAAAGAGTCTTCTCTTGCTCTCCAGAATCTCCTACTTCTTTGGCTTGGAGTTGCCAAAGGTGACAAAGACCACTCCTGGCTCCTGGAAACTCCCGTTGGTGTGGAAGTTTTCACCTGGGCTCTTCAAGTACCTCCGAAACATGGGTGAGGCCGAGACCTCATACTGGGGATGAGCCACCACATCGCACGTGGAAGATGTTTGTGTCTCAGACTGTTTGGTGACGGTGGTGGACGAAGTGATGATTTTGTTTCCAAACTGGTCCATTTCCTCGTACTGCTCCATGACAGTCCGGGTGGCTCCGTAGAGCTTGGACCCATCGGGCCCCGTCTGCAGCTCCAGGATGCTTTTCTGCCTCCGTGGATTTTGTGGGCTGGAGACATTCAGGGAGCAGTATTCCGAAAAACTTCCTTTCTTCCCACAGTGGCAGCTGTCTTTGGAGGTGTCCAGGGAGCCCTTCTCTTTGTCACTGGTCGGATGGTTGGCATTGCCAAGGGTGTGCTGTTTCATTGAGCTCAGCCCAGCTTTTGTTTGGAGGGGGTCTGGTCTCTTTTCTAAGGGTTTTGTGTCATGCCCAGTAGACCCAGCTGATGGATGGGTAATGGAGCTAAAGCTGTTATGAGCAAAAGCACCCCTCTTTCCTGGAGAGTCAAGACAGTCCGGCGAAGGGACATCCTGGGGGGAATGTGCTGTCCTGGGTGATTCTGCTGGTTTCCTGGCAGCAGACTCGATGGTGATGTAGGAAGGTGAGGAGGGAGAGCTGACACGAGACTGAACGAGGCGGGGGACCCCCAGCTCTGCCTTGGCTGCCTCAGTCTTTTCTGCCACCTTTGCACTTTCCACAGATGCTGCTTCCCCCGTCTCCAGTGTGACTTCCTCCTGTTTGGCTTTGCTTGAGACAATACTGATTTTACGGATATTGCTACTGCTCACAGAGCTTTGGGTGCTCCCCAGAGACTCCTTGAACAACCCTGACAACCCTGCAATGTCTGACTCAGACTTGAGACTAGAAACAGAATAAATAGCTTTCTTGATGGCCTCCTCAATGTCCTGGATCCGGGCAAGTGTCTGTTCCTTCAGGTGCATAATCTCAGCGCTTGCTCGTTCCAGGTCCTCAAAAACCAGCTCCATTGAGGAGACACTGTCAGTGTCCTCCTTTTCCAGTGCCTCAGCCTTGTCCTTTTGCTTGGCCTGGTGGGCCTTCTGACGAACAACCCACTCAGGGACCTTCTCGAAGAAGCTCTTCAGAGCTTTCACATCCACTTTGCTTGTCTCCTCCTCAAACTCCCTCACTCGAGTCAAGATTTCTTGCAGCTGCTCCTGTCTCCTGAGGTTCTCAAAGATCTCCATAGCTTCCTTGACATTGCCTTTCATGATCTCCTCTTTGTGTACTGACAGCCTCTTCCTACGCTCATCTTCCGTTTCTCTCGTTTTTTTTTCTCTCATAACAACCACTGGCTTCTCCTGGGCAGGTGTCTCTGCCTCCCCATCAAGACATTTCAGTTGCCCACTGGTCTCCTGATGTTGCTCCTCAAAGGAGTTCATTGACTGCTGATGGAAGGACATTGAATGAGACATTTGCCTCCTCTCATGCACCTGCTGCACGACTCTCTGACTATCCCACAATCCATAAGAATTAGTTACACTTTCCCTTTCCACCTTGGATGAGGCGCTTTGTGCAGTGTCATCTCTCTTTGGAGGAGTGGTGTGGCCCACAGGGGAGGTTCTTGGCTCAGTTTGTCCTGGCATATTATTTGTCTGTGCTCTACCAGGACAGGTGGGAGGCGATAGTGAAGAGCACCCGTTCTCATCTCGGCACAGCTCTGTGTGCCTCTGAGCCACCTCACCTGGGCATCTCCTTGGAGCAGCAGCTTTCCCACTCACCATTCCCTGCTTGACTTCAAGACTAGCCACTCCATTTTTTATTGGTTTTGAAGTCTTAGCGCTGTCTGATTCCACCTTTCCTTGTCCTGCTTTGTTGGCCTTGTACCTTTCTTCTGCTATTTGAAGAGGGGTTTTGGCAGAGTACTTTGGTACCTTTCTCTCAGTGTTTGTACCCTGAACTGTGACAGTCTTCTTCACAGATGTCTCCAAATTGTAGGATTTTGCCTGAACCTCCTCATAGCCTGATTGTTCATGAACTTCTACGCAGCTTGATCCCAGCTCCATGGCGGGAGTCTTTGGCCTGATGATTTCCTTCAAGCCTAGAGGTTTTGGAGGCAGGGGTGGAGGGATGGGTTTGGTTGATCTGCTTGTGCTGTTACTTGCAGAGGCAGAATGTGCCTCGTGTGAGAAGTGCTCAGGTTTTGGAGGGGGAACAGGTTTTTTCCTGTGTGGGCCAGTAATTTCTGGTTTTGGAGGAGTCCTGGGCTTCTCTGCAGGACTCTGATCACTGGGTTTGCAGGACAGAGAAGGGAGGGCAGGAAGAGGGGTCTGGAGTGGTGCAGAACATCCTTGGACTTCATCTTTGCTGGTTGTTAATGGAAGGGCACCTTCTCTTGCTGCTTTAGTTGAGGGTGGGCAATGTTCTGCTTTCATCACAGCAACTGGGGGAGGAGGAGGAAAGTCATTATCAGCCTGCGACCCTGAAGCCACTACAGCAGTCTGGTTACTAGCGACTTGAGTCTCATTTTTCTTTTTACACACAGAATAGGACTGCCCTGCATTTCTGTATATCATAGCAGCTTTAAAGTCCCCTCTGGAGACATTAACGTTAGACTTTTCCAGCGACTGAAGTGTGGCTTTTAAATTACCTCGGACAACATCCTCCTTTTCTACCAGGCGCTGTTCTGTGGCGGCACTTTGCAGTGCTCTGATAGCTGTCTGTACATCCCCTCTGACAACAACATCTCTTTCTTCTTGCACTGATTGCTCTTTGTAATCAGACTCAACACAAGGGTTTATATAGGTTTTCACGGGTGTGGCAGTATAAAGGCCATCCTTAATGCTAAAATCTCTACTAGGCACAACTTGCATTTCCTGGCTCAATAGTTGTCCTGCCTGTACTTCCTCAGAAGCACTGACCTTTTTGTGTGATGCTATGCTCTTCTGAGACACGCTTGTGTGGGTCTTGGATGCCTCCTGGACTCTGGTGGTGGTGGTCCTGGTGGCAGTGCTGCTGCTCTCCTGCTTGGTGGATGAAGAGTCCTGTTGGTGCATGGTTGATTGAAGGGTCATTGTTCCCTGCGTGCTGACTGTCTGCTGCCTGCAGGCTGTGTGGACCTCCTCCCTGTTCCTCTGGAACTTGCTCTGGACATGGTGTTGAATGTTTTTTGCTTCTGCTGTTGCCAGCCTCAGGCTTTGCATTGCAGCCTGGAGATCGCTCCCAAGGGCCTTTTCTTCTGTCTGAATCTGGCTTGGTCCCCCACTCACCACACTCTGCTGTTTCCCATCCACTTCTGCCCCCTGAGATGTCACTTGGGTTGGAAATGTGCCTTGCGTCATAGTTTTGGGCTCCTTCAACTGGGCAGTGGTGGCTTCTCCTTTCTCTGCCTTCTTGCTGGCATCAGCCACCCTTTGGATTGACTTTGTAGTCACTTTAAGACCTCCGGACAGAATTTCTTCCTTTCCCACCACTGTGGGCAGGGGCTTCCCAAGACACTGCACTGTGGTGCCTGTCACACCTGCTGCATGCACAGCCCCTCTCTCTAACACACCCTCTCTGCCTGTGCTTTCACATACAAATCCCTTTTTTGCTCCCTCCATAGTCCCTGGCTCACCTTCTGCAATTACTTTCCCTATTTGTTCTTTATTTGGTAAGATACGTATGTTAGCCCCCTGCACAACCCGTGGGACACTCTCGTCTTCCCCCTGCTCTGCTTGGGCATTGATGAGGGATTGTATCTCTGACTCCTGCTGCAGATTCTTCAGATAGCTGAGATCTCCCTTCTCAATGCAGCTCGCAAAAAGTTGGACATTTCCCTTCTCGTTGTCCTCCCGTTTGATGGTTGCTGCTGCTTTCTGCTCCTGAGAAGAAGCCAACAGGTTCCCAATCGTTGACTTCACATCCCCCTTGACGACTTTCTGCTGGATAGAATGGAACAGGAGGGAGTAGAGAGTCATCTTCACTGATCCCGACTTTGTCTCTTGTAAGACCATTCCCTTTTTGATGGAAGCATCTTGACTTAGGAGGCCCTGTAAAGCCTTGGTTACATCTCCACTGAAGTCCTCTTTGCCTTTAACAGCTTCACTCTGGTCCAGCAGCTGCAATGGGCTTACTTTGATCTTGCCATCTCTGTCCTCCTCCACCAGCACACTCTGTGCTTCCATGTTGGTCCTGTGCAGGAGCTGCAGCATAATCCTCTGCAAATGGCCTCCCACAACCTCCTCCTTCAGGATCTCTGGAGCACCGGGGCTGCTGAGCTGATACTTCACCATCTTCACACTCTCCATATCATTGGCTTCAATGAGGATCCCATCATGCTGGATCGCCTGGCAAGTGCAGAGAGTCTCTAAAGTCTCCTTCATGGTTCTTTCTTTCAGTTCTATTTCTATGCTGCCTTCAGAAGCACTGAATTTATCCAAGGGCGTGCTCTCGAAGAGCCACGTTGTGCTCTTCACATCTGCACGAGGGATTGCTTCCTGGGCCCCAGCGTTGGCCGTCACCTCCTCTGTGTCCTTAAGCGTGTCCATTGGCTGGGTTTCAAACAACCAGGTGCAGCGTTTCACGTCCCCCTTCTGGCTGTCCTCTCTCTGCACTGTGCTCATGGATGAGCTTCTCTCCGCATCCCCGTACAGGGAATCCACAGGGTGGTTCTCGAAAAGCCAAGTGGATGTCCTCACGTCACCCCGCTGAACGTCACTGACACTGACCATCCTCACGTACTTCTTCTGGCCCACCTGCTGGGACTCAAAGAGCTGCTTGTTGGACTGAACATCTCCCCTCTGCACATCATCTACAGTTCTGGGCACAGACAACTTTCCCACTGAGAAGGAGTCAAGAGGCTCTGTCTCAAACCTCCACCGGGCAGCCTGGACATCTCCTTTCTTGATGTCCTCTTGGGTGACAGCCCTGATCACAAACACCTCTTCTTCCTTCTTGATCTGATCCAGGGGCTTAGTTTCAAACAACCACCGGGCACCTTTCACATCACCTTTCATGATTTCTTCTTTCTTCACTGAGGTGACCTCGTGGTATCCCCCCTCTTTGTCCTGGATAGCATATAAGGGTTGGCTTTCGAAGAGCATCGTGCAGGACTTGACATTTGCTTTGCTCATGGTGTCTTTCTGGATCTTCTGGAGCTCTGTCTCGTCCACTTCGTCATGGATTTGGTCAAGGGAATAAGTCTCAAATACGAACCTTTTGCCTCCAACATCTCCCCCCTTGATATCCTTTTCTGGAGGGATTTCCTGGATGCCCTCAGAGTTGTCCTTCAGGGTATCCATGGGGTAGTTCTCAAAGAGCCATGTGAACTTGTGCACGGATCCGGCTTCGATTGTCCCAGCATCTTTCCGGGATTTTGGTTTGGTGGCTGTATCCAAGGGTTTAGCTTCAAAGAACTCCTTCACTCTGGACACTTCCCCAGACTGTATCTCCACTCGGCTGGAATACCGCATGGTCTTTTTCCTGTCAGCTTCACCGACAGTGCTGCTGCCCAAGGGCTCAGTCTCAAATAGGTGCCGGACAGTTTTGACATCAACTCCCTGTAACTCCTCCTGACTGTACGCCTTACTGACTTGCAGATACTGCTCCTCCTGGCCTTTCAGGGAGTCCAGGGGCTGAGTCTCAAACATCCATGTGTATGACTTCACATCAGCTTGGGGCACGCTGCCGTCCTCCTCCTGCTTCTTTTCAGCCTTCTCGTACAGGGTGTGCATTGGCTGGGTCTCAAAAAGCCACCGGCAGGTCTTCACATCCCCCCTCTGGGAGATTTCACGCTTCACTGAGGGGTGCTCCTCTCCTTCCATGGCTTTGTGATGAATGACATCCATAGGCTGAGTTTCAAAGAGCCACTTGGCTGTTCTGACATCACCAGCCACCATCTCTTGCTTTGTGATCCCCCGTATTATATCCACTTTCTTGATGCTTTCATCAAACTGGTCCAGGGGCCTGGTTTCAAACATCCACTTGTAGTTCTTGACATCCCCGCTGATGATCTGCTCTCTGCTTACAGAGGTGACTTCATGGAAATTGCCAAAGCTATCCTTGATGGCATACAGAGGTGTTGTCTCAAACAGGATTTGGTTGGCTTTGACATTGCCAGCTGGAATCTTCTCCTCCTCTTCTTTGGTGATGGGCTCAGCATCAGCCTGTTTAATGCTGTCTAAAGGGAGAGTCTCAAACAAGGTCTTGAAAGACTTCACATCCCCTTTTACTACCTCTTCCACGCTGGTGGCTGGAATTTCTTCCTCAAATGCCTTGGAGATGCTACCAAGGGGACAGGTCTCGAAGACGTGTTTTCTTTGCTTCACATCTCCCTTCTCCTCTGCTGAAAGCTCTACTTTCTTTAAGCGTCCCACCTCAAAATTGTCTCTCAGTGTTTCCATTGGCTGCGTCTCAAATAGCCAGAGTGTGGATTTCACATCACCTCCAACGACTTGTTCTTTGGCTACAACACTTTCTGAAGCTTCTCCTTTCAGGGAGTCAAGAGTCTGGGTCTCAAAGAGCAATCTCTGCTTAGTGACATCTGCCCCTGTGACAAAATCTGTAGAAGCCTTGAAGTCCTGTTCTTCCACTGTGATTTCTCTGATGGCATCCAGGGGTTGGGTTTCAAATATCCACCTTGCTCCACTGACATCTGGCCTTCCAATTTCTTCCAGCGAAATCCCACGGATTATCTGCACTTTGGAAGTGTCCTTGTTGATGGTGTCCAGGGGCTGAGTCTCAAACAGCCAGCGAGCCGTTCTGACTGCATTGCTCTGAATTTCTTCTCGGCAGACGGACTTGATTTCATGGATAGTCCCAGTTTTGTCTCTGATGGCACAAAGGGGCTCTGTTTGGAAGAGCCTGACAGTCTTCTTAACATCGCCTTTTAGCTCCTGGATTTCTGACTTGAGTTGTAGGATGCTCTTCTCCTCCACTGAGGAGCAGCGTCCTATAGCATCCAAGGACTGTGCTTCAAAGAGCTGTTTGGCCCCTTGCACATCACCTCCCTGGACAGGCTCCTTGAGAACTGCCTCCTGCACCTCAGTTTCATCTGAATACAGTTTGTTTAATGTGTCCAGTGGTTGGGTTTCAAAGAGCCATCGGGCAGTACGAACGTCTCCTCTGGCAAGGTCTGTTTCTGACACCTTGGGTGATGCTGACAGGCTGTATCCATTAATTGACTGGCTTTCAAACCTCAGGGAAGTACTTTTCACATCCCCACCAGGAATGATCTCTTCTTCTGCCAGCTTCTTGGTGGCTTGGTGGTCCCCAATGGAGTCGAGTGCCCAGTTCTCAAAAATCCAGCGCATGGACTGAACCTCTCCTGGGAGAACTTTATCCAGGTTCACAGAGGCCTGTGCATTGGGGTCTTCGGTATTAAGCATTTCTGCCAGGTCCTCAGTCACAGCTTCTTCCAAGTTCTTCCTGAGCTCGGGATGCATGTGTCTGTAGAGCCTCTTTAGCTCGTTCACTTGGCGCTGCTGGTAGAACTTGGAGAAGGCTTGTTTTGGAGGAGGCACAGGGAGTGGGTTGAGATCCTGACTCCCTGGAGCGATGACCTGGACTGAGCTCACGGTGGGAGGGGGAGGCAAGTCGTCTTCCATTTTCTTGGTGGCTGCTTTAGATGATTTCTGAGCTTCTGACATCTTTGGGGAAACAGTTTCAAACGTCAGAACAGTTTCTGTCCCACCAACCCCACGGCCGTTAATGGTGAGAACGGCAAAGGGAAAAGCCAACAAGGGAATTCCGTGCACCTACTAAGCTCCGTACCTTTGGTTCAGTAGCACACAGCACTCCAAAACATCACACCACTGCACACGCTCCAGGCTCGGTGTTAGCTCTGGTTCCACTGCAACGGCTCAAGGCAAGGCCTCTAATCCAGGTGAGGTGGTTAGTCTACAGTCCCCAGGATTCAGTCCAGCTACAGCATAACAGAGGTGCTCGATTTGGGCTGTGCCACCAAGAGAGTGACCACAAGAATGACGTGGAAAAGGCTGTCTTAGAGTAGTGAGCTAAAAGTTAACTTCTCCCTCCTGCTCCCCTGTGTCTGGGGTAGTGTGAGGACCTGCAGGGAGTCTGGGAACACAGGATATGGGTGCAGGAGAAAGTCAAGGAGTTTTCTGTGAAGAGGTCTCAAGAAGTAAATGGGGAGAGGGAACCAAAGTGTCAAACTGAGCTGATGATGTTGGGTAGGGAGGTAGCACGATGAGCTTTTGGTAGCACCATGGGTTGCCTACTGCTCAAGAGGGAGAGCTGGGGAAAGGATGTTCATCTGATTAATGATTTCTTCTGTTGGACTCGTGGGGGTACCCCATGTCACCATTTACACAAGAATAGATGGACAGTTATACAATTAGAGACTTAAATAAAGCTCTTCTGACTTGCAGACTTGTACAGATATGAGACTAACTAAGGTCTACAAACTGCTGGGATCAGCAGGCCAAATTCCTTTAGGAGAAAAAACAAGGCTGAAGGATCAGAGGTTGGGGTAACACCCATAGCTGGGTGCCAGGGAAGTTAGACCTGTTTAAACTCAGTCTGAGCTCAGCTCATATTCACAGCAGCATTGGTACAGAAGTGAACAGAGTGGGCTGTGGATGTCCAGCCCACCTTTGAGCCTCCCTTTCTGCATTTTTTTCTCCTTAGTCTGGGAACCCTGGGCACCAAACACTGAACTGAATACCTGCAACCTGCTCTGCCTGGGCGTTTGTCCACAGGGAAGGTAGCTGAAGCCTTTAACCATTGTCTAAAAGAGACTGTAATCCTGGTGGCTTTCCTTTCAGTAGACAGATCTGCTGACCCTTGGCATGCCTGTGCAGTTACGTCTGTGGAGTTATGCCTGGAATATTATTAGTTGTTGCTCAAAGCAGTGGTGCGCGGTGTTATTTCACTCTGTTACACGCAGATTGTTCTGGCTAAAAATAAGTTTTGAACATTAGTAAAAGAAACCCACACTCAGAATACCGAAAATCAGCATATTCTGCAGCAAGTGTAAAATGCAAATCTTTCGCATGAGCCAACTTACTTTGAACGCACTTTTAAAAATAAGGGTGGTTTGTTTTTTTTTTTTTTTATCTGTGAAGAACTTCTGAACGTGGGGAAGGGCGACTGAGCAGCTGATAGCTATATTCAGTATTAAAGTGCTCCTTGCTGCCTTGTGTGGGTATTTCAATCACACTCACAGGCCACAAATATTTGGTTAGATAACGGTGCTTATCTTAAACATTTCCTACCTTGCTTTTTTTCTGCCTGTGGGGAGAGTGAATGGAGTTGTCCTTCACAGCACTCTGTAAAAGATATGTGGAGAAATGACATTTAACTGCATAGGAAGACACATTATCTGTATATGTATTTTTATGCATTTATGTGTATTAAGGTGCATATCAACTACAGAGACCTGAAAACCGTTACAGGTCAGGTTTTCTTTTTTGGGTCACTGGCAGTTCTGTACAGATGAGAAAAAAAATCTTATTCCAGGTTGATCAAAAATGTACGTTTCCTAAAATCTCAGCCAACAAATAAAACCCAAAACACATTTTTTTTAGAGTTAGAGGAAATCAAAACTAGGAAAGTTTGATTTAGGCTCTATTTTTGTTTATACTTCAACTTTTAAAAACCAAGACTGATCTGTATCTGTAATTGCATTACAAAATGCTTAATTCATTGTTTTGGATCTTTTATTAATTTTATTTTTTTTTAGTCTTCTAACCAGTTGTAATTTTTCAGCTGCAGTCTCCATTCGCTTCTTTTCAACTGGAACTGTTTCAGTCTGGCCTCGTCCAGTAGGGAGTCCCAATAGACACTTGAGAGACTACATCTCTGAACACCATAAAAGGTTGAGAGTAAGGGGGGAACACGAACGTGCCTGCAGCAGTGGTCCAGATGTGAAATCGCATCCCATGTTACTCCTGGATCACCACTGGTACGGGGGAAATGGGGAAAATGTGCCTCATAACCCTGAATTATCCTATGGCCCACTGATCATCTTGGAGTGCGGGATTAAATCCCTGGATTCCAGACTAAGGACTACAAACAGAGGAACACGGGAGGTTGCACTGTACAGTTATGTCTGAGTGTGGTATATATGGACATGTGTATGTGTGTGTGCTGGAATGGGGATAGGATGGAGACGTAGGTCTTGCTCTGGGCTAAATATTTCCTCCATGAATATGTGTAAATACATACAAGCAAATAAAGCAGAAATCTTATATATGAATAAACTGTATGGGCTAGTGGATGTAGATGTGTGTGTGCTTCGTGTGTGTATGTGTGAATTTAATATGTATATAATATGTGGGTTTTTGTACACAGCTTATAAATCCCACACATATCAGCACCTCTGATAGCATTCATCCAGTATTTTCAAGTGACAATTGAAAAAAATGCTCATTTTTGGAAAAACAAACGCTGTGTTTCTGCAGATTTACTTCACCACACATTCTCTCTCACTCTCTTACAACCACTTGCTTGGGCGGGACATTGTTGGGATGCCGCTGGTGATTTGGGAGGGGGAGGATGCTGGTGCTTACCGGCTGTGCGGGGCTGCCGGCGTCAGCAGCAGCGGCAGCTGTCTGGGAGAGATAGAGAGCCGACAGCTCCTTCACGGAGGGCGCAGAGGACCTCCCTCGTCCTTGGTGAAGTATGTGGATAGTGTCGTCTGATGTGTCTAAAAATGACCGTGTCCGATCATCTGAAACAGGGACAGACGTGCGTGGTGAGCCCCGAGCCAAAGACGGGAGGGCAGGGTCAGCCTGGAGCCTGGGCATCGCTCACCACGGGCTCTGCCATCTGCACACCAATCCCCCTGGCAGCCCCTGCCCTGGCCCCCCAAAACTTAACATCATGCCCTTTTGGTTCAGAGAAAAATCACGGACATTTCCACCTTTTTCATGGCTGAAATGGATTTTGAGCCTGGATGAGAGCCACGCGTTTGCAGTGACCTGATGCCACCATCCTGCTGGTGGGGCACAGAGCCCACCCCTGTTCCTGCATCCCTGGACAAGGCCATCACCAAACACGAGTGAGTCAGAGGATGTGAAGGAGCTACATGTGTTTAACTTGAGCCAATTCCCACCACTCTACTATGGATGTGCCTCTCGGGCAGTTATATCCATTTATCTTCACCTTTTCTCTGGGAGCCTGTTTCAGGAAATGGAGAGATGAAGAGGCTACAAGACTTGCCCCAGGATGCAGCAGGGAGCCTTTGGCAGAGCCAGAGGACCAAACCCTGCTCTTAATTTAGAGAACTGATATTTTGAGCTGCACCAGCTCCCATGGGGCCCCCAGTGGAGCCCAGCATGGCATTGCTGAGATACTCAAGATATTCAGCATTCCTACCTTTGTTCAGATGTCTCCCATGGAGATACTACAGCTGAGGTTGTCCCTACTGGGTTCATGGAGAAATGGCCACTCTAGGAGGAGATGAACTATTAACCAGACCTCCTGGGGGCTACACAGAGGAACGGGATGGTTGGAGCAGTCACACACTTCTGGATGATGTCAAGGCCATGGTGCCTCATTCCTACCTATTGTACTCCATCCCCCTTGGTCCTCATCCCCCTAAACAGTGGGGGCTTCCCTTCCCACTGAGGATGAAAGCTGTGTCCATCCCCAGAGAGAGGTTCAGGTCAAAATCAATGGATTTAATGCTGACGGGTTCAGTTTTCACAGAAACCCCAAATTCCAGCTAAGAACTTTCTTTTTGCATTACCCTGCTAGGTAATGCCATCTCCATCTCCCATCAGAGACATATACTGAGCTTTACTCCTACGTGATGCACCTCAGTTCTCCAGGTTAGTCAGGGCTGTAATGTCTCTGTTACCACTGTAAAAACACGAGAAGGTTCTCCCGTTCTCTGCAGGCTTGCACTGCTGCATTCGGATTTAGTGTGGTATTTGCAATGCTTTCTGTTTGAACAATGGGCTCTCTCTCCACAAATCCAGCTATTGCACAGCCAGGAAAGGGCTGATGTACTTTTTAATGTGTGTGCATTAGAAGCACTGCAGCCATTCCAGCATTCTTTGCCCTCAAATGTCGTCCTCAAATCACGAAAATCAGTAAATAACAAACCCAATGACTCTTTTTTTTCTGCATTTTAAGTTCAGGTTTTCAAGTTTGTCTAGTAAATGCTGAAGAAAATTTGCTCTGGTTTTATTTTAAATTGACAACAGCTAATATCATACACTAACAGGATTCCAGGAGCTGGTGCTTCAAATGAAATGCCAGTTCCTGTGGGCACAAACACAAACCAAAAAACCATGAAAACAAGAGCAGAGGGGCCTCAGTGGGTTGTCAGACCCTGACCAGTGTGCTGCTGGAAGGTGCCAAACCCCTAGATTTCTGTTGTCCTTTGTTCCAGCTGCTCCTGCATATGTGCAGGCATTTGGATGATGAACCAAGGCTGGATACATGAGGAAGCAGTGGGATGCAATACACATTTAGCTGCCCAGTTCTGCTGAAGGTCAGCGGAAACAGAAGAAGGTATTTCCTTAATGCCCTTTTTTTTTTTTTTTGCTAAGTCACCATGTAAATATGGCACCTTTTTCCCTGATTTCTGCTGTCCACAGCTTAAACACCAAGTCAAAAGGAACTATCTGTCTACAGCCAGTGGAGACAGTGCAAGGCTGGTGCAGACCTGGTGCATCTTGAGATAGGCTGAGAGGTTGCAACCACCCTCTGGTTTCATCACTTTTCCCCACTTTACTCAAAACACCCCGAATTTTGACTAGATCCTGGATTTTTGAGATGAACAGTATCCTGGAAATCATAGAATCCTAGAATTATTCGGGTTGGAAGGGACCTTAAAGGTCATCTAGTTCTAATCCCACTGCCAGGGGCAGGGATACCACCCACTAGATCAGGTTGCTCTGAGCCCTGTTCAACTTGGCCTTGAACATGTCCAGGGATGGGGCATCCACAACTTCTCTGGGAATCCCGTGCCAGTGTCTTGCTATCCTCACAGTAAAGAGTTTCTTCCTAATATCTAATCTAAATATCTCCTCTTTTAGTTTAAAACTGTTCCCCCTTGTCCTATGGACATCAGGAGGGACCTTGCAGCATTTGCTGAATTGGCTGCAGAAGGCTTTGAGGAGGGCTTTGGAAAATCTTGTCTGGGAATCTCTTTCTTTTCTCTTCCATTGCTCAGTTACCTAGTGGAAAGGCAAAAAGGGGACCAATCAGCCTGGCAAGCAGAAGCTTTCTCCCTTACACAGTGATGAGGTTTGGCTAAGCCTCCCAGTAAGAGCAGTGGGGAGACAGTGAGCCTTGTTAGCTTCAAAGCAGAAAGGCAACCAAGCAGAGATTTGCAGCCTTTCTGGATGGGAAAATGAACACAAATCCGTGGCTCTCTTGAAAACTATCTCTAGGAGATGGGCCATGGCAAGGCAGGGCTCCTGCCTAGGTTGACATAAGTGTTACTGTGCGTAACCACTTCGGTGCAAAGTGCTTAGCAAAAGCATCCCCACGTCCTAGAGCTGGGCTGGTGATCTTTATTGGTCTCCTCCCACCCCAGTCTATAGGTATTACCACTGAGATGATATAATTTGTATTGGCCTATAGGCCTGTAGGTAGAGATACTGCACAAAGAAAAGCAATGTACCCCTCCAGCCAGGAATGAATAGTGCAGCTGAAGGAATATTTCCAGTCCCTGCAGTGGAAAATAGCACAGTGTCAGTGCTGCTGAGTCCTTCATCCGTTAGCTTGGGTGGATGAAAGGCCACAGGGCTTGTTTTAATGACAGATATAATTAGATACAAAGCTTTCGTTGAAGCCATTCCCTTATCGCTGCCTTTGTTTTCTTTTTTTCTTTCCTTCTCTTCTCTCTCTCTCTTTTTTTTTTTTTTTTTTTTTTTTTTTTTTTTTTTTTTTTTTCCAGTGCACAGGCTGTGCACAGCCCTCCGTTTGCTTATCACTTCTCACAAACCCCGCCTGCCTTAGATAGGGGCCGCTCCAACCCGCCGGGCGGGCGGCTGGCTCCGCGCTTCCACAAAGTCTGGTCTCTCCACGCGTCTCTGCCTGACGAAACAGGCTGCTGCCACCCTTCAAATTGCTAATTATAGATAAGAGCCAAAGAATAACAGTTCATTCCGCTAACGAGAAAGCCGAGCTGTCACGTGTGTGTGGATAACGGCATCCAAGCGGCACCGAGGACGCATCCAGAGTTGTGAGCAAGGTGCATCCCCTGGGAGGGATCAGGGAGCTTCCCAGCTGGGGATGCTAAAGCAAAGCCAAAGGTTGTTATGCAGACCAGGCTTAGGGTGTTATTTGTTGAGTATGAGAGGGAAGCCCAGTTTGAACCCTGTGCTGGGCTCCACATTTCTGCCTCGCTGAGCAAAAGAGCTCCGCTGGCACATTCGGCATCCGACCCAGCGCTGAGTGATGCATCCTGCGCGGCGCTGATTGACCAGCAGCCCCAGGGACTTTAAACCAGATACCTCCAGCATTAAAGCATCCCCTGTGAGCTAAAATAGAAGGAAAGAGCTCCTGAAAACCCCCTCCTCCCGTCCCGCCCAGCGGCTGGCACTGCGGCCGACGGCTCTGCTGCCTAAGTGAAGGATACAGGGAATGCTCCTCCCCGCTGGCGTTTGTCGGCAAAATGTCCTTGGTGCCAGTGCCTGGCGCCGGATGAATCTGCACATTTCGTATGAGGGGCTGCAATATTAGGACTGTCCATGGGGAGCAGCTGTCGGGTTTCTTGAGCTCTTCCCATGCCCGACCCATGTGCAGCTCGGGCTCAGTTTACAGCCTCTCTGCCCCATAAGTCGCACCCCGGGAAGGCAAGGAGGGCTGTGGGAACTGGAAACTTGCAACGGGGAAAAATAATTCCTTGTATTCCTTTGTACTCACTGATTTTTCTAGACACAGGGGGAAAAGGCAAGGCAAGGGGGGAAAAAGATTCTTAAATATTCATTTACAAGTTCACTCACTTCCTCTTCAATTATTGCCTTTAAATCACTCAACTGCTCTGTCTCCTACTGAACAGAATATTACAGGTCTCTTGAACCATAATCATGTTACATCTGACAGTCAGCTCCCAACAAGTGGAAAACAAATCACTAACAAAACCTCTCCCCCCTCTGCCCTCCCCTGAGAAAACCCCATCTCACCAGTAACACAGCAGCTCTGTGTCACTCCGCTTCCTATTTAAACCTATTTAGCCTATAAAGAAACAACGCTACCCACCTGTTGGTGTCCACCACCTCTGCTGCTGGCACTCCTTCACAGCTCCCACCACCAACCCCAGTGAGCTACCGAGCGCCTGAGTCACCTATTAAAAAAGGAAGCTGCAAGCTCAGCACCAGTCTCCCGGGTCGCCTGGCCAACCACATGTCATCGGCTTTGCTCCCAAAATCAGCCGCCCTGAGCAAACACAGCTGCTAAGCAAAGCCCTTTGTGTGGCCCTGTGCGCCCCACGGGCAGTGCCTGAGCTGGGGGTTGTGTAACGGGGGCCGAGATCAGCTGGGGGCTCGCACAGGGCTTGCATGAGTCGGGGGGAGAGGGACAGTCCAGTGGGGCAAGTTCTGCCAGGGTCCTGTCCTGCTCCATCACTCGCTGAAGGGAGCAGTGCTGTGAGACCATCTCACCCTGAATCTGGCATCCTCCGTCACCTGCTCTGTGGCTGCCCAACGTTGCTCCTCTGCAGGTCAGTTTTGGGTGTGCCATGTTGGCTGCTGTACCTGGAGTGTCCTGTGCCCAAAGCACAGACATGTTATGGTCTCACCCCTTGGCTGTGCCAGGGCTCAGGTACCACGAGGCCTTCAGTGCATCCCATGGTGCAGAACCCAAAACCCAGTACTCAAAGGCCAGTTGGAGCAAAGGGACCTGTGTCCTGGAACTCCTTAGTACCAGGGGAATCAGAGACAAAATAGAGATATCTTTCCATTGTGAATGCAACTTTCTTTTCCAGGGAGATGGAGGTGAACTGACCTGGAAATACTGCTGGGTTTGTGGTGCTCTGGGCTGGCTGTTTCCTGGGAATCTGGGGCTGCTATTCCCCCCTGCCTGGGACTAGCCATGGGCTACCCCCAATTGGATGGTCACTACCAGCTCAGCCGCCTGATCCAGGCTGTGTGACTGGACGTGTGTCCCCATTCCCAACTGCTTGTCCCTGGCTTGCATGTCAGTGAAACCTCAGCAGCTCACTGACCCCTCCTGAAGCTGGAAGCACATCCCTGCAGATGGGGACCCCATTTTGAAGTGCCTCTGCCTTTGGATGTGGCAGCTGCATGTACAGAATCACATCTGTCCCATCCTCCTACCAGCTTTTCTTCTTGGAGAATCAGTTCCCTGACAAAAGTGACTCCCAAATACTGGCACTGCTCCAGGGCTGGGCTGCAGGAATTTACATGGATGGGTAAGCACCCATAAAAGGTGGCTGGGAAACCAGTGCTGCAGCTTAATCCAAGAGCCGGGCAGCCCATCGGGGGTGCTCAGTCAGCGGGGAAAGGTTTAAACCTTTGCCCCAACCCCTGAACCAGTGGTCCTGGTCCATAGGGAAGCTATTCCAGAGGAGACACATGCTGAAGGAGTGGGAAGAGGGGAAAGCTCCCTGCTGCCCTAGTCTGGAGGCTGCCAAGAAGGTGAGCAGGGAGGGGTAGTCCTGAGGGGGGTGTGAGGATTTGGGGACGGGAGAGCATCTCTAGCTATTTCTCAATGCCCTCATGACCTGCTCGTGAGGTTTAGAGAATGTTAAAATATCATGTGTTTTTCTCCGAAAGAAGGGGAAGAAAAGGTAGGACAAAGATGCAACAGGGAGCATCAATGGGATTTTAGCCAGACTCTAGTAAAGACTGAGGACGAGTCATGCTCTAAAACACCTGCTTTCCCTCATGGGTACTCCCTCCTGACGCCAGGATCACACTTTGTTCTATTTGAAAACTGCAGTACTTTCTCTCATTTTCAGTCCTACAAAGGACCGTGAGGATTTGGAATTTAAGCTTTTTTCTTTTTGCCATGGGTTGTCTCATTATGTGACAGAGTGGCAATTGTAAACATGTTCTTTTTACATAGAAATCATGTGTTGTTTTACTGTTTTGGTCCAAGTTGCCTGTTTGTTATAACTATATGGGCTAGGAATCAACCTTTAAAAGTGAGAACTAAGATTTTCACAGGTTCACCTACCAACTCAGATGTAGAGAACAGCACTGATTACAGCTGGATGATTAAAAAAAATCATGCAACTTAAAAACACTTTTTTTTTTCGATTTCAAACTTTCATGAGTGCACCTTGCCCTTTCAAATAAGTTTGTACAGCATCATGTACAACAGATCCCTGATTTGGAGATGGGGGACATCTCTGGTATAGAAAATAAATGTAATGACTAGCACACATAAAAATATATAAATAATTCTCTTTTGAAAGGTTTTAAGAAAGATTTTGTGCTGTCTGCAAGCCATATGTTGCAATCACTTGAGGAACTCTGGTGTGCAGATTTAATAGATGAATTTCTGGGGTGGGAAATGGGCTGAAAAGTGCCAGAACCAGAGGAAGGTGCTAAACAAAGAAGTAAAATAAAATAATGTTACTAAAGACCAGCTGTGTTGAAGAGGAAATAAGATTTAAATTATCATTTCATGCCTTAGGAATTGCCTACTAAATTATAGTCTAATAATTAACATTTTGCACGTGTATAAAGTTACATTTGCAAATCTGAGGGGGTGGAGGGGGGTGAAGGAAAAAGCTGCTGAGGAATATCCTGTTTCCTGCCCTTGAGTTTCAAAATCAGATCTCTTTGCAACTTCCAGCACCTCCAAACTGAAAGTTCGTGATCTTCCATCACTTCTGCAAATGTTTTTGGCTCCTCAGCGTCAGCTGGACTTTGCAGGAGCAGCATCATGACCCTCAGGTAATTTAAAGAGCTTCTGAGAAGAGCTGGGAAAATTTAGCCTCAGACGGACCTGAGTATCTGCCCCAAGGCAGCTCAGGGCTATTTCTGGGCTTTGCAAAAATCCAGGAATGTGGAGGACTCTATTCCTGGCACCAAAAAAATGCCAAGAAGCTCTGCTGAGGGACAGCTGCGAGTGGCATTGCTGGTTGGGGACGTGGCCTTCCCGAGTGGGCCAACTGCTGTGGGATGTCTTTCCCTAGAGAGGGCTCCAGCATCACCCCACCACCTCACTTTTTGGGTACCAAGTGTCTAGAGAAGGTGAGTGGAGACCTGACTGTCTGCTCGGCAATACCTCATTCTCAGTGTTCCTCTGCTAAGTTAATAAAGGGTTAATAAAGGCAGAGTGGATGTTTAATTGCTCTCTCCCGGGCTGTGTGTCCCTGGCCTCTCAGTACCCAGCCCTGCCCTCTGACACGCTGGGATCGTGTCACGCCCCGCTCACGCCAGCACCATTCTCGTACCCTCCAGTGACTCTTCATCTGTTATTTACAGAGCGGTTTTCCACTGAAATGGTGATAAACACCCTCACTTGACATCCAGTGAGCGCTGTTTTTATTCCCCCGTTTCCCTAGTTCACGTATCCCACCATCAGGACTACTTTTACCCCTCTGCCAGTATCTTCTCTCTGCTCTCCCTCCTCCCGCAGCAGCGCAGCATCTCAGCCCTTGCAGGCTGCAATCCAGGATGGCCATTCAGGACAGCAGCTTCCCTCCCTCTAAAATCCCCATCCCCCGGGGAAAGCAACACCAAGCTGCCCACTGGAATAATCTCTGCCTGGGGAGAGGGCTTCTTGGCATGCCGCAAATACCAGACCTTTTAAGGGAAGCCCTCTCTAACCCATCGGAAGAGATACCTTGGGAATGTCTGAGCAGGCACGAGCCCTGTGAGCATCACCGGCCTCACATCCTGCCTGGGATGCAGGGCCCAGCAGGGATCAGGGCCGTGGCATGCATCTTTAAGGATTTCTTTGCCATGCCATGGTGTTTACGTGGGGGCATTGCAGGGATGCCACACGGTCCGAGGAGCTGCGAGACCCTGCCTTGGCTTTCTATTCTTATCCCGGTGTTTCCATGCCGCTGTCAGCCCTTTATCGCTGACAGCCAAGAAAACTCAATGCTGTTTTGGAAGAAACAGCCATGCCCCAGACTAATTTAGCATTATCCTCTAAAGAGAAAATCCCAACCCGCTTGTTGCTATTGAGATTCCCGGGAATTTCCGTTTGTTTCTGAATAAGGCAAATTGCCAGCAAGAATATGGGAGAGGAGAGAAATGTTTGGCTTAAAGGGGCAAGATACCAGTAAGATACAGTACTTAATGCAGAGATTCCTGCTACTGTGTTCAAACCCAGACTGGGGACTTTTGCTGGTGCTGAAAGAAGGATCTTCACCCTCCTAGTAACAAGGTTAGGGAATCCTTGCTTGGTTTCCCCCCTAAAGGAAGGTTTTGTGTCTTACAAAACACTGCAACTATTCAAGGGCTGAAAACAAATTCCACCCAGGCTGGATCCCTTAACTGCCACTAATGAACTATCTACCACTTTGCCTGGGCAAGAATATGGGTTTTCAGATTTTCTCTCTTCTTGCAAAGTGGTATCTGTACCAGAAGCACAGGAAAAGAAAGGCAATTCCACCACTCTTTCCCTAAATCTCTGTTTTCTGATGAAAATCTGAAGCTACTTCACATATTTTTTGGCAAAGATTGAGGTGAAAACTGGAGACATGGAGGGAACTGGGGAAAGTTACGGAATTTCTGTTGTTCTCGCAGCAATCTGAAGGATGGGAATTTCAGAAGGAAATGTCAACTATTGCCCATTACATGAGCAAAAAAAAAAAAAAATGAGTAGAGAAAAAATTCCAGCTCAGGTCAGGCCCTTCCCATAGTGACTGAGGGGCTGGACCTGCAGTCCTGGCTCTCCTGCTGACCACAACACAGACCTCAGAGCCAAAAGGATTTGGCAAATGGATAATAAGGTAAAAGACACACATTTGCACACAGGGGTAGACTTCTGCTCTGTCTTACAGAGTGGCACAGATTTTTGAAGTTACCTTCCACACACGTGAGCACAAGCAGGGAGTGGTATGGCCGTATTAATCCTGCTGACCCAACAGGCTCCTGAAGCCTTTGTTTGTCTCAGGGTCACAAACATATTTCTCAACCCCCTCTGGAATGGAAATTGAAGAGGGAAGGAAAGAAATTCCCTCCTTAACTAAACCTTCCCTGCCTCCTGTTCCTCAGGGATGTAAGATGAAGCAAAGCTCATTTGCTTCTGAACAGTCCCCACTTTGCTGCCTACCCACTACCAGTCCTGAACACGGTTTGGGTCTAGAAAAGGTCTCCTCCACCCCCAGCGTCCATCCAGCTCAACCCAATCTCATACAGATTCTTACCCCTATTTGGGGTCACAGTGACCAGAGGTATGGTAAATAACAGTATTTTTGGGGGGAGAGAATAGACACTGAGATCTGTCCCCATGAATTTAAGCCTCAAAGCTGTGAACTTCAATATTTCGAGACAGAGGAAAAGCACACAAGCACAATGCTCTGTTTCTGCCTAGGACGTGTCCAAGTGCCCCAGACGATGGCGTTGAACCAGACCAAAGCCACCGCCTGTGGAACACAACTTCTGCAGCAGACAGTGGGATTCACCAAGCTCTGGGCCAACAGAATAAAATCCATGGCTTTCCAGAAGCTGCAGCTTCTCTTTCATAGCACAAGGTGCTAAGCACCCTCATTTGCCCTGCATTTCAGGATCAGCTGGAGGTTCATTTTCATGCAACACTTTGCCCCACTCTAATCTACCCCAATATTACTTACAGGAAGGTCTCTGTAGTCCCGACAGGTGTGTCACGCTGCAGACAGCCCCAACTGAGAAACTCACGGCCAGGCAGCCTTCAGTGTATCCTACAAGGAGTCCCACTCCACTCCCCACGCCCTCGGTCCTGTTCACTGCCTCCCAGTGGTCCCTGGCAGCTGGTTTTATCACTGAGTGCTGGGCTATGTTGAGAGGATGAACCACTTGGTCTATTTTTAGGGAAGAGTGAAATTGCTCCTCCACCAGGCTGAGTCAATCATGAGTCCTAGCAATCCTGCACAGAGGCTGGGAAGGGCTGGGGCCCTGGCTTATTTTCAGAATTTATTCATTCAAAATACCCCCGGTGTAACCCAGTACGGGAAGGGGGATGCTTCCAGGCCATGGTGCAATGGGGAAGAGGCATTTCCCTGACTCACTGTCATGTCCTCAGGCTTTGATCCACACAGCCAGGCCCCTGTCACCTCTGGCCACAGCCAAACTTTTAAGAGAAAAGCTGGGCAGGTGACAGGTATTAACCACATTTTCTGGTTCCCTGTTTCCTCATAAGCTGTGATGTTTTAGAACTAAGAAGAAAAAAAAATACTTTAGGAAAGTGACTGAAAGAAGGACAACCACACTATCTGCTTTATGGTAGGCTGGGGATTGTCCCCATCCTTGCAACCCCTCTGTAGCCATGTGGTGTCGCAGGCAGCTGCTCTGGGAAGTGTTTGGAGAGGGATAATAATAAAGCATTCAGCCCCAGAGGGCTGTTGATGCCCTCAAAGCTCACCTTGGCAATGGGTACGATTTTTAGTGTGTTAATGGTGGGTACAACTGTGTGTCAGAGCTGGAGACCCTGCCTGGCTGTGCTGAATAATAAATACAAACACAACCAAAGGCTCTGGGGCTTGTTTTAGTAGTCCACCATTAGCAAGCTGGGATAAGGATATGGCTGATGTACCCAGTAATATCAAATCAGGCCCAGCTGTTGTCTTTTTGGTTTACTTTTCTGACACCTTTAGAGAGTGTATGCTGGTGTACATCACCCTGTGGTGATGAAAGATATGGATTGGCTGTGCCAGTACCAGAAATTCCCATCACCTGTGATAAAACACTCACTCAGAAGTTCTTAGAATCACAAAACCAAGGGTGAGGGCTGCAAGAGACCCACGCTGGGTCCCACTCTGCTCATACCCTCCCAGGCTATGCCCATGGCCCACAGCTCCCAGTGCCAGACAGCTTGGGGCAGCAGCAGTGGGGGACAGAGATGCACAGGTGGGAGCTGTACTGGACCAGGTGATCTTTGGGCAAAAATCTTATCTGTTTTATCTGCCAGTGCAGAAGCTGTTTTAGCCTTCCTGTGCCCGGGTGCACCATCAGAAACACAGGGTAAGGGTGCTTGTCCAAGGTCTGTCACCCTTCTTGCAATGTGTTTGCACAGTTTTTGCACAGGGATATCTCCATCTCAGCTCAGCATACTGGTCACATAGAGATCTCAGCAGAGTTGTGATGAGTAGATGAAGCACAACTCTGGTCCTTGAAGGGCTCTTTGCTCCAAAGGGCCAAGCAACTGCTGCTGATTTTCCAGATTTGTAGAATCAAAGAATGGTTTGGGTCGGAAGGCACCTTAAAGATCATCTCGTTCCAACCTCCTTCCATGGGCAGGGACACCTTCCACTAGACCAGTTTTCTCAGGGACCTATCCAACCTGGTCTTGAAGAATTCCAGGGATGGGACATCCACAACTTCTCTGGGCAACCTATTCCATTGCCTCACTACCCTCTGAGTAAAGAATTTCTTCCTAACATCTAATTTAAATCTCTCCTCTTTTAGTTTAAAATCATTCTCCTTTTCCCTATCACTATCTGCCCATGTGAAAAGTCACTCCCACTTTTTCAAAGCCCTCTTTAATTACTGAGATGCTTTAGCTTTTTTGGTGCCCTCCTCCTGAATACCTCTTCTGGAGCTCTACAGGGCTGTTTGGAGGGGCCCCTCTCTTCTCCCTGTGGGTCTGCAGGTGTCAGTCCCTGGAGAGGATGCTACACATCAACCAGGCTGCAGTTCAGCACGTGACGTGGTTTCCTTCCCAACACCACGTGACATGACATGACATGACATGACATGACATGACATGACATGACATCACATCACATCAATCACTTCACAAGACATCCAGCTCCAGATGACCATTTGCTTTCTCCGAGTCTCCTGGAAGGGCTCTGCTCCTCCCTACCACAGCCCAGTTTCTTTAAACATTCTGCAAGGCTAGGAATTACCCTGCTGTCTGTGTTAAGCCTGGTGCCTCAGAAGATCATAACCCCTCCTTCTGAAGTGCTCTCTGTGCTCTTTGTTGCTTCCTCCAATAAATGGGGGTCGCAGGGAAGAGCTGGTAGGAGGGTGATAGGCAGGTCCTTGGTTGCCAGCCAAGTGGTGAGGCAAAGGGCTGGGGATAGCACAGGCTGTCAGCAAACACACACTCTCTCAGGTAGCATGAGGTGGATGCAGGGGTGTCAGCAAACAGTGACAGGCTGGGGCCTGAGATATCTTATTTATTCCATGTGGGTGGAGCAACATAAAGGCAGGAGGTGAAGGGCAGAGCATATCAGCTCAGTCAGCAGCTCTCAGTGGGTATGTGTGTGTTGTGGTGTGCATGTGCCCAGCAGGAACACAAGGAGTGCATGCATATATTTATGTGGAGCTCTCTCTTCATCTGCAACATGTGTATGGCCTGTCTGCACACATGGCTGGTTGTTCACACTGCTGTTGTGTCTCTCCATCTCTAGGTGAAGGACCTGGTCTGCTGTGGGTTGTGACTTCCAGGTGTGTCCCCATCAGTGTCCCTACAAACTGCTCCTGTGACCCAGAGAGATCTGAGCTACCTGACAGATCCGCACAGCTCCTGGGGAAAGGGTTTCCTCCCCCTGTCTGGGAGACAGCAACTAATTACAAAGCAGGAAATGAGAAAAAAAAAAAATCAATGAGGCACTGGGATTTTCTGAGAGGCACTGAGAATGTGATGGAGGAGATCAGCAGCCCGGGGGTGGGGAGTAGATGGCAACCCTGAGCCCTCAGCTGAGATGGGATAGCTCTTGCTGGAAGGGGGGTCTTAGCAGGGTAAAGGCTCTTTAGGTTAGATTGAGTGAGAGCAGAGGCTAGGGCTTGCAGAAAAAGCCAAATAGGAGAGACTAGTCTGTCTGCTTTGATTGCTGGCAGAGCTGGCCAGGCTGATCAGCAGAGTCTGATCCCCCCCTGCCCTCCATGGTTGCCTGAGAACCACTGCATGCTCCCATGGCAGCACCCCCAGAAGATGCCTGCGAAGCCAGCATCCCCAACCAGCTGTCAGAGGCTGGGAGAGGTGATAGAGAATGGATGGCACCTGCTTCTGCCCCTTCTTTCTGTGATGTGGGGTGCTCTAGTCAGGGTTTCCCTCCTGTCTGAGTCCCAGAGGCACCAAGCACTGAGAGCTGGACAGACTGACCACTTACAGGAGTCCTGACATTGAACTCCCGCCTGTCATGCCCATGAAAAGCAACTGCTGAAAGGGAAATGAGCTTTTAAGGATTATTTCAACTGCAGGAGCCTCTATCATTGCAAGTGCCAGAGCTACCTTGAACTCAGAGCCGTCTGTAGCATGAGCGCAGCCTTTTATCTTAAATCAGCATTTCCCCCCCGCCTTTCAGATCTTTCCAGTTCACTAGTGATGTTCTCCCCAGCCCGTCTGCTGAACAGCGTGATGCAGACAGGAGGATGCTGGCTGAAAGCCCCAGGTCATGGAGAGAGGGAGGGTGGCAGCCTCCCCCCACCGCCGGGGCTGGGACACAGTGTCCGGAGCATCCTTGCGGAGACCAATTCTGGGATCGAAGTGAGGAGGTTTCGTTGTCGCTAGATGGCACCGCACCCCCTTGCAGCAGAAAGTGTGGGTGCTGCAGCGAGCAGGGGAAGGAGCCTCCCCTGCCAAGCAAACCTTGAACCAAACCTGAGTCTCCCTGCATGCAGGATGGGGGACCCCACTGCTTTCTGCCCTCTCCTTCGCCTCCTCTCCTCGCTTTGAAAATTCCCCGTGGGTAGAGGTCGAAATGAACACAGAAGAGAGAGGAGGAGGAGGAGGGGGTTACAGGCGTTTTGGAGGCTGCCTGAATGCTCTGTGGTTTGCAGTCACGTCAGGCTCCTGTTTCATCTTTGCTCTGCACCGAGGTGACATCCCCGTGTGCCCTTCAGCTGAAAGCCCTGAATAATGGAGCTGTGTTAATACACACATGCACAAGCATATGCGTCTGTGCCCGCATGGATGTTCCTCTTCTCTCTTCCTTGACCGCGATTTCCTCTCTCTGTCTGCCAAAATTCATCTGGAAGTTGTTAATTTTTAAACCTAGAGTACTCAGCAGACTCTACCTGCAGTAAATTAGCTGGTGCTTTCTCCTTTTTAATATTAAAGGACTCAAGCTCTCAACCATCTCCCTTTGGGAAAAATGGTGCTTTGATTTGCCATCTTCATTCCTAGGAAGAATTTTGTTCTATCGTGTAAGTATTCCAGTGCTCAGTTTAATCTCATTACTGCAGACTACAGCCACTTGTACCTCTTTAATTAGTGACTTGATGACGTCTTTGGTGGCAGCTTCCTCTGGGTCATCTGATACCATCAGCATGACCAGGGATACAGCCCAGCTGGTTTAGCTGCCCAGGAATGGGCTTTTCTGAGGGGTGTAGGAGCCTCCCCCTTTGAGCAATGCTCAGGTCTCCATCAGTGTCTCAGAGGTGACTGTGCCATGTCTGGAAAGAGGTGCAGCAGCTGCTGCTTTGATTTTGTGTGTAGTTACTCAGCTCTGAACTGTGGCATGGACATGCATTTGCTGATAAGCCCAATGCCAGTCAGCAGAGCTGTCTTGGACACTGCTGAGCTGTTGTCCTCCATACCCTGAGAACCGTGCCCTGCTTTTAACTTACATTATTGTGTGGCTTCAAATCACTAGGCGCTGCTTTCCCCATCCCAGGTCACTGTATTGGCTGGGTGTCCCCTCCTCAGCCCTGGGGAAGGGCTGTGGGGCAGTCCCTGTGGGATGGTGAGGAAGTTCCCATACAAGACCTGCCCTGCTCCCTGCTGAAGGCTCGTGGAGCATTGACGTCTCTCTCGCTCCATGGGAATGATGCAACACAACACAGGTATAGCCTGGGATGTGCCTTGTCCCAGAAGAGATTTGGGACAGCGGGTTCCTGGACTTTTTTAGGAAGCATTACAACTCCTGTCTCTGAGCAAATCCAGCACCTACATCAGTGGTAGCTGTCATATTCCTGTCTCCATGGATGGAATTGCCTCCCAAGAAGGACCTCACACAAAGCCCTCCCAATGAAGCACAACAACATGAAGCCACTGCTATTACAAGGCCTTTGAGTCAGGGGCTGGGGAGTGGTGTAAGGCTCTAAGATAGACCATGATTCATCCTTCACCAGCCAGAGGAAAAGACGTTCCTCGCGCTGTAAAAGGCACACTACAGATAACACTGTGACAGTGTTTAGCTAGATAGAGTGGTGACATCATGTGCTTTGACATTAAAACAAATTCCCAGCAATACTGTGGAAACCTCAGCTCCATCATTTGTGTGCTTGTGTAAGAGACGTCTTTTCCCACGTATTTGGGTAATTAAATACAGTGTCTCAAATCGAGGCAGCGTGTGATTTTTATCCCCTTCTTGTGCCAAAGACAAGAAAGAAATGGGAAGGAAAGAGAACAAATCCTAAATAGATGGTATAAGGGGTCCCTGGATTCCCTATCCAGGCCCAAAGAAGGCAGGATGCCCCAGTGGTCTCTAATCCAGTCATTATGGGATTTTTGGAGAGCTGCCTTTTCTGCCCCAAATCAAACAATAAAGTTTGGCAAAATTCAGCCTTTTCTCACACAAAGCTTGGATCTGTCACTCTTCACAGATGCCTCTTGCCCTGAAATATCCCTGACCTGCTTTAGTCCTGATGATATCATAGCACTAGGGATCCCTTACATGTCCTATCTTAAGCCAAGGATGACTGTGTCTGATACACCACCACTGCCAAATTCAAAGAGGAGCCCAGCCAAAGCTCCTTAGTTAGGTACAAAGGAACCTCTCCCTCTTCCTATCCTCAAGGCTGAGGTGCAGGGAGATATTACTCATCCCAAACTAAACATGGACGTACTTCTGCCTTGGTATTTAATAGCAGCTATTTTTAACTGCTGGGATAACAGCACAGGGAGAGCCAGCATGGCTCTATGGACTCATCACTGGCCCAGATCCCAGCTGTGCTGGGATTTGCCAGCTCTGTGCAGTGGGACCCATCAGGGCTGGAAGGCTTCAGTCACAGGGTCATCTGCTCTCTGTGCTCCCTATCCTTGGCCATATTCCTGCATGGTCAGTCCTGGCAGGATCCACACGATCCCCAGCCAGCATCACCCAGTCAGTGTCTGCTACTGGGTTATGTGGGAAATGCAGCTACGTGTAAGGAACAAGTAGACCCTTCCCAGTTGCAAGTGTAGAGCTGGCAGTGGAGTAGCAGCGATGACCTGTAGCCAAAATAAATCCAACTCACAGCTTGTGCCCGGGGCTGAGTCACCGGCTGTGCCTGGCACCGAGGAGATGATCGTGGGCCTCTCGTGGGACAGCTTCCCTTCCTGCGTGGGAACAACAGCAGGGAAACAGGTAAGTTCCCACAAATAGGGGAGAGGAACTGCATGAAGGCCCAGTGTGGGGAAGGTGACATCATGGGAGGCTTTCCAGAGGCAAAGGTGGCCTTCTTTTCCTGTAAACCTGACCCAGCCTTGGCTTTGCTCTGTTCTCTCCAATACTGTGCTTCACAGCTTTTTGCTCCCCACCTGCCCCATTTCCAGAGCTAACTGGTATTTTCTCTACCCATCTTTGATCTTGAGGCCACCTTTCAGAGTCAGGATTATCCATCCACTTCCTTTACCAGCTCCCACAAAGATTTTAGTGTCTCAAACCCAGCAGTGATTGGAGATGCCCTTTGCTGTATTTGCAGTGAAGGACCAGTCCCTCATGTGGAGTAGCCATCACTGGGCTGGGCTGGCATCACACAGCAGTGGGATGAACATGACCATTTCAGGCAGGATCTCATCCATAATTAGTATGCCAGATGATATCAATTTTATGTTGATATTATCTCTCATGTTTCCTTGATGTGGGTCTCTCTCCAATCTAGGCTGCCCATTCCTACCAATTCCTTGCCTCCAGGAAGAGGATCATCCCAAGGAATAGTTTGTTGAACATATGACCTGTGCCCCCGAGACTATTAAATCACCCAGAGCTGGATGGCATAGACATAAAGTTCCATAGGAAAGCCTATTCCCCAAGCCTAGGGATTGACACCAGTGGATGATGAAGCACCACCATGAAACCCAACCACTTATAATGATGACACCCAAAGGAAATATATTTCCAGGAGCTTTTGAAGAACATCTACTAACCTTTGCAGAAGACTCTTTCCATTTAATGGTGGCAGGACTCCACTGTGCCTTCCTCTGGATGCTCTGGAGAGAGGAAAGGAAGGATGGGTCTTTGTGGGGTTTGGTCTCCATGCTCAGGGGCTGGATGGTTGTCATGGTGCTGGCATCAGGCTCCCTCATCCTCAAAAGGCCTTTGGGAGATGGTGTCTTCAGTGGAGCACAATGT
Organism: Pipra filicauda; assembly: GCF_003945595.2. Taxonomy (NCBI): domain Eukaryota; kingdom Metazoa; phylum Chordata; class Aves; order Passeriformes; family Pipridae; genus Pipra; species Pipra filicauda. The sequence goes on from NW_024104310.1 coordinate 6,507,003, forward strand.
AACCTCCTACAGTGTGGAGTGACTTTGGGAGTGTCAGAGTTGGTCAGGAGTCCTTTGAGATTCCTTGTTGGGGCACCAATGTTAGGGATGGGAACACCCTCCATGGACTTGCTTGAGCACATATTGCTGGGATGACTTGGAGATAAGGCATAGGTTTTCCCCACTGAAAGGACGTTGGCCTGTGGTGGATATCTTCTCTCCATGAGCTAAAAAACCCCAAACAAACCCCAAACCCCATTGAAATAGGTTCTTATATAACTTCAGTAACAAATCATGTGAAATTTTTATTTCCCATTCTTCTACTTCAAGCATCACATCTACTGACCTCCTAACTTTTTGGAATTGAAAGCGTTTCCCATCCCTTTCTGCTTTATGTTCACTGAGTAAATGTCAGGGACACAATCTAAACTCTAGCCCTTTTTTGAAGTGTGGAAGAAGTTTCTGTCTTGCCTATTTCCAGAGTATCCTCCTCATTTGTCCATGATCATGCAGGGAAGCCTTGGAGTAGAAAAAATATGACGAGTGGTTGTCTTCCCTCTTGGATCATTGTTCCATTCCCATCTCCACCCCCCTACTCTATGAAACTGTGTTTTCAGCCAGAAACCTCCCCCCCACCCCCATATCATTTCATAAGAAACCTCAAGTTTCTTCTTAAAAATCTGAACTGAAAATAAAAATTTTCAGATTCTGCTTTTTTTTTTTTTTTTTTTTTTTTTTTTTTTTTTTTTTTTTTTTTTTTTTAAATGAAATGAAATTCAGCTTTTTCTGATCAGTTGAATAAAGTCCAGAGTATCTACCTTCCAGGGAGTTATTTTATCATTTATATTCCAGGGTGTAAGTGGTCCCTTATGACAAAGCAGTACTTAACATGCAAACAAAGAGCTGAAAACTGCACCTTATGCCAATGAGTTTGCAAGCAAAATATGACATAAGGGAGAGTGGTTGGTGGGAGATGCACCTTTGCCATGATGTGAGAATGGTAGTAACAGCTTCTAGTTAGGGGGGAATTTCGTGTAAGATTCTGAAATAGACATCTAAATGTAGCTGTGAGCAAAATCTACCTGTGGACTTGATGTCTAAGTCCCATTACAGTCAAAAGCACCAAGAAAGTGATTTTTGCACCCTGGGGTAGAATGACACAATCACCCACTTTCTTTGGTAGGTGTCATTTGAAACACACAGGGTAACCTCAAAAAACCTCCGGCTGGTGGTGCAGGAGGGCAGAGATGCCTCAGTGTCATCCCTGCCAGCCCAGTGGGTGCCTTAGTGACTTTGTGTACCTTTACCTCAGGCTGGATCCTTCCCTCACTTTCTAACCAGTACTAAATCCTCTGCCAGGTCCTACAACTGCTGATGGTCTCTACCCCTACAATGTACTCACTCCAGAGCAACCTGAATGTTATAAATTTTCCATCCCATCTGTAGCATGGTATATGTGCCAGTCCAACTTTACCTATTAAAAGACAATTGGATCTAACCTGTTCTGGGGTGTCCTCAGAACAGCACTGGATATTGTAAAAAATGTTAGGTTTTGGTTTGTCTCTAATTGCCAAGAACTGGAACATTTTGTCGTTAGGAAAACCTGTCCCCCTTTGGCTCTCACCTTGGGATGTTCTTGCTTAGTCATGTTTCTGTCACAGTCCAGGATGCTTTGGTACCTGCAGGGAAGACAGGAGATGGGACCTTAATACCTTTTTTAGCCTGGATGTGTTTTTTTGTATTGTGGACGGGTTCGTTCTGCCTTCCCCCTACCTTTTGGAAGTCCCCAACCCAACAGACTCCAAAACAAATCTTGGAAAGTGAGAGAGATGTGAGAAACCCCCCAAAGAGGACTGGTTTAAGGTCAGGGCAGTACTGCTAGATCCATGTGAGCCCTCTCCTCCCCAGCTCCATGCAGACGTGTCCCTGGAGCGCTCCATCTCTCCACTGCTGGAGGATGTATTGGGGGGTTATATGGCCTGAAAGAGGTGTATTATTGCACTTTGCTGACCTATAGTTTGGAGCTGAAGTCAGGCTTTCCAGAAGGTCAGTTTATTCAGCTTTAGCCTAATATAAAGTGATTTACCAAGTCAGTACCTGACCTGATACAACACAGGTGATGAGTGAGACCTTTGCAGAAGAAACCACCTTCCTTCCCTTCCTTGCTGAGGGGAGTGCACTCTCAGCTTTCTCCAAAGACTCTGTCAGATAGATGGCTATTTACATTGAAAATTAACCAAGTTTGGGATATTCAGAACTAAACTGTCCCACGGGGAAGTTCAAGAGACAGATTTGACAGCTGCTCTGTCACTCTTATGTTGAGGGAGATGTCCTTTGGGTTCTGTTCCTAATCTTATTTGTCTCACGCTTGGCAGTGTTGTGGTCTGATCTCAGTCATGGGTTGTAACCAGAAGAGAAATTAGCCCTTAAGGTGCCTGGACTGAAATGTGACTCTCCCTGGAGCATTTTGGTTAGAGACAGTTGAGAGAAACCAGGAGGGGATGCAATGCCCATACCTCTCTTGCCTCCTCATCAGCTTATCTCTCCAGCATTTGCTCCTTTCCCATGTGACACCTTGCAGACTATCAAGATTAAAAGCTTAAATTGTCCACCTGGGAATGCTCCAGTCATTGGGGTTGAGGGTAAATTCTTCTGTGTCATTGTCTTTAGTGATCTTTGTCGAGTGTGTCTGGCTTTTAAATCAGGACTTGTCTTCCAAGACATAATAATGCATTGGAAATATATAACAGCTAAGAGCACTTGTGGCAGAAAATACCCACCTCTTCCTTGAGACCTGACAATTTGGGATGCTGTGCTTGGGAAAGACTTTATCTGAGTGACGTTTTTTTGTTATGGAGATGGGAGAGGGAGAGTCCACCCTGGAGCCCCTCAGGTCTGAGTTGAACTGCAGCCACAGATTAACCACCCACCTGGCAACCAGTTCAGAGACGGACACAGCTTTCCTCAGAAGAACTGCTCTGAGCTCTGGATTGCTCCTTGGAGAACAGCACAGAGAAGGAAAGGACTGGGCTGGCCTCAGCTTCTCAGCTTTTTCCATGTTTTCTGTCTGCTGGCACTGAAACAAGAGAGCAAAGGTTATGGTGCTGGATGTGAAGATTCAGGGGAAAGAAGCCAACAGTTAGTGTGTCCATCTCCACTCAGGGGACTGGTGCATCAGTAAAAGGCTCTGGAACAAATGCTGTCTTCACTGATACATCTGCAAACCTCATCACATAAATTCACTTCTGAAAAAATAAAATGGGGTTAAAGAAGACACAAGTTGAATTAAATCCCTCCTAATGCAGGGAATGTTTTTTATCCACTCAGTTCTACCACTTATCCCCTTCTCTTAGATCACCAAGTTCATCTCTGTGACAGTGACAAGGAAAGGATGTGAAGAACAATTAGCTTTAAATAATTTAAAGTTATTTGGTGGCATTTTGTATATTCATCATTAGCTAGAATTTTCTTATGTTTCCAATGTTGCATAGACCTGAACCAGCTCTGGATTCAGGCAGTTACTGGAGATTTAAGCACCCCTTGGCCTCTTCTGCTGAAAATGTTCTCGTTTTCCAGACTTCAAAAATGTGCAGTAGAAGTCTCAGGCATCGTATTTGCAGTGACTGATCTGACACTTGGAAGTACATTGGGTCATCTGGGGTTCATTTTCTGAATTTAGACAGAGCTCTGGGGACCTACAAGTTCTTTGTAATTGCCTTTTAATTACTGACACAGACATTTGAACTGCGAGATTTTTAAATACTTGTATTTACATTTTGAAAGTATTTGTTCTAAAAGCCACGTTGCCTGTAAAATATGTTTCATCAGCAATTTATCTGGCACTGGTCTGAATATTAGTCAGCGTCCAGAGTCGTTGTCCACCCGTGTTTGGGTGTCCACTTCCAGATGTACTGAAGAAGGGCAGATTCTGGGGGGATAGGGGTGTCATTTAGCAGCTTGAGGATCTCTGCCTCCCTTCTCATGCCTTTAAGACATCTGAAAGCAAGTCTAGAGGGAGGGAGATAAATTTCTCACTAGTTGCTTTAAAAAGTTCCTTTTTAAAAATTTTTTTTTTAAATTTATTTTTATTTTCCAGGTCATTTCCCACGATGTTAGAGAAGAGACAGGTTTGTCAGATCACAGGCTCCCACCTCCCACAGTTTGGGGATTGTTTCCTATTTTTGCGGTGGTGTCTAACATTAAACAATTCCAGGTTAAGAGCCCTCGAGGGATTTACTCCGTGGCAAAAGTGAGCCTGTTAGGAGGGAAGTGCTCCCTATCTGCCCTTTTCCTTAAATACAGTACAGGCACTTGATGGAAATACTCTCCTCAGCCCACCCCGAGCAGTTCCCACAACCAACTCAGCATCCCCCAGTTGCTAAGGGTTTACAGGATTTTTCTGATATTAATTCATTCCATCTTCCATGATCTGTGAGGGTTTTTGTGTAAAATCACTTACATGCTACAGCGCTTCCCTCCACCCGAGAGCTGCCATTTGATAGTCTCCTCAGGGCTCTCCAGCACCACTCTCCTGACTCCTTCCTCTCCCCCTCTTTCGCAAGACAGGAGGCAAAGTCCCTTGGCAAAGCTGCAATTAAATATTAAAAGCTGATGTGCAAGTGGGGATGGTGTGAGTTGGAGAGCTGGCACTGAAGAGTGGAGGAGATGAGGCCTCCTCCCTCCTCCTGTCAGCCTGTCACCAATTATTGAGGTCTCATTCTTCCTCATAAAAACACTCGATAAGTTCAAATCCTGCCTGGGGTACCCACAGCCATCAAGACCCAAACCTGGATTCTGATTTAGGTGGGAATCTGCTGGAATCCATGTCCCCACCTTGTCTCAGGAGGAGCAGGAACGAGCTTGTCTGCATGGGGATTTTTAAATGGATGCTTCTGGCCCAGGTCATATATCCATCCTCCAAACCAGAGAGAGCTGTCAGCTCAACTCTTAGTCCCCTGGGCTTGTGGCTTCACCGGGGAGGTTCTGCATGAGCTGCAGGGGAAGGCATCTCTCTGGGATGTTAACAGCTCCAGGGAATAACTGCTCCTCCTGGCAAAAATGAAAGGCAGGCCTGAGTCCAGATGAAATGAATTGAAATACTTAATTACTGGGGGAAGCAGAGGGCAGGCCTCCCTGAGGAGATTTGATTTAGCTGATGTCTAAGCGTGATTAAAGTCAGAGTTTGGCAAAAGTACCCTACTCACCCTCTCAAAAAACATCATGGCCACAAAAAGAGCTGCTTTTCACCTAACAGTAACTGGGTTACTGTGAAATTCCCTCTGGGATTTATTCTACTCATGCTGGAAAGTTGACCAAGCAGCAAAGCCAGTGCACAAATAAGAGCAGATCACTGCATTGGTTTATAATGAACAAGAAAAGCTGTATGGGACATCAAAAGCTGGAAAATAATTTACTCAGAAATGCTTAAGCTAAGCAAGGAACCTTTGAGATGAGAAGCCAGTGAGCCAGGGCAAAGTAGATCTGGATAAACAAATTGAGTGTCTATGCCATTGCTGTGTGAAATAATAGCTTGCACTTCTCCATGTGTTGTGATTCAGCTCTTACTGGAACAAACCTCCTTATTGAGCTTTTATTTCAGCATCTAAAACAACTGAGAAGCACTAATGATTTTAATTCTCTGTCCTGTGGATAGATCCAGCAAGTCTGGTTTCACATGGTGGACTCCTCTCATGCTATCAGTCGTGTTCCTTGCAGCAGTGCCTAAGAACCAGCCTAAAGCTCAGCCCCAGCTTTGTACATGCTCAGATTTGTGACAAGCAGGGGCTCCCTGACCTGATGGATGTCCCCCACTGAGCCAGATCGAGTTCTTGGAGGACTGTGCAGGGTGCCCTGCATGGTAATGGGAAAATACCAGTAGAGTACAGTAGCTGCTGGACTATAAATACACAAACCTGTTAGAGGGTAGAAGGATTTTAATTGCATGGGCAAAACATCTCTGAAGTTGGGATGCATCCTTGTTAGTTATTTATTTTGGAGGAGGAGGATTTGGCTGACAGAATGAAACAATGAACACTGCAGTCCATCCAACAGTAATAGAAGCTGCTAAAAGCCCCGTGAATTATTTTGGGAGCTACTGCTATCCATCTCCGCTCTTCATAAAAAGGCTGCATGAAACAATTCTCTGCATAGCTCTAAGGCAGACTGGTTAGATAAAGTGTGTTTTGAAACTGTTTTTGCCAGGATTACAGGGCCTTAGGCTGATTCCTCAGCTACTGTCTCTGCTGGGGGCCTTGCTCAGCTGACAGTGATTTTAGTCTTTGTTATTAGCGGTGCACTGGGTTTGTTCTGTTGGCAAGAATCTGTGGGAAGATGGGAAGGAATTCTTCATGCCAAACAGTTTCTGTAAGCTGAGAAGAGGTGAGACCCATTCTAGAAAGAGAGAAATGGGTCAGAGCTATGCATACCTGCACACTGCTGAGCTGCCCTGACTGGCCCTCTTAGTCCCTGCTGTCCATGACAAAATCCCCGATGTCTTAATTCCTGCTTCTTCTTTTGTTGTCCTTATTTTCAGGATGCTCCAAGTATTTTCACACTGCTCCAAGTATTTTCACACTGCTCCAAGTATTTTCACTGATTTAGATAGAAAGGTGCCTGAATTTGCCTCCAGGTACCAAGACATGGCAGTGGGGGACTAGTTAGAGGATGGAGAGACTGGATATACCAGTCCCCAGAACACCTTTTCCTCCCATAAGCAAAGAAGGGAAATTACTACTCTTGAAGACTCTTGGAATTTGTGTCTTGCCTTGTGAGAAGCTGGAAGAGATCTTGTGTAGAAACTGAAAACTTTAATGGGACATGATTTTTGAGCTTCGGAAGTTTCCCCAGGTGGAGGAGATGCGGTAAAGAGGTGCTGTGAGGATCATTCAGTGCCCCTGTGGTGCCCAAGTGCTCCTTTCCAGTCACCAGGCCAAGCAACCCTTGCCCTGTTTGGGACATACATTGTCTTTTGTCTGCTCTGCTCCTGTTCTCCAAGAGCAGCAAACAGTTCAGCACTGACTGTGCCTCTGGAAGGGCCTTTCCAAGTGTCCTTAACACTAAATAAAATGTGGTGGCCTGGTATGCCAACAGAAAAAGCATCCAACCCCAAATACCTCCTTTGTTTCCTGCAGAAGGTGGGAACAACCATGTTACTTATGTGTACTTCCATCCTGATGACGCCTCTGTGGGGTCTCATCTTGTGAGAGAAGGTAGCTGAGAGGTTTTAAGAAGCCAGGCTTCTCTCCTTCAGTGAGAAACAGCCAAATCACACTCTTTTCCTTTAAGCAATGAGGATTTCCCTGCAGAAAATGAGAGAAGTAGAAAGTCTTTCAGATGCTTCCACAGGCAACAAATTATGCCCCTGCCATGCTCCTCTATAGGGTCACAACTTTACCTGTAAGAGCCATCCACTCTTCCTTGTCATGTGGTTGCAACTTTTCCAAGGTATGGGCTGGGGTTTTATTCCAGGCACTACAAGGCTTCATCGCCTGCCCAGGACATCTCCTGACCACCACACTAGGAACAATAAGGTCTGCTCTTTGGTTTTCTTTGCTGTGGTCAGACAACCTGTGGGGACACTGAGGGTACTCAGTTCTGGGGCAGAACATCCAGGCTGGAAGCTGTGGTTTGGTGTCTCATTCCCTGTTGAAGTGCTGAGCTCTCCAGCATGGACACCACCAGGGGTGGGAAATGCTGCCTGCATCTTATCTGAGCCAGACAGAGGGAATACCGTCAGGGGACACAAGCAGCTAGCAGGGAACTTTGAACTGGGAGATACTAATGGTTAACACAGACAATAATTTCTAGCTGTGTCAAATGGACTGACCTAAGCCCACATGAGATTTGTGCTGACCAGACAGGGATAGCAGTTTACATAATCACCTCTATTTTTTTTTTCCCTAATTGTATAATGTTGTTTTGATAGCTGTGTTCCCACTAAAAACCTGTGTGTTCCTCTTTCTTTTCCCCCATGTGCCCAGCTTTGCTGCAAGCAGGTTTGTGCCCTGCTTGTCAGATGAGTGTGAGCAGGGATGGTGGGATGAGAGCAAGTATGAGAGGGAATAACTCATTTTGGGTGTGAATACAGATCTGCTATTTGTTATAAACAGATTGATGCATAAATACTTTTCTGCAAAATTCCGTCTGGGATGTGCGCCTCCTCCAGATTTGATCCCCGGTCAGGGAATTTACAGCAAACTAGCCACAAGCAGTGGAGGAAACAACCAGATTTTGCACTCTTTCCAGCACATTCTCCACATTTTTTGGGGGTGAGGAGAGCCGTTTGCCTGTGTGGCCTCAGGGTCGGGTATGTGACTGCATAGCGAGTTTTTAATCCTGCAGCCGAAGGCCCTGTGCAGCTCCAGGGAGCTGGTGCTCCCAGAGCCAATTCCTTTCCTCTGGTCCACTGGGCAGGGCTCTGCACGAGCAGTTTACTAAGGATGGCTGCACTAGGGGAGGAAAAATCCCTGCAAAGCCTCTGGTATTGTTTGCTCTCCGCTCTCTGTCGTTTTCTTGTGGGGAGTATCTGGATCCTCACAGTCATTTCCATAATTATTGGTTTCATGTTACGTAACCAAAAAAAAAAAAAAAATTATCTATCAAATGCACATGTGGAACTAATGGGGCTTATTTGAAAAGACCTGTCTTTGCATTTACAGCTGGCACATCCCTTGGTCCATTTTAATGAGCTTCCACAGCACCAGCACGTGCTGGGGAGGGAGCCCACGTGTGTGCTCACCCCGGCCTGCCCGTACCTCCTGGGGCCACGGGGCTCCAGTTTCACCCCAGTCTCACCCCAGCTTCACCCCAGCATGTTGAAACACAAATCCATGGCAAGCACAGGAAAACTGCTGCAAGGGCCTTCATGGATGTGTGTTCTGTTTGAATACTCCATGATTGCCAAGTCCTTTTTTTCTGATTTTTTTCTTTTTTCATTCAGTGTGGAAAGCTTGGGGGACTGGGTTTTCTTGGGGGGACCTCTTTAGTGGCTAGGTTTTGTGATGGCTGGAAATACCATATTTGGTAATTTTCCCTTCAAGACATCAGATGGCCTCTGGCTTCCTTAAGGGAAGAAAAAGATTGAAAATTTTCAAGTTTTTTGGACTCCATGTTGTCAGGTTCATGTGGAGGTTGAGTTGCAGAGAGGGCCAGCGATGTAGGGTTCAGGTTATGGGGATATCTGAGGCCAACTCCAGCTCCTGCTTGGCCTCAGCGAATGCAATGCAGCAAATCTTAGACTTCAGTGGAGTCATGATGTGGCCCTCAGGACATCAATGTTACCACCAAGTTCACCCACCAACACAGGGTGTGTGAAGACAAAGTTCCCTCTGGGCTGTAGGAAAATGAGACACTGGCTCCTGTCAATGCTCACATCCTCTTGTGGTGCATCTTAATTACGGAGGTGTGAGCTCCCCCTGTTAGAACCTGACTCATCTCCCCAAAATGCTGCTGCTTAAAACCTGCTTTGGTCTGTTCCCGGGGGGATTCTGTGCCTACCCCCATGGCTGTATAAATCCATGGGGATCCTGAGCTGAATCCACCCTTCCTGGATCCGGTGGAATGACTGGTTGCACCATGGGGCCCCTGTGCTGATGCTTGGGAGGGGAACATTGGTTTTCCTTAGCAGATCAGGATGCACTGCTGCAACTGTGCCTGTGGATCAATGCCCCAGACTTTCCTGAGTTGGTCTCAAAGTAAAATGGCCATCCCTCAAATCCCCCTGATTTCCTCCATGCCTTTCCACAGGTACAAGTCACGTCTCTTCACTTATTTATCACAGAAGGGAAACCGCCCATTTATATGTCAGTGAAAAATGAGTCCTGGAATGGGACAAATGGTGGGAAGGAAGGAAGGAAGGGAAGAAGGAAGGAAGGAAGGAAGGAAGGAAGGAAGGAAGAGAAGAACTATATCTACCTTCAATTTTGAATACAATAAGATTATGCAGTTAAAAGCTGGATAACTTCTTATGCTGAGTGCTCTGCTCATCCCAAGCACTGCTTTTTCTCAAGGAAAGACCTTGTCTTTTCAATCTTTGGTGTATAAACCATCATATTCTGTCATATAGGGCTGCAGTGTCCCTTCAGGCTGATCGTGTTTTTATTTCATAGGCTTTTCACTGTGAAAAGGAGTGGTTGCCTGAGATGGTTTTATGAAAGTGTTCAGAGGTGGATGTTTCTTCCACCCTCTTTCCACCCAGCAAAATGTGAAACCGCAGATTGTTCAGGCTTCAGTTTCTCATTGAAAAGTATCTTTTTTATTTCCCCCCTGGGAAGCTCTGAAAATTAAACCCAGCAAAAATACATTTCTTGTGAGGAGGAAATGTTTCCTGGCTGCCTCTAAAACACTGTGGGGCTCTGTGTATGCGTGTGTGTGCAAACTACTCGGTGTGCATGTGCTGTGCTGTTGCACTCTGTGGGAATACATAGGGCTGGGTGCAGCCATAATATGGGGCAAAAGCCATAATATAAGGCTTTCCTCCTTCTTCTTTAGGGACCTGGAGCATACACACTGCACTGATATTAAAGGAAAGGGAAACCTCTCAGCATCTCTGCCCTCCCTGGTAAACACGCCCTTGTGCACAGTTTGCAGTGTATTTTTGGATTGTTAGAAAGGTGTGCAAAGGTTTGGTGACTATTGGTATGTCTTTTTTTTTCCTCCATGCCTGCACTAGAGGCTCTTGGCAGTGCAAATTCTTGTACCTGAAAACGTAGACTCAGAGGAAAGGCACCACTGCAGAGCAGCTCTGGGGAATCCGGCTGAACAGCTGCTGCCTGCCAGAGCCCTGACCACGAGCCTTGCAGCAAAGATGTGGGAAATCTGTTAAGATCTGTCTTGGAAATGTGTGTCTAGGTAAGGGGGAGATGCTCCCCACGTCAGGCTCAGCAGGGTGGGCGAGGGACCAAGAAGCAGCTCAAGTCCTGCATCACTGCGCAAGCGGCAAACCTGGCCGGCCTCGTCTGCCGGCCTCGTCTCACGAGGAGCGAAATGTGTGTTGCTCCATCGCTCTCAGCTGGGGTCTGGCCCTGGGCGTATCTGGAGCATAAAGGCTGCATCAGGATCCAGGGATGCTGGGAGGTGGTGGGGCACCTCCCCAGGGCCCAGCCCAGACAGCCCTGCTCCATTCTCAGCCTCTCTCCAGCTGGCTGGGGCGCTTGGCAGCTGTCATCGCCTCCTCTTGGGCTGAGTTCCCTCCTGGTGCGTGGTTGGGAGCAGGGAAAGGGTTTTGGGCCAGGGGGTTGGAAATGGGGCAGAATTGCATTAGCCTTGTGTACATCAGGACTCAAAACTGCTCGTGTTAGCCTAAAAGAAACAGCTTTTTTTTCCCCTCATCAAGCCTGGTCTGACCTTCGAGATCAGATATCAGAAGGAACTGTAGGTTGAAAGGTGCAGATGTATTCTGTTGGGTTTTTTGCAGTGGGCTTCAAGGGCTTACAGGTTATAGATGAACTGGCTGGGTATCAGTTTTATTACACTTTAATGCCTGCAAGTCCTCACTGAGGAGCTGTATTCCCAAATACCATGTAATTATCTTGGAGGTCTTCATGTGCCAACTTGATGTGACTGTTAAAAAATAGATCTGGTTTCATATCTGCATGCATCTTTGGAAAGATGCAAATAAGGAGGAATCATTTGCATACCAAAGTAGGCTCCAAGTGAGATTTATTCAGTATTATTATTATTGTTATTATTAACAGTGGCGTGCTTCTTCTAGTCTCTGAAAGGCAGAATAGGTAAAAATAAGAGATCGCTTCCAGCTCTTTGTTTCCTGCAAGGAGAAAGACTTGTGAAGCCTGAAACCTCCCAGCCCGTGGTGCCACCATTTACTCAAAATACAGAAAGTGCTCTCCAGCCACGGGAAATGGTGCATTAAGGGATTCGGAGGCTGCCTGTGCTCATCCCGCATCTGTCAAACACACGGAGCCCTGGGGACGTCCCCACCAGGAGAGAGGTCGTCTGTCTACAGCAGCGTGGGGACATATGGAGGAGTGTGTCGGCAGGCGTGTACAGCATGTGCCCTCAGGAGCTTATCGTGCCTCTGACAAGACCAAACCCTGTGGGAGCTGCGGGCTGTCGATGGAGAGGAGTCAGCGAGCACGGAGCACACGCGGTGGTGGGGGAGGTTGATTTGGCAGTGCTGTTGCCTGCTCAACCAGATACTTCTGCTGTCTCTATGGAAAACTCAGGGTTACCTGTGGACAGACGCTGTGAATAAACCCTCAACTGCACAGGCTCAAACCCCTGCTGCATCCCCCCTTCTCCTTTCTTTTGACCTCTTTGCATTTCTGAGCTTCGTTTCTTTGTTTACAACCCTGTTCTGTCTCATCGTCACATCTTCAGAAGCAAATACTCTAAGTACAGTGGTTGTCATGCAGTTCGCATGTGTTTTCCATAATTAATATTTTTCCTCCAAATATGGGTTGCTGCAATCATTTTACCTCGAATGGCTGAGGTTCAGAGCTCCCCTGACTTCAGAGGGTCTGTTGTGAAATGCCTAATGGTACCCCCAAAGTGTTTTTGGGAAGTTTGTCCACACAAAGGAGGCAGAACACTGAAAATGGCAGGTTTGGGGGGCTGTAGAATTATTGCTTCCAAATAGGACTATTCCAAATAGATATTTTACTGCTGGGATTGTCCTGAACCACCCGCCCTGAGTTTGCTTCTGCCTGTGCATGGAGAGCTCCATCCACCCCCTGCTCTCCCTGGTGCATGTCACCCACAGCTGAGTGAGCAAAGGGGACAGAGCCCGAGACATGGCTCCTCTAGTGATGCCCAAGGGTCCTACTTACAAAGATGTGTGTGTCCAGGGACAAGGCACCTTGGTCAGAGCCTGTTTCCATGGATGGAGGCCATCAGTGCCATACACTTCTTTGCTGTCCTCATCCTTGAAGGAGCATTATGCCAAGAGGGGATTGGGAAACACTAAAGAAGCTTAACTTGTTCAGGGCATAAAAGCTTTCTTGGAAGATGCCCTAAGTCAGTATCTCAACCACATCCCATTATGGAAAGGATTCAGAAGGTAAAAATATGCTTAAAATTATAATTCCAGTTTATTTCATCTTTCTGTGCAGCTTATTTTTTCATATCCCCTCACTGCTGTCCCCCATCTGGCATTTTCCTCCCCAGAACTCTCTCCCTGAGCATGGTGGGGTCTGTGCTGGGTTTCTCAATAGTGTGATACAACTCATTTCCATTCTACCTCTGCACAGTCTTTTTCACTGTGTTTACAATAAGAGATTGAGCTTCTCCCGGGAACAGAGTGTCACACTGGGAAAACTCCTTGTTCCCCATCTTCTGAACTTTAGGTGCTGATCGTGCTTCCGACTTCTGCAAAACGACCTGGAGAACAGTGTGTTCCCATCTATTTTTGGATAACGAACCCACATGACCTACTCCGAGGACACAAGAGGGCGCTTCCACCTCACTTTTGGGGAGCATTTCTTCTTTTGCAGGGTTTTCTCTCCTCTTCACCCAGTCAGCTGGGGAAGGTTGGGTGAAGGTCCTTGAAGCAGGGAACTTGTCTCCATATGTGTTTCCAAGGCTCTCAGCTAAAGGGAGCTTCATCCTTGCGGGACTTCCAGAGCCTCCCACAGCGTAAATGAAATCATATTTATGTGTTTAAAATAGGGGATGTTCTACTTCAGGATCTGGTAGATTTTCAAAGGGTATCTCAGAAGACCTTGGCTCAGAGACAGGTCATTGGTTTCAATCATTCATTGTGGGAAACACAGAGATGTTAAAGTGGCATTGCTGGGATCCTCTCTGACTGCAACAGAATTGATGGATTCAGGGGAAATTTGGTTTAAAACCGGGAGGTGGGAGCCTGTGAAGGCAGAGGGAATGGATTCTGTACTCGCTGCCCCAGCGGGTGCAGCAGCAGAGGGGGTGCAGTGAGCACATCAAACACATGGCGTTCCCACCACCAAGGAGGAGGTAGAACACGTAAGAAAGTTGCCAGAGATTGAGGAACCATGCTGTCTGTGTCCATCTAACACAAGTAGTTTCCTCCCAAGCATCCTTTTCCCAAGAGGGTTGAGCTCTGCTGATGACTGTATCCCAGCCATGCTCTGCAGATGGAGAACACAGAACCCCTGACCTCCAGGCTGACCTGCAGTGCACAGATACTTCATGACACTGTCAGTAAAAGATGCTTTTTATTAATTCTAATATCCAAAGGCTCCATATCTGGTGTCTGACCAACTGCCTGGATGTCCAAGCTGTACAGCAGTGATAATATCTTGGAATCTCACTCCTGGGACCTGGATGTAGACTCCTGTGTTGGAGCCTGCCTTCCTTCCTCCATCCCCCTTCAAGGGATGCTCTAAGGCTGTTTACAGACAGGCTTTTCCCAGAGGAGCACAGAGGTAAGGGACATCCATGCAATGGGAACATCTTTCATTGCAGCTGTGAGAACAGGGAGTGCTGCAGTTACACCTATAGTTACCTGCTCACAAATGGAGTCTAATTAGGCAACACCCAACTTTTCCTGTGCATCCTTGTCCTATCACCTCCATTTCAACAGAGAAATTTCAAAGAAGTTTTCCCTCCCTGTGTTTGGACAGGGAAGTTTTTGCTACAGACCTGGCAGAAAGGGACAGAATGTTTGTAACCAGAGCAGGGCTGACCCGGAGAAGGCACAGAACGTGCTGCCAGCCACGTCTCCTCATACAGCCTTCAGGAGAAAATCAAAACACTGGGGTATTTTTCATCACAACAGTACAGCTTTAGGTTTTCCTGAGGCTGCATAGTCTCCAGGATGTAGAAATGGTGGGCTTCTCTTCTCTGAGAGTGCTGGGGGACACTGGATGGGTTACTGCCTGGTATCATTATTCTTTTTAATACCATTGCATGAAGATACTTTTAAGATGCTTGGCTTTCAAAAACTGCTCTATGGGAGGAAAGGTCTTTGTTGAAAATCAGACCATTTTCTGATGTGTAAAGCTGTGCTCTGGAACAGGATGTTCCCCAAACACTACTTACATGTTAAAGGGTTTTTTAAAGTGTTCTAGTTTTAAAAAAGCAACAAAGGCCATTAGGGGAAAAAAAAGATAAAAGTTCTTGGCACCTTTGAAAATCAGAATGCCTGTGTTTAGTTTCTCAAATATGGAGCTTGACACAGGAAGGGTTTGATTTCCAGAGTATCCATAGCTCCTTTGGGCTGGAAGTGGTGAGGGGGCTTATGAGCAGCAATTCCAGATTCTGAAACTGTGTGTCCTTTTCAGCCAGCTAAAAGTGACTTAAACAGAACATTCTTCTCCACTGTCTCATCCCAGGTCGAATCCAAATGTTCATCAGAAGAAAGAAATTTGGGGCAATCAGGATGAGGTTGTGTCTGTCTCCTCCTCTCCATGCCTCAGCCCCAGACAAGCCCTCTCAACCTCTGATTCCAGCCTTGTCCTTGGGCCTGGAATGTCCTCTGACAGGACTGGATATGGGAGGCAGGAAGGAAACCCAAGGTGTCTTTGAGCCCATCTTGCTGCCCTGGTGCCTAATGGCCTCCCCTCTGAACCATCACCATGGAGAATTTTGACTGCAGAGCCCCCGCCACGGTAGTAGGAGGGCAGAGAGGGACATCTTGTGTCCTGGAAAGACCCTTTTGCAAGACCAGCAGGTCACAGCCAAACACATTTTCGTCATCAGCACACACTCTGGCACTGTTCTGGCCTGGGACAGTGTGACCCCAGGCAGTTCTTGAGCTGAGTTTGGAAGTGGCCACATTGCTCTGGGTTTCACTGTATGGATGTAATACATGCCATGACTTCAGCAGTGCAGGCTGAATATTTATTAGCCCAGAAAACTCTCAGACTTGTGGATTACACTTAAAAACACAGTTGGTTCTCTTTAATGTGCATACAAGGGTCCTGCAAAAACTAAACCCATCTGCTGAATAGCTGATCCTTTCTGAAAGAAAGCTGGACATCTAGCTGTTAAGAAATCAATGTGGTTAGGAGCTTTATCAATGCCTGGGCAACGTCTCAGATGTGTCTTGTGCACAAGATGGCACAGATAGTGGTATTAAATACTCCAAAATTCTCTATCAGTAGGTATGTGGTAACATTTCCCTTTTTACATCCCTATTGCTACCTGTTTGAAGGATCTCCTCAATGGTCTTCTCCTTTTTTTTCCCTGAAGAGCCTGTTGGAACCCTCCTTCTTCCTCCTAAACCTCCACAGTTTCAAACCTTAACCTTCATATCAGACAAGATGTTGGAGGATTTAATTAGGGGAACATGCACCTATTTGTCTGAGTAAGCAGGACCAGTTTCCTTCTGGGTCCTTTGGGGATCAACGTGCCCCATTCTAGTTACTCCTCCAGGACTTGGCCCTGCTGTGTTTTCTTACTGTTGTTTTCACATTTGCAAGTCTCCTTTTCCCACTGGGCTCCAGGCTTGCACGGGAAAACATCCCAGATCAGATACCATAAACCCATGAGCAGCGTTGCTTAATGTGATCCATTTTGCAATGTTTCCACCCATATCTGTTTATCCCCCTTGCCTGCCTTTTCACAGCAGGGTGGAGGCATTTTGCTCCACAGCTCTTGGCGGTTCCGACCTCTGCATTCACAAGGACACTCTGCCAGGCTCAGCTGAGCACAGATGTGAGAATGTATTGCAGATATTCTCCACTTTTTCTTGACCGTATAAGGCAACGTTGTCCTTCCTAATGCTGGGGAATGGGGATAGCATGAATAACTTTGAGGATTAAGAATGAAATCTGGAGTCTTTCCCCTCTCCTGCTCATGGGCTTGTGGGCTGGGAAGGATTGTTACCATCTGAAGGGCTGGTGAAATGGGTTGGCTCCTCACTGTTCAGCTCCCCAGGCTTGTTCCGGCAGTTTGTTGGCAGGTCTGAATGGATCTGGAGACCCAGCTTGGATGGAGTCCTTCAAACCAGGACTGGAGAATACTGAGGCAGCAAAATCTCACTGCACACAAAATCTCACTGCATCCCCTCTCTTTGGCTAAATAGGGCACTCGAGTCTTCAAGGCTGAAGTCCATCTGGCTCTTTGCAGTCACTTAAGCAGTGCACAAACACAGCTGCCAGGGCACCTTCTTCTGCTCTTTGTACGCCAAGAGAGTCAAGACCAGCCCTTGTCTGCAAGGTACACGAGTCCAGTGTTTACTAACCATCCTCAGCTGCCGGTGTTGCCCAGGGAAACCTTGTGGATAGAGGGAAAATGTGGGGAAGGTGGTCCTATATTCCTACCTCTGCCCTGCGAATTTGTGCAAGAAGGACATGTCCAAGGGGAAGAAGCTGGGAGATAATTTTAACAGCATCTTGGAAGTGAGTGAGGTTCAGAGGAGATCTGCTCCCATGGAATGTGCAGAGCTGTTGTGTTGATGGGAGAGGAACCAGAGGCCTTGGACACTGTGTTAGGATGGTGCTTTGATAGGTCCTCCAAGCTGACCCCAAGGGAGCAGAACTCTTAAGCACTGTGTGGTGATGACTCTCTGAACTGGCTTCCAGGGTGGTCCATGGCCAGTGGGGAGCTCAGCTGTGAATCCTGTGTGCTCTTGGTGCCAGCTTTTCATCAAGGTTAAGGGTCAGCCCAAGGCACCTGAGTTCAAACCACTGTGACCCAGATTTACCTCTGGGGTTGGCCACGTGCCTGCCATGTCCACGCTGCCTGGTGTGGGTAATATTGTCAATTCCTGGTTGAAGCTGGGCCACCCTCCCCTGGTTGTATTTTCTGTCTGCTTACGCCCCAGCCTTCTCTCCTTTGTCCTGTCAGTTCTCTCCCGCTGGGAGCTGAACCTCTTTCCAGATGCCTGGCTGGTCTCCCAGAAGCAGAACAGCACCATTGTAATGTGTAATTAGGCTGGAATTCTCCTCCAACCTCCTCTTTTATTTAAATTACACCAATAGTTGAGCATGCAAGAGGTTATAAACCCAAGGAGAAGAGAGTCCTCACACTTTGTCCCTTTTTCCCCCAAGATGTAACCTTTCAGTATTTTACCCGAAAACAGGAAAAATATCAGCAAAAATACAGCCTAGCACTGAAAGAGGGCAAGTCTTGGAAAGATGGAGATGCATTCTGAAAACAACAACTGTTTAAATTCATTAGAGATTTAGACCTAATGTGGGATAGATAGATCCCGTCAAAGAGCCCAGGACTCTTTTAATGCCCCAAAGGAAAAATTCCGTCTTTGGTATCCAGTTTGTGTGACTTAACTGTTCCAGACCAATTTCTCTGCTACTACAAGGACTCAAAGCTGCATCTGCAGTGGAATTCTAGAATCATGGTACGGTTTGGGTTGGAGGGGACTTCAAAGATCATCTCGTTCCAAGCTCCCTGCCATTGGCAGGGACACCTTCCACTAGCCCAGGTTTCTCCAAGCCCTGTCCAACCTGACCTTGAACACTTCCAGGGATGGGGCATCCACAGCTTCTCTGGGCAACCTGTGCCAGTGCCTCACCACCCTCACAGTAAAGAGCTTCTAAGTGTATCTCATCTAAGTGTAGCTCCACATACTCCAGCTGATGATGTGACCCTGGACATAGAAGGCCTTAAAAGGTAGGAGGCATTTCTAGGAATTTCCCATTTTGGCTGCAGATTTTAAGTGCATGGGGAAAATATAGATATAGGCAAAGATACTTGGAAACTTTCAGGTCTCCGTTATTCCCATAGTTCTAGGTTGGCCCTGTCCTCAACATTAAAGCAAAAACAAAGCCCCCCTCCCAAATGAATTGGTTGGTTTAAACATCATCAGAGCACCTCTCCAGCTGTCTGACTTGGTTAGACTCCATCATGTTCCTTGTCAGTGTTGATCTAATCTGTATTAGCAGGAAGGCAAGTTATTGCAAAGAGAAAGACAAAGTGCTAAAGGGTAACAGCCGCATGATTTTTTTTTCCTGTGTAGCAGTTTCTGTAGCAGTGACAGATTTTGGATTACAGTGTCTGTCAGAAGGATGTAATTCTTCAGTATCACCTGCTAGGAAGCACAGTTGAGATCCTCCTGAGTGCCTGAGCTGATCCTTGGTCTAGCTGTTCAAAAATCTCAGCTCCCTGAGCACACCCTGGTGTTCACCAAGGAGGTGACTGTGACACCAGTGGGGACCATTCAAGGACTCGAGGTGCTGTAACCCCAGCTTGGTGAACTGATAACAATTTCACCTCTGTGCCCCCTCTGCCAAGGATGTGGGTCTCTTGTGCTCCCAGTTTTAGGGTCATGCACAAGAAATCCCAGATCTTCATCCTAATGAGGCTTGTCATGTGTATCAAACCTCAGAAAGCCCAAATGCTTAGGAAATGTCAGCCTCCCCCTCACTTAAATGATGTACTGTCACTGTTGATTGGTACCAAAAGCAGGGAAAAGCATGGTGAGAGTGGAAGGTTAACGTAGGGCAGCACAAGGTCAGTTCAGTTCTCTAAAAAGTTTGTCCTGATCCAAAAAAGGAAGGAAAGAAGAGGGTTGAGGAGGCCTGGGAACTTATTGTAGCTCCCAGATGCTGCTTGGCAGCTCATGGCACTCAGTGACTTCCAAAGTCTCCAGAAGTCCCTCATTTGGATGTCTGGGCATCACACAATGCAGCCTAGATCTCTGCTCCAGCAAACAGAAACTAAAATAGGACCTGATCCAAGTATCATCTTACTCTGAGTGTTTCTTCCTGAACCTCTGGATTTTAATTTCTTTTTCCTTTCTTTGAGAAAAGTCTCACTGAAATGAAAGAGATTGTCTTGCAGTGGTGTTTATTATAGACTTTCACTGTGTGTAGGTTGTATCTAGAGCATCACCACAGCATGTAAAACGCTGAGTGGTGTGTGACTATTGTATAACACAGTGATCTCCTGTTCTGTGGCTGGGCCTTTCAGAAAGGGAGATACTGGTGGAAAGTCCTCAATTGTAATGTACATTTTTGTCCCTTGGTGCAGACCAGACTGGTTATCCAGCATGCTTGAGTTATGCACCACCCACAGGCAGTCACAAAATGACACTGGATCTTTTCCAAAAATAAATAAATGAATAAAATACTACCTTTTTTTTTTTTTATAAGAAGCAACAGTTTTTTGTCCAAGTTTCTCTTCCATCAAACACATCTGCTGAGCACTGAAGTCTTGAGCTGAAAAATTGGACTCACCTCTCAGAAATCTTCTTCCCCAATGTATGAGACAATTTTGTGTTGGATCTGATAAGAGTAACATGGGCATATTGGTGATATGAGTAGATCAGAGTGGTAGCTTTTGCTCCTTCCCCCTTCTCTGAGTGAAGATACCCAAGCAAACTGTGTACCAGGAGCAATGCACTCTGTGATGAATTGTTTCCTTTCACCAGGGAGAACCACCAGTGAGTCCTGTTCAGTACAGAACTAACAAACCCCAAAACCCAGGAGGAAACTTTGCCAAAATCCCAGCAATTCCCCTAGAAGTCTTTGACCAAACCCGCAGTTTACCTTTCATTTGAAAATTTTCCAGGTAGCAAACAAAAAAAGTAAACCCAACCCTGTATGTACTCCAGTTGAGTGAATTTAGGCGCCTATATTTTATTTTTGAGATACTGTAAGTGGTTTTGAAGTTGAAATGCAATTCTTTAGTTCTGGGAAGTTGCCCACGACGACTTCACTTCTTACAGCCCAAATAACTACTAGGCCTGTTGTTCAGCATGCAGAGTACCAGAGTATCTTAGAGACGTACCACATCTCTTGAAATTCCTGGTATCTCCAGGAAAGCAAAGAGAAATGGAAAGCCCTGCCCTGATTATTTTTTTTTCCAAGCCATATCTGGTACTGTTTTCTCTGTTACAGTTCCTGCTGTAACATTTATGATCATACCATAAATGAGGATGAGTATTTATTGGAGGGTAGCTGTACATCCTGATTTGTCTGGGGATTGTTCCAGGAGACCAAGGACATTCCCACCATCCTGAAAATAACCCTTGGGATGCTTAGCTTTAATCAGGACATGAACTTTCTCCTGTATCTCTTGAGCTCACCCCTGGGAACCAACCCATCACGACAGAGCTCAGCATTGGTGTTGACTCCAGTTCTAGGGACATAATCTGATATAGTGTGAGCCCCATGTCCTGGCATCTGGTGTAGCTGTCATGGTCTACATATCTCCACTTTTTTAGCACTTTCTGTAAATTTTTATACACCAATCCAACCATTTTGAGGTGCACATTGTGATTGTCACTGCTTGTAGGTAGTTCTGCTCTGGAGAAACCACCCTTGATAGATGAGGCAATTACCTATTTCCTTTTTACCCGTGTGGACCAGGAGGTGGATAAGAGCAAAGTGCTCAAGATGGGACTAAAACCAATGCCTCTGTGTTTGATGGCTTAATGGCAAAGTCAGCTCTCCCTAGCTGGAGGCTACTGGAAGATAAAGCTACCTGTGCTGGCTTCCTGCTGGGTGTCCTCAGGGGCAGGTCCTGGGTACGTCCTCACATGTACCTGCTCAAGTGGCAGATGTCCTAAAGCCCTGTCAGCCACAACCGAGTTCAGTCTGCTCACAACCACAGAGAATCCATCACCTTGCGCTGGGAATTCTCCTGCCATTCATCAAATGATATCTCAGCTGTGACTACTTGTCAGAGAAATTTTACTGTGGATGCTTTATCCCCTTACGACTTCCACCGGATGCCTTGATTTACAGTTTCCAGCTCTCAGCCCAGATGGAG
This sequence comes from Pipra filicauda, assembly GCF_003945595.2. Lineage (NCBI taxonomy): Eukaryota > Metazoa > Chordata > Aves > Passeriformes > Pipridae > Pipra > Pipra filicauda. The sequence continues at coordinate 6,528,594 of NW_024104310.1, forward strand.
CAGGTGATGCTGGGGAGATGCAAGCTGGGGACATGCTGCTGCCACCCACTCATGGGAAGGCAGCTTTCCTTTGTCCCTGTGACCATGGTGACACAGAAGTGCTGGTCCCTAACAGGAGGACAGAGGATTAGTTCTGGGGACGAGCTCTCTGCTTGTGCATCATCCATCAGGCACTTCTTGCCCTTTGATGTTCTGTGCACAGGGTTACGGAAATTTTCCCTTGAGGGCTCTGGAAAAAGGTTCTGGGTCTCTTTGCTGACCCTTGCTCCCTGTTTCACTGTCTTTTTCTTGCTTTGCCCTTTGGCAGAGAGAGTGAGTGACTCTGGCTCTGACTCCTACAGGGGCTGCTTGGCGAGGCTCAGACTGCTGGTGCAGGGAAGAGACATTCGTCTCTGAAGTGGCTTTCCCCTTGGAAGGCAGAAGCTGTGTGGATGTGGGCTCTGGCATTCTCACACATCCATGTGCCAGAGTGATGGGCCAGGAATGCAGCCGTGGACACCTCAGGCACCAGAAACCTCTGTCTGTGGCTTTGCATATCCAGAAGCCTGATCCAGCTCCCTCCCCTCTGGCTCTGGCACAGTCAGTCCCACACATGCCTGTCACATTTCCTGGTGGATGTTGGCGTATGCAGGGGCTGGAGCCGGCTGTGGGGATGTGGTTGGCCAGGGCAGGGAGGGAGGGGAACACACCTGAATCCACAGACCTCTGGAGCAGGTAGGAAGATGATATTCATCAAAATGGTAATAAGTATTAACCTTTCATTGCTAATTCTAGTAGCACAGTGCTTGTAATTCAATATGCATCTCTAAAACCATGAGGCAGATTCCCTGCTTCCGCTGGAGGCATGGATCAAGCCCTTGTCAACACCTCTGGGCACAGCCTGGCTCTGCAAGTATGCCTGTGTGGTTTGTGGTGAGCCGAAACAAGCCAAACCCCTCACTGACCCTGCAGAGAGTCTGGGAAGACTAATTCAGCCCCAGGATGGGTGTTGGCACTGTGCTGGCTGCCTTAGCATAGACCTGCTCAGCCCACAGCACTTGCTGCACTGGCTGTGAGCAGTTTATGAACACCACAGACCTCTGCCTGCAGGACCTGGGCTCAGCTGTACTTTTATCACCCCTGCAGACCTCCTAAGGCAGGGGCTAAGTCAGAGGGCAGCTGCGTAGGAACTAACATGAATGACCTGATTGTACTGGTAATCGATAAACACCACATCAGGTATGCAGGCTATGAAGAGCAGGGGATTGATCACTGTTAGAAACCCCCATTCCTTTGTTTCCTTGCCCAGGTGCTGGGTGTGAGGAGGTTTTTATTGGCATCTGTTTGGGCAATCTCATTATTCACAAACGACAGAGCGAGGCGAAGGGAGTGAGTTATGTTGGCCTGTGCAGACAAGTGGCAATAAAATAAGTTTATGGTACCGCCTCCTGCACCATCACATATTTATGTCCCATATTTATCTTGCTTTTTTAGCCATTTGTGCTTGCTTGTCTTGCAAGGCCATCCCACCTCTGTTCCCCCAGACTACCAAAGGGCTGAATTCTGATATTGCAGCTCACCCTGGGCAGCTCTTGAGCTCCCTGGAGACATCCAGGCAGAAGATCTTTTTGGCATCAGTGAGGGCCAACCAACCTATATGTTGTTTTCCTACAGGTTCAAGCCAAGTGGCTCTGCAGGCCCTTGCTGGGGTTGAGCCCAATCTCTCTCAGCAGTCTGGGACAAAACGTGCTCAGCAGATTGCTGAGATCTTGAACCATAGCTGGTGCAGCCCATCAGTACCTGCTCTGAGAAGCAAGGGACTTCCTCCTTGATTTAAACTTGTGTGTCTGAGAGGTGACGCTTTTTCCCTATCACAGTCTCAATGCCACAATTTGACCTTTCATGAAGGTAAGTATTGCCAGGTGGCAGTTTTGTGAGCACCATTCTCTCCACTTTCCCCGTGGATGAGTATCTCACAATTTACTGTTATTATTATTGTTGTTATTATTATTATTATTGAAATTGTCTGTGTTGAGCTCTCATTTTTCTTGGATAAGCCCATCACCTCTTCTCACACTCACACATTGCCAGCAACCATGTCTGACTGTAGGAATCCCTTTGGATTGCAAAATTCAAAGGACAAATTGATTCCAGGAAATTAATTTCTCCTCTTTGTTCATGTACTGTAGTTGCCTATGAAGTATCCTCCCCTGCATCTGGCTAACAGGTTCAAAAGTTACTTGGTACAAGCACGTGTTTAGTCACATTTGCATGTGTGCCACCCACTTTTTGGGACTGGAGAAGGACATTTTGAAACTGGAGATAAGAAAATGTTTTCTTTCACTTCTTCCAGGATGTCTTTTTGAGATCTGTGCTGACATCTCTCTCTATCACTTCCTCTCTCTCAAGAAAAGAAGTAGGGGCATTTTGGGGATCTTCCTGTGACTGCTAATCTCAATTTAGGCTGTGCAATCCCTGTAGACGGGAAGAGCTGGAGTGGGAATTTATTCCTTGTCTGGTCTGGAAAAGAAAGGAGAAGGTTTGGAATGAGGAGAATAGGTGCCCACCCTGGAAGACCAAGAGGCTTTTCAATCTGGAAATAAGAAGTTTGTGTAAAGCAATTTGCAGGCTGGACAGCTGCATGTTTGTGTGTCATCACATCCCCGTGGCCAAGGACAGTTTGGTTTCTTGAAATCTGGCAGAACCAGAGTTTCTGAATCCAATGGAAGGTCCAATACACACATGACAAAGCTGGTCAGAGGGAAAGGGCCTATGGCCTGAGAGGAGAGGACCTGATTCTGTAATTTTAAAGCCAACAATGAGATTCAGGCCGTGTCCCCAGCCAGAGGGGTCAAATGCATGGTTTTCATTATAGATCCCAACTCTGCTTTTTCCCATTTCTCTGTTCCCTGGCTGGCCCACCATGTGCAGCTGCAACACAAAGACATGAAAGCACAGCCCTTTGTACCATCTGACAGCAGCTCACAGTCCCCCATCTGTCCCCCGGGGTCCCTCTGCAGCGTGACCCTTCCATTGTGCTCCAGCCCTGTCTGGAGGGCAGCGATTTGGCTTTGCACACATGAATTACCTGTGGAAGGACAGACATCTGTAAGATGCAAAGTAAAGGACACTAAATTATGATAAACAGAGCTTTCGATTTCGTGCGGGTGTAGCGATAACTCCTCTCCAGGTTGTCTCTGCTTCTCTTCTCTGAGTTATTGACATATATTCCCTTTTGCTGCCAGCTTTGACGGCTGCTGCTAACTCAGCCAGCTCTCATCCCTCAACCCTGAATAATCAAGTGCCTGGGACAGCTAACAGAAGGACAGTCTCCCTCTAGGACATGATGCTCCTGACGTACAAACACGTTCAAACACAATAAGGTTGAAAGGAGAGGACCAGGTGGGCAAAATGCCTGTGCTGGTACACTCTGTGATTTTAAAAACATGGTAACAAATTTTCTACTGCAGTATTAATCCTCGGTGACTGCCTGTTTCAGCCTTCCATGCTCAGTGTGGTTCTGCTCTGCCCAATACGTATGTATCCTCTTCCCAGCCCTCTGCACACAGGAGCAGGAGATGCTGCAGGAAAGTCAGATTTCTCCTTTTCATACCCTACATAGTGGTGTTAAGGTGATAAGGCAAACAAAATAGTGTAGTCTCAGTTCCTCAGTGGGAAATTAAGAGGGAAATTCCATCCCACCTTGGAGAGTAGGGGTACATTTTAGGTAGCAGCTGCCTCATCCCAACACACCAACCCATCCTAAGCCTTAGGTCCTGCTAATTCTTACCAAAAGGTTGAATGATACCCAGACAGTTGGAAATATTGTGGTATTTCCTTGGTATTGGTGCTGTGGAAAACTCAAAGAGTGTCACTAAATGCTTTGATACAACCTTGATCCTCCCTTGATGCCATCTCTCATGCTTTGCACTAAATGCCAGCCGGTTCCAGAAATTCTGCCCTGAAAGACATCACGGATGTGCTCAGCAGGACTTGCCCACACCCAGGAAGTGCTTCTGTGTCTGCAGGAGCCAAGATAATACCTTTCTTACCAAGCACTTGGAACCTGGAACGAGATGGTCCCATCCTGGCAGCCTACCTGGAGCTCTGGAAGTATCTGACATAAAAATGAAACTTGCTGATTTGGGGAGGCAGAAAGAAACACAAAAGGTCCTAAGATTTCACTGATTTCTCCTGAGACTCTTTGCTGTACACAAAGTGTTTCCTGCACTGTTCTTGGAAGCATTACCCTTGGCTGGGTCTGGCCTTTAAAACATTACCAGCTGTATGCAAAATAGAGTGCAAAGTGCCAAAAAGCCCCGCAGGCTATTTACATTTGGCTGGAGCTTGCTGTGTTGGCCAAGCTACAGAGATACTTTGTTCATCGGCCTTGCAAGGAAAGCAGCTACTTCAAGCTGTTTGGTCCTGTTTATGCACAGAGTTACCATGGAAGTCCCCACGCCCCACAGCTTTGCACAGTCACATATGCAAGGTATATTTTTCTGGGACCTGATTTGTCTCCCCTCTCCCCTCTCATTTGGCCAGGAATTGGTAGGAAATTCTGGGATGAGATTTCTTGGGCAGATGTTGGGTGCAAGCTGATTTATGTCTACAGTGAAGGGCTGTTTGGTGCTGTTTGGATCTGCAAGCCAGAGCAGGTGGAGCAATGGGATATATGTTGCATTAGCAGGAACATTTTTTCCCAGGGTGAATCTGGGGAAAAGTAGTATGATCAAAAAAAAAAAAAAAATTGATCACAGACAAACTCTTGCAGCTGTATGGAAAGAAGAATTTATAATTATAATTGTGTTAGTTTTTACATTTGCAATAAATAGATATAAATTTCATAAAGTGTGATTATCAGTTGAGGACAACGTGAATTACAATAATACATAAAATCAAGGGAGTTCTACTTGAATTTATCCAAGATAAATTGTTGTGCCCTTAGAACCAGGGCTTTTTAAATATTACATTCCATGCTCTGTCTCTTGGAATATTCATTACATTCCAAAAGCTCAATATAGGTGAAACCACTATGTCATCAAAGTAAAAAGTATGAAGCAAGTGGCAAATCCTGCAACAATGGGCATAAGAATAACCAGGTTTTTTTAGGAGAATTTAGGGAAAATGTAACAACCTTTGCAATATTTCTGGTTAAGATACCATTTTTAAATCCTTGGGCTACCAGCCCAGCTAATAGGGATGTGGATTTCTTGACTCTTCTTTCTGCTATTATTTGTTACTTTACTTATTTTATTACAAAGACTTCTCATAGCTGAACATTTGTCATTAATCACCTCTTGCCAACAAGTCATGGGCAGACTGACTCAAAGTCTGGCACAGCAGGATATGAGGGTGTGGCTGAAGGTCCTCTCCTGACTGGCTCTAGGTATCCAGCTTAGGGAACTTTACATCTCTATCCTGGAAAACAATGGTGGGAAGACTAAAACATTGCTTTCTTGGCCTCATACCAAAGCCCAGGAATTATTCTGTGTGCTTGATGTAGTGATTTGAATGTCCTTCTGTACTGCAAGGAATTGTGCCCTGAGCGTTCGGGGGTACCACTGCTGGGGGGAGTGGAGACTGATGAACTTCACAAGCTGATGGTAGAAAAACTGCTCTCTGTATCTGAGATTTGATCTCAGAGCCTGAGTGAGGCCAATAGGGATTTTTCCCACTCATTTTAGTAAAGCAAAGGTGTTATGAGAGTGTGGAAGTGGAGCAAGGCTGAACACTGCTGGCTGGCCAAAGGCCTCCAATCCCAGTTGGCTGAGGTGGAGCCTGGACAATGTGGCTACACCTGTGAAATAAAGGTTTTCCTTCTGCTTTGGCTTTCAGACATCCTCACTCAGGAGCAGAAATGGTTGGGAAGCAAACCAGCAATGTGTCTGCCGTCTGTGCACTTGCTCTCTACCAAAGAGGGAGTCAGCCAAGCCTGGAGTTCATTCTGTCTTGGCCAATAGTTAATAATAACCCTGCAACAGCTTCTTTTTTTCATTGCAAATTAAGGGTGGATGAATGGCCTGGATAAAATTAGAAATCCCTTCCTGAAAGGCTGAGCTGAGTTTACAAAGTTATAGCTCCACCGACGTGCTGTGGCAGCTGGGGAATCCCAGCTGCTCTCCGAGGGGTGAAGAGCTGATAACAAAGTGCACATGTGTTGCATGCCCTGGGTCAGAGAGCCCTCCCCATCGTGCTGGCTGCACATCACAGCAGCTCTGGGGAGGTTGGTGGGGCGATTCCTGATCTCACCTTCCTTTACTGCCGGGACAGACATCTCGACTTTCCCCTGCTGTAACGGGGAAATGCCCCGTGGGGTGATGAGAGGTGGGGACTGATGGGAGCTTGTCTGGGGTTATATGAGGTGCATTGAGCGGGTCTGATCACAGGAGAGGAAAAGGAGCACAGGCTTGCGGAGGGCTTCAAGTTCCTTTGAATGTAATGCCCAGGTACCTGCCGGACAGGGCACTTTCTGGATGTGGGTAGCCAGGCAGGAATTTGTTAGGGAAGCTCTCCCTCATCCCATCTAGTACTATGACTCCTCTCAAGGTCTTCTGCATGATTCTACTCCATCCTGGCCATCCATCCTTGAGGCTACATAATGAAGTGGTGCCCACACTCTGAGTGACCCTAGCCCTGATGCCACTTTGTAAAAGGAAACAGTTTTTTTCTTAATTGTGAGACTCAGAGCTCTCAAGAGTCTCACCCATGAGAAAAGTTGGCAGCAAGAGGCTCGTTGTGGCAAACCCCACCTTTATTTCTGTGTCTTTTGTGGGTGAAGAGGGTAAGGGCACAGCTGGATAGGACTGAGCTGCTGTGACAGATCAGATACCCCCTTCGGCTGAGCCCATAACTGTGTGTTCCTACATCTTTCCCACCTGTGGGTTTGAACATGTGAGCTCAAGCCAGCATGACACAAGATGGACAACAGTTGGCAGTAGCTGCTTAAACCATTGTAATTCCCATTTGATTGTGAGGACACCATCCTAGTTAACATGGGCTCTGAGCCATTGACTTACGTATGTTATTTGGATTTTGCTGGCATTGGAAATGATCCGCTGATGTCAGTAGAGATGATGTACACCAACCCAGTATTAAGGCCAGCGCTTTCTGCATCGTATTAACATTTATATCCTCTTTAGAAAGGATGGAGAAAGCACAGGTTACCTTCATAATTAGGTATTTTAAAAAAAAATCACCAAACAAAACAATATGTGTTTGATAGCGTAGAAAGTCTGTCCCTTGGTTTTAAAAGTCATTCTGGACCCTTATATAACAGTGTAATTAGCTGATACTATAAAGTTATTATGTACCTGCTGGAACACAAGAGTTCCTTTGAAGGAATTCGGATCTATTGTGTAATTATAGAATTAGGCCACATACCATACTTCGGAGATTGTGCAAAGGAGAAAGTTTCCATTTCAAAGTAACTGAGAGCTTTGGTGGCTACAGGCTTTTTTTTTTTTTTTCCTGCTGCCCTGCAATTTAGAAAATGTAGAACTCTTCAATATATCACTCCTTGGCTGAGTTAAGCACCCAAGGAATCTCCAAGGGGGTCTGCAATGTATTGGCAATAAAGAGATTTCTTGGGGCAGTGCAGAACTTGCTCTGCATGCTGTCAAATGTGATGGGATCTGGCACCTCCAGCCGCAATGGAAGGAAAGCAGAAATCAAATAATTGGTTAAGAGTGTCTTAAGTAATCCAGTTATATCAGTTTCAGCAGTTTTTCTGCAGGCACTCCAGAATTACTACAGCTGGAGTTTCCCTTTCCTCTTATCCCTCCCATTTTTATGTGTCTTCAGATATCTTTAACTAGTTGACACCTGTCCCATCCTGTTTTCCTGCTCATCAGTTGTAGGAGACCCAGCTCTGCCACTGAAGAGAAACATTAACACAACAGCGCTCCAACTTTTTCTGTTGTGATGGATAAACTTGCCCTCATCTCCACAGCAATCTGGGCTTAGGGAGTGATTGTATTTCCTAGCTGGGATCTATATCAAACTGCTATCCTTCTGGGTATATCAGAAATGTGAAGTACACACAGATTTTGAGCAGGAGGCCCTGACTCCCAATGTCCACCTTCAAGAAGGGTCTTGGTTCAGGTGCAAAAGGACAGTGGTTCGTGGTTTTAAATTTGATGCTGCTGGAGTTGTAGGGCTTGTGATTGACTGGAACATGCCTGCTCCTGGAGCAGTGAAAAGAGACCCAGAGGAGCTAAGCCATGGCATGTCTTTGTGGAAGGTTTTTGAGGATGTGCTGTGACAGAGCTCAGGACTCCCTGGAAACCGAGCTCTTGCCCTTGGTCTCTGCATTTGAAACCTGGTCCAAACCCTAAATCAAAGGGATTGTTTCTCTTGACATCAATGCTCTGCTGGGATGAGTCCTCAGTCTGGATGAAAGCTGAGCTGCCAGCTCACTTGTCATTCATCACACAGCACAGAAATGTCATGTTTTAATGATTGGGCTTCCCTCTGGAGGTTGTGCTGAAGTGACTGCTTGACTGAACGTCTTGGAGGATGTGCTCCAAGGGGGGAGTGTCTCTGAAGGCATAAATCCTCATTTCCTCGTTGTCTGGGCATTAGTGGAAGCAGGTCACTTTCTGCACAGTGTCTTTGAGAGTATATTTGCATATAGATGCAGTGGGTCAGATTAAACAAGTTCATTAACTATCATGCATTAAACTGCACTGTTTGTGAAGTCTAACCCTTCTGAACACAAAAGGACCATTGCCAGGGTCTTGCAAAACAACAAACAAAAGCAAAAATTCGTCTGGGAACACTAAAGAATATTTCAGCAAATTGTCTGCATCCAAGATTGATTTTTCCCTCTTAAAGCTTCATTTTTTTTGAGCTTGTTCATGGGCACAATATTTTCAGTTAAGCAAAGCTGTGCAAATTACTCATGTGAAGAAATCTGACCTGCTTAACAGACTGGAACATGACATGGCATATATATCTATACAGAGACAAATAGATATAGATAGATGTAGCTGTAGATAGGTATATACACACTTACATATGTGTACATAGAGACCCTGCAAAAAAATATGTTAGCTGGGAGATGATACAGCAGGTTTTTACTGAACTCTACTTTTGGCCAGCCAGATTAATTGAGGGATTTTCCTTGTTATCTCCTGCTGAACTACCATGGCAAGAGGACCTTGAAGATGAAGTCAAGCATGAGGTTTAACTGTAACCATTTTGGCAGCCCTAGAGGGACTCAGTGCTTTTCTTGAAGTTGTTCCAAGATTTTCTTCTGCCTCTTCAAGGAGAGTCCTGCAAAGGAGAAAGGGAGTTTGCCAACCTGTTAACCTGGGGTACACAGAGGAAATGAAAAGCACAAATTTCCCAATGTACCCGACTCTCTGCCTGGTGCAGAAAATTTGGCCCACCCCTAAGTCCCTGCAACATGCAGAGCAACTTCAAGATTCCTGAGATCCATGTTGTAGGACATCCCTGTACAGAGAAGTTATCAGAGGTCTAAAGGTGCTGAAATCTGACTGACCCCACACAGGAAGGGAAAGTAAATGTTAAAAAGGGTTTAAAACAGTGAACACTGACAGTAGCAAAAGGACAAGTTTGTGGTTTTGCCCTCTGTCTTTTTAAATCCTTAAATGATGACATGGCCACACAATTGGTGGGGCTGTTGCTGTGCTTGAGAGCCCTTTCAGCTCATGTGGGCAAAGGAGACATGAGGGTGCTGGAGAAAGGGATTCTTCATGTGAGTATCACTGCAAGCATCCCATTTCTGTGGGAAGCTGCATGAAAGGGCAGGGTTTGTCTTTTTTTTTTTTTTTTTTTTTTAAAAGAAAACCTTCCTGCTCTTATCCCAGAGCCTGGACCTCTGCAAACTGAGGACCAGAGTCCCTTCACAATCTGTGTGGTGTCTTTGTGCTCTCCAGTATCACCTGTGTGTTTGGATATGGTTTTTGGAAAGGGATTTTCCCTTCGATGATGGGGATCCTCAGTTTCCCACTGTTGTTTTTTTTTTTCCTACTCCATTGCCTTGATCAGCTGAGCTGGTGTTAAGATGAAGCTTGACTGGGGTACCCCACTTGGCCGTGCTCCCCCCACGATGGCTCTGCAGGGTCTGGCTGGGACCCAGCTGGAGGATCAGGGAGCAGCCCTGGGCTCCCTCGGCACCCACAACAGGGATGTGCCAAGCAAATCTCAGCTCAGCAGAGAAACTGGCCCACGATATGGGCCTGTGCCAGCTGAAATACAGCCATTAAGCTGCTTGCTTCTTGTTTGCCCAACAGCCCCCGCAAAGCTGGAGGATGCCATAAGAAAAGCTGAAAAATTGCAATGCTTCATCTTCTACCCACTTCAGCTATCAGCCTCTAACTTGAGGATTTAGCATCCAAGGAAAAGCACAGGTGCTTTGTTTCTGTAGGACCAGGCAGCAGACACAGGTTTATTTGTGCTTAAGCAGCGTGGAGATCACAGGATGGAGGTTTGTCTCTGGGCTGCTGAGGACTGTGATGCTGGTGGGGATGCAGCCAGCTCGGTGCTGTGCAGTGGGGCTGGGGGGTTGCAGAAGCACACGGATAACATGCTATTGCTCACCCTGAGCAGAGACCAAGCCTGGTGTCCCAGCACCATGTTCCCAGAATGCTGGAGGACGCAGGTTCTTCAATGTGGCTCCAGTAATAAAAATAAATAATTATCATTGCTATAAATTATTATATTAGCCTTACTATTTCACTATTAATTTTTATTACTTTTAATGTTGAGATTGCCAGATCACCTCTGAATCCCCTACCAATGCAGGCTGAAGGCAATCCTTCCCCAAGAAATAACTGCACCGACTGTAAGCCAAGAGGTGGGAAAACACAGTGTTACAGCAACTGCAGAGATAACCATGGGATAGGCTTCCATCCAGAGATGGGAAGCTCTTCACCATCTACAGTCTGGTGTCCTCAGGGGACTTTCCTGAAGGGTTGTGGCTCAAATTTGTGTTAAGACAGTACATTATTGAATCCATTCCATATTTCTGTGCCAGAACTGGTTTTCTCCAGCAACACTTCTCTGCTGAATAAGTCCTTGGCTGCTCTGATCTTCTCTTGGGTGGCTTGGTTTGGTAGTCTGTGTTTCACCAGGATCAGCTCAGCAGACCTTGTGCCGTTACGCTGGCCACGGTCTCTCCGTCTGTTGGAACCTATTCTTTCCTGGTGAGAGTTTAGTTTTCCTTGCCCTGAAAGGAGACAACCTTCACCACTGATATATCTTCTTCCCTTGCTCCTCGCTGTAGTTTTCACCAACTGATGGCACATCTGTATTCCTAGGAAACCAAGCTGTCCTTAACATCTAATTTCTCTCTGTCTCCTGCTCTGCAGGCAGTGATGTATCTTTGCCAATTTGCTGAAGAATTAGCTGGGGATAAGGATCTGTGTACACTTTATACTTTACTTCCCAACACCCACCATTAATAATAAGCATGTCCTTTATGACCTGAGTCTTGTTTTAAGTGAATGCAAAGTATTGGCCCTTTCCTTGATGATCCATAGCCCTTGCAGCCGTGCATTGTTGCCTGGAAGGTTTCCAAGCGTTTTGGAGCAATGCACTGGAATACATCACAAATGAACCAGTTTTGCTTGTCTAAGTTTTGTCTCTGGGGATTTGGGAGGGACGGCAGGGGAGGAGAGGGATGAATATTTATTAGCTTTTAATCAAAGAAAGTGCTCTCTGTAACCAGACAGGCTACTGTCTGTATCTGATCGAAGAGAGACATCAAGGTCCCTGTTCTTTGCTATGCTGCAGCACGTGCCCCTCTGTGCAAATGGGTTGTAAAGCAACTCCAGGAGACGTCTGTCTCTGTTTGGATTTCCCTACATCCGGATTTTCCTTGCCATTTCCAGCCAACTTTCTCCTTGATAGAAGGGTTGCTGAATGAGGGAGATCAACAGCAAAGTGCACGTTCCACGACCCGGAGAGATGAGGTGTGTTTTGGGTAAGTCTGCACACATTTGAGCAACCATTGCAGGGGGTTGGAACTAGATGATCTTTGAGGTCCCTTCCAATCCAAACCATTTTATAATTCTATGAGTCAGGCAATTTGTACACTGACTGTGCATTTTGGGTATCCTGGGTAATGACTCCAAACCCCATGCTGGATGTCCTGAGCAAGGAAAAGGAACACCTCTGAAGTAGAAAGGAGAGAAGATACAAAGCAGCAGAGACCCAGAGTTGTGGTGCAGAGCTCTGTACCCTGAACCAGGAGGCAGGAAAGCTGCTGAGGGGCTTATAGAAGTGTTTGCCAGACTCAGTCCAGCTCCTTGCTGGGTGCCACAGACCCTGGCCCAGTAGGCTTGGTCTAGTGGGAGATGCTTGCTGGGAGTGGGACGCAAAGCTGGTAGAGATCCACCATCCCTTTGCATTGCACTATGTCAGGATAAAAGGTTTGCATCCTGCTGCTCTGTGACATGGGAACTGTATGAACAGATTCACAAAATCCTGGGCATCGAGGTGGGACTCCAGTGTTTGGTTCATGCTTGGGTGTGCCCAAGCTGTGTCACAAGAGGACAGGCACCAACGGGGAGCCTAAAATCTTCAAGGGCAACATTCATAATTCTGCACTAACCCAGGCACCAGCTGCTCACAATGGTCCATACTGTTAAATTGTCATCACGCTCCCTGGCATGGAGTCATCCTCCCCCAGATAGTGCTTGGGGACTCTTCAAGGGCTGGCGTGGGGCAGGGACCAGTCCCAGCTGTCAGCATGGCTGAGGCCACCCTGCTTAGGGTTTGGAGGGGAGGAGAAGAGAGTTTGGTTTATAGGCCTGTGTTGTGCCATCTGGCCACACAACTGCTCTTGGTCCCTTTTATTTACTGGTAGTCTCCTTGTTCAGCAAAATCCTGCCCATTCCCCTCCTGACTGTGAGACCAAGGGACCACCTATCCCACCCTCTTAGAAAAACAGCTTCCCAACTAAAAACCATCTGGTGGGAGCTCTGTGTTTGTGTTAGTGAGAGGCCAAACAGAAAATGCCAACAAACCATGCTGCAGGGATCAGATGATCTCAAGCCAAGAGATGACATCTCTGAGCTGTTTGAATTTTACCCTACACACCCATTGCAGGACCAAAGACTCAGAAATATGCTGTCTCTTTATGCCAAACTGTTCAGGGTGGCTCTGTGGCTGCTGCCTGAGCATCTCGCAGAGCTCTCCAGGCAGTGAGGGAAGGGCACACCAATACCTCTATGTTACAGACCAGGAGCTGAGGGATTAAGTGACTGGAAGCCTTTGGCACAGCAGAGAACAAATCCAGCTCTCCCAAATCCTAGGACAGGTGTTAGCCAGAGATTTTTCTTACTTCTCAGCTGGAATGTCTGCACCACAGATGTGCCTGTACAGGACCTGGTGCAGGACCACAGCTTTAGCTTTGTGGCCTACCTCAGATGTGGACTGAGGGCTCTCTCTGCAGCAGGAGGTCCTGGGAGTGGGAAGAGGCTGTGTGTGCCCTGAATACAAAAGAGAAAAATATTTTTCTTATTTCCCAAAGAACGCTTCTGTCAGCACTCCCTCTACCCCCTAGGAAGTGTCCATGCAGGAGTTAGGTCTCCTCCTGACCAGAACAGACTGGGGATATTGACAGAGCAGAAACTGTGAACATCTGGTATAAACAAAATTAAGCCTCCATTTAAGAAATAGCCACATAAAAAAGTCCAGGCACTTCAGTGATGATTCCTGTAGCATAATGACGCTGTCCCTGACCACTAACTCCTTTGGGCTTGCATCAGGAAAGGCATAGAGCTGCAGATGTCCTGCAAAGACCAGAGGTGTGGCAAGAGCATCATTGAAGAGCTGAGAATGGCAGGGTCAGATGTCTTGAGAGTGATCACAGGGCAGCAATAAGGCAATCCCCACACTTGTGCTTTGCATCAGAGCAGTGGCAGGATTATACCCAAATCCATTCCCTGTGCCAGGGCAGGGGGAAATCACAGCCTTGGCACAATGAGGGCAGTGACTGTCAAATTCATAATTAATGGTGCACAGTAAGAATTAAAGCAAAACCTTCAGCATCTTTGTCTTGTGGGTGTGGAGCATGTTGATGCTGGTGTTTGGGATAAAGGTTTGGCAGCAGGTGGTGTGGTGGGGTCGTGCTGGGAGATGCTGGAGGACACATCTCAGTTCTCTGCCCAAACACAGGACCTGAGACTACAATCAAGAGCCCATCAACACCTTGCAAGAGACAGGATCAAGCCTGAAGATAACCCAGAGCTCTGCCATCTCTATGGCTATTTAAGGAGCCTTTTCCATTTGTCTCTTGTATACAGCTGTGCCAGACAGTCAGCCTCCTCACAGCCTGGTGCTCTCTGACATTTTGGTCCTGCCCCAGCCTTCTCCTGCTGCCTTTTCCCAAAGCTGCTCCTTAAAGTGGCCTGTCTCGATAACACTTTCTGCAGAGCCACACCACAGCTCATCCATCTCCTGCCAGTACCACTGTCTGACAGCTCTGACTAAACAGCAACTCCCAGCCTCCTAACAAGGTCATAGGGAATAAGAGTTTTCTGGATCATGGAAAAATGTCAGACCCTCCTGCCCTACCACCAGCCCTTTTTCTCTTCTCATCTGTCTCCTTTGGCTTTTCCAGAGGGATTTGAGGGCTCTTTGCTATGCTGCCAAGACACTGCTGTAAAGGAGAAATGGAAAAACTCTGGTTGTTTGCAGGGAAGAGCTTCAGCCTTTTAAGTTTTGGAATGGCTGTCCGTGGGGAAGCTGCAAGGCCAAATCCATCAGCAAGAGGGTGTTTACCATGGCTGGAGCAGGGACCACTCCTGTGACCAGCACAGCTCGTGTTGAATCCAGGTGCTCTCAGATGGACGTTGCACCTTCCCATACGGGTTTACTTCAATCCGTGGGATTCCTGCCTTTGTGTTGGGTTTTCTGGAGCTCACCACTAGGGAGCAAGCAGCACGTGGGTCACCTGCAAGATGCCCAGCAGTGAGGAGATGGCTCTTCAGGGAGCCTGTCCCCGGGGAGGCTGTGGGAGGTCTCCATCAAAGCTGGGCAGTGTGTGATCCCTCCAGGCCTCTTGCCAGCTCTCAGCTCCCCAGAGCCCTTTGATACCTGCTGGAGGTAATCAGCTGTTTAGGAGCTGTGATTCCACTGAAAGGCTTTTACCTCCCATTCAACTGAAGCTCAGGTGTGAAATGTCAGACATGGGTGTTAGGCAATTTCAAAGGGTGTTGTAAAACAGGATGGTTTCTGCTGTTGCATTTCCTTTATGTGTCTTCCCATGTATCCCTGGGGCTCAGGTGCCTTTTGTGGCCTTCCAGGCTCTGCCTTATTTCCTGAACACTTAACTACATTATCTGGACCTTATTGGTAAAGTTCTTTCAACTCCCAAGTGTTTCAGCCAAAAAATTTTCCTGCATAAATATAGGTTTTCCTTGGCAATCTCTCCTGAGGAAAAAAAAAGGTATATTTTGATACAGTGTTTTGACTTACTGTTTTTTTTCTGAGAGGATAATTTTATAGAATCACGGAACACCAGATTGGAAGGGACCTTGAGGATCAGCTGGTCCAACCATTCTTGGCAAAAGCACGGTCTAGTCAAGATGGCCCAGCACACTGTCCAGCTGAATCTTAAATGTGTCCATCACTGGGCAATCCACCTCTTCCCTGGGGAGATTATTCCAATGGCTGATTGTTCTCAATGGACTGGGATGAACTGGTGCTGCAAAATTTGAGAACAAGCCAAATCAAATGCTGTAAAACACTTTGTGCCTCAGGGAACAGAGATACCTCCAAGTGACCCAGAGGCAGCAGCGCATCCTCTGTCTGTGGAGGGCAGAAGGACATTAGAAATGCAGGGCATGTATAGGTGGTAGGGTATTAATCATCCACAAAGGATTTACAGATACATCCCAATGGCAAAGAAGAGGCATCATATCAAGGAGGAAAGGAGAGAGGCAGGACACAGTCAGAGCTGGAGCAGAATAACCCCTCCCTCTCCCATCTGAGACTGCTCTGCAGACAGGCTGATATTAGTCCAACACAAGCACTCACAGGACGGCACTGGGCAGTCCCAAAAATCTTTTATCTGGCCTGACCACCAACATTTCATCACTTATCTTCTGCCCCTCTGTGTGCGCTCACACTGTGCCACTGGCACAGCAGTCGCCGTGGAAGCCACAGCAGGAAAATGTTAATGAAAATCATCCATCACAGGCAGGGCAGGACTTGAGGTAGATAGATGAGGGCACTGCAAGTGAGGTTGTGCTTCCAAGTGTGGGAGCTGCTGGGTGAAGCCTTTACAAGAAGCCTTGTTTTCACTGCAAGGCTCTTGTCCTGGTAGCCCACACGTGGATGGAGGTAACAGGGCTTCCCAGCTGTAGGGTTTGGTGGTGCTTGGTTTAGGCAATGGACACTTGGCTGTTTCACAGCTGAAGGTCTGGGGAAAGGCTGCATCATCTTCCTCACTCTTTTCACACTTGTGTGTGAAAGATTTGGCTTCCAGCTCTTTGCATTCCTTATTTTACCCTGCAATAAATTCATCACTTTGGTAGAAATGCAAATGTAGCCCGGGGATGGGCCGAGATCTCCAGTGAGAGTCCTCAGTCTGGAAAGAGAAGGCTGGAGATGACAGAGAAAGAGCCAGACAAAGAACCAGACACTTCAACCATGGCTTTCCTTGGATTCTGTGTGTGGTGGTGTGGCTCCCACCACCAGTGGTGAACAGACCGGAGTCAGAGGTGACTTGATCTCTTCTGCAGCATTGAACACTCCCTGAAGGGATGTCAAGGCCTCATGTGGGTCATACAGTGCTACTCAGGTGCCTTTTATTCAGGAAAATCAAGGTGGTTTTCCATAGCTCTGGGGCCATACCTGCCTTCCCCCCACCAGATCTACACCCCAGTATTCCTTGGTGTCTTTCAGCAGGAGAGAGGTCCTGCAGCCTCTGCATCCCATGTGAGCCTCTGGATGGACCTTACTGGCTCTGCAACCTCCCAGACTGGGGTGCAAGAAGTCAAGAGGACCCTGGCTCTGACCAAAATCCTCATATGCTTTATCTAGAAAAAGAACTGGGGTTGAAATCTAAAGACTGAGCTTTGCCAACACCAGTATTGTAGTCTCACCGTGGTGCTAATGTTTAGGCAGATCTTATCCATAGGGAAAATACCCTTCACCTCCCAGGTGAATGCACAATCTGCATTCTAAGGCTTCTCACCCAGAAGTGGCTGTGTTTTCATTGCCACCTTGCTCTAGCTTTGAAGGAGGAAAGTTAAAAAAGAGGCTTTTTATTTCTTCTTCTTTTTCTTTTTGTTCTGAGAAGCAGTTGTACTTTCCTGAACTCAAAGGGGCTTTACAGGTAAAATGAGAATTTCCTTAGAAAATGTCAGCTTTTCCAGAAATGTTTCAGTACTTTTGAAAGCAACAAGCTTAAAACCATAGGGTTTTTCCCATCTCTTTCCTCCTTGCTTTCTCCCAGAAACAGGTGGGCAGGAGGGGGAGGAAGATGGAACATTTTCTCTTCTCATTTTCTCAAAAAAAACCCCAAAAATGAAAGAAGAGAGAGAAAAAAATTAACACATTGTCAAGAAATTTTTGTTTGTTATTTTGTTCAGAAGTTTTTGTTTTGTTTAATTTTGTTTTTTTTTTTCCCCATGGAAAAAGACCATATTTTTTAAACCAGCTTCAGTTGCTGTTTTTCTATAATTATACCCCAAAGTCTGGGAACTAGGGCAGAGGAGGCAGTGAGCAGGGAGAGCACTGCAGTGTAGACAATGAACGTTAAAAGGGTGCTGTGGGATTTTGCAACTGTCCTCTCTCAGCCATATGGCACATGGGGCTTGTTCCAGGGTAGCACTGGATCTTCTTCTTTTAAACATTCATCAGGTTTTATGCTATTTTGCTGGAAGTTATAAAGAAGGAAGAAAAAAGATCTTGTAGCTGCCATTAGGATGAACTATCTAATTAGTGTGCAAAAGCGCTTGCCTCCTGAAGGGAGAATGAATTAAATGACCTGAGGCAGAGGGTGATTCATTTATACTTTGCTCTTGCATTTCCCCTCTTGTGACATGAATCACTTGGCCACCAGCATTTGCAGGGAGGAGGGCAGAGCTCCTGCATCAGCCTCTGGGACCGATTTGAAGGACTTGTACCCAAAGCACCACGAGCAACCAGCCAGGCTCACTCTTCTTTAGTGAGCAAGATGTTCATACGAGCTTCAGGTCTTGTGGAGCCTTCCCATGGCTTTTTGCCTGATGGGGAGAGTATCACACAACTCATGAGGTATCAGGTCTGACTGAAACATCTCCAGAGTGTGTGTCTCTCTCCGAGGAGGCTTCTCTGCTGTTTGCTGGTGCCTCTGGGCTTGTGCTGCAGGTGCAGAGACAGAGCCTCTCTCCTCCCCCTACCCCTGTGCATTCACAAGCTCATAGCAACTTCATGTCTTTGTGGACTTGTAGTCAAATGGCCAGAATTCCTCCAGCTGTTTGGAAGTTTTTTTAAAAACTAAGATGTGCACAGACAGGTACTACAGTCACAAAAGCCTCATTCCCCCAGGGAACTAACCAAACCCCTTCCTAATGCTCTAATGAAACCTCCAGAAGGTCTTGGAGACAGTTTTAATGCAGGACTATGCTGACATGACTTCCCGAAGCAGAAATTACAAGACAAATAGTCATCAGTGCCTCCCTCCATACCATAAGGTTGGCAATAGGACCAGAGGGGTACCTTGGGCTCTTTCCACCATTGAACCCTTTCCCTGGAGCTGTGTCTGTGGTGCAGCAAAGGTGGATGATGTCCCTGTCATTCCTCTAAATGCAGTCTCTGGACAATAGGTTTTAACTCAGAGAAAACCCCCCAAACCTTCCTCCTCCACAGGGCCAGTGTGAGCAGCAACCACCATCCTCCAAAACCTGCAACAGGCAAAATACATCAGCATGGAAATGGGTGCTCTGACCCTGCACAAATCACTCCAGGTATTATGGGGATAATTTAATCTCCTTCTGAGTGAGAAAATTAATTGCTCACTGGAGTAGTGTACAGTTTAACAGGGAAAGTCAAGGTCCTTTGCTGTCTGATGGGACTGGATCTCGTTTGTGCTGTTTCAAACCAGGGATCTGGTAAAGATGGGTGGGTGGGAGTGACTCTACCCATGTGGTGGACTTGGGCAGAAAATTTTAGGCATCACTTTTTAGGAGACAACAAAGGTCAGTACCCCAGACATCTTCATCTGATGTCTCTCCTTCCTGCTATGGATGTGGCTCGATCGGGTCACGCTTGGAGTCCTGCTCAAATTTATCTCATTGCTTCTTTTCCTGAAAACACTTCCCTGTTTGCAAACATTGCTGTTTCTGAGAAGAACTTATTCTGCTGATGTGCAGTGCCTGCAGCTTGGGCCATCATGTTAAAACTGAGCTGGTCTACCAAGACTCTCCTCACAGCCTTAATCAGCTACCTTTGTGTCAGGGGAAAAAAGCACTTAGAAAGGACATGGGGATGTGATTAGTAGTTAAAACACACTCTGTCAGGGAAAATATTCAAAATATGTCACCACCAGAGCAGGACAAAAAAATGTTGTTGTGTCTTTTGTTAACTTTGTTGTTGTTGAAAAAATATCTACAGCACACAAAAATGACATATTTTTGAAACATCCAGCTGGCTATTTTGGCATCTACTAATTCAAACTTCTGAATGGACTTGCTCTCCATGCTCTAAGGAAGCAAAATTCCCTATTGTTTAAAGGAATTTTTCCTCTGCCTTCTCATTTCCAGGAATACTCCCAGATTGCTGGGCAAAACAAGTTTTTTTTCTTCATTTTCCCGCTGAAGCTGCTCCAGTTTGCATAAGAACCTTAAATCATAGAGTCATAACACAGAATCCTGGAGTGGTTTGGGTTGGAAGGGACCTTAGAGATCATTTAGTTCCAAGTCCCCTGCCATGGACGAGGTTGATACTCACTAGATCAGGCTGCACAGGCCCCTGACAAACCTGGCCTTGAATGCTTCCAGGGATGGACCATGTCTCTGGGAGCATGGACACTGACCTGGACACCCATATGAAGAGTGCCAAACTGCTGCCATGGGTGATGTTGCTCCATTTCTCTGGACACTGGATTTTGGGGCTGTAGAAAGGTAAGTGCTTCCCTCACCATGGCAATGACCCCAGCTGAGAGGCTGAAACTTTGGGGTCATTAACTACTGTTCTCAGGTATTTCTTGAAGAGATTTGTTATTTGCTAAAAGCTTGCCCGATTAAACACTGACATTTCCGTTCCTGCTGTAAAGCAAGTAATGAGTTCAGCCCCAGGGGGCAAGGAATGGGAGTGGACTTCTGTCTCTGACCTGCGGGCAGCGATGCTGGCACCAGGTGAGTGATGGGAACGGTAACTTGGAGAGGCAGATGGCATTAGGTGTGGAACCAACCCCTCCCCATAGCTGCCCACCTCCAACTTGCCTGGCTCAAACCAGACAGCGAGTAAGTGCTCCAGATGGGGCCCCCACAGCGGAACAGGCTCGGCTCAGCCTGCCACTTTCTTCTGACTCAGCCGACCTTACCAAACAGCCATCGCTTCCTTTGAACATCAAAGGTCTTCATTAAAACCTGTCAATCACGGGGCTGCGTTTCCCTGTCGGGCCTTGATGTGTAACAACGAGCACCAGGGGATGCCCAGGCTGCGGTGGGAGGTCAGCCTGGTTTCGGGGGGCGGGGGGGGGGAACTATTCATGTCATGCCACTTCCAATTTAGGATGTGCTCTTGGAGTCAGTGAGGTGGAAGGGGAGCTCGTACCAAGCCTCTGAGGCAGGTGCTGCAGCTGTAGGACCCCTGTGCTGTCAAGAGGGAGCTGCTGAATGAAACAGCCCCCATGTGTGAAAAGGCAGCCTTTTCCTCCCCTAGCCCTGGTGGCATGTACCCAGATGGGGAAGTGGTCCTCGGCCTTTGTCAGCTCCACTTAGATCAGTCATGTCTCATTGGGTCCTGTGACGGATGGGAACAGGCACGACCCATCGCAACAACTCCCCATCAGCCCGGGGGTGCATCCGCAGAGATTTCATTTCAGGAGATCACATGCTGTGCTCCCTCCTGCAGCAACACACAGGAGGTTTGTCTTCCTCTCAGGAAGGCTCCCTGGGTAGCGTAGGACATTCCCAGGCAGCTGATTGCTGCATCAGCTGGCACAGGGCACTGCGGGAAAGAATGGTCACAGAGTCCATCCCTCCCCCTCCTTGTCTGTGTTTCAGGACCACTGTGACTGTGTCCACGCTGCAAACGCTGTTATTGGTGCTGTCATGGTGCTTTGCTCTCTGCTCGTGTGTGTGTGCAGAAGAAAGGGGGGACAAGGTCTGAAAATCCCTTCTGCAGCTGCTGGAGGCACCGTGGGATCCAGCCTGGGGGCTTTGCAGCACTGGTGGACAGCGAAAGCCATGTCTGCTGAAAGCTTCACAGCAGTTTTCCCTCCTTCAGCTGGTGTCCACAAACAGCATGTGGCACGGTGGACCTCTCCAGGTCCTGCTCACAAAACTGATTCCTTCAGAAGCTGCTATTTCCAGAACCCAGGCAGGGGTGGTCAGTACTGCTGTGAGCATGGAGAAGGTCTCGAGCAGTTTAAGGACAATCACTCCTCAGGCACATGTCACTCGCTTGGGACAGCTGAGTACGGGATCTGAGTGCCAGGGTTCTTCTTCTCTGAGATGAAACTGAAGATGGGTTTCCCCCCTTGTGTGTTTAATCACGAAAGATGCACTTTTCCCATAACATGTCCTTTCCATGCAAACACACACTGCTTGCAACAGGTCTGTAGTGCCAGATGCTGATTTAATATGTGTACAGAGAATCCTGACCTTAATGCAGGTCTCTTTTTCTCTCCCTTGCTGGAGGAAACACTTGCAAGTAATGTACCATGTTACAGCCACAATAATGTTTAATGGTTGTGTCCTGTGGCTGAGGTTAATGACTAGTTAGGGAAGCTTTTACACTGAGGAATAAAAAATATAAAATAAACCTGGCAAGGAGCAAGAAAGAGGGTAATGACAAATTCTGGCAGTTGCATGCCCCAACCTTCAGTCCCAAGGAGGTGAATGGTGTAAAAGCCAACCCATCCAGCCCTTCTTAAGGCATTGATTTTGCTAAATCTCTGTGAGGGGGAACAAGACATGTAGCTCTGTGCAGGGAGCCTGCTGCAGATGGGTGAGCATTTTCTCCTGCAAACAGATCGGGATGTATTGCTTTGGTATCCCATGGGCTTGTACAGGTTCCCACATCCATACCTTGAGCCTGCTGGAGCAAGCCAAGCTGCTCCAAATGCCTCATGGTGATGGCAACCCAACCACCCTCCATAGGTCACACTGTCTGCTCCCTGTGTACCTTCAGCAAGGCTCGATGAGCTCAGGTCTCCTTGTGAAAGGCCACACAAACTTAATTGAAATGTTCACCTCTGTCTGTGATCACTGATGCCAGGCCCCACAAGAGAACTTTCTTTGCTGGCTCCAGACCAGCCCTTCACCAGGGCAGTTTTGTTAAGCCTCACCCTCTCTGACATCCCCTTTCCCAGCTGAACTTCCAGTGTTCTGTAACCATTTGTCTGTCTGTGGTTGCATGCTTGCCTCACCCCTCCTCCCTTTTTTTTTACGGTTGTTACTAAAGGGTTTTTTTTTTTCTCCCTCCTTTCTTTTTAACGATTTGCCACATTAAAAAAAGGGCCCCGCTGTGCCTGTACTAGTAATAAATGAGAGCCAAGGGAGAAGCCAGGGCTCGTCTCTGACCCAGGTCTCTCCTTTCCCAAGCTCTGAGCTGTGCCCAGTGTGCCAGCTGTGGGCCACTGCTCTCTCAGCTGCTGCCAGACGTGACAGTCCCTTCATCAGTGCCTGCTCTGCCGTGGTAGGCACAGGGTTGGTCCCCAGAGTGGGAAGAAAGGGCTGAGAAAAGGAGAAGCCATCTCAGCTCTATTGTGGGCTTGCTCTCTGGGGTCAGCAGATGAGAAGCCTGGCTCCAGAGGCAAGTCCAAGCCAAGGTGGTCTGCTCACATTCTCCCCCAAAGGTGGGGTAGGGAGGATAATAAAAAAAAAATCCCTGGGCTGGGATAAGACTGCTTAATAATTGAAATAAAATAAAATAATAAAATATGATAATAATAATAATAATAATAGTAATGAAAAAGGAGACAACAAAAAGAGAGAGAGAAATAAAACCCAAGAAAGACAAGTGATGTGCAGCACAATTTCCCACCACACACTGACTGGAGCCAGCCTGTCCCTGAGCAGTGATTGGTGTCCCCCAGCTAACTCACCTTTGTTTATATACTGAGCATAATGTTCTATGGTATGGAATATCCCTCTGGTCAGTTTAGGAGTTCAGATCAATTGTCCTGGTCATGCTCCCTCCCAGCTTCTTGTGCACTTCCTTGCTGGCAGAGAGCATGAGATGGAAAAATTCTTGATTTAGTGTGAGCACAGCTTAGCAAAAAAGTGTGTTGCTAACATCAGTGTGTTATCAAAATTATTCTCATCCTAAATCCAAAATACAGGACTGTATCAGCTACTTGGAAGAAAATTAACTATCCCAGCTAAAACTGGGACATGTGAGCATCCCCATCTGTGCTGGGTACAGCGGTGTGGTATCATGGTGCTGGGTGTAGAGCTACTCCAGGTGTCACAGGGTGTGTGCCTGCTAAGTCTGGGAGAGTTTTTAGGATCCAAGACTGTCCTTTTAACTTTTATTTATGGGACTGATATGGATAATGCCCCCAAATGCCTTTTGCACCATGGCTGGCTGCCACTGATGTTCAAAGCCAGCTGCTTGTCCCCAGGGCGTACCCCTCTGGATTCTGGTCATCTCTCTGTTGACTCCTGCTATCTGCACTATATGTTTAGCAGGGTTTCAGTATCTTAACTCTGAAAATCCCTGATTTCAGACAAGGTAGGAATGAAAATGTCCATTGGGAGTAAAGAGGGAGTCCAAAGCCTTTGGCATCCACATGCTAGGAGTTGTACCGGGTCTTGTGTGTAATTAAACCTTCAGGGCGAAGTAGGGACATTAATAGTCTCATTCAGTTTGTGTTGAAAACAGCAGGCCTCTAAAAGAGGCTTTGCTTCAAGGAATCAGTGCTTTACAAAGCTCACCTGTGGGTGTCTGGCCTCCCACCTCCAGTGAGCAGCTCACTCCTGCAGACACACAACGAATTTAAGAGTTCTCAAAGAGATGTGCTGTCTTGTAAGGAGCCCCCAACCTGCCTGCAGCAGGCGGTGAAGGTCAGGCTGGGTATGTTGGGGCACCTCTCTAGCAGCAGACACTGGGGGAGGGCAGCACTGTTTGATGTAAAGAGCTCAAGCCTGGCTGACCATTCCTGTGCCCTGCATCAAGGCAGTCAGAGTGGAACAGAAGTTTGCATCTCCAGCAGAGAAGGGAGAAGTAAGACCCAGCAAAAGGAGGAGATGAGGCCTGACTCCCAGATTTTGGGGTTTTGCATACTGGGAGATAAAAGCCAAAAGGGCTGGTACCCTGAAGGAGGAGGGTGTCAAGGGTGGGAACCATTGTGACTCTTGTCCTTCCTTCTCTGCTGGGACCCTGAGCAAAAATGAAGTGTGAATTGCCTGGCTCTGAGGATGGGGAGGTCCCAGTGTTTTCTATAGAGCAATGGGAGACAGACCAGGGACTGGAGGAGAAGACTTCCTGGCTGCCTGGCCTCTCACACCAAACCTCTGTGAGATGGAGAAGGGTTAGGCACTGGAACTGGTTGAGAACTTCCACACATGGCACTGTCTGGTCTGACCCCTTTGCAATGCTCCACAAAGCCCTGCTGAAGGTCAGGGATGTGCCTGACCTTGGCATGACTAACACACTGATACCTCGCAAGGATTGAGACAGCAGGGCAGACTTTGAGGATGTGAATTTGATCAGTGCTCTGTACCCCTCTCACAGAGGGTGTGAATCCAGCATCCATCCACAGGCACCAAGGTGACCGTGTGTGACTCACCAGATAAATGCACAATATGCACTCTGTCCTTCTCAGCAGTGCCTTTGATGTTGTCCCACGAGGGCAACCACCCCAGGGTTAGCAGGATAAATATCATCAACCCTAAACATGCTACAAACACTACCTCCTGCCTTAGCCTTGGAGTATCTGAACCTCAGAGCCTCTCCTGAAAGTCACCTCAGAGGTAAAACCTCTTTCTTCATATCTAGCATCTCATCCATGGGTGTCAGCACTGGACAGAGCTGAAATAGCCCCTGTGCATCCATTCTGTGAACAAGATACTTTGATATTTCCAGTGCAACATTTTGCTTAATTTAAAACACAAAACCTGGAGGGAAAAAAAAAACATGACATACAACCTCATCTGCTTTCTATAAGTCTTTTGTGTGACGAGCCTCAAAGGGAGAAATTAGGGAGTAGATAAGGCTGCCTCACTGGCTTTCAGAGAGCAGAGTGGTTTCATTACTGCTCACTGCTTACAGTGGCGTCCTGACCCTCTCTAGGATATATTTATTGCTTCTGGTTTTAACTTGGACATGCATTGTGTAGTCTGCAGGGTAAAAATAGCTGCAGTGCCTATTTCTGTCGGAGTAGAGCGCACCAAACCTTTGTTTACCAGTTGCTTTGGGTTTAAATATAGCAAGAAGCCGAGCACTAGAAAGCAGAGGGAAGCTGTGTGACATTAAACCCACCCAGCTAATTTTAGATCTCTCTCTGCACGGTGCTGCAGGGGAGAGGTAGGTGTAGGTGTGTGGTTCCACACAGGCAGAAGGGGAAGGAAGAGAGGGACGATCCAGTTTGCGCTGTCACTAAACTTGTCACCTTTGACAGCCTCTGCCCTGGACAAAGTGAGTGTCCCAAAACTGCCAGTTGGCTTTAGGGAGAGCATTCAGACCCCAGCACCATCCTCATCCCCTCCATGTGATGGTGGGAACGTTGCAAAGTGCAGGGCTGCTTGTTTTGTCAGATGGTGGTTACAGCATGAGCTTTCAGATAGCAGTGGGGAGGGAGTGTTCCTCTCTTTTTTTAATCCCCACCTCCTGGAGTCTTGAGATTTTCAAGGCCTATCTGTTTCCCTGCTTTATGCAATATATATTTTAAGAAAATTTCACAGCTTCGGTCTCTGTGGGAAGAGCTTGGAAATACAACTCTGAAGGTTTAGAAATCAGACGCAAATGAAGGAGGCAAATACAAATCTCAGTATGTTTTTATCCTGTGTTCCCATGAAATCAAACCCCATGTGATCATGACCCCCCGGCCTCTCCCTCAAGGTCTGGCTCGCAGTAGGAATGAAATTATAAGAAATAACTTTGCCTGGCAGAGGCAGAGAGCCACAGGGACTTGGAAGAAATGGTTTCTGGTGGGTGAACCTGCAAGGCATAACACATCCCCACCTCAGTTTCCCAACCTGCAGAGATGGGATGTCTCCTTCCCCAAAGGGTTGCACTGAAGCTTCAAGTGTGCTGTAACTACCCTGACATGAGGGAAGAGTTTCCAGCTCTGGACTTCATGTCCTGATTTCTACCATTTCTTACTCCGCAGAGGAGGTGCTAAGGTTGTCGTAGCATCTTGGTGAGGGGCTGTGGAAATACAGAGAGCAAGCACTGAGGCTCAGCAGCAGTTAAATCAGCTTTGTTAGGAAGGTGCTTTCTATTAAGTTATTACTAATGTCACTTATACCCATTTAGCCCACTTATACCCATACAGCCCTTCCAGGGCTCCCACCCAAGCCCCAGCATGCCGAGACACCCTGGTTGATGCCAAGAGCTGTGTCTGACTGTACCTGTCCCATCAGGTGGTAACAAGGAGCTCTGAGGCACTGGTTGGCTTGTTCTCATCTGCTCAGGTCAATGGCAACCACTTGTTAAAGGTAGGCAGCTATTTTCAGGGTTTGGCACTCAGATATATAAAATATACTGAAATTAAAGCCAGGTGCTCAGCTAAGGTAAATCAGCACAGGCTGGTTTGCTTCAGTGGGGAGACACACACCACTGGCACACACCACTGGAAGATCCTGCCCGTTTCCTGTAAAAGTTCTTATTTTAGGAGAACTTTGATACACTGCTTGTGCTTATTTATTTATATATAGCAGGACTATATTTATTTGAATTCAGGATAATCTCATCTCAGAAATAACTTAAAAAAATAAATCCTTGTTTAGAAGATCCATAGGAGGATATTATTCACCCATCATACAGCAATCCTGAGTGAAATCAAGGAGGCCTTTAACATGGCTTTTCTTTTCCTTTTTTTTTTTTTTTTTTTGGTGTCAGTATCTTCCAGCTTGTGTGGGTGTCTCTGTGGGTTTTCTTGCTTGGTTTGTTTTTATTTACTCATCTTCACCCATCCAGCTGAAGCTCAGAGGTGTTTCTTGAAACTGTAATATCTAAATTTTGGGTTGAATCCTTTTATTTTCCCCGGTTGTTTTGTGTATTGAAAGACAAAACATGTTAGTAAAAGCAACACATTCACTTGGGAGAAGCCATTCCCTGTTTTGTAGCTCAAAGAGTTCATCCCTGAGTGCCAGCTGCAAACAGGAGTACAGCATCACCTCAAGGGAAACAGGAGGCAATTCAAGTAACCACATCTTAGCGAGTGAAGCAAAGATGCCGTTTGTATTTCCAAACCTGGAAGGATGGAGGAAAAAAACCTGCCCGGCTTTTGGCTAAATATGGCTTTCTTTTTTTTTTTTTTTTTCCCGGGCAGCTCCACACGGTTGGCCGCAATTCATCCCCGAGTGCCATCCATCACATCCGCTGGCTGTTATTAACGAGGATGCGAGCGTGCAGCGGCAGCACGGACGAGCTGGAAGGGGCTCCCCCATCCCCGGCACGAGGCTGTGGAGAGGCCGTCTGTCTTCCAGCTGCCATCCCCTTCGTGCCGCTCCGCTGCCAGGGCCCCCCGCCCCGCCGCCTCCCTCCTGCTCCCCGCGGCACATCTGCTCCGCTGCTCCCGCCGGCGACGTGCCCCCACCACGGATTTTTTAGGCTGAGAGCGTACTAGGAGCAGAATAAATCCTGTAGCAACATTTCACGAGCTCTTGCAAACCTCCGAACACAAGGCAGAGACAAGGGAAGTGTCTCTTCAAGGGTAGATCCGCTCCTCAGTGCAGCCCATCTCCTCAGCCCTCGCGGCGGTGATGGCAGAGGGAATTTGTTTGAGGATGGCACCTGCAAGTGAAACATCATGCTTTTAGCATTGTCAAAGCTGGTGGTGCAAGAGTTTCTGTACCTTTTGAGTGTTTAGAGGGGAAACCTCCTGCCTTTCTTCTTCAGTGCCAGGAGCAGGCAACCAAAAGGGTACTTTGGGGTGCTGCTGGAGGGTTGGTGGGGTCTCACCTGCACTACTGCCATGCAAAAATGAAGATGGGCTCAAAGAATCATCACTAATAACCTTCATGGGCAAGGAGTGGTGCTGGGCTGCCATTGTCTGTGCTGCATCTGCTGAGATGGTTTCCCAAACACAGCGTGTCGGTGACACTGCTGAAGAGCAGGGCAGAGACCTGCAGTGTCTCCTGTCCTCCTTGCAGGGAGGAAGCCCAGTGACACTGGGCTGAGCGAGGAATAAAAGGAAATTTTCCCTCCCAAGGCAAATCTAATGTAATAAAAATAAAGACTGAAGAGAAATATTACAGGCAGGAACCCAAAGTAAATGACTTCAGAAAGGGTCTAATGAGACTGGCGCTCTCTTCCTTGCCATTTCAGTAAGATAAGAAGACTTCAACTCATGATGGGCCAAGGGTCAACTCAGGAGTTAATGCAGATTTTGAAACAGAAGCCAGGAGTCCTGCAAATACAAATCCACCCACACTAGTCCCACACTGTGGCAAAGCAATTTCCTGGTGGATTCATCTTCAGCAAAACCTACTTGTTAAAGGAAATGCTTGGTTCATCGGCAAAATATCGAGAAAGAAGGGGATGGAAATACAGTAAAGGGGTGTGCTAGGTAGGCCATCCATATCCCTCCCCACCCTAATTATTGTCATTCTGAAAAATGCACTGAGCAAAAGCTCCTGGTGTGGTAAGAAACGTATTTCCATTGCTCTCACCCTCTGAGACTTCCCCACCACTGTGTCAGCACTGCGAGTACCAGATCCATGGTCCCTGGGGACATGAGGGCAGATAAATGTGTATTGGCTTCCAGTTAAGGCAACACAGTGTTTGGATTGACTCAGAGGGTCTCCCACCTCCTTGGGAGAGTTTGATGTTCATGGGGCACACTGGGCATGCAGGCGGGTGGGATTCACCCTGCCCAGCTCGAGGTGCCCACCACGCTGGTGTCAAGGCTTCCTCACTCACATGTCAGTGGATTTCTGTGCTACAAGGTTTTTCTGCTTTGCAAATACAGTACCTGTGCAAACCATGTACCTGCAGAAAAACTGAGTTCTACTGTGGCTTTCCAAGTGCTTCTCATGAGCGTTGCCGAAAGCTAAAACCAATCCCAATGAAAAAGCTTTCAATTTTTATTCCCTATGAAACAGTTAGATATCCTCCCAGATTACCCTATGAATTTACAGACAAATGTATTTGTGAAGCAGCTAAGCAAAAGACATGGCTGTGGGTGATGCTGAGGGCTAGCAGGTATCTGACCACTGCAGCCCAGGTATAAGTGAGCCAGAGAGGAAAGATGGTTGCAATCTGTAGGAGCTGTTGAGCAGAATTTGGGGAGCCAATGGACAAATGCCAATTTCCATTCTGAGGCAATAACAGAAGTTTAATCTGAACTAGTGAGCACGCTCGTAGTTTGGCAGAACAACCATATCTGTAAATGCCCAGCATCTGTAAATCTACTGCTTTTGATGTCAAAGGGTTTTCATGTGTTTTGCAAAGTAAAATATTGACTAAATTATGACCTATTGGAACTTTCTCTGATGACTGCTGGAGTGCTGGCAGGCGATAAAAAGGGTTGCTGAGCTTTTTTGGTCAAGTTTGATTCCAACAGATATAAAAGAAGTGATTGAATTAACTGGCGGTAGAATGAGGTTCAGAAGTTGTTTAGAGTGAGCTGTGAGATGAGTTGCTGTGTTAGGGCTTTTTTTTTTTTTTTTAATGCAACCAATGCAGATAAACCTGCAATTTTCCTCAAGTGTTTAAATGTTTCCCATACCAGGTTGACATTCACATTGCAGAGGTTCTGGGCTTTGACCTCATGCACGTGAGCCAAAGGTTTCATATGATTTAACTCATTCAACCAGCACCTCCTTAGTTTTCCAGCTCTTTCTCTGTTCTTCACAGCTGTTCAGTGCCATATCTGAAAGGCTCTTAGAAGAGAGACATTCCCAAACCTCAATAAATGCATCTTTTTCTAGGCTGAAGCACATGAGAACTATCTACAGTGCATTGACTTGTCACTGCTGCAAAGTGTGAGTGCATAGGGGTCCCCAGTCCAACTGGCAAGCACTTTAGCAGGGTAAAAATGGTTTCATGATGGAAAGGTACTGGGAATTGCTGAATTATTCTGACTGGTTCAGGAAGAAGAGCTCTGAAGGCTGAACTCTCCTACCTGGTGGATGATAAAGTTTTCTTTGAAGGACAGGCTTGACCCTTGGTTTGGTGCTGGACCCTTGAGCTGGTGTTGCCTGCCCTGATTCAGATGTCTCTAGTAGTGCTGGGTAGGAGTTTTCTAAACAGCCCTTTTGCATTAGGAAATTACCATTTTCAAAGCCAAAGCTTTGGCTCCCAAGTCCAACTGGCTTTGGGAGTGGAGTGGGAATTACAGCTGGAGGAAAAGGCTCACCCCTTTTTCTTCTTGTGGTGTGATAACTGGGTCAGTGATGGAAGCAGTCTCCTCTCCAGCTACAGATGCTGGGGTCAAACCTCCTCTCTGCCTTGCTCAGAGTATTGACTTGAATGTCAGCCTTCACTCACCTCAGGAGAGATTTATTAGTGTGTAACTGTCTGGGTCATTCTAGGTTTTGCCAAAAAATGTAAAAATCCATGAGTTCCTTGTAATGCCGGATGGCAAAAGCTTTCACATCTCCAAACCCTTCTCAGAAGAGGAAAAAGCATCTTAAACATCTGGGACAGGATTTTATTATTATTATTATTATTATTTCAAGCTAGGATATGGCATAGCATTATATTTAATGCTGATTGCTGGGAAGAAAATTGGTTGCTTAGAGTCTAATGCAAAAAAATTCTAACAATGCATGAGAAATCCTGTAATAACAGACCTACTTGAGAATTTGAGTGGCATGAAATGTGAAGTGTACTGTTACTTTAATTGTATTTTTATGCAGACATACTCAATTCCTATTAGTGGCAGAGTTGTGTTTGCATTTGGCCAGAGGCAAAGAATTACTAGTGGACAGTTTAATCGGGATGAAAGAAGGAAAATAAAATTAATGTAGCATGAGCTGGGCTCAGACATTTGTGTTGGAAGAATTTTCACATCTTTATTGTGTGAAGCTTGGTCCTATTTATTTTAAAAACCTGAAAATGAGGTTTGAAGTATTTCACGCTGGAGTTGCCAGTCATTTAGTTCAAGGGTTGAATTTAGTAAATGAATAATTCTAGTTTGCCTAAAAGTCTTTGTTGACAGTCAATGGTTTAAAATCAAGAGGTGAAGATGTTGCTGCTTTACTCCTGTGTAAATCCACCCATTTGTTATTTATATAATTACTGCTTTGAAACCAAACGCAGACAGGGATCCTGCTGGGCTGGATAACCATAAATACCTGCAGCTGTTTAGCAAATGCCCTGAAACATTTCATACCTGCATAGGACAGAGCAGAAAGTGGAATCAACTTGCCCATGTCCTGCCAGTGGGTGGCCAGTGCTTGATCTGGGAGGGGAGCCCCAAAATGGGGCTGACTGGAGCAGATGTTTGCAGCTGAGGTCACTGAGATGAGCCACACTCCCTGGGAAAGGTGATTTCTCGGGTTCTCTGTCAGACACCTGAGATGGATGTGTCAGATGGGTTGCCCCGTAGCGGTGTCTACTTCTCTGTAAACAGAGATTATGAAGACTATGAAGACAGGTGGACTTGGGGTCTGAAAATCTCCCTTCCAGGTGTTTGAAGCAGGCGAAGGTGAATCCCACCATGTCTCCTGACACTCTGAGCAACAGCTGTGTTTTTAGACCAGCTCTACTCATCCACCCAGACCTCCAGTTGATATCAACTGCAGTGACATTGACAGCCCTTTCAGTGCAGTATTTTCTGAAAAAATGAAATTGCTTGAAAAACCCCCCCATAATTGGAATAAATGGAAAACTGGAGAATGTTATTCTGGCAAGTGGCAGAATTTGTGTTTATATTTCTATCATCACTGGCTTCCCTACAAGAATCCTGCCCTGACGTGATCAATCTGAGAAAAAGGATTTTCTTTGCTTGGCCTCCACTTATTTTACCATTTAATGCTGAGTCTGTTTAGTCAGGAAGGACTTGCTTCCAGACTGCACAGTCAATGAACGATTCATCTTGTCCAAGAGCAAATTAAGCAGAGTGAATAATTAAATGGAAGCACTCAACCAATATTTCTCAGAGCTCTCTTAAACAATTCCCCACAGTCTCCTTGCATCCTCCCCCATCCTTGCCCCCACATGGCTTCAACCCATCTATTCAGCAGCACTATGTCCAGTGTCAAGCCCAGCCTGTGCCAACACTGGTCAAAGGTTATTTCCATCCGGGTGGTCAGTGTGGAAGGGTAGGTGGTCCAACTCCTGTTCCTACGGGAAAACCTTCTAGACCACAAACCTCCCACTCCATTCAGCCAGTATTAACAGGACCTCGTTCCTGGGAATGGTGTTCCTGGGAATAGATCGGGGAGAGTGAATAAGATTGCAAGTGGATTGGAAGCCTTTCATGGCTCTTCCTCACGGCAGTGCTGCCCTTCCCTGAGACACGAGGCTCTCCCTCTGGTCTGGCAGCCTTCCCACATGAGCAGGGGAGGTTAGAGGGAAATGTTAAATGAGAGTTTGAAGCCAGCTGATTGCATCAGGAGGCTTGAGACAAGGATGCTCGTGCCTTTTCAGGTGAGTGTGGGGATGGCTGAGATGTGTTGCGCAGGTTTGGAGGTGCAGAGTGTGTTGGTGTTACATGGTAAGCACTGTTCACTGAGGACAGGCTGAGCATCAGTGGGAATCTGAGCTGTCCCAGCGAAATTTCTTCATGAGATTCACAGGCTAAACAGGCAGAAGAGGTTTCTGTAAGCACATAAAGCCACCTCCCTCATCACCATTTCCTTTGAACCGCCTGTTTTGTCAGGGCGGAGTGTGATGAGTTAGTTAAAAAGTCCTCAGCAAAGGGATTCCCGACTCCAGTTGCCATGGAGGCAGCAAAAGTCAAAGACCCAACTGGGATCTGAAATGAAAAGAGTTGAGGCCACCTGAGACCACCTGGCTTGTCACATCCCCTGGCTTGTGACATCACCTGGCTCCTGAGACCACCCCCACAGAGGCCTAGGGCAGAACATGATGAGATGGTTGCTTGGTGAACTTGAAGGCATCTTGAAAGGTGGAAGGGACCCTGACAGTGATCACTGATTTAGTTTTAGGAAGATTTGGGAAACTAGTGATATCAGGCAAAAGAGGAAGAAGAGGAGGTTTCTTTGCTAATAACCTAATACATGCCCTGCTTCTGTGCTAAACTAACACTAGAGTTGGTTGGGAATTTTTCAGACAAATGTATTTTCAGCAGAAAATGTTGGTGGTTAAAAAATGCTTTTGATGATATTTAGAAACATCTACTCATAGAATCATTTAGCGTGTAAAAGACCTTTAAGATCATTGAGTCCAACAGTAAATTTAGCCAGTCTTGGAAATTATTTTAGGGACAGGTAGGAGCATCTTCAGGTCTGCGTATCCCCGACCAGGTCATAATTTTTCTAAAACATCAGTGCCAAGGGATGTGGAAATCCCAGGATCAAGTCATGATTTCAAAAGGACGTTTGAGTACAGAATGGAGCACCTCTGACAGTTTAAGAGGCAGAACCACTTGGGGGTAGCCAAAAGCCCCCCTGGTCCACTCATCATTTGGCCTGGATGTATCAAAATGGGGACTTGAGCCTCAGCATCCCAGAGTGGGGCAGAAGCACCTTGGCACTATGTTGGGGCTTGGCCAAGAGGATAATTTCATTTCCATCTTACAAGATGGAAGCTCTGGGTTTTGTCTTACCAAGGAAGGGGGAACCTTTGGAAATCATAAACAGTTTTAATGAGACTCAGAAACTTTTTCCTGCCAAGCCCTTGTTTCCACCATGCTATAATAAGCACATCTGAGAAGAGAAAAAGGGGGGGAAATCTTGGTTTTCCCATAATGCTGTTGTTGTCAGACCAGCAATTTTTCACCACTGTGGATGCCACTGTGACACAATTCCTAAGCTGAAAGGGGCCCAGCAGAGTGAACAATATCCCAATTGGGAAGATAAGGAACTGCAAGACATTATCCAGAGAGATATAAATTGTAGTAATCTATTTGTTCTCTTGCCCATGGGGTCCTCGTAGTAAACAGGGAGTGCTGGGAAGCGGGTGAATTCTGACACATCATTTCTCATTGTTCCCAAGGGATGGTGAGCAATCCTAGTGCTGGCAAGCCAGACAGGCAGCAAATGTTTCCTAGAATACAGAGTGGGAGCCAGTACATAAAGGCTGCAAAATCACTGTCAAAATGTAATCAGCTGAAAAAGAAAGCAAAAGCAGAGGCCAAGACATGGATATAACGCCCTGAAAAGGGTGAGGGAACAATGTAATGAGCAGCTGTGGGAAAGGGAAACTTGTTCCTTGAATTAGGTGAAGAACTTGTGTAATAGGAGCATGCAGTGTGACATGCAGGGACAGGCAGGAGAACTTTCCAGAGCTCTATCAGGCAGCTTTGTGTGTGATGCAAATCAGAGGTGCAACTCTGCTAATGACACAGTTTATTAAGTCTGAAGATGCTCTGGGCCTTTGGGCCCTTTTGTTAAGAACTGTTGCTTACAGGTGAAGGTTGATCTTCCCAAGACACCATTAAAACCCAGAGATGTTAGACCTGGAATGGAGCCATATTCCAGCCTTGCCTCCAAGGTAGTGGATTTGCACATTTCCAAGCGCAGACAGCATTTAATGGAAAGGCACTGGAAGTTGGCAGCCTTGGATCTGGCCACATGATCACACCATGGTCCCAGGCCTGGGTTCCAGTCCCAGGTTGAGATAAGCATTGACATGCAGACATGTCACCTCATTGCCAAGCAGCACCCCGATCCAGCTTCCAAATGTGCAGAGGTCATTGACTTTGGACAACTTGTGGAGACATCAGGATGCCAGCAATGACATTGAGAGCCCTGGACAGCATCTTCCAAATGGGTTAAAAAGTCAGTAGAGCCCTACTAAGAGGACAGAGGCCACCAGCCTGTGGAGTTCAAGGTGGCAGATGAATCCAGACAGTGCAGAGAGAAGAAAGTGAGAAGAAAGGGATCACCTGGAGGTGTAAGCTTGTACCTTCTCAACCCAGTGCTGCTCAGCTCTTTTACTGCCCTGCTTGCCTTTTCCATGGCCCTGTTGTTCTACCTCCCTGCCTGGAGCACAGCTCTGAACAGGCATCTGCCAAGTGCAGCTTGCATCTTGATTGACTTCTGACTGAGCCTGAGATGGGGAAACTTGTTCCCCAGCCCTCTGCCTGACTTTCTGCTTCCCCGTGGCAGTCGGCAGCATCACGTTGTTCTGTGACCTTCTGAGGGACGAGCCAGGAAATATCTTCCTGACTTAAATAACGAATCTAAAAATCAATTTGTGGAGAGGTTGGAAAGCAATGGGCATACAAATTAACCAGGGTATGAGTAATACATTTGCATCTTGTGGATCCAGTTAACTTCAGAGCAGGCAAAATTTATGACCCACTGAACTCCGAGTACGAGGCTTAAAGAAATTACTGGGAGGAGAATTATTGGGTTGGATA
This sequence comes from Pipra filicauda, assembly GCF_003945595.2. Classification (NCBI taxonomy): domain Eukaryota; kingdom Metazoa; phylum Chordata; class Aves; order Passeriformes; family Pipridae; genus Pipra; species Pipra filicauda. The sequence continues at coordinate 6,564,367 of NW_024104310.1, forward strand.
CTAGACATTATTCCAACCTTCATTAATGTTTTCATGTGCTCTTTAAAGTTTCTCCCTAGCAATACCTATTACTGAGGTTGGGAAAAAAATCAACTACCGAGATCACTTGAAAAACACTTTGCCTCCTCCCTCTCATTTCCCCAAGTCGCATTTTATTTTCCGCATAAACCTGATGGTCAGACAAATTACTTTGCAAGTGAGATTCTGATAACAGAAATCATGTTATAAGCCAAATGCTGATGATCTACAGACACAATGTTAAGGAAAAAAAAGTCTTTTCTGGGGGTGTGTGTGTGCGTGCATGAGTTTAGATAGCTGGTTTTACTTTATGGGTGCATTTATGGCACTTTTTGACACTTGCTCTACAGCTGTCCTGACATACAGCCCAGGCAGACCTCTGGATTGGTTCAGCCTGACTACTGAGCTATTCCTAGTGGTTCTGTGAGTGGAGGGAAATTGCATGAAGCCATTAGGCCTCCAAGGTTCAGGCTTGTTTGAGATTACACAGATTGTTGATGAATGTATGTGAATAATTTTTACCATCCTGTCACTTGAGAATAGACACCTGTGGACACCAGCTCCATGGCTTACACAGACTTGTTGGCCTCCAGGCTACAGGGGAATGGCCAAATCACACTAATAGTTGTATATCTGGACTCTCCACCTTTCTTTCTCTCGGGGATGCTCTCTTCCAGACATTGAGTGACCAGCTCCCTTTCTTAGCACCTCTGCAGACAGTTCTAGTCATCAGCACTGAGGCTTTTCCACTCTGGAGAGGTCTGGAGATGAAGCTGTTGTCATAGATTGGGCCTGAGAGTTTTCTATGTCTTGCATATTTAGGAAATGAGCTCAGATCTGTGCTAGCTTGCCAGGGTGAAGGATGCTTTTCTCCTCCAAGTGCCATAATTTCCCTCCTGCTTTCCTATTCAGAGTGGTGTCCTTCAAAACAGAGGTTTCCTCCACAGTGGTGGCATCCAGAGTGCAGGGTAAGGGCAGTCGTGGTTCCCTGATCCTCTAGACAGGAGGACACGTTCCACCTCACCAGTGTGGCCTGGAGAAGGGGATGTGACATCTCCCGCCTCCTCCCAGTATGTGACTGGGGTGTGGATGGGTTGCAGGGCAGGACTAGGGTGCTGGGAAGCAATCCAAGGCTGCGTGGTGCTGCCTCTGATGGTTTTGCGTCTGTCCACAACAGCAGGAAAAATCATCAAAGGGAGGGGGAAAAAAAAAGTTTGTTTGTTTGTTTGTTTGTTTTTCTGAACTTCCTGGAAGCTTTGAGTCTTTGGGTGGGGTTTTGCTATGCTGCTGCAGTGAAAATGCCATATGTAAATCTCCTACAACATGAAAGATCACATTCCCTTGTGATCCAAATAGACAGGGACATATTACTGGTGACGGTCCAAACAGCTGCACCAGGGTGAGGATGCTTATGAAAGAGGAGATTGCTGGATATACGTAACCTTGCCTGACTAACAGATTCCACTCTCTTCAGTGAAGGGCTGTTAGAATGCAAATTTGGAAGAAACACAAGTAAAAGAACCACTGGTTCCAACACAGGCCAAAAAGAGGTAGTGCTGCATGCTGGACAGAATATGTGATAACACAGGAGAATGAACACTTTTTTGGAAATCCCCTTTCACAGAATTTTAAAGGAACTGGAAGTAAAAGGGTGAAAGCCCAAGAGGTTTTTTCTCCTTCTGTGGAAGCTCTAAGTACTGTGATCTCAAGAGCAGGGGCTAGCAGAGGGGTCCCCAGGTTCTGAAAGTGCCTGGCTGCCTGAGAAGCCTTTCTGGGCTTGGTGAAGTAGAGACTGCTTTCCCACAATGGCAGGATTTCACATACTCTGCTCTGCCCTACCAGCTCCCTGCGTTCAACATTTGTGGGCTTGTGAAGCTGAAGTCATTGCTCACCAAGCAAATATATGGTACATATGTGAACTCAGAGATGTGAAACGCCTTTCTGTGAGAAACAATGATGTCCCACCCTGAAAAAGCCACAAATCCGTGACAGAGGTCTTTGGGGACAAAGTTGCCATGTCCTCTTGCAAATGCACTTCAGCCACAACTCTGTTCCCTCTCATCACAGTGACAGTGAGAGATGGCAGCAGCACATCTGCTCAGGTACAGTCCTTGCTTGGGCAGCAGGCACAGATTTCCCAGCACGGAAAACCACCTGAGCTTTGTTTCTGGCGTGTTGCAAACAAGAGGATGTGACATCCATCATTTTCATAAACAGCATTGCCACACGGAGTGTTTTTGTGTGGCCAGATCCTATACACAGGATTACAGCTCAGCCAAAGAATTTCTTCCCTGTTGTGTCTCCGGGCATTTAGACTGGGAGGTCTTTTCAGAATAAATGATCTTTCCATTTGTTTTCCATCCAGCACTGTGGCACCAGGGCTGTAGGCAACAGCCCTGCACGATTCCTGGTACTGTGAACAATGAGGAGAGTCACTGCAGCTGGTACCTGACTTCCCAAAGGCAGAGCTCTCCCTGCCCAGCCTGTTCTGCCAAGGTGACGCTGTCAGCTCCCTTACAGCACTTCATATTTTAGCACCTACTTCTTTTGAAGGTCTCTGAAAAAGGCATTTTCTTCCCATTCTCCCTTTTCCCACCGTTTGAATTCAGCCTTGCAGCAATCTCCTACTTCAAGCAGTAACCTGCAATGTTATAGTAATGCAGGGGAATCATCGAATCTTAGAATGGTTTGGGTTGGAAGGGACCTTAAAGGTCATCTACTTCCAACACCTCCTGCCATGGGCAGGGAACCTTCCACCAGAGAGACTCCCAAGGATACACTGAGCTCTTGATTCCCCATCAATAAAAGCCAAGATTGCACATGCCAGTGAAAAGTGTCCCAGTATAAAATTCTGGGAACAGCTGTCTTCCCCCAAATCATGGTGCTCCTGCTCTTCATGTTTGCGCACCCACTCCTGGTTCCAGCTGCTTAAACTCCCTCTACCTGTGTCAGCCAAAGTGAGAAGCACCTTAGCCTGAGGTGTAGGCTGCCCTGAAGCTGATCAGAAGGTATTCAGGTCCCTTGTGCTGGCAGAGATTTGGAGAAGGCGGATTACAGGATCACAGTCCAAGTGGTAACACATGCAGCACAGCCTATTCTCTGTCAATTTTCTGTGAACATTTTTTCCTCTCACACTGCAGAGTTGAGAACATTTTTCTGTAGATTAAATGAGGATTTAGAAAAAAAAAAAGGGAAATTTAAAGTAGAACAAATGCTCATTTTCCCATATGAAGCGGGCAAAAGGATTCTTTTAAGCCAACTCTACAGAGCAGCCTACATTAACTCTTCCACCCAGTGATTCGAAGCACTACCGAGTTGTCCTTGAAGGAAGCTAAAGCTTGGGCAAAGCTCACAGCCTGTAACAACCTCATTTATGATGCAACCACCAGAGGAAAGTAAAACCCCTGGTTGCATTGTGGCTGCATATATCATGTGCTGGTCTAGATGCCACACTATGGGCAGCTCAGCATTTTCTACCTGCTCAGCCCTGACCACTGTTACGGCATAGTTCCTAACCTTGGAAAAAGTTAGCACTTTGTGGGAGCCTGAGCTTTTAACAAGGGCTGCCGAGCTCCTGGGAGACTCTCAGGTTTGCAGTATCCACAGGGCGTCCAAAGGACCATCTCCTGGGGGATTTAGCTCTCAGACTATGACACAAGGATGCGGGGATGCAGATAAGGGAAGCTCAGCACTGGTTTGTGCTGTTCCTGATAAAGCACACAAGGCTGGGAGACAGAAGTGACATATAAGTTTTTCTTACATCATCTGATACCATTAGAAAAAAATAGGCAAGTTTGTGGGCACAAAGTCTTCAGTGATGTCTCTTTCTTCTACCAAACAGCTCAGTGAGATTAAATAACCCACTCAGAATTTGTGTGTTGTGGTTTACAGCTCCGGTGAAGAATGCTTTAAAGCACCCTTTCTCCCCCCGCTCCTTGAGGATTCATCATTTATAGATTTTGGGAGCACTTGAGATCTATTAAATTTAATAGGCCTGTTCTTGAGAAGGTTGTACAGACCAGACTCCTCTACACTTACATTTTCAATTAGAGTACACAACACCCCCTGCATGCTGGCGATGAGGAACGGGAGCAGTCGCTCCATCACTCTCTTGTTAGATGGCACTTCTGGCATGCAATCTGCCAGCATTTGTTGCCTATGAATTATGGTTCCTCTAGCACCTTAAATCCTTAAGCTTTTTGGAAGTTTTCTGGAGGCGTATTTCCTTTCTTCTAATAAAATACTGCACTGGGACCCCTGTCTCTTGATCAGTGTTAGAGGGAGGGAAGGATGCTGTGAGTTCTGTGCGGGAGTGGGGCCAGTGAGATCAAACCTCTGGTGTTTCCTCAGTCCTGACCTGCAAGTCACCAAAAAAAAATTGAATATGCTCTCAGGAGGTCCTGCGGGGGTGGTGGGGGGTGTTAAAGGTACTATTGTGGCAGTATTTTCTTACATAGCCCTAATTTAGTGTGACTGCTCTGTTCCTGCCACCTGGGGTGGTGAAAAGCCTCCCTGCAGTCCTCTCCCGAGAAGGAGTAGATGACATACAGGAGCCAGAGCCGTGGATGCCTGGAGAAGCTTGTAAACACTATAAAGCCTGTTTCTGCTTCACTCATAAGTTTATTTGCCTGTTGTAAATGTGATAAGGAGACAGTAGCTTGAAAATAATTATTCACCCATATTTTTGCAGAAGAAGCACCTAAACTCTGTGCTGGTGAGTGCTACACAGGTACAGCTGTCAGTAATCCTTGAGCAGATAAGGTGGACACAAGGTAGGGAAATGGGCAGGAGAAGTTGGGAGATAGAGTCTTGGGGTGAGGATAGGAACTGATCTTTAGCCTTATTAAGAGCTCATTAGCAAGGACTGTAAAAATGGGCAGGTTTAAGTAATAAGTTGTGAGGGCTATTGCTAGAAGGTGTGGGGAAAGTGATTTTGGATCTGTTGTTCAGGCTGTGACCCTCTTCCAGGAAAGGAGAAGTGCCTGATGCTCCATGTTGTGAGCAGATAAGAGGGGAACAACAGAGCAGAGAGGACAAGGGGGAAAAAACACCGTAGTGTTCTTGTCTGTGCACGGTGATGTGTACAGGCCTGAATCTGTAGGTTGTTATTCCTCTGCTGTGATCTGGTGTGCTGAGGCAGTGCCCTGTTAGAGGAGCTCCTCAGGGCAGCAAGAAGTCTGTTGTCAAATTAACATCTGCTCTCATTCCTGATGGACTAGTACAGTTTGTGTCTGTGCTGGGTCGCCTGCCACATCCCAGACTTTGCCCGTTTGTTTTCCAGGAGAGCTTGTTGGAGGGCAGGCTCACCTGTACTGGGTCCAACTGTGCATGCCAAGGGCTTTGGCAGCTGCTGCATTTAACTTGGCCGCCAGAACTTCAAGGCCACCTCTTTGCTCATGAGAACCCACTTTATGTGGCACAGCTTTGTAGATGGCAAGGCAGCCGTGGGGGTAGCTCACCACAGAGCCCTCAGGGGGAGAGCTGAGGTCTTAAGTCATGACTGTTGGAACCACAATATACCTTTTCATGATTTTAAAAAACCCTACTATGTTCCCTAGTGGAGAATTTTCTGATGGATGCCAAAATACAGGAAAATGGGCACAGGGGAGCTATTCCAAGTGCTGTGTTTGATGCTGGTAGCCCCAGGCATGCTGGACAGCCAGCCAGAAGAGAAACCCTCAGCCCTGAGTTTCACAGGGTCACCAGCGTGGACACTCCACATTTAGTCAATATTAGCATAAGTCCTCAATTTACCAGCTCAGAAAGTCATCCTGACCTTGACTTTCTGCCACACCTCAGACCATCTAGGTCCAAAACTCCAAGAAGTGCTCAGTCAGGTTACTCACTGGGCCTGTTTTGCAGAGAGAATGCAGGTAATTGTTGGCATATCTCCAATTCCACTTCCCTATTCCTCCACAGTGTCCCTGCTAACTGACCAACTTGTCCATGAGGTCAGAGTGTCAGCACCAGGCAACACCGAAGGGCCAGAACATCCTCCTTGTGCCACCTGGCCAGAGACACTCTAAGGCTGGAGCTATACCCTGGGGTACTTCCAGGAAGCATCTCTCTGAGATGTAGCTCAGACACAAGCTGTGCCAGCCATGGAACGCACAGCTTTTGTTTAATTCTTGCAGGGGTGGGATGGATTGGAGGTAAAAGCTGCCTTTGCTGTGCTCCTTCCTCATTGATGGTTGCACTGACGCTGCCTGGGTGCCTGTGGCAGTGAGGGCAGGTGGTGTTGAGGGAGCTGCAGAGCCTCTTCTGCTATCAGTGCTGTCTGAAGGTGCTGGGCCACTCAGCCCAGCCAGGCTTCTTGGGAAATTCCTGGGAAAGCTCCAGGCCTGACATGTTTGGCAGCCCTGGGGGAGGAAAGCTTCATGTCCCCTGGATGGCCCTGGCTGGGAATCCTGCTGGTGACTCAGCGCTGTGGGACAGTGAATGTTACTGCAGTCTCCATAGACTCCCTCCAGCAAAAACCCAATGAAGACAGGCTGCTGCAGCAAGGATGTGTAGGCTGGCAAGAGATCTAACAGCAGACCTTCCTGCCCAGGACAGACATCTTCCCTCATTTCCCTCCCCCAAGGCCACTGTCACTGAGGCTGAAGGTTTCTTGCAGTGGTCACAGGCAGTAGGTCGGGCAATTTGACACTGTTGTGGCTCCAAACAAGACACAGGTCTTTGATAAGCTGCAGACCAGGGCAATCTGCAGCCTGTCCTGACAGTGAGGGAAGTGGCTGTGTACCTGGGGGGGCTCAGGAGAAGGGAAGGACCATCAGTCAGGAAGGCAACAGTCAGTGGAGAGCAATTCTTTGCCAACAAAAAAAGATTTCAAAGAACTTTAGCTCTTTCCCTCTGTTCTGTTTTACTCAATTTCGCTTTGTTCTGATCCACAGCTGTTGCAGACCCAGGTCCTGCGGTGGCTTTGAACTTGGGTGTCAGCTTGGAAGGGTGTTTCAGGTACATCCAGAGGTGCTGAGCTTTGCAGCAGGATTTGACCATGCATGTGCATGGGGTTGGAAGGTTTGGGAGGAAAACTGCTTCCAGTCTCTCATGCAGGTTCCTTAAGCAGCAAGCATAACAGCTTGAACTAAAATCACATGGTTTTACTTGGCTGGTATTAAAATACACAAAGGAAGGGTTTTTTGCCTGAGAACATGCATGATTTTTATGCAGCTGGTGTGGTGACAGGAGAGTTGGACTAGGAGGGGCACGGTGACATTGTTAAACGTCTGGATACACTGATTCCAGGGGAGTGTATCCTCCAACACAGTCAGAGCATGGCTCACTCATCCTAACACCGACAGCTGAAATACAGCAGCTGAGTCATGTCCTCCCAAGTGTGATCTTTCTCTCCACTGACTACGAAGTGAGCTGAGAGTTACTGGCTTGGTGGTAGAGGCTGACATGTAGACATCTAAAACTGGGAGGTGGGTCTCCAGGCTCACAGCAGCAGAACCAAGCATGTGTTTTACTGACCACCATGGGCATGGGCAGAGGTCTGGTGCAGAAGTGTAAGCACTCCTCATCTGCTCCAGGGTGTCAACATCTTGGGAGAGTCTGATAAAGGTCCTGCCTGATGGACCCTCAAAGGAACCTGCAAGAAAAGTAAATGTTTGACCATAGTACCCAGGACTTGAACGGGAAAAGTGGTACCAGTTAACAAATGGTGCATAGTCAGGGAAGCCGGGATGTCTGCTTCCAGGTTGATATTTTTATTTCCCTGTTCTGTCAATCACCAGCTGGAGAGACCCAGATCCAGCTCAGAACACCCCATGTCCCTCTCTTGGTGCTCTGGGAGCTGGCAGAGCCCACATGGTGGCACTGTGATCCAGCGTCCTAGATTGCCACTCTTGTTCTCTGCGGGGGCAGGTCGTGACCAGTGGCTGCTGTGTGCTGGAAGGTACAAATCTGGCAGCAGGGCTGGTGTGGGACTGCTTCACCCTGTCTGCAAGAGCCTTGAGCCATGCTGGACAGCGTGACAGGGAGCAGGACTCCCAGTTCCACATTCCACCAAGGCACCAGACTTCTTTAGGGCTTGGCTTTGTCTTCACCAGTGCTGCCAGCAAGAGAGTCACTTCCTCATGCTCCAGGTGACGAGGCTCATGCTGGATTCAGCAGCTGACTGGGATGTGCCCACTGCTCCTTTGCTGCTGCTAAGAGATGGGGGTTGGTTTAAGGAGGATGAAGACCCTGTCTCCTCCACTTCACCAAAAGGACAAGCGGGTTCTGGATAGAGGTGAGGGTCTGTTTGTGACCCTGGTTCCTTCACCCAGAGCAGCTGCCACCAAACAGCCCCATCCTGCATCCACGTGTCTAACTTGGGGTCTGTGGCCAAACTCTTCCTTCATGTGCAGGAGTATTGAGACCAAACTCATTGATCCCATGAACCACTGTGTCAAAGCAGTGTCTGGCTCAGTGTTCAGCCTCAGCCAGGTGTCCTCACAGACAATGTACAAGCTGCCAGCTGATTTTTCAGAGAAGTCAGCAGCGTTTCTGAAAAACCATTCACCCTGGAAGGAGCCAGCTGCTTCCCACCCTGGGGTTAGACACCCCTAGACTGTAGCCCCTCCCTGGAGAAATGCCTGGTGGGGCTCCCCATCTTTCTCTGCTGCCTGCTGAGGAGCCTGGTCCTTGTCTTGCTCTCAGTCACTCGATGTAGCAACAAAGCAGCTCTCAGTGCATGGGCTGTCTCAGGGAGGGGGTGACTAATACATCACCTGCAGCTGAAGCTGGGAACCTTTTGTAACTTCTGCGCAGATAGGACTACAGATCATTCCAGATGAATGGAGCCCTAAGTAGTTACAATTCATATGAATTAATCAAGCTGTTCTCTATCACGTACATCATTTAAATCACTAAAGCTCTCCTACTGGCATCACTTGGTGGCCGACTATTTGCATGGTAGGGAGTCTGTTTATAGCGGAGCAGAGCGATCCCCTCCACCCTCCCACCCCAGCACGGGGTGGGGAGAGGGGTGATCAGTCAAGGTGCTGTCCCAGTGCTTGCTGTGTTCCTCTTCCTGCTGTCCCACTGTGCTTACCATGCAGAGCTGGGAATAAGCTCCTCGTGGTATCATGCCATTAGCACTTTGTGCTGTAAAGCCCAGGGGATGCAGATAAACGGAGACTGAGCTGCCTTCAAGGAAAAAGCCCAACAAAAACACCCCCCCTTCCATCAAACTGTCATAGGAAATGTTGTGAAATGGGAGGTGGAAAGCATAAAGAGTGGTGTGTGTGTGTGGTTTATTTCTATCTGTGTCTTGGGAGGAAGCAAACTGCAGGGGAGATTTTGCCTTTACCAGCAGCCACAGGGATGCTTGTACTCAGAGAGAGGCAAAATACAAGGTAAGGATGAGCAGGACCTGTTCTTGCGCAAATCCCCTTTCATCCTCTTCCTCTTTCCCAGGTTAAGTCAGCCCTTCTCCTAAGGGAGATGCTGTCTCTGCCAAGGATCCTGGATCCTCCCCCAGACCCCACCTTGACCAGATCTTCAAGCCCAGGTGAGCTGAAAGTCTGCCTGGGGCCAAGTTTGCAGGCAAGTTGTCCCATGAGGCTCAAGCCCTGGCTATAGTCCCAGCAAAGCAGAGTTATGCCCTTGTCCTCTCTTCTGGGCAGGGTCAGCCCAGCTGCATTTCTTCCCATTTGCCTTGGGCTGACCGAAGTAAATCCGGGAGATGTTGTTAAAGATGCACACAAGATACAGTCCAGGTCTCAAGGGTGGAGAGCAGTGCCCTTCAGCAGAGGGTGTAACAAACTGCTGAAGAAGTGACACTTTAATGCCTCCTAACTGTATGTGCACAAAAATATCTGTCTATGCCTTGCTGCTGAGCTGGAAGTCCTTGGGAAGAGCATTGCATTAACATGGTGAATTGTTTCTTGTCCCCAAGATATTTCTGGTGCCTGTGCTTAGCTCTGCACTGTGCAGAATAAAATGCCCTTAAAGGCCAATGTGGGAGGCACTTCATAATCCCCTGAGAAAGATCTTATCCTACAACCTAATGGTAAGATCAGAAGAATTCCCAAGAATTCCCATTACCAAGAATCAACCCGTTGATCCTGCAGTGGAAGTTCCGCACGATGCATCTATATGCAAGACCCAAGGTGTCCTTCAGGGTGAGATGTGCTTTGCCACAAAAAGGCTTTAAATCTTTAATGGGAAAGTGCACTTTGTTCCTTTCTACGAACACAGTAAAAGGCTTTAAATAATAGCTGTTCATGTGGCCCTGAAAAAGGTTGCCATGTGGCTGAACTCTATAAATCTGGACATTTGCTGAATTGATTTTGCCAAGAAACATACTACAGCTGAAAAATGACCTGGAGGGATAAGACAGTGGCTGCTTGCAGATGCCATGCTGCTGCTGCTGCTGCTCTGCAGAGATCTGTGTTCCTCGTTTAAAAAACATATTAAAGCCCTCTGTAGTAGTGGGAAGTTTATGGGTGGCTTGAGGAATTGCTGGATAAAGCTAAAACGTTTTTGCTGTGTAGGAACAGGATGAGCTTCAACCCAGTCACTGGGAGAGAAGAGTTGAATGAATGCAAATCCAGGTCGAGTGCCATGATTCATTCCACTCTGGTTATGAGAGCAGAGATCAACTGCTGACTTATGCTTGCACAGCTGATGAACATGGTGTGGGATTTTTTGTTTGTTTGTTTGTGGGTTTTTTTATTTGTTTGTTTAGTTTTTCTGATATGCTGGTGTAATTAGAATGCTCTTGTTTTGCTGGTAGCATTCCCTTATGCAGTACTGGTTATACCAGTACAGATTTATTCAGGAATAAACAAAACACCAAATTTATTTTTTTTTAATGAAGATATTTATGCACAAAAGGAATCAAGTTAGTAGCTGGAAGAGTTTATATTCATTTCTCTATTTTTAGAGATACAATGTCACAAGTAGATGAATACTAAGGGACTTCCAGTGCATTGGCTGAGCACTGAGCACTGAGCACCTTCCCCATGCCCTTCTGGAACCAACGGGGTGTCTGTGCTCCTGGACATCCCCATGTTATGTGTGAGCAGTTTCATTGAGCCCATAGGTGTCCATATTTGAGCTGAACAGCTCTCCCAGGCTTTATTGACACTACTTACTAGATCTGCTTTGGGGGAAGATACTCTATCCTGCTCTGTTTTTTTCCTGACCCTCAGATGATGCCGAGGAAACAACCCACACACATCTTCTGGAGGGGATTCTCTTGGTGTTTGAGACTCCAGAATCACCTGGAGCTTGTGCTTTCTTCACCGTCATTCCTGACACAAGAAGATGGTTTTGGGCATGAAACTAAAAGATCTGGTCAGTTTTGTCTTTACTATTAAATCAAACATGGATAGTACAGTCCACTAGCACAGAACATCCCATTTTCATTTTACTAATCACAGTTAGCATTCGAAGAAAAGGGAGTTCACAGCTGCCTGTTTGAAACGGGTCTTTCCAGGAATTGTTTGGGACAGTGCTTGTTGGCATGATCATAAACCAGTCATGTACTGTGCTGATGATCTCAAAGTATGGCTCATCGAGTTCCACTAACAGGGAACATTTCCTGGCACAGCTTAATTTACTAGCACAGATGAAGCCAAAAATAGCAAGAACCCTATATTTTCCTCTTATCCTGCTTAGTTGGTAAGAGAGGTATGTTCTCCATTTCATATCTTTGGAGGAGCTATTTGCATTCTCTTCACTTCTGTCTCTCACATGATGTGGTAGAATATTCATCTTTTATTATCTTATATCCTTGTTTCTGTGTAGAACTCCTGAATGCAAATTGTCTATGTGGTCAGACAAAATGAAACTATCCTGAAAGAAGACTTTGAGAAACCACCTTAGAAGAACCTGCCAACCAAGGTGTGTAATCAGTGCATAAAAAGATGCAAGGTCCCAGACAGGTATCTTAATTGCTGTCTCTTCCTTGTTCAGTGCTACTTGAACTCCTTGACATGAGGAAAAGAGACACATTATGCCTCCTCTCTGGAAGTGTTCAAGGCCAGTTTGGATGGAGCTTTGAGAAACCTGGTCTAGTGGAAGGTGTCCCTGCCCATGGATAGGGGGTTGGAACAAGATGATCATTAAGGTCCCTTAACCCAAAGCATTTGATGATTCTATGATTCTATAATATTCAAATCTTCAGCCAGCTTTCAGGCCATGGTCCACTAGTCTTGTCTGAAACCTCCATCCCTGGCCATTGGAAAAGCATACTTTGGAAACCAAGCAGTGATGGACCAGGAAACTGAGAACCAGTGTGGTGCAGGACCAACTGTTCCTCTTGAGCAAGCCTTTCCCAATAATAGGGAAAAAAACCTTTCCATCCATCTTCCAGTGTTTCAAGCTGTTGAGGACTTGTTCCTAAGTCACAATGTCCAATGATAAATTCACAGCATGCGATCATTTTAAAATGATAAAAGTGCTTTTTGGATGATTTTAGGAGCCAAAATGTGCCTATTGTTCCAGTAAAAAAACCTTCTTCATTTCCAGCCAGAGCCTTTTATTTCTCTATAAATATTGACAGGAAGGGTGACTCAAAAGATAACTGCATCCAGGACTGTTCGCCACAGTATTGCTGCTTTGGATCCCTCTGTGGTCACTCCTTACCATCATTCTGTTGTTATGTTTGCAAGAAAAATGTGGTGAGCCAAGCACGTTTCTTACACATTATCATATTATCTGTAAGGCAGGAGTTGATGCTACAGTAAAGAGTCCACTGAGTTTGCTTTATCTGAATATGTTGGGTTTTTGACCTCAGAAAAATACAAATAAACTTGAGAGGAGAGTTTTGTTGTCAAAGCAAAGGAGTGTGTATCAGTTCCTCTTTCCTCTTTCCTGCACAGCATGTGGCAGATCTCAGTCCCGTCTCCAGCGGGCGTTGAGCCGCCAGCACCGTGGATCAGTTCCAATAGGAGACGCTGAAGGGCCACCTATAGGACAAGCCATGCTGGCAGAGAGAGGACATGCTTATTCAGATGCTCCCTTAGAAGGCCGAGTTGCAATTAACTGACACTTTCCAAATAAAAAAAGTTATCAGATGATTCCTGTTCCGGCGCAGTGTGGATGTGATTGCCACAACAGGACGCTTCAGAAATCAGAGAAGTCCTTTGTCTGTGCAAAGACCATTTCTGCACAGTTCTGGCTGGTGGGATGCAGATGGTTTCAGTCTACATGGCTGCCACCTTCCCCTGTGGTTTTGGAGGATAATTTAAATAGACTATTTTTCAAGAGCGGGTTGTACTCTCCTTTCCCTTCCCCCTCTTCCCGCCAGCATTTTTAGCTCCGAGTCTTTGGGCTGCGAGAGGTGACAGTTGCGTTTTGTGGCCAAACAGCTTCCCCCTTTCAAACAAGCCAACTTTTGAAAACAAAGCACAACAAGAAAGAATTGACAAAACCAAATGCTATTTTCATGGGGGCTTTTTCAAGACCACTGCTACCTTTTTGCTGCACCTTTGACAAGACACAAACAGTTTCAACTCTAACAAAGACCCAAGCCGTAGTTATGCAGAGTAGTCCTCTCTCTTGCTTGCCTTGCTTTCTTATTCAGAAAAGAAAAGGAGTGTGCGAGAGGCTGAAAATACTAATTTTCCAAGTTGCCCTCTGCAAGGTGTATTTGAATACCAAACATTACAATGTGTAGATCTTGAACTGAGGAAATATTTTCTAGTCCTTCATGATGTTGGTTCAAAATCTTTTTAGGACTGCAAAAGACGGTTATTGCCAGAACCCCATGCACCACAGAGAAGAGGTTTATGGTCTAGGGCTGCTTTGTGTCTGCTTTTTAGCCTCTGATTGAACTACAGAATTTTCTGTTAGAAGATATTTGGTCTTCATTTAAAGTCTCTGGGTGATGGAGAATCCAGTGTCTCTATAGATATGTTGTTGCAATGGTTCATTACCTTTGCCATCAGAAGATGTGTACAGCATTTCTAGCCTGAATTGGTGGGATTCATCTTACCTAAATTTGGGTGTTCACAGTGTAGATGTCCACAGCTGAGCTGATCACTTGAAAGTCCTTTCAGATTCAAAGGGGGGAAAAGGCACTTGGTGGTGGTATCCCTCTTCAACTGTTTGCTTTAGGCTGAGAGGAATCTCACTGTTGGCTGGGGTTCTATTGGTAATATCAGGGCCTAGAGTAGCTAAACTCAGATGTAGTTGTCTACACCTAGACAAATGCTGTTTGACACATCTAACTACCCTCTGGCTGCTGCCAGCCCTTTCTCTACTGTTCATATTCACCCCCCTCACAGAAGGAGCAGGGACACTCAAGTCACTTTTTACTGTCTTGGATAAATTCAAGGAATTGATATTTCTAAATATTTTCCATATTTCTTGTCACTGGAGTCTCTTCCTGAGCTCTTTCCACTACATAAACAGCCTCTGTAAAGAGAAGGTCCCAGACTGGTCCTGCTCGTGTGCAGGTCGGGCAATGCTCACTGCTGTACACACTGTCAGATCTTTACCCCTTTTTACACACCCAGAGGTAATATTTGCCTTCTGAGGAATACACAGCACTGCCTCCCCATCATTTAGGGAAGCTGTGGTCACCTACATCACCTTCAGAAAAATCCTCCCTGCTCTTCTAGCTCGGAGTTTTCTGACCCTGCACCAAACTGGATTGTTCGTGTGAGCCACAATGGGCCACAAGCTCTTCATTTGTCTGTTTAATTACCTGGTGCTCTCTCCCTTTTTCATCTGTTTTTTTTAATGTTGTCAACATGTCCTATCTGGAGTGATTTGATTTCCATTTTTTCTTACGTTCTTGCTAAAGTCACCAAGAACACAGACCCAAGGATGTGTCCAATCTTTGGGAATTAGTCCTGGGGGACAAGAATTCCCCGGTTTAAATGAATTGCTGTGATGTATCATAAACTACTTCCCTAGTTTAACCATGGGTTATGATGACTGCATGGATTTTGGTGATTTTCAGCCCAGCTCTGCACAGGTTGAAGAACTCTCTCCTGCTTGTTTTGAGCAGATCCCCTGCTCCTTCCATTTGATACTCCCTGATTCTTGTATTGGAAAAAAACATGATCATTTCCTAATTTCATTTACATTTTACTCTTTCTGGACAAGCCATGCACAGGAGAAAGGACTTGATTGTGAAATGGATTTGATATCTCAAAGCCTTCTGTTAGCCTTGAGGCCTCGGAGAGGTGACCAGCTATGGAAGGATTAGCACACACTCTCCCCTTCACACCACAGCCTGTTCCCCTCATGCAGATATTTTAACCAGAGTGGGTGCCATATCTAATCACATTTCCACCAGGCCAGGTTATTTTGACAGAAAGACTCGTATGAAGTAGCAAAAGCCACGTTTTGAGAAAAGAAAAAAGGCTTTTCATGGTCCCCACAGCGAGTATCTGCTGTGCAACACACACACACTCTCTCAGCCACAGATCCTATCAGGCTGGACTGCCTCCACTGAGAGGTGCCTTGCTGTTCTCCACTATCAGTGATGCACATGCAGCAGTTGTGGAGTTTATAGACTACTCTATTTTGGTAAGTAATCTCCAGATCTTCGCAGTGCAAAAGGTCACCAATTCCTGACTCTTAATGAGAAAAATGGAAGCAAATGTTACTGTGCAAACAGAGCAGAAAGCATCAGTGACTCTGACCTACTATTCCAAATGGGGAAGATGCTCTGGAACAATGGATGTCCTGGTGGCAATCACGGTTGTTTCCTCTCCAAGGGTGGGATATGCAGTAAAATCCAGGGACATTCATCTAACCTGCTCTAACCTGGATAACTGCAAGAGCTCATGACTCTCTGCAAACCAGAGTAATGACAAGTGATTGGTATGGTCAGTGCTAAGAAATAGGTACTGAAATCACATTTAAGCCTCCCGGAGTCTTCTCCATCTGTAGGCATTCCTTCCCAGGCATTGTGGGCATTTGGGAATGGAGTCGGCATTGCAGCATCCTAAATTTATACAAGCAAATGAAGGTCTGGCAACTGGAAAGCTCTGTGTCTTAACTCCATCCTCAAAAAGGTTGACCTCTGCCTCCATTTTGTGGGGCTTGTTTGTGACATTCAGGTCTAACAGAAAGGAAAACTGGGCCTATTTCTGCAAAATACGCTTCTCCCCTTTCTGTGGTCCCTGGCTTGCGTGTCCCCACCCCTTCAGCATCTGGATTCTTCAAAGTTTGGCCAGACTGGTGATGATCACCATGGAGGTGCCCGTGGATAAAGAGGGACAAGGCTTTAAACACACCTGTAGTCTCAGGCAACCAGTCCCACGCATCCTGCCTGGAAATACCAACTCAACATGTGGTCTCCTGGACTGTAGCTCTTGTGAGAATCTCAAAAGCACCAGTAAAAGGAACAAGAAAGAAACACCTAAACAGCCTTGTTTTTAAAACAAGGCAAAATGATGGTCCCCTGTTTGTTTGATGATTTCCCTGTCACAGCTCCCTGCCCCTATACCATGCATCCCCCTGTGGGCTGTTAGATCAGACTAGATGATGCTTAGAGGCAGAAGGGGGAGAAAAGAGAAACAAAGACTGAATTTCACTGCCCAGCTAATGATATCCTCGCACTAGGGCTGAGGGTTCGTGTTAGATACTGGGTTGTTCCCTCAGGAACCAAATTGTGGTCCCAGATAGGAGCAGACCTCAAATAATGCCACAAGCCCATCACCTCTGAGTTGATATTTGAATTAAAGCACGAGTGGGGAGCTGGCAGAGAGTGTGTGTGCATGGGGGGGGAATGAAGAGTGTCAGATAATTTATGGGTAAGGTCTTCAAAAGAGCTCTGTTCCCATTCGGGACAATGGGAGGTACTGGGGGCTTCGTGTGCACTTACCAATCTGGTCACGTAAGCACAAACTCCCTGATTTGGTTTATGAAGAATACCCTTCAGTCTGACACTGACCTCTAAAACAAATAGAGTATTGCGGCGCGCTGATGCCCCATTCATCACCGGGTGACAATGGGAGCCAGGGCCCGTGAGCGAACAGCGATTCATTCAGGGAGGGCAGCGCTGAATCGCTCTGAAACGCCCGGTGCAGCACTGCCGGTACCAGCTCCGTGCTGCCCCGCAGGCACGCTCCTGCCCCCGGGGATGGAACCCCCCGGGAGGCCTCGGGATGCCACGGCACCACCACGGGGAAATCCTGTTTCACGGCACACGGTCGGGTTGAGCTGCAGGGCGGGACAACCGGAGCGACCCAGGGAAAGACGGGGAGGTGCAGGATGCTGGCTCCTCCTGGGAGTGCCCCACTTTGCACGAGGTGTATTCTCCTCACTCGGGGCTGAGCCGAGGGGCAGTGCTGCCCCTGGAAGAGAAAAGATGCCTGAGGGGCCTGAGTAGGGTCCTCCTCTGTGCACAAATGGAGGAGACCAAGAACTGTGAATGTAACAGCTGTGGTGAAAGGGGATGGAGAAGCAGAGAGGCAGGAATGAGCAGTGGTAGGGTCTTGCCAGCCATGCTGTGCCGTTGCCAGAGGGGTAGGTACCTGCAAACAGACCCTAACGGGCACTAGAGCCTCACTAGCCAACTTCCCAGTTGAGTCTTCTCCAGCTATTTCTGCTGTCTACAGCTCTCTATTGTTGTTCCTATGCGCAAGGATAGAGGAGATGTCTAGCAGGAGGAGAAAATCACCATATCAGGCATCAGAGGAATGTGCAGGAGCCATTTGATGTCACCCTCTAGGGCCAGAGGAAGGCTTTCTTCCCCATCCCTAAGCCAGACTGGGCTGGGTGCTAAAAGCATGAAGGTGCATATGCTCCTTCAGTTGGTTTTTTTTTCATTCATATTCTCCATCAATGGTTAATTCCTCCTGAATGAGCCTTGCGCTGACTGGTGATTGCACTTGCTGGTCACGTATCTAGATCACAAAAGCAATCACAGTTCTACATGTGTTCCTCATAAGGACCTCTGCAAATGACCAAAGTGAATATGCGGCGAGTCATTCCTATGTGCAGACAGCAGGATGAAGAGTGCAATTACAGAGATTCCTTGAGCAAATCGCCTGTGTATGTGCAGATGTGTACATTCACACTTTTAACAAGCCCGGTCTTATCTAGGCAGGCATCAGGCCTGAGAGAAATGCTCCCACACATTTTTGGAGGGTGTCGTTTCGGGGATTAAATCTGCCAAGGACTTGCCTCTCGGAGAAAGTGATCTTGTGCCGGTGCCTGAAAGATTATAATGTGCAACATTATCTTTCAACAGACATCTGTGTTAACAACTGAAATGAAATGATGGCACATTAAAAACTTTACAGTGCTGTTGCAAAACACTTGCCAAAAAACCCCTGAGCTGCTGCTGTAGGTTACTCTGAATCATGATTGAAAATAGTGTATCCAGCATTACTTGGAAGCAGGCACACGGTCTCTAGCAAATCTAATTATCTCCTGGAAAATAAAACACTAGTGCCTGTGTGAAAGGCTCGGGGTGAGTGCAGGCATTGTCCCACCGTTCAGGGGAATGATACGTGGATTTGTGATTTCTGTAGGTCGTGAAATCACAGTGCCCTTGCCAAGTGTGCAGTTGTCTGGTCATGTGAAGATCACACACCTAGTGCTGGATCTCAAATAAAGCAAAGAAGGGTGACACTGTGAGAATTCATACCTTGATTTCCCAGCTCAGTGCTCAGGGAGGGACCTTGCTAGAAGGGTGAAATGACTCATCCAGTTCAGCATGGTTATTTCCACACCTTTGATACTGGTAGGTGCAATTTACATCTTCCTTCTCCTCTGCATTGTTCCTGGGAAGTGTCCATCTGTCCCCAGGGTGGCTGAGGGAGTCTGGGTGCCTCACTCAGATGGCTGTAGAGTGGGACACAGGGCTATAGGAGACCTGGGGATATCCTGCACAGATGGAGCATCATCCTGTGGCTGTTCAGGCACTGCAGCAAAGCCTGGATGGTGAGCATTGAACCAGGGACCAAAGGCATGGCCTCTGTTCTGGAAGCCCTCTGGAAGGCAAGGATCATATGAGACTGTTACTGTCTGGTCTGCTGGGAACCAGCATGACCTTGAGGTACAGGGTTTAAGTCTCTGTAAAAATAGTCTGCTCTGTGCAAGCCAAGAGGGTAATTTCTGCTTTAAATCTGCTGTCATAAGAAGCAACAATCATGGAGAGCCCAGATGCCACCTAACAGGGCTAAGAAGATACTTTGTCATGTATCTGAACCACCTTATTACCTGACAGACCTCCCTGTTTCTGAGGCAGGGCAAGAGACCTCTTGCTCAGGGCTCAACAGGTTTGGGGTTCTCACTGGCACACAAAAATAATGTGAAGAAGATATGGGTCTTTGATAGTAAGAATGTGAGAACAAGCATATAGTGTCAGACAAAGTCCCATATCCTCTTCCCTGCTGTGTTGTGAGTGGCTTACCTAGAGAAGGCTTTAAAATGGGATTAGCACGTGCATTTCTCTGAGTGCTTGCTAAAGCCCTAGACACTTCTCCAAGAAGGACTGAGCTTCTTTATATGTAGTAACTTTCACGGGATTTCTCTTCCATGAATTTTTCTGATGTCTCCTGGATCTACCTGGTTGCTCATGTATATTTTTAGCACCTAACACTCCCTGTGGCAACAAGTGCCACAACTGGACTACCCATTGCAGGAAGACCCTCCTCTGGTCTGTTCTGAACCTGGGTTCTCCTACGTTGATCTCCCTAAAGCTGCATGGCTGCCCCAAGGATCTGTCTGGAGAGAGGAGGAGACCAGGGCAAACATGACTGTGCTTGAGAGCATCAATGGTTAATCATGCAGCAGACACAGCTACAGGATTTCCAGAAGATCTTCCAGAAGGAGCCTCAGTCCAGCTAAAATTTCCTCTGCCTTCTGAGGATGGCTGCAGGCTCAAGCAGGAACACAGGGTGATTGTTACATCAACAGATCTGGCAATTGAAACTCAAATTTGTTGGGTAGACCCCGACCTTCAGGTTGAGATGTACCTGTTGGTGTAGAGAATCTGACCTGTGAATGAACACTCAGGTCTGTGGGTGTGTATACCATGGTGTGTCACTGTACAGTATATGTATGCAAAAAATATAAACATTTGCATGAGTTTCCGTTTCATTGGAGTTTATGTGTGGGTCAGCTCTGGAGAAGCTGAATGGAGTCTGGCTGGATTTAGGCAACTGCTGAAATGTATATGAGGGATCCAGCACATTGCAGGCTCTATGAACTGACAATCCTGTAGGGCAGAATATGTAATCTTAGAAACTGTGCAGTAAATGGTGGAGAGAAATTGCTTAAAATAAGCAACTTGTGCCATTTGGGAAGATCTATGGTATGGGAACAACACAGGGAAAGCCACAAGGGATGAGAGAGGAAGGGTTTACAGGAGTCTTGTGATATTTTTGAGAAGCAGAGAGGACGTGTAGAGCACCCAGAAAGACGCTGACTGACTATACACTGGCCACAGCTGTCACAGAAGTGGAAATCAGCTCAGAGGTTACAATATCTGCATGAAGATGTCTACATGCATGTGCAGAACTAGGGCAGAAGATTCTAGCACCATTTAAATTGTCTCATGGCATTCCACCTGAATGGGACGAATGACATGGGATGCTTGTGGTTGGAAGCTGAATCTCACCACATGTCAGATGGCTTTGGAGATGGCTTGACCAAAGGCAGGTGTCTACCCCGGGGAACCTGAACAGCGCTCTAACCTCTCTGGCTATAATTGGTTCTTCTTCCAGTACAAAGGGAATTTAGGTGCCAGACACTTAGATATAGGTGTTTAAATTTAATCTGTGGTTATCTTAATCTCATGGAATTGCTGCTGGTCTCAGCAGCATGAAGAACCATGAGACAGACCTGCAGAGGTGGCCACAGCATGCAGAGCTCACAGCTGGGGTGATGCTGCATCTGGAGGAAGGGATTTTCACAGAGGGGCTGGTGAACAGCATGTGCTGAACAGCTCATTCCCCTTGCAGGCATATCCCAGAGTTACAAACAGAAACCACAGGGAAGGTCCCTAACTTACTTCATCCCTTCAACATCCCATGTGAGAACGACACATTTGTCCAACACCGGACAAAATGTTATTTCTCAGGATTATTTATTCTCAGGACTTTTTTTTCTTCCAGGACTATTTCTTGAGGCTTTTTTGATACACTGTGCTAGGAATAACGCCAGTGGGAAAGATGTGGTTTGGCAGAGTGCAAAGGCAGCTCATTGTCCTTTGAAGTTTTGCTATCAATGTCTGTGAGGTTTATCAGCATCTGAGCATTCAATGTGTGCGAAGACCCCAGAACAGTGAACAAGGCTTGGTAATGTGGCAGAGAACAACACTGTCACTGTGGGGAATATTCGGTATTTTGTGCTTTTTTAAAATTCAAAGTACAAGTCCAAAGCTCTCTGACTTGTCTAGGAGTTGCTGCAATCCAAACTATCAGCTGTGAGATTGCAAGTGCTGTGTTTGTTTGCTCTGTGCCATGTCCCAGGCTCATTCTTAGGGGAATGTGCCCAGACAGTCTCCTGGCCTCCAATCTATTTCACGTTAGCAAAGCTATGCCTTCAAACTTAATCCCTTGACCAAATTTCTTGAGCTCCCCTATTTTTTTTGGTTTGAGCACCACGGCTCAGTTTAACCTTTTGCAATAATGCAACACTCCCTGGGATAATGCCTGAAGTCTCTGCCTGGTTAGCAATTATTTAAATACTCTGTTATGAATAGGATCAAAGCCTTCTCTTATTGAAACACTCCATCCCCAATGCCAGAAGTTGTCACCGCATGACAAATGGATTGCCTGCTCTCTTCTCACGAGTGCGCTCTAACCAGACAGGGCTGGGCAGCCTGTGGGATGGGGAGTTTAATTAATAACAATATTTAATTTCTACAGTGAAGCACTTAGGGGAAGATGAATACTGCAGCAGCTGCTGCAGCACAGGCGATGTGCCTGCCTCCAGTGCCCAGAAGAACGGCTCCATCAGCGAAACGCGCGGCCGCGTCGCGCCCCGGCGCAGGCTCCGGAGCACGAGAGTTCCATGGAATATTTCAGCCAGGACAAATTTTTTTTTTTTCTTCTTTTTTTTTTTTTTTTTTTTTCCCCTTCTTTCTCAGTTACTGAGCAGCATAAGTGTCATCGTTCCTCCGACTGATAGTAGCTATGGAAACCGTGACATCACCGCCGACATAGCGATACATAAAAATTCAAATGGCTGGGGACCGGTTGCTAGGAGAGCTCCGCTCGGGAGAGTCATCGGGCAGGCAGCCAAGGGACGGGAGTCTGCTGAACATGTTGTACTTCACCCTGGTGATTTTACCCTCCTCCCACTACTTTCCCTTTCACATGCAAAGCTTTTTTTTATTATTTTTTTTTTTTACCTCGATTTTTCCCTCCCCCCCCACTATATTCACCCTTAAATTATCTCAGAGATTTTGACAATGGGCTAATGAGCTGGTGTAGTAGCTTGTGCGTTATAACAATGTGTACGAGGTCAGGAGAGAAAACTACATACTGTACTTAACATCAAATAAAAGCTGTCGTCAGCCACCTTTGCAGCACCTGAGTTATGATAAACATGCATTTCGGGTCACTTTTGGGCAAGGGTTTTCCACTCAGCTTTTTACACTTAGACAAATGAGAGGAAAAACTTGACCAAAAATCATCAGAATTAAAGGTGATTTGAAAAAAGGATGAGAAGTGACCTCTGTAGTGGATAAAACCTCATATTGAAACTGGTCTCAATTCAGGAAGTGGAGGGTTTTCCAGCAGTCTGAGTCACACCTGGTTTCTGGAAAGCTGGTGCATCTCATCTGGTGGTTTTGGACCACTGGTGGTCAAGGGAAACAAGTGGTCCAAGTCTTGTAGGGCGAGGTGTTATTTTTTATTAGACCAACATTTTTTATTAGACCGAAACAATTAGAAAAGTCCACAAACCCAGGAAACCCTTCCCTGGGCTCTGAATGAATTTATTAAAGCAGCTCTTTTCTTCATCCCAATATCATTAGTTGGCCTAGTGAAGTATCTTGCACACAGATCTGGTCACTTGCTGGTGCATGCATCTCTCTTGGGACAACCTGCAATAAAGGACAACTGATATATCCATTGCTTGTATGCAATGGATTCAGGGATGCAGGTTTAAATTTGTGTTTCTATGTATGTATAAATAGATATATAGATATACACTTTTCTTTTTTTTTCCTTCCAGACTGAAATGTCACTGGCAGAAGAAGTTGTCCAAGTAGATTTTCATATGACCACCCAAAGTACTAACAAGTGACAAGATCTTAATAGAGGCAATATTCATACTGAATAGTCCTGCTAACTGATCAAACAGAGAAGTGATGTTGGGGAGCTTTACCTAGGAATTACTCACCAAAATTATTTTGCAGAGGTATTTTCTTTTTTCAGAAACTGGGTGTGCAAAATTCTCAGAATGTAACCAGAAAAATGAAAAGGAAACAGAAAGGAAAAAAGAAAAAAAGAAACCATTGAATAACTTATTTTCAGACAATCTCTGATTCTGGAGAAATTCATGTCATGAACCCAGATACAACCTGAAGATGCACATGAACATCAAATGAAAATGAAATTATTGTAAGTATTTATGAACCAAGTTGTGACCTATTAAACAGGTAGTGTGGCCCTCTCCAGACATAGCTGAGATTTAGCTTATTTATATTTATTAAATGTGCAGGGTAATGTGTATTAGGCATTGAGGTCTTCTCAACCAAGATAGTAGAAGTTTGTGTTAAGAAGGTGTCTTACGGTGTGGAAGGATGTTCGCTGTGAGCGCATCAGATTGCTTAACATGTCTTTTTTGTGCTGATGTCCCCTCCATGGAACCTTCCTTGTCTCACCTGCAGCAGGACCCTGCTTGCCCTACCTTGGAGATCCATAATTCACTGAACCAATCTTTAGGTCTCCCTTGAATTGGACACCTCATTCATCGGCAGCTAAACTCAAATATCTTCATTTACTAAAAGCTGCTCCTCCAGGAACTGCACAGCATCATTATGATACTGGTTTAGTAACACATTTACAGCTCAAGATATCAACTGTGATGAAGGAAGAGTATATATAGACAGCATCAGATCCCTTAAGTTTGGAAAACATCGAATCAAAAGCTCCTCAAGTACTTAAGTGTAAGAGTAGGTTTGTCCAAGCTGGCAGTACTACCTGGAGAGACTTTCAACAGTCAACCCAGATGAGTATAGCCCTGGGTCATGGACCCAGCTCAGGCACTGTGACATACAGATCAGGTCCTGAAGCCCTCTCCATCTGTATATTTAAAGAAACCCTACTGGGTTCCCAGCATAATGTACTTTGCACTCCATCAAACTGAATAGGTTACTTAGTGATGAATCCAGAGGGAAGAAGGAAAATAAGGCTTGTGCTGGGTTTAAAGGAATGCTTTCTTGTTCGTACTATGGAAGATTGTGCAAGGCAATGGAAAGTGTAAAGGCAACATTTGGGTCACTTAATCAGGGTAAGGACAGAAGTCAGGTTGCATTCAAGGCAATGCAAACAGGTTTATGGATCTGAAGAAGGTGTAAAATGAGAGGCTGGAGGTTCTCGAGGACCACACAGGCTAATCCATCAATGCAGAAACAGATGGAGTATGTAGATGCAGAACAGAAAGTTGATTTAAATTGCTTGAACTAAGGAAAGCTACAACAGTGAAATACAGAGCTAGTCATCAGTGTGCTAACAGCATTTCTCACAACATGTACTTGGTATGAGAAATCCTCAGGTAACTGAGGTCAGTGCCACAAGACGTGAAATGTGTCACTGAGGTTGTGCCTCCCACCTGATCTTTGCTGGGTGAGCTGTCCTGAGAACAGAGTCTGGCAGCTGTGAAAGTAGGAAATGGGGTCTGGACTAACCATGGATATCCTGAGTGGTGTGTTTGCTCATCCGATGTCTCCTCATCGGGCAGTAACTGTTGGGTTTGTATCACATTTAGGGGAGGATTTGAGGTAGACTTGGAGATCTGTGCCCTACCACTGTAATCAGCAGATTTGCCATCATCTTCCAGTGGAAAGAAAATGAAACATTAAGGTCCTGAACTAGAGGGAAGATTTTCACTGGACTTCACAAACATCCCTCTCCTCAGTGTGATGCTTGAACATGGTCAGACTAAAACCTTTTTTCCTCCTCTTACTTAGTATGGTGATAGAAATGATAACTCTCTTCCTTTTGTTTGAAGGTGTGTATACTTCTATGGGATCAAGCTACTGTTTTCCCAGCTGACCTTTAGGGAATGTGAAATGCCTTAGACAAGCTGATACATATTTTACTATCATCTTATCTTAATGAACAAGGATTATTCTTCAGTCATCTTGATGAAAAACAACAAAAAGTTAACCAACATTCTCCTTTAATAACTATAGCCATAGCAAGATTTGAACTTGCCTTCCCTAAAATAAGGTAGGCATTTTAATATCCATTAGGATACAAGATCTTTGGCTACCTTCCATGGGAATTTAAAGGCATTAAATTAGCTACAGGAGGGTTTCACTATTGTTCCCTAAATGTAATGGAAGTGGATTTAAATTTACAAGGGGAAAAGCTAATAATTAAAAATTGAACATAAGGGCTATAAAGTACAAAATTGGCTCCCTTGGACTGGGATACAAAACTTCATGCAAAGTGGAGCTCCTGCTGTGTTATGCCTTCCTAGAATGACTTTAAAAAAAAAGGTTTTTTAAAGGTGTTTTTTGTTGTAAATTAATTGCTTGTGGCTTCCATGGATCTTACAGCCTATAAAGATGTCCCCATTGTGGTTTCCATTGATTATTTCATTGAGGGTTCCCCCCTGCTTCTTGTTGTTACCAAAATCACATACAAATTAATGGAACTGTTAGGGAGGAAATTGTGAGAGCTACTAATTCCCCAGAACTGTCAGACCTTAGGCACTTAGAGTGCAGATCACAGCAGTCTCCAGTTCCCTCTCCGATTTCATGCATTTGCCCCTTTTCCATGCAATGTCCCATGGGCCACTGGCAGCCTCTCAGCCCAGTACATGTGATGGTCCTCATCTGCATGAGCTCTGTGTTTCATAGGGATGGGTTTTTGATCTGTCTATATGAGCCCCGACAGTGAAGAAAATAAATACTCCTAAGGGTCCTTTCAGAAAAGAAAAAAAAATTGCCCTGTTCAGTTTTCAGACTTTCACCACCAAATCAGAAATGCCTACTGGCATTTGTGGCATCCTAGTGTTTTACTTTGGGATATGATAGAGAACAAGATCAGTTGATGTTGCTGCAGCTTTACCAGGCCCACGTGATGGAATTGTACCTGCCCTCAGATCATATGTCCAGACAAGTCTGGAACATTTGGACCAGTAGTTTGACTGATCATCCATCAGGGACCAGAAAAGACAAGCTGGAGATTGGTCTGCTGGCAATGCAGGATATGTCAGCGACCTGCAGAGGATAGAGAACTACCAAGGAACTCATCCTCACTTTTTTCCTCCACCAGGAATTCCAAATATGTGAGTGATGTGAAATCTCAGCAATTCCAGCTGCCCATGTAGAAATGCCACAATGTTTCAGAACTCCATGACTGGGAATGAGGGCCAAGAAAAAACCTTGTTCTTGGTTTTTTCCCATCTCCTGCCATGGGATTTTTCTTTCTGAATTTTAGCCTGTTCATCGGAAAGCTCCCTTCCCCAAAACTTCTGCCTCTACCATCTTTTCCATCGATGCAGTTTCCTTCACCTCCTCATTCCCCTTTACTGCAAGCCACCACTTTGTTATTGTTATTTTTAACATCGTATCGCTGTAAAACCACTTCTGCATTTTCTCTGACTCTCATCACTTCTGTCAAATAACGAGTTGAATTATGCTGCCTTGTAGGACTGCCCTGTTTCTCTCCCTAGTTCTGCTTTTTCACTGACTTTTTTCACTCCTCTGAACTTTACTCTGCTCAGACTGAATTTCCCCCTGTCTTTTCACTCCTAGTTTTCAACCAGGGCATATGAACTCCAGGTCTCCTGGGACAGCTAACCTGATATGAAGAACATCACACTACTGGTGAGAGGGTTTTGAAGTGCCTATGAGGAAAAGAGAGTTATCCAGGCAGCTACTGTTGTGGCTTCAACAACACTTCATTCACAGGAAAATTTTTGAAGGGGATGGTAATTTTAAGCCTATAGCAAAGCAGAAAATGGGACACAAAGCAGGGTGGGGTTGCCAAGGGTAATCCCCAGAGCTTACTTGTATAAGATAAGGGTGTTTATAGGAAGGTTGTGCGTTGGAGCTAATCCCTGTGGGTCCAAATGTATTTGTTGATCTGAAGGATGCTATGAGACACCAACATTAGTCAGGACACTCATGGTTGGTATTAGGCTAGGTCTCCTACTGATCCCAGAACAAAAGGGGACTGAGTAAGGAATGGGGAGCTTTTTGCTTAGCAAACATGAAATCTTTGTTCCACTGCTTTGGCAGGGACTGTTTCATCTTGTTTAGCACTCCTCTGCAAATGAGCTGTTTAAAAATATGTGCTTCCCTTCTCCTTTTGGAGAAGGACAACAAAAGTTGAAAGATTTTCAGCTTCAGCTTAAATTCCAAGAGGAGGAAAAGGAGGAATGGAAATCTGTTATTTACTGTTACGTTGCTGCTATATATCAACATATATGACTAAGTGGCACAATCTGGGCTCAAACTTTCATTATCAAGAACTGATCATTTCTGAACACAGAAGAAAGTTTTATCCAGATCTCTTGGTCCCTGGCACAAGGACTTGGTGCTTGCAGAGAGTGAGGACTGTGAAGGTGGTGCAATGGTCAAACAAAACTGCTGGGAGTCAGAATGGCTGGAGGTGTATTGTGCAACAAACTCTTTGCCCATTGAAAATCAGCTTCTGCCATTTGTTCTCCCAGCACATTAATCATTATCTGGAGAGGCATGGAGAGGAAGCGATATGTGTTTGGGTTTTATCAGAACTTTATGTGCTGAAGTTGTCAATTAGTTAAGAGATGTCAGGAGATCAAATTTAAGGCTGCATTTGAGATGTTTTCAATGGCACTGAAGTTCAGAAGAGCAATTCAGACTGACTGCTAGTGCAAGCACCCCTATGTCAGCCAAAAGAGATCCTCTAGTTCACTATTCAACAACTGCTTTTTTCCACTGACTGAATAGGGATCAAGGATCTGGTTGCCCAAGATTGTTGAAGGTCTCAGTTTCTCACTGATTTCTTGAATTCTGGTTTCATACTTTGAGCATTAGTGTCTCAAGGTCACCTTTCATCTTCACCTGGGCTGTCTGCTCGGATGAACACAGTGGTAGAACTGTTGGTTCTACCCAGAGAAAGACAACTTAAGCCTGGAAAGCCAGTAGACCCAGACACTACTCTGGTCTCTCCCATGGGCTCTTTGGATTGTCATTTCTCCCCACTGTCTTTAGTTTGCCTAGATTCAGTGAAAAGGCAATGTTCCAAAGCCACTTGCCCATGGAACAAGGACACAGAGAAGAAAGTCACCCAACAGCCTTTTTGACACCCCACAGTGCCACGTCATGTCACCAGCAGCAGAAGGGTGGATGCAATGAAACTGCCAGTTTACATACACAGCACCCATTCCCAACACATCGGACTTTTCCAAACCCACATGACTTTTGTGGGTCATGGGAGGGCTCAGCAAAGGCAGCAGCCCTCGGACAGAAAGCCTGGGATGATTTCACTTTGCAAAGAGTTTCTGTCAGCAGCCAAACAGACAGTTGCTCAGTACTCAGGATTTTATTTTTTATACAAAATAAATGGCAAAATTCCCATGGTCTTCAAAGGGACAGTACAGCTCTGAATTTGTATGCAATGCATTATGATTAGATGGAAATATTTGCTGGGATCTGATATTGGTGAGACTCAGAGTTTTATTATTTTATCTGCTATATTTTATTTTATTTTATTTTGGCTCTGCAAATAAACTTCATTTTAGTCAAAGAAAGAAATATCTGGCCCAGAACACTTTAAAGAGTCTATGGCTCTTTTCATACTATGAAAATCCAGAGATTTGGATCAAACTGTATTCCTGAACACAGACTTGGGAAAAAAGGGGTGGTGGTGAACTCAGCTCTACTTTGCAGTGTTGGTCTCCATTTCGAACATAATCACCTCCAAATGTTGCAAATGGAATCTGCCTAAATGGAGAGGTGGGTTTGCTGGGGAAGGAGCAGGCCAGGAGAAATATTTGGCATGATCAGGTGAAGCTGTGCTGGGAGGAAGGGAAGCAGAGGCTGCAGCTGTGGGAGAGGTAGGGAGGGGTTGACTGACCGGTAACATGCACAGCTCACAGCTGAGTCCAGCCCTCGTGAAACCACTGTGCTGTGACTGCCCACTGTGAGCGTGGGATCCGTGGATGCCCCTGGAGCCAGCAGCTGCATCCGTGGCTGGCTGCCTTCCCCCAGGACCCTCCTCACCTGTGCACATACTTCATCACAAACACAAACTCGGACCAGGATCCTCTAAGGGGTTGCCAACGACTGACAGCGGATTTATGAGTTGCCGTCAGATGGGATGGGATAGAAGGAGGTTTTTGAGCTTACCAGGGAGACCAGGTGGTTCTGAAGAGATGTCTCTAGATCAGGGTTGTTGGTGGTGAGTGCCCTTGGCTAGTTACAGCTTGGAAAATTATACATTCTGAGGCTGAACATCTGAAGGAGCCTGAGACCAGGAGGAAATGGATGGGCAGTGATTCTTCCTGACCCCATCTCCTGCAGACAGGAGCTGGATTGCTGGGGGCAAGTTATTCCCTAATTGAGCATTACCAGCATTAGTGCTGCAGCTGACCCAGTAGGCCCAGTTAGGGACCATGGCCATGTTCAACCACATGAACCAAAACCAAATTAATCATGTACGTTTTGAGAGACAGCAGTGAATACAGCAAGCAGATGTGAGGGTGAGGGCGAAAGGAAAAGCTGTGGTAGAGTCTCTCCCTCTCCTCTGGAGCACCTGCTTGTGGTCACAGCTGTAAGTGGAGTGCTTGGCCTGGGGACTGCTCCAATATAGTGATTTCTTTGTGCCTGGCTCAAGACCAACCAGGGTTTAGCAGCAGGATGTGCAGTGTTGTGAGCAGAGGAAGAGGCAGAAACTCCGTGTGTCTCTCCAGTTGTTTCCTTTGAGAGCAGCGTAGATACTTGGAGATAAATCCCACCCCTCTGTCCATGGATACATCTCCCAGAGGTCAATGCTAAATTACAGTTTCTCAGCACAGAATCATAGAATATCCTGAGTTGGAAGGAGGATCATACAGTCCAACTCCTGACCGTGCACAGGACAACACCAAAAATCACACCATGTGCCTGAGAATGTTGTGCAAATGCTTCCTGAACTCTAGCAGGTTCAGTGTTGTGACCACTTCCGTGGGGAGTCTGTTCCAGTGCCCAATCTCCCTCTGGCTGATGAACATTTTCCTGATATCCAACCTTTTCAGCATCTCTGCTGAAAAGCTCCAGACCAGCTTTGCTGGCAGGGTGGGCAGATGGCATCCAGCTGAAGGACTCGATGGCACCATTTGTCATGGTGAAGAGTCACCAGGCTAGAAGGAACCTTCTTGGCTCATTGCAGCCCTGATATTGCAAGTGGTGAGGCCATATGCTGTCTCCCACAACCTGTGAGTCTGTTCACATCTCATCAGGACCTATGCTGAGATGCTTTGAGAGCTGCCTATTCATATGGCATGGCTTATAAGCCTCTGCATTTGTCACTCCACGTGTGTGTCTCGTGCCAGGTTTCAAGTCTGGGATAGGTCTCTGCTTGCCCAGGAAGGTCAGGACACTTCTTGGTCAAAACTCTTTCCCTCAGATTTGATCATATTTTCCATTCTGGTTTTGGTGGGAATTCAGCTTTCAGACAACCTTTTATAAAACTGGTGGTTTTTCTTGGTCTCCCTCTCTCCTCCCTCTTTCTTTCTATTTCAATTCGAATGGGTCTAAACCTTCCACACATTAAACCAGACACTGATATGGATTCAGATGGTTGCACTGGGATCTGACCTACAGCAGGCAAACACCAAGCCTAGGGCACAGAGAAATATTCCCAGAGGACAAATCCTAGGACAACATGCTCTGTGCAGTTTGCCCAGAAGTGGGAGTTTTCCTAACAGGGAAAGTTTTCCTCCAGGGGCTCAGGCTGCTGCAAAAGAAGACCCTTTTTACTGCAAGTTTATCTATTCATCCACACACCTGTATCTGCGCAGAAATGCCAGACACCCAGGAAATAAAATATTCACCCAAAACTAAAATATCCATCAAAAAATGAGGTATTATCCAAAAATCCTTCCCAGCCATCTCTGCCAATTCGCACTGCCCAGCTCTGCTCTGTGTAAAGGCCAAGGGGACCCCTCAAAGTAAGGGAAGGGGTGCTGGCATGGCTCCGCCCTCCTGCACTCACGAGGATCCCTCGTTTACAAGGAGACGGAGGGGAATTGCTCACGTCCAGCTGCTGAACGGCACCGCTGGCAGTGGAGGGGAGGGCCCTGAGCTGTGCCAGCCACAGGCAAACCCCAATGACCGGCTGCCCCCAGCCCTGGCACTGCCAGGAGAGGAGATGCTGCTCTGCCACGCCGCCGCCCGGGCAAGCCAGCCTTGCTGTCAGCGATGGATTCTGGCACATTCCCCTGCCCGTGTCCCGCGGAGAGGGCGAAGAGCACTCAGCTGGCTGAGCCATCCCTCCCGGGCTCACGTGGAGCGAGGGATGGCCGTGGCCGGT
The DNA here is from genome assembly GCF_003945595.2 of Pipra filicauda. Lineage (NCBI taxonomy): Eukaryota > Metazoa > Chordata > Aves > Passeriformes > Pipridae > Pipra > Pipra filicauda. Next base: position 6,595,977 of record NW_024104310.1, read on the forward strand.
CCCCGTGGCATCCCCAGGGCTGGCAGGGCTGGCTGCCACCGTCTCTCCGCTAATAGGATCAGTGTGAGATCAGGGAGGGAGCCAGGGTGGACACTTGACGTCGCCCGTGTTCCTCCGCCTGAGGAGGAGTCAGCTCATTGCAGGGCATGTGAGGGGAAACCTGAGCTGCCGTGGCACGGAGCTGGACGCAGCAGGAAAGGGCAAGCAGCCAGGCTTCCCCCGGGTCCTAGCCGCCTTTTGCTGCAGGGTTGGCCTCTGGAGCTGCCTCACGACGTCCTTAAGTAGAAACCCCTCCTCAGGGAGGTTTGCAGGGAGCTGTGAGTTAAACACGGCTCCTCCTTGGCCCCCTGCCCACCGCTGAGTTCAGGCTGTGAGTCAGGGAGCAGGGGAAGGAAGCCAGGGGATGCAGTCATGCTGAGAGGGGAAATTTGTGCTCCACAGCCTTCATTACGTGTGAATGGTGCTTGGAGGTGGCTTTTATAGGTGGAAAAGCCCCCACTGAATGATGCTTCTGGGTCCTGCTGTACCAGAGACCTGGGAGTCACTGCAAAGTGGGGGCTCCAGGCAAAGGACCCCAACACTGAGTTTAGCATCAAGTTGCAGAGAACACCCTATCCTTCTGTGTCTGGGATCACTCTGCATTCTCTGGGATGCTAAAGGTAGCTCAAGTGCCCTTACATCAGCTGGCCAGTGTCATCTGGTCCTACCAGGGGAACATATAGACCCACACTGGACCTTCCAAGCCCTTCACTCACCTCAGCAACCACACTTCACATGACAGCTTTGGAAAGGAGAAAGGGGTTTTTCAAACAACTTACATATTTCCCTGGACCAGGTAATGAAAAACCAGCTCTTGGCTGCTCCAGCTTTGTCTTATTTAAAAATCCCCAAACTGGGACACTCTGCAGTCTTGATCCCCTACAGGACGCTCCATTTAGAGAGAATACTGCATCCCTCTCTCAAAATCACATAAACCCCAGCAACCAGGGATGCTGGCAGCTGCTTGGATAATTTGGCTGACTGAGCATGACTTTGATTCATTTATTTTTTGAGAGGGAAATATCTGGCTCAACTGGAGACTAATTCCCTCCCTCTCCTGAGATTGTCTTTAATAGCTAAATCTCAGCTCTCTCACTCGCTCTCATACCTCTGGAAACAATTGAATCAACTCCTTGTTTATAAAATCTCTGTGTTTATGTACAGTTGAAAAAATAAAACCTGTGTTCTATTTTCCTGCCAGATCTCAACAGTATAACTCTTTGAGGAAAATTTTCACTTTACTTTGTGTGTGTTTCTCACTGTCCAGTTGCAAGAAAGAGACACCTTTAGAGAAATATGAAATGAAGTTCAGAGTGAGATACACTACTCACTTAAGGAAATCAGGTCCTGACCTAAATGTATTTTTCATCCAAACCTGAACCCAAATACACTCGATTTTCAGAAGCTGATAACTGGATCTGGACTTGAAAACACACAACAGGCATCTCTATCACAGATACAGGGCCTAAAGGTTTGTTTTAATAGCTATTTTCCAGGTGTCTGCTGACTCCCCACATCCCTCTAGCTAAGATGCATTTTCTCTGACCTTGGTTATCTGCTAGTGAGGAGGATCCATGCTCTTTCAGACTGAGCAGCAGGGTGACAAAGCAGGAAGGGTTCCTCTGGTCTATTTTGGATGCCTACTTTGGGTGAGAAGAATCACACCAGGACTTCACAAATTTTTAAGGGGATCTCGTGGCAACTTGCTTTCTTGAAGATATTCACCTTTGGTCCAAAAATGCCATGATTTGGCGCTGGAAAAGCACCTCACAGCTACATCTGACAGGTACATGTGAGAGTGGGGCAGCTGGAGCTCACCATGGACAAGCATTTGAGAGGAGGACCTGGGATGTTCCAGAACCTGACAGCTGTGCCTCTGTGTAGCATTTCAGATGTGCCCTTCTGCTCCAGAGAGTTTCAAAGACCAAGAAATTAAAAACCTGCTTACACAGGTCCAATGTAAAAGTAACACTGTGTGGTTTAATCCGTTTATCTCCATGTTCTAATGTCAGGCTGGCAAAACATCCCAGTTTCTCCCAGGCCCAGGACAGACTCCCTTGGGGAACACAGCTCAGCACTAGCATGCCCAAATTTTGGCTCTCCTGTTCAACCTTTGGCCCTCAACCTTTGTCATGCTTTGCTGCTGCCAGCAATGTTCCCAGGGCTCAGGGCAAGTCATTGCCTGTGCTTCTCACGCAGGTCCCTGAGGCTTTGATGTCACCACACACCTGGGGCCCTGAGGGTTTGATGTCACCAGAGATCCACCTGGCACAGCCATTCTGTTCCAGTCCCTCCTAGAAAGAAGCAGGGATTTTGAAAGGGAAAACGAGTGCACACACAGAGCCATTCTGGCACAGCCATGATGTCTTTAATTCACATTCTCCGCTTGTTTGAAATAACATCATCATGTAGACAAGCTGTAAGTTCAGTTCTGCCAAAAAATCAAGTTAATCCCTGTATTTCTTAATGCTCTTCAGACAGAGTTTGCTCCTGGCTTTCTGGCTCTGAGAAGGAGCCTCCAACAAGTTTTCTGTACTCTGAGGTACCTGACAGCCAGTCGTGTCAGGGTACTTCTTCTGTGAAAGTAATTAAAAAAAAAAAATAAAACAACTTCCCATGCCAGGATCTAGGCTGCAGAGAATAATTTTGGGCATTTTTACTAACTTGTGGATTTTGGCTGCCTGGGGAGCTTGTGAAACCCACACATAGGTGGTTGTGTGTTAGTTTTACCCAGCAGCAACAAGGTACCTCCCACATGGGAATTGAGACAGACCTTGGTTACTGGTTGGAAGAGGTCACACTAGCCAGGGAGCTGCTAAATGTCTTTAAATTGCTTTCAGCACTCAGTCCCTGCACCGTGGGTCCATTTTTTACCTCTGCAGCTGGTAACCACCACCATCTTGCTCCTTGCCCGGAGGGACTGAGCTGCTGCTGTATAGACTGGCTGGAAACTGGTTCCAGCATGAGGGAGTTTGAAAAGTACCAGTACATTTAAAAAAAAATGACGTGAAAAGGGGCCTTATCTTCAGGCTGATAGGATGTGCAGCTATTTTTACCCTGGCATACCTAATTTATACGTGTAATCTAAGGTAAACACACCACGAAGGGAAGGTAGAGCAGTTCTACTCAGCAGTAAACCTCACAAGGAGGGGATAATCTTTCCCTTGTCTAGTTTGTTTGGAAAGAAAATTAAACTTGCTTGTTCTCATTGTGTGTTTACCTATTGTGTGCACATTGGTTCTCAGCGGTGCAAAGTACAGATTTTTCTGCCTTGCAAATAAGTCTATAAACAAGTTCACTTGACTTTGCTGCTTTCTCCACTTCAAGTGATTAAAAAAAATCCCAAACAGCAAAATCCACCAGCAAAATCCACCCTATCTTTGGCAGGAGAGCATTTTCAGCTGGATTTTGCTGTGAATGAGATGACAAGTCCATCTCTGTGTGGCAGTGAAAAAGAGACTTTATTTCTATTTCTTACAAACATTCATGAAACAATCTGTGCAGGAATATTTTCTTCTTCATCTCTCAGTCAGAGACTCAGGGGTTTGTGTCATGATCAGCATTGCAGCCCCCTCCCCTTGTTTGCAGGGTGAGATGTTGTTTCTACGAGGCAGGTGGACAAATTAATAACATTCAGAATTGAGCCAGATGTGCAGCCTTGTAAAACCTATTGCTTAAAGGCATTTCTGGTCTGGAGACCAACAATAAAAGAGAAAAACTGACCATGCCTATGACTAATCCATTGGTTTGTGACAGGGTAAAGTGATATTGTTGGTACAAACACTACCTCTAATAGAAGTTTGACGCACATCAGTGGGAATATTTATAGGTGGCTGTATCTATTGGTTGACTAACCATTTATGAAAACACATAATAATAACAAAGTCAAAGTCCTTTACCACCTATTAAAAGTCCTGTGGTGTGAACCATTCCTGGAAAAATACATATCACCTTTCATTAAAGAATGAGATGATGGGATTTTTTTTGTTGCCTTGCAAAGGTGGTCTGGATTGTACAAATCACCCTGACGGATGGAAGAAGACACACATGAGCTCTCTGCAAGCTCGTAGGACCCAACTGATACAGCCATCAATTTTCCTGCCTTCTCGACCCTTGTTCTCCCAAAACTTCAGAGAGGTTTTGGGGTCTGCCCTCAGCAGCCACTTAGTTATGATTTTTGAGCCAAATGACCACAGAATTGTATGGGGTGAGGTGAAAGGACTGGCAAGGGGAACCTGTCTGGCACCTTTAATGCATCTGCTTAAAGCTGTTCTCAGGGGAAATCTCATCAGAGCTGAATCCACTGTGCCAATGTGTTTCCTTCTGAGATTTGCAGGGGCTCCAGACCCTGGTGATACCACCACAAGGCTACTTCTTACAGCATTCCAGCTTCTTCCAACTAGGGCCATCATGGAAAAAAGAGAGGGAAAAAAAAAACTCCACCGAAAACCAACACAGGCAAATATTTCCTTTTGTGCTCTGGGGCTGTGGAGGTGGAATACGTTTTCCCCTGTTGGTTTTTCCTCATCCCTAACCTCTCGGTCCTCTTCAGCATTTCCTTTCTCTCCATGGTTACCCCACACAAACAATTTCCCTGCTGACACGGTCAATGCAAAGCTGCCATAAATATGCACTGCAGATGCAGGGTATGACTCACCCACAGTGACTCATCTGGAGCGAGCTGGTGACGAGCCATCCTGGGGCCTGTGAGTCAGCAAGGCTGATTTGCTGCTGAGCTCACACCTACCAGGAGTGGAAGCACATCTCCGTGACTTTTGTGGAAGCCCAGGGAGTCCTGCATGGGTGGCCCCGATGGCTGGTTCGGGAGATAACTGGAAACCGGGGGAGGAAAAGTTTCAGTCAGTTTTCCTGTCATTACTGGCAGAAGGAGAGGGTTTGTGTAATGAGAGGGTTGCCACTGTGATGTGGGATTCAAGCCTGAGCCCACCCATGGTGAAAGCCCAACCCTCAGTCACTGGAAAGCGAGATGCTGGCACCTGAAGGGGAACACAGCAGGGCGCAGAGGGAAAGTCGTAGGGTCATTCTCGTTTTTTAGGGCAAGTTTCACCCGGTGAGCCCATAAACCATGAATTTTCTTGTGGTGCTGGCCCTATCTCAGCCACAGCTCAAATGAGTTTGTATGGTCTCAGCATCCTCAGGATGCTCGAAGTCTGCTCTATTTGCCTATTACTGTGGTCTGTTGATTCACAGGCACTAGATCACCATTCACAAGAATTCAGGCAGCCTGCCCCAAAATGATGAGGTTTTCATGATAACAGATTAAAGCAAATTTTCCTTAGCAATGTAATCAGTTACTACAATAGGCAAACAAAGGACAAAGCAAGGCAGATATGGCATGGGAAAGTTATGTGGAACTGACAGGAACTGTATGCAAATGTGAACACAAATAGAAATAAACTCAATATAAAACAAGGAAACATATAAGCTCACAATCAAAAGGGAAGTGTAGTGTTGTTTTGCCTGATTTTGGTTTGGGTTTTTTTAAAGGATAATAAGGAAATTGACTACTAGAAATTTGGCATAAGTGTTGTGACTAAATTTCATGCAAGGCTGGGGCATCTGCTGTTTGAGGACATTGTATGAATGCCAGCTTGGGGACAGGAATGCAATTGGGCCATCAGATCCCTCTTTTATTTCTTAAGAAATAATTAAAAATATCCTCATCTAGTTGAAACAGATGGCTACAATCACACCATTTTGTCTTAATCTGAATAAGGAAAAAATTGTTTCCTGGCTTCATGACACTCAAGCTGTTCCTCTTAGCCTTTTCCCCAGGAAAAGCCCCAAACACTTCACACCTTTGACATTCTCAGGTTCTACCTACTGGCCAGAAAAATTCATGCTAAATTTCCCTAAGATGTCCATAACAGTATATACAGAGAGATAGATATATGTACTGTTTCATAGATGATGTTATGCTAAGGACTGTGCTGAGGTCTCTGAAAGAGTTAGGCTTAAACAGGGCATCTAAAGGGTGTAAAGCACTTCTAGGTAATCATTTGTAGATTGATGAGGTCATGCCAGGTCCAACTTGTACTCATTCCACTCTGTTTGCTGAGCAAAGCTGGGCCAGAACTATGATGTCCAGCATGCTTGGGCTGGCTCTCATTCAGACAGCCCTGCAGCTCTGCTTTACCTGCATCCAGGCTCTACTGTTGCCAAAGAGATTGGTTGGCAGAATTATCTTAAGATCCAGGCTTAGCTGAGGGCATAGCCCCAAACCCCAGCATCCTGCAGTGGGGAGGCCACCTCTGGTTATGGTGCCTCGGTATCTCCAGCTGCTGGCCACAGCTTGCAGCACTGTCGCTTCCTTTTCAGCAAAGAACTGTTTCCAAATCTATATCACCGAGCTCCAAAGAGGGCTGGCTCCCAGCCTGTTGTATAGGAGAGATAAAGTTAGATGATCCCTTACGCGCCGTGAAATGCTCCATGAAACTTTGTAGGGGATAGAATATGAACCTCTCTGAAAAAGACTTGCTATGACTGCCTGGGGCCTGCATTTCTCATTAAGATTGCTTTTGGTTTCGATGAGCAAGGGATTCTTGGAGAGCTTTGCTCCTCTTCTCTCTAGTATTTAAATCCCTCCTTGTCTTGGCTGTTGTGGTGACGTTGTTGTGGGGACCTTGCTCACCACCACCCTCAGAGAAGCTGGTTTGTTTCCCAGACAAACTGTACCTTGCTGGGTTCCCCTTTTGGTGCCTGTGCTCCTCTCTGCATTGGCAAGAGATCGTGCCTTCCCAGAGGAATGGCTCACTGGATGAAGACGTAGGAGCATGAAGACATTTGTCAGGCATCTTGCAACCGGGAGGTGAAAAATCCATCAGCTGCTGCCAAAGCTGATATGATGCAGCAGAACATGGGTTTGTTTGTGCTTTCTGGAGGGCAATTAGCAATCTGAGAAGATGTTGGGTGGAAAGGGAAGGCCTGATGCATAAGAAGAGCGGGGATGAAAGAGGAAAAGCTCTCTTGGTTAAAGTGGAAGGGTGCAGGCATCCTTCAGACCACTTGTCAGCCTGGGAGCCATCGACTGCTTCCAAGAGGTCCAAGAGTGGTAGCTAAGAAATGCACATTATTAGCCTTTATTTTGCTTTGCAGGAATCTGTTGCACAGCTGGAGAATGTAATTAGGTCCTTGTGCTGTAAAATGGGCTGCACACATGCTGCTCCAGGCTGAGATTAGAAGGGAATCTGGGAAAAGGTTAGGCACGGGCTATGCTGCAGTGGAAACGTGCTTGCTGTGAATCTAAGAAGATAAGATTTGTCCCAGAAGGCACTTTCCCTTGACACCAACCATTTTCCTGGTATATTCAAGGTAGTCAGAAAAATTTATTATAAACCTGGAATATGTCTGTGCCCCTCACTTCTGGTAGAGTGACCAACCATTTCTACAGCCTGAACATCAACTTTACAGGATAAACTGTGAGACTGAATGAAGGAGAAGACTCAGAGGAAGAGAATCTCAAGCGACTGGTCCACCTCCACAGGAGATGTTCTCCCCTGGTTTGGGGGTAAGAAATAGAGCAGAAAGAGGAAAGTATGCAAGCAAGGAAGATCCCTTCCCAGTTAGTGAACCTGTCTGGAAGGATCCCAGGTTTGCATTTCCTGCATATCCTGTGAGGTTGCCTGCTGCTGCTGGAGAATGCTCCTTCCAGAGCCAGGTGAAGGATTCACAACATTTTATTTCCAGTATTATTCTTCTATCCAGCAAGTAAACAGAGCACACAGGGTCCTGTCCTCTGGCAATGCCTCCGAACAGGAGATAACTACCTGTCACCACCACCAACCATTCCTCCAAGCTGTAGAGAGCTGTACATTTATCTATAGGTTCAGATTTTTCTTTAGACATAAGTGGGCACTGCCAGTACATTTCCATATAAAAGAGCTCTTGTTCTTACATAGTTGCTTTTATTTTGTTTGTTTTTGTTTTTGTTTTAACCTGGAGAAAGTCCAACCAAGAACAATAGTAAGGTTTCAAAGCCAAGCACCCTGGTGCTAGAAGCTGCCAGAAGTCAGGCTGTTCACATCAGTTCAGTTTGATCTCCTATTTTGATTTCTTTTTACAAGACTCTGCATATTTCAGCAGAGGGGCCCAAGCTCACTCAGCATGCCGGCTGGACAGTGAATCAGGCCATAAAGCAAACACTTTCTCTTGTGATAAAGGCACAGTGTGGGTATCCAGGAGAGGTAAATTATATTCTTGGCTTTGCTACCACCTTTTGTTTGATGTTGAGTTGGGTGAGATGGTATCATAATGGAACTGTACAAGGTGGCTGAATTATGGTGGTGGCTCGACAGCATGAATTATGGCCTCCCAAATTGTAGCTTTTTTCGTCTGTACTTTGAAATCTTTGTGTTCTTGGAACCAAGCTTTTTCATAGCACACATTCTCCTGGAGGACTGGGTAGATCCCTTGCTTTTTTTAGTGTCCTCAAAAGAAAACAGCATCTGGGTGATCGCTGGCTGGCGCTGCTCACTGTGATCGTGCCTTTCTCCACTTGAGGGCGATGTGACCTGATTCAGTGCACACAAGAGGCAATTCGGCATGAAATCAAGGTAAGAAATGTTTGGCATCCAATGCTGGGTGTCCAAATGAGGTCTAGGCATCTCCACTACTGTAGTTGGTGGAGACTCGTTCAGTATAGCCAGGGGAGTCTGGAGGGAAAGTCATCTTTCTCTAGAATAGACAGGCATTAGCTGAGCACATGAACTGCTCCCTGTGTTCACTGGGATGTACTGGGGATTTGGGGAGGGTCATGACTCCCTTCCCCCTGTAATGCCTTTTTGTCTTTGAGATAGTCTCAAGACTCAGGTATGGACTCCAGCTGCTGCCCCAGAAGGGTCTCCCAAAGCTCCTTGGTTGCATCTGCCAGCTGTGTACAAGCGTGTTGGAAATCTCCAGACATGTCAAGTGTCAACTGAACAACCAAACCAAGGCCCAGGTCTCTGCTCCCAAATAGAAGAACTTGGGCATTTAGCTCATGTGTAGACAGAGGCACTCAGCTGCCTACATTTAAGGATCTTGTTTTCTAGATAAGCCCTGCCCAGGGTTATGGATGTCATCGAAGAAGGGAAGATGCCCGCCTGGGTGTGGAAATGCAGGACATTTTTGCTGAGGGGACTGCATGTCCACCTCTCAGTCAGACTGTGACTTGTGGGTCAAGATCTCAGATCAAGAAGAAGCTGATGAAGTTGACTGAAAATACAGGTGATGCTCCACTGCTAGGTTGCTGTCAGCTTTTGCTACAAAATATGTGGCAACAGGGCTTTTTAAAGACATAAAAATTTGTTTTGCAAAGACCTGTAATAATCCCTATGGCAAGAAATGTATTTCAGGTTTCTGCAATCAAGCAATATACTTTTTTTTTTTTTTTTTAGTCCAGGAAAGCTACCTTACACTCCAGAAATACTGGAACATGCAATGACTGCCTGATAAATGTTAGTTGATCTAAATAATTCACCTTAGTTGTGTCTGATTTATCTGTCAGGTTGATCAGCATTTATCTTTCTTGCTTGCAGACAAACAAGAGAGGAATATTATAGATGGAAACATTTCAGTCCACTTAAAACTACATGAAACTAAATCAGTGTTACAATGGCAATTGAAGCAGACATTTCTAATTAGCAGCAGCTTAAAACACAGCAAAGGTCTGTAATGAAATAAATAGATCACCATTGTCCCTAGCATTAGGGAAAGTGTTGCAGGGCACCACAAGCATGGTAGCTCATACATCTATATGAAACCTGCCTCCCATGACCGTGTTCAGTCTTCACAGGTTCAGTTCCCTTCCTAAAGCAATTTTTCGTGCATAACACTTCAATTTTTTGAAGCAGAAGGGTATATATTCTTACTTACTGGGTATAAGTGTTGTTCTGTGTGAGAGCTGCACAGAAAGTACCCTTCTTTTTGGGTCACTGGGGACAGGAAAAGATCAGGTCCTAGGTGTTGGAGCAGAACCCAGAACTATATATGCTTATCTCCTTCAAGCCAGTTGAAGTTTAGACCTGTAACAAACATTGGGTCCCACAACACCTCTGTGGGTATCCCCAGTGTCTGGTCATCTCCTGATGGCTGATCTAATAACACTTGTGTTGAGTTGTAGCAGGCAAGGATTGGAAAACAAGAGGAAACTAAAGTGCTTTCATTCATGTGTTGGTGGGTTAAGGAAATGGTTCTTGGATCATTTGTTTCACCTGTGAAACAAATCTCATTGCTCAGACAGACCACGTACTGCTGTTCTCTTAGCCTTTGTTATGGGACAAAAGTAATAAAAGGAAGGCATTTGTAAAGCAACACAAATTCCAAGGGGGAGATTTCACACTGTCCTGCAGACCTCACTCCCACACAAGATTGCAGAGAGGCCAAGAGCTGGGCAGGGCTTGGGATAATTGGAAAGTGCTTGTCCTTTCCCAGGTAATTGCACTGGGCCTGACAGAGGTGACCCTTCCAAATACACTTTGAGGGGCTCCCCAGTTTTGGCTGTGGCCTTACATTTTCTTCCCAGACACGTAGCAATAGTTGTGCTTACCTGCATTGCAGTGAAGCCATCCAGAAAGCCCTGGCACTGTGGTGGCTGACCCTCCAACCATCTGCTGGTAACAGCAGGAGCCTTCTGGCTGCCTTGCTGTGGGAAGCGCACGGTGACATTCCTGCAAGAGGGACTTCTGCTGAGCAATCACCCTGCAGAAGGATGAATTTACTGGCTATGTCTTAAAAACTTCCACTCTAGTGCTGAAGGTAATGGGAATATACATTCCTGCTGGCCTGCTTGCTGCTGATTTGACATCATGCCACGTGGGGGAGGTGTTGGAAATAGGCAAATACTACAGAATTAAAAATAAAAATAAAATCACTCTGAGTTGAAAGGGAGGAGAGCCAGGAAAGGAAATACCTCAGGCAGAGAATTACTACTTCTGTATCAAAGCCAGCAGCTTCTTACTTTAATATTTAACACCCAGGAGAGCTGAGGGGGAGGATGCTGAGAATGGGTGAAATTTTTCAAAGGAACCCAATTTCTAGTGATTTTCCTTGGGTACATTTTTGTAGTGAATATTCAGCTTGGTGAGAAATGGGACTTTTGGTCATCAGAAGCCCATTTACACGTTCAGCTGCAAATTGCTGAACAGTTTCAGCTGGAAAGCAAAGTGTAGAGAGCGGCTGGAAGGGGAGGTGACATCAACCCCTACTACCAAAATCCAGCAGTAATTGCTGCTGCTTTTCTCTCTAGAAGTCAAAGAAAAGTGTTTAACTCTGAGTCAAAGGGGATGTTCAAGGGGTCAGGAGAAGAGAAGGCAAAAGGAAGAGGCAGATTTTTGCTGTATTTAGCTGCCTAAAGGAGGGATACCTAAAGAAGGGATATTAAGATGTGCACAACAAAGGATGGTGAAATAGGCGCAAGCCTAGGAAATTCATTTTGAACATGAGGAAAAGCATGTTGGTCATGAGAGCACTGAAGCACTAGAAGAGAAGTCCAGGGAGGGCGAGCACTCCGTCTCCAGAGGTAATCAAAACTCAATGGAGCAAGGCCCTGAACAACTAGAGATGACCTTGAACCTAGACCTGCTTTGATCAGGGCACTGAGCTACAGACCTCCAGAGGTCCCTGACAACCCAAATTATTCTCCAGTTCTGTGAAGCTGAGACTGAATAAAACGAGGAAAATAGCTCCCTGTTTCCCCCTCATTCCTCTCCCTTCAGCACAGCTGGAGGCTGGCATTCATGTGCTTTGCCATGCTTTTTGCCTTTATACTTCTGGTCCATACAGGGTCCTAATATCCATTTCAGCTGTTTTGCCTAATCAATTAAGCTGGTTTGAAGTTATTTCAGTCCCCAGTGATGCTGTCTGCATCAGTGACAGTGAAATCAATTGCCCTGCAACAAGAGGCACTCTTATTGCACTGCCAACAGTTATGGGGATGTCTTTGATGTTACAGGGGCAGGGAAACAAGTAAGACAAGGGCCATACAAGGTACAAGGCAGGTTTACAATCTCACCAATGGAAAGACAACAGGAAGAAGTTATTGGGAGGGTTGATGCTGGTTGTTAAAGGGACATGGTACATGCACAGGGATCTGCTCCCTGTCTCTGCTCCCTTAACCTATCTTGTTGGAAGGAATGGTATATCCTGAGGTTACCAGACTGGATCCAGGCTATAGGAGGCCAATCATGTTATCCAAACCAGTACCATGACAGTTCACCTGTGTCTGGTAAGAAGCTGCATCCAGATCTTCTCAGAAAGGAGCAATTTTATTTATTTTTCTTTTGCCTATTTGCAAGCCGTGTGTGGGAGTCCAAGAGTCACGGTTTAGTTTTGAAGCACAGAGGTGTGCGGTATTTTCCTTGCTGCCAAACCCTTAGGAATTCTGGAGCTCTTAAGAGTTGGAAAACTCATTTGAAGTTCTTGACTGGGGCTTGAACTCTGCACCAGAGGGAGGAAAGTGAAGTGGTCCATTGCAACTGGTGGTAACAGGGCAAATGCATTAATGATTCTTGTCCCACATTTGGATACTGTGAGGCTCCGGGCTCGATCCTACTCATGACTCCAGTGGGAAAGCCCACAGACTGACTTTGCTTGGCCTGAGGTCACCTCCCATCCCTCTTAATACCTGGTGAGTTAGGAAAGAGCCAGGACACAGAGTTAAACAAAACACTTTGCTGGCATGTGTGTCTTTTTCTACACTGGCAAAAGCCCTGTTTGAGTAGATCCAGAAGGCTTTTGTCCCAAATATTTACAATACGCTGCTAAAAGGAACTGTCGGATGTGACCTGGGGCCCTGCTCTCCACCTCTTTGCCTGAGGGAGATCCAAAACAATGCAAGGGAGCTGGAGTTCCTGCCAGGCTGGTCTCTGCCTGGTGAAGGGATGAAAGAAAAAGAACAACAGACAGCAGATGTCCCTGATATTATTTAATATAGCCAGCCGAGGGGGAGGAGAAGAACCTGTAGCGAACGGATCAGCTGAAGGTTCTGCTGGGAAACAGCCTTCCTACAGCTCTTGGAAAGGACTGGGACATGGAATGGCCAAACACTTGACCATATGCTGGGTTGCTGCAGCCAACTCAAACCCTGACTTACGGTGGGTCACCACATCCGCTTTGACTACACTGCAACCAGTGAGAAAAGGGGAAGAGCTGGTCCTTTGTCATTTACTGGAGGAGGGTACGTTTCCTCTGGAGTCTTTGAGTCCTCTGGTGAATCACAGAGAAAGCTTTATTCCTGCCCAGCACTGTTCTTCTGAGTTTTCAAAAGAAACTGTGCAAAAATGTTCTTTCTTTTATTTGTAGAGTCTGTCCCAGTAGGACTTCATTGGTGTCTCTCCTCTTAAATTCAGAGACTTTTTCTTGGCTTAAAGGTAGCTCATAATTGACTTACAGCTGCCTCTCCACAGGATATTGCAGTATCATATTCCCTTTAATGTTGCTGCATCGTGGAAATATTCCTATGGATTTCAGGGAAAAGGAAGAATGAAAAAGTGAGAGTGGGATATCAATCTACCTCTGTCTGGTCCTGAGTCTTCTGCTGCTTGCCCTGAGGATCACAGAGGATCAAGCTTTGTCCTGGCAGGGACTGACATTAATAAGTGCTACCTGGTGATGATGGGCATCACAGTCCATTTCAGGGACCTTGACTTGGGTATAGATAACTATTGTTCCTGAAATTTTCTTGAAAGGTCCCTCTTACTTTTGGTGGTTTTTTTGCAAATGGTGGTTGTGTCTCCTTGTCTGTTTCTGGAGGACAGTGAAAGAAAGGTCCTCGTGTTCAGTCCTGGCTGTATTCCCGTCCCAACCCATGGTGTTATGAGAGCTAATCTTGGTCACCTTAAGTGCCCATGCAGAAAGGTATGTCTGCAGCTTCCTGTGGCTTGCATCTCTCTGAGGATTTGCTGACCACTGAACAGTGAAGGAGAGCACAGTTGCAAGGCTCCAAACCCATACTGCTAAAGCAAGAACAAATCCTGAGGAGTGGGAAGCCAATGCTGACCATATTAGCTAGTTACAAGGGTTGGCCAGCTTCACTCATCAGGTCAAAACCGATCTCTGGGGATGGTCAGAAAGGCTGTTTTCCCCATGGAACTGGATGATAGAAGCAGGTGTACGAAGCAGGTTTTATGACCCAGTGCAATAACAGTTGGAGGGCGCAGTACTGATCAGGTTTCTTGGCTTGGCCCAAGAGTCTACATCACCTCAGGGATTGCCAGTGATGCCACAGCCTGGTTCAAACCAGATAAGGACATCTGCCTTCTCCTGCTGTCCTTCACGGATGATGTGTCAAAATTGGCCCCCAGTGTAACTCTGCTGGAGCTGAACTCTGTCTGCCTCCACAGAGAATTTGGTCTGGTATGTTGTGAAGTGTCAGAGCCTGAATTCCCACTGCCACAGCTGCTTGTGGTGGAGCTGGTGGAGGTGCCTTCATCATTCTTCATGTGATCCTGCTTCCCCTCTGCAACTTCAGAGAGTGAAGCAGCTTCCTCAGCTATAAAAGGCTTTTTCCTTACATTCATCTGTGGGCAGATGGAGACCTGCTGGGGTATAGGTACACATGGACCCCATGGCTGTGGATGTATCATGTTGCTTGAGCTTCTCCAGACTGGCCGGGATGCTTATATGGAGCTGCTCCTATGAAGAGCTCTGTTGTACCTCTTTCCCCTAATATACTGGTGGCATGGAAGTCTGTCCTAATAAATGCTCATGACATGAATTTAGACAGAAATGAAGATGATGAAGCATCCTTGCATATGAAAGCCTTTTCCTTGTGACATGTACTCCACAAAGTCCTGTGCAATATTGTCAGCCAGCACATGTTGATGGTTCAGCACTGTCCAAGTCCTCCAAGCCATTTCTGAGTGGGAACAAAGAGTGCTCCAGCATTTTACAGAAAAGCACGGATGTCCCAGAGCTGACACACGAGGTGACAGTGAGTACTGCCAGGTTGTGATATGAGAAACCCTGTGTGTGATGTGGCCAATATTATGATGCTCTCATCTGAGTGCACTGTTTCAGCTTTGCACTGAACAGCAAAGCTACAGAGAACCTTCACACCAGCAAACCCCAGTGAGCAGGGTGGGCAATTTCTAAACAACTGGAATTCCTTGAGGTTTCTGGTCAAAGTGTCACGACTGTTCACCAGAAGACTGGAGAATCAGAGGCTATCACCATTACCCAGTAGCATAATTTAAAGCCATAACTCCTGGAACTGTAACTGAATGGTCAGGCAGGGGCTGCTGAAGAGCTGTGATATGAGACGACCTGACCCAGAGAGCAGCTCAGTAGGGAGGCACGTGGCACTAGGCCTGGCAGGGTGGGTGAGTGCTTGGGAAGCTGTGGTTTTATCTCCTCCAAGATGCCTTGGCCGTGTGCACAGGACGTGGCGTGCTGCCAGAGTCGGAGACGTCGCTGCCCCGGGGGCAGCAGGGCTGTGGGGGCTGAGCCGAGGTTTTGGCAGGTCTGCTGCAGCCCAAGGCTGGGCTGGCTGCTCAGGAGCTGCAGGAAATGCATGTGCTACCGGTCTGGGGGGAGACCTCTAGGGCTGAGAGCAGCCAGGGAAGGTGGGTACATCAGGTACATCTCGACTGCTAAACGACACAGGTCCTGAGCACGGGCTCCCACGGCAGCACAGGACTGTCTGTGCTGGTAGATGGCCCTTGGCATGGCCCTATTGGCATTTCCCAGGTGATTCCCAAGCATAGTTTGGGGTTTATCACAGCCTGGGGTCATCTGCATCAGGCATCAATGATGTGGCTGTCCTTTTTGAAGGACAAGAACCTCTTAGAGGGATAGGTGCAAACTGTGCTGCTGCTCCCTATGTACTCAGAACTGAAAAAGGGGCTCATGCCCACCCTGTTGTCTGGTGCAGCCAGGGTGGTGCCAGGGTGCAGAATGGGGTCTGGCAGCCACAGGACTCCTGGATATCCATTGTGTGCTTGAGTCACTCCACATAATGGCCTCCTGTAGATTCCTCTACTTGTTTATAGTCACCTCTGAACTCTCCCCGACTTATGTCAGGTTAACACATGCACTCCCCAGCCCTGCAGATGCTCAGGAAAATCCAGACTGGGTGGGATCTGCACTGGGAAACAGCAGTTGAACCCTCTGCACGGCTACACTGATCTCCTGCAACGTGGGACTTTGAGTACTTCTGGTTTATCCTGATTTAAATATCCTGACACTGGTGCAGCCCCGTGCCTCCGGAGAACCGCAGACGTTTGAGCAGCACTTTGCAAAAATACAAGCTGCGAAATTTCCCGGTGCCACTGGGGTTGCTTGAGAAAAAGCAGCGAGAAACTGCTTCTGGCTACTGTGTTACAGCCCAGCAGAGCTGCAGGCAGGCCGGCCTCTTGGCGTTATCTCAGCGCTAAGACTGATGAATAATAGCACTAACAAAATAAAAGGAGGTTCTTCCTTGCACTGCCGGGGGAACAGGAAATTCTGCACGGGGAGCGCGTGGAGGTGAACAAAGCGTTAAAGCCTGGCAGAGCAGCTGCTGCTGACCTTCTGGTCCCAGCACCGCTAAACAAAGCTCCTGTTACAGCTGAACTTTAGTACCAACTTCTGCTGCTCCAGGGATCCTCTCAAAAGTACACACTGAGCTGCAATTAGCATGGTCTGGCTCTGGGTCAGGCAGAGAAAGAGGATTGTAGGGCAGTGATCCCAGGGTGCCCACTATGTCCCCTCTCCAGGCTCTCCCAAAAACTGTCCTCTGTTGTACTCAGCAGCTGAGCACCCCTGAAGCCGCAGGGTTCTACCAGACCAAGGTTTTCAGTAGCCACTGGTCGATATATCCACCATAACTCTTCAAATTTTCAAACAGGATTTTGGCCTACACAACATCCTTCAGCACTGAGTTCTGCGGATGGACTCTGTACACTGGGTAAACATGCTCACTTTTGTGTCTAAAATGTGCTCAATTGCAAATTTTAGGAGCATTCCTAGATCCTCTGGCATGGCAAATAGTGAACAACTGTTTAATATTAATATTTCCCTTCTTATTTGTAGTTTTACAGCCTCTAATTTCATATGCTCAGATAATTCTTTCCGTTCAGAGGAAGAATTCAAAGCCTTTCAGTCTCTTCTTGCATGGGAAACTTCCATAACCTAAACTTAATACTGCACATCCTTGCTGCCCTCCTGCATTCATTCCATAGAAAAGAGAATGTGAAGCACTTTCCAGCAGAGGTTTTACAGGTATGGTCCAGCTCTTAGTGGGACATAAAGATGTGAGAAACATTTTCAACCAATTGCACTTTTCATCCTCTGTTGGGGATGATGTTGGAATTACACACCACTGGAAAAAATGCACTTATTTCTGTGTGAGACTTGATAAGAAGGATGAGGCAGGCTGGACATAACACATCTGGAGTCTCCTTGTGCCCTCGGACTGTGAGGAAGAAAAGAATTTGTGCTGCGAAATAATAAATAAGATTCAGCAGACTTAGATAGGAGCGTAGACTGGCTGTGTCACAGAATAAAGAAACAGGGTAAAAAATAACAGCTTTGGGCTGAAATAGTAATAAACATCTTGATGCTTTCTGCATGCAGCTGAGATCAGTTTTGGTGCCCAGTTTTGACATTTTGAGCTCGAATCTTTCCCTTATGCAGCTCAGGCTTTTAATGCTCATAGCTCACAGTGGGGTCAGCCCCAGAGCTCTCCACCCTGTACTTTGTGCTGCTCAGGTCAAAAGTTCTTCTGTGCTTGTCCTTGTTGTTCCCAGACTGTTGCCATTACAGTGACAGGAGGGTGAGGGAGGTGGGTGGTTACTGGAGGTGGACATTGCTCCCCAGGTCTGCAAGCATCCTGGGGTGTATCTTGGGAGGCAGGGGGGTTGGGCAGCAGAGGTTTACCTGATAGTACTCATTGATAGGGATGTGTTTCAGGCCAACACTGAGATCATTGATTATTGCTAATACTGTTTCTTCGATCCCAGGAAAACAGAGAGCTAGGAAGGAAAGGAGCCTTATTACTGAGTGGCTCTTTGGACTACTTCATTCCCAGCCTAGTGGTAAGAAGATCTCAAAGTGGTTGAGATCTGAAGTGCATGGCATGCTGGCCCTTGGGAATAAAAGAGTGTGTAAATAGCCCTGTTGGATCATTCTGGGCATGGAACTCCTTGTTTTGGCACGGTTGGTACCTTCAAGAAAGCAATGTGAAACAGGGTATGTGTACACTACATCTCCTACCAAGAGTTTCTCTGAGTTGTTAGCAAGCAGTGTTTGTGGACTTACCCCCTCTGAACAGGACAATCCCTGGGTCCCCTCAGCATCCAGCCAGAAGAGGCAGTAAACAGTCACTTTGCCATACATTTGTTAAAACCTAAGTGTTTTGTCTTGGACCAAACCACTTTCTCTGGAAATTGATTTCATCAGACAACCTCTGCAATGTTTAGTACTTTCAGATGAAGTCCAAACCTAGCTCCATACTGATGTGTTCCTCGAGATGGCCTTGGGATGGAGCAGGAGCACAGCTTGGAAATCACTGCTCACACCACAGCTGAGAGGTGCAGCTTCCACTTTGCAGGAAGAATTTGTGGTTAAAGCCATGAAGTCTCATGCAAGGAGGTAAGTGCCTTGCAGAGAAGGTCACTTCGGGAACCCGGAGGCTGTGTGGCATCTCCTTTCCCTGCCAGGACACCCACAAACCTCATCTCCCATCAGGATGCAAGGCAGTGCAGTGTAACACTGCTAGGGCTCCTGGCTGAGTCACATCATCCCTGGGGCTTTGCCCCAGTTCCTGGGATTTCACAAATCCTCACCTTCCACTTTGAAAACCTGTGAACCTGATGGCTGCTGGGGAAGACTTGAGAGCGTGGTACAGGCATAGTTGGAAAGCTTAAAGCCTCAAAATTTACACTAAAAGCTGTCACTTCTTGGATTCAGAAACCTGCTATGGGTGGGTGTGGGAGGAGGCAGGCAGCAGCACTGATGCTTTTAGCAGAAGTGTTGCCAGCATTAATATAACAGAGCCACCACGGTCCAAGGCTACATTTGCATTTGCTCTGTGACAGAACTCATCCCAGAGAAGGGTCTCCTGTGGTGCTGCAGAAGTGATGCATGAGACAACTCTGTCCCAAGAAGCTCCTGATCGCAGTACAAGGTCTCTGACTTGCAGTACCTCATCGTTCTCCACAACCAACTGACCCTGTTCCTCACGTTGCAGCTCCCCAACCTCTACCCTTGCCCACCTGGGTTATTAAAGCTAATGAATGTGAGGGTCTTACTTATGCAGCTGGGATGCAATTAGCTCAACCCCTCACTGAGACCTTGGGGACCCTATGGTGATGGTATCCACTCCCATTCCTTCATGAATCATTGTGTTTGGAGAAAGGACACTGTAAGCAGTTGTGGAGCAGATATCTAGAGAGGTGCCCGGAGCACGCTGAGCCTTTCCTCTGTGGGTGCCTGTCAGGAGAAATCGTTGCAGCTGCTGGGAGATTTCTTGCATCCCCCTGCTAGATCTATGTGGAACTGGTGACAGACTGGTATGCTGGGTTCATGTGTACCTGGGATACAGTGCGAGCCGTCCTGGCACGTTTGAGGCTCTGTACATCCTCCCGGGTCAGGAGGATTTGCAAGCTCAGTTGCACCAGTGCCAGTATTCATCAGGAGCTGAAATCATGGTATCAGTGGCGATGGTGGCCAAGTTTCCAATCTGGTCAATGCTGCAGAAAGCTGCCAGGACTGAATCCTCACCCAGGATCTCTGGGAATGTGCTTGGGGACTGGCTCATCCCTATTTCACACCACCCACGGGCCACCCACCTGCTCCGGCAGGAGTCTGTGCAGTGGTATGAACCAAAGCCTGGGGTTTCCCAGCCTGGAGATCTTCCCCTGTAAATCTGGCATGAGGAGCACTTGCCAGCTTCCCAGGGCCTTCGTTGCAAATTGAAAAATGATTTTGGAGGCTGCCAGGCAGCTGCTCAGTGTCCCCCTGTGGTGCTCTGTCCTAAGAACCAGGTTTTTGTTTTTTTGGTTTGTTTTTAATCTCCTAAATGAATAATCTGGTGCACTGTGCAGTGCAGCCTGGACTAAAAGAGAAGAACACATTCCCAAAAGCCAAACCTCCAACCTCCACAGTTGCATTGGACACCATGAATTACCAGTAGATGCATGACTAGCAGGAGAGAGGGTGGGGAGAGCAGAGGTCCATTAGAGATTCCCTACCCCCAGCATATGGCTAATTAAAATTTCTAATTAAGGCACTGTGGGGGTGAAGAAAGGAAGCTCTTGGTCGAAAGTCCCCCTCCTTTTTCTGTATTTCCTTCGATAGCTTTATAAATTTCCCCCCTAAATTAACTAATTAATATCACCTAATCAGTTAATAGAATTAGCTAATTAGATTGCTTAATGGAATTTCTGAAGAGAAGATTTAGAAGCTCTTAAGGAGACTTTAATCACTTTTTATCTGGGAAGCGGGGCACCAGTGCCTGCATTCATTCAGCAACTTAGAGTGATCGCTGTTATCAGCAAAACATTTCTGAAAAATCACTAATTTGGCTTCATCCTGCTGCAGAGTTGTAGCTGTAGTTACCCAGGATTGAAAGGTCAGGCTGAGCCTGGCTGTTTTGCCCCTCTAGGATGCTGCTGCCTGCACTTGATTGCATCGAAAATCCTCTGCTCTGAAGTGCTCAGCTTGGCTCAGTGTTTAATAGAATCAGCAGCGGGGCAGAGCATTGTAAAAGCAACCAAGCTCCCTGCAGGATCTGGAGTGGTTTGTTAGCCCGTGGCGTTTTCCAGGCTTGTTTGCTGATGCTTAAGTGTCGGTGAGTGATAGCAAATCACTCCCTTGGCCACGGCAGCAGTGGTTGTGTTTGAGGTCAAAGTTTTCTCCACAGCTGTGTGCAAACACACAAACACACACACACACACACATACACACACAAAACCACACAAAAACACACACACACGCTGCCCTCTGCTCCCAACACTGAGACCACAGCGAGGGAGAAATATGTGTGCTGAGAAAAACATGGTGTTGGGAGAGCTTGTGCCTCACCACGTGCTGTGGGCATGGATGTTTTGCTACCACCCCCAAAGATAAGGATTTCCAAGGAGCACAGGGCAGCTCTAGCAAGTAGTCATTTGTTTAATGCTGGTCAGTGAAGAGGGGTGAGAGCGGGGCCGTGTTTGCAATGGTCTCCTGGTACAGGTAGTCTGGTAGTGCTGGGACATCCAGGTTGCCCAGAGAAGTTGTGAGCTCCCCACCCCTGGAAGTGTTCAAGGCCAGACTGGATGGGACTTTGAGCAACCTGGTCTAGTGGGAGGTGTCCCTGCCCATGGCAGAAGGATTGGAACTAGATCAACTCTAATGTGCCTTCCAACCCAAGCCATTCCATGTTTCTATGATCCCTAGTTATTCTGGCTTTGGGCACTGGCCCGTGGTACTTTTCATCGGTGCAAAGTGGGAGTGAAGACTGGAGGGTTTGCCCCTGCATTTTGGGGACACCATACGAGAAAGAATGAGCTTTGTGATCCAAGATCACGGCATGATGAACTGGGGACAATATGGGCTGGTCTGGGAGGTCCCATTATGCTCATTCTTCCACACTAAGAGACAGATCCTGAATGACCTGCATTGCTCCTTGGGCATGCTGGTTGATGTCTCCCAGCCCACCTGGCTAGGTGCAGTGTTGGGAAGGGAAGCAGGGATCTGGTCTCCACATATGGCTTTGACACAATTTCCAGTCTGTGTAGAGCTTCCAGCCCTGATGTTAATTGGTTTGTTATCAGTGAGGCTGTCAACAGCCACACCTGAATGGTGGGATGCTCAGTCCCGGTTGGGTCCAGAAGCCTGAAGTCTGTCTCAGGCAGAAGTTCAACCTGGTCATCTGGGAGACCTTCAGCTGTGTCCCTGCTGGGAAAACTGTGTCCAACCTGCAGGAAAAATCAGACTGACACAGCCTGAGCAGGAAAGTCTGAAAGCAGTTTACTCCATCTCTCTTTTTTTGGCGATCTGAGATGGGTGCAGGAGTCAATGGCTGTGCTGTTCCTACAGTTACTGTTACAGTGACTGTGTGATCCTCTGTTCTCACCCTGATCCCATGTCATCTCTCACCATGGAGGTAACACTCTGCCTCTCTGTCAGCTGTGCCCACATGATTTAATTAAACAATTCTGCAGTGTTACTTAGACTCTTCACACAATGCCATGCTCTAGGAGCTCCTAAGAGTTCACCATTCTTTATTTTTTCCCTCCAGTCCTCTGTCATGGGACTCTACCTGCAGCTCTGGGGCTCCCCATGTAAGAATGACACGGTTCAAGCAGGTTCAGAGGAAGCCACAAAGATTGTCCCAGGGCTGGAGCACCTCTGCTATAGAAACAGGCTGAGAGAGCTGCGATTGTTCATTCTGGAGAAAAGAAGGATCCAGGGAGACCTCAGAGCTCCTTTCAGTGCCTAAAGGCACCACAAGAGAGCTAGAGAAGGACTTTGGACAAGGATGTGTAGTGATAGGACAAGGAAGAAAGGCTTCAAACTGAAAGAGGGCAGGTTTAGATTAGATATTAAGAAGAAATTCTTTACTCAGAGGTTGATGAGACCCTGGAACAGGCTACCCAGTGAAGTCGTGGCTGCCCCATCCCTGGAAGTGTTCAAGGCCAGGTTGGATGGGGCTTGGACCAACCTGGGCTAGTGGAAGGTGTCCCTACCCATGCAGGGGGTTGGAACGAGATGGTCTTCAAAGTCCCTTCCAACTTAAACCATTCTATGACTTTTCAGTGGTTGTCAAGGTGGGCTCCTTCTCCAGAGTTAGAGCATTTTAGTCAGTAGGTAGCACTGCTGCCCAGCTGCAGCTCTCACAGTGACAAAGTGGAGCTGGCAGGTATGACCTGGATGTGTGCAAATACAGCTGCAGAATAATGGTGGGCTCCTGGAAAAACTCCAGCCTTTGCATGAGAGAAAAACAAAATGACACTGCACCAGGACAGTAGGCAACCTTGAGATTTCCAGTCTTGTTTTCTTTCTGCACTGGAATGAAAACAGTGCTTGCGAAATGTTTCCCTGTGACATGTAATGCTTTCTTCAGCTGAAAATGCTCAATTCTCTGCCCTGCCTGAATGTTCAGAGCACAGTTTTCCCTGTCACTGTGGCATAACAGGACTCAAACCATAAGCCTAGCAAGTCTGAAGGCCTCAGGGTGTCAAGAGGTAGCTCAGATAGGTCAGCAGCAAGCAGGGGGCCTTTCCAGAGCCTGGTTCAGGTTCCTGCTATGGTTTGGTGTCAGGAAGAGCATGTCTGTATGTGCTGGCTGTGCAGGACCAGTGCCTATTGCCTCCCAGCTGCCTAAAAGAGGCACCTGAGTCTTTCTCCTTAGTCCCTCCAGCACCAAAAATATTGTTTCAATGAAGTTCCCATCAAAACCAAGCCCTTTGAAAGAGCACACTGTGCTGGGACTTAAATCAGATATGCAACACCATGTTCTCTTAATAAAGAAATCTAGGCAATTTCCCAGGGAATTTTCCCCTTTGTTTCCCCCCTTTACTTGTGGATTTCCTGTGAACAAGCTGAGACCTCTAGATTTCCTCAGCAACTGTTTTTTTCTTTTTCTGCTATTAACCTTTGCAAGCCATTCCAGCCCAGGGATCACCTTAATCCAGCTCATACAGTTATTTTGTTGGAGAGGTGATGTGCTGTGCCATGCAGTTGCTCTCCTCTTGGGATGAAGTGGGACTAGAACGAGCCATTCACAGATGATGCTTGGTTTCAAAACCTTGAAATTTCACATCAAGTGAATAAACAATTGTAAGGGTCTTGCAAAGAGGTTCATGGTGCTCCGGTGTAGACATCTGCATTCGATATTAATACTGCTCCCTGTGGAGACAATCAAGCATTTTAAGTATGGTGACTTGCCTCTTCCTTGGAAGACATAAAGTCAGGGAATGGAAGCCTGGTGATGATCCTTCAGAGAGCAGCACAGAGATATACTGGAGCAACCAAAATATCAGAGGTGCCTCATCTTTGAGCACTTAGTTGCTCGCAAGCTTCGTTTAACAACAGCAAGGAAAACATTATCCAAGATTCTGTGGTTCCCCAAGACCCGGGGATTAGAACGACCCAAGAGCAGGGCAACAAAACTCTCTTAGCAATAATAAAGTTGAGCTGAAGATTTACAGTCAGTTTCTGGTGATGGCAATGATTTCCCTGACATGGAAATGGCGTGATGGTTGGATAATACTTATCCCTCTGGATGCCTGGTGTTGTGTTTCCTGGCAGGCAGAGAGGCTCAGGTTTGTCCCTGGGCACTTGCAGCAGGAGCTGCTCCGCGTGCAGGTGCCTCTTCCGGCAGCTGCCTTGGTAACAGTGGGACGATGAGGAACATATGGCACCAAAACAGCATCACTGCTCCAGTAACATCCCTTAACCCTTTGGAGGGCTCCTCCTTCCAGGCTGGGTAGCAGGACAGGTTTAAATGGCTGGACTGGGCCCAACCAGTGCAGCATCTCAGCTTTGATCATGGTGCTCTGCAGATGCTCAGGGAAGAGAGGAATTCTGAGGTGGCTCTTTTACCTCCCTAACAGCCCTGTGTCTGGCAATAAGTGGATTAGTACCTTCCTTATCTGCAGAGTTGTGTCTGCAGCTCTGTGTTTCAGGTCTCTTGATGGACTTGGAGGAATATGTCTGGTTTGTAAAATTTCTCCAGCCTTATGCAGCAGCTTGTACCCTCTGGCATATGAGTTATGAAAACAATAGGAATATCATTCCTTCTGTCTCTCCATGGAGATTTCTTAGCCTGTTAGGTGGATTTTTGTTGCACTCTCTTGGTAATAGCAAAATTTGTTTCACTAAGAGTTCCAAAATCCTGCTGGGAAATTAAACAGTAAAATAGGCCAAAAATGCTTAAAGGCTGCTGAATCAGTCCATCTAGATGAATAAACCTGAAAAAAAAAGGAAAAAAAGCGCTGAAAAATAGGGAAAAAATATATAATATTTCCATTGGACACTTTGGAAGGCTTTGCATGGAGTTTCATGAAGTTGCATGGAGTCTTTCTGAGGCAGTATTTTTAGCTCCAATAATCCCTGATGGATTTTTTGGGGACAACTTGCCTAGTTCCTTTCTGAGCCCTTTTGCATCTCCAGCATCCACAGCATCCTGCAGCAAGGAGCTCCACAGCTCAACCGTGCGTGGGTTAATGAACCACATCCTTGTGTTTGTTTAAGACATCTGCCTGTTAGTTTTGCTTGTTGGTCTCTAATTCCTGTACTGGTGGAGACCATGGACACCTGGTCCTTGTTTATCTTCTTTGAGTCACTGATGAGCTTTTAGCCATCACATCCCTCCTCTTTCCCCGATGACTTTCAAAGACAAGTCCCAACTTATTGGATGATTGCACAGTGTGTTATACAAGGGACAACAACTCTGCTTTACTTGTCCATTCCAGATGTTTCATATTCAGCAAAGTATTTGTGATAGGAAATTTCATGTAGACTTCTGAAAAACATAGTAGGATGTGATCATTCTGGAGAGATGGAGAATGGTGAGAGTGCAGAGGTACAGTGAATGCAGTAGGAGTGTGGATAGAGATGTTAATTAAAATTCTAGTATCTAAATAATATCTCCTTTTTGTAGAAGTTTGCTAAGAAAGACAAAAAAAAAAGGAATTTTTTTTTAAATTTTAAACTCCCTTGAAACAGAATACCTCAAGCGGGGTCTGGTTTGTTGCTGAAGTCTTTCTCAGGGATTGTATTCTGACCCACCATAAAATGGTTAACACTGGAAAGCTAAAATATCCCTCTCCTGGACATTCCTCCAATGTGTCCATTTTCACAGGCTCTGACTCCTGCACTCCTTGAACATGGGAACATTTTCTGGTTTCCAAAACTGCAGGCTTATATTAACTTTCCCCTAGTCAGGTCACCAGCAAAGCTGTGTAAACAAATGACCTGTAGCCATAATCTTCTTCAGTTCCCCCTATTGATTTCACTCTGCTGTTTGCCTGCCAGATATTAGCAAAGCTTCCTTCAGAACTGGAGAAACTTCTGAATGCTTCTTAGAGGGGGTGAGTCAGGGTAGACTCAAAACAGCCTGTTAGTATGTTATGATCATTGGCTGGGGTTGAGGAAGTGTACTGGTTTGGGCTGGGAGAGAGTTAAATTCTGCAGTCATGTGTTTTGGCTTTGTGATGAAAACTGTGCTGATAACACACCAGTGTTTTTGGTGTTGCTGAGCAGGGCTCACAGAGCCTCGAGGCCTCTTCTGCCCCTCCACTGCCACGCTGGGGGTGCACGAGGTGTTGGGAGGGGACACAGAGGGCACAGCTCACCCCAGCTGATCCAAGGGGTCTTCCAGGCCATATAGTGTCATGTTCACATATAAACCTGGGGAAGGAGCAGGAAGGGGGGGATGTTCAGGGTTATGGCATTTGTCTTCCCAGATCTCATGGTGGAGCCCTGCTTTCCTGGGCTTGGCTGAACACCTGCTTGCCAGTGGGAAGCAGTGAATTCATACCTTATTTTGCTTTTGCTTTATCTGTTAAACTGTCTTCAACCCATGAGTTTTCTCACTTTTGTCCTTCTGATTTTCTCCCCCATCCCACTGGCAGGGAGGGAGTGAGGGGCTGTATGAGCTGAGCTGCTGGCCAGGGTTAAACCACTACAGGAAGGCAACCACACTGATATGGCCAATAAAATTCCTTTAAGGAATATCACCCACGATATTTTGATTTTGAAAGTGTTCATTTTGCAGCATCAAGGGGTCAACAATTAGGTGGACCAGTTCTCTGCTGCATTTTGAGAGCTATTAACACCATGACTCCAATGAGCAGAGCTATTTTGAGGTGGCTTCCTCAGAGATTGGTCTTGCTTCACCACTGTTAAAGGTTTTGTATAAGTCATTTTGCAGTGATATAGAACATATAAGGGTGAGGAACATTTTGTGGCATTATAGATGACACAGAAATTTTCAGGCTAGAAAATAAAGAGGATATGGGTTACTCATACTGAGAGATATGGATTGTGTACTTAACTGGTCATGGTTCAGCAGGATGCTTTTAGTCCAGCTAAATTGAAGGGAATCCCTCTGGGATTGAAGAATGCAAGGCTGTGCTTACAGAATAGCAAGCTCCGTGTTTGAAAGCACTGCCTTGAGGAACGACTTCAGGGTCATCTGTGATAACCTCTCAAGATGAGCTCTCACCGTAATTCCATGGTGAAAAAAAAAAGGGGATAATCTTCAGAGCAGTTAAAAAGATAGGTGATATCAACTGGGACAGGGAAAATACAGTCTTGGGAGAGAACTGTGCTGAGTCCAGTCGTGTTTTGGGAGAGCAAGTGTGAAGAAGAGTTCAGAGAGACACCCAGAGATGGATGATGGTATCTGGAAATCAAATAAATTCGACCCCAAACTAGACTTCAGCTTCCTAAGGCTGGAGATAACTGACCATTTGGCTGTCTGGAGAGAGATGGTGGGCTGGGCTCTCTCCAAACAAGCTGTTGAGCCTTTGCCATAGCTTATCTTCAAGGAGACCTTATTTAAGGATGGAGCTGGAGCAGTGGTGGCCTCCTGGACCAGGTGAGGCTCTGGCTGTGATGCCCCATTTTCCTTACTTCTTTTCAGATCTGGCAGCTGTTGCTGGACCCCAGTAACATAAACTTAATGAGCTTCAGGCCATCCTGAAGTGTCCCAGGAAGGAGTACAGGAGTACTTCTGTACAGGAGTCTTTGGGTTTCTTGAGGAGAAACTTGAGGAGGAATCATTGAGGCTGGAAAAGACCTCTAAATTGAGTGTAGTCCTTACCCCAGCACTGCCATGTTCACCACTAAACCACATCCCCAAGTGTCACATCCACATGACTTTTGAACACTTTCAGGGATGGTAATTCCATCACTTCCCTGGGCAGCCTGTTCCAATTCCTGACCACTCTTTCAGTGAGGAAATCATTCCTAATACCCAATCTATACCTTCACTGGTGCAACTCAAGGCCATTTTTCCTGATCCTGTCACTTGTTACCTGGGAGAAGACACCGCCCCCCACCTGTCTACAACCTCCTTTCATGTAGTTGTAGAGAGCAATAAGGTCCTCCCTGAAAGTCATTTTATCCAGGCTGAACACCCCCATCTCCCTCAGACGCTCCTCATCAGACTTGTGCTTCACTCTGTTCCCCTCTCTGGACATGCTCCAGCATCTCGATATCTTTCTTGCAGTGGAGGGCCCAAAAATAAACAGAGCACTCGAGGTGCCTCACCAGTGCTGGGTACAGGGGGACAGTCAGTGCTCTGGTCCTGCTGGACACACCATGGCTGATACAATTGGCCCTCTTGGCCCCCTGGGAACACACTGGCTCATACTCAGCTGGCTGCTGACCAGCACCCCCCGGTCCTTCTCTGCCAGGCAGCTTTCCAGACACTCTTCCCCTGTTCATGACTTGCTGGCCTGTGGTTCAGGAGGCCACTTAGATGAGGCAACGCTCCCTTTATGCCAGAGATTCCTGTTCCTCAGGTGTGGGTGCAGTGATATGTCTGCTCATGTGCAGGTGAGTGTGCAGCCACACATCCCTGGGACGTCCAGAGCAGTGCCCTGACTCCTCCATCCACTCAGCCAGATGGATTTTGATTTCCCCCTGTTCATTTGCCCTTCAAATTCTTTGAAGCACACATACAAGAGGGAGTTGGTTGCCTTTTGCTTCCCCTGCAAAACAAAAGGAGAGACAGAGAGAGAGAGAGAGGGGATTGTATATATAAAGGAAAAGCTCCAAAAGAACAACCTTACAGCTGATAGCTCAGCCAGAGTCTCCTCCAGGGAAAGGAACACATTATATTAACTGTGATACACTAAGGAGCCTCGTGCATACATCACTTTCCAAAATGTTTTTAAAAGTTCATTAACTTCCAGTGGAAAGTTGTGGCTGCATCAGTTGCCTTCGAGCCATTTTCGCCGACTCTTGGCCCTGGCTGGGGAATACTTTGTTGATTTAGATGGGTCTATTAGAAAGTGTAAGCCTTCAGGGATATATAAAAGGGAAAGCTTCACTCTCCTGAACATTTCCTTAGTGCAGCACTTTAAAATTGCACGGGAAGCAGGCTTTGAATGCCTTGCTGCTTTTTAACGGCTGGACTTTCAGCTTGAATGTTTCAACTTGGTTAGTAACCTGTAAATGACACCAATAAAAGGAATCTGAATGGAGAGGGAGGAGACAGAGGAAAAGATGAGATTCATCCAGCACTTCTACAGCCTCTGGGAATTTGTTTCTAACCAGTAATGAAAACACCTGGCACCCAGTGAGGTCCACGCACTGGAAAATTGGATTTGACCGACTTTCCCAAGGGAAAAGTTGTGGGTTTGGTTTTTTTAGGGGGGGAGGTGGGGGCGGGGGGAGGGGTGGAGGAACATGTCTATAATGCCAGAGCAGGGAGAATAGTGGGGTGGAATATTATCAGGGCTGTCTCCACTGCTTTTTGGAGGTGCTCTCCCAAACCAGCGCTCCAAGAGCTTCAGATGGGGATGAAACAACTCCTCCCAGAGTCTCTCAGGGTTGGGAGCTGTGCTGTCCACAGAGGACCTGGGGATGCAGCCACAGGACAGCGCTGGCTGAGAGCTCCTGAGCTCCTGCCACCATCCAGAAAGATTTTGCTGGTGTTACTGCTGGGGGAGATGGAGAAGGTCCTGGGCAATCAGGTAAGGCCTGTCTTAAACACGTTTCCTTGTGAAACTGTTCACTAAGGTTGACTACAACTTCCAGGGAGATAAAATTGATCCCTCTCCCTCCCTCAACAAATAATTAAATTTTCTATTTTTGTTCCTGTTTCTTTCATAACCTCAACCTCCAAAATTTCCTCAGATACCGTATTTTCCCTTCCTTTTTATTTTCTTTTCCTCCAATTGGACTGATGCAACATTAGAAAAAGAAGGGCATTAAAAAAAAGGGAGAAGGAGATATCAAGGTGCAATCTTCATTTAAAAGCAAAACCAATACCAACTGTTTGCTAAATAAAATATATTTAATGCATTTATCCTTTTTTTTCCTTCCTTCTTTTTAATCAGAGCAAATATTGCTCAGTGGCCAAAGAGAAACTTCTGTATGCTTCTGGCTCTGACATACACTGTATGAAGTTAAGCCTAATACATATTTATTTAAAATATTAATGCAGATGACTGAGCGCTGCCCCACTGATAAGTGTGTTCATAGGAGACTTTTGTGCACGTTGTCTTCTGTTGCTCACTGAGCCTCATTCAGGGGCCTCGTTGGAAGGAGAAATATACTGGAGAGTAAAGGTTTGCTTCCTACCCAATAGGAATTTTTTAATTACTGTTTTGACAGGGAACAAGTTTAACTGGCTCTTCAACCACGGACTATAAGGTCATTGCTATCACAGACCGTAAAGAAGATACAAAAATGAGGTAATAAAGTATATGGGCTGTGTATGTCTGGTAATTTAACATTATTCTTGTAACCCTGTGAGTCACCTGTGACTAATTTAAAAACGCTGATGCACTTAGATGAAAGCCACAGTAAACCACCTAAATCAGAGTCTGAGAGCAGTAAACACTGGGGGTGGGGAGCAGGATGGAGGTGAGGAGTGGATCCAAGCTTTTATCTGAAAAGATGCAGTCAAGATGTGCCCTGTTGCAGATGCTGAGAGGATATCTGCTTTGCACAAGCATCTCAGTGTGCTGTTCACCCACTGCACACCTGTGCTGTGCCCCAGAGCCCTCCCACCAGGGCAGGAGCTGAACCAGGTCAAATCCAGAGGATTTTGGGTAGGCACTGATTCCTAGGGGTGACAACAAGTTCCAGGGGGTGCAAGTACTGGTCTCCCACTGAATGGGCTGTGGGAGTTGCTGGGTAAATGGTCCCAGGGCAGCATCTCTTCAGCTGCTTGCTAAAGCTGTTTTATCCCAAATAAAGAGGGAAGAGACATGAACTGCTGCTTCTGCTGCTCTGTGGCCAAGAGACACTGCCTGTGTCAAATTTGGAGTATTGCTCTTTATTGCTCTTTAGATTTCTTTTTTCCTTCGTCCTTTGCCATCAGCTGCTTGTTGGTTTTTTAGCAGTTGGTATAATGGGGGTGGAGGAAGTTCTTTTTGAAAGTAGGTAATATTTTCAGGCAGGTCTCAAGAAGACAGGCATCAGGTTTGGGGTGCTGGCTGCAAGGGTGGGCTCCACCCACCTTTGCTGTGACTGAACTTTCAGCAAGAGTAGAGTAATTTTGTCCTGGTGAAACCAAAGCAAATCAGCTCAGCCTCCAAAATCCTGTCTGTTCCCAGTCCTTGCCTTGCAGGGACCAATGCACAGCTCACCCTGGGGTGAGCCAATTCAGGGAAATGAACCAGTGGGAAACTATTTGCTTGTTTGGGATGTTTTTGCTGCCTTAGCTCTCTGAACCAGCTGCCCACAGAGGGAGGGCAGGTACCTACAGGGAGAGGATGGGATGCCCAGGCAGGACTGTGTGGAGGGTGGGATTCCCAGTGATGCCAAACGTGGTGAGTTAAAGATTCAGGGAATGTCCTGCATCTGGAAAGACCTCTTACTTCCTCATCTCCTCTACCCCATGTGTGGATGCAATGAGACATTTTCTGTGCTGATGTTGACCACTTTTTTTCCAAGCAGAACGGCACCATCAGGGCTTTTTAAATGTAATACCTCAGTTACTTTCTATCCACAAAGACAAGATTTCCACAGTAACTGCAGTACACAGACAAACATTATTCCTATTACCATCATTTTGGGTTGTGAATCAGTACTGGCTCTGAGGAACCCAATTCTGGAGCTCTCTTTGAGGGGGGGAATGAGGTGAATTCCTGATGTGGAAAGCAGGCCAGGAAAGGACAGCAGATATATAATGATGGGGGCCAGGGACAGTTGAAGGAAACAGCGATGGTCGATAGATATTGATCCCCCTCTTTGATGTGCTCAGCCGCTGCAGGCTGGGGAAGAAAAGCCTTTTGTTCCTCCTGGGAAGGTGCAGGAGGCGGGTTGTGCTCGATGGCCCCAGGGAGCAGATGGGCCAGAGATTTTTTTTGTGTGTCATGTGGCACAGAGAAGGCTGGTCTCTGGTGGGGAGGAAGGGATGCTCCCACGCTGAACAGCCCCAAACCAATGTTTTCTGTTGAAGCCTCATCAGAGTAACCCAAGGCAGCATTACCCAGGCCTTCTGCAGGATTGCACAGCCCTTCAGGGCATGGGCCATTTGATTTTGGAAACCAAATCATTTGAGCTGATGGTAATGGGGATCTGCTTGCCCTGCTGGTAAATCTGCTCCAGGCTTCAGAGTGGTTCTGCCTTACCTAGTGCAGGACCAGTGGCTTTGGGGGTTTCCTGCAGAAGGTAGGTGCAAGAAGAGAAAGGCATGATGGACTGCAGGGGGACATAGATACAGAGTCCCTCAGAAAGGATGTTGGAGATTGAGCCATCAGGGCTATCCAAAAGACCCCTCAGCGCAGGTTGGAGAGAAGTGGATCTCTGTTAGAGGCCAGGTTGGTTATCCTGGTCTCAGGAGGCAAGGTGATGACCTGAGCAAAACACCCTCCCTTATTCACTCCTTCCTTGATGAAGCCATCAGACCAATCCTGCCACCTCTGGACCGGGAATCTGGAAATGCCAGTTTTCCTCCTGGCTCTGACCTGGCCTGTGGTATGATTTTGGTTGAGTCATTCCACCTCTCCCTGCTTCCCTTTCCCCTCAGTGCTTTGTCTTGTCAGATGAGCGCGTGAACTGTTTGCTGGCAGTGCTGCCTCTTGTGTGTTTGTTCACATGTGGCACAATGAGACACCAAACCCCACCATGACCTCTAACCCTCACTGAAACACAGATAGCAGTGATTTATTTCAGGCAGTTTTCACAAGAAAAGCCTTGATATTCAGCCCTGAAATTTTTGAATTCCCCGGGAACGCAATTTCTGCTCCCCAAAATGTTGCAACATTGGCTTCACTATGACACAGAGTGAAAAAGGTGACTTGGGAATTAGCCTCACCTGAGTGTCTTCACAGAATAATGAAGTCTGACATATGGCAACAGGGTCTTGGGGAAAGATTTCAACATTTTTGACAGAAATGATAACATTTTCAGCTAAAACCTTAACATTTACAAATGGTGATTCGAAAGGGAGGGGGATTAAAAAAGAACAAGCTGTTTGCTTAGACTTGGTGAAAAAAATAGAATATCATTGAAAGTTCTGGGTTTGAGTCAAAAGTTATGTTTTGACAGAATCTCCTATTTCATGAAGAAAACCCTCTTAGTTGCGAGACATCGACTGACTGACTCTGTTCCTCCCAGAATCCTAAGAAGACACATAGTTCTGCACAAAATCAGGGAGAGACACCAAGCCTGTTCCAAGCAGCTTCCTAACACGCAGACTAATTCTTATCTCTCACTTTTGATTTCTTCACTTTGTAACGTATATTTTGAGAAATGGAGGCAAAGCCTAGGAGCAAAATTGCCCAGTGTGTGACTTTGTGACATATAATCAATTGTCTGCTCACTGACTACGGTCTAGCTGTGTTAATATGTCCGTGAAGTCCTTCAATTTATCAGGCAGGGCAGAGGCATCTCTGAACCTGGAGCTGGCTGGCAATAATAGAGGGGGAGCAAAGTAACTGAATATAGCCACTCTTCCCTGAAGTAACTTATCATTCAGTCTATATTCATGGATCAGTCTGTGCTGGGGTTTTCAGCCTCTGTCAAGCTTGCAAACTGTGCACTGATTTTCGCTCAGGATGTGTGAAAAACAGTTTGGGTTGGGAAAATGTTAAGCAGTGTATAGTAATAAGGTGCTTCTAGATAATATATTTTGGTGGAAATTTTGGAAGAAAAACCTTTTGTGGGCCAAATATTTTCTTTTTTTGGTGGATTGGTGATTGCCTGAATCACCCATTAAATCACCCATTAAATCATCTTATCCTGTGGGTAACTGTGACACAGGCATCATCCAAGGAAAACCATGTGGAAATCCTTTTTTATGTGATTAAACCACATCAGAGATGCAATTGCAGACCTGCCAGGAAAAACCTTCTTAGGGCAAAAACGTGGACTCGACTGAGTCTTGGAGTTTTAAAATATTTGCCTTTTGGATGCTCAGCATCCATATGGGAAGCAGGCAGGGAGCTGAGACATCATGTGACCGTTACAAGAGGGTGGCAGCAGCAGAGGTGGCTCAAGATATAAACTTCAGTTTCTTCTCATCTTGCTTCCAAATCTGCAGCGAACCATGGGATGGATGTGTTTGCCCTTTGCAAACATCCAAGCTTTCCCCCCTGTTCTGCCCTTTAGCAATGGCAATCAGAGCATTTCTCTGCTGAGACTTTTATTCTTTGTTCCTTTGTTTTTTCTCTGCTCCCTCTTTATTTGTGTGCTTCAAGGAGTTTAGTTGGAGAGGAGGTGAGCTGTGCACCCCTCATCCATGTAAACTTTGCTGGGCAACAGCCCCCAGTGCAGCCGAAGCTTGGACTAGATTAAAGAAAAATATTATGGGGATTTTTAATTTCCCCGTGTGGAGCTGGGAGATGAAGAGCCACCACGAGAGAAGTTTGCCAGGGGCAGTGAGTAGATGAGAATGTCAAGCCCAGTGAGAAACTACTGAGAAGTACCGGAGCAGCATTTTTATTCGGAAGGAGTTCTCATCTCCAGCATTTGCCGCTCCGGGCTCCAAGCTGGAGTGCAAAATGAGATCCCTGGGGTCCCACCAACAGGACAACATCTAAAGAGCCTGCTCAATTACAATCACAAGGCTGTTGTCACTCCCAATCTTGCCACGTTCTTGGCGTGAGGGGAATGAAACATGAGGATGGGGGCTCCACTGCCAGCTGCCCCGCGCAGGCTGCAAGGGGGGAGAAGGTTTCCTTGGAGTGATGTCAGGTGTTTGTTGAAGCTTCTGCTAATGTGACCCTCTCCCTGCTCAGTTTGCTGTGCTATCCATCATCTTTTGGTGACTAGTACATCAGGATTTGTTTCCTAAGCCCTGATTTGTGTCACTTGGTTCTTCACAGCACCTCTAGTCTTAAAGGAAAACAATTTTCAAAAGCACTGGCATAATTCAAATCATAAGTTCCATCAGAAATTAGGAATTAGGATCCTGCACAGGTAGAATTCAAAGGGAGTTAAACCAGGGCCCTGCACAGAAAGGCTGGGTATCCCCCCAGTCCTTGCCTGCAGAGATTCCTGTGGTTATTTCGGATCTTCACAGCAAACAATCTAACAGGAGTCAGACAGGGCAGGTAGCACCAGCATCTGTGTTTTAAGATTTAGGATGGGACAAAAGTCTTGTGATATATTTCTGTTATCTTTTTTGCACTAAGAGCATTTTCTTGCTCAAGGTACTGGAGATACACTTCCTAGAATACATCTCAGAAAAATCCTCAGTCTACCAAGCTTAAAGAAGAACAGAAAAAAAAAAAAGACAGTTTGGACATGGCAGGGGACTTGCAACTACATGATCTTTAAGGTCCCTTTCAACTCAAATCATCCTGTGATCCTATGAATTGAATTAGTTTCTTTTCAAGTGAAAAAAAGTTTTCAAAACTTAAAAAAGTATGTATTTTTCAGGGTCCTCTGTTACATATCTATGAATACACACACTTGCTGATTTCAACCAAATTTGGCAGGAGAGGTGTCCCAGTCTTTCCTAAGTATTTTGAGGAAAAGGAAGGCTGAACTAAGGAACCTATAAGGGTTAAACTCCTAATACATGCCCCACAGTGGGAACAAGGCTCACCTTCTCAAATATCTGTCTTTCAAATTAACCTCCCTCTTCTACATTAAAATCCTGGGACACAGATGCAAAGGAAGACAGGTTTCCTCAATTTGTGCTTCCTGCCAAATATTCAGGGAGTGTCTGGCTAACAGTTGGGATTTTAGAAACTAAAAACGAGCTGAAGGCTCAAACCCCTGTTGCACATCAAAATGCCAGAGCTCTTTGGTGTTGCTCGGTCCTTCTCCCTGCACTGGTTAACTTGAATTAGCTCGTTCGAGAATGATGCCTTTTATCTGGCTGTCACATGCATGTTCTGTGTGAACAGCAACAAGGAGAATAGCAGAGGAATAAAGGCCTTTGATGGGGATTTGTGGAGGTCACGTGCCTTAATTTTGCAGGAGTGGAAGTGTGCATGGAAGGCCCATGGAATGTGAGCTTGGCAGGCACCTGTAAGTGTGGAGAACTGGACGAAACGGAGCAACTAAGGGGAGAAGGGGTAGTTCCTGAGGGGAGACAAAACAGATCCAGATGCACCTTTACTGAGTGGTCTTTCCCTTTCAGAACCAGTGGATCAAAAGGTCTCTCCCTAAAGCAGCAAACAGGCTGAGAGCTGGAAGTGCATGGGCAAGCCCATGGTCCAATTGTCCGATTCCCACCACAGTTTGGTGTCACAGGTCCTTTCCTTTGAGGAAACATTTCAGATACTCTATCACTGGCTGGTTACCAAGTGCTGGGTTGACACAGAGCTTTTAGGTGGCTGATAAGAGCTTTAGGAAAAAGGTGAGACCAGCTCCATCAGCACTGTGGGGTTCCCACTGGGCAGAGTGACCCCCACCAGCACAGACACATTGCAACCATTACATCCATCAGGAGAGACTTCAAATCCAAAGCAGATCAGTATTTCCCTGCAAGATCAGTCCTGTGGGGTCTGTTCAGTGGACTTGGTACCAACAATGAGAATCACTGCAGATGACCCCTGTGAGAAGTAACCCTTAGACTCCACTGCTAAGTAGATCTGGTATCTCCCCCTCAAGATGTTGGGACTAGAGGTGGGATCAGTCAACACTTCTTCGAGGCCTGGAAACAGGGTATTCCAAGTGCACCTGAGGATCTGGAGACAGGCAGTGTGTGGGTGCAGTAGAAGAAGGGATGCATTCAGTGAAGAATGGGTTCAGGTTCTTATTCCTGCAGCCAAAGGCACTGTGGTTCCCCTTTGTTTTATTGGTCCTGTCAGCAGGTTTTTGCTGTGCTGGCTGCTGTTTTCCTTCTCTCTTGAGAAAGCTCCAGTGCCTGGGAGCACAAGGGTACACCACTGAATTTTTCAGGACAGGGACTGGAACTGGCCACGTGTGCTGCTTTAAGGAGAGGCTAATGATCTGATCCCTGACAGTAGCATGTACTTGCACATGCCAAACTCATTTGGTTCATAGCAGGCAGCTTCTTGCTGGATCCTGAAACTCCCTTGCACCAACTGATATGCAAGGAAGCCCCTTCCTTTGCCTCCCTGCCTTCCTCCCTTGGCCCAGCTCCTTGCTTGACCCCTGACTGAGGTCACAGAGATGTTTACTCCCAGTCAGTCTCACCAGGCCTGCAAAAGCTACGGTAAATCTTGTCTCCTTCTGTAACAGGAGGAAAGTTTGGGTGATGAGTGATGGAAAAAAACCACGTGAAAAACCACGGGGCAGACACTGGGTAACAGACAGAGTTCGGGACTCTGTTTTTGGATGCTCTCATTCCCATCCCTGTATCTTGTTCCCCTTATCTCCACAGCAAGTTGTGCCTTTTCCTGGCACCGCAGGATGCTTGAAGCAAAACAATGATTTTCCTATTCTCTCCCGTCAAAGGACTGCGGTGCATGCGTACCCTCACAGCAAAGAGTGCCCTGTTGAAGGCTGCTTGGCTCCAGCCTTAAAGCAATTTAGTAATCTGCCATCTTAAACTGTCTAATGACAGCTCTTCTAGCAATTGGAAGATTGCAGCCTTCAGTAAACTCTCCAGCTGAGTGAGAGCCGGTTTGTGCCTCTTCCACTCTCTCAGCAGGGCTTGGCACTCGCAGTGGAAGTCAGGCTTCTCTCCGTGTGCTTGGCATGGCACGAATGCAAAGGCAGGATGCTAAGGGTGCCTTGAAGAGTGGCCAGGGTTAAGTCTATATTGTTAAATAAAGTGGGCAAGGGCTTGCTCCCTGCTGCACGGGCAGCAGGTGGTAGAGCTTACATGCCCAGGCATAACTCTCCTTCTCTTCATGACAAGGTGACACCCAAACCACCAACAGAGGACATGCCCTTGGCTCAAGCATCAGCCTGATCTTGGGCTTGTGGCAAGATTTCAATGGTCAGAGCTTGGCCAGGGACTGTTTTTCTAATGGCCTGGCTGATCACAGGACAGGTTGGGGATATGCCTCAGCTTGCTGAGTTTGGTCACATTTGGGCAGCCCCACACTGCTTGTCGCGTTTGTAGCCTTGGCTCTCCATTGCTGTACTGGAGGAGTGGGCAAAGCAGCATGTGGTGGGTTAGCACATACTAATGTCTGCTGTGCAGCATGTTTGGAGGCTCCAGCTGGGATGCTGGAGAGATATAAATGCCTAGGAGGGATCTTTCCAGTCTCATCTTTTCTTTGCCATCAAACTGGGTAAAAATGGAAAAAAAAATCTGAGGTACTCCATGATACAAGTGGGGCAATAAGGCTTGGAGGGACCCAACAACTCCTGGAAATGCTGAGGAGAGTGACCATAAGGAGCTGTGCTGTTCTGTTTTTCTAGGAGCTGGATGCTCTTAGCTGAGGAGGGATGGGGCAGGCAAGGCTGAGGTTATCTCATCTCTAATGAAGCTGTCAGTGAAGCAGCAATCAGAGTACACTCACTTGCCAAAAGTAGGCTAAATCTGGCTGAAGAGATTACATTTTTTGACACATTCAAACCTGCCTGGGAAGCTGACAGAATTCTTGCCCGAGGAAAGAAAAAATGAATAAAAGGCATGGTGTACTACGTATAAGGCTGGGGCAGTATGGAGACTATGGGAAGAGAGGCAATGTGAAGGTGAGGTTTCACCCCATGACCACGAGGAAGGCTCCTGCTCACCCACCACACTCTGCCTCATTACATGCTTGGGTAGACCCCAATGGGCCCCCTTCCTGCACCACCTTGGTCATGCAGAAATTCATCCTCACCAGTGGGCCCTGAAAGCAAATTTCCAGGGCCCCACGGGTGTCCTGCCTTTTCTGCAGCTAGAAGGTGGGAAGTCTTACACTCTGATGAAGGAAGTCTGTGGTGCAGAGCTACAATGAAGTTGAAGTGTGAGCAGGGAATAGCGTGTCTGTGCTGGTAGCTGGCTTTGCTGGAAACAGCAGTGATAAAGTCAGCACAGCTCCATGCAAGGAGAGAGGAGAGGGAATAGCATCGTGGATATTACTGGCAATGGCTTGGCGTGCTTATAGAATTGAGACAAAGTCCTTTAGCCAAAGCACTCTACAGGTTTACATCAGGGATGGTTTCTTGTTCATGGAGGCAGAGGAAACTCACAGATCCACTTTCACCTCGGTTCTCCAACAGCAACTCATCCCTGGTACAAACTGTAGGAGTCTTGTCCCTCCAAAGCACGTGGGAGCAGCCCCCTCTGTACCTCAGGGCTGTGATGGGGAGGGGTATGGGAGATAAAGTCAGCATGTGAGGCTCTCTGCCTGCAGTCATGCTGCTGAAGGGATGTGCCAGGGGATGGCTGTGACTCCAGCTGCATCAAGGCAGACGTGCTCAGTCAGCTCTGGGACCTCGCTGGGGGACCATAGCATCACTTGCTGACACCACTACCCCTCCCTGCATGGGGCATGGCAGCCAGAGTCAAAGCCTGAACTCACAGAGGGTTTTGACTCCAGCTCTTCCCACCGTGACTTAGACTCTGCAAGGCAAACCTATGTATTCCCAAACTGATGCTGGAGCCAAATGATCCTGCAATTCGTGAAGCAATTTGATTGCACAGCCCTACTTGAGTGTTATCACCCCAGCCAGCTCTAGGGATGAACACAAACTGAAGCTGGGCTGCAGCCAACGAGACCAGCGTTGGGCTGAATGTGCATCTCTGCGACACTTGGAGCTCTGACTTTCATCTGTATTTCTTTACAGCTTATCGTGTTTGCACTAGGGCTCCGCAGATAACAATCTATTAACTGTAAAGTGAATTAGATCACTGCCTGGTTATTTTCCTCAGCTGAGGCCAAACTGCTCTTGTCCATTCAGGAAATTTGTGCTACTTTATTCTCTCTGTGCACGAAAGCATGTCACTCTAATTACCTCCCGTCTCATTCAGCCCAAGCAACTCCGAAACGCTTGCGAGACAGGAGAGCTATAACCTCATTAGAGCATGTTATCGTAAGAGATCAGACACTGGCAGGGGTTTGTTGTGACGAGCCGTTCACAGATGTTTTCTTTTGAAACTACAAAAGGGGAAGAGGAATCTGAAGCCGGTGATGGGGAGCCTTGAAATAACCCCTGCGGTAGCGAGGACCGCGAGCAAGTGCACGAGGTCACATCCTGCTCCTCGCTCGGTCTGCAAGGAAACCCGGAGGGGGTGTGGGGAGGCAGCAGGCAGCTTAACACCCTGAAATGTGTTAAATGTCCATCCCTCCCCCGATCTCAGCATTAGGAGAACACTTATCAAATGTGCAGGTAAACTGTCTGTCAAAGCAAACAGACCTTTCTGGCAGCAGATAAGCTGCCAGCACAAGGTGAGTGGAGCGGGCTGGCAAGCAGCAGTAGGGGTGGATTTGTGGTGCTTTGTGGCTTTGCTGCCTCACAATCCCTTTCCCAAATGCCTTGGGGTCTCCAATCCAGAGATGCTTAACAACTGCCCTTTGGGTTTTTTCCCCACACATGATGAAGATAAACTTTTCCTTCTCCTCTGAGCACAGCAAAGTAAAATTTCAAGCAATCCAACCCATTATTGGAAACCATTCACCAAATGAAAGAAAACCAAACTATTTTTGGTTTCATGTGGACATTTTTAATTGAAAAGTCCATTTTGTTCAAAGTTAGGAGAGAGGCAATCAGAAGTTGCCGTGAACCTGCCAGTGACTACGTGTTGGGGCTGTCCCCAAGCCCTGTGCCCAATCCTTGGAGAAGGAGCCTGGTCAGGACTGGTTGTGCTGATGAGGAGTCAGGACCAGCTGGTCATGGCCAGTGAGCACAGCCCCATCATACCACCTGCCTCACCAGAGCTTTAAAGTTATAAGTGGTGCATCTTCTTGCTGGAAGACAAGACTTTGGCCTTTAAGAAACATCACCGAGCAGCTTCCCAACAAATCTAAACCTCTTCACTTGGGTCAGAATAAACTTAAATGATCTCTTTTATTATTAGCTGTTGGAGAGAAGCTGAGGCCATTTATGTTTAATAAAGCCAGTGCCCGTGAGCAGCTCATGGCTGTTGCATGTGCCAGGCCCATCTGGCAAAGGCACAAATCCCACCTTGCCAAGGGCGTCCAGGCACATTCTGACAATTTATTGATGAAAGCAATTTAATGGGATGTTAATTTAAGTTATCAGCACAGAAATGGGAAGGCAGCTTTCAGGAACAAGAGGGTTAATGTGGATCTACTGACATCCCAGTCTTGGTCCCATAGGATTCATCCACTCAAGATGGTGGGATTACAGCTTGGAGACACAAGACCTGTAGCTTGAAATTGTTTTATTTGGCGGAATCACCACAGGCAGAGCTGCTACAAATGGAAATGTTCCCTGCTCACTGCTTCAGCAACTTCTTAGCTTAATGTTTGTTTTGACCCCTTGCTCTCTGGCAACGTGGCTGCCCCTAACGCAAGCAGAGCCAGGACAGCCTCACACAACACCCACTCCCTTCCCCTTGCCTGTTTGGGTTTGTGGGATGCAGTTTCTCCCCCAGTGGATTCTGAAGTGAAACAATGTAGGCCCTCATCCAAAGCCCTCTGAAATCAAAGGGAGGTTTGGGTTGTAATTTTTTTCCCTGCCTTTGATTTCTGCTGCTCTGGATTACACGAATTGCCAGCAATTTCCATCAGGTGAGAGATGATCAGCGCTGGGCAGTAGCCAGACAGTCTAGCTGAGTATCTGCACGTGCAGATGCACTTTAGCAATGCTGTCCAACAGATTTGGCTTCCAGTGGAAGGTCCCATTCATCTCTTGAACATGGCTCAAGCTGAGGTCCTCACTCCAAACTCCACTAAAATTTGTGGAATTAAGTGCAGACCAGAATAAACCCCAGAACACAATGCACACACATTCTCTCCTCCAGACACCTGCAACAGACCCCAGTGATAAAGTCACAGGCAACTTTCTTTCTGAGCTACAGTACATATTGGTGAAACCACAGTCCACTTCCACTTTTCTCCCTTTGAGACACCTGGGTCAACTTTTGATGCTGCAGTTGCAATTTGGATCCAGCCACGAGTTAACAATCAGGCAGTGACCTCGAATAGGGCTTGAGGGGGTTTCCTGCCCTACTGGGTGTCAGAAGATGGCATCCAGGTTTCAGCTCTCCTTCAATGACAGGATGGACAGAAAAGCATAGGTCTGGCTTTTCTTTTTCATCTTTCTTTCCTTTTTCTGAGTCTTCCATTGGAAACCACAGCCCAGGTGATGAAACCTTGAGATGGAGAGTGGTTAGACTTTAGTTGGGCCAAACAAACAAGCGTTGGCTGCCAGGCCCTGAGCAGAAATCATTCAACTGCTCCCTGCTGTGGTGCATGGAAAGCTGAGGAGCTGATCCTCCTTCAGGACAGATGCCATGACTTCTCACATGTCAGTACCTACAAGTACAACCCAGGGGGACTCCATGCATCCCTGACCTCTGCAGGAGGGTGGTATTTGAAGAGCAGAGAAAATGTTGCGCAGAGGTACGCAGGCAGACAGTGACTGAGAGCAAGAGGAGGGTGGCTGTAAGATGCAAAAAGAGAAAATCTGCTCTGATGGACACATCAAAGCCCAGAAGTGGCTGAGGTAGCATTCCCAGTGGCAGGACAAAAGGTGACTTTTGCAGCAGTGGAGTCGCTGAGTCTGTCCCGTATCCCTCAGTCTCCGCTCTGGCTGGCAGAGCTGTTGCAAAACCATCTCTGCCTTCCAGGCTCTGGCTTCACATCAGCCCAGCACATGTACAGGATGCCTTCCAATGTCTGCAAACACAAAGCCTGAAAGGAGCCAGTCTGCAACCAAACCCCTTGGGCTATTTGGGGAGCAGAGGCCACAGGGTGACAGGGGGAAGAGGATAGATGGCAAAGGGGGCAGAAGCCTGCTTAGCCCTGGGGAGCCAAGTGAAACACAGGGGCATTGAAGGCACGTACCTCTTACAGTTGTGGAGTGATTTATTGAAAGCTTAAAGAAGGAATTGCCCGGCGCTCTTCGTTTCCATGGTACCATAAAAAATGGATGGGAAGTGACTGGGCTGTCTTGTAGTTTGAATGTTTCATTGGCATGTCGCGGAAACCTCCAGAGGATGCCTCGAGGGCATGAGAACCGGCTGATGGAATGTGCTAGTTTGTTAATTTAATAGGATACAGCGTTTTCCCTTAACACTGCACATGCAAATCAGGGTGGTGAATCAGGTCAGCACATCTCCCCTGTGCTGGGACTCCGCTCTCACACGGCATCTCCTGCAGGATGCTGGGCTGCCCCAGCCCCCCTCGCAGCACTCCGCAGGATCAGGCTGCAGGAGAGATTTTGGAACTCCAAAGCGTCTAGTGGGAAATGAGAAACAGTATTTCTGTGGTGTGAAAGCCAGTCTGAGAAACGTGGTGGTATGCAAGGCAATACCAGCTCTGCTGGCTGGAAGAGATCGATGTGCACATCGACAGGACTATTAAAAAATGCAGGTTGCATGTGATTCATTGGGGACTTCATCAGTGATTCCTTCTAGATGGTTAAGACATGCCAGATTTATTTGGGATTAGCAAACTTACTATAGCATTTTCAAACTAAGCTACTGAATACCACAGTCAGGATGTGACTCTCCTAAAGCTCACAGGGTGCTTCTTCAAATCCCATGGAAAGGGTATATAAACTGTATATACAATTTTAGAATCCTTTCAATAAAACTCAAGTATTTTGATCCCCATCAATATTAACAAAAGGAGGTTGGTGAATCTTACACAAATACTCTGTGTGTGAGTGTACACACGTGTGTGTGTGTGTGTGTGTGTGTGTGTGTGTGTGTGTGTGTAGTGGTCATCCTAAAACCCAATGCACAGGTCTTGCCTCACCCATCACTAGAGGTGAATCCAATATTTCCATTGAGCTGAACGACTAAAGCCTCAGTTTGGGAAGGGTTCAATCCTGTCACAGACACAGACTCTTCAGGGGATAGACATAATCCAAAATTAATTGAATTCAGTGGAGCTCGCTCATTTAAAGCAGCCAAAGACATTTGAACTTGATGACTTACCCTGGCCCTTCTCCTCACTGCAGCCAGGAGAGGATCCCAGCTGCAGCTTTAAGATAGCCGGGACATCTGGAATTGCTGTCCTCGAGCAAGCATCATTTCATACTTCCTGAAGCTTATGCAGCTGTCCTGCAAAGCTGCTGTGAGACACTGGGCATGGGCTTCATGTCATCAACCTTCCTGTGTGGTGGTGGGGACCACAATGCTGGCACTGATGTGCTTTGACTGCTCTTGGGGGAAGTGATCTAACAGATCCCAGCTGGGCACACCCCTCACCTTGCTGTGGTCTCCACCCTGTGAATGCCTCCCATGTGTGGGTGGCTGGGCTGGCCCCACTCCAGCTACGCTGCACAGCCAGACGGTTTCATTCTCTGTTGCCTGTTGGCTTTGTGCTCATCTTCCTCTCTGTACCTTGTGCATTCCCAGAGCACATGGCTGGGTTTCAGGCTCTTTCCCCCACACTGGAGCTCTGCTGCTCCACCAACCAGGGGAAAAAATGGTGAGACATTCCCATCAAGCTGCAGAGGCGAGATCTCACAGTGCCTTTTTTTAATTTTAATTGGGGAGGGAAATTACTAATTTCTGTTGAGAACTTGCTGTTAGGTGGGAAGTGCTTCTCTTTGAACTCAAGAGTTTTGTTCTCAACCATACAGACCTCGAGGATCCTGGAAAAGAGGTTTTGTGCTTTGAGAGGAGCTCCACCAACCTTCCCCGTGTCACCCCAGCTGCTCCCAGTATGAGCCAGGAGGATAAACACGCAGCGAGAACCTTTTCCAGAGGACAAAAAAAAAAAAAAAGGAACAACTGTCACAAAAATCTGACTGAAGCTCATTCCCAAACAATTCAGTGCCAGCTGCACAGCAGGAAAGCGGATCCAAACGGACAGTTGCAG
This sequence comes from Pipra filicauda, assembly GCF_003945595.2. Lineage (NCBI taxonomy): Eukaryota > Metazoa > Chordata > Aves > Passeriformes > Pipridae > Pipra > Pipra filicauda. Next base: position 6,640,925 of record NW_024104310.1, read on the forward strand.
CAGTCGTGTTTGATCTCTTACATGGAGGAGGCCAGAGGCTGCATCAGTGCCAAGTCCAGCTACCAATAGCTGGCGGCTGAACTGGGACTCTGCTCCTGGCAGGACAACTGATCCTAATTTAATGACTAGGTGGTGAAGAACGTGCCACGCCTCTTTCCCCTCAGCGATTAAGCCCTTTTGGTGCTGCATTTACTCCACCTGACCGCCATTGTGTGCTTCCCTGTGGCTACATCTATATTATGGTGGGTAGCTGGGGGGCTTGATTTAGCAGAGCTGAGTGTCTCTGTCATTTCTGGGGCATTTCCAAGCCAGCTAAAACCAGGACGTGCAAGAGCCCAGGCTGACTGCAAGTGCACATCCAGGCTACACAACACCCACTCAGACTTGAACCAAGTGTCTGAACCTTTTGGAGTTCCTCCAGCAGTTGTTCTGCTCACGGGTGGCATTTTAGATAGACACACTATATGATAATCTGCTTAGGGACATGGTTTTAGATGGGTAGGGACTGCCTACCCTGGAATAGAGGGTGAATATAGCCAAAAAAATTTCAAATCATCCTGATAGCCCCTTTTCCATGACACCAGGATGTATCCTATAGATTGTAAAACCTGCCTAAAAGCTAGAGAAAGTAGCCCAATACTTTGTTTCATCTACTGTTCCCTTGTGTAAAGAATGTTTTGGTCTGTTTGCTCCATGTTCTCATGTACGAGGTGGAGAGGGAAGTGCAAATCTATCACAGAGACGTTACGAGAGGTTTTTCAGCAGCCTAGCTGCGACAAGATTGTGCTGCAGCTCTGTGGCACAATATCTGTGGGATGCTTCGTTACAGCCACGGAGACAGATGGCCAGTGCAAAGTGAAAAATCGAGTTGCATCAAACAAACTATCCAGCAAGCACTTGTCGGGATCCTATGCAAAACACGGCTACTCTGCACCTGCAAATCCATACGCACTTGTCCCATCAAGCATTCTCATCCTTGTCCCTAGAGTGACAGCAAATCCACTTTGACCTTTTTTTCCCCATCACCACTTGTCCTCCAGAGGTTTTGAGAGGGTGTACAGCATCCTGTAGCTACCAATTCCCAACATGTGTCCGGTTTAGCAGCCTCTCCAATGTGTGACACTGACCTTGCTGTGTGATGGATGCCAGGCAAAGAGAATTAACCATTCCTCTGTTCTTAGTTAGGAAGCAGTAACCTTCCTGTGCTCCCTGATGTACCAGATATGTCAGAGCATCCTACTCTGACTTCAAAGGAATGTCACAGGAATAGGAAGCACACAACCAGCAGCAGAGCAATTAGCAATATGATCCGGTAGAGCAGTTCCCCTGCTCCACTTCCTAATGCCACTTAATGTGTTTCCATTAATGTTAAAACATGTGTTAAAAGAGATTGGACACTGAGAAATGGATTCCCTTCTAGAAAGAACTGGACACCACTTTGCTGTAGATTCACAGTCAAAAATCTGAAAATCCACAGCTGTGGATTCACAGCAAGGTGAGGCAGAAGAAAAGAAAAGAAACCAGCATAGGGAATGGATTTAAAGCCTGCACTGGGGAACGCTTTTCTCTAGCATGGATCTTTCCCATGCAAGTCAGTTTATCTGAGTTTAAATACAAGAGAATCAAACTCTCTGCCTGAAATCCTCCTCTCTCTAAACAGTGGGACACAGGCAATTAGCAATAGAAATGTAAGTAGTCCCAAAGCAGTGGGAAAAGTAAAGTCTGGTTTCCCTTAGCTATATCCTACCACCATAACTGTAGTTCCTGTATGGAATGAGATAGTATGTGCATCCATTTATCATTGATGTTGATGGACTAGCCAGTTCTGCATGTGAAATGGCCAGCTGGCTACCAACATTTCTGCTTGCTTTTCCCTTATTTGCTAAGAATCCATTACTCTCTACTAGCCTGGGATCTGTGTAACCAACACCTGAATCTGGAACACTCTGCTAATAGGCAAAATATAGAGAGGATTTATGCTGCAGGAGTCCTGTTTCTAAGCCCTTCTAATATCCCAGCCCTGTCCCTGCAAAGCTGGGCTCCTGCTTTACACCAAGTGCATGTTCCCCTTTCACCACGTAGAGTGCATTTCAGGACAACTTTCTCCAAGAGGAGATATCACCTGACACCTCTACAGGTTAAAGAGGGACAAGGAAGAAGACAGGCACCCAGCTCAGCTGTCTTGCTTCTATCCCATTGCTTTGGTGTTGCAGAAGGCCAAGTAAAATACAAGAGCATCAAGAGCTCAGGAATGCCAAGGGGGGATGGTCTTATCTGGTCCCTGAAATCTGGCCCTTACTCTTGACTTTGGGAATTGTTTTGATTATTGGTGCACATGCCTCTGGAGGAACTGCTCCCTGCTAATATGTGAGGAAGAAGGAGTGATGGGTGGTGGGTTTCTTTTGAACAGCAGGTTCACCCTTTTGTGTCTGCACCTGCCCAAAAGGAGGGCGTTCTGCTGCCTTGTGAGGAGTGAGACCTACTGACAACAGCCACATCCAGCAGCTCTAGCCCATGAAGGTCTGAACTCACATCTGCATTAGCAGCATGTAAAAGCTGGAAGCATGCTTGCATTGTCCACTGCTCTTTGTTATTTACTGCCCTGGTGTTTAAAGGCTCCACAGGTTTAAAGCAGACATGGAAAAAAAAACAAGCCGGCAAACTACTGCAAAGTATGATTGTAATCAGCCCAATAAACCACATCCACGCTACCCACGGGCAGAGGGCTGGATGCTGATCCCCTCTACACCAGCCCTCAGATTTCTATGCAACAAAACTGCCTGTAGCTTGTGTTTGGAGAAACAAGGAGAAAAGGATTATTGCCCTCCCTCCTTCGGCTTCTCAGGCTGTGAGTGCTCTGGGGCAGGACCTGCTTGGTTGTTTGTACAGCAGCTCAAAAGGCACAGGAGCTTTGCTGTTCCTTGCAGGGGCAGCACCGTGACTGCTGGGTTAGCATGGACTGGTTTATGTTTTCCTTTGTCCTTTCCGTGCCCTGATTTCAACATCGAACAGCATGTAGCAAGCACAGGGATGTTTTCTTACCATTGCCCTGGGTGATGAGCAGATCCTGCAGCCTGGACAGCAGGTCATGGTGGCTCACCCTGTCCTTGGAGGGTGCAGAGAGTGCCCAGCATTGTGCCAGGATCAGGGCTGGCCTCAGCGTGGGGGCTGGCCTGACCCAATTCACCTCCCTGCTCCAGCGAGGAAGATGTTGCTGGTGCTGAGAGGGGGCAGACTCAGTGGGGAAGAGGGGGAGATGGAGGGAAAACATGCACACCAGCATCCCTGCAAATGAGGGCAGCCAGGGACAGTGCCTGCTTGTAGGCAGGAAAAAGGAAGGGAAGATGGAGCAAGGGAAGAATCAGAAGATTTCTTCAAGGAACAAATCCTGTAAATGAGAAAGGTGTATTTCCCCAAAGCCATTTTTTTTGCCAGCATGTGGGAAACGCAAGCTCTCTCCTTCTTATGCAGGTGTTTAGTGTGTCTTACAGCTCACACAACAGATTTAGGCTTGTGGCTCTTCGAGCTCCCCTCCTTTCTCTCCCTAAAGTGCCCTCCATGCTCAGCTTTTCATTCTTTACGTCTCCAACTCTAATTAGCTTTTCTCTCCTGCTGCTTCTGATGAATTGCTCTGGTTTTTTTTTCATATCTTTGGGGCCCTGCTGCTTCTTGGGGAGCTAGGCTAGAGAGTTATATTTCTCGTCTCTCTCAGTCATTATGAAAGAGAATCCTCTCAGATGAGAACATTCATTAAACTGATTTGGGATGCCTGGTCTATCTTCACTGTGTGTGTTTGCTTTAGTGTGGGTAAAATAATTAAAATGCATGGGAACCGTAGGCTGGAATAATCAGAAAGGCTGTCCCTAACCTGAGGAAATCTGGGGGCAGAGTACCCATTTACTTTTTAGTAGGTGTCTACACTCTAATTTTAAAACACATTTGAGTGTTTCTTTTCTCTTTACTCCAGTGTCTTTTCATATTGGGGTGTGTGGAAGACACAGGTTCTGAGGTCATGGCAGGACCTTGACGTTTAATAAATCCTTAATGCAGATATGGTGGAGGAAGGAAGAATGCTTATTTACCCTCTGAATTTGGACCTCTTTAAAGTTCCCAGACCCCAACTTGTCTCCACAGCAGGACAAACTCAAAAACTATTTCCAACATAAAAGCTGACATGAACCTATTTCCAGAAGATAGGAATTTAAGGGAGAAAAATATAGAAAATATGGAACACACGGAGATGACAGTGCCAGGAGTGGCTTTTTATTCTGCTGATGGAGTAGTCGAGCAGTCCCTGAGATACACCCTGCAGTGGATGAGCATGAGAATTGAGTGGTTTCAGTGGGGATGTCAGCAGAGATCTGGGACCCATGAAACCTCACCTTTACCACAGCATCTCTTAGTCTGGATCAGCCACCTCCTGTCTATATTGTTCATACCAGTCTGGTAACACTTTTCCTTTTTTTCTACTTCATGTACTGTTTTGAAGTGCCTTGGGGCAGGGATGTTTTCTGGGGGGCACGGCACCCGATGCTTGGCAGCCCCACGTGAGAGTTGAATGGTGCTTGTGCCACTACCGGGCTACAAAGAACCCTACTTTGATCAGATGCCACTGAGGTCTCTTCTTGCCCTTGGAAGTGAAATGGTCACAGCTTGCACGAGCCAAAGGGAGGCTCACAGGGCCCAGGAGAAGCAGAGCACAATTAGTCTGGCCTGACTCCATGCTAATGTGCCTAATTGGCTCTGCGCTGGTGTCCGCAGGTGAGCAGCTCTGTGGACATGTGTCTAGCAGGAGAATTAGGTTCACTTCAAGACTTTGCATATCAGTGGGTTGCCTTGGGCTGAGTTACACTGAGATACCAAGCCAGGGCAATCTCAGATACCGTTTAGAGTCACAACTGAACAAAGACCAACTATAAAGTGGACTGTAGTGGCCAGGACCTCCTACAGCCTCCTTCCGGCCATGGTGTCTGGAGGGGTTTTCCACCAGGCAAGCACTGCTGGTTCCCTCCCTGTGCAGAATCCTTGCACCAGGTCCCAGATGGGACCAGAGAGCACGATCTCACAGCAGAGAAGTGGCACATTCTGATTCCACAGAAGGGTGGTGTGAGACAAGTCATAAAGAGCAAGTTTCATGCTGTGTGTGACCCAGTGCACTTTGTGTGAGCTCTCTGGCTGGGTGGCCCGTGCTGAGGACATCACAGCAGTGTGATATCCCTGCATGCACATGCTCCACATGTGTTTCAAATAAAAGCAATGGATTTTGAGAGCGAGATTCAGCTGCCTTTAGGGAGATGTCTGCATCGCCAGCTGCTGTCCTTGCTCCTTGGTCAGTGGTGTCCAGGGGTCAGCTCATCCTAAAGGATGTAACTCCAGTGAGACAAATGGATAACACACTATAAATGGTTCTCACCTTGCTTATCAAGGGAGCTGGAATGGCTGGCTCAGGTGGAGACATCCAACCTGTAGGTATCTAAACTTAAACTGCCTAACGCAACAGGCAGCCTACTGGGGTCAGGGATGGCAAGGTTGGGGGTGCAGAGCATCTGGTTTGGGATACCTCAGCATCAGGAACCCATCAGCAGGTAGGCAGGAGAGTTTTTGTTTGAAAACAGTGCAACATGAACAAAAAGTCCTGTTCTACCTCCCTGCGCTGAGGGAGAAAGCTTGTGAGAGTGTGTGTTGTGTGTGTGTGTGTGTGTGTGTGTCCACACCAGTGTGGGCGTGAGTTAGGCAGAGTTACCCAGGGAGGGGGACTGTGGGAAGCAGAAAGAGATCATTTAGTAGCACTCACAAGGTATGTCCTGTACTTGCCTCCTCTCCAAGGTCTTGGCACCAGCACATTTCTCTGCAGAGAAGCCAGAGGTGCGTTCCTCCAAAGTGATACTCTATCAAACAGGAAAGCCATTTACTTTCTGCTGGCTCTGCAGATTTTCAGTGCCTGCAACTGCAGACCTAAAAGTTTATCTTACCAGAGGAATTTATATGGGGCTGTGAGATGGGCTGGTGTTATATGGCTCTAAGTAGTTACATGAAGCCTCTGTGGGCTAATAAAACAGTATTAATTGTATTGCTAAGGTTGCATTTTAAACATTAAATTATGGATGGCTTGATAGCATCGTGAAAGCCAGCATCTTGACATGACCTAACCATTATCTATGGAAATGGCTAAAATGCCTTTTTGCAATGTACTCTGGTTGATTTAACTCTTTGAGGTGACACTTAACATTAAATTATTTCCTCAGGCAGAGGGAGAGCAGTGGGGGCTTCTCCTTCCCCTTCTTCAGCATCCCTACTCTCTTCCTGAGCTCTTTCTGAACTGCTCCTAACCTCCCCAGCTTACTTTAGCCTAGAAATAGCAAATGGGGGGGGCAGGACAAGCCCAGATCACACACCATTCCCCACTTTGTCCAGTGCATCTGTGATGGTGCATAAGAGAGAACCCTGGCAGACACAGGGAACAGTGGCAGCAGGAGATGTGGGATTGCAGGGAAAAGCTCAGAGGAAGCCCCAACAGAGTGGGAGTGGGCCCTGGAGGGGTCCCTGCCCAACTCTGCCCCCAGCACAAGTTAAAAATGAGAGAGGGAATGCACTGGCCCTTGTTAATCTAATTAAAGGGGTCAGCCCTAAAGGCCAATTATTACACAGCCAGTGTCAACAGCAATTCTTCCCTTGCCGGCTGGTTTAGGGGTGGGGGGCAGGGCTGAAGCAGAGACTTTTGGGGCTGGGAACAGCATCTGCTGAGAAGGAAGAACAGGCAAACAGGAATTTCGTGGTTTCGCTACTATTTTATAATTTATTTTAAGAAATTGGTGGGTTCATCACTAGAGGTGACCATGTAAGGAGCAGACAGACATCCCCACCGTGTCAGGCCAGTCCCAGCCGCAGTGCCCCGCCTCCCGGTGTTACCCATCCCGGTGTTTTTCTCTGTGTCTCCCACAGCAGGTGAGACACACTGTCCCTGCGGGCTCTGGGGCGGGAGCCTGGCTGGTGCCACTCTCCCATGGCATCAGTGAGGGTCCCCAGCTGGCACCCCCGGCTGTGCAGGGCACAGCTGGGCGGTCGGGCGGCCGCGTGGGACCCCGCCGTGCCCGGCGTCCCACGGCTGACGTGTCAGACTTGGCAGCTCCGTGTTTGCAAAGCTGCAGCTCTGACGTGTCCCCGCTGACCCCGGCAGAGCAGCCGGCACGCTGCTCCCACTCCCGGCTCCCGAGCAGCTCAGAGCCCCAGCTGGAGGCCAGACCCCGAGGGGGTTTTAGGAGAAGCCCTTGGATCACACCGGGGCTGATGCACACAAGCTGCGGGAGACACTGAACCTGCAGGAGAGGAGAATTATACCTTCTGACACCACCCCTCTGGTGCCTGTACAACACTGCCCTGGGTACAGTGGGGTCCCTGATAGGATGGAGACCTCCATGCCCACTTGGATTCATCCCACAAGCCATGGGACCTCCTACTGTGTTTCCTCTCCACTCAGGAAAACATCCATGCACTGGCAGACATGGAAATGAAATGCAAATCTCTGCTGCCCACGGATCACGTAGGACACCTGTGCAGTGTGAAAAGCCCAATTGTGGCCTCTAGGAATCAGACAAAATAGGCAAAGGGCTAAAGCTCGTGCTCTGGTGACCTTGAATTTTTATACTAATAAAGCTACTTTACAGGGGTTTTATCATAAGGAAAAAAATCCTTTCATATGTTGCTGTCCCCTGACAACATTTTGACATCAGAGACCCATCATGCCTCTTGTATTATGGAGTGCTCATTTATCTTAGAAGCCAGTAGCAGCTGCTCATGTTACAAGTGGGAATTTCTTTCCTTTGTTTTCCTCGATGTTGCTCTCCTGAACTTTGGTTCAAGGGTTGATTTAAGTGGATCTGCATTACAGACTGATGAGATATTTCCAGTGAGTGAAACAACTAAAGGTGGCATGTTTAATGTCTTTGGTGGATCAAGCTCACCACTCATTTCTGGCTGCTTCAATGAGCCTTGCTTTGTAGAGTTCATAGTCTGAGAGCTGGGTTTATGTGGTACAAAGTGTACCCAAGGGAGTTACAGTGGTGAAAAATACATATAAGAATCTCATCACATTCCTCATGGCCCCCAAAGACCCCTGTTACAAAGCTGCCCTGGGAAGCCAAAATGTTACACAAATTAGCCCAGAAAAGAAAAGCCCAGAAGAGAAGCCTGAGTGCCCAACAAAACCAGTAATAACTGGAATATGAAGAGGAAATAAGGAAACCCTGCCACAAAAGCCCAGAGGATGATTTATGGGGAATGTTTGGTAATGTTGTTTAAATTTGATTTTTAAGTCTGAGAGCTGAGATTTCCTGGGACACATCTCTTCTTGGAACCCAGAGGAGCCATCCAGATGCTGGTAGGGCTGGAGATGATGAATGCATGTACTGAACTTTTGCCCCATCCCTGGAAGTGTTCAAGGCCAGGTTGGACAGGGCATGGAGCAACTTGGTCTAATGGAAGGTGTCCCAGCCCACGCCAGGGGGGTGGAACAAGATGATCTTTAAGGTCTCTTCCAACCCAAACCCTTCTCTGATCCTGATTCCGTGAAAGTTCAGGCATGTCCTTAAAGCAGCTCAGCTCTCTTGCATGTCTTACAAAATAGTTTGTTAATAGAGCTGTTCTCCTTCCTCAGGAGAAACCACCAATCCTTCATTCAACCTGAAATCCTCTGTTGAGTGTCTGATACTGGCAAGCTCATGGTGAACAGCTCAGGAGCTGTAGCTGTTGGGGGTCTGGATGGGGGTCTGGTTTGACTCAGGGAGGATGCCCCGTTCAGGACGATGTTCCTGAGGGGACAGAGCTGGTGACAGCACTGCTGCCTTAGCTGGTCCATCATGTGGTCTATGCAGAGGCTGCCTGGCTGGGCTGGGATGAGCCAGCTGGCTCTTCTGTGCATGGCTGAAGCCTAGTCCATGACCAGGCCCTGCTGGCCCTGGCAGTTTGGATACACAGAAGCCAGCCAGCTGGCTCTGGGAACACCACCATGGGCTGAAATACAGATCCTAAAGGCCGTGAAATGCAACCCAAAGAGGCTGAATCCCTCCCTGACCTGCATACTGTTTGGGAGTAGGGGTCAATTCCTCCAGAAGTAGTGGGAGCTTCTTGCCCTGTTCCCTCTGCTGCATCCCAAAGAGATGAAAGGCAAATCTCTGGCAAAAATTACAGCAGAGCATGGCCTGAGATTTTGCAGGAAGTTTTGGAGTCTGCTTCTTGCTGAGAGGGGGTTGCTGCAATCCTACGTGAACCGTAACACCAAGGCAGTCTGCACAAAGCGCTGAGAAGTGAAACCAGCACTCCCCACCCAGCTCCCTTCCCCGGTTCCCAGGCTGATGGAGACGGCTTGGCTCATCTTTACAGCTGCAGCCTCCCTCTGTTCCCAAGGTCTGCTCGGCCTCCTGGCTTCTTCTTTGTTCTTCAGACCACCAGGACAGAGACACATGCGAACCCAGCCCTGCCCTGGCTCTGCAGCGGTGGTCTCCATCTCCCTTCAACACAGACTTATGAATTTACAAGCAATCATTAATTCCTGCTGCTGCTTGCTTTTACTGTACAGGCCTTTTGTGATTTCCTTAGGAGCCCCAGCAGATGTCCATCACGGACATGTCCTTTCCAGCTGGCATTTAGCGGGTGCCTCTGCCGGTTGCTGGTGGTTTATTAATCTTCTCATTCCCAACAGATCCTCAGGGATATGATTTGCTTCTTGGCCTTTTAGCAGCAGTTAGTTCATGCCTTTTAATGACCATTTCCCCCAGTACCTACTCTTCAGATGGTGGCTTGTAATACCTTTAGGGAAGATTGGTATTGGTGAGCATCCATGTGACTATATATGTTGTGCCTGCATGTCTTAGTCCACCACTGCTGCTGGTACACAGTTAGTGACAACAAGAGGACATCGCTCCCATCGATGGGTGACCATTGAAAGATTTAGGAGGTGGGTTTGGAGCGGTATCTGAGAGTTCAGATACTTCTCTGAAGCTTAGCCAAACCCCTTTGGCCTGGAAACTGAGCTGGGAAATATAACGAGATTAGGCTGTCAAGGGAGATTTATGGCTCATCCTTCTCCCAGCTGGGTCAAAAATACCACAAGTGCAGCCTCTTTGAGAGAGCACCGGTGCTTCTGCTCTCAGCTGAGGCCAGGGAGGGGTGGACAGGTGGGATTTCCTTTCAAGTCAGTTGTTGATTATCAGTCTGGAGGAAGCTCAGCTTGTGCTTCAGGCCCATCTGTAGCTGGGGACATCTGCACCTTCATCACACACTCACCCTGACCCCGATGATGAAGGTGACATTTTGCAGGGATGGGGGGTGGGGGGGCAGCAGACCCTGGGGACACTGCCCTAGTCCTGCTGCTTGTCCTGGTTCACCAGCTTGTCATAGACACCAGATTTTGCCTCCAGCCTTCAGGGAGTTTCCTTGCTGCTTTGTCCACCGTGCTTCCACCATGGATGAAGTGGTGATACAAGGTTCAGGTCTGCCACTTCTGCTGCTGGCAACTTCCACCCTCTTTCTGTTCCTGCTTAAAAATATGGGTTAACAAAGACCTGGTGTTTTAAAAGTGGTTTAGCCAACCCCCAGCTCCTTCAGACTGACTTGAGCTAGGGCTGCATTGCGTGAGCAGCATGGCTATGGGAGAGATGAAGGCAGTCAGTGACAGGGGACTGGGTAAAGTCATCTCAGACAGTCCAGCTGGTGCTAGAAAAGGGCACATATCCATGCCCTAAGCCTTCTCAGGACACACTATGGGGCACCTTTCAGGACGTTTGCATCAAGCCACAATTTCTGTCACTCTGAATCAAATCAGACTCCGGGAATTGTGAAGAAGTGGAGAACAAAGCAGAAAATGTCATTATGCTGCTACAAATGTCTCTGGTGCTTCCACATTGACTCACTGGATGATTCGGGTTCTAAGGGACCTTAGGATGTTGTTGTCAGTAGTATTTGTCGTTTTGGTCCCACAGCAACAAGGGAAATAGGATGTTTAGGAAAAATGCAGAGAAAGTAACAAGGTTGGCTGAAGGTATGTAAGGAGAGATGCTCCAGTTTGGAAAAAAAATGGCCAAGTAGACACACAAGAGAAAGCTAGAGAATTCCTCAGGGATGGCTCATTGTCTTGTATAATAGAGGAATTAGGAGCAATGGACAAAGTTAGAAGCTGGCAGGTTCAACAGCTGCATCCTCCCACTGTCCTGCTCTGGGGTGTGGGTGCAGCTGTAACCCCTGAGGTCTGATATGGGCAGCTGTGAAGCTCATGGGGTGGCTGGCACCAAGCTGACCTTCAAGCTCAGCTGGAGAGGATGGCATGGGCTCACCAAGGCTTTCACACATGGTGGGTTTTTTAACCCCTGTGTTGAAATCTTTTGGATACTGTTATACAATTGTACCAGTGAAATTGCTGTTTATTTACAAAACAAGTTAATAACCACTGAAATCAGCAAATGCTGACAGCTGCTATGTATCAGGAATATCAGCCCACAGCAATAGTGAGGAAATTCAACATCCCTTCTCAGTGGTCCCAGAACCCCATCCCTCATCACTTTCCAGGTTTTTTTAAGTTCATAGTGTCCTCAGAAAGACTGACACTGAAAAGTACTTTTCTGCCACTGTCTGTCTCATAGGGTGAATTTGCTGGTGTTCAAAAGCAGCTTTTCCTGGTGGGTGGTGATAGATTCTCTACTGGCTAGTAAGAGATGAACTCAGTGTTGTCACCTTTATGCAGGTGCTTATTCTTAGGATTGATGGGGGTTGGATGGGCTCAGACTTGGTTCAGAGACAATCAGAAAGAATGTGCTCAAATTGCATTTTGTGAAGAATGCAGTGGAGAATTCTCTCATTTTTTACAAATTCTCCTTTTGGGCTTTGCAAGCGTTTTCTCTTCCCCCATTAACTGGTTGGCACAAGCTGCTCATCACCTGCTCTCCTTGTCAGGGCTGGCACTACCATGGCTTACAGTGCAATGGTTTATCATCACAACAGCACCTGAATTACTGATAATTCACTTTTATAGTGTACTGTGGGAGGAGGAAGCTTTTTTCCTTAAAAACCAATCATTTCTCTTAAGAAGTGTACCATGCAGGAGCTTGAGGGAGTAAACCCCACACATCCTTCCTGGTGTGGGACAAGCTCATGCCAGTGTCATCCCAGTTTTGGTGGCCAGGACACAAATCATAGAATCACAGAATCATAGAATGGTTTGGGTTGGAAGAGACCTTACATATCATCTACTTCCAATCCCCCTGCCTTCCACTAGACCAGGTTGCTCAAAGTCCCATCCAACCTGGCCTTGAAAACTTCCAAGAATGGGGCATCTACAACCTTTACTAAGGTTTTTTCATAGAGTTATTTAAATTCCTCATCACGGTGGCTTTTCACAGTCTCTCCTTTCAGCCTTCAGCAAGGAGACAGAGAGATGTGACGCAAAAAGAGACCTTTTTTTTTAACCATTCTGGATTCTGCATATGTTTTGCCCAACCTCTCTTTTATTTTGCTTTTCTGATTTCTTTCCTTTTCTTTCTCTTTCTTTTTTTTATTTTTTTAATTATCTCTTACTAAAACAAAGCAGTCAAACTGCTACAGAATTACATTTTTTCCCTGTAAGAAGCATCCCAAAAACTCTAACAGCCTGATTCTAACAATTTTCAAAGAAACATTTTTAATTTTTCCCTTGGGGCAGCTTTCCACTTCACGATGTATTTCCCTTCCTGATTTCTCAATGGGGTTTTTTCCAAACAATGCTTAAAATCAAAAGCGCCTCTTTTGTCTCCAAACAGCATTTTTGAAATTCTCGATTAGTGGAGAATCTCCCAACTTTTGGCTTCCACAACACAGTGAAAAGAACCATTTGAAGTTTTGAATGTGCTGCCGGCCGGCAAAGCCGGGTGTGTGAGCAGCTGCAGCCATCGAGAGCCTCTTCAGCAGCTGTGAGCAAGAGCTCCAAGTCAGCTCTGTCCACATCTGCTCCCACACAGGAGTATTTTTTTGCCACTTAAAGTAAGTTTTAATATTCCTGTGTGTGTCCTGCAGATTGTCCTCATTTGGGTGCAGCAACTCTCGCAGCCAGACCAGGCCTTTTGCAGGTGGATGGGAGCTGCCCGACCTCACCTGAGCCTCTTTCCCTTGGTGCAAGCTGCTGGTGACCCCAGCAAACATCCCTCTGGCCAAAGGATCAGTTTGTAGAGCAGATGGTCCCCAAGCACCTGAGGCCCTCCATGTGCCACGTAAGGCTGCAGCCCAGCAGGAGGGGGATGGGAAGCTCAGCTGTGGAGGGGCACCACTGCTGTGTCTGAACAGCTGGAAGCATCCATGGCTCTTTGCTATTTCTTTCCCTCCCTCTTTCTCTCAATTAATTTGCTTTCTCTTTCTTTCTCTTTCTCTTTCTCTTTCTCTTTCTCTTTCTCTTTCTCTTTCTCTTTCTCTTTCTCTTTCTCTTTCTCTTCTTTCTCTTTCTCCCTTGCTTTGCTTCTTTCAGTTTCTCTTTTTAATTTATTCTCCTTATGAATTGATTTAATTAATATTTATGTTAATTATAATTTTATTTAAATAATTAATTTAATTAAATAGATTTAATTATCATAATTTTAATTCATTATATTTAATTTGTCTCTTATTAATTTGTTAGTTTATCTCTTTTCTCCTTCTCTTTTAATTTATTTCTTTCTATTTTCTTTTTATTTTTATCTTTCTATTTCTCTTTTCCTTTATTTTTCTCTTTCCTTTTTCTTTTTTTGTTATCTTTCTCTGTATATTTTTCTTTTTCTCTTGATTTTTTTTAACTTTTCTTCCTCTTTTCCCCTTCCTTTTTCTCTTTAACTCTTTCTCTTTTTATCGTCTCCTCCTTTTTCTCTTTCTTTGTGTGCCACTATCTCCTCCTTTTCCCTCTCTTTTCCACTATTTTTTAATTTCTCTTCCTTCTCCCTTCTTTCTCTACCCGCCCAGCCCCCTTTGCCTGTATTCCCGAGCGCTCTCACCGGGATGTCGCTGTCTTTGCAGCCATTCCCTGAGGCATCGTGGAGCTGTGGACAGAGACCCTGGGCCAGCAGTGCCTCAGAGCTCATTTGCGAGCTGCAGGGGGCTTTAATCGAGGATTTCCCACCACCAGCAGGACTTCCATCCTTTCGGGAGCACAAGGAGAGCACTGGCACGAGAAGGAGGAAATTACCCTGGGGGCTCAACCACGTCTCTGTTTGTCACCTTCCTGGAAGACTGACCTTGCCCTAGGACAAATCCCCTTCCTACCACTCTGGCACTGGGGGAGATTTCCTTGGGACCATCCCTACCATCAGCTCTCGCTCTGGCTGGACGTGCTTTGGACTGGTGAGGTGCACACGAGCATCTGCATCCTTCCACGATGGCTCGGAAGGTGGCTGGCAGACTAATTTAATATAGCTTGGTCTCAGTTCTTTTAATTACGTCTTTATAGTCTTTTAATTAGCCAGAATCCTACTAATTTAAACCACTCTTGTTCGGAGAGACTTCTGCTGAGCAGCTGTTCTCACTCAGAGCTTTCTCTGGGTTAGGAAGAGGAGCCTGGGACGTTTGCTTCTCCCCTTCAGGCTGTTTTTCTTATTTTGCTGCATCAGCAAAAGGTTGCAGAATAGAAATGGTTCCTCTGAGATAGGGGAATGTGACTTACAAACCATTATTTGTGTCTGGAACCTGTTTACAAGGTTCAGACAATAAAGAAAACCAAACCCATGGTGTTTCCTTTTGCATATGATAATGCTCCAGTTTTCCTTCAAACAAGGCAGGAATTAGAAACTTCAAGGACTAGAATGATAAGCTGATCTGAAAGGCAGGGCTCATCCAAAATAAGAAAGGTCCTGGCAGTCAGGCTAACTTCCAGGGAAAGCAATTGGAAAGAGGTCTCCAGGAATTGCTATTTTATTCCTGTTACACACCAGACTGCTGGCTGCAAACCAGGCCTGTCCTAGGGACTGTACAGTCCTGACAAAAAAAATGGAGTCCCCTGGTGCACAGCACAAATTAAGGTCCCAGCCCAGAGGTTCACAGGGGACACATGAGCTTCCTCAGCTCCCTCTGCCAAGAGGGTTTGAGCTCAGGTGTCCTCTGGAGATGGCACTGGCTCCTCTTTGTCACTGATCTCCAGGGGAAAAGAAACAGAATTTGCAAAAAATGCAGCTTTCTAAATCACCATCAGCTGGTGCTCCAAGCAGTTTTGGGGAGTGCAGGGCTTGAGACCTTGGGGGTACTCCTTGGCTTCTGGCAGCACCCATCGCCCCTCCAGGGCTCAGCTCCAGGGCTCAGCTCCACTCTTGGAAAACATGGGGTGTTGTCCAGCTTCAGATTTTAACAGGAAAAAAAAAAAAGAAAGGAAAGGCTGTGCAACAGCTGTGAGGGATTATCAGTGTGTATCATGCTGCCCTGCTCTGCAAGAATAAAGTATGCTTTAAAGTTCAGGATAGGCATTATTGACTGGGTTTAATTGCTTATGTCCCATCCTAGGCAAGGGCTGCAGGTGTAATGCAAACACTCACAGAGGACAATCCCTGCTAAGAAATCAAAGTGCAAGGCAAGAGGCAGTGAGTGGGAGCCAGCCTGTTTTAATTCTTTAGTAATTCCTCCAAAACATTAGTCTTCCAAAAACAAATACTGCGGATGGTCCAGGGAATTGAAATCCATCACATCAAGGCAAGCAGACAACCTTGCTCTTGCTGCGAGTCAGGAGGGAGGTGGGAAGAAAAGGGAGAGCCGAGGGGGAAAAGCGTCACTGTCGTGTGGCTCATTATCATGCCCGTTCTGGCTGTTGTCTGAGTTTATAATCCGGGCTCCGTGGTACCATAAGAGCTCATTAATTTGGAGTCTGCACTGGTGAGTCAAACACAATTAAGAACAATCAGAGAAATGCCATCGCAAAATACACTTCATGCGTTTCTTTTCAAAGTTACAGTATCACTGTAATTGTTTGTGGTATGAATTCATGGTGCTTCTCTAAACAGGCTGTGGTCACTCTTGCAGAAAGAGGAGCCCTTTGTAGTAGGAGCGCTGGCTCCAAGCGCCGCCGCCAGCGCTCGGCTGCTGCTGCCGCCGGGGTTTTACGATGAGGAGGAGGTTTAGCAGAGTGCAGATAAGGACCAGCCTGGGTTTTGCACACAAGAGAAATAACTGACCTGTGCAGCTCGGTGCCAGCTGTCGCGGGGGTTGCAGAGTGCGGCTGGGCCTACGTATAGATAAAATTTATGGGTGATAAGAGTGCAGCAGTGGCTCGTGAACATACTGGCCTGGACACAGAGCTGGCGTATGACATCTTTAAACTGCTGTTTGTTGGTTGTTAACTCGATGGATGAGACACTTTTGTATATTATACCTTTCCTGGAGCAGCCCCTACCTGTCACAGAAGTGATGGGGGTATTTATCTACAAAAAATAAGTATCCAGACCCAGGTCTGAGGGTGGAGGGGGAGCTGAGCAGCTGGTAATTTGCTGTGTGGCTAACAGCAAACACACCAGGAGGGGTAGTGGGAAAGGAGACAGACCTCCCTTCCCTCAACCTCCCTGTGAGCCCACCGCTGTGTACACTAGGAAGCAGCCCAGCTCATAAATCCAGGGGACAGAGAGGTGAAAAAACAGTACTCAAAAAATTTCCACTGACCCTCTTTTTCTAGGGGTGATTACTTCTTTGACTAAGTGTTTGTTCCCTTGCCAAAACAGCTGGGAAACCAGATACTTCATGCTGCAGTACAACTAATTCCTGTTTGCTGATGCTGGGCTGCTTGTTGGGAGACTTTTTTTTCAGTTTTCAACTGCTTTCAGACAAAGCACGATTAAATCTAATTTTCCATTGAGGGATGGGAAAGAATATATTTCTGATTATGCTAAAGACTTTTAAAGCTGTGTGAGAGGACTTGTCACTCTGAGAAATATGTGCTCTGTGAGGGGAGCTCCACTGAAGGTTGCTGAGCACTGGGCTGAAGGAGGGGTGTTCCTTATCTTGTAGCATGGCTGGGAGTAAAACACATGCAAACCTATGACTGTGTGTTCTCTATTAGATAAAACATGAGCTTCTCTGTTCATCCAGGATAAAGTTTGGTGGAAGCAGGTGCTATGAGCAGCCTTGGCTGTTTGGTGCCCACCAAGGCTGGGATTTTCAGTGGGGCCAAGGAGAGTGAGATGCCCATGAAGAAGCAGATGCCTGCCTCATATTGACCTCTCTGCTTGCAAAGGTGCTTCTTTTTCTTGGGTGGGCCGAATTTTGCCAGCTGCTGTCACCAGTTAAGTTTACAGCCTTTGCTGATGCTTGAGGTGGCCGAGGAGGTGGCAACACAAGCACCCTGCCAAGCACAGGCTGGAAAGATTCACACCTCCATGATGGTGTTGTGTTTTTTCAGGTCTTTTGCTGGTGCATCCTTCAAATTCCTCGTGAAAGTGTGAGTCTGCCTGCAGGAGGGAAATATGTGAAAAGGGATTTAACTGGTTGCCACCCGTTAATTGTCCCATGGTGTTAGCCAAATACCTCAGAGGAGATTCCTATTATTATTGTTCCTATTATTAATAATAAGGATTTTCTATATTGTGGTAGTGCCTGAGGTGTAAGACCACCAGCACCCAGTCTGACCTATAAAAAATCAGGGATATTACAACCTTAAAACCAAAATGAAGGCTTTGGTAGGGATTTCTCAAAGCCAACCTGAAAAACAGCTGAGCAAACCTTCTCCCAGCCAGAATCAAAGCCCCTTCCTCAGCTGGCCACTAACTTTTTATTGCCTTTATTTGCATTTCTTTCCCACATCAGTCATCCCCAGGGTGCCCAGTGTTTCTTGCTGCAACCTGTAGAGGGAACTGTGCAATATAGCAAAATGGTCCAAAATGGTCTAGTGTGTCCCTTTCCAGGAAAGGGTGTTCCTCACCCATCCCCTCCATCCTTAGGCAGATCTCACTTTTGCCACTCACGTTGTTTGATCTCAGGTGGGCTGGTATAGGACAGGATTTCCCAGGCAAGGCAAGGTGAACACACACCAGCTGTGGGCAGCAGCCAGAAGATGCAAAACACCATGCAATTCTGTTTTCTTTTCTTCAAGTTTTTTTTTTATTACTTTTAAATTAAAAACAGCTCGTTGGTGGAATTTGTCCATTATTGTGACTCATGGTGTCTCCGTTTTTGGGGGCTGCCAGTAACAAGTTAGGAAAGGACCGTTTCAACCCAGGACAGAAATGTCCAGACTTTCCGGGCCCCCAGCCAAGGGTGAGCAGAGCCCAGTGATTCTGGAGAGAGCACTGGGCTCGGTGCTACAGCTGTGGTTTGGGTCCTGCTTTATTATCACTCATGACACTGAAATAAAATGACTCAGGAGACCGTGGAGCCAGACAAGCTTTCCTTGCTCCATGGCAAAGCAAGCCCACTCCCACTCATCTCCACCCAACACTGTGCTGTCCTTGCTGGAGGTGACAGCTCAAGACCACTCAGCAAAAGCCTGGGAAAATAAAAAGCCACCCTGTCCATGCAAAAGTCTGCCCAGCACAGAGCTCGGGGTGTCTTGCTCCTGCCCATCGAGGCAAGGGGCCAGGCAGACCTTCTTAGTCATCACTAGCTCTGCAGATATTTTCTTGATTGCATGAGGTGTCAATTCTGTCAAACTTCAGTTTTGCTGATGTGGCAGAGCACAGCCTGACTCAAAGCCTCTTGAAAGGAGCAAAGATCTGGCTGAGGCTGGAAAAGCCAGTGGTTTGGATCTACTTTTCTACTGATACTGATGATATGGAGGAAATGAGACCCAAGTTGGAAGTGACTGATGCTGAGGTCTGCAGATGCCCAAACCCTCCCCTGGGATTTCTCCCCTGGAGAAGTTTCTGTGTGTCCAGAAAATGCAAATCTCCTTGGAATGGGATAATATGTTGTTGTGGTGGGTGTATATTCCCTAACCGGAATTTCTCTTCGTTCTCCCGAGAAAAAAACCCAACAAATAAAATGGCAACAAAAGAGAAACAAAGTAACACACCCTCCCTCCAAATATATATTTGGTGGTACCTACAAGGCTAAAAAAGAAGTCAACTGAGTTTTAAGACCTGCAACTTTTAACATTTCTTGGATGACTGCAGCCTTGAACACCCTGGGTTCTCTCTCTGACCTACAACATAGAGCAACACAGAGTTCCCCTCATTTTTGAATATTTAATTTTTTTTCTAAGCCAATCCAGCTGTAAAGGTAAGGAACAAATCACCACAGCCTTGCTGAGATTTTTAACTTTACTCATCAGCCCCATCCCTGTCTGTGCATTGGAGAGAAAACCCCATCCATGCCATGATGGCACCACTCTCTTTCACAAGGGCCTTCTCCAGATCTCCACCTCATCCCATGGGCAATTGACGGTCCTTTGGACAGTTTGGGTAGGGCCCTGAGCAACCTGGGCTAGTGGAAGGTGTCCCTGGCCATGGCAGGGGGGTGGAACTACATGATCTTTAAGGTCCTTCCAACCCAAACCACTCCGGGATTTGATTATTCATTCACATTTCGCATGGGACCCTCGTGGTGGTGGGACACAGTTTTACTTTGGCAAGTGAATCACAGCCAACCACACACTAATAAGAGACTTCACAGACTGTGGTGATGACTTTTATCCGGCCCATTTTCAGGGCAGAGGCAGGGGTGAAGTGTCAATCTTTCCTTCTGCTCTTTACCTCTCCGAAGGGAGCAGCAGCCCTCGCTGGCATTAAAGACAACTGAGTGAAAGGGCACGAATATAGGCCAGACTTTATATAATTATATAGGGAGGAAAACTGGGATGTCTCTTTGTAGAGGCTGGGAATGTTCCACTGGAAAACTAGGTTAGACTGAAAAAAAGAAAGAGCCTCTGTAACCCAGAAATAGCTGGGAGGTTTAAGTATAATTTTCCAGCCCTGTGTTATTATGGTGCTAATTCAGGTCTGAGAAATAAATGTAGGTAAAGGTCTCCCAAGGTCAAGAGGAGAAACAAATTATACTTACAGATTCCTTTTCATTAAAAAAAAACCCTTCTCCTGATTGAACAATTTCCATTCACATGGGGTTGGCCCCCTTCACTGTGTGTGTGGGTAATATTTGTGTCTAATTGGTAGATATTAATTAATAAATTTAGAAATAATGCCATTTTTTGAGTCACATCCTTTTAACCGGAAGGTGAGTTTTGGGAGCAAGCAGAGCATGGAGGTCCCTCATGTGCCCCAGAAGCTGAGATGGAGGCAAGTGCTTCTGCCAGCAGAGAGCTGAAAGGAGGGATGGGTGAGTGATGTCCTGCCAGAGAAGAGCTGTGATTTCAGCCTTCATCCCTGCAGCCTTCCCCTAGGGAGAGAGCGATGGCACAGCTAAGGCCGAGCCAACTGCCTCAGGAAACGCAGAACAAGTTCACCACAATGGTTACTGCTCCCTGAATTTACATTTAATTTTTATTTGTGTGAGGCCAACGAAGATAAGCTCCCTTGCTGGATGGCCACCATGCAAGATGCTGCACAAGAAGGTGTACCTAAGAGAAAACAACCTCAAAACCATATCAGCTCTCATCATTCCACAAAACTTTGCTTTTTGCTGAGAGCAAAGTGACTGGAGCTGCCAATATCTCCGCCCTGTCATGGAGGGAGATTGCTGAGAAATGTCAGTGATGCAAGGAAGGAGGAAGAAGTGACTGCAACCATTTTTCCTGGAAAGCAAGACATTTCCTTTCCCCATCTGAAATGTGTGTATCTAAACAAGTTCTGGGAATTTGGGCAAAATGAAATGACCTGGTTATGCTTACAACAGAATCAAGAACCCAAAGCCTTGTTGCTTTGGCACCTTCCAACCCTTCACTTCATGCCAGCTCCCAAGCAGAGGGTGCATCTGTGGGGAACGATCACCAGCAACAGGTCTTGTTTCAAATGAATGACCACTTGCTACCCCAGGACAGTGTTTGGGTATCTGGTAGCAGCTTCATCATACAGACACCCTGAAGCCCAAGAACTGATGCCCAGATCTGAGACAACAAGGAAAATTCATGGCTCTAAAGTTCAGGGCAGAAAAATGAAATGCTAGAAATGGCTGAAACAGGTTGGAGGAATTTGGTTTTTTGACCAATTTGATTGGGACTTTCTTCTTTCTTAACTGTCAGGCTTTCACTGAGACTTGAGTAGTTTTTAACTTGGTTTCTTTAGAACATAAAGCCTGTGCAATCCCCAGCCCTCCAAGGGGCAGACAGAGTGGCTGAGGTGATGAGGTTGATGAGGATTTGGGAGAGGACCAAGGGCAGGAGGGAGGGCACTGATGTTACAGTTCAGCCACGATGTGCAGAGCCAGAGGGAAGCAGCCTCCAGCAGCCATGCACAGGATCACTTGGGTTTTAATTGCTTTTCTTCTTGGACTCTTTCTCCTGAATGTGGTTTCAGCAGCCCTGCCAAGTCCACCGATCTGCCCAGCCAAGGCTGCAGGCTGAAAAAGGGTAAATAGTCCCGAGCAGTACTTCTCACTTAGAACTGTTTCTGGAAGCCAAAACTCTGTCCCTTCTGGTTTTTATTCCCAAAGAGATGACAGGTGGTAACTCTCCTCTTTTGCTGTGTTTTTCTGAGATGAGTTTAAATCCAAGCCCTGTAGATTTTTAAACAGGAGAGATCAGGCCTTGTTCTTTACAATTGATCACCTCTAAATACATCAAGATGACATTTCTTTGGCAAACCTGGGCAAGACTTGGGCTAGATATGGGCTGGGCAAGAAACTAAATTCTTAGAAATCCAACTTCAGGCTGGATGGGGCTTTGAGCGACCTGGTCTAGTGAAAGGTGTCCCTGCCCATGGCAGGGGGATTGGAACTAGATGATTTTTAAGGTCCCTTCCAACCCAAACTATTCCATGATTCCATGATCTACAAAATCTCAGCTTTTGAAGAAAAGCCCCTAAAACTCCAAACCTCACAGCAGGATTTTCATTCTGCCATTTACACTGTAGGTCTTTAAAGGCCAAAAGTGATTTAAAGGCCAACTAAGATTTGCCCTGGCTGGTGCAGAATGCGTCAGGTAGCACGATGTGAGATGTGAAATGAAATGAAATCAGAAATACCAGCAAGGTCAGCTGTCACTGTGGGGCAAAAATAACCAGTCTTGGAGAATTTTCTTATATTTTGCTCTCCTGCATCATCCCACCCTGGGACAGGAGGCAGGGCTGGTGTATGGACAGTTTAATGAACAGCTTTGCTTGAGTTGGAAGAAGGTGAGTCTCTCAGCTTAAGCAAAGTCGTGGCTATTTTATCATCTGGGAGCAATACAGCTGCAACCTCAGGCCAGCAGCTGTGCTGTTGTGAGTTTTGGAGCCCAAAGAAAATGGGAGATAAAAGTTGCCTTTGATCTGACTGGGCTGGGTTTTTATTGCAAAGTCCCTCCGTTTCTAATTTACTGCAGTTTTAGGTCGGACAAGGGTGGGAATTGGGGGAAAAGGACCAACACAGCTTGTGGGGGAGGGCCTGGTCGTTTTGAAAGCTGTGTCTTAGAGCTGATATGACTGTCTGCTAGGTCAGACAAGGAGGAGAGACTATTACTCTCCCCCCACCCCACTCCTTCACAAGATATAGCCATGCCCGAAATTGCTCAGTATCAGGGACCCGTCCAGAAACCCTTCCTTATCTCCTGGCTAATCATGCCTTGATGAGGCCAAACTGGAGCTTGCTTCATCTCACAAAGGACTAAACAAACATTCTGGCTCCCGGTGATGCAACTCCAAGTTGATTTTTCCAGTTACTCAACTTCTCTCTCCCTACGTATAATGTGCTGAACTTTGAAATAAATGCCTCTCTCAGCGATTTCAGCAATTTATGTCAAGAAAATCTGGATGCATCAAAGTGAGACATAATATTTTCTGACACAGCACAGGAATAAAGCTGCAGCAGTACATGTAGCTCCTGAGCCTGAGCCTCAGCTCTGCCACTGACAAGGTCTATGGCCAAGGGCAAGGTAGTTGAACTGCCTGTTCCTCAGTTTCCCTGCTGCTGAAAAGGAGATTGTGGCATTTATCCCAAGCAAAGGAAGTGGGATGATATCATACAGTATACCTATAACAGTGGTGGAAGCTCTCTGTGAAGGAAAGGAAATGGGGACTCTGCTGTCTCAGCAGAGAGGATGTTTTATTCTCAATTTGTGCTAAAAACTACAGCATGTAAAGAGGTGTTGCTGATTATTCCTAAGAATCAGCAACATACATTGCATTCAAAGGGCCTTTTCCATATGCTATTTCTGTTCTCTTGGCTCCTTCCCAACATGGGTCACAACCTCCTGTCTCTTACAACTGCATCAATGCTGCTTTCCTATACAGGCTCCCCCTTCCCCACCCAAAATGTCTGTACAGAGTTGCAGGGAGCTCACAGGGCTCAAACCCCCAAGAGCTGGAGTGCCCAAGAGATGGGAGCTGGGGCCATTCAGATATTCATGAGAGCAGCTCCCAGCTTGAGGAATCAGACCCAAAGCTCTTATTTTTATGCAAACAGCCTCGCTAATGAGAGACAGCTCTCCCTCCAAACCCCTTGATGAGAATCCTGAAAGCCTACAGGGTCTGAAATTGGGAGCATCCTTGTGATTTATCTAAAAGTGAGGGAAATGCAGGAACTTAACAGTGTCTTGAGGTGCCTTTTTTTCACTCCATGAAGCCTGGGGTTGATGAACAAGATCTTTCAGGATTGTATAACCTGTCCACGACTCTGTTTACAGCAGGGCACAAAAATATCCAGCTTTGGCCACAAGATTCCCCATGGAAAAGGTGATGGTTTGTCTCACTGCTGTTCCCCATCTGGAAGGCACCTTGAGAATGGGGTTGCCACCCCCTCTGTCCACTGAGCACCACCTCGGAGAGGCTCAGCCCTGGGCTGGGGAACTGCCACCAGCAGGAGCTGGAGTCTCCACCACCCTCAAGAGAGAAAGGCTCAGCCTGAGACACCCCAGTTGGAAAACTAAGTCTTTGGTGAGGTCCTGGAAGAGGAATTCATTCCCTTTGCACTTTTCCACAACATTTTATAAAGTCCTCTTTAAGACAACCTGCCTTTTAACCCTTTTATCTTCACAACAACCTGACAGCATAGGGATCTGGTATTTCTTTTCTGATGTACAAATGGGAAGACTGAAGTGTAAAATCCCTAAATAGTTACCTCCATTGCATTCACGTAGATGGGCTGTGGCAGAGCAGAGACCTCACACAGCCCTCACCAAGTCTTTGGTTACTGTTCAGTGGAGTAAAATACTGTTCTGGAAGGCAAAATATTGTGACTTTTAGCTTCCCATGCTCTCTGTCACCCACTCTCTGGGTGACATGTTCCATGTGGGTGAAGCCTCTTTTGGTCCTTTGCCCAAGGCAAGGGTCTTGTGGTGTCCTCCAGCCTGGGGTGTTTTGTTTTCTCCCTTCTCTTCAGAGCCATGAGTGAAATGCTCACATGGAGGTTTTCTCCCCGGGTCCAGCTCCAACCAAGACATCTCTCCCGAGCCCTGCCAGGAGAGTGGCACTTGTGCCTTTGGCTCCTGGAGCTCAGCTGCAAGTTGGAGGCGCTGATCGGAGCTGAAGTGACCTCAACCAACCCGAGCTGGCACATCCACAGCCTCATCCAGCATCTGCAGACTCACAGACACGCTTCCTCACAGCCCAGGAACCTCCATCCCGGTTGCTCTGCTCCTCTGCCTGCTCCTGTAACTATCAAAGGAAATTCTGAGCCTTTTTCCTAACTCACAGAAATATTTTTTTAAAGTGCAGCTCCGAGCACAAAGGCGATGCTTTAACGTGAAAGTTCTAGTGGGGGGGTGCAGTGGAAGAATAAGCTTTGGGCAGGCTTGCCCTTTCCCTCTGCTTTTCCTGGGTATTCCCAGGTTTTAACTGGATTTTGTCCACCTCTGGACCTAAGTTTTCTCTCTCTCCCGCTCTGAATTCACCTTAAGTAAATAGATATATGTGTGTACTAAGATTTAGGCTGTATACCAGTATGTGTGACAGGCTGTCTCTTGCTGTCAATGTCAGTACACTTATCAGAATATTGATAAGTATTCTTTATATATATACGTATATATATGTATATATAAACTGTATATATACATAAAGTAAAAGCACACCTGAGCTGATGTGAAGACATGCAATCTGAGGTAGATGAGCACCAAACCCCAGAGATGGAGGTGACATGTCCAGGGACCAGAATTTGCATCTCAGCTTCCCTTGAATAACAGAGAGGGTTGGAGGGACATCTTGGGCTGGTGTTTTATCCATTTTTCGTCTTGGGAGGAATCCCCCTGCCAATGCACCTGTACAGGGACTACAGTGCCTGGGTGGGATATCACTAGGCAGTCAGCAGGAGACTTCAGAAAAAACAACAAACAAAATCTCCCCTTCCCAAAAATCCTTTAAAAATGAATCTTGGAGACAGAGAAGATTTAAAATCACACTGAGGCTTGCTGGTGGATGCCAGGAATAATATGCACCAGTTTCAAGGTCTGCCTATGAGTCACCCCAGGGTTAGCATCATCCCAAAATGCCTTCGAGCCCCAGGATTAAAATGACTTGTCCAGCAGGAATAATCAGAGGAAATTTGGTGAGGAATTTTGTTCTTGAGGGCATTCTGTGGGTATTTCCCTGGATCCAGCTGATGGGTCTGCTTTTCCTGACTAGGATAACTCCCTACTACTGCTCAGAGCCTGCCCTGCAGCCAGGGTGCACATTGCAGCCCACAGCATGGAGACAACCCTGTGTGCTCTCATGGGCCCAGGCAAGGGCTGTTCACAGGGAGCCCTGGCTGCAGGTGACATCCCAATCTGACTTTAGCCAAAAGCTGGTGGATGCCAGAGTCCCTGGGGATTAAGTGAAGCAGGGCTCTCACCTGCTGTTGTCACTTCTGCCTCAGTGCCAGAGCATCCAGGATCCCCTTGGCACTGCCTTTTCCTCCATGTTCCCCATGATAGTGCCAGAAGCAGCAGAGAGTCACCAAGGGAAGGATTAAGATGCAAGGAAAGGAAGGAGAGGATTTGGGATGCTGCACATATATGGGTTTGGATAACTTCTTCCTTCCTCACCTTGCAGGAAAGGAGTCCCTGTCCCTGTCTCCCAGCCCACAGGGATGTTGCCTATCCCCATCCTGGAGATAAGTCTGGCTGTAGCCAAATTAACAACGCATATTCAAGCTCTGTGCAAACTGTTTCAGGCAGGCATGGGCTTCTGCACCTCTCCTGGCTGCTGCTGGGAGTTGACGAAGGACCAGGCATGTGTCCAGAGGTGTCCTGGGGAATGTGCAAAGTGCTGCCCAAACCCAGCAAGAGAAGAGCCCTGCCCAGCAGCCTGAGCCCTGAGATACAAGCCAGGGCTCCTGTGAAATACCCAGGAACCAGCAGGGCATGATGAGGGTTTCTAGAGCAGTAGGACACCAACAGGACACATTCTCAGCCAGTTTAACCTTGTGAGCTCTCTAGGCTCAAGCTGTTGAGCTGCTTCTCCTCCACTGAGTTTCAGACCTTCTGTAAGATTAAACAACTCCTGAGCAACTATACTCCTCTTTTCGTCTCCTCAGCACTGGTTTTGGGCTTCCCAAATCCCATACTATAAATTAATGCAGATAGAGAGAGCCTTCAGAGGCAAAGTGCAGCTGTAGACCTGAAGTGACCCACAGCTGTGAGTACTTGGATGAGCCCCACCAAAAATAGAAAAGATCTGCTTGTAAAGACAAACCCGACCTGTAGAAGCAACAGGGAACAGGAATTTCTCCAGAGGTCAAGAGGAGCTGGCTGTTGTGATTTTTACCTCTTCATCAGTCAGTATCGTATTCTTGGCAGGAGTTTTAATGAAGAACCTGAATTGTTTGAATACAGAGCTGGAATG
This sequence comes from Pipra filicauda, assembly GCF_003945595.2. Taxonomy (NCBI): domain Eukaryota; kingdom Metazoa; phylum Chordata; class Aves; order Passeriformes; family Pipridae; genus Pipra; species Pipra filicauda. The sequence continues at coordinate 6,667,723 of NW_024104310.1, forward strand.
AAATGATGATTTCCCACAAACTCTTCCCATCACAGCTTCAGAGAAAGCTCTGATCCCCCAAGTCAGACCTGGCAGGCCACCAGAGTGTCCTCTTGATGTGGATATCTCTGTCTGGCAGTGCCCACTCCAAGATGCTTCTGCTTTCAGAGGGAGCAGGCAGCCCCGTTCATGGCCAGGACAGAGGAGGGACCTGGAGGACAAGTGCAGGAGTTCTCTTGGCCCTCTTCTAATTCAGGTATCACATCAGCATCATGCTCTAGAGTTTGCCCAGGCCTTAAAAACTGGAGCTCTGTTCACTTGTAATATAAGAAGGGAAACTCTGGAGGGCAAGTATGCAGTGTGGTTCTCACACTCACAAGCACGTCCACACAGCCTGCTTAATTCAAATCCAACTTTATAGTGAATCAAAGCAGAAAATCCAGGTAGAAGAATTGCTTTGATTCTTCTTTCTGAACCCAGACCTATCACATATTGGTGGCTCATGTTGCTCCTTGTACCATATCAAGCCTGGCTTCACCTTCACCACTTGAGGCCAAAACTTTGGGGTCTGCTCCTGTGACCTGGCAGTCGTTCCCATCCAAAGAAGCAGCCTAATGGCTCTATGGAAACGAGCAAAATATACAGCCCAGCTAATAGACTCCAGGACATACAAGCAAAATCACGATGCCCTGTAGCACTTGGCAGTGCTTGGCACACAGGTGCTCTGGACCAGAGCCCTGGGCAGAAAGCTCAGCAAGGAAGGGGGTCTTTTCAACAGGAACATTTCAGGGAGCACTTCCCTTCAGCTTCCTCTCTGCAGAAAGTGGATCTGGTTCATCTGAGGCACCCCAGCCACATGTGTTGGCTGCTTTACAGCAGTCAGGGAGATTAAATCCAGCTCTTCCTGTGCTAGAAGTGCAGGCCCTTTATTATCCACATGAAACCTGACTTCCTTCAGCGGACACACTGCAGGGTTGTGGCACACAGACGAGTCGTCTGGAGTCCATCCAGGTTGTGGCTGCTTTTTGCACACACAGATACACTCGCTAAAAGTCACCAAAATCCTCCTACCATCTGACTCCCACTGCTCTCTTCCCTGGATTTCAGCATTCCCAACAGGACTCCTGTGAGTTCTGTTATGAGGAAACTTTACACAAAGAGCTGTTGCCCAATCCAAAATATTCTTAGGTTAAAGAAGTGACATCCAATTAGACCCAGCAATATTAATCAGCCTGAGTGTGGTAGCATCTTTGGCAATGCTGCCACTGCCACTTCTCTTTATGAAGTCCTTCGTGTGGGATTTTTCTCTGTGTGCATTTTCAGTGTCAGTGCACATGTTTTGAAACCACAACAGTTTGTTCCTGAGAACAGGTGGTGACTGGGGGCTCTTTCAGTCAGCTGTGAGAGGAACCTGGCCAGGGTCTCAGCTGCTGGGGCAGTCTTCCATCTGCAGGGTCTGTGTGCTTTCCTTCATCAGTTGGTGAAGAAGACATGTACCTGCTAGAAAAGAAAGGTAAAATAAAGACCTCCCCTGCAAAGCTCCCACTGATCTAGTGGGAGGTTTCCTTGCCCATGGCAGGGAGGTGGAACTAGCTGAATTTTAAGGTCCCCCCCAACCCAAACCATTCTACGGTGTTAAAGGAGAATGCTATGGGGCTAAGATTAAAGGGAAAACCCTGGGCATGGAAAGTGCTGGGTTTGCTAGGATCCCATGGAGGAGAAAAGGTCACAGCAGAAAATGCCCCCCATGCACACAAATAAACTTTCCTCCTTGTCAGGACCTCAAGCCAATGTCAAATCACTGTTAATGGCCCGGAAGCAAACCTTGCTTAGGTACAGAGGAAGCTCGTGGGCCATGATGTCCAGATGCCAAAGAGGGGCTCTGGGGGACCAAAGGTTGCAGTGGGGTCTCTTGTGCTCTGGGGGACCAAAGGTTGCAGTGGGGTCTCTTGTGCTTGAATCCTACCTGAAGAGTGACAAGCAGATCTCATGTGGGATATGAGAGCAGAAGGAAAGTCCCTTGGACAGAAGGAACCAGCTCATCACAGCCCACAGCACCACCTCATACTAACAGCATGACCTTGATTGCTGTCCCCTGCCTCACCCCCCAGTACTCCCACATGCTGGTGCCACAGTTCCTCTCTGCCTGGATCCATCGCTGCTGTGAGCATCTCCACAAGGAGTCCAGCATCCCAATCAACATTGATGGATGTGGAAAGAGACAGGTCCCTGCAGACAGCATTTCACAGCCTTAAGAGCAGCCTCCTGCAGGGATGTTTCTTGCTTTGCATGGACTACAAGGATAGCAAGTGGTGATTATGCTTACAGTTGTTTCCCCCAGCAAAGTGCTCATATTGCATGGGTAAACTAGGATGGGTGGTCTGTAATGCAGATTTTAAGTTATTTCCTAAAACTTGCCTTTAGGGGAACAAGGAGACCTCAAGAGCAGGCCAACAGCAGTAAACTGCTCACCCCATGAACAAAGACCTTGACTCCATCAAGCTTCTCTCCCTTAAAGAAGTTTCAGCCAAGCAAAACTTCATCCCAGACAGCCCAGGGGAGGCCGGAAAGTCCTGCAAATACAATATGTTGGGATTAACAAACATGTTCATCAATAACAGGTAATGTGACCTGACAGGTATTGATTCAGCAGCGCGGCGTCACACTTGCTCCCTATGTGGGTCACTCAAGCACAGGCACTTCAAATAAGCATGCAGAGTGCCCCATCTGAGCACCCTGAGTACAGGGCATGCCTTCTGTAAGCAGCATGGGTCATTCCTCCTGCCTCCCCAGCCAGCTTTCATCTGAGGAAGAGGAACATCTTCATTACTGTCCAGCACAATGGTATTTCCGTGATGTCTGGGGTAGGGGGGTTTGTGCTTTTTGAAGTACAATCACAGGGCCATGTGTCTGTTTTTAGACCACCTCCATGTGGTGGTGGTCTCCCCTCCCCTCTTGCCCAAGCACATTTTACATTTGCTCTGGTTGTGGAAAAAATGGGGAATGAGCTGGGGAGGAAGGGGGGCTGCGACAACTGAGGGGAGGGGCTTGGATGGGACAGACCTGGACTGGGGAAGATATGGGAAAGGTTTTAGGCAGGAGGATTGAGAAATATGAATTTTAGGGTTAGAATGGTGAGAAAGGAGGGTAGTGGGACAGGACACTATGGAACAGGGGTGCCCTGCCAGGATGTCTTTTGAGAGCATGGCTATGTAGCCCCCCTCCTTCCCTTCACCTCTCCACCCCACCATCCCTCCACCTCTCCAACCCTTCATCCCTCCACCCTTCCAAATCTCCATCCTTCCAAACCTCCATCCCTGAAGCTCTCCACCCTGCCAGCCCTCCATACTTCCACCTCTCCATCCCTCACCCCTCCATCTTTCCACTCCATCCCTCCATCCCTCCACAAGCACACAGAGGAATGACCTCCCGTTGTCCCACAAGGAGCAATGAGACATCCATTTCCCACTATTTTTAAGCTCCAACAAGAGAACAGTACCAAATACATCCCATGCTGTGGTTTCACTGTTGGGTGAAGGATCTGCCTGTGCACCGACTCTCACTGCTTGGGCAGATGTTAAGAGTGAGTTCTCGGTTTGGCATTTCTATTAAACCACCTTGCTGTGTCATTTTACCTCCTTTTTCACTCCCCTCTCTCCAACCACAACAACCTCCAAGCCAGCTTGTGAGGGAAGAGGAACTCATGTTGACATTTTTTTCCTTTCTTTTGTGGTTCCTCAAATGATTAATAGAGAATGTGGGACTCGTGCACTTCCCACTTAGGAAAAACCGAAATAAGACTACAGGGAAATTCTCTGGGCTTCATCTTGCAAACTTTTAGCCAGATCATCCCATAAATGCAGAGTCCTGAGCTGTCTCCTGACTAAAGAAAACTAGATGTTCCCTTCCATTCAAAGAGGCTGTCACAAGGCAACTGTGCTTCATACAGCAATAGCAGTAAGAGAAACACCAATTTTATTCTGGTGGTTTTATAGTCAGCCAGAAAACAGGAAGAATTTTTCATGACAAGTTTTGCAATGAAATGTAGTGGTTTAAGGCTTTCTTTTCCCCTGGCAGGGAGCAGGGGGAGATGGTGGAAATCAGTAATTTGAAATATTTCAAACCACTCAGACATTGTTTAGCTTGCATCTAACCTTCCTGAAGCACTGCAGACACCCATGGAAAGGAGACAAAAATCCAGTGTGGGTTGCTACATAAAGAAACCATGTGTTTTACAGACTGGTTTTGCAAGGTTTTCTGTTCCAGGTCTCCAGGCTGGGAGCTCTAGGGGTGGGAATGGGTGCTGCTGCAGCTACTGGGCTCTGGGACCATCAGAAGTCATCATTAGTGCTTAGTAGCACCAGACCATGTTTTCAATACCTGTTATCTATGTTATGCCTGATCCAAAACTTGCATCAAAACATAGAACCTAGGACATCAAAAAGTCACAACTTCTCCTGACATTTCCTTACTTTAAACCTTACAGATGAGAGCTGCTGTCAACTTAAGGCTTTTTATGGTATCATTGTTTGGTGGACTTGGCAGTGCTGGGTTAGTGGCTGGACTTGATGATCTTAGATGGCTCTTCCAGCCTTAATGGTTCTGTGTTTCTGTGGTCATAAGGCTGAAGGAAAGACTCATTACAGTTGTGATTTGTGGATTGCAGACAGTGAGCAGCTCATTAGCACCCTCATTAAACTAGCTGTTGGATGGTGATATTAATATGAGTGATTAACATCATTATGGATATTTTAACATTGGAAATTCAAAAATGAGTCATTGGTCCTTTCCTGGATCGAAAGGCTGGTTTTAAAGTTTAGAAAACCCGCACGTTAAGTCTTTTAAGCTTTTTCTGTCCAAATGTGAGGCCTCAAAATATTCTTTTAAAAAGTTGAAAGCAAAGATTCCAGGATCTGGGCAATGGAAAAAAGCCCGAGAGATGACAGCCTGGGAGCCTTGAATCCTGCCACGGAAAAGATCAAAACACTGGATTCCCGTAATGCAATCTTGATTATGGGATGCTCCAGTGGTTTATTTTGTCTTGCAGGCTGTTTGTTGAACGGAGGAGAGTTTCTCATGGATGTGTCCCAGTGCTCTGTGTGTGCGTGGTGCGTGTTAGAGAAGCAGCTCAGCGTTTTTACCCGCTGTGTTTGGCTTGTGTAAAAACAAAGGGAAACCAGCAGCATCATGTGAGGCTCAGAGGCAAATGGTAAAAGTGAAATCCAAAGACTTGTTTTGGGACCAGGCTAGGGGACTCAGCTGAAATCTGCTACACATGCTGCTCTAGTCTTAATTTTTTTGTAATTCTGGAAGGGATCAGAAGGCAAAGCTGTTGACTTTGCTAAATGTTTGCAGGTCGGGCTGTGGGGAAAAATCCCTTCCATGCTACAGCTTTCTTATGCCAAGGAAAAAGAGAGCAATATCCCACATTAAGCAGGGGGAGATTTCTCCATTCTGACCTGTGGGAGAGGACTCTGCTCTCCAATAACTCCCTCAGCACAGAGATGGGGTAGGGACGGTGGCACAAGCAGGGAGAGAACCTGGACATAGGGCTGCTGGGGTATCTGCTGGGATATGGGGTGGCACTGAGGTCTCATGGGCAGGTCCTTAGTCATTTTATTTGAGAAAAAAAATTCTCTGAGGCTGTATTACCCCAGAAAAGCCACAGCAAGGTCTGATGACTGGTAGTTCAGGCTTGCATTTGGAAGAGCTTGAGGATGGGAGCAATCCTTAGCACTTCCTTTGGTGACCTCGTGGTTCTGGGCTCTGCATAAGCATCATCTGCCAGAGACCCTCACTGTCCCTTATATAAATGAAAATTGTGCTAACCCAGTTTTTATAGGAACAAGACAATTTTTACTCTTGATGTCCTTCTCTTTGTTGCAAAAGCACCTGCAAGCACCAGGGTCTCTCAGTGCTTTTATGTTTCAGAAAAACACATTGAAGAAAGGATGTTGGCCTTATGTGACTTACTGGAGCTGGAAGCCAGAGCCAGAATTAGGCCTCCAGTTCTCAGCTCCCAGTCCTGGATTCTCCTTATTAGATGACACCTCATCATTACAATAATGAGATCATCCGTTATTTAATTACATTCTCCTTGTTGCTACAAATCCTCTGTGTGGCAATCCAAGAGCTCGCTTTCTAAGGTTAGCAGGAACACAGAGATATGTTTCCTGCCTTGCTTTTAAGATGTATATCACTTGCATCTGCCCTGACATCAGCTTTTTCCTACTGTGGCCCTGGAAAAGCTGAACTCACAAGCATGCCCATGCTCTGAGCTGTGAGACTGCCAACACTCACCTCCTCTTTCAAACATTCAGATGTGAGTTTAATTTTGTAAACCCGCGGGATTTCTTAAAGGCTGCTTTAGTGAAGTGAAGTATCTACAGGATCAAGGCTCCTGAGGCTACAACCCATTTGTGTGTTGCAAAGATGTGGCTCTTTAGGGTGCAAACCAGGAGGAGGTTCCCTGCTTCAAGGGGGTCTGGACATGATGGAATCTGACTCTGTCCAGCTCTCCTTGGCTTTGTGCAAGAGACATTCTTGCCTTCATCATATTAAATCACAGACCCTGAGAGTGAGGAGATGCTACCTCTGGGAACACCTGTTGCTTTGTGTGCTAGCAGAGCTGTGGCAGAGTTAGGTCAGCTTTTTATTACCCTTCATTTACTCCTGATACACAGAGGTAAACAAGGGTTCAGGGAAGACCATTTAGTAGCAAAAATCTAGATGAGTTTGTTTACAGGGCTTGACCCCACCACAGCTTTATTTAGGGACCAGCACTTTATTTAGTGGCAGCAGCAGCAGCACCATGGAGAGACCACAAGTTATCCACCATCATTAAAAGTTATTCCACAAAATGAAGAGCACTGTAAGAGAAAAGTCTGGGATGACTTCTTGGGTCATGGCTCCAGGTTGCTTCCAGATTTGCTTGCAATTCTCCAGCTCTCCTAGGGATGGCCAGGGTTGCATTTTTGGCAGCCTCTGTGGCCCTGGGCGAGACTGGAGATCACTGAGTTTCTGGGTGTGAGGAGAAGGCAGGCTGTGCGAGTCACGGCATGGCCCGTGCTTGGAACACTGCCTGACATGGCTCCTGCCAGCCCTGGCTACCAGGGCTACCAGCTCTTCCCAGTACGATTCCTGTTTGTCTTGGCACTGTCCCCTCAGGTATGCTGGCATTCCCAGTTAGGCAGCCCAGGTACTGAGGAATGTGTGTGATTTACCCATGGTCATGCTGAAGAGTTTGGCCAAGGAAGAATTTAATCTCATGAAGGTTTATGTCTTAACCACACAAACATTCTTTTTTAACTTCTTTCACTTCTCATATCTCAGGAAATTGAGTCCCACATCTTTTTTTACATTTGTTTTCAAGATGTCCTTAGCTAGGTTGCCTGCAAGAAACAAGCAAACAAAGGTTCCTCCTCATTCTGGGTGTTAATTTTCCATCTCTTTGCCGTGCCAGGATGGACACTGGTGGTTGCTAAGCCTGAGAAGATGCCCCAACTTCTCTCTCTCCCAGCCTTTCACCACTTCATTACAACTTTACTCCACGCTGTCAGAATCGAGCCAGTAACTCCCCAGGGCAGGGCTACATACCTGGGCAGACTGGGAGGGTCTAGCACACTTTTCAGTGCTGAAATAATTAACAATTAAGTCATTAATTAATAGCTCGCATGGATTTCCATCGGCACATGAAGCGCTTTTCAATGGCTGGGCGAGTAAAGGATCCTCTCATATTTAAGTTTGGAGCAAAAATTCTAGAAGAAAAAAAGAAAAATCAGAGGCAATCCGTCTTACACCTCTGAGAGATGCAGAGACTTCCCGTCAGACAGACAGATGCTGTCTTTCCTCCAGACATCTGGAGAAGGGTGCTTTGATGCTGATGGTGGGAAATGTTCTTGGCTTGCTCCGGCTGGATGAGAAACCGCTGCTATCTGAGACAGTGAGTTTGCCATGTCTGTCCTCCCACCAGTAACTGGGACTGGAAGAAATCATGGACTGGGACAGAAATGCCACTCAGTAACTGCGTTAGGATGTGCCGTGGGGAGGGAATATCATCCCATTAGTATTCCCGGTAAATCTGCAATTCATCTAATTGCTCAGCCCCTTTGCTTTCTCTCATCAGCACGTGAACCTGAGCTCTTTGATGGGTTCAAGCAGTGATGATAAGCATCTGTGAAACAAGCAGCATGCTGGAAAATGAGGGTGTAAAATACCTTGCTTCTATTTATTATGATGCTACTCCTGCAGTATTTTGCTTTAACACCCTCTTCCCATTTCCCAGAATAGGGAAAAGGGAAGAGTGAGTTTTACACACAAGTAAGTGCAAACCCTGCCTTCCACCTGAGTGGGGTGCTCAGTTTGTCTGCAAAAATCCCTGCTTTGCTAAAAACATCATGTCCCACTAGAAATCAAAGACAAAAAAGTTTAGTGGAAAATTTCCAGCCAGTTCAAGTGTCAGTTCCCAACCCTGAGTTTAGCTACCCTGGTAGGACAAATAAGTCCATCAGACACTCTGATCCTGAGATAATATGGCCGTGTAGTGCCTCAGACAAACAGGTTGACTCAAAGTCCAGAGTTTAAAATGTGTTTGACTTCAGTGCAATAAAATCAAAAAGGAAACAAGAAACCTGAAGCAGCACCACCATCGTTAACCTGTGGTGCTGCTGAGATGAATGTCATATTTGTGTGCCTGAATGCAACTAAACTCCTCGGGGTGGTCTTTTATGTACCTGTAAAGCAGTGTCTACATGTACAGCACTCCGTAAATAAATAATGCACAGCAATAACGGTTAATAAAATAGGCTGGATGGTGGGGCAATTTTGCTGTTCAGCTGGATTGCTGCTGACAATTCAGAGAGCTGATTTATGGCTTTGAGGTCATTCTGGGAAATATTATACCATAGTTTTGTCATCCTGTTGCCATGTTTTTCTGATTATTTGTATATTTTTCAGTTGAGCAAAGCTAGCACTATTCCATTTTGCCCAAGATTTGAAGTCAGGAGAGAGCGTCACAGTCTTCTTTGTGCTCCCACAGTTTCTTGCCAAACTAGTGGTTTTCTATTTGTGGTCTGTGAGTAATGGTGGGTGTAAAGGCTATTTCAGAAGGGTCTGTAAAGAGCAGCAAAGGGATTTTTTTTTTTTCCCAGAGGTCTCCACAAGCTTCAGGCTTAGACAGTATCTCAGAAAATATTGAAACCTATTTTAAAGATGTCAAGGAGTAGGGCTCTCCTTGTGTTCATCACCACCATCTGTTTGCACCTCGCTTTCCATTTGTATTTCTCTCTCCTTCCAGACCTCTGTATTTCATTCTGGCTTTGTGTGTTCGACAGCACAGCACCATGCTATGAGAGCTGCTCTGGTAAGGTGGCTTGCAGCTTACAGTGCTGGGATGCCTGGTGGGGCAGTGATTACTCCTGAGGTTTTCACCATATTTTCACTACAGTGTGAATATTTTTCACTACAGTATCAAGAGGGAATTCCTTGAAGATCTTGGGTTGAAGTCCATGAAGGAGGCTTAAGAGCCCAACAATCCCTTTCAATGTGGTTCCTTTCTCTCTTCCCACATTTAATGATTTATTTTATGGAATCATAGCATAGTTTGAGTTGGAAGGGACTTTTATGGATCGTCTAGTCCAACTCCTCTCCAGTGTGCAGGGACATCTTCAACAAGACCAGGTTTCTCAGAGCACTGTCCAGACTGTCACTGAAGTTTTCAGGGATGGGGCATCCACCAGCTCTCTGGGCAACCTGTGCCATTGTTTCACCACCCTAACAGTAGAAAGCTTCTTCCTTGTATCTGGACTGAATCTATCCTCTTTCTTTTTAAGACTGTTACCCCTTGTTCTATCACTGCAAGCCCTACTAAAAAGTTTTTCCCTGTATTTTTCTATGCCCTCTTTAAGTTCCGAAAGGTCTCAGTAAGGTCTCCCCAGAGCCTTTTCTACTCTCCAGTTTGGGAGCAAGACATGCCAGCCAGATGTCTGAGATACTGTAATTTCATTGCCATCACCAGCATTTCTGATCACTCCTATCTTTAGTGTTTCAACTTTATTAGATAAAGCTCTGCAGTAGATCTGAAGATGAAGCATTTAATCTGGAGTTCTGCATAGGGACCACAGCTGGGCTGTCACAGTGGGGTAGAAGAGATGGTTTAAGAGGCAGGTCCAAAGGCTGACAGCATCATTGGGCACCAATTTAGACAGCATAAGCAGAAAGCTCAGTACCCTCTGCTCAGGTTGCTGTTGGTGGACATCAAACTGATCAATACAGCCAATGGGCTGTAAGGAGTGACTCGTTGTGGCCTGAAGAAGACACCTGCAACAGCTGAGATGAATCATGCCCCGCATGTGTCTGTTCTGCCCATTGATTATGAAGGGGACCTTGAGGGACTAACTCAGCTGAGGACATGTCTGAAGTTAGATAGGTGAGTGTCACATCCTCACTGACTCTTCTAATCCTGGGTTCATCCCTGTCCTGTCAGCTGGTCCCCTCCAGAAACTCCATCCTCAGACACCGAAGATCTCTTGCCTCCACTCCTCTGCTTGAAAGGCTCTGAGAGCCAGCCAAAACTTTGTTCCTGAGACAATTAGAAAAAGGCTTGTTATTTCCATTTGTGTCTCACTTTTGTTTTGCTAGGCAGAGCACACCAAACAACTTCAGCCTCCTGTCACCAGACACTGCAGCCAGCTTTCCACTGCACCTGCTCCGGTATAAAGTTGCATAGTGACAATTCCCCATCAGCAGTGATGTTTGGAGATCTCTATCAAGGCAGGTGTTCAGCAAATGGCCTCTTTGTAGGGGGAGTACCCCACTCTACTAATTGCCAGCACAAGAGCTTTACAACGCAGTGACACCAGATTTTGCAGCTTAAGGCTCTTCATGGGGTGAATATAATCTTCTCCTGCACCTGTAAGTGTGTTTTAAGAATGCTATCAGGCATCTACACAAACTGGTCTGTGAAAACAGGTTGCAATACAAAATATTTCTGCTCATCAAATGAAATGGAGCGGGGCACCTTGGTTTGCCTTTTCAGAGGTGTGGGTGAAAAAAATGGTCACAAGAACTGTGATAGCAAACACCAGATAAACCAGTGCTCCTGCAAACTGCTGTATCAGCAAGTAGGGAGTTGGAAAGTGGAGCTGGACAACAGGCAGAGACTGTGATTTGTGAAGGAGTTTTGATGTGTTTGGTCTTCCTACTATAGCCTCTTTTAAATGAAGGTAGTACTTCTCACTGTACTTTTTTTCTGTCATTACTCTGAGATTCCATTTGGCCAAAGTTTGCCTTTATCATATGTGTTATGAGGATGTGCAAGTGTCAGCTCACAAAGATTATAAACCACCTTCTAGAAATTAGTTTGATCCCGTCTCTCCTTCTCTGCTGCATTTAACCATTAGAAAGGATCATCATAACAGGCATTAGCAAAATGACAGACAGGCAGAAATCTGCATCCTTAGCTAGAATGACTTTCCCCTTCCCACTTCCCCCTCCCAAACTATTCAGCTACATTAAAAAAAAAAACAACTAGATCTGAGCTTTGCAGCTCGACTTTCATGTTTGCTCACAGCCAAAGAGCTGAAAGGCCTTGGTTTTGAGAAAGCGAGTATGAAAAAGCACCTCCTTGGGCAAGAGGAGATTTGCAGCCTTTGTCATCTCACAGGCCACGTTTATTTGTTACTGATGGGAAAAAGCAGGTACTTTGTTCACCCTCTGGACGACCCGTGGCATGGAGACAGATGATCCCCAGCCAGCTTCCGTTTGATTGCTGCTGCTGCACCAGCATCTCCTGCATCCTGCACACACAGGGGCTGGCTTTTTGTTGGAAGCCAAATGGGTGCCAAAGATAAGCTTTCTCAAAGGAATGTCCCTCTCAGATCCTGCTCTTCCACCGGTGGCATGCTAATAAAATAAACTTGGCTGTGCACAGGGCCGTGTGCCTGGAGCCCAGCTCCCGGACGTGGAATTCCTGGCCCTCGCCAACTTTCCCCTAAAGCTTCGTTATTCCAATAAATCACGGAGCTGAGTTATGGGGCTCTGTTTGGTGGGGGCTGCTTTTAATTGCAGTTTTAGGAACTGTGGGAAAGCAGAATTAATGCCATATGTTTTTTAGGCTTTCGGACCAGTCGCGGGGTCTCGCTTTCAGTTTTGGCCGGGATTCAAACATCACAGCGAATTTTCAGGTTCCTCTGTGTCAAGCCACAGCAAGAGGGGGAAGGGGAGGAGGAGAGATGCTGGCAGGGTGAGGGAGGGTGCTGCTGTGTGGTGCTGTGCTGCTGGGGTGGAGAGGCAGAGAGAAAGGAGAGAGTGCTTCCAGAGCCGAGGAGAAGCACTCCAGGTAAAATCCATCCACTTTCTGGCTCTCAGCATGGACAAATGAGGCTGAAACTTGTGACAAAGGGGAACATACTGAGAAGGAGAATAGAAGACAGAACACTGGGGCTTTTTCCCTGGACACTGTGTTCCCTCACACTGCTTCTTTGACCGATTTGACTTTCCACCATGCTCTCGGTGCTGTGGCATGCGGTGCCCTCACTCCTCTCCCTACCGATGTCAGGCTGTGCTATGAATATGCATTTATAAAGGATGAGCTTGGAGGAAGTTCAAAGTAGGGTTTACATACCACAGGACTGACTTTCGTGAACACAGGTCAGCCCCCGAAACGATGGGACAAATGTCATAAGAGATCCAGGCTCTCTTTAGCTGTTTGAAGCCTTCTGGTCTCAGCCACCGTGCCCACTATCTCTGGGTACTGGTTCTTAGTAGTTCTTGAGTGAATTGAATCCCTCTGTCCAGAGAGGATGTGAGCATGCCCACCACTCCAGGTGAGCACCAGCCACCTAAAAACTCATCAAAGTCTCTATCTGAAAAGGTTTTGCAGACTCATTACACTTAGCACCAGGCATTTACAGATCCTCATGACACAATTGCTGAGGCTGTAAAGGGGTAATTTTGCCTTTCTGATGCAGATCAGGACTCAGCTGACCCTGCTGCAGGTGACAGAAGTGATGCCCTGAAAGCCTGGTCCAGGAGTGCAGTTAGACACCTTTCCCCTTCAAATTTCACCAGAGCAGTTATTTTTCCAAACACAGAAATAAGTGCAGCTCTGAAAAACAAAAAATATGTCTCTTTGTAAGCTCTGGGCATCATGGGAACTGAGGAAGGTGAGAGGCTGAATGGTGAGCACGGTCCCAGCTGAGCACAAAGGTCCAATGCAGAGAGGCAAACTCTCTATTTTCCTCCTCTTGCTGCGGTCTGCAAAAAGATCGTGGCTTTTTGGTGCTAGGACACCATCACGAACACACTTTTCCCTCCACTCTTCTACTCTGACTTGATTTTCTTTTGGCATTAAAACAACCTGAAAACAGAATGGGATATCCTACTCAGCAGTGGTGAGGGGAGAGAGAACTCATCCAGCACGTGTGGCCACGCAACCAGCAATGACAATTAGTCATCAATGGTAAATAACAAAAGGATGACTCCAGACAATCCAGAGGTAATAATTAGTTACCTCATTGGCTAATATGGTATGAGGACAGAGGGAATCTGTCAGATGACTCAGCTCTGATGGGGGCAAAAAACCTGTGCATAATTTCACAGTGGTTAAAGGATTTTCCATGTCTGAGGGCGATGTTGCCCAATATAGATGTTGTCATCAGTGTTACCAAAACGGCTCCCTCTGAAATTTATCCAGTAACCAAAAAGCACCTGCATACCCACAGAAGGGTTGTGACGTGCTTTAAAAAGGGTCTGAGGAATTGTTTCTACCAGCCCTGAGGAAGTGTAAATAGCTGATGACTTCTAGGTCTTGCCAGTTGTTGGAAGTTATACAATTTTGCGGAAAAAAAGACCCCACATATCAGAGATGCTGAGCATTGTTTTTTGACGAAATCACTCTCTGTCTTAAAATGTACTCACACAAGTACAAAAATTGTCACGAAAATCTTCCAGTGAAATATTTTAGCAGGTTGCATTTCTTCGGTTTCACTTCAACAACGTAAAAATGTTTTGGTGACATAGAGAGGCCTCGTTTCAACTTGATTTAAATCATTTTGTATTGTATTGCAATATTAATTGAAATACTTTCAACGTAGGCTATATTTTATTGTGGTGGGATTTATGTTGCGTGTGCCTTTGCTATGTTTAGTTTTGACATTATCAGGGTGAAATATTTCAGTGGTGTCAGACCGAATGGCTTTTACATTCTTGCTCCGCCAAACATTTTAAAATTTTATGGTTTTGTTCAGATTTGGAATGATAAATTGCAAGCAAATTTGTATGTTTCCTGGAGGACAAAAATTCTAATACCCAGCCAACTCTGCCTCTGTGTTTAGAAGTAAACCATGTTTTCTGGGCATTCAATCTGCAGATTTGGAGAGCTGGTCTGTCTCCCAGCTCCACCACTGCTTTGGGCAAGTCACTTAGGGCTTGACTACACGAGGAAAGAGGCTGGAACAGGTATTCATGATCACCCAAAATACATTACTTCATACGAAGGGTGAATTCATATCTACACCGGTTCTCTAGTCTGAGTCACCCACCCTAAACTCTGTGTTTCACCCTACGTGAAATGTCAGTTGAGGTCAGATGAATCTTCATGCTGGCTTCAAAAGGAGCCCAAGGGGAGCACCCAGCTGAAGACATCCAACTGTGATGAATTCCCCTGCTAGTACCTGGTGCAATGAAATTTGGCCCACACCTGTGCACGAAGGCTTTGGCTACACTGCTGCCCTCATGTCTCCAGGGTGTCAGGCTCTGTGGGGCAAAGAGGGGTTGCAGCCTGGACCCACCACAACGAGGGCTTAAAGCAAAGAACCACATCCATTGTTTGGTCTGAACACGGTCTCAAGCTCTACAAGTGCCATGGAGTTTTTAATTCGCACCAAAATTTAATTCCCCAGTCACCTCCTTAAAAAAAATCCCTTAGTCTACCAGTCCATCCAATTTTTCAGCTTTAAAATGAGCATTATGCTAACTCTTCTTGTCTCAGCTTGGCCTACCTTGGTATATCAGGAGCATCTCATTCCTTGTGTGCACTCAGGGATAAGTACAATGGAACTTTGATCTTGTTCAGACCTCACTACAAGCCAGTATTACCCAGCTATTATAATAGTTGTCCTTTGGGTTTCCTGCATCATGGAAACATTTTCTTTTCATGTGATCAAACGTAGCACCATTTAAATACTTAAAACACCTCCATGGCAAGGTGGATTGCTTTTTTCCCTAACAATTTGCCCAGTCACGCTGTGCATCCAGTTTGTAGTTCTGCACTGACAGCAGCAAGCTACTCAGTGTTTCAGGACAGTACTGGATACATCTCATGAAGACTTCATTCTGTTGACACCTAGGACAACAACCCCCACCTGACTTGCTGGGAACAAGGTCCTCGCCAGCTGATGAGCAAATCCTCGTCGTGTCTCATCGGGAGGGAGGGTGTCCCATCCCTCATTTACCAGGCTGGGAAACAGAGGATGAGTGGCCAGGGCAAGAAGGGACAACCAGGACTGCAGCAGATGGTTTCTCAGCCCAACCGTCTGGTCTGAGCGACGGCCCAGCTGCCTCTCTGGAGACGGTGAAATGAGGAAGAGCTGTCAAAGACAGACAACACAGCGGTTTCAGTTGTGCATTTCAGTTCACCTCAAAGACCTCGCTGCCTCGTTTTTGCAGAGCCTTTGTCTTAATTTCCTTCGTATGCAAGTATTCTGAAGCACCTGCTCACCTGGGGAATCCCTCAGGAGGTCCGCGGACCTGAGGGTCAACTCCTTCCACATCCAGGATGGATTTGCAAATCACTTTACTAGGACAAAAAGTGTGATGGGTTATTTACCCTGCCCTTTCTAGTTGCCCACCTTGCTGAAAGATAGTCAAACCAGGCCAGTATGGCCAAGTCTGGGAGACAAAACTCAGATCTCTTCTACCTTTCCTGACTTGTTTTTGAAGGCTGTGCAATTCTTTGCAGCTTTTTTGCTGGCTTCTTGGGCTTGTTAAATAACAAAACAAAAGATAAAAGCTCAAATAAAGTTGCAGCTGCTCGGCACCAGCCCAGCTCTTTAACACCAAAAGGGTGTGCAGGCAGAGAGGGGCAGCATGTGGGTTCTCTCCTGTGACTCAACAGGGGAAAAAAAGCATCAGAAGGGGCCGATTTTGAAATTGCCATGAAAAAATTGTTTGACACCTTGTGTTCTTTATCTTTCAAAGTGATGTGGGCAGCTACCCTCCTTTGTTGCCCTTCCACTTCAGAAAACAACTCTCAGATAGGAGGTGTTTTCTGCTGCTTGCAGTAATATCTGCTCCATTTCTGGGATTTCTGCTCCTTATAGGGCTCCCTTCATAGGTGCTACAACAGGGTGTTGGAGCTGCTGTTCGGGGTCAAGTTAGAGATAAAAAAGACAAGTAAATGTTTTGCTGATATTTCCCAACAGCCTGACCAGGATTTCTCCCTTCCACTTGATGGGTATTGGTTGAGGCTTGAGCTGCATCAACAACTCAACAGAGGTTTTGCTTCCCTCACGCAAAAGGTGTAAATGGATTTCATTGGAGTATGAACATGGTTGTACACACTGGTGCTCACTGGGTTGGGCCTGAACCCTTGACTGCTGTGTCCCACAGGTTAAAAGAAACAAGGAAGTCACACAAAGGCAATAATAGTCCAGTAAGGGCTGAGGTTACATGAGGCAGCAGCACTTTTAAGTAGGTTTTTGGCCTCTTTTTAAACCAAGCCCAGATATTGAGCACACAGAGCAAAAGGTCACAACAAAAAGCATCTTTGGGCTGACCAGACCCACAGCATCATGATGTGAAGCGAGACAAAGCACAGATCTCATCCTCCCTCGTCACTCAAGACCAGAGGTGAAATCAATCCAAAAGGAGCTAGGATGAGAATAACCTCTCTTTGGGCAAAATTTTCGCAGCAGCCAGTCTGGTCAAGAAAGAAAATGAGAAATTTGTCACCAAATCACATCCAAGCCCATCCCATGCCTTTATGTTTAGCATGTGTTTGATTCTGAGTGCTTTCTCCACCCTCCAGCCCCCCACCAAAAATTTACTAACAACCTAAGAGATATTAACATTAACTTCAGTAACATAGTTATCTGTGGATGAATTTATATGGACAAACTACAAAGAATTTAACTCCCTTTTCTGCAGGATGAGCTATGTCCAACTTTACTCCAAAACAAACCCACCTGTTTAAGCACCAATCTTTGTGCAGACATTTATTTTGAAA
Source organism: Pipra filicauda (assembly GCF_003945595.2). Lineage (NCBI taxonomy): Eukaryota > Metazoa > Chordata > Aves > Passeriformes > Pipridae > Pipra > Pipra filicauda. Next base: position 6,684,926 of record NW_024104310.1, read on the forward strand.
TTAAAATGACTGAATTCTATCAAAGATTGACTTTCACCAGCAGGACAAAACTCATCTTGTCAGACCAACATGCAACACCGATGGGACAAACAGTGCAAAAACATAACGTCTTTATTTTCGTGTAAAATTTACATAGAGAAATTTACATAGAGAGCATTTGCTGTATGACTTAGAGCAAACAGCTTAATTTTGGGCTTCCATTTCCTCTTCTTTAAAGTGAGGGGGGTGCTATTTATGCATTTTTCAGTTTAAATAGCACCAAGCAGGTGCACCAAGCCCAAAAGGACTGCAGTTGTGGGATTTACTTGATGGGCAACAGTGGGAAGGGGACCAATGTCCTTTGGAGGTGACATCAAGCTCTCCATCACTTTGTATGGCTGTGGATAGACACAGAGGTTTGTCATTCAAACTATACTAACAGACTATGGAAATAAACAGGCACCCACCAAAACTGCCTTATTTTCATTATCTTTCTTAGGACAAAATGAATCAGCGCCCATTTAATACATGCTGCTCACCCTCATATTTACCATGGGGGGGATTTAAACATGATTAAAATCCTGACATTGGTCCATTAGCCCTGAATCCCACCATATCACTAGCCTTTTAGACCCCTAGAGCCCCAACCATATTGAGGTGTCTTCCCCCCTCATAGGAGAAGCTAAATTATTAATGGCAAGTGTGGAGTTAAAAGCAGGGTGAGCAGTGTCTAGGTTTTGCACACCTATTGCTATGAGCAGAGAGGCAATTTCAGAGGGGAAAACTAAAATAGCACAGCAAAAACTAAGAGGAAACCACCTTCCCTGGCTATCAGGAAACCAAAACCAAACAAGGGTTAACTGGGCAGATCCAGGACTGACTGTAAGTGGGAGGTTTGGGCTCTATTTTATTGTTGTCATTAATTTCCTTCCTTTTACTTTCAGTAGACGAGCACAGAGTTGTTTACACTAGACGCAGCTGTGCCCCACTGAGGTATACCATAAGTAACTTAAAGAGTTATAGAAAAAAGCAGCTGAAGGGACATGGATGATTTCTGGCACTAACAACAAGGGCTTGTGCTGTTTTTTCCCTTTGGAGCACACAGTGACAACACCAATTCCCCAGATCTCTGCTGGTCCATGTGTAGGGTGCTAGAAGGAGGGATGAGCCACTCTCACATTATGGGACATGAGATACCAGTGATATGCCACATTATTTCCTTTCATCATACCTGTATTGCAGAAATTAGTAAGAGAGACTTGGTTAGAGCAGTTATCAGTAGGTTCCAGAGTTAATGAACTGGAGCAGACCATGCCCCTTGCTGCACATCTCTGCTCAGAAGAAGGCTCTGTGCCCATTCTCATTTTTGCATGTTGAAGGGTGGGTTCCTTTCTCTCAGAGCAGGGGGATGGAGGCAGCAAAGCCTGCGTGACTCTGCCTGAACCACTCCCTTTCTTTATACATTTCCTTTCCTCCTACTATTTGACTGCCTCAGCTAATTAGATTATTAAAACATGTGCCTTTTGTGAAGCTCCAGGGATGGTGAGGACCTGACCTCAGGCAGCGGCTCCACACACAAACGCTCGGTCAAAGGAAAGGACGAGTTCTCCACATCCACCTCCACCCTGCTCCCCCCTCTGCTCCCTGGGACCTTGTTTATCTTAACGCCAGCTGAGTTTCCCAGGGAAACCCAGCACAAGGCACTTGCCAGACGCTCATTCCTTTGTGCAGCTGAGCCGAATGTATCTCTGCCAGACCGCTTTTGCCGAAACCCCAGTAAATTCACCAGGGCTCACTGCTCCCCTCCCAAGGCTGCTCTCCCAGGGAAACGAGGCACCTCTTCCTGGCCTTGATGAACACAGGCTGGCAGAAAGGCTGGGAGCCTCAGCAGGAACCCAAGTGTTTCAGACTCCTGGCACATCCAAAAGTCAACGCCTCAGCTGCTGCACGGTTTCCCTCCCACCCAGGTTTCTGCACAGCTGGCCAGAGGCTTTATTTATGGGCTGGGATGCTCAGCAGCGAAATGGTTGGAGCTCTTGGCATCGGGGGTCAGAGTTACCCTTCCAAGTTAACACCCATTGGGATGAATGGGAGCACACCCTTTTCTGCGGGTGTTATTGTTGCAGTCTGTCTGGCTGCAGACTCAGAGGCGAGAGTTTACCTTGGTTTGCAACCAGAAAGGCTGGAAACTGCCTCTCTCCCTCTCTCTTTCTCTCTCTCCTTTTTTTTTTTTTTTTTTTTTTTGTTTTAATAAAAGGAAAATGAAAGTTTACTTTTGCAGATTTGTGGGGTGTGGAACATGGAGGAATGGTGAAGCAATATAATTTGGGTTTGATGGTGCTGAGCACCTATGAAGTTTGCCTGGCTTTGGAGAGCAGGAGAGGGCTGGATGCTCTGGGAACTGAGCTCCTGGATTCAGCCTGGTTCCTGTTGGCAGCCAGGGAAAATTGCTGTGTTATCTTTTCCTCATATCTGAGAAAAGGCTGAACCTAATAAGGAGCTGGAGCTGCTTAATCCCCAAAACTGCCAGGGTTTCCCACACTTGGCTGCTGCAGATACACCCTGGGGTACAGACACTGCCCCAGCACAGCTCAGCTACTGTGTCCCTCTGAGAGAGGGATCTGGGCTACGCACAGGGCTGTACCATCGTTTGAACATCCCTCCAAGGGCATCTCAGCAGAGTCCCTGCCTTTCCCTCCAAAAACTCTGGAAGGTACAAACCATAAGCAATGAAAATAAGATGAGCCCTGACCTAGACTGAAGCATTTCCAGCCCATGGGTGCTTCAGCCATCAGCTGTTCTTATGGATACAGCAGAGGAGCTGCCAACCCCCGGTGGAAGAGATGTTCACCCCACCTGTCTGCCAGAAGTTGCTTTCCCCCACAAGCAGAAGGAGTTGGCTAGGGAGACACCATGTCTGCTCTTTAATCCCCAAATCCTATCCTGGCATGCCTTACCCATTTCGGCACCCTTTACCATTCCCTGGGAATCCACAATCAGAGCAGTTAAAACCAGCTGGGACCACAAACCGCTGCCTGGGGGCCATGTTTGCAGGAGGAGGTGTTTACTGAGCAGCCCAGAGGAACTCCACTGCACTAGCTGGTGTTTTGTGTCAGGATAGCAAACTTACCTCAAGGGCTCGTGTGCGCTTGAAAGGGTTCAGTGGGAGAAGCAGTAAAACACCTGTCCTCCAGGGAAGATTCAGACTTCGCCATCAGAGAAGAGCTTTGGTGCAGATAGTCTGGAGCAGTTCCTGGAATAAAATAAACTATCCTGGCACGAAGGGGTTTTCTCCCTTGAATACCGCAAGTTATACATTTAACAGAGGGAATAAGGACCTGTAATGCTGCACACCCTGCTCACAGGACCACTGGCATGCAGGGAACCCAGGGAACATAACAAAAAGCAAGCAAAAATACCTCTACAGCTCCACTGTACCCCCTTGCAGCTGCTTTCCCTCTGAGGTGCAAATGAGAGTAGAAAATATCCATGTGCCAGGGGTTATTTGCAGGAAAAATTACACTGGCTGGGGGATTGAGGGTGTTTCCATCAATGCTTTTAAGCATAGTAAAACAAGGCTGAGGCACAGGCTGGCTGGTGTGCAGCAGGAGCTGCCCTAAGGCCTCAGGTGCTTGGGATTTACATCCCCTCGGAGCTCCCCTTTATTTGTTTGTGTAGCCAAGGCCCCATGGGGATAACGGTAGGTTGCTCTGTGTGTGTGTGATGCAGACACACACCTGTATGTACAAACACAACTGTGGCTGGATGGATAACTCCAAGGCAAATCATTTCCCGTAACCTTCTCTTTCAGCTCCCAAAGGCGTCACAGCCAGGCTGGTGAGGGGATCTGGGCACCAGATCTGGGGATTGTGCTCCTCCTGACCCCTCTGCTCCGACCACCTGGTCACAGCCAACCTCTGCACCCTGCAAAAATCACACCTCAAGCTCAGCTGCCAGCACATGCAGGTCCAATTAGTACAAAATCAGGAGGCAAGTTCCCAAATTCCTGAGGTGAGAGAGAAAACCATCTACAACGGTCTCGTTTGCTTTTTTAATGGTTACCCTTAATCAAAAAGGCTTCAAACATGCTGAAAATAAATTCCAGTTAATAAAATCCTGTGAGGCTGTGGACTTTGAAGAGGTTTGGTTTTAAGAAAAACATTGGCAAGGACAGGATTGTCCAAGGATTTGGAGGAAACTGGGCAGCATTTCTGCAGAAACGAAACTGCTCCTGCACCGGGTGCAGCTGTAAACACCTGAGTGGCCCCAAGAGCAAGGGAGTTAAGTGAAATCACATGATCTTGTATAAAAACTTTAGGAATCGGATATGAACTGATTCTGTGAGCTGAGGGTAATGCAGACACATAATAAATAAAGGAAGAGAAACGTGGTTGCAAAGAAATCCACTCCTAAGTAAATCCTTATCTAAACACACTGCTCAGAAGCACTCAGCCTGTGCTGCTGTGACTGTGCTCCCCATTACTTTTCAGAGCAGCAGCAGATAAAATACAATAAAAAACCATCTTCCCACCCAGTTACAAGAAATAAGGAGGTTTTGCCTGCCTGAGAAATTTGTATGTTTGCAACCAGAGATGCAAATCATGGTCCGACTGGCAAATCCCTGTGTGGCTGTTCTTAGTTTTGCACAGCAATGACTTTGCTCTGCGCCGTTTGTTTTTCCTGGTTCATCTGGAAGTCAGGCAGTTTATGTAAAAGCAAAAGGTGATGCTTCACTCAAAAATAAACTGCTGCTTGAGTGATCATGGGCTGCTTTATAGACAGTCTGAAAACAACAAGAATCCAAGAAGAAATGGTGCAAATATCCATGTGCAAAGCCACCTTAGAATCATAGAATCACAGAATGGCCTGGGTTGGAAGGGACCTTAAAGATCATCTCATTCCACACCTTGTCATGGACAGGAACATCTTCCACTGGGTCAGGTTGCTCCAAGCCCCATCCAACTTGAACACCTCCAGGGATGGAGCAGCCACAGCTTCTCAGGGCAATCTGTTGCAGCACCTCACCACCCTCACAGGAAAGAATTTCCTCCTAACATTTAATCTAAATTTCCTCTCAGTTTAAAACCATTCCCTTTGTCCCATCACTATCTGCCCATGCAGAAGTTACTGTGGACATGTACTGATGAGATCTGCGTGAGCATCACTCTCCAAACTCAAGTTGTTGCAACAAGTTGTGGGTCTGTTGCTTTCAGAGCAGTGACAGTGGAAAATGCCCATAGTTGGGGTAATCCAGCCCAGGGGCACCCACAGCAGCTTGGCACCAACAACTTTTCCTCTTCTTCCCACAGCTCCAGATCCCACAAGCGGGGCTGGAGACATCTCAGGTATTTCTGCGCTGTGCTGCAGTGAAGGGACAAATTGCAGGGGATGCAAAGCCTTGGTGAGACCCAGCTGCTGGCTCAGCACTGGTGGGCCAGTGGCTGGCTGTGCACGGGTGAGCCAGGTTAGATGATGGGTAAAGTCACTGTGGTTTCGTGGTTGGAGCCCAGGCCAGCACAGCAGAAGAGCCGAGCTCTTGCTCCATCTGTCACCAGCTTCCTCTGCGAGCTGGAGTGTTTATTCACACACCCCAGACTTGGAAAAGAGCTCAGAAAGCTGTTTTCTTTCCAACCCAACTGACTGTGTGTTGGATTAAAGCGATACCGGCGAGAGTGCAGAACAGCCTCCCTCTCCGTGGCCGTGCCCGTGGAATAGAGACGCTCTCTGCTCTGCTAATATTTACAGGCAATAGATTTGGTCAGACTCTAATGATCACCTTTCTTGCTTCACAGGACTTCCTTCTCATGCCCATCTGTGGGGCTCATATCCTCAGCTGTCAGCTGTGTAAATTTGCTGAAAAGCAGAACTGCGCAAATAACTGATGGGGGTGAGGGGTGGCCAGACCGGAAAAAATAAATGTATTTGCAGTGGGGGTAACCAGAAACGGACATTTTCCAGCTAGGAAGGGGGAAATAGGCATTTTAATGAAATGGCTGTGTTTTGGGCCAAACAAGCACTTTGTCTGACCACAGCGATCTCTTAAGTGTTTTTATAAATTGCTCAGATAATTTGTTAATGTGAGAGAAGCTTCAAAGAGAAGTGAAATATTTCTACTAAAAAATAATGTCTTTTTTTTTTTTTTCACTCGGGAACAATTTCCTGAAATTGCTCTCAGTCGGCGAAACATTGCAGTCAAGCCCATCTGCATATTTTGGAAGAGAAAAAATTGCTTTCTTCCACCTCGCTTCTTCCCTGGCTGTTAACTCAACTGTATCCTCACCCATTTCATCCCCTTTACTTGTTTCCTCCTTTTCTCCTGTAACAAATGTGAATTTCCTGTCTTTTTTTTTTCACCCTGTCTAACCTGTTATCTGATCCGTGCTCTCTCAGTCCTGACCTCTCCTTCCTCCAACTGACCTCCTTATATCCATTTATCACCTACTCCCAAAACCCACCTCTTCCCATTTTCTTTCCCATAGTGGAGCATTCCCAGGGAGGCGGCTACTGGGCGTTACAGGAATAAGAGCAGGGAAAAGGGAATAAATCCAAATCCAAGCTGTACAGGGCTGGGAACGGAGCCCTGTGGCAATGTTCCCTGGGTGACATTTATACTTTGATAACCTGAGCTAAAACTCTGGTTCCACATCCTTAGATTGTGGGTGTGAAGTAAGCATTGTTCAGCACTAATCCCCAGGGATGTGGCCTTAAATTAACGAGGTCCCTTCACGACACTCATCATCCCTGCTCGGTGGTAGGTGCCGTGAATGGGGCAGTGGGACTCTGCCCTCCAGGTCTCCCTTCACCCCAGTGTGGTGAGATAAGGTCTCTGCCAGGCTCTGCAGGCTTCCCAGCTGCTCTGCACAACAAACATCCAAAGATGGCTGGGAGCCAGGGCTGGGCTGTAACGGAGATGTGGTGTTCATATGGCCGGTATCTGATCACGTACGGCAGGCAGGGATCGCTAATAAAAGCCAGGGCTCTTTGGAGGGCAACTTTGCAAGCAAGCAGGACACAAGAAAGGGAGCTAAATATTCCCTTTCCCCCCGCAACTCCTTTGTTCACAGTTTCCTGTCACCCTTCTTGCCATAAAAGAGCAAAGCAATGGGACATTTGAGCTCTTCTCCCTGGAATCCAGTGACAGGACGCATGGAAATGATTCAAAGCTGTGCAAGGGGAGGCTCGGATGGGACATTAGAAACATTTCTTTACTGAAAGGGTGGTCAAACACTGGAACAATCTTTGTAGAGAGGTGGTACATGCCCCAAGCTTATCAGTATTTAAATGGCATTTGGGAAATGCTTTAACTTTGGTCAGTCAGGTAGTTGGACCAGATGATCATTCATGGTCACTTCCAACTGAAATATTCCATTCCATTCCATTCCATTCCATTCCATTCCATTCCATTCCATTCCATTCCATTCCACCTCTCAAATGAACACTCACCCCTTACTGATCATGTTCGGACAGGGCTAAATTTTCAAAGCTACCAGTTTTGTTCTGGTTTTTCCCAATCCAAACTCACGTTAAACCCAGAAATATCCCCTTGTCACCTGGCTGCTCACAGGGCACAGCTCCTGACCCTCCTCGAGCCACGAGTAGAACCTCACAGCCTACCGGTGGTTTATCCTTTGACTTGGATCTTCCCAGGGGGGTTGCCCCAAACTGGGAGCACCAGCCCTGCAGACATGGAGCAGCACATGAGGTTGTTGTGGTGCAGGGGATTGTGTGGTGCTGGGGTTCCCCGAGGCACGGGGCATCCTCGGGGTGGGGAGGTGGCAGAGTTGTGTGTGTTACTGCCCTCCTGGGCAGCAAAGGTCTTTTAAACACTGTGACACCAGAGAGGAACCAACAGGCATCCTGGGGGGAAATGGTGGTCACCGAGAAAAGTTTCGGTTTTGTCTAAATTTTCCGTGGAAAAATTCCCCCTTTTCAGAGAAAAGCTACATGCCCACTTGTTATGGAGAAATGTATCTATGTACATATAAACACACTACTATACAAAATGTAAACACATTTCTGTGTGTATATGCACACACATATATGTATACATCTACATAGCCGTTTTGATTTGAGACATTCAGTGTCTGTTCTCCAGTAACAAGTGTTTCCAAATTATAGTGAATTTATTCACAGAAAAAGGACAGTTTTAAACCCCCTTTAATGAAAACCCAATTGTTAAAAGAAATTGATTTTAAAAGGAAAGTTTCAGCCACTGCTGCTGATCAGCATTGACTGAACCATCCACAGAGGAGCATTCACTGGAAGGGATGGGGCACAAGGGATATCAGCAAAACTCTTGTGGGGGGACCAGAGGCTTTGCTGCTCATTCTCAAACCAGCTGCCAAAATGGAATAAATGGGCCAGAAAGAGGACTTTTTTGGCATAAGAGTGTCTGTGCAGGGGCTTTTACTTATGGCAGGGAAGGGTGTAAACTTTGCTGCTCTATCTCACTGTAAATCTCTACCTGGCACAGCTCCAGTGAGAGTCTCCAATGAACTACCCATCGACAGGTGACTCTGGTGTGTCCTGGTCTGACCTCTTCATTTGAGGAGGTTGTATTACTCCGTGTTTTCTGGAGTTCCCCAGATCCTGTCTGGATATGTTTTATGCTCCAGAAATGTGACTCTGTGGTGCAGATGCACTGGTTGGCCTTTGTGGACAACATGAGTCTGTTGTTCCTCTCCTGAGGTCCTCCTGCAGTGGGAATGTACAAGTACACATACTTTGCAGGGGCTCAGAGCACACTGTAGCACGAGGAATAAACAGCTGCAGAGACAAATCAATACAACATTTGCAGCACTTCCCTGCCTGAGTTGTTTTCTTTTCTTATACTGTACTGACTTTATTCATATACCCCAAAAATGTCCTATATCTTTCTCCTCCTACACAGGGTTTCTCTTCTAAACCATTCACTGCTCCCACCTCCTCTAAGGAAGCTTTCTTTTCCCAATGCAGGTTCTTCAATTCAAAGGATGTCTACGTTACAAAAAAAAAAAAATTCTGCCTCTTTGTTCTTCCTTCTACACAAGTTTCCTTTTAAGTGGCTGGAGAGACCTTGATTTCTCTAGGTGCCAGAACCCTTTGTCAGGTTGGCTCTCTGATCAGGCTCCTCGGTGGAGCTAAATCCCTTGCCAAGCTTTCCCACATTTAGCCAACAGCCCCTTTGAGCTGAGTCTTGAAAAACTGGCTTGTCCTCAGCAGCAGCTCTCTCTTTGTCCAACAGAGCTCCATTTGAATGTGTAATGATCAAAGTTTAATGAGGCTCTTTTGTAAGCCTTATTCCAGGTGGAAGCATTTTTAGATTATTTTTTTTTTTTAATTCTGGGGTTTGGCTCAAAAACATGTAGGCGAGAAGAGAGCAAAGAGTTCCATACCCAAAGCAGAGTTTGCTGCTCGGTACCTGCCTAAGCCTTTCCACAAAAATTGCACCAATAATTCAGACAAGGTGCAAGGGAAGACAGCGAGGAAGGGTCAGCACCACCACCTGGTAGCTGCTTGGTGCTTGGACAGGAGACCTGGGGAGAGACAACAACAAACTATTGAACTAGGGATTGAGGAAGTCCTTGGCTAGTTTGGAGCTTGAAAGTTTCCAGCTGTACCTTACGAGTGATGGCTGAGGGAGCTGGGGGTGTTTAGCCTGGAGGAAAGGAGGCTCAGGGAATATCTTATTACTCTTTACAACTACTTGAAAGGGGGTTGTAGCCAGGTGGGGGCTGGTCTCTTCTCCCAAGTAACAACTGACAGGACTAGACAAAATGGCCTCAGGTTGTGCCAGAGGAGGTTAAAGTTGGATATTAGGGAAAATTTCTTCACCAGAAAGGTTCACAAGCTTTGGAACAGGCTGCCCAGGACAGTGGTGGAGTCACCATCCCTGGAAACATGCAAAAGACATGTGAATGTGGCATTTGGGGACATGGTTTAGTGGTGAACACGTAGGTCTGGGTTAACAGTTGGACTTCAGCATCCCAGAGGTCTTTTCCAACCTTAATGATTCTATAACTCACCTTTGCTCACTTTGCCTCCAGCCCACCTTTCAGGTGCTGCAATCTGTGCCCTATTTCTGACCCTTCTAGGAGCAGAAGAGTCTTAATTATGAGTCCATGACCAGAGAGGAGTTTTTCAACTTGGTGTTTACCTACCTTGGAATAAGCTCAACCAACCCTCTCCTGGAGCCTCACAAATGTAAAAAAAAAAATAAATAATTACTTTAATGAAACACTGTCTGCTTTTTCAGCTAGCTGGTGGCTCTGGTATGTCTGCTCTGATAATTAGATCGCAATTTAATCCAAAATTCTCCATTGCTTCAGGGCTGACCTCTGTGGGCTGTGGGTGGAGCCTGGGCAGCTTCTCCCGTTGAGCCCCTGGCCCAAGTGTTGGGGAGGGGGCTGGACATTGACAACTGTGCTGTGAAAGTAAGTTGTCTTTTTTTGGTTGTTCTTTCTTTTTTTGTTTCTTTTTGGGATAAGAAATGCTGCTAAAACAGCTCAAATAAATCACTGGCAGCAGACACAGAGGATTAAGAGCAGGGACATGTTCATGTCACGCTGCAAAGCTCTGCCAGGCACAGAGGGAGACCATTACATGTGCCATTAAATTAAAATTAATAAATAGCCAAGGAACTGCATTATCAGTGTAAAATAGATGCTAATTGTTGTGGGGAGGTCACAGATTCTTCTGAAGTCTATCAGAAAGGGTTATAGGAGTCTTTATGGACTACCTTAGCCAAAGTCTAGTGAGAGCTTTGAGCAGCAGTGGAAAGAGCCTCTGGTGTTCAGGTGCCAAATCAAACCCATCAGTAGTGAGGCAGCTAAGTGTTGCTAAGGGATCTGCAAGCCACAGACCATGGGCTTGACACAGCTCAGAAAGGGTGAGTTCTGGGCTGACATGTGATATGGGGACGTGTTTTATCTGGGGAGGGGACTTTCCTGCGGATTTTTTAAGATTTCTCCATCTGCATCCTCTCTTGACCTCACCAGCCCCTGAAGTGGAGCAAACAGCTCTCTGGTGGCTTGAGCTTCCCAAACAGACCCACTCTCACCATGGATGCCAGAGGAGTGGTGGAGCACTCAAGTAGAGCTCAGGTTGAGGTGAATCTCCACCAAATGAGTTGTTAGCAGGTGCTTTGTGGTTGGGGCTGCAGAAAGCACAGGCTGGCTGTGCCACTGTCTTGCTGGACACCATGTACAGTATAGGACCCAAAGGGGCAACCAGGCTTTAACTCAGCTCAGTGTCTTGAAGACTGAGACAGAGTGGGAGGAAAATTAACCAGAAAGGAGACAGGAAAGCCACAACAGAACATGCTGAATTCTTGGAAATCAGACCTTAGAAACAGGTATTAATTCCTTGTTTCAGTTTTTGTGAGAAATGAGAAGAAAATAACAAAACCAGACCTTGTTTCAGCAAATGGTTTGGGCTGGTTTGCTGGCTGGGAAAGGTTATCTTCAGTGAAGCTGCAGTAGCTTGTGGCTGTGCTCTAACAAATGCCTCACAAAGTATGTCTGAAGAAGAGGAAAAAAAATAAGAGAGGAGAGATAATCTGGCTCGTTTGTACAGCCTGTTTACATTTGCCTAGTGAAAATGCTCTGACAGATCATTCTGGTGGGAGGAATGGCTGTGGAGGCAGACTCCTCCACCTATGAATTCTGCTGCCTATGGCCTTCAGGTGTTCAGTTTCCAGGTAATGAGATCTGGGGCTCAGGCTCTCCCTTGCGTGGGACCACAATGCATTGTCATGCTCCTGGTGAGCACACCTTGAGTGGGGTTGATGTGAGACAATTGCCAAGGACATAAATGTGAGTCAGAGACGCCTGCACTGGATCCCACACATCCATCCCCCATGTCACCTCAGTGGGGCCAAACTTTTATCACTCTTTCTGCACTGCTTCACCTTGCCTTCCGAGGTGGTTTAGGAATCCCCATGCAATGAGAAATAAAGCAGGATCTACATCCAAGCCTATAATACAACCATAAGTATGGCTGCTGGGAGACTCAGGCCAAGGGATGGTATCTTGGTGCTCTATCTATGACCTGAGATGACAGCTTGACCCCTGCAATAGCTCTCTCCATGTTCTCCATTTGAGTGGAAGCTCATCTAAATTTAACAAACTCTCACTGTTAGCCTTATGCCAGGCCTAAGGGTGACCCTCTGTGAGGCATGGGGGCAGGAATCAGATAAAGAAAATGGCCTCATAGCCAAAACTGTTTTCTCTGTGATAACAGTATTGCAACGCTCCACCACTGTCAGTGCCATCATGGGACAAATTATCATTTTATTCCCCACAGGAAGACGGGAATCTATAGATAAGAATCACCATCTCGCCCTCTCCCGTGCTCTTCGGATCACTCCCAGTCACGTTAGATCAATTTAAAAAGACCTCTGTGCAGCTTTTGGAGCTGTCAGGAATTAAAACCTGGATGCTATTTTTATCTGATTATGGTCCAAACAAAGCCAACGTGACAGACTTCAGAATTAAACACAGCATTAAAACCAGTTTGGCTGCTTTATTGCCACCACCTGAGTGAGTGAAGCACCTGGATGGAGAAGGCAGGTCCCAACAGACCAGAGTCAGACATTTGGCAGCAATATTGAGGGCATCTCTCAGCAGTGGGGTGGTTAACACTCAGGGGCATTTCGAGAGAAAGCGTTTTAATTGCTAAACACCAGTTAGCAGCTCCTGCTCTGATGGGTGCACTGATGTCTCGACTTTCTCTCAGTGCTGCTATTTCCAGCTTTCAGGCAAACAGCACTTCACATTTAGCTAATTACTCTGAGAGAGCAGTAGGGTTTCTGAGGCTGCAGATCTCACACAGTTTCTATTAATATCCCCTGGGGCTTCCAGGTTTGTGTTTCCTCGGGATAACACTGATCTCTCTTTGCCAGGACCACTCAGGTCTTGTGCATCCACTCACTGTCGACCACTTAACATGGCAGCTAGCTAATAATTTCCCTTATCACATAACCCTCCTGATAAAGCTGCTCTGCAATAGCAGTGAGGACTGGTGCCTGGTTCCCTTAGATCTGCCCCTGGCTCCAGTGGAGACTAGAGGCTCACAGCAGAAGAGGAGTAGATGCCTTGGGATGGAGCTGTGCAGGGTTTGGTGCTGTCTCACCCCTCTCTGTGGCTATTACCTTGCTGTCCCCAAGAACCCGCTGCCTTGAGCCAAACACCACAGCTCTAGAGGGCATGAAGAGGGGCAGGTGCCTAAAACCAGCCCTCAAAACCTCAGAGGGGAGACATGGAGTGTGACTAACAGGAGATGCTGAGGAGAGGGACTCAGTGTTGGCATCTCCAGGACTCAGCATCTCACCCTGGGCTGTAGGGTCCCTGCCTGCAGACCTGCCCTGGTGTGGGTGCCCAGCTGGCCTTTCCAATGGGAAAGGCAGGGACAAAAAACACCTCCTTTTCACCCTGAGAATGGAGGGATATGAGCAATGACACAGGAGAGCCCAAGATGCAGTACTTTAGAAACCAAAGGCAGCTCTAAAACCCCTTGTGCATTTGCAGCCCCCTCCTCTTGCCCTCACTCAGCCGTGGCTGGAGGTGAGGATTCAGATGGGGCACATGCGTCCTGGTTTAAACAGCTCATCTGGCTTTGCCTTAAATTTATGGGGATTACACCGAATCAAAGAGTGCACGGCTGGGAGTTTGAGAAGTTTTTTGTTCCTCTGAATTACGTGAATCCTAAAAGATCTCTGGCATCAAAAGCACCCATTAACCCCAGCAACTTTGTTATTGTCATAAGGGACTTGTTTTCACTCCCTGTTGCACGATCCAAAGCTTAAAGTCAACAGAGACAGGTCTGTTGACTCCTCTGCACTTTATTAGCCTGATAGCAGAACTCGTGACCATCCTCTTTAGGGTGATTACAGAAAACTTGAGATAAAGGTAGGAAATTTAAAACAGGACAAGTACAAGTAAGTACATGTAAAAATTTACATGAAAAAAATTTACATCTATCCCTGAATCCTCCTGGTAGTCCTTGTGCTCCAGCAGTAACAGTTTCTTTTTTTATAAAGAAGTTTTCTTTCCCACTCTCTTGAATGATTAACAGGAATACCTCACTGGTGAGAGCCAGGGAAACAAGTTGCATTAGCAAAAAAGTACTGTCCTATCCCAAGCAAAGAGAGAAAGGAAAAAGCAACAGCTATAATCCCATAGTTACTTATAGCCATAGTCTCTGCCTGCCCAGCATCTTCTTGAAACCAGTGGCAATCCTGATCAAGACTTCATTGTTCTTCCCGAAAAAAACCCCCAACATTGTGTTAGTGTAAACTAAAGAGTTGCAGGCAATAAAAGGCTGTTTTGGGGGTGGTTGGCGTGGAGGTTACAGGCGACAGCTGGTGGGTGTCTGATGGGGCTGCCCTTTCTAGCTGCCATCTGGACTTTGCATAGGACATGCGAGAATAAGCTACTTATACCTTAATAAGGAAAAAGCCTGTAAAAATGGAATGGGGGGTGGTGGTTTGGCTACGAGATCACTTTGTAAATAAACAGGAACGCGAGCTTGGACTTTGCTGCTCTGCTCGGGCTGAGACAGGCATAGCAGCTGGAGACTGAAAGCACCTAGAAGTTGCAGGGATATGTAAACATTCTGCCCCTGATGTATTAGTGTGTGTGAAATCTGTTTAACACATTAATTTGGTTATTATCATTACTGTTTAATCACAGCGGAGACAGGAACACCAATGCACCAAAGAGACTGATTCTTCCGCCCAGATAAAACAAAAGGTAAAACTGCTGTTGTAGTCCATCGGGAAAAGGGTGGATGGGGCCAAGGTTGCAAAGTGAGAAGACAATGTTGCAGGAAAGAAACAGAGGACCAACATGCACTTGATACAGGTGTGAGTGTGGTCTACTGCTGGCACACAGAGATGCATATTTGCTCTCCCTTTGGCAAGAGGGCTGCACTCAGATGGACCAAATTTACCCCATTGCTTCAGAATAAGTAATTTTACTGGGCGTGGCGTTTCCCCACAGTCACTTGACACACCACAAGTAATGTAAATATGACATGCATAGACATTAAACTCACTTAAATACCCGTTCCCCGGCAGGAGGGGTTCAAAAGGCCTACAGGGGCTGCTGACTCCAATTCTTGGTTCACCTTGGCTTGAAGGTGACCAGGGTGAAGTTATCACAGCAGCAATGCTGAGATCTGTCAGCCTAAAATAAAAGGTTTTGGCACATCAGCTCTACCCAGCCTGCCTGCAGATGGTTTACATTGCCCCTCTGCCCCACCCTCCCTGGGGCACTTGGTCCTGGCATTTGGTGCCCAAAGTGGTGGTGGGTTGGGTTCAACCCCAAGCACCTTGGCTGTGGGGGCAGTTGCTTTTCTGACAGCAGAGATGGAAGCTGCCACAGCTTTTCCTGCCAAAGCTCAGCTGTCATAGCCTTGATTTGCTCCTCTGCGTCCCAGCTCTGTCTCTTCCCCTCCCTGCAGCTGGTCAAGAGTAGGCAAAAGTCGTCCCTGTGCTGCGTTGGCACAGCCCCTGCCTGTGGGAACCCCTTCCTGCGGGAATCCCCGGCTGAGGAATTGCAGGTGGTTTCCAGTCCTTGGAGCATGGCCTAACTGGGAGCCTGGAGGCACATGATGCCTCTCCTTCCAGCTTCTTCATCCCATCATATCAAATTTACTCTGGGGACTAATATCACATGGGAGACTATTTGCCTGTTTTACACTGATGCAACCCTTTGTCTTCTCCATTTTTAGCATTTTTGCCCCCCAAACCTTTCCCCATGTATGAGTGCACATGGTGTTATGTTGGAATTAACTCACAGAACCATTAAGATGTGGAGAAAAGCAACACCAGTAAAACTTTTGCTCCCTACAGCCCTGCTTAAGCCACATTTCAACCCGTTTTAAGCAACCTGCCTTGGTGTCAGCATCTAACGTGACCCATTATCTAAATGTGCCAGGCCATAAACCCTCGGAGCACAAGCAGATAACCAGCAACATCAGATGCTACTTAGAAAGCATTTTGTTCCCGATTAAAGCCAAAACATGCACTAAGAGCTATTGAGGGAAAGTGCAGAACACTTGATTTCCCTCTTTTGCTAACATACTCAGAGGAAGAGGTGACAAGTTTGTGAAAATGGCTGCAATTTGCAGTCGGAATGTGGTGCATACATGAATAGGAATTGGAAGCAAGGAGACAAGCAAGCAATAGACTGCACAGATTTCCTCCAGTGAAGCTTATACAAACCAATTAGTCTCTCATCAAAGGGAACCCTATCCCTATCACCATACTTTGTATTTCTTAAGAGCTAGGTGGCTGTTTTTTAGTAATTGCCTTTTTTTATTCTTCCTCTTCTCTTCAATTTTTCTGGGGAAAAAAGTGCCTGAATATCCAGGCAATTGCTTCTCCATGCTCTCATGTGGTTTTACCATGAGGTAAATTTATGGCTGTCAAATAAGTTGCTCCTTATGCCAATGTCACAGAAAAATGAGTGTGTGGGAGGGCTGGTGGCTTCTGCTTAGTGGAGTTGCCAAAGATTGTGCTAATTAGCACAATTGGAAAGATTTATATTTTGGAGGTGTGGAGTGATCCAGGGAGGCAAGTCAAGGCTTGTCTAGAAACTTGTAAAGGTTGTTCTCCATGGACCAGCTGCAAAGGGACATTTGGGCTGGGGAATTGAAGCATACGGCTAAAGTGGGCTTTTTGAGACACCTCCAGAAATTGTGTCTGGCTCAGGTTCAGGCATGTGCATCACTCAGCCCTGCCATGAGTGAACTGAGCTTGTATGGTCTCTGACAGCATCCCCAGCTGCTACCTGAGCTCAGGAGCATTGGCAGAAGTTGATGGAAACTGCTATGTGTTGTGCTACCTCCATAGCTCCAGGCTGCTGCTGACACCAGGGGCTGGTGGCCACCTCCTTGTGGCTGTCTCAGGGCTGGGCTGTCCATCATTTTACCTCTTGTGGTCATTTACGCTCGTAAAAAGGGGAAGCACATCACAGGTAAGTACAGAAAGAGGCTGAGATGGACCTCGGGTGATCAGAGGGAAGTTTTTCACCAGCCCAACTGCTGCCTGTCTGTACCAGTAGTCAGTTGAAGTGAATATGGTTTATGTCCTGTGTGTGAACTGGAGCTTTAACTGCAGCCTGAGTTGCCTCATCCTTTCCTATGCCTCAGACTTAACCAAGAAGAAACTGTTTTGCCCTGCTGTAGCCCCAACAACACTCCATGGGAGTGTTGGGGAACCTTCTCCGTTGTAAAGACTGGAGATGGCAGAAGGAGATTCTTGCATCACTGTGCCATTATTCCCTGCCGGACATCCAGAACTGGCATTACTGGGCTGCAGTGGCTCCACACCTGCTTGACATCCAGAGAAACCCATCTCAATACCCACAGCGTCACCAGCACTGGATAAGGTTTTTCTTGTTAGGGAGACCAGATAATCCAGAGTCCAGCAGCTCAAGCACGAGGGAAGCCTGCAGCCATCCACACTGTCTGATGTGTAGTGTCTCTTGTTGAAGGGAAAGCTGGTGACCAGCTGAAATGATAGTGCCTGAAGGAATGCAGTGTGTCATCCAGCATGCACCCAACTGCCAAAGCTATGGGGAAGGCCCTTTTCCAGGGAACTAGATGCTCATGATCTTAGCTGAGGGAGCTCTTTTGAGGCTGAAACGGGCTGGGCTCTGGCCTCCAAAGCAAACCAGCAACAGATTTGAGGTGAGGGGGTCTGGACGGAAAGTGATTGGTTCAGAAAGAGCAGGCTGGGAACATCTCCATCCTCACAACTGAATCCAGAAGGAGATGCATGTTGACAGACTCAGTGTCTAGCTTTCGACAACTGATTTGGCAAATTTGGGCCTGTGCAAATAACTAAGAGCAGATGTGTCAAATGGTTTTTATTTCCTAGAATTAACACTGGATACAAAAATACTAAAGGAAGTTGCCTGAATATCCCTGCCATGGGAGTACCCCGACCCGCTCATCCTTTCCCTTTACCGTTCCCAGATCAGACACAGATTTCACTTGCACAAGAATAAATTCGTTTGACTGGAGCCACAGAAGATATTAACCAGCACACAGGAGAGCCGAGGAGGACCAGCTCTTTTCACACCATTTGCTGTGTACACGCAGATAATGAGTTTGCCTGTTACTTGCTTTCAGCCTCCTGTCGCAAGTCCTTTCGACGCGGGGGGCTCACCCTGCGACACAACATCTCTCCTGATTTCCGCTGGAACAGAAACGCTTTCGAGATCCCATTTATAACTCTGTTCGCACAAAATGTGACAGTTTTAGCTAATATTGGAAGACCGGCCTGACCCTGGCAGCCGCTCTCACTGTGATCAGAATAGTTATCAGTCAAACCCCGGTATGTGATGTCTGGTGGTGACGCTGTGGCAGTGGAGGATGGATCTGTTCTTGCAATAATGCGATCCACGCAGCACCAGCAGCGACAAGCAGTGAAGCACAGACCCGAAAAAGCAGACAGGTGGAGGAGGAGTCGCCTCAAAGTCAGGCACACAAGTCTGAGCTAGCCATCCTGGACTCCCCTTATGGTCCATGGGGAAAAACAGGTTCTTTCAGGGAGTGACTCATCTTGTCCTAAAATAGGTCAGAGGAACTGCTCTCCAGCTGCATCTGACTCCTCTCCACAAGCTGTAAAGGAAACCCTAGGGGGACTGGTACTGACTTAAGTAACTTATTTTCACTTGTCCAGCGTTCATTTGTATGAGTTGCAGCCAGGCTGTACAAACTTTTCTGGAGTCAGTGGAAGTCGTGTCAAAGGGCTTTGGACCCAACACTTCATGGTCTGAGTCAGACTGCATTTCCCAGAAAATCCCTGAATTTAAAGAGTTGGGCAGGGCTGAGCCAGAATTAAAACGTGCATCTTAACCTTATGTTCTAAAAAATAACGATAGGCAGCTCATCCAAACAGGGAAATTCTGTCATTTACTTTAAAAAGTTGAGCAGTGTAAAGCACTGCAGAGTTTGATATGGCATTTTTTTTTCCCCTGTTATCTTTCCAATGAAAATGAGGTCACACTTCTCACTGTCACAGTTCCTGGGACTCTCATCATCTTACAGCCCAATGCATTCTCCTTCTTCCGGATTTTCCCCTTGATCTAAAATATGTTGAAGTCGATGAAAATCAACGATGCTCAGTAAGATGTGCCAGAGCTTTGCAAGAATCCCTCACTGGGAGAAGGGCACCAGATTTCTTGCTAACTCCTCCCTTCACCCTCTCTCAGCAGAAGCCGATGACAGGATTATTTTTTATCAAGACACAGATACTACACAAAACCAGCACAAAAGATCAGTGATTAGCTTTTGGATAAGCAGCCAAGATTGCTTTTTCCTGACCTTATCAATCTGGTATTTGAATTTCTAGGGAGCTTTAGTGAGTGGGTTTTCTCCGGAAGCTGAAATGCTTCCTTTTAACCCTCATGCAGAGTTTCTGCTAACTTCACTGGAATTAGTTTCTCATTCAGGATAAAACCAGATAGCTTTCCATGACTTGTCTGAGGTCAGGAAGGCCTTCAGGTTGCCAGGGATTTCCTTTTCCTTCCTTTGCCCCACATTTCGACACAGCCCATAAAAAGAGAACGAGTTGTTTCCTGTGTAGTAGAACAGGAACAAAAATATCCAAATGCATGTGGCTGTCTACCTACAAGCTACAAGTCTTAACTTCCATGGGAGATCCAGGGTGTAATTCTGCTGCTTAAAGGCAGACATCTGGTCCTGTCTGAGATGCCTGAGGGCATCTCAAATGTGTGCACAGGGCTGGTAGGTACAACACAGGAACTGCAGGAAATTCTTCTTGAAATCCCCACCATTTGGTAATCAAGCTCCAGAGCCCAAATAACTCATTTTATATTCAGCCTCAGAAGATGATGGATCATCTGGGCATTCAAAAATGCAGTTTGGCTGGGCATCTCCTGGTAAGTCCCAAGTACCTGATGATCCTGCAAAACTATAGGTCTGTGCAAGGAGCAAGAGATCTGACTCCCTTCTACACTCTCCTTAAAAGAAATTTTCAAATTCAGCCCTGAATTGCTTGGACAACATTTTTTTATACCTGCAAGGGAAAGGGGATTTTTTCCTCTCCCTCTGTCCCTTCAGTACCATTTCAATGACTGCGCAGGACACTTGTAAAAAGAGCATCTCACGGGAGCTGAGGAGCCAGAAGCCCACAGCCTGATTTGGGTCCACACACCTCGGATCCTCCTTGCAGTTCCAGTAGCCTTTTCAACATAAAAGCTCATCAAATCCACATCTGTCAGCCTGCAGTGGTTTGGAGGAAGAGCATGGGGCAGTTTGGAAAGGCAGGTCCATGTAATGTATTGTGTTGAAAGCCCTGTCCTTGTGCCTGAACCAGTGCTGAAAGGCTGAGCCAAGGGGCCACTGTAAATAGGAGCAATGAAGCTCATGAAAATTGGCCAGGCAGCTTCACATTGTGGTGTAGACATATGAGACATTTTGGCACAGAGAACAGCCCTCCACATGTTCACCACTCTGCTTTCCACTTTCTGACCTGCAACACTCCCGAAGCAAGGCTGTTGCTTCTGCAAGGCTGCAGATTCTTTCTCTGGCAGAAGCAGATGCAGGAACTGGAGTCAGGATGAGGAATTTCAACAGCATTTGGTGGTTTTCTCGTATACTTTATCCCTAACTCTGTGAAGCAACAGGAGCACCACATTAACTCCAGTCAAGCTTTGCAACAAGGCCCCTTTGGTCACTTGAGCAATCCAAGTGTTCTGGAGGAAACAGCAATAGCATTGTGGGATTCTCAGGGAGGAAATCCCATCAGGTCTTGGTGAAACATATTGATCCCAACCCCTGCCTGCAGACAGAGGTGAAGCTGAGCAGTCTCAGATCTTCTTGAGGGAGAAGCATGGAAGCAGCCACAGCAGCAGGGTAGTAAAGCCCTGGTGCACTGTACAAAGCATAATAGACTGTGTAACCATGAAAAAGTCATGTTGTGGATATAGGAAACGGCCAGGGGAGGATTTTCTTTGCCAGTCAACAGATCTTATCTGCACACTCTGTTTTGCTTCTGTACGGAGGAGCTTCCCAGTGAGCCCCTGCAGCCTGTCTCCTGTGCGCAGGCAGTTCAGTGGAAAGCAGTGCTTTTATTTTTAGCTTGGTGCAGCAATTAGGCAATGGTGGGGGTGATGTTCTTGGGAAGAAAATTTTTGACAATTTCCTTTAAAAGATAAGACCTGTCCCATTCCAGCAGGGAAAAACAGTCAGCACAGAAAACCACTGGGGGATTTTCGTTACGTGCCTTGTTCTTGTGAAAGTCACCTACTGACACCCTTGGATCCAGGCCAAGCGTCTCTCTGAACAACAAGAACCTTCTTCCAGACTGCCTATCCACCCCAGGCAGGTATGTTCCCTCCAATCCCCAGGAACATTGCAGACAGGTATTTCCTGGGCCTGGCTGTGATTCCCCCAGTTCCATCGCCTGCCACCTGGAATTTAACACTCCACCCCTCCAGCTGCTCATGGGGTCCTGTGACCTCCTCGAGCAGCTTCAGACAAAACCAAAGCCCTTGTCACGGCTGGGAGGTCTTGCATAAAGCCTGTGAATGCTCAGCAGACCCAACTACTCTGTGACCTTGGGGAGGGACTGGTAACACCAGGGAATGGAGGAAGGCAATTGTCTTGCACTGGCACAGCTGCTCACTCAGGGAACATCTATTCAGACTTAGGAGCAAACAGATGGTTTTCTCCCACTGGCCAATCCATTCTTGCTTTTTCTTCTGACACTGCCAAAAGGGGTCACACCAAGAATGGTGATTCTCTGTGTCTCTAATGTCCACACATTGTCCTCTCTATCCCATGGAAATGATTCAAAAGCACAAGTGACCAAACTCAGATGGATAAC
Organism: Pipra filicauda; assembly: GCF_003945595.2. NCBI lineage: Eukaryota > Metazoa > Chordata > Aves > Passeriformes > Pipridae > Pipra > Pipra filicauda. The sequence goes on from NW_024104310.1 coordinate 6,706,746, forward strand.
AAAGTTCTGTGACCTGTTTGATGAGTAAAAAGTGCAGCTTTCCCTGCCAGCCTCAGGTCTGCTCCTGCCACGACATTCCTGGCTGTTCCCCTGCAAGGCCATACACAAGGGGAAATAGGAGGCTGGTGACAGAGCCAGGGGCTGAATCGTATTTCAGCAGCTCGGGCACATCCGTGTGCTCTAAGCCGAGAGGTATGCGAACTGCTCAGGGATGAACAACTGCTCCAGCAGCCCACAGCCCACATGGAACACACTCGGGCACGTCAGGCACTGACCCAGCCCACCGTGGAGGGAATTGTCAGACTGTGTTATCACGGGGCAAAGCTGCACCTTCCGCTTGGGAAATAAACGTCACTGCTTTGGCGTGGTGGTTCTGTAGAGGCAAGAGACCACTATCCAGCAATTACGCTCTATCTCACTGGCGTTATCTCCTAATTGCACGTTTGCAAGTGCTTCTGCTTGCAGGGTGGGTGCAAGGAGGAAGGTGAAGTGGGGTTGCCTGACTGGGAGATATGGAGTACCCAAGGGACCTACACCATTGCCAATTATTAAGATATAACAGTACAGTTGCACTTCTGCTCTGGTCAATAGCTTATCCCAGGAATGAGCTTCCAGTTTTACAAGCAGTGCAGACCTCCACGTCCTGGACTTTATCAGAACCCTCAAAGTGCCAAGGATGAAAAGCTGACTTGGAGAAGCACAAGAACAATCATTCAATACATGGGCATTTTCTACCTCCTCCCTTTTCCTTAGAATTCTGTACCAATCCATGGCCATCCAGGAACATCTGGCCCATCATTACGTTGCACAACATGACCGCTTGCAGCTTGACATTGCCTGCAGAAACAGAACTCGGAACCACCCATCCTAAAAACCGTCTGACACTCCAGCAGAAGAATTGTCACTGGTGGCTGCCAGAACAAGGCATGTGACACATTTTTCAGGGCTGCCTCTTTCCAATGTACAGCAGCAACACTCATAAACATCTGCCTCTGTGTTACAGCATGGTTGATTTTTAAAGACTGGGCCTTGGATCCTGAAAGACAGTTTGGTACATAAATCTGAGGAAATCATTCAGGAATTAGGTTTCTAAGTACTTCAGCTGATGTGTGTGTCTGCTCCTTAATTCCAAGATCTGTGCTCTCTCTACTAGATTTTTTTGCCTCTCCATTCCTCTAGACCTGAAGGTACTTTAAACCTGGAGCCACAGTTCTCCTTTAGGACATTGTTACACCCTCCAAAGGAAATAATTTTAATATTTCCAAGTATTGCAATTAGCTGGGTGCCTTTGGCTTTGGTTAACTCCAAATTCTGGTGGTAGATTCTGTTGTACGTTGAGTTTTCTGTCATTGATGAAGTCACATTGATGCAAACTTTTAATGTAGGTGTCTGGCTAAAGGTGAACCTTGTTCACGTGGGACAACCTTTCCAACCACTCCAAGCTTGAGGCCAGGCCTCATATAACAATGTTGTTGGGGTGACACAGGAAAGCCCTAGAAATTCCAGTCTTAATAAAGGGCAAAGTTGCCCTTTGAGCACCAGTCACAAACCTGAGAAGGTGTATTTGACTGTCCTTGGCTCTCATGAGGCTGAGCCACAAGATGACCTTAGCTCTGGGACCTGAAATACCTCTACTCACAGACTCTTCTGGTACTGGAGCAAACAAGAGCTGGGAACATCTAACACCATAGGGATGAGGTTGATTGAAACTGCCACTGATGTGGCAAAAGCTGAGGACTACAAAATGGGCTGTCACCTATCAATGCTACTTGCTGTTTATGGTAAAGATGTTATTTTAATTCAATCTTTGATGGTTTAGAGGGTTTGTGATTTTTTCAACAGCTTTTTGAACTGAAAACTAAACTAAGAGCTATGTACAGTCTCAGAGAGAACAGTCTGCTTCAGTTCCCTGGTGGGACATTGACTTATGCTTCTGACCTGATGAATGACATGCCTTCCCATGTTTCACTGCTGCTTAAAACCTCAGCGAGATGATAATAAGCCTTTTTAGCTCAATTCTTTTTTTTCCTCCTTCATATTTAATTATGCTCAGCATTTTTTCCACCATGATGCTATTGGGAATCTGGTCACTGCAGAGTCCCCGGGCACACGTCAGCGCCTCCTCACAACCTGGAGTGCTTTCTGCCAGGAATGATGAGATGCGACAGTTCCCATTGAAGGGTATTCCTCCCAGATAATTCCAGTTTCCAAGGTCCCAGGCTTTGAAGATAAACTTGTTGCTTGTTTGGTTTCCTAGCAACTTCTGCTCCGCGGCAGAAATGCATTCCTGGGACCCTGAGCTCGCCGATGCTTGGAGCTGAGATCTGCCCTGCTCCGGTGAAAACAACTGCCTGAAAATACAGGACTGGAGTCAGGCTGGATCAAACCCTCTGATGAGATCCACTGGTCTCCCCCAGACTTTCTTGCTCAATAAAATTCTCATTTTAAGTTAAAGCAACACAACTAGCCAGCTCTGAAGGTGCAGGTAGTTTGGACTTGGCTGGTTGTCCAGGTTCTTTCTGGAGAATTTGGCACTGATCCCATAACATGGCTAAACTGACAACCCCGAGTCAAACACGGCAGCCTTCACCCAAGCTTTAATCTAGGCTGAGATCAGATGAGAAGCCTGAGGATCTAGACTGTTATGAAACGTGATGGGGCAAATCATCACCCACCAGTGAGACCACTCGGGTGTGAATCTAGAAAAAAAGAGCAGATTTGGCTGCCTTTAAGGCCCATGAGTCTCAGCCTTGGTATTTTCAATAAGGTGTTGAAAAGAACAAGGACCTAACACACCTTAATCTGCACATTGCTTGGTTATTGATGTTTATTTCATGATTTCTTCTGGTTATTAGAAGCTCAGCCCCACCTCAACTTTTAATTCAGGTGCTTCAGCTCCAGTGTCCCAAGAGAACTCTGCAATTCAGTTTCACAGAGCTACATCAAGGTGAATGAAGGGCAGAGCTAAAAGATATTGAATTGATTATGCTTTGCATCTCAATTGATCAGAGGGTTTGGGAGGCATTGCTCATTGGGTACCTGATGGGAGAATATTTCTCTTCCACTTGTGTCCCAGTTAAGAAACTAAAAGACAACCAGTTCTCCAGCTCAACAGAATAATAACAAGTTGATATCAAAGAGACTTCTAAAAGACCCTGAAAGTCTTAGAGTTTCAGTGTGTGAGGTGCTGTGTCAAGAAAAGGGAACAGGACAATTCTGTGCCAAGGCCACTGCCACATAAATCTCTGCAGCATGGAATGAAGAAGTCTCTTGCTTCTTAGACAGGGAGGGCATTGTTAAATGGTTTATGGTCACAAGAAACAATGAGGTCTTGATCTTGGGGCTGAAGGGGGTCTTCTGAATTCCAGTATTATACTTTTATATGGCCATTTTTTCTGAATTTGTCTAATAAATTTAATCAGAGTTGTCAATGATCATGAGAAGATTTTTATCCTATTTCAGCTAACTCAGGACATTCTTTCCTGAGGATAATCTTTAGTGAATATAGCACTGCATTGTTACAGCACTGTATTATGGTCCAGGGAACAAACTGAATGTATTGTTCATTTTGAATTATATCATATTACTGTCAAGGATATTCCTTCTAAAAGCTGACACCTTTTAATTACCTCTGTGAGATCTGGGAAAAATGGTATCCTGGGGAAAAAAGTTACTTGGCACCCACTTTGTTAGTTTTAGCCTGATGTTCATTTCTAGCCATTCATATAGGGCTGAGTCATACAAGAAAAGAGAATCACAAACAAGCTGCCTGGCTTGAGAAAATCAGGAGCCTTTTAAAGTGTGCATTGCCTCATCACATGGTTAGTGGCAGGGGCTATTAGAGACTCTGGAGAGCCTGAAACTAGAGAGGGCATTTTTCTACCTGAATAGTTCTGCAGATAGACTGAGGAAGGGACAAAAACAAGCTTCCTGAGAGAAAGACCTTCCCAGGCAGAGCTAGAATCAGATGTACCATCAGAATAGGATGCAATCATCCCTCACCTGCCCAGGGCATCTCTAAATCTCACTTGACGATCTTTTCCTTCTGTCTTTAGGCAACATTTTTCACCTCCCCTGAGCTAGTTTGAAACCTTTAATTCCATTCTGCCTGTTCTTTCAAGAATGTGGCACGGCAAGTGAAAACTCATCTCCACATGGGGGAAGAAGGAGGTGGGAGGGGGGCATTGCGTGAATATTAAAGCATTTGCAGCGTAAAATGTTGGGTGATGAACAACAACAGCACACCTGGGGCGAACAGCGTGGTGCCAGAGCTGTGCTGGCACATGGGGTGTCCCAGGAGGGTTGGTAGGAGTGTTCCAGGGGGATTCATGCAGTGCCACAGGGATAGGCTTGCCAGGGTAGGGCTCTGGGCTCGTCAGGAGGTGGTCCAGGACTGAGATGCTTGGGAGGAAGATGCACAAAAACCCTGCATGGTACAAAGCTGCCAGTGCACGAAGCTGGTTCTCCCCTTCCTGGTGAGGCTGGTGTGTGTCCAGGGGCAGCATTATGATCCCTTTTAAACATTCATCCACTTTGCGTGCACGCTCTGATTTATCCATTTTTTCTGAAGGACCCTCTTCCTTCCTGGCCCAAATCACTCAGCGTGGTGGAGGAGAGGTTGTGTTCTGCCAATGCCATTTGGCAGTGGAGCTGCAAAGCTTTGGTCCTGCTCTGGTGGCAGGTGGTGACCCAGGACACCCGTCCCCCTTGGCTGAAAAGTGGAAGGGAAGATGTCAGGTCTGAGCAAAGCACCTTGTTCCTGCTCTTCCTGCTGATAAGGTACCAGAAAGATTGTGCAACCCCTATCAGAAGATGAGAATGTGCCTGAGGCCGCACACTTAGTAAGCTCAGAGTAAAATGGTTACTCACTGATGAGTAGTACACAGGGTAGTTTAAGGCTTGGAGGTTTTAAGGGGTTTTGGGCCATCAGAGGTTGAAGGGGTGAAATGCAGAACATGTGAAAGGCAGTGACCATCGTTGCTGCATTAGTGTTGAGTGAAAATAGGACATAAAATATATCCAGGGAACAGGAATGGAGAAAAATGACCCTGGAAAGTGCTGCCATTTCATGGAACCTGGATCTCTGCTTCTCATACTGCTGCACTTCATAAGGTCTTCAGGAGAGTGGCTTGCTTCAGTGTCTGGAGTAACTAGGAATCCTGTTTCTGGAGGTCTTGCAACTCTAACCCTGAATCTATTACCCTAAGCCTAGATGAATAAGCCTAAGATCTGTGTTATGAGAAACTTGATGTGCTTTAGGGAAGCAAGATGAATCCGGTGAATTGGCAAACTTTGGATGCTCAGCTTCAGAGGAGTTATAAAGTGGAACGGGAAAACCAGGAACATGCTCAGAAAGCTCAAGCCAGGAGAGGGGCCACTGCTGTTGTAAAGCATCTGCTACAGAGATGTCTTTGCCAAATGTGAAATTTTGGGAAGGAGTTGTGGGTGACCCAGAAAAGCACATTTCCTACTGTGTGCAGGCAGCACCAGCACACCTCCCTGTCCAGGAGTTCCTCCAGCATCATTGCAAATCCCTGCTGAGGGGTATCTAAAGGGACAACAAGAGCAGAGTACCTCATTTTCCCAATAATGCTCATGACCTCTGCAAGGGGCTTGACTCCTGTTCACAGGCAGTGCCAGGTCAGAGCAGACAACATCTCTCATTCCCTTGGTGGATTTGCTGTGTTATTTCACTTCCTGGCCCAATTTCTTATGTCTGGCTGAGGAGACACAATATCCCTGGAGAGTGCAGTGTCTGGGAACTTATTTTGGCTTCCCCTTGGCACAGCAGCCCTCTGCTGATGGCTGTATTGGTCCTGCCTCACCACGGAGCTGTGTTTCTCCTGGATGACTTTATCACAGAGGAGGGTGAGAGCTGTCTGGTTTTCGGACACAAGGGGACGATTCAGTCCTTTTGTGAGGGATGATCAACCACAGTAAATAAAGTTGCAGCTTGTGGGAGTAACAATTAAAACCCATTAAACAATTAAAACCTGCTTAACTAGTCAGGGACTGAAGTGCCTGGAAGAACTTGCTCTGTCCTTCCTGAATGCTGTTTGCCTGGCCCATTTGCCTGGTTTGGGAAAAAGATTTTGTTCTGAGGGGGTTAGCTCGCAGTTCCTGCTCTCATGACCGAGGCAGGTTCCCAGTTCCTAAGGATGTCTGATATAATAGAAAAAATAAAACTTTCCAAAGTGGCCCTTCAGAATTGAGTGTTTTGATTCATGGTACATGCAACACCTCACATGTTCAGGACAGACAATGCATCACAAATTAAACCAAACTATGTTTCAGACCAATCTCTGAATTTACCAAAACTGCAGCTCCAACACTTACAGTGGAGACACCTGGAAGAAGGAAGGGTTGGTGTCACACCTCCATGTGTGAACCTGCCCTGAGATGCTTGGTGGAGGTAATTGTGTAGGCTTTTTGCTGGCTCACACCAAGAGGTTTGAAGAAGAGAAAACGGGGGCAGAGAGCCCATGTCTACATGGAAAAGGCAGGGTCTGAGCTGCTGGGACCTGTGAGTTGATGACTCACAAGCCAGATTTTTGAGTGTGAGCCATGGAAACTGCCTGGATGTCTGATTGCCCCCACTGCAAGGCAGGAGTGCTCAAGAGCCACTTCAGACATATTTTCTCCTATTTTTTTCTAGAAGAATACACACATGACAGGGTTTATCTCCACTGATTATTGCTCTGCTTTCACGAACTATAAGGGAAGAAAAACTGTGCCTTTTTCCCTCCCTCCCTGTCTTTTTAGAACTGCTCATGGCTATGTTTTTGGCATGTCTTCCAGATACCATCAGAAAGGAATGGCAGCTTTTCCCAGGTCTTTCATGCAACTCAAGGCATTTGTTTGGCTTTTGTGGCTTCTTTGTGTGTGTCAGTGTTTTTATTTGGGGCAGCACTGGGACAGATGGGTGCCAGTCATGGTCTGCCAAAGCCAAGGGCCCTGTTCATGTTCTTATGGCATGGCCACAGCAAACAAATAGGAGTTGGGGTTTAATGTGTCAAAATACATGTCCCTGGGCTACAGGGTGACCACACATCATGGATAGTTGTCTGGGATTTTGGGATGCCTAGAAATTTTGGCCAAATGGGTGAAGTCCTCAGATGGCACAAGGATGGGAGGTTCAGGAGAAGAAAGGGGACACATCATGAGGAACTTCTCTACCAAGGACAAAGCTACCCATGATGTCCTGGTTCGGGATGATCCAGATCTTTTGTACAGGTGGGTCAGTGAGGTACAAACTGCCTTCTGGTCACGTCCAAGATGTGACTGTGGTGTGGTGAGGCGCTGGAACAGGTTACCCAGAGAAGTTGTGGATGCCCCATCCCTGGAAGTGTTCAAGGCCAGGCAAGATGGGCCTCTGAGCAATCTGGTCTAGTGGGAGGAGTTGGAACTAGACGATCTTTAAGGTCCTTCCCAACCCAAACCAAGATTCTATGATTCTATGACATGTGCCATTAAGACCATCCATGTTCACCTGCCACTACACAAGCAGACAGACTTCTTCACTTTACTGTGGTCTCCAGCACACCAAGTCAAAACAGGAAAGATGTAGTTAAGTGTTACACCTCCTTGTTTGCCCCTGTAAGACTGGCAGTTATTTGCTCCCTGCTCCTGGGGAAGGGATAGCAGTTTTTAGGGAGAAAAATTCCATCATGAGATGAAATACATGTGTTGGAGATATAGTTCTTCAGCAATGGATGTTCTTGGCTGAGATGTCATTGTTTAGTTTGTTATCAGAGGTGTTCACTAGAGGTCTGGTTTTTGCAAGACTTCCCTTCCCTCTCTGAGGTCTCAGTAACATTTGTAACCTACTCAGGATGGCAAAGCTCTTGTTCTCCCTCCTCTCCATCACATAAGGTGTCACCCTGAAAGAAAGACAGGCTGCAGGAGCTGGGGAGTGGGTCTTTCAGCTTGTGTCTTGACCTCCCAGCCAAGACGGAGCTGGCAGCCACCCAGAGAAGCGTGGACAGAAGATGGAAAGAGGAGAGGTTTGTGTTGCTCTGTGATGTGAGATGGGACAGGCCTGGACTCCAAATGTTACTGGCTGGTACCCAGTGTTGTGACTTATGATCAATGTCCCACAGGCTAGACCATGTGTCCCCTTGGCTACCCATGGGGGAAACCACGGAGGAGTTGGCAGGGTCATCCTTGCCGACCACACCGCTCCAGGAGCTCACCCACCCCAACCCAGTCCCTCCTCTCCCTGGTTTTAGCTCTGAGCTCATAAACCCTGAGGCCTCTGTGACTCCAACAAAGAAGATGCTCAGATTTTTACCAGCGTGGGCACAGCAGCCTCATGGCATGAGGGGTAAGCCAGGGACATCCCCACAGGGCAGGCACAGCTTCATTCAAGCAGCTTTGATTTTTGGCTGATTGCGCCATGTCAGTCCCCTACTAAGTGGAGGGAGCCAGCCTTAGGTTAAAAATAAATATCTTCAGTAATTAACAGGCATGAGTGGGAAACTTCAGAGCACCGTTCATTTCTCAGAGGCCTCAAAGCTTGAATTCCCAAATCGGGGCACTTTTGTCCAACTTGCTTTTAGTTACACATCAACTTGGCTTTTCCAGGGGGATTTGCTGCTGTTTGTATTGCAGTGACATGGAGGTATTTATGGTCTTGGATTTCTGCTTATCTGATCCACCCCTGCCCTCAGCCCTCCTGATATGATGCCAATCCTGAACCACTTTTTCTCCCTCCAGAGGAGGTAATACCCACACACAACAAAAAACAGGTATCTCTCCCAGAGAGCTTGAGGAGATGAATTTCAGATATTCATCAGGCTGCAGCAGAGGCAATGTAGTGATTTATTCTCTTTTGGATTTTTATACTTTCAGGTATAAAAATCCTTATGGTGTTTAATGCAGTGGAATAAAGCATCGCTGTGACCGTGTCCCCACAGTTAAGAAAATTTCAAGTGGGACTCTGGCTGTTCTCCGAGCTGCTGCCAGTATCTGAGTTACTATCCCTCAGGGGGTTGCCGTTGGAAAATAACGTAACTGACTTTGTCCCGCTTCCAGTTTCACAGAGAAATAAGGGTTGTAAGAGTACGCAGGGTACAGGGCCTGGCTGCTCCTGGAGCTTGCCGAGGATGATAAATGCAGTAATCAGCCCGGGAGCGTACAGTACGTCTCGTTGTGCTCTCCTCCCCTCCCGCCTGCGGGACGGCACCGTCACGGGCTGGTGCTGCCCCGGCCCCACCGGGGAGCTGCGGCTGCCACAATGGGAGGCACCGCTCCAGCGGCACCGCTGCCCTGGGAAGCTGCAGGCTCCCTCCTCCCCCAGGATCCCAGCACGGCTTTTAACCCAAATAGCTGACCTTTCATTAAAGATTACCTATTTTTACTGCTCCTCGGGATGGCAAGAAGAAAAGGCTGAGGCTTGCAGAGGCAGGCCAAGCCAAAATGGTGTTTATAGTGGGGACAGGGAGATTACTCAGGGCAAGTCTAACAAAAATTAATCTTTTTCATTAAATGAAGGTAGTCCCCAGTTAAGCCTGGACATTATTCTATTTGATCTACTGCTAACAAAGCAGCAAAGACACTGGGGCCCAAGGGCTACTGGATAATGCTACATCTGGGCTTGTAAGTTAAAAGTGCCTGGGACTATCTGTGGTCAAACCACAAGTACAGATGTGTCCATTAATGTGTCCATTAAGCACCTTTAGGGCTCTGAAATATGGCAGCCACATGAAAACTTTGTGTTGGGAATGGCCCCTGATCTGTGCTAATCTGCAAACTGTCCCGAGGAGCTGTTTGGGACACTGGTGAATGGCACAGGGCAGAAGTGCTGGAGGCTGTGCTGGTGATGATGCTGTCAGATCCAGTCCTCAGGAACACACCCTGGCAAACAGGTTAATTGTAGAGACATCACCTCAGCAGATGAGCCAGGCTCATATCCCACCCTCTGGTACTGGGGGGAAATAAGGCACAGAGACATGGAGTGACTTGAGAGAGATCCTAAAGAAAGTCTCTGTCAGAGCAAGAACTGGTTCTTCACCATTCTTTGTCATTCAGTCAGAGGACAAGCTTTGAAAGTTGCCTTTACCTCCTCCAGATTTTCTTTTCAGACTGCAAATGGGCACTGGATGTGGTTCCAGTTTTGGGTTCCTCATCTGTCCATTTAGACAGCCTGAAGTCCACACCTTGGAGCTGATGGCACAGCACAGAGCAGAGCCAAGCACTGAGTGTCCCTTTTCATCAACCCCACATCACAAGTATCATCCTTTCAGGGCAGTCTGTGGGCATTTGGGGCCAGCTGGAGATGAGAGCCCATCCTCAAATCAACATCTAGGAGACTGCAACTTGATCACAACTTTCCTATCTCGTCAGACTGCTTCGTATCTCCATTTGCAAAGCAGAGGTTGTCATCTTGCCTTGTGTGTAGGGCTGCGAGGAGTCAGATACAACAGTGATATGCATCGTACAGGCCATATCTAGATTAACATGTAATTGCTACAACTAGATTAGCAAGGGAGCAATAGGAGAGTATCAGGAGATCAAACAGGCTGGTGCTGTGAGCTCAACATCTACAGTTCGTGCAGTTCGCAGTGGTTACTCTGGGTGAGATTTATTTCATTCACCTACACTGAAAATCCCAACTCTGCACACTGTCTGAGGCTGGCTGAAGGACCAGTTACCCATTTATTATCTTACATTCCTGTGAGGGGTTGTGGAAGAGCTTCTGGTTCCATTTCCACTGTGAGGGGGAAAAAAAAGATAAAAAATATTGAATTGTGTGCATCACAGCTGTTTGCAAACTGGATCACTGTGGAGTGGGGAAGGCCAAGCCAGAGAACTGCTATAAAACAGCATTACTGCTCTGAACCAAAATGCTAAAGCAGAGGCAGCCAGAAGCACCTCAGGCTTAATCCAAGGTTCAGCACAGAGGTTCTCATTTACTGCAGTTCTCCCTGAGTCAAGACCTGAGGGCTTGTCTGTACACAAAAATTAATCTGGATTAGGATGGCACAGGAACTTAAGGTAAAGTAGCTCTTCTGGAATAACTTCACTTCATGACAGACAAGCCCCTGGACGGTTTGGTTAGGAAGCGTCGTGTTACATCATATTTGTGATGATGAAATGCATTTTGAAGAGAACGTCTTTGTGGTATTTGGTCACAATTACACAGAGAACACTTAAAAAACACATCCATTCCCTGCAGGAGGAGAAACAGAGCTCCCTGCAGATTTGGAGTTCTTTCCAGGGCTGACTTGCCAGAACAGCTCAAAGGGGTTTCACCGTTCCTCTGTTTCCCTTCACACTGAGAAACAACATAAGATCTCACGTGCCCAGCACAGCAGCTCCCCTGACAGCAGGATGTAGTGACAGGTGGAGCATCAGCCCAAAATATGTACATGGTTGTTACTTAAGACCTGTTCCATACACACTAGCTCGTCTAGAAGCACTTCACAGCATCAGTTCAGAGCTGTGTTAGGAATAAAATCCTGCATAAGCATGGTTTTGCATGGATCTAAATGCTCTCCCCAAGTGATCCTGAATTACACCCTCCTGGGGTGCAGATGGGTCTCCCTTTCCCACATCTGCACCTCTGCTTGCTCTGTGAGTCACACATTACATACAGAAAGGCCAAATGACCTCGTTAAGTTGGACATCATTGGAGAGAATGATAAAAATGTAACTCCTGGAAGGACCACCAGGCCTCTTTATCCCACTGTGTAGAGGACAGGACAGCAGATGGATGTCATGAGAGTTGTGAGCCTTCTTCCTCCACTAAAACCAGTGGAATAGGAGCACTGCATTCAGGACTTTTTCTCCTACCCAACTGCTTAATTTCCAGCCAGATTTCAATGGCCTGTTAAATATTTCTGCCAATACACACCCTCTCCCAAAGACTCTGTTTGCACTCAGCTCGAGTTAATTGTTCATAAGCAACAGTCCATAAGCATAAAAGTTTCCACATAGTATTTCTTTAGCTGTCTTACTATTTATTCTGCGAGGTGATAACATTGGTTTCAGCTCACTCTCTGTTTTTATCAGTCTTACACAAGGACAAACGAGGAGCAAAAAGGAACCTCCCTTCTCGTCTACTATCAACCAGCCAAAGCAGACGAACAAGCCCTTGTCAGGCTGTATATATAGCCTGGTTGGCAGAGTACATTTTCCTTAACATGCCTAATCCCACAAGTATGTGGTGGCTTGCTCTGAAGAAACCTCAGATTTTCAGGTGCTAGAAAATATGCATGTTCAATGTTACTTGATAGTTTGCTCACATCCCTGTCTCCTGAAGGCAAGCAATTGCTGACCTACTCTGAATATACCCCCTATGCAGCACCATAAGGAATAATAATGTACTTGTGATTTCTTTGTTTATAGTTTTCTGCTCTAAATCCAGAAAATGAGACCTGAATTATTCTTTTCTGTTTGCTGTGACAGACACGCAGTCCTTGCATCTCAGCAGACTGACTTGTGTGTGCTGAGTTTTCCCACAGCTTCCTTAGAAGACTGGGAAGAGCTGGTGAAGTCGAGGTTTGATAATGGAGCTTATCACAACCATGGAATAAAAAGATATCAATGCTTCCCAGGTCCAACCCCCCTCAGGTGCAGAGGTACACCAGTTGGCCTACTGGGCAGCAGTGGGAATTGAACAAGGGACCTCCAAGTAAGTGGGAAGGGTTTTTCCCCATCCTGAGAGACTTTCTGAGTTTAAGAAATGTGCTTATACTGGCATGAGGCAGAAGAACCAAACTGCCACGGTTTTGTAACCTACCTGAAAGGTCTGCATCCCACTTTGCAAAACAATCACCTGCCCTGTGCAACAAGGGCTCCATCCCTTACGCTGTCGTTATCTCCTGTGTGTCCCACAGCCGGGCTACAGGGCAATCTGCAGCCTCCCTCATCCTTTTCTTCTGGAGCTGTTCCCCTCCGTATAAACACCACTCATTGATGCAGCTGTTGGGAGACTTCCCACATCCCAGGGGAGTGTTCCAACCACAAAACGATCCTCACCCTTGCTCTCGTCCAGTGGGTATTTAATTATTCTTACAAAGTGAAGTAATTTCAACTGAAGAAAACAAGAGACACCCGGGTCAGAGTACCCCATCATTATCACAGTAGGGAGCACTCTCCTAGGACATGAGATTTCCCAATCAGATGCTGAAAACACTGGGGTATGGGGGAAGCTGGGAAGAGAAATGTTATTGTTTTCTCCTTCATTTTTTGAATAGTTCCTCAGATTCATGAGAGTAATAGACTCTGAGATAGATGTTTATCTGTGTGTGCATGTTTCTGAAAATGCTGAAATTAAATGCTTCAACATTTCCAATTATTTTTTTTCATTTGATCCAAAAACATTTGAGAATATGCATCATATTTGGCAAATAACAGTGGCCACCCTGAAACCACATTTTTAGCAAATAAATGATTCACTGAGTAAATTTAGCTCATCTTAAATGTCTATTTATATCACGGGAACACACCCTGTCACTGTTGGGACTTCACTATGTTGAGCACTATCCAGAGCTCACAGCCAGACGTGCTCCACCACAAACAGCCTGAGAGGGAAAAATAAAGCCCTGCCTATTTTGCAGGCAGCTTTTTGCAACAGCACAGATGTCAGCCTCACTGTTTCAGAAGAGCTGTGCCCTACCCTATAAACCTATGCCAGATACATCATTTTGGGACTGGGAAACAGAGCATCACCTTGCCAATCTCCTCACCACCAACAACACAGCAAAGCCATCCATCCCTTTTTTTAGTTCCCTTTCCCAGAAAAGAGTCATCCCTGAGAAACCTTTGCCTTACACCAGCAATATCCTGTGAATGCCGAATGGGTTAATCCCCTTTAACCAACATCCCAGTAATGAAAGGTTTCACTCTTTGTCACCTAATGGTCTTGTGTCTAAAATAGAAGCCGAGCTGCCTTCACTTGAAATGTTTTTAATCATTGTGGAATAAAAAACCTAGCCTGGCTAGTGCCAACCAAAGAGATGTTTGTCTGCTCAGCAGATTTTATCAAAGCTTCCTTGATGTCTTTGCCTTTGTAATGCTAAGCACTTCACTGTTTGGCATATTTAAAGTAGGATGCGGTACATGTGAAGCATTTCACAGAGTGATGATGTATCGAGTGTGCTTTAGGAAGTAATGAAAGCAGCAGACTCATGATTTTTGAGCTTTTAATTACTTATTAAGTGGCATGACATAAAGGCTACGGGGGAGATTTTTTTTCAGCATCCAACTTATTGACTTTGAAGTCGGTGCCTAAATACCCTTTGTGCCTTTGAAACTTTCCGTCTGCTCACAGGGGAACGTGCTGCTGCTCTGGGCTTTGTTTCACGCTGACCACATTTGTTCAGAGGAGAGGAGCCGAGGGATAGGATTCTGCTCAGACACAGGTCTCTGCCTTCGACATGGTGGATAAAGATGAGGGACAGGCTAAATACGTGTCCTTTGACAAAGGATATAGAGAGGGCCCTTAGCACAGCGCCCGGAGCAGTGAATTCTGACCTGGCCTCAAAAATGCCAGCACTACAGGGGGCAAATAACCATAGCAGCTCCCGGGGTGCTTTTAATGAGCTGAATCACGGTCCGAGTCCAGCTCTCCATCACTCACAAGCCACTGCCACAGCTGTTTTTAGCAGATGTCCCCTCACAGAGAAGGGGCCCGGCAGAGCACAGTAGTTGGCCTCGGCACCATCTCCTCAGGTCTGATATGACCGCTGGGACAAGAATGCCAGAGCTTCAGGAGCTTTGCTTCAGGAGCTTTAAAGTCAGGAGAGGCCAGAAAGAAGAAAAGACCCTCAGATTCAGGTTTGGGGTTTGGGGGGTAGTTTAGGTTCTTTTTTTTTTTTTTTTTTTTTTTTTTTAGCATGTTCTTAAGGGAAAGACTTTCCTCTTGCTTATTCTCATGATAAACCAGTGGCTTCGTAGAAGGGTTTCTCTGTGATGGTGAGAATGAAGACAGATAAAGTATTTTTCATGATAGTGAAGATGAAGCTAGATCTTTCCCCTGCCACCATCTGGGCTTGCACTCATTGTGTCACAGCTGGGATGTCCTTGTGAGCAGAGATCTCTTTGCTCAGTCAGTACCTGATCCAGCAGTGAGTACACCTCTTTTTTTGCAAGTCCTACTGATTCCAAGAAACCCTCATGGATCAGGAACCCAACATGCTCACTCTGGATCCAGAGGTTCTAAATTGCTGGGAGTCATGTCAAAGCTGGAGTTATGCACACGTGGAGAAACTCACCCTACAGCTGCCCAAGGCACCCTCTCATCCCCTGGTCTCTGAAAAAGAGGTGCCATTCTGGCATCTTTAATCAGTATCAAATGCTCCTTTTAAAGAAAAAGAAAAGAGGGGGGGGGAAAAGAAGGAAAAGAAAGTACTGCTGTCTGCTGAAAATTTATCCTCTCCACTGATGGAGAAATGCAGTGCCAAAAATGCAATATGTGTATTTTTATCCCCACTGAAGGAAAAAGCAAAGCCACAACTTCCCATGTTCATTAAGTGACCAACACAAACATACAAGGGCTCAAGTGCATTTCTACCCCCTGGAAAAGTTTTCTTTAATTAGGACAGACACACTGCTCAGACAAAGCAATATCAATGTCCAGGCATAAAATTTGATTAACCCACTTCTTATAATCTTTTCTGCTTGTTCAGATCTTCAAACTGTTGGGATTTTTTTTTTAATTTTTATATTTTTTTTCCTCTCAAGGAATGACAAATACCACTGTCCTGCTTCTTTAATTCTCTGAGACTACAAAACATTGTCTTTCACTGGATTTTTCTCAATACTGGTCAGATCTGCACAGGGTCATCCAGGCAGGCAGCTGGAAGAAGATTTGTTTCAAGAGTAAAATGACTCAAACTGCTTCCTGGTATCACAAGCAGGACATGAAAGGGTTGTGTCCTGGTATTTCTCTGAAGCTTTATTAGGTCATATTATTTAGAAAATCTGATGCATTAAAGAATAATTTGTTTTTCTAAAAAATTCCTGTAGTCTGTATTGCTCATGATAGATTAATTTGCAGATCTATTCTGGGTATAATTATTTTGCATTTATTACTGCAGGTCCAATAGAGAGCAGAGGTGAATGCTGTCCAGAAAAAAAAAAAAAAAAAAAGGAAGGCAAAGGGCTGAATATTAACATCCTCATTTTACTACTGGGAACTAAACATCAAAGGCACTAAGGGCCATGAAAAAAAATACCTCTAAGTTCAACATACAGAGCCTGAAGAGTCCATTTAGCAGAAACTCAAGTCTGAAGGTGAGCACCTCATTTTTTGTTTCGCAATATCTTCTGGGGCCCAGAGTTGCCCCTGGACAGAGTCAGCTGGAAAGTGGCCTTGTGCCTGGGTCATGATGAGCTCTGTCAGCATCCAGAAATGAGCCATTCCTCTGACTAATGTCCTGGTGGGATCCTACCCAGTCAGTGCTCCATGCACTCACACAGACAGGATCAGCCTGCCCACAGAACTGGGCACGGATACCCTTTTTGTCTTAAATCTTCCTGTGGCATAAAACTGAAAATCCCAGGAGGTGGGAAGTGGGTGTTTGATGTGCTCCTGAGGACAACCTCAATTCTCCTCATCCCACTGATGTCCCCTAATGTCAGTAGGTTGACCCAGGGAGGCCATCTATTGATATTGGGATGTTGCACATTAAAGAAGTAAAATACAATTAGGTGCAAAGGAGAAAAAAGTGGCAGCTCTTTGGCCCTTGCACCAGAACTACCTGCACTGCTGGGAGAGCTTCCTTCTAACAGGAGTTTTGGGATGTCTCGTGTTGTACCAGTCTCTAAAGATTAGGTGCCACAGTGGCTTATGTTGGAATGTGGAGGTTCCTTTATCAAACTGAGCCTTGAACAGCTTCTCTCCTTACCAGAAGTCAGTGGTACATCAGGGACATGACCATGAGCTCTGAAATTCACAGCTAATGTGAGGGGATTTCAGCAAATTTGAACCACAAATTTGCCCTCCCTCGCTTGAGTCCACATCCACTAACATCCCTTTTCTGAGACTGCATCGTAGCATTGGGCTTTTTGGGGGCCATTTTCTCACCTGGGACTCTCTTGATAATACTTATTTAGTGGTTTATTTTATCTTGAGGGAAGAGAAACGAGAATTTCCCCCGAAAGGCCTGAAGGAGAAGCTGGCATCAGCAGACGTTGGAGTGGTTGGTGCCACGCCTGTCACACCGCAGGTCACGACGTGCAAGATGAAAACCACACGACGTGGTGACACGAGCTGACCTCCCCTGGAAGCGAGTAGGGCTGGTGGGAAACGTTGCAAGTGACTTTACAACACCCTCTTTTCACCTCTGCAAGGAGCAGTTCAAAGCCACCCCAGGAAAGGCAGCAGAGGAGCTGAATTTTTATCTCATTCTCAAAATCTGAAGGTTTTGTGTTTCCTTTAATGCACACACACATCCCCTGCTATCAAGATGTACTGTGAAACACTTAGAGCCCGAACTGTACCCTAATCATGCCCAGTTTTCAGCCATGGTGGCTCACCTGGAGTGACTCTAGATCTGCGTCAGTGTAGCTAATTGTGTGATTCTGTGATTCTAAGGTGAGCAGCAACACAAGCCATCTTGGCAGGGAAGGCAGAGCTCATGCAGGATATGATTTTTCATCTTTTCCAATGAAATAAGATAAGACACTGATGGACTATCTTCTTACTCAGCTCTCTTGCACCAATACAGAAGCTGAGGGATCCTGTCTATAAAAGAATTTAATTGTGTTTGTTAGAACAGTACATGGTTTAGTGGATGTCAACTGAGAGCAGCTTGCCCTCACTCCTCAGTCAGGCCAACTGTCACATGATAAATGAGTGTAAATGAGTGGGATTGCTTGGCATTATTCACTGCAGGAGCCTAGAGCTCATCAGCAGCTTTCTCTTCTCCAGTCCCCTCCATTAAAACTGGAAAACCAGAAGTGCGCAGCCTACGTGTATGGAAGAGCATGTGCAGGAGGGGAGGTGAACCTGGCATCGTGTTCACTGTGTATTTAGAGAACTGCAGAGACTCCAGAGTAGTTTCCCATGTGGACACACACATATGTTCACACTCCTACTTACTTTAGTGTCTCTGAAATGAGAGCCTTTTTTTTTTTTTTTTAACTTTTTAGTTGGTTTCTCTTCGACGACATTTTAAATTCAAAGTGCAAGGAAGTGACTGCGATTCCAGAGAAACAGACTGATACCCAAATGCTTCCTGTATCCAGGCAGCATCATCCGAGCTAGTCACCCCCACCTGACTAGTTCTTAAAGACCAGCCCACTGAGGTCTGGAGCACAATTCATCTCCTCCTACAACAGATGACTAAGATATAGCAGAGGAACTGCACCCCAAAGTGCCCATTCCTCTCCATTGACCGTAAGGTGTCTCAAATGAGGATGATTCATAACTGAAGTGCCCAAGCAGGAGGAGACAATGTGCAGATCCACAGGGTCTTTCAACAGAGGCTAAGGCATGGGTTCTGCCTTCCCTGCCAAGATGGCTTTTGTTGCTGTTCACCTTAGAATCACAGAATCACACAATTGTTTGGATTGGAAGGGACTTTAAAGACTGTCTCGTTCCAGCCCCCTTGCCATGGGCAGGGGCACCTTCCACTAGACCATGTTGCTCAAAGCCCCATCCAACTGGCCTTGAACATACTCTGTAAGAACAATCACTTCTATTACCAGGTCCCAAAATATAAGGAAGCCTTTACTAATCCTGTTAAGGGGTTTTGTGTTCACTTGCATCGCTGCCATGAAACTTCCCATGCAGACAAGCTTTGCATGGGGCTCAGTATCCCCAAAATTTTCACACATCTTCCTCTGAGAAGCCTTTGTTATTTTTACTTTGATAAAGACAAAAAAAGAAGGGTTTAGATGAGTCAGTTCACAGGACCTGGAAGTTCCCCTCAGTCTATGTGCACACGCAGCTGAAGAATTCACAATTCACATAAGCAACACCCAGAGATAAGATTACACAGTGTGGGCGAGCATCTGTAATCCTCCATGCTGACCCACAAAGCGGGTATCTTTTATTATCCCATCTCGAGGCTTTTAGCTTCAATGGGCTGCAGTTTGTACACCCAGAGGTTCCTGCCCTGGTTGCCTTGACTCTAGCCAAGGTGCAGCCCTGATGGAGCAGAGGTAAGCCTTTGAGGGACTTTGAATGCAGTGATCGGACAAGGGAGAGTGGCCTTAAACTGAGAGTAGGTTAAGATTGGATATTAGGAAGAAATCCTTTATTGTGAAGGTGGTGAGGCCCTGGCTAAGGTTGCCCAGAGAAGCTGTAACTGCCCCATCTGTGGAAGTGTTCAAGGCCAGGTTGGATGGGGTTCTGAGAAACCTGGTCTGGTGGAAGGTGTCTCTGCCCATGGCAGGGGTGTTGGAACAAGATGATTTTTAAGATCACTTTCAAACCAAACCATTCTGTGATTCCACAATTTTTTTAAATCTTTGCCCTTGAGAATGTGTGTCTGCAGCCAGGGGGACATGGTGAAGCTCAGTCTGCAGGGGCAGATATTTGCAGAAGAGCAATTCAGTGGCATCTGAGAACTATTTACAATATAAACTATATCAATATTTGCATGGCAGCTTTTAAAAGAGGATTTCTGAGTGCTCTATGGGTGTCAAGGAAGCCTTTCTCTCTGTGCAGGCTTAGCCGCGAGAGTCCAGTGAGCAGCTCCAGAGCAGGTGATGAGGCAGCAGTCAGGACAGGGACAAGCCTCCTGCCTCCTACCCCGTGCTGCTAACCACAAAGCATCCCCTCCCCTTTGTCAGGAAGGCTAATCCTGTAATGTGACTCTTGAGCAACGCTTAGGAGCCTAAATAGAACTTCATTCCAAAATAGCGCGTATGAAAATGAAGATAAGGCTCAACAAGTTGTAACAGATGCCTGTTAATTAGTCACTGCGAGGAGCTTTCAAATGTGAGCTGTGTTTTGGTGCACGAGCCATCCACAAAGGCTGCTGTCCCCTCTCTTCCCTGGGCATGACTAAGGAGAAAGGACAAGCCTGGACACCCTTGTGTCCCTTAAACTCCCAGTTTAGTTGCAACAAGGCGATCCCTGCTTTGCTTTCTGACACTGGACTCAGCGCTGTGTAAAAAAGGCAAGAATTTGGGCTGCACACTTGCACAAAAATCCCAGCATCAGGCAGTTCTGTGGGTGCAGGGCAACCTCGGGAAAAATCAGCCAGGCCTTACGCACCCTTATAAGCACAGACAACACATATAATTTTATTACTTTTGTCTTGATACTTGCATTTTATCTTCATTTATATCACATATTTCTGAACCCAGTAGTAAACAGTTTCTCCCTCTTTCGTAGCCCTTAATAATGCAGGTTGCTTTTTTCCCAATTCTTTCAGATTACCATTTAAATTAACTATATAAATCAGGCCCTGGCCTCTATTACACGGGAAAACAATTGGGTTCTGTTTAACTTAGGAATCTGCAGTGTTTATAGATAGACAACCCCGAAGGTAAGTTACTAAACTAGTTTCTAGTTGCATTGATCTGTTGCCAGAATACATAAATTATTAACTGAGAAGTAACTCCAGAGAGTGTTGTGTATTTAAGTTCATATTTGGTAGGGTTGGGGATACATGGTTTGACCATAAGTAGACACTAGAAATATTAATCACTTTCAAGTAGAATTCTATATTTTAATTGCTGAGAGGAGACTTCTTTCTTTTAGTGTCTGACTAAGAAACTGTTCCCTTGCTTAATTTAAGTTACCGCGGTGCAATTCTATGGGAAAACTCCCACCAATTTCCCTGAGGACTCTGGCGTTAAGTCCATGGGATTTTGACCATTTATTTTGGCTGATCAGAGTCTCCAGATCCCTCTGCCACCTAAATCTGTCTCCTTTGAACTCCAGCTACTCAAAATTTAGTGTGCTGTCACCAGACCACGATGTGGAGAATGAGATAATAGTGTTTTCGTCCTGAAACAACACAAGGCACTCAAAATACTTGACAATGCCAAGGTCTGGGTGAAGAACACTCTTTTTCTGCTCTTTCATGTTAACCCAGAGGTTGACCTGAGGTTAGCTGCCCTTCAGAGCATGAAGGGTCAAAGAAAAATTTAAGTTAGTTTCCTGGCTGCATTTTTGGGTAGTTTCTTGAAAATTATGGAATGTCACAGCATGTGCCTCTTAGAAAACACATTTGCTGTTTATTTGTCAATTCTCTTTAATTTCTGAGGTGTGGTGTCAGGGTAGAACTTCCATCCTCTCTGTCTTGAGGTTAAATAGGACAATATATGGCATCCTGGCTGCACGACTGCAGAGGATGGGGTTGTGAGGAATGCAAGCTGTCTGCATGCCACTCAGTCCCTGGGTGGATTCAACACTAATTCCAGTTTGCCTCTCCCACCTCCTTGGAATAAATTCCTTCCCAGCTGAACTACAGTGCAGCCAGCAGCTCAGGGAGAAGGGAGAAGACAGCCTGAGAAGGCTTGGACGCAGCTAGGAAGGTATCAGAGAATCATTTAAATCGGAAAAGACCTCTAAGATCACAGAGTCCAGCCATTAACCCAGCACTGCTAGGCCCACTGCTAAACCATGTCCCTCAGTGCCATATCTACATGGTTTTTTAACACTTCTAGGATGGTGATCCCACCACTTCTCCAGGTACCCTGTTCCAACACCTGACTACCTTTTCTCTGAAGAAATTTTTTTCTCATATCCAATCTAACTCCGCCTCCCACCTGGTACAACTTGAGGTCATTTCCTCCTATCCTGCTCCTTTTTACCTGGGGGTTACTGACCCCCACCTGTCTACAACCTCCTGTCCAGTAGTTGTAGAGAGTGAAAAGGTCTCTCCTGAGCCTCCTTTTCTCCAGGCTAAACACCCCCTCAGCTCCCTCAGCTGCTCCTCATCAGACTTGTGCTCCAGACCCTTTCCCAGCTCTGTTTCTTTCTCTGGACACACTCCAGCACCTCAATGACTTTCTTGTAGTGAGGGGCCCAAAACTGAACCCAACCTCTCCGTACTTTGCCTTGTCCTGGAAGACCACAGCAATTTAACTTCATCTCCACAGCATGGGATGTCAGCCCACTTTTCACACAACAGGGAGAAACTCAAGAGTGTCGCCAAAGATAAATTATCTTGCAGGAACAGCCTGGAGCTGCAAGGATGAGCCAGCAGCAGTGAGTGGGGGAGCCATGAGGTGCCCCATCCCTCTGCTTGTAGCAGGTCCATCCCAGGGCAGCTCAGAAAAGAACAGGAGAGCCATTTGCATAGGGAGCAAGTCAGATTTAAATAGCTACATGGAGCCACATCTTGCCCAGGCACTTATGTATGGCATCCCTGCTGCATGAGCAGGGTGTTCACCTTCTGTATAATCTTCACTCATGCCAGAGAAAAAGTACCTTTTGGGCTGTACAGGTGCCACAAATATTTTTGCAAAGCCCTGTGGCTCTTTGAAATTTGGTGTAAGGTTTAAACTCATTAGGACTTGGCTTTTTTCTACTCCAAAACTATGAGGGGCCTGAAGGGTGGAACCCACTGCCTTTGTTTGCAGAGTACCTAATTCTCTACCATCCTCAGGTGTGTGGATCCTCACTGCATCTGGAGGATGGTGCTGTCACTGAGCAACACTGAGGTGAGGTGTGTGTTTCAAGTGGGTTTAAGCACTTAAATATCTTTAAGCAATAGGGATGTGCAGATTTGCAGGTTATCACACAGGAAATCCACAGAAATTTAAGGAAGCACAGTTATCTAAAGATGTGTGAGAGCTCTCAGGCTCTCACCAGTGGCAGCGCTGCCAAATTTTGCAGAGCTGAGTGCTGCAGGCATGAGTTTTGGATGTCCTAGCAATCCTATGTTCTCCTCTCATAGTGTCTTCTCCTGGAAGGCCCAGTTTTCTGAGGAGTAGCATGGGACTGCTTTGAAAATACCAAGGGAAAGGCCTTTCTTGTACTAAGGAACTGCAGCTCCTAGAAATGGAAATAAAAATGGATCTGCACATTTCAGAAATTCAGAGGTTTTGCTTTGCAACTATCGAAGGCCCACAAATTTTAGTTTGATCTGGGCATTTTTAGGTATGTAATGTTTGGGTGATATCTGGACTGAATATTACACCAGGGTTTTGTGTTTTATTTCTATTCCTCAGTGGCATTATCAGGGTAAAGTGGAAGGTTTTGTGGTTACAGTTCTGCAGTTGGTAGACACTCACTTTGCCTCTGTGGCCTTCTGCAAGTTGCTTCATCCGCCTGCACCAGCTCTCCACAATAAAACAAGGGAAAAAAACCCCAACCCTTCCCTGCACCAGGAACAGCTTCTGAGGACAGATGCTCTTGGTATCTGTGAGGTTTAGATGCCACCAAGATGGGGAACCATCTGTGTTATGAGTTGCTGTTACCAAGATAGAGTGGCAAAGGTTGATACAGTCGTGAAGGTGTACAGCTGGAGACAAAACTGAGACAGAAAACCTGAGTACTGGGACAATTTCTACATTGATCCTACTGTTTGTCTTGCTAAAGCTCAGCAGCAGAAATGCCTTTAAGTGCCGTATCCGGAGAGCTTTTGCTGTAGTGAGCGAGCAGTGATCCTCAGAGATAAGGGGCAAGGCAAACACTGTGCTCTCCTGAACTGCCTCTGTAGATAACTGTTCTCTGGCTCAAAAGCTATTAATTACCAGATGTTAGAATTTATTTATTTTTCCTGAAAAGGACTCTGACAGCATAGAATTTTTAAAAAGGAAAGAAAGAAAAGAAAAAAAGGCTGCTCGCTTAAAAATTCCTCTTCTCTCTCTAGTTTTTAAAATGCTGCTGGGTTGCTGAGCTGTGAAATACGATGTCTTTTTAAGAGTTCCAAGATTTCTGCCCAGAAGGAAGAAAATACTGTTCAGGTTTCTCTCTTGAGGATTTAATGATCACATTGTAAATTTCTCTGGAGAAATGAAATAGTCAGTGGGTAATATCCCATCTAATACTGTTTTCCCATCTTTTTTTCCTCAAAGACCCAGCCTCTCTCTCTTCAAACCTCTGGGATTTTCTGTGTAATAGGAGGATACAGAGACACGGGGTGATATGCCCTTCACAAACCAATTCGACACACTCAAATATTATTCCTGCTCCAGCTTAAGTCTTCCTCCTTGATCTAAGCCCCTCTGTGCCTTAAAAACAACTCTGTTCGTGGCCTCAAAAGCCAGAGCAATTGAAATAAGGAAATGTTTCTATATAGCTGGTGTGTGATAGTCCCAGCATCTGTGTTCCTGCATCCCAGTGCATTTCAGAGGGATTCATCTTCTTACTGGAGGGACACGGATCCCAGAGAAAATTATTTCCATTTTCTCTGTCATTTCTGCGGGGCATGTAAATCCAGCCTGACTCTGCTTAGAGAAGCCTACGTGGAAACCTGCAAAAGGATGAGACAAAGGGGCAACAGATTGCTGTTTTTTGGAGATCTGCCACCAGTCAAAGAATCAGAGACTCACAGAATATCCTGAGTTGCAAGGGACCCACAAGGATCATTGAGTCCAACTCTTGGCCTTGCACAGGACAATCCCAAGAATCCCCTCATCTGAGTTGAGCTGCTCAGCTTTGTTCCTGGACACAGACAGAGAAATAATAATCCTTTTTAGACATTGTGTTTTTTCCCAGAGGCACATGAGGAACAGAGGAAAGCCCGTCTGTGGGGTAGAAGCACTCAGCAGGCTATGACCAAAATCAGTGTATTAGTGGTGTCTTCCATGCTTTCTCTACCTAAACCCTTCTTTCAGAGAACAATCTTTGGGGCAAGAGCTCCTATTTCTGGTACTGGCTTTTCGGGGAGCCATGAGCTATGTCTTTACCCACGCTGCACCCAATTTTCATCATAAATACTGCAAAATTATGAGGAAGGAATTATTAGTTTCAAGAGCTTCAGTACCCTTGAGCTGAGGTCTCTCCCAACCTAAGGATTTGTGTCTTTTATTATTTCCTAGCATGTGACTCTCAGCCCTTTGATGTCCAGTCACCTTCACTGAAAGCACCCCATAAGATTCCCTCGTTATCTGGTTCCTGCCTTGCATCCTAAATCAGATTTGGGGGAAGTTGAGCTATGCCCTGCTTGTCCCAACAGTAAGTCACATTTCACCCTATCTGCTTATCTTTCTACTGGCCAGGGGTCATTTCCATGAGTGAACAGGCTGACCTGGCTACTCACAGCAGCTTCACAAGAGAATGCCATGGAAAAGGTGAAAATGGCGTGAATGTTTGAAACCCTGCCCTGAGATGGATGCAATCCCCTCTACCCTCTATCCAGATCACTGGTGCTGGTGTGTGGGTTTGGGGCAGGAAAATGGCTGGGTCCAACGTAGGTGGGACCCCTGCCCTGTCCTCACACCCACATGCTGCTGCACTTCAGTTTGCAAAGCAGCCGAGTGTTTTTGGTATCTCTGGGCAGATTTTTTCTTTGTTCTCCAGGTTTTGTGCTGCCTTGTTAGTCATGAATGCCATGGGCTGTGGGCACAGGCAGGAGAGGTGGGGAGTCCCCCACCTCAGCCTTCTCACTGCCTAATGGGACTTAGGGCAGATCCTCCCTCCTTCAGACCTCAGGCTTTGGTTTTCCTTCTCCTTCCTGTAAGTCAATGTGCCTGATCACCCAACAAATCTTGTACAATATTCCTTTAGAAAACTCAGGGCATCAGTGTTGTATTCTACTCTTACTCCTCTAAATAACTCCCTTCTGCATATGGGTACATGGATCTCAAAGGACCTGTTGAATGTCAAAGTGGAACACAACACCTTGGATGTCATCTCCTGCACTGGCTCTGACTACACCTTAACAGAGAAAAGTAAAAGACGCTCTACAATAGAGCTGGAGATGGGCCCAAGCCACAAATTCAAATATGAATGAAGACAGAAGGTGTTTGGCTCCAGGGTTTTGGTTCTAGTCCTTAAATAAGGCAATTTAATTTACAGTGTGCTTGGCCCAGAGGAGCTTGTAAGAAGGAATGGAAATCCTCCACCAGAAGTTACAGGTTTCATACAGAAATCTGTGGATGAGAGTCCTTCAGCCCCTGCTATGAGAACATCAGGCCAAATCATCAGCATGGAACCTTGTCATTTAAATCACTGCTGCAACACACTTTCACTTGACATTGGCACACACCATCTCCATACACCTACATAACTGTTTTATAAATATACTTCGTCCTGGCACGATGCAATCCCAAAGGATAAATTAATAATAAGCCGCATATACAGACACGCAACATTCAGAATTGCATAACAGTTTCAGAGATGAACAATCCATATCAAGTTGGGCAAAACGATTTTGTTTCAGGTCCTCTGCCCAGGGGCACGTTCCTACTTTGTGCTGCTAATATTTGCTGGATTTAGTGTGGCATGGATGGGATGTGACTCAGGGTAAAACAGGCAAATGCTGCCCAAACTAGAAGCACCCCATTTATTGTGTTGAAAAAGCACCAAATTAGTTATTTCCGCAGATATTTGAACAATTTTTTTTTTTTTTGCATAAAACATGCTTCAAGGTGTATTCTCTGCCTCAGTCTTCTAATTTATTCTTCTTTATGGCGCAGGCATAATTATTCCCATGGTTCTGCTATGGTTTCTACAGGCAATAAGCATCATCATGTCTAAGCAATAGCATTACCTTTTTCTCTTGTTTCCTCTGTAGCCTCCCAAAGCCTTTGCCTCTTTTGGCAAAGCCTGTTTTCCTCCTTTCTGCTCCCAACCCACCTGAAAGGAAAGGGATTAAGATGGAGACAGCTGTGCCGGCTGCAAGTCTGGCTGTGTGGTGAGAAGAGACAGGATGGCTGCAAAGTTCCCACAAAGTGGAAGCTCCCTCCAGCCAGGGCTTCTGCTTGGCACCCCCCAAACACAAGGGAGGAAAGGTAACAACAGCCAAAAGCAGCTTTACTCTCCTCTGTCAGGGCTAGAAGGGAGATTGTAGGAGGCCTGGAGAGAGACCAGGTGTTAGCCAAGGAATTCAGACAGTGAGGATCTTTCTGCAAAGAGTTTTTTAGGTATTGCCAGTAGGAAAGCCCCACACCCCCATGGCCTCACATTGCACCCTGTAGCCTTCTTTCTGCAGGTGTCCCTGGTTGAAGTGCTGAGAGCTGAAGTGACCTACTTAGGAACTCCCTGAGGAGCAGGGATGTGAGATGAGGTCTCCTCAGTCTTTGTACCCAACCTACCAGGACCGCTCCTCCTCCTTCTGGCCTTTCAGCCTCCACACCGTGCTACTGGAGTAATCTCTAAATGGTCCCACCAACCGACTTCAGCCCTGGTCTTAATCAATTTTAAGAAATTTTCTTTCCACATTTTCCTGGGACAGAGCCATGGGTTTGACTCAAAATGGGTGTCAGCTTCCCTGTGTCTGTCCAGCACTTGGAGATGAGCCTTGTTTGAACATTTCAACCTACCCAATGCCTAGGTGGAGAAGCCAGCCCATGCCTGCTGGCAAGCAGATTGTTTCAGAGCCCTGCTTTGTAAATGGCTCCTGCCTGGATCTTCTGGCCAAGGGAAAACAGGAGACCAAGCTCACTTGTGCTTCTTGTGTTTGGTCCCAAGTAGCAATCAGGCTGAGAAACGAATGCACAGTGATGTCTGCGCCTGGAACACCCCAAAATCACACACTCTGAGTAATAAGAGCTCTTTTTACCACTGAGAAAAAAAATAAATTCACATATTGGCTAAAAACCGAGTCGCAGTGCTGGCAGCCGGTTGCTACTGATGGCAAACGAGCTGGTTTCCTGGCTGGCAATAACTGGCTGCATTCCCATCCAGAAAGCCAAACTTGAACCCAAGAATCAGAGCAAGGGTGCAGGCAGCAGAGAAGGGGACTGTGATCCCACTTACACCACGGCAAACCCAGGTTATTCTAGTGGATTTCTTCCAAGTTTCTGCCAATAAAACTAAAATCATAATCTGGCCTCTAGTCGTTGCTTGGTTCCAGGGCCATGAAAACATTTTCTGCTTGCTGCTGGGTGAACCACCCTCTCTGTGCCTGTCACTGGGAATTTTTTTGCCCCTCACAGCAGTGCTCAGGAGAGAGTTGTAGGGCTGTAGGCATAAAAGAGTAAAAAATATCACAGCCGTTACCAAAAAGCCGTCTCTTCTCCGCGATTTTTATCGCGGGCAGACAGCAAACCCACACAGCTGGGTGCTGGTGTCTGCCCTGCTTGGGAGGGGAAGGGAAGGGCTGGTCTGGGCAACGTGCCTACCTGTGCTGGCTGTGTAGGGGAGCACAGCAGCCAGGGCAAGGTAGCGTGGGCTGCAGCAGGGCCTGGCAAGCGGCAGCCCCCAGAGCTCACATGGTGGTTGCCATCACATCCCTCAGCCAATCCTGCACAGTCCTGTGCCAGCTGGATGGAGTCGGCCTCAGTACCGAGGGGATGGAGCTGCAGTGTCAAGGCTGCACAGAGGGATGTGGTCTGTGGTGCTTAGTGACAGGGGGAGGCGTGTGGTCCTTGCCCAGTGTGCAAAACTGGGATGACAATGTCAGTGTTTCTCTTCAGGACATGAGGAAATGGCCTCAAACTACCATATTCAGATTTCTTAACTGAAAGGGTTGTCAAGCATTGGAATGGGCTGTCCTGGGAAGTGGTGAACTCATCATCCCTGGGAGTGGTCGTGAAATGAATGGACATGGCATTTAGTGCTGTGGTTTAGCTGACATGGTCTTTGGTCAGAGGTTGGACTCAATGATCTCAAAGGTCTTTTCCAGCCTTAATGATTCTATGATTCTGCAGTGTTTGGGTGCACAGGGTGCCTGGTCCCAGCATCTTCATCCTTTGAGCTGTTCTTCCTATCACCTGTCATCCAGTGCTGTGCCTTCACAGTGTAAAGGCTGGAGCTTTAGTGCAGGTAAAACCTGCCCGGGGGGGTTTCCATAAGCATTCGGCCCTGGCCACACTCAGAACACACCAAGGCTGGATGTCACTAATGCTGGGGTGTCCAAGACCCTCTTCCTATTCTCTCTGAGCTGCAGGGGTCAGGCTCAGACCCATGTGCAGACTCCAGGAATACAGCTGGTTGTGCTTCAACTTTTTTAGGCTCTTCCCTCTCCTCCTGGGACCTGGCATCCTGGCTAGTGGAAAATGTCCTCATTCCCTCTGGTGCTGGGTAAATTTGCCCTCAGGTGCTGTTTGGGAAAGTGGCTCCAGAGCCACCTTCTCCAGAGGCTTTCTCCTGGTTATTTTGCTAGCCCACTGTGCACTGGAGTAAGTCAGGCTGCAGGGCTGCCCCCAAAACCTGTTGAAGTGCAGTGGCTTGCACTGGTATCGGAATTTTCAATGGGGAAATGATTTTCCATGACATTGCCAACAAACTTGGAGCAAACTGCATCCCCTCATGCTAGATATCTTCCACTTCAGAGTGAAGGAAACCTCTGAGGACAAACACAAAGAAGGACAGAGTGTGACTGTCAACTCAGCAACGTAATGCTCTAGAGAAGGATGCAAAATAACCTGGGAAGACCCCATGTGTTAGTGATTCCCCTCAATGCCCCC
This sequence comes from Pipra filicauda, assembly GCF_003945595.2. NCBI lineage: Eukaryota > Metazoa > Chordata > Aves > Passeriformes > Pipridae > Pipra > Pipra filicauda. Next base: position 6,736,176 of record NW_024104310.1, read on the forward strand.
CACACTTGCTGTCCCTGTGCAACATCACTGAGACTGGAACCAGGGTTCTTCAGCAGCACCAGTTCAACACAATTCGCAGGGCAGGGAAGCAGCTGCAAAAGACAGTTTGGGAGGAATAAAAACCCAGTTGGAAATTTCACTACCAATATCCATGACACAGAGCCATGCTGGGCCACTGGGATTTGGCAAGACAAAGTCCTGTCTGATCCCTCCTGAGAGCGCTGGGACCTCAGCTGGTTTTGCTCCCAAGGTGTGACGCCAGCTGTCTTGCACGATCCCCAGCTTCCACATGTCTGTGCGCACGTTTGCAGACTTTTGAGAGTTGCAAAATTTCCCCTTCTGCCGTCCTCCCGAAGAGGGAGGACACTAGCACTGTTCCCAGCCCCAGGGTCAGTTTGCTCAGCCTTTGAAGATATTTCCTTGGAGTCCTTGAGCCGAAGTTTCTTGGCCTCTTTGAAGTTTCCCCTTGAAGTTTCTGGGTGACTCTATTCCCTCCCTCTCCGAGCCAGATCAGATCTTGTTTGTCAGCTTTGTCTTATGTCCACCTGCTTAGATAACTGCCACATATGCAGTCTTGGGCCACCAAGTCCAAGGGCTCTGAATTTCTGGGGGACTCTGCATGTACCAGCATCATCTCATTCCTTCTTGTTGGTAGCACATTTCCCTGGTATGAGGGTCTTTGAGACATCCCTGCTTTCTGGAGGTGAAATCCTACAGCCCCACTTCATACCCAGGATTCCCACCAATCAAGAAAATAGAGTGCTTATCCCTCATTTCCTCTCAGTTTTGCTGTGTGGGATTGAAATGAGGCTGAGAGAACCAAAACATGTCTCCCAGAGTCATAAGAAAACACCTTTGACCTTTTCAATCTTCCTTCAGGAATAACTCCTTTGCTCACATCTTTTCTGGAGAACTTTTCCAGCTGCAGTTGTGTCCTGAGGGCCGCCGTGGTCACCTTCAACAGCAGGAATCAGATTTGAACTCTTCAATACTGCCCAAGGCTTGCACAAGCCACATGTTGGGTTTCGATGTCCATCCTGCAGTTGCAGTGAGTGTGCAGAGCTCACCCTCATGCAGAGCTCACTCCCATTCAGAGCCAAATTTAAGGGGAGTTGCCCTTATCCAACTGATCTATGTCTTTAATCTGGGAAGGAATTTGCTGCAGGTCACAGTAAGTCAGTGGATAACTCCAAGATTCTTGGGGTGTCCTAGTCCTGCGGCATCAGCCTCTTGGGCATGTTTTTCACCAATGCAGATATTCATGCACTTCTGCATGAGGAAACCAGTCCCTCAGCTTAGTCTCCTTACACCCACTGACCTCTGAAACCTGGAACTCCCTGGAAAAAGCAAGGATTTAAATGCTAAAAGCCAGTGGGATCCCTAGCTCCACTGACACTGCTGGAATTAAGTGCCATGGAGTTAGAAGGGTGAGATGGGGAAACCCAAGATAAACAAGCTTGAATTAGCACTGATATCCCAAGCCAGAGATGGCTCTGCTCCTATGTGAGAGTAATCCCTCCAAGCCAGCGAGCTGGACTCCTTGTGGAGCTACAACAAAGGATTCAAAAGTGTTTCCTCTTGGAACAGGATGAAGCAAACCATCTGCAACCCCATCCATTGGGCAGGTTGTCATCTCCCCTCTCCCTGCCTCCATGCAGAGCAGCAGCTCTGCTTCTCATCCACATCCACCCTCCCCTTTGAAAGCCAGGCTTCCTGCTCTGGGCTATTTCTGACCTCCCAAGTCAGGCTGTCAAGAGCCCAAGGACGAGCTGGCCAAGGGGGGCTGCTGGGACAGGGCAGGGACCTGCAGATCTCGGGGTGCTGGAGACACACACTGAAGACTGCATTACTTTTCTCATTGAAACAAAGCAAGATTATAGAATCATAGAAGGGTTTGGGTTGGAAGGGACCTTAAAGATCCTCTGCTTACTACCCCAGGATGCATCCCTGGTCAGCCGGGTCCAAGCGGACGATGCTTCACCCACCCCCACCCCAAGCCATACAAGAAATTGCCACTTTTTGGCCCTCATTTCCAGCATTCTAGTATTTCTGCATGTGCATTTATTCCCTCCTATTCACATGGATGTATAACCAGGCAGCAGCTGTAATGTAATACCAGAGTCCTGTATATAACTCTGAAAACACCACTGGAGCAGCCCTATTATCGTGAGACCAATCTGAGCAGGAAATATTATCATTACCAGGGGGCATTATTTTTTCCAATCACACTTCATATCAGTTGTCATCAAACCCTGTGTTTTATATAGTGTTACAATAGCCACAGTTGCCATGAATTGTCTCTGGATGGACTGTAAGTATTAAAAACAAAATAAGAAGCATATGTTGGAATGTCTGAAACTAGCAGACGAAACTCAAGGCTTTGACAATGTTACGGGTTTTTTGGAAGGAGCCAGATTTTAGCAATAACATTCCACTTTTGTGAGTCTACCCACCAGCATCTAACCTGCCCTATAACATCTCACTAGAGTTTACAATTTCCTTCACCTCCTGTTCCTCTCTAATGTAAACTCTCTGGCTTTTCTTGAACGTGTGGCTTGGAAGAGGAATAGCTCCAGCCTCCCAGGTGCCAAGTGGAAATCTTCCTTTGCAGGGGACGAGCAAGAACAAATGTACAATCTGAGGAAAGTGTTTATCCATAGAGCATTTTTTTGCCCCTCCTGCTCTAGCTGCAGCAAAATGTCAAAGGCATGATGCACGCATTCCTTTGAAGCCATTCCATCGCCTGATGATCCATTTTGCTTACGAAAGGAATGTACGCTCGGTGCTGTGATTTTTGTTGGAGGCCTCAGCAGCAGTGTAATAACTGCAAGGAACACTGCCAGGTTTCCCCCCTTCCTTACACATTCCAAAACATCCATCCAGTGAGCAATAAATAGCGAAAAAATATTAATTACCCAAAGGAAGAATTCTCTCCTGAACAAATATTGGCTTTGTGACAAGAAGGAGCTTGTGAAATGTGTGTTTGCCTACCAAGCCCACTCAGTCTATTTCTGATTTCCAAAGAACATAATGACCTGTGTGCCAGATTTTATTTGGGCTTTTTTTTTTTTTTTTTTTTTTTTGCATGGCCAGCAAGAACTGTAACAAACATACAGGAAGGAAAACACTCTATTGTTGCTCTTGGTCTTTTGGTGGTTTTTGTTCTGTGCTTTTAACTGTGCTTCGTTTCTGGAGCTGCACAGAAAAAAACCCCAGTTATTCTTTTCTAACCTACTCCCAGCTTCTCCCTAATTCATTTACTTCTTAAAAATATTCAGTAAACGAGCTTGGGAGAAATCAGTTTTGAGCTGATATGTGCCACACACACAAACACACAAGCATACTGATATATATATATATATTCACAGATACACAAACAGGGGCTTGACCCTGTAGCCAACTGGGTTAATAAAAAAAGTATAAAACCACAAAACTCTACAGTCTCTGCTCCAAAGCAAAAATTATGATCTCCATCCTGTGCAAAGTGCTGTGCACAAGGGCCAGTCTTTGTTTGAAGAACTTGGTGTAAACAAAGGTGAATAACTGATGTTTTGGGTCTAGTGGTGAATACCACCTACCCTCATCTCTGCCACCCACCCTGCAGGAGCTCAGGTCCTAGAGGTACCTCGAAGCAGAAGCTGTGCTGAACATGAGAGAGTGGCTGAACTGGGCCAGAAAAGGGTCCAGCCAACCTAGAACCAAGCAGCAGCCAAGCACAAATGCCACAAGAGGGATGTAAGAATTGGGGCAGGAGGTGATGCTGCCACCAGGATCTTCCCCAGCCTCAGCCTTTTGCAGCTCAAGGACTTCCTTAGCTGGATGTGAGTTTTCTGTGTTTAATAGTCCTTTTCTGTCAACTTCTCCAATATCCCCTGAACCTGAAAACTGAGAAATTTCCTGTAGACTGAGAGGAAAAGAGAGGAACTGAGAAAAAGGAATGTGTCTGCTCCCACTTTGGTTTGCTGGATGCAACTCCCTTCCTCCAAATGGAGTGTAGGTCACCCCACTTCAAAACTCCCATGGAATTTCCCCAGCAGGTCCCCCACAACCTTCACAGGTTTCTTCCCCTTGTGACAGGCTCAAATAATTGAGTCTAACAGGAGCTGAAAAAAAATCTTGATATTTGCTCTTTGCCTGACTTGTTTTGGGGCTATTCTTTTGGGAAAACAAACAAGCAAATAAGAAAAAAAAAAGATCACTTGGAGAGGACTTGGAGGAGACCAGGAGGGAGTTCAGGTCTGTGCAGCCTCAGGGCATGGTAACCACAGTCCCAGAACATGGCATGCCAGCCCTCTCCCACAGAAGAGCATGGTAGTGACATTTTGAGTCTAAGTAAAATGATGGCAGCCTTCCTGAAAGCAAAGCCTGCTTCAAAAAACTCAGAGGAGACCACCCAGAGAAGATGAGACTGGAGATCCCCATGAGCAAATCTCTTATATCCTAAGCTATCCCTCATCTAAGTTGCCCAAGGCAGGACAAGATCCATTCATAGGTTGTGCCCTTCCCTGCTGTGGGAGCTGGCTGTATTGTAAAGGCAGTCAGCAGTTAGGAGCAGTTACATAGAATTATTTATCCACATAGAGATCTTTTCATGAACAGAATAGTAAATCTTTTCATTCAACAATTTTTAGACAAGAGCTATTTGTTAATGTGACATTTTTCAGCTGTATCAGTGCAAACATCCATCCATTTAGTTTTTCACACACAGAAAACTTCTTTCTTGCTGTTTGCAAAAAAAGAAAGGGAGGGTGAATGAAAACTGGATGTATTTTTGTTGTTGTTGTTGTTTGGGGCATGTTTTGCTGAAACAGAAAAAAAGGTCGAAATAAGATGCCGCTGGGAGTCTTTAATTTGGGGGAAAGGTCATTTTTAACCGTCTAAAATCACTTGATTCAATAAATGTTTCCCAGCTCTAGTGTCATGCTTTGCTAATCAGATTTCAGGAGACCATTCAGCACAGTAGATCACGCTGCCATGTCTTATCAGCTAACAAAACGTGGTTACACCATGAGCAATATCACAACAGGAAAACTCAGTGTTCACAGCCAGCCCCTGTAGGACTCTGAACAGTGCTGCTGATTTTCTGCACATCCTTAAAACCAGTTCAGTTCCTACTAGGAGCAAAAAGGCATGGAGACCAGGGAGGGGATCGCAATGGTCAGTAACATCCATTGGGATACTTTGGGGCCGAGATCCGTCCAACCTTAGCTTCCCTTCCTCACCTTCCCCATGGTGGTGACTATCTAAGAGGGGATGGATGCAATCCTCTACATATCCTGTTTGTTCTGCCCTTGTGCAGTGAAATTACAGTTTCTGATCATTGCCTTTTTCTTTTCACCCCCATGCTTGTCTACACTTTCAACAGAATTCCTTTCGCCTCAACCAGGGAGAGTGGATTACAATGCAATTCAGCTGGAAAAACTGCCAGGAAATGAAACAAACAATTTCTTAATTTGTTTTCTGCACAAAAATCTGAATTCTGGTTTAAATTCCTAGAGGTGGAATACCACCTGGGCGATTATGTGCAGTTATCTCCAACCGCTGGGTATTCATCTTTTCTCCTGGTGTGTTTCTCTGATCATCATTTGTGTCTTGGTAGAAGATAAGTTTCTTTTAGTTTGATGTTATTCCTGGGGCTTCTGTGGTGTTCCCACACAAAACTTTAATTGCCATAAACACCTTGAAATTTACTTCACATAAAGAAATTAACTGATTTGATAAACAGCACTCATCACACTAAAATAAGCGCAGCCTTGATTTCTATCATGCAAAATCAGCTCTGGTGTGAGTATTCGAATAGCAAACAGGAGGTTTCATGGGAAAGGCAGCTTGTTTGCAGCAGGTAGGATGCCTTTGAATATTTCAGGTGTGACTCATTCAACAAGAGCAGACACCCAAATTGCCCATCTGAGCGAGTCTCCCCGGTCACCCTTTGCAGTCGCTGGAGATCTCAACAAGGGAGACAGGACTCTCTCCTCCAAGGCAGGCAGCTAAACCTGGCCTGATGCCCCTTACTCTCCAGCCCTGACCCTGGCATGGTCCCCGGTGGTCACCACACCTGGGCATTTGATGGACAAAAGGTCCAATTTTCACCCGTGCATTGCTTTGAAATCCACCAAAATGCATCCACCACAATTTTCACCTCCTGCTCTTCTCGTGTGGTGATAATCTGTATTTGGGCTACACAAAGACTTAAGGTGCAGCATATATTTTCTCCTGGTGAGGCAGAGATTGTCTGTCTTATCCCTATGCTTTGCATCCTCTAACACAATGTGGTGTCGCTTATAAATGAACCTGAAACTCATGTAGCATCAGACTTTTCAAAATCTGATCTTGACTAGCCTCATATTCTGAATAGATTTGGGGTTATTTCTGATTGGGTTTCTTTGTTTTGTTTTGTTTGTTTGTTTGTTTAAGAGAAACCTTAACCCATTCAAAAATCTTAGAGGGAAATTGCAAATGTTATGCTTGTCTGAACAGGAGTCACTCTTGGAAACACACTACAGACATACTAATTTCTGAGAGACTTTCCCTCCTTCCCCCCCCCCCCCCCCCCCATCCTGTGCATACTAAGACAAGGAATGTTCTGTTTTGGCTTATTCCCATCTTCTAATACACACACACTGCTTATCAGAGATGCACTAGTTAAGGTAGAGGAAATTAAGGTGACCTCTACTAGTTTAGGTCTTTATGCAATTTGAGATGGTCATTAGTCACATATTTTGGCATGCTGTGAATTAAAGGCTCTGACTTACAGAGTATCTCAGATCTTTTGTTTTATATTTTGCTCTCCTTTGTATGACTGAACACTCAGGAAGGTCATTTTATTCATCTGACTCTTAAAACTGATTACTTTATACAATTTAAAACAATAATGTACAATTAAAAAATCTGTATGTCTTCTCTGGCTCTTTTGGCTAATAACATGTGAAAACTCCTTCCAGATTTGGTGGGAAAAACGTTTCTCAGCTATTAATCAAGCCATTGATTTAGGAATTTTGCTCAGGGAAAGAACTTAGCCCTCATGCAGGGAAAGGACCATAAATCTGCGAGAGGAAGAACTTCTGGGGCTCTGTTACTCATCCTCTTCCTGCCTGTGTGAATGGAGTGACTTTTGCAGACCAGATGCAGGAGTCAACACTGCAAGAGTGGCAGGGAAATCCCTGCTTCCCTCTTGGCATGGAGGAGACACGATTTGAAGATGTTTGGCTGCAGCCAAGGAGGAAGAGGCAGAAAACAAGGTGAAAATCACCCCTGGGCTCTGCGGTTGTGCTGACACACACTCACTGGAGGACAACAGAAAATGTTGCTGTTCATAGAATACCCTGAGCTGGAAGGGACCCACATGGACCAAGTCCAGCTCCTGGCTCTGCATAGGACACCCCCAAGAATCACACCATGTCCCTGAGAGCATTTTCCAAATACTTCTCGAACTCTGTCAGGCTTGGTGCTGTGACCTCTTCCCTGAGAAACCTGTTACAGTGCCCAACCTCCCTCTGGGTGTAGAACCTTCTTCTAATAAAGTGTTGGGACACCCACATGTGTTTCCATGCATGGGTCTAAATGCTGCACAATGAGATGACATCAAACCTCCCTTTGCCATACACCTGGACCCACACCACCTCCTTAATCCTGGTGACAAGGCTTCACAGACCATCTCCTCCTCCACCACCCCCTCATCCCACCCTGGCCAGTGCTTTCAGAAAGGCTGAGCTGCCCCGGGGACAGAAACACAACAGAAAAAAACCTCAGTAAGTGTCATGGGGAAGCAGTCAAGGACTGTGGGGGAGGCCCTAATTTTGTGCCTTTATAGCTAAAAAGGGCTGTGCACAGCTGATGTGGGTAAGTTATCTCACTGTTAAGCAAATCTTCCTGTTAGTGAAAACATTGCTCAAGAAAAGGCCAGTAATAGCTTTTAGAAGCTGATTTTTTTTGTGTGGGCTTACCCACTTTTTTGCCTCTGTCCTAAGTAGCACAACTCCCACTGACTTACTAGAAATATTACAAACTAATGACTCAATTTCTAAGAATAATTTTGGGTGTTTCTATTTATAGCTACCAGCCCTAAGCTCAAAAGCATTGGCAACACCAAAGCATCTATTTTTCCATCATGCTTTGATATCACACTGAAATAGCCTGGAAATCAACACTTTCCACTGTTCCTTGTTTCTGGATATCTGCACTTTCCAATGCAGATAGCTCACAGCACTTGATTGCTCAGGAAGGGACATGAGCCATCAACTATTTTCAGGAAGTGTCTGGAAGCTCAGTTTAAAATAGAAGTGGAGATGCTGGTGGACAGATGCAAAGTTGTCCTTCTGTGGTGGATTAAAGACATTAGAGAGCACTTCTGAGGGGTAGCTGGTGGGCTGGATGTGTCACTTTTGGAAATGGTGTGCGTAAAGGAAGTTCAGTTGTGGGGCTGAGGATGGAGAGGCAGGGGGTGCAGAGGCAGAGGATGGAGAGGCATGGCATGGAGAGACAGGGTATGGAGAGGTAGAAGTTGGAAAGGCCGGTCATGGAGAGGCAACCTTGAAGTTATTTCAACTTATGGTCACCAAAGTACCTTCAAAAACATCCCCAGATGTGAATAATCAGACCCACTCTGATCACTTCTGACTGCGTTTTTCAGAGGTAACCCATGATTTTTAGAGGGCAGACGGAATCATGAAGTCATTAAGGTTGGAAAAGCCCTCTAGGATCACTGAGTCCAACCATTCACCCAAGGCCACCACTAAACCACGTCCTCAAGTGCCACATCTATATGTCCTTTCAATCCCTCCAGGGATGGTGACTCCACCGCTTCTCTGACCAGCCTCGATACTAGCCAGGCATCAAAAAATTGAGGCTAGAAAGTCACTCCTGAGCATTTAGAAAAAAGAAATCAGTAGTGTATATCTCTAACCAAATAATGAAAATAGACGCCTGCACAATTTAAAAACTGCAGAAAGTAGAGAGATCTACTTGTTATAGTAATCTCCCGGGCCATTTGATGTCCCTTTTTAAGACTACAGCATACCTGCTGCTTTAGGGCAAAAGAACCTGCTTGCTCATGTTTATTATTTAGAGGAGCAATCCCACTATCAAGGTGTTAGTGGAAGGACGGGCTGCACTTCCTCCTCCACAGTGCTCAGCACGGCATCTCCACACCACCAGTTACCACCAGCACACTGAGATAAGGTTACAAAGCTTGTCCATGCAGTGGTGGCATTGATAACTCCGGTGCCAAGACATGCTTGCTTTTTCTTTGGAAATTCTCTTTGCCCTTCCTCTGTCCTGCCCTGGGCTCAGCAGTCAGAGGCAGGATGCCGGAGAGACGTCAGCGTGTGACTCATCCTCTGGGAAACTGAGCATGGTGTGGCTTTCCAAGGAAAGAGCCCGTGAGTAAGGGCTTTTTTTTTTTCCTCCCTTTTTTTTCAATTTTCAAGGGGAATTGGTCGATGCAGAACAGGGGCACATCAGTGAAGGCTACATCAGGTTGTCAGGGAGGAGGGGCACTGCAGGAGCTCCAGCTCTCCCCCCTTTCTCAGAAGCCACAGAGTTTAATGATGTGGTTGGGGGATTTTGGTTATAAAAGCCCTTTTTTGGGCAAAGAGAAATAACACCAAATAAAATGAAATTGTTTCTCAGACATTGTTGTCTCTCCTGAAAGGGTTGTTTTGAACAGTATTATTTTAATCGAGTGTTCGACTGCTGCAGGATGTTGCAAGGAAGCTGGGAATACACATGGATCAAAACAGGTTTGAAACAGCAGCATTTCCCTTTGTAAAACCAATGATGTGTCTTTCCCTATAGGGTTTTAATTTTTTTTTTTCCACCAGTTCTGCTTAATTACTGGTTCAGACAGCAAAACCAGTCCATCTCTGATTTTTAGGAGAGATGAAATAAGCCTTTCAGTAACAGCACCTCCCTGCCACACCTGGTGCTGTGAACCTGTTGCCATTAGGAATTATTAGTCATGTAGATGCTGTCAGTGGACTTGATGTGCCTGGATGGGTTATGTTTTTTGTTGGATATCCTCTGCTCAACACCCTCTGTGAGCATCCTCCTGCCCTCAGCCAGCCCACGTGCCCCAGGGGCTGATGGCTGGTCAAGGTGACATGAGTTAGCACCGACCTAATACTCACACAAGCTCATTTTGGCTCTCACAGGTACAAGGCCAACAGCTCCAAAATGGGGAGGAAAGTGGCCTCCAAGAGGGGCTACACTCGGTGTCATGGGGAAGGCTGGGTGGGACCTGGTGTCTTCTGCCAGCATGGAGAGTCTTGGAGGGGGTGTGAGCCCTGTCCACAGAGATCTGGGGACTTGCAAAAGATCCCTCCCAGTGACATCTCCTAAGGGAAGACAGAAATAAAGTAGGAAACCAAGAAAAAGCCAACCAATTTTTCTAATGAGTTGGGGAAGGCTGGAGTAGTTATTTTACCTATTCACATTATGCCCAATGAAGAGGTTAAAAATAAAAGGGAATCAGGGCTGGTGGCACATCCCAGTGACAGGACAGCTTCTGTTAATGGGTCTGGGGGGGGGGAAAGTGTGACAGTGTCCCCCAAATAACTACCCAGCTTTTGCAAGAGAGGTCACCCCACTGGCAGAACTTGCACAGAGGTGGTTAAGGTACATGCAGGTGTTTCCCTGTAATAGGCACTGTCAGGTACCTTTGCAGCCTTGATGACCATCTGGTTACTATAAAGAAAGGTTTACAGGATCTCATCCTGGTTTTTGACGACTATAACATAAGTATTGCGAGCCTGTAAGTTACAGCTTCATAAAAATAACAGCTTAATAATGAGAATGACTTTCCCCTTCCAAACCAGGGCAAATTCAGGTGTATTTTTCCCCTTCATCAGGATTGTAAAATGAGACAAAAGAGATCCAGGCACCTAAGGGCAAAAAAACCCACAACCCAACACACTTCCCAGGCCTTACAGCAGAGTGTAAGCACAGCTCAAAGGTGTCTGCAGGGAAGGACTGAATCCCAGCCACCAACTTGAAGAAGGGAAAACTGAGGCACAGAGCTATAAAATAGCTTGAAAAGCATCATCCAGGAAGCCAGTGGCCAGCATATGAACCACATCTTCAGATCTCACTCCATCCTGCACTTCTGTAATTAAAAACACCAGCACAGCTACCCAAAGATTGTCACCCTTCATCTCAGCTCTGTCCTGATATTTCAAACTCTTTTTCTTATTTCCAGAAAGCAATAACCCTCTTCAGATCCATCTTCTCAGTGTTTTGTAGAATATCAAGGCAGTATGTAAATATATGACTTTCTCCTTTCAAGAAATGCCTACTAGGTCTGGCCCAAAATTGTTTTATTTTTCACAAATGTATGGAGGGGTGGGGGAGGACCTTCTGCTATGCATTTCTTTAGGACACTGAAATCTTGGATGTGTAAAATCAATGGTTTTGAGGTTTCCTTTGGGCAGCTCTCTCAAAAATATTCTCAGAATTTGCTCTTGCAAAAAAAAATAAAATAAATCCAACAAAAGTTTTTTCAGTCAGGTATTTGGAATGAAAGACTGAAATTTGGGTCCCTGAATTTTTACAGGCAACAGAGACAACAATCAACTGAAAACAGGGGTCTAGGTCAGGTGAAATATCCTCTGGAGTCACCTGTTTCTCTACAAAGCCATGGGCTGGGCACGCAAGCCCAAGGTTGAGCCTTGGAGAAGGGGAATCAGCAGGGACTGCAGCCTCCCATGGAGCGGGGACACCCAAGTATCTGGTCCTCCCCTGGCCCTTCCTTTGCAAACTAATCAGCAAAGGGTGGAACCATCATGAAATGACACCTGACCAAGAGCTGGGGGGACTCAAGCCTGGTGGTGGGACCCTCATAGCCCCTGATGCCCTGCTTAGACAGCACAGTGGGGGACTTGGTGGTCCCAGAGACAGGGAGAGCATCAGCACTCTCATCCTTTGTCTACCAGGGAAAACTCCCTCTCTTTTTTCTTTTTAGAGCCAAGCCAGCTCCTGGTGTCCTGAGATGGGCTGGGGGAGCTCTGGAGAGGGCCAGGGCACTGGAGACCATTGGCTGCACGTCTGGGAGGAGGCAGGGGTGGGGATTATCTTTCTTATGCCTCCGATTTGACCTCTTTGCCAGCAGATTGTTCTGATTTTCCACATGGAGGAATCTAGGGACCCTCTCGAAAGTTCAAACTCCCAAGGTCTCCCCTGCAGGCAGCAGCAGAGCTCTGAGCTTCTGCAAAGCCCTGTCTCTCGGGGAGCTGGGCTGCACAACAGCGTCACTGACCCAGCTTGCTTCATGCACAAATTTGGATATTTCATGTCTTTTTTACATGGGACCATGTGTGTTTTTTCGTTAGTCAAAAATTTCCATGGAAAACTAGGAATTTAGCGTTGCATTTTTTGTTGTTTTTACCACCTCACCAAAAGACCTGGGGGAAATTGCTGAGATGATTTCAAGGCAAAGCAATCCCATTTTTTCTTATTGCAACAGAAATTTCTTACAAAATTTGTGAGCGGTTAAGAACCAAAAAGCTTACAAGTGAAAAACAAAGAAACAGGATTGTTTCTTTCTGATTTTTCCTCAGCCCAGAAAAGCAAAACATTTCCATCTTTAGTCAAACTGAGTTCTTACAATTTTACTTTTTTTTAAACTTCCTCAGGTCAGCCAGTAAACCTGAAAGATCAGCTCTTTGCACAGCTTTGTCTGGCAACCTCCTCAACTTCCTACGTGCTGGTGCAAGACCCTGGACTTGGGTTAGCCAAGTATTGTCCAGCAACGCAATGCAGCACAACGTTATAAAACACATGGGAATATCAAGTGCTGTCCTTCTGCCCTTTCCAGCTCAGGGAAGCATCAGGGCATCTAAAACCAGAATTTGCCAGTCCGTGGCTGGAGCACAGAGGCTCCACAATCACATATCTTAATAACAGGTCTGACCCAGCACAGGAGTGCTCTGTGGCATGCACGTTATTGCTCCATCTGCCCTGGCTGCAAACATTTATTATTCTCTGTGACACATGCTGTAAAATTGCACTGAGGGAACTACGTCTAGTTACTAATTTCCATTCAGATGAGCTGAAGGAATTAGTGAATTTGGAAGATCTCAGATCTTTGGAGACAGGGACAGGCGATGGCACGCTGGAAAATAATCACCCTCAACTGCGCACAGGCTTGAAACCACCCTACTAATCACAGGCAGCCGGAGTGCTTATCGGGGCAGAGGGAGAGCTCAAGCACCATTCAAACTCGCTAATAATGGTAAATGATTCCGCAAACGCACGTGTTCCCGGCTCGGACTGCTTCCAAAGCTAAGTGCTTATGAAAACTTGAAGTGCTCCACTGGTTTTAAATCACTGTGCAGGGCTGACTGATTTAAACTACCAGAACACTTCTCTTTTCCTTGCATTTTCTTCTCCCCCCGCCCTCTCTTTTCCTTTTTTCTTTTCTTTCTTTTTTTTTTTTTTTTTTTTTTTTTTTTTTTTTTTTTTTTTTTTGAACGCTTCGATTTGGAAGCAAGTCAAACACTTCAGTTTGGTGGTTCGAGACCATATTGAACCGATTTAGAAATATGTCAAAAAAAAAAAGAAAAGAAACAGTAAATTACGGTTTCAAACCCTTTTGTTTCAGAGCATTTAAGGAGCAAAGACTGCAGCTAGAGCTGGGATGTATTAGCAGGGGCTGGACGACAGCACCGGTTGCAGGCAGGGACGCTTATCTGTTTGATCACATACCTACTGCAGGACAGATCTGCCCATGTGCTGCTCCCTGCCCTGCACCTTTGATGTGCTGACTTTTTCCCTCTGATCCTCAGTGGCCTCTTGCTGCAACTGGAAAAATGCCTCCGCTTGTAGGTGCGGTGCTAAAAATGGCCTGAAATTTAAATGTTGTTCATGGAAATGGGAAAAGATGCAGCCCTCATATGGGCTTTTTAAACGAGCAGTGTTGGAGTGTTGGCAGCCTCCAACACCAGCAGCGTCACAATTTGAAAGTGAAACTTTCTGGTGAATTCATAACTCTCAAAAGACAGAATAAAACTGAAGCAGACGGCATAAATAATGGAAAAGTGAATTAGACTTTAAAAATTCTGTCCTGTTTAATAATTCAGAATGATTATAGCATGCTGAAAGGAACTTTTTTTTTAATTACTTCTAGCCTGGCAATCTCCCATTAGTGCACACACGTCTCCATCAAAAATCATTAGCTAATGAGAACTGCATCAGCCTGAGACAAGTGGCAAAGTACATCCCTTTGGATGATTATTCACACTAAGGACATTCCCTGTGATGCCTTCCCACACCTACAACCCTGCTGGGGAGGGAAGAGATGCCATGGCCTCCAGGACCAGAGCCCTGCCCCTGGCTGCAGCCACGCTCTGGCTTGCATAAAACACTTAAAACAAAACTCCCTCGGAGCCAGTAAATCGAAGCTGCCTGTCACCATGGCTGGGAAACGAGTGCAGCGGGGAGGAAACCGAGCGTACGGTCGCAGACATGAGCTGAGGTTTCCCTCTCATGTAATGTGGTGAGGTTGAGGGACTGATACAGCCACAGCAAGTAGGGGAATAGAGGACATGGGAGCATGCCAGGCTGAGTGCTGAAGGCAACATCCACAGAGCCTGAATGATGAGTCCTCCCTTCCTAAAATGATGGCAATCCTTGTTTAGTGACTCAGTCTGTGCACCCTCAGTCTTCCCTCAGGAAGTTGAAGGTGGAGAGAGGTCGACTGCTGCTGACATTGACTTGCTGGTGAAGGCTGAAACACAGGCAGATCATCGGCATTCCCACCACCAAGAGCCACATCTTCCTTCTCCCAGAGCGAGGACCTTTGGCAGCGAGAGCGAGGAAGCATTGCCCGGGTGACGCTTTTCCGTGAGACACAGAACCAAATGGCACGTGGGTGAGGAGCAAAGCTCTGGAGATGTCGGGAAAGGAGGAGAGCAGATGGCAGGAGAAGAGTGGTAGGTGTCGTGATTGATAGCTAAGAGCTCCAGGGAGCTGAGTCCAGCTGAGTCACCAGCACTGGCACAGCTGGAGGCAATGGGGCTGAGGGCTGAGGCACGGGACAGTGGAGTAGCCAAGGGGCACAGCCTGAGGAGCAGGAGAAAATGCACACAAAGGGCTCTTTTGTACCGTGAGGTGAGCATGGCTCTGCTTGCACGACTCAAACCTGTGGTCACAGGAGCCAGGCTGTGCTCTGAGGTTGCAGCCAGACTCATTTAAGCATTTTGCAGGCCATAATTTACAAGCAAATATAAATACGGGCCACCCACAGAATATTCATAGCAGCAAAGCTGGTAGGTGGGGAAGCACGGCCACCCCTCAGCCACTGCCCTCACCGTGCCATCTGTCTTGCTGTTGCCAGGCCCATGATAGCCATCTGCCTTGTGGCTGCTATGGAGAAAGTTAATTATGATTTTTGGTAGAGTCACAACGGCAGCTGGAGATGCCATCCAAGCATACGTGAATAAATCAGGCCCAAATTCCATTGCCAGAACTCAAAGAGAAGTTATTTCTGCGTTAGCCATGCTTCAGCCCCACCACGCCCGCAAGGAAAAGGCTTCCAAGTGTTTAGGAGCTGCTGCTGTGTCATGCTTAGGCTTGGCCGTGATGCCTTGGTGTGAGGGAAGCTCTCCTGTATCAGAGAATGTGTGGTGGGCCAGTCTGCTCCAAATCCTGCCTGGACTTGTGGGGGGACATGAGGAAACACCCCTTCACCTGATCTCCCAGCTCCCACATCCATCAAGCGAGAACAGCCATTCCCACTTCCTTTGCAAAATGCCTCAAGCAGGAAAAAATAGCGTAAGAACAAAGTACAAGAAAAACAGAGTTTTCTTTGGCTCTCTTAAAACTCCTGTGAGACAACTCAGCTGTGCAGGGGCATTGAACCAATTATTTTCTTTGCAAAACCTCACCTTTTTGTACCGACCAACGTTCATCAGTCACCTTCAGCTAATTACAGCTCTCAGACATCCCCACTGCCACCACTGGCACATTAGCATGGTCCTGACCCCAAACCAAGCAGATTTCTTTTGGGTCCTGGGGGGTACGGAGGCAATGCCACACTTGCACACTGAGGCCTTTTTGGGGTCCAGGTTGGCATCCCTGCACTCTGCTATTCTGTGCTGCACTGACATAACCCTGCATCTTTGCATTTTTCTTCATAGGTGAACTCCCAGGGATCAGACCTTTCCTCCCCTGTGCATCTCAGGACACCAAACATATTCTGACGGACACTCTCAAGGGTCCTGTTTTCATTTAGGTCTGGAGGAAGCTGTGTTGTCCTCACACAAAAGAAGCACCAGGGCATGGATTAAAGCCTCTCAAGAGATGTGAGTTTTCCAAACTGCCTCATAAAGGGAGCAGCACAGTTGTGAGAGAGAAAGCTCCTTTGTTTTGGATAGCAGCTGTAATCTCCACATCAAGCACATGTTGGAATTTGTAAGTGGCCATTTAGCCATATTCTGACAGCAGAACAAGCAACCTCGGGGTGGCAGCCAGGCCTATTTATAGAGAGGAGGTTTGAGGTAATATCCTTACCTTGGATGCACTGTCTCCACTTAAGAGCCTGGCTTATGAGGGAAAGTGATGCCAGACAGGCAGCCAGCAAGGAAGGAAAAGAGTCACAGCTCACTCTGCCTGGCTTGCTCTGCATCAGAGCAAATTACGTTTTACAACGACAATAGAAATCTCTGAAAACTCATTTTCTTCCCAGGTCTAATAAGAAAAGGAATGGCAGAAGATAGACAGCTGGAGAGGTTCCTCAGGCCAAACCTGCACAAGCTTATCAAGTTAATGTATTGCTGTTGTCACAGTACAGGAGGGTTGGGAAATCGTGAGCGATCCAGGAGGTCAGATCTCTGCCCACAAAATGTGCTGACCTTTTTGTTGACATTACTGATGACACCCAATGGCTTAGGAAAGCTCTTGGAACACTCATTGAGTGTTATCATGAACGGAGCTTGTCCCCCCATATTGCGTCAAATATTGACGCTTCGAGTACTCTGAGGCCAAAGTATTTGGTAAAACTCAAGCAGTGTCAGCTTAGGTGTCCTATACAGATGGGCTGGGATCCAAGTCTGGCTGAAATCTGAGGGCTTTGGAACTCGCCTGGGACATCTGAGAAATGGGGACTTTTTCAAAACAAAGAGGAGTCAGGAACCCATGGAAAACGCGAGAAGGAGAGAGGACACCCATGTGGTGGCTAGACCCCTTCAGTTAAAGGGCTGTACTCAGAATACCAGGGTGTCCTGTAGATATGATAATCCAAGGGTAAACTGTGGCTTGAAACAAGGCATGGTGAGATGAGATTTGGCTCACAGAAAAAAAAAGTAATCTAAATTTAGCCATTTCATTTAAATTTATTTCTACGCTGCCTGTAGGTCAGCTATATGTCTGAGCTCCCATTGCTGCCTGGAGAGAGATCACATTGGCCAAACCTGGGTGGTTACCTTCAGGTATGTTGCACAGATAAGGTCTTTATTCAAGCACTGTGTTGAATAGCCCGAGGCTGGTGCCTTCACCAGAATCCTTCTTCTTGCTGTAGTGAAAAGGGAAGAGGTATGACTGCTCCTGGAGAGGTACCAGCCTCGTGGTGTTAACAGCAGCTGAAGGTTTGTGTTCAGAGCAGGGCTCTAATCACCTTGGCTCATCCATGCTCTCAGAGGAGAGCTCATACTTTTTCTGGCTTTTTGGCTTCATGATCTGTGTACCAAAATCTGCCCGAGACTAAGAACCACAAGACACACCTCAAGTACCACATGGACCAGAGGAGATGCTCACTCATGTGACCTGAGAGCCTCACCTTGAACCTTTAGGTCACTCCTGTAATTAACCTGATCTTTTGAAGCTCCTTCTCCATGGAAGTAAGATGCTCTCCCAGTCAGGGGGCAAGTATTTTATTTGCCAGGTAAGAAAAAGAGGAATATATACAGGAATGCATATTTATAGGAATATAAATTCTAACATCAAAGTTACTCTAAGAAGTTTTATTGTAGTTCCCACCGGGCACATAGGAATGGGGGAAATACCTCTCTGAGATACCTCTGAGTCCTTCTTCTCTTCCCTGAGTTAAAGTTGCTACTGCTGTTGCTGCAGGGACAGCTGAAAAACTCCTGGTGTGGGAGGGCAGGAGAAGCTGGCAGATATCCAGCATCAGCTTCTGCCGTGGGGGGAGAGTCCTGCTTTCCAACAGATGCTTGGCTTTTACAGCTCCCCAGCCCAGTTCCCTTATCTTCCTGGGACATCTCTAGCTACTCCTTTACTGACTGAATTAAACAGAAGCAGGGATTGAACTGGAAATATGCAGATTTTCTGATATGCACACAAAAATCAGCAGATTGAGAAGAAAATCTACATGCATGTACATATACACACATGTGCATGTTTATGAATGTTGAACTGCAAAAGATGGCTGGTTTCCTGAGGCTCATATCAGTTACAAGCCAAAAAAAAAGGGAAAATAAAGAATTTAAGTAAAAATATAACATAATTAGAAATTCAGTGGAGCATATTTTGCCTTAGCCCCAAAACCTAATGAATATGCACTACCTATGGATAATGTCTGAGTGTCCACACACAAAGTCAAACACAACACATTTGGAGGAAAGAGAAGATGATTTTAACAATAAGTGAAAAGGAGAAGTCAGAAATTGTAGGATATTGATAAAGGAGGCAAAAGATAGAGGGAAGAATTGTTCAGTAAAGATGTCTAAACTGTATTGGTGAAAAAGCCCAGTGACAGAATCTTAGTGTGTGCTGAAAATTAAATACCTCCACTTCCACTAATACTTGTTGTGGTCATTAAGCAGCAAGTGACTAAAGCTAAATGGATAACTTGAACCCCAGGATTTTCACTAAGCTGCCCAAGGGCTATTAGTATTGAATTTCATTATTTCCAGGGTGTCTGTGAGTTACAATTCGAGACTGTATCAATTGTAGCACAATAATAAACCCCTGATAACTACATCAGTTCAAATGTACCAGATTAATAAAGACACTAATGTAGTCAATACCACTCAGCACCGGTTCATGGAAAGGAGATCCTGTCAAAGTAAACTTACCTTTTCCCTGTTGATAGGGACAACAGTGTTAATAGAGTTGGCACTTTATAAAGGTATCGGTAGCACAGGGTATTTTAAGCTGATTAAATCCACTTGGCATACATAAAATCTGTTAAGAACTGGACATTTGATAGATCTCAAACCCCA
This sequence comes from Pipra filicauda, assembly GCF_003945595.2. Taxonomy (NCBI): domain Eukaryota; kingdom Metazoa; phylum Chordata; class Aves; order Passeriformes; family Pipridae; genus Pipra; species Pipra filicauda. The sequence continues at coordinate 6,755,348 of NW_024104310.1, forward strand.
ATTGCAACAGGAGACAGTTCACTGAGCTCCTCTGCTTCCAGTGGTATTTTGCAGAGCTGTTTTTGGCCTTACATTTTAACCTCTTACTAGTATTCTGGACAGAAACACATTATTAGTGTTTGGAAATGATGGGGAAAGCTGGGAACTACCAAAGAAAGAAGAGGTTGGGGTAGTGGTACCCCTGATTACTTCTTACTCTCATTGCAGGCAATTGATGCTTAATATATATTGTACATCTATATTTTGAAGAATGAGGACTTTATTCACTTTGGTTGTACAGCGCAGTCCCAGGAAGTAGAGATTTTGGAGAATGTCTTCCAGGGGTTTAGAAGGTAAGTTAAAGAAGTATTAATACACTGGGGAGGGTCACAGGACGAATAAAAGGATTTGAATATATATGGTCTGCACTAAAAGGCTTAAGATGTCTAGAAAAGCAAGAAAACATCTAAAGGGTGACTTAGTTCTGTTAAGTCATCACAAGATGACAGAAGGGCATTCTTCTTACCTGGCATGGGCATGATAACATCAGACATAAAAAAAATTAAGATTAACAAATTCATATCAGAAACAATATTATATATATTTCAACAGTAAGAACTATCAAGCTCAGGAATCAACTTATGAGGTTTGTATTTGATTTTCCATCCATTTTTTTTAACAGATTTTTTTTTCTAAAATATATATATTTGAATGATAAAAAACCAAGAATAATTTCTTACAGGCCTTATAATTCATAAATCCAAATAAAATATAAATCTATTAGCTTTATATTTTCCCAGAATCCAGGAGATACCTAAAGGACCATGAAGCAACCTACTCTGCCTCCTAGACCTGGGATGGCAAGCCAGGATCAAAGTGATCACCTGACTGAAAAATTCACTGCTAAATCAGTTTTTCTGCAGGTCAGTCTTTATCTGCCAGGTCATGGACATTGTCTCCACTGTGTTTTGTCACTCTGCCTTTCAGGTCCTGCAGGAATTAGCCAGATTCTGTGCCTTAACCCCTGTATGTGTTCATCCAAATGGAAGGTGAAATAAATCTGGAGTATTTCTGTGGTGTCCTCTAGTCTGGCTCTTCTGAATCATCAATTAATGGCATATTTAATCACATTAATGTTTTCTCTAGTCCTGATGAGACTTACTTGTGTGCTTAACTTTATACTTTACCATGTTGACCTACTATTTAATGTAAGCCAGGTACACACGAACTTCTTCCCACTGAGCTCAGATAAATTTATCTACCAATGTGCTAATGGTTACTGTGTCACATGCAAGAGCAGAACATGATAGCTGGATTTTTTTAATTAATTAGTTTGTCAAGCTTATTTTAAAAAGGAGAAACCTGAGCCTAACTTTGCCTGTCAAGCAAAAAATACTATGGCTAGGTAGATTTTCCAAAGCATGAAATTCAAGAGGAGTTAGGTTTCCCTTTGTGCCTTTGAAGAGCTCTCCTTCGTGTCCAAGGGCTTCGTCTTGGCTAATACGCTCTAGGCACTTACCCACAGCCATTCCTGGGATGTTTTGCTGTTTCCAGGAGGCATCTTGACCAGAGGGCTCCTGTGCAGCCAAAAAGGCACAGGACAGCCAGTGGTTATTGCACCATCCCGAAGGTTCATCCCCTTTTTTTTTCCTCATATTTAAAGACTCAGTCACAAAAATGCCTCTGGCTACACACTGAAAATCAGACCACAGAGTGATGACTCTGACCTATTTTTCTGTCACAGCACACGTCTGGTTGACAGCGCTTCCCGAAGAGCCCTGGAGTTTTCCAGCCAGCTGGGCTTGGAGCAAGGACAGTGGATATTTCACAGTGGACATTGAGAGGGGCCTTTCCAGACACTTCAGTCAGGTCCAAATGAGCTTTAACTATGAGCCTCTGAGGTTTTGATTAGGTAAGCAGGGTCTGCGCGGGTTGCACGTGATATCCATACAAAAGATCTTATTTTCTCATTCTCAGCAGTGATTCCAACAAAGCTGCCTTACTTTGGAAGAAAAGGGAAATTCTCCACGTCACTAGAGCAATGCAGGATGAAGGGGAACCTCTTGTAATACAGACCCAGATGTTTTTGGAGTGATTTTCAGCAGAACGGAATTAAAAATAGATATTTAGATTTACTGGTAAAATGAATTTTATTAAAGGGATGACTGATTGCAGGCAAATGATGGAAGCAAACTTACATGAAAATGTTAAAAGTCTGAAAGCATCTTATAAGAGATTTATCATCTAATCATAGAATGGTTTGGGTTGGAAGGGACCTTAAATACCACCTTGTTCCAAGCTCCCTTCCATGGGCTGGGACAACTTCCATTAGACCAAGTCCCATTCAACCTGGCCTTGAACACTTCCAGGGAGGGGCATCCACGACTTCTCAAGCAACCCTGCTTCACCACCCTCACAGAAAGAATTTATTCTAAATAGCCAATCTAAGCTTACTTTCTTAGTTTTAGTATTCTTTTTCTTCTGCTGGGGAAGATTCTGATTTTCTTCGAAATCTCAGTGAGCTTTGCCTTGTATACGCGTCTTAAAACCTTCTCTTGTTCTTCTGAGATGGCATTTCCAACATGAATGCTCCTTATAAAATGAAAATTAACCTTCCAAACAAGCCTACAAGATTAATCCAGATGCTCAGCATGATCTTTCTGATATGCTTCCATAAATGTTCCTCCTCCCTTTTTCCTAGCATCCTTTGTCTTTATGGAAATTAAAGTGCAGAATCAAGCCTTGAAGTACAGGAGCCATTTTTTGCCATCTTGTTTAAATTAAGTCACCTTTCCCTCTTCAGAGAGCCCAGCCAGCTTCAGTAGAGGCATGTGGTGACCAAGACAAGATGGGACTTCCAGTGCATCCTTCAGATATTAAGGACTCAGGGGCACACTCCGTGTCCTAAGGAGTTTCCAGCCAGGACAGAGAGAGAGAGCAAGAAGTGAGATGAAGTGCAGCAAAGGCTAATGCGTTCAGTGAACACCGATGTATCATGTATATTTTATTATTCCCGCTTTGTAGGATTCTCACAGGATTTCCTGGGAAAAAAATTATGCAGCACATGAATATCCCGGGCTTGTCAGACTGCTGAAAATGCTCTATATGGATGGGCTGAGCACGCAGAACATCTGTGGCTGCGGCAGCCTGAAATCCCAGGCAAATGTCTGACATCCCAAACACACATAGCCTTGATCTCCACTCAGAGACACATGGGCTGGCTGAGAAAACCTGGGGAAATATTAATCTACCCCATTTCTCTCTCTCTCTCTCTCTTTTTTTTTTTTTTTTATTCCCTTAACTTGATGTTTTGTTAGGAACCAAGACATCAGTTTTTAAGGACTTTTAAATGGGGAAGGGAGTTCAGTGTGACTGGCCATAGCTCAAGGAAGGCTCTAGATATCAGGAGACATGTCTGAACTGATGCTTGGCTAAATATGATGTCAATTTAGCTGCCAATTTTCATATTAATATTTTTTTAATATTTAGGGGTCATCTTTAACTCCAGTCAGAGGGTTTGGCAGGCCATGCTGGCTGTGGCTACAGTAGGAAACCAAGCAGGGGCAGATTGTCCCAGACCCACCTGGCTCTGAGGATAAGTACAAGGACATGGCTCATTTCCACACAGTCACCTCCTCCCTGCCCCTTTCCAAAAATCCCACATGGTGAGTGGTCTTGCCTATAAGGTTACACACCCTGGCCCATGCAATGCCCTGAACTGTGCCCATATTGGAGCCTGAGTTTGCATCGGCCAAAAAACATGCCAGGGAATGAGGTAACTTTTGGTCACCGTGGCAGAGTGTTTGATCCCGTGCCCAGGTTTTGGGTAATTACTAGATGGTTCAGACCACCTACTACCAAGCCTAATCCAAGTGTTGCCATCACCTCCCTCCACGAGGTCTAGGAGGAAGCAGGAATCAATCTGCCAGCCTGGGGTAGCAGAACCCCCTTTGATCTCTGTAGCAAAGGTGCCCCAGTGACGATATGTGTGGGCAGCCTGGATGTGACCTGAGTTCCTCTATCATCGACCTCTCCTGACAAGCCATGTTTATACCTGACAGAGATCCACAGGAAGGCAGGCAAAGCCATCCCACACATCTCTCCAGCTCCCTACCACCCCTGTGCTGCACCAGGTGGGTTCAGTCCTGCTCTGTTCCCCTTTGTAGTTTAATCTGCAAAGTGACTTTACCTTGCCAAGATGATGGAAATATTCTGCCTTGAGGCTCAGTCTACTTTTTTTTCATAGTATATTCTACTGAGAATATTTATTAATATGCCACCACTGCTTCTATTGTATTTTGGAGTGGGGAGACGGATGTTGTTTTAATTTTCAGTTAGACATGAAGAATCAGCATGAAAAGCTTCAAACTTTTCATCTCTGATGCCAAAGGAGCACAGAGGGGTGTTTTTCAGAGCCAGGCTGGCTGGGAAGCCTTGGGAATATATGAAGCTATTTCACTCCTCAGTCAAGCAACTTTCAGATATTAAAGAGAACTTCTTTACCAAAGAAGTTCTATGGTTTTCCATCTGAACTCTAACTTCAAGAAAACTGTACCTTATATTTTTAGATTTTCAATTTTGACTTAAGGGCTCTGCCTAGTAGGATGTGCAATGTAGAAATTGCCTGCACAGCTTCTAATACCAGTGTTATATGTTAAATTTCTGGATCTTTTGTTTATTTAATGACAAAATAGGGGTTCAAACTGCAGCTGTAGCCCCATTTGCTATACCCATTTGCACCCTGCTACAGCAGCAGAATGTGGTTGTTGATGTGTTAATGTGGAACTGGGAGCTTGGATGATTTCTGTGCTTTTATTGCTTTTTTTGGGCTTCCCAAGATCTTGGGAACTTTATATTTTATTGATGAATTTTTGGCCTTTCTGGATGTGGAGGAAAGCTTAACCTGCTGACTCAAAAACCAGAAGGCAAGAAGAGAACGTTAAAGTCGAAGATTCTTAAGTCAATCTTTCCCTTTCAGGAGGGGTCATGAGGCTGAGATCTGACACATCCACAGGTGGATTTTGCTTTCAGTGAACAAGATACAAGGCGTAATCTGAATACCTGCAAAGGGGTGATCTGCTCCCAGCTCTCCCAGCCACACTGCTGAGGAGAGGGACAGCATAACTCAGTACTGGCTCATTATGGGTTTGATGGTATCTCCCTTGTAAGTTACTAAACCCATTTTGTTCATTTTGCAACACATCAATGTTATGGCTGAGGTTGAAGTATTTACTCGTCCTTGGGGTTTGCAGTTGTTGAGATGGAAAAGCATCTTGCATATAAAATGTGGCTGAACTCTGCTATCCATTCAATAGAGAGTCAATAGTTCAGGAGTTAATTCATGAGAAGAAGGGAATAAAAACACACCAAGGTCAGGATCTCATGACCCACAGGCTGTCTATAACTCCATCTGAAAGACCTTGTAATACATAGGTATGTGGCTTAGAAAATGCGTAATATTGTGGTTAAGTGAGGCATTTCACAAGTTTTGTAACATCACACTGCTGGCAAACTTTCTTGAGTACATGTCATGTTCAGATCAGAGCTCTCTGTGGGGTGGAAAACGCTAGGGTGATGAAGGTTTTAAGTCTCATGACACACAAATTGATACACAGAAAAAATATTTACAAGCTGATGAGTGTCCCATAAACCCCCTCCAAAGATTTTCCTCCTTAAGGAGCTGTGCCGACTCACACCAGAGCTCTGGTCCTCTCCATACCATATCCCAGGAGCCAGGGAATGCCAGGCCCAGGAAGTTTCTCCCGGTTACCCACTCGCTGTTCCTCCTCACAGAGCCGTGAGATTTGTGTGGTGTCAGCACTGACAGCCAATTTCCTGCCTTTGCCTCAGTTCATCACCCATGCGGTGCAGACGAGGTTCGGGTTTCCAGCTCTGCACAGCTCCAGATCCACCTCCAAGTAAGACTTCAAGGCATCCTCCTTCCTACCTCGCCTTTTAAATGCCCAACTGCCCTGGCCAGGAGAGAAGGCTGCAGAGAGCCACACCCTCTCTAGTGAAGCATGGACCTGGTGAGGAGTGAGAGCAGAGCTTCCTGCCTGTCCAGCTGGCCCTTAGCCTGGAGACAGGAGTTTGGGATGCCATGCACCAACCTTGCTCCAGCCCATCACTTGCAAGCTGGAAGGTGCTGGACACAATCTAGGAGCTGGAGCACCTTTGCAAGGTGGACAGTGGGTTTGATCCTTTATCTCTGCAGTGGCGGCATCCAAGGGATTGATGGCATGGTCACATCCAGCCAGATGCTCTCTGCTTTCTCTGAACTGGATCCAATCTCCTAACTGGCTCTGGGAAATGACCTGGCTTAAAAAAGTAAGGGAGAGGAATGGGACATAGGGCTTCTTAAATCTAGACAAGGTCCTGAACAAAAAGGCAACAGGGGCTGCTGTGGCAGCAGGAGGTGTCAGGGACCTGGGAGGATGGGAAAGAGGGAGCAGGAAGGACAGGGAGGAGGGCTGCTCTCAGACACCACTGCTTCAAACACTTGTCTCATAGATCCTGAGGCTGCTGCCAGCATGGAGATGTACACAACCCCAGTTGTGTGAACTGGGGTAAAATCACTGGCTTTCTGTTCCTCATGTGCAGAACGAGACCCTTTGCACTTCCCTTCAGACCTGTCCTCTTTGTTTGCAGAGTGGGATGATTGTGACAGAGAGTGTCTCTTGCTGTGTGCAAGTGCACAGCTCCCAGCACTGCAAGCTTCCTTCGGGACCCGGAGGTGTTCCTGGAGAATTAATGCAGAGCAATATTTGCACTTCGACCCTCAATGCAGCCTGTGCCCATGAAGGCCCCCTCCTCTTTCACTTGCAGGTTTTTCTTGCAGCGATTTGAAACGTAAGGGGTAGGAGGAGGGAGGGAGAAAGCATTAACGGAACAAATGCTCCAAAAGCAGTTCCAAAAACATTTCCATCTTCCGGCAGGAGAGCAGCTGTGGCATGTCCAACGCTGTGTTCGGCGTAATGGTCACCAGCTGCGAGGAACCGCTTTTTTATTGACCAGAGCATTTCCTCGGGGCTGCAATAGACACCAAACACCTCCAGCTCCAAGTTTTGCAGGTGCCCAGAGCTGGCTGTGCCTTCAGCTGACGGTTTTGCCAAGGAACTCCCGCAGCTGAATTTTCCTCCTGCCACCCCTCTTCCCACACTGTCCTCCAGCCTCCAGGCAGCAACAATCTCGCTCAGGATGGGAGAACTGGTGCTGAGCTCTCCTTGCCCAGTGCTCCCTGAAGCCAAATGCACACCAGTCCTAAAGTCATAGTAATTAAAGGGCATTTAATGAGGTAATACCAAGGATAAATCATATAGCAATAATAATTTAAAAATAATAAAAAGCTAAGACTTTTATTTCAGGAAGACCTTTTGAGGAGGGGGGCTGGATACAATCTTTTTGAGTGCTCTATTATAAGCTCTGAGTTATAAATAAATCCATATTTTAACATCTGGGATTCATAACATCTTGCTGACAGTCAAATCTCATAAAAGATGTGGTGAGTTCTACAGATGTGGGAAACCTCATTGAATGAGCTGCATAACAAAGGAAATCTAGTTCTTTTTCATTATTTACTGTTAAATCTGTGTCTCTCTGGCTCCAGAGAGGGAGCAGAGCTGCAGGGTCACCCGTGCTTAAATGCACCCTTGCTAGGAAACTCACAGCAGCATCATTGTCTAAAAACCATGGGTGAAACGAGCACTCTGTACATCATGGGCTGCCTGAAAAGTACAGAATTTTGATCCCTCCCTGAAGGCCCAGGCTGCATGTTCATGCAGTAACCAGCAGTCCCTGGGAAGCTTGCAAATAGTGGGGGATGAGAAGGTAAGCACTGCCTGGGCATCAAAAATACACTAAAGATTGGCATTAATGTCCCTTTAGTCCAAGCACAGGATCTACATGAGGTGAAGCAGGGGGAAGGAAGGGAAGAGAAAGGGTAGGACAACTCATCTCCGATCTCCAAACCCTCATGAGCCACCATAGCTCCTTAGCAAGGATGTAACTAATTGAGGCTACAGCTCCAACACTTTTTAATTAACTACAATTGTAAAGAAAGGAGGGGAAGGCATTGAAGTATTTTCTGGCAAAACTTAACACCATTGACCATATTCCCACTAACTAGACCCAACACTTGCAGTGTCACGGGTGTTAGAGCAAACTGGAAGCTCCTTTCTACTGGGTAAACCCAAAGAAAGTAAACAGTTTATTATGGTCACATTTAATTTGGGCTTATACAAAGTTGGAGCACTGCAGCCTGTGTTTAATGCATTTGTGGTAGTAGGGATTTGTTTTTTCCCTCCCCAAATAGCTTACTATTGATTTTCCTCTTAACAAGTGCACTTGTTCTGACAGTCCGTCTCACTCTCTGTGTTCAGAGTAAGAGGTTGTAATCTTCACGTTGGTGATATCTGAATCCTCTAGCCATGGGCACGATTATGTTTTCACTAAAATAGGATTATGACCTATTAATCAATAAAGATGAAGTGGGTTAGTGGAACCGTGACAAAGGCGTGATTATTTTGCACGGCCCTGGAGGAACAGGCAGGTGCAAGAGGCATGAAAGAAAACAGCATTTCAACAGCATCATCCTCAGCCACGGGTTTTCTCTGTCCGACAGAAACGGGTGGTGTAACAAAAGGTCACACAAAGAGCTGCTGTTGATCTTTGAATGATCAGTCTGCTGCTTTGTCAGGACCCACACAGTACAGGTGCTGAGCCTCATGAGACAGGAGATCGAACGCTCCCCTGCTCTTCTCAGAGCCAAATCTCAAAATACTTTATAGTGAAGAATAGAATCCTCTGTGTTTGACAGAGGGGGAAACTGAGGCAGGCAAAGGTGGTGAGATTTGTCTGTGAGCCTACAGGAAATGGGAGCCAGGGCTGGATAGCAGAAAATAGGGTTCACGAGTTTAGTGAGTCCAGCCCAGCTGGCTGCGTTGCGTGACTTGAGCTAAGAGGCTGGCAGGCCTCTAGAGCTGAGCTAAAGCACTGGAACTATGAATTTCCAAGCTTTCAAATATTTGGATAGCCTATAAATATAATTTTAAGCTCCTAATCCCTCCCTGTCAAATGGTATAACTTTTTTTCTTCTTCTTTTTGGTTTCAACCTTCCTTCTCTCTTGGTTTTGCTAAAGCAGCCTCAGCTCTGACATCATTTGAGAATTTCACTTAACAAAATGTTTTGAATCATTTGTGCAGGTTCTGGAGACTCTGCCAATGGAAACATCCCCTGCAGCAAGTGCGATTTTCAACCTCGAATGTGCCTTTTTTTTTTTTTTTCTCCCTCCTGTAGTTACATTCAGAGCAAATCTCTTCCCTTGACTTCTGGCCAACTGTCCCAGAGGAAAGGGTTGCTCTGGGATGTCAGAACATGGTTTGCTCAACCATAGAGAGCCCATCTGGAGACAGGGTAGCTTCCTCACATGTCTCCCTGTTCCCCATCAGTCCTCCTGGGTGGGTAAGAGGAGGAGGAGGAAGGGCTGATGGAATGTTTGTGCATGTCTGGGCCTTTGAATGTGGCCCAGTGGCTGCGATACCAAAGAGATGGTGAAACTCAACAAGGGGTAAAGGGAGAGGACACAGCTGGGAATGAAATCTGTAATCAAATTACTCTCTGTAGCTACCAATATTATTTTTTATTATATGACAACGTTTGCACCTCCTGCTAACCAACATTGCTCGAGAAATTGATGTCCTTGTATTGAGTTCTCCTACACCCTCTTTTTAATGGTTGCATGGAAGTAAGAACATCATGTCCTGGAGCCAAATAAGGCAGAGGTGCATGGTCCTGAGGTCACGTTTAATACTCAACAGCCTTCAGATATCAAAAACAAGCAAGAAACCAAGGTGGCCCTCAGACATATCTGAAGCACTACTGCCAGATATCTTCCTTGTCATGATGTGCAACACTTGGATAACAGTATTTGGTGCTTGAGATTGCCTTTAGGAAGCAAATCCTTGACCCTCCACAATGTGTCTCTGACCAAACCCAAAAGATATGCATTAAAAACCTCTTCTTAAGGATCAGGGCTGGGGGTAATGGACTTATAGGTTATTGCCAAACAAAATGCTCCCTGAGTCCCTCTGGGCACAAGAACCACTCCACGAAACCCTTGGATGAGGAACCTCTCTTCCAGTGGCAAAAGAGACTCCAAAGGGAACATGTGGGATATTTTATGGCACTATTATGGTTCTATTGATACTATTTGAAGCAAGTGCAAACACACTCAGGCTTATAATAAGAGGGTGTAATAGATAGTAAGTGCAAATGACTCATTCACTGAGATTTTCCAGGATTAGACAGCAGCAGAAGGGCAACAGCTGTGTAAAACGGACTTTAAAAAATAATCTTCTAATAAGATTTTAATAAACCTGTTAGTAAATTATAATGCTTGCCTTCAAGAACTATTTCTCCCCTGCAGTGTTTCTCTGTGGAGTTGAAGCTGTGATGCTCTCCAGCATGCATGATACAACCTCGACTGCGCTGTTGGCAGGGCAGGGAGCCCTCAGGTCAATGAATGAATGGAAAAATCACACCTGTGGGCAGAAGCTGAGTCTTGAAAAGCTATTTCAGGCCTCCTGCCATATTAACTTCTAGAACTGAACTCAAATCTCCTTTTTTTTTGTACTATTCTTGCCACGTTTTTCTTTCTGTTGCCTTGAGTAGATTAATTTCAAAAATAAAATAAATAGTGTTTTATGAAAAAAAGAACCTCCTCTTTTCATTGCACTCCAGATTGTGTGTAGACAAATGCTGGCTTACCAAAGCCTTCCCCTAAATCCCATGTCTGGACAGGCATGTGCACATTGCCGATGCAGGGAAACTGCCACAGTTTTTGTCCTTTTCTCAGAAGTTTGTCTCCTGGGGTCAAGTCATTACATGGTAATCTTGGAGGAGGGAACTCATTTTTGCAGCTGCCACAGTTTAGGAGAAAAGCTTGTATGCGCAAATGTTTAGGAACTCAAAAACCAGAACGGAAACTAAAAGGACTCAGGTTTATTTCCCTTCCTCAATACTGTCTAAATTGCAGTACAGTTGTATTTAAGCTGGACCTGGCCAAGCTGCTCCTATTTCTTATGAGTCTGTGGGTATTTTGACCCCATCAGGACAATGTTCATCTCTGTTTCTCCTTCTTGTTAAATGAGGTGTCAATCATTTATCCTGTTGACTTATAGAGTTTTCTACCACCTTCAGATGTCACCACAAAGTACACATTATGTTGGTAAGTGTATCTGTAAGTGTATCTACATAACACATCCACATTTTTACTCTCTTGAGAAAGTTAAGGGGCAGAAGCATAAATGCAGCTCCTCAGTTTTACAGGATGATTGGGGAAAATAACCTTCAGGTGGGATGAGATACATCAAAGCCCAGATCACCTGCCCCGCTGCACTGGGGACAGGTTGTGTTCAAAAAATTACCAAAGGCTCAATGTTCTGCTGTAAACTATTCAGTGGCAGTTTTCCCTTCAGCTTCCACCTCACAGGGCAGTGCTTGCCCTTCTGGAGTACGTGTGTTCAGTAGGTGCTGCAGTGAGGGTTTAGGATTCCTACAGAAACACCTGAACTCCTACATGGGGTAATCCAGAGTTCCCTCTTTCTGGAGCTTTCCCCCACTGATATTAAAGTAGCTTGGCAATAGCTGGCTTAGGTTCAGCCTCAAAACCTCGTGCCTGTGCCCATCCTTCTCCAAAAGGTTGGTTCCAGTTTGGTGCCTCAGTTTCCTAATGGTAAAACTAGGGATAAGACCCAGGACCTGCTCCCAAGGGAACAGTGAGAGTGGCACAGTCACACTGGGGAGCATCAAGACCCCTGAATGTGGCAGCTCTGTCAGTGGCCTTGCTGGGAGTTAAACAGCAGATGTGAATTTGGCTCAGAAGCTCCAACATTGATCACAAGCACTTCAGGAGTGTGACATGCCACCAAGCCCATAAAGCACCACCAAATACAGTAATTAACTCTGTACCTAATTCCACACACGTGCCCTTTTCATGCTGCCAGGATCTGATGTTAAAACTCAGTGACTCTGGGCATCCTGCAAGTGTCAGAAGGACAGCGACGGCTCACAGATAAAACCAGCACACAAATGCAGACGTGGTGCTCTTTTGGTAGCTTCCATTTTTAAACCAGTGCTGTCATCTGGAGCTCTGGCACTGAGAAGAAAGCACTGAAGCATCACCTGTGGCTGCTGTGGCCACCAAACGCTGCTTCAGCTTTGGGTGACATGGGAACAGCACTTTTTTATTGGGGGATTTGCTGTGAATTAAGTCAATCAAGTTAAATATAAATAGATTCACACACATCTACTTGTATTTATATAAGTTTTGCGTGTATGTTGCTGCTGTTTCACCCCAGCTCAAGTATCATAAGGGCTGCTCAGGGGAAGCAATACCCCTGCCCCATAATCTGGGCTTGTGAAAACCTTCGTTAGAGGAGAAAATTGAGCTTTAGTCATAATGTTATTTTTATTGGCTTTAGATCCTGATTTCTCTCTGAAACTCTTTACTCCTAAGGAGCCACTGCAGCCCTCCAGGAGTCTGCAGCCCTCTCCTGCACTGGAGCTTCATCCCAGCAGTGGCAGGGGCAGGTGTGCTGGTGTCCCAGATGCTCCCATTCACAGTCCAGCCCATTTGCTCCAATTTTGCATCAAAATGGGATCATGCTGAGATGCTGGAATCAACTCATCAGCCTTTCCTGAGGCAGGGGGGTAGTAACTTTTTCAGACAGCTCAGGTATTTCCTCCAGAGCTCCAGTCTGTCACATCACTGCAAATATATCTTCACTGGATGGTTTTTGCTGGTCAAGAGTGGGATGCAATGAAGGCTTTAGGTTGCCTCTTGCAAGGAGGGCAGGGGCTGTTGGGGGCCTGCATGGAATGAACACCCAGTGGTGTCTGGTCAAACCCATCTCCCTACCCAGCTCAAGGTCTCGAGCAGCTTCACTGCAAAGCGACGAACAAAAGGCAACAAAAACTGTTTTTTCTCTCTAAACGCTGTCACCAGCCAATCCAATAGAAGTGAAATAACCCTCTTGCCCAGTCTCCCTCATAGTTTATGATAAAGAGCCTTTTGTTGCAGTTTAATTTGCAAACTTTCTCTTCTGCCATTCTCATGAACCACCGTTCTGGAGGCTCATATAATTATTTTTACAAGAAATGCTTTCAGACAAATAAGTCTGGGGAGGTTTGTAATTTCTATTACCTCATGGCGACTCTATTGATAGACAGCAGCACACCTTGGGAGAATTAGAGAGCATAAAGTAATAGGGGTTTTTGTCCTCTCAAGACAGAGCTGTGAGTGCTGCCTGGCTCACTGCCAACACCACCAATTACCAACCTGGAGCAGGAGACAGGTCCTAGTGATGAAAAATTACAGTTTTCCAGCAAGCCTGGTAATGATGGAGCTGTACTGTGAGCTACCATTTCCTTCAGGGCCTGTTAGGCATCCAGGACTACGATATGTTTTGGGCCACCTCAGTGTTTAGGACAGTTGTTGTCCCTCTACTGCGGGGAAAAGGATGGAGTTTGTATTGCTTCCCCTTGCCTTTGCACCCACTCACGACTCTTTCCTGGCTTCTTTATTTTCTGCAGAAGCCCTTTCTGCCAGGAGACAGAACAGTCGAGCATAAAAAAGCAATTTCGGAGGCTCTGTCATTGGCAATTACGCTTGAAAGCCAGAGATTTAATTATTGTGTGAGAGCGATACCTTGAAAGAGAAATTGCAACGGTCCCATCACTTGAGACATTTCAGCGCTGAAACAGACGGCTCACGAAATGTCAAGGAGCGAAAAACGCAGCACTCCTGTACTTCCCACCTCCAAATCCTGGTGTGAGGGTCTCTGTTGACACTGAAGTTAACCGGTAGTTGGGTTAATTGAGGACACAGGTGCCCCACTCGAATCCAGCTGTCTGGATAGCACGGGGCTTTGTCATACTTATTTTCCTTGCCGCCAACCATCGCTAACGTGTGGCTGGAGGTACACGGAGCTTCCACAATTCCCATTTCATGCCTGCACTTTAAATTAACACTTATTCACTCAGGGTGATGAGTTTTGTGTGTTTGTTGGGAATCTAGCAATTATACCAGCACTCACTGGCAAACAGGTCATATTCTCCATCTCTCTCAAGCGTACAGGGTGCCTGTACATGTAGGAGAGCACTGAATTACTCTTTCCCTATCTCTATCAAGGACTGACAGCACAGTGAAGAAAGCACATTTCAGTAAATACATAAATAATTTAGCCAGTATATAACAGCACAGGGCTTTAAATGCTATAGATGTGACTATCTTCCAACATCAGCTCAAAGCAGGAGCTGGTGGAGTTGTGGTGGTATAAAATCAATGAGCTAACCACAGGACATCTTCATCACATCTGCATGGCCAGACTCACACCCCCAAGGCTGTCCCAGCACAGCTGTGTCCTTCTGATGGTTCCCAGTGTGAGTAGCCCAGAGAGTGGCTGAAACTGAGTCTTTGATTTGCCAGTTTTGTGTCCGTCTTTCAGAGGAAATAAAAACCTCAAACCAGCTCAATGCCCTTGTTCAACGCGTGATTCGGATGTGTTGGGTGGGAAGGAGCCCTGGCACCAGGTCAGGCAGCCCACAAGTGGCCACAGCAGTTCGCTGTGATTGCACAACACATTACAACAGTAAAGTGTTCACTTTATCTGACTGTGAACAGGAGGAGTCGGGGACAGGGGGCGAGTTGGGGACACTGGGAGTGATGCTGGACATGTGATTGCTCAAGTGGGCGTTGGTTCAGCTGTGGTTTCTTTTCCCATGTCCCTGTGCCATCACTCTCAGATGGGTTGTTACAGTACCCAGCAACACAACCACAGTCAGATACAGCTGATAAACCCTTTCAGAACCACACTCAGGATGTCACATAAAACCAGGGAAAAAATTCATATCTCCAAGCCCAGATATTCCCAATTTATCCATCCCTAAGCACCAAGAGGCTTTTAACCCCAGGGAAAGTGTTTCTCCAGCTGCAGGGCAAGCACAAAACTGGCAGCGAGGAGCTTGACATCCTGAGCTTGTCCAGCTCACACCTCTTATCTCGCCTCTCGTGTGTCACACAGAATCCTGCCCCGGTCCTTTCCCGCTGGGCTCCCTGCTCCCTGTGCTTGCTCTGCTGCTGCTGCTCCCTGCCAGGACACTTATCCCTGCCACGGTCGGTCAGCAGGGAATTTCCTCCCGCCGGAGCAGCGCTCACGTGGCACCCAGCCAGGGAAACCAGCTCCAGGCCGGTGCTGCCAGCAGCCTTTGCCAAAGAAGCGAGGGCTTTCCTGGGCGCAGGGGCCGCGAGCTGTGCTGGCTTCACAGGGAAAGGATGCTGCTTCTCGAGAGGTGTTAAAAACCAAACCAACCTGGCTCAGGTTAAAGAGAAACAGATTTTTTTTTTCTCTCTTGCTCTTTCTTTCATGAATTAAGTTGTTGGAGGAACGAGGCTCAGAGATGCAACAACAAAACACGTGTTGAGTCAAACAGATATTTCTTTTAACCTACACAGGAAAACGTCTTGTATTGGTTGGGGGTTATTTATACTTGTGTGTAAGTTTCTACTTATTGATGCAGTAGAGCTTTTAGGTTGATATTAAAACAAAAAATATTGCTGCTTCAAAAACAAGTTTTGTTTTGGCTCCCCCTTTTCTTTCACACACACAACTACGGGCAGTTTTGAGTCAGAATTGCTCATTGCCTGACTGAATCGCTAAATAATTTCTGCCCTGTGTGGGACTCTATCTCATAGTGGCTTTACTTTCTTTAGAAGTAATAGAAGCAAGAGAGAAAATTTGTAATCTGGAGGTTGCTGGCAGCCTTTCTGGCTTTTTTCCCTTTCCCATATACCCTGGGTTTCACACAAAGCTCAGCCTAGGGATGGTGGCCAATGACTCCCCGTTCATCGCACGGATACAGTGTAGAGACAGGTGATATTATGTCCTGGTCTGGTCATACTGAAGCTCTCCAGGTCCCCAGGGGCTGTGTAGTGAGACCTCCCTGGCGCCAGGACCCGTTTTGGGCTTGGCAATGGGCGGCTGCCAGGCCGGCGGGATGTAGCCTGTGAGGTGGAGGAAGTGAGGAGCCAGTGTACAACCTGAACTTCGTCACCCTCAGCCCAAACCCTGAAGAGGAAAGCCTGCGTGCATGACATCTTCCTGTTAGGAAATATTAATCACGGCCATGTCCAAACATGGTAAATGAAACCTCAGGAAAACCGCTCCTTTGGCGATCGAGTGCTGTGCACTGGTATATTCAGGAAGGACCTCCTGCCTCAAAGACAGGACCCACCGTCATCAGGGCACCATCTAGAATTACAGATTGCCTCTATGACATTTGCATATTTGAAGCAAAATCTCAGCTCATCCCTCTGTGGCTCTGTACCACTGGGAGCTGTGGCTGTTGTTTTATGGGTTGGAGAGAGTGACATGGGGTGAGCCAGGTAGTGGGGTGAAGCACCTGGAGAGGAGAAGCACCAATCAAGTACAGCAGAAAAATTGGCTTGAGGATGTTCTCAGTTCTCCTTGGTTCTCACTCTTGGCCTTTGCAGCTCTTAGGGCAATTTGTGGGGCTGCCCTGTCCACGGGAATCACTGGCACACACCATGGCAAGACCAGGAGAAAAATCCTGCAGGCAGCAGGGGGGCATAAACTGGTTGAGGTTTTGGGACTAGAGAGGATATTTTTCACCATCAGATTATTCCCCCCCCAACATTTTAGCCCCAAAGTTTAAAAGCTTTCACTGGCCAGAGGACTAAGGCTGAGACTTTCACAGCTGTCTACTCTAAAAGAGCTGAGCCACACATTCAGGCTCTCCCTTTTCCCCTCTTCATGGTCAGACTGGGCACCTTCCAAACAAGACACCTGTGTTACAAAAAAAAAAATAAATAATAAAAACCCCATAAAAGGCATCCTAAGAGGTTTACAAGAAAAATAATATTCCTGGAAAGAGGTGCCAGCACTCTAGCTTGCAGAACTGTGTGGGAAGCATTTTGGAGCTAAGGAGCTCACAATGAAGCACAGAGATACATGTGCTTGGGGAAATCCCCCCACACCTCAATCCATCCTCCCTCACCTTCACAATAAATCCCCCTGGGTGCCAAGCCTCACATATAGGGCCCAAGTCCCTTCTTGGGATCCAATTCTTTGTGGAGAACAGTTCTTACTTGTGGGGCCTAAACCCATTTTTGTGATCGACCCTTGCCCATGGGGCCCAGATCCCTTTTAGGGGCTCACATGTCCTTGGGGGATCAATCCTTGCCTGTATGGGGATCAAATCCCTGTGGATACAAAATGCTCTTTGGGGGCCAGACCTTGCAGATATGCAAGGGGGTAGGGGGAAAACCCCTTTTGGAATCCAAACTTTGCTTGCGTGCCCCAACTTCTCAGGGGACTGAAACCGTTTTTGTGGTCCAAGTCTTGTTTGTGTGGCCCAGAACCGCTGTGTGATCCAAGTCTGTTTTGGGTCCCAAGACTTTCGTGTAGGTGTCAAATTCCCTCGGTGTCCAGAAACCCCTTTGAGGGAGAAAACTTGCTTCTGGATCCTAACCACCTCATAGGGCCAAAAAACTTTTGGGAGGTAATTCTTGCTTGTGGGTCCCAAACCCCTGTGGGGATCAAAGCCCCTGAGGGGTTCAAAGCCCCTGTGGTGCCCCACTCCGTCTTGAGACCTGAGTTGTGCCTGTGGGTCTCCAACTCCTTGTGGGGAAACAAACTCCTTGCAGGGTCCAAATCCCTTTCAGGAGCCAAGCTGAGCTGTGAGTGCCAAAACCACAGTGGGACCCAAATCCAAGCTGTGCCTGTGGCTCCCAAATCACTTGTCAGTCCCTGTGAGACCCAAATGCATTTTGGGGTCCAAAACCTTTACAGAGGACTTCTGGGTCCCAAGTTCCCTGTAGGACACAAATCCATTTAGGATCCAACTTTGTTGTGGGTCCCCAAAACTTCATATGGTCCAAACTCCCCGCGGGACCCAAATGTATTTCACGGCCCAAGTTTTGCCTGTGGGCCCCCAACCCTTCCTAGCCTCCAAACCCCTTTAAGTGCCCAATCTCCTTTTGGAGTCCTCACCTGCTTCAGGGTCCCAAGCCATCTGTGGTATTTACATGTGCTCTGGGGTCCAAGTTGTGCCTGTGAGTCCCTTGGCAGAGTCTAAATCCTTTTCAGAAGCCAACCCTGCGTGGGGGTCCCCAGACCGCTGTGGTGCCTAAATCTGTTTTGGTGTCCAACCTTTGCCTGCAGGTGCCAACCCTTTGTGATAGCCCAAAGACCCCGAGGTGCCCAAATTTGTTTTGGGGTCCTCCCAAACCCTTGTTGGTTCTGAACTCCTTGAAGCACCCAACACCCTCTTGCTTTAAGGTCCCCAGACCCCTGTGGTGCACAAATGTGCTTTGGGGTCCAAGCTTTGCCTGAGTCTCCAACTCTTTTTGAGCTCTGAACCCCTTGAAGTAGGTTTCCTTTTGGGGTCCACATCCGCTTCGGGGTCCCCAGCCCCTGTGATATTTAAATTCACTTTGGGCTTCAAGCTGTGCCTGTGGCTTCCCAACCCCTTGCAGAACACAGGCTCCCAGTGTGGCACAAATCAGTTTTGGGGTTCCCATCCCCCTCATGGTACTCAAACCTACCCCGAGGTCCAACTTGTGTCTGTGCCTCCCCGAGCCCTTGTGGGATAGACCTCCCTGTGGGACCCTCATCCATTTTGGGGTTCCCAGCCCCCCGTGGTACTCAGAGACACTTTGCGGTCCACACTGTGCCTGTGGCTCCCCAACCCCTTGGGGGACACAGTTCCCCCACGGGACCCAAATCCATTTTGGGGTTCCCAGCCCCCCGTGGCCACTTTGGGGTCCAAGCAGTGCCTGTGATTCCCCAGCTCCTGGTGGGATAGAATTCCCCCATGGGAATAAAATCCATTCTGGGGTTACCAGCCCCCGTGGTACTCAGAGACACTTTGGGGTCCACCCTGTGCCCGTGTGGGACACCCCGTGGGAACCAAATCCCTTTGGGGGCCTCCCTCCCGCCCGTGCCCCCTCTCACCGTCTCACAGCGGTGCGGGGCTGTGCGGTGCCCGCGGTCCCTGCGGGCGTTCGGGGCGGTGCAGGGCGGTGCGGGGCGGTGCGCTGAGATGCGGGGCGGTGCGGGGCGGTGCCTCCCGCCGCCCCTGACTCAGCGCCCCGCCCGGCGGGGGCAGGAAGCCGGGCGGGCCGGCCGGCCCCGCTCCTGTCACCGCCTGCGTCAGAGCCCGGAGTTTTCCACTGACGGAAAAGGGCAGCGCGGGGCGGCGCAGCCCGGCCCGGCCCCGGCAGCGGAGCGGGAGGCGCCGCGCCAGGCACCGCCGCTGCAGCCGAGACCCGCCGCCGCCGCCGCAGGTACGGACCGCCGCGGGCAGCCGGGATGGGCATGGGGGGAAGCGGCGCTGGGGCTGGGGAGAGCTCCGTGTTCCACCAACCCTGCGGCTCCGGGGTCCGCTCGGAGCCAGGTCTGTACTTGCCCAGCGCGGGGTTCGGACGTCGGGATCCCGGTCAGAGCCGTCCCCTTCGCCCGGGGGTCCCTTCCCGCGGTCCCCTTCGCCCCGGGGTCCCTTCCCGCAGTCCCCTTCGCCCCGGGGTCCCTTCCCGCAGTCCCCTTCGCCCGGAGGTCCCTTCCCGCGGTCCCCTTCGCCCCGGGGTCCCTTCCCGCGGTCCCCTTCGCCCCGGGGTCCCTTCCCGCGGTCCCCTTCGCCCGGGGGTCCCTCCGCAGTCCCCTTCGCCCGGAGGTCCCTCCGCGGTCTCCTTCGCCCGGGGGTCCCTTCCCGCGGTCCCCGCCGCCCGTGCCCGGGCGGTCGCGCCGCAGCGGCGCCGTCTGGCCGCGCTGGTCCTGCCCGGGGGCGAGCGGAGCCCGGCGGGGCCGGGGCTGGGAGTGAGCCGGCGGGAAGCTCTGGGAACCACCCCCCCCGAGGCAGCGGGACGGCGTTCCTTGTGGGAAGGGGTACGGGGGTTTGCTGCGCCCCCGGCACCCCCGCACTTTCCCATCGGCAGCGCTGTACGGACATGCGAACACCTTTATAATATTTACTAGGAGTAGCGCTGAGTTCCCCCCCTCCGTCAGTCCAGGCTGTGCTCCATCTTCACGGCTGCGGTTCCAATTTTTTTGATGTTGAAAGAAAGGTTGGGGGGGGGACGGGGGGAGCCTTGCCGGCTCGCTCTTCCCCAAATCCGCCCGGCTGGGGATGCTTTCCCGTCGCTACAGCAACACCTACCGACGGGCGCACGGAGGGACCGACGGGAGGACAGACGGAGCGGGGCACCCCTCAACCCCCCCCCTCACGCCGCCTCCCGAAATAAAACATCGCGGCTTTTACAGCCCACCTGAGAAAACGGGGGAAAATAGGAATAACCCCCCAAACTACTAAGTTTTCTTAGATTTTTGTAATTTTTTTTTTGCTTGCCTCCCCTCCCCCCGGCATACTCCAAAGTGTCTGTCACCTCCGAGTTACATAATGTCGCTGTAGGAAGAGGCTGACACATAGGGACAGCCCTTTCCTAAAGCAGTTCAGCCTTACTAATGCCTGGAATGCCTGAGTGGGATGGATGGAGAGGATAACCCTCACAACCATTTAAAAACCTCGGAGTCATAGAATCAGAGAATCGTTAAGGTTGGAAAAGCCCTCTTAAGATCGAGTTCAACCCTTAACCCAGTACTACCAGTCTTGTCATTTGTTACTAGGAATTCATCATCAATTAGTACTTTATTTTCTTATTTTATTTTTCCATGAAAATTATTTTAGTTTTCCTCTGCTGAGCAGTTTGCAGATAAAGCCCATCAAGGGGTGAGGGGGCTGGGTTTATTTTCAGGAGGGTGAGTTTACTCTCCGCATGGAGAGACTCTGCAGCTCCCGGCAAAGCCTTTAATAATTCAGCGCAGGAAATGCGTGCGTATATATAGCAGGGAAGGTAACGCACAGCGTGTACCTACAGGAGGACAAATATGGAAACCTGGTGTGAATTATTCATGAGGTGTGATCAAATAGAGGATTTTCCTAGACAAAGCACACTATGCTGTTTTCATGTTTATTACAGCACAATCAGCGCTGAGTGCATCCCAACCTCCTTTCATTCGGGCCATGTCAGATAACCTTTAATGTGTTTGCTAATGTTTCTTATTTACCTTTCAAACTGTCAGCAAGAAATAAGGGCTTGGTAGAAAAATCTGACAAGCCTTTTTTTTTTTTTCTTTGTGACCGTCTAAAAATTAGGAGATGGAGTAAAGACTTCTGATGCTCTTCTCAGGGAAGGCACTTTGCTTGTTCAGTCTCTGACAGGAGAATAAACTCGTGGTGCTCTGGACTGATTCATACTCCTGCTCCATGGCACGGGGTACTTTGGGTTGTGCTGTTGCATAGTAGGCAGAGGCTATTTTTAACCAGAGCAAGGTTATGAAACCTTAGACCCAGCTGAGTGAAAATAATCTGGTCTGAACTGGAAAGCACAGCTTTGCGTGGCTGGGAACACGCGTGGGACTGTCCCCTGGAGGGTCCCAATGGGATGATCCCACTTGCCTTGGCTCCGTCAGCCCCAAAATTGGGAAGTGTTGTCATTGTGGAGGCTGTCACAGAGGCACTGGGGAAACCACTTAAGTAAATATGCAAAGAATTAAAATAGTTAAATGAGCGAGCAGTGAATCAGTGTTGATAGTGTGGTGATTATTAAATAACCCCAGAAGTGTTACTGGAATCACCACTGCTGTTAGACATCAAATTTCTGGGACAGCTAAAGGGGAAGCTCAGCTCCACACCAGTTTTTGGTGATTCTCACACCGAGGTCGCTTTACCCGCAATAAATGGTGGAGTGCAAATAAACACCAACCCCAAAAACTTCCCTCAACTCTGCCCCACGAGTCGCCTTCGGAGCCGTACCTGGCTAAAATATGCGGTGGTGTTTTTTAAACTAATATTTACTCCTGCTAGACCTGCACAGCCACTGCAGCTCTGGGGGAGGGAGCGGGAGCCGCTCTGACTCATGGCTCAGCGGAGTTGTTAACTCACTCCCGGCGCCCGAGCCCTCGTCCCGGTGTGCCAAGAAGAGCCCACCTTGGTGCACTGGGATGAGTCCACTTTGTCTCCTGGGCTACAGGCTGTGCTTTAAAGTCAGCAAGCCAGTTCAAAAAGTCACTGGAATATAAATATTTTCAGTGCACTGCACTGGGGTTTGTGGGGTAGCAGGGATTGTTGTTTTCTTGGTGTTACCCAAATTGCTTGGCAAAAGAAACTTTGCTTTCAATAACTCATGCAAATATTTGGGATCCTTCCATTCTTTAGGATGCTTCACCAACAGAACCCTCAAAATTTAAAATACCCTTGCTCATAGGTGTTATCCTGCAATACCATGGGAATTGTGGCACAAGCAAAGGCAGCTGCTGGACTCGCTGTGAGGAGTTTCCTTTGCTTTGCTTGCACTGCTGCGATCGCCTGTCGCTTCAAAGCACATCTGCAGCCCCAAAATGTAACACCGAAACATCTTCTCCTCATAATTCTGCCCAAAGCCACGATGCCTCTTTGTGCAGTCTCTCGGAGACTGGACACTGGTAGGAGAGTTTTAGTTGCCTTCCTCTGCGCTTGGCTAAACAAATGCCAAACCTTCTTAAATCTAAATTACTCGAAATATTTACTGTTGAGACGTCGTCCAAGAGGAGGATAGTTAAAACATTAATTCCTTGCATTCCAGTGTATTAGAGCTTTACCCTGCGACTTGCTGAGTGCCAGAAATGGGACTTTGCAGATTCGATTCCCTTCCCCCCAACTAGATAGCCCCCCTTAATTCCCCCACCCAAACTTTAATGCTTTTTAAAAAAAAAAAAAAAAAAAGGAGGGAGAGAGAAAGAAAGGAATGCACATCTGGGCTAAATATTTGTTAGAAAGTATTCCCAGGATAGTGGGAGTTCTGGTGCCAGAGAGGAATTCCTGCGGGTTTGATCCATTGCATTATGTACTTGTTCCAAAAGCTGTTTTCAGTAAAATAGATGAGTAAGAAGTCTTAGCCAAGAACAGAATGTCTTTTTTGGCAACTAAAAGGAAGATAGGATTATTTTATTTCAGGTTATGTAAAAAAAAAAAAAAAGAAGGAGAAGGTGGTAAAATCCTGCACTCGGCAGTGCCTGCAGAGATTTGCAATGGCAAGCTTAGATATAGATATTTACTTTTTTATGCTACTGTGGACGTTTTTGGGGCTTCCTTGTAAGACATTGCTGTGAATTTAAGGCTCCTTACAAAATTACTGCAATTAAAATATCCTCGTTGTGTCTGAATGAGCCTCTGGGCTTTTTTGGCTGAGTGGACAAAAGCTTTGGTGACATGGGTTTAAAGGCAGCATCCAAATTGCTGGTGGGAAGTCTGGTCCCAAGTGCTGGGGTGAGGAGGGGAAGAGAAGATTGTCCTGCCTTTGACAGAAATACCCCCATCTAGAGGATATTTTGGGGGTGGATAGAAGTGGGCACCAATGGCTGCAGCCCAACTACATCACTCCTGAGAAGGATTTGAAAACATCACCTGGAAAACATCACAGCCATAAATCAGCAATAAGGGGGAAGGCATTAGAGAGGAAAATTAATGTATTTGGCTGGTGGGCAACAGGTTCACCAGCTCTTTCCCATTAATTGAGAATCCTGTTTGCACGGCACCTACTTTGCAGTAACAAAACAATAGGTGTTTTGAAGAAGACAGCATGCCAGAAGTGTTTGTTTTTTTTTTTTTCCTATGCATTTGGCTCATTCTCATAGATGGGAGCTGCACACACCTCCCTTCATCCTTCTGGCTGATGACAGTATTTAAAAAATAAATAAATGGAATTGCACCATCTTCTGCACAGCTTGCCTTGGCTCTGGCTTGGTGTTTGTGTTAGCTCAGTTCTCTGTCTTGAGAAAGGTGCTTCGGTTTTCCCTGTGGTGTGATCTGGGGGGATGTGATGCACCTCCTGAGGGGCTGGTGGGTTTGCAGGTGACTTGAGTGTCAGGGTTGCATCTTTGGTCCGGACCTGGGAGTTATCCCTGTCTCAGCAGAGTGATCTTGGCTGCTCCACCACCCTCTGGTGTCTCCCACGAGGCTTGGATGTGATCAACATTGTATCTCAGAGGCTGTTTGCTGTTGGATGTGTCCCCTACGGGCTTTCTGAGGAGCTGATTTTTCCCTCCCTTGGCTACAGTGGCTTCCCTCACTGGCAGTGTCAGAGTTGTCCTTTGGAGCAGTGAGTGGCCACTCTGTGGCACAAACTGATGCTTTTTCAAGCTAGCTGTGGGGGTTTTTTTGCAAAGTTTTTGGCCGTTCCAGGTGGACAATGGGGTCTGTAAACCTCTGGCTGCAGCCCAGGCTTTGATTCGGACCCCTGCCTTGGATTTGGAGGGTTTGTGTGCTCCTGGTTGTTTTCCTAAAGCAAATGTGAGACAGTGCAGAAGGCATATATATAAAAATAATAAAACTATAATATTTTGTAAATGCAGCCAGGTCGTTGGTTTGGGTATCGTGGCTGCCTGTGAGCTCAGCTTTGCTGTGGAGCAGGCAGAAAAGGGGTTAATCCAGGTGTTGGGTAGGACATGTGCTGCTGGGGCTGGAGGGTGGCCAAATCCACCTTCTCTGCATCTATTTTGGATTAAGGCCAAAAAACCAACAACCGCTCTGTGGCAAAACCACCTGCAGCTCCAGGTCTGCAGGAGGAGGAGGAGGGATGGAGGGATCACCTCTCCCCATCCCCCAGGTTCGGGGCCGTGGGGGGTGTACTGGCCCCATAAACATGTGCTGCAGCAAATGATTAACTTCTTCAGGCCAGGGAACTGCTTCATCTGGAGACTTTTCTGACCTTTTAGGGGACTGTTGTCTCCTGGGAAGCTGATGGTAAACATAATTAGCGAGGGTTGGTGCAGGGCTTGGAAGGTACTGCATGTGCTCCCATCCTGCAACGTGATACTGCACAGCGCTGTCGGGATATTGAAAATCCCATCATGGGGAGGTTCTTGAAGCTGGTGTGGGGTCTGTGCTGCCTGCTTAGGGCTGTCAGAAGGGCAGATTTAGTGTTCTTTTTTTCTGCTTCAGGGACTTAAATTAACTTCAGACATGCAAAAGAGGGTGAGAAAGTGTTAAGGTTGCAAAGGATTAATTTGGCCTGTGGAGGAGTTTCAGGTGGTGGGAGGGGATGGGGGCTCGGTGTCTGGCACCCCTATATCTGCGCTGTCACCATCCTGGGGCTGTTTACTCTTTGTGTTGTCCAAATTTTAGGCATGCTTTAGCTTCTGTGTATTATGGGGTGGCTAGTAGCATCCCACGTTGCTGGGGCTCTCCCCTCCCTGCTGGAAGGAGTTTCTGGGCTGGGACTGCATCTCTGCCACTGTGATTGTGTCTTACAGCCCGGTGGGATGGGGATGAAGCAAGTCACCTCTCTGGCAGCAGCCTGGGTTTCAGTTCTGGAAATGGCTCACTGGCTTCAAAATAAGCTGGCAGAGACTTCTGCAGAAGCAGGGGCAGCTGGGGTGGTGTTGCCAGTGTCTAAAAGGTGGAATGGTCCACCATCGGTGCAGGAGCATCCCAGCTTGGGTGGGAGCTAATATTCATTAGAATAATGGAATATCCTGTGTTGAAGGGACTCACAGGGATCATCGAGTCCAGCTCCTGGCCCAGCACAAGACCACCCCAAGAATCACACCATGTGCCTGAGAGTGTTGTCCAAACCTATTGTAGGCAAAGTTTGTAGCTTTTCTGGCTTTTGTTTTTGTTTTTGTTTTGTTTTGTTTTTGTTGCCTGAAATTGTACAAACTTTATAAAAGCAAAGTTTAAAAAGATGCAACACAGTTATTTTGGGTTTTTCTTTCTTTTTTTTTTTTCTCTTTAGGATGAGCAGGGGCAAAGCATGAAGGAAATTTAGGAATCTAGGCAAATACAGAGCTTCTTTGTTTTTAATTAGCTGCATTGTTTTTAATTGCTACTATGCTTGATACATAACCCAGCCTAAACAAGAATAGCTTATTGAATGGGGGACTGACTATGAAAGGCACTGTGAGGAGAAGGGCTGTTCTTCACAGTTGATATATTTGTATTTCAGTGCTTCATTTAATAAGTCTGTTTCCCCGGGGGGCTGTAGCAAGTAAATCATGCCAACAGATTGTTCTCTGCAAACTGGCTTATTTTTGTAATTAGCAAGACGTTAAAGCTGTAACTGCATAGAAAGCGATCTGGGTAAGGAGAGCGAACATAAAAGAATTAGTAAGCAAAATGTAATACTTACTGTTTGATAACATTTGTGTTGATTGAATTGGTTTCTGGACAGTTTGTTGTCTGGGATAGTTGTTTTTTCTTCAGTGTTGTAAAATGTGAGAGTGATTCAGCAGGTGTTCACAGCGAGCATAGTAAGGTGTGGTATTTTGGGGGGAGCACTTTTTGGGAATCACACCTGCATGGCCAAGTGGATCTGGTGGAGGAGCCTTGTTGGGGGGGGGGCTAAAGCCATTCTGCTCATCATCAGAAACTACCAGTATTTCCCACGCTTCATTTTGCTCTTCTCCTTTGTCTTCCAGTTATATGAAAAATACGGCGTCACCATGAGCGGAGTATTGAAAAGGAAGTATGAAGAGCTGGGGGATGACAGTACCTACTGCTCCTCCTCCTCCTGCTCCCCCCTCTCCTCCTCAGCATCCTCGGGCTGGGAGACTGACGAGGAGAGCTCCCGCGGAGAGCCCAAGCCCAGCTCTGCCTTAACGTCCAGCTTCACCCGTGAGTATCTCCAGCAGCCCCTTTCCTGGGATCAGCCATGCCTCTGCATGGTTTGTTTGTAGCATGCTGGTGGGTCTTCACCACGCAGAGTCCCCCCTTGGAGCACACCTTTGTGGGTGGAAGTGGCTGTAATGCCTGTCATGACACCAATTTATAATCATTCAGCATCCTCAGGATCTTCAGCCCTTCCTCCCAGTATTTGTCATTGCTTTCTCGTATTTTTGCTGAAGTCCAAATTTCCAGGAATAGAAACCCAAGGACCTGGATGTGCAGAGGCATGTGGATGCCTCCAAGCCCATGCTGCAGGACCATCCCACCAGCCCTCAATTCCCTGTCAAGCTGTTCCATAGGCAAAAATTAATCAGACAGCAAAGGCCCATAACACTGTTTTTCAAAAATGATTAACCAGTAGTGTAATTACCATTTCAGAACTCGTTTCCTACATGAGTTGGGTACTTTGCCAAAGAACATGACATGTTTGACATTGCCTCCGCTGCTAGTACAGATAAATGCTATTTTGTTTTCCCAGCAATATCAGTTTTGAGAGCTTTTAGGAAAACATACAGGAGGCAAGGTTGTAAAACCCTTTATCTGCCATGTGAAGGGAAAAATAAAAGATACAATAGAGGAACATCTTCACGGTGGAGAAATAGTTCAGCCTAGTAAATTATACTGAACACCCACTGTATATAGCAGTTAAGGTCCACTTAGCAGACATACACAAACACGCAGTGGTCTGAAAAGGCTTTAGAAGTCTTGTAATAATAAAGAGTCTCATTCTTGCTTGTCTTCCCAGGTTTTGTGACAAAACAATGAACTTTTTGTATTCCCTGGCTCAATTGGAAAAGGGTCAGGAATGGGAAAACAATTTCAGAGGAGGGGTGCAGGGAGAGAGAAGCAAATGCCAAAGTGCAGCAGCTCAGTCGATAGATGATCGCAGTGGTTAACTTGCCTTTTGATAAAGGGCTCGTGTTTTAGAAGATTGAGTCAAGGTTATTATGAAAGTGCAACGCGCAGCGCAAAGATATCATCAGAGCGACTGCAGCACCCAGTGTGAACCCCCAGCTATTGAGCAGAAGCTGCTGACACAGCTGGGTGAACACTTCTTTTTTCTTTTTTTTTTTTTTTTTTCCCATGAAACTGAAACGCTGTATTTTGGCAAGTGAGACCTGTGAAATGTGGGTGCAGCTAACTGTCCAGTCTCGCACTTTCCCAGCCTTTGGGGCCAAGCCAAACCAGCCAAGCCCCTCAGGTTTTCACAGTCCTTTTTTTGGCTCCTGGCCTATGTCTCTTCCACCTGAAGAACAGGAGTCAGTCCCAGCTCTGCAGGAGTCACCCATCCTTTCTGGGTTATTTCTTCCCATAATTTCCATGGTGGCCACCAAAGCACCCATTCATCAGCAAAGAATAAGACCAAAAATACCCACCACCACCAAATTTGGGTGCAACTGGCTCTTGTCCCTGCCGCTCTCTTGCAGCTGTGTAGCCCAGTACTGCTGTGCCTCACTTTGCTTTCTTGGCCAGCTACATTCGTGGAAACTCACTGACTCTGAACCTGCCTTGACTAATTAGTCCCCCTACATCTGCTGTGTTTGCATGTGCAGATGTGCAGGACCAGGTATCTCTGGAGAGACTCCTCTTTAAATGGTGTGTAGCATGTTTCAGCAGTTTAAGATAAACCAGAGTCATGTGTTGCCATGTTTACCCTGGGATCACCTGCACGAAGATTAACATCTTTGCAGCTGCTCTCAAATGAGTCTCTTGAGAATAAACTATAGATTCAGAGTTCCTCCCAGTGGATGGTGAAAGGAAGTACCAGAAAAAAAAAACAGCCATTTGGGCTACTTTCTGCCCTGCCACAAAAGCTGGAGCCATGCGGTGCTGGAGTGCCGGTGCTACAGCATCCCAGGAGCAGACCATGGGCTCCTGAATGTGGGGCAGGGTGTGTGGGTTTAGAGAGACAGACGTGTAGGATGGCTGGTTGCTTGTTCGTTATGCTCTGCTGCACGTGAAGAATAAGCAAATGTATGTTTCCTGGGGGAAGTCAAGCGGAAAGGAGAAGCAGCAGCCGTTTTGTAGGGTCAATCTCATCGGCGACTCCGTTGCAGAAGGACTTGGCTTACTTTTCTCTCCATCCTCATCCCACCTTTGAAGTGTTAGCTGCTAAAACACCACCAAGCAATAATGTAGCCTCGATTGCTGCAAGCAACGATGTAGCCTTGGTTGCTACAAGCAATGATGTAGCCTTGTCCTATCATGTCCCTGTTGAGAGGGTAATTATAAGTCCTGGTGTTTGTGATATTTACAGCCTGTTTGTAACATTTCTATTCTATCTCCAGGATGGCAGCACTGACTTTGTGCCTTTTTTTTTCCCCCTTCATTTTTAGCCACGTCTATCCTGAAGAAATCCAAGCGACTAAAGAAGAACAATGTGGAGTTTGACCGGGTCACTGTGTTTTACTTCCCACGCTGCCAGGGGTTCACGAGCGTGCCTAGTCGTGGGGGCTGTACCCTGGGGATGGTGAGCAAACACAGCTCCTCCCGGCAGTTCACGCTGGCGGAGTTTTCAAAGGAGCAGGAAAATGTCCGTCGGGGGAAACTTGAAGAGAAATTAAAAGAGGAGAAGTTGGAAGCGTTGAAATGGAAAGTGAGTAGGAGCATGGAGCTGGGTTGATGAGAAGTTGGTGGATGTCATTAGTAATTGGCCAGCTTTCAGTAGGAGCCTCTCTGAGACCTGGAGGCATCAGTCCTTAGCCCTGTTTGGGTCTCCAAAAAACACAGGCTCCAGTGTGGGTTTTTCACTTGGTTCTCCATCTTTGAAAAGTGATGGAAAAGACATTGAAGATGTTTTCATTCTTTTGGTAGTACCTCTCTATTCCTAGACTTGAGACTCCTCTCAGCATCTCCCAAAACTGTTTCATCTCTGATTTAGACACTTGATATCCCAGAAAGCAGCCCCTGTCAGGTCTTTGGGGGCTCTGACGCAGATGTTGTTCCTGGGGTTGGCCATCGTGGAGGGGGCAGGTCATTCCTTTCTCGTTTCCCCTGATCTGGGGATGCTGATGGCTCTGCGTCCTCAACAGGCCACTAATGCTTTGTCCATTTTCTTCCCTTAGCTCACCATGAACGGCACAAAGGAGTCGCAGGAGGCCAACCAGCTCACCATCGATGACATCTCCGACGATGACATCGACGTCAGCAACGTGGACCTGGAGGATGGGTTCTTCCTGCAGCCCTACCCTGCCAAGAAGAGACGTGCACTGCTGAAGGCCGTGGGGGTGAAGAAGATCGACAAGGAGGAGAAGCGGGAGCTGCACAACATCCGCCTGTCCCGGGAGGACTGCGGCTGCGACTGCCGGGAGGTCTGCGACCCGGAGACCTGCAGCTGCAGTTTGGCAGGCATTAAGTGTCAGGTACTGCCCTCACCTCTGGGCGTGGGGAAGCACCATGGCTCCAGCTGTGTGTTAGAGCAGGGGGGTTTGGAGCCAGCAGGACAGGGTTAGAGCAGCCTGTAAAGTGCGTCTGCTCCCAGCTATGCTTGGAGTGGAGCAGGTTAGGAAAGGTCTTGGAGATGCTCCCCAGGCTGCAAGGCAGACACTGCTTGAAAGCGTCCGCTTCCCAAATCACACGTGCAGCAATCCCTGTGCTGCTGGAGCAACCGTGGGGATGTGCCTGAGCCTGCAGCGAGAATGCACACACCACGTGTGTCCCCACGAGACCCGTACCTGCTTCGTCTCCTGCTGGAGATGGACCACGTGGGAATGTCTGCAAGGGAAAGCTTCTTGCTCCTCACACAAGGCTGCAATTTCTCCCCCTCCCCCTGGTTTTATTTTTAATTCTGTTTTCCCTTGGCGTGTGTCACAACTCCCAGCGCGCTCAGGAGAACGTGGGAGTGTCAGCTGAGCGTCAGCCCACAGCGAGCTGTGCAGGCCACCTGCACAGTGGGATAATCCCTCTGTATTCAGTTAGTGTGTTATATTTTTCAGCTTATTTTTTTATGGGTGCCTGCCTAGCTGCATTTGAGGAGCCGTATTCCCTATTCTGGGCACTGCTGTGGTGGTTGGAGGCTGGAGGTGGCGTAGGTGGATGCACGCAGTCAGATGGGTGCACACGGGTGCTCCATGTGTGGGCCACAGCCCCCCTCTAGTGGCTGCTGCAGATCAGATAATGATATCTATAAATAGCAATAAATAGAAAAACTCACGTTTGCCCCCTTATGTCTCCTTTTGGACCGTTATATTTTGCTTTCTTTTTGAATCTTTTGATTTTCTTCACTGAAATCCAACTTTTTATGACACCCCTTCAAAAGAGCAGGGCATTTTTTTTTTTTTTTGTCTCCCCAGCTGTTACTTGGTTTCTTGGGGTGGGTGAGTTGCAGGCGGTTTTGACTTTGTGCCGCTTGGTTTGATCCTAATCCTCCACCTCTTCTTCTCCCTGTGCCAGATGGATCACACCTCCTTTCCCTGCGGCTGCACCAAGGATGGCTGTGGCAACACCGAGGGCAGGATCGAGTTCAACCAGGCCCGTGTGCAGACACACTTCATCCACACCATCATGAAGCTGGAGCTGGAGAAGCAGCAGCAGAGCAGCGAGAAGGTTTTGGAAGCCGAGCCCCCTTTCCGGGAGCGGCTCCCGCCTCTGGGATGCACGACAGGGAAGGGCTCCTTGGAGGAGCGCGCAGTGCCGCTGGCACCTGCCTTCCAGTTCAGCCCTGACCTGGAGGCCCTGGGGGAGAACAGCTGCAGCAGTGACATGACGGACTCCTCCATCTCCTCCCACCCCAGTGAAGACCTGGAGGAGCCCTACGAGAGCCTCCCCTCCGACAAATCCCAGTCGGATGTGGACGACGACGGCTTGGCGCGCATCCTTCACTTCAACGACTCGGATGCTGAGGAGGAGGGTGGCCATGGCCAGGATGACCTCAGCTGCTTCCACCCTGCTGACTTCTTCATTGAGGACCATGGCAGTGAGACCAAGCCTGTCCCTGGCCACTTGTCCCACCTCTCGGAGTGCCTGGATGAGAATGCCAACCAGGACAGCGGGGGTTTGCTGGAGGATGCTGCCCACGCGCGGTGTGATGGGCTCTCCTGCTGCGCCTCATCCCCCACCGAGCCCTGCTCCAAGAGCTACGCCGACCTCAGCCTTTCCTCTGACTCCTTGGATTTCTTCCAGTCCTTCTCGGACTATAACTTGGGACCGCTTTACAACTCCTTAAAGGAGTACGAGAACCTCGATAACTTCTCAGCGTTACAGTTTCAGTTGCCTAATTTCCCAGGCTTCCCGCAAGCTGGAGATCAGGGCTCCTGTTTCTTGGAGTCCCTCATTGGTTTGTCTGAATCCGTCCCTGAAACCCCAGCCCCTTTCACAGACAATCAACTTTTGGAGGATGCCATCAAGTCATCGCTGATGGAGACGGTGAAAGTGTGAAACACCCGTGTGGCTCAGGCAACAAGGACTGGAGCTGAAAGGAAAATGGAAGAACAGTTGGATGGGCAAACTTTCACCAGAAGGATGACATTGTGCTACTCAAATATAAGGAGGAAAACCCAGCAACAACGAAAGACTTTCTAAGCAGATAAACTATTTTTGGTCTTTATAGAACGTGGACGTTTTGACATACTGCAGCTACAATCAGTTCTTTCGCTGTTTGTGCAAAAATTTCTAAACTCTCATGATGGGATGGGGAGGGGAGGGAGGGCAAAAAGACTTTCACGTAAGAATTTCCTTGTGTTTTGTATGAAAAGACCCGTTGAGAAATACTCCTCGCTAACGTTGCCAGTCGTACACACAGCCCCTTCTAGAAACGTTTCAGTGTTGCAGGAACTTTTTAAGACAACTTTTTGAAGCTGTATTTATTGTAAAAATTTGTGGTTTGCGTAAGAGTCAGCCCAACCTGCTCTTGCGTTTAAATCGGACGAGGTTTACAGAAGAGATCCATACACTATATACATAATCATTCTTCATCTATTTATTGCAAATTCCAGAATTTAACTAGCCACCGAAGCTTGAACTAGCATGAAACCTTATTTAAATTGGTAATACCTCAGATGTATTATGTGTACAATCATATTTTTTTGCATAATATATCTGTATTTATTTATTTTCTACCTGTAGTACGTGAATAGCACTGTGGTTTGTCGATGACCTGGAAGGGCAATAAGGTCTTCAACAGGAAGATGACCCTGGTTTTTCTGAGTCTGAGTGATGTTGGCTGTTTGGTCTTCACTTCACATTTCTAAAAACGCTGAACACAAGTGGGTGGGAGGGCAGGGACAAGGGAAGCGTTTGTGCAACATTCCTTGGTTTCTCTCAGCCCTCAGGTGGTGTCTGGTCTCCGTAATATCCCTGTGGAGAGCAAAACAAGCAAAACCTTCAACTATTTAAGAAATAACAAGAACTAGCTCAAAACAAAACAAAACCCAACCCCTTTTTGTAAATTATTTTATAATTTATTTAATTTCCTGAGGATTTGGCCATGAGATCTTTCCCCATCAGTTATGGTGCCTGAATATGCAGAGGAACTGTTAGCAGTGGTGGGGAGGTGTAAAGATAAGGACCTTTGCAGCCCTTGGGGGGGCTTTGGGAGAGCAAAGCCAAAACAGCAACACTGTGCTCAAGCTCCTCAGCAAGTGCTCCTTAGGACTCCCGAACACCGAGGATGTCGCAGCTCCAAAATCCAGTGGATCAGGCTGATTGTACTAATTTTTTATGGAGGTGAATCAGGTGATTTAAGTAAAACAGATGGATATGAAGTTTACTGGGTTATTTATCCTTTGAGTACGGTTTTTGAGGGAAGAAAGAACAATACCTGAAGACAAAGCTGAAAAACTAAAGGCTTTTGGTTTTTAAAATGAGATAAATGATCATGTATAGGAAGGATACGGGAGGCTGCCTTGGCCTTTTGCTATTTAAATCAGTTTGAGAACAAGACACTATTTGGCCACAAGATGTAACTGGACATAAAATCTGTACGTCAGTGATACACTAAGTGCCTACACCAGTGGTATGGAAGAAACAAAATGGATTTAAAACCTCTCGGCTTTAAATTCCCCCTTGGAAAATTTGTTGATGGGAGCGATTCCTGGCATTACCAGCACAGGGGGAGGACACAGCTCTGGTGTCCCAGCCCCACAGCCCTGGGAGCAGCTGGAAGGAACTCCCGGGGGTGCAGAGACACACGGTGAAATAACCCCACAATATGGATTCGAGGATTTTTCTATTGGCTGAACTGTTTCTATCCCCGACAACAGGGATGGTGCTCTTGGGTACCTGCTCATCCACAGGCGCCTCACGCAAACCTGCGGGCAATTTAGGAAACTTCTGGCGTACGACTATGGCGAAGGCTGGGTTGCTTGGGGTTTTTTTTAATCGTTGTTATTCCTATTTAATTGTACATCTTCTCTGGAATTGAGCCGGTCAACTCGGAAGCGGAGCCACGTCCTCGCCCCGCGCTCGCTGCCGCATCCTCCCGCAAAGCATCGCCCCCGGGGACCCCCCCGCCGGGCAGGAGGGCGACTGTATTCTGCCAGGAATACTACTGGCAGATGGAGGATTTCCTGGATATATATATATATTATTATAATTATTATTATTGTTATTATTATTATTATTTTTTTGTTGTCGTCGTTGTTTCTTTTAGACTGTAAAAATCCCCCCTTCAGTTATCTCCCTAGGTGGTAGTTGCTATCCTTCAAGACTGCATCAGAAATACTGACAGTTGAAAGTCTGGTACCATTCTGTATTTATTGGCACTAATATATTTTATAACATTCCTAGGTTTCTCTGCATATATATATTTATATATATAAAATATATACACATATTTTATATATATAATATACACACTTTTTTTTTTAATGAATGATTGGGATTGACTCCTGCCTTTGTGGATTTTTTTCAATAATTTATTCTTTTTATTTGTATTGGTGCCAAAAAGAAAGAAAAAAAGATTTTTTTTTCTCTTTTTTTTTTTTTTTTCCCCAGGGCACTGAATTGTAAATATATAATTTTTTTTTCTTCTTGGTATCTGTGTAAAAAGTCGCCTGTTAAACAGTTTAAAAACTGGGTATTTATTGACACAATCTGTAATTATCTAATGTATTGGTTGAAACGCTTTGGTTTCAACATAGCTTTATTTTAGCTTTCTTTGTGTATATATTGTGATTATGTTGCTTAAAGGTACAAGTTAAAAAAAAATGCTTTATTTTTACCTTATCCATTTGCATTTGTTTATAAAAAAGCATATTTGTCTACAGCTGCTGTCTCTCATTTCATCAAAGCAATATGAAGAAATTTCCATTACACTTTCAATAAAAGAATTTTGTTTGAATATGGCAGCGTCTTCACCCTGTTTATCCTTCACTGTGGCTCAGAAATTTGGATGATGGGTGTGTATGGTGCATTGTATGTCACAGTTGTCTCTTCTTTCTTTGTTTTTGGTCCTTTTTATCCCTTTTTGAAGCTAATGTGTGTGCTGGGATTCCCACCTCAAGTGTCAAAATGGGAGCATCCTACCATGGCAGGAGCAGCCCTTGTCCCAGCTTGGTGTCTTCCAAGAGGCTTCTCCTGAGCTTGGGGACTCCCATTGCTTTTCTCACCCCCCAAAAAACATCCCAGGGAAGCAAAAATGAGATGTAACCTCTTGCTTCTTGGCAAGATCCGTGTCCAGGAGATCCTGAGGTTCCTGAGGTGCCCCTGCTCAGCTGTGCCATGGCAATGTCCTCGGCACATCACGTTGCAGTGGCATTTGACAATCGTCCTGTTCAAGTTGCTTCCTGCTCCACCAGTGTTTCTTGTGTGGCACAATAACCGCTTTTCTTTTCCCTAAATAAAGTAAAAATCAGGCGCTGAGGTCCAGGGTGGGGTGTTTCCTGAACTTGCTGGGCTTGTGGATGGTGGCTGCCTCTCTCTGTGGGATGGTAGAATAGACAACAGTCATGGCAGCATCCACATCACCCAGAAGCATTTAGGAGAAATCTTAGGAAATCCTCTTGGAAACCCTGGAAACCGCTTTCCCTTGTGGGTTACAAACCATTTCTCATCACTCCATGGCACTCCTGGAAGGATGGGACCTGGAAGGATGCAGCCAAAAACAAGCATCACCACAGTCCTGCACCCTAGGGGAAAAGTAGAAAAAATATTCTTGGTTCTGGCAACCGCACAGAAAGAAGAAGGGGGTGAGCATGTGAGCCAGCCCATGGTAAAAAGCAAAAGCTGAATAAATCCCAGGAATCTAGATAGGGAAAAGCACACCTCTCCCATGGGTTTGTGTCTGTCAGCACAGGCATAAATCATAACCCCTGCCATTGACCTGAAAGCAAGGGAAATTGGCCAAAGAATGCCATTGTCTAATTTTCCATTGGGAATCCGATTTTAAAGGTTGCCATCTGCCCCCAGAGCAGGGAAGCTCAATTAATTGAATAAACTATTTGTTACAAATTATTTGCTGAGCTGTAAAAGCAGGAACACTGAAAAGAGGCTCGTCTGTGGAGGCTCTGGGACACGCGGTGAACCCCGGCCCATTTCCCCACCCAGAAGGATGTGTTTTCTTGTGGAGTTTTCTTCTTTTATAGGATTTATGTCTATAATTCCCTCTTACATGAACTTTTTTCTGACTGGGAGGGGAACAGTCCCCAGCATACAACTCCAGCTGCTGCACTGGTGGGTTTTTGGCTCACAGTGACGACTTTGTGCTGTGCCCTGGCAAAGGGCATCATTACCCAGGGACGCATCACCCCCAAGAGACAGGGGTGAAACAGCCCCAAGGTGCTGTATCCCATTAACCAGCTTCTGGCATGGGCATCTCCATGGGGAATTGCAGAATCCTAGAAAGGTTTGGGTTGGAAGGGATGTTAAAGATCATCAAGTTCCAACCCCCCCGACACCTTTCACTAGACCCAGTTGCTCCAAGCCCCATACATTGTGGCCTTGAACACTTCCAGGGATGGGGCATCTCTGGAAGTGGAGCTTCTTTAGGAAACCTGTGCTAGCATCTCACTATCCTCACAATACAAAATTTCTTCCTAATATCTAATGCAAACCTGCTCTCTGTCAGTTTAAAGGCAACCCTCCTTGTCCTATCACTCCATGCACTTGTCCAAAGTCCTTCTCCAGCTCTCTTGTAGCTCCTTTCAGCACATTTCTTTTGATGCAGTCCAGGACATGGTTGGCTTTCTGGGGCTGTAAGTGCACATTGCCAGGTCATGTCCAGCCTCTCATCTACCAGCACCCCCAAGTCCTTCTCTCCAGGACTGCCCTCAATCCATTCTCCACCAAACCTGTATTTATGCTTGGGATTGTCCTGATCCAGGTGCAGGACCTTGCTTTTTTTTCCCATCACGTACCCGTGACAGACTAAGATTCAAGTGGGCTGCAGGAACATTCCAATAATTGCCGATTCTGCAATGCCCTTTTCATGGAAAAGCCAAGCCAGTCTCTAGGTCTGAGTTAAATCCTCAGGTCTGGCAAACTTCTGCTGAATTCCATGAGAAATGTATGTGCATGGGCAGAGAAAGTGCCTGTTACAGTGACAGAGGTCACGGATGCAGAGGCATCACCTGGGATATTTTTATTGCCTTTGCCAAAGGCCTTGGACAAACTTACTCCCTGCAGTGTCACACTGCTCAGCCACGAGGTGCAAACCTGCCTTTTCCTTCTATCGACCAGACAGATGAGAAAAGGGTTTTTTTCCCAAAGCTCCTGCCTCCAAGACAGGCACAATCCCACCGCATGCAGGATCTAGCCCTGTGGAAATGCCCTCGCTGCTGCGGAGCCAACACCCCTGCCCTGACCTTGCCCTGCAGCTGCCGGGTTGTTCTGTTGTTTGTATTTTTTTTCCCCTGACGGAGATAAAGTCCATCCTATCCGTCATTTTATAGCTGTTCCTGACGAGAAAAGTCCTCGGGACTCTTATTCCCGCCCGGCGCCAGGTTTGGAGTCGCCGAGCCTGGCGTCACAGCCTGTCCCCGTCCCCGCCGGCCCCTGGTCGCCAAATGACTCATCCCTTTTCCGGAGGCTGTTCCGCCACCCGGAGAGGAATGCTTTCTGGTCTGGTGGCTGCACACGCGGTTCAACGCGTGCAGGCACCGAAAAACGAAACGAGAGCGGGGGATGTGGGTGCTGCAAGTAGGGTGGAGACGGGGTGACTGCGTGGAGGAAAAAAAAAGAATACAAATGAAAATAAAGAGGGTGGTGAAGCCCTAAGCAGGGTGGGGGGTGCAGGGGTGGGTTTATTTGGGGTCAGTAAATCATCGATTTCCAGGGATGGGGAGGAGCAGCCCCGCCCGCTGCCAAACGGGGCGGGAGTCCCAGCTCGGTGCCACCGGGCTGGGACACGTTTTTCGCGGTGAGTGCAGACAGTCAGCTGGTCTCAGCCCTTCCACGGCTAGGGAGAAAACTGTGGGTTGCACCTGGTTTTACTCCTTCTGAGATGCAGCCCCTTAAAAGCAGAGAGGCCACGGTTTGAAGCAGAGGGCCTTGCAGGGAGACCATCTCCAACCAGCCGGGAAACTCATACAGGGCTTCTCCAGCCTCCAGCTTCAAAGGAAATGTGAACTCCTCTTGGCACAGAGGCTGTGATAAACTCTGATGCTTCCAGGACGTGGACGTGCTGGAGCGAGTCCAGAGGAAGACACAAAGATGCTTCAAGGGCTGTAGAACCTTTGCTCTGGAGACAGGCTGGGAGAGCTGGGAGTGTTCAGCATGGAGAAGAGAAGGATCTAGGGAGACCTCAGAGCCCCTTCCAGTGCCTAAAGTAGCTTCAAATAGAGCTGGAGAGTGACTTTGGACAAGAGCACAAGGGGAAATGGCTTTAAAATGAAAAGGGGGAATGGCTCTAAACTGAAAGAAGGCAGGGTTGGATTAGATATTGGGAAGAAATTCTTCCCTGTAAGGGATGTGAGACACTACCCAGAGAACTTGTGGATTCCCCATCTCTGGAAGTGTTCAAGGCCGGGTTGGATGGGGCTTGGAGCAACCTGGTCTAGTCGAAGGAATCCCTCTCCATGGCAGGAACACTGGAACTACATGATCTTTCTGGCCCCTTCCAACCCAAACCATTTTGTGATTCTATGACTCTGTGACTCCTTCACAGCTATGACCACTAGGAGTTTTCAATGCTGCTTAATCCACACATTTCCATCAGCTTGTTTTATCCCTCCAAGACTGCTGCTGACTGAATGGCAGTATTGCCATCTACTGGGCAGCTGCCTCCTTCTCCCAATCTCTCAGCTGGCCAAAGTGCTCTTGGGCAATGCTTGTCCTCCTCTGTGGGACCAGAAGCACCATGTATGTCACTAAGGTATCACACTAAAATAAAATGAAATAAGGCTTAAAAGACACACTTTGGTTTGGAGGAGAGGTGGACATGTCCTGGGGCTTGGCTGTGTTTCCACATCTGGCCTAGCACACACATCCTCAGCTGGATGAAACCATCTTCATAAGGCAAGTGCTCAAAAAAAACCCCTGGGTGCACCTACATTTTGACCAGGGAAGCTGAGTGAGGGACCAAAACGCCAGTGCTGGGCATACCTGACTCCATTACATCGATTTGTGCATGAAACTCACCAAAGTGGGAATATCTGCAACCAGTGGAGTTGAAATATTTTGTCACAAGCAGAGGCTTTGGGGGTTTTCAGGTCAGTCCAGCTGAGGAGGCTGAAAGACTTGAAATTGCCTGGGAACCTGATTTCTTGGGGACCACATGAGCTACATACCAGGGGTAAAATATTACAGGAGAACCCTGCCATCAGGATGAATACCACAGAAGGATCTGCCTCTAAAATAAACCTGCTCCCCTGAGATACACTGCATGGGAAATTACTATCTATTATACTTCTCTGGAAATAAATACTTGGCTGCTACTTTGTAGTAAATAGAGATGAGAACTTAATGGTCCTTAAGTGCTTTTCATAGTCAAAGCATCCCAAAGTGCTCTCTGGTAATTAAGGCTGAAAAGCTGTCAGGAGGCAAGGGAGCCTCTTGTAGCCACACTCCCAATATCCATCACTTTTGCCTGCAAGTGAGCAAGGGAATGATTGGTGGAGTGGTACAATTTCAGCTATAGAGATTTTGGAGGTTATTGTGATAAAGAACAGCAGCCCCAGGGTAGGATTTGGATGAGGAGATATCTATAACCAGAAAATCTCTATGCAGTTGTGGTGTGGCTGAGGGTCCTGTTGCTGAGCTTATGTCTGTGTGATTTTAAAACTCTTCAGCTCTGTTTGTGTTTTGGGCCAGCTGAGGCGCTCAAGGGTATGAAGACATCCCCATGGGGCTGGTGAGGTGACAAGGGACCTCAGCAAATCTGTGCCCCTTTGATGCAGCAGAATGGGGTGGGACAGGTTGTCCTCAGACATCCCTAACAGCACTAAGTTGATACCTGCATCCCCACACTGTGTTTCACAGCTCCTACAGCCTTACCTCCCCAGATAGCTCAATGTGTTGTGGCTGGTCCTACACCTCATTGAACACCCTACACGTGGTGGGACCAACAGATAGTTCTGTTGCCACGGTTGTCTCCTTTTTCTGCTCTCCACAAAGATGTGGGGAGTACCACTTTTCCAAAATCTAGTTCATTCCCTGGTTTAGTTGCACCCTCACCTCCCAATTTTAGAGAAAAGGATGTGGACATATTGCTGTTACACCTGCCATCTCCACACAGTAAACCCCGTGTAAAGCACCACATTTTCCACAGACTTCCCGAGATCACAGCTTTGCCCGGCAGAGCCAGGGAACAAGCAGCTCTATCCAGGCACTTGGATAGTGAGAGGCAAATGAGGGCACAGGAGAAGAACACGTGCCCTACCCGTGCGCTGCCAGGCTCCCGCCTCCCTCTTATCGCAGCTGAGCAGCACAAGCTGTTCCTGTCATCGAAACACGGAAAGAAACGCTGCTCTTGGCACCGAGGATGTGATAATGACCCTGAATTAGGGCTGTATGTCTCCAGCACCTGATTCTCCTGCTCCTGTGGGTGCAGCCTGAGGTTTTTCCTCCTGGATGTTGTAGGAACAGGTCCAGGTCTTGCTTATGTGGAGGAAGAATTTAAAGGAGCAATGTCCAGCCTGGCTTTCAGAGCAGCTTGTGACAAGAGGTTTCAAGCACCCGATGACCACAGTTGCCCTGTGGAGACCAGGGCTGTGGGCAGGAGCAGGGGCAGCCTGTCACTACTCTCACATCAGGGGACAGATGTGAGGGGGGATGGCTCTGGTGTTTAGCGTTGGGTCAAGGCACAGGCATACTCACTGAATTCCTAATGTGGTCCCGATAGCAGCAATATCCCCAGTGGTTCCCAGCTCTGCCCAGTTCTGGCCAGGAATAGAGGCTGATTAGAAATTGTGACCCCATGTGACATCCCCAAAATTCCCCCATGGCCCATGCACCAAGTACAAAGGGGTTAGATGCCCAGCGCAGGCATCGGGCACTCTGCAAAACCACCAGGCACTCTAAGACTTCACTTCTCAGCACCTGAGTAATTCTTGGAAGCGATTTGAGGTGTTCCCTTTAAAAAGATCTTATTTCCCAAAGCCTATGATCTGTGTTTTTTAATTCCTTCTGAAGCTCAGAGGCAAAACTTGAATGTAGTCAGGCAAGACTTCAGGTGCCAGTGTGCTCCTGACACATGGCTGTGCAGTTGTTCTTAGAAGGGACATTACTGAACCCAACAGCTCCAGGCTCTTTCAGAAGTGTCCTGCCCACGGTGGGCTGTTGGAATGAAATGATCCCTAAGATCCCTTCCAACCCAAACCATTCTGTGTTTCTATGATTTATAGTCTAGCAGCAGAAATCACACGTGCTGTCTTACAAGGAGCAAGAACCATTCAGCAATATTAAAAAGTAGAAAAGCTGAGATTCAGGGGTTTTTTTTAACCTGTCAGAAGAGGAGAATTGCCAAAGTACTGAGTGCCCAGGAGACACTACCAAGTGCAGCCCAATAAAACTGAGAGCCGAAAATACAGCCAGGACTCTGCTCCTTCACAAGCCTTAAAGAAAGTGCTACTGGTTTCATTTTCGTTTGCTGTAACAAGGAAGATTTATCTGTTTGCAGATCAGAGCTCTGGATAACGGCAGCGAAAAGCAGCTCCTGTGCGTCATTGCTTATCTGTGGGTCTGCAAGCAAACACGGAGGACAGAGTGCAAGGCTGAGACAGGCCGTGTCACCGTTCCTGGCCCGCAAAACTCCTTTAGCAGTCGGTGGTAACCGTGCTGGATATTCCTTCGGTTGGCCAATGCCCTCTAGTGGCTTTTGGAGAGGAGAAATGTGCATTCCACAAAGCGAGGATTTTGCTAAAATCCTGCTATGGCCCAGGTGTGTGCAGGGTTTGGGAGAGAGGGGACACAGGTGGTTTAGAATGATAGAAGAGCTAAATCAAGACCCTTCATCCATAAATGTGCATCTCATACACAGCAAAAGGGGGAAAGGGAAAGTTGTGGGATTCCCTGTGTTTTCCAAGAAGGTGATTTGTAGTTCACAGAATCATAAAATGATGTGGGTTCAAAAAGACCTTAAAGATCATCCAGTTCCAACACCCCTACTTTGGGCAGGGCCACCTTCCACTAGGCCAAGCTCAAATCAAACCTGGTCTTGAACATGTCCAGGGATGGGGAAGGAATGGTTTTATACTTCATGAAAAGACAAATCCTGCTTTATTGTGCACATACATCTCTCCTCCTCCTCCCCTCCCTTTACCAACCCTGCTGTGTGTCTAACAGGGAGATGGCTTTTATTTGGAAATATTATGCACTGCACACAGGCTTGCCCAGCTGGCTGAGCCCCCTGCACACCTAACAGCACAAGGGTTTGTTTAACAGTGAATTTATTGCTTCCTCTCTAGAAAAGCACCCTCCAGAAATGCCCTTTTCTGGACTCTTAGTCTTATAAAATTAATTTTAAAAATTGTCATCCTGTACAGAGTGGATTTAAGAATAAGTTAGATGGATTGTTCTTTCTGTGGGTTGAGTTTGCCACTACACTTGAGGCAGATGGTTTTTGTATGAGCAGTGCTGTATTGAGGCTGTTTGTTTAGGAATATGAAGATAACCCAGTTCTGCAAGCAAAACTGCTTGGCTGCTCTGAGAACAGAACAGAATAGGAATATTTATACTTGTGCCCGGCAGTGTCAGACATTGCTCTGCTCCCACTGACCAGGAAGCACTGAGCTGACCACCTTTGCCAACGGTGGGGTTATCCCTAAGGAAACCCTCAATGAGAAAAACCCATCCTGGTCATCTTCAGGTGGGTTTGGTGTCAAAATGACAGCCCTGAAGAGCTGTGCTCGCTGCCACGGCCCAGCCCCAAGTTAAGGACACCATCACTGGAGCATTCACTGGAGTCTCCTTCTCTGCTGGCCTGGTCTGAGCTGTGCCTGTGGCTGAGCAAACACAGCAATGGGTCACTGGTTGCAGTCACTGAGACTTTATTACCCTGTTAGCCAAACCTTGCTGTTAGTAGCCCAGAGAGCTCAGAAGGGATGAGAGGAGGGTTAATGAGTAGAGATTCTTCATTCTAATCTCTTATATTCATACACCAGTTGATCCTTCTCTAGAACCCCCCGTTATTCTCCATAGTCTGGAAAACACAAAAGAGATTAATTCAGTAGAGAGCCAGAGTAAGGCATGTCTCTATCCCAGGTGATGCTCTGAAGAAGGGTTTGTTCCCAGCTGGGCCAGGAGATTGCTCTAAAAATCTGTTCCCACCCAAAATGGTTTATGGACCACAGTAACCTCCCCCTTCCTCACACTGATTTAAAATACCTCTCTCCACCTTTCTTTTCAGCATGACTCATAGTTTGCAGCTGCCTTTCCACATAACCATCCCTTGTGCCTGGGAAGAGGTTGCTCCTTGTGCCAATCATTATTTCTGGGAGCAAAGGGCTAGTTGTTCGTTCCCCAATGTGATGCTGAGGGTGGATAGTGCAGCACTGCAGGACTTGCACTTGCAGAAATACTTTATGGTTGCTGTATTTCCCATTCAGCTGATTCCTTCCATGGTTTCCTCCAGCAAGGTTTTGTCTGGGTGAATGATGATGATAATGTTTTGGACTTGGAGCCCAGTTCCTGCCTGGCTTGAATTTTGTCCACGGTCCTCAGCAGAGCATTGCAGCTCCAAGGCAGCAGCTCCTTCCTTACTGTTGTTTGATTACACCAGAAGTAACATCAAATATCCTGATTTTAGACCTCTCCAGATTTCCCAGCTTGAGTCCTAATGGTCTAATAAATGAAAGACTCCAATTCCCCTGGCAACTCCTTGCTTTCTTGGGAGATGAACCAGGTTACCTCACAGGCATTAAGCAACTTACACTGTAGATCCAGTCTACATAGGCTGACACTCGAGTGAAGACTGTTGGTTTCTGGTAGGTGTTACAGTAGGGCACTAACCCAAAACTGACAATCCCATGGACTTCCCAGTGATCATCTTTGTAGCAGTTGAGAGGGCCCCCAGAATCCCCCTGGATCAAAGGAAGGAAAGGAACATATTGAGCTAAATTATCTGAGCAGTTGGAAGACTGGATAGGATTAAGGAGCATGGAAATAAACATGAAAATAAAAATTTGTGCTGCTTTCTTTTCCAAGGGCTGACTGGTCCCCAGCAGTGTGACAGCAGAGACTGCCCAGCACCTTCTGAATTGCTGAAAAATCAGCCCCTCTATGTGTTATCTCAGTCCTCATGCACATACACACACATACATACACCCATATACCCCCAGGATGGGCTGAAACCCTAACTTACCACCATTGTAAATTTAGTGACTGTAAGCAAATGGTCCAGGGCACAGTGCATAAAACACAATCCTTTCCTGCAAGGTCCACCTGCCCAGCATCTCTGCTAAAAAATCAGTGCACTCTCCAGTTGTAAGGGACCAGGGAGAAGGGAAATGCTGTTCCCCTTGTTTTTCACAAACATGTATATACAAAGAGTCCCAGGAAGTTAAAGTGGTGAAAAAGAAAGGAACTCGGATTAAAATATATGAGAAGATAAAGGCTTTTGCTTGGCTCGGGACCTGGTTTTTAACAGGGTTCTACCATAATTAAACCTCACAAAAAAAAATACATTAAATATCTACAGACCTATAATTACCTTATATAATGTAATTGAAATATGTATAACTGTTTAACCTGTTTTATTTCTATATGTGTCTCTATTATATTCATATCTTTACATAATCAAACATGTTATGTATTTGTCCACAATTTTTTAAGGGCTCTGCATGGTGGCTCTTACCAGAAGCCATCTCTGCAGCAAAGGGAATACAGGCAGAGGTCACAGGTATTCCCTGCCTTCATGAGCCAAAC
Source organism: Pipra filicauda (assembly GCF_003945595.2). NCBI lineage: Eukaryota > Metazoa > Chordata > Aves > Passeriformes > Pipridae > Pipra > Pipra filicauda. The sequence goes on from NW_024104310.1 coordinate 6,800,340, forward strand.
CTTCTTGCCTTGATGTTGGGGCCACCTGGAACCTCTGGGATAATGAGAACCTCACAGCATCTTCCTTTCCCACCCAACCTGGGCCAGATAGTGCAGTTGGACATGGCCAAAACTTCCAGCAAATTCAGCTGTCCATGCAAACAGAGCGGAAGGGGAGGGAAGGGTGGACAAGCAGAGGGAAGCACTGCCTGGCCCGGGGTGCAGTGTGACAGCAGTGTTGGAGGAATGGACTGACTTCCCCACAGCTTCACCCTTTGGGTGAGGGCAGAGGCAACTGCCAAAGTTTCAACCTAGTCCCCAGGATCTGGTCCATGGGACATGCTGCTGGAAGGCAGGGCAAACCTCCCCTCCAAAATCAGAGGGGAAAGGCACACCCTGAGGACTTGAAGGTTTTCTCTCTGCTGTGGGGAGATGGAGAAATGTGGAGCAGGTCTGGTTTGTGAGGTATTCAGCAGAAATCAGCAAAGGGGCCAGGATTTGCAGGAGAGCTATTCCAGGTGGAGAAATAGCAAAAACAGGTCCCAAGTGAAGGAACAGCAAGGTCGGAGAGATAGGAAAAAACAGAGAGGAGCTTAAAAATGCTTTGATAACAACAGCTCTTACACTGCATCCAGCCTTCACACCATCTCCACCAGCACAGAGCATGGTGTCCTTTGCCAGGGATCCCCACCAATCATCCTGGGAGCAGATCTCGTGGTCGACCACCGGCAGCATCACCTCCTGCAGCCTGTCCATGCTGCCGCCCCCTGCTAGCAGGGAAAGGGGGAGACGATGGCCCAGGAGCTCCAGGGGTTGAGGAAGGAAGCTTTACCTTCACAGTGGTCCTTCTGGAATCAGGAGGGACTCTCAACACTCCTACTTCCCCCTTGCTTACCACTAACTACCCCCCAGCCGGTGACATAGCAGGGGTAGTTATTGGGCAAAATTTCTCCTTCAGGTGGAAGCACTCCCAGCTCGATGAACCCGTTGGCATTGGCAGGAGACTCGAGGCACAGCAGAGCAATGTCATAGCTGAAACAGGACGTAGGGGAAAGATTCCTTACTGAAAATCCTGAATCGGTCGTAAACCAGACATCCTGGCATGATGCACCTTGAAAATATCATTAATTATTCCTTATAGGTATCACAGGCAAGAGGAAAATAGGAGCAATTAGAAGAGAAGAGGCCATAGTACAGACTGATAAAGGGCTAATATCCCTCAAAAACCTCCTACTGCTTTGGAGCTCTCCAACCTCTGGGTGAATTTTGGTGCATCTTGGGTGGATGGGCATGTCTCTGAGGAGTGATTTAAGACAGTCCTTCAGCATTCCCTTGTTGGTTTCCCTTTGTCAGATGCACACAGTGCTGTGACTGCTGGCAAGCCCCTGAATCCACTGTGCATCCAAGATCCATTCGTTTTTTTTCCAAGATGGGGAAAAGAGGCCCATCTTTTCTCCATCTTGGACAAAGCAGGACTGAGGTCGTCCACACAGACACCATGGAACACCTCCAAGAGAGGAAGCTGCTTGGGAAATCTCCCTTGCACCATCTTTCAGTGCTTCCCACAAATCCAGCCTCACTGGGAATTGGATTGAATACACACGCTAGTGGGACAGGATCCTAAATAACATTCAACCATCTGATGTTACTCAAAAATAATTACCCATTGGCAATGTCATTGGGATTCCAGCCATCATGAATGAAGATTGCATCCACATCAATGTAGTACTCGGTGCCATCCACCTCCAGGAGGTTGTGCTCACCCAGAGCCACACGGTAGGATGCTCCTGGGGGCCTGAAAACCAATCACAGAATAATTAATGTAAAAACTACTCCCCACCAAGTGCTTTGCAGTGTAAATACTTCCACCAGTGCAATAATTTCCAAAGCACCTTCCATCAAAGGTTTTTCAAGGGACTGTAGCTAAATTTGTTGTGAGCAAGTCTGGAGAAGGGCAACAAAGCTGGTGAAGGGTCTGGAGCACAAGTTTGAGGAGGAGCAGCTGAGGGAGCTGGGAGTGTTTAGCCTGGAAAAAGAAAGGAGGCTTAGAGGAAACATTAATGCTCTCTACAGCTACCTGAAAGGAGGTTCTAGCAAGATGGGAGTTGGTCTTTGTTCCAGGTAACTAGTGACAGAATGAGAGGAAATGGCCTCAAGTTGCACCAGGGGAGGATTAGGCTGGATATTGGGGAAAATTTCTTCACTGAATGGGTTGTCAGGCATTGGAACAGGCTGTCCAGGGAAGTGGTGGACTCATAGCCCCTGGAGGGATTTAAAGGATGTGTAGATGCGGCACTTGAGAACCTGGTTTAGTGGTGGGCTTGGCAATGTTGGTTTAACAACAGGACTCAATGATTTTAGATGACTTTTCCAACCTAAATTATGACTCTATGATTCTAAGTGGAATTAGGAACATGCTGCCTGCAGTTTGCTGGTGAAGCAAGTGAAGGTGCAGCATCAGCTGACACAGTCCTGAGCTTGGCCTTGAACAAGAAGGTTCATTCTGCATCTCTGCATCTTTCTGAAACAGAGTGTGAAGGACCAGCTTGTTACACTTTATTGGCGTTACAGCTTGTTGGTGTCCCGCTGTATTGCTGAGGTGGTGCATGTCAGACCTGCTGCAGAGCGTGTTGTACAGCACAGCTCAGGTGCCAGCAAACATGCCTTTTGTTCCATCTTTCCATCTCTGTGCAGGTTTCTCGGGATGCAAACCCATGTGAAATGCTCACACTCATGCAAATACACCTCCTCTTATGCAAATCAGCAATCAGCTTGATTTCCGCTCCCAGGAAGTCAGCAATTACTATGTAAAATCAAGGCTAAAGCAAACAGTTTTCCAGTTCCCTTGATTAAGTGAGCAACAAGACGTCCAGCTGTGCAAGGCATGGCACCAGTGGGGAGCTCGGAGGATGAGAAGGGTCTGGCTCCCATCTGCAGCAAGAATGAGGAGCACATCAGGAGTTTTAACACTTTTTATCCTTCTCACACACTGAGGCAATGGGCTGCAGTCATGACCCACTTGCTGCTGATAAGGGTTCCACCACAAATGTGAGCATAGTACCCCGGGTCGTTAGGGTAGGCAATCTGAAGTGATACCTGGAGGAAACAGCAACGTATTTTACACCCAAGCCATGCCATTTCTCTGCAGAAACAGTGTGTGTGGCTTTGGACAGCAGAAGCTGTCCTTTCCTCACTGTTGTGGTTGTTTTTTTTTTCAAATATAAGGCTTTTTTCAAGTATAAGACACACCAGTATTACCTGCCACTTCCAGCTGTTTGGTTGGGCTTCGTGGCCTCCAATTACTCGTCCTGTCAGCACATCCTGCTGAAGAGTGCCCCTCAGGGGACCTCCAGAGATTGCCCCTAACACACACAAAAAAAGAAGAGCAGTTTGTCATGTGGACTCCTAAAGAGCATCAGTCATCCCAGCCAGCCAGGTCTGAAAGATGGAGTGACTGAGACTTGCACGTGGTGACACTGTGATCACTCTCCATCCTGGAGGCTTCTTTAAAGCCTCCGTGGTTGAAAACTACCAAAAACAGGCCTTCAGATACAAAGTTATATAAACTGACTCATTCCCCATACTCCAACCCCACCCTGCTGCACCAACCTAAATCCTCTTCCTTTTAGGGTGTAGGTTTCCCTTCCCTCAGAGCACTTCCAGACCTTTCTCATGGAGATAATGCTTCTGCAACAGAGGAAAACCCTGCCACATCAGGGTTTGCCCTAGCACAGTAACTGCAGAGAAACAAAAAAATTATATGCTCTAATCTCCATCACTTAGAGGTTGAGCTGTTCACCCTTCCCAGCTCAGATAAATTGTATCTTACCCAGGCAACTCGGAAGAACCAGAAACCAAAGCATCTTTAAAGAAGTGGTCACATTTTTTCCAAGAAAATATCTTTTTATACTAAAATATCTGATAAGAAGCTGTGTCTAAATTTGGTATCAATACAATTTATCTATACTCATGACTCACTAAACTGATCAAAAGTGCTCTACATGTGGAAAAACCCAAACTGCTCAAGGTAGAGCCCAAGGTTACACAAACAGCTCCACACTGCACAATTCCCACAGGACCATGAAGCAGGGGGAAAAAAAAAAGGAAAAAAAAAAGAGAGAAATTTTGGGTGCTCTCAGACCACTTCAAGAACAAGGCAGGACAAACCCAGGCTCAAAAGGCCAACACTCCAGACTAGCAATTGTGGATGCACATGTAAGAAATGTATTTGTCAGTCCAGCTGTCTGCAGCTCCATGTAACACGAACTGATCTTTGCCAACCAGATAAACAGAGCAATAACCAACAGGGAAAAATGAGGGGGTTCAGCCTAGGCTGGACATGTTAAACTGACTTTGGCGGGACATGCTGAGCCTTTTTTAGGATCCTTTTCTGCTCCTTCCTTCCTTTGGAATGAACCCAGATCCATCCTTTTTGCACCCTCCCTTTGGGTATTTATGCACTTTAATGAGATCCTTCCCTTTTCCAGACTGATCAGTTCTAGATCTCTTGGTCTTTCCTTGTGGGAGCAGTGTTTCAGTTCCTTCATCGTCTGTGTGACCCTTTGCTGGAAAAGACAGTATGGATCACCCACCCAGGTATGCTGATGGAATCCACTCCCCATGGAAAAGACACTGTAGGATCAGGACCTTTTCCCTATCATTCCTCTTAAACAAATCCTTTCTATTTTACTGGAAGCCATAAAGAGTTCAGTGCGATATTTCAGCACTGAGACTTTATTTAAGTCATCAAACACATTTTCCCCTTTACATCATAGATCATTTTTAGCTTCCAGTTAGTTTTGGCTAAGGAGGTCAGAAAGTGGCCTCCTACCCAAGGAGTCTCTTCCCTCACTTTCACTACATTCATCATCCCTAAAAGTTAGACTGGGCCAACTCACTCATTTTTTTTATCATCAATTTCTTTTTCCAAAGACTTTATGAGTTCTATACATAAAATATTGTTTTAGAATGTAGTTGTTTATTCTCCTTATGGACACTGTGGCATTTGGTTTGAGCAATTGCTTGTCCATGATCTGTCCTCTGCTGCCACGAACACAGTATCATACTCATTGTGCAGCTTTGATGTGGGGCTGAGTTCAAATGCCCAAAGGAGAAATAAATTACAGTGAGGATGAAGAATTACAGCTGTTTTCAGAATTCCTCCACTCCAGGCATTGTTTTAGTGTAGGGCTATTAAGGAATTGTCTGAGTTTCCTCCTGGGTTCTACATATGTGGTTTGTGGAAGTTGTTGACCTACAGGACATATGTGAATGGAAAGAGAGGAGTGCAAGCGTTGGGACTCGGAAGCTGTTTCATATATAAGCACTTGCTAGGATGAAAAAATTTTGATTTAGGGAATGAGGAAATGAGGAAATGAAAAAATACTGAGATTTGTGTTAATGGCAATGAGAAGGCTGATTAATGGAAGGGGTCCTTGTCCATGGCAGGGGGTTTGGAACTTGATCATCTTTAAGTTCCCTTTCAAACCAAACCATTCTGTGATTCTGTGATTATTTTTGGTATCTCAGCATTACCATTGACCTCCAGTTGTGAAGCTTGGTTGAAGACACTGAAGTCTAAAGGTGACATTCAAAACACATCATCTCAGCTACTGCTAAAGCTCAGCAGCCCATAACCCTCCAGAGGCTATCAAATTAGTTTCAGAACATGAACAGTCCTGGAATCAGAGCCCAGAATTCTTCCTCTTTGAAGGAGAATCTCAAGGCAGAGCCATCTCAGGATTTCTCACATGTGTAGGTAAAAAGGAATTTCTGTGGTCCAAGTCTTCACCAGCAAACAAAATGAGGCGTCTTAGAGAACCAGAGAATCTCCCGAGCTGGAAGGGACCCACAAGGATCACCACATCCAACTCCAACACAAGGATCATCACATCCAGCTCCAACACCACAAACACAAGTGGCCCTGTTTGTGTCCATATGGCAAAATTCTTCTATCTCTAAACCAGAGAGGTCTCATCCATGCTGCCTATGGAGCATGGGGTCTCTTCCATGCTGGCTTTCCAAATCACGTGTAAAAGTTGCTACAAGAACCATGGGCTGGTGCAAACCAGTGTTATGTCAGAGTGTGCTAACAGTTATCTGTACAAAAAAGAGGGACAATGTCTAAGTTGGTGATTCAGCACTGTTTAGTGAAATGGTGCTCTGGCATTGTTTAGTTAATTAGTGATCTAGCACTGTTTAATTATATATAGCCTTTACGTCCTTGTTCTCATAGGATCTGAATTAAATATTTAGATGACAGCAGCATTTTCTGGGTGCGTAGATTATTTTAAGAATGAGGGGAAGCACAAGGGATGTCATGAGTGGTAAGATGGATGGTGGGGAAAGATTCCAGGACTGTACAAGAAAATAAGGACATTTGGGTGGACTTGATGAGATCCATTGGGAGCTATTGAGCACAAAGATGAGGATATAGTCATCTTTCAGGGAGGCCCTGAAGCACAAACTGAATTCCAGACGCTGAGAGGCTTCACTGTGTATGTTTGCTGTGCAGCTTTATGCCTGCTCTGCTCTTACATGCCTTTCCTAACCTATAAATATTCCTAGCTTATCATCAGCTGGAAATAAGTTAGGACAACATAAGTGGAAATACTTCTGCTATAAAAGTAAAAAAGTCTGTGCATATACTATTCTGAAACCATCATTAAAACCTTGATCTAAAACACAGTTCTTAATAAATATACTCCTGTGGTCTTATTCATCAGTAAATGAGGATAACCAATAAATGAGGACAAAGGAACAAATTCCTTCCTTCTTTTCACTGCAACAGGATGAAACCTTTATTTCAGTATGAGCACTGTTGAGCTGTAAAAGGTAACGATGATGCGAAAAAGCTAATTGTCAGACCACACTATTTATCTCTATATCCTGACACATATCTTTGAAGGCTCATGTAAAATACATCCAACTCAACGGAAATTTTTAGAAAGAAGGAAACATTAAACCAGTAAATGTGGAAACTTCATATTTCAGCACTAACAATGAAAAATGGCATAAGGTAATGCCAGTATACTCACTTTAATGATAAAAATGTTTACTAAATTTAAAGTCAGTCTCTCAAAATACACTCAGTTACCCCATATTTACTGATGTTTCACAGGATGATGTTTGATGGAAAGGGCAATGGACTGAGTATCACTAGAGTTGGAATACACTGGGCTGTACACATTTATGAGAAATGCTACCTGATAAATTTATAGGGCTGCTGAGGTGCAGGCAAGTTCTAATGCACTCGTGCAGGCAAGTTCTAATGCACTCTACTTGGAAAGTGCTTTTCAAAAATGTTTGATATACAGGCTGTTGGAGGTACATGGAATGTGAGAGCATGTGTCTCATTAAAGTTACAAGATCAAGGACGTTTTAATTTAAAGGGGATTAGAAATAAAAAGGAAAGGGATAAACAAAAAGCAGGGACACAAAGGGACAAGGGATAAATAAGGTGATGATGAAGGGCAAAAGTCTCCAGATCATAACTGATGGCCCATTGTGGAACTACAGGCTGAGCTTTGGAGGGAGCTCACCTGGATGGTGATGCTGTTTAGAAAGGAAAAAGGTGAACTTCAGGATTTGGGGTGTTCACGGGGCTGTGCAGGACAAGCGGTTAGACTTGATCTTAGAGGCCTTTTTCAACCTTAATGATTCCGTGATTCTATGACTAGGTGGCAAGTAGGAGATCATATAGCAGGTCCAAGGGCCCAGAATCCCACTGAGGGCATGTCAGACTGGGCTCCAGCAGCTGGGCAGGAGAAATCCCAGGTCCTGAAACCTGCTGGAGATGACAGATCTTACAATGTCTGTATCACACACCACTGCATACGAAGGTCTTACTGCTTTTATTTAAAACCTTTCTGCACCACCTGGGGAGGGAAAGGATGAATTACTTCAGTATATGTTTTATTTGAAGAAGAAACCAGTACATAAGGATCAGTGAATACGGAGGTGAGAAAAACTAGAAATCCAGTTTTTTCTCATCCATCAACATCCAGTTCACTTTTGCTAATTGTTTGAGTTGAATTCTGGCCTTGACATTTTGTTATAAGTATCACATGGGCTTGGATCATTGTCAAAATAACTTGAATGCTTTCCTTCAAAGAAAATAGCAACTTAGAGAACCTTCCAGTCTAAAGGGGCTACAAGAGAGCTGGAGAGGGACTTTTGAAGAGAGTATGGAGTGATGGGATAACAGGGAATGGCTGCAAACTGACAGAGGGCAGGTTTGGATTAGATATTTAGGAAGAAATTCCTCCTTGTGAGAGTAGTGAGGCCCTGATACAGGTTGCTCAGAGAAGCTGTGGCTGCCCCACATGGGAAGTGTCCAAGGTCAGGTTGGATGGGACTTGGAGCAACCTGGGATAGTGGAAGGTGTCCCTACCCATGGTAGGGTGTTGGAATAACATGATCTTTCTGGTCCCTTCCAACCCAAACCGTAGGATTCTATGAAAATAGAAACCACAAGAATTACATCAATCTCCCTTCTTATGTTAGTGATCATATCGTATCTTGCACTGTTGTATTACAAAAAGGTAATGCAAAACCAAACAGGTTGTTGACAGATTGTGAGATAACCCTCAGTACAGTCTTTTAAAGTAAACACTCAATATAGCATAAAAAGCACTGAATATATACCTGCACTTTTCTCTTTTTATCTTGCACCTGAACTCCTACTGACAGGTTTCCAGGATTTCACAATAGACAAATTTATATATTAAATCTTTATATTAGGGCAACATACTATTGACAAACTAGATGGAATAGACAAATCAGAAGTTGTCATAACTAAAACCACTGTGTAAGCTTTTCGGTTTGTCTGAGCACAGAAGATACAAAAATAAAACCATCTCCCATAGTACAAGCAATGATACAAGCTTCAGGAATAACATGTTACAGCTGGGTGCTGTCAATGTGGCAACGTTTCCTCAGTGCAGTAGAAGAATTTGGGTCATTTGACTCCTAATTATCCCAAACACTGCTCATTAAAACAAGGTCAAAGGGCTCCTTTAAGCAGCAAAATTTGATACCTGCTTTAATATGTTTAGTGATTGATGATTAATTTTGAGCATTCATAAAGCTCCCTTAAAATCATTGTGTACATATCTGTGCAGGGAAAGCTTGCAATGAAATATTTTGTTGGATCAAGACCAGAGTGCTCAGCCAGTTGTAATTGCACACTGTTATTTCCCAATATTGATTTGACTACATTGAAAAATCTTAGGAAAGTAGCAAAACATCAACAATTCAAATTATTTAAGGACAACACAGAACTGAAAGAAAAGTGTTGAGAAATAATGTCCCATTTATTTACTTTTAACAGCAGAGAAGCTTGATCTTGCTCCAGATTCTGCAGAACATTCAGTCCATAACTCAATCTCCTGTGTCAGTGTTTTAAGAAACCATTGTGCTAGAAAGCAGTTTACTGAAATCCAAAGTTTTCATAACACTTAAGAGTTATGAGTATGATTTTTCTACAAGTAAGTAAAGTGCATGATTTAGGAAAATTAGTCTGTGGAATTTTATAAACACCGGTGCTCCTAAATTCATTGAAATCAATGGAAAATTTTAGTATTAATGACATCAGAATCTTGCCCACTGTGCTTACTGGAAAAGCTCACTTTGACCTTAAGTAGAGGAAAAAGTACAAGATAAACAGCCTACATTCTGTCTCTTAATCCTTACTCAACATGGAAAAAAGTAGAAAAACTTTAGGAAAAAACCATTAATATTGTATTTTAATATGCTTCTTAATTTAATTTAATTTAATACTTTTACTTTAAAGTTAAGAAGAAAATGCCATTCATTGTGGAGAAAAAAATAGTTAAAAAAGCAAAGCGGGACTCTATTTGCAATTTGTAACAGGAAGGAATGTGCATGAAAAGACCTAAAGACTATTTTACCTATTTTTTTGTAATTTTTACAAGTATACTGAGAGCTTTTTCTACATCATGTCTGTCTGTAGTAGCCATTACACAGTATCTCTGTAATGTCTTTAGCTGATTTGGGCCCTCTTGAAAACAAGGACAAAACTCCCTTAATATTTTTTTTCTACTGCTCTTACACCCTGTTGCACCTCTTCATTCTATTTATCTAAATTACTGTGACATCAGATTCTCTATGGCATTTCCTAATTTCTCAAATAGTGACTAATATAAAGCGGAATGCAATTTTGTCTATACATTCTAACTACCCCACATGTAAACAGGACAGTTACACATTTGTCTTTCTAAGCATCTCATAAATCACACTGTTTCCCAGACCAGAAATTTATCACCTTTAAACTGCTACTACATGCATACTTGTTCTATAGCTAATGACATCCTTCTCCAGCATGGAGGTTTTTAGAAGTGCTGCATTTTCCTTTATTTTTTAAAATGACAAGAGGATTAAAAAAAAAAGAATGGTTAGATATTAATTATCTATACCTCTTTCTAAGTGGGTTGTCAGCATGTACATTTCTGCTTTTCCTGCGTGTATATTCATGCACTCAAGACTGACAAATTTATATCTCAGGGAAATTTATATGCGCAGGGAACAACTTTAAGGCACCCTCTTTTATTTTCCCTCCTTTCTTCTTTCTCATGTAATTCATGCTGATGTAAAAAGAAAGGCACACACCCTAAAATACCTGTTTCTCTCAACATCAGAATTTCTGGAAAGAGGGAAAAGAAGGAAAAATCTGGTGGCCTCAAAGCAATGAATGTAGGAATATACATAAAAACATATCTCAAAGAACACAGTTTCAGCCAATTTCAGGAAACTCAACACAAATGGCAAAAAAAAAGGCTGAGTGCCTCCACTTGTGGATGTCGAGGTGGTGGCTAAAGTATTCTCAACTGTTTTGGTGGAGATGCCCATCTGGTTTAGCTGCAGTTCACTGTGTTTGCAGTGCCTTGTGTTCCACCCAAACCAACAACGGCTCCTGAGAAGACAGCAGCTGAAGAACACGTGTACTTGGATGCACAGGGAAGCTATTTTTGACTGAGGATCAGCATTTCTCTTGCTGAAAAGTTGCAGGTGTGCTCTTATCCAGAAGGACAACCAACACCAGTACGTCAAACAGGGACAGCAGAGACTGGGGTGGCAAGTCTGGCCTGAAACAAGCACAAGAAGAGCTGGAAGGAAGGACAGGGCTCTTGGACTCACTAGAAGCTCACAGGCCAGAAGAAGGTCCCTGGCAGACTAGGGCCATATGAATCCCTACTGGCAAACCCCACCTGGCGAGGGTTGTGAGTGCACCAGCAAGTGCTGCAACTCTGTCCCCACAGCCTTGGGTGCTCAGCTGCCTGTGTTCAGGGTCAGCTCTGATAGAGTGGAGCTAGGACCTTGGATCAGACTGCTCTGGAAACTGCTGTGTTGGAGGAAATGCTAAATAAGAAGGCAAAAAAACCTGAGAAGCCTCATGCGGGTCTCTACCCATTGGACCTGCTGCTCAGGTCCTTGCTACATCGCTTAGGATTCAGTTCCCCATCCCTTCTTCCCCCACTCCCCATTTCATGGTTATCGGCTTTAAATTAACACTTTCATTAGTATGTTTGGAGCTCTTGGCAAGTAAATCACTTGCTGATAAACTTGGTGCTAAGTGTTTGCTGGTAAAGAAGATGGGAGCCTTGCAGTATCTTATCTATTGATACTATAGCACTGACACTACACCTGTTGCTACGTATGGCTGATGGATCTTCTCCAGGGAGGGCTTTGGGATATTCCCAGGCATGACAAACTTTGAGTTTTCAGATCACTGGGATGAACCTTCCAACCAGGCAAGGAGTCGACAGTGAATATTAAACAGGGTAGCAAAGATGTTTTCCCTGTGACAAATAAAATTCTGGACTTTCTACAGAAGCGACAACTGATGAAGGGGTCAGGAGAGCTGGTACACTGACCGACTTCGTGCTTTGCATCTGCAATATCACCAAGCCCAAGCCAAAGCCAGAACTCCAGAGGTTTGGTTGACTCAAAGGGAACTTTTCCACATGTGTCTTCAGATCCAGAGCTCCTTCTACATCAAGAACTAAACTGCACCAGAGGTTAGGGCTTGGCATTTCTTTCTGCTGTTTGTATTGTGAAACTGTTTACACAATTCCTGGTGTGGTTTTGCCCCATGTGAGCCACCACAGTCCCAGACAATGCTTGGTCACATTTTAGTGCATATTTTAGGCCAGAAACAATTCAAACACTCAATTGGGTTGCACACAAATGGATTTAGAGATGAAAGAGTTTAACCCCATGGACGTGAGATATGTCTTGCCAGCAAGACCCAGGAATAAATAATGGGTACCACCCATTTGGTTTACTAATAAAATGATTTTTTTTCATCATCTGAAACTCTGTCCAGATGTCTCCTTTGTGAGCCTGCTGCTGATGCAAAGTGAAGCAATTAATCTTTTCACCCTCAATATGAGCAATATCACCCTTTTGAAAAGTCTGGATGCTGCAAAGCAGTTGGGCAACAGAGCTCTCTACTGGTTATCATTCTGACTAATAAACAAATAAAATTTAACTTGACTGAGACCAGAAGATAGTAAGCCAGTATCCTAATGAGAATTACCAATGGCAAACTTTATTAACAGTTTTTGAAATACTGTGTTCAAGATCCTCAAATCCTTAGCGATTTCCCAGCCTTCTCTGTTCTTTAATAGCAGCAAATAGTTATTAAGAACTTTGGTCCTGAAATATTTTCAGATGGGTTTTGATATTTTAAGGCAAGATGTTCACCTGCGGTGGAGGCAGGTTCTGATTGGAATCTCCTTCCTGCCCTGAGAAATTCAAGGAAAAGGACTGCAGGAGAACTGAATTGTACAACTCCAGGGTATGATGTTAAACACCTACTGGTCTGGAGTAACAGACCTGACAGCTTTTCACTGAACATGTACTGATGCAGAAAGATGGGAATGGAAAGAAAAGAGAGGATGGCTTTGACATCTCGAACAAAGACTCAAAATGTTTGTTTTGGTGCTAAAGGCCATGCCAAGGTCCTCAAGCACAAAGCACAGTGGTACTGTCAGTGCTGCCCACTTCTAACAGGTTCGTGCTGTTCTTGAAGATCTCACAGTGACTGAAGGTGGGAGAACACTGTGAGCTTTAAAGGGGTTGAGGCAGTAGTGGCACATTGTTCTCTCCCTGGAGAATAAAGGGATAACTTGCTGGAAGCGGTGAATCAAATTAATCCTTTTCAAAGTGTAAGAACTTGGTTTAAGCATTGAAAAAGGACCCTACGAAAGGGTGCTGTACTTGACAATTAAATGAAAATGCACAGGAAAACTTCAAGACAGCAGCCAACCTACCTTTTACACAGCCCTACAGTAGAAGTCTTTTCCAACCCAATCGATTCTATGATTCCATGATTCTATGATTCTAAGTCTTGGATTTGGTAGAAACAAAAGCATTTCTCAGGAATGTAGTCTTATCCCAAACAATGGAAGGAGTGGCTAAGTTCACCAGAGCAGAAAAATCACTTCCATAAGTTATAAACAGTCTGTCAGAAAAGTTGTGGTCATGTGGCACATGAAGAGCCAAAGCCCAAGAAGATTTAGACAAATCTGAATCATACTGTTCATAACTCTCTGGCCCCAGTCACTGTCCTTTCCAACTTCACCAAATTACCTCAGAGCTTGATCAGATTGTCCACGTGCCTATTTGGAAAGAGTGACCAATCTTCTCAGAGTGAAGTTTCCGTATTTACCTACAAAAAGTGCCATGAAAAAGAAGAGTCTTTTTAGAAAAAGTGAATTTGGAAATATTTTCTTAAGTGTACATCTTAAAAACTTATAAACTCTAAGTGTATGGATTTCTTCAGATAGATGTTTGACTTTTTTTAATATATCAATGGATGTACAGGTTTTCTCATACATATGCCATCCTTCATATGCCATTTTTAGCTTCAAAGTTCTTACAGTTTTAACAGATCATGTGTTTGGCAGTTCTGATGCACAGATTAATGTAAAATCAACCATTTAAAAAAGAGACAAATCAGGCACCAACCACGCAAACTATGCCAAGGAAGAAGTTAGCCTTGGAGGAGAATGAGTTTGTTTACTTTTCTCCAAGTACCACAACACCTTACTTTGAATCATGACTGCTTAAATACCTTGTTTCTGAATACATGCTTGGACAAGGAGTGCTTCTGCAATTAATGAAGTACTGTTGCTGGGCATTAAATAAATGTAAACTCTGTCAATGGCATGTGTTACTGGAAAGCTGCCAGTTCAGATCTCTCTCTGGGACACAGATGCCTACATTTCTCCAAACTTCTCCCTTAAATCTCCAAACTGATGCTCCCACTCTCACCCTGAGATCGTAGCAAACCCCTGAGCTCTACTAAATGCACAGAGCTCCCTTTGTTGAGCAGTGAGCAAGAGAATCGATGAGTCGTGCCAGATGTTGGCTGTGCTGTTTAACACCATCCACAAAGAGGCACCTGCACTGTGGTGATGATGGCAAATAAAATAGAGAGCAATATTGATAAACAGCATTTCCTTTAACAACCATGCTCTGGAAGGAACCAGCCCTTTGAGGGCTGGCAGCCAGCTGGCGAGGATAATTTGTCAGAGGAGCATTAGGGCATTGGCTTGTGGGCTCTCCAGTTACAGGTATTTACATAGCTCAGAAGTGATGATCAGCTGTGCCAAGGGTAATGTTACAGACACGGCTGAGCTGCTCTAACAGCTTGTTCCCACAAAAAGAAGTGACTTGTTATCACTCTATTCCCGGCACCAAATTCTTCACTTGCCTTGAGCTCTGGAACTTTTCCTCTCACATGGTAAAATGATTTGATTCACTAACACCAGGGGAAACTATATTCCTATTTTTGCTGGTTGTTTCTCTGTTGGTTTGGAAAGCTGAATCGGGCAGGTGCAGAACTGGATGATTTTCAGGCTCTCTGCAAAGAGGCAGGTGAGACCATGTGGCAAGAAGCAAGACACGGGAAGAGTACAACCTTCCCATTTCATCAGAGCAAGTTCCTGAGGGGCTTTGAATTTCTAAATAGACATCAGTGCTCAGAAGTAAAAAATATTGCACATCTAAATAATGAACATTTTACTGTTATTTTCACTCAGTGCTCCAAACACAGTCCTGTGCAGGCTGAAAGATCTGTGACAGATACTCTCTACTGTGTCTTCACACACATCCCAGTCACCTTCACCTATAGAGACCTACTCTGGAGCAAACAAAAAGAAAATAGTAAAGGTGTAAACAGACTCCAGTTACAAACAATTTGGGTTACAAACTGAGCTTTAAAGCAGTCGCACGAACTGCACAGAGGTTTTGCTCTGAAATTCCAAAATCCACAAATATTCTTTTACATGCCTTACCAGCAGAAGAGTCCTTTGAAGTAGTTATAGCCAGATTCCAAAAATTATTGTTTATTCATAACTTCAAAGAAAAATGTAGTTTTATTAAGGTTAATGTTTTCTCAGCAAATCAACTCATCTTTCCTAGGCTGAATAGTTACACAAAAATTATAAAGCAATAAAGTACATTTTATCTCTATCTTACAAAAACTTTGATGATTTCAAATCTGGAAAAATTTAAATATTGACTTAAATCATGCAGACTTTATTTTGTTTTGGTTTGTGTCTGTAATTAATCAGATACAGCAATACTGCTTATCTCTTGGGAAAAGGGTAAGGTTTTTAAAAGAAATAATGGCAGAGCCACAGAACCAAAAAGGATCCAGATGCTGCTGGCATCTCCAGCTTCTAGAAGAAGAAAGCTCTTCCAAAACTGTCAGAGCTATTCATACTCTAATGTTACACTACAGAAATTTCTATAAAATCCTGGATTTTACTCTCAAGAGGATATTTTGGTGGAATTAAGAAAACAATTTTCACACTGTCATGATTAAGTTTTTTAAAACTTGGAGTGAAAATCTGAATCAACAAAAAACCTTCAATCTTATTTAATGTTCTATACCTGTGATTTTCCCCACAACATTCTGGTAAAGGTTTATTGACTGTTCATACTTCTGACTTCTGATCATAAGATCTGCCAAAAGCTTGTAAAAATAAAAGGAGGTTTACAAATAAAAAGCCCTACATATGAGCAGGCATTAAACAATGTTCAATTTTTTTTTTACTTTAAATACTATCAGAATACATAATTAAATAACTAATACCATCCCAAAAGCATGTGGGACATTTCCACTTTCTAGGAAGAGAGAGTTCCAAACCCACTGTTGGGTGTCATGGATCAGTGTCACCACTTTGGTGACAATTACTCACAAACCCCAAAGATTTCTTCTATATGTATTGAATGAATATTTTTTTCTGTCCTACAAAGACTGTATTTAGGGGATACAGACCTCTGATTTTCATAATTTCATTGCTTTACTTCTTTTCTATGACTTTTTCTGAAAAAACATTAGTGATGCCAACCTATCTCATGAAGCAATTTCCTGATTAGTATTTTTATGTAAAAATAGCAAGCTGGTGTGTAGACTGGGGAACAGTTACTCCATCTTGACAATCAATCATCCAAATTAAAATAAGCCAACTTCATTATTATCTGAGAAAATAAGAAGTAATTAAAAAAGAAGTATTTAGATAACAATTGTAATAAATATCAAGAGCCTCTAATTTTCTCTCTCCTGTGTTCTGTCACAGAAGACAGAAACAGAGCAAATCAATTTTTTCCAAAGCAATTTCAATCTACTTTTATAATTAAATCAAAGATAGATTTCCCCATTAGCACAACTATTGCAGTATCCGAGTAATTATGAATAATCAGCCAAGGGTATTCTTTGCTGATTTTTCTTGTGCATCATTAATTATCTGAAGTGGCAGGGCTAACATAATTTCTGTCATGAATAAACAACTAGAGGAAACACAAAGGAAGTCAAGTACAATAATAAGGAGATGGCCACTCTTTGAAAATCAGAGCAATCCTGGAAAATGTTCATAGCTGTTCTATTTAAATGAAACTGCATGTGCTTGCTTGCAAGACATTAAAGCTTGTGATATGTTGCATATCATTAATTCTCAGTAAAAGTGTAGATTGAATTCATACTTAATTCAGTGCAATTTTCTGCCAGTTAATGGCCCTGAGAATCAAACATTCACAAATGTAAATGGGAGTTTTTCCAAACCAGTACTTTATGCTCTTTAAGAACTGGCTTTTGCTGCAAGTAGAAAACCATACCTGAGCAATTTTCCTTTTTGTTAAGTGTGACCCGATTTTTGCATTGGTAATAAGATGCTCTCTTCTGACGATTTGCTGTATTACATATGAATTTTTAAATATTTTTCAATTTGATACATTTTTTCGAATAGATAAATAAGGACAAAAGTGGCTAGCGTGGGTGGATTTTCTTTTTATGTTTGTGTTCCTGTTTGGCTGTTATTCCATTCTAATGTGAGGAATGTGATTTAAGAATTCCCCCCTGGTAATTCCACGGTTTTGAAAAATCAATAAATATTAACTTTTCTATATTTTTTGAGGATGTGATACCAAGAGAACAATTACTCTCACCTTGTATATAGAAATTATGAATGAGAGGTTGATTGAGATTTTAAAAAATACATTCTCTATTGTTGGAGCGTATGTTAATGAACTTTTATATCTTTCAGCAGCTTGTACACAGTCCTTCTGATTCTGATGGTGCTGGACAATAATCAGTGCTGCCAGCTTCTGCTCAGAAGAAATTGAGCCTGGTTGCCCCAAAGGATCATGTTTCAGTGTTCTCTGTTGTATTTCAAAAACCTGCAGCAACAACGAAGAGAGATTCCTGAAAATGGAATTACAATTGCAACAATTTCTGGCGGTTTTTCAGAGCAGTTTCTTTTATGTCTGTGTGTTGTTTGGGCATCCACTGAGGAGCAGACATCTGCCTTGAAACTGCCTTTCTCTGGTTCAAACCAGAGATCTCAATTCAGTGACTGGGTGGAGAGCAGCTCTGCAGAAAAGGATCTGGGAGTCCTGGTGAACAACAAATTGGACACGAGTCAACAGTGAGGCCCTGCAGCAAATAAAGCCAACCATGTGTTGGGCTGAATCAGCTGAAGTGCAGCCAGCAGGTCAAGGGAAGCAATTCCCCCTCTGTATCCAGCAGCTGTTGCAGTGCATTCCTGCATTGCTCTGTCCAGTTCTGGGCTCCCCAGTGCAAGAAAAAACATTCATGTACTGGAACAAGTCCAGTAAAGGGGCTATGATGATAATAAGGAGGCTGAAGCCTAAAGAGTTAATCAGCTCATACTCTGTATCCCTATGGAGTGACTCAGTCACTTAAACATAGGCTTATAAAGGCTTAGAAGTCCCCCAGAGTATCTGACACATCTTCACAGGGCTGACAGTCTGACATGGCCCAGGGAAACTGGCTCTAGGCAGCCCCTGCTCGAGCCCTGGCGTTGGACAAGGTGACCTCCAACGTCTCTTGCAACCTTGACCATTCTGTGGGAGACCCATTCACTTCCAAAGCTTGGAAGTGACTGAATCCAAACACTATTCAAGTTACTTCAGTGTGCTGGTGACTGCATTACTGCCCCACTGCTATCAACCCAGCTAAGCTGCTTCTGCATCCAGCAGCACAGCTTAAATGCTGGAAGATTTCCAAGGGCTCTGTTTGTACAGGAAATACCTTTGCCTACCAACCCGAGCAGTTCTGATAGCACTGGTACAGTAATGGACACAAAAGAATAAACTGCTTAGTCTCTGCAAGCCTCAGTAATAAGAAAGACTTTTAAACACAGCTATACTGAATTTAGCACTCTAGAGCTTTGGAAACACCAAAACTCTCTTTACCAGTGAGCATCAATATGTTATTTATATCAAAAGAAAATTCTCTCTTGTAAATACAACAGGGAGCTTGAAACATTGTAGTACAGAAAAATCCACAAAATCCTGAACCCTTGTCTCTGCCTGGCAACTTTTAAATGTACAAATATCTGTCTTTATAAAAGATTCAATTCTTTACAGGTTCTGAAGAGGTGATACTGTTAACAAGGTGATGATAATTTAAATAGTTTATGCATGAGGTATATATGAAGATGTTGTCTTATCACTGTTAGGGAAACAACTGCTTTCAGAATTCCCATTTATGAGCATCCTGTGTATGCCTTCCAAGAGGTATAAATAAATGTGACTGGAGGTCTTGACAGTTTTATTAATATTTGCCAGTGAAGCGGATAATACCACTGTGGATGAGCTTTACCACCTGTTCCAGAAAGGCACCAGCATCACATCATTCATGTGTAACAACAAACAGCCTTGTTCAGGTTCTCAAGTACCCTGAGGCATCTCAGCTGCCACTGAAAACCTGTGTTTAAGCAAATTAATTAGGCCTGTAGGCACTATATAGAGATCTTAATGTTGACCTGACCACCCTAGTCAGCACCATTCCACCAAGGACAATGATTCTGCCATCAAGTAGCTTCCAACTCAACAGCAAGTCCACTTTGTTCAAAACAGATCAGGTAACAAAGGGCATCTTTTGAAGAAAGTTCAGCATCTTTAAAAGATTGAAAAAGATCTTATTTTTTCAGGACGATAAAGGTCCTGCAAATCAACTGCAAAAGTTCAAGAGGAAATGAATTTCCTTAAGAAAATGCATTTTAAAGAGATTTGATCTACTAGATGCTCTGCCACTTAATTTTGAATATTGAATTTCTGTAATCTATCCTTAGTAATGTTTCCTTCTTACCTCCAATTATTTTTACCAAAACATTAATGCTTGTTTAGGGTCAACTTCTTTGCTCATCTTAAAATTTATCATAGGCCTACTATTATACAAAGATTTTGTTTCGACAATGGCAAGGAACTAATCTTCCATTAACTTTTTTCATCATTCTTAATTTAACTAATTAAGCTCATTCACGGAACTTCCTCTATTTTGCAAGCTTACTTCTGAACCTTACTGAGTTCAGGCAGTTAATATTTAAAAACATTTACCCTTTAGAAAGTTTGAATGGTTATTCCTTTCTAATTTCTGACGAATTCTACAGAAAACAGTTTGGAAAGGGGCTAAAGATCTTTATTCACACACAGCCCTTCTGCCATACTGAACAATTACTTGTACACTGGACACGCAAAATCTTTAATAAGAGCTACAGCCAAGAGTTGCCTGTTTTTCTCCACTGATTGAGAAAAAAGGAATCTACAACTAATTCAGCTGCAGCTTTTCAAACTGTATCTACATATCTAAATGTAGAACAGTCAGCACACATTTCACATTTACATAGGAGCCTTTAGAAAAGACTGATATTGCAGGCAAGCTGTAATTGCTAAGCATAGAAAGAGCTTTGAAAAGTAATCATTTAAAGTTTACAGTTCTCTGCAAAATCTGCCAGTTCTGTATTATATTGTTTTAGTTCTATTACAGTGAATGATAAATGACATTTCTTTCAAAAACCAGAATCTGCAAAAGCCAAGTCCTCATAGAGATATCATTGTGTGGAAATGCCATAACACTGCAGTATTTGTAGTGACTTAAAGCACTTTAACAATCATACTATACTTCTTATGATCTGCCAGTTTTTATGGTTTTAACCTTGCATTACCAATTAGCTGTTTTTTATAATTTACTGAATTTATTATAAAATGAAAATCCTCTGTTGACAAAGTATTTCAAAGAATGCCTAAAATATAGCTCTTAGACATTTATTAGCAATAATACAATCATATTTTCACTGTCTAATACACAGTGAACAGAACAAAATTAAAAAAGTAAGATTTCAAAAAGTATTTATTCAGAAACTTGACAACAATTTTCACCCACCAGTTATGGAGTAGCCAGTTTTCATGACACGAATATGCCACCTTTGTTCAGTGTCACGTGGGACCAGACAGTCTCCTTTTTCTGTTTTCAGAAACTTTTTTTAATGCAACTGTTTCCTGTACAACACAACTAATGAGGAAAGAATAATCACAGGAAGAAGAGGCTGGAAAATCTTCTTGGACCTTTTTGTCAGTTGGTCAGGATTTGCCTGTTAGTGGAACAGTCTGTAAGACCTGTTCAGAAAGCCTTTTAATTCCAGGCTCCTTGCCTCTGGCATATAACTACATCAAAGTCATTCCAAAGTTACAAACAAATGTAAGTAGACTTGATGAAACAGTTTTACCCCAACCATTATTTTATTTTCCCACTGCAGAAAAAAAAAAAATTCTTGCTCATCAGAAAATGTTTTGGAATAATGTAAAATCTGGATAATTATAATCTGTACAGTATACATTAGTTTTTTTTCATATTTATACATTCTTATATTTTGATAAAAGTCTGATGATCTCATTTTACTTTTTTAATAGTGAGGACTTCTGCCTTGCTACAGATGAAATGCCATTGATACACTCCTTCCCTAGATCCAGGAGACATTTCTAGCTTTCTGTCAAGTCCTTCATCATTTTTATCCGTTAGCCATAAAAACATTCCTGCAAAATATAATTCATTAGTCTCTGCGTTCTTCCTGCTTCTTTTATTTTCCAGCTTTAAACCACCTTACCAATCTAGAAATAAACATTCAGAGAAAAATGTGCTAAATGTGTTAAATTTTGAAAAGTCGTGTAATAGCAAAAGCAGTCAAATGAAAAAAAGCCTCCCAATCCTGAAACACACATACTTTTTTCAGATTTTGACAGATGGTGTCAAATCTGAAATCAAAATTGTTCAGCATTTGCAGATTGGGTAGTAAAATAGTAGTAAGTTTTCTTCTTTAGAAAGTATATCTTAAAAAAATTAATCATTTTTGAAAACAGGGACACTGAAAAGTAATATGGAATTCTACCCTGACACAGAATGTAAATCTTCCATGACCTTGTACAGAACTTCATCTCAGTCCCCACTGCTGAACCTTGGGTCACTCCTGTGTGAGCTGCAAGTGTTCCATGTCTTTCAGGATTTTTGTATTTCTAAAATTTATTACCTCTTGCAGAAGAAGTAGCTACTAGTTGGTGTTCTCCTCTAGAGTCTGAAATACTCTTGTGCCGCCGTTCTAGAAACACCCACACAACACTCAAAGTAAATCTTTAGTGTAGCACGGAATCCTCTTCAAGGGATCTACATGAAAACAAAACTTGATTTCTCTTCATGAGAGTACACAATGTGTCACTACAGATTCTGCTATGCAATGCTGCTCTTTAATAATTCATTAAAGTCTCTGAGCTTTGGGTAAGCTGACAAATTTCATATGGAAGCACTGCTCAAGTGTTGAATAAAAAGGAACTAAAGTATTTTTCTAAATAAACAAAACTGATGCAAAAGAGTGGTCCAGAGCAGATTAGATTTTTTCAGTAACTTTAGTGACAGCAACACTAATTTTTGTACTAGTCTATTTAGTAAATTAAACTTAAAACATACCCACATCTATCAAATCACCCCTAGATTTCTTTCATACTACAACTCCTAATTTAACCTGAATAATAGCATGAAACACTGGGCTAATGCAATGCCAAGTTTCAAACTGTTGCAACTTTTGACAAGTAAGATGTAAAAGCACAGGGGGAAAAAAAAGACCACCTTATCTATATTTTTACACCTTTTGTCATCTCACTCCTTATCTCTCTTTCCAGGGCTTTTAGAACATGAAGAAAAGCAATGTCTGGGTTTTTTTTTTTTATCACTCTTTGGATGTTCTTTCCATTCAGTGATCGTTGGCTTCTAACATCTATCATCTTTTAACCACTCATTGAAGTAAATACATCTTACAGTATTGCTGCTTAGTTTCCTTAAAAAACCCTGATAAAGTTTTTTTTTTTTTTTTTTGAAATCTAAGCAACAAGATCACTTCTTTCTGTGTGTTTGTTAACACCTTTAGGAACTGCAACAGATGTGTGAGATGGGATATCCCCTTATCAGGGTCACGTGACCTCTTCCCAAGAACGTAATACTCAGACATCCAGGAAAAAAATATTATTTATTATAGCTTCTATTACTTTGTTGAGACTTACAGACCCCCCCCCCCCCTTCAGATTTGTACTAGAATTCCTTCCAAAAAGCAGGGTATTTGGTACTTTCCACTCCCCTGCAGCCAATGTGCTTTAAGCAGTTCAATACAACTTCTTATGCTGTGCTATCTCATTCCCCTGTTCCTCCAAAGAAATTGGGAAAGTATCACCTATTCCTGCAAGTTTACTGTCCGTCTTGTCTCTTTATGGGCTTTTTGACCTCCACCTTGACAAGAGACAGATGCAAAGAAAGGTTTGGGGATGGGAACCTCTTCATTGCCTTCCATGGTAAACACAAATGCAAAGAATTCCTGTATATATTTTTTTTTTGCTATGATCTTATAGTTCCAAAGAGCTAATTTTATACTGGGATCAGACTCTCTTCTCTGGCATCTTCTTTTGGTATGACTGAAGAAACATTTCTCATTTCTATTTGTAGAAACACAATTACACCACCCACACTACGGTTCTTCATTGGCTCACCTGTTATAAAAAGTATGGGGGAGAAAAGCAGTTTAAGAAAAAATACAATTATGTGGTAAGGTTCCTAAATTTACACAGCAAGAAAAAAAAAAACCCACAAAAAAACGTTTGGCACAATTTTATTTTTTTCTGAATGCTTACATGCACTTCTGCCATCTGCTCAATAAATGTGCTGCACAGATCTGCAGTCACAGCTTAGAGACAACTCCAAGAAAAAGTTACTTAAAGAGGCTCCTGAGAATATCTAGATCTTTCTTTGGAGAAAAATAAGCCAGCGTGTGTGGCTTTCATGCATAATTAGCTACTGAAGCGACAGGGAAATTAAGAGTTTGACTTGGAAGCAAAGGCAGAGGATGGAGAAGCAGCTCTTTTATGTCTTTATGCATCACACTTTAACCACAGAAATTATGTGGATGGATCCTTTGGAAAAATGATATTTTGGAGGTGAGAGCAGCGCTACCAAGGAGTTTTACTGAAATGGATGCTTTTATACCTGAAATGAAATTACCCACACAGGAAATATAACTGGCACTTTATCTATAATAATACAATAACGCTTCAAATTAATACTGCTACTTTGAAAACTCTCAGAACTTTTCCATTAGCGAGCTGGAGGCAGAATCAGAAGAATTCATCCCAAGTAAAACACAGGCATGAAATTTCGGGGGGGGGGAGGGTGTTGAAATACCACCACCTCTTGGTGATCACCCACATCCCCCCTGTGCCTTGAAAAACAACACTGGGCCATTGATTTGCTTCTTCACCTCTTAATGCTAAGAATTGTCTCAGCTGGTGGAAACACCGTTCTAGAGCACAACACCAGATATGTGCCCACGGAGACAAAGAGAAACACGCGCTCTTTAGAAATGTGTATGCGAAGTAGGTATTGGTAAAATATTAACAATAATCTCTTCGTGGGTTATACTAACAGGGGGATGATTTTTAAAGGCTGTAAGAATGAGAACAGTAGCGAAAACGGTAGTGAACCTGTTTGGGTTTGTGTGGGTTTTTTTTCTTTTTTTTGTGGTCTTAAGCTGCGGTAGGGGATGTTTAGGTTGGACATTAGGAAGAACTTCTTAACAGGAAGCAGAAAGGGTGATTAGATATTGTAATGGGCTGCCCACGGAGGTGTCACTGCCCCTGGAGGTGTTTAAGTAAAGCCTGGACGTGGCACTGAGTGCCACGGTCTGGTTGACACGCTGGTGTTCGGTCAGAGGTTGGACTCGCTGATTCCAGAGCTCTTTTCCAACCTAAGCAATCCTGAGACTCTGTGATTTTGTGATTTTCTTTTTGTTGCTGTTGTTTTTTAATTTTACGGTTCAGCCGCTCCCCCCACCCCTCACACTGGCCCCGCCCCCTCAGCCCTGGCCCCGCCTATCGCGGCAACGCCTCGCTTTCCCGGCCCCGCCCCCGTCGCTAGGGGGCGTTCCCCGCCGTCGCGCGCCAGGGCGCGGAGTGGAGCTGAGCTCCTACCTCGCCCCGCCGTGCGCCGG
Source organism: Pipra filicauda (assembly GCF_003945595.2). Classification (NCBI taxonomy): domain Eukaryota; kingdom Metazoa; phylum Chordata; class Aves; order Passeriformes; family Pipridae; genus Pipra; species Pipra filicauda. Next base: position 6,825,176 of record NW_024104310.1, read on the forward strand.
CGCCGCGCTCGGCGCTCGCTTGCTCAGGCCTGCGGGAGCGGCGCGAGGGCGATGCTCGGAGCCGCCGCCGCCGCCGCCTGAGGGTCCGGCCGGGTCCGAGCGGGTCCGTGGCGGTGCCGCGGCCATGGGGTTGGGCTCCAGCTCCGAGGGCCCCGGCGGCGGCGCCGAGGGCTTCCACGTGCACGGGGTGAGACGGCCGCCGCCGGGCCAGCGGAACGGAGGGAGGGCGGGAGAGCCGCGAGGGGCGCTGGGGCGGGTGCGGGTGCGTCCCGCTCGCCCGCCGGCCTGTGGGGGCTGAGGCTCCGCGGCTCCCACCTGTCGTCCCCCTCCCGGGAGCTGCCACGCCGGCAGGGGCGGGGCGGCCGCGCCGCTCTCTGTGCCCGCGGATGCCGCGACCCGCCGGGTCCTGGTGCGGGACAGCCCGGGGGAGCCTGCGGGGCTGCTCTGGGGAAATTTGGAGTAGTTTTAAGAGTAGTCTAGCCCTCCCTCTGTCCCTGCTCCCCTCTCTCTCTGCTCCTCTTTCTCCCTGCTTCCTCCTCCCCCTGTTCCCCTCTCCCCCGTGCCCCACCTTCTCTCCCTTCTCTCCTTGCTCCTCTCCTTCTCTGCTCCTTTTCCCTCCTTCCCGGTTCCTTTCCCCCTCTCCCTGCTCCTTTCCTCCTCTCCCCGCTACTTTCTTCCCCCCTCTACTTGCGCCTTTTTTCCCCCCTCTCTCTTCTCCTTTTCGCTCTCTCCCTCCTCCCTTCTCTGTGGATCTTCACAGCATCTTGTCCGGAGGTTAATTCCTGCTCCAGCCTCCCCCCGGCGTTGGATGTATTTGCGAGTTTGTTTTGACTCCTGTATATCCAGCACAGTCTGCACACACGCTGGTGTAAATGCGTATCCCGGCGTTTCAGGACAGACAGAGGTGTTGCTGATAACAGCTGTTAAACGAGTTATCATTTCGTTTAGTGGGTGCTCTCCCTTGCTGGAATCAGAGTGGAAGTGTTGTTGCCACGTGCTGCTTTACGCATCATCCCAGTTTATGTTTCTCAGTGTCACGAGGTGTGTTTGGGGTACTGGTGCTCTGTATCTGCTCGTGTCAGTCTCCTGAACTGAGCCTGCTCCGTCAGAAATGAATGTTGGTCCTCCTTTCATGCTGAGTGCAGGACACTGCTCGGGTTTCTGTACTGGAGGATGATTTTGGTGACCAGCAGTCTGCAGAAGACAAAGTAATTTCTCTTTTCTCCAGGGAATTCATGCAGCTCTTGATGCTGGGTCATTTTGAAAACCAAGTGCAGCAGGATTTTTTGCAGCTCCCAGCTCCCTGTGGGAACCTCTGTGGCTCTTAGACACCCGAACACCAACGTCCTGAGCTCTGTAGTAACTTTCACGTGCTTCTTCTTGTGTACTTTTTCATCCTGGACATTATGTAACGTGATGGTTTCATTCTAAGGCTTCTTGAACGTTACTTAGAATTTGTATGTAAACATTTTTAACCTTTGGTTCAGTATAAAGCTGTCTGTTTGCAGTTTAGGGTTGTGATGCAAGTTAATACTTCCTACTCCAGTTGTGGTTACTGTGCTCAGTCTTGACTGTTTAATAATAAAGCATGATTTTTATTCTTAGTTTTGCTTTAAAAGCTTTTGCTGAAGTAACTATGCTATTATTTTATAACTATAAAACAATAATATATGTAAATATATATAAATATATATAAAATATAAAACTATTTTATTGATGTATTTTATAACTAACAGACACTTCTGCCAGCAAAAGCCCCAATACCAATACACTTCATCTATTAAAAAACCCCCAATACAGCAGCTTGGTGCTGTATATATTGTATAGACCAAATATAAGATATGGTAGTTAAACTTTCCTAGCAATGAGCTTCTCAGTTTAGATGATGCCTGGGTTGTAACTTGGTGCTTAAACTTTGAGGTGTGCCTCAGGAGTCAAATATGTGAGGTTAAGGGCTGCTGAGATAACAAAAAGTAAAGTTAAAATCAGTGCAAGCTTCTCAGCACGTTTGCAGTGGTTCCTTAACATCCTTTCTTAGTGTACCTTGGAAGTGGGTGGCCTCTCACAGAATTTGTACATACACTGTGTAACTCGAGGTGAAGTTTATCTTGGTGTGAATGCATTTTAATAAGTGTTCTCTATATTTATTGCACCTGTCCTGTGACAGCTTGGTTATAATGAAATCAAGATGCTGCAGCTCTTATTTCTTAGGAATCCTTTGTGAGTGGTGGCAGTTTCCTTGACCGGTACCTGTGCTGAGGCAGCGTTTGTAGTGTTCTCATCTAAGTGTTCCTGTTCCAGTGGGCTGGAAACTGTGGGAACCCAGGTGTAAATTGTGTTTATGGAAAAACAGCTCTGCTGTAAGTGGGGATTTCAATGTTCTCAGGCTGTTAGAAGTATGGAAGAAAATCCTGAAGCAGCACTTCGAGAACTAAACCTTCCTCCAAAGTATTCAGTATTTAAATTCCAGGCTGTGAACACTGAATCACAATATTCGTGTTTTCTATGGGGTTAAAAACCTGCTTTTTACAGCTTAATTTGAACACCTGTTGCTCATAGTTTTATAAAACTTAGTTCACAGTTGTGGATTGCTTCCTGAAATCTGTCATTTGGTATCTTATCTCTGGTTCAACTCAAAAGTAAATATGGAACTGTGTAAAGATTAACACTTTTACTTATGTAACTAGAGATCAGTGTTTAATAATAATAAAATGTATGTTTTTCAGGTTCAAGAAAACTCCCCAGCTCAACAAGGAGGACTGGAACCTTTCTTTGATTTCATCATTGCCATTGGACACACAAGACTTGTAAGTCTCAAATGATTTTAATGTTGTTTTTTTTCTTCCCTGCATGAACTATCGGTGTTGTGTTGATTAAAAAGTAGAAGCCAAAACTGTCACAGTAAAGAAGGCTTTTCACATTGTATGTGGCATTAAAAATAAAGTAAAATTTCTGGTGTTCAAAGTCTCTTCTCTGGCTGGATCCAAATTTGAGGAAAGGGTCTTATTTATGCCCTTACTCACCTTAACTTCTTAGCAGGTTGACACAATGTTTATGTTATTACTCACTCCTACATATTTTTTGCCACAAGGTGAATATTGAACTGGTGAGTCAATAGTAAGAGCTCAACATTTGTTTAAACAAACTTGTTTCAGCATTTGATAAAACCTGAAAAAGAATCGTAGCCTGTCTATACTTATACTTTTGGGACCAAGAACACAATAGGTTGAGCTGTGAGAGAAGAGTTGAGTTCTGGTTTGGTGGGGTTTTTTGGGGTTTGGTTGGGTTTCTTTTGTTTGTTTATTTAACAGGCTCAGAGCTTTGCCTGTATGCTTCACCCTAACCCCATACAAGCTGAATTCCTTAAGTTTGTCTTGCTTTTATGAGCAAAGATGTCTTTTTGGAAGTGCTCGTTGTAATGGTGATTGTGGTGGAAGATCATTTAATCTTTTTAACATGACAGACACGATGATGGTTCTGTCAGCTGTTCCCAAATAGTCTGTCCTTTCACAGTCAGTTTGCAGTGACTTTGAAGGGCTCAGAGACATGAAGTGAAATGTTGCTGCTCATTGTTAGACTACACAGTTGACATCTCATGTTGCTGGTATTACTTAATAGCAGTTGTGAAGCATTTCATGCAAGTGATGAAATGGAGTAACAGCAATTACTTATGTAAAGGGACGTGTGCTGACAGCACTGACTGCTTTCTAATAAAAGAAAATTGAACTTCTGGGACTGTTTGTGAACCACAGAGTCTAAACTTTGATGGGTTTGGTTCTTTGTATTCAAATTCTGCCTGAGATGTGGCATATGTTACAGGTGCAGCTGGGAATAATGTTAATCTAATCCTGTATCTCTTTCTGTGCTCTACAGAATAAGGAAAACAATATGTTGAAAGACCTGCTGAAGGCAAATGCTGAGAAAGCAGTGAAGCTGGAGGTGTATAATATCAAAACAATGAAAATAAGAGAGGTGGAGGTGATCCCCAGTAACATGTGGGGAGGACAAGGCCTTCTTGGAGCCAGCGTGAGGTTCTGCAGCTTCCAGGGAGCCAATGAACACGTGTGGCATGTTTTGGTGAGAGAGAATTCTTTGGTGGCTTGTCAGTGTTCATACAACCTTGCTTTACAGTGTAATATTTAGAAGTAACTTTTATGTAAAGTACAGTGGTGAAATCACACAGAGGAAGGGAGCAGAGTCTTGAAGGTTTGAGCTGTTTCAGCAGGGACAAGGAGTAGGTGTCTGTCGGTGTTGCCTGTCACTGTGACAGAAATAACTCCATCCCAACCAGACCCAATAGTGTAGATGGGAAGGGGTTTTTTTGTTGAAGAATCAATGTCAAAAGCAAAAACATTCTGGCCTGATTGGTGTCTCTGTGTTGGCTAAACTCCATTAAATTGTTACAAAAAGCACCACAAATTTATTTTAAAATTAGAGGCAGAACTGAAAAGGAAAGACTGTTTGTTATGTTTCTGGTTGTTTAAATAAATGCAACTTCTCCACATCTTTGGAGTATCTTATTTTAAATTGGTAGCATCTTGGTCTTTCTTATTCAGCATGTTTTACAAGATGTCACACCTAGACATAGACTATTCAAGGACTTCTGTTTTATCCCATAAACAAAATGTTCTTTCCTTCTGCTGTTTTTGGAGTTAGCTTTCCCTTTTGATCTCGGGGTGGTTTATCCTGCTGCCCGTGCAGATGACAACTGTCATTCTTTCACAGGATGTTGAACCTGCATCTCCTGCAGCTCTGGCTGGTTTACAGCCCTACACTGACTACGTTGTTGGATCTGATCAGATTCTCCAGGAGGTAGGGTGCATTCCAGTAGGGACTGATTGTCTTTGCCAAGTGGGGGTGTAGGATTTGATTTTGCAGAAAGCGAATTCGGTGTACATCAAACGGATGTGGATGGTGTTTGGGGATTTGGGGAGGTTGGTATTTATGACAGATGCTTTATTGTTGAGGTAAACATTATCTGTCTTTTTAATGTGACAATAACAAGAAGTTGCCATTAAAGATCAAACTACACCAGTGAGCTTTCTGGCTCTGGGTTTTTAATGTCTCATGTTGAAGTAAATAACTATGTAAAATGCTGACTTGCTTCCAGCTCCTTGTCTTGCACATGTGAGTTTATTAACTTTGTCTTTCCTTTTTTTTTTTTCTTAGTCAGAGGATTTCTTTTCCCTGATTGAATCCCATGAGGGGAAGCCGCTGAAGCTGATGGTTTATAACACTGAAGCAGATTCCATTCGAGAGGTAGTTGTGACTCCCAATGGAGCTTGGGGTGGAGAAGGAAGGTACTGATCTCTGGACAGTCACTTGAAGACAGGTTATATACTTGCTGTAAATGAGATCCTGTTAAGAGTATTATTACTATCAATTGCAGCTTGTTGTTTTCAAGTTAAGCCTTGTTTCCTTACACTTATCACACAAAACTGTTAATCTCTTCATAAAAAAAAAAGCTTGGAACTAGGAATTGGGCACGTCCTGGATCTAATCCTTTTGAGCTGAATCAAATGGCAAAAACCCTGTGCTGAGTTCCCCATTAGCAGATTCACTGTCTTCATTCTCATAGTCAAACACTGAGCTAAAGCAAGAACCAAACCCACATCAGGTCAGATGATATATTCTGTAAAGATACAAACCCAATCAACTGAAAGCTAAGCTGTGTATTTTTAAAAGTCAACTGCACAGCGTTCCCTGAGTACTGTAAGTGAAACGACTCTTGCAGGTAGGTATTTCCTGCTATAGAAAGACACAAACTCTTCTTGTTGTGGAGAGTCAAAATTTGAAACACTAGTTTTGTTAAGAACACCCTTTTTTTAAGTCTTGATTTACTTGTCTTGTACAGCTTAGGATGTGGTATTGGATATGGCTATTTGCACAGAATTCCAACACAATCCATAACATCAAAGAAAAAGCCAGAAAGCAAACCACCTTCACCCTCACTAGAAGCTGGAACTTCTGTACCATCCACTAATGGTTACACAGAGGTAGGTAAGAAATAAATGCCAATCTCTAGCATGTTCTCTGGAGTTTGAAAATGTTCTACTGTTTTGGAACGTCGGTAACACAGTGTATTGGAATACAGCGTTTAATTTTGCTTGAATGAAATGGAGTTGGGTGAAGGGAAAGTGAGAGCTGAGGGTGCTGAGCAGGTGTGAGATCACCAGTGTTGGCTGATACAAATTTTTGCCAGGTATTTTCTTTCTATTTTCAAGACTTGCATGCTCTATACTACAGCTGTACCAGTCAATGAGAATGACATTAAAAGAACACTTACCTCACTAGGAAAAAAACCACCTACAAGAACTGAGCATGGACTGTTCTTCTAAGAACATACTGGCTTTAAAAGCTGAACTGGAACACTTTGATGTCCTAATTGGTGTTTGGCTTTCAATTTCAGCATCACAGATTCTCTCTGAATTGGTGTATCTGGAAACAGGCAGGATGCTTTCATAGGAAGGTTGGCTTCAGGTGAAGCTTTCAATTTAAAAAGATGTTTTTCCTTCTTACTATCTTATTCCAGACTCCATTGTTGGCACCTACCTCTCAGAGTGAAAGCTCTGAAACAGTCATGAACTTGGATCATTCCAGAGATCAAGAAATGAGTGTTTATTCACCAGAAAGCTCACTTTCTCCTCCTCCCCCTCTCCAGAGAGTTATGGATCCAGGTATATTTTCTTAGGTGGTTTTTCAGCAATTCTTTAGAGGACATCTAAAGAAATGAATATACAAGCTTGAGACTGAAATGTAGAACTGTGAGCATTGGTGGTTGTTTTCCTTGAAATTTTTGACTTCCCTGGATTTCAGAGCTGTAGAATTGAGGTACCACATAAGTTAAATTTATTTGCATTTAGCAGGGAGGGGACTTCACTGACTTTAGTCTGGATGTAACTTGTCTTTTTTAATCTAGAATTTTGTGTTGTATCTAAAAAAGTGATGTAATATTCGCTTTCTCCTTCAGGATTTCTAGATATGTCTGGTATTTCATTTTCTGAGCTCACTAGCTTAACAGAAGTGTCCAGCATGTCCCCATCTGCCTCCTTCAACACGCCAGCAGCAGGTGCTTCTGCAGGCCCTGAAAAATCAATGTCAAACGATGAAGCCTCTACGTATTTTGGTAAGTGCATTAAAGACTTCCTTTATTTCTGGAATTGCACCAACTCAATACCTGCTCAACATTTTCACCCTTTCTGGAAATAAGCGAATTTTAATAAAAATCAGAAAGGACAGGCAAAAATCAGATGGAAAAAGTAGCAGAAATCAGGTGTAGAAATGGACAAAAACTAATGGGCTTTTCTTATAAGATTATAGAAAGTGTGTCTTTTTCTTTAAATGAAAACATTGATTAAACTGACTTTAAAAGTAGGTATTTCTAAAAACAGTGTAAATGAATTTTTGTACCACAGTTGTAAAGCAAAACCGAAGTTTTTTAGTTAGTCATCTTAATATTGTCTTTTTGTGGTGGCTGACTCTGGCTGGACACCAGGTGCCCACTAAGTTGCTCTGTCACTCTCTGTCTTCAGCTGGGCAGGGGAGAAAAAATCCAGTGAAAGCCTCATGGGCTGAGATAAGGGCAGGGAGAGATCCCTCTCCAGGTGCTGTCATGGGCAAAACGGACTCAACTTGGGGAAATTAGTTTAATTTCTTACCAAACAAATCAGAGGAGGATAGCGAGAAATAAACTGAAATCTTAAAAACACATCCCCTTTCCCCCCCCCTCCCTTCCTTCTGGGCTCAACTTTACTCACAAATTTTCCATCTCCTCCTGCCAGAGGCACAGGGGGACTGGGAATGGGGGCTGCAGTCAGTTCAGGTCTCTGCTGCTCCTTCCTCCCCAAGGGGGGAGCTCCTCACACTCTGCCCTTGCTCCAGCATGGGGTCCTTCCCACAGAGATCCGTCCTTCCCACGGGCTCTAGTTCTTCAGGAACTGTTCCAACATGAGTCCCTTCCGTGGGGTGCAGTCCTTCAGGAACAGACTGCTCCAGCCTGGGTCCCCCGTGAGGGGTCCTGCCAGGACCCTGCTCCAGCACAGGCTTCCCCCAGGTCACAGCCTCTGCTGGGCATCCCCCTGCTCCAGCACGGGCTCCTCCACGGGCTGCAGTGGATCTCTGCTGCTTCCCCACAGCTTCCATGGGCTGCACCAGGGGCTGCAGGGGCATCTCTGCTCTGATGCCTGGGGTACCTCCTGCCCCTCCTTCTGCACTGACCCAGGAGTCTGCAGAGTTGTTTCTCTTGCATATCCTCATTCCTCTCTCTGGCTGCTGTTTTGCAGTGGGAATTTTTCCCCCTTCTTACATACATTATCCCAGAGGTGCTGCTACTGACACTGATGGGCTCGGCCTTGGAGCTTGCTGGCACTGACTCCCTTGGACATGGGGGAACCTTCTGGCAGCTTCTCACAGAAGCCACCCCTGTAGCCCCTTACTACCAAAACCTGGCCATGCAAACCCAACACACTTTTCTATTTAAAAAAAATAAATATATTCACAGGATGCCCGCCTCTCCCTTCCAAAAGGTAGGGTGACTGTAAGAGTTGCAACGCAGAATAACAGTAACAGTAAGAACACAACAGACCCAAAGGTTTGTGGTCTTTTAAAAACCTGTGTGCACCATCAGAGTTCCTGGATTTGGGGAGAACTGAGTAAATGCAGCCCATGTATTTGACAGTTGTGAATCTGTTTATGTACCTATACAAGGTGTCTGATTCAGGCTGATTTTTCTAGGGTAACCAGGGGTGCTGCTTGTTACCTTGCCAGTTTTTATTTTCTTACAAACCATTTCCATTTCCCAGAACATGCCACAGCTTTGGCCCCTGAAGATATAACTCTGTATTCTGAAGGCTCAGTCAAGCAGCCAGAGCTGGATGACCTACTGCCTTCAATTCCACCTTTACCTTCTTTTCCTCTTCCACATGAAATTTCTTCAAAAACAACTCTAGGAACTGATCCTGATAACCAAGAATTAAAGCTGCTTGTGAACAGCACTGAGAGCTCATTAACCACTGCTCCAGAGAAACCAGAGGAAGAAGCAGCAAGTGAACAGAAAGAAGAAGCAGCTGCACAAGATCCCGAGTGAAATGGACCCTGCTTGTGTTTACAGACTGTCAAATGCTGCAGCTTGGAATATTTTTCTGATCTTGAAAGAATTAGTTACTCTATTTTGTTAGTGTAGACAATACTAGAAAAGAAATCACATGAAGTACATATCTTGTTGTATTTTCCAATCACTGTTTTAATGGATTGATCTGTGTTCAAACTTTGAATGCTGTCCAAAAATCACCAAATTAACGGAGAAATTAATGGAGAAACAAGTTGGACACTGGCAGAATGTCAAGTTCCAGAATTCACGTTTGCCTACAAGTGCTCCTGAATGTATTTATGAAGGCACTGTGCCTGAACAGTGACACTTAGTGATGATTTTATCAGTATGATTGATGGCATTAAAAAAATATTTATAGTTTTGTTAGAAAGCTTTTCTAATGGTACTCCTTGGGTAGACGGTTCTTGTGACTTGCAAGGCATTTCTCACCCCAGGATACTTTTATTCCTACTTAATACTCCTCAGACTGTTATTTTTCTTGTTTTAAGTCCCTTCTCTGTAAGGTACCTTTGCTACAACTACTTCCTCAGTAAAGGAAGTGCCATGTGGTTTGAAGTTGCAGCACAGAGATGGGACAGAGTCATGGTGGGTCCTGTCACTCACTTCTGCTCTTCTGTGGACCAGGTGGTGGCCTCACACTTAAATAAAAAATGAAGCAGAGGAGGGAATGATGATGGTTATTTGAGACAAATGGAAGTGAAAATGCTGTTTAAGTTGGGGTGATGAACCTTTTCAGTGGAGCTGAATGTCTTGGCTTCTGTAATGACTGAGAAATAGCTTTTCTTTAGTTGTGCTTTTCTATTTACTCATTTCTATTTTTATACAGATCGTTGTAAGTTTAAGACATGGGGCTGTTGTGCAGCAACATCAACTGCTTTTTGTAGCTTTTTTGTTCGCACTTGTCTTCAAATAGATTCTGAATGTAGCAGCAAATATGACATGAACAATGAAAGGCATGTGGTTCTATAACCCTCAGGGCAGTGATTTATCATGGAATGTCAAAGGGATAGGGAATAACAGTTACTGTGGTGAAACTCCTTCCTGAATTAAGAGATGGGGGGTGTTGAAGCTAAACCGAAGTACATTTATTTAGTACAATATTGCCTGATTGCCTGATTTCCTTTTCCCTGCCCTGTCTCCTGCTCTGTTTCTGCTCTGTGCAGACCAGTATGTGACAACTGCCAGGGCTGAAATCTGGTACTGAGGCAGGAGGGGGGGGACTCACAGTCCCACAGATTTGCCTGTGACAGCTCAGCTTCACCTGAAGGGTGCAGGTGAAGTCACACCACAAGAGGTCTTCAGCTAAAATCTGACCTTGTTACTCCTTCATCTCTGTTATTAGTCTGAAATACTGCAAGTACAGTAGTTCTGAACAGGACTGTCAAAATACCTGTTGCTTTAAAGAATGTATTGAGCCCCAACTGCAGGCAGTAGAACATAGATTTGAACTCTAGTCTGCTAAATGGTCTGTTAATTGCAAACTGGTTTTATTTCCTGTATTGCTAAAATAAATTTCCTCTTTTCTTTCCTCATCTGACTGTTACAGGGGTGAACAGCCAAACACTAAAAATAAATGTAATTTAAACTATTGCTAAGTTTGTTTGGTCTTGGAGCCTGATGACTGAAGACATCTAGGTGATCTATTTATTGATGTTGTTTCTTTAGGACTTGTTTCTAGTCTTGCACCTTTCTCAAAACTGGTTTTAAGCTGGTAGTAGCTCATTTAAATGATGCTGTACCATTAACACCCTTCAGAAATTTAAGAGCAGAGAATGTCAAACTTGTTCTAGATTTCATATGTCACCGTAATAAATGGCTTAAACTTATGTCAGTCAGTCTGTGTGTTAACTGGTTCTTGGAAGGGGTTTGGAAAACCAAATCCTTAGGGTTATCAGGCAGAGGGATGTTGGGTTCTCCTAACCTGAAACTTGATGATTCAAATGCTAAATGAGATGAAGAGTTCAACCTCCTCATCAAATTCCTTTTCTCTTGATAATTTGGATGCTATCTCACTGCTGAAGCCAAGGTAAGTAGGCAGTACTCTTACTTGTGGGTACAGAAGCGAGAAAGATGGTTAGAATTTCTTAGTTTCAAAATAAAACCTGAAAAGAGTTGGAGAAACACCTGAGAGTGGCAGGATGCAGAACCAAAAACAAACAGCCAATCAACCTGTGCTGTCCCAAACATCTGTTTCCAGGTAAGGAGGAGCTGGATATGACCTTTCCCCCACTCTGTAAACTTTGAGGGCACCTCTAAACACAACAGCAGCAGTTCTTCTGCAGACACAAGAAGGACTATCTTGGCAGCATCACAAGGAGGGCAAAACAAAGTGAGGAGGATCTCACCTTGGAGCACTCAGGGGTTTCTATGGCCAGACACAACAGGATCAGCTTCCAGACCTGAGCTGCTCCCTCATATTAATAGCTGAGCCTGAGGACATGAGTCTGGCAGATGTTTAATCCAAAGAGGCTCCCAGGAGCTCAAGTATTGTAGCAGGGATTAGGCAAAGCCCATCTCCACTGAGCCGTGGCCCTGCCTACCCCAAGGAGCCAGGACACCTGGGATTGACAGGGGCTGATCCTGGATGGGCCCTCCAAGGCTGTGGGACCTCCACCCACCTGGATACTACAACTCTGCTCAACAAAGGCCAGAGAAACTTGGTCAGGTCCTGCCCCAAGCAAGGTTAACTTGAGCAGGCTGGACCGATCCCTCCCTTCCCAAGGAATTATGTGACTGATGGGAACTTTGGACACCATAACCCTGTACTGGGAATGATCACAGCCCCCAAAAATCACGATAAGGAAATAACCATCCCAGATACAAACACACAAATCTCATTGTTAACAGCAATATGGATGCTAACTAATTCTGGTTGAACTTGAATGAGTGAATGGAATGAGTGAATGGATGTATTTACTGTCTTTAAGTTGAACAGCTACTGTCAAGAACCGTTGAAACACCAAATTCAGGCAGTGATGACTTTGTTTTCCCTCTTAAACTTTCACAGCAGGCTTGATAATCTAATGAACCTCCTGCTGTACTGCTCTAGGCTCTGTGCAGAGGCTGCTCATCTAAGTTGCCACACTTGGCATCTCAGAATTTCTCTGAGCTGTAACTCAGAAATGCTGCAGGATAACAGATCTCTCTAATGCTAAGCAGAGATCGCATCGCTCGTGTACCAGTGCACTCATATATTTCCAGATGTATTATCCATCTTCCCCCAAAGCTGGGCAAATATTTTCACCTCCAAGCAGTTTCATAAGAACAGGCACCACTGCCTCTGGCTGTTAAGTGAAAGCAGCTACAGGTTACTCACTGCACTGATTTGACTGGGTCAACCGGTTCCATTTCCTGGGCACTGCCACTAATGCTGACACATCATCCCCACTGACTTTTGCCTTAAGCAAACACTAACTTGGCAGTGGTTCTGCTGTAACAGAATTTCAAAGCAATTGTGTAAGTTACATTTCTAAGCTATAAAAAGTAATCAAGCACTCACAGTCCCCCAAAAAGGATGGCTAGAACAGTGTCACAATATCCTCAGAGAGAGATCAGGCGTGTCCCACCCAGTCTCTAATCAGTACCTCTGCTCTGCATGATGTCTGCACAGTTGTTTACAGAAAAACCTCCACCCCAGCAAAGGAAACTTTCAGTCAACCCATATTCTTGACTTTTAAGTGTGCATGTGCTCCCAACAGCTCTGTTATCCAGCTGTGAGGTGACTTCACCCAGCTCTGTTTGGGAGCAACCAGCACATGTACAGCGTAAGATCATGTTTGAATCAAACATGACCTCTGCAAAAGGAAAAATGATACCTTGGTGTAATGCACTGGTCTCTGTGACAGTCACTGTGTGTCTTCACCTCTGGCAAATGCATTCTCTCCCCTTCCTTGGCATCTCCACACTAATTCACCTCAGAGTGACTTCACAACCTCTCTGCCTAAGGCTTGTTTTGACTATATTTCAAACCTTTCTAAAAATTAATTCTAAATCCTTCAAGTAGTTCTCTTCCTAAAATGATACTTGCACTTCAGCTGCCAAGTACTGAGCTGAGCTCTTCTGTTCTCAGCACCTCCTCACCTGAAGAAAATAAAAAATTGCCTGTCATAGACAAATTAAATGCTCTTCTAGGAGACAGGTTACACTACTAAGTACTAGATTTGCAACTCCTTCCCATCATGAACTTGGAAATTAAAATAACTTCTACAAATCAGTGGCCTTTTCTATGATTCTGGCAAACTGGAACTCTCTCTGTTCACAATGTCCCCAGGAGCTGTGAGTCCCATATGAACTCAAAATTCTCCTGCTTTTGCCTTCACGACTCTTGCAGACAGCACAAGTCCAGAAAAGATGACAGAAATTAAAAGGGAGTAGCAAAAAATCCCCTCCTCTCACTTTATACTCCATCTAAGTCAGATGCTAGGAGTCTCTGGGAGGACATTTGGTCACTGAATTACTGCATTCTCCACCAGAGCAGCCCAGTTGACAGTCCCCACGGCAAAAGCTTTGAGTATCCTGTCCCGGCTTTTTCAGCATCAGGAAAACCAGCCTTGGTTTCCCATGTGCCTCTTACAAGGATACAACCTTTCGACATCCAGACAACTCAGCACCAGCTGGCACCAGTCACTTGTTAGCACAAACTACTTTCATGGTACAAAAGCAGCACTGCCCAGGTGAGCAGCATGACTTGAGCACATTTGGCACCTCAATAGGAGCTCAGAGCTCACACTTGAAGGTCTGCACACCTCCTAAATTTTTACATTCATTCATTCATACATACATTCATTTTTTCATTCATACATACATTCATTCATACATTCATTCATTCATTTACATTCATACATACATTACATTCAACCATATTACATGATCATCTTCATGTGATTCTGCTAAGGCACTGCCATTTCTTCAGCCATTCCATTATTTGAGGCTTCAAACGACTCTGAAGCCCTTTGTAACATTCAATAGCAAAGATCAAAGATCCAAAATTGCATCATTAATCTGGTACACAAAACGACTTGAAAACATTTTAACTAAAGCCTTTTATTCTATACAACTGTGAAACATCGTTTACCCTTCTGGCATTGCAGACTCTTCTGTCAATCTTTCCTGTTACTGTGTTTCAGGATGGTTAGAAAGGAAAAAAAAAAAAAAAAAGAAGAAAAATTACAATCTTGGCTGGTTTAAAAGAAAATTTCTGGGACCAACTCCAATGTATACAATAGGACAGGAAGACAACGAGGGAACAAACCCAAACTTAAACAGTGCCTATTGGAATAAGCATAGATCCTTGCTATTAATAAATACAAGTCAGGACAATTTATCAATAGAAGTTACAGTTCTGTTTAACCATTTAATTCACAAGTAGCGCTAAAAATGTGCAGTTACAGCACAGTTGTGTCAAACTAAGCACACGCAGAAATGGGGATTAAAAACTGAAACTGACCCTCAAAAGACAGGGAAAACATGCTAGCTTAGTTCTGAACCATGGTTTGTCTCTAAGCAATGAGTTTGTTTTGATGGGTTAAGAGTGCAGAAGGGAAGGATTTGACTATTTTTTTCAAATAAAACACAATGAAAAATATTTTACCTTTTGTTTGACCAGTACAATCCCAGTAATATAATTTATTGGGACTTCTTTTTAGGCCTCAACCTAAACCTTGATAGCAAGATACAGGAAGGGCAAGATCATTATGTCTCTTGAAGAGACTCCAATAACATACTGCCCCTTGAAGGCACTTGTGCTTCTGCTTCAGACAAAAGTCATTTCTACACCATTTCTCTACGAGGATTTGTAATTTGTTCTGGCTACAAATGGTTTTCTGGGATATCCCCATATTTTCTCACAAAAAGCTGAAATGCCTTTGCCCCCCTCCCCCCCAATAAGTTAAACCTCTATAAAAGATTACCATGAGCCTATGACAGTCACAGATTTTTAGAAATAGCAGGGAAAACAATATCTGCATAAATCTATAACAAAAGAACAACTGCATATAAAACTTCAGAAAAGAAAAATCAGTATTTTTATCTCATGAACATGAAATCTGCAGAGAAGTTTCTAAAGTTTAACATTAAACATATTAAGTTATATTCAGAATGGTTTGAAGTTTTAACAAAATGTCACATAGTTTTGGAGAACAGTTACCAAAAATTAGACTAGTGTGTCTTTAGAACACCTAGGACACAGCGCAGGAAGTAGTTATATATATTTTAAAAAAAAAATCTCTAAGTTGCTGCAAAGCATGTTCACTCTATAATGATGCACAGCATCATTAGACTCACCCTGCTCTGATATTTTTCTAGTGTTCTTATCTTGCACATCAAAAGCTCTCTAAAGCAATTACAACAATTCTAAAGTTAACCCTTTGTTTACAATTAAATGGGCCAATTCATTCAAGTATGAATTACAATACAATACATATTTTCTGTTTTTTTTTCTTTTCCAAATTTCTTTTAGTGGCAGAAATGTTTGAGCAACCTGTGAGAAATCATTGCTGGAACTTTATGAATGGAATGTACTAAAAATACCTTCTGTGCAGTTCTGAATTACATTGTGAACACAGCAACTAATATGGCCAAACCAGTTTCATGTCGAGCATGAGCAGATGACTATATTATGTTCTGGAAAAAAAAACAAAAGCAAAAAGGAGGAAGCAAAAGTCTGCACTGGGTTATCATCCACTCTCTGTACACCTCACACAACACGAACCACTCAGGGACTTCCCACCTCACTGACTGAGAGGAGGACAGACTTTAGTTTAAGTCATATGGATTTTTTTTCCTCTATATTACAGATCTATTAGTCACTTCAATTAAATGCATACTTCCCGTCCATACTGAGTCATTAGCAGTCTCATCTACCTTAGGGGTTCAGTGGGCTTCTATAGTACTACTCTTGGAACCAGTACAGTATGGTCAAGTAAATAATGAACCACTTGGGTCCGTGCTCCCCTCACGTTGATTTCTGGCGATAGTGAAGCGTCAGGTCCCCACCACTCTTCCAAATGAAGTGTTTTACAGTTCGAAGGTCCATGTTCGGATCCAAAACCTAAAACAGCAAAAATTCATCTTTTACTCCACGAATCTGCTAGACTGTCAGAAATTCCCAGATAAAACACTCCCATGGGTGAACTGGTACCCGGATGAACCATGAAAAGGCTCAGATTTTTCAACCAGCAAGTAAACCTGATGCATTCCTGAAAGGTTTTAGCAATGTAACATGTGACTTCGTATCACAACCACCTCTCCTTAATCTTCATGCACTTCAGTACTTAATCTTCATGCACTTAAATAGGCAATTTATCATTTTTGACAAATTTTGAACACTGCTAAAAATGTAGAGTTCCAAGTATTATAAAAAAAAAAAAAAAAACAAAAACCAGAATTCTGCAATTGTATTAAGTCCATTTGTTGAGTATGTAACCCTGAAAAAGCCACTAGTCAGACCAAATTAAACAGGCTCACTATAGCAATTCTTTGTTCTGGCTATCTGCAAATGTCTGAACTTGTGTCAGCTCCAAGTTAACACGATGTCAAAACATTTCCTTAGTTTTAAAGGTAGCAGATAATCCACAGCACATTTCAAGCTCAGGATTCAAAAATTCACAACCTATTCATTGCTAGACATTGGGTTTGATCACAGGCTAAAACACCCAAGGAACTTACCTGGTCCTGGCACAGAAGTTCAATCTTCTCCTCTGCTAGCACAGCAATGTCCTCCTCTTTTTCTTGTTCTCCTGTTTTTTCATTGTTGGAAGAGCTGGTTGTCTGAGACTCATTATCCAAGTTTATGATTTTCTCATACACGTGTTCCATCACTTTCCTCACCTGAAGCATGTCACTTGCTGACAGTCGGTCTCTAGATAAAGTGAGAGAATTTTGTAAGGAAAAAACTTGAGAAATATAATTTCTCACCCTCACAATACCTTAGTTTGTAGCAAACTATGCAAGTACACAGATAATCTCTTTATAAGTTTAATAGTGAATTATCGGGATCATCCAGGATACCAGGATCATAACCACTATTTATCCAAAGGGACTCAGAAAAGTGGTAAGATATTCAAAGGATTAGATTAAAATCAAAGCTTAGATGAAGAATATTGCACACTACCCTAACTCTTTCAATAGAAAGGCATTAGTAGAAGGTCAGAGGATACAGAATTAGAGAGCTAAGCCAGAAAATGCTGTTCACCCCACTATATTAACCAGAGGACATTCTCCTGTAATAAGCAGCAGCACTTTTTCCAAAAAGACACAAAAAGCCTGTGAAACTCCTCTTCAAACAGTCCCTGACGTGAAAAACTCAGTAAAACATGTAGAGAAACTAGGTATTTGTGTAAACTACTGAAAATTGCTGGATATAAATGGCAGGCATACTGTCTATGACACTGAGGTCACATCAGAGTTGTTGATTTCTAACCAACACAGTTCCCAGCTACAGCTCATGTGACTGGCAGACTATCCTGCATTGCCTACTGTCAGGTTTTGTACCTTTTCCTTTCAACAAGTTACCATTCGTTACTGTTAGCAACAGGAAACATAAAACTGTGGTTCTGAACAGGGTAACAATCCATTAGTTCCTCTTGTTTTCTGATTAAGTATCACAAAAGACAGTCTCATTTCAGTAATTAGTTCTTAGACATTTCTTAGCATAAACTTGAACAACTGCCCACCAAACCCAAAAGAAACCTCTAGTTCTTTCAAATATTCTGATATAACTCAATGCTTCAGAGCAATGCTGCTTAAATGACCAGAAAACAGAGAATTAGTTTGGTGGAGTGGTTTTTTTGTTTGTTTTGTTTTATTTTTGTTTACTTGGTTGGGTTTTGCTTGTTTGTTTTCTTTGTTGTTGTTGTTGGGGTTTTTTAGCATGCAGTTCTCTTTCTGCAGTTTATCGAACTCAAACATGGATTACTTACTTTTTTAGAGTTTTTGCCCCTGATGATGAATGAGGTTGGAGGTAGAAGGGAATCTTATTGAACTTGGGCATATTTTTCTAGAAGGAAACACATTTGGAAAGTGTTAATTTAGGATGAATCGTTGTCAGCTACTATTTCCACCAGCTGGTATGTGAAGTATATTCAGCTCCTAATTATAAAAACCCAGGAGAGATTCTTAATCAACATCCCCACCACAGCCAACTTCCAAATTACTCATACTCCTGAGACACTTCAATTTAGATGATGCACAGATCATTGAGCTTTTGAATATAAATTATCAGTTATTTCAGAGGCAATTAGATAAATCAAAAGACAGCAGCAACATGATGTGTATTCTCTGTTCCTGAGCTCCTCACTTGAAAATGATACCAATTATGCACAGGGCTTTGAATTCTTTTTCTAAGACTTTATGTCTGAAAAAAGTGAGCAAAAATACATTAACTGGACACATGAAAAAAATCATGAATCTCAAAGGGTCTTGAATACAGACCTCGAGGCCACTTATTTTGAATACAAACAGGGCATAAATTTAAAATGTAATTTCAGACACTGCACAATTAAAAAAACTTGTAGTACATCCTAAAAAAAAGCCACAATAAAAAAGCAACACTTAAGCACACAACACTTACATCCACAGTGATGTCAATTACCCATTGTGGCACAGTTTCATTAAGAAGCATAGACTCGGTTTCTCCACCTGAATCCCGACATAATAACCTAAGGCACACAGAAATAACCTTTGTGAATGAAAACAATTATTTTAAGTTGCACTGAAAAGCTTTCAGGAGAGGACCTGCCCTTTTAATGGGCAGGGAGCTTGAACTTTGTTAGCAACATCTAACTTACTGGGGAAGTAATCACTTCTTTCCTGTAAAGACGAGAGGTAGCTGTAGGAAAACAGATCCCAGAGCAGAAACAGGGAGTAGTATCCTAGGAAACTCTGGCCATGACACAGAGAAAATTTAAAAAGCTACTTTGCTCTGGATTGTGTATGTTTGTGTGTTGAAGAACGAAACTGTCAGGAGAAGGGGAAAGGCACCTGGCATAAAGCAATTCTTTTCTGCTTCAAATAAATGAACTTTGATTTAAAGCATCTGCTAAGCCCTCACCAAGCAGAAAGAATGAAACCAATTTTAAGAAATGTGCACAAACAACGATGAAACAAAGCCAGATAAAATTTTATAAATTCCAGTGAGGTATTTTGTTGGAGTCCTGCAAACCTTCTTTTAGGTCCCACAAGCCTGGCTTGCTCCCTTCAATGGGGTCTTCCCAGTGTTCTCCTAAGAAGAAGCTGTGTAAGAGCTAAGATCCACCAGTATAGAATGGAGGCAAAGATTAAGCCTCAGGTACAATTTAAATACATTGATACTGCAGCAAAAAAAAGTCAGTTTACAAAGCTGAAATTGCTTTCCCTGTTTTACTGACCAGTTCATGGATTGACAGTTACATCATTTTTGGGCTTATTCAGCCTGGGAAACAAAATCAAAAAAACCAAACATCTCTCACCCCTTAAATTTAAAATCCATTATGTCAGTAAATATCAGATACTTCACAGTGTTTCAAAGCTCAGTATCTGTTTTGCAGCACTATTAAAGTGTCTCTTATGTATCACATATCATAAGTAGGCTTTTTCAATGTAGAATGAGAAGAGCTAGGAGAGTAATTAGAATATAAACATTACAACACAGAACCTGTGCTCCTACCTGCTACAGCTTAGGCCCTTCTAATGGATCATTGGCTGTAATTCTGGGAGCAGAAACCAACTCTCTAGTAAGCAGGATCTCCTGGGATGAGCCATTATTTCTCAAAGACCAGCACAGCATACCCATAAGAGAAGTTCTACAAGAATGTAAATCTAGACTTTTATTCTAAACCAAAGTTCAGTTAATCAGTTTGCAGAAAGAGGGCACCCAGTGATTTCAAAGCTATGAGACACAGCTAAGAACTATACACAACTCTTACTGTTGTAAAGCCCCACACCTTGTTGATGTTCAAACTCACATACTCATTGGGACAATGCCTAATTATCATCAACAGCTGCTTATTTTGCCTGTCAAGGGCATGTCTTGAATGTCCAGTACAGAATGGAAGCACTGCATTTTGATAATGTTCCTGCTTGTGCAGAGAAGTGATTGTTCAGTCACTGAATTTACACTCTTGAGTTTTTATACCTGAACAAAGTGCGTCCTCCAGCCTCACCAAAAATAACTGGTGTATGTGGTGGCACTTGGAAGTATCCATTTCCTTTCTGGACTCTGTTCTCCTGCTCACCATTCACTGTTAGAAAAAGAAACCATCACAGCAGTGAGATTGCAGTAGGCCTTAAAACTGGGTATTCATAGACCAAAACATGTCTTTTCCATCTACAGCTAATTTATTTCATAAATTAGCAAAATCATATGCTTTACATAAAACAAGAAAATCCCCATTTCCAACATGCAGCAAGTATATAAGAAGGAACAGTATAGAGTAATGAGATCAAAAAAGGTTTGTGTAAGGCCTATTTCAAAAGCCTTTGAGAAAGGGGAAATAGAGCTCAGGAGGCAAAACCCTACTACTAGTTTTTTTCCATTTCCTTAATAGAATTCTAAGTATTGTTCAATTTGACAAATCCTAATATTAGAAATCAACTAAAGAGACTGTGCTGAGACAAGACTATTCTTCTCTTCTCCACTGACAGTACAGAACTCTGAAGGATATTGCCTTTACTCTTCTACCTGGATTTGCCAGATGTCAAAACAGCGTACTAGGAAAGCTCAGACTCACAGTTCCTTGAAGTTCCTGCATTATAAATTCTATTTATTATAGCCAGTTACAGCAGGATGGTCTTCAAACACTGAAGAACCTGATTCCATATCAGTGAACAAGATAAGATTAAAGAAAAATCAGCATTACTTATGCACCTCTTGAACAGTGCAGCTTCCAGTCAGTCAGGCATCTTGAAACACAGCGTAGGAGAATTCAGATGCCTGACTTGCACTTGGGAAAAATCATCTCCATTACACTACAGCATCTAGTTACTGTATTTGAACATGATGTTGAACTCAAGCAACATAATATATTTAGATGGCACAGTCTCATGAGATCAATGATTCCTTAGCTTTCTAACCAGAAACATATGTAGTGAAAGAAAGGTCAGAAGCTGTATTAAGCAAAGAAACAAAAAAAAGAAATATCTATATTAGAAGGGACAAACATGATACTGAAGTCACAGCAGGTGAAAAATCCTAGAGTTTGAAACTATAACACTTCTCTTACCAATTGAGAGGAACAGCACTGCACATATACACACATTTATGTGTGTTTATTTATATTTTCTCTACAAAAATTTCAGTGTCCAACTACATCTTAAGTCACTGCTCAGTGTCAGTTTCTTCATTTTTTAATTTTGAAATGAAATGAAGACTGATTTTGTATTTCTCATATCTTGTCTGGCTCTAAGCTGTAGATTGCCAATACACAACAGTATGAGAATCAGCAACTTGATCCAGAAGAGTCTGCCAAGTGCTGTAACCCTCCATGGAGATCGTTTTTGAAAGAAGAAAGTAACTAACTCTTGGCACAATCTTTGTCATAAAATGGCAAGATATTGCTGAATGTACAGTTTCCCTAATTGCATTATCTATATATAGAAAGTAATTTCTTAATCACCAAAGACCAGACTTTTCAGTCAACTCTGATCTGGGTTGAATTGATTTCAAACTTAGGAGTTACACATTCTCTTTTATTCTGCCAAATTCAGCCACTATCTTACATTTTACATAGCTGTGCTTTTCATCTCATGCCTGATTAGGATTAGCATTATTACCTTAAAACACCATTCTAAGGTGGTTTTCTATAGACCTACTTCACATATTATTATACCAAAGGTATTTTTTCAAATAAATCTTTATTTTCTTTTATTTTGTTCATAATACCTAGAAGAAAACTGGAATTATGTCAAGAAAATACTTGCTAATGTTGAATAACTGAACTATTGCTCTTTGCTGTCATTATCTAGGCTGTTTCTTCTCTAAGTCAAGCCTTAGTGTGCCAGTAATTGTTTTTCATCGAGGCATCATGTTTCTGCAACTTCAGAATCATTTGAATTCTTCTATTCACCTGCTTTTTTTACAGACCAGAGTTCTTAATATTTTTGCTGATGCTTTCAGAAATACAACACACTTTTTGGCGTAAAGTGAATTTAAAAGGGCTAAAAGACATTAGTCTACAATGCATATAGAGGCAGGGGTAAGAGAACAAATATGTTGTATCTGTTCAAGAAACAGAAATTAATAAACAGAAAGTATGGACAAATCCTAAAAAAGGAAAATATTAAAATACTAACCATGGTTCATCTCATTTTCTTCTTCATCCATTGGATTGATATGTGTTCTAGGCCAATACTCCAGAAGTGCTTGTAGCAGAAGCCCTCCAAGGTTTACTGTCAAGACACAGTGAAGTGCAACTTCAGCTACAGAAAGAATGTTGGCAACATAATATTCTACATTTGATCTACAGCTATTTATGGGCACAGAAATCTGCTTATCACAACCTCAGAGCTCTATGTTACAATCTTTCAGAAAAAGATGATTTTAGAATCCCTGCTGTTGGGTCACTCACGTGATGTAACATACTCTAGATTAGGTCACAGTTACTTTTCTCCTTTTGTTTCTTGAAGGTTTGAAACCAAGTTAAACAGAAAACCTGAACATGATAGAAATGTTTCAGAAAAAAGCAAACACTGTCACTGGAGAAGTCGCTGCAGAATTTGATGTTAAGAAAATAAGCCCTGAAATCCAACCAGCTACTGACATAGGCATTTGAACACTTCAAAACATGTGTACTGGAACTTTTCTGCTTTTTTTTAAAAAAAGGAAAAATATTATTTAGAAGTAAAAATATTATTTAAAACTTACATTTTGGATCAGAACCATCTGGACTGCTAAATCCAGCATCCTTTGCTGAAACCCAGGCTGCAAAGCAATCACTTTCATCCAAAGTAATTGTCAACATCTGTTGGCAAAAGACCACCAGGGAGAGGAATGTAATAGTTGTTTTGGATTAAACAAGTCTATAAATTTATAATTTTGATCACACTTAACTGGGATTACAAACCAATGAATTTCTAAATGCATGGCAGCACACACTGTTTACCAAACTGTATTAATTCATAATTGGTATTGGTGGACCATACCATGAGGGAAAAAATAATAAAAAAAATCTCTTATTCAGATTAAGAACAGGGGTAAAATTTGCTGTTTTACTTGAAAATAAATCTAACCCATCAGCTAAGCGATGAACATTCTTCTGAAGTTATAACAAGCTAAAAGCTTTGTGAACAAACAGTATATGAAATATGACATTAGAAAAACAGATTTAGGAGTTGCATCTCACCCCAGTTTTCAAGTCTACTGAGAACCAATTTGGCACATACACCATTTTAAATCTCTTCTTAATTTCTTCTTCAAAGTCTACTTTCCCAAGGTCTTCAACTTTACATGCCTGTACACCGAAAAAAAAGTACAAGTTTTGAGCCATATTAACACCCAAATCTTTAACTTGACTTTCATATACATGTGGAATGATTACAGCTTCTGATCTCTCCAGGAATAGTGGAGCCCAGAAACATGAAAGTTAAAGGTTCAAACATTTCCCAAAAAATTGAACAGTAACTTATGTGGTAAGTAATTTTTGTTTCAAATCTAGCAAATTCAGATCAACTACTGCAATGGGAACAGCACTGAGTGAATTTGTGGGTGAATTCAAGGGTCTGAATTCCAGGTGAATGCAGGTGTCTGCCTCACATCAGGCAAAGACACAGAAAAGCTCAGAAATGCCCCCTCCCCTTTCAAAAGGCACACTTTGCATAATGTCTTGACACAGAAAGAAGACTCACAGGAATCTCACACACACAAAAATATATATATATATATAAAAAGTAAAAAATAATTAATCATCCAACAGTAGAAACTTAATCTGAAATAATATACTTACCTTCAAGACATCCCAGTATGCCACATTATTATTTGTGTCTTTGGTTAATATGTGTCTCTTGTCGTTAAGAATGTGGCACTGAATAATACTAGCACCCCCTGCCAAACAAACAAGAATTAAGGTCACTACAGTCATTATTTTTTCTAATATCACATTAAATTGTGCAACATGACATCTGTACTGTTCTTTGCTTTCACTTTTTTATATAAGAATTGGATGTCACTAAGGTGTAAACACTATTTTAACTGTAACTAACACTGGATAGACAGTAACTACATTGTCTTTGCTTTAGTTCAAATCATAGTATCAAGTATCTAAAAACCTGAGTCAGTCTTAAAGTTGTATAATTTCTGCTAATGGTACCATATTTTATAAGGTCTTCTGAAAAACAGTTGTTTACCTTTTATAACTTGGTCAGGCTGTGTACACAGGGGTGGTATGGGATTGGTACAATCATTATCATAATCTCCTGATGCTCTAAAATTATGAATTCCCTTCAAAGTCTAAAGAAAGAAACAAAATAATGACACATTCATAATAATCTACAAACTCTGATTTTATATGTAACAACTGTCAGTTCATGCTGCTATTTAGATGTTAACTGTTCAGTTCCAAGAAAGATAATTTGTTTCTAAAAGCACCATAAATAGAGAGCAAAGGAAGTAATTCAAAGCTTAATGCCTTTTGATCAATCTCAATATTAACATTTTATGATTTTTTTATAAAGAAACCTCACAGATCACAGCAAGTCACAGCCAAATTGCAAGAACAGCCCAACAGTTCCCAAACCAAGACTGCAATTCCCAAGACCACTTAACTGAAATCACAGACTGTAAAATATATCACTTACCCATTTATTCACAGAGGATTTAGTTGTTGCAACCCAAAGTGCTGGAGGAGGATCAGCTGATCTATCAAGTTCCATCTAAATAATGAAACACAGAAACTTTCAGTCATGCTTAAATTAGTTTTCCTTTGATAATTAATATTGCTCTGTGTAGACTGGCTCCCATACTTGGAAGTATCTCAGGAATAGCACTACTTTCAGTTTACTACAGAAATACAAAGTTTAAAGGAAAAGAAACTAAGCTGAAATATCTGAAAATTCAGAGAAATTGTTTCAAATATTCAACAAATAAATTCAGGACACAGATAAGACTAGATGCAATGTGTCTAAACAGCCCAGCATTTAAAGATGCTTCTAGCAAGATGCAATCTCATCTAATGGATAGTTTGATAAGCACAGTATTTTCTGAACTACTTTGCTTTCAGACACTTCATATGGTTAAAATGAGAACATAAGAAGTTTTGTACTAATTAACTTTATACTTTTGGCTCGGCCATTACATTTTTCAGCCAGTAATGAATGACCACAGCCAAGTTATTATAGACCCCTTCTGATCTCTGTACAGCTGACCACAGCTTTCATTTCCCATTTTGAACAACAATTTCCCAGATTGTTACTTTTTCAGAACTAAATTAGTACATCCAAGATTGGATTTGAACATAGCCAGAGTTCACTCACAAGGAAAGCCAGACTGCTTGTATCTGTAGGTATCTGTTTCAATTGCACCCTCCTTAAACAACTACAGGTTCCAGGGTCACATCATCTAGTTACAGACAACAGAAAAATCCAAAAAGCAGCCTCTTCAAAAAACTCAGACTTGCGCGTGCAGTTTTCTCCAAGAACACATTAAGTTTCAGTGTTCAAAAAACCCACAATCAATTTTAACTCCTGGTTCCCCTGAGTACATAACAGATTCTAACACAGTCCTGTGCACATATGTTGCTGCTAAGAAAAATCTGGTTTTGTACAAAGCCTTGGCAACGCCAGTTCAGTTTCTTAAAACTGTACTAGAGCCTGATAAAACCAACTTTTCATGTCTGAAGTGCCTGAATTTGCATATTTTCAGTAGTTGCCAGGCATCTATCTTCTTCAGACAATTCAGCTTCAGATGCAATATGGGAGACAAAGCCAATCTACTAAGATGTGACACAGTAAACGCTTGTTACCCAACGCACATTCTTTCTATCAACTTACATCACTCAAGCCACTATTTTGTTAGACAACATGCAACTACCCTTTTACACTGTGAGGGTGATGCAGCACTGGCACAGGTTGCCCAGAGAGATTGTGAACTCTCCACCCTTGAAAATACTCAAAAGCCATCTAGATGTGGTGCTGGGCAATCAGCTCTGGTGGTCCTCCTTGAGTTGGGGGGACAGACCTCCAGAGGCCACTTCCAGCCTCAGCCACTCTGTGATTCTCTGAATTAAACTCAATTACCTTAAGAACTGGTGCTTTTTCTTCACAGATAAGCACACGGATATCAGGATTTCGTAAATCTGTACAGTAAATCTTCCTGTCTCTTCCTCCTGAATAAACATGAGTGAAGGCTTCATTGACCTGCAGAGCCCAAACACCCTCATCATGGACTCGATATGTGGCTATGCACCTCTGCTGCCCAAGTGACCACAGGCGGATAGTCCCATCAGAGCTGCCTGAAAGACACTGAGCAACAACCATCACACTTCAGTCAAGCAGCTATTTAACTCTTTTAAAATACTGTCTTTTCCATAAAAAGCTTTGATAATTCTTATGGTCATATTTTTCCATTAAGATGGTGCTAAACAAAGACTGGCAAATAACAAGGCTAGTCACAATTTTATGTAAACAACCCCCTCCATACCTAGATGAACCTGTAATAAAACACAACCTTCACCCAACAGCTTCCCTCCCTTAATCACTAAATATCTGTAATACTTGTTAAGCTACCTTCTGTAATCTACCACATAAAACAATTATATCAAAAAAGACTAATGACACTTCTGCATTCTGTAAAATGCCTTTGCCGCAGGTTAAAGTACATACCTGGGTGCCATCTCTGTTCAACAACAAAGCTTTCACATTGTCTGTGTGCCCTTTGAGTTTCATTAGTTTTGCACAAGTTCTTGGATCCCACACCCTTAGAACCTATGGAAACAGACATTGGATAACTGGAACTAATACCATTCTTCCCACCAATGTGTTTCCTCTGCAGAGATTAAGGCTTTCCAAATGAATCAATCCAAACACATAGATTACATCACTGTAACCACATATTAGAAAAAGACAGACATTATGCAAGTCTAGCAATCAGATGTGATCTTCTCTTGATTTTAATTGAATTTATTCTGGCTTATTCTGGCTTCTTAAGAAATAAAAGAATAGAAGCAACAGGAAATAGGATAGTGTGATGTGGGTGAAAAAGATTCTGAGAAACTTCTCAGATGATTCATTGGTGTATCCTATTTTCATTTTTACACTGTCTTGGAAATAAAATTCTCTCAAGGTTAGATTAGGTAAAAAAACAACTCGCAGGGACCTAAGCATGTTTCAGCTTCCTTTACAACAAAGAACTAGGGCTGTCTCTTGGGGACACTTGAACTTCACTACCTCACTTCATTTCCCACCTCCTGCAGGGATCTCATAAATTGCTGGCATTGTTTCTTTCCTACCTGCAGCAACTGCTTCAGTTTATATAATCATCTGAGTCATGTGCCCACAAAAATCAGAGCTCTTGTGGTGAAATGTAATGAGCACAAGTCCTATGAGGAGAGGCTGAGGGAGCTGGGGTTATTTAGTCTGGAGAAGAGAAGGCTTAGAGGAGACCTCATCACTCTCTTCAACTACCTGAAGGGAGGTTATAGCCAGGCGGGGGTTGGTCTCTTCTCCCAGGCAAACCAACAATAGGACAAGGGGACATGGGCTCAAGCTCTGCCAGGGGAGGTTTAGGTTAGATGTTAGGAAGGAATTCTTTACAGAGAGGGTTATCAGGCATTGGAACGGCCTACCCAGAGAGGTGGTGGATTCACCATCCCTGGAGGTTTTTAAAAACAGATTGGATGTGGCCCTTAGTGCCATGATATAGTAATTGGAGTTGGATCAGGGGTTGGACTTGATGATCTTGGAGGTCTTTTCCAACCCAACCTATTCTATGATTCTATTCTATGATTCTATGATCTTTGACAAAGAGAGGGTTACACAAGATGATCTGATTGTCCCCCCTATGAATGAAAGTTTTATGGATATGTGACATCCTCAGACTGAGGCAGGATTTGTACTGAGGCAGGATTTGCATTCCCACTAAAAAAAAAGTGTTTACACTCACTATTAAAACCACAAAAGCTGCTATAGACATGACATTGAAAATGAATAAAATTGTCTCTCTATACTACACTTTGAACTGAAGTGGAATGAGCCTTACCAAATTTTGCTTACCTTTTCAGTGGACCCTGATACAATAACTGTTCCCATTTGATTCATTGCAAGGCTGTAGATTGAGTCTTTGTTCCCACTCAGGGAAGAAGCTATTTAAAAAAAAAATTACATATTCAATTTTAATGCTGTCATTCGAAAAAAACCCACGTAGTTATTCATTCAAAACTGGTATTTTAATACCCTTTGATCCATGAAAATAGTGCCACTCTGGCCCATATATTGAGTTGCTTTAAAAAAAAGAAAGACTATCGTCTGAATATTGCTAGGAAAACTCCAGCCCAATTCTTAATTTACTGGTGCAGAAAAAGAAAATAACCCCTCAGATTTATGGTCATTACAGTCCTGGTGCACTTTTGACACCAAAATTCAGTGCCAAGACCATCAAGCTATTCTTGCTCAACTACTTTATTGGAGTATGATACTTCGATGTGATCTTGTAACACACAGCATTTGGATTTTTTTCCAAGCCAAGTAGCAGTAAAATTCTACATTTTATATTAAAGGCTCTTCTCCTAGTTCAGCAAAGATGCAGAGAAGTTACACTGCAGTGCTGCAATGTGTTACTTGAGCACAGATGCTGCCTCTGAGTTTGTGCAAACCATATGGCAGCTCTTTAGCATCACACCTACCATCAGAGTTGAGGAATTCTGTGCCATCTAGGCTAATCCACTTTTGAAGAGAGTAAAATACCAGTCCCTCCACTGAGAAAAGCACAGACACAGCAAATGAAAATCATCTATTTAGAGAGCACAATCAAGCATTTCATTAAGCCTAAAATCCATATGATCAGTATGCCAAGAAGGCTGAGAATAGCAACAAACTGCATGGCCAGCAAAAATGTGAAACTTCACATAATGATTTATGTATGTCATGGAGCTAAGTTTCCAACACAATATTATGATATTGTAACCTAATATCATAATATAATATTGCCTGTTGTCACAGTGGAAGAACTTGTGTCAGGGGAGGTTTAGGCTGGATATTGGGAAGAGGTTCTTTACCCAGAGGGTGGTTGGGCACTGGAAGAGGCTCCCCAGGGAAGTGGTCATGGCACCAAGCCTGACAGCGCTTAAGAAGCATTTGGACAACACTGTCAGACACACAGTATGATTTTCTGAGCTTGTCCTGTGCAGAGCCAGGAGCAGAACTCGATGATCCTTGAGGGTCCCTTCCAATTCAGGAAATTCTACGATTCTGTGAAGCATTATGCAGCTTTACTTCAGGGTCCTCTTAGTCACCAGTTATGGCTATCCAAATGTAAACTGCCAAATGAAATATATTACCCATGGCCAAAATTAAGTGAGAATCTTCCACTGTCCACAGAGAACAATTAAAGGCAAATTGCATAACTGAAGACTCCTGGAGGTTAGCACACTATTCAACAATCACTATAATTCAGGAGAGGATGATACACAGAGTTATCAAAAGCTGGATACCAGGAATGGAAGAGAGAATCTTAAACTGTACAGAAGAAAAATTTATGCCATAACAAAAGCAAAGTTCAACTCCATCCTCTTCTGGAAGGGACTACTTGTCAAAAGCAAAATCTCTCCGCTTAATTTGAGTTATGGCTGTGCTGACTGAGAGACTCTTTAAAAATAAGCTTCCTCTTAATGCTGTCTTGTGTACATTGCTTCCAGGCAATCAGATAGGAAATTAATGTACAAGAACAAGCTTCGTTTGTACTCTCAAAAAGAAATGATACTGTTTCAAAGGACTTGGGAAAACAGCTTCTTTGAGGACATTTACTGTGCTCTTCCCAACAGAAACACTACTATTTGAGAGCACTAAAAAGAAAGAAAAACAACTCCTCTGCTTACCTTTCCTCCCCCTCATGAAGTATTTGTGTTCTAACTCTAGAAATGCAAATTTACCCCTGTCATCTTAGAGGCAATGTCTCCACTTCCATTTGATCTTTGGCAAAAAACAAGCATTGGCTCCACAGTACTCCTCATCTCTGATTTACTTGAATCATTTAGGTTCTGTATCACTGTAGCAGTGTACAAGAAATGCTGTGGGGTTTTTTTTATTATCTCACAATTGAGTTTTCCTGTCAGCTCACAAATAAATTCTTCCTTCAAGAACTCCATGTTCAAGTCGAATATGGAAAAACTTACAGTTATCAGCAAGGTTTGGCTATAAAATAATTCAATGCAAGTAAATAAATAAATATAATGATTTTATATTTCTGGGAAATATAAAGTAAATCTCTTTAGGTATCTCCAGTTGTGTGCCATTCCAGCACTATTCTGCAGGGCAACACAGCTCACTAGAAGCCATCTCTCTTCCATTGGGCTACTCAGACTTGTCAGCATCAGGCTATACTTGAATTAAAGTCCCGTAGACAGAGCAAATACCAAACTGACAGCTCTGCCCAGCAGATGCACCTTTGGTTTCAGAAACCACCAAATCCATAAAACTAACACACGTTTCAGAATCATCCAAATACAGTAATTCAAATAACCCCCTACAGGCCTGCCTCCTACTTACAGAACCACATATTCCTGAAATTTCTTAAGAGTATGTTGTGCCACTTCCAAATTTTAGTTTTGCAGATTTTTTTTGAGTTATTCCTAGACTATGACTGAGGCAGCAACTATTCTTATTTAGAAAACCTAAGTGTGGCAGTGTGCAAGTTGATTCTGTTCTTTCCCAACACATATATCAGATTCTGCTATGTTAAAACATCTATCAAACATTAAGAAGAAAATGAAAGAGATCAGTCACTTTGAACAAAATTTTTCCAACCTACCCAACAAGCAGCAGAGACCTCTTTCTGAAAAAAACCTATTGTAAAACAGCCAATCCAAACCAGAATGCCCATGACCCAGATCTATGCTATTCACTGGAGCAATCAAACCCAACTGAACCTGAAGACTGGTGTGATACTTCCCAGAAGAGAAACTTAATCAGCTCTACCCTGACTAGTCTAAGAAAGTGGTGTTGGAATTGCTGCATAAGGAAAGCTCTCATAATTTACTATAACGCCTTTACAGGGAGAGGGAAGCAGAACAGATCACTTCCTGAAAGATCATGGTGACATTAGGAGTTAACCCTGATGAGTAGAATCTACAGACAGCTTCCCCTTGCCTTCCAGTATCTAGTGAGTTAGATCTCACCAGATCCTTATCAGTGCTTATCCTTAGATCCTTATCAGTGCTTAGCATTACTCTGCATGTTTTTTTAACTAATTTAACTAGTAACTTCATTGTTCTGATAGAGAAATTTGATAAATCTGTAAGTCCTGCTTTAGGAGCTGTACTGCAATGTTTTTTTCAGCATCTATACAAACAAAAAACCAACTCCAAATTATAATACACAAAAAACATACAGACATATAATCCAAGAGAAAATTTCTGTGACAGGTTAGTTGAGAAGCAAAAAGCTTCTCAAGCTAAAGCTCTATCAAGTTTCAGAGAAACCAGTACATCACATTTCAAGAGAAAAAGTTCAAAGAGACTTGTCCTCTATTGTAAATGCCATGACTGCTGGCTGCTCTAGATTTCCAGCTATTATATAACACAACAAATGCACTGATTATGTACTAAAACCACCTTAAAATTTCTTGCACATTTTTTATGTACAGACAGAAAGAGGCATCTATGGTTTTCAATTGATCTCACAGATTACACTACTCAATAAAATGTGTTGCATTAGCCTCCCCTCCCCAGGTACCTACTTGTTACAGTGTTATTTGAGGCAGTCAGTGCTGTTAGAGTATTTACATCCCAGAGGAATATCTGTCTGTCCAGCCCAGCAGATGCTACCAGCTCCTTGTCTTTTGCATATGCCAACGCTTTCACATAATCCTACAATAAATATGTACAAGAACATGAACAGACAACGTCATCCATTTGAAGTCTACATCTTAATAATTGAAAGAATGGCAGTGATCACACACAGTATTTACAGAAAATGTTTTTCACCTTATGCGTCCTTAGTGTTGACATGCAAAATCCCTTATGTGCATTCCACACTTTAACAGTAGTATCTGAAGAAGCAGATATCACTAAATTGGAAAGAATAAAGACTAAATTTTAATGGCTTACATATAACTTTAGGGAATATTCATACTACTCTGTTTTACAAAAAAAGATTGAAACAACCGTTTATATACACATTTCAATTTTCATTAAAATGTCTGCTTACACTATTTACCAAATTTACAATATACATCACAAATTAATTTTACATGTAAAAAAAAAAAGATGGAAAATAATTTAAGCAGCAGACAATTTACTCCATACAGTCTCTGAATGCTGTAGTTCTCAAACTTTCAAGTACTTACATGTTTTACCATTGCAGCAGAGCACAATGTCATTTACCCAATCTGTGTGGTGTTCCATAGATGCTATATAAGGGTCTTGCTGTAAATTAAGGAAAAAAAAGTTTATAAAAATCTCATCACAAATGGAAAAGATTATGACTATCATATCCTGTTGTAATATTTTATTCAACCTTCAAATGGACCTAAAGTTCTCTTATCCAGACTTGTTTGAAATCACTGTTCCAGAACCTTTTTGTGACAGAACTAAACAGCTATGTAAGGTACCACAGTATGAGAAATGTTAAAATTATTTTGCTATCATAACAATTGGCAGCTGTTAAAAAACAGTATCAGATGTAGACCTGTGGAGAGCTTGCCTACCTTGGAAGAAAGGTTTAGATAGGAAGCCTCTCGTGACTGACCTTGTGCTGATTGACACTCCATATCCTTATGATGGAGTCCCGGCCTGCTGTGAAGAGTCTGTTCAACGCTGGATCCAGCTGAAGTGCATTGACCCCGTTCCGGTTGTACTTCTCCACCTCATCTCTAATCACATAGGAGACCTAGAACACAGTTGCACAAATCCAATTATGGTATTAAGGTGTTGACTCGGCCACAAAACCCAAACATCTAATTTCATCTTTGTGAGGGTCTTGGGTAGAAAATATCAAGAGTTTTACAAGCATTAAGTCTGCAGGTTTGAGAGTTACCAACACCACCTCAGTCATTTCCCATATTAATGGGGAAGAGTCACAGAGAACATATCAGCAGTGCACAAAGGATTATTTAATCATTACAACTCAAGTTTAGTTAGATCCAGAGAATTCTTAGTTCAGTTCCCTGCTTCATGTGTACATTGTGAGTGCTCTTAGAAAACACACTGCGTTTGTGTCTCACTTCCCAAGAAGGTTCCACAGTTTCTATAGCTGGGATGACAGTCTTTCCCATTCTCACACAGGGGAGAGGATATAGTCACTAAGGATTAAAGCATTCAAAGACTGCAGATACAAATTCAAGCTATTTCAGCTATTATTATTTTTAAACCGATTTTTTAAAACCTACCTATCTGCCAATATAATAGAAAGCTCAAATTTTTACTGCTCTTTCAGATAAATGACTCCTTTAGGTTTTTTCCTTCTGTGTTTGACAGTACTGTGTGGAAAGGTTATTTCGTGGATTTGTTCAGAAACACTAAAAGGAAATTTCCGGAGACCCTGCAAAGGCCACAGCACTCTCCATTATTATGTTCAGCAAACACAGTTCTAAGGCACTGAAGTTTCTTCAGAGTTACTCCACTCACACTGTGCTGCAGCTCTCCTGATCCCCAGGTTTACACAGGGTTTATATGCTTTACTCTGAGGAAAGCCCTCACACTTAGGGAAAAGGAGGGGAAGCTGCCAGTTATGCCTCTTCCCATATTCTGTAAACTATAATCAGAACAAGGTAAAATTTCATGCTTGGTATAATCAAATCTGCTCAGAGCCGGAATCATTTGGATACACAAGTACAAGTGTTTTGAACATGCTTACAAGTAGTCTTGGGCTAGAGATCTGAAAGCAATTTTTCACTCCAATAACTGTTACAGTAGTATAAAGAAAATGTTTTCCAGATCAAATCTCAGTTACACAAAACAAAACCAACAAATTAAAATATTCAGTGAGTGGTTCTTATCACTGAAGAAATATTTTTCAGCATCTCAGATTCTGTACCATGAGAGATGACAGGTCCATTTGGTGTATGTGAGCAACACCTCAACTGAACTACCCTGTCCCTGTGCAGCACAGTAAGAGGACTGATGCTTCCAGAAAGCACATGTCCAGTGCCACTTTGTTTGAGAAAGAGCTGCAGCAGCTCTACAAACCGACACAGGAGGATCAAAATTAAAAGCCTTCTGAATCCTTCTGCCTTAATACTCTCCATTATCATTTCACAAGTCCTTCACTAGAGTTATTAATTTTATGTACCAATGCTCTTAAAACACTTCTTGCTCATATTCTGCCAGCCACTCACAGTCCCTGCAGAGACACAGCTCTTCCTCACAATTTTAGATTGTGTCCTAATTTCCAACACTTTCAGCTGCTCTCACCCATTCCAGACTCATCCATAACATTCTTGCTATTCGTGCTCCACCTACACACAGCTTTGGAGACACTACTGAGAGAAGACACCATTAACCACATATAAAAGCTTTATGTTAAAACACTTCAAATACTTCTAAGGTTTTGGGTTATTTTAGAGAGCAAGATGTATGTGCAACTCCTCAGCTGGGCTTGAGGATATCACGTCTATAGTGCTGGAAGGCACACAGACTACTGGAGTAAAAGAATTTTACAAAGTCAAGGTTTAACATGATACAAAACACAAGGCAAAGGAATGACCACCAAACTCATGCTGCTTTCAAACTCTTTGAGGCAAGCCAATGAAAATATTCAGTTAAAGATACTGTGTGCGAGCAGATAAGACACAAATTAAAGTAATTCAAAACCTAAAGTAGATCAGGTTTGATGGCAGTTAGTAGGGAGAACAATCTCTTGCTGACATACAGTGTCAGACTCAAAGTCAGCTTGGCCCTTCAGCTCTTGCTTCTTGCAACTGCTAGCAGGATATATTTCGATAAATTTTCAATTTTTGAATTTGCTCCTCTTCTGTCAGTCACCTCCCATATTTGTTATATCTTCAGCTGTAATACAGAGCTCTTGATTCCACTCATAAATAAGACTGTCACACTATGTTAGTCAGCCAAGCATTTTAAGGAGTTTTTTGCTCATAATAATGTTACCTTTTTAATTTAAAGGAGTTCAAGCAAAGCAGAGCCCTTTATTCTTTTTAATAACTTCCACACATGAATTAAGTAAAACATCTCTTGGCAAGTATTGTTTTTATTTTGAAAGAACTGGGACAAAGAGAGGAGTTATATTGTTTTAGGGTTAGCAAGTCCATCTATGCTGGAACTCAGCATCAGTTCAGCATCAAACTCAACACCATCCTTCTTCTTGGGACAAACTGGAGAAAGTAGCTGTGCTGTAACAACTGAATTAAACAAGATTAAAATCTTATTTCTTACTATTCCATTTTTTTTCTGTAAATACATGACAGCTTTGATGGAAAAAAATACGGCAATACAACAAAAAAGCTTGATATAAAATTCCCCAGCAGCAACTGCTACTGTTCACAGAATTCAACCAGTTACTTTTGTCTCTGCTCAGATTTACAATTCTACAAAGTTTTATTTACCATCCACAAAGGGGTAGCTTAGTTTTCCTGATAAACTGTCTCAATAATTTAAGAAATAAGGGCAAAAAGGAAAAGAAATCCCTATTGTATAAAGAATCAGTAATGATCACTGTCTGCCTGTCCCGGGAAGAAACTGTGACTGCCATTTTTCAGTGATAAAAGCGATTCTAATCCAAATTACGCACGTGCTCCTTAAAGTAATTTTTCTCTTTTTTTAAATTTCTAATACTAAAAACACAAGTAGAGAAAATTAAGATGAAAGAAACCTACTTTGTGGTTGGCAAGTTGATGGGATACCACACCAACATTTCACATGAATACTGTGATTTGAGCAGTCAGGCAAGGACAAGGCAAACCACTTGTCCTGAAGAAAGCATGAATTGAAAAAGATGATTATGGCAAAAAATGAACTCTCCAACTCATATTGGAGGCCTAATGATATCCAAGCAATTGCCCACTCTTATACTGAAAATGCTTAATGAATTTTTCTCATCCAGAATAAAAAATGTTAAAAGGTTCACTCCTGCAAAGCAGTCATTGAGACTGAAATAAACATCTTGAATATTAACAAAACCAGAACAAGACTCATGGCATATGTGGCTGAACTAAAAATAACCTCATGAGACATTTGCTGAACACCTCAAGGAACCCTTTGGAAAGAGAGATATAACATCAGAACCATCCAGGCTTGTACTCAAATGCGTTAATTCTATATTAACACAGAGGGGAAAAGTTAAGGGATTCACAAAATCTGTTGAAATGCACGGGGAACTTAAGAAGGATCAATAAAAGCAACAGTAACTTGATTTAAAAGAGCTGACACTTGTGTAAGCATGATGGACACACCTGCCAAGGCCACTAAACTAAAAAAATTCACTAAGAAGAATAGAGGAAGGTTGCTGATAACCCACGTGTTCTCCTTTATATTCCTATTTGGGGGGGGGAAGGTCAGAAAGTGCCTTTTTTGTTTGGTTGGTTTTTGAGTGTCACTGATTATAGAAATAAGAAATGTTAGTAACTCTGGTGAGTATACAAACAAATACAAAATATAATGTATATATTCAAGTACGTGTGTACACAAGCATGTGTAAAGAACATAAAAGCAGTAAGATTTTGGCTATGGAGAAACTGCTGTGATAAAATTCTCACCTGCTCTGGAGCACACACATTTTATCTCTGCGTATAAGGTCCTGTGTCCTGCCTGGAAAGGGCTGTGGAGGTCACCAGGAAGTGACAGCTCTGAGCACTCAGTGGTATTTGTTCCAAGCAGGACAGGCTGGAGCACCATCACTGCTGTGCCCAGAGTCAGTGGCAAACCAGAGACAACCCTGACTGTGACACAGATCACCAGGGGTTTACTGCCACCATCTGAGAGGGACAGGACTCCTGGGATGTGAGATATTTTAATAATGACCCAGGCCTTTGACAGCAACTCTGCTGCAGCTTTTATAAACTCCCCCATGAACAAGAATCTTTCACAGCAGCACAGCACAAACATCACAAGGGGATGGGCTCTCAGTATAAAGAGTTTATGGGATTCAGTACCCTAAATGGATCAGGATTAATCATTTTAATGACTACCTAAGCTCCAGAGATAAAGCTTCTGTCAACAGATGCATTTCAGAACATAAAGACAAGTGAATTTTGTGTAGGACCTACGATGTGTTTCTTGCCTGGATGAGTGTATCAGCTGATCTGGAGCCTTGTTACCCTTGTTACAAGACATGCCTATAACAGATTTTACCTTCATAGATGGGTAAAATCTACTAATAAAAACACCACCACACCATCATGTGGAGGAAACACTGACCAGTGGAGCTCTGAGGACACTCATCCCTTGGTTTTAAGTGGAAAAAAAATAAATTCCACAAGACAAATACTATTGTGAACAATTTAAAAAAAAAAGAAAATTTTCAAAATCACTGGAGGATTCCATGAGATGTGACAGGAATTGCATTCAAAATGAGAGAAAAAGCAGCAGTCAAGTAGCAAGAAAAGAAATATCTATTGCCTTAGTATCTTAGTAGAGCATAAGTATCCCTAAAAATATGGATTTTAATTAAGAACACATTATTTGAATTCTTATCAGGGTCCCCAGGCTCTAGAATAAAAGTAATGGAAGGCATTAAAAAAATCATTTTATCCTTTTACAGTGTAATCAACTTACTGGCTATTTGTTTGCTTAAGCATTTTATATGAAATAAATATAATTTATAAATATAATTTGTATATTTATTATGTATAAAATATTAAAAATAACACATATAAAATGTAGTAAGTTGAAGTAGTAGCACATAAAGATGACCAAATCAGTGCAATGAGATCCTATAACAGTTTGGGTTAGAAGGGACCTTAAAGTTCACCTTGCTCCACTCCCCTGCCATGGGCAGGGATACCTTCCACTAGACCAGGTTGCTCAGGGTCCCATCAAGCCTAGCCTTGAACAATTCTAGGGACAGGGCATGAGATCATCTTATTCTGTACAAGACTTAAAGACAAAAAGTACTTAAAATTCAATAATTTTATAAGGATGCTGATCCAAAACAGTTATGGCAAAATTCCCACACGTTGTCAACATGTTTCAAGTGTGGGGGTAAATTTATTCTGGCCAGGGAGCAACTTTGGCAGAGCAGATACAACGCAACCCCTTAAGGGCAGCTACTTCAAGCCACCTGCTGAGAAGTGGCTCCATCTTGATTTAATTCCCAGGAACAGATCTGAAAGTACAGCATATGGCCAACAGCAGTGTCTGACACACCTCTGCATCCTCATCCTCTTCCCAAATCAGACAACCTCATTCCTGCAGCCTTCAGACATGCCAAGCTATGCTTAAGAAACACCTGCCACTGGACATTTCAAATGCCTGGCTTCCATTTAAATAATTCAACTTCTTTCCTTTTTCTATGCACAGAATTTATTTTGAGGCCTAAAGCATCTAGTCTGATTAAATCCTTAGTAACATATGCAGAAACACCCTAAACTGACTATTTTGGATGGTTTTGCTTACCAGTAAAACTAGTGCATCCAAGATATTAATAGCTCTGATTTCCATAAACTTCATCCATGTAAGTAATCAAGTACTTCCATACCCGAGAGGTGTTTTTTGAAAAAGCTTCTCATAGTCTTGTATGTTTGGGACAAATTTCTCCCTCTGTCTGCCTCTCCCTGAAAAGTTACACGTAGCAGCATCCTAAATGCTCAGCCACTGGGAAGCAAAATAAATTGTGAGTGGTTTTATATTTCCAGTAGCAGTTGATGGATAAAACAGCCACTTAAAATTCAACTACATGAAAAAAATCCTGTCTCTGATCGAGCAGGTGAAATAAGAGGGCAAGAAAAAACCAACAGCTTCTGTTCAAGGCTTTATAAATGTTTATCATGGATTGGTCTGGGTTGGAAGAGACCTTAAAGATCATCTTGTTCTTACCCCCTGCCATGGGCAGGGACACATTCCACTAAACCAGGTTGCTCCAAGCTCCATCCAACCTGGCCTTGAACACTTCCAAGGATGGGGCATTCACAGCTTCTTTGGAAAACATGTAACCAAAAAACTGCAGATCTAGACTTCTGGTGCACCACTTAAGACCACAGATCACTATAGCAGTACACGAAGTGAAAAAAAAAATAGTCACATAACACAATGAGAACAGAAAAGAAGACATCATAAACCAGCACAAAACCCACCTGTAAAAACAAGCTTTTGAGCTAAGTAATGCTTAGAAAACAAATGTAGTAGTAAAAAAGGAAATAATGTGCTCTTTGATGCATGCTGCTGTCAGGGAAGTACTCCTTCATAAATAGGACTACATCAAAGAAATATCAAGGTGTAATAAAATCCCCTTCCTTAGAAGTGCAACCTGCAAAAACTTGTTTACGGCAGAGGCAATGAAGTCAATAAAGGGATATTATGCTTTGGATTTTTTGTATTTTAAAAAATGTCCAAGGAATTTTCTGGTAGAGTAAGCGAATTCTTTATACAGTATTGACTGAGTGCTTCCCTTAACCACAGAAAACACTAAAGGCTCTAAAGAGGTGCACATTTCCTCTGTGTGGTAAAACTCAAAAGGTGTGTTCAAAAACCAAACCCACCTCTGTTTGGAAGGATCTTAATGCTATTCCAAGCCTAATTAATATTTCATTTGATCACAGTGGAAAGATACAGCTGAAACTTGCACTTGCCACTGGGCAGCTTTGCACATTGATAAAGCATTAAATCTTTTCCATAGTGAAAGCTGTAAAAATGCCTGAAGGGCTGGTAGCAGCACAAACGAGCAGCAAAGCATTGAGGACCATAAAATAAAACCATTTTCATGACTTTTACTGTACACATTGGTAATTCCAGTCTCCACTAAGGCTACAATAATGTACCCCTAACTACACGAGCCCACACCTCTGAGTCTAATTCTCTCTCAGGTGTGCTCTACACCTTCCAGGCTGCCTATGCCAAAGGTTTCCTTCAGCAAATGCTGCTTGGAGCTGGGAAGAACAAAATTTTGAATTCTAAACAGAAAAAGTCCTGTTCCTTGCTCATGTGTGCAAATGGCCAGTGTTTAACAGAAACAAGATACTAATCAGAAGTCAAAGTAGTGGTAAGATGTAAAGCAGATCATAAAATGGTTTGGGTTGGAAGGGACTTTAAAGATCATCTGGCACCAGCCCCCTGCCATGGGCAGGGACACCTTCCACTAGACCAGGTTGCCCACCCAACCTGGTCCTGAACACTTCAGGGATGGGGCATTTACAGCTTCTCTGGGCAACCTGTTCCAATGTCTCACCAGCCACACATAAAGAATTCCTTCTAATGCCTAATTTAAACCTACTCTCGTTCAAACTGAACCCGCTCCCCCTTGTCCTGAGACTACAAGCTCTTGTTAATAATCTTGCCCATCTTTCCAGTAAATTCCCTTCGGACCTGCCAGCCTGGGCACTCCTGCCTTACCCTTGGGTTTGCTGTTCCAGACAGGCAACGCACACCCGAGGAGCTGTTCTCACCCTGCTCTAGAGGGAAACCCCCGGCGCGGGACACAGCCGAGCGAGCGGCAGGAACCTGCAGCTCTGCCGCTGCTGGAAATTCACGTTACAGCTGAGGCAGGGCTGCGGGGAGGGTGGCGGGTCACAGTTCTTTCGGTTTCAACTTCACCTCCCGCTGTGCTTTGGATCAGGGCTGGTCCAGCTCTGCCTCCTGCGGGTCCCGACCCCGCCGGGCAGCGAGCAGCGGCTCATCGCCCGCGGTGCCTCAGGCAGTCGCTCGCCCCCTCCGCGGCGGCCAGCGAGGCGGGGGAGCGACACCGGGGGCGTGTGGCGGTGCCTCCCCTCACCGCAGCGTTGCTGTGAAAGAGGGGGCGGCGGCGCTGCCGTGGAAACCCCCACGCCCTGACACCACGCGGGCGCTACCGCAGCCCCGCGAGGCGCCGGGCTCTCCCCGGAGTCACCGCGGTCCCGCCGCGCCCTCACCTGCACTTTCCGGCGCCCCGCCGTGTTCTGCCGGTGATGCGCCGCCATCTTGCATGTTGACACTGTGGCGTCATGTCCGACCGGAAATGCCGCCCCCGGGGCCACGCCCACCCGCGGCTTTTATACGAGGCGGTGGTGTAGGCGGGGCCAAGGGGCGGGGGCCAAGAGGAGGCGTGGCCGCCGGTCCCGCCATGTTCCTTCAGCGCGGCCCCCTGAGCCCCTCAGGGCGAGTCGGGGCGCTCCCCTTTCTTCTGTTGTTCATTCGTTGTCTTCGTCCTGTTCTGTGCTGCCCCAAGCGACGCCAAAAGGCCTGTGTTGAAATAAGAAAGGGCCCACTCGAATAAAGAAAATCAGTTTCATACGTCAATAATAATTGGATAATTTTTTAATCAGGAGTTTTGCATATGCCAATAATGACCAGAGGGTTCCTGTGTGGGGGTGGGACAGCCTGGTTGTGTTGCCAAATAAGAGATAGGGGTGCTGGTTAGAGCATCACTTTGTGGCCTTTTGACTAAGATCAAGTGCTCTTCTCGGTTCTTACCAGTTTAATATCTGATGTGTCCTTGATGAGAGGACTTTATATTAAATGGATTTTTGGGCGCGGGAGTTGGACCCAGAGGTTGTTCCTGCTGCTCAGCACATCATCACGGTGTTGTAGTGCCTCCGGGACACTTTTTGTTTTTTCAGGACAAGAGGTCACAGTCTTAAGCTGTACCAGAGGAAGTTTAGGTTAGACATTAGGAAGAAGTTCTTTACAGAGAGAGTGACTGGGCACTGGAATGGGCTGCCCAGGGAGGTGGTGGAGTCACCATCCCTGGAAATGATTAAGAGACTGGATGTGGAAA
Source organism: Pipra filicauda (assembly GCF_003945595.2). Taxonomy (NCBI): domain Eukaryota; kingdom Metazoa; phylum Chordata; class Aves; order Passeriformes; family Pipridae; genus Pipra; species Pipra filicauda. The sequence goes on from NW_024104310.1 coordinate 6,867,261, forward strand.
TTAGTGCTATAGTCTAGTTGACAAAGTGGTGTTGGGTCAGGTATTGCCATTCTTCTTCAATGCTGGCTGCAACCCTAAGAAGACATAATGATTACTTAATTACTTCTGCTAATTTAAATGTTTCTTATTTTGATACAGGTCACTTTCTCTAGCACTGCAGAATGCACAGTGTCCTCATCGTAGTTGCAAGTGGAGGGTCAGATTCTGAAATGAAATGTGCTTTGCCAAAGTCGGTCCTTAACTGCAGTATTTCATAAAATCACAGAACACTTGTGGTTGGAAGAGACTTTAAAGATCATCTGGTTCCAACCCCCTGCCATGGGCAGGGACACCTTCCTCTAGACCAGGTTGCTCCAAGCCCTGGCCAACCTGGTCTTGAACACTTCCAGGGATGCAACATCCGCAGGGCAAGGGCCTCACCACCCTCATAGTGAAGAATTTCTTCCTAATAACTGAACTAAAATCAAGTATTTAGAGGTTAGATTAAGCAAATCTAAGACAAATTTAATGCTGCGATAACAATTTGTCTCCTTTAATCCAGCAGCAAGAGTTGCAGTTGCAGGCACACCACTTTCAGACACCAACAGCAAAAATTGTGCTCATTTTACATTGTTCTGTGAATGTGTTTTTGTGGCTTTTACAGCAGATTTTGGACATGATGGAGTCTAAAATAGTGTGTTGTATTACTTGAATGCCTTGCATATGCAGACATAGAATATGATATCCCAGGAAATGTTAGTCACACAAAAAGGTTAAATAGGATTTCAAACCACCAAGTTTCACATCCCATAAAGGACAGCCTAAATACAGTAAATTCAAACAGTTACATCTGAGTCATGCCCATAAATTATATATAAGCTACAACACTTTCGGTTTTAAGCTATGTGAAATCTACCATGTCCTTTGGGGATTTTTTCAGTGGTTAGCAGCTCTTAAAATGCATGTCTTCTTCATATCTTGAATTTATGTAGCTCTTATCCCAACTGCAGAACCCAAAAGAGCTTTTCCTGGAGGATTAGAGAGGCCTTTGTTTATGCAAAACATTTTCTACTTGTTGTATATAGTTGTAGTACTTGTAGACTGGTTGTATAATTACATTTTTTTAAAAGGGGTTGGAAGTGATGTCCTAAAGCCAATTAGTTCCCATTTTAGCCCAAAACATCATCAACTCCACCGATGTAATTCCTGGAGATATCTGTTTAGTCTCGAGTTGCAACAGATGGTGATTCCAAAACCTTCATATGCAATGTGTTCTACTGCTTCACTATTCTCACTGCCAAGAAAAGGTTTTTCTCGTGCTTCATCTGAATTTCCTGAGCTGCAATCTCAGTCTGTTACTTCTTGTTTCACTCCTCACAGACATGAAGATGAGTTTATTCCACATTTCTTCTTAACTATTTGAAAGCTGCTATCATGTTTCCTTTCAACTTCTCTCTTATAGACAAGATCCATCTGAACTTTACATCATAAATTCATACTTCTAAGGGCTCCAAATCACTCTTACAGTGTATTTCTAAAAGCTTTTAACATTTTATTTGAATACTGTGACTGTCAAGCCTCACAAGAGAGAATGCAGCAGCATGCAGAAGAATCTGGGAAGTTCCAGAGCATTCTTGAAGCTACTGTGGTTAGGGAAATCTAATCTTTATACTCTTCCTTATTACAATGATTATTCACTCAGTGCTTACATTCTGGGCATTTCCATCCTTCCTTCTCTCCTTATCTCAACATCCGGGCTTCATTCCTGAGGCCTGTTGGGTTCTCCACCACTTCCTTTTTGGCTCAACAGCTCTTTGCTCACTGTAGCGTTCTCAGAAATTCACAATTTAGCTAAAGAAGATCAGATTTTCATGGAAATTGAAAAATAGTCCCTAGACTCATGTATGTACACCGTACTCCTTCTCTTCCAAAGCCAAAAGCAAACAGCTAATGTTATAGACTGGATCATCTTACCAGTTTCCTACTGGGGAATGACACAAACATGATGGAAGACTGAAAGATTTACTGTATAACAAAGAAAACCTTGCCTACCATATTTTTTCTGTAATATTGCAGTTAGTTCAGGCTTTATAAACATACACACAGAAACCAGAAAATTATCATTATTGTGATACTCACATTTTTAGCAGCCATCAGTATATATGATCTTTGTTGGACTAGGCAATCTCCAGAGATCTCTTCCAACCACAATGTTTCTGTGATACAAAGGGATCACTGTACTTTTTTTTCACCTTAATGAATTGTTGATCTGACAGGCTGAGCAAACGCTGCATTGTAGACATAAATAGCAGCGACAATCCACTAAAAGTTTTTTTATGCATTAAAAAAAAGCAAAACCAAATTTTTAAATTGTATAAAAGTGTAAAAAGCAAAGGTTCTCTCTATAAGCAAATTAAATTTCAAATCAAATATACAAAAGATGATGACTGCCCTTGAAGACACAATATTATCTTTTTACTAAATGAATAATCCATTGCTGATTATGGATAATGATGATTCGGTTTTATGAATGAAATTATTGTGTCATTTTACCGAAGAATAACACAAAACTGTCAGAATTTTAATACCTTCAAAAGAAGACAAGAAATTACTTTAGAGTATGCATGAAAATGATTGTGTTATGAAAAGAAGCCATCAACCTCCTAATGGACTAATGCATACTGGAATGTAGTAAGGCAGTTTGCTCAGTATTTACTTCCAGAGAAAATTTCACATTGCCTCATTCTTCCCCAGTCCAGAATCCAATAGAACTACATAATTTATACAGGACAGCATCTGAAGCACTTTGACAATTACCATTAGCCTGAAACACGTGGCTAAACGGAATAAAACAAGCCTTCATTTTACCTTTGAAAAAAGGTTAGTAAACAATGAACACATTTCACATTTGCCCCAGAAAGTACCTTAAATCATATGCTTCCCACTGCTGTAACAAAGTGTTTCCCACTGTAAGGATCAGGTTCATGACACCCAAGGAACCTGAATGTACAGAAGTCTTTGGGACCTGATGAGATGCATCCCAGAGTCCTGAGGGAATTGGCTGATGTGGTTGCCAGGCCATTGTCCATGATAGTTGAAAAATCTTGGCAGTCAGGTGAAGTCCCAAGTGATTGACAAAAGGGAAACCTTGCATTCATCTTAAAAGGGTAGAAAGGAGGCCTATGGGAACTAGAGACCTGTCAGCCTCACCTCTGAGCCTGGGAAGATCATGGAACAGATCCTCCTAGAAGCTCTGCTGAGGCACATGGAGAACAGGGAGGTGATTTGAGACAGCCAGCAAGGCTTCACCAAAGGCAAATCCTGCCTGACCAACCCAGTGGCCTTCTATGATACATGAATGGACAAGGGAAGGGCTACAGATATCGTCTGTCTGGACTTCTGTACAGCCTTTGACATTCTTCTTTCTAAATTGGAGAGAGGTGGATTTGATGGGTGGACTGTTAGATGGATAAGAAATTGCGTGGACAGTTCCATCCAGAGGGTAGTGGTCCACTGCTCAGAGTCCCGATGGACATCAGTGATAGGTGTTGTCCCTCAGGGGTCCATACTGGGACCAGTGTTATTTAATATCTTCATCAATGACACAGACAAAGGAATCAAGTGCACCCTCAGTAGATTTGCAGATGACACCAAGCTGAGTGGTGCACTTGATACTCCAAAAGGATGGAATGCCATCCAGAGGGACCTGGATAAGCTCTAGGAGTGGGCCCATGTGAACCTCATGAGGTTTAACAAAGGCAAGTGGAAGGTGCTGCACCTGGGACAGGGCAATGCCCGGTATCAATCCAGGCTGGGGGATGAATGGATCAAGAACAGCCCTCTGGAGAAGGACTTGGGGGTGCTGGTGGGTGAGAGGCTGGACACGAGCCATCGATGTGCACTCACAGCAGAGACCTGATTGTGGCCTTCCAGTGCCTGAAGGGAGCCGACAGGAAAGATGGAGAGGGACTAATTACAAGGCCAGGTAGTGATAGGATGAGTGATGACAAGGGGGAATGGTTTCAAACTGACAGAGGGAAGGTTTAGATTAGATACTAGGAGGAAATTTTTCCCTGTGAGGGTGGTGAGGCACTGGCGAGGGTTGCCCAGGGAAGCTGTGGATGCCCCATCCCTGGAAGTGTTCAAGGCCAGGTTGGGTGGGGCTCCAAGCAACCTGGTGTAGTTAAAGGTGTCCCTGCCCATGGCAGGGGGCTGGTACCAGATGATCTTTGAAGTTCCTTACCACCCAAACCATTCTGTGAATCTATGGATTCTTTGTTGGTTTTTAATTTGTAAAGCTGTTTGGTTTTACAGAATTTTTATGAGTTTCATTCTTGACACATTGAAGCTACTTTGTGTAGCAATGCATTTAATGTGTACTTCCCATAAAAGCTATTTCCTGTTGTTCTGTAAAGTCAATTAGCTATTTAACAAATACCAAATTTCATGTCTGTGTGATTCTTATTTCATTGTGCAGCATGAAAAAAGGGAAATGAGAATCACACAAATTAGTGTCTGGACAAATACACCATGTACTTTACACACTTAGATTCTTTCCTAAGACAGTCTGGGGTGCACCTTTTGTTTATCTCACAGATATTTATTTGCCAGAGCCCCTCATTGTTTTCTGTGACAGACTCATGCCTTTAGATATTTTGCATGATATCAGTTTCTCTGTGTGTCCTTTTTGGTTTTATTGTGTATGTAATATTTAGTTATTCTGTGTTCCAAGTGTAACAAAGAAGATGGATTTCCCCACTCCTTGTTTTTGTTGGGTTTTTTGTTTGTTTGTTTGTTTGTTTGTTTCCTGGTGTCCTTATTACTTTTGTTCCAGGGTTATGATATTTTGTAAGACATTCCTGGAATCTCATCTAGTTCTTGAAATTAGTCAGCCTTGAAATTAAGGAGAATCCCAAAGCTTCTGGCCAGCAATTGAATTAATTCAGCCCATGAAAGATGCCTTTGAGGTTGTATTGGAATAAATGCGTGTGCATTACTTAGAAATCACTCTTAATGGGATCTGCCAGAGGTTATAGTGTTTCCCAAATTGCGGGAATGGCATTCCCTGTATGCCAGTTTAGGTTAGGGACGGGAACAAGGATTGCAAATTCTCTGAATTTGCAGCTGCAGTCAACAGAAATCTCTGCAAATAATTTTCGTGGCAAGTGTATCCAATGCAAATGCTTGAATTACCAAAGAGTATGAAATTTTATTGCTGTGCAGTGAAGTTCTTTCATGACATAAATTTGTAAGAAATATCATTTATGAACTGTAAGCATCAGAGTTAACAACTGTTACAGTGCTCCAGATCTGTGTTATAAAGAATTATTTCCCTATGCAAATCTGTTATGAATTCCCTGTGTACATATGTGTTCGTATATATGTATATAGAGCCAGGTGGGGATGCAAAAACAAAGGTCTAAAGTGATGAGACACTAATGTTTTTGAGTTTTTGAGAAGGCCACAAGTGTTCACAAGTTGTTTTGGTACTTAATTGTCTGTCCTGTTAAATACTTGTTCCATTTTTTTGGTCCACATTTGACGGGTTTTAACTTCAACTTGAAGACCCACAGAGTGTTAAAGCTCTCATTCATTTGTAAGTCTTTATGATTTTCTTTTGAGAAAATCTGTCTGTCATGGAATCAGTTGTTCAGGTTTACAACACGTAAACAGTTCCTCTTCACTAATGGAACGTTCTGATTTTTAGCTCTAAAGATACTTGGAAAGCTTTTTTCATTGCATGTGGTAGGGAGGCAAAACTAACAGCTGATTTCTGTTAATAAAAGCTTTTTGCTATGGTTATGATTTGTGCTTATTTTTATTATGCCCAAAAGGCACATCCTCTGTTCCTGTGGGGTAAATATCTTAAGGAAACTAAAAAATCTACCAGACCTGTGCTCCCTCAGACACGATTTCCACTCCCTGTTCTCCAGAATTTGATGTTTTGCTTTCAGGAGAGTATTTTGATGTCTGTGTTCATACCTGTTCGTTATTATGTGCACAGCTGAGTTTTCTGTGTTTTGTGGGATTTTCTCTGTGAACAGTGATTGAATTTGGTGATTCTAATGGAGGATCATTGTCATCACTGTGTTTGTCTCAGACTCACTTGTGGTCAGTGTTGGCTAATGGACAGTAAATCATAACCAGAAGGTGCAACAAACTCTGTAATTAACAGTCGTGATCTGTCTCTGTGAAAAACTTAACCTAAATTAAAGCATACAAAAAGATACTTTATTTGAAATTCAATAGAGTTTTTCATGAGTAGGTGACATGATCTAGTTGAGCATGGTATGGTTTTGTTTTGCAATATCCATTCCTTGAAAATATGAAATGTTTTTCTCAGGCTTGGGTAATTTTCCTTTCAACTGTTATGGTTAAAGTTACTGGAAGTTTTTAACCTGTAAGTAAAATGAGTTTTATTTTTCCATTGAACTTTTGATAAATGTGTGTGTTTTCTCTCTGTAAAATACTTTTTTACTCAAACTTCCTATGCTTGAGTGAATCATACATGGATAGGCTATAGAATAGGTCAGTATGCAAATTTTGGGATTAGATTTACAGATGCATCCGTTGATGACAGTGACTTATTTGTTGGAAATTTATGTTCTATTCCCTCTTGTATCCACCTGGGATCTTGTATCCAACATGTAATTTTAGCCTATTTCACACATAATATCTTAGTAATACAAATGTATCTTGAAGTGAGAAGGAGCTTTTCAATTATGTGAATTTCAGATGTCTCACTTATACCAGGGGTTCTGTGGTCATTGAGCTGTTGAGGGAAAGGGTCAATCAAATTGGAAAAGGAGGTAAATTTTGCTGGATTTGTGAGGAACTGAAGTAGCTGTCTCATTCCCAAAAATGGGAAAAATAGGAAGAGAAATCTTGTATGAACCCTTTTCCCTCTAAGAGAGAGGAATGTGTGAAGTGTCTGTTTTCCCACTGAACAGGAGACACAGATTTTCAGATTGTACCACAGAGCATTTCTCAGTAGGGGGAAGCTGGTGGATGAGGCAGCTGGATAGAATTTGAGGATAAGAGGGTCATGCAGTGTGCAGGAACTGCCAAATGCCTTGATATCTTTAATGTCTGCATTTATCTGATCTGTAATTTAAAGTAGCAACTAATGTTTAGAGTTAGGGCACTGTTACAAAATATATTTAAATATGCAAAAATCTGGGGTTTTTATCTGCTCTTGACATCTGTACGCTCTTAGTCATTAAACTAATGGTGATGTAGTGCTACCAACAAAAAATATTTGTCTTGTGCTCCAGCAATAAGGAGGAAAAAGAAGAGGGTTGTACTTTGCAGTTAATGGAAGAGAAAGATCCAAGTCAGGACCATGGTGACTAAATTAACAGTAATTTCTGTAATGAAGTTAATTTTAGTAATTTCTATAATGATCATTATCTTTTTGTTGTTAAACTTATCCTTTTTTTGCTCAGTATTCTGAGGAATAATGAATGAAAGTGGGAAGTAAACAACTTTGTTACTATGAGGCTGGGTTTCTCCCCCCTCCCCAGCTCAAGAAAAGATACCTGTCTAAGTGTTTTGGTGTTAGCAGCAAGTCCTAAAGTGCTGCAGATGAAGATCTAGTTGTCTGTCCTCTCTCTTTTGAAATTGTAGATATTACAGTGTGCAAAGAGGGCTCTGTTGGAGTCTGTCTTTACTCCCTGAGCCCCATTTTTCACAGGGACAGATGGATGGAGAAGATGCAGCAGAATAAATATGTGCAGGAAGAGAGCTTTTTTCATTTCATGGCATTAGGTGGTGCATCCCTATAAATGTGGGTGCTTCTGACCATGGCAGTTACGGTGCCATTATAGTGATGCTTTAGTGATCTTCAAAATTCTGCTCTCTTAATTGAACTTCTCTCAAGAACATTCTCTTACTTACTGGAAAAATAACTTACACTGCAACTTAAAACGTCTTACTGTTGCTTGCCCCACAGAACACTTGGGGTTTTATCTCTTTCAAAACCACTTTTAGTTTTTTCCTTCACTGATGGTACCAATCGAGCAAAGTGTTTGATCACTGTTTGTGTGTTTGCCTGCATTAGGGTGGCCTGGCTTTCAAGGATAGCATAGTTCCTTCAGTAGAATTCTTCCAGCAAAGCCCACAGTAACTCTCTTATCATCAGAGAAGATCCATATCCTACTCAATAAAGAAGAAAAAAACTTTAGAGAGTAATGGATTCTGTTAATGTAACTAAGAGAAATATTCACCATCAGGTCTTGCCATTAATGTGTTTGTGTTACTGTCCAATACCTGTTGCTAGCGGGCTTTATACATTTATTTAAATAAATACAAGCAATTTCAGATCTGAGGATAAATATTGTGGGTTTATTTTGCTCAAACAAGGCTTGCATTTTTTAATGGAATATATGGCACAGTGTGACAGTAAATGTATTTTGGGCTCTGACCTTGTATAGAAGAGATAGTGTATTTGACTTTAAGATTTTGTCTGTAAAAGGTATAATGAACATACACCATAGCCTGGGAATAATAAAAAATAGAAATTCAGGAATGAAACACAGTAATATATAACTCTAATTTCTAACCAAAAGCTTTTGCTACAAGGTAAATGGGGTGCCAATATTTTAATGCATGCCTGAAAGTTCAGCTGATTAAAACCTCAGAGTGACATTTGAAACAAGGAACCTTTTGCTTTCTTATATTTTACACATATATTTCCAATTGAACAAAAATCCCTCTTTGCTTTTCATAAATGTAACTATAATTTCAGCAGAAAGAAAATCGTGGATTAATACTTAGGTGATTATTCTTCAAAGGTATCACCCAAGCACTTTTTCCATTTGTACAGTGTTGTCAGTGAGATCATTGTGGGATGATGGGGAGAGTTAAACCTAGATGGGATTCAGAATTTCAGGGTAAAAAGCAGCTGCAACTCCCTGGACAGACTGAGGTCGACGTGCTCCCCAATACAATGTTAAACATCTGCTCAGAGGAACAGAACGGAGTGTGGAAGCAAGTGGAGACTCTGTGACCCCCTCCATTCTGATCCCAGCGGAATGGGAGAACATTGTGGAACTGAGACCGTACAGTGCCTGTCTGACAAGGGAGAATCAAGATGTTCTGCTGCTGAAGCCAACAGCCACATCAAACCCCTTCCTCAGATGCCAAGCCACAACCACCACCCCCTCCCATTATGTAGACCAATCAGAAACAAAAGGTATTTCTGACTAGAGCCACTCAAACTCCACCCAAACACAAATAAAGTAGTATAAAAGTAGGTTGTGGACAGGGGGAAAGTGGGAGAAGACCTCCACCGAAACTGCTGGGATCGGTCGACGGGCTGAGTCCATCTTCTCTCCCCCCAGAGGGACGCCTTGGGTGAGAACTACACTCTACACACATTAAATGCTGCTTTTAGAACTAGGGCTTTTGCTTGTGCTTACCCCATAGCATATTAGCAGATTGCTTCGTATCAGAGCTTGTACTTGCTTAATATCTGGATCAGTAGATTGTATTATCACTGACAACCTTTGAACCTTATTAACCTGTCCCAAATTGTATTAATAAAAAGTGTTATTCCCTAAACTGTTAAAGTGAGTCCTTGCAGTTGCAGGGAGCAGAAAACACCTTGGCGGGACCCGCTGAGGTCTGAAATGCATTTCTCACAAAAATGCTGGAGGGTGATTTTTTTCAAGATGTTTAGGTAATGCACAGTCCAGCTTGTTGCACACATTTTTGATTTTGGAAGTAATGAGTGATTATATTATAGCATATTTTATTATATAATATATTACTATTTTGATATTGTGAATACCTTTGTGCATTACATTTGTTAAAAAACAAACCAAACCAAACAATGGTCCCCCCAAAAGAACCTCCAAAAAAACCCAGTGGTAGATATTTATCCAAATAATCCAAACAAAAAGGTTTCTTGGGTTCGGGTTAGGAGTGGGAAGTGGAGAATGAGGGACAAACTGTTAGGTGGCAGAAATGGCTGCACAATTTAGAAACAGCAATAGTCCTCTAAAATGTCCAAGTTTGATTTTATAAAGGACTAAAATCTGTTAGGTCTGCTGATAATGATTGAGACGGATAACTATTGAGATAATTATTGAAGTATTTACTCTTTATGAAAATGGAGTAGATGATAGCTGTAACTTTTGGCAAGGTATTGTACAGCACAGAAAAGAGAGTTTTGTCTGTCCTGTTTCCTGAGGTGTTGCTCTGAGTTGCTTTCTCATTTTTTTCTTATTCCAGATGAAGAAATGAACACATCTTTATTCCCATGTGGAAGAATCTACTAAATGCATCCTAACACCAAACTAAGCAGTTAGTTTACTCTTTATTTTTTCAGATCCAGGTGCTCACAGGAAATATTCGGTGGGTGGCTCTTGAGAAGGAAATGGATAGAAATAATTTGGGGCACAGAAGTGGTTATAATATGTGCTAAAACTAGATTGAAACATAAATAAGGACATTTTTATGTTTATGTTCCTTCTAGTTTTCTTGTCTCGAGAAACTCCTCAAAATGCCCCTTACTGACTTTGCTTGTGTTTTACTGTGAAGTTCTATGAGTTTAAATTTCACTTTTATGGACTGTTGGAGATCTAATGGTCAATAGTTTGATTGCTGTTACCTTGCCACACCTAAAAGGAACTCTTTGTGCTTTTAGGGAACTGAAAGGAGTTTTGAAATTTGTATAAATGGAACCAAATCAAGGAGTTGTGTGTAAGGCTTGAGTTTGTATTTTGTTTTTCAATCCAAAAGTCTAAATCTGTTAGTTATCATCTCTAGTGATAAGTCATTGCCCCAGGAAGCATCTTGTAAATTGTGTCTCTGACACTTTGTATTAATAGATTCATTTTTTTGGCATTACTTTGCTATTCTAGAAAATTGTCCCAAAGCTCTGTTTTTATCTTAAGAAATTTTAATAGCAAATTGTACTTTAGTAGTGCCCAGTGTCTGTTTCAGTTAATGGCTTGTTGTTCACCCCTTTCTATTGCTTTGCACGTCATTTGTTCAGTAAATTTGATCAGTCTCTGTGGAATTCCTCAGGTTTTGACTTGAAAAGCTGCTGTGTCATTTTTGCAGTACCCAAAGTCAGCCTTAAGCCAGTCAGACTGACCTCAAAGCAGGGCTAGCTATGCACACTGAGTTCACTTCCTCTCAAGAGGAGAGAAATAAATAAGTTCCACTTTCATTTAAAAGCAAAAGTTGAATTTGAAGATGTGTTTTTGTATCCCTGATCCTGCCAAGAGTGGTACTTTAGTAACTGAAGGTCCCCTCAGTGCATTTCTATCTGTTACTGATGGACCACTGTCTGCTATGGAACCAGAGATATCAACACCTGGTGCAGCATTTTCAATTCTTAATTGAATTTAAATGGGAATTTCTTTCATGCCCTGTAATGGAAAGAGCAGATCTGGATTTGAGCATTGTGTTCACCTCAGCAGCCCACTTTACGTAGTGTGTTGTTGCAATTTCCTTGTAGTTACACACCCAGGTTTGTTCTCCCAGGCTCCAGAAGAAATCACATTCAGTTGTCCTTCAGCTACTTCTGGGAACGCTGGTTCTGTGTCTTCCCTCCCAGAATCAGTAACTAGGGAGACTTTTCTGTCTAATGCAAAGACTGAAATTATTTCTAAGGGTAACACTTTACCTCAGTGTCTTGACTTAAAAATTCAGCTGGTTCAGCAGCTGACGAGGTGACTGAGTTCAGCTGAGCTTCAGGAATTCTGAGTAGTCACTCTGTCTTTTTAAAACGATTTACCCATCTATATCACAAGGATTTTTTTCAGTCACATATTCTTAGCTTCCTCTTTCCTAACCCAAGTCACAACCTGTAAATACTTGGCAGCTGTTGAAAGGCCCAAAAGTCTGTTGTTCTATATGAGCACTAGTATGTGGCTGGTACAGGTCTGTTGAAGAAATCCTCTCACATTGTCCATGAATGCTTGTCCAGTTCTGACTTCTGGTCACTGTTGCTGAAGGGAATGTGTAAGGTTTCTTTGCTTATGATCACTGCTTTTGTCAGATTCAGTATTCACTTTTTTCAAAAATTCATCTCCCAAATTCTTAATATTAAAACAGTGTTTGTATATGCTAAAACAGTTTTCTTTGTTTCATTTATTACAGTCAATATAGCTCCCTAAAAGCTCAGTCTCTCTATTGTCCTTAAAATTGCTTTGAAGATCAACTCGATCTTCTTAGAATTATTAAAAGTTAAAAAAAAAGAAAGAGCATCTTGATTTTCACTTTATCTTTTGAGCTTTCAATTGGAAATGGGTCTGTGTGGTTTGGCAAAGTACCAGTTCTTTGGTTATATGCTTCCATTTTGTTACCATGACAAATTCTAATCTCTGAGCTGTGGTTCCTGATCAGATCTGAACTTGCTTGGAAAGTCCCAGAGGAGGAAAAGAAAAACCACCCAAGTCCCATAAACCCAAACAAAATGGTTGTGCAAAGATTATTGTTTGCATATTCTTTTTAAAGGAATATATTGGCATCTGAAGAAGAGAGCTGTAATTGCAAGAGGGTGTTGATTCTCTAACACCTATGGTCCATAAGTGAGCTCACAAGACAGAAATAGCACAGCTGGACCTCAGCAATGAAAAATGCAGAGTGTTTCAAAGAATTAGGTGTTGATCTTTGTTGGGGGTTTGTTTTCCATTACTCTTTCTTTTAAATGAATGAGCTTCTAGTTGGTTTTGCCTTATATCCTGGGTGCATCAAACAGAGCAAGCACAGGGGTGGCCTCCCTCACATGGGGCACAACGTGCAGTTCTGGGCCCCACAATTTAGGAAGGATGTGAAGGTCCTTGAATGCACCCAGAGGAGGGCAAAAAAGCTGGTGGGAGGGCTGGAAGAAATGTCCTGTGAGGAGGGGCTGAGGGCTTTGGGCTTGTCTAGTTTGGAGAAGAGGAGGCCAAGGGGTGACCTCAATACTCTCTACAGTTTCCTGAGGAGGGGAAGTGAAGAGGGAGGTGCTGAACTTCTCTCCCTGGTATCCAGTGGCAGCATGTGTGGGAATGGTACAAAGCTGCACTGGGGGTGGGTTTAGATGGAACATTACGAAGCCTTTCTTTACCAAGAGAGTGGTTGAACCCTCGAACAGGTTTCCTAGAGGGGTGGTCCATGCCCCAAGCCTGTCAGTGCTCAAGAGGCACTTGGACAGTGCCCTTAGGAACAGCTTTAACATGGTCAGCCCTGAATTGCTCAGACAGTTGCACTGGATGGTTGTTGCAGGTCCCTCCCAACTGAAATTCCTGTTCTACTCTATTCTATTATATTTTGATGCAGGGTTTCATAGAAGTCAGAAATCATTTATCTAATAGATAGTAGTTTAAAGTTGTGTATTATTTCTGTTATTTTCTAATTGTTCATAGCTTTTTTTCTTAAATTGCCTCTAGCACTGGAAACAAACCTTCAGAAGGAAAAATGGATCGCTTGTCTTGGTCATCAGAAACTAACAGCTTTCGACGTTTCACCCCTGAGTCCTTGGCTGCAATTGAGCAAAGAATTGCTGAGAAAAAAAAGCAGCCAGACAAAGAAAAAGAGAAGCATAAGGACCAAGGAGTTGAAGAACAACTTACTCCCCAGCTTGATCTGCAAATCTGCAAAAAGCTGCCATGTCTTTATGGGGACATTCCATCAGAGCTCATTGGGGAGCCCCTGGAGGATTTTGATCCATACTACAGTGACCACAAGGTTAAAACTTCCAAAAGCATTTCTTTGCTTTAACTTTGTCTGCTGAACTCTTAAGAGATAGTAAAAGCTCTAGTTGGGAGATGCTGGGTTTTGACTGTTGTGCAGACAGGTCTTTCAACATTCCTGACATCTTTTGGGGCAGGAGTGCTAAGGTGTGCTCTGCTTTATACCATGAAGAGGTATCTTCAGTTCCAGTCAGCAGTCAGATTTAATTATGAAGACAAAATACACAATTTTACAGGAAATATATTCTGGGATAAGGGATTCTTTGTTTTGCAGAGCAACTTCTATGATGCCTGTGAGGCTGAACTCCCTGTGGTATAAACAGGGCCTGTCCAAGAGTAGGTCATGCTGGAACTGCAGATGCTTTCACTGAATTACAAAGATTATACCAATTAGGGGAGGCATATTTGAGATATTTCCATCACTCTGTGTAGCAAATCCATGCATTTGCATTGTAAATTAATTTTCTGTTATTTTATGTCTCGTTGGCTTTGTTTATTGTACCATATTTATATTGCAAATCCTCCATGTGATTGCAAAGGGGTTGGTGTTGTTTTCTGTGGGAGTGTCTAAAGTAGATGCTGTAGGAATCCCTCCTCAATTAAATGTCTGTTGTATGATTGCTTACTGTTGAGGGAGACTTGACCTGAAGAGCTGGAGGTTCCATGCAGTGCTGTGCTGCTGTCTTTATGAAATGACCAGCAAGGCATTGGAATATAATAATTGAAAGGGAGAACATGCAGAAGACTTTGTTCTTCCAGAGATTTGTTTTCTCCAAGTAATCAAAGTAATAGTGTTGATGAAGAGAAACTGAGGCTGATTCAGTTGAAGACATGTAGATTAGGAAACCGTGTTTTTCATTCATGATATCTCATTTTTACATGTAGCACAACTACAGAGCTGCGTGGAACTTGAGGTAGCTTAGAAGGAATTTACAGTGTTGCTTGATAATTTAGGGATACTTCAGATTTTTAATTTTTCCTGTGGATGTCAGGGATTCTGACAGTCCTACAAAATATGTATTTTGTAAATAAGGTTTTGTAGCCTATGAAACTATCCAAGAGTAAGGTACTTTGGAGTATGACTGTGACTATTGTTGCCGTTCTAGATTAGTAATTACTAGTTAATTGCCTTAAGTAATTTAATTACTTTGACCAAGTGAATATGATCGCTTGCTCTTCGCATTCATTCTCATGACTGCTTCTTCCTCTCAGGCAGTAATGCACTTTTATAGAGTTACTGTCTTTCCTTCCAAATGGGTATGGCCAGGTCACAACTCCAAGTAAGAAAACAGGAAAGCTTTTCTCATAATTGCAGTTCGATATAGTTCTAGATGCAGACTTGAAAACATGAACATTTACTTTTTGGGGAAATTTTAATTCCTTTAAATATTTCACATCCTATGAATCTTTTCTTTGTAGACTTTTATGGTGCTTAATAAAAAGAGGACTATTTTCCGGTTTGCTGCCACACCTGCCTTGTGTATATTTGGTCCTTTTAATCCAGTCAGAAAAGCAGCAATTAAAATTCTGACCGATTCATATCCTTTCATTGGTTTCCCTTATTTGAATTTTAAAATATTCTGTACCATTTTCTGTCATTCTGTTCCTTTCTTTATATGAATGTGAACATAAACTGTGATATATATATGGCTGTGATAGAGATCTTTTAAAAGTTATATTGAATCTAATGTTACAACAGCTGAGATATTTCCATGATGTTGGTACAAGCTGATATTTAAAATCAATTTTGCAGATATTGGTGTGAAACAACCTTTAGAGGCTATTGTATGATAGTGTAGCCCTTTTCCAGAACTTGTTCGAAATCTCTGATGTGGTCACAAGGTTAAATTAAAAACATACAAACAAACAAGCAAAGCAAACCAGGGACTCCCTAGTTATTAAGATATGAAAGATGGGATTTATGGTGAAGCTTTGCTGGAAGAGTCTCCTGTTCTCCTAAGTTTAGAATGTTCTGAAGAGTGCCCATCTTTCATATTTTTGAAACAATATAACTGTTGTTTGGAGAATGTCAGAATGTGAAGGATTTGCAGATGCAAAACCATCAAGTGAGTAGTTTCTGCTTTTTCTGCTAAACATCTGTTTTCGTTTGTAGAAATAGATCCTTTTAGTGGAGTTTCTATCTGACTTTGAATGTGCAATCCTACTATTAAAAATTACTAAATTTACTATTCACTTTCAATTAAACCCTACATTTAAGAACAATGTTTATTTAAAAAACACCCCAAACAGTTTTATTAGATGGCAGGTGAACTGTCATGAATGTTTTTTCTTATACACGTTTTCACTGCCTACCACACAAAGTGAGAAAGCTTTCTGAACTCCTGCAGAGCAGGGGGGTGTTTTGCTAACGTGTGGATATGGAATCCCAGTTTCAAAGAACATTGGTTATTATTAATGAAGCTTTTTCAACTGGTTTTCATTGATTTATGTTTCTCATCTCTTCTGTTAAACATGTTATGTCCCACTTAAGTTCTAACTTAGTTTCTTTGGAAAACACATGAAATGTCCTGAGCATATTCAAAACCAAAGTCATTATTTGAATGCCTATATTTTTTTTGTGTGGAAATCAGGACCTTCTGTGAACTTCATTGTTTTATAATATAACATTTTTTTCCTTAACTTACTATTCACAGATTTTGTTGCCTTTATTATATGTACCGTGTTACTCAATTGTGTGCTTATGACTGTACGTCAGCTCCCACCAAGACTCAGGTGGACTGAGTAAGTATCCCAGTGGCTCTGTGTTCCCTCTTTTTCCATGGATACAATTTTAAAAAATGTGGTGATCTAATTCAGGGCCTTGAAAAATTTCACTGAGACCTTTGAGGAAGATTGAGGATTGTTATTATATCTCCCAGTCTTTGGTGGAGCTTCAGTGCCTTTTCTCAGAGGCTCACACCATGTGCCCTTTCCTCTGTGTTGGCTAATTTTGCCATCTGCTGTGACATAGAAGATTGGCCCATTTTTTCTTTTAAGGAATGAGCCTTTTAGAGAGACTGTGGGGTAGAATTCTAACTTAATATCTCTCCTTCTACAGCAATAACCTGAATGTCTGTTATGGTTGGCTCATGCAAAAACTAGAAAGGGATAAATGTCCATTCTGTTCTTTCTTCCTGTTTCCTGGTGACACTCCTGGGTCAGTTGTTCCCATTAGAAAGGCATCTCTTTGTAATGTCTTGCTACCTTTTGTGCTTGTGCACTGTATCCAGTGCAACTTGACTTGTTGTTCTAGAATTAAATCTTGAAAATGTCCCCAGAGCCCCTTTTATCTTGGGGTAAGCATGGTGATAAGAAGAGCTTAATTTTCTGTAGGTTTGCTTTCCGTTATGGCATATTTGTCAGAATAACTGTATAAAATGTGCAAACTTTACAGGCTGAAATATGTCTTTGTTCAGTTGTTCTTTTGTTCTATTGTTCTGCCAGACTGTTGAGGCTTTGAGATTTTCCAGCCTGCTTTAGAATATAAACACAGTGTTAAAAATGTTTGCTAAGGAAGTGTGAGCTATCCTTCACCCAGAAATAGTATCGTAGGCTTCTGTGAACTTTTGTGGTTACAGATTTACTATCTGAATCTTACTAGAATTCAGGGACACATCTTACAGCCATGATGCTTCAGAAAGTAATGTAACCAGTCCTATCATAGAAAATGCCTGAATGTGCCTGAATGTGACTCAATCTCATTAATATTTTTATTTCTATAATCTTAATATACACTTTCCTCCTCAGATGGTTTTTTACTGCCATATATACTACTGAAATATTGATAAAAATAGTAGCAAGAGGATTTGTTTGGAATGAATTTACCTTCCTTCGAGATCCGTGGAACTGCTTGGATCTTTCTATTATTATCATAATGTAAGTAAAACTCAGTTGCTCTTTTACACTCAGGGGACAAAACCACAGATGATTTGATGTTGCTGAAATTCCTGAGAGTGTTTGACCTCCTACCTGCTAAAGAGTTACTGTGCTTGAACCACCATTTGCATATGTGCAAAGAGAAAAATAGTCATAGACTGGCTCAACATGGTTATGCTTTGAAAAGTTACATCCTTGCCATTCAGTTACATGTGGTTTCATTTTATAGGTACGTTACTACGTTTAAAAAAATGGGCAATGTTTCAGCTCTTCGAACTTTCAGAGTACTGAGGACTTTGAAAGCCATTTCAGTAATACCAGGTAAGGAACAATCTTACTGCTATCCTCTCCATTTCACCAGTCTGCTAATTCTGATTCCTCTCCTGTTCTTGTCCTCAGCTTTCTGGTCATTTCTTGTGACTGCTGATGGGATCTCAAGGTGTGACTGTTTTACAGTTTGTAGTAACTCTCAGCAGCACCCTAACAGAATTATTTTAATAATTTTTCCTCCAAATGGTTTTGACAAAGGCAAATTTAATTTCTGCACTTTTTATCCCATCACTAATGTTCAATTTTAATTAGCCCGGTGCCCTTTTCTTTTAACCTTAGTCTTCCTGGAGCAGCCTCCTCTATTTGATGTGTTCTCTTAACACAATATGGTTATACCCCCATATTTCTGTTCCCTTAGCTTAATTAGCTTGCTAAGATTCATTGGCTTAAACTTCTCTGGTTTCTTCCTGAGAATGCTGACTTTCAAATATTTGAGACTTTCATTTGTTTCCTTGCATGACTTTGCTAGGATACCATCTTAATTTAGAATTTGCAAGATAGTAAAATTAGTGTTAGTACTAAACAGAAACCAAAGAAATTATGATTAGGAAATTTAGGGAAAAATGCTTTACTCACTGCTATGCTTTGTTTTACTACATTTAATACTCAGAAGTTACAAACCCTTTTACTCTGATTGTTTTTAACATCCTTGCAATGCTGTGTCTTGTCATATGGGAATGTCACTACATTCCTCTTCTCATTTTGCATATTATTGGATCTTATTTTTCTAGGTTTGAAAATCCTGGTAAATTCAATTATTGAATCTGTTAGGAAACTTGCTGACGTGTTGATCTTGACTGTATTTTGCTTGAGTATATTTGCCCTAATAGGCCTCCAGCTTTTTATGGGCAATTTAAGATTCAAATGTGTCCTCAAAAATACTGAGTACAATGACTCATTATGTAAGGATCCCAAGATCTATGTACCAAGTGATGAAGGTAAATATTATTCTTTTCTCTCTTTACATAATTTGTGTATTTTCCTATGAATGTCTTGAATTTCAGAGGTATGTTAAACTGAACTTGTGTGTATTTCTCCCAAGAAGGAAAACCCTTCCATTTGCACGAGTCTTAATAGGAAGTCTCTGGGACAAGTGAATGTGAAATTAGTGACTCTTGGATTTGGAGAAAGATCAGCAGGCTGTGGGATAGATGGGGCTGAGTTTTCTATAAGCATTTGCCTTTTTACCTGTGCATGGTACAGGGATCCTAATTCTAGGAGTACTGCACAGGGTATGGTTATTTTCCCATCACTTTTTCTATATTTCAGGGATTTTGCCTACTTCTCACAGAGATTCTTACTTTTACCAGAGAATCTGGTAAAGAAATGAGATCTTACCCTGTGAGTTGTGCAGTAAAGAGTTGCCACATTTTTTAAACTGTCGTAGAGACAGATCTGCTGAGAATCAGCTTCCCAGAGCTTTGATCCATCAGGGTGTTTATCAAGTGCAGTAAATGTATGGTTTCCTGTCAGAAGGCTGTGCAAACTGACAACTTCTGATTTTATGATTCCTTGATTTATTTTTTATTAGATATCTGCCACAGAATGAATGGCTCTTCTGACATATTGCTCTGTGGGTTCAGTTCAGATCCCGAGTAAGTGAACAAAGCAGTTTTAGTACTTTCTTAATTTGTTCCTCCAGATGTGCTGTGGTTTTATTTCTGGTCTAAAGGAATGGTGAGGATTTTTCAGGAGGATAGGGTGTGTGTGTGTCATTAAATTAAAAGGCATATATTTCACCTCAGAAAAAGAATGAAGTACAAGGATGCAACCAGTTATGTATGTACTTTGTTGCTAACCACGGGGAATGTAATGGTAAGGTAGAATGATATAAATGAGGAGAAGAAGAGATCAGTAAAGACCTGTCAGAAACTCTCCTCTCTTCATCTTGGTGAATTATTTAAAAGTAAAAATAATTCCATTTTCCCCCCTCTGTGTATTTGTTTGCACATATCCAACATCAGGAGAGAATTTTTGTCTAGTCCTACACTAAGATTTCTGTCTAGTTTACTCTGATTAGACAAATGGTTTTCTAGGATGGTTTGATATAAATCAGCCCTTCTGGCAGAATTAAAATGGGGAATAATGAAAAGGACTTTCAGATAAACTGAACAAAACTGGTGTTGTTTATTGGGTGCTTTCAGGTACCGTTAAATCTCCAAGTAAGTATTGTTTAATCTTTATTTTGGGGTTAGGAAAGAGTGCCCAGAAAACTATACCTGCCAGAAGATTGGGCAGAATCCTGACTTTGGTTATACAAGTTTTGATCATTTTGGCTGGGCCTTCCTCTCTGTATTCCGTCTGATGACACAGGATTCCTGGGAGCGTCTCTACAGACAGGTGGGTACTTTTATTACCTGATAGAATGACTTGACACATCCTGATTCCTCACCAAACCTTTTGGCTCAACTCTTTAGTTTCAGATCATTTTTGACAACTGATACTAAAAATTTGGAGGCTTGATGTTTTGATTCAGAGAGCTGAATGTAACTTTTGAATTCTGGTGGGGATTTTTTTCAGAAATGCTATAAAAATGCATGTAGACAACTCTCTGGATCCCTTATGTCTATGCAATGCCTTTGCTAGCCAAGAATTATCCTCTACCTTGTTCTGTAACTTTTTGTCCATTTTGACTTTTTTTTCCATCAACCTTTATTAATTAGGACTTTTTAAAATGGATATATCTTCTTCTTGCCATTTGAAGCTCACATGGTTTTTGGGTTTTATTGTATCAAAGCTTAATTTTGAGCCATCTCCTCTTCTGCCATTTTAAAAAAGTGTAAAGTTAGTTTGAAATTGTATTGTAAACATTAGTTTGTTAAGAATATATCACAACTTTTACCTTTTCCTCACAGACTATCCGTACATCTGGAGTGACCTCCTTTTTTTTTTTTATGGGAGTCATCTTTTTCTGCTCATTTTATCTCTTCAATCTGATCTTGGCTGTAGTAACTATGGCATATGAAGAGCAAAACAGATCTAGTCTTGCTGAAACAGAGACCAAGAAAAAACTACTTCAGGAAGCCCAAGACATTTTAAAGAAAGAACAGGTTTGTAAATTATTACATATAATAAGTGGTTCCTTCTGTTTTCTTCTGTATGTGAATTAGGGAAATGTCGTTTTGAATTAAACATGTGCTTCTTGCAATACTTTCTCACACTTCATTTCTCTTTGTGTCTCTATAAATGCATCTGTGTATGTATATATGTATTTGAATATATAAACATTTCTGTGATACAAAAAACATCATTGAATTTTAGGATTTGCAGACCTGACATTTTACAGGAATGGCTTGCTGGCAAGTTTGTACCTTTTATGGTATTGCATAGGTGCTGCACTCCATGGTTTTCCATGCTTCTTGTATACTACCATTATTGCTGTGGACAGAAATTCCTTTCTCTGGGTATTCCTTCTTCCTATTACTGTGTAGTCTCATGAAGGAAATATGAGTGGATACATTTACATCCATGAGAAAAATTGTCATTTCTGCAGTTCCCAGAAGTTGGAAGTTCCAGTGCTGATAGATTTCAGACCTGATTAAAAATCCTTCCAAGAGCCACAGTGCTTAGCACTTTAAAGGTTGTCAGGCCTCTTTCTGAGTGATGGGATGCAGGAGGTCTATCAGTTGACAAGAACAGGAATAGTCTTTAGCCAGGATAATGCTGTTTGTTTCGTATTAAGTTTCCTCTTGACATCCATAGACTGCATTAGTTTCTTTGCTGTTGTTTTGGAGAGTTAATAGACACACATCAGATTTCCAGTGTTTCCTCTTGGCATAGTAGTGTTCCAGTCATTCATACCTTGGTCTGTAGGGGACCAGGGATCGCCTGTTTTTATTTCTGATAATCACTGAGTCATGGAATCATAGAATGGTTTGGATCGCAAGGGACCTTCAAGATCCTCCAGTTCGGGATGGAGGTCTAGTTCCACTAGACCAGATTGCTCCAAAGCCCATCTAACTTGGCCTTGAACACTTCCAGGGATGGGGCATCCAGAACTTTTCAGGACAACCTATACCAGTGCCTCACCACCCTGCCAGGAAAGAATTTATTCATAACATCTAATCGAAATTTCTCTTCTTTCCCTTTAAAACCATTAGCCCTTGTCATGTCACTACTTGCCCTTATAAAAAGTCCCTCTCCAGCTCTCTTGGAGCCTCTTTAGGCACTGGAAGGGGCTCTAAGGTCTTCCTGGAACCTTCTCTTCTGCAGGCTGAACGACCCCAACTCTCAGCCTGTCTCCAGAGCAGAGGTGCTCCAGCCCTCAGAGCATCTCCGTGCCCTTGGGCAGGTCCATGTCCTGCTGATGTTGGGGGGGGCCTGGAGCTGGACACGGCAGTGCAGGTGGGGTCTCAGGAGAGGGGAGCAGAGAGGGAGAATCACGTCCCTTGACCTGCTGCCCATGCTTGTCGTGATGCAGCCCAGGACACAGTTATTTCTGGGCTGCAGGCCCACCCTGCTGGGTCATCTCAAGCTTCTCATCCACCAGAAGTGAAGCTCTAAGCCAAGGCAGCAGGATGGGTTGAAAATTATTGGTACGACCTATTGTATCTTGTAACTTTTTATAGAAGATACCTCTGATTTACTGCTTACAGTCAAAAATGTCAGATTTGTAATAGGCCATATGAATATTCTCTAACAAGTATCCAATTTCCTCATTAAGGTGTAAGGCATCACCATTTTACCAAGTTCCTCCTCTAGAGCTGTTGGCAGCTCTGTAATGTTTCCCTGCCTGACATTCCAGCTTGCCAAGCTTTACTTATGCTTTTCTTCCTTCTAGTTTCCTTTTGACAGGATTAGTATTTTAGAAAAGGATTTAGATTGAGCCTTTAGTGCTCTGTTGTCTTTGGACTCAAGGTCCTTTTCAAAGCAAGAAAAGGGAAGTAAAAGGATAAACCATAATATTCTGTAATTCAGAGACAAAACACAATATCTAAAGTGACAAGAGCAAACTTGAATTACAGCAGCTGACAAGTAACCCTGTTTGGTCTTTCCATATCATGAATATCATTTTGTATTCCTGTCTTTTTATAGCAGTTTAATATTTGAAAGCTAGAAATTGTTAGTGTAAAGCATTCAGAGAGCATAATAATTTAATGAGTAAAATCTAAATTGAATATTATCCTAGTCCATGTGTTGGCATTTACCTTGTGTTAATAGACAGACCTTTGGCATTTTGTTTTACAGGAGTTGGCTGCAACAGAAAGCAGTAAGACCTTGCAGGGTGGGTCTGAAATACCAGTTGATGACTTGACAAATTCGAAAGGAAATGAGATTAATGAGGAAACACTTATTTTAAGACAAAATGTAATTTTAGGTGATCAGGAGAAAGAGGAGCAAATATTTCATTCACAGCCTGGTCACTGCCACAAGAAGCTTGTAAGTATTCAAAACAGAAAATATTCATTAGACTTCTTTGTGATATGACAATTCTATGAGCAGAAAAGCTTTCTTTGTTTGCATTTTTTCCTCTCTGTTTTATTTTTTTTCTCCTTCTTGCATTCATTGGATTAACTTGTTT
Organism: Pipra filicauda; assembly: GCF_003945595.2. Classification (NCBI taxonomy): domain Eukaryota; kingdom Metazoa; phylum Chordata; class Aves; order Passeriformes; family Pipridae; genus Pipra; species Pipra filicauda. Next base: position 6,890,655 of record NW_024104310.1, read on the forward strand.
TTTTAAGCAATCTGAAAATTATATTTTGGGATGTGAGGGAGACAGTACTATTTGGACTTGAAAGAGAAATTGGAAGTGGCTGTCAGTAGTACATATTATTTCATATTGAAATGATTTCACATTAAAAAAGGAAAAAAAATAGAAAGGAAAACCTAGAGCATAATCCAAACAGGGTGAGATGCTCTGACACAGAGTTCTTTTATTAGTCAAATAAACATAAACTGCAACAAATGTGGCAACTACTTGTGGCTCTCCTGCAACTGAGAACTCTTCAAACAATGTGCTCTCTACTTTCATCACAAAACAAGGCTTAAGATGCTAAGTCAAAGAGAAAAAAGTATGTCAGGTAGGAACATTTTGGTAGGACTTAATCAGTTTATAAAAACTTGAATGGATCATTCCTCTGGAGCATATCCCTATTTTAAATCCCAGTTTCTCATCCCCAGTTATTTCATAGAATCGATCGATTGGGTTGGAAAAGACCTCCGAGATCATCGAGTCCAACCCTTGGTCCAAATCCAGTCCATTTACTAGATCATGGCACTCAGTGCCACATCCAATCTGCGTTTAAAAATCTCCAGGGATGGTGAATCCACCACCTCTCTGGGTAGCCCATTCCAATGCCTGATTACTCTCTCTGTAAAGAATTTTCTCCTGATATCCAACTTAAATTTCCCCTGGCGGAGCTTAAGCCCATGCCCCCTTGTCCTATTGCTGAGTGCCTGAGAGAAGAGACCAACCCCCACCTGGCTAGAACTTCCCTTCAGGTAGTTATAGACGGTGATGAGGTCACCTCTGAGCCTCCTCTTCTCCAGGCTAAACAACCCCAGCTCCCTCAGCCTCTCCCCATAGGACTTATGCTCCAGTCCCTTCACCAGCCTTGTTGCTCTTCTCTGGACCCGCTCCAGCACCTCACTATCCTTCCTGAACTGAGGGGCCCAGAACTGAACACAATACTCAAGGTGTGGCCTCACCAACGCAGAGCACAGGGGAAGGATCACTTCCCTGGTCCTGCTGGCCACGCTATTTTTGATACAGGACAAGATCCCATTGGCCTTCTTGGCCACCTGGGCACACTGTTGGCTCATGTTGAGCTTCCTGTCAATTAGTACCCCCAGGTCCCTTTCCGCCTGGCTGCTTTCCAGTCACTCTGTGCCCAGCCTGTAGCGCTGCAGGGGGTTGTTGTGGCCAAAGTGCAGGACCCGGCACTTGGCTTTATTGAACTTCATCCCATTGGAATCAGCCCATCTCTCAAGTCTATCCAGATCCCTCTGCAGAGCCCTCCTGCCTTCCAGCAGGTCGACACTCCCTCCCAGTTTGGTGTCATCAGCAAATTTGCTGATGATGGACTCAATCCCCTCATCTAAATCATCAATAAAGATGTTAAACAGGACTGGACCCAACACAGACCCCTGGGGAACACCACTGGTGACCGGCTGCCAGCTGGATGCAGCTCCCTTCACCAGCACTCTCTGGGCCCGACCCTCCAGCCAGCTCCTAATCCAGGAGAGGGTACACTTGTCCAAGCCATGGGCTACCAGCTTTTCCAGGAGTATATTATGGGAGACAGTGTCAAAGGCCTTGCTGAAGTCTAGATAGACCACATCCACAGCCTTCCCCTCATCCACCAATTTCCCTCAGTTAAAGACAGATGAGCAGCAGTAACCAGGTCAGTGTTGGGGAACACCCTTGTCCTTTCTAAAAACACTAACTCTGAATGCTTCTGAACAGCTGTGAATTTCAACAAGACTTTCAACCGAGGACTTTAGTCAGGCTGGCACACACATTTTTATGTATTTCTGTCTTACACCAAACATAATAGAAAGGAATGAAAGGACAAGTTGCAGTGGTAACTGGGATGTAATTAGAATAGTCTAAATGAGCCTTTTAGACTCAGAAAAACTACAGAGAGAAAAATGAGCATTTTAACACTATATTACAAATTCATTTGATATGTCCATTCTATGACAGTTCTATCAGCTAAGTTTTGAGTATTTTTTCATTAAAATATCAGAATGACAAAGAGAAATAATTATTATGAAACCCCTGAGGCCAAGAATATCAGTTTAATTCCCTGAATAACAGCTTTCTAGAATATGTTAATAAAAATCATAATATCAAAAGAGTTTGAAGTAATAGTATGATATATCCTTACTTATATACCCTTCCAACTTTCTCTGGAATTCTTTCTGACTCTCTCTACCTCAGTCTCACATATTCTTTGTAGCCCATGCTTTATGATGGTCTATTTAATCCTGAGAAAGCATGTGGGTTTTAATGTATCATGATCTGAATATTAGATAATAATTCAGTGTATCCCATAAGATACAAGTGTTGACCTGTCTGTCCTTGAGCTCACATCAGGAGCGCTGAGCTGAGCGTTCCGTGGCTTCTAATGAAAACAAAAGTAGTGCATTTCCTAATTTTGGGCAGTTCAATATTAGTCGAGATCTAGATAGGCCTAGTAGTGCTGGAAAAAACATTAGTTTTTATTAACTACTTGACTATTTTTCCTATTATTAAATGTATATTATTTATTAATCATCAATAATTATCATCGTTAAATAGACAATAGTTTATTCAAACTGATGACCAGTGTTCTTTTTGTCTGTTCTTCTCATCAGTCACTGGAAAGATGGAAGGATTCTTTTCCCTTGCCCCATTAATGTTTCTATGCTTCTTCTATAATGACATTGTTATTAAATATTTTCAGAAGGAAACAACTTCATGAAGAAATTTACTGGTTTTGATGAAATGTCCTTTGCCTTCTATAGCAAAGATCTGATAGTGTTGTATTTTTCTTTTATATATTGTCACCAAAGTAAAGCTTCCCTTCAATGTGTATTTAAAAAGGCATATTTATGTCATGCTGAACATAATTTTTTTATTGCCAGTTTTTCATATTCCCTTGGTATGTTATCTTCTGCTGTCTTTCTAACCAAAGAGGAAGATCCTGCTGTCCTATGATGTGTCAGTGGACTCTATTAATGATCCTTACAGAAGACAGAGGTTAATGAGTGCAGCCACTATTCTTACAGACTTTTCAGGTAAGTCATTTTTCCTATGGGATTGTGTAATGTGACCTGAGAGATCAAACTGTCTCAAATACTCAGCATTATTTTAAAAGCCACTGGGGAAATTATGCTGCAAATGTAAATTTCAGGAAAACAAATATTCTCATATCTCATATAATTGTGACTGTAACTCACAGTTACCAAGGGTAAATCATGCCTGACCAACTTGATTGAAAGAAGAGAATTTCAAAGTGTGTGTAAGCAGAAACGTTGCCCATTTTCAGAGGAAGAGGTTGTGCAGTCTCTGACCTGATGGCTGGCCCTGCTTGGAGAAGGGGGTTGCACTACAGATCTCCTGAGCTCTCCTCCAACCTCACTTATAACCCTGTCCTCAGCTATGGACACCTGTGGCTGGGCTGGTTCAACTCACAGGAAACAGGTTGTCATTGTCCCAGAAACAGTGATTTCTCTCCTTAATGCAGATTCTTTATCATCCTTTAATAGTGTAATCATAGAATCATGGAACAGTTTGTGTTGGATTGCACATTAAGGATCATTTTGTTCTTCCCCCCTGCCATGGTCAGGGACACCTTCCACTAGACCAGGTTGCTCAGAGTCCCATCCAACCTGGCCTTGAACACTCCCAGGGATGGGGCATCCACAGCTTCTCTGGGCAACCTGTGCCAGGGCCTCCCCAGCCTCACAGGAAAGAATAATAAACATATGAAGAGGTGGGGAATATCCCCTGTTTCTGTCATTATGACATTTGTTGGTGGTGACCTGCAATAGCCTGTGATTAGTGTAGCCTCTTTTGTGTAGTAGGAGTGAAACAACTCTTTTCAATGATGCCATTCTGCTCACATGAGATTGATTTTTCTTTCCAGTCTTTTCTCTGACTGTCTTTTTCTTCACACTCTGATATTCCACATAGGATTATTCATATGCCACTTTCCCTGTTTCTCTGCTAGAGTCAAAAGTGAAACGTCCTGCATTGTGGAAACGTTTTGCTTCAAAGTATCTAATTTGGAATTGTTGTCCACTCTGGAGAGCAGTCAAAGAGAAGGTGAAATTGGTGATTTTGGATCCATTTGTTGAACTCTTTATCATGGTTTGCATTATCTTGAACACCTTATCCATGGCTATGGAGCACCCTGGCATGTCTCCAGGAAACAGAAAAATGATTACTATAAGTGACCAGGTAAATGAGGTCTATGTTAAGGTGAATATGAAGTTATAACCCTGTATTTATACTGGAATAGTCCTATAAGAAGACAGACTTCTTGAGTGACCTTTTCTGAATTTCTTTTTTGTCTTTCCAGGTCTTCACCCTGATTTTTACACTAGAAATGATCTTGAAAATCATTGCTCTAGATCCTTACTACTATTTTCAGAACAAGTGGAATGTTTTTGATAGCTTGGTTGTTTTGATTGGCCTAGTGAGCTTTGGAACCAATCTGTCACCTTTCAGAGTGGTAATGATTTCTTTGCTCTTTTTTAAAAGTACGTGTATTGTATAGATTTGTGAATGATTACAGTGAAGTACCCTCTCATTATTTTCCTGATGAATCTGTCAAATCAGTTCTCTTTGCTGGTAAATAGTAAGCCAACAGGAATATTTCAAAGAATAGAGAGTAAAAGTTCCTTGACAGCTTTTCCTTTTGAGCTGAGATTTGTAAAATAACAGAGCTTTCCTCAGGGCTTAATCTTGGCCTTGATGGCTCTTCAGCGCTTTTCTCCATTTTAGGGAGAAAGAGGAATCGTTCTGAAGTGTCTGTGTATGACATTGCTTTTGTATTTATGTCCTTACTGCATATTTTTAATGTTAAATTTACTAATTACTTCAAAATGCTTCTTTGCATTTCAGTCCACAAGCCTAGAAATGCAGTTGAATTCTGTTTCCCCTTGTTTATCGTGATTGAGAGATTTTCACAGCCCTGAATGCTAATTTGACTAAATACCTCCGTTTTACTCGTGGGGGTACATAGAGTAGGTCCCATCTGGCTCTTCAGATCCTATTTTAAGTCTGTTTGGTGAGAAGTATAAAAAAATATTTGTCTTATTGCATTTGACCAAAACTCAGTAATTTCATAACCTTTTCCAAGTACCCGTGACCTACTTAATTGTATTCCTTTACTTTTTATTGCTATTAACATTATTACACTGGCACACTCTCGTATCTAACTTAGCACAAACAATTTGAAACCTTCCTTTGATACTTCTCTGCTCTCAATAACATTAATTGTTGGAGCTTAAGCACAGCACTTTTGCATCAAAACAATTAAAAGCCTTTCTTGGGGAAAAATGACAATGTTACTGCAGTAAAGGCAGCATGATAAATGCAGGGTCTGGTTTTTATGTGGGCTGTGCTGTCTGGGCTGTGTTTGACCTTACCTTTTTTCTCTTATGTTTTATTTTACAGATCAGGATCTTCAAATTGGCAAAGTCCTGGCCAGCCTTAAATACTCTTGTGAAAATAATTCTAAACTCATGTGGTGCTCTGAGTAACCTCACTCTGGTTTTGGCTATCACTGTATTTATTTTCGCTGTACTAGGAATGCAGCTTCTGGGCAGTGATTATGAAACAAACTTCTGTAATATAAGCACCACTGAGGATTTACGCTGGCATATGAAGGATTTCAGTCATTCAGTCCTGATTATATTCCGAATATTATGTGGAGAATGGATTGAAACGATGTGGGAATGTATGGAAGTGGCTGGAAAAGAGAAATGTATTACAATTTTCATGCTAGTCCTGGTGATAGGAAACCTGGTGGTGAGTTTTAAGCTGATTCCCAGTCTCTACTGAATGCATCCAGTTACACTGGCAACTGATTTTTGCAGAGGGAAACTTTATCATTTCAAGAGTATTCACACTATTCTCTTTTCTGGATGTCACTTGGCGTGTTTTTCTTCTATCTTTCTTTTTTTTTTCACTTTTCCCCTGTCTTTCTCTTTCTAACATAAGAGGTAGAAGCAATACAAAATTATTCCCTCTACCCACAGTATAGAAGTGCAGTGCTTCTGATAATGTGGTATCTGATGTCTTCATCTTTTGTGTTGATAGGATCCAATAACCAAACTGTTCAGTGCTTTTAATGCTTATCAACTTGTATTATCAAGAGGTTACCATACCCAGATTTTCTGGTTTGTATGACATATAGTAGATGGAATGTAAATGTACTGGAAGACAAAATCTTTTCATCTGCTTGGTTTGTTGGTCTATACCAGACCCTTTTGGATGGTGGTGTTATTAAAATTCATCTTTGCTGTTTTTCAACATATCTGTCTCCTCACACGTTATGGACATCAGAGCAGGTGAAAATATATTTGATATACCCAAACCCTCACTTCCTTCCTTTTTCTCCTGCCATTCCTTCTAGAAGGGGCCAGATGGTCCTATAACAATATTGCAATATAATAGTAAATAATTTCATGGCAATGTTGCTGAAAGCAAGACTGAGGGTTTCTGAAGTGTCTTTTCTGTTAGCGGTGGTGTCCCTAACTTACTTTAACTATTTTAAGGTGGTCAACTTGTTCATTGCCTTGGTGATGAGTTCATTGAATACTGATACCTCAGGAGGACAAGAGGAACCTGGAGAAAGGACTAAATGTCAGATTGCCCTTGCACAGATTCACCAGGGCCTGAAGTCTTTGAAAGACAGAATTCTGGATCCTTGTGGCAGAAAAATGAAAGGAAGCCTCAGAAAAACAGATAAAAAGAAGACTTTGGAAGAAATTTCTGGCAAAAACATAGAGGATAATAATTGTGTCTGTGTTCCCATTGCAAAATCAGAGAGTTACAGTGACAAAAGTGATGATGAGCACTCTGTAGTCACAGAAACAGAACACAGAAAACAGGTAAGAACTGTTCATATTTAAAAAAATACTGTAACTTACATCTGTAATTGCCATCTCAAAGACTCAACAGTAAATATTATCCCTTCTGTCATTTCTGCCATTTTACTTGCTTTGTTCTTCTAGTGCAAGGGCTACCAAATAGTCTTCATTTGCCAAAGACATTTTGAATATCCACTGTTTCACCATTTGCTTCGTGGATAGCCCTAATTCTGCTTTGGCTGTTTTGTTTCCATCTATTGCTGTCAACAAATAAATGAAGTTTGATTGACACAGACATTCCTTCTTTTTGTCTCCTTTGCCTTACACATTTTGGAAGGCAGTCTCTTCTGATGCTTCCATGTCTCAGTTGCCATTTGCTGTGGCTTTGGTCATATTAGGAGGCATTGCCAATGGCATGTCTTTGGAAAAGTTCTCAAAGAAGGAAAAATTGCTGATCACCTTAGAATCATCTGTGGCCATTTCAAAGATGTTATCCAGAAGCATTTGATGACAAAAACTGCTGCAGTGGAATCTGGTCTTTCTTGGCATTTGTGGAGACAAAAGGACTGAGAACTGATTGGGATCACTTAGGTCTTCTGCCTGTAACTGGAAGCATGAGGCTGTTGGGGTCCAGCTGCAAAGGTTAATTGGATGCAGGAATCCATCCCTGGGCTAAATGTATTTCTTGGGGAATGATACATTTCCACGGTAAAACCTCAGGAGCACAGTATTGGAAATCAAGGAAGAAACCATTCTATTACAAGCATTTTATGGATATCATTTAATTATTTGTAACAAGACAAACATGCTAGTGGAAGATTCTCTGCCCATGACAGGAGGTTTGGAACTAGTTGATCTTTAAGGTCCCTTCCAACCCAAACCCTTTTGTGATTCTAAATTTTGTGGATGTTTTAGATTCTGTTAAAGAATTCTGACTTTTAAGAATGACTGTCAGGAAGGAAAAATGTGAAAAATCAACAGTTTTACATTATTTCCTGCAGGGAGACAGATTACGACACAGAGAACAGCGGCAGAATTCAAGCAGCTTCAGTCAGATTTCTGAGACTCCTGAAACTATAAGTGTTTTCACAGTAACACATGAAAAGCAAGAGCAAAAAGAGGTAATTCTAACTTTTATCATCTTGTGGAATATGCTAGGGATTCAAACTGTCACAGCTGTTCTCTCATTCAGCAGTGACAGGACAGGCTGGGATTTTCTGAACAGTAGCAAGTATAATGCCTGTGGAGGTGGCACATCTCTCTAGAGACAGTAATAGCATGGAGGTTTGTGTCTCATCAATAGCCATGGTTAATGGTGTAACTTAATGTATAATTTTGTACAAAATAAGGAAACAGAAATTAACCAGGAAACACAATGACTTTAAGCATGTCTGATACATGCTACTTGTTTCTATGGATAATTCTGTTTGCTGTCATTCCTGGATACAAAAATGTGCTCTCTAGAAATGGTTCCCTAAACAACCATGGTTTTTCTGGTATGGAAACCCATCTCATTCTAATGTTCCATATCAAAAAAAGGTGGAGAATCATGGCTCTGATGACCCAGAAAATTAAATGGAAGTTCAGCATCTTTCTGGATTACTACCCCCAAAAGTCCAACCCCATTAATATTTTCTGGTTTTAGGCACAGTTGCCAGAAATTTTCTTTGTTATACTTTATTGAAATATATTTATATTTAAAAATAATATTGAAAACATTGAAGTGCCCATTAATGTAAATAATTGCATTTTTATATATGATGAAGATTCCCTAGGACGTTAGATTAGTGTAGAGCATCATGGGTGTCGACAGAGGAAATTCTCCCTTCTTCTGGCTTCCCATTCTTATCCCTATCCTCATGCCTTCCCTTTCCATGCCATTCAGGGCACTTACACATTATGGCTGATAGATTTCTTTATTCTTTTTTCCTTATACTTACTTTCCTTACTGTACTTAGTTTTATAAGTGTGTAGGTTACCTACCGGTGATTACAATTCTTTGAGATGTGTAGACCTGTAGTGGGTTGACCCTGGCCAGATAGCAGGCACCCACTAAAGCTGCTCTCTCACTCTCCCTCTTCAACTGGACAGAAGAGAGAGAAGAAAAACAAACAGCTAAGGATTCATGAGTTGAGATAACAACTGGGAGAGGTCACTTACTGATTACCTTCACGGGCAAAACAGACTTAAAGTGGGGATAGTACTTAAATTTATTACTAACAGGATAAGAACCAAAGAGTGAGAAATAAAACAGTCTTAAAAGCACCTTCCTCCCACCCCTCCTTCCCTCCATGTTTTCCCTCCTCCCCCTCAGCAGTACCGGGGGACGGGAATGGGGGTTGTGGTCAGTTGTTGTTTCTGCCGCTGCTCAGGGAGAGGAGTTGGAGTCCTTCCCCTGCTCCCGTGGGGTCCCTCCCACAGGAGACAGTCCTTGATGGACCTCTCTGGTGTGAGTCCACCTCTTGGGCAGTAGTTTTTCTCAAACTGCTGTCCCATGGGTCACTCCTCCATGGGGTGCAGTCCTTCACAAATGAGCTGTACTGACGTGGGTCTCCCACAGGGGCCACAAGTCCCACCCAGGAGAAACCTGCTCCAGCCTGGGCTTCCCTCTCCACAGGCTGCAGGTCTCCGGCAGGACCCTACTCCACCTTGGGCCTCCCAAGGGGTCACAGCCTCCTTCCTGCATCCACCTGCTCCAGCGTGGGCCCCTCCATGGGCTGCAGGGGGGTCTCTGCACCCTGATGGTCCCTCATGTGTTGCAGGGGCACAGCTGCCCCACCCTGCTCTGCACCAGGGGCTGCAGGGCCTCGGCTCCGGCTCCTGGAGCAGCTCCTGCCCCTCCTTCTGCACTGCCCTTGGTGTCTACATTGTTATTCCCATGTTCTCACTCTGCTATTCCCTGGCTGGAATTTCTTCTGCACAACAATCTTTTGTTATTAAATATGTTATCCCAGAGGCGTTACTGTCACTCCTGACTGGCTCGGCCTTGGCCAGTGGCAGGAAGTCTGAACTGGAGCTGATTGGCATTGGATCCGCAGAAAAAGGGAAGCTTCTGGCAGCTTCCAACAGAAGCCACTCCTGTAGCCCCCCCATCCCCTCTACCAAAACCCAGCAGCAGAAACTCGCTACAAGACCATACATGCATTTCTATCCTGCTAGGCCTTCCCATCTTCAAGCCTTTTGAGACAAGGTTTGTATCTGAAAGTGAAAAGAGAATTGGATTGGCCTGAAGACGTCAGACTTTTGTCCAAAGTTGTAGCATAAGAAAGTCTTCTTCTTCTTGCATGTCCTGTTTAGATGACAAGAAGAAACCAAGAAACTTCTTAAATTAAAACCATGGAAACAAAGAGTAGGGATTGGCTTTTTCTGTCCTATTATTTGTGGTTTTAATTTATAGTTCAGCAACAGTAAGGTAATTTATAGACTGCAGAATTCTTTTGGGGAGGGGGGCAGGGGGATGATAAATTTCATTTATTTTTGGTTTTTTAACCTTGTTAATAAAAAGCAAATAAATTCTCCTCTTTCTCCTTCTCCCATGCAGAAATGTGGTGCTGCTCACAGCTTTTCTGAAGCCAGCAGTGTGGATGCAGCTGTTGGTCTGGAGATGTTTTTCCAGACTGAAAAATCACACCTGCCTAAGGACTGTTTTGGAGAAAGTAGGAATCTTTCCTTTATTGTGCTAATACCAAACAAACAGTGTTAAAAAATATCCACTTGGAACATGTCCAGATTAGCAGAATCTGTTTTCCTGCTCATCCCAGTGTTGACATCTGCCTTTGATTACCTGACCATCTCCTTAGACTCCATTGCCTCTCATGCTTCAATCCTGCTGCCTTTACAGATTCATGGAGACTGTTTCTGGTGCAAAGCAGTGAACAGGAAGTTGTAATGTCTCTGCAGTGGAATAAAGTGTAATAATCAGTAAAGATAATAATTGACTAATCCACTAGTAAGGTACTATCTCTTTTCAAAACAAAAAGAAGAAATGCAGAAAATAAACATTTTTTTAGATAGAAGTAAAGTCTTTTTTCTTGTGCCCACAAGCCTTTCTGCAGAAGGGCACAAAAGCAACTCTCTTTTTCCCATGTATGAGTTGCTATTAAAAGAGATTAATTTTGGCATACAAGTTTTTTCTTTTCTTTAGCTTTGTATCATTTCAACCACAGCATCACCTCATAGGTAAAACAGCACATTCTTTCTCTAATCTGTAGAAGCTCTCTTTAAGATGTCCTATGTTTTGATTCTGTATCTCAGCATTTTCCATGGAACTAATATACTGTTCTTTCTCTTTTCAGATTGTGGTAAATGTTTCCCATGTTGTGTAGTGGATATCACTAAGTTTCCAGGCAGAAGGTGGTGGAACTTCAGGAAAACCTGCTACCGAATTGTTAACCATAGCGGGTTTGAATATTTTATGGTTTTTGTGATAGTATTGAGCAGTGCAGCACTGGTAAATTGCATTTAATGTCTCTAATTTTGCATTGATTGTTGTCAATAAGGAAAATAATAGTATTTGATTGATTTCTTCTACTCTGACATTCCTTCCCACAGGGAGAGATAACAGTGTAATAAATGCATCCCTTAAAAGTGATAAGGCTTTCCCCCTTAGATAAGATATTTAAATATATGGATTTAAATATATGGAATTGTAGCTTTTCATGGAACATAGTTCTTCATACATTTGTGTGTAAATTACAAGACTAAACCAGAGTCTGAAATTACTTAGCACTTTCAAATAAAATAACAACACTTCTAAATGTTCAAAGTAAGGTAACTGCTCAGTAAAAATGTAGATTCAAAATCATCCAAACATTATGATTAGAATCTAAAAGTGAAGTTGGCTGTGAACTGATAGGTGAGGTAATGTTTTGTTGCTACCCTGATCAGATCCATTTCTACTCAAGAATAAGGGAATTTCTATGATTTGAAAGCATATCCACTGTCGACTGAACGTAATTTGTTAAATAAAATGTTTTATAATGCAGAAAGAACACAACCAAATAATCTGAAAGGGATCTATGGGGTAAATGTCAGAATTTTCCAAATAAAATCTGCTCTGTTTACGTTAAGTTCAGGTTGTTCACTGAATCATAGATTTGAACTGTCTGCTTTAGAATTCCCATGGCAAAATCGCCAAGGGAAATCCCTGGGACTCCTGTGAGGGCTCCTCTCTATTCCTGTGGAACCAAACTGAAGTAAGAAAGGAAACTGAGTTAGTCAGATCTTACAGCACATTAAGGAATAAACTGAACACAAAGCTATTTGGTACCCAGGTGCAAAATAACAAAACAACAACATCAAAGATGTTTTGCAGTGAGAACTTTCACCTATGTTGTCCTTTTGCAAAAAGGGACTTGTCCATTTTGTTTGTTTGTTTTCTTTGTTTATGAAGTTGTATGCTGGTAGGGAATTGTCTGAACCAGTTAGAACAAAGGGACACCATGGTGTCCTTGCCTTGAAAGGAAATTAAATGAGATGGTGATGACAGAAAGAATGCACAGAAAAGTCCATGGTGAGTGCTCAGTGCTCAGAGCAAAGGAAGAGTAGTTAGAAACTTAAGTAGATTCTAAGTTTTTAAGGTAGCAGCAATTAAGAGTAACTAGAAACTTAAAAAAGTTAGGAAAAAAGGAGTTGGAAGTTTGAAAAAACATCACTGCTAATGAGCAGGTGGTTTGACTGGTAGATGGAGATAGCCAAGGTTTAGCAGGGAATAAGAGGACACATGATCAGACTTGCTCAAGAAAAAAGGTCAGAAATGGCAAATGTACATGAATGCCAGAAGTTCTCATTTACCCACACTCAAATGAACAGTCCCATGGACACAGGGACAGCTCTGCTCTGGAGGCATTTCTCCTAATTGTGGCACAACTGGAAGACCCCTGAGGTCCAGAAGCAGAATCACTGTTTTCTAACACTGCAGAACAGGAGTGCATAGGTTTTATTGGATTATACCTAGGAGCATCTCTGCTCCTTGTTTTTTCAGTGCTCTATGCTCCTGCTCCACCTTTTCCATGGCTTTTTAGACTGGATTTTTAGGCATGTCTTACGTGAAGGGGAGCAAATCAGGTCTGCTGTAATACCTAAATGAAGTGGAGATGGGGCTATAAGGTAGGGGAGAAGTGCTTGAAAGGAGGAATAAATACATTTCCAGAGGCTTGGTGAGGAAATAATGCAAGATGTAAAAGGAATTGGGAGTAGATTGGCAATATCAAAAACTTAGAATTACTTAGCAAGGCAGAGAATGCATTAAACACAAGCAAACACTGATGTGAACAGCAGCAATCAATAAAGCATTTTCCTCAAACCTCAAGGTCGAGGTTTAGGTGAAAAAACTTGTAACTTCAGGAATGAACAGTTCCAGATAAGGAGTTTGTCATTCTTTTCAATGTGTGTATTACAACTCTTCAGACTGACTAAAGACGATTCATTTGGAAGGTCAGAGTCTGAAAGACAGTGATTAATGTGTTCAAGTCAGGCTTTAGTTTTTTACTTCTAAGTACAAAACTAAGTGGTGGTTGCCCATAATTTAGTATGAAATGGTTGTAATAAGACAAACTGTAATAAGACAAACTGTGTATTCTTGTGCAATTTAAGAATAATTTTCCATGCAACTACTGACCTGTTTTAAATCTGAATTCTGAAATTCCAGGCATTTGAAGATATTCACCTGCAGGATAGAGAAAAAGTGAAAATGATCCTAAATTATGCTGATAAAATATTTAGCTACATCTTTTTGATGGAGATGCTTCTGAAATGGGTAGCTTATGGATTGCGCAGTTACTTCACAAATTCCTGGTGTTTGCTTGACTTTGTCATTGTATGTGTAAGTATTATATTCAGCTTGTCATACATTTTGATTTTTGACATTTTCTATCTGGATGGATCTGGACATGCAAATTCTGATTATGAATAACTAGAAAGAATAACTACTGTGAAAGACAGTTCCCAAAAGCTGAAAAACCTGCGATCCAAAGAGACCTTAGGACAAATTTAAATGGAAATTTTCAGCAGTAATCAGAAGTTACTGAAGAAACCTTTATTAGATATCTTCTCTTATGACTATTTAGAAAGAACATGTAGCATAACTTCAGCAATTAGGGTTTTCTAATCTTAATAGCAGTGCTGTCCAAATCAGAGGAAAGGCATGAAAAGATCCGATGGCTGGACAGCAACACAAGAATTTCAACTAGGAGAGAAAAGACAAATCATGAACAGTCAAAAAAACTCCTAATTATTGAAATTTTTTTCTAATACTTTCATTTAATTTTTGCTCTTAGAAAAATTTAAAATATCAGGTATGTTTTTAAAAATTAATTTTTGTTTCCACATCACCATCTTAAGTGATAATAAAGAATTATTTTATATCCTCCTGAGAATAATGATGGAGCAAATGGGAATGGTTTATTTGAATAATCCTTTCTGGTGTGGCAGTGTATGAAAGTACAATGATTATCAACTTGGTTATTATATTAGCAGTCAAAAAAATTATATGGACTGGTTTTGAAAAAGAACCAAAACCCAAAGAGGAAAAAAATGCATTTTAAATCAGAATGAAGGAAACCTAATTTTTTTCATATATTAGAAAAGAATGAAGTAAAATTATATTACAATAACTTTGAATGTGTATTTTCTTAATTTGACTTACTGGTCAAAGATCTTGTAATGCTCAGATACTAACTGTTTGCTAACACAAACAAGGGAAATTTTGTTTACCATTTAATAATCCCAGTTGCAATTCTGTGAACACAGCTGTCATTTGTTTCCTGGGCACTAAATCCTGATCCCACAGTTGTATCACCTTGTTCCTCTGGAAGTGGCCTGAAATCTCTCAGGACTCTTAGAGCACTGAGGCCTCTACGAGCTTTGTCAAGATTTGAAGGGATAAAGGTAAAGATATTGGGGGTCAGTGTGAATATTTTGTAATGGCTGCATTTGAAGATTTTTTTGAAAATGACAACATAAAATTAATTATTATTTTCATTCACTTTGTTCAGGTTGTTGTCAATGCACTCCTTGGAGCTATCCCCTCAATCTTCAATGTTTTGCTCGTCTGTGTTGTCGTTTGGCTCCTATTTAACATTTTAGGAGTAAAATTGTTTGGGAAAAGATTTTCAAAGTGCATACTCCAGGAAGGAGATATCCGTGCCATTAATAACAGAAATAATTGTATATCCTGTGGTGGAAATTGGACAAATTCTCCTGTAAACTTTGATAATGTTGGGATGGGATACTTGGCTCTGCTCCAAGTGGTGAGTTCTATAAAAACATTCTCAGTTTTGTTTTCTTCAAGGAAACAGGTTGAGCAGCCCAACCATGGGACACCCCTGTGCTTCCGTTTATCCCAGTGAAATTGGGGATATTTTTTAGCTTCCATATATATTTTCCTTATTGGTGACCTGCTCAGTTCCTCCTAAGTAACACTTGAGCATATACTCAAGAACTCGTAAAATCAAGAACTCTGTTTCATGGCTTTTCAATTTTGTTTTAATTTTGATTAACACTCTAAACCTGAAATAGTCTGCAGGTTACTGAATTAAAAATATTCTCATTTTCTCTAGTTCAGAGTAGATGAGAAAGAAAATCAGGGCACAGTTTATTTATATTTTCTTTTGCTGTAGAAGTCATGCAGGATTGGGATACTAATTTATTGAGCTCCCTAACATGACAACAAAGGAGAGAAAGGCAATTTTTCAAATCATTTGTTTTGCCTGTATCTTTTTTAGCTGAAGTTCTATGCCCTGGATCCTCCAAAGTATTCTATGATTCTGCAGAGTTGCTAAAAATTGCAGGAATTGTCAACTGTTTTCTTAGAAATTGTTTTTATGCTTTTACATTATATTTGCAAGTTAAGCTGAAAATTTTACCATTTTATTTTTTTTACAAAAAAAAATTAATTTAACAAGAATTAACATTAAGACACTTCACATGCATCATGATTTTTTTTTGTTTTCAGGAAATATTTTTGTTTGTTTGCTTGTTTGTTTTTGTTTAGTTTTCAAGAAGTATTTTTTTTCTCTTTACTAAACTCCAGTGAATCATACTTCCCAGCAGATCTTTAGAAGTGATACATATTTTTTTATAGCATACTGCTCATTTTCCACAACTATCAACATATTTATATTAGCTATACGTAATCTTTTTCTTAGCTATAACAAACTTAATAATGCATTTTTTTCAGGCAACTTTTAAAGGTTGGATGGATATTATGTATGCAGCAGTGGATTCACGTCAGGTATGTCACTAAAATGACAATTTAGTTCTTTTCCCTTTTCTTCTTCCCTTTTCCATCCATGTAATTACTTTTCATCTTTGTTTGCAATATCAAATCAAAAATACAAGTGGTTGAAGGCATCAAACTACACAATGAAACAATAATCCTTGGAGTACCAAAAATCTGGAACTTAGACAAAAGAAACTGGTCAAAGTAGAGTGACACCACACAGAAGCCTGCTATGTCAGGAATGCAGAGGGGAAGATGTTGCAAGCTTTGTGCAAGGCTCTTTTGGAAACAGAATACAGAAGCTCTTGGAGGGACTGTGCAAATTTTCTTCCTTTTTAAACGTGTACAGGAGCATTGAAACAGCATGCAGCTAGAGCAGTTATTTCAGGAGTTTTTCTTCCCTATGTTTGACATCCTCACTATTTCTTCCCCCTTTGCATGTACTGTTCCTCACTCTCTTACCAGGACATTAAGTTTAGTCTGAGCTGTTGTTTTTAATCAGGGCATTCATAGCATCCCTTCTGATTGGAACTGGTTCTTTATTACTGAAAAATTTGCTGAAGCTGGATTTGTCTCTATAGCCCTGTTTGTCACTATCTTTACAATCAGTAGCAAGATAGAACAAGAGAGTGGTTCTACCTGTACATCCAGGTAAAGATGTAAATGCGTGGAAATAATTTATCCATCATGACAATGACAAGATCTGTTATTATAAATTGGAAATGGTAAAGCTGTGATTATCTCCTTTTTACCAATATTATTTTTCTGGTTTGCCTTTTTTTTTTACAGATGAATGAACAGCCAAAGTTTGAAGCAAGCTTGCACATGTACATATACTTTGTGGTTTTCATTATTTTTGGATCTTTCTTCATGCTGAACCTTTTTATTGGAGTGGTTATCAACAATTTTAACGAACAAAGGAAAAAGATAAGTACTACTTGAGCTAACTCAGGATCTCCTCTAATTCCAATTTAAATGAATGCTGGTTTGACATTTAGATGTCTAACATTTTGAAATAACTGTTTACCTGGATAAATTTAAACTAATAACATTTTAAACCACGTTTTGGAAACAAGAGTCCTCTTTTCCTCAATTGCTTTTAGCAATTTACCCGTATCATAGAGTAGAATCATAGAATCATAGAATAAGATGGGTTGGAAAAGACCTCTGAGATCATCAAGTCCAACCCTTGATCCTACACCTCTGTGGTTACCAGATCATGGCACTGATGCCACATCCAGTCTCATCTTAAAAACCACCACGACTGGGAATCCACCACTTCCCTGGGCAGCCCATTCCAATGCCTGATTACCCTCTCTGTAAAGAATTTCTTCCTAGTATCCAACCTAAACCTCTCCTGGCACAGCTTAAGACCATGCCCTCTTGTCTTGCTGATAGTTGCCTGGGAGAAGAGACCAACCCCCACCTGGCTCCCCCCTCCTGTCAGGGAGTTGTAGAGAGTGAGGAGGTCTCCTCTTCGCCTCCTCTTCTCCAGGCTGAGCCCCCCCAGCTCCCTCAGCCTCTCCTCACAGCACTTGTGCTCCAGTCCCTTCCCCAGCCTTGTTGCTCTTCTCTGGACCTGCTCCAGCCCCTCAATGTCCTTCCTGAACTGAGGGGCCCAGAGCTGGACACAACACTCGAGGTGAGGCCTCACCAGTGCTGAGTCCAGGGGAAGAATCACTTCCCTGGACCTGTTGGCCACACTGTTTCTGATACAGGCCAGGATACCATTGGCCTTCTTGGCCACCTGGGCACACTCTGGCTCCTGTTCAGCTTCTTATCAATCCAAACTCCCAGGTCCCTCTCTGCCTGACTGCTCTCCAGCCACTCTGTCCCCAGCCTGTAGCACTGGAGGGGTTTGTTCTGACCAAAGTGCAGGACCCGGCACTTGGCCTTGTTGAACCTCATCCTGTTGGAATCAGCCCATGGATCCAGCTTATCCAGGTCCCTCTGCAGAGCCCTCCTGCCTTCCAGCTGATCAACACTTGCTCTCAACTTAGTGTCATCTGCAAATTTGCTGATGGTGGACTCAATCCCCTCATCTAAATCAGCAATAAATTTATTAAACAGAACTGGGCCCAACACTGATCCCTGGGGATACCACTAGTGACTGGCTGCCAACTGGATGCAGCACCGCTCACCACCATTCTCTGGGCCTGGCCCTCCAGCCAGTTCCTGACCCAGCACAGACTGCCCCCATCCAGTCTGCAGCTTTTTCAGGAGAATGTTATGGGAGATGGTGTCAAAGACTTTGCTGAAGTCCAGACAGACACATCCAAAGCCTTCCGCTCATCCACCAGGCGGGTCACTTGATCATAAAAGGAGATCAGGTTGGTCAGACAGGACCTGCCCCTCCTAAACCCGTGCTGGCTGGGTCTGATCCCTTGTCCATCCTGTAGGTGCTGTGTGATTGCACTTACGATGATCTGCTCCATAACCTTGCCAGGCACTGAGGTCAGGCTGATGGGCCTGGAGTTTCCCGGGTCCTCCTTCCAGCCCTTTCTGTGGATGGGCGTGACATTCACCAACTTCCAATCATCTGGGATCTCCCCAGTGAGACAGGACTGTTGGTAAATGATGGAGAGCAGCTTGGCGAGCTCTTCTAATAGCTCCCTTATCCCCCTAGAATGGATCCCATCTGACTCCACAGACTTGTGAGGATCCAAGTGGCTCAGCAGGTCACAAACTGTTTCCTCCTGGATTACAGGGGGCTATTCAGCTTCTTATCTCTGTCTACAAGCTCCAAAAGCCAACTGTCCTCGGGACAACCTGTCTTACTGTTGAAAACTGAGGTAAAGAAGATGTTAAATACCTCAGCCTTTTCCTCATCTTTGAAAATTATGTTCCCCCCACCATGTCCAATAAAGAAAGGAGGTTTCCCTTGCCACATTTATGATTGATGAGTGACTTCTGAATCCTGGGTTCAAAGGGATTGCTAAGTACTACAGAGAGTGTAGATGGGGATAAGTAATACAGGGAGTGTAGATGGGAATAAGAAATTCATTGTTAGGAACCCCCTGTAGAACTGGGTCCCATCATCCTCCATTTACCTGCTAGTCCAGCAATACTCTTCTGTTTCTACCTTCCCCAAAAATAGAAAGTATTTCCCTTCTTGATGAATCATATGTAATTTTTAAATTAGGAAATAGATTTCTAAAACTTCAGAAAGGCTCTCCCACTTGAGGGAACTGACTTGGGAACACTGCCTAGACTAGACTGTCATGATCAGACCCAGATCAGCTCTTTTCAGTACATCTTTTCAAAGATCAAGGGGAAAAGGAGAAATGGTGAAGACACAGTTTGTCTCTGTGCTGTCTTAGGTCCCACTCAGGACAGCTGTAACTTACTCTTTTTTACAGAAAGTTGCTGGTATTTAGGGAACTGCATGAACTTCAGCTAAACAACAATATTCTTTCCCTTTACTTAGGTGGAAAGGATCTATTTTTGACTGAGGAACAGAAAAAGTACTATAATGCCCTAAAAAAACTTGGATCCAAGAAACCTCAAAAACCCATCCCAAGACCATCGGTGAGATCATCTTAAGTAGAACATGGCAGAAGATACAACGATGGTGACCATATTTGAACTCAGTAGCCCAGGCACAGGGAAATAAACTTTGCCTTAGAGCCCATCATCTTCTTTATTCAATGTAGTATTTACATTTTACTCTTTTGCTTAATTCCATCTAAAAGAGCCTTTGTTTGTGGGTATTAATTAGGAAATTTATATCCTATTTATGACCTATCCAAATGTGCAACCTGTTTATAAAGGTTCAAAATTAGTATTTGATAACCATACCATAACCTTGGTTATCTAAGTTGCATGATGTTGCTTCTGCCACGAGATAGGATTATTGCAGGTGAAAATGAATAGAGAGTAGTACATGCCCCCATGGCAGTTATTTGCTTTTAGATAATCTTATGCTTTATTTCTTTTAGTTCCTTAAATTTATTTCCAGGCTTGGCTTTTCATAGTAACTATTCAGAGTTTTTCTCGCTTGTGACATTTTAATTAGAGTTACTTATAGTAAAATATCTGCTTCAGTAAGGATTTCTGTTAAAAGAGCGATACAATGTACAATGTACTCTGGATGTTTTCCTGATGTATATAAATACATATATATATATATAAGAATATGTATATATATACCAATGTTCTTGCTTGATGCCTGAATATACTTAGCCAAGTACTGCGAGTTTTCATTGAAGATCTAAAGAAATCCCCTAAAAATGATTTAGTAACTAATTCTTAAATTTATATGACTTTAAATTCTTTTTCTAAGCACAAATTACTGATTAATATTTGAATGCAGGCTGAGTCCTAGAAGTAGCATCAAGCATTTCTTGTTCTCTCCACAGAATGCGTTCCTGGGATTGCTGTTTGATATCGTAATGCACAAAGCATTTGACATCATCATTGTCATTTTCATCTGCCTAAATATGTTTGTTATGATGGCAGAAAATAACCAGGAAGGCACCAAGGAAGTTCTTAATAAAATCAACTACTTTTTTGTGGCTGTATTTACAGCAGAATGTGTCATAAAAATGCTGGCCTTAAGACAGCATTACTTCAAAAGCGGCTGGAACTTATTTGATTTTATTGTTGTGGTCCTTTCAATAGTCAGTAAGTACCAATCACTAAATCAGGTAATGTGTCTTACCAATATTGAGCCAAATTTCAGTATGAAGTAACCACTTAGATACATTTGATAAACAAATCCAGATCCACTGTACTTTTTCAAACTATATGCTAATGAATTCCTTCTAAAAGGATGTATTTTGTTTTCCCTTATATGTACTAAAAAGTAAATGATGTTTTCAATTTTTACTTTTCTTAAAGTATGTTTTATTGAGTAATTAACAGAGCAGAAATTTAATTAATTAACATCTTCTCTAAATTACTGTACTTTAACCTGTTACCTAACTCTCTTTATGCTTTCAATTTACATGTTATCATGGTAACTGTTGTTTTCACAGTAAAAGTAAATTCATGTTAAAAATACATTTGCTTGAAAAATGAGAAAGATGTATTTAATTTTTCCAGGACCTACTATAAAGAAGGCAGATCCTGATTGCTGATTTAGAAAGCTCAGGAAAACATAACTGCTCAGCACCATTCTAAATCTGGACCACTGTTCGTGACTGTGAAAAGTCTCATTAAAACTGACTTGGCTTTTTTGGCTTTTTCAAATAAGACTAGATGCTGATCATTTCCTCTACAAAGGGTCATAGATAGCTCTAGTTTCTTTTGCAGTTTATTTGGTCTGTGCTTCCCACTCAGGCTCAGGTTATATCACAGAATAAAGGACAGGAAAGAAAAACTGCTCTGAGTTCTCTCTTTTGTGCCTAAGCACAGTAACCCTTTGCTGTCCCGTGCAACCCAGGAAAATGATGACTCCTTAACCCCTCTGTTTGCAATCATTTGCATTGCTGCTGTACCCCTACTCTGTTAGTAGGGTCAAAGAACGGGGTGTAATGGGGGATAAATGCTAAAAGACAGTTTTTCTTTAGAATCCTCTTGGTCTTCTCTGATCTCTTTCAAGTACCAAGCATTAGTCAAAGCCTCACATTTAGCATGTGATCAGGCCTGTAAAGAAGCAGCAGACAGCAGCTAGGAGGCAATCCCCACAGCTTCCAGCACAGCAGCTGAATGGAGCTAAAAGCATTTTTAAGTACTTGAGCAATGAATGTGTAACTTCACCAGCCCTGAATTAGAGGAACCTGGGAGGATGCAGTTTCCAAACTATGCATAATACTGATATCTTTTTAATATTGTAAGGTATTACGATTTGTCTTTCTTTTCCTAAGCTGTTCTGTAAGCAAGTGTAGTATTGATGATGTTTGTGTGGAAAGTGGTGTAATATGGTCAGTGTTACTTCTGACACCTAAAGCACAGAATATAACAAAGCAGACAACAATTTGACTAATATGGCTTGACAACATTTTGTTTTCTTTCTCCCTTCAAAGGTATTGGAGTTTCTGAAGCCTTTCAAAAATTCGTCTCTCCTACACTTTTGAGAACTATTCGTTTGGTGCGAATTGGCCGAATCCTGAGATTGGTTCGAAAAGCGAGAGGACTTCAAACCCTTCTCTTTGCATTACTGATGTCTCTTCCTGCATTGGTCAACATTGGCCTTTTGCTTTTCCTGATTATGTTCATTTATGCCGTTGTGGGCATGGCAAACTTTGCCTGTCTTCCCTGGGAAGGTGGGATTGATAACATTTTCAACTTTCAAACCTTTTCTGGTAGCATTCTCTGTCTCTTCCAAATTACAACATCAGCTGGCTGGGATGGTCTTCTGGCCCCTTTGTTAAATGAATCTGATACATGTGCTCCCAACTTAAATTTAAATGTGACAGATAAAACTACTTGCAAAAATAGACCATTTGGTATTTTTTATTTTGTAAGCTATGTCATTATATCATTTCTCATTGTTGTAAATATGTACATAGCTGTCATTTTAGAGAACTTCAATGTTGCCACCGAAGAAAGCACAGATCCTCTTTGTGAGGAGGACTTTGATATGTTTTATGAGACCTGGGGAAAATTTGATCCTCTGGCAACACAGTTTATTGACTATTCTGCTCTTTCAGACTTTGCAGATGCTCTGGCAGAACCCTTGCGCATTCCAAAGCCCAATAACATCCAGCTCATATCCATGGACCTCCCTCTAGTGAGTGGAGATAAGATCCACTGCTTGGATATCTTGCTTGCTTTCAGTAAACGAGTCTTGGGAGAATGTGGAGATTTTGATACACTTAAATTACTGATTGAAGAAAAATTTGTGGCTGCCAATCCATCAAAAAGATCTCACAGGCCAATTTCTTCTACATTTAAGAGAAAACAAGAGGAGGTATCAGCAGTTATTATCCAAAGGGCCTTCAGGAGGTATTTGATACAGCGTTCTTTCAAAAATACATCTTTCTTATGCCGTCACAGACAGACCAGTGCTGTCTTTGGAGAAGAAATGCAGGATTAGCAAAGGCTTATTGTATCAATGCTTAATGAAAGTAGTGGCAGGAAGATACATAAATCACGGCCTGTTTCTTCCACATCTCTCCCTTGACTTTTTGATGCTGTTGCTGAAACAAATAAGCTGGACACATAAGATTATCCAGGCCACAGCATTTTTGACATTTAAAGTAAAGTCACTGATTTTCAGATGGAGACAATGTGTGAATCCCAGAGCATAATACTCTGAATTTAGAATAATGATGGCAGCCTTCAAGCATTGTGATTGTTCAAATTTGCAAATTCTCCCTAAAATGATTAAGATCTGAACAACTATGTCATAAATATTGGAGAAAAATCAAACCATAGAACTTTTTTCTCAGCTAGTGGAGTAGGTGGGTTAATTTTTTCACCTGCTAGTTTTGTCCTAGTTCGTGTGTTTATGGAAGAAATTCTTAAAAGGTCAGTTGTAAGCACAGATTTATAAACACACAAGGCTCTAGAATAATGTAAATCTCTTTAGAGATAACCAATATTTCCAACTAGGCTTTATTGTAGCAAAATGAAATAATTACTGCATTTCTGTAATAGAGCTGATTCAGGACACTCGAGTATAATCAGCCTCTGACTTTGATGGTTTTGAGACCATCCTCCTCCTAGCATGTTTGGGTGGATTTGTTTATGCTTAAGAATTTTGGAGGTGTCTTTATATGTGCACCTAAATGGATTTAAGAGATCATCCTCAGTTACCTGTGCTTGAAAGTTCTATATAATTTGTTCTTTGTATCATTCGGTGTATGGAAATTGTACATAAAATTTAATCATCACTCAAATGTCATAGAGAGCATTACTTAGTATTCTGAAAAGGAGTTCATGGTATATCTTATGAGACAACATTTAATAAAAGTTAGAGGAAGCGTTTATTTGATTGATTCTGAAAAAATATACATGAACAATGTGTAATAAAATATTTTAGTGATTCTTTTGCAGTTTATGTTATTCAGATGAAGTGTCATGGTGGATTCAGAACCACTAATAAAATGCAACTGGTTTAGATTCTTCAATAAAGAGTTCAGATGCTTAACATGTTTTTGTCTGTTTTCTAAGGACTATCTTCAATTTAATTTGTTACAGGACATAATCTGTTCTTGGAGGGGTAATACAATTTTCCAAAAGTAGCTACCTATTAGCACAACAAAACAAAAATATTTCACTTTTTGCAGGGAATCAGAAAAGATTTATCATTTTGAGGCCAAGAATAGCAGGAACAATAAGGTAATTACTCAATTTTTACTGTCATTTCCTGTGTTAAATACTATTAAATATTGTTAAATCTAAAATAATTTCAGGACAAATAAAGGCACAGGAAAGCTAAGAGTTTAAGAGTTCCAATACAGTATGGTTTGAAGGGGCTTTGTTATGATTGAGCTTCAGCTGCCCAGGGAACTGGTGGAATCACCATCCCTGGAAATGTTCCAAAAACCAGTGGATGTGGCACTTAGTACTGTGGCTTAGTGGGCATGGTGGTGTTTGATTAAAGGTCGAACTTGATGATCTTGGAGGTCTTTTGTAACAGTCCATTAGGATACCTGCCCGGAATAAAGACAAGTACTACAGACATTCAAACACCGCAAAATATCTTTTACTGCAGCGAGAATAATAACAAAAAAAAAAACTAGCAAAGAGAATCAAAAGCTAAAAAAGAATACAAAATAACTATTTTATCGGTTGGCATTAAAACAATACTATGAATAGCTTTTAATACAGTAGTAACTAATAAAAAGGGAACTAAAGGAATACCAAAAAAGGATATTAAAACAATACTACGGACAACTTTTAATACAATATTAATTGGTAAAAAAAGCGGTATTAAAGGGAAAACATTATGAACATCTTTTATTACAATATTAACCAAATAGAGGGGAATTAAAAGGAACATAAAAGGGATATTAAAACATTTGCTTTCCTGGTTGCTTCCTATCAATAAACCATTCTTACCTACACAGACAGGCCAGGGCTACCAGGATCTGCAGCAGCTGGTCGGTGCCCATGCTTAGCAGGCGTCCCCACAGAGCAATACTGTCTCCATGGAAGGATGAGTATCGCTCACCCCAGCAGTCCTGACACCCCATTTTTATCAGCTCTACATTACACCACGTAGGGCCAGTACACAGCATAAGATGATGCCTGAGTGGCAGCCAAACCCCACCTATTCATTACGTAATAGCAACAGTCTGCCCATGCCCTGCTGTAGGGTAAGGGGCGAATGACCCCTGCCCACATAATCTTCCTCTCACCATTATCTTTCTCACCCCTGTGTATGACCTCTACCATTGTGTTTCAAGGGTATTTGTATCCATCTTGCAGTAGCAAAGCCAAGGAGGAACTCAGCTCTGAAAATAGGGGATATCAAGTTGACTTGCTAAAAAGCGCAACGGACCTTACAGTTAACTTGTGCCATAAAGTTACATGGGACAATACTCTAGCTGGTTTCACATCCTAATATGATTTCTTTCTCACGCCTCTATGCTCCATAGATCATCTAATTCAAAAGTACCCCCCTTACATCTTTTCCAATCTTAATGATTCTATGATTACTTCCAGAACCAGCTGCAGTCCAGAAAAAAAAGGTTGATGAAGAAGGTTTGCAGACCTCTTAGGATAACTCAGGAATTTGCACTCGGGAGCTACCACACTGGGCAGAGGGATGCAGAGATACTTGGTGGCTCTGCTTGAGACCTGCTCCTGTCCAGCTTGTGTTGTTTCAGGCAGAGTGATGCTTGTGAGGTGAAACTCTTTATTTTGTTCTTTGAGAGCTGGACTGAGCCAACAGCTTTTGTTCATTGATCAGGTACCACTAGATGGCAGCATTTAGTGTGGTTTAAAATGTGGTAAATCTTCGGTGAATGAGGTGTCAAACTTTGCACACATCAGCAAAAAGGTATTACATTGATTGTAAAAAAGTTAGGAAAAAAGTCTAACTCTCTTTTTTTCTGTCCTGGGCTTTCAAGTTAGCCACAGTTCTCAGGAGGTGCTTGTTCACTGACTGTTCTGGCTTTTGAGAGACCTTAAGGACTGAGGCAGAAAAAAAATTCACCTGTGTCCTTGGGCTTTCTATCTTTATATCACTGTAAAAGGAAATGTTTCTTAGGCAAGAGGTAAGAATGCTTTGTTCTTGCGTATTGGAAAAAAAGAAAAGCTGGGAAAAGCCATATAAGAGACTTTAAAAACACTAATGAATCTATCTTTGCAATTTAAAATTATTTGTTTGAATGCAACACCAGGTTCTCTGCCCTGGATCATAATTAGAATTACTTCAAAGAAGAACACTTTATTTTCATTGTAGGGGCAGCAATTTTGGACAAAATCGTACCTGACATGAACACATCCTTAGTGATTATTTTACTTCAGCAACACACAAAAGTGCCTGAATTCACCCCACAGCAAATTTAGAAGTCTGACCAATTCTTTACTATTGCTTAAGCATTAAGATAGCCTTAGCATGCAATGGCAGGGTTGAAAGGAGAATGGTGATATCCAGCTGTTGCAGCTTCTTTGTGCTACAATTGTCCAAAAGGCACTGCTGAGGCAATGTAGAGTTTCTTTAAGAAGTCCTTAAGGTGGTGATGAGGTAAGAGCAGTGAAGAGGTGGTATCTTTTGGCAATGCTGGTATGTGGAACTGTGAGTTCCTCCAGGTTAAACTGCCTGGATAGATGTGAACTTCATGAGAAGTGGTCAGGCACGCTTGGAACACAGCAGAAGAATATTCCCTTCTGTTTGTGAAGTTTGACACTTAAATCAGAGAACAGCAGAAACAAAGGAATACTGGGTGACTCCAGGTAGGAAACACTGTGAATGTAAAGCTCCTAGGGAATTCCTGAGGGCCAGCAGCATAATACAAGCTAACCTTTCCTCCTTAGTGGTGGTGCAGACCTTCATTTTACATTTCCACCTATTGCTTTTCCTGTGTAGAAATAGTATGAACCTGACCCCTGGTAAGTAGAAGTTTTTTCCTCCTTTTATGTAGCCCTGTATCCCTGAAAAACAGGCTCCATGAAGGGATTGTGAAAACTGTCCTTTTACTCTCTGGAGTTCCTCAGTTACTGCTCACCTTGCAATGTTTGCACTCTTCAGTGTTTCTTCAGGACTCAAAGAGAGCCCATCTGCAGTTAAGTTATTTGAAAAGAAATAACCTTTAGTGGAAGGTTCTGTGAGAAATGAAATAAGGTTTTGGTTCAACCATGAAACCTCATGGACATGAGAGAGAAGGGGAGGGAAGTTAGCTCCTGTTTATAGCTTGAGTGCAAAGAGTAGCTAGGGCCAATAGGAAAGGTGATACTGAAAACCTGCCCAAAAAAAGGAAGCAAAGACAAAAGGGGGAAAGTTAAGGGACAGTTCAAGTCAGGTAGGCAACTGGGAAGGGATATAAGTTCCTGAATAGATAGGCAATGGGAAAAGTGACAGGGATCTCACCACCTGGGGAAGAGTATAAAAGGTAGTCCATTCTGAGGAGAGGTGTGCTTCCCTAGAGATGCACCTGACTCAGCTGACTTGTTCTTATCAATAAATAGTTTTGCTTCAATGACTTTGTCATTTCTCAATTTCATCAATAAGTGAGTATTTCTCACATCTGGGGGCTCGTCCCAAATGCTTGACCTCTGACCCTGCAGAGCGGGACAATGGGAGCACGGGAAGGTGTACCCTGCTGATTTCAGCAGCCCTCAGCTTGTTGTCATGCCCTGTGGGGACTTCAGGTGAGACCCGGATGGAGGACTCTCAAAGCAAAAGGGGAAGGAGAAGTAGGAAAAAGGAGAAAAGATTAGGTATTGTAAGACTCCAAGCCCCGGGAGCTGCCAGCTCCATGGTTTGGCTATGGTTCTTTAATACCTGGAGACAGCATCAAGAGAATAAGCCACGTATGGGAAATAAAGAAATGAGGCTGCACAAACCACAATTCGGTTTTTGGGATTCTCCGCAGAGCTCCCTCTGCATTCCTTTTTTATTAACCTCTTCAGGTAAACAGCACTCGGTGTTGCCATTCAGTTATAACTAGAATTCCCAAAACTCTGGTGACCTGATGTCTTGATTTCACACGCTATCATTCTGCGACTGTTTTCAATCACGGCATAAACCATGCATGCTCTCATGCAGACTCTTGAGCCATTTTCCGCTTTGGGAACACAGCACTCTCTTTACCAAAACATAGTTAAAGCCGAAATACTCCTTTTTGATTCTAATTAACTGAATGCAGGTGCATCTGACTCAGCTTGTTCACACAGCCAGGGACTTGTTCCCAAGAAATTTCTTTAATAATTTAGGGGAGCAAATAAAGAAACTTGGCCAAAGATCAAAAGGACACCATACAAGGTAGACAAAATGTTCCACCACAGTACTGACCCAGCATATCGTACTAATCCACAACCCTTAAGTCAAAATCCAGCCAATCCACAACACTTAAATCAAGATCCAATCAACCAACAATACTTAAGGCAAGGTTCAATAAATCCACAACCCTTCCAATAAAACCACAAATCCACAACACTTAAGGCAAAATCCAACCAATTCCACCACACTTAAATCAAGATCCAGTCCCTCCAGCTCCAAACCACCCTAAGAATCAAGAAAGGAGCAAAGAAACAGAAGCAGAGGGAGCAAGAGGAGACAAGAAAAAGAAGAGATAGCTACAACCGAAGCCTTGTAGAAGACCAGCTCTCACAAGTCCAATGGCAGGATCGTGACACGATGTAAACACATGCCTTTGGTTTTGTCTGCTCTGGTCCCTTGTGATAGTTTCAGTCTAGGCCTTCCTGGAGACCAGTCTGTAACTAGGGAAGTACCCTATGTTCCCGGTATTCCATGCTATTCCTTTACATAAACAGAATTATAAATATGAGGGGAGGAGGGACTGACGCTCTCTTCTCTTCCAGGGAGGTCTGGAGGCAACAGGTTCCCTGTAGCCAGCTCTGCTCGTGTGGGAGTGAGGCCTAGTTCAGGCCTGTTGTTTCTCTTTCCGATCCGGGAACCGGTTTGGTGGTGTGGCGTGATTCTGTTTTCTAAGGGAAGTGTTGAGATTTCATTTTGCTAGTTCTTTATTTTGCTAGTTCCTGAGTTTTTGATTGTGCATATCTGTTTTGGTTTTGTCCCTTTTTGTCCCTTTTTCTTTCCCCTTCCCCTTTTTGGGAGCAGTTTGGGGTTCCTGTGTTTATATGTTCATAGCATTTTAACAGTATATATCTATGATATATGTAAAAATATATATATTTTTGCTATAGCTTTTGCTGTTCACTTTTTTTTTCTTTTGGGAGGTTTTCACTGTAGTCTGTGGGGTTTAGCAGGAAGCCAACTACAACCAGCTACATCCTTATGGCCAACCCCTCCAGGCGGGGTGTCTGACCCACCAGCCACTCTGGGGGGTCCAGACCAGGGTGAGAGGCAGTGTTCCCACAGTCCCTGCTAATCTGAGGCTGGGTTATGAGCTCCAAGAGGTGTTGGGCGTTATAGTTTTCCCAGGCTGTTTGTGACTGACAGCTACTCCAGGGCTTCCCTATGTGGGCTCCATGTGGGCCTGTCATGAGGGATATGACACCATCCCACCTCCATGAGGTCCAACCTATCCCTTCCCTCCCCCCTGCTCAAACAGAAAACATGTTTTTTTCGACCCATTAATCAAACAATCTGGTGAGATACGAATCCGGTCTCTGACAGGTATATGTGCGGCAACCGATAATATCTGTGCACAGGGCCCAGGGAAGAACATCGACCCTTGAGTCCTACTGGGGCAGATGGGAGTAGCAGGACTGACTGTGTGTGTCTGAGACACAGAACTGCCTGTGAAGTGAGCATGGGGCCCTTTTAACTGAGGTTCCATTTCTCCACGAGGAAAACGGTCAGTGATGGGACAAAGTGAGACGGTTCCAGGAGAAGGAAGTCCTGTGGGAGTTTAAGATATGGGAAAAAGGCCTAGTAAAAAGAATTAGAAGAGGGGACAGGAGTCTAAAGATACCACTCTGAGCATACCTCGCTCCAGTCCTTTGAGGGTGATGCTCAGAGACTGGGGACAAGAGGGAATACCTTGTAGCCAGGGGAAAGACAAAAGGAAAATGATATGGTATTGTATGTTTGAGTGGACTTGAATGGTTCAATCCATTAAATTGAATGAAATATGGGTCATCAGAGGATTGGATTTCAAGCTCTAAATCTGTACGTGAATGCTAAGAGACCTTTTGACCAAGAAGAGAGTGATGATGCCTCCTGTTGGAATGGGTACTTGTCTGGGTTGAAAATGGAAAGTAGGGAAGAGAGAAAAAGGGAAAAATGGATCCCTTTAGACCGTTTACCCCCTCCCCATGTACCCAATGGAGAACTGAATGCCCCAGCTTTGGAAGAAGGAGCTGACGAGCAGGGGGGGAATTATAATGTAAGGAAAGGAAATGAAGTGGCGGGTCCTCATGGAATGGCAGGTCCTCATGAAATGTAGGTCCTCATGGAATGGCAGGTCCCCATGAGGTGGCAGGTCAGATGATGCAGAGAAGTTGAACCGCTGAGTTAGAACAAGGAAGAAAGGACATTCAAAACTTCTCACTCCCCTCTTCAGAAACAACCCCTAGTTTTAGCACATCCACATCAATGTTTTCCTTGTGAGAGGTGTCCATGCATGGAGCACCAGGGCAGGTAGGATTTGTCAATGTACCCCTAACAAGTGTAGAGGTTGGAGAATTTGAAAAGGAAATGAGTAATATGTTGAAGGAGCCCTTAGGTTTGTCAGAACAATTAGACCAGTTTTTAGGTCCAAATATCTACATCTGGGAGGAAATGCAGTGCATTCTGGAGACCATATTTACTCCAGAGGAAAGGCAAATGATACAGACTGCAGGAATAAGGATTTGGGAAAGGGAAAATCCACCAAATATTCAGGGACAAGACCCTGGTGATGAGAAATTTCCCACAGTACGACCTAATAGGGACCAGAATATGACTGAAGGGAGAAATAGTATGTCTGATTACAGGAGACTGGTAATTAGAGAAAATGCTATTCTTATGGAAATATTCTTTGTAAATATGAGTGAAAAAAATGTATTTTGAGATGTCTTCCTGCAAGATGAAACTTATGGGGATTTCTTATGTTGAGACAGAATGTTTACCTCCCCGAGGGCTTCGGAAAGTGATGGCGCTGATGACACACTTTTCAAACACAATATTTTGTTTTGTCCAGGGAAAAGATGCCCTGATGGGACTCTCCTTCTGGTACCTTTCACAGAATCACAGAATGGTTTGGGTTGAAAAGGACCTTAAAGATCTTCCAGTTCCCATTTCCCTGCCATGGGCAGGGAACCTTCCACTAGAGGTTATTTCTTTTCAAATAACTACATACAGGCTCTCTTTGAGTCCTGAAGAAACACTGAAGAGTGCAAACATTGCAAGGTGAGCAGTAACTGAGGAACTCCAGAGAGTAAAAGGACAGTTTTCACAATCCCTTCGTGGAGCCTGTTTTTCAGGGATACAGGGCTACATAAAAGGAGGAAAAAACTTTTACTTACCAGGGGTCAGGTTCATACTATTTCTACACAGGAAAAGCAATAGATGGAAATGTAAAATGAAGGTCTGCACCACCATTAAGGAGGAAAAGTTAGCTTGCATTATGCTGCTGGCCCTCAGGAATTTCCTAGGAGCTTTACATTCACAGTGTTTCCTACCTGGAGTCACCCAGTATTCCTTTGTTTCTGCTGTTCTCTGATTTAAGTGTCAAACTTCACAAACAGAAGGGAATATTCTTCTGCTGTGTTCCAAGCGTGCCTGACCACTTCTCATGAAGTTCACATATATCCAGGCAGTTTAACCTGGAGGAACTCACAGTTCCACATACCAGCATTGCCAAAAGCTCCCACCTCTTCACTGCTCTTACCTCATCACCACCTTAAGGACTTCTTAAAGAAACTCTACATTGCCTCAGCAGTGCCTTTTGGACAATTGTAGCACAAAGAAGCTGCAACAGCTGGATATCACCATTCTCCTTTCAACCCTGCCATTGCATGCTAAGGCTATCTTAATGCTTAAGCAATAGTAAAAAATTGGTCAGACTTCTAAATTTGCTGTGGGGTGAATTCAGGCACTTTTGTGTGTTGCTGAAGTAAAATAATCACTAAGGATGTGTTCATGTCAGGTACGATTTTGTCCAGAATTGCTGCCCCTACAATGGAAATAAAGTGTTCATCTTTGAAGTAATTCTAATTATGATCCAGGGCAGAGAACCTGGTGTTGCATTCAAACAAATAATTTTGAATTGCAAAGATTCATTTGTGTTTAAAAGTCTCTTATATGGCTTTTCCCATCTTTTCTTTTTTTCCAAAGCGCAAGAACAAAGCATTCTTACCTCTTGCCTAAGAAACATTTCCTTTTACAGTGATGTAAAGATATGTTTGAAACTACCCTTCCAGAAAGCCCAAGGACACAGGAGAATTCCCCCCCCCCCCAGTCCTTAAGGTCTATCAAAAGCCAGAACAGTCAGTGAACAAGCACCTACTGAGAACTGGGGCTAACTTGAAAGCCCAAGACAGAAAAAAAAAGAGTTTTGAGACTTTTTTTCTAACTTTTTTACAATCAATGTAATACCTTTTTGCTGAAGTGTGCAAGTTTGTCACCTTTCACCAAAGACTGGCCACATTTTAAACTACACTAAATGCTGCCATCTAATGGTACCTGATCACTGAACAAAAGCTGTCGGCTCAGACCAGCTCTCAAAGAACAAAATAAAGAGTTTCACCTCACAAGCATCACTCTGCATGAAACAACACAAGCTGGACAGGAGCAGGTCTCAAGCAGAGCCACCAAATATCTCTGTATCCCTCTGCCCAGTGTGGCAGCTCCTGAGTGCAAATTCCTGAGTTATTCTAAGAGGTCTGCAAACCTTCTTCATCAACCTTTTTTTTCTGGACTGCAGCCGGTTCTGGAAGTAATCATAGAATCATTAAGGTTGGAAAAAACCTCTAGGATCATCAAGTCCAACCTTTAATCAAACACCACCATGCCCACTAAGCCACAGTACTAAGTGCCACATCCACTTGTTTTTGGAACATTTCCAGGGATGATGATTCCACCAGTTCCCTGGGCAGCTGAGGCTCAATCATAACAAAGCCCCTTCAAACCATACTGTATTGGAACTCTTAAACTCTTAGCTTTCCTGTGCCTTTATTTGTCTATAAAAGAACTTAGATTTGACTGTCATATTTAATAGTATTTAAACCAGGAAATGACAGAAAAAATGAGTAATTACCTTATTGTTCCTGCTATTCTTGGTCTCAAAATGTTAAATCTTTTCTGGTTCCCTGTAAAAAGTGAAACATTTTCATTTCTTGTGCTAATAGGTAGCTACTTTTGGAAAATTGTATTACCCCTCCAAGAACAGATTATGTCCTCTAATAAATGAAACTGAATATAGTCCCTACAAAACAGACAAAAACATGTTAAGCATCTGAACTCTTTATTGAAGAACTAAACCAGTCACATTTTATTAGTAGTTCTGAATCCACCATGACACTTCATCTGAACAACCTAAACTGCAAAAGAATCACTAAAATATTATTACACATCGTTCATGTATATTTTTTCAGAATCAATCAAATAAACGCTTCCTCTAACTTTTATTAAATGTTGTCTCATAAGATATACCATGAACTCCTTTTCAGAATACTAAGTAATGCTTTCTATGACATTTGAATTAAGTATTATGATGAAATTTATGTACAGTAATTCTTATTATTTTCTCAAGTTATATCTCTTGGTAGCTATGATTATGACAATTTTCATATGCTGAATGATACAAAGAACAAATTATATAGAACTTCCAAGCACAGGCAACTGAGGATGATCTGGTAAATCCATTTAAGTACACATATAAAATTATTATGCATAAGCGAAACCACCCAAAGATGCTAGGAGGTGGATATTGCCCAAAACATCAGAATTAGAGGCTGGTTATACTTGAGTGTCCTGAGCGAGCACTCTTACAGCAGTGGAGTACTTATTTAATTTTGCTACAATAAAGCCTGGTTGGGAAACTTAGGTGCATATATAAACACACCTCCAAAATTCTTAAGCATAAACAAATCCACCCAAACATGCTGGGAGGAAGATGGTCCCAAAACCATCAAAGTCAGAGGCTGATTATACTCGAGTGTCCTGAATCAGCTCTATTACAGAAGTGCAGTAATTATTTCATTTTGCTACAATAAAGCCTAGTTGGAAATATTGGTTATCTCTAAAGAGATTTACATTATTCTAGAGCCTTGTGTGTTTATAAATCTGTGCTTACAACTGATCTTTTAAGAATTTCTTCCGTAAACACATGAACTAGGGCAAAATTGGCAGGTGAAAGAATTAACCCATCTACTCCAGTAGCAGAGAAAAAAGTTCTATGGTTTGATTTTTCTCCAATATTTATGACATAGTTGTTCAGATCTTAATCATTTGAAGGAGAATTTGAAAATTTGAACAATCACAATGCTTGAAGGCTGCCATCATTATTCTAAATTCAGAGTATTATGCTCTGGGATTCACACATTGTCTCCATCTGAAAATCAGTGACTTTGCTTTAAATGTCAAAAATGCTGCAGCCTGAGGTAACCTTATGTGTCCAGCTTATTTGTTTCAGCAACAGCATCATAAAGTCAAGGGAGAGATGTGGAAGAAACAGACCGTGATTTATGTATCTTCCTGCCACTACTTTCATTAAGCATTGATACAATAAGCCTTTGCTAATCCTGCATTTCTTCTCCAAAGACAGCACTGGTCTGTCTGTGACGGCATAAGAAAGATGTATTTTTGAAAGAACGCTGTATCAAATACCTCCTGAAGGCCCTTTGGATAATAACTGCTGATACCTCCTCTTGTTTTCTTTTAAGAGTGGAAGAAATTGGATTGGCAACCACAGTATTTTCTTCAATGAATAATTCAAGACTATCTAAATCTCCACATTCTCCCAAGACTCGTTTACTGAAAGCAAGCAAGATATCCAAGTGGTGGATCTTATCTCCACTAAATATAGGGAGGTCCATGGATAGGAGCTGGATGTTATTGGGCTTTGGAATGCGCAAGGGTTCTGCCAGAGCATCTGCAAAGTCTGAAAGAGCAGAATAGTCAATAAACTGTGTTGCCAGAGGATCAAATTTTCCCCAGGTCTCATAAAACATATCAAAGTCCTCCTCACAAAGAGGATCTGTGCTTTCTTCGGTGGCAACATTTAAGTTCTCTAAAATGACAGCTATGTATATATTTACAACAATAAGAAAATTTATGATGACATAGCTTACAAAATAAAAAATACCAAATATTCTATTACTGCAGTTAGTTTTATCTTCCTCTTCTAAATCTAAGTTTGGAGCACATGTATCAGATTCACTTAACAAAGGGGCCAGAAGACCATCCCAGCCAGCTGAGGTTGTAATTTGGAAGAGACAGAGAATGCTACCAGAAAAGGTTTGAAAGTTGAAAATGTTATCAATCCCACCTTCCCAGGGAAGACAGGCAAAGTTTGCCATGCCCACAATGGCATAAATGAACATAATCAAGAAAAGCAAAAGGCCAACGTTGACCAGTGCAGGAAGAGACATCAGTAATGCAAAGAGAAGGGTTCGAATTCCTCTCGCTTTTCGAACCAATCTCAGGATTCGGCCAATTCGCACCAAACGAATAGTTCTCAAAAGTGTAGGAGAGATGAGTTTTTTAAAGGCTTCAGAAACTCCAATACCTTTGAAGGAAGAGAAAAACCAAAGTGTTGTCAAGGCATATTAGTCAAAGTTATTTCTGCTTTGTTATATTCTGTGCTTTAGGTGTCAGAAGTAACACTGACCATATTACACCACTTTCCACACAAACATCATCAATACTGAAACTGCTTATAAAACAGCTTAAGAAAGGAAAGACAAATCATAATACCTTACAATATTAAAAAGATATCAATATTATGCATAGTTTGGAAACTGCATCCTCCCAGGTTCCTCTAATTCAGGGCTGGTGAAGTTACACATTCATTGCTCAAGTACTTAAAAATGCTTTTAGCTCCATTCAGCTCCTGTACTGGAAGCTGTGGAAATTGCCTCCTAGCTGCTGTCTGCTGCTTCTTTACAGGCCTGAGCACATGCTAAATGTGAGGCTTTGACTAATGCTTGGTACTTGAAGGAGATCAGAGAAGACCAAGAGGATTCTAAAGAAAAACTGTCTTTTGGTATTTATCCCCCATTACACCCCGTTCTTTGACCCCACTAACAGAGTAAGGGTACAGCAGCAATGCAAATGATTGCAAACAGAGGGGTTAAGGAGTCATCATTTTCCTGGGTTGCACGGGACAGCAAAGGGTTACTGTGCTTAGGCACAAAAGAGAGAACTCAGAGCAGTTTTTCTTTCCTGTCCTTTATTCTGTGATATAACCTGAGCTTGAGTGGGAAGTACAGACCAAATAAAGTGTACAAGAAACTAGAGCTATCTATGACCCTTTGTAGAGGACATGATCAGCATCTAGTCTTATTTGAAAAGCCAAAAAAACCCAAGCCAGTTTTAGTGAGACTTTTCACAGTCACAAATAGTGGTCCAGATTTAGAATGGTGCTGAGCAGTTATGTTTTCCTGAGCTTTCTAAATCAGCAATCAGGATCTACCTTCTTTAAAGTAGGTCCTGGAAAAATTGAATACATCTTTCTCATTTTTCAAGCAATTATATTTTTAGCATGAATTTACTTTTACTGTGAAAACAACAGTTATCATTTTAACATGTACATCAAAAGCATAAAGCCAGTTAGACAACAGATAAAGTACAGTAATTTGGAGATGTTAATTAATTAAATTCTGCTCTGTTAATTATTCAAAAAACACAAATTTTGAGAAAATAAAAACTGAAAACTCCATTTACCTCTTAGTACTGTGTAAAAATATAAGGGAAAACAAAAATACATCCTTTTAGAAGGAATTCATTAGCATATAGTTTGAAAAAGTACAGTGGATCTGGACTTTGTTTATCAAATATATCTAAGTGGTTACTTCATACTGAAATTTGGCTCAATATTGGTAAGACACATTACCTGATTTAGTGATTGGTACTTACTGACTATTGAAAGGACCACAACAATAAAATCAAATAAGTTCCAGCCGCTTTTGAAGTAATGCTGTCTTAAGGCCAGCATTTTTATGACACATTCTGCTGTAAATACAGCCACAAAAAAATAGTTGATTTTATTAAGAAGTTCCTTGGTGCCTTCCTGGTTATTTTCTGCCATCATAACAAACATATTTAGGCAGATGAAAATCATGATGATGATGTCAAATGCTTTGTGCATTATGATATCAAACAGCAATCCCAGGAACGCATTCTGTGGAGAGAACAA
Organism: Pipra filicauda; assembly: GCF_003945595.2. Lineage (NCBI taxonomy): Eukaryota > Metazoa > Chordata > Aves > Passeriformes > Pipridae > Pipra > Pipra filicauda. The sequence goes on from NW_024104310.1 coordinate 6,928,049, forward strand.
GAAATGCTTGATGCTACTTCTAGGACTCAGCCTGCATTCAAATATTAATCAGTAATTTGTGCTTAGAAAGAGAACTTGCGATAATATAAATTCAACTATAAGCTACTAGAAGAATTTTGAGGAGATTTCTTTTATTCATTCTCACTTGCAATAATCCAATCTAGTGGCAGAAACAATGTCATGCAACTTAAGTAACCAAGGTCATGGTAGGAATATCACTTAATATGCACCTTTATAAACAGGTTGCACATTTGAATAGATCACAAATAGGATATAAATTTCCCTAAGTAATGCCCACTAAGTTGTGTTAGATGGAATTAAGGGAGAGAGATAAAAATGTAAATACTACATTGAATGAGGAAGATGATGGGCTCTAAGGCAAAGTTTATTTCCCTGTGCCTGGGCTACTGAGTTCAAATATGGTCACCATCGTTGTATCTTCTGCCATGTTCTACTTAAGATGGTCTCACCGGTGGTCTTGGGATGGGTTTTTGAGGTTTCTTGGATCCAAGTTTTTTTAGGGCATTATAGTACTTTTCCTGTTCCTTAGACAAAAATAAATCTTTTCCACCTAAGTAAAGGGAAAGAATATTGTTCTTTAGCTGAAGTTTAAGCAGTTCCCTAAATACCAGCAACTTTCTGTAAAAAAGAGTAAGTTACAGCTGTCCTGAGTGGGACCTAAGACAGCACAGAGACAAACTGTGTCTTCACTATTTTTCCTTTTCCCCTTGATCTTTGTACTGGAAAGAGCTGATCGGGGTTTGATCATGGAAGTCTAGTCTAGGCAGTGTTCTCAAGTCAGTTCCCTCAAGTGGGAGAGCCTTTCTGAAGTTTTAGAAATCTATTTTATATTTTAAAAATTACATATGATTCATCAAGAAGGGAAACACTTTCTATTTTGGGGAAGGTAGAAATAGAAATGTACTGCTGGACAAGCAAGTGAATAGAGGATGATGGGACCCAGTTCTACAGGGGGTTCCTGACAATGAATTTCTTATTCCCATCTACACCCCCTGTATTACTTAGCAATCCCTTTGAACTCAGGATTCAGAAGCCACTTATCAATCATAAAAGCAATGAGTGATCAGTATTTTCTACAACAAACATGCAACAATGTTCAGTAGGGCATCTGCAATTTCAATCACTCTGGAAAGACCTCTGAAAATTCCACTTGACTTCACTATATGGAATCACACGGAAAATTCCTGAGAATCAGCAAAGAAATGAAAGAGAAAAAAATGACAGAGAAAAAAATGACAAAAAAAATGTCAATCACAGCATGTACTAAGAAAAAAGGATTACATCCCCATAAACTTCCAGTAAATGTTCTGGCTTATAAACTACTTGACCACTGTTGTTTCTATCTGTTTGGATTACTGTAACTGGGACTTTGTTAGAAAAGGAAATTCTTAGAGTGAAGTTGGACTGTTGTTCCTCAACCCCCAAATATCCTTTCTCTGTTCAAATGCAGAGAGCAGAAGAATTTCTTGTGGGCTTTATTGCTCTCTCTCTCTACCCAGAGCAGCAATGCTCTGACACTTGGTGTATGAATCAGGCTATGGAAATAAAAAAGGGTTCCTGTTGAGATTCTGTCTTCCAAAAGTGAATCTTGAAATTGTAAACCTCCTGTTGGGGTCTGCTTTTTTTTGAATGAGCAAGATGATAATTTGTTTTAAGTCTTCCAAGTAGAATAATTTAGTCAGTTTTTCTTTATATTCTGGATACTTTAACATCTAAATGAATCAGAACAGAACTCATTTTTGGCTTCTCATTTCTGAAGCTACGTCCCACTTCCTCCTCCTCCTCTACTTGGAACAAATTAAGGACTTGGAAGGAAAAGAGAGTTTACAGGTAAATTGCTAAAAGCCTTGAGGAAAAGAGGACTCCCGTTATTACTTTAAATTTATCCAGTTAAACAGTTATTTCAAAATATTAGACATCTACACATCAAAGTAGCATTCACTTAATCAAATTAGGATTAAAGGAGACCCTGAGTGAGTTCAACTAGTACTTATCTTTTTCCTTTGTTGGTTAATATTGTTGATAACCACTCCAATAAAAAAGTTCAACAGGAAGAAAGATCCAAAAATAATGAAAACCACAAAGTATATGTACATATATAATCTTGCTTCAAACTTTGGCTGTTCATTGATCTGTTAAAAAAAAACAAAACAGAAAAATAATATTAGTAAAAATGAGATAATCACAGCTTTACCATTTCCAATTTATAACAAGAGATCCTTTTATTGTCATGAGAGATAAATTATTTCCACGCATTTACATCTTTACCTGGATGTACAGGTAGAACCACTCTCTTGTTCTATCTTGCTACTGATTGCAAAGATAGTGACAAACAGAGCTATAGAGACAAATCCAGCTTCAGCAAATTTTTCAGTAATAAAGAACCAGTTCCAATCAGAAGGGATCCTGTGAATGCCCTGATTAAAAACAACAGCTCAGACTAAACACAGTGGTGACCAGCCATCCTCTGGAATGCTGTCCCAGACAAGAGGCAATTCTAAAGCCCCAGCTCACTAAGATCAGCCCTACAAGGAGCAATCACGTTAATCAGCAGCTATTTCACTGCAGTCAAGAGCACAGAGACTGAAGGAGTGAGAAAAATGTAAATTCAGTTAAACATAGAGAAGTTAAAACACACTGTCCTGGTAAGAGAGTGAGGAACAGCACATGCAAAGGGGGAAGAAATAGTGAGGATGTCAAACATAGGGAAGAAAAACTCCTGAAATAACTGCTCTAGCTGCATGCTGTTTCAATGCTCCTGTACACGTTTAAAAAGGAAGAAAATTTGCACAGTCCCTCCAAGAGCTTCTGTATTCTGTTTCCAAAAGAGACTTGCACAAAGCTTGCAACATCTTCCCCTCTGCATTCCTGACATAGCAAGCTTTTTGTGGTGTCACTCTACTTTGACCAGTTTCTTTTGTCTAAGTTCCAGATTTTTGGTACTCCAAGGATTATTGTTTCATTGTGTAGTTTGATGCCTTCAACCACTTGTATTTTTGATTTGATATTGCAAACAAAGATGAAAAGTAATTACATGGATGGAAAAGGGAAGAAGAAAAGGGAAAAGAACTAAATTGCGTTTTAGTGACATACCTGACGTGAATCCACCGCTGCATACATAATATCCATCCAACCTTTAAAAGTTGCCTGAAAAAAAATGCATTATTATAGGGAAATATATATGGAAGCTAAAAAATATCCCCAATTTCACTGGGATAAACAGAAGCATAGAGTGTCCCATGGTTGGGCTACTCCACCCATTTCCTTGAAGAAAAAAAACTGAGAATGTTTTTATAGAACTCACCACTTGGAGCAGAGCCAAGTATCCCATCCCAACATTATCAAAGTTTACAGGAGAATTTGTCCATTTTCCACCATGAGACTCACAATCACTTTTGTCATTAATGAGACTGATATTTCCTTCCTGGAGTATGCACTTTGAAAATCTTTTCCCAAACCATTTTACTCCTAAAATGTTAAATAGGAGCCAAACAACAACACAGACGAGCAAAACACTGAAGACTGAGGGGATAGCTCCAAGGAGTGCATTGACAACAACCTGGACAAAATGAATGAAAATAATAATTAATTTTATGTTGTCATTTTCAAAAAAATCTTCAAATGCAGCCATTACAAAAAATTCACACCGACCCCCAATATCTTTACCTTTATCCCTTCAAATCTTGACAAAGCTCGTAGAGGCCTCAGTGCTCTAAGAGTCCTGAGAGATTTCAGGCCACTTCCAGAGGAACAAGGTGATACATCTTTGGGGTCAGGATTTAGTGCCCAGGAAACAAATGACAGCTGTGTTCACAGAATTGGAACTGGGATTATTAAACGGTAAACAAAATTTTCCTTGTTTGTGTTAGCAAACAGTTAGTATCTGAGCATTACAAGATCTTTGACCAGTAAGCCAAATTAAGAAAATACACATTCAAAGTTATTGTAATATAATTTTACTTCATTCTCTTCTAATATGTGAAAAAAAAAATTGGATTTCCTTCATTCTAATTAAAAATGAGTTTTTTTCCTGTTTGGTTTTGGTTTTTTTTCAAAACCAGTCCATATAATTTTTTTTACTGCTAATATAATAACCAAGTCGATAATTATGGTACTTATATACACTGCCAGACCAGAAAGGATTTTTCAAATCAAACATTCCCATTTGCTCCATCATTATTCTCAGGAGGATATACAGTAATTCTTTATTGTGACTTAAGATGGGGATGTGGAAATAAAAATTAATTTTTAAGAATTTATTCAATATTTTAAATTTTTCTAAGAGTGAAAATTAAATGAAAATATTATAAAAATATTTTAATAATTAGGGCTTTTTTTGACTGTTCATGATTTGTTATTTCTCTTCTAGTTGAAATTCTTGTGTGGCTGTCCAGCCATTGGATCTTTTCATGCCTTTCCTCTGATTTGGACAGCACTGCTATTAAGATTAGAAAACCCTAATTGCTGAAGTTATGCTACATGTTCTTTATAAATAGTCATAAGAGAAGATATCTAATAAAGGTTTCTTCAGTAACTTCTGATTACTGCTGAAAATTTCCATTTAAATTTGTCCTAAGGTCTCTTTGGATTGCAGGTTTTTCAGCTTTTGGAAACTGTCTTTCACTCATAATCAGAATTTGCATGTCCAGATCCATCCAGATAGAAAATGTCAAAAATCAAAATGTATGACAAGCTGAACATAATACTTACACATACAATGACAAAGTCAAGTAAACACCAGGAATTTGTGAAGTAACTGCGCAATCCATAAGCTACCCATTTCAGAAGCATCTCCATCAAAAAGATGTAGCTAAATGTTATATCAGCATAATCTAGGATCATTTTCACTGTTTTTCTATTCTGCAGGTGAATATCTTCAAATGCCTGGAATTTCAGAATTCAGTTTTAAAACAGGTCAGTAGTTGCATGGAAAATTATTCTTAAATTGCACAAGAATACACAGTTTGTCTTATTACAGTTTGTCTTATTACGACCATTTCATACTAAATTATGGGCAACCACCACTTAGTTTTATACTTAGAAGTAAAAAACTAAAGCCTGACTTGAACACATTAATCACTGTCTTTCAGGCTCTGACCTTCCAAATGAATCGTCTTTAGTCAGCCTGAAGAGTTGTAATACACACATTGAAAAGAATGACAAACTCCTTATCTGGAACTGTCCATTCCTGGAGTTACAAGTTTTTTCACCTAAACCTTGTGTCATGGTTTGAGGAAAATGCTTTATTGATTGCTGCTGTTCACATCAGTGTTTGCTTGTGTTTAATGCATTCTCTGCCTTGCTAAGTTTTTGATATTGCCAATCTACTCCCAATTCCTTTTACATCTTGCATTATTTCCTCACCAAGCCTCTGGAAATGTATTTATTCCTCCTTTCAAGCACTTCTCCCCTACCTTATAGCCCCATCTCCACTTCATTTAGGTATTACAGCAGACCTGATTTGCTCCCCTTCACGTAAGACATGCCTAAAAATCCAGTCTAAAAAGCCATGGAAAAGGTGGAGCAGGAGCATAGAGCACTGAAAAAACAAGGAGCAGAGATGCTCCTAGGTATAATCCAATAAAACCTATGCACTCCTGTTCTGCAGTGTTAGAAAAGTGATTCTGCTTCTGGACCTCAGGGGTCTTCCAGTTGTGCCACAATTAGGAGAAATGCCTCCAGAGCACAGCTGTCCCTGTGCCCATGGGACTGTTCATTTGAGTGTGGGTAAATGAGAACAACTGGCATTCATGTACATAAACCTATTTGCCATTTCTGACCTTTTTTCTTGAGCAAGTCTGATCGTATGTCCTCTTATTCCCTGCTAAACCTTGGCTACCTTGATCTCCATCTACCAGTCAAACCACCTGCTCATTAGCAGTGATGTTTTTTCATACTTTTAACTACTGTTTTTCTAACTTTTTAAAGTGTCTACCTACTCTTAATTGCTGCTACTTAAAGAAGTCAGGAATACTTGAGTTCCTCACTACTCTTCCTTTGCTCTGAGCACTGAGCACTCACAATTCTGTGCATTCTTTCTGTCATCACCATCTCATTTAATTTCCTTTCAAGGCAAGGACACCATGGTGTCCCTTTGTTCTAACTGGTTCAGACAATTCCCTACCAGCATACAACTTCATAAACAAAGAAAACAAACAAACAAAATGGACAAGTCCCTTTTTGCAAAAGGACAACACATGTGAAAGTTCTCACTGCAAAACATCTTTGATGTTGTTGTTTTGTTATTTTGCACCTGGGTACCAATTAGCTTTGTGTTCAGTTTATTCCTTAATGTGCTGTAGGATCTGACTCAGTTTCCTTCCTTACTTCAGTTTGGTTCCACATAAATAGAGAGGAGCCCTCACAGGAGTCCCAGGGATTTCCCTTGGCGATTTTGCCATGGGAATTCTAAAGCAGGCAGTTCAAATCTATAGTTCAGTGAACAACCTGAACTTAATGTACACAGAGCAGATTTTATTTGGAAAATTCTGACATTTACCCCATAGATCCCTTTCAGACTATTTGGTTATGTTCCTTTTGCACTAAAAACATTTTATTTAACAAACTATTTTCAGCCGAGAGTGAATATGCTTTCAAATCATAGAAATTCCCTTATTCTTGAGTAGAAATGGATCTGATCAGGGCAGCAATGAAACGTTACCTCACCTATCAGTTTACAGCCAACTTCGCTTTTCGATTCTAATCATAATGTTTGGATGATTTTGAATCTACATTTTTACTGAGCAGTTACCTTACTTTCAACATTTAGAAGTGTTATTTTATTTAGAAGTGCTAAGTAATTTCAGACTCTGGTTTAGTCTTGTAATTTACACACAAATGTATGAAGAACTGTGTTCCATGAAAAGCTACAATTCCATATATTTAAATACATATATTTAAATATAGATTTTATATTAATATATAAATAAAGTGGGGAAAAGCCTTATCACTTTTAAGGGATGCATTTATTACACTCTTATCTCTCCCTGTGGGAAGGAATGTCAGAGTAGAAGAAATCAATCAAATACTATTATTTTCCTTATTGACAACAATCGATTCAAAATTAGAGACATTAAATGCAATTTACCAGTGCTGCACTGCTCAATACTATCACAAAAATCATAAAATATTCAAACCCGCTATGGTTAACAATTCGGTAGCAGGTTTTCCTGAAGTTCCACCAAGTTCTGCCTGGAAGCTTAGTGATATCCACTACACAACATGGGAAACATTTACCACAATCTGAAAAGAGAAAGAACAGTATATTGGTTCCATGGAAAATGCTGAGACATGGAATCAAAACAGTATAGGGCATCTTAAAGAGAGCTTCTACAGATTAGAGAAAGAATGTGCTGTTTTGCCTGTGAGGTGATGCTGTGGCTGAAATGATCTAAAGCTAAAGAAAAGACAAAACTCTTTTAATAGAGCAACTCATACATGGGAAAAAGAGAGTTGCTTTTGTGCCCTTCTGCAGGAAGGCTTGTGGGCACAAAAAAAAGCACCTTTATTTTCTGCATTTCTCCTTTTTGTTTTGAAAAGAGATGGTATCTTACTAGTAGGTTAGTCAATTAATATTTTTACTGATTATTACACTTTTTTCCACTGCAGAGACATTACAACTTCCTGTTCACTGCTTTGCACCAGAAACAGTCTCCACGAATCTGTAAAGGCAGCAGGATTGAAGCATGAGAGGCAATGGAGTCTAAGGAGATGGTCAGGTAATCAAAGACAGATGTCAACACTGGGATGAGCAGGAAAACAGATTCTGCTAATTTGGACATGTTCCAAGTGGATATTTTTTAACACTGGTTCATTTGGTGTTAGCACAATAGAGAAAAGATTCCTACTTTCTCCAAAACAGTCCTTAGGAAGGTGTGAGTTTTCAGTCTGGGAAAACATCTCCAGACCAACAGCTGCATCCACACTGCTGGCTTCAGAAAAGCTGTGAGCAGCACCACATTTCTGTATGGGAGAAGGAGAAAGAGGAGAACTTATTTGCTTTTCATTCATAAGGTTAAAAACCCAAAAATAAATGAAATTTATCATCCCCCTGCCCTCCTCCCCAAAAGAATTCTGCAGTCTATAAATTACCTTACTGTTGTTGAACTACCAATGTTATACATTAAGTTACACCATTAACCATGGCTATTGATGAGACACAAACCTCCATGCTATTACTGTCTCTAGAGAGATATACCACCTCCACAGGCATTATATTTGCTACTCTTCAGAAAATCCCAGCCTGTCCTGTCACTGCTGAATGAGAGAACAGCTGTGACAGTTTGAATCTCTAGCATATTCCACAAGATGATAAAAGTTAGAATTACCTCTTTTTGCTCTTGCTTTTCATGTGTTACTGTGAAAACATTTATGGTTTCAGGAGTCCTAGAAATCTGACTGAAGCTGCCTGAACTCTGTTGCTGTTCTCTATGCTGTTCTCTAATCTGTCTCCCTGCAGGAAATAATGGAAACCTTTCCGACAGTCATTCTTAAAAGTCAGAATTCTTTTACAGAACATCCACAAAATTTAGAATCACAGAAGGGTTTGAGTTGGAAGGGACCTTAAAGATCAACTAGTTCCAAACCTCCTGTCATGGGCAGAGAATCTTCCACTAGCCTGTTTGTCTTTTTACAGATAATTAAATGATATCCATAAAATGCTTGTAATAGAATGGTTTCTTCCTTGATTTCAAACAGTGTCCTCCTGAGGTTTTACTGTGGAAATGTATCATTCCCCAAGAAACACATTTAGCCCAGGGATGGATTCCTGTATCCAATTAACCTTTGCAGCTGGACCCCAACAGCCTCATGCTTCCAGTTACAGGCAGAAGACCTAAGTGATCCCAATCAGTTCGCAGTCCTTTGTCTCCACAAATTCCAAGAAAGACCAGATTCCACTGCAGCACTTTTTGTCATCAAATGCTTCTGGATAACATCTTTGAAATGACCACAGATGATTCTAAGGTGATCCGCAATTTTTCCTTCTTTGAGAACTTGTCCAAAGACATGCCATTGGCAATGCTCCCTAATATGACCCAAACCACAGCAAATGGTAACTGAGAAGAGACATGTAAGCATCAGAAGAGGCTGCCTTCCAAAATGTGTAAGGCAAAGGAGACAAAAAGAAGCAATGTCTGCCTTCATCAAACTTCATTTATTTGTTGACAGCAATAGATGGAAACAAAACAGACCAAAGCAGAATTAGGGCTATCCATGAAGAGAACGGTGAAAAAGTTGATAGTCAAAATGTCTTTGGAAAATGGAGACTAGAAGAACAAAGTAAAATGGCAGAAATGACAGAAGGGATAATATTTACTGTTGAGTCTTTGAGATGGCAATTACAGATGTAAGTTACAGTATTTTTTTAAATATGAACAGTTCTTACCTGTTTTCTGTGTTCTGTTTCTGTGACTACAGAGTGCTCATCATCACTTTTGTCACTGTAACTCTCTGATTTTGCAATGGGAACACAGGTACTGTGACTGCTGGAAAGATCTTCATATTTCCTTGATATTGAGGAATTCTCTTCATTATAGTAACACTCTATGTCAAAGCAATTATTGTCTATGTATTTTCTGACATCTGTCATGGCATAATTATTATCCTCTATGTTTTTGCCAGAAATTTCTTCCAAAGTCTTCTTTTTATCTGTTTTTCTGAGGCTTCCTTTCATTTTTCTGCCACAAGGATCCAGAATTCTGTCTTTCAAAGACTTCAGGCCCTGGTGAATCTGTGCAAGGGCAATCTGACATTTAGTCCTTTCTCCAGGTTCCTCTTGTCCTCCTGAGGTATCAGTATTCAATGAACTCATCACCAAGGCAATGAACAAGTTGACCACCTTAAAATAGTTAAAGTAAGTTAGGGACACCACCGCTAACAGAAAAGACACTTCAGAAACCCTCAGTCTTGCTTTCAGCAACATTGCCATGAAATTATTTACTATTATATTGCAATATTGTTATAGGACCATCTGGCCCCTTCTAGAAGGAATGGCAGGAGAAAAAGGAAGGAAGTGAGGGTTTGGGTATATCAAATATATTTTCACCTGCTCTGATGTCCATAACGTGTGAGGAGACAGATATGTTGAAAAACAGCAAAGATGAATTTTAATAACACCACCATCCAAAAGGGTCTGGTATAGACCAACAAACCAAGCAGATGAAAAGATTTTGTCTTCCAGTACATTTACATTCCATCTACTATATGTCATACAAACCAGAAAATCTGGGTATGGTAAACTCTTGATAATACAAGTTGATAAGCATTAAAAGCACTGAACAGTTTGGTTATTGGATCCTATCAACACAAAAGATGAAGACATCAGACACCACATTATCAGAAGCACTGCACTTCTATACTGTGGGTAGAGGGAATAATTTTGTATTGCTTCTACCTCTTATGTTAGAAAGAGAAAGACAGGGGAAAAGTGAAAAAAAAAAAGAAAGATAGAAGAAAAACACGCCAAGTGACATCCAGAAAAGAGAATAGTGTGAATACTCTTGAAATGATAAAGTTTCCCTCTGCAAAAATCAGTTGCCAGTGTAACTGGATGCATTCAGTAGAGACTGGGAATCAGCTTAAAACTCACCACCAGGTTTCCTATCACCAGGACTAGCAAGAAAAAGGTAATACAGATCCCTTGTCCAGCCACTTCCATACATTCCCACATCATTTCAATCCATTCTCCACATAAGATTCGGAATATAATCAGGACTGAATGACTGAAATCCTTCATATGCCAGCGTAAATCCTCACTGGTGCTTATTTTACAGAAGTTTGTTTCATAAGATCTGCCGAAAAGATCCATTCCTAGTACAGCAAAAATAAATACAGTGATAGCCAAAACCAGAGTGAGGTTACTCAGAGCACCAAATAAGTTTAGAATTATTTTCATAAGAGTATTTAAGGCTGGCCAATACTTTGCCAATTTGAAGATCCTGATCTGTAAATAAAACACAAGAGAAAAATAAAGATCAAACACAGCCCAGACAGCACAGCCCACATAAAAACCAGACCCTGCATTTATCATGCTGCCTTTACTGCAGTAACATTGTCATTTTTCCCCAAGAAAGGTTTTTAATTGTTTTGATGCAAAAGTGCTGTGCTTAAGCTCCAACAGTTAATGTTATTGAGAGCAGAGAAGTATCAAAGGAAGGTTTCAAATTGTTTGTGCTAAGTTAGATACGAGAGTGTGCCAGTGTAATAATGTTAATAGCAATAAAAAGTACAGGAATACAATTAAGTAGGTCACGGGTACTTGGAAAAGGTTATGAAATTACTGAGTTTTGGTCAAATGCAATAAGACAAATATTTTTTTATACTTCTCACCAAACAGACTTAAAATAGGATCTGAAAAGCCAGGCGGGACCTACTCTATGTACCCCCACGAGTAAAAAGGAGGTATTTAGTCAAATTAGCATTCAGGGCTGTGAAAATCTCTCAGTCATGATAAACAAGGGGAAACACAATTCAACTGCATTTCTAGGCTTGTGGACTGAAATGCAAAGAAGATTTTTGAAATAATTAGTAAATTTAACATTGAAAATATGCAGTAAGGACATAAATATAAAAGCAATGTTATACATGGACATCTCAGAATGATTCCTCTTTCTCCCCAAAATGGAGGAAAGCACTGAAGAGCCCTCAAGGCCAAGACTAAGCCCAGAGGAAAGCTCTGTTATTTTGCAAATCTCAGCTCAAAAGGAAAAGCTGTGAAGGAATCATTGCTATCCTATAGCACAGGAAAACAATCAGATAATATCTGCTCCTGATTGTAGCTCTGAAATCTAGTTGAGCAGTGCCACTGTACAGACCTAACAGAGAACCAGTGAACTCTCTGCTGAGTCAGATCTCCCTGGCAGCACACTGTGCCAGAGGATTTGTAGTATCCAATATACACAGTATAATAAACATACTTTAAAGTATTCTTTAATATTAGATAATATTTGCTTTAATGAAATGTTCATGTTGGCTTACTATTTACCAACAAAGAGAACTGATTTAACAGATTCATCAGGAAAATAATGACAAGATATTTCACTGTAATCTTTCACAAATCTATACAATACACGTACTTTTAAAAAAGAGCAAAGAAATCATTACCACTCTGAAAGGTGACAGATTGGTTCCAAAGCTCACTATGCCAATTAAAACAACCAAGCTATCAAAAACATTCCACTTGTTCTGAAAATAGTAGTAAGGATCTAGAGCAATGATTTTCAAGATCATTTCTAGTGTAAAAATCAGAGTGAAGACCTGGAAAGAAAATAAAGAAATTCAGAAAAAAGTCATTCAAGAAGTCTGTCTCCTTATGGGACTGTTCCAGTATAAATACAGGGCTATAATTCCATATTCACCCTAACATAGACCTCACTTACCTGGTCACTTGTAGCAATCATTTTTCTGGTTTCTGGCAACATGTCAGGGTGCTCCATAGCCATCAATAAGGTGTTCAAGATAATGCAAACTGTGATAAAGAGATCAACAAATGGATCCAAAATCACCAATTTCACCTTCTCTTTGACTGCTCTCCAGAGGGGACAACAATTCCAAACTAGACACTTTGGAGCAAAACGTTTCCACAATGCAGGACATTTCAATTTTGACTCTAGCAGAGAAAGAGAGAAAGTGGCATATGAATAATCCTATGTGGAATATCAGAGTGTGAAGAAAAAGAAAATCAGTCAGAGAAAAGATTGGAAAGAAAAATCAATCTCATGTGAGCAGAATGGCATCATTGAAAAGAGTTGTTTCACTCCTACTACACAAAATAGGCTACACTAATCACAGGCTATTGCAGGTCACCATCAACAAATGTCATAATGACAGAAACAGGGGATATTCCCCACCTCTTCATATGTTTATTATTCTTTCCTGTGAGGCCGGGGAGGCCCTGGCACAGGTTGCCCAGAGAAGTTGTGGATGCCCCATCCCTGGGAGTGTTCAAGGCCAGGTTGGATGGGACTCTGAGCAACCTGGTCTAGTGGAAGGTGTCCCTGACCATGGCAGGGGGGAAGAACAAGATGATCCTTAATGTCCAATCCAACACAAACAGTTCCATGATTCTATGATTACACGATTAAAGGATGATAAAGGATCTGCATTAAGGAGAGAAATCACTGTTTCTGGGACAATGACAACCTGTTTCCTGTGAGTTGAACCTGCCCAGCCACAGGTGTCCATAGCTGAGGACAGGGTTATAAGTGAGGCTGGAGGAGAGCTCAGGAGATCTGTAGTGCAACCCCCTTCTCCAAGCAGGGCCAGCCATCAGGTCAGAGACTGCACAACCTGTTCCTCTGAAAATGGGCAACGTTTCTGTTTACACCCTTTGAAATTCTCTTCTTTCAATCAAGTTGGTCAGGCATGATTTACCCTTGGTAACTGTGAGTTACAGTCACAATTATATGAGATATGAGAATATTTGTTTTCCTGAAATTTACATTTGCAGCATCATTTCCCCAAGTGGCTTTTAAAATAATGCTGAGTGTTTGAGACAGTTTGATCTCTCAGGTCACATTACACAAACCCATAGGAAAAATGACTAACCTGAAAAGTCTGTAAGAATAGCAGCTGCACCCATTAACCTCTGTCTTCTGTAAGGATCATTAATAGAGTCCACTGACACATCATAGGACAGCAGGATCTGCCTCTTTGGTTAGAAAGACAGCAGAAGGTAACATAGCAAGGGAATATGAAAAACTGGCAATACAAAAATTATGTCCAGCATGACATAAATATGCCTTTTTAAATACACATTGAAGGAAGCTTTACTTTGGTGACAATATATAAAACAAAAAATACAACACTGACCTCGTTACTGCTGCTCATCTGTCTTTAACTGGGGATGAGAAACTGGGATTTAAAATAGGAATATGCACTAGAGGAATGATCCATTCAAGTCTTTATCAACTGATTAAGTCCTACCAAAATGTTTCTACCTGATATACTTTTTTCTCTTTGACTTAGCATCTTTAGTCTCTTTTGCAATGAAAGTTGAGAGTACATTGTTTGAAGAGTCCTCAGCTCCAGGAGAGCCACAGGTAATTGCCATATTTCTTGCAGTTTATGTTTATTTGACTAATAAAAGAACTTTATGTCAGAGCATCTCACACAGTATCATGCTCTAGGTTTTCCTTTCTTTTTTTTCTTTTTTTAATGTGAAGTCATTTCAATATGAAATAATATGTACTACTGACAGCCACTTCCAACTTCCCTTTCAAGTCCAAATAGTGCTGTCTCCCTAACGTCCCAAAATACAATTTTCAGATTGTTTTAAAAAACAAGCTATTCCAAGGAATGCAAGAAGAAAAAACAACAGAGGGAAAAAACTTCAAAGAAAGAAAGCTTTTCTGCTTATAGAATTGTCATATCACATGCAAGTCTAATGAATATATTTTCTATTTCAAGTACTTACAAGCTTCTTGTGGCAGTGACCAGGCTGTGAATGAAATATTTGCTCCTCTTTCTCCTGATCACCTAAAATTGTGTTTTGTCTTAAAATAGGTATTTCTCTATTACTCTCATTTCCTTTCGAATTTTTCAAGTCACCAACTGGCATTTCAGACCCAACCTGCAAGGCCTTACTGCTTTCTGCTGCAGCCAACTCCTGTAAAATAAAAGGCCAAAGGTCTGTCTATTAACACAAGGTAAATGCCAACACATGGACTAGGATAATATTCAATTTAGTTTTTACTCATTAAATTCTTACACTCTCTGAATGTTTTACACTAACAATTTCTAGCTTTCAAATATTAAACTGCTATAAAAAGACAGGAATACAAAATCCTATTCACAATATGGAAAGACCAAACAGGGTTACTTGTCAGCTGCTGTAAGTTTGCTCTTGTCACTTTAGATATTGTGTTTTGTCTCTGAATTACAGAATATTATGGTTTATCCTTTTACTTCCCTTTTCTTGCTTTGAAAAGGACCTTGAGTCCAAAGACAACAGAACACTAAGGGCTCAATCTAAATCCTAAGATGTTCAACTCTTCTAAAATACTAATCCTGTCAAAAGGAAACTAGAAGGAAGAAAAGCCTAAGTAAAGCTTGGCAAGCTGGAATGTCAGGCAGGGAAACATTACAGAGCTGCCAACAGCTCTAGAGGAGGAACTTGGTAAAATGGTGATGCCTTACACCTTAATGAGGAAATTGGATACTTGTTAGAGAATATTCACATGGCCCCCTACAAATCTGACATTTTTGACTGTAAGCAGTAAATCAGAGGTCTCTTTTATAAAAAGCTACAGGATACAATAGGTCTTACCAATAATTTTCAACCCATCCTGCTGCCTTGGCTTAGAGTTTCACTTCTGGTGGATGAGAAGCTTGAGATGACCCAGCAGGGTGGGCCTGCAGCCCAGAAATAACTGTGTCCTGGGCTGCATCACGACAAGCATGGGCAGCAGGTCAAGGGACGTGATTCTCCCTCTCTGCTTCCCTCTCCTGAGACCCCACCTGCACTGCTGTGTCCAGCTCCAGCCCCCCCAATATCAGCAAGATATGGACCTGCCCAAGGGCACGGAGATGCTCTGAGGGCTGGAGCACCTCTAGTCTGGAGACAGGCTGAGAGAGTTGGGGTCGTTCAGCCTGCAGAAGAGAAGGCTCCAGGGAGACCTTAGAGCCCCTTCCAGTGCCTAAAGGGGCTCAGAGAGCTGGAGAGGAACTTTTTACAAGATTTTAAAGGGAAAGAAGAGAGATTTACATTAGATGTTATGAATAAATTTTTTCCTGGCAGGGTGGTGAGGCACTGGTATAGGTTGTCCTGAAAAGCTCTGGATGCCCCATCCCTGGAAGTGTTCAAGGCCAAGTTAGATGGGGTTTGGAGCAATCTGGTCTAGTGGAAGGTGTTCCAGCTCATTCTGAACTGGAGGATCTTGAAGGTCCCTTGCGATCCAAACCATTCTATGATTCCATGACTCAATGATTATCAGAAATAAAAACAGGTGATCCCTGGTCCCCTACAGACCAAGGTATGAATGACTGGAACAATACTATGCCAAGAGGAAACACTGTGGAAATCTGATGTGTGTCTATTAACTCTCCAAAACAACAGCAAAGAAACTAATGCAGTCCCTGGATGCCAACAAGGAACTTAATATGGAACAAACAGCATTATCCTGTCTAAAGACTATTCCTGCTCTTGTCAACTGATAGACCTCCTGCATCCCATCACTCAGAAAGAGGCCTGACAACCTTTAAAGTGCTGAGCACAGTGGCTCTTGGAAGGCTTTTTAATCAGGCCTGAACTCTGTCAGCACTGGAACTTCCAACTTCTGGGAACTGCAGAAATGACAATTTTTCTCATGGATGTAAATGTATCCACTCATATTTCCTTCATGAGACTACACAGTAATAGGAAGAAGGAATACCCAGAGAAAGGAATTTCTGTCCACAGCAATAATGGTAGTGTACAAGAACGGGGAAACCATGGAGTGCAGCACCTATGCAATACCATAAAAGGTACAAACTGGCCAGCAAGCCATTCCTGTAAAATGTCAGGTCTGCAAATCCTAAAATTCAATGATGGTTTTTTGCATCACAGAAATGTTTATATATTCAAATACATATATACATATATAGATACACACATGCATTTATAGAGACATAAAGAGAAATGAAGTGTGAGAAAGTATTGCAAGAAGCACATGTTTAATTCAAAACATCATTTCTCTAATTCACATACAGAAGAAAACAGAAGGAACCACTTATTATATGTAATAATTTACAAACCTGTTCTTTCTTTATAATGTCTTGGGCTTCCTGAAGTAGTTTTTTCTTGGCCTCTCTTTCATCTCTGTTTTGCTCTTCATATGCCGTAGCTACCACAGCCATGATCAGATTGAAGAGATAAAATGAGCAGAGAAGGATGAATACCACAAAAAAAAAAAAGCAGGTCACTCCAGATGTACGGATAGTCTGTGAGGAAAAGGTAAAAGTTGTGATATATTCTTAACAAACTAACGTTTACAATACAATTTCAAACTAACTTTGAACAATTTCTTTTCCTATGCAATACAAAGGTTAACATACTGTACTATTTTTATTAAACAACTATTTTTATTAAATTATTAAGATCAGCCTCTGGTCCAAGTTATACAGAAGGTCTAGAAATAAATCCAGTCAAAAGTTCCCTCAGCCTTGAAGTAAATGGATTTCAGCTCTTAAAATCCTCTCTGTGTTCACACCATGTTTTCTTTCTAGCATAACACCTCAAATATTCATAACAATACCTTAAACTGCACAGAAGAATTAATAAGACCCATTCTTAAAATTAAATTAATTAAATATCTCTCAGCAAATCGGGTAAATGAACATCAAAGGTTAAGTGATGAGAAGACAACTTCAGCGGTGAAGAGCTATAGAGGTGACTACAGAAGAAATTAATGAAACTCAGAAATAAAGATGGGATTATCTAAACAACCATGAAAGATGTTATAATTACAGAATCGGAGTCAATATTGAGAGTGATTATCTTACTCTTACATTTGCTTAAATGGCAGCAGAGGAGATGGCTCAAAATTAAGCTCTGAGACATTCAAATGACAAAAAGAAGTTATATCTGTTCTAAAAAAGAAGTCTTAAAAAAGGTTGATGGGAAAAAAAGTTAAAATGGACAAGGCAGAGGATAATTCTTGTCTAGCAAAGGCATTGCATAGACATAAGGGATCCAGAAAGTTGTCTGCATGCATTTTTATAGCATTTCTGATAAAAAAACACACCAGAATTCAAAAGGTACATTCAACTCTGGGAATCAAAACATTAAGCCTCCAAATTTTTAGTATCAGTTGTCAAAAATGATCTGAAACTAATGTGCTGAGCCAAAAGGTTTGGTGAGGAGTCAGGACTTAAAAGGAAGAACAACAGAGAAGGCAACAAGTCCTCACGCTCCCTGCAGCAACAGTGAGCTCACTGGCTGGATCTGCTGTATATCCCAATCCTTGGGTGGTTCCATACTCATATTTCACTCTTAACCACTGACCCCAGGGTGTTCTCCTACAGAACTATGGGCATTCCCAGCAGGATTGCTCCCATTCCATGTCCCTTGCAGAAGGTGTTACAACTTAGTCACTTGAACCTACTTCCTTAATATTTACATGGATTTTAAAGGAAATGTGGTGTCAGTAAGGTTAAAACCAGTAGAGATTTTTCTAGTGGCTCTGAATTGCATGTGTCAAGTCATTCTATCAGGTAATAGAAGTACCCACCTGTCTGTAGAGACGCTCCCAGGAATCCTGTGTCATCAGACGGAATACAGAGAGGAAGGCCCAGCCAAAATGATCAAAACTTGTATAACCAAAGTCAGGATTCTGCCCAATCTTCTGGCAGGTATAGTTTTCTGGGCACTCTTTCCTAACCCCAAGATAAAGATTAAACAATATTTACTTGGAGATTTAACGGTACCTGAAAGCACCCAATAGACAACACCAGATTTGTTTAGTTTATCTGAAAGTCCATTTCATTATTCCCCAATTTAATTCTGCCGGAAGGGCTGATTTATGTCAAACCATCCTAGAAAGCCATTTGTCTAATCAGAGAAAACTGGACAGAAATCTTAGTTTAGGACTCTACCCTGATGTAGGATATGTGCAAACAAATACACAGAGAGGGGGAAAATGGAAATATTTTTACTTTTAAATAATTCACCAAGATGAAGAGAGGAGAGTTTATTAATATCTAACAGGTCTTTACTGATCTTTTCCTCTCCTCATTTATATCATTCTACCTTACCATTACATTCCCCATGGTTAGCAACAAAGTACATACATAACTGGTTGCATCCTTGTACTTCATTCTTTTTCTGAGGTGAAATATATGCCTTTTAATTTAATGATACATAAGCACCCTATCGTCCTGAAAAATCCTCACCATTCCTTTAGACCAGAAATTAAACCACAGGACATCTGGAGGAACAAATTAAGAAAGTACTAAAACTGCTTTGTTCACTTACTCAGGATCTGAACTGAACCCACAGAGCAATATGTCAGAAGAGCCATTCATTCTGTGGCAGATATCTAATAAAAAATAAATCAAGGAATCATAAAATCAGAAGTTGTCAGTTTGCACAGCCTTCTGACAGGAAACCATACATTTACTGCACTTGATAAACACCCTGATGGATCAAAGCTCTGGGAAGGATCCTTTCACAACAAAGGATGTATAGGGCTGATTCTCAGCAGATCTGTCTCTGTGACAGACTAAAAAAAGTGGCAACTCTACTGCACAACTCACAATGTAAGATTTCATTTGGTCTCTGGTAAAAGTAAGAATCTCTGTGAGAAGTAGGCAAAATCCCTGAAATACAGAAAAAGTGATGGGAAAATAACCATACTCTGTGCAGTACCCCTAAAATTTAGATCCCTGTGCAATGCACAGGTTAGAAGGCAAATGCTTATAGAAAATTTAGCCCCATCTATCCCACAGACTGCTAATCTTTCTCCAAATCCAAGATTCACTAATTTCACATTCACTTGTCCCACAGACTTCCTATTAAGACTCGTGTAAATGAAAGGGTTTTCCTTCTTGGGAGAAATACATGCAACTATAGTTTAACATACCTCTGAAATTCAAGACAGTCATAGGAAGATACACAAATTATGTAAAGAGAGAAAAGAATAACATTTACCTTCATCACTTGGTACATAGATCTTGGGATCCTTACATAATGAGTCATTGTACTCAGTATTATTGAGGACACATTTGAATCTTAAATTGCCCATAAAAAGCTGGAGGCCTATTAGGGCAAATATACTCAAGCAAAATATAGTAAAGATCATCATGTCAGCAAGTTTCTTAACAGATTCAACAAGTGAATTTACGATGATTTTCAGACCTAGAAAAATAAGATCCAATAATATGCAAAATGAGAAGAGGAATGCAGTGACATTCCCATATGACAAGACACAGTAGTTGCAAGGATGTTAAAAACAATCAGAGTAACTTGGTATGTAACTTCTGAGTATTAAATGAGGTAAAACGAAGCATAGGAGTGAGTAAAGCATTTTTCCCTAAGTTTCCGAAACATAACTTCTTTGGCTTCTGTTTAGTACTAACACTAATTTTGCTATCTTGCACATTCTAAATTAAGATGGTATCTTAACAAAGTCTTACAAACTTTAATGAACATGGACAGATTTCTGTGTTTGATTTACACTAAACAAGTACTTCACCCTGGGCCAAAGACACATTACAATGACAAAGAGGGTGACTGTTTCCTGGGCTGTGTTAGGCAAAGCTTGGCCAGCAGGTCAAGGGAGGTGATTGCTCCTCTCTACCCAGCCCTGGTGGGGCCACAGCTGGACTACTGGCTCCAGTTCTGGCCCATGGACACACTGCAGAGTCCAGCAAATGGCCACAAACATGGGGAAGGGACTGGAGCAACTCTGCCATGAGGAAAGGCTGAGCTGGGCCTGGTCAGCCTGGAGGAGAGAGGGCTCAAAGGGGATCTCCTCCATGTCTGCACAAATCTGAAGGGAGAGTGCAAAGAGGATGGATCCAGGTGCTTTTCAGTGGTGCCCAGTGCAGGGACCAGAGGCCATGGGCACAAACTGAGACATGGGATGTTCCATCTGAGCATCAGGAACCACTTTTCTACTGAGAGGGTGACTGAGCACTGGCATGGGTTACCCAGGGAGGTTCTGGAGTTTCAATCCTTGGAGATTCACAAAAGTTGTCTGGACTTGGTCCTGGGTAACCAGCTCTCAGTGGCCCTGCTTGGGCAGTGAGGCTGGACCAGACGACCTCCAGATGTCCCTTTCAAACTCAACCATTCTGGGATTCTGAGAAAATACCTTATATATAAACTTAAGCCCAATACTGAGGCAGAATAATTGAATCTGAGATATGATATAAGCAGACAGGGATATCCAGGATTTTTCATAAGAAAAAAAGTCAAATTATACTTGATCTCTGTTCTCCATGCTGAATATGAAAGGAAAAGTATTATGTGTGGTTTGGCAATAAAATTAAACACTTTCAATGTTTAATTCCTGCTACAATTCCAGAGTTAAATCAAAACAATATTTGCAATTACATAGAAGAGGTAAAGTTACTATATATTATGACAATATATATAGTCATTGACAGATTTTCAAATGAATTTTTGCAGGTAGACCCTGAAATCATCCTTTGGTATCCTAGTTAGGGGTATGACTTGGAAACATATCAAGTATCTGGATGGTATATGCAACATATTGCTGAAAGTATTGCTCTGAATCCAGATAGTGGCTGTGGTCAGTAAGGAAACAAATGAAAGTCTCAAATATTGTAAAGTCAGCATTCTCGGGAAGAAACCAGAGAAGTTTAAGCCAATGAATTTTAGCAAGCTAATTAAGCTAAGGAAACAGAAATATTGGGGTATAACCATATTATGTTAAGAGAACACATCAAATAGAGGAGGCTGCTCCAGGAAGACTAAGGTAAAAAGGCAAGGGCACCGGGCTAATTAAAATTGAACATTAGTGATGGGATAAAAAATGCAGAAAATGAATTTGCCTTTGTCAAAACCATTTGGAGGAAAGATGATTAAAATAATTCTGTTAGGGTGCTGCTGAGAGTTACTACAGACTGTAAAACAGTCACACCTTGAGATCCCATCAGCAGTCACACAAGGTGACCAGAAAGCTGAGGACAAGAACAGGAGAGGAATCAGAATCAGCAGACTGGTGAAATGGAGAGGATAGCAGTAAGATTGTTCTTTACCTGGTGTTACTGAAATGGCTTTCAAAGTCCTCAGTACTCTGACAGATGCAAAAAGTGGAAGACCGCCTAATGCTACAAATGTAGCAATGTACCTATAAAATGAAACCACATGTAACTGAACGGCAAGGATGTAACTTGTCAAAGCATAACCATGTTGAGCCAGTCTATGACTATTTTTCTCTTTGCACATATGCAAATGGTGGTTCAAGCACAGTAACTCATTAGCAGGTAGGATGCCAAACACTCTCAGGAATTTCAGCAACATCAGATAGTATTTTATCAGTGGTTTTGTCCCTCGAGTGTAAAACAAAACTGAGTTTTACTTACATTAGGATAATATTAGAAAGATCCAAGTAGTTCCACGGATCTCGAAGAAAAGTAAATTCGTTCCAAACAAATCCTCTTGCTACTATTTTTATCAATATTTCAATAGAATATATGGCAGTAAAAACATTTCTGAGGAGGAAAGGGTATATTAGGATTATAGAAATAAAAATATTAAAGAGATGGATTCACATTCAGGCACATTCAGGCATTTCCTAAGATTTAGCCCCTACATGGACTAAAAGTAGACAATGTGAAGTAAAATAGGCTGGTTACACTACTTTCAGAAGCATCATGGCTGTAAGAAGATGTGTTCCTTTATTCTAGTAAGATTCAGATAGTGAATCTGTAAACACAACAGTTCACAGAAGCCTACGATACTATTTCTGGGTGGACAGCTCACACTTCCTTAGCAAACATTTTTAACACTGTGTTTGAGTTCTAAAGCAGGCTGGAAAATTTCAAGGCCTCAACATTCTGACAGAACAATAGAACAAAAAAGCAATTGAACAAAAAATTGAACAAAACTTTCAGCCTGTAAAGTTTACACATTTTACATATTTAGTCTGAGAAAAACTCTATCATGGAAAGCAAACCTACAGAAAATTAAGTTCTTCTTATCACCATGCTTACCCCAAGATAAAAGGGGCTCTGGGGACATTTTCAAGATTTAATTCTAGAACATTAAGTCAAGTTGCACTGGATACAGTGCACAAGTACAAAGGGTAGCAAGACATTACAAAGAGAGGCCTTTCTAATGGGAACAACTGACCCAGGAGTGTCACCAGGAAACAGGAAGAAAGAACAGAATGGACATTTATCCCTTTCTAGTTTTTGCATGAGC
Organism: Pipra filicauda; assembly: GCF_003945595.2. Taxonomy (NCBI): domain Eukaryota; kingdom Metazoa; phylum Chordata; class Aves; order Passeriformes; family Pipridae; genus Pipra; species Pipra filicauda. The sequence goes on from NW_024104310.1 coordinate 6,950,937, forward strand.
CAACCATAACAGACATTCAGGTTATTGCTGTAGAAGGAGAGATATTAAGTTAGAATTCTACCCCACAGTCTCTCTAAAAGGCTCATTCCTTAAAAGAAAAAATGGGGCAACCTTCTATGTCACAGCAGATGGCAAAATTAGCCAACACAGAGGAAAGGGCACATGGTGTGAGCCTCTGAGAAAAGGCACTGAAGCTCCACCAAAGACTGGGAGATATAATAACAATCCTCAATCTTCCTCAGAGGTCTGACTGAGAATTTTCAAGGCCCTGAATTAGATCACCACATTGTTTAAATTTTTCGGTCCTGCATGTGAATATCCATGGAAAAAGAGGGAACACAGAGCCACTGAGATACTTACTCAATCCAGATGAGTGGTAGTGGAATATCAGGTACAGCCATAAGCACACAATTAAATAACACGGTACATAAAATAAAGACAGCAAAACATGTGAATAGTAAGTTAAGGAAAAAATGCTACATTATAAAACAATGAAGTTCACAGTAGGTCCTGTTTTCCACACAGAAAGCATACAGGCATTCAAATAATGACTTTGGTTTTGAATATGCTCAGGACTTTTCATGTGTTTTCCAGAGAAATTAAGTTAGAACTTAAGTGGGACATAACACGTTTAACAGAAGAGATGAGAAACATAAATTAATGAAAACCAGTTGAAAAAGCTTCATTAATAATAACCAATGTTCTTTGAAACTGGGATTCCATATCCACACATTATCAAAACACCCCTCTGCTCTGCAGGAGTTCAGAAAGCTTTCTCACTTTATGTGGTAGGCAGTGAAAACGTGCATAAGAAAAAACATTCTTTCATAAAAGTTCACCTACCATCTAATAAAACTGTTTGGGGTGTTTTTTAAATTAACATTGCCCTTAAATGTAAGGTTTAATTGAAAGTGAATAGTAAATTTAGTAATTTCAAATACTAGGAATACACATTCAAAGTCTGACATAAGTTCCACTAAAAGGGCCTGTTTGTAAGAACTAATAATTCCAAATTAGTAGAGATGTTTAGCAGAAAAAGCAGAAACTACTCACTTGGTGGTTTTGCATCTGCAAATCCTTCACATTCTGACATTCTCCAAACAACAGTTATATTGTTTCAAAAATATGAAAGATGGGCACTCTTCAGAACATTCTAAACTTAGGAGAACAGGAGACGCTTCCAGTAAAGGTTCACCATAAATCCCATCTTTCATATCTTAATAACTAGGGAGTCCCTGGTTTGCTTTGCTTGTTTGTTTGTGTGGTTTTAATTTAACCTTGTGACCACATCAGAGATTTCGAACAAGTTCTGGAAAAGGGCTACACTATCATACAATAGCCTCTAAAGGTGGTTTCACACCAATATCTGCAAAATTGATTTTAAATATCAGCTTGTACCAACATCATGGAAATATCTCAGCTGTTGTAACATTAGATTCAATATAACTTTTACAAAATCTCTATCACAGCCATATATATATCACAGTTTATGTTCACATTCATATAAAGAAAGGAACAGAATGACAGAAAATGGTACAGAATATTTTAAAATTCAAATAAGGGAAACCAATGAAAGGATATGAATTGGTCAGAATTTTAATTGTTGCCTTTCTGACTGGATTAAAAGGACCAAATATACACAAGGCAGGTGTGGCAGTAAACCGGAAAATAGTCCTCTGTTTGTTTAGCACCATAAAAGTCTACAAAGAAAAGATTCATAGGATATGAAATGTTTAAACTAATTAAATTTCCCCAGAAAGTAAATATTCAGGTTTTCAAGTCTGTATCTAGAACTACATCAAATTGCAATTATGAGTAAAACTTTCCTGTTTTCTTACTTGGAGCTGTGACCTGGCCATACATATTTGGAAGGAAAGACAGTAACTCTATAAAAGTGCATTATTGTCTGAGAGTAAGAAGCAATCACAAGAATGAAGAGCAAGCAATCATATTCCCTTGGTCAAAGTAATTAAACTACTTAAAGCAATTAACTAGTAATTACTATTCTAGGACTGTAACAATAGTCACAGTCATACTCAGAAGTATCTCACTCTTGGATAGTTTCATAGGCTACAAAACCTTATTTACAAAACACACATTGTGTAGAACTGCCAGAACCCCAGACATCCAAAGGAAAAATTAAAAATCTAAAGTATCCCCAAATTATCAAGCAACACTGTAAATTCCTTTCAAGCTACTTCAAGTTCCACGCAGCTCCGTACTTGTGCTACATGTAAAAATGAGATATCATGAATGAAAAACACAGTTTCCTAATGTACATTCTTCAATTGAATCAGCCTCAATTTCTCTTCATCAACACTATTGCTTTGATTACTTGGAGAAAACAAATCTCTGGAAGAACAAAGTCTTCTGCGTGTTCTCCCTTTCAATTATTATATTCCAATGCCTTGCTGGTCATTTCATAAAGACAGCAGCACAGCACTGCATGGAACCTCCAGCTCTTCAGGTCAAGTCCCCCTCAACAGTAAGCAATCATACAACAGACATTTAACTGAGGAGGGATTCCTACAGCATCTACTTTAGACACTCCCACAGGCAACAACACCAACCCCTTTGCAATCACATGGAGGATTTGCAATATAAATATGGCACAATAAACAAAGCCAACGAGACATAAAATAACAGAAAATTAATTCACAACAATGCAAATACATGGGTTTGCTAAGCAGAGTTCTGGAAATATCTCAAATATGTTTCCCCTAATTGGTATAATCTTTGTAATTCAGTGAAAGTATCTGCAATTTGAAAATGATCTACTCTTGGACAGGCCCTGTTTATACCACAGGGAGTTCAGCCTCACAGGCATCATAGAAATTGCTCTGCAAAACAAAGCATCCTTTATCCCAGAATATATTTCCCGAAGAAGTGTATCAATTATGTCTTCATCATTAAAATCTGACTGCTGACTGGAACTGAAGACACCTCTTCATGGCATAGAGCAGAGCACACCTTAGCACTCCAAAAGATGTCAGGAATGTTGAAAGACCTGTCTGCACAACAGTCAAAACCCAGCATCTCCCAGCTAGAGCTTTTACTATCTCTTAAGAGTTCAGCAGACAAAGTTAAATCAAAGAAATGCTTTTGGAAGTTTTAACCTTGTGGTCACTGTAGTATGGATCAAAATCCTCCAGGGGCTCCCCAATGAGCTCTGATGGAATGTCCCCATAAAGGGATGGCACCTTTTTGCCGGTTTGCAGATCAAGCCGGGGAGTAAGTTGTTCTTCAACTCCTTGGTCCTTATGCTTCTCTTTTTCTTTGTCTGGCTGCTTTTTTTTCTCAGCAATTCTTTGCTCAATTGCAGCCAAGGACTCAGGGGTGAAACGTCGAAAGCTGTTAGTTTCTGATGGCCAACACCAGTGATCCATTTTTCCTTCTGAAGGTTTGTTTCCAGTGCTAGAGGTAATTTAAGAAAAAATGCTATGAACAATTAGAAAATAACAGAAATAATACACAGCTTTAGACTACTATCTATTAGATAAATGATTTCTGACTTCTGTGAAACCCCATATCAAAATAGAATAGAATAGAGTAGAACAGGATTAGACTATTTCAGTTGGGAGGGACCTGCAACAACCATCCAGTGCAACTGTCTGAGCAATTCAGGGCTGACCATGTTAAAGCTGTTCCTAAGGGCACTCTCCCAGTGCCTCTTGAGCACTGACAGGCTTGGGGCATGGACCACCCCTCTAGGAAACCTGTTTGAGGGTTCAACCACTCTCTTGGTAAAGAAATGCTCCTAATATCTCACCCAAACCCACCCCCAGTGCAGCTTTGAACCATTCCCACACATGCTGTCACTGGATACCAGGGAGAGAAGCTCAGCACCTTCCTCTCCTCAGGAAGGTGTAGAGAGTGTTGAGGTCACCCATGGCCTCCTCCAAACTGGAAAAGCCCAAAGCCCTCAGCCCCTCCTCACAGGACATTCCTTTCAGCCCTCCCTCCAGTTTTTTTGCCCTCCTCTGGATGTTTTTTTTTGTTTTTGTTTTTGTTTTTTTTTTTTTTTAAATTTTAATAATTGTAAGATCAATTTGATCTTCAAAGCAATTTTAAGGACAACAGAGAGACTAAGCTTTCAGAGAACTACATTGAGTGTAATAAATGAAGCAAAGAAAACTGTCTTAGCATATACAAACATTGTTTTAGTATTATGGATGTGGGAGATGAATTTTTGAAAAAAAGTGAAGACTGAATCTGACAAAAGCAGTGATCATATGCAAAGAAACCTTACACATTCCCTTCAGCAACAGTGACCAGAAGTCATAATTGGACAAGCATTCATGGACAACGTGAGAGGATTTCTTCAACAGACCTGTACCAGCCACATACTAGTGCTCATATAGAACAACAGACTTTTTGGCCTTCCAACAGCTGCCAAGTATTTACAGGTTGTGACTTGGGTTAGGAAAGAGGAAGCTAAGAATATGTGACTGAAAAAAATCCTTGTGATATAGATGGGTAAATCGTTTTAAAAAGACAGAGTGACTACTCAGAATTCCTGAAGCTCAGCTGAACTCAGTCACCTCGTCATAGGCTGCTGAACCAGCTGAATTTTTAAGTCAAGACACTGAGGTAAAGTGTTACCCTTAGAAATAATTTCAGTCTTTGCATTAGACAGAAAGTCTCCCTAGTTACTGATTCTGGGAGGGAAGACACAGAACCAGCGTTCCCAGAAGTAGCTGAAGGACAACTGAATGCTATTTCTTCTAGAACCTGGGAGAACAAACCTGGGGGTGTGTAGCTACAAGGAAATTGTAACAACACACTACCTAAAGTGGGCTGCTGAGGTGAACACAATGCTCGAGTCCAGATCTGCTCTTTCCATTACAGGAGATGAAAGATATTCCCATTTAAATTCAATTAAGAATTGAAAATGCTGCACCAGGTGTTGATATCTCTGGTTCCATAGCAGACAGTGGTCCATCAGTAACAGATAGAAATGCACTGAGGGGACCTTCAGTTACTAAAGTAGCACTCTTGGCAGGATCAGGGATACAAAAACACATCTTCAAATTCAACTTTTGCTTTTAAATGAAAGTGGAACTTATTTATTTCTCTCCTCTTGAGAGGAAGTGAACTCAGTGTGCATAGCTAGCCCTGCTTTGAGGTCAGTCTGACTGGCTTAAGGCTGATTTTGGGTACTGCAAAAATGACACAGCAGCTTTTCAAGTCAAAACCTGAGGAATTCCACAGAGACTGATCAAATTTACTGAACAAATGACGTGCAAAGCAATAGAAAGGGGTGAACAACAAGCCATTAACTGAAGCAGACACTGGGCACTACTAAAGTACAATTTGCTATTAATATTTTTTAAGATAAAAGCTGAGCTTTGGGATAATTTTCTAGAATAGCAAAGTAATGCCAAAATATGAATCTGTTAATACAGAGTGTCTGAGACACAATTTACAAGATGCTTCCTGGGGCAATGACTTATCACTAGAGATGATAACTAACAGATTTAGACTTTTGGATTGAAAAACAAAATACAAATTCAAGGCTTATACACAACTCCTTGATTTGATTCTGCTTATTTTGAATTTCAAAACTCCTTTCAGCTCCCTAAAAGCACAAAAGTTCCTTTTAGGTGTGGCAAGGTAACAGCAATCAAACTATTGACCGTTAGATCTCCAACAGTCCATAAAAGTGGAATTTAAACTCATAGAACTTCACAGTAAAACACAACAAAGTCAGGAAGGGGCATTTTTGAGGAGTTTCTCGAGACAGGAAAACTAATAATAACATAAACCTGAAAATGTCCCCATTTATGTTTCAATCTAGTTTTACATGTATTATAACCACTTCTGTGCCCAAATTATTTCTATCCATTTCCTTCTCAAGAGCCACCCACCGAATATTTCCTGTGAGCACCTGGATCTGAAAAAATAAAGAGTAAACTAACTGCTTAGTTTGGTTTTAGGATGCATTTAGTAGATTCTTCCACAGGAGAATAAAGATGTGTTCATTTCTTCATCTGGAATAAGAAAAAAATGAGAAAGCAACTCAGAGCAACACCTCAGGAAATAGGACAGACAAATCTCTCTTTTCTGTGCTGTACAATACCTTGCGAAAAGCTACAGCTATCCCCTACTCCGTTTTCATAAAGAGTAAATACTTCTGCTCAATAATTATCACAATTTTCTTTATTTAAGTCTGAATAATTATCAGCAGACTTAACAGATTTTAGTCCTTTATAAAATCAAACTTGGACATTTTAGAGGACTACTGCTGTTTCTAAAATGCACGGCCATTTCTTCCACCTAACACTTTGTCCCTCATTCCCCACTTCCCACTCATCCCCCCCAGCCCTAGAAAACCTTATGGTTTGGATTGTTTGGATAAATATTTACCACTGGGCTGTTCTGGGGGTTCTTTTGGGGGGGTTGTTGTTTGGTTTGGTTTTTTAACAAATGTAATATACAAAGTTATTCACAATATAAAAATAATTATATAATATTTACTATACTATAATATAATCACTCATTACTTCCAAAATCAGAAATGTATGCAACTGGCAGGACCGTGCATTACTTAAACATCCTGAAAAAAATCACCAGTCACCATCCAGAATTTCTGGGAGAAAGGCATTCCAGACTTGTGTAGGTAAAGAAAATTCGCTATGTCAAGATGAGTATAACAGTAAGATAAAGAGTACTACAGCTGATTTGAGGAATGCCATGCATAACCTGAGACAACAAAACAAGACAAAAAGCAGTCAGTAATTAATACGAGAAATATATGAATGTTTAGTAAAATGATTTCCTGACACATGGATGTTATAGGAAGAGCTACATATTTACAGCAATATAGTGATTCTACATTAAAGGCACGTTTTCTTATGCAGCTGCTCCCTGTACTTCAAATAAAACCACATCTAAGACTTAAAAACATGTCTGTACATATTTTTATATGTATACAAACACACATGTATATCTGCATCCCTAAATATTTTGATCAAATATATTATATTATCTAAATTAAGAAAATAGGCAATTGAGATTTCACAGAATCAAAATGCTTACAACATCCCCTTCAAAATAAAAAAACCTTCAGACTGCTTTCTGAAGCTAATGTTCTCTGGCTTTTATCTCCAAAGAGACAGAAAATCTTTGTTTTCTCACCTTCACCATTCTGTTCCCAAGAACATCCTTGCTCCCTGGCCATCGCCCACATTGGGATGCTTGGGGGACGGATGGAGGGAAGAGCATGGTTGCGTTTCTGACAACAATAAATGAAATTTTCTAATTGTCACGTTGAAAGGTGAGAGTTTAGATTTTGCCTGTCGGTGCCCCCAGGAAAGTCAAGACCCTGGTGTCCGACAGCCTGTCAGCATCTCGTAATGAGACCCTTCACCAACAGAGTCATGAGGTTGGAGGGCACCTCGCCCACGTTTTTTAAGGGGGACTCAACAGAGCAAAACCCCCTCAGCGGGTCCTGCCAAGGTGTTTTCTGCTCCCTACAACTGCAAGGACTCACTTTAACAGTTTACGGAATAACACTTTTTATTAATACAGTTTGGGGCAGGTTAATAAGGTTCAAAGGTTGTCAGTGATAATGCAATCTACTGATCCAGATATCAAGCAAGTACAAGCTCTGATACGAAGCAATCTGCTAATATGCTATGGGGTAAGCACAAGCAAAAGCCCTAGTTCTAAAAGCAGCATTTAATGTGTGTAGAGTGTAGTTCTCACCCAAGGCGTCCCTCTGGGGGGAGAGAAGATGGACTCAGCCCGTCGACCGATCCCAGCAGTTTCGGTGGAGGTCTTCTCCCACTTTCCCCCTGTCCACAACCTACTTTTAAACTACTTTGTTTCTGTTTGGGTGGAGTTTCAGTAGCTCTAGTCATAAACACATTTTGTTTCTGATTGGTCTACATAATGGGAGGGGGTGGTGGTTGCAGCGGCATCTGAGGAAGGGGTTTGATGTGGCTGCTGGCTTCAGCAGCAGAACATCTTGATTCTCCCTTGTCAGACAGGCACTGTACGGTCTCAGTTCCACAATGTTCTCCCATTCTGCTGGGATTAGAATGGAGGGGGTCACAGAGTCTCCACTTGGTTCCACACTCCGTTCTGTTCCTCTGAGCAGATGTTTAACATTGTATTGGGGAGCACGTCGACCTCAGTCTGTCCAGGGAGTTGCAGCTGCATTTTACCCTGAAATTCTGAATCCCATCTAGGTTTAACTCTCCCCATCATCCCACAATGATCTCACTGACAACACTGTACAAATGGAAAAAGTGCTTGGGTGATACCTTTGAAGAATAATCACCTAAGTATTAATCCACGATTTTCTTTCTGCTGAAATTATAGTTACATTTATGAAAAGCAAAGAGGGATTTTTGTTCAATTGGAAATATATGTGTAAAATATAAGAAAGCAAAAGGTTTCCTGTTTCAAAAGTCATTCTGAGGTTTTAACCAGCTGAACTTTCAGGCATACATTAAAATATTGGCACCCAATTTACTTTGTAGCAAAAGCTTTTGGTTAGAAATTAGAGTTATATATAACTGTGTTTCATTCCTGAATTTCTATTTTTTATTATTCCCAGGCTATGGTGTATGTTCATTATACCTTTTACAGAAAAAATCTGAAAATCAAATATATTATTTCTTATACAAGATCGGAGCCCAAAATACATTTAGTATCACACTATGCCATATTTTCGATTGAAAAATGCAAGCCTTTTTTGAGCAAAATAAACCCCACAACACTTATCCTCAGATCTGAAATTGCTTGTATTTATTTAAATAAATGTATAAAGCCTGCTAGCAACAGATATTGGACAATAACAGAAACACATTAATGGCAAGACCTGATGGTGAGTATTTCTCTTAGTTACATTAACAGAATCCATTACTCTCTAAAGTTTTTTTCTTCTTTATTGAGTAGGATGTGAATCTTTTCTGATGATAAGAGAGTTGCTCTGGGTTTTGCTGGAAGAATTCTACTGAAGGAACTATGCTGTCCTTAAAAGCCAGGCCATCCTAATGCAGGCAAACACACAAACAGTGATCAAACACTTTGCTTGATAGGTACCATCAGGAAAGGAAACAACTAAAAGTGGCTTTAAAAGAAATAAAACCCTAAGTGTCCTGTGGGACAAGCAACAATAAGACATTTTTTTTGCAGTGTCAGTTATTTTTCCAGAAAGCAAGAGAATGTTCTTGAGATCAGTTCAATTAAGAGAGCAGAATTTTAAAGATCACTAAAGCATCACTATAATGGCATCGTAACTGCCATGGTCAGAAGCACCCACATTCATAATGTCATATCAGCTCAAATCACGAAATGGAAAAAGGATCTCTACCTGCACATATTTATTCTGCTGCATCTTCTCCATCCATCTGTCCCTGTGAAAAAAAAGGCTCAGGGAGTAAAGACAGACTCCAACAGAGCCCTCTTTGCACACTGTAATATCTACAATTTGAAAAGAGAGAGCACAGACAACTAGATCTTTATCTGCAGCACTTTAGGACTTGTTGCTAACACCAAATCATTTAGACAGGTATTTTTTCTTGTGCTGAGGAGGGGGCAGAAAACCAGCCTCATAGTAACAGCATTGTTTTCTTCCCACTTTCATTCATTATTCCTCAGAATATTGAGTGAAAAAAAGGTTAACAACAAAAAGACAATGATCGTTATAGAAATTACTAAAATTAATTTCATTCCAGAAATTACTGTTAATTCAGTCCATGTTCTTGACATTTTCGCCTTAAGGTTTTTGATTTTTCTAATTTTTATAAGTTTTAGAAGTAGTTACGTAGAAAATGTAGATTTTAGAAGCAGTTGTATTTATTCCCTTACCCTTAGCACAGTAGATACACATTCCCCAACCCTCTTACCCCATACCATGCTCCCCATATCAACTACACCTTGAATTCCATTTAAGCATGTTTAGTGTCTCTCCTAAGTAGGCCTTCTACTGTTTAAGAACATTTGTTCCCTAGCCTGAAACCTCCAGATACAGTCAAGAACTGTGTGACTGTGTGCGCTCTGTTCTCCGAGGAAGACCGAAGTGATGAAGTAAAGGGTCCCAGGACGAGCCCAAACCTAATTCCCAAGAGTTGGGCTGGGGGTGGACCAGGGTGAAGGGCGGGGGATGGATAAAATCAGGGATTGGACAGACAATACTATAAAAATTGTAACACTGGATCGGAGAGGGCACGCGCGTCTTGTAACCGCATTGCCTTAGAGACATCATTAAATCCTTTTTTCTACATTACCTCCATATTAAGTTGCCTCGGAGTTTTTTTTCCTCCCTGAGTTTTAGGCATCAACATGGATCTATCTCTTCCATTAACTGCAAAGTACAACCCTCTTCTTTTTTCCTCCTTATTGCTGCAGCACAAGACAAATATTTTTTTTTGGTAGCACTAGCAAACCACCATTAGTTTAATGACCAAGACTGTATAGATATCAATAGCAGAAAAAAAACACAGATTTTTGCATATTTAAATATATTTTGTAACGGTGCCTTAACTCTAAACATTAGTAGCTGCTTTAAATTACAGATCAGATAAATGCAGGCATTAAAGATATCAAGGCATTTGGCAGTTCCTGCACACTGCATGACCCTCTTATCCTCAAAGTCTATCCAGCTGCCTCATCTGCCAGCTTCCCCTACTGAGAAATGCTCTGTGGTATAATCCTGGAAATCTGTGTCTTCTCTTCAGTGGGAAAACAGACACTTCACACGTTCCTCTCTCTTAGAGGGAAAAGGATTCACAAAGGTTTCTCTTCCTATTTTTCGAATTTATGGGAATAAGACAGCTAGTTCAGTTCCTATCAAATCCAGCAAAATTTACCTCCTTTTCCAATTTGATTGACACTTTCTCTCAACAGCTCAGTGACCACAGAACCCCTGATATAAGTGAGACATCTGAAATTCACATCATGGAAAAGCTCCTTCTCACTTCAAGATACCTTTGTACATACATATATATATATATAAAATATGAAATTCAATATAATTCTTCATCAGTGGATGACATGATCTAGTTGTGGATAGTATGGTTTTGTTTTGCAACATCCATTTCTTGAAAATATGAAATATTTTTCTCAGGCTTGGGTAATTTTCCTTTCAACTGTTATGGTTAAAGTTACTGGAAGTTTTTAGCCTGGAAGTAAAATGAGTTTTATTTTTCCATTGACCTTTTAATAAATGTATGTGTTTTCTCTCTGTAAAATACTTTCTTACTCAAACTTCCTGTGCTTGAGTAAATAATACATAGGCTATAGAATTTGGCAGTATGCAAATTTCGGGATTAGACTTACAGATGCATCAGTTGATGACAGTGACTTATTTGCTGGAAATTTATGTTCCATTCCCTCTTGTATCCACCTGGGATCCTGTGTCCAACATGTAATTTTAGCCTATTTCACACATAATATCTTAGTAATAAAAATGTATCATGAAGTGAGAAGGAGCTTTTCAATTATGTGAATTGCAGATGTCTCAAATCATGTTGGATTTGATAGCAACTGAAATAGCTGTCTTATTCCCATAAATTTGAAAAATAGGAAGAGAAACTTGTATGAACCCTTTTCCCTCTAAGAGAGAGGAACGTGTGAAGTGTATGTTTTCCCACTGAACAGGAGACACAGATTTCCAGGATTATACCACAGAGCATTTCTCAGTGGGAGGAAGCTGGCAGATGAGGCAGTTGGATAGACTTTGAGGATAAGAGGGTCATGCAGTGTGCATGAACTGCCAAATGCCTTGATATCTTTAATGCCTGCATTTATCTGAGCCATAATTTAAAGTAGCAACTAATGTTTAGAGTTATGGCACTGTTACAAAATATATTTAAATATGTAAAAATCTGTGGGTTTTTTCTGCTATTGATATCTATATAATCTTGGTCATTAAACTAATGGTGGTGTGCTAATGCTACAAAAACAAAAAATATTTGTCTTGTGCTCCAGCAATAAGGAGGAAAAAGAAGAGGGTTGTACTTGGCAGTTAATGGAAGAGACAGATCCATGACAAGAACATGGTGTCGAAATTAAAGCCATTTCTATAATGAAGTTAATTTTAGTAATTTCTATAATGATCATTGTCTTTTTGTTGTTAAACTTATCCTTTCTTTGCTCAGTATTCTGAGGAATAATGAATGAAAGTGGGAGGAAAACACTGTTGTCACTATGAGACTGGTTTTCTGCCCCCTCCCCACTCTTTCAAAAACTGCCTTTCTAAGAGGAAAAAGTAGATTTTCCAGGGTAGCACAAGAAAAGTTACTTGTCTAAATGTTTTGGTGTTAGCAGAAGGTCCTAAACTGCTGCAGAAAAAGACCTAGTTCTCTGTGCTCTCTCTTTTCAAATTGTAGATATTACAGTGTGCAAAGAGGGCTCTGTTGGATTCTGTCTTTACTCCCTGAGCCCCATTTTTCACAGGGACAGATGGATGGAGAAGATGCAGCAGAATAAATATGTGCAGGAAGAGAACTTTTTTGCATTTCACGGCATTAGGTGGTGCATCCCTATAAATGTGGGTGCTTCTGACCATGGCAGTTACGGTGCCATTATAGTGATGCTTTAGTGATCTTCAAAATTCTGCTCTCTTAATTGAACTGATCTCAAGAACATTCTCTTGTTTTCTGGAAAAATAACTTACACTGCAACTTAAAACGTCTTACTGTTGCTTGTCCCACAGGACACTTGGGGTTTTATCTCTTTCAAAACCACTTTTAGTTGCTTCCTTCCCTGATGGTACCTATCAAGCAAAGTGTTTGATCACTGTTTGTGTGTTTGCCTGCATTAGGGTGGCCTGGCTTTCAAGGATAGCATAGTTCCTTTAGTAGAATTCTTCCAGCAAAGCCCAGAGTAACTCCCTTATTGTCAGGAAAGATTTATGTCTCACTCAATAAGGAAGAAAAAAACTTTAGAGAGTAATGGATTCTGTTGATGTAACTAAGAGTGATAACTGCAATTAGCACCAGGGCTTGCCATTAATGTGTTTGTGTTACTGTCCAATACCTGTTGCTAGCAGGCTTTATACATTCATTTAAATAAATACAAGCAATTTCAGATCTGAGGATAAATGTTGTGGGGTTTTATAATGTGATACTTAATGTATTTTGGGCTCTGATCTTGTATATAAGAGACAGTATATTTGACTTTCAGATTTTGTCTGTAAAAGACATAATGAACATACACAATAGCCTGGGAATAGTGAAAAATAGAGAAGATGGAATAAAAATGAATAGTATGTAACTCTAATTTTTAACCAAAAGCTTTTGCTACAAGGTAAATTTGGTCCCAATATATGTTGTATGCCTGAAAATTCATCTGGTTAAAACCTCAGAATGAAATGTGAAACAGGAAACCGTTTGCTTTCTTATATTTTACACATATATTTCCAATTGAACTAAAATCCGTCTTTGCTTTTAATAAGTGTAACTGTAATTTCAGCAGAAAGAAAATAATGGATTAATACTTAGGTGATTATTCTTCAAAGGTATCACCCAAGCATTTTCCCTCTTGTACAGTATTGTCAGTGAGATCACAAAATTTCATTTACTGCTGTCAGAAATGTAACCAAGCTCCTCCCTCCATCCCTCCCCCAGGCATTGCAGTACATAAGAAAACTTTCTGCGTGGGAGATGGCCAGGGAGCAAGGATGTTCTTGGGAACAGAATGGTGAAGGTGAGAAAACAAAGACTTTCTGCCTCTTTGGAGATAAAAGCCAGACGACATTAGCTTCAGAAAGCAGTGTGAAGGTTTTTTATTTTGAAGGGGATGTTGTAAGCATTTTGGTTTTGCTAAATATTTTTATACCATGAGAAATCTCAATTGCTTATTTTTTTTAGTTTACATCTATGAGAATTCGATCAAAATATTCAGGGATGTGTGTATACAAGTTGTGTCTTTATATATAAAAATATTTACGCATAGGTTTTTAAGTCTTAGATGTGGTTTTATTTGAGGTACAGGGAGAAGCTGCATAAGAAAATGTGCCTTTAATATAGAACCACTATACTGCTGTAAATATGTAGCTCTTCCTATAACATCCATGTGCCAGGAAACCGTTTTACTAAATACTGATATATTTCTCATATTAATTACTGACTGCCTTTTGTCTTGTTTTGTTGTTTCAGCTTATGCATGGCATTCCTTAAATCAGCTGTAGGACTGTTTAATCTTAGTTATACTCATCTTGACATAATGAATTTTCTTTACCTACACAAGTCTGAAATGTCTTTCTCCCAGAAATGCTGGTGGGTGATTTTTTTCCTGATGTTTAAGGAATGCACTGTCCAGCCTGTTGCATACATTTCTGATTTCGGAAGTAATGAATGATTATATTACAGCATATTTTATTATATTGCATGTTATTATTTGGATATTTTGAATAACTTGGTATATTACATTTGTTAAAAAAACAAATCAAACCAAACAACACCTCCCCAGAGAACCCCCCCCAGCAACCAAGTGGTAGATATTTATCCAAACAATCCAAACACAAAGTTTTTCTTGGGTTAGGGGAGCAAGTGTGAAGTAGAGAACGAGGGATAAAGTGCTAGTTGGAAGAAACGGCCGTGAATATTTGAAACAACCGTAGTCCTTTAGAACGTCCAAGTTTGATTTTATAAAGGACTAAAATCTCTTAGATCTGCTGATAACTACTGAGATTTAAATAAAGAAAATTGTGATAATTATTGAACAGAAGTATTTAGTCTTTATGAAAACTGAGTAGGTGATAGCTGTAGCTTTTGGCAAGGTATTGTACAGCACAGAAAAGAGAGATTTGTCTGTCCTGTTTCCTATGGTGTTGCTCTGAGCTGCTTTCTCATTTTGTCTTATTCCAGATGAAGAAATGAACATCTTTATTCCCCTGCAGAAGAATCCACTGAATGCATCCTAAAACCAAACTAAGCAGTTAGTTTACTCTTTGTTTTTTTCAGATCCAGGTGCTCACAGGAAATATTTGGTGGGTGGCTCTTGAGAAGGGAATGGATAGAAATAATTTGGGCACAGAAGTGGTTATAATACATGTAAAACTAGATTGAAACATAAATAAGACATTTTCTTGTTTATGTTCCTTCTAGTTTTCCTATCTCGAGAAACTCCTCAAAATGCCCCTTCCTGACTTTGCTTGTGTTTTACTGTGCAGTTCTATGAGTTTAAATTCCACTTTTATGGACTGTTGGAGATCTAATGGTCAATAGTTTGATTGCTGTTACCTTGCCACACCTAAAAGGAACTCTTTGTGCTTTTAGGGAGCTGAAAGGAGTTCTGAAATTTGTATAGATGGAACCAAATCAAGGAGTTGTGTATAAGCCTTGAATTTGTATTTTGTTTTTCAATCCAAAAGTCTCAATCTGTTAGTTATCATCTCTAATGATAAGTCATTGCCCCAGGAAGCATCTTGTAAATTGTATCTCTTAACACTTTGTATTAATACATTCATTTTTTGGCATTACTTTGCTATTCTAGAAAATTATCTTAAAGCTCAGCTTTTATCTTAAGAAATTTTAATAGCAAATTGTACTTTAGTAGTGCCCAGTGTCTGCTTCAGTTAATGACTTGTTGTTCACCCCTTTCTATTGCTTTGCACGTCATTTGTTCAGTAAATTTGATCAGTCTCTGTGGAATTCCTCGGGTTTTGACTTGAAAAGCTGCTGTGTCATTTTTGCAGTATCCAAGGTCAGCCTTAAGCCAGTCAGACTGACCTCAAAGCTGGGCTAGCTTTGCACACTGAGTTCACTTCCTCTCAAGAGGAGAGAAATAAGTAAGTTCCACTTAAAAGCAAAAGTTGAATTTCAAGATGTGTTTTTGTATCCCTGACCCTGCCCAGAGTGGCAGGTAACTGAAGGTCCCCTCAGTGCATTAGTTGAGGCGTTTGGATAAGGCACGAACCCCACTCTGGCCGAGCGAGATTGACTTTATTACAAAGGCAGCAGTTTAAATACAGCGTCCAAATGTGTCACATGATCTCTCAACCAATGACAATCAAGTGTTTCACTGAGCATGCGTGAGAGACCGGAAAACTACAAATCCCATAATTCCTCATTACATTCTTTTTGCCACGATTTGTGTCTGTTACTGATGGACCACTGTCTGCTACGGGGCCAGAGATATCAAAACCTATTGCAGCATTTTCAATTCTTAATTGAATTTAAATGGGAATTTCTTTTATGTCCTGTAGCGGAAAGAGCAGATCTGGACTCGAGCATTGTATCTGCCTCAGCAGCCCACTTTAGGTAGTGTGTTGTTACAATTTCCTTGTAGCTACACACCCCCAGGTTTGTTCTCCCAGGTTCTAGAAGAAATCACATTCAGTTTTCCTTCAGCTACTTCTGGGAACGCTGGTTCTGTGTCTTCCCTCCCAGAATCAGTAACTAGGGAGACTTTCTGTCTAATGCAAAGACTGAAATTATTTCTAAGGGTAACACTTTACCTCAGTGTCTTGACTTAAAAATTCAGCTGGTTCAGCAGCTGACGAGGTGACTGAGTTCAGCTGAGCTTCAGGAATTCTGAGTAGTCACTCTGTCTTTTTAAAACGATTTAGCCACCTGGATCACAAGGATTTTTTTCAGTCACATATTCTTAGCTTCCTCTTTCCTAACCCAAGTCACAACCTGTAAATACTTGGCAGCTGTTGAAAGGCCCAAAAGTCTGTTGTTCTATATGAGCACTAGTATGTGGCTGGTACAGGTCTGTTGAAGAAATCCTCTCACGTTGTGCGTGACTGTTTGTCCAGTTATGACTTCTGGTCACTGTTGCTGAAGGGAATGTGTAAGGTTTTTTTGCTCTTGATCACTGCTTTTGTCAGATTCAGTCTTCACTTTTTTTTCAAAAATTCATCTCCCAAATCCTTAATACTAAAACAATGTTTGTATTTGCTAAAACATTTTTCTTTGTTTCATTTATTACAGTCAATATAGCTCCCTAAAAGCTCAGTCTCTCTGTTGTCCTTAAAATTGCTTTGAAGATCAAATCGATAATCTTAGAATTATGAAAGGTTGAAAAGAAAAAGAAAGAGCATCTTAATTTTCGCTTTATCTTTTGAGCTTTCAATTGGAAATGGATCTCTGTGGTTTGGCAAAGTACCAGTTCTTTGGTTATATGCTTCCATTTTGTTACCATGGCAAATTCTAATCTCTGAGCTGTGGTTCCTGATCAGATCTGAACTTGCTTGTAAAGTCCCAGAGGAGGAAAAGAAAAACCACCCAAGTCCCATAAACCCAAACAAAATTGTTGCACAAAGACTATTGTTTGCATATTCTTTTTTAGAAATATACTGGCATCTGAAGAAGAGAGCTGTAATTGCAAGAGGGTATTGATTCTCTAACACCTATGGTCCATAAGTGAGCTCACAAGACAGAAATAGCACAGCTGGACCTCAGCAATGAAAAATGCAGAGTGTTTCAAAGAATTAGGTGTTGATCTTTGTTGGGGGTTTGTTTTACATTACTCTTTCTTTTAAATGAATGAGCTTCTAGTTGGTTTTGCCTTATATCCTGGGTGCATCAAACAGAGCAAACACAGGGGTGGCCTCCCTCACATGGGGCACAGCGTGCAGTTCTGGGCCCCACAATTTAGGAAGGATGTGAAGGTCCTTGAATGCACCCAGAGGAGGGCAAAAAAGCTGGTGGGAGGGCTGGAAGGAATGTCCTGTGAGGAGGGGCTGAAGGCTTTGGGCTTGTCTAGTTTGGAAAAGAGGAGGCCAAGGGGTGACCTCAACACTCTCTACAGCTTCCTGAGGAGGGGAAGCAGAGAGGGAGGTGCTGAGCTTCTCTTCCTGGTATCCAGTGGCAGCATGTGTGGGAATGTTTCAAAGCTGCACTGGGGGTGGGTTTGGGTGAGACATTTGGAAGCCTTTCTTTACCAAGAGAGTGGTTGAACGCTGGAAAAGGCTTCCTAGAGGGGTGGTCCATGCCCAAAGCCTGTCAGTGCTCAAGAGGCACTTGGACAGTGCCCTTAGGAACAGCTTTAACATGGTCAGCCCTGAATTGCTCAGACAGTTGCACTGGATGGTTGTTGTGGGTCCCTTCCAACTGAAATTCCTGTTCTACTCTATTCAATTCACTTTTGATGTGGGATTTCATAGAAGTCAGAAATCATTTATCTAATAGATAGTAGTTTAAAGCTGTGTATTGTTTCTGTTATTTTCTAATTGTTCATAGCTTTTTTTCTTAAATTACCTCTAGCACTGGAAACAAACCTTCAGAAGGAAAAATGGATCACTGGTGTTGGCCATCAGAAACTAACAGCTTTCGACGTTTCACCCCTGAGTCCTTGGCTGCAATTGAGCAAAGAATTGCTGAGAAAAAAAAGCAGCCAGACAAAGAAAAAGAGAAGCATAAGGACCAAGGAGTTGAAGCAGAGCAACTTACTCCCCGGCTTGATCTGCAAATCTGCAAAAAGCTGTCATCCCTTTATGGGGACATTCCATCAGAGCTCATTGGGGAGCCCCTGGAGGATTTTGATCCATACTACAGTGACCACAAGGTTAAAACTTCCAAAAGCATTTCTTTGCTTTAACTTTGTCTGCTGAACTCTTAAGAGATAGTAAAAGCTCTAGCTGGGAGATGCTGGGTTTTGATTGTTGTGCAGACAGGTCTTTCAACATTCCTGACATCTTTTGGGGCAGGAGTGCTAAGGTGTGCTCTGCTTTATGCCATGAAGAGGTGTCTTCAGTTCCAGTCAGCAGTCAGATTTAATTATGAGGACATAATACACATGATTGATACACTTTTACAGGAAATATATTCTGGGATAAGGGATGCTTTGTTTTGCAGAGCAATTCTTATGATGCCTGTGAGGCTGAACTCCCTGTGGTATAAACAGGGCCTGTCCAAGAGTAGGTCATGCTGGAACTGCAGATGCTTTCACTGAATTACAAAGATTATACTAATTAGGGGAGGCATATTTGAGATATTTCCAGCACTCTATGTAGCAAATCCATGTATTTGCATTGTTGTAAATTAATTTTCTGTTATTTTATGTCTCGTTGGCTTTGTTTATTGTGCCATATTTATATTGCAAATCCTCCATGCGATTGCAAAGGGGTTGGTGTTGTTGCCTGGGGGAGTGTCTAAAGTAGATGCTGTAGGAATCCCTCCTCAGTTAAATGTCTGTTGTATGATTGCTTACTGTTGAGGGAGACTTGACCTGAAGAGCTGGAGGTTCCATGCAGTGCTGTGCTGCTGTCTTTATGAAATGACCAGCAAGGCATTGGAATATAATAATTGAAAGGGAGAATATGCAGAAGACTTTGTTCTTCCAGAGATTTGTTTTCTCCAAGTAATCAAAGCAATAGTGTTGATGAAGAGAAACTGAGGCTGATTCAGTTGAAGAAATGTATATTAGGAAACTGTGTTTTTCATTCATGATATCTCATTTTTACGTGTAGCACAAGTACGGAGCTGCATGGAACTTGAAGTAGCTTGGAAGGAATTTACAGAATTGTTTGATAATTTGGGGATATTTCAAATTTTTAATTTTTCCTTTGGATGTCTGGGATTCTGGCAGCCCTACCCAATGTGTATTTTGTAAATAAGGCTTTGTAGCCTATAAAACTATCCAAGAGTAAGGTACTTCGGAGTGTGACTGTGACCATTTTTGCAGTCCTAGAATAGTAATTACTAGTTAATTACTTTAAGTAATTTAATTACTTTGTTCAAGTGAATATGATCGCTTGCTCTTCACATTCATTCTCATTAGTGTTTCTTCCTCTCAGGTAATAATGCACTTTTATAGAGTTGCTGTCTTTCCTTCCATATGTGTATGGCCAGGTCACAACTCCAAGTAAGAAAACAGGAAAGCTTTTCTCATAATTGCAGTTCGATATAGTTCTAGATGCAGACTTGAAAACCTGAACATTTACTTTTCGGGGAAATTTTAATTCCTTTAAATATTTCATATCCTATGAATCTTTTCTTTGTAGACTTTTATGGTGCTAAATAAAAAGAGGACTATTTTCCGGTTTACTGCCACACCTGCCTTGTGTATATTTGGTCCTTTTAATCCAGTCAGAAAGGCAGCAATTAAACTTCTGACCAATTCATATCCTTTCACTGGTTTCCCTTATTTGAATATTAAAGTATTCTGTATCATTTTCTGTCATTCTGTTCCTTTCTTTATATGAATGTGAACATAAACTGTGATATATATATATGGCTGTGATAGAGATTTTTTAAATGTTGTATTGAATGTAATGTTACAACAGCTGAGATATTGGTACAAGCTGATATTTAAAATCAATTTTGCAGATATGAAACAACCTTTAGAGGCTATTGTGTGATAGTGTAGCCCTTTTCCAGAACTTGTTCGAAATCTCTGATGTGGTCACAAGGTTAAATTAAAAACACACAAACTAACAAACAAAGCAAACCAGTGTCTCTCTTGTTTTTAAGACATGAAAGATGGGATTTATGCTGAAGCTTTGCTGGAAGAGTCTCATGTTCTCCTAAGAAATGTGTTCCACACTCAAGTTTAGAATGTTCTGAAGAGTGCCCATCTTTTGTATTTTTGAAACAATGTAACTGTAGTTTGGAGAATGTCAGAATGTGAAGGATTTGCAAGTGAAAAACCATCAACTGAGTAGTTTCTGCTAAACATCTGTTTTCATTTGGAATTATTAATTTGTGAAAATAGATTTTTTAATGGAACTTATGTCTGACTTTGAATGTGTATTCCTAGTATTAGAAATTACTAAATTTACTATTCACCTTCAGTTACACTCTACAGTTAAGAACAACTTGTAATTTAAAAACACCCGAGTTTTATTAGATGGCAGGTGAACTTTTATGAAAGAATGTTTTTTCTTATGCATGTTTTCACTGCCTACCACATAAAGTGAGAAAGCTTTCTAAATTCCTGCAGGGGGGTGTTTTGCTAACATGTGGATATGGAATCCCAGTTTAAAAGAACATTGGTTATTATTAATGAAGCTTTTTCAACTGGTTTTCATTAATTTATGTTTCTCATCTCTTCTGTTAAACATGTTATGTCCCACTTAAGTTCTAACTTAGTTTCTTTGGAAAACACATGAAATATCCTGAGCATATTCAAAACCAAAGTCATTATTTGAATGCCTGTATGCTTTCTGTGTGGAAAACAGGACCTTCTGTGAACTTCATTGTTTTATAATGTAGCATTTTTTCCTTAACTTACTATTCACATGTTTTGTGGTCTTTATTTTATGTACTCTGTACCTCAATTTTTCGCTTATGACTGTACGTCAGCTCCCACCAGAACTCATCTGGATTGAGTAAGTATCTCAGTGGCTCTGTGTTCCCTCTTTTTCCATGGATACTTACATGAAGAACTGAAAAATTTAAACAATGTGGTGATCTAATTCAGGGCCTTGAAAATTCTCAGTCAGACCTCTGAGGAAGATTGAGGATTGTTATTATATCTCCCAGTCTTTGGTGGAGCTTCAGTGCCTTTTCTCAGAGGCTCACACCATGTGCCCTTTCCTCTGCGTTGGCTAATTTTGCCATCTGCTGTGACATAGAAGGTTGACCCATTTTTTCTTTTAAGGAATGAGCCTTTTAGAGAGACTGTGGGGCAGGATTCTAACTTAATATCTCTCATTCTACAGCAATAACCTGAATGTCTGTTATGGTTGGCTCATGCAAAAACTAGAAAGAGTTAAGTGTCCATTCTGTTCTTTCTTCCTGTTTCCTGGTGACACTCCTGGGTCAGTTGTTCCCATTAGAAAGGCATCTCTTTGTAATGTCTTGCTACCTTTTGTACTTGTGCACTGTATCCAGTGCAACTTGACTTGTTGTTCTACAATTAAATCTTGAAAATGTCTCCGGAGCTCCTTTTACCTTGGGGTAAGCATGGTGATAAGAAGAGCTTAATTTTCTGTAGGTTTGCTTTCCATGATAGAGATTTTCTCAGACAAAAAGTATAAAATGTGCAAACTTTACAGGCTGAAATAAGCCTTTATTCAATTGTTCTTTTGTTCTATTGTTCTGCCAGAATGTTGAGGCTTTGTGATTTTCCAGCCTGCTTTAGAATATAAACACAGTGTTAAAAATGTTTCCTAAGGAAGTGTGAGCTATCCTTCACCTAGAAGTAATATCGTATGCTTCTGTGAACTTTTGTGGTTACAGATTTACTACCTGCAGTCTTACTAGAATTCAGGCACACATTTTCTTATAGCCATGATGCTTCTGAAAGTAATATAATCTGTCCTATCATAGAAAATGCCTGAATGTGCCTGAATGTGACTCAATCTCATTAATATTTTTATTTCTATAACTTACATACACTTTTTCCTCCTCAGAATTGCTTTTACTGGCATTTATACTATTGAAATGTTGATAAAAATAGTAGCAAGAGGATTTGTTTGGAATGAATTTACCTTTCTTCGAGATCCGTGGAACTGCTTGGATCTGTCTGTTACTATTGTAATGTAAGTAAAACTCAGTTGTTCTTTTACACTGAAGGGAAAAAGCCACAGATTAAATACTATTTGATGTTGCTGAAATTCCTGAGAGTGTTTGGCATCCTACCTGCTAAAGAGTTACTGTGCTTGAACCACCATTTGCATATGTGCAAAGAGAAAAATAGTCATAGACTGGCTCAACATGGTTATGCTTTGAAAAGTTACATCCTTGCCATTCAGTTACATGTGGTTTCATTTTATAGGTATGTTGCTATATTTATAGATATAGGTGATATTTCACTTTTTGCATCTGTCAGAGTACTGAGGACTTTGAAAGCCGTTTCAGTAATACCAGGTAAGGAACAATCTTACTGATATTCTCTCCGTTTCACCAGTCTGCTAATTCTGATTCCTCTCCTGTTCTTGTCCTCAGCTTTCTGGTCATTTTTTTGTGACTGCTAATGGGATCCTGTAATATTGTATATATATAGTTGCTTTTAGGTGTGACTGTTTTACAGTCTGTAGTAACTCTCAGCAGCATCCTAACAGAATTGTTTTAATCATCTTTGACAAAGGCAAATTTAATTTCTGCATTTTTTATCACAACACTAATGTTCAATTTTACTTAGTCCGATGCTTTTGTTGTTTTACTTTTGTGTTCCTGGAGCAACCTCCTCTATTTGATGTGTTATACCCCCATATTTCTGTTTTCTTAGCTTAATTGGCTTAAACTTCTCTGGTTTCTTCCCAAGAATCCTGACTTCGAAATATTTGATACTTTCATTTGTTTCCTTGCTGACCACAGCCACTATCTGGATTCAGTGCAATACTTTCAGCAATATGTTGCATATACCATCCAGATACTTGATATGTCATGCCCCTAACTAGGATATCAAAGGATGATTTCAGGGTCTACCTGCAAAAATTCATTTGAAAATCTGTCAATGACTATATATGTTGTCATAATATATAGTAACTTTACCTATTCTATGTAATTGCAAATATAGTTTTGATTTCACTCTGGAATTTCAGTAGGAATTAAACATAGAAAGTGTTTAATTTTATTGTCAAACCACACATAATACTTTTCCTTTCATATTCTGCATGGAGAACAGAGATCAAGTATAATTTGACTTTTTTTCTTACGAAAAATCCTGGATATCACTGTCTGCTTATAACATATCTCAGATTCAATGATTCTGCCTCAGTATTGGGCTTAAGTTTTCTATGGCATTTTCTCAGAATCCCAGAATGGTTGAATTTGAAAGGGACATCTGGAGGTCGTCTGGTCCAGCCTCACTGCCAGGACCAAGTCCAGACAGCTTTTGTGAATCTCCAAGGATTGAGTCTCCAGAACCTCCCTGGGTAACCCGTGCCAGTGCTCAGTCACCCTCTCAGTAGAAAAGTGGTTCCTGATGCTCAGATGGGACATCCCATGTCTCGGTTTGTGCCCATGGCCTCTGGTCCTGGCACTGGGCACCACTGAAAAGCACCTGGATCCATCCTCTTTGCACTCTCCCTTCAGATTTGTGCAGACATGGAGGAGATCCCCTTTGAGCCCTCTCTTCTCCAGGCTGACCAGGCCCAGCTCAGCCTTTCCTCATGGCAGAGTTGCTCCAGTCCCTTCCCCGTGATTGTGGCCATTTGCTGGACTCTGCAGTGTGTCCATGGGCCAGAACTGGAGCCAGTAGTCCAGCTGTGGCCCCACCAGGGCTGGGTAGAGAGGAACAATCACCTCCCTTGACCTGCTGGCCAAGCTTTGCCTAACACAGCCCAGGAAACAGTCACCCTCTTTGTCACAAGGCACTGTTGCTGGATCATGTTGAGGTTGGTGTCCTCCAGAATGCCCAGGACTCTTTCTGCCAAGCTGTGTTCCAGCTGGCTGGTCCCCAACATTTATATATTTCCTTACTAATGTCGTAAATGTCCTTTTGCTTTTAAACTGGTGGCATCTGTAAGGGATTACCTTCTAAGGCAGAGTTCCCCGAGGCCAGCAGAAGCTGTCCTTCACTGTAATGTGTATTTGGCACAGGGTGAAGTACTTGTTTAGTGATAATCAAGCACAAAAACAGAAAGCCACCCCTATTCATTAAAGACTTTGCTAGGCTACCATCTTAATTTAGAATTTGCATGATAGTAAAATTAGTGTTAGTACTAAACAGAAGCCAAAGAAATTATGATTAGGAAATTTAGGTAAAAATGCTTTGTTTTACCTCATTTAATACTCAGAAGTTACAAACCTGTTTACTCTGATTGTTTTTAACAGACTTGCAACTGCTGTGTCTTGTCATATGGGAATGTCACTTCATTCCTCTTCTCATTTTGCGTATTATTGGATCTTATTTTTCTAGGTCTGAAAATCCTGGTAAATTCAATTGTTGAATCTCTTAAGAAACTTGCTGACATGTTGATCTTGACTGTATTTTGCTTGAGTATATTTGCCCTAATAGGCCTCCAGCTTTTTATGGGCAATTTAAGATTCAAATGTGTCCTCAATAATACTGTGTACAGTGACTCATTATGCAAGGATCCCAAGATCTATGTACCAAGTGATGAAGGTAAATGTTATTCTTTTCTCTCTTTACATAATTTGTGTATCTTCCTATGAATGTCTTGAATTTCAGAGGTATGTTAAACTGAAGTTGCATGTATTTCTCCCAAGAAGGAAAACCCTTCCGTTTGCACGAGTCTTAATATGAAGTCTCTGGGACAAGTGAATGTGAAATTAGTGAATCTTGGATGTGGAGAAAGATTAGCAGGTTGTGGGATAGATGGGGCTGAGTTTTCTATAAGTATTTGCCTTTTTACCTGTGCATTGCACAGGGATCCAAATTTTAGGGGTATTGCACAGGGTATGGTTATTTTCCCATCACTTTTTCTATATTTCAGGGATTTTGCCTACTTCTCACAGCGATTCTTACTTTTAGCAGAGACCAAATGAAGTCTTACATTGTGAGTTGTGCAGTAAATAGTTGCTATTTTTTTTAGTCTGTCACAGAGACAGATCTGCTGAGAATCAGCCCTATACGTCCTTTGTTGTGAAAGGATCCTTCCCAGAGCTTTGATCCATCAGGGTGTTTATCAAGTGCAGTAAATGTATGGTTTCCTGTCAGAAGGCTGTGCAAACTGACAACTTCTGATTTTATGATTCCTTGATTTATTTTTTATTAGATATCTGCCAAAGAATGAATGGCTCTTCTGACATATTGCTCTGTGGGTTCAGTTCAGATCCCGAGTAAGTGAACAAAGCAATTTTAGTACTTTCTTAATTTGTTCCTCCAGATGTCCTGTGGTTTTATTTCTGGTCTAAAGGAATGGTGATGATTTTTCAGGAAGATAGGGTGCTTATGTATCATTAAAGGCAGATATTTCACCTCAGAAAAAGAATGAAGTACAAGGATGCAACCAGTTATGTATGTACTTTGTTGCCAACCACTGGGAATGTAATGGTAAGGTAGAATGATATAAATGAGGAGAGGAAGAGATCAGTAAAGACCTGTTAGATATTAATAAACTCTCCTCTCTTCATCTTGCTGAATTTTTTAGAAGTAAAATAATTCCATTTTCCCCCTCTCTGTGTATTTGTTTGCATGTAAACAACATCAAAGGAGACTTTTTGTCTAGTCCTAAACTAAGGTTTCCGTCTAGTTTTCCTTGTTTAGACAAATGGCTTTCTAGGATGGTTTGATATAAATCAGCCCTTCTGGCAGAATTAAATTGGGGAATAATGAAATGGACTTTCAGATAAACTGAACAAATCTGGTGTTGTCTATTGGGTGCTTTCGGGTACCGTTAAATCTCCAAGTAAATATTGTTTAATCTTTATTTTGGGGTTAGGAAAGAGTGCCCAGAAAACTATACCTGCCAGAAGATTGGGCAGAATCCTGACTTTGGTTATACAAGTTTTGATCATTTTGGCTGGGCCTTCCTCTCTGTATTCCGTCTGATGACACAGGATTCCTGGGAGCGTCTCTACAGACAGGTGGGTACTTCTATTACCTGATAGAATGACTTGACACATGCAATTCAGAGCCACTAGAAAAATCTCTACTGGTTTTAACCTTACTGACACCACATTTCCTTCAAAATCCATGTAAATATTAAGGGAGTAGGTTCAAGTGACTAAGTTGTAACACCTTCTGCAAGGGACATGGAATGGGAGCAATCCTGCTGGGAATGCCCATAGTTCTGTAGGAGAACACACTGGGGTCAGTGGTTAAGAGTGAAATATGAGTATGGAACCACCCAAGGATTGGGATATACAGCAGATCCAGCCAGTGAGCTCACTGCTGCTGCAGGGAGCGTGAGGACTTGTTGCCTTCTCTGTTCCTCTTCCTTTTAAGTCCTGACTCCTCACCAAACCTTTTGGCTCAACACTTTAGTCTCAGATCATTTTTGACAACTGACATTAAAAATTTGGAGGCTTGATGTTTTGATTCAGAGAACTGAATGTAACTTTTGAATTCTGGTGGGTTTTTTTTTTTCAGAAATGCTATAAAAATGCATGTAGACATCACAATTTTTACCTTTTCCTCACAGACTATCCGTACATCTGGAGTGACCTCCTTTTTTTTTTTTGTGGTATTCATCCTTCTCTGCTCATTTTATCTCTTCAATCTGATCTTGGCTGTGGTAACTACGGCATATGAAGAGCAAAACAGAGCTGAAACAGAGACCAAGAAAAAACTACTTCAGGAAGCCCAAGACATTATAAAGAAAGAACAGGTTTGTAAATTATTATATATAATAAGTGGTTCCTTCTGTTTTCTTCTGTATGTGAATTAGGGAAATGATGTTTTGAATTAAACATGTGCTTCTTGCAATACTTTCTCACACTTCATTTCTCTTTGTGTCTCTATAAATGCATCTGTGTATGTATATATGTATTTGAATATATAAACATTTCTGTGATACAAAAAGCCATCATTAAATTTTAGGATTTGCAGACCTGACATTTTACAGGAATGGCTTGCTGGCCAGTTTGTACCTTTTATGGTATTGCATAGGTGCTGCACTCCATGGTTTCCCCGTTCTTGTACACTACCATTATTGCTGTGGACAGAAATTCCTTTCTCTGGGTATTCCTTCTTGCTATTACTGTGTAGTCTCATGAAGGAAATATGAGCGGATACATTTACATCCATGAGAAAAATTGTCATTTCTGCAGTTCCCAGTAGTTGGAAGTTCCAGTGCTGACAGAGTTCAGGCCTGATTAAAAAGTCTTCCAAGAGCCACTGTGCTCAGCACTTTAAAGGTTGTCAGGCCTCTTTCTGAGTGATGGGATGCAGGAGGTCTATCAGTTGACAAGAGCAGGAATAGTCTTTAGACAGGAGAGTTAATAGACACACATCAGATTTCCACAGTGTTTCCTCTTGGCATAGTATTGTTCCAGTCATTCATACCTTGGTCTGTAGGGGACCAGGGATCACCTGTTTTTATTTCTGATAATCATTGAGTCATGGAATCATAGAATGGTTTGGATCGCAAGGGACCATCAAGATCCTCCAGTTCAGGATGGTCTGGAACACCTTCCACTAGACCAGATTGCTCCAAAACCCATCTAACTTGGCCTTGAACACTTCCAGGGATGGGGCATCTAGAGTTTTTCAGGGCACCTTATGCCAGTGCCTCACCACCCTGCCAGGAAAAAATTTATTCATAACATCTAATCTAAATCTCTCTTCTTTCCCTTTAAAACAATTAGCCCTTGTCATGTCACTACTTGCCCTTATAAAAAGTCCCTCTCCAGCTCTCTTGGAGACTCTTCAGGACCTGGAAGGGGCTCTAAGGTCTCCCTGGAACCTTCTCCAGACTGAATGACCCCAACTCTCTCAGCCTGTCTCCAGAGCAGAGGTGCTCCAGCCCTCAGAGCATCTCCGTGCCCTTGGGCAGGTCCATGTCCTGCTGATGTTGGGGGGGGCCTGGAGCTGGACACAGCAGTGCAGGTGGGGTCTCAGGAGAGGGGAGCAGAGAGGGAGAATCAACTGCCTTGACCTGCTGCCCATGCTTCTCGTGATGCAGCCCAGGACACAGTTATTTCTGGGCTGCAGGCCCACCCTGCTGGGTCATCTCAAGCTTCTCATCCACCAGAAGTGAAGCTCTAAGCCAAGGCAGCAGGATGGGTTGAAAATTATTGGTAAGACCTATTGTATCTTGTAACTTTTTATAAAAGACACCTCTGATTTACTGCTTACAGTCAAAAATGTCAGATTTGTAAGAGGCCATGCAAATATTCTCTAGCAAGTATCCAATTTCCTCATTAAGGTGTCATCATCATGGCTAGGCTTCGTGAACGAAGATTTGGGACTGCCTGGCAGTGCATTAAGGTGTAAGGCATCACCATTTTACCAAGTTCCTCAGCATTCAGACAGGGTAATAATTTAATCGAGTAAAAATTAAATTGAATATTATCCTAGTCCATGTGTTGGCATTTATCTTGTGTTAATAGATAGACCTTTTGACTTTTCTTTTACAGGAGTTGGCTGCAGCAGAAAGCAGTAAGGCCTTGCAGGTTGGGTCTGAAATGCCAGTTGGTGACTTGAAAAATTCAAAAGGGAGAGACAGTAATAGAGAAAAACCTGTTTTAAGACAAAATGTAATTTTAGATGATCAGGAGAAAGAGGAGCAAATATTTCATTCACAGCCTGGTCACTGCCACAAGAAGCTTGTAAGTATTTGAAATAGAAAATATATTCATGAGACCTAGGTGTGATATGACAATTCTATGAGCAGAAAAGCTTTCTTTGTTTGCATTTTTTTCTCTCTGTTTTTTTTTTTATTTTTCCCCTCCTTCCTGCATTCATTGGAATAACTTGTTTTTTAAAGCAATCTGAAAATTGTATTTTGGGATGTGAGGGAGACAGCACAAATGGCCTTGAAAGGGAAGTTGGAAGTGGCTGTCAGTGGTACCTATTAGTATTTCATAATAAAATAATTTCATATTAAAAAAGAAAAAAAAAAACAAAAACAAAAGAAAAGCCTAGAGCATGATCCAATGTGAAATGCTCTGACACAGAGTTCTTTCATTAGTCAAATAAACATAAACTGCAACAAACATGACAATTACTGGTGTCTCTCCTGCAGCTGAGGACTCTTCAAACAATGTGCTCTCTACTTTCATCACAAAAAGAGGCTTAAGACAGTAAGTCAAAGAGAAAAAAGCATATCAGGTAGAAACATTTTGGTAGGACGAAGTCAGTTTATAAAAACTTGAATGGACCATTCCTCTAGTGCATATCCCTATTTTAAATCCCAGTTTCTCATCCCCAGTTATTTCCCTCAGCTAAAGACAGATGAGCAGCAGTAACCAGGTCAGTGTCAATTCCTTTGCTATGTCCATTCTGTGACAGTTCTATCAGCTAAATTTTGGTTATTTTTTCATTAAAATATCAAACTGGCAAAGAGAAATAATGATTATTAAACCCCTGAGGCCAAGGATATCAGTTTCATTCAAGTTGTGCTGAGAGGGAATACCAAGGTACTGGGCATTGTGATGTGGTCAGTCTGTCCACTCCCAGTCTGTCAGGTTCCCTGTCAACTGGTAGTTCTAATTATATCCTTCCTGATACTGGAATCTTTGTTTGGTTAGAGCCTGGTGCTAATAACACCAAGATTGTGGGTTCAATCCCTCCATGGGCAATTCACTTAAGAGCTGGACCTGGATGATCCTCATGGGTCCCTTCCAATTCAGGGTATTCTGTGAAATTTCAGTGAAATTCTTTCTGATTTTCTCTACCTCAGAGTCTCACATATTCTTTGCAGCCCATGTTTTATGATTGTCTACTTAATCTTGAGAAAGTGTGTGTGTTAATGTGTCATGAACTGAATATTTGATAATAATTCAGTGTATCCCATAAGATACAAGTGTTGGCCTGTCTGTCCTTGAGCTCACATCAGGAGCACTGAGCTGAGCATTCCATGGCTTCTAATGAAAATAAAAGTAGTGCCATTCCTAGTTTTAAGCAGTTCAATATTAGTAGAAATCTAGATTGGCCTGGTATTGCTGGAAAAAGCAATAGTTTTTGTTAACTACTTGACTATTTTTCCTATTAATAAATGTATATTATTTATTAATCATCAATAATTATCATCGTTAAATAGGCAATAGTTTATTCAAACTGATGACCAGTGTTCTTTTTGTCTGCTCTTCTCATCAGCCACTGGAAAAATGGAAGGATTCTTTTCCCTTGCCCCATTAATGTTTCTATACTTCTATAATGACATTATTATTGTTATTAAATATTTTCAGAAGGAAACAATTTCATGAAGAAATTTACTGGTTTTGATGAAATGCCCTTTTCCTTCTATAGCAAAGACCTGATAGTATTGTATTTTTTGTTTTATATATTGTCACCAAAGTAAAGCTTCCCTTCAATGTGTATTTAAAAAGGCATATTTATGTCACGCTGGACATAATTTTTGTATTGCCAGTTTTTCATATTCCCTTGGTATGTTATCTTCTGCTGTCTTTCTAACCAAAGAGGCAGATCCTGCTGTCCTATGATGTGTCAGTGGACTCTATTAATGATCCTTTCCGAAGACAGAGGTTAATGGGTGCAGCTGCTATTCTTACAGACTTTTCAGGTAAGTCATTTTTCCTATGGGTTTGTGTAATGTGACCTGAGAGATCAAACTGTCTCAAACACTCAACATTATTTTAAAAACCACTAGGGGAAATTATGCTGCAAATGTAAATTTCAGGAAAACAAAGATTCTCATATCTCATATAATTGTGACTGTAACTCAATTACCAAGGGTAAATCATGCCTGACCAACTTGATTGAAAGAAGAGAATTTCAAAGGGTGTAAACAGAAATGTTGCCCATTTTCAGAGGAAGAGGTTGTGCAGTCTCTGACCTGATGGCTGACCCTGCTTGGAGAAGGGGGTTGCACTACAGATCTCCTGAGCTCTCCTCCAGCCTCACTTATAACCCTGTCCTCAGCTATGGACACCTGTGGCTGGGCAGGTTCAACTCACAGGAAACAGGTTGTCATTGTCCCAGAAACAGTGATTTCTCTCCTTAATGCAGATCCTTTATCATCCTTTAATCGTGTAATCATAGAATCATGGAACTGTTTGTGTTGGATTGGACATTAAGGATCATTTTGTTCTTCCCCCCTGCCATGGTCAGGGACACCTTCCACTAGACCAGGTTGCTCAGAGTCCCATCCAACCTGGCCTTGAACACTCCCAGGGATGGGGCATCCACAGCTTCTCTGGGCAACCTGTGCCAGGGCCTCCCCAGCCTCACAGGAAAGAATAATAATCATATGAAGAGGTGGGGAATATCCCCTGTTTCTGTCATTATGACATTTGTTGATGGTGACCTGCAATAGCCTGTGATTAGTGTAGCCTATTTTGTGTAGTAGGAGTGAAACAACTCTTTTCAATGATGCCATTCTGCTCGCATGAGATTGATTTTTCTTTCCAGTCTTTTCTCTGATTGATTTTTCTTTTCTTCACACTCTGATATTCCATGTAGGATTATTCATATGCCACTTTCCCTCTTTCTCTGCTAGAGTCAAAATTGAAATGTCCTGCATTGTGGAAACGTTTTGCTCCAAAGTATCTAATTTGGAATTGTTGTCCATTCTGGAGAGCAGTCAAAGAGAAGGTGAAATTGGTGATTTTGGATCCATTTGTTGAACTCTTTATCACAGTTTGCATTATCTTGAACACCTTATTGATGGCTATGGAGCACCCTGACATGTTCCCAGAAACCAGAAAAATGATTGCTATAAGTGACCAGGTAAATGAGGTCTATGTTAGGGTGAATATGAAGTTATAACCCTGTATTTATACTGGAATAGTCCCATAAGGAGACAGAGTTCTTCAGTGACCTTTTCTGAATTTCTTTTTTGTCTTTCCAGGTCTTCACCCTGATTTTTACACTAGAAATGATCTTGAAAATCATTGCTCTAGATCCTTACTACTATTTTCAGAACAAGTGGAATGTTTTTGATAGCTTGGTTGTTTTGATTGGCCTAGTGAGCTTTGGAACCAATCTGTCACCTTTCCGGGTGGTAATGATTTCTTTGCTATTTTTTAAAAAGCACGTGTTTTGTATAGATTTGTGAATGATTACAGTGAAATACCTTTTCATTATTTTATTGATGAATCTGTCAAATCAGTTCTCTTTGCTGGTAAATAGTAAGCCAACAGGAATATTTCACTGAATAGATAGTAAAAGTTCCTTGATAACTTTTCCTTTTAGCTGAGATTTGTAAAATAACAGAGCTTTCCTCAGGGCTTAGTCTTGCCCTTGAGAGCTCTTCGGTGCTTTCCTCTGTTTTAGGGAGAAAGAGGAGTTGTTCTGAGGTGTCTGTGTATGACATTGCTTTTGTATTTATGTCCTTACTGCATATTTTTAATGTTAAATTTACTAATTACTTCAAAATGCTTCTTTGCATTTCAGTCCACAAGCCTAGAAATGCAGTTGAATTGTGTTTCCCCTTGTTTATCATGACTGAGAGATTTTCACAGCCCTGAATGCTAATTTGACTAAATACCTCCTTTTTACTTGTGAGGGTACATAGAGTAGGTCCCACCTGGCTTTTCAGATCCTATTTTAAGTCTGTTTGATGAGAGGTATAAAAAATATTTGTCTTATTGCATTTGACCAAAACTCAGTAATTTCATAATCTTCATCCAAGTACCCGTGACCTACTTAATTGTATTCCTGTACTTTTTATTGCTATTAACATTATTACACTGGCACACTCTCATATCTAACTTAGCACAAACAATTTGAAACCTTCCTTTGATACTTCTCTGCTCTCAATAACATTAACTGTTGGAGCTTAAGCACAGCACTTCTGCATCAAAACAATTAAAAGCCTTTCTTGGGGAAAAATGACAATGTTACTGCAGTAAAGGCAGCATGATAAATGCAGGGTCTGGTTTTTATGTGAGCTGTGCTGTCTGGGCTGTGTTTGACCTTACCTTTTTTCTCTTATGTTTTATTTACAGATCAGGATCTTCAAATTGGCAAAGTATTGGCCAACCTTAAATACTCTTCTGAAAATAATTCTAGACTCATCTAGTGCTGTGACTAACCTCACTCTGGTTTTGGCTTTCACTATAGTTATTTTTGCTGTACTAGGAATGCATCTTCTTGGCAGTGATTATGAAGGAAAAATCCATAAAATAAGCACCAGTAAGGATTTACGCTGGCATATGAAGGATTTCCTTCATTCAGTCCTGATTATATTCCGAATCTTATGTGGAGAATGGATTGAAATGATGTGGGAATGTATGGAAGTGGCTGGACAAGGGATCTGTATTACCTTTTTCTTGCTAGTCCTGGTGATAGGAAACCTGGTGGTGAGTTTTAAGCTGATTCCCAGTCTCTACTGAATGCATCCAGTTACACTGGCAACTGATTTTTTCAGAGGGAAACGTTATCATTTCAAGAGTATTCACACTATTCTCTTTTCTGGATGTCACTTGACACGTTTTTCTTCAATTTTTTTTTTTTTTTTACTTTTCCCCTGTCTTTCTCTTTCTCACACAAGAGGTAGAAGCAATGCCAAATTATTCCCTCTACCCACAGTATAGAAGTGCAGTGCTTCTGATAATGTGTTGTCTGATGTCTTCATCTTTTGTGTTGATAGGATCCAATAACCAAACTCTTCAGTGCTTTTAATGCTTATCAACTTGTATTATCAAGAGGTTACCATACCCAGATTTTCTGGATTGTATGACATACAGTAGATGGAATGTAAATGTACTGGAAGACAAAATCTTTTCATCTGCTTGGTTTGTTGGTCTATACCAGAACCTTTTGGATGGTGGTGTTATTAAAACTCCTCTTTGCTGTTTTTCAACATATCTATCTCCCCATACATTATGGACATCAGAGGAGGTGAAAATATATTTGATATACCCAAACCCTCACTTCCTTCCTTTTTCTCCTGCCATTCCTTCCAGAAGGGGCCAGATGGTCCTATAACAATATTGCAATATAATAGTAAATAATTTCATGGCAGTGGTTGAGGAAAGCAAGACTGAGGGTTTCTGAAGTGACTTTTCTGTTAGCAGTGGTGTCTCCAACTTACTTTAACTATTTTAAGGTGTTCAACTTGTTCACTGCCTTGCTGCTGAGTTTGTTGGATACTCACAGCTCAGGAGGAGAAGAGGAACCTGGAGAAAGGACTAAATGTCAGATTGCCCTTGCACAGATTCACCAGGGCCTGAAGTCTTTGAAAGACAGAATTCTGGATCCTTGTGGCAGAAAAATGAAAGGAAGCCTCAGAAAAACAGACAAAAAGAAGACTTTGGAAGAAATTTCTGGCAAAAACATAGAGGATAATAATTATGCCATGACAGATGTCAGAAAATACATAGACAACAATGGCTTTGACATAGAGTGTTACCAGAATGAAGAGCATTCCTCAATATCAAGGAAATACGAAGATCTTTCCAGCAGTCACAGTACCTGTGTTCCCATTGAAGCAGCAGAGAGTTACAGTGACAAAAGTGATGATGAGCACACTGTATTCACAGAAACAGAACACAGAAAACAGGTAAGAACTATTCACATTTAAAACAAATTACTGTAACTTACATCTGTAATTGCCATCTCAAAGACTCAACAGTAAATTTTATCCCTTCTGTCATTTCTGCCATTTAACTTTCTTTGGTCTTCTAGTGCAAGGGCTACCAAATAGTCTTCATTTGCCAAAGACATTTTGAATATCCGCTTTTTCACCATTGTCTTCGTGGATAGCCATAATTCTGTTTTTGTCAGTTTTGTTTCAATCTATTGCTGTCAACTAATAAACAAAGTTTGATGAAGACAGACATTCCTTCTTTTTGTCTCCTTTATCTTACACTTGGATAGTTTCTAACACAGGCCTCTTCTGCTGCTTATATGTTGCTCCTCAGTTGCATGGCATCCAAAGAGAAGGCAAAGAAAAGCTACACCTGAAAAAAGAATTATTTTTTTTTAATTACCTTTTCACCTCTATGATACTTTGGACTCCCCTTTATATCTTGTGATTTTCTTGCATCGGGCAGGATAAAGCTCAAGTCTTTCTGCCTGTGAGTTAGACATTTGTACTGTCATTATCATACACAGGCCTGTTTGAGATATTTCAGGTGTCTATCACACCCATCCAGAACTGTCAAATAAGACACAGGAGCTATAGGAACTCTTTTCACCAAGTTACAGAATTGTTTGGGTTGGAAGGGACCTCTGGAGATCATCCAGTCCAACCCCCCTGCAAAAGCAGGGTCACCTAAAGCAGGTTACAGAGGAGTGTGTACAGGCAGGTTTGGAATGTCTCCAGTGGTCAGTGTCTAGGTGGATTGCTACGATCCATTTCCTATGGTTTGGGTCATATTAGGAGGCATTGTCAATGGCATGTCTTTGGACAAGTTCTCAAAGAAGTAAAAATTGCTGATCACCTTAGAATCATCTGTGGCCATTTCAAAGATGTTATCCAGAAGCATTTGATGACAAAAAGTGCTGCAGTGGAATCTGGTCTTTCTTGGCATTTGTGGAGACAAAAGGACTGAGAACTGATTGGGATCACTTAGGTCTTCTGCCTGTAACTGGAAGCATGAGGCTGTTGGGGTCCAGCTGCAAAGGTTAATTGGATGCAGGAATCCATCCCTGGGCTAAATGTATTTCTTGGGGAATGATACATTTCCACAGTAAAACCTCAAGAGCACAGTATTTGAAATCAAGGAAGAAACTATTCTATTACAAGCATTTTAAGGATATCATTTAATTATCTGTAAAAAGACAAACATACTAGTGGAAGATTCTCTGCCCATGACAGGAGGGTTGGAACTAGTTGATCTTTAGAGTCCCTTCCAACCCAAACCATTCTGTGATTCTATGGTTTTAACTTTTGTGGATGTTTTAGATTCTGTTAAAGAATTCTGAATTAAAGAATGACTGTCAGGAAAGAAAAATGTGGAAAATCAACAGTTTTACATTATTTTCTGCAGGGAGACAGATTACCACATAAAGAACAGCAGCAGAGATCAGGCAGCATCAGTCTGATTTCTGAGACTCCTGAAACCATAAATGTTTTCACAGTGACACATGAAAAGCAAGAGCAAAAAGAGGTAATTCTAACTTTTATCAACTTGTGGAATATACTAGAGATTCAAACTGTCACAGCTGTTCTCTCATTCAGCAGTGACAGGACAGGCTGGGATTTTCTGAAGAGCAGCAAGTATAATGCCTGTGGAGGTGGCACATCTCTCTAGAGACAGTAATAGCATGGAGGTTTGTGTCTCATCAATAGCCATGGTTAATGGTGTAACTTAATGTATAATTTTGTACAAAATAAGGAAACAGAAATTAACTAGGAAACACAATGACTGTAAGCATGTCTGATACATGCCACTTGTTTCTATGGATAATTCTGTTTGCTGTCATTCTTGGATGCAAAAATGTGCTCTCTAGAAATGGTTCCCTGAGCAACCATGCTTTTTCTGGTATAGAAACCCAGCTCATTCTAATATTCTAATCGAGTACAGTTCCATATCAAAAAAAGGGGGAGAGCCATGGCTTGCCTCTGATGACCCAGCAAATTAAATGGAAGTTCAGCATCTTTCTGGATTACTACCCCCAAAAGTCCAACCCCATAACCATTTTCTGGTTTTAGGCACAGTTGCCAGAATTTTTCTTTGTTATACATTATGTGTTTATATTTAAAAATAATACTGAAAATATTACAGTGCCCATTAATTTAAATAATTGCATTTTTGTACATGGTGAAGATTCCCTAAGACCTTAGACTCATGTAGAGCATCATGGCTGTCGACAGAGGAAATTCTCCCTTCTTCTGGCTTCCAATTCTTATCCCTACCCTCATGCCTTCACTTTCCATGCCATTCAGGGCACTTACATATTATGGTTGATAGATATCTTTACTCTTTTTTCCTTATACTTGCTTTCCCTATTGTCTTTAGTTTTACAAGTGTGTAGGTTACCTACCAGTAATTACAATTTTTTGAGGTGTGTAGTCCATACATACATTTCTATCCTGTGAGGCCTTCCCATCTTCAAGCCTTTTGAGACAAGGTTTGTATCTGAAAGTGAAAAGAGAATTGGATTGGCCTGAAGAAGTCAGACTTTTGTCCAAAGTTGTAGCATAAGAAGGTCTTCTTCTTCCTGCATGTCCTGTTTAGATGACAAGAAGAAACCAAGGAACTTATTAAATTAAAACCACAGAAACAAAGAGTAGGGATTGGCTTTTTCTGTCCTATTATTTGTAATTTCATTTTGGTAGTTCAGCAACAGTAAGGTAATTTATAGACTGCAGAATTCTTTGGAGAGGGGGGTGGGGGAATGATAAATTTCATTTATTTTTGGCTTGTTAACCTTATGAATGAAACAAAAACAAATTCTCCTCTTTCTCCTTCTCCCATGCAGAAATGTGGTGCTGCTCACAGCTTTTCTGAAGCCAGCAGTGTGGATGCAGCTGTTGGTCTGGAGATGTTTTCCCAGACTAAAAACTCACACCTGCCTAAGGACTGTTTTGGAGAAAGTAGGAATCTTTCCTTTATTGTGCTAATACCAAACAAACAGTGTTAAAAAATATCCACTTGGAACATGTCCAAATTAGCAGAATCTGTTTTCCTGCTCATCCCAGTGTTGACATCTGTCTTTGATTACCTGACCATCTCCTTAGACTCCATTGCCTCTCATGCTTCAATCCTGCTGCCTTTACAGATTCATGGAGACTGTTTCTGGTGCAAAGCAGTGAACAGGAACTTGTAATGTCTCTGCAGTGAAATAAAGTGAAATAATCAGTAAAAATAATAATTGACTAACCTACTAGTAACGTACTATCACTTTTCAAAACAAAAAGAAATAAACATATATAGAAGTAAAGGTGCTTTTTTCTTGTGCCCACCAGCCTTTCTGAAGAAGGGCACAAAAGTTTATTTGTTTTTTCCATATATGTGTTGCTCTATTAAAAGAGATTATTTTGGCATACAAGTTTTTTCTTTATCTTTAGATCATTTCAACTACAGCATCACCTCATAGGCAAAACAGCACATTCTTTCTCTGGTCTGTAGAAGCTCTCTTTAAGATGCCCTATACTGTTTTGATTCCATATCTCAGCGTTTTCCATGGAACCAATATACTGTTCTTTCTCTTTTCAGATTGTGGTAAATGTGTCCCATGTTGTGTAGTGGATATCACTAAGTTTCCAGGCCGAAGTTGGTGGAACTTCAGGAAAACCTGCTACAGAATTGTTAACCATAGCGGGTTTGAATATTTTATGATTTTTGTGGTAGTATTGAGCAGTGCAGCACTGGTAAATTGCATTTAATTTCTCTAATTTTGAATCGATTGTTGTCAATAAGGAAAATAATAATATTTGATTGATTTCTTCTACTCTGACATTCCTTCCCAGAGGGAGAGATAAGAATGTAGTAAATGTATCCCTTAACAATGATAAGGCTTTCTCCCACTTAGATAAGACATTTAAATATATGTATTTAATTATATGGAACTGTAGTTTTTCATGGAACATAGTTCTTCATATACTTGTGTGTTTATTACAAGGCTAAACCAGAGGCTGAAATTACTTTGCACTTTTAAATAAAGTAATAGCACTTCTAAATGTTTAAAGCATTTTTAAAACATTATGATCAGAATTTCAAAGTGAAGTTGGCTGTAAACTGATAGGTGAGATAATGTTTTGTTGCTACCCTGATCAGATCCATTTCTACTCAAGAATAAGGGAATTTCTATGATTTGAAAGCATATCCACTGTCAACTGAAAGTAATTTTTTAAATAGAATATTTTATAATGCAGAAGGAACACAACCAAATAGTCTGAAAGGGATCTATGGGGTAAATGTCAGAATTTTCCAAATAAAATCTGCTCTGTGTACATTAAGTTCAGGTTGTTCACTGAACCATAGATTTGAGCTGTCTGCTTTTAAATTCCCGTGGCAAAAACACCAAGGAAAATCCCTGGGACTCCTGTGAGGGCTCCTCTCTATTTATGTGGAACCAAGCTGAAGGAAGGAAACTGAGTTATTCTTTAATGTGCTCTAGGTTCTGACTAAGTTGAACACAAAGCTAATTGGTACCCAGGTGCAAAAATTCCACAAAACAACAACATTTTCTTGTCATCGAAGATGTTTAACAATGAGAACTTTCGCATTGCTAAGATACTGTTGTCCTCTTGCAAAAAGGGACTTGTCCATTTTGTTTGGTTGGGTTTCTTTGTTTATGAAGTTGTATGCTGGTAGGGAATTGTCTGAACCAGTTAGAACAAAGGGACACCGTGGTGTCCTGTCCTTGAAAGGAAATTAAATGAGATGATGCTGACAGAAAGAATGCACAGAAAAGTCCATGGTGAGTGCTCAGTGCTCAGTGCTCAGAGCAAAGGAAGAGTAGTTAGAAACTTAAGTAGATTCTAACTTTTTAAGGTAGCAGCAATTAAGAGTAGGTAGACACTTAAAAAAATTAGACAAAAAGGAGTTGGAAGTATGAAAAAACATCACTGCTAATGAGCAGGTGGTTTGACTGGTAGATGGAGATCAAGGTAGCCAAGGTTTAGCAGGCAATAAGAGGACACATGATCAAACTTACTCAAGAAAAAAGGTCAGAAATGGCAAATAGGTTTATGTACATGAATGCCAGAAGTTCTCATTTACCCCCACTCAAATGAACAGTCCCATGGGCACAGGGACAGCTCTGCTCTGGAGGCATTTCTCCTAATTGTTGTGCAGTTGAAAGACCCCTGAGGTCCAGAAGCAGAATCACTGTTTTCTAACACTGCAGAACAGGAGTGCATAAGTTTTATTGGATTATACATAGGAGCATCTCTGCTTCATGTTTTTTCAGTGGTCTATGCTCCTGCTCCACCTTTCCCATGGCCTTTTAGATGGGTTTTTAGGCATGTGTTAAGTGCAGGGGAGCAAATCAGGTCTGCTGTTAATACCTTAATGAAGTGGGTAGGGGAGAAGTGCAGGCTTGGTGAGGAAATAATGCAAGGTGTAAAAGGAATTGGGAGTAGATTGGCAATACCAAAAACTTAAAGTTAATTAGCGAGGCAGCAAATGCATTAAAGACAAGCAAACACTGATGTGAACAGCAGCAATCAATAAAACATTTTCCTAAAACCTCAAGGTCAAGGTTTAGGTGAAAAAACCTGTAACTCCAGGAATGAACAGTTCCAGGTAAGGAGTTTGTCATTCTTTTCCATGTGTGTATTACAACTCTGCAGGCTGACTAAAGATGACTCATTTGGAAGGTCAGAGTCTGAAAGACAGTGGTTAATGTGTTCAAGTCAGGCTTTATTGTGAAGAATTTAGACCAACACCTTCAAAATTATCAGTTACATTGGGAAGCCAGAATGTGGTAGCCACAATTGCCCAGCCTCAGACAAGTTTTGAAATGTCGAGCATAAAAACCTGAAAGTATTTGATTTTTCAACAACCTGAAAATGGGATTGTACTTATTTTACAATTCATTTTTTTACTTCTAAGTATAAAACTGAGTGGTGGTTACCCATAATTTAATATGAAATTGTTGTAATAAGGCAAACTGTGTATTCTTGTGCAATTTAAGAATAATTTTCCATGCAACTACTGACCTGTTTGAATTCTGAAATTCCAGGCATTTGAAGATATTTACCTGCAGAATAGAAAAACAGTGAAAATGATCCTAGATTATGCTGACAAAGTATTTACCTACATCTTTTTGATGGAGATGCTTCTGAAATGGGTAGCTTATGGATTGCAGAGTTACTTCACAAATTCCTGGTATTTGCTTGACTTTGTCATTGTATGTGTAAGTATTATATTCAGCTTGTCATACATTTTGATTTTTGACATTTTCTGTCTGGATAACTACATGTAACTTCTAATTATGGATAACTACAAGTGTGATAGACAGTTCCCAAAAGGTGAAAAATTCGAACCCAAACAGATTTTAGGACAAATTTAAA
This sequence comes from Pipra filicauda, assembly GCF_003945595.2. Lineage (NCBI taxonomy): Eukaryota > Metazoa > Chordata > Aves > Passeriformes > Pipridae > Pipra > Pipra filicauda. Next base: position 6,992,230 of record NW_024104310.1, read on the forward strand.
TTGAAATTTTCAGCAATAAGGAGGAGTTGCTTAAGAAAATTTTATTAGGTGTCACCATCACTGAGGACCATGATGGCTCTAAAAACCTTTTCAAGTGGAGAGAAGGAGTTCAATTAGTGATCAGAAACAAAACTAAAATAAATTACTTAAAACGATAGAAAAATGAGAAGCTACTGGCAGTTCTGGACTAGATGATCTTAAAGGTCCCTTCCAACCCAAACCACTTTCTTAATCCATGATTTTGGCATTTAGAAACAGAAAAAACATAGAGTTGCTTCCTTGAAAGAGAAGAAACTTAGATAGTAAAGGGAGTTGAAAAGTATTGTTGGAAAAATCATTTACCAGAATGTTAAAGACATAGGAAAGAACTTTTTGCTTTGCAAAAGAGAAATCCCAGCAATCCTTTGCATATTTATAAAGATACATGTTGAAAACACCAGTAGTGAGATAAGTGCAGTATTCAATTCCTACATATTTCTTATGAATTCAGACAATATTAATTATTATAATCTTGCCATATAAAAGTGAAAGATCTATGCTTGTCAACATCACACTGGGAAGATTCTGAAGTTAAGTATTTAAAGAAAAGGACATGTAAACAGAGGACTGGTGGTAACATCAAAGTAGTTGTTTGATGACTTCAGAATAGTCAGCATTGAAAGTTGTGAAGTAGGAGGAAATTTCAACAGGAAGGTCTAATATTATGGCTATTTATAAAGAGTATGTACCATGACTTTAGGGTTTTTTTAAATATATTAGAAAAGAATGAAGTAAAATTACAATAACTTTGAATTTAATGTATATTTTCTTAATTTAACTTACTGATCAAAGATATTGTAACGTTCAGGTAATGATTGTTTGCTAACACAAACAAGGGAAAATTTGTTTACCATTTAATAATCCCAGTTCCAATTCTATGAACACAGCTGTCATTTGTTTCCTGGGGACTAAGTCATGATCCCAAAGTTGTATCACCTTGTTCCTCTGGAAGTGGCCTGAAATCTCTCAGGACTCTTAAGGCACTGAGGCCTCTACAAGCTTTGTCAAGATTTGAAGGGATAAAGGTAAAGATGTTGAGGGTCAGTGTGAATATTTTGTAATGGCTACATTTGAAGATGTTTTTGAAAATGACAACATAAAATTCACTATTATTTTCATTCATTTTGTTCAGGTTGTTGTCAATGCACTCCTTGGAGCTATCCCCTCAATCTTCAACGTTTTGCTCGTCTGTGTTGTCATTTGGCTCCTATTTAACATTCTAGGAGTAAAATGGCTTGGGAAAAGATTTTCAAAGTGTATACTCCAGGAAGGAGATATCAGTCTCATTAATGACAAAACTGATTGTGAGTCTCATGGTGGAAAATGGACAAATTCTCCTGTAAACTTTGATAATGTTGGGATGGGATACTTGGCTCTGCTCCAAGTGGTGAGTTCTATAAAAACATTCTCAGTTTTGTTTTCTTCAAGGAAATGGGTGGAGCAGCCCAACCATGGGACACCCCTATGCTTCTGTTTATCCCAGTGAAATTGGGGATATTTTTTAGCTTCCATATATATTTTCCTTGTTGGTGACCTGCTCAGTTCCTCCTAAAGAACACTTGAGCATATGCAACCTTGTATTAAAATCAAGAATTCTGTTTCATGGCTTTTCAATGTTGTTTTAATTTTGATTAACACTCTAAACCTGAAATAGTCTGCAGGTTACTGAATTAAAAATATTCTCATTTTCTCTAGTTTAGAATGGATGAGAAAGAAAATCAGGGCACAGTTTATTTATATTTTCTTTTGCTGTAGAAGTCATGAAGGATTGGGATACTAATTTATTGAGCTCCCTAACATGACAACAAAGGAGAGAAAGGCAATTTTTAAATTGGCTGTTATCCCTGTATCTTTTTTAGATGAAGTTCTTTGCCCTGGATCCTCCAAAGTATTCTATGATTCTGCAGAGTTGCTAAAAATTGCAGGAAGGAATTGTTTGCTGTTTTCTTAAAAATTGTTTTTATCCTTTTACATTATATTTGTAAGTTAGGCTGAAAATTTTACTGATTTTTTTTACAAAAGTTTTGAATTTAATGAGAGTTAACATTAACACACATTTCGCATGAGTCATACTTTTTTTTTGTTTTCTTTTCAGGAAATATTTTTTTCTCTTTACTAAACTCCAGTGATACTTCCAAGCAGATCTTAAGAAGTCATCCACATTTTTTTATAGCACACTGCTCCTTTTCCCACAACTATCAACACATTTATATTAGCTATACCCGATTTTTTCTCAGTGATAACAAAATTAAAAATGCATTTTTTTTCAGGCAACTTTTAAAGGTTGGATGGATATTATGTATGCAGCAGTGGATTCACGTGAGGTATGTCACTAAAATGACAATTTAGTGAAATAACTGCTGATTAACATGACTGTTCCTTGTAGGGCTGATCTTAGTGAGCTGGGGCTTTAGAATTGCCTGTTGTCTGGGACAGCATTCCAGAGGATGGCTGGTCACCATTATGTTTAGTCTGAGTTGTTGTTTTTAATCAGGGTATTCACAGGATCCCTTCTGATTGGAACTGGTTCTTTATTACTTAAAGATTTGCTAAAACTGCATTGGGCTCTATAGCTCTGTTTGTCACTATCTTTACAATCAGTAGCAAGATAGAACAAGAGAGTGGTTCTACCTGTACATCCAGGTAAATGCGTGGAAATAATTTATCCCTCATGACAATAAAAAATCACTTATTATAAATTGGAAATGATAAATGGAATTGGAAAATGTATCCTTTTTCCAATATTATTTTTCTGGTTTGACATTTTTTTAACAGATCGATGAACAGCCAAAGTTTGAAGCAAACTTACACATGTACCTATACTTTGTGAATTTCATTATGTTGGGATCTTTCTACATGCTGAACCTTTTTGTTGGAGTGGTTATCAGCAATTTTAACCAACAAAGGAAAAAGATAAGTACTACTTGAGCTAACTCAGTGTCTCCTGTAATCCCAATTTGCTTAAGTGAATGCTGGTTTGACACGTAGATGTCTAACATTTTGAAATAACTGTTTATCTGGATAAATTTAAAACAATAACAATTGAAACCAAATTTTGAAAACAGGAGTCCCCATTTCCTCAAGGCTTTTAGCAATTTACCTGTAAACTCCATTTTCCTGCCAAGTCCTTAATTTGTTCTAAGTAGAGGAGGAGGAGGAAGGAGGGAGTATCTTTAGAGATGAGAAGCCAAAACCAGGTTGAGTTCTGTCCTGATTCATTTAGATGTTAAAGTATCCAGAATAGAAAGGAAAATTGAGTAAATTATTTCACTTGGAAGACTTAAACCAAATAAACCTCTTGCTCATTCAAAAAAAGCAGACCCCAACAGGAGCTTTACAATTTCAAGATTCACATTTGGAAGGCAGAATCTCTACAGGAACCCTTTTTTATTTCCATAACCTGACTCATATACCAAGTCTCAAAGCATTGCTGCTCTGGGTAGAGAGAGAGAGCAATAAAGCCCACAAGAAATTTTTCTGCTCTCTGCATTTGAACAGGAAAAGGATATGTGGGGGTTGAGGAACAACAGTCCAACTTCACTCTAAGAATTTCCTTTTCTAATGAAGTCCCAGTTACAGTAATCCAAACAGACAGAAACAACAGTGGTCAAGTAGTTTATAAGCCAGAACATTTACTGGAAGTTTATGTGGACGTAATACTTTTTTCTTAGTACATGCTGTGATTGTCATTTTTTTCTTTATCATTTCTTTGCTGCTTCTCAGGAATTTTTCTTGTGATCCATATAGTGAAGTCAAGTGGAATTTTCAGAGGTCTTTCCAGAGTGATTGAAATTGCAGATGCCCTACTAAACATTGTTGTGTGTTTGTTGTACAAAATGCTGATCACTCAGTGCTTTTAGGATTGATGAGTGGCTTCTGAATCCTGGGTTCAAAGGGATTGCTAAGTAATACAGGGGGTGTAGATGGGGACAAGTAATATAGGGGGTGTAGATGGGAATACGAAATTCGTTGTTAGGAACCCCCTGTAGAACTGGGTCCCATCATCCTCCATTTACCTGCTAGTCCAGCAATACTCTTCTGTTTCTACCTTTCTCAAAAATAGAAAGTATTTCCCTTCTTGATGAATCGTATGTAATTTTTAAAATATGAAATAGATTTGTAAAGCTTCAGAAAGGCTCTCACACTTGAGAGAACTGACTTGGGAACATTGCCTAGACTAGGCTTCCATGATCAGACCCAGATCAACTCTTTCCAGTACATCTTTTCAAAGATCAAGGGGAAAAGGAGAAACGGTGAACATACAGTTTGTCTCTGTGCTCTCTTAGGTCCCACTCAGGACAGCTGTACCTTACTCATTTTTACAGAAAGTTGCTGGAATTTATTTAGGGAACTGCATAAACTTCAGCTGAACAACAATATTCTTTTCCTTTACTTAGGTGGAAAGGATCTATTTTTGACTGAGGAACAGAAAAAGTACTATAATGCCCTAAAAACACTTGGATCCAAGAAACCTCAAAAACCCATCCCAAGACCACCGGTGAGATCATCTTAAGTAGAACATGGCAGAAGATACAACGATGGTGACCATATCTGAACTCAGTAGCCCAGGCACAGGGAAATAAACTTTGCCTTAGAGCCCATCATCTTCCTCATTCAATGTAGTATTTACATTTTACTCTCTTTTTCTTAAAAGAACCTTTGTTTGTGGGCATTAGTTAGGGAAATTTATATCCTATTTATGACCTATCCAAAAGTGCAACTTGTTTATAAAGGTTCATAATTAGTATTTGATAATCATACCATGACCTTGGTTACTTAAGTACATGCCCCATGCCAGTTATTTGCTTTTAAATACTCTTATGTTTTATTTCTTTTAGTTTCTTAAATTTAATTCCAGACCTGGCTCTTCATAGTAACTATTCAGAGTTTTTCTTGCTTATGACATTTTAATTTGAATTGCTTATGGTAAAATATCTGCTTCAATAAGTATTTCTATTAAAAGAGCAATCACAATGTGCTCTGGATGTATTTCCTAATTTTTTATACACACACACACATACACATATATATATGCCAATGTGAGTTTTCACTGAAGATCTAAAGAAATCCCCTAAAAATGCTTCTAGTAGCTTATTGTTAAATTTATATTATCTTAAGGTCCTTTTCCAAGCACAAATTACTGATTAATATTTGAATGCAGTTCTTTTTCTCTCCACAGAATGCATTCCTGGGATTGCTGTTTGATATCGTAATGCACAAAGCATTTGACATCATCATCATGATTTTCATCTGCCTAAATATGTTTGTTATGATGGCAGAAAATAACCAGGAAGGCACCAAGGAAGTTCTTAATAAAATCAACTATTTTTTTGTGGCTGTATTTACGGCGGAATGTGTCATAAAAATACTGGCCTTAAGACAGCATTACTTCAAAAGCATCTGGAACTTGTTTGATCTTAGTGTTGTGGTCCTTTCAATAGTCAGTAAGTACCAATCACTAAATCAGGTAATGTGTCTTACCAATATTGAGCCAAATTTCAGTATGAAGTAACCACTTAGATATATTTGATAAACAAAGTCCAGATCCACTGTACTTTTTCAAACTATATGCTAAGTCATTCCTTCTAGAGGATGTATTTTTGTTTATATTTTTCCACAGTACTAGAAGGTAAATGGAGTTTTCAATTTTTACTTTTCTTAAAGTATGTTTTATTGAGTAATTAATTAATTAATTAATTAAAGTAATTTAATTAATTAACATCTTCTCTAAATTACTATACTTAACCTGTTGTCTGACTGTCTTTATGCTTTCAGTTTACATGTTATCATGGTAACTGTTGTTTTCACAGTAAAAGTAAATTCATGTTAAAAATACATTTGCTTGAAAAATGAGAAAGATGTATTTAATTTTTCCAGGACCTCCTTTAAAGAAGCTAGATCCTGATTGCTGATTTAGAAAGCTCGGGAAAATGTAATTGCTCAGCACCATTCTAAATCTGGACCAATACTTGTGACTGTGAAAAGTCTCATTAAAACTGACTTGGCTTTTTTGGCTTTTCAAATAAGACTAGATGCTGATCATTTCCTCTACAAAGGGTCATAGATAGCTCTAGTTTCTTGTGCAGTTTATTAGGTTTGTGCTTCCCACTCAGGCTCAGGTTATATCACAGAATAAAGGACAGGAAAGAAAAACTGCTCTGAGTTCTGGTTTGTGCCTAAGCACAGTAACCCTTTGCTGTGCCGTGCAACCCAGGAAAATGATGACTCCTTAACTCCTCTGTTTGTAATCATTTGCATTCCTGCTGTATCCTTACTCTGTTAGTAGGGTCAAAGAACAGGGTGTAATGAGGGATAAATGCTAAAAGACGATTTTCCTTTACATTCCTCTTGGTTTCCTCTGCTCTCCTTCAAGTACCAAGCATTAGTCAAAGCCTCACATTTAGCATGTGATCAGGCCTGTAAAGAAGCAGCAGATGACAACCAGGAGGCAATCCCCACAGCTTCCAGCACAGGAGTTGAACAGATTTATTTTTAAATACTTGGGCAATGAATGCCTACCTTCACCCTCTGGCTTAGAGAAATCAGGGAGGATACAATTTCCAAAGTATGCATAATCTTGAAACCTCTGTAATATTGAAAGGTATTTGTCTTTCTTTTCCTAAGCTGTCTTGTAAGCAGTTTCAGTATTGATGATGTTTGTGTGGAAAGTGGTGTAATATGGTCAGTGTTACTTCTGACACCTAAAGCACAGAATATAACAAAGCAGACAACAATTTGACTAATATGGCTTGACAACATGTGTTTTCTTTCTCTCTTCAAAGGTATTGGAGTTTCTGAAGCCTTTCAAAAATTCATCTCTCCTACACTTTTGAGAACTATTCGTTTGGTGCGAATTGGCCGAATCCTGAGATTGGTTCGAAAAGCAAGAGGAATTCAAACACTTGTCTTTGCATTACTGATGTCTCTTCCTGCACTGGTCAACATTAGCCTTTTGCTTTTCCTAATTATGTTCATTTATGCCATTGTGGGCATGGCAAACTTTGCCTGTCTTCCCTGGGAAGGTGGGATTGATAACATTTTCAACTTTCAAACCTTTTCTGGTAGCATTCTCTGTCTCTTCCAAATTACAACATCAGCTGGCTGGGATACTCTTTTGGCCCCTTTGTTAAGTGAATCTGGTACATGTGCTCCCAACTTAAATTTAACAGAGACAGATAAAACTACTTGCAAAAATAGAGCATTTGGTATTTTTTATTTTGTAAGCTATGTCATTATATCTTTTCTCATTGTTGTAAATATGTACATAGCTGTCATTTTAGAGAACTTCAATATTGCCACTGTAGAAAGCACAGATCCTCTTTGTGAGGAGGACTTTGATATGTTTTATGAGACCTGGGGAAAATTTGATCCTCTGGCAACACAGTTTATTGACTATTCTGCTCTTTCAGACTTTGCAGATGCTCTGGCAGAACCCTTGCGCATTCCAAAGCCCAATAACATCCAGCTCATATCCATGGACCTCCCTCTAGTGAGTGGAGATAAGATCCACTGCTTGGATATCTTGCTTGCTTTCAGTAAACGAGTCTTGGGAGAATGTGGAGATTTTGATACACTTAAATTACTGATTGAAGAAAAATTTGTGGCTGCCAATCCATCAAAAAGATCTCACAGGCCAATTTCTTCTACATTTAAGAGAAAACAAGAGGAGGTATCAGCAGTTATTATCCAAAGGGCCTTCAGGAGGTATTTGATACAGTGTTCTTTCAAAAGTACATCTTTCTTATGCCGTCACAGACAGACCAGTGCTGTCTTTGGAGAAGAAACGCGGGAGAAGCAAAGGCTTATTGTATCAATGCTTAATGAAAGTAGTGGCAGGAAGATACATAAATCACGGTCTGTTTCTTCCACATCTCTCCCTTGACTTTATGATGCTGTTGCTGAAACCAATAAGCTGGGCACATAAGGTTACCCCAGGCTGCAGCATTTTTGACATTTAAAGCAAAGTGACTGATTTTCAGATGGAGACAATTCGTGAATCCCAGAGCATAATACTCTGAATTTAGAATAATGATGGCAGCCTTCAAGCATTGTGATTGTTCAAATTTGCAAATTCTCCTTAAAATCATTAAGATCTGAACAACTATGTCGTAAATATTGGAGGAATATCAAACCATAGAACGTTTTTGTCTGTTACTGGAGTAGGTGGGTTAATTTTTTCACCTGCCAGTTTTGTCCTAGTTCATGTGTTTATGGAAGAAATCCATAAAACATCAGTTGTGAGCATAGATTTATAAACACACAAGGCTCTAGAATAATGTATATGTCTTTAGAGATAATCAGTATTTCCAACTAGGCTTTATTGTAGCAAAATTAACTAATTACTACACTTCTGTAATAGAGCTCATTCAGGACACTCGAGTATAATCAGCCTCTAACTTTGATGGTTTTGGGACCATCCTCCTCCTAGCATGTTTGGGTGGATTTGTTTATGCTTAAGAATTTTGGAGGTGTCTTTATATGTGCACCTAAATGGATTTAGCAGATCATCCTCAGTTGCCTGTGCATAAAAGTTGTACATAATTTGTTCTTTGTCTCAATCAGTGTATGAAAATCATAGGTACCAAAATCAAAGGATGTTATACAAGGGGTATTGCTTCCAGAAAATCTTGAGAATCATTGTACATAAATTTTCATCATCATCCAAATGTCATAGAAAGCATTACTTAGTATTCTGAAAAGGAGTTCATGGTATATCTTATGAGACAACATTTAATAAAAAGTAGGGGAAGCATTTATTTGATTGATTCTGAAAAAAAATGCATGAACAATGTGTAATAATATTTTAGCGATTCTTTTGCAGTTTGGGTATTCAGATGAAGTGTCATGGTGGATTCAGGATCACTAATGAAATACGACTGGTTTAGATTCTTCAATAAAGAGTTCAGATGCTTAACATGTTTTTGTCTGTTTTCTAAGGAGTATCTTCAGTTTCATTTATTACAAGACATAAAGTGTTCTTAGAGGGGTAATACAATTTTCCAGAAGTAGCTACCTATTAGCACAAGAAATGAAAATGTTTCACTTTTTACAGGGAATCAGAAAAGATTTATCATTTTGAGGCCAAGAAGAGCCTCAAGGAACAATAAGGTAATTACTCAATATTTACTGTCATTTCCTGTGTTAAATACTATTAAATATGACAGATATTGTTAAATCTAAAATAATTTCAGGACAAATAAAGACACAGGAAAGCTAAGAGTTTAAGAGTCCAGATACAGTATGGTTTGAATGGGCTTTATTATGGTTGAGCATCGGCTCCCCAGGGAACTGGTGGAGTCACCATTCCAGGAAATGGGACCTCTTAGCATAACTCAGGAATTTGCCCTTTGGAGCTGCCACACTGGGCAGAGGGATGCAGAGATATTTGGTGGCTCTGCTTGAGACCTGCTCCTGTCCAGCTTGTGTTGTATCATGTATCATGCAGAGTGATGCTTGTGAGGTGAAACTATTTTGTTCTTTGAGAGCTGGACTGAGCCAACAGCTTTTGTTCAGTGATCAGGTGCCATTAGATGGCAGCATTTAGTGTGGTTTAAAATGTGGTCAATCTTCGGTGAATGAGGTGTCACACTTGCACACTTCTGCCCAGGGGTATTAAATTGATTGCAAAAACTTTAGAATAAAGTCACAGACCACTACGTCCTTGACAGAAGCAGAGGGGAGTGGGTTAAGGCAGGCACCTGTCAAAGAAGCAAATGGTGGGCTGTGTCCACAAGGTCATATGTAACAGCTGCCTCCCAAACACTATATGAGTTTTGAGCAGGCAGACATGACCAAGGTGTTTTTATCTTCCTGCCCTGGCAGCTGAGGGCCGCCGCTTACCCCCTCCTTGACCAAAATGGAACACTCGCAGATAATCATCTTTGCCCGAGTAGCACTCAAAACAGATCCATCAAAGGGGCCAACACACACCAGAAAACCAAAACAAACTAGACAGTCCTTCTCAGTGTCAGAAGCCCGGCAAGTGGGGCTGGGGCCGCCAACCCCTGCGGCCCAAGGATGGGCCCCACAGCAGCCCAGCAGAGCCAGCGCCCCCACACCAGTCCCCGCCAGGAGAGACAGCTCTGAACAGCTGGGGGGGAAGGAGCGGGGAGCAAAACTTCCCGTACACAAAGGCCCCATCTCTGTCCTGACTGTCTCAAAGCCTCTGGGGAACACGCCTTTGCTGTCCACACCGCCCCACTGAGCAAAAGTGGCCTCACTGGGGGTTGGGCTTGCACTAGGCCAATGTCTGCTGGCCTAGGCCTACAGTCAAATTCAGAGACCAAAGACTCTGTCAAAATACTTCCATCCCACCTCCCTGGACCCCCAGAGGGATCCATACGGGCGAAAGCTCGGGTAGGCAAGACTGTACCTGCACCCTGTTCCATTGACCGTGTGCCAGCGGTGCGGGACACCAAAAGCTCCAGCTCCCGACCCTGCTGGCCAAAAGCCTCTAACGCTGCATGTTCCAAGCGTAGTTAACGCTCCAGGCCATCAATTTGCTGCTCCTGGGCCACTACTTGGCCCCACAAAGACACAATCTCCTGGTCCAGGGCTTTAAATCCAGTCAGCAGAACCCATCCAACCTGGCCCGCCCCTGTCACAGACCTCAAGGCAAGCCAGGCTACCAGGAGAGACACTGTGGTGAAAAAGGCAGCTACAGAGGCTGAAGATGTCTCATGACACAGGGGGCCGGTGACATGGCCCCCCAGTCCTTGATCTCCTCCGCAACCACTGCAGGGTTACTCTGGGGAACTGCCAATTCTACACCAAAAATGTAAGGCGAAAATACTCATGTATTCTTCCCAAGAATTCCAAGGCAGTGGAAGGATTTAAAAAAAGGTTTATTTCCAGTTCAAGAACCAGTTATTTATGATATGGAGCATCAGGCCTCCCAGGAAAAAAGGTGAGTTCCCACCCCCTCAGGGCCCCTTTTATCCTCTCTGTTTCTACTCTGCCTTCCCAAGGCCTCTGTGTATGTCCGGACTATCTCCTCTCACGTATCAGAGAGAAAGACTCAGAACTTCTCTTGCTATGCAGGGGGAAAAGCATTGAAATTGCCTTGGAGAAAGAGTTACCATTTAGGCAGAAAGCCTTCCTAGCAAAAACTGACTTTCTAACTTTCCGTCACAAATTGTTCCAAAAATGTATCTATCCCTACATATATCTTCATCAATGACACAGACAAAGGAATCAAGTGCACCCTCAGTAGATTTGCAGATGACACCAAGCTGAGTGGTGCACTTGATACTCCAAAAGGATGGAATGCCATCCAGAGGGACCTGGATAAGCTCTAGAGGTGGGCCCATGTGAACCTCATGAGGTTTAACAAAACCAAGTGCAAGGTGCTGCACCTGGGACAGGGCAATGCCCGGTATCAATCCAGGCTGGGGGATGAATGGATCAAGAACAGCCCTCTGGAGAAGGACTTGGGGGTGCTGGTGGGTGAGAGGCTGGACACGAGCCATCGATGTGCACTCACAGCAGAGACCTGATTGTGGCCTTCCAGTGCCTGAAGGGAGATGACAGGAAAGATGGAGAGGGACTAATTACAAGTAGTGCTGTGTAGTGACAGGACAAGCGATGACAAGGGGGGATGGCTTCAAACTGACAGAGGGAAGGTTTAGATTAGGTATTAGGAAGAAGTTCTTCCCTGTGAGGCTCTGATACAGGTTGCCCAGGAAAGCTCTGGATGCCCCATCCCTGGAAATATTCAAGGCCAGGTTGGGTGGGACTCCAAGGAACCTGGTCTGGTGGAAGGGGCAGGAGGGTTGGCACTAGGTGATCTTTGAAGTCTCTTCCTGCCCAAAACTATTCTGTGATTCTGTGGGGCTTTTTGTTGGTTTTTAATTTGTAAAGATGTTTGGTATTACATAGTTTTTACAAGTTGTATTCTTGACATGTTGAAGTTTAACTTTACAGGGAGCTACAGCAACAAATAGGTTTGAAACCAAGTGGCTAGGGCTCTTACATTTGTCATTTCATTGTTGTGTTATGTTGGGAGCCATGCAATAAAAGGTCAGATCTCATAAACTCTCTTAGCAAGACTACAAGAAACGCTGAAAATCTTTTAGAGATTGTAGGAGCAATATTTTGCTTTTAGCATCTTACTCTTGAGAAATGAAAAAGCTTCAAGAATACTAATACTGTTTTCCAGAACACTAAGAAGGAACAGAGGGAATAACTTGAATTTCAGGCACTGACATAATTTTCAGACTTCTTCAGTGTACATTAGATCATTAGGCAGAGAGCTACTTTGTGTAACAATGCATTTAATGTGTACTTCCCATAAAAGCTATTTCCTGTTGTTCTGTAAAGTCAATTAGCTATTTACCAAATACCAAATTTCGTGTCTGTGTGATTTCTTATTTCATTGTTCAGCACGAAAAAAGAGGAAATGTCAAACATGCAAATTAGTGTCTGGACAAATACACCATGTACTTTACACACTTAAATTCTTTCCTAAGACAGTCTGGGGTGCACCTTTTGTTTACCTCACAGATATGTATTTGCCAGAGCCCCTCATTTTTTTCTGTGACAGACTCATGCCTTTAGATATTTTGCATGATATCAGTTTCTCTGTGTGTTCTTTTTGGTTTTATTTTGTATGTAATATTTAGTTATTCTATGTTCCAAGTGGATTTCTCCACTTCTTTTCCTGTTTGTTTGGTTTTTTTGTTTGTTTGTTTGTTTGTTTTGTTTGGTTGGGTTTTTTGGTTTTTTTGGTTTTTTTTTTTTTGCCTGGTGTCCCATATTACTCTTGTTCCAGGGTTATGAGATTTTGTAAGACATTCCTGGAATCTCATCTAGGTCTTGCAATTAGTCAGCCTTGAAATGAAGGAGAATCCCAAAGCTTCTGGCCAGCAATTGAATTAATTCAACCCATGAAGGATACCTTTGAGGTTGTATTGGAATAAATGTGTGTGCATTACTTAGAAATCACTCTTAATGGGATCTGCCAGAGGTTATAGTGTTTCCCAAATTGCGGGAATGGCATTCCCTGTATGCCAATTTTGGTTAGGGAATGGAAGGAGGATTGCAAATTCTCTGAAGTTGCAGCTGCAGTAAAGAGAAATCTCTGCAAGTAATTTTCATGGCAAGTGTATCTAATGCAAATGCTTGAATTATCAAAGAGTATGAAATTTTATTGCTGAGCAGTGAAGTTCCTTCATGACAAATTTGTAAGAAATATCATTTATGAACTGTAAGCATCAGAGTTAACAACTGTTACAGTGCTCCAGATCTGTGTTATAAAGAATTATTTCCCTATGCAAATCTGTTATGAATTCCCTGTGTACATATGTGTTCATATATATGTATATAGAGCCAGGTGGGGATGCAAAAACAAAGGTGTAAAGTGATGTGACACTAATGGGTTTGAGTTTTTGAGAAGGACACAAGTGTTCACAAGTTGTTTTGGTACTTAATTGTCTGTCCTGTTAAATACTTGTTCCATTTGTTTGGTCCACATTTGATGGATTTTAACTTCAACTTGAACACCCACCGAGCATTAAAGCTCTCATTCATCTGTAAGTCTCTATGATTTTCTTTTGAGAAAATCTGTCTGTCATGGAATCAGTTGTTCAGGTTTACAACATGTAAATGGTTCCTCCTGTGTTTTGTGTGAGTTTCTCTGTGAACAGTGATTTGAATTTGGTGGTTTTAATGGAGGATCATTGTCATCACTGTGTTTGTCTCAGACTCACTTGTGGTCAGTGCTGTCTAATGGACACCGAACTGTAACCAGGAGGTGCAATAAACTCTGTAATTAACAGTCATGATCTGTCTCTGTGAGACTCTTGACCTAAATTAAAACACTCAGAAAGATATTTATTTGAAATTCAATAGAATTCTTCATGAGTGGATGACATGATCTAGTTGTGGAGAGCATGACTTTGTTTTGCAGCATCCATTCCTTGAAAATATGAAATGTCTTTTCAGGCTTCGGTTATTTTATTTTCAACTGTTATGATTGAAGTCACTGGAAGTTTTTAGCCTGGAAGTAAAATGAGTTTTATTTTTCCATTGAACTTTGATGAATGTGTGTGTTTTCTCTCTGTAAAATACTTTCTTACTTAAACTTCCTGTGCTTGAGTGAATAATATGTGGATAGGCTATAGAATTAGGTCAGTATGCAAATTTCAGGATTAGATTTACAGATATAAAAGTTGATGATACTCTTAATTGAACTGATCTCAAGAACATACTCTTGCTTTCTGGAAAAATAACTTACATTGCAACTTAAAATGTCTTATTATTGCTTGCCCCACAGAACACTTAGGGTTTTATCTCTTTCAAAGCCACTTTTAGTTGTTTCCTTCCTTGATGGTACCTATCAAGCAAAGTGTTTGATCACTGTTTGTGTGTTTGCCTGCATTAGAGCAGCCTGGCTTTTAAGGACAGCATAGTTCTTTCAATAGAATTCTTCCAGCAAAGCCCACAGTAACTCCCTTATTGTCAGGAAAGTTTTATATCCGCCTCAGTAAAGAAGAAAAAAAAATTAGAGAGTAATGGATTCTGTTGATGTAACTAAGAGCAATATCTGTACTTACCACCAGGGCTTGCCATTAATGTGTTTGTGTTACTGTCCAATACCTGTTGCTAGCAGGCTTTATACATTCATTTAAATAAATACAAGCAATTTCAGATCTGAGGATAAATGTTGTGGGGTTTTATAATGTGATACTTAATGTATTTTGGGCTCTGATCTTGTATATAAGAGACAGTATATTTGACTTTCAGATTTTGTCTGTAAAAGGTGTAATGAACATACACCATAGCCTGGGAATATTAAAAAATAAAAAAGACAGAATAAAAACGAATAGTATGTAACTCTAATTTCTAACCAAAAGCTTTTGCTACAAGGTAAATTTGGTGCCAATATTTAATGCATGCTTGAAAATTCATCTGGTTAAAAACTCAGAATGAAATGTGAAACAGGAAACCATTTGCTTTCTTATATTTTACACATGTATTTCCAACTGAACTAAAATCCGTCTTTGCTTTTAATAAGTGTAACTATAATTTCAGCAGAAAGAAAATAATGGATTAATACTTAGGTGATTATTCTTCCAAAGTATCACCCAAGCATTTTCCCTCTTGTACAGTATTGTCAGTGAGATCACAAAATTTCATTTACTATTGTCAGAAATGTAACCAAGCTCCTCCCTCCATCCCTCCCCCAGGCATTGCAGTACATAAGAAAACTTTCTGCATGGGAGATGGCCAGGGAGCAAGGATGTTCTTGGGAATAGAATAGTGAAGGTGAGAAAACAGACTTTCTGCCTCTTTGGAGATAAAAACCAGACAACATTAGCTTCAGAAAGCAGTGTGAAGGTTTTTTATTTTGAAGAGAATGCTGTAAGTATTTTGGTTTTGCTAAATATTTTTATACTCTGTGAAATCTCAATTGCCTATTTTCTTAATTTATATCTATGTGAATTTGATCAAAATATTCAGGGATATGTGTGTACAATTGTGTGTCTATACATATAAAAACATGTAGACATAGGTTTTTAAGTCTTAGATGTTGTTTATTTGAGGTACAGGGAGCAGCTGCATAAGAAAATGTGCCTTTAATGTAGAATCACTGTATTGCTGTAAATATATAGCTCTTCCTATAACATCCATGTGTCAGGAAAACATTCTACTAAATATTGTTATATTTTTCATATTAATTACTGACTGCCTTTTGTCTTGTTTTGTTGTTTCAGCTTATGCATGGCATTCCTCAAATCAGCTGTAGTACTGTTTAATCTTAGTTATACTCATCTTGACATAGCGAATTTTCTTTACATACACAAGTCTGGAATGTTTTTCTTACAAAAATGCTGGTGGGTGATTTTTTTCAGGATATTTACGGAGTGCACAGTCCAGCCTGTTGCATACATTTCAGATTTTGGAAGTAATGAGTGATTATATTATAGCATATTGTATTATATTGCATGTTATTATTTGGATATTTTGAATAACTTGGTATATTACATTTGTTAAAAAACCAAACCAAACAACATCCCCTAAAGAAACCCCCTCAGGCAGCCAAGAGGTAGATATTTATCCAAACAATCCAAACACAAAGTTTTTCTTGGTTTGAGGGAGCAAGTGTGAAGTAGAGAACGAGGGATAAAGTGCTAGTTGGAAGAAATGGCCGTGAATATTTGAAACAACCGTAGTCCTTTAGAACGTCCAAGTTTGATTTTATAAAGGACTAAAATCTCTTAGATCTGCTGATGATTATTGAGATTTAAATAAAGAAAATTGTGATAATTATTGAGCAGAAGTATTTAGTCTTTATGAAAATGAGTATGTGACAGCTGTAGCTTTTGGCAAGGTATTGTACAGCACAGAAAAGAGAGAATTCTTGTCCTGTTTCCTAAGCTCTGAGCTGTGTTGCTCTGAGCTGTTTTCTCATTTTTTCTTATTCCAGATGAAGGGACGAACACATCTTTGTTCCCATGTGAAGAATCCGCTAAATGCATCCTAACACCAAATGAGCAGTTAGTTTACTCTGTTTTTTTCAAATCCAGGAAATATTTGGTGGGTGGCTCTTGAGAAGGGAATGGATAGAAATAGTTTGACTCAGAAGTGGTTATAATACATGCTAAAATTAGATTGAAACATAAACAAGGGCATTTTTATGTTTACGTTCCTACCAGTTTTCCTATCTTGAGAAACTCCTCAAAATGTCCCTTACGGACTTTGCTCATGTTTTACTGTGCAGTTCTATGAGTTTAAATTCCACTTTTATGGACTGTTGGAGATCTAATGGTCAATAGTTTGATTGCTGCTACCTTGCCACACTTAAAAGGAACTCTTTGTGCTTTTAGGGAACTGAAAGGAGTTTTGAAATTTGTATAAATGGAACCAAATCAAGGAGTTATGTAAAAGGCTTGAATTTGTATTTTGTTTTTCAATCCAAAAGTCTAAATGGGTTAGTTATCATCTCTAGTGATAAGTCATTGCCCCAGGAAGCATCTTGTAAATTGTGTCTCTGAAACATTGTATTAATAGATTCGGTTTTTGGCACTACTTTGCTATTCTAGAAAATTATCCTAAACCCCAGCTTTTATCTTAAGAAATTTTAATAGGAAATTGTACTTTAGTACTGCCCATTGTCTGCTTCATTTAATGACTTCTTATTCACCCCTTTCTATTGCTTTGCACATCATTTGTTCAGTAAATTTGATCAGTCTCTGTGGAATTCCTCAGGTAACACTTTACCTCAGTGTCTTGCCTTAAAAATTCAGCTGGTTCAGCAGCCTATGATGAGGTGGCTGAGTTCAGCTGAGCTTCAGGAATTCTGAGTAGTCACTCTGTCTTTTTAAAATGATTTAGCCACCTGGATCACAAGGATTTTTTTCAGTCACATATTCTTAGCTTCCTCTTTCCTAACCCAAGTCACAACCCGTAAATACTTGGCAGCTGTTGAAAGGCCAAAAAGTTTGTTGTTCTATATGAGCACTAGTATGTGGCTGGTACAGGTCTGTTGAAGAAATCCTCTCACGTTGTCCATGAATGCTTGTCCAATTATGACTTCTGGTCACTGTTGCTGAAGGTTTTTCTGCTCTTGATCACTGCTTTTGTCAGATTCAGTCTTCACTTTTTTTTCAAAAATTCATCTCCCAAATCCTTAATACTAAAACAATGTTTGTATTTGCTAAAACTTTTTCCTTTGCTTCATTCATTACAGCCAATGTAGTTCCCTAAAAGCTCAGTCTCTCTATTGTCCTTAAAATTGCTTTGAAGATCAAATTGATCTTAGAATTATTAAAAGTTAAAAAAAAAAAAAAAAAAAGAAAGAGCATCTTGATTTTCACTTTATCTTTTGAGCTTTCAACTGGAAATGGGTCTGTGTGGTTTGGCAAAGTACCAGTTCTTTGGTTCCATTTTGTTACCATGGCAAATTCTAATCTCTGAGCTGTGGTTTCTGATCAGATCTGAACTCACTTGTAAAGTCCCAGAGGAGGAAAAGAAAAACCACCCAAGTCCCATAAACCCAAATAAAATCGTTGCACAATCATTCTTGCTTGTATATCCTTTTTAAAGGTATATATTGGCATCTGAAGAAGAGTCCTGTAATTACAAGAGGGTATTGATTCTCTTACATGGTCCACATATGAGCTCGCAAAACAGAAGTAGCACAGCTGGACCTCAGCAATCAAAAATGCAATATTTTAAAGACTCGGTGGTGACCAAAGTGTTTATTAATTTGGAGTAATCAGTCACAAAGGACAAGACATCCTGTCCTGTAGTGAGTCAATTTTTTTTTCCATCTTTCGCATAAATTATTGTCATCTACAATAGTGTGATAAACTGTAAAGTTCCCCTGGAATGTTCTCAAAATGCAACTGCAGAAAGCCTTCAGCCAAATTCAGTGTTGGCCTTGCTTTGTGGAGGGGAAGGATCTGATGAGCCTCGGGGACCGTTCCAATTCCACCATTCTGTGACCGCATATAAGAAACAGGTGTGGGAGATGCAGAACTAAAATCTGTTTTCAGGAAGTACAGAGAGACAGTAACTGAGGTGCAAGGCTGCTGATACTTTAAGCATCTACAGAGAAAAACAACTTGATGGCTGTCAGAGTTCTGATAGAGATGTGATTTTTTCACTTCCTAGCTGAAAAGGAAAAAAATATCACTTCTGTAACCTGAATTACACAAGGTAGATCAAGAATCAGGTGTTGATCTTTGTTGGGTTTGTTTTACATTACTCTTTCTTCTAAATGAATGAGCTTCTAGTTGGTTTTGCGTTATCCTCATGGCTAGGCTTCGCGAACGAAGATTTGGGAAGGCTCTATCCACATTTGCTGCAGGCACGCTGGTGGCTTATGAGGCCAATACGTGACAGACATATCCAATTACAAAAGGCACAGCAGAAAGACTCCTTAGATGGTGTATTCTGCAATACACGGTTCTTTCTGCGTTGCCTTTTTTCCTCAAGAGTGATCCTGCGAGTGTTGTCGAAGGAGACAGCTGCGTTATAGATGGTGTGTCTCCAGGCCTCTCGATTTGAGGCCAGAGTAGACCAGTTATGTTGATCAATATGGCCAAGGCTGAGATGTTGTTTCAGGGAGTCCTTGTATCTTTTCTTCGGGGCTCCTCTCTTGCAGCAGCCAGTGGCAAGTTCACCATAGAGCAAGATCTTAGGGAGGCAGTGGTCCTTCATCCTGGAGACGTGCCCTGCCCAACGCAGCTGTGTTCTCATCAGCATGGCCTCAATACTTGTGACTGCTGCTTGTTCTAGAACAGATGTGTTGGTCACATAGTCTGACCAGTGGATGTTTAGGATTGTGCGGAGGCAGCATTGATGGAAGCGTTCTAGGAGACGCAGGTGGTGGCGGTAGATGACCCATGATTCGGAGCCATATAAGAGAGTCGACAACACTATGGCTTTGTAAACACTGATCTTTGTACTTTTCTTCAAGTGTTTATTACGCCATACTCTTTTGTGGAGTTTTCCAAAAGCACTATATGCCTTAGCTAACCTGTTGTCTATCTCTCCGTCGATCTTACCATCTGAGGAGATGAGGCTACCGAGGTAATTAAACTGTTGGACTGATTTGAGCTCTGATTGACCAATGGTGATGTGGGGATGATGGGGGACTTCTTGAGGTGCAGGCTGATGGAGGACCTCAGTCTTCTTTAAGCTGACTTCCAGTCCAAAGAGCTCAGCAGCCTCTGCAAAGCAGGATGTTAAACGCTGCAGAGCTGCTTCTGTGTGGGCCACAAGGGCGGCGTCATCAGCATAGAGCAGCTCCCGGACAAGATGGTTTAAGGTCTTGGTGTGGGCCTTCAGTCGCCTTAGATTGAATAGACTTCCATCAGTACGGTATCGAATGTAGATCCCGTCCTGATCATCGAGGTCTGCTGTGGCCCTTTGGAGCATCATGCTAAAGAAGACGGTGAATAGGGTAGGAGCGAGAACGCAGCCTTGTTTCACACCATTCTTAATTAAAAAGGGCTCAGAAAGTGTGTTGTCATATCTGACTTGGCCGTGCTGATCCTCGTGGAGTGAGATGATCATTTTAAGGAACTTGGGGGGACAACCTAAGCGTTCCAAAATCTGCCACAGACCTTTTCTGCTCACAGTATCAAAAGCCTTGGTGAGGTCGACAAAGGTTACATAGAGAGCTTTGTTCTGTTCCCTACACTTCTCTTGCAGTTGTCTGAGAACAAA
The DNA here is from genome assembly GCF_003945595.2 of Pipra filicauda. Lineage (NCBI taxonomy): Eukaryota > Metazoa > Chordata > Aves > Passeriformes > Pipridae > Pipra > Pipra filicauda. The sequence goes on from NW_024104310.1 coordinate 7,012,444, forward strand.
TACCATGTCTGTGGTGCTCCTGTTGGCTCTGAAGCCACACTGACTTTCAGGAAGGATTCCTTCTGCTATAGTGGGTATTAGTCTGTTCAAGAGTATTCTTGCCAGGATTTTGCCAGCAATGGAGAGCAGAGTAATACCACGATAGTTTGAGCAATCTGATCTGATACCTTTCTTCTTATACAAGGTGATGATGACTGCATCACGAAGGTCTGATGGTAGTTCACCGAGCTCCCAACAGCACACCACAAACTCATGAAATTTGGTGTGGAGTGCAAGGCCCCCATGTTTCCAGATTTCAGGTGGAATTCCATCAATCCCAGCTGCCTTGACGATTTTCACCTGCTGTATGGCCTTGAGGGTTTCTCCTAAAGTGGGGGCAGTATCCAGTTCATGTTTTACTGGTTGTTGTGTGATGGACTGAATTGCTGAATCTTGGACTATACGGTTGGTACTGAAAAGAGTCTGAAAGTGTTCAGACCAACGATTCAGAATGGAGGTTTTGTCTGTTAGAAGCGTTTGCCCATCAGCGCTGAGTAGGGGACTTTGTAACTGGTATGTAGGCCCGTATGCTGTTTTCAAGGCCTCATAGAAACCTTTGTGATCACCTGTATCTGCGCATAATTGAGTTTTTTTCGCTAGATCGATCCACCATTTGTTCTGGATGTCACGGAGTTTCTGCTGGAGCTTGCTGCACGCAAGACGAAAGGCTGTTTTTCTTGCATGACAGGATGGCAGTGCAAGGTGTGCTTGGTGGGCGGTTCTCTTCTTCCTCAACAAGTCTTGGATTTCTTGGTTGTTTTCGTCAAACCAGTCCTTGTTCTTCTTGAGGGAGAACCCTAAGGATTCTTCAGAGGATTGCAGGATGCTGTTTTTAATATGGTGCCAGATTGTTTCAGGAGAGGAATCTGCAGAAACTGTGGGAATGTTTTCGAGCCAACTTTGAAGGTTTGCCTGGAAACTGTCTCTTACTGTGGCTGATTGGAGATTGTTAACTTGGAGTCTTCTCCTTGGGATGCTGCCCCTTTTTGGTTTGAATTTGAGCTTGAAATTGAGTTTACAGCGCACCAGCTGATGGTCTGTTTGGCATTCTGCGCTGGGCATCACGCGGATATGGTGGACATCGCGGACATCTCTCCGTCACACCAAGACATAATCGATGAGGTGCCAATACTTAGATCTAGGATGCATCCAGGTTGTCTTCAGACTATCTTTCTGCTGAAAGATAGTATTAGTGACGGTGAGCTGTTGCTCTGCACAGAATTCTAGCCTTATATCCTGGGTGCATCAAACAGAGCAAACACAGGGGTGGCCTCACATGGGGCACTGTGTGCGATTCTGGGCCCCACAATTTAGGAAGGATGTGATAGTCCTTGAATGCACCCAGAGGAGGGCAAAAAAGCTGGTGGGAGGGCTGGAAGGAATGTCCTGTGAGGAGGGGCTGAGGGCTTTGGACTTGTCTAGTTTGGAGAAGAGGAGGCCAAGGGATGACCTCAACACTCTCTACAGCTTCCTGAGGAGGGGAAGCGGAGAGGGAGGTGCTGAGCTTCTCTCCCTGGTATCCAGTGACAGCATGTGTGGGAATGGTACAAAGCTGCACTGGGGGTGGGTTGGGGTGAGACATTAGGAAGCCTTTCTTTACCAAGAGAGTGGTTGAACACTGGAACAGGTTTCCTGGAGGGGTGATCAATGCCCCAAGCCTGTCAGTGCTCAAGAGGCACTTGGATGTAGCATTTGGGTTCACAGTCCCCGTCACTCTGGGCGTGGGCAACGGAATCAATTTCATTAAGAACAAGAAAATCTTATATAGACAGTTCAAACCGTGATACATCATAACATGTGACCTTCTCCACCAATCACATTCGAGCACTCCATCGAGCATGTGCAACAGAGTACTGAAGGACTACAAGTCCCATAATGCCTTTCGTCACTTTTCCTGTAATATAAACCCCTACACTTGGACAGTGAGTGCCCTTACTAACAGGCTTCAACATAGTCAGGCCTTGTCACACGAAAGACAGGAGGAAATTCGCCCAACCATTAGAGAGGGGAGATTTTCTCGACCCACAGGGGTTCATTTTTCTGTTAGTGACCCAGGGAAAATGAAACCATGTATGTCTGATCAGTGTGTCAGATATCCCACAAGGGGACTCTTCACCAAACAAGATTCACAAGATTCTCAAGATCAATTGCCTTTATCGGGGAGGGCCCCTCAGTGGGCCTTCCGAGTGTTGTTCCGCTACTGGCAAACTGTCAGCACTTATAAAGTGCTAACAACACTTTATATGGCTCACCCTAACAGTTTACAGAAGAATACTCTTTAATACAAATCGTGGCAGGTTGATAAGATTCATAGGTCGTCGGTGATAGTGTCTACCTGCAAAAACACATTAAAAACAATCTAACAGTGCTATAAAGCAAGCACAAACACAAGATCTAATACAAAACAATCTACCAGTATATTAGGGAGCATATTATCCAGCAGTATTGGTGGAAATCTTCCTCCAACCATTCTCCATTTCCAACTTCATTTTATACTATTTCCTTAAGTTTAGGTGGAGTTTGAGTGAATCTAGTCATAAATACTTAATTGGGTAGTCATCCTTGGCATCTATATTCCTCGGTGGGCAGATATGACACAGTCTTTGAACTACAAAGTGTCACCATGTTTCCCTTCCTGCAGGATCTTTATGAAGGGAGGCTGTAGTGCCTTCATGTTACTCCCTTCTCCGTTTCATCCCACATAACAGGTGTTTATCACTGTTTTTGGGGAACTATTGTGGGGCATTGTGACCATGCTCCATTCAGGAAGCAGCAGCTGGGTCTTCTCTGTAATTCTTATTCTCTTTTAATTTTTAACCCTATCCATTACCTCACAGGCCTGAATTGCTCAGTCAGTTGCACTGGATGGTTGTTGTGGGTCCGTTCCAACTGAAACAGTCTATTCCTATTCTACTCTGTTCTATTTTCATGCAGGGTTTCATAGAAGAAATAATTTATCTAATAGATAGTTTAAAGCTGTGTATTATTTCTGTTATTTTCTAATTATTAATAGCTTTTTTTCTTAAATTGCCTCTAGCACTGGAAACAAACCTTCAGAAGGAAAAATGGATCGCTGGTGTTGGCCATCAGAAACTAACAGCTTTCGACGTTTCACCCCTGAGTCCTTGGCTGCAATTGAGCAAAGAATTGCTGAGAAAAAAAAGCAGCCAGACAAAGAAAAAGAGAAGCATAAGGACCAAGGAGTTGAAGCAGAACAACTTACTCCCCAGCTTGATTTGAAAATCTGCAAAAAGCTGCCATCCCTTTATGGGGACATTCCATCAGAGCTCATTGGGGAACCACTGGAGGATTTTGATCCATACTACAGTGACCACAAGGTTAAAACTTCCAAAAGCATTTCTTTGCTTTAACTTTGTCTGCTGAACTCTTAAGAGATAGTAAAAGCTCTAGCTGGGAGATGCTGGGTTTTGATTGTTGTGCAGACAGGTCTTTCAACATTCCTGACATCTTTTGGGGCAGGAGTGCTAAGGTGTGCTCTGCTTTATGCTATGAAGAGGTATCTTCAGTTCCAGTCAACAGTCAGATTTTAATTATGAGGACATAATACACATGATTGATACACTTCTACGGGAAATATATTCTGGGATAAGGGATGCTTTGTTTTGCAGAGCAATTCCTATGATGCCTGTGAGGCTGAACTCCCTGTGGTATAAACAGTGCCTGTCCAAGAGTAGATCATGCTGGAACTGCAGATGCTTTCACTGAATTACAAAGATTATACCAATTAGGGGAGGCATATTTGAGATATTTCCAGCACTCTGCGTAGCAAAACTATGTATTTGCATTGTTGTGAATTAATTTTCTGTTATTTTATGTCTCGTTGGCTTTGTTTATTGTGCCATATTTATATTGCAAATCCTCCATGCGATTGCAAAGGGGTTGGTGTTGTTGCCTGGGGGAGTGTCTAAAGTAGATGCTGTTGGAATCCCTCCTCAATTAAATGGCAAAAAAAATTAGTTCATTTACATATTCTATATCCTATAAATCTTTTCTTTTTAGACTTTTATGGTGCTAAATAAAAGGAGGACTATTTTCCGGTTTACTGCCACACCTGCCTTGTGTATATTTGGTCCTTTCAATCCAGTCAGAAAAGCAGCAATTAAAATTCTGACCAATTCATATCCTTTCATTGGTTTCCCTTATTTGAATTTTAAAATATTCTGTATCATTTTCTGTCATTCTGTTCCTCTCTTTATATTAATGTGAATGTAGAGCTTATATGGCTGTGACAGAGATTTTTTAAAAGTTTTATTGAATCTAATGTTACAACAGCTGAGATATTTGCATAATGTTGGTGAAAATGTGAAAAAGCTGATATTTAAAATCAATTTTGCAGATATTGGTGTGAAACAACCTTTAGAGGCTATTGTATGACATTGTAGCCCTTTTCCTGAACTTGTTCGAAATCTCTGATGTGGTCACAAGGTTAAATTAAAAACACAAAGTAACAAACAAAGCAAACCAGGGACTCCCTTGTTTTTAAGATATGAAAGATGGGATTTATGGTGAAGCTTTGCTGGAAGAGTCTCATGTTCTCCTAAGAAATGTGTTCCACACTCAAGTTTAGAATGTTCTGAAGAGTGCCCGTCTTTTGTATTTTTGTAACAATGTAACTGTAGTTTGGAGAATGTCAGAATGTGAAGGATTTGCAGATGCAAAACCACCAAGTGAGTAGTTTCTGCATTTTCTGCTAAACATCTGTTTTCATTTGGAATTATTATTTTGTGAAAATAGATTTTTTAATGGAACTTATGTCTGACTTTGAATGTGTATGCCTGCTATAAGAAATTACTAAATTTGCTATTCACTTTCAAATTAACTCTAAATTTAAGAACCATATCCATTTAAACAAAAAAAAGCCAAACAGTTTTATTGGTGACAGGTGAACTTTTATGAAAGAACACTAGTAATTGGTTATTAAGTGTTTTCAAATGGTTTTCCCAGGCTTAAACCCCCTAGTTACTACAGAATTGTGGCCCATTTCTCTTTATTCCATCCTCCTGCTGCTGCAAAAAAAATGGAGGTTTTTCAAGATTCAAATAACAGTACACGATTTTTTTTCATTTATTTATGTTTCTCATCTCTTCTGTCAAACATGCTATGTCCCACTAAAGTCCTAACTTCTGAAACTGTCTGAACATTTTTATATGTAAATCCTGAAGTTTACCCAGATAAGCAAGTTTGATCTGTTATTAGTTTCTTTGGAAAACACATGAAAAGTCCTGACCATATCCAAAATCAAAGTCATTATTTGAATGTCTGTATGCTTTTTGTGTGGCAATCAGGACCTTCTATGAACTTCATTGTTTTATAGTGTAGCATTTTTCCCTTAACTTACTATTCACATGTTTTGTTGGCATTATTATATGTACCGTGTTACTCAATTGTGTGGTTATGACTGTACGTCAGCTCCCACCAGCACTCAACTGGACTGAGTAAGTATCTCACTGGCTGTATGTTTCCTCTTTTTCTGTGGATATTTACACACAGGACTGAAAAATTTAAATAATGTGGTGATCTAATTCAGGGCCTTGAAAAATTTCCCTCAGTCAGACCTCTGAGGAAGATTGAGGATTGTTATTATATCTCACAGTCTTTGGTGGAGCTTCAGTGCCTTTTCTCAGAGGCTCACACCATGTGCCCTTTCCTCTGCATTGGCTAATTTTGCCATCTGGTGTGACATAGAAGATTGGCCCATTTTTTCTTTTAAGGAATGAACCTTTTAGAGAGACTGTGGGGTAGAATTCTAACTTAATATCTCTCCTTCTACAGCAGTAACCTGAATATCTGTTATGGTTGGCTCATGCAAAAACTAGAAAGGGATAAATGTCCATTCTGTTCTTTCTTCCTGTTTCCTGGTGACACTCCTGGGTCAGTTGTTCCCATTAGAAAGGCATCTCTTTGTAATGTCTTGCTACCTTTTGTACTTGTGCACTGTATCCAGTGCAACTTGACTTGTTGTTCTAGAATTAAATCTTGAAAATGTCCCCAGAGCCCCTTTTGTCTTGGGGTAAGCATGGTGATAAGAAGAGCTTAATTTTCTGTAGGTTTACTTTCAGTTATAGAATATTTGCTCTAGTGTTCTGCCAGAATTTGAGGCTTTGAGATTTTCCAGACTGCTTTAGAATACAGACACAGTCTTAAAAATGTTTTAAGATCCTTAAAAATGCTAAGGAAGCGTGAGCTATCCTTCACCTAGAAATAATATTATATGCTTATGTGAACTTTCCTAGTTGCTACCTGAAATCTTACTAGAATTCAGGAACACATCTTCTTATAGCCATGATGCTTCTGAAAGTAATGTAACCAGTCCTATTTTACTTCACATTTTCTACCTTTACTCCATGCAGGGACTAAATCTTAGGAAATGCCTGAATGTGCCTGAATGTGACTCAATCTCATTAATATTTTTATTTCTATAACTTACATACACTTTTTCCTCCTCAGAATTGCTTTTACTGGCATATATACTACTGAAATTTTGATAAAAATAGTAGCAACAGGATTTGTTTGGAATGAATTTACCTTCCTTCGAGATCCATGGAACTGCTTGGATCTGTCTGTTATTATTGTAATGTAAGTACAACTCAGTTGTTCTTTTACATTGAAGGGAAAAAGCCACAGATTAAATACTATCTGATGTTGCTGAAATCCCTGAGAGTGTTTGGCCTCCTACCTGCTAAAGAGTTACTGTGCTTGAACCACCATTTGCATATCTGCAAAGAGAAAAATAGTCATAGACTGGCTCAACATGCTTATGGTTTGAAAAACATCCTTGCCACTCAGTTACATGTGGTTTCATTTTATAGGTACGTTACTATGTTTCAAAATATAGGCAATGTTTCAGCTCTTCGAACTTTCAGAGTGCTGAGGACTTTGAAAGCCATTTCAGTAATACCAGGTAAGGAACAATCTTACTGATAGTCTCTCCATTTCATCAGCGTGCTTATTCTTTCTATGGAATTGTAGCAGGAATGAAACATAGAAAGTGTTTAATTTAAGTGTCAAAACCATACATAAATACTTTTCCTTTTATATTCAGCTTGGAGAACAGAGATCAAATATAATTTGAATTTTTTCTTATGAAAAATCCTGGATATCACTGTCTGCTTATATCATATCTCAGATTCAATTTTTCTGCCTCAATATTGGTCTTTAGTTCATATGTAAGGCATTTTCTCAGAATCCCAGAATGGTTGAGTTTGAAAGGAACATCTGGAGGTCGTCTGGTCCAGCCTCACTGCCCAAGCAGGGCCACTGAGAGCTGGTTACCCAGGACCAAGTCCAGACAGCTTTTGTGAGTCTCCAAGGATTGAAACTCCAGAACCTCCCTGGGGAACCCGTGCCAGTGCTCAGTCACCCTCTCAGTAGAAAAGTGGTTCCTGATGCTCAGATGGAACATCCCATGTCTCGGTTTGTGCCCATGGCCTCTGGTCCGGGCACTGGGCACCACTGAAAAGCACCTGGATCCATCCTCTTTGCACTCTCCCTTCAGATTTGTGCAGACATGGAGGAGATCCCCCTTGAGCCCTCTCTTCTCCAGGCTGACCAGGCCCAGCTCAGCCTTTCCTCATGGCAGAGTTGCTCCAGTCCCTTCCCCATGTTTGTGGCCATTTGCTGGACTCTGCAGTGTGTCCATGGGCCAGAACTGGAGCCAGTAGTCCAGCTGTGGCCCCACCAGGGCTGGGTAGAGAGGAACAATCACCTCCCTTGACCTGCTGACCAAGCTTTGCCTAACACAGCCCAGGAAACAGTCACCCTCTTTGTCATTGTAATGTGTATTTGGCACAGGGTGAAGTACTTGTTTAGTGTAAATCAAACACAGAAATCTGTCCATGTTCATTAAAGTTTGTAAGACTCTGCTAGGATACCATCTTAATTTAGAATGTGCAAGATAGTAAAATTAGTGTTAGGTACTAAACAGAGGCTAAAGAAATTATGATTAGGAAATTTAAGGAAAAATGCTTTAGTCACTCCTATGCTTTGTTTTACCTCATTTAATACTCAGAAGTTACAAACCCATTTACTCTCTTTTTAACATACTTGCAGCTGCTGTGTCTTGTCACATGAGAATGTCACTGCATTCCTCTTCTCATTTTGCTTATTATTGGATCTTATTTTTCTAGGTCTGAAAATCATTGTAAATTCACTTGTTGAATCCATTAAGAAACTTGCTGACGTGTTTATCTTGACTGTATTTTGCTTGAGTATATTTGCCCTAATAGGCCTCCAGCTTTTTATGGGTAATTTAAGATTCAAATGTGTCCTCAATAATACTGTGTACAATGACTCATTATGTAAGGATCCCAAGATCTATGTACCAAGTGATGAAGGTAAATGTTATTCTTTTCTCCCTTTACATAATCTGTGCATCTTCCCATGTATGTCTTGATTTTTCACAGAGATGTGATAGTTGCATGTATTTCTCCCAAGAAGGAAAACCCTTCCGTTTGCACGAGTCTTAATATGAAGTCTCTGGGACAAGTGAATGTGAAATTAGTGAATCTTGGATTTGGAGAAAGATTAGCAGTCTGTGGGATAGATGGGGCTGAGTTTTCTATAAGCATTTGCCTTTTTACCTGTGCATGGTACGGGGATCCTAATTTTAGGGGTACAGCATGGGGTATGGTTATTTTTCCATCACTTTTTCTATATTTCAGGGATTTTGCCTACTTCTCACAGCGATTCTTACTTTTACCAGAGACCAAGTAAAATGTTACATTGGGAGTTGTGCAGTAAATAGTTGCTATTTTTTTTTAATCTGTCACAGAGACAGATTTGCTGAGAAGCAGCCCTATACATCCTTTTTTTTGAAAGGATCCTTCCCAGAGCTTTGATCCATCAGGGTGTTTATCAAGTGCAGTAAATGTATGGTTTCCTGTCAGAAGGCTGTGCAAACTGACAACTTCTGATTTTATGATTCCTTGATTTATTTTTTATTAGATATCTGCCACAGAATGAATGGCTCTTCTGACATATTGCTCTGTGAGATCAGTTCAGATCCTGAGTAAGTGAACAAGATAGTTTTAATATTTTCTTAATTTGTTCCTCCAGATGTCCTGTGGTTTTATTTCTGGTCTAAAGGAATGGTGATGATTTTTCAGGAGGATGGGGATGCATGTATGTCATTAAATTAAAAGCCAAGTATTTCACCTCAGAAAAAGAATGAAGTACAAGGATGCAACCAGTTATGTATGTACTTTGTTGCCAACCACTGGGAATGTAATGGTAAGGTAGAATGATATAAATGAGGAGAGGAAGAGATCAGTAAAGACCTGTTAGATATTAATAAACTCTCCTCTCCTCATCTTGGTGAATTATTTAAAAGTAAAGGTAATTCCATTTTCCCCCTCTCTGTGTATTTGTTTGCACATATCCTACATCAGGGGACACTTTTTGTCTAGTCCTAAACTAAGGTTTCTGTCCAATTTTCTCTGATTAGACAAATGGCTTTCTAGGATGGTTTGATATAAATCAGCCCTTCTGGCAGAATTAAATTTGGGAATAATGAAATGGACTTTCAGATAAACTGAACAAATTTGATGTTGTCTATTGGGTGCTTTCAGGTACCGTTAAATCTCCAAGTAAATATTGTTTAATCTTTATTTTGGGGTTAGGAAAGAGTGCCCAGAAAACTATACCTGCCAGAAGATTGGGCAGAATCCTGACTTTGGTTATACAAGTTTTGATCATTTTGGCTGGGCCTTCCTCTCTGTATTCCGTCTGATGACACAGGATTCCTGGGAGCGTCTCTACAGACAGGTGGGTACTTCTATTACCTGATAGAATGACTTGACACATGCAATTCAGAGCCACTAGAAAAATCTCTACTGGTTTTAACCTTACTGACACCACATTTCCTTTAAAATCCATGTAAATATTAAGGAAGTAGGTTCAAGTGACTAAGTTGTAACACCTTCTGCAAGGGACATGGAATGGGAGCAATCCTGCTGGGAATGCCCATAGTTCTGTAGGAGAACACCCTGGGGTCAGTGGTTAAGAGTGAAATATGAGTATGGAACCACCCAAGGATTGGGATATACAGCAGATCCAGCCAGTGAGCTCACTGCTGCTGCAGGGAGCGTGAGGACTTGTTGCCTTCTCTGTTCCTCTTCCTTTTAAGTCCTGACTCCTCACCAAACCTTTTGGTTCAACACTTTAGTTTCAGATCATTTTTGACAACTGACATTAAAAATTTGGAGGCTTGATGTTTTGATTCAGAGAACTGAATGTAACTTTTGAATTCTGGTGGGTTTTTTTTCAGAAATGCTATTAAAATTCATGTAGACAACTCTCTGGATCCCCTATGTCTATGCAATGCCTTTGCTAGCCAAGAATTATCCTCTGCCTTGTTCTGTATTTTTTTGTCCATTTTAACTTTTTTTCCATCAACCTTTATTAATTAGGACTTTTTAAAAATGGATATATCTTCTTCTTGCCATTTGAAACTCACATGGTTTTTGGGTTTTAATGTATCAAAGCTTAATATTGAGCCATCTCCTCTTCTGCCATTTTAAAAGAGTGTAAAGTTAGTTTGAAATTGTATTGTAAACGTTATTTTTTTAAGAATATATCACAACTTTTACTTTTTCCTCACAGACTATCCGTACATCTGGAGTGACCTGCATTTTTTTTTTTATGGGAGTCATCTTTTTCTGCTCATTTTATCTGTTCAATCTGATCTTGGCTGTAGTAACTATGGCATATGAAGAGCAAAACAGATCCAGTCTTGCTGAAACGGAGGCCAAGAAAAAACTGCTTCAGGATGCCCAACAAATTCTAGAGAAAGAACAGGTTTGTATATTATTACATATAATAAGTGGTTCCTTTTGTTTTCTTCTGTATGTGAATTAGGGAAATGATGTTTTGAATTAAATATGTACTTCTTGCACACTTTCTCACACTTCATTTCTCTTTGTGTCTCTATAAATCCATGTGTGTATGTATATATGTATTGAATATATAAACATTTCTGTGATACAAAAAAACATCATTGAATTTTAGGATTTGCAGACCTGACATTGTACAGGAATGGCTTACTGGCCAGTTTGTACCTTTTATGGTATTGCATAGGTGCTGCACTCCATGGTTTCCCCGTTCTTGTACACTACCATTATTGCTGTGGACATAAATTCCTTTCTCTGGGTATTCCTTCTTGCTATTACTGTGTAGTCTCATGAAGGAAATATGAGTGGATACATTTACATCCATGAGAAAAGTTGTCATTTCTGCAGCTCCCAGAAGTTGGAAGTTTCAGTGCTGACAAGAGTTCAGGCCTGATTAAAAAGCCTTCCAGGAGCCACTGTGCTCAGCATTTTAAAGGTTGTCAGGCCTCTTTCTGAGTGAAGGCATGCAGGAGGTCTATCAGTTGACAAGAGCAGGAATAGTCTTTAGCCAGGATAATGCTGTTTGTTCCATATTAAGTTTCCTCTTGACATCCAGAGACTGCATTAGTTTCTTTGCTGTTGTTTTGGAGAGTTAATAGACACACATCAGATTTCCACAGTGTTTCCTCTTGGCATAGTATTGTTCCAGTCATTCATACCTTGGTCTGAAAGGGACCAGGGATCACCTGTTTTTATTTCTGATAATCATTGAGTCATGGAATCACAGAATGGTTTGGATCGCAAGGGACCTTAAAGGTCTTCCAGTCCAGGATGGTCTGGAACACCTTCCACTAGACCAGATTGCTCCAAAGCCCATCTAACTTGGCCTTGAACACTTCCAGGGATGGAACATCCAGAGCTTTTCAGGGCAAACTTATGCCAGTGCCTCACCACCCTGCCAGGAAAGAATTTATTCATAACATCTAATCGAAATCTCTCTTCTTTCCCTTTAAAACCATTAGCCTTGTAAAAAGTCCCTCTCCAGCTCTCTTGGAGCCTCTTTAGGCACTGGAAGGGGGGCTCTAAGGTCTTCCTGGAGCCTTCTCTTCTCCAGACTGAATGACCCCAACTCTCTCAGCCTGTCTCCAGACTAGAGGTACTCCAGCCCTCAGAGCATCTCCGTGCCCTTGGGCAGGTCCATGTCCTGCTGATGGGGAGGGCCCAGAGCTGGACACAGCAGTGCAGGTGGGGTCTCAGGAGAGGGGAGCAGAGAGGGAGAATCACGTCCCTTGACCTGCTGCCCATGCTTGTCGTGATGCAGCCCAGGACACAGTTATTTCTGGGCTGCAGGCCCACCCTGCTGGGTCCTCTCAAGCTTCTTATCCACCAGAAGTGAAGCTCTAAGCCAAGGCAGCAGGATGGGTTGAAAATTATTGGTACGACCTATTGTATCTTGTAACTTTTTATAAAAGACACCTCTGATTTACTGCTCACAGTCAAAAATGATAGATTTGTAAGAGGCCATGCAAATATCCCCCAGCAAGTATCCAATTTCCTCATTAAGGTGTCATCATCATGGCTAGGCTTCGTGAACGAAGATTTGGGACTCCCTGGCAGTGCATTAAGGTGTAAGGCATCACCATTTTACCAAGTTCCTCAGCATTCAGACAGGGTAATAATTTAATCGAGTAAAAATTAAATTGAATATTATCCTAGTCCATGTGTTGGCATTTACCTTGTGTTAATAAACAGACCTTTTGACTTTTCTTTTACAGGAGGTGGCTGCAGCAGAAAGCAGTAAGGCCTTGCAGGTTGGGTCTGAAATGCCAGTTGCTGAGTTGAAAAATTCAAAAGGGAGAGACAGTAATAGAGAAACACCTGTTTTAAGACAAAATGTAGTTTTAGATGATCAGGAGAAAGAGGAGCAAATATTTCATTCACAGCCTGGTCACTGCCACAAGAAGCTTGTAAGTATTCAAAATAGAAAATATATTCATTAAGCTTAGGTGTGATATGAGAATTCACTGAGCAGAAAAGCTTTCCTTATTTCCATTTTTTTCCTCTCTGTTTTTTTTTTCTCCTTCTTGCATTCATTGGAATAACTTGTTTTTTAAAGCAATCTGAAAATTGTATTTTGGGATGCGAGGAAGACAGCACTATTTGGACTTGAAAGGGAAGCTAGAAGTGGGTGTCAGTAGTACATGTTATTATTTCATATCAAAATATTTTCACATTATAAAAGGAAAAAAATAGAAAGGAAAACCTAGAGCATAATCCAAACCGGGTGAGATGCTCTGACATAGAGTTCTTTTATTAGTCAAATAAATACAATCTACAACAAATGTGGCAATTACTGGTGTCTCTCCTGCAACTGAGGACTCTTAAAACAATCTACTCTCTACTTTCATCACAAAAGAGGCTAAAGATACTAAGTCAAAGAGAAAAAAGTATATCAGGTAGGAACATTTTGGTAGGACTTAATCAGTTTATAAAAACTTGAATGGATCATTCCTCTAGAGAATATCCCTATTTTAAATCCCAGTTTCTCATCCTCAGTTATTTCCCTCAGCTAAAGACAGATGAGCAGCAGTAACCAGGTCAGTGTTGGGGAACACCCTTGTCTTTTTTAAAAACACTAACTCTGAATGCTTCTGAACAGCTGTGAATTTCAACAAGAAGACCGAGGACTTTAGTCAGGCTGGCACACACATTTTTATGTATTTCTGTCCTACAAGACACCAAACATTAGAGAAAGGAATGAAAGGACAAGTTGCACTGGTAACTGGGACATAATTAAAATAATCTAAATGAGCCTTTTAGACTCAGAAAAACTATAGAGAGAAAAATGAGCATTTTAGCACTATATTACAAATTCATTTGATATATCCCTTCTATGACAGTTCTATCAGCTAAGTTTTGATTATTTTTCATTAAAATATCAGAATGACAAAGAGAAATAATTATTATGAAACCCCTGAGGCCAAGAATACCAGTTTCATTCCCTGAATAACAGCTTTCTAGAATATGTTGATAAAATCATAGTATCAAAAAAGTTTGAAGTAATGGTATGATATATCCTTATTTATATAGCCTTCCCACTATCTCTGGAATTCTTTCTGATTTTCTCTACCTCGGAGTCTCACGTATTCTTTGTAGCCCATGTTTTATGATTGTCTATTTAATCCTGAGTAAGTGTGTGGGTTTTAATGTGTCTGAATATTTAATAATAATTCAGTGTATCCCATAAGATAAAAGTGTTGGCCTGTCTGTCCTTGAGCTCACATCAGGAGCACTGAGCTGAGCATTCCATGGCTTCTAATGAAAACAAAAGTAGTACCATCCCTAGTTTTAAGCAGTTCAATATTAGTAGAGATCTAGATAGGCCTGGTAGTGCTGGAACAATAATAATTTTTATTAACTACGTGTCTATTTTTCATATTAATAAATGGGTTTTTTTATTATCAATAATTCTCTGTTAAAAAGGCAATAGTTTATTCAAACTGATGACCAGTGTTCTTTTTGTCTGTTCTTCTAATCAGTCATGGGAAAGATGGAAGAATTCTTTTCCCTTGCCCCATTAATGTTTCTATACTTCTTCTACAATGACATTATTATTGTTATTAAATATTTTCAGAAGGAAACAACTTCATGAAGAAATTTACTGGTTTTGATGAAACACCCTTTGTCTTCAAAAGCAAAGACCTGATAGTGTTGTATTTTTTTGGTTTGCGTTCTTTCACCAAAGTAAAGCTTCCCTTCAATGTGTATTTAAAAAGGCATATTTATGTCATGCTGAACATAATTTTTGTATTGCCAGTTTTTCATATTCCCTTGCTATGTTACCTTCTGTTATCTTTCTAACCAAAGAGGCAGATCCTGCTGTCCTATGATGTGTCAGTGGACTCTATTAATGATCCTTTCCGAAGACAGAGGTTAATGAGTGCAGCCACTATTCTTACAGATAATTCGAGTAAGTCATTCTTTCCTGTTTTTCCTATGAGATTGTGTAATGTGACCTGAGAGATCAAACTGTCTCAAACACTCAACATTATTTTAAAAACCACTAGAGGAAATTATGTTGCAAATGTAAATTTCAGGAAAACAAATATTCTCATATCTCATATAACTGTGACTGGAACTCAATTACCAAGGGTAAATCATGCCTGACCAACTTGATTGAAAGAAGAGAATTTCAAAGTGTGTGTAAGCAGAAACGTTGCCCATTTTCAGAGGAAGAGGTTGTGCAGTCTCTGACCTGATGGCTGACCCTGCTTGGAGAAGGGGGTTGCACTACAGATCTCCTGAGCTCTCCTCCAACCTCACTTATAACCCTGTCCTCAGCTATGGACACCTGTGGCTGGGCAGGTTCAACTCACAGGAAACAGGTTGTCATTGTCCCAGAAACAGTGATTTCTCTCCTTAATGCAGATCCTTTATCATCCTTTAATAGTGTAATCATAGAATCATGGAACAGTTTGTGTTGGATTGGACATTAAGGATCATTTTGTTCTTCCCCCCTGCCATGGTCAGGGACACCTTCCACTAGACCAGGTTGCTCAGAGTCCCATCCAACCTGGCCTTGAACACTCCCAGGGATGGGGCATCCACAACTTCTCTGGGCAACCTGTGCCAGGGCCTCCCCAGCCTCACAGGAAAGAATAATAAACATATGAAGAGGTGGGGAATATCCCCTGTTTCTGTCATTATGACATTTGTTGATGGTGACCTGCAATAGCCTGTGATTAGTTTGTGTAGTAGGAGTGAAACAGGTTTTTTTTCAATGATGCCATTCTGCTCACATGAGATTGATTTTTCTTTCCAATCTTTTCTTTGATTGTCTTTTTCTTCACACTCTGATATTCCACATAGGATTATTCATATGCCACTTTCCCTCTTTCTCTGCTAGAGTCAAAATTGAAATGTCCTGCATTGTGGAAACGTTTTGCTTCAAAGTATCTAATTTGGAATTGTTGTCCCCTCTGGAGAGCAGTCAAAGAGAAGGTGAAATTGGTGATTTTGGATCCGTTTGTTGAACTCTTTATCACAGTTTGCATTATCTTGAACACCTTATTCATGGCTATGGAGCACCCTGGCATGTTGCCAGAAACCAGAAAAATGATTACTATAAGTGACCAGGTAAGTGAGGTCTATGTAAGTTGAATACAGAGTTATAACCCTGTATTTATACTGGAACAGTCCCATAAGGAGACAGACTTCTTGAGTGACCTTTTCTGAATTTCTTTTTTGTCTTTCCAGGTGTTCACCCTTATTTTTACACTAGAAATGATCTTGAAAATCATTGCTCTAGATCCTTACTACTATTTTCAGAACAAGTGGAATGTTTTTGATAGCTTGGTTGTTTTGATTGGCCTAGTGAGCTTTGGAACCAATCTGTCACCTTTCCGGGTGGTAATGATTTCTTTGCTCTTTTTTAAAAGCACGTGTTTTATATAGATTTGTGAAAGATTACAGTGAAATACCTTGTCATTATTTTCCTGATGAATCTGTCAAATCAGTTCTCTTTGTTGGTAAATAGTAAGCCAACATGAACATTTCATTAAAAAAATTAATTAATATTAAAGAATATTTTCAATATGTTTATTATACTGTGTATGTTGGATACTACAAATCCCCTGCACAGTGTGCTGCCAGGGAGATCTGACCCAGCAGAGAGTTCACTGGTTCTCTGTTAGGTCTGTACAGTGGCACTGCTCAACTACATTTCAGAGCTACAATCAGGATCAGATATTATCTGCTGAGCTTAAGGATAGCAAAGATTCCTTCACAGCTTTTCCTTTTGAGCTAAGATTTGTAAAATAATGGAGCTTTCCTCAGGGCTCAGTCTTGGCCTTGAGGGCTCTTCAGCGCTTTTCTCCATTTTAGGGAGAAAGAGGAATCGTTCTGAAGTGTCTGTGTATGACATTGCTTTTGTATTTATGTCCTTACTGCATATTTTTAATGTTAAATTTACTAATTACTTCAAATGCTTCTTTGCATTTCAGAGTCCACAAGCCTAGAAATGCAGTTGAATTCTGTTTCCCCTTTTTATCATGACTGAGAGATTTTCACAGCCCTGAATGCTAATTTGACTAAATACCTCCGTTTTACTCGTGGGGGTACATAGAGTAGGTCCCATCTGGCTTTTCAGATCCTATTTTAAGTCTGTTTGGTGAGAAGTATAAAAAAATATTTGTCTTATTGCATTTGACCAAAACTCAGTAATTTCATAACCTTTTCCAAGTACCCGTGACCTACTTAATTGTATTCCTGTTCTTTTTATTGCTATTAACATTATTACACTGGCACACTCTCGTATCTAACTTAGCACAAACAATTTGAAACCTTCCTTTGATACTTCTCTGCTCTCAATAACATTAATTGTTGGAGCTTAAGCACAGCACTTTTGCATCAAAACAATTAAAAGCCTTTCTTGGGGAAAAATGACAATGTTACTGCAGTAAAGGCAGCATGATAAATGCAGGGTCTGGTTTTTATGTGGGCTGTGCTGTCTGGGCTGTGTTTGACCTTACCTTTTTTCTCTTATGTTTTATTTTACAGATCAGGATCTTCAAATTGGCAAAGTCCTGGCCAGCCTTAAATACTCTTGTGAAAATAATTCTAAACTCATGTGGTGCTCTGAGTAACCTCACTCTGGTTTTGGCTATCACTGTATTTATTTTCGCTGTACTAGGAATGCAGCTTCTGGGCAGTGATTATGAAACAAACTTCTGTAATATAAGCACCACTGAGGATTTACGCTGGCATATGAAGGATTTCAGTCATTCAGTCCTGATTATATTCCGAATATTATGTGGAGAATGGATTGAAACGATGTGGGAATGTATGGAAGTGGCTGGAAAAGAGAAATGTATTACAATTTTCATGCTAGTCCTGGTGATAGGAAACCTGGTGGTGAGTTTTAAGCTGATTCCCAGTCTCTACTGAATGCATCCAGTTACACTGGCAACTGATTTTTGCAGAGGGAAACTTTATCATTTCAAGAGTATTCACACTATTCTCTTTTCTGGATGTCACTTGGCGTGTTTTTCTTCTATCTTTCTTTTTTTTTTTCACTTTTCCCCTGTCTTTCTCTTTCTAACATAAGAGGTAGAAGCAATACAAAATTATTCCCTCTACCCACAGTATAGAAGTGCAGTGCTTCTGATAATGTGGTGTCTGATGTCTTCATCTTTTGTGTTGATAGGATCCAATAACCAAACTGTTCAGTGCTTTTAATGCTTATCAACTTGTATTATCAAGAGTTTACCATACCCAGATTTTCTGGTTTGTATGACATATAGTAGATGGAATGTAAATGTACTGGAAGACAAAATCTTTTCATCTGCTTGGTTTGTTGGTCTATACCAGACCCTTTTGGATGGTGGTGTTATTAAAATTCATCTTTGCTGTTTTTCAACATATCTGTCTCCTCACACGTTATGGATATCAGAGCAGGTGAAAATATATTTGATATACCCAAACCCTCACTTCCTTCCTTTTTCTCCTGCCATTCCTTCCAGAAGGGGCCAGATGGTCCTATAACAATGTTGCAATATAATAGTAAATAATTTCATGGCAGTGGTTGAGGAAAGCAAGACTGAGGGTTTCTGAAGTGACTTTTCTGTTAGCAGTGGTGTCTCCAACCTACTTTAACTATTTCAAGGTGCTCAACTTGTTCATTGCCCTGCTGCTGAGTTCGTTCAATACTGATACCTCAGGGGGACAAGAGGAACCTGGAGAAAGGACTAAATGTCAGATTGCCCTTGCACAGATTCACCAGGGCCTGAAGTCTTTGAAAGACAGAATTCTGGATCCTCGTAGCAGAAAAATGAAAGGAAGCCTCAGAAAAACAGACAAAAAGAAGACTTTGGAAGAAATTTCTGGCAAAAACATAGAGGATAATAATTATGCCATGACAGATGTCAGAAAATACATAGACAACAATGGCTTTGACATAGAGTGTTACCAGAATGAAGAAAATTCCTCAATATCAAGGAAATATGAAGATCCTTCCAGCAGTCACAGTACCTGTCTTCCCATTGAAGCAGCAGAGAGTTACAGTGACAAAATTGATGATGAGCACACTGTATTCACAGAAACAGAACACAGAAAACAGGTAAGAACTATTCACATTTAAAACAAAATACTGTAACTTACATCTGTAATTGCCATCTCAAAGACTCAACAGTAAATATTATCCCTTCTGTCATTTCTGCCATTTTACTTTCTTTGTTCTTCTAGTGCAAGGGCTACCAAATAGTCTTCATTTTCCAAGGAGATTTTGAATATCCACTTTTTCACCATTCTCTTCATGGATAGCCCTAATTCTGCTTTTGTCAGTTTTATTTCCATCTATTGCTGTCAACAAATAAACGAAGTTTGATGAAGACAGACATTCCTTCTTTTTGTCTCCTTTGTCTTACACTTGGATAGTTTCTAACACAGGTCTCTTCAGCTGCTTATATGTTGCTCCTCAGTTGCATCACATCCAAAGAGAAGGCAAAGAAAAGCTACACCTCAAAAAATAATTTTTTTACAGGCAGGTTTGGAATGTCTCCAGTGGTCAGTGTCTAGGTGGATTGCTAAGATCCATTTGCTATGGTTTTGGTCATATTAGGAAGCATTGCCAATGAAATATCTTTGGACTAATTTTCAAAGAAGCAGAAATTGCTGGTCACCTTAGAATCATCTGTGGCCATTTCAAATATGTTATCCAGAAGCATGTATCTCTGAAAATGAAAAGATAATTGGATTTGGCTAAATGTAGGGATTCATATTACAGGAAAAGTGCTGCAAAGCATTCTGGGACTTGTAGTTCCAAGTACTCTATCTGACATGTGCAGTGGAGTACCTTGGTGTGATTGATTGAGAGATCACATCACGATTTAAACATTGTATTTAAGCTGCTGTTCTTTTGTAACAAAGCTAATTCAGACTGCACCTCGTGTAGTTCGAGTTCGTGCCAGAACAAGTACCACAAATGTCACCCGAACAGGGACATTCAATAGGCATCTAGCACACCTGAAGTCAGACTTTTCTCCAGAGTTGTAGCATAGTATAGTCTTTTTTTTCCTGCATGTCCTGTTTAGATGACTAGAAGAAGCCAAGGAACTTATTAAATTAAAACCGTGGAAACATAGAGTAGGAATTGGCTTTTTCTGTCCTATTTTTGTAATTTCATTTTGGTAGTTCTGCAACAGTAAGGTAATTTATAGACTGCAGAATTCTTTTGGGGAGGGGGGCAGGGGATTATAAATTTCATTTATTTTTGGCTTGTTAAAGTTATTAATGAAAACCAAATAAATTCTTCTCTTTCTCCTTCTCCCATGCAGAAATGTGGTGCTGCTCACAGCTTTTATGAAGCCAGCAGTGTGGATGCAACTGTTGGTCTGGAGATGTTTTCCCAGACTAAAAACTCACACCTGCCTAAGGACTGTTTTGGAGAAAGTAGGAATCTTTTCTGTATTGTGCTAACACCAAATGAACCAATGTTAAAATGTACCCACTTGAAACATGTCCAGATTAGCAGAATCTGTTTTCCTGCTCATCCCAGTGTTGACATCTGTCTTTGATTACCTGACCATCTCCTCAGACTCCATTGCCTCTCATGCTTCAATCCTGCTGCCTTTACAGATTCATGGGGAGTGTTTCTGGTGCAAAGCAGTGAACAGGGAGTTGTAATGTCTCTGCAGTGGAAAAAAGTGTAATAATCAGTAAAAATAATAATTGACTAACCTACTAGTAAGGTACTCTCTCTTTTCAAAACCAAAAGGAGAAATGCAGAAAATAAACATTTTTTAGATAAAGTCTTTTTTCTTGTGCCCACCAGGCTTTCTGCAGAAGGGCACAAAAGCAACTCTCTTTTTCCCCATGTTTGAGTTGCTCTATTAAAAGAGATTATTTTGCATACAAGTTTTTTCTTTTCTTTAGCTTAAGATCATTTCAATCACAGCATCACCTCATAGGTAAAACAGCACATTCTTTCTCTGGTCTGTAGAAGCTCTCTTTAAGATGCCCTATACTGTTTTGATTCCATGTCTCAGCGTTTTCCATGGAACCAATATACTGTTCTTTCTCTTTTCAGATTGTGGTAAATGTTTCCCATGTTGTGTAGTGGATATCACTAAGTTTCCAGGCAAAAGTTGGTGGAACTTCAGGAAAACCTGCTACCGAATTGTTAACCATAGCGGGTTTGAATATTTTATGGTTTTTGTGATAGTATTGAGCAGCGCAGCACTGGTAAATTGCATTTAATGTCTCTAATTTTGAATTGATTGTTGTCAATGAGGAAAATAATAATATTTGATTGATTTCTTCTACTCTGACATTCCTTCCAGCAGGGAGGGAAAAAAGTGTAATAAATGTATCCCTTTACAGTGATAAGACTTTCCCTCAGTTAGATAAGATATTTAAATATATGGATTTAACTATATGGAATTGTAGTTTTTCATGGAACATAGTTCTTCCTACACTTGTGTGTTTATTACAAGGCTAAACCAGAGGCTGAAATTCCTTTGCACTTTTAAATAAAGTAAGAGCACTTCTAAATGTTTAAAGCATTTTTAAAATATTATGATCAGAATCTCAAAGTCAAGTTGGCTGTAAACTCATAGGTGAGGTAATGTTTTGTTGCTACCCTGATCAGATCCATTTCTACTCAAGAATAAGGGAATTTCTATGATTTGAAAGTATATCCACTGTCGATTGAAAGTAATTTGTTAAATGAAATATTTTATAATGCAGAAGGAACATAACCAAACAACCTGAAAGAGATCTATGTGGTAAAAGTCAGAATTTTCCAAATAAAATCTGCTCTGTGTACGTTAAGTTCAGGTTGTTCACTGAACCATAGATTTAAACTATCTGCTTTTAAATTCCCATGGCAAAATTTCCAAGGGAAATCCCTGGGACTCTTGTGAGGGCTCCTCTCTATTCATGTGGAACCAAGCTGAAGTAAGGAAGGAAATTGAGTTCTTTAATGTGCTCTAGGTTCTGACTAAGTTGAACACAAAGGTAATTGGTACCCAGGTGCAAAAATTACACAAAACAACAACATTTTCTTGTCATCGAAGATGTTTAACAATGAGTACTTTCACATTTCTAAGATACTGTTGTCCTCTTCCAAAAAGGGACTTGTCCGTTTTTTGTTTGGCTGGGTTTCTTTGTTTATAAAGTTGTATGCTGGTAGAGAATTGTCTGAACCAGTTAGAACAAAGGGACACCGTGGTGTCCTGTCCTTGAAAGGAAATTAAATGAGATGGTGATGACAGAAAGAATGCACAGAAAAGTCCATGGTAAATGCTCAGTGCTCAGAGCAAAGGAAGAGTAGTTAGGAATTTAAGTAGATTCTAACTTTGTAAGGTAGCAGCAATTAAGAGTAGGTAGACTCTTTAAAAAATTAGACAAAAAGGAGTTGGAAGTATGAAAAAACATCACTGCTAAGGAGCAGGTGGTTTGACTGGTAGATGGAGATCAAGGTAGCCAAGGTTTAGCAGGCAATAAGAGGACACATGATCAAACTTACTCAAGAAAAAAGGTCAGAAATGGCAAATAGGTTTATGTACATGAATGCCAGAAGTTCTCATTTACCCCCACTCAAATGAACAGTCCCATGGGCACAGGGACAGCTCTGCTCTGGAGGCATTTCTCCTAATTGTTGTGCAGTTGAAAGACCCCTGAGGTCCAGAAGCAGAATCACTGTTTTCTAACACTGCAGAACAGGAGTGCATAAGTTTTATTGGATTATACATAGGAGCATCTCTGCTCCTTGGTTTTTCAGTGGTCTATGCTCCTGCTCCACCTTTCCCATGGCCTTTTAGATGGGTTTTTAGGCATGTGTTAAGTGCAGGGGAGCAAATCAGGTCTGCTGTTAATACCTGAATGAAGTGGATAGGGGAGAAGTGGAGGCTTGGTGAGGAAGTAATGCAAGGTGTTACAAGGAATTGGGAGCAGATCAGCAATATCAAAAATTTAAAATAAATTAGTGATGCAGCAAATGCATTAAAGACAAGCAAACACTGATGTGAACAGCAGCAATCAATAAAACATTTTCCTAAAACCTCGAGGTCAAGGTTTAGGTGAAAAAACCTGTAACTCCAGGAATGAACAGTTCCAGGTAAGGAGCTTGCCATTGTTTTCCATGTGTGTATTACAACTCTGCAGGCTGACTAAAGATGACTCATTTGGAAGGTCAGAGTCTGAAAGACAGTGGTTAATGTGTTCAAGTCAGGCTTTATTGTGAAGAATTTAGACCAACACCTTCAAAATTATCAACAACCTTCGGAAGCCAGAATGTGGTAGCCACAGTTGCCTATCCTCAGACATGTTTTAAAGTGTCAAACATAAAAACCTGAAAGTATCTGATTTTTCAACAACCTGAAAATGAGATTGTACTTATTTTACAATTTGTTTTTTACTTCTAAGGATAAAACTAAGTGGGGGTTGCCCATAATTTAATATGAAATGGTTATAATAAGACAAACTGTGTACTCTTGTGCAATTTAACAGTAATTTTCCATGCAACTACTGGCCTGTTTTAAAACTGAATTCTGACATTCCAGGCATTTGAAGATATTCACCTGCAGAATAGAAAAACAGTGAAAATGATCCTAGATTATGCTGACAAAGTATTTACCTACATCTTTTTGATGGAGATGCTTCTGAAATGGGTAGCTTATGGATTGCAGAGTTACTTCACAAATTCCTGGTGTTTGCTTGATTTTGTCATTGTATGTGTAAGTATTATATTCAGCTTGTCATACATTTTGATTTTTGACATTTTCTGTCTGGATAACTACATGTAACTTCTGATTATGAATAAGTACAAGTGTGAAAGACAGTTCCCAAAAGGTGAAAAATCTGCATTCCAAACAGACTTTAGGACAAATTTAAATTGAAATTTTCAGCAATAATGAGACATTGCTTAAGAAAATTCTATTAGGTATCACCGTCATTGAGGACCATGATGGTTCTAAAAACCTTTTCAAGTGGAGAGAAGGAGATCAATTAGTGATCAGAAACAAATCTAAAGTAAATTACCTAAAGTGATAGAAAAATGAGAAGCTACTGGCAGTTCTGGACTAGATGATCTTCAAGGTCCCTTCCAACCCAAACCATTCCATTAATCCATGATTTTGGCATTTAGAAACAGAAAAACATAGAGTTGCTTCCTTGAAAGAGAAGAAACTTAGATAGTAAAGGGAGTTAAAAAGTATTGTTGGAAAAATCATTTACCAGAATGTTAAAGACGTTGGAATGTACTTTCTGCTTTGCAAAAGAGAAATCCCAGCAATCCTTTGCATATTTATAAAGATACATGTTGAAAACACCAGTAGATAAGTGTAGTATTCAATTCCTACATATTTCTTATGAATTCAGACAGTATTAATTATTATAATCTTGCCATATAAAAGTGAAACCTCTATACTTGTCAACATCACACTGGGAAGATTCTAAAGTTAAATATTTAGAAAAAAGGACATGTAAACAGATGACTGATGGTAACATCAGTGTAGTTATTTGATGGATTCAGAATAGTCAGCATTGAAAGTTGTGAAGTAGGAGGAAATTTCAACAGGAAGGTCTAATGTCATGGCTATTTATAAAGAATATGTACCATGACTTCAGCAATTACAGTTTTCTAATCTTAATATCAGTGCTCTCCAAAACAGGGGAAAGTCATGTGTCATGGGTTAAGCGCCCCTCCCCACCTCAGGGGGCTAGAAGTGGTTGGTCCTAGGAGAGTTTCCCCTGAGGGACCAATCGCAGGTCTTTTTTCGCTCCTGTGAAATTAGATATTAGAAATTAGGGAGAGACTTGCAACCATGAGGTGAGAGGAGGGAGGCCTCTGGCCCCCTATGTGGGGGGCCCGGCCCTCTTCCCACCCCCGGCTAGGCTGAGGGGAGCTGGGAACAGTTTATAACTGGACCGAGTACCCATGGCCAAGGCTAGGGGGCTCTTTTTCTTCCCCCACTGCTCAGGGAGGCGATGGCGTGGACTTAAGGCTCGTTACTGGAGCCGAGCTAGGAGACAGGCCAAGAAGGTGGTCCGGAGCCTGGAGAAAGCAGCTGCGATCCGTGCAGAAGCTGGAAGAACTCCAGGCTGAAGGAATTGGAGATGGGCCAAGGAGGCTCAGGGCAGGCTCTAGCGAGGTTTGGGCGAGGGCAGCCAAAAATTGAAAGCTGCAACAGTTAAGGAAGAGAGGAAGCCAAACCGACAGGCTTTTTCTATGTGAGGACTTTTGGTGAAACTATTTGGGGTAAAAGACTGAGCGAGACCCGGAAGCCTGCAACCTGGAGAGTGAGAATGGAACATCTTACTCTCTGGGGAGGAAACCTTCACGAACCAGGGAGAAAGGACTCAAAAGCTGACTCCTTGGACCTTTTCATGATGAAGACCTGGTGAAGCAAGTGTTTCCCTTGCAGCCCAGGAGCAGACCTCAGCAGGAGCTGAGGGCTGGTGGGGGTGCAAGAGAAGACCCCTTCCCTGATATCCCAATGAGAGAGAGACTTTTAACTATCACCCTGCAAGCTTCTCCTGAACTGATGTGGGAGGGTCCAAGGGGTGGTAGAGATTGTGTTAATATTGTATATATAAAGATATTGTACCATTCAGGTAATGATTGTTTGCTAACACAAACAAGGGAAAATTTGTTTACCATTTAATAATTGCAATTCTAATTCTATGAACACAGTTGTCATTTGTTTCCTGGGGACTAAATCCTGATACGGAAGGCAAGGCACGTTGTTCCTCTGGGAGTGGCCTGAAATCTCTCAGGACTCTTAAGGCACTGAGGCCTCTACGAGCTTTGTCAAGATTTGAAGGGATAAAGGTAAAGATGTTGAGGGTCGGTGTGAATATTTTGTAATGGCTGCATTTGAAGATGTTTTTGAAAATGACAACATAAAATTCACTATTATTTTCATTCATTTGGTTCAGGTTGTTGTCAATGCACTCCTTGGAGCTATCCCCTCAATCTTCAACGTTTTGCTCGTCTGTGTTGTCTTTTGGCTCCTATTTAACATTTTAGGAGTAAAATGGCTTGGGAAAAGATTTTCAAAGTGTATACTCCAGGAAGGAAATATCAGTCTCATTAATAACAGAAGTGATTGTGAGTCTCATGGTGGAAAATGGACAAATTCTCCTGTAAACTTTGATAATGTTGGGATGGGATACTTGGCTCTGCTCCAAGTGGTGAGTTCTATAAAAACATTCTCAGTTTTGTTTTCTTCAAGGAAATGGGTGGAGCAACCCAACCATGGGACACCCCTGTGCTTCTGTTTATCCCAGTGAAATTGGGGATATATTTTAGCTTCCATATATATTTTCCTTGTTGGTGACCTGCTCAGTTCCTCCTAAAGAACACTTGAGCATATGCAACCTTGTGTTAAAATCAAGACTTCTGTTTCATGGCTTTTCAATGTTGTTTTAATTTTGATTAACACTCTAAACCTGAAATAGTCTGCAGGTTACTGAATTAAAAATATTCTCATTTTCTCTAGTTTAGAGTGGATGAGAAAGAAAATCAGGGCACAGTTTATTTATATTTTCTTTTGCTGTAGAAGTCATGAAGGATTGGGATACTAATTTATTGAGCTCCCTAACATGACAACAAAGGAGAGAAAGGCAATTTTTAAATTGGCTGTTATCCCTGTATCTTTTTTAGCTGAAGTTCTATGCCTTGGATCTTCCAAAGTATTCTATGATTCTGCAGAGTTGCTAAAAATTGCAGGAAGGAATTGTTTGCTGTTTTCTTAGAAATTGTTTTTATCCTTTTACATTATATTTGCAAGTTGAGCTGAAAATTTTACTGTGATTTTTCACAAAAAAAATTTATTTTAAGAAGAATTAACATTAAGACACTTTTTGCAAGAATCATGATTTTTTTTTTGTTTTAGGAAATATTTTTGTTTGATTGATTGTTTGTTTGTTTTTGTTTAGTTTTCAAGAAATATTTTTTCTTTTAACTAAACTCCAGTGAATCATACTTCCCAGCAGATCTTTAGAAGTGATACATATTTCTTATAGCACACTGCTCATTATCCACAACTATTAACACATTTATATTGACTATATATATCAACTATATATATATATATAAACTATAACAAGCTTAAAAATGTATTTTTTTCAGGCAACTTTTAAAGGCTGGATGGATATTATGTATGCAGCAGTGGATTCACGTGAGGTATGTCACTAAAATGACAATTTAGTTCTTTTCCCTTTTCTTCTTCCCTTTTCCATCCATATCATTAATTTTTCACCTTGTTTGCACTATCAAATCAAACATACAAGTGGTTGAAGGCATCAAACTACACAGTGAAACAATAATCCTTGGACTACCAAAAATCTAGAACTTAGATAAAAGAAACTAGTAGAGTGACACCACAAAAAGCTTGCTATGTCAGGAATGCAGAGGGGAAGATGTTGCAAGCTTTGTGCAAGTCTCTTTTGGAAACAGAATACAGAAGCTCTTGGAAGGACTGTGCAAATTTTCTTCCTTTTTAAACGTGTACAGGAGCATTGAAACAGCATGCAGCTAGAGCAGTTATTTCAGGAGTTTTTCTTCCCTATGTTTGACACCCTCACTATTTCTTCCCCCTTTGCATGTGCTGTTCCTCACTCTCTTACCAGGACAGTGTGTTTTAACTTCTCTATGTTTAACTGAATTTACCTTTTTCTCACTCCTTCAGTCTCTGTGCTCTTGACTGCAGTGAAATAGCTGCTGATTAACGTGATTGCTCCTTGTAGGGCTGATCTTAGTGAGCTGGGGCTTTAGAATTGCCTGTTGTCTGGGACAGCATTCCAGAGGATGGCTGGTCCCCACTGTGTTTAGTCTGAGCTGTTGTTTTTAATCAGGGCATTCACAGGATCCCTTCTGATTGGAACTGGTTCTTTATGACTTAAAAATTTCCTGAAGCTGGATTTGGCTCTATAGCTCTGTTTGTCACTATCTTTGCAATCAGTAGAAGATAGAACAAGACAGTGGTTCTACTTGTACATCCAGGTAAAAATGTAAATGCGTGGAAATAATTTATCCCTCATGACAATAAAAAATCTCTTATTATAAATTGGAAATGGTAAAGTTGTGATTATCTCATTTTTACCAATATTATTTTTCTGGTTTGACTTTTTTTTAACAGATCAATGAACAGCCAAAGTTTGAAGCAAGCTTACACATGTACATATACTTTGTGGTTTTCATTATTTTTGGATCTTTCTTCATGTTGAACCTTTTTGTTGGAGTGGTTATCAGCAATTTTAACCAACAAAGGAAAAAGATAAGTACTACTTGAGCTAACTCGGTGTCTCCTGTAATCCCAATTTGCTTAATTGAATGCTGGTTTGACATGTAGATGTCTAACATTTTGAAATAACTGTTTAACTGGACAAAAATAATAACACTTTAAGCCACATTTTGAAAACAGGAGTCCCCTTTTCCTCAAGGCTTTTAGCAATTTACCTGTAAACTCTATTTTCCTGCCAAGTCCTTAATTTGTTCTAAGTAGAGGAGGAGGAGGAGGGAGGGAGTATTTTTAGAGATGAGAAGCCAAAACCAGGTTGAGTTCTGTCCTGATTCATTTAGATGTTAAAGTATCCAGAATAGAAAGGAAAATTGAGTAAATTATTTCACTTGGATGACTTAAAACAAATAAACCTCTTGCTCATTCAAAAAAAGCAGACCCCAACAGGAGCTTTACAATTTCAAGATTCACTTTTGGAAGGCAGAATCTCTACAGGAACCCTTTTTTATTTCCATAGCCTGATTCATACACCAAGTGTCAGAGCATTGCTGCTCTGGGTAGAGAGAGAGAGCAATAAAGCCCACAAGAAATTCTTCTGCTCTCTGCATTTGAACAGAGAAAGGATATTTGGGGGTTGAGGAACAACAGTCCAACTTCACTCTAAGAATTTCCTTTTCTAACAAAGTCCCAGTTACAGTAATCCAAACAGATAGAAACAACAGTGGTCAAGTAGTTTATAAACCGGAACATTTACTGGAAGTTTATGTGGATGTAACCCTTTTTTCTTAGTACATGCTGTGATTGACATTTTTTTTTGTCATTTTTTTCTCTGTCATTTTTTTCTCTTTCATTTCTTTGCTGATTCTCAGGAATTTTCCGTGTGATTCCATATAGTGAAGTCAAATGGAATTTTCAGAGGTCTTTCCAGAGTGATTGAAATTGCAGATGCCCTACTGAACATTGTTGTGTGTTTGTTCTACAAAATGCTGATCACTCAGTGCTTTTATGATTGATGAGTGGCTTCTGAATCCTGGGTTCAAAGGGATTGCTAAGTAATACAGGGGGTGTAGATGGGGATAAGTAATACAGGGGGTGTAGATGGGAATAAGAAATTCATTGTCAGGAACCCCCTGTAGAACTGGGTCTCATCATCCTCCATTTACCTGCTAGTCCAGCAATACATTTCTGTTTCTACCTTTCCCAAAAATAGAAAGGCTCTCACACTTGAGGGAACTGACTTGAGAACACTGCCTAGACTAAACTTCCATGATCAAACCCAGATCAGCTCTTTCCAGTACATCTTTTCAAAGATCAAGGGGACAAGGAGAAATAGTGAAGACACAGTTTGTACTCTCTTAGGTCCCATTCAGGACAGCTGTAACTTACTCTTTTTTACAGAAAGTTGCTGGTATATAGGGAACTGCTTAAACTTCAGCTGAACAACAATATTCTTTCCCTTTACTTAGGTGGAAAAGATCTATTTTTGACTGAGGAACAGAAAAAGTACTATAATGCCCTAAAAAAACTTGGATCCAAGAAACCTCAAAAACCCATCCCAAGACCATCGGTGAGACCATCTTAAGTAGAACATGGCAGAAGATACAACGATGGTGACCATATTTGAACTCAGTAGCCCAGGCACAGGGAAATAAACTTTGCCTTAGAGCCCATCATCTTCTTTATTCAATGTAGTATTTACATTTTACTGTCTTTTTCTTAAAAGAGTCTTTCTTTGTAGGTGTTAATTAGGGAAATTTATATCCTATTTATGACCTATCCAAATGTATAACCTGTTTATAAAGGTTCATAATTAGTATTTGATAATCATACCATGACCTTGGTTATCTAAGTTGCATGATGTTGCCTCTGCCACGAGATTGGATTATTGCAGGTGAGAATGAACAGAGAATAGCACATGCCCCATGGCAACTGTTTGCTTTTAAATAATCTTATGCTTTACTTCTTTTAGTTTCTTAATTCTAATTCCAGGCTTGGCTTTTCATAGTAACTATTCAGAGTTTTTCTTGCTTATGACATTTTAATTTGAATTGCTTATGGTAAAATATCTGCTTCAATAAGTATTTCTATTAAAAGAGCAATCACAATGTGCTCTGGATGTTTTCCTGATGTGTGTACATATATAAGTGCCAATGTGCTTGCTTGATACCTGAATATACTTAGCCAAGTACTGCGAGTTTTCATTGAAGATCTAAAGAAATCACCTAAAAATGCTTCTAGTAGCTTACTGTTAAAATTATATTACCCTAAATTCTTGTTCTAAGCACAAATTACTGATTAATATTTGAATGCAGGCTGAGTCCTAGAAGTAGCATCAAGCATTTCTTGTTCTCTCCACAGAATGCGTTCCTGGGATTGCTGTTTGATATCGTAATGCACAAAGCATTTGACATCATCATTGTCATTTTCATCTGCCTAAATATGTTTGTTATGATGGCAGAAAATAACCAGGAAGGCACCAAGGAACTTCTTAATAAAATCAACTATTTTTTTGTGGCTGTATTTACAGCAGAATGTGTCATAAAAGTGCTGGCCTTAAGACAGCATTACTTCAAAAGCGGCTGGAACTTATTTGATTTTATTGTTGTGGTCCTTTCAATAGTCAGTAAGTACCAATCACTAAATCAGGTAATGTGTCTTACCAATATTGAGCCAAATTTCAGTATGAAGTAACCACTTAGATACATTTGATAAACAAGTTCCAGATGCACTGTACTTTTTTAAACTATATGCTAATGAATTCCTTCAAAATTCCTTCTGTATTTTTGTTTATATTTTTGCATAGTATTAAAAAGTAAATGAAGTTTTCAATTTTTATTTTTCTTATAATATGTGTTTTTTGAGTAATTAATAGTATAGGAACCTAATTCATTAACATCTTCACTAAGTTATTGCTCTTAAATTGTTGTCTGACTGTAAAAAATGCATTTGCATGAAAAATGAGAAAGATGTATTTATTTCACCAGGACCTCCTTTAAAGAAGGCAGATCCTGATTGCTGATTTAGAAAGCTCAGGAAAATGTAGTTGCTCAGCACCATTCTAAATCTGGGCCATTATTTGTGACTGTGAAAAGTCTCATTAAAATTGGCTTGGGTTTTTTTGGCTTTTCAAATAAGACTATATGCTCAGTGATTCCTTCTAAATTCCTTCTTTGTTTTCCTTTATATTTTTTCACAGTACTAAAAGGTAAATGGAGTTTTCAATTTTTACTTTTCTTTAAGTTTGCATTTTATTGAGTAATTTACAGCATAGGAATTTAATTCATTAACATCTTCTCTAAGTTAGTGTATATAAATTGTTGTAAGACTGGTTTTATGCTTTCCATTTCCACATTATCATAGCAAGCTGTTTTACTTTCACAAAGCAAATTCGTGTTAAAAATATATTTGCTTGAAAAATGAGAAAGATGTATTTAATTTTTCCTGGACCTACTTAAAAGAAGGCAGATCCTGATTGCTGATTTAGAAAGCTCAGGAAAATATAATTGCTCAGCACCATTCTACTCTGGGCCACTATTTGTGACTGTGAAAAGTCTCATTAAAACTGGCTTGGGTTTTTTCAACTTCTCAAATAAGACTAGATGCTGATCATTTCCTCTACAAAGGGTCATAGATAGCTCTAGTTTCTTTTGCAATTTATTTGGTCTGTGCTTCCCACTCAGGCTCAGGTTATATCACAGAATAAAGGACAGGAAAGAAAAACTGCTCTGAGTTCTCTCTTTTGTGCCTAAGCACAGTAACCCTTTGCTGTCCCGTGCAACCCAGGAAAATGATGACTCCTTAACCCCTCTGTTTGCAATCATTTGCATTCCTGCTGCACCCTTACTCTGTTAGTAGGGTCAAAGAACGGGGTGTAATGGGGGATAAATACCAAAAGACAGTTTTTCAGTATAATCCTCTTGGTCTCCTCTGATCTCCTTCAAATACCAAGCATTAGTCAAAGCCTCACATTTAGCATGTGATCAGACCTGTAAAGAAGCAGCAGATGACAGCCAGGAGGCAATTTCCACAGCTTCCAGTACAGGAGCTGAATGGAGCTAAAAGCATTTTTAAGTACTTGAGCAATGAATGTGTAACTTCACCAGCCCTGAATTAGAGAAATCTGGGAGGATGCAGTTTTCAAACTGTGCCTAATCTTGATATCTCTCTAATATTGAAATATAGTATGATTTGTCTTTCTTTTCCTAAGCTGTTTTGTAAGCAGTTTCAGTATTGATGATGTTTGTGTGGAAAGTGGTGTAATATGGTCAGTGTTACTTCTGACACCTAAAGCACAGAATATAACAAAGCAGACAACAATTTGACTAATATGGCTTGACAACATTTTGTTTTCTTTCTCCCTTCAAAGGTATTGGAGTTTCTGAAGCCTTTCAAAAATTCATCTCTCCTACACTTTTGAGAACTATTCGTTTGGTGCGAATTGGCCGAATCCTGAGATTGGTTCGAAAAGCGAGAGGAATTCGAACCCTTCTCTTTGCATTATTGATGTCTCTTCCTGCACTGGTCAACGTTGGCCTTTTGCTTTTCCTAATTACATTTATTTATGCCATTGTGGGCATGGCAAACTTTGCCTGTCTTCCCTGGGAAGGTGGGATTGATAACATTTTCAACTTTCAAACCTTTTCTGGTAGCATTCTCTGTCTCATCCAAATTACAACATCAGCTGGCTGGGATACTCTTTTGGCCCCTTTGTTAAGTGAATCTGGTACATGTGCTCCCAACTTAGTTTTAAAAGAGAAAGATAAAATTAATTGCACAAATAGAGCATTTGGTATTTTATATTTTGTAAGCTATGTCATTATATCTTTTCTCATTGTTGTAAATATGTACATAGCTGTCATTTTAGAGAACTTCAATGTTGCCACTGAAGAAAGCACAGATCCTCTTTGTGAAGATGACTTTGATATGTTTTATGAGACCTGGGGAAAATTTGATCCTCTGGCAACACAGTTTATTGACTATTCTGCTCTTTCAGACTTTGCAGATGCTCTGGCAGAACCCTTGCGCATTCCAAAGCCCAATAACATCCAGCTCATATCCATGGACCTCCCTCTAGTGAGTGGAGATAAGATCCACCACTTGGATATCTTGCGTGCTTTCACTAAAAGGGTCTTGGGAGAATTTGGAGATTTAGATAGTTTTGAATTATTCATGGAGGAAAAAATTGTGATTGACAGTCCATCTAAAATTTTTGACAAGCCAGTTTCTTCCACTCTTAAGAGAAAACAAGAGGAGGTATCAGCAGTTATTATCCAAAGGGCCTTCAGGAGGTATTTGATACAGCGTTCTTTCAAAAGTACATCTTTCTTATGCCGTCACAGACAGACCAGTGCTGTCTTTGGAGAAGAAATGCGGGAGAAGCAAAAGCTTATTTTATCAATGCTTAATGAAAGTAGTGGCAGGAAGATACATAAATCACGGTCTGTTTCTTCCACATCTCTCCCTTGATTTTATGATGCTGTTGCTGACACAAATAAGCTGGACACATAAGGTTACCCCAGGCTGCAGCATTTTTGACATTTAAAGCAAAGTCATTGATTTTCGGATGGAGACAATATGTGAATCCCAGAGTATAATAATCTAAATTTAGAATAATGATGGCAGCCTTTAAGTATTGTGATTGTTCAAATTTTCAAATTCTCCTTAAAATGATTAAGATCTGAACAACTATGTCGTAAATATTGGAGAAAAATCAAACCATAGAATTTTTTCTCAACTAGTGGAGTAGGTGGGTTAATTTTTTCACCTGCCAGTTTTGTCCTAGTCCATGTGTTTACGGAAGAAATCTGTAAAAGGTCAGTTATAAGGACAGATTTATAAACACACAAGTCTCTAGAATAATGTATATCTCTTTAGAGATAACCAATATTTCCAACTAGGCTTTATTGTAGCAAAATGAACTAATTACTGCACTTCTGTAATAGAGCTCATTCAGGACACTCGAGTATAATCAACCTCTAACTTTGATGGTTTTGGGACCATCCTCCTCTGCCCAGTCTGAAGGGGGGATGTGGCCGTGACACAGCATGGATGGGTCTGGAGACAAGGTAGGGGTGCAGGTGGAATGCTTTATTGAGGCCTGCACGGGATTTTTCGTCAGTTCAGGCAGGGAAAGGGCTAGAACATGGGGTGGAACATGAGACAGGCAAACGGGGGAACAAATCGGGATACGGACACAGGCAAAAAGGGGAGGAACATGGGAGGAGCCGGGGAAGGAAAGGGCGAATGGTGGCTGTCTCCTCTCTGTAGCTTCTGCAGCCTATCAGAGAGGGGAGCGGGGAAGCAGGGAGCAGGCAAACTCGTGGCAAGCCCAAGCATGACCAGGCTGTGCATTGTGTAGTGTGGATACAATGAAACCACATAATAACAATGAAGTCCATATAATAACTGTAAGGTCCACATAATAAAATCCTGTCCATTGCTGCATGTTTTTCTCTACGCCTGGAACCTCTCCCATCCTGAATCTTGTTCCTTCATACTCCTCCTAGCATGTTTGGGTGGATTTGTTTATGCTTAAGAATTTTGGAGGTGTCTTTATATGTGCACCTAAATGGATTTAACAGATCATCCTCAGTTGCCCGTGCATAAAGTTTGTATATAATTTGTTCTTAGTATCATTCAGTGTATGAAAATTGTCATAATCATAGTTACGAAAATCAAAGAGTGTTATACAAGGGGTATTGCTTCCAGAAAATCTTGAGAATCATTGTACATAAAATTTCATCATCATCTAAATGTCATAGAAAACATTACTTAGTAATCTTAGTGATATGAGGCAACATTTAATAAAAGGTAGAGGAAGCATTTATTTGATTGATTCTGAAAAAGAAAATATGAACAATGAGTATTAATGTTTTACTGATTTCTTTTGCAGTTTAGGTTGTTCAGATGAAGCATTGTGGTGGATTCAGAACCACTAATACAATACAACTGGTTTAGATTCTTCAATAAAGAACTCAGATGCTTAACATGTTTCTGTCTGTTTTGTAAGGAGTATCCAGTTTCATTTGTTACAAGAAATAATCTGTTCTTAAAGGGGTAGAACCACAGTAATATAATTTTCCAAAAGTAGCTACCTATTAGAACAACAAAATCGAAAATGTTTCACTTTTTACAAAGAATTAGAAAAGATTTAACATTTTGAGGCCAAGAAGAGCAGGAACAATAAGGTAATTACTTAATTTTTACTGTCATTTCCCGTGTTAAATACTATTAAATATGACAGATATTGTTAAATCTAAAATAATTTCAGAACAAATAAAGACACAGGAAAGCTAAGAGTTTAAGAGTTCTGATACAGTATGGTTTGAATGGGCTTTATTATGGTTGAACTTTGGCTCCCATGGAACTGGTGGAATCACCATCCCTGGAAATGTTCCAAAAATGAGTGGATGTGGCACTTAGTACTGTGGCTTAGTGGACATGGTGGTGTTTGATTAAAGGTTGGACTTGATGATCTTGGAGGTCTTTTCCAGCCTTAATGATTCTATGATTACTTCCAGAACCAGCTGCAGTCCAGAAAAAAAAGGTTGATGAAGAAGGTTTGCAGACCTCTTAGGATAACTCAGGAATTTGCACTCGGGAGCTGCCACACTGGGCAGAGGGATGCAGAGATATTTGGTGGCTCTGCTTAAGACCTGCTCCTGTCCGGCTTGTGTTGTTTCAGGCAGAGTGATGCTTGTGAGGTGAAACTCTTTATTTTGTTCTTTGAGAGCTGGACTGAGCCGACAGCTTCTGTTCAGTGATCAGGTGCCATTAGATGGCAGCATTTACTGCGGTTTAAAATGTGACCAATCTTTGGTGAAAGGTGACAAACTTGCACACTTCAGCAAAAAGGTATTACATTGATTGTAAAAAAGTTAGGAAAAAAGTCTCAAAACTCTCTTTTTTCCTGTCTTGGGCTTTCAAGTTAGCCACAGTTCTCAGTAGGTGCTTGTTCACTGACTGTTCTGGCTTTTGACAGACCTTAAGGACTGGGGGAGGAAAAAAATTCTCCTGTGTCCTTGGGCTTTCTATCTTTATATCACTGTAAAAGGAAATGTTTCTTAGGCAAGAGGTAAGAATGCTTTGTTCTTGCGTATTGGAAAAGAAGGAAAGACTGGAAAAGCCATATAAGAGACTTTTAAACACTAATGAATCTTTGCAATTCAAAATTATTTGTTTGAATGCAACACCAGGTTCTCTGCCCTGGATCATAATTAGAATTACTGTGATTCCATGACAGCAACCACAGCTTTTCACACTTAAAGATTATGGCTAAACAGCCACATTAATCAACTACCTGGGTATTATCTGGGAGTCTATCAATCAACACTGTTTTGGGCACGCAGTTCTAGTCTCTGTGTACAAGACGGTGACAAATTAGTGCAAATTAATAAGAGATTTCTCACCTGTCCACCCCTGGGAGCCAAATGATGAGTCTTCTGTGACTTCTACAACACCATATCAAATTTCTTTCTGCAAGATTTTTCAGTACCATCATCCATTAGAAATATTTGCATAAAAATACTGACTGGTGTCAGAGCTGAATGTAGTGCCACAAGTTTAGACCCTTTGCTCTGCCAATTCCAGGGAAAATATGCGAAGGCATCAACTTAGTAAGTGGTTTTATTGATCTTCAGAGACTTTTGAAAGAGCAATAGACATGTTTTGGCAACTCCTCAGGAAAATAAGCTGTTTGGGCAAATCTGCTGCAGTTATCTGCCTCAGAGTTCCATGGAGTTAAGGTAAGACAGGCCAAGCTGACTTTGATAATAGTCACCAGAGCTGACAGGCCAAGCTGACTTTGATAATAGTCAGCAGAACTGACTTAATGCAGAGCTGTTGGAGTTCTGGGCAGACTGAGGGCAAGGCAGGTTCGTCTCCAGGTTTCAAGGAAGTTGGGTTTATGCAGGAGCATTCAGAAGTTAGAGATTCACAGGTTAGACTTCAGACAACAACCACTGCACCTGGCTGCCCAAATGTTGGGTAGAATTTGTCCCCAGAGATTATTTAAATTAGTCACTGGAAAGGTCAGCTCTTTTGTAAATTTTCTTTTATATACTCACACCTTTCTTGAAATGAAGAGAGTAGAACTGGAGATAGTATTTTAATAGTGCTACCAGTCTTAGCATTCTCTGCAGAATTTATCAGCAAAATTTCATACCCTTCAATTACCTATTTTTTTGTGCCTGTGGCTGAATTAATAACACATAGATGATGAGGCAAATAAAAATTCATCTGTGTATTCTTCGCTTAGTACGTTTTTGCTGCTGCTACTAGTGATGCCTGTAACTGCTGCTGCCAGAAATCTGTGCTCGTATGAGAAGACAGATTCTTCAACATCTGTGCACAGAAACTCATCCAAATACTTGCAGTTGTTGCTTTCCCCACTCCTGAGCAGCATGTATAGAAAATTCCTCCCCATTTCAATGACATAACAGAAAGTTTTAATAAAACCAGCAGCAACAAGACTCTACTACAGCACCTGTGGAGAATGACACTTCCTCCTTAAACATACGTAGTGCTTATCACTCATTTCTCAGGCTCTCTGACATCCCATTCAATATAACACTTGTGTTTATGTCCATTATGTCCACTCCACTTTAGCTTCCTCCTATAAATTGTTTTGTCTGTCAGCTCTGCACAAGATGGATTATCTGATGGCTATGAGAACATCAAGTATGATGGGTAACAGTTGATGTCTCCTACTTTATTTCAGTTTGGGTCTCACCCCTTAACAAACAGCCAGTGATCCAAATGGCAAACACCCAAAAAATCCAGATGTGAAAGAAAGAGTATTAATGTGCAAGCACAGGTAAAGTCAGTGCAAGCTGCACTTTCTTATAGACCTCGGAATCCACCAGCAAGACACAGAGGCATAAGAAAAACTGGTTAATTCTGCTGCTCACGACACTACTTGATGTTTATTTGAGAGTACTCTAACTAAAATATGTCTGCACTGTATGTTCTGATCAGTCTACAGCCTACAGTTTCAGCCTGAAACGTGCTTAAACTGACAAATACTGAAAACGTAGCTCCTTCAGCTAAATACTATATCAAATAAAAAAATCATCTCAATCTAATTGGAATCTCAGTGTAATTATGTAATATTTTTTCATTATGCTCATGGTGATGTGCACAGATATATCTGGCTACCAAAAGAGAAACTTGTTTGTTATACTGATACTGCCCAACTCGATTTCCTACATTTACCACATTTTTATTCTGGACAAAAGGTATATGGTACTCCTGTATGACTGACCAGTAAAACTCCACAAAGGGGAAAGGCTCAGAGGAGATGGGCAAGGGTGATGCACCCATGAAGCTCAGGGAGAAAAGTAGGATGTGACTCACCACAAGCTGTTGCAAACAAAGCCAATGTATCTCAACACAAAGTGGACTGGAGGGTGGCCTTAGTTTTAGACAAGCAGCTGTCAACATTTGGGTGGATCCACAGATTACATTGACAGTTTGTTGTGTAAATATTTCTCCCTGAGCTCACTAAAAGAGAATGGTTCTTTGAGTAAGGGACACAGCATGAGGGGGGTTATACAAGGCTCAGCCCAACAAGAGTATAAAAACTGAACAACCAACTGAAGAATTCCAACAAGGGTGATGGACTTGAGCTGCTTCACCCCACATACTTCTTCACAGTGACTGGGGACATCCAGCATCATGATGGTGATCATATTATGGAGAGGGCAATGGAGGTCACATAGGTATTGTGACTGAAATCTATGTTGCAGTAGCTGTATTTTGCTAAGTGTGACCTCACATTTGTATTGTGATTTTGTCACGAATGAGTGGCTTAGGTGCTCAAATAGTCATCAGCAAAGGTGTTGGCAAAAGGAGGTTTAGTATAAAAGTGAAAGTGTGGCTAAGTTCATTGGCAAGATTTGCTCTACTTCTTACTGGGTGGTTACAGTACACAGAAAAAAAAATGGACTAAAATCTAAAACCAATCAGTCTAAAAATAAAATCAATATAAAATGATCTGTGTGGAGTCTGGGAGTGGAAAAAGGGTAAGGTTAGGAAAGTATAAGGATAAAAAGGAATAAGGGAGTTTCTCCCATCGAGTCACAAGGTTCAGAGTGCACAGTCTTGCCAAACTTTACCCCAGCCTTGACCAACAGTTTAAGGCTAAAGATTTTAACAGCACTTGAACTTAACAGAACTTAATTGATAGCCAAATTTAAACAATTTAACAAAAGAATATTTAGAATGTACTATAAGCACAACAGTAACCCGCTTATAGGCCTAACTTACTTAGGAATCTAATATACTTAAGAATATTAAGAGAGCAGCATTCATAACACATTTGCTGTAGCATATTTACACTGGCATGCACGTAGACCTAAGGAGTACACAGAAGGAATACCTGTGAAAAATTCAGCTTGAGTTCAGTGAAGTACCCTGAGTACAGCAAACTTGGGAGTTCACAACCTCAAGAGGTGTCCCACTCAGAGGGAAATGCTGGTTGCAGCCTGCTGTGGTCCAGGAGAGCTCAAAGGATCTCACTTGGGACTGCTGTTTACAGGGCAGCAAGAGAGTTGACCTTAGAAATTTTCCATCCTGAACAAAATTTGAGTTGGTAACTTTCTTTGAAAGTTCAATAACAAAAGTGCTGTTCCACTTGGGTTGTTATTCAGGCAAGAAAAATAAGTTTCCAAGGCTGTTTGTTAAAAATCTGGCGCTCATTAGACAGCAGAAGTTCCTGGGAGCAGACAATGTTTCCAATAAACTCAAGAGGAGCTAAGCCCAGGAGCTGTTCATCAAGGCCTAACAAGCATTTCTAAGGTCATAGTGCAGCCTGAGGGAGCAGGGCTGTGAGGGGAGCAGTTGTACCACCACAGGTTTCAGCATTTTATGTATCATTCTGCTTAATCAAAAATCCTATGTAAAATCAAATGTATTGAAATAAATGAATTTGGCATTAAACATCACACACTCCACACGTGGAATATCTGAAAGAATCTGGTGAGATTATTGGACTCTGCAAACCAAGCCTGGTTGTACTTCTTTCTGAAATTATCCAAAATCAAAAGTACAAATGAGCAAACACTTAGAGAAAGGCTTTTCTATTTGTTAAAGATGGGGCAATGGCGAAAGTAAAAGCTATTATTATAGAACCAATTTGCTCACCTTAATGATCATAAAGACAGTGACAACAGCCATCTTTATTTAAGGTTTTAAATTATGCGTGTTTATCTATGTATACAGAAATGGATATTTTAATTACAGTGCAATAAAATTAACTTCATGATGTTTCATTGCATGCCATGAATAATATATAAAAAGTACAGTGAAATCTATCTCCATATTCCCAAGTTTGATGATGCAGATTAGTGAATTTGAATATTGTATTCAGCTGTAGTGAAGGGAAAACGATGGGCTTGGTTGACAGAAGCTTTCATTTCCAAGTGCCATCTCTTCACCCCACTTATATTACAGCAGTGAACACTTTCCAATGAGCCATTTCTCACATGCAGAGGTTCAAATCTGGCTTTGTGGCCACTGTTCACACAGTGCCCATCTCTCACAGATTTAAGCAAAGAGGATAACTGTGGAGTAATATACCATTTTCTCATGAGACACTGTGGCTTTCTGAAGGTGATTTAGTAAACTTGCCTCCCTGCATAACCAAATGTCATTCCATCCTTCTTGCAGGGCTTTTGTCTTATTTCGTCTCTCTGTGGTGTGAAAGAGCATAGTGTTATTTACTGGGTTTATGATGCTGAAGGCCTTTTGCTGGTCAGTTCTGCTAAACCCAACGTTGAATTCTCAAGTTTTTTACCTCACTGGGGAAGAAAGGCTTTAATTGCCCTCAGACTCCAGGAAGAGAAGTAAATCCCCATAAATTTTGTAAAAGTTTGACCTTCCCAAACACTCAGAAATCGCTTGATTAAATATCATGTACCCCAAATAATAAACAAAGACAGTCCTTCGGTTGCCCAGTGCTGTAAGTGAAGAGTGAGAGCATGCTTGCATGTTCCCATAAATCTCAGTAAATTTTAAGATTGTGGGAGGTAATGAAACCCACCTATTAAAACTATCCTTTAGATTTTGCTTGAATTTAAAACCAAAGAGTGTTGATGGGCCAAACACCTCACAAAAAAAGTTTTAACGTACCAATGTTGCTATAAAGGTTTCTATAAATCCTCCTTTTTTTTTTTTTTTTTTTTTTTTTTGTGCAAGTATGCACATGTGTGTGTGTTTCTGTGTGAAAAATGTCAGGTTTTGCTACCTTAGAAAGTAATCTCTACCCAATGCACCAGCTCTGGCATTGTGAATTGATCATTTTGTTTGTGAAAGAAAATATCGTTTATGTCAAAAGTCAACCTCCTTCATGGAAAAAAGAAATTGATTCCGGTTTCAGTAGAACTGAGTAAGTTCAGTAATGAGTAGGATGTTGCATGAAACTTGTGGATAAATACAAGTACTTCCTCCCCTTTCCCTCTCCCCTTTTCCCATCTTTTTTTTTTCCTTTTCAACTTTAATTTCTTTATATTTTATGTGCTGCAAGCCTGAAGACACGAGATAAGACACAAGAAATAAACCAACCTCTAAAAAATCTTGTGTTATGTGTCTTTCATTTACCCATAAAACACTTGTATTCTTGTAAGTAAATAAGAATGAAAGTGCCTACAAAATATGCAAAAATGTGGCCCCATCTTCAGGATATTTGATTTACTTGGGAAAAAAACCTATCAAATTTATGCAATTTTGTGTGTAAATATGCTTGTTTTCATTATATGTTACACCAAGTGCCAACTACAGGAGGTAGATTGCTTGAACTTTCCCTTCTGAAGGGTAATGAAGCCCACATGTTCCAAGAAATATTAGGATGACACAATG
Organism: Pipra filicauda; assembly: GCF_003945595.2. Lineage (NCBI taxonomy): Eukaryota > Metazoa > Chordata > Aves > Passeriformes > Pipridae > Pipra > Pipra filicauda. Next base: position 7,054,427 of record NW_024104310.1, read on the forward strand.
ATGTTATTTCAGATTATTACTTCCTCTGGCCTTTATATTATTTTGACACCAGAATGCTTGTGACTGACAAAGCACAGATGCTTAGAACATTACACATTTCAATAGGAGGAGAAGATCCCTTTGCCTTCCAGTGTGTGTTCCCGTTGTCACGGATTCAAAGCTCTAGTTTTAGCTTTAAAAGATGAGGGCGGGATGAGTGATGAAACAAATGGTAGATTTTATTTTCTTCCTGTTTTTTGAATTTGATAGACTTTTAAAATCTGGCTTGTGAGAGGCAATTTCAGACACTTCTCTTAGCACTGTCCAATTATGCTTTGGCTGCAGCTCACCATATCTATCAAAGAGTCACAGATGCTTTCATGTAGGCAATATATTGCTTTTTCAGACCCAAGAGAGGGGAAAAATCAGGCACCCCAGCGCCTTCTCCTTAAGTAGGTGTTGAGCAAATTAGCCCCCATTACAATCCAGCATGCATTAGTCCATTAAAGAACTGGAGGAAGATTCCTTTGTGTAAATAACAGAATGGTTTCACAGTATATTTGTATTAATCATTTCCTGTTGTTCTTTCAAGAAAGTTCTTGATAACTGATATTTAAAAAGGTCTTAATTTCCACATGAGCATGCCTTCAAAACAAACAAACAAACCAAACCCAAGTAATGGAAGAAAACCTTCTCATATATTTATAATCAAATCAAATTGCTTTTTGCCTCAAAGGACACAACAATTTCTCAATTTGCAAATACCTGTATAGTCATCCTATGATTAATGTGGCTTCCCCAAATCATTTATGCTGCTGTTCCCAGATTTAATGGTAGGCCATGAAAAAGAGCAGGAATTTGGGCCTTCATTTAGAGGACTTAGACATCCCACGAGAATGAACCTGCTCAATTCAAATCAGCAGGACTGGGGCTCTTCGAGTGTCTTGAGATACTGGATTGGAAAGTCTTATGGTAATGAACTGATGCCTTGGCTGTGAATTTGGCCTATTTTCACACTCCTCTTACACAAGAAGTTTAAAGTTCAACTGAAAATGTACAAAAATTAGAAAAAATGCTATGAAAAATGCTGTATGATCTTGAAGTAGGGGTATTTCTCTTCTACCACAGACTACAGGAGACAGTGAGGTCGTTGTTGGTCAGGAACCCACAAAATTAGAAGTGGAGATGCTGAAGAAAGACCTCACAGAAATATTTAACAGATGCAGAATTAGTTTATCAAGGGAAAAGGTGAAAATTCCTGCAGAAAACTGCTGAAGACAGTGGGCAGTGATGAGCTCCTCTGTTCCAGATAAGGTAGAAAGAATAAAGGATGTAGTCCCAAGAGCATCATCTGGCATATGGAGCTGTTGGGGATTATTCAGTTTAGATCTTCCTTTACAACTATTTTGTAGTTGTAAAATAGGACCTCATTTTCTAGACAGTATCTGACACTCAGTTCTTTTCAGCTATTCCAGTCTGATAAATAATACAGGTCTCTAAATCACCATACTATGCCAAACAGATGCTTTAGTCAATCATCTTATTATGTATTAAATAGCTCATCCACTGTACTCTGCAGTTAGGTCCTTAAAATCAGCTGCTCCTGAAGGCTATCGTTTATTCTGATCTTTCTGGACCTTAATTCCAGGATGTCACATCTTCAGCTATCTAGAGCTACCTCTGATTTACATCAGATAATCAGATTTTTGTGCTTTGCTTCTTCATAAAAATAAAGATATAATGGATAAAAAGGGCTTCTCAACATGCAGATAGCCAGTGTCTGAAATAGTGAGAGAAATCCCCAGATATACTTAATGCTCCTTGATGAAATAATATTAGGAATATAAATTTTCTAACGTGATTTCCTTCACTACTCTAATTCTCTTGGTATTATTTTGATAGACCACTGAGGAGAGAGAAAAGAGCAATCCATATTTTTCCATTTGAGTAGATAATAAGCAAATTTTCCTGATTGAAATGTGCATCAGACCATTTAGAAAGATGAAGACTACTGTATGTAACGGAATGATTTTAATACACATTTACAAAGAAAGCAATTTCCTGTTACTCTGTAATACCAATTATCCATTCAAAAGAGTCTGAATTTTGCATCCCCATGATTTTTTTCTTAAATATAATTTCATTCTCCGATAAAAGGAAATGAGATTCCTTTATACTAGGTCTTTATTTTGACAAAAATGCCAATTAGCTGCTTTATACCGTTTAAGACTTCCCTATTATGTGGATCAGAAAACGGCTTCAGCTATTCTTTTAAAATAAAGCAGCAATGTAATGTATTATAAAAGCTATTCTATAAAAGCTAATCTCTGTGCAGTAAACGGCCTCCATAAATCACTGGAAGCTCTCTCCAGCACCATTCCCTCAGTTTCAGGCTGGGCTACAAATCCCACATACGTTAATACTCATTCCATAAACACCAATTTATGAGGGTTTCCCCTCTTGACCAGAAGGTCTCAGTTTCCTTTGTGCTTAATAGTGTTATAAAAAAACCCAAAACCCAAAGCACTGAAGAGCTTCTAGTTCTGTAAGGTCACGGGAACATTGCACAGGTAACTCCTGAGCTGACAAACAACTTTTGGGAGGTTTGTTTTCGTACCACAATTTCATTGACCAAATAAAATCAACAATACATCTCCAAAATATGGAAATTTTATTATATAAATCCCATCCCGGTGATTACTTTTGGGGAAAGAAAAAGCATAAGATGGGTAATATGGTCTTTTACTTACCTGTTTAAAACAGTGTCAGTTAAACAATTCTAAATTAACTGTAATTTTTATACTGAAATATTCCGTGCATCAAAGTTGCAAAATTAATTCATTCCAGTCTGTGCTGGTTGGCGTTAGAAATCATACTGCTTGCAATTGAAAAGCTGTCATTTATTATTTTAGTTATAGGTGTGTTGCTCAGAATGTCTAAGGTTTCTTTTGATTAACGACTACATAACTCTGCATTGCACATCTGAAATCTGTTACAGAATTTCAATATGTAATAGACAACAGTGAAGAAAAGATATCAAAACACTGACACTTTTCCTTTCCCAGATGAAGAATTCAGGTCTATTTTACACACTAGACATTTTACACACTTCCTGTTTGGTTTTCATCTCCTTTCTCCCACATCATGCAGCTGAAATGGTTCTGATTGATGCATCTTTATGACACGAAAAATGAGGATCAGTTGCCAAACGAAACCCCACTCTGTGTCCTTAAAAGAAAGGGACAGTGTAATGCAAAAGGAATTTCCAGTTAAGATTTCCAAATCATATCTAACTTCCCAGAAAAGACCAGAAATTAAACCTTACTAAATTGGTGATGTTGGAGATTCCAGAAATATATTAAAAAATTATTGCACTTGTGCAACTCATCTGCTTTCTCTCAATTAAAGCTGCCATTGTATTTGCTAATGTGTCCTTGTTACTGTAGTGATGGAATCTATGTAGAAACCTGGAGAGATACTGATTGCTGCATCTGATATATAATTTTTCCCAGTTTACCTTTGTAAGGTAAGACTGTAAAATAGCATCATTTTTCTTAACAGAAAGGTGTGTACAGACATCCCAATTAGAGCATTGTCAGGAATCACACAGAAATAAGTTGGTGGTTATTTTTAAAACTATTAAGAGATGAAATTATTTTGTATTGTTTTTAAGTAACCATTCCCTAGTTCAAAGTTATTGCTACGCTGTGGAGGTTAAAATTGAATGGCAATTTGAATCTCACTTAAAGCTGACCAGCTTTATTGTAGATTAAAGTACTTTATATTTAATGAATATTCTTCTCCTCTAAGAGCAAACATATATCACATGAATGTTTCGCTTTTCTTTAAGTATTAATTTTTCTTAAGCTCAAATATCCATTAATATCAAATATTTGCCTGCTTCCATTAAGCCATTTCTGTATAATTTGCAAATGAAGATATTGCTCAGCTTTTTAATACCTCTCCATATTTTCCCTTTAAATATTTTGATTTTAATAGACTATTTCCATATTTATTTTTTTTTACAAACTGAGAATGCTTTTTTTATGTTCTTCTTCATTTATTAAGGTTCAGATTCTGCGTTTCTACTTTTTAGAGTTTCTTTTATTTTGAGGTTTATGTCCCTCCAGCTGCTCTCACTGACTTGAATTTGCTGGGGGAGGAGGTTCCTTGCTTTTCCTACTGATGGGGCAGAGGGGACTCAAACAGCCCTGCGGTGAGTACAGTGGGCAAAAGGAGATTTAATTTTTGAAAGGCAAGGAAAAGTCAAGCCAAAGGTTCCTCACCCTTCCCTGTCCAGCAGGAATGTTTATTTTCTCCCCAAGCATTTAACAGGAGGTTAAATGGGACACATCTAAATTACATTTTATACTCAGGGGAGATTTCATCAGCACAGTCAGGGCAGTCCAGTGAGCTGCTTCTCTCACCTTCAACTAAACGTGATTTTTTTTTTTTTTTGCTAATGTAATTCAACATTCCTGCATTTTTCATGGATACTCTCTGGGATGTTTTTAATTACCTAGAGCTAAGCTTATCTCTGATTCAGTCTGGGCCAGAGTTGACAAGTAACTTGCCTATCTCAGGGTTAGCACAAGGACCTGGAAAGTCAGAGGTAAACATGAGATGCCATTCCTGCTTTCTTCACACAGAGATGACAATAATTCCTTCTTGCCTCTAGAAACTGCAGGTTGTCTACACCCCAAGCCAGAGGGGAATAACTAATAGGGAAGAAGCCAAGACCAGATGCTCTTTCAAGTCTGCTTTTCATCTCTAACTTTGGATGAAATGTAAGTAACTTTGGGTGAAGTTTAATTTGAAATTAGCACTGTAGTTGGACAGGAAATCTGCCTACGTAACTGATGCTGGAGACACTGTGGCATTCTTAAAAGTGTTTGAAAGCTTAAGTCAGATTGATTACAATGTCATTCAGGTACTTAAAAACCTATTTGGCATCCATGTATTTCTTTGGGAGACATAAATATATTTTAAAATGTACCCTTATTATTCATCTGTTCCTTACATATGAATGCAAGGTGCAGATATTTGTACAAAGGAGGTGAACTTTACCCACCTTCATGGATACCCAAGCTTCAAACAGCTCAAGCTTCGTGAAATTAATGTCAGATGGTTTAAAATGAATCCTATATAGGACCTATGACAGACAGATAGCTTGGAGGGAACAAGAGATAATATGAATTGAATTTGTGTCCTGAAGTCTGAGATTAATGTGACTGATCTGAACATGCTACTTTCTGTATGTGGTGTTACTTTGAAGTGTGATAGTGGTGACAATTCTGAAGTCAGAGGGATTAATAAATCTTTTATCTGTTTAACCTGCCATGAGATTTCCTAATTTAATTTGTGGATAGTCTTCCTGGTCATTACACATGTGTGTCTTCCAGTGAAATCAAACTTGTCCAAAGCACCCAAGACTTAGTTTAACTTTCTACAGTGACATTCATTAAATTTAGACCCCAATGAACCAAAGCTTTTGCAAAAAACAGCAATTTTCCACATCAAAGGTAGAGATCCAGTGTTCCATCATGAATTCTTTCCCCCATTTCTCACAGCCCTACGTGCTCTGAAAGAAGGCAATTTTAAGATGGGATGAAACTGCCAACCAACCTAAATTCAACAGAAAATAAAATAGAATTTTTCTCAGAATATTACAGGACTGCTTGCCTTTCTCTTCTACCTCAACCTCTACCTCAAAGCTGCCAAGGACTAAATGCAGATGGGGTAAAAAAAATATTGTATTGATCCTGACTGTATTTAGCGTAGGGAAGAATCCTGCACCCACATCTTCTGGGTCAAAACAGTTTTTAATGCATTCCCTTGCTGGAGAGGCACTGTCTCATATTCTACACAGGGATCAGCTGCCATTCCTTCCTTTGATTCATCTCTTTTTAACTAGTGCAATATTAGACATCCTGAAAGTGAAGTATTATCTGAGATGATTGTACCAGCCTTAACTTCTCTCTTTGGTGTCTGATAACTATTTTTTCTCTTGCACAGCCAATGTCTAATGCAAAAAAGACAGCTTCATTGTTTTAGGGGGCTCCTGGGTAGCGTTTTGCAGGAGTCCCTCCTTGGAGAGTTGGAGTCCTGTTTTCCCTCCCTGTCTTTGAATGATAAGATAATTTAGTTTTATATTTACTGTTTTATTTTGCTTCAGGGCCATATAATGAACCCTGTCTCATTTTTCTAGGAGTGCAGACATAGCTGCAAAGACAAAGGCTCTCTCCCATCCTACCCAACAGTGGCTTCAGCCTGGGAGGAGTTGCAGGTCTCAGGCGTGAGTGAACTCTTCCAGGTTTGTCACCTACTCCCTGCCTATATCATCATCTATACATAACTAATATAAATCACAGAATCATATAACCATTTGGGCTGGAAGGCACCTTAAAGGTCATCTAATTCCAACCCTCTGCCATGGGCAGGGACACCTTCCACTATCCCAGATTGCTCCGAGCCCCATCCAACCTGGCCTTGAACACTTCCATGGATGGGGCAGCCACAGCTTCTCTGGGCAACCTGTGCCAGGGCCTCACCACTCTCACAGGGAAGAATTTCTACATCATATCTAATTTAAACCCAACCTTTGTCAGTTTAAAGCCATTCCCCCTTGTCCTATCACTCCAGGCCCTTGTAAAATGTCCCTCTCCAGCCTTCCTGTAGGACCCTTTAGGTTCTGGAAGGTGCTTTAAGATCTCCCCAAAGCCTTCTCTTCTCCAGGCTGAACAACCCTGGAATAACCATATATATACACTGAAAATTCCATATCTATGAATAGTATATACACTTTGGCATGCTATTTATATATATGTGCATATACATGCACACACATACACATGGATACACACACAGATACAGAAAGGTACTAACAACCAGTTTTCCAGAGTTCTATCCAGCTTCAGTCGCAGTATTTCAGTTTAATTTATAGATTCATCCTCACATGGTTTTGGACTGTACTAAAGAACAGAACTTGAAACTTGAAATATTCAAATAAAACATAAAGACCAACACCTTTTATAAACAATCTCTTGTAGTTCAGACAGTTCTCACTGTGAGGTTGAAAAACACATTTTCCTTCATGTTTCCATCCACTTTGTTCTGCTTCACTCCTGATTTTCTGTGAAAGACACTCAGAAATCCAGAGATGAAACAAGATCGCAAAGAAATGCTCAGCTTGGAGCCTCCCCAGCCTTGCTTACTGAGGTTTCTGCCTTTCCCATGAGACCTTGTGTAATCACATCAGTTATTTTGATGGCTTAAGTAGACACTCCCTCAACACCCCCATGTACAAATAGCTCAGTTCCTGGAGGAAAAGTATCTCCAGTGTGGTGAGGGATTGCTGAAAGGGGAGACAGAGATAATAAAGGCAGTGAGGAGGTTTTTCCAACTATTTCTTGGGAGATAACTGGGCTGAGATAATGTTTCCCTTGCACAGAAAGAAGTGACTCCTTGAACCTTCACTTAGAGAGATGGAAAATAATGTAAGTCCTGTGGTTTACTGCACTTTCTCTTCTTAGAAAAAAGGTGGTTTGTGGTAGACTCTTCTATAGGATTCGGTGACCTTTTATTTGCCTAACAAAGAATTTTTTTCCTGACTGGCAAGTAAAAAAAATGGAAGTGAGGAGGAGTGAATATTTATTTCCTCCAGTGCAGTATGTTTGCACAGGAGCTTTCCCAATGTTATTGACTTGTTATTTTGCTGAAATAAGTCAACTAGAGTCAAAAGTAGAATCTTAGAAGAGTGAATAGGCATATAAAGAAGTTTTTCTTCTGTGCATGAAAATTGCAGCTATATGCATTTTATATACAAAGTTCAGATTTTTTAGTTATAATATTCATTTCAAAGTAAAGACATAAACATTTCAATAACCTTAAATTTTATAACATTACTACCTCCTGCATAGGTTTATACTTAGTAACATTGTTCTGATTAACATTGTTAGATTAACATTAGTTTTTTGAAACTTAAAAACAGATTAAATTTTTTTTTTTGTCAATAAGGTTTAATTAAATCTGTTTTATTTGTGGAATATGCTAGACTGTGTTTGGTGAATGCTTTTATCATGATGAACTGTGGGGCAGAATAAACTAATAACTGATGGGGAAGTAAATTAACAAAAGAGGAGAATATAAATTTTACTGTGGTGAATTGGCAATAGAAAAGATGACAGTCCTTGAAACTCACAAAAACAGGTGTCTTTGCTTTTGAGGAAGCAGAAGAGATGAAACATTTCAGGCTTGCTTTTGATGCAGCTGCAATAGATGTTGTCTGGTAGGAGTGGCTCATGTGTGTTCAGCTCACCACAGACACAACAGGTAAACCTCTAGAGAAATGATCTTAAGTGGAATTGAATTGGTGTTTAAGCTGTTTTAAGTGCAATATGAAGGTGTTCTATTAGGATGATAAACTGTGGAGGTGACCAGTACAGAGACCTAAGAGAACCAGCTGCTCTGGAGGTTCCTCCCGTGGTGCTGGTGCTGTTCCTTTTCCATGTCTCATAGGATTTCATTTTTTGTTGTACTACATTTTGGATTTCTTTGTAATTATTTGACTTGATCTGGGATTATTTTCCATATCTATGGAGAAAGGTTCTTTGAAATTTGAATTTCTTTCTGTAGAATGAAAAGGGCAAATGGTGAAGTTAATCATGAAAATTGAGGAACCTAATGATGACATTGGGTATGTCATTACCAAATGACACTATTAAATGACATCACTAATGCAAATGGTCTGTTCTGAACTATCTTCAGATTAGATACATTTTAATTTATTTAGAAAAATATTTCTGTGTAGAAAGGTGTCAAAAGACCATGTAATTTGAAAATTTCATTAAATTATGGAACCACTAAACTTCTGGCAATCAAAGTTAAATTTTAGATTGTATACTCAAGATAAGTGGGTTTTGGGGTTTTTTTTGAAATTACATGCTAAAAATTTTCTCATTCTAGTTTATTTACAGGTGAGGAATTTCTTTCAGGTTTTTATCTTATGGACCATTTGATTTTTGTTATGATCTTGAGAAAATGTTTCTCATGTGTTTTATCCCAAGTTTTATCCAAATCATATATTTCCCTGGGTTTCTATAGCTTTCGTTTGCTGTAATCAAGTCATATTAATGTGAGCTGAAAGCTTATAGAACCATTAATCACATTAACCACATTTGAAACACTGCTTACATGGAGCAAGACAAAAAATCTGTCATATTTTGAATCTGGCCTTTAAAGCCCTAAATCCTAAATGAAAAAAAAAAAAAAAAAAAAAACAAACAACAAAAAAACCCCCACAAAAAACACAAGTTAACAACTGCAGCAACTCTTACATGGATGTCCTTAACCTCTTGCATATTAGAGGCAGTGACAGCATAACTCCTTGTGGAGACAATTCAGATTTCCCCTGTTTTCCGCGAAACTTAAATATCCATGAGACCTGCAGATGGCTCAGTACGGCACTATAGAAAATATATGGATAAAACTTGCAACTTTTCCCTCTCCTGGTAGCCAAGTGCAGCCTCCCACATGTGCTCCTTCCTTCTACTGTTGTCCCTTTGGCAGGACCCAGCCTGCAAATCTTGGTGAAATGCATGAATTTTCCTTTCTCCTTCTCCTTTTCTTCCTCCTCTTCCCCACTTAATGGTGCTGCAAAATGTGCAATTCAAACTGTCCAGCCACATTTCTTAAATCTGCTCTCAGACCAGCTGATATTTCTTGGTGTGGCACTTCTAAATCAAGTTATATCAATCATGTTATATTCAAGTTGGGAGAGGGCTGAGTCCTGACCTGTCTCTTCTTTTTGTTTTGTAAAACTCCACACCCGAGGTTAATTGCCCTGTCATCTGTCCAGGATCTGGTCAGTCTTCCTGGTAACAGCACGGGAAAGAGTTTATTAGGTCTCTGTGCTATTGTCACCCTATAAGACCGGAATGTGGAGACTCAACGGACTCAGATGTCATCACACTTTAATCATAAATATGTGCAATTTTATAAGTTATATGACTTTCCTGTAAGGCAGCTCCAGCCATGCCACGCATAGTCCTGGGCTGTGGAGTTCCTTGGGGTCTTCTCCACTCCCTGGGTTCCTCAGAGTTTGGAGAGATGATCCTGCATCCTGGTGTTTGATCATGGACTTTCCCACCAATGTTTCTTTGTTCTCTGCACCCACTGTGCTTAGGGACAGGGATGGGTAGGGAATGCCTGTTTGGTGATTACTCAATTCAAAACACATTTTCACATCTGCTGTCGGTATTTACAATCTCGTTCTGGTCACTTTTGATGACTTTTGTGCTTCTTGATAACCCATAGCTTTGGCTGTTTCCTTGGGCACACCAAGGCTACCAGTTAAAGTTGATGGGCTTGTGCTGATAACAAGTTGATCATATCTAACTCATCCCAACTCCTGCAGCAATGGACTAGTTCATGGTCATTAAAAGCTTTTCAGCTCTTTTCTCTGAGATTCATTCTTGTACTGCCACAGAGTTTCTGCACTTCCTCAGTGCTTGCAACTGGCCATTTGACAACTTGTCAATTGACTGCTCAAGCACTTACAGAAAGTGATCTCTGCACAGATTTAAATTATTTATGATAGCAAAGTAGCTGAAAATTAGTGCCCCCTTACCAGGCAAAAGCAAATGTGACTTAACGCTTCACTAATTGCTAAGAAGGCTTGTGCTGGAAGTAGTCATTAATGACACAATGTAATATTAGACAATCCTAGAATTTCTGTGTGTTCACAGTCTGCTGGTGACTAATGATGTTTGCCCAGTCCTGACTGTAGAATTACCAATCTTTGGAAGTTTAGCAATTGTCCTTTAGTTGAGGCAGTGAGAAGAATAGGTGTAATGAATGCGAAGAACTGAATTTATGTCGTCTCGCTTGAGACATCCCAGGTCATCAATTATAGTCAACTGGCATTTAATCCTGAAATAAATATGAAAAGGGGTCTCAGCAGGGGCACCAGTGGAGCTCCTGGAGATGTAGCTGTCCAACTCCAAGACATGTGCCCTGAGGTGAGGTGATTCCCACCCAAAATGCCTTCCTGGATGAATGCTAAGTGGCTTAATCAGGTCTTTGTAAATTGTTTTGCCAACGGCCACACTGTTTGCTACCTTCACTCCCCATTGCTGGCAACTGTAAACTGCAAATCCCAGTATGGGATTTATCTTACACTGTCTTCTTTTATGGGCAATGAGAAAAATCAGTTGCATTTTTAGCACTCTTCATGTGTCTCAATCTCTGTTAACTCATCATTAGCTCCTCTGTGTGAACAGTTTTGTTGATTGCAAAGAGGGTTTAGGGTCTGTCTCCCCAGGCAATCTCAGTGGAGCTACACTGGATGGTGTAAATGAGACCTAGGAGAAGTTTCTTGTAGGCTGCTAGACAGGTAGACTAAATGGGCTGAAGAAAGTATGACATATGCATTTTGGGGGTTGCCTTTTACCTTTCCAGTTAATGACAGGCTGAGTGGGTTGGGGTTGTTTGTCCTGGAGAAGCAATGGCTCCAGGGAGACCTTAGAGCACTTTCCAGGATCCTAAAGGGTCTACAAGACAGCTGGAGAGGGACTTTTGACATGGAAATGGAGTGACAGGACCGTGGCTTTAAACTGAAAGAGGGCAGATTTAGACTGGATATTAGGAAGAATTCCTTCCCTGTGAGGGTGGTGAGGCCCTGGGACAGGATGCCCAGAGAAACTGTGGATGCCCCATCCCTGGAAGTGTTCAAAGCCAGGTTAGCTGGGGCTCTGAGCAACCTGGTGTAGTGAAAGATGTCCCTACCCATGGCAGGGGGTTGGAACTGGATGATCTTAAAGTCTCTTGCAACAAAAACCATTTGATGATTCTATGAATGTAATATTTTATTTATTTTTTATTATTACAGTGGTGCATAGTGGGAAGACAAGAAGCAAAGCGTATAAACTAAAACAAGGGGTCCAAATGGATTGAGACAGTCAAGTATTGCCTGCCAATACAGTTGCTCAAAGAAGTTGTGTTGACTCTGTCAATGGAGGTTTGGCTGGATACAGCCCTGACCTCATGACTGACCTATTTTTAGGGACAGGTTAAATGAGAGACCTCCTGAGTTCCCTTTCAACCTGATTTTTTCTATGATTAAAAAGTTACATGTGTTAATATGCAAAATTTATTCAGTTTGGTTTGATTAAATCATCTGCCTCAAAATATGGGAATGCTTTTGAGGAAAGAACAGAACAGTTCTAGAGAAGCTTTGAACTGCTGTTAACTAAAACTTTCCTTAATCATATCTATAAAGATTTGTCTTATCTTCTGGAAATTCAGATGTAGAAAGATGAAACACAGTCCAAGTGTTCCATAGTACCTTGGGTGCTGCAGTTGGTGCAGATTTCCAAGGTCCATGTTGATATTCTTGATTCCTGAAATAAGTACTGGATATACAAACATCTGGATCAGACTAGAGCCCCTAACTTTGCTCCTCCAGGTGCTGGATATTATCTCTGAATAACATGCAAAAGTATGCAGAAATTGCCTTCACTGAAGACAATAACAAAAATTCAGCTATTCCTCTAAGATAAGCATTTTCATATGCAGTATTCAAATCACTTTTATTCCAGTTACTTAGGAGATAATTTCTGTACATGTTACGAAAACCTTTTTAAATCAAAGGGACAGTTTCAACAGTCAAGAATTGCAATCTTCCAAGCCAAAGAAAGTAAAAAAATATAATGAGGTAATCCTGGCCACTCTGATCACACTAATTACCTTGGTCAGGCTGAACACAATAATAGTCATTGTTTTTCACCTCCTTTTGTAAAAGATCATGAATCCAGAAAAGCAAATAATTGAGAACAACTTTATTCATTAATGGGGATTGAATTGGGGTGACTGTAACAGCAAGAAAAGGAGAGAAAACATCTTTGACAAAATTCTTATTTCCCAGTCTATTCACAATGAGTATTCCTGAAGAGGAAAACACATTTGGAAGAAAGCAGCCTCACTTTGGAAATCTGTTACATATTTTTGTATTTGAGAAACAATTCATAGAAAATACATTTTACAGCTGTAAGAACAAATTATAAACAATTTTTATTTGGTTTTGGATTTTAATTTATATTATTACTCTTCAATGATAGTGATTTCATTATTGTTTTCTGGTGTTCAGGTAGTCAAAGGATAAGAAAATTTTAATTTTCAAGAGATATTAAATAGCACACTATTTAGTAGGTATTTAAACTCTTGAGAAAAGGTCAAAATGGTACTTTGTTTCTTCTGTGACATAAAGGGGAAAAGGGTTTTGCATTAACATTTTTTTCTTCTTTAGGTCAAATTGCTCCATCTAGACCTGGTGACATAAAAAAACAAATGCATCTCACCTGTACTTTGTATGCTATCTTCCCTGAGACTATGAGTAACAGAAATTATTTTGGGGATATTTTTAAAGATGCTTGAATGAATCAAGAACATTTTTTTTTCTGGATTACTCCCTTTTTGATAATAATTAGATTTTATTCAGCATTAGGCTGAGTAGTTCAGAATTCTCCACAAATGAGAAGTGTAGTTTAGCCTTTCACTCCATCCCTTGCAGCTGCTCTCAACGGAAATTTTGCTGCTGACGTGTGAGGCAGCAAGCTCAGGACTTGATTTCCTTTCCTTAACGTTTGTTCACCTGTGGAGCAATTTATAAAACCACCAGGAGAGATTCCCCTGCCTTCTCTCCAGCTCTCACCAAGGACCTGCAGGCTGTACATGCCCTCACGCTTCCTTCTACTTCCCCATCCTTGGCTTTAGCCAACAACCTCTAGTCTTCCTAAATTTTCCTCTACCTTCTGGTAGTCTTGAGGGAGAATGGTGTGACAATCAAAGTTTCTTTTCTGGGATTTGCAAAACAATTTCATGGAAGGGAGGGAGAGAAACTCACAAAGAAATCTGCAATGAACGCAGAATTTTAATGCTGAACTTTTGAGATCAGGTAAACTTTTATGGAAGTGGAGGGATGAGCATGTTTGGATGATTTGGCACAAAGCAGAGCAAAGTAATTATTGTATTCCCTCTGTGCATTGCACAGAAATTGCATCTTTTCATGCATCATCCACAGCTTTCATTACTGATACCACAACATTTAAATTACTCTGAAACAAAAGAAACACCACTTTGTCGAGATGAAGGCTTGAAAATTTATGAGTGGATGCTACAATTTTATTTTTGCCCTGATACTATGCACAGATTCCAGGTTGTTAACCTGAATGTTGAAAAGTGTAAAATAATGAGTATTCTTCCCTGAATGTCATATTTCTCTTCCAGAAATGACGTTAATTTGTGCTGGGAGCAAGGGTTATTTTTCGTATTCATAATTTTGCATGCTGCTCTAATGGGAGAGGCAGGCAGACTGCAAAAATGAAGTGATTTCACTGCAGTTAGTTTGTCACTGGCCTCCAGCTGTTGTTCTCACAGCAGAGGTTTCCTGCAGCTCAGCGGTGTGAGGTCAACTGAAATCATGTTGTATCTGGGGAGAAATGGAAAGGCTTTCCATGGCAGGGGGAGATACAGCCAGCACACAGGGGGTAAAATTGCTTCCACTATAACAAAGCCTCTTGACTCACACTGTGTTGTCCTGGAATGTTGTGTGTAGTGTCTGGAAAGGAAAGGTGGAAGAGCAGGTTATCTGGCAGGAGGACAGCTTGAAATTTTCAAGATTAAGCTCTGAGTGCTAGTTATGGAGTTAACTTTGAAGGACACTTGAAGTGGTGGTGGCAGCTTCTGGATGGAAAGACCTGGCTGTGTGTGTCTCTAATGTGACCTTCTCCGTGCAGACTCAGCAGTGATCCATCCAAGGGAGAGTCCTTGAGTGGGTGGGATCATTGCACATTCTGCAGGTGGGGCTGCACTGGCTCAGTAGCTCCGTGACTCTTTACTGAGTCAACAATGTCTTCCCAGAGGTCACAATCAAAGAAAATATTTTAGAGAAATCTCCTTGCAGAGTATGAACTCAGGTAGCATTTACTGAATGGATTGTATTCAAAACCTGACCAGAATTTCTCATTAAAAATGCAAAGTATTTTTCTAGTATAATGTCACTTTTTTTTTATTCTGACAAGTTGGCATAAAATATAAACTTTGTCAGATCAAGCATTTCTGTCCACCATGTCAGTCAGTACTGACTCAAGGGGTCACAGATTAAATCTTCTGACACTGGGACACTGCTTGTTCCTGTGCTGACTCCACCAGGATGGGCTTTCCACCTGAGTATTTACATCTGCACTAGTTAATGCAATACTTGGTCCTCCTGTTGCCAACAGCTTCCACATATTTGATGTTGTGGCAGATTGATGAGGGTTGCTATCTCATTTCCAAATATTTGATGAAACCAATATCTTTTTGTGTGTGGGGGGGGTTGTTTGTTTGGGTTTTTTTCCCCTGAACAACAGCTCAAGAACATTTAGGATAATAGGTATTTCAAACGAAGTGCTGTAAATACACTCTTAAGTTTCTAGAAATCTGCTTACATTCTATCACTACATATAATTAAAAAAAAAATGAACAGACTTCTCCCTGAAAAAGATATTGATCATATCTTTTTTTAAATTATTTTTAGGAGCTGATGGCTCAGAAAGTTGATGTCATTAGCCATGCATGGACAAACAACTATTTAATTTCCGTAACTTACCTGTTTTGGAGTTACTTACTTTATACTTATCTCTGTTATTTGGACAGAATTAGTGACAGGAAGAGAGGAATGAAAAATGGCTGAATTCTTACTACCTGGTACCAACAACTTCCGCAAGTTCACTCAGGAATCCTTGGCTGCCATCAGAAAGAGAATTGCTGCCAAGAAGAATTGTCGAAGAAATACTATAGAGCAGAAACCTGAGGTGAAACCACGTCCCCAGCTTGACCTGAAAGCTTTCCAGAAGTTACCAGCTCTCTATGGAAATCCTCCTCCAGAGCTCATTGGGGAACCACTGGAAGATCTTGACCCCTACTACAAAGATCATAAGGTTAGAGCCAGCCAACACGCTTGGATTTTAATCCTAATTAATTTAATTTGATTTGATTTAGTTTATTTTATTGTAAAAGAAAAGTTTATGCAAATGATTTATCAAAGAGTTTTGCTTACACCCCTTTAGAAAAACTATCATTCCTTTCTAGCTTAAATAATGCATGCAGCTGGCACAGCTGAGCGACATGCTTCAATCTTTAAAGGGAAAGCTTAATTCTGAATTATAAGAATTCAGTAATATGAAATTGATTAACATTTGAATCAGAATGGAAGCAGAAAGATTAAAATGGATAAAGAAAGGAAAGTGGTTTTTGAGTCAGATCCACAAGAAACTATAGTAATTTTTTACATTTTCTTAAATTCCATAGTTTGAAACAATATGTTTCACTCTATCTCAATGGTTATGCTCAATTTACATGTATAATAAATGATAACTAAATATAAAAATTATTTTCAAACTATTGCTGATTAATCCTTAAAAACTACTTATTCAAACTCTATATTCTAGTCATGACATATTGGAGAATATAATTTTTAACAATCAACAAAGAAATAGGAACTAATCCATTGGAAATTCTGCTTATTTCTTGAGAAATGGTTAAAACTTTGAACTGATTTCTACAGTCTAAGAGCCAGAGGATCACTGTCAACAATGGTAAATAAGCTGCAGTTTTTCCTTCCACCTTTGTATATCCTGACACAACGAGAGGTTCATTCTATTTCAAGACAATAATCATAAGCAAGATTAGTTCTGTGCACAGGTCTTTGCAAATCCCAAGGTATAAAAAAGAAGTTCATGCTAAAGAATATTTTGCAGCCTGAGAGTTAATGGATATTAACTCTTCCATCAATTTCTGATGAAAGGATAGCAAAGTAGTACAGAGTCTTTCCAATTAACCAAACAGACTAGAGTGGTATTCAGGCTCTTACTCATGACTGATTCAACAGGATATAGCACAAAAATATGTTCTCTGTTCAACTTCCTGAAAAATTATTGTTTGTTTATTTTTTAAAAGGTTTTCATAGTGCTAAACAAAAAGAAAACAATCTTCAGATTTACTGCTACACGTGCCCTGTGGATCCTCAGTCCCTTCCATCCAATACGAAGAACAGCAATTAAAATTTTAGTACACTCATATCCTTTTATTGGCTTTCTTCACTCTTTTTTTTTTTTTGATTATAAAACTCTACGTAATCCTATGCCTTTGTATTTTAGAGCATTGAATGAATCTGACCTTTTCTCCACTACAGATTGATTCTAATTATGAATTACCTCTGATATTATTAATGGTTTGGTGCTCTTGTGCTACTTAGAAATACATAGTTTTGTGAATATTGGGCTTATGATCCTGATTTTCTACAGATTTGTGTTTTGAGAATGAGCTCTGATATTGATTTCCTGGTGTCTCAGAAACAAGTATCTCATGCTGGATCCTTTCCCAGAGAGAAGATTAATAAGATCTCTATCCTTTTACTTATCTACTGGTTACCAAAATGTAGGAATTAAATTCAACTCATATGCAAAAGCTGATCAGCCATTGGCCAGTTTTAAGAGAAAAGGCTGAGACAGGCAGGCAGGCATAGGAAAACACATATAGAAAGAAAAAATCATGCAAACTTACTTTCTTCGGGAAATAAGACTCAAAAAGTATACCTTTGGCATGTAAAAGTAAATATTTCCATGGATGCTGTTGCAGGGAATGCCTTTGGGATATAAAGGTAATAGAGATCCCACCTCAGACGTCAAATTTAAGGGATGGAAATCAGTAGTGCATTGCTCCAGTTTGGCACTGGGGAATGAGACCTGAGCAAAAATGCTGTTTCCTGGAGCTGTGTGGATGTCAGGTTTCCAGCAATCTCCTGGCTCTGTGGTGCTGAGGTAGCTGCAATGGGTCTGAAGTTGTTGTTGCAGCAGTGTACAGACATCCTTGGAAGAGAGATGCCTCTGAGGCTTTCCCTGCCCAGAAGTAGGATGATGTTGGCATTTCAACACCAGTGGGTCCAGATCCTTGGGACAGTTTAACCATGTCTAGTGCTAAAGTCAGGAATTTTATTTTTTTTTTCGGGGGGGGGGAATGGAGAGGATGGACAATGGAAAAGCCAGATGTGTTTCCCTTGCGCTTCTACTTCCCGGATTTCCAAAAGGACACAAGGCATGAGGTCCAGCTCCAGAGGCAGGTGCTTGAGCTTAGGAATCTACACATGAGGAAGCTGCCCAAGTTCCCATTCTCTGGGCCAGCAGGTCCCAGGGAGCAGCTGGGCAGCCCCAACAGTTGGCTAAACATGTTCATCCAGAGTCATCTGAGGCACCTGTGAATATCCTGGCAGACTTCATGCTGTCCCTTCAGAGGAAAACAGCTTTGCTGGTTTAGAGTTAGGTTTGGGCTCCACCTATGTGACCTTGGGCAAGTTTTTAATTCTATGCTATAAAATGAGATTAAAATTGCATCCTTCCTCCCACTCTTGGAGTGGTTGAGGATCCTTTTACCAGGTTTGCAATGCTTAGGGCAGCATACAGAAGTCCATGAATAACAACAGTAGTAACTCAAAATTAACAAATACCCCTCTATGCTGTTCTTACATGTGCTTTAAGGAAAAACCCAGATACTACATCTAAGACTGATAGACTATCTAGTTACATTTCTGAACCAATATCTTATTCTTTGCCTTCACTCCTGTGACTTACATTATTCACTTTGTTTATCATGTGTACCATTCTAACTAATTGTGTGTTCATGGCTCTGACTGAGTCCTCGAAGACTACATCTCCATCAAAATTACTCAAGTATGTCGAGTAAGTATCTGTGGGTATGTATACGTACATTTCTTAATTCTATAATTAGATTGAATTATTGAGACTTGTCTTGCCTCCTTCACTCAAGGTAGCTTGTGGGAGAATTAAAAGGAAAGTTACTTGTGTTAGGATTTATATGTATGTATTTTTATTTTATTTTATGTGAGTATTTTTGTCTTTAAACTCAATATCTACAATAATTTTGGCGTTATAGGAGAGAATAAGTGCAGATTAAGTTCCACTGTTGAACTGGCTTCATGTCTGTTCTACTGCTCCAGTTTGTTATGCCACTTTCTGAAGTTACTCAGTAATTATTTTCTCTCTATCAAGATGCATTTCCCACTGTTACTGATGCAGATGAAGCACATGGAAAGCTGCTGATTTTCAAAATTCTTTCTAATAATGTTGAAATGCTGAGTTTTGCTCTAATAAAATGTTCTGTCAGAAGCTCTTGGCTTGCAGGACTCTGTTAGAAAGTAAAGTTCTTATCTTGAGTGTTGCCAACACTTGCAGTGTTAAATCACAAAAAATATGTGCCTCTGTAGTCCTTCCTAAAATGTATTATCCCTCGGTTTTAATTTTTGAAAAAAGAATATTTCAGATCTCACTTTTTCACTTCGTCAAAAAACTTCTAAAATATGAACACTGGTAATTCTAACACCTAACACAAAGAAAAAGATTCCCAAAGACTTAGTTTTAAAAAGAGGTCTAAAATTATTTTTTACTATCTCATGTTACATGACACTGAAACGGCTGGGAATGGCAAATCATCGTGCAAGCAGGAACAAGGCTTTGCATGGTATTGATATACATATCTCCAGAAGATACTGAGATACTTCTTTACCTATGAGAGAATTAAAGATTACATCAGAGTTGAATCTGCTGTTGGCATCAACTACCACTCAAAAGCATTTCAAGAATAATTTCTGAATACTTTCCAAATGAAAAGGGAAGCACTACATCCACATAATTTCTTACTGCATTTGCTGACTAGCAAATGAATGCCTTTTGAATCCTGTAGGGAGATCACTGCCTTCTTGAAATTGTAAGTGCACTCAGTTAAGTCCAGAAGAGCTTTTACTGATAATTTTCCATTAATAAGAATAATTGCCATCTTAAATTGAAAATCCTCTACTCCTGTATTCCTCTAAGTGTCTCTAATATTCTGCACAGAAGGGGATGCTGCGTGCCTGAAGTAAATAACGCACCGCATATCACACATTCACTTGGCCGCTTGAAACCGAGGAAGATACAAATTTTTGATCCTTATTTTAGCTAGTAGCTGGGAGCTTTGTGTTTCTGAAATCATGGAGACTCACATGAAAGAGTTTGGAAAAAAATTGTTGAGTGTCAAAAAGCTTGCAGGTTAAATCATGTCCAGGTTGCAGTCAGCTACTGTCTCCAGCTCCATATGAGCCAGATACTGATGGAATACACGGAAAATCAACAGCAGTCTGAGTTACTTCTCTCCAGCATTGGCTCGGTTTGCTGGCCCGGGCGTTAAATATTCTGACTGTGTCTCTTCCGTGCTAAGTGCTAGTATTGCTCTTTTCCTTTTCTCCCTTCCCTAGATTTACTTTCACTGGCATTTACACTTTTGAATCATTGATAAAAATATTGGCAAGAGGATTCTGTCTAAATGAATTCACTTTCCTTCGAGATCCCTGGAACTGGTTGGACTTCAGCGTTATCGTTATGGCGTAAGTGGGAACACATAAAATATGGATTATGTGCCTTGGCTCCCTGTGTTTGAAGTTCTCATTGCTGGGGTGCAAAAGACTTTGTCTGTGGTACAAAAACCAACACGTGGCTCTGAATTGCACCTGAAACTGTCTCGAACATTGACTCTCCCCCTTGTTTATCACTCACTATTTTACAATGAAATTTTAGTCTTTCAAGAAGGGAATAGAGCTGTGGAGAGCAAGATAAGCCAACTGGTCAGTGGATATGAAAGGATGTGGATGTGTTTAGACCACTGAAATGTGATAGCTGGGCATAAATACAGACGTACTGTTCCTATGAATGAAAGTATAACTTTGCAATTAGAATGATGGGTATAGACATCAGGACAGTGGGTTAAATTTTAGCTCTCTCTCCAAAAATCATAGTTTGAGCTTCATTTTCTGGTGATTAGCAAGTCTTTATAATGGTAAAATGCAGCTACAGAAGGGAGACGAAACCAGTTCAGCCAGTGTTTAAGCCTGAAATTAATATTTTTGAGAGTAATCTTTGTTTATATATTAAATGAAGGATGATTTAAGGTGCTGGCAAAAAAGCTGCTGTGCGCAAGCCAAGAGCCACCTCGGATGAAAACTAAAAATCAAGAAATGGGTTTCTATTGTATAAATCTTCAGACAAATCCTGGATATGTAGGGTTTTTTGAACTTAAAAGAAACTTGGAAGGATTGACATCCAAGAATGACCACTGTAACATGGTTGCCCTGTTTACCCTGTTCAACCACTTGACATATCACATCCGGACTTTACAGGTATGTGGGAGCATTTAGTACCTGGGGAAGTGTGTCAGTCCTTCGGACTTTCAGGGTTCTGAGAGCTTTAAAAACCATTTCAGTAGTCCCAGGTAAGAAATCTTACTTTCTGCTAGTTACAATTCATTCTTTGTTTCATTCAAAATGTTGGCTTTTCCCCCTTTTTTTTTTTTCCTCTATATCTTTCATGGATTTCAGACATGACAGCTGAATTTGTGGACACAAAGTGTGTCTCAGTTCATCTGTCCCAATCAGGACAAATCAAGTGTTAGAAATGATCTTGCACGTAGTTTATTTTCATTATGCTTTTAAAGATACCGTTAACACTTTATCATGTCAGTTTTACAGAATGTTGTCTCAGCTGGTCTGTGTGTTATGCCTCAACAGAAATAACTTTGGAGATTGAAGGGACTTTACTGTTAATCATCTCACATCATCAGTCTGTGGCAGGGGAGGTTTAGATTGGATATTAGGAAAAATTTATTATCTAAAAAGGTAGTCAGACATTGGAACGGGCTTCTCAGGAAAGTGGTGTAATCATCATCCCTGAAAGTGTTCAAAAAACATGTGGATGTGGCATTTGGGGACGGGGTTTAATGGTGAACATGGCAGTGCTAAGTTAATGGTTGAACTCAATCTTAGAGGTCTTTTCCAACCTTAACGATTCTGTGATTCTATCCCAGGGAAAACAGCTTCCTTTTCAGACTTCCCTTAGTTATAAAGCCAGTGGATTCTTTCTCATAGTGAAATACAAATTAAGAGTGAGTTGCCTCTGTCTTTTCTTTCTGTCATAATCATTATAGTTTACAGTATCTTCACAAACTACCGGTGTTGCGATTGAATTACGCATATCACTTTTTATGGATAAGGAAAACTAGACTATCTCTGTTTCCTCATTCTTGCATGAATATTTTGTAGGGATTAAGCGGACTTCTGAAAATTTTTAGCATCAATGAAATGAGGAAAAAATATTTTTCTCGTATTAGTCACTCTCATCCAAACTATACTTCTATTGTAAATATGTTTACCACATATTATCCTGTAATTTTTGTACGTTGGTTTTTATACATTGTTTTAACTGTAATCAAGTATGATATCTGAATCTGAGTTTTTCATCCCATTTTTCCCTTTTATATTGACTTTTTAGGACTCAAGATCATTGTAGGGGCACTTATCCAGTCTGTTAAGAAACTTGCTAATGTGATGATCCTGACTGTTTTCTGCCTGAGTGTCTTTGCCCTCATTGGCCTCCAGCTTTTCAAGGGAAATCTCAGACAAAAGTGTATCAAGAACACTACAGAGTGTGGTAACAAAACATGGGAAACCTATGAAATGTTTGTTAATGATTCAGGTAATTTTTCTCCTTGGTTCTTTTTTAGATGATAATCTAGACACCTATGCATGCATGCATAACCACTGCTGAGAATTATGTTTGTGTTTTGGTTGATATTTTGATGGGTAACTATCTGGTAATGGCTTTTTATTGCCAGAGCAGCTTGCAGGCATCCAGGAATGCTCTCCTTCCCCTCATTATAGGAAAAAGCACTCCCAAATTTTCCAGTAACATCCAGCTCTGTTTCCCTGAATATATAACAATAACTGAAACACTCATTAGCTCATTCTCTGTTGTAATTCCCTAAAGTTCACCTTTTACTACATGCTGAAGAGTCCGTCTTCATTTTCCTGCCCAGTGAGAATAACTCTTCAGCCTGAAACAGAGGAATTTGTTAAAAAGTCAAATTACTTTCTTCTTGACATCATATGTATCTTATTTTGTGTCTTATACAAGATATATACCACATACATCATTCATGGTTACACCTTGACTGAGGCTGGTGATGGAACTGCAGAGCAGAGATCTGGAAATACATCAAAGCATTCTCAAGAGGAACAACTGTAAGAGGCAATTCAGAAAGGAAGAGCCTTGTGCTAAAGGAGAAGCCTCAATATATGTGAAAAAAAATAGACTCAAAATGATGAATGTATGTGCCAGAAATATGAAGAAAGCTTCATCACTGAAGAAAATCTCCCCAAGCGAGTTCAGACATAGCAGCAGTTACACAGGGAGACGAGAATTCTCCCAGGGGAACTGTTGAAATACATGAGAAGCCACCCAGGATTGCTGTTTGTACACACTTTATGGGGGAGTTTTGTTCAGACAGGGTTTCTTCAATAACTTCATAGTCCAGAGGAAGAAAGTGTTTGTAGACAAAACTTCTGAGGAAAAACTTTTTTCTTGTACCTACCAAAAAACCATACATAAGAAGAAAGTTATTTACATGTACAGAATTTTGTAAAAATCGTAATTGAAAGCCAACTTGAAAAGAAACCAGGCAGTGACTAGAACACCACACAAGAGACCATGGATGTGACAGTTTGGCTAAAAATGCTGATTTTCCATGCTGAAGAAACAGAGAGCAAAAGTATCTAAATTTTATTATTTATTTAATGCAGATTATTGCAGCTGTATAGAGGCAATGACCTGGAGAAAGTTGAGCTCGAGAAATTAAAAATCCACGTTGCTTCACAAGTTTTGTCTTGCTCAAATTCTATGCCAAAAGGAATATGAAACAAAAGGAATAGGAGGGCCCAGACAGGTTTAATGCAAGGTAGATGACTTTCCTACAGGATTTAGGATGTACAGCACTATAAACCCAGTTTTCTATAAAATTTTTTATCTATATATTTATGGGCTGCTTTAGTCCTAATTTTGAGAGAAGTTCCCATCTCCACATGGATAATTACATGCTGTTATGATTACCTGAAGTTCAATCACTGACTTCTTAAAAAACCTTTCTATCAGTTGGCAGGAGCATAGCTGAGCAAAATTTGGGTGGAAAGTATCCTAGATAGTGACTCATTCCTTTGTAGAGTATTTACATAGTAGAGTTCAGCTGATACTAATGGTTCCTGTTGGCTCTGAATCACATTGACTTACCTGATGAGCACAGCTGAGGTTTGAGAAGCACCAGGAATACATGAGAGCTCCCTTATATCTGGGATAAGAAACCCACATCTTAATGGAGATAATTAGCTATTAGCACTAAAGCTTTTACTTTGAGTCTGCGGATAGCTCAGGCACCAGAGTAACTAATGTTAAGAGAAATAGGGTAAGAGTTCAAATGGCACAGCTCCAGCATCCTAATGGAGAAATCTTAATTTCTCAGTGAAGCAGGGTTAGGAGATGCTGTTTGGCTCAGCAGTGGTGGATATCCACACAGCCAAATACTTTTTGTTTCTCCTCAAAACAGGGCTTTGTTTTTTATTGCTCATTGGGAACAGAAGTGGTCTGTGCTACTCCAAGTGATGTTTGTACTGGAGAAGACTAAATACTGTGGGCCAGAACTGTGCCAGAGTTTGTGTTAATGGTTACCAAACCATGGATTGGTTTAACATTTAAATTAGGTGTTAGGAGGAGTGATGAGGCACTGGAACACGTGGCCCAGAGAACTGTGGAGGCCCCATCCCTGGAAGTGTTCAAGGCCAAGTTGGATGGGGCTTGGAGCAACCTGGTCTGGTAGGTCTCCCTGACCATGGCAGGGAGGTTGGAACAAGATAAGCTTTATGGTCCCTTCCAACCCAAACCACTCTAAGATTCTATGACTGTGTTTGAGCCTATGCCTCCAGTTCTCCACTTCCTTTAAGGAGATGTAGCCAAAGTGATAATGTGTTTTCAAATTCTCTATTTAAGGACTGCATTCAGTCTGAAATTTGTACATAACCATATGAATGTTTATAAATGAGGCCAGGACATCCTGCAATCTGGTGCAGTTAATGTGAGCACGGGAAACCTCTATGTGTGTGCACACACATTTACAGGTCACTGGTTACTCATCACCACGTATTCAATGATGGAGGATTCAGCCTAGAAAGTGCTTTGCATTTAAATTTTTTTCCTTTTTTTCTTATAGATGATTTTGCTAAGAAAAATGGCACATTAGATATTTTGCTGTGTGGTTCTGGTGCTGGGTAAGTGCACTTAAGAATATTTATTCTTTGGAAGTTTTCTCTGCCTCAGTACTTCTATGTTTGCTCAGTCATGTGAGACCAAAGCAGAAATTCCAAGCTTTCCCTGAATGCAGAAACAGGAACACAGAAAACAAAGTATAGTAAACAGTCAGATAATGTAATACTTGTAGGAAAGGAAGTATGAACCTGCAGTTGGCTTATTCAGGTCTAAATTCTGTTTAGACTTTCCAGGAGTGTTGTCTTTCCCTTCCCAATGGATGTATGAGAGAACTGAAAATGTGAAAGATCTGGGGTATGGCACAGGACAGGCACTCTCTTCTCTGTGAAGGCTCATGAGTGTTAAACTGGAAAAACAAAACATGAATTTTGGAGGGCAGTTTTGGGCAAGGAGGGAGATGTGACTACTTTGCAGTGAAGGGCAGGGGATGAGGAGCGGTTATGAGGCATCTGTCCTGGGATGGTGATCTAACTCCAGTCTGTCTTCTTTGTTGCTGTGTTGTGGGTGCTGCTTTTTCCATCCCACCTTCCAGCCAATACTACCTGGAGAAGAAAATTAGTTTGCAATCTAATGAAAATGCAGAACTGAATCATAATCAGAATTCATACATAAACTGAAGTTTTCCTTGAAATCTGCACGGCTAAAAGAGCTCCATTTTTTATTATTACTTCTAGGGCCTGTCCTCCAGGCTACAAATGCTGTAAAATTGGTCCAAATCCTGATTATGGTTTCACCAGCTTTGATACATTTGGTTGGGCTTTTCTTTCCTTATTCCGCCTGATGACCCAGGACTACTGGGAGCGTCTGTACCAACAGGTACCAGCTTTGTGCATAGTTCAGGGTTGATCTTCAATAGTTGAAGCAGAAGATGTGTAGAGAGGACAAGAAGCCTCAAATAAAAGCAGTATCTGCAAGTCATCGAGCCCACATCTTCTGCTCTGCCTTCCCACAAGCTGTGACTCCCAGAAAAGGGATGCTGAAGTGTTTCTCAGCTCTATCACCCTGCTGGCTTAGGGGCTTAAAAAAAATGCTAAAAGGGTCTTGTACTGTCCTTCAGAAATATAAAAATGCCTCGTTGATTGTCGTCATGGGGTGTAGGTGAGGGTATAGGAAAAGGGAGAAAGAGGGGGAAGGAGAGCTGGGGAAGGAGGGTCAAGGAAGGTCTAATTCCAGTTAAGCTGCCTAAAGCACATGTCTAGGAAGCTCAGTGCTTCTAAAGAATTTCAGAAACACACTGAAAGCCTATTTGGTACTTTTTATGGTAATGTTTATCCCTGGGGTGTGTTGCTTACAGACCCTCAGAGCTTCTGGGAAGGTGTATATAGTCTTCTTCATGATGGTCATCTTTCTGGGCTCATTTTATCTAGTCAACTTGATTCTGGCTGTAGTAACAATGGCATATGAAGACCAGAACAAGGCCACCATTGCTGAAACAGAGGCAAAGGAAAGGAAATTTCGGGAAGCCATGGAATTATTACAGAAGGAGCAAGAGGTATATAAATTATTGTCTTGCGAGCATTAGTCTCTGTGTTCTGTTGTCGGTCACATAGGAACGTGGACTCACAGAGTGGTTTGGGTTGGAAGGGACCTTAAAGATCATCTTGGTTCAAACCCCTGCCTTGGACAGGGAACTTTCCACTAGACCAGGATGCTCAGAGCCCCCTCCAGACATAAGAAAAAGTGCTCTCTGTGTACAGCTCTATATAGTAATCCTTCATGAAAACAGGAGCAAGTGATAACTTTTGAAAGTAGTGAATCCTAGAGTTACAGAACAATTCCTTGTTCAGCTGTGTATTTTTCCTGTGAAGCAATGACTTTTGTTGTAGACAAAGAGCATTAAAGCCTGATGCTACTTTTAAAAAAACGGTGTTTTAAAATCTGAAAATGTAAAATTCCATCAACCAGCAGCTTCCAAAAGAAAATGCAGTTGGTTTTAAATTTTTTTTTTCTTCTATTTCACCACTGTGGGTGGCTGAGCAAAGAATTATACAGTAATTCTGCCATTCAACTGCATTAACATCTAAGCCAAAACCTATGGTAGTTGAATGAAAAGTCTCTTGGTAACTTAAACTGCTTAGAAGCTTCTGGAACAAGATAGTCATGTGTTTTGAAAACATTGTCCTAAATTCAGGATGGGAAGGAAAGTCAGCCACGGGGTGAATACAGTCTGAAGGATCCCCAGTGAAAAGATGGAATTTTAATACTGTTTGAGCATTTCTTTTGTGGAAAGGGTATATTCCACAACATTATTTTCAAACTGAGTATTTTTATTGTAAGCAAATCTGCCATATGGTGGAGTAGGAGCTATAATGTGATTACTTTGCCTCTGGCAGGCCCAGTACATGCGATCATGTAACATACTGCAAACAGCAAATTGTTCAGTGCTCCATATGTTGGGGGAATTATCTGCTCTTTCTTTTAGTCTTATCATATATTGGAAGATTTTTAATGAGCTTTGTGAAACACAAATTGTTAACAGGAAATAATAATATTGAGCACAGAAGTGTTTTCTTTCTGCTTTTATTCAAAGAACCCAGCAAAAATATCATCCATGTTTTTGTTTTAATTTCAGTCATTGGGTATTAAAGGAATCGATATCCTGTCACTTAGCTCCTTTGAAGACCCTTCTCTGTCTGCCAAAGAAATCAAAGAAAGAAACAACAGGAAAAAGAGAAATAAGTCCTTGGGGATAGAAGATAATGAAGAAGAAGAAGAATTCCCCAAGTCACAGTCCACAGACAATCAACGAAAGTTGGTAATCTATTGTCTGAATCTGAGATTCTTACAGCTTTTCCAATTTTAATACTAAAATTAATTGCTTGAAAGCATAAACCAAATAGCATTACAAGCACAGATCACTCTTAGGTCTCTAAAATAAAAAAATTTTTGGGATAAAGCAGAATTAGATGCAAAAATTAATTTGGAAAGGAAATGTTATAAGTGAAGGATGCAAGAAGAACTGTAATAGTTAAAACACATTTTCTATAACACTGAGAAACAAAAAAAAGTGAATGATTACTAGAAGTTAGCTTTTATACCCTCATTGTCTATTAAAATGTCTTGCTTAAAATATAACTATAAAGATTACCATGAAAATAGCTGCTATAGCTGATAGGATTTTATTATCTGCCTTTTAAAATATAAATATAATCCTTTCCAGAAAATCTAAATCAAATAAGAGTTTTGGACTTGCAGTGATTGATAGTTAATGTTATGAAACTCTAAACATTTACTGCTTCCCCAAATTTTCTGTGTGATATTATGGTGTTCTCTCTATATTGCTTTTCCTGGGCTTTTAGTCTCTCCTTGGCCTGGTGTATGGTCCCAATGCAAACCAGGGGAGACGCAGACTTAGCCATGGGAGCGTGTTCAATTTCCAAATACCCGCTGCAGAAGCTGATTCCAGGACGGATTTCGGTGCTGAGGAAACCCACAGTGCTGGGGGACACAAAATCCGGTGCCATTCCCTGTCGGGCACACAGATGGGAAGACGCTCCAGCTGGCAAAGCCAAATGAGCCACAGCTCTCACCCCCCTACCCCGAACTGTGTGCAGAGCAAGTGGGCTAGCACAGATGACTACCATGGTGTGGTTTTGGGGCTGGGAGGAGGAAGCAGCAGGGTTCACAGTCAAGATCCAGTGTCTTCTGAAGGATTAGTGCTTCCACCGGTACTGGAAGACTCGGGAAAGGGAGGTCTGGTAAGGAAAAACATATTATTTTAAATATATCCTCCATGTTATTGTTTATTGATCAGTGGCAGGGGTTTCTTGTCTTAGGAGTTTCATTGCAATGTCAAACAGTGATGTGAACTGAAGTATGTTGATGTGAGGAGTTTATAGGTTGTCAGTAGAAACTGGTTTTTAATAGTCTGATGAGTTCCTGAAAACCAGACTTTGACATTCCTGTTATAAACTTTATGTTTCTGCTATTCATTAATTGTATTAACACATTTTTAAAGGTTCCTAATGCTGAAATTACAAGTCACCAAAGAGTCTTTTTGACCCACACTCTGTCCAGGGGTGTCACTTTGAGCAATACCTTTGATTTTTCTTTTTTCTCCGTAGCACATTTAGCATCACACAGCAGCTTTTTCTGCAAGTTCTCCAAGTGGGCAGAGTTGCTTTTCTAACATTTATCCCTCATCTCTCCCCTATTCCATTAGTCTCTTGAATATTTTCTAGGCCTATTTCCCCTCATACACTTATTCCCAAGGTCTGTGCTTGCCCTGTTGCCATTACACGCTTGCAGGATCCATTTACTACACCTCTATTACTGAAGAGTAGGACCTTCATTCTCAACATCTATTACATCTTGTAAAAAGATACATTTGTTTGGCTGCGTGTCATTGTTCCTATTAACTCTCATAGTTACCCATCATCACATCCTACTTCATTTCATTCCTGTGGTATCTCCCTAATCATGTTTACTTCTTTGAGCAGCCAGCTGTGCATGATGAGAGCAGCATGATGCATTTACCTCCTCATCTGTCAGTGGAGTACTTTAATGAGGCTCTTCAGAGACAGAGGGCAGCAAGTGTAGTCAGCATAATTACCAGTGTCTTGGAGGGTAAGTGGTTCCTCAAAACGTTTATTTCAATCCTGAAGTAATGCTGCCATGAAAGAAAAAATATATTGCTTAAAGGTTAACAGAGAACTGTAGGTGTGTGGTGAGGAATTTCATTGTTAATCTGGCTCCTTTTTAGAAAAAAATGCATTATCACACAGCCTTTATGTACTGGAACATATCCTTTGCCCATTGTAAAAGCTCATTTTTGGGACAGACTGTGAAGGGGGTTGGAGTGAGAGCGGGTGTAAGAATTTTGTTTAGCATCTGACCTGCAGGACTGGGACACTAGTTTTTCCTCCTGTGATTTCTGCTATGTCACTAGCAAACACACAGGCATGCAGAATCCAGCAATTAATAAGATTATGCAATTAAAATTAGTTGTGGCAATTCCCAAATTTCTAATGTCTCACCTCACAATTTTTTTATTCCTTTAACTTACCTTTCCATGTGAATTTTTTTTTTTGGGGGGGGGTTAATCAATGACAGTACTTTTGATGACTGATGGTTTTGTTGTAGATCTTCCTGAAAAATTCCAGTTCAAGTTGTTCGGGATGGTGTTTTGTTTTGTTTTGTTTTGTCCCTGTTGAGGAGCTCTACCACCAGCTTTTGGACCACAAGTATGGGATTTAGCAGGGGGGGTACCCTGTGGCAGGGAGGTCTCTTTTCTTAATTTTTTTAAAAACATTTTCTCAGGAGAATCACAGCTGGAACACATCCAGTTGAGTTTTGCTTTGCAGTGTAATTCACCAAAGATCTGGGTTTTGTTGCACAGTTTCAGCTGTGAACTGGGATGCAACAGGACTTACAGCTCTAAGTGGCTGCATATTAACCTGAGAACAGGCATCAGAAAGGATCTTTACTGGGACCTAAACACCAGTTCTGCTGGATCCACAATGTATTCATAAAGAAAAAGTCAAGTGATGCAGGAGAATGGAAGATGAGCTAGACCTGGAGTGAAGGCTGAGTAAAGGTGATCAAACTGGAACAAGCATGGTAGAGTAGAATCTGGGATTTGAGCCTAGAGAAGGAATGAAAACTAAACGGAGGGAAGAAAAAAGGACAGGTCAAACTAAGAAAAGAATATCAGTCAAATCCAGTTCATTTGATATCTGAAAAGTTTTCAGGTCTTTGAAAACCGGATTACTAATTCCTACTGGGCTTGCACTAAGTCAGCTCCAGTTTTTCAATGAATTTGAAAAGGACTTAAGCTGGATCACAAGTGTTTTGAAGGACTTCGTTAATACTGATGATGAAGAAGGAAAGGCTATGAGACTTATATTTGATCAAAAAGATGCAAGTGACAAAGACAGAACAGCTTCTGTCCCAAGTTTTATTTATGGAAAATGGAGAGGTGTGGAAAATGGTAAGTGTGACCTTTCCTACAGAAGTGGCCTAAAGCCAAATTTCAGGCACCATAGCTTGGATTTGCCTCACCTACAGTCAGGATTCTTTTGTCTGCCATAGACTCTCAAAACTCCCTCGAGAGTCAAAGGAGACAAAGTGTTGTTGGGTGTGACACAGCTGATGTCCCAGACATCTCCGTGAGGACAAGGTGGGAAGTGCTGTAGCCACGCTACTGTCCTACAAGAGAGTGAGAAGCCTCTGCATCACAAAAGTCTGCATTTAGTCAGATGATTGTAGTACCAGTCTGAGACTAAGACAAATAAAACCCCTACCGAAGGCTTTTGAAGGAAGTGCTCATGAATGCATTTGGAATCTGAATTTCTCTGAATATTTATCTTCACATTTATCAACTGATGTAGTGATTAAATGAATGCCAGAAAGTGCAGGGAAACTTTGGGCTCTGTGAGAGTTGAGAGGTTTACTTCTTCTTCTCTGGTCTTTTGAATGCTTTAAGTTGTTATTTCACCATCTTGCTCAGTGGTAACTACTTAATGATGGTGGGGTTTTCTTTTGCATTTAGAACATGAAGAAGCTCAGCAGAGATGCCCACCACGCCTAAAGAATCTTGCTTTAAAGTATCTGATTTGGGACTGTTGTCCACTTTGGTTGAGAATCAAGAAAAAAGTGGCTGCTTTCATAAAGGATCCTTTTTTTGATCTCGCTATCACTGTTTGCATTGTGATGAACACTTTGTTCATGGCACTGGAGCACAATAATATGTCAGATACTTTTAAATTCATGCTTAAAGTAGGCAACTTGGTAAGTAATTTCTCAGCTACGCAACATTTTATAGGATTGATTGATTGATTGATGGTTGTTTTCCCTTGAGACATAAAGAGCAACAGTAAAAATTAGCAAACTCTGCATTTATAAGCTTTGTTTCTAATATAGACAATTCCCTGATTTTTTGTTTTTTTATTTATGCACTTTGACATGATCCCAAGAAGGCAGAAAACAACCCTCCCCTTTTACTTAAAAGCGCATTAGGACTTCATAAAAATGGGTTTTATTAACCCATCCATGAATATTATTTGAGGGAAAAATAAACTAAAGATAAGATAAAGTCGTGGCTACTTTTAGGCTGATGCTGCTGTTTCTTTGTCACAGGTTTTTACAGGAATCTTCACGGCAGAAATGATCTTAAAAATCATCGCACTAGATCCCTATTATTATTTTCAGCAGCCCTGGAATATTTTTGACAGTGTAATTGTCACATTGAGTTTAATTGAACTGAGTTTGCCCAGAAGCAAAAACCGGAAGGAAAGGCGAAGAGGAGGAACCCTGTCAGTTTTACGATCCTTCAGACTGGTAATGTTTCACACTTGCTCACTTGTATGACACTTAATTTTGTGTATTTAATAGAGAACACTTTCTGTTGTCTGCAGTTAGGAGACAAGAATTTTACTTTTTTTCAATTAATTTTTTTTCTCTCTTGCCATTAAGAATAAGAAACACATTCTTAAACTCCTTGTGATGTTAGAGTCAGAGTTTAAGGATATATATGCTTCTTTTGAATATACTAAGAAATACTCAAATGAAAAGGTATTCCAGAGTGGATGCGTTATAAAACTGCTGTAAAAATATCAAAACAAGCATAAGAAATTAGGAAAAGAGTGTCAAGAGTACAAATAGAAAAAAACCAATACATAAAGACAGATGTGAAAGGATATTAAGGTATCCATATCATGTACCATGGATGGATTTAAATTGCTTTACCAAAAGACAGACTCATAGTGCTACAGCAGCCAGACCCCCAACTTTTAGTCCTTTGTGTTACATGTAAGTTAGGCACCATATTCTACATCAAGAGCATTGTATGGACACCTGCCTGTGTGGGCCAAATACTTATTAGGGACTCGAGTGTGCCTGGTCCTTTATGGGGTGATTAATTTATGTTTGCATTGTTGCGCAGTAGAAAAAAAAAAAATCTATAAATGCTTTTTAGAAATATTAATGTCACACGTGCCACAAATATTGCACTGCTAGAATATTTCAGAATACCTCTAATTTGGTTGTTGCAGGATTTGCATGGTGTAATGATGGGTTATCTCTACCAATGTCTAACACTATGTTTTATGTTGCTACACAGCTAAGGGTCTTCAAACTGGCAAAGTCCTGGCCAACTTTAAACACTCTAATTAAAATCATTTGTAACTCCCTGGGAGCACTGAGTAATCTGACCCTCGTCCTGGGAATCATCATTTTCATTTTTGCCATAGTAGGGGTGCAACTTTTTGGGAAAAGTTATAGGCTCAACTGCACTAGAATAAGCGAAGACTGCAAGCCACGTTGGCACATGATGGACGTTTTCCATTCATTCCTCGTCGTTTTCCGAATTTTGTGTGGAGAATGGATTGAGACCATGTGGGGCTGCATGGTGGTTGCTGAACCACCACTGTGTCTTTTTGTCTTTCTGCTGGTCATGGTGATAGGAAATTTAGTGGTAAGTTTTCCAATATTTTCTTCTCTTCATCCTGCCTATGGTAGAATCTAGGTAACTGCTGTTTTGTCAACAAAAGGTAGCTTCCCTAAACACAGGTGTAAAAGTTACCTGTGTGTTGTAGTCTGCAAAAGCCTCCTTTGCCTTTCACCTTCGAGCCATTGTCTATATTTTCCCATTTTGTGTGCTTTGCACACAGCATCACTTGACCTTTTCATGTGGCAATGTGAGGAGGAATATCTTTGCAGTAAATATAATACAGGCTATAATGTGTTCTTTCACATCTTGGGATTTGGATGTAAATAATCAGTGAGGCTTATGGCTTACCTGCTTGAATTAATTAAGCCAAGTGCTTAAGCCCCTCTGTAAATCAATTTTAATTTTTTTTTAGTAAGAGCTCATGCAAGTCTTGAATTCTTTATCAGCAAATGGCAGAATCTACACTCCTACCACTGGAATCAGGATTTTCTTAGTCACTTCCAAGTACATTTATACCCAAGAGCTAGATTGTGCTATGGCAAACCTACACAACCTCACACACTGGGCTGGGGCATGAGGGACAGCCTGCCTTTCTGGTCCTGTTCTGTCATTTCTTAATGTCCAAATCATAAATACCTTATTGTAGCAGCTTTGTTTTTCATGTCCTTCTTAGTATCATTCATATACCAAAATTCTCTTAATTAGAAAAAAAATTGCTAAAAATAATTAATTTTAGGCAGCCCTTTATGGGAAATATCTGTTCTGTGGCTGAATCACAAATATCTGGGTTTAATATCCCGTGTGTTCCACACTGCAAGGATTGATATCAGTGATGAAATGAGTGATATTCATACCACATAACGTTAAGTGTGAAGCAATGAAGTGTTTAGCCTGCACTCTTTGTCTAGGCTGTCCTTTTTGTCCCAAGGAACAGAAAGGTATCCAACAATGAAATTTATTCCAGCCTAAGACAGATGGGATGAACTGATCTCTGAAGGGCTAATATCCTCCACTGCCTGTGGTCTTTGGGTAACTCAGGGCTGCTATCTACCAGCTCTGACATGATAAAAATTAAGGTACATTAGGGAAATAAAGAACATTAGGGAAAAAATTAAATTCTTACATTCCCTTAAAACCAAACAAACATAAAACAAACTGAGGTTTATAAATTCTTCTCTTTAAGTGTACTCAAAAATGGGAAGGAAACCTCTCTTCAAGCTTCTCTTGGTTTTGATTTTTGTGATAGTGTGGCAGATTTGATGGAACTTCTGGGCCTGAGCTGGATCCTACATAATTTTTAGGTAACTCCACAGAGGCCTGATTTAATTCGAATTTGAAGAATGAAGAAAAGTTATTAAACTGACAAGCCATAACAGTAGTCTGTGTTAATATTTTAACCTTTGAAAAGTTGCTTTGGCCACATAATGCATTTGGCATGCACAGATCTGTTTTCTCTTGTATGTTAAATAACTCTTTTGGGAAAGAGGGGCATGGGAACTGACATTTCTGAAAGAGAATTTGATTTCACCAAACACAGTGTGATCTGTCATTGTCATTTCCTTGTGACCTTGTTTTGATTTGTTCAGTATAACTGACCTTTGGTAGTATCTGTGTTCTTCAAAGTTAGAATTCAGAAATCTGAATTCTACTCTCCAGAATTTTAATTTTTTAATTAATGACTTTCAGGTTCTCAACCTTTTCATTGCCCTACTGCTGAGTTCCTTCAGTGCTGACAGTCTCCAGACAACAGAGGATGATGGAGAGATGAACAATCTCCGGATTGCCTTCGCTCGGATCCACAAGGGATTTCACTTTGTCAAGAGCAAGACGTGGGACACCTGTTGTGCAAAGCTCAGGCATTTAAA
This sequence comes from Pipra filicauda, assembly GCF_003945595.2. Lineage (NCBI taxonomy): Eukaryota > Metazoa > Chordata > Aves > Passeriformes > Pipridae > Pipra > Pipra filicauda. Next base: position 7,089,889 of record NW_024104310.1, read on the forward strand.
GAAAGCACAGAGGAAGAAAATCAAATTGACTGCACAGAAATCACTTGGGTTCAAGGTTGAAGAAATAAAAAACCGTAAAGAGAATTACAACAATGAATGGATTGAGAAAAATGGGGACAAATGCTCAGGTCTTGAAGATTTTGTTAACAATCCCAACATAGTTGTTTGTGTCCCTATTGCTGAGGAGGAGAACACGAGTGAGGGTTTTGAGGATGATGATAAACTGAGCTCATTTACGGACACAGAATACAGCAAACAGGTAAGGAATTCCTATATTTGTGTTGGAACAGTAGAATTGTATATATATATCTCTACAGAGAAAGAGGGATGCACACATGGTAGAAGATGGTCTCTAGCAGAACAGGATGGAATATGTTAATCCTTTTCCAGAGAGTTACAAAATTTTGAAATAGAACCAAAAGTACAAATATTTAGAGTGAGGGTAAATCACCACTTGGAGCCTCTTAAAAAATCAAGATTCTTTCATGTTCTTAAAATGAAGAGCATAAATTCTTGAGTGTGCTGCAGCGATTCCTAAGCGATGTTATGGTGCACACAGGTACTTACATAGGTACTGCCATAGGTAATTGTGGCAGTCCTTGGTGAACTTGGATTTTTTTATATAAAACATTATGTGAATAATGTCAACTGTTTTGGTATTATGTACATAAAAGAGCAAAAGTACATATTCTGCATAAAGAACATGATCATGGACTCATAATATTAATTTATAACTCTGGGCCTTACTTGGTATTTGTCCTCGCTGTGTGTAGTAATTATTAGAAATTACTAAGATTAAGTATGGAGTAGTTCTACTAAGGTCATATTTCTGATATGACAGCATATATTACCCTATTTCTTTGTGCTCTATGGATTTTTCAGTTCTATTTTAACCATAATTGCCATCCTGGTTTCAAGATTTCCCACCTTAAGTTTCCATCTTAATTCCTATGCAAATATTCTCACTTAACTTCTGAATAGATCACTAAAATTCCTTAATTTGCTGCATGTCTGTTGGGAAAAATTTCCCTTTCTCTATCAGACTCAAAATGATCCTATATTATGACTTTTGTCTGGAGAGTCCCACTTTAAGAGCAATGCATATCTTATCTTTCTTTCCCCTCTGACTTGTTCCCCTCCTAAAAATGGAAAGAAACTCCCTCTAATCCACAGATTATTTTCAGGATGAAAATCACCTGAGGCAAAGGGGAGAAAGAGCGAAAAATTCAGGCAGCTGGAGCAAAGGATCAGGATTTTCCTCTGAGGAATTCAGCGTGCTTTACCCAGGAAAAGAGAGGAAGGGTGAACCATCATCACCAGAACAAAAAGAGGTAGAAATTGTTTCTCAGCTTGACTTTCCAATACTGGTCAAGCACAGGAATGTTCCTGTTCAAGGATTTACTGGAGTGGAGAATAGTGCCAGAAGCAGGTCTGAGCTGCAAAATTGTTTTGTAGTAATTATAAATAATTTATAACATTCTCTCTGCTACTTTCCATTTATTAAATTCTGAGTCCACAAAAAAAAGAAGAGGAGGATTTAAAAAAAAAAAAAGGTATGAAAAGAGAGATAAGCTTGCAAGTGGGAAATTCCATCAAGTCTGCCTGTGTCCTAAGTAATGTATGTTTCAAGAAATATAATGATTGAAATGAGTTTCTCTCTATGTCATTGAAGATGGTAGTTATTAATTTACAATATTTTTGGAGTAATTTGTAATATAGAATACCTTCAAAGAAGTAAAAAACAGCATTATGCAAACATGAAAGAAAAAAAGCATAAAGTAATTTGTAACAAACTGCTGGCTCATCAAACATTGTATATGAGATAATGGGATGGTAAAAAGCTTTATAACTGAAAATATAGGGTATGATTCCGGGTTCCTACTTCATAAATGCTGCCTTGGATGCTCGGTGCCTGACACAATAGCAGATATGTTTATCTGATTCTCCTGTTTGAATGCATCTTTCTATGATTTCATGGGTTCAGTCCAAGTAGTTTATCCTGCTTTGAGGACTCCATGCCCTAATATGCAATCTAAAAGCTTTTCGATTTACCAGCTGATTAGGCAGTTACCTCGGGTTCATGTAGATAGATATTGTAATTACAAAGCTTTGGCCTCTATTTAGATGCACCTATTGGTACTTCTAAGCTCATATGCTTTTAAAATCACAAAGTTTATTCCATTACCAACACTACCTGTAATATTAGTACATAGCCAGGTTTTCATTCTAGTTTTATTTGTTCATGGATGAATTTATTCATTTGAAGCTGAATGTAGAAAGAAACAATATCTGATATTACTTCATTTGGTAGTTTGACAGTGTCAGCTCTTCTGAAGGCAGCACAGTGGATCTGAAAAATCCTGAGGATGTTTTGAGGCAGATTCCGGAATTTTCTGAAGACTTCAAGACTCCAGAACAATGTTTTCCAGACGGTAAGATTCCTGTGGCTTCACTGCTGAAAAGTGAGGAGGATTAACACCCAACACGTTTCTCTAATGATGTTGAGCCTATTTAATTTTAGTTAATTTTAGTTATCTGGAAAGTGGTTAAATAGTTGTCCCTTTCTATTCAACACAGTGATTGAGAGACCTGAAAACTAAAACCCTTTCCCCTTAAAGCAAATTGCTTCCAAAGGGGACTTGGACAATGGCATAGACTCCATTCCAAAAAATGGGATTATTATAGTGAGCTGTGATGAATTTGACTTTGTTGGACAGCAACTGAGTCACTCTGGGGGTTTAATGTAAGAGAAGTGTATGTGATCAGGTCTCACCTGGCAGTGGCCACAGGGATAATAATGGTTTGGGTTGGAAGGGTCCTTAAAGATCATTCAATAAACTGAGAATCTCTTCTCAAATCATCACACAACATCACGCTTCGCACTGGACGTGTTCAGTACTTTTATGATTTCTTCCTACCCTAACACATAATTGCACGTAGCTTTCATAATATTATGCCCGTTAGAAAAAAAAAAAGAAATAAAGATTCTATATTTTCTTGCCCTGCTCCAGAGAAGAAATGTGAAATGCCTTGTTTTGTCCTCTGAGGTTCCCAGCTGGAATGTGCCTGCAGTGGCCAAACCACTAGAGAAGTCAACTGAAGGTGCAGCAAGTCTGTACCTTACACAGATTTCACCCCTCCCCACAGTCCTTGTCTTGTGCAAGTGCTATTCCCTGCCTCATCTCACATTCCAGATCCACATTACTGGGGATTATTGAAATAAAAATAATCAGAATTTTTTGTGTGTATTATGGCCTATAATATACACGAGTTATATATGCGATGTTAAGACTATGTGTATAAGATTTCATATATAAATATGACACATGTATATATTATTTTTACTGTGTTTGGAAATGACAGAAGCCTTCTGACTGACGTTGTTTGCCATAGTGAAAACATGAATTAATGCAGAGAATGTGGAAAGGAAAAAGTTAGCCAAAGTGAGTAGATTCTCGGAAAAACTAATAAGTAATCAAACCCAGGATTTTGTAAAGAGGTGATCAGGAAATATTAGGAGGCTCTGGCATCATTGTCTGCTGTGAGAAGGAATCTGGTGAGCTGGAAAGGAGAGGTGTCCTTTTATGAAGCCTATGTATCAGCTAGAATATAACATATATTTGCAGGTTATATTATATAAAATCAACCACTCCATACATTTGGAAGTAAATGAATAGATGAACAGACCTCTCAAGGCATGGTATATGCTGCAATATTGAAGACAACTGTTTACCCCCTGTTTCCAAGCCTTTTTGTTCTGGGGCATCTCATCTCTGCTTTCCGAACAGTGTGCAGAAAGTGAGAGGGGCTTTTTTTAACATCAAGACTCTTCCTGTGGCCCTGAAGTTTTGTGTACCCAAGCATCAGATCAGTGAGAGCCTGTCCAGTGTCTCAGAAATATCTTGAAATAATGGGAAGTTGTCCAAAGGGGCTCCACCTACTTTACGGATGTATAAGTAGGAGCTACAAGGCAAGTTAAACTACATCTCCTAATTTTTTTCTTTTCATGGAAAAACAGGGAAAACAACAAGCAACGATGCAGTTACTGTGGCTGTTGACAGAAGTTTTCTTGAGCAACCCTTCACATTCATGTACATTCCTTCCACATGCTCATTGCTGTCTCTCACTTTCAGGTTGTGCTCGACACTTTCGTTGTTGTGTGGGTAGTGCTGCAAACTTTGGAGGAGAAACATGGTGGAACCTGAGGAAAACCTGCTACCAGATTGTTGAACACTCTTGGTTTGAATCCTTTATCATATTCATGATTCTTCTGAGCAGTGGAGCCCTGGTAAGTGTTTCACGTTTCTTGCATTTCAGCACAGTCTCGTGTATCTATTTAGAAGGATTTCTGGCTTTAATCAGAGATGTTTTTAGTAACAAATGCAGTGAATATCTTTGAATTCATAAGGAGAAAACAGAAGAGGCTTCAACAGCAGTCATTCACTATTTTAATTATTGCAAATCTATTATTCATATTATTAAAAATTATAAGAGAGCATGAGCAAAGCTAAAAATACATAAATCTCAGAAGCTGTTTCTATTCTGGCTGTATATTGGATTTTTCTCAGGAAGTTGTGTCACATTTGTGAAATATTAAGGAGTTTTCATACCATTAAAACAAACAAGTGACTCTTAATACTTTGGGGGAAAAAACTACTTAGTTCTCTTAAACATATAAATTTCTTATTAAATTTCTAAAAATATATACTGTCCCAGGCTTTCATTGTGCATGATGGGTGCATCCACAGGGCTGTACTATACAGAGAAAAAGAAAGAGAAGGGGCACGGAGAATTATACTTTTATCAGCTGACATATGAGTAACACATGGTGTTTAGATCTGTGTTGAAACATATTGAATGATAAAGAGGTCTTAATGTTGCTTGACTTTGATTTTATAAGGTTCATTTCCGACTTCTACCATTTGTCTATATATTATGATTTAAGGCATTTGAAGACATCCATTTACAGAAGAGAGTCAGAATTCAAATGATACTGGCATTTCTTGACAAAATTTTCACTTTCATCTTTGTTCTGGAGATGCTTCTGAAATGGGTGGCTTATGGCTTCAAGAAGTATTTCACCAATGCCTGGTGCTGGCTGGACTTTCTTATTGTAGATGTAAGTTTTGCTTTTGGTGCCTGATTATTTTCTGGATGTAAATTTCACACAGTACTCTTACTTCCTGTAGTGATGGTGTCGGGATATCGCACTCCAAGCATGGAAACTGCGGGGAGATTTGGGTTTGTTTGTTGGGTTTTTTTTTAAAATTGAAAATAAAGGAAACAGATGACAGGACATTGTTAATATTTTCTTTTGTCTTCCCACTCAGGTCTCTTTGATAAATCTCTTTGGCAGTTCGTTTGGCCCAATGAAATCTCTTAGGACTCTCCGAGCTCTGAGACCCTTAAGAGCATTGTCACGGTTTGAGGGAATGAGGGTAAGACTGATTAAAAGTTAGACCTTCAGAGCTTTTCAGATAACAAACATAACAGGTTTGTTACTCATGGCTGTGTCTTTATGAAGTTCACATGTCTACCCTGAGTTCCATATAGGAACTGTAAAATGAATTTTTAAAGAGGCCCTTGCTTGTGCTCTTCTGTACTTGGATGTTCCTTATGCACTTTCCTGGAGTGATGGATCCTAAGTGCTGTTGAAACTAAAACTAGCCTAGATGGAATTTTGTTCCATTGCTGCTTAGTCATTCTTGTGTTCCTGTCTTACCGAGATAGACAAAAATCAAGCAGAGAATAAGAACTATGAGCACTATTCTCATTTCTGAAGTCTCATGGAAAGCTAACTCAGAGGAAAGAGTCACTTCCCTTCTGCAAGTTTTTACTGGATTGATTTACAAACACTTAAGACTATTAGAAGGTGCTTTGCTCAAATTGTTGTTTCAAATAGACTTGTTTCACAAATCAAGAGTGCTAGTATGTAGAATATTTGATGGGGGTGGGGTTCCATCAAAGGAGCACCTGGAACAATGTGATGCTGCTGGACATTAATTACATTTGCTTACAGATCTACCATTGTGCAAATGCAGAGAGGGATTCCCATTGTCATATGATAAAACACATCTGTACACTGCAATGGGAAAGAGTAGGACAACCACAATGGTATTTTGGGCAAAAGTCTGGTCTACAGAATGTTCTCTGGCACATGAAAACAGATGATAGAAATACATATGGCATCACTGTCACGCATGTACATACGGAATGGTTAAAAACTCAGAGATTTAAAATAGATATAGGAAGCAGTTGTTTCCTGTGAGGCCCTGGCACAGGTTGCCCAGAGAGGCTGTGGCTGCCCCATCCCTGGAAGTGTCCAAGGCCAGGTTGGACGGGGCTTGGAGCAACCTGGGCTAGTGGAAGGTGTCCATGCCCATGGCAGAGGGGTGGAACAAGATGATCTTTAAGATGCTTTCCAACAATTCATTCTATGGAATGCAGACTCAAGGCAGCTGAGACATAGATTGCTTTTGGATATTTTCTGGAAGTGTGACTGAAAGCTTTCTTCTTGCAATCATGTCACTGTAAAGACAGAGAGAAATGGCATTAAATTAATTAACAGAAAGTATCAAAATTTCCATGTCTGGAGTCAATTTTGAAACAGATGACATCATACTTTCTGTCTTGCTATGCAGAATGTGTGTGACATGGTCTCCAAAATCTTCACAAAGCTTTTTAATTTTTCTGCTGGTCCATCAAGTTGTTCTTTGCTGCCTGACAGCTGAGTTCACTGCCTTCACTGTGAAACTCAAATATATATTCTCATAATTTCCTTATACTGTCCCATTTTATAAAGCAATGTCATATCCTAGCTTGCTTTTAAAATCTACATGGACATTTTCTGTGGTTGTACAGCACCTACCACAGAAAAAGTACCTAGCCCATGATTATAGATCCCAAACACAATCCTAATCCACTAAAAATAATAGCTGCAACAAAATTCTAGTGGAGAGTTATTACTGGTCCTTTTAAAAACTACTTTTGACAGTCTTAATACAGTCCTTTGCACTAGTGCTTATGGATGAATACTTCAGAAATTTAATCTTATTAAAGTTTAAAACAAAGAAGCCAATGGACTATCCCCCACTCCAGAACCAAGGGAAAGTAAAAAAAAAAAAGGATGGACTCATATTTTAGCATACTTACATAGTAGGGGCTCACAGCAAACCAAAAAGTGTCAATTATCCATTTTAAAGCCTAAGAGGTACTATGGACACTGTTCAAGATATCCCTGCCACCTGTGACTAGTATTGACATGGTAAATATCAGTTTTTGCTTGCAGAGATGACTGACTGCTTATTATTGATACCTGAGCCCATCTTTTTTGAAGCGTGTTTTTTCCTCTCCCATTTCATCTAAGGTGGTTGTCAATGCCCTCCTGGGAGCCATCCCTTCCATCATGAATGTTCTGCTTGTCTGCCTCATCTTCTGGCTCATCTTTAGCATCATGGGAGTGAACCTCTTTGCTGGGAAGTTCGGGAAATGTGTCAACCTGACAGAAGAAGATTCCAAATTAAACGACATGATCAAAAACAAATCAGACTGTGAGAATTACAATAACACGGGAAAAATATTCTGGGTCAATGTCAAAGTCAACTTTGATAATGTTGGCTCTGGCTACCTGGCTCTTCTTCAGGTGGTAAGTGCTGCTTGCCCTCAGTAGCCAGCACCATGTCAGATGGGCTTGACCTTCTGTCAGCTCCTAATTTATCTCTGTGGGTGATGCAAAGAGTGAAATATAATACAGATTGCCCTTTCCATGTAACTGGCTGTTCAGGCACACAAATGGGAAAAGGGGGACAAATGAGACCCTGCTGCGATTTTGCAGATGACAAAGTAAGCATCTGGTGGGCAAGAGCTATTTCAGCCTCCAGCAGGTTCACGATCCTGAGAAATGGAGTCAATCTCAGAAGAAAATCTGGGACAAATATTGACCTGTTCCGTTGAAATATGGATTTGTTCAGCAATGAGGGTTGCAAGGCCTTTAGTACCATGCTAATGAAGTTTTGCTCTGTCAGCATCCTAGAACACCATGTTCTGTCCCACCCTTGCCAGCTTTCATCTCCTAATGAGGCTGAGAATGCCCCACATAAAGCAGCGGCCTGACCTCGGTGCTCTTTGTGTGTGATCGTACCAAAAGCTCGTGCTCCAGTCAGCATCATTTGGATATTACAAATTATGTGAAGACTTTTGTGGTCAAGGTTCAACACATTTTTCATAATCTCTCACTCTAGGCAACATTCAAAGGTTGGATGGACATCATGTATGCAGCAGTAGATTCACGAGAGGTCAGTCATTGTACTCAAATCATGTTTTTTGCTAATGCCACTGCTTCCTGCAAATGCATTATTAGTTTTGCACTTCTACGACTGCTGGTTGTCTGTGCTAAATCTTTCCAGTAATTATTTATTATCAGCTGATGTAAACATTTAATCTGCAAATGAATCATAGAATCCTAAAGCTCCTGTGTTGTAATAGGGGCAGGGTTTCAGCTCAGATCCAACCATGTTGTTCCCCTAGTGTAAAGTTTCCGTTTAAGTTCCTCTCCAACTGCCCTGTGTGGTAAATGGAGATCTAATTGATATGCTCAGAAGGATCTAGAGAACATTTCGACTCACCTTGGATATTTATATTGTTCAGCTGAGCACCACTTTATGCTACATTTACTCTGCTAATGACTGGATGTCCATCAGCTAGAGGGGAGCTGAGTTTCTTGCCAGCCACTTTTAAACATCTTTTATGAATCTGAAGCTTGGAGTAAACCTGAATGTTTTACACTGACATGGTTTAAAGTCCACTTCAAAACACAACCCCAAACTTCCTCAAGAATCAAACTATTGTGGCTAAGCAGCCATTTGAAATACATTCTGAGACATCAATAGCACTATTTTGCCTACCTTTTATATTGCCAGACATGTTTGTTGTCTTATCAAAAGTATCATCCAATGTTACACACAACAAAGTGATATGTCTTTGGAAGCAAGGAATTTGAAATGAAGAGGCTTTTTTTAATTTCATCATGAGTTTAAAGGAATCAAAGAATTTTAAAAGTAACCATATATTAAAATGTTTTTGTCTGTGTTTCAATGTTTTTTTTTTCTTTGTGCTTCAATATGAAAATTTATTTTTCTTCTGATTTTGTTTTTATTCATAATAACCATCACAGAAGTTTTGGCAAAGAAAGAAAAAAAACAACATCATAACTAGGACAAGATTTTTCATGGCAAGAGCTTGGAAATTGACTTCTAAATAGTTTGCTTGATTTTTCAAGTGCTGAGCAATTTACAACTCCTGTTCTTATTGGAAGGAGCTGAACTGGTGCTTCTGAAATGTTTGTGAAAATTATGTCAAGAATATTTAATTCAGTAACTCTTTCTACTGATTTTATTAGGACCTCAATCAATTGCAAGTGGTGGAAATTTAGGTGAGGTTTGAAAAGAAAACAGAACAAAATCCACAACAATCAGTTTCTGTGAAAATAGAAAATAAATGAAAGTAAACCTAATTTACTGTTAATCAAAGACTAGGTCATGCTCTACAATTTTTTCAGTGGAAATATATTCAATAAGAATGAAATTTTTGTGTTCTACGATGCTTTAGCCAGAAACTACATAAACAAACATTGTAAAAGAAGTCAAGTTAACAAGTTTTCATAGCATAAACACTTTGTAGTACTATTATTTCCAGATGTATTTTCTGGTTAGTTACGTCTCAGGTGTTTTGCTTGGTGTATCATTTCATAAAGTTCAAGTTGAATTCAAACAGGATAGTAGTCAGCATCTGAGCAATAATGTTCCTATAAGGTCCTAGAATTCTGATTCATCTAGTAGTCACAGTATGATTGTTAGCTTTGTCCCCTTTCAGAACTGTCATATACGAGTAAAATTTGGCGTTATGCACTATAGGTAGTTTTAAACCATACCAATTTTATCAGAGTTAGTAGTAAGATTATAAATCGTAGATCCTCCTGGAATCAATTTGTGAGAGGATCAGCAATATGAAGATTGTTTTGAATTAGGCCCATGTTGTTATTGGTTTATTTTCAAGTTGCTTCTTATTCTTTCAGAAAGATGACCAGCCAGAAATGGAGCACAATCTGTACATGTATCTCTACTTTGTGGTCTTCATCGTCTTTGGATCCTTCTTTACCCTGAACCTCTTTGTTGGTGTTATTATTGACAACTTCAACCAACAAAAGAAAAAGATAAGTATATTGGTTGTGTTTTGAATTTTAGACTTTGCACAATAGTACCGCTTTCTCACCAAATAACAGTGACATTTCTTTGTATACTTAGGTGGGGAAGATATCTTTATGACAGAAGAACAGAAAAAATACTACAATGCAATGAAAAAGTTGGGATCCAAGAAACCTCAAAAACCCATTCCGAGACCACTGGTAAGACAGTGTTCTTCAAAAGGAAAATGTACTGCAAAAGTGCAATTTAATTCACTGAAAAGTGCATGTGTTCGTATATTGCATGTAAATTATTTATACTGTCTTTACATTGATACTCACACGGTGCTCTAAAGTCAATTCCACACCAAAAAGTTGACTGAATTATTTTACAGGTTAAATATTTATTAAGTTCTCTGCATAAATATTGTTAGGTTTTACATTCACCTTGGAACTGATTAAATTCCAGGATGAGAAGGGAATTTTAATGTCATTTTTATGTTCTGCCTTTCTCAAATCCCTCCTGACTTCACTGTAGTTAAATGACTTTGTGACATAAAACCTGAAGCTGCTGGAAACCTGTACAGATGAGTACTCCCTACTTCTATAACTGATGTCATATATATTTTTTTTTCCTCTAGAACAGACACCAAGGGTTCCTTTTTGACATTGTAACATGCCAAACCTTTGATGTTGTCATCATGGTTCTCATCTGCCTTAACATGATCATGATGATGGTGGAAACCTATGAGCAAAGTGAAATGAAGACGAATGTCCTGAACAAAATCAATATACTCTTCGTTGTCATCTTTACTGCAGAGTGTGTCCTGAAATTGGTGGCTCTGAGGCAATATTATTTCTCAAATGCCTGGAACATATTTGATTTAGTGGTTGTTATTATGTCACTTGTTGGTAAGTAAAATTGTTTGGCAAATTCTTTACTGAATCAGTTATTACTACTTACGGAAAAAAAATAGGTAAAATTTATCAACTTCAAATGGACATTAAAATGTAAGTCATAATGAAAAGTCTTAAGGAAAAAAATAACCAATCCCACTCATCCCCTATTTTTTACATATATATATATATAAAAGAAAACTCTTACATTAAATCTTTCATAATGGTTCTTTAGGTTGTTTTTTCTCCCTAGTCTGAAAGACAGAATGAAAAACCCACCACAGCAGTATCACATTATGTGATAATTCCATTGACACGCACTTAATGCCAACTAAGAAATCTTCAAGTAGATCAAATTGTTGGCTTTTTTTCATGTTTGTTTGTGGCAGACAACTGAAATATATAGAGAATAGGAAGACTGGAATTAAATTATAGACTATAGAATTCAGTTTCTGCCAACTCAGGCATTGTTGACTGAAAACAAAGGTTCGTACTGTTAAACAGCACAGAAAAGATGACCAAAAATGTGTTAGCTTTTATTTGAAGGAATTGCAATAGACAAATAAGAAAAAGAGCTCTTTTGCCAATTTGACCTTTCTGCCAATTTAACTTATTCCTAAGGCCAGTACTGCCAGAAGGCAGTCAAATATAGAAGGTAAGAACATAACCTGCACCTGCTGATGTATTCATGCAATCAGTGTCAAAGAAAACCATCAGTCATCAAGCGTCAACTGATGCAGATATTTTAAGTTGTGCATAGAAAGGTGCTTGCAATCCTTAGTGCAAAGGATCTTCTGCTGGCTGAGAAATATAGTTATCAATTGATGATTTCTACAACTATATTTTCAACTCAACTGCTGCAAAAGGTTGTTCTGGCAGGGTCTCAGCACGCACACCTCAGATATTTTCCAACTGTGGCGATATTGTCATTCCATCCCACTTACCACTTAAGCAGAAATGTGATGTTCTAACCAGTTGTTATCCTTTCCATTTTAGCCCTACTGCTTTCTAGCATCGGCAAAGCATTTGAGCATATCTTACCACCCACACTCTTCAGGGTCATTCGCTTGGCTCGGATTGGACGAATACTGAGACTCATCCGGGCTGCCAGAGGAATTCGGACTCTGCTTTTTGCCTTAATGATGTCCCTGCCCGCTCTGTTCAACATTGGCCTCTTGCTTTTCTTGGTCATGTTCATCTATGCCATTTTTGGTATGGCTAACTTTGCCTATGTGAAGATGGACGATGGCATTGATGACATGTTCAACTTCCAAACCTTCGCTAACAGCATGCTCTGTCTCTTCCAAATCACCACATCAGCTGGCTGGGATCTTCTTCTCAGCCCTATTTTAAACACTGGGCCACCATACTGTGATCCAAGCATACATGGTACTGTAGGTGAATGTGGTAAACCTGCCACAGGTATTATATATTTTGTAAGTTACATCATTATATCATTTCTCATTGTTGTAAACATGTATATAGCTGTTATTCTGGAGAACTTCAATGTTGCTACTGAGGAAAGTACAGAGCCTTTAGGGGAAGATGACTTTGACATCTTTTATGAAATCTGGGAGAAGTTTGATCCTGAGGCAACTCAATTTATAACTTTCTCTGCGCTTTCAGATTTTGCAGATGCTCTGGCTGAACCTTTACGTGTACCAAAACCAAACAAAGTTGAACTCACAGCCATGGACCTGCCTCTGGTCAGTGGGGACAAGATACACTGCTTGGATATCTTGTTTGCTTTTACCAAGAGAGTGTTGGGAGATTCTGGGGAGTTGGATACTCTAAAAGTACAAATGGAGGAGAAGTTCATGGCTGCCAACCCATCAAAACAGTCCTATGAGCCAATATCCACCACACTCAGGCACAGACAGGAGGAAGCCTGTGCCACAGTCATCCAACGTGCCTACAGGAGTCACCTGCTCCTACGCTCCTTAAAACAGGCTTCTTACCTGTACCACCGTAGAACTTGCAGTGCTGACACTCTGGGAGAGGCTGCTCCAGAGAATGAGGGACTTATTGCATCTATGATGGCTGCAAACTATGGTAGGAGTCCTAACAAGTCTGAAACTTTGTCCTCAGTATCCCTTCCTCCATCATATGACAGTGCCACAAGAGAGAGTAGTGGCAATCTTGTGGTTGAGAATGAAGAAATAACAGGTAATCAGCAATCTCCAGACATTAAATAGTTCATCAGTGACAAAGTTGTTAAGAATGTTTTTAAATGTTCACAGAAGATGATACTGTAAATACGTGTCAGCTGAGGCAGCCTCCCTGTGAAAAGAAGTCTGTTAGTGGGTATCAGTTACTTATGGTAGCTGGTGAATCATGGCCTTTGGCTCTGCTGTGTCCAGTTTTCTTCAATATTTACATATTTGGAGAAAGGTTTTGGATCTGTTTAATCGAGGGCATCCCACTGCAGAGCAGGTCCCACAGTACCTGAGTGCTGCAGCCTGTTCACAGCAGTGACAGATGACCTCTGCTGACACTTCCCTGGTGCAAGAAGCAGAAAAAAGCCCAAGCACCAATGGATCTACTGGAGAACAGAAAATGAATATTAGCATCAATTGAGGAATGGAAAGGAGCTAAAATTTACTCTTATTCCATTCCTAATTGACACTTTCATTATAAACCTGTTTAGCAATTGGCTGCTGATTTTTTAATTTATTTTTTTTTCAATGTTTAGGTACAGATGTGCCACAAACATAGACCCTGCATGATCCACAGATATGCCACAGTATAGTGGACTTCTTCCCATGTGATCAATTTACAGAATAAGTCATGGCATGTGTGTTATTGTAGTTGTGTTATTGAAGTTTAATGAAATAATAAATACAACTCCTAGTATTACAGAAGTTGTACTGAGCACAGCAAAACCTTGCTTTATGTTTTGTCTGTGAAGATTATTTTTTTAACCTGGTTTCCTCTGGCAGTGAAGTGAAGGCGGCTGTGCCCTCTGTCTGTCAGTCACCCCATAACAAATTGTGTTTATTTCATTCTTTCCTCAAACTTCACCTAATGGATAAGTTTTGTGTTCAAGTTAATTCCTGACAATGTGGTAGAGAAGAGAGACAAAAATAAGCATTTCCACTGGCAGGAAATTGGTAGCTACTCCCTTAGACACTAAAAACCGAGGCTGGGGAGCTCCATGTGGGACACATCAGAGCTGTCCTTGCTCATTGTGGTGAGCATCATCCATTGCCATGGTATGAGGCCTAAGGTAAACATAGCAAATTGGAGGTAGGAGCCTTTCCCCTTCTGCGTGTGCTTCTCTGATGGGAGAACCAGCTTTCCCTCTCCTGCAAAGATTAGAAGCAACCAAAGTATGACTAATGTGGGCAATTAGGAAACCTGTGTTGAAGCATTTGGGTCTGGTGTTAACACGAGACTAAGGATGTAATCATAAATTCTACTTCTCATGAAACTACCTGTGCAGATGGTCTCTCATTTCTCATGGTCTCTCATCTCACCTCACTTTCCGTACAAAGTCCTCTATCTTCATGTCCTCAGAGGTTGGGCTTCTCAGAAAAACACATGGCCAATCGGTACTCAGTCTTTCATGCTTTCTGCATGCACTTTGGAGATACTTCCAGCTGATACACTTTGCTGTCGAAGGACTGTTGTATTTTCCTTTGTCAGGCACTAGACACAGTCATAAATTACCCCTGACATTTAAATTTCTTACTTAAACTTCAAACACATTAGTTTAAGATGTTTTTTACTTTTCTTAGCCACAAGGTTGGAGCTGAGCGGTCAGTGTTGGGTTTGGCAGGTTCTGGCAGAACTCAGGTGGGCTTTTCCCTCCACACTGATTTCATCCAGAAAACAACTTGGCTTTTGCAACTGAGTGGGACCTGCTGTGCACTTTGCTTGCAACCTGCAGCAAGTTCTCTTATCTCTTCAACACCCTTTCTCAACTGTAGTAGTTATGTGTCCTGTCTTGTGTCACTTTCTTTTTCTGTCTTTTTCACCTCTTCAGATCGTGAGGGTTCTGGACAGAAATTCTCTTTTACTATGAATGGTAAATTACTCCTAATAACAAGACTCTGTTTTCAGTTAATATTGTCTGAAGACTGATGCAAATAAATAATGTTTATAGTACCTTTTAATTTCCTCTGTGGTATTCCCTTACCTATCCATTCCTGGAATCACAGCATCTTTAATTAGTTTTGATTAATATTCCCTCAGATTTTAAGGTAGGTGCACAGTGAATACGTGTTGTACCAGAGAAGTCAACAGCTCTGTGCCTTTGGAACCCAGGGGCTCTATTCCTTCAAATAAATGATAAAACTAAAAACTACAAAATAATTTTAAAAATTAAATTTAGTTGGCTAAAATAACTTTTTTTTAACCACTTTCCCAGTTTGTGACCCGTCACAGGTGAGGAGTTGACTACATGGCACTTGTGAGATGGTTTTTACCAGCTCCACCTGTTCGAAGTCAGCTTCCCAAGATGGGCAGGATCCATCGAGGAGCAGTAATGAGCCACATGCATCGTTCTCGTTGGTTTGGGGGTGCACTGAACAGTCCTGACATCGTATTCTCCCAGGAGATTGCATTGAACACATCCATACCTAAATGTGGTGTAACTCAACTTTGCCAGTCTGTGTGTCAGGAAGGGGTTTTTTCAATTGTAAAACTAGTTTATTGTTTGGCAGCTACAAACAAGCCTCGTTGACGTCCATCTCTCTGGGAAGACCACCCTGAAGCTGAGCCAGAGCTCCACCAGTGTAGGAGATCAGATGCACAGGATCACTTTGTACCCTAAATGAAATATTTGTTGGTGCAAGAAATGACAAGTACTCCCTAGGGTGAATTTTATCTTTTGCAGAAACTCTTCTGAGTAAAGGTGATATTGTTTAGGGAAGACAGTTCTCTTGCCATGTTCTTTAATCAGAGAATCATAGAATGGTTTGATTTGGAAGGGACCTTAAAGACCATTTAGTTCCAATCCCTTGCCAAGGGCAGGGACACCTTGCACTAGACCAGGTTGCTGAGAGTCCCATCCAACCTGGTCTTGAACACTTCCAGGGATGGGACATCCTCAGCTTCTCTGGGCAACCTGTGCCAATGCCTTGAATCACAGACTCACAGAATATTCTGAGGTGGAAGTGACCCACAAGGATCATCAAATCCAACTCTTCAGCAAATAGCCCATTCTGAAATTGAACCTACAACTCTGGCATTATTAGCACCATGCTCTAATCCTTACAGTAAAAAACTATCTTCCTTGTGTCCAAGCTCAACCTACCCTCTTTCAGTTTAAAACCATTGCCCCGCATCCTGTCAGTACAGGCCCTGACAAAAAGTCTCTCTCCATCTTTCTTATAAACCCTCTATACAGTGAAAGGCTCCAAGAAGGTCTTCCAAGCCTCAAGAAGGTCCCAACCATTTGAAAGATAAAATTCTGAATATAAGCACAGCAATTAGAAAATGTACTCTTAGAAAATAATAATATTGCACATTCTCCTGCTGCTTCTTTGAATCTCCTAGTTTTGAATCCTACCAATGTCCATACTAAAATCCTAGTTTCCTGTGATGGCTATGTGGCATACAGTCTTGTTTCTAGATGGATTGCTGCCCTTTTTGGTCATACAGAGCAATATTCTATGTGTATGTCCCCTTTTAGTCATTATTCTGAGAGCAGTGCATTAACAGCCTGATCTCTTCAACAGTTTCCTCTTCCATAAACTGTATATCACTTACAAATTTTACCCCAAATTGTGTATTTTAAAAGAAGTTATTAGTAGAGACAACAAAAAATTGAGGCCTGAGAGCTTTTTCCTTCGACAATAAATGAGAAACACCAGCTCAAAACCATGATGTTTCTGTTTGTTCCTTTGATATAGAACAATGAATAGACCAACAAAGGACATGAGATTTCCCAAACATATGGACCTCTCTGTAGTGGACTTCATTTTACCACCTAAAGCACATGCATTTTTTCACAGAAAATCAAAGTAAGGAAAAGCCTTGAATATTTGCAAGCCAGTCAAAAGAGCTAAACGGGAAAAAAGAAAAAGGACTTAATGGAGCTAATGAATAAAAAGCTGTTTTCTTCAGCAAAAAAACAGGACCTGTAACATAAGCTAGACTGACTATTACCACTGAGACTATCATTAATGGGATCATGTGAATAATGTAGAGTGTTTCTCAGCTCTTCTGCAAATGGATGTGGCTGGATGATATGAGACTCCTACTGCACATGAAAGAAAAGCAACATTTTCCCTCCCATTTGCCAGAGATCTTTGTAATTCAACAAATTTGTATGAATTAAAACCAGATCAAGTGCAGAGAAGCAATGCTACATTAAATAACAATCTGTGTTACGAAAAGAGATTCAGATTTAGTTTGTTCAAGCTAGAAATAACAGCTGAGAGGATGCATTGAAGATCTCAGTAAATAAAACAGGTGGAAAAATATGAGTGAGGGAGAAAAGTATTAAAAAACCAAATTGAATATTCAGCAAGAAAACTAACCTAGAAATTAGAAATAGTTTCTGTTCTTCAGAGGATGGAGTCATGAAACTGTTTTAGCAGGAGGAGAGAAACCAGTTTGACTGGAAGGCGAATAGTTACACATTTCTTCAAGGAATTATGTGACACAACACTTTCCAGGAGATCTGTCACCCAGCAGGCCCCTTGGTTCCTGCTCAAAACTATTTCAATTTAATAAAATTGACCGAGATCTGCATCTGGACAACAAAACTTGTTGAATGCTTCCTCCTAGTGGTTTTTGATCAAAATGACATATTCAAAGTGAGAAAAAAAAAAAGAAAAAGAGAAAAGAAAAAATTGGGGCCTCTGTATCATGTACAGAGAGTGAAACCCAAACAGATAAATAACTGCCTGAAGAAAGAGTATTAGCAAAAAGCAGAGAGCTTAGAGGGAGTAGGAGGAAGGGTTGTGCTAAAAGAAAGCTACTGTTTAAATATCAGAAAACAAAATGAGCGAGAATTTCTAGAGTAAAAGAGAACTAAACCATGAATAGGAAGCTGACACAAGTCATTGGATACATAAGAAAGAAGAAGAAAAAGTAAAGATGAGAGTCTGGTTTAAAATGGGGCAGAGATGAGGTTTTGAACCACTTTAGGGTTAAAGTTCATCTCTCTATATATATGATAAATATCAGGTAAGAAATCTCCTTCATTTTTAGTGAAGACTATAGAAAATGTGGGATTGTATTTTCCTTGGCTGACAAAAAAGTTTGAATGGAAATGTGAGTACATCCATGGATGGACACAGAAGTGAATTAAAACAATGCAGTTGGGGTCCAGAGTAACCTCTTTCAAAAATCCTGTTGAGAACTGGCATATGAACCTGCAGATCTCTCAGTAAGGATTTTGTGAGAACCTGTCAAATCAGGAAAGGTAGCTGGAGATAAAAAAAATCCACAAAATCCAACCTAAATGAAATAGTCGTATTTGAAAAGGAGGTAATAAGCAATTGAAGCAGAGACTTCTAACCTGAATTAAGGATATTGCAGTGCTGAGGGACACATTTTGGAGAGAAAATAATAAAAGATTTGAAGGAAGGTGGAAAATTGAATAAAAGACATTTGAATTCTATTTACTAAGAAAGAAGAATGTGTAAGATCTTATCCCCTTGTTCTGAGTAAAAGGGCAGAGTATGAAGTGCTCTGCTGGGGGCCAAATGGGGATATTTGCTTCCAGGTGATGGAAACAGCAGAGCACTCTGAACACCTGGATCATTTACTGAAACAGAATGGTTGGAGGTACAACAGGATGCAAACATGAGACAGCGAAATGAAAATGAAAATCTGTCAGCTGAGACACAGCCCGTGGAGGGCAGGTTGTGCCGATGCAATGGGAAGACACTGGTGAGGCTGCAACTGCACCCCTGCACACACTGCCCAAGATGTGTCCATCTGGTCAAGAAATATGCCCAAGAAATATCCATATGAGCCAAACAAGAATTAAAGGATTTCTACAATAGAGAGGGAACTAGAAAGTCTTTTGAAAGAAATTTGGAATCCTGGCTTGCTTAATTCTGAAAGTCGAGTGACTGTTCTTGAGAGGAGAATAAATGTCAGTGAGGGTTAAACAAGAGTATTGAGCAACTCTTATTTTGAATAGAGTCTGCCTCATCCACCCTTCTCCAATGTCTATAGGACGGTGCTGTTTATAGCTTCTGGGCTGCAAGTTTTCCCTCTGGAATTTTGCCATGATCCCATGGCTATGGGCCAGGCCTCTTGAACAGAGAAAAGCTGGAAAATGCATCTGGAAACTTTGTCATCCATAACCTATTGGTCTGGAAGCACAAGATGCTCCAGAACAGCAAAATCCAATCCTCAAATACATGTTTGCTAATTCCATCGAGTGAGATGGTCCCTAACTGACACTTCATATGTGTTGGGACAGCAATACCAGAAAGTGGGAAGATATTTTCCTGACACAAAGGCAAGTAACATTTGCAGGAGGGTGTAGGGTGCAGCAGAGCAGGCTGGCACACCCACAAGTCACGTGCAGCACAAGTGTTCATATAATTGCACGTAAAGAGATGCAAAAGCTTGTTGGACAAAGACAGCACTAAGATTTGTGCAAGCTGATTTAGAAAGCAGATCCAGAGGGTCTGGTTTTGGGTAGTATGAGCACAAACCAACGGAATGATCTTAGTGCAGGTTGCTCTATTACAACTATGTCATGTTGCCACTGAAAGAAACTGGCAAGGCAGGTCTAAATGCTGCCAAATATCTTAAAGGTGGGTTTGGCTGCATTTGACTAATTTGTTCCACTGAGGTTACAGCTCTTGACCTGAAGACATCAAGGAGAATGTCTGCCGCCTGGTAAATTTTTTCTGTTAATCAGCCTTACACTTAAAATTGCAAGCTTGCCTCTTTGTTTAAATTGCCTTGACTTCAATGCCTTTCACACCTTTAATGCTACATTAAAAATTTATTTAGTACCTTCAATGAAAATATTATTCATGATCACCTCTGTATTTATTATTTTAATGTGATTGGAAGGAACTCCTAAAGCCTCTCACCCAGGCATTTTCTCAACTATCATGAAATCTTTTGACTCTTGTCAACACCTTCCTATATCTGACAAACCAATAACAGCCGAGGTTTGCCGTGGTCAATATAGTCATGATGGCAGGCAGCCAAGTATCTTCTCCTTGGAATAGAAGAAAAGGAACCAACAGTCAGGAACTTCATCGGATGTGGCAAAGAAAGGGTTGACATTCACCCATCAGGAGACAGCTGCAAGAGATAAACAATCAGGGAACAAACTACAATATAAAGGCAGGAGATGAGTGCCTATGCTAAGGGAAGTGGGTTTGGGGCTTTGTTTGTAGGTTTGAACAATTGTCCTAAACTAGTGGTGGCCTCTGTATCTAATGAGGTGACAGCGCAGTTATAGATATATTTACTCTGTTTTTTTAGACAGGCTTTTGCTGGGACTGTTGTTCCAGTCAGGCTTTCCACGTATGTGTATTTGGAGAGTTTATCCTAGTTGAATTTCTTTTTTTTTTTTTTTTTTTTTTTTTTTTTTTTTTTCTGAAGGAATGACTGCATTTGCTTGCCTGTTTTATGAGCTGGGTTTCATTGTTGCACTTGTCTTTGTGTTGGAGACTCTCTCTGGAGTGATGGTGTGTTCCTGGGGCAGGACTGACATGAGTGATTTATGTGTGTCCATGTGTGGTACAGAAGTAGTAAAATGGTGACCCCATTTGTAAGAGAAAATGGTGCAAACTCTCACTGCACTCTGAAGTTTGTGCCTTTGTCTTACCTATGTTTACTCTTCAACTTTTACTTCACTTTGTCATCTGTAGAAACCAGCTTTTGTTTTGGTGTATTTATCTTTTTAATATGAGCATGAGTACAGAAAGGGCTAAGAAGTAAAAGTCAGTTAGAGAAAGCAAAATATGATGAGTAACAGGTGGTAGAAAGAGCTTCTCAAGCATCCATTCTCAATGTTGGACTCCTGAATGCCCATGAAGAGGGGCTGCTCTTGTAGCCTTCCAACTCTTTTGGAGGCCCAGGTCAATCGTTAGTATTGTGTGTTATTGCCCATGGGTGGCTGTGTTTGTGTTGAGAACAGCAATTCCCTTCAAAAACCTGGCAGAAGCCTCAATCCTATCCCATTTAAAGTCACTCCCAAATCAATGCTTGAAAATAGATGAAAGAATAAATAAAAAACCCTAAACCCTCTCTCTGAGAGAACACTTAAACATTGGGGAGGGGGGGAAAAAAATTGGGCTTTTCTTGATGATGAAGGGAGCATTCAATATCCACCCAGGGTCTGACCCTGCACTCACAGGGGTCAACTGGGAAAGCAAAATGCAGTGGTTCAGTGTGTGCATTGATGTGCTTTAATGTGAGTTTTCCAGTCCAGGGCATATGGTCCTTAAAGGCTTCATTTGTCAGACATAGGATATTGCATTAAGGATGAAATATGAAAAGCTGATGGCCTTGAGTAGTTACAGGTTTGTATAAAATCTTCTCCAAAGAGTTAAAACAGAAATATTTGAAAGATTCCTCCATTTTTAACAGGTTGAATTTTTGCATGCTTGGAGACCCCAGTGACTTCACTTAACTTTTCTTGGGAGGCAATTGAGCCTGCTGCATTAGCTGCCAGGTCCTGGTTAAATGATCTCCTCATCCTGCTCTTTCTTGGTCCTGGGCAGGCTCATCGATTACATTAGGGTTACAGGTGATTTATGCTGGAGGTTCCTCTTGTAGAGGTTCTGACTTCATCTCAGATCTAGCTTGGTCTAAAATTACTTACTGCAGAAATGAAGGTAAGGGGGAAATTGGTGGTGGGATCTGATAGAAGTATAAAAATGGAAGTGGGAGTAATCAGGAGAGGGGTGAGAAACTTGCAGACTGCTGGCAAACAGACTGAGGAAAGAAAGAGAAAGCCAAAAGACATATGATGGTCAATGCTTGGCTCTTCTTCACTAAGGCAAAAGATGTAGCTGGTGCATTGTGCTGGTTTTGGCTCAAGTAGAGTTGGTTTTCTTCACAAGAACTATGATGGGACCAAGTTTTAGATTTGTGCTGAACACAGTGTTGATAATACAGAGATGTTTTTGCTGTTGCTGAGCAGCACTTGCACAGCATGAAGGCCTTTTCTGCTTCCTGTATTGTCACACCGGTGAGGAGACTGGGGGTGCATGAGAAGTTGGGAGGAGATACAGCCCAGACAGCTGACCCATCTGACCAAAGGGATATTCCCCTCCACGTGACATTGTGCTCAGTATATAAAGTGGGGGGAAGAAGTAGGGAGGATGTTTGGAGTAATGGCATTTGTCTTCCCATGTCACCATTGTGTGTGATGGAGACCTGCTGTCCTGGAGATGCCTGAACACCCACCTGTCCATGGGAAGCGTTGAATGAATTCCTTGTTTTGCTTCGCTTCTGTGTGTGGCTTTTGTTTTATCTTTTGAACTTTTATTCCACCCACGAGTTTTCTCACTTTTTCTCTTCTGCTTCTCTCCCTGATCCTGCTGGTGGGGGAGTGAGTGAGTGACTGGTTGGTGCTTAGTTGCTGTCTGGGATTAAACCATGACAGGTGGTTTTGGTGCCCTGTGTGTAGCTAGAATGGTTAGAGATAATGAGAGATTTGATTGAAATGTTCCAGGTCAATTTAATAGCAGTTATTGCCATCTAGATATTAATTGTCAGGCTCCTGTTCTTGCCATGGGGCTCATCTGCCTGACTGTATTAGTCTAGTGCTTGTCAGTGGCTGCCTTTTGCCTTTGCTGCTCTCTGTAGCACTGATCATCTCCCTCTACTGTGCCTGGGCATGTTTTCACAACAGCCACAGCAATGTGCCTGCACTGGCAGATGGCCAGGGCACCACAGCTGAACTGGACAGGCTGGAACTCCAGTGTGAACTTCAGTCAAAGGGACTGTGAACCGTGGGTGAGTCCATGAGGGAATAGATATCCACCAGCAGCCCACAAAGGACCTCATGCTGGAGCAGGTTCGTGCCTGAAGGAGACTGTGATCCTGTGAAGGACCCACACTGTTTGTGAAGAACTGCAGCCTGTGGGAAGGACCCACGTTGGAGAAGTTCGTGGAGAACTGTTTCCCATGAGTGGGACCCTGTGCTGGAGCAGGGGAAGCAGAGATGCCCCCGAAACCTGTGGTGAAGATGATGGTGAGGCAGCTGTGCCCCTGCAGCCATGGAGGACTGTGATGTGGACTCTTAACAAGAACCCCTTGTTGTTGACCATGCTGAGGATGAGGGGAGGAGTTCACTGCAGTGAACCTGTCCCAAAAGGACCAGGGCTAGAGATCATAATGGATGTGCCTTCAAATTATTGTCAGCCATTATTTGAGTTGTATGTTACAGGAATTACTATAACAGGAACCACATGAACCAATGGAGGAAAGGCATTAAAAGAAGCAGTGCAAGAGCAGAGTGACCCAACTTGAGCTAGTTTTGGTGCCCAGTAATTCAGTGCAACACACCACCCCTCCAGTTCTGAGTGGTCACCATAACTGATGGAGCCCAAAGTCATGGACTAAATGAACACAAAGGACTTTGTGTACATAGAGTAAGGGAGTGACTTCTGTGTGTTGTACTGAAGGATGGAAGGGAGGTGGTGGTTAATGAGGTGTTGGATAGTCTGGGACCTGACCACAACACATGGTATGGAATAAGGGGTGCAACATGGTGGATTTGGCTGGGGTAGAGTTAATTTTCAGTATAGGGCTGTGTTTTGGGGTTGTGTTGAACACAGGGCTGATAATACAGATGTGCTTTTGCTATGGCTGAGCAGTGTTTTCACAGAGCCAACGCCTTTTCTGCCTCTCACGCTCTCGTGCTGGTGAGGTGTCCAGGGGTACATGGGAGGCTGGGAGAGGACACAACCAGGATAGCTGATCCCAACTGACCAAAAGGATATCTGGGGCCATGTGACATCATGGGCAGTGTATAAAGTTGGGGGAAGAAGGAATAAATAGGGGACATTCAGAGTGATGGCATTTGTCTTCCCAAGTCACCATTATGTGTGATGGAGCTCTGCTATCCTGGGGATGGCTGAACACCTACCTGCCCTTGGGAATTGTTGAATGAATCCCTTGTTTTGCTTTGCTTGTGTATGTGGCTTTTGCTTTACTTATTAAACTGTCCTTAACTCATGAGCTTTCTCATTTTTATTCTTCCAATTCTCTCTCTGATGCCACTGGTGGGGGAAAGAGGAAGTGGCTGTGTAGTACTTGGTTGCTGTCTGGGTTTAAATTGTGACATACATATATTTATTAACTATTTTTAGTTGTGTAACCTTCACTCAAAGGTGGAGATTTGCATAAGAAAGCATTTCTTGGCACTACCAAAAAGAGTCTGGCTGCATCCTCTTGACACCCTCTCTTCAGTTACTGATATACATTGATGAGGTCCCCTCTCGGTCATCTCTTTTTAAGGCTGAACAGGCTCAGCTCCCTCAGCCTGTCCTCATGAGAGAGATGCTCCAGTTCCTTCACCTTCATAGCCTCTGCTCTAGGAGCTCCATCCCTCCTGTCCTGAGGAGCCCAGAACCAGGCACAGCACTCCAGATGTGCCTCACAAGGTCTGAGTAGAGGGGCAGGATTACCTCCTCTTGACCTGCTGGCCATACTCTTCCTAATGGCATCCCAGGATACCATTGGCCTTCTTGGCCCTCATGGCACACTGCTGTCTCATGGACAGGTTGTTGTCCAACAGGACCCCCAGGTCCTTCTTGGCAGACCTGGAATGCAGAGCTGCTTCCCAGCAGGTCAGCCCCTGGCCTGTACAGGTGCCAGGGGTTATTCTTCCCCAGGTGCAGGACCCTGCATTTGCCTTTGTTGAACCTGAGGCAGTTCTTCTCTGCCCATCTCTCCAAACTGTAGAGGTCCTTCTGAAA
Organism: Pipra filicauda; assembly: GCF_003945595.2. NCBI lineage: Eukaryota > Metazoa > Chordata > Aves > Passeriformes > Pipridae > Pipra > Pipra filicauda. The sequence goes on from NW_024104310.1 coordinate 7,114,828, forward strand.
GGCTGCACAACATTCTGGGGTATTGTCTACTCCTCCCAGCTCTGTAATTGTATAAGGTTCAACAAGGCCAAATTCGAGGCCCTGCACAACAATGAGTCACAACAACACCTTGCAGTGCTACAGTCTGGGGGGAGAGTGGCTGGGAAGCTGCCCCGTGGGAATGGACCTGGGGCTGTTGGCTGAACTTGAACTTGAACCAGCGTGAGCCCTGGTGGCTGGGAAGGCCAATGCACGTGGCCTGTACCAGCAATAGTGTGTCCAGCAGGACCAGGGCAGTGATTGTTGCCCTGTTCCCAGCACTGCTGAGGCTGCACCTCAAATCTTGTGCTCAGTTTTGGGCCCCTCACTACAAGAAAGACATTATGGTGCAGGAGTGTGTGTCCAGAGAAGGGCAGCAGAGCTGGGGAAGGGTCTGGAGCACAGATTTGATTGGGAGCAGCTGAGGGAGCTGGGTTGCTTAGCCTGGAGAAAAAACAGCTCTGGGGAGACCTTATTGTTCTCTACAGCTGCCTTCAAAGAGGTTGCAGACAGGTGGGGGCCAGCCTCCTCTCCCTGATAACAAGCAGTAGGACAAGAGGAAATGGCCTCATGTTGCACCAGAGAAGGTTTAGATTGGGTATTAGGAGAAATTTCTTCACAGATTGCCCAGAGGAAGTGGTAAAGTCTCCACCCTTTGGAAGGGTTCAAAAAAATATGTGGATATGGCACTTAAGGGTTTCGTGGTGGACTTGGTAGTACTAGGTTAAAGACTGGACTTAACAATCTTAGAGGTCTTTTCCAACCTAAATGGTTCTACGCAGTGTCAGGTTAAGAGTTTTTCATATTGAAGGAGCTTGAGTTCAGGCCTCATGTTCATTTGGGGCTTCTTAAGCTGATCAGCTTGAAGATGTTGAAAATATATTAATGACATTTGCTGAATTCAGTCATAGAACCATTGAATCATTTATGTTGGACAAAGCCTCTAAGGTCATGGTGTCCAACCATTAACCTAACATGGACATCTTCCTAGCATGGTCATTCTTTCCTCTTTTCAGAAGAAAATAATCTATTGTCACATCTCTCTGCTGTTGCAGTAGACTTGGTTTGGAAATGAAGGAAGAAGCAGGTACCTTTGGGGAAAAGTGATCAGAAAGAGGTCATCAGCTGGATTGGAGACTCTTGCAAATAAAATAACACGAGTACTCAAAACTGGGACTAGACTACAACCCCTGGATTTGCAACTTAATAAAAGGGTGAAAAGATCGTTCAAGGGCACCAGAGAAAGGGCACTGAAAGACAAAGATGATGCAGAAAACTTATAGGAAAGGCTACAAGAAGAGGAACAGGAGAACAACTCAGTTTAATTTGCTCCAGATTTGTCAAGCTTTCATCAGAAATTCTGAACCATTGAACCACTTGTGACCACAATTTCCCTGAGATGTGACCCATGTGAGCATCAACAGGCCTAGAGCAGTCTCATGGAAGTCCACGGCATTATTTCTGTGCTTAAAGACATTGTGGTCATTATTGCACAGTTACATTGGGTCTTTCTACCCCAAGCACTTCCAGGAAGCTGAAATGGCAGAGTTTGAACACAAACTAATAGGCATTACAATTAATTAGGAGATTCAAATTAAAAAAATAAAAAGGAAATGGTTCATGACTCATGTAAAATGTGAAGTAAATGTAGTGGAAGAAAGTTTGCCTTTAATTAGTGTTAAAATGGAGGAGGGAGGGCATGATGGACTGCAGTGAAAGAAAGAAGAGGGATTGGGTTACTAAATGCAGAAAATTATCACTTGGAATTTCCCTGCAGTCCTTGTGGGGATTTTCTTGTTAGCTTTGCCTCAGAGATGCTTCTCAAGGCTTTTTTCTAACTGCAGGTAGTGTTTGACTGAAACCAATCAATCAATCAACTTTCTCTGACTGTGATATTTTATTTTTTAATTTTTTTTATTATTATTTTTATTTCTTTTTTTTTTTTAGTTTTGATGTGGAAATCTTTTCTAAAAATGCTTAACCTTTCACTGGTCTGCTTTGAAGTACTTCCTTATGGAAATCACAGCCAAAACTCCTGTTGAGGTTGGCAAAGTTTAGATTTCACCCTGCTTAAAACATCTCCCTGGGGCATCCACAGTCCAGCTGCACCTTGGAGCTCTCTTGGTTCCCTCCATGGGCTAAGCTTTGATGTCCCTCAGCTACTGAATAGAAGACAGTATCCTCTGCTGGAGAAGTTGCAGGGGTAAAGCAATTTTGGTGTCGTGAGTGGGTGCTTTTGACAAAAAAAAAAAAGAGAGGGAATATATTTTTATTTTACACTTTGTAAAGGCTGAATGTGTGACCAGCTCTTTGTAAGAGGTTTTACCCAACTAGGAAGAGCGGGAGAGCTTGGTTAACTCTGCTTGTTTCCTCCAAATAGGACAGGAAGCTTTGCTGAAACTCAGGCTCTGCCTTTCTGACACTGCTAATCACTAAACCTCATGTAAGTGCTTTCCCCACTTAGTGAAGCTGTGTTTCTCTGCTCTCTGAACTGCCTAATGACCAAATATTTGTGCTGTCCACAGGTGGCAAAAGCATGGTAATGGGTCATAATTCAGCCCAGCCCAGCATAACCTTCTTTGCCTTCTAAATTAAAACACAGCTGTCTTCTGGTGTGACATAAAGTGGCCTAATTTTGGAGCGACTGAGGGGTGAGCCATTTCAGGGAGATGAAAATTAATTTTGCTTTAATGATGTGAGTTGTTATGTCTATCAGAGCCCTGAATGCTTTCTTCACACTTGGACACAGTCGTTGACAGAGGCACTGCCTGCCTGTAATATTTTTTTCCCCCATTAAATTAGATTAGCTCACTTTAGGATTATATCTTTGAGTCTGATTGAACAAATGTAGCAATTTATCCAGGCGTTACAGGATTTCCCCATGGATGCTTGATGAGAGATGCTCCATGAGGATGATACACTTAATTAAAAGATGGAAGCTGAAGACTGATACAGATGTACCCTGACACAGCAGCTGGGTTTGCGTCAGGGTCCCTTTGCTTATTGAAATTGAAGCGTGGGGATGAGAAAAAATCAGGACTCTCATTGCAGAGGAAGGAATAAGTCCAGATCCCAGGCAGGGTTATACAATGGAGTTTTAGCATCATCCCTGGTGTGATTCAGTGTGGGGTTCCTGTAGGGGTTTGGCAGAGTGGGTTAATCTTGTGCTTTCCATGGCACGGAGGGAAGGAGGGAAAGGGGATGTGTGTGGGTGGCAGGGGGGGTGTCTCAGCCCTGCTGGTTTGCTTTATTTCCTCGCAGTGGGGCTGGAAAGTTATCAGAGAAGGGAGCTTGTGGGAGTCCTTCAAGGGGGTCGATACAGGATGGCTCCAACCCTTTTGCCTGGTTAATAAAAGAGCAATGTTTTGGTGATTGCCTTTTCTTCATCCCACATGCCCTCAACCTTCCATCACAGGAAAACCTTTCTTATCCTGGTCTTCTCCTTTATTTCAAAGGAGATTAAAACAAATGACAGTATTTTTCTTTTCCAGTAGAGGGAAGTATTGCCTAAATTGAGTTTTGTGTGTGACATCCTCACAGCACCTTGTGCTAAAGGAGCTTCTCACAGCACTTATCCCAGGTAGTAAAAGGGTTTACAAAAAGCTGGGGTCTGCGAAAAGCAAAAGCACTCCACTTGAGCACCTAGCAGGGTGGGAGGGCATAGAGAAACCTTTCAAATTTGAAGAATAATACTTTTTTTTATTCCTTTTTGCCAAATGAAGTTCTCCAAGGAAAGTGCTCCTAAAGCAGGTTTTCCTTTTTTAAGGGGAAAAAAACCCAAATAATGTGTTTTAAACAAAAACTTCTCCAAACTCAGACTTTCAAGATCTGCAGATTTTTCAGTTTCTTTGTTTTCTGAAAAGGCACTGACAAATGTGCAGAGATATGGGTAAAAGAAAGGTTTTATAAACATCTTTGGGGAATAAATGGCTCTTTGTAACCAGCATTGCTGTCTACAGTCCCTTTAAGAATGTAGTGATTGCTTTGTGGGGAAAAAAAGTATGTTTTGGAGAGAAGTGAATTGAAAGATGACACCAACTGATCTCCCCTCCCATAGTATTTATTTTACTCCTGGTACTTACTTCCACATGACATGCACATTTACTAGGTTTCAGCTGACTTGCCTGAACTTTTTCAGACATTCAGCAAGCCAGCATTACCTGAATGCTTCTTGCAGAAAGGAAGACTTTGGCAAGGCAGAGTAGGTTTAATCAATTTTCCTCTCTCTGATCAGCCTGTCTATAGGGTTCCAATTAACATGGCTGCCTTATGATTAGTGTTTGCATTAAGAGTTGATTCTGTGCCAAGGATGTTCCCCAATTACTGTGTGATTTGGAGCTGCACATATCCAGAGCCCACCTGGGAAGTGCTGCCTTCAGTGTACGTTCCTGGGTTACATTTCTGTACCTTCTGAAGGGATGCTCAAAGGGAGGCAATTTGAAAAGAAAAACCCAAATACTGTGTACATATTTGAAAACTGGGGGAAAAGATTCTTTTTTGGGGGGTAGGAAATGGAAGAACCCTCTCAGTCCTGCTCCTGGTATGGAAGAAATTTGGCAGGTATCTTTCCCTCCTGTACTCCTGCCCACCTTTTATTAACATGATTTATTTCCTTTATAAATATTGCTCTGTTTTTTTTCTATAAGCTGAGTTCAGACTGAGCTGATTTCATTATCACAGGATTTAGGATTTTCTAGTATTATGAATAATTTCTGTATTTGTAAAGACAAATGAAACAGATGGGTTATCCTGGAGTTTCAACAGGGTTTAGCAATGCTTTCTCCCTCTGTAAAAAAGAAGTGGATTCGAAAATTTACAGAAGAATTATCTCTTAGAAACTGCAAAAATGAAGCAAGAAATGATTCAGGATTAGTGGATGGGACATTAAGTGAAAGTTTGTGGCTTTCTCCTCCTCTCCCTGGCTGTGCTACTAAATCTGTGACACTGAGATGCTGCTGGCTCTCAACCTTGGGATCATTGCTAATGTGGTTCTGAAGGAAGAAGGGAGGACAGAGGACCTCCTTTCATGGATTGCAAGTAGAGCAAGAACCATATGGAAGAGAAAATGGAAAACCAATATTTTAACATTTACTTTTAGCTGTCATGGTCCCTTCCACCTGAAATTCCTGACCTAAGGTAAATTTCCAGCAATGTCTGTGTAACATCAACCTGCAGAGGCAAACTCTGGTCTGTGAAAGCACAGGTGAGCATATAATATATAATATTACATAAGTAATAAAATAAAAATTCCCTCAAACACATAATTCAGCCCCAAAACACACATCTTCACATGTAATCAGCACAGAGAGCAGTATGATGTGGTCTATGAATCATAGACTCATTAAGGTTGGAAAAGACCTCTGAGATCCAACCATTAAATTAACTCCTCCTTCATAGGAAGAAGCAGTAGGTTCACATGTCCTCTCTCTTCACAAGCCCAACTACCTCATGATATATTTTTTTAGCTGTTCGGGGGAAGAAACATCATTTTTTTGAGGTGATGTAGGGCACAGCACCATGGTAGAAGTTTCTGCAGGTCTGAGCACCCCACAGTGATGGTTCTGCTGCCCAAGAGTTGGGAGTATTTCTGGGTGCTGAGAGCACTGTTGTGGTGGGACCATGCCATGGCCACCTCAATGTGGAGGATTTCCACTGCAGCTCTGCTGCTGTGATGAGTAATGTGACCCCCAGCAACTATCCCTACACTGTACTTTTGCTATGGTGTGGATTCTTGTTTTAATTGAACTTAAAATGGTGTTGGAAATCATTAAACATTGCTGAAAAAGTGTTGTTCCTCTTGTAAGTTGGAGATGTCCCGTAGAGACATGACAGTGCAGTGGTTGGGGTTCAAAAACGAGTTGAGATGTCACAGACTCACAATCTGACTTTCTGGCATTGAAGATGTGCTCTTTGGGCCCTCATGTGAACCTACTTCCTTTGGTGCATGCACCATTCAGCCCCATGATGAGAGGTTAAACCCCTGAGGATTTGTCTTCCTTTGCCTCCTGCCTTGCACATCATTTTGTGCTGCTCTAGGCTTTTACAGGCTCTTTTCCCACAGGGAAAGCTCCACTCTTCTCTGCCTTTCTTAGTCTTCATTCCCCTCCACCTCCTTTTGTTTGTAGTCTTTGTTTTCCAGTCTCTAACCTCTATTCCCCCTTCCCAGTTCCTTCTCTCCTCTTCCTCACCCAGCTCTTCCCTATGATATACTTCATTTCCTGCTTTTCCAATTCTGAATCTTTGTTCATTTTGAATCCCCCACTTGATAATTTCCTTGAACATGAACTTGTTCTTGAATGGAGACCTGCTCTCCAACCACCTTCCCAGGGTCACTGCAGCCTCACCAGTTTTTTTCTCTACATGATCTGCTCCTTTCCCAGCACTTGCTGTCCTTGATCACTACCAAACCCTGAGCTGCTTTCACAGGAGTGTTTGTTACAACTGCAAACTCTCTTTCCAGAGAGGCAACAGCCACTTTCCAGCACATCACTGAGGCAATAAAGCAATGCCAATCTCCCCTGTACATCCTATTTTACCTCACTCAGTAACTTAAGGGTCTTTTGCAGTTTTTCAGAAGTTTCTTTCACTTTTACCATCCTGAATACTTCAATATTTCCAGCAAGTCCTTGCCACTCCTCTCTACATCCACAGACATCCAGCTATGATCTTCCCAGTCACTGTTGGGCTGCTCATTTTTAGTGAAAGCTGCTGTTCCTACTCATTGGAGTTGCTGCCCTGTAAGCTTGACCCAGGCATCTCTTCCTTAAGGCCTGAGGCACTGGGACAGTCAGCTGCTGGAAGAGATGGGTTTGGTTGTCTGTGGGTGATCAGAGGGCCCACCTTTGGCACGGTTCACCCTTTCTCCCTTCCTCTGTGTGCTCAGGGACCCCTTGCTTTGTCCTGTTCCTCACTGCCTCTCCTCTCCCCCGTGCACCCTTGGCCCTGCTTGCACCCTCTCTCCAAGTCCACCATGACAACTCCCAACTTCCATGGCAGCTTCATCCTCCCTCCTTCCCCCTCCCACCTTTCCCTCCAGTCACTTTCATCTCATCTTTCTCCCTAGAGCATTTAGATGTAGCACCTGGGGACATGGTTTAGTGGTGGACATGCCTGTGCTGGCTTAATGGTTTGACTCAATGATCTCAGGGGTATTATTTTACAAACTAAACAAGTCTGTGATTCTAGCCCTCACTCATCTCACTTCCCACTGCCTTTTCCATCCTTCTCTTCCCTATCCCTCCCTTCTTCCCAGCTCCTCTCATCCCTCCTTTCACCCTAGACCACGCAGATGTAGCACTTAGGGACACAGTGTAGTGGTGGACTTGGCTGTGCTGACTTAACTGTTGGACTTGATGATCTAAGGGGTATTTTACAAATCAAACAAGTCTATGATTCTAGCCCTCCCTCATCCCACTTCCCGCTGCCTTTTCCATGCTTCTCTCCCTTCCTCCCAGCCCTTTTCATCCCTCCTTCCACCCCACCCCTTTTCTTTGCCCATCGTTTCTCCTTCCCCACCCCTCAGCCCTGCCTATCCTTCCTCCGCACCCCTCTGCCTTCCTCCCTATCCCCCCGCCTGCCTCCCCACTCTGCACCTTTCTGCCTCTCTATTCTCCACGCCTCCCTCTCCCACATCCCCCTTTCTCCCTCCCCATCACTCCCCTTCCCTTTCCCTCCCCTCTCTCCTCCCCGGTCCCTTCCCCCCACCGGCTGCAGGGGGCGCTGCGGGGCCGCCCCGGCTGCGCTCGGCGGGGCGGGCGGTGCCTCCGCCGCTCCCTCCGTCCGTCCATCCATCCATCCTTCCCGCCTCCCTCCAGCCCTCCTCCCTCCATCCCTCCCCACTCCCCCCCGCCACCCGCCCGCCCGGCCGGGGCTCCGCTGGCTCCGCTCCGCTCCGGCGGCAGCGGCACAGACGGCGCGGCGGCTCCGAGCCATGAGCGCTCCGCGGCGGGCGGGCAGCGCGCTCCGCGCCCGGCAGCCGGGCGCTTCCTTCCCGCGGGACGGGACCGCTCGCGGACTAAAAACTCTGTGGATACAATGAAGTGGCTCTGGGACTCTTGGTTTAGCAGGAAAAATTAAATAAACCAATGTAAGTTTCTCTCTCTCTCTTTTTTTTTCCTTTTTTTTTTTTGTTTGGTTTGGTTTTGTTGTTTGCCTGTTAATAAAATAATAAAAAGGGGGAAAAAAAAAAAAAAAAAGAAAGAAAGAAACGGAAAAGAAGCCCGGTTCCGAGCGTGTCGCGGACGAGGAACTGGTAGTGCCGGGATTTTCCCTTCCCCAAACTTTCCCTCGAGGCGAGAGGAGAACCGTGATCGTCCCGTCCGAGCAGGGCGGCAGAGAGGGACCGGGGGCTGGAGCAGAGCGAAGTTGGCGTAGCAAAGCTTGTGTTGGGCTGTAAAAGCAGAGCATATATATATTTACATATATATATATGTTACTGTTTAGAGGTAATTCTGGCAGAGAATCGGTCTGGTTTCCATCTCGCTTCCGCACCCAGAAGTGCCGGGAAAGAACAAACAGCAGAGAGAATAATCTGCAAATTGTTTGTTTAATGTTACGTGGTGTCAGACGTACTGGAGTGGAAATTTAGTGGCGGGTTGTGAAGGGAAGAAAAGAACTAGAATAGGTATTTCTGCGGTGGCAGGGAAAATGTATCGTTCTTCTGTATCTTGAGAATATTACTGGTATTACTTGTTGTAAGAACTGACATATTTTAAGTATGTATCTTAATGGCACCACACACCTCAAAGCTCTTTACAGAACACCTCTGCTTAAAATATTTGGAGTTTTTACCAGCACAAATTAAAAACTGGACTTGGCTTATGTAAATAAAAGAAAACTGGGGAGAGCTGTGCTGCACTCCAGCAAGGTGATCATGATTTTATCGAGGCAACCCTGAGGGGAACAATGAATACTGAGAGAACTGTGAGAGAGAATGAAAGCTAAATTAAAGCAAAACTTATGCAACCGAAGTGTGGCTGTATTGGGAATAAATCAGACTTTTTTTTTTTTTTTTTGAGATTTGGGTGAGGAGGTGGAGATGAGCCTCTGGAAAGCGGAGAAACATGCAAGCCAGGCACACTTACAGCAACAGGTCTTGTTTTGCCTGGGAAGGATGAGCTGAGCTTTGTGAGTGCTTGAGCCAAGCTTACCCAGTCACAACTGGGGCAGTGGCTGATCCTGCAGACGGGCATTGGATCCGGGGCTGGTGGCCCCAATTTCTCCCACTGCTGGGCTGGTGAGCAGCTCTTCCCAAAACACAGGGCGGATGGTGGAATAAACGCGGTGATTCAAAGAGGATTTGTCAATACTAAAAATAAACAGGCCCGCAGATGTGTCCTAGAGGGTCATGTACAGGCTCAACATTTTCGGGGCCAATGAGCTGATTTCGGCGATTTTCCGTCTGTGTGTCCTGTCCAAGGTGCTGAAGTTCATTTTGCTGCAATTTCCCAGAATTTCGGGGTTTGGCAGAAGTGGTCTTGGAGGCTTCCTCTCGTCTGAAACCGGTGAGGGGGTTCCCCCCCGGGTGGTATGAAGAAAAAGCAGGGATGTGTTTTCAGACACGTATATTTGATCCCTCCTTTTGGCGTGGGAAAACAGGCCAGGTGGAGACGCAGATGGATCCGGCAGATCCTATAAGCTTTTGGTGGCAGAGAATTGGAAAGGTCAGAGCTGTGAGGCAGTGAGGAGTGAAACCCTCTCATTCTAATGGACCAAGAAAGTGGTGGGTTTGAAAGTGTCAGTTTTGTTGGTTTGAGTGCATTGCCTCAATGAGACATCTGGTTCTGGCAAAGTTGAGGGGAGCCCAGTGCAACAACCGAATGGAGATGATGCAAATGGAATTGAAGTGATATTCACTGATTTTGTTAATATTTTTTTTTTATTCAGATGTAGCCTTTTGAAAGGGCAAACACAGTTGGCAGAGAGCTTCAGAAGTAGAGGGTCCTTTAGAAAAGAAGAATGTCTTTTGGGGGCAAATGTCTCAACATGTAAGCAAGAGAAGCCTGTCCTGCAAGTTGTGATATTTTTAGATTAAAGTGACAAAAGGTCTCAGCCTCGAGTAGTGGAGTTTATGTAACTTTGGTAGAGACAGATCACAGTATTGCCAGAAATAATCACAGATTAATACTTTACTTAACTTGTTCATGATTGGAGTTCAATACTGTCACATGGTTTTTCTCAGATCTTGGCACTCATTCTGACTCATTCATAATGCAGCTTTGTACTTCTGTCTGACACTCCGAGGGTTTTACAAACACGAAGGGTCAGATTCTAAGGCCAGTGTTCTCCCACAGAAGTAGGTTTTGCTGTGAGGAGTCCTGCAGATTTAAAGCATGCCAGAACTCTGTACAGTGTGGTAGAGAACTGATACTGTTTCATGCCCTGAATCATTCGTCAGAGCTCACAGAGGTATTCGGTTGCATCATTGGGTATGTAGCCTAAATACCTTGACCATGAAGGGGGTATGTAGACCACGAGACTTCATGACTCTGAATGACATCTTATGGGTACAGACTTTAAAACTGCAACAGAGTTGAGAGCATTGTATTCCTGACTTGAATGAGAAACTGGCCCTGGTTCTCGCTGTGATGGACTAACACCTGTGGCACCGGCTAACACCTCTCAGGACTTTTACAGGTTACAGGAAAATGTTGAGTGGTTGCTATGTTCTTGGTTTAAATGTGTTGTCAAAATTATATTCAAAAATTTGCTGTTAGGAAATGACATCCTAAACTGGCATGGGAGATTTATGAAATATAGCTAGTTAGTTTTAATTTCTTTAAAATATCCTGTTTATGATATTAAATAGGGATTGGTTTGTCTTCCCATTACCATTTTCTGCTTAATATCTTGAAATATCCTCTGTGTATGCATGTGAGTAAAGAACATGTTGGGTTGCATATTAAAACATGTTGGTTGTCATTTGGAAAGCCTGGTCATGCTTTTCAAAAGGAACAGGCTGTCACCTGTTATCACCTTAGATGCCTTAGTTTTTGGAAGCTCAACTTGAAAAACATAGAAGAGACCTTTTGTTTTCAGAGAGTGAGTGCTCAGTTCTTCCTGAAAATTGCTACCTTGTAAGTTGTCTCTGAACATCCTCAAGAATCACTTCTGAAAATTATAGCCCTAATAGTTAAAAAGTGACAACAACTAATTTCTGAGTTCTGTAAAATAAAACTTTGGTAACACAGAAGCAGCATCACTCTTAAATATACACTTGACCTTTCTGCTTTGTGTTCACATGTTGTCTTCAGGTAGGGCCTTAATCAAAGTATACAGCAATTTATATTTGGAATTCTGTCATCACTTCTCACTTGTACCATCTAGCCTGTAGGAAAACACATGAAGTCAGTTGGGTATACTTCATTTGATCATAGTGAATATCTCTTTAACAGTATCATGTATGACTGCAGAAAAGTTCAGATAAACATGTGTTTATTTATCTTTTAAATAGGATTGTCCTTATGAATATCTACCAAAAGGAAACCCTGGTTGTATTTCTATTGATCTTGGTTTATTATTTAGTCTGCAAACAAAACTGATGGGCCCACTTTGACCTGTCTCTGTCTCTTTGGGTTTCTCTTGCAAAGTGACAGTTTCTAAATCAGGAAGAAAATCAGGTCACATTTCTGGCTCTACAGGATTTATCTCATTGCTCTTCTTTCAAAGTAATTAGAGTTACTAATAATGAGGAAGAGAAAACTTTTCCAGAACTGGAATGTCCCTAACTCCTCTCTCCTTCTGGCAGTTTTTGTGTCACTGAAGAGATCCACGTAGTTCAGAAAGTTTGTTGTGGAGGATCCTTTCGCTCCATCATACGCATGGTATCTTCCTTTTAGTTTAACTGCAGGTGATCTGGTCAGTCTTACAAATGTACCTTCTTTTCCTTAGGTTAATTATGTCTCCTTATTTATTTCCCAGTCATTCTGGGACGGTGTTACTGGACCAGCTCCGGGCTGTCCAGTTGCAGTGAGCGAGATCCCAGATTTCAGGTTGGAAGAAGAAAGAGGGCGCATCTACCGAAGTTATCGCATATCCCAGTCCCCAGTTGACTCAGGACAGAGTGGTTTTGTTAAATGCATGTAGTACCAGCTGTCATAATTGCCCCTTCTACCCCTCTTTTTCAGGTTTCTTATCAGTCTGACTTCACAAAGCCAAATTCCCAGCAAAGATGGCAAAAGAACGACAAAAATTCCCTCTCTTCTCACACGCCCACCTTTGAGGAGGTGTGGCCTGGCCTTCCACGAGGAGGTCACCTTGTGAATCTTTTGTGTGCAAAATTTTCACCAGTGTCAAAAGATTCCTTATCCTTCATGGTAAAACCATGCCTCCTTGCTCTTTGTATTGAACAAAGCCTTTTTTAATCACAGTTCTGCATGACAGGAATGGCTTGGGTTTTATTTTTATCGTAATATTGCAAGAGCTTTTTGAATTAAGAGATCTGACACATCAAATAGTACTGTTGTACCAAAACATGCAGAAAAAATTTAAATTCTCCTAAGCTCCAAGTTTTCTCTTTGCCCTTTTTTATTTGATTTTAAAATCAGAGGTTTTCTTTTATATCTTGGAAAAAATAAGTCCATTCTTTACTGGATTATTTATTTCATCTCTTAGCTTGAATTGAGCTTTCTTGCTTTGCTAAATTTCTACCAAAGAGGCTTTTTACTGCAATGCTGAGAGCCCTACCAACAGGTTGTAGGTTCGTTTAAAGCTTACTGGATTCCTAAGGTGCTAAAACTGCTCTGCATTCAAGTTATCACTTAAAAGATATCTGCAACTTGTGCTTTATTAATTTTAATCCAACTTCAATATGGAATACATAAAAAGTCTTACTGATTTTAATTGCAAGTTTGTAAAAGTTAGGTGACAATGCAGACTGTGGTGTGTTGGAAGAAATGAGTCTTTCTCAATATTCGTGGCATGTGAAGCCTGACTGTGAACACTAAGCCTAAGGTTTTAGGGTTTTGAAGGGTTCTTGGGAGGTGTGAGTTGTGGTTGAGGTTTTTTGCCTGCTGACTTTAAGGCTTAAGAGAAAATAAAACAGATCTGTATGATACAAAGCTATAGAAAAACTTGTCGATGGGCAATTTTTTTTAAGACCTGTTAGCTGAAGGTAGATTAAAGATTAACTTTTTAGGCCAAAATCCATTCTTAAAAACTGTATTATTTCTAAAGTTATTTTTCCAAGATTCTTTTCCTTATCATAATGAAATGGTCACTTTTGCCCCCAAAAATGGTCAGTTTTGTTATTGTCTTGGTGGCTGAATATGCCACTGTTCTGCCTGGCTGGCTTGCAGCACGTTGGGTCTAACAAGCTTTATGTGCATCAAGGCTTCAGGTTTACAGAACCTTGGTCCTGGGAAATCAAAACAGGACAGCACAGAGGGATCACTTCTAGTTATTTCCAGTGAGCAAAAATTCACCCCTGTAGGAGCCAGCTTGGATTTTATGCCCCACTGCCAGCCCTTTTTGGTCCTCTGAGGAGCATCTCTGCTGCCAGGCTGTGCGAGGTCAGACACTGCCCTTGGGAAATCCCAAAAAACATGAACTTTAGAAAGAAGTGATGATAAATAAAGCAAGCTCCCTCACCACGGTGTAAAGCTCCTAAAGAGGAGAAACTCTGTCGTGAAGTTTTTGGTTTTCCCTGTGATGTAGAGTGGGCAGAGGTTTAGGGAGAGTGATGTTAGTGGGAGGCTCTCGGGGATAGGAGGGAGCACCTTTAAAGTGTTTCAGCCTGACCTGTAGACAGGCACTTGGTGTTGTCTGAGGCCTGACACATTAGTGGCCGTTACATAATGCACAATTATAAAATCACACTAAAGCCTCTTTAAAATACCTGCCTGATTATAACAGGGTAATTACGCCGCGTTTAATAGAGATGAGTGCTGCGGGGAAGGGACCCCCCTGCACAAAACTTGTTCCCCTGCCTGCCACATCAGATGCAGCCAGTGGTGCCGTTCTCCTGGCCCGTGGAAGCCCCAAACCCTCCGAAGCCCCCCACGGCGGTGTGCCTGCTCTCGTGTTACAGGGGTTGTCCTTTCCTTCCGACGAGGATTTCTGGCTGTCGCTGCTCCCCATATTAGTACAGCCAGTGCGACGCCGTGACGCGGCCGCCCTCTCTCCCTCCCCGGGGCCCAGCACATCGTCTCCGCTGCCTCCCCAGCCTTATTCCCAGCCTCTGACATCGAGTTATGCGCTGCTCCAGTGCTGCTGGGGGGACCAAAGGCATTGCCGGCCGTGTCCGCAGCAAGAGGGTCTGGAAAGCACTGCAAGTATCTTTAAGAATTTTTTTTTTCTCCCTCCTCTATGTCTTTTCAACAGTGTTTCACGTCGAGAGGTCTAATCTCCCTCGATGCGTGCGCGTGGTTCTCATTCATGTGAGAGCTGGGGCTGCTCCGGCGTGTGTTGTGTGTCCCTTGGGAAATAACCCCTTCGGAGTTGCAGTGCGTGGCAAAGTTCCCCCCCCCGGTTTGCTGAGATCCTCGTAGCTCTTTCCTTCCCTGTGCCCGTCAAACAGAGGGATGAATCCTCCTCTCGGCTCTGCCGGTGTAAATCCAGATCGATTTGTTTGACTTCAGCAGAGCTAATCCAGATTTACACGGCCCTTTCCCTGAGGACTTCCCCCGTTTTTTGCTCTAGGTGACCGTTAGTGGGCCAATGTCAAAATACATCTGATCTAGTCAGATTCCCTGTCTCCAATCATTAATTATTCTCTGGCAAAAGTTTCTGAGGAAGAGCGGTTGTATTTGAAAACAATATACAAATTCTATTGCTAATTTTAGAAAGTGAGTTTTTTTTTTTAGTTGAAACTAAATATAATTTGAAAGATAATGTACAAAGACTTAAATATAGCACTCTATTATACATTGCATATGAATGGTTTCTCTTGGTTTTAACATGTTTAGTTTGTTTTTCCATCTTTCTCAGCAGACAGCTGTTAGATAAAGAGAGAAAAGTAAATAGTTGTTATGAAACTGTACGTCAGAACTAAAGGGAATAAAAAAAAGGAATCATCATATGAATATGGAAAGATAAAGACAAAATAAATCCTGTCTGTGCTTTTCCCCTTTGCCCCATCCTTTCATGACACTTCTGTAGTAGTACTTTGGCTAAAGAAGTACTTTAGTGTTTCTAGAACAAATTTCCTGTAGGTCCATCATGCTCATGTTCCTGCTGGATTCAGGCAGTTTTGAATAGAAGCTCCAAATCCTTCATGGGAGGGTAAAACTGGGGTAGAAACTTTCCCAGGAAAATCTCTGTGGTTTTGGGTTCTTTTGCCCTTAGCGGAAGTTTTACTCAGTTACACTGAGTTTGCTTTTCTATGAAGTTGCTAAACTTGACGACCCTCAAAAGTTTTGTTATGTCCATACGGTGTCTGAACAAGCACCTGCAAGGTGTACAGATTTCCTTCTGGCTGCACAGGATGGCTTGAAAAACTTGCTTTCTCCGGTGGTTGTGAGACGCAGCACTGCTCCTCACATGTCATTACACCCAGGAAAAATTTGTCTTTTTGTTAAAATTTTCTCGAGGTTTTCCCTGTTTTGTGAAACCTGAGCAGTGCTGGGCTGGCGGGTTCTTGCTCTGTGTGTTGTGTATTCAACAGTCAGGTCCCGGTGCAGATCTCTGCTTGTTAGCTGCTTCTTAGGGCAGGCCAGAAAGAACCTAGAAATGCCACACTGGGAAACACATTGCCTTCTTTTATAGAGATATGCAGAATGGCATAAAAGACCCTTAGAACAAAAATAACAATAATTAAAAAAAAACAACCAAAATTATGATTGTAGACTCCTGGGAACAGGGCAAGTGGCTGCGTATGAGCTTATGATCTGAAAACATTGAAATATTCTGGGCTGTGGTTTTCTTTTATTAATTATCCTAAGTGATGTTCAGAACCTGAAACCAAGGCTTTTAGACACATCTCTGGTGCCTAATTCTGCTCGCTGTCTCATAACAGGGTGAATCAGGAGGCTGTTTATTGAAGTCAGTGATGCAGTGTCGATGTAAAAGCGACATAAGGGAGATGGAGGATTTGTTTACGAGCATAAAAGTCCCCTGGACAGTTTAACACTAACAGAGAAAATCACTGAATAGCTGCAAAGCACAGAGCTTAAATGTATCTGAAATAAGTTTTCTGGAGCATTTCCAGAACTATTTTAAAGGCCTGATCCAGAGCCTGGTGAAGCCAAAGGTAAAGCTCCTTTTGACTTCTTCAGAGCTGACATTACACTTTGAAACATCATTCCCTCTCTGAAATTTTGTAAAGCTGTCTTTTAGATGGTTTTTAATTAACCATTATGCCAGATATAATGTCTTTTTTATCCCTCTAGTGCTTGGATTTGTTAAATATAAGAAAGAAATAATAGCACAATTCCTTTTTTCGCACAGGAAATTCTGATTTCCCATGTATTTAGTCATTAGTTGCACAAGCCACAAAAACTCATCTTCTGTTGCTCTGTTTCTCTGTTGGTTTGCCTTTGTGCCTCTCTCTTATCCTCTAGCTTTTGAACCCACTGGACAATTTGATTCAGAGGTTCAGGACTAGAAAATATTTGGGGGTTGTGAGTGCTGTTAAAGGATGTTCCTGGATTGACAATAGACAGACTCAAGGAGTGTAAGAAAGTGTAATGTAAGAAAGTGGCCATGGGGTGACCCAGCCACATACTACACAGCTATGGATCCACCAGAACTCCATAGGGGACCACGTTACTTCAGTAATGTGCGTTGACAGAATTTTTAATGCTATTCCATATTATATTGCATTTTATGTTTAATGTCCCATTTCCAGGCCAGTCACTGCTTCACCTGCACCAACCATGTCCACGAAATCAGGTAATGACAAGTGTGGGCTGTAATTGTATAGTTTTAAAGGGGACTTGGAAACAAAGCCCTGGGATCTCAGCACCTTTAGGAATAATCTGAAAAGGTTCCATCATACGGATTTAGTGCTGGATCCAAACCTGCTGAAGATCCTAGTTGGCTTCAGGAGGTTGTGGATAGGTCTGCATGTGCCATATGCTGAGGAGTGGTTGTCAGGAGTCAGGGACCAAGAGTGCCTTGAGCCATGAGAGAGCTTGAGGTCCTGTTGAAAGACTGGAGGAGGTGAAAGTGGGATGATGTCCCAGAGGACTATGGCCCTCCTGCTCTAATCCTGCCCCATGCACTGCTATGTCTGAGGCTCCTTGTGTGCAAGGGGAATGTTTGACTGTATCAGCATTGCTGCCCAACTTATGTTCATCAGATATGAATAGATCTGATATAATAACCATTTTTATGCATATAAAGATAAATATAAATATATCTGTTTTATTTATATATGTATATATATAAAAATATATAAAACCGAATCAGGAAAGAAGCAAAGACGTGGAAAATGCCATTTCCAGCTTCACCAGTTGTGTACTCCCCATTCTGCTGGGAACTGGCATATCTGTGGTGTCAGATGGCATATGTGTGCCCAGCTAGAAGGTGCTGTAAACCAGGACGAGAGGCAGCAGGGATCGCACCGAGGATACCCCTGAGCTTTGTGTGTCCATGCAACGAGGCTGTGGCTGTTTCTCCCCCAGCCCTCGGCCCGACCATCGCTGCGAGTGGTGCGAGGAAGGGAAAATGGAGGGTGTCCCTGACCCCGGTAATCTCCAGCTGCCACCGAGCCTCCCGGGAGGCACCCGCGGCCAGCGCAGATTAACACAGCCCACAGCAGGGACTGGCTTGCAGCCAGCACGGCCCCGGGATCAAAGGAGCGTGGAGGTGGCTGAGAGCCACCTTCGGGCTCCTCCTCCTCGCCTCGCTCTCCCACAGCTTTTGCCTCCCCCGATAAATCAAACCCACCCTCTGCCGTCGTTGCAGATCAATATGCTTTCCCCCTCCCCCCCGTATCTTGCATAGGGTGTTTATGTCCAGGTGTGCTTTCAGAGCTAATAATTGGCACAGAGTCACCTTTCTTAAGGATCTTGCCAGGGGAGCGATGTGCACACATGCTGGCTGCCTTTTTTCTTGATGAGCAGAAACAGGGGCTTCTGGCCCCAATAGATAAACCGTGATGGTGCAAAGCTGGGAACCATCGTGAGGTGGTCATAGGCAGATCCAGTGCAGAAGCATGCAATGAGCAGTGCCCAGTTCTCTACAGTTCTCTAGGAGGAAAGGATCAGGAGGGAGCAACATGCAGCATTACCTTTGAGTTTAAAAGGTCACAAGGCCCCAGGGAAAACACAGGCATTGGCATACACAGCACTGGAAATGGTGTATTTTATTGGCAAGCTAGTGCCTTGGTTTGGTTTGCAGGGGGTGGTCTACACCAGAAGCTTTATTTCTGTTAGAGAGGTTATTTTTGATGGCTGTTTGTTTACCTGGCCCGGGAGGACAGTGTTTTAAAACATCTTTTGGAGGGACTATCAGTGTTGTCCCTATGAGTTCCAGCAGCCCTTGTGCCCCCAAAATGCAGAGGCTGTTTCCTGCTGCATGGGTGAGCCCTTTCAGGGAGGTTCCTCATCCCATGCACTCCCTTTGGGCACCTTCATTTTCAGCTTCTCAGCTCTGGGCAGTTTTGTAAAGCAGGGAGTGCTGCTGACCAGTGGCAGGGCCATACAAACTGCCAACTACCCCACCAGCCCTTGGGTCAGTAGGTTTGTTTTCCGAGGTGGGGCTGGTGCCAGCTGCACTGTTTTTATGGTGTGATGGTCCCCAGAGGTGGCCAAGGAGTAACTCTGCCTTAACTTCTGTGCATCTGTTGTTTTATCCTTTCCCAATATTAACCCAAAGTCCTGCCCAGACAGGAAACAACCCAAGCAACAACCTGGAGGAATGCCCTTGCAAGGGCATTTTCTCCTCTCACTTCAGTGGACCAGAGTCTCACCTTGAATGCAGAGCAACATCACTTCATGCTCATTTTAAATTGTGGTTTGCAGTACCACGTGGCCCAGAGCAGGACTCAAAAAGCATCATCTCACATATTTAGGTCTATGGGATGCCAAATATGTTGAATATTTTCTCCCCAATGTCAGTTTGAAAGCTAGTTTTATAGTCACAGCTAGCTTTGCATATGTTTGAATCGTTCCCCGCTACATGATTTTTTCCAGGAGGTTCCTATAACATTAATGAATGTGAAAGTTGTGATTAGCATGGGAGATCATTGCTTATAGCAACTACACAATGTATTAGGCCACCCATCAGTCTTGCTGTTAGAGCACTCTGCAGAATTCAATAAGCAGCGTTATTTGCACAGTTGCCTTTAGGAGCTTGAGAAACTTTGCAAAACGTCTTATAATCTAGGCAAAAGCTTTGCTACAAAGCAAGTTCACTTCATTGATTGCATTTCTTCACTTTGGTAACTGAATGGTAGGCTAAAAATAAATTAAAAAAAAAAGCAGAATTGAGATCAATCTCTAATTGATTTTGACTTGTCATATGCAGTTAAAAGCAGAACCAATGCTTTCTGAAATGTTACTGATGTTTGGGGGCTTTGTAAAACTGAATATGAGAGGAAGCATCAATAGCAGAGTATAAGATATCTTAATTTGGGCTTCATACAGAGTTTTTGGCACTTAAATGTCAGACTAAAGTTCAAGTGCTCATCAAAGTTCTACGAGAATCTTCAGTGTCAATGAAATTCCTAGTAAAACTGTCCTGTGAGGCTTTGCTGCCTATAAATGATGGTTCCTTGAACCAAAAATTGCACAGTCTGTTGAAGCAAAGGCCTTCACAGGATAAAGGGATGTCCAGAGAGAGTTTCTGAGAAGGGAACAATGAGGGAGCTGCTGGGGGAGCTTCCACAAGAGCCAAGCTCAGCTGCTTTTCCTCAGCAGTGGGTTGGCTGGGACACCATCCTGGAGGACAGGGGTGGTTTGTGTGGCTCTGCTCTGTCCCCACACCTCCAGTGGGACCAGGGGCTTGGATTGCATCTCCTGTGCTAAAGGGGCTGGAAATCACTCTTTCCCAGTAGCAGGACGGCAGGCAGGGACCCCTGTGCTATGCTCAGCATCACCCTGACAGCACCCCATCTCAATTCTCCCCCTCCAAAAACACCTCCTGGCTCTCTCCGGTGAGGCTGCTGTTTCTCTGGATGTTTTTCCCTGGACCGCCAGCCTTGTGCCTTTGGCGGGGGGATGGAGAGAGGGGAGAGCCAAAACAGAGAACAGCCTATTTTTAGGTTGACTATCTCCCACTCCCTGGAAGGCTGGGTGCCAATTAGGTGGTGTCGTGGGGTGACGCTTGCCTGTCTGTAACGCAGCCCGTCGACAGCCGAGCTGTGGCAGGCACTGGAGCAGAAAGGGAGCAGAGATTTGAGCCATCTTTCTGCAGCAAGGGACCCTGAACCTGTCTAGATTTGCAGTAATGTTTATTTTTTGCTGTTGCATCTGTTTATCTTTGTCCGGATGGCTTTCTCCTCCCTCCCATCACATTTTATAACAGAGCTCCACGCACACTGTGAAGTGCGTACTTGAAGCCCAAGTACACAATTTTGGCTTGTGCCTCTCTGTTCATTTGGTAGTGGGACCAAAAAAAAAAAAGAAAGACTAGGCAATTTAGGTCCAACCTCATAATTTAGAGGTTATAAAACTGTAAAGTAAAACTGTGATCATGTACTCTGTCTCCAGAATAGCAGAGGGCTCCTCATAATTAGTATTGTTTCAGCTACAGCATATACTGTCAAGAAAAAAGGAATTGACATGGATGGATTTTCCACCCTTTAGTTTTTTGTGAACCATGGTTAAATTATTTTCTTTAAATGGTGCACGTTACACCTAATTTATATTTCTTTTGTTCTAGTTCCTGGCCACTGGATTTCTTCTATATCAGTCTTGACAGACTGCAGAGTACTCAGTAATATAGAGAGGAATAGCAATGTTTTAGCTGTGTTTGTCCAAGGGTGCTGGTACAGTGATTAATTCATCCCTTTCCATTTTCTTTGGTATGATAGAGCTCTCTGAAGCATTTACTATGAGCCTGTTTTCTAGCCCATAGTTGTCCTTAGTGATACTTCCCTAAACCTTTCTAATTTATCAGCATAACCCTTGTGTTTTGGGCATGGGAACTGAAATGCTCTACAAGGGTAATGTTCCCATCAATTTCTATCACTGTCTCCTGAGCCCTGATTAACCAAGCCCTGCATCAGCTATTCTGTTCTTTTGCCCAGAAAGCAGAGAAGCTCACAGTCACTCAGATCTTCTGCTTATCTGTATAAAATACTGCCACAACCATTTTCTTGTGGTGCTTTACCACTGCATCCTAGTACTTAGAAAAGCAACACTGATATTCAGAGTACATCTTGGCCAAGTCTGTAGTAACTCTTGGGTTCAATTACCATAACTTGTTGATATAGAAAGTCTAGCTGAAGAAACCGGTGTGTTTTGTACCTCTTTATCGCTCTCAAATGTGAAATGTCATTCTCAGCATATTATTGCTCCATTGCATGGATTTTTTTTCCTAGTACAGAACAGAAATAGGTATTGAACATTTCTGCCCTTTCTGTGCTGTTGTGCCTGACGGTACTTAGAGGATACATTTTGTTCCTCATGTGTTTGAAAAGTTCCTTCTTGCCCTTAGAAAGGCCAGCAAATTCTCTAGCCGCAGTTTTCTCACTGATTCTTTCTGCTCTATCACAGGCACCTGAGTAATGTGTTATTCTTGACTTCTTTTCATTTTTTTATTTTATTTTATTTTTTAATAAATCATTTTGCACTCTGAAGTTTGTGCAGCATTTCTGGTTGTCATAGGATAGGAGGTTGAAAAATTTTTGAGCCATTCAAGGGAGAGTGACTGTACAGACTCTGCACTACATGGCCAACGTGGGATTTGAAGGACAATGAAGCAGGTATTTGGAGAGAGCTGGGAAACTAGGAAAGGGAAAAGTCCTCAGCATCTCATTAAGGGTGACACCTTTCCTCTGCAGACAGCCTCAGTAAAACAGATCTGCTTCACATCTCCAGACCTCCATGCACCTCTTTTATTAAAGGACAACCATTAATACATAAAAGTCTGATACGTGTTCCCACCTCACATGATGGCAACTGCAAATATAATTTTTTCCCCCAGGGAATGTGGCTGTGATATCATACCACCTTCTTTTGTGTTTCTGCTAACAGCCCACACATAACTGGGACTTAGGAAAATGCTACCAGAGTCAAAACCAGCCATCATCCTACAGCCAGTGTCCTTCTGCAGCTAAGCAGTAAATTGCTGCTCTCTGACTTGATCCTTAGCTGGAGACTCCAACAAAACACCATGATTGGGACAGTCAGTGTCCTCAGCACACTCTTGCTGGGCTGAAACATTCCGGGCTTTGGGATAAATCCTCTGCTCTGTGGGAAAGCCCAAGTTGGGAGGTGAGCTATAGCCCTGGGTCAATGAGCTGAACACCAAGGTTTATGAGGAGGAGGGATAACTTCCAAAACCACGACTGAATCCCTGCAAAGCAGTGAGATTTTCTTTCATTTACTGAAAGTATCTGAATTCAGTCTTTCAATCCCACCGATGCTGGGGTCCCTGAGCAAGAGACACAAGGCCTCCTGGCTTTGACTGAACATGAACTCTGGGCTGATGCATATTTATTTATTAATATTTTCTATTTCATGCTGCTGATTGTCCCAGATGCAGAGGAGGAAAATGACTTTCAAATGAGGAGATTTTTCATAAGCCTAGAGCATAGCTGTACTTGGAATGCAAGCTTTAATCAGTTATTTGCTGGAAAAATGTGTAACAAAAGTGCAATCTCTACTGGGTTCTCTTTCATCCTGGTATCAGTTGCTGGGTGGTATCCCTTGGATGAAACATGGATTCTGTGTAAAAAAATTAGGCTCTTTGTAAGCATCTTGTTGCAGGGACCATCTACCTTACTTGTGTGCCCTGAGAATAATGATAAATATTAATAATAATAACAATAAATGTGGCTTGGTGGGAAAGCTGTGCTTCACTGGCTTCATTGGAGAAGTACAGTACTTTTAGGTTGGAGATTTTCTAAATCTCTCTTGTGTTAAAGTATCTACTTCTTCAGTTCAGCAGCAGTCAGGTTCCCCTACTCTCGGACAAAGGAGTGCCCTTAACCCCAGTGAGGCATTGCTTCTTCCAGCTGCTCAAATCCTCTCACCCCCTGCACCTTGCAGGTAGTCACACACCAAGCATGAATGAACTCTGCTGAAGAGCAGCAGTATCTCTCTGTGGCTGATTACATGAGTTGTTGAGGGTCTGTACCATCCCTCACCATCCCACTGTGGCCAAGGGCAGCCCATGCCCCAAGAGCTTTTCCTCTGAACCTAAAAAAAAATCCCAGGCTCTCATGTAAGTGGTTGCAGTAAAGAGCTACTGGAGGAGGCTATTTTTTTTTTCCAGGGCACAACCAGAGAGGCTACTTAGCATAGTTTTACATGCTGCTAATGTGGTTTTATTGCTTCTAGGACCTGACCTACTATCGTTATATGCTGCTGTATTATGTGCTGTGGATGCTTTTACTCATTTGGAGCTGGTCCAGGGATTCTAATGGGGCTCTGCACTGCATGACCTAGGTGTGCTGAGCATGACACCATCCCCTGCACTGGGAAAGCTGGTTTATCACACCACTGTTGACTGGGAGGATTGGGAAATCAGGCCAGAAGCACGCCCTAACTTATGTTCTGATCTGGATCTTGCAGAGTATTGGGGGATGGAGGGAGGAACATCCCCGTGGTCCCCATCACTTCACAAGGCCATGGTTTACTTTATGCTCCACTGTGGACTCTGTGTGCACAGAGCACTTCAGTCCAAGCACTGATGTGCAGGGAATTCAGTGAGCAGTGAGTCATCCCCCACTGCTGCTAAAGGGAAACCCAACAGCATCCAAGTTAGAAATGGACAATGGATGGGTTTTGGGATTCACTTTTCCCTGCACTGCTGAACCCAGGAGTCCTGCAGCCACAGCTGCTGTACTCCACCCCATCTTCTTCCTCCAGTGCACTGAACCTCAAGGAGGGAGAGGAAGAATGAGGCTGAGGAAGGTGGAGGAAAATGCAGAGTACTGGTTGAGTGAAAGAGCTCTTATTCATCCTGACCCACCACCAGAACCACTCCTGTCTCATAACTGTTCTCCTGGCCAAAAGAAAGGGTCCAAACATTATCCCTTTAGCCATATAAGCATTTACCACAGTGGTATATTTAGTAACATGTTTTGCATGTGTTTGGTGTTCCTAGTTTTGACTTTATTTCCCATTCTACAGCCTCAAATTGCTAAAGTGAACGTGTGCTGTTTATTGTGCTTTTCATGTTTTCTTGACAGTTATCAGCATTTTACACTTGGTATAGTTTTCTACTTTTTTTACCCTATATATAGAATGCTGATCCAGGCAATAACATCTTGGCTGTGAGGCCAGTTTCTTTCTCAGATGCGCAAATATGGGTTGAGAAATCCTTATTTTGGTGAACAGTGACTTTTATGCCTGAATAGCTCATAGGGATTTGGTCTGTATTTTGAAAATCCGAAGACCTCTCCTTTGTTACTAAAGTAGCAGTTTTATATTGGAATTGGCAAAAAATTTTTATAATGGAGGTGAAAGCTTTGGATGACAATTTGATTTTACTGTGAGCACTGTGTTTATATTTACGTTAAAGGAGGAACTCATATGTGCTACTTGCCATTAATTTTAAATGCTATTTTTTAAGGGCAGAACTTTCATTGTCCAAACACTGTTCCTGGATTTTATTGTCTGTGACACTTCACTTGTTTCTCTGGGAGGGGAGAATGGGTGAAGTCACAGGGGCAGACTGATCACAGGGCTGGAGTGAGGGTCAGGCTGAGCTTCTCAGAGATTGATCCAGTAGGGCTGAGAAGCTCTGCTCTTTACTGTCAGTTCAACCAGCCTCAAGGAAGCTTGGGCTGGCCTGAGATAACCTCCAAAGGAAAAGCTGCAGCAGCTGAGGCAAAGGGAGTCATAATTTTGGAGGACAGGGCCATCACTCCACAGAGAAGAGCCTGTGTCTTCTTGAGAATGGAGATGGAGATCAGTCTGAGAGTGATGTTTGCCTTGGGTGCTTTTGAGTTGCCTCATTGAGGTATCTGGGCATTTGATAACACTGCCAAACTGGGCTGGAAAATCAATGAAGAGAAAATGAGATAGTGGAAAAGAAAAACAAAGAAAGGAAAAAAAAAAGAAAGGAAGAGAGAGAAAGAAATAAAGAAAACGAAAGAAAGAAAGAGAAACAGAAAGAAAGAAAAAAAGAAAACCCACAAAAAATGACATCTCTTGTGTTTATTTAGAAAGCATCCTTGCACCACAGCGAACGCTGGTTTTTTATTTTACAGGGGGAAAACTAAGGACAAATTTCATGCCCAGAGTCCTGTGGAAATGGCACAACAGAGACCTGGCCCTGCACCATACACTAGAAAACAAATTTTTGGTCCACCTCTTCAAATCTCCACAGATAGCCTCAGCATGCCCCTTTCAGTTCCGGGGACCCAGTGAAGGGTCTTTCCACCCACAGCTCTCCAGAATTTCTATCTTCACCACCGTTCATTTATTTTTTCCGGAACCTTCCCACTCCTGCCTCAAATTCTACTTAGGTGACCATTCCCCATCACTTTGCTTTTGCTTGCTTCCAAGCAGCAGCACCTCCCACTCCAAGAGACAGCACGGGATTCAGGCTTTTCATGGAGAGAAATTGTGTGAGCATGCCTTACCTGGTTAATCAGGTGTAGAGAGAGAACACAACTTATGTGACAATGCCCTTGTATGACCCCAGACATTGCCTGGAGCTGCCTCTATCTCTGCGTTGGTGCTGTATGAACTTGAAACATCTGTGCTCTCACCGTGTGCTTTGCTGATGTAGGATGGCTAAAATGTGCTGTTTAGGTGATGAAACACAAAAAGGCTTTTGTCTTCAGGGATGCTGAGTTTTTC
This sequence comes from Pipra filicauda, assembly GCF_003945595.2. NCBI lineage: Eukaryota > Metazoa > Chordata > Aves > Passeriformes > Pipridae > Pipra > Pipra filicauda. The sequence continues at coordinate 7,140,705 of NW_024104310.1, forward strand.
AGCCAAGGTCTGTGCTGGCCTCCAGTCCTCAAAATGAACCTCTCCTGGGGGCCTGTCTAGCTTTTTCTCGGCGTGGACTTTGCTGTGCATGTCAAGACTGTGCTGTAGGAGCAAGAGAGCATTCAAAATGTGTTGGCATGAGTGGCTCTAACCCTGATCCTAGCCCCATATAGACTCTGAAAATGCAGACTCAACAAAACTGCTGAAAATGTGTTGCAGAGCTTAGCCATGAGTGTACAACATCTGTAAAATATTTAAAAAGTAGTCAAAGAGGAGAAGAAATTAAGAGCAAATGGGGAAGAAAGTGTACTATTTCAGCAGAAAAGACAATTGCACCTGCTAGTAACAAGAACAACTTCATCATCTGATGCATGGACCTCTTCCAGCTTGTCATAACAAATACTGCACACCCAAGGCTATTTGTTGCATTAGCAATAAACTAGGGAGTGTCAGGAGCTGCAGCTCATGTTGGCACAAAAGCTGGGCACCAGTTCCCACCTGTGCAGATACACTGCTGCTCAGAGAGTGGGGAAACTAGGGAAGATGTGAAATGGCATCGAGGTCACACTGTGTTTCCCACCTCCTCTGAACTGGGTGTTGATCAAGCCCAAGTGCTAAGTCAAGTCTCAAGTGGTAGTATTATCTACAATTTTGCTAGGAGGACTTAAAAGGCACCTATCACCCTTACAGCTGAGGTTTGCTTTGCTGTGGTTAAGACAGGACCAATCTTTATTCTAGGGCTGGGCAGGGAACAGGAGCAGCTGCCTTCAGACCCCAAATGGCCACTCAGAGATTAATCTAAAGAGAAGCCTGTATTCACCTGTAAGTGAATAGAAGGACATTATTTATCTTATTCTGAATTCAGATTGAGGCGAGATCTTTTTCCCAGTATGTCTGAATTCTAGAGGTAGGATCTGTTCTATGGACAAAGCTCAGCTCCATCACAGAGAGCTGTATCAGAACAGTGGTATAACTGAGGCTCAAATCTTTCCTGGAGTTTGTTGCTAAGGTTTTGCATTCTGAATGATGCCTGGGAGTGAATTAGCAGTAAGATGTGTGTGTAATTCATGTGTAATGTGCTCAGGTGGTATGGTCTATGCAGAAGGCAGACTGCCTCACTGTATTCTTGACAAAACAGTCTTTAAAATTTAAGTTAGACCTAAGTTGAGCATGTTGCAATAATGCAGCTTTGCGGTGCCAGAGACCTGAATGAACTAGGTGAGATCTCCATTTTATAAAGATATCTACAATCTTCTGAATACCTGAAACAAAAGAAAGGCACTTCTCTACAATACAGAGAGAAATAATCCTCCAGGTTGCAACTGACTCAGGGGACACATGCCAGAAAGGACAAGATGAGGAAGAAGAAAGCCCACATTACTCTTGTTTAAAGCACATGAAGGTAGTTCTCTGCTGGACATCACTCTGTTTTATCTTACTGGAGGTAAAATCACCTGGCTTTCATCAAGGTTTCTGTCTGTTCCAGGATAGACAAGTGAGCTGCACCTTCTGAGAAAGGCTTGCAAAAGAGTGTCATTGGCTTTCATTGTGGAACTAAATAACAAAGGTGCATTTGACTTTGCAACACAGATTTTTTTCTCAGCATCTCGACCTGAAAAGAGCTGTTCACAGGATAAAGGAATATGAAAATTACAGTAATAAGAAAACAGCAAATAGATGAACTACCCTGCAGGAAAAAAGTTTGTACTACCTTGCCTTCTGACAGATGCCTTGAGGCTGCCTTCAAGACAAGATTTGCAGGACTTGCAAACAGTAAACCCTGAATCCCAGAGATGGGTACAGCAAATGTGGCCTTGAAAATCCCATGCTAGTTAATAGTTATGAGTTAATACATCAGAAGAGTGTCTAGAGGCTGCCTGGGAAGTGCTTACATGGGCGGGAGAGAGGAATATAGAGCACAAGATACCTAGAGATCATGGAGATTGGCCTTTCAGATCTGCACTGATCAGCCCACATAAAGCAATTCCAAGTGTAATTTGGCCTTCCTGACACCTAAATTTTACCTTGTCCTTTCAATTTTCAAAGCCAGCCAAAGTTTGCCTGTCAGGTGCTGATTTTGAGGTGAGCTGCCTCCAGAACCAGAGCTTGACTGATGGGAAAGCAGCTTGGCTGTTGAGCAGGATGATCTCCCATTGTGGGCATAATTGCTGCATTCCTTAAGTGGGAGAGGAGCAGAGCAAGCCTGCCTGCGTAGGACTTAGATGGAAATGGCATTTTTATGGGAATGTTTGAAATGCATCTTAAAGGCACCCAGTTAAACACTCCTCTCAGTCTGGCCACAGGCCAGCTTGGAGTTCTTTGAACTTCTTGCCCTCCAGGCAGAAGCCAGGGTTGAGTTTTCCTACTGGCTTCCACGATGCCAGGTCATTGCTGTCCGCTGTGAAGAGAGCCCAGTTGCCTGAAGTCTTGCCCACAGCGTTGCGTTCATCTCCTTGGCCATGACTGGGGTTTCACAGGCACATCCAAAAGCAGGCATTGTTTTCTGCAGCTTTTGTGGCACTGTGTCCACTGGCAGACCTCTGTTTTTAGCAGGGTTAGAAATCGGACCACAGCTGGTAGCCAGGCAGTCTGCCAGTGTGCTGGGCACACCAGCCATTTCTCATGATATATAGCAGCTGAGCTAGATTTATTTTATTTTTTTTTTTTGGGGGGGGGTGGAAGCTTTGAAACACATTGAGCTTGCCATGTGGGAAAAAGTTTTGTTAGTCCTGTGCTTGTCTGCATCCATTTGTAGCAAAGGCACAGTGAGTTTGGGAGCATATTTTTGCTCCTGGCTTAAAACTTTCTTTCAGCATATTGTGCATGCGTGCACAAAACCTGTTGTTAAGACACCAAGGTCCTGTTTCTAGGTTCAGATCCTCAGTGTGGTTCACGTAGTCTGGGAAATAAAGCTAAAAGTGTGTGCAAATTCAGAGGCTGCTTTTGCAGCTCTCATGTACCATATGCTGCTCTCAGGAGAGTAGGATTTCAACCCAACAATCAGACTCCTATGGGAGTCCTTCCCTGCTGTTTTGCTGCCTGGGACAGAGGCTTTGCATGACAGAGGCTTTTGCTATCCCTGAACCAAAAGGACAGCTGAGTGGCTTTCATGTTCTTGTTATTCTTCATGATCCTGCTTTAAGGGATTGATTCATATTATCAGTGTGGGTTTCCTCCTCTTTCTTCAGGAGCTAAGGTTTAGACGTTACTATTTCAAGGCAGAAAAGGATAAGAGAGGAAGCCACAATATTAATCCCTGAAATTACACACTGTTTCTGCTTTTCTAAGGTTATTGTCCTAAAAGAAGGAAAAAAAAGCTTCTGTTGCTTTGGGACTAGCAAAACTAATCCAGCATAACTTCCTATGGATCTATCTCATTTATCTTTAACTCACTCTTCCAAGCCTATAGTTTCTTCTGGACCACTTGTGGGACTAAATGGCAATGCATGCAGGATTTAGGATTGAGGATTCATTTGCATCCCTAAACTGATTGACATGCTGACTGCCAGCTCTCAGAATGAGGGGTTGGAGCCACACCACAGAGGGGACATCAACTATCATTGATTTCTATTTCTTAGCTCTCCATTTCTATAAGAAGAGTGGGCGTTTAGTGTGTCTGAAATGTCTACTTCCATCCCAAGGGTGGTTGAAATTGGCCAATGGATTCAAAAATTATTAGAGGGGATTAAAAGACAGACAGCATGACCAGATAAGCCTTTTTCCTCAGAAAACTAGGCTAAAAAGGGAAAAAAAATCTAGTGCAAGGACTCCTGTGATGTCCTCTCTGCATCCTGCTTTTTTCACCGTCAGCAGTGGTTAATACTGAAAGCTCTGAGTATTTACAAAGGAGTGATGCAGCACAAACAGAAGTGGTGCTCTCCTTTCCCCTGGGTGTTTATTTACATTACACCTGCAATACTGAATGTCACTGATTTGACCCCTCCCACTGAGCCCCTTGTCTCAGTAGCTGAAATATTTGTGTGTGAGAAGTGGCTCCAGGTTACCCACATCTGAACAGCCCCTTGGTCAAAACAGGATAAAGCTGCCAGGAGACAAGCCCCATGGACTAGTCCCTGTTTGTTGAGGGGATGTAAGACAAGCCAACTAGTTGGTCATTTTTTATCCCTGAGCAGGTGATAAAGACTCTGCTGCTTCTCCTCAGTCAAGGTGTGAACAAGGAAGTATTTTAGTTGAGTAGGGAAAAGATGCTGTGCCCATCTCAGTCCCAAATATATCCTTGACTGGTACCTTTCACAATGGACAACATTTTGCCGTCTATAATCTGCCAGTCCAGACAGACTCTGGGAGGTGGGGAAGCCCATGAGGTGCTGTGCTTGGTCTCTAGATGACAGGTTGCCACTTTGCATGAACAGCAAAGCTGATGACCCTTTGATCCCTGTGCACATCTCAGTGCAAACTCTGTTAATTGTGATCCCATGATCCAGGAGGAGTGTTAGAAAGGGGGTGGGTTTAATAGAGCCTTTCATCTGAGAGAAGACTGCTGGGACAATAGCCAACCTCAGTTGCTAGAAGAAAAGTAGTTAAAGCTTGTGAAGGTGTTAAAACTTGGGATTTAATTTCAGGCTAAAGACAGACATGTTCTGGGAGATGGATTTTGAAATGCGAAGGAAAGGTATGAGGCTAAGATTTGATGTTCTGGTTATCTTGGCATTTCCAGCCCAATTTTCTGTGTTTCTGTTTATATAGCAGAGCTGGTACAGCTTTTCAAGCAGACACAGAAATCCAGAAATAAAAGGAATAGCTGGTTGTGAACCTGCCACCCACCCACACAAATCCAGTGAGCCAGCTGGGCTGCAGTACTCCTCCCTCTCTCCTTTCCTTCTCCTGTGACATCCCCTTTGTCTCAGTTCCTGAGCTCTTCAAAGCATTGCTGAGGCCCACGAGGCGAGGCGGCTTTGCAGAGCAGGATGGGGGATAAGCCTGGAGAGACTGTCTTGTCCTTCTGTACCTGTAGGGCTGGGGTTCTAGTAGCTTCTAAGCAGTCTCAGGGAGGAGAGGTTTTATGGCTCAGAATCAGTGCTTTGAACACTACTGGGAGGAATTCGGATGAGGTGGTGGGCAACGGAGTTGTTTGAGGTGATGGACAGCAGGTTAAATTCACACCTGCCAAGCAAAAGATTTCACCGGTGCTTGTTTGGGCTTTCAGAGCTTCTGAGTATGTCTCACCCCAGCTCATGGTGCAGCTGCACTTTCTGTGTGGGGGAGGCAGAGGATGATGGGCTGCAGGAAAAGCTTTGGAGATATGAGATCCCTTTATCTTGCGGGTGGAAGGGGTAAATAACTTCACACCTTACTATCCTTTGTCAATTCAGTGTGTTTTTCCAGTGCCTACCTGCAAAATAATTTTATCTGAGGCCTCTGAGTGCTACTGTCAAAGAACAAAAAATAGCAACAGGAATTTTGGGGGCTGGGCTTCAATTTAGAAGCTCAAAAAATTTCTGCACACTTGGAAATCCTTCCCTGCCCTTCCCCCTCAGATGGGCACTTAACATTGTGAAGGAAGGTTAAATAGCATGCCTACTCCTCAGGATTAGTAATTTACTTTGTTGTCTGTGTTAATCTAAAACCTCTGACAATGTAGCAAAACTTCAGCAAAGTGCCTCCTTAGAGAAATCTGGGACCAGGGAATTAATGTGGTGTGTGTAAGAAAGCACTGTGCTAGAAAGGGTCATTATCTGTGACCCTGCTGTCCAGGAGGGACCCAGCTGCCTTTATCCTACATCAGGTGTGAACCTGGGGGGGAAATCCTCTGTACCACTAGAGACAGAAAAAAGCTCTGATGTCAGACAGCAGCTTCCCAGCTGAGGTCTGGTGTTCCCCCTCCTCCTGGGGACTGCAGAGCTGCTGCCTTTTGGTGACTTGCTCTCCAGAGGTTAACAACAGATACTTTCTGCCCCTACTTGGGTTGGGTTGCTTTATGGGAGCCGTGGTTGCACATGGTGTGGTCCTGGAGCGGGTCACTGCCCATGCCTGAAGATTGAAAGGTCCATTACAAAGTACTTTGTGTCTCCACCCAGGCCTTGATCCCTTGGCAATGCACATTCTCTACAATGTTCTACCAAATGCTCCTCGCACCCCACCCCCCTGCTGAAACAAGCTCACACTCATTGTTTTCCTTTGTTGCTAATTTGTGGTGGTGTATTTTTCTTCCTGTGCTGCAAGAGATACTGCCTGATGAAACCTAACTCTGACAGACTCCTGAGAGCAGCTCCCCCCACTCTCCTTATTCCTGTTCATCTTGTGGCTCGTTTTGAAATTGCTATTATTTCATCCCTCTGGGGCACCAACGAAGGCAACCCCGATGATGGATGCTGCCAGACCAGATGCATAAATATTAAGAAAGGCAGAAAGAGCCAGACCTGTAATTTCCTTGTGCGGAACAGTGATGGGGATGCTGTTCTTACAGCTGACCAACACAACTACAATGTGAGCTTCAGATTTAAAAGGTTGTAGATGCTGGTTAAACTAAGGCTTCAGCTGGGACTGTAACTGGGGTTAAGCAGCTTGTGGTCAGCCGCAGAAGAGAAAACATGCTGGTTATACTGGAAATGTTCACTAGACTACTAATGGATTTGTTCAGGACACTGTTCTCCAAATGTATACAGTACCTTGTCTAATTTACGTTGCTGGTAGTGCAAGACACGTTTGTAACTAGATGATTTTTGCACAGTTTTTTGATTCTTTACATGCAAATATTGCACCCTGTTCATGACCCTAGAAATGATTATATTAACTGTCAACCTGAGGTGTAATCATTGTAGGACAGTATTAAAAGACACCTGTCTATGTGACCACCTTAATAAATCAGTGTGGGAATCACCTGGAATTGCCAGAGGTTTGGTACTATCAGAAATATTCAAACACTGGAAGAACAGAAAAATCTTGATTAACGCTGAGTTAGCTGTCTCTTCTCTAATGGTGTTTCCAGTTCAATGGATGTCTTGATAATAGTGTTTGGTCTGAAGGCCACAGACTTATTGATGGTCATAGATCAAAATACCATCCCTCCTAATAAATTATGCTGCTCTATTTCTGTTAAGAAGTGCACCAAGGAACAACATCTATAAAAGCAAGAGGAAAATCTGAGTAGTCCAATCAAAGTCTTATAGCACCACTACTCAGGATAAGAGCCAACAGGATTGAAGTACATTTCCAGAAGTGACATTTTGGGAATGCAGATTTGATGCTGACAGTGCATCTTTATTTTGGACCCCACAGCACTGAAAGGCTCGTGGTGTTTTTAGAGGATGCCACATTCAAACTTTTCCTTCCTACGACTCGTTCTGTATCCCGCTGCCCACCTATCCCACCTTGGAAGGCAGATATAGTTTTGGAAATTTAAGGATATATAGATCAGAAATAATGTTAAAGATATGTAAAGGAATAATATTGAAAAGGCACAGGATATTCTTTTTACAGCTCAGGGTTGTAGCTAATAGTGCCAAAAGTTTTTGATTTACTAAATCAGCTTAATGTTCACAGTCTCCAAAACATTATCTGTGTTATTAGCTGTGAGCATCAAGGGCAAGGGCTACTGGTGTGATCAGACAAAGATCTTGATAACCCTGCACCCAGTCCCAGCTGAGTAAACTGACTCTTTGTAAAATCAGGTATTATGAATGTTAAACAATCCTCATCTTGCCAGAGATTTAAGATCTCTCAAGATTTGCATGGAGTCTGTGGGTGATACTGCTACTCTTCCAGGGATCTTACTTTGTCACATCTCTTGCTCAGCAGGAAAAAGGAAGTTCATCAGTTTAGCCCTTTCCAAAGCTATTAACTTCCACTTACAAAAAATGTGCAAATTACCTTCCCCTATTTTAAACTAACGATCAGGGTCCATTATATTCTCTGCAGTAGGAAGATTGGACGGCATCACATTTCAGAGCATCCCAAAACTGACTGAAATTCCAAAATGCCTCACTTCAGTCTGCCTACTCCAGCAAACCCTGACAGCAGCTGGCTGCAGAGTTCACGTGTTTCCTTAAGATGAAAACTTTTGCTCTGTGACAATCCATGAGCATCCATTAAAACACAGATTGTGGAGCAGAGCAGATTGTGTGGTACTGCCCATCTGCCCATTGGATAGCCATGCTTACTTCTTAATAAGAGCAAGGAACTGGATGTAATGTCATGCAGTCATAATTCTTGGCAGTTGCTATAGTTCATATGTTTATTGGAATCTGAAGCTTTGGAGCATTTTTCAGATATCTTTACGCTTCCTGCATTAGTGCTTGGGGTTTTTTTCTAAGCTGAACTCTCAGGCTCCCAAAGTTCTGTTTGGTAGGGAAGGAACCAGGTGTTCAGGGGAGTGTTTCATGGGGGGAGTGATTATACTGAAAAAAGGTGAATAAGTCCAGAAGCACCTTCCTGGGCAGTGCATATTTGTAAACTCAGAGGGTTTTTAGATGTTTTGAGAAGGACAGGGAGATAACTTTCCTGTAAAAGAGCTGGGTATGAAATGTAGGAGCTTTCCTGAGTGATGACAGACTCTCCGTTGGAGAGAAAGTGAGTTGTGTCAGACTGACCTGGGAGAAGGCAGCACTTTCTGCTGTCTGAAAGCAGACTGCAGTGAACTCATCTGTCAGGCTTAGGATGTCATTTAGGAGTTGGACTCAGTTTTGGAACCACAGCCTGAAACAGAGGAGATTGTAGGACAACTGGAGTCATGGGATTGTTTCTATCTTGTTCGTCCAGGAAGCTTCCTCATACCACATGCTGTCTCAGCCACATGGACACTCCAGGAATGCTGAAGGAAGGAAGTCCATCCACAGTCCTGTTATGCATTCCCTGTGCCATGACACTGAGTTTTCAGCATCCTTGTTCACCTAAGACAGCCTGGCATGTGCTCTCAGGCATGAAATGAGAGTGTGCTCCTTGCTATGCAGTTATGAAGGAGAAGAGATGCTCCTGGGGGTTCACAGCTCTTGATGTGGGCTTTGGAAGCTGCAGGGAGGACGATTTCCTGGCTTTTTCTGGGGCAGCCCTGAAACGCAGGAGACAAGACTCACAAATCTCCCTCATTTCTTCTTTTCCCAGTTGCTTCCATCTGAATTTAGGATGTAAGAGGGCAATAAGAGAGGATGCTTGGAGCTCCCCTGCTCATATGACGCCAACACCCTGAATAAGCAAGTAAAGCTGGAATTTGCTCTCAGGAAGGTGATATGGTATACAGTTTCTTCTAGGACAAAATTTCTTTGTTTAATAAAAGTTCTATTTAAATAATCAAAGTCCCAGGGCCGAGATGCAACTGGCCTGTGTGCCCAAGAGAGCATTTCAGAATACTTTTACCCAACAGTTAGTCTGAGATCAAACAGACTTGGCATTGTGCTGTTTCCTGGATAACACACCATCATTATTTATTAATCTGCATCAAAGTTCTTGATGTTTTTATGCTATCAGTTAGACAGAGCCTTATCGTCTGCCTCCCTTTTTTTTAAATTTGTTATGTTTCAAGAAAGTTTTGAAGCTGTTGCAGTGGGAAATCCATAGCTTAAGTGGCAGCTTGCTCATATTTTATTTATTTTTATAATAATCCCGTTGTTACTCATTCAAAGCTCAAAAAATCCTTATCCTCAGTCAAAACTACGTCTAGAGGAGACTGTAATGATGACATCTAGAAGAAAAGCAGGTTTTACTCATTTTTAATAGGTATTGTTACTTTTTTTCCTTTCTGATTAAAAGAGATGCAATGTGTTTGGTCAAAAAATAATTTCAAAATTCATTTTTATTTTGGGTTCAAAATGACTATGTAAAGTTCCCATTCTTTTCATATATTTTTAAAACACAAACACAGGAATATCAAACCAGTGGGAGAACCAGCAATGGAATGTGATTAGGGTGATTTCTGGCCTGTTTCCCATCGTTCTTGGAGAGAAAATATATTTTTCCTCCTATGAAAAATGGTGATTTTCTCTGATAAATCTGTTCCTTTTTCAGTTTGGAGGCTTCTTTGTTGCAGAAAGAAATTTGTAACTCAAAGTAGATGCTCTTTACTAAAATGCTTCTCTATTGGAAAAGCATTTTTCCATAGAAATAGAGTTTCAATGGGAAATTTGCAGTCAGCTGTTCCATACGACAGGCAGTGCTGCTCCCCCTTCCTCTCAAAAGGGTGGTTTCAGAACCTCCACTTCTGCATATCCACACCAGTGCTGTGGTTTTATAAGAATATTTCCCTATTTCAAAATGTTTTCCTGTCTCCTGTTTTTGTGTAAAACATTCTCACAAAGAGGGAGGATGATTAATTGGAAACTACAGAGGAAACTAGAAAATCAATTGCACTCAAAGAACTGTCTAATGTAGAAACTAAACAAATAAAAAGCCCCAGAGAATTATATATTTTTTCTCTCTCTCCTTATTCAGTCGAGTTTTAACTGTTACTTGGAAGATTTTTCTGAACCAGAACTATAACCATTATCTGTGCACACTGCACATTGTCTATGAACATAGCAAACAATATTACAAAAATAGCTGAAAACTGCCTTGATGGACTGCACAGTTATTCAGACCATTTACACCAAAAGGCATTCTGATCCCCAAACTCACTGTTTCTTTATAAAATTAATCCATAAGATTTTTCTGCTCAGAAATGACTGTGAAATGACTGAACTTTGAAACGTAAGACATCTCATGTGCTAAACCTCATGGAAGAATAATCTCTTGATAAATTTAGTTTTAAAGTAACGGAAGCATAGATGATTGCAATTCTATTTTCAGACACGCACAGTAAAAACCTTCTATTTAGTTTGTAGTAAGGCTGGTTTAAGTCAGAATGTGCAAATGAAGATGGAGGTGTGAGAAGAAGCAGGAGCAGCAGGGTCAGTGTGTTGAATGGTCCTGGCCTGGGGTTTGGAGGCAGTTTTGTGAAGGTGAACCCAGATTGTGTTTGCCAGAGCAGGGAGGGGGAAGTGGTGAGTGAAATATGAGCTGGTCAGTGCTGGTGGCATCACTAGTCACATCAGAAAGACTTGAAGACCAGGGCCCTTATCTCTGCTGGCTATCTGTACCAACCAGCAGAAAGCAAAGCACGCTGAAAACATCAGCTCCTGGGATCATTACTGTGTGCTTTGGGTAAGACAGAGGCAGGGATGTCTTGTGCTATCTAGGCCATACTTAAATAACAGATACAAGTAGACCAGGCACTGATATGTATTTCTGCTTTAGATGTATAAGGAGAATGGAGTTAAGATAAATCAGCAGAACTTTTCATCTTTTTAGCCACCGTGAGTCTAAATGTTAAGCATGCAAACTGGGATTTCCCATTACTTTCTTAATGTGAGTATTCAATTTAATTTTGATTCATCTGGGAATATTATAAATTGTAAGAATTGAGAGGATCAGTAATGCTTTTAATGGTCCAATCTTTCAAGCTAGATGTTCTTCTTGCTCGGGCCTGAGGGCTGGCTTGCAGGCTCCTGTGTGTTTTGTGGTGGCATTTTACACTGCTTTCTTTGCCAGCTCCATCCCTTTGGGGGATGGCAAGGTGAGGTAGAAATCAGACTTGATGATCCTGAGAGGTCTGTTCCAGTCTAAATGATTCTATGATTCTAAGTCATGCTGAAGCCCAAGGCTGCAGTACAAGGCTCCAATCTGGTCTGGTGTGCCCATATCTTCCAGGACATGTCCTTTAACTTCTTTGCAGCTCACTGACTTGGAGATCAAGTGAGAGGCACAATTTCCACAAAGGATGGTGTGGTGGATTAACTTTGTCTGGCTGCCAGGTGCCCACCAAGCTGCTTCCTAACTCCATCTCCCTCAGATTGGATTAACTCACCATAGATGGTTATTAGGTAAAGGGGATCTAATATACAACAATCCTACATAAAGGATGTTGGGACAAATAGGCCCTTGGGGAGTGTGAAATATATCTTGGAGACATGGACAAGGAGAATGTGTGAAATGCCATCCAAACTTGTCTCTTTTCTTTCCTCCACTCCGTTCCTCTCTTCTCTGTCTGGCAGGAGAAATAGACAGGAGAAAGTTGGGATCCCAGACCCTTTTATGGAATTAGCAGTTCTGGGAATATTTTTTGAAGGAAAGTAGAGACAGGGAAGGATATTTTGGAGCCTGGTTAAACACTTGTGTGGGAAGAGAGGAACTGTGCCATCACTTGTTCTGCTTTTAAAATCACTGTACACTTTGATATAATCTGCAAGACAAGCCCAAGACTGGAGTAGAAGTGGCTGTGAACTAGGACAGATGTGCAATTCCAGCTCTTTTTTGGATTGTTTTGTTGTGATCCTCTAGGAGTCATGGATGCCACTAGCCTGTATTCACTCTGTTTTTAAAAATATTAGCTCAAAACAACTTTTGTCAGTGTAACTGCACAATCCAGATCTCAAACATCCCTTTAATTTGTAGAAACAAAACATAAGGCAGAAAATATTTTCTAGGTTTGTGAATCCATGGTGAGTCTATCAGGATAACCTGGGTGACTCTGTTTCTGGGAACAATGTGGTTGTCATTGACTAATTAAATGTATGCCATTTGTTGAAATTGAAGATCTATACTTCACGTTCTAAAGTAATTGTGTGCACTGGAAAGCTGTTGTAGAAGTGTTAGTTTGCCACGTGCTGGAGTGGAACAGCCCCATGGTCCATTCCTTTACCACGGTGTGGTTGGAGGTGGCTGGTCTCTATTTTTGAGAAGAGTCAAGTAGGCGAAAAACTAACGCACGTCACACGCCTTGCATCGTATTCCATAATGGTCTGAATTTTGGGGGGGGACATATTTCAGTCCAGACCCCCCTGCTCTGCCAGGGAAAAGCAGACATGCAAGAGTAGACACGCAGTTCTCAGGCACCTAAAAGTACATATCAACACCTAAATTTTGGTGTCCTAATAAACAGATTGAATCATCAGGATCTTTGCTAGGGTCTGATGCATAGTTTATCTCGTTGAAGTAGACATTGAGAGAAGGAGAGATGACTCACGTCCTAGCACTCTCTACTTCTCCCTGAAAGTCTAACATCCTGCATTTCTTTGGTTCCAATGCATCAGAGAAGCTAGATTTTAGTTGATTCATTCTGATCTGTCTATGAGGTTATTTCACAAGGGTTTCATATCCAATAGATATCTTTTTTTAGCCAAAAATTTCTAGAATACATTACTTGACCTGTCTGACTTGAGGAACTGCACTGTAGAATGGATAAAGATACAGGTGAGTGTATAGAGGAGCAGGCAGTACTTGAATTATGAGCCTTGTCCATGACACATTAAAATTAAGAGATCTGACCAAAATCTTCGATTGCCTTGTTGAATTTTTATTTTTAGTTGCAATTGTCTTGAAGAAGGGAAAAAAAGGGCCCGAATATTCAAGCAGTACAGTCATTTCTGCATCATTTTAGGGCCCTGTCAGAGTGGGTGTATTATACCTCATAGACATAGTGTCATAAGGGCACTCTTACCCCCAGTATTCATATATATATAGGAGGAGATTAGGGTCAAGATATTGAATGATCTCTCAGTGGAATTGCTGCTTATCATTGCTCTTAGTAATCACAGAATCATATCATAAAATGGTATGGGCTGGAAAGGACCTTACAGATTATCTTGTTGCAACCCACCCCTGCCATGGGCAGGGACACCTTCAGCTAGAACAGGTTGTTCAAAGCTCTGTCCAAACTGAAGACTTCCAGGGATGGGGCAGCCACAACTTCTCTGGGCAACCTGTGCCAGTGCCTCACCACACTCACAGTAAAAAATTTCTTCCTAATATCTAATCTAGACCTACCCCTTTTCAGTTTAAAGCCATTCCACCTTGTCCTATCTCCACATGTGCTTGTAAAAAGTCCTTTTCCTGCTCTCTTGTAGCCCCCTTTAGGCACTTGGAAGTTCTGTAACGTCCACCTGGGGCATTGTCTTCTCTGGGCTAAACAACCCCAATTTTCCCAGCCTGTATTATTAAGAAAGGTGCTCCAGCCCTGTGATCATCTTTGTGGCCCTCCTTTCGACCTGCCTGAACGGGTCCAAGTTCTTCTTATGTTGGAGGCCTCAGATCTGGATGCAGCACTCCAGGTGGGGTCTCACAAGAGCTGAGCACCAGGACATGGCTGGCTTTCTGGGCCAACCAAGTAATGACAAAGTTATTTTTAGGAATACCGTTTTTTTTTTCTTTCAGGAAGTGCAAACAAGTTCCCAAATTATGTAGCTAGTGCATTTTCCATTTAGGAAACATCCTGCATTGATACCATAATCAGATATTTCCCTTTCACAGGCCAATTGATGTATTATTTTCTGGTTTGTTCATTGACTGCTTGGTCCCATAAGCTAAATTAAGCAAGAAGCCACAGCAGGGTTTGCAATACTAAGCCTCTATTGTGTGATTCCAATGCATTGTGCCTCAGGCCCAATTGAGTATTACCAACCACTCAAGCATGCACTGTTGACACATAAATGCATATTTGGATGTAACTTGTTAGTAAATGCAATGTCCCCAGCAGTTTTATTTGGATGATTATATTATTGCTAATTAACAAATAATTAATAAATAATGAATCAAATGTCATGACTTTTGGAATAGAATTGTTTGTGCAGTGAGTTATTTACTCTGAAAAATTCTTCCATGTAAAAAGATGAGGAAATTATACAGTGGAGAAAGGGGGGAATGTTCAGGATTGCTACAGGGTTCTCAGAAGCATCAGTCTCATTGACATCAGTGGGACATAGCCAAAACCACTCTTGGTAATGTGACTCACTCACATACCTCTAATATTGTCCACGTTCACCACTCTTTAAATGTTCCTCATCATTTGCTCAGATGCACTTTAGGTTTTAGTTAGTGTCAGGAGAAATAAAGTTTAATTCAGCTAACCTGCCAGCAAAATATAGTAGCTAGAAGGCGGCAATCTTGACCATAACATTAAAGGCTACCAGATATTTTTTATAAAAAACAATGAAAAATCCCCAGCTTCTCTGCCTCCATGCTTCTGTCAGCCTCATTTACATAATGGTTTAAGCATTATGTAATTCAAATCAAATTGCTGTCAGTCGGCACCAGCATCCATTGCATCTTTTCCATGAAGCTACGCCGAGTTGCTGAAGTAAACTTCTCTGAAAGGAATGACAGAAATCTAATAATTCTGTCTCTCTGACGCCAGGGGTCTGACCCACTGCCTATTGCAGTCATGCAAAATATTCCCCTTGACTGACGTGAGCTGAGGATTGCACCCCCAGAACCCATGTAAGCTCTTAACTCTGATTCCTAAACTTGGCAAACAAACCCAAGCGGTTTTCAATCGCAAACAAGCAGAATATCCCTCCTCTGTGGACAGCAATAATCTCTCTCTGTCTCTCAGGGCGGGGGGGTGGGTGGTGAAATCTCTTCCATCAGAGTGGAAGAGCCACTAGCTTTATCCAAATAGTATTGTCACATTTACAGTGCACTAAATAATGAATCAAATCTTCAATATATCCCAGCAAGCAGCAACCAGCTACTCCCTGATAGGATCCCTGTTGTTCTTCATGACTCTCTATTTCCATTACCAGGAAAGATAATTTTGCCAGCACACTTGTAAATCTGTGCCTTTTTATTTTTTTCTCCTGTGCATTTTATTGCAAAAGCAGTGAGAATTTTTGTCATTAGCTGGGGCTCTGTTAGCACCGAACACTATCCAAAGCCATAGACAAACAGAGACCCTTGTATCCTTGTGCAAGGGAACCCACCATCATAGAGAGAGATGCATTGCATGGAGAATAAAGTTATAGTCCCAAAATTTCATAGCATTGATGTGAATGTCACTTGAGAGTTATCAACAAGGACAGGCTTGTGGAACCATTTATGTTGACATGGAATAAAGTAGTTGGGAGGATTAAATAATTTTCTTGGCTAATGAATAGGAAATGGATAGACGTGGAGAAAGATGGGAAGCTGGGTGTATCATAGGTGTGTGGATAGGGTGGAGTTAAGTGAAGGGTGGTGGTTGTGGAGCAAAGCTCTCCTGCTACTGCAGACATGGCAGGACCTGCTGTAGTGCCTCGTTTCAGTCGGATGCAGGAGGGGGACCTGCCACCTCCAACAGCTTAGCTTTGTGTGATTTGGGTCTGTCTCTCCCAGCCTTTCACATCTAATTTTTTCTTGACCCTTCACCTCAGCCTCTTTTTGTTCCTGTCACTTGAAAGAAGGAAAACCTATATTGCTCCATTCACTATTAAAAATGAAGTTTAGTTGTTATGTCATGTTTGTCTCTTAGTTCAATGCTAAAATCGTGAAAGAGGCCCTGGCTTTGCTTATAGAGTTTCATCCATCTTTTTTAATGTAAACATGTCAGTTCTGATGATCGGCTTTTATAAGTCTGTTGGTTTTCTGCTGATGAAATGTGTCTCCATAGCTTAGATGGGAGGGGATCAGGGAACCCTTACCTATAACTTTGTGGTAATACATCAGACAGCTTTCCAACCATGGCTCCTTCTCCTCTAGAAGCATGCAGCCAAGATTTTGCTGGCCAGCCTAACGCTGCCTTCTGTCTGTGGCATAACTATCCCATAATGGCTTCAGAATACATTTTAATGGCTGTTTTACAACTTCCTATATCCGTCTTTATGTCTTTACAAAACACTCTGTGAATAAAATGGACAAGATTTGATATATTTTATTCATGTGAGCATCCAAAGCACCTAATGGTGTGAGCACTGTACATTATATTTGCCACAACATGGAGTTCTCCTGTAGATTTCTTATTTCTTGTTCCAAAGCTAGTGACTGCAACCTGAGCTGAAAACATTCCTCTTTCTTGATAGCTCTTTCCAAGCTCTTTCAGTTCAGAGTAGCAAAGCAGAAATCTTTCCCTGGATCTGAAGGCTGTGTAGTTTATAGTAAAATAACTCTGAGGCCAATTTCTAGTTAATTAAAATAGAAATGAAAATGCAGAGAATTATAATTTTCAGCAAAATAAAGAGATGTGCAGCAACTATAATGTGCTACTTCCCTCTTGCTTATTTATTTCATTTGGATGCAGCATAATTTGAAATAAAAACACCTGAAAAGAAAGCAGAATATTTTTAGCTCACTAAAAATATATATTTTATCATAAGAGAAGACTTAGTGCCAGCATTTAATTCTTGGCATAACATTTGTCATCCTCAAATACTCTTTCAGTATCGGAATGAAATCTTCTGAATTCATTTCCTTTTAGCACATGTTAGCTTTCTGAAGACTTTATTTTATCAATAAGTCATTGGTAATGTCAGAATGCCATGATTCTGATGAGAAAGATGCCAGCAAAACTCATTAAACTGGATTTAAAAGAAGACAGGCAGAGCTGGTTGTGACGAAAGGCTTGTGTGTTGGTGATGGAGATTTTGGTTTGGACATTTTGTGCTGTTTGTTTGGTGGGGTTTTTTTCCCCAACAATGTGAATGTAATGAATTCTCTTAAATATTTATTTCTGCCCCTGGTCAGCATTCATGCTGAACAACAGGGCTCATTTTAGGAAATGTGTTATGCAATGTCATATCAACCTGCAGGTTTGTCTTGTGACATGGGCAGCAAGAGGAACTCTGTCTCACTTTTCTTCCTGTGTCTGTTTGGGCTGATTTCAACACTGTACTTTGCCTAGGAGATCTTCAGGAGCTAAACATTTCAGCCATTTCCATCCGATTGTTGTGGAATACAAAGCTTTTCCCTGCAGACCAGCCATGGGAGCCTGCCTGGTCCCCCCTAGGCTTCAGATTCTTCAGCACCCCTTTTTGGACCTTCAACTCTGAACTCACCCAACAAGATGTGTATGGGTGAAGGAGCATTTTCAAATTGCCTTCACAGGTTGCAAAAAGCGTGAGATTTTCCAGCTCCCTGGAAGCTTGGTTACCTTCTAGGCCATTAGTTTAATACTTCAATTACATGCTCTCTGGTACTCGAGCTCTGGTGTGAAGGTGCTCTTTTAAAAAAAAGCATTTCTAGTCAAATATTCCTGATCCTAATAGATCAGTTCCACAGCTGTGACTTCCCTGGGATGGGTAGAGCTGTGCTGATTTATGGCAGCTTGAGATGTAGCTGATTATATGTGTTAGGAACATGTGCTACAAAAACAATCGTTGTTTATGGTCTTGACAAAATTATGCTTGTTGGAAAAAACAAACAAACCAGATATCATTTCAAGTAGAAGTAATGAGTGTGTGCTGTGTAAAATTGCAAGGACTGTATTATTCAGTTACCCCTTGTTTTGATGTGAGCACACAGGCCATCAAAGTGTGTGCTATCAGCCACTGAAATTTTTCAGCTAAAAGAGAATTTCCCATGACACCTCCTAGATGTGAAATGTGAATTGTGGTTTAAATATAAGTGAATTAAGTCTCAGAAGGTTATTTGTTTACCATCAGTAAAATTATGAAGTGTGTCTAAGTCACCTAGACTACTTTAGCTTCTTGATCTTTGTGAAAAAGGTCTTTATTTGATCTTAATTAAAAACAGGAGTTCTCCATGAAGCCATTGCTTCATGGTTAGAATAAAACTTCCATGTGATCTCATATCAAACTGTGGTCCTTTTAAATGTGATGATTTAAAAATGTTTGTGTTTGTGTGTAAATTTATGCATATGTATTTGTGAATCTAGACCAGTGACATTAAATTAGATGTGTCATTGTTCCATTTTTATTTCCCTAGCCTATTATTCTCATGTTTTGCAGTGCTCTGCAGGTCAAAGGAAAATGCCAAAGAGATTATATGGAAAAGGAGGGGGAAGAGGGGAAGATGACTGTGCTTCATATAGTCTCAAACATTGAAAAGAAACCCATCCACATGACTGTTTTTGATACAGCAGTTAGGATTGCAAAATCCTTATTTAGTCACGAACATTTCTTAAACAAAAGGAGAATTTAGGACTCTTAATTCTTATTTTGTAAGATTTTGGCCTAGCAGAATTGCAGTGGAAACGTGTGTGCTGCCATGGACTATCATCCCTCTCCCCAGCCCATGGCTGGTGGTAGCTTCTTGATTAACACCATGGAAATCTGTAGAGTTAAATAAGTACAATGCTACTCAAGACGAGCATGTCTGATGGTATCTAAACTTTAGCCTGTAGACGCCATTTTCACAATGTTGATTTTTAAGCTTGGTTCCTTTATTACCACTGCCAAGTGTTTGAAATGTATGGACATGTGTCCTTGATACTATATCAGGCCACGTTTGGTGTTGTGCAAGCAGGAGATGGAGGTACAAGAAGTCCTGACTTCTCTGAAGGCAGTGTCCAGCCAGGTGTAGTGCACAGCAAGGACCTCATTCTTCACTTCTCCTCTTGCTTCTGGGCAATGGGACCTCCCTGCTGGCTTGTTGGGACATTATAAGAGGTTCTGGGTTCTAGGATGGTGGCCTGAGCCCACAAAGCCCATGCCAGAGCAGGAGGGCAGCAAGCTGGAGGTGAGCAGGACCCCCTTCACCTGTATTTACCCCCCCCTGCAGGAAAGCTGTTGACCAAGTTGACCTTTTGGGTGGTGGTCACCTGTCCCCAGGGACTCAGAGAAAGGTTTGCAGGGCATACAGGTGGTGTTCTGAGAACCTGAAAGGCCTTTTGAACTGGAGTGGCTGAAGCCTGTGACAATAAGTTTACCTTTCTGAATAAATTCAGGTCTTAGCAATACCTAATTTGTTTGTACTGTTCTCACTTCTTGCCATGCCAAGGAAAGTATGCATCTTGGGGCTTTATTTTCATATGCACATTCTGTTTACATAACCAGGACATTTTATCAGCCAGAACCGATGTTAACTGACAAAGCAAGAGGGAAATTTTCATTCTGTGCATGGTGATATCACAGAAACAATGTGTTTGAAGCCTTGCACTTCAAAAATATGCCTGTGAGGAATGGAAAACTCCAGGCTCATATTGTAAAAACGTGAGTCACAACAACTATTATCTCTTAAGAAATGGCATTCCAGCTCTTTGATTCAGTCATTGATGATTTCCCTTTTTAAGTTGTGGTTCTTTCTTACCCTTTTAAGAAACATCTGGGCTAACCCTGGCTATTTGTAGAAATGTTTGCAATTCATAGATTAAAAAAAATTAGACATAGAAAGGACCCATGAAATTATCTTGTCCATTTCCTGAAAGCATATGAAATTGAAGAAGAATTGTGCTAAGTATATATCTATATATATTAAAATTTGGAACTTTAACTTATATACAATATGAAGACAAAACAAGTCAAGAATTTTCAATGGTAAGGATGCTGAAACATACTTTTTATTTAAATTAAATAGAAGACTGGAAAAAGTCTAATGAAGGTTTTACAGGATTTTCCAATTCTTTCTAGGCAGTTACCTCTCTGGAATTTGTAGATAAAACTGAAAATATCTGTTTTTGCCCAGTCTGAATTTGATTCAATTTACTAATAAGAGAGAGCTTTGAGCTAAAATAATTCTCTTTAGAAAAAATAATTAAAACGTCTGATTTTGATTAGGTTTTTTCTGGTTATTTTATTTCCCTCACCATCCCCCATCCATTTTTTGTTTCTATTTTTTAAAAATATTCAGCCAGTTCTGTTGCCGGAATGGCTTCTCTTGGAAGTCTTCGGGAAGTCTGTGAAGGATGCTGAATATTCTAGTGGATATTGTAGTTTTTTGTGATCAAGCAACACCTGTGAAAACCGTGGTGCTTGGTAGAGACATTCCACTCGTCTCTGATATCTCAGTAAGGACTTGGTGCCCCTCATGCTGTATGGCCAATGACTCCAGCTTGGAAGTAAGGAATGTGGTGTGGAGGCGGCTACCACCAGTTTTCCAGCAAAGGGGGTGTCTGTGTAGGTTGGAGGCAGTTGCCCATCCCGTGCTCCGAAGCACTGGAAGCAGGGAGTTGGTGCGATGTGGGTCTGGAGCACCTGCAGATGTACAGGGGTGTTAACAAATAGAAGTAGTCGTTCTTTCATGCGCCCAGGTTCTACAGCTGAGGGGTTTTCTCAGCCAGAGGCAGCATCTTTGTGCTTAAAACCATTTGTGGACCTTTTGCGCTTTTATTTGCCTCGTGGCTTTGTGAGTCCTTGTCATTTGTGGCCAACAAGTTTCACAGGATGACTCTGCACCATGTGGAAAGTGGCCCCAGTGTTTGTTTCAAACCTGCTGCTCTGTGATTTCATTCGAAGTTTCTCCATTCTTGTATTATGAGAAAAAGCAAACAGTCATTCCCTGTTCACTGTCTTCACAGAGCTCATTATTATCTGGACCTCAGTTAACAGCTCACGATGTTCTCCTCTCTGGTTTAGAAACTTATTCTGTGCCCTTCCAGCAGTGATGATCAGCCACCGATTTTCACTGTCCCCTTCAGCACTGAGACAGGTTTCATTCTGAAGAAACAAATATTGAAAGGACAAAAACCAGATAATTTTCTGGCCACCTGTATTGATGTCATCTATAGAAAGTGAAATTCTATTTGCTCACACTGGTGCTGAGTCACAAAGCAGTGAGCATAAGAAACTCAATTTGTGGGAAAGCTTCTAATTTCCTGTTTTTCAGGAGGAATGGGATAAAACAAATGACATGGAGGGGAGAGGGGAAAGGAATAAAGAGAATAAATCCAAAAAAAGAAGAATATCAGAATACTCAAACTCTGGGAAGACTAATTCATTTTAGCCTCGCTTGTTCAAACCAGCAGTAATGCTGAGTATAATGTACAAGCTTCAGTAAATCATTCCTATATGATAGACTGTGATCAATGACAATTTAATGAATTCATTTTAAAATGAAGTCAGAATAGGAAAAACAGTAGTTATTTGAAAGAGTACTTTACTCAAGTAAATTGAGTCAATAAATATGCTATTTGTCATGCAGAGTCCAGTTAAAGTCTTGTTTGCTAACAAAAATGCTGTCATCACAGAGCCTAATAGACACAAGCTATCTGGAACTATCCATTGTAAATAGACAAATACCATCTGAAAGCAGAAAACAACAATTGTGGCTGAACAAAGAATTGGATCCTGCACGTTGCCTAATGCAATAGAGTAGCCCACCTCAAAATCTACTATTTTGTTTGTCACCAACATGTATTCTGATTTAGTATGAATGGTCTGCTAGTGGTAAAAAATCAAGGTCTGTTTTTCTTCTGTGAAATGAGTTTTAATTGTTGCATAGTGAGGGCTTCTCTTGCTGGAAAAACATGCCTCTAAAGTCACTATTAAATTGCAAAATACGGGTTCAGTGAGTTTGGATGGATTTGTGCACACTACTAGAACAGGGATAAGCTTCATCCTTTTTCAAACAGTAGTTTTACATTAATTTTCACAGCTATACATGTTGTTTAATGCAGATACAAGAAGCCTTTTTGTTCGGCTGTGCTTTTCACACTTGGCTTTATTCATATGAGTTGAAGAGATGTGGCAATTCTCACTTGTTCTGATTCAGGAGGAGACTGGAAGTTTTAACAGTGAAGTACCATAAGACCAAGATGGTCTTGCTTCACAACTTTGGGTTAGAATCACAGAATCAAAGAATATCCTGCATTGGAAGGGACCCATGAGGATCATCAAGTCTAACTCCTAGATGTTCAAATCGGTATTGAATGGAAGGAGTCTGGTTTTCAGATGTGATGAACTGGCAGCAGTGGCTATTCAGCATCTTGGAAGCTTGACGTGCTCTCATGAAGGTTCCAGGGCTTTTTCAGGCACATTTGGGCTTCCAACATCCTTCAGATTGCAGGGCGTGCAGGAAAAGAAAATGCTCAAAAGTTTTGACAGATATCTTGAAGATGGCATTTCCTGTCCCAAAGGAAAATGAAAATTACGTTGCAGAAGCCTAAGACAGAGATTATGAAAAATTTCTATTGGATTTAAGAATCTAAACTTGACCCTTCACTCTTTAAATTTGGAATAGAACAGCTGGGGCATTTTTAGATTTTGCGTCATGTGGCCGGAGATCGGCTGATTTAAATCTGCCCTGCAGTCATCTTAGGCACATTGTTCACCCACTCCCAGAGCTGCTTTTTCAAAAATGAGTTAGGAATCTGGATCTCTGTGGCTTTCGATGAAACTTAAGCTTGTATGAATCTGTTACTCCTTAGTTTGGATTTAGGATCCTGAATGACTGAAAAATTGAAGAGTATTCCGCACTCTACCTACAAAGACTTTTCAGCTGTGACCATGTGTGATTCCTTATTGAAACTACACTTTCAGTAATTTTTGTTTTCCTGGATGTTCTATTAACCACATAAAAACAGATGAAGAGTTTCCTGATAATCAATAACCTACAAGTTATTTGTTTGTTGGTTTGTTTTTTTTTTTCATTCTGATGGCTTTGTTCTTCTCGGTTTTCTCCTGCCACTAACTTCTTGGTAATTTTATTTCAGCTGTTTCCACTACTAGGAGTAAAGACCAGTAAAGACAAAGCAGGATGAAAAGATGGCTGACTTCTTGTTACCACCGGGTACTAACAGCTTCCACCGGTTCACGCCTGAGTCCTTGGCTGCCATCGAGAAACGGATCGCGGAGAAGCTTGCAAGGAATGCGAAGCAGGAATACAGAGAGCAGCTGGGCGAGGAAGAGAAGCCTCAGCCTCAGTTTGATTTGCAAGCTTGCAAGAAGCTGCCCGATATCTATGGGACTGTTTCTCCAGAGCTCATTGGGGAGCCCCTGGAGGACATCGATCCTTTCTACAATGACCGCAAGGTGAGCCCCAGCCAACCCTCCTCCTTGGCTGCTGCTAAAGCACAGCAACCATCTCTGTTTTGGGGGCTCTGGTTTTTATCTTTCTACAGCCGGTAAAAATGTTTCTTTTCCAGATTAAGAATCGGAGTTTTGGCATGAGCAGGGCTCCCAGAAAACATCTAAGCGGGAGGGCAAAGAGGGATGAAAAACAAAATTAGAACTTGTGTATTTTCAGATAACCCTGAGTATGAATATACAATATCTGAAAAGAGCAGAGCAGTAGCTGAGTTAAATTAAGCCAGAGGTTTTATCTACCCTATCTTGCCTTCTGCATGAGCTGTGACTTTTCACAGGTCTGTTGTTTATCACTTAAGCCCCTTAATGTTAAGGGCTTCTGGGTGACTTGAGCCTTGTGCAAGCACTCTGCACAAGAGCAGAAGCAACTCCACAACCGTTCCTGGAGAGCAGCATTTCTGTTCCTGCTGAGGAATATTTCAATTCCATTTAAGATGACCAGAACAGAGCTGAAGGGAGACGTGTGAATAGCGTGTGCAGTGCTGGCACTTTGCAGAAGGGTAAACTTCGTCCCAAAGTGAGCATCACCTGATGAGGGATCACGTGTAGGCTGGACCAAAGCCACAACACTGCAAACAGCTTCTGTCAAAAGGCTGTTGACAGCAGAGCTGGGTTGATTGCTTACTACAGTTTGTTCTCCTTTTCAAACATTTTACAAAATGGCCAACAAAATAAAGTTTGGAAGCACAGTGCATTTTTAGGCAGCTTCCAGTTCTTTCGGGTACTTATGTTCCTGATTTTGGGCTATGTTATTTCCTCTAAACAATGTTGGCCATAATGCTACTTCTATTAAAACAATGTAGAGGCAGGTGCTAGAGGTACAGAATAAAAGTTAAATGGATAAAGACAAATAGATTACTTACCTGGAAGGACCAGAATTAATTTACCTTTTAATTTGCCTGCTATCCCCGGGCACGAGCAGCAGGATATAGATTTGCAATTTTAGTGTCATGAAGTTTTTAAACCCAAGGTGGGTGATTTGCTTAGATTTTATATATTGGGTGTCCTGATTCCGTCTCTGAGTGAATATTAGTTCCTCTATGCTTGTTGGGGCATCTTCAGAGCTCTGCAAATTGGGTCAGCATCCAATTCACCTTTGCTTTGAATTTAATGTAACTTACAGTATTGTTTTCCTCTGCCCATAATTATCTGAGTACAATGAGAGTGCCTCAGCACCAGGGTCAGATCCTGCTGTGGAGCTGTACCTCGTGCACCTTCTTACTCGGTGAGACAAAATACATTGAGAGCAACACAGTGCTCAAAGTAGAGAAGGTGGAGGAACAACACAGCAAAGTCCCCAGCACCTGGGAAGAAGAGCATCACATAAGTTCCCCCACCACATTTTAATCTCCAGGTCATTTTTATTTTTAAAGATGATTCCGCCCTCTTCCCAGACCCTGATGGAGATGTTGCATGGAACTCTGTAAGGGTTGAAAGGACTAAAATTAGTTGGGATATTACAACAGGACGGACAACAGCTCTTTAGAGAAGGTCTTGGACAAAACATTTAACCAAGCAAAAAGGAATTTAGGGCTTTGGGAGGGAAGGGGGAAAAAGGTATGGGATACTTGCAGGAATTTCCCAATGGGATGTGGGCTGGGAAAAGCTGAGTATAAATGCAAATACTGAATGTTCTCATTTTCATTTTGTTTTCCAGACATTTATAGTACTGAACAAAGGGAAGACAATCTTTCGATTTAGTGCCACTCCTGCCTTGTATATACTTAGTCCTTTCCATCCAATCAGAAGAGCAGCAATTAAAATTTTGGTACATTCATATCCTTTCTGTTGATTTCCCTCCTCATGTATTTTGTATGGGTTTTAAACACAGATGGATGGAAGTCAGAAACCATTTTATTTCATTAAGCTGTTTTAAATCTTTTGGCTGAATTTGCTTGCACAAGCAGAAATGCACTTGGATTTTCGGTTTGTTTCATTTTATATTGTTATGTGAGCTATAAAAAATGACTATATTATACTGCTGGCATCAGATAGTGTGAACTGCACTGGAGAGTCTGGTGAGTTTACTCAAGATTAAAAGATGTGAAGGGACTGATCATCTTCACCGAAGAGTCAGTGGAAGAAAGTGGGTGTAGTACCTTAGAAAGGAAGGACACCAGGGGAAGTCTACAATAATGGAGATCTTTGCTACCAAGCACTTCAGCAAATTCTCCCAGAGGTGAAACTCTATGATGCCATATGCAGACACAATTTAATTTTGAACTGCCTCAGAACTGAAATTTCTTTCTCTCCTGAAACAGAATATTTTAAAAAATTGTTTTGTTGGTTCTTTTCAGGTTTGCTTATTAGAATGTGTTATACAGGCAGGAGAAAAAGCACAGGCTGTCCTGCTGGACCTTCCAACAGAAGGGCGGTGCCTGATTTCCCTTGACTCTTGTTCTGAAGTCATGGGAGATACACTGCAGTAGTTGGTTTTGCTTGTTTTTTTAACAAAACCACAGAAACGTTATATTCTGACATAGACACATCTCTCTGAAAGGCCAAATTGACCCAAATATTCAGCTTTCTGTGAACATTACTGAAAACACACCCTTCTTTGTGACTTGGCTGCTTTCTCTGTGGTGCACATGGAAAACCTGGCAGTGATAATTCAGAGACTCCACATGCTGCTGTGCTCATTCTGTGATGTTTTAGTGATGGAAATCCCTCATCTGCAATGCTCCAGTCACCACAGAGAATTAACTAATAAAGCACATAGCATCTTAGAATCACTGGTTAATTATCAAGTTTGACGAAAAAAATAGGCAAAGAAACCAGATTCCCAGTGTTCGTCCATGCAGTGAGGGAAAAAATGTGATAATCTATCAAAAGGAAAAACAGGTGAAGCTTCTGATTGCAATAATTCTGTGCAAAAAATGAATATGTGATATCAGCCAAAATATTATTATGGTTACTAAGAATACACTGTAGAATTCCGCAGAGAGATTTGCTTGTGGATCAGATAACGTGTGTGAGCAGTGCAACATATGCTGCCACACACCTAGAGCTCAACAGTTTTTAGGTACACTTTGATGTACAGCACAGCATTGCTGAAGTTAATCAAGGTCAATGCATTTGTCCGGGTATGGCCAAGAGAAGAATCTGAAAACTGAGCTTCTTAGGAAAAAGTGTGAATATTGCCTCCAGTTTTGGAGGCAATTTTTCTGTCTTGCCCTCACTTTCTTCTACGCTGGCTGGTGAAGCCAAGAGGTCATAGGTTTGTGTAGCACAGGAGCTACGTGCCCTTTGTATCAGTCAACCAAAAGATAAATAAGCAAGAAATCCTTATCGTTTTACTTCCAAGGATAAAGACCACAGAGGAGAGCATTTAAAATGTTTGTCAGGAAAGAAATATGGTCAGATGAGGACTGTAAAAATTTGGGAGTGGCAGGTCTGTAGGCAAATATAAATTTAGCTCCCGAAATGTCCAAATTACCACCTTGTGTTGATAATGCCAGGAGATCCAGCAGCTCAAGCTCTGGCAGGCAAGGGCAGGAGACGACAACTCCATCCCAGTGAAACAGCAGCAAAGTTCCTGCATTAGGCACTGATTTGTTTTCTGTCAATAAAGACCTTTTGCATCAACCTGAAACACAAAGGCCAACGGGCTGAGCAGGCAGTCAATATCCCAGGCAAAAGGGAGCCTGAATCGGCAAGTGCTCAAGCAGATAATATCCCAGACATGAATCTGGGAACCAGATCTATCGTCTTGCGTGACTGTAATCAAGCAATCTTTATTTTCCCCAGGGCAAAAGCCTAAAAGGAGCATTAGCAAATGGTGCCCTGTCACGTAAATATCTGAAGCAACTTCTTCAGTAGATGCCGTGCTTCAATTTTCAGCCATTGAGTGTGCTGTGAAGGCCAACAGCAGAAGAGAATAGAGAGGACAGAGAAAAATCATCTTATAGAGAAGCCGTGGGGGTCATATTTCTTGGTTAAGTAGCTGTATATGGAGTTCTTCCTCTGAGATGTCAGGCAGGGTAGACTCTGTATGTTCACTCACTATGGCTCATCCAGCCAAGCCTGATAAGTCTAATCTTTCAAAAATACATCCGTCAAAGGGAAAAAAAACATTCAGAGACTCCTAGGTATGTGAATTACTTCAACTGTCAGCATATACTTAAACCTCTTCTAGATATTTCTCCTCCTATTCAGAGTCTAGGAGGCCTCACAAAAGGACCATGGCCAGAAGGTGGCCCTGGTCCATTTCTGTCACAGATGACACGGGGAGTATAGAGCTGCATCCTACTGATGAACACTTTATGCCTTCTGCATCATTATCAGCTGTTATTAACATCTTTCTTTACTATCTCCACCTATTAATGAGATTAAGCCACTGGTAACACTTCATCAATGCTTATGTTTAAAATACTCCTCTCAGTTCTTGCCTGCAAGAAAAGGACCGTTGTGTGGTGTCCTTAGTTTCCCCAAGCAGTTTGCTGACCTGTATAAAATCTGTAGCAATTGTTATTTCTTGTTTTTCTAAGTGTTATAGCCAGTTGCTCTGAGTTCACCACTGATCTAGAATGGGGGTTTGGCCAAAACTACCTTCCTTGATAGAATTATAGATTCTGGTGCATTAGAAAAAGAAATTAAAAAAAAATAAAGAAAGATTTTCCCATCTTTGTTCATGTTTTCTGGTTGCAGTTTTTCTCCCATCTGATTTCGCACACTTTCCATAAGGCAAAATGAGACCTTGTGAAGCACCAATTATATGTACTATTCATTGGCACTAACCTTTGCTTGCACATATTATATGTAATTTGGCAATGATCACCTAAAGAGCCTCTAGTATTCAGTCTGCTAATTAACAATTATCCATCATAATGAAGTCTAGAATAGAAGTGTACCGTGGTTGACTCTATATCTTTGTGCTAGAAGATAAAATTTATAACTTTTAGAATCAGTTTGTGCAAAGCCTATTCTGTAACCTCAAATCGGAAATAATAGGTTTAATTCATTGCAGAAAGAATCCTGATGAGTAGCTTAGTATATTTGGTTTGTAGGCTTTCAAAAATTTGATTTAATAGCAGTTCTAAGATAGGGAACACACAATGCTGCTAATATTGCTTATCTCAATTTTATCTTCTTTGCTTTGTCCTTTCTGAGTAGATCATCATCATGGACTTTTTCTAATGCAAGCAATTGCATTAGATTTCAGGTAGGAATGTTAATTTTCATTCTGTAGGAATTTCTGTAGGTTTTTTTTTGTTGTTGTTGTTGTTGATTTGGTTTGGTTTGGTTTTTGTTTTTTAAACACAGACCTCTAACTTTGATGCGTAACCAGCTGAAATGTTTCATTCTTCTCTGTTCTTTGTAGTTTTCAGCTTGGTCATGAAAACCAGATTGAATTCATAGTGCATTTGTTGTCCCAAAGCTGACCCTTTACATTTTCAACCTGAGTTCTCTGGTTTGTTCTCTTTGGTGCTTGAATAAGAAGGTGATGACACCTGCCTGTAAGTGAGCATCTAGGAAAGCTGTTAGATTTAGTTTATAACACAGGGGAACAGAGATATATAAATGAAACCAGTGATCCTGAATTCCTGTAGAGGAGTTTATTTTCTTGGAATTGAAGTATGCTATTTGTTTGGCAAGATCTGAAGATACCACTTTGGTTTACTGTGCTTGTTTTCATAGCATTTCTCTGTAGCTGAAAAAGTAATCCAGTGTTTTCTAGGCTGGCTGCAACTTAAAACTAATTGTGTTAACCAGAATGACACAACTCATAGAAACATATCTCAAGCTGACGTGAGAAAATGTGAGTGGATATCAGATATCCTTCCCAGTCCTTCAGCAGGAGGTGTTGGCCCAGAAGTGGAAAATGTTTGTGAGATGAGCAATCCCTGTGAGTTCAATTACTGCTTTCTGTGATGGCCCTGGGGAATGCACAGGTTGGTTACTACCAATTTACCCTTGTAGTTGCTTATGTGGCCCACTGGAAAACGTTCCACTCTTTATTCAGCAGAGATTTTCGTTCTGCGAAAGGATAAATTTCATGCAAACATTTCAGGATGTAGGTTTGAAATTATATTCTTGAATCACTATTCTCAAACAAAAAATAACACCGATGGAATCAGTAAAGGGGTAAAAAAAAAACCTTTTCTTTTTTTTTCCCAAAGAAAGGAAAAGAAATTTATATTTGGATGTTACTTGTCTTCTTTCCCAGTAGCATGGGACCAGTTATTTATGGAGGTGAATCCCATCATATTTTGAAATTATTTTTTTTTTTACACAAAGTGGCATGTGCTTTTAGGAGAGCTATTCAGTGAACTATGTTTCCCATTTCAGGAATTTGATTTAGGGTACATCTTTTCATATTTATGGCCTCAGCTTAGCAGCCAACTGCATGGACTATACACGTGGGAGGTTCCTTTTAGCCTCCAATTAGGGAATCTGGTGCCTCAGCTGAGGCAGAGAGCTCTGCAGATCAAGGCTGTATGTTTGCCAAGCAGGTTTGCAGACCTAACCTTAAAATCAGTGCTCTGAAACTCATACTAGCTTTTGCTAAAACTGTATATTGAAAGTGAGATCTCAAGCCCGTTAAAGAGATTAGAAAGACCAGATTTGTAACTTGCCCTGCTGCCTGAGAAACGTTTCAGGATGCAAAATAAAATGGGAATTTGCAGACACGGGTTTTTCTATAGATACTTAAATGAGACTAATCCCTCTTTTCATACAAAGTTGTGCACCTATGCACACTGTCATCTGACAAACACAGCTGTAAATTTGGGGTATTGTGTTTTAAAAAGACTGCAGAGTCAGTACATTTGTTTACTGTATAAAGTATGCATAAAAGATGTAGGCAAAGAAAAAAAAGCAGGGAAAGTTCCGTCATTTTTTCTGTTTATATAACTATTTGTCTACTTATGCACTTGCAAAAAATGTTTGTTACTCTTTAAGCGACTTGTAAATTATGATTGGGCTGTCATATCTTGTGTGAAGGGACAAAAATTTATGAGGTCTTGTATCATATGCATTGTTTTCCTTAATTCGCCTCTACATTGTTCAGTATGTTTATTATGTGCACTATTTTAACTAATTGTGTGTTCATGGCACAGTCAGAGACTCCGTCATGGAATAAATATGTTGAGTAAGTATCCTTGCTGGTTTACAGCTGCCCTCTCCTCATCTCATCCTTCTTTCTCTATTCATTGTGTTCTTATTTTCGTCTTGTTTGCTGCTGTCTAATTTCTTTCCAGTAATACTGATCATGGTATCTGCCCTCACAAAACGTTTTTCCAGGTAGTTTGTTTTTTTTTTTTTTTTCCTGTGAAAACTTCCTTAGTAAGTAAACTGAAAATTTTTAGTCCGTGAATCTCATACTTCTTGCTCAATGCACCTTCAATGCTACATCTGAATAAAATCACATATGAGGACAACCCCGTTTGAACCTGGCCAGACTTCCACAGTTCTCATGCAAGAGATTTGATAGTTGGACACATCAGGATAGGCTGATGGAGTTTAAGTTGAATTATTTCAGAAAATACTTCCTGAACATATTAGGTCTATCCTTAAACTGAAACTTACTGGAAGCAAAAGTTTCTTCTGGACCGAACACGTCGTGAGAAGTGTTCCCCTGTGATCATTATTAGGAATATTTTATGAACATAAAAGTCTCTGGGAGCACTTTTAAGTGAATTCCTGTCTTTTTAGCTTGTCAAGCCTTTAGGAAATATAGCAAAGACATCACTTGAAGGTGTCTATTTGTTGTGGTGGTTTTGTGGTTGGTTTTTTATTTTTAATTAATTTTAAGGGACGAAAGGGGGCTTCAGAAGGCCCATTTCATTTCTTTAAGTTACTTTAAAATATTCCTTTTAGAAACAGATACCAGATGCACAAGCTAATCAACCTACAGTGCATTAAACAATTATTTTGGCTCATTGAACCAATCAGAACACACTTTTTATTTTTGACTGACATATGATAAACACAGCCATCTGCTGCTTCGCAGCCTGGTGGTTGGTCTACTCGGGGCTGTAAGGAAAGACAGTGAAACGCCCTTATTTAGGTTTCTTAAAATCATGCAGGACACATCTTCTAGGCCATAAATTGCTAATTATAGGCAGCACTGAACCAAATATTTCATCCGATCACAATAACATCCTAATCCCAGGATGTTTCATGTATTTCTGTAGAGTGTGGTACCCTCAAGTCTGTCTGTGACTGTCCTTTCCCTCGATGTTGTCCTTTTCCTATGGAAAACTGCCATACAGTTTTCCATAGCCATTCCACTGAATCATGGACATCTCATCCATGTGAGTCAAAATTTGGTCTGTCAGTCTACAGCTGGAAATTCAAACATTCTGGAGGGAAATATCAAAATGCTTATTGTGTCTCCTGTGAGCAGGAAAATGTGGATGATGTTATCAGTGCAACAAGCAAGAAATGTAGAGCAGAATTGCAAATGGACTCATGCAGCATGGAGTAAATCCTTCCATGTTTCCTCTTCTCCTGTGTCCCCTCATATCTCTCAGCTTTTCCTCCTCAGGTGCATAGAATGAAATCAAAGTCAAGTACTTTTGAGGAGCAAAATAACCCAATGAACTGTAATTCAAATTGATTAATATTGGATTTGGAAAAGATACATTTAATCCATTTTGTTCTGCTGTTTCAGCGACTCACGGGGGATAGAAGAATAACCTTGTGAAAATATTTGTCCTAGATCTTCCTTTAAAACATTTTTCTTACCATTTTGAAAATAGAAATCAATTCAACTTCCCTCCACTAAAAAAAAAAAAATTAAAACCCCCTGACTTCTGTTGTTAAAGAAGCTGTTCAGTTGCTGGAGGACTTTGCCCGATCCATTTAGAATTAGATGATGATTATACAATCAATTAAACCCATCTGACATGCTGAATAAATACAAGTGCTTTATCACTTTAATGAGCTTATGTACCGTTAAGTATTTTTTTTAGTTCTTTGCATGTGTTTTCTGCCTGTATTACTGAACACACACGCTCAAAGAGACTGTCACATGAGTGACCTATATTCGAAATACCGGAGCAAAATTAAATAGGAACCGTGAAAAGTTGGATGCAAGATAATGCTTAAGTGTGTGGTCAAAGAGCTGGGAGAGACATGTAATGCCCACTGTTGCACAGAAACTGCCCTGCTAATCACCATTTTAAGATGAAGCACACTGAGGTTTTATAACATATGTAACTAGCTCTGCTGTGCGACAGGATGGCAGGAGGGCATGAGATTTGCCACTATCTGTGTTTGTGCCCAGTTGCAGATCAGTGGAATACAGCTAAGAGGAAACACCTCCATTTTATGTGTAATGAAGTTCTTCCTTATATTGCACCTTTAATTGCTTACACTTTTCTTTCTTTTTTTTAGCGAATAGGAATCTCAACTGCTATAATTATTTTCTGTGTGATGGCACCATTGTAGCTACTGATGTTTAGCCAGTGTTTCCAGTGAAAGCCCCTAACATCACGGCTTATTATAGTCATGTTTTAGTAGACTTTAGGTGTTTGAGGTTTTTTAATAGGCTTTGGTATCATCTGCCTCTTTGTTTGGAGAAAAGGGATAGGGAATGTCAGTGGTGGATACTAAACATTTATTTCTTTTATTAAGATATGGCCTAGAATACCTAGTCCCACTGGGCTAGGTAGAAACATTACAAAAGAGCTGTTGCATGCCCTGAACTCTGTCTCTGATGGTAGGTAGAGCCCTGGGTGAATAGAAATCTGAATGCTATAAATCACATGCATTACTGTCCTCCACAGAGATTTTGCTAAATTTTATTACAAGTGTCAACTTTATTACAAAAGGTAAGATCTATGTTCTAGACCAGAACATCACTGTCAAGAGGCTGTTGGCAATAACTTACTGGGGGGGGAAAAAACAACCTCATGTCTCCTTTGCTGTCAAGCAGGTCAAAATTACTACGCATAGTTTTTGGGTGGGAGTTTTTTTACTCTTTTTCACTGAAGGTGTTTTGTTGTTTAATTCTCCAGGCTGGAGTGGTTTCCATAAATAGTGAAACACAAAGGAATTTGCAGAACAAGCGCTCTTTTCAGCTAATAAAACCAAGTGGTGACATTTTTTTAACCTGCTGTACTTCAAAATGTCCTGGGTAGGATGAGCTGAGAGATATGAGGGGAACAACCACCCTCCTTTGAATTAGAGAAACAACAAGGATTGTGGCATAATGTTGCCAAGAGAGGTTGTGGACTCCCCATCCCTGGAAGTGCTCAAGACCAGACACCTGGTCTAGTAGAAGGTGTCCCTACACACGGCAAGGGGGTTGGAGCTAGATGACCTTTAAGGTTTCTTCCAACCCAAAGCATTCCATGACTCCCTAATCCACTCCTCTTTCACTGGTGATCGCAGGCAGAGCTTCAAAAGTCCCATAGCACAGCTCAGCATCGTAGTGTTCCTGCTTGACTTAACAAGTGAGGAATCATCAAGGTACACCCTGTGGTGAAAACTATCTTCATCCTGTGGCTGTCAGGAGCACCTTCCCATTTCTTACATGTTCCTCGTTCCACACACGAGGCTGCTCATGCACAGCCCGGTGCTGCAGCCGTGACTCACCTGAGCAACCCCAGTGAGATGGGCAGGAGTGTCTCACGTGAGTTGAGTGTGTCTCTGCCATTCCTGTCTGCTGCTTGCTAATGCTCTTGCTCATCTTGGCCGCTTTTTTTCCCCCAGGTACACTTTCACTGGCATTTACACTTTTGAGTCGTTGATAAAAATATTGGCAAGAGGATTTTGCATGACAGAATTCACCTTCCTTCGAGATCCATGGAACTGGCTGGATTTCAGTGTTATTGTTATGGCGTAAGTAGCGCTCCTTTTTATTTTTCAAGATAGTTATATGCAATAGAACTCTTTTAAAAATTCTGTGACTGTTATTTTCCCCCCCCCCTCATATTTTACTGAAAATGAGAAGGGGCTGAAGTGTATTATGATGGAGGTATTTTTGCCTGAGTGGTTTAAAAGGAAAAAGTCAGAGGAATCCTCAGTTCTGTTCTTTCAATTCACTAGACTATTTTGGAGAAATTATTTATTTTCTCCATGCTCCACAGAAAGAGCTGTTTGTAAAATATCCATAATAATACATATCTAAGGTAGTTTTGAGAAGCTCAAGACCCCTGAATAGAAAGTATTATAAGTGTGACTGAACACCCATGTATTTAAATCCCTATTTATAATCTATCTATCCATAACATCACCAAAGCTGTTTTCACATCCTTCTCTTCACAAACCCTCTTCACCCAGAAAGTAATTACTATTGTACTACAATAGAAAATTAATTTATAGGCCTCTAAAACTTGTTATATATCTTGGGAATAGAAATTTGGCCCCCACCATGATATTCCCCTTCAGCTGTATACTTCTACCTAGATTATTAGAGTTCATTCAGGACATGTGGGATTCTGGTGCTTTGAAGGAGGTGATGGATTTGTGGCATCCAGACAGCTAAAAATACACAGGGGTAGGGGAGCAGTCAGCCAAAGCTCACAGGGGACACAGGGTCAGCCCAAGCTCTGGCCAAAGGCAAATGTCTGACACTGTCACTACTTCCAGCTAATCTAGAAATCCAGATTTTCTTCATAGTCACAGAAGAGAGAAAAGCACGCAAAGAACTCATGTAGTCTTTAAGTGAAAGCTGGTAGAGATGCCTGAAAAGCTCCATTTCTTAATGATGGAAGGATTTCATCCGGTCTCCCTGGGGTTTTTTGTGCTTAATGATACCCATATTCAGTTCTGGGTTTAGGTTGGTTCTCGCTGCCATCTTTGAAGCTCATAATTCACAGCACTAAGTGAGATGCAAATGTGTTAGTGCTGACATTTGAGCTGAGCTCCTGGGACTGTGATATTTGAATGGAACAAAAATTGGGAAATAATATTCAACCAAACTTAGCTCGCATGCCGGTGAGGGTCACTGAAGTTGAAAGCACAAGTCTGTTAGGGAACAGGGATCAGGACCAGTTTTCAGAGTCCAGACTCCCTCTGGACTTTCAGGACAATTCTCTTGGTTTAGTTTTAGGCAGTTGTGCAAGGAACAGTTTGTTGGACTCCGTGGTCCTTGTGGGTCTCTTCCAACTTGAGATATTCTATGATTCTGTGGTCCTTGGCAGCATTTAGCAGAGCAGCGTGAAGGTGTGTAAAACCTGTGTGAACTTCCTCGGGAACACTCCCATTTATTTCAGTAGGCTTTGGATCAAAGCCAGCCCTAGGCCAGGTCCTGGTATCTGTTACTGCATTCCTATGGATTTGGCTGAACTGACATCTGGCCGTTATGATAAGCTTTTAAAAAAACATTCAAGGCAGATGGGGAGAATCTTTTGGAGGTCAGCACACATTAGGTATTTTTCTCAGCTAAACTTTTCCTCAAGCATTGCTAAGTGCAATTCTCCTGCAACATTTAGAGGCAGGACAGAACAAAACAAAACAAAAAACAAAACAGTCACCAGCCTGCTCCTCTGTCTCCTGTCCATCAGGCAGTTGGTAAAAGCAGCAAACTCATCTGTGTGGGAGTTAGGACATGAGTTTATTTGTAGATCTCATGGAGAATTTCTGTGCAAGGGTGTTCCCTCTTTTTCTAGGGAGGTTTTTGACAGTAAGGTAGAAAGGAGCAGAGAAAAGGCCAAGAGGAGCCACAGCTTACAACCTTGACCATGAACCTGCTTCACTTCATCTTCTCAACTCAGGCAGAAGTTGGGGCATCACCCCTGACTCTGGGAGCTCCTCTGGGAGCATCTCATATGCTGTCACTGAAAGTCAAGTCTTAACAGTCAGTGTGGGGCACAGTCTGGTTATCCCTTAAATTCGGTCCGCATAATTTCTGGGTGTTTGGAATTTACTGAGCAGGAAAGATGTGAAGGTTTGCACAGACTTTGAAGTGGACAGTTACCCACAGGTGAATTATTCACTCCCTGTCAGTAGGAACCAGGATTTGGTGCCCAGAGGTTGTGGGCTTACCCCTATTTTTTCTTTTCTAACCCTAGACTTGAATGGCCTCTCAGTGCTCCAGCCCAGGGCTTCATGAAAACTTCCTTAAGGCTTCTCTAATGAGAGGCTTGGGAGTGTGTGCTTTCTTTCTTAGCTGCATTTTAATTTTCTTTCTAAATGCTATTTCATCTCTTAGTTAGAAGATCCCTAAAACAGGGAGACCTGCTACTGCAAAATATCAAGCTTCTTAGCATCAAACTGTACCACTGGCTGTGCTCTTCAGAACCAGCATCCATTCCTATTGTTTCTTACTTTAAGGCATACTATACCAACACTTTCAGAATGGAAAAAAAAATTGGAATTCTGGAATAGAAAATAAATAGAGAAGTGCTTCCTTGAGTCTACAGGCAGCAGTGAGAGAGTTAAAAGTGGCTGCAATATGATCTTCATATGTACAGTGAAACCTCCTTCCCAAATATGCGAGCAGAAGATAGCACAGGGCTTTGGATAATGGAATCTATTCTGATATGATTTAGCCTTCATATAAATCCAATTTGCAAGTAATTTAAAGTAAGATTGATCACACAGGTAACTCTGGTGTTGTCTTTGCTTGTAGCTAGTGTGCTGCCAGGGGTATTTCTGTATCTGGAAACAAAGAAGGCTTGAGGATTCAAAATGGAGGAGGCTGATAAGGGGCCATGAGATTCAGATGGGCAGAGGGGTTTTGAGCCAGCAGAAAATCTGATTATGTCACTGATGGGTGTTACAGTGGAAAGACAATCATTTGTTTTAGAGTTATTGCAAAATAACTTCTGACCTTCTCTTTTGGACAGAAACAGCACAGATTGGGCCACAGAGAGTAGTTTTAAATAGCACACTAGAGAGTAAGAAGTACCACAGGTCTCCAGGGTTTTTCTCCCATCCTGTGCCAGCAGACACAGCCATGGCTTGTGACCCCCTCTGGGGCCATGGATGGGTTCAGGGAAAATTATGAAACTGCCCTTGTTTAGATCCCTCTTTCACAGGCCAGCAAGTACTTCCCAGGACAGGTGAGGGAGATGCAGCTGTAACTCTGGGCTGGAAAGTACCCTGTCAAAAGCTTAAAGACAAGAAGCAATTCCCTGGCTAACAGGAAAATCCAGGGTGGGAAATCCAGTTGCTTCTCGCTCCACAATACAGAGGAACTGGTCTGCTGCAGTTTGATAGAAGAAATGGCCAAAATAAATCTTAGTTAACTATTACAAACAAGCAGCAGTATTATTTGCTTCGCATGCTTGCTCACATGTTTATAATGTGTTTTTACAAACCTCTGGCCAGCAAAACCATATTCTTGTCATATTGCTTCTCCCCAAATTATATTTTTCCACCGCCTTTCATGCTGCAGAAGAGTTTGGGAGAGAGGCACTAGGTAAAGCTGGGGAGGAAACAGGTAAATCTTTGCCCAGACTCCCCTATGAGATTATGAAGAAAAGCAATATTGCTCTTCCAGGCTATAATCTGGATTAGTAGATATGGAGAGGATGCTTTGTCCTCCCCAGGGGCCTTTGGACAAAGCCCACTTAAGCAGGTTTTGTAAAGTAACCAGGTGAGGTTTTATCTTAGCAAACAAATGCCTCAAAGAAGTAGAATATTTGAGTGAAATTTAATGGAATTTTAACAGTGAAATTCAAGGGTCCAAGGCCTCTTTTATTCAGAAGGTACAGTGGTGACTACGCTTTTACTGTATACTGAGTTGGAGGAAATAATTTTGTACAACACTGATAAGACAGAACTCATTCCAGGACTGACCCTCCTGGGAGCATTTAGCTCAGATGTGGCATGTGTCTCCAGGATGACCAAAACAGGCATGGCAGGGAAGAGCTGGGGTTGGTATTTTAACCATAAAGAGTTTTTACTAAGATGGCAGTTATATTCATTTAAACTCCATCTTCCTGCAGCCAAAGGATATGAATTTGATGTACAAAACAAAATACAATTGTAAGCATCTCTTGAAACCAACATCTGCTTTACAACAGTATACAGCATCTTAAAATAACCCAGTAGAAGTGTTTGCATTGATATTTTCCCATGTTGTCCTATATGTAGTTTTCAGAAGCTATTATGTGAAAATTACTTGGGTATTTGAAGCTTTTATTTTATTTTTTTTAAGAGCAGCAAAATAACTCAATATTTCCTATAATGTAAAGAATTTTTCTTTCGTTAAACTAAATGATGGTAAAATCTTTAAAGTATTTATTGCTGAACAGCATGATAACAAAGTTCACCCACTAGCTTTAAAGAATTGATGCCTATTAGATAAGTTTAATAGTTCAAGTAGCATTTGAAATAATGTGTACTAAGAAAAACCCAGGACAAATGGCATCAAAGAACAGCCTGAAAAGTGGATGCACCTCTCATTTGGCTGTGTTTGCTCCCTGTGTATGAATGCTTTATTCATTCAGGCAAGTCTCATACTCTATTGTATAATTCCAAATAACTGTGACTTAATTCTACAGGTATGTAGGAGAATTTGTGAATGTAGGCAGTGTTTCACCTCTTCGGACTTTCAGGGTATTGAGAGCTTTAAAAACTATTTCAGTAATCCCAGGTAAGAAGCCCTGATCCTTACGTTTTGGCTCTCAGCTACAAGTGATTCTTTCTCTGTCTCTCTTTGTCCCTTTGATTGTTGTTTTTTTGGCTGGTGTTTTGTCATTGTCTGTGTGTGACTTTCCCTTGTTACAGATACATAACTGAATTTGTGGACCTGGGCAATGTCTCAGCCTTACGAACGTTCAGAGTACTGCGGGCGCTGAAAACAATCTCAGTCATTTCAGGTGAAAATCAGGTTAAACACTCCGGCTGCAGTTAAAGCCTACATGCCATTTCCAGTAGCAAACACCGTAATTACAAATGACTAAAACCATAGACACTGATCAGGAAATGGAGGAATGTAGGGAATGTGACCTGTCAATAGAATACGTTTTCTTATGTGTTTTTCCAATATGGTGTTTGTGGGCAGAAGAAATGGGAGTGCCTCCAAAATTACAGACCTCACCAAGAGGAGTGCTGCTGTAAGAACAGTGGCTCATGAGTCACATGCATAAAGTACCCATTCCTGAACCATATGAAAATGGCAGTGAAACTCTTTTAAAGCCTTTGGATATTGATTTTTAAAAATGGAAGGTTAATGACCTCAAAATGCATATTCATGTTTAAGAGCACATTGATAGAGGGATCTAAATCTGTACTATGAGCTGAGGTTTCAAGACTGCAGGCACAGATAGCCTAATTTGTCATGGTGTTTATCCAATTGCATGTGATAGAAGCGCTGTTGAAATTTTGGGTCTTGAAGAGATCAGAGAACTTTTCATTATTGATTTTGGTAGGTCCAGCATTTCATCGACTCGCATTTTCTAGGATATGATTTCTCCACTCTTCCCCCCTCTGAAAAAAAAATCAGTGTTTTACTACACATCTGGTAGTGAAAGAAGCTCTTTATTTAATGTTACTATTTTAAAAAAATTAATAACATTTACTATTAAGCAATTTATGCAGGGATGAGTCCACTGAGGACTAACCATACGACAACACTTTCTTGCCAAGCATTATCTATGGACAGGTCTCATTCAGCCTCAGTGTTTAACATCTCCAACCTGCATGACAAGGTAGAGAAGATAGCAAAACCCATGCATGGTAGATCCTCTCTTTGATAATCCTGAACAGATGTTGGCAATTACGTGTCAAAAATATTCAAAACGTCGAAAGAACTGCTCAGATTCTCACACACAGCTCTTGAAGGTTAGAAAGGCTTTTCCACCCACTCTGTTATGCACATCCACACTGTAATATAAATCCACACAAATTCTGAGGTGTAAACTTATATGGACATGTTTTAAAACTAAACATCAGCACTCATATGGAGTATAAGCTAGAAATGGTAATTCTGGAATGGAAGTGTTAAGTAAAAATCTATATAGATCTAGAATTTGCTCACTCATTCCAACACCAGAGCAATGAACATCAGGGAAATTACTTGGAGAGCAAGGTACTTTTTGCTGAAAGTGTATGTCCAAATATAGGTTTTAAAGAATACTCTAATATGATCATTCTTTAGGTCCTTGAAATCAGTACCTGTCTTAATTTTTGTCTTTAAGTTTTAAAGAATAATCTACTAGCAGAGAGGGTTTCTTTTAAATTTTTCTCTAATGGGATTTCCACTGAGAAATTATTTTTATTTTCATTGGGAAACAAAGCTGAGCACAGTTTTACAGATCATGTGGGATAGTACTGGCTAATCAGAGAGAAAGCCAGGATTTGTTTCCTAGTGTCCTTTGCTAGCAGTTTGAAGACTAACTTGGAGGGACAGCCATCTCCAGGGGACACCTTTCACGTTGCATCTTGTCTTAAGCTTGAGCCTCTTCAGAGCAGAGCCTGTCAATTTTTCTGAGTTATATATATAGCAATTTTCTGCTGTCCTGTATCAGAAGGGGAGCTGAAGTTTGTTTTACATCAAATGATAAAATTTGACTTAGTGGGGAAAAAATCTGAGTACTGAGATTCAGAAAAACATTATTTGAAAATACACCAAACCCCTTCAGTGATATTAAACACTGAGTTGTTCCATTTGTTGGTTAATAGAAGAAAAAAGAAAAAGAGTATTATTTATTAAAGTAATACATAATAACTCAGTCTCTTTTTTCATTCCAACTGAATATTTGATTAGTTTTTTGATAACTGAATTTTTATGTACAAGTCACTAAATTATTTGGTGACATAACTGCATGAAGATATGCTAATAGAATATCTGGCCTTTGATTTTATCATCAAGATTACCTGTGCACTGAGTATGTTTAAATTACAAATGTAGAGAGCTACAAATTGCCATGGAACACCGATCTGCCAGTGAAACACACGTGAGGTGTTGGGGTTTTTTTAATGTTAGCAGATAATTTCAGTCAGTTCATTTTTCAGTTAGACACATATATTTTAAAAGAAATATTGAACATGATGCCATGGTTTATTTGGAGATCAGTCTGAATTTTTAATGATAACATAGTCTTATGCTGAGGTGAAATATTTTTCCACAATAGGCTTAAAAATGAGAAAATTATGAACATCAATATCTTTCATGAGATTTTTGGGGTTAACAGCAATAGAAAGGAGAAGGTGGTTGTTATTTTTGCCACTTCCCAAGTGAAAAACACTGAGTTGTATTCTCCTTTGCAAATATCTAAGCTTTTCCTCAATAAAATTGATCACGCTTTTCCATCAGGTACTTATATTTGCACAAACATACTTGGACTCAACATGCTGAGTGAAAGTGCTTACCGAAAGTAACGGGCCAAGTCCTCCGTGGTGTGAGGCTTCTGTCCAGCAAAGCACTTAGAGGCTGGTTTTCAAAGGCTTTCTGCTTCACTTGGAATCAATGAGTTTCTCTATTGACTCCAGAGGGAGTCAGTAAAGCTAACAATTAGTGCTTTTAAAAATCTCACCTACCTTTAATGCCTTGCTCTAAGTGCTCAAGCAGGCACGGGGATGTTTAGGGGACACGGACTCACAGGACTCAAAAATATCTGCTAAACTCAGAGTCCATTCCCCTGGCCTAAGGCGGTGCTTAGTATAGCTCTAACATGGCATGATATTTATTTCCCGACTACTTCTAGCAATCCTTCAAAGGTGGAGGTCTCAGGATCTTCCTGAGAAGTCTGTTCCAGAAACTCATTGCATTTGCCATTAGAAGATTTGTCCCAGGAGGATGGTTCAGATCCAGATCCAGTAACGCAAATATGTGCATGTACCATCAAGCTGTGTGATTCCCTCTCACTGGGGAGCTGTGGTTTGATTGCCATAATGCCAATATCTCCTGCTTCTCATGGCCGTGAACTTGATTCCAGACTCCCATCCAGCCTTCCTCTCTCAGTGTATTATCAGCTCTCTTTTTTTTTTACCCTAGAGCTGTGTAAGACATCAGGTCAGTGCCTTACCTTCAGTGGCAGCCCTCAACATGCCAGAAGACCTTCATGGAAGCCCTTGATTTTCCTTTTTCTGCACTAAACACACCCGTTTCTTCCTGTTTTCCAGTTTCCCATGGCATCAAGAGGAAAAAAAAGCTTTGTACAGGTTCAGGTGCATAGAAATACACATCATTTTCTCTGTGGGAGCATAAAACCTTTAACTCTCAGTTATTTTATTTATTAATTAGCATCTTGCACATTGCCATGGCAACTGGATTAATTTGATTTTCAATCTAGATAGGAACCATGGTCAGCAGCAGAACAACCCACTGAACTCACTCATTTATCTCCCATTACCATCCTATTACCAGCATATCTGAGTCCCAGTGTGCTCCATAGGAACTCTTCCCATGACAACAGAGGGTCTTGAATCATATTTATCTTCATGGAGATCATCAGTGTTTTTGATAACTACTGATTGAGATAATATAAACCCCGAGGTACACCCTTCTATGCTTCTCCATCAAAAGACCACAAAATGCAGGCCATCACCATCATTACCATCATTATCATCATCACCATCACCAGGATTTCATAAACTGCCTGTATCTAGAGAAGCTTCACTGCTCTTTCTGGAACAGGCGTGTACATCACAGACATCTCACATAAAATGACAGGATACCAGCGAAAGGTGACCTCATAGAAAATTGGGCCAAGGCACTTTGGGGCCTGATCCAGCTCCCATTTAAGTTAGTGTGAGACTAAA
This sequence comes from Pipra filicauda, assembly GCF_003945595.2. NCBI lineage: Eukaryota > Metazoa > Chordata > Aves > Passeriformes > Pipridae > Pipra > Pipra filicauda. The sequence continues at coordinate 7,183,964 of NW_024104310.1, forward strand.
GTCTATAAATAGTGCTGTGAATGTTATCCAGTACTTTAATGATAGCCAGAACAGAGCTCGGAGAACAAGAATTAAGACTGTGTGGAGGTTGACCCTCGTTCACTGCTTCAGTCTCACAGAAGTCCTGCTGCAGAGAGATAAATGACATCCTTTGGGTGGGTAAATCACTTAACTCAGGAAGTAACTATCCCAGAAGTGAGAAATACATGACATATTTGTGTTTTCCTTGGAGACTGGCCTGTCAGTCACATTTCCATGCAGAGACAGTCTACGGGAATGCTGACAACCATTTGAGTTTGCCAACATGCTATTAAATTCTTTGCTGCCCCATGTCTCAGTGGCTAATTACAAAATACGCTCATCAAGGGTGAGCTCTTCTCTCCCTACGTGCACATGACTCACACAGACATTTACAAGACACGTGAGTATCCTCAGGGGAAGGAGTGGGATAGGTGAGGACAATCATGCTGCAAGTCACACTCTCCTTTTTTTGGTTTTTTTTTGCTTTTTCTCCCTGCTTGTTTCCAGACTGTGCATGAAAGTGTCTGATGTTCTGTAGGTGATTGCCAACATCTGGTATGGATGTCATACTGAATTATGCTAATACTTTCTCACATCTCGTAGAAGGAATGGATGGTGTTTTGGAATCTTGCCATTTCTCATTGTTTGGTGTTGCTTGCATTTTCTATCGTTTCTGATTTGCATTTGAAAACCAATTATTTGATTAACCTCTGAATGTGATAATTTCTACCTGCCTTCACAGGAATGTTTGGGCCAAATTCTTCTTGCTTTCTGCAGATACCAGGCTGCCTATATAGCCCTCATTCCACTGATTTTGGGTCTCATGGTGTTTTTCATGTCATGCAAGCAGGATTTGGCCCAGAGGTGTGGAAAGAAGTCAGTGATTCAGAAAAAGCCTGTTATCAATTCACTCCACAGGGAGTAATCTATTGACCCATTGTCATTAACGGGTGTAGATGTCACTCAGCTTTGGATCAGATCCTCAGGTTTTTTCCTGCATGCTGCCTGGTTGGATGTTTGACTTGCAAGAATTAAATAAATGCCTCTAATGCCCCATAAATAGTATCTTCTATTAAGCTATATTTCAGTGCTCTCATTGGCACTATTTCAAAGAAGGATTATTTATCCAGAAGATTTAACTGTGCTCTAAATTTGAATACATCTAGCTTGCTTTTACAAAACATGGGATTGATTCAGAGAGATGCAGAGCACCTGGGAGAGGTTCTGGGTGTCCTTATTTCCCCTCAGCCCTTCCATTTCGGAAGCACAGAAAATTTAAATGAATAGTGACTTAAATATTTTATTTAGCTGTGGCACTTAGTTGTGTCAACCACCTTGATGGATGTGACTTAATTTTCTGGGCAGTTTTGTTTTTAAAGGAGGGGAAAAAACAGTTAAACTGTAAGTATAACACTCTCCAAATGGTTTTCCTGGAAAGTTTTAATAAAGGTCCAGGAGGCAGAGTACAAGTTATTTTTAAATGGTCTTTAATTACAGAAATTGTATTACTGAAGCACCATCTTCTTAAACTGTTCGGAAGCCTGTAAGCTATGAAAACAAACAAGAAACAAAAAAAGGCAGTAAAGCAGAAAACCCTCTCATAAAGAAATTACTTGATACCTGCAAGGAATGAACTCGTAAAACTAATAATATAGTATTACTATTCTATTTAAAACTCCAGTAATTAAACTGGGAAAAACATGTTTCATGAAATGACCTTGAAATTACCAATACTGGGGCCTGATTTTGAAAAAAATGATTTTGAAAAAAGATGGTCTTTATTGGTGATTAGAATTCTGTAGGTTTTGTTTCCTAATATTATCCCAGTTCACATTAGGACTCCCGTCGTCCTTGCCTGTGTGAGTAAGATTAATTAGAGCACTTAGATGATACAAATACAAACTCCAAGCTTAACAAGCAATTAAATGTGCTGCAGGGATTTCACAGAGGGTACTTCAGTAAAAGAATTTGTGGATTGGTATTTTTTTCATTTCTTAAGACTCAGTCTGCATTTGAACTTCCCAAGTTTCACCAGTTTCAGTGAAGAAACATCTGTTCATTCAAAGGACGACCAACGATAAGAAGCATTGAAAACATTTCAGAATATTAGATTTGAAAATATTCTAGTGCATTTACAAATCTTATTTCTTTTTCTCACCTAAATTCTTGCTTGACACCTGTCTGTCTTAAAGGTCTTGTAATGCTGGGTAGGGGTGACACTCCAGAAGTCCTTTCAAAATTGGGCTATGAGTAAAGCTACTTCCACCTTAGATATAAGGTTTACTCCAGACTAGATTATCAGAAGAGCTTTCCTTTTTAGTTAGGCATCAAAACAGGTAGTCAAATCTTCAGATGGACTCAAAAGTTCAGAGTCAGCCTTTTTGTGTTGCTACCTGAATAGAACCGATCTCATTTGTAAAATCTCTTTCTGGTGAGGAAGACAGGTAGCATGAAAATCCAGCTTTTGCCTAATGTTTGCCCTGCAATAATTTATATTCTATTTTTGAGCAGAGTAGGGAGCTGTCTACCCTTGCCTCTTTATCGTGCCACAAACTAGCTTTAAGGAGGCAAGCAAAGAATTTAATGGAGAAAGTTACCCACACCTGATGGGCCAGTCCCTTTTGGTTAAATGGCCACTTTATAGATGTTGATATCATTCACAGTTTAACCTAATGACAATATCCTATGCAGGAGTGGGATATTTTAGGACTGCTGCACCTGTTGTCCATTCCAGTAGCTCATCCTCATTTGAGAAACCGTGAGTTCCCCTTACTTTAACCACAGAATTTTAAGCAAGACCAAAAACCCATTTTGCCTTCCTATGAGTCCTGAAATACATTTTTATATTATTTTCAATTACACAGCACTAGCTCAGCCTTTGAGGCTGCCAAACTCTTGGGGTGGAATTCCAAGGAACTGAGATTTAATGTGTATGATCATATTCAGTGAGCAAATCAATGTGCTTCTGAATATTGCCCAGGAGAATTCCTCCTGTTTCCTCTTTGCATTTTCTTTTTTCCATTTAACTAAGTTTCTCTTACTGCTGCCGTGCTGGTGACACCAATTATCAGAAGCGCTTATTACTACTTACCAGTATTAATTACATATAAATAGGAAAGAAACAACAAAATTGCTACCATTGTGCAGATGATATTAATGTTGAACTATAGCCCACCAGTTTAGAATAAGGGTCTTTTTTTCAAAGGAATATTTTTTGGTCATAATCATGTAATATTCAATCAGCTCAAATAGTGCTGATTTTCAGGAGCATTTCAAAACAAGGGATATCATTTGAGAAAACAGTATAATTATTCATATCTGAATATTTATAGAATAATAAACTGAATCTAGTGTTACAGGGTGAAATAATACTGGAGAAGCTAATTTGTGTGACCCAAGCCTTTGATGTTATGTAATAAGATGATTTATCTACATTGGCAGCATATTATAAAACGATTAACTTTTGCCCAGGTATTGTTGAAGCCTCAGGTAGTTTTACTCAAATAATTTCCACTGGATTTATTTGATTGCCCATATTATTTGGCTTTTTTTAATCCCAAATTCTTGTTGTCTTAAGCAAATGAATTGAAGGCAGAGGAATTATTCATATATATATAATACAACGTGTTGGATTTGGCACTAAAATATGCAAAATAATCAGGGAATAAACAGCATTTCCATACCTCTTCATCTGTTTATGTGAGGGATAAAGTTATCTGAATCACCTGAGTGATTTAAAAATAATTCTCCTTCTCAAAATTCAATGGGATTTAGGCTTTACAGCCTTTACTGTAGATCCATGAAAATACAAAACGCATTCCACGTTTTCTTTATCCATGAATATTTTTGTACCTCACTGTCCCTCCGTCCAGTTCTTTCCCTCCATTTTTACACTGGTGTTTGTGCAATGCCAGGACTTTTGTCCAGACAAAAGCAGGCCAAACTAAACGTTCATGGTGATCAGTTGTCTCTCGTTTCTGCCACACAGTTGCAAACATGTGGTAGAAACACTTCCAACTTCCCCTTCCATGGAGATTTTCATCGTGAAAAGTAGCTGTCTGCAGACACGTTTCAGTCTCTCAGTCTGTAAACTCTCGGCTTTTATCTCCCTAGGGCTGAAGACCATTGTAGGGGCACTTATCCAGTCTGTTAAGAAACTTGCTGATGTGATGATCCTGACCGTTTTCTGCTTGAGTGTCTTTGCCCTCATAGGCCTCCAGCTCTTCATGGGCAACTTGAGACACAAGTGTGTCAGGGATTACACCATGTTTAACTTCACCAATGGCTCGTTGTATTTGGATGGTAGGATGTGGAACACCTCGGAGGAATTTCTTAGTGATCCAGGTAAGCTCTTCTTTGTCCTGTTAATCTGACTTTTGGTTGTTTGGGCTTTTTTTTTGGGGGGGGGGGATTCTTTTTTTATTTGGTTTTGGTTGGGGTTTGTTTTAAGTATATTGACCAAGATCTGTAAGTGAATCAGCAAATGCAGCATTATGTGACCACTGGCTCTTCATGGTGTCAATGTGGTTTTGAAAGACCTAGGAAACTTTTTCTGTCTCTATGGTGCCTTCACAGTTCATGATGAAAGTGTTTCTGGTGCCTTCCTGTGATACAGAATGAGGTCCTTGTTGCATTGTTGAGGATTGTCACAGTTTTAGGTTGTCTTGTTATATATTTCTTAAAACTCCATTTCCTGGAACTGAGCAGTCACTTGAAAATTTCAGCTCTGTGTGTGTGGGTCTGGTTTGCACGCTGTTTCTTGAAGACAATTCATAGTTCTTGCATTTCGTAGAAAAATTTCAAAATTTGAATTAAGGGTCTTAAAAAATCAAAACGTAAAGCAGAGAAATTCAGTCTTTATTAATCTGAAAAATACCAAGAGAATTTTTTTAAGAAAATCTTACGTTGTTAGAGCCCTAAATAATTATCTAGGTTAGGCCATTCTGCAGCATCTCGTGCTCTGATGTTTATTATCAAAAGGTTTGTTTCTAGTCCAAAGAAATTTTTTAACACTTTACAGTCTGCTGAACTTTTTCATTACAATGAAATAGGTTCACTGAGCTTATTTATTAACATTAAAAAACCCCAAAAATATTTGATGTAAGTGAACTTCAGAATGTAAACTAGTAGCTCAAGTGTTGCTGCTCCAAAACCCCCTGAGTCACTGGAGGACCTCCATCATTTGCAATGGACATGGCCTCACATCTAAAAAAATTTAATTATGCTCTTGGGGGCAGGAAGCAGCCAGATTGATGTGCATTAGTGGGAACTTAGGACCAGTGACCTTTGGTATTTTATTTATTTTGAGGAGAAAAACAAACCACTTAGTCAACTCCTTTACTGGAATTTATGTTGGAAGGCAGTGACATTGTACCATGGGGTACCTCTGCTCTGACTGTGTGGACCAGATAGTCCTGTATCTCCAACCATCTGCACTATTAAAACCCCACACCTGACTCCTGGAAACTGCCTGGCGTAGCCCAGGGTTCTTTTGAACCAGGGATTAGGCCAGGGACAGTTCCACCATTCCCCTCTGGTGACTTCTGGCCTTTCTGCTGGATTCCTCTGCCTGCAGTCTGAGCAGCCCTGGAAGCAGTGGTGTTAGGAAAGTTTCATTCAAGGAACAAAAAGCTCAACAGTGGTGTCTTTAAGACATGGTGTGGTTGACATTAGCAGCATTAAGAAAGGGCAAGTCACAAAGCTCTGGCTGAATGAGGGTTGTCTTTGGAACTGACCCTGACCATCAGGTTATGTGTCCTCTCCATGTCTCTCTATAAGAGCCCTTTATCAGCTGAAAGGGGAAAGAGCTCTTGGACCTATTCTGAATGGTGAGGAGCCTGCTGACATGTTATCCTGTCCACATTCCCTGTGCTTCCAGCTTGGAGATGAGTGAGGAACTAGTAAAGATATTTGTGCACCTGTGATGGATTAAGGCACTTCACGGCTCCTCTGCCCACAGATAACTGACAGCTGTGTGAGGTGCTGCTCTCCTTCTCTCACAGAGGCATTGGGAGATAAAATAGTGATGGCTGGAAGCATAAAGCCCTGCAATAAAGGTGAAAGGATAAAATGGAGCTGTGAAGATAGTCTGGCTCTCTGGAAATGGAAGTAGGGTAAATGTACCACTGGATAGGCTCTATTAAAATGCAGTTAATGTCAGGGCCAGCTGCAGCACTGCTTTAAATGGATGGAATTGTACAGCTGCTCCAGCATACCATGAGCAAGTTTATTTGTGTGGTCCTGATATGGGGAGGAGGGCAAACATTCCCAGAAATCCATATAGGAAATCCAGCAATGGTTAATATGGCCATGAAAATATACTCGTTATCACTAAAGGAGATTTAACTATTACAAAGATAATCAACTTGGTGAGATAATGGATTAAACTGAATTGAATTCTGACCATGTGGTATTAATAGGAAGTAATATTAATATCAATGAATATTTTCATAGCATTTGAAAATAAAGACATGGTGCATTATGGCAAAGAGTCATCTCTTACTTTGTATGGACAAAAATGATTTAAACAGTTCAAGTGTTGCGGCACTGCAGTAGGCCACTGAAGACATAGAAGAAAAGTAGATTTATAGGAAAAATATAGTGATCTCTGAAAAAGAATAATGAACCCTTCCTCAAAAAGCTGAAGGAGGCTTAGCTATTAGGCTAGGGAGAACATGTTAAGTAGGATTTTCATTTAATGTTGACCGTTGCACTAAAGCATTTCAGAAATGGAAGGACTGGCTCATTTTGTGACTAGATGGGATAGTGCTTTGTATTTCATTTTGCATAAGTATTATGGTGAAATGAAGTGACTGTTTAAAAGACCAGTACTGACCAAAATTTAATAACAGTCCGAATTTCAAGTACTGCAGGGAATTAAGCAATACATACAGTTAGATTAAAGTGTAGGCAGACCAAATTAGATAAAAAGTGGAATATATTAAGAAACAGAATAGTGTCAGTGTTTATTCTGAAGAAGAACTAGAGAAGAAAATTGGCCAACATGTTGAGATAGCAGAGTTCACTTGAAGGGAGCACAGACAATTACAAAAGCTTTTTGGAGATTTCAGAACCAGTGTGGCTGAGTCACTTAGTTTGGAGCACCCTAGAAAACAGAAACCTGAAGTACAGAGGTTCGTAATAATACCTTTTAAAAAGGGGAAGGCAAAGAAATAAAGAAAAATAAAGAAAACCACCAAAAAGTAAAATTGGAAAAATTGTTTATTTTGTTTATCAGGACACCAAAACAGAGAATTAAAACACGATGATATGCCAGTTCTGCTCTTCTTGGAGAGTAAAAATTTTCTTTGGATTATTTGAAAGAGTTTTTAATGTTTTAAAGGGCAACAGGGAGCCTCTGAAATGGAACTGGCCTCCTCCTGTGCCTTTGAACCTTTTTTTGCATGCATGAAAAACCAAAAATGAGTGAAACCCCTTAAAAGGGTAATGCAGTGAAGAATTGCTTAGTGCTGTAAAGGAAATAACTGATACACTTAGTCGTGAGGTGCAAAGAAAGATAAGAACTCAGTTCTGAGTCTTTCAAAGCCCTTTTTAATTTGAGATAACTATGTGCCATGGACACTTGGTAGAGGAGACGTTTTGGTTGTGTAGAAGGCCTGGCATAGCTATAGATCTGCTTTTTCATTCAAAACTGACTTTGTGTCTGGACAAAATTCTGTACTCCTTCCTTAGTTGCTTTCAGCCTCCAGGCAGCAAATTTTTTCTCATCTGTCTTCTTGATCCTCTTGTTTCGGTTTTATAGGTCGGGAAAAAAGATCAGCTCATAAACTTTGTTTGCATCATCACTAGCTTAACCACAATTATGAGGTAACTCTTGATTTTTGGCTGATCCTTGAGGAGATAACCACCCACATTTCAGGAACTCCTTCCCTTAATTACATCTTTAAGACCCACAGGTAGTTTCCTGCTCTACCAGTGTTGTTGCCACAACCATCCTGGTTGATGGTGCAGGTGCTGCCTGGTCCCTCTGCTACCCCTATTCCTGCCTCTACCACCAGCAAAGGCAGTGTACCAGCCCTGGGAGTGGTGGTGCAGGAATTGCAGTGGCAGAAGAAAAATCTTTTTTCCCTAAATCTTGTCAGTCCTGCATCAAAAGACTGCTAGTGTTGTTGAAAATTGTCAGGTTTTCTCCTCTTGTTGTGCATCTGCCATAAGATAATCATACTCTAAATCCCATAAGGAATTTCTACCTATCCACCCAACAATTTGCTGGTTCTTGCCATTTCCATAGCTTCTGCAGCTGGAGGAAGTGCCAGGTAACTTAGGAAGCAAGGGACAGTGCCTTTAAGCATGGGGATTCAGTGGGAAAATTCACACTGAGAGATCTCTTCTGTTCACCTTCACTAATCACCAAGTGGTAGCAAATATTCCTGATCAGACTGTCATTAAGGGAAGTTTCTTGGCATTTTCTTAAAAAGCTTAATTCTATAAAAGAGACTTCAACCAAGTTACTGCATGGGCCTCTGGTTTCTCAGCTTAATTACCAGGCACAGCAGTCATGGTAAGATGAGACACCTTTTTAGTCTTTCCTCAACTCACAGTGGAGATGCAGATCTAAAATATGCCTTTTAATGGGCACCTTCCTCTCATGAAAAACAGGAGAATTTTTATATTCTTTCCACCAATTTAAAAGCCTCTAGGTCTTCAAAATTTACACAACCTCCAAGAAGGCTTATCAGAAAAATTATTCCATTCTGGCTTTCCCTCCAGTGAGTAATGCTTACCACTGCAAACCTGCAGAGGGGAAAAAAAGAAAGATTAAGGCAGAAGTAGCTCATCAGCCTCCTCCATAGGACTACTCTTTGTCTGTATGAGTGTATTGTGGGATGAGAAACAGCTGAGCACCAGATAGAATCAGGCTAAAAAAATCTTATGTCAAGTGCCAATGGTAAAGTTAGAATGGAGGCAGAGCTTGTTTGTCTGGGAAAACACTGCCTACTGATAAGTAATTATTTTTCTACCTGAAATTCTAGATTTGGTAAGAGATTGCAATCAATAAGTCCAAGGAGGAATATTTTTAGACATTAATAATAACAAACCTGGGAATCTGAAGTTTTAGATGCAGCAGTGATTGTATATAGAAATTGAATAAAATAAAAAGGTTGAAAATAATCATAGTTTACATCCACACCATTATTATGTGATCAATATATCAATGTCAAAGCTATGGGGCTGTTGATTATCTTTCGGAGAGCTCATAGTTTAGAAATACCAGCTGACTGAAAAACTGCAAGCTTAATTTCAATACTTGTAAAGATTTCTAGGAAAGCTTCTCCAAATAACAATCGTGTAACCCTGTCTTAAGTTGTGGTGTTTAAATTAAAGATGTATTTGATGAAGCGAAGCTTTATGAATGTGTGAGTTAGAATGGATTGAAAGCTGTGTGATGTCAGACATGTCACTGGCTTAGAGATGTACCAATGGACTGAGTGTAGTTGATTCGTCTAGCTGATGATTTTAGAATCTTTAATGTCATTTATGTATTCCATTATGAAAATGGATTATTGACTAGTCAATAAGTAGAAATCTGAGTACTTTTGCTGAACAGGGCTTAATGTAAGGGCTGAATGCATAAGAAAAAATACTTTAGAAAAGAACCTTAAAAATATAATTAAATTATAAAATCACTTATGGAATGATAGTCTCAAACTCCAGTATTTTCTTTTTCTTTAGACTAAATACCCTACTTAAGGCACTCTGAGTCTTGTTTTCAGAGTGTTTTACATATGTTTTCTCTCAAAATCAGACTCTTTTAAGGTAAAGAAGAACAACTTTGTAATTTCCTTTAGATAGTCCTATCCAAGCAATTGACATTAAAAATAATTAACTAGTAAAATAAATGTTTAAGCTTTGTTAACCTTTTACTGAGAGGAATCAGATACTAATTTTATAGATTAAAAGAGGCATTCCAGTGTTGTTATTTTTTTTCTTCCGGACTAGTTTCTGGTTTTCATTTCGTGGCAGTGATTTTTTCTTTTTTTCTGGAGTCAAACTGTGTAGTTAACAAAGGTCTGGGGGGAAAAAAAGCAAAACAAAACAACTTTAATTAAAAAGAAAAAGTGCAGATCAAGATAAATGTAATATCTTTTTTGTCTTCTCCAGTTAGACCTGAAAGCCTTATAGTTTCTTCAAGCTCTATATTTAGAAAGATGTATATAATATGTGAAGTTTTGGTGATACCCGTCCAAATCCTGGGCACTTGAGAAGGGATCAAAGGCCTGTGGGAAGCAACTCATCTTGTGCGTGGTGTGAATGCAACCAGAGCCAGTCTGGCTGCTGGGAGCTGAAAAATCAGGAGCAGTTCCAGAACAATGTGAAGTAATCTTAGAGCCTTTCCACATCCTTCTCTCTGATGTCCTGGGTGAAATGCACTGTTGAAGCGAACAAGCATGGATGTTGAGGCATATATCTGTGAATATACAGAAGTGTAGTTCTGCATATACATGAGGGTGTGTGTACATATGTATCTTCTTTAAGCAACGTGCCTGATTGTTATCTCTGCCTGATGAATTGCTTCATTTTTGCTTTCTGAACCACTGAAATGGAACAGATACTCTGAATCTGTATGAGAACTGTATAGAAAACAATGTCGTTCAAGTCAGATAATAAACACGGCAAGTTTGGGGAGAGCTGAAGTGTTTGAGGTGTTGTCTGAGGTGGTAATGGAAGACAGAGAGTGTTTGATGAGTAATTATGGAGGTGGGAGGAAGGAGAGAAGCAATAAATCAAGTTGGGACTGGAATAGGTGTTTTATTATGTATGACTGTACATGAACCAGTGATTAAAACAAAGAACCTCTCTGGGTTTTCAGACTGTGCTTGCCAGCATGGAATCTATTAACGTTACTCCTCTGTTAACTGTAAATATTGTGGCTTTGTTCGGGTGCTGTGGATCTTTTGATAAATAGCTTCATAAATGCTCAAAACTTAATGCTCTGATGTGTTATTAACACGGGTATTGTACCTGTGCACTTTAATGTTTTAAGCTAAATAGAATGAGAAAGCCCCGACAGATATGCAAGGATCAGAAAAGCATGGGAATTGGTAATGTTGAATCCAATACAGTCTCTTTCTGACCATTCAGTAAGATATTTTTTGGCCTTGTGGTGAAAGATTTAGTTCTTATATTGGAACAGTTTGTACAACAGGAGTATTTATGCCTTGGGTACACTTCTTTTGCTCTCAGCACTGCTCACAGAAAGGAGAGATCTACTAGAGGAAAGATCTGTCACAGAAGATTCAGACAGAACCTGTACCTTCAAATTCTTCATAAACTATCAAATTAATATACCCCTTGACTTGCACAGTGATGTGCATTTGAAAGGGCTTTGTCTGTGCCCATTGGAACCAGTCCATGGACTGCTCCTTGCTCCAGGTTCAGCAATAATGTGCCTTGCAAAGGCAAGAGGGAGCTTCAGCTCTGAACTCTGAACACTCAGTCCAGGTGCACTGTGAGACCACCAGCAGGGAACAGCTTGCATCTCTGCTTTCTCTTATTGCACTGGTTTTAAGGAATAAGTAAAGAAATATTTTCCCCTGATACTTTTCATCGGTGCTGAATTCCCCTAAGTGAGGTGGAGATGAAATGTGGGAATTCCCAGGCTCAATCTTGCCTTGGTGTACCTACAGCATCATCTCTCTGTGGCAGTGAACAGCCTCATATGCTCCAGAAAAAATTAGTAGAGCTCCAAGTATAGATATTTTTCTATTTTTTTGTTAACATTAACTATTATAACTCAAGATAACCTTATCTACATAAGCAACAAATCTCCCCCTTTTAATGTTTTGGCCACAGAGGCAGCCTGTGGCAGCAATTTCAGCAGTTCAAATGGGAAGCGTAGTGAAAAATATTTCCTTTATCTTTAGTTTTGAAAATTCCTCTCTTTTTTTTCCCCTTTCCATTTTCTCAAGGCAAAAAACATTGTTATCACGTTCTGTCACTGGAAGCACACAAAGCTCCCTGTTCTCCTTTTCCAGAATACATACTATTTTTTACTGGATAGTCACCTGTCTTCTAGGATGAAAGATGTCCATTTTTTCAATTTTTGCTCTTCTTAAATTTTCCCAGTCATTTTCATTACCTTCTCAGTACTTTTCAGTCCGGCAGTTACACTATTGAAAGCAATGTTGTGGTCTGTGTTCTGGATCATAGAGTCATTTAGGTTGGAAGAGACCTTTAAGACCATCAAGTCCAACCATTAAGCCAGCACTACCAAGGCCACCACTAAACCATGTCCCTAAGTGCCATATCTACACATCTCTTAAAACACTTCAGGCATGGTGACTTCATCACCTCCCTGGGCAGCCTGTTCCAATGCCTGACAACCCTTTCCATGAAGAAATATTTCCTAATATTCAATCTAAACCTCCTGTGGCACAACTTGAGGCCATTTTTTCTGGTACTGACATTTGTTACCTGGGAAAAGAGCCCAACCCTCACCTGGCTACAGCCTCATTGTAGTGAGTGATAAAGTCCACCTGAGCCTCGTTTTCTCCAAGCTGAGCTCCCCCATCTCCCTCAGCTGCTACTCATCAGACTTGTGCTCCAAACCCTTACCCAGCTCCATTGCCCTTCTGTGGACACACTCCAGCACCTCAGTATCTTTTTTGTAGTGGGAGGCCCAAAACTGAACACAGGATTTGAGGTGCCTCATCAGTGCCGTGCACAGGGAGACAGTCATTGCTCTGGTCCTGCTGGACACACTATTTTGGATACAGGCCAGGATGCCCTTGGCCTTCTTGGCCACTTGGGCACACCTGGTTCATGCTCAGCTGCTGTCAACTGGCACCCCCAGTCCCTCCTTTACCTCTGGGCACTTTTGAGGCACTCTTGCCCTCTAGCAGTGCGTGGGGTTGTGACCCAAGGGCAGGACCCAGCACTTGGCCTTGTTGAACCTCATACCATTGGCCTCAACCCATTGATCCATCCTGTCCAGATTCCTCTGCAGAGCCTTCCTGCCCTCCAGCAGATCCACAGTGCCACCCAACTTGGTGTCATCTGCAAACTGAAGGTGCACTCAATCCCTTTGTCCCTATCATTGCTTAATGAAGATAACTGCTTGAAACAAGCCACTGTTTATCAGTTGTTTCCTGTTTAATACTTCATCCTGGTCCTCCTGTATCTCAATATTACACTTTTCTTTGATCGCAGCTTCAAATTGCATAAAAGTGTTGACTAAGAATCCCTAAAAAGAAATCCATCTCTCGTACCTGAACTTATACACAGAATTTAAGACTTGACGAGGTTATGTATAGGTTAGATTTTCTCCTTCTCTGCTTTACTTCACTTTCTGACAACATAATATCCCACTTTGCTTATCTCCATTCCCACCCCCCTCCCAAGTGGAATAGGCCTCTCTAGTGTTCCTCATTCAGTCCTGCTCTCAGACTTTATTTACCTGGAAAATCTGTATAGTTGATGTCACCTTTCTGGTCACCGTCTTTCTCTTATGCTTAAAAATGTAACAAAGAGGTGAAGGCTCTGTTAGCCTGTAGAGACACTGACTTTTCATCTTAACATATGTTTTCTGTCTCTCAGTCAGTTTTTGATCCAATTTATTTTTTTTCTTTATCACAGTAAGTGCAGGAGTATTTTTTTCCTATTTTTCTCTCATCTGTCTGTAATCACAAATGCATTCGACCCTTGTAGCATTTTTTGATTTTAATTCTTTTGTGTGAAACATATTAAAAAATTCTGCAAAACACAAACCCTCTACAAAACTTCCAGAGAGCACACTTCAGCACTTTCCTGCCTATTAGCGTGAAGCATATGTCTAAACAAGTGGTACTAAATATGCTTTTAGCTACGTGCTGTGCACCCTACATTCCTAAGAGCATGGGTCTGCGTGACTGGTCAGACACAGAGGCAGGGAAGGAGGTTACCTGAAGATGTTTAAAAGCCAGCATGTGTGTTTATTGCTAGTCATTGTCTCCTGTCTCGTCTTCCTGGGGATGCTCATGGACTTGGCAAGGTCCCCAAACCAATTTGACAGCATCTAAATTCTCCACTCTCCTCTAGTGCACATCTCCAAATGCTCCTGATGTGCTTTTTGTTCCCTCAGACTGTGTGGGCAGCACAAACCAGGTACTGTGGATCTTTGAGGCTTTCAGAGCATCTTCCTTGTGCACGGGAGCCATCTAGCAGAGGGCTTGATTGATAGTTTTAGTGGCTTTTTCCCAAAGAGGGAAAAAGCTGTACTGCCAAAACTGGAGGTGTTTTCTGTGCTATGGTGACTGCTGAGCCTGGCTGGGAAATTACTTCTTTGGCTTGTCTCAAGCACGGGGAGAAGCACTAACAGGAGTTCACCAGAGACACTCAAGCTGAAGGAGACCACTTTCCTCCCAGCACCTGGTTGAGTGGTTTTCTACAACATCCTCTCAGCCCTCCGTATCTCCTGCAAGATTGTTCTTGCTCTGAATTCAAAGCTGTGCTTACCATAAAGTCATGTAGTAGCCAATGATCTATATAACGTTGTCCCCTTGATCTCTGCCCTTTCTCTTCTACCCACCCAACCCACTTATCTTCACTGTAATTCCTCCTGTTCCTTTTTGAACTGAAGTTTTGAAAATGTCCTTCCACATGGTTATGGGGTAAGGAGGCAGGAGAGAGCTGGGCCAGAAGTGAGTTCCCATGGGAAGAGGGAGGGAAGGATGGGAAGCAAGGAGAGGAGAGCACCCAAGAGCCTGTGAAACCCAGCAGAAGGGTCAGCAGCAGCAAATGCCAGCAGACAGCAAAGGAGAGCCAGATCCCCTGTCATGGCCTGAGCAAGAGGAGGGTAACTGATTATTATAATTATTTGCAAGGCCTTTCAGCAGGAATGAACTAAACTGGCACCGCCATTTATTCCCAGGCATTCTTCCCTAATAACACCCTTAAAACAGCCTGTTCCACCGCTTTTGTGAGGCATGTTTTTCATCTTCAAACTCAATTTCGTTTATTAGAGGCTTCACCGTGTGTGACACAGTGTGCACACAGCAAGTGCAGCAAGGATTCGTTTTAATTACTATGTATTACCAGGAGGTGCAGTGTGTTTGCGCCGGTGGGCGAAAGGGCGAGGAGGGGGTGTTATCTGTTTTGTTTCCGTGTCACGTATCACGACTGGGGCTCTCTGAATTGTGTTTTTAAATTTGGAGTCAGGGTGTTTGGTGGCTTGTCCATGCTCTGTGCCAGCCGTAGCACAGGGAGAAAGTCTCCAACCAGTGAGCACCCGTGCGGCTGCAATAAATAGTCTGAGATAACGGACACCTCTCTGAAGTTTTTGTTAGAAAGTCAGCCAGAGGACTCTTCCCCGGGCAGTGACTAATGATATTTGAATGTTGCTCTTTATGCAAGTGTGATAATATATAGGTGTTTTTTTTTTTAAATTGGAATTAATTTCTTGTAAGATGAGTCAAAACAACATTTCAGTTGGGCCTTCGAAGGAGGAACAGAAGCTGGAGGCAAGAAAGTGTGTTTTCTAAGCTGACTCAAACCTTTTTTATTTTTCTTAACTAGAAAATTTTCCTTTCCTTTGCACAGAAATGAGGAAAGTTTCTACCCTACAGTCTGTGAATCCCAATGGCTTTCTGCTCTGTTGTGTGATATAGGTGTGGAAACCATAAACTGGAGCATACTTTCAGTTGGAATATTTTTTTAAGGAATTTTACCTTTTTTTTTTTTTTGTTAATTTGACAAGTGGAGATATTGTGAATGTTTGCTCTCTTAGAATCACCTGATGTGGAAGGGATCAATGCAGAAACTTGAAAGATATTGAGAAAACAGATAAAGTGTAGAATGAAACAGCAAAAATGAGGAGGAAGTGACTTTGGAAGGAAGAGATTGCCAGAATAGTCCAAGAGAATTTGTGTATTTCCTCACGACTAGCATATAGTGACTTTACAGCTAGGACCAGTGGTGTGTGCTTTGAGAAATGTAGGAGGCAGAGCATGGGCTTGCAGGAGACCTTGTTATTCAGACCATTTTTAATTTTTTTAATGTGACTTACTCTATAAATTCCTGTAGAAAAGTTCCTAAAAGGCAATGTATACCCTGTAACTGTGACATCTGCATTTTAGTAAAGCTGCTGGGGGAAAAAAAAAAAAAAAAGCATTTCCTTTGGAAACAATGGCACGTTGCATAAAGTTTATGTATGCACACACATGTGTATAAATGTCATTGTTTTGGCTTGATTTTACTTTGAAGATAAAATAAATAAATCAAAAGCCCACTTAAAATAGAGGGATTTGCTTTTATTTTCCATATTTGTTTTCCTATTTTTTTTTCCCACTCACATGCAGTGAAAAAACTGACAAAACAAAACAAAAACTAATTACACTTTTCCAAGACAATGAAAAAGTCATTGTGTTTTCCGGTGGTGTCTATCAGTTTGAGCAGTCTGTGTTTCAGAGAGAAAATCCTCCTCTGTATGAAAAAGAAGCTTCTTGTTATTTGCCCATGTTAGAATTAACTGATGGAAAGCTGAGGCCATGGGTTAATATGATACCAAGGTGGTTTGTTCCTAAAAGCAAGAGTGATGACTGTTTTCTTCTTGCAGACCTCTGATTGCCCAGCAGGCTTGATTGAAATCCAAACCAACGTGCTCTGAGGGACAAAGTGATTGTTGTGCACATTTTTGTTAATACAGCAGTTTGCCTCCTTGGGTATAATACTGTAATACCCTCTTTATTTATCAGTAGGGAATCAGGAGCTCAGCTCTTCCTCAGCCTGAGGTTTGGCATGGTGGCTGTGACACTCCCTTGCACAATTGCAGACCCACTGGTGAAGTTACCCCCTCCCAGCAGCACCTGTGCACCAGTTCCTCAGTGTGCATTTAGTGGGGCTCTTTGGCACCTGCCTTATTGCTTGTTTTAGAAATGTAGATGTTTAAAGTCAACAGCAGGCAACAGAATTTTGTCTGTTCTTGAGAATCCAAATTTTTTGTTTGCACACAGTGTCTCCTTGTCCTCCTTAATCCTCTACTCAAACTCTATTCTCATCTTCTGATCTGGCTGAGCAGGAGGTGTTGGTTCAGTCTTCAACCAGCACTGTGCTCCAGAACTTTGATCAAACCTTGAACCATAGAATCATAGGATGGTTTGTTTTGGAAGGGACACTAAAGATCGTCTAGTTCAAAGAGAAGGTGGTCTGGTGTGTTTGTGTCACTGACTGTGTGTATAAGATACCACCTGTCCCAAGAAAAGCACAAATCTTTGACCAGCAGAACTGGAGGGTGGAAGGTGATGCAGAACGTGGCATCCTTCCCCCCTCTGTGGTGATTGATCACCAATCCTTAACCATACTGAATTCCTGGGTGTTGCTGTCAGGCAAGATGCTTCTGTAGAACACCCACGTGTAACACAAGGTTGAAAAACATACCGTCTGAGCAGGATATATGCTCTGATAACTTGTGAACACCATCACGTGCCCTCGTAACCACAAGCTCATGGACAGTAATTCCCTCTTGGCATGCAGCAGAGCAGGGCTTTTCCACTGCTCGCAGCTTACTGAGAAAGCCACAGCACATCTGTTCGGTGGTTGAGCCATTGAGCATTCTTTGCATACCCTGCCTGGATAAGCTGTCACTCTTCATTTTTAAAACATTTCACAACAGAGGGTTAGCCTAGAATGGAGAACCTGTTCGAGCGTCATCTTCAGAGGCCCGTCTGCTCACAAAGTCTTACTTTGTAAGGCTGCCACCATCGTGTGCTGTGTCAAGAGGGGATCATGTCCTCTCTGCTGCAGCAAAGCACACCAGATTATCTACCCTTCACCAGTCACCTGCGGGCCTCTGTTTTGCATTTATTATGCTTTTAGATCAATGCTTTTATCTGTTTTTCCATGCCACCATTCAGGTTTTAAAGATGCTCCTTAGAACATCTCCTTTTCTTCACACTCTCGCTGGAATGCTGGTTTTGCTCATCCTTTAGAGAAGAAGTTGGCCTCCTGTTCTGTGTCTCTGAGTGTTAGACTTGGTTGGCTGGGGATAGAAGAGGGAGTGTGTATGCAAAGTCTCTCACTAGCCTGGAGATGTTAATTTCCTTAAGCCTTATTGATAGTCAACCAGGGAATGATCCACAGCACTTAAATTTAGCTTGCTCCTCCGAGTCTCCCTTGAGAAGTGTCTGTCTCTCCTCATTGCCATTACAGATGACTACATTGATAAATATTTGTCTTTATGAATACTTCCTTGTTTGTTTGATCTTTAGCAGGGTGCATTTTTGTTTCTTTTACTTTATACTCTGTTTTCTATGCAGAGCAAAATCCACCAGACTGGAGGAGTGGGCTGCTTTGTTAGTATTATTACATTCTGACTTATAGCTGGTTACATTTTTAACCTATGAGTCAGGAATTTCTATCACAACCTTCAATTAATATATGTATCATCAGTGCAGAGACTAAAAGTTACAGGCAAACATATGGCTTAGTTTCATTACATTTATGGAACTCAGTAACAATGTTCTTGGTTAGAACAGCCAGGGACATGGCTAGATAAGGTTTCCTACAAATATTGCCCACAGCACATTGCCACCTTATTCAGCTGTTCAGATCTGGAATACAAACAACAAGTGCTTAAAGAGATTTGAAAAATATATTTGTTTGTACAATTAATAGAAGTTAAAATTAGCAAAACAAAGCAAAAGGATGCCATTCATCTCTCAATTACTGTCCCAACTGAATATGCTGGTTGGTGGATGATATTTTTGAATGCTATCATTCCCAGAATGTGTTTATTCAGAAGCCATTTCTCTATTTCTGTTGCAGTGAACTATTTCATAAAAAATGGTACAGAAGATGTGTTACTGTGCGGCAATAGCACTGATGCTGGGTAAGTACTTTAAAAATATCTTCACTTCTGTTTGGTTTTGTTGCTGGGGTTTTTTTTATTATTTTTGCTACATTTTCCTTTTGTTCTGTCCCCTTCTCACCAGCATGCAGTAGATATTTCAACTTCTTTGTGTCAGGCGTAATAGGAGAGAGGATAATGACAATATTGCACATGGTAATACAATTTTCTGAATGGCAGGGAAGAGAAGTTTGTGTGTGTCACTTATTCAGGTCTAAAATCTTTGGGGGCCTTATTACAGTTCCCTTTCAATACATTTAAACTTCTTGGTAAAAAAAAATAGCAAAAGCTAAGTAACACTTCTGCTGAGTGGAGAGTATTTTATAAGAAACAGAACAGAAATGGAAACAGAAAAGCTGGAGGGATTTAGATTGATGATGAATTCCAGACTTTTGTCAAAGGAAGATAAACAAATCAACAAATGCTAGTCCCCAAAATAACATGCTTTGGAAGTGGGAAAGTACTGAGGTATGAGTTGTGATCTACATTTGTATTTGATATGTTTGTAGACTATGAGTGTTTCCTTTTCTTACTGTATAGACAGTGAAGAGATCCTGTGGTACACTAACTTATTTTGCATAAAGGATTTTATTCCTATCCCTGCCACCTATAGATGCTAGTGGTTCCTCCTGCATCCAGTCCTCAGGGTCTAAGCACACTGTCAGAGCATGTGATTGTATTTGACAGGTTCTCATGATCTTGATGGAAAAGACGGGATGGAGAGAGATGGGATCTTGTGTGGTCAGCCAAGATTATAAACCATGCAAAGCTTATAGGCTGTTAGGAGTCGTAGGAAAAGGAAAAAAATACCTTGGAGTGGTGGGATGGATGAGCTTTTGAGCCAAATATTTGAGAGCATTTGAACCAAATATGTGAGAGCATTTGAACAAAGGAGATGGGTGACCTTGGCCAAGTGAGGGGAGGAAATGAGATGATCTGCTTCTGGAAGGAGCTGAGTTTTGAGTTGGTAGAAATAAATGTGGAACACTGCAAAGAAACAGTGTTTAACTTAGGGGGAACTTAATGAGAAAAAGGGCATGTGTGTGTAGGGAGACAGCAGGAAGATGAAGAGAGATAAAATCTGAACTTACTTTTGGACAAGAAGGCAAGAAAAGCCTCGGGGTCCGTGGGAGAGACACTTTGCTTTCTGCTGCCACTCTCTGTATCTGTATTTACATAAGACAAAGGGAAAGCTCAGTGTCAGCCTTCCCTCTGCAGGTCTTGTCTGTCTGATCTGTACTGCCAGCCTAAGTCAGACTGTAGCTCTCCTTGGGCAGACAGCCATGCTTTCCCCTTTGTTTGTTCCATGGAAGGTACAATGTCAGCATCCATAAATTAAGTCCTTTGTTGATTGTAATACATTCCATTTATCCAGGCTCAGGCAGGACTCCAAGACTATTGGGATGTTTCCCGGGAATCCCAGGATTTGACAATCAGTGTATGCTGGAGAACTTCAGCCTTTGCTAACCAATAGGCAAAAATATTGAGAAAAAAAGTGTTCAGCACAGTAATATAATTTTACATGTCATGAAATATAGCTTGTTCTCACTGATGACCTGAACTGTGGTTCAGAAAAGGTGCTAAGGTTGTGAGCAATGAATAAGGGTGGATTAGATTATGGCTATTTTTGAAGCATGGTTTAGAGACTACTGCTTTGGAATTGTTCAAGTGGTGGGAAGCTAAATACCAATCCAATATCCATGGAGTATTTATATATTGGTAGCCCGTATGGATTTAAGTGTTAGGTTCTAGTGAGGTGCATGAGCAAAACCACCCTTATTTCCTTCCTTAGAAGTCAATAAATTTCAGCAAAAAGCCATGATTGGAGAAAACCTCTGATGGAGGCACTATGCCCATGAGAGATTCACAGCCTGAAACAGCCAGGGGAGAACTTGCAGCTCTCGATTATAAGAAGAAAATGCCACCCACACACAGAGTGTCCTTGTACTTGTTTTGATAAATACATCAAAACTGTCAGTGTTTGTGACATTAAGGGAAACCCACTTTCCCTTTATGCCTCAGCTCTTTCTTCTTTAGCCTCTTGTTGTTTTAGTTAAGTAGTTAATATCACTGGGTAAGGTTTGGTTTTAAATGCCTAAAACTGGGGAATAACTGTTCCTACTTATATTGTTTTTTTTAGCTCAGGACTAGAAAATGTTGTCTCCTCTGCTATACATTGCACAGGATTACAGCCAGTCGTCCACTCCTGTTGTTTAAAGACATGAAGTTAATTAGAAAAATGATCCTAAGGCCCCAGGGGATGTTCAAAGTTATGTATTCCCACCTGTTAGGACAGAGAGACAGTCATTTACTAGCTGATGTATCTAAGAGAGTGGATTGGTTTTCTCTCACCCTTCAGTGATCAAAGCCAAGTGCATTTGACAGTAAAACAAAATCCACATGTGTGGGACCTTCTGGGACAGGTTGTACCACAGGATCAGGGGAGGGGAGCTGATAGGAAGTAGATGCATCATTTTGTGGTTCCCTCATGTGTTAGTAATGAAATTAATGACAAGTGAGGATGCTTAAGTTGGGAACCCATTGAGGCATCAGGAAGGCGTGCTGAGGAAAGACAGCTGGTAAGGCCATGTCTGACTGTTCATAGCACTTGTGGAGCTTGCTTCTGCTCCCAGTTTGGAGCTTGAATTCATTAGCCTCTGGGGCAAACTGAGGACTCAAAGGAACCACGGGGAAGGGCACTGTCATGTGTGCACTCCTGGAAGGATTTGTTGTTAGAGTGAGTGATATCTGTGTTGTGGCCAGGATATTAAATCTCAAGGTAATTGACAAAGCCATTTTAGTGCATTTTTAAAAGCATGTTAATGACAGACTGAGGTTTGGCTGATTGCTGTTATTATAGAAGAGTAAGAAAAAAAATACCTAAATGAATCTGCTATGGCAATTATTAGGTGATGAGACTCAGATGGCCTAATGTAAGAGCATGTAGTGATGGAGACTGCAACCTGAGCTGGAGTAGCAAGCCAAAATCAGCAGGGAAAGGATCATCAGTGGATTCTATATCACAGACAACCTAATTATCTCTAAGGTGGGGGCTTTATTACATTACTAGGAAGGACTGTTTTCTGAACAAGCACCCAAGCTGCCAATAAAGCAGGGGGTAATGGATCTAGCTAATATTGATTCTGGTTCAGAAGGGATTTGAATAGATGTATGTCACTCAGCAGCAGAAAACATGTCTCTAGTACTTGATCTGGCAGATGCAAGAAAAAACGATTTATTTACATTCTTATAAATGCTCAAGCAACCTCAAGAAGTTTTTTTTACTTTAAAAACCATGCTGCAAAGACCTGGTAGGAATGTTGGGGAGATGGCATATTTCTCAGGTACACAAAGGCTAATCTGTCTGTGGAGTTTCCCATTTGATGCCTCTTCTTGATTCCTGAATTTTGATTTTTTTTATTTAATCAAATAGAACTTTTGTGTTGCTTTTCATTCTGTTTGTCCAGCTGCGTTTTCCCCCTTGATGTAGTGCAAGAATTTCCTTTGCACTTAGAAGGAACAGTGTAAAATGGAAATAAGAAGTGATGTCTGGAGAAAAGAGAAAATCAAATGATTGTGATCAAAGGTGTTGTTTGGCTCAAAGTGAATGCTGCTGACATGTGCTTGGTGTTTCACAAGTACATTCAGAGAACTATGTTAATGGAAAAATCCTCTGCTCTGAGATGTGTGTCACAGATTGGTCAGACACTGGAAGCAGTGCTAACAGCAAGCTCTCTTAGCAAAAAAAGAAATAAGAATTGTAGTGTATTTGCAGAATTGTTCATGTTTCTGGATGTGTTTTGATGTTAAATTTGGTTGTTCTTTTGGATGTGATTGCACTGGGATATACCCAAGGTGTTTCTCTTTGCAATTTCAACTTCTTTTATTTGCTTCATTTAAAATAAATGGAGAAAGCTCAGATAGTCTGATTTTCAAAGGGATTACAACTCTGTAAATTTGCTTTTCAATTTAATTCCCAGTATATAGCTTATCCAATTTTAAATACCTTGTTTTAGCTCCAAGGGAGGTCCAGTAAAGAGCTGGTACAATGATCAAATATTTGGAAGATCTTAGCCAGGAGCAGAAGGTGGAAACTGCTCTATCCTTAGTTAAACCAGTCTTAGCATCAAGTAGACTGTGATTTGCAAAGGCTACAGAACAGCAGGTGACAGCAGGCACCACCACACACTGCCTCTAATCAGGCATATGGGCCTTTTACCACTGCCCTACTGTGGGGAATTGCCACGTATTCACAGATGAGTACTCATGGTGATAGTGCCAAAGGGAAGAGCTGGGAAAGGAAAGGTGATGCTTTAGAGTGTGCTCAGGAACCTATAGCAAGGACAAAGCCTGGCACTCAGTGCCTGGCCCAGGGCAATGGGACATGGGCGAAGTGAGGGAGCCTCCAAGGGCTCTCAGAGGGAGAGAAGGTGGTCCCACCTTCAGATCCGACAAAGTACCAGCAATTCCTCTACCAAGCATCACCCTGTTGCCATCACCAGACCAGATCCCCAGTGGGTGGGCTGTGGGAACTGATCTGTGTCAGGCTGCACCACCCTGGTTGTGTTGCCCTTGCAATTATGACTTGTCCTTCCTGACTAGTAACCATTCACTTTGATGAGATAACCAGTACTGCAGAGTCCGCTGCTTCCCTGCAGAGTAAAGACTTGTGGGGGCTGCAGCAGCTTGGAATTATGTGTCTGTGAGAAAGGAAGATACATTTCAGCTCTAAAGCATTTCCACTTTTATCCTGTTGTAATTTCGCAGGGACGTTTTTCTGCTGTGCTTAGGCTGCTGTTTTTATTTCCCCTTCTGCCTGAAGGTTCAGTTGAGCAACAGAAACAGCAAGGAAATTTGTCCATTATGAGAAAGAGACAAGATGCTGTCAATGTACAAACTAAAGAAGCAGATACAAAAGAGAAACTTATATTTGTTCTTTTCACTTTTTTCACTTGCAACTACAACATGGAGCTGGATTTTCAGAAAAGTGTACATGTTTTAAATCTGTTGTGTCCCCTTTGGATCTCAAGGTCAGACTGCTTAATATTTGTTTTTCCCTTACACATAGTATGTCCTGTGTATTCAACTCATGGGCAGGGATAGTCTACAAGATCATACTGACAATGAAAGCACATTTGCATCGTGTCTGTACCGATATTACCAAAAAGACTAGTGAACAGGAAGGAAAAGCAGGCAGTAAAGCTACTTCAGAAACAACAAGAAAGCACCTTTGGCAACTGCATCCTAGTAACTGTTGCTATAGAAACTTTAGCTACCTTTATTCTCACTATGACCTTGATTTTTCTTAACAGGATACATTAAAATAATGTACACTGTGGGGCAAGATTCTCTGTGATTTGGTAAATTCTGTCACTGAGCTTATCGCATATAAGGGATGAAGGAATGACCATGTGGTATAGTGCTCCTCAAAGTTTTTGTGTTAGTCCTAACTCTTTCTAAGATATTATCAGAAAAAAAGATTGTTTTCTTTTGTGTTGTGGCATTTTACTGAGGTAATTAATACCAGCACATAAAACTGCATCAGATGCCTGTTTTCTTAGTCTCCATGAGTACCAAAAGCAGTGTTTTTGTGGTAGGTTCTCCACATCACCTCACTGCCAGCGTGCTCCCACAGTGATGCAGCACTTTTACCTCTCTGAGCTGTAGTGACATTCCTTTGCCTTTATACATCTCCATGCAGTGACTTAAAGTCCCTTGCAAAGGCTTATCACACCCCTCAAGGGTAGAGAAGAAGCTGCTATGTACTGAGGAGCAGCATTGCTACCAAATACTTCCACCACTGCTACTGCAGCTCTCACCCAGACCTTGGCAGGCAGAGAGACTGGAAGAATATGGTATATGCACCAGAACATGTTAAACAACATCCAGTAACCCAGCCCCAACTGCTCTGGAAACTGGGGAGCTGCACCAGGGAATAGTGCACCCAGTTGATTGTTATCCTGCTTCTGGCAATCAGGAGCCTTGTAGTCCTGAGTTGCCTGAACTTAAATCTGTATTATTATTATTACTGTTGTTGTTGTTGTTATTACTTCTTTTCTTAATATAAGAAGGCCCCAGATTCAGGCACGTGTTGTTGGATACTGGGCAAGTAGGGTGAGAAGAGCCCCCTTGGCTTGGAAATTTGATATTTTGGAGTGGGGTGAAGAGGGTGCTCAGGTGTCTTAGTTGCATGTATGTACTCCTGGGGAGCAACAAGAATGGGTAAGGTCAGGAGAAATGTCTGGTTGCAAGTTACCTTGGGACTAACCAACTTTATCAGGAAGGTCTGCCAGTGTTTAACTTGCTGCGTGAGTGGATCCATCACAAGAAACGGGATATTGGGAGTTTTGGTGTGCTCCTAGTGAGATTGGGGTGTTCACAACCCTCACGAAATGCAGTCTGATTGGGGTACAGCTGGCTGACAGATGGAAGAGGCTGTAAAGGTTGCTTGATTGAGAAGGGGAACACCATTTCCAAATGTGTCCTCTTCAAATGTCACCAAAGCAAGGGTATTTTGGAAAGAATTTAGTGTGTAACTGCTAGAGATAAAAACATAATTTCGCTCCAGATTATCAAGCAACATTAGTGAATTTATTTCAAACCTTCAGGCTATACAGCACACCTTAAATGAATTTAACTAGATCCTGATGTAAATCACACAAACTTTTCCAACTCTGTGTTGGTTACAGCAGAAGCAGAGTGAGGAAGGTTTGCCCATGGTGAGAAAGCCTCTCACTTGAGTATGTAAACAAACAGAAAGCACCTCAAAGGTGCTGCAGGGGCCACGGACATAACTTGAGGTATTATACAGGTTTAGGGACAATAATAACAGTCCCCACTCTTAGAGATCAGTGGTGTATTTGAAAGATCATGTCTCTGGACAAACAGCCGCAGTAGGGATTAAATCCAAATCCACTCAATTCTTAAGAAGGGGTAATATTACCTCTTAGTCAAAGCTGTAATAAGCTCATCAGCCACATGAGAGAAGCAGACTTACTAGAGGCTACAGTCTTCATTAAGCAGTAATCTACTATTATGTTTATGATGATAAATTATTGCCCTACATTTTGTTTGATGGGTTACACAGAAGATATGGTGTCTGGCCACTGGATTGAGTCAGAAGAAATGAGAGCTTGTTTGCCATGCTGCAGCATGAGGTCTAAAAAAGCCACATTGCAGCAGAGGGAGTTCTTCCTCTCCCTGCCTGCGTGCCTGCATGGAGGGGGTTGATGTTGCAGGCTGGAACCACTGGTTTTCCATCTGCATGAGCAAGTAGCCAGTGGGGGAGGCTGAAACTTTTCCTGGACGCAAATCAGCAGCATGCACAGGTCAGTGGGTGCTCTGAGCCTGTGAGCAAGCCTGCTCACAGGCGCCTCCTTCCCTTTTCTCTTCCAGTTTCAACTCCTGGTTGATGTTGCTCTTTATTCTGAGCTTTTCTTCTCTTCTTCGTCATCTCTTTTTTTCTTTTTTTCCCTTCAGCACTTAGTTGAATTTTCTTGCACTTCTGTCATTCCAGACAATTGGCACCCCTTACCTTGCTTTTAAAAATGCCCTTCAAATTCTCTCTGACCTCTTAGATACTTGGAATGAGAGCTGCTGGGGGCCCCTAGTCAAAACCTATCCATGCCGATGCAAGTCAGATTTTGACTTTTAGATGGTAATTAGTGGGGAATTGTAAGTCAGATTCTCTAACCATGACTAGTCTTTAATACAAAAGAAAGAGTAGGGGAAGGAGAGCAGCCTGTGACTTTCAGGCACACCAAGCACCCACTGACAGCAATGGCTTTGGCTGGGGTGCTGCTGCCTTTTGGCCCCTTTCTCCTACATTCTCAGTTCATCTTACAACATTCATTTCTGTAAATATTGTCCTGTTTCAGAGTGGGTAGTTTCATCTTGTCTGGTAGAAGCAAATGCCAGTCCAAGGATATTTGTTCCCCACAGCCACTGCACAGTATGCATTCCTCGTTTGGCTGCTGCTCTACTCCCTCAAAGCCAAGGGAACGGAGAAAACATGGAAAGTGCAGAGAAAAATAATCAAGTCTGTGGCCTAAGGGAAATTAAGGCCTCTCTTTTGTGGCCTGAGGACTTTAGCAGGAAGAGGCAGGTTTAGGAAGACTCTACTGTGCACATCATGGAGGCCACGGGCATTGTCTGTCCTTCAAAGCCTGCTGAGCTTTGAAACCCCATCATGGGGTTTCCATTTCCAACCACCATGTCCATTCCCCTGGAATTAGCCACGTGTCAAATACATCAGCTGTAAATTTTTCAGCTTGATTTCTGCATTCTTAATCTGTGACCTAAGCGTGAACACTAAGGGGCCCTTATCAAAATACGGGTTTGTTTTTTCCTGCTTTTTGCTGTGTCTGTGGTATGTGCTTTATCTCCCATTAGTGCTTCTTTAGTGAACAGTTTGGTGTAGCAAGCTGTAGTGTCCCTTTGTAACTGAAACCCAAGGGAAGTGCAGCCTTCCCCTCACAGAGGTCATAGCTGACCGGAGCAGCCGTTTGATGCTGACTCCTGGTAGAACATGGACAACACTCCCCATGTTTTCAGGATTTGAATGTTACAATCCACTGCACAGTTGCTTTACGAATCTTCTTTTATTGCCTAACTCTGTTGGCCACTACAGCCAGGATCAGCAGGTTGCTTGGTTTGCCTAGATTAAACTCTTGAGACAGAGCATTTTGCAATTATGCCCCTCAGCTACAACTCTCTGCCATTCCCAGCCTGTGTTATTTAAACCAAGGCTGTTTCTTATGTCCTTTAATTTCCTGTACCAATGCCAGCTTACAGTGGTGATTACAGCCTGATAGATAGGTAGGTAGGCTGCTGCTTTTAACTTTCTGAATCAATGACACTAATTTTATTGTGATCAATTGAATAGCATCCTGTGACGCTCCTGTGGAGGATGGTATATTTATGTAGCTTGTTGTTGCTGCCCATCCCTGTGCATCAGAGGAGAGTACAATCCTCTGAAATGCTTCCCCGAGGTGAAAGAAACTAAAGAGTTTGCTGAAAAATCCAAAGGGATAGGCTTAATATTCTACATCTAAGATAAATGTAGTAAAATCTTAAGACTCCTTAAAAAAATCCTCAGAGGAGATGGTGTCAGTTGCAGAATAATATTCTCACGTGAGAGCCTTACACCTCAATTTCTGTAGTGTTTTTCTGGGAAGCAGTATTTTGTTTTCCTCTCAGTGTTTTTAACACATTCCCATACCCTGTGGGTTATCGCTTCTGTTGGCTACAAAAGAGGGTGAGCATGAATGAGGAGTTGACAACTGGGATATTCTGTCTCAAGTGCCCAGTTGCCGTAAGAAGGATGTAAACTAACATCAACAGCATTTTTGAGCTGGGGTTCATGCTTTTTGTGCTGCAGCAGCTCGTTTGAATGCTCTTAAAACTGAACATAATATTAGAGAAGCATTTTGTCCTGGTTTCAGCTGGGATAGAGTTAATTCTCTTCCTAGTAGCTGGTACAGTGCTGTGTTTTGGATTTAGGATGAGAATGATGTTGATAACACACTGGTGTTTTCAGCTGTTGCTAAGTAGTGTTTCTACTAAGTGAAAGACTTTTCAGCTTGTCATGCTCTGCCAGCAAGGAGGCTGGGGTGGGGCACAAGAAGCTGGGAGGGGACACAGCCAGGACAGCTGACCCCAACTGGGCAAAGGGATATTCCGTATCATAGGAAGTCGTGCTCAGTATATAAACTGTGGGGAAAGCTGGCCAGGGGGGCACTGCTTGGGAATTGGCTGGGCACTGATCAGCAAAAGGTGATTGTGCATCACTTGTATATTCTAATTATTTTATTATTCTCATTATTATTATTACCATCTTTATTATTTTGTTCCTTTTCTGTCCTATTAAACTCTCTTTATGTCAATCCATGAGATTTCTTACTGTTACTCTTCCAATTCTCTCCCCCATCCCACTGGGGCAGGGTTGAGTGAGAAGCTGTGTGGGGCTTAGTCGCCATCTGGGGCTAAACCATGACATGTGTACACTCACTGTGGAGTCAGACAGATCTTTGCACACCAGCAATCTACTGTGAGTGGAAAAGTCTTTTGAGACATGTAAAGACAGAATGAAAAAATGCTAATTGTATCATGAGCAGAAAATATTAATCTGAGCCACCATTGTTCACTTTCACAGTCAGAAGGATTGCATCTCCATGTCCTAGGGCTTTATAAACAGTTGTGCTAAAGTGCTTTGAGCAGTTGCTTGAATGTTCTTCTGCATCAAAACAGTTTCCCTAAAAAGCAACATTGGCATTGAACCTAAGAGTGACTTTGTAGCCTCTAATCTGCGCCAAGAGGTTCCTGTGAAAATACAGCTGCAATGTTCATAATATCCACCTTCCTTCAGACTTTGCTGTTCAAAATGGTGAAGAAATTTTTAGAAGAAATTCTCTCTCTCGTTAATATTAATGGCAAAATTTCCATTTTGCCTAAGGTTTTAGGCAACTTATGCTAGATGAAGCCTAATTTCCAAATGACTGCCCTGCTTAGGTTTAGGTTCACCAGTAAAGTAACCACCATCAAGTTTCTCACAACTGTATTCAGATGTTTTAGCCATTAATAATAACATTAAAATATGAGTGATGAGACCGGTTCAGTGGAGCCACTTGGGATTGGCCTTTTGTGGGAGACTAAGGAAAGGGCTGTCACCTCTGGACATGATCACTGAGCTTCCAGGCAAGCACAGTCTGTGAGTGAAATCCTTTTCTCATGGCAAAGAGAATGAGCCTTACAAAAATTTTCATGTCCTGTATAGACACGATGTCTTAGCGCAAACAAGCGAGAAGGGTTTCCTTCTTGAGAGCCCAGAGAATCCATTTCCCAGAGCTCTTGAACGGTGTGAGCAGCACGTCATGGGCAATGGAGGCTGTTTACAGCAGCAGATCAGAGGCAGAAATCTCATGTGTCTACAGCAGAGAGTGACAGCAGATGATGCCTTTGGGAGAGAGGAGATTTATTGAAAAGGCTGCCTCAAAAAAGGACATGGGTGTACAAGAGAGATTCAGTGTGCATCTGCATATTTTATGCAGAAAAAGCTGACATTTCTGCATTTTATTATCTTCTAACTCAGTAATGTTACTGTAATTTTTATTCAAATGTAGCTTTTATTGGGAAACAATAGGTAGTCAACGTAGGAAAGATCTAGAAGGAGGCATTTCCAGACTGGCAGGGAAAAAATTAGAATTGACTCTCTTTTTCTTTCTTTGTGAGATACAACTGTTATTATCTAAATTCTCAACTGAGATAAGCTAACTTGGCTCTACCTAAGGTGACAGAATCACTTATTATACTCTCACTTGCATGTTACATTTAATTCACTAAACATCAGCTGTTCATTTTTTATTGCTTATTCTGAAAACTGCTGTAAACAAGGATCTGCACACACTTTGCAGTGCTTCAGCACTCCTTTTATCAGTGTTCAAAGCAAATTTACTTTAAAATTTGTGCTTGACTACTGATGTTAAATTAAGATTATTAAAGTGTTGTTGAATGTCTAATATTTGTGGAAGACATCGTAGATTTGTGTAACTTCAGAATCTATAGCAATGTATTCTCATCTCAACATGTAATACAAGGTTGCTATCCTGTGCTGTAAAAATTTTAAATTATATCAGGATCAAATTTGTATTTTTTAAAGAAAAAGAACACTGATTTTCACAGTGTGACACACTTTGCTTTCTCAGGGATCCTTTTTTTTTTCTTTTTTTAGTGGCATTTTAAAAATTACTTTGTATTATTTGTGTTGCTGCTTTGCATTTAAAATTGTGACAATATTCTGCTTTAGTAAAAAATACCAGTGATTGAGAAGCTCTAGATGGTTTTGCCAGGAGAAAATAAAGCTAAAAGCTGTACACATTGGACACACTCTACATGACTGGTGACATGTATAAGATGGTTGGATATTACCATAATCACCCTACATGAAGGCAGTTTAGAAAACCTTGATTCCCCCATCCAACAGGAAGAACATCGTGCCAGGACACAGGGTATTGCTCTGGTCTCATGACGCTGCCTAGAGGTTGGTGCCTCTCAATGTCTCTGGTCTCTGACAAAGTGCTTTCACAATCCCTCTTGTTCCAGCCATCCCTATTTGTGTCAGCTGGAATTTTCACCAAATTGTACCAGGTTCATCTCTAGCTGAAGGATAAGGAGAACATGCTGTATGTTCTGCTGAGATCTGCTTCTCCAGATAATTAGATGCTGCCCACCTAACGAATTCCCAAATACCACAGGGCTCCAGTACATTGGCAACACCCTTGATCCAATAATCACTTCTTAGGATACAGAAGTAATCCTTTGCATATTGCTCCATGTCTTCAGTTTCTGATGGGTCATATTTTGTGTTTGGAGAGCAGGTGTGGGGTTTTGACTAATTGTATTGCACGGCTGTGGGGGAGAGGATGGCGCATCGACCTGGGATCTCTTCTACCTTGTGTTTCACTTGATGATGCAGTTCAGTACTTACACAGCATCACTGAGAGCATCTCTTCTGGCATATGGGGCTAGAAAATTACTTGTAAAGAGCCTCCAAGGTTAATGAGAGCCAGTGAAATTCATGCTATCTTCATGCAATTTAATACAGTAATCTGCAAGACACACAAGGAACGCTTTTTGCTGGCAGAAATAGAAAAAATGTCATGACCTCAGACTGTGGTGGTGAGTGGAACAAAAGGCCTGGGTTTCTTAGATTAAAGATTTAATCCTTGCAGGGGGGTGAGCATAGGGTCAGACACAGTAAGCAACTGGAAGGTGCTCAGATAGCACACGCTGGTGTTTCCAGCCTGTGTCAGACTACATAACCAGAAAAGCAGGTTCACCATCACAGTATTACCTGCAACTGTAACAGGAGACACCAAGTATATGATTCTTAATTAGAAATAAGTGCCAAGAGAAACCATAGTTAAACACTTAACTCCTGCTTAGGTACCTAATTCCATTCTGTTCCAAATATGTGAAGTGCTAGATGCTCATTTGTCATTGCAGCTTATATTATGGTTACAGTTTATCCTTTCCAAGGAAAAATAAGATTGCAAAGATCTTTGGTATTGAGAAGTAGCATCCACCTGTTTCCTGTGTTTTTATCCAGTGGAGGAATTTACCACCTGTGATCTGTGCTCTTAATCAAGGGCACTCTGTGCATTTCCCTGGAAATCAGTTTCTCCATGTTGAAACCACCTAAGATGTATTTCATAGATTGTATTTCACGTTTTTTGCAGCTCGTGCCCTGAGGGGTATATATGTCTGAAGGCTGGGGAAAATCCTGACCATGGTTACACAAGCTTTGACACTTTTGGCTGGGCCTTTCTCTCTTTGTTCCGTCTTATGACTCAAGATTGTTGGGAGCGTCTTTACCAACAGGTATGATATTATTTTATTACTGTTAAAAATTATAAATAAATACACCATCTTTTACGGTGACATTAATAATTAAAGACAAGACAGAATTACTGGTTATTAAGTAAACTGTGCTCTTTGTGTGTGTTCTGGAAAAGGACCTTCAATTGTTACAATTAATTTATTTTCTTAAGAGTGATAATATCAAAAGACATTAGACTGCATGTTTGGGGAAGTTGGGGAAAAGTGGTACTGAGAGAAAGACACTTTGAATGACTAATTCACCTGAGTCTAAGTGAAGTTCACCTCTTGAGAAAGATCACCACGTCACCACTTGATGATTTTTTTGATGGATGGTGTAACACAAACTAATCTTTTGAGTCCAGCTCAAAAAAGGGCTAGAAAAGCACCTGTGTGCTTGGCATAACTGGTTTTTCAAGGCACAGTAATGAACACAAATTCAGCAAATGGCAAGACTACCTGGTACACATCAGTTCTCTCTGCTGCAAGCTCTTCATCATGGAGAGACAGAGGCACGAATGGGGTCAGAGTCAACCTACACTCACGTTGCAAGGTAGCCTGCGAGTATATGCTCATTTTAGCACTCATTTCCTGGAATGTATGCGAACTCTGAAGAACTAAATATCACAGTTTGGCACAGAATGACATACTCTGTCCATGTTGCCACTGAAGATTTACTGCCACATCTCAAAATCGCCCAAACTGGGAAACGATCATAAGGAAATCAAGAGACAGTGCTGACAGAACTACTCTGAAAGTACTGAGATAGACATCGTTGAAGATTTTGGGGACTTCAGCTTCACACACAGCCAGTTATAGAATTTCACTTCAGGGAAATGTAGAACAATTAAAATGAAGATTCTTTAAACAACCGTATTCACTTGACACAGAGCTGCGTGTACAACTCTGGGAGACAGAAACTGTCAGGGCAAATAAGGATGAACATCTCTCCCTTTTATTATTTGACCTTATAATATCACACAGTGTTTTCTATCAGTAATATCACGTCACTGACCATGGGACATATCTGTTACATATCTGTCACATACAAGCTTGGCCTGTTCCCCTAAACTCCAGTTATCCCAATAAATATGGTGAAGAACTAGGGAATACAATCAATGGAGCCCAAGGTTTGGTTCCTCTTATCCTGAGGCAGATGTCTAAATAATGTTCAGATGTTTTTCTCCCCACTAACTGCGAAGGACCCAGAGTGTAGGCAGCTGAAGGGATATAACATGAATCCCACTTGGATGGTTTCTAAACACTGGTCAAAAACAGATTGAGCTGTGTGTAGGAATTTTTCACTGCAACTGATTGTAAGATTATCTATTCTAAAAGAAAACCAGCAGAGATATTTGGTAAAGGAGGGAAGCATTCTTCTTTTAGAAATTAATTCACTGCAAGGCACATAATTTTTGACCAAGATATAAATATTTATCAGTGAGAAGATTATTTCCTTGGATGTGGTTGTCATTTCTCATCAAAGGGTTTCTGCTTGAGCTATTAACAAAGGCTAGATTCAATTATATTGTAAATCTAAGAGTTTTTAAAAAATGTATTTAAAAAATAATGTTTTTTCTTTTAAGAAAGCACTTTTTTGTTTTAAAAAGCATTGTAAACAAGTGATTAATGATTTTACTTCTGTGCTTACAGACTCTCAGATCTGCTGGGAAGATCTACATGCTTTTTTTTATGCTGGTCATCTTTCTGGGTTCATTTTATCTGGTCAACCTGATTCTGGCTGTTGTGGCCATGGCATATGAAGAGCAGAACCAAGCCACTATTGCTGAAACAGAAGAGAAGGAAAGAAAGTTTCGAGAAGCCATGGAGATGTTAAAGAAAGAGCAGGAGGTCAGTGAACTATGTGACATGATTAGCCTTGGGTAACTTGAGCAGATGGTAACTTGAGATTCACTTTCTCTTTATTTTACATTTATCTGATAACCAAAGTAAGAGTTTGCCTGAAAGCAGCTTAATGTTTATTGTACTGGACAGAGTTATTACTGTTTCTATGAAAGCAAAATGAGGATTCTCCCTGTTAAGACTGAGGCCATTAAAGGCTTACATATCCAGAGTTGTACTGATTTAACTATACTATATATGCTGGCAGAGAAATTTATATTGGGTGGCATGTAAGATGTTTTAATGATGGTGAAACTACATTGGCATTTGAGCATAAAGCAGCTGTTTTGGTAGCTCAGCCATAGCACCAGATGAACCTTCTTCCACCACCACTTTAGCACAACTTCATTTCCTGACTCGTTCAACCTGCCAATTGTTTGATAATGAAAATAAAGATGTAGGATAACCTCTTTGAATTACCTACAATTTAATTCCTGAAAAAGTAAACAGGCAAAGCTTGAGGTTCAGCTTTGAAAATTATGCAGAGGGTGTGGATTTAATGTTATGTCGTAAGTTTAAACAAGCCAGGGAGGCCAAATGGTGGATGTAGCCTTATAGCCTTAATAACACTACTTAATTTTCATGTGGTTTGTGTAGGGTAGAAAGCCCTTATTAAACAGCGGAAGAGAACATTTTAGGTGCTGTGAACCAGAAGACAATAAGAAAATTAGTCTGAAATAACACGTAGCACTGTAGCACAGAGAAATAAAACCCTGATACACAATATAAACTAATATACATAATTTTCTTTTGAGTACATATGGTTTCAGGGCCTAATCCAAAGCCCATTTAAATCCTCAGAAAGAAAATAGAAAATGCAATTCTCTCTTGACAAAGTGCTACTAGAGGCTTATGCATCATTTAAGTCCTTCTAAATATCCTCTTTGATAGTTTAAGTAATAGGTAAATGCAATTTAGTCCATGTACAGGCACTTTGAACAGAATAACTCTCTACCATAACCTAAGGGAGCAAACTGAGCTCCAACTCATACTTATTTTATACAATTTTTCATGTGTTTTGACTCCAGCTGAGCTCTTCCTCATAACAGTCAACTTTGGTAGCCCCAACTATAATTAAAGATATTTAAGAATTTCCTTTTGAAGGCTTTGATTTCAGTTAAGCCTGTATGTACACAAAAAAAGGAACATTAAGCCCCAAAAGTTGGAATGTGGCAAAAAAAAGGTTGCTCCTGAAAACCTAAATTGTTCCCATTTGTTTATCTGGTTTATAATATAGCCTTTTCTTCAGCCAGCTATTTCTCATTTTTCCTGTGCCCTGTTCAGTACAAAGGGTGGACAGTGCATGACTCAAGAGCAGCTCTTTGCTTTCTCATCATTTGTTCTGTTGCCTTAGGCCACCTCGAGCAGACTTCCAACTTAGGCAGTCAAAGCCTGCTTCAAAGAGGAAGTGACTAACATCATCAGAGGTTTTTCAGTGCCTCTTGTCGCTG
This sequence comes from Pipra filicauda, assembly GCF_003945595.2. Taxonomy (NCBI): domain Eukaryota; kingdom Metazoa; phylum Chordata; class Aves; order Passeriformes; family Pipridae; genus Pipra; species Pipra filicauda. Next base: position 7,219,553 of record NW_024104310.1, read on the forward strand.
CTCAGACTCCATGTGCTTCAAAAATACTCACTTTTATTTGTAATACTCCTGCAATATTGTCCTCATTTTATGGAAAGGAAATTTAAGAGTAAAGTGATTTGGATCTGCCATGTTCACTAATGAAGTCTAGTAAATCTGCAAATCAGCTCTTGATATCTCAAATTAGACATTTTGAAGAAGAGGCTTAGGAAAGTGAATTGAGTGGCTGCACCATGGAGCTTTCAGGAGTCCTTCTCAGATGTCTCACCCCAGTCAAAGCTGCTCAGTTTTAGTCTTGTTCTCCAAACCTTGAGCAAGATCTTGGTTTTGACTTTCTTACTGTACTGCTAAGTTCCTGCCTCAAGAACTGTCTCTTGCATAATCTCCATGTCTTGGGATAACATGAACTAAGCTTTCCTCCCATCCTTCAGACATTATATGTCCTTGCCAGACGTGCCTGGTCCCACACACCTTTCCTGCTCCTTGAGCTGTTACAGTGGGTTATTGCTTGCAGTGCCTGAGGGACAGGACATGGTCCAGGCACAGGAACCCAAACAGAAAGGGTGGATAGGCAGGACATGGGGACATCCTCAAGGCCAGGCTGGATGGAGCACTGGGTAAACTGGTCTAGTGGAAGGTGTCTCTGCCTGTGGCAGGCTGTTGAACGAGATGATCTCTAAGGTCCCTTCCAACCCAAACAGAACTATGATTCTATGATCCTCCATTCCCTGAGGAATAATTCAGTCCGAATCCTTTTTCCAATAACTGAGAGAGGTGCACAGCGCAGAAGCAATTCCATCTAAGCAAAAGGTAAGAAAATGCTAAGAAACAGAAAATTAGCTTATTTTGCAGTATGAGTACAGCATGCTTACTAGCACAACCTGCAATATTTTCTAGATCAACAAAATATGACAGCAATCAGAAAGAAAAACCAAAACTCTTTAGACCAGCTTTTACACTGTACAGTATAAAGAGACTAGAAATATAATTGATAGACCTGCTTGGGGGCTATCAGTCAATTTATACAATTGGTTTAACACATTTCTAAATCTGAGCTTAACACCAAAAAGCTTAACACCAAAAGACTTGCTGAATCTTTATGAAGAGGAAGCACTTCAGCATAGCAATTAAATTGACTCCAAAAAAACCCCCCCAAAAATCCAGCCTAGACCAGTGTCTGAACCCTCCTCCTCTCTGCTCTAAGCAGCCTTGCTTATGAAAGATATTTCCCACAGGAATTAAGTTTTGTTGTGCTCTCAGCTTGATAGAGCTACCGCTACTCCTTGAAATACATGATTGATTCTTTACACGGCTGTTAAGTGCCTTCACTTTCCTTGGACTGATGCCTGTGGGAGGAAGGGAGTATTTTGCAGCGGAGAGATGATTGCCTGTTTGATTCTAGTGGCTTACAGACAATAGCACTGAGGATTCATCCGTTCCTCCTGTTCTGGGCAACCTGGAGAGGCTTTTTTTAATAATTCACTCTCTTTAGGCATCTCAGCTGGGGGCTTTGCAAACGGGCTTGTCTCCAGGCCACTGATGTGGCTACCGCTGATTTCTCCAGCACCTCCAAACCTGACCCGGTGCTTTGTACTCAGAGCCCCCTGTGCCCACTCCTCCCTCCTGCACCCGGGACAGGGACCCAGCGCGTTGGTGTGAGCTCTGGCTTTCTCCCTGCTCCTATCGATCCTTCCTCCGGGATGCTCCTTTGCTCCCAAGGCTGCGTCTTTGTGCGCTCAGGGTCTCGCACTCGGCTTCTGCCGGGTTTGTAGCGGTGGGTGTGTTATCACCCTCCTCCTGCAGCGATCCGGACAGGCAGCCGGCAGAGCTGCGGGAGCACAGGGCAAAGCAAAGTCCACCTTATCTCCAGTTAAGCCCATGGTTTTCTCTTTGCATCTCTGATCACGGCTGCCTGTGCTGCTGCTCGGGATAAGTGTTTACAGAAACGTGCCAGCCGAATTGCCTGCTGTTCCAAGCATCCCTCTCTGATAGCGGGGGAAAAATCCCAGCTTGGATTTTTCCCTTCGGCCCAGCCCTCCCACTTCAAGGGGCAGAAGTCCCAGGGGGACTTTAATCAGAGGTTCCCCAGCTTGAGGGATTTTTTTGCCTGGCATCAGAAATGTTACTCCGGAGATGTGTGCACGTTGTAAACCTGCCCGTGTGTGCACACAGGCTGTTCCTTCATGGAGTGTCAAAGGGTCTCTTGTGTGAGCTCTACATAACCAACATTATTTTGTGCATGCATTCCTAATGCTCCGCCACAGGATCCAGGAGGCAGACCTGCATGCGTGCATTTGTTCTAGGAACCTGTCTCACTTGTTTATTTTCCAGTGGCTAAACGTAGAGGTAAGAAACAGGTGAAGAATGGTTTCAGCCATGTGAGACAGTTTTATGATTAATGATCTCCTGAAACTTTTAACGTATCTCCTATACAACCTGAAAATTTAAAATAAAAAATAATTGCTGAGGAGTGTAAATAGTAATTTCTCACTGAAATCCTTAAATAATAATTTTTATACCTTCTGCCATCTTCTGATTTAGGCGCTCGCTGCTAAAGGAATTGATTCAATGTCACTTAGTTCATTGGAAATGTCACCCAAAAGTGGGAAAGAAAGAAGAAATAAGCGAAAGAAAAAGAAATCTTTGGGGACAGATGAGTATGTGGAAGACCAAAGGAATCCCAACTGTGATTACGACGATGGTCAGAGGAGGATGGTAAGCCATGGTCTGAAACATCATTTATTCTACACTTTCCTGGACAGGCCAGGCTCTGAACAGGCAGTTAAAGCTGAAACCTTCAGAAGAATCAGATATTTAATGTCATGACTGATATTAACACAGCAAATACTACAGACAGGCTGTGTTAGAACAGTGGAAGGATATGTATTGCCACTTTATTTTCAAAATTAATTAAAAATGCCCATTAAACATTTTTCCAAACTTTTTTTTCAATTTTTTTTCTTTTTTTTTTCTTTTGGCTTCAATATTGCCCACAGTCTGGTTTATTTTCTCACTTCAATTTCATTCATCTGATTATATTTATCCTATCCCTACTAGAGATGAAAAATTCTTAGAAGAAACCTGCAAAGCTTAAAAAGAAAAGAGAGGAGGAGAAAAAGAGGAAAGTTGTCTCTGAGGGCTTTTAAAATGCTGTACAAAGACATTATTAACATTTTTATATTCCTTTGCTAGTTGCCTTCAAGTCAAAACTTTGTGGCACTTGTTTCTACTTTCTATTGCAGGGAAGAAAAACAGTGAGATTGTTGTTAAATAGGGTTTTATGTAAATGTTCCTGACATGCATGAATATGAATCTGCACATGCTGTATGTATCAAATGATCATAAATAGCTCCAGATAATTTGTCTTTGTTTGACTGAGGGCAAAGTTTAAATGAGTTTGTTTTGTTTTTTGAATAGCCATGTAATGGGCTAAGTCTTTTTATATTTTTTTTTTGTCAGTGAATTTAGGAATACTTGGCAACCATAAAAAGCTCATAGAAAACATGTGAGTGATGTAAGTAAACGTGACCAATTAATGACTCCCCAGCTCACAAAATTTACCCAGAACTGGATTTCTGTTAATGACATGCATTTTTTAATCTAGTATTTTCTGTTATTGTCTCATTGGTCGAGGGGGTTGCGTAACAAATTACACATTTGATAAAGCTAGGACTGCACTTTTAGCTTCATTCTGGGTGGGGTTTCAAGACACCACGTGCCAGAATGACCATGGATTGGAGCTGTGCGTTGCCAGTTTTATTTCTTAGATTAATATTTCCTGTTTTCACTTTTCCCCCCGGATGTCATATGCATGAGAAGCATGGGAGACACATTTCAAAGCTTATAGTAAATCTTCTCTGCAAGGCTGTGTCTGGCATGGTTGGAGGGAATAAGGCTGAGTCATCATTCAGATGCTATCTGAGCAGCTGGAAGTGTGTTGCCATCAGAAATCAGTCTCAACGACTGTGCCATCGAAACCCAGGCATGGATTTCTGACCAGTTAAAATTTGGTAGCAGTCAAAATGGGTTGTTTTTAGTTAGAAGGGGCCTGGGTTTTGTACTCCTACTTGTACCAGTGTCATTAAATGGCATCATTATGTAACTCAGTGGTGTAAGCTACAGCCCAAAATTAAATCAGGCTTCATTTGGTTTGTCTGGTTTCTGGGTGCTGTGGTGATCTGACCTCTCTTCGTATGTACTTGGCTCATGGGAAAGTTCTGAAGAAGCTGAAAATTCTGTACAGGCCATAAAATCAAAAATATATTCTGCCTAAAATCTCTTACTCAAATAATTTCCTCTTCAGATAAGCGGGAAGGGGATAGACTTGAATTCCTTACACATTTTCCGAACATCTTTTTTACTCTGCCAGATTTTAGGTGTGTTTAGTCCTTGGCTACATCTTGCTGGTGCTCTGGCAGAGTTGCAGTCTCACTAACTGACGTCAGAGTGGATCATCAAGGCTGATATTTGAGTGAGGGAGACTGCTGTGTACTGAGGTTACCTATCCCTTAAGCAGCCATGTGCATTGAGATAATCATTTTACAAACTAATAAACCATATCCCTCTTCTTGCTCTTGGTTTGTTTAGTTTTTTTTTTCTTTTATCACCTTCTTCCGTCGTATTCTGATTCTTCTTCTTCCCTCTTCTTCTCATTTTCCCTGCAGTTCATTTCCTGCCCTATTTCTTTATCTCTTCTTCTCCCACTGCACTGTTCCTTCCCTAGCTGTTATGAAGATGTGTAATAATGCAGTAGATTGGAGCTGGATCCCCTTCCCTGCTCCTGTCTTCCACTCCTTGTGCTGCCTTCCCAGGTCCTTTGGCACTTATCATTTTGGGGAGAGTAGATGCAAAGGAAGTATCACTCCATGAGCTGAATGCCACCTTGACCCTTCCTATTTCAGTACCTCTTTAACTGTCAAGTTAGAGAAATACCTGATGGTTAGGAATGACTGTTCAACCTCTTAACTTTGCGGAGGCTGAACATGTGTAATTAAGTCTTTCCCTGAAGCGTTTGATTTAAAATGGGACTTGCTGCTCTCCCCAGAACTTCCTCGCTCCTGAAAACGTGTTGCAAAATGTTGTTTCTCTTTCCCCTTTCTCCTTTCTGGGGGTTTCTAGACTCTCCTTGGCATTAGTTATGGTCCCAGCGCAAACTTGGTGAAGCGCAGAACCAGCCACGGAAGCGTTTTCAGTTTCCGACTCCGTGGCAGAGACACTTGCTCCGAAACAGATTTTGCCGATGATGAGATCAGCATCGCTGGGGAAAATGAAAGCCACCGGGGCTCTCTCTTAATTCCAAGATCTGGGAGACGTCCAAGCGTGCAAAGTCAAGTGAGCCATAGTTCTCACCCTACTACTCCCAACTACACCCAGACGGGCAAAAGGAACAGCTCAGTGGATTGCAATGGTGTGGTTTCCCTGATAGGAGGAGGCATCGGGGCACTCAACCCAGACCCTACTTCTCCTGCAGGGTTACTGCTCCCCCCAGTTATTTTGGAAAAGCCTGGGACAGGCGACCTGGTGAGTACTTTATAACTTTTGTATATGATTTGCACTCTTGTTTCCTTCTAAATGTTGTTGGAGTTTGCTGTAATTTATTTATACAATATGGAGTCTACAGGGAGAAACCCAGGCCCACCATTCCAGGCAGGGTGGGAAGACAAGGGGCTCACTCACACAGTAATGTGTGTCTAGTGCCACATCAGAGTGGTTCATACCTTCTGGTGAGACTTACTCTTCAGAGCTGGCTGGAGGCAAATACCTAAATCTTGGGCTTGACATGAATTTTCTTTACTTGAAGGGACATTTTTAAAATTGGTTTCTTTTGACTTTTGAATAGCTGACGTTGTCTGGTGGATAGAAAATTATGCTTTTTAAATGGTTGGGTGTGTCTTACCATCTTGAGACCGCGTTTTCTCTCACTGGTTGCTCTCTGTTCGCATCTGACCTCTGGTCATCTGTCGGGCCACTTGTGGGGGTTTTTTTCTGCAGTCCAAAGGTTGTTCCCAGAAGGGTTTAGCATCCAATTCAAATAACACCCAGGAAATATGAGCAGATGATCAACAGACTTCAGGCCTTTTGGAGATTGCCAGAATCCTTGTTACAAAGCACTACTGCTGGGAAGCATTTAATAAAACTGTGAACACAATCATAAAGACTGGTACCATTAGGAGACCCAAGAACAAATTCACTTGGAAAACCATGAGATGGTTTTTTTGGAAATAGCTACTACACAGGCAGGTTGCTAGTTTGAGATGGTGGGAATTTATCTCTTTTTATGTAGTCCACATTGAAGCTCATCACTCTTTAAACAGTCTTTAAAGCAGCGGAGGTCTCTACCATAGTCAGCGTGTGCAAGATTTATTCCATCTTAGTGATAAAAAATGGATCAGAATAATCTCTCTCCCTGAAAGTGCCTCTTTCTGTTCACTTTAACCACATGCCTTAAGTCAGGTGAGATAAAGCCCACTCAGAGTAACAAGGTGCCAAAAACAGGTTACACTGGTGGGGGAAAAAAAAAAGCAAATGTGATTATAACATGTATTAGGCAAGGTATCTCCTAAAGAGAAAGGTGAGTGAGATGGATCCCAGCCATGGTGTCAGATTATCAGTAAACTGGGAAGTAGCTTTTTTCTTTAGAGCCAAGCAGCTTCTTTTCTTTCAAGCTTAGGACTGATGTTTTTTTCCTCACCTATCTGGGCATTCCCTGTAGTCCTGCAAATAGACTCTCACACCATACATGAGAGGAGGGGCCGTGCTGTGCGTGGGAAACTGGTTGGTGTGAGAATTATCTGTTATGTTGACAGTTTTGAGGCTGTTGCTGCTTTTTTGGATGTTCACACCTTAGTTCATTTAGGACTTTGGTAATCCCACTTTTATTCTCTATGGACAAGGATGACCAGTCCTGAGACAAGTCTCTAGACAGCTGAGCAGCAGAAACACTCTTTGTAGATAAAGAAGTTTTATTGGATTTAGCTTGGTGCAAAAAAACCCAACTTGCTGTGTATTAAAGGAATTGGGGAAGAAAGTTTGTACATCTGTTTAAAAAAAAAAATCTGAACCAAAGTCAAAAGACCTCAACAGATGAGTAGAGGATGTCCCCCTTTTCTCTGTAAGGAAAGCAGCTCTGCAGGTTGCTGAGGCTGTCCCAGCTGTCAGAAAAAACTTAGCAAAGCATGAGAGCACTCAACCTTTCACAGAAAATATCAGTATTTTACGGGATTGGGTCCTGAGGTGACAGGGAGGCTTTAAGCTCTGCTGGCATTTATTCTCATTTGTTGGCTTCCTGCCTTTAAAAAAAAATTGGATGTTGGAAATGGAATGGCCCAGGTGGGTGAGCTCACATGGCAGTTCCCTGGACACCTAGGAAATAACGCCCAGGCTCTATAGTAACAGATGCTCATTCAGTGATGCAATGTGAAGGATGTTGTGTCTTCTGGAAAACAGGTTTGGTATCTAATCTATCCAGAATATGTGAGCTGGAGTTAAAAGCTAATTGGCAAGAAGCCCATTGCTGTACAGATGTATTCACTACAGGAATCATAAGCGCTGGGCACAAACGTGCAGCCTCAGCTGTGGCACAGGCAAAAAGAAATAGCAAATCCAGCACCTCAGTGTGCCTGGAGGTAAATCTGGGTGTTTCTGGACTTTGTGTTGGATTATTTTCACCTTTTTCGTGGTAAAATTTGAAGTTGAATTTGTTCTCTCTTAGCAGGTCTGGCTTCTTTTTATATTTTCTTGATATGTTTGGGGAAGTAAAACAAAGACTTGCAGGGTGAAGTTGCAGTTACCTCATTAACCCCACCGACCCTTCTGCTGTTATTTATTTTGAATGAGAGTGAGCCCATGGTGAAAAAAGGACCCACTTGGGCTATCTGTTGTGTCTTTCATGAACAAGAATAAAGGTCCAGTCCATGAAAAGGCATCACTGTAATATGGGTCAAGCCCTGCTTGCAGCTTCCTGAGGTGTAAGTGTGGATTCAGTCATGCAAACACAATGTCTGGGTTGATGGAGCTGAAAAAACAGGATTTACAGCATTAGGTTTTGAGAATGCATTTGTTTAGGTCACTCTGTGATGCTCAGTAGTATCAGTCCAATTGTTGCTAAGTGGGGAGATCACTGAATTCTGGTTTGTGGAAAGCTCAGAAGAGCACTTCTGATTTAAAAGGCAGAGTAAACATTGAAGAAGGTCTGACCATCTCTGGTTTTAAGTTTCTGAACTTCAACCCTTAAGTAGACCATAGCTGTAGCAAATGATTTCAAAGTGGGCCTTCCTAAGCTTTCTCAGGGAAAGCACAGTCACCAGCCACTCTTAAGCATTTTAGCCTGACCAGTTTTAGCAATATTCAGCCTGAAGAGTTTACCCCAGGCAAAGTGTTTGGCACCACAATGCACAACTTCCATGTCTTTGTGTCATTGCAACTGCTGCCCCCTGTCACAGCCAAGGGCCATTTGCCCACAGGAGTGGCTGCAGGTGGCAGCTGAGCTGACATGAAAGCATCTGTGCAGCTTCTGCCTTCTCCCACAAGAGAGGTGGCTGCAGCAGGTTATCCCACTATTCAGGCTGGTGACTCACATGACTGGTGTCCTGATACTTGGCTGCAGAAGAGCAACTGAGCTAAGCAAAAGTTTGAAACTGGCTCTTCATATGGCCCTGGCTGCCTGGCACAGATGGATGTGTGTTTCCGTGAGAAACCAAGCGTGCTTGCACTTTCCATCTCCTTCCCCTAATCCCTAAATTCAGCTAGTGAAACAGGAGAAATTTCATATCATCTCAATGGATGGTGCTCAGGCCCATCAGTGCTGTCAGCAGGGGCAGTCTGACCGGTCAGCAGGTTTGCTGGCCATGGGCAGCACAGTCCATTCAGAGTGGCATCTGCTCATGAAGTCTTCTGCATCAAAGTGGCTTCAAGTGCACAACCTGAGCCAGAGGAGGGGCATCCTACCCTCTGCAGGGAACCCGTGCATGTCTGCACGCTTTTCTACACCCACTGGTGTTCCCTTGGCACAGAAGAGCACACGCAAGGAGTGGTGGCATCATTGCTGAGGAGCTGCCCTTGGCAGCACAGGGGGTTCACTGCAGTGCTCAAGACAGAGAGCCCACAGAGGTCACATGAAGAGCAAAGTGGTGCAATGTGAAGTGTGGTCTGCAAAAACCCTTCACAAAGACAGCCCTGGGTCAGGCAGTCATCAGCTCGATGTGAAGAGTGACGGGTGTTCAAGTCTGAGGGGTGCTGGGAGCTTGTCCCAAGAAACCCATGGTTAAGTCCTAGTCACTGTCCTGGAATTCTCCAGTGTATCCTGCAGAAGACTTAGGGCTGCCCTGTTCTCTTACCAGCTTTATTCAAGTGGTCCAACTGCTGATTTCATCAGACTTACCCAGTGTAAATAAGACACGGGCAGACCTGGAGACTGTGCCTAAGTCCTAATTCTTTTTGGCTTGACCAGAGACTGAGGGGGTTGAAAAATGGTATGTTTTTTATGCTCGTGCTGATTGCTGGGTGGGATTTTGGGCTATTACTTTCTTTAGAGAAGGTCTGTACATTATGTAAGTGACTTCAGGGCACAATCCAACCAAAAGTTTCTGCACATTCCTGCAGTATTTATTTGTAGCTTTGTATTGCTCTGTTGTGTCTTGGTGTTTCTTAGGAGGTTAGAATAACATCTCCCTTCACAAGGTATTGATATGCTTCAACAGAATTGGATTTAGTTAATGAGCTGTTACCTGGAGCTCAATTTATTCATGGGATCTGATGAGGTTAAATAAGATATCACTTATTGTTGTTAAGAACCTCTTGAGGGTTAATAAACACTCATGACAGCATCCCCTCTTGCCTCCTAAAGCCAGCTGGAGCCCTTCCTGTAACAGTGCAAGGAAATCATAAGGTTTTAGTTTAACCTGACTTTCCAATTATTCTGAAGTGGAAGAGAAATGGGCACAGGACTAAGGAGGTGGTGGTTTGCAAATAGGCTGTTAGCTGATGGTCCCCATTGCTTTGCTCTTCCTGGGGTGCCTGCTCACCAGAGCTTCCCATCAGTCCAGGAGCAGAGTGGGACAACCTGTGGCGTGGTTTTGGGATGGGCCACGAGGCCAAGGCTGGAGCCATGCAGAGTCTCCCTCTTGCAGATATAACCTTTCCTGAATTTCCTCTTGGTAACACTCATGTGTTTTTTTTTAAGAAGCTAGAAATGCTGAGCACTGCTAGATTGTCAGGAGTGAAAACTACTGGGGGGTGAGCCCTTGAGAGAGGTCAGGCTATTTATTGAGAGGCTGAACTAAAAATTTAGAAGTTTACCTTTGGAAAAACTTTTTTTGATGATTTTATTTTAAAAGGAAAAAAAAAAAAGAAAAACAAAAGAAAAACAAAAGACCTTGGCTTTTGTTGCAGCTAAGCATAAAAGGCTTTTGCTGACCACATTGCTTCGAGGTTTTCTTGTTGACCCTAAAACCACCCCGAGGTAAAATTTCTTTTTTTCCCTTCTTGCTTTGCCACAGGACTGGTGAAAAGGGAAAATGTTAGCAGTTTCCATCTTCAGAAATAAAGGTCAACAAAACAAGTCATCCAAAAATCACTACCAATAAGTTATAGGGATGAAAGCTACCCGGCCCCCTGCCGCTGTCACAAAGAATTGTCACCATGACTCTAGCTACTGCTCATTTCAAACTTTGCTTTAGCACACCCTGAGTGTAAATCACTCAGATTCAGCACAAATATTTCAAGCTGCTCCAGTTTATCTCTTTAAATAACCGAGCATCCCCAAAATTAAATGACTTCTTTTTAAAGTTGTGCTTTATCATGGTCACCTCCAATCTCATTAAATATTTGTGCTAGTGCCTTACAGAATCCATTGTTCGTGGTGTAGCCTGTTCACCTCTTTTTATGCTGGAAAAAAATTTTAAGTGTACAAGGAAAATTAAACCTGCCCCAGTTCCCAAATATGGTCTTTAAAAATGCTGCCATGTATAAACCCATCTTCACATAATAGTTTTGACATAGCTCAGAACTGTAGGCAGTGAGAAGGAAACAATTCTGTTATGCATCCTCATTTACATGTAAATTACTGAATAGTATATTTGTCCCTATAGAATTTAGCTAATCCAAAGGAGAAACATTTCTAGTCAATCAAGGAGCAACAAATAATCTTGTCCTGCTGGAGCTGCCTATGTTTAACTCCACTGTGATTTCTCCTCTGGATCCTAAGGAGCCTCCTTGCGTAACTGTAGGGACTGCTGTTATTTTTGTTTAATTCCTATAGAAATATAAGTACAATGAGCAACTGTGCCTATGTATTTTCTCTCAGGGGTGATAATAGCCTTTATGTTGCCTGTTTGTCCAGTTCCTGGAACTGCTTTCTGTCTCAGAATGCAAAAACTACCAGTTCCTTGCTAGCTATTAGCCATCTCTGTTCTAAAATAAATAGTAATAAAGAAACCTAAACCCCCCTCACATAGAACAAAAGCTCATAAACTTCTTTAAGTAACTTCAATAATTTTAAGCAATTCACCTGCATGGAAGCTTTCTTTCCTGGACAAATACTTCCCAGTAAGTGGCAAGGTGACTATGTGATAGGCTTACTGCTCTATTGGGAAAGAGAACACAGGAGTATTCCTTGTCCCTGACGTTACCTGCCACACACTGTGTCCTGGCTCTAGGGATTAGATGACCCACTGCCAAGGGGCTGGCAGGGAACAGGGTCTTTGGGCTCTGCACACACTGCTGGGCGAGTGGGTGGCTGTCCCATGTGGTACCCTTTGCACTGAACGTGGGCCAGCAGCAAATTGCACCCCCTCACCTCTCCAGAGAGGGGAGAAGGAAGGAGTCATTCTCACTTCCTTCAGAAACACCCTTTGCACGTGAAGGATGGCACGCTGCAAACAGTCCCCTCGACTCCAGAAGGACCTGTGAAGTCTTGGGGACCACTTCTAGGTGGCAGGATTGAGACTGCTGGGCTGGAAAGATAAATAGAGTGACTTGAAGAACTTGTGGAGTGGGGATTATCGCATCAAACCTAGGGGAAAAGTCAGTTCACTGCTAATTTTTTTAATGTAAGATGTGCCAAACCAGTTTGACTTGGACTTTTCATTTACCCTGGTTTAGCTGAATCAAAAAAAATAGGAAGAATGAATCCCTGAATGTTTTTACTTTGATTTTTTACCTCTTTGCGCCTGTGAGTAAAAGGTGGCTTTCAGGTAAAGGACTTCTGAGGATGGGATTGTCTGATGACATGTTACTGGTCACATAGGGTGGGAAGATAGTATGGTTTAAAAAGTTAGATAACCTAGAGGAATTTGAAATTTGAGGGGTTTGTATGTTTTATGCTACAGACAGAGAAGTTGTGGGTTTACTTTTGGAGTTTTGTTGGGTTTGTTTTGGTTTTGGTTTGTTTTTCTTTTTCTTTGCTTTTGCTTTTTTTATTTTATTCTACTTAGAAACTTCTCCCTCGTCTTTTTTTATTGCCTTGTCTAGTTATTTCTTTTTGGTACCATGTATTTGTTATGTATTCCAAACTACTGTGAATGATTATGCAATTTTGTAGATGCTTTCTTCATTAATAAAACATTTGTTGTTTCTTTGCTTTTTATTGGATTTTTTTTGAGGTGAAGGGAATCAAGCAAACTAATGCATCTGAAATAACATTCCTGGTTTCCCTGGCTCCTGAGCCAAGGATAGGATGTTTTCTTTTTATGTTGTGTACAACTAGAACTCTCTTGGAAAAGTTTCTGATTATAACTTTCCTTTTGAGATGACTTTGTTAGTAACTCAGTGAACAATGAGTTAATTGTAAAAAACAAACAAACAAACAAACAAAAAACCAAAAACAACAAAGGACATTTTAGGAAAAAAAGAAAAAAAAAAACAACCAAAAACATTTTGAAGCATTACTGCTTTCCTGGCCCTGCTAATGTTTTAAGTGCTTACTTTGAAAGTCCTTACCCTTCTCTAGCCTTGCAGTGATTGGTATTTTTAACTGCAGTACTTTGAAGTGACCTGGGACCAGCATCCTGCTTACTGTTTTCAGTGTCAACCTGTGGCAAAGCATCTTTGCCCTTTGCAATCATCTGATAAGGGGATGTCCCCTGCCCTGAAGAGGTCACACTCCAGAAAGACAACTTGTAGAGCTTCAGCACTTTTTTCCTGCCATTCCCATGGAAGTGCCTTTCTTGAATTGGTCAGGGCCAATTCAGACCCAAGAGATGAGAAGATCCAGAATATTGGATCAGATTCCTGTAGCTCATTTGACTATGGAGAAACAAAATCAGCTACTCTGACGTCTGTATAAACTGGGGACTCTCACCTTTGTAGGAATTTCTTCTCCTTCCACATTTCCCTGAGCAGTATTGCAAGAGCCATCAGGATCCATCTTCTACATCTGTCTTGCTTACACAGTATCTCGGACCTCACAGCCTGTGTGCTTGGAGGAGCAGGGCAGAGGCTTTAAATATTTATTTTGGGAGACTGAGTGTCTCAACCAGAAGGTCTGTGACAGAGAATGACGCTGAGCCTGGCTTTCCCAGATCCTTACACTTCAACCACCACTTTTCCTTCCACCTGTGTGAGATCTGGAGGAGTAAACCGAGTGGGATTTGTCTCTATATGAAGTGGGAGCTTGTAATAATAAAAGTCTTAATATCTTGCTCCTGTGAGCTGACAATGTAAAGTATTTAATACAATGTGTGTCTGCGGCTTTACTGTGCTTCTGTCTGACATCAAAAACCCAAGCCTACAAAAAGTGCAAAACTAATTTAAAATGAGACATTAAGCAAGGACAGTTTGGGAGTTTTGTTTTCCTGGTATTTGATTTCTTTAGGATTTTTTTTTTAATCTTTTCCTTGAGAAACATGAGAACAAGAGAGTTAGGTTATTTTCTTTTTCCTGCGAAAAATGAAGCTAAATTTCTCCCCTAATTATGTAGCTTTGGAGTCCATAACACCAAAGATCACTAGAATGACAATATGTTCCTGAGACTTGGCAGTGTTTCAGAACAAGAAAAAACATGTGTTGAGGAGTCAGTTTGCTTGGTATGATATCAGAGATCTGTAATAGAGCTGTTACTCACGCCCTTTTCCTCTTCTAGCTGTATAATTAAACAGTTAACACATTTCAGAAATAATGGAATAATTAATGTAATTAAGCAGGGCTTTTTTCACAAGCAAAGAGCATGGTAAAGCAGCACTGATATTTCTCTGGCATCAGAAGTGTTCCTTTATTTTCACCCACAGTTTACAGGAAGGTAAAGGGCAGAACAACGTTTCCAAAATTGCTCAAAGTGCCATTTTCAAAAGCTGTACCCCATCAGCATGTCAGTGACAAGTCAGTGAGCTTTAGGCTCTTCAGATGGGAAAAATAGTGCTTAGGCAGTTTTGAAATTGCTACCCTCTGTCTGCCTTGGTTTTACTCTGCTGATCCAATGTGTTCCTTTACACAGACCTCTCCCTCGGACGAGGCGAGCAAGAAACAGCTTTTAATGCCCCACCGCCCCTCCGTGGACCACTCGGACGAGCCCTTTCAGAGGCAGAGGGCAGTGAGTGCTGTCAGCATCATCACCAGTGCCCTGGAAGGTAAGAGACATCCTCAGCTCCCCAGCTCAAAGCCATGTCCATGTTAAATGGCAGAGAAAAGGTGACGCGAAACGCCCTGATATTAAACCCTCGTTGTTTTGAAAGAAGGCACTAAAGATAGTTGTTACAACCCCCATAACAGAGGCAAGGCTGTAACAGAAGGCAGTATAATCCCTGTCTTAACCATGGACTTGTAGGAGTCCTGGGAAAATGCTTATGGTGTAATCAAAATGGGAGCTGGTAAGATTTTGTGCCCCCGTGGCATTAGGTTTACACAGGGCTCACCAAGGTGCAGGGCAGTGGAGCACCAGATTGTTTGGGTGACTGTACATATATTTACATCTCATCTCCCTGGGGCTGATGGAAAGCCTGGCATGTGCAGTCACCAGCTACATGCAGAGCATCCAAGCTGTGGGAGAGGAAAGTTCTCATGCAACAGGGGCACAACAGTGTGGTGGGTGCTTGAACCCCGCCGTGAAATTTAAGGGTGCTCAAAGGACCCTTTTAACCACGCAAATATTTCTCAGCAAATTTTTCCATTGCTCATGAGTCGTCCCATGAGGTGCAGAAGAATTTCCCTTCTCTGTCTTCCCACAGACAGGGACTTTGCATTTCCCTCTCACAAATTTATCGATATAGCAAGACAACTCGTAGCAAGCCCTCACATTCTTGTACTCTTTACATGCAGCATGAAAGGGCTTCCTGCAGTTCCTTGTGTCTCCTGCATTGCAAATTGAGACAAGACAGGAGGTAGCACCTAAGAGCACAGAAAAATGTCTGTCAAGAACACAGTGTGGAGCAAGGGAAGTTGTGGATTCTCCTGCAGCCTGATTCTCTGTGTGACTGATGAATAGGAAGGCAAGGCAAGGCAGAGGGACTTAGATAAGAGATGCCTTACAGACAGGAACTGGACGTATCTCCTGGAGATAGGCCAGCATGAAACCACAAAGCCCTTCTTCTTCCTCAGCTTTTTACCCTCTCCCATGGTTGTATGCACCAATATTGTGGCCAGAAGATATATTTATGTTTACATAAATATAGGGTTGTATTCTTAATAGGGAAATAATCACTTCAGTGTACTCCAGTGTTTAATGTAGTCTGCAAAGGTTTTATTTGTTTCCTGTGGGGTTTTTAGCAATTACCTTTGTGATTGATTTGCTATTTTTTTTGAAATGTGTTAAGAATGCCTAAAAGACCTGAGCTGGAATTCTTATTTATTTGGTGGTACTCTCTATTCTTTTATACCACAGAAATAGGGACCGTGAAGTCTAGGGTAACTCAGAGCATGTGACATTCAGGGACATGGTTTAGTGGTGGACTTGGCAGTGCTACATTAATGGTTGTACTAAATTACCTTAGAGGTATTTTCCAACATAAATGATTCTATGATCCTATATAGAAGAAAATTGTTTCAATCCTTGTCAAAGGTCTACTAACTCCTAGACTTTGTTAGTCACTGAAATTGAATAGTTGTTAACAAGAGGAATGTCACATCAGAATAAAATGTACCATGGGTTTTAACTATACTCACAGCTGTATGATTTGTGCCATACTTTGAAACAGCCAGACTAGAAATCTCTTCCCCTTTCATTACCTGGTTTCTTCTCTCAGCTCTTGGGTAGTCAGCATCTGTCTGTTTTTCCCAGACATTGCAAAGCCATGAAGACAAGAAAGGTCCTATTTTATTTTTTTTTCCATTTAAAAATAAGAAAAAAGACATCTCCAACACATACTTTGATTGTATTTTTCTGACCATTTTCTTTAAAAGCAGTGCAAAGTAGCAAAAAAAATACACAACAGTAGAGTCTAATTTTACTTTTCCTTTTGCAGATATTTAAAAAAAAATGTTAAATCTCTTATGATTTCCAAAGATGTTCTGTGGTGGGAAATTATGTGAATTCTTAATTGATTTAAATCATTTTAATGCCGCATCACTGCCAAAAGAGGACAGTTACACCTTCCTCCTTCCCTTACTGTGTTCCTGTGCTTTGATTTGACTGTATGAATAGTTTTCAGCTGGATCAAGAGGCAGAACCAGCTCACACAGAAGGTCCAGGAGCACAAAAGCTGTCAAAAGGACAGAGAAATCACATGTACTTGAGGCTGAGGAGGGTGAAACTAACTCTTTTAGCAGCAACTTGGACTTAAAGGGACTTGTGTTGAGTGGAACCTCAGAGAAAAGAGTCACTCATCTGATGTGTGTCCATCATGAAGGTCCCCAAATTAAAAATAGTGGAATAAGTAGGGTTGGGTAGGCATATTATGAGGAATAAGGATGTAGATAGATGTGTTCTAGATTAACCTGGCAAATTATAAATGATATCCTTTAGAAAGTGACCACCTTAAACTCTTCATTACTTTCAGAAGCAGGTTTCAAAAAAAAAAAGCAAAATTATGATTTTGCATTCAAATTGATGGTTCTCTCATCATTTTAGGGTTTACCTGTAAACCTTTTGTTTGGAGGCTGGAAAGACAGTTATTTCTTGGAAGCAATTTGGTTTCCCAAAGATCTCAGAGCAATGCGGATGTTTGTGCAAAACCTGTGCATGTAGGACATGATCTGATATTTTGGAAGCTTGCTGGAAGACACTTAATGCCACAGCTCTGTTGCCTGATGAAGAAAAGTAGACAAAGAATCATAGAATCATTATGGTTGGAAAAGACCTCCAAGATCATCAAGTCCAACCAAATACCCCCAGCCCACAAAGTGCCACATCTACTCATTATTTGAACACTTCCAGGGATGGTGATTCCAGCACTTCCCTGGGGTGCCTGTTTCTGTGCTTAACCACTATTTCAGTGAAGACATTTTTTCCTAATATCCCAACTGAACCTCCCCTGCCACAGCTTTGAGGTCATTTCCCCTTGTCCTGGATGGTTCCTGCCCTGGGAGAGAAGGCTGTTTATGAACTGATGGAAATAACAACCTTGGCTGAAGTTTTCCCGTTATCAGTGCAGGTTCTAATTATATAGACTAAAACTGTTATACAGCATTCCATGCCCATAAAGGAATCAGAAAAGGAAAGCATTAGGCAATTCCACTAATCATTATCATTCAGCTATTAGCTGTCTTTTTTGGCTTTTCTTTTCCATCATTTAAAACAAATTATACTTACGAAGCTATTTCAGTTCTTTTGTCTGCAAGTAAAATGAGGATATAAAAGTTGTATTATAGGTAGTATTTTAAAAGCATCTTTAAAAAGCACAGGGGAGTTTTAGTAGCATGTTTAAATGGGCTTATGAGGTTCCTGGTTTTGTATGTGGGCCTCAGAAAAATCAGATGTTTAACACCTGTTTGGATTGCACATCAAGAACAGAAGCTCTATTGATAACCAGAGATACTCTCGTTCTCAAGTACTTAAATCAACTCTAAATGTTGGATTAAACTCTTTCATCTCTTAACTGCTTTAAAAGGTATTACTTAAGATACTTTGAAAATGTGACCTGGGATGAAAAAATATATTCCAATCTAAGTTAAATGAAGACAGTGTATTCTTATCCATTTGAACTTGGCAATATGGAAAATTGAGTAAGAATCCAAGCCTATATATAAGACTGGACTTAACATCTTTAGTGTGATTCTCCCTTTTTGCTTGTGCACTTTTTAAAGAGGTTATTACTTTCAGAATAGGTCACTGTCTGCTAAGTGCAGGTCAACTGGCAAAAACCCCACAGTGTGTAATTTGCCAACCTGCTAGGACAGAAATATTTTTACCCTTAAAAAAATTTGGGGTAATTCATGGGCCTTCCTCTGTGTTATGAGTCATTTTAAGTGGTCTCTTGTCATATAACTCAGTGTGAATTGACTGTTACTTTGCTGCTTGTGACTTAGAGCTTGAGGAATCACACCAGAAATGTCCTCCCTGCTGGAACCACTTTGCTGTTAAATTCCTCATTTGGGATTGCTGCCCTCTTTGGCTTTTGATCAAGAAATTTGTCAAGTTTGTGGTAATGGACCCATTTACTGACCTCACCATCACTCTCTGCATTGTGCTGAACACGCTCTTCATGGCCCTGGAGCATTATAAGATGACGAAGGAGTTTGACCACATGCTTTACATAGGCAATTTGGTAAGTCACCCTGATCTCCAACTGCTACCTGAGGAGTGTATTTCCTGCTTTTTAAAGTGTTGGCTGTGGCTTGGGAATACCCAGTGTTTTGACACACTGCCAGCATTGCTCTGCCTATGACATATCAAGCAAGTGCACCTCTTTCTGGGGGTGAAGAGAATTGAATGAAGAACAAGGGTCTGTTTTTATCGAACTAACCTATTCTAATGTTATTAGTAAACATTAAAGCCGTGTTTCTGGGCTGTTCCTGATAAATATCTGTTTAGGGAAATGAGTTAAGAGAAAGGTTAATGAACTTTATTTGGGATTTCTGGTAAAGTAGTGATAAGACAGCAGTTCTTAGTGACTAACAGTGACTTTTAAGTACAAAAAGAAACCTACAGAAAAAAGCAAGGCAAGGTCTAGGAAGGAAATAGAGTGGTGTTTGATCATGGGTTGATGTGTATGAAGGAAGAGGCCTATAGTACACTCTCTGTATGTCCCTGTATGCCCTGCTGTACCTTTCCAGAGGCATGTGCTGTGTCCCATGCAAACCCAGGGGCAAAGGGGACACGGAGCAAAGCATGGCTGATGCTTCGAGGGGAAACTCTTACTGTGCAAGCTGGAGCAGATGGGTGCAGAGCTGCAAAACAAGCAGAGACCAAGGAAAAACAGAGTGACAGTCCACAGTCAAGCTGCAGGGACAGCATAAAAGCCTTTCCAGAGGCAATATGATACAATTTGTGACCCAGGGGTCCACTAAAATTCTGCAGTTACTACAAAAAAGAAGCTTTTTCTTTAATCATCTTTCTCCAAGTTATGTTTAAAAGTTACCTTGTGTTAATGCTTTAAAACTTAACTTTTAAAATCCTTTTAATTTTAGAAGAATCTGAATTGGAAAAGGCACAGGCCATCTAGCTATGGCGTGGTGTAGTTGCCCCTAAAATGTAGTGGTAGCAACAGAGATATCCTATAGGACCACAAGTAATCTGGAGAGTCTGGAATGTGCATGCTGCTAAGTTTGCATTTGAGAAGCTCACAACAGAGATTAAAAAAGCCCTTTATTTCTCTAAAATCAAAGGCTGCAGTGTCTCAAAGCTGGATTCACATCACCTAACTTTAGGTATTTACAGCGGAGGAGTCTATCTCTGTGCCAGTTGCCTTTGTCCCCCTTTAAAGTCAGTGTAGAGTAATGGACAATTTTAAACCACATTAATGTGATGCTGTAAAGATATTTACTTTTGGATAAGGTGAACTATGGCCTGGAGGCCAGTGACTGTAGTAACCATCGACCATGGTGGGAGTATGCAGAGACACTACAGATGTGATATCTGCCTTTAGTGAGATGCATTCTGTGCTGGCAAGTTTAGGTGGGTAGTAGCAGTAATCAGACATTTTGAATCAGTCCTA
Organism: Pipra filicauda; assembly: GCF_003945595.2. NCBI lineage: Eukaryota > Metazoa > Chordata > Aves > Passeriformes > Pipridae > Pipra > Pipra filicauda. Next base: position 7,239,553 of record NW_024104310.1, read on the forward strand.
GAATACGTGACATGTCACCTATGGATTTTTTTCTTTATCCTGGTCCTCTGGGCTTCCTTGTGCAGGTTGAGGTTATTCTCCTAGGCTGTGGGACTATTCTCCAGTTTTTCAGCTGCTGTGTCTTGGCAAATCTTGCTCTGTTGTTGTCTAAGGAGAAATCTGTTTGGGTCTCTCTTGCCCTCTGCAGAAAGCAATAGATAAGGACAACTTGGAAAGTCATCTCACAGGACTGTACCCAGCTGCACTTTGCAGCCAGCATTCCTTCTTGTTGCTCAACAATTTGTGGCTTTCTAAGATGACTTTAAAAAAAATTCCTTTGGACCCAGTGTCCACCAAAGCAGGTGGCAGTGCTGTCATTTCCCTCTCTGGCAGTCGGGATAGTCAGGGTGTCTGCTCTCCCTTGCAGACCACAGGCAGGGAAACTTTAGCCCTTGGCATCCCTCCTGCCAACAAGACTCCTAATTTTTAACAAAGAGAGAAATTTTGTAGAGAGACACATGGTTTGTTTTGCTTATCTCTTTTTTTTTTTTTTTTTTGGCAGGAGAAATTTTGCAAAGCAAATTCTGCAAAATTTTGCAAAAAAAAAAAAAAAAAATCTCACTATGAGTTTCTCAGTGTTGCCTAGAGCCATTTCTGCTCTTTATTTTAAAGTGTAAAGTAAGCAAAACAGCCTGCCAGTATTTTTTGTAACAGGCTGATGGCTCAGGGCTCCCCTTCTGAGATCTGAGCTTGGGTCTGTGAGAAGCCAGACTGTGCCAGCTCACCCTCACCAGCTTTACTAAACCCCTGCATAACTGGATTGATTGTGCGTAGAGCAGGTCAGACAAAAGTAACTCTTTTTTGTGGAGGATTTTGCAAAGTCATTTTTAATGAAAATTGACATTTTTTGCAATTCCCTATGAAAGGGAAGGGAGTCCCAGCCCCAGGGCAGGCTGCCAGGTGACTGCATCCCCTAAGCTGCAGACTGCCAGCCCCCCCTCAGCCCCCATGCTGGCTGGCTGTCGCCTTCCTGTTGGATCTAACCCTCTCTAAGTGATTATTTTAGCATTAAACAGGGGAAATATTAAAGAGGACAGGTCTTTGGCATTTTTTTACTCGGAACAAATGCTTCTGAGTGAAATGAAAGAATGAGAGTGGAACATAAATTTGCTTTCTCTGGATCTGGCAGTCACTGGAGCTCTCCCTCTCTGATTGTCCATCCGCTTCAGTCAGTATCTGCTACCTTCAGACTCCTTCAGTTCATCACTTACAGGAATCAGCATTTTTAAGTGTCAGCAGAAGGCCAGCCAAGCATATGTACATTTTTACATGCTTCATCTGCCCACACACCACTCAAAAAATTAGTAGATAGAGAGCAGATAGAGCAAGATTCCCTCAATTTTTGTTTTCCTTTTAGAAGCTGAAATGCCTCTATGCAATATCAAAGCCTAAAAGGCTGAAACGATAGGTAAAAGATTTTTTTTTTTTAAGACAAAGTCCTCCAAATCAGCAGTGTCATATTTGGCACCAGTGGATGTTAAGCTACTTGTTTTCTCTCCAGCTTTCTCATATGACACATCCACATCCATCCTCTTGTGCAAGCTCAGCCGTCGTGTACCAGGTGCTGGCGGTTTGGCAACCGCTGTTTGAAATCCGTAGCTGGTACACATACACGATTCCTGATGCCTCTAGGAAGGCCCAGACATTTTGCTGCCTTGCTGTGACATTTCCTTCTCAGAAGGCTATTGATTAAAATGATTCAGGCAAAGAAAGTGATCCTCCTGAGTCATTTCTCAGCAAGACGGTTGCATAACGTGCAGCATGGTATCGTAGTTTCTTAAGGCAGTCCCCTGGATACAATTTCACAGACATCCAGTTTTGTCTTGTTCTCTGTCCTAGGAAAATTGAGAGCATTATGGTGGGAGTCTTTGGTTTCTCTAACCACCGTGACTCAGAAATTGTTGGCTGGTTAGAAATATGAGACAGGTTGTTTGTTGCGTCCTTGGTATGAGGCGGTGATGGGAAGTTATGTCCCAAAGTATTGCTGCAATCCAAGGTATCATTTTCCTGATGAGAAAGAGAAGGTAATTTACATAAGGAATAGTGTAAAATGGCCACTTGGAATAATTAATTCCAGAAGCATTAGAGAGTAAAGCCAAACATTCCTCAAATGCAGGCTATAATGATTTATTTTTATTCCTGAATGTCATAATTACATGACCTTAAGTTTTCCCTTTCCCATCTTAATGGGTGTCTTATCCCTGTTGCTCTGAGTTGATCAGTTCTGCTAGGCTAGTGCTGCAAATATTCAACTGCTAGTAAGGAAAACATTTCTCCTTGACTGTATGTTAGTGATGCGTGAGCTCTGTATCCTCCCCTCTTTTTTGACCAAAAAAATGCATAAATGTTGATTATTTCACAGAAAGTCCTGTACTTTACTAAATACATTTCCAGAAATTATCTGTTTCTGCAGATATATCTATTTCTGTTTCAGAAATATCAGAAATTCCAGAATTTTCCAGAAACACAAAGCTCTGTGCAGCTTGTACTAGGACTTGAAATGAAAATGAAACAGTATACGAAGAATGTGGTCCTCACATTTTGTCATTTTAAATAGACTGTAGCTTTGCATTGTGCATTTAAACTGTTACTTAAGGAGGGCATATAAAAGGACAACATCTGGGATACTTTACACGAATGTGTTAAAACTGAATTTGTTGTCAGCAGCCTTCCTCCCCCCTCTCCCTCTGCCTCATAGGTAATATTTATACGTTGTTTTAAAGAAAAATGTTCCAATTAGAAGTTCCACCATATGACATTTGAACTGGGTCATAAATAACCAATGTGTTCCCAAGATGCAGTGAAAAGAAAATTGCCATGATTATTTGTAAAAAAAAACAAAACAAACCCGGACTCAAATTAGAGTTTCTAATCGCCTTCGCTGCCAGCAATAACCTCAGAATAACTGGAGGCGTGCGTTGCCCTTCTATTGATAATAATAACAAAATAAAAAGGGATAATACAGGAGATACACTGCAACCCAAATAACCCTTAACACTCGCGCTGAATTCACTCAGCTTTCTCCACTGATATGAATAGATTTAACCTTTATAAAAGGTACCTTTACACTTTCTTTTTTTTACCACTGGGATTTTTCAGATGATGGAAGGAGGCAGAAATGTATATTCCAATCCAGAGCTTGAAGTCAGATGTCATTGTAACTTTACAGCAGTGTATTGTTGTGAAAAGAGAAGACAAAATTGTAATAGTGATAAAGAATCAGCCATGAAAAAGAAAGTATTTGTTTGTAAAAAATGTTTTTGACTTTCTGCTGTGTTCACCTGCAGCAGTGGAAACTCTGCAAGCAAGGAGTTGTGTTTAAAAGGTTACTTTGAATTCATATTTTTCTTTCTGCAGGTCTTCACTGGGATTTTCACAGCAGAAATGGTCTTCAAAGTAATTGCCCTTGACCCCTACTACTATTTTCAGCAAGGCTGGAATATTTTTGACAGCATAATTGTTATTCTAAGCCTGATGGAACTGGGTTTGTCCAGCATGGGAAACCTGTCTGTTTTACGCTCCTTTCGACTGGTAATGGTCTTATTCTGTTCTTACCCATATTATTACATATAAACTCTGACATGAATGCAACTTGTTTTCTTAAAAACGCATCTGCCGATAATTGCTGCAAACTGGTGAACAGTACGTGACACTAATTATAGACTGAGGGATAAATGGAATTGTTCCAGATTTACATTAGGGTAAATGAGAACATAATTTGATTCCTTCTAGCTGTACCAGGTACTTGTAGCACACTTAAAATATTTGAATTCCAATTTGTAATAAAAATCTGCCGTTTTATACCCATACACCTGCTAGCATAGTCAGCAGATAATTGATAGCCCAAGAAATGCAAGAGCCAGTAACTTGTTGTTTTAGAAATTGTTATTCCTAAATTATGTTATAAACATGCTACTGTTCTTTTAGATGTTGTCAAAAGAAAGTGTCTTTGAATTATTCACAGAGTGATTTATTTTTTTTTTCTAGAACTGATCAGCATAACATAACACCTGTCTTTCACGGGAACTCCTTAGCTGTCAACTCTTTTGTTAGGCACAGGATAGTGGTGTTCTATTAATGAGAGACTGGTGACATTTTGGAAGAGAAAAGTACTTTCCTTGCCAGCCTGACATTTGTGTTGCACTTCGTGTACCAGGATGTCCATGCTAATCATTCTGGCCATGATATGGCTTCACAATTTTAAAGACCAGGAAAACAAGCCCTTATGGTTACATTTAGCAGAAGAATTAATTTTTTTTTCCAAAATTCTCTGCTCTGCTCAAAAATACAAATTTTCCATCTCTGTCCTAAGTGTCTCCTTTCAAGTTTTTGAGCAAGCCCTCTTCAATAAGGCTGATATTAAACCTTCACTTGAAAACAGAGCACAGGGGCTAGGCACCATTTACATCCTTAAAATAGGTCTTAAGTGGGACGTGGGTTGAGCACAGACTGCGTGAGCCTCGGCACAGAGGTGATTTTCACCCTGGGAGCTAACAGCTAGTAGCATCTGGCTGAGGCTTACTCTGAAACACAGAGGAATTCCTTCTCTCTCTGTGGGATCAAACCCTAAACTCCTTCCTCCAGATGCCTGCCAGGCTGTTTAATTTGAGGAGGAAAAGGAGGAAAAGCAACGTAAAAGAAAATATTAAGATGTGTATTTTTTGTTCTTCCATCCCACCCCCACCATGGTAGTTGAGGAATGCGCCTTTAAGAACTTGTCTGTCCAACCAGGCAGAGCATAGCTCTGGAACACTTAATGCTCATCCTAGAAGCCCAGCTGATATTTTATTAATAGATGTAATGGGGTTAACAGGAAGTATGGCTAAAATCACCCTGTACCGCACACACTGTGGCATTTAACATCTTTCACGTTTTGCCCACTTTAATAATTCATTGGCTGAAATGCCTGTTGCTTCTGTGAACTGACACTGTTGTTTGTGTTCTGTTCACAGCTGCGGGTCTTCAAGTTGGCGAAGTCCTGGCCGACCTTAAACACGCTCATTAAAATCATTGGTAACTCAGTGGGTGCCCTCGGTAACCTCACGCTCGTGCTGGCAATCATCGTCTTTATTTTCGCCGTGGTAGGGATGCAGCTTTTTGGGAAAAGCTACTTGGACAACGTGAAGAAGATAAGCAAGACTGGCAATTTGCCACGGTGGCACATGAACGATTTCTTCCACTCGTTCCTCATCATCTTCCGGATTTTGTGTGGAGAGTGGATCGAGACCATGTGGGACTGTATGGAAGTAGCTGGGCAGCCACTGTGCCTTCTTGTCTTCTTGTTGGTCATGGTGATAGGAAACCTGGTGGTGAGTTCTCAAGATGTTGGGTTTTTTTCTTCCTTTCCTGGTGGGTGTGTGGAAAATGTACCATTTTTTAATCCAGAAATGGCAAATCTCACGTTACTCCATGACTTCAATTTGATGAACCAAGTTGTCACCCAGAGAAACTTGTTCCTATCCCAAATACAAAATTGCTAACATTGCATTAGTCATAGGGAATGAGGGCTTGCTGCTTTTTTTTAGAACATATAGTTTTTTACCAGAAGTAAGTCGCTTGGGCTGGTTATAATGATTTTATTTCTTAGGCCATTCATGGGGATGAAAAGATTCAAGATCTCTTTTCTATACAGGTGTGAATATCACCTCAACTGTCACTGGTTTAGGACATATTTTATTTCCCTTAATTTTTACTCCAGAACACGTGAACCTTACACACAGCACAGTGTCTTTGACTGGAGTTTCAAATGTCTTTAGCCTGCACGTTCTAGGAAGCTACAGGTTGTGTTTACTGTAATGCCACTGGCTTGCCTGCTTTTTTTAATAGACTACCCCATAAGCATGGCTTACATAAGCTCTGAACCTATTAAGACTGAATTATATTTCCCTGTTGACATCTTAAGGAGCGCTTTGCTGGCTTTCAGTCATTGTGGAAATGTTTCTGCCGTTCAGCTTACAGAGCATCTTTGACATTGTGGCTCTAATGGCCTTACTGTTTATGTAGTGAGTTGTTTAACAGTAGATGCTGCTATAAAAAACATGGGGTTTTGCTGCTGATTGCTTTTAGTGGTTATTTTGCTTTTAAGTACGCAATGTTTTGGTTCTCAGCTGCTGGGATAAAAAAGTTCTTGAGCGAGCTTATAGAAAAACAGAGTGTGCTCTTTTGTTTACATTAATTTATATTTTAGAAGTTATTTTTGTGCTGAAAATGTTGATTGCAAGGGCAAATTATATTTTTAAGGCGCTTTTTATTATAAAAATTGGAAGTTAAGCTGTGATTACTCAGAAAGGGGCAGATTACTTATGGTTTTTTTCCATAACTTACCGTTTCTATAATTTTTTCTTGGAATTAAATTTGATTAGAGGAGTTGGGGAAAAATGCTACTTTATTTAGACAAAAATTATTTATTATATCTTCTGGGAGAGTTTAGCCAGAAATCCAGAAAGTTAATCTCCCCCTGCCATTAAGCAATGCATTCTGTGTATGATAATGAAAGCTGGAAATAATATGTGTTAAAATCCGGGGAAAATGTTAACATTTGAAATATTCATGGATTATTAAAAGATGTGAATTAGCAACATCTGATACCCTTAGATATTAACACTCATCAGTGTACATAAGTACTGTTAAATATGAAATCTGGTTCAGCAGAGACTGCAATAACATTATCTACATATATTTAACCTTCAGTGCTTGAAAAAGGCTGTCCCAGATGTAAAACCAGATATTGAAAAACTCTGTTAGCATGGATAAGCTGAAGTTATTAGTCAGCTGAAAGCAAAATGCTAGCTTTATTGTTTTCAGCTCACAGTTCTGTAAGGATGTGGCAAAGACCGGTAAATAGAAATGATTCTTGTGTGTGGGTCACTCAAAAAAGAAAAAAGAGAATGATTCATAGGTGATAAAAAGAACAGATTCTGAATCATGAGACTCATCCAGTGTTAACTGCGTTACATGGAGGTTTCATGATGTTGATTAGCAGATAGAGAGGAGGTCATCTGACTCCTCTGGCATCAGCAAAATTCTTGCTTTCTTCAGTGAGGTTGGGTTGAGTCTACTATTTCATTTATTTTCTGAACATCATTAGACCCAAAAATTCTGGTGTCTAAAAAGCACCATGAGCCCTTTCAAATAAGAATGCTGGAGTGCTAAAACTTTTACCTGTAACACCATTGCAGTCTGTGCCAGCAAAGTTTCTCTTTTAACTTGCTGAGGTCCTTGTTCCTCCTCTGAGTTTCAAGAGCCAATTCTGATAAAAAATATTATCCTGAGGCTGTATCTCATCTGGACCCTGAATGCTTCTGTGGTCTCTGAAGGCATAGAGGAAATCCTGCAGCATTTTTCCTGATGTAGCAGATCTGCACATTCATCTAGACTAACTACTTTTTTCTGTCACATCTGCCAGTACGTATGGTGGTGTCTGTGCTCACCTTCCCAACAAGAAGGCCAAGTATTATGAAGCAGACCTGCTCTTGAACTCCTGTAAGGGCTGCAAACTGGTGATGAAAGTGTTACAAACCACTTTCAGATTCTGTGGCAGTTCAGTGATTCTGTTTGCAGGTCTTATCCAGCCTCACTAACATAAATTCAAAGGAATGGTGGAAGAAAATCCGGGAAAGTTAGTAACCACCCTGGGCAACATCATGTTATGGAGCAGCACAGCTGTTGAAAGGAATTTTAGTAAATCTTTAGTCTTTGGTTTGTATTCATATATCCTAAAAATGTCTTGGACAATTTGTGTGCAATGCCACACGAAACTATATTTACTGCTGGTCAACTGATATATGAGTCATCTTCAAGGAACTAAACTTTACAACATAGTTGGAAAACTATGTGCTGTGGAACTTCTTTCACACAGTAAAACTGTGCTACTGTTGTCAGATGGCAGTTTAGAGTCATTGAAGCCACTTTAGAAGGTAAAGCCAAAACAGACAGATAATAAAAGTTTCTCCCTCATTTGTAAGAAAGATCTTCTGAAATAGCTGACTGAATAATTATGCTTACTGTTAAGTTTTAAAAAGGCCTTAACATATCATGCGTATTTATGTTACTGAGGTTAATAAGGAAAATCACTGAGACAGGAATTATTAAGAAGATGTAGGAGAATTTGGGTCACAAGGCAGTTCCTGGTGGCCCCTGCTCAGGCAGGTCAGCCAGTGTGAGAGTCGATATGACATCAGCCACTTCTCAGGGGAGAGTTGTGTGTAATGGGTGCAAACAACGTGCATGAATAAAACTGACACCTCAATCACAGACACAACAACCTCCAGCCTTGCTCTGCGTGTGTGACATGCACTGGCAAAGCCACCCTTTTATTCTTCTGCCGGCCACACAGATGAAAATGTTTTCTACCAGCTTCTCCTGAAATGCCACCAAGTGAAGGACAGCTTGATGTGGCACAGAATGTACCCACTGTCTTTGCTCATGCTCTGATCGAGCTGTGTCTGACAGAGAGCACCCAAAAAGCATCAGTCAGTGTTAACCCCAGCAGAGCTGCAGTGCATTAACTCACCCTCAGGGCTGAGTTCTGGACTGCCGTTGTCTCACCTCTATTTGATTCACATACACCCCAGTACTTCCATGGCACATCCACCACTGTTCCCCAGTTCACCACAGCTGGTAAATCACTGCTGAGTTTCCATGGTGGATTTTGTCTTACTGGAGTCACAAGCTTGCCAAGATGTAGAGTCTGTAACCAGGAAAGTGACATTTTCAGAATTTACCTGAAAGGTAAAATATAAGGCTGGAATTGCTCCTTTAGCATCAGTCCTAGGCTTTCTTTTTTCCCCTCCTACTGTCAATTCAGGAAAATATTAAAACCTTTTTCTGAGAATACAATACAAAGGTAGAAAGCACCACCAATTTCTAGAATATCAGGCTATCCTGTAGGCAGGATTGCATAACCATTATTGAATTAATGCATGATGCATGGAAATATGAAATATAAAGTGTAAGGTCATGCACTCAGCCCTATTTAAGAATTTATGTTATCATCAAGTAGCTTACCAGCAGAAATTGTATATGTATTAGTCACCATGGACATCTACATCTGCAATAATTGCATGGAGGTGCCTTTGTAGTCAGATCTGGTTAATGGAGTCTATGAAGTCATAAAATATCTTACCACCCAAAAAATCTAAATGCATTGGATTAAATAGCCCCTAAAACTACCTTTTCCCCTCCCTGAAGTCTTAGGAGGAAAACTCAGGTGTAGAAATCCCCGTGTGCATATCACTGGCTGACTGAGCCACTATGATGTACCAATACAGTGCACACACTGAAAAAGTAAATGACATTCTAATTCATATTAGGAATGCTAATCACAGAGGAAAAAAGAGAATCTGAATGCTATTGCACAGTGATCTGCAATGCTGCACATGCTATACATCCCACTGATGAATGATCCTCAAGAAAGATGAGGGTCTACTGGGAAAAGAACAGCATGGGAATATGAAGTTGAGGAGGGCAATGCAGAGCTAGGCATGGAAGAACAGTTTAAGTGACAGGATGCTGCTCATCCCAAACAAAGGAATGTAAATCACTGTGAATACCATTACTGGGACTGGAAAGGAGCCTTCTCATTATCAGTCTGGTGAGGTTGTTTGGGAGAACTTTCCAGCCCCAAGCCAGCAGTGTGTGAAATGGATTAGATGTTGAAAAAAACAACACATGTCAGCAGGGGACTCACCTTGGTGACCCAAGAGGACCTTCCAATCCTGTGTTTCCCTATGGTAATTTCAGTGCCTGGCATGAGCGTGAGCTGCTCAGCATGGTTTGGATGAGATTTGAAGTGACCTGCTTTGGTTAAACTCAGTGAAAACTTTTCTCTGAAAAAGTCAGATGCAGCTGAAAACCATCTTTTTACTCTGCTTCCACATCTCAGGAAGCCTTAATGGATGATTTTTCTGTTATAATTTGGCCCGTGACTGAGACATGCAGAAATATGAAAATGTCACATTCTTGGAATGAAGGGGTTTGTCCCTCCCCACATGCCTTTCCATCAAGTCCATGTAGGACAGTTCCTTGAAGAGAGGAGGAGCTGGGTCCCATGTGTCTCCCTAATACCTTTTTTTTTCTTTGTTTGCTGGTGTTCCCTTTAGTTCAATATGTGTGGTCAAGAAAATAGAACAAAAACCAAAGCAAAACAAAAAAAAACATATAAAAGAGGCAGCTGTGATGTACAGCATATAAATATGTAAGACAGGGCTGCTGTTTGCATTGCATAGTCTTCAGCATGGGGGCTTTGCTTCTGTATAAAACCATTTCATATAAAACCATTACAGACTGTTACTAAATGAACATCATGATCTCTAATTGAGGAACACAAGAGAGAGTGTATGTGGCCACCTGTGAAGGAGAACTGGTAGCCTACTGTGTGGGAATCCATCAACTGGACAACCATATGGGAGATTCACAGGCAAGGGACTATCCCTGCTGAAAATTGTGGTCAGTGCAGAGTATGGAGAAGTTTAATATTAGGGAGCAAGATGATCTTTTGCATTTATCCTCAGTGCCAGAAAATGTTCTTGAGCACATTTAATTTATTAGTGTAGCACTAGCCATAAATTCCTGTCTTGCCCAATGTTGATACATCTCCATCACTGCAGATTTCTCAGCAGACCATACTGGGCTTGAAAGAGGTTTATGGTAATGTGTCAGATTTTCTCTTTGTTTAAGTGAAATGGGTATAGAGAACTATCACTGTCCCATGTGGTAAAATCACAACTAATAGCAAAATAGCTTCTAACAGGCCTAGGTGAAAGTGGATTACAATATTACATTTCAAGAGCTCAGACAAACAAAGCATATTAGGATGGTCAAAGGTGTTCTTCAGATGGAGGCTTGTGTTTCTGCCTGACATGATAGGGCTGTCACTGAGGGAAGATACATCAAAACTCCAATGCTTTTAAAAGACATGAAGCATCAAACTAGGGAGTTTCAAGGCCATAAAACTTTTAAGAGGGTGATGGAGAGTTGTTTTACCCCAAAAGGAATGAGACCTCATTCATTCAGATTGCCTGTGTCAATAAACAAATGAAAATGGAACTCCAATGACGAATGATAGCACTTTTACAGCTATATCTTTATTTTATCTTCAAATTATGTACAAATCTAAAATACCAAAACCCTATTTTTGTGTTTTTTTCTGTCTGTCCCCAGGGAAATGCTTAACTCAAAAGCTGCAGCGAGACTTGCTGCCCTGAATCAAGTAATTATTTTGCATTTAATGACAAACATGCTCTTATTCATGGGGGCCACTGTAGACATCCACTCTGTGAATAAAGGTTAATCCCCTTGGAGGGGACTGTAGTATTTGTATTGCATCTGATAATTAATATAAATGAAGTGGAATTTTAAAATATTGTGTACCTTCTAATTGCAAATACTAGGTTAGATCTGCTTGCTGGAAAAGAAAGCAGGCTTGGTAAGAAGGTATTACAACTCAAATTACAGCATTTTAGCACTTAGCTTTTTAAGTTTCAAACCACAGTAGAGGTCTTCATCCTCCAGCTTTATATGTTGTACTTCTACCACCAGGCAGGTACTCTCCTTGGGGTCCACCAGTTCCACTTCTTGCACAATGGAAGGAATAGGGGATAAGATGCAACTACATAAAAGGTGTGGAAGAACAGCTTTTTGCAAGGAAATGGGGAGCTATAGGAGATTTGCAGAGATGTTCAGGTTGTCCCAAGTCTTGCAGGAGCACTTCCTTCCCTCCTCTCTCTCTACACCCCAGTGTTCACGTCCTGGGTGCCCTTGTTCACCTTATCTGCTCTTTCAGCAGTTCCCAACATTCTGGAAATATGCATTTGTGCTTTGGTTACATCAGCTGAGAAGGCCTGTAGATAAACAGGCAGGAATAGGCATGTCAGTAACAGTCATCGTCAGGGTGGACAGAATCTGCAAAGCGGCAAGCGGAGGGCGTGTGGGGCACCATGGAGGAGCAAGACTCATCAGAAAGCTGCAGGAGCCATAATGAGAGCTGGGAAATACTGGAGATGGGGGCTGGAGTGTTAGAGGGTCCAGAAGAAGCCAGGGAACCCAAGGGTTCATTAGTGAGGAGTGGAAGTGTCGTTTGAACCTGTCTCGTCAACTTGGACACTTACATAAGGGAGGCGAATTTTCCTTCTCAGGTCACGTGTGACTTTGCAGAAGAGCAGCCCAGAATACATGAATAAGCACAACTGGGGACACAAACAAAGTAGTGTCAAAACAACTGTCAGCATGTTACTGTCCCTTTTGCTTCTACTCATGTACACTTAGGGCTGGGAGCGGGAACATTTGGTGTGATATGGGAGAATTCAAAACTCAGAGGGAAGCAACTAAACCCCAAAACATTTCCCAGCTTCCCTCTTCATATTTTTCATGCCAACTACCTGCATAGTCCATGAGTCCCAAAGCAACTTTAGCTATTTGTACTTCCCATTATCCACCCTTTCTTGAGAAGTGCCTGGGAAGCAGAGCACTCAGGTAGTCGATGCTTTTTTGCAAACATCTGTCTGTATCTACTTAAGTATTAAACATCCTCAGGGGTAGTGAAAGGTCCACCAGAAACAGATGGCATCATGTGATGCTTCAAAAAGATAAATCCTGACACCAACCATCAATCAGTCCAGTTGCCTCTGATGACTCCCAGCAGAGATGGAAAGCCTTCGTCCTCACGTGGGTTGCTTGAAATGCAAACCTTTTGCCTCAGACTCCAGGCTTTAAAAATTGCATGATTTGTCAGCAGGCACATAAATAACTAGAATTTATTTTACTGAGTAGATATTTCCCACCATCACGTGTAACACCAGATGCTGATGCTAAAAAGTCTGGGGAAATTAACCTCACTGTAATTATGATGGACCATCGAAGGCTGCTGGTTTTCCAAAATGCCATTGTATGGTAGATTAAGTAGAGTCTGTTCAAAGCTGGGAGGTTTAGGGCTTCTTTGCCCAAGAGATGCGAGGAAAATGCACCTGAGAATAGACAGGAGGACAAACTACTTTCAAAATCTACTCCTAAAAAGTGATCTGCTTCCTTCTGTCAATTCAGATTTATGAGTGTCTGTATCCTGCTACAGGCTCAGCTGTTTCTTCTGAAGAGTTGAATCTTGGCACTTGGTGACTAATCTGAGCTTGCATCTTGTATTAGGGGACAAGTGTGTTCAGTTGCTGTTTTCAAGGTGCTATATGGTGTCCTTGTCAAATATATACTAAAATCTGCCAATTTTTTCCCTGCAACATTCATTCACAGAAAGATAGATTTTTAAAATACAAATAGCCCAAATCCCCAAAACAGTTGGCATACAGAAGAGAAGTAAGCTTTTGCTTCTGATGCAGCTCAAAGGAGGATGAAAACAAAAGGTGAACTAAGGCTTTTTTTTTTTTTTCATCTGTGACATAAGGAATTCCCAAAAACAATAATCCAAAGCAGATTCATTGGTGGGCTGTGCCAGATTTTGGCATTTGGTGCAGATTTTAATCAGTAGAATTATAAATATTGCTTCTTGATCTATAAATGAGTCACTGGGATATATCAGAAAGAAATAAAATCTGGTAATAATGCTAGTGCTCTTCTGTAGGTATATATACAAGGGAATACAAAACTATCTCCCATTAACCTTCATAGATGTGAGATGACTTGGAAATATGGAAGAAGAAGAATGTTAGTATATTAGTTCAGTCAACCTGGCACTTGGAAACCACCCTCATGCCCTTTGTTCTAATTGTGTTTCCAAATCAGAGATTTTTCTCTAAAAATATTGTTTAAGCATTGACTCCATTATATGAACTGTGGACAAGATGAAAAATTTTTAATATGATCCACCATATATATATATATGTATGTATATTCACATATATATTTTATTTGTGAAGATACTAGTGAATTCTTTTTGAGATTTCATTGTAATCCAGGAATTGAACAGGAGCTGAATTTTTATTTTGAAAACTGCAGCCCTGTTGATATAGTAGGCATCAGCAGGGTAAAACGCTGCCCACTTTTTGTTCTACATTTGTCCTTGGTTCACAGTGTAAGTAGGGTTTTGTCAGTGGTTAAGCTTGCTAATAGGTGGGTAGTTATTAAAAATCTAGAAGACACTGAGTCAAATTTAATTGGACAAGAGTGTGCAAAGGTAGGTACAACTAAATGTGTCTCTTTGTATTAATGTCACAGTACGTGTTGTCTGGATGTCATTGAAAGGGTAATGACAACAGAATTATTCCTAGCATGTGTTGTGGAAAAGTCAAGGTTTTTAAGGTTAAAATGGACCAGGTGGTACAAATTTAATACATTGTTCACTACTCCTCAACATCTTATACTTTAAAATAAAAGTTAAAAATATTATTCTTCCCCACCAAAACTAGGCAGTGAGTACAGCATTCTAACAGTTACCTCTAGAAACATCTTGTTGAAAAGAATATGTGAAACAGCTAGTCATGACATCCTTAGCCTTCTGAGCAAGAGATACTGGAATTTATCGTTCCCATGAACAATACATATTTATAACTGCATTTCTCCACCTAGCACATGTGTGGTAACATGGTCTGTGGCTTCCCAAGGAAATATGCTGAAGAATGCATTTGGAAACTAAATGTAGTACACAGGATTAGATACCAATTTCCTGCCTTTGGGGATCTTATTGAACAGTAAGAAATTCCTGCAGTCAAGGGGATCCTTTGGTCTCCTACTACTCTTCCATATTTCTTTCTGTTCCTGAAAGTCCACTTGTCTGGGTCTTACTCTGTTAGACTTCTCTAAATTCAATAAACCCGCTGACCCACATTTGCTGAGGAAAATTTCCAGCAGATACAGATCTACTCTATCAATTTTGCATTACTGCAAGCAGTGCAAAGGAAAGGAGAATCAGACCTGTTGGTTTTTTGTCCCTCTTAACATTTTTATTTCTTTGCTGCTACATAAGTCCCTTTTGTTCTATTTCCCTGACTGTAGATTCATGTGTTAACTTTTCTTCTTCTGTATTGTTTGGGTCATCCTTAGCCAGAATCTTGTTTAAATTAATTCTTCTTGAATGTGATCCAGATCTCCCCTTCCTTTTATTTTCTTCTACCTAAAATGTATTTTCTTTCTTTTTGGTCAGTTCTGGCCTTGATTGTCATAGAATGTTTTGGGTTGGAAGGGACCTTAAAGATCATCTGGTTTCAACCACCCTGCCATGGGCAGGGACACCTTCCACTAGACCAGGTTGCACAAAGCCCTGTCCAATCTGGCCTTCAACACTCCCAGGGATGGGACAGTAACAACTTCTCTGAGAAACCCTCTCCAGTGCCTCACCACCCTCACACTGAAGAATTTCTTTCTTATATCTTATCTGAATATCTTCTCTTCCAGTTTAAAGCCCTCCTCCCTTGTCCTGTTGCTCCATATCCTTGCAAAAGTCCCTCTCCATCTCTCTTGTAGCCCTTTTAGGTACTGCAAGCTGCTATAAGCTCTCCCCAGAGGCTTCTTTCTCCAAGATGAATTACCCTAACTCTCTTAACCTGAATTCATAGGAAAGGTGGTTATAGTTATTCTCTCTTTCACATTGCCCCATATCTCTGCTGTAGTCTTCCTAGTGTCACACTTTGAGCAAATCTCCTCTTTTCACATTGCTTTGGATTTCTGAGTTTCAGGTCATCTTCTGCAAGGTCCAGCTCCTCCTGTATCTTGACTTCACCCCTCCCAATGCACAAACAAATTCCAAGACTCTGTCCTGAAACTCTTGTAATTATTTCTTGTAATTATTTCTTGTAATTACTCTGTTTGAAACTCTTGTAATTATTTCAGTGCAAAGGTAGTTTTATTTTTTGACCAAGACAATTTTTGCCATCTGTAGGTCATAGTAGTATTTTCTCACAAAAAGTGTACACGCTAACTGAGCTTAGGACTTGGTTTTAAGTATACTTGATATTTTCCATGCTGAATTTTCATGGAGATGAAAAGAGGAATTACATATGTTTTTCGGGATGGGCAATTTTTGTCAGCTCTACTAGCAGTTAATTCCCCTGCCCCTCTGTTTGCAGCCTCCTCCCCACCATGAGTTCCCTTCTCTTCCTGGCCTCCCTCATGTAGACTAATTCATTGCAACTGCACAACTAAGAGCACTCTCATGCTTGTTGTGCTACAAACTCCTTTGTATGGAGGTTTCTTCCTGGAAGGCTTCCATGTCCCTTCTCCCCTCCTGTAATTTTCTTGTCTCCCACATTTAGATGTGATGCCATCCCATTTCTGGGAGGTTTGGCAAGTGCAAAATGCCTGCTGTTTGAAAACACAGGCAGGTGGCTGCCTCTGTAAACTGGCTTAAGGCATGAAAACAAACATTGTGAGTGCCCCTCCTCTGGCACATTCCCTGGCCACCCCATTCCAGTTGATGCCTGGGCTTTCAGGGAACAGTCTTGGCTGGGCACAGCGGCCGGGGAGCAATCCTGCCTGGGGGAAGAGGAGTCAGCTGCTTACCCTCAGGGATGGGGAACAAGCCTTGGCTTGCCTTTGCTTACTACTGTAAATGCAATTTTTAGATCATAAAATGGACTAGCTGCCTAGGTCTCAGTGCCTCCCTTCACCCTAGCAGACTGGCAGTGAGCATAAACTCATAAAAATGCTCTTATGGACAACTTACACCATCAGCTTTCTCCTTTGCTTTCTCAATTTTATGTTCATCTTTCACTAAATATGGTTGTGAGTAACCCCAGTTGGTGGGATTTCAGCCAGGTGCAGAGAATACAATTAATAAAACCCCCTAATTTTCAAATTTGCACATCAGCAAAGCACTTTTGTATTTCCTGATATAAGAAGAAAGTCAAAGATGAGGTCATCACACTTGGAAAGAAGAGCTTTCTTTGATCATGTGTTTGAGCACAGCCCTGGTTTCAAGGATGCTGGTAGCCAGTCCTCCATGAAGTGCTTTTCTCATGTTTCTAGTAATGCTTCTCTGAAAAACACAGCTTTATCCTGTAGGAAGAAAGGACACCCACCTCCTTCCCTTTCTTCCCAGGGATATCTCCCTGGGGGCTTTAGGAAGCACTAAGAAACTTGCAGAATTAAACACAACTAAGCCGGGATCAGGCGATGGCAGAGGAGAAGGGTCACTCTGTAGGATGGCAGTGAGAGGTGTGTGTCAGCACCACCCGCCTTGCAGAGCTTGGCTCTCATTTTGGATACATAACTGGCACCACTCCTGCTGAACCCTCCTGCCCAATTTCTTTAATGAAATATGGAGGGTTGTCCCACTTTTGAGTTGTGGGTCTTCTCCAACAGGGGTATGTGAAAGCCTCAAGCCCAGCCATGTGCTGTGAAGGCAGGAGATTTCATACTATGCAAAATGACTAGTAGAAATCTATTTTGTAGCTTTTCTGAAAGCTAAACCTCCTTGGCTGGCAGGCAGCTCTCTTGCTTTGTTCTGCCCTCCGAGGAATTTGCACTTGCAAAATGCATAAAATCAGAACTTTCTTACACCTTCACTAAAGAGTTATCCTTTTCACATTCCACTTAATAGGAAAGTGTAATTTTGTGATGGAACTCAAATTATAATATTAAACCTGGGAAATGGATCAGAAAGTAACATTTTTAAACGAAATCGTGTTCTCCCTGAAAAAAAAAAAAGGCGAAGCTTATGTTAATTATTTCTTGGCTCTCTGATTTAATTTTTGAGTCTCTGGGCCTACCCTTTTGTTGATTTTATTTTGGTGTAATATATTGCCAGGAAAGCCATTGCTTACTGTGGCCATTATCGTTGGTTTTCTTTCACCATTATTCTGTTTCCATATGGATTTTTATCCTTTTGGTTCTCTGTGGCTTAGCTTTCCCCAGAGATTTTCTGCCATGTGTGAATGGAAATCACCTCTTTCTCTTGATCTCCAGCCCTGATTGCCCAAAGGACATAATGGCCTCTGGATGACAGAGTGCAGAACCAGCACAATCCTTGGTCACAGCTGGGTGTCCTCTTCTCAGTGGGTAAATTCAGGTGAAAACCACAAAGCTTTAACTTCCAAAATCAGAGGGTTTTTTTCTTGTGTCTAGTCACTGTATAATAATTGGTAGAGCAGCTGATGAGGTCTTGTTTGTATACAGCTAGTGAAAATATTCCAGGGATAATACAGGAGTTTCTCACCTGTCATCAATCCTTACAGGGAGCAGCAGTAGCAAAGACCCTCAAGTGTGTTGAGTCAGTCCAAACCTGTGCAGTCTGTCTTGCTCTCTAATCGTCCTGACATCCTCACTGCCACAACAGCTAAATGCCTTTGTTGACTTAGCATAAAGGTAATTGTATCTTAGCTTGGAATCAATAAACTTTCTGTAGTTTCCCTAATGCTTTTGGGGTGTGTTTAGCCTTTAACATCCCAAATACAGCTGGTTTTGCTGGGAGAAGTGTTCAACTGGACTTGTCTGATAGCATGTTTCTTTTCTGTCTAGACAGTGGCTTGAGAAGTCCATAGCAGCTCTGAGGGAGCTCTTGCTATGCTGGTGAATTAGTGTTGTTTTGCTATCTAATGAAAAACCTGCAGGAACATGTTTGTTTTTATGCTGTGGCTCTAGTAGGGGAAAGAATTTATCTGCCTCCACTCACCATCTCACCCTCCTTTCATAAAGCACTTGGAGACTAAGAATTTCATATCAGAAAACACTGGGTTTCCAAAGACTCATCTGTCGATATTTCTAAGGGACATATTTTGAATACCACTGAAAGTCAGCAGCTACAAGAGAATTCTAAATTCAGTTCATTAGTTCTTAACCAGCACTTGGAGTGGTACAGCTTGTCTGCACATTTCTATTCACATAGGTGGGTAACAAAAGAAAACTACTCAGCAGCATGAGGCAACTACCAGGTTGTGGTAAGAAGTGTCATGCATTGCTTCAGATCTTGTTTCAAGGACTGTGTTTTAAGTGGCAAGGACATAGGCCCCTCACTCTTCCAGCTTTTGGGGTGCTGCAGAAGCTGGGGGTGAGGAGAGGCAGACACTGAAGGTTGGTCCCTGTGAGACAGGAGCTGGGGATACACCAGCCTCCTCTCTCACTTCAGCCTCCCCTCCTGAGAGGCATTTACATCATGTGATCCATTGTGTCAGACTGACAGCAATGTTGAGGTGTTCCCTTTGCCTGCCTCCCTCTCCCAATAGGAGGTACCCAAGACAGATCTGATGTACCCCAGTGCTAGTGCAGCTTTAACATCTCCACTGAAAGAGTGGAGGGGTGAATGGTACCTTAAAATGACAAAAAAATTTCTTCTGTGGCACAAAGGTGATGTGAAGTATAATTAAGGGGCTTAATCAACCCTGCCATTACTCAAGGAGATTTGCTCCTGTGTAAAGTGGTGAGAACAACACTGAGGAATCTGCCCCAAAAAATTATGGATACCCCTTTAACCTCTGAGATGAGATATTGAGTGACAATTTCCCCCACCCATGCACATCCCATAAACAACTACCATCCAGCATCACTTCTGTACCCTGAACAGCTTAAATACAAACAGCTGCACAAGAGACCACCAGTTATGGGGGGAAACATAGTGTCAATACCTGAAGTGGAGAACGGTCAGAAAAACTCCCAGCCTTATGGTAAATAGCACAAAATATCCTAATGGGATAGGGAAGACATTCATCTCACCCAGTTCCTAGAGTCTACCTGAAGATAGCTACAGCTGTATCAGCCACCCTACCTATTGTTCACATTCTACAGAAAGAAAAGGCACTTTTATTCCTTAATTTCATCTCATGTGTGCAGCCATTAGCTTTAGGATGGGACACATTGGGCTCAGGCTCCTCTGCCCATATGGATTGGACCCAGCCTGCCTATAGAGAGAACCCTGGATGCCTTCAACTCCCCTGAAGACAGTGTGAGTGCCAGCCATGCCCAAGGATGAGCATTCCAAGCATGTTCTGTTCTGTGCACTGTTCAGCACAGGCAGGGAAATGCATGTAGTAGTTGGGGCCGGGGGTAAAACCAGGCCTTGTTCTCTTTGTTCTGAGGGTAAATAGAAATCATTCACATGAAATCACTTAAATTATAACCACTTTTGTATTTGCATATGAAAAAATTATTCCTACCATATTACTTGCATTTTTTTCTTTCCTGGGGATAACATCCACTTTCATTACCATCATAAAGTAGTTCAGAGATTTTGCATAGGAAATAGACTATATTTGGTGCACAGTTTCTATTAAATTTCATTTTCTTATATTTAAGCGGACAAACCAGTTATTTCACTAAAGAGGTTTATACAGAGTTGATAAGAAAAAATTCCTGTTGCAACAAACTGATACTATAGTGCCCCACAAACCTCTCATCTGCAACTGCTGGCCTGCTTGTAGGCTCACAGTCCACTGGGGAAGTTGTGTGGTTGCAAGGGAGGAAATCCATATTCCCATTTCCCTGTGTTTTCCTAGCTGATCTCAGGCAAAAAACACGAAGGAGATCTATGCTGCTCCATCCTGTGTTCTCCCCCACCTGCCCCAGGCCACGAGGACCTTGTGCCAGTCTTTTGATATCATGATCATTTTGACAGCAAGAAAGTAAGATATCAGAAGAATGGGATTATGAGATTGACTGCAGGATAAAGAAAAACTGGGCTGGAAGGATATAAGCTTCTTATCCAACACAAATATCTGAAATAATAGAAAAGGGAATATAAAAAATAACTGATCATGTAAATTTCTTTTTGCAGGAGTACTCCCTCTTAGTAAACTTTGCCCTGGGATGAGTGTGGTGGAAGGATTGGAAAATAGACTTCCAAGGAAACAAATAATCCTCCAGTAGCAGAGAGACTGACTACATGACCTATTACTGCAGATCTCAGATCTAACACTTACTTGATGCAATGAAAGCCCCTTTTCTGAGCCGTTTTTCTTTTCAGCTTCATGGATTTTGTGACAGTAAACAAAATATAACAACTGGTACCTATTGTATTAGGCTTGCTAGAAGTCATCAAGGTCTCCAAAGAGAAAACTGCATCTTTCCCATCTGTGCTAGCCAAAGAACGGTGCAGATTTCCATTGCCATCCAAAAACAAACAGGAAGGAAGAAAATCAGATTTTTCCACTGGTCAGAGAGTGCCTGAAGAGATTCTTGCTGATCTGTGTCTACCAGGCACTGCCAGGGAAGTGCATTTGCATACTTTGAGGTCTGTAGGTCCTGTTTTATTCACAAAAAAAGTATTAGATAAGTAGTTTATGATCCTGGCAGGTAGCTCATGTGCTCCACTGTCTGGGCTTTCCTGTGCCACTGAGTGACAGCAGTGACAATGAGCTGCCACAGGGTTACAATTTGGTTTAACGACTTGCTTTTTTGCATGATGGATTTCACTGGTTGGGCGTGTCTTCTGCTCTGGACCCTGTTGTTACAGAAAAACCTGTTTGGCTGTCTCCTAGGAGATTCTTCCTCCACAAGGAAGCACCCTCAAGTGATGTAAGGTCCCTTGTAGCTGCCCTCAGCTGTCCTTCCTATGCTCTGTCTCCTGCAGAGAGAATGGTACTGGTGTTCTTTGGAGGGTCCTGTGAGTTTACAAGCAAACAAGTGCACTTGAAAGCAGCTCCTGAACTACTCTACTCTATGAGCCTCCCCCTGAGAGGATGATCCCATCTTTGGTTCCAGCCTTTGATTTGTCCTATGTTGTGTGGGCAGATGAGAAAGTCTGCCCTTAATTGCTGCTCAGCGTGAAAGATCATTTAGAATTCATGCGCAGACAAGATCAGGAGTTTGAAAATCAAACTCACTTGTTTTGTGGACAGTCTGTGATCAAGGCAGATCCCACTACAGGAGAAGCTGTGTGTGTGAGCTCACACAAGATCTGCCAGCAAGAAAGACCAGTACTTCACGTCCTCACTTTGGAGATGGCTTAGCCCTGCCGCTCAACCTGTGCAGATGCAACATCATTCTTACTACTACCTAAATGAAATACAGAATTATTTTCAGTCTGCTAAGAAATGGCTTTAGACTTCCCAGTGGATTTTCAGCCTATATTCTGTGCAGCACTGAGCACGGCGTCAAATCCCCTCCTGGGTGACACAGTGAGAGTGCAGGGTAGGGAATTCAGTGCTGAATCAATTCACAGGAGGGCAGGAGGGCTTTAGGGCTGCACACTCTCTAACTGAATGACAGATGGAAGGTTAAATACACAAAGATTTATATCCCTTCATTTTTGCTGAATCAAGGTAAATAAAAAAATGGAAGGGAAATGAGGGAGTGGCCTCTTTCCTGTGGGTGGGTCCTTCCAATTTGAGATACCCTGTGATTTTATGTTAGTTATTGACCTGCACTGATAAGTTCTCTAGCTTTAATCTAACTCTAAGATACTAAACCCAGACTAAGTTAGGCTTTGATAGGCACCACCAGAGATAGTTCAGTTCTTCAGCATCTCCTGGGATGCCAAACTGTCTCCATTGTCTACAGACATCCTAGGAAAACTCCTCCAGTTTAAGTACCTCAGGGAAGCACCTGACATTAGCCTGGATTAATCTGATTGTTTGTGCCTTATAGTGGCACAACCAGAACTACAAGCTTTGAAAAGCATGCTGGATTGTCATTAGGCTAAACACTTAACACAATTATACGAAAGGAATTGGGGTTTCTTTGAGTGCATCTTGATTCCTGACCTCAAAGATCAAAAAAGCGACCTGCTTTCACAGTCTGGCTGCTCTGTGTCACTGGAAAGCAAATTTCTTTTAAAAGGGGATACATATGGACAGACAAATCTGCCATTGCTTTTGAAAACTGAGGTAATCTTTAGCTTGCTTTTGCTTAAACTGAAAGCATTGCCTTAGCAGCCAGGAGGACTGGATATTATTAGTAACCTATTACAGGAAACGTGGTGTGTCATGGGTTAGGCATATATTTTTCTGGAAAATGCAGTGTGTAGTGAAATGGGGAGAATAAGTAAACATGAAGTGCTTATTCAGCAGTTCACTCTATTTGAATACCCAACAATGCAACTCTGAGGTTACCTGCTCATAAAGGAAGGAGGGAATGATATTTGAGATTTATTTTTGGCTAAAAGCATGAAGTGCAAATAACTCTTTGTGCAAAACGTCAGCTGTGCTTCTGGTAAGTAAACAACATTGCTTTTATAGTCCATGGTAAATAACAACAGTAAGGGTGTTACCACCTATTATATATACCTGCAGGTGTATCTACATAAACTTATCTAGTAGTTTGATGTAGTTTGATGTCTGAAATAAATACAGAAAAGTAAAACAAGGCATTTCAAACAAGCTTTTCTGTGAACAGCAAAATTAATGAAGTACAGGATGAAATTCAGCTTCAGCTAACAAAATCTCAGTGCCTGTGTGGAGGTATTCATGTATGGAGAAGGCATCTGAGCTACTACTAATCTGCAGAGATCTAGGGCTTGACTCAGTTTTGTCTAGGACCACTGGGGACACTCTAAGGTATCCATCCTGGCCTCCAGCTGGACACAGGTCTCCCATAACAGTGTGTCCTGTTGGTCAGCTGCCTCAGGATGACTCGAGCATGGCAGGGGCAGTTGGCAGATCCATGTAGCCCTGGCCCAGTCACCGGTGTTTGGTCAGTCTCCACTGTCTACATAATGAATTTCTGCTGGTTGAAATGGGGCTTAGATGTCTCGTTAGACTCTCAAGATTTAGTTTCTGAGGCTGGAGGCAGCTGCCATCCTTGATGAGTGATTTGGTTGCCTGCTGCAACATCTCATCGTGTCTTGGTCGGGTGGTAGATGGAGCTTAAGAAGACCACAGGCATCCTGTAGGTCTGGTGCAGGTGTCCCAGGTAACCTCAAACATCAGCAGACACCTCTGCTAAGGTAACTGAATTGCACCTATGAAGTCCAGAAGATTTTTATTCTGGCTTTCTTTATCCGTTGCCTTCTTCCAGTTCTTTCCTATGTCCATAGGTTGTCACCAAGAAGGAGACACATTGTGTGGCTTGTTCCAAGCTCTTTCTGTACTGGTGTCTCTTCTCTGCACACATGCTTATTTTGAGGACACTGTTAGCAATGTGATTGTCTCTGAGACCTCATCCTTCTATCAAACTTGGTTGAAAATGGCTAGAGGGGTTCTATCAGGGACTCCTTCCCTGATGGGCTCCCACCTGCTTGGCTGTATATCCAATACTCTGGTTTTCAACTACCTCTCCCATCACTTGCAGTGCGTCCGAGTGGGGTATGAAATGAAAGATTGATTCACACCAGACCACCGCAGTGATTAGGAGACCCACACAAGCTGTCACTGACACTCCAGTGTGACGGACCAGCTAAGGAACAATTAGCTTTAACCTCACTTAACTTCAGAGCAGGGCAGTGCTCGGCACAGTGATGGTTTACTCAGTGGTTCATAATGGACGTGGGCAACTGCTGTGCCACCAACTGCTTTTGTTTGTAATCACGGTGATTGCAAAGGGTACCTTACAATATTGACAGGGCACTTCAAATGCAGTGTCATCAGAGTGATTAAGACCAGGTTTTCAGAGTTCCATCTCACATATTCTGAATATTTGAAATCAGAGAGAACGGGTGGGGGGAGAATAGCAATAGACTGTGGTGTTTTGGCAAGGTCCAGTTAAATAGAAGTACTTCTTGTATTGTTTATTTTGGCCTAACAGGATTTATCCGTTTAAAATACTATCAGAAAGAGAGGAGTCAGGTAGCATTAAGAGATCATAGATAAAATATCTTCACAAAGTCAATTTTATTGCTATAAATGTCAGAAGTGCTGCAGCACTGATCTCTCCTTCATTGTACCACAGAGCTGGCAACCACCCCCCTTTTACAGGCATCAGAGTTGATACCAGGCAATTTGATCCCAGTTTATTTGGGTTAAATATATTTTAGCTGATATTGGTTTGAGTCACCTTTGCCCCATTCTTGTCATCCCAGGCATCTACCTCCAGTGTGAACTTCTTGTCTCTGTGAATCCAGCCCAAAAGCTGCAATTCATTCCTTCTCAGACCATGAGCAGGTGTAACCTCCAGTATACAGCAACTGCCTCTGAGAGATGTTACTGGGAATAGCCTTCTAGAAAAAGATGGTTTTATTTATTGGATATAATTTTATTTATGTGGGGTGGGGGGTGTAAAAAGAGATTTAAATCATCAAATATGTCACTCAGATGTGTAGTTGTGTCTAATCTTGCCATGCACTACCAGCAAAGGTAGACAGTTGTAAGTTGCAAGAACAGGAGGAATCTAAGTCTCCAGTTCAGTTTGGATCTTCTCATACACCTGTGAAAATCTTCACATAGTTTTTTTCATGACTAGTAACAGCATTTTCAGGACCAAACCTGCTTTGGGAGTGAGCCCTGCTCATATTTAGCTACAGTAGTCTGATTGTGATGGCTTGTTTTAGCCTGGAGGGAAAAGTTTTTGAAGCTGTTTGACCTCTTAGGTGTTTATTCACAGTCACAATACATTTTCTTCGTGGCCCAGAGGATATTTAAAACAAGACTGTCTGTGAAAATGCATACAAATGTTACAAATGTTTCCAACTGTGCTATTTGGTTTAAGTGCCATGCCTATGTATATAATTATCATAAAATCATAGAATAGTTTGGGTTGGAAGGGACCTTTAAAGGTCAGCTAGTCCAACCCTCTGCGGTGAATAGGGACATTTTTAACTAGATCAGGTTGCTCTGAGCCCAGTCCAACCTGACCTTGAATATTTCCAGGGATGGAGCATCCACCACCTCTCTGGGCAACCTGTGCCAGTGCCTCACCATCCTCATCTTAAAAATTTTCTTCCTTATATCTAGTAAGAGACTACCCTCTTTTAGTTTAAGGCCATTTCCCTTGTCCTATTGCAACAATCCTATTAAAAAGTTTGTCCCCATCTCTCTTGTAGAGCCCCCCTTTAAGCACTGAAAAGCTGCAGTGATGTTCTCACAGACCCACTTTTTGAGCATATCCAGGTCACTATGTATCATCTACTATGAAACATAAATAACAATATTCACGCTGAATAAAAAGCAAAAAGGCCCTGAAAACATTCTTCCTATAGTCTTTTTCTACGTGCAAACAGTATCTTTACAGATGTCAATTAGTGCTGTAATTTGTGATTTTCTCCAAGATGGAATATGGGCAATTACAGGGAATTCATTGTACCACCACCACTGAGAATGTTTACAACATGTAGCTTCCAATGAAAATTTTATTTGGTATTCTGTTTCTGAGCTTAATATTTTATTTTCCATATTTTGGGGTGTTAGGGGTTGGGAAAGGGAACGTCTGGGTGTGTCCATGGTGTATTTCTGCACATGAAATCAATGTATTTGGAAGTGCCTGCAGACCTCCTTTTCCTACTGAAACCACCTGTATTTGAGGGAGTTCCACAGTGGTATTATGTTATCACAGACGAGACAAAACTCAGACCCTCCTGTCTCCAAGACCTCCACATTGAAGGTTCACCCATTTCCTTTCGACTTTATTAATTTCAGGTGCTCAACCTGTTCCTTGCCTTGCTGCTAAGCTCCTTCAGCGCTGACAACCTCTCGGCACCAGACGAGGATGGGGAGCTGAACAACCTGCAGCTCGCTTTTGCTCGGATCAACAGGGGCCTCCAGTACGCCAAAAAAGCCATGTGGAATTTTTGCTGCCACGTCCTCCGGCACCCCAAGACAACAGCTGAAAAGAAGGCAATGATGAAGCTCGCTGCCCAGAACCCAGGTGCCCTTAACAACTGTGTGAACAGCCACACCACCGCTGAGCTCGGCAAGGACATGGAGAATCACAAGGAGAATCATGCTGAGGATGGGATGAATAAAAATGGAGAAAAACACCTAGGAATTACAGAAAATGATGATTTTATGACCAATCCTGACCTGTCCATTTGTGTTCCTATTGCTGTGGGAGAGTCGGATATCGAGGAGGAAGATGAGGAGCAAAGCACCTTTACGGAAATGGAGCAGGTAGGCAATGAAAATGTTTGCTATTTGCAGTTTATTAAGATGGCCTTTGTTCCCACCCTTGGTCTGGATCCCTGGCTAGGGATGCAAATGTCCTATGGCCTAATGCTGCCTTTGATATGTTGTTAACTTCAGAAGAAGTTACAGATGCATATCCTAGAGCAAAATTCAGTTTCCAAACAGAGTCATTCTCTTTCTTATTTCTTTTTTTTTTTTTTTGCTTGTCTAAATTAATTCTTCTAACCAGAGCAATTAAACCCTTTCTCACACAGGAGAATGTTTTTTCCCTTTCAGCTGAATCATGGGAATGCTGCAGAACAAATCTTAGGTTAACAGGGGATTTTTCTCAGTGTGGAAAAATGGGCAATGTCTTAGTTTGTTTTGTGCAACAAGAATAGAGGGCCAGGTAGTTCTCTTAAAAATACAGTGAGACAGAGGCTGATATGACAAGGCACCAGAGAAAGAGAGAAGATATGTTATCATTTGTATTCAGACAGGAAAAGCACTTATTTGCCTGCTCTTTTGTGTGACATGGCAGATTTTCATTTTTTCCAGAGCACTCAGTCGTAAAGGCGGAAAAATTCTGTGTGGTTTGAAGTGTTGTGTAAAACAAAGAAAAAAAATCTTCAGGGGAATGCTTTTCTTTCTCTGCTTCTCCCCCTCTCCCCTTTCTACCAACTTTATCTCTTGGTTCCACACACCATATCTAGTTAATGTTTTCCAGACCCTCCAACCTTGATCCAGCATCTTCTGACGCTGCCCGAGACCAACAGAGTTCAGCAGGCACTGGATCAAAGCTCCTGTTTCAGATCCAGCTGTCAGGAGGGATCCTCGATCTCTTGGTTGAGGGGAAGAAAGTTTTGAAGCAAAATAGTTCTTAGAGAAGGCCTAAAAAATCTCTAAGGAAGGACTCTGTGTCAAGAGTTGGGCACAAATCAGCTGCTAAAATTTAATTTCTGCTACTCTGTTGTGGAAACCTCTTCAGTGTCAGTGAATCTGCTCACCAACAAGTCTTTCACATTGATCCTCCCACTGGGGAGAGGAAGAGCAAGAGGTCAGAAAACTTTATCATCAACCTCCACTGTCCAAATAGACACCGAGGTAACAAAAAGAAAAGACTTAAATTTTTGGTAAACACTTTTAGGGACATTTTTATCTCTTTTTTTTTTTTTCTTTTTTTAAGGAATATTTTTATTGAAGTGACCTGGGATTATTGAAGTGACATTAGGGATCAATGTGGGTGGTATGGATAATATCTGTTTTTTCTTTGAAGTCCTTCTCTATTCCTAGGTTGTATTACTTAAACCTAGAAGCAGAGAACATTTGGAAAGAGAATTATGAATACAGTAGATGGGGGAGAGAACTGGAAAAAGGAAGTAAAATTCATGAGTTGAGATAAAGACACTGGAAATTTTGCACTTGAGTGTCCATGAAGTCTGGTAGCCTGTGCCTGTACATGCACAAATGTGTATGTTGCATTACTGTATTCCTCCTTTCTCAAGATAAATAGTAAGATTTACAATTACAAGATTAAATTGCAGCATAGGGCATGGAATGTTAGGGATCTATGTGTCTTACTATACTTTAAAACTATAGAAATGCAGACTTCTGTTTAGGTGCACGGTGTGTCCCTGTAGGTGCTGGTGTGTGTATTAGTAGATGGAACAGGTAGCTGTCATTTTATGCTGTACAGCAAGTAAATTTGGAATTAGAGCTTTAGTGAGATCTGTTATAGTCATGAGGGAGAGAGCTCCTGTAGAAAAATAAGCATTTTATTGAAACAGAACATTATGAATAAAAGTTGACTTGAAAATATTAAGAAAACTTCTAATAGTTTCAATAATATTGAAACATCATCATATGTAATATAAACATTGAGGATTCAGAGTGAAACAAAATAGGGGGAAAAAAAAACCCAGCAGGAGAAGCAAACCAAAATACTGTTTTCCCACTGTACCTTTTAATGAAATTTTCGATAAACGTTAGAGGAGCATTGCCACATTACCACAAGATATTTGAATTGCAGTGAAGTAATGTGGTTCACTGCTAGCATGTGCATTAAACAGAAGGCATGGAGCTGCGAAATGAATTAATTAGCTTTGTCACTAGTGTTTTCCAGGCTTGGACAAACAGCTGCTTCAGGTCACTGCTGTTCCCTTGTGCATAGCCCTGATCAATGGTTTGCAACCTTTATCTGCAGGTCTGAGGGGTCTAGTGCTAAAAAGGTCCAAACAAGAGGCAAGTTCACATATCCAGCAAACAATTTTAACAAATTCCCGGAGGGGAAAATGTGTGCGCACAAGGGCGTTCCGACTAAAAGGCTCGAAATACATTGGCATAATAAATAAACAAAAATAGGAAGAAGCTTAACAGCAAAAATGATAATTGTGTGATGAGCTTTGCATTTGCTTTCCTCTAAAACCCTAATAAAGTTGCACAGCTGTAAATGTCTCCAAACGGAGCAGAGCCGTGAGAAAGCAGATACCGACAAATTCAAAAATCTGTCATCTTTAATAAAGCCCATTCCAAAGATAAATGATCTCTGGACTCACAGAAAAATTCCCTTGATCAACATGGAGGTTCCTGCAGAAGATATTATTGCATCTGGAGGTTGGTATGAAATCCCAATTCCCTGGATATAGAGTTGTGGGCATTACAGTGTATTGACTTTTGTATCAAGGGCATCCCTGTGGGACTCTGGGGAATAAACTTCCCCACTCAGTCCCAGAAGCTTTAGTCCTGCAAGCCCCAACTCCATGGATGTCCTTTCTTCCTCCCGTCCAGGATGGTCATGATAACCAAATCAGAGCTTGCAAAGGAAGAAAACATGAACAAGAGCAAAATTTACATGATTGCACTGAGAGGGCACAATTGCAGTGAAGTGTCATTTAGTGGGGAGGGCATCACACAGAAACCAAACAAGAACTACCAAGGGTATGCTAAACATTCAAATCTATTCTAACTTTCCCCTAATCATAATCCATATTTTTACATATTTAAATATTTTAGGATGTACGAAGAGAATGTGTATGTATATTTACTTCTCAAGAGAAGACAATGTACCCCACTTCCCTTTAAAGTTGCTGGCTGACCTGGAATTGAGCAGCCCTCTGGTGACATTGTCAGAACCTCTCTTCCCTCCTCCTGCATGTAGGTTTTGGTGCAATAGCATGGAAGAGGAGGTGACAGGAGATGCATAAAAAGGGAACATGTGGTTTTATGCCTCTCAAATGCACAGCTAGTAAACCTACAAAAGTCTTACACGTCCTTTACACATCCCCTGTTAGTTGAAGATTCCAGACTACATTTAGTTCATCATGTGCCCCCATCAGTCTGACTTGTCTGTCATGACAGAGAGGCTAAAGGGAGGTTGGTCTCAGGCAGAACCACAAAGTTATTGATCTCGATGGGGTGTTTTAGGGCGATGATCAGCTCAGCTTACAACTCCTACAGGATGCTGGGCTTTTCCCAGAAAGTCACAAAACTACTCTAAAGTAAGCCATTGTGGCTGTGACAAATGGGTCTCAGAGCATTCCGTGCACCGGTTTGAAATTTCAGATGATGAGAAAACCTTCTGTGACTGCACATTTTCCTCTGAGTAATAGAAATGTCTAAGTTTAAATTTCAGCTGCCATTTCTATTATCAAAGCTCACACTGGCAGCAGCCGTCTTCCTGAAAGCTACCAATTTGTGGCACTGTCATTGAGAGGGTTCTGAGGGAGAGAGCCCACTTGATAGCTTCTAAATCTCCTTTGATTACTGAGATGCAAGTGAGATGCTCTGCCAGCTTGGAGAGCCAGGGGAACCATGCCTGTAGCCCACACATACAGGGAAAGGATCCAAAAGAAAAGCTGAACAATGAAAGTCAGCACAGGTGCAAGAAGCAAGGAGTGAGGCTGAGAAAGAACCACCTTGAGCTAAATTAATTTGTCACTATTGTGTGATATATGTGTTGCTGCTGGTCACTGCATAATTTTAGTTTGTGTCTTTATTTAACCCTCTCTCCTTACCCTCTTCATAGTGCTGGGAAGTCTCTCCCTTTCAGATGACAAGATTTCTTGAGGATTTAATGATTTTAACTTCATAATGAGAACAAGAATAACTGTCTTTCATTATTATCTCTGCCTTTGATATGTATAATTTAAATAGGCACTGTCCTATCAAGAAAACTGTTCCAAAAAACTCAGCAGCAACCACAATAATGTGCTGGCTGCATCTTCTCAAGGTTCTTTTGGGTTCTCATTTTGGCTTCCTAGATGATTAAAAGGTGGAAATCATAGTCTTGAACCTCCATAGAGTGTCTTGTAATTGCTTTATGGCTATCTTTTCATATGTGAAATCACCTTTCAGTCTCCCAAAGGAGTAAGAACAGATCATTAGGCCGGTCACCTGATGGGTCAATTAAGTGTACACAGTCCAGTCCAACTAAAGCAGTGGATTCAACCAGAACTTACTTGTAATTTAGCTACATTGCAGGTTTCAGACATCAGAGAGACTTGTACCATTTGCATTAGATATCTAAGTCCAAAGCTTCTATCTTCCAAATTTCTGCTTTAGTTATTGCTTTCCCTTCAAGTGGCCCACAGCTGTAGCCCAGAACAGTTTGTGCCTTTTTCACAGTGACATTACTTTGTGCTTCAGAGAACTCCTGGGATTAATGGACTGAAAGGAGGTTCTAGATGAGTAGTGCTGGGTGTCCTAAATCAGACCCTGAAGTACAACATCCTGCACTTACACTGTTAACTCTTCCTTGTTCCTATTACCCCAGCCCTCACTAATGTCCAGGTCTTTTTGCACACCATCTGCATCCTTTTCTGCATCCGTGAGTTCCTACAGTCAGGAAAAGTTAGTAGCATAACCTAAGGAAATGGTTCTACCCTTTCCCCCTTTCCTTGCTCTTTCCGTCAGTCGAACAGGGTTGTTACGTTTTTCTTGCCTTCCCTAAATTTAGTTACTACACATATTGCCTTACTCAAAGCACTGCCCTCAACTCCACCTGTTTGTAGTCACTCAGCATGACACTGAGAAGGTGGTCCGTGCTGTGGTGGCTCTTGGCCACGTCTCACCCTCGCCCCCCATGCAGTGACAGAGCCGGGCACAGACTCTGCTTTCCGCAGGGATAACACCTTTGTGTTTGCACAGGCAGCGCAGTGCCGAGCCAGCAGCACTTGCCTGCTTGTCTCCAGAAAATGCCATTATTGATTTGTTCCGATGGAGTGGCTAATTGGGTCATATGGAAAGTGCTGGCTGCCTGCTGCCGGGACGGAGAGCTTTGCAGCTTCTTACCCCTTCCTCGGCTCCAGGCACGCAGGCTCTGGGAGCGCTGTCTTTTCCTGCTCCGTGTCCAGGTCCCAGCTCCCACCACAGCCAGTCTGTGCCAGCCTGAGAAGGGCTCCCCCATTCTCTTGCCTCAGGCTCACCCATGGCTCTGGAAATCCTTAAACTGCAGGGAATTGTTTCTGCGCCTGCTGGGACTTACCTTCCCCCGATGTGGCATTGCCTGAGGGGAAGGGACAGTGTCTTTTCTTGTCTCTCAGAGTCTCCCAGTTTCCCACCGGCGCTGCTGCACTGCTCAGTTGGGTTTTCTTAGACCCCTTTGGCACAGAGCAGCACCTCTGCTGTCATTTTCAAGATGTTTGGGTCTGGGTCTGCACAGAGGACCCCAGGGCTGTACATTACCTAGAGTTTGCGCAAATTCCTTGCTACAGAGCACACTTTGCTCTCTCAATCATACATTTTTTTTCTTGATTGTGAGTTCTCACATCTTGTATACCCTTGTCTGGACTTCACCAAACATATTTCCCAGGAAAAACAGCTTTCTAGCTTTAGATAAGTAACAGCCTCTGTACACATCAAAGATAAAGCTGGCTGCCACCTCCATCTCTATTCCATTGGTACAGTTTCTATATTGCCCTGAACTGGATCAACTCCCCAAGCTTTTATTCTCTTCTTCCCTTATATATATCAGAATTACTAACTCATTTCATTTCATTTGACAAGGTAAAACTGTATCTCATGGCTTTTTTACATGTTTCTACTGGTAAGAGATTCATAATTTTGAGGTCAGGGGTGGCCATAAGGGTATGATGGTTCTGCTTTCTCATAGCACTGAGTCAAAGACCTCATCCACTAATTTCTGCACAGAGCCTGTGAGTTTATTTTAGCTATGATACATAATTTGTAAGACAGAGGAAAAAAAAAAAAAGAATGAAATTTCTCAGGTAACAGAGAGTTCACCATCTGCATGTGGACCCACATCTGTTTCCTTTGTACGCAGTGGCAATTTTACTGTACAATTCCTGTACATTACAGACCTGCTCCTAAACCTGAAGGGATTCTGTAAAATTCAATAGAATTATTCCAGGTTGATGTAAGTGTATCCAAAATTATTGAAAATTGCTATAAAAATGCCAGTGCACAAAGATTTTTGATATAAAATTGTTTTTGACAATATCTTATGCTCCTAATAATTCTAACATCTTAAAATCAGAGATGCCATGAAACCCTGTGTTTATTTGTAAGCTGCATTAATTTCAACCTTTTAGTGCAGGAAATATACTTTACTGTCAGGAACCCTAATGCCCTTTCAATCTGTATTTATATTCCTTCTGTTTTCAGTTCCAGTCTGTGGGACACATTCTCTTTGAGTGTAACTGGATAAAATACCTTTGAATTCTGTTGATGACTCCCCAGTTCTCACTGGCAGGAGAGTGAGCCCACGTGTGTACATGCCTGCTGCACACAATAAATCTTACAGCATTCTTCTTGTCAGTTTTACTTGGGCCCATATTTTTCAGATCATTAAATAAGATAGAAGGGGGTTTTCACTGTTATTACCTACATAGTTTGCCTGGGTTCCTCACTTTTTAAGCAGTATGTTTTGCTTTGTGCTTCTTAAAAACTGCGTAGAACTCAATTATTAGCTAATTATTTTTAGCAATAAAAGAGAACGTTTCTGGATTTATTGTCTTCAAAAGAATATCAACAAGGGCATTAGAAAAAGAGACAGGACTGTAAATCCCAGCAGCAGATTTAAAGCACCTAAGTCCTCATCTTTGCTTCTTCCTGTAGAAAGACGTTTGTGTTTATTTTGTAGCAGCACAGTGGGGCAGAAGACTCCCGTGTCAGACCCTGCTGACATGATTAGAGCAGTCACACCATGAACAAAGGTTTTAGGGTGCTTATTCAGTACGCGGTGGCAGGGAAATATATTTGTCCACAGCATAATGCCTAAGGTGCAGGAAACACAGGGAGTTGATGGAGGAGAGAAAGAGGGGGGAGGAAAAAAAAACAAAAACAAAACAAACCCACACTGGCATTGAAAGAGCCGATATCAGGCGTAGCGGAGTTGACAACATGCGTTTGGACAAGTGCCCAGACCGTGGACTACGCGTCGGTCACAGCTTTCTGGATGCCATTTCCCAGTATCCATATCCCTCCCCGGAGCAAAATGCTGCCCAGAAGTGAGCATTTCTCACTGTTTCTCCCTTTGGTATAAAGAAAATGCCGACATTTAGCATTTTGGGCAAAATGAACAGCAGCCGGTTCCCCAACGGCTCCCGTGCCAAGTGAGGCAGTGCGCGCGTGCGTGTGCTGGAGGGGTGAGATTGCTCCCGTTAATTATAGTCCAAAATAACAACATTTAAATTAATGATTATTTTGTTGCTTTTGCCTGTAATAATATGAGACTTGCCTAATGATCAAAATATTAACATCTTATTTGGGTGAAAGGTTCTGGGTTATTTCAGGCACTCTCACTCACTGCGCTTTGAGGCAAACTTCCAAAATTCAGGCTTCCATCAGAGGAGCCCATTAACTTGAGTTCTTCATATTATACTGTGGAGAGATCCCAATTACCAAAAGAAACATCAAGTAGATTGTGATTAAACTTCAAAATGCAATTTAGCAGAAGGTATTAGGTTGAACTCTGAACAATGAACACTTATGAAACACTTTCACTGCCTATTTAAGCCTATTGAATTGATAACAGGATAAATTAACTTTGGCAGTCCATCTTTTTGCCAAGTGCCCCCTCTTAGACAAGTTTTAAGAGTCAACCCTTGGAATAATGAAGCTATATTTTATTATGGGCAGCATGTTGCTCAGTGTGGTAAAAGATCTTAGGCCAGGAAGGCAGAAACCATTAGAAATAACGTGCCTTGCTTCTCTGCAGCCAGAGCTCAAAGGCTTTAAGTATTCTGGATTAATCCAAGAAGGAGCACTGCTGAACTGCTGTTTCTGTCTTTGAGGGATGATGTTTTGCTAAGCATCCCACATTCATGCAGAGACCAGCAGTTAGTGGCTGTGATGACATTTGTCTGGCAAAGTTTTAATTTACCTTTATTTAAAGTGGAAGAAAATACCAGGTCGGGCTGGGTCCAGGGGAGTTTTTGCTGTTAACAGTCTCTGCTGAGCAGCTGTGGTTTCTGACCAGCCCTAGCCTTAGACGTTCTGAATTGTAATGGCCAGATTCTGGTATTTTTATCCAGCTAAGTACTCACAGGTGCATAATTTTTCTAAAACAAGTACTGGATCTTTCTTCCAAATACCCTGTGACTTTCAGGGGGAAAAGAATGTGTTTCTTAGGTCAAACAGTGAGATGAGATCTGTGTTTAACTACACAGGTATAATTTCAGATTTCCATGGCCTTAACTCTAAGAGGTGACAATGCAGGTGGAAACTCACCTGAGACCTGTAGACATCCAGGTTGGAGGTATCCTTTCATCTACCTAGGAGCTGGGCAACAGACCTCTACTCTTTCCAAACTCAGAGGCTATTGTGTTGATTACAGTGTTTAACCTGTTTTTCCCATGTTTTAGTGATTTGGGTTTTTATAAACATGGTTCCTATAAAGGCTGGGTCATCAAGAAAGTGAAGAAAAAAATAGCACGTATGGATTCACATGACAAATATGAGCAGTACCTTCTAATTCTGATGTTTTGGTACTCTTCTTGCACTGTATTTATTCTGACTTCTGCATAGATGAAACGACAGGGAGCAGCAGATAAGGGCCACAAAACTGATCAAAAATCAGCCTACTAAGCTAGCCTGATGTCTGGTTGTTTCTTCTGAAGTGGAAGGATGGACCAGGTGGCAAAGGATGGAGAGTGGGCATCACCAGTCTCAAACAAACAAGTTTAGACTTTTCTGTTTTCGTCCCCCCTCTGAGGAATTTGCAGGTCTTAAATTGTGCACGTGCGGCAACCTTCAGGTGGGACTTGACACGCTTTACATCAGTATTGTAGTCTACTAATAAAATGCCCTTGTAAAGGAACATAGTGTAACCCAAGTCCTTTCTGTGTCTCAGCTATAATCCTAGTGCTGTGGGGTGGTATTGCTCCAGGTTTTTCTGTGATTTCTCATTAAACTGAGTAGTGGCAACTCTGCTTTACAGAAGCAATTCTTCAAAGCGGGTTAGAGAGATTCTTAAATATGCACACTTAAAATTGACAGCTGCACTCCAGCCCTCTTTTATTCCTAGCGGAATAAGTGATACTAGTCTTCCCCTTCTCATATTAAGGAAGCAAGGGAATTTTCCTGATTTATTTGGTGATTTCTCTTCATGCAGAAAGATAAACCCACTGATTTTATTGGTGCTACAAGGATTTACATTTATTTGTGGAAAAGGAGAACCAAGATCATAAATTATCTCTTCTGGTAATAAGGGCCCATGATTCATTTCTCTGGTTTGTGGTTTTTATTTCTGCCCCTCAGAATCTGTTTTACCTCAGATTTTTCAAGGCTTTTCAAAAACACTGAATTCAGCATTATCTGAGAGTTGTCATCCTGACAGCTCTGCAAACTGTAGTCTCCTGTCTACTTTACACATGAAAAAAGTGCCACCAAGGCAGTAATGCAAGCTCCCTGTGTTTCAGCAGCACTGCAATCTGCTTGCTTCTCCACTTATGTAGAGGTAGGATATAAACAGCTCAGTTTTCACCATCATTTACTTCTTGGCTTCTTTGCAGTGGAAAGGTGCCAGTTACTAGACACAAACTGTTGCTGAGAAAGGGTGCCAATTGCTACCAGGCATGGCAATTTTATGAAATCCGTAGCTGTCTGCAAGGAGGAACACAAACATCAACAACTACTTTACAGAGTAAACAGTCCTCTTATAACTATGTGTGTCACAGTGCTGAACTGGGTTTACTATACATGAGGTGTCTGAAATTTGGCTATAGGAAACTTTGCAGGCTAAAATATGCATGTCTTGAGGAGACTCAGTTTCGTAGTGTTACTCATTCATGAGTGGCTAAAGCAAAGATATTTCTGTTGTCAGCATCCTGGGCTGTTGCTGCTACTGCTGCTTCCTCTGATGGGTAACATCCCGTGGTACAGGAGGGTCTCACCAGAATGGTCAAGTAGGGTGGGGAGGAGGGAGGGGGGAACTGCAAGCTTCCACTCCTGAGTCTGCACCTGGAAATGTCTTGACCAACTCGTTCCTGGAAAGTGACTGCAGAACCCGGGCATCCCTGAATTCCCATTAGTGTCTCAAAAGTGGTCTTCAAAGAGGCAGATGGACACATAAGTCTGCTGGGGAGTAGAGAACAAACATGGTGTCAGAGCTTCCCATTGCATTGTGGACTGAGTAAAGGGCAGTTTGCATTTGCACTGTCTCACCAGAGAAAGGGAAAAACCCTTATACTTTTCATAAAACAATTTTAATTAACTTCCTCCTGCCACACAATTTTTCTTGCTGGCTCTGCAGTGGCAGTGGCAAGGGAGAGGGGCCTGCAGAGCCAATTCCCACTTCTTTCCTCCCCACCTGCTTGGGACAAGAAGCTTTCTGCTATCAAAGGATTTGCACGTCATCTTTCCCACAACACTCATGGCCAGGGAATCAGGGAACAAATGTTGCAAGTTAGGGTCATGATCTAGGAAGTGAGAGAAGCATCAGGAGAACCCACTTGAACCAATCACCATCCGAAATGCAAGTCCTGGGATCCTCTTTCTAAATTTGTTTGCACAGAATGGAAAAAATGATATTTCCATGGGGAAGGAATAAAGTGAATCCATGCTGATGACAGGTATTTGTCTTGTTTTGCCAACAGCAAGTCCTCTTTCCAAAGGATCGACATTTGCACTAATCCCCATTTGAGCCTGAAACAATTAGCTGATCTGTGCTTTTCAGAGACAGAACGTAGTGTGGAGCCTTTGCATTTATTTGTGTCAGCAAACAAGTATGTGGGTCTGTGCAGCAGCACACTTGAGATGTCACCCAGATTATACTCTGTTTTCAGAGCTGTTGCTGTTTTGCTGGTGCTACAACTGGCTTGCAGCACACAAGGGGACAACACTGTGTCCATCCTCCTCCATGTACTAATTACTGGTGTGGTGTTGGCAGATCACCTCTTTTTAGGGTCCAGATCAGAGCAGAGGTGAGCAAACTTTTGGTTTATGTTCTAAAGGAGGTGAGGTCAGTCCCAACTTTCCCTTTGCATGCAAAAAATTTTTGTATTGCTGAGTAATTTTACTTTATAAGTGAAGAAAACAACTGAATCGATAAATATTAACATAATGTGTATTGCCTTGGCAACATGGCACTCGATACAAAAATTAAAAACAAATTATGTAAACCACCCACGGTGGGGAGCTTTACAGGAGATAGACCTGCTGCCGTTGCTGCCAGAAGAACAAATCATCTGGAATCAGAACAAAAGCAAACAGCCCGAAGTTAAACAACATAAACCAAAGGCA
Organism: Pipra filicauda; assembly: GCF_003945595.2. Lineage (NCBI taxonomy): Eukaryota > Metazoa > Chordata > Aves > Passeriformes > Pipridae > Pipra > Pipra filicauda. The sequence continues at coordinate 7,278,132 of NW_024104310.1, forward strand.
CCTTTCCCCAGACAGGTCTCTGCTGATTTTCAGGTGCTGTGTGCTGTAAATGAGACTGTTGCATCCCATGAGAGTGGTTTACCAGGGCTGTCATCAGTTGCTTGCAAAAGCTCAGCTGATTCCCAAACACTCCTTTTGGGATCAATCTACACAACCAAATTCTTTTGAAGAGTCTATTTCTCTTAAGCATTGTCTTGCACCTTATAAATTTAGAGACCAAGTTTGAAAACACATACTGATGAACCAAATCATTATCCAAGCACATGGATAAATTTCATCAGTTTTAATTAACATTAACTCATTGGGTGCTTGGTAGAAGTGTGATTCCTAGGAAGAAGCTGGGTCCGTGTTTCCTAGAGTTTAGTCTCTACGAAAGGATTGCTAAGTCTTGGTACCACACAGAGGGATTAATAAATAGAGATTTGCTGTAATTTTGGCATTTGACTCTAGATTAGTACAATAATTTGTCTCAGAGCTTGAATATTTGTCAGATCAACTGAGTTACACAGTCTGTGCTCTTACAGTGCATGGTTTCTAATGAATCTGAGTACACAACCTTTCTGCATAAATGAACTTGAGACGTCACCTCGGATTGCGTTGCACTTTTAACATGAAACAATTGTTTCTGTTGTTCCAGTGCTATAACCAATATCATGCCATTAAGATTACTTGGTACTAAGTTGTATGCACATTGCATTTAAAAAAAAAAGGACTTTTTATGGCTGAATGCCTTACTTGTGCAGACTGTGCCTTCTACTTTGGCCTCTCCCCTGAATATTACACTATTTCCAAAAATAAAGACAGTTAAAGAGGCTGAAAGAGTGTTACTTTTTGTCCTGGACATACCTGTAACTCAGGTTATGGAGAAATCTTTGGCCTGTCAAGAGCAGTGCTAACCTGTGACTAGAAATTTTATGTAGTACATTCTTATGCAGAGGGTATAGTCTTGGACATGCATAATTTGATTTATTACAGTTAGAATGCATTTTAGACCACATGCCCTCTGAAGCAGGAAACAAGTAATTTGATTTTAAATTAATTTGCTAGAAACACGCGACGACATTTGAAAAGACTGGCACAAACCTGACAGTCCAAAAGTATTTATACAGAGAGCAATTTGCTTAACCAACTGCTTCCTTTGTGTCATTTGGTCTTCCAGATAGTTATATTTGGAATAAAGTGTTTTTTCTGCTTCGGGTACCTCTTGAGGGACTTCCTGTGGTGATGTGGCTTTAGAACTGAGGCAGGTAGGCTGCGGCTCCCTGGGGAAGGGAAATTCGCTTAATACGTGAATAAAATCGAGTGTCAGTCAAGTCAAGGGAAAGAAAAGGTGGACAGGTGAAAGATAAATAGGTTTAAATAATTACTGTTGAAATCCGTTCATGCTTGTAATTTTTTTTCTCAGCATGGAAGTCCCTCTGTAAGCAATTCAGCACAACCCTTTGAATCTGGCTGGAGTTTTATTAATATTTTAGTAGCCGCGTTAGTAATGGCATGAACAGTGGTGGTGTTGTGATGAGCTATGGAGTTTTCAGTGAAATCCCCATCTTAGGTGAATCAATAAAGCCCCACAAACAGAAAACCTGGGCCTCCAGAGGTAGGGACCAACCCTTAAAACATACTCTCCTCTGCCATTAGTCCTGGGAGCTCTTCTTGAGAGCTCAGCAGCAATAATCATCACCCCAGGAAGAACGGGCTGGATTTAATGGCAGCACTCATGCTAGCAAGCACTAGGTCTAGTCAGATGCGTTTATGGAAAAAAAAATATTGCTCTGATTCCAGAGTTCATCCCCTTTCAGGGAAGTACTTCAGAATGTGCTCTCCTTTCAACCTGCGGTTGAGCCCCGTTGGCATCAGTGGGTGCAAAGTAGCCTTAAGTGTTTTGCTGAATAGGAGCTGCAATGCATTTGTGTGTTTACCTGAAGTTTTTCCACATCTACTTTCAGATACCTTTTATCTCTTCCAGTGAACTTTGCATTTTCCTCCCCTTCAATATGTATCCTGTCTTCTCTGGGTGGGGGGGGTTTTTTTACTCTCTTTCAAGCAGACTTGTAGCACAGCATTGGGTTTTGCTCTCTTGCCTTTCTCCAACTGTTACACTGAGTATCTCCACCTCATTGTACAACTTCAGATTACAACCCTTGGTTATTTGGCCGAACTACAATCACCTCTCTGTGTTCCTCAGATCACTGGAGGAAGTTTGTGTCTCAAAACCAGACTCAAAATAGAGGTTGCAAGGGAATTTCCTCCCACCTCAGCAACAACAGCTCAGAAAAAAAAAAAAGAATTTGGACTGTTTGCATATCCATTTACTACAGCCTTGGCATATCCCTTTGCTAAAGCTCAAAAGTTGCAACATAAGCTTGTATTACCTTGTTTCTCGCCATTTCTCTTAAGGTGCCGTCCCCTGACAAGTATAGTCCAGGCTATTTTCGCTTCTAGTTGGAGAGTTCTCCCTAAGAAATAAGCATGCTATCAAAGAAAAAAAGAAAATAAACCCATCTAGGATTATTTCCAGCAGGAAAAACAACTGCAACTGAGGGGGCAGCGAGGTCAAAGCCCAGGAGTCCGGAGTCAGAACTCTGAGATTTGTGAAGAGTTAAGTGAGTTGCACATGGATAAGCAGTTGAAGGCTGAGCCACCACCTCCAGTAGGGCAAAAAGAGGTAACAGAAACAACTTTCCTACCTGATACTGCATGCAATGCATTGCACCAGCTCCATAGTGCATGTCACTGGTTTATGTGGGGTTTATGGCTTGTAAAAATGTGTGTTTGTCAAGGGGTAGGAAAGCAATAGTGTGTAGTAGGTTTTAGTAAAGAAGAGAGAGGATTTTGTTATAATAAAAATAATTGGAAAGCTTGGAAAATGTGCATTATAAATTAAGATGGGATTCTAAGAGGCTTTGGGGAAAATAATAAATTATCTATAATGTTACTGTCTTGTTTTAGGAGCAAATATGTGTGTGTTTCCCCACTGAAAATCAGCTCCGAGAATGGCATCTGCTGAATTGGCAGATCTGTACCTTGAGTTCACTGGAGGGCATCTGCTCTCTGTCACAGATTAACAATTCTTTTCCTGTTAACACATAGACCCAAGAAAGGTGCGACAATTTGAGTAGCTGATGTGTAACTAAATAGCAAGCCTTGGTATTAGTCAGTTGATCTGGACGAAGTGCAGCTCACTCATTGTTTCTTAATACGTACACGTGGACATTTTTTTTCAATTTTTAGGATTATGTTGTCCCTATAAATACCAAGAATACATGTATTTGTACTGTACACTGAGTGACTTCAGGCTGTGTAATTCTCTGTATCCTCGTTGCTGACTTCCTGGGGTTTCTTCCCCTTCAGATTTATCATTTTATTGACATAACATTGCCTTTATTATTAGAGAGTGATGGATTCCTCTCTTTGAAATCAGGAAGTGGAGGTTTGGGATCTCCTCAGAGTCTGGAGAACTCCATAGCTCCTTGAGATTAGAACCAGGTGTGGTTGTGTGGGACAGAGTTAATGAGAGGGAAAGGATGACACAGTACATACATCACACCTCTCCCAGATCTGCTGTAAAACTGCTGGCAAGTTTGTGCACAGCAGGAGCAATCCTTTGGAGAAATCTTGACAGGACTACAGGAAACAGACTCATCCCTCAGCTGGGGCTCACCTTCTCCAGGCCTGCTGATTCATTTTGTCATACAGGGTGGAATTTACTGAACTAAATGTAGACATCTGCACCTGAACTTGTCATCTGAGGCCCCTGTATACTCAATGTGTGTCTCATCTCCAACTGAACCCAACAATTGCATTAGGTCAGATGTTGTAAAAGTACCCATTTCCCTCCATTGACCATAAAGGAAGCACTTAGGTTGCACACTTAGGTGAGATAAATTCCACTCATAGGAACCAGAAATCCTCTAGCCTTGAAGTTTTTCTTTAAGGAGCAATCCTCTTTCTCAGAGTGCTTCTTGGCATCTTGAACTTCGTCTTCAGAAAGAAAACATTCCTTTAGAGGAAGGAGACTCAAATATTTGATATCCCTGTCTCAGGAAAAAAAAAAATGTATGTATATTTAACAAAAAAACCACCAAAACTTTTAAATAAGGTAAGGAAGCATAATAACTAGGACGAATTAAAAGACCATGTCAGGAATTCTTCTCTCAGGGGATTGGTTATCCTTCATGTTTAAATGCCTTTTTGAGATAAATAAACCCTGTGATCCTAACAGGGAGGCCAGAAATCTAAGTCCTTTTTTAGTGCTATAACAAAATGTCATGACAAGTCAGGAACATTCTAGCCTTGATATATTCAGCAACATTGTGATAAAGAAATAATCCCCGTTTCCTCCCTCAACTTTCAAAGGGTCCTGAGACACAAATGTCACCTTTCTATAGCAGAGCATAATTGATTCTATTTGCAGCTGCTTAGAAAGAGGTGGAGGAATATGGAAATAATCCAGGGAGGACTTGAAATCAAATGGAAGTTCACATGAGGTTATGAATGCCAACATAAAAGAGCAAAGCCCAAAGGATGCTATTTTTGAAGGCCAGATCTTGTGTGGACACTACATACTTATGGTCCTCCTATTCAGAAGTAATCTCTGTGCCGGCACACAAGGACATGCTCATCGTCTTTTTGATGAATGTCCCAAGAAGTTGCAACTTGCCAAATAAAGCCAACAACTGCGAGGGAGTAACAGATTTGGTATGCCCAAGAGGCAGGGCTTTCAGTGATTCACTCAGTAACAGGAAACGTTGAATGTGTTCTGAAAAAAACACTGTTTATGTCAGTAAAGGATACATTATATGATTAAAAATTCATCCTGTATAAATCATCAGAAAGGCACCACAGAAATAAAATCGTTGATGTTACAGGAGGATAAGACCTCAGAGTACAAACTGGTTGCTTTCTCTGCCAAAATGCTGATCCATAAAATATTTTGTACAACTTTGTGGAATCTACCTTTAAATGTATCAAACAACTTGGATTTCTTCATTTGCCAAAGGGAACAATTCACTTGCTAAAAAAAAATCTCTTGGCTGGGTATATTGCTTTAAATACCAGTCCCTTTTTTCCCCTATTTTTCCTTTCAAAGTACCATTTCATTACTGTCTTTTACTAATTTTATCCATCAATCACTTTTTATGATGTCTTTAATATGACTTACTTTATTAGACTGTTGCTTGCTTCCTATTTTCTGGGGCTTACCCCCCTGAAGTCACACAGCATTGTTCTTTCATTTCATTATTTCTTGTAAATTAGTATCTCTGTGCCCTTTTCTGGCTTTTTTACCTCTTTCTCTACAACTCCCTCAATTGTTCCTTTTCGGAGTTCTTTTGCCAAGAAGCAAGCACATATTCCAAATACAATTTCTACAGAACTGTAAGAGAAGAAATAGCATCTCATTATCTAGATGTGATGCTTTCATATGGTTTTCTGCATCGTTATATCCCACTGCAAAATCACGCCTAATTTTTTTAATATTATTCCAGGTTTCCAAAATTTCGTTTGAAATTTTCCCGTAACTCTTTCATTTGTACTTTTTTGAATCATGTCCCATTTTGCTATATTTTGTCCATATTTCACTTATCTTTTCCTTTCTGCTTCCTCGATTTCGATACTCTCTCCAATTTAATGTTATCAGCTAACATGAGGATTATATCGGTCAGGACCTCTTCTATATCTTTAGTGAAGATAATGCTGACCCTAATCCCTAGAGATTTCCTCCACTGAAGGTAAAGTTTGTGCTATATTTGGGTCCTTAGAATGGCTTTTCTGCACACAGCAATGGGTGAATCCGAGCCAATTACAATTTATTTTAAAACTAGACTTTTCTATAATAGACATCCAACTGTTTTCTTAAGGTTTATATATCATATGTCAGTTTGATAGATTAAGGCTGTGATTTTGAGAGGTGAGGGAGAGAAGAAGGGAGATAAGTGAGCTAAGCCTTGAGCAAACATCAACTTTCAATGAGATTTCAGAATCTCACTGCTAAAGGCTTTTTGAAAAACGCATTCAGATCAATTTGTCGCTATTACAGGCACAAGCAGTGGGTGTGGAAGCCCTGTCTGGGTACTTACAACAGCCACTCCACCAAGAAACACATTAAAAACTACCCTCTGCAGCATGAAGACTAGTGAAAGATGTGCCCCTGAATACCAGGGCAAAATCTCCCAAAGGAATTTCTGCCAGATCCCATTGTCTCTGCCCAGTACAATTCCTCCACTCACTTATTCCAAGAAAGAAACAGGAGATTCTGTACTTGTCCTTTTTGCCTTCTTTTGACCTCTGTGCATAGTCCTCACCGTACAGGAGAACCACCTCACTGCCTTTGTCTCTCTGACATTTGACTCTGAGTCAGCACTCTCGTTTTCACCTCCGAGTCTTTATTTAATTTACTTTAATCACAGGCTACAGCAAGTGTTTAGTGATCTGTGATTCCCATGATTATTCCCTTTTCTTCCTCTCTAAGCTCAGTGTTGTGTTTACTTATTGCTGCTCTCTTGGGTCGTTTCCAGTTTTCCAGGAGCATTCACTATTGATTGCTAATGATGTGTTAACTGAGTGTATTGGATCCCTTTATGCCCTACAAAGTGCCTTGCCTGGATCTGCGGCTTTGCATATGTTTTGGGCTTTCTAGGTATTTGTCTACTTACCTTTTTGTTAATTCTAACAGGCTCTCCCACTTCTTACTATTGATGCCCTTTTTGTATTATTTTATGAAAAGTTTATTTTCTTAGGCAATTGAATTTTGTTTAGTTGCATCCCCTCGTTGGTTGCTGTTATGTCCCTAGCTCTTTTCTTTCCCAAGTTCATGAAAACCTTCTTAATCCCTTTAACCTTTCTGGCAAAGAGTAACCTTTGCTTCTTTCCTACAATCATTCCTAATCTTTCCCTCCTCTCTCATATGTATGGTTCCTACTTTTTCTAGTCCCAGTTCAGACCCTCAAACCTTTATCTACTGTTTTCTGAATCCATGTTCACTACCTCTTCTTCTTTGAAGGCTTTTCAGAAGAAATCCTGTCTGTTTACCTTGCATGTTCCCCATCTCCCTTTGACACTGATGCATTCTAATACTTTTTGGGAACTCCTCCTGATAAATAACTAAATAGTCTGTGATAATTGCATTGTATTTTGTTCTGTGAATTTCCTAACCTGTGTCTGCTAAATCTAGCTCTGTAGTTGACAATGTTATCAAGCTGACATTGTCCTCACAGTTTTCTTTGATTTCTGTTTACTGGTAAGAATTATATCCAACAAAGCTTCTGTTCTCACTGGAACTCCTATTTTCTACATCCTGCAGCTGCATATGATTTAAGACTGTTTCAATGATCTCTGTTTTGACATATTCATAACAGAACAGATAATGACTAAATGTATTCCCTAATGAACAGTATCAGAAAGTTCTGACTGTGCTAAAACTTGGTATGACATTTTTTCCACCATCATACTGTAGAAAATGGGCTCTATATGACAGCTGCATTCTGAATATGGATTTTTAGAAGCTTTATCTATGTCTTTGACCTGTTCTGTTCTTTCTGTTCTGACTCTCTTTTTAAAAGGTCTCTTCTCAATTGTTGCAGTTCTTTTGAGTAGAGCATTAAAACTCTAGCCAAGACTATGACCTTCTGGATGCTGCAGCTAATTGCAAACAAGCAGCTTCCATCCCCGCTTGCAAGCAGTGCTGGAATGTTCAATCTTGCCCATTTTACCCCAGGTTCAGCATTTCTCTGAATTCAGCTATAAATTTTGCATTGACTGTGTATACTGGAAAACAGATGGTCCATTTTCACATTAATAATAAATATATAAAGCTGTACCTATTCTCTAACTCCATCACCATCATGCTCACAAAAATAATACTTTATCTGTACATGGCATCTCTCTTATAACTATCTCACAGGCTGTTTAAAAGCATGGGTAAGTATTGTCCTAATTTTTTTTAAATTAAAGCAATGGTATTGCAAGACAAAGCACAAAAAATTTTCAGTAGTTACTCAGACAACAGAGTAAAACAGTTCAAAAATAACACACCTCTCCTGCTTAGAGCCATTTGGCATTGTTATGACCCACAGAAGATATTAGCTTTGGTATTGCCCATTTACACCAGATAGTGGTCCAATACAGTCAGAAACAAACTGTGAGCAGGACTGGGCAAATATCAGATTTTTCACTTTAGTGGCCAAGCTGAATAATCAAGTAAAATTTAATTTTGGATTAACACAAAATGGAAATGCTTTATTTTGACTAGCAAAATAAAATAAGGGGGAAACATTTCCTGTTTTCTTCTAAAGAAAGTCTCTTGATTCTGTTAAAAGAAAGCTTTAACCTGAAATGAAATTTCTATTTCATATTTGGATGACTTATTTAATTATGTATCATATCTCTTTCATTAGTGAGTTCAACCTCCAAAACAATTTCTGAAAATTATATATTCCCCAGAAATTTTTTACCCAGTTCTGCTTGAGAGTTCCTGCTCTAAATAGATGAGACAACCAGTGCTTCAGGGAGTGGCAGTATTCTTGTCCCCATTTGGCAGAGGAGGACCTGAGAATCGCTGAATTTAAGCAGTGCACCTAAGATGGTGGCGTGAAATACTTCAGGCAAGCAGTAAAACCTTTGAGATGCTTCCAGAAGCCTTGTGTCCCTACAGCAACTTGAGATCAGAAGTGTGTGATTCAAAGGCGAGGGGTCACATCATGTTGTGAGAACAAGCCAGGCGCAGGATGAGGCAGGTGGAAAAGCCCTCTCACATGTTTGTACCTGTAGCCTCATGCAACCAGACCCTGGTGACAGAGAGACTTTTGCTCATCTCAGAGGAGAAGTTTTGGCAGTAGAGAGCAGAGCGTGGTCCTGACTGAGAAGGTGCAGATTTTGCCCACTAGCTGTGGGTGAGGAACCTCAGGAACAAGGCTTCAGAGACAGGAACCCAATGCAGGTCATCCAATTCATCCTTCGGCATTTCAGGAGATAGATGCCACTTCTTGTCACCCCCATCTGAAGGTGTGAGCCTTCAGGACACAAAAGTCGTAAAATCATGAGTGGGTCTATGATTCCAAGTTTCCACCTGCCATTAACCAGAGCAACCTGGTCTAGTAGAAGACATCCCTGCCCATGGCAGGGGGGTTGGAACGAGATGATCTCGAAGGTCGCTTCCAACCCAAACCATTCTAGGATTCTGTGATTAATACTCAATGGCTGTTGCACTACCTTTCTATAGTTTCCCTCTCTTTTGTTTCAGAAAGCAAGTTCTACATGTTAGCTTGTTTTGTTGTTGCTGTTGTTGGGTCGACCCTTGGGCTCACTGCAGCGTAGGCAGAGCTGTCGCTCGCGGGGTGGGCACCGTGTGAAGTGCATGGCTGTGTCTCTGTGGTGGTGGTGGCTTTAGCTGGGGTGATGGTTAATGGGATAAAAAACTCAGATACTTCCTTCAGGGCGATTGATCAATTTGTTTTCCTCATCTTTGCTCTTGCTGACAACAAGCTTGATGAAATCAGTCTTTCTGAAGGCAGCACAGTGGATTTGACAAATCCTGCGGAGCTGCTGGAGCAGATCCCCGAGTTTGCTGAGGAGCTGATGGAGCCTGAGGATTGCTTCCCCGAAGGTAAGAGCCTGCATATAACACTGCAATGGTGAGGCAAGAAGCGTTCTCTTCTCTTATTGAACATCTCTCCACCTTCTCCCCACATTTCTCTGCCTGCTTGCAGTAGTGTTTCACTGGATGCACTTCATTTCTTAGATACTGTAATGTTCCAAACACACACTCAAAATCCCTTGTTATCGTTAGTCTTTGGATTTCCAAGGCAGGATAAGCTAAGAGCATGCTCTAAAATGGTCTGCAGCTTCTACAGTGTTAGGCCCTTTTTAATCATAATTTATGCCATAAAGGTTTTGTTGGATTTTCTTAAATGTTGATTTTTCTAATTTGGCCAATGAAGATTTTTTACTTCCAGTATTTGTACGTGATCACATTTGGTAGAAAACTGACCAGATCAGAATGTTTCTGTTTCTTAAATGTGTACAGGCAGTTAACAGAAACATTCTGGAGAGTTGATGAGTCCCAGGAACTCACTTCCATTTATTTTAAAGGGTGTCAAGATTAGCACATCCAGTAGCTTTCATCTGACCATAGGAGTGCTATGTAAAGGGTATTTTACTTAATTATTTTAGATAACAGATCACATTTACATATCTCTTTTAGTACTGAAATACACCACCATTTTAATAGTATTTTAATACCAGCCTGCTCTAAACCAAAGGTTTAAAATCTAGCTACATCAGAAGACCTATGTTAAAGTAAATATATAGAGTAAATATTATATAAAGTAAATGACATACAAAGTTATTTCTTCTCAAAGTTCTATTCCAGATATTATCTCAGCCAAATTCCTCATTTTGCTTTAAATCTGGGTTAGGAAAAATAGGGTTAGCTGAATGTTTGTACATTCTCTTGAAAATTCAAGGATTATTACAAATAGAAACAGAGCAGCTCAGATGGGATCAGACAGAGATGATTTGCTGGGCATATGAATGCCCCTAAAGTCAGCAAAAATGTGCATCTCTATATCTGTGAGAAAGATGATTGAATGAGGTAAGGGAGCCCTGCAGGGCTTACAAATGTCCTTAGGATCCAGACATTTTTTTGGCAGCTCTGCTTAAAAGCAGTAGCCAAAAACTAATGCAGTTGACGGAAGAAAGCCTGGTGTAACTATTTGGGCCCAAAACAATAACATTTGGAAATTAGGTCTGGTGTTTTCATTCTTTCACAATATATTTCTTAATGAGGTTAGTGAGCAGCAAATCTATGTCGTGTGCTGTGAAATGATTATGTTACAAATGCTTAAACAAGCCTGTGCTGTAATGTCGATGCTGGTCAGATGCCAGTTTACAAATTCTAAAACTACAGTTGGCCGTGGTCTCCTCCCTTTTTAAAAAAATAAGGTGGGCATCACACAAAACATTCCCAGAGCAGCAACACTCTGTAATTTGCTCTGTCTTAAAATAACCAGACCTGCCTGAAATTCCGTCGCGCAGGACCACAACGGTACCAACCCAGTTTGTCGGTTCTTCACTGCTGTCAATGGTATGCAGGGTAACAATCTGTTCTCTTCTGGATGGATCACTGGAAATATTTAACTTGTTTTGAAGCCTGCTCATCATTCTGGCAGCAAAGTAGAAACAAAAGCACTGTGGGCTGAACCCCAAGCTTGCCTTGGGTTACATCCACACTTCAGGCTCCTTCACTCTTCTCATGGAGTATCCTTGCTCTTGCCTTTTGGCTTTTATTCTCATCTCTCGTATTTTCTCACTGGTCCATGTTCAGGGTGTTTTCCTCCTCTCCCAGGATACGGTCAGCTGAGCCTTGGGCTCTAAATGGGAATTGAAGGAGAGCCTGCTCCCAGCCCTCAGCCAAGTGCATGGTGTTCAGGGGCACTGGGGATGCAGTTGCAGGGGATGTCCTGCCCAACATATCTACTCTCCTGTCCTGTGCAGCACATATCCATGCAGATTTTTCAGAGTCTACTGTGTAGGTTAAATGTGGTCACATTCCTCATGGATTTGGCAAAAATGCATAGACTTACCATGATTATTCACTCATAAAATTTCAAGTCAAAGTGCCATAAACTGAAAGTCCACATGATTCTTACAACAATGACATTAACATTTGGTTTGATTTCTGCAGGGAAGTAGAGTGTTTCCCTATAATCAACTTCTATTAAATGCTTTCCAATATTTTTATCCAAACTCACTATTGCAATTAAACCTCATGGAGTTGTCACTTCAATCCGGTTAAAAACCAAGTAAGCAAATAAACAACAGTCTAGTTAGCTAAGATGACAAAGTTGCAAAGTACTAAAATGGAAATATTGAAGGGCGTGCACTGGTCAAGTTTATCTAGTGTTGTCTTTACTGGCTTGTAATAAAGAAATATGACAATATTTGGTATATCTGGGAGAATGACCAGTTAATATTTGTGAAAGAAGATTAGATTAAGAGGAAGAGCGAGAAGGGAAGGGTTAATTTCTTACCTTGTTAGCTCACCAACTATCTAAATTCAAACTACAGCATTTCTAAACACATCCAGCACAGGTTATGTCCTGAACAAATATGTCCCGGATTCAGGCCCCTTTTTTTCAGATAACAAAGGCAACGAAGATAATGCATGTTCTTGAAATAGTTGCTGAAAGTTTGCTGAGGTCACAGTTTTCCGGGAGTTGGGTGACCCAGATAAGCCATAGGTCGCTTTTCTTGGGGAGACTTGTTAATGTGTTATCATCTCAAAATAGCTTTGATTAGGGTCAACAGGGAACATTCTTGGGTCAGGAAATGTGAAGGCAAGGTAGGGTCACAGCTCTGGCAGCTAGCAAGTATTGCTGGGAAAAACCTGATAGAAATGGAGAGGCCATTCTTGTTACCAGTTGATGGGAAATCAACATCTATCCAATGCCAGCTATTTGGGTACTTTTTCCTCCAGATGCCTTGCAACACTCCAGTTCTGTTACCTCCATTGGTATGTGTTCTCTGCATCAAAAATTGCTGTCTGTTTGGACATTATCTTCTGTGTCTCACAGAAGGTCATCCAAAGAGAGCCCCCTGGCCCCAGCGTGCTCCTCTCTCCCAGACCCTAATAGGAGAAAGTTCTCACCGAGTCCTTAAGTGTAATTCCCTGGACGCAGCCCGCTGGCACAGGTCTCAGGGGAATATCGTCAGATGGTCATGCGGGAATGAGTTACCTTGCTCAACACGCGGTCGGTCGCAACTCGTGACACCAAGGGCACCCAAAACCATCATTTCATGTGACCATGTGGGAGCAATCATCGCAGTTGGAAAATGCCACGCGCTGAAGTTACTCTGATTAGCGGTGGGATCCATGTCGTGCCCTCCCCAACCGCGATTAGCGGCTGTTTAGAAGTCAAAAAGCGAAAAAAGACCCCAAAAATATACCATTAAACTGAACAAATCGAAATAGAGCTACAGGGACTGCCACCAGATTATGTTTAAAAGCTGTGTAAAACCAAACCAAGCCCAACAAAATGTGTTAGTTGGCTTCCTAGGAAAAAAGTCATGGAACCAACTCAAGTTTTAAAGTGTTGCTTTCCTCTAGCCGTCAATACCTGGGATACTGCGTGTTTTTCCATCAGGAAAGGCGTTCTAGTATTCTGTTGTGTAGAATTTTCAGGCATCACAAGACTCTTACAGCCCTATTGCACGTTCAGAATTAAATTTATACAGCTTGGACAGGAGCTCTAGATTTCAACTCATCCACCCCTGGCTCAAAGCACAGATGACATCAGTGGTAACCCAGGCTGCCACTGCCTTTGCTTCAAGGTGTCACACCACTATTTGTAATGACCTCCAAGACGATACATTTTGAGGAGAGTAGCAGCAGAAATCTGAAATGTACCGTTTTTAAGCCCTTGGAAGAGTGAAAAACACTTGTCAGGCTCTGGCACTGTCAGATGCCCTTTTGGCAGCACCCAGTTGTAGCTGGGTTTGGATTTGAGTGAAAACTCAAATCTCCATGTGTGTCTCAGGTACCCAAATGCTGGAGACAGTGATGGCAAATCCCTCTCAGGTTAGGCCTAAAGCTGCACACAATAAAACCCAGCTGTGCAGTCACAGAATGATAAAATGGTTTATGTTGGATGGGACCTTAGAAAGGTCATCTAGTTAAATGGTTAAATAAGAAGGGTCTGCAGAGATCATGTTCCCTGCAGCATGGGGAGACAGTTGGGGTCTTTCAAAGGGTTTGCTCCCTTACTTGTGCATACTCAGCTAGGCAGACCAGTCATTAGAAACCCAGATTTGTGTGTAGATATATACATATATATATATTTATATACCACGTTTTGAATACCTACCTGCTTGAGTTTATGCTGAGAAAGCTGTATTTTGTGTCAAACTGAGCAATGCTGTAACCAGCATTCAAAGCTAAGCAAAATACTGTTTTGTTCTAAAAATGAATGTCCCAGTAATTGGGAACTCCTGTATAAAGGCAATAACAAAATTGCTGCAGTTTGAACACAAAGTGCCAGACTTACTGGACAACATCATAGAATTAATTGGTGTTCTTCGTTTATTGAAGAGAACCAGCAGCTCAATCCATCCAAAATCACAACTAATAATTTTATGAAAATGTAAATATATATATTATTGTGAACAAGAAGTGGATTTGTAAGGTCTTTATCCGTAAACTTAAAATTAATAGGCTTGGCTGTCATGCATTGAAGAGGAAGGTTTTGCAGTATAACTCCCACATTTACAAGGAGATTTTTTTCCTGATGCACTAAAGTAATGCAATCAGGTCTAAGAGCTCCATGATTAGAGTGCACCAAACTAGAAAATGTGAATATGGAACCAAAGGAATATTTACACAAAGTACATTGTACATTAAATTCTTCCTGCCTTTTTTTTCTTTATTTGGTAACTTGTTTATCATTGTAGCAGATGTTTAACAAGAGGTTTAAGATGTATTATAATATTCAGTTTGTGATTGTGCTGTAGGACACCCTAGTGACTGAAGGGACCATTTCCCTTGTTATGAAAGACAAACAAAAAGTAAATAACATCATGTTATACTGATGCATTTGGAAAGGTTTCTTGGTAAATAGGTCTCTGTTTCATGAGAAATGGTATGTAATATTCAAATGTGAATTGAAAATAGACATTATTCTTGGAAAAGTTGGCCACTGATGCAGCTCAGAACAGCTTCACAGGTTTACCAGTAAAACATTCAATCCTTTGGGGGCACTTTTTCTGCCATTCTGTGTTTCTGATAAGTGGTAGTCAACTACACAAAATGAGTCAGTTTTCTCTCAAAGAAGATGTAACCCAGCATGAATTACAATGGTAAAATAAGCCCTGAATAAATCACAAGGTGATCAGCTTCTTCTGCACGTTCCCTACTAGCTTTTATTCCAGGAGGATAGTACAAATCTGTTAGACAAGGCAAGATGAGTAATGCTGTCATAGGAAATGTCAAAGGGTTTATTCCTGCCTTGACACTTGCTGTGCTAAAAGGTGTTAATAAACAGTCTTCTTCATGAGGATAAAGCAGCTTCCAAAACAAGAAGCTGCCTTAGGTCATGCCTTAGACTCATTGGAGTGATTTTGATATTTTGATTTCACAGAAACTAAAAAAAAAAAAAAAAAACCCAAACAAAAAAAACCCAACAAAAAAACCCAAACCAAACCAAACCAAACAAAAAACCCCACAAAACAAAAACAAACAAAAAAACAAAAAACAAAACCAAAAAACCCAAAACCAAAAACAAACATACAAAAATACCCCCCCAAAACCAAACCAAAACAACACCAAAACCAAAACCAACCTATTAGACTACCCACCAAGTTCAGGTAAACTTTTTTTGTTGGTTAGGTGAAGCTTCTAATTGAACATGTAAATTTGTGTCAAGGTGACCAGAGCAGTAGGCTACCAACATTACAAGAGAGTTCAGAAAAGCACAGGCATGAAAGAACAGTCAGTGAGAAAAATCAGAACATTTGAAAAGGAAACAGATTTTTACTAAACCATTAAAAGACTTGTTTGTGACCACTTTTCTTTTTTTTTCTTTCAATTTCCTTTTTCTCTTTGATTTATGAATAGTTAAAAGTAGCATTTCATCTGAATTGCAGCCAGCATGATTATTCATGGAAGTGCTACTTGACATTAGTAATTGTATCAGAATTTGGTCTAAACATTTCTGAATTGGGCCCAATCAAAAGCATTGGATTTAATAGCACTGTATTTTGGGCTGACTCATCTGAGAAGCTATTTTGGATTTTTCAAGGTATTACTGTCAGTAACTAGGACTCTTTTTTTTCAGATTGAAATTGCATGGAAGCCATCAAAGAGCATAAAAAAATAAATTAGTGTTGCTGCCTGGCTTTCTGTCTTTAAAAATACCTCTCTGTACCTGTAGACTATCAGATGGAAGCTGACTGAATCAGTAACAACCTGGTTTAACCACTTTCCATCACAAATGAAGGGACTTTGGAACACAAAGTGCCCTGCTCATTAGTATCTAACATGAAGGTGATCCCCTAATTTTAGCTGTGTCTGGACTCAGGTAATCACGTAGGCTCCCTGTGAAGTGAAATGACGGAGGCAAACTCCTCCAGGGAATGATTCATCCAACTGTCTTACAATGGGGAAAAACACTTCCTGGGAGACCCTAACCTTTTCCAACAGTATTTACAGGGCATTTATACTCCATAAAAGCATGACAGAACATGTCATGCCTGTTACTAGCTGAGCCTAGGTGTTCATGTAAGAGGCTAAAAAGCCAAATATCCATCTAGCAAGTCACTTACGAGAAAAGAGTGAGAAGTTTCTGTGAAAATATTTTAAGTCGGAAAAAAAGCTGATTTTTTTTTCCAAATAGAAATTGATTTTTGGAACAATCCAGACTCAAGGATGGTTTATTTTACTACAAGCAGTGGCTACTTCCAGTAAAAAGGGGATTTCTGCTTAACATGAGCAATCCAACTTGCTCATTAGGCTGCTCACATGATAACTGACGGATTTGAGCCCAAGTCTTTGGACTTCCTGATCCAAGGCTGAGTTGATAATTAAGTGGATGGTCTACCTGAATATAAGCACAGAGTGTGAAGCAGACACTTCAAAGGTGGTAACCACTATGCAGGTTGTGGAGTAAGAAATAGTTCAAGAGCTTCCTGGCAGCACTACTCACAGATGCAATTAACAGCCCCCTCCATCACGTGGTGCTGGTGGGATTATACTGATGGGCATCTCTCAGCAGAGCTGCCATATGAGTATGTTAGCTCAGAGATGCTGGTACCAGGCAGTGTTACATGCCTGAAGTCTGTTCCCTGTACCTACTTCCTAAAATATACCCAAACCATAGGCATTACCATCTGTGAGCACTGTACTGGTCTTAGCAAAAAGTAGTGACTAATATGATGTCTTTCTATCCCTTGCCTTGATTCTTTAGTGTTTAGGATTGAAGTGCTTAGAAGGATAATACTTGCCTTTGCTGAAGTGGTAGCTGACCTACAAAGAGGCAGAGAGCTGGCTCTTACATTTCTGTCTTCTCCCAGAATTATGTCTTTCTCAAATATGCTTATTAATTTAGTGTATTTCTACTGAGCCCAGAATTTCTCTGAATTCCAGAATACAGCGGTAAGCTGGGAACTGATGTGAGTCTGTGTGATTCAGGCATGTAGAGGACAGTTAGTTACTTGCATCATGGTCCCATTACCTTTGCATAAGTGGTTTGCTGTCCTATTAGTCCCACACCAAAACCTGCCACAGTCAAGAGCCTACACCTATCCAAAATCTCAGAAAAGTAGGGGAAAGGGGAGTTCTGGGAGTGGTTCATGTGTGAAACCTCCTGCAGTTCCGCTCCTCCATAGCAGGGATCTGGGATAATAAAAACTCACAGAAATTGCCAGGAGGACCATGGCAGCTCTCTTCCTCCTGGCAGAGCCCACTGCCAGCACAGCCCCACTTCCAGCTGCTTGGGAATCCCGGCATCCCAGGAGCTGCACTTGATCTCCTTGCATCTCAAGCGCCTCAGTTATGCCACCTTGAATTAGCAGCGTCTGCTGCCTGTGTAACCTTGGCACTCGCCCTCTTTCCTTCCCAAGCTGCCTTGCCTAAATATTGTTTCTACTTGCAAAAACGTTGCATTACATCGCCATGGCGAGACGTCCTCCCTTGTCACTTCTGAGCAGTCTCTGTGTGCTGCAAGACATGTCGGTGACCTTGGTCACCTTTCAGCTACAGAAGCTGTTGTCCCCTGGTTTTTTTTCTCATGATGGGGCTGATAATCCTCCATAATTAAATCTCTTTCTATACAACACGTGGATTAAATATAGGGTAAAAAGCTTGGGTTTTTGGAAATGAAGTGGGTTTTGAGGGTCATTCTCATCAGCGAATGTGACATTTGAGTCAGATTATCTGACATAAGACTGACTGGCCAGGACAATTCTCACACCATCTTAAGCTCTTACCCAGCACAAGGCAATGCACATAGTGTTTTTTAAATGGGAGAGATGGATCTGTCCATTACCAATGACAATATCTTTTTGCTATAACAAAGGAGTGTTGCTAAGGAAACTAAAATTGGCCGTGGTCTTGCCAGTCAGAAATCCTTGTGTGGGCTCCATTACGACCACAGCATTTAACTGTTACACAGTATTCTTCACTAAGGCCAGAAAGTGCAATGAAGCATCAGTGGGGAACCTGCCGTGGACCGGATATCTGAATTTCTGTGACATTGGAGGGGATTTAACTGCCTCAGTATATTTCCAAGGTTGTTCTAATGCCTTTTTTAAGACAATGAGAGTCCAAGAGATCAAAACCTGCTCCTGTTTTTTCTGCCCACGTCTCATCTGCACTGTAGCACCTCCTCCCATCATCTCTCTTTCATCAGATTGCCATTTTTAATCAGTAATTCCAGTGGTATCGTAGTACCAAGAAAATAACCTTCCTCCATTCAAAAAGATGTGGAAGCTATCAGCAGTACCCTCCTAGAGTCATTAGTCCTGATCAGGAGTGCTGCCTGAGCTCAGCTATCACTTTGTGAATGACCCAGGGCACTTGTGACTCGTGGCCAATATATTCTGTATCACAAAAATCATTGGGAGAAATCACTGGGACAAATTTTAGGTGATTTTGAGTGGTTTTTAATAGAGGAGTGAGAGGGAGAAATGGAAGGCAGAGCAGAAGGGGTTTGTGAAAAACAAAAGAGGAAAGACTTCGTGCAACCACCTATTGCTAGAAAAAATCGTTTTTAGCAGCTCCTTATTGCAGCTTTAAGAACTAAATGGGCTTCTTTAACAATTTCTTTGATTTTGTTTTACCTCTTTACAGTTTGTGTGCGATTCTTCCCATGCTGTTCAGTGGACATCACAAAATTTCCAGGCAAAATTTGGTGGAGGCTGAGAAAAACCTGCTACAGAATCGTCGAGCACAACTGGTTTGAAACTTTCATCATATTCATGATCCTGCTGAGCAGCGGAGCCCTGGTAAATGTGACAGCTTTTCCTAGCTGGTTAAAAGTGGGCATGGGTCTCAGTGTTCTCCAGTTTACCTGACTCTAAGATCTTATGAGCCCTTACTGGTCATTTCTCAAAGCAAAGCGTGTTTGGGGCTAAAACAAGTCTTTGACTTTTCTGATTTTGTGTGCCCTTACCATATGGTGGGGAACTTACTTCTGTTATAACATAAAATTCTGACTTGTACATGTTTTGAAAAGAAAATTTTTAAGGAATTCTGTGTGAGGAAGTTTCTCAGCATTACTGCTTCAGCATCCCATAACTGTTCCCTGAGAGTTCCCATCTGGAGAGTTGTATTTTCCTCCAGGGGTGGCTTTTCCTTTTTCCTTTTTCCTTTTTCCTTTTCCCTTTTTCCTTTTTCCTTTTTCCTTTCTCCTTTTTCCTTTCTCCTTTCTCCTTTCCTTTCCTTTCCTGAAATTTCCTGAAATTTCCTGAAATTTCCTTTCCTCACATTCTGTAACCAGCAAATGAAAATCATAGAAGACACAGAGGGCACTGAATCAGTGCTACCCATGGAGTTAGGTGGTATTTATGCTTTGAATACACCTTAGTTTAACCCACTGCACAGGTAACTCCTCTTTGCATCCAAATAAACGTGTATGTACAGAGTCTGGTTGGTCACTGCCTAGGACTCTGACAGGGAATCCTCTCCTCCTGAGATGCCACCGCATACTGGGGTTATCCTCTCTGCGTTATCAGACCTGGGTTCTTCACAGAGATGGCAGCATATATTTGTGTTTCTCTTTTACATGTCAGGAATGTCACTGAAGTTGGTGGGATTTCTCACAGGTTTTACCCAGACATAGAGCAAGGACGCAGATCAAGAGTTCTCCAGGCTTTGGTCTGGTGGTCACTGGTCTTCTCCTTCATAATGGAGTAAGACATCCACTTACTAAATTTACAGGCAGTGCCGTGTTTGGGCAGGTTATCCGTATATTTCTGGAGGTCAGGATTAACTTCAGCCAAACGGATGAAACCGCCTTAAATAGCAAGGTGAACATCATCTTAGAAAGGTGCCTGCTTCACCTCATCAAGAATAACTAGGGGCAGGAAGGCAGGATGCAGGAGGACTGTAAGGTAGCAGATTTACTAAAAAGAGCTGGAGAGAGAGCAGGCAACAAACAGGACAGAGTAAACTACATCACAGAACCACAGAGAAGCCGAACACCCCACTGGGCTGTATAAATTATCGTGTTCTTCCACTCCAGTTGGCATCAAGGAGGCCTCAGCTGGAGCACTGGCTTCAGCTCTGGGCACTGCGCGTTGGGAAAGACATAGGCTAATTGAAGAAACTCCAGAGGAGAACAGCACAAATTATCAGTGGCCTAAAAAAAAGAGGGAAGACACAGAAGTACTGGGTTTATGTAGTTTAGAGAAACTCTCTGCAGGGAGACAAGAAGGTGGAAATGCATAAATGTTGATGCGAAAAGGAAAGTAATGGACTGTACTCCAGGTCCACCAGGGATGGGCTAAAATTTCACCCAGGGAATTTTATTTTATTATGAAAAGTAAAAGAGGCTGAAAAACTTGGATAAATAGTAGGTTGCTGAAAATTGTCACAGCTTTGCTGAAATCAATGGAGTCTGACAGTTTTTGCACCAGCTTGAGAATCAGAATGTTAATTTTCGAACACATTTTGAAGGGGGAATGTCTCTTGCTATAATATGCTTTAGACGAATACACTTCCTTGCATGTGTAATTAAAAATGCCTTAGATAGCGAACGCTGCAATATAAATCTCATTTAATTTTCATTGCATGCATTCATTTAGTTTTTGCGAATTTCAATTTAGCCAGTGCAGTTCTGTATAAGGGCAAATTATCCTGCATTTTCCCACATATCAGTGCTGTGCTTCAGTATTTGGACTGGAGATATTGGAGGCAACACAACTTTTTTCCTCTGTTATTCTGGGGTGAGCTCTTCCAAAAACTGAGCTCATCTGGCTACATCCCTAGGTCATACTAAGTTCTTAAGGGAGAAGAGCTATATATACCCTTAAGCCAGTTTATATTTTTGTGTGGTAGTTAAACCATGAGAATATATCTGCAAAAGATCCAAAAACCTTTCTTAAGCGTTTAAACCATAAGCACCCAAACTGGAAACCTATTTTTTAATAGTGATTGTGGATAAATGCAGGTATCCTGCTTAAGTCTTTTAACACACAAAGCAAAGCAGAAGACATAACCCTTCTTGGCAAAGATTTCATGCATTGTCACCATGAAAAAATGCAAAGCACCATAGTTTTGTCGTTTGGGTAATATCCACAGCTTGTCCAGAAGTACAGAAGTGTTCAGGTAGCATATTTTTCATCCCTTAATAAGCTGCTTCCTGACTCACAGTGTGCTCTTCATAGACAAAACTCAATGTACTTTTGGATAAGTTAGTAGAAAATAGAGAGAGCAAAGGAGGGAGAGGAGGAAATCACTTTAAATAGTTTGTTGTTATTTTTGCAGTAATTGCAAAGTACAGCAAGTCATCTGACAAAGTGAGTGAGCCCCTATGAGAAGTGATAAACTCCAATCTGTGCATTGTTTTCTGTGGCTTTCTCCAGCAGCTCTTTCACACCCTTGAAATATCATTTTTGAAGGCAAGATAGGAGACAGAGTTGCAGTGAAAACGTCACCCCAAAGTGTGGGGACAAATGGACAAGCTTTGGCACAGGCTGCCAAAGCTTTCTTGTCAGTTTAATTACTGTTCCCTGGCAGGCAAACGAGCAGTGTGACTGCTTGAGTGACAAGTACCACACTTCTTGTATCTCCAGGCACTGGGTGTTTGCTAACTTTTTGAAGTTCATCAGAAAGTGGGTACAGACCTGGAAATATGTAAATGCAGATAATTCAGAGGATTAGCACAGACCCTCTCAAATAATGTTGTTTCTTGCTGACAAGTGCTCTGGGTCACACGATGGGACGAGAGTAATATGTCAAAGCTTGGGTTATCCGGGTTACAGGGGCTTGTGTAACAGCAGTGACAAGCAGAGCTGGGGAACCAGACCATAACTTGACTTAGGAATCCCAAAAAAGGTCATATATGGGCAAACCTGTCACTATGATTCTACATTTTATTTGGCTTACATTATAAAGTGAAGGCTAAATTATGAGACAGCTTTATTTGCTCTCTTTTAGGAGGCATATTGTTTTATGTCTTAAATATTTTAAAGGGGTTATTAAGTTGCAGGTATTTGATAAAGTCCTTTCATGATACCCTGCATAAGATTAGTTAGAGAGACAGATGAGGTGGAGAGATAGATACCTTGACCTTTAAAACATTATTGTTCTGTTAAGTGAATAATAATGAGCCTTTCTTGAGGCAGATAGCTGTAGCTACCTGAAATGTGGTGACTGAACAGAAGCTGGAGAACTCCAGTACTCCATAACAGGCAGGTTAATAACCCAATTTGTCATCATTAGCAATAAGATCTATTTGGCTAAATGTAAGGGTCATATTCTGTCTCCTAAATATAGACATCCTATGCCCTGGGACATCTGAGGTGCCTGGATAGCAGTGGCACTGCCAACAGGAGCTGAGGCAGGATGTTCTTGGGCAGCTTGGGGTGAGACTCTGCTCACAGACTCACACTTCCAAATTCAGGGATCATAAGCTCTTTCTACACTCAAATGATGTCTAGTCAGCACAGCCAGTAGAGGCTGGAGAGAGATAGCTAAGCTTATGTCCACTATAAAGGAAAGCTGAACAGATTTCTCTTAGGTCAGGGTCAGTCTTGTTTGTGCCTGAGCCCTCCTTCTGATTGTAACATTAAAATATGTCAGAAATCACAGACAGTATATGATATGTTATCAAATACAGACTTGCAGCACAACACCCATGCTTTCCAACATGATGTAGGAGAAATTGTTGATCAGTCCTTTGTACTTCCAGGCCTTTGAAGATATTTACCTTGAAGACCGAAAAAACATAAAAACCATGCTGGAATATGCTGACAAAGTATTCACTTACATCTTTGTCTTGGAAATGCTCCTGAAATGGGTGGCTTATGGCTTCAAGAAGTATTTCACCAATGCCTGGTGCTGGCTGGACTTCCTTATCGTGGATGTAAGTATCATTTTGGAACTACGATGCTTCTTGTGTTGGATTTTGTAACGGGTAAGAACACGCTGTTAAGTTTGGCAGCTTTGTGTTTGCAAATTGACAGCTGCCACTCCAACTCTGAGTATCAACCCTGGGCAAAGCTCAAAGGAGGTCTTGATATGTAATCGTCCATCCCCAGGAATGGGTGTGCCAAAGCAGAGGGGAACGCTTTGTGTCGCGACGTAGGGGTGTCACCCTGCTAATTTGAGTCACATTCCCTTCTCTTCCCTAGGAACTCACTCTTTCTTTTAGTGTTTAACATCTCTTTCCACACTCTCAGCTAGCACAGGGTCCAGTTACCTCCGACTGCTCCACACATGACCTCGACACACGTCTTTCAGCAGATTAGGGAAGCTGTCCTTGGCGTGGCTTCCTGGCGAGGCTGCCAGCAGCACGTAACAGTATGTTCAGTACTGCCTCCCAAGTATTTACCAGTGAAGGAGTCCAGCAGAAGGTGTGAATAAGTCCTCTTGGCAAAGTGACTTCACTATTACAAAACATTACAAAATACTCCAAATCCTTGAAATGCTGCAACGCTTCTCCTAATTTACGGATAATCGTTAAAAAGTGATTGCTGAACAAAAGGGAGGTCATGCCCCAGGAGTGTTGCCACTACCAGGTTTGTCTCCTCCAAATTGATGTGGGATCTCCCATATTTGGGAAAAGTCAGCAACATCACATCCTCCAGAAGAAGCTTAACATTTCATCACAGCATATCAACAAGGAGGCAATTATCTCCCCGAGGCCATTTCTTATTTGCTTGAGGTATTAGTGTGGGAGGCTGGCAGAGGTTTGTCATGATTATGTAACTTATTAAACTTCAGATGAATTATTTTTCCCCATTTTACATGTGAACCTTGACTCGGGGGAAGAACAACACTTTCTTTGGCCCCGGCCCAGGAGAGCACTTCAATGGGACGATTTACTTGTTTGAAGTTATGGACATGTCTAAGTGCACTGCTGGATCAGAGCCTTTGGAAGCTTCTCCAGAGCTTTAATAAATTGATTTATGAAAAGGAAATTCTTTACATAAATTGTGGGTCATAAATTCTTCTTTGCATACATGCTTGGAAGCCTCTTAAAGGGAAGGCATTCATTTTTCTCAGATTAGCTTCAGCAGAAGAGGAAGGCCTGGTTTAATTATCTGACCACAAAATTGCAAACCACCAGTTCCTAAGTTATAGCCCAGCCCTGAAAACTGTTCTTACTGTGGTTTAGGACAAGTGACATAGCTTAGCTTTTCTGGTTTCTCCATCTGTAAAAATGGGACTAATAGGACTCACCTAAAGTATTGTGTGGGCTTCCAGGAATTTTATATTGGGGTTATTGTTTCAATGAGCTTCTGAAGACTAGAAGGGCTGGATGAGGGCTGGATGTTGAATAAGTAGGGGTCTTCCTGACAGGAGCAGTGGTTCACACAGTGAATTCACTGGGGCAGTTTGGAACTCTGCTGCATCATTAAGAGTTTGAAATGAGTTCCACACTTGTTAGAAATGCATACTTTGTAGCATGACATCTCATTAATGCCAAAGAGAGTAAACCAAAAGCTAAGCTGAATTCTGTCCTCCATGTGAAAAACCCCCTTGGAACAGGCGCCACACAAAAAATGCAAAGTCTTTATGTAACACCAAAAATTAGCTGCGTTTGCCTTTTAATGATGGATTTTGTGGGTATAATGACAGTTATAAAGGCAGCCACAGGTGGGCTGGGGAAAGGGGCTTCACCTTTCCCTGTACACATCTGAGCACATGTGACATAAAACAGTGCTGTGCAGAAAGGCCCCTGGGACTGCCCTTGTCCCCAGAAAATAAATCACAGAGCCTTCTTACTGACCCTGAGTGTTTTGTTTTCTTAACCCATGTTTAAAGGTTCCACCCACACTTAAATATTCTTTTTGCAAGCTCCCAATCTAACCAAAAAGTTGCTCCACCCTTGAGTTGTTTTGGTTGTTGATTGACTCTAGGCCATCACTTGCTCTTTAGTGTTCCCAATGAATAAAGCTTTTCCCCAAGCCTCACTCTTTCCTTGAAAACATTTTCCCAATGCAAATTATGAGAACCTGGTACTATATTTTTAGCAGGTTTAACAGATGCTTTTCTCCTACCCTATTGCTAACCCACCCTGCTACTCTGAATTGGCACAGTAACATCCTATCATTTTTCCAGCACACTTTTTATTTCAATTTGCATTTTCTTTTCGGTCCTTTGAGAACCAAATCATTGCAACTGAGCTGCAGAAGGGAGTGAATGGATGAATTAGCTGCTCCAAAAGAAGCAGATGAACTAGTTGTCTGATTTTCTCAAATTTATTTGTTTAAAATTATTCACTTAAAAATTCCTGATCTGCAAATTATTCATTAGGGGTTTGGTATCAGTATTCAGAATTCAAGCTGCAATGGTTGATTTTTGATTGGACATGTGAAACCATCTCTCATCTGTGTTTTCTAATTGTACAAATGCAACTCAGAATCTATTTTCTGTTTTGAATAATTCATAAAACCAGCTCAAAAATTTGCAAGTATTCAGTATTTCTAAATGTGATTTTAACCCAGAGGGGGTATAAGCATATTGCTTCTGGATTATATTGATCTTTTCTACATCCTGCCTTTTGAGAGACCTTTGACACTGATTTGGGCCACTGGAACAGCAAAGGCTCCATCTGACATTTGTGGATTAATAAAGAAAATGCTGCCTCACAATGCCTAAACATCAAAACACCCAGTAATCCACAAACTGAGAGCTATTTTTGCTGGATATAGAATCCCTAAAGGATGATCTCTTATAATGGGCTTCTCAACAACTCAAAGAAGTGTGCTAGTGTAGGAAAAACCATAAGAAAGCACTTTCAAAAACGTTGTAATACAATAAAGTCCTATCAACAACACTGCTGCATATTTCTTTGGGAGGACAGGAGAAAGGGTTAATCAAACCACAAAACACAGGCTCATTTCAACTTAGGGCACCTGGGAAAGATGCCTTAGATGTCTGCTGGAATTTGGATATACTGAACAAACATCGTCAAAGTCCATCTATACATGTTACCTACCTGTAAAAAACAAGTATACTGATAAAAGTAACTCCTTTCTACACTGCAGAGATCACCTCTCTGTGCTCATGAGTTGGAGTGGTGGGCACTCAATCAACAGCTCTTTTCAAATGAGGGAAAAGCAGAGATCGTAGTATGTCTGTGTAGGCAGATATAAGCGTAGGCAGACATCAATATCACCATCAGGAATGGTATTTATGCACAGCCCTCTTTGCTAGGATGCACAGGCAAATATTTTCACAAAGTATAGATATTTTCCAAGCATTCATGCGAGTAAAACCTCTTGGTACAAAGCAGATTAAATGAGGAGTCTGACCTTGGCCAGAGATGGAGGTGGGTGGCATTCAAAGTGAATGTTTATGAAAACTGCTTCTCACCAGTCCTGTCCTGCAACAGGCAGAGAGAGCTGGGTTTAAAACAAAGGGCACATAGACTCCACCAGTTGTGCACACTGGTGTCATGTTTATGTTCCTTTCAATTGTTTCCTCTGACCTATAAATATTATCTTGAGCTTATCTAGTTTGAGCTTCAGCCAATTAATTCTGAGCTATGTCCCAGTCTCTGCTGACAGCGGATGGATTATTCCATTGCATGGTCAGTTTGGGAAAGGCATCAATCTGGAGCTTAGCATCATTCAAAGACTGGAGGTGTTGCAGTCAACAGCTTCTTCACTCCCTGCTCATGCATTGAAGGCAGAGGTGAGAGACTGGAACCCTACAGAAGCTGTCACGAGAAAACTCATTGGAAAGGGATGTGAAGTCCCATCTCATTAGTAAGAATGCACGGAAAAAAAAAGTCACAGCCAAGTTTCATTGCCAGTGGCATTCACAGAAAAATCCTCTTAAACCAGCACTAATGTCATCACTCTAAAAAAAAGTCCATCATCACAAATCCATCATCTCCATTGCAGCTTTTGGGTTCAATTTAATTGACCAAAAGTTAGTTCCAATCCAGGCTTAAAAAAAAAACAACCCTGATTGTCACATACTGATTTCGGAGATAAGGGAAGATGAGGGTTTCTCCACCAATTGTTTCTAAGATTATCCCATCTTTCAAGACTTGATACTTGCAGAAAGCTATTTTCTTAAGCAATTGCTTTTTCAGGGATGCTGGCAGCCTTCTTCCTCTCCAGCCATCTCCAGCAATGGGCAGTCCTTGCATTATGTCCTGCAGCAGCGGGAGAGATCATCTCTAATTCTCGCTTTGTGCCCTGATGCTCCACCAGTTTCTCTCCAGCTGAGTCACCAGGGATAAAGATTGCACTTTCTATCCCTTTTCCCAGAGAGCTGGCTCTGGTGCTGTGAACTCAGGGGCTCACAACAGCTTTTGGTAGTATATCTGTCTGCAAAATAGCTCAAGCAAGGCTCAGCAATGGATTTGAAGGCCAGACATCTCGAATCAGTTATGCAACAAGTCCACTAGGCAGGATTTTGTAGATGCTTTTATGGAAGTAAAATAATATGCATTTTTCAGTCTCCACAATAACTTTTGTGAATGATTCTAACACGACATGTTTCTGATGTTTGCCTGGAGCTGCTGAGTTTGTACCTAGGGATCTGTATTCCCCAGTCAGCAGCTTTCCAAATATCCTGTTTGCTGCCAAATTTTCTGTTTGCTTGTTTGAGAACTGCTCATGGATGTTCAGTCATGAAATGCACTATCATTTTCCCTGAACACTTAAACAAAAATAAGGGCATTACATAGGAGAGTTTCCTGGAAAGCACTTGTTCTAAGATTTCTGCTTTGGATACTTTATTGTCAGACAAATTAAGAAGCAGCTAATAATCCTTGAGTCTGAGATGAACATTTTAAAACAGTCTTTTTATCCCTAGTTAAAAATTGAATTAAATTATGCCCTTGTGCTGGATTGTCTTTAAGTGACAATTAAAAACTTGCTGTGTGAAGTAAATATTGATGGCTTATGATTACTTTAATTGTTTTTTTCCATCTGTATTCCCTGTTGATTAACAAGGTGATTTCTGTTTGCTGTACCAGTAATTACACAATCTGCTGTAATGAGTCGTTCCCAAACAGCACTGAAATCCAATTTGTATTCTTGGGAAATTACCCTAAAAGCATGTGAATTTCATCTAGCTTCTGTTCAGAAAAGCACACAGGAGCAGAATGACAAAAGTACTGCCAAGGCAAATTAAAAATAATATGGCTTGTCAGTTGGAGGAGCATCCTAAGAGTGAACGTATTAGTGCGCTCTGTGAGTTGTCAAAAATCCATGGGTACAATGGGGTATTATTACTCCAGAGTTCATTTTTTGACTAGATTTTTTGCAGTTCCGCAAAGCAAATAGGCATGTGGGATTTTTGAAGATGTCTTAGTGCACATTCTTCTGAGCATCTCTGATGGCATAAACCTCCCAGATAACTAATAAGAATGAGATTCCCTCTCCAGAAGCCAGGGAGCCTGGTTTTGAAGAGGAAAAAAAACAGAAAGAAGAAAAAAACTAGTTTACTACATATTGGATAATTTAGGATAAGTGGAAAAAAAAAATTCCATATGAAGTTAAGTGGTTTTAATGTGTGTTAGCAGGTCAGCTGAGGCTGCAAATCTCCCTTCTACCACCCCACTCTTTATCTCAGCATAACACATGAAAAAACATCCAAATGTCTGGTCTTATCTTGGTTTGCACCTCATGTTTGTTACCACAGAGATGCTAAAAGGGGAGCAAGCAGGCTTTGCCAAGTGGAAGCACAAGCTCAGTTTCAGACAAGGCACAGCAGGACAAAGCACACTGCAGCCAGACCGAAAGGGATGGCAAAAGCTGGTGTGGAGAGAAGTCCACAGTAAGCCTAGTTCACTGCCTGCCTACACCTTTGCAAAGTGTTTAGGAGATGAATAATTACTGCAATTACTGTAGAATTTCAATTACTGAGGGAGAATTTCAGCTTTCAAGAGTGGTATTAAAAAAAACCATCTCAACTCGGATTGTGCCGAGCTAGGTTTACCAAACATTTCTGTTTCTTGAAGTTATTGAAAGATGGAGCACGTTTCAATGTCCTTTTTTAGAAGACTGTGCTTAAAAAGAAACTAATGAATAAAATCCTGGAGTTCTTGCATGCAGCTTGCTTGGCCCTTTCCGTCACTGTGAGTGTAGCAGCCAAATTCCGTATACAGTGATTTTCTCCCTTGCATGAGAAATCAGAGCTGGGAGGGACACACAGACTGTTTTTAACAGTCCAGAGTCCCACACACTCTGCAGGGACAGAGGAGGATTGTTCCACAGTTCCTCTCCCTGATGACCAGCACCTTTGAAACCCCAACTTGCAGACCAAAAAATGTCTTCCCATCACACTTGTGGCTCCATCCGGAATGGCCAGGAGCAGCTCAAGAGACTGGTGTCAGGAGGAGGAAAAAGGAGGAAGTGAAGGGAGAGAAGCAGCCTGCAGAAGGACAGGGATTCCTTATTAATGGGAGAGAGATAAAAGGAATTGGGATGAAAGTTGAAAGCTGTGCCCTAGTGGTGTACAGACCTTGTGCTGGCCTCCTACCCTGGTAAGGCTGTCTTTGGGGTGTTTTGCGCTGAGGCAAATGAAGACTCCTGCTTGTGGTATGTACTCCTACTTTTATCATTAGCCTTCCTGGCAAAAGTCAGAGATCCTATAATTCCTCAGAGTCCCTCTCTATTCTGGCGTATTCAATACAATATCAGGATCAATCAGGTTCAAAAATCCAACTGAACAGCGACGATTTTCAAGCTTAGACGGTCGTATTTCCCACATCAGCTTGGTATTTTTTGTATTGATTTTGAACATCTGATTAAATAGATACTTTAGGGAAACAAGCAAATCCAGAACAGCACCTTGTGGAAACAAACCAAACAGATTTTTTCTCTTTTTTTTTTCCTTTTTTTTTTCCATTATGTCATGTATAAGTAGGGTTGATCCTAATCCTGCCCAGAAATAAACATGCCTTCAGCTCAGCACCTCAGCTCCCACTGGCTGGGATGGAAATGCAGTGGAGTCGATGGGGCTGAGCCCCCAGGGAAATGTTCTCTCAGTGATCACTATGCACACCCCTGGCATGCTAACGCCATCTTCACATAATAAATAATAATCAAGTGTATTCCTGTCTACTCCTGACTACAGCAGTCAGCATCAAGAAGGTACCCTGGGATGAATAATGAGGTGGCTTTGGAGATCTTTTTAAGGGGAGAATGTCTTTCCTCTTCAGCTGCCCTAACTAAATCCAGGCTGTCTCTGCACAGCATCTGGATGAGAAGCAGAACATAGTTGGTGATGAAGAAACTATTTTGCTCTAAATCATGGTAGTTATAAATATAAATATAAATATATATATGTATACAAAAATATGTATATAAATAAACCAGACTTTTCAGGACATCTGCACCTGCACAGCCACCGCTGCTGCAACAAGGAGAAAGACTTTGAGTCTTGTCCAAGGTTTGGATGATCAAGGAGCATCATGTGATCCCCAAAATTCACAGCAGTCCCTCTGCCCGGTGTTAAAAAACAGGACCTTAGGGTGTGGCAAAGGTGCCTGTTTTCAGTAAGAAAGGTGAATGGAGACAAGCTGAAAATCCATTTGGAAAGGGAGAGGTGGGAAAGCTGCAGATCAATAAGTCAGTTTGCTGCCTCGCTGGATGTAAGCTCACAGCAGCGGGTTGGCTCGCCCTCAGAAATTAGCTGAGGTTTAATCCATGATTCGCAGCCATCTGCCTTGGGAATTGACTGGAGCTGTTAGAAAAGCCTGAGCAGGTGTAAAGGAGGTGACAGATTAAGAGAACAGCAAGACGTAAAGAGGTTCTTCTGGAAACCACCAGGAAGCAATTAGGATGCAGGGATGATTTATTTAAAAGCATTTAACCCAACAAAAGTGACACATGCTGTTTGCAACAAGGCTGCCCTCTGACAAGGAAACATTGCCTGAAAAGCGTGGACATGAGGAGAACAAAGCTGAGAACATGGAATATTAAAGGAGTTTCACAGCTTTAGTCTAAGTAGTAGATGGGGGGAAAAAAAATAAGAAAATAACATGAAAAAGGAAAAAAAAAAAAGAAGAAATATTCTGTAGAAAAAAAAAAAGAGTGAATGATGTAAACAACTTTTTAAACCTGAGTTATAAGAAATAATTCTGGGCTTTCCAGGAGATTTTTTTTTTTTTATAATTAATCTAGGCATTCGTGTAGCCCATCATGTTATAATACATGAGAGCACTCCATGAGCAGTAATGAACTGCTGTGGTGAGAGAAGCTGTTTGATAGCTCTTTTCCAGGCACGCTTTCATCTCCATGCCATGGACCAACCCCCTAAGGAGTTTGTATTCTTTACCTGAATGTGAGGGTTGTGATTCAAGGAAACAGGTAGCAGAGATGGGAATTTAGGTCATCTTAGTGTTTCTTCAGTGTCCTAATTTTAAGACTTTCCTTTAACTTTATGCCCTCCTTTCATAACATGGAATTTCTTGATTGACAGGTGCAATCATGCAGTTCAGCATCTGTAAAGGGAAAAGGGATATTTTAAAAAAATAAGACAACAATAAAAGTCTACTCAGAAATGGTGGATGTCAGGGGGAATATCAGCCTCATAACAAGCTCCTTTCTTCCAACTTTATTTCAGATTGCTTAAGAAATTCCATGTATTTCAGTTTATTTGCAAATTTCCCTTTCCATGAAAAACGTAGGTTTTCCAACTTGCATTTGGGGTACAGACTTAATTTTGGTCCTCTTCAAATCAAGGGGAGCAACTTGTAACCTCAGGCCTGGCTCTAAAAGACACTGTGAAGAATTCTTTGGGTAATCCTATCCTTGGCAGCAATGGACAGGAGAAACCAGGCTGGACTGAAAAGAAACACTCAAAGTAAAACAAGTGCTCTTTCCTCTTTCTCTACTTTTTTTTTTTTTTTTTTTTTTCCCCCACAATTAGAGAGGGAGAGACAGGTTCCTGGAGCACATAAAAAGCTATTTGAAAGCACTGTGGGCCTGCATTAGCTGAAACTGCTTATTTAAATAAGTGGCCAAAGCTTTCAACTCAGCTGCTGTGCTTCCATTCAGACGTCCTTTTCTTTTTTCTCTGATCCCTCCCCTCTAATTTGAACAAGCAGGTTAATTTGATGAAATTCCTGGCTGCATAAAGCATATGCTGTTGCCCATACCAGGAAGGAGGTCTCCTCTTCCCCCCAAGACAGACGCTCACAGGGCATCGCTCACAGGGCATCACTCACAGATGTGTTCTGCAGCAGGCAGGCAATTAGTAGAGGTTCTCATTGGTTTTGGTATTTATATGATCACCAAAGGAGGATTTTTGCTGTTCCTCAGGCAGAAGTCCTTGTTTTCTGGGCTCTGCTGTTAATTCATCTCAGTGGTGGCCAGGGGTTAATTCAAAAATACCGTCTGTGCTGCGTAGCATCTGCCTTGGAATAGTGGCTCAGGTCTGCTTCCAGCTGGATCCAGTGGATGCTCGTGGGTTATCTGAAATGATGTGCTTTTAGGCTGGTGAAAAGGAATGCAAAAAAGAAAGGAGCAGCCTTTATTCCACCTGAAACCCACCTTCTTGCTATAGGAAACTCCATCAGCCTCAGGTGAAACACTGCTCCCAAAGTCTGTGCCCTTGACTCCCTGTAACCTCCCATGGTTAGGGAGTGTAGGGATGCCACTAATATGCTATTAAAATGTATGCATGTGGGAAGGAACCCACTACTGTTATAAATGCAATCAGTCCCTGGGAAAAAAGTCTGTGATCCTCTGATTAAAGGCCCTTTCCCCTGAGTGTGCTGCATTATCACACTTCCTACTTTACAATTGTTTTTCTGCTGCTTTAAAATTCTCTTCTGATGGCTTTACTGGGTTTACATCAGTTTACAACAGTGATTACTTAAGTCACCATCAGATAAAGAAGATATATAAACTCATTTTAGAAATTTATCTCTGTATGTTCATGGTGAATAATTTTAATAGTCAGAAAATGCTGCATATCTGTAACTAGTGAATGACTGTGAGCACCAACATGAGCACACTGGGAGTCTAACATCACATGGGTGCCACCTGGGTACACATACACAAGTCATATTTCTTATCTCAAGAATGATTTATTTCCCTAAAATAGTGAAACTACCACAAGAAGGTGGCAATTAGTGAAAAAGTGTTCTGACTCACGGACAAGACATTCAGACAATCTCATTAGCACTGTATTATATACATATAGTTATATCAGCAATAATTTGAACAGTTATCAATTCCTAATCTTTCTTAGGATTCATGTGCTCTCCACTGTGTTACATTGCTGCCTGGCCTTCAGGGGCAGGTTTTTATGAAAAACCTGCAAAACTATTTGCAAACAGGTACTGAAAGGATTAAAAATGTTTGCCTTATTATGAATCTGGAGGTTACATTGACCCTAGAGGTGTTTTCTGGGTGCCAGCACATTTCTCATACTGAGCAGAGCACAAAGCAGAACCTTGGAGCAGTTCTGGGCTGCACAGCCTCGTAACAGAGAAAAAAAGTCACAGAAACAGCTGACTTCACCTTTTGCTGTGTTTATGTGGGGCAGTCAGCACCAATTTTGAAAACTGCTTGATTTTGTCCCTAAAAATAGCCTTCCGGGTCACTTTTAATCAAGTCTAAATGGCCAACTCCTTGCGTTAGAAATTCTCCTCTAAATAAAATTTGACAGGGATACCTTCAAAACCAACATCCAAGCATTTAAACAAGTTGTCTCAAACTCCAGCCTTGTAAATCATTGCCAAATATCACACAGTTTCGTGACCTAATCCTCTGAAGAGATATCTAATGCTGTGTAAATCTGTGTCAGGAGGACAGCAGCACCTGTGATGTGTTTCAGGGTGACATTTACAGCTCTGGAAATGAAACAGTAACCCACTCAGATCCAAAGTCTGGTTTTGCAGGATTTGAACCAAACACCTTCTGCCTTGAGAAAAAGGGAAGTTATGGGACATAAATCCAGGAGGAGGGAGGAATCCTGTAGCAATCAAGGCAGTTTGAAGACCTTGAGAAGATCTGACTTTCAGTCATTGTGTGTGAAACTAGCAAAGAAGGGTGTTGGGTACTCTGTATTAGATTATTTTCTTTTAAATATATACATTCACTTTACAAATCAATTATACAGATGAATGAACTTCCCTCGGTATGTGAGTGTATGGATCTTAATTTCTATATCTGAGCACACTATCATTGAACTATTTTTTTTATACTTCCAGCCTTTCTGGATAGGAAACTTGAAGGCTTTGTGAGGTTAAGGCTGTTTTCTGCGCTGAACTTTCCACCAGAGACAGAAATATGTGCCACAGTGTTATTCCTATCATGATGTCTCCATAATGCCACAGTTTTAAATTACTTAATTGAATGGGTTTAGTATATAAGTACGCCGTGCATTTGTTTACTGCTATCAGACAAATCCTCAGCCCTTCCTCATTATTTAGGCAACATTAAGTTAATGGGGAGGGAGAATGAAAAGAAAAGGCTTTGAACTCTATGTTAATGCAGCTTCAGAGCACAGGATGAAATCAAAGCTGGTAAGAAATGGGGAAGACAGAAAATGGGTGGTGCCTCAGTCTGGGAGCACTGGGGAGTTTAAGATGGTTTTTAAGTTGAACCCAGGTTTTCATCTTTAACTGTGAGTATTGAGTGAGCAGGACTAAGGTGAAAGGAACATGTCAATCATACAGCACTGCTTACTCTAAAATAACTTTTTAGGTGTGCCCATGTCACAGGTTTACAGCTGCTTTCTTAGAGATGGAAGCAAAGGCTTTGCCAGTGATTTTTACCTCCCCTGTGTCTAAGGAGCCTAAGAGTCCCTGAACTCAGTCTGCCTGTTTACTGTGATGTTCTTATAGGACTCTCACCAGTAAAATGCAGAAGTGTTTATTAAGACCTTCCTTCTGCACCAGCCACCGGGTCTGTACACGGGAGGTGAGTTTGTGTCACACCTTGTTAGAGGGTGACATGTCACAGCATGACAGCCAGCCTCTGTGCCACTTCTGCAGACGTGGGCTGACTTATCCTGGCAGAAAGCCAGCCCACTGCATCAAACCCAGGCTTGGTGTCTCTGAGACCTCCTGCCCTTAGGCTTGCTGTCACCCACATGCCACAATAAAGCCATCAATAGGTAAATAATTTAACAAATTCAGCAAGTTTTACAAAGGTGCTTAGCTGTGCAGAAAGCGCCTGTAGGTAAATGGATGCAAAATCTGGAGAAAAGCTGCTCCATAGAGGAGACTGGTTTCTGACTTAGGGGACCAGGCTGGTCTTATCCTGCTTTATCCCAAAGCCCCTGGGTGATGCTGGGCTGGTCAGCCAGCAGTGGGGTCCAGATGAAAAATCACCTCATCCTAAAATGAAAAGGGAGGTTTCCCTCCAGAGCTGTCTGTCTTCATGGGGGACCCTAGAGTTTCCTTTTACACTAAACACGTAATTTTTATAATGTAGAAGAATCCTCGATCTTAGGCCTAGCTGCTGTCATTAAAATGGCAGTAGCACACCCTCCTCACAGATGAGCTCTGCACACTCACATTGGTGAGCGTAAGATAATCTGATACTATGAGAACTGGGGCTGTGAAAATGTTAAGTGAGAAAAAAAATAAAGTAAAATGGAAGTAAGGGAACTGTGATAAGCAATATAAATAGGTCTCTCCTTCTAAGAAAATAGTATTTTATAGTATGTGGAAGTTAATGCTGGTTGGGTTTTCTTGTTTCTTGGTTGGTTTTTTTTAAACATGCAAATTGATGTGATACCTATGGTGTTGAAGAGCTGTTTGTTTTCACTCCTTGCTCAGTAGGAATTCAGACTGTGAACACTGATTCGAGCACACAAAACCCAATTGCTCCATGTGTTCATAATTTCCACTGCCATTCAGTTCATTCAGACCCCAGTCCTGTGCCTGATAGCATCCACATTTCTGACCAGCTGGGCACTGCAAAAGCTCTTAGAACATGAAGGGCATTGGAACCTCTCCATGCTTCCTCCAGATTTGGAAAGAGAAAGTTTATTTCAAAGAAATAGTCTTTGAAAGGTATGAACCCCAACACTGATGTTCCATGTCCCTTAGAGACCATTTAGAAACTAGAAAAAGTGAAAAAAAATGCAAAACCAAAGAGCCATGCACACTGTTCTTTTAAGATCTATGGCATAAAGTCATGTCTTTCAGCAATCTTGAAGACTTGTTTCTAATCATTAAGTTGAAGACTAGTGATTGAGTGTTAATGCTAAAATCCTTTATCTCAGCTGGAAGGGGTTAGATCTTAGAGGTGCTTTCATCCAAAAAGCCCTAAATTATAACACTTACATGAATCCTATTTTGGATAGTGGAAGATACACCTTGAGGAGTGCAAAGGAAACCTGCAGCACAGGTGGCACAGAGGGGTGGGGCTGTAATGGTGATCTCCTTTCTCATCCACTTTGTGGAAGATGATCCTTTTTTCCGTGTGCGTCCAATGTAATGGCATTCATTTAGAATCATAGAATCAACTGGCTCGGAAAAAACTTCTGAGACAAGTCCAACCCTTGATCCTACACTGCTGTGGTTACCAGACCATGGCACTGATGCCACATCCAGTCTCATCTTAAAAACCTCCAGGGATGGCAAATCCACCCCCTCCCTGGGCAGCCCATTCCAATGTCTGATTGCTCCCTCTGTAAAAAATCTCTCCCTATTATCTAAGCTAAACCTCCCTGGCAGAGCTTAAGATCTACCATCTTGTCCTACTGCTGGTTCCTGGGAGAAGAGACTGACCCCCACCTGGCTACAACCTCCTGTCAGGGAGTTGTAGAGAGTGATGAGGTCTCCCCTGGGCCTCCTCCTCTCCAGGCTGAACAACTCCAGCTCCCTCAGCCTCTCCTCA
This sequence comes from Pipra filicauda, assembly GCF_003945595.2. Classification (NCBI taxonomy): domain Eukaryota; kingdom Metazoa; phylum Chordata; class Aves; order Passeriformes; family Pipridae; genus Pipra; species Pipra filicauda. Next base: position 7,315,113 of record NW_024104310.1, read on the forward strand.
CAGCACTTGTGCTTGAGTCCCTTCACCAGCCTCGTTGCTCTTCTCTGGATCTACTCCAGCACCTGAATATTTAAGACTTTTTTTTCCCACTGTTCCACTCACCACATGTTTTGTTTCAGGAAGGAAATTCGGAAGAGAAGGAAAATGGCAGGAATGCACTAACAGATTGGATTTTTGCTTTGTGTTTCCATCCAGGTCTCTTTAATAAGCCTCGTCGCCAACACACTTGGATACTCTGAGATGGGTCCCATTAAATCCCTCAGGACTCTCCGAGCTCTGCGACCACTGAGAGCTTTGTCACGATTCGAAGGGATGAGGGTAAGAGTATACAAAGCATTTGGTCAGAGCTTAACATCAAGCATGTAACAGGGAACCATTGCATGTGGTCTTGTCTTCATTTTGTCAGCCAAAGGAAATGAATGATAATGCTTTATCAAAACAACAAAATCAGAAATCTCTCCTTGGTCTTGATTGCAATTGTATCATTACATCTTTATCCTCAGGTGGATTTAGTGATAAACTAATCATGCTGCCTAACTTGTCGTACTGCACTTTAAAAAACAGCTTTTTGGCTGAGGAAGCATCTGGCTAACAATTACCTCTCAATTATAAGGTGTATCAGGGGAATAACCAAGCTACAAGTTTGCTCCCTGCTTTTTGACATGTACTAAAATGAGACTGACTGGAAAGTTCTTAAGGACTTTTTCACTAATAATTAAAGCAAAAATTAGAAATGCTAAAGATAGGGAAAGCAAATGAATGAATTTTTTTTTTCTCCTTTGAACAGATTGCAGTTTCAATGTGGAATGTCAGGATTAACATTAAAACCATGTAGCTTGTGTTTGGTGCTCCATCTCTTTCCCTTCTGCATTCCTTTGCCACTGTGGCTATATCCCTACAGCATACCTGTTTATTTGTTAAGCCTACCTGCTACACAAATCAATTATTATCTAGATAAACCTTTCATTTGATTCCTCACACCATGCATGACTTGCAGATGATGACAGCTGTGTTCTGTATGAGTCGAGGTTACTGCTAATCTTGCAGATTGCATAGCAAGGTAAAGCAAATCTTTGACAAATTTACACTTAAAACAGATTACTTTGATGATCCCAAACCTCTCCACTAGGCCAAGGAACATGCTACATATTTCACAATGAGATATATTCAGGGTAAAGCTCTTCTATAAACAACATTTTGGTCCTAATCATTGTGATGTATATGTGTAATTCATGCATTGATCTCCCAGCAATGACATTGCAATACCCTGTTGATCTCCCTGTTGACATTGCAATACCCTCACAGGAAGACAGACTGAAGTCTAGAGAGCCTAACTACCAAGATGAGCCAGGAAATGTGGTGATACAGCAACTTATGAAAACCCCATACCCATAATCTTCCTCTTCTGTGGATGACCAGAATTGGAGACATAAGGCTTTGTTCCAACTATCCTGTGATGAGCTAAATCACATTATTTTTGTGGAGGAAGATGAGACAAGTGTCGTGTCAGAACACCCTCCTCTGTGTTAGTACTAAGACAAATAGGTTCAAAAGGCTCTGTTCATCCGGGCATCCAAACCTGAATTGTTTTGTTCACCACAATCTTTTCAGCAAAGACAGGCAATATTTTAAAGGTAATTGACCAAATAAAACAAAAGCAAACCACAGATCCTCAGAAGACACAAAGTGATGTTGCACTACTGACATTAACTGAAGCTCTCACTCCCGTGTCGTCTGATGACCCCACTCCAAGTCTTTATTAAACATTCACAAATGGAGCACAATCCAGTATTAGTAAAAGGAGTATTTTAACTACCGGAGTGATTTGGGCTCAGGCTCTCTCAAATCAATTTAGATCTGGCTTATGAAGGCTTAGCTTCTACTGGTGGATTTACAAGTCCAAGCAAAACCCCTTCAATTTGTTCTAAGCTGACATAGGATTGTACACCCATGACTTTGGATTGGTTTAACCAAATTGGATTCGAACCTGAAAACCAATGGGAAGACAAACCCAAAGGCTCAGAAAAGTGAGAGTAAAATAGGAAAAAAAATTTATGTTAAAAAGTTCTCATTTCTATCTGAGAATAGCAAGAGGCTGCCTTGGTCGATATCTTACATGTCACATGCACCAGCCCAGCAGGTTTCCTTCCCAATATGCTCATTCTTGTAGGGCCGCTGGTCCCTGACTCTACATCCCCTTTTCTTTCCTGTACCATTGCTGCAGCTGAAATATATTCAGTCATTCTAAGCTATCAGAGGCAGTGAATTAGCTTGTAAACTATGATAAAATGTAATTGAGAATACGTGCTATTGGAAAAGCAAATCATTTTAGTTTTAGTTTGTCTAACCACACTTAACAAGACTAGGGACAGTTAGACCTTTCATTATTAGGAGTTCATATGCTCCAAAATGCACAGGAAAATTGCCAGCGCAGTGATGGATTAAATAATGATAATGTTGAGGAGCAAACACTGACAGTAAGAAAATAATGATAGTTGGCTCCATTATAATGTCTTTTTCTTGACTAACTGAAAGATCTCTGTGTAGCTAGAACAGGAGCTAGAAAGTTCTCATTTATACTGCAGTAAGAGGCTTATTTCACTGGTGCTGTGTCTAAATTTTAGAAACAATTGGTCCTGAGGCAAAGGCACAGAGTAGCACTTGGGTGGCCAAGAGGATCTGTTGCCATCAGGCTTCAGTTCTCTCCCTGTCTTCAAACAGACTGAGACCTGTGTAAGTTTTACACAAGTCTCAGCAGCTCCCATGCCATGAGAGGTCTTCAAAATAAGGATGAACTGGTGCCATCCTGCCCCTCTGTGCCCAAAAAAAGAGGAGACCCCAGAGAGACCAGGATCCCACCTGAAAGTTGCTGTGGACACTGAGGCTTTCCATGCATGAGCCCAGAATAAAGTAGCTTAGATCTGCCTGTCCCAAATCATGAAGTCTCCCATGTCTCCTCATTTGTTGCCCATCAGGAAATTATTTCAGAGGTGGCACTTCCCTGCAAACTACTTCCCAGCAAGGGAGGTTATTACAGTATTTTAAAAGGGTAAGGGGGATGATGATGGACCATTCAATGTGAAAATGATACTAGGCAAAGTCATGGTGAGACTGCTACAAGATACATGCAGGAAAGAAACAGCATAATTAATGCTAGTTAGCTTGATTTCATGGGAATAGTTCTTGTAAAACTGATATGGTCCTTTGATTTGATTACAAATTATGCTGATGACGGTAACTGTGCTGTTATAGAATCCTTAGATTTCAGAGACGAATCTGATACCATGGGACGCTGTGATGAAAATATGAGCTTTGTACTAAGACAAGCAATTTTTTTTTAAATGGTTGATGTATCTTGAAAAATAATTGTAACCAGTGATGACACTGTAAATTCGGTGATGAATGTCTCAGAGTGAGGGATCGGTCAGAATGAGAACTGTCCTTCAGCTGGACTTTAACAGCATCTGGAAGAAAATATAAAAATCTTTGCTGACAACACTCAAAATGAGTGTAACTGATATTACAGATAAGGGTATTATACTGGCTGATCTGGATCACAGTGGAAAACAGATCTATTGTACAACATGCATTTTAATAAAACCACATACATCGTCTACCTCTGGAGGAGGAATGTAGGTCACTCTGGGGGATGTTTCTTGGAAAACAGCAGCTGAGAAGGACCTGGGGATCAGGGTGACTGTTCAACAGTACAAAAGCTTTTGGGCAGGTCCAATAAAAGAGGTGACTGTTAGAATCCCCCAATACACAGGGAAATAACCCAGCAAGCAGAGGGAGAGGACAGTGCTTCAGTACTGGAATTCCACAAAACTGCTGGAAAGGGGGTGTCAAAAAAGGGGAAAGTCTCTGCAGGGAGCTCTATGAGCATGATTAGAAATCTGAAGGACCCATGACAACCACAAAGAAACTCTGATTTTTTAATTATCCAGAGCAACGTGTAGTGGTAACTTACCCACGGTGAAGATGGGAATGATAGAAGACACCTAACAGCAGATGATTAGTGCCTCTGATTCAACAAATTCTACCTAAACATACAGCACCTGCTTCTAACACTGAGCACAAAGGACACCAGGAATAGATTCTCTAATAATAAGTTTTTTTCTCCATTATTTGGCATCATGACTCTGTAAATTAGATGTCTTCTTAAAGGCTATGCCTAAGCTTTACTAGGAGCTACAGTCTGGGCCCGAAATTCCTGCGGGAAGTCTGGTGGGCTACAGCAAAGGGAGGATTAACACATCATGCAAATCTATTTCTGAATTTAAAATCTGAATCAGCTTTGGCTGAGGAGGTGGCCTGTGAGATCAGGAGAACTGGACACCAGACACAGGCTGTAGATTGCACTCTGGGTTAGGGCAGAGGGTGGCTCAGTTTCTAGGCTGTCCCTAAAGATGTCACCTGGAAGGTTGTTTCACCTATAAAGGTATTGATGGAAACCAGGGTATGAAACCTTCTCTTCTACATGGCTACATATGTTGCTATTCCTAGGTGCAGCAGAAATTCATCCCTTTCCATGGCAAGGTTTGCAGCTAAACTTTTAACATGAATTTGTGGTAATAACTTGCCTTTATGTATCCAGGTCTTTAAGTCCTCTCACTTGGCTCAGTGAAAAGCAAGGAGTGCTTCCAGCAGACCAAATGGCATCACACTGGTGTAAGAGCAGAAGCAGTGAGAGAAGAATGATTCTCTCCCGTTAATAATTCATTACCAGAGGTGTTACAGGATTTGCTCCAGCCTCATGTCATGTTTTGTTATCTACAAGCCATTGAACATAGTTCAGCAGAAGGAAAAAAGCAGAATGTGGGCATGACCATCGCTTGTACTGCTAAAACCTGGATGCCTGTGTGCTGTCACAGGGCTTGTGTGGGGAGTGGATTCAGCAGCACATGTAACAGTAGGGCAGTAATTTTGTGCTAGCATGGATTAAAATTGAACAAAAATATTGCTGTGCAGAGAAGCAAATGAAAGCTACTTTGACAAGAGCCAAGGCCCTTGATTTGGAAATTATTTGGCATTTTGGTTAACACAGTAAATTTTGTCGAAAAATGATGAAGTTAGAAATTGATTGACATCCAAAACTGAAAGATAAAATTAGGAAAAAAAAAAATCAAGAAAAGTCATCAGGAATCAGCCTATACAGAAAAACAAAACAAAACAATTGGTCAAACAGCTTTTCCTGTGTGAAAATTAGCTTCATTCATAAATGCACAAAATATAAATCCGAGTTTTGGAAGATCTACATAATGTTGTATTGTATACTGCAGATGAAGCTGCTGCTGCCACACATGCATGAAACCCATTTTACTCCTCCGGGTATTTTCTTCTGCAGGAATGCAAAAATGATGGAGAAGTGAATGTTACACTATTAGCTTGTCAGAAAATTGGACACTAACACAAGAGAAAAGAAGAGCTGACATTTTCCGTAATCAGATTCACAACTGAATAAAATTTAATTTTTATGGATCAATATCCCTTTGTCTCAGTTTCAGAAACGTAGATGGAGAAGAGGAAGGGCTGAGTGGCTGCCCTACCCTACCAGGTTTTAATCTCCAAAATGTGAAATGGAGATGGAGACGAATTTGTGTTGAGGGGCTGGTGTCAGCAGCAATGCTGTGAGGCAGCAATGGCAGCACCTCCAAAGGCTGTGAACATGGAGAAACCTTGTTGGCATAGAAGAGGATAGTGGTAGTGTTTGTGGCAGTGTTCTTCCCTCAGAAAATGTCTCCCATGGTGTAACTCTCAGGGTTGTCCTGTGCAGGGCCGGGAGTTGAACTCGATGATCCTTGTGGGACCATTGCAACTCAGGATACTCTATGATTCTCTGATTCTTTAATGTAAGGTGTGACATGCATAGATGTCTTAATGCTCAAAACAGGTAAATGATGTGACTCTTGCCGTGTTGATGTAGTGGCATTATAGTGCTATATTTAATCCTGACAGCTGTAGAGGGTCTGTAGATGGTCTGACCTTTGTTTCTTTTGCTTGGCTTTGGAATTGTGTCCATTCCCAGTGCCATCATTCCCACACCTTAAAGGCTCCTTTTGCTTTTCATTTTTATACATGATTTTACACAGGGGTTTTACAGCCCTGCCTGGAGTAGTGTGTCGGAACATTACAACATGACACAGGAAAAAAATAATGAATTTTTTTGTTAAATTAGAATGATTTCACTGTTCTAATCATGCAGACTGATCAGACAGGGGAAGCTGGCTTACCGTATGTCTCAATCAGTTATTATTTAATTAAGCAAAATTTGTCACAGCTAGAGTTCACAACTCACTGGCTACAGAGGCCTGAGTTGAGTAGAAGATTTCAGAAGTATTTTTTCTCTATTTTGAGTCACTGTGATACACCCCGTCCTTTCCAATTAATTCTTTTATTATGATAGTTTGACTGAAGTGTATTATCCAGAAGGATCTGAGAGGTCAAGATGACTTCACAGATTACTCCTGAATTCAGAGATCCCTCTTGAACAAACATCATCCCATGGGTGGAATGCCAACAGATTAGTTCTTCTATTACAAAAGCTAAAAAATAGTCATGTGTGAAACACAACAGCTTGTTAACGGAGTGTCTATACAAGTGCTGACATTAATTCTGTTTTCCCTTTCCTGTTTCCCCCAAGGTGGTGGTCAATGCCCTCGTGGGAGCCATCCCTTCCATCATGAATGTTCTGCTCGTCTGCCTCATCTTCTGGCTCATCTTCAGCATCATGGGAGTCAACCTGTTTGCTGGGAAGTTTGGGAAGTGCATTAATAAGACGGAAGGAGACATGCCTTTAGACTCTAAAATTATTAACAACATGAGTGACTGCATACTGTATAACGTGTCAGGGACATTTTACTGGACAAAAGTTAAAGTTAACTTCGATAATGTTGGTGCTGGGTACCTGGCACTGCTACAAGTGGTAAGTGTGACCACCAGAAACTAATAGGCAAATGTTGCTTGTTCTCATTGAAAGCATCAGTTTAAAGGCTCAGCTTAACCTCTATGGGTTTTTCATCCTTACCCATCAGGAGACTGCCTTTCCTGACAGGTAAATTAGTCAAATGGTTTTAATTTGAGTTTCAGCTGCATCACTAATATAGTGCTCTGGGAGGCGATTGGACTATTGAGGTGAATTAAAGACCATTTTGGCAATATTGTAATGCAGAGCAAAGTTCAGGTCCAGAAAAAAAGTCCTGGTCCAGGAAGGACTGTTCATGCAGATGGAGTGCAGTGGCCTTCCTGAACAGCCTGGGATTTCACTATGTCCTGCTGGGAAAAAAAATGAAGTTGTGCCTTCAGTTTCTCAGCTGAAGTTATTGCATAAAGCCGTAGTCCTAATCTTAATTTACAGACCTCTGCTCATTTTCCATGTTTAAGAAGAAAACTGGTGCCTCTCATTCTGGTTTCTCACTTCATTTCCAGCAGCTAAATATAATGAGTCAGACTGAACCTCAGCATGGAACCTGGTGGTGGTGGTGGTCAGAACTCTGACACTCCACCCAGCTTGGTCCCTCTGGAAAGGTGGCAAGAGCATTATCAGAGAAGAGACTGTTGAGGTTCAAAGACAGTGGCAATATTTGGTCTGTAAAGGCAGAAGTAGATACCTTATACAGCCTTTTTCAGGCAGCAAATGTAAAACATGGATAAATGAGTTGTATGCACTGAGATTCACTGAGTTGTAACACAGCACAGCCTAATGGATAGAGCCATCTTCTTGTCCAGGCTCTGCTGCTGGACTGCTGAGTGATTTTAGACAAATTGCTTTCTGTTTCAATTCCGTGGGGCCCTCATGTAAAGTGGTGGTTATGATGCTTATTTCCATTGTTCCTAATTTGCTCTCAAGACAAATGATGACAAGGGCTGGATATGCACTGGGAGTATTTGCTGTGTTGCATTTTTTGTATACAGAGTTAAACAAACACCTTGCTACATCCCTGGACAGGAAGGTTACTTTCTCGAAACACCTGTGATGGCATTCCTCAGTTCTGGGATAAAATATTGCTTGCTGGGAGCTCAATTCAGTTGTCACATGCAGAATCCATCCTTTCCAGTGTGGCAGGGTATTGCCCTGGGCCCCCTCCTGCCCTTCCAAAAGGGCATGAGCCACACACAGGTCCCCACTGGATCTGCCAGCCCTCCTCCTTGCCATGAAGCAAATTTGCTTTTCCCAGATCTGGTTTTCTCTGACATAGATGCATGAAACAGCACCATGAAGCAGTTTCCCTTTCTTGTAGAAAGGCTTGTCCTTATATGTGCTATTCCTGGTACACAAACACTTGAGTTTGAGATCATCTGACCACTATCCATCGAGCCTTTGCTTTCATACCCTCTGGAAAGCAGAAACGTCAGAATGGGTGCAACCACTTTTGGTTCTTTCCATGACATAAAGATAAACTTGCTGAGAGCAAGAGCTTTTATCTTTTGCATGTAATTATGATATTCAGCCCAGCCATGCAGGGTAGATTAATTCACTTTGAACATCTTTAATTAGATTTTCTGTTCTATATGGTGTTTTCTTTGTCTTTTGTTTAAACATCCAATCTAGATGAGCAGGAATTTCCAGGTTTAAAATATTTTTCTTACCTGAAGCTTCTCAATTCCTCTATGACAGCATAACAGATGCGTATTTTTTTTGTGAAAAAACTCCATCAAAGTAGTAGTTATTCCTTCACCATTTCTTTTGTAAGACTAAAGCTCCAGCTTTCTGAAAATCTTTAACTTTTCATAAACTGACACTACCTAAGGAATATCCTGAAGCAATCTTCTCTAGCCACTTCTGTTGGGATCAGTGATGGCAGAAGAAACATAACTGGATATAAGGTGGATCTCAGCACACATTTGAAGGGACAGTCTAGTACTGCTCTTTTCCAGCTGAAAATGGACTTGATGACCCTGCAGGTTTCCTCCAAACCTGCATTGGGTAGGACAGAAGTAGATTTTCCAGAAGTACAAAAGGAATGTCATAAGAATAGGACCTGGTAGGTTGGACAAACTGATCATAGCAGGAATCAAGGGAGTCCTAAATCTCGCTCAGCTTCTATGGCAGGTGCCGATTCCCTCTTCCAGGAGGAAGGGCAGGAGCCAGATGCCACTAGGGGATTGATTTTAACTTTAATCCTGCATCTGGAGCTCTTATGTTTGCTGCTAATGACAGTCTTAGGCAATAAAGTGTAAAGGTGACACCCGCAGAAGAGGGACCCAAACATCTGGATCTCCTTTGCCAGACTCCCGCCGAGGAATGTCAGTTACAGGTGCTCCTTGCCAAATGTCCTTCATATGGGGTCACATTTCATGAGCAAACCACCGTGGGAAATGCAGGGGATCAGCTAACAGCTCAGCTCTCCTGAAGAGACAGACACATCTGTGTGTCTCTTCGCACACTGGGGCAGAGCGTAGCAGTGAGGAGATAAGCGTTTTGGTCACAGGATCCAAAATACGAGCTTTTAAGTGGGACTTGTCTTTTGACTGTTGACATTTTCAGCTGCTGCAGCACGCTCTAAGCGACTCTGATCTTCCTTTGGATGCCTGAATGTGACTGAAAATCCAACTGGAAACACGTAAAACAAACCTGTCTGCCTAATGTTCTGTCTTCGCTTCTGCAGTGTACTCGAAAAAAAATGAGAGGTTGCTATTATGGAAACTTTAAGAGATATTGCTATCCAGAGGCATAGTTTCTGACAATGTAGTTGAAAAGTGCATGAAATTTGCCCCAAATGTCTTCTGCTCTTTTCTTACCTTGTTTGGGGTCCATCATGTTTTTCTGAACATGCCACTTCGAATTAATGAGTCTGAGAAAACATTCATCTGAAGTCAAGTTTCAAGCTTCTCCAGCTAACAACCAAGCTCTCACAACAGGTTGCTAAATAAGAGATAGCCTCCACTCACTCTGCAAGCAAGAAAAATGCCCCATTCATGGGGAAGAAAAGATCTTTGTTATCACAAGCTTTTAACTTGCAAGAAGGATGATTCACTTTTCTGGAGATTTAACACTCTTAAAGCACTAATCTATCAGGAAAAAATTATTGCTGCAACCCAATGCTTCAGTAGTAGCTTTTCTGTATTCCCAGATTTGCTTAGAGGATCACAGCATCTATGTTTTATAAATCTATATTTGAACTGAACAAAGAAATGTCTTAAATTTCCAGTAGGAGTTTTACATTTCTCTTGCAGAATCCTTCCCTTCTACTCTGTGATCACCTCCACGTATTTTTTTGCAATGGATTTTGAAATTTCAACCATCTATTGAAGAACACCAAGGAAACAAGTGGACTTTCACGTAGCATCAGGCTTTCCTGGAAAAGTTCTCCTTAGGTAGAACGGACTTCCATCGAATATGTCCTACAGCTCTTTGTCACATTGGGACTCCAGATAAGGAATGGAAAGATAAGAGAAGCACACACAGACTAGCACAGCAAGCAGGAGCTGTAGAGTTAAAGCAATCCCTCCTGCCAGGTTGGAAGTCATGACTGTGCTCATACATCAGGTACAAAATGGTCATGAGACAGCAACGTGTGTCTAAAGTTACTGAGTTACACAGTCTCTTGCACTCCTGTAAACCGCAATGCTTGATTTTACTTTCACAGTGGATGCAAAATGTACAAAGAAGAATAAGGAGAAGGAAAAAAGAAAGGGAAAAAGAAAGAGAAAAAGACAAAAGAAAAAGAAAGAGAAAAAGAAGAAGAAGAAGAAAAAGAAAAAGAAAAAGAAAAAGAGAAAAAGAAAAAGAAAAAGAAAAAGAAAAAGAAAAAAAGAAAAGGAAAATAAAAATAAAAATAATAAAAAAAAAATAAGACCAAACCCCCAAAAGTTTACAGATTTAAAGGCTTGCTTTATTTTAAGGCACCGTTTGATTTTAGGGCAGCCAGTGCTATCCCACCTATCGTCCTCTCTACTAATTTACTGCATTGCAGCTCTAACCACCAGTCAAATAACAAAATGTAATCCCATCCCAAGATGAGTTTATCGGTAGATAATCTCATCACATGACAGTTTCAGTAGAAAATGGTGTTTCTCTGGATAGCTTCCAGGCAGGATAATATCACAAACACTCCCATGAAGATTTTGTCACTTCCTTATCCAGAGTGTAAGTGGTTACTAATTCCAGATAAATAATTTATTTTCTCAGTGTTGTATTTCTTTCATTCTCAGTATCTTTTACCCTCTGCAGATGAAGTGTCTAGGGAAGCTTTCCAGAAACCCTGTGGATTTTTAATTCTCTTACTGTTGGACAACTGGGGAATATAGAAAATCACGGCACTTCATTCCCTTAATATTTATTTTTGTCAGATCACTTCATCATCTGTTATCACTACAAACCACTGTGCCTTGCAGTAGAGTCTCCCGTGTCTGTGCTACACATTGAGGGGTAAAATAGCTACTCAGGAGAAAAGATTTCCTCCCAAGTGGGAGAAAAATACAGGCTAAGATCATATCATTTTGTGCCACGGGGAAAAGATTTCTTATTTCATCCCGTCCACCCTTCCTGAACGGCACTTGGAGCTGAAAGCTGTAAGTGACTGTAATGACACCAGAAAACCTTTCATCAGATTAGAAAGAGAATGGCAAAAAAGGAAAATATTAGAACACATAAGGGATATAAGCATGACAGGTTCAAATAATTATTTGTTTTAATAAAACTGCTGATCGTTCCTGTAAATACTTTTCATCTAAAGTGGTTTTTAACACATGGTACCATGGAAGAGATTTTCCAAAGGATTCTTGTTTGGGAGAGTGCATTAATCTCTTTCAACTAGTAGGTAAAAATGTGCAGCCTTTCAAATATTGTTTTATATATACTCTCATGAGAAATATGATTGACCTCTTGTACAACATTTTCCTTTGGCTCAGTAGCATTCAGAAGAAACTGGGAAGACATCATTACCTCCAGGACTTAATATAATAAGAGAGAGTGTATAGTGGAGCATTTCTAAAATCACTGGATGTGCCTCAGCACAACTGCCTGGGTTTCTCCTGGGAACCTCTGGCCAGATTCCTATTAGCCTTATCTGGAATTGCGTGCCCACACAACAAGAGATAATTCAACCTAAGTGTCAGTAGGATGTAAAAAAATATGGGGTGTGGGTCTTTCATGCATGCTAGTGTAAATCTGATTAAATGAAAAATGCCTTGTTATCTGCTCACACTGAGTTAGATTCAGGGTGAGTCTAAATGGGTCAGAAGTCAAATGAGAAACAACCCTAGAGAACTAATATGAAGGTAATGGGACTTAGGCCAGAGTCAGACCTAATGCCAAGTGTGTTTGGCATCAGGCTATGTCTAATAAGAGGCCTATATTGAGATCTAAGAGTCATGGTTTTGCTACAGAATAGTAAAAATAACTTCCTTGCGTTTCTCCTGAGATTTCTGTCCCTGCTCTTTCTCCATTGAAGATTCCAGTAAGAGACACTGACTTCTGTGGAATCCTTCCTTGTTTAAACAATTTTAAAGAAAAATTAAACCCCCTGATTTAAGAAAAATGAAGTCTGACCAATAAAGCAGATTGAGTTTCCAGGGCCGGGCTCACAGCAAGTGTTGATTGCCTTTGCTCCTTTCCAATCAACTGTGATTCGTGCAACTCCCTGGGCTTTACCACTGTCTTGACTTGTCCTGGTTTAAAAGAGGGCAGAGTCCAAGCTTCAGTGGGATCCTACAACATAGTTGTCAGTATGAGCAAGCAATATGCATGGGATCCATCTCACCTGGACCAAGACTTGTGCAGGACAACACTCTTTGTTTTATGTGCAGCTGTTATCCTCTTCATTACTTGAAATTCTTAAGGTCAAAACTTCCAAAGATTTAGTTGCCATGTTTTCTCTCCTTCTTAAATTCTCTTTTAAAGCCCTCTATCTTATCCCTACAAGTACAGAAAATCAGGAAACACAAATGGGAAAATCCAGGAGAAAACATTCTGGAATGATTTTAAATATCAAAATGAACATAAACTCATGGATATGTATTACTTTAAAAGGCAGACAGTCCATTAATTGTGAAGAACATGCTCAACATTGCATTTTGAAAGTTCAGCACAGAGATGATGTTATAATTTCAAGATGTACTTATTTAATTTGCTTATATATAATGTGGGTTTTTTTCAGGCCACATTTAAAGGCTGGATGGATATTATGTATGCAGCAGTGGATTCACGAGAGGTAAGTCCGTGCATGGAAATTAATCATTTCCTTTTCCATTGACTTTTGCAGCACTCAAGATGCTTAACAATAAACACAACAAAAAAATTGCATATAGGTTGCCAGTCCCAGTATTATTCTGATTGGGACAGTTGCAGACCTTCACTTTTTGCAGCTGCCACTGAAGCATCACAACCTTGAGATTAAAACAAATGCAGGTCTACTCTGAAGGAGCATGGAGGGACTTCTGGTAAGGCAAGAGGCTGATGTGAGCTTTAAACTCTGGCTTGAGATGTGCTGGAGCTCTGGGTGCTGGTGACTGCCCAGGTCTTACCTGCATCCTCTACAGCTGCCAGGTTTCCTTAAGAAAAATGCATTTCCTTTGCTACATCACATATACTTTTTTTGTTTTGTTTTGTTTTTTTTAAATGAAGGACTTATTAACTCCTTTTCCTCTATTAATAATATTAAAGGAACAAGTTTATGCTTGCTGTTAATTTTTGAGAGAGCTGTCTGGTACTGGGAATTTGACAAGGCTGAATTCAGTAATAGGGAGTCAAGCCTTAAATGGAGGAATAAGGGGTGGGAACACCTCGTGGCATCATAGAAACAGAAAAGTACCTTTGCAGAACATAGCTCATGATGTTTTTTTATTCTGGTACTACATGTACACATGTGTATCCTCCCTAAAGCTGAATGAAACTCATGGGTTACCCTTGAGAAAATACAGCATTTCAGGAATGCAAGTTCCTGGCACCTTGTTTGCATACCTGTTGCTGATGGGGCAAATCTGAGCACTACTGTCAAATGTAGAGGTGACTTGAGGTTATTGGCCTGCGTTGCTCAGTTATTCAGCAAAAGATCTTATTCAATTCCACCCTTCATTAAAAAAAAATCGTACTCATAAATATGGGTTTTTTCAGTAGCATTTAATTATGCTGGATCACAGTTCTGTTTTTTGTAAGTTCCATTAGACCATATAAGTTTTAGAATAATCAGAAAATTGATCCTTTTCCCCTTCTGGGTTCTAACTGTGAACATTTTAGAGGATTTATTCTGGCCTTGCACTTTCTGGAGCAGTGTGATCACTGTGACAGTCTTGTGAAACATTGCTGAAATGACCATGGCAGTGCAGATGCCAACAGTAAACTTCAGAGACCGAGGAGAGCTGACTCTGTTCATGGGAGTGACACCATTTTTTTCACGTTTTATAATTTTGATTGCTATTGGACAGTTCTCATTTAACTGCATCAGTATTTTGATGTGTGCAGAGATGGTGTAATTTTCTCATTTTCCCTTCTCCCTTTGCAGTACGAGGAACAGCCTGAATGGGAATATAATTTATACATGTACCTGTACTTTGTGATTTTCATCATCTTTGGGTCTTTCTTCACATTGAACCTCTTCATTGGTGTCATCATTGACAATTTTAACCAACAAAAGAAAAAGATAAGTACCGCATATGCTACATATCATCTTGTGATTGCTGCAGAGACCAGGTCAAGGAACAGATTTATCAGCAATGGCTTTGCCACAGTAGCCTCAAGATTAGCAGTGGCAGAGCAACTGCAAAAACCACCTTACAGGATTTTTACAAAGGCACAGCTGTAGCAGTCCCTAATGTCCCCATAGCATGAGCATCCTGAAAATATAGGCTGGGGGATTATATTCCCCCACAGAAAGCAGTAGGGCAGCTTCAGGTAGAGGGGATCTCTGGCACAAACTTTGACACAGAGGCACAGACTGTCATGGTGTCCCCTGTGCACAAATACCATCGTCCCTCCAAGAAGTCCATCCTACTCTCCTCAACCAATTACCTGCCCCAAGGTACCTGGCAAGGGCCAGGGAGGAGCAACCTGGCTTGGGAGTTGTATTTCTCACTGCTTGGTAGGCTCTAAACACAGGAGTGGGGTTCTTCTATTTCCCCTGCTCACCCTGGACCTACCTTGAGTGCTGTCAGAACCTGGGTCCTGCTCCTCCATCATTGCCTACACTGCTCTCTGTCTCCTGCCCCTCACATCCATGTGATGAGCAGCTCCCAGCACTGCATCTCAACAAACCCATCAGATTGTTGTTTAACCCCAGCCAGCAACCAAACCTCTCACCTGCCCACTCGCTGCTCCCGTGACGGTGTGGGGGAGAGAATTGGAAGAGTAAAAGCGATGAAACCCTGGAGTTGAAATAAAGATTGTTTGTTAGGGAAAGCAAAAGCCACACACAAGCAAAGCAAAACAATCCACCAGTTCCCATGGGTAGGCAGGTGTTCAGCTATCCCCAGGGAAAGCAGGGCTCCATCACACAGAAGGGATGGGAAGACAAAGGCCATCATTCCGAATGCCCCCTTTGCCCATCTTCTTCCCCCAGCTTTGTATACTGAGCATGGTGCCACACAGTATGGAATATCCCTTTGGTCTGTTGGGCTCAGCTGTCCCAGATGTGTCAACTCCCAGTTCCTTGTGCACCCCCAGCCTATTCATGAGTAGGGTGGTGAGAGAGAAGCAGAAAAGGCCTTGAGAAACTGTGTGAGCCCTGCTCAGCAATAAAAACACCCCTGTGTTATCAACACTGTTTTAGGCACCAATCAAGCATAGCCCCATCCTGGTTACTGTGCAGAAAATTAGGTCTATCCCAGACAAAACCAGCTCACCTTCTTAGATATTTTGAAGAAAACTACATTAAAAGGAAAATGAAATGGGAGAGTATGCAGCCTTGAACTTCAGAGTGGGTCAGTGGAGTTCTCTTCGTCGGAAGTAATCATGTTGTTCTTACCCTATACTTAGGTGGCCAGGACATTTTTATGACAGAAGAACAGAAAAAGTATTATAATGCAATGAAAAAGCTGGGATCTAAGAAACCTCAAAAGCCAATCCCAAGGCCACTGGTAAGAATGGCATAATTCAGTTGAACTTTGTGTAATAGCTGAATGTTTTTTTAGTAGAATAAATGCAATTTAACTTTTTAGTATAGGAAGGTTTATTGCTCCCAGATGAAAGGCACTTTGTAATTATATATTTTGATTTTGGATAATATTTGCAAGTTCATTGACCTGTGGTACAAAATTCCCACTGTTCTGCAGCATTTACTAAAATTCCAATTTGCATATACCATTTACTTATTCCAGTGACCACCTGCCTGCATTGAATAAATTCATGGCCACAGTCCAGTGTCTTGTTTTCAGTAGTTTCAAGAAGCATTAGGAGTAAATGGGTTTGAAAACTCTATCATAAAACCATTCATCACCACCTTTAAGTTTATGAAGTTCTCATCAGAAGCAGTGCATATTGGCTGTTTTCCTCTACTTTCTGATCAATTAGGAGACAATTATGTTGTCATTTTGGCACAGCTCAATTTTCCTAACTAAACCCTCTCCTTTCCCCCAGAACAAATACCAAGGTTTTATTTTTGATGTCGTCTCAAAACAAGCCTTTGATGTCTCCATCATGATTCTCATCTGCCTTAACATGGTTACCATGATGGTGGAAACGGATGACCAAAGTCAAGAAAAAGTCAACATCCTCCATAAAATCAACATGCTTTTTGTTGCCATCTTCACTGGGGAGTGCATCTTCAAAATGCTGGCTCTGCGACACTACTACTTCACCAATGGCTGGAACATATTTGACTTTGTGGTTGTGATTCTGTCCATCGTAGGTAGGTGACCCTGGATTTTCACACCCAAAACTCCAAAGTTAAAAAGGGAGACATAAAACTTATTGACAAAGTTAAAGGCTTTGTGCAGTAATGTATGCTATCAGCTCAGAGAATGGAATCTTAAACACACTTTTTTTAGTATCTAATTTTAATTTAACATAGCACTGCCAAACAATAACTGGTGTGATCAGCAAAATTATGAGGTTTATCATACCTTTGTTATCATACCTTTATTATCATACCTGAACACCCTTATGGTGATAAAACACGGTCCAGAACTGGCCACCACATACACTTAACACCAGTTCTGTGTAACAGCCAAAGACAGAGAAGTAAAAAAGCCACATGAAAAAGGGCATGTGTGGATTGTTATTGTTTTGCTATTTATTTTTTGTTACAACAGTATGAAATAGTCCTTCCGGGCAGGTTTGAGCAGTGCAGTGAGTCTGGCTGTTCTCAGCCCCGTTGTCACTAGAGCTCTGCACCCTCATATATCCAAGGGATGAAACAAAAGGCACAATTTTATTGTTAGTTTGTGCTTTTTGCTGCTCTGCAGCCCCAACCCCAGATCGTACATTAAATGCTACAGAAGTGCAGTTCAAGTGTGAGTTTGAAATCCTACCAAAATTGTTTTCATTACAGTTGGAAATAAAGTAGCAACTGGAAGATGGTCAACTGATCCAGTGAGCAAAAGGAGCTCAGAAATTCAGCTCTTCCAAAAGAAAGCTTCCATTTTGAAGGGGGGAAGAGTTAAATGAAAAAGTGTCATGTTAGGAAAATAGAGACTTCTCGTTGACTGATGCTCTTTTTGCACTAAACACTCTCTAACGGACCAGGGAACCTGCAAGGTGCCAATGCAGATCTCCAGTACCCAGAGAGCAGCCTGTGCTTTGGGGGCCTTGAATGGCCTGGATTTCACAGATTTGGGTCACCCAGGAAACATTACTACCATGCAGCTGTCATCAGAACCTTGATACTAGGTGCCCTGGGTATGCCCATAGCAGTCAATTAACCAGAGGTGTCACGTTGGTCATAGTACTGCCTGTGATCAACCATGTCATTTCAGTGTCAGAGGCCTTGGTCCATACCAGGGAACCCTCTCCCAGGTGGGACACATGAGCTGAGCACAGCTCAGTGCAGCCAGGGACTGTTGGCTTCAGACAGTCTGCACCAAGGGCTCTGTTTCTGCTGAAAGAGTTTAGTTACAGGGATGCAATCTCATGTTGTTGCTAGTACAATCTTAGACCTTAATCCCCTCCCAGCCCATCAGGGAAACTGAAAAAATTTATAAGCATTCAACCAGCCAAGTAGTTGCAGAGTAGAAACCTGCACTGTTCCAGTGATGGCTCAGAAAAACAGGCCCAGCACATCAGCACTTCAGTGCTGACTCACTAATATTTTACAGACAAAAATGTGGTCGTGTCAGAAAAATTCTGACCATCTGCACTCAGGATAAATTTCTCAGGTGGGTCATGGCCAAAAGCTGCAGTTATTTGTGTCCTATCTGAGTTGGTCCTGGTTTATCATCCCCAACAGGAAAACTTTTCCTTACTGAAACTGCCACTACCACTCCTTGGTCATAATGTCAACACAGTCTGTATGGATTAAACGGGCATGAAAGCACCAACAATGCCATTCCCTTTATTGTAGGCCTTCCAGTCTGGGGAACTTTTCATTTATTTTCTCAATAATCCTGACTGATGGCCTTAAAGGGAAGACTGGGATTATTTTCTATGTACTAACTCGCTGTTTGTCTCTTTTCTTTTCAAGGCACTGTACTTTCTGACATCATCCAGAAATATTTCTTCTCTCCCACACTCTTCAGAGTCATTCGTTTGGCTCGGATTGGCCGGATCCTAAGACTCATCCGGGGAGCCAAAGGAATTCGAACTCTCCTGTTTGCCTTAATGATGTCCCTACCTGCTCTGTTCAACATTGGCCTCTTGCTTTTTCTGGTCATGTTCATTTATGCCATTTTTGGCATGGCTAACTTTGCCTATGTTAAGAAGGAGCATGGGATTGATGACATGTTCAACTTCCAAACCTTCGCTAACAGCATGCTCTGTCTCTTCCAAATCACAACGTCAGCTGGATGGGATAGTCTTCTCAACCCTATTTTAAACACTGGACCACCATATTGCGACCCAAACCTTCCTAATGCAAATGGTTCAAAGGGAAACTGTGGAAGCCCTGCTGTAGGGATTTTATTCTTTGTTACATATATCATTATATCATTTCTCATTGTTGTAAACATGTATATAGCCATTATTTTAGAGAACTTCAGTGTAGCCACTGAGGAAAGTACAGAGCCTCTAAGCGAGGATGATTTTGATATGTTCTATGAAATCTGGGAGAAGTTTGACCCTGAAGCCACTCAGTTTATTGAGTATTCTGCACTTTCAGACTTTGCAGACGCGCTATCAGAACCTTTGCGCATAGCGAAACCAAACAAAATCAAACTCATAGCGATGGACCTGCCCATGGTCAGCGGGGACAGGATCCATTGCTTGGATATTTTGTTTGCTTTTACGAAAAGGGTGCTAGGAGAATCTGGAGAGATGGATGCCCTTAAAATACAGATGGAAGAAAAGTTCATGGCGGCAAATCCTTCTAAGATCTCTTACGAACCGATTACAACAACTCTCAGGCGGAAACAAGAAGAGGTCTCTGCCATCGTCATCCAGAGGGCCTACAGGAGACATTTGTTCCGGCGCTCCATGAAGCAGGCATCTTACTTGTACCGGCACAGAACTTTGGAGAGCAGCATCCTCGAGGACGATGCACCCGAGAAGGAGGGTCTTATTGCGTTCATGATGAACGAGAACTACGGCAGGCCAATAGACAAATCCGAAACTCTGTCCTCCACCTCTTTCCCTCCATCCTACGACAGTGTCACCAGGGGCACGAGCGATAATCTCCAGCTGAAGATAACGGACATGAGCAAAAGCGACGAGGCTATGGATTGTCTTCTCTCGCCGGACAAGGATAAGGAATCAATTGTTTAAATGTTTGTTTAGAATGCTTTAAAATATTGTTTACAGAATGTAATGCTGTAACTACACAACGATTGAAGCAGCCTTCTTATTAAAAATTAGTTGCAAAAGAAACAATGGAGTTTTTACCCTTAACTACGGGAGTCTAATAAGTCATATAACCTTTGACCCTGCTCTTTTTGACTTGGTTCAATATTTATATTTATATATGCACAGGAAGAATCTTTGCAGGGTCATAGCTGTTATATCAATGGTGTGAATAAGAATAGGCTAGACTGTAAAACAGTAAACACAGTGTATATCTATCCACAGATAAAGCCTGGCTGTATAAATTCATTTAAGGTCTTACTCATATTAGTGTGTTTACTTATGGCGATGTATGACCTTGCATTCTAAAAAGAAAAAAAAAATATCACAGCTGCTGTAGCAAAATGTAACACTTACTGTATATGTTGTGAATGGTCTTTCATAAATTTATTATATTTGATATTTTTTTACTTAAAAAAAAAAAGTCTCTTTTTCCATGGAGATTATTGATCCTTACACTCTTCATGATGAACTCTGAGTTAAGGTAATAGGAACTTGTGGGATCCCCATCGCTTGAAGAGGAAAGTTGTTGCAAATAAAAGTATCAAATTAGCAACATTTAAACTGTTTATTATACTAAGCCCTCCCTCTTGGGACTTGCAGCTGCACGTCAGCAGAAACACACAAAAAACACCAGAACAGCAAATGATGTCAAAACAATGAGAGAAATGGCTTGTTCTATCCTTCAGGAAACTAGACAGTAATGGATCCTGTTTGTAAAACTGTTAATAAAAGCACTAATTTTTTAGTATGTTTCAAGATTCTGCTTCGAAATCCGCAATCAAACTCGCCATAGAAGTAGCGCATCACGTTTGTGTGTAGTGCTCCAAAGCACCATCTATGCTGGCAAAGTTTCTGTTAAGGTAGTGGGATAGGATATGTTTTCCCCAGGAACACTGAGCTAAGCAGCCTTATTGGGATCTCTGTGCATCAATATTGCTCACAAAAATACTACTACTACTACTAATAATAATAATCAATCAATGCCAACTGGGCCGTACAGAACGGCTGTGACAGTGTGATCAAGAAGGTGGGAGGGGAATTGCCTCTGGATCTGTACATAAATTTTGAGGTTTTGAATCCTGTTTACTCAGTGTCCATCTTTCATTTTCTCAGATGGTACAGTTAGATTTCTGGGGAAGGACAAGAAATACAGGAACCAATAAAAAGAATCTACTAGATAATAGATATATCCTCATTCCTGTAGGCAAAGTAATATTTACAGTTGATGTGTCCCTCAGCTTCAGGCCAAAGAAATGACAATGGGGTGAAAGGTGGATGTGTGGCTGTAGAAAAGTATTAGAGGTTTTACGTGCTAACATAGATTATTATTTATTATTAATCTTTCAACCTCGATAGAATGTGAGAAATTATTTATGGAATATAGAGACAAGTCCATCACTACAGACAAGTTCTTTCTTTTTCACTTTCAGACTGATTGTACTTGGGTTTGGTTGGACTTCATGGAAAATCTTGAGATTTCTGTAATGAGCCATTGCACTTTAAGGAAGAGTAACTGTGCTTTTCACCTTGGAGAAGCAAAGATATCAAGAATGTATTTAAGGTGTATTGTCATTAACATTTAGTTACATCCCAGGTTGTATAGGAGTCAAAAACCACATGGGGTTGGCAACAAGAATTAAAACAACATGTTACAGTCAAGTTTATCTATGGCCATTGTTATCTGTCCTCTAAACAAGTCAGAATATGTAAGACAACATGTCAAAAGGATGACAATGTATCTGTGTAAATATGGGCTAATAATATTCTCTCCATTCATTGAGAGGTGTCTCAGGCATTCACTTGAGAGTGGTCTATTGGTTAATTCAGAGGATTTGCCATCAGGATTCCTGGGGTCTATTCCTGATTCTTACTACATGATTTTTAGGCAAATAATTTAACCTATCTGTGCCTCAGTTTACCCATCTGTAAAATGGGAATAATAATACTTACCTACCTCACAGGGGTGTTGTAAGACTTTCTGGTTGCAAAGTGCTATAAGGGAATGAACCGTACTATATAAGTATTATTATAATCATGCTCTCTTGCCCTTTTAACCCCATGTCTATGGTGTATAACATAGGGCTGTTCCTCTGGGCATTTTGTTGCCTTTAAATCTTGTATGTAATTAGATTCTAACTTAAGGGGACTACTCTTCGTTCCTTGAAGTGAAAACTCTCTTTATTCTTTCCCCCCTCCCCACCCCTAACCTCCCCCGAAAAAAACAGAATTGCTCAAGGCTTCTCAAATTAGAGAAACTTTATACAAATTCCCTGTGTATTTATGCTGTAATGTTATTCTGACTGTACATATCACCCAGAAAGAGTATGCGATTTTTATATTTATATGCATATATATATATATACACACATACGTATATCTATACATATATATGTATCTTGTGAGTTTATAGAGTGGCTGACACTCAGAGGACACGACTTACTGATTAAAATGTTTTCTCCTCAATGGGATTTATTGATCATTAGCAACAAGCTGCTGCCTATAATGAAACTGTTTAATTAGAAAATAGTACATTCATTACTTGCTGAACAAGCATTTATTGGCTGACAACTAGTAAAATTATTTTCCTTTCAAAGCTTTAAAATAAAAAAAAAAAAAAGAGGGAAAAATGCTAGGAAAAAGGAGAATTTCTCATGTGATTTTTTTTCACTTACAATGTAAACTGTTTGAAACCCAAGGAAAATGCCAGCCTGCACTCAGAAGTGTGTTATTGGTCATGCTGTTTTAAAAATATTTTTGTTATTTTCAACTTATATTAGAAAATATTCAACTGCTGTTCTTATTAAGAGTCAGGCCCAGTAATGAACGGGATGTAAAGAGACAATTAGCTGGTCATTGATTATATTAGAGAAGTGCTCTTCCTCTGGTCATTTCACTCTTGAGTTGAACATTTTAGTGTCATTGCTGTGAGACCCTGTAGTACTGATGAAATTAGAAATGGTTCTGTCTTTTACCCACAACCTGTAAAAAAAAGAAAAAAAAAATGTAATGCAAAAAAAGTCTGAAAGATGGGTCTTAACTCTAGATGTTTACAGTGCAACTTTCTAAAACTGAATTGTAAATTACTTTCAAAACCTTTGTAACTGGAAGGTTGGTTTTCTATTGGGTTTTCTATTGTTTTGTGGCGCATTTCTTTAGAGATGAAGAGGAAATGGTATCTTTGTATGGTTGCGGAACTCCCCTAGAAAATGTCATATAACCTCACTTGTAGATCCTTATTAATGGAGATGCCAATCCAAATCCAGCCATGATACAACCTCCCAGTGCAGTGATTTAGTTTAAGACACTAACTCAATAGTTGGCCCACACTGTCTATAAGCATGGTGAGTGCTACCATTCTTTTCTGTTGATTCGTTCAATAAAGGCAACCACATGAATCACTCAAGCTACAAAAAGAGCAAGGAAAATATCAGCCAATATCATAGGACATATTAAGCTGTTTGTACCTGGAAAAATTCAAGTTTATTATGTTTCTTTATTAAATAAATAAGGATAACAAATACATCCTGTGCCTTTTTTTTTTTTGTTATGCTATCAACATTTATGTTATTATTTCTGTGACTCTTTTCCAACACATTTGTTTGGGAAATTCATGATGACTTTTGTTAGAAGACTTGAGGATGAAAACACCTACAGTTCATCTTACATTGTAAGGCAACCTGCAGGGCATTAAAGGCTTGATCCAGAGCTTGTTGAAATCAATGGAAAATTTCTGGGTACGTCAGATGAATTAGAAGCAGATCTGAAAGTTTCTCTTCAAAGAGAGTCATTTATAGGATAAACCCAGCATTGATATTTCAACCTATCCTTCCCAGTAGAATTAGTTGGAGGAGGAAAGATTTTACTGGAAACACAGGATCCCATTTAGAGACTAATAAAAAACATAAAAAAGAGATTTTCTTAATGGTAACATAGATGTCTTTCCATTTAAATCATATTGATTTGCATTTGGTTACTATTATATTAGTCAGATCTTAAAATTTGTACCAAATAAAGAGTAATGTCCTTCCTAATGCATACGTGCCTTAATCCTGGAAGGAGCTTCAAAAGGGACATGAATGACCCTTAGCCTTGATTGGATCAGCCTTATCTTCATCCAGGTCAGCACTAATTTCATTATCCTCTTTCAGTGCTATGATTTTTATTTAAACATGGCAGGATCCTAACCATATTAAACCAGAGCAAAATTGAGCTAGTTTGAACTGCAGTTCTGTCAGACCTTTGAATTAGCTTAATAAAATCAGTTTATAATCATGTTTTACATGAAGCTGGGGCAGTCTGACTTATAGAAAATACTTTTTTTTAAATAAGAATTTGCTAAAACGTATCCTATAATAATTTGACTTCTTAGTAATCATATGTACAGAATGAATCTGTCTAAAAAATTTCAGCAAGATGTTTTTGGTTAGAAGGAGCAGTTTGCTGAAATGACAAATCTCTGTGGAAACATAACAGGTTAGTTAAGGAAATTCCTGGTTATAATTTGAGGTCAAAATTCCCATTAGAAGGAAATTCAAGGTCATAATCCCCACTATGAAAATTTTCAGATCTAGATTTTTAGCAGAACTGCCTAACTTATATAGTTATGTTCCCATCACTGTGCTAGGAGCTGCTTTGGGCTACAGGACCCTTCTTATTTTCATGTAGATCTTGGGGAAGTTTCTAAGGGCTTTCGGATTTTCTATTTTTCAGGATGAAATTAAAAAAAAAAAAAAAAAAACAAAATTGCAAAATGGATTTCTTGTCTTGCTTTCCAAGCCCTAGCAAGGAACCTGGAGGATTGGCTTCTCAGAAAATGAGGAATTTTTAATTTTTTAAGTTTTTGTTACAGAATTATTTGGGTTTGAAGGGACCTTAAAGATCATCCAGTTCTAACCCCTTGCCATGGGAATGGACAGCTTCCACTAGACCAGGTTGCTCCAAGCCCCATCCAACCTGGCCTTGAACAATTCCAGGATAGGGCAGCAGTAACTTCTCTGGGAAACCTCTTGCAGTGCCTCACCACTCTCTTAGTGAAGAATTTCTTCCCAATAACCAATCTAAATCTCCCCTCTTTTAGCTTAAAGGCATTAATCAATCAAATTATGTTGATTTTGCAAAGCAGCAGATCTATTAAATCAAGCCTGTGTGAAATCCATGAGATCAGAGTCAGAGCCTGCAATTTCCAGATTCGTGTTGAGATTTTTTTTTAGTGGTTTCAGTTCCTTCTTACTTTTGATGCAAATTGTTTTACTAAATACCAAGATCACTTTTGAAACAAGTCGGCGTTAAGAGAGTTAACAGCAGCACAGGCAACTCATGAAGTTTTCTTAGGAAAAGCCAGACATTAGCAATTTGCTTTAGACCCAAAGAGAATTTTTATAACCATCAGAAGTTGCTGTAGGAAGAGGAGGAATAAAGAACAAATGCTTTGCAGTGTGAAGCCTCCACTGGGCTCTAAAGGACACCCACGTAGGATGGCAGTGTCGTGTTTCTGACACCAGCAATGCATTTTGCTGCTGTGTGACAAGAGCAGAACTGGATTTAAAACACGGGAAAACAGACTGGAGCGCAGCACGTGGAGAAAAAGTGCCGAACACCTGCGAAACGGCTGCTCCTTCACGTCAATCCCCCCGGCGAGGCGCGAAAGACCGGCCGCGGCGGGTGAAGAACAAACATGGAAATCCTCCTGAGTGTTTACATGTTGCAAAGAAATAGCAGCCGTGTCAAAGGGAAAGCATGTGAAAGCAAATAGTCCACAGGGAATAGCTATTGGCAGTGAGCAAAAAAATGCTTCGGAGTCAAACGTCACCGATAACCCCACGAGGGCTGGAGGTGTTGGGCTGCAGCGCAGGCATGGGTTTGTCAGCACCTCCGCCTGAGCTATTTTAGCCAGCTGACAAACAGGACTTTGAGCAGCTCCTGACCCACGTGCTTTTGCCGTGGCAAAGTTTCTGAGACTGCTGCTGCAGTTGTTTTTCTCTGGAATCTCAGTGCTTTGCATTTGGTCGTGAATCCCTGCCCAAAGTCAGGGCACCGGAGGTCTTTTTCTCCCTTGAAAATAGCTGCACGGTCCCAGAAACCAGCATTCAGTGTTCAAACATCATCAGAGTGGCTTAAACATTGAGATTTCGATTCAAATTAAATGTCTCTTTTCCTTGTTCTTCTGATCATTATTACTACTACCACCATTATTTTTAATACCCCAAAACTTCAAGGGTATGTCCTGGTCACATTTTCAAGCTTTCTGGTTTTCTAACAGCCATGTTAGTTAAAAAACTGGGGCTTCAGATGAAAAAGACAAAAGACCGAGACAATTATGGTTAAACCGTGCTAAATGGTTCTAAAAGGATTTTAAGTATTTTTCTCTACTAAAAGTAGACTTGAACTATGTAGCTGTACTTTAAAACACCTGTGCTTTATGTGCAATCTCAATTTCTCTAAATCTAAAGGGAATTTAGCAATTCCCTTAGGGAAACCAGGTTTCCAGCACCTTTTATTTTATATAGACTGCCCCAGTTGCTCATGTTTGTCTTAATTTTTAATCTTCCCAAACCTGCAGACCAAGCAAAAAAAAATAAGTTTTAGTTCAGGGACAAGCTGTGTTTGTGATAAGGATTTCTACAGAAGATACAAACATGGAGTTATGGAGCCCTCTACATTATAGGACAGTTAAGCCCTTTGTGGTCTAGGAAATAGACTTATTGAATCGTAGAATAGTTTGGGTTGGAAAAGGAATTTTAGAGGTCATCCAGTCCCCCTGTCCTGCAGTTAGCAGATACACCTTCCACAAGACCAGGTTTCTCAGAGCCCCATCCAACCTGGCCTTGAACACTTCCAGGGATGGGACATCCACAACTTCTCTGGGCAAGTTGTTCCTGTGCCCCACCACCCTCATCTTAAAAAATGTATTCCTTATATCTAAACTGAATCTCCCCTCTTTTTGTTTACAACTATTATCCTTTGTCCTATCAGAACAGACTCCACTAAAATGTTTGTCCCCATCTTCCTTATAGGCCCTCTGCAGTCCAAGCACAAGGAAAAGTTGACCCTAAAATCAAAGCTGTCTCCTTTTTTCAGGCTCTTTTCTAGCAAACCCACATGCTCACTGCAGATCTGCTCACACCTTTCTTTGCAGGATCTATAGACCTGTCGTGTTCCTGTGGGTGCTGCTCTGAACCTGCTTCCAGCAGATGTGGAAATGTTGGAGGCTGAGCTAAAGAGCTTCAGGTTAGGCAAAGGTGACATTCATGCTTTGGGCTCTAGCACAGACACCCTGCCAAAAAACTCTGCACCCTCCTACACATGTTTCACGTGGGTGGGGCAAGGTCTGTGGGGAGGGATAAATCCCCAGGGAACGCCTGGGACTGCTTTTCCCTTATAGGCTGGAGCAAAGAGCTGTGTTTTCTTATGACAGAACATGTCAATTCTTGGAAAACGTCATCTGCTTTTGAAATGAGTTTTGTTGATCTTGAAGAAATTTGATATTCTTTTTTTTTTTTTTTACTGCAGACTTTAGACCACTACTTGCAGTCATATCCACATTAAACCTTAAATGGGAGTGGACATCACTTCCACCTGTCCTTGCCTTACCCCATAGGCCAAGCAAGACAGAAATCAGGCAGCTTTAGACAGTCTACTTTCTCTTATTACGGAAGTGAGGACTGAAGGGATGCTCTGGGGCTTTGCTGGGTTTGTTGTCAGAAATTGCTGTGGGGTTTGCTGGAAAGACTTTGGGGGATGCAGAAGAGAAGAATGTCCTCCTGAGCCTGTGAGGAAGTCAGATGCTGTGGTTTGAGGGTGGGTTGCTCTGGATGTTGCAGGGGGAGGTTTGTAGCTGTGTCAAGTGCTTCAGCAGCGCTGTGCTGAGGTGCTGCAGATGTGCAGGGTCTTCTCTAAAGCCTGTGGTTGAAATGGGGTAAAGATAACTGTTTCCCTTGTGCAGTAGGAGAAGGGAGCCCCTGACCCAGGAGGGGAAGAAACCAGCTCTCAAAGGAGGGCAGGTGCCTCTCAGGACCTCTCTGGCTTTCTATAGAGACAAGCTATGTGCCCACAGGGTCCATGTACCTCTCCTGTGTCTCTTCCCCTGGCCTGTTTCTATCTGGTTTGGTGGAGGGGTGGCAGGCTCAAAGATAAATGAATTCCTATGATTTTTGCAAAAATAAGCAGCTGAGGAGGCTGTGAGTCTTTGGCAAACAAGAAAGGTTGTAAAAACAGCTCAGATCTTAGGGAGAGGCAAAATATTTCCATAGAGAGGGCAGGTCCTATAAATGCCTCACTTTGTAGGGGGAACAATAAATTCATATTTGCTGAACCATCAGGGACTACCAACTCCATGGAACAAAACACAGGAAACCAGAGATTGTTAATTCTGATGCCTTGAGATTTGTTTGGATAGCCCTGGCTATCAAATGGGAAGATACCTGAGACAGAAACTATTGTACTTTTTTTTCCATGAGGAGCTGGGAGGATGTCTTTTCACCTCAAAGGTAAGATCAGCTCTGTACCTCTCTCCGTTGCCCTACTTCTGTGAAGTGTTTCTTATCAAAGGTTGGAAGACTTGGAAAAATATGGGGAGAAGCAAGGTGAGGGTTAAAAGTTTACAAGTACCTGATTTGCTTCGGTCCAAGCCACTATTGAATAGTGGGGTGGGCGGGTGAAGGGGGTGAGCTCAGTGGTGATGACATTGGCATAAATCTCTTGCAATGGGTGTTGCTCACCTCTGCAGTGATGCAATTTTTAAGCAGCTCAGGTTTGTGCTCAGTGCCCAGCAGATGCCTCTGTGTGTGCACAGCACCGATAGCTGCTTATCTGCACAGCTGGTGCTCCAGGAATCTTTTATCTCCATAGAAATGTTGCAGGGTTTTGCTGGGCAAGCTCTCCAGCCCCAGGGTTTCACTGCACTGTCCTCTCCAGGCAGTGAGAAGGTGCAGAGAGCAGCAATTTGGATGTGCTCCTGCAGGTAGGGCCCCAGTGGGTGGATTCACTTCCCAGAAGTGTATCACAAAGCACCATGATACAGTAAGTCAAAAGAGTGGATGAGGTGGGCTAGAAAATATGTCCACTGGAAATAAGATCCTCTTTCATTATTTGTTTTTTAAAACTCAAGGCTGTGTTGGGGAATTTGGATTCAAGTCCTCTTCTCCTCCCTGTCAGAGAAAAGCCCCTCTGAAACCCAGTAATATTCAACACTGGTGATGCTACTCCTGTGAGCAGTCACAAGCCAAACTGTTTCTCTCCCTATAGCAGGGCCCACTGCACATCTGGACATTAGTATAGGATACAAAAAAAAACCCCACCACTGTTAAAATGCCCTGGTTTAAGGCACAAGTTTTTTTCAATTCAAGCCACAATGAAATATCTTTTGCCAGGAGTGTGTGCCTGGCAGTAAAGCAGATCCTTGCAATGGCATTTGCAATAGAGCTGGGCTAAGTGAGTGATCCCAATGTCCACTGAGAGGCCAGCAGAGGCCAGCAGAATAACTTCTCACATTTGGAGACTTTCTAGATTTCAGGGAGGACATCTTCATTTTGTTACGAACTTATAGTGGTTAATCAGAAAGGAAAATGCTCATCTGGGTGAAGCTGGGTTTCTAACCCCATTTTGAGCCTGGAGATATCGGGCTGCCCTATTGTAGCCAAAGATACATTGTCCCTCATGAAAACAGGAGTGCCTGGTGCAAGGGGAAGCTGGTCAGGTGTCCACAGATCGTGTGTGACCAGCGAGGACGAAGCCTCGCTGTTGACCTGTCCTCTTGCACCACAAGAAGGTCTTGTCTTTCATTTATGGTATGTATACACTGGGAACTGTAACCCACAAAGGCTGCAGAAATTATTTTTGCGTAGGGTCTTGAGGATTTAACAGCTTCAGGGGCCAGAGTGTGAACCTGTTACCCAGCAGCTGTGATCTCTTCTCACCTCAGCCTCCCCAGGAAGGATGGGAAGATCAGCCTGAAGATTAGTCAGTCTTCACATTCCTGGAGTGTTTGGCATAGAAACACTCCTGGACACTGACAGGGGGAAGGTGAAGAGCTACCCCAGCTCCAGAAGGTGGTAAACATGGCCCCTGTCCAAATCTAACAGGGATAGTAAGGCTGTTGCTTTATAAGGTTGCATGAGACATAGGAAGTGGGGTGAGGGAGGCGACTTGCTGGCTTACACTTCTCAAGTCAGTTCAGTGTATTGGGAGGGGCGGACAAATCACACTCCTTCACACTTGAAGTGGACCATCTTCCTTAGTTTCCTCTGAAAGGAATTTAGTTCACATGCTCAGAACAAGTGTGGGGGATTTTCAGTAAAACCAAATTGTCGCCTCCATGCAGGAAACCAGGGCATGTCTTCCTTAGCAATCTGTCCTGGAGCAAACTCCAAATGAAGTTAAAGGGAGCTTCCCAGAATAATGAATGAGATGAAACATGATCTACTAGGAATCTTTTTATCTGATGATGTTTGCAATTATCAATCTGAGCTTTTTTAATCCTCTCTGCTCTTGATGTAGGCAATTGATGGTTGAAAGTATCACAGTTCTGGTCTCAGAGCTGTGTCCAAATCCCTGAAGCCTGAAGCTTAAGGTCCTTACCCAGCTCTAATTTGAGAGCTTTGACTCTCACACCAGCTGACTATGTGGATTAAATGCATGTAAATACCTTCATAGTGACTGGCAAAACATACTCGTGACGACATCCTAAATTGGGATGCTCTCTCTCCAGGGGTGTCAGTTTGATGTTATCACCTACTCAGCGAATAAATCCCTTTATTGAAGGACAGAGAATTCACGTTCTTCAGTCAGGCCCACAAGCAGCTTCTTTACCCTGTAAGTCTGTTTTCTACTCTGCTTTGCTGTCACTAAAGCTGGTTTTCTAAACACTTCAAAGATGCTGTTGTTAATGCTTCGATATCATCTCTGTTTCAGCTCAGCTTGCTATGAGTCACTCCAATGTTTGCACCTTGGTGCTCTGTCTTATTGGTCTGTGAAAGAGGCAGGATTAGAGCTTCCATTCCAAACACTCATCTCCCTCCCAAGCTAATGGGGTCAGACAGGTCTGCCTGCAAGACACAGATTTTCTTAGGGGCATCATGTTGCTGACAGAAGATGAGAAGGTGGCCCCTTCGATATGAATCAAGTATTCCTTGGCTTACAGCTCTATCTATATGACTGGATCAAGACAATGCCTCACATCCAGCATTGAGACGTGCTTCATTCCCCCTTGCCTCCAAAATGGTTGAGATGCCCTACGCTGGTTCCAAGCACCAGTTTTCTGCTAAATTCCCTGTTTGTAAGGATAAATATTAACTTCTTTCTATTGGATTTTTTTTATTTGATTTTTTTTTTATTTACTCTAGAGTTTAGGTGAGCCCCAAAAGAACCATGCCCTCAGCTATCAGTAGTGTTGGAGCAGTGAGGCAGACAAGCCTTTGTGGATCAAATCTTGGGCTGTGTTTCCGTCTCATACAGGTTACATTCCTGCTCCTTACCAAAGTGAGTCACAGGTTGTTTTTCTTGTCCAGGATGGAAGGACTAAACTCTGGTCTAACTGAGGGGAGGGGGCTGTCTCACCTTCCAGCCTGCTTAGCTGAACCAGTCCTTAGTCAGTCTGACCTCTTAAAAAAGCATGTTTGGGAGATTGACCTAAATCAGGACAGTCACCTATCAGGGTGTGCTGCTAGACTAGTCCCCTCCAAAGCCTCAAGACCTTCCAAGAAGGGAAAATGGCTCTTGGGAAAAGAAATGTTGGTAGAACAAGCAGTTGGTGATGGGAGACAATCAGAAATTGGGAAGCAATATGAGTGTACGGGGGGGTTAAGTATGGATGGCATGGGATGGCCTGGGGACATCACCAAGCTGTTAGCACTATGAGAAAGCACACAGGGAGCAAGTGGTGCAGTGCTTGGAGCAGTTTTGTAGTCTGGAAGATAGTGTGGCAGTACTGAAGTCTTTGCCTGCCCGTGTCTTGTTCAGTGTTATAGGAGTAATCACTTTGACAAAGGGCTCTCACAGCTTGGGAGCATCCTGGGAAGTTCCCTAGACAGGCTGTGCTCCATCTGTTCAGTCCCAGGGAGAAACCTGGCTGGTTCATCAAACCACCAAAAAGTGTGGTATATGCTGGTTTGAGAGTTCTCCTCGGTAGGCTCCTAGGAGCTGGGGACTTTGGGGGAAGGATATCTGAGGATTTATTTTTTTTTTGCCCCTAAGTCTAACCAATTTCACAATATTAAAAAAAAAAAAAACAAAACAAACAAACAAAACAAACAAAAACAACAACAAAAACAACAACCAAAAAAAAAAAAAAAAAAAAAAACAGAAAAGCAAAGATCTGCATGCATGTGTGTGTATACATGGAAATATATGGTTTCAGGAGGAATTTCTGAAAGTGATTTACCTGAAGAGGACTCCATGTCTCCATCCTGGGCTTCTGGGGACATTTTTCTGATCTGAAATGCATTCTTCATTTTCAGAGGACAGCGAAGGTGGGCTGTTTCATACTCTAAAAATGGGTGTTACACTAATGAAGCCAGAGCCACAGAAGGGCTCAGTTACACATACATTACAAAGTAACCACATATCTAATACTGGTGGAGTTCAAATGTCTGCTGGCTTGCTAGAAGATGACCACAAAGAATGCAAAGCATGATCTGGTTATTGCTGTCACTACTCCTGGGGAGAAACCCTGCTGGACTAGAAACCTACTCCAAGCAACTGACGACCCAAAATGTAAGTGCAGGTTGCTGTTATTGTTGATTCCTGCTTGGTAAACCTTTTTACTTGATGTTTATAAGGGATCACAGAGGAAGGCATGATGCTCTTTGTGCTAGAGACTACTCACCTTACTAGTGACAGCAGCATCATCACAGGACTCAAGGCCAGAGTGAGAGAAATGTGTCTGACTCAGCAGTAAATCCAGTTTCCTCCTCTCCTCGTGTGCAGCAGGACTGTTGTTGAGCCGCAGAGGCTGCTCTGGGCATCTCTCCTAACAGCAGCTGTCCCTCTGTGCTGAGCAAAGGGGCATCTAAGAAATCTTGGTATGTCTCCTGCCACACTCAGCAGGAAAACTCAAACTGCACTGCAGGCTAAAAGTGATCTTGCAGCAGGGGCTGAAAGGTTCAACACTCAGTCGTCCTTGTCATGGCACATTAAAAACAGGTGATCATTCAGCTGTGCACAAGCAGAGGCTTTTATGTAGAGCAAATGTAATTTCTGCCACACATCAGCATGAGAAGCAGCGGGCAAGCTCCAGGAGTGAGCTTTCTGCTGACACTTGGAGCCTCTGTAAAGATTGCATGCTTGGCAAGACCAAGTCTCTGAGAGGGGGAAACAAGTAAAAGATTCCACTTTTCTTCACAAGATGCTTTCTGAGGAGCAGTGACAGCCGATGTCCTCTGGCCACAGGGCATGTGCAGTCTGTCCTGCACTGCTCATGGCTGGTGTTTGAAGCTCAGAGGGCCACAGGATGCTTCATGGGAGGCCACACGGCAGTCCAAGGGTATCAGCCATGCCAGTGTACTCTCCAGAAACACCATAGCTCCTCTCCCCTTTCCCTCCCCCAGGCTCTCATCATGGGAGTCTACAGCTCATCACTGGTTAATAATGATTCTCTGCCAGGACTTTTCCTAACTTTCAGTGTGAGCAGTACAGCCAACAGATGTTTTACTTTCAACGGCTGAACAAAGTCACAAATTCTAATCTTTTGGTCAACTTCATATTAAGCATTTTGACTGAACCTAAACTACATGTAAGTTTATTAAGGGCAGCTTTGGCTGAAAACATCATATTGAAATATTGTGCTCAAGCATTTGGACTCCTCGGTTTTCTCTCTGAATACATTGTTCCCTTATCTGTCTTTTGGTTCATTAAGATTCAGGATAAAAGAACTTCAAGTTTTGGTCAAGCTTGGGCATCCAGCTCACACCAGCTGTCTCTGGTGCTACTGACAGCATCTAATTCCTCTCTAGTAGCACTCCAGTCTGAAGCTGTACCATGTCCTGGAGGTGAAAGTCTCCATTGCCCACTGGGGTTTTTGTAGTACCTGAAAGTACCCCTACATTGTTAATGCAGCAGTGAGCAGATCTGGGAGCTGCTGCACCACAACATTGTGCAGCCCTTATTGCAGAGAGAGGCAAGCTGCCCCAGCTCTGCCCAGAGCCAGCCTGCTCCTCTGTAAATCCATTGCTGGACACCACATGTCAAGCCCAGCCCTGGCCATGAGTAAAAACAGCCTTTTCCCCAGATGTCTGATTCTGTAAAGAACCAAAATCATCTAATATCTCTTCAGTGTGGATATTCTTAATATGCTATTGAGAATTGAACTGTGTCCAGCTTCCTGCACACTTGAAAAAAGGGTTAAGTATCCTGCTGAGCAACAGCAACTGGAAGCCTGCTTGATCTACCTTCAGTTACCTGAAGCCTGCTTGATCTACCATAACATTTTTTGACTCTTCTGTCATGTTTGCTTTCTCCAGAACAGCCTAAGAAAATGACTACCGTCCTAGAGGATTTTGGTGGTAATAGTGATGTCAATAATCACTTCCATAGCCTCCTTCCAGCTACACAGTGAAATATTGCCTTTCTGGATATTGCTGGGTCTGTGGGACTGAGCCTGTGAAGTCCTGATGACTTGCAGTCCCATCTCTTGTTGCTTTCCTAATGAAGCACAGGAACTGGGATGCAGACATGTGCCATGGAATCCCCAGTGACAGCAATGCCATGGCACCATGGAGCTGCCACTCTTCTGCTACAATTAGGTTCATTAAAGGATCACTACTCTTCCTCCTGTGGTTCAACCCTTCTAATATCCTTGATAAGGCTATTAGTGAACCATTTGTGGTGGGATTCAGCTGGCAGCACTGCTCCTAAACAGCAAATACGTTATTTTTTTGCTCTTGCACTCCCTGTGAACAAACAAACCTGTTATGACCACCCAGCTCCACACTTACATATCTCACTTTAAGGACACAAACCCTCAAGAACAGCCTGCCCACGTGCTTCTGGTGGGTTAGAAACTATTTACATTGCAACAGCCATTGCTGAAATGTGGTCACTTCTGGGAAGTGAAGCAGCTGCTGTTTACTAAGGGACAGGAGGCTTTGTGGTTTGGACAGTGGCTGGAGCCCAAGATTTTATTCTGGTAACACCAGAATAAAATACTGCTGGGAGCAGCAGTATCGTGTAGACATGTCTTTGCAAGATAAGCATTACTTAGCTCAGGTGCTGATGGCAGTGTAATCACAGCCATGAGCACAGAGCCCTCCGTGAACTGATTCCTCTGCTGGCTTGGGTACATGCTACAGCCCATGCTGCCCCTCATGCTGTTCTAACTAGATTTCTGAAAGCCAGCAGAATTAAAAAGGACTCAGGTACTGCTGGTACCCAGCCCCAGAAGGCCCTGAAGCACAGCCAAAGTGTTACAGCACAGAATCCTTGAGGAATCTGTCAGCTTTCTCTGCCCTCTGTGAAATGGAGGGATGGAGTGTGTGTGCACAGATGTGGTGGAAGTACAAAAAGAGGAATAATTAAAGTGTTAATTAGAAGACAGGACGTGTGTCTGCAGCCCAGCAAGGTCCAGTCCTCCCTTGGGCTCTGTCCTGTCACTGTTCAAGACTGTAAGTGGAGAGGTGGTTACTCAAATGTGACTGGAAGGTAGAAAGAATCTCCCAGGTAGACCTTCACAAGTGACATCATTAGGCAAATTTTGCCCAGAGAAGTGGTGGATGCCCCATTCCTAGCATTGTTCAAGGCCAGGTGAAATGGGATTTTGAGCAATCTGATCGAGTGGAAGGTTCTCTGCCTGTGGCAGGGGAGTTGGAATGAGATGATCTTTAAGGTCCTTTCCAAACCAAAGCACCTTATGCTTCTATGATTCTATGAAATGTATGGCACTTGCAGACTCTTCAGATCTGCTTTTGCTTTCCTTCTCAGAAATGTCCCTTCTCAATAGGGATTTAGGAAACAGATGAGGTGAGTTTGGAGTTCTCTCACAGCTCCATATGGAGAGATGAGATGTCCCATATTGTAAGCCATGGGAACATGCCACTCCCTCTGATCTCTCTGCCTGTCTCAGGTGCAGATAGCAATAGCAAAAGGCCTGTTTTGCCAGACACCAGAAAACAGCAGAAAAGATGAAGCTGGAAATGGCCAAATGGGAATAAGTAGGAGGTGGCCTGTTGATTATTTTATTTGATCAGGAAAGGGATGTAGTTGGATCCTATCCCTACTATAGCTTTTTTCTCTAAAGGTAGCATAAGGTCATCACTGGTGGCACATATCTCAAACCAGACAATACTGGAATTACTAGAAATATTTGTTCATTTAGTCTTATACCTGGATGAGCTTTATTTAGTAACCAAACTGGACAGTTTTTTTTAGTGGGATCCAGATGTGAAGCAACCTTTAAGCACTAACAAGGAAAGGTCTGAATCCGCTGGGTACAGCTCTTCCTCATCCATCACTTTAATGTGATGTAGCAGCCCAGGATTTTGGAAGGAAGTGCTGGGAGTCAGCAGACAGCAATGGCTGTGTCTGTCAAACTGCAGGACACTTGGGAGGCTGCATTTGCAGCCCTTAGGGATGGCAGGGACTGGCATTGATCAGTCAGATATAGAAAGTTTCTCAAGGGTGGGGATGGGAGCAGAGCTGCTGTGAACAGCAGATGAAGATTATGCTGCTACTTCCCTCTTGTCTACCTGTCTGGAAAAAGCCCTGTGCCACCAAAAGATGACTGACACATGAGGTTTTCTGAAGCAGTTAGAGCAGATTTGGGGTTGATAAGATAGCCTTTTGATAAGGAAGTGTCAAAGCCTATCTCTGTGCTGTATCCAGCAGCGCATTCCTGTCTATTCCTATCTATTCCACTCCTGTGGCAGCCTCCTGCTGCACATGCCACAACACTAAGTCAGGGCGTGGAAAAGGTAATGAGACACTCAATACACCAAACATGTGGTGAATCACAGAGGAACATGAAGAAATACTCAGATACTCAACCACAGGAACACACTAACCATCCTGAACGCAGTGTATCGTCTTCCCCCAAAGGAGACACCCGTGCTTGACAACTGTTACAGTCCATCAGTCACACCCCAGCACTCCTCCAGCCATACACGGGTTGAGCAGGGGAGTATTTGCTGAATTTGTTGGAGGATTTTTGTTGTTGTTGCTTTTAGGGCTGCCTGCTCCCAGTGCACAGTATCCCACTGCAGGCCCTGCTCTGGTCCCCGTCTCCATCCCAGCTGCACAGGATTGAAGGGAAGAGCCAACAGGAGCGGCTCCCTCGCTGCAATCCCCTGCCTGCCAGGGGTGGCTGCATTTGTCAAAAAAGCTCCCATTAGCTGTGCATGCCAGCTATAATCTCCCAGCCCAAACAGCAGCATCTGCTCCAGAGCCAGTATTATATAACCACAATTGGCCTGTACAGGGCATGTTAAAGCCACGGGCAGGAGAGAGCCCTTGGCTCCACTGCAGAGCTTGTCTTCAGTAAAAGCCTTTCTGTGACTACAAACTTACACTGGTGGGTTTTTCCCCTGGTAGAATTAGAGGGCTGTATTTCTTGTAAGTATTATAAACCTACATGTATCCATAGGCACTAACTCCTTGAACTAATGATGTTAAATTCCCAGTCCTGGGCTACAAGAAGTTAAGAAGAATTTTTGACAAAACACTTAGAAATGGTGACAGTGAGAATACATGCAAGGGAAACTCCAGCATGTCGGATTTGTTAAGAGGCTAAAAATATGTCCCCTTTTTAGAGAAAGGGGAAAGTGACTGGCAAATAGAATTAATCTGAGACAGTCTGAAGCAGATAGAAGGATTATGCAGCAGCTCATTTAGGACTGCAGAATTCATTTTCAGGCACTCCTTTGAGAAATGCCCAGTGATTCCTGGGCACACGACAGAAGGTCTCCGAAAGCAGTGTGAACACAGGGAGGGACTTCAGACCCATTATGCACAATTGCAAATCTCTGAGTAGAATATCTTTAACTGTACTCAAGTGACAGCCAGGATTAACCTGTCTGAAACCAAACAGTACAGGAACATGTAGGACTAAATTCAAGGATGCCTCAGAAACTGCAAGGATAATCTGTGACAACAGCAGCTTTAGGTACGAGTAGCCAAAAGGTCCAGACAGACTTTTCTGCTGCTCCATGGAACTGATGCATTGGTTTTCATTGGTTTTAAGTGGTTCTCTGTGTGTTTGTGCACAGCACAAGTGCACAGGTAACACACACCTCTCCTTTCCTCTCTAGGATGGTGGAAGACCCTCTTAAAGTGTAACTGTGGTCGACCACTCAGCCTTACAGACCCTCCTGCTCCTGCACTCAGGGGTGGGTCACCAGGTTACTTTTTGAATGAGCATGAGCAAAATCTCAGGATTTCACACACCATCACTCTCCAGGATGCTTCAAGTCTGAGACTGCAAGTAAAGGTGGCTTTACACAGTCTACCATCACAGGAGTGTGGAGTGCACAGGAGAAAAGGCCAACCTGCCTGCAAATACACGGGTCAGTGCTCAGGAAAAAGGTTGGCTCTTGGAGGGTGCCAGCAGCACCCTCTGGTGACCTGAGCTGCCCCAGACAGCAGCAGGTACTGAGGAGAAGGGATTGGACTCTGCAGGGCTTTTGCCATTCCTGGAATAAATCATTCAAAACTCTGACAGTCCCCACAGGGAGTTTGAGGTCCTGGAAAAGTGGTGGGGGAGGAGAAGAAAGAAATGCGTGGCAAGGCTCCTAGGAGGTGAGTGAAGGTTACCTTTGTGCAGTCATCCTGTACCAGGGCTGGCCTTGTGTGCAGACGCAATTGCTTAAGCAGGTCACAGTGGTATGGGCAGGAGAGATGTCAGTAGCTGCTGTCTGCCCCAGTTTCTGCCTGCAAAGAGGTGGTAAGGAGTTGTCAATACTACAGCCTCTTGCAGGGGCAGTTCAGTTGCTGCCTAGAGGCTCCTCGGGCATAAGGCGTCACACTAAGAGCAACACTTGCTGAACACACAACAAGCATCACCTAGAAATTTAGACTTTCTATTTCCTCCTGTATATCTTTTTCTACTTACTGGTGAAACAGCTAATCTGTTAATGCTTCCTGTTACCTCTTAGCAACATGCCTGGCATGGGAAACCCCAGGTCATAGAGAGCTGCGGGTCTCCCTGGTGATATCAGCTCCTGAACACACATTAAGTCTTCTTTGCTTCCCTCACTTCCCAGGGAATATCAGATCAAACTCACAGTCTAGTCCTTACCTTGCAAGTGTTTAAAGCACGGGCTGAAATTAAATGAAAGATTGCCTGGAGCAAAAATAAAATTCATGGTCTATAACTCTGATTTCTGTGGGAGAAGTCAGTAATGTGCCGTAAAATCATGAAACTGTTTAGGCTGGAAAGGACCTCTGGAGGTCCAATGCCCTGCTCCAGCAGAGTTCACTTCAAGTGTTTGATGTTAAATCAGGTTGGTCAGAGCCCTGCCTCCTCAGGGCTTGAATATCAGCAAGTACAGGGATGGCACAGGCTCCTTGGGTTCCTGTTCCTGGCTGCATCTCTATTTTGGGGATTTTTTCCCTCTTATAAGTAATTGAAGCTTTCTTTGTGGCATATTGTGTCATAGCTTCTTATTT
The DNA here is from genome assembly GCF_003945595.2 of Pipra filicauda. Classification (NCBI taxonomy): domain Eukaryota; kingdom Metazoa; phylum Chordata; class Aves; order Passeriformes; family Pipridae; genus Pipra; species Pipra filicauda. Next base: position 7,354,567 of record NW_024104310.1, read on the forward strand.
GTTCTGCTGTAAATTTTGGGAAAAAAACATGGCTCTTTTTTTCTCATTAATCCCTCATCGGGTAGATGAAAATGGCAGTGTGATGTCCTCTTAGCCCTTTCTTTCCTCTAACCTGATGAAAATACCCTTTCTCCCCTTCTTCTCACACACTAGTGCCCCCCAGCACCCCAAGCATCAAGTTTGCCCTCCACTAGACAGGTTCTAGTTTATCACATCTGCCTTGAATTGGGAAGCCTGAATCTGGAAAAAGTAATCCAGATATGACCTTATGAAGATCAAAACAAGGAAAAAATTACATCCCTGGGCATGCTGCCAGCACTTGTCCTCATAGAGCCTGATATGTGGTAGACCTTCACTGCTGTGAGGGCTCCTTGTAGACTCCTGTTCAACTCATGAGCAAGTTTTTAAATGTCACTTAATGTGTGTGCAGCTTCTGAGATCAGAAACCAAGAAATTAAAAAAAAATAATTGATTGACTTGTAGGATTGTGCCTCTTCTTTTTGAGGTGACAACACCAGACTCCCAGTAAGCACATTGACTGAAGGGTGAGGACAAAATATGCCTTAAGACTCTGCTAAGGAAAGCACTCTTCTACATGTCGTCTGGTAGAGCAAAACTCAGTCCCAGTCTCCTATGATCCAGAGTAGGTTCAAAAAAGATTTTAAGCAGCATTTCAACTTTACACATACCTACATACACAGGCAGACAAAACTTCTCTCCCTTGTGCTCCTCTCTGAAAGCAGACCAGTACACACATCAAGAGTGTGGTGCAGGGAGGCTTGAATGGCCCCGCTGGGTTGGCCAAGATTTGGTGGAGCTCATTCCTTTCTTAATGTCCATCACAAGGCTTCCTGTGGGAGCCCTGTGCCCAAGGCACGTGAAGTCTGTCTGAGGATCAGATCACTTTAGAAAATGCAGGCACTGGTTTGCCCAACTGAGACGAGACAAGTAACTTTGGATTTCAAATAACAGTTTATCCATTTTTATTTCATCATTACCTAATCACAGAATTACTTAAGATACTTGAGTACAACAATTAACACAACAACTGCCAAGTTTACTACTGACCCATACCCCTATGGGTCAGGGTTTGTGGATGTGCCACATCTCCACAGCTTTGAAATACCCTGAGGGATGGTGACTCCACCCCTTCCCTGGGCAGACTGTTCCAGTGCTTGACAACCCTTTCAGTGAAGAAATTTTGTCTAATATCCAACCTAAACCTCCTCTGGCACAACATGAGGCCTTTCCTTCTTGTCCTATCACTTGTTACCTGGAAGAAGAGACCAACTCCCACCTGGCTACAACATCCTTTCAGGGAGTTGTAGAGAGCAAGGTTTGCCACAATCACGTCAGTAGTTCTTGACACACTTGTGAACAAGACTGCTCAAATCAATATGGTCTACCTAAGGAAGCTGTGCAGGAAGGTTCTTTCAGGGCTTATGGCCAGGGTGGTTATAATTTCAGGATGCTCAGAGAGTGGGACTGAAACAATGTGGGTGTTTTGCTCTCCAAGTTTGGTTGTCTGTGGAGGAGAGGCTTTCACTGAGCTGAAGAAAGGTCTTTTTTTCCAATTATTATAGAGCTGATTACTGTGTGAGGAACTCAAATAATTCTTTAAAGTGTGAATTACCTTACAACTGCAGAGAGATGTAATCTGCTACCACACTGCCAGGTCACCTACCTCTGGTAGATGAGCTGTGGGGGAGGTTTGTATGAGTCAGTGCTGGACCAGCATCCCAGTGATTAGAGTACTTCAGCAGAGATGCTTCTTTAAAAATTGTAGCCTCTCTGGAAGGGTGTCCTCCTTTCTTCTGATGGGGACTCTTAACAGAAGTGTTTTGAAAGGGGGAACTTTAAAAATAAAATAGGAAAACTTCACTAGATAAATTAGAAGAGAAAAACTGTGATATGGACATTGCTCTCCTAATCACACAGGCTGAGTTCACAACTTGCTTCTAAGTTCTAACATCGGAAACTTGACTCATTGGAACTGTAAATTTTATTCAGAGGCTAAAAAATCCTGTTGGAAGTCCCTAGAACAACAAATATTTTCTTCCAAGTTCTCCGTTTGGGGTCTCCTGGGGGTTCACAAGACTTTTGTTTTCATGCAGGTGAAATACTCCAAGTAAAGATAAGGGCCAAAGACTCCACAATTTCTGCTCCAGGATAAATGTGGAAACCCGAACACAGAATGCTTAGGTCAGCACCCTACTTCTGCAGCTGGGGATGAAGCATATTATTATTTTGAGTATGCCATTATTATCTTTACTTCACACTGCCCTATGACCTTTCTCACCCGTCTAACATAATTTCCAACTTCTCGTACAGATGAGGTGTTATATATAGTCCCAGAACTAAACCAAGAGCAAGCTTTACACCATTTTATTTACAAGCTCCTTCTGATTCCTGAGCTGGCTATATGACCATCTGCTTTGCTTGACCTACAAGACAGATCTACCTGCAACAATGTTGGTACTAACCTGTCCTTTCCATCCTGGAGTATCTCAGTGCTGACTTGGCCTGCCTGGGAGGTGGGTTGCCCAGTTCCCAGCTCAAGGGTTTCAGAGGATGTCACACCTCCTGGTCAGATGCCTCAGGATGCTGCAGAGGCTGGCAGATGTTCTCTGCAGGCAGTGCAAGGTAACCTGCAAATGTAGGGTGATCTTAACACTCTGTCTCAATGAAAGCACTTCTCTTCTGAGCTGTGTGTATGAATCAAGAAGAGAAGAAAGGAAAATATTTCCCAGTGGGCTTAGGGGAGGATGGCAAAATAAAGCCCTGCTTGAGGCAAAGTGCAGGACCTGAGGTTGGCTTCCTGTCCAGAGCAGAGTGATTTCCTACTTAAAAGCTGATTAATCCAAATGCTTTTCAATTTAGAAGGCAGAGATCAATCAATAATTATCCCATTTAATCCCAACATAAATCCTTTAATTTTTTTTTAATTAAAAGCAGCCAAGCACCACTGGCTGGGATACACCGAATTGCATTAAACTCTGGAGTCCCTGGGGAGAGGCACAGGCAGCAAATTGTGCATGTGATTTTCTTCTTTCAGTGCTGGGTCTAATGGCTGTTCTCTCTGCCCCCTGGTAGAAAATGATGAGCTTGGGATGTGTTTGGCAATGAGCAGGCAAATTAGACTTTTCTTCCAAGTGTGCAATGACTCACAAATCAGACAAGTGTCCCCTTTCTGGAAGGAAAACCAGGAAGGGGGAAATTCATCAGTGCCTCTGGTTCTGTAATAGTGCCCTCCAACAGAGATAATGGACTTTGGCCATTCAGGATCCTTGAGATTCAAATTTCCCATATCCATTTGAGCAAGATTTGGCTGACTCCTAAACCTGGCTCTTGATTTGAGAATTTCAAGGTAACCTAATATTACAGTACGTCCTATTACCTGCTTGCCTAAAGCAGAAGCCTCTCTTCCTGGCTAACAATTTTCACTGTGTAATTGTAGGTCTAATCAATTGTTTCATGTAAACAGCAAAAATGTCCCAAAAGCTGTATCTCATCTGTCATCAAATTGCACAGCCCCTGTGCCAGTAAAGTCTGCAGGACAGCCACAGGGTGTACAGCAAATGCCTTTGTTTACAGCCTTAATTTGGTGGTTGAATCATGAGCACTGCTTGCAACCAATTTTCAGATACATCCAAGTTCTACCTCCGTTGGTCTAAGTAATTAAGCTGGAGTCACACCTTTCTCCTTTGATGACGAGGAAATCTCCATTAAATATTTTCATATAAGTATGCTCCTGCTACAGCTTTAATGATAAAATTTAATTAAAAATGTCACTAATTAAATCAAGCTGGGCTGTGGTGGCTGTACATCTATTCCATACTTCTAACCCACAGTATTGAGTCAGCTGTGGGACATAACTACTGAAAGGGTCAGAGGCTCACAGGGTTGGGGGATCCCTTCTACAAACAATATCCTATGTTAAATCCACCTTCTGCTCCTCCAGCTTGATGTGAACACCACCAGGGTTTAAAAAATGTAGGAAGGGGCTGAAAATAGTGATGATACTGCCTTTTATGTAGCATGATAGCAAGGTATCCTTTAGTTCCAGTGCTGGAGGGGAAGCCCTTCCTGTTTGTTTCTTCTCAAAAAATCCATCTGGCAGGAACAGCACACCCTCGTGACTAACTGCAAGGCAGAAACGAAGAGTGGGGATCATAAAGCAAATGCAGCCAAATCCATGAGACATTCTCCTTGGCTTGCAGAGTAGCTTTCAATGTAATGTGGCTACAATTTTTCTCTTACCCTAATCTGATGGCCTTTTAAAGACTTCTTCGGATTTTAAAAGGCTGTTTATATTGAGCTAAAAAGGGGCTTTGCAGCACTGTCCAGTAACAGCAATGTCGTTGTTGGCAACCACAGAACAAAGGACCCTTATTTAAATCCCTCCTTTGTGATCTGCTTTTGAAGTGTGGGTAATTTAGATTACTCTGTAAAAGCAACCCTTCCTACATTTCTTGGAGTTTGAGGGTTTATTTTCTGCCAGCTGTTCTCTGAAAGCTTTTGAATAGAGCAAAGTTTAATTATCCATAGCAAAGAAAAAAAGGAAAAAAAAAAAAAGCCTAGTTATTTTGAAATGATTGAGGCTTTTCAGAAAATAAATTGTCAAATTGATGTCACACCTGGGGAAAGTGAAAGCTGTGGTAGAACTACACCACAGAGGCATCCCCTAAAGTGTCAAGTTTTACCTAAGAAGTACCCACGGAATATTTTGGATTGCAGCAAAGGCTGGAGCATTTTTGAATCACGCATCACATAGTGTTGCTCCATAGCACCCATAGCATTGCTCCATGGGCTATTAAGGGTTTCCTGAAGATCAACTGAAGATCAAATCCATTAAATTGAATATTATGTGCTGGCCTGGCCCTCATCTGTCTCTGCTCCAGAACATAATACTACTTAACTTACTTAACATTGCGGGTCACCTGCTGGGCTGGCTCAGGGGTGAGGATCTTTCAGCAATGCTTGGTAGCATGACCTGTGGGAGAAGAATGCCTGTTCTGGCATTTCCATGTGTATCAGCTCCCTGAAAGGAAAGTGTGTTTAAGAAGGATTCAAAACTTGTGGTGGTGTATGTTGCATCTAATGGATGTTAGAGGAGAGGTTGGGAATTTTGATGCTGGCATTTTAATTGCTTTTGGAACTGCAGACAATGTCTGGGAACAGCAGAAGTTATCTTGTGGCCAAGATGCCAACCATGATCAACATCCATCCACCTTCTCTAGACTCTGGCTCTGGGCATGTCTGGCCACTCCCTGGACATCCCACCTCCCTGGATCAGTCCTTTGCTTCATGAAACCCTCTCTTAGATCTGCCAGAAGCTTGAGAAAACAAGACAAAGCAGCAAGTATAGTATTTGTAGTCACTCCTCCCAAGTTTGCCACATGCAGAGCCTCTATGGCTCCTCTGTTTGAGTTTTATGTTGAGGATGGGAATGGGAGACGCACCTCATAATTCTGTCCAAGCAGCAGCCTGTGTCTTCTCCGTGGTTTCCTCCTCAGATCAGTAATGCCCCAGGATTAACAATTCTGCCGACTCACTGAGTGGCTGGGAATGTCCCTGGGATCAGTTGCAGCTGCTGCTATCCTGCTGGAGGGACTCTGTGAACTCATTAGCCCTTATCAGGACAGCCACTGTCATCCACACAGAGCCGCCACGACAACACTAGACAACTCCAGGTTTTCTCAACTGTGTTTTGAGGACACCAAATGTGGGATTTGGGTGCCTGCTGCAATGGAAAAGGTAAGGAAGAGGAAGCATGCCCTGCCCTGAGCAAAAAGCATTGAGGTTTGAGGTAGCCATCACCCCCTGGATTATACACCTGCTGAACTTGGGCTTGGCCTCCACTGCAGCTTTTCCTTGTGCTCTTATGAATATCATCCTTATCACAGACAGCTCTGCAGTGCCTCCAGAGCACAGCTGTCAACATCCAACCCCTGGACTTCTGAGAGGAGAAGGGACCTGCTGGCATCTTGGAGATAAAGGTGTCTTGAAGATAAGATAGAGCTTGGTGTGAATCAGTGCTCCCTAAGGATCCTGTGGTATAGGAATTTCCCCCATACAGCAGCAATCTTAAAGACCAAATATGCTATAACTTACTTTCAGCTAAAGTTTCCTGTTAAAATTCACCAGAGAACCATCAGGGCCCAATTTTAGTCCTTTTGCACTAATGACTGTTAATTGCAGCAGGAACAGTTTTTGGCACACAAACAGTTCAAACAATAAATCCTCAGTCCTAGGGAATCTTATCCATGCTCTAGCTGGAGTCCACACCTTCAAAAAAGGGTTGCTTGAGTGGATGCTGAAGGAGGGAACTTCGCTGCACAGTGTGAGAGATGTGGAATTTTGTCCCCCAGAGTGAGGTGGCAGCAGGGTGTTGCAAGATGGGTTAGTAACACCTGGGTACAGTGGAGGTGGCACAAACTCCAGTGCCACAAATGCCCTGGGAAGTTTCTCTGGGGTCTGTCAGAGGAACACCTAAAGAGTAAATGCCTGTTATCCACACTGGCCTGCAGCCAGGTAACTGGGTTATGCTGCTGCACACCACTACTGACAGATTCTCCCTACCCCTCCAGCCCAGCAGATTAGGAATTATTGGGAAGAGCTACCACACAACACATGCCATAATTAGAATATTGACCCTGTCAGAGAACCCATGTGGCAGGGTATGCCCAAACACTTTATTTACCCCCCATAGCATGAAGCCCATGCCTATGGTTTAGATTAGATAATAGGGAGAATTTTTTTTTACTTTGAGGATGGTGAGACACTGGAACAGGTTGTCTAGAGAAGGTGTGGATGCCCTATCCCTGGAAGTGTTCAAGGCCAGGCTGGATGAGGCTTTGAGTAACCTGGTCTGATGGAAGAGGTCCCTGCCTATGGGGCAGCTAGATGATCTCTAAGGTCCCTTCCAACCCAAACCATTTGATGATTCTTTGTCTTCCAAGTGAGTCCCTTCTCTGCCTATGTTATCCATAAATGCTTTTCCCTGCCACTTATCTGGTAAGACATACATAAGCTTTTATGAGGATAGAAAGCAACCCTCCTCTTTTACAAACACGAATATCCACAATGTGAGATGGCCTCGAGTTACCTTTGCACTGGTACTTTCAGCATCTTTTCATTTTTTAGCATGTTTCATTAATCAAAGAAATCTCTTCTACTCAGTATGTGACCAGCTCTGCAAGGACACCAGTGGGATGAGCTGTTGAGGAATAATGATGTTAATGAGTTACAGCTTCAGTGCTCCTGGGTTTGGACACCTTTATTGCACCCCTTTATATTTAACTTGTGTTGAGCTGAAGGAACATCCCTGCATCCGAATAGTAAATTCACATTTTAATTTGCCTCTTGTCTCAGCATAGATTGTAAGATTCAGAAATGGACCTCAAAAAAAAGCATATTTTTTCTTGCTGCTGGGATCATACCTGTCCTCAGATAATGCTCAGTGACTGACACCATCAGTGAAGAGAAAATTAGGACAGGAGCTGATGTACTCTAGGAAACTGCCTTATTCTTTTGTAAACCTTATATTTTTATCTTATTTGGGAAAAATGCGAGGAAGTGGAGTTTAGGGAAAACAGTATTTCTAAATCTGTGTTGTGGTACAGGAATTATGTTCTTCTGGCATATACTTGATACCTAGTTAGCGAAATCTTGTCTTTTATCACCCATCAATACAATTTGTCAAAGTCCTCCAGGTTGCTTCTTTAAAGGCTCTGGCAGTATTTTATGTAAAGGGCTTAGATTCATGGGTAGAAACTCAGGAAAGTGTCCCACATTTGGGATTTCTACACATGCAGCTGAGGGCAGAGCTTATTCTGCCTCTGAGTCCAGGGATTATCTTCATTCCAGCCAAAAGTCAGCTGCAGTGGGAGGGCTTCAGGACACAGACTTGACCCCACATGCTCTACTGCTCTTGTTAAAGCAAATGCCTCTGTGAGCTGTCAATGTGGAGCTGCTCCCTGGTTTTACCTATAGTCAGGCCTCCCAAGTATGAGCTCAGTTCAGACAAGACTTTTGGGTGCTAATGTTGGATGTACCTAATTCAGGAGCTGTTAGCAACAGGTCGTGGAAAGATTTTGAGTGATATATTGCTCAGCTATCAGGACAAGTGGCTTCCAGACAGGTTCTCAGCTCTCCTAACCCTTTTCATCCTTAATGCAGGGTTAGCTTTCTGTACCAGATTTGGGCAGAAACAGACTTTCTTCTCTCTTTCCAGTCTTTTCTCTAGGACAGACTTGATAGGAGGAGGTTGGAAGCCTCAGTCTCACTGTGGAAAACTCAGCCTTGATATTATTCTTCAGGCTGTCCCAAGCACAAAGAAGGAAGCTGTGGATGCCCCATCCCTGAAAGTGTTCAAGGCCAGTTTGGATGAGACTTTGAGCAACCTGGTCTGGTGGAAGGTGTCCCTGCCCATGGCAGAGGTTGGAACTCGGTGAGCTTTAAGGTCCTTTCCAACCCAAACCATTTGTTGACTCTATGAAATACAAGTAAACTGGGAAAATGCCTTTCCATGAGAAACTGTTGATCAATGACCTTCCTTCTGCAATCAAAGATGTAAACTGCTGCAAGCAGGCTTGAAGGAAGGCTCATGGAGACATCACCTGCCAAGTGCTGGTTATGGGTCCTGGCAGACACCCTACAGGTCAGCAATCCTAAAACCACTGGCAGCCTAAAGCATTGGGATTAATTTTACTACACATACTTGCACTGGACTAAAATCAGTTTGCACCCAAGGCTAGTATCTACCTCATGGCAGGTTTGCCTTGGGATGCAGCTCATGGCTGACACGTTTCTGACCATGCAGCCTTTGTGCCAGTGCTCTTGTACAAAAGAGGGTAATAGGGAGAAAGAAGAGCTGAGCACTGTTTGCTCATCAAAATTCCCTTTTACACCAAGATATTGACTCCGTGGTGAAGTCATCTTTTGTGAAAAGTGCTTGTTTGTGATTAACAAATCTCTGTCTTGTAAGGAAAAAATTTTTTTCTTAAAAAAAACCCAAAAAAACCCCACCAAACCAAACAGCAAAAACAAAACCAAAACAAAATTTCAAAAGGGAAAAAAACACCAGGAAATATCCTTGGGAGAAGAAAGTTTAATATATATGTGTTAATATATATGTTCAGGAATACCCATCTGGCCAGCAATCTGAGGGAACATCCATCTCCATGGGAGCACAATCCCCTTGGCCGCTGGGATCATTAACATAAATGCTCCTAAATCATGACTGGCTCACCCTTTTTTCACCCCTCCTGCCCCCAACAGAAGGGTGGGAGAAGGCAACACCATTTAAAAAAGAAAATAAAAAATTCAAGCTCCCACTTTTTTTCTTTTGCTTCTGCCTTTTCAGCATCTGCAGGTCACATTTTCAGGCTGCAACATGACAGGCATTTTCTCCCACTGTAAGACAAAACACTTGCTTTTTGAAAATCTTTCAAAAAAAAATGGTTTAAAGCGCCTCACTTCTACTTTCCCAAACCCAGGGCTTTAAGGAAAACACAGGCTGCAGCAAAACAGGTAATTTGAAGAGCAAGCACTAACAGAGTGTGCTCCTTCATCCGTGGCTCTCACACAGACTTAAAAGCTCTTATTACTTCTCCCCAGATTAGGAGAGACTTCATTTTGCTCGCTGAAATAGTTTTATCCCTTTATTTGGAATCTGAAATGATTACTTTGTTTAGTAAGCAGTGCCGGTACCGAATTACCACACCCGCAGGCACTCTCTGCCCTTGAGCTGCCAGCATTTTCACAGGATGCAGGGGGAATTTTTCCCATTTTAACACTTGATACCCTGCTCCTGGTTTTACAAACATGTGCCAGTGCCGACGCAAATATGATTTGCATTCAGTAACCTTTGTGCCTGTGCCTCCTGAGGATACATTTCTCGACTCTGTATCGCCTTGTAAAATACTTACAGTGAATGGGCAGTAATACACAGATATTACCCCATGGAGCAACCATTCAATATGTAAAGTCAGGAGTTCAAAGAGGATTAAGGATTGCTGGCATCCAGCGAGCTGCATTGCTTGTGGATGTGGAAGCAGCCACAGCTGCTCTCACTTTTCATGCGCTGGAATTATTTCAGCGTCAAGAGAGGATTGCTCTGGAGTTTTACCTCTCCAAAAGCCATTGACCCATATTTGTTGTATTTAGCAGAATGAAAGGTCAAGGGGTTAGGAAAGGTGTCCTGAATAGCAGACATGAAGGATGTGGTAGCCACTCAGTGTGAGAAAATTCACTGCATGCATGCAAGGTGGAAGGCAGGCTCTCTTCATCTGGAAACCTACCATCTACTCCAATCAAAAACGATGAAGGACTTCCCATCCCATTCATGTCATTCCCCTCAGGGCCTCTGGCTGCTTATTCTAGTATTTGGACTGTCACTTCAGAGATTTCTGGCTGGCTCATTTCAACTCTATGACTATTTTCCTGCTAAGAATAATTGTTAAGAGAACAGAGGTGATAGCACAGGAAAGAGGTACTAGAGAATAATATTACTTGGACAGTAATGTGTGCTCAAAGGAGCTGCTGTTTGGGAGTATTATAACAGCCTTTTGCATGCTGGTGATAGAAGAGTTGATACAGGCAATAACCTCTTGGGTCCCCTCTCCATATCCCGTCTGCAGAACACCATTTAAATGCTTGTGTATGAAATAGGGTGTCCAGATTTTGGACCACCTCACAAGGCATGAGAATTGCCTCTTTCAGAATCCATAATTATTGGAACAGTGATTCAGATCCTAATTAATATGAGCAAGTATTACAAGGTCCTGCTAGCTACCAAGGAGATGGGGGTACGATGCTTCTCGGTGCCATTTGGTCTGGTGGAGCCTTGTGAGGTGACAGCTGCCAAGGCAGAGTTCATTCCTGCGTGGGCTGGCAGCTCTTCCCATCCTCCCTGCTCCAGCCTCAGGGATGTGCCCTTGGTTCCCATCTGCATTGCAATTCCCCCATGAGTGGGGGAAAAAAGAGCCCTTCCACCCCCAAAAGTGCTCTTGATGCCTGGACAATCTGCTCTCTGCAGGGTGTGAGCGTCACAGGCTGACCCAGCAGCTCATCTTCAGCTGCCCCTGTGACATCTTGCTTGCAGATGCAGCCAGCCAAGAGCTGGTGCTCCTTGCAGCAGCTGCACACAGCTGTCTATTCACCAGCTGGGATTCCCTGTGGGAAGGGTCAATTATGCAAGTAAAGCCACAGTGAGTGAGGCCACATCTTGCTTTGACTGTGTTTGTGATATACAGGACTACTAAACAGGGTCAGGGGTGAAATAAGTTCTGCCACTGTAGTGCTCATTCCTGGATGCAGAACAGGGAGTGGAACTGCACTGATGACGTATGGGACTTTTTTTTTTTTTTTTTTAAATCCTACAATTAAAGTTTGTGGCAGTATTTGTAAGCTGGGAATTTTTACTCCCTCGTTACAACTCCCACTGGAAAGTGCTTGACTTCATGAAACTAACGTATGGAAAATCTTAACTTTAAGGAGTGAGAAAATTCAGACATGGGTCTTGTTTCTCTTTAGTGCCCTTTTCAAGGCTGAATAGCTGAGTGTTCACCTTCAGGGACTCTCCCTGGGATTCTGCCCATGGATTATGTCATTGCAATGCAGTCTCTTCTCCTTTGGTGGTTTATTCATAACTGAGGTTCTTCTAAATGTAAACCCAGAATACTTTAAATGGGACAATTTTATCTCTAACTCTGCAGCTTGCTTGGAAACAAGATCTAATGGTAGGAGCAAACCCCCAGGAAGGCAGGTAAACCCTTCGTGTATCTGCTTGGTGCCTCCTCTGTGGAATATAATTTGGTTTAGCCATAGAGATGGTTTTTAGAGTATTCAAAGTTTACCAGATGCTTTTAGATATGGGGTGATGTGCCCTGAGTAATGCAAAGCCACAGGAAAGGTTGTTCCAGGAGATGTCACTGGCAGAATCCAGGTCAATTCCTTGCTCTGAGTTTCTCATCTAAAACTGATGTCTCACTCTGAGATAGGAACTCTCAGCTCCAATGGAAGTCAACAGAAATAGGCAATTTGAGAGAGCAATTCCCCATAGACAGCTATATTAAGAGAAGATGGATCACTCTGTAGAGACACCTATTTCTCTCCATTAACTTAAAGACAGCCTGGAGCAATAGTTCAGATGAGGTCCCACAGAAGAAGAGTCTCATCCTGACTCTGTCCACCCCATTGTGCACAGACACAGTCACATACTCAACATCTGTACCATGTCCTTGATGTGATAATTCACCATGGGCACCACATGGACATCTTGTCCATGTGTTCCTGCCCAAATGCATGAGGGTCTACACCACTGTACTTCATGCCCAGTCAGTTTCTTATCTGACCCAGATAAACTACTCCATAGGGGCTTCAAAATTCAATATTTATTCTTCCAGGTCTCAGTTCCCAAAAGGTAAAGTAGGAATGATTTCATCTCTACTCCCCTCAGGGTTTTTGTAAGGACAAATACAGTCAGGTCTTGAGAAAACCAGCTCCTATAGAAGCTGTGGGGAGGCATGGTAGTAAAACACCTACCTGTCATTTCTGAGAGTGCCTCTGACAAAAGCCACTGGCATTCTGTTATTTGGGAAAAGGTCGGCTCATACCCCGGGAAGAAATTTTTTCAACAACTTCATTGGATGTTGGATTAAGTTTGTCATTCTGTTTTTTCAGATTATGTAAAGTTTAAACCAATTTTTAACAGAAGGAAAAGTTTTAAATCCTTCTATTCTTCTCTTGCTCTCTGTGAGCATAATCTGACCCCAGATAAGCCTTAGACAGATGTTTATCTTAAGTGCATTCTCACACAAGATAATACCAGAAAACTTGGGATGAAGATGTCAAGTGACCTTGTAAAAAGAAGTCCCAGTGTGGGTGTTCAGGTCTCTGATCCTGGTGCAAGACACTTGGTGAGATAAAAATAAAAAATAAGCAATAAAAAATTATGTGAAGAGCCCACTGCAAAAGCATACCCATCTCTCTATTGATGAAAGAAAACTGGGATCCCTTAGAATCATAGAATCATAGGATTGTTAAGGTAGGAAAAGACCTTTAAGATCATCAAGTCCAACCATGTTCACCACTGAACCATTCCCTGAAGTGTTATATCCACATGTTTTTTGAACACTTCCAGAGGTGGTGCCTACACTACACCTCTGGGCAGTCCATTCCAATGCTTTAAAACTAAAGGGGTTTTTTGTGAAAAAAAAAAAAAAAAATCCTAGTGCCTAATCTAAACCTCTGCTGGCACAACTTGAGGCCATTTCCTTTCATCCTGTCACTTGATACCTGGGTGAAGAAAGAGACTCACACCCACCTCACTATAACCTCTTTTCAGATAGTTCAGAGTGACAAGATCCTCCCTGAGCCTCCTTTTCTCCAGACTAAACAAAACCAGCTCCCTCAGCAACATCCCATAGCCCTTCCACCCCCAGTCAGAGGAGGCTGCAAACCATGAGACCCCCCAGAGTGGCCTTGGCCATAGCAGGACTGAGCCCTTGTGACTTTGGAGATTTCCTGGCATGTATAGATTTCTGCAAACAGTCAACAGGAAGGGGTGAGTAGATGACTGAAAGAGAAGTATGAAAAAGGAGGAAACAGAAGTCTTAAAAATAACCCAGGATTAGACTGATTTATGTAAGATGACAATATAGGTTTGAATAGATATGCTGTGAAAAGAATAGGGAAGTGCACAGAAAAGTGAGTTATGTTTTGTCCTTTTCTATTCGTATATGACCTCATGTTAGGTACTGAGGAGCAGGTTTTGGCAGAATCTGATTCTTATCTTGTAATGGCTGGTAGGAAAGGGAATTGTTTTAGTTAGAATAAGAGGACCTGGAAATTTTAAAATGCCTTAATACAAGTGATGAAGGAAGAAATAAGAAAATCATAGCTAAACCAAGAGCTGACAATAAAAGTCAGTGTTGTTTTATGCTTGGATTCCTGGTTACAGAGATGCCTCTCCCAGCAGCACCTTTAATACCCAGAAACAACACAGCACTGCTGGAGGGACTGTGCCATCATGCCTACATCCAAATCAAGTAGAATAACACAAACATCACTCTAAAATGCAATATTTTAGCTCCAATGACTCTTCAGACCATTTAATTTTTCAGCTTTCATTCAGCCACTGGCCCCTTTCCCACATCACACAGATGCCCCAAGAAGAGCTTGACAAACGCTGGTTACACACAGCAGCAAAGCAGGATCAGGGAAAGTGTTTGCAGCACCAAAGTTTCAAACATGAACCAAAAATTACATTTGCCTTTATGGAGAACAATGCTGGGAAGAATGTTTGATGAGCAATAAGAAGACAAACGCTTTAACCTTGTGGTCTTGTCCCTTCTGCTCACAAAGCAAGTAGCCTTAGACTCTATTTTTGCCCCTTTTAATGTCTAAGGTTGGTTGCTGGCAACCTTTCTAAAGCCCATAATATTCCTTGCTCAGCCTGATCTTGGCCACAACTCCACCTGTAATTAGCAAAGAGGTGGGGGCATCGTTAAACAGACCTGGCTGTGGCAGCATCCTGCCCAAACTGCAGAAGATAGTGCAGAAAACAGGAATCTGGGATCAGGCAGCATCTCTCTCACCATATGTGGGAGTTCACCTGAAGTTCACATCTGACTTTAACGTGAAGTTAAAGCTGATGTGTGGGCTCACATCCATCACATCCCTTGGCTGTAATGAATTCAGCGGGGGAGCTTGTTTTGGTGGAGGAAGATCACAGAGATCTGCTAGCAGGAACTGAGCAGCAGTGAAGACTCCAGGCAGAGACAGGAAGGAGGAGGAGGTGTTTTAGGTAACACCATACACGTAGGTGCGAAACACATTGATTTTTCCAACCCTAAGTTGTAATGCATATATCTCAATTATAACTCCCTGACTGTACTCAAACAAAAGCCATAAAAAGAGACTTGTTGAAATATTTCTTTTTGTTAATAAGAGCCAATTTCTGTTTCTTGCACTTTTGAGTTCTCCAAGTCACTGCAGTGGGATGACTTTTTACAAACTACACAACCACTCATGAATGTACAGCAAGGACTGAGGCTAAGTTTATAACATATAGTTCAGGCAGGTTTGAGCTTGCTTTGATAAAGCTGAGCCAAACCATAAGAGAAGTCCCATGGCCACACTTGCACTGCCATCCTGCCTCACCCTCAGCTGGGCAGTGCAAGGTGAACAGAGGCTGCATACCAGCAACGCAGCAAGCTCCTTCCCCAAATCCTATGCAGTGTGCAGAGAACACAGCACTCAAAACTGTCTCACATTCCCTCCTCACAACTGGATGGATGACCCGAGTTGCTTTTTTCTGCCACCCTCCCCATGAGACAACATGGTGAGCCTGTTTGCTGTAAAAGCACTCAGGGCTACGAGGTTTGGTATCAATCTCTGCAAGAATGGCTTTATTCAGCACTCTCTTGACAGCCCTGCAGAGCGTTCCCTGTTATAACAGGATGGCAAAAAAACAGAAAGAAGAAGCAAGAAAACCCTGCAGCCATCAACATGGTCTTCATAGCTGTTCAGGCTGTCTGGCCTGAAACGTGTATACAGGCTGCATCCTAAGTGCCCTGATAAGATTGGGGCTCCAGAATGTGTTGTCCTGAGAACACTTGCTGCTGTTTATCTGTGCGCTGAAAAACTTTCCAAAGCTTCCCTGCCATCAGCCCTGACACCCCGATTCAGAGCAGATGACAGGCAGACGCGATACCGAACAGCTTTCGTGCCATGGGGCGATACCGAAGTGGCTGAGAACCCAAAAGCTTCGAGCGAGCTGTTGAGTCGGGTCTGCTGACATGGTGGTGGCTGTCGATACCTCCTACCACTGCTCTTGTGGCATCCTGTAGAAAAAGCGTGGGATCTCTCCCCTCCCGAGGCCCCGGGGTGCTCCTCACCCTCCCGCAGCCGGTAGTCAGGAGGTGACAACCCCATCCTCCCTCCTCCTCTCTCCCAGGCTGTCAGATCCAGCTTATGGGTGAGTATATGCAGTATCATCTTATGAGCATACATCTATTGCTCCAGCATGTGTTTATTGTGATGGATGTGGGAAAGATGCCAGAGGCCCTTGGTGTGGGCACCTGTGTTCTTCAACGCGTGGGCACTTTGAAACCCTAGTGAGTAGGGGCTATTTTAAAGCTGAGGGGACTGACAAAGCTGTGCCTACTTTCCTTCAATGTACAGGATGGGGAAAACTTCGAGAAACCTCCCAGCATTGTGCACACTGCCGTGGTCCCAAGAACACCCACCCACAACCTGCCTGTCTCTGATTTGCTGACCTTATCCCAATATATTAGGTGTTTAAGTCATTTCTATAGAAAAATATTTTCTGGATTTATTTTCCCATTTTTCAGGCAAAAAAAAAAATATAATCTACTAAGAGTAAAACTTAATCTTCTTACTGTATACATCCCTGTAAATCCTTACATACTCAGTGGGGTGTTGTGTGGTTTAATGGCTTAATTAGTGAATGTTTATAAAGCACTTCTGATATCTTTGTGTGAAAGATGCTGTGGAAGCACAAACTTACAATATTTTCACCACCCAATTAAGTTCAAGCAACATATAGGAAAGAGATTTATTTACATAACTTAAAAATTTTCTAATCCTTAGAGAGCTTGCAAAAACTCAGAGAAAACTTCAGACTGGCTGCTGCTCCAGCTACCAACTGCTGACAGTCCTGGTGGTTTCTGGTAACCTGTGTCCTGCAGGAAGCAAAAGCATTTTCTACAAGAAGCTGGTGTTTTCCAATCCTGCACAGTCTGTGGGGTGGTGAAACTTCTTTGGCACCGGGGCTGACCCCAGAGCCCCGCCGTTTGAATTCCAGACACTAGTCACACCAGAGAAATTGTGTGGAGACTCTGGAGTTAGGCACTATTTCTGGAAGTCCTCCTCATCAAACAAGCTGAAAATAGCAATAAATGCCTCAGGTCCTTTGCTAGAGGGACAGCAACCAGGGCCCATCATGCCTAGTTCCCACCTACACAGATCCAGCTCTGGAGTAAAGGTCTACATGGAGTTATTTGTTTTCTTTTCATCCACTCTTCTGATGTCTGTTAGCAGCAATGGTTTTAATCAGCGATTTATGTGTTTTTTGTATCTGGAGCAAACACAGAGACATTGGTTTCTCTCCATGCATATCACTTTGTTCGTGTGTTTTGCAGTTTTGAAGCCTCTAATCCTCTTCCCAGCTGAGCTGGGAACCTGGCTTGTGCCACCACCACACAGCCAATTTCAGACAGAGGTGGGCAAAAGGCCTCTATTTTGGAGAAATAGCTGCCACTCAGGAAAGAAATCTTGGAGGTGAAAAGGTTTTCTGAGAAAATGTCAGCTCAGTGGGTGGTCATGAGCAGAAAAACAAACTCTAAGGTATTATTGGGAGGGATACCAGTGTACAGCTCCACACATGTGGGATGAGTCTCCACCAGGCCTCGTTCCCATTTCTCTCTTGTCCAAAATATGCTGCTCAGTTGGTGCAGAGAAGGGTGACAGACAGGATCAAAGGTATGAAACAGCTCTCGTGAGGGGATGGATTTAATAGACGAGGACTCTCCTGCCTGCAGGGCAGATAAACTGAAAGAGGATGTGATAGAGGGTTATAAAATCATGACTGTCCTGGAAAAAATGAATAGAGAAGGAGACTCTGACTCCTCTGATCCAAGGACTAGGGAGGTGCCAAATATGCCAACTAAGGGCATGTGGGAAAGAAGTAAAATGCTTTAGCTCTGCTGCCCTGGGAGATGCTGTTCCCTCCATGTTTTGGCTATGGGTGCAGAAACAAGACCTCTTGTAGTTAGAGCCCCAAATTCAGAGCCTGCCCATGTTAAGGTTTCTCCCATTAAAACTCTGTAAATGATTAGATAACTTAACCTCAAGGACCATCTCAAAATACACTTACAATACAAAACCTCAAGAGCACCCACTGAGACCTGAACAAAGGCAGGAGCTGAATGTTGATTTTTTGCATCCTATTTTCTTGACAAAACGCAAGAGCATCTTCCTGCTTTTGATTTTATGATTAAATCAGGGCTCATCCTTCATCTTTGTTATGAGGACATTAAAAAATCCTTATTGATGTACTGCCTGACTCTATTCATTCTAAAATAGCTTCCAAAGCTTGGGGACAACACTGACCTTCATGATGACCAGGTAACATTTCCTTCTGTCTTCCTTCAGTTACAGTTCCATTTTGCTGGACTTCCAAAATGAAGAATCACAGAATTTCTCAGGTTGAAAGGGACTCATAATGATCGCAAAAATTCAACTCCCTTCTCCTTGCAGGAGTACCAAAAATGAACCATATGACTTAAAACAGTCGTTCAGGTGCTCTGTGAACTTTGGCACTCTTGGTGCAGTGACAACTTTCCTGAGGAACTTGTTCCAGTTACTGATCAGCCTCTCACTAAAAAACCTTTTCCAAGTGTTCAGTCTGAACTTTCCCTGGCACAGCTTCATTCCATTTCCTTGTGTCCTATCACTGGTCACATCACGAGATTACTCTGATCTTCCTCCCACCTAAGTCTATATAAACTGGAAACATTCCCTCTGCCTTTGATCCAGGTTGCCAGAGTGAAGAATCTGGCTCTGAAGTATGGACAGAGGATATAGCCAAAAGAGCTGATAGAGCTCCAAATCCAAAGTTATCCACAGGACTGTCTTAGACTTCTGGCTCACTGCACACCTGATCATGTGCAGTTCCATGTGGATCTTCAGTGTTAGTGAAATTTGGAGTGATATAATTCTCTGCTTTTAGCATAGGCAAAGTGTAAGAACACAACAAATTAATTCAATCTCATATATAATATAATAATTATTAGTGTATATAATCTGTCCTCTGTCTTCACTGACTGTATTTTCACTCTCCCACAGAACAGGCCTTTCAAATATTGCAGTGCCATCATTGTTTCTAATTCAGTATTGTTTCAGGCCTATATATCCCTGTGTACACTTTGAGAGCACAGGGCTCAGATGGCAAAATAAATCTTTGGGTCTTGAAGACACTTTGTAGTTTACCATCTTATTTGGAGATCATTTAGGGTTCCCCCTCATCTTTGAAATTACAGCCCATATACTAGTAGCTACTTTGTCCCTCAAAACACCTTGTCACTGAATTATTTCATGCAGGAATTTTCTTATAACTTATCTCCTCCTCTGACTTTTTCACACTTAAAGGTCACAGTCCTCTGCCTCTGATATCACCAGCTCTCACTGCAGAAAGGGTCAGAGTCCCAAACTGCAGCAGGAATTTGAGGAGGAGGAGACAAAAGACTGCAGGAAAAAAGCATCTTTTTTTTTTTTTTTAACAGATAATTTGTGGGCTGTTGGAAAGCACAGAAAAGGGGGTAGAATAAACCAAAAGAGCTTCTGGTTGCAGCCAGGCAGGGCAGACATTGCCAGCCAGAACTCGTGGCTGCACACAGACGTGTACCCCACCTCTCCCTTGCACCCTGCATGGTCTTTGCTGCCCATCTCCCCTCTTCTGAGCAATGTGTCATTCAGAAAAAACACACTACCTAAGTGGCAGCCACTCTCCTGCTTACAACAGCAAGATTCACAGTAATAAGCCTTATAAATACAGCCTGCAAAATGTTTGATGGAGTATCAGTACTTGGGATGGGAACAGAAAGATCCCTCACACAAAAGAAAGAAGGACTTGCTGGGTGAAATAAAGGGAAATAAAATAGGTTGGGGGTGGGCATGGTTAACACTTTCGTGCCTGTAGCTCTTTCAGCTGCTCAGAGCCTACAGCCAGGTGTGCTCAGATACACCCACATGTCCTATTTCAAGGTCAGCATCTACTAAAAAACTCCCAGTGTCCAGATTTAGACTGGAATCCAAAACACATGAGGGATAAGTTAATTTTGCCTCTGATAAAAGGGGAGGGCTGGCCAGCAGATTTTGCTGTTGTTCCAGTAGCAAGTGGAAAGGAAAGGCAAGGACTGTTTCCACAGGGGGCCTACCCAGGTTATACAGTCCAGGTTTCCATTTGGTTGGAAACGTTAAAGCCAATTGAATTTCCTTTGGAAAAGCAGAAGCTTGAATGAGACAACACAGTGTTTTAACACATTTTTAAAAAATAAAAACTGTTGTAGAGGCTCTGCAAAAAGCCAAAGCAGCAGGTTCTCCCAAACAAAATCACATTCCACCACAACATATTGTGCAAGGGGAAGGCAAGCAGGTGATGATAGAACAATGGAGAAAGAGTTAGAAGGGCATGTATAGATAAATAGGGATTTGTAAATATTAAATTGAGTCTTAATGGACTTGCATTCTCTGCCAACACATTTACAAGGAAAAAGGATTAACTAAGAGTTTGGCACAAAGACCTCCATCCACAGAGCAGATTTTCAGGAGCTGTTCTTTGAGAAAAAAATTTATGCAGGTAATCTAAAAGCTACTGTGGAAATCCACCTCTCACAGACATGCTGACTTGTAAAATATTTGCTTATTTTCTTTCCACAATGAGCAGAGACTGAGATTTGTACCATGCTCTGAGGTAGATTCTGCCTCTGTAAGGACTGTTTAAATGCTGTAAGTATGAAATGGTACAGATGTGCTGGGCTTTGCTGTTGATTTCCAGTAGATCTATGTGAATAATTGATTTTGCTCCGTATTGCCAAAGGAGAAAACTTAGAAGGGAAAGAAGAACATTAAATGAAAACTATTTTTCAGGTTTCTTCTAGCTCAAAGCCACACTGTGCTTTGTTTTGCTTTGGTTTTCCCATCAGTGTAAATTCACTGCAAATCCAAGTGAACAGCTCTGCTAATAATTGTGCATTGCTTGAGGGAGAGTCACTTTGATGCCCTACATCCAGTTTTCATCCAGACAGTGTCACCAGTGCCTGGATGTAGGTTTTGGCTGGGATAGAGTTACTTTTCTTTGTAGTAGCTCATAAAGTGCTTTGGATTTGTGACCAAAACAGTGTTGATAACACTGGGATAATTTTTAAGTATTGTTGAGCAGTGATAACACAGCACCACTGCCTTTCCTGCTTCTCCCACTGCCCCTCCCCAGTGAGGAGGCTGAAGGTGCATGAGAAGTTGGGAGGGGGCACAGCTGGGACCACTGACCCCAACTGGCCATAAAGGGATGTCCCACACCATATGATGTCTTGCTCAGTAATAAAAACTGGGGAAGAAGAAGGAAGGGAGGAAGTTCAGGGTTGTGGGTCTTCTCAAGCCATGATTACATGCAATGAAGCCCTGCTTTCCTGGGGATCCTGAATACCTGTCTTCCAGTGGAAAGCAGTGAAAGAATTCCCTTTTTTTTGCTTTTGCTTTACCTATTAAACTGCCTTTATTTCAACCCATGAGTTTTCTCACCTTCCCCTGTCTGAGTCTCTCCCCCATCTCACTGCAGGGACTGAGTGAGCAGCTGTGTGGGGCTGAGCTGCCCACTGGGGTTAAACCACAACACTGGGAACTGGCATTTTCCCAGCATCACTCCTGGTTCTCCACACCTCTGAGACATCTTGTCCATTACAGGTCACCTGTACACAGTCACCATCTCAGGTTGCTGTAGTAACTTCATTACGTTCAGGCTGAATTGAGCTGATTATGTCCCAGGATAGCAGCCACCTTAGTGTGCATTCCCATTGCCTGGCACAACTGTGACCTTCAAGCAAATGATTGCTCTTCTCAGTGGGAGCAGAAACAGCCACCCACGAGCCTCACAAGCTGTGAGTTTCCTGTCTTCATCGTATATTACAGAAAAGTTCAGTCTTGACTCCTTCCCTGCACCATCTGAACTGTCATTTTAATCAGCATTTTCATTCATTCCTGTCCCTCATCTCTACCTGGCAGATTCTGTCCATCCCACGTAAGACTCTGCAGCACAAACACCTCCTGTGAAGGAACAATATTGGATTTTTTTTACTTTTTTATTTTTTCCTCAAAATCAATCTTTATTCTGCTTGCAAGGTAAAATCTGAAATCATATTTTAACAAGATGAAGCCCCCAGGACCCTGGACTCCCTGTCCTAGCTGGAACTAGGACTTACGATCTCCTCCCATCTGATCTCCCTTTCACTCTTTCTTTCTTCCGTCTCATCTTTGGTTCACTTATTTCTCTTACTATAATGGGGTAGGGTAAAACACATACCAATTTCCATGCTGAGTGTGTAGTTCACTAATAAAACCTTGCAAGCCTTTTTTTGGGAACCATTTTGGCTTTTGCCTTTCTTTTTTAACCATGGGCATCTAAGATTTTTGACTCATCCCTTCCACACAGGAGTGAGACACAACAGATGGGAGCAACTTCAAGTCTGCCGAACTCAAAAATTTGCAGATATTTAAGTAGATCATGAATCCCTAGATGAGCACACCTGGAACGTGTGCAGTGATCCGATCACTACTTTATCCATCCATCCATCCATCTTTACCTAGGCTAAGTTCGTAAAATAATTCACTCATTATGTGCTTTTTAAGAAACCTCTCAAACTGCAGTTTCAAAAATACCAATTATCAGTTTGTTCCCTTATGTCAGGACATTATCACCATTATGCCAGTGCTCCGTTCGGCTGCTGCTGTTATTAAGCTCTCCAGTGTTTGTGTAAGAAAAAAATCACTGCACTTCAGATTATTTAACACCTAAATGAAATCCAGTTTGCTCGTCCCACGGAGTTGCTAGGCAGCCATTGCAGAGCATCAGGCAGGGACCAATAAACAGCTCAAGGAGCAGGAGCTGCAGCAGAGAAGACCCTACTCCTATAAGAGTGTGCAAACCACGCTATTTTTGAGCACTAAGTTATGCCATTAGTGAGCAATAAGATACACCACTTGCAAAGATGTTCTGAAACTTTTCAGCAATTTTTTCCCTTTCGGAAATTTCAGGTGGGAACAAGTTGGTACCCAGTTCCCTCCCACTCTCCCCTATGGAGCAGAGATGCAAGGGATTGGCTCCTTTTCTATTGCATGACAACCTCCTGAGGAAAAAAATCATCCTGGGAATTTCAGAAGCTTCAGAACAGTTCAGGTTTTTCATTTTGCAAAGAGCTCCGTACTGATAATTGTCATATAAATGGGAAAAAAAATGTAAAATTCCTAGTACTGTATATACTAAGTATGTGTAAATACATAAGTTTTGCAAAGGCTCAAGAGGAGACTCTCTCCACCGACAGAAGAAACTTGGATTTATCAATATCCCAGTCTGATATTCTGGTATCTATTTTTTGCAAAGCATGTGGCTGACCATACAAGTCCTGATTCCACCCCAAAAATTACCAGTTGCTAAGATATCCTTCCATGGGATACTCTGAAATACTTCATGTCAATGCATGAGAAACAAAGTTGAGGTTATATTGATGAAGGGACGGGGGTTGTGGGGAAAGGTGCATTACACTCCTGGGAAGAGGAGAATTTCCCTGCTGGGACGTGACTTGGCACTGGGCCCTCTGGGTCTGGCTTGTGAACATCATCCTTTGCTGGAGCATCATGGGCTTTGTGAAGTTGGATTTTTTCAGAGTTGTTCTTCATCTGCACAGTGATTATAATAAAGTTCAAAAAGAATGGTATGTCAGAAAATGTAGCAACCAGTCACTTCGTATTTTTTTGCTTTCAAATGCAAAATAGCTGTGTTGAGCTGAGTCTGACAGGACTGGAATTTTTACATAAATTCACAGGTTCTAGACTTGGAAAGAATAGTTCATATTTATTAAAAAGAATCTTTCAAGAAACTGAGTTTTATAGGTATAAACAACACTCATTGAATTGCCTTAAGAACATGTCGTTTTGTTCTGTAGTACCTACACTAAGTACTTTTCATCTATTTGAAGATGAAAGATCACACTTATTAAAAAAAAGAAAAAAAGTTATATTTTTTTGAAATTGGGAGGAAAAAGGTATCAAAAGATGTGCCAGGTTTCACATGAAAACAAATGATGGAATTTTTTGACTAAGTGAAAACATCTGGGTCTAGTTGGAGCACCAACTGGTACAGCCAGCTGGGATCAAAACACTTTATGGTCTCCATGGCCTTTTGTCCATCCCAATGCCTAAACCAGGGCAGAAAAAGAGTGCTAGAAGTGCCTCTATCTCTACAGTGACTTCAACAGGAGTTTAGAGTGAGGTAGCATTTCTACAGGTGCCTGCAAGGCAGGCAGACACCTAAAGTGAAACGAGATGAATCCCCTCCAAAATGCGTTTGCAGGGAGCAGGGAGGCTGCACTGTTCTGGAGTCAGCATTTAAAGGGAGTGGTTGGTAGATGGGCTCTGTCCCTGCACCGTGGCTTTTTCTCTGCTGTGTGACCCCAAACAGAGCCGCCTTATGCATCAGATATTTAGGAGATCTGGGTATATTCATCTATGCCATATAAGGGATTTCAGCTGAGCATGCCTCCATCATGCCTGTTGGGTATTATCTGTATAACCCCTTCGGGCTGGATTATCTCCTTTACTGAAATCTGTTCCATATAAGGGGCTGGGAAAGGGCTGTGCTCCTCAATCTGCTCGTGCCTGTGAGTGGCGAAAGGACTGTGTGCCTGCGAGGAGTTGGCTCCAGCCCCAAAACTCCCCATGCCGAGATGGCTGGAGCAGCTGGCATGGAGGTTCGTTCTCTGTGATTTCTCCAGACCTCCCCCCAATGAAAATTCTTCAGAAATTGGGTAGTTTGGGTTGGATAATGGTCGTTAGTGCCAGGCAGGTGATGCCAAAAGGTTGGTGCAAGGTATGAAGTCAGCTCTGGATCATGTCACCTCTGGGAAGAGTGAACACTCAAACCTCATGTCAGCATCCAGGAAAAGTGTGGTCAGTTGTGTTGTCATGAAAAGGCTACAATTAATTTTATATATGGCAAATGCACTGTCTAATCCCCTTTATATGTACTACAGTTCAGTAGCTGTAGGTAAGACTGATGTACCACAGCAGAGGAGAGACTTTGCAAAGCAAAAGCAAAAGAGTTTTCCACTCATTTCTGGGGTGGGTAGTAGTAAGTTAATGGCACAAAACAGCAACCCATGGTCCAAGCAACTTTCACATCCCCCATTCACATGTGGTCTGTTTTGTATATAAGTGATTCTTTATAGAATTTTACTCCCATAAAAGCTCTCCTCTCCTCCTTTTGTACATATGCCAAATGGCGAGGAAAGCCAGAGGCAATTAAAACAAATATGGTTTGAATTACAGGCCTGTTCCCACAAGACCACGTGACAAGCAAATGGGTTAAGATGTGCAATAAGGAAAAGTAGATGCTGTAGAAAGGCCACTTTCTCAGAACTGGCATTGGCCTTGACTTTCTTGTGCTCACCTTCTGCCAGGGTCTCTCCAGCCTTGCTGCACCACTCCATGCAAAGTGGACAAAAAGGGCTGTACCTCCATTCAGCACCTGGTCCTCACTATTCTGCAGTGTAGATGTCTGCTCAAAGGTTTTCACCTCCCCAGACCAAATTCCAACATGCTTTTTTTCTATGGGTGAAAGTAAGTAAAGAACATCAAAATACCGAAGGATGATGGAAAGTGAAAAAGGTTTTCTGAGACCTCTGATGTCACATCAGATCAGGGAAGGTAGAAAAGGTCAGAATATTTATTATTTCAGTGGTGCATTTCCTCTGGTGAACTTTTGGTAGTGTCACCTTCTTCACTGTGACAAAATAAATGGATGGGAATTTGGGGGAATGCTGCATCCTACACCAGCCCTAAGGAAGGAATAGTACATATATAAGTTCAGTTTTATTCAAAAGTACACCTTCATGGTGCACCAAATCCTTCCATTCTATTTGACATAGAATTGAGAAGGAAATTAAAGAAATGCTGTATATAGATTGGCCCCAGTACAGGTGTTGATCAAGAAAGTATTGATGTTTGTGGCATGAGGCTCCCTCAGAAGGTCAAGGAGAGAGAAATCATCCAGTCATCACTGTGGTGATCTCTATCTGATGATAAATTTCTGTTCCACACAATCTCACTTCTTTACACTGTTGTGACTAATACATTAAACTTTGTACTCAGCCCTTTTCCATGAAATCCTGGACTAAACTCTACATTTACATTACATTTCTGATAACTGGGATGGACATGGGGAGAGCTTGACAGCACCCTGGGTTTGAGTCACAGGAACAGCATTAATCACCAGTGAAACTGATGCCCCAGGAGCCTGTTTTGAATGAGGTCACAATTTTGTATCTTTGGGTTTTTTATCTCCTCAAAAGCCCAGGCTCGGTCCACATCCCCCATGTTGGTTGCTCTGGTATAAAACCATTTGAATGGATGAATTGGTAATTCCCCTCTGGCTTTTGGCCAAAACTCTCCACAGGAAGTTTTCTGGGTAGGACATGTTGAGAAACCTGTTGCAAGGTAGAGGGGAGAGGCAGCAGGAGAAACAAGGTGACTTTTTTTTTGCTCTAAATTTTACACTGCAGAAAAGAACATCCCAGATTTTGACCAGTACCTCCACATTGGGTCAAAGTAAAAAAGTGACCTTATAAACAGTTCAAACTGAGGTTGCAAAGCTTTGGTTCAGGGCTTATTACCTTTTGTGCTTCCATTGCACTCCCATTTAACACCCTTCCTTCTGCAGGTGAACTTTCCATGCACTCTTTCAACCCAATATTTTTTGGTCTTAAACACCTATAAGGCAAGATCTGCCAAAGCTGGTCTAGGTCACATATCATGAAGATCCAGTTAACAGAGAAGGAAGGAGGGAGCATATGAGTATCTGAATTAGAGCTGTCTCAAGTCTTACACAGACCATAAGTTTGGACAGCTAGGAAGGGGTGAGTGGGGTCAAAAAACCAGTGAGAGTTATAGTTTAAATAGACAAATAAATAAAATGCTAACCTGTTTTTCGTCACCAGATCTCATTGCTCATTGAAGTCAGTAATGTTAAGTATTTACTGTATGTACATCAATTTATGAGCTTTCCTCCACCCTGGGTGCTGTGCCAGACATGTTTTTGAAACTTTTACTTACAGGGGAAATTTGCCCTGTGAGGTAATTTGTGAGCTGCTCAACAAATGCTCTAGGTCTGATCCCTCATATCTTGATTACAGTATTATTTTGGGTGTATACAGCCATAATGCAATTTCTCTTATCCCAGTGCAAAAAATAGTGCAATGTTTTCCTGGTACAAGAGGTCAGACTGTCCTCACCTGGCTCCTTGCTTTGGCAAAAAAAGTTTGGCTTCGCCCTGTACAAAACATGGATGATGGTTCACGTTATTCCAGTCTGCTCTTTAGGGACCCACCACATCTTGACGCTGCTTCTATACTTTCTTCTCCCAGTTCAGCAAGAGGAAAGGAATAATCCCCCAGGAACAGAGGTCTGCCCAGGGCATAACCCGTGTTAACTTGTTGTCAATGCAAACCTGTATAATCTGAGGAGGTAAAAAACTATTGCACCTGGCAAACCGAGGGATGGCCACTAGTCCTGTTCCTGTGATTAATACTCTAATTTTACCATATTTGCTCTTTTTAATGATTACATTATTCTGAGCCCCACAATGCTGCTTTAATCAGTCTCTGGTTCAGTTGTGGGTCATGTGTGGGTCAGATTTCCCCAAGCCTCAGACATGCCTCCTCCAACAGAGGTAAAACTAGGGGAAGATGGGCACCAACTAGAAATATCATTATTGTGACTGAATGAGCAGGCACAGCCATTTGAAGAGGTTGGAAAACATTGATTTTTACCTGATTTATTGCTATTTATGCACATGCTTATCCTGTCTCCCGGAAATGAAAGCACCGACTTCAGCTGATCTACTCGTGTGAGTTAAGTACTTCAGAGTTTGCAGGCTTTGGGCCTAAATCCATAACAGCAAAGCATCTTGCTGCATGCCTTGAATTTATCTAGACCAGAAACCCTTATTTCAGCCTGAAACTTCCCAGACCCTCTGCCTGTGCTTTCATAAGAGGATGACCTTAAGCCCTCCATATATTCTGTTGAAATGTGATTTAAAGTTCTGGCAGAAAGGCAAAACTATTTTTTTTTCTTTGCAAAGAAAAACACAATAAACAAACATAAGCTGCTGCCTTTCTCTGGCTCTTTACTTATTCTAGTAGATGGATTCCTCGGTCAGACAGGTAAGACACAATTGAATTTGTGAGCCTAATGCATATCAGTTCATACACCCTAGACTAGCTCCCAAAACTGCACATCACACCATCTGTCGTGCATAGTGGAGGGTAAATGGTAAAAGAAAATCTGCCTTGCTACACAGAAGAAAATCATTAGCAATGGAAAGGGTGCTGTTACCTGAAAAAAAGGCAACACATGCCTCAGGGAAGGAGAGCTCATTAGAGTGCTCATCTCTGTTTCCTCTATTGTTAACCTTCATGGGTAAACACAAGCCCAAATGTTCATTTAAAGGATTTTAATGCTCAGTCACACGTAATTTTCAAGCACTTCCTAGATGTCTGTTCTTGCCAAGAGCTGTTCTTTCTCTCCTTCACAGCATTTGGGCTTTCCCTTCATATTTCTCCAGGTCTCAGACTGTGGAACTCTGTAACAACCCCTCTATGAAAATACTTCAGTTTCTCACTCTGCTTCCTCACCAACCACCACCAGAAGCCGTCAGTGTTCTCCCAGAGCTGATCTTCATCGTGATGAAGCTGGACCCTGCACTTCCAAGGCAGTGCAAGGAATAGCCCAGGCTTTACCAAGCAGATTTTGGGACAGCCTGTATAATCAAGGGTCCAAAAAATATCAGTCAGGCTTTTGGTAGACATCACCACATTCCACAATAATTCCCCTAATTTCAGGCCAACTCAAACAGTTGTGTGAAAGGGTTGTGCATCTAGTAGAGGTTTGGACTATGGTCTTTCCATATGGTTCAGGGGTGCTGCCATACCAAAATCTCCATTTTATTTTCACTTATCAGCCTAGAGGATGACAGCATCCCCTCTTCATTTAAGTTATTTTAATTATGAATTTTTCCAGTGCTCACTCTGTAATGAATGCACTGATCAGAAATACTCAAGACATTGCTAGTCCTGGATATAATTGAATCTGTTCTGTGACTTGAACCTGCTATCAATACTTATTGAAGAACTGAACACTCACTTGTCCACTGAGTGCTTAAAAGTGACTCAGGTTATTATGTTGTGGTTGATTTACAACAAAACCATCTGAATTATGAACTGCATGAAGAAGAGCTAATTAAATTTGAAAGGTTAAGGCTGATGGTGCTTCAGACTGTGATTAATACAAAGCCAAAATCTCCCCCAGGGACATTGGCATCAAGAGATATTCAAGTGCTCCATAGGCATATGTTTTATAGTGGGACAAGTCTTTTATTGACAAAATGGAATTTATCTTTTTAGAGATGGTTTATTCACAAGTTAAACAGCATGAGCTGCTACAGGTTACAAGGGGAAAGTTGTTGAATGGTTAGAAAATTAAAAAAAAACAATAAAATCCTGCTTCAGACTGATTTCCTTTCCTCCCATTTTAGCTCTAAGATTTATGGAGTCAGTTTTAACTAAGTGCCTACCAGCAGCTTAACTTAATGCTTTAGATGCCAAGATCAAGTTTGCTTTCATTGTTACTGCTCAGCAAATGCTAAATTCTCAAAGTACATTATCAATTGACCCTAATAAATAGTCGGTGGAAAGGGATAAATTCTTCTAGAGTCTGATTCATCCCACTTATCTGAGATATCTAATTTAAGAGGGGATGAATTGTCCTTTGTGAGGCACCCATCTCTCATCAGAGACTGCAAAGGGACCTTTTCACACCTAACCTTGTGAGAAATAATATTAAAGGAAATACTACCTGGAATGACTAACTGAGACAGGAGATAACCCCTTGTTCAGTTTGTGTGACCAGTCATTGCTCCCGTCTTCCATGCAGCACACGTATATCTTCCTCCTAGTGATAAGAACTGGGTGTATATTGTCTGGTCCACCAATAAAGAAAGCAGAAAAAATACAGAAGCACATGATGTGCAAGATAATTATCCTTCCAACTTCAGGTATTTGCCATTCAGGCTCCTGCATCTCAGCAGACTTTGATTTTGTTACAGTCAGTGCAGAGAAACACTGGGGACATGATTCATCTGACAGGCTTTAGAGGACAAGGTGAGTTGTACTTTCAAAACCATGGACTCTTCCAACTCCAAAACTCCATGGTTTATAAGAAAAGCAGACAAATAACTCATAAATGGGTGTTTTCAGTGACGCAAGATGTTTAATCACATGTGACCCACTTTTCTAGTGACTAGGATAGATCCAAATCACAGACCAGAGAAGGAGGGCTTTGGGTGGCTGCTTCTTGGGCAAGAGAGCTATTGAAATGTCCAGAATGAGGAGCCATAACTGTTTGCATTAGAGTAATGTCCTCAGTGTCAAGTATTTATTTTGCAGGTCCGGTACACACCTCCTGAAAATATCCTCATGAGGTTGCTTCACTCAGTACACTTTAGTCCCTTCTCGAACAGGTCATGGATGAGATACTTTCTTTCACTCATTTATTCTGTCTCTTACTCTAAAAACAAGACAGCTTTTAGGGGAAGGGAGGTTTTTGCTCTGATTCTGGCTCCCAGACGTCCTACGCTTGGGAAAGATAAATTTTCAAGGTTTCTTTCAGCTCTGTTTTTTTATGAATAGCTGATTTCTACTTTCTATGAAAAAGGCACATTTGTCGTAGACTTATTGCGCACAGTTGTCAAGATTACAAGATCTGTTCCCACTGCTTTTGGTGTTAGCAAAAATGATTTATAACTCCAGAAGAGTCATTGTTATTTGTGGGCAGCTTTAAATGCTACATTTGTATTTTTTCCTGAATTAAAAGCTGAAGAAAAGGAAGCACAGCAAAAACCGAGTCCTTAAAAAAACTTACTTCTGCAAATACATAAACCAGATGTTCTTGTGATTTCTAAGCTGACATATATTCACTTCAGTGGAGTTAAAGGGATTTCCTGGGTGGATAAGGATTTAAGCCATTAACCCTGGTCATTCCCTCCTCCCAGCTTCTCCAAGTATCAGTTGTCCTCAGCGTCTGTCCCCTTGAACCCTCTGTGTTGCATCCTCTTCACCTCCGATCTGCTGATCAGGTTTTCCACCAAGATACTCTGATGACTCTTACTGTAACACTTGTGCAGATGACAAAACGTATAATAAATATTTTATTCCTCAAGAATCCCATCGTAAGAGTATTATCATGTGCCTGGGGAGGGGTTTGTCATACAGTGTTTCTTCCTTGCCTGGCAATTAAACAAGAATGCTGAGCTTGCTGTACATGGTATGACAGATGCCTTTTCTTTTGAAATACCAATGTTGCATTCCTGACTCAGGGTCCCCTTCGACTGTGAACTGATGCAGAGGCATGTGCCCACATCTGCAGCCTGCAGCACCATCAAAAGGGGGGTTTCCCTTTCTCTTATTAATTAGATTGGGATACTGGCATTAAAATCTGGTGATAGGACAACATGAATGATTTCAAGTGTGATCCCACCAGTGAATAGAAAAATGTTCAGACTGAGAAATACGTCCAGAAATTTGGGGTCTACGACAGGAGAGCAAATGTAGAAGGAAGAACAGAATCAGTTGAGGGAGAAAAGTGAGAACAAAGAAAAGGGAGAATAAAAAAGAGAAGAAAATGCAGTGTCCACAAATGGATCAACACTAGAGCACTGAACTCAGACATCATCACACAATTTCTGATGAAGAACACATTCTCCCACTGTTACAAACCACCTGCCAGCACTGGTGATCGTCCTGTTTACACTGTGGAACAAAGAGATCTGTTTTAACTTTCACCTACAGGATGCTAAATACAGAATCTGATCATTCTCCTCAGGCAAATGTGATGGTTCTTGACCTGACAATTATAGAAATGGTTTACATTAATTTCTTAGACTAAACCACATCTATACTCTTTGGATATTCCTGCAAATTCAACCTCCCCTCCCGCCTCCCTCCAGGTTTCAAGTTCCTGTATAAATCAACTGCACAAATGGAGTTTTCTCTCTCTCACGTGCCCATGTGCAGCTCAGAGCCAGGCTTTGCAATAAGGCTGACAGGAGAGTAGACCTCTATTAAGAAAGGTGGCAGCAAAGAACAACACAGTGATTAAATGCAAAATTGAAATCATAATGGAAATTGGGGCACTGAAAAGAAATTTTAATTAAGTAAGCAACTGCAAATCAAACAAATGTATTCATTATTTAATCAACTAGTGAGTGCAGAAATCTCAACTAATCAGGAAAGTCTCAGGCAGCAGATAAAGAAACAAATCAAGGAACCAATTTAAAAGCCATAAGAAAATAGCACACATCCTCACTACAAAAGAGTGTTTGTCTGAGAAACAGAAGGAAAGCTTCTTTTTTTCCACAAGCATCATATTTCTTATCTTTGTAAGGTTTTATTTTTTTTTGTGTGTGTCTGTGTTGGGATTTGGGATGTTGCCTTCTTGCATATTTGCTTTTAATCTGTTCAGTCATAGAAAGATTGACTGTAAAGTGATGTATTTCTTTGCCTACTTCCACTTTTTTTTCACCTACTGCACCTTGAGGTATCATGAGAGACAATTTTTTTTAATATATAATTAGATAAAACACTAGGTGCCCCAAGCAACTGCTCAGCTCCAAGTACAATGGAGCAGTTCAGAGTATCAGGGAAAGGTGGCTGGATCCACCTGGGCTGTTTCACAGACACGAGCAGGGCCAGCAGAGGAATATGATTTATTATTAACTAGAGTTTTGCCAAAAATCTGCCAACTTGCTCCTGCTTAAGAGAAAGAAGGGATGCTGAGCACCTCATCTGTGTGGTCCAGAGGAGGGACATGAAGATGACCAGAGGGCTGGAGCACCTCTTGTATGAGGAAAGGCTTGAGAGAGCTGGAGTTGTTCAGCCTGGAGCAGAGAAGGCTCCAGGGAGACTTTAGACTCCCTTCCAGTGCCTAAATGGGCACTTACAAGGGTAAGAAGGGTACAAGGGTAAAGAAATTTCTCACAAGAGTGATGAGGCAAGAGGGAATGGCTTCAAACTGAAAGCAGGGAAATTTTTATTCTATGTCTGGAAGAAATTCTTTACTCAGAGGATGGTGAGACCCTTGAACAGGTTGCCCAGAGAAGCTGTGGATGCCCCATCCCTGGGACTGTTCAAGGCCAGGTTGGATGTGGCTCTGAACAACCTGGTCTGGTGGAAGGTGTCCCTGCTCATGGCAGGGGGTTGGAACCAGATGGTCTTAAAGGTTCCTTCCAACACAAACCATTCTATGATTCTGTGATTAAGACCTGCATAAGACTGTGCTCTTGAGTATGTTTTCACCCTATTTTTTTTCTGCCTGGCATGTGTCAGTACAAGAGCAGGTATCCACCATGCACTTCAATGAACTCCTTGCAAAGTCAGCAAACAGCTCAGCATGAGCACAGAGTGCCCTTTCAAGCCTCAGAGCTACTTCAGGGTAACCAAATGAGTCACAAGCAGCCAAGTAATTACTTTTCAAGGCTTCCTTGCTTATGAATTTGGATCTGTGTACAAAAGCATGAATCCAGAGAGAATTTGCCATCATACCTTGTGAGCGTAGACATGTTTGCCCTCAAAGCAGTTGGATATGGGCAGGAGATAAGTTAAAGAATAATACAAACAATTGATTTGATGCATTGTCTTGTAAGTATAGCCTGTCTACAGTCTAACAAAGATCCCATATTTAATTAGTGGCTTCATTCAGCTTTGTGTGAACAGTGATTCACTATGCCAAGCCAGAGGAGATAGGTAATAAATAGACCTTGCATGAGGTATCTGAGAAAGAAAAAAAAAGATATTTTATTCAAAGAGTAAAGATCAGACAAAGACATATGAGAAAACATGGTGGGGTTTTTAAAACAGAAGTGTAGCAGTCTTTCATGGAGTAAGTGTATTGAGTGCATCTTTGCACCTAAAGGAAAGGAGCCTGATTTTATATCCTCTCTCAGGGGCTGGAACACCAGATATCTGATTTCTTATTCTTTCTCTGTGACTGGAACACAGCACAGACATTTTTCTGGTTGTCCACATCACACTCATAGCAGTTTTCAGCTCATCACAGGCAGAAGTGCACATCCCTACCTCCACACAGGAGTCCCGATTGCCTAAACACTGCTTGGGGCTCTGAGGTGAAAAACCCTTGTTCTGCAGAAGCAGGGCTCAGGAGGCCCTTGAAGTTCAGAGATGCTAATGTCTTTTTACATTAACATTTCCAAGTAGTTAAAGGTCTGACAGTAGCACTTCCCAACATACCCATCTTCAGAGGACCAAGTATCCCAGCACATTGCTTATTCCTCAAGTTGATCATATTGAACAATTAGGAGCTACCAGGTGCAGTTTGGGCTGCAGACGTGCTCCAAAGGTGCTTGCAAGACCAAATGTCACCCTCTCCAAAATTTAACAGCTCCCTGCTCTTCTGAAGGTCCACAGTGAGGAAGCCGATTTATTTGTGGAAAACTAAATTGTGGTTCTGCCTCCAACAATAAGAGTTGAACCTCCTGTGGTGGATGATCTCTGAGGTCTCTTCTAACTCAAATCATTAGACGATTCTATGACCAGTTTTCTGGGATCTGTGGCCACAGAATCATAGGGGATGCTGAAGGAGTGATATGTGCTTCATTCCCTGATGTTGAGCTATGCTGGTCTCTTGAAATAATTAAACTGTAATTGGGTTGGGCTGGGAGGAAGGGAGAAGTGTGATTCTATAGCTTTTTGATTCTATAGCTTCAGGATTAGGATGCTCCCCTAGGAGGAAGGGTAGCTGATTTCCAGTCCACTCAATATTTTACTGCTTAATAATAAGCTAAAAGCTTTGCTTTTGTCCAGCTTTGCCATCAGTTTGGTGTCCCAGCATGGGAGAGCAGATGCGTTGGAAGCCCAACTGGGTGCCAACCACTCTTGTCTCTGGAGGGTCCATGGAAGTATCTGCCCATCACGAGCCCATGGGCAGCCCCAGGGAAGCCCACCTCAAGTTTCATGTGTTTTTTTTTTACTGAATCAGAGTCATCTGTCTTAAACTGCAGAAATCACAAGAGAAAGGCAATTTTAGATGGGTGTCACAGTGCTGACCAACGCTGCTCAAAGCAGTCTCAGCATGGGACATGTCGCAGTGATGCAATCTGAACATTGTCCTGATTTTATGACCAGGATGTGACATCCCTCTGCCTTGACAGCTGCAATTGCCCCCACAGCCCACGGTTCACACACGTGCTCTGGTGCTGGCTCCACTACCACCAGCCAACATCCCAGAGCATCTCCTGCTCCCTCCTAACCACATTAGCAGGAGGTAATGACGCTGCTCAGATCGAAAGGAAATGGTAAATTCGATTGTGACTTACTAGCAGGATGGGCGTGCTGTCAGCAAGCACACGCACATGTATGCATGCACATGCCCACAGAGTGACCTGTCCTTACATACACACCAGGGTTTGTCCCTGGAAACACACTTCCTATTAATTAGCAGAGATCAGAAACAAGCCTCTTAGTCTACTATGGGAGATAATGTCATTCTGGGCTAAAAATAAATCTATCAGCTGGAAACTGGATGAATAAGACAGATTTTAAGGAGGATGAGGTAATTTTTAGATTACATCATGCAACCACGTTGCATCCTATTTTATGTACCATGAGAGCATATAGCAATTTCAGCTCTGCTATGAGACCATATTTGAGTAAGCAATCTCAGGAAAGAGGCTAGAAATCTTTCTATGTCAGAAAGCTGCTTTGTGAACTTCTCCATCCTATAGCAAAGGAAGCATTATTATCACCAGAAAATCCACCTCCCCAAAATCCCTGCTTATGTCTGAAGCTCAGAATTGTGCTTGCTAAAGGGAAACCCCACTCAGTACACATCTAATTATGTTTCTGTCTTCCAGATCCCCCATAGCAGTTCCTGATAAGAGAATAGACAGGAAAGAGGAATCAGTTGCAGTCCGGTTTATGATTTTACATTATTAAGCCATTGGGACTGCCAGAAAAGCTGAGAGCTTAGTGAACTGAACTCTCTAAGACCTGCTAAGTACTCAGGAGGCACTATGCAAACCCACAAAATAGGAGCATTAATCGTCAGGCAGACTTGTCAGGATACTCAATACATGAGTGACAGATGAGAACAGAGTGGAAAAGGGAAGAGTGAAGGGCAATAAATAAGAATTAGGAGCTTTCACAAACCCCTCCTCAAAGTCTCACAGTCATTTTTCAGAACTTCTCCTTTTTTTTTCTTTTTTTTCTTTTTTTTTTGAGCAAGCCTTTGCTTTTCATTTCAAAGGGGCAAATCCATGCTTTAGCACTGATTTCACTGGAATTACTCCAGATTTACTGCGGTGTAGCTGTATGGCATTGGTTCTTTATAATAATGTGCCTCATTAGTAGCTACTTACAGTGTAACTGAATTATAGTACGTCTAGATCTGGGCAGTTGCTGCAAAATGGAGCACTGACGTGACACCTAATAAAGTACTTGTTAGTGCCTTCTGGGAGTTATAATGCTATATTATTTATGAAGTGCCATTGTGTTTTAAAGACAGGAGACCAGATGTTAAAATCTGTTTTATTTACACACTGTCACCAAGCATTAAATCTATTGTCTTTACTGAGAATATCCCAATATATGCAATGCATATGTTGGCACGGAGCATCCCTGGAGGTACAGAGGTCAGACGTGCCAGGGAATGCCAACACCATCTATGGAGGCAGGATGGTTCAAAGGGGATGTGTCCTGGTTTGAGCACTGAGCCAGATGTTAAAAACTTGCACAAAAATAAGTAGGGAATTATATTCTTCCCAGACCTGTATTCCCACAAAGCTAGAAGGGGGTGGGTTTTTCTGTGATAACTTGTGCAGCACTCCTTCTAGGTGGAGAATGCTCAGGGACAGCAGGACACTTCCTAAACAAACAATAGGTCCCGTTGGGACTTTTGGAAAGAAAAGGATTCCTACCAGGGATTGATTTATTTCTTAAGAAGCAAACCTTTGCATACAAGCTCCGAAAGTGCATTAAGGAGAATTTTGATGTAAGAAAATAAATGCAGTGCAAACCTGAATCTCTACAGCAGTAACGCGCTATAACCTCACTTGCTGTTTTTGCTGTTTGGTGCCTGAGGGCAGCACGTTGCCCGAGTCCTGGAGCACGTAGGCAGAGGTGTCTCCTGCCACGTAGGAAGTTTAGTCTGGTCCTACCCTGAGGCACTGCCACCAGGAGACTGCAGCTCCCAACCAGCTGTCACAATCAGCAGTGTTCACTGTGTGCTGCTTTGCAGCACTGCAAAGACCCCTCTGTCCAGTGTCCCATGAAGGGGAGACAGGAGGAACTTACATCGGAGCTCTGACAGTGGGGCAGGAGCCTCTCTCGGGGGGGAAAAGAAAATAAAAATAAATTTTAAAAGAGTAGATTTGGGAACTTTGAGGACATTATCTTCCTTGAACCAAAGGGGACACAGCTTTTCTGAAATCCACATGTTGGTGAAGCAACTCTCTTGCCAGGCTGGTGCCCCAAGTGCTGCCAAGGCATCTCTGGGGTGGCAGCTCTTGTGAACTCCCACGCACTCATCATCCATGGGGCCCATTGCTCCCTTGGGCTTATCTCCAGCTCTTAATACCAGAGTGGGTGAAGTCATTCCAGTGTGGATATTTTCCTTTTTTTTTTTTTTTCACAAACGCATAGAAGCACGAAACACCTTCTAAAACTCAACTCCCTCGTGAGAGGAAGAGGAGGGGTAGGCACTGATCTCTTCTCTGTGGTGACCATTGACAGGACCAGAGGGAGTGGCCTGAAGTTGTGTCAGTGGAGGTTTAGGTTGAATATTAGAAAAAGGTTCTTCACCCAGAGGGTGGTTGGGCACTGGAACAGGTTCTCCAGGGCAGTGATCACAGCACCAACCCTGACAGAGTTCAAGAAGCATTTGGATGATACTCTCAGACACATGGTGTGACTCTTGGAGATGGTCCTATGCAGGGTTAAGGGATGGACTTGATGATCAAAGTGGATCCTTTCCAACTCAGCATATTCTGTGATTCTGTGAAAGTACTTCCCGTAGGAGATTTAAGCATTCATGGTCCCCTCCCAACAGGTATGTCCTGTAGTGGCAAACAGTGTGAGCTGTTGTAAGCAAACATGGTAGTCCCAGCACCACCAACACTCAGCAAGGAGGTTGTGCTACAAATCTGGGGGCTTTAGTCAGCCAGAATTACCCTGTCTGAAGCATTACTGAAGTTTTGAAGAACTTCTGAAATGGAAAGCTTGACAGACCACAAATACTGACCTACCTAAAGGAAGCACTTCCCTAGGAAGTGGACTTCTCCCTGGGCTTGTCAGAAGAGTATGGGATGAGTAATCTTATTCTTTGTTTGGTTCCTGCCTGTACAGTCCTCTACAGGCATCAAGGGACAGGAAAGGAGTGTAAGGCTGTATGAGCAGCCTTGTTCACTGTCATCAGCTTCTGCCCTCCTCTTTCCTACTTCTCTTCATGAGGAGACCTATATTACCAGTGGAGAGGGATCAATCACTCCCTGTCCAATCTCAAGCACTCCAAAGCCTCCATTCCCACCTCCCATTTCCCTACCCCAATCTCAGTCTTCCCACTGGCCCAATGTTTTCCCAAATGCTGATTTAGCACCACAAAAGTACCAGTGACCCCTTCACCACCCTGCAGCAAAGCCCCCCAGGTCTCTCCCAGATATCATCACTCTCTGAATTCCCACTGAGGTCTCCAAGAGTTTTAAAAGCTAGAAGTATTGCTAAAAATATTCTATAGATAGAAGGGTTTAGTTTGTTTTCTAGGGGGAACTAGTTTAAATTATGAAATGCTTAAAACCTAAGACTGCTTTTGCTTTCACAACACTGAAAGAAGGGAAACCAGAAATCTTAAGATGAGATAGTTGTGGGGGGGATACTGAAAAAGTGATTTCTGTACAGGTCACTGGGCTCAGATCAGACTTTAAAGTATTCCCTACAGATCACCCAAAGAAGTATGAAGGGGGAAGGGTTTTGGGCAGGATTTCACAGTGGAAACCTCCCAAACTGCAAAGGTGATAAGGACAGCAAAGGCTGGGGCAGGTGTGAGGGTAATGTTCCCCTTGGATAAAAAGGGTGCTCTGGGCAGCCATGACCCAGCACTAGAGCAGCAGTGGGCTTGTGCAGAGAGGTGTCCTGGCCAGCTGGGAGTTGCATAGGACCTCTGACAAGCTTTGGATGGGACCAAAACCAACCTGACTTGCCAAAACATTCTAAGAGAAACACCCTATAAAAATAGTTGCCTTTCTATAACTTTTTAAATCTTTAACAAAAAAAAAGCTATGTGAGTAGAACCTAAGAGTGCATTGCTCTCCCACAGTAGAGAACCCCAGGTTTTTAAGAGGTGTGGGACCTGGTGCCATCTGTGTGCCAAGTAGGTGGGATGGCCATTCTTTATTCAGGATAGACAGAGATGGTAAATAGGCTTTTCATGATGAAAACAGCTGAGTTTCAAGACTGCCCAGAACATATGAGACTGATCAGCATTAAACGATGTCAGAAGAGCCTGGCTTTGGAACTGGATGCAAGAGCAGAAACCTGTGTGTGTGTTTGGCTATATGTGGCTGGCAGAAGAGGAGTGAGCATGATGTTAAGCAGATGAGAAGGAATTTACAGGATGTCCATTTGGAAAAATCATAGAGGTTGAGGAACCGACTGGAGGAGAGAGACTGGAAGGGCAGATGTGCTCTTGTTTGGTTCCTGCAGCACTGAGGGACCAAATGTGTGCATCAGACTGCATCAAAGACACATATGATTATAAACAATTTCCATCCCTACTGGAAACAACCTGGGGATTCCTCAGCATTTAGTAGCTGCTTGGATTAACTTTGGGAACAGTAATTACCAGACTTCAATGACAGCAGTGTCATGATTTTAAGGGGTATGAAATGCTATCTCAGAGATTACTTTGCCTTTCTCAGGCCTATGGTTAAACAACGTGGCTGTGTCATACATCTCTTTACATACCACCTGCTGCAGCAGTCTCCTTCTACAGCCTGCTCAACTCAGAGATGGGACATCCAAACAGCTGTTTGAGAGCACTGCTGGCAGGGAGTGCATTTCTGCTCTGCCGTAAGCTCATGAGGACCTCATAAACTACGTGGGATAAATTAAACCTTGACTCCACTCCAGGGGCACAATGAAGCCAAAGTAAGGATGAATTTAATCACAGGATGGTTAGTATCAAGTGGCAGAAGAATCTCCCTTTGCCATCTTTACCATAATGTGAAATGAAGCTGCTGCTGGAGAGGTGAAGCTGCCTCTTGTGACACAGGTTGCAGGTTACACAAAAGAGACACCTAGGAAAAATTTATGTACTCCCTGTTCAAATGGATACAAACTACAGTGGACTCTACAGGCACATACCAACTGTTTCTGTAGGAACAGGGCATCAGACCTGTGATATTTTTCCCCTGAGAGCACCAGCAGGAAAGTGTGAAATGTATTGGTTTTCTAAAGCAGCCCTGTTTGTAAGCACAAACTGAGTTTAGCTCGGGAAAAGTTTTCATTCCGTTTTCCGACATGTTTACCTCTAGAGAGGGTTTTGTCACAGGGTGTCATCCGGATGAGGCGGATCTTTCCGGAGCTGGGCTGTGACCCTGGGAAAGCACAGTTGTGGAGGGGATGAGCGGGAGCAGGGGGGCACAGGAAGCGGAGGGGGTATTGATTTCAGCCTTACAGACTCCTGCCAAAGGGTCGGCTCCGAGGCTGCGGGTGCCCTGTGTCATGCCATTAACTGGTGTCATTTCCCAGAAGCGAGACTCTGCCGTAGTCTCCCCTTGCTAATCCGTGAGGCACATTGCCACGCTGTAGGTTTGTTTTGAGGTGGCAGGGGGGGAGGCAGGGAGGAGATCAAATTAGCCTCCTAGGCATGTACACAGGCACATTGCCCCCCCTCCTCCTCCCTCTCACGGAGGGGTGTAAGATCAGCTGCCCGCACATGCTAAATGCGAGCAACATGGCAGCGTTGTGGACACTTTTCCCCTCTCGAGATCCATGAGTGCCCCAGGGACAGGACTATAGGGCTGAACTTGTGAGCTGCTGCCTCCTGTAAAACCTATAATATTTGTGACTCAGCTCCTGACTTTGCTTGGTGCAGGGTAACAGCTGGGGACAAAATCCTTTGGGGCTCCCTGATGCAGGCCACCTCCCCGGGAGGAGCTTTGCCCCCCATCTCAGGGGTCTCACACAGGGACTTGTGGCAGCTTTTCAGGAGAGGTGAGCACTGTAACCACCCCCATGAGATTCTCCAAACACATCCAAG
The DNA here is from genome assembly GCF_003945595.2 of Pipra filicauda. NCBI lineage: Eukaryota > Metazoa > Chordata > Aves > Passeriformes > Pipridae > Pipra > Pipra filicauda. Next base: position 7,395,745 of record NW_024104310.1, read on the forward strand.
CTGGGCACGAACCTGTTTCCCATCTTACTGAATCCCAGTAAGCCATCACCACCACCCCAAAGAGAACCCCACCATCATCACCCCAAACAGTACCGCGGGGAGAACATCAGCGATGAACTTGACCTGCCTGTGCTCCTGATGACTATGTGTGTGCAAACACTGCCCTCTGCCTCCTGCAGAAAGGCTTTGTTGGTGAGTAGGGGATCTGACGGGCTTTTAATTTTCCTCTCCTGCGAGGCAGGGTGATTACAGAGCATTCTCCAGCCTGGCTGCACACCAGTACACAAAATGCTGAGAGTGAAACGCCAGCATGCCCAGCTTGGCACTGGTAGTGCCAGCCCAAATACTCAGAGCCATGAGGTGAGTGGGCTGCAAAGGTCTTCAGTCCTACAATAAGGAAAAATTGGAGCTTCTCTTGTATGTCTTATGAAAGGGAGAGATTTGGGCTTGTTTCGTCCTTAAGGCTCCCATTTTCCAGCATTTTTTTCTGAGGGTAAAGGTTAGGAATGGTTTTGTTGTTTTTAACTATGTTGAATCTCTGAAAGGAAGGGCAAGATAAAATGTCATCAGATTTTATACCCAACTAGAGACACCTGGCCAGGCTGCTTCAGCAGGGATGATTCCCAATGCATTCCTGAAGGACCAAAAGTGTAGACGAGCAAAGCAAAGCCAAAGGTGAGCGAGGAGATGTGTGAGGAGAGCATTGATGTGACATTTCCCGAAGTAACAGCCAGTCTGGGGTGTGGCCAGAAGTAAAATTTGTGCCTCTGTCCGGCCAGGACTGCAGGATGAAGTCCCAAAGCCTGCTTGGCTTGCAGATGGGGTGCTCCCAGCCCAGCCCCAGCAGGGTAGACCTGAGCTGTGTTCCTTTGCTGATGCCCCTGGACCTCTTGCAGGGACCCCATCACCCAAATGTCAGCAATTCCGTTTGCTCCAGGACTCCCAAAGGGCAGCAAGGACATCAGCTCCCAGGGACTTCCAGCAGAAGGGAGGTGCCTAGTTTCTGTTCACACCTTGGAAAATCCCCTTTTATCTGCATGGGGCCATAATGGTCCCTGATAGCTGCAGTGTCAGGCTGGAAGAGGCATGAGGGCAGGGAGGCAGCAAGCCAAACCCTGGGAAGAGAAGAAAACGCATGAAGGTTGCACCCAAACTGCAAATGAACCCATAGTAGTGAGCCGGGTCTGACAGGCATGGCCTGTCCTTCCCCAGACTTTGGCTTCCCTACTGAGGTGGCAGCTCTGCTCCCATTTCATGCTGTTTTGGCACAGAGGATATCACAGGGAACACTGTTCTAAAGAATGTATCCTTTATTTTTTTTCTTTTCTGGTCAATAAAACTGCATTTTGACTTTAGGGTGAAGATTTGGATCAATTCTCATTTTCTGCAAAATGATTCTCTCTTATACACTGAGGAATAGAATTGAAAATGTAATCTATCATGTTGAGAGGTAGAGTCAGGGTCATGAAAATTAACCCCCAAGAGCCATTTAGTGTGTCTTTTCACATGCCAGCAAATAGCAGAGAACATCTTTGGATTGCTAAACAGTAATTTAGAAAAAAATACAATCAGTTTTATCCAGGCCTCTGAAAAAATCCTGCCACCAAGTCACTTTTTCTCCACAGTGTAAAATAACTAAGAACAACCACTTTTATTCAGGATTTGCTAACAAATACTATTGCCAGATGAGAATGGGAATCTGACTGACTTTGTCTCACAGGATTATATTTTAATATTTGGCTATATAAATTGAAGCAGAACTGGACTCCTTCATATTAAACAAAATCACTTCAGAGTCCACAGGATAAAAAATAAAATAAAAAGGAATAAGTGTAATGAGCATTCTCACGTAAGGCCCCGAAAATGTGACACTTTACATGACTCAAACTGTTGAAGAGAAAATGAGGTCTAGCCAGCCCAATGCAGAAAGTTTTGAGGAGACAATACCCAGATATTCCCTTTAAACTTTTAATGTGGACTTCATACTGCAAGCAGGGGTACTGGAGGCAGACCTTTTATCCATCATGTCACTTGGACAGTTGTTACTGCTGATCAGCAGAGATGACACTTGTAAAGGAGGTGTGGGCTGGATGATGTGCATGGTGATCCACCAAGGTCTGCAAGAATTGCTGTGATTTTTGGGTCTTACTTCTAAAACTTGTGGGAGCCAAAGGAGTCACTGGGATAGAGCACAGTGAGCGACATGGAAGGAGAACCAATAAAATCAGTGTGAGGAAGTAGGATATTGAAATCTTTCTTCACTGAATGGGTGGTCAGGCATTGGAACAGGCTGCCCAGGGAAATGGTGGAATCACTGTCCCTAGAAGTGTTCAAAAAACATGCAGATGTGGTGCTTAAGGGACAAGGTTTAGTGTTGGACCTGGCAGTTCTGGGTTAATGGTTGGACTTGATGATCTTAGAGCTCTTTTCCAGCCTTAATGATTCTGCAAAATAGGCCAAAGACCTGTGAAGCAAACAAAAAGTTTGTATCAGCACCAAGATTTGCTGCTGCATCAGTTCTGCAGTGAGCAGCTGATGATGTAAATCCCTTCTGTAAAATCCATTCAGCAACTGGGGTGGGGTGGGGGAGGGGCAGTTTGAAAGTGTTTATTTATTCCCTTTAAACCAAGGAGTGTCTGCTTTCCATTGCTATGTCCTTTCCATTTGGACTGATTACTTAAAGCAAGGAAACAAAACATTACTCAGAAGGTTTATGGGCTGGCAGTAGTTGATACTTTGTGAATCAGGCTTGGTCATGTCTCGGCATACTGTTTCCAGGATCTGCTTTTATTCTGCATGGTAACATGTGGAGAGGGAAGACTGTGATGCACTGCAGTGATGATTTGGGGGGCAGGCAGGAAAATGTTTTGGTTGAAACCCCAAGGCTTCCATTCTTTGCCAAAACAAAAAGGGAAAAAAAAATATTTCATTAAGGGAAGGAATTGGCGCTGCAAGCAAACTAGCCGAGCTGACAAAGACCTTTTGGATTTCATTCAGCTGATAGATAAAGGAGAAAATTTTGAAAGCAACTGAACTGATTTTTTTTCCTCAGCTCTCAGCTAGATAGAAGTGGTCGGCTCTAAATTACTATTCTTTTATTTGGCACCTAAGTTCCTATAGCACTCGAGAGAGTCCAGGATATCTTTGTTCTGGGGCCTGAAAATGACGAATAAAAAGCCCTCATAAGAGTTTCCAGGCTAAAGAAAAGACAACATTTAATAACAGGTGCAATGGATTACTGGGAAATGATGAAGTGGTATCTGTCAGCATCGTGGCCATGATACTCGTCCATCAGCAACTCAATTACTACCAAGGGCTCTCTTGCAGCAAAGGCAAGCTCAAAGGAGGGCAATGAGGGCACTTTGCGGGCAGTTTTTAGGCGTCTACAGGAAAACACAAAGGTGCTTGTTGAAAAAATTTTATGAGTGAGAAGCAGAGCCTGGTGCGGGGCAGGTTAGAGCTGGAAATTAAAGGCAGTAAGAAATTGATAACAGAGGTCTTGAAAACACAGTCCAACTGCTCTGCCTGATGCAAAAGGCAAGGCAAACCAGGGGAAAGAGAAAAGCAGAGAGGTGTGCCAGCCAGTGGGAAGGGATGGGGAAATGCAGGGAACAGGTACGTGCTCAGCAGGACTCTGCTTGCCGAGACCAGGGAAAAGGTTGCTGCAAATTTGGGTAATGTGAACTTGGAGCAAACTTTTGCCTTTTAGGTCTCTGGGAGCATAAGAAAGGTTGTGCCTCCTGGACAGCAGGGAGAACAAACCAGAAAGAACAAGAAATAACCTGTGTAGGGAGAGGGTGCACGGGTAGAAGATGACTCTTATTAAGAGCATTGATAAGGAGCTCAGTTCACATTGTCCACAGAGACTTGCCAGGGATGGAGTCAGCAGCCCAGTTTGGATACGCAAATGCCAGCGAGATATCTAAGCCCCAAGAAACAGAGGAACGTGTTTGAACACCCCCCTGCCTTTTTCTGCCGTCTTCACACTCAGCAAGTGCATCCCTGAAGAGCAAAAGCTGGCAGAGCTGTAATGGTGCCCGGGGCAGGGGCGCACGTGGATCGGAGATGTGTGCACAGAGCCACCCACTCACAGCCACCACCGTGACAGCCATGGGTGGCAAGGGAAGATGCCACTCAGCACAAAGCCGTCATTCTCCCCGCGTCCCTGGTGGCCGTTTCCCAAAGCAGCGTTGGTGTCAGCTTTTCCGCTCTCACAACAGCCGCTGAAGTGCTGCTCTAGTACTTCAAAAGGGTCTGTTAAAGTAGCACTACGGCAGTCACCAAACAAGCCACTGCTATCTATCTTCAGGGATAAGATAAGACATCAAAGTGATTGATTCCCAGCTCTTCACGTCAAAGCAGAACGTGGGGGACGGCGACAGCCCACGCATCCCCCCCATCCCACAGGAGTGTGGTTGCATGTGGGAAGGACTGTCAGATTCCCAGTGGTGATTTTTTTCAACTTTATCTCCTTCCTGTTGGCAACTAAGCCTAATTTGTGCTTTTGAAATTATTTCTTTACCTTTAAATAACAATAAGGAACACCCACGGAAAAATGTCTTGGTGCCCTGACAAGTAGATTTACAACGGGAAATGGTGACCACCCAGCAGCAAAATATGATAATTATAGGCACATAATCCATTCTATGAGTCCACCAATCACCACAGCATGAAATGACCCCATTAACACCCCCAAGACTTAATCATTCACCTTCCTCCAATACCCTGTCAAATAAACAGCTCGTGGAAATGCTTGGTTTTTTTTGTTGGATGCAAAAGCCTGCCTGTTAGCCAGCAGAAAAATGAGGGAAACTTGTAAAAGAGAACTTTTCCCTGATTTATTTTAAATTTGCTAGCAGATAGTTGTTGATGGTCTACTTGAAAAGCAGTTGTCAAGCTGTTTTCCCTCCCTCTCCACTCTCCTTGTTGCCTAACACACATGATACCATCCATCCTCAGCAGGACTGGGAGGAATATGTGTGTCACACTGTGAAGCCAAAAAAAAGAAGAACATCTCTTATCTAAACTGATCTACACTGAGAAGGTGCTGGTTGATGGGAGATAGGAAGAGCTTGCTTGAGGGACCTCTGAAAGCTTCTTCTGGCCTGTGGTGACGTATTCAGATATGGGCTGCCAAAGGATGATCTAAGGGTGTGTTTCATATGTGATTTTCAGAGTTTTTAACAGCAAAAAGGAAAATACACTGTTCCTACTTCACCCCAGAGCGTATCCTGGGCTGCCACAAGGGTTGATGGTTCTCCTGGGTGATGGATATTCTCAGCAGGGATAACCCAGCTTGCTGTGTCGATATGGCAATTTTAGGGACTCTTGCAGGTTTGTTTGTTCAGCCTAGAGAAGGGGAGACTGAGGAGAGGTGTCATCACGGTCTGCAGATTTCTCACTAGGGGAAGCAAAGAGGCAGACACTGATCTCTTCTCTGTGGTGACCAGTGACAGGACCCGATGGAATGGCATGGAGCTGTGTCATTAGGAATGTTCCTCACCCAAAGGTGGTTGGGCACTGGAGCAGGCTCCCCAGGGAAGTGTCACAGCACCAAGCCTGCCAGAGTTCAAGAAGTGTTTGGACAACTCTCTCAGGTACATGGTGAGATTCTTGGGGCTCTTCTGTGCAGCGAGATGAGTTGGGCTTGATGGTCCTTGTGGGTCCCATCCAGTTCAGGATATTCTGTGAGTGTGCTGCTTGAGTGAAGGTCCCCAGCCAACATTTCTTTCACATCCTTCACATTGTGAAGGCCCCATTTCTGGGTCCCACCCATAGACACATAGGAAGCCACACAATTGGGAAACAACTTCGGAAAACGCAAGTCTTCGTACAAAGCAGAGGACAGAGGTAAATGGGGTTGGCCTGGAAAGCCAGAGATGCATAAACCTCACTTGTTTTTCATTGAGGAAAGGCATTGTGCTGGCACAATATCATCCTCCCTGACATGTTGTCTGAAGGAAAAAGGATGTACTTCTGACTGCCCTAAAATCATCTCCTGCTGCACAACAACGACCGAACAAAAGTGGGAAGTAAAGTCCTGAGGCTGGTGGATTGGTAGAGAAAAGAAAAGGAAAAAAAAAAAAAGAATTGTTACAATCAGTTAAACAACAGAATTCTTTTCCAAGGAGGCAGTCAATAAGGCAGAAACATGTTGATACAAATAGCCTGGAGGAAAACGCCGGTGGCTTTAGCGCAGCCGGCTCTGTTCCATTAGCGGAGAGGGACTGCTTAGCCAGACACCCAGGGTCACTTTCTGCTTCAGTTCCTCCCAGTCAACAGCTAAACTAACAGGTGCAACCTGGTGTTTAAATCTGAATAGGGATAATGGAGAGCTGCCAGAGCAGCGACGAGAGAAATGGCGTGTCGGATGCCGACGGAGATGAAAGTGGGGATAGCGGCACACGGACTCCGGGGAGGGACAGTGAGGAGCAGAAGTTCAGCCCGTCCCCAGCACCAGGACTGCTGGATATCCTGTGTAACATGAGTGGGGGATCTGAACACAGTTACAAGAGGTCAAGTATCCGCATCAGAAAGCTATGGAAGTCATGGGAAGTGATTATTAATAGCCATAGCAGAGAGGCTGAGGACTTAGCAGGTGGTCCTTTCACAAGAGGGGCGTACCTGTTTTGTAGAGGAAGGCAAGCTTTTACCCCTTGGTGCTGTCAATCAGGCCCCTTCTCTCTCACAACAAAGGTTTCAGTTGCAGGAAAAATACAATGGGAGTGGATAAGAGCAGTAGTTTGGATGTGTCTCCTGCTCTGTCCCAGCCTGTGTGTGAAATCACAGGCAAAAACAACGAAGACAATGATAATTGTCTCTCTTGCTCTTGTGACCAAGCATTGGACTAATGAGGCATGTGGGAATCCTGAGTGGAGATGGTTACTGAGGACCCCAGGAGCATTGGGTTGTGCTTATGACTTCTCAGCTTTTGTGGGCAAAAATCCAATTTTCTTATGCCCCCAGAAATGGAGGTATGGAACCTGCCCTGGAGTAGAGAGGGTCTGCCCTGAAGAACTGACTTCCACTGTCTCCAGCAGGCATGAGATCCAGCAGCAATTCCTTGTTTGGGCTGGGTGTCACACATCACAGGAACTATCACATCGTAAGCCAGCATTTTGGTCACTGGTATTGGCAGTTTTCGGATCTTTTACCCAGACAAAGTAGGCAGGAGCATGGTGATTTTCTCTCTCCGGATGAGTGTATTCCCTGTGCAACAGCCTTGTTTCTGCAAATCCTGTCTTTGGTTTGCTTCCCTTACTTGGGGTCCTGTATTTAATCTAGAACGCAGTTCCCTAAAATATGCAATTTTACAATAATTTACTATCCTGGAAGCCACTAGAACATAACAGAGATTTGTGCACAATTCTTCTCAGTAAAATACAACTAATTTTCAAAATGGTTTCGCTTTTGGGTGAAATAGGGCATGGGACCAGACTCCATCCAGGAGCAACCCTGAGGATGATGCCAGATTTGAGGCAAGTTGTTTCTCTGGTTAGGAAAATTCTTTCTCTTCAGATGGAAGGATGAGAAGATGTGATATATGTTCCTTTGAGGGGATTGGATGGCAGATGAATCCCTGATGCTTTCTTTGAAACAGCTCCTACTCCTTGTGGGAAAAGAGCTCAGAATACTTGCATTTTCAGGGAATCTTTTTTCTCTTAATCTGCATCTCATAACTAATATCCTGATGCACAATAAAATATGTAGACATAAAATGGTCAGAAAATTCCCCATTTGCTAAGCAATAAATATGATCAGTGCTTCTTTGTTCTCTCTGAGAGTCGGCAAAAAAAAAAAAAAAAACTAAAAAAGGCCTAAAAATTTGAAAATGTAGATTATTAGCAAACCTTAAAGGTCATCCTGACACACAGGGCATATAATGAATTCCTGGATTGATCTTTGTCTTAGTTCTTCTGGAACTGGATTATAATGATCGTATTTGCACAGTCTCATTTTTTTGGAAACTAAGTGTTTGGTTTCATTAAATAAACTAGGGGCTTTGCTTCAGAAAGGGTAACTTTCTTTATAGAACTAATTTAATTGTAATTAAAATATGGTCATGTATGCTGCAATAATCATCCAGCCCCATGATCGTTTCAGTGATTCAAATATTCTGACAGATGAGAAAGTAAATTCAGTTTAGAATTGAAGGCTGTGTGTGGTTGGCATATTTGGTTTCAGGGGATATTTATAAGCAGCTTATTCTTGGGGAACTTCAGCAGGTATGACCAGGGCTGCATTTTTAAACAGATTGTGTACAGGCACCAAAATAAATGTTCAGTGCTTGTGATAGACTGGTCTGGAGATCCTCTAATAATGTAGGTCCAAGCACTTGAAAAAAGTCTGATCCAGAGGCCATGTCGTTTTTATAAATGCTTAAATCTACACAGGAATTACTGCTATTTCCAGCCTCCAAGAGCTACATTGAAAATGTGCTTATTTAGAATTGCTGTTAAGCAGTTCCTTAATTGTAGTTACAGAGCCTGAGTAAGTAGGAACCCCTGCTGGAAGACCTGTAATTCTTGGCAAAGGGCAGAATTGAAGACGTGGCGTTTTTTCCCACTCTCCTGTAAGACAGCCTAGGGAGCTTCCAGTTTTCTTGGTCCCACACTAGGATCAAACCTCTCCAGTTTCTGCAAGCAGCTCCCAGATCCCAACTCAAGGCTGTAGGGTCCGTGAAATGTCAGGGAAATAAAAAGTCAGGCTGAATATTGTAGTGTTTAATCCAAGTAAGCTGGGTTTCCAGGAGGGTTTATGTCCTAGCACAAACTTCAGCAGTGTGAAGCTCCTGAAGCCTTGTCTTCTCTTTATCAGTTGAATAATATAGGTTTCTGCTTGGCCAGACTAAATGGGATTTTAATTGAATGTTTCCTTTCAAAAAAAAAATCAGTGGTATGGAAACGACAGGGTCAGTGTTGTGTGAGCATGTGTTCAATCCTCCCAAATAATGGCACATGACACACACATCCCAAAAACATCCATGTAAGCAATGCAGCTCTAATGTGATTATCATTATTATTACAGTATTCTTCTGAAATCTACATTCAGCTCTCATTTTCCTGGGCTATGAGTAAGCACACACTTGGGGAGGGGGTACAGAATTATAAATGTTGTAGCTGCTGCCCATCACCTCACCTAAAAAGCCTGGGACGGCTGCAGGAATCACTGGGTACATTCTCATGACCTTCCTTCACTGTGCAGAAAGGCAAATCAGATGATCACTGTGGTCTCTTCTTGTTCCTGTCCTTGCTAAAATAAAAGTCACCCTGTTCCTCACCCTGCAATTGGTTCCTGAAGGCAAGTTCTGACTCTCACATAGATCTCTAAAAGCCCATGCACCACAGTTTGGATGTGGACTTTTGCCTGTCCTGATTTGATTGCAAGAGACAGCCATCCGTGGATCTGCATGGGATAGAGTTGTTTTTAAGGGCTGGCCTGGTCTTTGGTATAAGTATAGAAAAAATATCCCTCAGAATGAGTCTGAAGGGACAGAACTCAATGCGAGCCCTTGGCTGATTCAGTGCAATCTTCACCCATCCACACACACAGCTGTGCCTCAGTCTTGGCTTTGGGCACCCTTTGTCTCCCAGTGACAGCCCTCCCTGACAGGAGAGGTGGCCTAAGATACAGTTTCATCATGATGAGCTCCCAGTACAACTCGATCACCCGTCAGAAATACTTCTGCTCCACCTTCTCTCCATGGATGGGATGGGTATTCCCAGCTCAGCTTCTGCTGGTGCTTCACAGCAGCATCTGCAGCTACAGGGTTCTGTTCCTTCATCTTTCTGCCCCTTCCCATGCCCACAATCCATGTCCCTGCACCTGACCCTCCTCAGTAATTCCCTATGCACTGCCTTGGGCCACAGGGTTGATTCTGAGCCCACTGATGTTTGCTGAGCTCAGAAAAACATGCTGTGTGCTGTAATTCCTGCTGATGTTCCTTCCTAGCCCCAAAAGGGATACATCATGTTATTCCCCCAGACAGAACTGAATTTGCTCTGCCATGCATGCTCTTAGCCCTTAGCTGGATTTCCTTGCCCCCCTCATACACAGCCATCTCTGCAAATCTGTCCCCTTTTCCTACACATCCCCTCTGCTTTTCCCACATTGTTCCCTACGCTGTATCCAGATTTGCCAGATTTTGAAGCTCTGGCTCAAAATAGGGACATTTTTAAGCTCTGTGACCCCTATAGAGTTAAATCCCACTCCAGAATTCCCTTTTATTTTTTTCTTCTTAATCCAAAATAAGGATGTCTTTTTCTGGTTTAGCTTATACTGCTTGCAGCCTGCTTTGCTCCCAGCTACATCCAAGCCACTTCCCAGTAGTAACAGAGGGAGAAGAATGCTGAACAGTGTGAGCAGGAGAGATGTGCAGCAGCATCTGCTTCTGGGACCACTCCACGTCTCTCCTGCCCCTTCTCACCTGAGCAGAGCTTGCATGGATGACTGAGAGCTAAAATAGGTGTGTGCCCAGTACAGTCTGCACAGTAGGAATCTAACCCTGCGCTTGTGGAGCTGGAAATCTAAAGAATTTATACAAAAATCAAGATGCAGTTATCCCTTTCAGATTTACTGCCAATTCAGGGAGGACGAATATCAGTCGTCTTCAGGTCATTACAGCCTTCTCCAAGCACTGCTTTCCAAGCTTTGCTTTCCCAGTCGGAGTTCCCAGGTATTTTCAAAATACTGCAACAAGGCAGTTGCAGCTTCTGGGACACAGATACCAGTTTTAACCTACATAATGACAAAAATCTTTAAAAAAAATCAATTTTTGGGGTTGAAAATGCTGCTTTTCCCTTTAAAAGAGCAGCAACTATTAAAATCAGATGTTCTGTAGCCCTCATAATTCTAGTATGGGCTATTATTGCCCTACCCATGTTACAACACATCCACGTCAGCAGCATCAAGGAAAATTCTCTCCCTTTCACCCCCCAGGCTTATGTTACTCATGAGCTGATGGAAGGAAATGCAAAAGCTGGTGTTTGACTTTGGGGTGAGCTTTTTGGGGGACCATGTGCTATTTGCTTTGTCACAGAGAATGGCCAAGTTGTCACTTTACATCCTCTCCAGTGTGTTTGGCTGACTTGGTACCCGTCATAACCTCACCAGCTGCCCAGACTTCTTCAGACGGCGCCTTGGCTGCAGCATCCACCCCCTTGGCTCTCCAGGGGAAAGGGCTATTAGAGAGAACATGCTTCCCTTCAACTTCCCCCGGCTCACTCAGCCTTGGAAATCCTCCATTCACAGCTGGCTGTAGCAAAGGTCAGGGTTTTCTGTCAGGCTTTTTTCTTCCCTCTCTCTGGCCTGGAAGAAAGCAGCAGAACCACAGGTGATGCAATTCGATTAGAAGCTCCTGAGGCTTAAATTAAACAGAATTATTTATAAAATCTCTGGGCCATTAGCCCTGTCTCTAGTAACAGCCACGCCAGGACTTCTCCCTCACTCCTCCCACATACATTTCCCTTCTATTACAAAGACTCAGTGAGATCTAATAACATAAAATAAATACACCCCTGCCTTTCAAAAAGGAGAAACTGGCGATGACAATAACAAACAAACAGGTGACAGCAGCACTGGAAGCTGGATGCTTTGCATGTTGCTCTGTGACTCTGGCTGTGCTGTGTCCCTGAGGGGGGCAGTGAAGCCCCCCAACCCACCTCCATGGACCATATAGATGTTGGAAGGATGGCAGTGTTGCCCACAGTCATTGACCTTTCCTTCATCCTCATCCTCAGTCTGCACAAGCCTTCGCCGTGTAAATAAATCAGAGTCCGGGGCGGGGAGGTAAATTTGGGATGATGCAGACTGCACCTAGCACCCCTGATGTTCTTCCTAGAGCTGATGCTCCCTACCCCACCACGAACATCCCATCCCATCTCATCCCAGCCCTCCAAACCTCACCAAGGAGCACCCTGAGGAACCAACATCTCACATCTGAGACTGTGTGCATTTCATTTTTTTTCTTTTCTAATTTATCTTTAGTTCTTTCTTCCCTAGTTGATGAGAACTGAGGCTTCAGGAGAGCTGTACTTGCTCATATTTCATGTCCACTATTGCAGCTGAGACCTTGTAATGAAGGCCAAGCTCTGCCTTGTTGCTGGTACTGGGAGCACCAAGTCAATCATCAAGTTATTTTGCAATGTACCGTAAATCCATAGTAGCTGGAAACGTGGCAAATGATCTTCATGTTGCTGAAAGAAAATCAATAGACTGGCTGAGCCTGGAAAATTTTACTTCTCTGGTTGTGGTATTTTATCCCATAGGTTCTGTTTGTCTGAGTTTTTATCTCTGGGATAAAATCAGTCTGACAGACATGAATTTTCTGTTTACACTGAGAAACTTTGTTCTTTCCTGTTTTCCTGCCTAAGCAAACTAAACATTTTAAATTTCAGTCATCTCCAGCATGCCTGCCCTGCAGGAATGTTACTGGTGCTATTTGCAGAGAAATTATGCTGAATAAAAGAGCAGAACTTGTCCCTTGGTATTTTACACTTCCCCTACCCTTGGCTGATTATCAAAGATTTCAGTTCTATTTAGTACTTCTTTCCAGCTTTGTCCAAATTATTTGTCTTGAACAATTTTTATCTTAAAAGTATGTTGAGTTCAGTTTGCCCCATAGGAATCCCAGCACTTCTACTCCAGCCAGGAAATACTGTGAGCATAACCTGTTCTGAAGCAAATAAATCAGTTTGCGGGCAGGAAAGTCCCTCCAAAAATATTTTTCACCTCCTGAGCCAAAGTTTAGAACTGCTCGTGTTTAACTTGCACCAATTTATCAGTTCTGAAATGAAAAAATAACACAGTTAAATACAGTCCAGAGCAGTCAGAAAAGGTGGAAAATATGAAGGTTGGATCCATAGAACATTTATTCGTATGTAGAAAGACAAACTTTGCATATATAAAGAAGATACAGTTTTACAATATTTAAGGAAGAGAGAGTTGTGTTTCATTTAGTATTTAATTACAAACATTACTCATTACAGACCTTCCAAGCTCTTGTTTACTACTTGGACGCTTTGAAATCATATTCAAAGGGAGCCAGTGCTGAAATAAATAAAGAAATGTACATGACAAAGATAAATACAGCAATTGTCTGATTAGGTATACAAGTAATGCAATATATGTTATTTGAAAGTGTGTTCTGACTGCCTCCTGAGCTAGAAGACCATTAAAAATTAAAAAGGAATGAAAAATCCAACTCAGAATGTATCAGGCCAGAACTCTTTTCACAAAGGGCAAAGAAAAGTCCCAAGGTTTAGTGGTAACTCCTAAAGACAGAAGGAATTCAGGCTTTCTGAGTGGACTCTGCTTTTGACAAAGCAAGTCATCCAATGTCTGCATTAAATCATAATCTGAAAATAAAGGGCATTTCAAATGTCACTTAATGTAGTGCTCTGACATGGCTATACTTTGGTAAGAAACCTATCTTTAGCTAGATTTCTCTTTAAAGTTTGTACAGGACTCAGAATCCTTTTGCCGTTCCTCTGCAAGAACCACAGAGATAACCTCAGTTCTGGCATTTCCCTACTTGACTGAGCTTTGCTGCACAACCTTAAGCCCTTTGTCTGCATGTGGCAAATACTCACTTCAAGAAACACTGCTGGAAGTGCTGGAGCAAGTCCACAGAAGGGCAGCGAAGCTGGGGATGGGTCTGGAGATTAAGTCCGATGAGGAACAGCTGAGGGAGCTGGGGGTGTTTAGCCTGAAGAAAAGGAGGCTCAGGGGCCACCCTGTCACTCTCTACAGCTCCCTGTCAGGAGGCTGCAGCAGGTGGGGGGTCGGTCTCTTCTCCCAAGCAACCAGTGACAGAACGAGAGGACACAGCCTCAAGGTGCACCGGGAAAGGTTCAGGTTGGACATCAGGAAAAATTTCTTCATGGAAAGGCATTGGAACAGGCTGCCCAGGGAGGTGGTGGAGTCACCATCCCCAGAGGTGTTTAAGAAATGACTGGATGTGACACTCAGTGCTCTGATCTGGTTGACACAGTGGTGACAGGTCAAAGGTTGGACTCGATGATCTTACAGTCCTTTTCCAGCCTAAATGATTCTGCAACATACAGATCCTGTTTCTCCTTTTCCTTACTTTGCTCTAGTCACTCACATCCATGCAAAGACAGTGCGAAACGTCACAACTGTGCTCAGGCAAGTGGTGTGAAGGTCAGTCAATGCCAGTAAAGATGCCTCAAAGTTAATTACCCCCCACTTTTGGGAAGGGGGAGTAAAACTATGAATATAATCCTGAATTTAACAAACATAAAAGACCATTTAATTATTCTGGTTACATTGTTATCCCCAGACACTTTCCCATTTTCGACAGGATCTGCTCCTTTAGGGCAGGAGGTAATTGCTTATTTCCTTGTGCACTTCAGGACATCGTTCTGGAGTAGTTAATGATTTATTAGGAGAGCTGGGAGTGCTCAGCTGCTCTGCAAATCAGGCAGCATCGCTGTGCCCATCACCTTTGATGCTGATAACAAAAAAATCCAACAGCCCACCGTCAGGGTCACTAATCAGGAGTGCTGCCAGGCAGCAACACGGCGATGACATCAGTTCTCTGCAGAGATTCCCCTCCTGTGAGATACCTGCCATGAGTCAGGCTCTGGGAAGCAAAGATAATTCTGGTGTTCCGAGGTCTCTCCCACGCCTTGTTTGCCTGCTGCAAAAACCTCCTCCAAGCCAGGGGAAGCCCAGCTGCACTGGCACAAAACCCGTGGTCTGGCTGGAACTCTCTCCAGACTTACAGGTTGTCAAATGAACATTTGCATCAATTTAATTTTCACATGACTCACCATTAAGTGATTCAGTCCCTCTCAGAATAGCCCTCAAGTGGATCTGACCTTTCTTTTAAAGCTTGACCTCAGGTGGGGATTTAGAGAAGGAACAGGACAGTGATTCAAATGCAGATGCCAGGGTCAGGCAGCTTTGCCTTGACAAGGTGTAGCTCACAAAGGAAGAGCTGTCACAGCACAGACACTCTTGATTCCTGCTTTCCTGCTGTCTTGTATCCATTACCAGAAAGGACAGCATGGATAGGGATAGGACAGGGAAGCCATTGCAATACAGAAAAAAACCATGTACATGGGATCACAGTGCTGAGATTAAAATGTGTCTGTGAGGTGAGACCTAACAGTTGTGTGACTTAGCCTGCAGACCCTCTTTGCCCTGGAGGGTCTTTTTTGCCTGGAGCCAGCATGTGTTAAATATCAGTAGGAGGGGATACTGATAACTATTTTTGTGGGTGACACTTGCTTTCCTGAAAGCACAAAGGCCCATCCCTTTTTCAGCCTGTCTATCAGCTTCTGCAGCTACAAGTGTTGCCTCCAGACACCTCTCCAGTGCACAGAAGTAGAGATTTAGCACCCAAGCATTCAGGCAAGTAGGTTTAAAACCAGTCCCTGTTCAGGGTACTTTCAAAAGGACTGTGGACCCACTGCTCCTGGGGAAGCAGAAGGGGCTGCAGCACGTGGTTTGAAGAATGCAGAAGTCAAATGTGGTGGTGATTTTTGTCCTTTTTAGAGGGGTAAGGCAAAGCTCTGAGGGGAGACGAGTGCCAGAGCAGGAATCCACTTACACCTCGGTAAGATCTGCCAAGCCACACCTCTGGAGGCATCTACTGCTCTCACAAAACTAGGAAGGGAGCAATCATCTAAAGTAGGTGGTCAGTCAGTCTGAACTCCCTCCCTTGTCAATACTTGTCCCAGATTGCCAAAATTTGGTTGGACAAGGTTGGGCTCAGCCTCATAGTTACCTCCTGAGTGCAGCATTACAGACTTACCTCATGACCACCAGTAATGGGCCACAAAACAGCAGCTTCTTGAGGATCACCTGGCAAAACACTTGTACAGGTACAGGACTACATTCAAAGGTGGCCCATGGTGATCATCCTCCCCACCTCCCTTCCCTGTCTTTGTCACATATTCTGCATCTACAAAGGTGCCATATTAATGGTTTCTCTTAAGCACATACTTCTTTACACTGAACCCAATAGGTTCAGAGGAAAACTCAGGTTGGAAGGGATCTGCTCCAGTTCTCCTGTGCTCTCCTACTCTGTTTCTTGGCAAAAAAAGCCTTTAAAGGCTTGCAAGAGGAAAGGAGGACCTGCTGGTTTTAGGAAGTTCTCAGAAAAATGACTGCCTTAAGCCCACCTCACCAAGTTAAGTCAGATCTCCTTTGCTCCAAAGTGACCTCGTTCCCAACATGGCCCTTTCCTCCCCTTTTTCCCACTCTCCAGCATCCTCCCCACCAAAAAGCTTCCTTGTATCACCCAAACCCCTTCTTTGTCTGTTCTTTGACTTACTCCAGTTTTGAGACCCACTTTACCCTGCTGAAGTAAAGAGGGGCACCAAGTCTGATGTGGAATATTCTGTCCTCTCCTGGAGGCTTGTTTTTTAGAAACTCTCCATTTTCAGAGGTCACTGGCTTGCTCTTATCCTGAAAGCTGCCCCTGGCAATACTCGTCCTTCCTTTGTAACAAAAACATCCCAGGCCTGAAGTTATATAAGTGTCACATGGGTTTAAGGCATTTTTTCCCCACTCACTCATAAGTGTCAGCAAGAGTTTCTTATCCACAGGCTGGGAGTCCAGGAGCAGTTCGTGTCTCTTCGGCTCCCATATCTCATCACAGGGCACTTTTCACTTCAGAAATCTCTCTTCCTTTCTCAGGCTGTTCCTCAAGTCAGCAGGAAGACTATCAACTGATGCCTGAAGGGGGGGTCAGCCCAGCAAACAGTCTGGGGGAGAGGTATTTATGAAATAGAAAGATGCAGGGTGCTGACCCCTTCATCTTGCATTTCGCTGAGAGGGATTTGAACTGTTAATTTTCCAGTGTGCCATGGAGAGGGCCACCAAAGAAAGTCCCAGTTACTAAAAACCTCACAGTGAGCTGTAAGAGTCCCCTTGCTTGTCAAGTGACAGACTGTATTCAAAAGCATGTAGATAGGCATGAAAAATGCCAGGAAACAGATAGGAAAAGTAAGAGAAGGAAAAATAATCCAAGGCCGCCTCCATCCTAGAGAGCTGAGCCAGCCATCAGCAACACATGTACAGCCAAGCTGGAAAAGCCCAGCAAGTCTTTGTGGGAACATTCCTGCAAAAGCATTGCCAAACTTTCCCAGAGACCAGGGCCTCTAGGAGTGTGAAGTTGCGTTGCTTCCCCACAAGGAGCACAAGAAAACTACCAGCAAGAGTTAGGCTCAAATCTCTCACAAACTGGACAAAATAAGTAAGATAGGAAGATGTCATTCTATTTTTCCCTGACCAGAAAGAGTTCCATTTATAATGGTTACAAGCAAGACACTTCTAAAAGGAAGCACAGTATTTGGATGAATGTTTTTCTAACCTCTGAAATTTGTCTTGCTGATCTATAAACTGTTCCCATGACTCAGACACAAATTCCAGCTATGGTTTAACGTAGCTCTCTTTTTCCTCGTTCTACATGTGCCTGATTCATGTCTTTTCACAAAATCATAGAAACATTAAGGTTGGAAAGGACATCCAAGATCAAGTCCAATGAAATAAAATTCAGCTAAATGCATGCACTATGACAGAAACATAGTTGCTGCCAATCAAGATAATGTTTTCCAGAGCTGAGGTTTGCGGTCTTGTTTTCCCTTTCTCTGACATACTCACAGGTTATGTTTGGTAGAAAAGTTTAATATCTAAAATCAGAGTCTCACTGTGGACGCTGATGTTAATGATTCAGCCAATGCACTTAATCCTTACAGCAGGTGCAGTGCATTACTGGCTTTAATTGAAAGACACTTAGGCTTTTTTTCAGAATCTTGGATCTTTTGCAACAGCTCTACAGCCACCATCAGGCTCTTTTGATGTGAACGGTCATCGATCAGCAGAAATGATACAACAAAAGTGGGACTTGATGGGTTTGTTCACACCTCAGTCATCCAAGTGCTGATGGGTGCAGTTCCAGATCAATTGGGTTGCTGTGCATAAAACCTTTCATAATACAATATTTTGACACATAGTTTGGTTTTGGGTTTATTTGCTTGGGTTTTTTGGTTGGTTGGTCGGTTTTTCAATAAGCAAGAGGAATATATCTTGTTTAATACAAACTCAAAAAGAGGTGATAAATGTAGTCCAAAAGTAACTTAAACTCTTGGGGCACCTACAGATAAGATAGCAGTTGAGCTATGGCTTTTAGAAAGTGGCTTCTGTTGAAATTTGTGTCTTTAATGTTTTTCTTTTAGTTTTTTTGGTTGATGTTTCAAGAGATTGAAATTCCCACTTACTTTTATTTCTCCAGAAGATTTTAATGGATCATTAATATGTGCAGTTTATTAAGCAGGCAATAGTAGAATTACAACAGGAAAGGAAGGGGAAAAAATCAGTGCAATAACCTAATCACGTGGCTAAGCCTGCAAAATGGGGCCAGGGCTCCTGGGTTTCATTGGCTCCATGCTTGACCTGGAGGCAGTTGTGCTTATTTGTTCATTCATCTTCAAAATTATAACCTGCATTACAGGTGTGCTGCAAACTTGGAGTCCTGCCTGGGAAGACCAAGAGGAACATCTGATGAGTGGCACCTCCCTGCCCTTCACAAATAGAGTTTGCAGCAGAGCTTACAGGAAAATCCTGTCACCATAGACAGGGGAGCACTGCCTATTACACCCAACCAGCACCCGGCTCAAACCTCACTGTTCCTTCATTTCCATTTCTTTTAGTAAACTTGTATCATTACCATTGATCGTTCTGTTAATCTGGGGCAGCAACTGACCAGCTCTTGATCAATTACCGGACCAGGCATCACGCTCCATCGCCTCCCTAATTGCATCCCTGAAAGAAATGGTGCTCAGCCCTGTAATGCTCCTCTTAAGGGTAATACAGTTGTTCTGGAAAGCTGTTAATGGTGTTGTGCCTCTTGAAACAACACAGCTGTTAAAAACTCATTTGGGAGGAAGACACTGATGCAGGGTATTGAGAGGAGGAGTGATGTAAAGCCTCTGTGTTTGCTATTCTAATTGTTTCATGAAGGAAAACTGGCCAAGCTTGTCGATTATGTCTTAGTTTTAAAGGCAGAGCCCGTAATGGGAGGGCAGACACAGGGAGGAGGGGCAGAATGCTGCTGGCGTGGGCTGGCACGGGCCCGACGGGGTCAACACACTTTGGGTAGTTTTTCCATCAGCAGGAAATCTGGCTCTACAATCATATCTCTCCAAGGAGATATTTGCATTTTTCATAGCAGGCCCTGACTCTCCAGAGTAGCCATTGGTGCTGATTTCTAAACAAAATTGCATCTCAGAAGAGTTTGACACCGGAGGCTGCAAGAACCATTTGGATGAGCTGCTTAGGTGATTAACACGTGAACAGGGGCAGCAGAAAGACTGCGTGTCTTGCTGTGCTGGGATGATCCAGACTGCCTAAATCCCTTGTGAGATGTGCTTTGTGAGACAGACCTCTGAAGGGTGAAGCCAGAAAATTGCAGTGGAACCAGCAGGAGGCACCAGGCAGAGACATGTACCTGAACTCCTGCCTCTCCTGGAGCTTGGATCTCCCATCAGACATCTTCAGTCACTTTGCAATGTCTCGTGAAATCAAAGTAGAGCTGCTGCTCTCCAGAACACCACCAATTAGTAAGCCACCACCCCTCCTGTGCAGGATGGATGTGTATTGGCACTGGGTACCCTGGGGGGTTGACAGATGGGGCATCTTGGTTCTAAGCAGCAAGAACAGGTTCAATCCTACAGATCCTCTATTCCAGCCTCCCACAGGCTGTGGGTATGCCAAGACTAAGGCTTTCTTCACATCCAGTTCTCGAGTTTGAATGACCAAGATCACCACAACCAGACCAGAGAGACAGAAAACTAGAACAAATTAAGCTACACACCAGAGGACAGACCTGCATTCTGGTCTCTCGTCACAGGACTATTCCTGAGTTTTTTCAGTCAATGACTATCTCTTATAAAGGGAATAAGCCATGCTTAAAGCAGGGATCAGCACCCAGGAAGACCACCAGAGAAGATTCAGCAGGACTCAAGGGGCTTCTGGGACAGAATGTCACCCAGCACTTCATAGTTAGGATGGCTTTCCCTGAAGCCTAATTTTGATCTTTTTTGATGAGAAATATGGCAAATTCTTCCTGCTCTTCCCACACAGACATCCCCCACGATCCAATATTAGAAATTCCTAGCACACACAATAGGACCATGACTGCTCATTTCCACATTCTCATAATTTTCTTTAGTCACACCTCTATGATGTTTAATAAGTCCTCCCTGAATGTGACAGCAGTCATATGCCAGCAGCACAGACATGGCATTAGTCATATTTCCTCTACGTTCGAGTAATGCAATCATGGCTTGGTAATTAAAACTACCCTTTACTGACATGTTTGGCTTCATGCTTTTTTCTTTTGTATATTCAAAATGTAGTAATTTGTCACTTCAGCCCTGTCTGAAGCAGACAAAACCTTGTGAATTGCACAGTGAAGGCTGTGCCAGAACACCAAGGAATGGGGGAAGAACAAGTGAAATGAGAACAAAAGAGGGAAAAGTACATGAAAAACAGTAAGGTAGAGAGAAAAGTGAGGGGGAGACTATCTTCAAGCCACAAACACCTTGGGCCATTGCCTGGTGCCTGGTTTGAGACCTGTGCAAGGTCACCCCAAAAGCAAAGTGGCAACACACACCCCTATGATGTGAGGAAACGTGCAGGACACAGAGCACGTGCAGTAGAACACGTGACACATGCATGTGCTCTGATGTGCAGTGGCAGTCAGGCAAGAGAGTTATGATTGTTGGTGGACCCGCGATATCAGCACCCTTTTTCACGAGCCCTTCTCACAAATTTCTTCTCTCTTTATGTTCTTCCTCATCCTCTTCTTCTTTGACTTTCTTCTGAAAATCAGTGGCAGGATTTTCTCGTGTCAGTGCATAAAATTAGGTTGCAAGCACATTTTAAAATAAATATCAGGTCAATAGTACAACCATTTCAGTCTCTGGTATCACTAAGACCAACAACAAACTAATGCAGTTCATGTAACGTGACTTCTAATTATTTTGTGTCTGAGGGAGGAGAGTGAGGACTTGATCTCTCAGAGTGCTGTCTGAAAGTCAGATTGGGGCTTTTTACAGATCAGGTGGCTTTTAGGACTCCTCTTGAGATGCTTCAGGTTTTGGCTTTTGCTGAGCTGGGGATCAACTGACTAGCGGAGGATGCAGCAGCAGAAAGGACACTCCTACAGCAAGTGCAGCTCTTCTCCAGCCCAGAAGCATCTAACCCAAACACAGAATAGCCTTTCTCTGTAGGTTTTTCTGGCATTCATGATTCAGCAGATTCTATGAAAAGGCCATGGATGAGCCAGAGTAATCATCAAATTGTTCACAAAACCCAGGCTGTTTAGGCAACCCAGAGACTTCTGACACAACAGAAGGAGACGACGATGTTTTGTCAGCAAGACAACATTTTGACATTAGATGTTTGATGATGAGAGCTCTGGGGACTTGACAACATCCTGAGCTGGGGCTCCACATGCTGACCCTGCTCTCTTCCTACACTCCTGTTTTATAGTGCCTGCTAAAGCCAACACTAACAAGGACCAAAATCAGGATGGTGCCAGCAGCTGGAAACCGCCTTTGGAGAGACCATGGGACAGAGATGGAGACAAAAAAACATAAAGAGGGTCAGGTGGGACAAGGAGTTGCCACAGCTGACCATGAGTTAAGTCTACTTTACCCTGTAAAGAGTTTCTAAAATGTCCAAATGCCCAGAGAACAATGGCAACATGGAGTACTGTAACTGTAAAAACAAGAGCACTTTCTCAGACCTCCCTTTCACGGAATACTGAATGTTCACCCCAAATAACATTCTGAAGATCAACGACCCTTTCATATACCTAGAGTTAGGTATCCCCTTCTGTATCCTGTTGCCTCAGGGCTTTCTGCATCCCCAGCTGAATACATCTAGTATTCGGACTCTAATTTTGAAAGTCTTGGCTGCCAGCCTGAATATATTAGTCCTTATATTGTTAACTGTATACTCTAAATTATAAAGCTGGTGTACAGTGACTTACTCAATGTTTGCATTTTCTGCCTTCTTAATTCTAAGGAGGCAAAATTCCTTTTTATGGAGAGCCTGCTTTGAAGTAACTGAGACCAGTTGTGTCAATAAGGGTTTGTAGGGTCTTATCTGAAAACTCTTAAGTCATTTGGGAACCTCATCTTCTCATGCATATGCAGACACACAAAGAAACACATAATCCTGTTAAGTTACAGTTGTAGTCAAGACAATGTTGGATCCATTCTGCTGTGTTGGCTCAGTTGGTGCTGTTCTCTGCTCCCTTAAAAGGAGTGGGTCTACTCAGTAGCTAATGGAACAGAAAATTTCATCCTATCTTTGCAGATACAATGTCAAATCAGAATCAGAGGGATCTCATATTTAGGATGAACTCCTCAAGCAGGCCTGTCCTTTCATGACCTTCAAGGCATGTTCAGATATGCTGGTACCAGTAAATCAAATACTGTGAGGCCTGGTTATTTCAAACAATACAGAGTGGCTTGCATTAATGTGTCTCTCCCTCCCCCCAGACTGGTTGTTTTTATCCCAATTTCCCAGGAAGAAAAGTCCCCAGCCTGTGTCGTCACTCCACCTATGCTCAGGTGTCCTACAGTAGAGTTCCAGCTGGAACAGGCCAAGCCTGTGATAGAAATTGTGCCAAATATTGCACAGTCCAGATACTGCCAGCCCCATACACAAGCCTTATCCTTGCCCTGGGCATTGTCCTAGCAAACTCTCTGCTGACTTGAAGTCCCCAGAAGCAGATTCTCCAGCCCCCTGCCCAGCACTGCCTGGGCACAGCCCCCTCCAGTGCAGGGATGCTGGGCACCCTTGGAGAAGGGCAGAGAACTGGTGTATCACCATGGAGGATTTCACCTGCAGCATTGTTGCGCCCTTTGGCATTTTCTGCCCTGTCTCCACCAAAACGTGGTGGACCTTTGCTGCCAGCTGCCTGGAGGTGGTCTCAGGAGAGGCTGGGCAGCCACTGCTGCTGGGTGCCAGCAGGCTGGCATTGGCAAGCCCTGCAAGGGTGTGAGCAGCTCCTTTTGGGATCTGAGCACACTGAAACAACCTCTCTCCTGTGCTCCAGCTTAAAAACAAGATCACACTCCCTTTTATAAGCCCACTCTTTTATTTCCAGTTCCCAAAGATCTCTGAAAGGTCGTCAAAGCTGCAGTAACAGTCTTTAGTAAGAGTAATATGTTTCTTTTCAGGTATTTGTGTTATGTGTTGGATGTTGCTTAATAAAACATTTACCTGAAGGGCATGAAAACACCCCCTCAAATGCACACACATACATCCTGTGGATAAAAGCTCCTAACTGCAGCAGGAAATGTGACATTTCAAACTGGATGGATGAAGGCACTAATCACCCCCTCCCCACCCCCGGAAGGAATGATCCTGCGGAGACCAGGAGAGGGAGTAGGCAATGGAGCTGCTCCTTTCCAGCTCAGTGCCAATATGCCATGGAATATAATTTCTTAATTTAATAAACAGCCCCATCCTCCTCACACAACCCACTGCTCAGGGAGCAAACCTGAAGTGAAGGGAACCTGTGTCACAGCAAAGGTGAGGAGTTGGTGTTGGTTGTGACAAAGATTCTCCACTTCTTTGCACCATGGGCAAATTTTCTCCTACTTCCAGGGTTGTTAAATTTGACAGACTTTCAGTTAGCATTTATTTTATTTTTTTTTTCAAGAGGGAGGAAATCAGTTTTACATTTACTTGCATACAAACATATACCTTAAATATAGCGTACATAAAGCTGCTTTACTGCCTGTCACTGTCCACTCCCCCAGGCTGTCACAGTTCCTCCAGGAAAAAGAAAAATTATGGTAAATTCAGACCTTCACCTCAGTGTAAGCCCACATACATGCAGTGGAATACCAGTAGTTGAAATTTCACTTCAAATGACACATAGACACATGAACACACAGTCAATAAATTTTCCACCCCTAATTAAAAAATCGCACCTCCCTTTTCTGAACCACCGACCACTCCTTCTCAGGCACACATTTTGTGCAGCATTTACATGGATTGTTTTTAATATTTTTTTTCCTTATCCTACCTCCTTACACAGTCATGGTCCCTGCCACGGGGTGGGAACTGCTTAGAGCAACCCAGTCCAGTGTGCCCACTGCTGGGTGCCCAGTGCCTGGACACCCACCCCAGCACCCAGTGCACAAGATGGGTACTGATTATATGGGTGTAGGGTCCATGAAAGGCCACCAGGAAGGGCTGATTGCTGCATGCTTAACTCTCACTCCTCAAGGCTTGAACATGCTAAAATAGAACAGTATTGCCATAGCTGGAGTCACAACCAAAGACACCTTCCTGCAGGCAGATGCTTAAGATGTTTTTTAGAAAGTCTGGCAGAGTGGTGCACCTCCTGACCCTCCTTTGGGCAACCCAAGAAAGCGAGATTCATCTTGGACTCATTTTGGAAGATGTACCCTTCCCTACCAACCCCTTGCCACAGCATGTAATGGGGAGGGATGCTCTCCCCCTGCAGAAGAGCATCAGCAGTGTTTTGGATGAGCCATCTGTGCAGGATCAGGCATTAGGGACAGAGGGATCTCCAGGTATCATGGGATGTTCTTGGGGAAAAGAGGAGAGCCTATTCCATGGATTGAGGAAAAATTGAATATTTCCTTCAGTGACGGTTCAGCGTGAAGTGGGTGGTTTTATCACTCAGAATTGGGAAATGTTGCATGGCTGGCACTGGTGGGCATGTTGTTCTGGGGCTTTCCTTGCTCCAGAGGTAGCTGTGGCCATCGGGGTGGAGGGGAGGGTGTCAGGAGGGACACATGCTCTGCTCCTCCCATCCATCTCCCTAAGCAGTTTGGTGACTGACAGGGCACGTCAGGAGAGGGACACCCCACACAGGGGTACAGCAGTGAATACTGGGATATTTGCTCTCAGGACATCTACCCAAAGCACCAGTAAACCTTGGCAGGGGCATGACTCAGTGGGAAAAGGGATCTGGGTATAAGTGGGAGTGGGTGCTATGCTTTAGGCTCATGGGGGCTGCACGTCTGCACATGAGGGATGGCCCGTGGCAGGGTGTCACCACTACCAGGTGCTCCCCTGATCCCCCTCCATCTTTGCCTCTCTGGCATCTTGGTTTTCTTGAGCTTCTCATTTCAGTGTTACAGTACAGCTGTACTTGAGGTAAAAATTTGTTGTCTTGGGGGAAAAAAAAAAAAGTAATTTACTGTGAAGCACTGGCTGAAAATCATTTTCTGAACCAGTGCACAATTTTAATCAGACGCCCATACTGTATCCAATCAAGGGAGGATTTGTGAGGGGGGCAGGGGGTGTTTCACTGTGGCCTTCCCCAGAGGACAGTAAATCCAAGCTCTGCTCAGGAAGACAAGATGTCTCAGGCTTCACAGCCTGTCCAAACCTAATTTGCACTAGAATTACACGGCCATTACTAATGTATACAGTGACTCAAATTGATTATCTTGCTATTAGTAAGAACAACTCACTGGCTTTGGTGATGGCTACTTCTGACTGAGGAGGAGAACAAAGGGGTGAGAGCAAAGCGAAGTTGCTGCTTTAAAGAGTACATGGGGGTGAGGGGGACTGTAGGGATGAGGAGGACCATGGGGGTGAGGAAGGTCATGCTGAAGGGAGAGTTCAGCATACACAAGACTGTAACTTGCTGGACTTAATATTTTCTGTGCTTGCTCCATCTTGCATAAAAAAATTATCACCTGGCTTAATGTTCCAGTCCCTGAAGTCTCAGCACATGTAATAGGAGTGTCTCCAACAAAGGACTTTTAAGGCCATGGGAAATCTCAGACCTCCCAGGGTCTCCTGTTCATGCTTGCAGTCCTGGGAGTGCTGCTCTGTGGGAGACCCCAAACACACTCCTGCACAGCCTCACCCACTTCTTCAGGCTGTAAGCAGCCTCCACAGGGCACAGACCCTGCACCTTGCACCACCAAAGAGCTCTGCAGTGAGGATTGCATCCTCCCACACTGGCCCAATGGCAGCTAAAGCTTCTGAGTGACTGTAGGGACTTTAGTAGGAGACTTCACATCCCACTTCTTCCTACACCCCCACAGAGGATGGGAACCCCCCCTGAGAATGGGAGCCTGGAGTGCAAATCCCTGGTGCAAAATGGGTGCAGGGGTGTCTGAATATTGGCCTCCAGCTTTTCCAGTGAGTGCCTCTGCTTTTCATATATGTGACTTTGGAAGAATAACGTGGCCTGCCTTGGACACCAAACTCCTGGCAAGGGCTCAGGACAGGCAAGCCCAGAGGTGGTGATGGTGCCCCTCTGCTATTGATGGGACTTACCCTGACAGTAGGAACAGCGACTTCTTTCCTGAAATCTCCTACGTACCACAGCGCAGATCCTATGTAATGAAAACACAGCCCTGTAGACAAAACTCCTCTCCCACACAACCACACGCTGATCCCAACTTCATGTGAACACACATTTTGCATTCCCACCCACGGGAATCTCCCCGCACTTTAAAACACCTGAAGACTGGAGCTGAGACAAAGAGAGGATGGGGAAATTTCCAGAAAGCCTTTTGCTACTCCTGCACAGCTTTTTCCTGTTACACTTGCTTGACATTCCAGGATGTCTGTGACACAGCACAAAGGAAAGGCTGAGGTGTTGTCACACAGACAAACACACACCAAGGAGTCTCTCCATTCGTTTTTTAACCCTGGTAGTATTTGCAGTGGGGCAAGGCAGCCCTGTCACCAGCACATCTCTCACCATGAGCTCCTGAGCTCTCAGTGAGCACTGCTGGATTCTCTGCTCAGATTTCTCTCGACTGGAAAGGACAGTCAGTCTGATGTACTAATTATACAAAAATACAGTTAGTGATAGTGTAACAATAGGAACAGCAATAAAGTTGTCTTCAAGACGCAGTTAAGTTAGGTGAATGCCAACACCTTGTTCTGGAGCTCCAGCACATCACAGCTTGAGGTGAGCTGACACCTTGATGTCAGGGTGATGCTCTGCAGAAGGTCCTTCAGCTGCCACTGAAGCAGCTCATGTTCAGTCCAAGGACTTGCTGATGGCTGAGGGACACTCCTGGCATCCTCCCCTCAAGCACTACCATTGGTCAGGTCAGCTTTCTCACCTGCTTTCACACCTTTTAGTTTTAGGTTATCTTGCATCCCACACTGGAATCAAGTCCAAGCTCAAGCTCAGTTTTACAGCCAAGCTGTCTAATCCAGCCATGGTTTCGTACCATCACGCTTTGTGTCCCACTATGGCTCCCCAGGTGCTTGGGCATGGCCACCCTGCTTTTGGAGGCACTGCAGCACCAAAAAGCATCAGCTGGGTCACAAAACAGCTGTGGGGAGAAGAATGCTATTATGGGAAGGTGTTCCTCCAGATGGATGCATCCATGCAAAGACAGGACACTGCCTAAGGCTGTGGAGCACCAGCAGCTTGGCAGGTGCTTCCATTCCCTCCCAGGCTCCAGACTGCTCGATGCTGAGCTCTGCCCCATCGGCTCCTGAGAGCTGCTAGAGAAAACTTCCACAGGTCTTTGGTTGCTCCCGTGGGAAATATTGATTCTTGACACAACCCAAATTTACTTCTGTGATCTGCTAAATATCTCTGCTCTGTTTATTAAGCAGAGTTGGAAGCACTTCGTTCCATACCTGTTTTCTGCCTCTCTCCCCACCCACTGAAGGCACCGGCGGGGAAGCCAGGATGACAGCCATCGTACCCCTCAAACCAACATCACAAGCCTTGTGTTCAGCTCTTGGAAGTGAGTATTTTGGGAACATTATGTTGCCACAGCTGTTCATTTTTCATACAGCAGGTGGGAAACCTGCCCTGTTTGAATGGCTTGATGGAAAAGGCCAGTTGCTCCATAATAACTTACAACATGGGAAAGTGGGGGTTGCTTGTAGCCAGCACCGAGTTCCAGCCCAGAGCATCCAGACAGATACTTCAGATATTTTAAGCAAATACTGAAAGCTCTGGTTCAGTCTTTTCCTCTACACTATGGCAAAAGCAGACAATCCATTAATTGCACAGGCAGATGGCTATTAGGAAGTGTGTGAGAACTGGCTACACCACCACTGTGTAGGTGGAGCTGATTAGATGGATCTGAATCAAAAAATAATAAAAAAGAGAAAGATTTCCTACATTTCCTTTGCTGCATGGTGAGAAAAGCCTTTCCTGTGCGACTGCAGGAGAAGACAATTCAAAAATAACAGTAAAATTGCTTCTCACCTCCCCACTGAGTCATGTTACTAGCAACAGCATGTTGGGGCTTATATATGTAATTCCTTCACAGCTTCACTGCTGGGCAACAAACACATGGGCACCAGGATGGGCACAGGAGGGTTTGGTGTTTCCTTCACGCAGGCTGGCACAGGTTAAACATGTAAAGAGACCCAGGCAGTTCCAGAGGTGCCATTGCTCTTCAGACTGCCTCCAAAAAATCCCCTCCCTATTCCTCTGCTGTCCAAGCTCTGCTTTACTCTGGGTAAAGGATCTTTGGAGCAACTTCACCGTTGAGATCTCCCACAAAAACTAGGCAAAGCAAGGTTGTTGTATTTCAACAACCATTGTGGGCCATTCCACCCACAAGCACAGATGACAAGGGCACCTGGCAGGCAGGAGACCTCCTTCAAATCCTCCAGGGCTGACCTGGGCACCTCTCCAGCGAGCAGCCCCAGGGACAGCATGACTCTAGCTGGCCAGTTTGGTAGGAATTGTGCAAACTGGGAGTTTCCACTAGAAAGGTCAGTGGCTTCAAGCTCATGAACCAAATCAGAGAAGGCTGTAAAAATATGTCTGCTTGGACATCTCGCTAAACCAGGTGGTGGACTGGCAGAGTCATGGAATAATAGAATTGTTTAGGTTGGAAAAGAACTTTAAGGCCATTGAGTCCAACTGGTGCCACATCCACCACTAAACGGTGCCCCAAAGTGCCACATTTACATGGCTTTTCAATACCTCCCGGGATGGTGACTCCACCACTTCCCTGGGCAGCCTGTTCCAATGCCTGACCACCCTTTTGGTGAATAAATTTTTCCTAAAATCCAATCTAAACCTCCTCTGGTGCAACGTAAGACCATCTCCACCAATCGCTGCTGATCAGATCAGCAGCTTCTGCAAATCCTGGGTTTTGCCATGTACTTGCCCAGAGAAGTGGTGGAGTTACCACCCCTGGAAGTGTTCAAAAAACATGTAGATGTGGCACTTAGGGACATGGTTTAGTGGTGGACCTGGCAATGTTGGGTTAATGGTGGCACTTCACGATCTTAGAGGTCTTTTCCAACCTTAATGATTTATTTTACAGAACACCTGAGTGTCTTTGTCAGGAAAATGATTCCAGTAATTAAAAGGACACTCAAAGGTGGGTGTTGCAGCACCACTGAAACTATCTGATGAAAGAAATCCTCAGATATCTGGGTGTATATCTTCTGCCCTTCTAGCTGTTGCCTGCTGTATCCAATATATGTCACTTTTTCAGGACAGGGACTGTTTCTCCATAGTTTAGTGCAGCACTCAACACAACTAGAACATAAGATCCATCTTTACAACTACAGGACAGATTGAAAATTGCTCTGAAGTAAACCAATCACACACACACAAAAAAGCAGATCTTTAAATTCTACCTCCCAAATTGTGTTTACAGATGCAAATCAATAGCACTGCAAGACACCAGTGCAGGGTTAAATCCTCACCCATAATGAAATTCATTAAGAAGCTGGAGACAAAATTGTCTGTGGAGCAGACACACCACCTGGGTGGTCAATCTGAAGGCACTTTCAAGCATTACTGTAAAAACCCTTTCCTAGGAAAAATCTTTAACTTCATACTGCTCTTGATAGAACGCTTCAATACAGTGCTTGGAACAACTCATTTTAAACGGGTATTTTAGTATCACAAACAGAAGGACAGTTATTATTCGCCAGAGACACTCCATGTATAGCCCCCATCACTTCTGGCCGCCGAGGCTGACACTGTGGGAACAGTCTGCCCTCAAAAGGCCAAATACCAAAGTGCACCGAGTGGAGCCACTGGGCTGCCGCCCAAAGCCCACGAGCACAGGTGCAGCTCTCCCCTGCATTCCTTTCCCCTCTGCCTCTTATTTCCCAGCACTTCCATCCTGATTCAAGAACAGCTGAAACAATCAAGACTAGACAGCCAGAGGAATATCACAAAATCACTGTATCAGTCCGTGGACAGCCTAGTTGTCAACTTCCCTCGCAATTTGGCTATTTAGCTTTAAAAACAAACACAGTAGAAAAGTGGAGGAACAAACTTCTCCACTTCCAGGACTCCTGCTGCTTAGCTGCAGCACGGAGGTTCCCATTGTCATTACAGAAGCATGTGATTAATTCTGCAACAGGAATGACAGATGGACACAGGCACCAGCACAGTTATCACAAAGGGTGTTGAAGTAATTACTTACAAAGGTGGCTCAAACAAGTGTGTAAAGCCTCACCCCCTCGCTGTTACTCATCTTACATTTCCTACTGTAAAGAAAGCTCATTTTTTTGCCACATGCCAGACTCCACAGTTAATTGAGATCAGGTAACCAGCAGGAGAGGAGCAGGTGATCGTTCTCTTTGGCACAGAGCAGCACTGGAAGTGGTTTCATGGTTCAACACCCGCTGCCGCCCTCCGAGGGGAGCTGTGGAACACCAACCACGCTCAAACGGAGCTGAAAATGATACAGGCAGCCCAGTCCGTGCGGTTAAGCCACGAGGCACGGAAATTATGGTAATTGGGGCTTGCAGGAATCCAAGGGGGCACATAAGGCCCGAGGAGGTACCCAGCGAGGGAGCAGCTGGTCCCCAGAGTAGCTTCCACAGAGACAGAGTCACACGGGGCATTTCTGCTGTCGCAGTGGCCAGTTGTCAGCAGCAAGGGATGATACCTGGAGCTCCTCACATACACCTGGCACTGCCCCAACACAGGTTTTTGCTGTAGATGGACATGTATCTGTAGCACTGAGATCTGTTTCAGCTGCCCATGGGTGCGTGAGCACTGCAGGAGAGATCTGTAACCTCTCGTGTGAAAGGATGAAGGTGGAAGGCTGAGTTAAAAACCATAAACAATTTAAATAATGGGGAAGAAGAAAGACAACGCAAAGGGCAATGACCAGGTACCTTTTCCAAAGGGTGACACCACTGCAGTGCCAAAAGGCTGCCTGGACTCCAGTGAAGCACACACAAGACCACCAAGAGGCACATGAAGCATCTGGAACTTTGTTATTCCAGGCAACACACCCAGACATCTCCCACGTTCTGCAAAGGCAGACGTGGCTTGCTGTTTTGTTACATTTGATAACGATTTACAACCACAGTTCTGGGCTAAAATTGAAATGAGCAAACATTTTGTCAGGATTCTGCCCAATTTCTCTCTAATTTATGTGGGCAGTAGGCTTTTATGATGTCCTTAGCTAGTGACATTTCTCTGAATTTAAATGTCTGGATTTTGTGCACATGTTCTTGGCAAACACAGAAGTGTTATGGGAACCATGACTGCTTTATAAAGAGATCTACTTTGGGATACCACAACTGAACAGAGATGAAGGGAACTACACGGTTACAGGAACACCCAGCTGATGATTCACAACATCCAAATAATGCTCCTGATTCATCCTTTCTGAAAACAGCCCAATTCAGCCTGGCACTACATGACCCTTCTTTCATGTGAAAATTACTGAAGGTGTTTTGTTTTTATCGCACAACTCCAAATATAAATCGATTCTTACCATGAAAAAAAATTCTAAATATGTCAAGTTTTTACTCCTTCTTTCCAAATGTAAAATGTCAGAGGATACAAGTAACAATGAGTTACCCAAATTAAGCACAAAAGGAATGGAAAAAAAATTTCATTAAATCTCCCAAGGAGTTTCATTCAATCTGAGCAACATCGGTTGCTGCTGAAGTGGAACTGGAAATGTATTTTCAGTCAATCTTCTGCTTTCACATACGAGTTTTGTTGCACAGCTTATGCTGCTGAAACAGAACTGGAAATGCATTTTCAGTCAATCTTCTCCTTTCACATAGAAGTTTTGTTGCACAGCTTATACTCCAAAGACAGGTGCTGGGAAAAAAGCCAGTGAGTGACTACCACAATCAAAAAGCAAGCAGTGCTCACCTCTCAAATCAAACAATATGCAAGAAAACACATTTATCCAAACTTGGAGGTGAAAATGAAACATTAAGCTTACAATAATTCATGAAGACCCAATCTACACCAGTAGCATCTTGTGTAAGCTCTAGTTCTATTGGGTTTTTCACAAAAAATTGCAGAACTATACACAAATGGGAGAAGTTTGCTGCAAATGACACCAGTTGACAGCTACTGACATGTTAAAGTATCCAAAGCACACAAGCTCAGGAGAGGTTTTGGTGAACACAACTAAGTGAAGACCATAAGTGATCCAGATTTCGTCTTACAGGTCTCTGATAACAGAGAGTTAAATGAACTATTTCTAAATTCATTTAATTTTCAAAAAATTCCAGAAAGTACCATTGCTTTTACAGCATTTCTGTGAGAGAAATTTGCAGGCGGAATTACATTTAAACGTGTTCCAGTTGTACTCCCAAGGTGTCTACTGTCTATTTTTGTGATATTCCTAGAAGGGATTCCATACAAACCCCAAGTCTGACGTCTCAGTTGGAAAATAGCACAAAGCCTTTCCTGGAGGTCCAGCGATCTATTCACGCCAGAAAGGGGTTGTTTACACTTCCCATATCTAAGTACTGCAGCAAACCACGTGTGTGCATCATGTTACACAAGAATGAACATTATTCCAAACCCATCAGCTTCCAAATATTTCTTTATTGTTTTCACAACTCAAAAAAAGGATGATTCAAGGAGCCCTTGTCTTCGTGTTTGCCTTCAGTTCCCCTTTCAAAGTACAAAACCCCAAACATCTTCCTGAACACGTACTTAGCCAGCTTTCCCCTCTCTAGCTGCTTCTTGTTTTTCCTGCAGTAGCTCTTCTTCCTTCTTCTTGTAAAGCTTTAGAAGATACTCATCAGGCTCAATTCCTGCCTCCTGTAACTCTGACATGGCTTTCTCCAGCCGGTGCAAGGTACGGGCACTCTGCACTTTCCGAGCAGTGATGTACAACGTGAATTCCTTGAAGCCCATCAGTTTACAGGTATCCACCTCACAGATATTTTTAACCTCTTTGGTTTTGTCCACCTGGGGGAAGAAAACTAAACCTGACATTTTTTCCAGGTCTTCAATATTTACTTGGAAGTCAGTCAGCTGGTGGCTGAAGCCTATGGGATCGTTTGGCACCACAAAAGCCCCCAGCACCAAGGGCTCTGCTGACGTCCTGCTCCGTCTGGCCAGGATCACCTTGTAGAGGTGGGATGGTACAGCTACATCATCCTTTCCAATTACCTGGCAAAAGGAAAGGTGTGTTACAAACAGAGATCACAGAATCATGGAATTGTTTAGTCTGGAAAAGACCTTTAAAATTATCAAGCCAAATCATTAACTCAGCACCAAGTCCACCACTAAACCATGTCCCTAAGCAGCACATTTACACTTTGCCTCTCTCTGGAGCCTCTCTCCTTTTTATAATAACTTTTAGTGGAGTTGATTTGAAATGCATATTAAAACCTACATGATTTGGAAGTATCAGATCAGGTACTTCTATTTTACTTTCTATCAGTTATTTTTTTCTATCTCTATTAGCCATACACAGGTACATAAGGTACATTCAGTGACTCAGTATCTTCTTGGAAGAGAAGTATCCAAAGAAAATGCATTGATTTCTTCTATACATTCACTATGATTTAACTTAAGAGCTCGTACATTTTGGGTTTTCTCTTGTGTCTCTCAGACCACAATCCAGGAATTTAAGTGAAGCCCCAAGAGTGGAGGACTGGGACTCTGACTTAACATAAAATCCACTAAAAGCTCACACACATACATACACAGTATATCCCCCACCTTGTTCAGGGATAAGTCCAAGAGAATACACCTATTGCTGACAAACATTCTTTCTAGGAGTCAAAAAGAAATGCTTGTGCACACACTGCATTAGGCTTTTTTTTTTTTTAATTCACTATTGCTGAACTGAATCTGTCACATTAACAGAGTATAACAGGCTCACACATGGAAAACCTGAGTTTTGCATAACCCTTCTATAAGTACCCTGCTCAAATTTTTATTTTTATTCTAATGGCAACAGAAGAAAAAGATGAAGATGTCTCACAAAAACCACAAAGGCATTTTATTTTATACATAAAATCCAGCAATTTGGTACTGTTTCCAGTATTTGCAATACCTGCAAAACCAGAGACTGCTTGTTTTGATTTTTTTGACAGCTTTTGTTAGACACAGTTAAAATACGATTTCAGGGAAAGTAGGTATTTATTATACTGCCACAACTGATCACATTAATTGAAAGTATTTTACAAACTAATCCAGTGTTATCAGTTCAGACATGCCTTGTCCATTCATATATTCAGTACAACTCAATCACATAACAAAAACTTCCTACAGATGCTTTATTCTGAGAGTTTTAAGCCCTTCTCTAAAAGAAAATGTGTTTTTAAAAGTAAACTTTGCCTGTGGCTACTGATCCAAGGGTCACATTAGTTTGTTTCAGTAGTTAACTAATTTCAGTTATGAATTCTTTCAGTGTTTGAAGTGTGTCTTCTACCTCTGTTGCCAGTTTTTTAAGTGACTGGTCTTTAAGTCTTCCTGGTCAGACCAAAACTAGAGAAAGCACCTTCAGGAGAAATGGAAACCTCTGATAAAGTTTTTTAATGTTTTGTGCAATAACATAGTAGAAACATTACTACTGCTTTTAGAAAATATGTGCACTCAGATTTCTTTACTGTGTTCCAAAATATTTTCCCTCCCCTTCCATAAACTGCTTTGCTGCAGTATAAACTTTTCTGATCTTTTTGCCTTTTGGTTTTGGGTTTTTTTTCCAAAAATGATCTTGCTTATGCCACAACCTTCTCCCAAATAACACTGTCTAGACATCAGTCATTGAAACTGGTTATGTCAACTCTGCCTTCCCTTCCAACGATGACAAGTGTCTTGATGGGGAAATTAGAGCTCCTGAGTGTCAAAGCACTTTGCATTTAGAATTCCATGTGGGTGAAACGAGAGCCACAGCTCCACAGCATAAATAATCAAAAATGACTGATGCACAGGTAATTCTAAAACACACTAAAACTGACACTGCAACATAACTGTTGTATCTGGTGAGTTAAAACTGAATTACAAGATGGTGTTGGGAGTTTAACCTACCTGAGATCAGTGGCACTCGAACTGGGGAGTACATGCAACACATTGGGTTGAGAGAGAGGGAGCCAAGAAGCCTAAAAATCCCTGAGAGGGACAGGAGGGAGTTCATATTTCTGTGTTCAGTCAGGTGCTCCAGTGATGACACCGCCAAAGGCAGAAGGATGGAGCTCCTTTTCTCCCCTGGAGCAGGGTGCTTCCAGAGCCTACACTGCATTCCCACCTCCTGCACACTCCTAGGGTGGGGAGGAAGTGGAGGAAGAGGCACAGCTGCAGAGCTCCCTGAAAGGGCTGTAGCCTCCTGAGAGAAGGCAGCAGTGAGACCAAACCCTGTTCCTCAGCTTCATCCGGGGCCAACAATCTCCTGACCTGCAGCATTCCTGAGCAGTATGGCCTTTTCCAGGCCTCTTCACATACTTTTTCCCACCATAAATACATACATATACATATAAATACAGGTCCTCCTTAGCTCAGCTCCCTCCCCCTCTCAACACCTCCCACACACACATCCACATCCCAACATCCTCGGGCTGGTGGATAAAAGACCAGAGGAAGGGCCAGCATGCAGATGGAGCTGCTACAAGAATCTCCAATTAGGGGGTACATGGCATATGTAAAACAAACAGGTGAATTTGTGTGCAGTGAGCAAGCAGAGGGAACCGGGGATTGAGTCTGAGGGCTGAGTGGGTGGATAGAAAGGCTGGGGAATGAATAGAGCTGCACACAGAACAGTGAGGTATGAGATGGAAACGCTGAATGCCTGAAGTGGGTGTTAAGGGAAAACAGACCCTGTGCTTATGTAATATTATGCAAATATATATATTCTATGCAAAATAATGCACATTTATTCATAGTATCTGCAACTACAAAGGAGGGAAGGGAAGAAAGAAAATGAGGCCTAGTTCAAAATGAAGGAAGGGTTGGCCTTTTGAGAAATGGAGCTCTAAATTCAACTCCATCCAGGCAATGGCCAGACATGTAATTTATGTACCACTTTAGTTCCACATAAGCTCTCTTCTGAGAATTTCAATAAAATTTAAGCAGTGTACAGTTTTTATACCAGTTCTCTGAACAGCAGTAAACTACTATTGCAATTACTTCACTGAGTGTTAATATGTTAAAGTGATTAAAGTCAACTTGACCCTGTCATACAGCCAGTCCACAGGTGTCCCTTCCTTACTCAAAACAGGCTGGAGGAGAACACCATCAAAGGACAGTCCCTGATTGCTCTGATAGAGTAAATATGCATAACAAAGAATAAATATGGGGGGGTTTCTGCAGTTTAACACTTACGTGAACCATGCACAGGGTGCATCACCAATAATTTATGAAGTCAGTGTGACCCAACGATTTCTGTTAGAAAAGGAAATGCAGTTC
Source organism: Pipra filicauda (assembly GCF_003945595.2). Classification (NCBI taxonomy): domain Eukaryota; kingdom Metazoa; phylum Chordata; class Aves; order Passeriformes; family Pipridae; genus Pipra; species Pipra filicauda. The sequence continues at coordinate 7,432,364 of NW_024104310.1, forward strand.
TGGAGCACACCAAAATATTTCCATTATTACACTCTGTAATATACCACAGTTTGCTTTTTTATGGGAGTAGATAGAGAAGCTGGAGATAAAAGTTCTCATAGACTTGCCCCCCTCTTCTCCCTTCAGCTCAACTGCCAGGGAAAGAAGTGAAGTGTGATTCTGCAAAAGTGAAGTTTGGAATAGAAGCAATAGCTAGCAAAAACAAACTCCACAATCCCATTTCCTATTGCCACCTAGAGGATTTTCCTCCCTAACTTCAACAGTCTGAATCACTGGATCTGCACCATCCCATTTATCTCAGTGCCTGCCTAACAGAGGCGGAGAGCATATGCTCCTATTGTAACAGAATGGAAAATGGGTTAAGATTATCCATGCACAGATGTTGACTTTGATTTGTGCTTGTCTATCCACAGGCAGCAGATGATCTTTCAGCAATCAATGCCTGAAACAGCTCTCTGTCCCAGCTGGAGAAGAACAGCAGTTTTTAATAGTATCTGTGATTCCAAAAGAAATTTTGTGGACTAATACAAGCAAGAAAATACAGCAGTGGCCTGTTGAAATCACTGCTGTCCCACATGCTTTCACACCATGTTGGTAACAGGTCACAAGAAAAATTTTTCTGCAATCATTTGAAAATTTCTATTTTGCTATTGCTATAAAATTTTGCTTGATCTTTCAAATTTTCAACAGTCTCATAACACGAAGGAAGAAAAAGCACTCAAGCTGAAAGCTTCTTTTTATAGCATTAAATATATTTCTTTCCCATCATCATTTGGGAAACCAGCGTGAAATTTCAGATACTTTGCTGTCTGTATCAGCTCAATGTAAAAATGTGCATTGCCCTAACTTTTTGCAGCTGCTTGTTCCTTTTAATTTTGTTTTGTTTCTTTGGTGATCTGGTGCTGGCTGAAGCCCTACAACTGAAGTGGTGTCATCTAATAATGCAGCATTATAATAAAGTTATTTTCAGAACAGTGTTTATTATTTTTCTATTGTTATTGACATTGTTATTGACATTTCACAAGTGTGTATCAATTTTTTATTCTTCTCAATGCCCAATTAAACCTGGACAGCTGCCATGAGGACAGGCCATTAAAATGTGTGCAATTCCTGACATTTAGAGATGTTTACACATTGCTAAAACAACAAACATGTTGTTAAGCAGTTATAACACAAACTTACGGAGCTCACAGAGTTACAGGGACAGATAAGGGCAAAGTAACATGATTTCTTAAAACAGAGAGATTTCAGTGAGCTTTGATAAATTTGGTTTCACAGCCAAGTCACTGGATGGGGACTGGTCTTAAGTTTGGCTTTCCCCACAATTTTGGCCAAATAGTGTTCTTGGTTCCAGCTTATAAAATTAGAGGAAGGAAAAATTTGATAATATCTATGGAGCCCTTAAATAACACAATATATAATGAAGACATTTGCTAAAGGCATCTAGGGTAAGTTTAAGCATCCAGAGTAACCAATGCCACCTTCATGGTCATAGATAAATACAGGGCAAAGCAGTCCCTAAAAAATTCAGTTTGGATTTTTTGAGATAGAAAACTCCATTCTTACAGGAATGGGAAAAAAGGAATATGTGAAGTATAATGGCAGAACAGTTGAAACCACGTGAGAAGAAAACAGAGTGTTACTATTACCGGAAATTTTAAACACACACAAATGTTATCGTATTTTCATTCTACACTGGGTTGGTTACAGCTTCTCAGAGTGGTAAGAAAATTATCTTCTTCTGAAAGGGTACAGATCGTTTTTAAAGGGACTCGTGAATCCCAAAGTGATACTTTGCCACCTAGTGACTAGAAACTGAAAATCAACTGTGCAGAGAATTAGCAGAAGGGACTAACGAGCCCTTCATCAGCCAGAGACAGCTCTGGATTGTCAATTATCCACAATTCTCTTAGAACTTGGTAAACAGAAATCACATTCAATCATGCCTTAAATGCCAGCACACACTGAAGAGTCCTTGCATCAGAGGGTACCATCATCAAACACTTTAAAAGGACAGCTCCAGAAATTCCCTTGACACTCCAGTAACCATTTTTTCCTCTCTCTGTGAAGTCCTAACCCGAGTTCAGACAGAGCCACACTGCAAACACAACAGAGTGAAAACAAGCACACACAGTTCTCTGATACAGTACTTCCAACTGCATCTGGCAGTAACAAAATTAACACTTCTATCACATTTCTTGGTGGACAGAATTCAAGGACATCATTCCTGTCACTCAGAGTAAGACTGCAGCTTTCTCTGAATAACCATTCTTTTTGTTTTAGCTGTAACTTGAAGCATGATACTGATCGAGGCCCATCAGGTCTTCTACTGTAGAAATAACATTATTCCTGCTGATTTGATCCCAGGTTTGAAAACCCAGAGCTTTATTACAATTTGATACCACACTCTGTGTAGAAACAGACTTTCTGGCAGTACAAACAATTCTCTTTGCTACCAGTATTACTTTATTTACTTGATCATTGTGACAGCATTAACTGCCTTCACTCCAGTTCCTTCTGGATTTGTGTTAGGCAGCACTGATTCTCTTGATAGTGTTTTCCCCCAGTATTTGAGGGAACTCTGTCAGATGGCATTGAGTAGAACTGAGGGGTGTGAAGGCAGACCTAGCAATACAGAAAACACTACAGATAAAATTCATAGTAACAATCTGCAGAGACAAGCACTCCAGAATGCAAATGTATGTGCTTCAGAAAAATTTAATTTGTTATGGCTGGTGGTCTGATTGCTATTGCCAAATCATTTGGCAAACTAAAAAGGAAAGAAAACAAAATAAATAAGACATGGTAAAAAACCAAACTGCTCTTGAATACATAGTTATGGCATTAAAAGATACACACCCCAACTCCCTTTTTATTTTTCTTTAACAAAGAGGGTGTTTGTACACATTATATATAAAATAAACTGCATTTACATGATGACAGACTACTGCTTCCACAGAATCCATTTAGCTTACTTAACACTGAATCCACCACAGTCCCTAACATCCCTCTCCCTGTAATAACATAACCTTTGGGATGGGCACAATGCTAAAAAAAAGCAATCCCATTACTCTATCCTGCAATTTTGGTGTCTCTTCTCCTCCAATCTTAACCCAGTGTCTATTACATTCATTTGTACCTCATTTAGGGCTGACAAGAGCCCTGGTTGTTTCCACCAGCTGATCTAAAATGAGCCCTTTGCACAAAGTTTATGGGACGTGTATAATGGACCTTAGATCCATTAGTTACCTGTGAAGCCTTGAGACCCCTCGGAGCAGCCCACAAACAAGTAATAGTTCCCAGGTTTATCTCCTCCTTTAGCAAGGAAGGATTCCTTCCCCTGTAGTATCTTGGTAGGAGACAACCTCTACTAGTTTTGAAAGTTGACCGGGGAAAACCATAAAGTACTATCTTATATTTGCAATATAAGTGCAATTTGTTTCCCAGTTATTTGCCACAGATGTAGAGGACAAATAACTGCATCTTCTGGCCCAGTTATTGTGCATCTCTGGCCCAGCCTCATTATTCAGCTTGGAAAATTCAACAGCAAACAAGTTTCCAGCATGAACTTTGTATATCAGTAAAAAGTACATTCAAATGTCTTCTTCAAACAACAAAGAAAATGTTGTCTAAACTGCATTTGCCAACCACAGCTGATTCCTCTTAAATTAGTGTTTACTACTATGGCATTGGGAATAGGAAGGGTGGAGCACTGAGCATGATATAGCTGAATTAACTGCAAAATTTGTATTTCAAACTCCAAATCTGCTGACAGAGGAAAATCACTAAAGTGACAGTCACTGGAGAGCAGTAATGTATAAAACAAGACAATGTCATTTTGATTTGATCTGGACAAAGATGAAAAACCTGCATCTGCCTCTCCAATGACACAGAACAGGTTTTTCCTGTTGGCATTCTATTTTACACATATTCTCAAAATATGTTTTTCAGATACCAAGCACGGCCATCAATCTACTCTTTGCAATAAAAACCTCCACTGGAGATAGATGAAATGACAGAACATATCTGAGGATAAAACAAGTTCAGCCAATACAGAGAACAATGCTGGCATCTAAGGAGTTCAAGGTTAATTCCCTTTCTGGAATTAAAGACCAAATGGTACCAGAGTCCAAGCAGGAACTGGGAACAAAGCCATGACCAATGCTCTGTTTTTCCTCTATAGTGATCTAAAAATAACCTTTTGATGTCTGATGAGAAAAACACCAGCATGTAAAACCACGGACACAGATTTCACCGCTCCTTTAGCCAAAAACAAGGAAACTAAGAAGAAAAGAGGATCTGAAACAAATCAGTGCAGACACATTCACTGTAGCACTAATGTGTTTTTGGGTTTTTTCCCTCACAGTTCTAGTCTGAGAGAATAAAAACATTAGAAAGGAGTTCAGCCTTAACAGTCTCATTGCCAGATTATAGGCTGTGAGTTGTAGCACCACTGTGTGCAGTACAGCACCTCTCCTTGAACAGCACACACAAAGAAAAGGGACATCTCACATCAGCTTCACAAGCCCAAACAATGAGGACTAAAACCCTTTCAAAGTCCCTTGTGTAAACCTGGCAGAGTTCACTCTGAAAGACAGCTAAGAGATATCTTTCCTTCACAACCCTCAGTTTTCCTGGGTTAGGGGTAGAATCTCAGACTACCAAAATCAATGGCAAGGACTGCCATTATATCCATGGTGCTTGAAAAGAACTCTCCAGCACTTTGACATGCTGTGTTCCCTCCTGTAAGTGCATGTGTCGATTAAAGGAAAAAAAAAAACCACCCCAAACCCAAAAAACTCAACAAACCACTCTACTCTGAAGTCTCTCTCCTGAAAGTACAACTGCAATGGAAAGCACATGAATTTAAGCCATAAAGACATTTCAAAATAAAAGAAAAAAAAAAACCAATTCTCAGCCTGTATTTAATTAGACTTAAGAGCATAGCCAAAGAGGATCCAAATCAAACAAAAACACCACAAAATCAGTATTTTACTTTTCCCACCTGTACTTAAATGCAGTTTAAATAAAAATTAATTAACTTTATGAATCTCATTGTAGGAAACCGAGTACAAGGATTTATGAATGTGGTCAAATAGTGACATGTAAACATGAACACCACGATTCCACTGTTTTCCATCTAACACTGAACTTCACTTTCTAGTTTATACTAAGACCAAAACTGATTAAACTGGTCTTTTAACCAGTGTTGTCATCAAGCCCAAAGATAATGAAGACATCTTGGAAACAGACAAAACCAGAACAGTATGATAATCAAAGTAGCAGGGACATTTAGTGCCACTATTATTTCATCACCATATCCTGGCATGAAGTTATTTTGAATAAAGACAGTAATACACACTACCTGCTCTCATTTTTACCTGTGGAATACTAAAATTTATATTTCAAAACCAGAATGGAGAGTGACAGTCATTTTTCAGAAATGTAATCTTTCTCTTCTAATTAAACACTTTCTCTAGAGAAAAACGAGAAAAAGATGACCAAGATTAAAGTGAAGTCGTTGATAGGTGCAGTTGATAAGATGATTCAAATTCTTCCTGGAAATGATTTCCACTAATAAAATGTTCACGTCAGTTCAGGATTTTTAATTCTTTGCTATGTAAGATGAATATATACTTTTAAGGATGAAAAATAAATGCAATATCCCGACAGCTACAAGGAAGTAAGTTCCAGCAAGCTTTGTGCAAGCCTGGAGAACTTTGTACCATTCTGCATGACAGTGAGTCAAATGCTCAGCTGAAAACTGTTGAAAGGGAACATCTCCCACCTGCTCCCAGCTATGTGCTTTTGGATATATCTCATGCTGTCACCAGGAAGCACTGGACTACTCTGTGTGCTGCCTCCATCTTCCTACAGCAGCATAAAACAAGCCCAGTAAACCCAGCACAGGTGGTTTCCTATTGTACTGGGTAATTAAGCATTTTGTGGCAGGATCTAAAAGTCGTCAGCACTGGCAGAAAAGAGAAAGGCAGAGAAAGGCCTGGAAAGTATAATGGGAAATGGTGAAGTGAGAACTCTCCCTTTGGGTGTCATGGAATGACTGCCACTCTAATGCTGGCCTTGTCACCAACTTATCATGTGACATTGATCATATCCCTTAACCATGGCTTATTTATCCCCTTGAAAACGAGCACAGTTGTTACCTTCCTCACAAAGATGCAGTGAGAGGTGAAATTTGGAACTGCCACTGAACATGAAAAAGATAAATTATTATTACTGCATTTTCATATGCATAACATGACTGTCTGGTAAAAAAATAACAACAAATCCAAACCCAAAGCTGAGATTTTGTCACAGTCAAGATTTGACATGTGTGGGTGGGGACATAAGGGACAGTTTTTCAAGAAGTAAAAAGGTAAAAGCAAACAGGAAAAATCATGTTTTATCATGACTGAGTTCCAAGTTCAATCAAATGGAAATCAGCTGTGTATTTATAATGGAGCAATAGTGCCTAAGTCTTACCACTAAACGAGCCACTGTTGAAAGCTGAACATCTCCCTTTTTTGTGTCTCTCATATCCCTTTGAAACAGAGACTTGTTACAGCAAGCTCATCCACTGCTCCTCAGAGAACAAGTTGGACAGCTGAATCACTCACAAGCTGGAGCTGCAGTTGATTCCAGTACTTATTTTCAAGGAAAAGTGTTTTTTCAAGAGGTGCAAAATACAGCATTTATTATTTGCATTATGACAGCTTCCATCTAGCAACTGAAAACAGCAATAACATCTCCTTGCAGTGGGGGCAGAAGGTAACACTCCCTTGAATAACTCACCACACTTAGACCCTACAGATGTCTAAACATAAGCCTACAAAGAGTAAATCAGAGTACAAATAATAAATTCACCTCTCAACTTGATATCCTTTCCTATCTGTCTACCAGTGATGGCTTTCTAGAGACTGCATGATAAATCCTAAATCTTCAGAGTATTTTAAGTAGGTAATAAAAATAAGGGACTAAAAGAAGGGTAGTATGAGTACCATGGACCAGTGATTAGACTGCATTCACCTAAAATCTACTGAACTTGAATGTTCTTCCAATTAACTCTGGCATGCACAGAATCTCAGTTGCAAGGCCTCATCCAGGTGCTGCCTAGGGGATATCACCAAACAAGTGTTTGTGAAATTAAAGGAGTACAGGCATTCCAATGCCCTGTACAGTTTTTAGAAACCCATACTACCTTTGTATCGCACTGTTTCTAAAGTACATCAAGAAATAAACAATTAAATAGATGCCTGAACATCAGCAAACCCCACTAACTCTCTGCTTAGATACTGCCATGAATTATACAAGTCAGAAAACAGTTTTACTGCAGACTGTGACCAGACATGAAATAGATCTCTCTGTAAATAAACCAAATTATTTTAAAATTATACTTTTTCATGTATAGGCGTAACATCTCTGCTGATCTTGTCCAAACTCATATTGGACATTTTGCATGTACTAAGATGTCCAACTTTGTTTTATCAAGCTACCATATCAATTTTAAATAAATAAAGCATTACCATTGCACTATTAACCAAGCAACATATATACATACCTGGTAAGTAACGCTCTTCTTTCCATCATCATTTGTTTGAGGCAAGGTCAGAGGTCCAGAAACTACCCAAACATCCTCAAATCTCTCAGTCAATTCTCGACAATACATTTCCATTCTGGAACATATTTGTCAGATAAGGAAAAGTCAGCTGGGAAAACCTGACATGATAATCTTTGAGACATATTGTGAAGGGAAGGATGAACTACTGAAAGTCAAGGGAGCATTTTTCACGTGACTGACTCCCAAGACAAAGAAGGTAAAAAAGCAGGCCCAACTTATGCTTCCCACTTATGCCAGGTTCACTTATTCACAGACATGTTACTGCACACATCTGAAAATGGTTTCTGCAGCCTTACCACCTGTCTGAACAGCTGAGTTCTCCACTTACTCCCACACCTGACACTAGAAATATACTTGTTGATGGTCACTTGGGATTAGTAAAATAAAATTGTTTTAAACAGCAGGTTGTGGTGTTCTTACTTTGAGAGGTTATTGGATTTGTATGTTTCTCCCTAAGGAATCAACACCCTGCAGGACACAACTCTTTCCATAGCAAGTACTGGGAAAAGTTTCTATATGCCACTCCCACTAAGTCTAGTTTTTTGTTACATATAAAACTGTTCAAAAATTAATACTTCCAGAAATATATAATTATTTTTACTTTTTAAACTAATTCATTCAGTTTACAGCATATAACATTTCTCAGATAAGGAATTTTCTGGATCATGCTGATTTTACATAAAACAAAATATTAACAAGGCCAGGTTGGACGGGGCTTGGAGGAACCTGGTCTAGTGAAAGGTGTCCCTGCCCATGGCAGGGGCATTGGAACTACATGATCCTCAAGGCCCCTTCCAACCCAAACCATTCTGGGATTCAATGACTGTAGCCTGCCTTTGATCTTATACCCCAACTGTTACAGAAATCACCTACAGTAAGAACCCACTGGTCCTCTACAAAGTTAAGAGCTGCACTTCACACAAATGGACAAACAGAGCAGAATATCAGACAGATAAACCCAGCTAATCTGGCTGCCTCAGAAAGGGGGAGGTTTCATCCCTTTCTCTGTCTCATCCCTGTTCCTCATACCTCTCCCTTGGGCCACTTTAGCACTCTTTGGCTACCAACAACCCTGAACAAAACCGATATTTCCTTTTTTTGTGCTGGGTTAGTGAGTTAAATCAGCTCACAGAAATCAAATCAGCAAGAACGAGCCCCACAGATGAGAATGAGCAGGAACGAGCCCTTTCTTCATGTGATACAGCAAAGAATTAACAAGCTAATTTTTTTTCCTGCTGTCACCAGCTTTGCTTCCAAGCAGCTCAGCTCCTCAGGCTGTCTCGCAGCACAGCAATACAAACACCAACTGGCAAAAGGAAAGAGTGGGAATAAATGCAGCTAGGGAGGAAACTGCTTTTGGTGGCAGCAGGGACAGAGGCCAGATTATGGCGACCATGAAATTACACTCACAACAAGACAGAAAGTGACAGTCAAACATCAGGAAAGAAAGAAGCATGCATGTTGGTTGGAAGAGAATGAGGAATTCTAAGGTGCAGTTAGACCACAACACTGAGCCAATCTAACAGCTTACTATCTAACAGCTTGCTGGAAGATACACTCCTGTCTCCCCTTTCCTACTGCTGTTCCCCTCATCTGTCTCAGCTGACCAGTTCTAATCCATCTTCCATGTTGATTCTTGCACTCATCTCATCAGTTGATCCAATCTTCTAATCTGGAAAGATTAGATAACCAAGCAGAACAAAATTACAATCAGTTTAACTGGGCTGGCAAATGGAACTGACTCACCACAGTTGGCTGCAGCCAGAGCTGGAACTGGGAAAGCATCAAAAGCACCAGGCTGGAGGGTAAACACCCCTTTAGAAAAAAACAGACACTTTAACTAAGCTGCACTGTCTACCTGCACCTCAGAAGAAAATTCAAGAAGCAAGCAATTAAAACAAGGGAAGAGAGTACTGGAGCCAAGAAAGGACACAACACATGAGAAATGACTGACAAAAAAAGTGGCACCACTGCCTTGTTCATGTATTTAAACTCTGGCAACAGAGTGCTGGGATTGGGAAAAAGTGGTAATAGCTGCTTAAATTGCAAGGCTGATAGTGTGAGGAGAAATTTTCAAACACTCTCCAGAATTTCCTGATAGGGCAGAGATCCTGCTTAAGGGAAATAAAGATGGTTTCCCACCTTGACTTGGTACAAATGCCCAGCTTTGGTATAAGGAAAATTTATGCTCAAATACTTGAGTTAATAAAATAAGAAAAACCCAAACTCTTAAAGGTATGTAATTTTATTTGTCTATAATATAACCTTACTGAATGCCTCATATGATTTTATATGCAGTCTTGTAAAACAGGCAAGTACTGTGTAGTTGAACGATGATGCAGTTTTAATGGATCTTTAGTGAAACACTCTACATAATTTTTCTGACCTTCCCTTGATTGAACCTTGAGAAATTCATCATTTTCCCCTCCTGTTTCTGAGCCTTCACATTCTGTAAGTCCCATGCAAGAAGCACTGGACGAATGCTGCTTTTATTATGTTTTCCTCTGTTCAACGGAAAGAAAGAATAAAAATACCTTACAGGAAGAAAGCTTAAATTTATCAGGCATGCCCTGCATCTCCAGTCAGTGCTCACAAGTGACAGAGAACCTGCCTGGGTGCTACTTGGAAGCCAGTACCTAAAGAAACATTTAAGACCTGAAGTGGTGGTAACTCAGTGGGGAGTGCTCAGTTCTCCGACTCAAAGTGAACCAATGTCCACACACAGAGATCTGAATACTCTCACACTGGAAGCAGGTTTTTGAGGAAGATCTAAACCTTTTCCTTGCTTCTACTGAATATTCCTTAAGGACAGAGATGTTAAGCCTGGTACTTTCACCCACATCAGCCAGAAGTCATTTTATATATTCTAAATAAATGTCTTCTACAATTTGATTGAATAAAAAAACTAAATAGTCATTATACTGTTCTTGCACTGTGAGGACTGAGCTGCCTTTCATTCCAGAGGAAGTTCCTATGATCTCTACAGATAGCCCATAAAGTGCTCTAGAATACTTGGATGTGAAGGAGCTTTATAAATAAAGCATTTTTGATTTATGCCGCTGCCTGGTATTTTTCACTTGGTTTACTTACAAGTAATTTCTCACCTGTTCCAAAACCCAGCATTGTTTTCATAATTCTGAGGCACGATGTTAGACAGATAAAATGTTTCAGCCATAGCTCTCTGCACAGAGAAAGAAAATAATACAATTTCATTGAAACATTTATGAGATGAAAACACACTGTAGTAGTTTTTGGATCAGAATCCCATTCCTAGTTTAGTTTTTAACACTTATTAACACAAAAGGTCAGATAAAACCTAAATCAGAACACCTACAAAATTATTTTGGATTAAGAGGTGCACAACTAAGGTGAAACCTTGCAAAATTATCTACTTTTTTTTCTTGGCAGAAACAGCATGAGAACTTCCAATTCTAGAGGCAGAGGAATTACGATGTCACCCAGTGTCAGTTTTGTAATGTCTTTGAAAGCAACCAGCAATTCTTCTTTTTGAATGGGAAGGATGCTTTCACCCATGTTTTTCATTTCTTTGACTGCCTAATGGCTAAATTCTTCTTTCCCTTATCAGAAAAGGTTTTCTTTATTAAAAATACTCAACCATATTTTACAAATACATAACATGAAGGCAATGAAATGATTTTTGAGACCATAATGGTCAAATATCTACATATCTGTTTAATTTTATCTTTCAAGTGTCATAAACCTCTAAACAGAAGCTCACATACTTCCAGATGTGAAGGATCTGGTGCTTAAAAAACGAGGCATATGAAGGGAGACGCAGAGAAAAAAATCCCAAGATCTTAACCCAGATTTTTCATAGGTCCTCTACTTGCCAATATTTTTCACATACTACTACTTCTAAGTAGGGTAATGAGGAAACACTACCTGCACCAAACTAAACTGTGAAATTAAATTTTTAAAATCCTGTATTTGAAAGATTGTATCATCACACTCCATTTCAAGCCATGTCCAGGATCTCTCTGCACAGGGAGATCACCAGCAGAAATTCCCCAGATAACACAAATAAATAACGACAAAGAAACTTCCAGTAGAAACAAAATGATTGGTTCTTTCATTCACCACATGCCACTGTGCTGTCACTCTGCCCCACTGAATTTTATCCTGCCTGGCAGAAATACAAATTCCAACCGCTTCTTAATTAACAAATTGCTGCATTAGGCACATTTCACACAAGGATCCAATAAATTCAAGGCTGCTTTGTAAGTCAGCCAGGGCATTAGGGCATGCTTCTCTTACAGCTCAAATAAATGGCAGGTGAAGACATTTTATAGACTGGAAAAACTACGGCAAATGAAGGGTCTAATTTACCTCATACACGTTGCAAGAAAGGAAAAAGCCTTTTAAATCATCCAGGCAATCCCCTTGCCAATACAGAACAGTACTTAACAGCATCTTTGCTTTGCCCAATTCAGCCTTAAACATCTCAGCAGCTGTTGGCCAGAATGAAGTCATTGTCCCCATTTCCCTCTAACTGAGCTTCAAAAACACTTTGGAGGTTTGTTTGGTGAAGGTTGTAATCTTTATTTCACAGGTAGACAGTGTGACATACAAGGGGTTGAGAAGACTTGCTTAACACCACACTATACGACAAATCATCTCTGCCAGACAAGCTAATTTGGGTGTGATTTAATGAAGAGAGGTATGCCATCAGAGGATGCACCTGATTTAGATGCCTGAAGCAGACTGTGAGAACATCCTACAGTGCTCAGTCAGGAACAGACCTCGCAACTTCAAATCCAGGTCTGCGCATCACTAATGAGATCATGTTCCACCTCAAAAAAAAAACACCTGCAAAAGGAACGTTATGCATTACCTTAAAGGGTCTTTTGACCCTTTCCAATGAATAAAGACAAATTAAAAAGAAGAAAAATCCTACTGTTGAAAATTTGTTATCTCCTGCTGGTGCCATGTGTCCTCGTGACCATCCACTCCCAAGGTAGTCTTCATTGGCAGCACTAAACATCAGAGGGATGTTGGGATCTGGTCTGAATTTACAGTGCCTTCGGTCTGCATCACCTGAGGAATAACACACTAAATGGTTATCATTAAACCAACATAACCACAAGACAAAAAGATCTAATTCTGTCATATCTTGATGGAAGACCCACACTTGAGTATTCAACACATTAATCTAAATTGGATATTTTCTCCTCAACCGTAAAAAATACAACGCAAGGAGCAACTTTCAGTAGTGATCAATGCTAGTTTTTAAAATTACTTTTTTTTCTACAGCTGACTGTACACACACACACAAACTGTATCCACTCTGGCCTTTTTGTCACATCAGTATTATCCCTGAGCACGTGTGCACCCTGTGCCTCCTTGTGCTCTGCACTGAGAACAAAGTGTGGGACACACTCTACTTGGCAGCTCCCAGAAGAACACAAGAATATGAAAGGACCGCAAGGAAGAAGGAAAGGGTGGAAAATGAGCATGCACATAGATAAGGCATCTCTTGGAAACCAATGCCTGTAAGCAATTCCCTTTCTTTGCTGACCACCTGTGTGTATGTCCAGGGAGGAAAGGCCAGAACACAGAGGTGATCAGAGCATCTTTTTGCAGTGCAGGCAGAAGGAAAGAGCTTCACTTTTCTTTTAAGTATGTCTCATGACACTTCAACAGAGGATTGATGCTCAGGAAGCAACACTGACAAGTTTATTAGTGTGCAAAACAACAGAATTCTTATTTTCAGTATTTAAAACAAAGTGTAATTTATCAATTAAACTTGAAAGATTTATTCGTTTATTCTCTATTCACTGCTTTTACAAAAATTTCTAATTTCTTCTGTAATCACTTCTGTACAGCCCATTTACATGTAATGCTGATTTCTTCCTACCGTGTTTTTTAAACATTTAAGTTCTTACTTAGCAATAAAATATACCTTTTTTTTACATCGTGTCCTTTCAACCTTCCCCCTTCAACACAGTTCCACCTCAAATCTCAATTAGAGTAGCTACAGGCATAAATCACAGCTGAATGCCTCAAGATACTTAATTTCAACCTGCAGGTTAGTTGTATCTGGTCATTTGGAAAACACTTGAACAATTCAGCCTTTAAGGCCCACTTGAAAGTAAGCCTGGAATTACTGTTTTCTTCTCAGAAAGAAGTGGAATCAATAATGCTACTTAGGGGCTGGTTATAATATTTTCAAGATCATGCTTTTAATTTTGAAAGGTAATTTGAAGACAGTGATTAAGATATATTTAGAGGGCTATTGCTTTCATAAAACATTTTACAATTACACAGTTACCTCCATTACTAATAATCTGCCTTATAAAAACTGAACTAATGCTATAAACTTAATTTACAATGTCTGTATACCACTCATATTTCATTCACCAACTGACAGCAAAAAAATCACTGAGCCTCTGTCTTGCATAAAGAACAGGGGAGAGAGTATTAGATAATGCACATCAGGAAATAAAACAGAACTGCACCAAAGTAAATAATGGCTGCAGTGAGTAGGTAATGCTCTCTCTAGCTCTGAACAATTACAACTGTTGATGCCCTTTGCTCCATTTTTATCTCACGAATGGACATTCTCTTCCCATCCTGAGCAAATCTCCAAGATCTGTAGATGAAAGGGGCTGGCCATGAAAGGCATTGACTCCACAGATGGGGCAGCACCTAAACTGACATAAACTGGACCTCAGAACTAACTACACCAGCTAAGGAAGCAAGAGCCATTTTTATGCACTCGAGCAACTCTGCAGGTCTGAATCAGGTACGGAAAGTTTAATTTTCATTGTTTCATGTTCTCTCCATTCATGTTTAAAAAGAGGTAAGTTAAGCTTCCCTCCTGCAAAATTTTAGGGTGTTCACACTGACACGTCTGTATTGATCTTCCAGACTGTTTCACAACATAAATTTCTCACAGAAGGTAACTCTAGTTCTTCTTCATTCCTTCCTTTCATACTCAGCCCTTGGACCAAGTGTGTCTTCACTACAGATGTTGTATATTCAATACCAGACTAGTGCCAAGCAGAGGAATAATACTGAAGAACCCTGCCAACCTGCAGTGACAGATCTCTTAAATCACTGGTAACATCAGCCTTAATAATTCATGCCATGAAGCTGACACCCACCCAGAGGCCTGCTGCCTCCAGTGGGATTGTGAATGGGTGGAAAAATCCATACCCAGAGATCACTATAGGATTTTTCTCCCTGTGCGCTCCAGGGTCCACCTTCTGTGAAGTGCAAAGCCCATTCTGGGCATCGTAAGTGCAAGTAAATAAATACCTACATACCCAGTGTCTTCTGTTTTGAAATATGTTCAATCACCCATCTAGGCACCCGTTTTGCCTGGTCATAAGACAGCGCATGATTTGTGTAACATCTGGTTTCTGTTCCAGCCTCAGGGAATCCATATCTTTCCAGCAGAGCCTCTTCTACTGGTTCTATGGAGAAAAATAAACAGCCATCCAAAGATGAAACGTGATCAGAAACAAGACAGTAAGAAAACCATCTCAGTGGGTATAAACATACTGTATAGGGAATTACTTGAGGTTACTGCCACAATTAAGACCTAAAAAAATATTAAGAGAGCTACCCCACTGAAACTCTTATCTACCAAAATAGTTGTGGTTTCCATTGCATCTTAACATGAAGGTCTCAGCTCTAGGACTAACTCAACTGCTGTAATGCCTACACACATATGCATATATCTAGCAATCAGTCTGGGCTGGCCCTCAGAATAAAAGCTATCAGATATTTAGGGACATAACAGGCAGTGAGGACTTACAGACACACATAGTTTACCCTTTGGAGTTCGAAATCACACTCTGCCTCACAAACTGAGATGTGTGAGTTGGGTAAAAGCAAGTCCTGCCCTCACTGAGAACACTTACACTCTTCTCAATGAATGAAAAAGCTTCACTTTGAGACACTATTTTTCTTTTTTTGCAAGCAACAATTTTCTCTCATGGAGGAATATTTACATCCATCTCACTGCCTTCCTCATCCTTTAGCCATTTGTCCTAACTCAGGTTTTTAGAGACATTCTTCCTCTGTTTTCCAATGCTCTGGTAGGGTTTTACAGTCTCCAGATGTATAGAAAACCATTCGCTCCCTCGGGTGCCCCCCAACACTCCCTCCCCTCACCTGCACCCCCCAAAACCCCAGACTTGATGCACAGACTTGATGGATCGGCCTTGGCTCATCCCAGGCAGCTATAGTTGAAGTTTAGTTATGGCATGAATTGTGTGTTTAAAACTAAATATATGTGTGTATATATATATATATATATATATACACACTCATATATATGCATGCATATACTGTGGGGATGTTGTCAGATCATACAGGACAAATGCTCTGCGCTCCCCCACTGCAACGGGGGACACTTACAGCCATCCTGGCAGCCGAACGGACCTACTTGTCTTTTCTGCCACCAACACTTTGGCGTGAGCAGCCGCACAGGGAAGCGCTTTTAATGACAAGTTACAGCCCAGCATCCCCAAATACCCTCCTCGCCCCACAGCCTGGTGCACGTACTGGGGGAACCCACCTCCCCACTCCCCTCCCTCCCCGATCTCCCGGCCCGCTTTGGGCACTCCTGGATGGAAGAAAGGAGGGAAAAGGCTCCCCTGAGGGGAGGGAGAAGACATTTATGAGGGTAGGGAGAGGGTTTGAAGGCAGGAGCGGCTGCGGGGAGCGGAACCGCGCTGAGGCGCCGCCGCCTCTCCCGCCCGGCGGAACCACGGTGCCGCCTCGCCCGGCCTCCCCGCGACCCGCAGCGCTTACCCTCTGCTGGGGCCCGCCCGGGGCCCGGCTCCGGCTGGCTCTGGCTGCGGAGGAGCCGCCAGGCAGCCCAGCAGGACGCGGCGGCCCCGGCCGCGGCCCCGCAGACGAAGCCGCCGAGGAAGCGGCGGTGGCGGGGCAGGGCCGCCATGGCGGCGGCGGCGGCGGCGGGAAGGGGCGGGCGCCGCGCTGTCCCCTCAGCGCCCCCTGCCGGCCCCACCAGGGCGGCACCGCCTCAGCGCGGGAAGGCGGCGTGAGGGGAATGAGCCAAATCAGAGAGGTTGGACCGAGAGCTGTGAAAAAAATAAGGAATGAGTCCCTCCACGGACATTACAAGGAGCGCCCACGGAGGGGTGGCTGAACTAACCCCTATCCAGCGTGGCCACCCTGTGCTCCAACCCCGAAGGGCCATAGAATCGTTTGGGTCAGAAGGGACCTGTAAATCTCATTTAGTCTTTAGCTAGAGAAAAAAGAGCTCGTCTCTCACATGAGGAGAGACTGTGGGAGCGGGGCCTGCTCAGTCTAGAGAAGACTGAGGGGGATCTCATGAGTGCATATATCAAATGTCTCAAAGGCGGGTGCCAAGAGGATGGTGCCGGACTCTTCAGTGCTGCCCAGCAACAGAATGAGGAGCAATGGCCATAAACTAAACTACAAGAAGTTTCACCTCAACATGAAGAATTTCTTTACGTTGGCATTGTCAGAACACTGGAACAGGCTGCCCAGGGAGGTTGTGGAGTCTCCTCTCCAATGTCATTCCAAAACCACCTCGACACATTCCTGTATCACCTGCTCCAGGTGACCCTGCCTTGGCAGGGGGGTTGGACTGGATGGTCTCCTAAGGTCCCTTCCAACCCTAACAATTCTGTCATTCTGTGATAGTCCAACTTCCCTGCAATGAGCAGGGTCAACTTCAACCAGAGCAGGTTGCTCAGAGCCCAGCCCAACCTGATCTTAAATGTTTCCAGGCATGGGGCATCCAGCACCTCTCTGGGCAACCTATGCCAGTGCCTCACTGCCTTCACTGTAAAACATTTATTCCTTATGTCTAACCTAAATCGACCGTCTTTTAGTTTAAAGCCATTCCCCCTTGTCCTATTGCAATAGGCAGTGCTAAAAAGTTTGTCTCCCTCTTTCTTACAAGCCCCTTTTAAGTAATGGAAAGCCACAATAAGAACATCCCAGAGCTTTCTCTTCTCCAGGCTGAACAAGCAGCTGAGGATGGTGGTATGGGGTTGGGTTAAGTTAATATTGGGTGATGTTACATCAGGCTTCTTTTTGGGAAAACCATAAGCCTTATTATTACTATTTCTCCCTCCCAGATGCCTGTTAGTGTTCATATTGGTCTCATGTCTGATCACTGTAAACACTTCCAACCCAACATCGAGCCAGAGACATTTTTTTCTGAAAAAAAAGACACTAGTTTAGCAACTGAAAACGTCAGAACATGAGGACTGCCATCATTTTGCTGCTGGCAGCTTGCCTGGAGAGGTCTGACCATGCTTGTGTGTAGCTGAGGGCATCTTCTTACCTCATGTGAGGATTTACAGAGTGTTGCTACAGAGTGTGTTGCTCTGAGTGCAGGGAACTCAGGCTTTTTTTTTTTTAAATCTTTTTCCGGATCCTTTGGTTTCTGGCAGTTGCAGCTACGTTGCTGGACTTTGTTGATACAGCTTAACATGCACATAATGCTCTGTGTGAACAGCCCTTTGCTAGGAATGATAAGCAGTGTTACCACAGTGCTACAAAGAGGCAACACACTCAAAAGGACATAGTAATTTTATAGTAATAAAATAATAATAATAAAAGGACACAGGTTGCCCAGAGAAGCTGTGGCTGCATCATCCCTGGAAGTTCAAGGCCAGGTTGGATGGAACTTGGAGCAACCTGGTCTAGTAGAAGGTGTCCCTGCCCATGGTGGGAAGACTGGAACTAGCTGATCTTTCAGGTTCCTTCTAACCCAAACCATTCTATGATTCCATGAATTTCAGCTAATTCCCTTTTCTCTTTGAAAGTGTTTGCAAGTGATGGGTAGTAGAGGCTTCAGCTATGTCTCTACAGAGGTTTTGTTAGACATTTTGGATAGCAGAGATGCCATTGCAACACCTAAAACATTCTTCTATGAAAAAGGAAATCCTCCAGCTAGATGCCAAAGACAATAAAATAACAATGATTTTAACATCACACCAATGAGGGAAACAGTTATTTGTAATTTACTGTTTATTTTCATATACAAAAAGATAAACTTGAAATAGTTCTTTCTAGGTTTTTTCCTCCTATCTGTTGGGGTGTAGCTGCTTCACACAGGGCAAATACTACATTCATACTGGTTTATTCGGACACCCAGTGCAAAGCTGAAGCAGCAAAACTCCAACTTGGCAGATCTAATTTCAAACTTGAGACTCATTTCTAAAATACCACAGTAAAAAGGAACAAAGATCCACTGCAAATTCATGAACTATGATACAATGTTCTTTCCAAAATGTCTTCATTTCATAACTGCAATACAATGGATGTCTGCATTAGGCCATTTTATATGTATATTTTATATATACATACTTCTGCAGAATATATATATAAAATATACATATATGAAAAATCAGCACACTTCAATCCAAAAGGGGTTACAGCAACGAGCTTAACTCTCTGTATACTTTTTTCTTTAACAGGATACTTTAGTATAACTTTTGTTAACTCAGTAGTACAAGCTATCTCTGTTCTACATTTTTATAGCTACAAGAGTGAAATATAACCTACAACATTTACATTTCACATATCTTGGTATACAAACAGTACTTATTGAATTTGAGCCAAGGACCAAAAAGACTCTTTAAAAATTATTTCACCATCTGATAGAGCTTCCTGTAATTTACACTCAGTTTATTCTGCAATCTTCTAAATCATTTACTTAATCTCATAGTTTGAGTTTAAATCCATTCAAACTGGAAATCCTGGAGAAACAGGTTACTGCAAACTCTTATGTATACTCTATATATACAAGTTAAGTAACACAGCGTAATAAGACTTAGCTATTTATCCTAAAACTGATATACACATATTTCACTACGCTAGACAAGTCTTAGGATTTTTATTTTATTTCTTTAAATAAAGCACAAATTTAGAAGTAGCTGGTAAAACTTACAATAAGATGGTTTAAAATGACAAATGGTTAGGGTGAGATTTCTTCCTGCTGGTGCCAAAACATTTTCTTGTGAGTTTTTGTACTATGCTGTGTTGTTTAACTGTATGCGTCTAATGTTACATGCAGAAAGCTCTTTCCACAAGAATTGACATCAAACTGTACTTAAGTCAACTTTACAGTACAAAATTTGTCAAACTTAGGGACGAATGTGAAAATATTAACAGGTGAAAGATCAGGCTTTCAACTCTATCATGAGGATCATGCAGAATTCGTTAAGCAGATAGTTTGAACAGACTGACAATGGCATTGTGCGGGCTTATGGCATAGAATTGAGGCCAAGAATGTTACTTAGTTTGCAGTAACCACCTCCTTCAATCCTGATCCACCAACAGATCGGCTTTTGCATCATAGTTATTCCATTGGAAGGCCAGCAGCATTGCAAAATGCCTCCTCCTGGGAGATTTTAGTACTTTGATTTACCAAAGATAATAATCATCAACCATCAACAGCCATAGAAACATTAGACAGTCAAGAAAAAAATGGGGAAAGGGAACCGTCTAATTTTCTTCCTTTATTAATAGTAAATTAATTACTAGTCATTCATTATCAGTAATTAAAAGAATTACTAGTAATAGTAAATTCATTAGTATTTGGACAGGAAAGCTACTATGTTGTCCAAGTAAAATATAGACTGTAATGTTGCATCAACTACATGGATACATCTTTTAAAAACAGATATTTGGGAGGGGAACACATGTTAATGTAAAAAATGGTCTAACTTTTTATTTTTCCACAGAAAATACAACCTGAAAAGAATTCTCTTCAACAAAGTACCACTAAGAAGTTGCTGTAGTTGAAGGTCTGATTTTACAAGAAGATTCTTGGGAGAAAGTAGTTGGAAAAAGAAAAAGGCCAGACAGGTTCTAAGTCTTGTCAACATGATTTTTGCTATACACAAAGTTGCTCTGGTGCTAAGTCCACCTTCAGGAGCCATGAGATGGTCCAACCTCCTCTTCCTCCTCTGTCATGGCTGGATTTTTGGTTTAGGTTGTTTTTTGGGGGCTATTTTGGTGTTTTAACAGAGGTGGCAATGCTGAGATGCCAGCGACTACTGAATTAGGATTTTAATTGACTAGGATGGTTACTGGTTCAACTTCAGTTCATCAAAACAGTGGAAAAATTGAATAAAGTATGGCCAATGCCTTACCCATCACAGAAACAGAAGCTACAAAATCTTCCCAGAACATGTTTTAGTTTTGCAATACCAACCTTACTGGAATGTTATACACTGCGTTTTTACTTTTTAACACCTGGAAAGATTAAGAGGCCTCTGCTTCAAAATCGGCCAAAAAATGCAGAAATAATGTTTTATTTGCATTATCTGCCCCATTAAAATACTGAAATAAAAGGCTAACAAAGGAAGCACTTTTCAGAGAACACTTTTTCTTGATAGGTATCCAGCACAATGCCATTATAGAGCTTCATAGAAGTCCTTTTGGTTTCAATGTTGGAAAACAAAATAAGTTTTGCTTTTTTCCTTCAGTCCTTGGGGATCACTTTCTGTTGATATATATATATATCATATATATACATGTATATATGTATATGATACATATATATAAACACCCATATATAGCAAGGTTCCTGTTTGCAATATGTTACAATATTGTAGTATCAAGGAGAATCCAGATAGCAACACTGTTTAACATGAGGTTTGAGGTAATTGGTTTTTGAAATACCTGGATCACAGACTGCATCCAGAAATAACAGCTGGGCAATGAAAAGTGGGGGATTTTTTTTCAGACAGAAAAAAGAAAAAAAAAATAGTAAAAGAAAAAGAAAGCTTACAGCAGTTGCTTTTACATGGAAAAATAAAGGCACAACAGAATAATAGCATTACATTTCAGAACAGCTGGATGGACGTAACACAAGTGTGATCTCCTTCTGTGGAAGTGTCCTGACAAAAAGGATTGCTGCTTACTCCATAGGCTACTACTTCAGTCAGGGAACAGAGCATCACCCTGAAATGAGTTACAAAACAGGAACTCCCATGTGAGTAAGGGACCAGGTGTGCTTGAAAGGTGTTCCAGGAACACATGCGCACTCGTGGTCACACAGGATTGGATGGCAACTCTCTCCCTGATTTTCCACAGGGCCAGGACTTCACCCAAACACAGTCGAGGGACTCAGCAATTCTAGAAGCCTGCTTGAAGTGGTGTAAGCACTGATTTCAAAAGGCACACTGTCAAACCAGCTCCAAGGTAGAGCCATGTATTGTTTGGTTTAAAGCTTTCTTCAGTAACTCTCACCCAGGGACTCTGTGCTGTCAAGGTTAAGAGAACTAAAAAACCTGGAGTGCATTTTAGGTCTGATGGAAAAATAAGTTAAAAAAAACCCCATGTTTTAAGTTGGTTTTGCTTTAATACTCTTAGAATACCTTGGTTTGGTTACACAGATTTGAAAAGCTCTCTCTAGGAAGGGCTTTGGATTTGACAGTGCTCCTTTTCTTCAGTGCCTCCGATGCAGACTGTTAAATCTGATGTTGGGAACACAGAGCACATTACCTGTGTGTTCTGGTGAAGCCTGATTAGTTGTGTCATTTCAGAGAGAAGGAATTTCTAGGAACTGGTTTTATCAGGACTCTACTGGCAACAGCTCCTTACAGATCATATTGTCAATGCAGCAGACGCAGCTGCTATAAACGGATACGGCAGCGAGCGAGATCAGCCCGGCTATTTGGCCTTGGTAAACTCTGAACACCCTGACTTCACAACTCACTGCAGCACCCCAGCATATGCCAAAAGACACACTGCTCACACATGGATACTCGCATGAATACACGAAAAAACTCTTTCTGGTTTAACTGAAGATGGCCATAGCAAAGCAATAAGCATCTTTAGCAGAAGGGATGTGACACGCAAGATAACCTAAACATATACTCAGTGCCATCCTCAAAGCATGTCCAAGTACATCCAAACTTGCTCCTCAAACTGTTTTCAGGCTACACTTCTTCTATCCTCTAGACTTTGATGTAGTGCACACTTAATTTAAACATCATATATATATTTATTTATTTGCTGTGCGTACACAGACCTTTCTCCCTTTTCCCTGCAGAAACATATTAGACATTACAAAAATAATTTGTGGTATAAAAGAATTCTCACACAATGTAGAATTTTTGTTTTGTATATGTAACTAAAATATATATATATTTTTCCAAAAGTAAAAAAGTCAAAATGTCCTTATTTTCCTCTATTATATAGTCTATTTTATTTACAATGTTACCAAACAATATCCTGTATGTAAAAGTGATAAAAGTTTGCGGGACACTTCCTGCTTAGCAACTTCTAAAGCGGAGTGTGGCTTTAAGAGGACTGCA
The DNA here is from genome assembly GCF_003945595.2 of Pipra filicauda. Lineage (NCBI taxonomy): Eukaryota > Metazoa > Chordata > Aves > Passeriformes > Pipridae > Pipra > Pipra filicauda. The sequence continues at coordinate 7,455,281 of NW_024104310.1, forward strand.
ACAACAGCACTGTCACACCTTATCAACCAGCACCTTCCTCTGCAATACAAGTTCCTTCCATACCAAGTGAAACCAGACCTTTCCCCGGAAAACCAGGGCAAGCTCTTACAGTCTGACTAGAAAGCAGCACAAGAGGAATAAAACGTGTGTTCTCTGTTTTCCGTGCTGTGATATTAAGGGGGATCAGGATTCCTAATGGTGAGGCCTGACCCAGCCAACCTGGAAATATCTGCTTCCACTGAAACCAATGATTTCAAGGGAGAACAGCAATGAATCAGGAGACTCAAGGAAAATGCAGTGGAATTACCGGGAGGCACTCAAGGACCTTCTCTTCAAAACAAACATACACAAAGATTTTGGCACTTCCATAGGTGTAACTATCTAGCACTGGATATTCTGTAAGAGAATTTCAGCTGAAGAATTTCAGCAGCATAAGAAATGGGTTTCTTTTGCCTTAAATAGAAATTTCTTAATTATCAGGATCAGCTAAAATCCTTAATCATAATGAATAAGCCTAGCACTACTTAACTGATGGTTACGCTGGTTTATAGCCATCTCTTGTAATATGCACCTATATTTTAATATAAGCCACATACAATTTCCAGCTTTGCTGTACTAATGCAATTTCATTAGCGAGTCACAGCTCTATCATCTCAAAAAATACCCCTATTTTAGCCTCTGTGGTATTTCCAGTTTAAAAATGTGAACTCAAACTTTGTTCACCTAGGAAACCAGCACAGCCAGTGCAATAAATTCATAAAAGGGAATTACACTGGAGGGATGGGGAATCGTGGCTCTTAAATTCAAGGAGAATTTTTACTCAGGATATTTAATGTTAGTATTCACCTCAGAACTGCCATTACAAGAGAGGAAGGTCACCAATAAAATTCTGCAGTCAAGTTTTTGAAGACCAACTTCCTCTACATCTAAATGGGAAGTGAAATTTAGTGATTGGGAAGTAACAGAAGAGAGGTGTTGTTCCCATCCTATTCAAGGAAGTGTTAAGAGCAAAAGAGTTGCAGTTGCTTATGACAGCTACACCTATGGATGTGCCCCATTCCTGACTTGGAAAAAGCCTCTGCAGCACCAAACAGAACCAAAATCATGTTGTCAAATGCTAGATCAGCAGTGAGGGAACTACTTACTTGGCAGCTCAGCTGTTGAAAAACCGATAAGTTAAAAGGAGCTTGTCTTCATTAATAAAATAAATACCAGTTTAAAAAAAAAAGCTTGAGTCAAACTCGTACAAATTTGGAAATAAGTGAAAGTCCAGCATTTCCTTCTCTGCTGCAATAGCAAGACACACGTACCTACATACATATAAAACTTGTAACTCAGCACACACGCAATTTGGAAATTCTTTTTAAAGTCAGTTTCTGAAACCTGCTGACAAGATGATCTATAAGGAACCATTACACCAGGAAGATGTAATACTTTACAATCAATGTTCGGTCAAGGTTTGTACGGTCGTGCAGTTCCCCGCAGTAAGATAAGCTACATGTGAGAATTTTTGTTTATGCTTTCTCAAAAGAGAATATTTCAGACACTGTCTAATAGGCTATTAAAATCATATGGCACTTTCAATAAATACTTTAAAGCTTCTTAAAGAAATCAGGATAAAAAAGCAACTGCTGTAATAAGCCTGTTTTAACTATTATACGTAATGCTGAAGGAAAAAATCCAGAAGAGCAAACAGATATTAACAGTTAAAAGACAGTACAGCTTTTTTTCTTTCTGCAGCAATATGAACTGGCTCCCATTCCCGGGGAAACGGGAGCAAGCCCACCTCGAAACAAGTATTCACTCAACCTTAACTGCTCTACGCTCCACCCCAACCCTTACATCACTTCACTTCTAAAACATAGTCACATTATTATATAAATCTCAGTGCAGAAATGTATTAAACATGAAAAATACTGATCCTGCAAACATTTACAACCACGCTTAACATCAAGTGAGTGCCTAATGTCATGACACCAGAAGAGCTACCTACAGCCTTAATGCCAAGCGTAGGTATGTTGCAGCATCAGGCCCAAAGATGCCAACCCCCACCGGGGACATCAGCTGGGTCAAAATGGTATCGTTCTGTCTGGTTTTGTCAAGGTTTTTCTCAACATCAAGAAACATAAACTTTCAAACCTACACACGGAAACACAGTTACATGTGTGTACATACTAATATGCAATATACATTCAGTAACTTGAAAGAATAGGTTAAGACTTTATTCAGATAGACAAATTAAGGCAATTCTCTTAATGTCTCTTCAAGATAAAGGACCATGTCCTCATTTGTGACCTCTAGGTTTTAAAGCTATACTTTTCAAGAAATATATTTCAATTTTCTTTATATTTTCTCCAATTAGCAGTTTTGTTTGCTTAATAAATTATATCTGTGCAAGGATGCACACTGATAATTTGGCAGTGGCGAGAAGTCCAATTCATTTACATAATACAGACTTTTTACATTTCCGTTACAGGGTGATTAGTTTAGGACTGCATTTTGGCTTAACACAAAAGAAAATTTAGAAGATCTGGCCATCCAATGGACATAACTTTGTCAGTCTAGCAAGACACAGAATTGATGTCATATTCAAAGTAAAAAAAAAAAAATGGAAAAAAAAATTAAAAAAGAAAAGAAAAAAATGATGTACTGTCCTTTCACTAAAACAGACCAAAAAAAAAAAATAACACAGAATGGAAACAGCCTTCACAAATAAGAGTGAATAATGCCCAGGTACCTTATATAGGCAGTTATTCTACAACTGTATACAGTTATTTACAATGGTGCTTTATTAAACAAAACAACAAAAAAATGGTAGCACTTCCTAAAAGATTTTGGAACTTTTTTTCTTTTTTTTCTTTTTTTAAAACTCCCTTGTCATAAAAGCCAACTTACATTAAAATATACTTACTACAAGACAACACAACTAACAAAATATATAATAAAACTCATACAAGTAGAAAATTCTGAGGTATTTCTGGTTTGAGGTGGTCTGTGGTCATGAAGTTTTAATTTTTTTTTTTTCAGTTTAAACCTCGGAAGCCACGTAATGTGTGTGTGTGTGTGTTTTGTGTTTGTTTTTTTGTGGTTTTTTTTAAGTTTTTTTTTTTTTTAAACATTGCATGTTTTGCAAATTAAAAAAATATTTCATTGTTGAATCAGCAGCATTAGGAACATTCACTGACTAGAGCGAGTTTATGGCATAATAAGAGTAACGGTATCTTAGAATATGCACCACTTTAAGACAAAAAAGTTTCATCACAGAGTAAGGAGAAAGCAGTGTCAAAGAAACCGGTCAGAGAGATGCTGTGGGAATCACTGTTGCTGCTCAACTGGGCAGCCCATAGGGTTCTCAACGTTCTTCAGGTATTTTCACTCCCCCAACTCCAAATTAATAAAGAAAAAAAATTATATACCCAGTTTCTACCCTTTTCCTCTTTCCACCTTCTGCACCGGTAGCTTGGGCTGACAGATAATCAATCCAAGGCCAAATTTCCTCAACTGACTCACACTTGAGATGCAAGAATTTTCCCATCTTCCAGTATTTTACCAAAGTGCTTCTGAAAGCACACTTTCCCACCTCTCCTGATTACACGGCTTAAAAGCATCCTTCCCACTGCTACCTGGAGTCAAAAAAATAAAAGGTAATTATAGTTCTGCTTTGTTCTTTTACTGCCAAGCCCGAGATTCTGGAGGAAGAAAGAACTAGCGCCTCGCTTCCAACCATTGTCTCTTTAACTCTGCTTTCTCCACACTCTGCAGCCGTTAATACTCTGCCCAGAAATGTCCTTCCCCTCCTCTAATGGTTACCTGAGAAGTAGCTCCATAGCAAAATGATGTTTCCCCAAATGCTGCCAAATCCAACGTCACTCTCCCCACCCCTATTCTACGCTCCCCCCTTCAATTCTACCATCAAGAATTAACATTCTCCGCCCAGTTACTTTTTTTTCCATGTTACAATGACACCCGTTAGATCCGTAAAGACACATCTGCTGTTTTTTTTTGAAGCTCACTTCCAAAAAAAAAATAAAAATAAAAAAGGAACTGAACCCAAAACCAAAACAAAATGGGGAAAAATCCTTTTGAGGAAGGTGTGTTCTTTATATAACAGTCTTAAGTTTCCTCCACAGTTTGCAGCATTGCGTTTTTGAAGATGGTAGGTGGTTTTCCTTTATGTCACATAAGCTTTATGTCACAGATGCTCCGCTCAGAAGACAGACTGATAAAGAGAAACCCAGAAAACTGAATAAAATAAAAACAACTGAAGTGAGTTTGTTGAGGTTCTGAGGTACCTGCACCTTTTCTGCATTCATTAGTCGGCACCTGAATGCTTGCTGAAATGTCCATTTTTTTTAATACAGTAGAGCAATGTGCTGGTAAAATTGATCCAATCCAAAAAAATAATAATAATAACAATAATAATAAAAAGTCAAGATAAAATAGCAGCTGCATTCATGGGTTTGTTGGATTTTTGTGTTTTGTTTTTTTTGTATTTTTTTTTCCAAACTTTTTCCTTGTTGTTTTTTGTCGGTTCTTTTTTTTTTTTTTTTTTTTTTTTTTTTTTTTTTCCCAAATCCACTGAGTCTGGAAAGACAAAAGTGAACCAGGACCCAGGACTCAGATACTAGACTCTTTGGGTGGCAAGTCCACGTTGGTGACGGACGTCACGATGGAGACGAGGCAGTCCGAGGTAGTGCCGTTTACGGATTTGCGGATCTGCGCAATGCGCTCCTCGACACAGCCCGCCGAGAGCCGAGCCTCCGCGTCGTGGTCCCAGCACTCTTCGATGGTCACGCAGAGCTGCGCCAAGCCCTGCAGACGAAACGGGGAGAAAACACCTTCAGCAACATCATCTGCTCCCGGGACTGCCCTTGAAGAGGGTGGTGAGGTCCATTTGGCACAGCCTAACGCTGTAAAGAAAACCTCTCCACGATGTGCCAATTACCATAGGATAAGCTTTAACAATTACTTTAAATATGTGTTTTCGTGTTTAAGCTTTTGCTTTCTAAGGCTCTAAGGCTTGGTCGCATCCAGTCCCTAAAGTACTTTTTTAATATCAAAATAAATCCCAAGATTCAGCAGTCAGAGCTTTAAAAGACAAGACAACAAGAATTACGATTCCCTTGATAAAACTGCGAGAGCTGGCAGCACTGTGTCAGTTACTATGAAACCACTGCTTTGTTTGCAATCACTTCTCTCCATATCCCCAAAATAACTGAATTCAACAGTGCTGGGAGAGCACAGCTCTTATTTGAACCCTCATTTGAAGTAGAACACTAATCTTTTTCTACAACCCGCAGCTCTCCCTGACTTTTAGGCAGTGAGGTGGTACACCTAAGTCTAGCCAAATCCATGGAAGTTTGGTCAAAATAGAGGCATTTGGCTTCTTACTGAAGCCCTGTGAGACATCATCATCTGCTCAGTTTCCCAATCTGAGAAAAATCAGCTCTTTCATTAGAAACACAAGCCTGAAATGATCTACCTCTGGGAAACCCATGCTGCGTTTTGCTTCACTGTCTGCTTGCCTTCACGTCTAATTAATTTTTTCCTCAAAAAACTGTTCCAAGTCTTGCATGTCATCTAGCTTGTGAGGAACATGTCTCCAATGATATGGATCATTTTCTTTTTCTTAATGAAAAGACTTTGTTTTCCATTCTTTCACCATATTAAAGGAGTCCTACTAAACCACCACAAATTCAGCACTGGCTGATTAATCAGCTGGTTTAGTCTCTAAATACAAGGGAAAAACAGAAAGGGGAGCACAAAGGTGTTGAGCAACCCCTCATTCCCCAGCACTGATTCTCTCTAGCATTGGGAATGCCTAACCACATCCCTCATTCCCATCACACAGGAAAGTATTTTCCACTGTTAACCAGGAGGGACGTACGGGATGTTTTAACCAGTGATCCTTGAACACAGGGCGCATCTTCTTGTGAACCACCACTTCTTGCAGGTCCTCAAGGGATGGGTGCTGACCTATTTCTTCTTCAAAAGGCAGCATGTATTCATCCACTGGACCTAAGGTGCACACAGAGAATCGGGTTAGCATAGAAATGTTCTCTGCAGAGCCACGTCCTCTCCATGCATGAGAGAGCTGTGGCTCCAGAGCAACCTCGACCCACTGCAACAAAGCCTGACATTCACATGTCACTACAGACAAATGTGATTTACATTCCTCCTGCACAATGGTCTTTGCTGTCCCTGCTGCTTGTCTGGACACGCATTTTCCACCTCGTTGAGTTACGAATCTGAACCCTCAGTTGGGCCTCCTGATCCCACCGCTCTCCTTGAGGAAGCTGGCCTGGTAGTCTTTGATTTATTTTAATAGAAAGAGCAAATCAGTCCATCCTTCCCACATTTTAGCATAGCAATTCAACACACAATAACTTAGAGAAAGGTTTCAGCATGAGAATAGTTTCATTTTAGCACTGACTAGTGAGGTCAACTATATGCAACACTTAGAGTTTCGTGCTTTGTGATCTGGCTTGCTCATAGGTTTGAGTCAGCCCTGACATGCTGGAGCCAGACGCACTTGTTCCAGGTACCAGCTCCTAAGTGAAAAATGATTTCTGAACACTTTAGCTAGACCAGTTATGGCTGTCAACTGCCCTGGGCCACGGGAACGAGACAACTGCTATGAGTATCAGTGCAGATGCTGGATGGTAGCAATAACTTCCGCTTATTGAAACATCATTTGGCTTTTGGCAACGTGTAGATGCTCTCTCAAAAACAGCAGCTCATCTTAACTGATTGGCTTTCTCAGGGTGCTCCGTGGCATCACTAGTGGTTTCTCAGCAGCAAAAAGCAATCACTTGGAAGAGCAGAGGTATTTCAAGAGGGTCTTTCCAGACTAAAATAAGAGAGCTGACCACTTCATCTGGCCATGAACTGTGACACCAGCAACATGATGTTTAAGTACTCCAAAAAATGAAATCACTAAACTGGCTTTACCATTTTTCTTGTTGACTCAATGCCAGTCAGTAAACCAAACAAACACTCGCTCCAACAGAGGGCTCAATAACGCTCATGACTTTCCTCTCCTCTTCCTCCAAGAGGAATCCAAGCTATGGAGAGCTGCACTGGTGATCTCCAAGCAAAATCTGCTGTTTACACAACATCACTTCTGACCTAGAAGTGTAAAAGGAAGCTTTCCCTCTGATTTAATGGTGCTGTGTGTGGCACCTGGAGTATCTTGGCCAGCTGCTGCCTGAGAAGAGTGGAAAGGAGATCACAAAGGTAGCAGAAAAAAATCCAAGGGGATATTTGGGGTACCTCAACAGAGAAGGGTTAAGCCTACATGAGTGATCTGAGTACCACTGTTTCACCCTACTGTGCTCCTCAGTTCCTGCTCCTCCAGCATTTTACCTGGTTAGATTGTAAATTTTTGAAGAAGAGATCTTCTATTATCACACACCTATGCAGACATCCTAATTATAATCAAGCTCCTCAGTACTCCTGTAATGCTAACGAAAACATTTGAAGTCCAGCTGAGGTCTTGCTGTTTTATGAACTTTAGTTCAGACCACCCATATCTATACAAGAAGAAAAAGGTTGGAGGAAGCAGCCTGGGAGCTACTACAATGATATGATTGCTTCCCTGTCCAGGGGTGAGGTCCTGCACATGGTGAAGGAGTCACCAAAGGGCAGATGTGCTATTTGGACAGAAAAGATGCCTCACTGTCCCACATAATTTTAGGATAAAAAACCTGAGAAAGCAGACACCATGAAGTTCATTCTTTTAGATCCTTCAGGAGAAAGTGAGGTACTCCAAAGCTGTGGATAGAACAACTCAGCCCACTTCTGAGAGAAAGCCCACTTCATCAGCAAAAGTCAAAGATCAATAACTAACGACTTATGACAGCAGGGAAATGGGCTCGCTGACCCAGGCAGGTCCTTTCAGCCCCATGTTCCCACTATTTTGCTAAGGTGTTTTCCATTCAGGCTACCACACTGACCTGCATAAGCAAGGTGACAGCCAAGGTGGCTGCGTAGCTCTTCTCTGGAGCTCAAAGCCTACTTGGTCACAGGCAGGAATGCAGAGTGCCAAGAAGAGCAGCACAGAGCAAGCTCAGGACTAAAGGACACTCATCCTGGAGGAACCCCCTACTCCTCCTTCTGAGTTCTCAGCAAATTTGCAATGCAACCAACGTAGTAAAAAGCACTTTGAGACTTGAACACTACAAAGGTTATTATCTACAGAGAGTGACAGCTTATGTTAAAAAACAAATGAAAAACAGGTTCGCTGCTTAAGAAAAATATGATATTGGTTGTTATTTTTTTTAAACAGAGACAGAGCCATTCTCTGGACCACCAAACCACACTGAAACCGAGCCCTCCCCAGGGAAGAGAGGATCTTTATTCTTACCATCAACTGCTCTACATCTGGAGACTAGCTCCCACAACACCAGTCCCATCGCATACATGTCTATCCTCAGGAACGCATCTCGTTGGAAGTTGATTGCTCCCTCTAACACTTCAGGAGCCATATACCTCCTTGTTCCCACCTGCAGAGAAAAAACACAACTCAAGTTACATTCCAGTTGGGCCCCTCAGCCTCCTCTGGCTGGAGATGAGTGACAGCTGCTCTCATTGCCCTTAAGGCCACTGCTGCTAAAGGTGCACCTCACTTGAAAAACAAGCAAAAGGGAGCTGTTTCTTCTGACACCGATTCTCATTAAGATCACTCGAGTCCAGATAAGCTACATGAAGGGAAAAGCCAAAGTGCCTGGCTACGTGTGTGATATTCATTCAGTGCACATTACAGGTCCAATTCAAACGCAGTGTGGCACGCTGAGTATGGATGAAATCCTGCCCTCCCTGCATCCCACTGCTTGTTGCTCCAGCATCACACACAGCATGAGAAAATGCTGTCTTTGGAGACATACAAAACACCTGAGATCAAATCTGACTTGGTTATCCTAGTCATTGAAAGTCCAATCCTCTTTCACTCAAAGAAACAACAACAACAACAACAAATATATATATATATATATATATACAAAAGCAGAGAAGAGAAAAATTGATATATCCTGAAATGGTAGGAAAAGGTGTTGGTTTGACAGGCCTGAGTAAAACAAGTCTCCTGCATCCACAGAAACAGTAAAACATGAACCCTGCAAAGTCCACTTTGCTCTGGTTTGCCATGGTTTGGAAAAGATCTTATCTTGTTTTGAGGGAGATTCAGCCCTCATTAGAGTGCCTCCCTTGTGTGTTTAGCCCATTATGTAGGAGAATGGAGAGGACAGCAAGGGAGAAGCACCTTTTTAATATAGGAATTAAAACACCTTTAATATTTTCCTTTAAAGAAATTCTCTTCTGTTCTTGCTGTTACCTGAGGCACTGAGGACAGGGGGAAGCCAGGATGTGGAAAGGTGTGCAAAAAACAGAAATAGGCAAAAAAAAAGGTGACAAAAATGAGGAAAGCTGGAGAAGGCTAACTCAGAAGAGAGTGTTCACTCTTTCTGAGATAAAGGTAAAAAAGGGAGACTGCACTGAAGCTGGGAATTAAGAAAACCCCAGAGACACAAGGACAGGATGATGGCTTCATTGTGCCCCAGCACGAGAGAAGAATGAGGGGCCCCTCGCTGTAATGCAAAGGCAGAAAATTAAGAACCCATAAAAATGTAGTCAATTGTTTACAGAGTGCACAGCCAGCTGTGCCAATGGTCAACCAAGCAGCCATCCTGGCTGAATTCTTAAAATCAAACTAATAATTTTAAAAGTATTGATATTTGTATTGTAGTATTAATATTAATATTTTGGAGTATTAATATTTGTGTTACAGTCTAGAGAAGTATTCTGTGCAGTGGGTAGGAACTGGCTGACAGGTCACACCCAGAGGGGGGTGGCAAATAGCTCCTTCTCAAACTGGCAACCTGTCCCAAGTGGGGTCTCCCAGGGACCCACATGGGGCCCAACACTGTTTAATATCTTCCTAAATGATGTAGATCATGGGATCATGTGTAACCTGGTAAAGCTCGCTGATGATATCAAACTGAGTCAGGAAGTGGACACTTTGGAAGAGACAGACACCGCACATGAAGAGCTGGAAAGGCTGGAAGAGTGGGCTAACAAGAATCTTAATAATTTGGAGTGCTGGAGAGCAGCTCTGTGGGAAGCGTCCTGTGGGACTACAAGTTCAATATGTGTACATGGAGCTGCTGTGGCAGAGGGTCAATGGGATGCTGGGCTGCACCAACAAAGGCATCACTAGAAAAAATAAGAGTCATTATCCTGCTCTGCTCAGCTCTTGTCAGGCCACATCTGGAATACTGCGTTCAGTTTTGGTCCTTGCTACACAGAAAATATGTGGACAGGCTGGAGAGGGTCTGGAGAAGGGCCACAGAGATGATCAAAGGGCTGGGAAGGCTGTCTTATGAGCAAAGGCTGAGAGAACTGGTTTATTCAGCCTTGAGAAAAAAAGGCTGAGGGGAGACCTGGTCACAGTATTCCTTGTTCACAGCATTTAAAGGGTGGCTGCAAAGAAGATGGAGACTCTCTTTTTACAGGGAGTCAAATGGAGATGAGGGGCAATGGGTACAAGTTACTCCTGGAAGATTCTGATTGGACACAAGAGGAAAGTTTTTCACAATGAGAACAATCAGCCACTGGAATAATCTCCCTAGGAGAGTGGTGGATACCCCAACACTGGACACTTTGAAGAGTCAGCTGGACAGGGTGCTGGGCCATCTTGCCTAGACTGTGCTTTTGCCAAGAAAGGTTGGATCAGATTATCCTTGAGGTCTCTTCCAACACAAGATAATCTCTGATTCTATGATTCTGTGAATATTTATTACTGAAACTATAAAGAATCAATTAGCCCTGTGCCTGAAGGAGGAAGCCACCTGCCCCCAAGGCTGGGGGGACCTCACCTGCACAGTGGTCAGGAGGGTTCGAGCACTCTCCCCATTCACCAATATTAGAGCATCTCCTGGAATGTATGTCTGAGCATAAGCTCTTATGGAAAAATACATATCTCAAAGAGAATTAAATGCATCTATACAAACTACCACCCTGACTCCCGAGGAGCTGTGGCAGGCCCAACGTTTTAAAATGTTAAAGATAATGATTACCTGTCCATGAGTGTCCCCTGGAGGTTTTCCAGGTTCAAACCGTACAGCTAGTCCAAAATCAGCTAGCACTGCCGTCAAGTCATTCTTCAGCAAGACATTTTTACTCTTGAAGTCCCTGTGGACAAGCCAAGAAGTAAGTTTGGGAAGGTTTTACTATGGCACACATCTAAATCACAATGCAACACAACACAACGTTGCATGTCTACAGATGTTGAATGTCTACAGGCTTAGCAGCTCCCAGTAAATCAGCTCCTTCCTTCCTTTCTTTCTTCCCCAGCTTCCCAGCATGGTCAGTGCTGACAAATTTGGCTGCCTCTCTCTGCCCTTGTCACTAAAACACAACCAAGCAGCCCTGAGCTTTTCCGCACAGAGTCGGCCGAACTCCCCACTGAATTAATCTCAAAATGAAATCTGATCTGAAGGGGCTATTTTAATTAAAGCAAGCAGTATATAAGGCACCATTTCTTGCTCCAAGCACTGGCTCTGGACCCCCAACTTCGGGCACTTCCCATTCCCAACAATAAGAACAAGACAGGTTAAGGGAGTACATTACTCTTTATCCTACTAAGGATGTTTGCTCCTATCTACAAAATTAGATCTTTCTGGAAATCAGTACCTGCTGGTAGGACTCTCTCCACCCTAACTACATGCCTCAACAGACTTTGGCCATAGTCATCTATTAGCCTTCTGTTTTAATTGCTGGATCGATCTTCCCTGGAGAATTCAGGGAAGCAAGCAGAGAATGGGGTGAGTCCATGCTCAGACACACTGTCAGGATTGGACTGGGCAGCTGACAGGCAGGTGTTAAGCATTTGCAGTAGATATGGTGGGTCTGTTCTTGAAGGGGACATTTGTGTCAGTCCTGTGCTGCAGCGGGATCATTTCAGGGCAGCTCAGGTGAATCTGCAGGGTCTTGAAAGGGTAGGGGGTGGAGGAAGATCACACCGAGATGCCTAACCACTCAAGCTCTGTTCCCTGGGCTTCCTGCATTTTCATCTGAAAAGGAATGTTTGGCAATCTAATTAAATTACAGACCTTAGACAGCAGATGGCAATTGTCCTGAATGCTCAGCATTATAATTTCCCTATCATCAATTCACTCGGTGACCCTGCTGATTGCAGGACATTGCGGGCCTGCACAAAATAATTAATGAGGGCAGATACAATTGTTCCACACTGGAGAGACCTGTCAAAATTCTTTGTGAAGAGAGAAACTGCTGGACCATAGAGAAGAGCTGCTCTCTGCAGCCTCAGATGCCAGAGCATCAGCTCAAAGCACCGTGAGCAAAAATCATCCTGTGCCACCCAGCCCCTGATTCTGAGCTTAAAAAATCAGACGAGAGGATTTATCCTTTCTAAGCTAAACACAGTGTGATGGGCATTTCTGGCTTGAGGATTAAGATGGGGGAAGTGGGTGTGAAGTTGGAGAGCAACATACAGCCAGTGAACCCCAGCAGAAAACAGCCCCCATCACCTCTGGGGACACAGTACAGCTTTACAGAGCCCCCAAAATATTGGTACACATCTGTTACACAGAATAAACCAGTATTTACCTAATACCTGTCATCTTAGAGGCTGCCTGTTTCCATGTTATAGCAGTTTCCCCACAGGCTTAGAAAACAGCCATCATCTAATGACATGGATAAACTCCTTTGCTCGCTCAGCATTAGGGGATTATGCCCTCAGGATGGTACAGATTGTGCACGAGATTTTTGTGAAATAGTGGCTCAGCGAGGCCCACACAGAAATTGTCAGACAGTCTGCCTGAACAATATAGTTCTGCTGTGATGTGAGATGTAAACCAATATTATCGTATGGGCATGTGTTGCTGCTGCTCACCCTCACTGCTCTTTGGGCATGCAACAGTTAACTCCTACATCTTGATACCTGATAAAGGGATTTCCCTTTTAACTTCCTTCCCTCTCCCCCCCATTTCCATAAATTCCCCCATTTTTCCATGCTTTCCTTCCTTCTTTCCACAAACCACCTTGAACTGGCAAGTGTTAGCTGCAGTGCAAACATATCTAGGCCAGGGAGAGGGACCTGATCCAAACCATGCCAAGTAGAATTCCCACTAAAATTGCATGCATTACACCATCCTAAAATGGTCACTGATAACGGAAAGTGGCATGAAAAGAAGAAAATATTCTTTTCGATATAACGCTTCAAAATGTTAGGGAACACAGAGCAAGCAGATTATGAGTAATGGGTGCACTATCTCGATTTAGACACTGGAGATTTTATTTCCAGCTTCCACGTGGGGGCACTTTCGCACCAACAAGCGATTCCATAACCTTAATCCTCTTTACAGTGCTGGGGGCCAGTGAGGAGTTGGCTGAACCTCTGCCCAGCAGGGACTGGGGAGTTCCACCTGGCAATCCCAGCATCTCGGTGCGCACTGTGGGAAGCCTTTCAAAAATACCCCCTCCATCCCCCTCCCCAGATTTAAAATGCATTTAGTGTTTTCTTTTAAAAACAAAATTAAAAGGAGTGGGGTAATCCAAGAGAAATCCCCTGTGTCCTGAAATCCCTCTTCCGTAGGTATGTGCTAAATTCACACAAATGCTGCATTCTCCAGCTTTTATAATTTGCTAAATGGACGAGGACACTAATGAGCACGATCTGTTGCTTTAAAGCCTTTCTACAGCCTTCCTCTGTTCCCCACCCTCAGGAATTTTCATCTATAAACCACTGCCTTTATTCCACAGGGACAAATGTCAGGGACACAGGGGTCAGCTCCAGGAGCAGCACAAAGGCAGCTGCAGGTTCTTTCAACAGCCCCCAACCTCTCCAAAACCTTCAGATTTGGGGAGGTGAGGTGTTTTGGGGGCAGGGACACCCTTGCAGAAACAGAGATTATCTTGCCGTACACAAAGCCGGTCCCACTAGATCGGGTACAAATTGCTGCAGCTGGACATGGGGTTTAAGTCCCTCCTGGATGAAATGTGGTGGGTGGTGGGGGAGTATGGCTGTGGATTACGGCCTGTAGCCCGTGTAAATCCCTTCTGGAAACCGCCCCCACCCTGCCCTGCCATCAGCAAACCACTCAGGAGAGATGCTTTAGTCCAGGGCAAGCAATGTGGGACTCCAGAGAAGGGCCAAAGCAGTGGGGATGGTTTAACCCACTGCTTTCTGGATTCACACTGTCCCCACGGTGCTGCCGCCCAGGTAGGCTGAAGCATGTGCCAGGAGGTCTCAGAGGCAGGGTGGTGCCTGCTCTGGTATCTCTCATAATCACCCTGGCATGATTTGGGCTCTATAAAACTACAGTGAAAAATAAATAGCGGCCATTTTCTGTGTTTCCAGTTTCTCCATTACTTACCTCGTGATTAAAATCTCTGTGGGAAGACACATGGTGGAGTTATCAGTCTAAACCAGGGAAAAATAGGGTCCAACTCCTGGTACAGCCATAGAAATACACAGACTATAATGTGATGATATTATCAAGTAAAGTCCTTTCAAAAAGCAGTTCTGCAGCAAACAGCATTCCCTTCCCACTACACGTCAAGAGAAGAGTTGATGGAAGAGGGAAGCACCTACCCTTCAGACATTTGCCACCAACTACTACTAACTATACTATTTCACGGACGTGACACTTATTTGCTCTTTACCATTTCATATGTAGTTAAAAAAAATTCTTGTCTTAGCATAGGATTTGTTGGGTTAAAAGGCATTTAATTCCTAAAGGCACAACCTCCTCCTCCATTCAACAGCATCATCTCAAAGACGCTGCGAACGTTTGCACGCAGCACCTGAATGGTGTCAATGAAAGAGGCCGTACCTGTGTGCTATAGCAGGTTTGTGTCCTTCACCTTTGCACCAAGGGACGTCTTCATGAAGGTAGGACAAGCCACGGGCCATTGTTTCTGCAACATGGCAGAGCTCATTCCAGCTGATAATGTTGCCCTTCAGGTAATCCGTCAGAGAGCCCTGCGGAAAAGGACATTGTCAGTTCTTAATCCCAGATCCTGCTATGTGACAGATGTGCCAAATCATCAGTTCAGAGAATGGTATGGAGAGTGCTCGAGAAATTTGAACCTTGATTTAACAGGGGTGAAAAAATCACCAATGGAAGTAAAAGAAGGAGAAATAAAAATCAGGAGCATTCACCAATTTTCAGCCCTTGACAGCAGAGACCTCCTGATGTCTGCTTATTTGCCAGGGAAAAGGAGGGAGGTAAGGATGGGAAAAAAATCATCTTAAACCAGAGTAATTCATCTAACCTAAAAAAGGGGAAAGCCTTCCATGCAAGAAGATCATGCATGGTATCAGCTGGTTGTGGCAATGATTGACTCACTAGACCTTGGATTTAACAGAGGGATAACACTGCTGGCTCAACCCTGGATTTGCACATGTTTGTTTTATTTTAAGTGTTAGTCATATTTCATAACTAAAGCAGTCCATGAAACAGGAGATGGGACCCAAGTCTCAAAACCAAACACAGACCCCATATACAAAGGGCAAGCTAGGTCTGCAATGGTCTGTGACACCCAGCTCCCACGGGCTCCTCTACACACATTAAGAGATGGTGGCTGCCACATACATGAGCTGTGGCCTTTTGTGCTTCTCTCTCTTCCCGGGTCCCACCTTTATTAATCCTGTGTTTGTATAGGAAAGCCTTGAACACTAAAGGAAGGGCCTTTGAAGGAGGGCAGCAGGAGCACTTCACTACCACATAGTCATGGCCCACCAGGAACAGACTGGATAGATTACAGGGGAGCTTCTGGGTGAATATAAGATACCAAATTCTACTGCTTCGCAACCAGCTGCCTCTCTGTCTTTCCAAAATGTACGTGCAATGATACATTACCTTGTCGTGGAAAGCTGTGATTAGCCAGAGCTCTGTTTCCAGGTTTGTCCCTCTTTTCTCTGCTGCGATAAATTGCAAAAGGTTCTCATGCTTCATGCCAGGAGTGTTGAAAATCTCCCTCTCACTCTGCCAAGATTGCTTATCCTAAAGCACGGAGAAATGCACCATCAAAGATCATGCTTGCCTTTAAAGCAAACAGCTCCTTCAGTTCAGTCAGAGCTGCTCACAGCAGTCTTAAAATCATCTTCCAGTGTTCGGATCTGATGTATCCCTTCACAGTGAGGCTGATTCCCTAAGGAGTAGATGCTGGAGAAAGACTGGAAGTTGCTGTTCTTAGTCTCTCCTCTCCAGAATTATCCTCAGATATTCCTAAAGCCCATGTGTGGGAAGGGGGGAGGAATCCAAACTCAACCTCACTGAGAAATAAGATTTCCTAAAGATGCTCACAAGAATAAAGCCTGTGCATACAGTACCCAGATCTGCCTTGTAGCTGTAATTGTTGCAATTGCAAAATCTAATCTAGGCTCTTTTGAATATTTACTAGTAGGTCACAGCTGGCTTGGACAGAAGATGTGCAAATCTCCTTTAGCAATGCTATGACAACAAATATGGGGTGAAAAAGTAATGAAGAAGGAGACAGTGGAGGAGCACAAAGATGTTCTAGCCATTCTTCTATCATTTGACTTTTGATTGCTTTACTCTTTTCATCTGCAATTCCTAGAGAATCAAGTCAGGACTGTTCAAAGGTTTCCTAGAGCAGAAGACGTGAGCTGACAGAAATGCTGCAGTCCAATTAGCTCTCACAGTGCTGGGGCTCTGCCTTTGGAAGCTGTAAACTGTTTGCTAGGTTTGGGTTCAGATTTACAACCTACCCAGGCAGGACACACAAAGCCGAGGCTCTGGCCCTTTGTGTGCACTCTGGGCACTGCAGCTGCTCGCTGCCTTCCTGGACCTAAACACAGGCATTTGCTGTGAAGTTAAAATACCCTGCAGGTTTCAGAATGTGCTTGGTTTTGCCCTTGTTGCAACAAGTACTACTACAGGAAGCATTTGGTAATGAGATAATGCAGAGAGAAGTGTAGGAAGGAAGGGTCCTTGAACTTTTTCCCCCAGCACGAGAGCCCAAATGCATCTTTGTTATGGTCTTTAAAACCATAATCTCCATAGGCACTTAGAGCATCTCAGCACCAGTGAGGAAGCCTGGCAAGTGAGAACTTAATGCAGTGCCCTACTCACCTGAATAGGGAAGATTTTCACTGCTACGTAGTCGTTCATCAGCTGAGCCTTCCACACGCAGCCAAAGCGTCCCCTTGCCTTTATCTCCAAGAGCTGCAGAGGCTTTAGGCCAACCAGGGGAGAAGGGGGTGGTGGGCCAGGGTCCTGCACAAGAGAAAAACACTGTCACCACCTGAAGGTGGGCTGTAAAACGAAGTGACGGGAGGAATGGAGAGACTGCATGTGGGGAAAGAAGTGTAAAGAAGCCACATTTTATTTAATACAAATTATTTAGATATACTGTTTGTGGCAAGAACAGCCTGAAATTCCCTATCTTGCTCTATAAGGTATTGGTGTAGAACACATAAAATCATCTACATCTCCAAGTGTCACTTTGTGTGTTGAACTACTGCCTGCCACGCTCTGGCAAAACCTGAATACTCCTATATAATAGCAAGAGCTATTTTGGGCTGTAAAACACCGATGACCTCAAGTCTACCTTCTGTCAAAAGAAGGAACCTCTTGATCTTTGTGACCCAACAGCCAACTACACCTAAAACCTCCCACTGCTTTGCACTTCATTAGGAATGTTCCACATAACCTCAGCAATGGGCAGTAAACAGGTCTGTCAGCATCATAAAGATCGTATCTGTTTAAACTCTACATTTGCCCAGGAGGGCAGCAGAACCCTGCAGGACGCGTGGGGTTGGAGCTCTGTCCTACCTGCTTTCAGATGGGAAAGGTTCACAGTATCATAGAACCACAGAATGTTTTGGGTTGGAAAGGGACCTTGAAAATCATCTCATTCCAACCCCCCTGCCATGGGCAGGGAAACCTTCAGCTAGACCAGGTTGTTCAGAGCCCCATCCAGCCTGGTCTTGAACACGTCCAGGGATGGAGCATGCACAGTTTCCCCGGGCAATCTGTTCCGGTGCCTCACCACCCTCACAGTAAAAAAATTTGTACCTAATATCTAATCTAAACCTACTTTCTTTCAATTTGAACCCATTCCCCCTTGTCCTGTCACTTCACGCTCTTGTAAACAGTCTTGCCCCATCTTTTCTGCAAGTTTCCTTCAGGTACTGGAAGGCTGCACTTTGGTCACTCCAAAGTCTCCTCTTTTCCAAGCTGAACAACCCCAGTTGTCTCAGCCTTTCCTCACAGGAGAGGTGCTCCCTTCCTCTGATCAATTTGATGGCCCTCATCTAGACTCACTCCAACAGGCCAATGTCTTTCCTGTGTTGAGGACCCCAGAGCTGGATGCAGTACTTGAGGTGGGACCTCATCAGAGCAGAGCAGAGCAGAGGGGCAGAATCCCCTCTCTCAACCTGCTGAGCCCATAGTATGGGCTGTAATGGGCAGAGGAGGGAGGGAGAGGTAGCAGCTCCAGCCTCCAGAAGAAACCAGAAGGCTAAAGGGACAGCAGAGCCAGCAAGGACCAGTTCCTGATGGCTTTGGATGATGAGGATGACCTCCTGCATGCATTCTCTGAGGGCTCATAAAAACTGAGCCTCATCAGGGAAAGCATCTTCCCTCATCCCATAAAGCTGGTAGAACTTTATCATCTCTCTATCTCTACTCCTCTACAGAGTTGGTCGAAACAAGGCGACAGGTTTGAGAGTTTGGGAGGAAGGGTGGCCATCAAGCAGGGCTGTGTAACTCCATCCTTCAGGAATCTCGGGCATGGTGATAACCCCATCGAAATCCATCAGTCTAACACTAACACAGAGGACAACTGTACCACCAACTTCCAAAAACAGAGAAGAAAAGTTAGGCCATCAGAAAAGAGAGAAGCAGAAGCATATGTGAACATACCCTGTGCAGCCACCGTGCCTTTTGTAAGGCCCGAATAAAGGGGAGCAACTCCCTCACCTCAATAATGTCGACGTGCCCGTAGGGAGGTTTGCGGTGCCGGTACATCCAGAATGCCAGGAGGATGGCCATGGAGAGGACTGCGATGGGGAGCAGGGAGTACACCAGGATATTGAGCAGGGAGGGCGTTGGCGGCGGCGGCTCGTAGATGACTGTGAGAAATGAGCAGGGTAAATGAGGGAAAAGGACCCTTCAGGCAAGAAACAGCACTGGGAGCTACACACGTAGATGTAACCAAACCCCACCCATCCTTCTGCCCCAAAACTGACAATGCTTACTGGTGTGTCCTGTCACACCCAACACTATTCACAAGGCCCCATGGTTTTCTCTGCTCCACATGGCTGTCAGTAATGGAGTTACAATGGTCCAAACCACACTTTGCAAGCTGAGCCTCCATCTGACCTTTATTTAAGATAGGTATTTCTTGCTGGTGTACATAAAAGCAGAACATTTCCTGCTCTTAACCCTTCCAAATGTATTAAGAGAGCACGAAATCCCTTGCAGCTTTGCTTTGCCTTTTACAGTGATTGACAAGTTGTCAGTTTTTAGTAAAATGCTGCCGGAGCCACAATCAAATGCACTATTCCCACAGTAGTTCTTGTTCCAAATTACATCAGTGCAGTTGAGACACAAACAATGGGAATACTAAATGGAGCCATGTTGCTATGTTGGAGACAGGGAAGGAAAAAATAGCAAGACTTGCCAAATCAAACAAAAAACTGTGAGAGAAAGAATATTTGCCACTAGGTTGCTAGGGGTACATTAATAACAGGAGATAATAAAACCCATGTAAACAATTAAAAAACAAACAGGAAAGCCCAGGAAAATCTGGCAACGGTCTATTGGAACATCTCAGCAAATGCAGGTAGTTCATAGCAGAAGAAACCATCCCATGGAAAAGATTCACCTGCTTTAATAGTTTTTATTGAATGATACTTTAGAAAGTGTTCAAGAACCAACATTTTTCTATTAGCCTCTGAAGAAGGCTGCTATTACTTTTCTTCCTTGATGTATATCCACAGACTCTGACACACACACCACTCCCCATTCCCTTTCAATCCCCAAACTGACAAAATAGAACGAAATGCAAAAATCCCAAATGCTCAAGGTATTTGGAGACCTGTGACCTATGAAAACTAACGGAGAGAGTGTCAAATACCTTTTAAGAGTTTGAGGCTAGTTCCATGCTGTATAAATCACTCTGCCCTCTTCCCCTTGTGCAGGACTTTGTTTTGTAATATCCCACTGTGAATTGTCCACCATAAAGAAAACCTAATCCTTTTTGATGGTATCCGAGGTATTGGTACAAGAGGCTTTACCCACAGAGTGAAACAACCTTAAAAAACTGCTACTAAAGAACTGTAGGAAAAGGATTTATGGACTTTGTAACCAAAACATCCAACAACTCAATGTTGGCATGAAGCTGAGTGAGAGGAGGTTTAGGTCAAATATTAGGAAAAGGTTCTTCACCCAGAGGCTTGTTGGGCACTGGAATAGAGTTCCCAGGGAACTGGTCATGGCCCCAAGGCTAACAGAGCTCAAGTGGCATCTGTAGAACACTCTCATGCACATGGTGGGGTTTCTGGGTGTGTCCTATACAGGGCCAGGAGTTAGACTCGATGATCCTTGTGAGTCACTTCCAACTCAGGACATGCTATGCTTTTATGAAAGTCATCAGAAACTGAGTCTAGAGGAAGAGATCCCAACTCCCCCTCCTCCCAGTCACTCACCTTCTGGGCCGGTGACTTCAGGCAAATGGGTAAATTTCTCATTGCAATAGTTGCCCTCGCAGCAGCAGAAAAACACTTGAGGGTTTTCTTCTGTGGCTACGCACTCCTGCCTGCACCAGGGAGGGACAGACACGGCAATTTAGGAAAGAGAAAAACAAGGTCAGCCAACTTCTGCCTCTTTGGGCACCAACCTGCCTCAAACTGTCCTCTCCACACACCTTCTCCTGCGCCTGCGCTGCACAGATCAGCAGTCTCCACTTACAGAAAACAACTTGGCACTCGAATACCCCAGTGGATAGCAAAGACCCTTGAAAAGACCGTAAAGGAAACAAATGCTTCCATATGTACTGAGGGGCATTAGACGGCGAGTAATAAATAACAGCCGCCGCTGCTAACGCAACGAGAGGGAGAAAAATGATGGAGAGACGCCTCGGTCCCTGAACAGTGCCCTTCCCACAGCCCAGATGTACGCTGCCAGGGGAGAGAAGTATTTGATCACGCAATTAAAGATTGTGCCATAAAGAACATGTGATGAGGGCTGAGCTAAGACTGCTCCCACAGCCCTGAGCATCATGAATTCTATGCACTCAAAGGGCAGCAGACACTGGCAGGAACAGCCCTGCTGCTGCAGGCAGGAGGGAGGCTGCAGGTTCAAGGGCATGTAGTGATAGGACAAGGTAATGGCTTCAAACTGAAGGAGTGCAGGTTTAGATCAGATACTAGGTACAAATTCTTTACTGTGAGGGTGGTGAGGCACTGGAACAAGTTGCCCAGAGAAGTTGTAGATGCCTCATCCCTGGAAGCGCTCAAGGTTATGTTGGATGGGGCTTGGTGCATCTTTGGTCTTATGGAAGGTGTCTCTGCCATGGCAGGGGGTTGGACTGAGATAATCTTTAAAGATCACTCCCAATCCTAATCATTCTAGGATTCTATGATTCTCATTTTGGGTTTTTTTTAAGTTTAATTTTCAAGTGCCATCTCCTCCTTTAAAAATCTTATTCCTGCACAAAAACCTTTAAGAAAATCAAGTTGCAGCTCCCATTTTCTGCCTTTGCCTGTTATCCAGGTAGTGCTACAGCCTTTCCAGCACTGAGATTTCCTTCCACATTGTGCAAGGCGTTGGAGGATCTCCACAGATCAGACCAACTCCACTTCCACACATCCTCCCTCTCCCCACAGATCAATGCCAAAAGAGATGTGCGGTGATTTTTGCAGTGCTCTAGCAGTAATTTCTTTCTAGTTCTTAAATGCTGCTTCCCTTCCCAGCCTCCTTGTGCTATGTTACCCTCTGCTTTTAGTTATTAGGCTTGCAAAGCTGCTCTCCACAGAGAGCTGTATCAAACTATTTCCTGAAGCCCAGCTAAATTATATGCATAACTTCCTTCCCTCAACCACTTGGAGGAAGTAGCAAAACAATCATATGTGTTTGACATTATTACTCATTTCTGAATCCATGCCAAGCCTCCCTTTCTGTGGTATCACTGACACACTGCCACGAGAAGAACAGGAAGGGCTCTCTTCAGTCTTAACACTGGGTAGTTTTCGGTGCTTTATTCTTCTTGGGGGGAAAAAAACTGGCTATAGCCAAACTGTCTCCTGCAAGGTCTCAGCTAGGAAGCACTTGGTTTGTTTTTCAGGCTTTTATTTTTTACTTCAAAGCAAAAAAGCAGCCATTTGACTTATTCAAATGAACAAAGATGTTTCAACAAGTTAAACATGTTTCCAGATGCTTTTTCATGAAATCAGATAACAAGCCCTTTGGATTTAACAGCATCAGTGTTGGAGTCTTCAATAGAAAACACATCCTTTGCTAAATCTGTTGGTTAAGAAATCAAGCTAATGAGCGAAAACAGCCTGTTCCACATCTGCAATTCATTATCCCTGTCTTTGAGTTGGTGTACGCTCAGGGAAGCCACCCAGGTACGTATGACATGTTATACTTAGCAAATATTACAAATGAGCATTACAGTGGGAATGACACATTTTTCTGTGGCAGTGAGGGCACGTTTCAGAGTGTTTCACGTGCTCACATCCAAGGGAAGGTGTACATGACCTCCCCGGCGGGTCTGTGTAAATAAACGAGAACGCACACAAGTCGATTTTTAAACACTACCTTTTTCCCATAACCTTAAATGTACATGTGCCACATTCTTGTTTCCTTAAGATAAAGAACAGAGTAAGGAGCCGTCACCTTCGACGTCCCAACTCTTGCACTCCTTAATTTTTCCACCTTCCAGCGACAAGGAGGCAGCACTTGGCACATGCTGCCTGTGCTCCGAGAGCACCAGCCAGCAGAACAGGACCATGCCCTGCATCCAGGGAGATACGAGCACGGGTGCAACTCCCAAGGCTGCTTCCGGGAGCTCAGCATCCAAAGGTGCCAAAGGCAGAAACAAAAAGGGCATCAGCACAGAACCATTGATCAAAAAATCATCTTTTTAGCCATTTTTGCCATTTGGGATGCATGAATGTCTGCCAAGGGCACTCAAGGGAAGAGAAAAAGTAAAAAGGACTGCATTTAAAGAGCCTTTACTCCTTTACTTATTAAAGCTAACCTTTATTTCAAATGTTGCTTTTGACACTTGTACTGTTTGTTAATTCTCAGAAGATCGTTTCGCTTTGCCCTGGAACTTGTGGCTTTGAAGAGTCAGGCTATGGGATACTGGATACTCAGTTCCAGGGCTGCAAAAGGCTGGTGAGGAGCCCTGGAAAGTTTTTACCATTCTAACAGAGCAACACATTATGACAAAGTTTAAGAACCACTACATCCCTGCAGAGACACTCAGTGACAATACAAGTGTCACTGGATAGGAGAGCAGGCACTGAAAGGAGAAATCTGTTTACAGTAAACACTTCTGCCTGGAAGTAGGAAAATACAGTGACCTTCTGTTCTCAGAAGGATCGGCGTTAGGATGACTAATGGGCCAAGGAGGATTGATTTATTGGGAAAGAAAAAAAAAATTAACTATATATAGAGCTTGGCTCCTCAATTGGCAAGGGAATAGGTGTGGTGGGAAAGCAACCCTAGAGCTAATAATAGAATGAAGATGAGGAGCAACTCACAGTCGAGATAAGTTAAGACAATGGGCACAAAAGCAGGGAAAGTGTACAGCACCAAAGGGAGAAAACTCTTTAGCCATGGGACAAATCTAGTCCCAGCTCAACCCCACAGTGCAGGACCCGATGCTCTAAAACTTTTGGAATAAGAAGCTACAAAGACGCATAACTGGGAATTTCACAAATGTGAGCTCAACCCACATTGGTGGTATATCAAGGGAAGTCCTTGAACTTTATGTTGCTAACCCTTATTGAAAGCGTTGGGCTTGGCTTAGTTGGGTGGTCGTTGGGGGTTTTTTTTAAGAGAAACACTGAGCCTAGAGCTACTGAACACTGTCCTTTTCAACGGCGAAACTTCAGAGGGCTGTTTTCTTTAGCTGTAATTCTTTTCCCTCTGTGGAATTGCATCAAGGAAATGAGAAAAGACTAGTTAATTTTCCCAGCTATTTAATGAGGCTGGAGCCTTCGTACTACAAAACCTCACTCCTTTTCAGATCACTACAGGCAGCGACACACAAACTCACATGTTGCTTTTCCTGCCTCACTCTTTCTCCCAGCCCATCTCTCCGACTCAGCCAAAGAACAAACTTTTTGCAGCATCACAAACGTCAGAATACCTCAATCCCTAACTACCCTCAGATATCTGTGCTTTTCTAGACAGCTCCAAATGATTCCAAGTTTTCCTTTATATCGCCAAATGCTCTTGGAAGAACATGTTGCTCTTCACTTGATGGTACAGGACAGGTTTTTCAATGCATGCCAGAATTATCAAAGCTTTGCTAAGGAAAAAATGGAACCCAAACAAAACACAAAACCCCTAAAAGTGCCTTTTGCAGCTTCTATTTAGAATGTCAAAGCAGGTAAGTGACAATTCTGGGAGCTGCATTAGCAACAGAAGTAACTAGACGGGATGAATGGGTCAATGGACTTGGACTCGCTTTCTTTTCCTCAACGCACAAATTATGAGCCTTTACATTTAGAGGAACAATTAAACCTGTATTTAGATAAACCAGTTAGGCCATTACCTGTCATAGCAGTTGAAGTCATCTAACCAGCAGCCTTTCTTCACCAGCTCGATGGAGCCCGAGTTGTTTCTCCAGGAGGCGTAGCAGTGGAGCCGCTTGTCCTTCTCCCCCTCACAGCGCTCCACGCCGCTCTGGTTGGTCTTTTCCAGCTCCCAGTTGGCATTGTAGTAGATGCACTCCCTCGTCTCAGCCTCCCCATGGCCCGGGCCTGAAGAAAAATTCAAACCCCAAGAACGCTCAGGTAAAATCAGAAATAGATACTGGGAAACACATCTCCGCGTGGCTCCGTTTTGGGTGACGCATACATTTGATTCCCTGGGAGCTAAACAGTTTGTCAGTGAGAGCTTCAGCACAGCGTGGAGATTATTCTTCTTCTCTGGTGTGGGGTGGGGAATGGAGAGGTCAGGTTTGCCTAAGCTCACAACAGGAGCTCATGGTGAAGTCAAGAGCCCAGCTGAGACCTCCCCAGATCTCCTCTGGCCAGTGTGTCAACCACAGGACCTTAAAAAGGGGATACATGTGCAACCCATACCCAGTATTCTCTAGCCACAGAAACCCTGTTTGGGAAAAAACAACCTCCCAGGGTGCTACTTGATGCTTGTTGGCTCTTCACACAACAGAGTCCCTCTCACTCCTCACCACTATTTTGGAAAACATCACGTAAAAATAAATAGTTGCTTACATGAGTAGGACATAACTGAGAACAGAAAACATTCATCCCGCAGAGGAGGGTCAGACCATTCCTCACTTGGGTCCAAGTTCAGGCTTATTTGAGTAAGTCTCCATATGATAAATGCAATATTTTCAGCTGCAGTTGACACAGCTCATGGTCCCTCTCTACCCATTCCAGACCTTCAGCAAAAGACAAGTCTGTTTCCCAAACAACTCCGGCCATCCAAATGGATGCTTGGTCATCACAAACAAAGGAATCTGTGGGTCTTTTTCCATTTAGAGTTTTGTACCAAAGGACCATGGGTTCCTACTGCCCCTAGGAAAACAATTCCTTCATAGACACCACGGGGCAGAACTGAAACATGATTGCAGACACATCCATTAAAACCAGAGTCAAGTAAGGGAACACTGATATCTGCAGGTGACCTGTTTTGTCCCAAACCTTAGAAATCCTCTCTTCATTTGGAAATATGCTGCTTTGTGGCATTTTGAGGAATAGTTTAAAACAAAACGAAGAATGAAACAAACACAATTTGTAAGTAGACAAACAGAAAAGGCACCATGAGCCTTGTACCATGAAGCTCATGATTCCATAAATCCTGAAATGCCCTGCAGCCATCTCTCTTTGGGATTACCCAGCCTAAGGCAAGGTGAGACCCAGCCATTATTTTGATGGATTGTAGTCATGGAAAATGCAGGTATCCCAATAAAACGTGTTGACAACTTGGGTAGAAAACACAAAGAGATCCCACAGGACGGTGAAATGAAAGTGCTCTGCTCTTAGAATAGCCAGACCTCTGTAAACCATAGAATTACACTTCCGGCTGGAAAATTTTGCAGTCCTTTCATGACTATCCTCTCCGAAGGTCGTGCAACCTTTAATGTTGAGATTAAGGCAATCAGGACCATGTCTGGATGATCCATATGCAATCCAGCCTGTGATTCCCGCTCAACATGGCAAACCAGCCCCTTCTGAGAGGTCTCTGCAAGTGGATACAATTCAGTCTTCATAAGACACTGAGCAGAAAGTGGCTGAGAGCTGGCAGAGAAAGAGCCTAGCACAGGTACCAGTCCCAGATACCTCCTGTATCTTCATCAATTCCATACTTGAACACCCATCCACTGATGTAAGTACCCTCACAACACCCAGCCAGAGAAGGGAGTATTACTTCCAGTGGAAGATTCAACACATCCTGTCCAGTCTCCAAGCAGAATTCACCTCCAATCATGCAGTGCATGGAGATCCCTTTAGAGATGGTGCTTGAGAAAGAGATTTCTTTCAAGCTATTCAGTGTAGCTTGATCTGCTTTAGGGAATCAACCCCCAACTGCCCCACAGGCATCAAGAAAGGAAAGTAGGTGACCTGACAGAGAGTAGAAATAGAACTTCAAGAAGGTTGCAGAAGAAACCACAGTTTCTGTACAAGCTAGGGGTGATGCATCCAGTCTGCTCCCAGTCCCAATACCTGGACTCAGCAATGGGTAATTTCCGTGGTACAGAGCAAACGCATTACACTAGGAAGATGTCTTTGCAGGCTGAAGAGGTGTTCAATCCTTCAATAACACTTTTTTGGGGGAAGAACGTTTAATCTGCATCGTGGGAGAGACTGCAAGGGAGTAGGGGTATGAGAATGTCATAAAGCTGACTTTTGAAACTGGAAATTATATTCAAAGCACACACGAACAAGAGCTCAATATCAATAGCACCTGCAGGCTTTATCAGTGCTTGCAAAGCTCCATCAGAGTTTTCCTCTGACAAGTTGCTTACTATAATGAAAACAACCTACCAATATCCCTCAACACAGAACAGTGTCAATATTGACACTCCTTGTTAAAGCCTTGATATTTGTTCTCTTGATACTTACACCATGCTTTGTTAGGGCAGATTAAGCATTTTTGCTAAATACTAGTTAAATCAGCAGGAAAGCAAAGGAGCTTTTTTTTGGGGGGAGGGGGAGCAGGGGGAGAGAGGGAGATATATTTTTATTTGTAAAGAAAAGAGTAAATACCTTGGCTTCGTGGAATCATAGAATGTTTTGGGTTGGAAAAGACCCTTAAAGGTCATGTAGTCCAACCTCCCTGCAATGAGCAGGGACATCTCTGACTAGACCACGTTGCTCAAAGACCCATCCAACCTGGCTGTGAATGCTTCTAGGGATGGGGCACCCACCACCTCTCTGGACAACCTGTGCCAGTGTTTCCCCACCCTCATTGTAAAATGCACCTTCACT
This sequence comes from Pipra filicauda, assembly GCF_003945595.2. NCBI lineage: Eukaryota > Metazoa > Chordata > Aves > Passeriformes > Pipridae > Pipra > Pipra filicauda. The sequence goes on from NW_024104310.1 coordinate 7,482,963, forward strand.
GTAATACCCCGCATGGCTTCCAGCTAATACCTGATAGCTAATACTCGCTATCACCTTCTGCTCTCCTCCTGGAAATACATTTTGTAATATCATTTTCATCATCCCAAACTGAATCTCGCTTTTGATCAAGATGGAAATTTCCTCTCCCTCCCTAACTCTGACTCTCAGAAAGCTGGAAGGTTTAATGAACCATTTTACTGCAAATCAGCCCCAAAATCTAATCCTGGCTCAGCCACCTCCATCTGTAACCTCAAGAAATACTGTGTAGCCTCTGTTTTCTCCACCTGCAACAACGGCAAATGCAATGCACATAGCTGCAGTGAGATTCGATATTTCCACTGTGCTTTGAAAAGGGGATGTTGAAAAGATACGAAGCAGGAGTCGTATCGGCTCTGGGACCAGCAAACCAAGGCTGCTAAATCCTGTGCTGAGCCCAGACTCCCTTCCCCCAAGACAGTTGTCTTTTCTGGAACAAGTTTCAGCTGAAGACTAAGAGCTGCTTGCAAACATGCAAACCCAACTCTGCAAACAGCAACCGTGCCAGGAAAAAGGCCTTTCCCAGCTTTCCCCCCGCTGTCAAAGTTTAGATGAGTTGAATAAAAGCATACATAAAGTTTTGGATGACTAAATATATGTATGCTTTCTTTAAAACAGTTCTTAAGGATGCTTGCATTAAGAAGACACTTTAAAAACCTGCGTGTTTGTTGCTTGCTCTCAGATCTTTTTAAAAGCCATTTGGTAGGATCCTCACCCTGCTGGGTGCTCAAGACTGCAAGAAACCCTCCTGTTTGTGCCCAAGATGGTCTCAGCAGGAAGGGGCACGGCTCCAGGTCTGGGTATTAATTTACCTGCTGCTTTAGCTCATCAAGAAACACTCACACCTTGCTCTGTAATGGATCATGCAGAGACCAAAGTTTGCAGCTAACTGCCTGTTCTGCCCTCGCTGCATTAAAACCCTCAACTGAACAGAGGGAGGGAGAATCAAAACAGGGGTTTGTCCCTTTGAGGGAGATAGGTGGGGTAGTGACTAAGAGAAGGAAATCTGAGCTTTGTTCCTGTATCTCCAGGGAGCCCTGTAGTCTCTCCTGTCTCCTCTTCCCCCCTTGGGCAGTGGATACCCCCAAAGCCACTACAGGTCTGTAAGAAATGCTGAGCTGGACATTGGGTAATGGTTTGTAACTAAAAGAGAGTCAATTTGGATTAGATGTAAGGAAGAAATTTTTTACTATGAGGGTGATAAAACACTGGAACAGGTTGCTCAGATTGATGGTAGATGTCTTATCCTTGGAAAGGTTCACTGTCAGGTTGGACAGGGCTTTGAGAAACCTGATGTAATTGAAGATGTCCCTGATCACTGCAGATGAGTTGAACTAGATGCCCTCTAAAGGTCCCTTCCAGCCCAAATGACTCCATAATAGGCACAGATCAACCATGTCCTGCTTCTCATTTCAGCATAACCTGGCTCAAGAGAAGTGTTGTACCAAACCTGAGTATCTGAGAGAAAGGACACAACTAATTTTGGGCAAAAGAACCTTTCCTGAAACAAAAAGCCTTTCAGTACAGTCACAAACACATCTTGGGATGGACTAAAGGGGCTGTGTCCCCCCAGACCTGCTCTCCCCTCCTCACAACGCTCTTGTCACCTCCCTCACAGCAGCCTTGGTACGTAGAAAAGCTCCTCAGCTCCTTCATTCAGTGGCACTGCCTGGTAACATCCTGCTCACACAGGATGGAAAATAAACATCCCAGGGAACCGCTCAGCTTTTGGCAGAAAGTCAGCAGGACTTGGGCACAATGAGATATAAAACATTTGCTAAGCAAGTGTTTGAATATCGCTGTTGGAACCTGGTTTAATTCATTGGGTCCCCGTTCCCCTCCTGCCTAACCCTATTCTGCCAGCCATAATGCAAAATTTGGGAAAAAAAGCTGTTTCCTACCAATAGGAGAAGGGGCTCCCGTTAGGTACAGGCAACAGGTACAGTCACAGGTGGGATCTGCTGGCTCCTGCCATCCATATGCCATTTTGCAGGGGAGATGTTTCCACCACAGCTGGGTGACTGCCTGCAGAAACTACACTGGCAACACTGTGCAGAAAGGCTGAGCAGGCAAACCAGGAGCATGGCTGTGGGGCAGGAGCATGGACATGGGGCAGAAGCACAGCATGCCTAGCAGTGCAGCCCACTATTAGTCCAAGTCCTCTCCACGGAAAAGTCTCGTGCCAGCAACCAGGCAAAACTGATCAACGTTTTAATACCACGATCCACAAAGAGTCATTTAAGGAATAAAGCCTGAAGTCCTGTTTGAAATCAAAGTCTAAGGAAGCATCAGGCTTTGCAGGAGCAGATGGGTTTCTGGCATCCCACTGCATCCACCCAGCGCTTCGGGGATGACGCAGTGTGGCTTCTCCTCGAACAAAAGCTGCACAGAAGTACCTTTGCACAAAATACCAAGCCCAAATAACTCCCATACATCACGAAGGCAGAGGGAGGCTACCCACCATCACCCATTTTTGGGGTGGAAATCAACCTTTTGACCTCAAGTCCTGAGGAACTACCATTATGCTGATTCCCTTGGGTCAATTTTCTGCTCCAAATGACTGAAGCATCACTGAGTTTTTGCCAAGCAAGATCCCCAGCACCTATCTGAGGCACATAATGATGGGAAGAGCAGTTGAAGCACCATGCGACACAGGAGGACCTCTTGTCTCTACTTGGGAGTTGCAAGGCACAGAGGGAGCTCATTAAAAAAGGGTCCTCTTGAACTGAAGGAATTCAGCCTGCTGATGCATAGGACCCTGCTGCTGATCTGAGACTAAACTCTGCTCTCCTAATTTGGAGTCGCTGACAGATCACTGAGGCTGCATCATTATCCAACAGCTTCTAAATTATGGCCAAGATCCAGTGTGGCAACTCCAGGTCTAGGTGTTAGCAGTTGCTGCGCTCCTAACTCATAATGAGATACATAGGGAATATCTTCCCAAAGGCTGAAGGCTGCTATAAATCTCAGCTCTTTATCTCTGCCTGTCCCCTTTTGAAAACCTAAAAAGAAAGTATATATGAAAAGATGGGATGTGTCAAAATAGTCTGCATAAACACTGAGTGATTTACCAGACAGTCTGTTTGCCTGACTGTCAAAACCACCAGGCTTTATATATGAAACTGTGTATGCAACTGAAGCTATTTGCAAACACTTCGTTATGTCCCTATATAGCTATTTGTACATGTAATTTTATAATGTAAAATGACAGAGATTGTACACTGAATCGGGGTAATTGCCCTCTAATTTGGAGGGTAATTGCATGTAGCAATTAAGCAACTGCGGATGCATTCTTGCACGTGTGATTATGAAAGTCGGGCCCTTTGTTTGAGGTTTGGGTTTGTTTTCAAGAGCTATCCCTCAAACCACAGCATGGATGAGCAGAGCTGGGAAATGAGAGGCTGCTGGGTGCTCACCTTGCAGTGCAGCATCTGCTGGGATGAACCATTTCAGTGCCAGCTCACACCCACCCCTCCCCATCCCTCAGCACTGCAGGGATGCTAAACTAGCCACCTCTGAACTCACAGCTGCATTCTGGCACACCCTTCAATGGGGAGACCACAATCTAAGCATATGTGGAGCACACTGAGAGGTACTAGTGGGGAGGGAAAGGCAGGGAAAGAGGACTGCTGCCCCCAACTCTCCTTTTCTCAGACACCTGCCCAGAAATTATGTGCAGCGCTGCAAATTAAAGAATTTCAAATAGTTATTGCTAGCATTCCAGATCCCAAAATCAAGCCAGATGAAGGCTTGTAACTGGGAATGTTTGGAAAACATTGCTCTGGAGAGACCACCCAGTTGCATCTCTACAAAATGAATATATGATTACTAAGTGTTGCTCCAGCACTTATTCCCCAAGTGGGGTGATTTCATTCCTGCTGTACTTCAGTAATAGGGTCTAAATACGTTTTTAGGCAAAGCATCAGGCTAGTGATGACATCTGTGGTTAAGTACGTAACTGAACACGAGGATTTGAGGACTTGTTGAGTGTATTCCCTGTTCCTTCACAAAAGCCTTGAAACGATGGAGCCCCATGGAACTGAAATGAGCCCCCATGACTCTGCAGAGCCCTTTTCTCAAGCCAAAACCTCACTGCACCTTTGGGGAACTCAATAGCCAGGCATAGAATGGTCAAATACCCAGGGCCTGCCTCTTCCAACCGGCTGAATGCCAGAGTGGGCACTGCCCTGGCTAATTAGAAGCATCAACTATTGCAGAATGTTTTGGTTCTTAAGCCAGATCAGGCAAAACCAGGCCCAGGCAGCACCGAGAACAGCAAAGATGTAACACCAAGGGAAGATATTACTTGGAATTTTGTTTTCTGTCAATAGATTTGGCTTATCCCACAGTAAAAGAGCTCCAAGTTTTCAAGTCAATCAATGGCTGTTAATCTATTATCTCAGTATATATTTCCATGGTAACCTGCAATGATGCCATTGACAACCAGCCTCAAAAGGACAGGAGGCTTTAAGTCATTTTCTTTTAAAATTAAAAAAGGAACTTTAATATTAAGAATTACATCCTCCCTGCTCACCAGGGATGACAACTCAGGGCTTCTATATTCACACCATGACTCACACTTCACAGCTTCCACGGACATCTGTGTAGCAATGCCCCCCCCCTACACCATATATCTCTTTTTTAACTTGGGTTTAAGTCAGTAAAAGATAACAAGGAAATTATTCAAAAGAATTAGGTCTTTACTAGAATATTCCCCTAAACTGACAGCAAAACCTGTTTCGTAAAATAGAGTGTGTTTTAGGAGTCATTACTACCAGCTGGGGGAAAGGATGCAATAAAGGTTTAATTCTTCTGAATAATTTCCTTGGTATTTTAAGTCAAAGAGGGTAGATAGAAAGTGGTGGATAAAAGGACCCAGAGAAGGACATGTAGCATTCCAGCTTCTCATAAGTCCATAAAACCAGGCAGATTCCTGTAGAGGGAAGACGGAGCCGAGTGAGACAAGAGCAATATTCGATTTAGTGGAATACTGAGTGTACACACACACACACACACATGCACACAGCACTGACGAGATTAATCTCTTGGCCCAAAGGGGAGGATCACTCAGGAAAAGGTTTAGTAAATCATTCCTCTGGCCAGGCAGAGCGATCCAAGGAGATTTGGCCAGGTCACTGGCTGGCCTGGTGTGCAGCAGGACAGAAACATTGCCAGCAGTTAATCAATTTTTGGAAGCAGAGCATTTTTGACTTGAACTCAGATGGTCATTTCTATATTTTATTTAAAGAAGAGATCATTTTAGTTATCCATTAGAAAAATCCTATTTTGTATCATTTCAGTTAAGGACAAAGCCAAAATGTAATTATATTTCTTCCTTCGCATTGCTAACTGTATCTGTCTCCCCAAAAAAGGCTTTAGTTCTTTAATAAAACCATCAAGGAGATCAATCAAAACCATTTAATGCCGTGGTGCTTCTGCAGTTCATGTTTAAATGCACTTTGGGTCACAAACGAGGCAATTTGGAAAGCAGAGCTCAAACGGGATTAGTAATAACACATAAAAAAGGCCTAATTTCTTTTTCTTTTTTTTTTTTTTTTTTTACACAGATACACACTCCTCCACTAACCCAAGAGAACGAAAACAAAATCAAGTCAGCCCTGACGAACACAAAGTTGCAGATCCAAAAAGGGCACTGCTGCTGCCCGCCTGCCTGCACACGGTGTGGGGTGGAGGAGAGCGTGTAAAGCTGCAGATCGCCCATCCAAATTTCCAGAGACTCCGAGCTGCTGTCTGTCCACGTGTGAGCATCCCCAAGGATGACACCTCATGCAGGACCTCTGAAACAAGCCTCTCCTCCACCTACCCTGCTCATTAGGAGACACCTCCAGGCTTCCTTTGCACCACCACGCCAAGAAAATGCATTGCTCCGTACAGCATTTTTATAAAGGAGAGGTGGTGTTTTCTCCCCAGACCACGAGTCTTCAAACAAGCATACAGTTATTGAGATTTTATTTTATTTTTTTTTTCTGAAATTTGAGGTGTGCATTTATAAAAGCATTAAGCAGGCCATTTATTTGGCTTGTAACAGCAATGACTAGTCTCTGGCATGAAAAATGGCCCCTCGTGGGCTGAGCACTGTGCAAATAAGCTACCGAGAAGGTTGTCTCAGCCGCCAAACTTTGCAGCCTCAGTGACAGGAAACATTAGAGTTTAATTGCAAGATTAAGATATTTCCAACTACATGCCTGAAAATCAAAGAGAGGGCAGATTTTGACCAGATGCCACCAATCACTGAGTAAAATACGTGGCAAATTCTGAAATGACATTTAAAACACAGGCATTTTTTCTCTCCCTTTCTCCCGAGGAGCCAGCATGAGGTCTCCACAGAGCACGGGAGGAGGAAGTCAAATCACGTATGTTCGTAAATATTTTCCCCCCACACAGTGAAGTTTTGAAAAGCTTTCAAAGCAGGCCTTCCAGGCAGAAACTTCCTTCCAGGCAAAGGGATGAGGATATGGGAGCATCTCCTGGTGGAGTGCAGAGGTTTAAGGAACAGTGATAACCACGTGGCGATGCCTTTCCCAGCTCTTTCATGTGCACCTGTTCCATCCTACCATCCTCATCATCTTATGCTACTGCCACCAGCAGAAATGCTTTTCAGAGCTCCTGATTTTTAAGGTCTTCTCCAGGGAGAGAGTGATGTGTGTCTAACACAGCACAGCACACCTGGCAAGCCACAGACAGCTTCACTACCCAAACAGCAGCACCTCAATTCATAATCTACACATGGCCCTCCGAGATTTATCAGCAGGGACATTTCAAATATGCTTTAAAATGTGCTGAGTCTACTAAGATTGGGCCCCAAGTGCTTTTCTATTGATTCTGCTTGACATTTCCAAATACCACAATTCCAAATTTAATTCACTGGTAATTGGAAAAACTGTAATGCATGTAAATGGACAAGAAGATGTGGGAAGTCCAAAAGGTCAAGCATCAGGAAAGCATGCCCCCAAGAATTAAATGATGCTTGTTTGTGTTCCTGTCACCCTCTTCCACTTGAATAATCAAAGCTCGAAGTGGGGCAGTTTTCTCAGCAGGATGGAGAAAGAAAACAAATAAAAAAGCACAACTACTCTAAACTGTGGAACAGGTTCAAATTCACTGTTTTACACTCCCTCATTGACCAGAATTCAAATACACCATAGAGATGACTCACTCAATCAGCAGATTACATGAGCAAGTGGGAAACTGGGAAGAAATAATTTGATAGTGTAGTCAGCAGAAGAAGATTCTCTTTACCTAGAAATCAGGTTTCTGAGATTACCTTTCTGCTACACCACAGCTTCTCCTTGCCAGCCAGTTGAAGGGGAGGCAGTGACAGAGAGAAAATCTTATAGATGTCTAAGTTCAAACCTCAATTCCAGCGTGCTGATGGATGGTTGTTGGTTTACGCCAACTGGGGTCTCTTCTTTATTTACCTGAGAAAACCAAACTTCTGCTTCAGAGGAACCAAGGGCCTCAGCAACAAGAAATGGTGTGGGCCCACACAAGGGGTGCTTGCCCAGCCCTTTGCATAGAGCCCTGAGTTACAGCAAAGCCCGTGACTCCCTGCAGCATGCTCCAGAGCTCGCTGTATTGATGGGGAATCAAGCCCTTTTGGGCAAAGCCCATTTGTGTGTTATACAAAATGCAGGATGAGAAAATCCCTGTATCTCTCCATGTTCCAGAGAACAAAACGTGTAGATTTGAGCTGCCTTCCCCAGCACGTGAGGAATCATTGATGCCTTGACACGCTGGTGCATTTTAGCTCAAGGGTAAGAGCATGATCCAAGTGCAGTGCACAAAGAAGCACGGGCACAATTTATAGCCAGAGTTACACCGATGAAGGACAATTATGCATTACAACATCCCATGGAGAGATTCCTTCGTTCAGCCCACAGCAGTACACGTGAAAATACTTGATAACTCCTTGAAGCAAGGGACATCTTTTGCATTACACTCTAGACTTTCAGATCATTCAAGGTTTCCAAAAGAAACCACTGACTTTTAAAAGGCTCCTTCCCAGTGTACACTGGTATTTCGAGAGTTAACAATCTTCAGTGAAAACATGAGAAGGCAGAAGAACCCAGCCCGAAAGAAGGGAGGAAGGAAGAAAAGCAACTTTCTAGCCCTTGCAATCACAGCCTCCTCCAAAAGGAAGTAAAGACATTCCTAAAATTCTTCAAGGATGAGAAACAAGTTGCCAGCCGAATCAGAAGTCCATTTCTCCAGTCTTTATGCTCTTAATGGCAAATCCCACATGAGCAATTTCAAGAGCCCCTTTTACAATGGAATTTTCTCCCAGGTGGCTACAGCACATCTGGGACGTGTCTCATGTTTACAGAAACGTACCTTTCTCCTTTGGGCCTATTGACAAAAGGTCCTGTCAAATGACCTGAGGAAGGAATGTAGCACAACCCAATACCATCATGCAATTTCCAGTGATTGTTTCTGTTACAATAATGAAAGGCACAGAAGAAATGGCTGGATAACTGTAGTGATTCTCTAAAGACAAGTTATAAAAGAGATGCTGAAGAGATATTATGTAAAGGGAGTGGGGGAAAATAAAGTCACCTATTAGATTCCATTTTGATTATATGCACTCACCAGCATCCAGATCCCACTTTGAAATACAAATGTTTTTGAGCAGATTGTCCCAGAAAGTTGAAATCCTGCCTGTTTCACAGGTGGGAAGCAATAAAATAACTGTGTGCTCTGAGGCAGGTCTTCTCCTTCCCAGTTTTCTCACACTGTAGGAAGACTGAAACACTTTGGACCACAGTGTGCACACGGAGTGAAAGAAGAACTTACCCTCCATCCGTGTCCAAGCTTTCTGGATGACATGAGCTCAACAGCTCCACCCCAGAAACTGGGTACATTCCCTTCCAGTTCGACTTTCTATTTAGATGCCCGTTCCCATGGTGACCAGGCTCCAATATTACGTAAAACAGCATAAAGTAATATTCTAAGATTCAGTACAGTACTTCCAGCCAATTCCCTAACCTCGGATAGGTGGGAATCTCCACAAGCCCCATCTCTGATGCTGCTCCCTCTTTATTTCGATGCTGATGTACGAGAATAAGGAGACGGGGCACTTTCAGGGACACCACAAGTATTTAAAGGGATTTATCACCGGAAATACAATTAGAATCCAAGACAAGAGAAGGCTCCGGGGAGATCTTGCTGCAGTCTTTCAATATACAAAGGAGGTTTACAAGAAAGATGGAAAAAGGCTTCTTACCACACTCTGCAGTGACAGGACAAGGAGCAGTGTTTTCAAACTGAAAGAGGATAAGCTTAGATTAGATATTAGGAAGAAATTCTTTCCTGTGAGGGTGGTGAGGCACTGCAACAAGTTGCCCAGAGAAGCTGTGGATGCCCCATCCCAGGAAATGTTCAAGACCGGGTTGGACAGGGCTTGGAACAACCTGGTCTAGTGGAAGGTGTCCCTGTCCATGGCAGGGGGGTTGAAACGAGATGATCTTTAAAGGTCCCTTCCAACCCAAACCATTCTACGATTCTATGATGGAAACAGGTGGGTCTCTGAAAGAAAAAACAACAGTATATGGTTGTCAGCCTCAATTACACAACTGTTGTGGTGACAAGAGGATGTTTGAAACCTGGCAATTCTCCTCATGTTGAATGTTACCATCTGTGGACACAAACACTGCTCTGCTGCCAGTGGCCACCCCGATTCCACCGCAAGGCCATTAACTGCCCCAAGTCCCCTCTGATTTCCCATCATCAGCCTTTCCCTCATCCACTAGGTGGGTCACCTTGTCACAGAGGGAGATCATGTTAGTAAAGAGGACCTGCCTTTCATAAACTCATGCTTGTTGCACCTGATCCTCTGGTTGTCCGTGTCACATTATGGCACTCAAGATGATCCCCTCTCTGGCCTTTCCCAGCACCAACGTCAGGTTGACATGCCTGTAGGTCTCCAGATCCTTCTTCTTGCCCTTTCTAGAGATAGTGTCACATTTGCTGACTTCCAGTCAACTGGGACCTCCCCAGTTAGCCAGGATTGCTGGTATATGATGGAAAGTGGATCAGATGATAAATGATAAATGACTGAAAGTGACTCCTCCCTCTAGTAACCTGAACATTCAGTGAAGAGACCTTTCCTGATACCAGAGAGAGCAGGTCAGACCTTGGACCTTGACAGAGCAAACCTTTTAAAATCTCGAAGGTACTTTACTTTTTTTTTTTTTCTTCCTTCTCCTCCAGATTTCAGCAAGAGGGCAACCATGGATCAACTTATCCTTGTTTAAATCACCTTGCAAAAATCTTTCAAATACTCCCTCCATAATCTGCAACATGATCATTTTAGGCTGCAGTCAAACACTTTCCCTTCTCCTCAAAAGCTTCATCAGCAAGATGCAATAATCACTTGTTTTGCTCTGTGTGCATGAGTTGCAAGATGAGAGAGGTGCCTGCAGGAACATATACACAGAAGTATGGCAGCTACACAGAGATGAGCAAACTGCAGCCCTGAACACTTCTTCTCACTGCCTCCCCCTGCTCAGATATACTTGGGGACACAGGCATGTAAACTACTCCCACCTCTCTAATAAAAAGGTACTGTAGAGACATTACTGTACAACTCCTGCTAATCAGCAGGAACAGAAATGGAAGACATACCACCAATAAATTCCATTATTCACTAAAGAAATTAAAAAGTTCCAAGGCAATGTGAAAAGTTTCACTGTGACAGCAGCCAGTTGAGCAATAAAACCACTAAGCTGCCCACTAGGTTTGAACACATGAGTCTCAGCGCTCTTCAGCCAATTTTCCTGAACTTTGGTAAGGCCTTGCAGCCACCTGAGAAGAGCAAACAAAGCTTCTGGTAACTTTTTGGAGCGTGCAGGACCATCTACCTGCTTCCACACCAACAAGTAGGTGAACACACCTGCCCCAGGCAAGGCAGCAGCACAGATGGGAATCCCTCCACTTTTACATCTTTCTTTCTGAGGTTGGAGCAAAGATAAGAGCACAGGAGAGTGTCAGCTCACCTCTATTGTACACATTTCCCCAGGGCATCATGTCATAGTTCAAGCTTTTCAATATAAATACTTTAGTATAGGATTCACTTTCTTTAATACAATAAACCTAGGAAAACATAACCTATAATTCCAGCTATCCTGGGACCTCTGGCGAGCACTAAGAGATGCACTCTTCCTCGTGCTGAACAACAACTGGAGAATAACACTGCTGATCAACCTCCTCCATGTCTAAGATGACCCCTGCTTTGCAAGGGCGAGACAACTGATGAAGAGTAAAACAAGTGACAAAGGGTGGAGTCGGCCACCAGGCTGGGTGGGTTTTTGTTTTGGCCCAGTCTGGCCATTGTCTAGTTCTTATACTAAATATCTTCAATCTAAAAACGTAATTTAAAAATAATTCAAATATTGCCAGACCCAAGCAACTACTGGTCAAGCAAACACAGTTTGTTATGGACTGTGACTCTGCTCTTGATTTCCATCTGACCAATTGAGACAGACTGCATTTCTTTTCATGATGGGATTTGAGGAACCCAATCCCTCCAAACAACTGCCTCGAGCCCAGTAGTGCCATTTGGAGCCAACAGCTGCTGAGAGAAGGACACAAAACCTCCTCCCTGCCAGAGACCCTCCATGCTCCCCTTGCAACCGTTTCCCAGAGATTTTGCACAGGCTTTTCGTCTGTTCATTGGTATTTTCCATCTTAACAAGTTTTTAATGTTTTATGTAGCAAGGATGCCATGCCATTTAAAGAGGGAAGCATGCAGTAGTAATTATTCATTAACAACACATCATAAGTGACCTTTACACTGAAGTAGAGGAAGCCACGTGCCTGCCCGGCTGTATTCTGGAAGGGCCAAGAGCTCCAAAGGGAGTAAATATTTTCATGCAGGACCGCCAGCCTAAGCTGTCTTGAAAAGGTGCCTCATTCTTGAGGGGGAAAAAAAATGCTTAAAATGTCTCAACTTAAGTATCCACAAGTCACTAAACAGTTTTGAAAAATCTAAGCAGGAAGAAGTCATCACAGTGCTTGTTCCAAGCCAGCATCTCAGAACCCCCTTTGATTTCAGTATAGCGAGGAATGAACATACTGTCCCCCTTGCCATACATTTCTAGCATGGGATAACTAAGGGGGATTAGCCATCTCATAATGAAATATGAACCATACTGGTGTTTCTACTGGAAAGGAGTTCTACAGATTGAATCAAAAGCCAGGGTAGACCTACAAGCCTTGCAGCAAGAACTGGAGCTCTTTGTTTGCAGCAGCTTTTCTAGTGGAATAGGGACTGTAGGTTAGTTATGCTGATACAAGCCACATATCCCTAATATGGCAAAAACATAAATCCTGTTTTTTCAGAAGGAGATCATTTATCTCTTTTATTCCTGGAAGAGGGTGAGTCCCTTCTTTAGGTTGCCATCTCAGGCACACATCGATGCATGTAGGAAGCAGAGCACCACACAAGCGAGAGGCAGAGCCAAGACACACACACACACACACACACACACACAGAGTCTAGGCACCAGAATCATTTGTGAAGCAAAACTAACGTACATCGCTTTATGCATGATTACATTTTCAAAAGCAAAAAGTGTTAGGAAATATTTTTGAAGACAGCCAGTAATGTTTTGCAAGAATCGCTGACTCAAGCCCTTGATCTGGCTGTTTAGCTGATGACTGGAAAACAGCCCTGGCTATGTTTATTCTTTAGACAAAGTCCAGCTAAAAATGCATCCAGGCTTAAATAATCTGTGTAACAATGACCTCAAAACCCCAAATACAACACTGCATTGCATGCAGGTTTCCCAACAGGATAAAGCATTGTCAGGGCTGACACCCAGTTATCCGCTTTCGATGCACAGTCTACCAACGAGGCATTTTCATCTCTATACCACTCTTGGAAGAAACACACTATTTCATTTCCATTTGCATTTCAATATGGCCCCAAGGGCTTAACATACATCTGGTCCTCACTGCGCCAGTCTCCTCCCAAACAGCATATTGCCTAAAGATGGTGAGACAAAGGATGCATCGTGTTTTTAAGCAACCTCACGGCATCGGCTCCGGGCCGGAACGGCAAGCAGAGCATCCTGCATCCTGGTCCCATGAAGCATCCCCGTTTTACTTTGCAGCTCCTCATGCCAACACTGCTTTACAAACAGCAGCAAATGTCGCTATTCCTGTTATCACAGGTGGGGAGAGCCGGAGGAGAAGGCACAGCTCCAAGCCCAAGGTTATACATCGGGTCAGGAACGAGCCACCAGGAATATTTGACTTATCTGTGTCAGAGGATCCCAAACTTGCCGTGTTACCTAAACAACAAAAGTTTAACATAAGACACTATAACTGGCCTGTTGATTACAGTTTGGGAACTACAGCTCTCACACACAGGCTTGGGGCTTTATATACATCACCTTGCTGCAACTGTCCCACTCTCCCCATACAGACCAGCCCAGCAGTGGTTTTCCTCCCATCATGTGTGTCACCTTCAGTGGGAGAGGACTTCACATATTTTTAAGACATGCACACATTTGTACAGTATTATTATCTAGGATCTGTAAGCTCTTCCTGATAGCAAAATCCTACTTTTTACCAGACTGAGAAGTATTTTTATTCACGCTTTCGGACAGGGCCACCCCAACGCTGGCCCTAACTCCCCTGGCACACCCCACCATCCTGGGGCTGAGCACAGGTAGAGATGATAAATGAGACCAAGTGCCTCGGACCAGTCATGTGGCTGATTAACCCTCTCTCCTCCTCGGGGTGCTTGGGTTGGTCACACTGATTTTTCTCGTGCCATCTGGGGGACTGGCAGTGGCCACGTCAGGCATGGGAGATGGTCCCTCCTGCCCAGCAAAGAGTCAGCACCTGGCTACTGGTGAGCAGAGAACTGCAGACAGGAGAATCCTCAGACCCAATTTCAAATCATCTTAAAATAGGGCGCTGCCTCTCAGTCGAGCCAGCAGCACAAGCCTTGCCAAGATGCTCGAGCTTTCAGCCGCTCACTTTTCACATCGGTGTGTTTACTCATACCCAGCCACCCTCACGTCCCAGCCCATCCCCAGCCTCCTCCACCGAGCTGCTGTGCATCCTTTTGACAAAGGTATCTTTAGCAAGGGCTCAGTGACATGCAGTAAAACACACTTATCTCTCCACCTATAAAATAAATATATAATTTCTGAAGCAAGGACACATATCAAAGAGCACAGGATGCAGCACAGTGACTCATGCAGCCAGCAAAGTAGAAACTTGGCTGCATCCATGCCCGCACAGGGCATTCTGCAGCTCTTCCTATAATTAGTCCTTCAAACGCTAGAGGGGAAAGGAACAAATTCAAAGAGGTTTCACTTCCCAATTATTCACATATTTCCAAATCAAATGGTTGTCTGTCAGAGAGCAACATGCCATTGCCCTAGGATATCAAAATGCAAACTGAAAAGTCTCTCCATGAACAGGATTTGCTTTCATTACATTTATATCACCTAATTCATTTTAAGATTATATATAATTAGTCTCTCCCTCCCTTCCCCACCCCAATCCAATATACTCTCCCAAGCAATTTCAGAACATGCCACACATGCCAATGGCACTTCTTCTAAGGCAGCAATCTCTTGCCTTTCAAACAATATATGGAATTTTAATTTCCTTTTTTAGCATTTTTTTTCTTTGAGTTGCCAAATCATTTGAGTGTGCATCGATACCAATCTGCTTCCACAATATTTTTATTTTAATTTTTTTTCTTTTTGAAGCAAACACCTCTGAGGAACTCTTTATCTTTACTTTTCATTTGCCTTCTGACTGCCTGAGATTTCAGTCTGCCATCCCTACTGTTTTGCAGCCGTTTTCTATCACCATCAGACTCTGTGTGCTATCTTCATTTGAACATTTTCATTTTAACTCCTCCTGATTCCAGCAGGTAAACCTGCTGTAAGGTTTCACTGAGAGAGAACCAAAGTGCCCGGATCACTTTCCCCACTATTACAGCATCATTCCCAGTGAGAATGCAATTTTCTTGAATCACTGAATGGTTTGGATTGGAAGGGACCTTAAAGACCATCTTGTTCCAACCCCCTGCCATGGGCAGGGACACCTTCCAATAGACCAGGTTGCTCAGAGCCCCATCCAGCCTGCTGTCGAACACATCCAGACATGGGAACTAGAAAAAATGAGCCCTGCATCCTGTAAAATACTCCCAGAAAACACATGATGAGACTCCCCAAATGGGCAAGCATCTTCTGACCAGCTGTGAGTATAAAGGACTTATTTCATTATTGTTAATTTTTTAATAGGGAAGCAAGAGGATCTTTCTCCATGAGGGAGAGATGGCATTTGCTGCTGCTTCCTGCTCTTCTCCACCCTTTTGCTGAGATTTCCCTGAATTTAGGGAAAAAAAAAATCACATTAATCATCAACCATCTGAGCACAGATGATGTCGGGGCTAGATGAAAAGCAACCCATTTCTAACAGAGGTGAAACAGCATATTATCAAATATAAGGAATATGCCTGCTGTGTCACCACTGCCATCCTAACCCACTCAGAGGGTTTAACTGAGATGAAATCAAGTGTTCCCCTATGGCAAGAAGATGTCACAGGGGTGTGATGAGTCTCGACAGTCCAGGATCCCACAGCATTTCACTGCTTTGCTGCCACCACCTGCACCTTCAACTGCAGCCCTCTGTCTGCCCTCTTCACCTTTCTGAAGCAATGGATTTTTGGATTTTTAAGCAACGAAACAGGGAAATGAGTTTTTAGAGCTTCTTCCAATTTGCAAAAAACCAATTTATTAAAAAAAAAAAACAAACAAAAAGCATATGGGTATTTCAACCAATTTCCACAGGTGCCCATGACCCCGGGGCAGATGGCGCTTCAATCGATGCTGTTAGCACCAGGGCTTTGAGCATCTCTGAATGACCAAGAGAAAAACACCACAGCTCTTAACTTGGTTAACTCACAGCTCTGAAGGTTATTCCAGGGTGAAGATGGACTTGTTTTATCACAAAATAAACCTGGTGAAGGCAATCTCAAAGGAAGGAGCAGGGCAATGCTGAAGTAGAGACCGGCACTAGTGGGCAGGGCTGTCTGGATGTATAAATACCTGAAGCAGAAAAGCATCACAATCCTCCCATGAAAACAGAAGGAAAGAAAGAAAATAGAAGGGAAAAAAAAAAAAAGAGGAAGAAAAAACCTATTATTTAACTCTATAAAGAGAAAAAGTGGCATCCTGCACTGCTTCCAACCAGAGGACCCACGTGCCTGACACCCCTCAACAACCTGCTGGGTGCAAGGACATTGGCACTAGGGCCAAGCAACTCCCCTGGGATCCACCTGGGATCACCGGCACAATGCCAGCAGTGCAGGCAGGGAGAGGATGAGGAGGCAGCCTGGCATGGAAACCTCTGCTGCTGCATAGGTGCTACTGAAGGCACCTCAACCCCTGTGAGCTGGGAACTTCTCTCTCTACCCCAAAATCTGTCTGAAGGGGTCAGGGAGGAGCGTTTCTGATTTGGCATGTCCAGGGCTGCACATGCAGGTGAGCATTGAGAGGGGGTGGGGGGCTGATGGAGGGGTGGAGGATCCCACCTTAGGCACATTTAAAGGGGAAAATACAGTGACAACTTACACCCACCACAGATTTATACATTTCTCTTTTAGCCTAATGAGTTTCCAGAACCCATCTGAAAAATTCCCCATCTCCTCACACGACCCTTGGTGGAAATGGCTCCAGCAGAGCTGCCTGTGACAGACCTGGCTAACTCAGAGCAGGCCTCGTGCCAGCACCCCATAAAATGCTGCTTTGCAAGGAATTTTGATTAATCTTACTGCTTTTAAGACACTGATCAAGATCAGGAGCACTGGCTCCATTTCTGTTTTTCTCAACTGCTTTTACTTCTTATTCTCCACCACTAAAATCACTTGTACCTCTCGCTGCAGTTCCCCAGTAACTCCCAGCAGCTTATTTCCAGCTTTACTAAAGTTTTTTACAAGCTACACAGCCTTTAGCTGGAAAGCAAACGTGTTGTTATCCCTCCCTTCTGGCTGATCCTCAGGTATGACTGACATATCAGCTGCAAGGGATTTTCCACATCATGGATTCCCTCTTACAACTGCAGCAGCCGACTGCTGCCTACACTCACTGTGCAGCTTGTACACACACCGAGCCATTCCAGCAGAGCTGTTCAGGCTCCTGTTCCTCCTCAGTACCCACAGGGGAGCATGTTTATCCTGGAATAATATTTTCTTTCAATTCAGCCTTGTGGATATATTGCAATGAAATAAAACAGATTTAAAATTAATCTCCACCCCAGATTAGGAATATCTAGATGGATGCAGCCATTTAGGAGCAGCTACTTCCCATTAAATTCATATTGCCTTTTAATTCCAGTGGCACATCTGACCACATCAGCCACTTCTTAAAAGCTGCAGTGCCCAAAAGCAGGGAAGCTATTGAGTTCCTGCAAATAGTTTCTCCATTTAGGAACTAGTAACACTTTAAACAGGGTAGGCAAACACGGAGTGTGCTGAGCAAGAGCATTACAACAGCGGTCCAAAGAGCTCTGCCCAACACAGCATCCAAGGAGATGTTGGCGGTAGCACGAGGCAGGTTTGTGTCACTGGAGAAAAGCCTCACGTGGATGTGATTTCACTGGTCAAGGATGGGGCAACCAGAGACTCAAAGTCACTCGAGGACTGGAAGAGCACAGCGCTCAGGAGAGGGACATCTTCCCCACCACAACCAGTGCCAAGACTTGCTGGTTGCATCCAAATTCCCCCATATTCCTGCCCTGTCCCCTTCTGTAGGGCCTCCTCTTGCTCATCAAGTAGGAGAGTTTGCAAACCAGAAAGCTGTACTGGAAACCTCCCATGCCCTCCATGTCTTCCTGTGCCAAAGTTGCATTGGATTGGGGTCTTCACTTCTAACAATCATTACCATAAAGGCAAGACTTGCTGAGAGCTGCTGCAGAACAGAAGCTGAAACTCTTCAGGAATGCTGACTATTTGCTCTCCACAAAATCTTTGTTTCAAAGAGCTTCAGACAGAAAGATCAAAGCACATGTGGAAGTCCCCACAGACCTCAGCAACTCCAGGGGGGGCTTCCAAGTGCCTCAGCAGATATTTCCCTTGGATTCTGGAAGTAGGGCTGAGTCAATACTGTGAGCTTTTGGGAAATCCCTCCTTGCAAACCATCCGCCTAAGGGATGGCAAGCACAGAGCTCATCACAGCAGTGCTAGAAAGCCAGCAACTCTTTCTCATGCCTTTTTAACACACAGGGAAGTCCAATGAATCTGCAAGATGTTTTCTGGGGCACAACAGGAATCCCAAACTCAGGGCATCCTTAGTAGGAGATTAAGGAATGACAAATTATTTTTTAGAGGGATCATCTGCATCAGCCAGATGTGCCTTCCAGGTATTTTCTCTCATGTCATTATCCTAGAATGGAAGATTTCTTCATTATCCTAGGATGAAAGATTTCTATCTCCCAATTCTTATTTCCATCTTCCACTTACAGACAAAGGACACAACTTCTCCACAGTTCCTCTTGGAAGCACACAAACTTCTCATCCTGGACTAGCAGGAGAGCTCAAGTAGATGGTTTTCAACTCAAATATCAGCATGGATATTAGGTTTCTTGGTCCCATTCCTTCAGCAGAGCTTTCAGCCAGTAGCAAGAGCCTCTGCCCCATCCTGGGTATCCTTGCAGGATTTGGAACTGATATACCCAGAATCATTTTGCTCCTTAGCCAACAGTGCTGTTTCCAGCTCTAGTGACTGCTAAGCAATCTTAAAGGCTTAAGTAGACTCTTATCTTGGAACAGATTTTGAGCACATAGTACAAAAAAGACAGGTTACGGGTATCAGAAGATCAAGTTCCTTTGTCCATGCCATGTAGAAGGTTAAATTAGTGCATCACAGTCCTCTTCAACAACCTTAACACCTAAAAAATCTCAAGCCCATCACACTAAGCTTCTGCTGGGTGACTCCTTTTGTCATTTTAACGCTTCCCTGAATGGTCAGCCTGTGGCTGGATATCACACAGCATCTTCCAAGCACACAAATACATCATAAATCCTGCTGAAGATAGCATCTCTCCAGCTCTGTTTGACCTGGGCATAGAGTAAGTTTGACTGGTTGCAGTTTAGTCCTGTTTTTAAAAGGTGGTTGTCGGGAAGAGGGTGAGGAATACACATCCTGCCCTCCAAAAATGAGATATTTTGGAAAGTAAAGTGCATGACTCGAATAGAAACTAGCTTCACTTAATCATGAAGCATTTCTCCCAGCTGGCCTTGTAAAATGTCATGGTTAATCCAGCCTCATTGCAATTGGATATTTTTTGATAATGCATCAGGTGCAAACCAGTAATTTCCTCCTGATGAGGCTGAATTAGGAGGGGCTGTGGCAAAGGCAGCTCCAGCACAGCACGCCAGGATTTCTGACCAGTATATTCCCCTCTAGGGAAGAGGGACACGTGTCACAGATTTTCCACATGGGTATTTCATGGGGTAAAGATCACTCCTGGCCCGTTAAAAGGGGACAAGTAGACCATGACCTGCTTCTTTGGAGTCATCGCTCACGCAAACGGGATTTCCCACGATTGCCTTGTGCAGCACAGACTCAAGCTCAACTCTGCCCTCTCCCCTGGGTAAACCACATCCCACACGGATGTGTAAACAAGGTAAGAGAATGGGACAGAAAAAGGGAGATGAAAAGGTGAGTAATTATATGCATTTTATGTATTAAATGTATTTTTTCCTCAACCAAAACAAACCACCTCCATTGTTAGTGGCAGGTAAGGATGAGTATGTGCTTTACATTCCCCACTGAGCAATTGCTGTTTCAAGAGGATGAGAGATTCAGAAGGTGAAAGAGGTATGGTCCTCATGAAAGAGATACTGTCCTTGAAGCAGTGATGTGTGCCCATGAGAGAACACCTGCCTTAAGAGAAACTGTAACAGTGGGAACATGCAGTGATACAACAGCACTTCCATGATGGGATGGAGCCCTACCCAGGATGACACGTCTGTAACTAACACAAGGCAGAGATTTTCATACCAATTTAAATAGTCAGAAGCAAGCCTCTGTGTGAAGGATTTCCCCCTAAAAGCAAAAAGTCTGCCAGGTTTCTGGCTGCCTTTAATTAATGCAGCATCTCTGTTCCAATGCCAGACTGCTTTTCCTCTACTCTAACAAAACCCAGAATTTTTGTTGTTAACATTAAAACATTCATGAGCATGAGCATCCGTTCTCCATTTCATTTATAGTTAAATTGAGAGTCACTGGCCAAACAAAAGTAGCAGTCTAGTGCTCAAAGCATGGCTAATCTTCCTGTGTATTATGAAATATAGATAGATCATTCACATGGAGTTATTTTAAATACAATCTCCTTCACCTTCCACTTTTTTTTTTTTTTCTGGAATTTAATCCCTGTGGCAGGTACTATTACAAACAACATGTCACATTCAGCAATCAATGGCTGGATGATGCATTAGCTCACCCTCTGTTGCTAACACAGCTGGCTAAGTTTGCCCATCCCAGCTGCACCAGGACCGTATGGCAGATATACCTCTCCGAGGGGTCACAAGTGCAGGGTATATATCCCACAATATAAATGAAAGAAGATTTTCCACTGATTTTTCCTTCTACTGATAATTTTCACCTTTTTTGTTGTTGTCTTTTAATGGGATGGTGTCAGTGGAAAGCACCAACACTCATCCTATGCTTAAGAAGAGCTTCAACACATTAAGTAACACAGACTAAGCAACAGCAACCATGGGAGGATTTAATGCAATGGCAGTCTGAATATATCCATACGAGGGCCAAAATAAGCCCAAATAGAAGCAGCACATCTGCTCCTACCATCCTCAGTGTATTCTTCAAACAATGGGAAGAAAAGCCTGGAGAAGCACTGACCCTTGCTTCATTCAAAGAGTGCCCCTGCTCAATTCATGAAAGTTTGCCTTTCCTTTTCAACTGAAAAGACCAGAAGAATACTTGGGAAACCAAAAGATTGCTTGGGAAAAAAAAAATCATTTTTAGTGTAGGAGGCGTCAAACTATCAAACTCCATAAACTTTTCTTAAAAGATTTACAGCAAACTAGTGTGCTGGGGATTTAATTTTTTTTCTTTCTGGGTTTTTAGAGGGGAAAGGAAATATAGTTTTTTAATCAATCCCTCCACAAAGAGATTTACAACGCTAATGTGCTGAAGCATAAACTGATACAGTGACAAACCCCCTTTCTCCTTAAATGTGCTAATAAGGTTGATCCTTTCACCAAAGCTTTGTTCCTGGGAGGTTTCTGCAATGAGTTCACTTCTTTCACCGGCACAGAGCCCTGCTCATGTGGAAATCATCGGGCTGAATGCATTTGCTGCTTCATCTGGCCCTCAGCATCAGGTCTCAATTGGGATTTGGGGTGGTGTGCGAATGACTGGACAGCAATGCAGAAAATAAAAAGGGGAAAAAAAGAAAAAAAGGGGGAAAAAAGGGAAAAAAAAAAAGAGAGAGGGTTGCTTTTACAATGCAAAGTGAGGCATCCTTTAAAATGCTCTGTCTGGGAGAGGGAGCAGCTAGCACAGGGCGTGCTAGTCCTGGAGTGCAGCTTCCCAGCACCTTCATGTTGATGAGCAGCAACATCCACCTGCAGTGTCCATACAGCTGGCCAGGAAGCCCCATCCCACACCACCCACGTATCAAGGCAGCAATAACCCCCCACTACAGATTTGAGAGTGGAAACACTAAACTGCAATTACCTGCAGGGGTAAGAGGCCCTAAAGCAGAAGGTTAAGCCAAATGTTAGAAGTCCCACCTCACTGAGACACGCGGGAGCGGTTTGGCTTTCCAAAAGTGGGGAACTGATCAAAGGTGTGCACAGTCAGAGGAAGACAGTCGATTTCCAGGGTCAACATCCATTTTGCCCATTAACACAGTGAACTGGGAGCCTTGCTTGATGAGGGTTTGGTGTTAGGGACTGCAAAAAGTTAGGCTAAGACACTTCTCCTCACCCTCCACCTCTGTGCAGCGGCAGATTGTCACACTGATGAGCAACCTCAGACACTCCATCCTGCAGTTACCAAAGTTCACCTCATCCCAGTAACCCCCAGGTTTTCTGCTTTTGCAGGTAACTGCAAACAAAGCCAACAGCCTCCTCCAACCCATGTTGCAAACAGCTGTCAAGAAGTCCTAGTTCATGTCCATCAGCAGATGCAAAAGGTCAGCAAGGACTTTGGCTCTTATAACACCCCACAACTGCCACAGCATCACTTTGAAGACAGATGAAGTTTAAAAACAAACAAAATCCCCACGACTCAACAGCTGCTCTCCCTCACTGGGGCTGTGGCCAAGGAAGCATTCCTCCTGCAATATTTTTAGCTGAACACGTGCTACGTTTCTTTCTTGAAGACGAGAAATCTCCTCAAGGCTGTGGCCATGAATACATGTGAGAGGACATTTAACTCTTTCCCACTAAAAAGTCTGTGAGACAACCATGAGGATAAATGTCCCTGCTGACATTTTATGGGAAGACAGGGATTTTCTTTAACATCCTACATGTTTCAAAACCATTTCCCTCCCCCTGAACCAAGAGGCACCTCCAAATCCCTTTTACTCATCTGAGTGCCCAACGGCTTGTTCATACCTATGTCCTGAGGAGGAAAATGTATACTAAACAGTATTTTCCAGGGACTTCACAAGTGGGATCATTGCCATATGAGCAGGGCTCATACAAACACCAAGCCCTGCAACAAATTTATCATATGCATGAACCTGTGATTGTTCCCAGCCCAAGGTGCCTGAAAATCTTTCCAGTGTTGAAAATTAAGCTGCCCAGGGATGGAGATTGGAGGCTCCACACCACCTAGCCCACTGTTCCCTCCTAGTTGCTGTATGGTGCAGGATGTGGTCCTTGGAAAGAGATTGGACCCTGTTTAAAGCCCCCTCCCCAGCCAGATTCCTCCATCCAAGCTGGCCACTGTGCCCTTCGGGCCACCCTGCGCTTGCTGCTGACTGCTGGTTAGAGCAGTATTTACGGCAGAGGTCTTTCTCCAGAAAATAAACATAAACGACTTAGCAGCACAAACACAGGCTGGACACGCAAGACAGAGTATAAATAACCTGCTTACCCTTAAAACCTTTTTCCAACTCACCTATGCCAAGTGTTTGTGCAGAATCCCCGTCTCAAATTAGAAACCAAATGTATTTTGAACAGGATCTGACACTGAGTGTCCCCCGCCTCCGGGCGAGCAAACAGGCCATGCCGGCGCCACTGACAAGCAAGGAGCCAGTTCCTTGCAGTTCATGGTTTCGCCTACCCAGTGGGAAGATACTGCAGGGGAATGGTAAGGAATAAAATACAGATGAATGGGGAGTATATGCTATTTAGACATGCCTTCTCCTTCATTTTAAACAGGACCTAAGAGCAGACTGGAAAGGCAAACCCCAGCCTAAGGTGCTGCGATCCACGGAAGCAGCAGTGCCAACCTGCTGGCAGCACTCAGGTAAGCTGGCCAAAAGGGATTTTAGGCTTGGCCCCAAAGCCAGTGGTGTGCGTGCCAACTGCTTCTCAAGCCCATCGTGAGTTCAGATGTAACCAAGGCTCTTAAGGACAGGAGTTCTGCTAATCTGAGCTCACCTCACCCAGTGCACCCTACTGAACTCGAGACACGGACTGGGAGGCACCACAGTGCAAGCCCCATGCTCACCCCTCAGCAGGGGCTGTTAAATTGGTCAGTTTTTAAATTGGTCTGTTTCTTCTGTTTGAAGCTCAGAGCAGTGGTTTCTGGCCAGATGTTACAGAAAGAACAGTTCATGCAGTGCAGCTGGAGCCCTGCAGCACCCACCTTCTTCTCACGTGGCTGTTTGGCTGTGAAACATGGTCCCTGCTCAGCTGAGCCAGGGACAGCTCACCCATGAGCTGGCACCGGGTTCCGTCACCACTCTTGGCACAGCCAGCTCAGCTCAACCCCTTCTTGCACTGTCCCATGGTGACGGGGATGACAAGCCAGGCAGAGCTGATAGAGGGGAAGCTCATCCCAACATGCCTGAATTTTCACCCACCTCTGGTAGCAAAAGTGGAAGGCCAAACTCAATGTATACAAGCTGAAGTTCTGTTTACTTACACAATAGGAGATGAAGGGGGCAAGATTATCGCAAGATAATCACTCCCCTGATTAATTATAAAGCAAAGCCAGCTGCTTCCAATTCCTGCATGGTACCGGCTGCTTCCCAAGGAACCCGCCAGCACAGGAAAGTTTCAATTGCTTTCCTCCTCAACTGTTTAATTCTGAACTTAAGAAAATAATCACACTACAAACAGTCCCGCATCCATCTCCCAAAAGTGCTCACTGCTTAAACTGAACGGATCGCTGCTTAAACATGAAAAAAACCACCCAGTCATACAAAAAACACTCATTCAAGATTCATCTGTGCTCAATTAAAGAACAGAGGAGCAGCTGATGAAAACATTTACAAGCTATTATTAAATTTTACAAGGTGGGGAAGCCAAGAGAAATCCAGATATTCAAATTTTTGCCAGGATTGATTTTTTGTTCCACACGCACAAATAAAAAAAAGCAGCTGCAGAAGGTTGTTTTGCCTCAACAGAATTGCTAAGTGCAGCTATCAATAACCATTGCAATAAATAAAACATTTGCAGGGAAGAAAATACCTGCATAATCATAAATTCGATGAAAGTCATCTTTCCTGGTACGGGGTGTACTGAGCACTAGGTACATGGCCTGCCCCTAATTATTCAAACAGCAAAGTTGTCCAGGACTCCTAATCCACAGGGGCAAATGGGAATGACAATTGTAAGAGCAATGAAAACAGGGACAACACAGGTGGTCATCATCCCCATCTCCCACAACATGTTTATGAGTGGAGAAACCACTGAACCTGCTGCGTTCCTTCCTAGGGAGGGAGAACTGGCAATCCCCCAAAAGCAATCCCAGAAGGAGCAAACCCCCATTTGTCTCATTCCTTGGCACAACCCTCAGCGACCAGCCATGATGCTGATGGGCAGCAGGTCCCTCGAGCAGTCATGGGGCTGACTGCATGTCCTCCAACTCATTGGGGTCCTGCTGGGCACCGCTGCTGCCCCTCAAGCCTTGGGGGACAAAAGATGCCAGAGGGGACAATTCCAGCAGACTTTTGTGACCGTGAATTCACCCAGCAGGCTACAGGACACTTGTGTGAAAGGGAACCTGCGCCGTGGAGCTGCTGCGGCAGGGATCAGGAGAGAGCCATGTGAGCATCCCTGCTCGTGTTTCCCTAGCAACTCCAGCTCCTGCTTCCCCTTACACATTCCCTTCCTCTCTTCAAAGCAGGCCAAGAGTCCCTCCATCGTTCAGCCACACAAACCAGAGATTAGTGGAGCTCAGTGAGCCCTATGTCCATTTAATATAAATTTTGATGGGGGATGTATTGGCATTAAATCCTGTCTCTGCACATGCATTCAACCTCCCCTACAAACACAGGAGGAACCCTTTTGGAGAAAGGGTATCTCGATATCCCACTCAAAGCCACTCAGCACTCCATAAAAAAACAAGGATGAAGACAGAGGATCAAACTCCAGCACTTGCTGGCAAACTTGGGTGTGCCTGGGCAGATATCACCTAAAACCAACAATCATGGAAGGGGTCCAACATCCTTTGGAAAACCAGTTCTGAGGCTCAGACCTGCCCAGATATTGAAGTGCTTAAGTATTATTTTTTTATGGCTGAGGTCTACAACATCTTCCCATGCTGGAGAACAAAGTGCAGCCAAGGTGGGCTCACCATGCTCTTTACTCTCACAAAACACCAACACTTTACCAGTTAAAGCATCTCCTGCCACTGCTTTTTTGTCTCTCTCTGTCATAAAAATGACACTTGCAGTTCAGGCATGAATGCCCAAACTCAATTGTGGGCATTAATCAGGCTCTATCCATTCAAACCTATCCCACAACAGAGGAATTTGCTCAAAAAGCAGCTATTTAATCACCGAACATGCTTTCCCCAGCATTGTGGCTGTCCCATCCCTGACTGATGTAGCTACAGCAACAAAAGCTAAAGTACAGGCACAGTGATATCAGTGAAAAAAATACCAGGTAGGTGGATGGTCTCACCCAAAATACTTCTGTCTGTACAACAAGGGTTACTGGATATAGTTTTGGAATATATTTGGTCCTGTAGGAAAACACTGTTTATTTACTTGTGTCACAGGTGTAGCTGAGAAAAGCTGGAGGTTTGTGTTAAATTTTTTAGACAAATTCTCAGGGAGAGCAACAGTTCAGGGTTTAATCCTCCCCTATCCAAGGCAGCACATAAGCACATTTAAACTGAGACTAAAAAATGCTCGAGCTTCTAATGTTTGTGGAAGACACCTGGTCTAGTAGAAGATGTCTCTTGTCCATGGCAGGGGCGCTGGAAGTAGATGATCTTGAGGGTCCCTTCCAACCCAACCCATTTTGTGATTCTATGAAGGCACAGCCTTGAAAAAGACAAGAAATGGAGCAAGAAGTGCCACAGGGGAGAGACATCTTTCTCATCAGAAGACATACCACATTGCAGCTAAATCTAAATCCACGCCACAGGAACACATCTTCATCCCCACCGAAGCCAAGAACAACTTTTGATCCCACGGATTAAAAGAAAAAAAACTCCCCCCTCCAAGACCATCTCCCAGATAAATTAATTGATCTCTGGTTATTTCTCCTGCCTTTGCACCAATGTTGAAAGATGGGATCTAGCTAAATCATTTTGGTTAGCTGGCATTAAAGGAAAGCCCACTGTAATGCTGGGCCATTCAGTGCTGGGTGCACACGTGCTTTGCCAATCAAAAAGCCCTGAGATGTGCTCGACAATACACCCTTGAAACTCAGGTGTTTTAGGCTAAAAAACACATGTGGACAGAAAGGGAAAGCAC
Source organism: Pipra filicauda (assembly GCF_003945595.2). Lineage (NCBI taxonomy): Eukaryota > Metazoa > Chordata > Aves > Passeriformes > Pipridae > Pipra > Pipra filicauda. The sequence goes on from NW_024104310.1 coordinate 7,509,894, forward strand.
TCCTGTGGTGGAGGAGAGTCTGTCAATGAAGGACCTTCAAGTGGAGTTTCTCAGATTATCTCTTCAACTGCGCAAAAACCATTACAGCCAGAGATGAAGTCAAAACACTATTAATAAAAAAATGTGGAAAAAGGTAGCAACTGTAGAAGTCTGCAGGATTGCACCAGGGCCAGGAAGCCCCATCAGCCAGGGGTTTGCTGAACAGGTCATTCAGGGCTGACCCACAGAGCAATGGCTCCTGCAGCTCCATGTGGCAGGTGGGCTTTGCACCCCAGAACCCCAAAAAGTCCAGATGGGAGAAAACATCTGGCCAAGAAGATGGCAGAGCACAACTCTCTCAACCCAGCAGCCTTTTCCTGAGATAGCTGTAAAAACAGACGTGGTCTTCAAAATCTCCATCCATTGAGATAGCACTAATGTTGAAAGGTTGAGCAGGAACAGAGCAGGCAGATGCAGCACCACTGCCTAACATCTCCTTTAGGAGACACTTGGGATAAGAATAGCTCATGGAAAGAAACTTCAAGCTATGAGAAAGGATTTAAACAATTTTCCTGAAAAATGGTTAAAACCTGGAACATTTATTTTCATCTGGATATAGAAATGTGGATGATGAACAACTGTATCCTCAAGTGTTAGAAAAGCTGAGTATGATAGGAAGATCTGCTAGACTTCATCTACACGTGTCCTCCCCCAATAGTCTGCCTAACATCTGGTTAATGTCATTAAACACAACCAATTGAGAGCATTCAGACAACATGCTTTAGTCCACCTCTTTCAGCAAAGGCCTTAACCATGACATCAAGACAATAGAAATTAATATATGCTGGGTCTAAACAAGAATCACAAGATGTGCTCCACTGAACAGGGACCAAAACTGGGATATAGGATGTCTTCAATCAAAATTTCACGTTCCTAGAGTGAATTGAGCAGCTTCAACAGCGGAAAAATTGAATAGGGAGGGAAGTTTTGCTTTGGAAACATCAACCTACTCAACTCTGTGGTGAGGGACTCCACTGAAGACCCTGAAACGTGGAGACTGCAACTCCAGCTGCAATGGGATGACAGGCAAAATGTATTTAAATTGAATTAAAACACTAATGTACCATCAATAGCACCGGCAGTGAATATATGTTTATTTTATATTCATGTATTGTATTTATGTGTGCATTTGTGTATACGTGATATTTTAAAAATTCAATAGTAAACCTTTCACAGGCCATAAATCTCTTTTTTTTCTTCCACAAAAATGAAGCATTGCCTGGGTTAACTGGCCACAAATCTCTGCAAATTTATTTTATTCTTCTTCCCCAAGAATGAAGGATGGTGCAGGTTTGGAGATGAGCACCGTGGATCCAGCACGGCTCCATCACACGTGAATCCTCCTCACGCCAGGGAATATTTTGCATCAGCCTCGTCAGGTTATATAGGAATATAATTAATAAGGTGACACATCCCACATAAATAACTTATGAGAAGCCTGTCACTTGGAGGAGAGATGGTAGCCAAAAGGTATCCTAATTCACTCTAATAATGGATTGGAGAGAAAACACAAACACCTGGATGAAGCATCCATCTTTGCACTGTCAAATATCATCGGCTAAGAGGAATCTGTGCATCTGCCTGGCAAATATCTTTTTGTTTTCCTTTCTCCCCCACAGCCCTTCTTGGTGGTGAAGGGTGGCATCTGGGAAGTGCTGTAGTTTCAAGGTAGCACAAAAATAAGTGAAGGCAGAACTTCTGGGCAAGATGGGCTTTCTAATAACAAATGCCCTGCAATGAGCTGCAGGTAGCACATATTCTTGTCCACCAAGGGTGCCTCTATACCACAGCCAAAACCAGGTGAGATGCCAACTACTGGCCATGCAAAGGAGAAGAATTTATGAGGAACTTCCAGAAGCTGCAAATCAGCTATTGAAAGGCAGAAAAATCTATAAATCACTCCACTCCTCCAAATTAGTGGAACGGCTTTTGAGCACAGCAATCTGACAGTCTCCTGAAACCAGACTTTTACTCCTTTAAATATTCCCACTAGTGCATGTAAAACCATTTTGAAGTCACTTAGTTTATACTATAACTGGCATCAGGGGCATCCCCTTAGAATCACAGAATTATTAAGGTTGGAAAGACCATTGAGTCCAACCACTGACCCAGCAGTGCCAGGTCCACCACCACACAACATCCCTATGCACCACATATACACGTTCCCTCTCCTTTTCTATCTGTGCTAAAAGTGCAGAGCTTCTCCACATCTTTCCTTTCTCCCTGCAACCTTCTGCCTTGGAGCTGCCACCGTGAAGCCACCGAAGCTACCAACCACTCCAGAACACCCCAACCCCGGGTCTTTACACCCGTCTCCTGCCCTCATGATAAAGTCAACTCCTTCTGTTGCTTTATGACTGAGAGCTGGTGGAGAGGCCAAGGAGAAACCCCCACAAGGTCCGCCAGCACATCGCTCCTATCCACCCCTCATGAAGAAGCACGGAGTGCTTCAGGCGATGTATTAAATCCGGAGCTATTATTTGCAACAGCTCCAGATTATTTGCTATTTTATAATGACAGAGCACGGGACGCCCTGGCATCGGTCCCACTCTTTGAGCATAACTAACCTCCGAGACTGCTCAGACTGTCAGGAGGCTGATTACATGAAATAAAACACTGCATTTGACTATTAATTAATATTGACTTCACTGCTTAACCCCCGAACATGTAGAAATTTATAGGATCGCTCTCCAGGTTTATTAGGGCACTATTAATAATCTGAGGAGTATTTGGAGTCAGTCACCTTAAGGAACTCAAAAGAGCTCTTTGGTATGATGCATAGACATCATCTCAGGCTACTTTTGGCTTGGAAAAGCATTTGGCTAATTTTCAATTTGTCAAGTGAGCCCCTGACAAGTTGGTAATGTATAACAGAGCAGATCTTCAGGAATCTCCAGCAAGCTTTTTCTCAGCCACGGCTGGCCACAACAGCGTGGCACAGGGATATTATAACAAGCCAGATAATAACCAGATGGAGCAGAGCAATCATCTAGGCTATTTTGGTAGATCCACTGCAGACGAACATGATACAAAAGCCAATTAACTCCAATATATCTGACATGTAAAATAGTTTCACACTTAAACTCTGAGGTTGTGTTTTTTTTCCTTCCACATTTTTCCTCAGATGCTGGGCCTTCTTAATATACGACAGTCTGAATTTTTACAGGACATATAAAGCTAGCCTTTTCAAAAAAAATATTCAAAGAAAGCATTCAAGTATGGAATATTTTAAGTCCATAGAAAAGTGGAAATTTAACAACATTTGTTAAAAACTCGGGTTTCTAAAAAACACCCAAAAAACCCCCACAAAACAAAAACACAACCTACTTCACTATCTTCAAGCTTTTACTTGAAAACTAGAAACCATCTTAGTTTCTTACATGTATCACATATGAAATTGTTAAGGATTGTATTTTTGGGTAGTTTGTTCAGTAACAGGGAGGAGACATGACAAAATCTCCAGAAATCTTACTTCTAAGCCATTAACGTTCTTTACAAAACCCAACATGTTTTTTTTAGAAAGACCCAAATCTGTGAATATGAATGTCTAAACATTATAAAGGGTAAATTTAGTCAGAGAGCTTTCCTCAAGGAATAAATAAGCAAAGCATGAGCTGAGAGAACTAACAGAACCCAGTGTTTTATCTTCTAAATCTGTGACTTACAGATGCTTAAAAGCAGTGGTCCAAGGCCTGGGAGCTCAGTGCCCGAGATGTTAAAAGCACTTTAAATCCTTTAGACTGCTTTGAAAAATCTCCACGTCTTTGCCACATACAGATATTTTGCACTGCGAAGCCAGGAATCAATGCAAGCATTTAAACTTCCTTTTGTCAGGAATGACTTAAACTGGGAGAGCATAGAGGCTTGTAAACAAAACTGCTGACACCTCCTGCGTTATTGAAAGCGAACCATGATGCAGCATTAATTGAACGAGCACCTTCAATCTGTCAAGTCAAACAACACCCACAGGGGCTGTTCCTGGCAGAGCTTGGGTTGATGTTGCAGCCAACAGGGCCATGTCATTAAATCAGGATTTTTTCATGATACCTGAACATCTGTGACAGCGCTCAGGTCATCTTGGAAAGATGAAAGGACCAGCACAGCTGCTGAGAGCATCTTCTCTGAGCCTTGGTTTGATTATCAGTGACTGAGTAAGTGGCTCCTGGAAGTCTCACTCCACTTGAAGATTTCTTGCAGATTGGCTGATTGTCACCTCCCTAGCAGATTGTCACCTCCACTGAGTCTGCACTGCTCCTCCAGCCTAAGGGAATGAGTTTTCTACTCACCAACACAGATCCTCTAGCACAAGAAAATGGATGTTCCCCTCTGCCATATCCCCATACACACATCTGTGTTTTTTCCACCACGGAAAGTATCACTTGTAATGAGACAGTTCTGTTTTCTCACTCGGCAGAGAAAGGATCATGTACTCAAGACCCCATCCCAACACAAAAACCAAACCACTTCCTTCCAGCATTGCAAAGTCACCGCAGCCAAGGTGCTCAGTTTTGCACAGTTTGCTGAGATGACACCAAATGGCTACAGCAGAAAGGAGCTTTCAAAAAATAAAAAATATCATCATCAGAAAGAACATAAAAACTGCTGTAGGTCTGGGCCACCATATCAGCACAATTGCTCCTGCAGAGCTCCTGCCTCTCCAGACCAGTAAGGTACACCAAATCAGTAGATTTCACTGGTGTGAATAAACGATGATGCCACAGAAAGAAGACCAAAAATGAAATCTAGTTTAGATGGTGGAACTGCTTATAATAATTTTTATCATGAGCAATCATTCCTTCTGGTTCCCTTCACGTTAGAACAAGAGAGAAATAGCAAAGAGTAAGGTGCTTGATCTTTAACCTTGTCATGGTTTGAGATAGCCCCAAAATCTAATTCCCTAGTCTAAGCCCCCTCCCACATCCCAACCTAATGTGAGATGGGTTTTTCCAGACAAAACACAAAACAAACCTATTATCCCACGGATCTTCTCTGATGGAGAAAAACAGAAGTCACTGGGGTCTGACCTTAAGCCCATCTGATACAGCCAGAGCAACCACCAAACAGCCCACTATCATCAACACCTCACCAAAAAAGAGAATGTTTTCACTTTTCCTTTCAGCCCTACTCCATCTTCTCCATCTCTTCAGGACACAGCATTTTGCAGCAGGAACTTCTACTGGCTCATTTTTGGTGAAAACCTCTTAATATGAACACTTGAATTTGACAGACATTTGCATTATTCTCTCTTGCAACTCAAGGCACAAGACCCCTCAGAACTCTCTCTTGAGTAAAATTACTGTTTTTTTCTTAATTATACCAGTGGTTAATGCAACCTCTGACAGCAGAAAGGTTGAACATTTAATTTGGCAAAGTTTAGTGCCAATCTGCATTAGGCCACAGTGATTTAACCTCTATTTCCATGGCACTGTGCCTATATCATTCTCCTAATAGCACATATCCCTGTCCTACATATTTTATTGGAATCCCTATGGCTGCTCTGCCAGAGTGCCCTGGACCAGCAGCTCTCAGTGAGTCATCGGGGACACTGTACAATCCCATCACAGCAACGTGTATTCTTCCCAACCACCAATACATTATTTTGGGTGCCAAAATCAAGACTTTCACTAATTAGAAGGCTAATTGCACTGCTAATTACACAGTACACTCCAATGCAATGCTTTGCACATCTCAAAAACACAATTCCACACAATTCCACACAATCCCATACTCCAAAGTTCAAACAGAGACAGCATCTAGCAATGCTTTTGCTCCTGAAATAACCCCACAAAACCCTCTCCATAATTTCCAAGAATGTACCTATACAGAAACATAAGAAGTACGTATCAGTAGCAACGAAGAAGAGATTTGCTGGTCGGGAACGACACATCTGGTTCTTTGCATACTGAACTCGCTTGTCGTGACCTGGTGGTCCTTCAATCCAACCCAAACTCATTCAACCTCAGCACCTAAGAAAATGAGCACCTCACCCATGTAGGTTTATCACAGTGGCAAATTATTGTGCACATAACCAGGAGACAGCTCCATCATGCACATTCTGGGTATGTACATAACTGCTGCTTAAGCTCTTAAGTTTATCTGTGTGTTTAATATTCTTATTATTATTCATTACGGTTTATTATTTATTATTAATTAATAATAAATAATGTATTAGTTTATAATTATTGTTTATATTATTAGAGTACCCTGAAAACACTGATACTTGATTTCCAGCCTCCAAGTGCAGTTGGAAAGTGTTTTCTGTGCTTACAGACACGGAGCTGGGACACTGAAAGGCAAAGAGACTTAGGAAGGACCACAGGGGACAGCTCGTGAGAGAGCAGGGGATAAATCCAGGGGATAAATCCCTGTGCCCAGTGTGCCTGATGACTGATGCCTGACTCCATCCTTCCTCTCAGCAACAGGATGAAGCAAAAGTGGCCCTCAAGTATGGCTATAGTGGCTACAAACCCAATATGGCCATAGGGTCTTTTAATGGGAACAAGTTTATCTTCTCATTCCCCTTTTTTTCCTGAATTAGCAGAGGAGTTAAAGCGTGAAGTCTCATATTTTGTTTTGCTTGTCGTTCAAACAAGCAGTGTGGTTTCAATCAGTCTCTCACCACTGATTCATGACCTTTCCAGCTGCAACAGGAGATGTGAATCCCTTCACCCCAGGAGTGGTAAAACTTGGGTACGTGGCATCACCTCAAGCATAACTTTTTCTGCTCTTGACTATGAGCATTAGAGTGTTTTGTTCTCTAAGCACTTATCATACCAGATCTTTTAAAGAGAAAATACACTAAATAGTGTTTAAAAATAAAAAATATCGGAGCAAAATGTAGAGATATTGTACCATAATTAGCCAACGCAGATTTTGGCCTCAGAAACAACAGTAACACCCTGATGTCCATGAACTGTGCAGCCCGGGAACGCACCAAAGTCCACACAGGAAAGAAATCACTGCCAACAGCCCTCACAGTGCTCTGGGTGTTAGTTTTTCATGTGGCACCTTCTGCTATTAACATCTCCTTAGCCGCTATCTCTCGTTTATTAGAGGACAACACTTCCCTATCAGCTGAGGCTCCACAAACAAGCCAAGGCCACCAAGGAGAGGGAGCTCCCAGGGACCAGCTCCCAGGGACCAGGCAGCAGCACTCCAAAAGTCTGGCTTGGCTCAGTCTCCTTAAAGCTGCACAATTTATTTCCTCCAGTAGCTGTGACTGTAAGAAGGCTGTTTCTCAAAAAAAAACAAAACAAAAAAAAACCCAAAAAAACAAAGAACAAAAAAAACCCAAACCTCCCAAAAAACATAAACTGCATTTTCTCACAGAGATAACAGTGTTTCCCTGGACAGCAAGTTCCTGCTGCCAGAAAAGGCGAAGGAAGAGCCATCAGAAACCTCCCAGTGCAGCTCAGCACAACAGCAATGCTGGGGAAAAGCTGGAGGGGCAGCCAGTCCTTCTGCACCCCCTCAAGTCCTTACAGACATTCACACCAGGAAAGGGGAGGAAAGAGGTAGAACCACAAGTTGGTGGTATCTGTCTGCTTCTAATCATCTACATGGCAAAGGGCGGGGGGAGGAAAAAGGAACTGTCAACGTTTTAAATAATTAGATCAAAGCAGAGCTGCTTACCACGGGTAAAAGTAAGAGTGAGACTTCATGCTTTACTCCTCTGCTAAGTCAGAAGAAAGGGGGATGAGAAGGTAAGTGCAGTGCATCCGAGTAAGTGCTGGGTTTGAAAAGTCACCCACCCCTTAGCACAGGCAGGGACATATCTCCTTCCAGGGGTTCAAACCACCCTGTTTTCTTGTCACTGCAAGTAGCTCAGGACAGACACACATGGCAGGGCAGGGACTGATTGAAAGCCACCAACGCCCTCCCTTCACCCAAAATCCGTGTTCACTCAAGCAAATGGAGCAGCACCTCTGAAATACCTCACACGCACATACACTGCCAGCATCAAGGAGAAAACATAGCTCAGAAGGATCAAACCTGGTCGGGAAGGTGGTGCCCCCATGTCCACTTCTTTACAGACTTCCCAAACTGCCCCTTGCAAACTCCCAGCTCAGCCTGACGTTTGATCTCTGACCGGGGTGAGCAAACACCACGGTGCAGAACAAATTGTTCCCTTTTCCAAAGTGGAAAGCCAGCCCTCCACGTCTCAGTTTCATCCGGGACCGATCCTGCAGCCTCAAAGAGGATGGTGCCCCACCAGGACTTGGGGGTCACAACCTTCACTTGAGTTTAAGAAAGGGCTCTGCCGACCTTCTCCGCTCGAATTCCACTAATGGCATTTCCAGCCAGCAGCCCCCACCCCATCCCCTCCGGAGAGTCCCACTCTGATCCAGCTGCTCGAAGGGGGGAACTTAAGGGGGGGAAAAAAACCCATCCCTTGGTCTCTCAAGCACTCCTGCATTTTGCAGCATCTTACATTTCACCATGGGAGATCAAAGCAGCCCTGACATTACAACACCACAAAAGAAACTTATTTCAGGTTTTCCTGCACAAGCTCTTTGTGTCCTACTCCAAAAGAAGAAATTACAAAATTGCAGCCTACACCTCTATAAAAGAAATATTAGCAATTCAAACGAGGCTGAAATATTTTTTTTCGGTCTTTTACTCTAGCTACATAAATCAGATAGTGAAAAATAAGATCATGACACAAAAGACCAATCATAAAAATAGCCCTATTAATTTTCTTCTAAACAGCTCAAATAAATAGAGTGCCATTCCTGCATTTTGAGACTATTCAATTACAGAAGGAAAAAAAAAATGATCCAGCAATACAATGCAGCTACAGCATTTGAACAGCTATGAAACCAAAAGGAGGGAGATTGATTTATTTTTTAAATTAACACTGCATTGCCCATATTGCAAAATGATCAACACAATTACCAGGAAACTTGAAAAAAAAAAAAAAGGATAGTCCTCAAAACATTTAAGAAAGTGTATGGCTTTTCTGAAGCACACTGGGCAGGATCTGAGGTTACTCTGGGCAGCCAGGGTAACAATAACTCATATCAGGACACAGCACAGGCGACCATAAACATCTGATTCTATTGTTCTGCCATATAAGCAATTACTGCCTCATTATCATCACTATTAAAAACTAATGCTGCAATCGTCAGCAGATCAGCTGATCCCTAATGTCCTGCTCACTTTTTTTGCAGTGGTAATTCATCAGTTTGAAAGTTTTAAAGAAATCTCATCCAGTTAATAAAATCATTACTTGTACTTGTTAAAGATTGTATTCTTTTAGCATAAATGTTTCTCACTGAAACAAACTATCATAGGGGGAGAGAAAAGTGAAAAATTCCCTAAATTTCTACTTCTCACCCTTGGTTTTAACATCTCATAACTCAAGTTTCAGACTAAAATTTAGCAAGTGCAGTCTATACTCAAAAAAGGAAATTTTGTGGGGGCTTTATTGTTTTTAAATCTGAAAGCCAAAGACAGCAAACTCTCCTCATCCCCTTTCCTTCCCACAAACCAGGTAGGTTCTCCAGGCTGATCTGTGGCTTGTCCTTTCAGTGGAGTTGAAAGAACTGGACAGAGGGAAGTCAGGTTTTCCCCACTCCAATTCAGCCTTTATTGAAAAAGTGTCTCTAAGTGTTCTGATAAAAACTCATTTAATTCAATAGTAACAGTCATCTAATCCATGCTTCTACATATTGCAGTTAAAGGCACTTCTTATTTGCTTTTTTTAATATATATAGCGACAAAAGACTTCTTAAACAAAGTCTGATTAAAATTCAGTTATCTGTGCTCTGAGGGGAAAATGTATTTATGAAGCATTTTAGTGTTTCCATCTAGTCTACTTGCACAGCCCCAATTGCACCAGGGTCCACTCAGTGATACAGTAATAATGGAAGAAATCATCACCATCCCCTGGGAAGGAAGAGCTTTGGTGCAAGGAAGCAAGTTTGGGGCTATGGGTGCTCTTTGGAGTACTAAACCAGCAGCTCAGCCCCAGAGATGCTGGGGATGAAGGAAGTGATTCATGATGGTCCCATCCCTCCAGGGGATGGGATTCCATTCCTAATTCACAGAATCACAGAATATGCCAAGTTGGAAGGGACCCACAAGGATCACTGAGTCCAACTCTTAGCCCTGCACAGGACCATCCCCAAGAGTCACACAGATGCCTGAGAGTGTCATCCAAATGCTTCTTGAGCTCCATCAGCCTTGGTGCTGTGACCACTTCCCTGGGGAGCCTGTTTCACTGCCCAACCACCCTTTGGGTGGTTGAATCTGAGCTTGGAAGTCCAAAACCCATCAGGATCTTGAGCTGTCATGAGAAGCTCTGGAGATGGGACGCCCACCATCACATGCAACACCCCAGTTCAGACATGACAGCACGCTCCAGGCCAGGAAAAAAAGGCAGAAGAAACTTGAGTGATGCCAAACATGTCAGAAGCAAGCGTAAAATTACACCCAAAACCTACCTGACTCCCAAACAGGCACCACTTCACCTGTGATCCTCCTGAGCATCCTCACCACGACTGTGCTTCCCAAGGCTCCCTCATTAGCACCTCGAGGGGTCAAACCTCAGTGGGGAGGCTGCCCCTGCAGCATCCCCGCCCTGCCCGCAGGCAGCCATTCATAAAATACAAACCCCAACAAAAGGCACGCACACGGAGACATCCACACACACCTCTAACCGGAGAAAGACCATCTTACTCACTGCTCTCTCTCCTTCCCACGCTACCTCAAAACACTCATCTGCTGAAGCAATGCGCTGCTTGGCCGGCAGCCAGCTGGAAGCCAAAAGGGGCTTTTCCTTTCCTGCCGCTCAACCTCATTCAGGCACTTCTTGCTTGTACACAACGCTATTTATAGCTGCTGGCGAGCACCCAGGCGCAACCCAACCGCAGAGCCCCAGCGGTTCCAAAAAAAAAAAAACACCAAAAAAAACCCCCAACAACACAAATAACCCAAAACAAAACAAAACAAACAAACAAAAAAAAAAACCTACAAAAAAACCCCACCAAACCAAAAATAAATTAAAAAAAAAAAAAAAAAAAGAAAACAACCGAAACCAAAATAAAAACAACAACAAGAAAATAAGCTCAAGTGGAGCCGGCTCGTCGTTCTGCTGCCGCAGACCCTGCCGCGTGTGAGCGTGGTGGAAGAGAGAGGAGAGGAGAGGATGGACTGATCCGAGTTTAAAAATAACCCAGCCAAAAAAACCACTGCAGGGAAGCCTGACCTTTACTACTACTACAGGAGGAAAGCACGCTGCACCCCTGAGCCTGCCCGGGGAGGTAGCGCTGCTCTGTAAGGCAGGATTTGAACTAAAAGGGGGGGGAGAGGGGAAGGAAGGGAAATGGAGGGGAAAAAATATGCACCAATTAAAACAGACACTGAATTAAAAAAAAAAAAAAAAAAAGCTTTTTTTCAGGAATAGTCCGTTTTTCCCACCTCCAAAAAGCAAAACTCTCATTCCTCTGGACACCCCTTCTGAGGGAATGATTCCAAAACATGGTTTTGTGGGAAAAGAGAGGAAGAACCAGCTTAGTTTCTTGTAGATGACAATGATAATAACAATAATAAAATTAATAATTTATATACTATATAAAATATTTATATGCTATACATGCTAAATATGCTATATAGCATATTTATATGCATATAAAATATAGCATATATATTATATGTAATATATACAGCATATACATGCTTTGTTGTTATTATATTTATTGTGGTTGTTATTATTGTTATTATTATTATTATGGAAGGAAAAGGCATTAGAGAGGCTGCAGTTTCACTCTTAGGCAGAGCTGACCCTCAAGAGAATCTGCAGCCAGGGATTTCCCTTTCCCATATCATCCCACAAGTCCTGGGTGCTAGCAGTGATGCCACAAGAAAACCCATCCCTCAATCCTTCTGGTTTACACCCCTTTTCCTCCAAAATCACATTTAGTCCCAGTGGAATCACACTGCTGCCTGCTATGGAGACTTCAGCTGCTGCTCACATACACCAAAAACATCCTTTGACTTCATTTGAACACTCAGCACTGAACTGTCTCTAAATCAATGGCCAGAGGAGAGTTTCACGACCACCACTTTGCTCTCCCACAACAAAGTGACTGGAAATGAGACTTTCACAAAAAAAATAGTGGGTTTTGATCCTTTCCTCTCTGTTGTGGCATCTCTGGAGTCAGCACATGCATCTTATAGAGAACACTCAAAATTCCTTCGATTTTGGGGAGGAGTGGTAGGAATTGGCAATGATGCATCCTGAGCAAGCACATGAACATCAGCAGAATTAAACACACTATAAACTGGACAGTTAAAAAAACACATCACACCTCGGTGAGGGTGGAAAATAGGGGAGCGACCCTGTGGGTCAGAAAACATCAGTCACTCTGTGCTTGCTCCCTTTTTTGCTTCCTCACTGCTATTTTTTTCCCCCTAAATGAAAACACTTTGATTTTGCCAAGACAGGTGTTTCAGATACAGCTTGAAAACTAATTAAATCATATCTGCAGCTTGAAAACTAATTAATCCTTTATTCCCTATTATAATAGATAATTACAATGCATGATAGGAAATGACTTGTTAGGTTTTCTGTTCAAAATCCCTACACTTTATGGAAAATGAAGTGGGGGAAATGGTTAGAGGGCTTTCCCATTCTTCTGCAGCCCACCAAGGGAGGCTGCTAAAAGGGTGAATGTTTTTTTTGATATGGCATAAACAAAAACTACAGTTACTAAAAATAGCTTGGAGAATGAAAGACAACAGTAGGTCATAGTTTTTGGGTCATTTCTTTTTCTTTGAGTGCATGGTCAAGAGACTACTGGTAGAGTGCAGCCCTCATGCAAACAAACAGCAAAGTAAAACATTAATTAAAGTAATGAGTAGGGTAGGATTCAACGTGTGAGACAGGCAATAGAGATGCTCCTCACTTCTTTCTCCAACACGTTCCCCATTCTAGGATCATCCTGCACCACCAGGAAGGTGATCAAACATCCACACTTGCCCACCAGCAAAGGCACCTCCGAACCCACCTTCTCACCAGATTTCTCTTAAAACACCCCAGCATCTTTCTCCCACAGCAAGACAAAAAACTATGGTTGTGCTGAAAGTTTCCATAAGTCCTTTGTAACAAAATAAAGTTGATGGTCTTATTCTGCCTTTAAAAAAAAAAAAAAGAGTTGAATGAATCTAAACCCACAAACTGAGGCATATCATAATTCAAGGGATGAGGACTTATTGATGCACAGACTGGTTATGAAGTATCTAGGGAAGGAGCAAACAAAAGCAAGCCATTTGCTCTATTGCCAGTATTATTAAAAGGTACTTCCTGAGATCTGTAAATCCTTAGTAAAAACATGGATGGGTCTGCAAAGCCACGTAGGATGAAACCCACCAAGTACCAAAAAATAAAGTCATTCCAAGATTTGAATAAAATGTTATGATGGGATTTGCAGCCAACAGAAAGCAGCTTGCAACAAAAACACCCTGGATGACCACTTCCCAAAAACAAAACCCCTCAACTAATCCCAGTCTTTTTGCCTTCTCTTCCACCTGTTTGCTATTCTGCAAACTTCATGATCTCAGTGCAGCTCCATGTTATCATAAACTCCCGTTTAGGGGAAGCCAGAAAGAAACAAGGGCAAGAAACAATCCTACCCATTACTTCTTTTGGTTTACACCTTCAGTTTGCTTTTTTTAAATTTATTTTAAAACCAGGTTTTCTAAAGCACCCAAAGGTGAGGTGTGCCTTTCAAAACCCCCCAAGCTCTCCAGTAGGTCCACATGGGGTTCCCCTCTAAACTTCTGCCTCTTCCTCAAATCCCCCAGAGCAGCACTAAAAAACAACCGCTGCCGTGTAAAATGATCAAAAGTAGAGTCAAGGTTGTTTTCTTTCCAAAGAAACTCTTTGCCATTCAGGAAAATCTCCAGAACCTTTTGTAGCTGGCAGCAGGGAGAAGGATGACACAAGCAATTAGCATCACAGTCAAAGATCTTCGGCACATTCTGGTGCCAAATGCACTTATCGTAGCCTCCCTTAGCAAGATATTCTTGGGAGTGATCGCCCAGAGATTGACTGAGGCCCTGCATACCCTATTAATGAGGTTAATTAAAAACTGTGTTACCAGCAGGGGGACTAAAGGGTGTGAAAATAACTCAAAAGGGCCATCTCCCCTCTTCCCTGCCCAGGGAAGGTGTTATCCAGGCTGCTTTTTCCCCTTGAGGATGAGCAAAGGTCCCACAGCCAACTGAAGTTTTAGACCACACCTCATCCCAGCAGGAAGCATCCCCCACTGCCAGTGCATCCAAACCCACTGCTCCATCTTCACCGTCCCTGCCACAGCTTCCCAACCCACAGAGTCAATACATTACCCAATTTCACAACCTGTTGCCAACAGGATGAATACGTAAAGAGATTTGGGGAGGGGGAAGCAGAAAGAAAAGAGGGAAAATGGATTTTAAATCAACACTATTAATTGTTTTGGTATTTGTTCATATATTAGATTAGTAGACTCAGAGGCAATTAAGCATCCTTGATAAGGGAATGCCTTGTGGCAAAGCTTACCCTGCTCCTCCTGCCATTTAAGCATTTGGGATGGAAAGGAGGGAGGAAATTCCACTATTTTTTTTTTATTATGATTTTGTGCTAAAAGAAGAAGGTATTTCCAAAGTTTGCACAACTTGTTAAGATACTAATTTCAAACCAATTCTTTGCATTTATCACTTTCCTTTCAAAATAGGAATTTTAAGTAATGAAGAGGAAACTAATAGGAAATATAGAGGAAAAATAGAGGAAACTTCATTCGTATGAAGAAGAATATTAGAGAGAAAATAAACTCTCTACCTTGTTTTGCCTACACTGATTTGTTTTCTGATTTTCACCCCAACCCAAACCAATACTCTTTTAATAATATTTAGACATGTTTCTTCAGGCATTAAATCAACTGAGGATACTTAAACTGACCTTTTATATATTTTAGAGCCTATAAAAAAAAAATCTCATCCCTTCACATAATACTGACTTTATTTTCATTGCTATTGTCAGTATCTCATGGACTTCCCTACCCATGCAACAAATACCCCTTCCAAAGCCACTGAAAGCTTTGGGGATGAATTTGGGGATGAATTTGAAATACATCCGAGGTTATCTCCTAGCTTTGATCACTGAGCACAGCTCTCCCTCCAATTTGCTATTGCTTAATCTCCACCACAATCCTAAAGCTGTTTTTTCACCCAAACACTCATTTCCTACTCTTTCAGTAATTAAGGTTGTAATGGAACAGCCTGGCAGCACTTAATGCTGTTTTTATTAATGCTGTAATGACTTGAGTTACAAGATATTTAGCCATTTTCATGTTTTTGCAAATGAGGGTAAGGGTTCCCCCCGTTGCTGTGGGGGTTTCTAGTTCTCCATAGTCCTCTTCAATGGATCATTTAGATTCCAGGGCAACACAGGCATTCCTAAGGAAGGCAGAGCCCACCAGACTTATCAATTGAACTATACAGTCCGAGCAAAGAGAAAGAATTTTTCAAAACTAATTATATCATAGCCTTCATTTTTTGGTGTCCAATTTGTCCAACTGGGTCTCAATTAAAGGGTCCCAATTTTCTAAGAGAGCACCAGCTCTTTATCCACTGAATATAAACCCCATTAAATAGATACCTCTACTTTTAAGCCTCTGAAGGCACTGACAATATTTGTAAGACATTGACCCAACATCTTGTTATGCTGACAGCCACTCAGTGGCATTTCTTTTGGTCAGTAATAACAATATTTTCTTTAAGAAAACTTTGAAGTGGTTTCAGGCAAGTTACAAGACATATTAAAAATGACACGCCATCTGCTTCCCAATGTGATGTTTTGCATTGTGTAACTAAACCAATTTAAGAACTGAAGTCTATTTGACATCTAATTAGTCTGTTTGGTAGCCTGATCACTTGTAGATGTTCTGGAGGGAAAGAAGCACTCTAACAATCTTGATCTTTTTTTAAAAAAAAAGACAACAATTAAAAATAATTAGTCACAGAACTGCTTTTCCTTCCTAAATATTTTCTTTTTCCCCGTTTAAGAATCGAGACATATGTTTCTCCCATACTACCCTCTATTTCTGGTAGACTGTAAATCCAACCATCCTTTTTTGGCTACCACAATCAGAGAGCTTTACCAGAGCCCTGGAAAAGGGAGAGGAACATTCCCTGGGTTGCAGAATCAAAAGATCCATCATCAGCACCCAACATCACGTGGTGCTGTGCCAGGTCAGCCGTTTGCCTGCTCAAGTTGATGGTATTTCTCAGGAAATGCGTGGTCACCTCAAGAGTGATTTGTCTTGGCAGGGTAGGACTAGGGGATAGAAGCAGTAGGCACAACCCAAACAGAAACAAAACAACTCATACCAGAGCATTTAAAATTCAAAGTCTAGACTTGGGCTTGCAGAACTGCTGCAGCTCCTCACCAGTGTGAGGAGGAAGACTCTGCAGATGGTAAAACATCGAAGCGGGTCGAACTCAAAATCAGAACCTGCTGGCATCCTCTCACCATGGATGAGGATGTTCAGGCTCATATACCCACTGGGAAAGCACAGCAAGAAATAATTAAAGAGCACCTTTGCTAGGGACAGCCTGTATGGTGGTCACACCAGGGAGAAACAACAGTTTTTCATGCATGAGCAGATGACGAAGAAGGAAGCGCACACATCATCTCCAGAAGCGTTTCAAATATGCCTTGTAGAAATCAAAAAAGACAGTTCCCAGTGCTGCAGACTCGCTGCATGCACCCACACAACAACTGCAGACACATGCCAGAAGACCAGCCACAAAGCTTGATTCCAGCATGAGCCATGAACTGCAGGGCACAGAAGCACAATGCATTGCTCCAGGCACCATCCCGCCAGGAAAAAAATCCAGTGGTTTTAACCCATGGCATTTATGTCAGATACATTCATTCCCTGATAGATCAGATGGGGAAGTTAATGACAACATCTCAAGCCTTTCCCAGGAGCAGACACCTCCAGCCATGCTGGGAGCTCCCATCCCACCTCCATTTGGAGACAACCCTATCTACAGCAGTCTTTGCCCATAGCGCACACCTGCTGCAAGCCCAGACCCTATTTTGGTAGGGAGGGAAGATAAATGAGTGAGAACTACAATTAGGCATGGGTAACAGTTGGAGGGAGGGTCAGATCAGGTCACTCCCAGAGGATGTTGTTCCTGGAACAACGAGTTTGTAACCTTTATCACCTCCCGCAATGAAACACGACCACTCTTCTGGCCCATCTCGTTTTCCGAGTTTTATTTTCTATTGTTCTGTACTAAGCAACTGCCTGTCCTTATCAGCACTGTCCCGGTGCCACTTCCCTTCCTGTTACCTTCCCTTGTATCTCCCCAGTTTTTCAGCCGTGCCTGGACAGGCATTTGGAAGGTGTGATGAGTTTGACAGCCTGATCTAACTGCCGCCTTCCCAAAACAAGTCAAAGGAAAGAAGAAAGAAGGAAGGGGGGGGGGCAGAGAAAGACCATTTCAGCTAGTTAAACATGCTGCTATGCAAAAAAAAAAAAAAAACAAAAAAAAAACAAAGTTGGAAGGAGACGGGGGAATTTGCTAACTTTCACTCAGCAGCAGAGCAGAGCTGCTTTCAATGTGCCATATTGACTTACCGCTGCTGGAGGCACAATAAAGGCAGCCCTCGGAGTCAATGCGGGCTCCCGCGGCTCTGTGTAAACTCCGCTTAAAATGTATTTCAAGGAACTTGATCTATTGACATGGCAACTGTGAAAACTTGAGGCCATTTGAAATTTAAATAGCATTTCCACCCCTCTGTAAATGCCAGCCGCGGGGTGGGCCCCACGGCCCTTGTGTGGAAAACGCTTTCACTGGAAGACATCTCCCCCCAACAGAATGCCTCCAGACACAACTGCTCTCCTCAAAAGCAGCCAGCACGACTGATTGGGACCCCTTTTTGATGCAAATTCATATTATTCTGTTGGGGAACAGCAGGTGTTCAGCCATGCTTTCCTTTAGAAAAATTAGGACCTTGCTTGCTCCCCCTCCTCCTTGCACTTGGCTCTTGGCTAGTTTCGATGGCTCTCACCCTCAGCAGACACTTGGGTGCCTCCTGGGCTGTGAAGTACAAATTCCTATTCAGGAACGGGACAGCGTGCCCTACCAATCCATAAATATGACTTTTATTATGCATGACAAAAGCTACATGACAAATGCCCACAGCAGAGCACCCCGAGCCTCCCTGGTGTGGTGAGCACACGTCCTCTTTCCCACTGCGTGGCCACTGAGACCCAGCGTGACACGACCTGAGGTTAAAATACAGGGGAAGCATTCCACAATCAGTTTTGTTTGACTTATGGAGCTGGGCTGCCAGGAGCCTTACAAGCAACCATGCCACATAAATAAGTAACCTTACTCCAACTGTAGGAAGAAAATAAGTCGTTGCTGAGTATCACAAAGTCACTGTGGTCTGTATAAAAGACACAAAAGCTGCCTGCCCAAGCAGGGAGCACAAACCAGCCCCAGGAAAGTGCCAGTGAATGGTTCTGTTGGGGAATTATGCGTGTCACTCAACGAAAAGGTCTATCTTGAAGTAGTATCAAAAGGTCTGAAACAGGATGAAGCTCTCATGGTGGTAGGAACCATCAAAAAATGTGTTGATGTGGTGCTTAGGACATGGTTTAGTGGTGGGCCTGGCCGTACTGGGTTAATGGCCTTTTCAACCTTCATGATTCTGTGATTCTATGAGGGGTTCTTGCCCTTCCCTCCTCTCTGCTCTGCCACCTTGTCATTTGCAATTTAATTTGAGAAGAAGCAATGGAAAGGGGGAGCAGTAGAGATAAGAACAGAAATCAACAACAAGACACCCAGATAATATGATTTTACACAGGCACCATCTAAAATTCATGAGGTTTGGAAAGTTAAAATCCTCAGTGTCCTATCGGAACTGTATTTCCAGGATTCCCTGAATTATCTATCTGAGTAAATCTAAAGGGCTTTTCTCTTAGTATTTGTGAATACCAACTCTCTCTATGATCCCTTGAGTCTTAAAGAACAATTAGGAGGAAAAAGAAACATCTTCATGGACCTATTTAAGAAGCACATGAAAGACATGCCACGGGTACCCACGGCAGGGCCAGACAAATGCATGATTAGGGTCGGCATGGTTGGAGTGACAAAGCACCACATCACCTAAGAGACCAGGGATGGAGCCGAGAAGAACCTTTAAAGATGAGGAAAAGGAGTTTAAAAAAAAAGACTGTGTGGTCCTGGGGATGGAGGAAACATTGAAAGCGGAAAGGCAAGGCTGGGGATATTCACAGAAGGCCAAAAGAACAGATGCCAGGAGCTCTGAAATGGGAGAGTATATAGCATTTGTCCATCACTACAACTTACTTTAAAAACTAAGAATTAACAAAAAAAAAAAACAAGAAAAAAGGTAGAAATTTATGCCTGACATGTCTTTGACTCAAGCTTCAACTCAAACCTGCTATTAGCAGTTGAAAGTGCCTATTAAAAAGTTACACAACCAGTATTTTATCTGACCACTTTTAGATACTGTCACTTCAGTCCTCTTCAATAATAAAAAGGTAGGGGGATGAGTGATAAACTAAAGTGAATTTATTTCAGCTTTTCAAAGCCAAAACAAAAATCATGAAACCTTTGGGAATATTACCTTAACTTAAATTCTTAATTTGAGACCCATTTATTTAAGCACAATGTTAAGATAGACACTTGAATTTATAAAATCACAAGGCACTTTCAGCAAATTTGCCACTTGTTATTGCCAATAATGATCACTGTCTCTATCACAGGCTCCAGTGAGGACTCTATTATGTTGGGCCCTTTATGAAATACAATCCACACCATTAAAAATCTATCTGGCTGCCTTACAGCAGATACAAAGAAAAATACCTAATAAAGTTCTGAAAGAAGGCTTGAAAGTCTTCTCTATATTTCTTTTCACAGAAAATTTGAATCAAACAGAACATTACTCAGTGGTTATAGATGCAATTTTTTGATATATATTATTTTTATATATATGTGTGTTAATACATACACACATGCATATATATTATATGTATATATATATACACATTTTTTTCCCTTCCTTGTAAAAAGTTCAGGCAGGTTCTCTTTGGAGCAACTTGATGAAAACACACAGCCAGAGCCCACAGAAGCATTCCCAGCAGTTCAGCAGCGATGTGGAACACAGGCTGAGGGATTCACCCACCAAGAGCTGCTCACAGCACTAACACTGAAGTGACAATCAAATGTGGTGAAAGCTGAGATGTTTTCCCTTTCTTCTCAGTCATACAGTCATAAAAGGAATATGTTGATGCAAACTAACCAGCCTTAAAGTATATCAAACTTTTAGCTCTTATTTTTCCACCAAGTGATCAACGCTCAACCTCCACAGCTCCACCTGAAAGTATTCTTATTGCAGCAAGAGAAGACCCATCTCTGTAACGGCACAGCACTTCTCAAATGAGAAAAAAAGGCAGAAGAAACAAGTAAAAAAAGTTGTTTTAGGACATACAAAGGGTTATGCTGTTAATAAATGCTCTTTGACATGAACGGACATACAGTATTTCCAGTAACACTCTGGTGTGCCAATTGAGGTTTCACAATAAATGTAAAAAAAAAAAAATGTGGGAAAAATTCTGGTGTTCCCATCATTTCATATGCCTGGCTAAATATCCTTTAACAAATTAAAAGAGACACACTGAATCAAAGTCAATGTCAGAGCACAATGCCTGGCATTTGTTTTTCAAAAATTAGTTATTGGCAGCATCTAAAATGCACTGTCACACCAGAATTACAGCCATATAATTCACTTTTTAGCTGCTCAGAAAGAAGGATAACAAAAATGTATTGGCCAGTCACACCATGATTCGTACTAACAACGTTCCCGACATGTGAAGTTGCTTCATTCTGCCTTTGGCAGAAGTTTGGAGTTTCATTCTTGAAGTTGTATAATAGATACTTTTGATTTGTGACTGAATGGAAGATTATAATCAACCTTGGGACATTCACTCACTCATGGAATAAAGCCACTCATTCCACTATAAATATTTATAATTTCCCCACATTTGTTAGTATAATTAAAGAGAATGAAATTCAATGCAACAGTTGGGGGAGGGAGGGAAGTAAAACCTGTTATTTACAGTGTCCTCTAAAATTAAATGTATAGACATTAATTGCTTATTACACACACTGTTATTCAACCAGCACCACACAGAGAAAACTGAGCCAAAGAGACGAGTCTGCTGCTTAGAAACACCCTGCAATAATTTGTCCCAACTGGTCATTCAGACAAGAACAGGCACAGGGCATCTTGTTCACTTCATCTGAGCCAGCACTGAACCCAAGATGCAGCTGCAGCACCACGGTGTCACTTTACACCCCGCAGCACCCCCGTGAGTGACTGTGCAGTGTCAGGTACTACCAGCCCAATTTAGGAGCATTTTATACCCCTGCATCCCAAGATAAACACAATTGGCCCCGTTATCACTATATATAAACCACCTACGAGCACCTGGCAGAAGTGCAAGGGCACAGAGGTAGGAAAATGCTGGTTCCAGCTCCATCCTTGCTGCTGCTCCTCTTTCACCCATCACCCAGGTACTAAATTTACAGAGGTAAACAAGCACCTTGCCACAAGCTGAGGAATTCAAAGTTTACACTGCAGTTCCCAAGGAGAAGCTCCTGTTTTTGAAAGGGTCAAGTATTTTCACTTAGAGGCTTTAAAAGCTTCTCTTCAGCAAGAAGAAGGGGGATTTTATTCTGACTCCATCGCCTGTTCATGCTTTCTTTAATAATACATGCTTCTGTTAAAAAGGGCAGAGCACTATTTTTAGACTGTCCCTTAACATATAAGAAAGCATCAGCTATGGTTTTTTTAAGCCTGGTACTGCAAAGGTTTGGGAGTCTGGAAAAATGGGGCACAGGTAGGAGTTGGTCCCAGGTTGCAGGGAAGGATTTACAGGTTAGGTGAGAAAACACGGAAAATGTGTCCAGCTTTCTTCAAGTCTTCTCAAATCTGAAATGTGCCAACAGAAAAGTAGGGAGAGGAAGAAAGAAAGCAAAACCACTGAAGTGCTATTGCTTGGAAACCACCTTAATGAAAGCCACTGCACAGTATAAGATACTGAACCTACCCTGACAAGGAAAACAGGGAAAGAAAATCCACACAGCCACTTCTACCTGCCCTCCACTACAAAAACAGCTGGATATTAACAATTTCACAGCTGAAGACATTTGCAAGATCCAACACATCTCCGAATCTAAAGACAGAAAGAAACCTTTCTGGAAGCATCAGCTTTGAGGCAGGAAGATCCTTCTTTACTGCCTCTGCAAAGGACAAAGAGATTATTGGAATTAAGGGATGTTTTCGTTCCTTCTCAATGAAATACTGGTTCTTCTTATTTGCTTTGTTATGTATAGGCTTAGATTTCTTTTTCTTTTTCCTTTCTCTTTTCAACACAGGAGCACAGCACAAAGATCATTTCTAAAGGATGCTACCTCTGTACTCATTTTTAGGAGACCCATGGGGAGGAGTCCCACCTTGATCCTCAGCCTCCATCAGTTCAATGGCCTGGGAAGGAGCATGGAAGAAGACCACTGTCTCTCATTTCCCTCAAATTTCACTCCTTGTGGAAAAAAAAAATAAAAGAGTGGGGGGAACACAGAAGAGGGGGAAAAAAAATAAGGGAAGGAAGGGGAAAAAAGAAGAGGGGGGAAAGAAAAAGGGGAAAAAAAGAAAGAGGAAAAAAAGGAAAGGAAAAAAAAAAAAAAAAGGAGTTTCTCTTTTTGGCACTGAAACTGAACTCCTGCCTCAGGATTTGATAAGCAATGCTGAGCTCAGCTGATAAAGCCCCGACTCCAGCCACAAATGCAGGGCAGTCAGACACCAGGCTCTACAGCAGGATCACATCCAGAACAATACACGTGGAAAAGGTCACTGCTCCAACCTTTACTCATTAAACCCTTCCTAGAGCCCAGCACAGTTTGCTTACTGGATATAATGACATCCCTAAAAAATATGTCAATGATACCTGAGCCTTAAGGCAGAACTCTGAACCCAAAAAATAAATGCCAAGTCAGATGCAGCTGCATATGCCAAGGGACTTTTTGCTCATATAAACCCAAATGCATTTTAAACTTTCTCTGCTGGGTAATTGTGCCCATCCATCACTCCAGACCTCCCCCCTGCCCACCTGGATGCATTCTTGTATTATCACTTGTATCTTCACCATGAGAACAATAAGAAGTTAAAAAAGAATCATAGAATGGTTTGGGTTGGAGACATCTCATCTTTAGAAAGCCCAATGGCAAACAGGTAAATTAAAGAAACAAAAGAAAGCCAACCCAAGCCTAAAACTAGAATTACTGCTCTCTAGCCCCAATATCAAAAAAAAACCCCAAACTGCTGTGCCCAGTTCACACAGTCAAGCTGTCATAAGATTTGTATTTAATCCCACTTTATTCTTTTCAGGTCATCCATTATTTTTCAAAGAAGTCTGAATCCAGCAGGCCCAGGCTTCATAAAGCATGAGGAGAAGGTTATCACTCTCTTCCTCCAGTAAAACCATGAAGTGACCCAACCAGGTACTACCTCTTGGGACCAGCAAAGCCCTATGACTGAGTATCCCACCCTGTCTGCTGGAGCATTTGGAGGTGGTGCTGCAGTGCAGTGGCTCCTCCAAAAGCTTACACACACATATTCTGAACTTCCAGCTCAGAAAAGCACTTTTTTTTCGTTTTTTTTTTTTTTTATTTGGCAACACCCAGTACATGACCTGCTGTGGTCAGCCCAAACTGGGAGTCCAGTTTTAACCACCTGGACCCCACCAAATTCATCCATGAGACAGGGGGCAAGGGCCGAGCTTTCAGAATTTTTCTGTATCCTCTGATTTCTCCTCCAACACCAGCTGTTGCAGCACGGGGACGGGAATAGCGTCCCATTAATCACTCCTCATTTCAAAGAGAACATATTTGTCTGTCACGAGTAGCTCTTCTGCGGCCAAGACACCATTGTGACAGTCTTCACCTGCTAAAGAGCAGGAAGAGCTCTGCCCTCTGCCCCTTCTCCCAGAGCAGCAAGATTTCCGTACCCTAGATCCGCTTAAGAGCCGCCACTGCTCCTCACCCCCGGGGAGACTTAGAGAGCCTCAGCAGGAATACGTGCAAAATCCTCATCAGCTGATCAAAAGCTTTGCTTACTACCACCCTTTACGTAACCAGCCAGCAGCATCCTAATTATCCAGCTAAACGTAATGAATTCAACTCGCCTTCACTTCACGCACTTTCACTAGATACAAATTAAGGCAAGGAGTAACTCTCCCCACAGCACTTAAGTGAAAACCAGAGAGTTTGGGGATGTGCAAATGCTGGGTGAAACCATCCAAGTCTGCAACTGAAACATTAACCTAGATCAAGACCAGCAAAACCTGAGTATTCCCAGAGGAAAGCCCCATTTACTGCTTGGCGTGGGGTTTTCCAGTGCTTTTTGCTCAGCCAGAGATGGAGAAGCAACAGAACAGCTGCAGCAGAGGAGTAGAGGGATCTTTTTTTTTTTCTTGGTCCAGTTCCCTATCACACTGTAAGTAATCTCTGCTTTCATCAGCAAGAATGCTTGCAATGACAGCAGAATATAACCCAAATTTTCTCTGTTGGGTCCCTCTACCCTGACTTGGGTTAACATCTATACTAAGCCTATTTCATAGCCTCGGTTTTCAGCTTTGGTCATGTTTTGTTTGGTTTTTTTTTTAACTGAACCTCACTGTACTCCATATAAGTCTTGCACATAATGAAGTAAACAGCACCACAATGCATTCCTCAACACTAGCTGAACCACTAAATAGCTGCCTGGAGTCTGAGGCCGAAGCAGCTGGGTGTTGGATTACAAACCCAAAACAAATGCCAAGGCATGGCCGTAATATGTGTGATACACTGATGACCTACTGCGCTTAAATAACTCCTCCTCAGAAAGCAGACCGGCCATTCAAAATGGGTTTTTACAACCAAAAGAGAAGAGAAAGTAATTTGTGCTGATAAGGCAAATTTGAAAAACACAGGGAAAACTTTAGCAGGTATAAAAATTACCCTGGCGAGAGGGGGGCAGGGGAAAAATTCTGCCCAGCACGGTCGGCACGCTGGGAGGGACAGCATTTCACGCTTCTGAAACATTTCCAAAGGGTGAAATCCCTCCCCACCGATGCCAAGAGCAAGTCTCTCACTCAACACAGCCAGGCAGAGGATTTCCGAGGCCGATCACAGCAATTTGAGCCCCCTCAGATCCTTGTTTTCCTGCTAGAGCAGAGCAGTGCTTTCCAAAGCACGTGGAGTCCCCAGCAAAAAGCCCCAGCCATAGCGCAAATGCCATTTTAAAGCAGTGTATCAGCATACCACAGTCCCAAGTACACACAAGTACAGCTCCCCGTGGAGTTTGCCGAGTGCCTTTGGGTTCCAGACAAGGTATGCAGGGTCTCTGACCCTGTGCACAGCAGGATGAAATGGGTGTTTTCAGTCAAGCTACAATGTAAGCTAAGATAAAGCAGCTAAGGAGCAAAATTTCCTCCAAAAATTTTATTTTTACCACAAGGGATCAATTGCATGATAGTTCTACCACTCTAAAATCATCAGAAAGGCAAAGCAGGGAAGTTCTCACCACAATTAAGAGAGGTCCCAGGAGGTCACATAACCATGTCATCATGAACAGTGTGTTCCATCTCCAGCAAAATTTACAGCAGAGGAGGGAGGATGCAGTCACTTCTCTTCCCGCTACAACACGCCAACTCAGATGCTGGTGACAGCTCCCCATCAACTGGTCTTCCCCAAAATCAGAGCATGGCCTAGTTTAAAGCCGTTGTGTAAAGCCACGTGTTCTTGGACCACAAGCAACACTTCAAAACCTTAGTTTTATGCTGCAGAGTCAGCTGTGGGAATCTGCACCGTACAGCTGCTACTCTGCAACAAGAAATGAACTGCCAACACTCCCAAGTATCCTGCTTCTGCTAAAGTGCATCAAAATGGAAGCAAGTCTTTGGCCAAGACAGACTGCGAGGAGCTGGAGGAAGTGGTTTCTCCTGTATTGCTTCCAAGGTTCTCTGTAGAGTGACAGAGAGGCTTTTAAGAGCAAAGCAGGAACATCTCAATCTGCAAAGACTAATTCAAGTTAAGACTGATTCAAGTTTTGACTCTAAGGCATCAAAACTTCTTTAGTAACTCAGCAGCAGATGGGATGTAACCAGAAGCATCTCCCCAGTTCTGTCACCCTCTTGCTCAACTGGTTGGAGCAAGTTCCAGACTCTTGAATACAACACTTCAAAGCATTTAAGGATTTTTCCTTTAGGAGGTTGGGGCAAAGGTCCCTTTTATGTTCAGATATCATGGTATACTAGAATGATTTGGGTTGGAAGGGACTTTAAAGATCATCTAGTTCCAACCCTCTTTCCATGGGCAGGGCCACCTTCCACTAGACCAGGTCGCTCAAAGCCCCATTCAGCTTGGCCTTCTCTGGGCAACTGTTCTAGTGCCTCATCATCCTTACACTGAAGAATTTCTTCCCAATACCCAATTTCAACTCTCTTTCATCTTGAAGCCATTCCCCCTCGTCCTATCACTACACACCCTTGTAAACAGTCCCTCTCCAGATTTCTTGTAGCCCCCTTTCAGGTACTGGAAGGCTGCAATAAAGTCACCCTGGAACCTTCTCCAGGTTGAACAATCCCAACTCTCTCAGACTTTCTCCATAGGAGAGGTGTTCCATCCCTCTAATCATCTTTGTGGTCCCATCTAAATAGCTAAATATCCCTGAGAGCACAGCATTAAAGCTGGATTCATTCAGTAACTAGTGGTAGCTCACAGAGGCAGCGGTGGCAAGGCTGTGACTGGACTTTGCTGCTACTGCACAGGCAGGATGGAGTAGCTGGCTCCAGCTGACCTGGATGGATACCTGACAGCAGACAACAAGCAAAAAAACAAAAACAAAATTCCTATCTGTGTGATGGATTAAGACGTGACTCAAACTGGAAAGGAGAAACATTTAAGAAGGGAGTCAAAAAGGTCATATACTTCACAAACAAGAACACCAGCAGCAGGCTGAATAATTTGGCTCACTCCATCTATACAACATTTTATATCTCCACGATAATATTCTTCCCAGGGAAAGATGGGAGTTGCTGGTGGGAGGATTTTTGACTACGCACCCAAAAGAAAACTAACTCAAAAGCCACTGGGGCTGCTCTGTGTTCTGTCCTCATCCAGCCCAGTGCACCTGCCCCTGCTGCTTGGGCAGGGAAGGAGGCTGGGGAGCCTTCATGCACCACCACAGCCCTCAATAAAGAGTTCAGATATACTCTTGGGACAGCAGAAAATTTCCAAGAAACTGAATTGGGCCTAAGAGCATTAGACTGAGGCAGACGTGGGGAGATCACCAGAGGAAACTGAGATGCTCACAAGTGCCAACCTGGATTAGGATCAGCGCGCGTGTACCTGTCCCCAGTGGACCCCTCCTGCTCCCCACTGGATGCTCTACAGAGTTACCTCAATTACTGCAAACTTTTCCTTTACTCCCTCTGCTGCTGGGCCACTGACTGAGTGCAGCAGAGGAAGAGTGGGTGGAAAAGCAAGGAAAACTCTGCTATCAGATGAAAAGCGGTTCCCTCCATTCTGTCCCCTTACACGTGTTGTCTCAGGTCATCAACCACCTGATGGAGGCACAGAAAGCAACCATCACGAAGGAAACAACTGCCTTTTCATGCTGCAGACTTACAGCCCCCTCCCAGCGCCAGTACAACTCAAATTTTAATTAAAAAGTGCAGGATTGTGCTTGCTGCAGAATAAAAAGGGGGGGTGGGGGAAATCACTATGGCGAAGTATCATTTCTTTTTTAGGACCCACTGTGTATGAAACCCTGGTTGGTTTTGCCAGCAGCTGGTCCACAACCTGCACAGTATTTCCAGAAGTGTTTCCAGTCCAATCTACTCAATTTAGCTAGAATAACTCACTCATTTCATAACGGCAGCTGGAGAGGTTTGAGCACTGCTGCTTTTAAAGAGGAGAAAGCGTCTGGATGATTTTTAGGAATGCAAACAAAACCAAAAAAAAAAAAAAAGAAAGATGCAAGTCTTGATTCAGCTGTGATTTCACATTAGATGGCACTCTCAGACGTGATCCTACCAGCACAACAGAAGCTCTTCCATGCAGGGATTTTCACCAAAAGCAGTTCCTAATAAGAAGGAAAATCCTGACTGCCTCTCCAAAACACACCACTACCTGGAAATGAGGGATATAAGAGAGTCACCATGTGCATCGTCCAAATACATGGAAGTCCTCTTGCCCTCCTGGGATGATTCCCCTGAGGATCCCCAGATGTCCTTCACCTTCCTGCTGCACCCCTCCTCCCCCCAGCTGCATGTCCTCACAACCCTTTGGCCCATCCTGACGTCCATCCAGGGTGGGATGGCTGTGTGGATGTCCCCATACCCACAGCAGCAGTCCACCTGCTCCTGCGGCAGCCGGGACCTCGCCTCTGAGTGCAGCTCCTGTCCCACAGCCTGGCCAGTGGCCCATAGACCACATGGAGCCAACGTCTGGATTACAGTGTGTTTGAAAGAGCACCCAGCAGGGTATCACGGAGATGAGTGCTGGGCCAAGGAGAATCAGGAATGTTGGATGAGATGAAACTGTAGAAGGGGACGTGGGCAGGAAATGTAACAGCGGAGCGCCCGGCTCGCTTGAGGATGCAGAGCTCCCCTCCCTATGTCCCCGTGGGACAGGGACCATCAGATCTTTCTTCTGGCTATTCCCACTCTGGTTGCACCCAGCAGAGAGCATGATATTAAATGCAACCCCAGCCCAGCACACTGGTGCACCAAGAGGGGTGTGGATGGGACAAAGGAGCAGCCAGCTCACCAGCCCAGCTGCTGGATGTTGGGAGAGACAGGACAGAGAAGTCACTGCCTTTCCTCCAGGAGACATCACACGTTCCAATGAAACCAAGAAAAACACGATCCTTCAGTAACTTCTATTCCCAACTACAGGCTTTTCACTGCCTCAAACATCTCTGCAGTGGCTGCACCTGTTCTGCCAGTCCAAGCACCAGCAGCTTGGAATAAGGGCAGGGCACATAACGGCTCCCATGCCAAGGCGGAACCACTCGTATCTGCTGTCTGCTGATGGCACACTCCAACCTGTACAGTCAGGGAAAGCTGGAAGGCCAGCTCAAGAAACCCCCAACCTCACCTTCACAAAGTCAACTGAAAGTATCACAACGCCTCAAAGCTTTGTTTCACTAAATTAAAAAAAAAAAAAAAGGTAAGCAGAGCAGCAGTTGAAAAGTCCTACCCATGCTTATAAATACCAGACCCCATTTAAAACCAAAAATATTACAGTATGGAGAAGTGCTTTATTTTCTGTAACCTCTGGCTGAATGTTCCTAAGAGAGGGACTGCATCTGCCAGAGTGCAGGCAGGCTGCACTGGGAATTCCTTGATCTTGGAAGCACACTGCAAACTTGCAGCTGCTCCAAGATGGAGGGGTGAAGAGAGAGCAAGAACCTACTGGCCCCACTTCCAACTAGGGAACATGTACCACATCATCCATAAAACCTAAGCAGAGAGGTAATTAAGGAGGCTTCCATTTGACACAATGGATGTACATGTTTAGGTATACAACAGCATTTCAACATGCTCCAAGTGAGGTGTTAAACACGTCAAGGATTCAAGCAAACTTAGGATACCCATGGAAGAATAAGTCTCTACCACAGAGTGAAAAACCCCTCATTTTATATGGCTGTAATTCACTCTGAAGATTCATACACTGTAAGGGTCTACAACAATCCTGAACTAGCCCCCCACTCCCACTCCAAACCTCCTCTTTTCAAATAAGCAAAATGTCACATAACATCAAGTCAGCCTCAAATGGGATTTCTCTTCCCCTGCCCTGACTGCGAGCCACTTACCCAGCTTACCTGGAAGGACATGTGGTACAGATCAACTGAGGTGAAGCCTGGAAGGACACAGGTTACGTTATTCCCTTCGCAGATGGAAGGTTTGCGCACACACACACACAGCAACTTTTGTGTTTCGCAGAAAAGACGATCTTTTACTTGAAAAATATTTGCGTCAGCAACCGCAACCACTCGAGGAGGAGAAGTTGCAATGTGCTTTGGCAGGCAAGAAACAAGAAACCACTGCTGGGTTTTGGAGTAATATCCCTGTTACAGAAACTCTCCCCAACTGGGTTTTGTCTTTTCTTGGCCAACGCGGGGGCAAGATTTCCAAAGTTTGTACTTTTACTGACAAATGAGGGGAATTAGTTCATCAGTGGCTTCCAGGAAGTCCATCTCTTGCACCAAAACCTGATCTGTGTCAGTGTCAGCCACGGCATCCAGCCCTGGCTAAATGCCACCAACAGTTCACAAGAGGGCTGAGCCTCATGCCTTTACAGAGAGAGAAGTAGTAAGAAAAGTTTAGGTAGTTACATCTCATAAAAAGATACCAGCCTGAGACACTTAAATAACATTTAAGCCATTTCTTTTTTCCCCTGTATTTCCTAAACACCAGGGGTTTCCAAGGATGCTCTAGTACCCACAAATGCTCCAGTGCTCATGTATGTTTTTAGCTACACATCTGACAACAAACATCAATGTCTCTATGAGAAATTCAATGGGGCACCACTGCTGAGAACGCTCAGGAACATCTCCCCATTACCTCATAATCACTAATTCACATCCCAGGGAACCTGCAATAACCCCTTTGCAGGTCAGCCCCCAGGCATGTCCACACCCCAGCATATGCCACCACCTTCCCACACCCCCCATGTGCCCAAGTGCCCCTCGTCCAGCCTCCACAGATGAAAGCCAGCATGCTTTCAACTGGATGGGTTTAGCAATGGACAGACACATAGGAGATGCAGATACCATAAAATAACAGAATCACAGAAAAGTTTTGGTTGCAAGGGACCTTAAAAAATCATGTTGTTTCAACCCCCCTGCCGTGGGCAGGGACACTTTCCCCTAAACCAGGTTGCTCAAAGCTATATCCATCCTGGCCTTGAACACTTCCAGGGATGGGGCATCTGCAGCTTCTCTGAGCCATTGCCCCACCACCTTCAAAAAACAAAAGGATTTGTTCCTAACATCTAATCTAAATCTCCCCTCTTTCAGTTTAGAGCCATTACCCTTTGTCCCATCACCCCACGCCCTTGTCAAAAGTCCCTCTTAAGCTCTCTTGCAACCCCTTTAGGTACTGGAAGGTGCCATAAGCTCACACTGGAGCCTTCTCTTTTCCAGGCTGAACAATCCCAATCCTCTCAGCTTTTCCTCACGGAAGAGGTTTTCCATCCCTCAACACCCATCAGCAGCATTATGTCATGGGACATCAAGATCCAGAGGCAGAAGAGGAGGACAAACAAAAACGTAATGGGAGCAACGAAAGGAAGCGCTGACAGGCAGCCTTGTCTCTCTTCCTGCAAATCTTCCCGTTACCCCACTCCTTCCTCTCTGAATCGCGTTAATGGTCCATGTTCCCCTTCCTTCTCTTCCCTGGGAACTGGACCCTCTACAGATCCAAAACTGGGCTAATTAAACAAAACAAAATGAAAAAAAACCCAAACCAACAAACAAAAAACAACACTTCCTCCCCCCCCAAAAAACCCCAAACAACAAACCCAAAAACAACAACCCCAACAAAACTGTCCCTTTTACACGTTATCTATTTTAAAGAACCTTTGTGTGCTACTTAACTGCAGTATTATTTTAAACACTCATTTTCAGCTGCTAGCTCAGCTTTGACAACAGAAAGGAACTGCTGCTTTTCCTTTTCAGGTTCATATATGGTAAAGAAATACCAGAAAGCCAAGGAAACAAGTATTTCGAAGCAATGAGGAGTTTCTTGCTTTGTTTTGGTTTTAGGGGTTTTTTTCTAAGTGTCATTAAAAAAACCCACCTAAACAAAACCATTACATTCACGGTGCTGACCACAAGACTTTAAGCCAGGGAAACCTCACTAAATATTTTTACAATGAAGGCTGCAAGAAAAGATAATACTCTAAGACATTTATAGGACTTTTATTTATTTGTAAATATATCACAAAAGTTGAAAACACAGAATTATTGTTTCTATTCTAACTTTGAAAAAAATTAGGGTAGAAAGGAGAAAAAAAAAAGCCTTAATATTTTACTAAGAGGAAGCTTTCTTGGAAGACCTCTCTCAGGAGCTCCTGTCAAATCATTCTTGCAGTTTCTTTGAAGCCACATCAACAACTATAATTTAATTTACTGTCCAGATAAAAGACATTTCCAAAGATGTGAGGGGAGGGAGAAGAGGTTTAATAGGGCATTCCCCGTTTAATTCAGTCCAGTTACCTGCTGTCTGTTTGGGCTCTAACTCCTGACAGCTCATCCTCCCCCAAACAACAGAGCTGCCTGCAGATAACAGCGTCCCAGATACCACAGGGGACGGGGGAGGGATGAGTGTCACTGCCCACACACGCAAGAGGACCCTGTAACATCCTTAAATTACAGCCAAAATGGATCGAATCACAGCAGGCACTGCCCAGACCTTGCACAAAAATGTGACAAGCGTGGTCATGCTGGGAACAGGAGCTGAGCCTGGGGCAGGGGATGCTCCTGCCAGAGGGTTTGGTTCAGCTCCCCTCCAGGGCTCTCGGAAGAGAAGGAGCAGGAAAAGAAACAAGCATAAAGCATTGCAAGCATCCACCCCCAAACAGCCACTTGGGAGACAGATAAATTAAAAGGCCTTATCAGGTATGGTTTTAAGGACTAATGACTAATGGCAAATTGTTCCTGGGACTCCAACAAGTGAGTCAGAGAATCCTCAAATGGTTTGGGTTGGAAGGGACCTTATAGGTCATCTGATTTCAACCCCTCCCCACCACAGGAAGGGACACCTTCCACTAGATCAGGTTGTTCCAAGCCTCTTCCAACCTGGCCTTGAACACTTCAAGGGATGGGGCATCCACAATGTCTCTGGGCAATGGAGAGGATTGTATCCTTCATGGGGAGAAGGCAAGGACAGGTTTCTCGAGTTCCAGTTAGGCTCCTCCAGCTGTGAGGACCAACAAACACTTGGGGAGGGGAAGAGTTCATTGCAAAACACAGATGGATCAATAGGACCATCACAGCAGGACAACCTCCCCAGTGATGGAGATGCTTCAGGAGGGTCCCTATCCACAGCCCCCATCACCCCTCTCCTCTCCTGGCAGGCAGGATGACAGGTTGGTTGGCATGTGAGTGATGGTTACAGCCTTCTCCTCTACTGAACTATGAACACTGAGTTCAGGCTACCCTGCCCAGCAAACTGGAGATAAAAATCTGTAAAGATATCTAATCTATACTGGAGCCTGGATTTCCTGCCCAGCACTGCTGACAAGCTCAGCAGCAGCGCCCATAAAAACACCCTGGCAAAATCCCTGCACACACACAAACAAAAAAAGCCACTAGGCTCAGCTGCTTTTGTCCTGATAAATGAGGAAACATTTACTGAAGCCAGAACAGACAATTTCTTGTAAAGAGAAAGAAAGGTGGAGAGAGCACAACCAAAAAAAAAAAAAAAAAGAGGGTAAATAAAAACCCATAAACTGAGCCCATGCACCACTTGCTACTGGTCATATTTCCCATTAGGAGAAACCTCCTGTAAACACCACATTTGGGCACTGTGCAAACCAGGAAGGACACAGAGATGAAGAAGAGGTGACCAACATGATGCAGGGCCAAGTCCAGCATCTTATAGGAGGTACCTGATCCTGCAGCCTTGTGGATCTGAGGGCCGATGAACCCACCAGGCAACCAAAGTGAACAGAGTTGCCTTAATCACTGGTGGTGTTCTAGCACAGAGTAGGGATGACATTTTAGAGCTGACATAGGAATTTTTTCCTGGGAACATTTCACCAACTGCAAGTTGCTCAGGGGGATCAACCACATCCTGCTCTTCATGGAAAGCCCCCAAAGGACCAGAATTCTGACATAACCCATCCTTCGAGCGGTACCTTAACCTGCAGCACTAAGAGAGCCAATGGCAACAGAGTGGTACCAGAAAAAGACAAAAACATCCTTTGTTTGAAGAAAGTGAGCAATGACAACTGCTGCCACTGTCCAGCTGGAGAGTGTCAACCTGTCCCTGCAGATACAGTGGCATCAGTTCCTGCCCTGTTCTTCCTTCCCAGGATTTCTTGCTACCAAGTGAAGAGCTGGATTTTTGCTGTTACAGGCACATCCCTCAGGGACATTTAGAAGATGTAAAACATCACTTTTCATTTAAAGAAAAATATTTTCCGGCCTTCAAGGAATGGAAAAAGAAATACAGAAAAGCACAAAAACGTGATCAGGGCGCATTCTTGCATCTGAAACCCCAGGAAACAAATAAAACCAACCCCGTTACATTTGTTGCCGTCTGCCTTCAATTCCCTCTATCTGATGCCAAGTCTGCAGGTTTCACTGGGAGGGAGGGAGAGAACAGGACAATGAACTCATCACTTCTAACACACTGAAAACAATCTGCTTCTTGGGCCTGTCTGTCCAGCATGGTGATGGAAGGGAAGGAGCAGTAGTATTTCACACTCCCAAGTCCATGCTCTACATCCATAATCAGCTCTCCAGTACCTCTACACGTTTCAGGAGAAGATCTAAGCAGATTTATAGGAGGCTGATTCTGGATTACTATCCCCAAGGAAATTTTCCTCCCAATACCCAAAGTCAGAGGTTGATTTATACCCAATCTATAATAGACTACATTCCTTAGAGACAAATCCTTGTCTTCAGCCCCGCTGCTATGGCTGCAACTGGAGGTTTGGTTTGTTTTAACAGTCGTAGAGTTTATAAATACTGAAAGCAGCACTCAATTTAGGCTGGAGACAGTTAAACTACCTTAGATCAACAGGATGCCACACAGTAAGGAACAGTAATGAGATGATGACACTTTCATAACCTAAAGCTTTCACTAAAAACTCACAGCCCAAGGAAGCTCAGCCCTTCAGAGCAGAAATGTTCAGTTCTCCTAATTGCTCAGAGAGCAAATTTTTCCATGAACCAGTGAATCCAGGGGAGAGCTCCTGAAGAGTACTTGTACCCATTAGGCAGAAACTGGGGAAGTATCAGCTGGGGGGTTGCAAATGAGGTGGTGCTCAACTCATTTCAAATGCCACTGAGCACCTCAGAGAGCACCACACAGTGAGGAGCTGCCAGTGGTGGCACCAGCGTGAGGTTGGGAGCCGTTGGTAAGCAGATTCAGGGAAAAGCAGGACTCCTGAAAAGAAAGTTGCTGGATACCAGAAGCTCCTGGTATCTTCAAGCACAACACATTCTCTTTTCCAGTTTTCACTTGTTTTTAAAGGCATAACATCTGAGCAGAGCCACAGCCCA
Source organism: Pipra filicauda (assembly GCF_003945595.2). Classification (NCBI taxonomy): domain Eukaryota; kingdom Metazoa; phylum Chordata; class Aves; order Passeriformes; family Pipridae; genus Pipra; species Pipra filicauda. The sequence continues at coordinate 7,545,298 of NW_024104310.1, forward strand.
TGCACCAACCAACTGCAAAACTAGGCAGTGGTTGTCACAGCATCTGTGCTTGAGGTGAAGGCATTTATTATTAAAATAATAACAACTGTAGGTCTCTACCTCCCTGCATGGGAATGTTGAAGTAATCTAGAGCTCCACATACAATCCCCTGTCTTTGGGGGTCAGGGACCACAGACTTTGACTTTCTCAAACATCACCAAGGGTCCAAGCACTGCTCCCATAGAGCAGTCTCTCTGCATCTGTGCATGCAAATAACAGCACTTTCACATCCCACCAGGCTAGTACTCTCAGCTTATCATCTTCAAGACGCATGAAAGTGAAGCTGGCAAGGATATTACAGAAGACAATCCTCTACAGTGATGATTCCATCAGAGGCAGGCTGTTCCTGCCTCTGAAAGTGTTTCTAGTGCTGGTGAGTGTCTCAAGGACACAGGTACTCCCAGTACATCATCCACCCAAATACAGGTGATGGAAAACCATCCAAAACCTTGAGAAGGAAGCTCTGCTAAAGCACAAATCTAACTTTTACAGCTGTGCAAAATCAGATCTAACTGCCAGTAACTAGGGAAGATCCATTTATCTATCCAGCTAGAAAAATATCTGCTGGTAAAAGGAATAGCAATCAAACAAAGAAATGGCAAGCACTGGCTATGTTTTACAATGCACAAGTCAGAGCCACAAAAATACATTCCTGGGAGTGCCAACATCCCAATGAAAACAAATTCCAGAACACAAAAAAGGGATAAAAGCACAATATAAACCTCTTTCTTTCCCCCACAGTTCTGCTCTGTGACCACGTGCCACAGAAACAGAAATCCGACTTGGGTTGAAGGAGGGTTTTTCCCCCAAAAAAGCAATTAAAACTCTTTTGTTTGGGTTTAAAGAAAAAGTAATGCCAACCACTAATAAACTTTGGGTTCGTGAAGTTTCGTATATTTTTTCAATGTTTAAGAGCATGAACCAAACCGAGTGGCTGCTCTTTCCAGAATGTCTCCTCCTGCTTCTCAACACAAGATGACGAGGATGTTGAACTTCCCGGCTCTCATAATCACTGTCACAAACAGGAACCTTCTGGGCAAAGAACACCCCAAAAAGAAGAAACCAGAAACTTTTCATCCCACATCATTTTCAGACCCTTCTCCTTCATGTAGTTCATGAAGCAGGAAAAGAAAAGGAAGCCGTAACACAAACTCGGATACAGAAGTACATTTAAGAAAGCAAAGCACCAAGATTGATTAGAGTCTTCCACTGCTTTAATAAAGAGCCTAATGATGTCCAAATTATAGCAAAGCTCAATTGTGTAACCAAGGAGCCAAGATTTCATCCTTGATAAGGACATGGATTTCTGTCTCACAGGAGAAGCCTGCAGTTCACTAACAAAGATGACCTTTTATATTATACCCTTCAAGGCCACAATTAGCTGGAGAAATACTGTACTAACTTGGCAACATGAGTTTTTGTACACTGTGCTAATTTTTAGCAGAACCTTGCCAAGACCATTACCATCTTCTAACGAGACAAAAAAAAAATACAAATACAAAACCCACTGCTCTCCAGACCCAAATTACTTTCCACAATTCAATGCAGTTTTAATTAAGATGATTAAATTACAGCAAAAATGATTAAGATGATATCCCGCAGCAAACCACTAAAAGTATAACACCTTAATCCAGAAGAACCTGGCAAACACATCTTAATGATAAAGTATTCATGAAAAGGTAGAATTTTACACATGAACCAATTTTACATCACTCAAACAATACCTTGGGAGATATTTGTCACAAGTAAAAAAACAGTGACATCCATCAACAGAGCACAGTTTTTCCAAGACTATACAGAAAGAAATCTACACAGGAAAAAATTGAAAAGGCTACAATTACTTTGACAATGTTTCTACAGCTCAAAGGAATTTGGGGGTTGAAATAAATGGTTTCCTTCTCCTTCCCAGGGCTCCCAAAATCAATTTTATATATAATTCTTTCATTTTTTTCTTTTTTCTTTTTTTTTTTTTTTTAACAGAAGTCAGATCAGAAGTGCATGTGAAATCAGGTCACTGCAATAATCATGGACATGGTACATTTCCACTATTGCCTATTAACTATGAGGTTTAAATGAATGAGGAAAGTCTCAGATCCATATTTCACCAGTGGAAATTATTAATATAAACATAGCACAGTTCAGGTTTTAACCTTACCATCCAACTGGGCCTACTCGCCTTTGGAGAAGGGTAAATGGCATTAAATTAACAGACAGGGTTCAAAAGACAGCTACATGGAAGCATGGATTCCATTAAGACCTGGAAAAGGATCCTGCTCTGGTCTTCAGGTAGTTGTTGTGGTGCTTCAGCACTGGATAAATTCAAGCCTGTGATCTTGAAGAAATGGTAGCTTCAGTGTCTTTTTAAAAAAAGCTGTGCCACTCTTATGAAGAGAAGTTAAAAACCAGCTTATTTCCAGGTGAAATCTTCTGGAAAACCTCCATTGAGGGAAATGACAGAAAATGGTAAGAGAGATTTGCAAAGAGGTGGATGTAACCCCAGATTCTCTTAAAAGTTGTGTCTGAATACATGAGAAGGTACCAAGTAATGAAGGTTTGCCTTGCTCTGGACCTCTCTGCCTCCAAAACTGACCCACACTAGGGGGTTTTGCAGAGTTAACTACATTGGAATAAAGCCCCACAATGTAGATCCATTCCCAAAATGCTGCTACACTTTCCATCTGAGACTCCTTTGGGGCTATTTGCTTGTTCACACAAGAGACCTGTTAGCTCTCAAAATGGGGAGATTTCACTAAAAATTAAAAGGAAAGAAGAAAAGAAATCTGCATGTTCCATTGCATGGCCATACTAAGGAGCTACTAATGACCCCCTAGAATCACCCAACTGCTCAGAGATTCAGGACACAAAAACCCTGAAAAGCTCACAAAGAATAAGTGCATTAGAGAAACTTAACAATTTGATTTTGTTTTTTTTATTAATATAGCTCTGAATGCCCAGTCAACAGATGGCTTCCTCTCAGTTGTAATGGATCTGATGAGAGGTGAGCCCCAGTCCAGGTGAGAGGTTAACTTTACAGTTTTCTTTAATAGACGAAGAAAAGTCTAAATGGAGAGAGATAAAATTCCAACATAAATCCTCCACCAAGGCTGCTATGAAATAACTCTTTTGTTTAATTATTATGAGTTGGATCGGCAAACACTAGATCCCGATGGACAGAGAGCAGCTGTTACTATAACAGAAAGACATTCATCTTCCCTCCTCGGGACCCTGAAACTCTATCAACAATGCCTGTAAAATGACCCTCAGCTCCCCCCGCCCCACTCCGAGTTTTCGCCCGACTTTCATATTCAGACCTATTTTTAGCCAACTTTATTTTGTCGTACCACACTTCAAAGTTTTGCACATTAGCTATTTCAAAATCATTTCCGTGCACAAAAAGCACCGGGGACGTCAACGGGGCGATTCTGGAGCACAGGCTGCGGGAACGGTGCGTCCCTAGCCCAGGGTTTCTTCTTTCATCAGCAATTCATTGAGAAGGAGCCTACAGACACAGTTACCCAGCCACATGCACTTGCATCTCACTTACCTAACAGGGTAGGAGTGGTCTCGTTTACCTCTGAGGATTACAGTTACCTTGGAAGGGCTTCTTTTAGCTGTTACATAATAAATAGCCGATCGGTACAGGATTGCAGGGGAAAGGAAATTCTATTACCAATAAAAAAAAAAAAAAGCCAAGTTTCTCATGTTTGCTTTTAGCAGCGCTAACTCTGTCCCACTAGACGACAGCAGAAGCTATGTATCTACAGAAAATTATCTATAGCAATAAAAATTAGCTGTAAAAGACTTCCACAGTTATCTAAGGTATAATATAAATGTTTAAATACTCCCCAGGAATGGGCACATCCAGCCAAACTCCAGCTGATGTGAACAGGCACAGTGTCAGGGCATCAGGAGACAACAGCCCTGGGGACAGTACATTCAGTGGGTTGATTTTTTTTTTTCCTTTCCTTTTTTCTTTTTGCATCCATCAAAATTCAGGTTGAATGAGCTTTGTGCCAGCAAGCTGGACCCACAAGAGGAGATGGCCAGTGACAGCAACTGTGCTCTTTGAAGGCTCCATCAGGAGCTGCTTATCTTTATCACGTGCATAAAAAAGCCTGGAAATTGGGACCGGAGGGCCACTGTGTTGCTTCAAACACTCTAAAAGGTGATAAAAATCTACACAGGAATTTCTTGCTATAACTGCATGCTGATCCATAGGCCCCCGCTTCATGCTTTCACTTCAAGGTGTTTCAGGAGCCTGAGGAGGGGACTAAAGTATGTCTGAGCCAGAAAAACAACAGCAATCAGATAAAAATGTTCCTTGCTATGAGTTTTGTGTTGCTGGGGTTTTTCTGGGTTTTTTTCTGTGTGTTTGGTTGTTTTGGGGGGTTGGTTTTCTTTTTAAGGGCATTTGTCTTTGAAATGTTTCAAAGGAAGCCAAGGAGCATGGATGAGGCAGCTCAGTGGCACAGCATACCCCATGAGAGCATCCCCACCTGAGGGTCCACACCAGAGCTGGGCACTCACAACTCCACACCATGGACACCAGCAGACAGAGCTGACAACCCAGTAAGGCAGCACCAAGCACCAAATGCACCATCCTGCTATTCTCAATCAGGTTGTGCTGAGCTTTTATGCATTCCAGGCTTCTCATATAAACAGAAATTTCACAGCTGGAACCTGCTCCAGGTGTGTGAGCACCGGTGCCCATTGCCACCACCCAAACTCATTTTATAGGAGCTGAGCAGGTGAGTGTTTTCTAGCACAACTACAACAGGTATTTGGGAAAATGTCTTACCCGGGATGTAGGAACGTGCTTTAACAGAGACCCTCCTATAGAAACAAAAGTGCCTGATAAGCTGTGGGTGCACGTGAAAACAAAGGATTATGAGTTCAAACTTTAGTGCACCCAAGAGCTGCCCAATAGCCGCCGCTGGCCTGTAACTGGATACTCCTGCCACAAAAACCCAAGGACAGCTAACTGAATTTCTCAGCCTGCATGTATACAGGGGAATTAGCATTCTTAACCCATTAATTACTCTCAGGAACTACAGTGGCAATACAAATCCCACTGTGTTTCAGTTGCCATACTGAGCAGAGAAAACATAAAGACTCGGAGAAACGAGTGACCCACGTGCCTGCAGGTTGCATTGCCAAGGCTTGGTTGTCCCAAAAGTGAACTTGCCAGGACAAGGCTACCGGCAGCATAACCACAAATCTGCACTTTGCTGAGCAGCTGCATCTCGAGCCAATTGCAGTTTCCCTCTGCTTAGTACAGGAACTCCTGCAAACCCGTGTGGAAATGCACAGGTCTGAAGCCAAGCCAATGCCTACTCGCACTTGAGCGCCTACAAAGCTCATCGGCTCTTCCAAGACCAGTACCACTGTCTCCTCACAGCTTTCATATTGCAAAGCTCAGCTTGCTGCCTCAGAAAAAGGCCTGAACACCAACTGTGCAAAGCTTAAATGCCCTCCTTTCCTAGAGAAAGAAAGTATCGATGGCAAACAGAGCAACCGGAGAGGGGGGTTTTCAGACAGCTCAGACAAACTGTAGCAACAGCCTCCAGCCCACAGAAGCGACCCAGAGACTGCAAAACGTGAGAGCAGCACTAAAAGGGCTTAAAAAGCCTGAAACAGTCTCATTTTCTGAAATGTTTTTAAAAAGTCACAAAAAGGAGACAAGGGTTTGATTGAACATTTCTCCACTACGGACCCATGGTTGCATTCCTCCCTCCCCGGGAATTCAAAACCCTCTGTAGAGGTAAATTATGTATAAGCAAAATATTCCTAAAAGCCAAATTTTAAGAGTTGCACACATTACACAAAGCATTTTTAAATAGCTAATGTCAGAGAAAAGAAGGGTTAGCCACCTAGATTGACCATTTGATAGATCAGGCATAAATGGAGCTAACTTTATCCCTCTCATCCACTCAAAGGTTTATCATCTCACACCTTGGAGCAATAAATTCGGAAGAAGCATTACATTAGCACTATTGGCACCACATAGAAATTTTAAAACTTCTGCTACCAGTTAGAAAGCAAGTTCTATAATGGGAGAAAGCTTTAAATAAAAAAAAAAAAAATAAAAAAAGGCAGAGGCAATCACAGCACCTAAGACACTACAGTGTCAGCTACTATGGAATTTTTAAAATTACAACCTTTGCCACTGTGGTTTGGGACTCATTCAGCACAGGTCTTGGATTTTGGGTTGGTCCGAAAAGCACCAGAGACACGCTCATTTCTTCCAGTTTTTGTTTATTTCTCTATAAAACTGACAGCAATACGTTCCATTTCCAGGTTTACTGGAGGAGGATTAACTCGCCCTCTGTGCTCCCATGAGCACCTTTTTCTCCCTCCATTGTCACACAAGGGTACATATTAGACATAAAGAATCCAGTTCAAAACCCACATCTAAATTTGTATGAATATCCACTTTGATGAAAATTAATGTCCCTCAAATTGTAAAGCACTGCATCTTTTCATGAACAGGTTTTATTCCCTTCATTTAAAGAAGAGGTACTCCTTTACAGACACGTAACTCTGAGACTGAGAGAGGAGAAAGAAAACAAAATGACACCTCTGGCTTAATAAAACTACCAGAACATTCTATTTTTCCCAGCAAAATTAATTCAAGGTGGACAAAAAAGGATAACGTGGTGGTCAGAGCACCAACCATGGACCGAAGAGGATGGGGAGTAATGTCCTTGCCCTGCCACTGACTTGCAAGATCTCAGAGATGTCACTCCCGCCAGGGAATACCTTGTAAACTTTTATTACAACCCATAAATTATGCACTATAGGAATAGGATGAAACATCCACAGATACAAGTTTTACTTCTAACAGCTCCTGTGCAAACATTTTCAAAGGCTCATTTCAGCTGCTTAATACATCCCTGCGTCCCATACCCATCAGCGAGGCAAAAAAGGGTGTTTTAAGCCCAGGCTGCTTCTTGTCCTGCACCCAACCCTGCCTGCACCCAGGCCCATGCTCTCCTCCGAGCAGCCTCCTACCTGCAGAGCTCTCCTAAGGTCCCAAATTGAATCTGCAGTGAAACGACACACCAAGCTGGAAATTGCAGAATTATTAATGAGAACCAGGTCATTCACATCTTCCTCCAGCCAGGCACAAACAGGCTGCTCCTTCCTCTGTGTTTCTTTATACACACCTCGGTGCGTGAGCCAGTCCCCGCTTGTGAGCACCCCAACCCAAGAGAAAAGGATCTTCCCAAGAACAAAAACACACCAACCACCTCCAGCACAGTCACCAAATTGAAAACCACATAAGGTGGACAGAGCACACTACCAGATTAAAGCCTGACTTCACCCCACACAGAAACACTTCCTCACGTGGATTATTTTATTAGTATAGGTACAAAATATTGGTGTGACCTTGTGTGAGCCACTTCATGATGATGCAGCAGGGAGCCCTTGCAGACAGTATCATTTTCTCACAGTTGGTCCCTGTGCTCAGTGTTTTTGGGGCAGGGACCTTCTCTCATCACAAACAGCACTTTGCAAAAGAGGAGCGGTATTTTTCCGAGGCACCTAGACACCAGTAACAGATTTTTTTCTTAAGTAGCATGATGGACCAATGCCACATGCAATAGCCTAATCAGAGTGAGACTCAAATACTGGCAAAATAAGAGGCACTTGTGTGCTAGGGGGAAGCATATTATTATTATTTTACAGTGTACACTGACAATTGCTGCTCTTAACTTTTCGTTTGAATTGAAGCTATACTGTAGTAAAGGAGGAAGATGACAGAGGGAAAAGAACATGAAATTGGTGAAAAAGACCAACAGTTATATTCAAATCTAAGCATAAAATGTGCTGTGTCTGCAGAATGCAGGCAGAGTGTTTCATCTTTAATTTACTTCTCTGCCCCTCTGACTACAGTGGCTCCAAGAAAACTTACAAGGGAGACTGGGGGGGGGGGATGGAGTGATGTATATTTTTCCAATATACCTTAAAGGAACAAATGACTAATGAGATACAAAATTATTTCAGAATGAAGTAATAATGAAGAGAAGAGATTAGACATTAGTTGATCCTCAATGGTTAATGGAGGGGAAAGGCAAGGGGAAGAGTAGAGCTTATACTGGTGAATGCTCCGGCCACAAACACCTCTCTTAAACACATCCAATTTCACTGATGTGAAAATCTCCACATGAAGGAACAGGCGAAAAAGAGCTTAAGTGGGAACAGGGTGTAGAATGCCAAGTGCTACACTGAATAATTCAGATCCAGGCAGTGCTATTGGCCAGGCAGGAAAATCACACTCCCCTGCTAGTTTTAAAATCAAAGGCCAAGGAGGGATAAAAGAGAAAGACAACACCTCTTTAAAGCAGAGATTACACTCCGCAGTTCCCATTTCCAACTTCCCACAACGTTTTGTTACAGGGAGAGTGCTGGAGCCCGGGTGCTGCAGTACTGCCAAGGCACAGCACCTCGCTGCCTGCATCCCTGCCCACAGCTGTCTGAGGAACCTGGAAAAAGCTGCCACATGCCTTTTTGACACCACTCCTCCAGTCCAGCAGAAAGAGAAAGCCAACTCTACAGCAGGTACTGACCAACCCAAGTTGCCTTTGCAAGACTTTCTCAGCACATGAGCAGTTCTCCAGTTGCCAAAGCTGAGGGTAAGAGCCCACGAGGGCTTTCAACTGGGTCTAGATCACCACTGAACTCTAACAGGTTCTCTCCTCTTACTTTCACGCTTCCCAAAGTACAGGAACAGTTTTCCAGCGCTAGCTGGCAGGGCTGGAGACACAGATTTCCAGGCAACTGACAGGAGGCACCATAAGGAGGGGCCGTGCCCGGCACTGGGTGTGATACTCTCTGGAGAAGGGGCATCCAGGGTCTTATCTTGCCTTGGCCTTGCACAACCAGAAGAAGGGGGTTACCAAGTCACTCTCACAAATTTTAGACTATTGTCCTGGGTGTGTTTGGTAGAAAGTTGTTATATTTTATTGGGCTTCAAAGATCCAGGGTTCCTAAAATCCCATTTAATTCTGATTATTCTACTGCAGCTCCACAAAGTCAGCTACTCTTAACACTGAATTTCAGAAATGCTTCTAAAAGCAGGTCCTGCAACATGACACCCAAAGCACATTACACTACAAGGCCCCAAACATGGAGTAACTTTGACTTCTGCTTATTTAATTTTAAAGGTGTTCCCGGCTTTCTAGGAACAGGTACCATGTGGGCAGAGCACACAAGCACACCTTTGACAGGTGCCCAACCTCAAACCCTCTCTTGTCACTCACCTCCTTTGCTCTTGATAAATATACATCCCTTGGTCCCTTTTACACCTGCAACACTTCTGCAGAGTGACCCACCCCATGGACAGGAATGATGCAAACTACAGCAGTGGGATTCCTGAGCTGGCCCCATCATCCCATTACACAAGTTCCAAAAGATGTGCCTCTTGGAACTTCTGTCTCAACCTGTGCACTTGCCCTGCTTCCCAGAACTGGAAAAAGCCAGGAAATCCTTCTGGGGTGATCTGCAAAGCAAGGAGTGCATGCACGGGGGTGGGGGAAAATGGCAGGAGGGAAAGAAGAGAATAAAAACAAAACAGAATAAACAAACAAAAAGCAGACAAAACAAAACCACACAACAAAAAAAAAAAAAAGGAAGGAAAAAAGAGTGAGGCCGGCCCATCTCTTTCTTCTCTACCATCTATTCAGAGTCAGCAGGGGAGGTCCACAACTGTTGCGTCATGTAAAGCACAAAAAAACCTGACAAGCGTGTTTTAGCTGATGGAGAGCAGAGTGGACAGGAGGCTGGTGACAGCTCGAACGCGGGCAGTGCGAGCCCTCTGCTTTAATTGGCTGCTTCTTCCAATCGCATCGAGCGAGCAGGAGCCTCTCAGCCTGCATAGGCTGCCCAAAGGCACAAGAAATGGCAGAAATTTCAGTGTGTAAATACTTTAGTTAACTCCCCAGGCTCAGGTTAGACCCTCGCAGTGGTGAAGGGATACAGAATTTGTAACCCTGCCTGATGCAGGAAAAAAAACAAACAAAAAAAACAACAACAACAACAAAAAAAAAACAACCAAAGGAAAGATGCAGAAGATGCTTCGAAATGGAGAGTAGGGAGAAGGGGGGAGTTAAACCACAGGCTGTGCAGGACCTGGAGAGATGTTTATAAATAATGCCACTAAAAATAATACACTGCTCACTGGCACCTCAAACATAGCATTTTCCTCTCCACAGAACTCTGACAATGGTTATCGCAGCGGTATAATTATCTAGATTTGATGGCCGATTAAAAAAATATATATCCCAAACACCTGTTCAAGAGTTTTGTGTTTTTAAAGGCCATTGCCATTAACCTTGGGCCACGCACTTCATTGTGTTTAATTAGCAGGCTAATGAAGCCAGTTTTATTCCCTTTCTCAAGCACAAGAGGATAAATAGAAGACAGTGAAAGAGGAGACCAGATCCATTTGCAGCACAATTCACTGCTGCATGGCATTACTTAAACTTGCACCAAAATAAAAGTAATGTAATGGCTCGGAAAACATGTTAGCAATGCATTCTGCAAGACAAGTCCTTTTACACCTTCTGTATTTTCCCAGGCTCATCGATTAAAACATGATTTCTGAACATTTGGGCTGCAGAGAATTTGCAAACAAAGGGCTAAAAATGAACATAATGTTTTCCTCAATGAATCCTCAGTACTCAAAAAAAAAAATAAGCATAACAGACTTTTTTTTTTTAAAGAACAGCAGCCCGTGCTTGCTTTGTTACAGTCAGCCAAGGTAGCAATGAGAAGCATCAACAATGGAGGTCAAGCGATTTTCGAAAAGCCCACCACTTTTGCACAGCCCTAACATGTACACACACAAAAGACATACTTCAAGCAAAGCCCAGTGCTCTGAATCCCAGCAACACATTCCAACTTTGGGTATCTGAGCTTGTTTTCTTTTTTTTTTTTTTGACTGAACAGCTTTAGTTAAAACTGGACAATGAAGATCATGTTGATAAACACTCATAAATATCAGAAGAAGCACAGAAAGGCTTTAAAAGAGAGAGAGGGATTTACAGAATTGCTAATGCACTGATTTTATGATTCAAGAGGACCTTTTCAAATAAACAGAATTAAGACTAATTTTCTAGGGTTTCTTTATTGTATTTTCAGGGAGAGAAAAAGTCAGCATAGGTATGCCCTGTCAGATTATCCTTTTCATAACATGATACATTTAAGAAGCTTTCAGGGTTCATTTTTCTTAAAGCAATTGCTTTTTTTCCTCCAACTTAGATTTCAACCACTATATGCACAGAGCCATAGGATCAGGTTAAAAACCAAACCCAAGCCAAACAAAAACCCAACGCCATACCCAAAACAAAACCAAAAAATCCGGAAGCCATCTCCTTTTATTGAATCACCCGAGATAAAAGGATTCCAAGATATATGGAAAGAAAATACAATGACCATAAATCTCCTTTATGCACATAATAGAATTTTCCAGCCAGGAGAGCTGTTGTGATGAGAGCAACGCCGAGCACCGGGAATGTTGCTGGCACATACACACCCCCCCCTTGCCTGCTCCTTCCAAAATACCTGCTCTCCCCGGCACTGCTGTGTAAATACAAACCCGCACAACCCCCTTCCCAACACATGGAAACAAAGCTGCGTACAAGTGTCCCAGCGATCAGATAAAAAACCCCGAGCAGGCTTTGCTCACCAACACATTAATTTTTTTTTTTTTTTAATTTTTATTGCCCGCTCCCTTTTTATTGCCACTCACACACACACACACACACACACTTTCGGTGTGACTTAAAAAAAAAAATAAATAATGAAGCGCTGGCACTGTCGGTAATGGCAGAGGCAGGCGGTGGCAGCGCATATTTAATGGGCACTCGGAACAAAGGAAGCCCCGGCTGCAGGAGCGCCCCGGGGCCGGCTCCGCGCCCCGGCCCCTGCCCCGCCGGGCAGCGCCTTCCCCGGGGCGGGGGACACGGACACGCACACGCGGGGAACCCCCTCCTCCTCCCTACCCCCACCAGCTTTGCGATATAAGGAAGCCGTGATGGCAAAAAGCCGCCGGGAACTCCCCGGCTGCCCATCGCGGAGCGGGGCACGGCTACAGCATCGCTGCCTCCCGCACCCTGCCCCCGGGAACCCCCGGACGCAGAGTCCCCCTCCTCCGTTTCTCGTCACCCTCCCGTGCCCCCCCCCCCCCCCAGCCCTGGGCCGGGAGATGGAGGGAACGTAACAAGTCACTGCCCAGCGCCGGGGCGAAGGGCTGCGAGCTCAGCCCCGGGGGGGGTCGTGGTGACCAGGCAAGGGAGGGGGCAAAATTGTTGCCGCCCCTGTTTCCCCTGAGGGATATGCAGCGATAATAAAAAAGGAATAGGAAAAATAATAATAACAGAATCAAAAATTAAAAAAAAAAAAAAAAAGGAGGGGAGCGCGGGGATTTCCAGCGTGCCCGCGTTTTCAGTGCTGGGGGGAGCACAGGGGGTCTGACCCCTTCCCCGCCCCCCTCCTCCCGAGGGCTGCGGGATGGGGCACCCCATGGAGACCCTCCCCGCCTCCCGAAGCGCTGCCCCGGGTGCCTCCTCCTGCTGTTCCCACGGCCGTGTCCGGGCTGTGGGCGAACTTCCACCCGCGTCCCTCGGCACAACGTGCACCTCGCAGGTTGGAGGTGAAGTTTGGGGACCAACCCAGGTCCGTAAAATAAACGGGATGAAGAACATACAAAACAAACACCCTCCGCCTCAGAAGCCTCCTCCCGAGGGATGCTCCCCCAGGCACCCCCTGCCCCGCACATCCCCTTTTTCCCAACTTTCTCCCAGCGGCGCCAGCCAGCCCCAAAGGGCTCGTTCCGTGCCAACCCCTACGGGACCGCGGCGTCCCGTGGGGCTGATGGGGAACCAGAGGGTGCCCTCGGGGCGGAGGGGGGTCCCCCACAACCCCCCACCCCGCGTTACACAACCGCAGCCCGGCAGGAGCGGGGCGCACACATGGCCATTACCTGAGAGACCCCGCACCATTCCGGAGCGATCCCCAGGTCTCCTCCCGCTGCTCCCAACTTCTACACCCACGCAACTTCCTCGGCTTCCCCCCCACACGCCCCAGCCCAGAAGTAAATGCCCATTTTTACAAAGTTTCCTCGAGATCGCGCCGTGTTTACATTGCCATGAATTCCCGCAGGCTGCCTGGAGGGAACAAAAAGCAGCTCGGGGAAGGCTTGTCCTGCGAATAGGGAGAAAACGGAGAGGGAGGGCGAGGCGATGGAAAGCAAAATAATAATCATAATAATAATAAAGGAAATTAACCCGATAGCAGCGGTGGGGGGATTCCCCAGCTCGGGTGCTCTGCTCTGCTGTGTAGGGAGGCTGCAAATAGCCGCACGGCCCATTCAATTCTGCATTTGGAGACGCGACCGAGAGCCCGAGCGGGAGGTAAACACGCCGAAAGGCTCTTACCTGCACAGAAAGTTCCCCAGAGCACGGCGAAAGTCAGCCACGAAGCAAACATAGTCCTTTACTTTTTTTTTTTCTTCCTTGCGTGCACCTCTATCCCCAAGGGAAACAAAAATAAAAATAAAAAGATCGAGCGCGTGAAAAGAGGGGGGAGAAGCGCGGCTCTGCCCTCCCTCTCGCTCTCAAAAAGAAAAAATGAAGAAAAAAATCCTGGGGGTAGGGGGGGGAAAAAAAGGAGAGAGAAAATCGGATTTAATTCCTTCGCAGTCGCAAAATGTATCCAGTGGAGACGAACAGCCAGGGGACGGTTCGACCTGCTCCTGCCCGGCCCACGGTTCGCTCCCAGCTTTCCAAGAGTTTCTTTCCCTGGGCTTTTGTGCTGGGAGCGCGGCGTGCACCACACACCGACTCCCCCACCTCCTACTCCTCCTCCTCCTCTTCCCCTTCCCCCTCCTCCTCCTCCCAACCCAGCCCCTCCGGCTCCCCCAGCAGCGAGGGGCGAGCGCACACACGCACACGCCCCCCCCCCTCCCACCCCCCGAACCCAACCCCCCCACACGCCGCGGGTTCCCGCGCAATGCACGCGCAGGATTCGGTCTTCCCCCCCCCCCCCCTTTTTCCCGCACACACCCGCGCATTCCACACCCACCATTCCCCCTGCCCCCCCTCCAACCCCCGCGCAACCCACGCGCGCTCCCCGCGCCGGCAGCGAGCGGGGAACCGGGACCGGGACCGTGCGCGGTGGTACCGACCCCGCATCCCGGGCGGCTGCGGAGCGGCAGGCAAGGGCCAGCGGAGGGGCTGCGGGGCGGCGGTGCGGGGCCGGAGGAGGAGAAGAGGAGGAGGAGGAGGAGGAGGGCGGAGGCGGGGGGCCGCGGCATCGCGGGCTGCGCGGGGCGCGGGGCGGCGGGAGCGGGGGCGCGGCGGGAGGTGCCCTGTGCGGGATGGGCAAGGCGGGAAAAAAAAAAAAAAAAAAAAAATAAGGGGGGGGGAATGGGTAGGGGGAGAAAGGGAGGTGTTGTTGCGGTTTGGGGGGGTTTTTTGTTGTTGTTTTTGTTTTTTTTTTTTTTTAATAATTAAAAAAAAACGTGGAGGGGGAAAAAAAAAAAAAAAAAAAAAAGCTGAACGGCGTCCAAAATGGCTTCTAAAAAAAGGGAGAAGCCAGCGCGGAGCCAGCGGGGAAACCCGGATGTTGGATACAAAGGGGGATGGAAGGGGCGGGGCGGCGCGGGGGCTCCGCGGGCGCTGAATGGGGAGCGGCGCTGCCCGTCACGGCCGCGCCCCGCGGGGAGGCCCCGGGGGGGACTCGGGGACGGGAGGTAGGTGGAGGGGGGGTGTGGATAGGGGCAGGGTTAGGGGCTGGGGTCTGCAGGGGTGAGGGTTAGAGGCAAGGGGTGACGGAGGGTGTGTGCGAAATAGGGCCAGGGTTAGGGGCTGGGGTCTGCAGGGGGCCAGGGGATGTGGGAGGGTGTACATGAAATAGGGGCAGGAGGTGGCAGAAGGGGTTTAGGGGACAGAGGAAGTGTGAATGGGATGGTGGAGGGGGCTGGAAGGAGAGATTTCTGGGCTGGGGATGGCGGGCGGGGAGGTTTAGGAGCAGAGGTTGAGGGAGAGTGTGTTGGATAGGGGCAGGGGACTGCAGGGGAGAGGTTTAGGGGCAGGGGATGGCTAGAGGGGTTCAGGGTCCGGGTGGGGGAAGTGCAAACAGTAGGCACAGGAGGTGGTGGAGGGCGCTCAGGGGAGAGGTTTAGGGGCGAGGGTGGCTGGAGGGGTAGGTTGAGGGGTGGGAGTGGTGGAGGGGGTGTGTGAATAGGGGCAGGTTTAGGGTCGGCAGTCCTGCAGGGGACATGTTTTGGGGAATGGAGAGGTTTAGGGAGGTGGTGGTGCATAGAGGCAGTGGGTCGCTGCAGCGGGGGAGGGGTTTGGGAGCAGGGAATGGCTGGAGGGGTTCAGGGTGGAGGGATGGGGGAAGTGCAAATAGTAGGGGCAGAGAATGGTGGAGGGGGCTAAGGGGAGAGGTTTAGAGGTGGGAGGTTGGATGAGGCGGAGGGTGACAGAGGGTGTGTGTGGTTAGGGTCAGGGAGCTGCAGGGTGGAGATTTAGGGGCAGGGGATGACTGAAGTGGTTTAAGGGCAGAGAGTGGGAGAAGTGCGAATAAGGGCAGGGGATGGTGGAGGAGGATGGAAGGAGAGATTTAGGGACTGGGGGTGGCGGGCAGGGAGGTTTGGGAGCAGGGAGTGAGGGAGGGTGTGTGTGGATAGGGATAAGGGTCCTGCAGGGGGGAGGATTTGGGGGAAGGAGGAAGGTTTAGGGGTGGATGGGTGGGTAGGGGCAGTGGTTGGCTGAAGGACAAAGGTTTAGGGGCAGGGAGTGACCAAGGGGATTTCGGGGGCGGGAATGGGGGAAATATGAATAGGGCAGGGGACGGCAGAGGGGGCTGACAGAAGAGGTTTAGGGGCAGGGGGTAGGGGAGTGGATAGGGGCAGGGGGTGTCTGGAGGGGGAAGGTTCAGGAGCAGGGGATGGCTGAAGGGGTTTAGGGGCAAGGGTTGGGGGAAGTGTGAATAGGGTCAGGGGATGGCAGAGGGGGCTGGGGGGAGAGGTTTAGCGGCAGGGATCATGGAGGGTATGTGTGGATAGGAGTGGGTTTAGGGGAAGGTGTTGGCAGGGGCATTAAGGGCAAGGCATGAGGGGAATGCAAAATAGAGGTAGGGGATGGCTGGGGGGTGTTTAGGTGGCTGGGGGGAGCTGGGGATGGGACAGGGGATGGAGGATGGGGTAGCACAGGGCAAAGCTGCCTCAGCCTCTCGGGTTAATTCCCCACGCCTTCCCAGCGGAGAGAGCAGCGTGGATCCCCCTGGGGACAGGAATAAACTGTGTCCTTGTAGAAAAAACAATCCTCTTCCCAGCAGTGAGAATGTCCTAGATTTCCCTGCACCCACAACGGCCCCTTGACCCCAAGACCTGGTAGGGCAATGGCTCCAGGACAGTGTCCAGGGTCGCCAGGACTGAAGAGGCACCTCAACAGAATCCATTTTTAGGGCGTTTCAGTGTTAATAAGGTTTTCTTCAGTGCCAGGACTACAGAAATTGCATTCTTTCCACAATTTATTTTAGTTATAATTAAATAATACAGCATTAGGGAGCACCAAAGGAATCTCGAGGGGAAGGAAGAGGAAAGATGCTGAAATTAGGTCATTCCCAAGGCTTTGGGTCTGCGAGGTCCACTGACTCGTTGGAGAAAGGGCTGTGGCATGGATGGATGCTGTGCACGGGCAGAGCTCCTGCACATGGCAATGAACTGCGGGTCAGCTCCCTCAAATTTGTCCGATGGGGAGTAAGGCTGAAAATATTTCTAAACTCATTTTCTTTTTCCTCTGGAGGGAGATAAGAGTAAACATGAATCATTCTTCTAAAAGTTTGAGAAGCATGTTGTTCCAAGAAGAAATATGCAATTTTTCTTTTTACAGTAACAAGTTCGCAGGAAACTTCAGGAGGCTTTTACAAAGGCTTGTAACCACTTTGAAGCTGGAGACTTTTTATATAGGTATAGCACTTGTGTAACAAGGTCTTAGCTGTGAATGGGATTCCTGGGTGCAGTTGCAATAAAGTGATTAATAGTATCATTCATGGTATCATACCTCATTCATAGGTTTCCTGTAAGTAAAGAGGAATACATTGGCAGGAATACAGTGGTTGTGACTTTAAACACGATACTCTTGGGGGGAAAGTTACAGCAAACACGTGCACTGAAGGGCAATGCAACTGGTAAAGCTACGAAAATGGCTCCAGAGAGTAATTTTTAGATCAAAAATCGGGGGGAAAAAAGCACACAAAGAGGTAGTTCTAGAAAGGTTTGTGGCACGGAGAAAGTAAGGTGAGTATTACCACACAGCTTGTGTGGGTCAGGGGTGATCACTGTTTATTCAGAAACAAACACTAAGGAGTAGTGCTTATTTGTTTGGGGTTTTTTGCAGTCTGGAGACAGAAAGGCCTGATTTTGTTACCAAAATGCTTATCACCAAAATGTTTGTCACTGCTGCTTGTGACACATATCCCTGAGAAGGCCACGGAGGATGCAAAAGGGAATGCAGAACAGTCATCAAAGGAGAAGTAAATGTCCTGGCCGTGGGCTGCAGCAGCTCAGGATGCATTTGGAGCCTCAAGAGAAGTGACAAATAATGGGTCAATATTTCCTATAAAGCTGCTTATTTCATTTGAAAGCAAATAACGGGTCAATATTTCTGCTTATTTCATTTGAGGAATAAGTTGTTAAACAGCTACCAAGTGACTGAAGTATGGAGAAGGGTGTCGGGTGATAAAATATGACCCGGTGTTTCACTGTACCAGGATCCCCATGATCAGCTAAAACAAGACATTTAACTCGATCCAAGAGGACATCAGCCCTCGGGAGCAGGCAGGGTGACCAACACAGCGGTCACTTGGGCCGCCTCCCTGCCCAGGCTCAAACACTCCCCGGCCGGCGCTGCTCCTATTTTTAAATCTCTGTGCTATGAAAGGCCCCGTTTCACAGCACCTGAATTGGTGCCTTACAGGCAGGGACTCGGGAGTGTGTTTATCACGCAGCTGTCATCGCTTTTGAGGAAACAGGCCCAGGGCACTGCGGATGTTGTCCTAAAGCCACCCGAGGAGACAGGCACGACGTGGCCTTTTGCACCAGGGCAGCTTCTGCTGTGTGGCACAGGCAATGCTGCACAGAGCAAACTGACCCACGACGGCTGGACCCAGGGCCTTTTACCCGGGGAGGAATGATACACTGAATTTTCAGTTACTGAATTTCATTCCGTCTTGCTTACATTGTTTCACAGGGAGGTGTTTACCCGTTTGAAAAGGTAAAATGTTCCCTCTACTTGCAACAGGAAAGCCCAGGAGTGAGTATTGTCGCTGGAGATAATGTTACAGCCTTAGCAACGTGACACTTTAAAACTTCATCAGTCTCCAAGAATTTCAGAAAAAGCAATGAATGAAGGTAGCAAGTGTTAAGAGCAGGCAGTGCTTGCAAGAAGTGCCCTTACCAGCAGCGTTTTCAAGAGCTGTTTTCTGTTTCTAGTTATCACTAGAGCAGCACAGCTCAGACCGCTTTTAAATAATTATACTTAACAGTTAAAAAAACCCTCCCGTGCTAAAATAAATTTTAGCTAAGATGGTTTTATGCTTTGCAGCCTCATATGACACTCAATCTTTCTCGTGTGACTGTTGTAACGAGTCAAATTCATGTATTTTGATACCATGCACGTGATAAAGATGCTTGGATCACTTAAGGCTGTACAAAACTGCAGTGCTCGCATGTCATTTATCTTAAAATCCTATTGTAGTGCTCGTGAAACGTAATTTCTTCATTGAATGGGAATTTATACTGACAGAGGTGTTATAAAACATGGAAAATACTACAGGGAGGGGGCCCAACGTTTTCTTTATCTCCTCAAGTGTTCACTAACGGGGATTTATTTTTCAGCTCAGCGTTGGTTCATTGCAGGTTACAGAGCTCTGGTGCAATTACAGGGACCCGCTTTCAGCCTTCTTAAGCAAAATTCACATTACTTGCAACAGGTTGGAAATGTGTGCTGTGGCCTTGAGGCAGCAAACTGGTTCACAGGCTGCAGTTTCCATATTGGTTCCTAAAGCTGCTTGTAGGAAATCACCCAGCCTAAAGGAACTCCTGGGATCCCAGCCTCTGCCTTCCAGTTTCAAAATGCATGGGTAAGAAAAACCAATTTATATTCATAACCTTGAGTAAATAAACTGTCACTTTAACTACACATTTTATTGTAATTAAGCGCTTCCCAGTAATAACCAACCCACACTATGAAGCTGTTTCTTAATATAACAGTAAGGCAAGTTCTAGGCTGTGAGCAGAATTAGGAAGATTTTAAAAGCACAGACCAGTTGATATAACAGGGCAATGTCACGCAGTTCTCAGCATGTACAGAAAAGGTAGTTTTGCTAAGGAGCTTTATCCTTATTTTCAAGAAATGCCATTGCTGTGTGATCAGCAAAATCAAATCTCACCTGTGGAATTTCCCAGTAGGATTTATACCCAGTATTAGCTTGACTCTGCTCCCAGTGGCTTTGCCTAACTCCAAAGGGAAGAGACTTGAGGCAGATTTAGACCTTCCCCAGCTTTCTAAGGACCCGCTGCTGTCACCTCTCCATAATGCAGCTACAATTAACTTCGCTGGAATTTCTATATTTGAAGCAGCTCTAAATTAGAGCCTGGACTTCCAGACATGGATGCAGATAGTCTCTTCTGCTGTCTGTACGAGCCCTTGGGCTTCACACTAAAAAAGCCCACCCATGTTGACAAATTTGCCCTTTGCAGTCTGGCTTCAGTGCAGCCGGTAAAAATAGCGAGTGATGCAGCAGACAGAATGGGCCCTAAACTATATTTTTTGATAGCTTTTCTTAGCTCCAGACTAAAGAGCAAGGCATCAGATGTTGACAGATTAGCGGGGAATATACCGAGCAAAGGGATCTGTTACTGAAATGCCCACAGTCCAGCGGTTTTGCTGTCGTCCAGAATTTGAACTTCTCCCTTGGTTTCAGTTGTATTTTGATTAAAGCATAAATACCAGCAACTGGCACGTGTCAGCCGACATCAGAGCTATGTGCCAAAACTTTCTTCAGGTCAGAGCTTTAGTGACACTTTACTTATCCATGGATTTTGTTAGGACTTCTGGGGCATAGCTCATTATTTTTACAGCTGTAACCAGCAGTCGTTGGATAATTATTTCCCTTTAAATCCAGGAGAACTCTTCTTGCCTTTTGAGTGGGGAACTTAATTGCAAGAAGTCTCTGGAGGATGGTTGACGCTGGGTGGTAGTTGTACCATGGGCATGTTACCTGCCCCCAAAAAGGAGAATCCAGGCTCTAATCCATACCCCCAAGTTGTGCCAGCTTGCCGGGTACCAAAGCACACCCACACTCGAGTTGGAGACTCCTGTGTTCAGACGAGGAGGATTAGGGACATCATATGACTAATTCTGCAATGACGGTATATGCTTAATTGGTAAAGGACTGTGTTTTCTATCCTTTTTAAACCCAGGTCACAGTGTCAAAAGTCTGGCTGACGTTTGAGGTTCCTTTCAGGTATTTTCTTCATTGAGATTCACTGTATTTAAAGCTACTGTGGTTGCCAGCTTTGTCTTATTCCCTCAAGCGCTACTATGCCTTTTAGTCATAAGAAACCAGCATTCAAATTCCCCTGAAACACCAGGCTGTGCTGCTTTTGCAGCCCGCAGAGGGCCTTCCCTCAACCACAGGTACAAAAGCTCTGACTGTTGCAAAAGCCAGTGGCCAGGAGTCAGAAAAGCACAGAATATATATATGTATATATATGTATGTATGTATGTAAAAGCAGACTATGGTCCTAAACTTTAGACATGTCCTGCTTTTATGCTCTCTTCTTCAGATGCCCTGTAACATATAAATACAGCGTTGTTGATGCTTAGCTCATAAAAAAATAAATACTCTCTAACTTCCAAGACAGTGTGTTGCAGCCAGTTGAAGTCAATGCATCTTAAATTTGGTGGAAGGAAGATGTTCCTACCAGCTGATTGTAGTTAACCATTCAAAGAGTTTACCAAGGGCCACAGCAGCAAAATTCCTTCTATTTAAAGCTGCCTGGTTACCTGTCAGGAAAATGTGTTCCTGAGTTGGTGTAGCCACACTGGAATTGCTTTTTGGTGACAACTCTGTGGACTGACAGCCTCCAGTAGTGTCAATCTATTAATCTCTTGCTCTGTGCCTATAAAGCATTCTGTCCTCCTTCCGTTAGAAGCTGAAGGTAAGTAAATACAGGTCCCATCATGAGATCATTTTGCTTGCATTCAGGTTATCCACAAAGCCTCTACTTGAGGTGGACAAGCAGAAGGGCAAAAGAAGATCTTTCCATCCTTGGCATAAGGCCAGCCGAGGTGTGACGCTGTGAACCTGGGGCTCGGGAGCTGCAGAGCTGCCCTGGTCATTCTGCTTTGCTGTGCACAACAGCCAGTGTTGCTGACACTGTCTGGGGGAAGGGCAAGGTGTTAAACTTGCTCTGAGCTTGGAGTGTTTTTGGACCAGGTCAGGCCAGCCTTAAGTGCTGCACGCCTTTGGGTGGCTGCCAGCAGATCCTGTGGGGTTTTGTAACACCTAAAAAAGACCCTGAGAATACAACAGCTCTTGAGTTTGCAGAGTGAGAAGAGCCCTTAGACTGTTTTCCAACCTTGTCTGCTTAAGTTACCATCCTGTGTAAAAGAAGATAGTAATTATTTACTCACATTGTCTTCAGCTGTTGATGTTTTACCTGGAAATGCAATGCAGGTCTTTTAAAGCACATATGGTGGCTACAGCAGCCTAGAGCCAAAGCCTGTCATCTCTCCAGCTCCCTTGCCTTCCTCTCTCCCCAGGTGTTTAGTTGGCAGAAGGACATCTTTCAAATTCTGGTATTTTATTTAAAAACCTAGACTCAGTTTAAACTCAGAGGTTTTAAACCGGTTGCAATTAAGCTTTAACAACGAGAAGGTTCTTAGGGAGGTGCTGTGTCCCTTTGAAATGGCTTTTTGAAGAAAAGCATCTGTATCCCTCCTGAAGCCAGCTGGACTGCACTGCAGGGTTAAGTTTCACTGTTACCTGTGGCCTTGTGCCTCCTGACACACTCAAGGCATGTATGGAAGGACCAATAAAACATGTCCTGGAGTGTTTGGTGTATTTTTAGAGTTTGTCCCAGATTACTGGCCTTTGTCCCAGATTTCAGTGGTTAGGGTATAAGAATGCCCGGTGGGGCTGAGTGCTTCCTGCATTGCTCTCAGGAAGGCTTTAATCAGGAAAAATACCCTCTCAGAGAAGGCAAATAATTAAGTTTTTGTGGCACATACTCTACTGCCATTAGCAGGAGATGATAAACACTCAAGACCACAGTTTAAATAGAACGAGGCAGATGCACTGAGCTTTAAAGTGCAACATTATTGTGTTATGTGGTATTGAGTAATGAATTGGACATTACTAACAAGGTAGTTTTCCTTTTGTCTTATTGGGACCAGAGTTTGTTTTTACACCATAAAGTGTCTACCTTTGCTGCTCATGATGGGAAAATGCTGATGTAAACCACCTGGAGGAAGCTCATCCCACATGCTGACAGTTGGCAATGTGCAAGTGGGGAGCTAATGCTGGAAGGGATCTTCAGGTGTCATCCTGTCCATTCTCCTCCCTTTGACAGTGTTTAATTGACCTATGGCATTCCTGATAAATGCTCATCCTACCTCTTCCTGCAGTGCTCCAGGCTCACAGGCATGATGAGTTTAGCCTGCAGAACTTCTTCCCTCCTGTGTAACCTCAGCCTTTCCTGATGTAATTTGGTCCTTACTGAGTATATGGGGGAATGGTTCCTCCTTTTCTCTCTTCTTCAGCTTTTACTCATTGGAAGATCATCTCTCCTCAGCCCACCAAAGTCCAAACACTTCAATTGTCCCTTCCTGACATTTCTAGTTGTGCAGCATGACACTCACTCCATCCCTTGGACTGCTTAGCCATATCTCAGGGGCTAAATTCCCTTGCTGAAGTCCTGGACTCCCCATGCCAATATCTCTGGCATCTACTCCTCGGCTCTGGGGAAATTCTCTGGATTCAGCCCTCCCAGTTATTTTGAAGGTCTTTGGGATGTTGAAGAGCTGCCTGATGGACCCATCCAAGCAATTTCTGGCTTTAATTTTCTTCCATCTCGGTCTTGCCTCCTTACCTTCCTACCAACTGCTTCTTGCTCAGCTGTCCTAATGCACTTTCTCAGACAATTTCTTCAGCCTCATGGCATAGGACATAGCACATGTAACAAATATTAAGTATAAAAACTATGCTGTTAAGAATCCAGTCACCGGTCCATCAGTTTTGTAGGGAGATGGGAGTGACACAGCACCAGGACAGATGCAGATAAAGTTCTGCTGCACTCAGTCATGCCTGTGAGAACCTGCTCTCCTTCCCAGAGCTCCCCAGTATTCAACTCTTGGACATTTTGGCATATTATCAGTGATAAATGTATTCACAAGTGAGAGCAGACAGCCCTGCAGGTTGTGATGCCAGAGTATTGTGGGTTCTTGGCATCAGCAGTGCCTGTCTGTGGATTTCAGATGAATGAAACAGAAATATTTTTATAGTCAGCCTCAAGTTTTTATCTATTTGTAGGTGTCTTGGTGTCCCCTAAATAGGGATTAGGTCCTTTGGCAGGAAGACTGCACTTTATGTCTTGACTTTCCTGGCCCCGTATCCACCCAACCTTCTCTTGCTCCTGAAGGCCACTGATCTTGTCCTTTATTTTTGCTACCAAATGCCACTCATTTATATTGAGAAGCAGGTTCCAGCAGCAGGGAAATTATCAATAATCCAACAAGCAACCAATCTGTTTCTCTTTTCTTGTGACCTATCCTGCTGTGGGATGATGCACCCACAATAATTCTTACTGTTAATTATTCACCTACAATAGTTTAAATGCTTGCAAGTGCCTACTGACATCAGATGTGGAAAGAATTCAATAATAATGGAGGGAGAAGAAAGATTTTAAAAAAACGAGGATGGCATGAGAAGGCTGAAGGATATATGGCAGAGGTACTGGTTGGGGGTATTCTGGTGGCCTGGGTTCCAGCTCAGGCTTCTGCAGGATCTCTGATAGGCTTTGCTTTACTTATCTCTTAAGTCCGGATCAGAATAGGAACAACGGACTTTATCCACAGAAGTAATTAAAATGTTGCACTCCCTGGCAGCAGAGTTAAAATCAATTTCTCTAATACAAGATGAAGAACAATTGGCCAGGCTGCTGCCATGTGGAAAAAGATCTGAGACTGTGATGCTTGAGAGTGCAGCAGAAACCCAGTGCTGCAAAAATCCAGCAGTTCTCCTGGGATGTCGGTTGCGAGGGGCACACTGGCATGGGTCAATCTTTCCATTCTGCTTGGCAATGGCAGGGTCTTGGCTCAAGAACAATTTCCACACCTCGGGAAACATATAGCTCAGCTGGGGAAGGCCCAAAGAGGTGCATAAAAAGTGACTGGAGGTGTAGGAAACTTGCCTTTGAGGTAAAGCGGAGAGAGAGAAGTGTGTGGTCTGAGCTGAGACAAAACAAATTGTCAAATACATGCAAGACTGATGCAAAGAGGAGTGGCACAATGTGTCCTTTTACCTTCTGCAAGTAGGGTGAGTAATGGGCTTCAACTCCAGCAGGAACAACACAGGTAAAAGGAAAAATTTTCCGGTGCTATGGCTGTTGTGGAATTGGCACTGCAGGAAGTTGTTAGCCAAAACTCTTGCAGGAGTGGTTGAGGTATTGTTGATTGTACTGGGAGCCCCTTAGAGGGGTTTATCCAACTGTTTGGTTTTTTTTATTTTCTCCAGTTGCCACTGAATCACTGGAATTCAGCACTGCAGCATTTGGGAAGACCTGCCACAATAGCACCTGCCTGTTTGTAATCAAGAGGATTGCAAAGCAATCACATGCATATTTAGCTGATGTGCAGCTCCCAGGATTGATGGTGCACAGAAACAAGCTAAGAAATGTGTGTGCTGTAACTGTGGAAGTTGGTTATTCTGGAGCACTGAAAATCCAGCTTTTCTTTGACAAGGAGATGCTGCACGTGAGAAATATCGCAGGTTATATTTAGTGTTACAGAGGCACAAAGGAAATCTCATTAGAACCCACTGACAGTGATCTGTTGAAAAGGGAATAGGAGCGATTTGTGAGCTCGTGGAAAAACAGTGCATCTCTGTTCTGCCCTGTCCTCACTGTCTGCTGCTACTCTAGGACACAGATTTCTTGAGAGAAGGATCTGTGCCTGCTTGCCCAGCTAGCTCTGATACATCATATTTTATTTGCTGGGAGACTCGAACAATGAGCAGTAAACACTCCTGGTCCTGTTTTAAACACATGGAAACTGCAGTACAGAGTAATAAAATGACTTACTCAGAGTCACAGAGCAATTTTGTGGCAGGGCTTGGATCAAAATCCAACTCCCTTGCTCCCAGACCGGTGTGCCAGCCTTTCTCTTCATTGACCCTTAATTTTAATCACCTACCAAGAAATTCTGTTGGCCTCTTCCAGTTGACTTCCAAGGGAGTAATGCCAGGTATCAAATGAAGTCACTGGGAATATCAATGCAACAGAAGCCAATATCAGATGCAAAGAAAGAACTGATGGAAGGGGAAAAAATAGATTTTAAAAAAAAAAAAAAAAAAAAAAGAAAAAAAGAAATAAGTTCTAGTGCCGTTTCCATAATATCATTCCCCTTTTAATTTGTGCCTGGTCAAAATTAAAAAAAAATAGATCGCTAATATTAATAGATGAAATGAATCTTGAATTTTATAATAGTGGAGGAAATGAAAGGAACAAAGTAATATTGTGTTGTTAACTGAGATTTTAATAATGATTCTGTCCTCAGTTGGTGCATTTATTCCACAGAAAGTAAATCATTAATGAGGAGGAGGGGAAAACAGTTTTGTGGTGATGGATTTTTGAAAGAAAAGTTTAATTTTGCTAAACTTCCAGAAACTCTGAAATGTGTCTGGAGCTCTAAAACTAAAACACCAACACTTCAAAAACAGCTCGTAAAAGTGGGATTTAGCCAAGTGGTTAACATTGCCTGGGGAGTGGTGGAGGATGTCCATGGCTGCTCTCCAAGAGAACTGAGGTGAGTGGATGAGGTAGGGAAGAGATGCTGGTTTGATGGAGGAAGGAAGGTTTGAAGGTTTGCTGTTGGTTGGTTGCATTCTCGTAGCTATTTCTGAATAACACCTGGAGAGCAGTAGGACATCATCCTCACTCTGAACCAAGGAAATCCCACTGGGCTCATCCTACATTTTTCTGTGGACTTCTGCAAGACCTGCTTCCACCATGTCCTCTGCAGGGGGGTGGGTGTACTCAAAGCCCTCTGAGTGCTGTGAAGGTGTTTGATTTCCCAGGTGAATTAAAAACCCACCAAGGCTAGCATGTCCACCTACCCACCATTGCCTTCAACCACCTCCAAGGAGTCCCAAAAAAAAAAGGGCTCCCTGGAGCAACAGCCCATTTCACACCAAGTCCTCTGGAAAAAAATGTGAAGCATGGGGAGAATCACGGTCTCACAATGGTGGAGGAGAAAAGCATCTCTGTAGCTGAGATTTGCTGCCTAAGAAAAAGCCAATATGGAACATACGTGGCTGTTTCTGCATGAAGGAGATAGGGGAAAACACAGAATTCCCCCGATTCCTTAATGAGCACAGCACCCCAACAATTAATGTAGAAATTTGCAAATTAAACCACATTTCTGTATTTAAATTATCAAATCAGTAAAGAGATGTAAACATTAACCAACATTATATGAGAGCCTGGAGTGTCACCACAAAAAAATTAAGACTATGTAATTAAAAGTACAATGCAATTTATTTTTATATCGTTCTTCATTCAAATCAACAAATCTTATTACTTACCCAAAAATGTAAAGCAGACTGCAAACTAATTCAAAAGATGAAGACAAAGTGGCTATTGAAAACTCTATGTTTGTTGTTCCCTTAGATCTGGCACCAGTCATGATTTAATATTTTAACCACTGTAATAGGTTATACTGCTGAAGAAAAGTGCATTAATTACTATGGGAAACCTAAAAAAAAAAATCTAATTAAGAAGAATAAAATCATTCTTATTGACTGGGAAAAATAAAACTATGTAAAGGGAAATGAGGGATGAAAAAACTGACAACACACAAATATTAATAAATGTTGTCTGCTCAGGGTAGGAAACACAATTCTACTGTTACTGGGGGTTTGGATTTGAAACTGGCTGGAAATCACAGTTGGCCATGGCTAAAGCTCTTCTCTCACCCACTGGAAGCCCCTTCTAATTAGCTGCAGCTTGGGAAGTTGAGTTTGCTTCAAGTTCAGCCCAACATGTCCATGCAGAGCCAGCCCCACTGGCTGTGTCTGAAACAACAGACTAAAGCATGACATGGAACTGTGTTTCAGGGTGTAGTATGGGGTAATGAAGTTATTATCTTGACAGTTGACATCCTTCCTACAAAATTAGAGAGCACACGTGTGATAAAGCAGCCCAGTGTCCCAAACCATGCCTGGGGACACCACAGGAAGGAATCACCATGGGCAGATGCCACTCTGTCTTTCTACCAGCCACAGGTCTTTAAAGTAATGTAAAAGGAATGTTTTTATGTGAAATGCCTACCACCTCGTTTGCTCAGCCCCAGGGAAAGCCGTCTTTTGACTTCACCCCCAAGTAGCCACTGCAAGGGACGACCCACATCCCCTTTCTGTGCCTTCACAGGATCCTCAGGGATGCAGGGTTGCTTTGGGAACAGGTGCATCTTGTGTCAGCCAGAAACAGCAGCCAAAAGTGTTAGGAGGTGTTTAACTATATTTTTCCAGATGTGAAACTAGGTGGGACCATGTGGTTTTGTCATTGCCAGGATTGGACTCTGGGGCTGTGATTTTGAGCTTCCATCCCAATTTGGAATAAGAGTGTGTTTATTTCATGACTTTGAGCATTCTTGTCAGCAAAAGTAGTTTTCTGCCCAACTTTACTGCCCTCATTACTAAGGATCCCAATGATGTCAAAATGTCTATGGATGTTAAAAAGAAGGGAGAGGGTTCCATAGGGTCAACATCTACAGTGTTTAAACAAATACACATGGTTTAATTACTTCAGCTGATATTAGTAGTATTAATGCCTTTTCAAGCAGAAGTAATCCTTTGATCACTTATATTTACTTCACATATGAAATAGACTGCAGCAGTTTGGCCAGTTCTTTTGTGCCGAATCCAGTAGCTTGTACATCATTAATATCACCAAATATGAAAAATTAGTGGTATAAATTTTGCACAACCCTTCCAGGATTACAAATCTTCCTGAAAGGCAAGAGGAATCGTCTGAGGAATAAGGACTTCTAGGTCCAATGAGTGCATGCTCTGCCAGAAAGGAAGAAACTGAGTGAAATCTTTGCAGCAAATGATGCTATTATGGATGTGTACTTGCACAGAAAGCCAGCAAAAGGGCACTGCGGCACCTCAGCTGTGTTTTGGTGGTATCACTGACACCGAGAGTCACACAGCTTTGTGCTCAAAGGTAAGCACATTCTCCTTTCACACCTTCACCCACGGGAAACAAGGTTCCAAAGGAAAAAGCATTGACAGGGGTTGTTTGAAGGAGTTTTGATTGACTGGAGGTTATTTTGCAACACAGAAACATCCAAGCAGTAATGCCTTTTGATTAGCAAAGAATTTTTATGTTGAACCTTGCAAAATACACAAGGATTACTCAGAAAGAGTGTCACATGGACCATGTGTAATTATCTACACAACGGTTGCAGAAACAGCCTTTAGTTATAAAACAGAAATAAGCAAAGCTTAAATTCACTCTTTGAGAGAAAGATAGAAGGGTTTTTGATGTGGTAGCATCTGAAGGCCATTGGATCAGGACTTGCCATACTGTACATGCTCTACTAATCCAGGATCCATAGACATCAGAACTTTGTATGGTCTGGCCTGAGCACTGCGCTGCCAGACACCCAGGGCTGATGCAATCCCAGTGCACAGTTCACACACTGCAGTGGCTCTGACTCATGTATGGGACTGGGGACCTGGGGCCTAGAGGCACACAGGGGCTCTGAGCTGTTGGTCAGGAGTGGGATGTTTTAGTTACCTGAATTTGGGGCTGCCACTCTGCTCTGGCATCCCCCAGCCCAGCTGTAACTCTGTGTGCACTGCAGGGCACGGAGCGAGTTGCACCACCAAGTGCCTTAGATGCACAGAGAGAATTAGGGCAAGGGAAGGTCGTGAGTGTAGTGGTGGGATTAGACTCCCCTCTTTTCAGGTATTTACCGAGTAGATTTCTAAATGCCAGCTGTCACACTGGGCTTTCAAGGCAGCAAGAAGAAATAAGTTGGTTTATTATTCAATTCATCTGCTCTGTTTTAACCATCTACTTTAGGAAGAGATGAATCACCGTGGACTCCATTGGCAGTATTGACAGGCTCTCTGTTGACTGGTGAGGGAGCCACGGGTGACTCCCTCAAGTCCAGATTTCTGCTTTAGTTGGGTGAACCTACCGAGAGCTTCGTGCCCACACTGTAAGACTTGGATGCCCTGAGCAGCCCAGACTGTGCCATTTCAGTCAATAACTTCTATGGCAAGCACAGTATTTTTGGAGAAGCGACACCCATCAGGAGGAGTTTGCAATGTAAGTGGACGAAAGAAATAGCAGGTGGGGAACAGAAATTCCCTGTGATCAGTAGGAAATAAAGTCTGTGCTTCCTGCACCACATGCCTCAAATGCTGTGTCTCTTTTATAGCAGGTTTTCATGTCTTCACAGAAAGATTGGTTCAGGTGTGAACTCATCATATGGATGATCAGTTCATGATGATTGCTGTCATCTCCCTCCCTCCAAGCTGAAAGGGTTCTGTTGAAGCCATATCTCACCCTCTGTGGCTATTGCTGTACCTTATCCTCAGAGCATCAGCCACTTCTGAGAAAGTCTTGGGTCATGAGGAAAGAAACTGTCTGGGTCATCAAGAAAGCCTACGCTTGAAAGAGAGAAAAAACCCACCAGTCTGTAGGAGCGTATGCTATTAAAAAGCAGAAACCAGCCTACACGTGTAAGAGTGGCAGCCTCTACAGTGTGGTGTACGTCCACACACTTGTTTCAGAAACCATCTCCCTTCGGCTGTGATCCCTCTCAACTGTTTGCAGTCTGTGTGCGGTGACGTGCATGGAATATTACTACGAAAATGTGCATTCTTGTTAATAGGTATAGTTTAGGATGATTGTTAGCAGAGCATAAGGCCTTATTGATTGAAAGTGGCATATGGCAAGGATGTATAATGATTCACTTTGGCTGCTAGTTTGAAATCCTATTCACGGGTGAAAAAAAACCCCACTCTCCTTTGCAGTCAGGCTTCATTCTTTCTGCAGCATGTTTTTCAAACCGGGCCATTTTACAAGTGATCCGTAGGAGAGATTTCCTGCTCTCCTGGGTGTGTGCTCAAAGCTCTTTTCAGTCTTGCAAGGGCAGGTCACAAGAACAAAAGCTGAAGTTATCATACGCCTCCCTTTGAGGGAAAGGTGGGTTATCTTGCAGTTCTATCTCTAAAACTCTTTTTCTGGGCATTTAGTGTTTATGGAAGGTGATGGACTTGAAAACACAATAGGCAATAAATGCCAGGGAGAGGTACAACACCAGTTTCCAGCAGCATTCCTTGGTGCCTGATGGGAGAGGGTGTGAATCCCCACCTTCAGCAACAGCCTCATGGGAACAGTTTGACATTTTTACCAATTGCATTTTTGAAAGATGAAGCTGCCAGTGCTCCAGAAAGCTACAGTAGAGGTGAGCTCTTCTCTGCATCCAGCTTCTCTTCACCAGTGGGAAAAAAAATGCACGTTCCTACATGGCATTAGCAAATACAGAGTAATTAACCTGAGGTAAAATCCCAGTGAAGGCAAAGCAGACAAAGTATTAATAAATGTGAACTGACAGAGATAAGCCCTGAGGACCTCATGTATCTTCCCCGTGTGTTAGCAGGTCCAAGTGAAGCCGAAGTTGTCTCACCTGGTTTACCATGTGTAGACTGACAAGATAAGCACAGACCTTGAGGCTGGGTAAGGTGGCACCTGTGAGTCCTGAATGCCCCCACTCCCCCCATTAATGGTACTGCTGAGGGATGTGATGAACCTCAAGAGAGTTGTCCTGAAGGACAACAGCTCAGAATGACGCTGTCACAGTGCTCGAGAGCAAATATAGCTGCAATTGATCCCAGTACTGACCCCAGCACCCACTCACCCACTATTGCCAGGAGGGCAATGCAGGGAAGTGTTTTGCCAGGTTGGCTGAACTGTGGAGGAAAAGTTGATCCCAG
This sequence comes from Pipra filicauda, assembly GCF_003945595.2. Taxonomy (NCBI): domain Eukaryota; kingdom Metazoa; phylum Chordata; class Aves; order Passeriformes; family Pipridae; genus Pipra; species Pipra filicauda. The sequence continues at coordinate 7,576,645 of NW_024104310.1, forward strand.
AAACTTAGAGCTATCTTGCAACCTCCACTGAACAGGAAAAAGCTACAGGGGCTGATTCTAACCCAAGTGGATCAGCTCATATAGGAAGATGACTGATGGAGGAAAAGATTATGATCTCTGCCCATTCCTAAGCCCTGAAAACCTCCCTGACTCTTATCAGGCTGATGTACAGTGATTTCTGGACACTTTTCTTGGCAACAGCACCAAGAGTGATTCAAATGGCATTCACTTCACTACTGGAGGCACAGCCCTTCCGTTTCCCCACCAGCACATAAAGAGCAGAGCCTTCATATGTGTCTCTTCTGGGAACCAGTGCTTTCTAGGAATTGCTTACAAAGAATTAAGTAATCTATTTGATTGTCATCCAGAAGGCCTGGGCTTGCTACATGATCATGCTCTATTCTTTTTTCCAGGGAGATACTCCTTCAAGATGGTCTTGAGGATTTGCCTGTGGTAGGCAAAACAGGGCTCTCTTGAATAAAATAACTGAACAGGCAAATAAACGGAATGCCTTTCATTATACCTGTCACCAGTTTATTTACTCCATGGCCTCTTTCTACCATAAAAGTCTGGAGTGATTTCTGCATAGTAAAACATCTGCACTCATTTTCAGAAAATAACAACAACTGCCAAATGTATGAACTCACTATTTTCTCAGAACGCCTATTGTTCTGTGTCTGACCCTTATTGTTTCTCATCTCCTGTGAGTGGTTTACAATCAAATCCACTTTATTTACAGTGGAAAGCAAAATATGTCGGAGCAAGACAATTGACTACAAGTCTTCAGTCAATAACAGCTTGTTTTTGTGCCTGCTAAAATGTAGACATTTCTTGCGTTCATTGAAATCGGTGGCAAAATTCCCATTTGGAGGTGTCTGTTCAGTCCTGTGCCAGATCCTGGGCTCCTGCTAAGTGTAAGCTGGTACACCTTACTGTGCACCTTCTAAACCTAGGTCCAGCATGCACAAACTGTCTTTTCATGGGCTCCACAAGCCACTCTGCAGTAAGTACTCACAATTAAGACCTTGTATCAAGACAATACTTTAGCATCACTCAATTGGTTTGCTGATTAGGACCCTTTGTAAGAGACTGAGCTGTTGACAGGTGAATCATCTATGTCCCACAGTGTCTCCGTCTTTACTCCTGGTTTTTGGCCAACATTAACTCCCACTGAAGGCCTTTCTTATATAATTTTCCTGTGAATGCTTTCCATGGGGTCATCACATCTCAGAGATAAACACTGAAAAGCTGAAGCATGCTATTAAGCTTCTTAAAACATTAGAAAGACAATCATTTTGACAGAATAGATGTTAATCACACTTATATAAAAGCTTTTCATCTTCAAAGAATTTAACCAACATTAATTACATGTAATTGGCTTTTCCACGTACGTCATGCAAAACACACCTTTCATGTCACTTGTTGTATCTTACCCAGGATTTCTGAGAGAAAGCTGTGCCTCTTCAGTGCAACACAGCTTCCTGAAGCCACCTGAGGCCTCATCTTGCAAATCCCAAAGGGCAACATTTAAAACAGCAGTTGCACAAAATATAGACACCTCAGCTGAACTGAGAGATCTGTGAAAAAAATAATGCCATCCCACTTGGGTGCCTGCAAAGTTGTAAGTGTCTTCATTTCCCTGACAAAATCTTCTGAGGAGACTCTCTGAAGTGTTGCTGTCCCTTGTGCCTGGGGATGTCCTTGGCTTCACTAAGCCCATCCAGCTCCCATAATCACACTCTGGTACCTGCCTGAAATGTCTGGGATGCCCTAGCCAGAAGGCAAGGTGCTCTCTGGACTCCAGCAGCACTGCATTTGACAGGCTACAGTGAAAAGAGAAAGGACCACATTTTCCATGGATACCTTGTCTTCAAGCACTTACTCATGAAATTGAGAACTTGGGTCCATTCCTTTCCTCTGACTGACGAGGTCTGAAACCCCCATCTGGCACCACTCTGCCTTGCTTTTCTTGCATCTTTTCATTGAAACAACTTCTACATTCAGCCACAAACAACTTGAAAAAGTTAAGGTTTTTATTCCAATTTACAGCGTGTGTGAGACAAAAAAAAGCTTTCTTGCCCAGCGAACTGTCAGGATTCAGCTAGGAAATACGAGTTCCACGTGTCCTTGGAAGAGCTGGCTAGTGTTCAGGTTCCCCAGAGCTCAGGGCTGAAAGAAAAGTGTTTTGGAAGCATAAGTGACAAAAACATAAATTTCACCAAAAAGGATAAACGAAGAAAATGTCCAACACAAGAAAAAACAAAGTGTTTACAGGGATTAGATCACAGAGAATTTTTCCCAGAGATGAGCACTGGTTGGAGGATAAGGTTCACAACAGATAATAAACCAAACCCAAATACTATCTAGGATCAACAGCACCACCCAGGTCAGGATTGTAGGACCTTTCCTATCAATCAGAGATAGGTGAAGGTCCTGATCGGTGTCTTCCCTCTGTTTGGCTGCCTTTCAGAAGACAATGTTGGAGGTGATATTATGCTTGTTTTCATATTGAGTGTAGCACCATTTACAAGCTGATTATCACTATCCCTTCTCATATACTCAGCTAATAGTACTAAAAAATATGCTGTTAGTTCAATGGCTCATAAAGCTCCACCTGGCATTCCTGCATTGTCTTTAGGTCAATAAAGGCGACCTAAAGGTCCAGGATTTTCTTAACTGTTATTCTTAGCTCTCAGCTTTTATTCTAACCCTAGATGGCTACGAAGGCCAGAGACTGAGTTTCCCATGAGGTTGTTTGGGTCTGGGATAATAAGTTCCAAGCCTCTTGAACTGTCTTGCATGTTGAAAGACACCCCATCCTTCATGAGCTTGCATCAGAGAGAGGGAGAGCTACATGTTATGGTCAGGATGAGCAGAAAAACAGCCATGGTGTGCAGAAGAGAATTCAAAGTGCCCTGGGACCTAACCCCAGATCACAGAGAGGCAGATTTTGAGAAAAGCATTTAAGTGGCAGATTCCAGTGCAAGCCATAATTGTGCTCATAAATCAACAAGATCCTGTAAAAATCCCACACAGTGTCACCTGCCCTCGGTATCTGGAGTGGCTGTTTATTTTGCAGACATCTTCACCCTCTCATTCTCAATATTGTAATTCAGTTAGTGGTCACACAGTTCTGTCAGACTACTCCCACGCTGGAAGTTAAGTAAATGGTTAAGTGTGTTATTGGTTCAGAACTAGAAGACTCTCCACCTTGCAGGATTGAGCCCTGTAATCTATTCGCATTTCCTTTTCAACTTCTGCAAGTAACCCCAAACAGGCTGGGAACACTAAGTGCAAAGTTACAGGAGATGACTGTGGCAATTTCTGAATGACAAGAGCATTTAAAAGAAATGTCAAGAGTCTGTGGGCTGCAAGCTTTTATGTTTCAAGGAGAAACAAGAACAAAGGAGGGACAATAAATCAAACGCAACAGCTTAGCATGCTCCATCTCTGAGAGTTAACCTCTTGAAAGCCATGTCCCCGACACAGTGAGGACCACACTCCTTTGATCGGGTCCATTATTTTCTGCACAGCGATGGGAGCAGCAGGGTGGGCTCCTCCATGCATGCCCAGGGGCCACGTACACTGTGCTTTGCTTGACATGTGCTATGCATTTATGGGTTAACATCAAACACGAGCTGATTTATAATTTTTAATCAAAAAAGGATTATAACCTAATAAATCCTAATAACATATTCTGTCTGGAGGTTATGTGATGTAGTTATATAATGTACTGGTAGCTTTGCTCTCCTGAGCCTGGAAAATGGGGTGAAGTTTTTTTACTTGTCGGTAAACTGTTCCTTGGAAATGCTTAAATGGATCAAGACCCTCTAAGCACCATGATGCAAATGATGATCCCCTTGGGCGAAGCCTTCCCTGCTGTCCCAGGTTTTGAAGTACCTAGACAGAGACACACTTGGAAGCTTGCAGCATCCCTGTGTAATGTGTGTCTCCTCTCACTTTCAGATGCCACGTATTGCTGGTTAAGGGCTAATTATTGGTAGTTAGCTAGTTGAATCTAAGCATTAAACATATCAAACACATCACTGATGTTGGTCAGAGCCCTAAGGAGTCCTCCAACCTCAAGAGGGTTGGTTTGTAAGGGGCCATCATTTCTTGAAGTTAAAAAACTATGCCCACACAAAGGAAGACTTAACACTCTCTATTGGATTTCCTGGGTTTTGGTTCTCCTACCCAGATAGACAGGTATTATCCCGGGGAATCTGCAAGTAAGCCAGACCTGTCAATTATCAGAGGGGATTTCTGAGCCTTCTGTTCCCAAAGAATGATCATCTTCCCTCCAATCCATACTCTGCCTCCCAGAAAAAGGCTGTCCTGGAAGAACATTTACTTCCCAGGAGACCTAATTAACATTACAAGACTAATGGAGGCTAAGCATAAAGAATTTTTTAAAAGTTCTTTTGACTGCAGTGCCACGTTTAAAGCTGTTCCTCCCTGCCCTTTGTTTGCACACAATAGCTAAACCACCACAGTGGGAACGGGGCAGGGGTCAAGAGGTCCAAGGTATTTTCAAGTCAGTTTTAACCATCTTGCTGTTACCTCATGCTCTTCCGCTGTGTTTGCACCCATCTGTTGTTTTTGTAGCCTTCTTCTATAGTTTCCTTCTAGCCAGGGATGTTCTCTTTGTGTGTGTGCATGTGCATGGCGTGATGTGGCTCAATGGGTGGTCTACAAGCAAGACCTCAACAGAAACTCTTAATCTTGCTACATCTTTACCATTGCTGGAGATGGTAAAGATCTCCCAGTGACATCTCCCAGCCGCTGGGAGCCTAATCCAAGCCATAGCAATCTCTAAAAGAGTTTGGAGCTATTCCTTTAACACTGATTTACTAATTGAGGAAAGATTTTTCAAGCCAATCAGAAAAAGAAATCGATCAGGATGAACCAAGTCTGTGTCAGAAGAATTGCTCTCACTCAGGGCTCACAGAATCACAGAATCAATTAGGTTGGAAAAAATCTCTGAGACCATGGAGTCCAACCTTTGACTGACCACCACCTTGTCAACCAGACCATGGCACTCAGTGCCCCATCCAGTCACTTCTTGAACACCTCCAGGGATGGTGACTCCACCACCTCCCTGGGGAGCCCATTCAAACGTTTAACAACTCCTTCCATGAAAAAATTCCTCCTAATGTCCAATCTGAATCTCCTCTGGCACAGCTTGAGGCTCTGTCCTCTAGTCCTGTCAAAGACAAGAGTGTGGAGAGGAGATTTCTCAGAGGGAATCCACTTACAACTCTTTGGTTAGGGTTTTTTTTTTTCCAGGACAGCTAAAATCTTGCAGATATATATACCTGAAAAAGGCAACACTTTCAGCTTTTTTTCCATTAGGCTACAGTTGAAGCCTCTAGTTTCTCCAGCGTTCAGCTAAAACCAGCCTGGACTGACAGTCTTCAGTTGCAATCTTTTGTGATACTCACTAACAGTGCTTCACAATAGATCTCAGACATGGAAATTCATACACTTTTACCTTAATTTTTCCAAAGCATCTTAAAATACTGCTCCTTCCAGAACTCTTTGTGTAAAGAGGACACACAAAGAGTGTCTTCTCTCTCCCTGGCTCAGAGGAAGCAGTTGCCTTTAATTTTTATTGCACTAGCATTGACTGTATTACTATAATAAAAGTATCTGCCTGCTATTTCCAAACTCTTCTTCTGGGAAATAACAGCTGTGCTTTCACTGTATTGTTGAAATTCAGGATGAAAAGGGGTGTCTCTCACCCTACCTAGGCCCCAACACCCTCACCATTTCTTTCCTTGCACAGTTTGAAAATATCTTCTACCCTTCCTTTCCTAATGGCTCTGTTATAAGATCGGTAAACACGACTAGGACACTGTTCCTAACAGCCCATGAGCCAACCAGGCTGTGCACAGATGAAGACGTTAGAGCCGAACACATTTCCTGGGAGAGAGGGATGACTGTGTGAACAAACAAAAGCTCAGCCAAGTTCTCAAAACAGAAAGTTTTCTGAAATCTCAGAGTGAGATTTATCCAAAACCTTGTCATAAAAACTCCAGATTTCCAGGAACATGACTTGTTGGACCTGACAGAATCCACCCAAAATTCCTCTGATTTAATGACTGCTGGAATTAAAAAAGTAATAAGAAAAAATATAAATCTCAGTTGTAAGCAAAGTCCAACTACAAACAGAGAAATGAAAAGCAGATAAGTGTGTGCCCAATTCAAAGTGCTGCAAGCAGAGAGTAGCCTCCTTCACTGCAGCCGTTCCCTTTCACCAGCACCTTTCTGGGATGTAAAAATTGGAGTTTGGAGCACAGGTAATTCGCAGATCCAAGTCAGCTTTTAATTCTGCTTTGCTCTTAGCACATCTTGACCCCAACCCCCATCCAAAAGAACGAATGTTACTAATGGCTGCATTCAACAGGCAGCTTTCTAATCTCCTTCTTCCCCTCCAGCCAGTCTTCTCTATATCTGCAGCATCTGACTGTGGCCTTAATAGGCAGCTTGATAAGCCTATCTATTACGACCACAATTTTTGCCAAACCTGGAGGCTTTCAAGCCTAAAATGGGGAGCTGCCACAGTTTGAATTAAAGACACCAAAGGCTGTCTGGATGGAGCTGTGATAGATCTTTTCTCTGAGCATCAGATAGTAAGAGGGTCATGCAACACACGCCTATGGTTTGTATCACCCAGCTTCCCAGTTCAGCCTCCCAGTGGCATTTTGGGGAGCTGAAGATGCAGTTCTAGGGTGCAAAACAATTTGTTTTCCTGCTCAGTGAGACGCAGCCAGCTGGGAATTTTGCAGGGACGTTGGTTCTTCACCTGCTGGTGTCCCTGACCAAAAGCACCTGTAAGAATTCATGCTGCAGTTTTGGGTTTATAATCAAAGTCTACAACTGTATTGCAGGTCTTAAGGAGTAGTTACTGCTTTTTATAAAGGCAAAACACCCATTAAAGGCTTCTTTATTGCACATAAGCCGTGGTCTTTGTAGCTCCAATTTGGTAAAATGTGTTCAGCTCCTACTGCCTTAAACCATCAGAGGTCGCAGAATTGTCCCCAGTTTTTTAAAGACCTGATTTTTCAGTCGTGTTTTAGGGTGTCCTGAGACTGTTTTGAAAAATGAGGTTTTAGCCTTGCTAATAAAGAAGCGATAATAATTAGAAAATCTCTTGCCCAGTGCAGATTTTATAACTCCACAGATACCACGGTATTAACATTCTGTTTGTCCACCTGTTAGAAGAAACAGATCTGAAGAGTCATAACTCTAAAACAGTGGGTGACAATTTAATGAAAAATTGAGCTCTGCATTTAATTTCCTTTTAAGTTCAGTTGAGCATTCTGTAAGATCAAAGGGGCTTTGTGGCTTGCAAATGATCTATGATATCAGAGAAACAGATTATAACCCAGGCACAGTTTGGTATTTAAGTCAGTATCCACTTTTAATACCAATGTTTAAAGTAGGCTAATGGAACTAAAGCACAAGTATAATTTCCTATGATACATCTCTATAATCCAGTTTAATATATCAGTTGAACACTAAAAGCATATTTTGAATTTATTTCAGTGGTTTGGCCCCATTTGGAAAGTACCCTGAGACGCCATAAAACATTTTTAACAAAACAAAAAGTCCTGCCTTAGTTTGTGAGCTTTTAGGGCAGGGACTGCATTTATGGACTTGCAGAATGCCTGGAGAAATGGGTCTCTTGGGTTCAGTGTATGAAGAACAGTTAAGCAACAGCAACACTCCATGTCAGTGAGGACTTGCTTTTAGTGTGGATAACGAAGTTCTACTTAGAAGGCATTCTGAATACCCCCCCCCTTTCATATCCATGAAACATTATTGTGGGCAGTGGACTTGGAAAAAAAAAAAAAGAAAGTTATTTCAGGTTAAAGGCTGCATCTGTTTTGTTTTATTGGGTTTCTTTGGGACTTTTGGATTGGGGTTTTTTTGTTGTTAGTTTCATTTGTTTTGGTTTGGGGTTTTTTTGGGGACAGGGGGTTGTTTGTTTCTTTAAGAAGTCCCTACAGCAGGAAAATTCCATATTTTCCCCTTCAGAAATTATCAGTCTCCCCAGCTTATACCTAACCAGGTGTTTCCCCTCCATGGTTCAGAGAAGATGCTGCTACAGACTCACTTCTGTTGCTTGCACACTTCTTTTTCCTTACTAGCTTAAATTTATGGACAATTCATTCTTGTTTATTCTTCTGAGAGCATTGTCCTTCAGGCTAATAGGTCTAGCCCCCCTTGATGTTTACCTCCCTGATAAGTTTATAAGCCGTCATTGTACACATTTGTCTTTCCCAGGCGGAAGGAGTCACATTTGCAATCTCCTCTTGCAGAGCAGTTTGACGTTCCCCTGATCAGTGGTCCTTCCTGTTTCAGTCTGAATTCATCAGTTTTGAGCACCAGTGATGGGAACTGTACATGCTGTTCCAGAAGAGGCCTCATCAGCCACATGTACGATGACATTAATACATTAATACAGCTGCATCTTTGCTAGAAATGTGTCTCTGGGTGCATCACAGGGTTGCAGTAGTCTGACATGACGTGACATGATGTTGGTAGCTCAGACATCTCATGATTAACCAATACATCTGTGTCTTTCTCTGCTATCCCAGCAAATCCACAGAACCTTTGATTATGTCAGGAATTAATGCAAAGTGCATTCAGGATTTACAGTTTCATCCCCTCTCAGCTATTTTAGTCTGTGAGGTCACTCAGACATTCCTGTTGGGTATCTGGAGCCCCTTCAGTACTCATAATGCATCTCAGCTTGATGTCACCAGGGCATTTTCTTTCCCTTCCTTCTACCCTTGGGGCCGGGATCCATCTGTATCTTTTGCCCCCCAGAAGAAGTCACTGCTCAACACAACTGAATCGTATCTTCTCAAGCTAATTCCTTGCCCTTCTTATAGTCTATTACTCATTCTTGTTTTTTCCAAATAATTTTTTTCCATGTGTCATTGCATGAAAAACAAAATGAGAGGTTTAGATTGATGGAGAATGCTGGAAGCCCTCTGATCAAAGCTCCAGTCAAACTAGCACCAAGTTCGGAGTTAGATCCATTTTACCAGTGCCCGCAAGGACTAGTCTGTTGCACATCTCTGGTCTGGAATGCCAGTTGTCTTTTCTGTGAAGACAGCAACAAAACCCCTCATATTTCCCTGATTAGAAGTAGATGGGAGATTTGGATTTCCTTATCACTGATTTGGACATGAACTTTTTTGCTGGGTTTGTGATTAAAACAGATCCTTGAGACTGGCTGAGGCAAGGCTATCATGGCTAGTTTGGGATGCCATTGATGCTCTGGATAGTGCTGCTACCTGTGGCCCTGCAAGGAACATGGAGGGTATTTTCAAACAAATTCAGGGAGTATGCTGAAAAATCAACAGGAGCTGACAGTTTGATCCTTTGCTTTGAAAGTCTAAATTTGCAGCCATAATGCTTTCACATCATGAATTCTACTTTTCATATCCCAAAATGAAGGAGGAGGCATCTAATTAAGCACAAAAATGCATGATTAGGTTGTAAAAAACTATGTATGTGGTAAATGGATGTAGGGAAATCCAGTATTTTGGGGGCAAGTCAATATTACATAAAATCCGCTTGTGCTTCTCTGCAGCAGCAGGTGGGAGAAGTTGGACCATTTCAGATGGCACTAGACACTTATCTTCACGTAACTGAAGCATGCCCAGTGCAGCCATGAATCACTCGTTTCTTTTGGCTGATGGAAATAATTTGCTTTGGAGGAATATGACTGGACAAATGAATACAGACCTACTGTAAAACAAAGTTCTGGAATAAGCTGAGGAATAAAGTTTTGAGGTCTGCAGAGAGCCTGTAGCTCACAAAAATCAGAAGAGATGGGTCCTGGGAGCAGGGCAAGAAGGAGAACAAAGACCCCAGATTGGGTCTCAAAGACTTTTAATATCATTGACCCTACTGACCCATTTTTAACTGAATTCCCTGTTCTGAAGCTGGACTGAGATCAGCAGCTTTGCTTGGACAGCAAGAGAAGCACGAGGCAAAGTGACTTAGAATAAATCAAAACACAGAAGTATCAAAACCAGGTCATCAGTTATAGAAAAATAGGATAGGTGCTTCAGTTTTCACCTCATTAATCCTATTGCCCCACTGGATAAACAACTCTGCCTTGTAGTTAATCTTCAAATAAATGTGTTCTTAAAATCAAATGAGTATTAATCTAACATAGGATAACTGTCTTAGTGAAGCTAAATTAAATGCTTTTGGATAAACTTAATTTAGCCTCCTACTGAAATGGTTTCCTGAATTAGGTGATGGAGTGGAAATGCTCAACTCCTGTTTGGACCAAGGGTGGTGGCACCGACGGCAGCTGGAGTTTCTTACTGGGAACAAATTCTTACTATGGAGCTAAGCACATAATGTGCCTCAAAAAAAAAAATAGGTTATTAGTACCTGTGAGGCACCTTTTAATAGTAGAGTAAAGATTCGAGTGTGGTCAGTGCCACTGATGCCACTTCTCATGTGAGGAAGCCATAGTGTGGAGAAGAGCACCCAAAGAACCTGCAGTGAGCACAGCCCCGGGCTCCTCATCTTCTTTCGGAGCTGCAGTGTCAAGCCACTTCACTTTTCCTGAGCCGTGGGGAAAACTACAATTGCATGAGCGCTGACCTTCTTGGAGGGCATTCCCTCTCAGTATCTCGGGAACATGCAGTTGGCCACAGCAAAACCAACCTGCCTCCATCCTGCCCTGGGCTTTGTCTCAGCCTGAGTTGGGCTGTGGTGCAAGGAAACCCTCTGGACACCACATTCTGCATGAAGGCCTCAGCTCCTAATAGCTAGGAGATGGTGTGACTCCTGGAGCTGGAGGATGCCTGTTTACTCCAAATAGTCTGTTCGTGCTCACTATGGCCAAACTGGGTTTTAATTCCTCACATGAATGGTCAGTCCCTCTTTCAATCTCCTTAAGTCCTCAACCACTACAGCATTCAGTGAACTGAGCACCACAAACCCATCACATTTTCCTTGGTGACATTTCTTACTAATCTTGAATTCCCTGACTTCCACTCTTTTATTTTGCACCTTGTGTTGGGAGACAGGAAAAAAAAAAGTACTGAGCCAGTCTCCTTTTCACTGTTTCTGACAGTGCACGAAGTTAGGACTGGAAGTTCTGGCAACCAGCCTGTATCCCTTCCCTTTGGAGCCCAGGTCACATCCTCAGCAGGAATTCTGGCTCCTTCCTGATGCTCCCAGCTCTCCCATCATCCTACCTGATGTCCTCCCAAGTGGGCTCAGCAGCACCTTTGCCCATAGGCTCAGGCACTTTCAGACCTCATGGGTTCCTCTCACCATTTCCCCTCTTTCCCTTGCCACAGGCCTGACAGCATGAGCTTTTATCAGAGCCCTTCTATTTAGCTCCCTTCCACCGTAAACACCACTTATCTTTTCAATCTCTCTCCATATAAGATTTTTTTTTTTCCCAGGTCTCAAATTATTCTTGTCATCCTTATCTGAACATCCTTTAATTCCCTTGGCAGTGACATATAGCATTCCAGATGAGAGAGAAGCCTTGGTTTTATAGCACACTGAAATTTACTTCATCCCATTTCTTACACATCCTAACCTTTTGTTTGCCTGTTTGACAGAAGCTGTACCTGTGCTGAAAACTTAAGTGAGAGGGGTGAAATAGTGATTCAGAGGTATTTTCTCTTGGTCAGTGCTGTTCTTAAGGTAATTCATTGTTTCTAAAGCTTTCTGCAAGTGCGCTCCCCTTTTGAGCTTATATTTCCAGTGTAATACTCCAAACAGGGAGCTGCTAACTAACTCTCATTGCTGACAGCAGTTCAGGTCCTCCAGGGTGGAGGAGGCACCTGTAATTAGTGACTGCAGAGATAAACACTCACTAGCCCCCACAGAGGACTGGTATTGAGCCAATGTAAGTCAACATAACTCAGGGCTTTTTTCCCTAATTAATATCGTTGTAATTAATAGAAGATTTTTGTAAACCTTTTGAAGTCCCTTTAAATTACCCTGAGACCCCCTGCCATTTATCAGTGCAGCGTTCTTACGCTAGCGCTGCATCTGCATCTGATAAACGCTCTCATATTCCCTGCTACTCCTCCTATATGGATTATTTTACATTCAACAGCAATGGTTTAACTGAAGGATAACAGGGCAAGGACTCTCACCTTGATGTGGGTTTATATGGCGCCTAACAAAGTAAGACCTTGATCCACAGCTAAGCCCACAAAACAAGACTACTGCTAATACTGACTTGTCAGGTCCCTTCACGCTGTCCACTCGCCTGTTTCAGTTATGACCTTCAGAAATTCTTTATCACCTACTGTGGACACAGGAGTGATGTTAGCTATAAATTTTACCACCTTGCTTTTCCATCCTTTCTCTGTATCACTTTCTTCTCTATTAGTGTGTGTCTTCTTGCCTGTCAGTCTTAGATTTCAAGTTGCTTTGGACTTGAATGTTCCCTTGCTGAATATATGGTCTAACACGCTATGCACTTTTCCAAAAATAAATATAAATTAATAGCACCTTATAACAAGAACCAGCCCACTGATGTTCGGCAAACTCCTGATGGAAAAAGGCCCAAGATAAATAACAGTAGTAGAATCTTCCCTAAGAGTTTGTCTTAATTAAAAGTATAACTACACACATCAATAATTTACAACTGAAAAGGTTATGAATGTGTAATATTTAATAACAGTAATGCAAAAAGGTGATATTTAGTTTCTAGCACTCGCATGAATGCTCATCCTCTGAATTTAGAAATAACTGGGGCTGTGTGGTTTGATCTGTAATTAAGATTTAATTAATCCCTAAAGCTCAGTTCAACTTAGATTAGACCTATATTGATTTGAATTTCTTTACAGTTGCACTCCTGGTACAGCAAACTTACCTACTCCTCATGGTGCTGTTTGTAGAATTAGCAATGGATTTTAGGGGTCTATCTGACCTTTGACAGAGATGTCACCAAGCATGATATAGGAAAAGTGCCCACATCAAGGTGAGGCACCCAGCTCACTTTGTTCTGCAGGCCAATCATGAGCAATTACTGGTATAATATGATCAGCAAACTTGACTTCTTCCAGAACTTGCTTTTTACCTGCATGGGAGGAAACACAAATCAGTGTCCATCAAAGTTGAGAACTCTTTCCCCTTGATCACAAACACAGAGCTGTGGGTCTTGCCATGAATTTGTCTTCTTACAGGGAAGGCAAAACCCCCACCATGGCACAAGACTTTTCATTGCCAGTGACTTGTGGTTACAAGAACTGAGGGAGATAAAGGCACATCTGTATGAAAGTAAGTTCAACTCCTTGACTTCTTTATTGTGAGGCTGGTGAGGCTCTGGCACAGGTTGCTCAGAGAAGCTATGGATGTCCCATCCCAGGAAGTGTTCAAGGACAGATTGGATGAGGGTCTGAGCAACCCAGTGTAATGGAAGGTGTCCCTGCCCATGGCAGGGGTTTTGGAACTAAATGATGTTTAAGGTCCCTTCGAACCCAAACCTTTCTATAGGCAGGAATAGACCAAAAATCTTCATGCAGCCTCTGCTGAAAATCTCAGTGATGGATGATGCAATTCCCATGGGGACCCCTGTTCTCTCAGTAACTACAAGACCAGGAAATCTTGAACCTGGTTTCTGCAAGTGCAACTTTTCTGACTTCAGTAGAAGTGCAGATGATTGTAATGGCTCTCCCCAATGACCTCGGGATTCAAGTCATTCAGAATAAACATACCAGGCTGCAGATCTCAGCTATACTAAAAAGAAATAGGGAATAGTACAATGTTCTGCTAGACTTTACGGGAGTCACCCCATAATAAGATCCGGAAATCACAGAAAGGGACTTCTCACCCTGACTGAGATTTGGGAGAGCAGCACTCTCCCCAGAGTCTGTAACAGCCTCTCATCTACATCTTGATGGCAGAGTTTTGGCCCAAGACTCTTCTCCCATGTCTAACCTTGCTGCCTCAGAGAGAGATGTGCTGAGCTGGAAGGCTACCTAAACACTCAAAAAATCTTCACACAGGTGCTTGCCCTGTGCCTAACAGGCAGCTCTTCTTATCCAGCCTCTGAACAAAACCATTTGTTAAACCACTCCCTCGATCCACATCAGCTCTACAGGGGCTCTGGAATTACAACTGCAGTGAACCAGTGCAGCCAGGCTTAAAACACATTATTAGGAGGATTCATGGAGAGCCCGTAATATCCAGAGAAATTCTGCTTTCTAGAGTTATTCGGTTGAATATTTATTTTCAGGACTTGCTGGCTACATATTAGCAGCGTATTACCCTGAAGTGGCACTTCTAAATAGCAAATTAACCTCCACAGGGCAAACAGCATCATACCCACAAGAGGATATCTGGAAAGCGAACATTTGTTTCCCATGTAAGACTGCCCGGTAATGAATGACAGCCTGTTACAACCATTACAGCCAGGGTGGCTTGGTGTTGGACTCCTGTCTGTTGCAGTGTCTTTTTTTTCCCCTGGGTCCCTCCACGTTTTAAAGGAGGTTTCAGAACAGGGTAGCAGAAGTCAGAGTCACTGTTCAGTGATAGCAACTGGTGGGCAGGGATAGTCCAAAGGCAAAATCCTGGGCTCCAGCCCCCAATGTGCAAGGAGGGCAGTTTCAAAGGCACCCACCTGAGAACATCCTGGCCTTGAAGACGTGGTAATGCTCATCTGTCACTGCAAATACAGATGCAAAATATGGAACAAGAGTCATGATCCCTCCTGTTTAAGTGTGCTGGCATTTCTGCAGGTGGAGGTGATGGCTTGCATTGAAGTCACCAGCTCCTAGAAATGGGAAATGCTGCAGAAATGAGATCTGGAGGCTGCGTTGTGCAGGTTTCTGAGGCCTGGCCTCTTCGTTTCTGTTCCTAAGGAAGGGACACATCTGTGGCAGGGAAGAACATGAAGACTGTAGCAGTTTCTTTGATCTTGCTGGTGATTCACACAGTGGCTGTGCCTCAGGGACAAGAGGAGAAATGGTTCTGGGGAAATTATATAGACAATATGTACTGTCTGGGCTATAAAAGGAAAATCCTGGTTACTGTAGACGAGTCAAAGAAGTGTGCACGGTGTAGCTTTGTATCTAATGCAGTGTGCCATGCAGTCTGCAGCTGGAGGTACAAAGGGGAAGGTTGCATGTGGGGTAGGACTGATCTCACCTTGCACCCCAACATCTTAACCTGGGCAGGCAGGGAATTACATCTCCAATAACAGGGCAAAATTTTTTTTATATTAATTTTTTTTCCCTCACAAGATACCCAGGAGACATGGTTGTGGGGGTATCAGCACACATCACCTTCAGACTCTTAATCTCAGAAGCCTGTTCAGTTTGGGAGGGGGATTTAATCGTTCACAGCTCAGGTTGTGTGAAGTCCTGTGAGGATCAAAGCATTCAAGCCTGAAGAGTTTCAGCTTGAGTTTCCTCTATTCCTGTGCAGTCTGAACATTGTGCTGTCACAGGGGTTTCAGTTTATGGCTCCTGCTGCATCAGGGGTCTGTCTGAAACAAGCTACCCTATACACAGATGCTGCATCCATGGTGGCTTTCCCTCGCTGATGTGACCTGCAAGGCTGATGATTTCTGCCACTACTCAGGACAGGGGAAACTGGGGTCTGAAAGGGACAATTATCATTCAAAGAAGAGCAGTCATTTGAGGTCTCTAGGTATCTCCAAATTTCTCTTGAAGACAATTGGCAGAGCTTCCCTAAGAACTGTCATCATGAAGTAAGATTAAACCCAAACTTTGGTCCATTAGCTTTTATACTGTTGAGTCTGAGATCCTTTTAGCCACTGGCTCTGGAGGCGGCCTTTAAGGCTTGTACTCCTTGCTGCTCCATATGAGTTCTGAGGACCAGCTTCAATAGACTTTGGAAACAACAGGAACCTTCACCCTCACCAAAAACACTTGCATACCCTCAGCAAAACTCCTGGTCAGCTTGACAGCGCGAAAACAGCTGAAGATCCCCATGACAGGTTTTAACAGCACTCCAAAAAATGTGCATCCTTGACACATACAGACCATGACAGTTACAGTCCTGCAGAAACACGCACCTACAGACAGGAGCATCCTCAAAATCTGAGTAACATCCTTCCATAAAGACCCCAAAACTTCCACATCTTCCCCTTGATCTTTCGTTGTACATTCGATAAGTCCCATTCACTGGAGTTTTGCTCATATAATAGTTCTCTTTTCTTGTAGTAGTGCCCTTTGTCAGACACCCACTTGAGGTATTTCAAGTCCCCCTCCATCACAGGAGAAGTCCAGCCTGGAAGAACAACAGTCCTTTTGGTGGTTCATGTGCAGAGACTTTACTCGGAACAGATTGCCCTGATTGGCCATAGATCTTCACTTTCTGTCCTGTTCAGGGTGTACTCCTGTGTTTTCTCTAATATTTCAGATCAAGTCCTCTGCACTTGCCAGAGCAATTCAGATCAAGAGACAACCATTTGTGCAGAAGCAAAGGCACAGTGTCATTTGGCAACTAAAAGAGCATCCACAAAAAGAGTGAGCTTCCAAGCATACTTCCATGTGCCACTGTCACAAATATCTATGCTGACCAAAATAGACTCAGAGGGGGAAAAAAAGGGACAAGATGGAAGTTCCATTCCTACTTCTGTCTCTGTGCCATCTAACTCATCAAAATTTTCTCACAGTGTAATGGAGCTGGGAGAGCCAATGGATAAAAAGCCATTTCTAGAAAAGGAAGACCAAAAAGCTTCCAAAATGACTAATTTCTCATTTTTGTTCTTCATTTCCTTACTGAGAGTTTGGAGCTGCAGAACATGTACCCATTGGTGATGAGAGTGAAGGTAATAAACACTGCCATGTAACCTTGGTTGTTCCCTTAAAACTGCAGTTACCCAGAAGCCCAGGCACCTAACATAAAAGGAAACTATCCACTTTAATTAGCAGAGCAATCAAAAGACTCTTACACAGGAAAGCATTTATCACCAAATAGAAAATGAATGATACTTTAAAATTAGAATATGCAGAATTCATAGCCAAAGGCACTCAGGGGAAAAAGAGCTTTGCACCAAACCAGACGGGGATTTTTTTGGCTTCAGTCTAATGAACTTTAACAATAGATATCAAATTCTGTCTGGCAGCACATTTTAGCAATGGATCTGATTTTTCAGAAATAGTAAGCAAGCCTCACCAGCGGCAGGAGGAGAGGACTGGCATTTAGAAAACTCTCATTAACCCGTATTCAGACCTCAAACCCAGATCCTTGGAAATCCAGTTTGTAAAAACAATCTTGGGCTATACTTTCAACATACAGTACAAACGAGCAGCAGGGAAATTTAATCTTAATTGTTCACATTGATGAAGATTTCATTGTATCCCATCATGTTGATGAAGATTTCATTGTGTATGCTGTACAGGAAGAAAGCAGGTAACACTGTATTTCATAATCAGGAGTTTGGGCAAAGCTTAAATTGGAAGATGACAGAAATCTTCTCTGGGTCTTCCTGTACTCAACAGAATAAATGAAATGCCTAAAAGCCAGGGAAGAGCTAGAAATAAAAATACCTTCCTGTCACCCTGGAAGCTTACAGGGATTTTGAAGTATAAAAGATTGGAGATATTTTGAAGACAGTAGGAGATGCTGTCACTAAGTGGTCAGTCTCCCTAGAGATTATGAAAAAAGCAAAATGCAGAGTTTTCCACTGGGTTTACAAATCTCATCTTGCAAGAGAGTCGAAAGACAAGGGGACTAAGGTTTAGCTCAATCAAAATGTCTTCTACCAAAAAAGTTCCAGAATTATTGTGAAAAGTAAGTCAGCCTGCTACAGACTCCCAAGTACAGAGGGGATTATTTGATTGTAACATTTCAAAACACACAAGCTTCTGTTCATATCAACACAGGCCCATAAAGTTAGGATCCCACAAGTTGTGCCCAACAGGAAAGTTGGTCTAAAAGGTAAGTAAGGTCATAATGACAGATTTGCTCACAGTAGCTATTCAGCTATTTGATGTATAAAGAGCATAAAGAGAATGAGACAGGGCGTGGGTCATGATAAACAGAAGGGAGACAAGTCAGGAAGTCAACCCATATTCAGCCTATTTGTTTCTGCTTTCTTCAAAGGCACTTTAAGAAGGTTTGTGATTTTTATAGATGAGCTGGAGTTTTCCATGACCTACCGACTGTAACTTTTGGAACTACAGTACACAAAATTTGCTTTGTCCAGGGAACATAAGGTGGGTCCCCATTTTATTGCTCCAACTGTGTATTCCCCAGTTCTAGGAGTGATCAAGGAATACCAGCGCCTTCATTTCCTGATGAACTCTCTCAATTCTGTTTTTAACAATCATTATGAGCAGGAGCACATGTGGCTCAGCTACAACAGGTTTGCTGGATCAGGAAGAGCTAATGCAGAACAGTGTAAACAAGAAAACCACAATCCGACAAGAAGGTCCTTGTCTGAACCTGGCCTCACTTCATATCTCCACAAAACTAAGCAAACCTTCTTCCAGTTGCTACTTGCCCTCTGCCTTTGGTATCCAGGCTGTTCTGCACTTCAAAGACACAATAACCACCAAGATAATTCTTGAAGCTCTGTGCACTAAAGTAAATTTGTCTGCAGAGATTTTAGAAGCACTTAATAAAACCTGTCTATCACCCTTCTGTTTGCAGAAAAAACCCTCCTAATGCTTATATGCCCTGGGATGCCAAACTAGCAGAACCAGCGTGGATACAAACAGGATAATCTAAACCACCCCTTTTTACATCCTGGTAGAACAATTACTTCCTTGTGGCTCAGTAGAAGATTTGAAGAATTTTGTTCATCTTCCTTGAGAAATACGTCTTACCAAGTAGCTGGTAAGCAGTCATAAGCTAGTGAAGTAGGGAGAGTGGTGTCTGGGTGGAGTCTTAAAGATGAGGTCCAGTGGAATCTGCCAGGAATGGCCTCAGAAGTACTCAGGATGGCAAATCCATTACCACTTTTCCATTCACGGTTTCAGTGCAAGTGAAGCTGGAGGTTGCCTTTTGAATAGTCGTATCCTATTGCTGAATTTTATGGTTTCCAGATCTAGATTTAAATGTCCCAAGCAATAGAGCTGCCACTGGAAATCATTTTATACTATAAGAGATTGACTTGTTAAGAAATTATCTCTATTTCTAGGGTGGCATTCCTTTGGTCCAGTCTTGGCTCTCTTTACAGAATCTTATGAACCCTGTAGTATGGACATATGGGGTCATGTGAGATGCCCAGTCTACTTCTGAATGGTCTGGCTTGACTATACAGCGCTGTGAAGCACCACATGGGTGCACTAGCTTTAATCAAGCCTACAGTACCCACAGGAGCATGATGATCTACCCAAGCTAACCAGGCCTCCATCTCAGTTGCAGTCACTTCTCCAGATCTGGTACAGATACACTTTCCAAAGTGTACACTTTCCAAAGTCTCCAAGGCTATCAGCATAGGGACAATCCATTGAAAGGACATGCCTTTGCAGAAAAAACAGGTTTAATTGTATCTGGAATCATTCACAGAATCACAGAATATACTGAGTTGGAAGGCACCCACAAGGATCATCGAGTCCAGTTCTTATCCCTGCACAGGACCATCCCCAAGAGTCACACCATGTGCCTGAGAGTATCATCCAAATGCTGCCTGAACTCTGTCAGCCTTGGTGCTGTGACTACTTCCCTGGGGAGCCTGTTCCAGTGCCCAGCCACTCCCTTTCTAATATCCAACCTACACCTTCCCTGACACAACTTCAGGCCATTCCCTCAGGTCCTGTCCCTGGTCCCCACAGAGCAGAGATCAGTGTCTGCCCCCTCCTCTTGCCCTCATGAGGAAGTTGTAACTGCAATGAGGTCTCCCCTCAGCCTCCTCTTCTCCACCTGAACACAGCAGATGCCCTCAGCTGCTCCTCACATGGCTTCCTCTCAAGGCCCTTCATCATCTTTACTGCCCTCCTTTGGACACTCTCTAATGGCTTAATATCTTTCTCGTATTATGGTGAACAAAACTGTACACAGTATTCAAGGTGAGATTCCCACCTCATTGAAAAGTGTTGTAACTATCTCCATTTTGAGTTTCCATGGATTTGATAATAGCCTGAAATAAAGAGAATAGAGATCCATGAAAGAAATATTTAAAAGTGTACAGGCCAAACACAGTCACAGAAGTAGCAGTCTGACTATTTACAGCATTAAAGGAAACACTGAGCTTCTGGTGAGGGAAAGGAAAAGACCATTTTCAGAGAGGACTGGTGGTGGCTGACTCTACAAGTAAGGCTTGAGTTGTCCATGTACGCAGCCGGCACAGCTCCTGAAATTACATGAACTGAAGTCCTAAGAAGTGGACATCTCTTGACAGGTCTCAGCACCCAGACCTCAACCTGCACCTGTGCAGAGAATGGGATCAGCAGTTGCAGATAACCTGTACTTACCTTGAAACCTAAAGTTTCTTGCCAGGCTTGGTGAGGGAACTCAGTTCCAAACCAAGGGATTGATACAGAAAGGAAATAAATGTGATTTGTTGAAGCCACTCACTCTACAGGCAGATGCAGTTGGCTGAGAGTTGTGTGGAACATGGTGATCATTGGTTTCAGCATCTCTAAGACCATTCTGCCCATTTGGTCTCACCTCCCTCATAATGTAGGCTGTAGACCCTCCCTGTGGGAATCACGAATCAGGCTCTTTACTTTCAACTAATTTAGAGTGTATTTTCTAGGAACACATCCAGACTTGATTTAAAGCTGTCAGATGATGGGGAATTTAGGTAAGTTGTTCCAGGAGCTAAAAATGTCTATGGTTAGCGCCTATGCTCATTTTTGGTTTAAGTTTTGAGAGATTCATCTTTCAACTGCTGTATCTCACCACGGTTCTGATCTCTTCTGTGGGGAGAAAGCAATCCTATCCCAAATGTAAGTTGTAAATATATTGCACACTGTAGTAGTGCTGCTGGTAGTAATTCTACTCATGAGAGAAAATTTACTTCACTTGAAAGTAAAATGGCCCTCCTTGTACTACTGAGCCAGAAGAGCTAATGCACCCTTTACCTCACTGTGCAACAGCTTCCCCAGGTAGCCTTTAATCTGCAAGATGAAAGAGCCTTCTAATAGTGTATCAGGAAACTTACCTGCACAGTGTGATTAAGTCTCACTTAAATTTCTGTTTGTTAAGTTAAACAGAATAAACATCTCTTCCCCTCCATCCCTTTCTATGGCTGGTGCAGAAGCTGTGGAATGTTTCAAATCCCAGGAAGCCCTGATCATCTTCTGTCCAAAAGACATCTAGTTCTTTCTTCCTTAAGTCAGAAACTGCTAAAGATGTACATTTTAAAATATGCAGCAGACAGGGATTATTATTTTTTTTTCTACACTACATAAAATAAGGAGACACGAACAGAATGTCTATTAGGAACACATATAATATTAAAGCATGAAAATCTTCTTGTTGTTAAAGACTTTTATAAGATGCTGTAGGATCGCAGGCTATTTACTCTGACATCTCTGTAAAAGTTGCTGAAGCTGCCAACATTAAAAGAAAAAACCCCAGCAAAAACGGTGTCTTTAGGGACCTCTCCAACGATAGTTCTTTATTTATGACTCCATTTAAAAAATTTAACTCAGCGCATTTGTTTACTTATGATGAGACTGGCTTCCCCCCTTCCCAAATGCCTTTGTAGGGGAACAAAGGAGTGCCAAGAGCCAGCCCTATAGCAAGCAGCCCCATGGGATGCGTTAGTGCTCTCTCTCCAGCATTTTTCCCATTATGCCCAAGGCAGGGAGAGAGTCGCAGCTTGGCATGTAGGAAACTAAGAGGAAATGAATCCCTCAGGCTCATCTGGGGGGCTCATACCCAGCACTTGTGACAAGTGAGACAGTGTTTAGTGCTCCTGTGTGGGTATAAGGTCAACTTCCAGCGCTGGAGGGGGCCCCACAGAAAATTTCTGCAAGAGCAAAAGACACGGTCACAGCCTGAATCCCCAACAAGAAGCAAACCCAGACCCCAATATCAACCCCATCGCCCCAGAATTAACATCCCCTTTTCAATCTCACCCCACCACAGATATAAATCACTACCACAGCCACAAAGAGAAGGTTGCCCCTTCTCCTTGCCCCCAACTGGAAAAACCTCAGGCTATCTGGGGGCGAGGAAGGGGCAGGAAGGGGGAATTAGAGCTAAAATCTAGGTGGGAAGCCAAAAGTGAGCCAGTACAGGACAGGGAATGACAGAGATGTGCTCAGTCAGCAGGCAGCAGATCACCAAAACCTGCACCCACATCAACTCGTCAGCATGGAAAGAGCTGACTGTCATCATCATTCTGTGCTCGAAACGCCCAGAGGTGCCCAGGCAGAGACACCCCAAAGCCTGTTGTTAGAACTTCCTATACCTTATATACTCTTGCAGTTTGCAGTAGTAAATGGGTTCACATTTTTTAAATTAAAGATGGAATGAAAAGGTTTTGAACGTGCTGGATTTCTGCCTGGCTACAGGACTGGATTGTGTTAGAGAAACTTCACAGCGCTTTAAAAGGGATTGTGTAAGGGCAGCCATGCCCCTCCGAAAAATAAATGTCTCTCCGGCCTGAGTTTTGTTTCCCCATTGTCTCCCTTCAGCAGCCCAGTAATCCCACTGCTTTGCTGTTTTGCTTTGTCCTATTCAGAAGGAAACCCCTTACACAATGAGACCCCTTTGGCACAGGCAGAGCATCGGGGCGTTGAGCTGTGAAGAGCTGTGTCAGTTGTGAGCCTGGTCAGAACCAGCACGAGGTGTTTTTCTCTCCAAAATTTGATTGAAACAGGGGAAAAAAGGGAAAGAAAAGAGGGGGAAAAAAAAAAAAAAGAATGTAGGGGCCAGAGTACTGTGTGCAGTCCTCCTGAAGTTTCCATAGTACTAGGAATGTCCCATTTCCAAGTGCCACTTGCAAGCACGGCGGTATGGATGAGCAAGGGGAGCTGGAAATCCCACTGCTCCCTTCCACAGCTGGACAAATGCCTTCCAGGCTTGCAAAACCCCAGGCCCCAGGGAGCAGAGCATGCTGAGCCCTGCCCTCATGGCCCGGACGTGCCATCAGGGAGAGCATCAGCATACAACGCCCTTTTTTTCAGCTGTCCTCTTTGAGGATGTGCTTTTGCCATGCCAGGGCTGAATGTGAAGCCTGAATGTCTTCTCAGAGCAGTGATGATTTACCATGTTGGAATAAGTCTGTAAAGTGGCTTTTACAGAGCAGCAGGCCTCCAGCCAAGGGGGCTTTTTTTTTTGTACATACTTCTGAATGGCAGAAATTGGCATTCATCTCTCCAGGCAGGTTTCTGAAATGTATACTGTCCTTTAAATGATTCCTTAATATTTAATATCATGGTAGGATGAAGTCTGATTTTATGGTTAAAAATGTCAATTTTCACAGCTGATTGAACTTGTTTAAATGGCAAGCAATTTACTTGTATCGAAAACCATATAAACAAATCAACTTATTTACTGACATTAAAAGAAGAGGGTACTTTATACACCAAAGCCTTTCAGTTTTTGAAACTGAGAATGAGCTCAGACGACTAAGTTCATTTTGCAGTTTTTGCCCCCAATGGCAGATTGATTGTAGTTTATAACACAAGCCCATGTATCTGGCAGCAGAAGGAATTGCTTAAGATGCTAAGCCACCCTTTCAAAAGTCCTCTGTAATTAATTATCAGCTGCTTGCAAGTCCATTCTGTTTTTCCCTTTGTTTGTATTACTTTAATGGTGACTATAACATACATATAATGAGAAAAGCAG
This sequence comes from Pipra filicauda, assembly GCF_003945595.2. Classification (NCBI taxonomy): domain Eukaryota; kingdom Metazoa; phylum Chordata; class Aves; order Passeriformes; family Pipridae; genus Pipra; species Pipra filicauda. The sequence goes on from NW_024104310.1 coordinate 7,600,375, forward strand.
TGTCTTATAAACATACAAATAAATCTTAAGACTTTAAGCAGGATTAGGCAAGCTAAAAAAAAAAAAAACACCCTGAAATCCAGATGCGTGGAATCACAGAAATCAGCTTTGTTAATGCATTCCTAACTCTGAAGCCAATTAAAGCATTCATGGACATGAAGGAAACAGGGTTTATACTGGCACAGATTTCCTCTGCCTCTTCTTAAAAATAGCTGCAAGATCCAGTCCGATGTCTGTGCTATTAAAAAAAAAAAAGAAAAAAAGCTATTTTATTTTGATTCAAGGGAAGTAGGGAGTAGAAAGATATCTGGACATGGTTAAGGAGTCTCCTGCCTCATTATTTGGTCTAAAGATCTTACCAAAAGTTCTGGTGGATGGAAGAGTTCAGTTTGAAATCTATCCATTAGAGGGCAATGCACTATCCACAGTGATGCCCTGGAGAGAGAGAGCAGCAGCAGGAGCTCCAGGAGGAGGCAAAAAGAAGGCCTGAAGTGATAGCCAAAAATAAATGCCAAGAATTAGGTCTGTGGCTTGGGTGGTGCCTGGAAGATGTGCTGGATAATGTGAGCCAAAAGCAAACACGGATGAAAAGAGGGTAACATGGAACACCAGACCCTCACAACATCTGGCTGGTGGGATCTGGGGGTTTGTCCTCAAAGGAGGGTAGACCAAGAGGGAATTTCTCTACAGAGCAGTTGTCATCACCAGCTGTGTGACCCTACCCACAGTATCCATACACAATGACCAGTGGGAACTCGGCGTTCAAATGATAACTGAGATGAGTCTTTAATATCCGAAAGGCCTTAAAAATTTGAGTTTACAAGAGCAATCATCATCATCTATCTCTGAAAGCTGAAACAAGTAAAAAGAAGTTAATCTATACCAAAGTGTTTCCAGGGACATGATGTTTTAAAGGAGCTTATTTGCCTTCCAGTTTTTGCCCCCAAGGCAACTGCTGAATTTGTTGTCTGAGGCAACCACTAAGGCTTCCCTTGAGGACATCAATTCCCCATCACCTTCCCACAGTGCTGATGGATCTGCTTCTTTGGAGACTTTCCGGGGAGCAGCCACAAGATCAGGGATTTAATCCAACCTGTTATGCCTGGAGACCTCCCCCATCACCCAGCCCAGGGTAGACACAGGTCCACAGCCTGGCTTAAAACCCCTTCCAGGAGATGTCAGCACTGTCCCCACAAGCTCCTCCCTGCCTGGAGGCTGCAGGACTGCTCTCAGCAGGCAGCTGGGATGTGGCCTCCCTTTTTTTTTCAGAAGAAGAGGGTTTGCCCATGTGGGTGCCAGCATGGCCGTGCCAGTTGGCAGGAAGATCGGAGGATGGATGGCAGCCTGCTGTGGTCGCTGGTACAGGCATAGCCTCGGGAAGTGCTGGCTGGGAGCTAAGGAGCCACACTGTAATTCTTGCTTACCAACAACCTTTTTATTGCAAAGAGCTTTGAATGATGGTGCAGAAATTGTTCAGTGAAGGGAGAGTGAAGAAGGCACTTGGATATCACTGAGACTGCTGCTTTCGAGAGAAGAGTAATTTGTCTAATATACAATCTGTCACCCTTCATTCGTGCTGGAAAAGTGAGGAGCTGCTGGAAACTAACCACACATATGGTGACATTGCTCCATCATTAGCTTGGGTAGGAGACAAATCTCCCTACACCACTTTGGCATGCTGCATTGGAAACACTTATCTCTTGGGCTCGTGTTAAAGACTGGCCAAGATGGACCCTTCTTTCCACCTGCTTTCCCACACAGGCTGTGTTGCCACCACACAGACTCCATCAGGAAATAAATATTTCTCCTAACTCAAAGCAACTTATCCCTGGAAAAGTTAACCAGTTGCACTGGGGGCCCCTATGCTCTATACTCAATGAAGCAAAACCAATATGTATTTATGTACATATAAATCAGCAATTTCAGCTCCCAGTGTAAAATTCTCCCTGAACCAAAACACACCTCTGGAAGTGACATCTTCTGGGATATTTTAGAGTGTGTAGAAATTGCCTCCTGGGTGGGTGTGGATATTTCCTCTGGTTCTTCCTTCATTGCAGTTTTCCTAATAGCTATCTCCAAATGCAGCTCTTTCCTCTTACTGGGATTTCCTCAGGCTTCATTTTGAAGGACCAAGGAGGGCAAGAACTATTTATTACACTAATAATAATAATTAAATAACTACTAATTCAATTATCATGTCTAATAACGATGATAACTGCCTGTAAATTGTTCTTTCAGGGCTCTTCCTACAGCAACAGAAATTTTATGGTGGCTCTTCTGAAGACGCCTAAGGAGTACTGCATAAATATTAATGGGCGGGGGGCGGCCCTGGATCTTCCTGACAGTGTCAAAATGCTCAGTCCCTCTGGGCAGAGGCTCACACGCATCAGTTTTGAGGTGGCGCAACCCTAACATCAGCAGGGCAGTTTCAGATTTATGCCACTGCAGCTGGGAGCAGAGTGAGGCTCTGATCCTGTAGCAGAGCCTATGAAACGGTGACACATCCACCTGACTGTCGCGAGCCTTGACATCTCCGCGTCAATATTTATTTCCAGCCCTCCTCACTCTCCGCTGGCACTCAGATGTACGGCCAGCCCCTGCTAAATATTTTATTTATACTGTGTGTAGCTGAAACGAGTTTATGTTGGGTGAGGAATGGGGGTGTATTTGAACTCACAGCATCTACAAGGGCCTTCTGTGCAGGGCAGTGGGTGTTGGTGGTGCTCCCCGCTTCCAGCTACAATTCCCAGTGTGCACAAACACACGGTGATCCCAACATATTCATCTGCCAAAGCCAGTAAGGAAACTTCAAAAGGACTGTGGGATGCAGATTCCAGTGAGAACTGCCCCCTCTGAAAGGTGACATTTCAGAAGGGCCATTTGGTTTCTATCTCTTTCTGCAACCACCAGATTTTGCTTCTGAGTTGGACTAGAGGAAGGCATGTGGGCACGGGGCCACTTTGGAAGCAAAATAATTTTCAGGACTAAATGAATGAGGCTTTTTGGAATAATGGACCAGGCATAATGTGGTAAAATAACATAATCTTTCCATGCCACCAGTCCTTCCCCAGCCTTTCTTCTTTCCCAAAACCCAGGAGAGGAGGTTGCTTTGCTGTTTGCCTGTGAAAACCAGCTCTCGGGTCGTTATTCAGACGCAGAAGATGCTGTGAGGTCCATGGAGCTGGCTCAGCTGCCTAAATCGTGGATGAATTTTTATTCCAATAACACCGAGGCGGGTTTCTCTTTATGCTAATCCCTCGTGCTTCAGGGTGTCACAGTGCAGGGGAAGCACAAAATCATGCTTTATGAGCGTGATCTGTCTGCAGACTCAGTATCGCTTCCCTCCCAATCTTACCTGCCACAGTCAGCTAGAGATCATAAATACACCCCTAATGCCACGATTAGCATACGCTCTTGAAAGAAAATTGTGCTTGTAGCAAGAGTCCCCGAGGGCCAATATCAACAGAGAGACATTACAGAGAGAAACTGGAGATCAGGGCTGAGCTTTCAAGTCTGTGCTCCCTCGCTAGGCAATGGTATCTGCAAGGATTATCCCGCTTTTATCGGGAACAGGTATTGCAAAAGGACTGCTCATGGTGACTCTGGTTTGACTTATGGTTAGACCATCTTTTTGGTGGAGCAATAATCAATGCTAGGCTTTCAGCTCATCACTTCACTTAATCTGGCTGAATAACTACAAAGACCCCCAAAACCAACCGCCCTATCGTTTAGGTTCATGTTCTTGCTCTTTTCCATCGGTTTTATGAGCTGCTCCTGGCAAAGGGAACCAACTGTCTTGCCAGCTCTGACGAGATAGGTTGACGGGGTACCTGCACAAAGCAAGAAGGACAGATGAAGGAGACTAGAAAGCAAGGCTAACAAACAAGACCTGGTCTTTGATTTGGGTGTTTGTCATCTCAAAGCTGGGTCACGTCTTGCAGGAACCCACACAGCTTTTTCACTAGGAGTAGAGTTAAGCACCTGCTTAGGGGCTTGCAGCAGGGGTATGGTAACACTGCAAACCCTCCCCAGCAGCCTTGAAGGAGTATGAGTTTGCCTACTGCCTCCTCTAACAAGCCTTTGATCTTCCCGAGACTTCTAATGGGATCCAATTGCAACTATAATCATAAATAAGTGAAAAATATAAAATAGGTAACAAAAGCTGCATAAATGTGTTGCCACTTGAAGGTTTTGAATTCCTCCCTTACTCAGCATGGTGCATCAAAATAAATGGAAACAGCAGACCTGCTGAGGAGGAATAGTGACATTTTGTGGCGCCTGATTTGTGATGCAATGGGGATGCTGGGGGGCGGTGGGGACAAATTTTCACTTTATATTCTGCTCAAATGAGACAAAGATTACAGTTAGGAGTCAAGTACTATCAAATTATTTATTGAATTCTGTTGGGGTGGAGAGGGTATTTGCTCTTTTTTTCCAGAAAAAAGTATTGATTTTAAGGATGGCTTTGATATCAATTAGGCTCAACATGAGAGACAGGCAGTCACTTTGTATAGGGAATTTAATTAAAAGCTCTGTACTTAGTCAGAAGAGTGTTCTAAGGATAAAATTGTTTTCCCCCTTTGGGTCAATTTTCTGTTATGTTTGTATAATGCAATTAAAGAAGGACCCATGCCAAGCAATACTCATGCCTGGTATAAAACTGTCCATACATAATGACTGGCTTTTTGGACTTGTAGTCCAAAATAGATTAACAAGTGTTAGCTGCATTTAGATTTGGTTATCTTTTGTTTTATTACTACAAGAACACATCCTTACAGGTGCACACCTCTTGTAAGGCCCTTCAAGGACAAGTCAGGCACAATCAAAGAAATTATGAGAAGGGTGATATTTTAAAAAGCTCCTTCCTTTCGAAAATTTAGAAGTAAAAACCAACTTGACCTGAAAGAGTTGAAGTTCATAGGTAGATATTAATGAGAGGCCCATCTCAGAGGTTGTAACTAAGATTAATCTTTAATAGAAGGACACATAAACAAGCAGATTTTTTGGAAAAGAGTTCTAAGGGGCATAAATCTAATGTGTATCTGTTAGCCTAGAGCTGAATCACTAACACTGGTTGGATTCAAGTCTTGCATAGAGTTGGATTTAAGCCCAAGACTTCCCATCTCTTCAGTGGGTTTTGGAGCATCAGTTTTCTGGTTTTCCCTGCAAAGGAGCTCGGGAAGGATCATAGCAACCAACTGGCAAAAGGCTGAACCAGAGCAGGCTTTGGAGGATTCTGAGGACTACAAGTGCTGCAGTCCTGTGCCTTCTCTGCAGACTCCTCTTGGCACTCTGAATGTGAACAGGTGGATTGTTTCCATAACTTACTTGTATACATGGAAGTTTGGGGCTGTGGATGTAGAACCATAGAATCATGGAATCATAGACTGGTTTGGGTTGGAAGGGTCCTTAAAGACCATCTCGTTCCAACCTCTCTGACATGGGAGGGGACTCCTTCCACTAAACCAGGTTGCTCAGAGCCCCATCCAACCTGACCTTGAACACCTCCAGAGGTAGGGCATCCAAAAGTTCTCTGGGAAACCTGTTCCAGTGTCTCACCACCCAAAGGAAAGAATTTCTTCCTAATATCTAATCTAAACCTACTCTCTTTTAGTTTAAAACCATCACCCCTTGTCCCATCAATCCATATCCTTGTCAGAAGTCCCTCTCCAGCTCTCTTGGAGCCCCTGCAGGTACTGGAACGTGCTGTAAGGCCTCCCCAGAGCCTTCTGCTCTCCAGGCTGAACAACTCCAACTCCCTCTGCCCGTCTTCATAGGAGAGGTGAATATCCAGCCCTCTGATAATCTTTGTGGACCCTCTGGACTGGTTCCAACAGGTCCATGTCCTCCTTATGTTGAGGTCTCAAGAGCTGGATGCAGCACTCCAGGTGGGATCTCATGAGAGCAGAACAGAGGGGCAGAATCACCTCCCCCAGCCTGCTGCCCATGTTCCTTTTGGTGCAGCCCAGGCTATGGTTGGCTTTCTAGGGAGAAAGCACACATCGCCTTGATTCTGAATTTATATGGGTTTATATATATATATACATACATGTATATATATATATATATATATATATATGAATCTGATTCCACTTCTATATATATGATTCTGAATAAGTTTTGAACCCAGCTAGTTTCCTTTTTGCATGTGATATCCTGTTCTCAAAAACTATCTCCATCTCTTCTATTTTAACTCCCCATTAGAGATGCAACAACTGATATTTAAGCCTGGACAGGTGAGAAAGACCGGCTGAAGGCCTTCTGATTTTCTGGTAAAGGTACAGTCAACCACCCTTTGTTTGTTGGAGGATACACTGCAACTCCAGGGTGGTTTTTTGCACATTTAAGGCAAGATACCAAGGAAAACTCAGCCCTGCTCTGAGTCTGCTCTCAGCAAAGCTGGCGGTAGACCCTTCATCTGAGCAGAGTCAGAGCAACACTGCAGAACAACTGAGAATCCCAGCCGTAACTTTAGAGGAAAAGTGCAAAGCCAAACATGCACAGGAAAGAAGCCAAAAGAAACTGGCATTGTGGAGGATGATTCCTGCCTTATACATTGCAGTGGTGGGTACTAGGGAAAATAAATACATAAGACAGACATGTAAACAGTGAGGAGAATTACAGGCAGACACTCAAGTACACAGGGCTGGTGCCAAACCTGCTGAAGTCAATGAGAACCCAAAGATGGATGTACCAGATGACTCCAGAACAGGTTTAGATAATGGAAGGGATAAGGGAAAAGACCCTGCTCAAAGTCAGTCTTTGGCATTAGAGTAGCTGCTCAGAAGGCTCAAGCAGACACTAAGCCTCTCAGAACAATGCACGAATGCCTCTTTTACCTGCCCGTGCTCTGCCGCAGCACGTGCAGTCCTCACATGTCCTTCTGGTGAGGCAGAAAACCCACACGAGTCTCCTGCATCACTTAAACCCTCCTAACATGGCATGCAGCATCCTTTGCAGATCCTCCCTGCTGGAGAGGGCTTCGCTCAGATGGAGCTTATTATGCATGATAAAAACAGCCTGTATTTGCTCTGGTGCAATTATCGTTTTACAGCGAGAGGCTGCAAATCATTCAGAAGCCTGGCTTATCCATAGTGCCTGAGATTTTGGGGGCAGATAGGTAACCAGACACCTTAGGGGTTGTTCATATCTCTTGCCTTCCCCTCCGTCTCTGTCAGGAATTTTCAGCCTGTGCTATACCAACCCCATCCCCTTGCTGTTATAGCAGCAACAAGTTTCAGGACCCTTTGCACCCATCAAAGAACGTATGGAGGCTGTGACCCCACACGAGGCCCCATGTTCCAAGTGATTTCTCACTTGAATGCCATATGGATATGCCAGCACATGCAGCCTTTTTTTTTTTTTCCCCATCCAATTTCCATCTGCTAAGAGGGAGCCAGAGTGTAGGGTTTTGCAAGTAGTAGATGAAAATGTTAAAAACTGAAAAAAGCCCTGAGTGTTGTTCAGGGGACATAAAAATAATGTTGTTTATTGGGTATGATTTTTCTATTGTACACAAGGAAAGTGTCTTTCCTTCTCTCCTTGTACCCTGTTCTGCAAATCCCTCAGTCTAGCAGAAGCAGTTGCCTCAGGGACGCTCCCAAACACACACAATTCCTTTAATTTTAGTGGAGCCTTTCCAAACTTGGCCTTTTTGAGGGCTGAAATGTGTCTTTGCTGGCTTCCACTGATTTTCCTGGAACCACAAGGTGGCCTGTTGTCCTGGCTACCCAGAATAACACCAACCTCTCCATTATTAATATTTTGATATTGCTTTTGGGTCCCACAGTCATTATTTGCACTTGAATTATTTCACAAAATATATAAAGTGAACATGTTGGCACTAGACTTATTATTTCCCATTATAATATGGATCCTGCAGCAAGCTTAAGCCTTAGATTGATGACACACCACTTCTAGCTTTGAGGTAAAAGTTCTAGATCTAAAAGACCACGTGGCATAGAGAATTGACCTGGTAGGGGCTTACTACTTGTTCAGAACTATTCACAGATTCACCCCATATCAGGAGTTGTTCTGTCAGATCAAGTGGTTAGTCTTCTCACAGCTATCCTGTCCCATTCCTGCCAGTTCATGGAAGATATGTGGTTACCCAAACTCAGGTCTGTAGAGGTGTCTGATCTGCAGACACCTGACACTAGAGATCGTGGAAGTGTGGTTTTAAATTTGTAGCAGCAGAGTTCCCCTTCACAGAGTTCCCCTTTCAATGTGTTGAGTTTTAAATATTTTGTAAAATGAGAGGTGTGGGAGCAGGGGTAGCACCTGAAGGCATTTGCAGCCGTGTGCACTTAACCAGCCTTAGAAGTGAAGGAAGGATGAGCAGATTTTTAATGACAGGCAATATGCTGTGTGAAAAAGTGTGAGATGATCCACTGCAACCCAGACTGCACTGAAGAGTGAAGATGTCCATTACTTACTGGAGAGAACAGACTCATTTACCTAATCATCATGTACAGTTAAGACAGCAAGAAAGAGGTTGCACAAGACAAAACAGACCAGCACAGAAACCCTCCCTTGTGGAATAAAGTTCAGCAGTATAAACAGAGCCTTGAGTACATGCTTTCAGTATATTTCAGCTGTGCCTTTCAATCAGAGAGCTAAAAGGGAAAGCATCTCACTACCAGCAGTCTTGGGAACTAGGAATTCCCCATGATAATCATTGAGCATTATGGGTTAGTACTCACTTGGACATTACTTTCCTTCGTAGGAAGCAGCACCAACAGCCTCATCTGCCCTTTTGCACTGGAACCTGCCCTACTCCTCCCACTCCTCACTGCTGAGCTCAGCTTTAGCCCCACTGCATAGAAATGCTTCCTTACACACATGGTGCTCATCCCACAGATGGGAGAACACGTCCTTTTTTGCTTTCTAAGTCCTCCACACTTGCAATTCTGCATAAGTCACCCTCTCAGCGTGGGACCTCCCACACTAAGGGATGGAGCTGCTGACACACAGGTGCTCGTGGCACCTGGGCTGCACCTTTGCATCCATTTCACCCAGCACTCAGACCCTTTCTAGTCCCTGGGCCTGAAGCAGCTTTAGCAGCCTTACCCAACTTGCAGTAACTGGGAAACCATCACTGGAAATGGAAGCCCTGTAATGCTGTTTTAAAAGGCACGTTTCTACCAGGCTCACACTCCAGCCTGTATATTGTGTTGCCTCTTTCTCCTATCCAGTAAGAAATCCTGCAGAGACAGTGATGGTCCCTGTGTCTCCAAGTAGTGCAGCTCCTGCTGGCAGCAGTACCATATCCAGCATCCAGCAGAGCATCCTTCCTGAGCCCTGTACCCACCACCCGTGGAGGCTCAGCCCCCCTGGCTCTGCTGTTACCCCCCTCAGGGTCACACCAACACCTCACCCTGACACGAAGCACTGTGCTTATCATATGGTTACACAATTTCTTTGTCCTCCAAGCCTGCAAGGATCATGTTGGGAAACAACAGCAGGGCTCTCCTCAGGCCCCTTCCAAGCCCACGCAAGTCAATGGGAGTTCTCCCATTAAATTAGGTCCCCAAGGCATATGCCTCAATGGCCAATAACCTTTTAAATGAATTACTTTCCTGTGCTGTTTTCAGGAGGCCCAGCTAGTACAGTTATTTCAAAAGACACTGCTACAGGCATGATCTTAACATTTAATTACGTAACATTTTAATAAGCGCTCGAGAGCATTTGAATATGTCTCCCACCCTTTCTGATTCTGCCAGGTTTATTTCTTTTAAGAAAAAAAAATTGAGCAAACAGTGCAAACTAGGGTCTAGTTGTTTCCAGCCACTAAGATTTCCTTAAATTTCCCCAATGAGTGCAGCCTCTCTGCAATAGACAGATCCTCATTCATTTTGGGAAGAAACTGGGACGGAGAGAGTGGGGGAGAAGAAAAGACAGAAGGGGAAAAAAAAAGAGGCTTATGTTTCAAAGATCACTACAGGCCAAATATTCTCAGGCACCCCGGCTTTTACAGAGAAATCTTTAACAGTATAAAAATGGAAACACTTCAAAGATAAAATAAATAATTTAATAATAGTCTGCTTCTCCAAAGGGTTTTGAACAAGTTTTAGATTTGCCAGTGAATGTTTCCCTTAGGCAGTAGGCCAGTGGAAAAAAAGGCACAGTGTGCCTCTTCTTTCGTAAGATGTCCTTTATGTTATTTTATTTCTTGATAAGATTCAGAAACAATTCTTTCCCCTCTCACCCTGCCTCCACAAAAAAAAAAAAAAAAGCTTTTTTTTTTTTAAAGAAAAGCCAAAGATGATGCAGATGCAAATGATCTCTTACATATAGCACACACCAAAATAATTGTTGAAATAGATCTAACACCATCCAGATTGCATCATTTCCTTTCTGGTTGTTTCACTCACTATCACCCGCTGAGAAGCACCTCAGATTCTACAGTGAGGTGTGTTTAAAGGGAAGCCATTTGAAGACCCCCAGGTGCCTTTTGTGTAATTAAGACAGTATTTATAAGCAAGACTCAACAGTATTTATAGGCTCGTAAGGAAAATGCACAAGACTAAACTGTGGCATTAGTGGTTGTAACATTCTCGATAGGTCAAAGAGGCTGCTATTCTAGTAAAAAATCATTTATTTGGCAATCACATGAACACTAGGGAGGACTGTGCTGCATTAGTGTCTTCTTCAGATTGGCCTCTACATTCTATGTTGTTTCATCTCAGTTTAAACACCATTTCTTGCAATTATTTACAAGGAAAATAAAGATGAGAAGCAGCCTTGTTTTTTATGGATGGATGTTGTGCTGGTTTTTACTTGTCTTCATGGATAAGTCTTGCCTTCAGGAATCCCAGAACCCTGAGACCTGTATCAAAATATGGAGCAAGGAGACTTGCCCTCAGTACAGTAGGATTGGGTTAGGGAACACTTAAAATATCTGAATATACAGAAGTCCCTGGAACCTGGTGCACCCATGACTGCTGAAGGAGAGGGCCAATGGCACTGTGAAGTCACTCCAAATTATTTTTGAAAGATCGTGGCAACTGGGAGTGGTTCCTGAGCACTGGAAGAAAGCAAATGTCACTAGGGTCTTTAATACAGTACAGTCAGCCTTGCCTTGATCCTTGGGATGATGAAGTCTTTTCCAAACACATGAAGAACAAGAAGGTAATTGGTAGTGGATAAATACCTCATAGGAGTGTAAAGAAGATGGAACCAGATTCTTCTCAATGCTGTCCAGTAACAGGACAAGAGGTAATGGACGTAAACTGAAATACATGCAATTCCATTTAAATTAAATAAAAACTTTTTTTACAGTGGTGGTGGTCAAACACTGAAACAGGTTGCCAGAGAGGGAGTGGCATCATTTGGAGATAATAAAAAAAACAGTTAAAATAGGTCCTGGGCAACCTACTTTTGCCTATCCTACTCTGAGCCGGGTGGTCGGAGTAGGGGACCAAAGGCAGCCTCCAATCTCAGTACCTCAGTGACCCTGTGCAGAGTGGGGGTCCACTGTCCCCATCCCTTGCAGGGCACATCTCCACCACACTGAATGCAGGGATCTCCCTCACTAGAAGTGGACCAGCTGCTTCTATGGTTTTGGGTGTTACAGACTATGGTACGGGCTCCAACAATGATGATAATAAAACCAGTCCTTTCCAATGATTTCACCACCTCTTTATTTTATTCTGTGGTTTTCCCATGTTATCTGAGCACAGAGGACTGTGATTTCTTTTCCTGATCCCTTACCCTCCCTGTATTAACCTCTTCCTACCCAGTAGCTTTCCTTTCCTAAGGTGGAGAGGAGATATCTTGGAAGATGCATAGAGATACCTGGGAAGTAAAAATCTTAAGCCACATTATTATATATCCAAACTCAAGAGTGATTGTTAGGTCCATACTTGGGCCAAAAGAGTAGGAGTAAAAGGAGATCAGAGCAAAGGAAGTCATGAATGGTGAACAAAATGTAAGAGATCTCCCTTCCACTGTAATGCTTTCTTCACTTAGATTTCCATGGACTGCAGCATTGCATTCAGCATTATACATACTACCTTTGAAAAAGATTTTTGCAAATGGGATGCTGACAACCACACACAGAGTCTGACTCCTTTCTTATGGGTACTGACACAGTGCAGGAGGACCTTCCTGCAGACTGCCAGTCCCTCAGTGCTGGAGATGTCAGAGCAGGACACCTCCAGGCTTTGTAATGGCAGATTTGGGAAGGAGATGAGAGGGCTGGACTAAGAATTTGGGTAATTGCTTGCCCTCTTGAACTAGCACAAATCAAGGATTACTTTGTTGCCATCCAGTGAGTTATGTGGCTATAAAACTGGTACGAGTGGAGAAACAGGCTCTATATCTTCCTGACACTGTGTCAGTAAAAAAACATTTTGACTTATTTTGTCTGTGTCACCCCGATATTTACCACCATAACTGCTTCCTTTGACTGTTTTTTTTTTATTTCTAGTTTACTTCAAGCTGTTCTATACAGATACACAATATTACCTGTAATGTGCCAGATCATACTCCGGTCAACACATCATTCACTGGCAAGATGACATTCAGGTAAAATGGGGAGTTTTCATTTCTCCCTTTCCTGTCTCTTGCTTCCTACCAAGCATGGGATATACATGGAGATAACATACTGGGACCGATTCTTATCCTTGTTGCAGCCTTGGCATTGATCTGGATTTACACAGATCAGCGGAACAGAACTGAGCTTGCTGTCTATCTCTTTTTCATGCACACACATCACGATTCAGGATTTTGTTCTCACTTCAAAGCAAATGCAGGATGTAGATTAATATGCTCTACCTCAAAGGAAGTTGTCACCAGGCACACAAAGCACTGCTTCTTTTATGATAACTCATAATTTATCAAAGAAAATCAAATCAATTTGTTGGTAAAAGAAACATGTTTTCCATGAATTTAGACCACGTCGAAGGTTTCGATGACAAAGCAAGAGAAGGCTGAATTAATCAGACTTGACATCTAACACTTAGTGGGGAAGAGCACAAAGCTCAGCTGAAACATTTATTCTCTCAGGACCTCAGTCCCCAGATGGCATCTTTGTCCCCTGGTATCACTTGCCCTCTCCTCCCATCTCCCTGCTGCTCTTTGCCCTCTGAAGATCAATAGCTGCACAGGGTGGATGTAAAACACCAGTACACCCTGGTGCAAATAACTGCTCAGGGTACAGGTCATTGGGAGATGAAGCCAGAAAGCTGATGTACACAGAGCAGACTCTGTCCCTGTGCTTCCAGGGTAGTCTCCCTTGTCACAGGCATAAAAATGAAGGCCAGTTTCATAACACATCCTAGCAACCCAAAGTTGTCCCTCAAAGCCGGGCAGAGTTTTCTCTCACTTCCCAGTGTTTCAGATTCAGGGTTTCCACTAGTGACCTCTCTATTCAGTTCAGAATCAAGGAACTTTCCTCAAACACAAAACAAACAAAAAAGCTGGAAGAAGAATAGGACAGATGACGCCATCAAATGAAAGGAAGAGCAGAGCAGCATCCTACAGCTTAAATAGAAAGGTGATAGCTAAAATAGTCACGTCTAGTACACATCCAATACCGGGGCTGGATCCCAAGGGACATTGTGTGCAGACATACAATACAAAGACTGTTATGAACAAGGATTACTTCACCACCTCCTGCAGCCACTTCAGAAGAAAGTTAAAGGTAAGACTTGAAAAGTGCCTGCAAAAACTGTAACACGTCTTAGGGCAAAAAGTATTATATTTATAAACTAACAGAACTGAAAGCACCGGGGCTGGAAGAAAGATACCTAGTCCCAGTACCAAGGCAGGTTCAGGTAGAGCTTAACTATTCCTGTTGTTTTTTAACCTGTTTTTTTAACCTCCAAACTCTCTAGCCATGAAGTTGCTACGTCTTCCTCAGCACAGATTCAAGCAGGGATTGCCAGGAGGGAGCAGACCCTGTTGCAGAAGAAACGTTTAGCTATGCACAAGAAAGCTGTGCTGGGCTACCTGTCCGGAGGGTCCCAGACCATTTAATTTACTATCATGGATGTACCCCCTTGTAGTAAAGCCTTTTTATATTTGTAAGCAACCTTCTCACCTTTGTAGCACCATTTGTTTACAGTTCTAATGCATCTTTCTCGAGATGGAGGGGTTGAAGGACCAGAGCTGCACACTGTGCAAAAGACCTGATCAAACACCTTCGGTTCAGTTTTTGGAAAGGTTTCATTTTTCTGTCAAGACCACCCATCTGAGACACCTCATAAGTATTTGGCAACGCTGGACAGTATTCCTGGAGTCTTGAAAAGCTTCAGTTTAACAAATGTACACATTCTTAGGATCTCTGTAATTGAAAGAGTCTGGTTACAGCAATCTAAGAGAAGAAAGGATGATTTTCCCCGCTGGCATGATTTTATGTCATTGTATTATTAGTTGCTCCTTTTTGAAACTATGTCAAATGAAATGTGCCCTCTCATGATGCATTTTTTAACATGCTGATATAATTCCTAAAGTACAATATTCATGGCACCAAAATGCTCTTCAGCATTAATTACTGTGACAGCGACATAGACTTTTTTTTGTGAATGCCTTCACAGTTTATCTGGTCGAGGCTCCTTTTCATCATTCATACTCTCCTCTCTCCATAGTAACTCCTGCTAAGCTTGTGACGCAGCCTGAACTCGGTGGATGGGCCAGGTTACATCATGGAAGAGCAGAAATACTAAATTCTTTAGCTCCAATACCTGCTCTGGAGACAGACACGATGTAAGAACCTTGTCAGGGTGAGGACAAACCACATCCTCTCAAATTTGTTCTTGCTAATAAGCAACAAGACCAGCTGTAATTTATATGCACTGGTTGGTCATGATTTTCTTTGTACAAGCAGCCAACGTATGCTTTCAGTCTAACATCACCTAGTTCAAAGAGAACAATAAAAAAGGACAAATGTCAAAGGACCACGAATATCAGCTCAGCAAGTGTGTCTTGTCTGTAGCAGGCAGTGGCTGTGCCAAGGTTTCAGTGACAGCTTCTTGCCACATAGGCAGTGATCTGGGAGCTGCAGTGGAGTGGTACGTGGAAGACAAGATGCTGTAATTTCAGCCAGAGCCTGGAGCAGTTTCCCTCTCCTTCCATGATGATAATCACTACCAGTTCTTAAACTTTAGGCAGTAATAATAAGGCCAAGATCAGTTTTGTGCCAAGATCAGTTTTGTTTGTTTTTAAATGGGAGTGCAAGTCTCCTCACTATTTTCCTTCTGCAAGATCAAGCCTGCTGATTACCTTTCACTCGTCTGGGCTTGGGACTCCAGTTATTCACTTCTGGTTCCCCAGTGCAAGTTTCTAGTCTGTGATTACTTGTGGCAATTCTTCCTTCAAAAATGTTCATATTTACACGTAGTAATAATAATGTTTGTATCCTTCCACCTCCTCTCCGGGCTTCATGTCAATGCTCAAGTCTTGCTTAAAGCAACAAACAACTTGCAGATATGTTAAAAAATCTTGAGGGTTTTGTTCTCCTCCTTTCCTTGTGGTGGTGTTGATTTGCCTTGTGAAAATATTCGTCTCTTGATTTTGTCTTTCAACATGTTTAGCAGTGTCTTCCAAATTGCCCTGTGTGAAGGTGAAAGGTATAATCTGTGTCTTATGAATGCTCAGATCTCTCAGAGGGGTCTCTCCCTCAGCCGAACTAGCTGATGCTTTCATAGGCAGGCAGCACCCTGGGGCATGGCAGCGAGGACAGAGTGAAATTTCAGCAGTGATATAACTAAGTAAGTAAACAAAACATTCCCCAAATAGCATGTGAGAACTCCATTTTCTTGAGCTTATCTTTGGCTGGACCACTGCAAAGAACTACTAGCTCTGAAGTAAAAATGCCAGGCAGTTTGGTAATAGTTACCAAGCATCCCCAATGATTCCAGGGCCATCAATGTGAACACTTTTAAGAAAAAATCTGGGTGCTCCTATGCCCACCATGTTAGGCTCTGAACTAACCAGATCTTGAAGCTGCACTGAACTAATCCCTATGAATGTAATCAGAGTCATGTCAAAATGGTTTCCAGACAGATACAAAGAATCAGGAGAAAAATTTGAAACTATAACATGTTAATCTATTGCTCTTCAACCTCCACCCTTTTTATATGTATCAACTTTAAAATTTTTGTTCCCTAAAAGCTTCTAATTTACTAGATCTGCGCCTGACAACTGATTCTGTATAATAGATACTAAAAAACAAAATTCAAACCAGAATAATAATATCAAATTTGTTTACAGCAATTACCCTTACACACCTCTTAACGCCCTGTGTTCTTTATACCCCTTTGTGCCACCCACCTTCTCCTCAAGAAGACAAAGTGAGGAAGCACGTATGTGAACTCAGAGTGTAAAAGTCAAAACCACCAAACGGCTTTTAAACAGTGCACTCCTTGCTCCAATCTCAAATGCAACAAGGTCATTTGCAGTCCTCAGGCTTCCAAGATTATTTATGAAGCAACAGCCACTACACTCATTGTACCTCCTGCTCTCAATGGGACTCATCGTTCAGAGCTGTTGAGCAGTTAGGAACAATTACAGAGGATAAACTGAATGAAATATGTGATGCTGTGAATGTGTCAAGATTTCGACCAGTGGAATTTACATACATGAATAAATATCGAATAGTGTTTAGTAATGAGGCTCCTGCATAGCCTCTGTACTGAGCATCCTGCAATGTAAAAATAATTGCTACCTTTATTATTAGTTACCAGCCCTAACAGCAAGCAAGAAGCAGCTTCAAATCTGTGAAGCAAAGGAGGAATTAGGATATGTATCTCCATTAGCTTGTGCAAATAGTAAAAGCTTCCTCTTAGCCTGTTTTTCAACAGGGAGAGTAAGTGGACTGTAGTTTTCTCTTTGCCTAAATTTAGACTATGACGAACAAAAACACAAGCATGTTGTGGATTAAGATAAATTCCCCCAAGATGTTGTTGTAGAAGTATTAGGACCGAAGAGATGGATTCCAAAAGTCAACTGAGCAAAGCTGTTATTTATGGAAGAGGAGACATCTCCAGACACACAGCGATTTCACAATCCTGGTTGGGGCCTCAAGGTTCAGGGAGGCTCGTTTCCACCCATGACTCAAGCCCCAAATAACTCTTTTGCTCAGCCAAGCACTTCCTTGCTGAAACTGGCTAAGTGTCCAGTGGGTACAGACACAAGATCTGAACAGGAATCACTCAGATACGTGCCAGGAAAGGCACCAAAACTTTTCTCTCCCCGAAGAGCATGTGGTTTGTAAGATGGAAAGAGTTGTGGGGTCTCAAAAGCTCATAGCTTTTCAAAAGATAGAATTTTGTCTACAGCTCCTCTTCCAAACTGAAGTGGCAGTAGATTGTTTTTCACTTCAGGCTCACTCGCGGACACAGATTTCCCTGACTCCTTCCATCACAAAAGGGAAGGAGATGTATAGCATCATATGAATGTGTTCAGTGTCTCAACCCACAGTGCTTCCCAGCAGTGTAAGCTCAAGGGAAATAGGAATCATATATAAAAGAAAAGGACAAAAATTAATCAGATTTTATGATCAAGATCACATGGTCCCAACTCAGGGTAGTGTTGCTGTCTGGGGTAAGCTGGGCAGCATTCTTAATATAAAAGCATCCAGTGAGTAGTGGTCAAGAACAGACTTAAACAAAGTGCCCAGTGGGCTGAAAATAGCTTGAAACCAGTTTCTGAAGGAGATGAGACCATTTAAAAAGGCAGAGAAATATATTTACTGTTTCTGAGTTCTTGGAGAGCTCTTAAGCATTTGAAGGGGACTTCAGCCCATGTATGAAGTTAAACACATGTCTAAAAGTTGTCCTAAAAGCGGAGCTGTGGGATCAGTTCAAAGCTCTGCAACGTGTCTCCTGCGTAATGAAGTCCAAATTCATGCATCCAACTGAGGTTTCAGGGAGCTATGGGCAAAATGATACTGCACTTCTCTATCCTCTCTGTCCCATCCATGTCTGCTTCTTTATCTACCTCAGGTTCTTCAGTGCAGGGTTTGTTTCCTGTGACGTTTCTTAGCTCTTGCAGAAGCGCTCTGCTCACAAACCTTTCCCATTCCTGAAGACAGGAAGGTAAGATGGGTGGGTGGAAACATTTGTTCTTTCTTGCTTTTCTTCCCTTTTCACATCACAACGTCAGTCATAAGGCTCTGAAAGCCACATTATGTTCTCTTGATTTTCTCTTGCCAACTCATTAATTCATCAATCGCTACTGTTTGGTCTTGACATTAAATACAACTAATTGCAAGAGCTGATGAAGCAACACAGTTGGGTTCTCCTTCCCACGGCTGTGTTGGTGTGTACAGACCTCACAGGAGCACACCAGCACCAGCCCCTGGGCACACACCCACCTCTGCTGAGGTGTTTCTGCCCCGACAGCAGCTCTTAGGGAGGCAATAAATGGAGGCAAATAAAGGGATTGCAGGTTTTCCAGCCACAGATTGGAGTTTATCATGAAACTGTCCCAAAAGTTGATATGACATCTCCTGGCCTCTGAACTGCTGCCTTGGCAAGATGAGAAACATCCAGGATGGTGTTTTGCCTATCAGATGTGCCACCTGCAGGTTAAAACATGGAAATATTGGTTTATCTTACCACATCGTCTATTTAGAGAGGGTATCCTCATCAAACCTCTAAATAATAATTTTCCTATAAGTGCTGTACCCCTCTGGTTAAGAAAGTGCTTTTTGTCCTTTTTCTTCCCAAACTGAGCGTGGAGGCTAAGGAAATTCCTCTTTGTCCTGTTTTCACTGGTAGCTATAATGTGTAGATGCATATATTTCATAGGTGCATACATGGAATTTGCTGTGCAACCTGCTGAAGCTGAAGGTTGGACTTGACCTGATTTTTGTGTCTGTGTTACACACTGGATCAGCAAGAACTGATGAGTGTCTGGACAGTTTTAAATCCCCTCTATTTTGACAAAACCAGGAGCATCAGGAAAAGCACCTAAGCTACCTATTTGACTCATGGGCTGGGAATACTGTCATGTCCCAGGTGATTATTCACATTTCAAAAGGACTTCCTAGCAACCTGTGGATCCAGGGATTTCTTTCCTTTTTAATGAATGTTTGGTTGGGTAGAAGCCAAAGTCAATTTACAGAGAGAAACTTCTTACTTGCCACAGGCTACTGGCATTTTCATGTCCTGTTTATATGTCAGCTGGATTCTCAGAAGTATTATTTAGGTTTTGAGGGAGAGGTGTGCTGTTAGGAGCAGAGTTTTCACAGAGGAGTGCTCTATGATTTCTGAAAATCATCTCTCGAAGGTGTTTTAACGTGCACACCCAGAAATAATGGCATCCAACCCCACTGAAATCATTGTGTTTGTAAATCTTGGCCAAGTCTTTGCTTAGCAATTATTTTAATGTGGTCTCTTTTTTCTTTTTTTTTTCCCCCTGTAGTAAGGCCCATAAAGCCACCATCTATGTCAGACCATCGACACAAAAGATTATATCGGCCACACAATGGATCTTTCACTCCATACATTTTCTTTCATCCCAGTCTGGTCCAAAACAGTCTTGAAACATATTATCACGATGGTGTCTCACCCTGCCTGCAGTCTATGCTGTCACCATTCTGGCAACAAGCAGAGTTGTCAATCTGGCACTATATACCAGCTCAGAGTACCCTTAAAATGTATAAACAACGGCAAGATAGAGAAACTTCCTTCAGTATTTATTTACCAGATAGATAGGATGGGAGATGCCCTGTTCATTTCAGTGAATAATATGCATTTTATGACCTTCTCGTGATGGTTTTATGCCTATTATGATCAGTTTGTCTTTTTTATCAAGTAAAGAAAAGCTAATGTAAAGAGCTAACATTCAAATAACATTTAAAACGGAGATAAAGTGACAAAGCTCTGCTGGGCTGACGTTATGACTGACATTTTGTCCTTTGTTGGGAGAGGCAAAAGGATTGAAATGCAAAGAGAAACAAAAAAAGGAAATCACTTTCAATCTTCCATTTAATTATCAGAGACTCTGTCAATTAGTGTCACAACCCGTCATTTTAAGTGTAGGCCCCTAAAGATGCAACAACAGTTCCTCTCTGAGCATCACTGCTGACAACCTCCACATGCTACAAGCTGGGAGTGCAACTTGTGGTGTCAGCAGGGAGAATTTGGGTCCAGAGGCTCCCTGGGGTGGAGGGGTTGTTTTTCAATCACTGTGTCACTCCTCAGTTTTGGAAAATGGAAAAAGTTAACCATAGCTGGAGATCTCTGGCTTCTTGTACAAGTCACTATTCTTGTCCTTAAAAGGGGGATAAGGGTAAAATAATGATGACACTAGAGATATTGATAACTCTGGAAAAAGTGATATTGATCCATGCATTTTTTCCTCCTCCCCTGCTTTCATAACCGAACAGTTATGAAATAAAGTGTTCTTTCCCCTTCTGTACTTGGAACACGGTGATATATCAACATAGAAAATCTGAGGCCCAGCAGATAAAATGCAAAGCGTGAACTGAAGTAAATAACTGAAGTTCACAGCATGAACTAAATCATGTTTTATTACCTTTAATATTTCAATTGCTTCTTAGCATGAGAAGCAGAGACGAGGGTGCATTCAGGAGCTCTAAACCTCCCTTTCCTCGGCATGGCTTTAGCCTTTCTCCTCCTTCTCCCACAGAGCCATCCTTCACTGCGTGGAAAAACAGTGATCTGAATTCACCCTCCCCAGGAAACAGCTCTGGGATGTGGCAATTTTTCAGGATTCCTCAGTGGGCATCTCATTAGGGAATCTAAGTGGAAACTTAATCTCCTCGGACTCCTCCTGTAACGGAGGGAGTCAGGACTCTCCAACGAGGCATTGAGATCTCACACACACCAAATTTTTCCCCAACAGGTGCATTTTTCTCTCTGCATTTATGGAGAACCTCTAATGCACTTTGGCCATCCTACCAACAAGTTAACATGCTTGGCAAGAACAAAAATCATCTTGCGCCCTGCCACTCTTGCAGTAGTTTATTAATTAATACCAGCTGTGATTTCCATTTTGAATCTGGTTGGTCCTGAAGTTTCTCAGTGTTTCAATGCATTCTCACCTCTCCAGCAGACCGTCTCTAATGTGTTCAATCCTCCTCAATAAATCAGTGTCTCCTGCATGGGCCAGTTCAGACTGAAGTCTGCAGCTGTGTGCAGGCTGAACAGCAGCAGAACTTCTCACCTGGCTCTTCCGTAGTCCCTCCAGAGAAGTGGAGGGAATTAAAAGCACACTGGATGAAAAACTGTAGGCTGTAGCTCATTAGCAGAGACCGTGACTAGATGATTTGCTGCAGGAATTTAAGCATGTTTGTTTGTTACAGAGTGGGCTTCTGTCTCCTCACTCTCATTCACAAATCCTTCGTTTTCATGTCCTACCACCATCAAATCAATTATTGGATTATTGGATCCACATAAAAATAACCATAGGAAATGTTTAACATACTGATTTCCGTCTTTTGGCACCTGAAAGAATCACTGCATTAAACACTGATATACGATTTCTGAACATTTTCAGCACTTCTGCTCCAAAATTTTCCTTTTTATGTTTAGGAATTAGTTCAACTCTTGTTTCTAGAAGAAACTGTATTTGGCAAACCAATTACTCAAAATGACCGACTTTTTGACCAACAGGAAAGAAAGGGAGGAGAGGATTATAGCACAGTGTATTTGGGGAAATCCTCTGTCTCACAAACCAACAACTGCAAACTTTAATTCAACCGCTCACTCAAAAGGCTTTAAAATTTCACACTCAAATGTATTGACATTCTCCAGTGAATGAATATAAGGATGATTCTTTTCAAAGAGTTTCCTGGAAAATGCCACTTTTGGTTAATATTCTTCTTTTCCAGGAATTCTGAGAATTTACACAAAAGATTCAGTGGAGCTATACACACAGAGAAGTGAATGTCTTATTCTCAAAGTACTCTGCTGCTTCTTTCTCACCATTTTATGCTTTTTACTCACCATTCCGATCATCTTTTCATTATCAGACAAATTCTTAAGGATTTCCTCTGGCGACTTATCTACTGCAACAAGAGAATGTTTTCTTTGAGCAAGGATGAATCAACATTGGGTAAAAGCTTCAGGATTTCACAGAGGCTTTAAAAGGCTGGAGAGCACCAAGCTAAAGCACATGTGTCTTTTGAGTCTCATTCTCCTTTCACCTACCACGCTTATTACAGTCACCCTGGCTTTACATCCACCATTCCAAGAAGCAAAGCATGAATCTGCAGAGGTGCCAAGTGTTTGTAAATCCAGCTGAAGTCATTAGACTGAAGGACCTCAGCAACTCTGAAGTTCAGGGTATGTCTTACTTCCTTTTGCTTCCCTGACTACTATAAAGGGGATCTTCAGACTTGTAACATTTGCTGCATCATGCGCTTCTCGCAGCACCCAGACTGGTGCCTTGGCACTGCTGCCATCCTAAACCAGGTGTCCCCGAAACAAGTGCAATTGTTTGAGGCGTACTCTCATCCATGAACCCTTCATTTTCATTTGGATAGATCATCCATGACAGCCAGTCAAAGCTCTTCAGTACCTTCTGCCAAAAGCGGGTGAGCAGAGAGGGATCAGCACTGGAGCTGCTGGCATTGTATCAAGGACCAGTGAGAGGATGGGTCTGTCCATCCCTTCCTGTCTACTGCATAGCCAGTGATAGATGAACTTTTCTCTGGAAGGGTTTCTTTCCACTCACATCAGCGGCTTCCTGCCCCCCCCCCCCCATCACTCATTTCCCCAATCCTAATGTATATTTTCTTCTCCAGCTCACCTTTCTCCAAGGAGAAAATTACTGCGGTGATGAACAGATTTCCCAAGCATGGGTATAGCTGAATACCAGAGTACAGGCTGAAAAACTGCATTATGCATTAAGTATTATGATATTTTAACAGAGCTCAGTATCACTTTGCTTCCAATCAGCCAGAGATTCAGCTATTCTTCTGCACTGGGAGCACCAGTAAATATTTGATCTGTTCAATCTGCAGTCAGCCAGCCAAACAAGGACTGACTGTTCCACCAGTCTCCTTATTTTCTTATCCCATGCTCTTTGGAGGGATTCTTAAGTCAACAGACTCTCTCTCCCTCGTTTCTTTCCCCCCACTCTCTCAGATAATGCTTCTCTGCCCTGATTTCACTGTTAAACTCTAAGGCATGATGGAAAATGCCAGCCACAGATGTTGCCTCAACTTCATTTTATTGAATGTGCATAACAAATTCCTCACCACAAATTTCAAGGGTTGCATTATAACTTATCCCATAATGCAGGAGAGGAGTTAAAGCAGGGGTCTGGCAGCTCAAGAATGCTCTGATACAAGTACATCCTCGTGCACAGCCCTCTGAGCTCTTTCTTAGCACAGAGAAACACTCGTACCTTAAAGTTGTGGTAGAAGTGATAATAATTTGCCGCAATACAAATTCCCCACAGTACAAATTTAGCAATTCATTCTCCTTCGAGTGGTCAAAAGAAGCTCAGCAACTGTAAGATTTTATAATTAAAGAGCTAGAATAAGGATTGAGAGAGGTAGGCTGATTTCTCTTCTTCAAACTTGCATATTCTCAGGAAACACTTCACTTTCCCAGACAATGCTGGCTGATGTGACTAGTGATTTTGAATGTTCCTCTTGACATACGTAGATTTTCAGAGACTGCTAAGCACCTGGAAAGTTACATCCCTGCCTGGCACCTGCAGGGATCCACTAGGGTAAAAGTGAAGAAATTCAAAGCACCTTGGCACTGTAAATGCCACATCACCACCACAGCAGCTCCGTCCAGCAGAGGATTAAATGTGCCATTGAATTAGGACCTGTGAAACAACCAGGCTCCATGTGTACCTGTAAATAAAATCACAGCCTCACGAACTGGGCTGACCTGCAGTGACCCACACAGTCCCAGGGGTGTTTTTTGGCTTATGCTCTTTGTCCCTGTTGCTGTCATGGGTTTTTGCCTCCAGCCATGGGCAGGAGGCAGTTTGGACACAGCCATGCCGAGGCTGGAAGGAGAAAAGAGGGAGAAAGGGTTTAGGGATACAGGATAAGATGTGCCACTGCTCTTGGCTTCAGGACAGGGAACAGTCCCTTTTTGTAACTTCAGACACAGCCGCCATCCACAGGCTTGACCACAGACTTTTGGAGCCCAATGGTCCCAGTGGGCATCTAGAGGTGCTGGATCAGGGTATTCTCTTCCGAATGCTCAAGCATATCCAAGCAAGAGGTTGTGAGGTCAGAAAATACGTCTGGACCCAGACCATGGATTTTAGGACTTCGTCTTCTTCTTCTTTCTCATATTTCTGCTGTCTCTCTGTTCCCTCTCTCTGAATGACCAAGCCCCAATAAATAAATAAATGAAGCTTCCGTTCTATACTTTCCATCAGGAGACAAAAAGTTAAAAAAGCTGGAAGATGTTACACGTACAGACAGCTGGTACATTCTTTTGCTGTCAGTTATCTGCGGCAATCAATATTATGAAATGTTATGATTATTATCAAATATCATTATGTTGATTTTGAATCTGTTATGAGTCCCATCTACTGCCGTCATTACACTTTGAATAAATGATGTTCTGAGTTTTAAAAAAATAAAGTGAAAAAATATGTCTGAGACAAAACTCCCTGCCTAGCTGTTAACTAGCAAGGAAGATTTAGGTAGGCAGACGGATCCGCTCCTTGTGGTGTTCAGCTTGATAAATCGTGGCTTTCCTCCAAATAGAGGCAGAGTTCAGTATTTCACACCATGACAGGTTCTCTCTGTACTTTGTGGATAAGGTTGCTTGGATCAGAACCAAACTTGCAGCTATTCAAGGAAGGTGGTAGAGTTTCTAAAGGAGCATGTCTTTATTGTATGATAGGGCTCCTTGCTGGAGGCAAGCGGAGCCCCCAGCCCTGTAGTGCCAGGCACTGCATAAACATGGGGAAAAGACGAGGCAGCTAAGGAAGGGTAAGGAAAAGAAGCTGTATGGAGAAGCTGGAGAAAGACTGTAGCTGGAGTTTTGCTGCCCAGTCCTGTGCCCTGTATCCAGTGGACCACTGTTTCATCAAAAAGCTCCTCAGACCTCTGACAGGGAAACATCACAGTCATTGCAAGGGTGGCAAGAACATGCCAGGTTGTCTTAATGGCTATAGTTTTTGAGATCAGGAATATCTAACCACGGGAACTAGCAGAGGGGAATTTTAGGACATGATTAAGAGCAAAGGCTGTTCTCCCAAAGCTGTACTGCTTCACCCTCAGGGATTTGAAGTTTCATGGTGTTGTTTCTGCTGTCCCTCCAACTCACCTGGATTTCATTTCACATTTGAAGCTCAGCTGTGTTTTGTCAGGAGGGTGGTGAAGCCCAGGGGCTGCTGGTGCTGATTTATGGCTCTGAGGTGCAGGAGCCAGGTGCAGACCTGCCAGGGGGTTCAGGTCTGCCTGGCCCCCAGTCCAGGGCTTGCTGCAGCCGGGTCTCTCCCAGCCATGTGAATGAATTCCTGCCGGTAGGAATGCCTGCACAGCCTCCTGGGGACTTGTGCTGCATCCACCTCTCCTAAACTACATGAATCTCACTGTTTTCTGTATTTGCATGCCAATGCATAACAAACACAGAGGGTAAGGCTGAGATTTGCTGCTGAGAGTTTGGGATTTGCAAGAATGCCAGATTCAGAGATGCTCCGAAGGGCAGAGGGTGAAGGCACAAAGGTTAAAGGAGCAAAAATAAAAGCATTTGCACCAAACCCTGCAAGCAAAAACCACCCAGCTAACTTCAACTCTGAGGTGCAAGCATGAGGCTTGTTTCCCAGGATTAAAAAATATACACTCTGCTATTTCAGACAGAGAACTATATAAAGCCACTCCTGCTCTTCTCATCTCACATGCTAAAAAAAATTAATGGCAGAAATTTTTTTGAGCCAATCATTCATTAGCTTCTTTTCCCTGCTCCCTAAACCTTCATAAACATAAGCTGAAATCCTCCCTGAGAGAGATCTCGACTACAGTCAGGTTTTGCTTCTTTCTGGGCCGGTGTGAGATTATAATGCTTCTCAAGGTGTTCCCTTCCTCATAATGAAGCTCCATCTGTTCTACAGATGGTAAAGATCACAAGAACCAGCACTAAATATCCCTCCCCCACCGAAGAGTTTTTACCTTATGGTAATGTTGCTCTTTGTTTTCCCTGCCTTTCCCAGGAGCAGAGGCCCATGGTGAGGAGCACAGGGACTCATCCACTGCCCCAGTCGGGCTCTGCACTGGCAGCTGCCTCTGCACGAGGAGGGCTGCATAGATTTTGGCTAGGGGAAGGGAAACATTTTCCACTGACTTTTCAGGAAACCGTGCAGTGGCCACCTTTGAATACTTTTTATCCCATCTCCTCTTGACTGCTGCTTGTACCAGCACCAGCTTTGCCCCCAGCAGAGACTTCCCTCTTGCTGTCACTCATGGTTCTTCAAGGGCAAACTAGAATCTGTTGCAGTGAGTACCTGTCAGGTGAGACACAAAGGGAATTCAAGAGTTCAGGTCCTCAAGGATGGGAAAGAAATTTATAGGTGTTAACCGCTTGTCTCTGCCCTACACATTTCTGCATGTCTTCAGCTCAGGAAAGGGATCTTTTTTTTTTTCTTTTTGGATACTTGCATGAGCATTTGAGATGTAGAGCGGCCAGCAGGGCAGAGCTCCTGGGTGTGCTGCAGAGTCTCCAAATTTTGACCTCTGGTATAACCTTGCTGAGCACCCAGACATTGAAACACAGAAAATGAAGTCCTCCTTGATGATCTTGCCCTCCATACATAATCCAAATAATTAAATTCACTTAGCTAAATAAACAAGTTTTAGTTCTGAAACAGGATAACAACAGTGGATTCTAAGACAATCCTCTAAGGCAACTGGCAATGGACTAACTTCATTTATGTGGTTTAACATTTGCCTAACAGAAAATACTACTACTTTTCTCTTCTTGACAGGTAGATAATCCTAAGAGGTTTGACTACCACATTAACATCCAAACCACAAATGATGGGTAATCTGAAAAGCTGGATTTTCTGACACACATGCACTCTTTACATCTGCTTTCTACATCAGAGCCTGAATTAGTTCTAATGTTGTGTTTGTATTAAATATGTGGATTACTGGAGCTCAGCAAGAGTGCTGAATTAGCTCTTCCTGCCTCCAGTGGATTTGGACTGTAGCTCTCCATGCAGAGGCAGATGTGCAGCTTGTTATACTTTGTGTTTTGCACTTGAAAAAACTGTGGCTCGATGCTAAATCAACAGTTGCTATTCAAAAGAAGCGATTCTGGACATCTCTTAGAGCTAAGCAAACTTGGAGGTGGCAGGAACAAAGTCCAACAAGGAAACATTTTGGACCTGTTGGCTTAGACTGTAGCCCACCAGCAGTGCCATCGCTCAGGGAGAACTGACCCCTTTCATGCACAGTAAAAGACCAAAGGCCTGATCTGTGAATATTTACTGGCAGTGACAAACCCAAACAATGAAGATATTTTGCTTCAGTGTCCTGGCTCTGTCCCAGTTCAGGTAATTATTTCCAATTATCTAAATTTCTTCCTCAGTTTCCCCTGGCATTTAGCAGTTTTCTTCCCTTCTTGTCCAAAACAACAGCTTAACAGCCCAGCTGGCTGCTGGATACTCACTGACTTTGAATCATGGCTGCAAGTCTCCTTTGTGCATATGTATATGCAGTTTGCAAGGCACCTTGGGACGTTAGGAATTGGTGAAAAGGAGGGAAGCAATATGAAAGTGATGGGGTTTGTTTTGTTTTTTATTGGTCTTGCAACCGGGAGCACAGTTGGCTTAAGAAGGCCAGAACAGGCAAAGCAGTTTCCCCAGGTTAAGAATTCTATGAAAATAAAACCAAAATCCAGTGAAGTTTTCCATAACCATTTTCCTCTGGCAAATATCTTG
This sequence comes from Pipra filicauda, assembly GCF_003945595.2. NCBI lineage: Eukaryota > Metazoa > Chordata > Aves > Passeriformes > Pipridae > Pipra > Pipra filicauda. The sequence goes on from NW_024104310.1 coordinate 7,628,212, forward strand.
CTGAAATAATAGTCTTAGCAAGGCTGTGACCCACATGGGCTCTGAGTCCCAGAGAGAACATGCATGCCCAGGTCTGAGGTGCACGGTGACATATCCCTGGATACCTGGCCATGGTGTGGAAGCCACAGCGCAGAGCTGGAATTCAGCATCACTTAGGTAGAGCCTGGAGGCATGTCAGGCTCTGAGCACACAGGATGGGGTACCACAGAAGGAGGTCTGTTGGTGTCCAAATCGGGGCAATGGGCAAGGTGACAGTAATGTCACCCTCTGGCCTGTATGTCTGGAGCTGCCTGTAGGCACAGGGACTGAGCTGAGGAGCACATGCAGATGGGAAAAGGGAGCTGGGAGAAAACCTGTCTTCCAAACCTTCTGCAAAACTGAACCAGCAGCTCCCTGTTCTTCGGGTTACAGCACGTCTGGGGTGACAGCCTCTTCTTTTCCTTCTTTTAGATATGGGCGAGTGTACAGGAATCACAGGATCGAGCAAGAGGGGCTTTGGCTTTGTAGTCCAGCAGTTGAGAGGGACAGATCTGCATTGCCATGACTCATTCCCTAAAAATACCCGCGTCTCTCCATTGACTGTGCAGGGAGCCCAGGGTGACCAGCTTGATGTAGATGTGTGCTGTGGAGATGTCTGAAATTAGACAAAGTAAATCCCATCCCTAAAGCCAGCCTGGGTAGGAGGTAATGTAGGATGGTGTAATGCAAGAGTCTACATGTGAGCTGGAAGTCTGCACTCCCACTGCCGGCACTGGGGATCTGGTTAACGTGGTCGGTGGAGCCTAGGAAGCGATTTGTCTCACTGCAAAGCAGACTCCTACATTTGGTCAGTGAATCACTCGCTATACGCCCACATTTCAGTGAGAAGGATCCTATCCCTGAAGTTAGGAGAGATGAATCTCACCCCTAAGTCTTTTTCCTCTTTTTTGTGTCTGCTGCTAAGTTTCCAACACGCTATAGCACTAAATCAGCTGCTCGAGTTAGCTTTTACTTCGCTTTTCCTCCGTCTCCGAATGAACCGCGATAAAAACATTTTTGGCGTTTATTTTTCAAATTCCATTTCCAAACTGAAGTCAAGCTCAGAATCTTCCTCAGTTTCAGTGAGGCCCTTCACTATATACGTGCCTCAGCAGTGTTTTAGGACCTTTTTCCTCCTCTAATTTCTATTTAAAGTTTTTAAAACTCTCCATTATTACAGAGAGCTCAACCTGGCTGGATCTCTCACACTGCCATTGAAATATCCCATAACTTTCCACCATTTTTTACTTTCCCATCTGGATACTGTGGAACTCTCCAAGTAGAGAGTTTCTGTCAAAAGTACTACTAGTGTGGTTCTCAAATAACTGTTTATCAGGTGCACAAATTACAAAACTAATACAGGCTGTGATTACATTTTGTGTATGGGTTTTCAAGGCATATGATAATGAATATTAATAGAAACTATTTCTCCGGTAAATGATTGTTTTCTCGATAGTTGGTATAAATAAACACACTTGGATACGAAACAGATTTTTTGATGTCTATATCACAAACGCAGCAATGTATTTCCACAAGAAAAGGCACACCTGCCAGTGTACAACAGCAGAAATGTAAATATTTGCAACTTTTGTGGTAATTAAATCCAATCCTCCCGGGCCCATCTTGCAGCATCTGAAGATAGAATTTGGGTTCATTAGCTAACAAAGAATGAATGAAATGGCACAAAACCAGACAGACTGAAATTAAACTTCAGGAATCAGTCTGAGAAGGCAGAGCCTGCCTTAGCAACCTTCAGATGCCGTAAGTAGATGTCGCAGGTGAGTTAGTCACTCGGACAGTCATTCCCTCATAGTCAGTGGAGACAAACAAGCACCTGAGGCACGATTCTCTCATCCATTTTAAGTATCTAATTTAGAAAGAAATGAATCATTGGCTCCCTGGGCTAGACCTCCCCTGACTGCAGAGAGAGCTGAGGGTGACCAGATGAGATTGAGGCAATTAGTCAGATGTACGCAAGGTACAGTAGCCTACCTTAAAAACATACTAAATGCAAGTTTTACCAATTTTAAAATAAGGGAAGAATCATAGACCCAAAACTTTGCTTATATATCTACTTGAGGGACTGCATCAGAGCCAACCTCATCCTCCCACTCCCTTTTATTACACTGTAAAGTCAGAGCAGCTGGAACTGTACCCACCTCTGAATTGCTTCACTTGGCAAATAACTCTTGTGTAAGGATGGAGTTACAGAATTGTACAATAGGAGAGTGGTTTGGGTTGGAAGGGACCTTAAAGATCATCCAGTTTCAAACTCCCTGCCGTGAGCAGGGACACCTTTCACTAGACCAGGTTGCTCAAGGACCCATCCAACCTGGCCTTGATAGGTAATAGGCAACAACATTAACTTTATGAGGCTACCAAGAGAAAAATTCATAAAGGAAAGAGAAGGCAAGACAGAGCAAGGGAGGAAAAGTGAAGGGAAAGGTAATTTATGTGTAAATGCCAGTGCTTTTCTTCCAAAGTGGAAGTCTTCTTCAGGAAGCAGATGTTATCCCTAAAGAGCTGTGTTTACTGAAACAGTAAGAAAAAAAAAAAAAAAAGGAATTTTGACAGATTGTTTCTGGCCTCCTACTGTTTAGTTGCAGTCAAATCTGTCAATAAGAAGTGGACAGGGGACTTGAGGGAATATCTGCAGACATCCATTCTGATTCTGAGGAGATCAAAGGGAGCTTTACTGATGAATTTGCTGTCCTACTGACTCATTTTTTTTTCAGAAATTCTAGACACATGGAAGGGTGCTAAAAAGATGAAGGGCTAAAAAAAAAAAACCAAAAAAAAACAAACCACAAAAAAACCCCCAACATCTTGCTTTTCAAAAAATTAAAAAACTCAGTCTATTACATCCTCCAAACCTGGCTTCAACACGTTTTAAAGTAAGGGAACAAATATTGAAAGAAAAGGAAAAGCTGTGACAGATCTATTAGCTCTTACACTATTTATACTTACAGGTTATGGCCTTTCTAAAACATCTAATTGTCCAGCTAAGTCACCCTGTGTTCCCCTCATCCTCTCAGTATATTTTCTTTCCCTTTCCTTCTTTCTTTGCTGCATCATCTTCTATTAGGTCACAATCTCTTCAAGACAGGAATCCTCTCTCAGCATTTGTATAAGCAGGAGAGACATCTGTCGTGAACACAGCCCTGAGGTGCTGTCATGAGACAGAAGAAGAAACAGGAGGAAAAGTGGGGTTTAACAAGGGAAAATTAAAAGTCAGAAAAGCTGGATTAATGAGATTTTTTGTTGAATTACATGGTTAAAGCCTCTAATGTGATTCTGTGATTCTGCATTGTGTTTGGATGCTGTGTGGTCACCAATTCTCTACTGCCTGTACCCTTACCCAGCTCCAATATAGGTAACTCAAAGCAAAGTACACCAGATTAGGTTGTTGTTTTCCAAACGGATTCAAGAAGCTCAAGTGAACTTTCCATTAAACCAATTTGTCTTCATGAGTAGAGAAGCAGAGCACCACTATCCCAGTTTAGCACAATACTTAGACACGTGGTTAGATTTAAGCACGTGAGCAGGATCCTGAAGTTAATGGGATTAATCAGAGGTTGTGTATGCTGGAAAATACAAGGCATGTCTTGCTTGATATCACTGTAAAGTATCACAAAGATGAGGCTTTCTGAGGGAAAATATTTCCACTCTCCATCAGGTTTCTTTTCATTACAGTGAAGAGGAAAAATAATTGCTTGTGACTTGCTCAGACCGTGAAGTGCCTTTCACAGTCATTATCTCCCTTTTAAGAAGTTCAAATGAGGCAAATAAAAGTGAAGCCTAGACTCAGAAAAGACATCTTAATAGCAGATGTCTGTCCCAACCCCACTCATGCCAACAAGCACTGCTCTGTACATACTGTTGGGTACCTACCTGGTCCTGGTTCATAAGTCCAAGTACTCCTAATTCAGATTAACGAGACCCAGATTCTCAAAAATAAGGCAGTTTATAACTATTTTCTCTCAGTGGCAGCAATGGGGTTAAGGCCCTAAATGGGAGCCACATTCCTTCCTTACTTGGGGTGCTGGAATATGAGTCCACATACCTCAGGTAAATGGCTTGAAATTGGCCACCTTTCAGAAATATAAGTTGCATGAGTCCAAAAAAAAATTCTTGTTCTGCAGCACGCTTAGGATACTCAGGCAGGGGCAAGGTATGCTTTCACTCCTGGTTATGCACTTGATTTTTAACAGTATTTTGCAAAAACACACGATGACTTCCTGAACACAAATCCAAGCTTCAGTGATATGATTCTATTTTTTGAGCTGAATAGTGCAAAAGGAGGAAAAAGAGAGAAGCAATAAAAAAGTGTTGAAGTAAAGAGGAAAATTCAGACCCATTTCTATGCTGTTATGTGGAAGATTCAGGGATTATGTTGCTTTGTGTTGGTGAGGTTTTCAGTGATACATTAGCCCCGGTGTCAGTGGTCTGGGACACAGAGTTGAACTTCACACACAGCTCAGTCCTACTGCTGCTTAATTACCAATACATAAGGTGTTATGTCTGCTAAAGCATGAACCCAGAGCTCTGATTTTCAGGAAACTGGCAGGCAAAGCTGTGGGAGGATAAAAAAAAAATAAATAAATAAAAATGCCATCTTGTTTGCTAAATCAGTTGGTGGATGTGGTAACGTAAGGACTGAACTCACCGAAAGCCATGCTGGAAATCTCACAGTCGCTTTCCCCCAAGCTGAGCTCAAGACTGTGTGGTCTGTCCTGTGAAAAGTAGATGAGAAATCCAAAAATAAAACAGCTGACAGTAAGTTGCCATCAGCAAACTATACATATGTAAATCGTTGCTGACCCTGAGAAGAGCTGCCTCCGCAATATGATAAGGTCTGAAACCTGATTGAAATTTTTCATAAAGGGCATTATTTTGGAGGTGATCTTTAAACAAGCAGAGCAATAAGATCATCAGCCTCTTTTCTCAATAGTCAGAAAAATAGGTTACTGATGAAAGGGACTTTGGTCAAATTAATTTCTTCTGAATTCGGACACCGGATTTTTTTATATCTCGGAGCCCTCTTTAATGACAGCATAGTTCTGGGGTACAATTATATAATTATTATTGTACTGATAATGCACAGGCATTTCCTGGTGTTATTGCCATTGCTGCTGTCATCTAGCTGATAAAGGCCTTTCACAATGCAATATTAATAATACCAGAGTATGCTGGATGCAGTATTGCGTCACTGTCCCTCATTGTGTCCTTTTAGCATCAGCGAGATGATGGGGCAGGATGACACTGGTCACCCCTATGACAAATGCATTTAGACCATCAGTATTTTTACTTGTTAATAAGGACAATTCAAACAACAGAGAGTTTCAGAGTTTGTTCCCACATTTCTCAGCAAAAAAAAGGTGGGGTTTGTTTTTTTTTTTGTAAGAAGCCTTAGTGTTTGCTATTAATTGAAAGCCAAAATGATTTCTGTTTTAGTCTGACTGCACCAGGCAGACAGCTGGAAGGGCTTCCTCTCTCCGCATGTGAACCATGACCATGTAACTTGGAAGAGAAAGGGGAAAGCTGGGTGTTCAAAGATGTTCTGGTTTTGCTGGTGCCTCTGAACTTCACGTGCTCAGTGATATTCAGATCAGACTCATCTTCCTATGATGTCTTTCTCCTGACTTCTATTGCTTCAAATGTCTGAGTCAACCACTTCCTTGCTGTTTTCCCAACAACTCTGCCCATCTGAGAGGCTGCAGATGTTTCAGTAGCAGCACGCTTCCTTGGAAGAAGGATCATAACAAACTTCAAGGCTGCCCTTGCTGTGGCTGTGCTGCTCACCATGCTGTGCCAAGTGCCCCTCAACAGCTGTGGATTTTACTTATTTCCTTTCAAACATCGTATATGTGCAGTGGGGTGGACCAGTTTGGATGGGAAAGAGTGACCAAGTTGCAAAGGTCAGTCTGCCACCTCTAATAAGCAAGTTTTCCTAATACATGCACCTTCAGGGTCATCTGGAAAGCCCTGGAAAGCCCACTCCTTACATTCTTCTGTGTGCCCACAGCTCTGCCTGTCTCCTTGCCCAGCAGCCAGACCTCACCTGCCCTGCTGCCATCCCTACTACTAGTAAATTCTATTTCACCTTTCATTAGTTGTGCCCCAAACTGCCTAAAGAGCTCTCCCAAGAATTCTCATATCCTATCTCCCTGGTTTGGGGTAGATGCAGAAGGATCATCCTTTTCCACCATCAACCTCAACCCCTCTCACTGTTGATTCACTGCTTTGAAGAGAAGGAGGGAAAGCATATCTTGTCTGCCTGGGCCATTTTAACTGTGATGTCTATTTTTTTTCCTGACTCAACTATTGTCCTTAAAAAAACCCAGTGGGGGAGAAGGTGGAAGATGACTGTGAGGGAACTACTCTAGGTACAGAGGAAGAAGGACATCTTTATGTCCCCACTCACAGTCCTGCTCTGGAAATGCTCTTTTGGATGTATTCTCTCTTCCACCCCAGGATGGTGGGTGTTTCTGCACGCTGTCCCTTTGAGTGTTTGTATGTTGTGCTAAGTAAGCCATCTTTCCTAAATTAGCCCTGTAGCTTTTCCCCATCCTGTCTCCAGGTACATCGTCTTCCTTCCCATTTCTTTCTCCCACCTACAAAGAGAGAACATTCCTGATTTAGTAGTCTCTGTGCTTCTGCCTGTGGGAGTGTGTACAGGGCTCACAAATGGAAAGGACAACTCTAAGACACAAGTACTCCACTGGTTTTGGGCCAAGACTGACTGAGGAGAAGGAAGAAGGGTTGCTTTCAGGTTCAGCTGAGGGCAGGCAGACCTCAATTAATCTCCTGTTCATGACAAGGGCTGCAGCATCTGTTGGATACACAGAGTTCCCCTTGGCTTTCCAGAAAGACAGGCTGTCCCAAGTCCCTTCTGTCCTCTGCCTTAGCTCCAAGCAGTCTTGCTTGTCCTCACAAAGAACCAGTGGCCTATAAATCCCAACCAAGCTTGTAATGGTGGGACGTTCTAGGAAGACTCTCTTCAGCTATGCCTGGCAGGTAAAGAGATAGATGGGGATGCCCTGGGTGCTGCATCCACCTGACTGGCCACACCAGACACACCAACACATACTATGGACCTCTGTTCTCCACCCCAGCACTCATGAAGCTTAACCTGCACCTGCAGATCAGGTTCTCACCAATGTCTGTGACCACACAGTGCACTGAACTGTTACCCAGCTCTGCTCAATATTTTGGCTACTACTTAACTCCATTTTTGCCAAGAGACACAAAAATGTACAGCAGGAAGCAGACGCTGCATTGGTTGTGGTGCAAAACTACCCCTGGCAACCCCATTACAAGCAAAGCAAGACTTTGCTAATGCTCTAAAGAATCAGTTCCAGGCACCTTCAGTGTAAGACCTGTACTTGCCTTCAGACAGGAATTAGATGCACAGTCTATGAATTTATACAACAGTGAAAAGGAAAAACCTCTAAATAACCTGCTCACTGTAAAAAGACTTGAAGAAATTTCCAATGAAAGCATTTCAAGGGGGAACATAGCTTGGAATTAGTTTTTTATAAAAACTAGCACCGGGGGTAGTAGACATTTAACACCCACAAGAATTTAAAGGAGTTGTTTTATCTGCTGGATGAAACCTATACTATTCCACTAGTGTGATCAAACAGATTGAAATTTATAGGATGAAGGAAACAAGCTGTTTGAATTGGATCAAAATCAGCTAAAAGTTCAAAAGGATTATATATACGAGACATATAGGACCGGGACATGCAAAGATCTGAGTTTTGATGCTTTGTGTCAAGCAAGGTGAGACCAGAATCTTGACGTAAGTCCTTTTTTGAAATCAAACATTTTGTTCACAAATTTATCTATGGCTGTAATCCAGTAATATATTCAAGTAACACTAGTGTAAGAAGGTTTATACTAAAGCACTTGACTATTAAAGCTCCATTGTCTCTAGACAAATCTCCAAAATCCTCATCAAATTCAGTCCCTATTATACAGCATATATAAGAATATTAGAGCTTCTTTCACCCTGGCTTCAGGTAACTACCCAGACTTCAAATCTGAGACTGATTTGTTTATTACCTCTAGGTAGACATATTAAGCCCATTGCTATTCTCATTAACAAACAGTGGTTTCCCTGTACATTACTTCAACGGCCAACTATTTTTATAATTAGCTTGCAAATTTTAGCTCAAAGTAACAGTCTCCTGTCTTAAGTTGTTTTAACAAATTAAGGCCCTTGGTCTTGATCCAAGTGAAAATCCAGTGAAATTGGTGGAAAGACTTGCACAGACTTCAAGGGGTTTTGGAGCAGCTCATATGTACATGCCATAATTTGTTCTTAAAAATGTGGTCATGTGTAATCTCATCCATGGATAAGCAATATCATTGTTACAGAAGCTCACACTGCTTATTATTAATCTAAGCCAATGCTTTTAATTAAAATGTTCTGCTTTCCATTTCTTATAATTCTGAAAAACTTTTGGTGGTATAAGAAAAGGTTTTCCATATTGAATGTTTGCCTCAGGTTGATTCTTTTCAATCTAATCAAAAACAGTCCAGACTGTTCTAAGAACACTCCTGGAGAAAAAGAGAGGGGGAAAGTCCAGCTTACTAATACTAAATATCAGTATCCTTTTTTCCCCCCCAAGAATCCCTATCATTCCTTTCCTCAGGATCAGAGACTTGACATTTGGGAGGAAGGGTGGCATTTTTGATAACATCTTTTACACTCCATAATTGCTTGTCATTTTTCAGTGTACTATTGTTTCTTGATACACTGTTCCAATGTCTATCTAGAGTAATGTAGATTTTGGGAGAGAAAAAATATTTTTTTACTTCACACTTTGTTCATTTAACTGCCAGTTTGTATTCTGGTCTAGGTGAATCACAGAGCTGGCAAACACTGTGATACTCATGCCCTGGAGGGACAGAAAAGGCTATGTGGCAAGTAAGGCCATCTTCCTAAAGAGCTTGTGAGTCCCCTGAATCTCCTTCCCTTCCCAGCAAGAGCTGTGTGTTTTAAGAAGAACTCACCTTCCCGCTATTTTGCCAGGTGTTTTTCTACCAAAACCTGAGGCTGTCATTCCTCTGACTCCACTTGTCTGCCAGAAACAAAATGTCTAGAGAATTGGGTTTGAAATCACTAACATAACTAAAAACATATTTTGATAGCTCTTTGTTGTTGTCTGGACAGCAGTGGGATACTTTTTCCAATATACTTTTGTGGAAACTCAGCCAGTGTTGCCTTTCCTGTATCAGATTTTGACATCAGTTGGCTTGGCCATGAATATACATTGTCCTATACCATATCATGGCTGGACAGAGAGAAAATTTTGGGAGGCACACTACTTATTGCAAGCACACTCAGACACAAAGTAACACCTCCATGTTCACCCATTATGATTAGGAGGCCCAGGGAAAACAAGAACTGACCAAAAGATGACAACTCATGTCCTAAGTAAGGCAGCAGAAACACCAGGATATTTCACAGACACATACTGTGCCACAGGACTGTAATGGAGAGGCAGGTGGTTACGGGGCTCTGTGGACCCTGATGTTACTCCAGCTAAACTAGATCCAGTATCTGAACTAGCCTGTTGGAAAACCAGTTGCCTGTTCATTGCACCACAGTGTCAGGAACAGCATTCAAAGTCAAAGGATTACAAAGGTTCAATGGGATTTTTGCAACTCCTGCTTTTATCCTGCGGGTAAATTACCGCGGAAAATCTTGAAGATTTTCTCAGAAGGTTTCTCAGATGCCCTGACCAGCAGTTCATCTCCATAGGCTCCACATCCACCAGTGAGTCCTTGCTGAGCTGGCAGTCCAAACAGCACATCCTATTGCTGCTACTATACCAATCCATTACTTTGCAAAGCACACAGTCAGTGTACAGCTCTCTGTAAAGCCAAATTATTCCCTGCTGCATGGTGCTGAATATGTCAAAAGAAAAAAAAAGAAAAAAAAAGAAATAAAAGAAAGGTAAGAGAATTCCTCTATAAGTGCAAAAGTGTTTGTTGTTGTTGCTGTTGCACAGCTCTGCACCCAATGTGAGACAATTCCTCTCTCATTAAGTCATGATGAATGACAGATATGGCCAGCGGCTAAGAGTAGCTCTTAGATTAAATGTTGTGAGAAATGCCTCTCTACCACCAGGCAGGTGAGATCATTTCTTTTTCCCATTATACCAGTTTCTTCTCTCTGTTTCTGAGTAACACAGCATGATTTGATAGTTTCTGCCTCTAAACTATCGACGTATATTTGCTTTGAGAGGGGCCTCCTAAAGTGTGAAGAATGGGCCAGAGAGCTCCTAACTACTAAAAATGAGTGTGGCTGTTAGGCTGGAGCCTTTGTAGTGCTTAATCCTTTGCCAGGTGTTATAGAATTAGGGGACTCTGACTGGTCTTGTATGGTTTTCCTCTGGAGAAGCAAGAGGGCAGCTTTCTGGCTTTCTTGTTTCAACTGTGGTCTCTCTCGAACTCTGGATATTCTTTATCTGCCTGTGTCACTCCTGAGCTTGTATTTGCACATTTCCAGGTGAAAAACCACCTGTAGCAGTATTACAAGGTGTCCTCCAGAGAGGACAGCAACACTTCTTCATTGAAGGAGACACCTCTGGGAGTTTGGTGGACTGATGTTAAGGAGAACAGGATTTTGTTTCTGGTGCTATTCCCAGTTGATTTTGACCATGAGCAAGTTGCTCCCTCACTGTACTTCTCTCAGTCTATGCCATGTTCATTGGGGTCCTGACTCTGCAGATTTCCTCATATATCAAGTTTATTTTGGGAGGATTCAGATCTAAGACTACAAGAGAATATCTGCACAATTAATCAGAAGAGGTCTAGGGAGAAAGTCACAGTGCTGGTCCCTTAATCACTCATGCTTGTCCCCTTTCTTGCTGATGGTGTCCAATCAGACCTTAACAGATACAAGCCCTAGGAATTTTATCTTTTTCATTCTTCACTGAAAAAAAAAAATCAACAAATCTCGTGTGCACTTTACTAACAAGCAGAGCTTTTATTCTTATTTTAAGTTGAGACAAGGAAAGAGAGAGAGTTGTGCAAATCTGGGTTTATAAACCTTGGATGCCTGACCTGGACGTGTTAGTATGGATTGCTTGTGAGTAACAAAATGGAGCTGGAGGTGAAAGGGCAAATTCTGAACCTTCGGTTATTGAAGAACAACCACTGAATTAAAAAATACCTTGCAATCCCTTGGAGATGAATGCAAGTTGAAGTTTGGTCTGGATCTCAAACTTTCCAAGAGTCCCAGGATATTTATTCCTGTCCAGAATTTTGGCTTGGATTATTGGAGGGAAGAGTCAGCCATGAATTTTGGATCTAACTTCAGACTATAGTATCATAAATTCCAAAGAACTGGATGTTCTCATCTAGGAATTCATTTTTTTATTTAAAATGTGATTCACTCAGCATGAGTAAGGGCATGTCTACATGGATGGACGAACAACTTCTTCCCACTCATCCCACCAGCCAGCTCTTTTCTGGGGGTCATATATAGCCAGCTTGGCATGATGCTGCAAGTGGGTTAGTAGAAGTACTATCAAACAGATGCCTCAGAGTAAATGCTGTGAAGTCAATAACGCCGTTTGCCTCCTTTTAGATCTGACCCTAATATTCAGAAAATAGAGAGTTGTCTTTTAGGTAGGTAACAAAAATAAATTAATCTACAATGTATGTGTGTATACATACATTTTCTCACACATATACAAAAAATCCCTTACATATACACTTTGACTCTGATCCTATAAAATTCCTGCCCATTTGAATGGAACTATTCCTACATCTAAGTGCTTTGCTGGATCAGGGCCACTACCAGAAGAGCGGAAAGTATTTCCTATATTATTCTAATTGCACAGCAAAAGGGATTATAATTAATATCTGCGTTGTATTCCAGCTTGTTCAACCTGCAGTACAAACAAAGCTGTAGCAAAAGTGCCTATATGCTTTTTTTTTTTTCAGAGTGTTTTACCTATTAGATACTTAGTGTGTCTCTTGTTAACACCAGAAAGGTCAGATTTAAAGACAGATGGAATGTACATACAAAAGACAGCACTACCCGTAATTGGAGCTTCACAGTTCAAATAGAAACTTTTCAATTTAAGGGGAGAAGACCCATCACTTAAGAAAAAATAGGTCTTGTAAAGAAACACATAAAGCTGTTATCTCCATCTCTAATTCCAGTGTGTATAGGATATACCAGAAGTGGTGACTGAGTGTCCTAAAATAAACAGCAAAAGTTTCTGTGACTTGAATTAAAGCCATTGCATGTCCCTAGCCAGACATTTCAAAAGTATTTCACTTCCCAATACAATACTTATGAACCCTATCAAAAGCCCACATATTAAGGCACAAACAAATAAACAATTTTTATTTATTTACCAAAGGATCTAGATAGCTCAAATCCTGCTTCAAATGAGACCCAAACACTTGAAATTCATCAAAAGCCCCAAATTGCCTGTGTATACACCAGACTGTCTTGCCCTGGTGATGTCTAAGTGCACTAAGCCTCAAAGCTTTGCTGGCTGCCTCAGTGGAGTCACCATCACCAGACATTCTTGATTTAGTAGACAAAGGCCATCTCTTATTTTGCTAGAGGTACAAAGATGTGATTAGGGCTGCAGCAAAGATGACGTACAGGGTGGTTGATTCTCTTTGTCGATGGTGGTGGTGTTAATTTTTCTAGCAATGAGATGCTCATCCTCAGTGGGATTCCTTGGACATTTCCCAAGGACTAGGTAAAAACTGGGGAGAGGAGTGACTGGTGGCCAAGGGAAAAGACTTGGGCTTCAGGTCTCTGCTAAGGACTTCTCCATCGTTCCTCCCTTGATGAGTTAAAGAAAACTCCACGGGATTGCCAGGAAGCTGGGCCTGGAGCCCAGTTTTGATTTCCTCCAGCTAAGAGCTCTTACGGTTAGGCTAAAGTTAGATTTTTCCTTTCCCTCTGGCCAGCCCTATGAGTCTGCCAGTCCCAGCAGTTCTGCAGCCCTAGGAGAGATGAAGGCAGAGATAGTCCCAACACTGTTGGGCACTGACTGGGGTGGACAGAAGGGGTCCATGCCCCTCCTGCTCAGCAGAACTTAGAGACCAGGCTGGATATGCCACTGCTGACTGGTGGCACCCAGGGCTTAGGTATATTAGGTAATTTGGACTGTATCACCTCCATTCTTCCTCAGGATGAGGTACCCACGATTCCAATGAAATAGGACACACATCAAGCAGCGAAGCTTAGCCAACGACTTTCCACTCTAATATGAATGTTCATGGACAGGAGAAGCCCATCTGCTTCATGTGTGCTCTTCATGCAAGAACAGCACAGGGAATGAAAATGATGTTAGAGAAGAACTGCGCACATCAGGGAAGCTGTCAGCCCAGATTAGCCTCATCTCTTTTGTCATTCAAAAGCAAGGAGCAGAGTCCCTGACTCCCAGCTTCTCAGTGCCCCTGAACACTGAGGAGATGTTGTTCTTCCCCTTCAATTCCCAAACAGGGGAATAGTCTCTGCAAGGTTGCATGAAAGGACCAAAGTTCTCAGAATCCAGCCTAAAACTGAGCAGTCTCAAAGACAATTATGTATCATCAAGAATCTTCACAGTGAGGGAACACCAGGCCCTAAAGGGCTTTTTAACAAAGAATCAGCTAGATTCAGCACCTGGAAGTTCAATTCATTTTAAACAGAAAAATACCCGTGTTACATTCTTAAAAGTCAATTAATGAAGAAATCTAGCAGAATACCAAGGAAAAAGAAAGATTCTCCATAGATGGAGTTATCCCAGACAAAATGAGATTTCTTCCCGGAAAAGAATAGTTGGCCGGGTACACCACTAGGACTGGTATGGTAAGTATGGGATTTAAATTTTTTTTTCATGAGCTGTTCTGAAGGTTTCTGGCCTTAAAAATGAATAAATTTTTTTTCTCGGCTTCTATGACCATTGAAAGTTCAACAGTCATATAAAAATCAGACAACTTTTACTTGATTATGGGTAGATTTTAGGTGTCTGCCAGTGAAAACAAATATTTGAAAATGCTGGTCTTACATTGAGGCAAATTTCAGTGCATTCCTAGGCTGGAAGATCATGATTTGTGCTTGGTGGGCAGGCAATAGATCCTAATATTAATTTTCCTTCTAAATTGTAACATATGTAAATATTTCCACATTTCCTGCAGACTAGTATTTAAAAGCAATTTTTGAGTATTTTCATTTAGGAAAATACATTCTGAATTGTTTCAAAAAAAATTGCTATTTATAAATTTATTTGGTTGCTTTCAAATTATTTTATGACAACTCATTAGCCGCCGTGGTTTATACCTGTCACATAACGGGGTCACAGCAGGATTATCAAAGTGTGTATTTTTGTTCATAAAGCCTGAAAAGCAGTTGTGATTTAATATTGATTGAGGCATCCTATTTAGCAGCCCATCCTCTCACAGTTGTAATGAAATAGCTTTGTACTTTGAACAAGGAGAGAAGATGAGATTTCAGTGTATTCTCAGAATAGTGACTGTTTTCAGTTTCTTAGAAGAGATTGCTGAGTATCACAATAAGTGATACAGAAAAGCTTTGTTTTTCTTAACCAATTGAAGTGCCTAGACTGTGTTTCTCTCTCCTGAGTTTTCTGGTGGAGACGTTGTGTTTTCCCCACTGATCAAGACAGACTAAGCATAAAAGATCCTCACCCCAGTGCAAACAGTTAGAAGAAAAAGAAATGCTCAAGATATACCCCTCTGGGTGCCAGGCTCCACACTGCAATGCATGGATTACATGTAATACATGTAATAATGGATTTTGGTAGGCTCTACCTACCAGTCTTACTCCAGCAATTCACCCAGCCATATTTTGACCCCTTTGTAGAGAAGGTCTGGAAAACACCCACATGGGAAAATTCTGAAGGTTTCTGGGTGTTCAGATAATTTAGCTGATGCCCACCCTTCAATGACCCTGTCAAATGTAGTCCTCACCTCCTAAAATCATTCCTTTAATTCAAGGTTTGTTCCTGTTTCACGTGTTAACTATGACTTCGTGTTTTCAGGAGGGGCAGAACTCAACCATTGTACAGAAATCCACTGAGAGCACTTCTCTGAGGACAATTAATCTGGATCCCAAAATTGGATCTGTTTTGAAATCTGGACAACCACTAACTCAAGTGGGAGAAATGAGATGAAAAAATTTGGTTTGGCCAACATCAGGGTGATTATTTTGGAGCTGGTTAGCTCTGTTTAAGCTGAGCCCAGCTCTGATTTTCCCAAAGGCTCAGCATCCTGTAGTCCATGATTCTGCTTTGATTCTGCCCTAATTCACATACACCTTTGAGGAACATTAACTCAGATAATATCATCACAATTCTCATACTGATCAAGATCAGAAAGACAGTGAGTTTGTGGACCCTTGATCTTACCCAGTAGCTTTCTATATTATGCTACATGCATAATAACATACTCTGAGAATGCTGCAAGTATACTGCTACTGATAAAATACAGCATTTTTCAGGATTTTCCTTGCATTCACCCTTTCCCCTTTCCCATAAAAATAAAAAAAAAAGAAAAAGAAAAAAAAAGAAAAGGAAAAGAAAAAAAAGAATTGGTAGCAAAATGAAAATCAAGATCGAATGTTTATCTTCAGAATGCATATGGTTTAGGTAGCTCCAATGTGACCTTCTACTCAGGTCTGACCTATGAAGAACACAGCTAAATTATGTATAATGGTTTTGTGATGAAATGCAATGCCAATTATAGGAGTGAGATGAGGCCATAAACATACTGCACATAAAAATCAGAGAAGGAACTTAAATCCCAGTCCCAGAACCAAAAGATTAGTGTTCTAACCACTGACTGTAGTCAAAGCTTCCTTCTGGAAATGAAGGTTACATTTCTCCTTGTATTCCCGCTGTGTGGTCAGAAGAGCAATTTAAATGCTTTCAATAATATGGAGGTTAGAGTTTTCATCCTTTTTCTTAAGGAGGTCTTCTACACTTAGTGCAATATTTTTCAATCAAAGTTCAGGCAATTTACTCGTAAGGCTAAAAATGGATAATGACTTTTCGGTCAATTGCTTTTGACTGTCAATATGAAGCCTGCATTACCATTCCACAATATCATTAAACAATCAATAGCAATTAGTGTCTAGTCAAGCCTGGTGTTTTAATCATTTAAATCAAAATGCCCATAATTGTTATTGTATGTAAATATTTGAAGATGTTTATAGTGGAGATGAATTTTACCCAGCTCGCCAAGAGAACTAGAATTAGTGAGAGCAAAGACAGGTTTTAAGCCTCATTTGTCCTCTCGCTGAAACTTGGACAAAAAGGATTGAGACCTTTCCATATCTTGGCCCTATCAAGGCCCAGATGAGTTTGTTGGGGTGTGACCACTGTGCCAGAGCTGTCCGAGTTTTGCTTTGCCTGATTTCACAGAGGCTCAGGAAACCCGGAGACTGCACAGTGCATTTGAGACATGGGTTGAATTTATTCTCTGTATTGCAGATTAGCCCAGGCCTTTTGTATACAGAAGAGCCCCTGGCTCACAGAAGTCATTGTGGATTATTTTGGACTAAAATATCTCCAGGACATCACACAAGGAACTCAGGGCACTGGTCCTAGGGTATTCAGTGTCTCAGCTTCCATAGGGGCATTTACCATAGTCGTTCTTCAGAATATGTGATAGGATTTCACATTTAGGGACATTTTGCTGACAGTGCTTTATGCCTGTTGCAGTGATCCTTAAGCAAATGACAGAGTTGCTCTCCCCACTGCTGGCTTTACCCAGAATTGTCTCATCTGAGCACAGAGAGTTACATGCAGGGCTGCTACAAAACTCACTGAAATGAGGCAGAGAATGAATTTGTCTTATTGAACAGACCAAGAATCTTTCCAAGTAACAGCATGTGAATTGCTTTTTAATGGGGTAGTCTAAAGCCCCACAAACCACAGTTACAGGAGTCAACTGTGTGTCCCCCAACCTGCCACATCTGTGTTTTTAAATCATAGAATTGTAGAATCACTATGGCTGTAAAAGACCTTTAAGATCATCAAGTCCAAATGTCAACCCAACACCACCACTGTGTTCACCACCAAACTATGCTCTCAAATGTCATATCCACACCTTTTTTGAACACTTCCAGGAATGGTGACTCTACCACTTCCCTGAGTAGTCTGATCCAATGCTTTACAACCCTTTCACTGAAGGAATTTTTTGCTAATGTCCGACCTAAACCTCCCCTGGCTGAACTTAAGGCCCTTTCTCTAACGTGCCCCCCAAGCCTCCTTTTCTCTGGGCTAAACAACTCCCATCTCCCTCAGCTGCTCCTCATCAGACTTGTGCTCCAGACCCTTCCCCAGCTCCACTGCCCTTCTCTGGACTTGCTCCAGTGCCTCAGCATCTTTCTTGTCATGAGTAGCCCAAAAATGTGAACGGCTAGTTCATTTGGCCTGATCCATCACCCACTCTCCTACACAGAACAGCCCTCACTGACTGTGGGAGCAATTTTCCATAGCTAGACACCATTCAAACTCCTGGGTCCCATTTTGGAATCCATACGGGAAACAACAGCAGGAGAAGGGGCTTGGAGTTGCATCATTAATAGTTTCCAGATGACTAAAAAGGCATTAAAAGGGCATTAGCTGGATAAAGAGAAGTTTGGAAGAAAGATATACAAGTCATAATGTTCATGATTTGGGTGTAACAGGGTACATTAACAACTTCGGCATCCAATTAACAAGGGTGATTTATATTTAAAGATTTTTTGGACGCACATAGTTGTCTTTGAATGTTGCTGCAAGCTAACATGACCACTGCAATCATTAGAAGGACAAAGAGACAAGTAAGAAAAACTGGAAACACAAGAAAACAACACAGGAAAAACATGGATCCTGGTAGCCTATTGCTCGAGCTGGCATGCAACCAGAGCTGTTCCATGAAGGTGAACCAAGCTGCTACCACAGGCAGCACATTAATTTTCCAGTTAATACAAGGAATAGAGATTAACAGAGTGCTGCAGGAACATTAAAAACAACCCTATGTCATACAGATCAGTTCAGAATATGGAAATACAGCATCTGTTTTCTTTGGATTCAGGTCCCACACATCTAAATATTTTAAACCTGCTTCTTGGCATTCTAAGCAACTACTAGCAGTTTATTGGCCTGGTTATTAATCCAGGCTTCAGCCCAGGAAAGGCTTGCATGTCTGCTTAACAACAGGCTCAGGCAGTCCCAATTAAGTCGGTGTGTTCAGGGAGTGAAGTCCTTGCAGGATCAGAGCAATAGGCCTTCTGACTTATTGTCTATGTCAGGGTTGTACCTCAAGCAAAGAACAGGAATTTTTTGCCATCAAAAAAGCTCTAGTTAAATGGTAAAGCAAAGTCCAGAAAACAATTTGCATGCGTGTCCATAACAGCAAAATGTTTAGCAGGTTGAGGCAACATACCCCGTGGTGGAGAGGTGGCAGAAGGATGTTTTGTGTTTGACATTTCAATCCACATATATTCGTAATGTCATACGGATACTTTCTAGGAGGACTCTCTGTCACACTCTCTGAGTGTACCCCACTGTCAGACACAGTGTTGTTGGGAGTGATTTGGTCCTGAATGCCTGACCAACCCAGTTTTGTTCTTCTGGGATGTCTAAAAAAATTATTCCCTGTGTAGTATGAATGACCAGTGACTATTTGGAAGCATAAAATTGATGAGCAGAAGGGAATCTCTGCAAAATTGGGATTCCCACTTCTCCCATTGCATACAATTTCTCCTAGCTTTGGTAGCTCATGAACAATCAGGTTCTAAATGTTGCTTTCTTCAGATTATTTTCTTGTGTAAACCACCAAGCTGCAGCCTGAAATAGGTTCAGCAGAACCTATGCAAAATATCAAAGCCAGCCTCCTACACCCTCAAAGTGTTAAGAGCAGAGCCTGCATTCAGAATCTGAGCCCAACCAATTTCCAAAATACCACACCTAAGGAAGATGCAGCACCACGATAAAATGCCCCAAACGGAGAGGTTTAGGAAAAAGGGGAAAAGCCATTTTAAATTTGCATGACAACAGGTTTTGTGCCCCAAACATTTCTCGGACGTAGATGCAATTAGGAACTGAATTCCTTGAATCCCATGATTCTATTATGTTTAATGACTAAACTAAGAGTAGCATCCATGAGATTCCTGGACCAAAGGGAAACAAGACCTGGTTAAAATGTTCCACTTCCCAGTATCACTAACACTTTTGCCACTTTATTTTTGCTCTCTCCCTCCCCATTCTTTTATTATTGCTCTGCAGCATGTGCAGTATCTCTTTACCAATTCAGCATCTGGGGGTATCAGAAATGAGCCTGAAAGTCTGTTGAATATCTCCCAGAATTAGTTTCCTAATAGACATTTCAGCTAAAATTTTTCATCTGGTTCCAGTCAGCATCCAGGTTTTTTAAAAGACATGCCAGCAGTACTGGACAATCAGTGCTCAAAGCTAAAGGCTCTCCAATAACATGCCAGCAGAGGAAGAATTTTAATAGAACCCACAGGAATTTAAAGTCTACATTTTTTGCTTATATCTTTTTTTCCTCTCTTTTTCTCTCTCTGTTTTTTTTTTTTTTTTTTTTTTTAAGGCGGGTTTTCCCTTTTGGTGAACTCAAGCAACAGGCAATTTCCATTCATCTCCTGAGTTCAGCTATTCAGACTAATGGCCCAGAGGCACATGCACTGGTTTATTTTTCAGTGAAGTCACCACCCAGTTTCAAGGCTGTCCATAGGGTGATGTGGAAGGTTTCCAGCAGAACTATCATACTTAATTTTGGGACATCCCTACCTTAAAAGACAGTAGAGCAGCAGGACTGACATGTGCAGCCACAACCAATTTCCTTGGTCACTCCGGTGAAGACCTTTCTCATTCTTACAAACAAACTGCTCCCATGCAGAGTGAGGTCAGGGCCTGTATACAGGCTGCTTCCACAGAAAAGCAGGGGGAGGAGGAGACACGAAGATCCCTTAAATCAGAGGGGGGAAAAAAGAGACGCAATGAAAGATTTTTAACAATTTTCTAATATAAAACAGCTCTGCAAAACGAGAAAAGTGGCTGTGGGAAGCAGTCAGAAATCTGCTCTTTATCCCATCTCAGCACTGCTAAATGGTGAGAAACTTGGCAGAAGGCCCACACTTTTACTTATCTTCTGAGTCTAAAATCATGCTGCTTTTTCCCCCCCTCTTACTTCTGTGCTGAGCGTTGTGCATAGAAGGGAAAACACTGCTTTAGATGTGAATTCGGCAGCAGAGTCTGTGGCATTTGGGTATTTTATTCTATCAAAATGAGCTTTTCTTCCAAGGTGAAGTGTACAATGTAACATTACTTAATTGCCCACACTGCTTGGTGGATGCTGACATGTATTGTAGAAATGTTAACTGTTTTACATTTCAATGCATTCCCTCTCCCAGTCCTGCTACTCTGCCGCTTTGCTGGGATGAATCTGGCCAGCTGCCAGATAGGAAGCTTATTTTTCACTGGTGATCATAACTCTGGCTGGTTGTAGCAAATAACGTAACTGGCGGCGTTAGGAGGTTTATACAGGAAGCCCTGCTGTGCTGCCTTAATTGGGATCACTCTGCTGGCGATGGAGTAAAAAGGTATTAAGTTAAGATAAATGAACTGCTTATTGGAAACTACTAACGTCTCTCTGCATCAAGTTCACAGATAGGGAGAGCGAATGCGGCTCCTCTCCCCTTTCTCCCGGGCTCCTCCTTCCATTATCACAGCTCCCCGGCCACACATTCCTCTCCTCCAGCCTAGCAATGCTGCTTTACAGCCCCGACCAAGATTACATGCATTTGTCTGCCCTAAAGACCGGATGGCATCCTGCGGCTGACTCAATTTTCCCTTGTTTTATATACCCTGCAGCCCCGATGGAGTCAAACTGTGGGGACTTTTCTGTGGGCCGGAGTCTCACACACATCTGGCCTCTGGCTCCATTATAACCCTGCTCTCTGGAGGGCCTCCCCACTGCATTGCATGAGACTCAAAACACAAGCCACACGTCCATGAGAAGAAGGCAGTAAACATTTAAATTTTGTGGCTCTGATGGTGCTGTGAGATACAGGGACAAGCTCGAGGTTACTGCAACCAGGACCAGATTTTGTCCCTGTATTGTGAGGATCCTGACTCCAGAGACATGCAAGGCACATCCCATAAATCCTTCCTGTTGTCATCCCATTGTCTTCTAGGTCCAGGCAAATTGAATCCAGGGATTTGGCCAGTTTTCAAGGGGAACTTGAGAAAGACACATTTACATAATCCTACAGAGACCAAACTTTTACATCAATACACTGGTCCAGAAACCAGTACCCAAAAGAGATGTTGAGAGCTCTGAGATGAACCAACTGGGCTGCACTGTGTAAGGAGATGGACTCTACCCACAGTAATGCAATGACCATTTGGAAATGGTCAGAATAAGGTAAAAAAAGAAAAAAAAAGAAGCATCTTCTAGGTTCTGACTGACTCCAGGGTCATTCAACTTACTTTAAGCAAGGTCCGCTGGGTCCCTCTCACCCTTCTAGCAAGCTGATCCAAATCTGCACTTGACAGAATCCATGCCAGCACAGGAGGTGGCATCAGAAACCTTGGCTCATCACCCATGCAGATCATTGCCCCCCTGGAACTGGGAAACACAGGAGATTAAGAACTCCTGCTGACATTATTCTTGCAGCAACACATTGCTTCATCCTCAGATATTTGCTGTTAAGACAAAAGGAGAGCAGACCTGATTTAGATGATTTGATCTGACCACAAATTCCTTAGGCTTCTGTAAATTATACATTTGGGCCAGAACTTTCTCGTTATGGTGGTCAGACATGAGTTCAAGTGATGCAAGGACTGTGTGGGCACCTCTTGGAGGAGCTGAATTCCCTTTCTCCCTTCACTTGGCTAGATATGATGCCCAGACTGACTACTTCAAACTCAAACTCTCTCCTGAGTTTGCAAGTAAAGCTGTCTTTTAGACGTGTAAAGTAGGGCAGCTGAATCCCATCTGAAGCTATATGGGTGTAAATCTTCCACCCTGTTTCTCACAGGAATTTGCTCACCTCTCTGGGAATATTAGATCCAGAGAAAGGGCAGCAGCGGGAGGCTTTCCTAAAGTGACCATGCTTCTTCCACTTTCATAAGACAACCAAGCACCCTGTGCAGAACTAGACCCAGGCAGATGAGTTCCTCAGCATGAATCTTCACCCTCTTGAACGCAGAAGGAGAGATCCCTGTGACTTTCCTAGGACCAAGATTTGCAAAGCTACTAAAGATTCAGCTAATTACTGGAGGACAAACTGCATGAGGTAGAGTGCACATATTACCCTCTGCTGCACAGGTAGACTGGTGCTTTCCAGACTGGCTCTGCTGGTGATGCAAAATGTTCGTACTTCTACAGGAAATGAACTCATTCTTCATGCAAGACAAAGGCCTGACATTCTCCTTCAGTTTTAAAAATACTTAGGAGGCAGGCAAGAGAGTGTTTTAAATCATGGTAAGCATTCCCTTTAACCTTTTAGTGTAATATTTTGGTGTGTGCTCTCTGTTCAAACAGCATAACTGGAAGCTGGGTGATCCAGCTCCCATCTAGCTTCCTCTCTCTCATTTCCTGGAGGCTGAATGTAGAGGTCACTCCATTGAAAGCCATCACAACCATAAACTGGTGAATCACTCATGCTATTGTCCTTTTGAGACTTGTTGGCAATTCAGCATTAGCTTGTTTACAGCCAGCCCTGCCAGCAGCCTGACTGATTTGGTAGGTGCTGCTGCTCCACCTATAAATGACTACAGCTTACTGCTGCTTCACCTTCCAGAGCTCATCTGCACAATCAGTGTCCTACTTGCTCAGAGCTGAGTGCTTTGGGTGAGGGGATGAATGATAGCAGGACACACAGGACCCATTCCCTTCTTTGCCAGGGACTCGCCACTTGCTGTTACAACATGAGCAGGGCCGGGGAGAAAATGAGATATGGAGAATATCAAGTTTGACCCAATCACAGCCAAGAACTCTGCCAGGCTTTGGTCAGGTTGTGTTGATCCTTGAGCACTGTGCAGTGCTGCCCATGGGCTCACTCCACATCAGAACCCTCTGGTTGGGTCTGAAGACTCCTAAAGGAGTAATTCCCTGCTTTTGACCATGCTTAGCCAAGGATTTATGCTGAAGTCTTATGAGAACAGGGACTTAAGAAGGAACAAAGAGACAAGCCGTTTGCACTCAGAGCTTCTGAAGTCAAGGGTGATGCCTGTTCATTGCC
This sequence comes from Pipra filicauda, assembly GCF_003945595.2. Lineage (NCBI taxonomy): Eukaryota > Metazoa > Chordata > Aves > Passeriformes > Pipridae > Pipra > Pipra filicauda. Next base: position 7,651,478 of record NW_024104310.1, read on the forward strand.
TTCCCTGCATTTTGGGAAGCAGGATTTTGTTGACATTCTTAGGGAATAGATGAAATCATATCAGTTCAGTACCTGGGCCACATTGCTCCATCCTCATCCTAAGATAAACAAACTTACAAAACCCAAATATCAACCTGCCAGGAGGGCAGCAGTTGTATTTCCTTCTTTTAACTGCTTTTGCACTTGGACACCGTGGCAGAGAATGAGATTGTGAGAGAAGATTTTTCTCCTTTTCTTTTCACTGCAGAAATCAATACTCATATCCACAGAGGGTCTGGGTGGACTGTCTCCCCCTCAGCAGGGGCCAGGCACTCTCCATGTGCCACTGCCCTGGATTGGGAATTGTGGTGCCATGGTAGGGAAAAGCCGAACTCCATGCCCCGACCCATGGGAGAGACCGGGAGCACTCAGTTGCCCCCAGTCATGTCCACCTTCTGTAAGGGGTGAGAAAGAGCTGGAAGGAGTTATGAGGGTGTTGCCATGAGCAGGAGAGCAGGGAAGAGGTGGGCAGGAAAGGAGACCTGCATGTCACCACCGCCTTCTTCCGCTCTGATGGCGAGGTGACAAACTGAGCAGTGACATCCCCGTGCACTGCCTTGACAACCCATCAGCAAGGTGCAAACAGCAAAGTGTTGCATGACAAGGGGCCTGGTACAACAGCTTAGGCAAAAGTGCAGGTAGGCTGTAGGAAAGCCAGCAGTTCACACGTATCTCATTAAACATGACAAGGGTGTTATTTCCACAAGGCTCAGATATCTCCATTTTTGCCACAAAAGAGATAACAAAACTTTTTCCTTTTCAAGGACTGCAATGTCACAACAATATTTATCCAGGATACATCAGCAACCTCAATGCAGTGTCTGTGAGTGAACCCTGAACCCTCCACACAACTCCACAGCCCTCCCCTATTTGCTGCCCACCACCCTCAGCCATGGCCTCAGTGCCCTTCTATGTGTGACCTCACAGATCCCACCATGGTCTGCATCCCTCACATTCCCCCAAAAGCCCATCCACCCATCCACCCCACTGTGTAACATCACAGCCTTCCTCCTCCCAGCATTATATACTGCTCCATAAACCTTATCCACCAAGCCTGGACCGGGATTCACCAAGAGAGATGGGTGCTCAGCTGCTTCCCATGGGTACCCTGAAGCTTCCTGTGCTTGGCTTCATCCTGCCACAGTGTCTAATCCCTGATACTCACCTGGCCCAGTTATCCCAGCTATGGGTTTTCTCAAAGACATCATATTGCAGACTCATGCCAGAAGTTTAGAAACATACTTTCATTAGCAAGGAGCTGTAATGATGCTTCAGGGAGGATATACTTTGAGTTGATGTGATTTACAGACACTAAACTTTTCCACAACAAAGAGAAGTAATGGATAGAGAGGAAGGCTGTAGAAAAGAGATGTGTTGCACTGAAACCCATGTACTTCAGACATGGGAATGGAGCATTTGTGGCCTTTCCCCAAGCCGCAGTTCCATTTCATACAGCTCATGAACACAATGTTTTTTGGCATTATTAGGGACTGACGTTCATTTCTGGTCCATCAAACGAGGCCGAGAGACTGATTCAGCCCTTGGAAAAGTTTTCTAATTCCTGCTTCGAAACATTGAATAAAAAAGCACCTGCCCTGCCCAAAATACTTCACCCCATGTTGCCAATAAATCCTTCCAGAGCAGACATCAGCTCCAGCCTGCATCTCTATGTGATTTTCTCCTCTTTACGCAGCACTGCCCCATAGACACTTCTGCCTAGCTGCTTTCCTCATGCCTCTCCAGAGAGATTTGATCTGGCTGTTTATTGAACTTTGTACAGTGTTTATTATTTAAGGAATTCACAAGATAGATGTGAACACTTCCAGCCCAACTGTGCTTTGAGTTATCAGGACAATTGTTTAACATGTCCCAGGCTCCGCGGGGCTACTTGCCAATTTAAAGGGTTCCAGTGGGTGCCTGTTAACCTTGTATATTAAAGTGAAGCAATTTCTATTCTTAGTTCCTAAATTTCCACAGAAGCTCTTCAGTCATGCCTAGAGCCAGGCAACCTGCTGGCTGTGAGCAGTCTCAGAAAGTCAGTTCCCTTTCCTGTTTGTGATTTTGCCACTAATAGACGCTGATCTTTCCCAAACCCACACCTATTCACACTTGATTAGCTTGACTGGTTTCTACAAACCTGTGCTGACATTAGGATTGCTCACACACTGATCATCACAGCTATGAATAAAAGGATCTTGGCTCCTCATCTGCTCTTCATGCTGCCGGGACCATGTGTCTCATCCCACCCTTTAACTGCATAAGCTGAGAGTCATAGAATTGTAGAATGGTTTGAATTGGAAGAAACCTTAAGGATCATCTAGTTTCAGCTCCCCTGCCACAGGCAGGAACACCTTCTTCAAGATCAGGTTTCTCATGGCCTGACAGCAATGACTCCTCAGTCTTTTCCATGGTTATTTTTTGACAGCCCTCCATATCCCCCCTGAATTTCACCTTAAAATTATATGGCGAAGGCATTCCATGGATTGCCACCCAAACCAGTCTGTTTTTTGCTGCTGTTTCTCTTTTCTTTGGAGTCCCAAGTGATGTGTGATTTCACATAGACCAGAATTAGGCATGTATCCTCCTGTCCCATATGGGGAACTTCTTGCACATACCTTTATACGACTGCTATGATCCAACGAGAATGAGGAGGCACCTAAATTTTGCCCACACAAGGGCTCATGTCTGCAGACATGATGGAGGAAACAGAAGGTCATGAAGGGAGCACAGGCACATCTCAGATCCCTTTTAGGCCAAACCCAAAAGTTGGGCTTCAGTGGTCTATTAAGCTTTCTGCTCTTTTTCAAGTGAACCAAAGTTCCATTTACCCATATATTTTGACAGCTTCACTTCTTGTTCCATTCTAAGCAACATCCATGACATCAGTGAAGACAGACTAAGGAGACATGCAACATAAATGTCCCCAAAATGACAGTTTTCTCCATGCAATGACAGGCAGGTATCCTGACACAACCTGACACACGGTGTATGGAGGTACTACATGGTGAGGCTTGAGTGCATTTTGGTCACTCCTAGAGGATTCTCCAGCACTGCTGGGACCTAACATGGTAGACTTTCAGAGTCACCCACATAGTCCACACCTTTTCTGAGGAGTAAGGAGGAGAGAAGGGAAAGGGAAATGAGCTGGCCAAGCTCAGCCCTGGGCCATGGCATGAGCATCACCAAGCTCTGGTGAAAGCACAATTCCTGGAGCATCAGTGTTTGTGTGTGAGTGATACGGGATGGCAGGCTGCACGGATACCTCCAGCCCTGCCTTTTTGCACATCCAGCTGCAATCAGTATGTCACAAGAATCTGTAGACAGTCAAAAAAAATACAAAAACGTGGTGTGGGTTTTTTTCCTTTCTACGAGCCACCTGCTCCCTGTCAATGTGGAGCACAACCCTTTGTGTAGAAAATCCGATAAACAAAACTGTAAAGCATCTGTCCGGCAACTGGATCCCAGCCCATGGCAAAGAGCGGATCTGATCCATGACAAACAGCTGGGAAAAGCATTTAATATTCACACTGTTCTTCACAGCCTGTCCACAGCTTCCTATCAAAATATCAAAAAGGGGGGGAGGAGGGAGGGGGGAAGAAAAAGGTAAAGGAATTCTGCATCACAGGAAACTCAGGAACCAGAAGTGGGACATGGTGTTTGCCACAGTTTTTATCATGACCAAATACTACAGGTGAGTAGCCCAGCTCTGTTCTTATTAAACTAAAATGCAATGAGATTAAGAGAACAAAACCCCACAGACCAGCTTCACCTATATGATAAAGAGTCACCTTGAGTGGACAGAAAGCCTTGACTTAAGTCTTTCAATCAGAAGAGTTTCGAGTCCTGGTAGGCCAGGAGCTAAGCTTGCAGCATTCAGGGCTAGATTTAGGGAGTTGCCATGTCAACACACCTCCACCGTTAGCAAGAACACCTCAGAGACTGGGATGTGAACTAGAAGACCTATTTTTAAATCTCCATATTCAAATTCAGCACAACACAGACCTCAGACTAAAATTCCTCCGAAACTGGAGAAACACTCCCTGCTTTGCCCAAGGTGAAATTTGGTCTGCAATCCCATGACCGCCTTGAGCCAATAAAGTAGAAAAAAAAAATGTCCTTTCTGCTAAGCAGCAGCAAGAACATCCTTCTTCCTTAGAAGAATATCAGTCCGTGGAAAAGTAAATTCACTCAGATATAACATTTCCAAGGGGGTGATTCTTCTCTCTCACTCTCAAAATGGGGGAAAGCTCTTTGCCAGTATGTAATTTCTTTCCTAATCACATTGCAGTGTCACATACCAGTGAGCTAAGGGCTCCCACAGCAGCGTTATTCTCCAGCATATGTGACTTTGTATAACATGTGCTTCGCTCGGCAGTCATCAGCAACAGAGAGCAAGAGCATACTTCTTCCTCTATGACATTATTAGGCATTAAGAGCATCACATAGCAGTGCATTTCAGCTTCTTTATTTTCTCTCAGTAAAAGCAGCTTGGCCACCTGGTGTGCTGCACACACAGTTAAATTCCAAATGTAATGCATTTTGTAGCGAAAGAGATTAGAAAGCTGCTGTAATGAATCTCATTACCAGTGTCTTTATATCCTCATCTAGTTGGAAGCAGAGATCATCCAGACCTAGGTACTGTACTTATTTAAAAGAATATCATCTACATCTCACTCCTGTGAGACGAATTGTTTCCTTTGGCTTGATGTTGCAGCCATGCTTTTCTCAGTCTTAAAACATGTTAGTAGCCAGATTTTCTTGACAACTGAAGGCCAGATTTCTAAGTCCTCAGCACCCACAACTGGGCTGGATTGTTTTACAAATATTTGATTCCCATTTAGACATCTAAAATAAGAGCCAGATTTTCAGACACGCTCAAAAGCCTCCAAGATCTTCCAAAAATCTGGACCTAGAGTTACTCCAGTAACTTTCCAAATTAGTGGAAATTAAAGTAGACAGCATCTCATCATGTTACTCACTGCAATGATAAACAAGTAATTTTACTGTTATATCCATTTCCAAGTCCCATCCCTCCTTTTAAAGACAGCTATTTGCTGGTCTGTTCAAACACAGGGCAACACAACTGTGACTTCCATGTTAGAAAAGAATATCAAGATTTTCATATTATTCTTCACATCATTCTTCATATGTTCTCAGAAGAAAAAAAAAGATATAATTTAAGTTTTATTTGGTCAATATTTCCAAGGCAGTTCATGTACAGGCAGAAGGATACGGCCAGGAAACTTCAACCCAGAAAATGAACATTGGAAACATAACTGCAGCTGGTGGGTTAAGGGGAAGAGACCTTTGCATCTCTGAAAGCTGAATACACACATCCTGCTCTGGACCACACCTGAGTTATGGCAGACAGGCCTCTCTTCCTGCCTTTCAAGTATATGACTGCTCAAACATATGCAATTGCATCACTTTTTCATGCTATAAGTGCTTCATAAGACTGCAACTGAACTGCAAGGACCACCCACCCCTTTTGATCCCATTGCTGTGCTCTTTCCCAGCCTCTCACTTCACGAATAGATGAGGGCCAAAACTGATTTTCCTCTCTCAGAAATGGTTCCAAAATTCCAAAAATTTTTGTATGAGCTTGACAGAAAGCCTCCAGACTGCAAATTATGGAAAGACTCAATCACCAAGGAGTAGTTGTGCAAGAGACTCCTTTAACCAGTCCCAGCCAGACTGGGGACAGCTCGAGGCAAAGCCCCAAACTCTTCCAGAGCTGCTCCTTTTCTGTACAAGTAACTTAGAATTCATTAGGCACATGAATAAGATTTACTAGTTATCATCTGAGTAGTTGGAATAAACAGGGCATTACGATTTCAGTGAAAGAGATACATTCCCTTCTACACCTTCACCTTTGTTGATTTATAAGCATTTGGATTTCAGATCAGCCAGCTTCTGAGTTGTGCTTCTATTTATCCATTTATTTTCTTAAACTTGTCTGATGTGACTGTTTTTGCATGTGCTGTATCCCATCTCAATACAGATTAACTCCTTCATTTATTCCAAACTCTTCAGCACAAATACAAATTACAGAAGAAAAACTGGGAGTTATCCACAATGATCTGATGACTGGATGGGGATGTGTTCCTTGCAAATATCCTTTGTAAGGAAGTTTTGCCTGTTGTAGAGGTAAGTAATATATTTCAGTGTGAAAATATAGCAGATCAGGATGATAAAACTTGTCCTATGATCAAAACTCTGAAAAAAGACCAGAATTTAGTTCCCTGATCTGGTGATACAGATTTTCTGTATGACCTTGGGCAAATTATTTAATGTTAGTTTCTCAGATGAGAATAAAGTCACCTTTTTCCTCCCACTCTGTCTGATGGTACGGTGTGGCCTCTTCCTATTTGCTACAACGCCAAAAAGTTAAATTTAGGACTTCAGATACTGTGAAGCACAGTATCTAAGAACAGAAGTATTTTAAGGAAAGCAGAGAGAAGGAGTCAGCCAAATGTGCGTGCACCATTAAGAAAATCTCAGTCATTTCAGGTGACAGATTCAGTGCCAAATAGTAACAATACTCAGATACATATTCTAAAGAGAGCTTTCAGGTTTCCTCAACAGCCTGTTCTACCAAGGCTGTCTCTGCACCACCCTGCAAAGCCTAGGGGCAAAGATATGCTTTGCAGATTTTTTAAAGACTAGCAAATAAGGAGGAGATCTGCTGGGAGATGCAAGGGAAAAGCCAGGTGAGTAAAAACGCCATCATTTACAGATGAACACAGAGTGTGTTTTATTTTTGAATCAATGAGGTTTGGTAGGCACAACAAGTTACCCATCCCTGCTGCTATCCTTCATCTCTTTCTCCAGTCTATCAGCATTGTAAGTCAGCATATCTGGATGTGAAGCACTCCCCATCTGAATGGGCCATTCATCTTCTGACACCATGCAGGCAGAGCATGTGAAATGTCGAGAGTTTAGACACCGCCAGAGTGAGAGATTCCCTGATGCAATTAGAGTGTGAAGAACACATAAATCTCAGATTTAAATGACTCCATCCAAGCAGACTCCACGCACGGCCCCCTCTGCCGTGGCAGGGTGGGCTCAGTGCCACTGTAACCAGCCCCAAATCCAATGGAGGAGCTGGTGTTTGGACCTTGGTGTGAGCACAGAGATGGAGGTTTTCTAGCATGCAGCCTTTCCTAATGGGCTGCAGTTGAGGAGACAGTGATGGGTTGCTCTGACAGGTGAGGCAGACCTGGTGAAATAGCCCAGGGAGGCAGAGTGAGGAGCAGAGGGGAGATGAAACAGCAATATCTGAATAAAACCTATGTCAGGAAGGTGGTCATGCTGATATAATATCAGCAATGAGAGGGAGAACGTAAGAAAAAGTGCATGGTAAATTAAGCACCAAGGCTGTTAAAGGTCCAGTTATTTTCCAGCTAGTTGCCTTCTGATTGTTCGTTAAAGTACAATATCCAGCCCTAAAAAACAGCCAGTGAAAGTTCACTCATTTTTCCTGTTGGCAAGTGGTCACAGGATCTGGAAACAACCTGGCTCCCCTGATCTTGACTCACTGCAGTGGTGTCTTGGCCATTAATATTCATATAGAAGCTAATGGTGCAGAATTGGGTGTTTGCATTCGTCCTTCCTAGTGTTTCCTACATTTCAATGTGGGCAGAGCTCTCATTTTCCATAGGAGTGGCACATGACTTGGTACTGTGCTCAAGCCCTCCTAGAGATAAGATGTCTCTATTTTCCATTAAAAACCAAACCAAATAAAATAATGCATTCCTCAGAGTTGAGGACTGAAGCATGACCTCCAAGTCAAAAACATCAGAGGACAAGGAAAAAGAATTGATTTCTGTTTGGTAGAAATCTTATGATTTTTACACCAGACTCCTGATTGTGGCAGTGCTGAGTGTGATGTTTTTAGCAATTTCTGAGTCATCAATCCTGGCTCTCCCAGCAGGAAAGGAAAGGAGACGCAAAAGCAGCAGTGTCCTAAAACACCATGTTTTCAGAAAAATTTAAAAAAAAAAAAAAAGGGTCTATGGTGGCTTAGGAAGATGCTTATAAAAGCTGCTATCTCTTCTTTAGTCCTTAACCCCCCCCAGTCCCCGTGGAGGCAGCCTTGGCTGCAGCCCCAGGATTAGCAGGGTATTGACTCCTCAGCACACACCATGCCATGGGCCTGCAGGCAGGGAGATGTCAACCGCAGCAGGCTCAGCAGAGCACTGATGGGTCCCTTGTGCTGCCCACATCTGGCCCCAGGGATGGCAACTTGGAATTCCATCAGGCTGAGTGTGACCCAAGGCTTATAAGGAAGGTTAAAATCCCTGGCTTCACTCCCAACCCCACTGTCAGTAAAGTTGTGATCATGGCAAAAGTGACTTGCTGAAAAGTGCCAAGTCCCTGAGATTCCTGCCTTAGTCTGTTGGAACTGTCAGTAGCTATACCTTATGTGCAAAGAGTGCAGAGGTTTCCCAGCTGCATGCCCAGCCAGGTGCTGAGGATGGAGGATGCTCCCCGTGCAGGCAGGGTCTCTATCAGCATCCACAACAGAGCTCTCTCCTGGTAGGGACCTGCCATGGCTGCAGACATGAGCCTGCCCTTTTAGTGTCATCAGTGAAGGGCCGTGACATCCTCCCACAGACCTGATGGGTTGAGACACCGGAGCTGATCGCTGGTCCCAAACGCCTGAAACCCGCCGCGTGGGCACAGCAAGACAAGCTCGCCGCCTCCCAGAACGTCGGCACTTCTCTCTCCCTGCAGACTTCACTCCATCTCCGAGGACAGTGAGGGGGAGAAACAAGCAGCTAGAGATGCAGGCTGGCTGAAGGTACGCCGCCGGTGCCCCGCGCTAGCCTTGAAATACGGGGCGCCGTCGTCTTCGTTCGTGCCTGTCAGCGAATCTCTGCCATGTTCGCCCCTGCTCGTCACACTCACAGGGAGGACTTTTGGGGCAGGGACCTGCTCCCTGGTTGGCGTTGATTCATCTGCCGTGCAGCGTCGCAGGGCTGCGGTAGCTGGCAGAAAGCTCCCACACTGATTTTTGTCAAGAGCGCCGGGCAATAATGGAACGACACCTCGCCATGTTTGCAAACAAACACTGCCTCCCTTCCTGTTTAACACCATCTGCCGCCAAACCCAATTTCCCTGCCCCCTTCCCAAAAATGACAGCCAGAGACAACTCCAAAAAGCAGCTGCTAAGCCAAACCATGCTCTTTTGTGCTCAGATTTTGAAAGGTGCTGGCAAGGAGGCTGCAGTCCCACGCGCAGCACACACCTCGCTGCGTGCTCACGGCTGAGCCACTGACTGGGCTGAGGGTTTCTTTATCCCCTCTGTAACACAAACCAGCTCAATGTGGGTTTGCTTTTGAGCTCTTCCACTGTATGATCTTCCTGACCTCTCTGTTCAGTGGTAGGAGCTGGTGTGAACATGGAAATGGAAGGAAGAAGAGGCTCCACTTCGCTCCACACCTCCACCAGCAAATAAACTCAGCTTTTACCTGCATGAGTCCTTGCATCTTCCTCTAAGAGTGCTTGTAGGCTCCAAACCTGGGCTGATCAGGCTATGGCATGCATCTGGCACCCACACCATCACAAACATTTCCCCAGGGCTGCTGTGCCGACTGATGTGCCTCCAGGGAGCAGATAAAAGTCTTCCAGACTAGCCCAGCTTTTCTCATTTGGTCTTCTTGAAACAAAGAAAAAGGAGTAAAAGGAAATAACTTCATATAGCTTCGGAAAAAGTTTACCCAAAAAGGACTAGACTCCTCAGGGCTTCAACCTAGGTGGGGAAAAAAAATGATTCCTTGAGCAAAGAGACTGTTTGGTTGAAGAAAACCAAACACTCTGCTCACAGCACTGCAGGTGGGAACCTGCTGCCTTATTTATCACAGAGCTGCAGAGAAGAGAAAATGAGGGTGTTGCATTCCACAATGCCCTGGCTAAGATATTAACACTGCTGTGACACTTATATTCTATCCCTTCATTACATTAACAACCAAGATTGCTAACTAGAGTTCATGTGCATTGCATTAAAAATCAGAGGCTCTTTCAGGTCAACTATTTCATATCTGTTCTTCATAGCACTCATGTCCTCTCCTTCACATGGCAGAGGTGTCCCCCTTGATGAGCTAAGGAACTCAGAAGGTGCCCCCATCTTGGGCCCAAGGTATCTCAGGTATCTCATGCTCCTTCATGCAAGAGGAACCAAAGCTTCAATGTTTAAACATCATCTGATACAATCTTAAGCCTCAGACACTTGGAATCACAGAATCGTGTAATGGTTTATATTGGAAGGGACGTTAAAGATCCCCTAGTTCCAACCCCCCTGCCATGGGCAGGGATGCTTTCCATTAGACCAAGTTGCTCCAGCACCCTAAAGTCCTTCTCCCCAGGAGTGCTCTTGATCCATTCCCTGCCCAGCTTGTATTTGTGTTTGGGATTGCTCCAACCACGGTGCAGGACTTTGCACTTGGCCTTGTTGAACTTCATGAGGTTCACACAGGCCCCCCCTCTCCAGCCTGTCCATGTCCCTCTGGATGGCATCCCTTCTCTTCAGCATATTGGCTGCACCACACAGCTTGGTGCTGTTGATATAATTTTTGGTGTATAACACTGTGCATTGTGCATACGGCATGTGTTATACCCAAGTTATCCTTTCCATGCAGGGGAAGGAGATGTCCTCTCTTTTTTGAGAAACTCCATCTCTGCAGTACCAGTCATTTGGTAGAGGGAGGATATCTACATTAGCCTTCACCTTACACGCTATTTCTTATCTGGGTGCATTGGCTACCCCACCTTTTTTCCATGGAAGAATCTTTTCAGTAGGCTATGATCTGACAGAAAAATAAAGTCTTTCCCATCTAGGCAGTGACGTTTTATTCCCAGCACAACAACTTACGTTTCTTTTATCAGCTAATTTAGTCTTTTCTACCTTAGTCACTGACCTGAAGATGAAGCCATCTGTCCACTCTCTGGAAGCCTTTATGTTATGTACGAAAATGGCACGGGATGTGGCATTGATGATCTTTGCAATGGTCAAAATGGAAAGCACTTCCCATGACCTCATAGCTCTTTGGACTTCTCAGAATCCTCTCTGACTTTTTCCCCTGGCACCAAGTTCTCCCCAGGTTTTCTTGTGATGACTCTAAAGGAACTTAAATATTTGAGAGCAACTATGATAATGACTTTTAACCGACTTAAGTATGCTTCATAAATTAGTTGCCTCCCAGGTGGATGGCCTGTTTAAAGGCCACAAGTGAACTACCATAAGGTAAATTCTTTCCCTGCCCACCAGGTACTCCAGGTGCTCCAGGTATTCCAGATACTCCACTTCTGATTTTACAATACTTTTGGTTTCACAAGAGAGCAGGTATTTGCTTATGAAGTTGTGCTGCCCCCAGTGACTGAAATAACTTCTCTTGCACTTGAGAGCATCACCTATTCTTGTTGTAAAACACAGGTTGCCCTTCAGTGATGTTTCATTTGCTCTCTGATGATCTCCAAAGCTTCTCATTGTCTATTTTGCCCTCCTGGTAATCGGATACTCACCATGCCTTTCTATCCCTGTCTGCATAGATTGCTGCTATGCACCTCCTCCAACCCCTGCCCTGACAGCCCGTGTCCAAGAGGCAGGATGTTTGTTTCCTCTGGAGACTTGATTCACTGTGGCTTTTTGCTCAACTGCTGCAGAGGAACCTTTTATTTCTTCTGATTCAAACACAGGGACTCAAAGTACAATCCAGGCAGATAAGAACAGCTGTGAGTGATGCCCTCCTTCCCCACCCCTCCTAATCCTCCCTCCAAGGGCTTGGGGAGCTAACCCTACCGGCAGCTATTTCAGCCTGAGCCCATCCTCAGCATAAATCCCCGTTATTCTCCCTTCTAAATGTCCTGACCCTTTGTATACACCTGCATGTATTTTCACAGAGTAGTAGTATATCTGCGGGCTCTAGCTGACATTTCCCTTCTAATTCGTGCAAACAATCTCTATCTGACAGGCTTTGGTTTTGGCCTAGGTATTTAGGACAAATCCATATTTTATCTCTGTATTTGTGTTTCAGAGAAACAAACCAAGAGTCTGTCCCCAGAAGGAGTCCTCCGAAGCAAGTCCACATATCAGTGTGGCAGTCAGCAGTGGGTTCAGCCCCCTTTGGCCCTTTGGGATATATATTCACTGGTGAGTGTTGTGTGTGCTTCTGTGGAAACTGGCAGGCAGTTTAACTCTACATTTAAGCCATAAAGTCTTTCATTGCCTTTAAGAAAACATATATTGTTTGCATCTTCTGCCTCATCAAAATCAAAATCTCACTGCTCCCTCCCTTTAACGCTGGATGAAATAGCGGATTTGAGAGGCTGTTTTTGAGAGCTGCCATTGCTTTTTTTTGTCTGCACATCCCATCCTGAGGCAGGTACGACCCTGGGTTACCTCATATGCAAATTTTGCTGCAAAACAAGCTGCTCTTTCATTGAGTTTTTCCATTTTATGGTTGGTCAGCTCAGTTGATTTGGGTATTTATAAATACCCATCTTTTCAGCCTTTCACAGTTTCCTCCTTTGCTGCTGCCGACAGCACTGCTCTGGGCCAGGTGAAGTTCTTGTCCACCAGCAATCAGTGATGGTTTATGGCACTCTTAATGATGAAATTCCATCTGTCTCGCAGCAGATCCCTCAGGAGGTTGCTAATCAAACAGCGTTCAATTAACCCCTCCAGCTATGCCACATATTCAGCTACATCATCTCCTCATCCTATGAAACTCAAAGGAGCTGACCAAATTGCTTGGCTGTGGTGCACAATGCTCTGTTATATCTTCTGCAGCTCTCCCAAGAATTTATCTCCTCTCTTCTGAGGCTGTAACAAACTCCTGAAAGGTGAGTAGGTTTAATTGCTACAGAAATCAATTTTGCTTGGTGTCTGTTGGTTCTTATCTATAATCTGCTCTGAAAAAAATAGCAGCCCAGTTATCCAGTATATTGCTTGCAGTCCTCATTTTCTTCATTAAGGGCTTCCATTTTTTCCAAGGAGTTTTCAGTTCTAGAGTTTTTTTACAAAGGACTTCTCAGGTCACAGCAAACTCTTTACTCAAACTGGAAACTTGTTGCTTTGTTTAACCTGTTGCTTTGTTTAGTTTGTTTAATTTCTTTATGAACTCCTACTCACAAAACAAGGGGAAATAAGGCTGGATACCAAGAGCACCAGGTAACTCTTCTTAAACCTTTTTATCTTCATTAACATAACCTTCCCTGTTGTCTCCAGAGACCTATTGCAGTGATTTTAGTAAGGAGATTCAGAAATGCATGGAGGTAGAATTAAACCCTCTAGTACCACTGGGGCAGAGGCACATCGATTTTGGGGAACTACAGCCACACTGTGCCTCAGTAATGTACAGACAACATGTGTTATTTAGGATGTCAATTGAATGTCTTTTAGGATCATTTGGTCTGAATTAGCAAAAAAGACATTTTGTCTGAGTTGTGGTAATTTATGAGGGCTTAAAAGCCACGATAAGATCTGGAGTTAGAAGATATAACCTGGGCTCTTCCCCACAACACTGCTGGTATTTAACAGGACTTTGTCAAACCTGTTCAGTGAACCCGATGGAGTTGGCACAATGGAGAGTTATGTCCTTCCTACCCACTCAGAAAAAAACTACAAAAAAACAGATAACAACAGACTTTGCATCTAAACTTTGAATGCAGATTTTCCAAGCCTGCAGATAAAGGGTCAGAACACCCCCAGACACTTGTGGCTGTCTTTTATTTTACTCAAACCTGTTCACCCATCACTGGTTTCAGGAAATGACCTTCCATAACCTGCATGCTGGGTTTGGTTTGGAAGCAATGTCCCTTGAAAGGAGCTTCACAAGCACCTTTCCTGTCTTGCGTGAAGTAGCTGCAACAGCATGGCTCCAGCTGGCAGCAGGAGGTGGGCAAACTGGATTGCATGTCACAAAACCCACTTGATCTTCAGTAGCAACTTATCTTGTGTTGCACTTCATTGTCAATAAGAGGAAGTATCAGGAAATATTCAGGTCTATGTGCGTTGTCTAGACAGCAGACTACTCTTAAAGGTTTGGAGAGTAAAGTGTGGTGCCAGGGTTCCTTTTTGCTACAGCCTCTGTTTTTAATGGCAGATGAGGATGGGCAGATTTAACGAAGCGTAGAAGTGGGATCAGGCAGAGCAGGGTCCATCCCACTCCCCTGCTGAGAGCTTCTGTGATCCCAATCAGTGACATATTTTCTCTGTGGCCCAAACTGACATCGGAAAAAACAAACACAATTTCTCCTTCCTCGGATGCCTCCCTTTCATGTTCAGCTTAAAGCACTTCAGGCAATGGTCTACTTCTTACCTTGTTTTTGCTGTGCTGCCATCTTTGCAGAGGCCTGTCTCACTTCAGCTGTCTAGCCATGACCATAGTGCAAATATTAAGTAGCTCTGACAGCTGAAAGCCTGCTTCCATCTTATTTCCTTAGATGTCAGCAAACAGTGTCATGGCATCAGGGATGATACACCATGGCCCGACATAACAGAAGTGACACAACACACTGAAATCAAGGCACGACAGAAATTCAAGGCACAGACACATCCACTACCAAACCTCTCTGCAGCTGGCAGGGAGGAACCTTGTGAAGCACATCACAGGTTGCAGGAGTTTCACGGCCTCCAACTGATGAACCAGCCAAACCTGCGGCTTGGCCAGGTCTTGCCTTCATCATTAACTACTGTGAGGCAGCACCGCAACAGAATTAGATGTCAGATCATCACATAGAAGGAGATATGAAGCTCTTTACTTCTAGGTCACCATTTCCAGCTGTGTAGTAGATAAGAGTCATTGTCACTTGACTGCCATTGTGAATTGAAACAATGGTAGACTTTGTCACCACCAGAGAGGCTTGATGCCTGAGGGAGAATGGCAGGGCAGGACTTACAGACCATGGTGCATCCATACTGGGGTGGTGATGGCTAATCTGCTCTGTGCTACAAGTAGCTACACAAAAACAGACTCAGAGCTCAGCAGTGCCTCTTTCAAATCTGTCTTGCCCTTTGCCCAGGTCCTCTCTGATGTGCATGCACCTCACAGGGATGAAGAGCCAGGTTCACAGCATCCCCACCACCTCCCAGGCAGCCTGTGCTGCTGCCAGCAATGCTATACCAGCTGCTACTGAGGCTGTTTTTCTTCTGCAGATCAATAAAGAACTTCAGGTCTGTCTCATCCCGACTGCACTAAACAAGCGGCACTTCAATACTACAACGACAGCTTCCTAAAATACTGCAAGAAAGGTAGGCAGGGAAAACCCCATTGGTTAGACTGGAGTGGGGCAGAGGAATGGCAGTCATCCAAAACACTAAACTCCTCAAGGGTGACCTGCTCTTGTCCCAGCCCCAGAAGTGCAGACCTTTCCTCTGCCAGAGGGTTGTAGCCTTTGCCATGTGCAAGGTGCAAGCAAATGGTCCAGGCTGATTTTGATTTCTTGTCCCCTTAATTAGCACCTCAAAAGCTGAAAGTAAGTCCTTGTGCATGCAGCAGGTAGGAAAGAAGTCTTTCAGATAGCCTTGCATTTGGAAACCCTCTGCCAAACACAGACTTCCTGTCACAGAGAGCTCCTCCTTGAAAAGAAATGTGCCCATGACCATTTCGGAGCAATCTGACCTTTTTCATGGAGATATATGCCTCCCTGTCAATGGCTCATAAATGGATGAACAGCTCAGCTCTTTTTAATAGAGTTAGGCACAGGGTAATAATAGACTTGTGCAGCTCTCTCTCCTTGCTTAATTCATCTTTCTACAAATCATTAACATTGTTGGAATAACTGCTATCATTAGCTTGGATTCCTCCTCGCAGCAGCCAACAGCAGCATTGCAGAGAGCAGCACATGGAATATGGGGTTCCCCACTCCTGTTTGCAAAACAGAGACTCAGGGTAGGACTTGTCAATCTCCTGTCAAAGGAGGAAAGGTGCTGAATAAAGCAGACTGAACTCCATTCCTCCTCCACCAAAGAGGAGATTGCAGGGATCAGATGAGACACAGCATGGGATTCAGCACAGAGGTTGTAGCCTAAACTCAGCACAGGGAAAAGCCATGCAAGCCTCTCCTACATCTTCTAAGATGTCCCTAACCCATGTGAATGAACCTGTGGTCTCCACATGCAAGCCCTCCTGCTGCCACAGTTCCCGCAGGGATGATGCCCACCAACCAATAATGGTAAAACTGCTCACTTTGTGCTCATTTTTGTAATTTCTGAGCCAAACCAAGTGCATATCAGACTTCAGGGTACAGCATGGCCACAACAGCGATGCCCCTGTACAGCATCAAGCAGGTTTAAAGCCAGGTTGATATTCCTTTTGAAGTGTTGGCAGCTGCTGGAAGCTGAACAGAGACTCGCTGCTGTGTGGCATGGTGAATCCAGTGCTGGTCTGAGCTAAATTCACAGTGGGTATAGCCTGGTGCTGGATCAAAGCAGCCTGCTCCTGGAACTGCTGTGGGCAACCTGCCTGCCTGGCATGGTGGAGGGAGCTCTGCTTGCTGCTGCTTCCAGCCACAGGGACATCATGGAGAAGGAAACAAAAATCCTCTGGGTGCATTTCTTGGCATGTGGTTTTGTTCAGCAGCAAAACAACCCAAAGCCCAATCCTGTGGTTCCTCAGTCCCCAAATTATTAAACAAGTCCACAGCAGCGGATGGGGCTCAGCCCTCAGGATCTCTGGGCCTGATCCCATGGTTGGGATCTGCACATGTATCTGATTAGCATTGTGGGATCATCCTTTAATTAAATTTACTGTGTTTGGTTTATGAGCACAGCGGTCTGGATTTGATGACAGCAGTACACAGGATGGGGTCCGTGGCTATTTATGTGTGTTGGGGCACAATGCACGCTCTCTTTTCATGTGCACAGCCCTAAATGATATCCCTGGGATTGCACATGTGCAACCGAGAACAGCAATTGGCCTGGGATCGGGAGTGTTGTGTGACTCTTCCAGTAATCTGAAATGGTCATTTCCTAGCAGTCTGTTTGTTTCTGTGTCAAGGGAAATAATCTAATTTGAGTGCTGTAAAATTTACAATTATTGTGCAACAGTTTTAACGAGGCGGAGTGGAGGGGGGTGATCAGGGGAGCGTTGGGATAAGTCGATGCGGTGTGAAGGTGAAAGCAAGGCAAAGCTTCTCCCCAGAAATCTGAAAACAAAACCTACCACTGCCTTAACAGTGCTGCCATCTGCAATTAGTGAAGGTTCACGTGTGACCCCAGTCCTCCCATACACCATGAGTAGATTTACGCAGAGACAAGAGACCTGTAAAGCACAAGGCTTAAGGCATCCACATCCTTGCAGTGCAAGCTGAGCTGGAGTTCGCTGCTTTGACACAACCTTTTCTGGTAAAGTGCCTGAGCCAGATTACACGTACTGTCAAACCTGCTCAGACAACTCAGAGCCAAAGGGTCCTGAGCCAGGTTTGTGCACATTTTGTTCTCTCATAAAAGATCTCCATGGTGAGTCCTGTCTCTCCTGCATTCAGCCCATACCAGTATTATAAATTTTCAGTCCAGTGATTCCAGTTTGTTGACGGTGCAGAATTGAGGCCACGTCTGTGTCTGTACTGGGATTGACTCAGAGAGCAAGACCCACCCAGCCTGTAGCACTGACTGGTTCAAGGCACAGCCCTTTGATGGAGGAAGTTGCTGTGTAATTGTACAGGCTTCCACAGTAAGAATGGAAATGAATAACCTCCAGATATTGCTCGCAGGAAAGTATTCAAGGACCTAGGCAAGATTTTGACTCCCTAGTCTTAAAGTTCTACTCTGCTCATTGCTTCACGTGCAAAAAGCTAGGGAGTCTTGTTGTGATTTTGAAGTAGAGAAACTGATATGGAGGTGGCAGCACAGCCCAGAAGGCCCACTATACTTCTTTGGAGTGGAAAGCCAACCTGCAGATCCCTCTGGTATGAGGTAACACAACAGACCCACCTCAGTGAATGGTCCTTATGATGAGCTACTGGGATGAGAAGAGAAGGGAGTGCTCTGTCCTTGGCAGGACACTGAAAACCTGAGTGTCAGGGGATTTGACTGGGCCTTTTCCCTGCTGTTGTGTCCAGTGAAAATACTGCAGAGGGGATGATTGGACCAGTGCCTCCCAGAGTTTTGAGGGAGCCAGTACCGTGGCACTTGGTCCTATTTTCCTCTGAGAAGGTTTTGCTGGCTGTGTTTCCCAGAAGAGAAGAGCTCTACAGTCTTTGTCGTCCTTCAACCACTGTTAGTCGTACCATGTGGGCAAAGACCTATGAGCACCCACCAAAAGGTCCTAAGGTAAGTTTTCTGGGCCCTCACTTCTGTTCAGGATGATGAAGGAGAGGCTGGGGTTGCCTGTATAGGGTATTGAATGGTTCTGCTCATGTTTCCCAAATAATTTTGTGCTCATAGTCCTGGGGAGCATTTTCTCTCTGTTCTGGCATTGCAAATGACTTGACCAAGCACATCTTTCTCTAAGCATGGAAGTTAATCACTCTCTGCTGCCAAGGTTGTGTTCATGGTGGCCATTACCCAGTTCCTCCTGTCCCATTCTGGTGTCAGACAAAAGGGGAACCACATCTCGACAACAACTGGGTTTTGTGTCTTGTTTAAAGCACTCCCCAAGAGGACACTTCATGTTTCTATTTGGGTTACTTTATTTCTATAACACAAGCAGCACTCAAGCTAATGCACAGAAAGAGCCCTAGAGGGAAGGTCTTCAGGAGTAGGTAAGACCCAATATGTAAAGTGGTTAATGAGCTTGTCACAGGCAGCAGTGGATTGGGTTACCACTACCAGAAGTGGCTGGTGCCAAGCAAACACTCTTCCAGCAGAAAGCACCTTCAAGCTTGTCTCTGCCCAAAGAGCACTGAGAGCAGGCAGGGCCAAAGGGAAAATCACATCTCATAAGCCAGAGGCAAGTCAGGCGATTAAAGGAAATTCCCCTAATGCTTAGGGGCAGCAGCATGAGAAAAGCCCCAGGACATGTTCCACCTCCCTCTGCAGGGTCAGGCCATTCACTCTGGTGCTTTTGTGGTCTCTTCCAAAGCATCTGCAATGAAAAAATACCAGCCCCAAAGAACATGAAAATGGGGCCGTAAAAGATATCTTTGGGAGTAGGAGGACGGGGAGAATGAGAAACACGTCTCCATTCCTCTTTCGGGCAGTCTAGGTTAAGGTAACAGTATTCCCTTAATAGCATCAAGTCAGTAAGGACTGTACAACTTTTAATAGATATCACATAGCTCACAGGATAAACTTAAAAGTCTGCAGGAGAATGGTACTTGGCACTGTGTGAAATTCAGCAACAGCACGCTGCACCACAGGAAACCGTGGCATCTTGGCCGAGGCTGAGAGCTCAGAAGGATACAGAAAAGGGAAAAGCCACTTAAACAGAGCTCAGACTATCCAGATGTGCCTTAGACTTAATTAAAGCACAGATTTTGAAATGCAGTGCAGTGGAAGGGAAAGGCACGAACCTGTACCAGACAGGGCACCTGGCAATGTCTAATCAAGGAAAATGAGGTATGAACATGGCTAGGGGAAAAGTCACCTTCTTGTTGCCACAGGGCTCTTCAAATGACCCCTCCAATAAGTGGTTGTGGTCACTGGGACTAGGATTGCTGTCCTGGTCTGGTAGGGCCTCTTTTCACCATCATTCCTCCGTGGGGGTCAGCACATTATAAACCCCAAAAATAAAACAGAAGACAGTGTCACTGGGGGTAGGCAAAAGGGGCCATGAGCCACAGGTTAAGTGTCACTTTTATGAAGTGACCTGGAACGCAGATCTATAGGTTCATGTTTTCATAACACCATAGTGTTACAATACTGAGACAAATCATCTGTCAGCCCAGAGAAGTGCATGATGTTGAGATGAAATAGATACGAGAATAGGAGGCTCTTGACATTTGCAATATGCATTCCCATAAAGAAAGCAAACAAAAGAAGAAAGAAAAATACAAAACACAAAGCCATCATGCCACCAGCTCCAAGTGCTAGGGGAAAATGAAAGGGAAAAGTTTTCTTGGGGCCCAGGCTACTTAGAGTGTGATGAAAATGAGAAATTCACGTAAAGCTCTTTTTCCTCACTTCAAAACCCACAGGATCTCTTGACCCGGGTCAGCATTCCTCTGCTTTACCCACTTGACCTGACCATTCACAGCTGTGGTTACAGCACAGGGATGAACTGTGAGATCCTCTGTTGCGGCAGCACGAGTAAATGCACCATGCACCTTCATCTTTCTTCATTTGTTTCCCTTCATAAGTAAATATATCCCAGGAAAAGTCACTGTCCAAAAGATGTGAGGGGGTGGAGCTAGACCTTTTACTGTTTTTAATGTACAGTGAGACTAAATCAAGACCTCCATCTCAGCACCATGCTAATTTCAACACATTATTCTTTTTAGGCCTTCAATCTCCTTCCCCACAGAAATGATAAGTCGTGGAAACATGCAAGAGATGGACTTGAGGCAAAGAACAAGGACAGGACAAATCATGCTAATTTAATTTACTTGCTTAATTACATTTCATATCTCATTCATTTGAGATACACAGATGAGTAAAATTCATATGGACACAGACATTGAGAAGCCAAAAATAAAGCCATGAGCAGTTTCATCTTTGAGTTGTGCAGAAAATGAAAGTGAGAAAAGGAGAGAGAGAATGTGTTAGCTAGCAGATGCTGCAAGGGGACAGAGAAAATACAGTTTGTTCTTCCTGTAATGTCTCTGACCTCATCTTTCCCTTTTCCACACTCTTCTATAATTATTTTTGTCTTCTTGGTTCTATTGCTACATTTTCCCATTCTTGTTTGTGTTTTGCTTTACAATCGATCCCTCTTCAAGAGCATGTTCCCCAGGCCACATTTTTGTGACCCATTGAAATAATTCTAGTGGATGACCAAAGGGAGTCATAAATGACTTTGACTTACTCCAGCTACAATGCAAATCCATCAGAAGTAGAGTTTCTCTGAGTTATACATGTGATGCTAAGGAACAGTTCCAAGAAGCAGGATTTCCTAATTTTTCTTCCTGAAGTGAATGGCATAAAAACCCCCAGAGATCTGCCAGTTCTGTGCCACCCAGAGCTTCAAATCCTAATTTTATTGCTGTGTTCTCTCTCAAGAGCAGCTGGGAACAGTTGAGAATCTGGGCCTCTATCTTCACACATCCAAATCCGTCTTTAAATCTCACTTCTTCAAACAATCTCTCCTTACTTTTTTCAGCACTGACAAGTTCCAGGTGCCCCCATATTCTTCTCCAATGTCTGCCTATCATCTTTAGAGTTGTTCTTACTTTGGAAATGGACTAATCCTCATCTGCAGTCACACAGAGCAATAAACATGGCCATAAAATTAGGTTCTTCAAACTATCAGCCAGTGACCAGATGTGAAGCTTCACAGACTTAGATTAGCACATTATTTCAGCTCCACGAAGACCTCCACTCTTGCAGAACCACAAAATTGTCACCTGGACGAGTCTCCAGTGCTTGTGACTGCTGAGGAAAGCCTGGATCAAGCAGTGGTAGGCTCACCCAGAGTCACAGCCCTGCACGAGGGCTACGTGCGCCTAAAACCTCACAAGGGCTTCTGCCTCTCCTCTGCCATCCATGATGCATTGCCTCCCATGTCTGAAAAGAGAGGTACAGCCTTCCTGCCTTCCATTACCTACTCCTGACTTTCACAGATCACATCTTTGTGTTTTCTTCGTCCCTATATGAATCATGTATTCAGCAACCACGTCTGACCTACCAAAACCAAACCAAACCAACAACAAAAAACCCTTTAGATCATTCAGTCTAGTCTGGGGCACTTCATAGTCTAATCATGAGTGTGAGAGTGGCTGCATGGACACGAGATGCCAGTGGCTTCTAGCACCAGAGCATATGCCCTGGCCTCTTTTATTTGTGAGCAGAGACATAAGCATTATGTCTTTAATCACTGTGTTTTTTACTTCTCTGCATCTCAAGCAATACGTGCAATATTCTTCATCCACTCAGTGTGCCAGCTCTCAGCAAGGCCACAGTGACATCCTACACTTGCTGCTGCCTGAAAATACAGGCAACAAAAGTAATTGTTATATTATTACCAAATTACTGAAGAATAGAAGTCAACAAATGAAAGAAGTAACTCACAGGAATCATCTCAGATCAGTATCTGATCACAGCTCTCAAAGACATGAGTGACAAATTGTAAATCATCATCTTTGGCCTGGCCTAATGCTGTTTGCTCCAGTCACCAATTAACAGCCATTTGAGTGAGATTTGTGCCCAAAGCCTGGTGGGGGAGATTCACCTGACCCTGTGCTAGCACTGGCAGTGTGGATGTCTCCATTGGAGCTGAACAACCTGACTCCTCCATATCGATGCAGAGAAGCAGACACTTTTATTGTGCAGTTCAGCTCATCCTAAACCAGACAGCTTTAGGGTCAGACAAATCACACCCATTTGACTGCATTGGCTATAAAGGAAGCCATTGGTGACCAGCTCAGCTGGAGACCCCAATCTCACTGGGTGAGCTGCAAGTCTCTGCTCTGACTGATCCCACCAGCACAAACTCCACTCTCGGTGAAAAACTGCCAAACAGCTGGGGCCACGGGTGTTGCCACAGTGGAGGTTTCTCCAGGGTGCCAGGAGGGAAGCACAAGAGATGCACCCTGCAGTGCAAACCTGTGTCTCTGCTCTGATCATCATCCTAACACCCATGCCAGGCAAATTCCCCGAAACACGGGATCAATGCCTTCAGGCATGCTCTGTAACAAGCACCCTGGCATTTATCTTCAGGTAGGCCTGGGCTGGGAAGTTATTTGGCATTTCCCCAGCAGGCTCTTGAACACACAGAATTCATAGACGTATCGAATTTGCCTTTTTCCTGTCCAGGTCTAGCACCATTAAACACACTGAGAAGACTTTCAATACTATCCAAAAGGAAACCATATCCTTAAGAATGGTCCTCACACAGTTTAGGCTGAATCAGCCTGTATAAATACCATCGTTATGCCTCATTCCTACAAAAACAATAAGTATTGAGAGCTTTGTTGTTTGCCTAGGAGTAAAGGTGGTGCCAGGCAGCACAAGGCAGGCTGCCAGGCAGGAGGTGGACATGGTTACTGAAACAGTCTTTTCTAGAACCGGCCTCTGAGAGTGGTGAAAAAGGCTTCTGTGAGTGAAGGAGGTTTCCACACAGGTTACACATGAAAGGCAGGCAAATGCAAAGGGAGGCTGAATGCTGCACTGATCTCACAGCTTGGAGGAGTTATAGGTGCAAACCCAATGATCCTTTCATGAAAATGAGGGAAATCACGTTAATTTTCAACTCTAATTGTGCCTCTCTATCCTCATTTACGGAAGAGTCTTGATTTTTCAACAGAAATTTAGATATTTGACAAATTCTTCAGAAATCTGTCATTTTCCATCTAGAAATGCTGCAGTGTCTCCTGGGGCTGTCTTTGATGTATTCCACACTCCTATCACTACCACCATTGCCTACAGACCAGCTGGATTATATCCTGTGTGACAAATGTGAGCTATCTTTTAGGAACCCTTGTTTGCACCACAAAAGGACAACACCACAGCAACTTGTGCCTTAGGGGGCAGTGGATGAAGTGGGCTATAATTTCCACAGGTCACTCCAGTTTTTACTTTTCTGCCAGTGTCTCTTTGTGTACGACTATTTGAAAGCCAGAGGCACTTCCCGTGTAAAGTGATGAAAGATTTGGGAGACCTCTAAAATGGTCTTTCTTCCCACCTCACACCTTGCATCCACCTGGAAACACTGATGTACTGTATCTCTGAACAACTGGATCTTTATATACCCAGTTTGTGAAAGGGAAGTTAGAGCTGCTGGCTGCTCCCTGGGCAAAGCTCATAGTCAGGCACAGGAGTCCTCAACCCCTTCTTACAGATATTTAGAAACGAGACTACAAATGATCAGGTCCTACTTGCCAGTAAGCACTTAGGAACTGTAATGCTGTGCTCTGGCTGAACAGTAAAGTCAACTAAGATACATTTACAGTATTTCCTTCCTATCTTACATATTTCAGCCATAAAAAAAAAAAAAAAGAAAAAAAAGAAAAAGGGCATCAAAACACAGCCAAGTTATAAAATCTGACCATCTGCAGGTCGGCTGGTGGAAAACCATTTTTACTTTGCCTTGAGAGGCATTTTTCCAAGGCTGTCAAACAGCTATCACCAAAGACCACTAGATTATTTACTAGTCCAACATCTGTCAAGAAATAATTAGGTTGTTAAAGGGAGATTGTTAGTTACCGGCATTAGGTGTCCATTAACATTAATTGAACTCCTCAGAATTATTTAGGAGCAAAGTCTGGCCCCACTGAAGTTAATGGGAGCTTTTCAATTAACTCTTGACTGACTTGATGGATTTGACTCATGGCAGATAGAAAAGTGATGGGTTTCTGTTCAAGCCGTAGATCCATGAGTGGTGACATCTGCTACAGGGACATTGTCTGAGAGAGGCTACACACTGAGGGAGTGTTTGAAACAACCCATCCACTGCGGGGTACTCGGTAAAATCTCATCCTCACACTCATATCAGCACAGGAATCCACACCAGGATTTTAAAGATGGAGTTGTTAAATCCACCAGCCTGAATCCAGGGCAGTCCTTGAGGAATATATATCACAGCATTTGTAGGATATCCAAGGTGATTTGGAGGTCCAAGATGTGAGTCAGAGCAGTCTGCAAGGTGCCTTAGCCCATCCTGGCCTTCATCACGATGTTCTTCAATTGGAGCTGATGTGCTTCTGGTCTGACAACAGAAGTTTCTGTGGTGATTTTGGAGATACCAGGGATTGACTCCTCTGCAACAGTGGGACAGATGGAAAGGTGGCCCTCACACAGCTGAAATTCAGCCCATCACCCACAGTCCTGAAGATTAGAAAAAGCACACCTTCACAGCCACTTGTGTCTGAAATAGAGCAATGAAATCATTAGAGGGTAATTAGCATTGCTGATATTTATACCATTAAGGATCCAGGGGGAAGTGAAACAAGGGTGTGCCATATATTCACTGATTGGAGATGATTATGTGTCTGCTGATGCTGATATTTCAATGTAATAATTTGCCCTAACTATTCACCCCCTTCATGTAGTCTGCAGGGACAGGCTTGATTTGGCCTTTTAGCTGGGAATAGAGGGTCTAACCTTGATGTCACCTGCAGCATGGAACAACAGGCTTTCCAAACAGAAAATGCTAATTTTGCATTAATACATGAATACAGATTTCTGGACTTCACTGCTAGGTTAAGAGTTAAACTTTTAGTTATCAGATCCCTTGTGTGATATAAACTATCATCATGAGATACATTTTCTTTCCATTATGCTGTAATAAAACCCTCCTCCTTATAATATAAATATATACATTTCCTCCGAGGCATCCTATTTGCTAAAGAACATCATGGAAATCTAATCTCCTTTTAATCAATAAAACACCAAATGATGTTTCTATTTAATGCAAACTTTGCTTCTTACCATGTAATGAACCTGTTTCTATTAAGAACACAGCCATTAATGGAATAAGTAATGCATTACTACTATTCCACTCCTACAGTCAGGTTTCTCTTAGTATTTCCATTATAAACTCAACTATTTAAGAGTCTGCAATTTTCTGAGCTGGTTTTGCCTATAAAATCCTTTTATACTGCTTGAGGGCTTGGGGTTTGGGGTGCATGGCTGGTTATTGTCATGTGCAGGGTCTCTCTCTCACTCAGCCACAGACTCACTTTATGACCCCAGACAGGTCATTTAACCTTTTAGAACTTTAGTCAGTCCAAATGGAAAATGGTCTCAAAAAGAGAGAGGCCTCGGAGGCAAGAGAGATCCAAGTTTAACTGCATTTGAAAGGGTGACCCTAGGGAATGATAATGGACTGGAGAGACTTTTGCTTTTGGGACATCACTACAATTTATTGTAAGTCAGTAATGAAAAGAAAATGGAAGAGTGGCATTTTGCCAAGAATAAAAACTGTAGGTGGCTGCTCAAACCATTTCTGATGGATAGCTATAAGAAGAGATAAACAGCTGTAATTTGGGCCAGAAAATACTTATGACCTGATCTATGCTTTTGCAATGATACTCTTTATTCCTATGTTTTTGTCAAGTTATTGTTGAAGAAAGTTCAGGACCTCTTTCTTCATAAGATGCTCACTCAGAATATTTTCTATCCTTATTGGGTTGTGCTACATCTCGGTCATACTGTTTCTATTATCTGATAAATGACAGGGCTTTCAAGAAAGAGAACAAGAAACATGTATTAGGAAACTTGGAGACGTGTATTCACTGGTGCAGAAGGCGAAGGGAATTTGAAGATTAACAAATATTTTGATGAGCAGGCAGCAAAATAAAACAAGGGGACAGACAATTCACAGCTGAATTTCATGCTCACACCCTCATGAATGCTGTTACCTCCCATGAAAGCAGATTAGACTGGGAGATCAGGTCCTCCTCTAGGGCATGAAGAACATGCCTACAGTGAAAAACACATCTCTCCCTTGCATGGCTTGGTGACCCAACATCGCAGTTTAAGGCAGCAATGGTAGGACAGTTTGGATTTCAAGCTGGTTTAGCAGCTCTAGCTCAAGTTAAAAGCTCTATATATTAACTAGAGCTAATGTCCAAGTTACCTTCCCTTTGCTCTTATTCCAGCCTTAGTGAAGAGGGAGAACTTCTTTACTGTGCAGGTGCCTGCGTACTGGAGCAGATTGCCCAAAATGGTTGTGGAATTTCCCTCACTGGAGACATTCAAGAACCATCTGGATGCAATCCTGTGCAATGTGCTCTAGGAAGATGCTGGCTGAGCAGGAATGTTGGACCAGATGACCCACTGTGGTCCCTTCCAACCTCCCCCATTCTGTGACTCCGTGATTCTGTGATCCTGTGACTCTGTGAAGAACTTGTACTGCAGATGTGTATGAAACAGCCTCAATGTGTGAGGAATTCTGGGTGCAGAAAAGCTGGAAAGGACATTCTCGACTCCTCTTTTTCCCTTGTCTCGGAACACTGAGATGGGATAAAGGTAAATCCTGACCTGGGAACACCACAACAGGGGACATCATAGCTTTGAACCCCCCTAGATAGCTTAGACACAAGCCTGGAGAGCACTTGCCCACCATCACTGGACAAGGCAAGGCACTGAGGGTCAATAAAAGGTCCTCTCTTATTAATCCAGTAACCAGAGTGTATTTGCTGGGACTTACTGCCATCTTCAGTTTCCAGTCAAAGCTAAGGCATGGACGGCCTGGCACTGTGGCCTTGGAGTCTGGTGGTGGGACAATGATTCCCTAGTCAGTCTCTTCAAAATTATTGTGTCAGTTGCTTATCTACATATATAAATGTTATTTTCTCCATTATATTCAGTTCACTTTTCTGAGTTTTACTCACAGGTGTGAGTGTAAGAAACACCTTTCTAGACATGGGAGTGAATTCTGATTGCCTGACTCTGGAGTCACAGACTAGCCCTGTCTCTAAATATGCAGGAGGAAAAGCAATAATCACTATCTTCTCTTGACAACTGGGGGAACACAAGGTATGAATGATGTTTGAGGTCATTGAGGATCCCCATAGTGGAGTCAGGAACCAACCTGAGTTCTCCTAATACAAACAGAGACACTTAATCATGGGATGGGTCAGGTATGACACATGATGTGTAACAGGTTTTGACAAAAAAAGGCAGCTGATATGTTTCCTGCACCTGAAGCTCAAGGAGGAGGGTCTGAGGGAAGGACCAGTCCACCTGTGATGTCCACTTATCATCCATGACTGCGCTGGTGAAGGGGGCAGGGAGGAAAGAACAGAGGAGGAAATTGGCAGAGAGATCCATCACATCCAGAGGTTCTATCCTGGCACAGGTAACACATTCTTTATTTCACATTTATTTTCTTGCCGTGTTAGGGAAGGGGAAAATAGACATCCTTACTTCTCCTGCTCATTTTCCTGGACCATCTGGTGCTGAAGCAGAGATGACATATCACTGCGAAGAAGGGGAAGATGTCACAGCTTTCACTAATAGCTGTGGGAGGAAAATAATTATTTTAAAAGTATGTGGGCTGTACAAACCGCACTTGTTAAGTTAAACTACCAGGAAACTTATTTCAGACACAAAACGTTTGATATTAAATAATCAGTAATGTTAGAGATCAGCCATCCCAGCCATAAATGTTGGGCTCAGCTCTGCTCTAACCACAGCCATAACTCAGGCACCACTTCACTGAAGCCAGTGCACAATCTTTTGGGTTTACTAAGTAGATTAAAAATGAGAAATTATAGACAAGTCTATGGCATAAATTTGTCGTAATATGTATATCAGTGATTGCAATCAGGTAGGGAAACAGGTCAGGATAAGAGGTGAAGCCAATAACGTGACATGTAACACCTTCTAAGCAATGATTAGAGCATATTGATTTAGTCCCCTTTAGCTCTGATCTCTTCTGTAGTGTTTCTCTGAAGCCCGTAGGCATCTATGTACACTTGCAGCTCTAGATAATTTAATAATAAATAATAATTAAACTTTGAAGCACCAGAGATGTGAAGAGAAATTAAATACTTGTCCTACATGGGGATACTCAGAAACATCAGTCTCACTGAATAGAAACAAGGGAAATTTGCAATTGTCATTAAGGTTTAGGGGTTTTTTGGAAATATTTTGAAAACTGTCTGATTCAGATGAGAAACTTGTGGAACAATAATTGAAAATAGGGCTTTTTAAAAATCAAATTGAACAATTTGACTCATGAGTAGTCTTCTTTTTTGGAATGAAATGAACATTTACTCTTCCTCCCCCCAAACAAATCTGTTTCACTGAAATGTTGGCGTTTGAAAAATGTTGAAAAACTCTAGTTACAATGAGAGCTAGTCAGAGAATGGAAACAGATTTGGTAAATAAGTGTAAACAAAACAGCTTGAATTTGATTCTTGGTATTTTGTGGAAATGCTTTGCTTGTTCTTTGTAAACAAGTAAAGCTACAACTTTGGGCATCGAGAAAAACAAACACAATGCCCAGAATGCTTCCAAATTTGTGCCAGGCTGAACAAATAATATTCAGTATTCAATAATGCACAATTCTGTATGGTATTATTTTCCCATTTGGAACATTCTTTTAATCAGTGAGGATCCAGTCACCTGGGGGAATTCGTGGATGTGCAGAACAAATGGTTTAAAAACCAAGAACCTGAAAATTGTTGTCTGAAAAACTTACTGAATGCTGAGTAACAAATACTCGTGGAGGCATTTGGTTCATGTTTAGTCATGCTGATGATGCTCAGGTCCAAAAGCAAGACGGTGTTCAAAGTGTCCCCCTTTCCCACAGATACTTATGGAAAATAGAGAAATATCCCCCTACCCCACAGTACATCATCTCCTTACTCTATGAAAAAAAATCACCTCAGAGTATTCTAGACAGTCCTATGAGTCTAGTCACATTGCAAGAGTAGGTTTTCAAGTGTTGTCCACCCAGAATTATTTACCAATGCTAGTTCAAAGTAGGTACCTAATCCAACAGGACTAACAGGACTTTGCTAAAAGTTCTGGAGAGAAGGTCACACGTAAGACCTCCAGAGGTTTTTGTTGGAGGCACTGTACTTGTTTCTTTTTCAAAGAAGGGAGCTGCCATATCCAATTGGAAATAAAAGATGTCTATTGGAAACTTAATGCAATTTTATTGGAACTAAATTGAATCTCTTCATTTTTGATGCAGTAATGGGTCAGCAAGCAGAACTCAGGAGCGCAGCCTCAGACAAGTAATGTTGCTGCGGTCAGAGGTGCCAACGGCAGAAGTACACTTTATAAACAAGAAACCCCTGAAAAATTGTTTAAAATATTCAAAAGAATAGTGCTCTTCTCAGTCACACACAGACCTGCAAACATTCACCAGCAAGCTGTTTCCCAGTCACCACCACAAGCCCAACTTCAAACAGAAAATCCATGCCCTAGATAAAGAAGATCACTTCTCTAATGTTATTTTTTTTCTCCTTCCTCAAATAGGTTATACAGCAAACTCTCTACTTCAGCTGATTAAAACACACCATGCGTAAGGGAGTGGGAGACACACACATGGAATCAGACCCCGGATTTATACAATCTCCATTGACTTCAGTGGAGTGACACCAATTTGAAGAAAGAAAAGGTCTGCCTACAGACACCTAAAGGATTCATTGGTAACTTACAACAAGCCATTTTCAGGGAATAAGATATTTTTGTGAGAATGATTCTTCCTATGTCTTAACTACGAGACAAAAACTTTGCTAACATAGGCAGGGGTTACACTGTGATATTTATGATACCCAAAAGGAAACACCGTGTATCTAAAGTGCTCGATAGTCCAATTTACATGTTTATTGCACAAAAGAGCCATTTATTTGCAGGCAGAAAACCACCCATACATTTTAAAGCAGTTTTTTTAAAAGTGTAAAATGAGAAGGCATTTTTCAACTGTTTTTCTCTCTTCTTTCTCTTGTCTTGGTCACTGGGAAAAAATACAGTAAGGTAACACTTCAGATAGTAGAGGTCATTCGTAGCATCTCCGTCCACTTTCTGCATCTGCTATGGCAGCCTGGCTTGTGTCATAACTATCACAAGTTTATTTATAGTTCAGCAGTGTTATGAGAGGTTAAACAAGGAGGAAGAAATTCTGATTAAAACACTAGGGAGTCCAGAGAGGAATTTTGTTGTGCTGAGGATGTTTTTTGTCTGTTGTGTTTGTTGGTTTTTTGTTATTTTAAAGTTCATTTACAAAATAACATGCTTTGGAAGTTATTCCTGCCTTCGATTTCTCCATGTTCCTCCTCCGTGGCTCTTTTAGCAGTGATGCTCTGGACAAGAGTGAGTGCTGAAGCCCCTTCTCAGAGCTGACACAGCAGGTCACACGAGGTTTCTGTGTCGGTGGCTCTTGGTGAGTTAACAGAGATGGTCCTCTGGCTGAAGTACTGTGGACTCAGCCGCAAGAAGTGCTGATGCCCTGCTGTCAAGAAGGGTCTGTGACGTTAAGCTGGTCTAAAAAATTGCAATTACGGAAGCAGTGAGCTGTCCTGAGCTGGGAGAATTTATGGGCAGGCTTTTACTCACCACTTGTGGTTGGAGGAAGTGATTGTTACCAGCCCAAAATACCAACTCCCCGCTCTCCCTCCTGCTGGTCCATAAGCACCAAGAAAGGAGTCAGGTCTAAATTCCCCTCAGGACTGAATGAGCTGCTTCTTCTCTTTCTCCTTCACAGCATTTCTCTCCCTCCAGAGGGTGCTGGGATGCTCTGTAGAGGGGTGGAGAAAGCATAGCTCTCCCTCACATGATATAGAAGAAAATTTAAGACAGAGGGTTGCAGTGCAACTCAAAGGACCTTTGGGGTAAGAGTGGGCACATCCTGGGAAAACCAGGCTGTCCTGCCATCTGTGGTGAAGCAGAGCTCTCTCTGCAAGCTGGAATGGGGAATATCAAGGACTCCCTCGAGCAAATACAGGACAAATAATTTCCAAAGCATTGTATGAAAAGTGTAGTCAGGGTGCTGCTTCTTCAGCAAGGCAGTAACACAGTGGTGGCAGGTCAGAGATGGTTAATACAGCAGTTTTTATCTGGAATTGAATAGATTCACTTGGTACATGCAGATACAGACAAGGCTCAATTTTCAGTCTCGTGCTGCCTGTAACATATGACAGGGTCAACAGGCCACTGTAGAGACCAAGGGAACTGATCACCCTTCTGAAAATTCAATATTAATTATTGAATATTTATGTTTACTAGGGGGAATGAGTGATCAGAGTTTCTCTCCACGGCTGTGTACGAATCTTTGTATTTCAAGAACAATATAAATCTGGCTTTTTTATTTGTCATTTGTGTGAGAAGAAAATTAACATCACAAGCATTATTAATAAGGCATGAATGACAGAAAGAAGAGAGGAAACAGAGCAGCTCACTCCCTATAAGTTTCTCTCTCTCTGTATATTAAGTAGATTTATCATGTACTAATTCCCTGCTCTACCCACTTCTTTTCCTTTCTTTCTGGCAAATTAGTGTTTCAATAGCATTCACATGCCACTGATTAATATACCTGCCCCTCAGCCATCAAGTTATAGCCCTTTACAAATATTAACAAACTCATCCTCGCAGCAACCCCTGTGTCAAAGGCACCAGATAACAGATCCATTCTCTGGGGTGGCACAGGGGGAGGCAGATTGAGGTCTCAGGGATGGGTTAAGGCACAGAATAACAACACACCAGCAGTAAAATATAGGTTAGAGGATCAGTACAAAGAATGTGCAGAAGAAGGTTATACGGACAAGACCTATCGATCAAAATGATCCTTCTGGCCTTCAGAATCCACTTAATAAAAGTTAACTCTCCTTCTCTTCGGGCTCTTTGGCCGCACATCTCCACCCGTTTCATAAAGGGAATTATTGTCCTCAGCCTCACAGGTGAGGAAAGTGAGAATCCGAGAAATTAGGGCCCCAGGCTCAGGGATACTCAGGTGTTTGATCTTAACAGAATTTCACTTAAAACTGCAAGTCTGTTGGGTGTGTTGGCCCAAGAGCTTAATCCTCAGATTTACAGCCCCTTTGCTCAGTCTGAGCACAGAGGCAATGTGGAGAGCAGCCTTCATCCAGTTTGGTCCCTCTGGGTGAACACACAGATGCCAATGCTCATAGGAAAGACCAGGGAGATGAAGACATCCATTATGTGCCTGCCCAGATGGAGACCTGAATATGTGGCACAGACATCCAGGGGTGCAGATGGAACCTCCCCACAAGCAGCCACGAAAGCTCCCGTGACAGGGAGGGAAAAGTTCTAATGGCTGTTTGGATCACCCTGGGGAAAGTCTCTGTTCTGCAATCATGCCTTTCAGTGCTCAGCAGCATAGAACCTGCCTTTGGGAAAAATACATCTTGGCAAAAACATTGCTCTTGGTGAGGCGTGAAAGCTGGTGAGGTTGTGGTTTCCTTAAAACGGGCTGCAGAAATTATGTTCACTTAATGGTCAGTTTTTCCAATGTTTTGGTTTGTTTTAAAATGCCACTTTGTTCTGCCTTCTTCCTACTCCCTACAAAAAGTTCACACAGTCTACCACCAAAATAGCTTTTTAGCTATTTTCCTCCCACTGCTTGTACCCTTCAAATTCCCAGAGCAGGTTTGTGTCCAATGGGTAGATGTGTCTCCAGCTATGGATAAAAAATGTCCATGACTGCTGAGAAATTCCCTCTCATGCTCTTCACACTATTTACCGTGCAATATTTATATATTACAATATTACACCTAATCATAATTAACAATGATACTTAGCAGCACCTATATGGCTCTTCACACCTTTAAAGTGCTGCGCAAACACTCGTTAATTAATCTTTGCTTCAGGGATCCTGTACAGCAGCCTCTTCCACAGGGCACCAGGAGCTGGTCCCTGGGAATGGAGCTGTGTTTGCTGGAGCATGCCCTGTGCTGGGGGCTGCATAGGGGATGGAAACCTCTTCTGCAGGGAAGGTTCTCCTCTCTCCACTTATGGGAGGTAAGGAGAGATGCCTTTCTCTCCCCAGGGGAGATGTGAAATGGCAAAAACCTGCAGGCATTTGCAATATAGACAAGAGGGGAACAAATTTTGGGGACCAACAGTTCTTACTCCCAGTGCTAGTGCTGGTCCCGTGTGCTGACCTGAAGCCATCTAATAAAAGACAGTGCCTTTCCTTGGGCTGGTCAAATCCTGCCTGCTGGTAAGCTCAGTGTCCCCACAGGGAGCCCAAATTGGGGGAGAGGAGAAGGAGGGAGGGAGGGAGGTGGTGGGTCAGGCAGTGGAGGGGGATGGTGAAGGCAGGAGCACATTGCAGCAGCTGCCCCTTCCAGGTGTCTTTCATACAGCACAAACTGTCCCTGTTTGGGCCCTTGGAGGGAAATTCTCTCCAGTTTGCATGAACAGCAGGTACATTTTTTGCATCTTGTGCAGTCCATTCAGTGCTGGTATCTCTGCCTGGATGAAATGCATCTTTTCTCAGTTTTTCACTGTCTTGCTCTGAAATCTCCACTCCCATCCCTCCTCAGAGCTTGGTAACAGCTTGCTTCATCTTCCTACTGTCAGCACTCTGCTTTGACCCTTTAATCAGGGGACTTGGCTTTTATCTGGAAGACATATGCCTTAGGTGTCTTGTATAAGGTGCCACATAAAGCAAATTCAGCCAGGCCTGCCAATAACACATCATCTAACCAGATGGGGATAAACAGACTTGAATTCATTTGCTCCTTTTTCTCTACTCAGTAGTACCAGAGAAAAGGCTGTTACTAGCTTTGTATAATGTCTCTGGGTGCAGGGTTTTTGTGCTTTGCTTTTGAGGATAGCTTAGGTCAGCCTCGCATCTTCCTTCCATTGGAGATGGTTGGCATTAATAAAACGAGAAGCTTTTTGCCACTTGCCCCTATGACATTGGAGGTACCAAATATGAATGATGTCATGGAGGGCTTTTTTTTTTTTTTTTTTTAACTCAGTGAAATCTCAGTTGTCCTTTTTTTACAATTAGGATAAAACAAGGAGGAAGTGTGAGGTGCCCTAAGCAGAGATATATGGTTTGTGTTGTATCATCAATGGAGAAGTGACCAAGCTCATTTTTTGCCTTTGATGACCTCAGCAAGATTGATATCTAGATCTCATCAGCTGAAGTGAAAGAGTTATTATTACAGAGCCTGGAGCAGTGCTGACATACTTGCAATGAATGAAGCTGTTTCTATCTTAGGGAATTCAAATGGCCAGGCCAGGGACATGCTCTATACAGTAAGAGCAGAGACACCAGCATTCAGACTGACAAAACGGGCCTCAGCCAGTCAAAGGATCAAAGAAACACTTCTGAGAGCAGTTTTTCTTCTGAAAGTACTAATTAAAATATTTGATAGCAGCATCATTATCCTTTCCCTTCCTCCCCCCAACCCCCAATATTTTTAAAAGAGATTAATCTTTCTTTGGGCTGTCTCCATTAGAATAATCCATTTTTCTCCTTGAAAAGTTTCAAAAATGGCAGAACATCCTTAAAACATCTTTTCAAAGCAAACAGATTTTATCTAGTTAAGAGCAAACAGACATGGTGACAGTTGCCTTACTCGCATAACAAGGCCAAACTACTCCTTGTGTTACAGTCCTTGCCATGGTCAGAGTTCATATACAATTGTGAGTCATGGAGAGTGATACAGTATGGAATTCCCTGGCCATAGGAGAGCATCCCTCTGGGTTTGTGGCAAGGCTTGGTATTTATTATCAGATAGAGTTGATCCAGAAGGAGACACCAGCCCCCACATTGGCACCCTGGAATCTGTACCAACGGTGTTCGTGAGGAGCTTGCATTTTAAATACAGCAAAGCGTGTGCTCTTTTACTGATTGGGATTACAGACACATGGAGATTAGGACCCCGAGCAGACATCCCCTGAAGTCAACAAGAGGGGAAAAAAGTCGTGATCAGCTTAAGTGAGCATATGGCTAGTCACTCTCAGAGTCAAGGTCATCTGGGAAACATGCAGCATCACTGATATTTCACACCACAGGTGAATGCATTAACCCTGCCTGCAAACAGTCATATCTGTGCACAAACCTCAGCCTGAATTTAAGCAGAAGCAAGGCTGTGATCACACTGCCTGTCAGCTTCAACAAGAACTGTCAGAGTGAAAGAGGTCTCAAAGACCATGAAACTTTCAGAGCTTAATTAAAAGCAGCATCTGGGCAAATTAAAGGAGAGAGATTGAAACTAGTGCCTCTGCAGACAAAGAGGCAGGCAGCACCTTGCTGCTGCACATCTGCCTCTGCCCAGCTGGAGCTCTGCAAGGACCTGGAGACACGACAGGGACAACTCCATCCACCTCCTCTGTCACTGCTCAGGAAAACATTTGTTTCTAGATGAGACTGTGCAACTGCACATATATCTGAAGGTCTGGGATCCCATTTAATGGATATTTTATTATGTATTTGTTGGGGACAAGCTGGGCATAAATAAAAAAAATTGAGGTTACTATATGTAAGTAGCATTTCTACCTGTTTCAAATAATCCTGGGTGCTTAGAACCCCCCAAAAAAGAAAAAGTGAAGTAGGTCACTCTTCTCCTTTACAGATTTGTTTTTGGTTTTGTCCACTCAGGTCTCGGTTCAGTCAGACTGTCCACAACAGTTTTTGGAGATGTGCCACAACATAGCTAAACCTTGGGCCTCTTTAATCTGATACAGCAGAGTGGTGAAAATAGGCAAGGCCAGATGTTCAAATACTTTCACTTTGGCAATAAAAGAAGCAAACAGAGTGAAGAGGTCAAGGGTCAGGAGAAGAGAAATGGAAGAAAGGCCACAACTTTCAGTAAAGTACCCGAGCTCAGAAACAGCATGGAGGCAAAATAATGTGAAGTCAAGAACCTCACATCCTTCTGCTGCAGCTGGAAAATGCTTAAGCCTGAAAGTTGGATTTAGATCTGCCACAATAACACTGTGCATTTCAGATTGATTGAATTCTAACTCACAGGTACTCCTGGTTCTGTGTATTTCATCTCTCTTCCCCCCACAATAGACCTTAAACTCCAGCACACAAGACAGGTGAAAAAGATTGTTCCTTGCATTCTCCTTAACACCACCAGGTCTCTGTTGTATTTACAAACATGTGTTTTAACACATAAGGCTCGACAGAGGAAACCCAACTGCCGTCAGAGAAGGCTGTTTTGATGGACTGAGTAAACACAATATTTTGGTGACAGGTAATTTTCATACTGAACTGATTAATTCCAGAACACAGGAACAATGGGCTTTTTCATCTGCTGAATAATGCATGGATGGCATTGCAACTGGTGAGCAGCAGGGTTCCCGGTTAGTGATAGAAATTCACACACCCAAGCTATTTTAATAAGCTATCACTGTTAAGGAAGTCTATTTACGTTATTCGTCTTCAACATTTGCACAAACATGTCAACTGGGGAAGTGTGTGGGGGGAGGTAGGAGGGAAAAATGAGGTCATATTCATATACACTTTCTTAGCTCTTTAATTTATATAAGCCTGAAAATTAGGCAAGAAACCAGCTTAGCTCTGAGGGAATGAAAGCACCATGACCACCACCTGACACCTGGATAATATGAACCCAATGCAAACAGACCATAGAATAATAGAAGAGTCAGGTCAAGGGTATACAGAGAGGGCTGGGCATAGGCTGCTGCAGAGTTTTTGAGGCAGAACCATCACGGAATTTGGCCATCAGGCTGTTCCACAGTGCCATTGGTCCCTTTGGAGCCACCTGAGCCATGTCTTTGTCACTGTCTCCCCATGAGTAAGCCAAGAGCTCCCAGAGGAACCAAACCTAACAAGTTTCCCACTCACCTGCTGTAATATGTTGGAGTTTGGGACATGGACTACCAGACTGGAGCCCAGCACTGTTCCCCGTGGGTTATGAATGTGTAGGCAGCAAAAGGAAGGAATCAGCTCCTAGTTATGGGATCAAAGGTCAGATTAACTCTAAAATTTAGATGTGTTGTGAGCTAGATGCTTAATGTGTTTTATAGGCAATGAAGATCTAGTCAATACTGATCATCTGTAGAAGTACATTTTTCTTGATTATACATAATATTGATCAAGAGATAAAGTGCTTTTCGTAAAAGGGGCATCTGGTACCACAAAGTGTTCTGGGGTGTCCTGGCTTGTTCCAGCTACTGCTCCATAGGGGTGCAGTTTTTCAGCCAGCCCCAGGGAGAGATCTTTGATACCAGCTGCATTTAGACATCTTTGATCTTCATTGACTATAAAAGGAATTTGGACACCTGGACATGTAAATTTGTATGCCTTAATCTGAGAGCTGAATCCCACCAAAAAATTTCAAAATCTCCTCATTTTCACCAGAGCAGGCTATTGGAGGCCAGATTTTCAAGAAAGCAGCTCCTAATTTGACATCCATCAGCTGCAAAACTTGCAAGTGTGATCAAAGATTCCCTCTGAGCGAGATGGGGGCTGAGCAGGGGAGGTCCATCTGCTCCCTGTCTCCTCATGCCCCAACTACTCAGTTCAAAGCAGAGGTAAAATATAGTCTGAAGACAGACCTGCACACCTGGAAAGCCCAGATCCAGGAATACAATGTGAGTTCAACAGATCTACCTGTGCACGGCATGGGAGACACAACCACACATGGTCCCACATGACACTGAAACCAGCAGATCACAATCCAGGCAATAGCACTGATGAAAATATGTTAATTGTTCCTTTTCCCCATGTCATTGCATCCCTTAACTATTTCCCTCATAAATAAAGTGCTTTTAAAGCAGGGAGCAAACTGGTCTACCCCAAGCAGTTAATCTCATACTTGGCTTCCCCTTTTTGTTTTATCATTTGGGATCTGGATGGTGGTGCAACTTCAACCCCAACAACCTCACATCTAAGTTTTCATTTGCTTGGTAAGTATTGCTATCATAACATTCATTCTTTTATATCATGCTCCCAAATTTTGCTGCTGCTTAGTTGCCTGGAAGGATGTTCCTCTCCATTTTTGGGTCATGCATCTCTGGAAAGGTACAGCAAGAGACTTTCTTCCATTTGGATAGTGAGGCTGTTTCCCAAAAGAGCATGGGAATAGTGTAAGTGTGTTTTTCAGGACATGACTAATTTACTACATAACAGCCCAATTATTTATATCATTCTATCATAAGCTTTGAGCCTTTATTTATTTTATTTCTTTTGGATTTGCAAGTAGAAAAATAGGGGGGAAAAAACACCCAAATCTTTGGTATGGGACGCTCTGGAATGTATTAATGTGCATGGAGGTTGAGGAGTGCCCAGCCATGGGAGGAAGGAGTTGGAGCCCAGGGGCAGCCCCAGCATCACATTGTGAAATGTGTTTTTTAAGTCTCTCGGGGGGGAGGGGGGCAGTAATAGTGCATGTCAGAAAAGCTTTAAGGTAACCAGTGTAGAGGGTAATGGCTACATAAGGAGACCAACTGGCAGAACACATTGAACTAATTTTCTTCCAACCTCCCCCAAAGTTTTCTTTAAAGGGCTTCCCCTTCGATTTGAGGAGAAGCATGAGAAACTTCCCTGAGGTTTTCTGAGAAACGTGGGGAAGAGAAGGAGAGACAGTGGTTGGTTACAGAACCTTTTCTCCCCTTTATGGCTTTCTCATCTCCCTCAGCCCAATCCTAATTAAACTTCCTCTTGCACCCACTGTGCTGGTCACTAATGGGAAAATGCAAATAAGCATCCTCCCTCTGCAGGGATTATATTCCAAAAAGATTATACCAGGGAGTGTTGTCCTCCTGTTAGTGCAGCTATGGGAAGCAATGGGAACTTTTAAAAAGTTATTTGCCAACACTTCCAGCCAGCTTTTTAGTACCTGAAGACAACAGGGTGTTTGTTGTTCTCAAACAAAGTTTTAAAGGAACTGATTTTGTCAGCCCTGGTTTTGGCTGTTTGCTGTGAAACACTGCAGAAGCATGGCCTGGTTTTCAGCAATTTGCTTTCTAATACTCCAACCTAACTTAACCTGGCTCACTTTTTTGAATATCTTTTGAGCTCCCACACAGTCTATAATGGGATTTTCCCCATGGCTCCCTGCAGAATGCTACTCAGCAGTGATTTGGAGGAGTGAAGGAAGCGGGAGCTGAAGGAGAGCGGAAAAGGAAGCTATTGTGAGCACAAAGCCTCTAGGCAGATGTAGCTTGTGGAACTATCACATGCAGCCTGAGTTATTGGAGCAAATCAATACTAATTATTTTAAGGCTGGGGCCTTATGCTGGGGCTTCTCAGAGTACTCATGGTGATCTTTTATTGCTGCTTTTGTAAATTTGCAGTGTGAGCTGTTATCGTGTTGTGCAGAGCAAGGATGCTCTAAGGCAAGGGTGAGACCACTGCTTGGTCTCATCACACTCTCCAGCACCCTTGTACATGCTCTGTCTGCAGCAGGGCGTGCAAACCCTGATGGGGGATGGATTTCATGCTATGAGTCCTCTGCAGAATGGGAGGTTTCCATCTCCCCTCTTTTAAGGATAGGACCATGCTTAGGCTCTGTGCTTTAGGAGAAAAAGAGAGGACTTCATGGTTCCTTCAAGCAGCCTCAGCTACAAATGAGAAGTGAAAGGAGTTTGAGATCCACAAGCTGAACACTGGGGTCACCTCAAAGCAGGAGTCTGCATGTTCCTGAAACAATGCAGCTGAGGGCACCTTCTCCACACTCCTCCATCAAGGAAGATGCTTCATCCTCTTCACAAAAGCAACATTCCCTTGGCCATTGCCAAAACTCACTTATAAAACACAGATTATGTAGTTTTCAACCATAACTCAATGGACCAGGATCCTATCCAGGGTCCAAAATCTCCCTCCAAACAACACACCTACTTATCGTGTCTCTGCTGATACTGGAGATGTGTTTCAAACTCATATCTGGCAACCAGATACCTAAAACTCTCAACCCAGTGGCTGCCCAGCCTAAACCTGAGAGCTTTCCCGTGGTGAAGGCTGATGTCTCACATCTCCCTGCTGCCCAACACAGTGTCTGTGGGGTTTGGTACAACCAAACAACAGAAGTGATCTGCAGCACCTATCCCACTGTATCTTTTACTGCCTCCAGGAGCTTCTGTATTCCTTCTGCTGTTCTGGTGATCTTCGAGCAAGAGAAGCTCAGAGACACAAGTGCTGTGCAGACCCACTCCTCCAAGGGTCTTGGTCTGTACAGAATGAAGGAATGCAGCTGCATCCCAGTGCTGTGTTCAAGTAATCATGAGTGCAGCATAGCTGGTTTTGATGCATGACAGGGGTCTGGGAAGGGCAAGGGTAGCCAGAAGGTCAACCATAAAAATCAGTGCAGTGATATCCACTACCATTTTGTTTCTCCATTTTACAGGAGGGGTTATAATGTTTTTCTTTTATAAAGGCTCTTCCCAGTATTGATTTTATTTTTCTTGATTCAGTGGCTGAACCAGGAAACATAAAGATTATTTCATTTTATCCAAAATGAAATATCTGTTTCATTCTATGAGACTTCCTTTATTTTTGTAGTTTTTTTGAAGGAAAAAAAAATTAGTTACATTTCGAAGCAAAACACTGATTTGAGATGTAAAGTTTTGTTTAGCAAACAGCAATGTGCAAGACTGCAATATTTTCAAAAATATTTTTCTTTCATCCTTTGGGGGTGAAAAACCTTGAAAATGTGGCATGATTTTGCCAATTTTCAGGTCAACCAAAAATTACTTTTTTGTACCAAGTGAACTACTGTCTGAGAACTTGCTTCATGTAGCTCCATTCTCCACTAACCCCTTTTTGTCTTTTTAGATTTGAAATTCTTCAGGGAAGAGACTGACTCTCCTTTCGCACAGGGGAGAGCACTTTGAAGATAAAAATTGTTAGAGCAGTGCTAAGTATTGTGTAGCCTCGGAAGAATGTGTTATCAGCTTACAAAGCCACTTTGAAAAGTAGCATACACTCAAAGGCACTGACATCTGTCTGTAAAAATAAAAAAAAAAAAAAAAAAAAAAAAAAAAAAAAAAAAAAAAAAAAAAGAGAAGTGTAGGTGGGATTTACTGTCTGCTATATAACTTTCTCCTAGACCTTGACTGCACGAAACATACCGCAAGCGAGGCAGAGTTTTTCACAGTAACAACTGCTCTTGATGAAACTTGTTTTTAACGATTCTGTAGCAGCACAGGAATGCCAAAGTTTTCTGCATTTAGATCCGAAAAAACCTCCTTAGGTCACAGCAGATCAGCTCAGACTGCACAAAGATGTGAATCAGCAAAACAAATTTTATTAACCAACAGCTGATTTTCAGGTGAGCCCACCTCTTCTCAGAAATTATATTCTTTGAGGGTTTTTCTCATTTCCCCAGTGAGTATCGCTGCAGAAAACTGAGTCATCAGCACAAACAGAGCTTCAGAGCTGGGTACAAACTGCATGAGACCCATCCCTTCTGTATTGTCTTTGTAAGGGAGAATATCTTGTGACTTCTCCCTCTCTGGCTAGTCTGTCTTTCTGAAAGACTACAGGGAACTCCAGGGATGCCTGGTATTTCTTCAATCATGGGTATCATTCTGCTATTTTCTGACTAGTGGGAGATAGACACTCATGGAAGAACTGAAATCATTTACCCATCTTTTGAAGGAGCTGCCTTACCTGCCTCCACTCCACCATTGCTGACCACGTCTATGCCACAGCCAGTTTCACAGACCCACACAAGCAGGTTGCTCCACTTCTAGTCCAGTCAGTGCTGGTTTTCAAAGAAAAAATCCTGCCTGCACATTCATTCAAAGCAGGAAAAAATATACCCTGAAAAGGGTGAGACAAGTATTCGGTGCTGATGGGTTGTGTCCACGGGTGCACACACAGACATACACACACACACACACGTTGCTGCTCATCCAGCAGCCTTCGTAGCACAGTACCAAGGCTCTTCTTGAGACCCTGAGTGAGCTGGGGACTCCCCTGGAGGGCTAGGCAAATTTTTAAGGTCCTACAGATGTTTTAGTGCTTATAGGACTAAAGGGCGGATGGTGTTTTACCCCACGAGATCAGAGACCTGCTGTCCATGGATCCAGTTGGTGATTTCAGACCTCTTCATGGTTCCATGTGGTGCCAGAGAGGGGCACCCAGCTCGGTTCCCAAGTCCAGGAGCAGCCCTTGGAATTGGCAACATGCTCCGCTGTATAGCAGAATCTCACTTGGCCAAAACGAGTGGTGAGTCTGCAGGACTAGAGCCCCACAAAACAAATAGACTCCCTCCTTTCCCCTAAACATCCAAGACCGATTCTGCAAATTCATCTTCCTGTACTGCTTGGGAGCACAGGGCAGCATGACCTTGCAGATCAGCCATGTGACTGGGAGCCATGGGATAGCTCAGAAAGTCACTACAGACAAATGGAAATCTTCTGGCAGAGAACCCCTGACTTCCCTGTGCCTCTGGATCACTATCCTGCATCTCACCTGGGTGCATGACATTGAGCTGTTTCTCCTACTCTTGAGACACTTGGGCATCTGCTAAGGGGCTATTCAGCCTAATTAAACTGGAGGTCCCTTCTACTGCTGTTGCAGAACTGCCTCCACTTGTAATTGTTCTTCCCCTGCCCCTGAGGGAACCTGGCCTCCTGGCTCAGGTATGTGAATATCCCCCAAACACATACATGTTTTTATTCCTCCTCATTCCTATTTATGGAACAAACACACCCATAAACACCCTTTCTCTTCACTACAGCACTAGCTAGAGGGGGGCCCAATATGTTGGAGTCACTTTAGTGATGGCCTCTTTTAGCAAATCTC
The DNA here is from genome assembly GCF_003945595.2 of Pipra filicauda. Taxonomy (NCBI): domain Eukaryota; kingdom Metazoa; phylum Chordata; class Aves; order Passeriformes; family Pipridae; genus Pipra; species Pipra filicauda. The sequence goes on from NW_024104310.1 coordinate 7,694,710, forward strand.
TCTAAAATTAGCCATAGACAGCCTGTAAATCTGTGCTGAGGCTCTGCTGCAGGTGAGAAGGTTGAGAATCACCTTAAAAACAGCAGTAGGCATTGAGGCAAGCTCTGAGTCTACTGAGTGTCTTGATTACATGGGGGCAACATGCACCAGCCACTGCTCCTCTGCTGCCCTGTGATGCTGGTGGTACCTGTGGCTGCAGAGGTCTGGGAGTCTGGAGGAGGAGGAGGAGAAGGGTTTGCAAGAAGGCTCTGCCATGAGGCAGAACTTCCTCTGCTACAACACCCCATACATGTCTTGTATTGACCCAGCTGTCTCCCCACCCCCAAAAAGCTCAAAAAGAGTGGTATAAAACTCATCCACATGCAGAAACAGGGAAATTACCTGTGAAATAAGGGCAAACACCTCAAGCTGTAAGCTCTCAGCTAGAGCATAAACAGCAGCCAACCAGTTATTATTGTTGTTAGTGATATGATTATTATTATTTTAGTTTCAAGGCTTCCATTAAAAGCAAACCCATGTCCTGGGGCAAGATAAGAGCTGAACTTGAGCTGTGAAAGAGCCCATCTGGATGAGACGTTTTCTGAGGACAACATCATTAGTAAATTTTGGTCTCCAAAGAAAAAACTGAGCATTTCCCCCACCTGGCATGTCCTACTCTCTAGAACACGGTGTTTGTTTTCTATACCCGGAGCAGTAAATTTGCCTAATCCCAGCTCAGATTTAACTGGTGACTTGCCACAGATGTGAGAAGCCTTTGCAGGCTCAGAGTCACTCCCATCCTGCCTTTGCTTGGCAGGAGATTTCAGAGCCATCACAGTGCCCATTTAATGACATTGGGTTTTCAGAGTATCACTGCCTGCAGATGACAGCTGAACCACCGACAGCTCTTGTGGTCACCTTCTGAACTTAGTGCTTTATATCCTGCTCAAAAATACACAATTTTCATGGGGTGCTTCCCAACTGAAGACCCCAAGACACCTTACAGAAGGTCAGTAGCAATACATCATTTTACCAAAGGAAAACTGCAGCACAGAGAAGGTGGAAACCCCAGACCACATTATGAGTCCCAGATAAATGTAGGCGGCTGTGGGACATAATTTTGCCCTTTGATTTGAGCCACCCATAGTGCTGCCCCACAAGGTGACCATGTGTTCAAGGTTATCGTAGGATGTCCCCATGCCCCAAAAGACATTTTCAAGACGTCTTAAATGTTCTTTGGGATATATAGGCAGAGATTAGGGTTTTTTGCTCTTTGTTCAGATCCTATTGCTGCACCACACTGACTCCAAGTGGTGCTGGCTGAGGGAAAACTCTCCAGGAGAAGGAGGAATCACTGTGATGGACCATGTTTGGAGGGGAAAGAGCAGTGAGCAGTGATGTTCACATCACACTTATTACCTTCATCCAGAGCACATGTTCATGAGACTTATGGAGCATTTCCAATTACATATATTCAGATATTCATTTAAATGGGGGGAAAAGTTACAATTTTGTAAAATGCACCCTGGATCCTCTTGGGAGGCAAGGTGGGAGCTGCAACACTGAAAAGTTAAGGGTTGCTTCTGGTTTATTTGTACAACTCTAGCCTGTGTGTTTTCATCCCAAATAACTTTTGAACCCAGTACTCGCTTCACACCAAGTATGAAAGAGATGAAACATTCCCAAAGCTAAGATGTTCCTTCAAGTTTCATAAAAATAGGCAGCCATGTAGATGAGAGAGCTCCAAGCAGAAGGAAAGAGTGGAGACCTCAACGGGTGTTAGACATGAGAGAAGACAAATAGAGACATACACACATATGAACACATACAGCTTTCCATGCCCCAGCTGATGGAAAATCCTGACTTTGTCCCTATGCCAGAGAATCCAAACATCAGACAGGAACCCTGGAAATGAGGCTGCTTTGATCCTGCTGCAGGCTGAATCGCTGATCGCCTGTGGAATTTGCCCTCCTAAAGCTGGAACAAAGAACTCAGATGAATGCAAGGAGGCAGGACAGCAACAGCCACCTCCTGAAATTCTACCCACGTCCTCCCTCACCCCTCGGTGGCTCACTTTGTCATTTGCTTGCCATGACCTTACTGCAAACACTTCTTCCTTTAAGCTGTGACTGTGGACTAGAACAGAGAATGTGGTGGGGAGTCCTGAAAGGACCAAGCCTTTCCACAGTGACACCTCCAGATGATATAACAGCATCCCTTGGAGATGCTAATGAAACATATCCTGCTAAGGGGAAAAGCAGATTTTCTTCCAGAAGCTGGGGAGAAAGTGTGTTACACCAGCCAAGAGCAGCTCCTCATGAGTCAAAGTCCCCAGTGTGAACCGCTGTGCTTGGCCCTGATGCATCCTGTGCCTCAAAGCATCAGGAGGGGAACATGAACCAACATGGACCCCACAATAGAAACACTTCTAAACCTGCCACAAATTTGCTTAGATGACAGTGCTAAGGAGTCTTAAGCCCCCCTTTCCCCTTATTTGCATCACTGCTCCCATGGTGTGGTAACAGTCTCATAGATATGACCTATCCGCACTTCACATTGGAGCTGTGTCCATCCCCATCCTGAGCTGCAGGAATGCAGGGGAGCCAAAAAGACCTGGGGCGCTTTTCTGTAGCCCCTTCCAATCTCTCTGTTGGGAGCTCAAAATATGGCCGTGGTCCCCGTACTTCCTTTGTCTGTAAAACACCAGGAACTTGCAAAGCACTGAGCATACTTATAAAAAAGCCTGCTCTTAGCAGGGTTATTTTGTGGCAGCCCTGAGGAGCCAGCCAGGTACTGGTCCCGTTATGCTCAGTGCTGTGGAAATCCACAGTGACAGCTTCTCCTGCAAGGAGCTGCAGCAGTGGTGAATGTGATTCCACCCCACCTCTCCGCAGGCCACCATCTATCCAGCTGGTAAGTACCACTGCTCCCAGATTAGGATTCTTAATTTAGAGAGTCTCTTCTGACATTTTGGCTACTACGGCCTGATGCTCGCAAGCTGTGCTCAGAGAGGGTGAAATTCAGCTCCTCCAATCGCACCCAGCTTCCCTCTCACACTTTCTTTTCTCCCCTTCCCGATTCATTTAAAATCATCTATGAAAAATGTCACTGGTTTCCAGGAAAAGCACGGGTCGGACCAAGGCAAAAGTCAATCCCTTAATTTGAAACAGTTGAGGGGGAGACAATTCAGTGGAGCTGCTCAGCTAATGCACAAACAGTTTGTAATTACAGGAGCAGGCTGGGAAAACAGCACCTACCTAGGGAATATTCTTATTAAATAAAACAGAATTCTGTCACCTTCTTAATCATGAAATATTGATGAAACTGTAAGCAGCCCCTCTGAGGTTTTAGCCTTTGCCCTCTCCTTGTGTGTGTGTATGTGTCCACACAAAGACAAAGGGGAAAAAAACACCCTCAAAGCCTGCCCCTGGAGCTGCAGAATTCTAACCAAGTCTCTCTGTGACAGTGGATTTTGCTGAGCTTGCATGGGCATATAGATTGGAGAAACAAAAATTCTCCACTCGGCACAACCAGAAACTTCTTTTAGACTGAATGAGCAATGGAGGGGTGATTAAACAGAGGTGAGAAAGAAAGGACATATTGAAGGGAGGACTGTCCCATGAATCAGAAGAGGAAGGGCCAGTCTTCCTTGCTGTGATCCACTTTACATATTTTGGAAGCACTAAAGAGGATTGCACTCCAGGTACCCTGGAGCGTCAAACTTTCCCCTGGCCTTATGAAGGTATGGTTGTATCTTTGTTGTTTGTTCCTGGGTCTGTCAACATCTGACCACAGAAAACCAAGCACCAGGATCTGTCTTTCACAAGCCAAAGGCCAACCAGGGCAGCATTTGTGTTATTGGAGCCCTGAGTACCCGTGTTCTCCTTCAGGAAGTTTAGGAGTCCCAGTGAAAGCAAGACCCAAGATCCTACAACCTGTGAACTCAAGCTGGATGGACTCAATATTCACAGACAGCCGTATCTGGGGACAGCTGGAGCCTTGGTCTTAGATGGTACCTGAGATGCTACAGCACGAAGCTTCACAAAATTTTTGGGGTGCCAAAAACTTGTTAGCCACTCGGAAAAGAAGCACCTTAGCTCCAGGCAGCTGCTGCCAGTAGGGCACCACAGCTGTTGCTACATTTAGATCATGTCTTGGCACTGCCAGCTGCAGCCATCAATTTTCTGAGGGGCCTCAGCAACAGGAGCCCAGAAAAGCCCTGAGGGGGAAGAGCCAGGGACTATGAATAATGTGGGTGAAAACAAGAAGTTTGGGGAATCAAAATTGCAGGCAAATTTTCATCCCTTCACACTTCTCTGTGCAGTGGGAAGGGACAGAAACTCTTTTGAAACAAAAATAACTATGCTCCATTTCACTTCTGTGACTCAGCTCCATAGTCCTAACTGAGACAAATAAACAAAGAAAAATGGGAGCATCCCAGAATGAGAGAGACAGACACTGGGAATGACAAGCCAGGACTGGGAGACCTGTGCATCACCAATAATGAATCCCAAAAAGCAGTCACTTGTCTGAGCCTGTTTTATTACCCCTTCTGCAAGGAGTGAATGAACAGGGCTAAGGACAAGAAAATAAATGGGAAAGAAGGACTGACCATGAAGATTAGCCATGAATAGTAGTCTCATCATGAGGGTATTGGGACTTTCCTGACAAAAAAAACATCACAATTGGAAGTAACTGGTAAAAGGGAGTGGGGCCAGGCTGGCTGGAAAGCAGGGGCAGGAAGGATCAAAGCACTAGAGGAGGAAGGAGGACAAAGACAGGGAGGCTGCAATAGCTTAGAGAGGGAGAGATGCATCAAGCAGCAGGGGAGCCTTCTCCCTGCCCACTGCGGTAATGGGGCCTTTGTTCTGCTCCTTTCATGTTCCCTCAGATCCCAGCCTATGGACAGCCGACAGGAGCTGAATCAATCATCGCTGGTCCCAGCGGAGGGCAAGGCGTGATTGATTTGCTCTCCCTGATGGTTGGCTCTGAAAGGACGAGCTCTCATTACAGTTAGTTTCTGGGTATCGTTCTTTACTCCAGGCCTAAATGCTGCCAAACCTCCTGCCTCCGCCATGGGCTGATTCGGTGTCATAGTTTCCTTTCAGCTGCCTGAGAAAGCTGTGATGGAAAAAAACCAAATGACCATATTAAAAAAAAATAAATAAAAACCAACAGAACATGTCCCCCAACTTCAAAACTTGCTCCTGAAACATAAAGCTGAGGCCGTGGCCGTGGATGATTTTAGTGCTCGTCTGCTCCAAATTCCAGTCATGCTTGTCACAATCCCACAGCCTCTCTCTAATTGTCAGGCACAGCCCTTTGTGTTCCTAATCACCCCTGAAAGGGCCTCACTCCCGTGATCTGGTGGGCACCCTGGGGTGGCTGCCTGTGGGGGCCAAGGGGTAAGGCAGCCCTGTTCCTGCTCTGACATTCTGCAGGCTGCCAGCTGCTCTGGGAGAGCCTGGAGTGTGGTGGAGAGGACAAGAGATGGGCTCTAGTTTCCAGAATGAGATGGAGATACTCTGCCCAAGGACTAAAAGAGGGAGATGGAGACAGGTGGCTCCTGGATGCACATTCAGGAGCAGAAAGGGGGTGGTGGCAGCCATCTATTGTCCATCAGTGGCACCAAGGTGAAGCCAGGCCTTCTTGTTGAGTTTATATCATACTTTCTGCAATGGTTAATGCTGCTGTTAAGTACACATCTATGGGAAAGGACAATCCATTTCAAGCTTTTCCCCTCTTCAGTGTACATCAAGCATCCCACCAATTCCAGACATGGGTGAAGGCAGTACTGTTAGCTACCAAGGCCATTGCACTTAAACAGACAGTTTATCTGCAGGTTTTAATTATTCACCATTTTAAATTCTCCCCTCCTACATGTTCTCGTATCCTTCAGCCACTCTTGATTAACACAGCAATGCTATGTTCTCCTTTAAATGCCGCTCATGGAATCATAGAACCACTTCAGCTGGAAAAGACCTGTAAGATGGTGGAGCAATGAATAATGTTACTCTCCAATCCATCACCATTCTCACTGAGACTGATCTGATGAGATGTATCTCAGCTACATACAATGGACTGAATGATGTGCAGAATTCAGAGCCAAACAAAATTGCTTCAAAAAAAAGTTATGCACAAACCCAAATCTTCTGCATGGATTGGCTGGAGTAGAGAAGGAATCTTAGACAGAGGAGGCTTTATGGAACAACAAATCTGAGAAGGATCTGGGAAAACCAAGGTGTGTGAGTATCTGGGAACAGCAAAATAAGGTAATCATAGTGAGATTAAAACATCTTAGAACCACCAGACACTAGACACAGATTCTGATAGTGATGTCCTTACAACTACCCTGCTCTCTTTCTTGACTGAAGAGTGGGTATCATACCTGGTATGTGTTGATGCAATCTAGTTCTAGTGCCCAGGGCAAAGCATTCCCTGGTTTCAGCTCCTGATGGGTTAAAAAAGGGCTAGCATAGCTCAGGCTTCCACAGGCAGTTTGCAGCTTAGCTGTTAATTTGGGAATGTCTCAACTTCACCTCCAAGTTTTGAAACTTTGCCATGCCTTTTCATTAGCTGTATTTTCCTCCTAGAAACCACCAAATGCCTGTATCGCTAGATCTTTCCAACAAAGCCCAAAGGATTTTATGCTCTTCAGTGAGTGTTCCTAACTATTCCCAGCTCTCTTTACTAGGAATAGCTGCTTCTGCTGGCTGCATGCACCTCTCATGTAGGCAACACATTTTCCAGATTCTTTCCACCTTCCACTCCTTTTTACTAGAGATGTGCTCCAGTATGAGAATAGATTAAACCGAAGCAGAGGAAACATTGGAGCCAGGTCAGTCCAGTAGTTTTATAGCAGAAATGTCTTTGGAAATCAGCACAGAGCTCTGCACAGACAACAGTACAGCTCCTCAGTTTGTGTAACTCCAGTCTTGCTTTTAATAGCAGCATCCAGTAGATGCCATAATTCTCAAGAAGTAAAATTCCTACTTTCACACACACACACAAAAAAGAAACTATATAATAGTATAATACTAATGAAGATATTATTCTGATTTCATCTTCTACCCTGTGACAAGGTGCAGCAATGGCCAGCTGCCCCCTGAAGGGTATCCTTAAGACAAGAGTGACCAGGACACATGGCAAGACACCAGCTACAACATACCTTTGATACACCATCCTAAACACAACTCTAAAATTGCTACTTCCAGATAGAGATTTTCAATCACCATTAGCTCTTTCTCTAACTGTTTCATCCTGGCTCCAGTAGAGCTCTACAGGTTTGTACCAGTTCAGAACTTGGCTTTCCATTCCTAGTGCTTCTGGAATTTATGCTAGTCCAGAAAACAAAACTAACATCAGGGAACAGGTCCTCTTGCACTAAACTCTGCACTAACATGAAATAAGAGATAATATCTGAAGGAACTCCCTAGAAGAAAAGGGCCCCTCACTACAAGAAACACCTTGAGGCCCTGGAGTGTGTCCAGAGAAGGGCAATGGAGCTGGGGAAGGGTGCAGAGCACGAGTCTGATGAGGAGCAGTGAGAGAGCTGAGGGTGTTTAGCCTGGAGAAAAGGAGGTTCAGAGGTGACCTTATTGCTCCCTACAATTCCCTGAAAAGAGGTTGTAGTCAGGTGGGGGTCAGTCCCTCCGCCCAGGTAAGAAGCAATAAGATAGTAGGAAATGACCTCGAGTTGCATCAGAGGAGGTTTAGGTTGGATATCAGGGAAAATTTCTTCACTGAGCACGTTGTCAAACACTAGAACAGGTTGCCCAGGAAGGTGGTGGAACCACCATCCCTGGAGGTATTTAAAAGACATGTAGATGTGGCACTTGGGTACATGGCTTAGTTGTAAACATGGTGGTGCTGGGTTAACAAATGGACTCTGTGACCTTGGAGGCCTTTTCCAACCTTAAAGATTCTGAGATTCTATGATTCTAAATGAAACAGCCAATGACACCGCAGTGACAGGAAGGTGTCTGATGGAACATGGCAGAGTGTTGGAGGTTGGGTGTCTGAACACCACACACTGATTATGCTGTTCCAGCGCTGCTTAGACTTGTATTTCCACCCTAATGTACTAAACCCTTCTGAGGTTAAGCTCACCCAATTTAAGAATACAAATAACCCCAAAAAGCCCCATTTCAGAAGGCTCCATTTCTTGGGGAGCCAATGACAGCACGATGACGTTGCTCTAAATTTGCCTCTGGGCAAACTAGTCACTGCCATGAAATTGTTACCTTCTTTCCTGCCTTTCCTGCCTGCTCCCCGATTGGCACTTTTCACAGTGACAGTCATGAGCCTGTGTATAATATAATCACAAGGCTGCCTCTGGCTTCAAGCCATTCAAAAAAAAAAAAAATTTCACAGCATCCTACGTTAAAATGTAGCCCCTGTCCTGCACTTTCCCACTAGGTAACTTTCTGTTCCTTTCTTCCACTCCATGCTTTTGGGTTTAGGGGGTTTAGGTTTGTTTGTGATATTTTTTTTTTTTCTACTATCACATTATCCCGTGTTGCAATTGTAAAACCACATTATAAAAGCAGCCAATATTGAACTAATTTTATCACAGGGCCAGTAATAAAGTTTAACACCAACTATAATATTGTTGTACACCAGAAATATTGCAGCAGAACTGTAATATCCTGTTAAATTCATTTTCCATCCAACACCACAAGATCTGTTGAAAGATGTTAAGGGTGAAAGGTTTGTAGATTTTTAATTTTCCTTTTTTTTTCCGCTTTATTTTTGAAGAGCACTATAAATGTTTAAATTTCATAAAAATATACATCACAAGTTTGGCAGTAATCGTTCTGGTGACACTTCTAAAGCCTTCATTGTCTGAAAAGTAATGGATGGCCAGCAGCTACCCTGGAAAGCAATATACATCATTAGAACCAGCTCATAGAAAGGAAGAGGTAGTTTTGACATGGTCCCCATTACTGCAGTATCTTGTCCCCTCCTCATGCTTTATATATTTATTCTTAGGCACCCCAGGGAATTAGACGCAATTATCCTTTTCTTCTTGGGCAGAGAAATGGGTAAAATGTTAAGCAGCTTGCCCCAGGTGACACAAAAAGTTTTATGATACTCCATGGATCTGAATCAGCATCCCTGGCACAGAGGCTGGGCTATCTGCTCCTCCCATGGGAGGAGGACAGGGATGACTAAATGCTTCTTCTTGCAATCAGCCCTATCTGAGAACACTGGCCACTTTCTACTGCCTCCAAGGAAGGTCTCAGCCACATATAAGAACACACAGGATTAATTAAAAGCATTCTTTTAAACCAATTAACTTAAACTGGTAGAAACCCTTGTGTAGATATCCTCAGTGGATTTAAACCTATTTTTTTAAACTCAGTCTAACTTGAGGCTCTGCATTTGCCAGCTGTGCCCCAGCATCTTTCACATCTTTTCAACTGCTTCTGTTTTTAAACTAATTTTAATTAAGTGCACACACTCTGTGTGGTCAAATCCCCAAGGGTCTGTAGGAATGCAGGCAGAGACACTAGGAAAAAGAGTACAAGTCGGTTCAAGGCAATCCCAGGTTCTGCAGCCCAGCTCTCAGCAGGTACCGACTGTTCTATGTTCAGTATACGTAGATAATGAGAACTCAGCCCTGCCCTGATGAACTTATGGTCTCCATAGAAATTAATCTAGACTTTAATGACTGCATTTGTACAAAGACAAAAAAAAACAAGACAGAAAATACGAATGATGGTGAGCAGCTTGCTACAGAAAATCAAAAACAAATCAGGAGACCCGGTGTGTCCCCACGGTCAGTGCTGCTGCTGCTTTCTGCCTTCTCCCAGAACAAGGCTAAAGGTGACCTGGGGACAAGGCTCAAGGCTGAGCTTTTCAAGGTAATATAGCATGGAAATCAAAATACGTAAGTATGTCTGGCATGGAGTCAGTCCAAAAAGCACAGTATTTATGGGAACTGCCCATGTCTCTAAACAAGCAAAAACCACAGAGAGATGGAGAACTGTAGATTTCATTGACCATTCTTTGATCTAAACACATGCACTACACATTAAACAAGATAGCTCAGGAAATATTTTTAAACATGTTCTGACCTCATTAAGAAAAAATTGGAGGACAAAATACCACTTACCCATAAACCTTTCTTCTTTTTAAAAGATCATTCAGTGTTGTTTGTTTTTTTTTTTTAAATGTGTTAATGTATGTGCCAAGGAGACAGTAGCCTGAAGTGCAGAAGGCTCTAGTTCTTTCTGAGCTCTAACCCACTCTTTTCCATCTCTCTGTAGCTAGCTGAAGAATGCTAATACTCCCAGGGATTTTCTTTTGTGGATTTAAACTCCCTTCTCTCCATCTAGGTAACTCCAATGATTTGTCAGTCTTTTACAGACTCCAGAATTGATGTGGTCATGCAGTAGTGACTGACCGTCTCTCACTCTTGCAGATCATGTTTCTAACGGATACTGCATTCCTGAGGACAGGAACCAAAGCCCATGGAAATCTGCTGGTCAGAAACTCAGTCTACCTTCCTGTATGGCCATTCTGGTTAGCATAGAATAGCAGCAACACAACCCCTTTCAGATAGGATCTTTCCAGAGTCACCAAGCACTTTCTTAAGATTGCATCCTAAAAATGTCTTTGAAAATCTGTTCTCCTGCAATATCAGACCATTTGTGCTGTGATTGTGATTAATTTGAGCTATGGATGTTCACAAGGAATAGTCTCCAGGACAGCTTTGTGTGTGTGTGTGTGTGTGTGTGTGTGTGTATAAACATCAATGCCACAACTAGTGGCCAATATGTCCTGGTGGCCAGAATAATTTTGTATTTCTAGCAGGAATTGTAGCCTTCACAGGAGCTTCTTTTTAGGTTATAGAATGAGCCTGGAAGGGGAAAAAAAATTACATCCACTGTGAGAGTCTTTGCATTGTTAATTTATTCCCCCAGAAACTAGGAAACTTGCCATGGAGAGTAATAAAAGGGGAAAGGAAAGGAATTAAGGACCTGTAAAAAACTGCAAGAAAGAGGAGAATCAGAAAACAAAGTCACATACACTACAAGGCAACCAGATACCAAGAAAATTTTCAGAGACCAGGTGGCTATATATTAGTGGCAGAATTTCTCAGTCTGTTAGATGGGCAAGCAAGTATGAACCACACAGAAGCTTCATTGCAAGTGAAAGGCAGGGAGGCAGCAGGATGTCTGGGCTGGTGAACATTTGTAGGAGGCCTCTGGGAAGGAGCTGGAGGACTAGCTGCCTTCAACAAAATGTGACAAGCGTCAGGATGTAAGGGAAAGACTTCCTAGAGAAGAGATTTCCTGTCTTCTTGCATCTTAAAGCACTTTGTAATGCAGTGACAATTGCAGGTGAAGGGGACCTTCCTGAAATGCTACAGGTTTATGTGTATTCTGCAAAGGTGAAAATAACATCATAAAGAAGACAGGGTTAGATATATGTAACTCCACTTTAAGCATCATCATACCACTGTGTACTGGTAATAGAAAGCATTCTTTTTGTTTCCTCTTTCTCTGTGTTTACTTTTCTACCAGTAAAATTCTTTACTTAACTTGTCTTAAATTACCCTTGATTTGCATCATTTAAATAAGTAAGACCTTTTATGTTAGCCCCTACAGTGGAGCTGTGATGATTTACTCCTGCAAAAAATTTTGATCATATCCATAAAGACAAAGTCAATCCAGCCTGAGGATGGCTGTGTGTTATCCTACAGTGGAGCCCAAGGGAGGTTTTAAAATGAATAGGAGAGTGTGAAGCCAAGGCACAGATTTTAAGGCCAGAAGAGACTGATAAAAATCAGTTTAGTTTATCTACTAAATAGCACAGGTTTCCAGAAATGCTCTGAAGTAAGTCTCTTGGGATTACACAAAACATCTGTAATGGAGCTGGAAAGTGAACCCAGAGACACATGTCCTACTGCAGCAGGTGACCTGCAAGGCCACAGTTCAGTTCTCTCGGGTGGAAGTGAGTCAGGCATTTTCTTTATATCTTATTGAGGGACCATTTGCTTTTCCTATGTCTCACATGACTGGCCTGGGACTATGCCCTCAAGCAGGCAGCAGAACAAATCACAGAGAGCAAATTGCTTAAAAAACTTGTGCAGGTGGATAATGAAAAGTGCAGCTGAAAACAGCTCCCTGCAAGAAGATACTGAGAGTGACTTCTGAAAACAGAACTGTCACTTCTGATGGCATATCCTATTTCTTCCTCTGTCTTTCCTGAACACTCCAATGCAAGGAAACAGTGCAAAACCATTATCTGGATGGTTAAATTCATGTTGTCCTCTTCTGTATGAGTTATTTGCAAGGTTTCCCAGTGTACTGCTACCAGACAAGTAATTTATTTTTTTTAAATAATATTTACTTCTCTATTCTTTAGTTTCTTCTTTCAGAAGAAAGTTTCAAAGTTGTCTTGATAGTATGCTCTCTTCCTCCTCCTCAAGTTGCAAACCTGTGTGCTTCCCCTTCATTTCTTCCAAACCATCTTTTCCATTTGATTTCTTCCTTTCATCTGACCATAACTTTGTGTGACCATAACTCCTTAACCTGAGTGGCTCATCAGTACTGCTTTAAACGGTTTAAGTGGCTTTCAAAAGTGAAAGGTACCTTGACTTTGCAAGGTGTCTTTGATCATGCACATGAGCAGAAGAGCATTAAAAAAAAAAAAAAAAGAGGGGCAAAAATTAAGTGTTACAAATAAGGAAGAAAACCCCTCATTCAGTTTGAGGTCCTGCCATTCTCACTGTCTCCAGACACAACCAGGGAGCAGATGTACCTGGACCCCATTCAGACGCTGTGCTGAGTTTTCTACACCTTGATTCCACTGTGAGAATGTAGAACTTAATTTATCTTACATGTTTACCAAGCTGTCTTTTGGGGACATCCATAATGATTCTGTTTTTATCTGGCAACAGAGGAGGACGAAGGCACAGTGACGTGAAGAAAGATACATGAGTTGTCAGAAGACAGGTAACACATCTTGCTAACATACTCTGTTCCATTTTCCCCCCAATAGCCTGGAGCAGTGTTTTCCTTTTAAAAATATCCTATCAGCTCTGACAGATGGATTAAGGCTTAAAAGCATCAATATTTTGGGAAAGCAGTACCTGCTAGCAGGGTAGATATAGGTTTGTGATTCAAGAGATTTTATATTTCCTATTAGGTCCCTTTCCTGAAAAGCAGAAACCATTTATTTTAAACTTTATCTACTGGTAGGGGTTTTTATTATCTTTTCTTTCTTTTTTTTTTTTTCTTTTTTGGGGGGCTTGTTTTGATTTCTTCAGTGGACACCTCATTTGTCAGAAGTGGGGAAGAGTGGGAGTGCTTTTCCTTGACTGTCCTGAAAGGTGACCACTAAAAAACTGCCATTGCTCTTGCTCAAAGTGGGTTACCAGAAGGTCGTTGCAAGAGGATACATGAAAGGAAAAAAAAAAAAAAAAAAAAAGACAAGACAAATATCATCCCAGAAGCAGATTTAAAGAGTTCTGATAACTTTTTTTCCTCTAGCAGGAAAGGTTGAATCAGTCTTGTTGTTCATATTCCCCATTGTACTTCTGGCCAGCTGTTTTGCTTATCTGGCATTCTGGCTCAGATGGACCCCACCTGACAGCAGGCAGAGACCCTGGAGTTAGGACTGTCATTATCTGGGCACCAGCTACAGTCACAGAGAAGAGAGAGAGACACCTCAGGAGAGGGATTCACATCTGAGGAGGGTGAATCATTCTCTCAAGATGCCAGTATTTCTCCGTTTCTCAAGATGCTGCTGGCACAAACAGCAGTAAGTACAATGAGGCTTCTAATTTTGGAGCCTTGGTGAAAAGCCTGAAGTTTCATGGGTGAATCTAGACTGTGGTGAGTCTCCCTCTCATCATATCTGCAGCTTGATAGAAAGAAAGATATCAAAGATATTCACTCCTTTGTCGCACAGGACTCCTGTGAAGGGAGGCGAGAGGAAAGTATTCACAAAGGAGAAGAGGAATAAAGAGAAGAGAAATGTGGAGGTTTCCAAAGGGAAGTGAGGAAATCTATCCCACTTTTGCCTTATGGCTTTGTGAGCTGAGTTACACGGCTTCTTGTCTATGCCACCTCCACAGCCAGAAGGCTGCTCAAATACAGGATTTGATTCTGGCCCAAAGCTCAGGCAGGAGCATAGCTGAGGATTTGCACATGGTTCCCATCTGCTCCCTAACTAGTCCTCTCCAATAATTCATGCAGCTGAATGGTTGCTGTCCTGGGAAGGACAGGGTTGGGATGGCCAGTGACTTCAGCCCAAAGGCTCAGAGTGGCTGAGTATAGTCACTAAAAGGATAGAAAAACATCAGCAACCTCAGTGCAATTCCAGAGAAGACATTTCACTTCAGGAGTTTCTTTGGTGTGCAATTTTTTCTTATTACTAATTACCGTGTGCAAAGAGTTAACAGAAATTGAATGGGTTTGAGCTCAAAATAGTGGTAGGACGGTGAAGAGCAGAGTCAAATTGGGAGCCCAGCATTGAGCAGATCAGCAATGTGATCTCATCTGAAGACCCTAACTCCAGGATGTCCTGGCAACATCCTTTCCATTAGGTTTCTTTCAGTTTTGAGAACCCAACAGGGCAACGTGATCCCCCAGATACTTTCACTCTGACCTCAAATACAAAAACTTCTCTACAGGGCACTGCAGACCCAGGACCTCCATCCCCACTAGAAGGAATGAATAAAGGGTCCTTCTCAGAGATCAGCTTTCGAGTTTCTGCTCTCTGAGACCTTCTCTGGAGCATTTTCAGCTCTCCCACTTCATCAGAGGTGCCCCAGTACTGCCTAGAAATTACTCCCCACTGGGCTGAGCCCAACAGACAGATCAGGGGGTAGCCATCAAGGAGGGACTTTGCAGAAGTCCTCTCCCGATGGTGTTCAGGTTTCCCAATTTGGTCACTCTTGGCTGTGGCTATGCAGGCACTGCTGGTGCAGTTCTCCTCTCTGTTCACTGCCTGAGGGGCACAGTGGCTTCCCAGCATCTGGTTTTCCCACCATCCTGAACTCAGAAGTTCATTTTATCACATCTAGAATGCCTGATTCTTTCACACAATTGAATTACAGCTAAGGGATGAACAACCAATGCTTTTCTTCTTTCTTGCCAGTCTTGGCAGAGGGGTCCTTGTGAACATCAGGATGACCCATTCAGGGTCTATGAGAGCCATGAAGCATTTGAGTGGGGCCTGAAGAGTCACATCGGTTTCCCTGCATACTCAAGGGAGAGGCATCCCCTGAGAGCATTCAGCTCACTGAAGATATAAACCAATGAAGATATAAATCACCTGTCATTCTTCATAAAGAAGTCCCAGAGCAACTTTACTATGGTGGGACACAAACAGGATGTAAGGAAGGTGCTGATGACAGGGCAACATACTCCATGTTTTGGGTGACACAACAGGGCATGTTGGCAGTACTGAGGGCTAAACCTCTGTTTCCTGTCTTTCCTTATCAGTCACTTGTAAATCAGAAAGTTCCAAAGCCATGGCTTGAAAAGAGAAAATCCAGTGTCCAGACTGAGTGTGGGAGGCAGGAAAGCATCCTGAAGCCCATATTCAGAATAGAAGGAATTGGAACTCCTGGAGTATAGTTACTCCAGGGAGGGCTCCCAAGTGTCTCGTTTTACATGTCTCAAATCTGAGGGTGACTATAATTATCAGTGTTGCTTGGCGGCAAGAAATCCAGGGAAACAAGCATTTACAGCGAGACTGTGCACCACCTACTCCCACTAGTGAGCATTCCCATGAGTAACTCCAGTGGAGCCATGTGTGAATAGCGTTGGATCTCCTGGAGAATGAGGTTCACAGCCTGGGCCCTGAGAATTATTTTAAGCCTCTTAAAGGTCCTCTGCAAATCAATCATTCCCCTGCTCACAGGCAAGCACACTGCAAGTTCTGCCCTGCGCCTAATGGCTTCCCAATTAATGTTTCCTGAATCAAAAATAATGTTTGCCATGCACTGTATCATGTCCATGTACACGTGTGCAATAGGAAAGCAATGCAGGAACCATAATACACAGTTTGCTCAACACACTGTAATGAGATCAGATAGTCTCAGTACCTTTTTGGTGGCCATTTTTCACCTGAGTGACATGCTTATCCATTTTGGTATATAAACTTCTACAAGGTCATCTAGGATGTTGTGTTTTACCATGATTGATAGCACGGAGCAAGGAAGTGTGACTGATCCATGCAATCGTGTCTCAAGCAATTTTTCTCTGGTTCTCCAAGGGTTGAAATCCCTCATTTAAAAATAAAAAAAACCACATCAAAACAAACAAAATGGAGAGCTCATCCTGATCCAAAAGACTAGAGCAGTCAAAGCTGAAGTACCCATCCTGTCTGTTAATAACTTTCAAAAGTTTTTACCGCAAGATTGGAACGTGACAGTAAAATTCTGCAACACGCACATGGTGTGGGAGGAATAGAAATTACATTCAGAGTTTGAGTCTGGAAATTTGTGCCTGAACAGGGAAAAGCAAGGGATGTGTTTAATCAGCAGGCTCAAGCATCCCCTTCTTGTAAGACAGAAAAAGACAGCACTTAAACTTGATAACTCCTTGGAAATAGCAAGCGAAGAACACAGATCGGACGTCAGCAATGTTCACTGGGGAGAAGAAACACAAAATGGAGTTAGAATTAACATGTCCTTTCCACACACATGTGCACTGTGCATTGCAGAGCAATTTGTTTTGTGGTTTCCTTACCTGCCCTCCTGGCTGGGTTACCAGTGCCCCATCCCTGTGCCCTGTAGTGCTCCCTTTTATATTCCATGTATCTGATTCACCAAGGAGGTTGGGGGATTCAGCTGACAGTGGGAGCAGTTAGATGCTCCTCAAACTCTTAGTAATACAGCAGCATTGTAATGAGTAAGAGGTAGGAAACTGAAACACTGAAAGGGGGAAATCTTTGTTAAATATCCTTCAGCAAAACTAGGAACTGCAGCCAGGTGTCTGTCCAGTGGCCCCGTGCCCTCAGTGGCAGAGATCTTTCAAGTAAGGTTGTTGCTGCCAGGATAGTGCAACAAGAGCCATGGTGAAATGGACAACTGGGTTTGCTTTTCAATGCAAACAAAAAGGGACTAGACCTAGAAACTTCTCTCCGTCCAAGTGGACCTCAGAGCAGGATTGAACTCTTCCCCAAGATTAAATCCCTCTTCACCAGCTACCAGTCCTTCTCCTTCCCTTCAATGCTGGGGCTCTCCCTAGCCTTGGGGACCAGGACCCAGACATTTTGCCTGATTCCCAGTCATCACTATGTTTTTAAATAAAAAACATAGCCACCCATTCTGCCAGGGCTCCCAGGCTGTGCCAAGCAATTTCCTGAGCTGATACCTCCTGATATCAGCACAGTCACCAGAGGGTGTGGAGAAATGAAGCTGTCAAAGGTGTCAGCCCACCTTCATAACAGGCTCTGCCAGGGGAACATCAGCTCTGGGTCAATCAGAAAACTGACACTGACACTTCAGTAAGCTTTTGATTAATTATTAAAATTAATCAATTAATTATTAATTAATCTTCATCTGTGGACTTCTTCAGTGAGATTCTGGAAATATTCACACTTCGTGCACATCAGACAAAGCTCTTGTGTGTCCTCACCTGCTGGATGCACTTCCCTGTGTGGGGGGTAGCAAAGGCTGGAGGATTCCTGTAGCCTGAGCTCCCAGAAGCTGTAACAGGCAAAGCAACAAAAATGGTGACCTGCACATAGGAGGTCTTTCTTTTGCCGCTAGGAATATTGTAATTTAAACAGTGCTATGCATGGCACAAATGTTCTGGAAAGTGTTCCCAACACAGGCAGAGCTGGTAGACTTGGAGTTTAAAGGCCACAGGAATCAGTCTGAACATCGCACAGATCCAGAAATGTGCCCCATGCTTCTTGCATCAAACACTCACACCTTGTGATTGAGCTAGAGCTCTTCTTCTCAAAAGGCATCCAAACCTTAATTAATGTTGTTAATTAACTTCATTGCAAAAGGGACTGCTACCCTCTTTGACTGATTTTATGCTAACTGTTAATTTTAGGCTACAAACGGTTACTGAACTTCCTCCTTGCACAAAGAGGGGCTTCCCAGGAAGGATGCCTTTCAGCTAGGATACAGCATGTTATCAAAGCAAAGGAGAATTTCCTCTCTCTCTCTCTCAAAAGGAGAAATGAGGATCTGACTACAGCAGTGTCACTTGCTGAGATGACAGGTTAAAGATAAGTGTGTATGATTGCAGACTGCAAGATGGTAAAGTATATGCAAACCCCTCCAAAATGCCAGTATGTGTATTACTGTCTTTTCGTCTGAGGGAAATAAAATCTTTTTTTGCTATGTAAAAACCAGAAATATTTACTTTGGGCATCATGTTCTGATCTCACTGCTTTTAAATTACTTCAGTGTGGCTCTTACAGCTTTGGGCCAGCACTGGCAAAGCCCCGAACCCAGCCCTTAGTTTATTAAACCATGATTTATTTTACTGTTTTGAAGCCCTGAAATTTTGTGAAGTAGTGGTATAAGCACCTTGCATCTTCAAATCAATGTGACTGTGCCCACCCTCATAATCCTGTGCAAAGATGGAAGGTTAATTAAACACGTGTTTGATTTATAAATGTTATCCCTTCTGGGGACCAGAGTGCAACTCCAGCTAAAAGGCAATACTGTGTTTATTTTACTTCTTCACTGGCTGTTCCCAACGTGCAGTAGTTTATGGATATAAATAGGGTTGTAGCGTAGGGAATGGTTGTGGTGGAAACTAAGCCCAATTTTTGAATAAGCCATGAAGAAAGACTAACTTGAATCATGCAATGATTTCTAGGAAGCTGAAACAATTAATTCTTTCATGGGTAAAATATAAGCCAGAAAATAAAACTTCAGTGTCCCATGGTGACAGCAAAATTTAAAAGTACAGTATTAAAGAAGGCAGAATTCCCCACTAGTATATGAAAACAATGTTTTCATTTAGGCCAGCATAAATCTGGACTAGTTCCATTTGGATCATTGAGTTTTCTCTGGATTTACCCCAGGGTAAACGAGAACAGAAGACAATCCTCCAAGGTTTTCTATCAGGGCCAGACTCTAAGAATCTTATACCCGAACAGCTCCAAGGTATGACCTCTTCATGACCACTGGTATCTGTGTGGATCTAAATATTTATGCTCCCTACTGTCTTCCACTTTTGAGAGGACTCCTTTCTAAGAGCAACCACCCTTCAGCTCCTGTAATGTTACCAGCTGCTTGAAAAAACTCAGATTTAATCCTGAATAATCACAAGTATTTGTCATAGGGAGAAAAATAATATTTGAAGATATGTACACCTAGGTTATTGTGGGAGACTACAATTCAGACAGCAAAATGGTCCATTTCTGAGTGTGGATGTCTATCACTTAAAAGACAACTATTTACAAAGAAAAAAAAAAAGACATTTAAACTGATCTAGTTTCACAATTCTGTACTCAAAATGTAACCACCAGTATTTTGGGTCCTGTTAGTAACTCTACTACTTTCAGCTACTCATGAATCTAGGACAGCAAATGTTGTTTGCATGTCCCATGCCTGACACAGAGAATCATACCAGCCTGGAATGTTTCTTGGTCAGGGCCCATCCTTCCATACTGCACCAGAGGAAGGACAATCTCTAAGCCAAGGTCCAAAGGGTTGGGCTAGCACAGAACTGTGGGACAATCACACAACATCTGCTGTGTTTTGCTGTGGTGGTGGTGACATCTCTTGAGAGTTCCAGGAAATAATGGCAAGATCACAGACATCAAGGTAGAGGGAAGTGTCCCAAAGATGACTACATTATGTTATATGGATTAATAACACGAAGGTCATGAAGCTGCTTTCTGTTATTTTGCATAGAGCTTTATTTTCTTTCCACCTCAGCTATCCTTGCTCCATTTATGCACCTATTCAGCAGAACACTTGCAAGCCTAAATTTAAATATGAGTTTGAGCCCAATCAACATATCTCTTCTGGCTGCTAAGAGAAGCCCCAAGGCTGTTTAGAAAACCAGGCTGCACTCACAGAGAATTCGTGGTGTTGGCTCAGACACTGCAAGAGCACATTTTCTAAGGGGTGCAGTAAAGGCATAGCTGTTGGCTTCAGATGGACTGAAGGAAGCTTTTTGTGCTGCTACTATCAGGATTCTGAGCAGAGCTAAGGGAGGAAGCCAGGTGAGTAAACTCAGACCTGGCTGACACACTTTGCACCCACAAAGGGAACCTTGGTTAGGTTCATGCTACAAAGCCATGCTACCCAGATTCACGCTACCCAGCTGCTGCTCAAAATTCAGCCTAATGTTTGTTCTACATTCCCACAGGTAATATCCCCATAGCAGTGGTTTATAGTACTGTAAGAAAAGTATTTAAAACACTTTAATGGCCTTCTTTATAACCATCCTCTCCTTCAGTGGGTGCAAATAATTGCCGGTGCAATTTTGTACCCCCAGTTATTTGCAGTTATGGTGTGTGTCACTGACGTGTCTAACTAGCTGATAAGATACGTGGGCGCAATCAGATGCCGTAATTAGAAGTTTAAATGACACGAACAGCACCCACACATAAGTGCAAGTGCAAAATTGTATCCATAACATCTTGGAAACAACAAAGAGAGGAAGGACTTAGAAATTTGTGCCCTGCAAACGTTAATTTGCATGGCAATAAGCTCGGGCCTATTTGGCAAATACACTTTCATTACACAAGGTTTAAGCCAATCGATTCCAAACAACCTGAGAGTGTTCAGAGACTCAGCATCTTAAAAATTATACTAGTCTGCTGAACTAGGGCAAGAAACTTTTCTCTTCAGTTAGGTAACATATAGTTCATGTCTTTGTTACTGCCTTTGCCGTGGTTAGAGTAAGCAAGAGTCTTTGTTTGCAATGACAGATGTTTACAATGATTTCTCAAGGCTGTAGCACACTGTAAGTGCATTTCGTGTTTCATGATAAGTAAATGGTGTGCAGCAAAAAAGAATATTCTTGCTTTGGAGTTTCTCTTGACACCATAATCATATAATATACAATTATATGTTCCAGACTAATGCAAGGCAGAAATTTTAATCTGACACCCATTTGCAGACATTATCCAAAGGTTTGGGAACCTTAGATGAATTTTCAATGGTTTTACTGAGCAGATACAGATGCATTTTGATGCTAAACCAGAATCAGTGGTGTTTCTCTTATTTCTCCCCTATTTCAGCCCCAAGGCCCCATTTAACTATCCCTGTGCACTGCAATGTGTGACACACAACTGGAAACATTTCCTCAGGCTGTTTGTTATTTCTCCCTCTCTTCTGGCCAAGGTAGACTGAGAGAAAAACTGAAGCAAGTGAGACTGAACAAGCCAAAAATAAAAGCACAACAGAAAGGAGTATAGAGGGATAAAAAAGAAATGCTGAGAGATCACATCCTTTCATCTCTGCTCCAGTGTTTTGGCTCAGCAGTGCAGCTTTTCCTCTCGCTGAGAGAGGGAAGCATGAGGAGACCACGGCAGAGCAACCCAGTGTGGGCTGCTTGCTGTGCCTAGGGGTGATCCACCTCCCCAGGCTTGGAAGTTGTGTTTGGCCTGCTGAGGTCAGGAAAGCAGTTTCCAGACAAGAAAAATCATTTTAGCTCTTGAGGAGAGCCAAAATGCAGCACTGTCTGCTCCGAACCCTCCCCTGTCTCTCCAGAGTCATGCTGCCCTTTAGCCAACCTGTGCCTGCTTGTTCAGTTGGGATATTCCCACTCCAAAGTGTCTCAAGCATTTCTTTGGGGCATGCCCATCCTGAGTTCAGGGAGTTTTGTTTTCATCAGACCCCATAAAGCATCATTTGCCTCGACTTCAGAGCTGGCACCTCCCGTGCGTTCCAAAGCGGCACAGTCCATGGCAGCTCCCTGCTGCATCCCAGTTGGTTCCCTACCTCCTGTCTCTACTTCAAATGCTTTGCAGCTGACCCAAAAGAAACAAGCCAAAATCCCAGCTACCCCAGAAGCAGTCCCGGGAGAGCAGGGCTGGCTAATGGCAAACAGCTGCAGCTCTTAATGTTGTCTCGAGGGATCTGGGTTTTAACAGTGAAGGCCCCAAGTTCAGATCCTGTTGACAGACTGTAAGATTAATACTAATAATCTTGCCTAGCAAAATACAGTGGGGATCACCTTGTTTGAGGCCCCAGATGCCTGGGAGAACAGGCAGCAGGTGATGTCCAAGGCACTGTGTTGTCCTCTTGGCTGGATAAACAGAAAGATGCTGTGGTGGCTTTAAATTTTTTTTTCTCCTACTTTTTTTTCCCTTCCTCTGATAGACTTTTCTCCAATTATCACACACTGTGGCTGTCCTTAGACTGACTGTTTCACACCATCTGAATTAAATGTCTGCTCTCCATTAGGTGTACAGAATTTCCATATGCCCTGGTTGCTTCTACTGCCATCTCTTCTGTTGAACCTGTGGAGATGTTGGCTGCATTATCCAAACCATCCCACTCAGCCCCTCATACCTACTAGCTAACAGAGCAGAGAGATCCAAATAGAGATTAAAAAATGGTGGGCTGCTGGATTAGCTTGGGACCAGTGGGAGATGAGCAGCACTCACCTACTGTCTTGGGTTTCCAGGATGCAGAGTAAGGCAGCCAGCGCTGCTGATGGATAACTCAAAAACGGGGTGAAATGATCTCACAAAAGCAAAACTGTTAAGATGAAAACTATTAGATAACATCCGCTGACTTCATCAAATGAGCTGGAGAGGACTCTTGGCCCAGCTTTCCATGGACATCTGGCTACCTAGTGCTGCCTTGATAATGCCAATCTTCACCTCCATCCTCTGGGACATGGGAGAGGGCAGATGAGCCATCATCCATGTACAAAGTTTGGCTGTGGTAATAAGGAGGCCACTGTAACCACGAATAATCTGTTTTCCACAGTTTCCACAACCCATGTGGTGTGAAAAGCTGGACAAGTATTTGTAAATGAATTGAGCCCAAGAGTAATTACACGTTCCTGCAGATTACTTGGTGCCGTAATTGCACTTAGTATTTACCATGTGACCTAAGCCAGAAATAATCATGTATTTACTTTATATTTATATTGTAACGTGCCATGTACTGTAATTATACTGCCACTCCATGGTACTTAGCACATCATCGAATGTTCCACAATTATCATGTTAGTAAATAGCACTTACCGAGATTTGTGGCCTGTAATTTCAAGCATTACCTGCTAAAGATTTGTTGTAGCAATGTCAAAAAAAATGTCTCTTGACAATGCCATTTCATATAAAAAATGTCAAGTCCTAGAACCAATAGGAATCAGCTTTAAAAATTTCAAAATTTGGAAATACAAAGGGAAAGCTAGATTTGAAATTAGGGGTTTTCCAGGGAAGTAATGATCAATTCCAGGAAGAATTCTCCAAATTCTTCTACTTGAGATTGCAGAAGATTAAAAATGAAAACTTTCAATCTTAGGTGATTAAATGAAAGAATTAAATCCACCTTGAGACTCTTGAAGAAAAATGTTTTGGAAGAAGTTAACATCTACTAGACCTCTCATTTAATTCTGATTAAATCTCTGAGTGGCTAAAACCAAACCTTGGATTTTCTGTGTGGATTTATGCTTACATATACATTTAGTCATAGAAGTATTACCTTCTATTTCAATAGAGTTACTTGTGATTAAAGTCAAGCATGTGCTTTGCTGATGTTTTGCTTGTCTAAAATCTAAATATGAAAGTCTTAAGATGTTGGTCAAAGTAAGCTCATTTAAACAGGAAAGTTTTAGAACATTGTCAAATTTTCATGATTCCTCCTTCAATGGGATTTTTTCATGCTGTAACACAGGTGGGTTCCTGGATATCACTCAACTCTTGCAAAAAAAAAAAAAATCAGTAAGACCCAAGATTTCCAGCTCATGTCAATCCCCATATTAAATACATCACAAAACCTTTAAAGAACCACTCCAGCTTCTCTTCCTTCCTTATGTTTTCTGTCTTGATTGCAAGCCCATAGAATGGCATCTCACACAGAGATCCAAACTTGGAATTAGGAACACCTTCTCTTGCTCCTCTGATTCGAGAGCACAGACAAGCCATCACGTTCAAACTGAAGGATGAAATTCTGGCTGCACACGTGGTTGGCAGTTCTTCTGCTGAACACTCTGAAGCCCAGGTTATTCCCCCAAAACCTCATCTCTTACTTCGGCCTTGATCTGCCCAAATACGTACAAATGAGCTTTGACTTTAAACACTGATAGTACCATTTACCTCATTAACCGGAGCCAGATGAATAATTCATAGCGTATAATTTATCCAATGGATCTCACTTCTTTTTGTGTTTGCGAATTGTCTGCAAATAGATTCTTGATTGGACTCTTCATCTGAAATTATTTGGAGGTTTTTTCAGTGAATCATAATCAGTCTTCAGATCGTTTGTGAGTGGAACACGGCGAGCAGTCACAGTTTCCAGCTCATGCTGTGTGGGTTCACCACAGGAACGTCAAGGTAACGCTCCTGTTCCCTCCCTGGAAAGCCTTATGTAACTACCCCACAGCGGGATGAATTTCAAACTGCACATATGAGCGTAAAACTTGGAGATTCACACCCTTGCTGAGTGCTGTTGTCAAATTCAGAATCCCCCCTCGGCGAACAGTGTCGCAGAAAAGTAAATATCAGAGCTGCCTATGCACCTGTAGCAAATCTGAGGGCTTGGAAACACGAGCAAAGGTGCTGCAGGGTGACAAATTTCAGCCTAACAGCTGATCCATGATAGCTGCCCCTGTGAATGACCTCAGACTGAGAAAAACTGGATTAATTGAGCCTCTCCTCAGTGGAGGTTAAACTACTAGATTACCTTGTACCGTGGGTTAAGAGTTCTCCTATGGATGCAAATTAGGTGACTTGTTCCTGTGTCTGAGGCTGGAATGGGTTTTTCCACCTACCTACCCTATTTGCTCTAGAGAAGATCTCAGCCCTGGAAAAGTATCTTCTGCAGGGACAATGCAATCACTTGCAAAGTGCTCAGATCCACTGTGTACATTAAAGCTGGTGAGACAGTTTTGTCAAAATTTCATCACCAATACTGCACTGGCCCCTACAAGCAGAGACAAGAAGTCAGACTGGTTTTGGTCACCACAGCTCCCACCACTGCTTTCACTGAGTGACCTGACTGTGGTATGAGAGGTAGCAGAGATTCCCTTTCCCACCCTCCCTACCCAGTTCAGCAGAGCTCCCCAAGAAAATCCTTCAAACCTTCTTGACCCTATGGCAACTTAAGCACTGTCTTGCCATAAACCACAAGCTTACACGCTTTGCTGAGTGGATTTGGTTTGCTAAATTAGGATTTGATTCTAGGTTGGGAGATTTTGTCTGATCAAATCAATCTTTACTAAAAACTACCATAATAACCCTGCAAAAACCAGAAGCATGCAAGTCCAAACCGACGTGCTGCAGCCCAGGGCCTCATTCGATATGTAAGGATTAATACAATTTGAAAAAAAAAATATCTATGCTATCATAAATCAGTCCCCAAAGTGGTTAGATGTGGACCAGACTTTCAAATACATCATTTTGCAGTGAAAAGAGGCAGTGATGAATATGCAGAAGAGGACGGGAGCTGTCAGGCGCGTGTAGATGAAACCACGCGATCAGTCACCCCTTTGACCTGTGTATCAGATTTTGAAGGAAAAGTCTAGTTTTAAGCACTACCTCAGAATACAAAGCAAGTATGTCTACCACCACTTCACATACTGCTGAACAAAGATGGGGGTTTTGTAGGAGGAAGATCACAAACTCTGAGAGGGTCTCCCAGGCTCAACGTTTGTTCAAACACGAGGAAAAAGTAAAAAAAAAATTTTAACGAGTATCAGTCTGCATGTTGCTCCAAAGAGACCATGGGGAACCAGAATTTTATACTTTTAAGAGGAAGAGATGCTGTGGCTGTCATCAGCCAAGACAACGGACACAGAGTCCCAGCTTTGCCATGCCTGTTAATTTTGGCACAACTGTTTGACATGAAAAGTGCAAATGGGAAAAGATTGCAATGAACAATTTTAGGGCAAGTGAGCTCCAGTGGTGAAGCAATGTATTTTCTCGATGCCTGAGGAGAGATTTGGTCTTGGCAGACGGATCATTAGCTGCATTGCACGAGGCTGTAGGAAAAGAGAATTATAGGAGTAGCCTGGGAACCTACTCCTGGCCTTGATCTGCCATGAGATTTTAAGAAAACCGTCTTGGAGTTAAACACAGTACCTGCACTGAGCTTCTCTAAAGAATGTCTTATGTGCTGTGGTCCAGGGTGGCACACACATATTTAAAACACAAGTGTAGGCACTGCATTGCTGATTCCTGTACTGGTAAACCACTTTGGATGTCTGCTCCAGCTCTTGAAAACATGCCCAAAAAGTTACTCTATGATCCAGAACACAGTCACCAATTAGACCCACATGGTTTGTGGTATCAAAAGGCTGCATCTTACCCCTGAGACAAGGAGCTGAACACAGGCTCTCAGTTTGCAGGGGGATTTAATGCATGAAGAAATAGATTAACCCATTTCCTACAAATCCAGCAACATATTTAGCATAATCTCATTCACACCACAAGTAATGCGAGCAAACTTCACGAGTCCTTTGTGTTTTCCAAGCCTCCCTGAGAACACCATCTTGTAAAGAGTCCTGAATTCAGGACCTGCAGTGCCACAGGAATGACCCTGCCACTCACAACCCTTCCTCCAGCCATGGACCAGCCACAGGAGGGAAAAAATGTCTCAGGGTACACGTGTCCCACCGAGAGCTTTGGGTAATAGTGAACCACTTGGTCTCGCCCATAAATTCTTTCCTGCAGCACCACAGTCTGATGTAATGAACATTTTACATGAGCCACGAGCTTAGAACTTTTGCTCTGTGCATGTGCCATTGATTAGAGTGGGTGCAGATGGTTTTATTTTAGGTAATCAAGCTCGCTGAGCTTTGCCAGCGTCAGAACAAAGGCATAGTTTCCCCGCTCACTAACCAAATTTGAGGCCAAGACACTTGAATGGATATCAACTCTGATGGATGGTGAAAAATTAGGGAGAGGGGAGAGAGCAGCTTGCCCATATACCTCAAGCCAGGTGGCCCGTACCTCTCCACATGATGTTTTTCATCCACCTTAGAGGAATTCTATTCCCTCTAAATCCTAAAGAGTGGGAAGAGGGGGAACACCTAATTTTTTTAACAACTCCCATGCTGCTCTGCTGTATCAACACAATATACTGAGCTGCAGAAAACAAAGGAGAAAACAACAGCAGCCACAAAACCCCCCACAAACACTAAAGCCTCTGGAGATGGAATTCCTCCTTTGAGATATCCCCTGTGAAGTCTCCAACCCGTACTGCAGAGTGTTGCTTCACATGCCACTCGACCAGTGCTCCCAGGGCATTCCCACATAGCTGGAAAATCTCTGCAGGCTCCTTCCCCGGGGAAGCAGTCAAGGGAAAAGACAAAACAGTTATATGATGCTACAGAGTCTTTCAAATGAGGTTGTTTTGCATGAAAGCTTCTAAAGCTCCCTGTTATTTAACCATTCAAGTTGGTCTCAAAAGAGCCCCGTTTTATGGCATACTTACTAAATTTCAGTCTCAGTGAAGCCAGTAAAAAGGTATGCAGTGGCATGAAAGGTCTGGTTGTTCAGCCTTCTGGGGGTCTCTAGGACATGTAGGGTGATGGTGGGACTGGTGAAGTGGAAATGCCCCTCTCTTTGCTCCTTCCCATACACAAGGGAATGGATGGAAGCAATGGAAGCATATATGGGACAAAATAAATGCATCTGCTTCCCAAGGTATTGCTGGCTGACACAACAGAAAGGGCTTTGATCTTCCAAATTGTCACTCTCTGGCCTTTGTTTAAAGCTGTGCATTTTACCTACAGAACAAGGGAACTGAATGTAAAGAGGAATGGGAAAAGAAAAAAAAAAACAGGAGGGAAAAGATTGTAAGAGAGAAATCAATAGAAAGCATTTAGCAGCTGGGGTGACATAGACAAAGTGTGTTTAGAACCACAGACACTTGTCTTCAGGGATGTGGGGGGACAGGGTTGTTTTATTTTGTGCTTTTCTTCTTCATATTTTTCAGATTAACAGTTTCCAATTCTCTGCTGAGCTGTAAGGTCTCAGGGGCCCTGCCTACTGGAACGTTTTGATCAGCGTAAGCCCGAGCATTTCCAACAGACAGGTTTATTGACTGATTTACTGACCACATGCATTTTGTGTAGCCAAAACTGTTTAGCTGGTCTCTTTCTTTTCACTTTCTCCACACCTCCCCATTACTAATCATAGAATCCTACAATCATAGAATCATAGAATCATTTAGGTTGGAAAAGATCTCTAAGCTCATCGCGTCCAACCATTTACTCCACGCTGACAAGCCCACCACTAAACCATGTCCCCAAATGCCACATCTACACACCTTTTAAATGCCTCCAGGGATGGTGACTCCCTGGGCAGCCTGTTCCAATGATTCACAACCCTTTTGGTGGAGAAATGTTTTCCTTCTATCCAATCTAACCCACCCCCCCCCCGGTGCAGTTCAAGATGGTTTCCACTTGTCCTATCACTTTTTACTTTGGAGAAGAGACTGATCCCCACCTGGCTACAACCTCCTTTCACGTACTTGTAAAGAGCAAGAAGGTCCCCTCTGAGCCTCCTTTTGTCCAGGCTGAACACCGCCAGCTCCCTCAGCTGCTCCTCATCAGACTTGTGATCCACACCTTCCCCCAGCTCTGTTGCCTTTCTCAGGACATGCTCCAGCACCTCAGTGTCCTTGTAGTGATGGGCCCAAAACTGAGCACAGTGCTTGAGGTGCCTCACCACTGCTGAGTACAGGGGGACAATCACTGCCCTGGTCCTGCTGGCCACACTATTTCTCATATGGGCCAGGATGCCATTGGCCTTCTTGCCCACCTGGGCACACCTGGGCTCATGTTCAGCTGCTCTCAATCAGCACCCCCAGGTCCTTTCCCAACAGGCAGTTTTTCAGCCACTCTTCCCCCAGCCTTTAGCACTGCCTGGGATTGTTGTGACCCAAGGGCAGGACTCAGCACTTGGCCTTGTTGAAACTCAAACTATTGGCCTTGGTCTCAAAGATCCAGCCTGTCAGATCCTTCTGCAGAGTCTTCCTTCAACACTCCCACTGAAACAAGTGTTGTGAGCAAACAATCATTAGGGAATTTTTTTGGTTTTTTCATGAAAACAGGCCCCAGACTGTGCTGCATTGCCTTTAGTCACACAGAACATGACAGACTCTCTGACTTGCCAAAAGTTTCCTTCTGTAGTGAACAATGATATAGGGACCCTGTATAATGGGGCTTGTCCCTTCCATGGAACATGTTTTAAAAAGAAGTTGTAATGCTGTCAAATAAACTTTCTGGACCTACTGAAGGTAGTTGTTTATAATTGCTGCCATCTCAGAGAATTATTACATTGCATCAAGTGACACAGACCAACCAAAAATCATACTGTGGCCTCTGTTGGGGCTGGGCCTTGAACCTTCTCTGGGGAGTGTCTCTTATAGTCAAGAGAGGATTCACTCACCATTTGAATGGCAATATATTCATTGCCATTATATATGCCAATATTTGTCAATATCAATATATGTAGGTACCATCTTAGTTGTTTGAATACAACTTATTTTTCACGTGTAGAGTGAAAATAGCATGCTAGGTAAAGGTTACCCAACCAAAACCTCTACCTGTCATATGGACCTAATCTGCCAGCTCAAGAGAAAAAGGGTTTCTATAAAGTATACTATCCAAGTTTAATGATGAATTTACTCATTTGAAGGACTTGCTTTATGTTCTTTGCACTGGAGCTTGTTAAAAAAAGAGAAGATGAAGAAGAAAGGAAAGCTCTGAAAGAAACATTTTGAAAAAAACCCTTCAATGCTTGAGAGAAAAAGCTTCAAAAATTTGCATCTTGTTCTCCAGCAAGTCAAACTATAGATTTGTTTCCTCTTGGTATTTTGTGGGGGTTTAGCATTTTCAAGTTTGGAACATTTCTTTTTCTCTTATTTTGTATTTTCTGTTGAAGTACAAAGTTTCCTTGGTACAAAACATCAAGGACATCAAAGAACTTTAAGCGATGATCACATATATCCTCATCAGATCCTGGTAATTGTAGGAGATATTGTGGCCACTAAGTTTCCATGAAAATTAAAGGCTCCTTTCCCAGGGACAGATGGACATACAGAGCAGACCCTGCAGTGACACCTCTCCATATAATTCATCAAATAACTCCACAAGTGAAACCAACTTTCCAACAAATTTGATATATCTGGAGACATTCTTTAGTGTCTATGGAGAGCCATGTTAACACTGCAACCTTTCTCTGTAGAAGGCATTAAGAGAGTTTGTCTTCTGTACTGTCTATTTTAGTGAAACTTTTAGGAATGAAATATCTTGAGACCTGGGTCAAATTCGATTGGCATAGGCCAGGAGGCTTAGAAGGTAGCAAGGGGATATTTACACAGACAAAGAAATTATGTAAGTCTTAGTTCCCATCAAATAAGTTTCATTTCCCGAAGAAAATAGGCTAGAAATACATCTCCCAGCTTTCCTTGCATGTACACGGATACCTGTTGAAGGGTTAGTGACCATTAATTTCATACTTATATTTTTGTTTCCTTATGCAGAAACAAGTGTCCTATTCTTACACTGACATCCAACGTCCCAAAAGTCTACCAGAAGAAAACTGTTGTCTGGGTATTTCGGCCTCACTACAGGAAGAAAAATTGAGGCTGCTTACTAAAGGTTTCTTTCTGCAATAATGTCTGTCTAAGTTTGCAAACAGAGGCAACATCTATACACCAAACTGTAAGGAAACCACTGGTTTTCATGGCACAGCCAGTTACCTTTTTGGGGAATTATTTTGCCCAAATCAGTTTATACATGTTCAGCTCTTGGCACAGACCTTTCAGAAAAAGTGGACCTTACTAAATCACGAGACAAAGACCTCTTTCAGAGGCTTGTTAAAGAATGAGACCTGTATGTAAAGCGATATCCTCATTGTGAGTATGTAATGGGATCTCCTTTGCAGTCAAACAGAGACCACTTTCCTCTTAAAGGGACTTTCTCAAAAGTGAGAAAAATCTTTTGCCGATTATTGAGCTGTTCAAAACCAACTGAGAAGATCAACTCTCGTCAGTACCTGACAGCTATCCAGTTACCTTCCTAGCAAATCCACTGAGAGAGGTTTCCAGCCATGTTCCTGCTGAACAGACAATCCTATTAATAAAACCTCCCACCCCAGACTTAAAGCCAGGGTTCTCCATCTGAACAACAGCACAACCTAAAAGGGCCATGAAGAACAGCTTATTCCCGCTTCCTTCCAGGTTGTTAAGTCCAGGACAGAGCCAAGACATATCAGCAGCCTGGGTTTGTGGTGACTGTACATGATGTACCTGTTCTGTAGATAAAAAAGGAACTTCAATTTCTAATGCTGTCAATGCAGTGACTTTTAATCAGTAAATTCCCTTTCTAAGACAGGCAAGAAAAAAAAAGTCCTCATCTGAAAAAAATATCAAATGCATTTTCAGCCAGAAGACATAAATATAACCAGAAAGCCATTTGGAAATGCTTTCATCTGACAACTGACATGCTTAGATCATCTGCAGCCCACCCTGTGCTTTTCTCACTAGAGAAATTAAACACTAGGAGAACTGCTGCTGCTTTGAATACTCCCCTTAAATATTTTCTGGCACAGACTCTCCCAAAGGCAGCAGTGGAAGTCTCTCTGCTCAAGACAGGCAAATCTTTCTCTCCTTCACATGAGACACGACATTCATGTCTGGGACATGAGTAGAAACAGGTTGAGATTTAAGAATCGTGGTTTTCTTGTGGAAAACTACCTACTTGAGAGTCTGGCACTGTTGTCCAGTGGATATATTTGGTCCTACCTCCCTTATACACCTGCCTTGATTAATTTTGGATCAGGAGCCTGACTTTTAATCCCCAATTATGCCCAAAAATCCCATTTCTTGTGTATTTGGAAAGCCTTTCCTTCCAGTGACATCTCTGTCCACATGTCCATGCCACTCTGGACTCTGCACACAAGCCCTGGTGTGCCCTGTAAAGGTTGGGTCCTGCCCAACCATGTTACAAGGCTCTTCATACAGGCAGAACCTCGGGCTATGCACAGCTCCCCTGTGCCTAGGTCCATTTGTGTCACCAGCAAAAGTCCATTTGGGATTGGTAGAACATGATCCTAAACAAACCCACCTTTGAAGTCTATGTAGGAACCCCCACTCTCTGCGGGGGTGACAGTGACCGTAGAATAACACTCCTTGCAGAGGATCTTGAGTCTGTTCTGGCTTCTTGCTCAAGGTGTAATTTAACATATTCCAACTAAAATGTAATTCTTTGATGAGGGGGTTCACCTAGTCACTTGTCACTTCAAGCCCCCATACAAGGCATAAGTTCTCAGCGACTTTCAGGAAAACAGTGAGCAGTAAGCAGGCAGCTTCAGCTGAGGGGGCCTAAATCGCAAAATTCTCTTGTTTTCTTGGTTCACCAGAGGACAACTTAACAGCCAGGGCATGGTGCAATGTTGAGTCATAGCTACACATGGCAGCTGACTGAGGCATATATGCAGCTTTACTCCAAATCTCTGCAAATCCATGCAAAGTCCAAATCCATGGAAAGGTCTTGCTGCTAAGAGTTATCTGAAGCCTGGGTGATCTTAGGCAGCTTGCAGTGCTGATCAGAGCCACAAATTTTGTAGGACAGAGAGAGGGTGGGTATTTTGGGGGCTGGTGCTTCCACAGATCACTCCCGGGAGCAGAAAAACTTTTCCACAACAGAAGCACCTGCCGTAGAAAGAGTCCTAACAAATAGGGCTGCAGGTTAGCAATCCTCCATGAATACATCTTTCAGGATTGAAATATTTGTTGAGAGCTGGACCCCAGCCAGAAACGTTTGGTGAGTGCCTAAATTAATTTAATGTTTGCTGCCATGGCAGACTTGGTCCGAAACACCAGGACACAATCAGTCAGTTGAGTTACAGCATCTTAAACTGGCAAGGTAAGTAATTGCTCCTTGCTGTGAGTTAAGCACAGGAGTGGATGTCTCAGTGACGAAGGGTTAAGCTAAACTGCAGGTCTCCTAATACAAATAGGCAACGAAAATACACAAGAATGGCTGCGGTGTCTCAGGTGAGAGGTAGGTACTAGATAAGCCAACTACTACTTTTCATGTTCCTGTGTGCTATATCCTGGTATATATTATGCAAATCCACGTGATCCTTTCACTTACAAGTAGTTACATTTCACTGGCATATGCCTCAGTGCAGATGGAGCTTCACAATTATAAAAATGTCCTGTCCTTGATGCCAGCGTAGATGGGTCATGGCTCTACTACTCAATAAACCAAGTTCTAGGGTGTCTAGTCCTCCACCATATGTAACTAATTAAAACACCACCACCTCAAGAAAAAAAACACAAAAAACCCCCCAACCAAGCCCATATTCAAATGTTTCTAAACATATTCAAGGAAATCACCTAGTCCAGGAAGACTTTATGCCAGCTTTGGGTTGTTTGCCCATATTCTTCTACCCAGGTTAGTATCTTCTTCCTCTTGTAGTCAGCAGATGGGCAGATTTAACCATACCATTGCAGAAGCTGGGAATTTAAAATAAAGTGTAAATAAGCTCACAAGATGGCTGTGCTGAACTTGGTGTTTCAGCCCTGTACCAGCTCTTCACATCACAACCTTTATATTCAGGTGCTACGTGAGAGCTGAACCAAGCATTGTCACCAGGAGAGCTTGGGCCTATGGGTCACCAAAAACACCCTTGCCTCATGCCTGAAGGTGCTCAGAGTCCACCTGTTAAATGCACAGTATATCTGGTCTTGCAAGCCAAGACTGCAGGACAATTTGGGTTTAACAGAAGTTAGGCAGAAGATAATCTCACAGCATCACTCCACAGGAAAAATTGCTGTCCAGAGGAAAAATTTGCTCCCTTGGTTCACCACTCTGCTTTCTTTCATGGAGTTTTCCCCCTGTTTCTGGAGTATTTCCTCACGATGACACATTCCCAACTAACCACAAAGAGGGGAGGAAACAAGCGTTTCTTAGTGCTTAGTTAACAAGCATTGTTAAGAGCTGTGAGATGGGTGTCTGGAGTTTAGCCACAAACTTCATCATGAGTATCTGAGTAAGGTACCTCATAATGCCAAGCTTCATGGCTCTCTGGGGTGACTGTGAGCCTCACTGCCAGCCCTCTGGGGACAACTCAGGGTAACTGTGAGCCGCAGCAGGTGATGGAGTTACACCAGAGATGGTTAATGTCATGTGCTTTATAAAAACACAAGGATTTGAAAAGTCAAAAACGGACAGGGGGAGTTGGGCAGTGAAGGCTGTCATTCACACGACAGGGTTTCACAGCTCACGGTGCCAGTTCAACTGCAAAACCTTCTAGTGCTTAAATGGTGAAGTTCACACTCCCTCTCTGGAGGGGACAGAAGGTAATGGTACTCAGCTGTGACTATGACTATGCCAAATACCATTTGCTCATCTGAGATGAGCACAGATGGTCATATTTCCCTCTGTTTATTTTTGCTGAATGGCCTTTTCAGCCTGCCTAGTCTGTGACCTTCTCCTAAAAATGGGTAGATATGGTTTTCCTGGGATGATGCTGGGTTTCTTCATTCTTCAGGAGGCAAAATAAAGGCTCTGCTGGTATCAGCTGAGATGGACTACATAGTCTTTATACTTCCAGTTCATTCCCTGTAGAAATGCAGTTGTAGGAGCAGGTACACATATGAAGATTGTCCAACCTGGTGCTTCTCAAGTACAGGCTATGCAGACTGTGAATTACAGGATCCATGAGTTATTGCACTGTACTTTATATGTGGCACTTTTCATCTTCAAAGTAAAACTTCAGTCTAATATAAAAAGACATTCAAATCACTACATTCAAATGCAAAGTGGAGTAAATCACTAAACAATATTTTAACATGTCAAAGGTAATAAAAAAAGGAAGAGTAATAATCAAACAGCACCTGCCATCTTGGCCACTGATGGAAAGGCAACCCTGGGGGTTGTGGGGCTCCCCAAAAAGCATTCAGACTATAGGGAAGAAAAATGCTGGAGTCTAAGCATCATGAAAGCTCAGCACTGTCAACCCCATTGCACTCTTCTTGGAATTAAGTTCTTCTCTCCCTTTAATTTTTATTTAATTTAATAAGCTGTTGGCTTTGGTATGTCAAAGACAACATCCAAAAGCAATTCTGGTGTATCTGTTATTGAATAGTTTGAGACATTTTTTACAGGGTCACTCATATACATGCAGAATCACTGAATCACAGAATCAACTAGGTTGGAAAAGGCCTCTGAGATCACTGAGTCCAACCTTTGACCCAACACCACCTTGTCAACTAGACCATGGCACCAAGTGCCACATCCAATCTCTTCTTAAACACCTCCAGGGATGGTGACTCCACCACCACCCTGAGCAGCCCATTCCAATGCCTAATCACCATCTCTGTAAGGAACTTCTTCCTGATCTCCAAGCTAAACCTCACCCAGCACAGATTAAGACTGTCCTCTTGTCCTGTTGCTGGTTGTCTGGGAGAAGAGACCAACACCCACCTGGCTACAACCTCCTCTCAGAGAGTTGTAGAGAGTGAGGAGGTCTCCCCCGAGCCTCCTCTTCTCCAGGCTAAACAACCCCAGCTCCCTCAGCCTCTCCTCACAGCACTTGTGCTCCAGTCCCTTCCCCAGCCTTGTTGCTCTTCTCTGGACCTGCTCCAGCCCCTCAATGTCCTTCCTGAACTGAGGGGCCCAGAGCTGGACACAACACTCGAGGTGAGGCCTCACCAGCGCTGAGTACAGGGGAAGAATCAATTCCCTGAACCTGTTGGCCACACTGTTCCTGATCCAGGCCAGGATACCATTGGCCTTCTTGGGCACACTGCTGGCTCATGTTCAACTTCTTGTCAATCCAAACTTCCAGGTCCCTTTCTGTCTGGCTGCTCTCCAGCCACTCTGTGCCCAGCCTGTGGTGCTGCAGGGGGTTGTTGTGGCCAAAGTGCAGGACCTGGCACTCGGCCTTGTTGAACCCCATGCCATTGGATTCAGCACATCTATCCAGCCTGTCCAGGTCCCTCTGCAGAGCCCTCCTGTCTTCCAGCAGACTGACACTCCCCCTCCCAGCTTGGTGTCATCCGCAAATATGCTGATGGTACACTCAATCCCCTCATCCAGATGCACTTCCAGGCATCTCCCCCAGGTTCTATGGGCAATCTGTTCCAGTGCCTCACCATATTTGAAGGAAGGAATGGTAAATTGCTTCCCTTGCCTCAGAGAAGCTGAGTCTCCCCCCAGTCTGTCCCATGGACTTCTAGATCCTCCTCAAAATGTTTTTACACAAAACCCATTCAAAGTCAACTGCCTTCAACAACAATAGACCTAATAGTTAGCAGGAAAAGATCCCTCAATGGCTCCTTCTCTCTGGTAGCCCTCCAAAACTTCTTCCACTCATTGTAAATGCATTGTATTCCAGAATGGCTTTGACTGGATACAGCGAGCCAAATATTTAACAGTTTTCATTAAGAAGAAGGCTGGTGTTGATAATGAATATTTAAGGCAATACATTGCAAAATCAAACTCCATGCTGGTTATATTTAGAATTTTAATTTGAAATATTCTTGGCCATCATGATATATTTATTTTTTTTATTTCAAACCAAGGCATCTCAGAGTCCTGTGGCACCCATTCAACGACACACTTGTGGGGATGTTCTCTCTACAAAGCAAACTTTGCTCTATTGGGAGCCTTCTCAGCTTGCTGTGGCCAGCTGTTGGACCTCCATGAATGATGTTACATGAATATTGGGTGCCAAAAGCTGCCATAGGGCTCAGTAGCTACAATGTCATTCTAGCAGCAAACACAGCTTACATTATTCCTTACTAATAATTAGCTAATACTGATAATTAACTAATAATTATTTACTTATAATTAACAAACATGCCACTGTTACAGCATGGCAGTCATGTATCTCTATGAAATTTGGTGCCCAGTGAGTAGAGGCAATCTGGATGGATTAACTATTTGATGTACATCTCCCTTTAGTGGAAAGGAGAAAGAAAAAGCATTTCTTGGTGGCAGTGAGTGGTACAGGAAGCTTTCACATAAGCAGGTGAGTGATTTTATTTTAATGAGGAAGAAATTTTGATCTTTTTGATGAACCACTGAAATTATTACCAAGGAAAATAAAAGCACTGCTCACTTCAGCCCCTGGCCTCCTCTGAAAGACCCAGATGAGATGGATGGCAGCACTGGACAGAAAGTTATCAGCCACTTCACCCATGAGTCTCACAAATATTAACCCTATATAAATAAGTAAGGTCTTGACTTCACAGAGACTGATCATTGGAAATAGAGACAAAATTGCTCATTCTACAAACCCCTGCTTAAAAAAAAAAAACCATGGGTAAGAGAAGAATTTAAGAAAGATTAATGGATGTTGTCACAGCCTTCTCTAATGACAAACAAGGCTGTCAGAGTGGGTCTCTGGCCCAGATCATTCACAGCGTAGCCTGAGCTTGGGCTAGTAAAACAAATGCTCACCTGTCATGGCACTGCAGTACTTTCATTCAAGTCCTTATAAGTGCTACTGATTTAGGCACGGGGAGATATTCTGAGCGGTTTTATCATCAACAGCCAACTGTGTTTCTCCCTCTCCTTCCAGCATGCTGCACAATCATCCCCCTTTCTATAACTTACTCCCTCCATGTCTCTTCCCTGCCAAGAGGATGAAATGCATGAAAGGGAGTGTTCCCCTCTTACCCAGCCCTTTTCGAAACCAAAGTAGCAGCGGAGACAGATCCAGTCTCGCACGGCTGGATCTGGGGCTGGGTCTATGCCAGAAGCCCATTAGATTAGCAAACATTCCCTTGCTCTCACTCCATTGGCTCAGCAGGAAGGGAGTTAGCAGGCATCTACTTTCTCAGCATGTTTCTAGTTTGGGGGAAAAAACCATCCACATGTCCCAGGCTGTTACATCAAATACAAATGGCATGAGAGTTTCTGCCATCTTGCTGAGCTCCTCAGATAGAGAGGGGAGAGATTAAGCAAGGACAATGAATGGCTCTAGTGACAACAAAAAAAAGGTCCATGATTTCCCAGAGGAAAAAACATATGATGATACCCTCCCAGGTTTTCCATCTTGCTGTTGACTATGCTATCATGGTGTGCACATCTTCATAGAAAAATCATAGAAAGTAGGACTGGAGGGGATCTTGATCACTCCTCTTCCAAATCTTCCAAATATGGGGTCAGCTGCACTCTCTTTTTGTAGACAATTTGATAAGTTACACAGTCCTTAATATCAAGATCAAAATGAGTGTCACAGTGTTGCAGCACTACCACTGAGGACTGACTTTATTTCCCTGGAGCTGTCTGTAGGTTGTCTTCAGACTCAGGTAAGCATCACTGCACATTCACATCTGCTAAGAGCAACAGTGATAAGAACGAGACTATTTTTGTTTAATTTAGCTGTAAAATTGAATTCTAGCATTTCAAAATACAGACAAAGGAAGGTCCAAGTTCACATCCACACGCCTAGGCAGGATTAAAGCACATGAACAGGTTGTCACCTTTTGGATTGTAATCCAGATGGAATCCCATCACTCCTCCCAGCAGACGTGCAGATGTTTCAAGACAGTGACCTGGAGCTCACGTCCCCATCTTTTCCCTCTGCTACATCCAGTAAAGAGTTACTTGGGCACAGAGGGGAGCGAAGATGGTGCCACGAGTTCCTTGAAGGTTTGTGACTTCATTCTGAGGGCACTGTGGTAGGGACACTGTCACACCTACCTTACATGGACATCTGTAAGTATGTATGTTTCAAAAGAGGGTCTGGTTTTGCCCCAATGGACACAGGGCAACACATGGTTTATGAAGAGCCACTGCACCCACCTCTGGGAACCAGGCCTCTGGCACAGGCAGTCACAGCTGAAGTGCCATGTTCAGTGTCCCCTGGGTACCTAAATAATCCAAACCCACAGGACAATTCCTACATGATTTGTTTGGTGGACACTGCCAAATCCCCCTACTGAGAGACAAGGATCTCACGGGACCCAGAGAAGACTTTGTGTTATTCCATTTGCAAAAAGTTACTTTTTAAAAATTATTTGTTTCTGTGCCACTATTGTGCCTGAATGGATTATACTGAGGGCTTGTGCTATGTACAAGTATAAATGGGCTTGCTTAAATGAAGCAATACTCATTATATAATAATTCTTCAGTGTGAGTCTCATTTTGTGACATGTCTAGCTGCGTTAAGTATTCTCCTGCATGTGTAATTGTCCTCCTTCATTCCAAAAATTTCAATGATTGGGTTTTATTTGCTCAGGAGTAAAATACACATTAGAACCTGTAACACACTGCCCTCCACTCATGCACTGGAATTTGTCACACCTAAACTACGAGATGTCATCTGCAAGAACCCAGAAAGATTTTTCTGATCCCAAAGGTTTTACCTCCCAAGTAGGACTGGTCTCCTTCCCAGAGATGTTCATAGTCATCTTGTGCTTTGAAGCAAAATTGGAATTTTGCGTTTAGTCTTTGCCACAAACAACTCCTCTATTTGTTATTTCTTTAGCTGTAAAGCAATAATAATGCACATATTTCCCTCACAGTTCTCTCTTGTCTGCAGTTTACCATTAAGCAGTAAGCCTTTCCAGAAAGAGTCTGTTTGCA
The DNA here is from genome assembly GCF_003945595.2 of Pipra filicauda. Lineage (NCBI taxonomy): Eukaryota > Metazoa > Chordata > Aves > Passeriformes > Pipridae > Pipra > Pipra filicauda. The sequence continues at coordinate 7,734,369 of NW_024104310.1, forward strand.
GCCTGGCTAAAACCAGGAGACTATAAAATTCACCATGGCCTACAGGTGTGAGCCTCATACGGCTGTACACTGCAGCATCCCTAAGTAGTAAAACCAGTATCTTCTGGCTCCATCATTACCTGAAATATAAAGAAAGATCTAGTAAAATGGTGGACAACTTGGTATGGAAATCTCTAGTCTCCTTTCAAGCCAGTCTAGTCTAATCATAGCCAGATTTCATATGCAGATAAATTCATCAAACAACAATAACAATAAAAGAACATGGCTCATTTTACATTGCCTGATTTTGTTTATAGTCTAAGACAGAACTGATCATTTCATATACATAAACATGATTTCACTGATGCTTCTTAGTCCTGAATTATTTTTCTGTGCCTGGAGGGGTTATCAGTTTCAGGTCTCAGTTTCAGGTCAGACACCTGGAGACCACCATGTTAGTAGCTCATGTTTGGTGGTCTTTGAGAGCTGATGCATATTGCTAGTCCAGGGTGAAATTCATCTTAGGAGAAACTGAATTTCTAATGTCAGCAAGCAGTGTGGGTTTCTCTCCTGTATGTTTATGCACCTCCTGCGGACAGGTAACCTAAAGCCAGTGTCTAAGCTGGAGGTCTTGTCATTATAGCTGTCCTCAGTTTTGACTAAAGAGGGACCTGATCACTTCATCTACATGATGTCTTGAAGCTCAGATGCGGATGTGAAGCCTGGACATGGATGTGAAGCTTAAATGGCTTCTCTGGGACTGGCTTCCCAACTGCAGCATACGCAGGATGAGAGGCAAAGGCAAGGAGCAGCACAAAGAGGGATTATTCCCCTCCCCTTCTGTCAAAAAATTAAAGCTGACTTCCAATGTTTCTCACTCTGTTTTTGGCCTGGGCATCCCATGCACGCACACATGAGAGATCCATTCATCTCGGGGGGGGTGTGGAGCCAAGAGCTTCCACCAATGGAGGAAAAGAGAACACCAAGCTTGGGAACCCCAGTCTCACGTTTCCCCAGGTTACTGTGTCCACATTTTGGGAGTCCTTTACTACAGGCAAAAATTATGGAAGTGGCCTCCTGAGCCACTGAGGTCAAGGCTTTCCTCTCCCACTGCACTCCTGGGACTTGCTCCAGTTGGAACCTGGAAGCACAGAGCTCTTCACAGGGGTGACAAACAGCAGAGGAAAAGCCCTATATTGTCTCCTTCAGAGATTCACTCCAAAACATGGTTTCATTGAGCAGCTGTCACTCACCTTCAGATACAGCCAAGGTCAGCAGGATTCAACTTTGGAGGCCTGATTTTTGGAAGTGCTGAGCACCACCATCTCCCATAGGGAATGTGGCTATTCAGCATCTCCAGAAAACAACTCCCAGATGACAACACATAACGCACAAGTAAAAAAATCCCCAGTCACAGCATCAGACAGTTCTCCCCTGGGTCTGCCCTGATGTCTTTTACCATTAGAGCTCAAAGCTTTGCTCCAGCTCTATCTGACACAAAGAGCCTGTTACCCTGAGGAAATAGTTCCCTCCCCTATTGACATTATCACTTTATTGAATTTTATATTAGGCATTTTGAAATATTTACCAACAGGGTTAGATATTATTGCATTTTATAACCAAACAATATTGAAGGGCCCATCCACAGCCATGGCACTCAATGCAATGCTGGGGGGTGTACCCTGCTCTGCTTCTGTCCTCCCGGGTGTCCCCAGGGCAAAAAGTTTAGCCTTTCCTGGACTGATTCATCAGTTCAATAATGGAATGGAAAAGGAGGGGGCATTTTTCCCCGGGTCTTGGTGTCCAGTGGTGATCTGCTTTATCTCCCCACCACCACTGCCATCACAGTGGCAAGACAGAGAAGCAGAAACAAGTGTTAGAGAAAATTCAGTTTAGCCGATAATATTTTACAATAATACAATAACAGCCACTCATAAAACAGTCCCTGCCCCATAAAATTTACAATGTAAAGCAGACAAATAAATGGAACAAAATGGGAATAATATAATGATGGAAACACATGGAGTAGGGGAGCTGTTGACTAAAGCTCTCCAGCCATGCATGGTCAGAAGCAAGAACTGATCCGAGTTTGGGAATTTGCCATCCCTGTCTGACACCCTGCAGAAAACCTGCCTCTCCAGCAGACATTTTCCAGGAGCAGTTACCTTCTTACTGTGATGCTTCTATATCCAATACAAGCTTCATCCAGCAAACAACCACTATCAGCTGGAAAGGGCTTACTTTCTCCAGGAGATCCAAGGTCTATATCCATGGCAATTTCAGTCAGCTGAGTGTAGACAATAGACACACTTATCTGAACCGCTGCAACACTGGCAGCTAATGCACACTAAGTTAATCACTGGCATATTTGTAGACTGCCAAGTATATAATAGCACGATAATGAATTTGTATGGCTGGGCCTATAAAAACTTTGCTTTTTATACTCAGGCATTTTAATTGACACAGAAATACATTTTAAAAGAGAAAGCAGGCTTGATGAGGTCAGCTTAAATTCCTTGGTATAATTACCAAGTCCATTGAACACAAATCTGAAATCATTTAGGTTTAGTTAATAACTTATGCCTTTAGTTTATAAGCACCGCATTACATTTCAGGCAGCTCAGATCTTGGCTTCGCTAAAGTGGCCTGGCCTTTAATAAATTCCTCCCCACGTTTTTCATGTTATAGTTCTTTTACAATCATGGTTTTCAAATGGCAGTGCAGGTACAGTGTGTTTAAATCACCATAAATTAGAATTTCTTTTTTCTGGCTATAGCACCTTTATTGCAAGTTGTCGACTTTTCTTTCAGCCATAAAGGTTATTACGGGCACAGATCGGAAATGAAAACTGCCCCATGTGCTGTCTGTGAATGTCCCATGGCAGACCCCTCCTGGAGCAGAATCACTTTCAGGGTTTTCCAGGGCAGTTTAATCCAAATAAGTTGGTTGTTTGTTTTTTTTTAATAAGCTTGATTACAACAACCTTCACATTTACCACTCCTGTATCGGGTTTGCCTGGCAAGATTTTGGTAGTGGGGAAGGCTACAGAGGTGGCTCCTGTAAGAGGCTGTCAGAAGCTTCCCCTTGTTCTGATGGAGCCAAAAAAGGGAGGGAAAAGATGTCCATCACCCACAGTCCAAGCTGGCATTAACCACATGGCCAGACGTTTCTCGGGAGGTTGGTTACCATCATATGGTAAATAACTCTCCTGCTGCCTGCTGCTTGTGCAGCTCCCTGTGACACACGGGGTCCAAAGTGACCAAGCAATGATGAATATGAATAAGAAGGAGGTTTTTCACAGATTTCACAAAATATTCTGAGTTGGAAGGGACTCACAAGGATAATTAAGTCCAACTCTGAAGTGAATGGTCTATATGGGGACTGCACCCGTGACCTTGGTATTATTAGCACCAAGTTCTAACCAACTGAGAGCTTTTTGGAAACCTGCAAGAGGAGAAAAGGCTCTGCTTCTTCTAAAGAGTCTGGGGAGAGGCTGTGGGAGGTGGTTTTTGGAAAATTTTCCTAACCAAAGCACTCAGCGTACGTGTGGCTTCAGGTTTGTCCATGAATGGGACAAACTACTGCTGGACTGAGGGCAGGGGACAGGCAGGAAAAGCATCTCCACAGCCCGTGCTAGGATTTGAGACATGAAAGGTGCTCCTTGGGATGCTGGGAAACAGCTGCCTCCTTGCACCTCATCTCCCTTCCCCCTGTGCCATCCTTCCCAGTCTCCCTCTTCTTGTGCAAGTTCATCTTTCCCAAGGATGTCAGCGGATCCCAACACACAATATTAAGATAAGCAGCAAATAATGCTGGGAGGAATGTGCTGAGCCAGCTGGTCTTTTGCACCCTGTAGGATGCACAGACCAAAGAGAGGCGTCTGCCACACATGTCACACAGATGAAGCCAACTTTGCATTCAACAACTGCACCAAACAAAAGATAAAAGCACTTTCAGCATAATAGATCATTCAAAGGGGCTCCAAATCCATGCTCCCTCCCCTCCTTTTGTACCCTCTCTCCAGGTTGCTTAGCAAAAGCTGATTTTTATTTCCAATTAAAAGATTTCAGAGCAGCTTTTATTTATTATTTATTATTATTATTGTGTGACCACTTTGAATCGCGCTGCTTCTTTCTAGTTCTTTAATCTAATCAAAAAACTGCAGCACACACAATTCCTTCCTGTGAAATGTTCCTGGGTTTTGTTTAATGTTTTGCATATCTACACTCAGGTTTTTGGTACATTTTTAAGTGGCTCCAGACACATTCCTGAATCTCCACTAGTCCCACCAGCAAAATGAGAGGGGCAGAAGAAGCAAAAAACTCCCACTAGCCGTGTTCCTGGAATCTGGTTTTTTTCAGGAATATATCGTATCATAGAGGAGTCCACAGAGCACTGTCATGTTTAATGTGCACTGGCTGACACTAAGAGGCTTGAAATGCAATGAAACACAAGTACAGTAATTGCAGCATCTTGCAGCACTGCTCAAGATGCCACCGTTCTCCTGACTGCCAGCCAGGAGGAATTTCCCAGGAGGATGCACAGAGAAACCCTCTTCTCGTGGGGTCAGGGAAAGTGACATTTTGTTACCGAGCAGTAACAAAGAAAATTTGTTTACTTCTGTGCAGTGTGAGCATTCAAACTCCAGCTCAGGGTTTGTGCTGTTTACATTAGGGATGAAATGAGCTCTAGCCACTGGAATACTTGTGTAGTGCTATGGAGATGCTGCTTCCAGAGAAGGGTATTTTTCAGAAGATACCAATGGCAGAGCAACACCCAAGTCCTACCAACTGATTCATGGAAGTTTGATTCTCCAGTCTAATCAGAGCATTTGAAATTCCAGTGGTGCTTTGGTGCAGGCTATGTATGAACTCACAGGGCTTGTTGTGTTGGAGGAGTTTCTCATTTGAGACTCAAGAAAACAGGCTGCAAAAATGAGTTAACTCAGCCCCACAGCCATGCAGGTGGATGAAGTAACACAGAAGGCAGTGTTTTGAATGGATTGGAGACCAAAGGACTCTGTTGCTTCTGCAGGCAGTACAGAACCAGCAAAGGCAAGGTAATCTCTGCCCCCAAAGCATCTCCCAGCATGACCAAAAAGAGGCAGCAGGAGGAAGGAGCACAAGAAGGACTGGTGAGCAGGGAGGATATCCAGAGAGATGGCAAAAGTCAGCATGAGAGCTGAGCAAAGATGACCAGAGGATGTCTCATTGTTGATCCAGGATAGGATGCACAGGACAGACCTTCTGTCTAGCAAGAGGCACAGAGCTGCTTAACATCAAAAAGCAATGTCAGCAATAAAAAAAGTGTTAAGAATTAGCTCCGTGCCCTTTCCAGGACATTGCACATTGTCACAGGGTATCATGCTCATTGGAAAGTGCCCGAGTGATTTGGGAGCATCGGTCCCAGGATATTGTCCACACATCCCACATCACATGGAAGCAAAATTCCCACCAGGAGCATCAGACAGCAGGTCAGTTTGCTGCACCTCTGTGCCCAGCTCCAAACAAGGCCAAAAAACAGGCCCACTCTTACTTGAGAGTAAGTAAGTAAGTAATCTTACTTACCTCCCATCCTGCAATGGATGAGGAAAAGCATTTTGCATTAAACAGGGCAGATGGGGACTGTGTCATTAATGTTTAAGTGGTGTTCAGTGGGGAAGGATTAAAATGTGTCAGGTGCAGTCCCATGGATGACATTTTGGGTATCTCAGAGGTTACAGCCACCTACATCTTAATTTAGAAAAAGGGCTTAAGTAGCTGGACTCAGTTTTCAACGACAGTTATACCCCAAATAGTTCAGAAATATTTTCAGAAATACTTTGGTGCCAAACTGCATGTTGGGATATCTAAATGACCCTAAAACTCCACCCCGTGGGGATGCAGGGATCAGATGCAAGGTAAGGCAGCCACATCTCAGGTGATGTGTGAGCTTGTGCTCGTGCTTTCATCCCACACCAAACAGAAAGCAATTTGGATGGGCTGAATTCTCGGGAAAAGGGAGTCTGGCACCACCGCTATCTGAGGGGGAATCGGCCACAACTGTCAGGAGGGAAACGGAACCCTCTGGAAATGACAAGTGAAATACAATATTTTTCACAGCTGGAGATACTTTTTGAGAGAAAAAAAATCAACATTACCAACGTTTTCTATTTCCATACTTTTCTCACGCAATCCCTTCGTGATCAGGAGAGAGTGGGCTGAATACATTGCAGCAGATTACGCTGCTGTTATTTTAGGACCCATCAGAAATACTGTAATTTTCCTGAAAAATCTTGTTATCAAAAAGTTGTTGCCTAATCTAGCATTGTCAGATACTTCTGTAGGTCAGACAAGATTTCAGTAAACATATTAATCTTTGGCTATGTACCTGAGCTGCACTTTTCAAGCACAGTTAAAATGCAGTTCATGATACAAAGGAGGTTTCCCCCTGCCTTTTGAAACTCCTGATCCATATTCTGAAGAGCCCTCCTAATCCTAGTTGTCATTTTTTGAGAAAAAGAATTCCAGAGCTTCATTTACAGCAAGATAGAATTGTGAGGTACAAAGGTGCAACAACTCATGCCAAGACTATATTTAAGTTTTTGACTTTCTATTTTGTGGGGTTTTAAGGTTCTTAAAGTTCAAAGTGAAGTTTTATTACAGTTCTTATTATGAGCAAGCATTGTGTAAAATCTCCCTAGATGCCCAAAATCCACATACTAGCACTTCCTTTTTAATGGCCAGGAGATCATTACAATGATCCTTTCACTTGACCTCTTTCATAACCCAGGCCAGATGAACACTTTAGGCTCCAGCACCTCAAACAACATCCACTTGCAAAATTGTTCATTTGTTCTGGCACATATGGAGATGTTTCTCCACCAGCTGCTTGAAAATATGCTACGAAGGGGATAGGGAACAACAATAGGATCAGGTAGCAAGTCCCTGGGCAAACTGTCAGTGATCCAGCCACCAATTTAAACTCAGCATCACCAGGGCCTGTGAAAATGCAATAGTTAAATTCTTTAACGACAGTATCCTGGGCTGGGCTTTTTACTGTTTATTTTACAATTCTGTTTATAACTTATATGACACAATCAAATGGAAAACTCAAGAGACAGCTAGCAGTGACTTCCATGGTGGTTTTCAAGGTGATGCTGTCAGAAAAGGAGACATACAAATACAACTTTTTCCCTATGTAGCTATTTTCTGTAGGTAGGTTTAGGCACTTCATGTTTTTTAGTGAAAGACAATAGGGTGATATTACCTATTGAATTTTACTGTGGTAGCTAAAACAACTGCTGCCCCAAGTATCTACCCTGCCAGTCCATGGGTGATGATGACCCCTCCACATGCTGCCTGTCCTTCCCTCTGCTGCTTTGGTTTACATCTTAGCACAAATCCACTTTCCCCAGACAAGAGAGATACTCAAGCATGTTGACATCTGAAATTGTAGTTACAGGGTTTGTCAGGGACCAGCTGTCAGTGATCCTTTTTTCACAATGTCCCTTTTCTGCAGCTAAACAGTGTTGTCTCCATTTTGTGGGGAATAGGACAGATGACCAGATCTCACAACTCATACAGTGAGCATCCTGTTGCTTCATTCATCATCTCATGACTGCAAGTGTAAAATAAAACTACCCAGAAACTGCTGCTGTGGATATGAGTCCCAAGGCACTCAGGTTCCTTTGAAATCCATGGGAGAACAGATTATGAGCTACATGGGGCAAGGAATACAGTCTAGCAGAGCTATTCACTTAGGGTAGAGTCCAAGCCAAAAAATTTAAATAACAGCGATTTTAAAAGAATCCCATAAAACACCTTGGTTGCATCTGCATTAAACTGAGGAAGTTTTCTCAGATCTTCCTCGATATAAGTTACACTTCAATCCTTCTATTATCCCTGTTGCATCTCAGAGCAGAAAATATCCAACAATTTAATGACCTAAGGCTTCATCCATAGTACAATGAAGGCATGCAGATATATTCCCTGATCTGTGATAAACCATATACCAGAAATAGGCATATCAAATTCCCATCTTATAGGAATTATTCTTTGCTTGCTTCATATCAAAGGGAGACACGAAGAAAATTCTAAAAGGAATGTAGAAAACCCCTGCTTTCTGCATGTTTTTAACACATGTAAGCATACCCATTTAATTAAGAATGAGAAACAATGTCATACTGTACTGAAGGGGAAAAAAATTATAATTTTTGGAGCTTAAAGCCTACCTTTCTTGTCTTAGGAGACAATCCTTTTACAAAGTTGAGGAATTCATAAAACCCACAGACACTTTTGGTGTGTTGCACATTGGAAGTCAGTTCTTTTCCTGAGAGACTCCATTAACACCCAGAACTAGAAATGGGTCATGTTTGTTCTAGACAAGAGCCATTTTAGGGAAATTTGGCTGCTTTGGATATTCTGAAGTTGCTAGAAACAGCTCAAACCCAAAACAGCAGGAAACATAACCAGAGGATATTTTGACAACATTTACACTTTTTTTATTATTATTATTAAATAATTGAGCAGGGAGGTCAGATTGCACCACTATAAATCAGGAGTTAACCCCTCAAAGTCAGTGCAGTTTCACCAGCAGCCAGATTCTGCTCAGTAAGGAGGACTCATGGTTACTCCATTTCTATACACCATTTCCGAGGACTAACAGCCTGTGAATGGTGCCAGTCGAAAACATGGTCACAATAAAGAGGGTAAAAGCTTGGTGACATTTTCTCAGCTAGTCGTTGTAAGCAAACAAACAAAAATACAAAGGGAGGAAAACAGCCTTGGCACAGATGGGCTCTTTTGCATGTTGCTTTCCACACATAGAGCAATTTAATCTTGAGTCAGCACGAGTTAGCAAAGGAATGACAGGTTGTTACAATTACAAGCTGCTTTGGAAGTATTGCTATCAGTGCTGCCGCTATTTATGTTTAGTATTGTTATTGATGCTATTAATACTGCTTGTACAAGCGTTTAATGTTACTGTACCAGTGTAAATAACATCTGGATTAACAGTTGAGGGAACAACAGGATGTGAAACAGATTGATGGCTGAAGATGCCACATTTATTGGGTCACATTTCTGGGTTACATTCCTGTGGATGTTGGGCTTTCATACTATGAGAGTCAACGGGAGGTTTTTCTAAACAAAAACCCCAGGATCCGGGTTGTGAAAGAGGACGTGATGCTGTGATTTTATTTTTTTCTGCCTCTGAAAGGACAGATTTGTTACCAGATCACAGTGGCAGAACTGACCACAGAAACTCTAAGTCCTTCTAAATTAGCCACAAGGAAGCATTATCCAAGAATTCAAACCAGACCTCACTTCGCATCTTGTTTGTGTTATTTGTGGCCTCTGACTTGACACCACAAACCACCCTTTGCCCCAAACTCCTTTAATCACAATCGTAGTAAGGGCTCAGCAGAGACCTGAGCCTCACAGCACTGAACACACGGGAAAAGCTGATACATGCTCCACAAATTGTGTGTAGTCTAAATAGATGACAGGAAAAAGAAAACTGCAATCTAACTTCTCTTTATAGCAAACCCCCAAGGGACTTAGATAAATGTTCACTGTAACAGGATTTCCATTGCAATAAACTTTTTGCAAGTCACTGCCTCAGATGTACGAAGAATCATCCCATTTGAACTAAGTACCGTCACGGCACACTGTTAGAAGCCCCCTCCAAATCTCTGGGTCTCTCCCCACAGCTGTCTCCCAAGCCACCTGGCTTCAGCAGCCTGATCCAGCTCCCATTGGATGTGATAGCACAAGCAGAAATGCAATCTGGCCCTCTCTGGATGACCTGGAGCTACACTGGGACACTGGCCAGAGAAGAGAGGGTTCAGCTGCTTCAGTGCAGGCACCTAATGTACTTTTGGGTGCTGCAGCCTGGCCCCCTGCTCCTACCCCACATCTCCCCAGAGTCCTGCATTGTAGCTGTATTTAGGCATTTGAATTACACTCTAAGGGAAGGACCCAGAAGTCTAGGTTTAAGGATCCCTGCATCCTCCATGAAGGTGCCTGGGGGCACATCGACATCAGCATTTTACTCTGGAGCAGGCGTGCACTTTGGAAGTGAACCCTCTTATGGTCCTTGCTTACCTTGCTTTTATTGGCATCATGGTGCAAGGCACAAAGTGCTGGAAGGGGATTCCTTCTCAATTAAAGGGCACTGGAAGATGCTCTTCGAGAGCACATCTGGTAAAGTCCTACCATTAATGGATATTTAGGAGTAATCCTGGAGTAAAATCCAAAGTTACAATGAATATTATTTGCCCTCTTCATCAAGTGCCTTCTTTCACAGCTCTGCTCCTCTGGAACTGCACTACATCAGGAGAGTTTATGTTGCCTGTAATGGCTGCTGAAGTCACAGGTAATGGAAAGTAAAGAAAACAGCACTGATTTGAGCTGTTGCTAAGTGAGTACACTCCTGGTCCGGGGTCAAAAGGCTGCCCTGCTCCCCACTCTGCTGACAGGATGTAAATATATCCCTAATACAAATCCCCTAGCCTGGGTTGCATTCCCCATGAGGATGCCACTATCCCAATTTATTTAGGGTTTATTCAAGGTCAGATGCCCTCAGAACATTGTGTTCCTTGTTTCCAGTCAACATCCTACCAGGGCTGCATTCCCCTGCCCCAAGCCACCAGTCCCCCTCACCCCAAACAAAGCCCATGGGAACTGAACCTACTCATCAAAACCCAAAGGTTGCTTTTTTAAAGGTAAAGCTCTCCTTCCTGTCTGGGAATTGCAGACTTTAAGGAAAAGCCTTTCCACATGCTGAATCTTGCATTAATGTGCTTTATATTAGTATGTAGATGAGGTTCATCCCTGACCTGTTGCTCTGACCAGGTGTTACAGAAGTTCACCGGTTTTGAGCTGTGATGTGGTTTTGGCTGTTGGTTTCCCCTGGTGCCTATGAAGGACCACTGGAGATAAAAATGGCCTCATTTAGTCAATATTCAAATTATAAGTTTAAAATAAATTAGTCAAACGCTAAAAACCCTGCACGTTAACTCAGAATGCATTGAGAAAAATTAGATAAAATACAGTTGCTGTATCCAGGTCACTCTTCAAGCAGATTTCCTCTGATAGTAAGAGAAAAAAAAAATGGTCTTTTTGCTGCTGAGATTGTAGTAAACAAGGTCTTGTAAAAGTGCATTAAAGCTGCTTTGTTCCTTTGGTTTATAAATGGGAAGCACAGCCCCAGGTAACTGCTCTCAGTCACAGGAAGCCTGTGGGAGCTTGCAAGTGAAGCCAGCTATTTGGAGTTGAAATGCAGTACCTGAAACCCAGGGCCATCTCTCACGTCTCTTCTGATCACTTCAAGTTCCACTAAGTGTCCCCTCTTTTATTTATGGAACATTTATCCTGGCCATGTTTCCAAGGAATGGAAAACACCCCTGGAGAGGCTTTTTCAAGCAATCACATTAAAAGTTAAGCATCTTAACTTCATACAGTGGAGCTATCCCCATGATCCTAATGTACATGCTAAACCCTTTTATTCTCTGTTGTACATTGATTATATTCACTTCAGCAAAAGGTGAAAAAAGGTAAAAAACTTAATTTCCTGCCGCAGTTGCCCAACTTCTGTGATATTTTATGTCTATCACTGAAATACGCAGAATGACCCATTCAATTTTACATTACGGGTATTACAATAGCCATCATCACCAGGTTGTGTGATCACCTCATAAGAATTAGCCATTAGAGAGGGAAACTTGCTTCTTAAAATGTGAAGCCTGCAGGCAACACAGAAAGCAACCTTACCTATTTGAAAAAGGCCAATTTTTAACTTCCCTGGTTTTTAAACCTGTAGCATCAATAGGCAGATTTTACTGACATCAGGGAATAGTACATTCTTGCCCTGAAAAGCAATGGGAGATGAACTGTATGGTTTTGAATAGACACAAAGCAGGCATTCAAGAATCCCAGAGAAATATCTAGTCTAACGTTTGGTCTCCCACAGCAGATGCTTTGGAGAAAAGCAATCAGTCCAAGATACCCGACCGATGTCTGTGAGACTAGTTCAGCATGTATGAGCTGGGCATTGCCAGCATCCCTGCAATGTAAATCCCTCTTCAGGAACACCTCTACCCATACAGAAGCAACCTGAATAAATTTCTTTAAGACCAGGTATCTCACTTGAATATAAAGGTGACCTTCTTCGTTCGCTGTGGTTTCGCTGTGGTTTTCCTGCTTTCAAAGCATTTCTTCTTATTTGAGTTGCTCGTTCTGGTGAAATATTCGGAGACTGTTTAGATGCGACTGCGTGCCAACAAATTATCCTGTAGAGCATCTGGCATTGGCATCAACTGGAGGAATGGGCTGATGCCAGATCAGACCTATTACCTGGCATCTACATGAGTCTCTTAACCTTTACATGAAGCAGCCTCTACCCATAGGATAGATTTCTGTGTCAGGCTGCTGTGAAATGTGGTGTGTGTGCTGCAGAGTCAGGAGTACAAAGACAGGAAAGACACTTCCCCTTGATAGCGCAGACAAGGGAGCTTTGGAAGGAATTTGGGAAGGTATGTTTGCTCAGACTACCGAGTTAAGAGGAGGTTAGCCACTGATTTTCATAGGAAAGGACTCAGAGAAGAGGAACAAGTAAGAGTCAACCCCAGATCATAGTTTTTTTGTGAAACAAAGATTTTTAAGAATATGATAATCCTTTTACAACAGACTAGTCCTTGGCAATGGTTCTGTTTTATGACATCCAAAGAAAGAACTCCTAATTTCAGTGATGCAATGATGCACCACTGGAGGTATGACCGGTTTACCCATTCTAAGAAATAACAGCATGAATCCCCCTAATATATATAACATATGTCCCATATGACAACTTGGTCATAGATTAATTTTACTAATTTTTTTTTTTATCTATCACTCCTGAGGTTATCTTGAAAATCCTACATCTATGGCAGCAGAATACTCTGGAAATCTGAGTGGAGTGGGTCAAGTTTACTTTCTGGAATATGAGTACTTCATTTTCCAGGTGATGCACATATGGCTACTAAAACAACTGTATCAACAGATATCAATTGTTTTCACTTCTTCATCTGTTTTATTATGTTTAAAAAAAACAACACCCATGGGCAAGGACAATGAAGGAAGTGAGAAGGCTACTCCAAATCCTCTATTCCACTGATGCCTAGAAACAAAGATCTTCTGACATAGCATATTTCAATGTCCTTTGTTTAACCTCCCCCCTTGAAAGATCTGAACACAGAGCCTTTGTTTTCTGGTGCTTTGTAGGCTAACCTACAGGTTATGCTTTGATAAATGTCCAATGAGCTAAGGAAACATCAAGGCTTTCCCTCAATATGCGTAGTTGCTGTTTTGTCTGACATCTTCTATTCTTGTCAGACATTATCATAAGTATTTAGGAGGCCTGTTTGCTGTTAGCATAGCATGCTAAACTACCCAGTGCTGCTATTTTATCCACTTTAGCCACTTAGGACTTCACCGGGTCCTTTAAAATTCACACTTTTGATTCTGTCTCAGGAGAGCAGGCAGTGAGTTTCATCTTTAAAAAACAATCACATCCCTGGGGCTTGACATACACTTTAAAGCAAAAATAAAGCAAAACCAGAAACCCAATAGGTGTTACAGTGCTCTGGAAGCAGGAGGTTGGTAGCAAATGACTATCGTGGCATAACATGAACACACACTCATGGCAAAGTTCCTAGTACAGCCATGGCCATGCGTATTATTCCTGATATACAGCAAAATCACAGAATATGCTGAGTTGGAAGGGAACCACAAGGATCATCGAGTTCAACTTTAGCCCTGCACAGGACCATCCCCGGGGTCTACTGACACCTGATGGGATGCCCCTATTTCAGAGGGGAAAAATAGTTCTAGCACAGGAGCTAGCAGGGCTTGTTGATAGAGCTTTAAACCAGATTAGAAGGGGGAAAGGGACAAAGCCTGGCCTTCCAGTGATGAAAGATGGGCTGGTGTGCCAAAACTTGAAAAAAGAGCATTAATGGGATCCCTTGATCTGCTTCACAAGTCCTCATAGTCAGCATGAGCCCATTAAGGGCTTGTATTGCTTATCAAGATATCAACTCAAGACGCTCAGGAAACTGGACCTTTAAAGATGCTGCACTCTAACAGGACTTTTCTCTCACATGAGATGTGAAAACAGAAGCCCTGACCTCTTGTGGTGATTAAACACTACCAAACCAGTAAATTGCAATTTTCCTATTTCCTTAGCCTTCTCTCTGAGCATTTTCTACCATAAATGGTCACACTCCAAAAGTTGGGTGTGTTGGATTCGCAAGAGTCATGTCTTGTTGTGATGACACAAACCATAAGTATTATCATTTTTGTAAGTCCTCTGGAAACCTTGTCTGAAAGTTAGTTCTGTCCGACCTGCAGTCAAAACAAACTTCCTTCTGCAAGCATTAGAAAGCTGCTGGGGCCACAACATCATTTACAGTCTCAGGATTGTTTTACAGACAGACAGCAAACCACCTAAGTAATTCACAGCACGTTTGGGACAAGTTAAAGATGAACTTACGCTTAAAAGATTCATACCTGCTTAAGATGCCTGGGGCTGGAACCAAATAAAATACAGTCTCCTGGTTTATTGTACATGGTGAATGATGAATGGTTGTTCTAATGGTAAGGGACTCATTGGGACAGAACACAAACCAGCAGTGCCAGAGTGTGCGGTTAATACATATCAAGAAGCTGCTGTGTTCCCTGAGGGCAGAAAAATGCTTAAACTGGAAGTCTGCTCCACTTGGGCAGGTGCAGATTGCAGACAAAAAGCAAAGGGAAGCCTACAAGCACCTGTACCACTCCAAGCAGACATACCCGAAGATTTCCTGATGGTTAAATGTACAAGGTTCTTCCCCCTTCCTATATGCTGGTTCCCTTGGTGCAAGAAGTGCACAGCTAAAATAGCACAGAGCATCATTTGGAGCATATTGCTGGGCCTCCTGCAGCCAGAGCGGCCTCCTCGGGGCGAGCTCCCATCACAGGCTATTGCCAAGATAATTATTATTTGTGACAAAGTGGAAAACTGTACTCTGTCCCTTCAGGGAGGTGGAATAAGCTCTAATGGGGAAAGTGAACATGTGCTGCATACACAGGAACATTGTGTCAATGCAGGGCACACACCCTGCCTCCCCTCCTCACCCTATGGCAACAGAGGGGCTGGAACCCTAAAGAGTAACAGGGCCGAAATGGGAATTAACCAGGGGTTCTGTCAGCATTCACCCACCTGGTTCCACCCATCCTCAGCCACTAAGGTTGGTGTTTGTGCAGTGTCACAAAGGGGCCTGAGCCAGGATGAGGCCTTGTGCTCCAAGAGCAGCACAAATAATACTAAAACCACAAAACATGGTAATACTTGCTTTAATTCTGCAAACAGTGGAAAGAGCCCTGATGATACCACATTTCATTATAAAGCTATTAGATAACATACACACATTTTGGAGTCATCTAATTTTGTATGTTCCTCATTAAAAGTATTTCCTTCCACATGGTTCTTCCTCCTAAGGAACACCAGAGCGCATTTGTAACTAAATCTCATTTCAGCTGTTTACCCTGAGAACAACAAAACGTGCGGTTACTCGGCACGTTGTGATGCTTCCCCCCCACCAAGCACACTGGGTGGAGGAGGAGAATGCAGCTCTGCATCCCCTGAGCTGCTCATCTTTCCTCTGCACGAACACCCTCTGCATGTGCACCATCCAGGCCCAGGCAGGACTGTGCCACACCCACAGAAACACACACACTCATGGTCTCTTCCAAGCCCTTGTGTTCCTCAGCTGGTTGTTTTCCAGAATGCACAAAGCCCTCTTTTTTCACGCAAAAAGGAAAAAGCCTGTGAAAGAAAGAGCTTCCAGAGGCTCCAGAGCTGGTCCAGGGGCCTTGTCTGTGTTAACACTCAATTCCCATTTGGCTTTTTTTTTTGTGCTGTAGTTCTTGCGGGGTCCCATCATTTTAGATATGGGGAAACTGAGGCACAGAGGTGGGAAAGGGTGGAGCAACAACCATTTAGATGGGACTACACTGAGTTCTTCCGCTCACACAGCTACATTGCTGGAACTAGATGATATTTAGGGTCACTTCCAACCCAAACCATTTTATGTGTGTACGCTGGCAAACCTCCAATATACATGCAGGTGACTGTATTAAAGATTTGTCCATTGCAAACGTGTCAGTGTTGTCACAAGCCCACATGAAGGTGATCCCTGTAACTGGAGAAACAGATACCTTCACAGGGAAAATAACCACAGATCCTCCCTAAAATCTATATGCAAAAAATACTCTCCTGTGTTTTGTTGGGGTTTTTTTCCTGGCTCCTCACAATGTTTGGCCAACACAGACCCCCCATTAGTATCCTAAAGACCTCTTCCACAGTAAGGGTTCACTGCAGTTTTATGTATTGAACATCTTTTTGACATTTACAAAACTCAGGAAGAGTCTTAGGCATTTGTGAAGGCCACGTGGCTGCCAGTGAGGAGCACAACAGCTCACAGGAACCCTAATTACTGCCAATTACTTTTCCCATTGAGCTGCCTTGAGTCTGTCATTGCTGCAGAATGAGGCAGGAGACGTCATGGGGGGCAACCACATTGGCATGGACCAACCCCATGTCACCAAGACTGGGACTACACTGGATCATTGGAGGTTGTGGGCACCCCAGGACAACATTTTGCATTTGCCGAGCTCTCCATGTGCTCCAGCCATGCAGGAGGGTCAAAGGAAGGTATCAAACAGTCAAGACATGAGTGTTGCAATTTTTGTCCATGCCCTAAAGCAGATTGAGGTGCTGTAAAGCTTTTCCCAGTGTTGTAGGAGAAGGTAAATGACCAGTTTGTGATGTAGAAATGCGCCCAAGGAAGAGCAGCATGCATGTGTGTGTGTGTGTGTGTGTGTGTGTGTGTGTGTGCACAAGCACACGCAAAAAAGGGAGAAAGAACAGATAAGCAACACAAACCTCACCCCGAAAATTAAAGCAAAGTCCTTTTCCTGAGGGTAGTTCTGTCCTGTGCTCTGCTGTGGGGGGAGAATCGGGACTGGTGCTCCAGACAACCAGTGTGCACAGCATGGGTGAGATGTTCCCACGCATCAAAACCTACTCAACCATTCGCTGCAGCGTTTTCCCATCGACAGAAGGACAGGGCATCAGCATTTCAGCTTCTGCTCCGCAATGAGTGGCTCTCACCAGGGTCTCTCTTTCTGAAACATATGATGCACTAATGACGCCACCCAGGGCTGACAAGGAGCTTAAGAGCTGGCTCTATCCTCTGGACACCTGGCACACTAAACCCCGTAGCAAGCGGCATGTGCTGGCTTGGGAAAAAGCCATTACCACTTTGGACAGCCACTGGGCCCAACTGTTAATCCAGTGCCTTCATCTCTCCTATTGCTATTAATATAAGGAGATAAAGGAAAAAAATCCAGGAGGAGGAATTGACTCGACTGCTGAAGCAGTTGTTATATTACTGACTCAAGCCTCAGATGATGAGACATAGTAAGACAGAGTAAAATAACAGTGAACTAAACCAGGGAAAGCCTATGCAATGTCTAGTCATCAAAGAATAAAGATATCCAACTCTAAATCGGCTCAGATTTTATTTTCTGACACTTAAGGATCAAAAACTGTCATAATGTGTAGGAAAATGTGTTCTTTCTCCCAGGTAACAAGTCATAGGACAAGAGGAAAATAGTTTCAAGTTGCACCAGGGGAGGTTTATATTGGATATTAGGGAAAGTTTTTTCACTGAAAGAGTGGTTAAGCATTGGAATAAGCTGCCCAGGGAAGTGGTGGAATCATCTTCCCTGAAGGTATTTGAAAAAACATGTAGATGTGGTGCTTAACAATATGGTTTAGTGCTGGACGTGACAGCTGGGTCAATGATTGCACTAGATGGTCTTAAAGGTCTTTTCCAACCTTAAGGATTCTATGATTCTATGAAAAGCCCAACACACAGCACCCAAACTGCTGATGTGGAGCTGCTGCAGCAGGTCAGCACTGGATCTGCCAGCCCGAGCACTTCCAGGGCAGAAGGACCCAAATCCATTAGAGTCTGTCCCCAAGGAAGCTCCCACCAGAACTGGAACTGTGTTTCCTCCTCACACATGAGGGTTTATGTCGTTGCCATTGCCCTTATTTTCACTGTCTTAATTTAGGGTTTAATTTGGTGTTGTTTCAAGAGGCTTTCAGGAGAGTACAAAATCTAGATGAGGGTCAAGAAGCACAAGAAGGGCTGTTAGGAAGTCCTTTCTTGGACAAAGAAGGTTACAAGTTTAGATTAGCTTAGACATTGACTTTTCCTGATCCTCTGGTGAGGGCAACTAAATCTTTTGGTGTTCCCAAAAGAGACCAACACCTCAGCATTACACCACTTCACCTGCAGAGAGAATTGGCTCCTGCAGAACTTCAGGACTGCAGAAAAGATGATGAGGAAAAGTCACCAGACCTGTCCAGGCAGAGAAAGGACGACAAGTGTGAGGGAGGACAATTTTTACACTGTTTTCTACATGAAAGAGAGGCACAGGGCCCTGGGACATCTCTTTTCCTTCGCCATACAGCTATCCCTCCTCCTCAGCAAACCTCTGGGGTCAGCACTCAGTGTGTTTCTGTAGAACCAACCAGAGACACAACACACTAGAGTTATAAAGACCAAAGGCTGCATATTCATCAGAGATAGTCTTTGGACTGAGAGAGTAAATGTAGGACCATCAGTTTTTGTATTTAGGTCCTACCTGTGCACAGAGAGCACAGGTAGCTGTTCCATGCAGATGCTCAGGTCAGCCACGAAGCAAATCCTTTATGTCACCAAAGCCACCCAGGTTTGTGCAGGTGTCCACAGAAGATGTGTCAACACCCGGTCCCAAACTCTACTCAAGCACAAGAGGAACATGTGCTGCAGTCCCCAGCAAACAGAAAAACCATGAGCTAACAGGAATCTAAAATAAAGTTCTACCACATACCACGTAAAAAATAAATAAAACAGAACCCTTTTCTAATTAAATAGAGGATGAAAGGGAAAGCTAAGAAGTGGTGCAGCTGGGAACCCTTTGAAATAATTAGATCTACCACTTGGCTCTAAAGTTCTTTTACTATCAGGAACATCAAGAAGGGTGTCAGCAAGAGACACCCTCATTTCTAAGGTGAAAAACACTGAGGGATTTAAATTCTATTGAGAGAAGCCTAGGATTCTTTAAGTTCACTGAAGCCAAAGTAATTCACCCTGAATATGGGCCCTGAAGGTGACTGTGGAGCTTAGAATAAGGATGTCAACATGGTGCTTTCATCGTTTGCTAGTGGAGCTGGTACTGCACATGGAGCTTGCCTTGACCGTTTAATTAATAAAGGGACCCACGCAGCTGGAATTAACATGAACTTTCAAAGCATCAAAAAGTCCCGCAAAGGATCAAGCTGATATTTTCATTTATATATATTAGCTTATTCTGGGCCATTGTTGTGCTCCTCATTCACATGATACAGCAGCCTCTTACTCACACACACACCCTTACACATTTCCTTTCATTTTACCTCCACAGTGCTTCTGTGTGATGGGGGCTATCACCAATTAACACTGACAATGGGAGCTGGAAGGGAATTTTAGCAAGCACAGCAGGGCTTTTTTCCTCCCCAAAATCTTTGAGGAAAGGGATTATTTCCCCCCTACCCTCGTCCCCATAAAAATGGTGAGCTCCATGCCAAAGTTTTTCTCTGATCTTTTTTTCTATTCTTGATTTTACTCTGTCCTTTTTCCTTTTTCTTTCATTTAGCACCAAACAATAACAAGGACAATCCTTCAAAAATATTTTCATTGTAGTGTATTGAAAAGAACTGGCTTCAACCCTGCCAGGTCAACATGGTCATTCCACTCCTCAGCACTCCACAGGATCCTATAAATTAGCCCGTGAGAATCCAGCATTTCTGCTTCCCCCAGTCAGTGTAAATACTGCCTTTCCTCTTCTTCCTGTGCCAAGAGGCAAAGGTTTCAATCAATGTGATCACAAAATAATATTTGATGGTGCGTTGGTCTATTTATAGACTCATCAGTTGCTATTTCACTCCTGTAATTCTCAAGCAAGATGGGACTTCTGGTTAAACCAGTCTGCAAACAGGGGTGATAGGGATTTTGAATTGGTGCAGATGGTCTAATCAAGCATAAGACCTTGAGCTCAGTGCAGGCATCACTGGATGATTTTTCTACCTTGTGTATGTTCATGAGAACAGAACATAATGATCTAATTGTCACTTCTAGCCTTGTATCCTACTGATCTTTGGTACCATGCATTCATCAACTATCCTGGTTTCATGGTTTAAGCTCTGCAGATAATCATCATCAAAGCCACAGAGGATCACTATCCCAGATGCTGAGGAAGCATGCACTTTAATCATCCATGAATAGCAAAGCAAGCAGAAATGGCTTAATATAAGCCCCTTGTTCTAGGGATTGTTATCTCTTTAAAGTTGATATCTTCTCCTATTTTCAATTAAACACCCACTGAGGCCATTGCAAAGATTCCTTGTGATGGCCTCAGTGGTTATTTGATACAACTTTCATCATCATCATCATCATGGCTAGGCTTCGCAAACGAAGATTTGGGAAAGGCTCTATCCACATTTGTTACAAGCACGCTGGTGGTTAATAAGACCAATAGGAGATAGACATATCCGACTGCAAAAGGCACAGCAGAAAGACTCCTTAGGTGGTATATTCTCCAAGACACGATTCTTTCTGCGTTGTCTTTTCTCCTCGAGAGTGATCCTGCGTGTGTTCTCAAAGGAAGCAGCTGCGTTATAGACGGTGTGTCTCTAGACCTCCCAATTGCAGGCCAGAGTAGACCAGTTATGTTGATCAATATGGCCAAGGCTGAGATGTTGCTTCAGGGAGTCCTTGTATTTTCTCTTCAGGGCTCCTCTCTTGCAGCAGCCGATGGCAAGTTCACCATAAAGCAAGATCTTAGGGAGGCAGTGGTCCTTCATCCTGGAGACGTGCCCTGCCCATCGCAGCTGTGTTCTCATCAACATGGCCTCAATACTTGTGACTGCTGCTTGTTCTAGAACAGATGTGTTGGTCACGTAATCTGACCAGTGGATGTTTAGGATTGTACAGAGACAGTGTTGATGGAAGCGTTCTAGGAGTCGCAGGTGGTGGCGGTAGATGACCCATGATTCAGAACCATATAAGAGAGTAGACAGCACTATGGCTCTGTAAACACTGATCTTTGTACTTGATACAACTTTACAGAGCAAGAAACCGGTTCCCAAGCAGTGCCTTATGGAGCCCCATCCTTGGGATGAGAAATAAAGCTGAGACTGTGAGCAACGGTGAGCCCAAAAGAACACAGACACTTTCTTGAGGGCAGAAGAGCTACCTCTGGTGTCTTCACCAATTTGACTGTGTTGAGTTCCTCTTGGCTTTTCAGGTGAAGTGTCATTCCTACTGTTCCAAAGCCATTAGCCAAATCCCTGCTTCACTGGTGTGCCACGCCAGTGCTGCAGTCTCTGTGTTCACCAGAGCTGCTGTGCTCCACACAGCGTGGCAGAGTCGTAGTTACTCACTTTTGCACAGTAGTCTCGTTTTGGGAATCATCCTAAACATTAGGATAGTGGGGGAGTTAGAGAAGAATCCATTTATTGGCAATTAGCTGACACCAAGAGCTCTAGCATGAGTTCTGGGGGAGTTAGGAAAAATGTGGTGTCTGCAGTATGGGAGTGTGGTAGCAACTGTCTGTGAGAGACAGAGGGAGCAACTGTCAGGATAACTCCCAATGATGTCTTTCTAAAGTGGAAACTCAAGGAAGTTTCTGGATAAAACATTACTCAGTGTTGAATGCCACTACAGTATCTTTTAGTAGAAACCCAACGTCTCTCTGAAAGTCTCAGTTAAATATTTTGGTAGCTCCTGTAGTTGTTCCTCTCTACAGCCTGACAAACATTTCACACTGGTTGCACAGCTTTTGGTTGGAAGAAATCCCAGCTTTGTTGACACTGACTTCAGTCAACTTCAGAGGGCCTCTTAGGTCTGCTTTGGGGCTTGTCAACACACAGTGGAGTAAGACACACTGCCAGCAGGCAGCTCCTTCTAGAAAACATTATTTGAATCCAAACTGTCTTCCAGGCATTTTTTTAAAAAAAACTTCATATTGTGTGAGTTACATGCTTGTCAGATGAAAAATCTGGGTTAGTCCCTCATTGTTCACATTTACAGAAGGTCATCCCCCCATTCCTGCCCCACAAAACCCCAAAATATCACATCCTGATCATTCAAATGGCTTCCACATGGCAATGTACAACCAAACATAACTTGTTGCTGCTGAGTAATAACCATATGTGAAGGCAGACAATCACAATAGCACTTGGAGATTATTTATACTTAGGAAATAAAGTTCATAATAGACAATGAATAATTTGTATGATCAAATGCCATTATTATTCTTCTGCACATGGAAAGTTTACGCTCCCTCTTCTGCCTGTGGTCTCCAGTAGCAAAAAAACCATCTGTACTTTGACATGGATATTGGTACAATTAGTTCTGTTCAATCAATGCACTCCTGGGGTTCACAGAATCATAGAGGACTTGGGGTTGGAAGGGACCTTAAAGATCATCTAATTCCAACCCGAAGTGCCATGGTCAGGGACACCTTCTACTAGACCAGGTTGCTCAAAGTCCCATCCAATTTGACCTTGAACACTTCTTGTGATAGGGCAGCCACAGCTTCTCTGGGCAACTTGTGCCAAGGCCTCAAAATCCCCATAGTGAATAATTTCTTTGCAACATTCACTCTCTTTTAGTTTACAACCTCCTTGTCCTATCACAACTGGCCCTGCTAAAAAGTCCCTCTTCGTCTTTCTTGAGCTTCTCATCAGCCAACACCCCTAAGCCCTTCTCCCCAGGGCTGCTCTCAACCCATTCTCCACTCAGCCTGAACCTGTGCTTGGGAATGCTGTGACCCAGGCACAGGACCTTGCACCTGATCTTGTTGAAATTCAGGAGGCTGACATGGGTCCAACTCTCCAGCCTGTCCAGGTTCTGCAGGATGGCATCCCTTCCCTCCAGCACGTTGACCACACCACAGCTTGGTTCCCAAGTCAGATGTCTTTAAAAGTACTCCACCACTTGCAAAACAGCAAAACCTCACAGGAAGCAGCCCTTTTACATCTTTCAGATATTTTTCACTTTATTCAAAGGAGAAAGTAGGGAAATAAGCATCAAAGAGAGAACTTTTCTTGCGACTCAGTAAGTGTAAGATCAAAAATTAATTTTATTACAGGCCTTGTTTTACCAGAAGACACTTATGAAGACCTAACTGAAGCTGCTCTAGTTTATAGAAATTATAATTATTTACTTGTATTAAAAAAGAACCTAGAGACCTTAAGAAGGTTAAAGCTGTCATACTACTCTCATCATAGGAGCATCATCATACTGATGCTCCAGTTCTGAGCATCATCCCACTTCTGACACCAGGATGCTGCTTTTAAAATCTACTTATAAAACTTACAAGGCTTACAAGTATAAGAAAAATAAAAACCATTAGGGGCTTAAGGCATCAGTACTAAAAGTTGAAGACATCTAGGATTTTCAAGAGATTTTACTCCAAACAGTCCAGACACAACATAGGTGAGAAGAGAAATTAATCAGAGAAGAAACAATTTTATCCAAGAGCTTAGAGAAGTCAAGAATAAAATGACTTTTCCTGCTACAGCTCTTGGTGCACTCATGTGGTGGATAACTGTGAAGGAAGTCTTTGTCGTTGCTCAACAGTTTAAATTTACTTACTGATTCAGCTAATTCAGCCTCAAATTTTAATTACAAGATTCTAAGTGCAACTGGTCTGGGGAATGGCCTGTTGGTACAAAAACCCCACCAAACTCCAACACATGAAAGGTCCATCCTATCACTGAAAGTCGAGGTCAAAGGAGAAGGGAGGTTACACAAAACAGACTGTAACTTGCTTTATCCCTCCACTTTCTGTCAGTTGGCAGCTCAGGGCCTCCTGAGCTGGAAGCTGGGTGCGAACCATCATGTCTAGTAGCCATCAGCAATGATATCTTTCATTACTGTTGATTCTATTTTAAGCACACAAACATTTTGTCTCTGCAGCACCCAGTGGCAACAAGTTCTACAGGTTGCTTTAGGTGAGAAATGCTGGCTTTTATTTGTTTCAGAGATGTCACCTGATTATTTCGTTTCATCAAGGTGTGTCTTGCATTTGAGAAAATGTGAATAATTGTTCACTCTTTGCTTCCTACTTTCCGTTCATGATTTTGGTGCCTTCTAATTTTTTCCCTCACTGTCATCTGCTTCCCAAACTGAAAAGACCCAGCCTGGCCTGTTCCATATGCTATTCCTTGTGACGGAGAACAGGGCACAAGCACAAGTCATCATCTCCTTCCACGATCCAAAACCACTTCACCAGTAGCTTCAGCCAGTGTTCTGAGCCCACCAAAGGAGGATGGAGGTCATGAAGGTAAATGTCAACCAGGCTGAGGGAGCAGGACAAGAAGAACTAGAAAGTATACAGAGCTCTGAATACTGGGTCTACTTCAGATGCAAAAGCCCTTCAAGTTATTAAATGCGGGAAAAAAATGATTAAAAAAAGTAAATATTGCTTGCTTTTATCATAGGAAAGCAAAGCTTCAAGGTTTTCGTCCATCATGAATAAACAAAATGGGATTGCAGTTTGCAGAGTGTTTTGAAATTTTCTAATTATTTTTCATTAGACTAGGTCTGGAATAAACTGCTGTGGTTTTTCCCCGCATTTCAATTTCCCTTATGGTGGCTTCATTTTTGTCTCCCTTTTTCCCAGCCATTTCAAAAATATCTGAAGATCAAGTAGCTGAAATTGAAAATGAAAAGGAGAGGATGAAAGGGAGAAGAAGCAAAAAGAGAAAAGAAGGGGAGGAAAAAAGCTTGAAAAGAATTTCTCCAGAATGTAGATGATGCGTATTTTCAGTGCTCATTGGAAAGGCCCCCATGGCTGCGCTCAGTGAGCTCTTCCCTTTTTCCCTTTGTTTGCAGCCCGTCAGACTCAAAGCACCATATGGAAATGACTCACGTTGCTCTGACTGCAGATTTGGGCCACGACCACACTTCTCCAAGCCTCATTGGAGACCAGGAAAAAAACTTCTTTCTGTGAGCGCCAGCAGGTCCCTACCTACAAAGCAAACAGCAGATGCTACAACCATGGGCAAATGTCCAAGTACATAAGACAACCCTAATTAAAAGACTTTTTCTCATGAAAAACTGTAGATTATTAAAAAAGGAAATGCTTAGCTGGGAAAAAACCTCCATGCTGCTATGCTGAGCGTACTATACTATACCATTAAGACATGCAGAAGTACTTTTAAGTTGACTGATGGCAAGGTTACAGCATAATCTCTGATTACCTTACCTTACGTTGTCAGAGGCTATCAGTCCCTTCAGCAAAAATCTGATTTCTGCCTCTTACCCTGTGCCTGGCAAAGCATCATGTCAGGAACCTGTTCCCATCCCAAACAGCTCTCAAATTTCCAGTTTGTCTAAGCAGGACTGTGGGACTCTGGATCCAGGCTGTCCAAAGACAGCATCTACATGGTTCTCCACAGTCCATGGACTTTTCTGCAAGGAAAAATGTAGTTTTAAATGTGCAATTTGTTATTTTCTCACCAAAGACAGCTCCCCCAGCTCTCAGAGATCTCTGCTGAAATGGATTTTTTGCTCCAGTGGACTCCATTATCTTTTTTCCATGATTTTGCTCACCTCTGCCAATGGACATGGTTTTTCACTGTAATTATTTAGTATGCAGGTTGTGCTGATGAGTGCTTTCTGTCTCAGGGCATTTCCTTCCTAATTTGGAGTCAGTCAGGGCCTGAAGATGTCAATAAAAGTCTGGGGACGGAAACAAACATATTTGAAAATTTAGTGCAAGGAAAACTTCTGGGCTACCAAGTACAATGGTGTAATGTTGCAAAAATCTCCATCAGCACTTTCAGCTGTTCATGCAGGAACAGTGAGTGACCTAAATGTGCCTGGGTCAGATGCTGCTCAGAAGGGCCCAGTTTTAGCATCAGAACTGCACAGACACAGAGTATTTTTAGAGTAAGTATTTTTCACTGGATAAGAAACAAAGAAACACAAAATACTTTTTCCAGGCTTCAGGCTGGTATTTTACAGACACAGGATGATTAAACAAGTTACCCTTTGGTGTGATTCAGTGATCAGAGGAGAGCACTGGCAGTCAAGACTCCCCATTTGTTCTTCTATTTACCTTTAAACAAATCCCCGGTGGGATTTCTGGTTTCCACAGATGTCAAACACCCACAGTTCCTCCACACTTCAATTCAAAGTGCACTTGTCCAGCACCTCCACAGTGTGACTTTCTGTCTCTCTGCACATTAAATTAGCTGGTGTCAAGATAGGGTTAATATTCCTGACCTTCTCTGGTAGATTTTGCACCTTTGTTTGCAGAGCAATTTGAGAGCCTAAAATTGACTGCTCCAGAGGTGAAAAAATATTGCAGTGATCCTCCTAAACCAACCCTGTAATTGTTACTATGCAGAGAGCAGAGCTGAAAGAGCAAAGGTGTCCACAGTCATGGCATCAGGCAGCCTGGGAGGTGAGTTCATAACACAATCAGAAATGCATTTTTAGCACTGCTTTATCCAAAAGTTAGTAAAGGAACTCTTTTAAAATGATGATTAGAGAAGCCCAGTCCTTTGCTCTGTCTCCGTGCCAGCAGAGAGAAGCAGGTGACAGAAGAACACAGATTTGATTTGGGCAACAAAATTTCAACTCTAATGGATTCTAAAACTAAGAGCAAAAGGGTTCTGGTGTTTCCTGTGGGGTACGAAGAGTGAAAAAAACTAACAGCAAGTCAAATGCAGCAATGATGCATGGAAAGGGCTAGAAGGTGTCTAGAGAAAAGGGATGTGGATGGAGAGGGAGGGGGGACAGATAACAAGAAGTTTTAGACAATTATTTTTCGTTGGCCTAACTAGCAATAAAAACAAATTGGGCAAGCTCCCAAGAATTACTCTTGGACAATCAATCAGAGATAACAGAATTAGGCAGAGGCACTAAGCAAGTGACAGGATGTTAATTTAAGCTACACTTTTAACAGCCCTGGGTGAATAACTCTCAACAAAGTATTTCCCTGCTGAAGCTCATGCACTTCTCTTTCTTCTTTTCCCACTTCTCCTTGCCACCTGGCCAAATGGAGAATACCTGGGACTTCTGCTCTGGGTTTCTTTTGTCGCATATTCAGGATAGGAAACGTCTCAGCAGGGAGATTTCATAGAATCATAGAATCATAGAATAGAATGTCCTGAGTTGGAAGGGACCCACAAGGATCACTGAAGTCAAAATCTTGACCTTGGACAGGAGGACAGTCCCAAGAATCCCACCATGTGCCTTAGAGCCTTGTCCAAACTCCTCTTGAGCTCTGTCAGGCTTGGTGCTGTGACCGCTGCCCTGGGGAGCCTGTTCCAGTGCCCAACCACCCTCTGAGTGAAGAACCTTTTCCTAATATCCAGTCTAAACCTCCCCTGATTCAGCTCCATGCCATTCCCTTGTGGCCTATCACTGGTCACCAGAGAAAAATCAGCACCTGC
Organism: Pipra filicauda; assembly: GCF_003945595.2. Lineage (NCBI taxonomy): Eukaryota > Metazoa > Chordata > Aves > Passeriformes > Pipridae > Pipra > Pipra filicauda. The sequence goes on from NW_024104310.1 coordinate 7,761,912, forward strand.
CCAATTTGTTTAGTCCAGAGCCCCAAAGAGCCAGCAAAGTCACCCCCGCAGTGAGGTTCACAGTGTGGCTAGAGGAGGCTGGGAGGTCTGCAGAAAGGGCAATGCAAGCAGAGCAGCTCCTCATAAACACTACTAAATTAAAACATCCATCTCCTAGAGCGTGTTCATCCCAGCTTCAAACCTATTCCAATAGACCCTGGTGGATACAGTGTGACAGCAGACTCTTATTTTCCATGCAGTCCATGCAGTTCAGGCAGTGGATTGACCATACTGGCCAAAAACCCTCTCATAGAGGGATTTTCCCCAAGCCTCACTCTGTATGTACTCACTCAACAGCTCTTGGCAGCACTCCTGTAATACTACAGCATACAAACACTGGGGTACTCATACTAATATTTCTTCCCTGCAGTTGGAGAAAGTCTGATCTTAAAATTAGGTTTCTGCTGGGAATAAAAATAGTCGCTCTGAATATTCAGTGTTTGTTTATATCTCACTGCTTCCACTAACATTCCTGCCATTTAATTTGTTTGAAAGACTATTCAGAGGAAACTAATAAGTGGCATGAAGGCAGAAAGAGCTATAAAACACCGAAATCTGAGCACACAATCTGTGACGTTATCCGCATTTATTTGCCTGGCTCTGTTATTTGAAGTTCAAGGCAAAGGGGAAGTTTTGTTTTTGAAAACAAAGATTTGCACACGTATGGACTGCATGTCTTTTCCTTGGAAGCTCTGCTTGGATCAGATGGGCTCAGCAATCTGCATAAAAATGAAGAGCAGCAATATTGCACTTGCAATTAGGCAGATTTAGCCCTCATGCAAGCACAGACAGCACAATTCCCTGGCTTCAATGGGAGTTGTGGCTGCTCATTCCAGACTTGTAGATGCTTGTAACTTTGCTTGCCTGTAAGTGTTATCAACTTCCTTTTTTTCTTTTTTTTTAGTGGCTGCTTTTGGAAACACTGATCTGCGTTCAAGGTTTCCAGATTCTGAGATTTTAGGCAGGCAGCAGTTTTCAAATTTAAAATCATCACTTTAGTCTGAAACAGAACAAACTAAAACCAAGTCTTGACTTAAGTCAAATGTAAAACTTTAGCAGAAGTACTAGGGAAGAAAATTTATTCCACAATGCTTTTATATTCTGTATATCATACAGAATATTTCCATTAAATTTACTACTCTGAGGGGGATACGGTGGTTTCTGTAGATTATTTGCAACATTAAAAGACACAACATTAATATTGCATAACCTTTCTTCGGAGAGAGTAAACAAACAGAGCATCTAAGCTTCAAGTGTGTGTTATTTCTGATTGGTTTGTTATAAAAATTCCCTTTTAAAACTGAAACAGTCAAATCAAAGCAATTTTTCTGTGAAGAATGTGTGTGTTAACAACAACAAAAAAAAATAGATTCCCTGCATAGTGTATACATAAATACAAGAGATTTTAGCCTAACCTTCTGGTCTCAACTTTTGTATCTATACAGGAGTTGCTCAGAATGGGCACTCTATTGTCTGTATTAACTGGAGTGGCTAAGGCAGGCCTGGGGCTGATAATTAGAATTTGGTCCCCTGGATGATTGAGAAGCCTTACAGAATACTGTGCAGTGCAACTTTAACAGCCCTTCCCGATGCCTAACTAGAAAATCTGTTTCAAAGGGGCTCCGTGAATTGTAGGGTACAGTCAATTAACTTGAATATTAATTATCTATAATGAATGTACCCTTCTTCAGGGCTTGAAAAGAAGCAAATTACTTGGAGAGGGACTAATTAAGATGATGTAATCTTGACCATGAAGAATAATTCCTTCCAAGTGACAGAAATGATCTAATTGAAGTATCCCATTAATTAATGTCTCATGAAATTGACTGATAAAATGCCTCTATGAATGCCTCCTGAACTTGGGGCCAGCAGAGCATTGTTGCACATACACTCCCGCTCCAGAACCTATCCCTGACAATATAATTAGACCTTGGAAGCACGCTGTGCTCAGAAGGATTTATAACTCTGCAGTGTGGATAATCTACAAATGCAAAGTTAAGACAATGCAGCTTGCCACTGCGAGATTTCTGAAGTCAGTGAGCGAAACCATAAATCAGGTATAATCCAGTGGATGACAAGTGAATTCCCACTCCTGCCAGCTCTGTCAGCCTGCACCAAGACTGGTCCTGTGATATGCCCATAACCCTGTACTAGGTGCTGGCAGCTCCAAACGGCTTCCTAAGGGCACCATGTCTATGTTAGTTCCCAGATAAATAAAGTCAGATTAAAGGCACTTTATTTTTCCCTTTTTCACTAGATTAGCATGTGCCTGTGGATTTTAGCTGACAATGCTGTAAGTCCCTGAGAGTGAAGGGCAGAGGAAAGACTCTTACACTGCTACATAGAAGGTCTTGCTGAGATATCTGTGTGTGATTGATCAGCAAAGCTTTATCAAGAAGAAAGACAGTGAGGTGCTGAAGCATGTCCAGAGAAGACCAGTGAATCTGGTGAAGGGTCTGGAGCACAAGTCTTATGGGGATGGGGGTGTTTACTCTGGAAAAAAGGAGGCTCAGGAAGGACCTTCTCATCCTCTACAACTACCTGAAAGGAGGCTGTTGCCAGGTGGGGATTGTTCTCTTTTCCCTAGTAACAAGCAATAGGACGTGAGGAAATGGCCTCAAGTTGCACCAGGGGAGATTTAGATTGAGCATATTAGGAAAACTTTGTTCACCAAAAGGCTTGTCAAGGATTGGAACAGGATGCCCAGGGAGGTGGTGGAATCACTCTCTGGAAGAGGTCAAAAAACATCTAGGTTGGCATTTGGGGACATGGTTTAACAGTGAACATGGCACTGCTGGGTTAGTGGCTGGACTCAGTGACCTCAGAGGTTTTTTCCACTCTAAAAAATTCTATGATTCTATGATTTGGGGTTATTTATTTTGGCCACAAAACCTGAATGAAAACACAATTTGGTTCAATCCAAATGGTATATATTTTATTTTAATTGCCAAAATGCATCCCTTCAAAGCTTCGGTAATAGTATTTTTCCAATTTTATCTGTTCCGCACTTCTTAAAGTCTTGAGAAAGGTCCTCTAAAGCTGGCGGAGGTTCCTAAGTTCCAGTGAAATATGATAAGTGGTAATAAATCGTCTGTGGATGGTATAAAGGGAAATTTGAATCTCGGAACTAACAATGATCAATTTACTACAAGCCTGCGGGAGCTAAAAATCATATAAGGAAACCGTAGAAACACAGCAGCCAGGCAGGCAAACAAGATGAAACTAGGCCAGTCCAAGGATGCAATATTGTTATTTGTTTACAGCTTTTCTGTTAAAGTGAATTAAATGCCCACAGCTGATAAAAGGTTCATCTACCAGTGCAGAAGCTCCTGAGTATCTCATGCTATTCCTAGCACTAATTACATTTCATAAAGCGACCAAATATACCATAACTAACATTTATTGGCCAATGAAATGTTGCTGTAAGTTAATAATTACAGATATATGTAGACAATAAAAAGTGAAGCATCAGCCTGGACGCAGGAAGGGAGATTAAATGCTTCTGCTTTTACTGAGTGTTACTGAGAGGCCAAATTTAAGACCAGAGGTGGCAGTACCCCAGGAAAGCCTTCAGGGATAGAGAAAAAACTCATGACTGGGGAATTATGCAGGAGAGTAATATTTACTGCACCCGTCTGGAATATGCCCAGTGCTCTGAGACTATGGATTCTTTTCTACCTCTGAAAGAAGAGCTCAAATGGAGGTACTGGGGCTTCTGCCTCCAGCTGCTTACAACCACAGAGCAACTCCCACCAACCCAGTGAGAGGTGCAAGGACATAATTCTAAACTCTTTTCAGAGTACTCAGGTCTATAAACAGTTTGTGCACAGTACAGACTTCTCTTTCCTGCATTCCCAGTGCTTCCCTGCTAATTACACGGGGATGGATGATCTCCTGTTACAGACAGGTTGGGAATGGGAAGGAGTCTGGTCAAGCAAAGCTGTCATTCCTCCTGTGAACAGAAAGCAAATGTTAGACTTGCTGCAAATTTTACCAGGACCAAACCAGCTTTCAGCAGCCCCCTATAGCAAAAGAAACCAGGAGGGCACCTCCTCTCTGGTGTTTCATCAGGACAAAGGTGGATCTGCTTCTCAAACCTCATCTAGGAAAAAGCCCAGGAGTAGGCATCTGATCGTTCTATTAGTTTTCCTTACCCAGATGAATTGGAAAAAGTCTGGTTAAACCAAAAGTGAAACAGAGGGAAGAATCAGCCTCATTCTAAGTCTTTTTGTCACTTGGCTGCCAGGTCACATCTTCACTCCCGTTGATTCCCATGTAGCCAGTAACCAGATACTGGGGGGTTTCACCCTACAGTGCTTAGAGCTTCCTCTGAGCTGGCCTGCCTGGGTACAGATTCTCCCTCTAAGGCTCTTACTTTCTTATGTAATGAGATTAAAGCAGACTTAAGAGAGCAGTAAGGAGATGAGGAAGGTCAAAAATGCCATTAACTATAAATAAAAGCTCTGTCACTTTGAAGGCACAGCACCATCGTGGCTGGGGCAAACTTTCACCTGGCTGAAGGTGTAATGTTGAGTAGCTGTCACTCCTTGCAGACATGTCACCATGGCTTGGAGAAGAGGGGAGATCTATAGGGTACAAATAGTGTAGGATGATGTTTTCCTACTCTAGAGACTTTCTGCAAGTAAAGAGAGGATCTTTGAGTAGCAGATCAGGCTTGATTATTACCCCTGCAGTCATTAAGGCTTTGAATAGAGAAGATGCACATTCTTGCCACCAAATATCCCTAGAGGACTAACAAATCCCAGCCAAAGGCAACTCGGATGGTCTATGCCAGGAAAATACATACTGGTGTAAAGCACCCTGACAATGCAGCCCCAAAATTTATGTGACTTTTCAGTCTTAAAGAGTCACATCCATGAGCCTAGTGACCCAACTGAGCATGTCAGGGAGAAAAATGAACTCAAGACAACACAAAAAAATTAGATTAAAAAATGTTTAGAGATTAGTGCAAGAGAATTACAAGGAACCACCCTATTTTCACTAATTTTGTCCACTGTTAGAACAGCAGATCATCTAGACCTCCATCTAGAGCTCTAATGAGGATGTTGAAAAGACACAAAGTGGGTTCTGCCTTAAAAAATGAACCACTGCACAGTTATCACTGAACACAAGCACGTGCCTGTTAGGAGACATATCAGGTATATCTACACCTTCACCCTGACTGAGGCTGGGCCGAGGTTTGCTCTGCCACATGCTCTGTGGGACACACTCTCTGTAGGACAACATGCAAGTCCCCATCCTCTGTGTGTGTCTCCCCGGTCAATGGGACAGGTAGGAAGCTCCAGACTGAAGACAAAATGAAAACCATGTATAGGCACTCTGGGGCCCAAATAAGTCCCAACTGTGGGACTTATGATGTAGGAGGAACTTGAGAGCAGATCCACCAAGTCCTCCTCTTACACTGTCCCTCAGGGGTTGCAGGCAGAAGTCTTCTCCCCAGTTGCATCTCATTTTTCACACTGTGGTCATGAGCATTGTTTTGTTTCTATCAACTCCCCTTCCAGAGTCAATGAAGCTACAAGACCTCAGCATTCCTGAAAGAAAGAAAGACGTTGGTCACTGCTTCGGTTTTTTGTTTGTTTGAGTTTTTTGGGTTTTTTTTTGTTTTGGTTTGGGGTTTTTTGTTTATAGCATAGATATAACTGCTCTGTGGGGCAGCTCTGTTATCCACAGCCCATGTCCCCTTCACCAAGGAGAAGGGAACACAGAAATGGCAGAAAGCTCACCATGATGCACCATAAGGAGGGTCCCATCCTTTTCATATCCTACCCCACTACTGCTGAGGTAGGTAAAGTCCCTTCAGAGGCTTTGTACACATTTGAATTCCCAAAGTGACAAGATTAGAGACTGTTCCACGGGCTGAAAAATGTGGCACTTTAAAGCCCGACTTAATATTCAAAGTAAACTCCCCCATCCCCTCAGTTTTATCCCATTCTCCAAATTAATCCCCTTTGCAGCAATTGCTCTTCTTCCCTGACATATATGACTGCTGATTGTTGCCATAGGGCAACTTCCCTTTCAGGTAGGGTTGGCATAAATCTATTCTATAAGGCTGTCAAAGTGTTTGGGAGGTTAAATTTTGTCTTATTTCAATTTCAATGGGGAAAACATTGTAAAACTATCTAGAAGCTGTCCTATTAGCAGCAAGAGAACAGAGATGCCCTGGGCCAGGCAATGTTGTCATGTGAAGGAGAAGGGATCTCCAGCCTACATGTAACCATGGCACCACTCCCATGTATTGGCATTCACTGCAATCACAACATTTCCTACAATTTGCAGGTCATTCCAGTATCATAAATGATGAAACGAGATGTCAGGCACTGGGGGATAGCCTCCTGTGGATGTAAGCACATAACTCCCATTAACGTGAGCGGGAGTCATGCACGTGCACTGAGCTGAGAATGTACTCTCTGGTCTGCAGAGCACACTTGGCAAGTCTGAGTAATCTGTGGTTGATTTTAGCTTTCTCCCCAGAGCTCCTGATGAAGGGGGATGCATGAGAAAGCTGGTGTACAAGGCATTAGCATCAAGGCACAAGTGAAAGAGCACTCAATGGGATTATTAGTGCTTACACAGCACTGTAATGGATGGTGTCCTATAGGAATACTTTACATCCAGGAATCATGAGCCCAGCCCTGCTTTTCAATGTAAATGAGGAGTGGTGGTTAAAGCAAAGGAGAACAAAGCTGGAAGCAGAGAAAGAGCTTTTTTCTTTTTCGTCTTTATGGCCAGGAGAGGCTGTTCCTTTCTCCCTTCTTCATTTAGCCATTGGTTGAGCTCTGCCTGCGTGCTCTGCCCACTTTTCTGTTGACAACCCGCCCCTGCTCCCTTGCTGCCAATCCAGCTCACTGTCAGTGCTCCAACAGGATCTGGTCATCACCTGCATGGAGAAACAAGAGGCCCATGTAGCAAAGAGGGAGAGAACCACTGGAGATGAATCCTCACCTGCCTGGGATGAGCCGTCACAGCAGAGGATGACTGATGTATTGAACCTATACTGGGACATTCAGGAAAATTAATTCATTTTATGTTCACGTTTTAAATTAATTTGGATTATTTAATCCACATTAGGCTCCTTTATATACATCCTCATTCAGAATTAAAGTGTTGCTAATTCAGTTTACAAAGTAAATCAAGCTCAGTCAAATTGATGCTACGTTAAACTTGAATGAGGGTCTTTGAAGAGATTTAATGTGGTTTAATTATCCACTTTACATATCAAAAAATGCATAAAATATCACATTAAATGACAAAAACAGTTCCTGGAGCAGAAGGGAATGGAAGCTGAAGCTTCTCCTCCCAGAAAAGGCCACTGGATGACAGTCAAACACCTTCTCCTTGGCTTGGGGTATCTCCTAATTAAATGGGAAGAGTGCAGCTGGAATAGAGAAGGTCAACTACTTTTCCCTGACCCTTGTCATGACTGTGAGGTAACTCTCCAGAGACATGATGGATCAAAGTCTCCTGGCTTCTGAGAAGTGCTCCAGCCATTAGTGGAGAGCACTCAGCTCTGTTTAGGACACAGACTCTGAATATCTGCTCTATGCATCTCCTGAGGATTTGCACAGCAGGAGAAGAGCATCCAGCAGCTCACTGCTGAAGGACTGAGACAAAATGGCCAAGAAACCACAACATTTCAGAAGCGGGGTAGAAGACCTCAGAGCCTTTGGCAGTGCTCATCTGGGTCTCCTGAAGGATAGCAGTGATTACAGGGAACTGGAGAACAATCAATGTAGAAAGAAGGGAGAGAGAGGGTAGAAAAACAATTTAACTTCAATTTCTATAAAAATAAAGCACAAGAGACAAAGCAGTTTCTAAATATCTCAAAGACACCCAGGAACAATAAGCAACACTCATGTTCGGATTATTTTGGTTTTTAGATCAAATAATTTCTAAACCAATCCAATGCACTTTGGCAGAGTGAATGGAAGAAGAGCAGTAGAGATCATATCTTGACTTCAGCAGCTTATATCTTTTCATGAAAAGTTACAGAAATATGCTCTCGTTGAAACTACTATTGGAGTATGCAAAACTTTCGGGGAAAAATTATGAATTAGTATAGTAGTAATCAGCAGCTCACTTGCAAGAAGGAGGTGTATATCAAGAAAAATTCTTCAGGGTTCTGACCAGGATGTCACACTATGCAATATTTTCCTTAACAGCATATCCCTTATGTTTACATATTCACACACACCACAGAGGGAGGGGCTACAAGCACAGAAGAAAACACAGGATTAGAGTTCAAAATCAGCCTGGAAAACGATAGAAGGGGTCTGAAAAAATGGGATGCAAATGAGCTTTTGTCCTTAACAAATATCAAGGTCAGAGAGGAGCAACAACTGCATGACTACAAGGCAGGAACAACAGACTGGGTGGGAGCTCTGCAGAGAAGGACTGGAGGGTTAGAGTGGATTGACAGATAGATGTGAATCAACAGGGTTATGCTGAAAACAGCAAACACCATGTTGAGACATGTAAAGAGCACCATCATGTTTGAGATGTGTGAAGAAAGCCTTCTGCTCTGTTTGCTGCTGGTAAAGGCTTTACTGGAGAAATTTTTCATGTTTCGGCCACCGTACGTGAGGAGATGTTGGATTACTGGGAGAGAGAGAAAAGGAAATACAATGTTAAAAAAAAAAAAAAAGGAAATAAAAAACCAAACCAAAACCCAATCCATTACCAGAAAGCCAGAAAACATGATTTGTGTAGAACAATAACAGGGGAGACCAGAAAAGAGACCATGGAAAAGCGACACCATTGTAGTGTTTGAAATGATCATCACTGAAGGGCTTAAAAAATAAGATACAAAAGTTTTTGTTGGAATTGAAGGGATATAGAGATTGAGGAACAGACTAGATCATTGGTTGGTGTGCCTCACAGCCTTTTTACACCACTGAGTTTTTAGGTTTGCTCCCATTTTTGTGGGACAACGTGACTTTGGTCAGATCACTACAATCCTCTACTTATCAATGTTCCCATATATTCTGTAAATATAGGGAAACAAAGTTCTCATCTGTTTCCAGGAAAATAAAAAAGTAACACATCTAGAAAGTCCATCTGATCATGGATCTACTGGGATGGTGCTGAATTCCAAAAACAGGAGCTGATTCACCCTACTATATATAGCGATAATACTGATCAGGGTCCTCCAACTCATTTTGCATATTTGCAGTAACAATAAAAGAATGGCTTTGCAGCCTAAACAATTGTCTGAGTTTAGCCTTAAAGCCTCGTTTCCTTGGAGAAAATGATTGAACAAATATAGTTCCTATAAAAATTCCACCCATTTTCAGCACAGCAAGAATGGTTTCAAGACCGAAAGAGTCTACAGCAGTCACCAAGGGTAGGCACCACTTTAACATTGAACCTGCACCCGAACCCTTCTTGCTCAAAGGACAGGAAAAAAATGAGTGTAAACACAATGAAAGGAGGATTGTTTATGTGCCACCCTCATACTAGCAACCATGAACTCTGGCTGATTTTGCTTATCATCCATTAAGGGAAACAGCTATAGGTCATCTCTGTGATTACCTAACACTCAGGAAAAGCAATAAAGCTCAGCTGGAGGTGTCACACTGCAGCAAAAAGTAAAGCCAGCCCAACTCTCATTTTTGTTTTTCACTACATTACTTCAGTTAACATAGTGCACTGTTAACATTAACTCCTGGCCATATATTGCCTTATAGATAGACAATCAATACTGCAACTGAAATATGATTTTGTTAAAACATCTAGGGGGCTGTATGCATTTAGCTTTCACACTATTTTCAGAAAATGAACATCAATATAAAAATAATGAGCCTCATAAAATAAAGTCTCGTTCATGTGGCTGAGCTAGCTTTTAAGAAAGGGGGCAGAGATTTATACCAAAGGCATCACAAAAGAAACAGCTTAGAACAACATTCAGCATCTCTATCAACTCGTCGAAGGACATTCAAGGCCAGCACTGAAACACAGTTTGCCTTTGCTCACTAGGGCATCCACCGGGATGGCAACACATGGCAGGAGCACTTGGAAACACCAACAAGGGGAAATGGCAGCAGAGTCTTGGACAGGAACATAAAATCACCTCTCCTTTGCAGATCATCATAGTAAGTCACATGCCTCATTTTTGTAGTCGAGCTGCTTTCGCTTACAAAGGAAGAAATCAAGAAGTTCAGAGGAACCCATCCTGGTCACTGCAGTGCCAGCAAAGAGGACAGGGCAGTCTATTGAACTGTAAGGGTGCAAGTACTAGTGATGGCAGAAGAGTCCTGTTCTCCCCTAAGTGAACCAGATTCTTGGACAGTGGTAAGCACTGTTCTCTTATAATCCGCAGTTTTTGTTTGACTTTCTGTGGGACAAAAATTCTGGGGGTAGGGTTGGGATTGAAATGAGGCAAAAAGGAGCATTTCATCTCTTTGGCAGCCAAGTGATATAATATGAACCCTCATATGCTGCACCTCAAAAAATAAGGATTGTGGTCATGAAAGTGTGAGTGCCACATGAACAAGACAGTCTATGTTAAATTCTTTAAGACATGAACTATACATCAAAGCCAAGAGGAATTAGGACATGTACTTTGAAAGTGACACCCTCTTCTTCCCATCCCTGTATTTGTCAGGTTTTCATATTACTACATCTTTTAAATCTTTCTGAAACATTCGTAGTGAATGAAGAGGTGACAGCATTCCAGAAAGTAATGTTGAAAGGGAAAGCTGTAAAACAGCTGAATGACAGTAACCTGAATCAAATCAGAAGGGGGACAGGTCCCTTTAGGATCAGATCCCTTTTAATTTATCTAAAGCAAGTCTTCCTCCATTCCCTCAAGCTTTTCTCACAGGATGTCTTAATTCAGAAATGAAGGTACCAAAACACTTTCCTAAGACACGAACAATCATTTGTTCATGGCTTTCCCTTTCCACTCAGGGGACAGCACAGCTTGGGATGTCTCCAAGGAAAAGATGATCAAACATGGAGTTCAGTTGTGACATTTGCAAGTAACATCTCCTCTACAGCTAACTCTGACCAGCAGGAAGCACCACGAGAAGCTCTGCTCAAAATCAGATCTAACTGGGTGTCAGCCCGTCAGTGCTTCCCTCAGCAGCAAAACGGAGGTTAAACACGGGCACATACCAAGAATGACCAGAAGGTACTTTAGATCAGAAGAGCTTGAAGCAAACTGGTTATATCTCATAGATTGTAGATGTTCATCTGAACTTGAGGGTTTTTTTTCTTTTTTTTCATGTGAGTGGCTGATATGAATTTATGGAAACTTTAATTTGTTTCAAACGCACTAAAACGTGCTGTGGTATTTTAAAAAACATTTAATCATTTTGAGTTTTCAATTAAGGATGTGCATAGACTGAACAACTTGCCACCCCAGCAAGGCAGGAGAAGATGATTTAAAACCTCCTTTTTTTTCAGGTGTCGTACAGTACCCGCTGGTTTCTTCTTGCCTCAGGGAAAGTCCTTTAATCTATCACATGTTGTGTTATGGGTGGATTATGTCATATCAAATCCAATTACCTCATGTTATGTCAGCTCTTGATATAATGCAAGAGAACATACTTGGGAGGTGCAGCTCAATGCAGTTAAGATGCATCTGTAATGCTTAATAGGCACAGTTTTGCCTGCACCTCTAGGCTGGCTTTGGGTTACAAAACACCTCTCAGCAGCTCCCTTGATTGTGTCCTTTGCAGGACACTCACTGCCCAACCCCTGCATGTGCTCCAAATCTGTTCTGAATAATCAAACGTCATCTCCAAATCCATTTGGAGAGGAATTCTTAACAGCAAAAGTCCCACTCCAACTTCAAAATTTTTAATTCATTGTAGGGCTCAGACACAAGGAGAAGCAGTGATGGGTGCAGAGATAAGGATGGAGGGAGGCTGCAGAGAGGTTAACACAAACAGGAGCAAGCACAGAAACACAGGCACGTATACCTCCCTCAGAAGGCAAGCCAAGCAACAGCCCGAAGCCTGAGGAAATGTGGGAGGCTGCTCTGTCTGTTTAATATTTGTTTACATGTTTCCTTTCCTTGTTTCATTTGTCCCAGAAAGGCAAGCTCCCAGGGAAGAAATTTAATCACTATCTTATTTAAGAGCATGTAGGAAAAGAAACTCCTGAGAGGATGACAAGTCTACTATCCTTTCCTGCTGTGAGCACAAGGAATGGATTGCCTCTAATCCTCAGTCCTGCAATGTGTTCTCCACTGGGGACTGTGAATGTGAATCTCAGCCTCTTTCTCCTTCCACACGTTTACCAGCTCAAAAATTACCTTTTATTCCAGTCCGAAATGAGACATGTCCTTCCCCCATTTCCCCAAATGGTGTTAATTAAGCAAGACTAAGCAGCACTGCACAGACCTCAACCTGGTTCCACACACCTCCGCCTGGTTCCAGTAAGATCCAACTCAAAACATATCTCCCACTTTTCCCTTCAACTCCCAGAGCTGGGTCCAGGGTGCAAGTTGCTGCCTCCTTCCCAGCTGTGAGGAGCCACGAAGTGCTGACAGGCCCAGCTGCATGTAGATTTGGACATCACCAGAGTTTGTGGGACACTGGTTATCTTCATGCAACGACCTAAGGGATCTTGGCTCGGGTGAGATTGCAATGGTAGGAGAGCAATAATCAAGACAGGAGTAAGCTAGATAAAGGCAGACAACATTTAGGAGTAATCACAGGATACTTTGCCCTTCACCCCTTTGGTATTTTCTTTAAATGGTCTTTAATATATCTTATCATATAGGATCCTTCTGTTTTGGTCCAGAACCAGAGCTGTCTCCTCATTTCCCACACAAATTCTCATACAGTAACTTTTATTCCCTTAAAAGTTACTCAAAAATTCCTTAAGCTTGCTCTGCTGGTGTAGGGAGCTGAGGAGAGAGCCCAGAGATGGGAAAATGTCACAGTTTGGCATGGAGGTTCTCCCAGGCCATCAACCTTTGTCATACCTTACACGCTCTACACATCTTATAAATTCCCTGGGACTCTTGTGATTTCACTTATTTGTACTGTATATAACACAACGTGGCCCAATTGTTCCAGACTTATGGTGCAACATAAGTAGTAATGTTATGACCTTTAGTTGATAACAACACCAGCGTGATGAGGATTTTGGCACAGGATGAGCAGCATGTCCTGCAGAGATTCACAAGACTTACCATCCCATAAATCACATCCTCTATAGCATACTTTGGGTTATTGCAGTTTGGGTAGCTTTGGCCAGCAAGCTCCCAAAATGGGGGACTTTGGAGGAGAAGATGAACTTGAGGTGGAGCACTCCAGAGGAGGATGTAGGTTGCGGCAGGTCTTGGGATAATGGTGAGAATACAGCAAGCTCAGAAGATTTACAGATTTGGCCTGATATCCCAAACTCATCTGACCTTGCTAATCTTCTGCATTTCCACTATCACTTATGATAAGGGGGACCATTAATTAGATGGAATAGTTTTACACACCTTTCAGTAGCAAAAGGGTCTCTAATTTACAGAGTCTTCTCTTTCTAGTGGAGCAGTATGCAGCAAGACTATGGGGCTTTGACAGGTTCCATATAACATCAAAGCAAACAGTGAGATAATAGAAATCCCATTTAACTGCCAATGAAGAAGAGAAAAGCCCAGCAGTTCTTATCTCAACTTTATTGGTCCCTCTGAAATGCTGTTAGCTTTTACTGTTGTTGGTACACCAAATGTCCAAATTCTCATAATTTGGACTGCATTACTTAGCACCCAAATTCCAAATGAGAGGAATCCAGCTGCACCTGAGACACAGAAATTAAAGTAATTGGAGAGAGAGCGTCACTGCACACAAATTCTTGCTGTGCACAGAGCTGGAGAAAAACATAGTGACACATATTGAAGGCAGGGTCCCTTTCACTTGACTTTGCACAAAAATCTGATCCATATGAGTGCACTCCTTTCAGTAAACGACAAAACTCTACTATAATTTTTACAAAGAGCCTCAAAACACTCACCTACGCTCTGAGTTCCCAGCCTATCAAAATCATAGAGTTATATCCCAATGTCCTTCTCAGGAAAAAGGTCTCTAATGTCCTGCCTTCAATATGAACAAGGACATATATCAAAAATCCTCTGGTGGGCACTGAATGAGCCACCTCAGGGCCAGAAGCCAGAGCTGGACCATCACAAGTGTGTGAAATAATCCTGCTGAGAAATGGGGTTTGTTAGATTGGGCACAGCACCTCACTAACATGCTCTTGGATGCCAGTTAGATCCCAAAGGTGGTCCAGTTATTGAATCAGCCTGTGCACATCAGGCCATGGTGTTCTGGTCAAAGGAAAAACTAAACCAGGTAACTAGGACAGGCAGAAAGAAAGGAGCAAATATAGATGGTATAGCCCTCTGTTCCTGCAGGGTCACGAGTACCACAAGGGCAACTGAAATAAATTTTGAGCCCTTACACAGCAAAACAAATCAAACCCCACCACATCAGCAGGATCAGCAGGATGTTTAGAATAGACAGTCCTGCCCATCTGAGACAGGACTCACACACCTCCACAAGGCCTTTTTTAACCTCTGTGACAACTGGCTGAGTTCAAACAGTAATCTTGCTGATGGTCTCCTGAGGAGTCCCAGCTGATGGACTCATTTCCATTTAGATGCCAAAGCAACAAAGCATCTATGAACTTCATAATCTTGATCATCTTCAGCCCAGGGAGCCAGAGACAATTGTTTCCATTCAAGCAAGAAAAACACTTGAAATACCAACATGGGAAAAACACTTAACTCTTTAAACTCCCAGACAGTGCCCAGTGGCAGCTGTCTCTACTTTTAGAAAAGGTGGGTTGAAAAGTAGTTTTTTAGCGTAGGAACACCTGGAAGTGCTGAAGCACGTAATCAATAAACCTTTATTTTCATGCATAAATGACATAGAAGAAAAAACAAAGACTGTAACTGTTTCCTTGACAGCCCTGGTCATTACAAGTAGCTTCAATAACCTCCCATAGCATGGAAGCCTTTCCCCATCCCCATCTCTCCCCAAACCATGTGTCCAAATGGGTCACAGGGATGGCTTTAATCCCTACAGAAAAGCCATGTGATTCCAAGCCATGTTTTGTAGTCCCTGCTGTGGACAACTTCTCGTGGCATGGAATATCAGCCATTACTAATGAAGTGACTGAAGACACTGGAAAATTAATTAATCCCATACTTGGGATTCAGGGGATTATGACTTACCAGGAACCCTTCCACTCACAGCCCTCAGCTAAACAGTCCCACTAATATGTCTTTTTCACATACAGATGAGAACTAGAACAACTATACGACCAGCCCAGAAACTGCAGCCTGAGGACAGGATTAGAACCCCAGCCATGCTCCTTTACCATGGGATCTTCCTTTCTGCCTGGCTCTCCCATACTCACTGTTTTAGAAGTGGTTCTAGATTTGGAGTCATCCATGTAAGGCAGTGCTGTAATATCTCAGCATCTCTTTACTCTGCCCCTACATCCATGCCACCGTGCAACTTGTCATTTAATGCTGTGCCAAGGCATTTTGAACAGTTACCTCTAGGTTAGCAGGAGTGTACCAGCTCCATATTGATCATTTGTCAAATATCATGCACATGGATCTGCAGCTGGTTAAGAAGCATTTCCTCTAAAAGTCAATATTTATTCATTAACAACCTTTTAGCTGGTTAATTGAAAGTGACAGGATACATTTTGCCTAACAGATTGCATTTTACTGAGTAATTTCTAATTTACAGTAAATATGATGGAAAATAAAAGTTCATTTCTGGTATCAGTTTAAAAATGGTTTGTGCTTCCAACAATTGTACCACAGGGAATGGTTTGGCACTGATTTAGTTGTGTGTGTATGCAAGTTTTTTGAATTGCAGCATCTTAGTTGAGTTTGTCTCTTAATTTTGGGTATGAGAGCAAAGGGACCTTGTGGTGAAGGTGACAGCAAATTGTGTTAAGAGTGATTAATCTGCTATTTCACCTTCTGTCCCTTTATTAAGCAGGATTAGATATTTTCTTTTTCCCTCTTCCTCCCTGTGGCATCTCTTGTACATTTAAAAACCTAAGCACCTACGGGTTAATATGCTCCAGCTAATAGTACAACAGAGATTTAAAAAACAAAAGTCAGATGAAGTGAACTCTGAACACTACTTGTATTGTGGAAACACATAAACAGGCACAGAAAGGAATAGTAGGTGCAAAGAGGTTTTCTTTTCCCTCAGTAACAAAGGCATGCAGCCTGTTAACATGCTGAGCTCCTGCCTTCCCCTTGGCTTCTCTCACTCTTGCAGGTGAAGAGCACGTTCCCTTTTGCTTGAAGTGTGTACTACAGAGCAGAAGAGAGACTGAAGCCTCCCAGACTGTATTCCCAGCTCAGCCAGACTCTTGTGGGGTGTGGGAGCTGCTCTGAAGGCTTACTCTGTAAAGTAACCCCCATGAACTCCATTTGATTGCTCTCCAATAAGGTTATATGAAATGTACTCCATCTCCAAATAAATAGAAAAGGGAGGGTCTCTCCTCTGCCTGCCATCCACCTTGTAAACTCATCCTCAGTTTTGGATGTCCTACGGCTCACGTATCGGGAACAAGGCCAGGTTGGATGGGGCTTTGAGCAACCTGGTCTAGTGGAAGGTGTTCCTGCCCATAGCAAGGGGATTGGAATAAGATGATCTTTAAGGTCCCTTCCAACCCAAACCATTCTGTGATTCGATGATTCTATGAACAAGAACGTGTCCAGAGCTTGAGCTCAGGAACCAAACCTGCTGAGAAGGCCAAGAGACCACTCACCCTCTAGATGGGGCAGGGGAGTCCTGTGGTCCAATTAATATGAAGAAACACCGCAGGGTGCAGCCCATCTACCCTAATTTAAGTATCCAAATGTCTAACTGAGATATATTCACCCTTGGCCTCATTTACAGCCAACGTCAAGACGGGAAGTGATCTCATCCTAAAATAAGCATCTAAGAGAGGTCAGAAGAACCGTCCTCTAGAAAGGGTCATTTTTCTCCACCGAGAAAATGTAAAAGCATCCTGGAGTGATTTTTTCAGTGAATATAAAAGGCAGTCACAATTGCCAACGTTAAACTTAAGCACCTCTAAACTTTGCCATAGAAAGCATATCTAAAGCAGACTAAATGAGTCCTTCTTTTAATTGACCAGTTATCCCACTGTATCCCCTTTGAACCCGAGCATAAATCCATCAGGCAGCTCCCATGCGATGCTGAGCTGCAGAGGGAGAAGCTGCCCCCAGCTGAGAGAATGGGCAGATGAACCTCTGGTGGCAGGTACTTAGCAGATCTGCACAACTAAAAGACTACATTTTTCAATGGAGATATTCCTTGGAGTCAGAGTCAAGCTTTTTGATCTCCATAGGAATGGATGATGAACTACGAAGATAATGCAGGCACAACATTTAAATACCAGGTATAACTTTTATTCCACTTAATTAATCACTTCGTGGGGTGGGAGGGAAGACATAATATAATTGCAACAGCCTTACATTTCAGTGGAGTTTGCTTAAGAATCACTTTTTGACAAGTTTACCCATGCTAGGACAGCAAGCATGGATGTACCAGGAAACCCAAGGGAGGTTGTCCATTACAGGACATCTTGTCACCTGTTTTCTGGCCAAGTTTCTAGGAGTTCCCCCTCTTCCAAAGGAGAGAACCAAACAAAGAAGATTGTGCTAACAAATCCTAGGAACATTTTAGCCTTTCACGTCCCCATCACAGGACCACCAATATCAGGAGTATACATAACGAGAACTTTCCATGTATCAGTCCTAAAACAGGGTAAAATTTATCAAGTAGTGTTTCTTCTTTCTTTATCCATGTCCTATTAAGTTTCACCATAAATCTTTCTGATTTTTATGGTGGATTTGTCAATAAGGGAAATGATAAAACTAAGATACTTTTTTTCTCTCTCTTTTTTTTTTTTTTGACCAATGTTTGAGTTCTATGATTTTTTTAAGACAATCATAGAATCATAGACTATCTGAAGCTAACAGGAATCCATGAGAATCATCAAGTCTAGCTCCCTGCTCCTCACAGGACTATCTAAAACTAAACCATGTAACTAAGAGTGCTGTCCAGATGCTCCTTGAAGTATGACAGGCAATTGTTCCATTAGTTGTGATTTCATGCAACTAAGATCACAAGTTGTGATCTTTCACACAACAAGATCACAAGTTGTGATCTTTTTCAGAAGAAAAATATCTTGTTGTCATTTAGCTCAAGGTGTTTCTTTTCCTTCTACTCGTCACTCACACCAGCAGAAAAGGAAAATCAACTCTCTGGGTGCTACACATGTGCAGCCACAGCTCACATTTCCTACAGTAGAGTTGATGTGTTCACCCTGCACCTAAGAGCCAAGCATCCATCAAGATGCTGTTATAAATGGATGGAGAAAAAGTTAACTGCTCCTCCCTTGGCATTTCAGGGCCTTATAGAGGAAGAAGAAGAAGATGAAGCACCTGCACTCCAAACCTTCAGCACAACTCTCTCAGAACCTTCAACAAAGGGTAGGAATTCACCAGTGTTGTTTATTCACTTTTTTTTGTGAGCATTACTAGGGCTGACTGTCCAGTTTTCTGCTTTTCCACAGACACCCAGAATGTATCTTCTGCATTTCACTAGCTCTTCCCGTTGTAAAGCCAATACCCAGAGCTGTCCCTCCAGGCAGTGAGGGATATATGTCAGTTTTTGGGGTTGAAAATTAGTGCCTTGGGATTGTTTTCACTGTGTGAATCCTTGAGGTGGGCAAGGAAATTCTTTCCCCATTTTGGACATCTAACCCTCTCAATTCACCTATTAATTTAAGACCCTATTTAATATGCTATGGAAACAGTAACAGGGATAAATATATCAGCCCAGTAACGAATTTATCAGTATTTTTCAATGGCTTTTGCTTCCATAATAAGAGGTTCTATTTCAACATTTTGCTTCCTGAATATCTCCCCTGAAATCCTGATAACAGTACAAGGCCCCATGTGGACTAATAACCTCATTCAAGGACACTGGTGGCTTGAATAGCTCATCCAGTATCTTTTAAGGATCAGGAGACCAGAAATGCCATCCATCCAGTGTGACATTACAGAGAGGGCAGCAGTATGCTAAAACAGCACGTTGGGCTCAGTGGAGAGTAGTGTTGCTGCCAAGTACCACAGCTCAGCCTGGAGACAGACCGCTTTTGTTTTAAATCTCTGGCTACACTTCCGTCGGGATGATGCAATCCTCAAAGCAAATTAGTGTACACAGGAATCTCCACTGCACTGGAATATGTCATTAGAAATAACTGGCCTAAATGATGCTTTATCAGGGCTATGACGGAGTCAGCAAGTCATCTGAATACAGAGATGTTCCTCCTCTGCAGTAGCTCAAGCTGTGCCAGAAATCCAGACCCTGTGACCAACCAGCCTTTGAGTCTCTGTTGTTCTTTAAATGTCCTCAATATGGAAGGGGAAAAAGAAAGGGGGGGACTGGGGAAAGGCTGTTCTGATTGCAGACCAACCTGAGCTGAAGGTTAATATTATTTTCTCCCTGCTAATATTGGTCCCATTGCACAAAAAAAAAAAAAAAAAAAAAAAAAAAAAAAGATGTAGCTCTACAGCCTTTAAAGAGATTTGAAGAAGAGAGGGGCTTTTTTCCTGGAAATCTCTATCTCTCCTCTCTCCAATTCCTACAGAAAAGACTGATGATAAACCTGATGATGATGATGTTTAGGGCACTAACTTGGAACTGGGGAGACCAGAGTTCAATTTTCACTGCCACAGATATCCAGGGTAACCCTTGGCAAGTCATTTAGGCTGGTTCTTTAAGGCTGATTTCAAGAGGAAGATATGCCTGGAGACCTGAACTTCAGCTCTTCTCTCAGCTGGTCATCTCCAAATGCCTTCTACTTTGTCTGACTTCAAAAACCATAATTATATCATAGTGCAAAAAAAAAAAAGTCCTGTGATGGTCCTCCACAGGAATCTCAGCAGTTGGGTGAGAGGCAACCCCAATGGGGATTTTAGTAGCTCACACAGACTTTGAAAGCATCAGCATAAGGAAAACCAGTAGATGTGAATTTTTAGCCCATGAGAGCTCGTAATTCACTCTGGTTTTTGTCTTACAGACCCTCTCTGGAGTTTCCTTAAACAAGACAAACTGCTTCCCCTGCAAGCAGCCAAAAAGGCTGGTTTTCCTCCTGATATTGATTAGTCTCTCTAGGGCTGAGAGAGGCGTCATCATATGCAGAGGAAATTAGAGGGAGGTGGGAATGTGTTGTCAACAGAGCTGTAAGAAATTAGGAAAAAATGCCTGGGGAAAGAAGCTGACTTGTATTTCTTCTTTGAAAGGTCATCAAGATTAGGAGTCTTGGGAAAACTTCACTAAAGTCAGTAGAAAAAAAAATTACAAGTGAGGAAATTAACTTGGGCAGCAAGAAATTAAACACGCACAGAAAGAAACCTTGAAGTCCATCCAGAAGGCTCCAAGAGAGAGATATTGGTACTGCTTCCCAGCTGTAGGGGTGTGAGGAGCCAAGGGCAGGGAAGGTCTCCATTGTGGGGAATAATGAGGCTCATGCCCTCTCTGCTGGTGCAGAACCTCTCACCCTGCAGACACACGGATCACTGTGGTGCTCAGAAATGAACCTGCAGATCAGGGGCGAGGGAAGGCAACCCTGACCCACAGTTTGGACCAGGTGTGCATTGCTTTATGGACACCAGTCAAGGCCAGTTGCGAAGAGTATCTGCAGCGGTATCCGTGGAGGATAAATCTCTCTTCCAGAGTAGGGCTACACAAGATTGCTTAGAAGCAGAGCTGCAGAAGGGTGGCCTTTCCAAGTGCAACTCACTGATAAGCAGACACAGTGATGACCCCATGCTCAGGCTGGTGAAAATATAAACATTTAACTTGGGAACCAACTGCCTGCACTGAATGATGAGGCAGGGGGTTGTTTAAAAGTCAGACAGACCAGAGAAATGCTGGCTGACTGACTTGCTCTGCTTCATCAAACTCCTGAAAAAGCCAGAGGTTAGGATACTGAGCTTGTGACACCTCACAAGGTGTCACAGGGTCTTGAATGTAACCCTTGCACTTCTAAGCCAAATGTTTTACATGTATTATTTCTTAGCTGGCAGGAGTCAGTATCCACGCAGTATCCTTTCATATTTTCTATCATCCTTACCTTGAAAAACTCACCCTTTATATCTCACTGAAGTATATTTGTTTCTGGAAAGAACTTGCTTTTGAGAGGTGGGTGTTTCTTCAGTGGTAATTTCTTTGGAAGATTCCCATTACGATCAAATCATAATAGAAGTGGAGGAGAAACTGCATTTTCAAAGCACAGATCCACTGTGTGCCTTCAAAGGGAACACTGGAAGAGGCAACTTTCTCCTGGGTTTTTGCTGCACAAAGTGAGCCAGGACAGAAACCTTGGACCACTACCTCAGTGCATGTTCCTAAGGGCCAATTTCATCTGGATTTCAGCTTTTCTTCCTAAGCCTACAGCAGCTTCGTTACCCCAGGTGGAGCATAAAGCAGCAAAAAATTGTCAGAATAGAAAATGACCTTAGGCTGTTCCTGATCATTTTCTCAGGGGATTATCTGTTATAAATAGACCATCCCTACTAGAAAATAACAAAGAGGCCTCTTCTCCCCAAGAAAGGCAGAAGAAGACTTTCTGCTCATCCCAGGGCAGTTCCAGGTTGGTACAGAGTGACTGACACCACATGAACTGGCTTATACCAGCTTGTGATCCACGACCATGTGATGCTCCAAGAAAAGACACAGGTCAGACGTCTCCCATCTTTTCGTCTTTCTGATTTCTAGCACTGCCTAAAAAAGAATTTGACACCAAGAAGTGTGAGACAGCATGTCAGAAGAGAGGTTAATTTAGGATGATTTGGGGCTCTTTTCTGCATATTCAGAAAAAAAAAAAAAAGGAAAAAATTTAAAATAAAAAATAAGAAGTTGAACCTGGCCTGTTAAAAGTTTGTAGGTAACTTCACTCTGGCAGGGACTGTAAATCAACGAGCACCCAGATGCAGGACATCAACGCTCTGGCATCTCAACACCTTCTCCACCACTCGGCAGGATCAAGGAGCCATGTGTTCTGTCACCTACCATTTCCATGTCCATGTACCCAGAAGTGAATGGGGCAAACCATCAGAATAAACTAGAGGTCTCAGTGTGCACCACAGACTTGATGGCTTCTTCTGAAGAGATGCCAAGTCTCTGCTTGGGCAACTTGAGTTACCTTCTCAAATGCATTTTGTACATCACTGACAGCCATGTAAACAGAAAGTGATGCCTACGAGCACTCAGAGTTAGGAGCAGACACAAAGCCTTTCCCTTCAGGGCTCAGGTATTGCATCATTTCTTTGGCCTGACTCCTACCTGCCCTGCACTCTCTGGCCAGCTCTTACCTCCGTGTACGTGCAGGAAAGCTGCCAGGCAGCTCCTCTATGTTCATAGCAAGTTGCAGCTCTGATCCAGCGGTTCTGCAAGGGACAGGGAGCTCTGCTGTCTGTTTTGCAGAACACTGAGGAATCCGCCTGCTGAGCTGGGTGACATGGTTTCTTGCCAGTTCCTCCTTGCAAGGCTGCTGTGTGCTACAGAGTGATTAGGAAGACAAAAGTACAGGTATCCTTGTTTAAAAAAGAGAACAAATAAGCAAAACTCTTTGCAAAAGCTACTTTTGTCATGAAAGAAGAACATAATTAATGTCCCTTTTTTGTGACACTAAATATGGAGAGTAAATGAGCCCACTCTGATCTCCAGACTTTTGTGTTTATTTCTCTATTTTGCTATTGCTGGGGGACAAGAGTTGTTTTTCCCAACAAGGAGGGCCTCTCACAATAGCAGGTAATTAGTCAAGGGGCCCGAAGGGATCGAATCTTGTCAAGGGAAACCCATTTATACAGTCAGGTGATTAAGGCACATGATTGTGGCTGAACGCTGCAGAGGCCTATTGAGATACAACTGCATGCTTGTCACATGCAATCAGTGGCATTGGGAAATCACTATTTTCACACAGACATCCCCTCTCCCCTGGAAGAAACCAGAAAGTGCAGCAAATCAGTTTGTGGGAGCTGCATGACAGGTTTGGGGTGGGATGGGAAGACTGACTGGTCCTCTCCTGCTGCAGGGGAGTGATGCTGCATGGTCTGACTGGGAGGGGAACAGGATTTGGACAGTAGTGCTCCCTGTGATGGCTCTCAGAGTAATCAGTATAATGTATCTCGCTTTAAGAGACCTTTTCCTGGGAAGATTGAGGGTCTGTTTATAAATATTACCTATAAATAAGCCATGCTACCCCATGTGAGCTGCCCATGAGCTATAATTAGGGCCGTGATGAATCCACATTGTTATGGGCGCGCCCGACACCAAATATCAAGCCTTAAGTTTCCATGAATGCCAAATGCAAACATGGCAGAGCAGACACCTTATCCCATTTGTTGAAAATAAATGTCTTACTTACGTTGCCCTACTTGTAATCTCTATCCCTGAGCCGCTATTATTAACTACCACGAGTTTCCTCGCTGAGCTGCATCGGACAGCCAAGCAGGAGACAAAGATCTTGAGGGAGGTAGGAGTGTCATGGGAGAGGCAGGATTAGGACCACGATTTACTCTGAGTTATTTTCAAAGCCTGTGGATATTTAGGCCTTTGTTATCTCCCTAAGAGGAGCACGATTCCTCTCTGCCTCTAGACACCACGGTCTGACCAGAAGCTTTTGTGGCGCTAATTCCCCAATCACAGAAAGCCCAGTCAGTTTTCATGTGAACAGACAGAGACAACATTCTGAATGTGGCATCATGACTGATATAACTCTGTTCTCCCCATGCTGGTCCAGCTCCACCACTTCTGAACTCACCCTCAATCCAGGTTGTCCCTGCGCTGGTCTGGTGTCAATGCAGTCATGTAACTAAGCTCTGCTCTAGGAGGTTCTGGCAGGGGAAGGGTGTGAACCCAAAACTCCATCCATGCAGGCTGGGCAAAGGAAAACCAAGCTCAGCTCACCCTAAGAACCATGGAGGTGTTGAACTTAAGCCACTTCCCACTAGTAGTATGGACTTAAGTTGGAAGAGTCAGGAGTACTGAGTTGAAAGAGCCCATGAGTCTAAGCATTGTCTCACAATGAAGACACCAGCCCTAAGCTTTGCCCCTAGGCAGAAGTGAAGGCAACTTTGACCATTTTCTAAAGAGCCCCCCTGAGCTTTTACCTGCTGACACTGGGAGCTGAAGTTGCAGCATCGACTGGGGAGTGAGAAATCACACAGAAGGCACCTTCCCACCGTGTGCCTTTCCTCTGGGGTAATTTAAAACACAAGGCTTATTATTCATTGCTTTGGGAACCATCCCAATTAAAATGGTCTATCTGAAAGTAAGCTATGAGCTTAAAGCTTTTCCATCAGGAGTTGTGGCATGAGCTCTTCCTCACAAACATAGGTCCCAGGGAAGTGTTCCTGGCCAGGGGAGAGCACTGCTAAGTACAGTCATAAAGATGGAGAAATCCAGGGTTTGAACTCGCCTTCGCCCCTGTGTCTGCAAAACATCTAACTGCATGCATAAGCACCCTGTTTGCACAGGCAAATATGGGTTTAACATGCACAGCCAGGCACAATGAAGTAATTTTACGGTCAGTATGTACGTTCCAACCTCTGAAAATCTGTCCTCAAACATCCTTTAGATTCCGGAGTTTTTCTGTCCAGGAGTCAAAGCAACTTCTGTATTTGTGCTTGTCATGAAGGGCCTCCTCAGCAGAAATGATGCAGAACCATTTTTTGTCTCTTCCTTTCTATTTGGCTGGATTTGGAAAAGCTTAGAGTTGGAAACATTGGCCACCTGGGATCTCTGAGCAGTCCATCCAGTGCTGGGATGAAGTGCTGCTCTAACACATACACACACACACACAGAGATGACAGCCATGTCGCTTTGAGAAGCTGACTTAAAACCTGCCTTGCCAGCCCAGGACTCTGTCTGCTGCTGAAGGAATGCAGGTATTCCCGTGGGACGTGCAGAAATGTAGGGTATCACCAGCCATGAGGGCTGGGGATGGCAGGTCAGTCTGAGGGCACAGGGAAGGCTTTCTCCATAGCTCATTTTTAAAATCCTTTGTCATACACAGCCATCCTCTACCTGTCATAATAATTCCCCAGAGGCCATGAGAGGCCAGGGTGTTTAGGTTAAACCTATATGGCATGTTTTCATAAAGTCTGTACTTCTGTCTGTTCTCCCCTTTCTTTCCCATAACTTTCCTCCTGCTCTCATCATCCTCCATCCTACCAAGCTCACTGGAGAGGTTCAAGAGACTATAGTACGTATTTCCTCATCTCACCTCCTGCTTTCCCATTCTGAAATTACCAGCCACCAACTAACTGCCTGAAAGAATCAAACATGAAGAATCCAAATGCAGCTCAAGCTGCTCTTGAAGTAGCACTGCAGAGCCAAAGGCAGCAGCCTCATGGTGGAGGCTGTCAGGCAACCAAAGCCCAGCCCTGGGGACCAGTGGTCCAGCTTGTGTTTGCTGTAGTGCATCCTCACTGACTTCTGTGCAATGGCCTTCAACGTAAAGGTTGCACAATCATGCACATATCCTCCCATGCTAAAAAGGAAGAGAAGGAAGAGACAGCAGATCTCATACTGATGACCAGTTATTGACCCTGAGACACTGACATCATCAGGTCATATTATTTAGGATATTCGAGCTCCAGATAACCGGCAAAAGGGATGGTAATAACCCATTCTGAATTGATACAGTCTGTCCAGTCAATGCTAACTTACAGCCAAATTCAATAAAGCTGCTTTCTTCAGCATGACTAAAGCTTACATCAGGCAAGGTACTAAACACTGAAAAGTGAGACACTTAGGATACAGAGGATAAATTTGACCGGCCTGAGACGTAACATTAAGAGACTGGGTATGCTGCTCTGGATGTGGCATGGCTTCAGATCCTAGCTGGAGACCACAGCCAAGGGGACAGAGTCAGGCAGTCCAGGGAAGTCCTCACCCTGCTGAAGTCAGCGGTACATGTACTATTAACACCTGGTGGAGGCAGAATTTCACTCTTCTCCTAAGGATTGCACATACTGCTTACAACTGGTGTTGGAAACCCGCTCATATAGATTTACATTTTCAACTGCTGGAGTCAGGGCAATCCAGCCTGAAGCATCTAGAAATGTTCTGATCTCCAGAAAGTGCAAAACACCTCTCCTGGGACCGGGCCTCTAACAGGCCATCCTAAAATTAACACTGCCCTGAAATTGCTAACCACCATGGACTGCATTTTCCGTAACTCTTCTCAGATCAACAACCCGATCTGCAGCAAATGGTCCGACTCTAGAGGAAACCAGCAGATTTTTCTCCTTCCCTTGAGGATCGTACAGTCCGTGTTCAGACTGCGGCTGGTGGGAGTTTTCGCATTTAAAAATACCCGTCCCCATCCTCTCTCACACACATGCACGGCCTGCGCGTGATGATCATTTATTAAAACTCCTCACTTGGAGGCGAGTGGCTGTTCCAGGCGAATTGTTGCGGGAGAGCTGGTGACAGGGGAGGTGAGCACGTACCCACGCTGTCGTTGGAGGTGTCTGCAGAGCTGTGCACGGCGGGTGGGATTTCTCTCCCTCCTGGGTTCCCATTTCTTGGAGCAGCGGCAGGAGAAACGTCACTTGTCGTTGTCCTTATGTTCTTCCTCCCAGCTGCCATCTCGTTTACTTGTGTTATTCTGCCTCTTAGTTAATGATGAGCCCTGACGTGGTTAAACACTGACACAGACAGTGATACTGACTACAGTGATATATTTTTATTATTTCTTTTGTGCAGCACTTCATTTACAGTGGTTCATATTACAACAGGAATCAGTTTTAAACACACTCCAGGGTCTCTTCTTCCTATTCAGTGCATCCCATTAATGCATCCTGAAAGGGACTCTCACATGCACACTCTTGATGTGGTTACTATTTTTTTCCCTTTCTTCCCTCTACCAATCTGCATCTCTCTGTCCTGCCAGGGGATTAGGGCCATTTTTACTATTTAAAACAGCTTTGCTTTGGTCTGTGCTCTGAAGGCTGGATGCTGGCCTGTCACTTTCCCACCTGCTTGAATAGTCTCTGCTTGGGCCTGAAATCCCTCATTATGTCTTTCACTTCAATTACATGGATCTGCCAGGGAATCAGGGCCATAAATAATAGGCCCTGTGTGGTCCTGCCTCCGTAAGTACCAAATCAGTGAGGCTTTTGAACTGATCCAGTTGGCCCACTGAAACTGAGAAATTATGACTTCGTCTCCACCATTGCACAGGGGGTGGGCTTGTTTCTCCTCTATCTTACAGCATCAGTCCTGAACCACAGAGATGCAACCAGATGCAACTCCCTTGTTTGAGTCACATTTCCTCTTCCAGCTGTGCTTACCCTGCTGCAAGATCTGGGATGGGAGTTTGGGGGTTGAGAGTTAAGAAAACAACAATCAAGGGGAAAGTTTTAAGCCATCTTCTATATCAATGTATCATACAGATAAGGCATGGGGAGGAAACCAGCTTCTGTGCGAGTTCAGCAAGTCTAACCCCCACCAGCTGTGACTCCTCTCGCATTCAGCTCCCTCCAGCCTGTGCACAGAGGAGATGCAAATAGGGGCTGCCTCATCTTTATGCCACCTGAACATTAAGATGACAAGGCAATCTCTGATTGCAAGACTAAAGCAGCTCTCTATCCTTTTAGCATTCCTGAAGCAGTTTAAGAGACAGATATAGGTACTTGGGTCCAGCCCATTATGTTCGATGGAGCTGCATCCATTTGTAGCCGTGCTACATTTGACTCCTGTAAAACACATAGACACGGGGAATAAATGAGTTTCTATAGGTCTCAGAGTTGTACACAAATGCACAATGATCTCAGATCCATCTGCTTCCCAAGGCCTGAAAGTGAAATCTGCTTCCAATCTTATGTTTTATGCTTATTGCTGTCATGCTGTTTATACCCTCGAATGCTGCACATTCTCGTTTTGTTTAACATAAACAACAACTATGCACCGTCTGCTGAAACTTTGTCAACTGCCTCTTCCTTCTGTCTGGATAATGAAAAGACACAATCTAACAAATGCATCTCATTCTAACTGTTTTCTTCCAGACATAATACATCAAGCCTGAACATAAGAAGCAAGGGGAAAAAATTAGATGGATTTGGTTTCAGCAGATGTAATTCAGCTTAGCTTCATGGAAGTAAGTAGAACAATACCAAGCAAGCATCAACCAACAACCTAAACCAGAGCTGTATCCTTTTTAATCCCACCCCCAAGCTTGCCAACATGCCAAGACAGAGTGGTGCACTCCCAGGTTTATGCCTCATGGAGAGATGCTGGGAAAATGTTCACTTTTAAGAAGCTAAAGCAAGACCTACATGTGGGACAACCTTCCCACATCTGCAGTGTTAGACCTTACCCTGATATATCTAATGCAGAAATAGAGGATATCCTGAATCTTTAGCTGTGGGATGTTTGAAGATTTCAATGTATGTAGATTTTTCTGCCCCATGGTATATCCAGTCAACACATCTGCAGTGGTCAGCACCTCTGGGGAAGCTGAAGTTAACATTTTTCAGAGTCTCCATTACATCTACATATGCCATGTCCCATGATAGGCATTCTGCTCCGCCTAATTAGACTTACCCATGGTAATTCCTCTCTGAAAGTTAATTTTCTTCTAAATGAATACTCTTCTGATCACAGCCAGAATTTGAGAAATGATGTGCAGAAAAAAAAACCTGTCTGACTGCCATTTTCCCCCGGCCATCCAAACTGCAAGAATGTCAGTCTCTTCCAAACAAAATGTCATTGCCCTTCCCTCAACAAAATGACATCCAGTTCCTCAGCTGAGGCTGCAGAACTTTTTCATGAAGAGTAACAGAAAATACATAGAACAAGAAAAGAGAGAAAGGACAAGAGACATTGATAAACTGATTTTAAACTCACAATGTGTGCTACTGTTATAAAACATATGTATCATCTTAGCTTCTGTCATGCTAACTGTGCCAAATTCAGGGGGAAAAAAATCCACTAAAAAGCTCAGCAAAGACCCATCCAAAAATATAGAGCCTGAAAACTTTTGATTTGGCACTTTTTCCCCTTTCATAACTCAGCTGTGTAGCTGCAAGAAAACCAGTTGCCTAAAATGATTTCCACCCTGCATTTCCATAGCTTCTAATGGGTGAAATTGCAAAAGGACACGGATTTATGCAGGTCCCTTCCTTTACTTACCCACGCCTTCTTTCCTGCAGGAATTCCTCTGAAGTTGCCCTCTCCTGCAAACGACCATCCCTTAGGTCTCAGTTTCCCTCTGCTAGAGCCTGCCAATCATGCTATGCTGTATTCCTGAGTCCTAGCATCCCTAGCCCAAAAATTAGAGCACCCCTGTGACCAGATATTCACCTACAGGACATAAGGATGTTCCCTGGTAGCTAATCACCAGTCAAATGCACACTTCCACAGAGGCAGGATAAGAACAAGCAGCACACCCAGCAACACTTCTGTGCACAGATCTGGATTCCTGCTCTGCCAGTGCACTGCACAAACCACTGTCTTTGGCTTACCACAGCCTCCAGGCAGATTGCAGCAGAATTTAAAACATCCTCAATGGGTGGAAAACAAACAGCAGTGAGCTATCCAAATGTTTCACAAACATACAAAGACTCAGGAGTGATGGGGAAAGTAACAGCAGAAATAGTCATATTAATAATAATTACTGCCATTGATATCTACTAAATAATCAGTAAAACATAAAGTATTACACGTAGCTCTTGTCTCAGCTGTTTGATCATTTCATTTCCATTTTTGAATAAAGAAAAACTTGTTTTGCTATTTCAGCTCCTGAACCAATCCAAAACATATGCAGGGATGTCACACACACAAAATAAAACACGCATACACATCTTCCACCAGAGACAACCCGACATTTTCAAACCTAAAAAAAATCCCCAAACCATGAGTGTATCCAGAATGTGGGTGAGTTCTCATTTCACTGAGACAACTTTCTGGTGAAGATGGCTAAATAATCAGCTGGGAAACTAAAGAAATAAAGTCACTAAAAATCAGCTCACTGAACGATTTCTGCCCTGAATTTGACACACTGCATAATTTTCCCATGCATTTCACTGCACTAGTACATCTCTACAAGCCACATGTTCAAGGCAGGGCTGGACATTTCAATAATAACAATTATCTAGGTGAAGATGTCCCTGCTTATTGCAGGGGAGTTGGAATAGATGACCTTTAACAGTCCCTTCTAATCCAAACTCTTCCGCAAGGGTAATGAAAGCAAGGAGCTAAAAAAGCCCTAGCAGGTCACCAGGGATATAAAACCCCTTGCTTGGAGGGATGGGGGAATGAGAAGAAAGCAAAACAAGGAGTTTGTAGAAAAGTTTCTCTCTGATTAAGTTGTTCCTTAACAGCAGGGGTTTCTTGCATCTGCCCTGGATCAGAAAGAACTGGTCAGGATGTGGAGTGGCCATTAAGCTGGACTGGAGGATAGATGAGACATCCAGTTTGCTGCCATCCACAAGAAAGGCATATTAATCTCAAAAGAAAAAAGGAATGTAGCTTGAAGCCAGGAGCCTGGCCCTCAGTCCTTCCAATTTTATTTCCCGGTACGTGTAAGAGTGACCCTTATTTTGGCTAAAACTTGTGTCTGCTGAGACCACCGGGGAAGCTCGTGATCCCTGACACAGGACATTGGTTTGGGCATGCAGGGACAGGCTGTTGAGAGGTTTCACACAAGATGAGCTCATCAGGCTGCTCAGGCCTTACAATAACTGGTGCTGCACACGTGTGTGCCCCGTGCCCCACGTGTTGTGAGCTCCAAGTCAGGCAGTGGTGAGGTCAGTTCCTGAGGTGGCACCCTGGGGCTGGATAAGTGGCAATAGCCAAGGTGATATTATCATAAAAGCTCCCACTGAGGGCTGTGCTTGCTGGCAGCAGCACGGTTGCATTGCTCATGTCTGGGAGTGTTGGGAATGACAAATTTTCAGCAACAAAAACCCAGCCTGAGCCAATGCGCAGAAGGAAGAGGGAGGCTATAGGTCCAGTCTGGCAGCTGGCCCACCTGGAGGAGACCTCAACTCAATGCCAGAGTCCACAGAGCAGAGTGTGGAATTTAATAAACAGGCCCTCACAAGACAAAAAAAGAAGCACTTGGGGGTATTGACACACTGAGACAATGCAGCCACGAGATACAAGAGCCCTTCTCGACCTTGCCCTGTTCATTACAGGGAACAAGAGGCTGACCAAGGTGAGCAGAGAGTGTGGAGAGAGGAAGGAAATGCATCGTGGGAGCCCCGACAGATCAAGCCAAAGTAGGTTTGTTATCTGGGGTGAAGCAATCGCTGAAAACTCCCTTGTGTTTGTGGCATTTTGTCACAATGAATATTTAATTAGGTCAAAGCACGCCTGACAACATGTTTGCAGACATGTTGTCCCTGTCATGGGGCTGCTTGAGAGCCTCCATCAAGACAGGGATTGAACAAAGGAGTCTACAATCTCAGGCCACTGTTTCCACTCTGGGTCTCTCCTGTAGGCAGCTAAACCCTTGACCACACACTTGAATACTTGACTTACTGATCAGAAATGATACGAGCGTCAAGTGAGCAGGCAAAAAGGGACCTTCCTTGTGCCTAAGCATTGCCAAGGTTCAGAAATACCTTTTTTTTTTTGCTGAAACAAGGATATAGGTGCCCATTTTAGCTGTGAATGTATGGCTGTAAGTATGAAGTTGACTAGACTACTTGCTCTTGAAGAAAGTCCTCAAGAAGCTTCATTACAGAGAAAACCTCATTAATCCTTCTGGTCCTACAGTGGGGAATGTGACAACCTGTGCAGAGGCAAGGTTAATGTTGTCCTGCAGAACTAGATGTAGCTGTAGGGATCAAACCTCAATACTCCTGGTAATCAGGATTCAAATCTGGCCATGGAGGCTGGTTTTGCCTCCAATACATTAATGTCAGCTTTTCACATCCATCATCAGCATCCAGCCTTTTCAAACCAGGATCTTCAGAAACATGAGTATCTCACTGTCCTCCTGGTGTCCTGAAACACATCCAGCCCTGAACCTCCTAGCACTGGAGAGAGCAAACAGCACATGTCTGCAGCTGGTAAAATGGCATCTGACAACACTAGCAAGGCTGAATCCTGTGCCAAGAGAAGCTGCCATCCCAAGGATGGTGAGTTTCAAGACTCTGAAGGGACCTGAGCATTGTCCAGGCTTCCTGAGAAATTCACCCACAGAAACACAGCAGTGCAGGATAAAGAACTTGACTCTCAGGGATCACCACCTTCAGACCAGTTCCCACAGAGGGATAAATTTCAGGCTGCCCTTTCGCTTTCTCTTGTCACATTTCCGCTAATGGAGGTGAAGGGAAACATCTTCTTCATGGAAAAAAATATATTAAAAAAAAGGCCTGATCTCTTTCTCTTGGGCTCACATCTTTCCCATGAGAACATAAACCTCAATCATTCTGACATTTTCATTGATCCCAATGAAAGGACAAATTAAAAGCTGATCATTAATTCACAGGCTCACCCTGCCCCTCTCCCACAGAGGGACATTCACTTATTTATGTAAATATTCACTTTGTGCTCGATCCCCAAACGTGCCATTACACCACAGAAGTTTAAGAAAACCCTCTGAAATGTGAGGACTTATTTTTTTTTTAATTACCTGGAATTCAATTACCTAGAATTATCTGGACTGTACCAGATCCTGCTGGAGGTCTCCACTCAAACCACCCCACGATCACCATCACCATGAGTTTCTATTTTTCCAGACACTTAACCCTATGATGCCCCTTCATGCCAGTTTGGCTCACTTTTGAATTCACAGAATGTTTCCAAAGGATGAAATCAGCCTTAAGACCCTTTGACACACATTTGCCTACTATAACCTGTTGAGATTAATTTATTTTTCACTTGATGAGCCATTGGCTTGCAGTCGCCTTGTGCAAAACAGCTTCCCTGCAACATTAGACTTGGCAGAGAGATGTCTTGAAACCTGCCTTTGCCCCAGACAGTCAGCAGGGGAAGAGATCTCAGCAAATGGGAATACTGACATAGGCACCAGCTCATGCTTCAAAATAACTTGCTACCTGTAGGCTCACTGCTTCCCAAGTCTTCACTTGGACAGGAGGGGGGGAAAAAAACCTGAAGTGGGGCAAATTCCTAATCTGTTTGACCTTGCAGGCTGCATGCTTGTGCACAGCCTCTCACATGATCCACCACCCCGTCAAAGTGATGTCTGAGCTCTTCCACCAATACTTGACCTGTCATGAGCTGGACTAACAAACAGCACCATCTCTCCCCGCCCCAGACCTTGAAGTTCTGCTTGTGGCTCTGATTTTGCACAGGTTTTCCAGACAGAAAACCCGGGTGGAGGATGTTAAAGATCCCAGAGCTGTAGCAGAAAGAGGTCAAATAAATTAGACAAAGTCACAGAGGAAGTCAGGGGAAGAGCAGCTAGGAGAGGCCGTGGTCCACCTGAGGCCTCCCAGCCCTGTGCATTAACCACAGTCAGCCCTCTGCTTACATCTCGTTTTATCCTCTACATGCTGAAGGCTGTTTAGTGCCTTTTTTTTATCCACTCTTTTCTTTTTTTATTTTCTGTTCAAATATTTTACTAGCTGCACTGAAAAGAGAGCTACAAACAGTGGGGGAGAATCTCTCATGGTCAGAATACAATGAAGCGCATAAATGCAAGGGATTGCTCCTTACAATGCTTGAATCAAAGATAAACATGAAAAGAGCTACCTCCTTAGAGCATAAAACAGAGGAAGACACCATTCCCAAGGGGAACAGTAATGTCTTTAAAAAATAAACTAGCCACCTCAGAGGCCAGGGCAATGTGGGGAAGAATATTTTTTCATCCAAAGACTCATCTGAATTTCAAATCCAGTTAATTTGCTGGCAAACAGCTTCTGGGAAAAACACTGGGGTGCAGAGCTTGCTACAGACAGAGTCTCTCTTCCAAGGACCCCAAAGCACTCTTGGTCTTTAAATAAGGAAACTTCACAACATCCCTAGATGCTGATTAGAAAGCTTGTGTTCCTAGAACGTCATGCCTGTTTTCATGATCTGTTTGACAGATCACTCCTGGGCAGCCATGGGCACAGTGTGCTCCTCAGCCCCTGTTTTCCAGCCCAGAGTTGTCTTCCAGAGTTCAGGCCACTGTGGCATCCAGTGCTGGCCGTATCCCAGGGAAGTGAGCAGACTCATTCCCAAAAGCAAGGGCTGGCTATCTTGGGTTCCTCCTGGCAGACCCCTTGGAGGGTACAAACATGCCCTAAATCCCTAAAACATCCAATCTCATGAAATTAAGAGCCATGGAGACAGGGACAGGTGTTCCTAAATCACTAAGGCCACAGATAAATCTCCCACCAATGCCCTCCAAGGGGCCCGTTGTCCCAGCTGTGTCATCCTGGGGCAACCCAGCCAAAGCCACCATGGCAGCACTGTGCACCATCCCATTGGGGAGAGCAGTCCAGCTCACAATCCATTTCCACAAGCCCCAGGAGTTCTTGCCCTCTGTTGGGATCTGCATCAGAGTCCCCAGGTCCCAGGGTCAGCAACACAGAAGTCACTCTTCAGTCCTTGGGGTAGGGTGAATCAGTTCCTTGAGAGCATGGCTTTATGAGGGGACTGCAAACCACTAGCAGAGCTGCAAGAGGCTGAGATCGTTACTCCACTTGAAATTTCCAGCCAACTTGTCCAAGTGGTGAGACACTGACATGAGGAAAAGAAAAGCAAGCTTGAGGAGTCTTCAAAATTAATTCAGTGCTCTTCTGCCCACCTGCAGGGAAGGAGTAGCACATCCCACATGATTCTGCCTGATAAACCCATGCAACATCCTAAAATACGGGAGTTTTTATTTGGCCATGGGGTAAAAGAGAAAGCAGAATCACAGGGGTTAAACCCCAGGCTGAGATGGAGTGGTACCATGTGACAACCAGTACACCAGGGTGCTTTTGGAGCCCACCTTGTCCAATTGTTGCCCTGCCTGCGGAAGATGGGGGGGCTAAATATTTATTGCCATCTGAGAAAAGCTGACCGGTCCTATACACCATGCAAGGGCTCTGATGTAGATGTCATATTTTTCTATATTTAAATCCAGTGTCTAGATCTGCAATTGCCCTCCAGCAGGGTCTACCCACTTGGGCTCTGTTGCTGCTATCAATAATTTTATTCTGACATAGGAATCAGCATGGCAGAGGGACAGACAGCTGCTCAGGACACACATTGGAGCATGCCCAGCTGCCACAGACAAAGCCTGGGCAGCACCAACTCTTGGTGGAGAAGAGGATGTTTTGGGGAAAAAACGAATTATCAGAGATGAAGGAAGTTTGAGAAATAAAATGAGCGTGCAAAGAAGAACTGAAGCAAAGCAGAGCTCCTTTCACAGGTATTCCCCTAGCACCCAGAAGCAGCCAAAAAGCTGGGGGGAATTGGGTGGTGGTGTCTTTCAGTGACTAATCCTTTGAGGGAGAAAATCAAATTGATGTATTGCCCAGGGAAAACAGGAGCCCACCATCAGCACCAGAGGAATTTGATCGTAGGAGGGATAAATGACGAAAATACTTTTACTTTTTACTTGATTTGAAGACACATCTTTTCCTGCAAAATGGAAGGAGATCCTGTTGTTAAGTTACATCAGTGCTCTCCTCAAATCCAGTGAAAGCCTTCTGCTGGCATCCATGACCTGAGTACGGGTCACTTGGGGTATGTCACAGCCAAGGAGAGCTGCCTGACCAGATACATGCCAGACAGGTCCATGGGACCCTTGTGCTTTACATTTTGAGTCTGAGGACGCTCAGCCTGTGTGATTACCATGCATATTTTTGGGGCAGTTCATTGTCTTTTTGTGGAAATAGAAACTTCTTGTCTCGCTGCCAGAGCCAGAGCAGCCTTCGCTCTTTGACACATCCCTGGTTGCCTTGGCATTTTTCTCAGTGCTCTGTTCTTGCATGTGCTACAATTTACTGTTTATATTTTCACTGATTCATGATGGACGAGGTGAGTAACACTCAGATTTCACCAAGGTGTGTAACACACTCTAGTTAGCAAAAGAAAACACTGCCTTGGACAAGAGCAAGGAAACATCTTGCTTATATTTTCACCTGCCTCAAACTCTAGCTTTTAAAACACAAGGCAGACAGCAAAAGGCCTCTAGCAGAGGCTGGCCTGCCTCAAAAACAACACCATTTCTACCTGATGCCAGCAGAAAGCTGCTTCTGAACCTCACTCTTGCAATACAGGCAAGTAACACAACAGAAAGCTGAACCACCGAAATGTGGTAAATGGATGAGGTCCAATGTGTGCTAAAGAAGGGGTAAAAGAGTGTTTAGGCCCCAGTGTCACTGGACTGATATGGGAACAGCTGCAAAGATAATTTTGCCAGACCACTCATCTCTTCCCCCTGTGCTTCTTTACCCTCAATACAGAAAGAAAAACAATTTAAGCATATTTATGGCAAATTCATGGCTCTCATTAGATCTTTAGCAGCCCAACAGGCCAGTCATGGGCAACTCCCACGCCTGGCTAAAACATAAAGCTGCCACATGACAGACTTGCTTCTCATGCAAGAGTTTGGTCCCAAGAAGGATTAAATTGCCTCTGTGCCCTTTCCATATGGATACACCCTGCTGGGATGGAGGGAGCCACTGGGCCAGAAGTTTTCATATTCTGCCTTGAAATTTAGTTTTGTTTAAATAAGTCCATTTTAAAGGCAACCTGGGACCGGGAGCATGTCACAGACACACTTTTAGCGATGGCATCATTGTTTGCGAAGAGCACTGGGGAGCCTCAGCCACAAAACACTCATTCACCACAGGTCGAGTATGCCCAATACTAAAAGCAAAGCAGCTCCCAAAAGGCAGCAAACTCATTTGCCTGAGGCCACCCATTTGGGCTGCTGCAGGCGGCTGGGTTCCCAAGAAAACAAGCACAGGGCTGGGGGAGTAGAAAGGATTTTGCATGGTTCATGTGTCAGACACAGCTCAGAAAGGTCAATCAGTTTTTCAGTGGGAGCCAAAGGAGAGAGAAAACTGCAGCTGATTAGGAGGAAGAGGGGGAAGGGGAGAAGGAATCTGTGGCAGTGCCAAAACCTTTGTAAACAAACTTCACTGCAATGTTGCAGATGAAAGAGCAACGCCCGGCGAGCGGGATCCAGCTCTCAGGCATAAATCAGGAGCCGCTGCAGCAAAATCAAGGAAGTCACGCTGGCACAAGCAGGAGGAGAATCACCCCCTCCTGCTCCTAAACAATAGCCCTGGGCCTCCAAACACAATTCCCCCTTCCCACATAGGAGCAGTTCACTTGGGTGGTAGCACAGCCGAGCTGCTCCGGTGTCTGAGGAGAGTCAAGCCGCCAAACACCAGTCCCTGGTCAGGATTTGGGAAGCGAGGGTGCATCCACTGAGCCACAGTCGGTCCGGGAGAAGGGGGCAGTGGATTCACCTCCAGCTTCTGGATTTCATTTGTTCCTTCCTCTAAACAAATCCCCTGCATATGCAGGGATAGGGACAGGGAAAGGGCAGTTGTCCTGAAAGGAGATGAGCAGCAGCTCGCTGACAACACGCTGAGCCACAAGCCACTTTTTACACCCTTTTACAATAAATATTAGCTGGAGGGAGCTCTGCTTTTCCCACTCTCCTGCCAGCATGGTCTCTTATTGTTTATTCTCCCCCAGCAGTCCAGGCGTTCTTGTTAATGTGCTGTGATTGAGTACTTGGGAGAGGATGGGGTTTGGAGTTAGCTCCCGGCTCCCTTTGGAGAGCTGTTTACTCTTTCGTGGTGCCCATGGCCCGCTGAAGACAGTGCTCCTTCCCTCACCCCTGCTGCGTCCATCTGCTTTGTCTGCCTGTTTTCCTGCTGCCACCGGCAGGCAGCTGGCCTGCGCATTTCAGCTGGCTGTTCCTAAACCCCTGGAGGAAAAAATAAAATTAACCCCGTAAAGAAGGGGGCTGGGAAGGATGGGGAAGAAGGAGAGAGAAGAGCAGCTCTGCCGCCCAACACCGCTCCCCCTCCACAGCAGCCTGCAAGGACAGGGGCTGAGGCTCAGCTGTCATCAGGATGCTGCTGGCACGAGGTGACAATTTGGCTAGGGGGGGGTTCTTATTTTGAATTTTCTACCAAGCAGAAGGTTTTAGCTTTTCTTGGGTCCTGCTGTCTCTGCCCCATGGCAGAGGGTTTCAGACCCCACTTCTCCTGGTCTTGGTGTCATGCTGTGGGTCTCTGCTGATTCCCCGCCTCAAGACAGCCCTCAGTCACATCTGGCCCAAGTCACCAACAGGCACATTCCTCACTCTTCCTCCAGAAGAGCCTAACACAAGAACATTACAGTCAGACACCATGGGGCCAGGGCTGCTCCCACACATTGTCATCTCCACTGTGCTTCTGTCAATGCCCTACCAAAATCCTGCAAATTGGTTGCAGACAGTGGTCCCTGGGAACTCACATGTGGTCTCAGGGTCCCAGAAGATATTTCAGAAAAGCTGTGACCAGAGTCAGTACAAGCCTTGGGGTCACAGTGAGAACAGAGATGCCTTTTTAAAATCTGGCTCTGTATCCTCCCACAGATAAGACCCTTTGCAGTTCAAGTGAGGGCTAAGGTGTCTCCATGGTTTGCAGCATCACTGGACACACCAGGGCTCCCCAGTCCCTCCAGGAATATACACTGCCAGCAGCCTCAGGGGTCACCCTCTGACCCACAGGGACATTTCACAGCAGAGCCAAAGATCACATGGAGTCACTGACCCTGTAGGGAAGGCAGGAGACATCTGGCAAAAAGCTGGAGCAGAGCCTAATACCATGAGAGTCCTGACCTTTGGGTACGACAGGGGCCTGGCTCTGAGCTTGGCTCTCCATTCATCATAGCCTCTGCTACCAGAGTTTCTAAACCCTTTGGTCTATCCCAAAACCCTCCAAGAAAGGGCTCGCTTCTGCACAATCTGACCCAACCTGGGAAGTATTTAACCATCAAAAGACAGAACTGATAAGTGAGTGAACACAATAACCCGCTGGGTGCCCATAGACAGATGGAAACACTACCTGTGTCCATGCTCCCACCATGCAAACACAGCAACCCTATACATAAATATACATATGGCCTGTGTTACATGTACAAACAGACATCACCACAGCACTCTCCAGCTGGGGGTTATTCATGCAGAGTTTTCCCCAATGCCCCCAAGCTCTGAGTGGCAACTGGGACCATTCCTGGCTTGCCTTTGTCCTCCCTCAAGTCTGCAGGCATAAACTCAATCCACCCCTCTTCACACACAAAACCCCCAGCTAATAGGAAAAGCAAGTGGAACCAGGAGTTAGCTACAGTTGTCAAGCCAATATTATATGCTGGGGAACCAGCAAAAGTTGCTAATCTCCAGGGAAAACTGTAAGCTCCCATGCACACAGACTCCTATGGATAAATAGGTATCCAGGATCTAGCATCCCCTGGAGACCTCAGCTACTAAGTCTGCTCCCTGGGGAGTCTTCAAAGCGTGTTTTCTTCTCCTTCACACCACCCCCTAAACCTGTGGGAGGCGGTGGCTTTAGTCCCTGCTCAGTGACACCTCTGCTGCTCGTTGAGCCAGCCCTGGCAGGGGCTGTGCTTGGCACAGGTAAAGCAGATGCCAGGTGCACATCAGCGGGGGCTCACACCTCGAGATCTCACATGTGCACACCACTGCTTGCTGGAGCAACAACTAAAACCCTTTTGAAAACAGCTCCCCCCCTCCTCCCCATCCACCTCTCCAACAGCAGCTGGGTGAGCAAAGCTACATCACCTGTCTGGCACGTTTGCCCTTATATCCCTCTCTCCAGGTGTGCACAGCTTTTTCTGACATTAAAGAGAGATGCTCCGGTGCCTTCAGCAGAAAATAGATACCCCTCATTGTTTGAGACTGTATTTATAATAGTCAAAGTCTCTGTAAATTACAATTACATGGATGTTCTACTGTCGGTCTGGGTCCATTAGAGACACTTATTTTGCTTACCTTCATTTCCTCTCTCTTCTTCCAAGTAATAGGCTTTGCTGGTGCTGGTTTCATACTGCTGCCCCTTGGAAATAGCTGTAGGTGAGAGAGGATGAGGATATTCGCTCCCCAAAGCCTTTGACTGTACAGGAAGGAGAGAAAATGCCACCTGCTACCTGATAGGGACTAATTTCCTACTAGGAAAAATGGTTGCTAAACATCTGGCCCAACAGGCTAGTGAGCTGATTTCCAGCAGAGCTGGAGAAGGCAGCAGAATATCCATGTGCTGGACTGGAGACCCTGGCCACAGTTCAGCAGTACCAGGTTGCCCACAGCAGTAACAACAACAACAAAAAACCTGATTTATCCTAAGCCTCTTGTTACCAGAATCCTATGCAAATGGCATGCAGGGAGCACAACAGTTGCCTGTATGTAGGGGAATACACCACCACATTGAGTATTTTGTGCAAGTCAGGACCTCAAGCTGCAGGGGTCTGATGGAGTTTAGCCTGGTCCCACCTACCAGGTGCATGTACATGAATTTTCCAGTATTACTCCATAGGTGACAAGGTAACAGCCAGTCATATCCTGACTGCAGTGCAGTAAACAATTGACCTGGGGAGAAGATGTCCTTAATTTTCCTTCTTCCCTCCACAGCCCTTTGAGTGCTGACAAGTTATCAGGGTTACTGATTCCCTTCCAGCATGGGATTTGGGGTCCTACTTTCACACTGGGCTCTATCCAGGCTGTTTCTGGGAGCCCTGGCCAGTTCTCTGATCCCACACAGCAAAGAGCACCCAAGCAGCCAAGGATTTGTGAGCTGAGATGGTGAAATAGCCAAGACAGAAAACATGCCTTTTGCTTGCTGGGGAGTCCACCACATTTCCAAAAGTGAGTCCAAAACTTAGCTATGGGATCCTTCACACAGGAGAGCTGGAAGCAGATCTGTATGATGGAATTCTCCTTTCCTGGAGGAAAGGAGAGGAACTGCAGTTTTGAAACGGTGGAGGAATGTCCAAGAAACAGAAACTCCAACAATGAAAGGCAAAACCTCAGGGTAGGACTGTTGTACAGAGCCAGTAACATCATGGCAGTCTGTATTTTGCAATGTGGCTTCACACTGAGAAATGAATTATCTTGAATTATGAATCATTTTTTGTAAGCAGTGTGTTGTGAGGAGATGCTTTAGGAGAGAGGGAAGATAACGAAGCTCTGTACGTGGCCACAGAAGAGAGACAGTGGAGGACCTCTTGGAGCTCAGCCTCCTGCCTCTATTTCTTCTTCTAAGACACAGCATCACAACAAGAGACATAGCCTCTATCCAAACTTTGGAGACTGATCTGATTTTGCTTATTTTTTTGATATTTGGATGAAAGTGAATTAGCTTTTTTAGCAGTCTGACAACAGCTTGGCATTGTCACCATGAAGCATGAGAAAAACCATGAGCCAGGTTTGGAAATTGTGAGATTGGCTTGAAAAGCAGAAGATTTTTTTAATTATCATTATTTTTGCATCTGTTTAGAAACAATGCACATTCTTTGTCTTCAACTCAAGTTCTCTGAAATGTCAGGGTCTGGGCTTTTAGGGAAATTTATCTTTTTCAGCCAGAAGGAATAAGAACTTTTTTTTCTCATTAGTGATCCTTGTGCAGTTGTATGACACTGAACTCCAGGCTTTGGGGGGGGGGGGGGGTAGAAAGCTCCCAGAGACTTTCACAGGGCTTGCTGTCAAGTTAATCAGTGAAATGGCTGGTCATTGACATGCATATAAATGCACCGTGCATGTGTGTTCACTCTCGGAGCTCACCTCCCATGTTGCATGACTATATGAGCCAAGAGTATCCACTCAACTGCAAGCACAGATGCAGCATATGTGAGAAATTGGGGTCTGCCTTCCTATTTGTCTGCAGCTTTTCCTAAGTGAGGTTATCCTCTTGTCCACTCCAAATTTCCAAGGTCTGGCAGATCTGAGCCCTTGGACATAAGCATAAAACCAGGATGCTCAAGTGTCAAGCACCAGGGGGTCAGACCTTCTTATGGCTTTGTTGTAAGTCTCATGGCTTAGAGTCTTCATGATGAAATGCAAAAAAATAAACCCAAAATGTTTTTTTGCCCGAGAGAAGCCCAACTGCAATGTTGGTGATAGGCAGAGCCTATCCCCTGATGCCTCCTCCTGCATGTCTGGTGTAAGCAAGACCAGAATCAGGCCCTTAATCAAAGAAATGGGCAGTTTTCCCCCAGCATAACAGTAGAAAAATGGCCATCAGTTTGCACTGAAAGGAAAACGCAAACTTCGTATGAAGCACTCAGCCATGGAAACGTGCTTATGTGGCTCCCGGGATCCCTTTCTTTTCGTCAGAATTCACATGAAAAGCCCCCTTGCTGCTTTCCATGTCAGCACTAACTCTTCCAAAATGATTGGCATCAAAGGTAGCTAACACTCCCTCCCCACAAAAGCCCCCCTCTGCCTGCCTCCAGCAGCCCCTCGCCCGCCACCGCCCCACTCCCCGCTGCTGACAGGTCCCATTGTGCCGCTGTCCCACAGCAGCTGCACAGGAAACAAAGACATCAAGGCACAGGGGCTGGGGCTTGTTGGAGTGGTGGAAGGAAACACAAGCAAAAGCAGAAAAGTGAAGCTGAAGGGAAGGGATCAACAGTTGTTGACTTACGAGCGCGCTCGGAACATGTGAAGAGCAGCTGAAAAACCTAAAGGTTTTCTGCAAATGTACCTGCACAGGCATTTCTGCCTCTGATTATCCACTGTACTGGCTTCCAATAGCACCAGAATCACTAAGCTAATTGCACTGTAAAAGTAACGGCCTATGAAATTTTTAATGGAGCAGATTGCACTTATATTTTTTTTTCCTCTGTGGTTCAATATACTTCAATATCTTTTCTCTCTTCCAGCATTTGATTCAGGCTGACAGTGGATATACACAATTGCTTTTGTCCATGCCATAAAGACTGAACTGCAAGACAGGTCCATTTTCCAGCTGGACACAGGCAACTGAGAGCCACAGCTGGATATTCAAATGTTCAGAGGAACATCTGAAAATACATCCTCACCATCAAATCACTTACAGATACAGGGAGCAATCACTTACCACCACTCACAGAGTTTGGACATCCCTCTTCTATGCCATAGGACAAGGTGAGGACAAAAGGCAATGGTTTTGCACAGGAAGGCATGGCTGCAGGGCTTCTACTGCTCCTCCATGGAAAACAAAGCTAGGAGGTGGAAAAGCAGAAAATATGTGAAGAGTTAGTGTCAGGAACAGAAGTAAAGTAATATTTAAATCAGGATGAGGATAAGTTCTAAAGACAACATGGACAACATGGACCACTGTCTTAGAATGCATAAGAGTACTGGTGGAGGCCAAGCTCAAGGGAAGGCTGCAGGCATCAGGAATCTTTCTACATACCATTTAGGTTCAAAGCTGCCACCTCTCACAACCACTGCCAACCCCAAAAGCTGACAACAGCTGACATTGGCTGGTGGTTGGTTGCACCTCTTGAGAAGAAATGAATCATCCTGTGCTGGTGCTGATGTCCAAGAGAGCAAGAGGCATCCAGCTACAATCAGATCCTACACACCCTTCTTAGCCAATGCCACCTTCATGGGGTTGAGGATATAAGCATCCGTCTCTCTCCCAAATTCATCACTCATCCAGGATCCAGGCATCCCATTGCCCACGTCCCCCAAGGGACATGTTCCGGGTTCAGTGCTTGCCTAACGCATGCGAAAGGCAACAAGTCCTGCACAAAGCACAGTACTCAGGGTCACACGAGTGCACAAACATGGCTGATGGAGAAGAAGAAGGAAGAGAACAATGTGATGTATTGGAGCTCTGCATATGGAGCAGGGAGAGCCAAGAAGCGCAGGGCTCCACAGATGTTTTTCATAAGACATCAAAATGAAACATCCTCTCAGCTGTTTCATATCACTATCGTGAAATTCCTGTTCCCTCAGAGATAACAAAATGGTCCATTTTCCACACTGCCTCAAAAAATTCCTGGATGAAAAATTCCAGCTCCAGTCAGCCCTAAATATTAGCAGACAGGCTGGGAATTGTCTACAGACCACAGCTCCACCAGGCTAAATCCTGTTAGAAGAGATGGGATCCCCCCACACGAGCAGAGTGTGTCACATAAGAAAAAGAGCACAGAGAAAGAGCAAGCAGAAAAAATGGGGAAATGTGCCCACACCGCAAAATTAACAAGCATCCCAAGGTGCCATAAATAATTTGATTTCCAGACTGAGCCCACCCTAAAAATCATCATCACCAGTCTGCCCTGAACAGATCACCA
Organism: Pipra filicauda; assembly: GCF_003945595.2. Classification (NCBI taxonomy): domain Eukaryota; kingdom Metazoa; phylum Chordata; class Aves; order Passeriformes; family Pipridae; genus Pipra; species Pipra filicauda. The sequence continues at coordinate 7,806,227 of NW_024104310.1, forward strand.
GATGAGCAACCAGTGCGGCACTGATGCCACCCGCCTTCACATCTGCAGAGAGCATCAATTTTAACAGCGTTAGTGGGAAGCTTGTGTTGCTAACTCACAAAAACACATACATAATTTAGATATATTTTAATAGACATCTCTGGCCCATGACATTCCTTCAGGTCAAAGTTAAAATAAAAGGCAGAGACACGCCGTGCACCTCTGGTTAGACTGCTGGCTCGCTCAGCGCAGAGGCAGCCTGCAGTTAATCAGCCCTCTTTCTCCACTAACTGTCACTGCAAACAAAGGAATTAGCAGAAGGTCTGTAGGGAGCATTGAGATAATTTGGCTGGCTGAAGAAAAGAGAAAGAAAAGAAAAGCAAAACAAAATTACTGAGAAATTTACTTGCAGTGACCTCTCCATAAATATTTAGATATAATCATCATTACCTTGGAGTAAATTAAGTTATAAACAGTCTCCACAATTGCACATGATGAATGCGTATCGGCATCAGAGAGCACTTTATTGCGAGTTAATGTGGAAACAGAGCACCTCAATCAATCAGGATGCAGAAGAGCTGTCTGATGATATCAGTCTACCTCAACCTATTCATACAGGACACTGTACACTCACTCACTCACCCACCCACATCCAACCCCCATTCTTATTATATTAACAAATACATATCGAACCACAGAGGATGGTAAGATATATGTTTGTGGAGCTGGAACAACAAGGGATGTACAGTACGTGTCCTCAGTCGTGCTAGTGGTATTATTTATGTTATGGTAACATCTATGGTGACTGAGGATACAGCCCCCCTGTGCTGAGCTCTGTGTACAAACACAGCCAAAAGCCATCTGGGTAGGATTCATCTGACTAGACACACATATCCTCAACAGGGATGTTGAGCTAATCACCGTCAGCTCCTTTCACAGCCAGCTGAGAGAAATCGGCACTTTCCGAGCACAACTTTCCAGACCTATTTTAGACATCTAGTTTAAGAAGAGATGAATCATGCCCTGGACTCCTTCGACTGCCTTGGCTCAATCTCCACAGACCCTTTGGGAGCCCCGGGTGACTGTTGCTGAAGTCAGCATCCACACTGCAGATGCCAACTTGATGAGACGCGTCCCATCCTTTCCGACCGAGACTTGAGGGTTTAGGGAAAGCAGACAACCACATGGTAAGCAAAAGGGAATCATATCTGAGATACGTTTTTGGATGTGAAGCCACGCAGCCTCCCAGGGCTGATGACTTCTATGGCTTTAGAGCTCGACTGCTGAAGAGGAAAGCAGAAGGGGGAGCATGTTGCAGAGGCTTGTGCCGCCTGCACCTCACCTGTCCCTTCACTTCCAATGTGAGAGCTGAGAGATCACAGATCATGAGCTTCGCCTTCCCTTCAAGCCATAGAGGCTCATTCCCTGGTCCTTTCTGGCCCTTCATCTCCAGTTCCTGCCCATCCCAACCTGGGGCAGTTGCAAGCGCACAGCACATTAGCCAGTGAGCTCTGCCATGGCACTGTCAAGCAAGGAGACACTTCAGGAACTGGCTTCTTCATGACACCTATGAATTATCCACATATCATTGCCACCACCCAACACACCCAAAACGCAGGCATGCCACACACACAAGACTCATGAGGGGTTTGCATCCTCCAGAGGAGAAGGGGAGTTGGTCTAACGAGGCAACTGATGATGAAAGTGTTTCTCAGAGAAGGAGCGTGATTAGAGATTTTATTAAGGCTCATGACTCCAGTAAGGTAGTGAATTCTGCAAGAGAACAAAGGTTTAAACTGGAGGGTACATGTGCTTAAACCTCTTAAAAAAGTTACTGAAATAGGCCCTAGCACTGTAAAGTGCTGGACTTAAGTCAGTTCAAGACATCAGTGCATCATTCTGTGCCAGTGGTCTCTGGAAAAATCTTTCTTCGTCCAGTTTTTTATTTCAGGGTTTTCTCTTACGGAAAAAACTTTAATATGCATTTTCCCACATAAACTGGGATGTCCAGTTCACAGTGATGCTCAACTTCTATCTGCCATTACAAAACATCAACAATAATAGACGACTCAACAAATGAAAAGTGCCAGACAGAGAAAATAATTAAAATGCAAACCAAGTGGGTTGAGAAGATCCTTCTCGTGAGCAGATATTAATAGCAAGAGGTGAAAAAGAGACAACATAGCACTGACTGTCTCTACCCTGTTACAAGGTGAAATAAAAATATTCCTCTTCTTGTCCTCCTTGGATATACTCTAAATAGAATAAAGTAAACCTCAGCCTGTAGCTGCCTTGTTCCCTAAGCTGTGGGACCTTTCAAAAAGAGGTATCACCGATGCCATTGGTGCCTTTGCACCAGCCCTGCCAGATTCTTCTGACAGGACCCCATCTTCTGTCAATGTCGCCCCTCAGTGCTACAACACTGACCCTTAATCCAATAATTACCCAGCCCAGTAAATTATTGCAATTAAGCCCATTTCCCAGCTGCAGCCGAGGAGAGGCTCCCGACGGGGGTCCCGCTGCCTCGGCACAGCCCAGCAGAGCCACCAAGCCAGTTTTGCCAAACAGTGTCTCATCCCTACCGAGATTTAGTCTGAAGGGAAAGAAGGAAATTGCTAAATCTTTCAACACAAGGCAAAGATTTCTGTAGATACCGAAACTCTATTGACAGGCTCAGATCAAGGGCTTTTTAATTGAGCGAAGAACGTTAATTAGTAAATCTACTGACTTCTAAACACAGCAAGACCTAGGGCTTCAGATTACCATTGTGCAAGGACAAAGCAGCTTTCAAGGTCTAGAGAGCTTTTTCCCTTTGCTGCTCTACCCCCAAACACCAAAAACTATCGCAGCTAATTGTGGATATACATGAATGTTACAGTGGCAATCAGACATTGCTTCTCTTTAGCAGAGGGAAATGCTCAAAGGAGTCATCAGGGGTGGTTATCTCTGAAGGGTGAAGAGGTCTGAAAAAAATACAAGGTGTTGCTAGAAAACAGAAAGATCAAAGTTAAAAGCATTTGGATGGATAAAATCATTGCAAAGATTATTACTTCTTAACATATAAATTACTCAAATCGCTCCCATTTGTCTGCCTCCATGACCATATGAAAGAGGAGACCAAAGGCTTAGCTCCCAATACATTAAATCCTGAAAAATGCACCCATGTTTTAAGTTGTAATACATGAAGCACTTTTCCTGGAAAAACTAACTGCAGACCAGCAGCAAAGGCTTTAAAACATGTTTGTTGTGGAATCAGAAAAAAGAGATCAAACCACAGCAGCTCAACAGTGAAGGATTGCTGGGAAAGCAGAAACTAAAAATGTAATAACGGGGAGATGAAGACAGGAGGAAGCAGCTTACTATAGGGAATGGCCTTGCTAGGGAAAGGCAGCAGAGTTTATGGCCCTGCTCTTTATTAGCTGAGGAAGTCAATGCACACTTCTGGGGGAAAAAAATAGGAAAGGAAATAAAAAGGAGTTTAAGATTATTTTGATGGTTTGAGGCCAGATTCATAGTGGATCTGAGTTGTGTCTGGGGATCTCACCTCTATTTCTAACATTCCCTGATGTTTTCCCTTGAAATGAGGGCTGGGAGGCTGGCAAGCACCATGTTTATGATGTGCCACTCTACATCCTTTCCCGTGCATCCACCAACCAGCCAGCCCACAAGATCTCTGCAGAACCACTCAGCAAATGCCCAAAGCATCCTCCGCTTTCACAGTTCCTAACCCACTTTCCAAAGATGTGGGCAGTCCTTTCCCCAGCTCGTCACCATTGGTGACACACTATGGCCACGTTGCCCAGAGACAACACTTTGGCCAGTGGTGTCTTTGTGGAGCAGGGGCAGTGCACCTTAGGAGCCAGCTGCAATTTTCAACAAGAAGTACAAAACAAGAGAAGGCTGGGAGTGTGCAAGGAGCCCAGGGAAGGAGAATAGAGACTTCAGCCATGGTGTCACACATCTGTACCACCCAGGCAGCTCCTTTCTTAAGAGCAATGTGATGGTATTTTGGAGAGGTTTTAGCACCCAGGGGGAGCTACAGAGTGCCCACCATCAATAGGCAGCTTCTGGCCAAGTGCAGCAACATTCAGCTTACCCAGTTTTCCCACATTTATTCAGGAGAGACCAGGATTATCTTGACATTAAACTTGTGCAGAACTGTTGATAGGCAGGGAATGTTTCAGCATCTAACTGTGGATGAGCCTGAGAATCTTTAATGGCCTCAAATGGTGAGGAAACCTTTGCATTTCACTTTGTAGACCGCCAGTAGAGCAGGGCACTTAGAAAGATATTGCACATGTTTACACTTTTCTTTGCATGGCTACAACACATTAGGCCCCTGGCCTCTGCAAAGTCAGCATTTACAGCACACAGTGAACAACATGACAGTCCCACAGTGACACTTGCCCTAGATGCAGCATTTGTAGACATCAATTTTTACCTTGGTAAAGTCAAGCCCAAAGCTGACTCAAGATACCTCCTAAGTTATGGACAATTTTCAGCCTCTGATGGCATGGTGGCACATCACCAACAAACAAAGGCACTATTTTATTTAAATCCTTCTTAATGGGGACTTATTGTGCTGTCCAGAAGGACAGACAGTGGCGCAACAAAAGGTTCTGCTGGCCTGTTTAGCATAACCTGGAGTTTAAATAGAGAGGCAGCATTTCCTGCGTCAGCTCAACGCTTCAAATCTTACCTGAATCCTGCATCATGTATGAGACATCTGCACTACACGCTGGTGGAACAAATCTGTCAGCAGAACAAACGTGTGGGGACAAATCTATCCCTGTTCCAACAGCAATGGTGTTAACCCAGGGGACCGTTTTTGGCCTGCTGGAGTCAAATGGGATTCAGAGCAAGTAGGTCCCTATATGCATCTCGGAAGACAAATGAATGACTAAAATAGCATTAGTGGAAGCAGGAGTGCCTGTTCAGTATGCTGAGGTACACTGGCTCTGCTGTGGCAGTCACACTGCATTTGGATTCAAATTACCACCAATCAGTTATGCCCCATACAAATCCATCCCTCAGTTGTTTTTTTTTTAAAAAAAGCAACAAAAACAAACCTTCTTAAGACCTATCTTGTGTTATGCCTTCAGGGAAAATTTGCTTTTATGAGCATGAATAATTCATGCATGTTCATTTATTATTAATTAATATTCCATGAACATGCATGGTTTATTCACCCAAACAAAGCACAGCACCTCGCACACTCTCCCTGCAGCCTGGCATTAGCTATGCACCACAGCCCAGCTGACCAAGGCATCCAATCTGTACCATTTATCACCTTTCTCCCCAGAATCTACTGAGAGAGAACATTTTGACCCTTCTTGCTGGTCACTGACTTTCTCCATTTCCAGGGCTAGAACAGGGCAATTCAACTCTACTGACCTTAAATATTTGGGAGAATTTGAAAATGTGAGTGCAAGAGGGAGGCAAGAAGAGGAGTTTAACTTTTTTGGTGAGCTGTGTCAGACTGCACTCATTTCCATGTTGGATAAGCAATGCCAGGCACCCTGCAAGATGCTGGCCTCCCCAGGTCATCATGGGGTCACTGGTCAGCTGGGCTGTTTGGGGGGACTTGTCCCTCTTTCAGTGCCATGTCACCAACAGCTACAGCAGCATTTCCCACATGGAACTTTCTTCTATCAGAGATACTTCATTGCTTATGGCAGAGATGCCATAAGCCACATGCCCACGCCAACCACATTTTCCTGCTGTGCAGGCATTTCACTGGGAGCACACAGTGATACCCAGCAAAGCCAAGAAACTAATGAAAATCTCTTCCATTTCAATATAGATCCTCATGTACATTGACTCTGGCATCAATCCACACCACAGTGGGACAGCTGGATTTTTCTCCTCGGTGTCCATCCTCTGAAGAGCCCACACTAGCTGGATTTTCTCCCAGTCCTGGATCTGAACCCTAACACATGAGCAAAGCCTGCAGAGCCAGCACAAATCACGATCCATCGCTGTTCATAGGCAGCTCCAGAGGAAGCCCAGCTGAGCCCCTTCAAGCAAGGTCAGACCTGACACTTCTAGCTCTCTGCAACCATCATCATCTATAGACTAGCAATCCATATTTTTATGAGGGAAGCAGAGCAGGACTACCAATTGCTCCATGAAAAAACATCACCCACAATACCATCCTCATCATTCTCTCCACACCAGGTCCAGGAGGAGTTCTGATGCCAGCAGACTCGCCTGGATCAAATCACCACCTGGATCTCCTTCGGCCTCCCAGATGGTGCCCCCAAAACACCCCACAAAGGGATGTTTAACTATTGAAGCTTCTCCTGGTAGGAGCAGCCCTGTCATAAAGCACTCCTGGATGCTCTGTTCATGTTCCAGGTCTCAAAACAATCACCTCACCTGCATCCTCTGTGTTACAGCCATAAGGATGCAGGACCAAGAGCTGGATTTTCTTTATTTGGGCTAAAACATTGCAATCTCTTTATATGGTCATATGCGAGTCCTGATTTCAAGCACAGGAATGCTGAGAGGAAATAGTAAAAACTCCCTGTGCATTGACACTGGAGCAGCTTCAAATCAGGAGTTAGCTGAAGCAAGCAGAGGAGACACGATTTTGCCGTTCAATAAGGGCTGAAGTACAGCACAAAAAGAGAGGGGGAGAAAAGAGCATCACTTACAGGAGATGTTTACATGGTACACAGCACAATGGGGTACCAACCAGAACGACAGCAGGTCCCTTGATACTCCCGAAACGGCACAAGGAAGAAGAGAGAAATGAAAAACAACAGCAATCTAATGAGTTTAAAATAGAGCTGAGTCCAACTCACATGTCTAAAGCCAGATAAACCCATCTATAAGAGCCTGGAGTGGGGAGTGGAGACCAGGCATGAAGGCACACCATTTCCCTTGTTTCTCTAGAATGGTTTGAAACAAACAACTGGGTCCAAATTCCCCCAATCCCGGCATGTTTTAGGTCTGGATATGAAGTGCCTGATTCCAGTAAATACCCCGGGCACCCTTCTATTGCCTCAAATTGTTTTACCAATAGAGATAAGTTCAGAAACACTTTGAGAGTTACAGACAATTTAACACGCAGGGGCTGCTCTGGGAAAACTTAAAACTGTCATAATTTATCCTCCCCTTCCCCCGGTCCAGAAATGAAAGATTAAACCTAGGAAGATTTATTAAACTGACATTTTAATAGAATTTTTAGACTTTCCATGTTAATAGTTTAAATATAATTGAATTCCATGAAAGGGAGGAATACAGGATGGAGCCAGTGTCCCCCAACAGTAAGAGCATTTTAAACACTGGGGCATATCATTAATGCATAATTTAGTCTTATTTGCATGGCCCTTAGAACTGGGAGTAACGAAAACACAAATCTAATTAACAGAGTGAAAGAAATGCCTCCACCAGCAAACTTGATCACAAGCTCCACTACCACACACCCACCCTCTGCAAGTTACAAACATGAAACAGATGGTAAGGAGGAGAAAAAAATAAAAGACATCGCATGTCAGCTTTTGGAGAGGAAGAGGGGGGGAAAGAGAGAGAAAGCAGAAGGGACGGGATGGATAACCATGCTACTTGACGATGCAGCAATTAACTTGCTGAGGGTGGAATAATTCTTGCAGTGCCTCTCTGGTCAGAGCACTCTCCCAACTTAGCTAAGGAGTAGATGTATTGAGTGCAGCGGAGAGTAAACCAGTTTTCATAAATCCCAGCAGGAGTCCGTTTCACTTTACAAGATTCATGCGAAAAATTGAAAATTCAGGTTTTTCCAGATGCATCCGTAATCAGCAGGCTGAGCCTCGCGGGTCCCCGGAGGTAACTGATCACAGCACAAAGTAGGGTTTCACAGTCACACTGAGCTTCTCCACTGCATTTTTAAAGGTTAGACATTAATTCCTGATCAATACAAAGAACAGCAGGTTACCCCCTACCCCCGCTCCCAGAATTGTCTTACATTATTAACTGAGCCTTGGCTTTGTCCTCGAATTACTTCAAATCACAACTCAGAGTTGTAAGACACAGAGTCCCTCCAGGTACAGAGCAGAGGGGGTGAGAAAGGTCTTCCCCAATACCTTCTTCTCCCATGCAGAGACAAATCCACCCTGTCCTAGGTCTGACAGTTGAAGGTAAACAAGATTTGCTGTGCTTAGCATGACACATTCAAGAATAAACACCAGAATCTAAAGTTTCTCCATGTCTGTAGAAGCAGGTCATTCTAAATTAATCTTCACATTTGAATATCCCTTGCTTAACAATGTGCCACACTATTTTGCTGGGTTCCTCTGTGCCCTAACCATTATGAATTAATATCAAGTCAACTCCCTTTAGCACTGAAAACAAACTCAGTGTGTCCCAAGCATAAGGTTTTCCAGCAATGCTAAAAAGAAGGACAAGAAATAAAACCCAGGCTACTCAACAGCCTTAGGTCATCAAAAATTCTCTGTTCTCCACACATGCATGTTGGGCTGTCATTTGCTTTCCATTCATGTGATAAGTGGTGGCTGCTCTATGTGATAATGCAGTTTGACATGTTCTAAGTCAGTAGCAGGATGGATGCAAGCTGGTCCATCAGCCAGACTTAGGACCAGGTTTCTGATCATTGGTCATGCTGACTCCTCCCATCTCTCTTTCCCTCTTGGTAGCACTCCTGCAGCTTTGAAGGCTTCAACTGCTGACTGTAAGAGGCTCCTGGACTTCAAGCAGCATTTTGGGGAGGTTTTGGAAACCTTCACAGTTAGGCAGGCCTAGATTCATTAGCATGTTCTCACAGTCTCATATATTTTTACTGCCTCTCTGCAGGGCTCATTTATTCCACTGAAATCAAACACAAGAATTCCCCCAAGGCATCCTTGTCGGATATGAAGTGACTGGGCTACACAAAACACTCTTTCCAGGTACTGCAGCAGGTACAATGGTTTTTGGTGTTGTATCAATTCATTATCAAAGGGAAATTGATGAATATCCACTTTTGCTGAGTTAGAGTCTCCTGATGGCTAATGAGCGTGAATAAAATGCTATGCAAATCAGGGGATGAGAAGGGAACTCTGGAACTGAACTTGAATACGAAACAGGTCATTAATACAACACCTCTTTGACATCTTTTGATTGTTTCTAATGTTGCATTTGTGGCAAAACTGCTTATGTTAAGATTTAGTGAGAAGAAGGTAAGTTGACCCTGCACTCGTGCACTCACCCTCTGAACTTTGGGCCACGCTTGATGTCAGAAAGCAGAAATGATGCTGGGTGAATAAACAGGTCCCCACTCCTGGTGAAAAAATGCATTTTATGATCTAGATTGCTATTTGATCACCTGCTAAGGACACCTCTCCATTGTGTGTGCCTAGCTGGCTGTGCAGAGTGCCTCATAAAATATGAATACTTCTTCCAGATACGACGGTGCTTAACTTGCATTTACTGTATGAACAGTTATAGATTTCTATTATTATTTATAAGTCTACAGTGTGAAAAGCTTTTCTCTAATGCTCAAGAAGTGGCAGCTTCTTTCTTGCCAAGGACAGACAGACAAGAGGATACATCCAGTGAAAGGCAAACAAAGAGATGTGTAGACAAGGCAAACTAGATTTTCTGTAAGCCATATAGGCTATCTAGGTGTTTAAAAGGAAGTAAAATTGGAATTGATTTGGGCTTTGTTGGCTTGGTAGTGTAAGGTTCAGTTTGTGTCTTATCCCCTTGGTACAATCCAGTCAGTCTGGGCTCCTGTTTATGGGGTTGTTTAGGCTTTGAGGTTGTTTTTTTTCCAAGGTGAAAAAGGTGTGATGAAAGTCAGCAGGTAAAACAGGAAAAACTGAGTTTCTTTGAAGATAAGCTGCCCCAGAGGGTCTCCGACACATCACAGGAGAGGAGTGGCAAGTTAATGATGGAGGCAGTGTGTCAGTGGTCTTTAAAAATGAAAAATTAATACCATGACCAAAAAAAAGAAAAAAAAACCTGTCAGAATAAGTGAAATGTTTCTTTGTGGGAAACAGGAATTGGGATTCACAGATGTACTCACATCCCTCACCTCCCCTGCAGCAGCACTGAGACCTCCCAGGAGGGCTAGGTTTGGGTAGGAAATGGTGATCATTACAGGGCATTTTTAAATCTGGTTTTGCAAAGCAACCTTACAGTCTTGTGATACGCAAAGGGGAGAGGAGACTCGATGATCTCGGAGGTCTTTTCCAACCCAATCGATTCTATGATTCTATTCTATGAGGGAAGGGGGAACAAAAGGAAGGAAACTTCTTTCCTACCTTCCTCCTGCTCAAAGATTATTGAGCTACCTATATGAAGTGGAAAGGGTCCAAGAGGCGAAAAACACCCCACCTGCAGTAACCAAGAAACTGTGAGCAGGGCAATATGTGCAGGATGCAGCACAGTGGGTTTCAAGCCATGGTATTGACATGAGAATTGATTTCTCCCTTCTGGGGTGACCACCAAACTTAGCCCATCTTCAGGTACTTCAGATAAGGATATTTCTCTCTGGCTGGAAATTCTGCCCTTCCAACAGTTTCAGCTTCCACTTTCAACAATCCTGTCAGAAGTTTCTACACAAGTTCTACATAGGACAACAGGAGCCCCCATTCAAACAAATGAGGTCCATCCTCAGGAGAGGGAGTGGTAAAAAAAGGCAGTTTTTTCCCCCTCATCGTCTTAGATCCAGCACCTCATTTGCAGTCACTGTTTAAAAAAGGGAAAAGCAAACCAGGCTTCTCACCAACAGATGATAAAAGCTGACACAAGTGGCCCATCCAGGCCATAGTCTAGAATTTTGGTCAGCAATATGAGGAGAGCAAATTATAATGATCACTTCTAATTGAGGCACATAACCAGGGAGAACACAATTAGGGTAACAGTGCAAGAGAAGACCAGAACGTGCTTCTTCAGAAACAAAAGCATGGAATAGCAGGGAGACATGGGTGCTGCCTGTAATTTAAGTGAGGAAAAAGGAAACAACACAACACTTTTACATTTTCTGTAGAAGGGTTCTGCCCACTGCAGCCATGCTCTGTGCAGTGCCTGCACTTGCTTCTTAGGTATGAAAGGTCAATCACTGCCTGGTGTAGGATCCAATAGATCGGTATCAGTGGTGCAATGGGCCAAAAGCTAACTTCTCACAAGGCAAGGATCACAAAACGTGCCCTTTACCAGAACAAGCCAGAGGGCAGAAAACCAGCACTGAAGGTACTCAGTTTTTAGAGTCCTCCAAGCAGAGCAGGACTCAAGCTGTAGAAACCCTTATCACAATCCAGGACAGTAATTTCAAAGCGCTATAAGTCACCTCTATAAACAAAGGGCAAGAAAAGGCAGTAACAGAGTTTCCTCACCCAATGTGCATTGCAACCCTCTGCACTGGACCACCAGAGCTGGTGTAAATAACAACAAGCCGTGGTGGGGTAGTGAAACCTGGAAATCATACAGCTTAACCTCAGCCTAGGGACTGGAGGTGCCTAGACATCAGGATACCAAGAGCCACCTGATTTCCTGAATAAGCACCTACAGCCCTTATCCAGATCCTTGCCAGGACCCTGTTTTTCTCCTTCACTCATAAGTGCCAGCAGTCACCTGAGAAGCTTCACCTCCATTCTGCAAACCACGCTGGTGGGCTACTATATTTATTATCCCATCACAATTAACCACCTCTGATTAGTTCAACTAATTACTGGGTGCTAGCAATTACTCACTGACAGGCCTCCTCAGAGTCCTTAATAGCTGTTCCCACAAGAGCAAACAGGTGAAGGTGAAAAGAACAAAGCAAAACAACTAAACAAGGGGGAAATGAGGGAAAGAATTAAGAAATCCCCAAACAGACCCAGGTCCTTCGAGATCCAGAGCGGAAAGCAGCCCAGATAATTAGCATGCCTGTTGCATTGCCAGCATGCAGGGAAATTTTCCCTCCAGCCGTTTTTCTTACAGAAGCTCATGATTTGGGATTTGTCCACAATACAAGCACTAGACAAGATGCATTTGCACATTGTCGTTTCAACACTGCAGTGGCCCTCCAAAACACTAAATCATGTCTGGGTAATTTTGTTTAGAGGGTGAATTTTGGATCCTGGACCGCCAAGTGGAGGCATTTTCTTTGCAACTGACTGAAGACCTCTGACAACAGGAGGGATTAGGGGAGAATGGAAATTCTGACAAAAGGATAGCCTTACCTGATGGAGAACATGCTTTTTTTATGGATCTCAGAGGCAAAAAATCCTTAGGAGGGTGCTCTACATGTTGTAATGCCAACTGTATGTTTTCTGTTGCAGATTCTGAACAGAAAATAAATTGTTAAAGACACTCATAGAAGTGATCTTTATTTGTATTAAATTCTACAGGATGCAGAAAAAATTCATATATTTTTATCTGATGCTTAGAGAACACTCATGCTCCTATTGCCATTGAATTGCATGGAATTTACCTGTACAGGAGAACATCTAAATGGTATCTTTGTTTCCAGGAGTGTCTTTGGTACCTGTGGTGGGGATTCTCAGATGGTTGTGAGGTCACCAGAGGTGCCTGCACTATCTTTATTTACCTCTGGTTTAAGCCAGTCTTGTTTGGACTCACTTGTTCATGGTAGCCATGGACATGATGATTTCTCCCCGGTGATGCAGATGTTTGCTTTCCCCACATGTGTGTTCATTGGGATAAGAAGAGATCTGGTTACATGCAGAGTATGAAAGTTTCTGAAGAGTGAAACAGTTTGTTCTCTTTTCTCTGCCTCTTCCCTCTCATGGGTCCTCAGTCGGCTGCACGCTTCAGCCCTGTGGCTACAGCACCTGGAAGATGTCTGCTTCCAGACATCCTGCTCCAAAGCCTTTTCTCTTGAATAACACCGACCTGACAAGTTTTCAGGGAGGATTTCAACATGTTCGTAAAACAGTGTTGTTGACTTCCAGGTGGCTTTTTAACCAGAAGCCAGTTAGCCACCGATAACATGACCACAGGTCCTGAAACATCTCAGCATCCCAGAACACGTCTCCAAGCACAGCTGAGATCTTATCAGGAGGACTGTAATCCTGGGGAAGCTGCTGGAGAACAGACATTAAGCAGCCTGACAACAGTAAGCCTGGTTCAGTTCCTTGTTCCTTCCTTGCTCCAAACGTGATTCTCCAAAATGATGAATGGTTGTTTTCCAAATAACGGTCTTGCATTAGAAACACTCACTATTTCCCAAACTGCCCCTTCAATCTGGAGGGGCTGCGGCCAACAGAGGGGAATATGTTCAGCGCTTTGAGCCTTGCTGTGCCACAGGTGAGGATGGGAGGACTGGGAGGCTGACACAGTGTCTGGAGACTGGTGGAAAACATGGTCCCCCAGTGGACCAGTTTCCTGAGCACAACACCTTTCCCATGGGGTGGGCATCAGAGTTGGCTATCTGTGTGGGGTGAGATGAATCCCCCCTCAAAGCCAACAGACACAAACAGGATCATCTGCAGATCACAGCTGGTAGAAACACCTATCCCACCTGAGCATGATATTATTACCCAAGTGCATTCCCTCCTTGAGCAGAAAAGGACAGTAAGCGTGGTCAGGAGACCTCCCCCACCCTGACAAACAGCATCATGCAGGTGCTTTCCCTTTCTGAAAAAAAACAAGGAGTGGAAGAGGGGGAGGGTACAGCTAAAGCTAAATTGTCCCACAAAACATTTTAGTGCAACAAACCAATTAACATCTGACTCTGCTATGGAACCCGAACAATGCTAAGGACTGCAAAACGCTGTCTGAAAAGGCAATGTAAAACAATACAGTCACACAGAGAGCCCTCACCGAGGCAGGAAGGGCCCCCAGACAGCCCCTGCCCAGGCCCTGCCCAGCCGGGTGCTTTCATGCTCATGCTCTCTACCCATGTCGAAACAACACAGGAAAGGTGTTTTGTTCCAAAGTAAAACCTTTCTGAACAAAGCATGAGCTGCAGAAAGGCAAGGAGGCACTGGATGGAATCCACTTCTACAGGAATTACAAGAGCCCTTTGTCTTGCAAATCAAACCCCCCCTCCAAGTTCTGTTTTCTGCCCTCAAGACACTCTCCACTCTCATCTCTAGAATCCCAACAGGCTCAGCCCAGGGATTCCCTCCTGTTCCTGTCTTGTGAAGGTGGGAAGCACCTGGGGACCAGAGCAACCAGCCACTGCCTGAGCTCAGCCAAGCTACTGTATCTGTAGTTCTGCTCCATCTCTGCCGTTACATTCAGTATATGCAACTTCTTCTACAGTTCTGAGTTTTCTAGACCTAATGAGCTTATCATGTGAACTGCATTAGAAAAGACTAAATTTTAACTAATATGCTTTTGTTAATAAATTCAATGCTGGAAATCAGCTGAAGTTCAAGCAGCCATGAGACCTGTAAGGTTAGATCTGGTACTTCTAGTCAGCAACATTTTTTCCTGCAGACACATGGACATAACACTGGTTTTTTTCTTAAAAGTCTTCATATGTTTTCAGCAGGTTTTTTTTTTTTTTTTCTGGTTGCTTTCTATGATCAAAACTGACAGAACATCTCAAAGGAAGGTTTTCAGAGATCTCAAGAGCAACATCTTAGAGGGTTGATCCCTGCATGGGTCGTGAAGGCACCTCCCACAGCAGAGGCAGAGCTGCAAGTGGCCTCCAACATTTGGGGACCCAACGGGAAAGCAACAGGCATTGATGCACTGACATCTTGCCCATCCTCCAATGTACAGCAGGTCTTGGTGTCCCAGGCTCAAAGACAGTTGAGAATTGGACTTGAAGACCTTATAGGCCTTTTCCAACTTTAATAATTCTATGAGCAGGGCTGGCATCCAGGAGCAGCAAGCCATGGCCTGAAAAAGGTGGGTGCAGGAATTTCCAGAGAGGCTGCTTTCAAAAAATCAGCATAAGTAAGGAGCCTCCAGGGTGGGGAAATGTCAGACCAGCTTGTCAGTCAGAGGGGAACGGCTGACAGAGACAAGGTTCTTGCCACATCTTACAGGGGCTTTATTTTTCACCTGTAAGCAGAAATTCTGGCTCTCCCACATTCGTGACAAGGCGCCTCTTACGAAGCACCCTCCACTCTCCACGAGGCAGGCAGCAAAACAACACAACAGGGATCAGGTCTGACCCAGGTCAGGTCCACCAAAAAGCAACCATCAGCCCCCATGGGCAGGTCAAGCAGCTGTTTGGGGCTGTGAGCCTTCAGAAGGGGGTCTGTAATTCAGAAGGGAAGCCCCACTGCTCTGCTCCACCAGCCCTGAGGAACAGGTGGTCACAGTGTGAATATCCATGCTGGTCTGGGATGTTTAATATCAAACCAAGAGGGAATTAAGGTGCTTAGGTCTGTGACTGCTTTACACATTAATTCTGGTTGGTATGAAAAAGTAACCCACTGGTTTTGACTTTATGAGCAATACTTGGCTTGTTCTGTTCCTGAGCTTGTCTCCTGTGCAGCGTATTTCTTGTGCTGATAAATATTTATGCTCCATGATTTTGATTTATACAGGGGGCTTAAATATTGTAAAGCTGGATATAACCAGCATAAAACAACATAAAACAAAGCACCAGTGTCCAGAATGGTGTGGACTAAAAAGGCATGGCTCCTGCAGCAGCCAAATTTTACCCCAGAAATGACCTCTTTCCCTCCTGGGAGTGGCACAAATTGGCAGCATCCCCCTCTCTGCTTTACAATTGAGATTCCCAAACTGTGTGTATCAAACAGGAGAGGTGTTTGCAGTATTGCCAAGGTTACTAGAGTGAAAACATTGCAAATGGCATTTGCATGATTGTACTTTCAAATCCTAACTTGTAGCAACAGTGCATTTTAAATGAAGGGGATTTATAACTCAAACCAGAACACTAATCATATTCCGGGGTAATAGGATTTATTTGTTGGTTGTTTGGTGGTTGTGGGTTTTTTTTAAGCTCAGAGACAACAAGCTCTGTTCATGAAAAGGGAGATGGCTGGGCTTAAACCCTACTCCAACAACATTTTCAAAGGATTAGGAAATAAACACAAATGTACTCCATTTTCAATATGTGGTTCAGAGCCTGTGTAGTCTTTAATGCTTCCCAGCTAGGAGAACATCCTAAATTGCTAAACAAGTTCAGACAATTGCCATTTTAAATGCAAAACTCAGATCAGCACAAAAAAAAGAAAGAGTCGTTGAAGGATCAAGAACGGATGTTTAACAGCATCCGGCTGTTCTCCAGCTATGAAATTCCTTACTCAAAGCACACTGGGCACATTATGAAGCAATGCTCAGTCATCCACTCCACCAAGACTAGGATTTACAGCCCAATATCTTGACCAAGTAAAGCTGGAAGCAGATGACATGTTCCCCACAACACGGGTTTTCTGGGACTGGCCGTAAGGTCACAGGGCACCTGACTTAAGTCATGTAATATTTATGGGGAGAAAGAACTCGTTTAGGCTGTAATTTAGGAGGTCCACTAAAGCTCATGGCCCATGTCCTTACAAGGAATAAAATGGACTAAGTCAATGTACACCACCCAAAGATTTTAACCTCCCTGCCCTGCACACACCAGACTTACGGGAAAAAAGGTGCTCCACGAGGGCTTGAAGGTTGCCAGAAATAGTTCCAAAAAATTCCCTGGATTTTTGACAAAAAGGAACTTTTCCAGACATTTCTGAAATATCTCTGTAAAACACATGTTAAAGGCACATTACAGGTCTTGTTTTAATATAACTGTTCTCAGTGGTGGTCTGTTAAGTTATCCTGTCAGACATGGAAAACCAGGAGTGCTCGTGTGGTCTGTCACTGCAGCCATCTGAAGAGATAATAATCTTCATCTGACCAGTGAGAACTTCACATAACACACACTAACCTCGCCACTTAAATTGCATGATCATATACTTGCTGGCAATTGATTTTAGTCTAGTTAAAGGGTGTCAATTTAGGCAGCTAAAACCAGCACCTCAGATCTCCAGTTGTGCTTGGAAATTTTGGCCTTCGATGTGTTCATACACACACTGATTTTATACAGTGTGTGTATATGTATATGTATAATTTCACACACACATATACATACATCTATAAATGAAAAAATTAATCTGAAATATGTCGCCCTGCAATCTGTCAAATAAAGCTGATATAATAAATATGTCACTTTATTTAACAACTGATGCTGAAGAGAACTAGGCAGAATGAAAGAAATGAAGACAGGGCTTAGTAAAAACACTGAGGAAGGCAGAAATTAAAGCAATCAATCACATTCTCGTGGAACGTCTACACCATTCGAAATAATATTTTATTGTCTGCTATTGATTGGATGCCACTGAACAAAATTACAAACAATGAATCTGGTGTTATAAACAAGAATCACAATAAGAATAACTTATTTCAAATCCTTGGCCATACAACAGTTTGTAGTCTGCAGAGTCCTGGACATCTACTTGCTCTGCCACCATAGCCTAAGAAACATCCCTGCTCATTGACGGTGGAGAGGCTGGAGTGCAGTGATGCTGAAATAAGGCTACACTCCCCTTTTGCCCTTCTTTGCATTTTAAGCATGACCATTTAAAGCTTGTAAAATTTGGTGGGACTAGAGAGAAGGACAGGGATGCAAAAGAGAAGTGGCACTGGTTTTGTCAAACTGTGAGATCTCAGTTCAGGAAGGAGGAAGAGGAGGACACCCTGAATTTTATTCTGGCATAATCATAAGAAAAATTAAAGAAATTATGCTAAATCAGAAAGTAAAGCATGGTTGTGGCATCCAGCAGCCAGACCCAGGTAACTCTTTGGAAAGCGAGAGAAAATTTCTTTGGGCCTCCAGCAGCCACTGGTCCCAAGTCTCTTCCCAGGTGCTTTGCCCTCATTCCAGTGGGATACTGCCACCTAGATCTGTTCAGGGAAAAGGGAGATGGGTCAAGACACGAGCTGAGCCTGATGGAGAGAACCAGGCACAGGACAATTCACATCCTCTTGCTGCTGATCAAGCCACAAGTTACTCATCAAACACCTTCACTAACACCACCAGGACAACCTGAGAAGAAAGGTGCTGTTTATGCTGAGCACTGGTCTGAAAGATTCACCTCCAGAGAGGACAAGTTGCCACAATATTTTACAGCAGTGAGGAGCAGGACCCACGACTGCTTCCCAAACACCTCAGAGCTGGGCTTGTTGTAAGACGTAATGAATATGTGGCAGGGGTTTTTTGTGCAACTGGGAAAAAGTCCTACTTCTTTCTCACCCTTCTGAAGCTCAGAGGATGATAAAACAGAGCACTACTAAAGCCTCTGGGAAAATCAAATGATCAAATCTTTAGATAAGCTGTCCATTCCTGATAATATCCAGACTCTGAAATAAAAGCGCACAAGTATGAACGCAAAATGCTGGATGAAGGAGCAAGCAGACAGGGTGGATTAGAGGACATATCTCCCCTTCCTGGATTGTCCTATGATGCCACTGGGTTGTCACACATTAGCCATTTACAGACACATGCAAATGGCATGAAAACACTGGGCCAAATCCATCCACGGTGCAAATTCATTGAGTTCTAGCAGATCTACACTGGGCTCTAATTAGGCTTATTATGTATAACTGAACATAATTCTAATTGACAGCTTTGATTACATCTCACATCATTTCTGCTCTAATTTACCCACGTGGGGCGAGAAAGACATGATACATAGGTCTGGCTCCCAGGGTGACAGCAACAGGAGGAAGAAGGAAAACCATCCCTGGACCTGTGCACAATGGCCAGGAGTGGAGCTGGAGGTATTCCCTCACTGAAGAAACATTTATCCTGCTGCTACTCAGGAATTAGGTTGTTCCTAATTTACCCTTATGCAGCTTTACCTACCCAATAATTTGCCACCCACCCCTGCAATATCCAGTCTCTACTATAACTATACATTTTATGGAGTGGGAGTCCTTGTAGGCATCTGGGGGGGGGGGGCTCTGCTTGGAATGTGAGGAAGAGTGTGTTTATGCATGGGTGGGATTGCAGTTTTGGGGGATTGGAAGTTAATAATTATTTTCTCCCATCTGTCACGTATACTCCCCCTTCTTTTATCAACTCTACATGTCTCAAATTAGGAGACAATTTCAAGCCTACAGGGATCAGCAGTGCCAGCCCCTCCTTTCTGGGAAGGAGGGATGATTCCAAGGGGCTTCCAGTTAATGTGGAAGAGAATTGAGTACACTGGACACAACTATCAACCAGTTTGGAAGGAAAAGCTGTTGTTCTAATGAGTTATAATCACTTCAGAAAGCTCAGCCTAGACCTCCACTTGGGTGGATGCTTCAAGCACAGAAAATCCAGCTGATAGCCCTAGGTTGTAGAAAAGCTGTAGAGGAAAAGACACAAGTGATTGAAAGACAAGATGCAAAGCAGTTAGCAATGGTTCACTCCCAAACCTGCAGAGGTTTGCCCCAGATCCAGGTCTGGCCAATGTTCCAAAATTGATGCCTTTGGTGAAGGGTGGATAACTTGCTTTTAAAATGCCTGGTAGGACCAAGCCCAAAAGGGGTGCAAGTGCTCTAGAGGAGAGGAGCAGAATTCAGACAGACCTCAACCTGAAATGCATCTGAAAGAAGCAAGAAGGAAATCCAGAGGGGTGAGTTCAACCTCCTGCCCTCAGGAAGGACATCTCCAGAGCACAGGGACTGGAAGAGATTCTGGTTTACAGTATGGGGTGCAGGGAAAAGGGCCACAGCAATTAGAGCAGCGTCCTGTGAGAGTTGTGGAATGTGCTGACTGGAGGGTATACACAGGGAAGCACATGAACCTGCCATGGCACAGGGGGGATAACCCCCAGCCTTTCTGCTGGGGGGGCTGAGGGCAGCCTCTGGGCTCCTTATTCAAGACCAGGGATGCTTCCTGCTGTCGGACCAATGCACACCCCATAATCAGACCAATTTGCTGTTTGGCCACTGCTGAATTTCAAGGTGCAGCTCCTGCTTTGGGACCAAGCCAGTCAGTCTGTGCAGAAGGGGAAGCCACACGTCCATGGCACGGTTTTTGGGGTGGCCAGTGCTTTGCACCCGGTTAGCAACAAGACTGTGTGCATGCCGTGAGCATTTAAAGGGGTGGAAGCAGCCTTCAGGAGGTACAGAGTCAATTCTATCCAAACGTGAGCGGGGGAAGGCGGCAGGGTGGAGGAAAGCCATCTGGCACCCTCTAGCGTGATGCTCTGAGAAAAGCTCATCCCTCCGCACCTGTGGCTGTACCTCAGCAGCGTCTGTCTTCACCCCCACACCGACCATCCGTGCCCGCGGGCTCAGTCTCATCAACCCCCTTTAATTACCGTCTACTGTAGCAAGGCACGAAACTCATTAACACGAGCAGCAGCGTCTGCCGATGAGCCTGAGCGTCCCAAGACATTCCGTGTGTGAGCCCGATCCGTGGGAGAGTCACAGCCCAGAGAGGCTTCAAAAGAGACTTTCAGCACTTTGGGGACCTGGCGTGGCTGAGAGTGAAGAAGTGCCAGTGCCAGGACATCGGGGCCACCACCACTTGCAGCACCACATGTGCAGGGTTGGGCATGAAAGCAGAAGTGGCCATGGTCACACACTGGGGAATTAGACATGTTGATGTTCGGCAGCTTTAAGCTGGGAGAGAGCAAATTCAGCTGACTACATGACATCTGGGGTGGGACATTTCTATTGAGGGAGTCTAAATTACAAAAAAAAAAAAAAAAAAAAGAAAAAGCCAAGGACAGGCCAGGGTCCCCCTGTCCAGCCCATACCCAGCAGTGTGGGCACAGCTGCAGTCACCCAAGCACATTTCGTCATTTACGATTTGACTCTCAAGGCAGTGGAAGAAAAACAACTTCCTTCCGTTCCTAATCACCTTCACTGTCCTCCGGCGAACTTTTGGGTAACGTGTGCTGTGTCATCAGAGCAGCACTGCTCCACAAATGGTAAACAGTCACCCATATATTTCTCAGGATTACGATTCACATTATCACTGAACCCAAGGAACCAACACAGAGCGCAGGCAGGAGGAGATAAAATATACCCAGGCAAGAGAGCACCATCCCCTCACAGGGAATGGGACCACCTCCACAAACGCTACTAAAAAAAAATCTCCTCCTCTCCCAGGGCTTTGCAAAAAAAAAGAGTTTTGGGATCAGGCCGTTTGGCAATGTTTCAGTGGCCTGACCTTCATCACCTGGGATGGTGTAGGTGGGACAGCTGTCCCAGCACCGACTTCCAGCTATCAGAGACAGGGCCAAGTCCCAAAAGGCCATGATAGATATTGTGAGTGGTACTACAAACACATTAATGTGAGTGTCCCTGTCAGCCCTACAGAGCTGGCATTTAACCAACCTCCATGCCAACAAAGGTCACCCCTGCTTGACACATCACTGATGGCACATTTACATGTTGGAGGTTTCTAAAACTGCATAGTATTGTGTTTGGGTTAAGGCCAGCTTGTTGCCTCAAAACAGTTCTTCATCCTCATCCCTCATAGAATCATTTAGGTTGGAAAATATCTCTAAGGTCATTGAGTCCAATAGTCAACCCAGCACTGACAGGCCCACTAAACCATGTCCCTCAGTGTCACATCTACACATTTTTTAAATACCTTCAGAAATGGTGACTCCAGCACTGTGCTGGGAAGCCTGTTCCAACTCTTAACAACCCTTCTAATGAAGAAATTTTTCCTAATATCCAGTCTAAACCTCCCCTGGCACAACTTGAGGCCATTTCCTCTGGTCCTCTCACTTGTAATTTGGGTCAAGAGACCAATCCCCACCTTGCTACAAGCTCATGCTCTTCCTTGTCCTGTTAGTCCGATACCCAAGGTCCCTACTTGGGTAGGGGGAAACCCAGAGCCATGTGTCTCCTGTATCACCTCTTGCATTCCCCCAACCCTCCTCCACAGCCTGTGCTACTCTGAATCAGCCAGATATTTCCCCTGAAAACCAGCTGCTGGTGATGCAAGCCACAGATCTGGCTCAGCTTTGCTTAAAGCTGGACCCAATTTGACAAAACTCATCTCACAAGCAAGTTCATCTCCTATAAATAAACACAGAACCTGGAACATTTGCCTGGGCCCTGAAACAAAAGAAATTTTGCTACACAGTTTATATTTTTATTGTTAGTTAGTGTAAGAGAGGAAGAAACACAAAAACACAGGCTGAGTCAGGATCTGTGCAAGCTTTCACAGGCAGATCAGTCCATGTATTCCCTTAATGACCTTTAACATGCCTCTTGCCTGTCATGCAAAATTGCATGGTCATTTTATGATGTGGACACATGTTCACAGACGATCAGGCTGAGACCATCCATGAGACAGATTGCTCGCAATTGATCAACACATTCTGAAAATTGTGATTTTTTTTTCCCCATAAAGATGTAAGATTCCTTCTTAAAATCAATTCTTCTTATCTAACCACAGACTCACCAAAAATGAATACACTGAATTCAGTGAGCTAAAGGTATCAGAGGTGTCTCAAGCCACATTCAAGACATCAGAGTTATGACCAGATCACCAGCCCCCATCAGAAGCAGCAATTTTTTTGGAGGCAGGGCAGGAGGATAAACATTAAAGCAACTGCCTTACACTAGCTTTTCCACTTGAAAACCACAGCTCCCTTGACACATGTGGTGCTGGAATCTTTTTGGAAAACCACAGAAAGATACAGCCTTGACACGGAACTGTGAAGCAGTGCTTTAGAGGGCATCACTTTAAAAACAGGTCTTGATTGTTCTGTATCCTGCCTGCCACAGTGAGCACCTAGAGAAAGTATCAAACAGATAACTCAGTGTATAAAATTGGGTTGTATTTTCTAGTTATACACTTAGAGGAGATAGATAATTTCAGTTGGAAAGGATCTACAACTATTATCCACTCCAACTACATGATTGAATCTGTGCTCACCAAGTTAAAGCCTGTTACTAAAGGCACTGTCCAAATGCCTCTTAAACACTGACAGTCTTGGCACATTGACCATCCCTGTAGGAAGCCTGTTCCAGAGTTTGACCACTCTCTTGGTAAAGAAATGCTTCCTGCTATTCCACCTAACCGTCCCATCACAGCTTAAAGCCATTCCCATGTGTCCTATCACATGGGAGAGAAGCTCAGCACCTCCCTTTCCACTTCCCCACCTCAGGAAACTGTAAAGAGCAATGAGGTCACTCCTCCACCTCCTTTTCTCCAAACAAGACAAGCCAAAAGACCTCAGCTGCTCCTCAGAGGACATTCCTTCCTTTGCTTTGTTGTCCTCCTCCAGACACATTCAAGGATCTTCACACCCTTCTTAAACTGTGGGGCCCAAAACTGCACGCCCAGAACTGCTCCAGGTGAGGCCACACCAGCACTGAATACAACGGGACAATCACTTCTGACCAGCTAGTCATGCTGTATTTGATGCACCCCAGGATGGATTTTGCCCTCTAGCCTTCCCAGGCTTACTGCTGACTCTTACCAAGTCTGCTACCAACCAGCAACTCACTGTCCCTCCGTCTCAGCTGGAAAAAGAGTGCACAAGCCATGACACGGATCTGTGTTTGTGCCATTAGGAAAAAAGCTTCAAATTTAACACGTAATTTTTTGGTTTCCAATGATTAGTAAAACAGAGATAGATTTTTCTCAGGATCCCTATCACCTTATGTTTCTTGCTTTTCCTTTAGCCGTTACTTAGTTCAACTCAGACTTACTGTTAAACTCATTCCCATCAGTGCTGGTCAACAAAGCATTTAGTCCTCTGCTTAACTCAACGCAGATAACTAAGGCACATTCAGCAAAACTCACCCATATGCCTCACTTTTTTTTCTCTGAATAGAGGCCCTCCATCCTTTTAAAAGCTGTATTTCTTTTCAGCATAAAGTACTACAGCCGCAAAAATCAATGCACTATGCTCCATCAGTGTGCATCTGTCACTCAGCTCCCAGCACAGGGGAAAGACGAGGCACACATGGAAAACACTCACCCAATCCCTCTCCTTTAAGAACAGCCAAGAGTAAAAAGATGCATAATTTAGCAGAACGGTTTTGTTTGTGTATAGGGTTATTTTAAACGTCAGCTGAGGTTATGTTCTTGTCTTCAGTTGCTGCTGGGTGTTGCTTCAAAGTCATTCTGAGTCACTACTCTCCATCTTCATCTGCTGATGGGCCCCCAGGTAGTGATGGAAACATAACTTCCCTTGACATGGATAACCTCCAATAAAGGAGTGACTTCCCTTTTGACATGTTGATTAGAATAAACGAGGGGAGGTGGAAGGGAAGGGAAGGGAAGGTGACTGTAGCTCTTGAAAAGCAAAGACATTGGGTCACATCCTTCTCTCTGATTCTGTGCCATCAGGTTCACTGCAAGTTATTTGCAAAGCAGCAAGAAACTCATTAGATTGCTGCTAGGACTATTGATGGAAACGCAAATCTTTACCTACAGGACCTTATTTCACAGCAAATTAACAACAGGCTGGGGAAAACCAGAAATCTGTAGTCTCAGGTCCAGGAGTCCAGCAGAATGAAGTATAATCTCTGTTTTTCAGATATCAGTCCAAAAAATCCCCAAAGTCTAACTTCACTCGGTGTTGCCATCAGTTGCATCAACTCTGACTTAAAAGAAATTCCTCCACGTTTCCATGAGCCTGAATAAGGTGAGGATGAGAGCCTGAGCGTTCAGTTAATTGGCCTGGTACTATATGAAAAGGCTGAGCTCAGAGGGACACAGTCTGGCTGGCACTTCACAAGACCAAGGGCTCCTCCAGAGTCAAGCTTTTGTTTTGGCCTGGCATAAGTCTTGGCAGAGCCAGTGGTTCTTTCCATTATCTTCCATGGGCTTTGGATGAGGTTCCTCATAGTGAATTCAGCTTTGGCTGCCCAAACGATACTTCATGAGATTATCTAGCTCAGAAACCAGATAGAAGGTTGCCAGAAAAATCCCGCCCTGGCCTTCCAAGGGATCCTGCTGAGATGATGACTAAGTCATGACACTGGTCCCAGTAAGGCTACCTGCAACTGGATCACACAGCCAGGAACTTCTGCTCTCTAAGAAAGAGCATGAACATCCCCCCCATCTCAACCCCTCAGTAGGGTTTGCACTCACTGTCACATACTCATTTTCCACAGAGAGCCAAACATTGTCATTTACACCCATAGAAAGCTGAATTCAGCACTCTTTCCATAAAACGGATCGTGAACCCTTAACACCACTTGCCTCTCCTTGGAATAATAAATTATGAGGATAAATGGCAGAATCATTATCAATTTCAATATCCAGTCATAAATAGTCTTGTAAGAACACTCAAATGATGGTGTTTTATTGCATTAGATATCACTTGCCATTAATTACAGCATGAAACTTTTGTACTTTGATGAAAAGCATTTTAACCAGCTCAGTTATAAATTTAAATCAGTCTTAAAACAAAAGTCACCACAACTTGTGGGGTAATATTTTTTTTTCTCTAAAGATCTGAACACAAAATAGCATTTTTGGCTTGGAATGACACAAAACCAAGGTTTTATAAAAGCTATTTTATTGCCCACTCATTCAGCTTCAGCGCTTTCAGCAAACTAACAGTACCCATGGCTATTTTTTACAATAACGTTGTTGGCAGCTGGATTTCACTGCTACAGATACTTCATAGTTCATTTGGTTTAGTGGGGGTTTTCTTCCTAATGATCAAGTGATGTTGTGAATCAACGTGATCTAGTTTACGTTTCTGCCCTGTTTCTTTTGTTTGGTTCATTTCTCCTTCCTTCTGTCACTGTAACTCACCACGCAGGACAGAAGCACAGCTGGCTGCAGAGCAAGCCTGGCACCAACAGCAGCTGGTGGGTTAGTCCCTAACAAATCTGGGGTACTCACAGCATCTTACACAGAGAAGTGAACCTCAGCCTAAGAGCTGAACTTTAAAACAATTGTGGGAATCTGCCTTCAAATTTCCAGTTCGGAGGGATTCAGGCTGTGGCAATTTACATTGCTGCTCCACGGCATTGATCACACTTTGCATTTGTTTGAGAAAGGGATTAAAGGGATTATTCCGAACTCACTCTGGGCGTGGCAACATTACAGCCACCACAGCCAAATTCCCCGGCGACCAGGATTCAGAGCCTCTGCTCAGGTAAACAGCAGTATATCTATTATAGCAATCCCTCTGGATTTAAACACCCATATGTGAATGTGTTGCCCCGAATCCAGGTGCACAGCAGCAGCTATAGTGTATTCAATAGGTTTCTCAATGTATTAGGAATAGACACTTTCCTTTCCCAGCCTTCCAGGAGGAAGTATGGGTGGCCCAGATTTTAAATTATTGTCACGAGACCTCAGAGACCAAGGTTTGCCTCTTGTGCTGCCAAAGGCTCCCAGTTTGCCCAGGGGCATGGGAAAAACACACAGCTTCTCAGAGGTATGGTAGGAATATGCTCAACCTTAAGAAAGCTAATCTTAGTAGTCAAATACCCGTGACAGTCAACGGAGATCTGGTCCCTGCATTCAGCACTGAATTCTTGCCCTTTCACGTGCCTGGAAATGGCCCCTGGGGAGATTTTCTCTGTAACCTTCCTGGAGACAAAGGTGAAGCTGACCAGCCTGCAGTTTTCCTGGGTGCTCCTTGCTCTGCTTGAGGATGAACTTGACATCAGCCTCTTCCCAGTCACTGGGGACCTTCCACAATCACCCCCACCTTTCAGAGACCATAGAGAGTAGTGTTGCAACAGTACCAGCCAGCTTCCTCAGCACCCCCGAGCACATCCATCTGCTCCCGTGCACCCACGTACGCTCATCCCGCTTCACCAGTCCCTAAATTGATCCTCCCCTACTACACGTAGCACCTACCTCCCCTAAATCTTGCCACCAGGCACAGAGATAAAGAGGTTTGACAGATACTGGCAGACCTTGCCAGTAACGACAAAGGCAAAGAGCACCTCAGCTTTCCCCATGCCCTCTGTCACTAGGTTGGCCACCACATTCAGCAGCAAATCAATATGTTCCTGTTTTCCTTTTTCTGGTGATTTACTTATAGAAATCCTTATTCCTGCCCTTCACACCCTCAACAGTTTCATCTCACTTCTGGCTTTTTGAATTTCATCCATGTTAGAGCATATCTGAGATCTGAGGACAAGTGACATTGGCCAGGACTCATCAGCACCTGTAAAAACAGATGTCATTGTTGCAGCTTGACTGTTTCTTGAAAGGGTGACCATTTGCTTTTTGACATAAAAGTGAGAAATTGAAGAAAAACAGCCTAACTGCTCATTTAAGGCAGCCTGTTCCTTCCCTTCTGCTTAGCCTGTTAAAACCTCATTTGACAATCTGAGAGTTTAGCTCCCAGTGCTCTTGCTTAAAATATAACAGATGGCCTCTAATAAGTAAATTGAAAAGTGCAAATAAGGTTAAAACAATTTTTCTTTATTGAATATCATTAACTTCAAGGCTGTCCACTTTAAAATGCTAATTAAACCTCACTTCCTTTTGCAGGGTTCTAGTGAAGAAAGATTGCTGTGGGGTAAATTCCTCTTGTTTGTAGAGGACCAGCCCAGCACACTGATAGCAAACTGGGCTATTACATGTCCCAAGCTTAAAAAGTAGAGTTGGAAGCTTTCCATTATTTGTCCCTTCCATACCAGTTCCTTCCCACAAATCAAACACAGTCAAGAAGGAAATTCAAAAGAGGCCAAGTGTGAAACCCTGCTCTTCCACACAGCAAACAAAAGTTTCTCCAAAGGTCACTACTAGTCCAACCCAGTTTTCACACAGGATTTCTAACACCATGTTATAGCCCCGCAAAATGTCATGCTGCAGGCATGGGGCTCTGTATTCCTGGCACCACTCACAGAGTACAAGAGGTCCTTCAGCACCTCGTCCCCACCTTACTCCTAATTTCCAGTGCAAATTTATTCCCAATCAGTATGTGTCACTTGCTCGTGTGCCAGTACTGTTCTTTGGCTTGAATAGCTTTTCCCCTGTTCTTCACCCCCAACCTGAAGGATTTTTACTGAATTATGGAATCACCTCACAGCTCCTACTTGCCTGGCAAAGCAACCTAAGCTTTCAGTCTCCTCTCCTGGGAGAGCCCTTCCCTTCCCCTGATCAAGATATGAGCCCCCTTCCTCACCTGTTCCAGTTTTAATTCTTCTTTCTTCAGCACAAGAGAGCAGATTTGCAAATTTTCTCCCAGGCTGGGTCTTACCAGAATCCTGCATGAGGCAATGCTCCCACCTCAGCTGGAAAGGCAGACAGGTGAGCTCAAGGATAACATTCACTTTCCTCCATGGTCAGGTCATACTCACAGTTTTCAGTCATCATGTAAAAAAACTAGTATGTTTTTTACCTTTCAGCTCCTTTACTCTTGGTGAAAGTTGAGCTCCCAGTCTGAGACAGGTCCAAAAGGCACCACGGCTCAGCTCCCAAGTACAACTAAAAGTGGTGGATGCAAAGCACCCAACTTTTTGGACAACAGCCTCAGGATGACACCCCATCACCAGGAGCAGGGAGCTCTGGGTACTCCCTCTGCCTAGTTTGATCCTGGGTCCCAGTTTGCAGGCCAGTTTTCCTAGGCTGCAGGAAGCTCAGGGAGGGAGCAGTTTCCACGTCTCCCATAATCCTGAGCTACTGTAGAGGAAAAAGTCAAGATGCACCAGGCCAGAAGAAAGGGAGCTTTGTCTGAGTGCCTGGGTCCCCTCACCAAGCAATGCTTTAGTCCAGATGCCTTCTCCCTCCCTGCTCTAAACACACGATTCTCTCTCATCTGAGCAAGTTAATTTACTTTGTCATTTAAAGATTTAGAGCATAAATTACAAAATGCAGAACTTCACACAAATTACCTGTCCAGTCTCACCTCAGTGATTTCTCACGCAGACAATCTGGCTGAACATCAGCATCCCTCACCTCAAACTACTCATACTACAGACAATCCAACACTGCCTGTCCAGTGACTCTGAGTTACAGCAATGCTCCTGGGCCAAGATAGAAGGGAAAGAGCCTCTTGACATTTACTCTTGACTTTACAGGAAGCCTTTGCCCCACAGAGGCTCATCTCTGTCACTACAGAAACCCATGAACAAGGAGGCTTGAAAACCAACAGGCAGGGGCAGTTGTAGCAACACTTGTTTAACCAGTCCATTTATAAGTCATGCCAAAACCACACACAAGGCACACAAAACCAAAAAAATTTGTATTCACTGGAAAAACAGCAAAATAAGTCTGTGCTGAAAGGTTTTTGGGAGAGTCTGCCATGCTGCAAACGTAGAGTCATACAGCGGTGTGAGTAGGAAGGGACATTAAGATCATTTAGTTCCAATCCCGCTGCCTTGGGCAGTGACACCTTCTAAAAACAAAAAAAAACAACTGTATCTTTCGAGCCAAGAGTCACTCTGAGGAAAACAAAACACTTTCACAGCAAGGGAGGGCTTGAAATGCAATTTATTTACTTATTCATTCAGTTGAAGTCTCTGACTAAATCACATACTGGATTAGCTGTACTCTGTGTCTTCTCCTCCCTCCACTTGAGGAGGTGTTCCTTCTAAGGGACAACAGTGGCAGGGACCTGAATAATAAGGTTGAGCACTGGAAATTGGGAAAACATATTGTTGTCTTTCAACAACACCTTTCTTGATCAAAAGGGTGTTTCTGCTCTGTGCAACTATCCTCAAGTAGGACAGGAATCTAGGCAAGAAAGAATACCAGGAGTGACAGGGAATGTCCCATCCTAACCTAACAAGCTATGACAGCTGTGTGAAGAGATGCTCCCAAGTGGCATAATCTGTGATATCAAAGTTGTGTGAGACTGCTTCTTACTTGCTTTCTGCAAGATGTTTTATTTTAAGATAAAAGTCCTCAGCTAAGAAGCAGCTCCATTTCTGTTCTGTTCTCTAAGCCCTTCTGTTACACAGCATGGCTTAGACTATTTTTTAAGGAGAATTCCATCTTCCAAAAACACCAGTATTTATCAGATCTGGAGCAGAGTTGAGGTT
Organism: Pipra filicauda; assembly: GCF_003945595.2. Classification (NCBI taxonomy): domain Eukaryota; kingdom Metazoa; phylum Chordata; class Aves; order Passeriformes; family Pipridae; genus Pipra; species Pipra filicauda. The sequence goes on from NW_024104310.1 coordinate 7,836,029, forward strand.
TCAGGAGGGTAGCGCATACATGTCAATCAGAGAGCAAATATTGTCTTCAAACAGCAAGTTGAACAGACCTTTGTTTTCCTGTGCAATGCTTGTCTAAGTCTTAAGGGAGCTGCCTTTCATTGAACCAGGGTTCTGAGCTTGCAGGCATAACACAAATGCCTGAGAGAGTCCAGACTGAAGGGATAAACTTAAGCAAGGGCATGCAGCTAAAGGACAAAAAGCAAGAATATAAGTAACAAAGGTCTCAACATGTGTCTGCTGGATATCTCCATGCAGGTGTATGGAGAGGACTGTCCGACAGGAGGTGGGGAGGTCAGTCTCATGGATTTGACAGTAAAAACAGAGCAGGTCTGGAACAAGAAAGCTTTCCAGCTGTACAGTGGTAACTGGGGACAAACCTAGTCTCCAAAGTTGAGACCAGCTTTCAATCAAGTCTTCAGGAGTTTTGGCACAAGAAGAAAAGCAGTATTTTTCTGTCCTCTTCTCCACACCACTGCCTTCCTACTCAGCAGGGAGGAACGTTTCACTCAGGAGACAAATCACCTGATCTGTTGTAGACATCTGCCACAAGGTAAGATGAACAACAGCCAGAAACTCCTCTCCCTTGTGGTCCTCTCCTTTGATTGTAAAAGGAGTCCATATGACAGCAGACAGAGATGTCTACACTGGTCAGATGAATCCTACACCTGAGTGACCAGACTTCTGTTTGGCTGATGAGATGCTAAAAGAGGAATGACAACCAGATGGATGCATTACAGGGTACTCAGGCAAAATACTCCAAATAAAAGCATCTTAAGAACATATCACAAATACCTGTCATCTAAAGATGTTAGAGAAAAAAACATTGTACACAATTAATCATATCCCCAAAGTCATTAGGCTGGTGATTAAACAGCATGTCTAATGGGCAGGCTGATGCACAAATGGATGAGGCAACTTGGTGAAAGACAGAAATCAGGGATCACAGCAACATCCATAGGTAGTGATAGCTGCTCCTTCACCCTTCTCCTCAGGGTATGTGCTTAAGGAACACTGAAAGAAGTCACTGAGTTCCCACAATGGTTGAGACATTCCCAGAAGTCTGGGATCACCACAGAAACATTGTTCTGTTTGTCAAGGCCAACTTTAAGAAGGAACAAAGAAGCAGAAGAACAAGTAAACCAAAATGACTCTTGGGGCTGGATTTCAGCAGGAGACAAGTTCACTTAGCAAGGAATCACATCAGAGAAGATCTCAGCATCCCTCAGAAGTGGAAACTGCTAACAAGGCAAACCATCTACAAGAAAAGATTGTTATCTGCTGCAAGAGAACAAAAAATGGCCCTAAGGGGAAAAAATAATCTAAAAATCTTATATTCTGGCAATGTAAGCTGTGATGACTAAAAGCTCAGCCACTTGAACTGGCTAGTCAAAGAGGCTTGACCTAGGTTGTAATCAAAGCATAGAAGGTAAGCAGGGGTTACCCAAAAAATTCAACCCTTTTGCCTTGCACATCACATAGTGCTTTTGATCTGCACAAAATGAGTCTAAAGTAATAAGGAGGTGAGATCCTTTGGTGCAGGCATGATTTTGTACTCTATTTGCACAAGAGTATAAAATTTCAAGCCACATGAAATCAGGACTAAAGTCACCTTCAAGAGAAGGTGTTAACGAAACCTCTTCACTGAACAGTTATCCCCTGGTATCAGAAGAGTGAACGTTCATCCACTTGCCTGTTGCCCTTAGCCATTTCTTTGCCAGTTTCAACCCAGTTTAACATGAGTGTTGAGATCTCACCAAAATCAAAATCCAAGAGTTTACATGAAAAATCAGAAGCTGAGAAGAAATAAAATCCAAATTAGCACTTTTCTGCTTGGGAAGAGTTTATAATTTGGCCCCGTATTCATGACAAGCACCAACAGCAGACAGTTTAGTTCTCTAAATTGTTGCTCTTTTCTTCCCTCAGCCCCTAACCTGCACGTAGCAGTCTGGGGACCAAGGTAATAGAAATAAGGATAAAACAAATGATTTGTTCAAAGTCCTGCTTTGGCTTTTTGTGGCTTTAGATACACATCCTTCGCTGCACTGCTCTGTGATCTGTGCTGGTAGCTCAACTCCAAAGGAAAAACGAGCTGAAAAACAAAAAGGTCCCACTGGGATCGTGCACGGTGCTATTCAGCTCAATTACTTATTAAAGCACCGACACAGCATAGATTTTTTTTCAGTACATTACTTATTCAATCAGAGCTCCAGCTCTCTCAGACTGATCCCTTAAGAAAAAGCAAACATCTTTCCCTGTTTGTTTCCAGCTGCATCACAAAAGGTTTTAAAGACTTCAGGCTGCAAAGGAAACTGTTTGTCTTTGGGTCATGGTAGAGCAGGAGCTTGTGCGTGAATCCAGTGCAGCTCTGATTGACTGGTGAGAGCACAGGGCCATCGAGTTAAGGAAGCTGCTTGGATTTTTCCATGTAACTCCACGACCCACCTCCAATCTAGAGTAGCCTTGCTTGTGCAGGACAGGAACTACAGGCTAGACAGCAATGAACAATCTCTTTGTGGCAGTCAAGGGTTTTTTTTTTACAGGAGATGAGATCAATTTTCCATCAAGTTAATCCAGATTGGGAATAGTTCATCAGGTCCTTAAACGCAGAAGCTAACCTTTCATCTAGACAAGATGGGGATGCCATGTTGCTCACCTTGAAGAACAATAAGGTCCCATTTGGAGGAGGGAGGGAATCAACATCTATCAAATATTTAGAGGTAGAAGACATTGCCTTGCCTTTAGATTTCTGTTAGTTAGGTCATTTATGTTAATTAGGTCATAGAATAATAGAATCACTAAGGCTGGAAAATAACTCCAGGATTGAGTCCAGCTGATACCCTAACACCGCCTCTGCTCCAGACAACTAGAATAAGATAAGGTAAACAAAGCTGCCAAGAACTCCATGTGGTTTTGGAAACCAAAGGGCACCAGATCCTTCCATCATGATGGACTTTTTTACAGGGATGTGCACATGACAGCAAGAAGCCTGTGATTCCTTGGCAGGGTAACGTGCATTCCTAGAAAGACAAAAAAAAAGAGTGGTAGAAGTCTTACACCAGCATTTCTTCAAAGGACCTTTCAAGTGGGAGATTTACTGAGTCTTATTCTATCTGACACTAGTCAGTGAACATATGCAGCTTTGGTGAGCTGGAAAAAAAAGAACTCGTCTATAAATTCTTGTACTCCAGACACCACTCCTCAGAGGCCAGCCCTAATAAACCCATCACCACAGCAATACTATAATTCAGTGGTGCCTCACTCCTGGCCCTTCAGAGCCCTGCATTCGAGTCTTTTCTCAGGGACTCCTGCAGCAAGCATGTGGTACATCAGCCACCCTGTGGAAACTGCTTTAATGCTAATGTGGGGCACATCAGAGAGCCTCAGTCAGCCCAGCAGAGAAGGAAGTGTCTCTTTCTCCCTCCTCAGAGAAGAGCTCAGGCCCATAAAGTAGTTAAAACATCCAGACAATATCCTATTAGCACCATATAATACCTTGTCAGGAGACAAGATATTATATAGAAATGTTCTACCATGTGCTATGAGCTGGGAAATGTAAGCCTTAATCTTCCTCAGCTGAGCAAGAAACTGACCCTGAGCCTCCATTTTCACAGGCAAATAAAGCCACAAAGCTACAAGAGACATCAGTCTTCTCACTCTGATAAACCAAACGAGCTACTCAAGAAACTGTCACCAAAACTGCGCAAAGCTAAAAGACCTCTCTGAATCCCTTCCCTGTGTGGTTAAACTTGATGTCAAACCAGTAACCAGGCAGAACTAAAGACTAATGATGGTGGTAATGCTGCTTCAACTAGCAGGCACTGTTTAACTTGCATTAATTAATCCTTCTGCATCTCTCTACAGCCTTGCTTAATGACAAAGCAACTGCTGACAGTGGAGGCCTGAGAGAAGTATTATATGTTTTAGTACTCTACCTTGGGATCCAGAATAATAAGCACATAAAAAAGATAGATGTGTATTTCTAATGCCACCTTTTAAAGCAATTGCTTAAAAGGAGCCTGCTTTAGAAACTCGGAAATGTAATTCTTGACCTTCCTGAGTAATCATGCTAATATTGAGAGAAGTTGTCATTACTCAGTTGTGAACAAAAAAAGGTACTGTTCGTACTCACAAACCAAGCACTTGAATATAAAAGGGAGAGCAAAGGAGGAACGTGTCCATTCCCCAACCACTCCAGAGGTGAGTTATGGCACAGGGTTCCCACTCTCACTGCAGAGACGCGGCAGGGACGGGGAGAGTGCTCCACGTGCTGCTGTAATGTGAGGAATATGAATTAGAGTCACCCAGCTCCAGCAGGGACATAATCCAGCTCCCACTCAATAAAGAGATCCTCTACTCCCTACAATTCCTGGCTTATTCCCTAGGCTCATTACAACTTCTGCAAGAAGTGAAGAAGGGCTTCAGTCACTTTCATTAAACAATCTGCTTTATTCCCAGAAGAAATTTTATCCTAAGGGAAAGATATCAGCACCACAGAATTGTGCAGTAAAGTATTCCCACTTGCACAGGGTGATTTAGGATGTTCATTCAAATTCTGCAATTTCCACCCATCTTTGCAGAAAGATCTCCTGGCTTGTATTTTCTCTTAAGATTTTCTCAGGCAGAGGCTCCTTAATCTAGACTAACACATTTGAAGTGAAAGAATAGCAACAGAGCAAGAGAGTCACCTTTTCTGCTTGAGAACTCCAAGAAAGAAATTGGTTACTGGCATTGTAAGGAAAAAAGTGACCTTGTTGCCCTGTTGGGAGCAGAGCACAACAAACAGAATTCCACAGCCATGACACCTGGAAGAGGAAAGGAAAACAGAATAACCCCAAGCTGATGTGCAGATGATCTGACTCTGCTTTTTGAAGCAGAAAGGAGACGTGTGAAAATTCTCATGTTTGTTTCCTTGTTTTCTTTATTTACAGAACTGATTTCAAGTAAAACACTGTGCTTTCCACAATCTATAAAACCCAACCATATCAACCAAATCACCGCAGATACTCCATAGTGCCATGTAACAAGAATTTCCCTTCTCAGAGGATCCCAGGGAGTCTTTAAGGACTTTAATCAGCCTTCTCCACATAATAAAAAAAGACAAGTTAGAGATGAACAGAAAGTTCATCGCAAAAGATTTAAGCAGGAGAAGTTGCAGAATTAAGATACTGTGCTAGGCAGGTATGCAGAGGCTGGCATGCCAAACACATGGAATCAAAGCTGACAGAGATAGGTAGAGTGACTCATTTATACAAGGGACTTGACTTGGCTTTGTCATCCAGCTCTTAGGTACTGAAAAGTACCTAAGAAAAATTGAAACCACAAACACACAGAGCAACATGATGCTTTTTTAATCAGGTTTTCAATCACAATGTAATTTTTTCCCCCACCAACACACTCAAACACAGACATTTAGAAATTATTTGTCTACAAAGACGAATTAAATGATTTAAACAACTCCAGTAAATTCTGAGCAAATCTTTCCTGATCTTTTCCTTGGGAGTCCACTCAGCCGACATAAATTCTGTTTGCTTCTATTTCGCAAGACAAGAAGAGGTTGGGTTGTAGATAACCTTCTGTTCAAGCTCAGCATATCTTTTCAGAAGAGGACGATAGAGCTAAAAAGGTAAAAAAAAATAAATATGTCTTGGTTGAAAAATTAGATTTTTAAATCTCACTGCAGTTAAAAAAAATCTTCAGACCTGAAAAACGCAGCATCTTTGCAGGTACCTGAAGGTTTGAACTGTTTTTCCCCCAGTCTGCTGAAGAAAATGCTGCAGAGTTTTCCTTCTTTAAATGTCACAGTCTTTTTTACCATCACCTTTACAGCTTAATTTTAAGACATGCACTAGTTGTTCTTATTGTGGCTGTGTTCTTGCTATAAGCAGAAGTCACTTCCAGCAGAAGCAGCTCAGCTAAAGTCACCTCTCCCAGTGTGACATGCCCCCCCCCCCTCAGTAATAGCTGTCCTGATCACCCAGGCAGAACTCCTGTCCTTGCCTCCCTCCACTGCCCCAAGATGGATCACTGCCTCTGTCCCCTCCTCCTCTGCCTCGCTAATCACACACTGCTGCCCTCCAGCACAGCCAAATTCCACCATCAGACAGGTCCTCCTTGGCCAATATGCTGACCAGGGCCTTCTAAAATACACTCTGCACTTCACACTCCCTCTCCCACCCCTATCATACTCCTGTACCTGTTTGAGCTGCTTCTCTGCTTCACATCTTTCACAGCCACAGCTTTTCCCATCCACACTCTGCTCCTGGGCCAGGTTCCTCGCTCCCTGATTGCACGCCCAGGGGGACAAATGGAGACCCAGATTGTATACACAACTACACCAAGTATCTGAGGATCTTTTTCTGCATTTCCCTAGATAGAATTCTCCAGGAATTTTTAGATCCAGAATTGTTACAACCATAAAAAGAAGAATCAAGACTTAAATGTATTCAAAACTCCAAACTCAAACATGCCCTATGCTTTTGGATATAGGAGAGACCCATGACACAGCAGAAACCTTGAATAAATCCCTTCTACTGGCTCCAAGTAAAACCCGTACTTCATCTAGATCTTGGAGATGCACCTTTTTCCTTCTCTCCTCTCTCTGGTTTTAATTGTACATCTAATAAAATCAGTAGTTTGACAAGTCATATCAGAACAGCTTCACTCATTTGCTGGCTGAAGCACAAAGAGACTGCCAGGAGCCAATGTAGAGTCTGGTACAGGCTCAATCAGTCCTTAGCAGGATGCCATAAGGTCCTATCCCTGCCACAGTGAATCCTAGGGGCCGCCAGTCTGGTCTACAAGCCCTCTGCACTGATGTTACTCATAATCAGGGCAGCCTCACTCCTGGCTCCAGGTTCAGAGGGGTTATAGAGCCACAATGAATCATACCCAGTAAACTGAATTACTGCTTTCATCAGTAAGAGAGATCTAGCATTTAAATGCATTTCATCCTTTTCAGGACAGCCAACAACTGTGTATGTACATGCATGAAAAATTCAGGAGGAAAAATGTTTCAGGCATAAACTATGAGGACGTAGTAAGAGACAGGATTGTTCTTGTGCAGTTCTATGCACAGTCCTGCAGTAGCCTCAGTGTCTGTAACAGTCACACTTTACCAGATTAAAAAAAAACCCGTCACACAGTTTTCTCATGCAGCAAATAAAAAAATAGTGTCTTTTTGTTTTGTCTTCCAACTGATGGTAAAATATCAGTTTCTGTGTTTGCCTCTTCCTGAGTGATAGTTTCAGCCTGACCAGTGAAACCTGAATTTATCTCTTCATTCCCACTTCCACCTTCCACGATGGCCAGTGAGTGCGACTTCATGGACACATTCTGCAGAAGAAACCTACTTCGATCAATTCATCCCTCTTACAAACCTGATGTTATAGACATTGAATTACATTTCTACAACAGATTAAGTATATGATGGGGAAGAAGAGAAGAAGCACCTACAGCAAGTGGAAAGAGTCCGCTAGCCAAGGCATCACCAGAATGGTTTTTAAACCCACCTCACAGTGGCTGAGTCACAGAGTGTCTTTCACTGATTAAAACAGAGAAACTCCTGCCTCTGCAACAGACTCATTTGGTGACCCTGGGCCAGGCATTTAACATGTGTGTGCCTCCAACTCCTTTTCTCCACAGGACAGTGATACTGAGATCCATGGAGATTTATGCAGATTTATGGGGTAAGAAAATAAAATGCACCATGAAATGTCACATTACTCAGCATGGTATTTTTAACTAACTATATGAGGGCCTTGAGGGCTCAGAGAAGTATGTATATTTATTCTTTTCAGGTTCCCAAAGAATATTATTGCTCCCATTCCTGCTAAATATGCACATCAGAGTAAACAAAACATTGAGCAGGCAACTATGGCTATAGTGGGAGTATCAATATGTCAAACAAAACCACTTCCTCTGTTCACTGAAGCATCTATAATGAAGACTGGCTATTTCTTACTTTGCTATTCTGTAGATTTGATAAACCTTACACATTTCTCAGCAAAGATTCAGCACAACAGAGCTGCATTGGTAAGTGAGCTCAAGCACTGAGAAAGCAGGCTCCATATTATTTATCCATCAGTAATTTTTACAAAATACACACAGCGCATTTAGCAGAAGGCTGGGAAGTATTATGGTTAATATATCACTCTAGATTAAAATGTGTCAAAATAAATGAACAACCACATTTAGTGATACAGTTTCTTTTCCTGTTTACTGGACTTAAGCACTTAGCTTGCTAATTGAGACATTTCAAGCATTTGCAATAAGCTTCTCAGCCATTACAGTAAATGAATGCTGCATTATGGGCCATCAGAAAAAAAATGCAAACAAAAACTCAAGAATATTTCTTGTACTCTCTTCCTGTTCATTGGGGTAAAAAGCTCAGAGGGATAAGAAACGTCTTAAATTCCTCCTCTTCAGGGAATTTACCTGTAATACCACCAGTCCATCATGGATGATAAGGGGAGCAGTACTACAAGCTTTTCACACCAGCTGAAGTTTGTGGCCAAAGCAGTGCAGCTCCCATGAAAGCACAGAGAGGAAGAGCCAAAAGGCACCAGCTGAGAACACGTCCTGAGTGTGCACACAGTTGTATCTGTGAAAGATGCTTTTCCACATCTGTCACAACTGAAGTGACCCCACAGAACCTTGGGCAACTCCTCCTGTGCAATTCCAGGAGTCTTTTTCCTGAGGCAATTATATAGATCTATTTTTATAATTGAGGTCCTAAGGGAATAAAAGACTCTCAGTGATGCATAAAAACACAAGAACATAAGTTCCCTCTCTGTCATAGCCTCAAACCTAATCCATCAAACCATGATATTTAACAAAAGTAATTACATGTATCACAACATGAACCTTATTATTGTCCATAATTTAATTGTCCTTGCTATATTACAGCCCTTTCTCTGGCTTATCTCCATAGCCTACCCCACAACATCAGCAGTACTCTTACTGCCTTGTTTACAAACCCTAAACTTCTCTCCTGGGACAATTTGGTCACCCTCTGACAGTCCCACAAATAAGTAAAGAAAATACTAATGATAAATAATGCATTATAACAGAGAATAACTTAACCTGCCCTCTCTGAAAAATGCATTCATGCTACATTACCTTTTTCTGTAGTCCAAACCAAATATGTCATTCTCATACTATATCTCAGAACCAACCTATGTACTCAACAGGGCTTTTACTGTTTACGTTGTCCCTGACACCCTCTAAGAGCAAAACCAGCTACAAACTATTAATACAAGTGACAATTCACATAGATCCTCCTATATCCTGCAATGCTCCGTTAGCCAATCATTGGGAAATTCAAAATTTACAAATTACAAAGATGATGCTGATGATTATCTAATTTTAATCTACCCAGGTACATTTAATCTACCCTGAATAGATTAAAATTAATCAGTCTCTCACAAACATTTACTCCTTTTTTTTTAACCAAACTCAAATTACTCAAAGAGATTTGCTTAAAAAATCGGTCGTTTTATTTTTCAAATCATAGCAATTGTTCACCTTTCTTAACACAGAAAGAATGTTCATAAAGCAGAAAGAATTCAACAGTGTTCTGAAATACTCTGAAGACTTCTCCAAGGAACCACAATTCAAACAGCTACTTTGTTTACTTCAGATATCCATTCTTCAAGCCTATCTTAATCAGTTTAATAGGTAAAAAAATATTATTGGCTACATAAATCACCTTAATCAAACTCCCATCAATACCTATTATATTTTTGAGGCTGTATTATTATTACCTACTTTGAACTAAATTGCCAACCTGAAGAAAATCTAGAAAACCCACTCCCACCCCTACCCCAAAAATCTAACTCAAGAAAACATGATTATTTTAAATCAATAAATAGGTCATTATAACCTTCCTGGGTAATAGGGTCACTTCTATAAATCCACCTACTTACAAGGCAATTCACTGAAGTCAAGCAAACCTGTTAGGTTTACATTTTCCCTTCTCGAATTTTTGCAGGATTAATACATCTCAGCAGAGTCAATAATGCAATCAAAAATCACACATCCAGAGGCAGTGAACTGCACTGTGCCTTCTCCCTTACAAAACCCCGCAGGACAATGTCACAGCCCATCTGACACTACGTCAAGGCACACAGTTTGTATAAACACAAGTGACCAGCTCCCAGATAATCATGTTCCCTCTCATGTTTTTTTTTTTTTTTTTGCTTAATTAACCAACTAGCCAACCATCTCTGTTTTAATAGATTACTAAAATAGATCTGAATTCTAACGCTGGAATAATAGATCTTTTTTGTCTGTTGTCATATCTTTATTGCTCTAGAATCTCCTGGTTATTTTTGTCATGCTCAGTGGTTGTGATTAATCTTTCTCATTAGGGGAGAGAGGAGGCTCCAAAGAGGTGAGATTACTCTAATTTTTGCAATTCTGAAAACAGGGAAGAAGGATTCATCGGGTTAATCCACAGATGACTTGAGTTGCCCTGGTTGAGTAAGTGACCAAGGACTATCACCACAGTGGTTATTCCCAGACCACCTTATGACCCACTTGGGTATCGACAGAATTAGAAACAAGATCAAGTTTAACCCAAAAGTACTGGGAAATAAGGTTCAGCCAGGAGAAGTGGGGTCATAGCCACAGAGAGGGATTTATCCTCTTTGAAATGGTCTCTTCAAGGCACGATGGTCTGCTACAGGACAAAGTCATACTTTTGCCAGACAAGTTGGAACTTTTGAGACTTCAGTTTCCACTAACTACTAATTCATCTCCCATCACAAGCTCTCTGTTCTCCATCTTGTGACTTTATTCTATTTTACCTGCCCATCAGTTTAATTGAACCAGATGAGCTGCTTTGTGTGCCCTGCCCTTACTTTTTAAAATCACATTCATTATCACAAATGATCCCTCAGCAATCAAAGAAAAACTTTTTTGCATTTTTGGTTCCTGGAAACCCCTACTGTGTGAATAAGCCTTGGCAATGAAGAAGAAGCTACATCAGACTGTCGCATTTGACCTCCATCTATGGGAGGTTTTCCTCTCTCCGATGATCTAACACATGTTGTCTCCAACCTATACCAGGAAGAAAGGATGAAACCAGAGCAGATTGCTGTGTTATGACCTGTTTTTTCTCCACCCTGCCAAGATCTAGCTGTAGCCATCCAAAAAATGTATAGAAGTGGTCGGGGGAATTTCACATTGGTGAGCCAGACTCTTTCAGAAGAGCTCCTCAGCAAGACAGAACTTATCCTCAGGATGACTTTGAAGTTTATAAAAAGAACCATCATTTAAGTGAAAGGCTCTAACCTCAACAGAATGAAATTGGATGGACAGGGAGATGCAGCTCTGTGAAAAAAACAGAATCAGACTGACTCATTGCATTATGAATTTTTACTGCACTGTTCATGCTAACACACTGTATTACCGACAGGCCCTCTGGCTTTCTGCAGTTTCACAGCCGTGAAACTAGCCAGGGAATCCACCATCAACTGCAAAATTATAAGACAGGAAGGAAAAAGAAATGGTGTGGAATGTGTAATTGCAAGAAGCTGTTTTTAATGGAATGAAGCTGGAGAACTAAGCTAAGGAGCAGGAATGGTTATTCCTTCACATGCTGTTTGGCCACTACCTTCCCTATCATTCACTCCTATATACTGGGGCAATAATTCACTGCTGTACATCATTTAAAACCAATAATAAAATGTGCTGTGAGAGCCAGGTCTAACCACGTGGAAAAGGAGAAGAAAAGTATAGAGAGGGAGATAATTAACTCTTTTAGCTTCCAGGTCATTTTATGCAGACAGTAAAACAGAAACAGGTAGGTAAATTCCCCAGTGATCTTTCCAGTCAGGTTTGCTTGGTCCCTGCAGGGGTGCAAGGTGTTTGCAGGGCCCCTGTGAGTGACAGCTGTATTCCCTGCCCTTGAGTTTTATAGCTGAAGCAGCACCAGGGGGTCAAAACCTGGTCTCTGAGCACTCCCCACGTCTTCCCAAGCTAGCCTGGCAGCTTTTCATCACACAGCATTTTGGGGGGGAACAGGTCAGCAACGTGAGGTTGAATCAGACACCAGGAATCTGCTCCTGAAGTGTGTTCCCTGCAGAGAGCTTCAGCTGCAACACGCACAGCACAGGCCATCGCTGTTAATTATTTTATCTTTTAAAATGAGGGGGGAAGGTTGAGTAAATGAGATCAGATCAATCAAGTTTAAATTATTCAATGTCTTAATATTTCTGAAGGGGACTTCTATTCGATTACCGAGCTCCTCCATCTCAGTTAATAATTAAATAATATGCTGGCAGGCACAATGCAGCATGATCATTTCTATTATTACTCATGATGATATCTGGTGCTCCACTACACATGTAGCTGGGAGTTAGTAGTTTTGGCAGATCATTAATTTCCCAGTTTAAATAAAAGCTTTAAAACCTTGTTGCCTGTAGTTAGGACACATCCAAATCTCATAAATGGTAGAGTGTGCAAGGCTGTGTTGATGCAAACGAAGTTTTTGCACAGCTGAAGACAGTTAGATTCACCTTTGTTATTTAAACTTGTGTTCTCTAGAAATCTTGCTCTATTTGTATTATTTATTTATTATTGCACATTGTATTTCAAAAGCTGTTGTAAACTAAAGCCTTTGGCACCTGATAGTGAGAGGTGCAGGGTTGCACTGGACAGGCTAAGACAATGATTCCTTCCTTGGTTTTACAAGGGCTGGAATCACATAGACAAGAACAATGATTATCTCTTTTGCTTTATCTGCTGGGCCTTAAAACACAAGCCTCACCATTAGATGTGCTGAAATTCACAGGATGGGCACTGTGCCTACTGAATCCCCCCAGCTGGCACGTTTTCCAAGTGGGAGCTACAAGTGAATATATACAATTACTGCCCATTGTTTGTGATCAGACAGGAAGGATCTTTGGAGATGTTTCCCAAGAGGCCAGAAAGTACCATCACCACCCCTTTTTCCATGCTGCTTGCTGCAAACAAGACTGTTTTGTCAATATTATCAGTTACTACCCGACTGACCTGTATCCAAATTCAACCTGCTTTATAACTTTTTCTGTCCCTTAAGGAACAGATTTTGCTCTTTAATCACACCCTGTTAGGGAAATTCACTCTCACAGACCGGGATGGAGGGGACCAGATTATTGCACCATTACAACACTAAAATCTCCCAAAATCAAATCTGTCTTTACAACAAGGAATAGGAATTGTGTAAGCAAATTTTTTTTTAAAATGATCTATTTTACTAGAAGAATTAGTAAACCACTACATTTTGAAGCAGGCAGGAAATGAAAAGAAAAATGGTATTCCCCAGCTTGCTCACCTCCTCAGCCCCAGCTGTGGGTGTAACAGCCAACCTGGGCTCTGGTGCTGATTTCACGACATCAGCCAAGGACACATTCCTCTCAGCTACAAGTCCTGCAATGAGAATCACAATCCTGATCAATGCAAAAAAAAGAAAAAAAAAAAAGAAACAACTATGAGGGATGTGCCTTGACTCCCTGGCAAATTAATACATTATATCGATCTTCCCTGGTCAGGTCAGCATTCAGGATTGAAGGATAAATGGCAGAAGATCTTACATTCCTGTGCACTAGCCTAGGAAGGGGGGACTCTGTGATTGAGTTTTTGCCAATCACTTAATTTGTACCCTGGGGAATAGGTAAGCAGCAGAAACGCTGCTCAACAATATCAGTAAATATTTATGGCTAAAACAATACAGTAAACAGCAGTGAAAATATGTGGAAGCAAAGGATTCAAGGACAAAATGTGACTAAACATAAAAAGGAAGAGAAGTTAAAATGCTTTCAAGAAAATATGCTACAAATTATTAAATATATTTTTATATAAGGAAGCAGAATAATAGGGGAGTTCTGCTACTGCAGCATTCCACATTGCAAGTGAATCAGAGCATTTCAGGAGCTTCTTGTACATCTGCTAAGAACCCCAGGCTAACTGTGAACACCCCACTTACAGATGTACATTGCAATATTATTAAAGAGCCCTTGCCATCAGTATTTCATTTATATTAGCAAGTCTTCACTTTTCCTCAATTTCTTTGCCTTGCCAAGAATGAGTCAACTGAAAGCATCAATCAAAAATGCCATTTAGAAACACACACAGCAAGCCCCTGGGGCTTGGCTGGCAGAGGACCTGAGTCCCTCATTCAGCATGGCATCCCAAATCTTCACTCAAACGCTCTGTCAGCCAAGCCTCCACACTTCACATGCCAGACTGGCAGAGGGAATACACAGCTCCCATACATACAAAATATCTGAACAAACTTTAATGATGGCTCCTTATTCCACATACACCCACAGACAAGGAATTTGCCTGCAGCATTAGGTGTTGGGAAGATTCTGGTGGCTTCTGAGGCAGTAGGGTAAAGCTGAGTACAGGGAAAAACAGTTTGGAAACTGGACCCCCAAGGTGCAAAAATGGTCCCATTGTGGCTTCAAACGTACTGATAATTGAACAGTGCTGTTTCCACTGTCCTGAAACGGGTACTCTACCTGACAGAACCCTTGTGTTTTTTCTGGAAATAAAAAGGAGGGCATGCTGTATGCATTAAACACACCAACTGAAGTTTTGGCTGTGCAATTTTCTGTGCTGTTTTCAAATGCAAGAGAGCGTGTAGTCTTCAGATGCTATAATGTGACAGCAGAATTTGCTACTAAAATTAAAACTTGGTTGATTTCTTCTGATGGCTGATGTTATCTTTTCCAGACTTGTTGCAATCCCATGATCGTACATGAACTTGTAGAGAAACTACCCGTGTTTTTAAGGATCAAATCCTAAAGCTTCTAGTTAGAAAAACTGAGGCTAATGAAAGTTGACCTAAATAAGGACTTCAGAATTTTATACACATTCCTCAAATTATTTAACTGTAAGATATTAGAAACTGTTTTAAAATACGTGAATAAAATTTCATGCCTGGGATTCAAGTCTTAAATAGCTGATGGCTCACCCTTGACACAAAGCTGCATGCATTAATAGATATAAGTTAATTAACACTGTAAATCTGGGGTTTGGACTGTTGCATTACAGTGAGTGATGCAGTACAGCAAGCAAAATGGTCAACCTAAGAGTATCCCAAGATTTATTCTCCTACAAAAGAAAGTGCATGGAGCCCAGGACACCTTCCATATCCTTCAACCTGACATTTAAAAGCTGGAAGATAAACATAGGTTTAATAGCATCTACTTGGCCAGCAGTATTACAGGTTCTGTTGTCCCTGCCCTCACTGATCTTCCATCCTAGGATCTACCTTTTGTTTGGATTGAGCATTTCAGCAACCCAGTTTACAGTCCAGTCCACAAACTGGGGCAGCAGGATACACCAGCACCTTCCGTTGGTTGTATTCTTCCATGGATGTGCAACTCAACACATTAAGATCCTAAACTTTCCCTGGACAGTATCAACACTTTCCACACCCTAGCCCTTGGTTGAGAAGCAGCCACAAGACTTGTAATTATAATGTAAACATTATTCTTGGGCCTAATCCAAGTGTATTAAGGGCAAAAACCCCTCTTTGACCGGAGTGACCTCCCAGTCAGAAGCACACAGATTTACTCTCCCCTCATTTTCAGTAATGTTAATCCCAAGCATTAACCAACTGAAATTAAATTCCCTGGTTGCTCACAAGTATCCCCTTGCAGCCTTACCATGAATTGCTCTGTAAGCACTTCCCAAGCAAGCGGAGTTGGCAGTATCAATGGTGTACACCGGCGCGTTGAACACATCCGACAGCACCTGAGAAGTATCAAAGCATTGTCCATAGAAGACAAGGGACAAGCAAACCCCTGTCGCTGCTTGGGAAAACAAGCAACTTTCATCCCCTCCCAGCCAAGCACACAGGAACCCATGGAAAGAAGCACCGCAGACAACAACGAGCCCCGAACTTGTCACACAACAGGGTATTTGGCAGTTCTGAGCTGGAGAGGTAACTGCAGCCAGGACATAAAGTCTCATTTCTCTCCAGATCTCTTGATTACAAGAGCAGAGGGGCCTGGGTGCACGCACCATCTCCCTCAAAAGCCTGCACAATCAGCCCACGCCAAAGGTTTACATCAGGGCAAGGAGACCTGCTAAGGAACCCACAATTGGAGATTGGTTTTTTCCATTGCATTCATGGTCGATTCAAGCCAGCAGGAAGGAGAGAAGAACTAGTCATGGCTCCTCAGTTCTAAACCTAGACACAAATAAAGCTCCAGGAATATGAAGGCCTACTAAGCTTGTCTTCTTCATCTCCACCATTCCCACCATATTAGGATTAGCAGGAAGAATGATACAGGAGCTGGTTACACAGTCTCTACATTTACCAGGAGTTTTCCTGTATTTAAGGCAACCTTAGCTATGAAGATATATTGAGACACTTCTTAACTTGGCTTGAGCAACACAAATAAAATTTTACAGGCAAAGAATTTGTTATGGTATCCAACAGATAATAAAGCTATTCGACCACACATCATTCTGCACTGAAATCAACACCAGGCATCTCACATCCACAGAGAACATGTGCTCTTTCCTACAGTGTAGGTTTAGGAAAACAATACAGAAGGGGAAAAATTAAGACATGTTTGGAGAGGGACATGAAAGGTTCAATAACTCCTTTCTGAAAACATTGTCAACAAATGCTTTCCATTTTGGTCTCATCACTTCTCGGGCTGCAGGTGCCTCTCAGGCTGAGCAGGACAAAACACAGGCAACAATTCTGATATAACTTATGCTGGCTTTATTACTTTTGCCAAAGGGAAAAGCATCTCACCCAACTTACTTCAATCAAGTTGAAAATAAGGCCAGAATGTCCAGGAATCCAAACCCCTTGGATTAGTGCAAGACAACCCTGATCCTGGAATTTACAACCCTACTGATTGACAGGCCCCAGGGCTTCATAAAAGATGACTAAGAAATTCAATCCACATCAGCTACGGAAAAACATTGTATATGACATTTCTAAAGGATTTTTCTTCTTTTTTCTGAAGGTTTGTGGAGAATCTGCAAATCAAAACCTTTTAAAATCACTGATTTTCATAATTTTAAACAAAAGTAGCTGATTGCTAACTAGAATCTGAGGAAAGCCTGAGTTTATACACTTAAAATGTTCTCTTCTGGTAAGATAGCCAAGTCAGTATTGCCTATCTTCACTTGCAAGCAAGCACTGAGCAACACATGAGCTTCAATGCTAGAGGAAAAATGGAAAATTAATCATGGTATCTATTAAAAAGCCCTCTGGAAATTATAAGGTCACAGAGCACTAGTTCCGCTCCCTGTCCTGCCAGCCAATACTACAATGTTGTTTCAACACATTCCCCATCTGTTTCTTCATCTCATCTCTAATAGGTATGTCTTGTCTTAAGCTTGAATTGTGCAATCCTTTGGACAATAAGGATTTTCTTTTTTTGCATCTCTGCAGAGCCTCATACAATGCAGCTCTGTCCTGCACTGAATGCTAATAAGTGCTTTAATGCTACAAATAACAACTAATTTTTGTTCCACGTGATCATAAAATTAAAATTACTCAAAGTTCATATGTTTGGTAAGTCATTTGAAACTGTGGTATTTCTCATGAATAATTTTAAAAGAAACAGTTAGAGGTTTTACTGTTTAAAATATTTCACTGTGTTTCATGTGGTCATTAATCAAGCACCACATACGTTATAAAAAGCTTCCCAGAACTATGGAGAATGCTACCCTACTAAATTTTTTTAACAGATTTTCCTATGTTGCCTCCTTTGCAGTGTAAAATATAGGAGTTACTGAACGTTGATTAATTAAATGATAGTCTTTTGTAGCCCTGGAACAAATTATCCAAAATTGACCATGATAAGGGTGGAAGCTGTTATTCTTCATGCAACTGATATGGTTTCTGAGGTTTTGATTAAATTAAAAAGAAAGATCCAATTAAACAGTGATTGAATTAAGTGAATGACACTGTATTGATCATATTATTTTAAGACACTTCTAATGAGTTTTAAAACCAGTTGAATTGTTATACGTGAAAAGCAAGCACCCCAGCCACCACTCTCCCATCCCCATGATTTTTCAGCTCTGTATGCTGCCAAATTACATGTTATAAGAGCATTCAATTCTCTGCCTTCATTCCACAGCAAGGAGATTCTCCTGGCACCTAACATAGAAATAAGGCTTTAAAAAACAAACTCATCTATGAATCCAACCTCTTTCCTGATGTATTCTTAGCAGAATTACCCCTGTAAGGACCAACGTTTTAAGCAATTAACCTATCAGTTAATTTTCCAATGTCAAGTTACTAGGCAAAATAACCAAAGCAGATGAAGCAAAGTGACATCTGCAGGCAAAACATGCCAAAGTTGCTGTTCCCCAATCAGCTGTACAACCAACATTTATACAAACATCTGGTTTAGATGCCTTGGGAGAAACAGCTTTTTGCTCTTCAACCTCCATTTATTCCAGCTCAGGTTTTGTAGAGCAAAGAACCTTCCTTTCCTGTGATTGGAATTGTCGAAGAGCATGGAGTGCAGTTAAGGCTGGCCTCTACTCTCTGGAGATGATGGAAAGGGATTGGCATCTCCAGAAAACAATCTACCCCAGAGAGTTCTTTGGCTCACCCAGAGATACACATTTACGCTTGTTAAGTTAAAACACCATCCAGTTCCCTTTGCACTGTGACTGATGGGATCTCCCCCAACTATTACAGGGCTGACAGATCGTAAACAGACATCACATCACAGATGACTGGATTTGGGCAAGGTGAATCCCAATCTAGATGTCTGGCTCTGTGCTAGCAAAATCCAGGTGAGACACCT
Source organism: Pipra filicauda (assembly GCF_003945595.2). Lineage (NCBI taxonomy): Eukaryota > Metazoa > Chordata > Aves > Passeriformes > Pipridae > Pipra > Pipra filicauda. The sequence goes on from NW_024104310.1 coordinate 7,854,829, forward strand.
GTCACCATTTGTAAGCAAGGCTTTGCCAAATCTCAGGGGGGGCAGAAACAGAGAGCACATTGTGCTCAGTTCTCAAGAAGGTGGATGAAGGATCTCATCCAGGCTGGATGTGTGGCAACAGCAGCAGAAGAGGAAAGTGAGAAGAGAGAGGATACACTGTACAGAAGTGTAGCCTCCTCCCAGTGCATGACATGATGCTAATAAGTAACAGAAGGGCAGGGATTTGGGTTTTGTAGGGGGGGGGCTGTTTCTTTGGGGTTGGGTTTTTGAGTCTTCAACACCAGCATAATCCCCCTTCATCTTAAATCAATTCGTGGTCTAACTTTGACCTGAATGACAAAAACTATAAAAATCTCAGGTATTATATATGGAGTTTCTTCTCGATTTCGTTGGTGATTGATTTGATGTAAATGATGAGACCTGGAAAACACCAGTGCTTCAGATACACATTCAAAAAACTAGTCAAGCATGATAATACCTTTAAGTTCAGTATAAAATTAACAGTGGGCTAAAGGTTTCCATACTAAACCTGAAGAAAAGCCCCGAAGACCTGCAGCAGATTCACAGTCCCTTATCCACACCTTCCTACGCAGCTGCAGTGATTTGGATTCAGTAGAGCAAAATAAAAATGATGTAACTGCAAGTTCACTTCAAAGAATTTAATTTTCTACTTACCTGCAAGATTGTTTTATTGTGGGATGCGCCACCAGTAGCCAAAATCCTAGTTTTAGGCACTGCAATGCAATAAAAAATACAAGTCAGATTGAAAGTGCATATGGTCGAGATTTGTACTACTGAACCAAGCAATGAGAACACAGAGGTGGGAGCCAGGGTTCTCTCTCTATACCTTTAATTTACCCTCTGTAAAAAAGGAGATAACACTAATTACCCACCTGTCCAAGGCACATTAGAGCACTTCCTTAGAAGAGGCAACATAAATATTGCAGATCTATTATTATTATGCCGCTACCAGAGTCGGGGAGATTTGCAGAGGAGTTACACAGTAAGAAAGGCAGAGTGTTATTACATTACAGCTCTGTTTGAGGTCAGATTCGTTTGGCTTATAGCAGTGTATATACAAACTGACAGATAACCTTTAAAATCAGCAGTATTTTCCAAACTTATCTCCTCATGACGTTCACAGTCAGAGTTCACTGAAACCTGGGCAATCCCTATGCGCTTCAATGACAAGGAAGTGTGTCAAAAGGTCATTAGAGGTGGTCTAAGTCACTTCAATAAAATAGAAAAATATCTAAATCTTCCTCCGGTGTGAAACCAGAGCTTTGAGGGTGTTAAAAAAAAATTATTCTGCGTTCCTTAGTCTTTAAAGAAACCCACCCTTTCTTCTACATTCCTGAATGTCTGCCCTGTACCTCATCACTTATTTTTGTGCATGCTCCTCTGCAGCACAGCATGCAACATGCCACACATCTTTCCACAATCACAATTCAGCAAGGCATAATGAACATGAGTAGTCCAAACGATCTCACTGAAGTTATTCAAAGGCTTAAAACAAAATAAATGCATAAATACTTTGATATCATACATTTAAAAAAAAAATCTAAACACTTAATTACCCTGATTTATTACAATAATAAGTGATACCATCATGTATACCCTCCCAAAAGGGAAATTTCACTGTGGTTACTGTTCTGTTATCTTAACTTCCTTTTTAATAAAAGTTAAAGATAATTTATTTCTCACAAGGCAAAGCTGGGCAACTTACACTGATGCCCTAAATAACTTATTGTCATTTATCCTTTCAAGTATCTTAATGACAAAAGCCCTGAAGACAAAATTAGAAATAATCAGAAGATGCAGCTCACCACACCATTTCCAGACCCACATCTGGGTGCTCAGGTGGAGCCTAAGACCCAGACAAAGCATTGCATGGGGGACCCTGTTTTACTGATAAATTTAATTTTATTTTCCTCTTTGGAGGATATTCAGTGATGCACAAATTGGGTTTTAAAAGCCATTAGGATCTCTGTCAATGTCAGTAAACAAATAAAACAAACAGCAGAGTGATTCCTCAGGGGAAACAAGTTTCAATTATACCAACACAGAGTGACAGATTCCTGCCAAGATTATCACAACAACATAATAGCACAGAAACCAGTGAAAAATAACTAGTAAACCTCTGTTCCTAGAAACCAAACCAAACTCTAAATGATTTGCCTGGTAGTCACAATTCTGTCTTGCTAAACCTCGTTGCGAATATAAATTCTTGCAGAACTACCATATCCAACATGAAAACACCACATTTCAGTGACAGCCAGCAATACAGGATGAGAAACAAACATATTGGCTACACCTCCAGCAGCTAAAAACAAAGAATAAGGCACATTTGCTCTCCAGTGCCTCTAGAAAGGGGCCTAGTCCACTGCTGGGCTCCCACCATCAAGAGAGAACAGTGGACAACATAAAAGTGGCAAAGCCAAACAGCAACCACCCCTGTGAGAACAGCAAACATCTCGTAGCTCAGCTGCTTCTTGCACTTCCATCTGCATTCCAGATCTCTGTCTCAGGGCTTCTGCCGCGCAATTTTCCGAACGTTTTGGAGCTCTGTCAGTATGTACTGCTGTGTGCATTACCAGCACAGTATTTGATAAGGCAGGTACAGCTGATTTGTGCCTTCCAATATCCCTGTAACAGGTGACATGTTTGCATTTGGAATCGAGGAATGCATGGGAGACTTATTCCCTGCTAGGTCAGAACATTCAGGTTTTGGCTACATTATTATTATGCCATAGCTGTAATTCAAGTTATTTCTATATAGATAAGTTACCATCAGAAAAGTAAGTGTGAATTTACGGTGCATTAGCTATTCAATACAAACCACACACAAATGTGCATTTACCCTGCTATTAGTTTAGCTAGATGCCTTCCAAGAGGACAAACCAGATCTCGAGTCTAAAAATGTTTAACATGCTAATTATCTGCACATTCACCTTAATCCTGACTAATTCTTTTGTAGCAGAATACTAAGAATTATTTCCGAATATAGATAACATACTTGACAAAAGAAAGTAACCTAATTTACACTGTGAAGTTTCTCAAGTTTTAAGTTGGATCCAATTATGAGTACAAACACACACAGATACACAGTAAAAACACCCAAATCCACTACGCTGAAGCTACATGAAGGGCAAAACCATTCATTCTCCTCCACTTCAAATAATTAGGATGGCTCGCTTCGCTGAAACACATCCCAGGAGGTAACAGCCCAGTGAGCCTGAGCCATCACTGTCTGATAACAGACTCTGACCTGCTCTACAGATGGGACTGATCCATCCAGGCCACATGGAACAGTGATCCTAGATGAACCTGGTGCTCTGCGTGTGGCCAGAGCAGAGACAACAGCAGCCCTGGTTGAGTTTCAGTCACTTCTTACAGACAAGGATTAGGTTCCAAAAGCTCTTACTTGAATTTGCTGAATTTTAGGTTTACCCCTTATTTCAGTCTCTCTCTGGAGAGTGAGGAAAATGCACTGATCACTGATTTCAGGGATTGTCTTTTTAATGCCAATATTGTGTGCTTTACTGAACGGTGGACATTTGCTCTAAGATGTGTAATTGGATACATCTTATAAATAAATAAAGCAAACCCATCATTTATGTATACAGGGGCATTAACAGAGACATCGTTCATCCATCACCAGCGGTGTTCTCAGCCAGTTATGTTTGAATCTGTCAGGAGCTACCATCCATCCCCTACAGCTCTGCACAGAGAGAACTCTACAGTGTTATTAAAAAAACCCAACAACAACTGTAGCAAATATAATTCATGAATTCAATTCTTTGACAGTTAAATCATATTTAAACATCTTTTAATTAAAAGCTCCCTGCATAGTACCTAACCAACCAGTTTATTTCCTTCCTATTGAAAAACTAATTATTTTTTAGAGAGTTGGTACTGAATTTTAACCCTATCTAGAAAATGTTTGCAGCTGCACATGGCCCAGTGTTGTCCTGCCATATGCATATCTTCTATTCTCTGCTGGGAAACATTGGTGACTGAACTAACAAAATTGACTTAAAATAATGATTCCCACTGGATAGGAGGAAAGGGGAAGACCCAGGTAAAGAAATTCTCTTAAGTGGGAAGACTGAGCATAAAGCACTCTTCCACACAAGGTTGAAAAGTCAGCACACTCTGTGTATGTTATTATGCACATAAAAAATACCGATTCTGCCTTTGTAGAGATCCAGCAAGAACTGAGTGCTGTTTAAGTTCATCTCCTGGTTCTTGCTTTCAGCAAAAATATTGTTTTCATTGAAAGGCACACAGGGAAAATAAAAAAAATCTGTCACTGAGAAAAGAGGAAAATTACTCTTATGTGTGTTCAGTTTTGTCAGTGGTCCCAAAAAGACTGAAGTCCTGCATCACTGTATATTTACAAACATAAAACCGATGCCTTCCCAGAAAAGGAAGCTTTTAAGAAGATAAAGACCAGAAGTGGAGGGAAAACCTAAGATTTTATAAACTGAAGGCTCAAAAAGCCTTGCTCAAGTGGATTCATCAAGTGAGACACTGGAACCTGTAACACAGGATAAGACTTCTCTGAGCAGTCCAACATCCCCTCTTGTGGTCTTGGCACATAACTGTGCTGGTGTAGCCTCACCTCGAGTCCTGTGTGCAGTTTTGGGTGCTACAAAACTGGGAGGATATAAAGCTATTAGAAAGCATCCAAAGAATCGCCATGAGGATGGTGAAGGACCTTGAGGGGAAGCCATGTGAGGAGCAGCTGAGGGCACTTGGTGTGTTCAGCTGGAGAAGAGGAGACTGAGGGGAGACCTCATCACAGTTACAGCTTCCTCTAGAGGGGCAGGGGAGGGGCAGGCACTGATCTCTTCTCTGTGGTGACCAGGGACAGGACCCCAGGGAATGGCCTGAAGTTGTCTCAGGGGAGGTGTAGGTTGGATATTAGAAGGAGGTTCTTCATCAGGATGGTGATTGGGCACTGAACAGGCTCCCCAGGGCAGTGGTCACAGCACCGAGGCTGACAGAGTTCAAGAAGCATTTGGATGATACTCTCAGGCACATGGTGTGACTCTTGGGGATGGTCCTGTGCAGGGACAGGAGTTGGACTCGATGATCCTGGCGGGTCCCTTCCAGCTCAGCATATTCTGTGGATCTATGATGATAAATGTAAATACTAAGAAAAATAATTATATAAGCAAACTGGCACCGATCAGAAAGTTAGTGCTGATAATTAGCACCAAAAGTCTGCTGACACATCATTTGTGCAAGGAGACTGGAGGTAGAAATTCAGCTTCCTGTTCCACCAGGAGTGGGTCAAAGCAGATCGATAACAGGTCCGGACGCTGAAATTGATGGGATGATTCCCGACCTCAGGGCGTTTGGATCTGGCTATATTTCAACTGGACAGTAAAAGTGTGCCTGTGTCAGTACAGAATTTTGGTGGTTCATGGACTGCAAAGTCCAAAGGCAGCATTTGACCTTCCATTTTGAGGCTGAAAACTCCTCAACTTTTTCATGTAAATACCCAGTACTACCCACAGCCCCCCAAACTCCAGGCACTCGCTGACTTTCAAAACTCCTGAAAGACATTTCCAAGGCTTCATCCTAACAACTTCATAATGTCTTTCTCATCACAACTGAATCCATAAATAAAACAGAACAATAGAACATGCATTCAAAAAGCAGCTGATTATGCACATGAACCCACGCCAGTTATAAGCATGATTGCGAATAACTGCAATTTACAATTTGCAAGCAACAAGAAAAGTATCAGCCCCTCCTTTATTTCTCTGATTAACTCCAAACACTATAATTTCAAAAAAAAAAGTATTTGCTGGCTTTTCATTCAAGAAAAAATCAAAACGAAAATATATGGTTATTTTGTCCCATTTGTCAAACAAATGTTCCAAAATCATCCTCCTTGCTTATTTACTCTCCCAAAATTCATGCTAATTTTCTTTATTCATATAAAGATACTGAAATTTAACTCCCACTATGGTAAGAGGTTTCTCTTGTCTATATTCTCTTAAAAATGAAAATGTACAAGGCCTGAGAGCCTTTTATGTCCCCATGAGTTCTAGGATTGGGTCCAAAGGCACTTGTTCTCTACCTCATTGTGCTGCATCACTTCTCACATCTGCAAGTATTTCATAACAGAGAAAAAAAACACTGCCACACACCAGCCTTCAGCATGCTAGACAATATCTACCTGATTGAAGTAAAAGTAATATAAACTGGAAAACACCTTTTTTTCCTTTTCCTTTTTTTTTTATTTAGACCAATACAATTGCCCAAGTAAATAAATTACAAGTTTGAAGCTAAATATTCACACAAATTCAGCCACCTTTACAATTCTAAAAACAATAAGGTAAATCATAAAAGCTATTAAAAAAATACTTTTTAGAAGTGTTTCTCGCTTTCACTTTGAAGCATGTGCTAATTTATTACAGAGAAAAGCAAGCCAGATCTGCCATGGCTGTTTTCTTACCTGTTAGCAAAGCTTTCATATTCTGTAACATGCTTTAATTTCACTGAGGGTTGCTCAAATGTATGTCACAAATTTTCCAGACACAGAATTTATTCTTATTTTTTAAATGCAGTGCCTGGGGAAGAAAAACAACTTTTACTGATAGAACTGATCATCAGCCTCTAAGGCTGCTGCACTAGAGCTACTATCAAACCTGCTGTAATTCAACAGAGGGGGAAAAAAGACTTGATTTTCTCAGCAGCAATGACAAATATGCCTAATATTCTCGACATTTATGCTACTTACATAGATAAAGTCTCTACAATGATGCTGGGGAGACCAGGCATGATTCTTCTTGCTCACGCTGCTGCAAGGCAAGAATAATGCCACTTAAAGTAGTAGATGTGCACATAACTAAGTGAAACAGTGGGAATGGTCTCCATAGCCAAGACTCATCGGCCACTGATAGTCATAGGTCACCTTATGTTCTCCAGATATTTCTGATAGAAACTGTTCTTCATGAGGATGCCAAATTTGCCTTTCCTGATGTCTTGTTTCAATAAAGACAGAACTTTTCACAACCTGAAGCTTAAAGACACCAAGTCACCTAACTGAAAATCCTCTCAGCCTACCTCACTTCAGAGATTAATTTAAAAGTTAGAGTCAAAGCCTTTCCCTTCTTGATGGGTTTCAGAAAGAAATAAACATAGAAAAACATGTATATAAATCCTCCCTTAACAGCAGCTTAAGTTACCGCAGATCACCCCAAAAGAGAGAAAACAAAATCTACTCAAGATACAACCCTTCTGATAATTCAGCTTCATTGACTTCAGCAGAATTATACTGCAAGGAAAACTTTGGTACATGAGTGGTAAAGACTTCTTTGAGAACAAGCAGATCAATAGTCATAACACTGTTATAACATATACATTGACACACTTGCAACAAGACCTCTGAAATACTTGCAGTCCTTGTAGAAATACTGCAGAGCTGCCATTGCTTATCAATTCACACTGATTTTTTAATTTATTTTTTTTTTTAGACACAGATCTCTATTTGACAGAATATTACGATGAAGCCTGGGACAGATTCCAAAGGTAATGTATAAAAAATAAATAAATAAATAAAAAAAATCTGCAGCTTAGCACTAGAGTTTACAGCAAGGGGAAAAAAAAAAAAAGCAGACTCAGATCAAAATTTTTTGTAGATAAAGGCTGAATATTTTGGGAAAGTATTTCTCCAAAGCTTTTAAGGAAAGAGATGGAAGATATGGCAGGGGGGTTGGAACTAGGTGATTTTAAGGTGCCTTCCAAACCAAGCTTTTCTATGATTCTATGAACCCTTAAAATGTTTAGTCAACACTGAAAATGTATATGGGTAAAAGTCCTCTCCCGAAGACATTCTTGCTGAAGTAATTTAATAAACCCTTACTGTCTCTAATTTGTGTAATCCCTTGGTTCTGAATTAATTCCTTAAAGAAAAAAATAAGTAATATATTTCAATTATTAGTAAAGTGAAATGGGTTCACATACCAATGGAATTGGCTTATATCAATTTTAATTTTATTTCTTTCTTTTTAGCCACTCAAAGTTTTCCTCTTTTGTTACCCAAAGTTTGGATATTGTAGGAACTGTGGGTTGAGCGAAAATACTAATCACCACAAAAACTATTCAGCAGTTGTCCAAACATCCATAAAGTATCCAAGGCTCCAACTAAAAGCTTAACATAACAAAGCACAACCTGCTTTGACTTATCCCATGTTTCCACAATTATTCATAGACTCTTGGCAACACCTCTACCTTCACCTTCCACTTCAGAATTCCTGTCATTCCGCAAACACTGGAATCAATGTGACAAATTAACTGATTCTCAAAAACTGTTTTGAATACAAAAAGTTAAGAGAACATCCAAACTGGGGATTTGAAATCTGGCCATCACATCCAGTTTTTTTAATAACCATCCTACAGACAGCTCCAAAAAAGTAACAGCTCAGAGTGGACCACCTGCTTAAGCAAGATCACACAACTTTCACACAGTGATCCCACTGTCCAGCCCAGATCTGTATTCACTGAACTACAGTAACCTTAAAAAGACACAGAATCTCAGCTGAAGGACTTAAAGTGACAGAGAATTTATTGTGCCAACTGGCTGGTTTCATGTTTAATACCTTTAAATTTAAATTAAACACCTTTAAATAGTTGCACTTTTCCAGTAAGTTATATTTTTCATTCTTTAATTTTCTAGTCACTTCATCTTTGTGGTTTTAGCCTTCCAGTTAAAACATTAGCATTAAAATTGGGTTTCCCCTTCACATGTTGACACTTTACAGACCACAATTAAATTACATCTTGTATTTCTTTTTGATAAGCTAAGGATATTAAGTTCTGCCACTCATTAAAAGGCGTCATTTCAAGACCACAAACCACTGATGCTTAGTGCTGCTGGTCTACTACAAGTGCCTTGGCAGAAATGTCTTCACCACTGAAAACACTATCAAAACAGAGCAGAGTTGGTAAAAGCATTAAAAATACCTGTCCCAGAAGTGTCTGACACTGCATGTTGTCACTTTGCCTATCCAAATATTTAGAAGGAAAGTGCCAGTTTATAAAAACTCCTGATAAATCACAGAGAACCTTGCACTGGAAAACTGCCTGGGAGAACTTCCTCCCGGGGGGATATTCTGGCTTTGAATGTCTGTAGCTCCAACAGATTCACACTCTGTGGAGTCCTGTGGTAGGAGGTCAGGTGTCCTGTGGTCCCAGCTGCAGGGAGCCCCAGGGCTTTGGAGAGCTCTGTACTGAGTTTCATTCCAGCACCTCTGAGAACCCTGGAAATGTAAACTTACAGTTCCTGTGGCTCAGTTCCCAAAGTGGAGGTGAGACATTCAACCAGAGACAGGAGCATGCAAGATATTCCCAAAAATCAGTTTTAAAACAAGTTCACTGCTACTTTAGGCATTTTCCACTGACTTAAAATGACAATTTTTTTTTTTCAATGTGCTCAGTTGTTAGAATTGCAGCACAGCTCAGTATGTCCTCAAAATATTCTGACAGGAGAAATTCATGCTTGAATCTTGGCAAAATATACACCCTCCCATGCCTATCACAACTCTGATGTGTATAAGTACCACATGAGGCTTTACAGATCACACATCAGTAAATAATGCTTGATACTGAGCTATTTAGGAACACAAAAACCATCACTTCATTTTTTAAAAACTCTTTGTCCTCCTATAGCCATATTCAGCCTTGCAAATCTTCTAAGATAAATAGAAAATTACACTGGCAAATCAACATATGACACCATCCATCGAAGGTTAAAATGAGAAAAGCAAGCAAGGAGATAAATGAGCCACCCAAGGTCGCACAAAATCAGTAGAACAACCAAGAATAGAACAAAGGCCTCTTCATTACTTAGATCACAAATGCATTTGATTCTGCATTAGTTAATCTGCAGAGTATGAGCATCAGAAGCAAGACATGTCCACAGGAGAAAATATAATAATAATGAGCTGCAAGTTCAGCATTACCTAAAGCCACAGGATATAATTAAAAGGCACAGGGTGCAATGACCTGACCTTGAATGCCAATTGAGTGATGAGGAAAAAACATGCTATCAGGTATTTTGATTCTAGAAAAACCCAAACTGCCACAAACTTTGGGAAAAATCAGTTTGGGATCTACCTTTGCAAAGCAGATCTCTGCCACATCTCAGGTCTGCTCTGCTTCTCTCAGCACCAGCCTCTGCATCTTATCATAAACACCAATAAAGGCCTCTGGAAATGCAACAGAAAAAAGTCAAGGCCCAAGAAATATTTTATTTTTGCAAAGGATAAGCCAGACGAAAAACAGAAAAGAACTTACAAAACAAGGCAGTTTGGGTGTTTTCTTTATAAGATTTTTCAAAAGACTTATTACAACTATTTTGACGTCCACAAGTACTGCCTGTAGCTCTTCATCTCTTGGTCCAGTAAGACTGTTTTGTGTTCAGTGCTGGTGAAGAATATCTCTTCTTTATTTTTCTTTCTCATACCTCCTACTCCTCTCAATAGAAATAATCTACAGGTTGTAAAGCATTTCACAAGAATAAAATGAATTGGTAGGAGGGTGTACCTGCTCAAAAAAACACTAGGCTGAGGTAGCAGAAAATCTGCTTATTTTGTTTGTTCAGTAAGTTCCAAATGTCAAGAAGTGAAGAAAATACATTGAGTAGGAAACATTTGCTCCTTTTTCTCCCTAAAAACTATAGCAGACCAACTAGCAGAGAAAAAACACGCTCACTGACATTCTCTGTGTGACTGTGGTGAGTTATTTCATTCCTCTGAACCTCATTCTTTCTGTATCTAAAGAACACAACACTGGGGACCACTTGTACCAGTTGGGTCTCTGAGCAACTGCTGGAGTCTTCTGTTATTAATAAACCTCCTGCTTTCTAAGTGGATTATTTATAAATTAATTTTGTGACCTCTGGCAGGCTAGAACTAAACAGAGAATACAGTTTGTTCCCCTTTAACTGAAAAACAAAGGCTACAGGAAGATGAATAGAGAGAAGCAATTAATATTTCCTAATAATTGTCATAGAAAATGGGAGAACTGCTACGTTTCTCAGGGTTTCTGCACAGAAAGGTTCCAGGTAACTACTCATTCACGGGGCTGGGTTCATGTAAATCGGATGTTGTTGCCAAGCAACTATAGGTGCTAAGGAATGAAATACAGTCTGCAGAAACCTAATAGCCTGGAGAGAAAAAGGACTACAATCTGAGATTTATGGCATATATAAAAGGAAAAGAGTCATTCTCCCACACACAAAGAACACAGATACTTTATTATAAATGTCCTTAGCATGTTTTTCTAAGCCATAATTAAGCAATAAAATTCCCACTACTCCCCAGATCAAACAGGTAAATTATTTATTTTCTTTTATGTTTTGTTCATTAAGCTTTCTAGAAATAGATCATGAGAAATTAGCTACCAAGACAAAAGATAAAATTTAAGCCAAAGATCTTTCTTTTGCTCAAGAAAAATGTTAGGTATACAGACAGCACTGCAACTGCCAATCAGCTATCTGCTTTACCTTCTTATGTTTTTATACCAAGCTCATTAACATTGCATCTGATCATCAGAAATTCTCTTTAAGCTTATTAAGATTTTAAAATATTTTTAGCAAGTTAATTAGAATACATTAACAGAGCTCATCTGTGTTCACCCATCATGCATATTTTATTTTATTCGGGCAAATTGCTTTTGAATGAAATACTAGACCCAGGAAGGGTACACTGTTGGGTACCAAACAACACAACCCCTTAGTGCAAACATATGCTCCCAAGCACCCTAATGGCTTCATGTCACTGAAAAGTGAGGAGATTTTCTGATGGCAAAGGGGTTTTTTTTTTAGTGCCCGCTCTTGACACAATCCCCTGTAGCTGTGTTGTGCATACATGGACCTGGTAGATCATCCTAGTACATGAACCACCCTTTTTTGCCATCATGTTCCCATACAATAAAAGTTAAAGACACAAAGAGACCACTGCAATGGGAACCAAAGGTCCAAGGGAGGTGGAAAGACCGTTTTCAGCCCCTCGCACCGTAATTCAAAAACTTTTACAAATTCATGTTTGGTGGGTTTGTTTTTCTCCTGCTGACAGTTGCTGAAGATATCACTCGATCTTAAGGCAGGAGCCCAATTAGAAGCTGTGGCATGGTGTGGCACAGGTTTCTAACAGCCAGGGGTGCACATGGATTTGGCAGGACAGCAAGAACAGCTCACAAAGAATGAACTTGAAATACCCTTTGCTTTAGTTAGCATCATAAATGCCTCCCTTTAATGTGCACTAAATGCCATCAAATTCAATCACATATAATTAAATAACCATTTTTGAGGAAAAGGGGGACAACAAAAATCACCTTGGTGTATTTTTGGCATGCCACTTGCAGAATTCCACTCAAGTCTGATGAAGTCCATCCCTGGACACTGAAAAGTAACTACAATACTACTACAATAATACATTCCTCAATGTCCTGATATTTCTTCACTCAATCCAGCCAAATAAGACATCTTTTAAATTGTTCCTTTATGGCCCAAATCCTTCCTATCTAAGGAAAGATGGAAAACCACACTAATTTCATCAACAGTTCTCAAGTTAAGCAGTTGCTTTTAGAGTTCTGCATAAATAAAAGGATGAACAAAGTTTGTCAACCTCATGCTTGATTCAGATTTTGCACTCTCACTGCATTTCAATTAACCTGTCACAGATTGCAGAGCTGACATATTTGATTCAGATAGTAAAGAAAACACTCTTAAAAAAACAACAGGTCTGAAGCTTTTGATGAGTGATCATACAATCCATATCAAAACACACATTTAAATCTCAGTCACCACACATTTCATGATCTGCATCATTAACACTGTCTGGTTTGAGGGATTTTGATAATCTCCCTTACAGTCTATAACAGTTCTTTATCTCCAAGGCACTGATGCCTTTTAACCAATGATCATTACTTAGGTATGCTTTGTGCCTGTAGCCTTCCCTGAGATGTCAATCTCTATAATTCCAGAGGCTGCTTTTGTAAACTGCTGTCATACTCCCCATGCCTTCTCCCACTGATGAACCCCAAAAATGGACATGTTTCATTTTAGCATTTGGCTAAATCAGACATTGTGACACAGGGAAACCTTAACCACAGCTGAGCAATTCTACAGAAAGCTCTTCCAAAGGCCAAAAGAAAATAACCGTATCAATGGGTGGAACCCCTTTTCTCTGGATAAATCACTTATCGATTGTACTGAACCCAAAACCACCCTGCCATAACCTTTTCCTTCTATTTCTACATTTATTAATCAACTCACACATCAAAAGCATAAGCTGCAGTCTTGCACTTTTTCCTCAAGCTTGACTGAGCAGAAGTTTTATGTTTTAAAGGAATTCTTTGCCTTTGACAGTTGGAGGGGAGATTTCACCTCCCTACCGTGGGGCTGGAGTCCAGCAGCTGCCTTGGCCACAGGGATCAGCTGGGATCTCTCCCTGGCTCTCATTGCACTCCAAGTAACAAGTAACACAGTTCCAATAACCTATTTGTTGGCATTAAAGAACGCAAGCTGCCTTGGTTTATTTTGTAACATTTAAGCAGAGATATGTCCTATCCTAAGGAAAAAGAAAAAAACACATAGAAATCAATATAAATTTCTAGTAGCATCCTAATTGCAAAGAGTAAGGCTTGAATGAGCAATGAAGGCAAACCGACATTTTAATGTCATTTAGAGTGACCAAAGACACTGAAATATGTTTACAATTAAGAGTATTCACTAGCTAAAGAAGGGGGTAAAGCATGACTACCAGACAATAGTAAAATAAAATGCAATTTAGCAAGGAACATTTTGTCATTGGCCTACCCTGGTGCAAGCTCATTGTTCCTACAATGGAAATAGTGTCTCAGTTATCCAAGCCAGCACAATTTTAACAAATCCCTATAATATCACTGCTCCAGCTGCATCTGTAGCACAGCTATGCTCAAGCTCACCTGGTTTGGGATTTTAATGAGAACCTGGAGCTCTCCACTGCTTACAGGAACCTCCCTGTTAACCCAACCATCCCCAGAGCAGCTCGGAGTGTGTTATCCGCTCCAATCCCTGTATGACTCTGTCATCCCTCCAGAGAAGTCTCAGCTACCTTTATTAAAAAGCTGAAAAACTCCTCCTGTCCATTCACTCTCTCTTCCCCTTCTCCCAAATCCACAGCACAGAGGACTCAGGACCAATTCTTTGCTTTACGTTTCTTTCTGTAGACACCAAAACCTTCCACTACCTAAAACCCAGCCCCAGCTAAATATGAGACACCCCTGAATAGCTACTGATCCTATCAATCCATTTAACTTTTTCATTATTTTTATTATCATAATTATTTTTATTTTAGAGTAAGAGGCTGCTCACATCTTCCTTTCAAATGGCACAAGGACAAGGTTTTCCTCTCTGGGTACATCCCCTGGGTACCCAAGATGTGGTTCATCAAAATCCAGCATATTCTCTGAGTCCCATTTGCTGCATCACATCCAATCCTCGCATAAAACAGCAGTCAACAAAAATGCACAACATCTTTTCCCAATTCCTCACAGTTAACACATTAAGTGGCAATAAAGGGTGCAATGACTTTCCAAGGGCACGTACCTGTTTAATTATTCAAAAGAAAATTGACTCAGGCACCATGGTATGAAACACTAAAATATGCAAACGAAGTAAATTATGGGGGAAAGCAACAAAAGAGAAAAAAAGGGATCACGGTGAGAGGAACATATGGGGGCAGATTCTGATCATGTTGTGTTCCTGAATTTCTCTAAATACTTGTGTATAAGAAGAAAAGCTTGTGAAGTGACAGAGAAATTATTATTTACTCATGTCAGTACTCTGACTAGGGTCTTGAAACAATCTAACCATGCCTAGAATTTCCTAAGAGAGTGTTATTTTCACCTATATACATGAAGCAATTTCAGAAAAAGGAATGTTTACACCTTTCTAGACAATCAAATCTTACTGCTGGGAAAACACTTGTTTCAACAGAGGCTGTACAGACCAGAAGAAAAGATACAGGATTTGATCCAAAAGTAAATCTTGTTTATTCTAAATTAAGGGCCTGAAATAAATCACTAAAATAATAAGAACAGGTTAGCAGAAAGATATCATAACACCAATTCTAGTTATTTGTCCATAAAACATGAATATCCCATTAAAACAAAGAGCATTTGATTTTGGCTTGGACCAAAGGAAATATCTTTCCAATCAAGACATCCAGTGAATTGAATATCTCTTGTAAGCAGGTGCTACTGTGTTATATTTTCATCTGAACTGCTGAGAATAAGCTAGAAGAAAATGACAAAGTAAATTGAACAAGAAAGTGTCTGATCTTGATGAATAATTCAATGATGCAATTCAACAAATACTGATTTTTTTCCTGGTAAAGGCAGTTTACAACTGTCCTTTGCTTAGAAAAATGACCTTCTCGTAGTAATTATGCTTTTGTCTTTAGGCACTGGATGACAGTCTCAGTAATACTCATGATTCCAGTTCACAGCTCTGTTGCTGATCTCAAAGCACTCCATTCCTGCTATATCATCTAATCCTTTTTTAATAACATAATCCAGCTACTGAAGAACTTCAACTATAACATTAGGCACACTGGTCACTGACAGTTCTTTAACTATTCTGGTCTCTTTTCTTAAGCCTTAAAAAGCATCAGGGTCTCTTTGAGCTCACAGAGTCACAACCTGTACACGGCTATGAGCCGTAGTGACTGTGGTCTGATGTACTAATCACAGCAGGAATGATGCCACCAGCCAGGAATAAGGCAGGAATGATGCCATCGGCCAGGAATATGGCAGCTCAGTGGACATTTAACTTCTTGCAGCAACAGGGAGAGCCTTGAAGTTAAGGATTTTATGATCCACATTTAAGATTGTCTGAACTTTAACAATATAACATTCCACCTACTTTTGTCTTCTCTGTGTTAAAAGGCATTAAACTAGAACTACAGTTGAAAAGCAGGATTCAGGGCTGTTGGATTTATGCCTTACACCATCAATGATTTCTGTCATTACCTTGGGCAATCTTCCTTCACACTTAAGAGTAGAGCTTCTACACAGTATTGATAATAAGCCTAGTAGAAATATCATAGAAAAGGATCTGCAAGGAGAAAGGGAATAATCTCTCTTCTCCCTAGCTGGGACAGACTGAAGGAAGCCTGACAGTATTAAGCTGTGACCCACTAACGTTAGATTTGTTGCAAGAAAAGCTTTTTAATAGTCAGGATAGCAAGACATAGGAATAGGTCAACCATCATTCCCATTCCCTAAGGAGCTGCTTGACTGCATGGATAACAACAGCGCAGACACAGAAAACCACCAGTCTGCCATCATACAGCCAGAACTGCCAGAGCCGTAGATCCAGAATAACTATGGCCAGGTACTCTAGTGAAAGGAGAATTCACTTGGGAAAAGGCTGAGTTGGATGCCAGTTTCTGTTCCCAGAAGTATGTCTTTTATTATCAACAATTAAAAAAGGCAAATAAGAATTCACCTGTCGAACCTGTTGTATTCAAGGTAAACCTTATGTTGGAAGAACCTCATTACTGGGCAGGGAGGCTCAGCCTGATGATAACCAGGGAAGTTTTCCTTAGAGCTGTGGTATTCAGATCTTTCTGCAAGCCATACCTCACATATCAGTGAAAAGGGACTTAATTCACCAGGAGATGCTGACTGAGAAAGATTCCTTTTGCCTCATTTATTCTTTGCTAATTTTGTTCTACATCCCTTTTTTGTTGCATAGTCTTACTATAACAAAAACAGAGAGCAAAGAATACAGTCTACAGTAGGTTACCAATCCAGCAAGAACAACAACAGCAAAATCAATCAAAAAACAACCCTACTAAAATCTGTGACATTTGACATAACCAGTAGGACTGGCTTAAATGCAAGTAAGAACACAGGTACTCAGGTGACTGTTTTCTGTCCCCTGCAATATATCAGTATCTCTTGCTCATGAATACTCAGATTACATTTGGCAGCACTTCTTAACACCTAACAATCTAATAAAAATACTTTTTTTCTCTGTGCTAGACAAATCTGCCCACCTTAAACCTCTGCTACCCATAAAACACACAATTTATTCAAATATCTTTACTCTGAGCATAATTAACCTTCTCAATGTGGAAAAGCTTCTGTGCCTCTTAAATGAACAAAGAGCTATTAATGAACAAAAAATACTTTCCTGACTACAAGTTTAATACTATTTCTGGGAATATAGAGTATAATATTACTACCCATATATTGTATATAATACAGTATATAGCTCATGCATCTTCTTTTAAAAGGTTTCTGTTTTCAAAGTACCATTGTATAGGACTTTTATACAGCATAAGGATACTTTAGTCAGGTTACTGCAGATTTACACTGAGAATCAGAAAAAAGAATTACATGATAATGAAAAAGAAAAAGGAAAAGGCCATTTGCCCTAGTTTCAAAGCCAAGGGATTAATGTAACAGAAAAACAAGATTAATTTTGTTTTATTCATTTCAAGGTTAAATTGCAAGAAACCTTAACATCCCACACATGGACACAAGTTTCCAATGCATGGTCCATGAATTCTTGGCAGCCCATAAGGTAAGAGAAGCACATTGGTTGTCAAGGAGACTTGAACTTACTATGCAAGAGGTCCAGTCCCATATCGAAAAATTTAGGGGACCTAGAAATTTTAAGTTTGAAAATCAGTGATCAAGAGGAAAGAAGGTGGAATGTGAGTGGTTTTCATCCTCTTTTCCCTAACTTCTTACAGGGGTGTGGGATCAGAATTGGACTGGAAGGCTTGAATTAACCAGTGCCACACTCCTCTGTAGGGACACTTCACATCAAAGTAAATGCTGGCTTTAGTTCTGTATTTTTAGCTGTCCTTTAAATGAAAAGCTGCACTGAATTCTGCAGTAACACAACTGTTGATCACACTCTGTTTTGTAACAGAAGTCCTGTCAGATATTTAGCCTTAGTTACCAAAAACTATCTTCGGGGAGTACAAACATTCCCCCTCTGGCATCCTGTCAGTCACAGCAAATCTGTAAATAAACTGTCAAACTCCATTCCAATCATTCCTGAATCTGCAAGGGGAAAAAAGTAGTAAAATTGGTGCAGCTGGTTGTAGTCCCTGTAGAGCAGGGCTGATTTCACAGCTTTAATATGGTTCACTACTTCACAGCCAGTCCGATCTGATATACAGCACACAGAAATGAGTGACACCTTTGCTAATCATTTTCTTAAACTTATCACATGTGGAGGTAATAACAGATGCAATGACTTTTCAAGGGCACGGACTGGTTAATTTTTCAAAAGCAAATCGACTCAAGTTCTGCAAAATTAAAAATCCACTAAGGCACACTGTCAAGCTATCTAAATTATGGAAAATCACACAAAAAGGGAAAAACAAAGCTCTGGTCATGAGAAAGACTGTGCTAGACTCTCTTTTTATATTGTCATATGCAAGGTAGGAACATAGCAGCAGCAAAGAAGCCAAAGATAGATCTAAAGAGAGTCTTTGCTGACTTCAGCAAAGACTCACTAAATAAAATGGAAAACCCTATGAACTATTATCTAGAACATATTAGCACCTTTGTTCTGTAATTCATAACCTACTAAGTAATCCTGAAAGAGCTGGTCAAGAATTCTTATGCAAGATATGTTTTGTTGGACCACAATAGCTAATTGAAGAGTTTTTCAAGGCTACTTTAGAAAATGTGCAGTGGAAGAAAGATCAGGAAGAAGTAGATAAACACCAGCACCTCGCTGCCTATGGACTCAGATCCTGATTTAGAGAAGGGACAGATCCTGAATTGGGGTCTGCTTTATCCCACAGATTTTCCTTCACTATCAAGTTATACAAAGTCACACTGTCTCTCTGGATTGGTGAATATTTCATAAGAAGTAGAATAGCCCCAAGCAGAAGACAGACTGGCTCAAAACCCAATAGCAAAGACACTGGCTTGATTTATGTTAAATTTAGGTTCAAGACTCATTTCTGTTATCAGTCAAAAAAAGCAATCACAGTTTCCAAAAGGAGATGCATCCTTCATGTTTCCTCACAAAAGCCCCCTAAAACATGACTTTAATTGTGAATTTGAGAAGAAATTTTGAAAGCCCATAATTTCTCATGAAACAAAAATGTAAGTGTTTGATTGCAGATGCTCCCTCAGTCTCCCTGCTCAGGAAAGCAAACTTTTCATGCAAATAGCTGAATGCACCATAGGAAAGGAAAGAGCACTAAGGTCAGTATGATTGCAATGAGTTTGAAGGTGGAAAAAAAACAACATCACCCCTTAATTAGGGTTGCCATATGTTCAGATTTCTGCTTTCATGTTTTCTTTCTTAAGCCTCAAATTTTGACTGGCTGAAAAGAGAAGAATACAAAATGCATCAAGATGTACCATATGTGCCCTGGTCTCCTGTGCACTACATGTGTCAGAGATCTGACATATCAGAGACATCATGCTCACCATGCAAAGGCTACATGGCCTATCAGCTACTATTTCCTTCCACAAATTCCCAGAAGAAACGATGGGAGACCTACCAAACATCTTCCATTTTCCTATAACACAGAAATCCAAACCATACGCTGCAAAGTTTTCAGCAGAAGCAACAACTGCTGCTCTCCAGAGATGAGTGTCAACCTGGTTTATTCTCCTCTGGTTGTATACAAACATCTCATCCAAGGTGCAAACAAACCCCTGTGAACCTGAAAACTCCAGTTACACAGGTATAGACCCCTGTACGTGTTGAAGTTCAGGGTCCTTAGCAGAGCTTTAATCTGAGAATTAACCACAAAAAAAGAAATCTCTGTGCCTGAGTCTCATTTCCCATTTAACAACTGAGTGAGTTTATAATCCCAGTCTAAAAATAGTCAACTCACGCTCAGAATTAACACCCTTAACAGATAAGAATTATCACCATCCTGATTTCAGATGTGAGAAGAAGATACAGAGAAGATACTCATTTAGATGAATTAGGACAGCAGGCCAAGCCTCTGAGGGTCAAAGCAGCACTGAAATCTCACCACCTTTTCACTGTAAACTACAGCCACAGCTTTGCTTTATAATCAATTAGATATCAAAATCCAGCTTGTACACTTCTTTCCATCCAAAAAAACAATATTGTTTCAATTTCCAATAAGAAAGAAAATGGTTTATTGGATTGTCCTTCCAGTATTAAAAAAAAAAAATTAAAAAAAAAATTACTTTGCATACAAAAGTTTCAGCCCTAGAAAAGTCCACAGTGAAATACCTCCCTGTCTGGCAGACAGCACAGCACAGCACAACAACTCCTGACACGAAATGAACCCTAAGATAACACCTGACAAAAAGGGGACTTTAAGTAAAAAGAATGCAGTTATCCCAATGGGAGTTGCTCAAGGGCACCTGGTTTAACTCCCCTGCCAAAAAGTATTTTGAATTCTTTAATGGCTACAAATGATAAGAAAAGTTATGATGAGAGAAAGTCCGTGAGGCTACACCTGCAAAGTGAAGTATTTTTAAGAAAAATGCTTCAGATACAGAGACGGAAGTAATTAAAAACCCAAAGAAAAACGTGTACTGCTGTCTTTGTTTTCACCCAAGCTGAACTTCCCCTGCAATTGAATCGCTGGCTCTCTGGGGCAGCTGGCTGACATCCTGAGCCACGGACAGGAAAAGCTTGTCTGGGAAATCAGCAAAAAAACTTGGGCTTGTTTATTTGGAATTGAGCCTACATGTAAACATACTTACACACACAGACCCAAGTCTGTAGCACAGACTGCAAACTAACAGGGTTGGGTGATAAAGGACCAAAATTCTCAGTGCCAACTCTGCCTCAGTCTGATTTGCTTTCAGGAATGGCGGGTCCCTGAGGCCAGGAGGGAAGTTCACAGCAGGGAAAACTTACCCTCAATGGAACAGACCAGGTTAGGGAACATTTATATAAACTGAATGTACAGAATTCCATGGAACCTCATGGAATGCACCCTTGAATGCTGAGGCAGTTGGCTGATACAATTGTGAGACCATTCTTGATTTTCTTTCAAAGGTAGTGGCTCCTTAGGTCTGGAAGAAAGCAAATGTCACTTCTATCTTCAACATTGACAAAGAGGAGGACACCAGGAATTACAGGTCAGTCAGGCTCACCCTGATCCTTGGGAAGAGGGACCAAAATCCAGAAATCATTTCCAAACATATGAAGAATAGAAAGGTGACTGGCATTAGTTAGCACAGCCCTCTAAGCTGAGATGACTGGTTTGATGGATGAGGAGAAAGTAGGGTGTGTTGTTTATCTCAATTTTAGCAAGCCTTTTTACACTGTCTCTCACAATATCTTCACTGACAAGCTGATTAAGTACAGACTAGATATGTGGACAGTGGTGTGGACTGAAAAATGGCTGAACTGCTGGACTTAACGGTTGTGAACAGTGGTACAAAGTCCAGTTGGAGGCAACTCACTAGTGGTTTATCCTAAGGGTCAATACTGGTCTGATACTGTTCAATATTAATGACCTGGATGATGGAACAAAGTGTACCCTCAGCGAATTTGCAGATGACACAAAACTGAGAAGAGTACTGATGCACAAGAGGGTTGTGCTGCCATCAGCAGGACCTCAACAGGCTGGATGAGTGGACCAAATGGAATCTCAGCAAGCTCAATAAATGGAAGGGAAAAGTCCTGCAGCTGGGGAGGAAACACCCCATGGACCAGCACAGGCTGAGGGGCGACTGGCTCGAGGCCATCAGCTGGAAAGCAGCTTAGCAGAAAAAGATTTGAGGATCCTGAGGCACAGCAAGGTAAACAAGATCCAGACATGTGTCCTTGCAGCAAAGGCAGCCAACAGCATCCTGGGTGGATTTAAAAAGAACACTAGCAGGCCGAGGGAGCACTGCCCAGCCCATGGAATACACATCCATAGTGCTGGATCCAGCCTGGGCAAGAGAGTACAAGAGAAATGGAGACACTGTAGTGAGTCCAGTGAAGGGCCATGCAGATGATTAAGGGACTTGAACACCTGGAATACAAGGAAAGGCTGAGAGAGTGCTCAGCCTGGAGAAAAGAAGACCCACTGGGAATCTTATCAATGTGCATAAATACTTGGTGAGGGGGAGCAAGACAATAAAGCCAGATTCTTCTCTGTGCTGTCCAGTGATAGAACAAGAGGCAAGGGGCACAAATTGAAATAGAAAAAAAAGTCCTTTTAAACAGAAACTTTTTTTTTTTTTAACTGTACAGGTGGTCAAACAGTGCTACAGGTTTTCCAGAGAAGCTGTGAAACCTCCATCCTTTGAGAAGGAGGGAAGGTTTAGATTAGCTTAGAGGAAGAAATGGTTCAAGGTGAAAGTGATGAGACACTGGAACAAGTTGCCCAGGCAGGTTGTAGATGCCCCAACACTGGAAGTGCTCAAGGCCGGGTTGGATGAGGCTTTGAGCAACCTGGTCTAGTGAAAGGTGTCCCTGCTCATGGCAAGGGGGTTGGAACGAGATGATCTTTAAGGTCCCTTCCAACCCAAACCATTCCATGATTTTGTGATTCAAAACCCAGCTGGACACAGTCTTGGACTGTCTCCTCCAACTAGCCCTGCTCTGACTACATGAGCTCCAGAGGTCATTTCCATCCTTTTCCATACTGTGATTTGAATTACTCTTAGTATGACTTACTACATGTAGCTGCAAACAGCGTAAAATATCCTGGAAGACTACTTTACAAAATCAGCCAGTGTGAGACATTAATGTACAGAGATCCATTTTTCATCATTATATTTTTCAATATCAGTACAGTCAAAAATAATAAACTGCCTGTAAGAATCTACTTTGAAATATATAGAAACTAAATACCTAGAGAGTAAAGAGTCAGAGTGAAACAGAAATGTGGTCATATGCCTGTAATTTAAAGTGTGTCTTCAGCAGACAATGAAATCAGGACAGAACAAGCTCAAGATGACAAAATTACTCAAGAAAGAACCATTATGAAGGTAATTTTTTTACTACTAAGTAATGATGCTCTTGAGGACATGGTGGTTATTTTGTAGAGCAAAAGTTTGTGAATGTAGCCATTCAGGAGCTTTGCAGGAGCCTTTGACTCCATCTAAGCCAACTGATATCAATGGGAATTGGGTGGGACCATAGCCACTCAGTGCAGCTTTGCAAGCTAGTGCTAAAGACTTCAACAAGAGACAAACACCTTTAAAGCTGAAGACCTCTAAGATAGCTAATTTACAGCTTGAGATAATACAATTCAGATAATTTTTTATCTCCTACTAAAAAGGCAGGGGACTCTTCATCATTTTCAAGTTCCTCATACAATATTTCATCAGAAAAAAAAAAATGGTACATAATAGTATGCTTTTTAAGTAAGGAAAAGGGCATGACTAAATTAATTTTGAGAACCTCCTGATTTTAAAGTGCCTGGTATTTAACACTGTGGTAACTCCAGGGAGGAGAGTGGCTCGTAACTTTGCAAGGAGGAAAGGAAGGGAAGCACTGGGATGCTGCAGAGAAACAGACAGACGGACAGATTTACTTGACGTGCTCCCCAGAAGCCCTGCAGGCTTCATCAGCTGCTCTTGTAAGGCCTTTGAAGTGTAGCTGTTGCACAGCTTGTAAGTCCCTTCCTCTAGAGCTCCCAAGCTTGTGGTGTTATAAGCTACTTAAACTCCTTAGTCTAGATCTAAGCAAACAGCTTGACGCACTTACAAGCTTCACTCCCTCTTATTCTGAAGATGTTAAGCTGCTTAGCTTACTGTCTTCAACTTTCAAATTCCTACAACCAAATCCTACCCATACACTCCACGTCCACCTTTATGAGCCTGATTCTTCCCTCTGCTGAGGATTCTGAATGTCTCGTGCAAAGTCACCAGTAGAACAAAATGTTCTTTTATAGCTTAGTCCTTCCAAAGTCATGGACAACACCTGGATGCCTATTGCTTTGGCAACTACCACTCTGCATTTTCAGTATCCACAGATTACTGTATATCAAACACATTCACCTGTTCTAACAAATCTCTTTCCATTAATAAAGTCTATTAAATATTTCAGCTATATTTTACACTGGTCTAACTCTCCTCTCACAAATGTGAGCTTTTACTAGGAACTTTTGATTCAGTAGGAACTACAGAAGCTCTTGAAAGAAAGGCTGCTTATACAGAAAAGATGTATTTCGTCAAAATCAAGCTGGTACCAAACTATCAGCATTTACAATTAATAATGTTACAAGAGAATCTTTAGAATAAGAAGTACAATAAGGCTGGCAAAAATGGACATGGCACGTTTTCTAGGGCTGAAGTCATTAAAACTTTGTATCTATAAATAAAAGATGGAGTAAACATTAATATATCTTAACAAGAAACAACAAACACAAAATAATTCCATTTTAATCATAGTACAGAAATGAGATACTGAGCCAAGTGTGGAAGTGCTGCTATATTGACACTAGACATCTAAAAAATAAGACAGAAAGGCTTAAAATACCTAGTTTTCACTGAGGATATTGACAGAAGCAACATACTGGTGAAAGGCAGGCAATCATTACATGCTGTAAAATAAAAGAGCAAATTATACTGCAAAGATATAGGAAAACCACAGTGGTGAGTGTTGCTACACACTAATGAAAACCTGAATCAGAGCAGACAAACCAGTTAATTGTACCAACTTGTAACATAATCCATATGGTCTGAATACCACATCAATATCAGGACCATACAACAGAGCACTTGCCCAGGATGATGACAATGACTAAAGCACAAAGAGATGACACACAGGCTGCCTGGACAGGCAGTACAGTAACAAAGGCATACTGCAGTTATCCCTGTGTGAGTTAGGGTAAACATCACACTCACAATATGCTTTTTGCTACAACTTCTCAAGAACCCTAGGAAAAAAAAGCAGCAACTCTTAACTTATCTTAAGCAGAAAACCTATGTATTCAGAAAGTTACTGCCGAAGAACCGCTGTGTAAGTGACCATGAACTATTGAACTGAGGTTGTTCAGCCTGGAGAAGGCTCCAGGGAGGCCTTATTGACACCTCTCAGTACTTGAAGGGGGCTTGTAAGAAAGATGGGGACAAACTTTTTAGCAGGGCCTCCTGTTGCAATAGGACAAGGGGTAATGGTTTTGAACTAAAAGGAAGATTCAGACTAGATTCAAGGAAGAAATGTTTTACAATGAGGGTGGTGAGGCACTGGAACACGTTACCCAGAGAAGTTGTTTTATGCCCCATCCCTGGAAACATTCAAGGTCAGGTTGGATAGGGCTCTGAGCAACCTGATCTAGTGGAAGATGTCCCTGCCCATTACAGGGATTTGGACTAGAAAACCTTTGGAAGTCTCTTCCAATATAAAAACTATTCTACACTTTTATTAAGACAAATCCATCTGTGAAGGGCCAATCAATCAAAATAAACAATCAATCCACAGCAGAAATACATAATTTCAGTGAAGTGGAATAGCATAAAAAGGAAAAAGCACATTAAAAAAATTAAAGACAGCAGTCAAAAGTCTAGAATACACTTAACTAAGACTGTTCAAGGACAATGTATGAAGAAAGTCTTAGTTTGGGATGTGTTGGAAGGCTTGTCCCAGACTGAAGTGTGAACAAGGGATGTTTTAGAACAAATCACGTTATCCATGCAGAAGTTGTGTATAAGTGGAGTGCCAAATTGTTATAATGCTACACATGGAAAATATACATGCTTTACACAAGCATAAACACTGATTTCCAACAGGTATTTTGATGAGGTCCTTCACCAAATTTTCTTGTAGAAAGAGGGGTGCCATGGGACAAGAATAGAAGTGGTCTTGTGAATTAATGATCATTTTTAAAAAAGACATGACACAAACAGCAGGAGTAAGTGGTCGGTTTTCACAGCTGCTAAAGAAAGGGTATCACAAGTAACCTGGGAAAAGGCAGAGAATCAGACAACAAATACAACCATGAAGAGTTACAGAACTTTCTCATGATAGAGATGGGATAAGAAAAAAAATGTCATATGAAATTCAACGTTGATTGATACATAGTAATGTACATTGAAAGAACAAGCCTAAATCTGCATAGGCTCTGAAGTATTACCTTTGAGTAAAGTGTGGTAAATTTTAATAATTTCATGAAAACACCAGATCAACACTCAAAAATTGAAAAGGCAAGGACATAAATTTTTTTTATAAAAGGAATAAAACCAGAAGCAGTATTATGCCACTTTTTAAACAAAAGGTGAGTCTCTGAATACTCAGTGCAATGCCACACCTAGATCTCAAAAGGTTAAACACAACAGAAATGGAAACAATATAGAGAAACACAATGAAGCTGATCAAAGGTGTGGGACAGTTTCCAACGAGACATGAGTAAGTCTTGATTACAGTTCCTCAGCCAAGAAAAGAAATGTCTAAGGGGATGCCAGGGCGAGGCCAGCAGAGCACAGGCAGTCAAAGAGATGATAAATACAGAGTGACTATTCTCTGTTTCTCACAGTACGAAACCTACCGAGGTGCAAATGAAATTATGATGTGACATGCTCCACACAAACAAAAAAATAGGGACCTCTCCAACAATGCACAGCTCAGCTGAAGTACTCCAAAAAACTACATGCTTTTAAAAAGTGATTAGAGAAATCACTTGGGAAAAAACCTGAGGCTTGGGGACTTGCTAAACTGCAGACTGGTGGAAGCTTTGGATGGTGGTAGGATGTAAAATCTGATCAACCCTTGCTTGTGTATGACAGACTGGCCATTGTCAGATGAAGATTCTGGCCTAGCTGGGCCTTTGGCCTGACTCAGGATAACCATTCTTACCTTCACAAACAGCAGTAAAACTATTTCAGCCTCAAGCACTCTTGAAGGACGCCCCCCCCCCCTTAATTCTCTGCCACTT
The DNA here is from genome assembly GCF_003945595.2 of Pipra filicauda. Lineage (NCBI taxonomy): Eukaryota > Metazoa > Chordata > Aves > Passeriformes > Pipridae > Pipra > Pipra filicauda. Next base: position 7,881,681 of record NW_024104310.1, read on the forward strand.
TTGAATGAAAGCCTTCAAATCAGGGCAAATCAGAGGTGGTCCAAAAGAATTTTCAGCAGGGAAGACACACTTTGCACATTTTTCCTTTCTCTATCACAAAATACACGAAAGTATTTTGCACTGAGTGTTTAGAAAACTCACTATCAAACCAACAAATAAGGCACCCTCAAAACTTGCAAAGAAACATTTGGTTCTACCAGCCTCAGATTTCCAAGTACAGCCATTCCCCCTCTCAACTTGTCTGTTTTAAAAGTTATGAGAAGACAAAAGTCTTACAACCTTAATTATATTTATCATAATTCTGGAGATTGCAACAATCTTGACCTTTTTTCCCACATGCTAATGCAACTTCAAATTAATCTTCTCTGTTTAACAAGTTATCAAATGCCATACAGCGTGTAAACTGCATCTTGATTGCTGAGAAAATATCTATTTGCAGAACATTATTTAGGCAGGCATTTAAGTTTCATCGACCTCAGAGGTACCTAAGCACCTTATTGCATCAGGCATTTCTAATCCTGACAGCACCAAGAGCTAATGGGAGTCCAAAGCCTGTACTTCAACCCTGAAACTTCAGTCCATAATATCCAACTCAAAAGGTGGCTGGTCAAGACGCCGCTTTGCCTTCTTCCACTGTCATGAAGGGCATAACACAATGCAGATAAAAGAGAAAGCATTCTCTATTTGTCAGAAGTAATTAAACTTGTCACTGACTTTCTGTAAAACTCAAGAGCCATCTGGGAAAAGAGCAGTATGTCTCCACATCCATCTGAGTGACAAGGTCAGAGCATCCCTCACTTCCTTGGTTGCATCTCCATCACTGACTCTGTTCATCACGATGTAAATTAATCCATGAAAATTTGGATAGAGTACCTACTGTAATTAGCTCTATCTGTCCAAAGGAGGCAAAATGAGATGGGGTGGCAGCTGAGGGATCCAATTGGCTCATGGATGCAGAGTGACAGAACTGGGTCAATATACCAACTTTATTCAGGAGGAGGACAACACAAAATTAGCCTTGTCACATTACATTTCTGAGACAAGGTTTCAATACCTTCAGTTACCCAGAGTTCACTAATAAAATACTTCAAATTTATACTTCTCTCTGTGAATTTTTTTTTTTTGTATATCCCATTAGAAACTCTCATCTATCGATTTATGGACATTGCCTCACCTTTTTCTGCTGTGCACCTCAGCAAAGAGCACCTCAAAATGCTGCCACTAGGCTCTCCTAAAGCCTCCTCTTCTTCAGGTTGAACAAGCCCAGCTCCTACAGCCTCTCTGCTCAGGGCAGGTCCTCCAGCCCCCAAACATCTTGGTGGCTCTCCATTGCACTTGGTCCAGTTTGTCAATAAATTAAGAGGACACAAACAAGGTGCAGTACTCCAGGTGTCATCTAATGGGCTGCTGAATAAAGGACAATAATTCCCCTCCCTCAGCTGCCTGGCTGTGCTCCTGTTGGTACAGCCTGCATGTTGTCAGCCTTCCTTGCTGCAAGGACACACCGTTGGCTCATTTTCAGACCTCCCACATCCTTTTCAGCAGAGCTTCCCCCCAGATTCCTATCAATGCAGGGAGTTTATGTGCCCCAGGTGCAAGACTTGACATTTTTCCTTGTTGAATTTGATGAGGCTCCCAACAGACCATTCCTCTGTTTAACATGCAGCTTACATGATTTATTCAAGTCACAAGCATGAGCTTCCCATCATCATAGCAGAGGATAAGCCTGGAGATAGAGTTGAATGTGTAAGACAGGATTAGGTGTACATTGGAGGGATGGAGGAGTGTGTTGCACAGCTCACCTCTTCGGCCTTTTCTCATTATACCTTAAGACCTCTCTCAATATATTCACAGTGACTAAACACTGGGGGTCTCACTGCTAATACTTTGCCATTCTCAGAGCCTTGGCCCAAGCCACGTGTCCCTGTTTAAGGGATTTCTGCCAGGAATTGCTAAGCACACACTAGGTCGCAAATGACATGACTCAGTTTTCTTGCTGGCTTTCAGTAGGAGGTGAAAAATTAAAGTTAGGAACTTAGGAAACTGCTTCAGAGCATGCTTGAACACAAATAGCATCATCGGTATCAACAAGTCAATGAGATGACAATGTCTGTATTTAAATCTAGACCAAAAAAAAAAAATGGCCAGACTAGAGACAAAGTCCATTTATATAAAAATATGTACATTTTCTTCTAAAGGTGCCTTCTTAAGGCACAGATGGGATTGAAGGGTAGGGAAGCTTTCACTGCTGCTGGCTGTACAGAACCTGTTCTGCCACTAAGGAAGCACCTGAATTTCCACTGTCGATCCTGCAGAAAGTGTGTTCCCTCTTGGTTTTGTTTGCCTTCTATATTTTCTGCGAATTTTAAGAACATTTCAGGGCTGGCTGCCTGAAATGGTAATGGCAAGTGAAAGAATACAGGACACACAAATAACTGTGAGGGAGGAGATGCCGCTACACCAACAAGTCAAAAAGTGCATGTATTTGTCATTATGGAAACCCATGAATACTTATGGCTGTCAACCAAGTGTCTCAAGGTAAAACAATTTCTGCCACTTAGATCAGAATAGCAGGACATCTAATTTAAAAACCAGTTTCAGAAGGCCTAAAAACATCCTTTTCACTAAAATACACATTCCAAAATAACTTTGCAGGGATTTTTTACCAAAATTATTAATAACATTCATACACTTGGGCATTTCCTTTGCATCATTGTCAAGACTAACATATCAGACAACTGCTACACTTGCAACCCAGAAGCACTCGGGCATTTCATGCATGAGCAGCACTGGGTCAGGAACAGGTTAATGTGTGAAGAACAAAATGGATTTGGTAAGAAGGAAGAGGAAGAAACAGTGCACTTCAGCTAAGAATATGACATTTCAGCAAGAGGATATTAAAGCATCAGCTGTTTTCTTTCAAGGCAACAAGGGACGTGCACTACTATATGCTCCATATCTTGGCAAACTGAATGAGTGTTACAATTTTCAGAAAACATGGGAGGGAATAAGGGAATCATTTCTCAGTACAGTGTAAGATTTGGATTAGCTGGTATCCACTAAGAAGCTGGAAATATTCTTTTTATCTTTCAGTTACAAAACAATTTTAAACACGGTGGGGAGGAAACAGTTACTCCCATCCTGTTCCATAGCTGAACCATGAATCAAGACCTGAGGTGTCAATTTATCCTCCAGAATCTTTTGCTGCAGTTTAATTTACTTTTCCTCCAATGTAATCCTGGTGTCACCTTACTGTTTAATATTGAAAGTTATTGACAAAGGAAATGCTGATTCATGAAAGTGAGATTTTGCTCTAATGTATTCATGTGAAAACAAATGAGCCTGTACTGTTACACGGTTCCTCCTCTTGCTCACATTTCATTTCAGCCCTGATAGAATTTCAGATGGGGTGAGTGAATCCTGCACAAATGCTGCAGCGAGTTTTTCTCAGTCGTGGGACAATGAACAAATTTGATTTCAAAGAAAAGCCTCATCCTCAGCGCAATGAGAGTTCTCCTTGGAGTGTAAAAGGGCACGACCACTTCTAGACTGGAAGCAGAGCTTTCTCTGAAATTACAGAATTTGTTTATGTAGCTGCTTTCCTATTCATACGGCACACTCTGCTCCATAGGTACATATTTGCTGTGGCTTAATCCTGATTAAGATTTATATTCTAATCCAACACTACTTATCTTCACTATTCATAGCACCTGCACTATTCATAACCCAGTGCTTCCATTGATTCTGGCTTGATTGCCTGGGCTGGGTCAGAGCCTGCAAACCCCTCCAGCCACCTGAAACCAGCCTGTTTTGCAGGAGGAAGCAACACAAGCTCCTGTTGTGCAGCATGGTCAAACCCTAAAGGTCAATACCAACCACCTTTGCTCCATGCCAGTGCTTCCACGACTTCTTCATAACTGGTTCCTATTTAACATTGTGCATTGAAAATAATCACTCTTGGCTCTGTCTGGATGCAGAGATCCTCGTTCTTTGTAGATTGCTGCAGTGCCACATCATTCAGTTTAGCTCAAGTACGAGACGATGCCATTGCAACACTGTCCTAAGAAGGCCAGAGGATCATTCTGGAAGTCTAGTTATCCTCTGATGACAGTGTGGCAAAAAGACCCGTAAGTTTGGAAGGAGCACCTGAAAACATCTATGTAAGACCAGTTTCAAAAATCTTCAAGAAGAGAAGCCCAAGCGGTGAAAGCATCAAAACCACAAGACATCTCCTGCAAGGTAAAAGTCTCTGTCTGCAAATCAGAGACTCCCCAGCTACACACCAGCACTGCAAGGAGGTACTTGGTAGCTGCCATCACCCTCAGCAACAAACCCAGTGTAAAATCCAGGAGGTTTTTCAGCTAAAGCAGTGTCATTTTTAGGCATGGATTAGGGATGACTATGGGAATGGAGTAGCATGAATAGACTGCACTGACAGATCAAAGTGTTTCAGGGGGTCATTTTGGAGCCACAGTTGAAGCATTTGAGCCCTGAGTCAAGCATGGGAGGAAAGCATCAAGAAAGGGAAGCATTTTGCTAATTGCATGGTAGCAGTTACTGAGCAGTCAAATGCATGAAACAAAGCAACATGGCAAATATCCTTAGGGTGCTCATCATGATGCAGAAAACAGGGTTTTTTTTAATTCATTCCAGTAATAAAACATTATGGTGTGTTTCAATGCCTTCACAGAACCATTTTGAATTACTCTGGATGGCAGGATGATTCAGAATTCCAAGAAACTGAAACAAGAGGACAGAGAGAGAGCATGGGAAAAGGACTGGCTTTGGAGTAGAATATTTGGAGTAGAATGGGCAAAAATTTTGCTGGGAACAGGGAAGAAGGCTGACAGACATGCTCAGTGTTCAATGTCTTGTCCTCACTCTGCCACATGCTCTCCCTGTAGACAAAGACATTGCAAACAACCCAATTCCACCATGAAATCCCATCTCCCGGTGCCAACCAGCACTTTGGATACACTAGCTATGCCCATCACATTAGGCTAAAATAGATCAGTAACCACTTCACGAGCCTCCATCACATCAACTCCAACAGTTATCCTGCCAGGAATAGGTTAACTGAAGCTGAATCAGTTTTGCTCACATGGATGATGATGAAGATACTAGCACTGCTTACCTCATACACTGGGAGAAAAAAGGTATCCATGTACAGTGAAACCAGAGCAACTGCTGCAAACATCAGCTGTCACCACTGCTCTGTCAGCATCCCACTTGCATGGATTCCTAAGTCCAACAGTGCTTTCCAGAAAGTTGTAAAACAGTGATGAGGTCTCATGTTTTTTCTCTACATTGTGCTGTAAATAATGCAGAGAAGCCAGAGCAGAGGCAGCTCATCCACTTGTGCTGGACACGTGCCTTGACACCACTAGAATAAATTGAATTGAGGAGCACACTGAGCTGAAAGTGGTTTTTATTATTGTACTGGCAATCTAGGAACACTTCTGCATGGGGGATCAACAGCACAGGCAAGTTCTTCCATGGTGTGTAATAATACAACTCCTCTAGCAGCTCAAACAGGAGCTCTGAAAAACACCCACCACTTTATCCAGAGCCATGCAGCACCAGGATGGATGCAGAGGCACTGGAACAAACCTGCCACAGCTCGGGAATGTTGGTACCACCACACATGCCCATCACACAGCAAGGTGCACCCTCAGTTACAGTGTCCTCTCTCCACATGGGACTGTCGCAGGGTAGCCACAGGAAGGATTGGCACCTGGTTTGCTCCATTTCACCTTTCCAGAACAGCTTCCAGGGAAAACAATCGCTTAAAATTGAAAAAGGGGCTTTTACACAGGTGAGTACCTTGGCTGTGCACAAAGCAGACAAGCCCAAAAAGGGCACACACATTTTGCTCTTTCCTCCCTAGATTTCTACTGATTTCAGTCTCTATTTTATAAAAAAAATATAAACCAAATGATAAAGAACAACTCAGATAATTCTAGTTCTGATACGCGAAGACACGCTTTATTTATTTTGTATGTTTTAATCATATAGGGAGATATATCACGTGAAACGAGCATTTTCCTCGCTAGCTACTAGTGTTTAAAGTTAGCAAAACAGAAGCCTCTGAATATTTATTCAGGTGAACTCATGTATGTAATGGAGTTGCCTTCAGCAACTCTCCCTCGCTCCTGGGCCTCCTGTGACTACACTGCCTACATTTATCTTTCTCTGATGATCCCAGCTGGGCAGGATTTTAAAACTTTAAACCAGAAAGCCTTGAAGCTCACATTATACACAGGGCTAACAGCCCAAACAAAGAGGCGAGAGCAGCAAGCATTTTATTGTAATACTGGTATTTTCCAAGCTCTTATCGAACAAAGCATTTAATCTAATGTATTACACTTAATGAAGAGTCAGGAACTTGTTCTGCAAATAACAGATCAGATATAATTGGAATTTGCTCTGCACCACTAGCCTACATATATCAATAAAAACAATAACCACATTGGATCTTGGGCTCACTTCATTTGCATTTCTTAATTTAGTGTTTAACTAATTTAACAATAGTAATGATTTAATTCAAATTAAAATCTAAAGAAAATAATTTTAAAAAGCCATTCAAGATTTCATTAAGTTCCATCTAAATTAATATTAGCTTTCTTTATATTTTCAGTAAGTGATTTTTTTTCTCTCAGCACTGGAACAAACATGAAGTTTCCTCTGTGCAATCAAGCTTTAGACAAACCTTGTTAGATTTATTGGTATTATTTCAAGCAATTAATTAATATACATTAGAGTTATTTAGAGGGAAAGCACAAAAAATGGCAGGAAAATGGATGAAGCTGTTTTTAAAACACTGCATTCAACTTAGATAATTGTTCTTTGAGCCTTTTATGTGGAGCTCTTAGGTATACACCATCCATTAAATCATTTTTTCCATACTCTTGTGGCATTACTCCTAAGCATCAGACACAGATGAGTTATCCAAGCCACAAGATATTTCCTGCCTCTCCACGTGCAGTAGTCACTTGCATGAGTGACTACTCAGAGAAAATATTCCTTTCAGAAAAATGTCACTTATAATAACAAAAAGGTTTCTGTAAATCTCTAGTTTTGCCTCCCATCCTCTACAGAAAAGTTATTTGTATGATATAGGCATTACTATAGGCATTATTATATACATACACACACATTTATATAGTGTGTGTATAACTAGCCATTTTTATACATAAAATTTCCTTGTTTTGCAAGCACAATACAGCACATCCTACCTCAGCCCTCAAGACACTTTTGGTTTTGTAGTCTCATGGATTGTCCAGCTGATTTGGGGAATCTGGACGTGCCATCATGTCAGACAGTGAGGATGTAGGGAGGAGGTAGAAGCAAGAAGTCAAACTGAGGCCACTCTCAACTGGAACTGCTCACTCCAAAAGAGTTTAGTCCCTTGGTTGAAGAGAAGAAAGGTGAAATGACCAGGCCTCTCAGGAGCTGTCAAGCTCATTTTCAAGCATATAACAGGGACTGGAAATCAGGGTAATAATCCTGCACTCTCCTGGTTCTCATGATTATTCATGCAAATGGTAACACTGAAATCAACGGGAATGCCCTTGCAGTGATTGTTCTCTCAAGTAACAGCCTAGATAACACCAAAATTGGCACTGACCTGAACTGCAGCTCAGAGTAGCTACTGTATTTTATAGAATTTAATACTACCCTTGAGTAATGAATAAAAAAGGACTTTAAAGCACAAAAATGAACTAGGAGTCACTAAGTCCTGATTACTTGCAATTTACTTATGAACACAATTCCACCTTTTCAAATAGATATACCAACAATTTATTATTCTAACGTGTCATACTTAAAAGCAATGGCTTTAGATGTTCACCTCCATTTCAGTGAGCACCAGGCCTTTATGTTTACAAAATTAAGTACCCAATATGAGCTTTGTATCACTTTCTCTGCAGCAAAACTGTTCATTTGCAGGTAAACTTAAGTCATTTAACTAGAAGTGCACTTAATTTGAAGAGATTACTCAAGCAGCTCTTCACTTGTACATTTGTATTACCATCATAATTAGAACCACTTCAAAATAACAAAAAGTTCATTTTTGACCAGCATAAACACAGAAAAAAAGATCAAGAGCACCTTGAGTGAAGAGAGTTAATGCTTTGAAAATATCCTTCAAAATCCCTCCAGCTCTCTGACCAGTGACCACTTTCATTCCAATTCTACCCACAGGGCTGCTGCTACACAGGCTAATATATGACATTATTTTCTGCTGTTTTGCGTGTTTTAAGTTGGCCACCAAGAGAACTGAAATATTTTGCTGACCTGTAGCAATGCTGAGCACCCTCTGGCTTTCTTGAGGTGTACACATGGAAATGTCTCTGTGCAGATAAATACTGACATCTACCCTGTTTGGTAACAGATACCAGCAATGGAGAAGGAAGGAACTGAGTGATCTGGTCCTGGAAACAGAGAGGGCAGCCAATGATGTGCTGGAATAGAACCCCCAGGAACCTTCCCTTCAGCACATGGATACCTCTAGGATACAAAGCCCTCTACCAACAAAGCCCATATTTGAAATGTAATTAAAGTGATATCAGCCTGTTGAAAACAAGACATAAGAACACTCTGAAGAAAGCTGCTAAATGATGGAGTACATTGGCTAGATAGGCAAGCACACTGAAACTTTGGCTACCAACTTTAGGCTAGCAAAATTGAACATATTTACAAGTCACTTCGTTTGTTGTCCAAAATAATACTGATATTTGATCCTACTTCTATAATGAATACACATTGTTTAGTATCGTTACCTTTGGTAGTATTGCTGATTTCTACAAAGAAAGAATCCCAAATTATGTGTCTGTGCACACTGAACACCTTCTGGTGGGATTTTTCCGACAGAGAATTCACAGAATCACAGAACAAGTAAAGTTGGAAGGAACCACTGGAGGTCATCCAGTCCAACCCCTCTGTCAAGCACGTTACTCAGGATTGTATTCGGATGGATTTTGAATATCTCCAGCAAGGGAGACTCCACAGCCTCTCTGGACAACCTGTTCCAGTGCTCAGTCACCCTCACAGTAAGCAAATTCAGGCGAAACTTCCTCTACATCATCTTCAGCCTGTCACAGAAGAACCTGGCTCCATCCTCTGACACCCTCCCTTCAGACACGTGCACACATTGACGAGGTCCCCTCTCATTTTTCTCTTCTCGAGGCTGAACAGGCCCAACTCTTCATAAGAGTCTGGCAGCTCACTCAAATTCCTATGCAGCCATTCCTTTCACTTGGTGTTACTGCAAAAGTGGAAATAGAAAAGCCCACAGATTTATATTTGATAAAGATGCAGCTGATTTCTACAAATGGGAGCTAATTGAACTTTCATCCACCAGAACTTCTGAAAATGTATCATAAATATGCATTTCAGAAGACTCCACCGAGATAGGCACAACCAGAGGTGAAACATTAAGAGCTAAGCCACACTTTAGGAACATTTCAGACAAAGATTGACAAGTGCAGTTATCTGCAGTAAAGGTATCCTCTAAAGAGCTAATTCACTTTGAGACACTATGAAAAATAAAACCATCACGAGCCCACCCTTTGCTTGTATGTATATACATACTTCTATTTTTAATTTCAAATTGCCAGCTTTCAGGGATTTCTTGACATTTTGTATTAAGCTTCAGATATTGTCAAAAGGAATACAAATACTTTAAAACCAACAGAAGTGGTAGAGAAGTGGTCATTTTTAAACTCACTTTCTACTTGAATAGTAATTGATGTACAATGCTCAGCAGGTACTCCTGAGTTTAGTTTTACTTTGTCTGATGCTGTACAATCACTCTAACTGCAGTCAGAAAAAGACAACTTCAGATTCAAGCAAACTTTCTTTGTGTTCTTTCATCCATTCTCTATATTTTCCAACTAGGAAAGTTACAGCACTGACAAGCTGAAGGTCACTGCAAGACTCTGTCAAGTCCACCCTTTTGAACATCAAAGAGAAAAATTATATCAGTGTCCAGAAGCTGGGATCGGGAATTTCATGTCAGCTACTATATCATTAAGGGACTTAATTCTACAGATGCTCTAATCTCACTCTTCCACACATCTGATTTTTCTTCTTTGGGTCAGTCCTGACACTGATCCCAAACTCCAGCCTACAAGCACAAAGCAAACACATTTCTGTTCTTACTCACCTCAGAGAGAGAACTTGAGAAGTACACACTGCACTGAAGTTTATTTTTCATGAACTCCCATCCTTCCCCACCCTTTACATTTGGACTAAACTGACATTGTGAAAGCCTTGGGGCTGAGACCTGTCATTTTACATGCACCGTGCACACCTTTGCTAGTGCATAAATTAGACACCATGAACTGGTTAAATAACATTATAGTTTAAAGAATAGCCTTCGTGTGTGTTCTTGAAAATCACGGGCCAGAAATAAATAAAAAAAAAACCAGTTTCCCAAATTAATTCTTCATGTTCAAAGAGAATTAAAATTTATACAAGTAGAAAGCAGAATAACCCTTGCCCACAGTTGTGTGAACTTTTACTTGGGTTTTACTTAAACAAGAAATGTGGGAGGTGGTTGGTAATTTTTTTCTTGAGATAATTTGAGTAAGCACTGAGTAGATGTCCTCTCGAAGTCAAAGCCTGGATGGAAGCAAAGCTTTAGATATTTAAAATTGTTTTTAAAGTTTAAGCAATAATCTTCTTTAAAGTAAGGCAAAATTGCCTTGCCTAATTTCATGCCACAAAGAATCACAGCTAAAAATCGCTGTATTTGCAGGCAAGTAGAGTAGGTAGGGAAAGAATGACCTCTCAAGTAGAACCCCTGTTAACATTCACATCCTCAAGTGTGGATTGATGCAAGTGAAAGCATTGAGACAGTGCTCAGAAGTGATGCATAACCTGAGATGCGTAAAAGAAGCTGTATTACCTTAAACCAGAGAAAAGGAAAGACAGCTGGAGGGACTAGGGAATCTTGGGAGAGCTCATTAGAGTTCACTAACAGGCTTGTCAAATTTGAACAACTGAAATGAAAATAAGAAAGACACAGAAAGAAAGATATAAAGTACTAAATATGCAGTATTTCACTAAGTGTCAACTAAGGTAAATGTAATATTTTACAAGCAGAATCATAGTGAAAACAGGTCATCACCTACAGTGATACAACAGCTGCTATGGGGATAAATGATTAATACACAGCAATGTGTATGTAGCTGTGAGTCAGATGAACTTCCTAGCAATGGCATTTCTTAAGGATTCCCATGTGTCCAAGATGGAACGGACCACTCTCATCTTTTGAACTCACCTTTCTATTACATAAATAGATCTCTTTAGACCAGAGCACCTGGTTTTAGGGGAAAAAAAAATAAATCTCGTTCTTAAAACAGCCAGTGCTAAAGAATTCACTACATCACTGTCAATTGCTGCACTGTTTGATTTCAGTTTCTGTTAAAAATCTGCACCTTGCTTGTCATTTGAGGCTTGCCTGCCTTCAGCTTCCAGTTATTGAACCATAATGTTTCTGTCTGTAAGGCTCAGGAGTCCTATACTATCAAGTTTCCTTTCCCCAAGAAGGTACTTATAGACTGCAGTCATGTCATTCCCTTGCTAATCTAATTGGATTTAAAACTGTAGATCAGTCTCAAAAAACAAGCAATAAAAGGAGATTTAGTAGATAGCCCAACTGATCTCCAAGTCCCCAGCTTCCAGAGATCCACAAAGCTCTAACAAAACCTGCAAATTGACAGCCTGACTATTTTTCTGAATTCTGCTTCAACAGTATATCCACTGACACAGTCATAAACAATCTCTCCTAACATCAGGGCACAGGAATTGAACCATTTACATACTTGGTCTTTTGCTGACCAAACATTAAAAGCAATTGTTCAAGCAATGACAACATTTTATCATCGTGTCAGAAAAGAAAGACAGATAGTACCCTTTCCAATCTTTTTATTAACTCTTCAGATTTTCTGTCTTCCTTGTGTTTCCTGTATATGTATGACAACAATAAAACAAAATAAAAGCAAGACAATAGCCACTGCATGAAAAATTCTAGGGCACGTAAGCAGCTTCCTTATAGCACATGAGGTCATTTCCTTCAGAGACATTTTATCTAATCCTTTAAAAAATTAGTTAAACTAATACTTTATCCTCCTGAGCCAAGTAATAATAAAAAAGCCCTTTTTTGTAAAATACGTGGTCAGGGAATTGGTAATGAGTTAACCAACCTTTTACTCCAGATCACTGGCTTAAAACCAAGCCTTACTTGATCGTGCCTAGAAGGCTCAGCTACGTGATAAAAGTCTGATGCTCTGTGGAAAATAAGAGGGCACACAGTCAAGTTCTTGGCAAGGTATTGCCCGTCTCACACTGGCACTCTTATCAGCCAGAAGTTTCATCAGAAAATACAAATATCCTCTGCAGCAGAATGACTGGCTTATCTGGGAGGAAGATCCTGCCTCTGATGAATTTCAAAGTACTTCTTGAGCCAACACTCCTCCCTCAAAAATATAGATTTAAGATCTGATGGCAAGGCATATCTATGGTCTGTTTGCACTGCACACCAAACAGTACACTCTGCCTCACATCTATTCACATTCCAATCCAACTGTTACCACTATTCACTATTGTTTCAAACAAAAAACTTCAACCTCCCATCAGGGCCACTGTCCTCTAATCATTTTTAAACTGTTTTCACTCACTTGCTGAAGCAAAAGGCCCCTAACAAAGCCGTCGCCCTCGTGCTGCTGAAACACCATCAGCACTCTTGGCAGCAAACAGCAAGAGACAAGCACGAAGCCAACACAACATTTTAGTATTGATTTCTCTAAGAAATTTAAATCCCGCAGGGCATAAACATCAATTTAATCTGTATGCAGCTACAAAATGGCCTCACTCCCAATGTTCCTCATTTCAGCCAAAACAACTGGAGAAGAAACATGCTTAGCAGGGAAGGCAAAAGCGACTGACAGAACAAGTATTCCCATGTTCCCAATAATTCCTAAGAGTTTTGGAGACTACAATCATAAAATCCAGTCAGCCAAAGACAACCACCAACAGAAAAGCCTGTCTCATAGCCTGACACAAAAGCATCCCTGGATCATCCTGAGAACCAGTGGCATCCAGCCTTGCCAAACTGGAGAGACACTTCATCCTCCGACGTGCCCACACTTTGCTGTGAAGTGACAGTCTCACATCTTGCCTTCAGGTTTCTGTGCCTCCACGTGACAACATGAAGGATGAAACACATGAAGGATGCTCCATGTTGTACTAATTAATATTCTGGAACAGGCCACTCAGGGAAGTCGTGGAGTCACCATTCCTGGAAGTGTTCAAAAAACAAGTAGATGTGGCACTTTGTGACACGTTTAGTGGGCGTGGGGGTATTAGGTCAAATTTTGGACTTGGTGATCTTGGAGGTCTTTTCCAGCCTCAGTAATTCCATGATTCTATTTCCTGAACTCTCCTCACACCATCAGACTGCCTTCCCTGCTTTATAAAGAGCCACACATTACTGCTAACTTCAGCCTACTGAAAAGAGCATCGGAAGAAAACACCACCTGAAGAAAAGGGAAATTTTTCACTTTGGAGTTTGCCCTCATGTAATCTTAGACTGAATTCTTCAGAAACAGAAGTCCCCCCTCAAATCACTGAGAAATCAGACCCAGCATGTACTGGTATTCCCCTTTTCTTTTCCAAGTACTGCAGGATTGCTGTTTTGTTCAAGAATGCACCTCACTGAAAAAAATTGGCTCATTCTTACACCAGTGCAAAGCCAAAGCATGTCTGTGTCACCCCAGCCAGTACTTAAGCCCCAAGTACGGTCAGTAGAATTCAGGGCACCAACGTTATTTGCTAGTGATGGATTTATGTACATAAGAAACTATAAATTACACAATAATCACAGACACAGGGGTTTATGGGCAAAGCCCGACTTGTAAAATGCGGTACCTTCTATCCACCTGCCCGTGCTGATGACAGTTACGTGGCAGAATAAGATTCCTAAAGGTATAAATGTGACAGAACAACACATTGGGCAACTGGAGTACTATGAAATCACTGACAGGCACAACAACATGAAGGCAGAAAGCCCTGTCCAAAGTTTACAGCTTCAGCAGAGGCTCCATCCCAGATAATCCATCTTCCTACAAGGCAGAATTTATTATTTGCTGTTGCACAAAGTCCCACAAAGGCTTATTTAACACAATTCTAACACACACCTGACTCAGTATGTATGGATTTAGGGCTCAGATTACCAATGACATGAAGGTTTCTACACTGTATGCCAGCATATAATTTAAATATCTATATATTACATGTGTGATCAACACCAGAACCCCTACATGTGTGCTCTTTTCCTTCCACATACATAGCATACATCATGACAGTAGTTACTTCACCTGTTAGTAGGCAGGGGAATAGATTTTGCTCCCAAAAATAATCAGGTTTTTAGTCTTCACCAGGACAGATTCACAAGGTCCAAGCAAGGACCACTGCAACATTCTCTAGTCAGTCAATTTTAGGGCGAACTTTAGGATTGCTTGGTCAGGAATAGAAGCAACTCTGAAGTGATTGTCAAGATTATTAAAGTATATACTGCCAGATCAGTCTATACCACTGACAGCTTTATGGCTGCTGTGATCACCTGTGTCACTGAGCTGCAGACACTGTCATTTCTCTACAAAGTTACCATGGTTTTGACTTCAGAGAGTCCCCAAACCATGCAGCAAGCATGGCTGTATGTCCAGCCTCTAAACTCCTGTTGGCAGTTCAGTTTTCAAAGGGGGATGGCTGCAAGAGTAAAAGGAAGTGACAAAACAGAAGGTGTTCGTGATACCATCAAAATTCAGGAAAATAAAGGCAGAACAGCAAAACTTCACCTTATCTGCATGAATCTCTGAATGGGAGGATGTAAACAACAGGGACAGACCAAACTTCACTTGTTTGTTTCTAGATTCAACACTCGGTCCACCTCTTAAGCACATAAGCAAAACAGGATACAGGGTGTTACTGAATGATTTCCCCTGGAATCTGATTGAGAAAGATTAGAGCAATTAGAACAGAGTGACACACACTTTTAAAAGCCTTAAATCACAATTAATGTAAGGTTTAACCTTTCTACTAAGGATCATCTGGTGACTCTGTGCCATTTTCAAAACAAGGCTGACACACACATCCCAGTCTCAAAGACAAAATTCATCAGACAGAATCCCCTGCCCTCTACTGGCACCAGGGCCACACTGAAACCTGAGCTCAGGCCTGCAGGCAGCACAAACAGCACCTGAAGAAGAGCTGTTTCAAGGGGTATTTTAAACTATTATTTGTAATTTACATAAGATCTATAATGTACCGGACCCATCCAGCTGGGACCAAAACCTCACCTATGAAAGGCTCTTTCAGCATCATTGCTCTTCTTCCTACCGCACTAGTGAGACTAAGGATTCAAAATACTGCTCCTGGCAAGATAATACATTCATTAACTGAAAGCAAATTCTAAGGGATTATCTAATGTTTGTCCTGTTCACGGTGCATAACCAAGAACTCTACACGTCAGATTTTTATTTATTTATTTTTACAAAAATTCTCTCTCACGTACGCTGTTGCTTTTCTGATTACAGTCATCCAAACTGCATTTGGCCCAAGAACAGAGAGGCAGGTTCACAGCTGCCAAAATCATTTTTCCATCACCTTGGTGCCAGAGCTGGGGAAATTCTTAGCCAGGTTTCTGACTCATATGCACCACACAAATCTCAAGGCACCACAGCAAGGCATTTGTTGTGACTGACCATGTCACGCACATGTCTGTTACAGATCACTTTAATAGGTGTCATCAAATAACTTTCCAGATCTTGTGAGAAGTTATTACGGTGTTCTCTCACTGGTCTAAACAAGAGCAACAAAAAAAAAAAAAAATCCAAGATTTACACTTCTATGATTATATTTCTGAATGTAAATCAGCTTGATTCCGGGAAATATCAAAGTAAATTCCCCATGTAGAAAAGGCCTAAAAGGAATTGGACAAACACAAGGGTCCTGACTGTGTATTTCATCCAAAAAGTAAATAAGCTTTTAAATCACATTAAAAGGGAAAAAAACCAGCCTGAAAAACAGCAGCTATTAAACAAGAGAAAGTCTGGCAATGCCGGAGTAATTCCCACAATGCTCATCCATACCCTGAAACACATTCTGAACACACCCTGTTTTCAGAGCTGTCACACAACAAATGCAGATGTGAGCCTGCCATCACTACACAAATAACAGAGTATGACATTTAAATAATACCACTAAGGAGAAGTGGGAGATGCACACAGCCTACACTATGTACAGCAGTTCTTTTTTAAAGCAACTCATCTGTTAAGTTACCAAATAGCTAAAAAACCCTAGGGATGCAGCAAAACAAAAGTATAAACTATTCCAACAAATCTACAGGAACAAAATCCAATCACACTTATCTCCTTTTTACTGTAGGCATCTACAGCATTTTAAAGAAGTATTAATGAAGAGTTCTTAAAGCTTATTAAGCCACATCCTAAAACTAGTTAGATTTTTGGCTGTCCTTCTCAGCTTAAATGTATTTACAGATAATTTCTCCCCATTTGTTTCCGTGTCAGAGTTGTCTGATATCTTAAATAGCTCTTCTCACACTCTAGTGCTTGTCCAACCCCTGACATTTACAGAGTGCAGAGGTGTCCTCTTCAGCCATGAGCTTTCTAGGCTATATAAGCCAAGATTTTGGCACAGCAGAATCTAAGAATGAAGGATAAACAGGCATTTTAAACACAATCTATTTGAAACTCTGCCTGTCTCCATAAATAACCTCCCCAAATAAATACAGTTTCAAGTATATAAGAAAATATATAACAGGAAAACCTTTACAGCGTAAATTTATGAGGTGGTGTTGTCAAACCTTGTGATTTGTTCCAGTATCTCTATATTTTCTCAACTTCCAGCTCCTGGAGTTCTCTCTTAAAAATAAACAATAAAAAAATTCTATCCTTCATGATTATTGATAAAAGCCTGGAGGTAGGAGTCAAGCAATGGCTTGTGAAGGAGGAGGTCAGGATGTAAATAAAAATAATACGATTTTTAAAAATGAAACATTGATTAAAAACCCTCCAGATGAATTAACTCAGTTATTTTAAGATGCCACTGGCTGACAGACTGACAGGAAACACCAATAAAACATCTTACAGACTTGACTGTATTCTTTTTGCAGAACTGTACACCTAGTAATGATCTGGTCCCACTTCTATAGGTAAAACACTGGCTGATTTTGTTGTTCCAGTGTGCTAAAACCTATTCATATAATAAATTCTAGGAAGTAGGGTCTATTCTTTTCTAAATCACAAGACAAGGAAAGAGTTTCTGCTTTATTAACAGAAAACTGAGATAATGAGGTAAGTGACCATCTTATGGAAGATCCAGGAACTTAACACAGATTTCAGATTTTCTGAGCTACAGTCTTGTGCTTTAGACAGAAGGCTGGTCTTCCTTTCCCTTAACAAGCTACCAAAGCCCAAACTCTTATTTAAAAATTCCCAATGCAGCTTAGAAACAATGAGACAGTAAGAATACTTGAAAAAGAAGTCATCTCAAAGTTAAACCACCAGTTTTGCCAAAGTTAACATCTGCAAAACCTTGCACCCAACATACCATCAATAATTTTTCCAAGAGACTAATTGAGGATTCATACCAGTTTCTGTATCCATCAGGCAGGACAAGAGTCACAACACTGACATTACTGCAGGGGGTTCCCACCTTTGTGTTTGGTCTCCAGTGTCATTAGTTCTGCAGCTGCTCATCATACTTACAGACTTTATACCCCAGCTTTTCAGCGTGAATCCTCTTGGCCATGAACTGCCCTTCAATCAACGCTCGTATTTCCACTTCCTTTGGAAAGCCCGAAACCTGTATCAAAGAGGGAATGCATCAAGTTAACACCTTGCCAAGCTGGAGAGTGGTTAAAAACATAAGACAGATTTAAAGTTGATTATCCTTGTCTTCACCCTGAGGTCTTCTTCCATCCAGGCCCCAGTTCTTCACCCATACACACAAGATGGACCTAAAGACTCACGACAGAGAACCCAACCCACATCCTTGGTGCTGTTGGCAAATCCATTAAACTTGAAATCAATGCACAACAGGAAGAGGTTCTATGGCAAGTTGTAAAGCCTTCTCTGTGCATTTCCCAGCACCAAGGGCTCCTTAAGAATCAATATCCCAAAAATATAAAATTAAAGTAAGTAGATAAAATTCGGATGCATTAAGCAATGTCACAGAAGTTTAAACATATTTCTGCCTGCACTGAAGTGAAACCATGTAATCTTTTCATTAATTTAGTTAGTTTCTATATATAACATTTTTCCTGTCCTTTTGTCAACCAGAATATGAGAAAGGCAACAGAAGCAGGAAAATATTGAACTACAAACAAATGAAAGGAATATTTCACAAGAAGTTGAGGTTTTCCATGCACTACAGTAAGTACCTACATCTGTATAACAGCTAGAAGTGATTAAGCATTCATTTAATGGCAAACACTTATGAGACTAATGCTACACTGCAAACACAAGATTGTATCAATCTCTGTTCACCTACGTGAGGTCTAATCAACTGGGAGTCATGACTGATCAAAGACATCTCTTGAGTCGCAGTATCACCCAGAAAGCCAGACATTAAACAACACCCATTCCACAAAAGAAAAAAAAAAAAAAAAAAAAAAAAAAAAAAAAAAAAAAAAAAAAAAAAAAAAAAAAAAAAAAAGAAAACACACACAAGAATTTTCCATAACTGAATTTCTTTTTTATTCCACTTGGATTTGAGCCTGTGTTTACTTGCATACCACTGTGTAGCTTGTAGGTTACTCCAAGACACGCAGGACAGCAAAATGATGTCTTTAGTTTACATACACATTTAGAGCAAGATAAAAGAGAAAATATTATAGCCCAAAGTTTCAACACATTCTTATCTGTGCTTCCTGAAATTTAGAAGACAAGGACTGAGCCATGTACGTGTACTAAGCTCTCAGTAAGCTTAAAGTTAATCCTGTTTCAAAGACAGTGTTGGTTTCAGTAAATCCATGTTTTCCAGTAAAGAAAATATTTCATAAAAAAAATACCATTTAAGTTCTAGTTCAGACATTGCACTGTAGATACTCTTAAGCTACAGACCAAATACTTCCTTACAAAAATCATCCCAGGGACTTGCATCAATAACTGGCAACAAGTATCTCAGACAGAAGGGGGGGGGGGAAGATAATTGCAAAGATTTGTAACCTTGACATCACTCCTTCAAGGTTTGAGGCATTAAATAGATTATTACTACCTTTTGGTTGTCTCTGTTGAATCTGTGAATCCCAACTGCTTCAGGAGTAATTTCCATCACATCAAAGTAGAAACCTGCACCAAGGAACATGAAAGACTGTCGTGTTTGCTCCCAGCCCGAAGTTGGAATATTATTTCTGCACACAGCTAAAGTGAAAGTAAGTGTTTATCATGGATTTGGACATTTGAATCACCACAGAATCTGTGATTCTTTCAGTTTACAAAACATGGGTCTTCAGCATGTCTGGTTCTAGGCATCCCAAAAGGGTAATAAACACCAAGCCCACAAAAGAGAACACATCCACCAGAACATGCACACATGCAAGTAACACAGATAATACATCACACATACTAGAAATATTCTCAGTAGGTCACATGCAAGGGTGAAAGAAGGGAAAAAACCACACAGAAAAAATGGCAAGTTAATAAGAAGAGTACAGGAATGTTAGAACACTTCATACACTGGATTAGATTTCATGAGCTTATTAGAGAACATCAGATATTTTAAGTCATGAAGCAGAGCTGGTCTCTGAATAGTTTTGATGAGATCTGAAAAAATGCAGCAATGTTTTGTAGAAAAAACTGTGAGAGAGATTTCTTTTGTGTTAATGGCAAGAAGGCTTGATAAGAAAAGATGTTCAAGAGAGGACACAAAAAAAAATGAGGACAGAAAAACTGAAGAGAATAGCTAAGAAACTGAAGAGAGTTTCTAAGACGCAAACCTTGGAACAAGGCTGTGCTGCCCTACAAGCTCTCTGATTATGAGGCAAAAAACCCACCAAAAATAATTCTGTGCCTTAGCACACATAACCTTTTTGTCTAAACATTCTGAAAACTTGCCAGTAAGCAACACTGTGTGTTAAAGATCTGCAGGCCCTGTCAAGGGATGTGTATCCCAAAGTTTCCTTTCTGACCTCCAAACCTCTGCAGAGGCATCTCCTCACCAAACAGGGAGCACGGGGAACAAGGGATAAAAGGGTGGGTGCATAACCAGTT
This sequence comes from Pipra filicauda, assembly GCF_003945595.2. Taxonomy (NCBI): domain Eukaryota; kingdom Metazoa; phylum Chordata; class Aves; order Passeriformes; family Pipridae; genus Pipra; species Pipra filicauda. Next base: position 7,901,978 of record NW_024104310.1, read on the forward strand.
ACACCTTAGCTCTGATTCCCCCAGGCACTCAAATTATGGAGATTGCTGAACTTTTGCATATATACTCATGGGTTATTCTATCATACAGGTTATTGGGGATGACTTCCATGAAACATCCATTCTATAGAGGATTTAGAGAGGATCCAAGTGAAAATACTATAACACATATTTTAAAACTTTAAGGCCCTGTCCTGGTATCCTTGATATCAGCAACAATATTTTCATCAACTTGCAATTTTTTTTAATACTGTCTAAATTGGCTGACTTTGGGATTTTAGAATAATTTCTTCCCATTTTCTAAAACACCCGAATTGATTTGTCTTCTAGTGAAAAGAGATTCCTGGTCATTTTAAAACTCCACAGAGATTGGATTTGACAGACAACATAACAGAGCTTCTAAAAATGAAAAATCTAATCACACAGTGTCAAGAGGCTGTACCATAAATTCACTCTTCTAAGGAGTGAAAGTCTTCTATAGCTTAAACATCTACATTTAAAAACTTTACTACCTACAATTTTTACATTAATTTTACTCATATCAATTCACACCTAGGATGATGGCAATGATTTCAAATCCTGCTCTGCAATGGTTAATTTTAATCTTGATTACACATATGCTCACCTTTCAATAGCTTATTCCAGAGCTATATAATAGACTTGTAAAATGTTAAACTGTAGGAAAGAAAATAATGTAAAACTTCAAATCCATGGGTTTATTAGTATTTTAAAAATATTTCCATTATCATAATTTTGTTTCATTTCATTCCCTTACCAAAACAAGGGGAAAAACAGGGATAAAATGACTCTGTGACATACACTGGGGAAAATGCAGGAAATCTGGGTATCCCTTGACATCACTGCTTTGTCAATATGCACGAACAAAATTCTAGAGTTATGACTGAGAAAGAAATAACATGGAGCTACTTAACTCACTTGGTTTGAGTCTTCAGAAAAAGAAACTAACTTTAAAGAAAGCCTCATTCAGAAATTATTATTTTTAAACATTCTACAGTTAAGATGTTACTAACACCCTTTCATGACCAAAAAAATTCCATAAATACAATTTTCTTATTTAGTAAATATTGAAGGAAAACACTATCATGACATTTAGGCTGTCAATACAGCATTTCTAAGTACACATTTTGAATTTCCCTTGCTCTAGTCAGCTTAATTCTTGGCCTTTATCATCAGTAAAAAGTAGGTACAACACCACTCAAGTATGTGTCTAAGCAAACCCTCAAACTCCCAGCCCTGATAAGGCTCATACCCAAGTTTCCATTGTTTCCAGCAACAGTTGATGATAAGGCTTTGGAGAATTCATCCCAGGAGCCTGAAGCACAGTCATCTCTGATCCTCTCTCTCATCAGAGAACCATTCTTAAAACTGAAACACACAAACATACCGTATGTATTTTCCAAAACATTTGGCTCCAGATTTTTAAAGCATTTTGTTCCTTTGCTCGATATTGGTGTTCAGATTATCACCTGAATAAAGGTGGCCAAGTTAAAAGATACAATCACTTCATTATGAAAAGAGAGGGAGAAAATGAGATAAGAGAGAAAACAAATACTATGAGACATGTTGAGGAACACAGTGCAGAGATGCTGGTATACACATCTCCACTGAACGAGCTTAGATCCAGTCTGGCAGGTCATGCTAAACCCAGCCTAGCTCTGAACAGCTGAGACATCTCCTCGGAGAAGTACTCTGACACCATGCTCAAAAGGTCACTCTGAGATGGCTCTGCAAGGAGCAGAAAGAGTGTCTCTACATTGCATTTATTGTTTCAGGAACATGGTACCAGTACGGAACCAGCTTGGATCCAACAAGACTTACGAGGTCTAGCTCTGTGCCAGGATCTGGCAAAGGAATGGCACAACAGCTGCATCTGCAGCCTGTGGTTCAGAGCCAGTAAACAAACCATGCAGTAAAATATGCATCTCTTCAGTGTTTATGGTCTTTGCACCCTTTATACAGTCACTTTCCTTGTGAATATCACACTCCTGCAAAATACTGCAGCATTGGACTCATACCCAGGGGAAGGCAGTTTGAATACTCTCCAACACAGAGTTATCAGACAAACTCAGTAGGAGAGGCACAGAAATGTCCAAAATGAGAGCAAGGAAATTTTTGAACTTGCTCAGTAGCACCAGCTGAAGTTACTTGAGTTTTCTATATAAATACTCTGCCTGGTAGCTCAGGCGCTCTTCTTTTACTGAGGGTCCCCCATTAACTCAAATATTCTAGAAATAAAGGGGCATTGGTGCAAAAAGGAAACTGTCAGGTCAGAAATTAGTAGACAGGAGGAACAGAAGCCATTAACTCAGCACTGCCAACTCCACCAAACCACATGTTAAGCTGCAGTAAAAACAGCAGTGTAACAATTATTCAGAAAAATGCTTCAATATCTCCTTTCCTGTTACAAGCAGGTTGTTTATATAGCTCTGCTACACAGGAAAAGTAGGGAACATATTGGGTAAAAGAGAAACTCAAATGTAAATTAAAAAACAAACAAACAAACAAAAATCCAAGACAAAACAAAACAAAAAAAAACCTGCTAGGAAATCACACTATGAAAGTGAGTAACTTGCAATCAACATCATGCTTTTGAACTCAATTTCATGGACACTGTTCCCACTCTCATCTACTACTGCATGGGTAAGACTCAACACTACAGTTCAAAGGTAGACTTGATCTTTGTTGAAGTTTTGAGCTACAGGCATCTACAGTCCAGGGGATTTAGACACAAAATTCACCTGCGTATTACTGGAAAATATTTGCCTAAACACTATGACCTGGTTTGGAAGTTTTAGTCCGGAATACAGTGACTCAGTGAGGGCAAACATACCTTCAGGCCACCTTTCCACCCACTTGACTGGAGAGGGGCCAAACAACTCCCAGATCACAGCAGCCAAGAGCTGCCATGAGGATCATTCTCTCAGCTGGGTTTCTTGAGATCTCACTATTTTCCTCATGCACAGCCTAACACATCCCTGAACAGCAATGATCATACTCCTCTCTGGAAGGGGAACCTTCACCTGCTCCATTTATGTCCCACCTGGACCACTAGAAGAGCACAGAAGCTACACAGCCTGGTCAGGATTCACACATCTCACATTCTATTTCAAAAGATTTGTTATTCCTGCACATTAAATGTAGTACCTGAGATTCAGGGTGAACTGGCTCTACGTATACGCAAAAATAATTTCAGCTTTTTATTGCCATGAGAATTCCTCCTCCACAACTCTGCAGTTTCAGTTACTCAAATTAAACAATAGGGATGCTATAACGTTGATGGAAATGTTTCAGCGGTAGATTGCAATATACCGTAGAGAATGCTGAATGTTCTATTCATTATCATTTTGCAAAAGAAATAAAAAACACTAACACAGAGAAGGAAATATATGCTATTGATCCCAGATGTACAAAAAAATAAACGGTATTACCATAAAAGTGCCATATATGTTTGAGAATCAACAGGATTGCAGAGGATATGGCCTTCTAAGGCAGGAGTTGGCTCTTGGATCCACAGAAACAGTGTGTCACTTGTGCCAAGGCTAATCTGGAGGGGAAAAAAAAAGTAATTGAAGCGTTATCACAATGTGCATGGAAAGCAATACAGAAATTAAATTAAAACCATTTGTTATTACCACTAATTGTTTTTAAATTACACATTAAGTCAATTGGATTCGTGTCGAAGCTAGCTCTGACTTAGGCTGTCATGCCAGTGAAATACCTACTAGATGGAGACTTAGGTTTTAATGGAGCATTAGTTAAAAACAGTCACAAGAGTTTACTTTAAATCTTTCGGGCATCTTACAGATCGACAGAAGTAAAACAAGTGCAAATCCAATAAACAGAAAATCAACACTAGCAAGTATATTTAACTGATAACCTACAACTATTTACATTTTTATGTATTTCAAGTATTAGAGGATATGGGCAGTTTTCAGGAGTATGTTTTCACTTACTGCAATATCTCCTTCTTGAAGTCTCATCCCTGCCAATGATGCTGAAAGCCAAAAAAAAACACCAGATAAAAAGGTAGTTCTTTGACTCAATTAAGCCCATTATATGAGAGGTTGTAATACATTGGATTCACCATCCCAAAGTTCGATATAAATGGCAAATATGCTCCCGATGGCCTTGGCCTGTACATCATAAAAGATGGGCAAAGTATTTGGGTGAGAGAGGGACTTTTAACAAAATCAGAATGCTCAAGACAACAGACTACAGAACTGCATAATTATCTAATGGTTTATGTATTCAGGTTTAAAATAGAGTGGACCCTTGATTAACAACACACTTTAAAGAAGAAACACTCCCACTTCCATCAGACTACTCACATATTTATTGGACTAAGCTGGATTTGAATCTCTGGAAGAAAAAACTGGACTTTTGGAAAATGCAGTTTACCCAACTCCCAGAATATGAATGTAAAATATATCATGATGAAGCCTCCATCATGATTCAGACCTGCATATGCTGCTGTAATATGGGTATCTTATTTTCACAGTCTTGAGAAACAGAAAAATTTGCTCTACACTGAAACAATCTCCAGGATTAAAAAAACTGACCCTAAATTATCACCTTCCCTTGTACTGAGATCTATCAGTCTGACAAAAGGACAGCCTTAACTCTCAGAGAAAGACAATGAGATCCATCTCCACCTTTTAGCTGGAAAAGATACAATGGATTTAATTCATATTTTCTAAGCTAAAATGTTGGCAGTTCACAGTAAGGATAGTTTCTTAGGGGCAGGCAAACAAAAACTGAAGCTATCAAGAGGCAAATGAATTCATCCCTGATTACTTGGTAAAAGAGACTTAATTTGTCATACACAGCTCATCCAAGACGTCTTCATCTCAGAAAAACCAGTGATGGAAGGGTGTTGGAAAGAAGAATTAATGCTGATAAACACAATATTCTTTCATTGTATAGGGAGCATCTAAGAATCAGTGAGATTGATTTAGAATTTTAGTACATACATAACCATATTCACTGAATTTTACACAGTTAATCATCTCACCTGGATTGTCTCCTGTAAATGCTACTATTTTACAGTCTGGGCTAAACCCATAACGCTGACTATAATATGGAGAAATGGTCCCCTAAGGAAAGAAAGAAAGAAAGAAAGAGAGGAGAAAAAGCTCAAAAAAATTGGAATGTAATCTTGGAATGTATGACATAATGTGTTACAACACAGAACTGAAAAAAAAAAAAAAAACAAACGAGCAGCTACAATAAGGATTTTGTGCATTTCAGGTATAAATGAATATTTTTAAAAAATTTAACTCACTTTTTGTTGTTGTTGAGAACCATACAGAAATACTCCCAAGATTAGATATTGACATAGGTTAGTAAATAGCAGCATTTTAGCTTGGGGTTTTCTCCAGTTATTCACATCAAGTAACATAAACACACCTATCTGTTTTGCACATATACATGAATATTAATACATAGAAATTAGAAATTCAATGCAAACATAAGAGGAAACACAACATCACATCACAACATAAAATGCTGGAATATGACCTCTATTATTTTAGAGGTCAAGAACTGTGTTCTTTTAAGCCATATTTGATAGCCATAAAAGCCATAGAGAAAAATTAGGAGAAGAAAACTATATGTATAAGGACATCTATAACAATTTCTTATGTCTTCCTCTCCTTTACAGATCAGCACTGAATACAGAGGGATCAGGTGAGGGGTATCTATGCTGTTTTACATGTGCTGGGTAGTAAGACTAAACTCATTTAGTCTAGGAGATGTGAGGCTTGATTTGATTTCACCATTATGCTACACAAACTGAGGAGCTTTAAATACCCCAAATTATTCACAAAGATTACCTCATTAACTCTACAAACTGTTTAAAACAAGGTCTCTGTAAAGAAATGCAAATATGGGGTTCTGTTTCTGCAGTAATAAACACCCGTGCACAGTTCTGCAGTGACCAGGTGCTTGTGGGCATGGGAGGGAACCCCAAAGATTCCAATCATTGGAGCATAAACCAAAAATTCTCTCATCATAGCCCAGGGCATGCAAGAATCCAAAGACATCAAAGCTATGGTGGATGCCAGCTAATGATTTCCATGTATGCTCTGGCAGACACATTCACAACACACCTGGAAATATTAAATCAAGAAGCTTTGCTCTGAGGATAGCTGTGCATGCATTGTGTCTGTGTGCACACACAAATACACTCCAAGAAATGCTTTTAGCACAGCTCTCAGCTGTTGCTTCTAAGTCCTCTAGACAGGCACATACCAGGACTGAATGGGATGGTACAGGGCATCCTAGTCTCTCCTCTAATCCAGGTGCACAAGCATCAAGACAGGACTTTGACCACACCTTTTCCCAAATCTGCAGCAAGTTCATACCAGAACCTACAAGACAGACCAAAACAGGAAGTGTACAGGATTAAACAAAAAGACAGCACTGTATCAGAAAACTCTGCCAGCAGAAAATTTACAGATTTATATTTTACATTCAAAGAGAATGGTTTCAGCTCTTCTAAGCATAAAGGATACTGATAATTCAGCCTCGGGAGAGCTTTCACCTGGAAAAGTAGCAGAAAATGCTTCCCTGATGCACAATGCACTAGACAATTCAGTTATTCCCAAATTAAGAGTAAAAAAAAAAAAGAATAATAATTATGTCTCCTCATCAACCGCTCCTCAAATCATCCACCTTAGATAAAGACTTCACTGCAATTAACTAAAGATGATGCAGCACTGTGACTTGAAGGCATGTTGTGCTCACCTGAGACCTAATAGTGAAGAAATCCCTCCCTGTTTGGGATGGCTTTACACTACTCCTACCTCTGAGCAGAGAAGCCTATAAGCATCTAAATCCAGGCTAACTAAGCTTCCTCCATATCGATGTTTCCCTCTTCAGAGATGACAAAAAAAAAAAAGCTTAGAAGTCAAAAATATGCACGAGGACAAATTTTCAAGCGTAGCCTCTAATTTGGAGATTAGTTTGGAAAGTCCAGTTTTGAATACCAAAGTCATGATTTTCAGAAATGCTGAACAGCCCAGTTGAAAACTGTGACACCTGCAAGAGGGCAACCTTACAACCTAAATAACCGGTGTGGTCACCTATTTCCTCAGCAGAACTATCACTAGATCTAAGGAAGGGCTGTGCAGTTTTGGTTTGGTTTCTCACTGCTTTTTCCTCACTGTTTTACTGCTGGTTTAAAAGTTAATTGAAGTTAGGTAGTGGCCATATCTACATAACATCCTGAGCACTCCACACCCCTTGCTTAGGTTTCTAGGATGCGTTTAATTGCACATTTCATTAGACTTGAAAATGCGTATGTGTTTCTGGTTAGTGCTGCTCAGGGACATGGTAGTCTTATTCCAGATTAACAGCATTTTCATTTTAAAGACCATTTAGCCCATAACTTATTTATCTCAGAAACACAGACACATTCTTGGTTGAGCACAATGGAAAGCCTGAAATTTCTTTCCATTCAGTACATCTTTAAAATCACAAAGATGGTGAAATTGATGCCATATGCAGTGCCTGTGGGACAAAACTATGCTTGTTATGCTGGTAGAGGAAAAAAAGGATGCAGCCCACATCTCAGCCAGCACATCACAAGGTTCCAGCAGTGCTTATATTCTGCAGAAGGGCACATGCCTGCAACACACTCCACACATACACTACTGCTGGTTACACAGCCACAAATGAGCCCACCCTATCAACTCCCAGCAGCCTTTTTTACATAGGCTTAATAACGAGTTTAGTAACATTTATAAAGGGATTACACATTTGTGCAGTCCAACCCTAAGCTCTACCAGCCAGGTCTGGACCTATTGCTCCACACAGTGTTGTAAACAGAAAGTGTTGAGCTCTCCAGCTGAGACACAGGAATAATCCAAGCTTCTCTCAGCTCTCTGAGGAGGATCACTCTAAAGAGCTAGATTTAAACCCAGCCATCCCCTTCTTCCAAGGGTAAACTGAGTCTTGCCAAGTTAAACTCAGACCAGAGTCACCATCTGCACTTTTCAGAGGCAGAGGGTGTAAGCAGCTGCATGTTCAATGTTCTCAGGCACAAGAAGGCTTTCTACGAGGAAATACATAAATCTATAACTTTTCCCAGAAAAGCCCCTAATTTAAAAGGCCAAGAACCCCTTCACTCAATTACAATAATTAGTGAGGAACAAAATCTTTAAATAAATAGGAATTTTACTAGGGAAAGGTTACTTGTTGTTTTCTCTGGATTTTTTTTGAAAAAAATCTTCCTGCTCCACACCCTGCAAGCCTTGAGAAACATTTAACCAGTATCCTGCAATGCAATTTTGCAAGACATAAGGGCAGCCTCCAATCTTTCCTGCAGAAAACAGGAAAATCACTAACCTTTATAACTGAAGGTTTATATTATACCGAAAAAATCACTTCAGTTTATTGACTGGTAGATATAGTGGCACAAAGACTTTAATGGGCCCTGAGAAAAGAGAGATGAGCTAATTTCCCCCAACCTCAGAAACTCATTTAAAAGATGCGAAACACCTATTTTAGAAGAACTATTAATCTGTTGGCCTGGATTCATCCTATCCAACTGAGGGTATTAGAATCTCTAGTCAGTGGAAAGTAAAAACCAGAGCTGAATTCCCCTTTGATTATATGAGGAGTGATGCACACTGAGCTCCTAACTTTAGGACCCCTAGTCACAATCTACACCACAAAGTTTAACATATAAAATTAGTAATAACCTGAAACTAAGGGAAGGAGACAAAAATCAAAGGCAACCCTTCCACTTGTCACTCCAAATGGATACCTCACCAGCAGTGAAGGTCAAAAGCCAAGACCATGGTCTTGTAAGGACTGAGGAAAAGGTCAATATGTGGATGAATAGGATTCTGTATTTCAATGCATACTTTTAGCATAAAATGACCAGGAGCACAATCAGGACTTGTTAATATTTATTACGTATACAAGAGTGTAAGTGCTTGAACACTTGGGGAGACGGGGGAGAATACAAACACTTTCATTACAAGGATGGAAGGATGCAGACTAACTGGTTTTATTAATCAACAAAGTAAAGATCAATATTTGCACATGTTTATAAGCAGGTAAGTGCCTCTGTATTACACCCCTCTGGATTGCTTTCTCAGTGAGCTAAAACCATGAGCAGTGTAACTGCTGACACCTCACAAGCTACATTAGGAGTAAATTCAGGCCACCACACTCCTTTTGAAAAGGCCTCGGTCCAACACATCATTTTTTGATAGAAGTATGCTAAGCTATGATTTGCCTAAGGCTCTTAGAAAAGCATTTCAAAAGATAAAGCTTCTCTAGGTCAAGAGCTGAATTGTTGTTCTTTAAGGTGTCTTCTAAAAGAAACAATGCCCCAAGTGTTCCCAAATGTATCTTAGTTTTAACATCTGCACAATATAAATGAAAATAATTCTTCATTCCACTAGAAGGTAATTTCATTTTTTTTAAATAAATCACCCAGAGTGCTCAGCCATTCACAAGGAGTGATTTGAACTTTAAGAGATTGGACCTTTAAGAAGAAAAGGAAAAAATCCTGAAACTGAATAGTACATTTCCTACAATAACCTGCAAATTTACAGGGATAAGTTATTGTGCAGAGCTAAACAATTTGACAAGGTCTTTTAAAGATGATATGACCTGAAGTTAAACCTACAGAAATGAAGAATAGGTCTATTATCTGAACATTATTTTGAGAGATGCATTTTAAACTACAATACACAGGTGCAACTTAAAAGATCAAGTGAATGGCAAGAAATTCTAGATGACAAGAAAACAAGTTTTTCAGCTGCATCCGAATAACTACTGCACACATTATACTTATATTTTATTACTGGAATTAGAATTCTCTCTCATTATGTCAATAGAAAAAAGGAATGAATGAGGCAAAATTACAATGCCGGAAAATCTTTTGTCTTGTAAAGAGAACTGTAACTGCTCAGTTCTCTTGTCTTTTTTCACACAATTAATAATCTTACATGCTCTAAACAGGAGATAACATTTATTCAAGTTCCGTAAATATCCAGAGGTGTAACAGAACAGGTTGTCCCAGAGCTCTTTGAAAAACGTGATACGTTTTCTAAGAAAATTTTCCAATTAAGCAAATTTTAAGTGTCTGTAGTTTAAAATATTCTTGGTTCAAATTTTCATGTTCCGAAATCGAAGAAGTACAATTTTCCTCCACTTGCTTCTAAATAGAAAAGTAACATTATTTTTAAAAAGTCACCTTAGTCCCAAGATATTTTTAATGTGTATAATTTTAAACATTTGAATCAAAATTAACGCTTCGCTCTCATTGAAAAATTAAAAGCAACATATTTCTTCATGAAAAAAAGCACCTTGAAGATCTCACCATATCTTCTTGAAATACAGGACGTGGAGCTATTCTGTGGGTGGCTGAGCAGCTGAAGTGCTCAGTATTTGGGCCTGCTGAGGAGCAAAGTGCAAATCTCTTAGGAGTTATTGTTGCCAATAATACACCAAAAAAAAAATAAAATTCACCTGTGAAAATACCTGGCAACAGAGCAGAACCAGAAGACAGATGTAATAATCTCACAAGTGCTGCAAAATAAGCATGGATTGCTTTGCAATTTTTAAGGTCTCAAGTATAACTGGAAGATCTGATATTGAGAAAGTTGTCCATTAGCTAAAATTGAGGTGTCCTGTCTTTTCCTATGAGCTTTGATGGAACAACAAAGGAGAAAAAATGAGTTGGTCTTAACACATGGGTGTCAACTACATCTCTATAATGCAAAAATTCCTTAGAGAGCCTTGTTATCTAACCTTTCAGCTCTGAAATATATCTTCTCCTAGTTTCAGAGAAGGAATCAAAAATGCTGTTTAGAAATAACACCACAGCTCCCAGGAAAGTGGTTTCCTTTGTAATTGCCATTTAAAATTGCCATTTAAAAGCTAGGTAACTGAGATATCACACAATAGAAAAGAGAGACAGTAACCTTGTCACTTTTTTGTCTTTGTTATGATGAATAGAGAGATATTGAATATTTTTTTTTTTAACTGGGTTTAGTACTTTTTTGCTTCATTTATGCTCTCTTTTTCTAGTTCATTTTGAAAATATCCTTCTGTTGAAGAGCCACACTCCAGTTAGGCGGGGAAAAAATAATCACAATAAACTTCATGTCCACATCCTGTGCAACTCTGAGCTAAACCAGCAAAAGCAAGAACTAATATCAGAACTCTGAAATCTAGCTTAAAAAACCCACAACTTTTTGATGCCTTTAAAAGATATTTCAACATCCCTTTATACATCAAAAACAGTAAATAAAGCTACGGTCGCATTTAAGAATCTTTTCTGTGGATCCATTTTATAGAAGTGGTAATCACAGTATGATGGGATAGATGAGCACAGCTGACAGCACTGCCAAAAGAAGCAACAAACTGAAAGGAGTAACTTAGCTTAAAATCTAATATACTTGTCATTGATGTTTAAAGGCTGAAAACAAATAGCAGAAACCTTGTCCCCCTTTTATGTAAGGTGGGGATGGAGAGGAAAATTTCCTAGTTAAGTTGTTACTACGAGGAAAGCCCACATACTCACCATCACTGTAATCAATGGGTGCATAAGTTCCCAGGAAAAGGGAGGCTGCAAAGCTACTAACCAAAGAGATTCTCTGCAAGAAAAAGTGAGTCCCATCAGTATTCACTTCAAAGAAAGTAAATAATTAAGTAATTGAAAGCAGAAAATGTTAATAGATGTTTAATGCTAGGCACAGAAAGCACACAAAAATACACCTAGAAGGATTATTCCGTTCTGTCTCCGTAATACAGCAGATATCAATCCAGAAGTAACTGCACTATAAGAGCTGTTAATAGCTTTGCATTCTGAACATGCAAAACACACCTAGTATATTAGCATACTCTGTGTTATCGTTAATTAATTCACAACTTCGGTGTATTACAGAATCTCATTTCAAGGGAAAACACTTTCTAAGGAAAACAAAAACTAAATCACAAAACCACCTGTGTGCTGATGACAGGGGAAATGCCCAGAAACCATGCTCTGGTCCACTCCAAGCGCAGGTCTGTAAGCTTTTTAGAAGCTCTGGCAAAGTTCTGCCAGCACCTTTATGTGACTCCTTGCCTTCCTCCCAGCTGAGACTCCAGACCTCCCAAGAATTACTCCCAGGAGATGGTAACAATAGGTTTTAAACTGAACTGCTACCTGCAGCTCTGCCTCGGGGTATGTTCCAACTGCATTAAATCCAGCTGTAGGGCTTCTAATACTGGCCAAAAAATGCCCCAGCCATATGACACAACACAATGATCCAACATGAACTTGCTTCCACTTCACATCTGCCATGTGAACTCTCAAGTTAATCAGCTGCCATCAAGCTTTCTACATGATCCAGCATTGTCTGTTCCCAAGAAGCTGGCACAGAAGCTGACAAATTCCTTATTCTGTGCTGTGACTAGTTCAGAAGAAATATGATTGTCACCCAATAACTGAACAGAATCCAGTCTCCACTGGTCCAGTGAGTCAGCAGTGACAGGTGTTTTATTAATGATCACAAACCCACTGCTTCACACAGCATTCAAGGACAGTCCACAGCCAGAGCTCTGAGAGGTGGTTATAATGGCCAGGAAATTTAACGATGCTCTTCATGCTTCTCTCCCCAAGAATATATCACATTTTGCTTAGATAACAAAGGCCTACCTTCTGTGGTGCCCCAGCGGGCACTAGCTGCCTGAAATGGAAGGGAAAAGGATGAAGTTAAACTTTGAATCAGCCAGTTTAGCAAGCTGACCTACAGGAGGAAAAACATCCACCTTCCACATGCCATTGAGATTGCCAAGCTGCTAACAGCTCAAATGCTTCTTCTTGAGGGTCCCCGAGAGCAATGCTGGCAGGGAGATATTTTGGACTTGAACACAACATCTTGTATAAGCTTTATTGCTAAAAGGTGCCATCAATGCAACCAGCCCACAAAGACTGAAACTGGCCTGACTAGTTCTTCCCCCCATTAACGTATGTTTCTCTAAATTTAGTCTGAAGCTTATGCTCAGACTGTATTAATGTTCTGTTTCATCTCATACCTCACTAGTTTAAAGCTTATACATGAGAATGTGTAAGAAAAGAAGAAAAAAAATTAAAAATTAAGCATTCTCACACAAAATATAGATCAACTTTGCAACTCACTTTCTCACGAAATTAACTGTTTCATGCAGGGGTGAGATCTTAAAAAACACAAAAAACTATGATTAATGCTATCAAAAACTGCAGTAATACAAAATTAGGAATGGCCTGGTTTCACGGGTCTCGATGTTTGGCATATTCTAATCATAGGACAGGAGTCTTTCTCTCATTTACATCATTTTTCCATGGAGTTTTTACTTGCTACAAGCCATGGCATTTCAGTCCCAGCTAGATACAGAGACATCAAACTGAAACAGTAATGGAACTGCAAGTTGATTTCTGAAAATTAAAAATTAGAAGGAAACCAACAAAATGATACAATTAATTTGTACTAATAGAATCAAAGTAACTCCTCAGTGGAAAATGGAAGGTACTTGGCCTTTTTGGACTTCATGAGGTTTGCAGAGGCCCACCTCTCCAGCCTGTCCAGGTCCCTCTGGATGGCATCCCTTCCCACCAGTGTGTTGACTGCAAACTTGCTGAGGGTGCCTCAATCCCACTGTCCATGTTGTGATAAAGACATTGAACAGCACCAGTGTCAATACCAACTCCCAAGGAAACACACTCATCGCTGGTCTCCACTTGGACATCGATCCCTTGACCCCAGCTCTTTGAGTGCAGCCATCCAGCTAATTCCTTACCCACCAAGTGGTCCATTCATCAAATCCATGTCTCTCCAGTTTAGAGACAAGGATGTTGTGTCAAGTATTTTGCACAAATTCAGACAGGTGGCATCAGTTGCTCTTCTCTCATCCACCAGTGCTGTAATCCCATCACAGAAAGGCACCAAATTTGTCAGGCATGATTTGCCCTTGGTAAAGCCATGTTGGCTGTCACCAACCACCTCATTTTCCGTGTGCCTCAGCATAGTTTCCAGGAGGATCTGCTCCTTGTCAGGCACAGAGGTGAGGCTGACCGGCCTTCCTGGCTCTTCCTTATTTCTCTTTGTAAAAATAGGGGCTATGTTTCCCCTTTTCCAGTCAGTGGGAACTTCACCAGACTGCCACAACTTCCCAAATATGATGGATAGTGGCTTAGCCATTTCATCTGCCAGTTCCCTCAGGACCCATGGGCATATCTCATCAGGTCTCATGGACTTGTGCACCTTCAGGTTCCTTAGATGGTCTTGAACCTGATCTTCTCCTACCCTGGGTGGTCCTTCATTGTCCCAGGCCCTGCCTTTGCCTTCTGTGACTCAGGTGGTGTGCCTGGAGCTCTTGCCAGTGAAGACCAAGGCAAAAAAGTCATTGAGTACCAGGCCTTCTTCATAGCCTGGGTAACCAGGCCTCCCACTTCCCTTCAGAGAGGGCCAACATTTTTTCCAACTCTTCCTTTCATCATGAACATACCCATAGAAGTTTTTCTTGTTGCCCTTGATGTCCCTGGCCAGATTTCATTTTTTCAGGGTTTTAGCTTTCCTAACCTGATCCCTGACTGCTCAGACAATCTCTCTGCAATCCTTCCAGGTCACCTACCCTTGCCTTCACCCTCTATAGGCTTGCTTTCTGTGTTTGAGTTTGTCCAGGAGCTCCTTGTTCATCCACACAGGTTTTCTAGTTACTCTTTGTTGGGATGTATCCCTTGGGAGCTTGGAGGAGGTGATTCTTGAATATTAACCAGCTTACAAGAGCTTATATCCTTCCATTCCAACACTCCAATCACAGGAGCCATCCTGCTGTGTCTCCATGATGCCAATAGGATCATAACTCTGCAGGTGTGTGCACATCTCTAGCTCTTGTTTATATCCCATGTGTTTGCACAGGCACTAAAGCTGGGCCCCCAGTGAAGGAAACTTACTGGCTGATGATGCCCTTCAAGTGGTCTCCTGCCATCCCTCTCCAGGCTCTGGGTATCTATTTTCAGCACTGGCATCAAACTGGTAGAACAGGGATGGATTGAAGTTCCCCTCCCCCAGCAACTTCAGTTTAAAGCTGTGTTCACCAGCTTGACAAATATAACATTCAAAATAGAACTGACGTCTGGTTTTAATCTGCCCAGCTACTAATAATTTAACAAAACAAAAAAAAATAAATAAAATAATAAAATTTTCAATTTCAGACTTACATTCAAACACAAGAATCAAAATACTCTTTAGTAAAAAGGTCTGTAAAAACATCCCAACAAAATTAATTTTAAAAGATTTTCAACTGTGTTTGCCAATAAAGGTATTGAAGTTAAGCCAACCTCAGTTTGCTTGTAGACCTCAGGATTCTGGCTGTAAATCTTTGCTATCTGGTTTCCTGTAAAACGCTGAGAAAGAAATGCAAACGCTTAGAAACACAAACCCTAAATGGAGTCAATAATCATTAACTCTGTGTAATGAGTTCAGTACATTGCACTTTGGATATTTAATTTGCCTGATGCATGATAAAAGTCAGTGCACAGCAGGCAATCTGCACTAAACAGGGTATAACACATAGTCTCATTATTAGAATTTTGTTCACCTTTTGAAAAAAAAGGCAAGAGAAAAAGCATTACTACCCCCAGTTTACATTTCAGAAATGACAGTTCAATGGAATGAATCAGACTTATTCTATGCACAGGAACAAGCACAGTTCAAATGCTGCCTTCAAATCCCTGAAAAGCTTTAAGCTATATGATCTATGTACCTGCCTGTGAGGCAGGTGAATTGGGAGCAAAGCAGGAGGTTTCATGCTCAAAGCAACAACTCCAGCATAGACTAAAAATAGCTGTAAGAACATATTTTTTTTTCATCCAAATATTATATCAGATAATAAAAAAAACTTGTAACATTGAAACCTAACATTTAACAAGTTAAAAATAAATTGCTAGTGGTATGTGAAGTCTAATTTCAACACCAGCCATAAACCTTGCATGACAATTCAAAAACAGAATCATCCATTTCGGAGCTTAAAGCCTTATTCTGTTGAACCAACAGTATGAGTAGCCAGGTGCTGAGATGCCTCCAGGGAACATTAAAAGGCCAGTCTTTAAATTGCAGAAGTAACCTAGAGCAGTGATCCACAAATAGGTGGATGGATTTACCCCAAATAAACCTGTAACACAAACTGGATTGCCATCCCAATGGAAATGTGGCTGCACAAGATGCTCCCAGGGGACAACCAGGCCCTGACACTGCAAGCATGGCCACCAACCAGTGCAATTTGGGACCCACTAGGCAAATGCTCACTCCAACTGCCTCCTGCAGCAAAATTTCCAGTGTTTGGTTAATTCCACTGCAAAATTTCCACATCTTCCTTTGTGAGATTACTGCAAAAACTCCCTCTTTCACAGTTAATGGCTGATGGTTACCTGCTGCCCTGTGATGGCAGAATTGTTCCCATCACAAGGTTCTGCTGGGGGCTTTCTCCCCACCCATTCCTCACCTCATAGGCGCGGGAGCCGGTGATACTCGCCAGGTGCTGGGCTCCCCCCACGGCTTCCTCCAGGGCATTGCACTGGGAAGCTGTGCTGGAATCCATCCATATGGGACTGTTACTGACAGAAAAACACCCCTGTAAAGAACAATGCCCTTTATTAGTAAGTCTGATCTCTGAGAAATCCCTGCTAGAGTAATAAAAATAGAGCAGCTGTACGTTATCAGCTCACTGCTTACTTCTCTGAGACAATCCTGGTTTCCTCTCAAAAATTACAAAAAGCAGATATTGGGCAGCACGTTAGTCAGTGGTGAAAAGTTCAACCCAAACTTTGCATCAGAGGGAAGCAACAGGCTTTTTGTGCTGTTACTTCACAGCCCCTGCAGCACGATGTCTCAGTACATTCCCCCAGCAGCCAAAACCCCAGCCCCTTTTTGGACTCCTCTCCAAACAATCAGATTGTCTTTCCACAGCTCCACTAACAAATTTCTCTTTAATGGCTGGCATAATCATTTGGAAATACAGCTGAGACTTAGTACATCACCAGAGAGCATTTTAATCCCATTTCCATGATAAATGGATGAGATAGTTCCAGAACTAATCATTTAATACACTGGTTACACAAAATCTCCCTTTCAACATAAAAATGACCTTTCTGACCATGAAGCAAGGAAGGTAAGGGTCTTTTAGAAGAAATTTGACTCCTCCCTATTATTCTTTTTAAATAAAAGTTTACAGATCACACACATACAAAATGTTGAGGTTCAACAATGTTCTTGTTAGGAGTTTGTGTCCACAGAGCATTACACTTCATCCTTTCAGAGTAAGTGTAAACTGGGCTATTTATTTTATATATATATACGTATACATATTATATATATATAATAATTATATATTATTTATATATATAATCTAATGAAATCACAAGCACTGAAAGTAAACTCAGGTACAATAGTCTTTTTCATAAAAATTTTTGGTCAATACAAACATATACATATATATATATATATATATATATATAAACAAAAAGTTAAGTATTCACAGGTTGTTTACAAAAAGATTATGTTTCCTAGAAGAACAAACAGGCTGTTACTCTGACACAGAAACATTCTGGGACACCCACTGGCACCTGTAAGCGTTTAAAGAAGAATATACTGTCATACAGAAGAAAATAAAATGTCAAAAGCCCTGGAGCTGAAGGAATAACTACTACATTTCATTTATGCTGCAGGGGCATGAGACTCAGCCAAACAAGAGGAAAGCTTTGCAAGGAGAAAAGCAATGTGCAAGCATCAGAAAAAGGACAGTGTAACTCCCTTCAGAGATTTTGGGCACATTACCTTTAGTGACTGATGTAAAGGCAATTCAGACGATGCATTCTTTAAAATTTGGATGCTTCCTTTTTTCCAGTACACACTCCCATGTTGCTGTAGGAAATACAAAAACAGAAGTTGGAGATGCCCTCCCAAACAGAAGCTGGAGATGCTCTCCCAAGTTGCAAAGTTCATATCCTGATCTGAATTTTGAACTTTATGGGACAAGAGAACTCTCTTTAAACTAGGACCGAAAAACGCACCTTTTCAAATCCAGTGTGTCATTAAGAGACTCTAAGATTGAGCAAACCATGTACTAAACCAGAAAATTATTTTGAACTACTGAAAACTCTAGTGGGAACTGTTACTATACTGCTAATGGCATTAGATACTTCTTTGAAGGCTCCAAGCTGTAACCAGGGCTCCACAGTCAAGACTTAGTTCTGTGCTACTTCAGCACAGCTCCCTGATTCACCAGTGACATGCCTGCCCACCTTGTTGGAGGCTGGCTAAAATAAAGGGAATACAGGCAATCTGGAAATACATTTCCTTTTTTCACTTGAGTAAGTTGGGGTTACTTGTCAGTCCCTCACTTCTGTTCCACTGAAGAATTCACAACAGAGACCTTCATACCAGCTATGATTTTCAGACACTTTGCTCAGACTTTTAGCTGCCATCTATGAAACGTGGAGATCAAAGCAATAGTTTTGATTAATTAGTGCCAGACAAACCAAGATGAATAACCTGTACCTCACATGTCAGAATTAGCTATCACTTTGGTGCTGTTCTCACCCTGGATATCATCTGTGAAATGCTGTTTCACCAGAGAACCAGGAGACTGGCTCACTGACTAAATGTCAGGGTGGGTTTTATAAATCCCAAGAAAGGCATTATGCACTACAGGCTAAATCATGGCAGCATCTTTGCCATTTCTGCATCAAAGACTCATATCATTTGGGTTTTGTTGTTCCCAGTAAGATCTCCTTCCTAGCCAATGAAAAACTGTGCTCAAGAGGATGTTAATACGCTTTCAGCAAACTGTGTTCCTCACTGTTTTTTCTACCCCATTTTCCACAAGCACCTGGATCTGCTGAAGTTCAAAATGATCCCTGTCATTTCAGAATCTGTATGCACAAAGAATTAAAACAACAGGAAACCAAGTACTTATGCACTACACTGATCTAAACAACTGCACTGTAAACGTCATCCTCCACTCCCACTATCTTGTAATGATTGCTTTGTGTGCTTCAGGTGTCAAGCTGCCCTGAGAAATGTGTCTATGAACACTTACATAGAAGCTTTTATCTTATTTCATGCCATTATGGTCTTCTGCAATACAATTATTTAAACTAAATTTATCATTGTATCTTATACTCTACTGAAGAAATACAGTAAGACTGATTTTTAATTTATAAACTAACCTGGCCAGCACCAGACAAAGCTCTGACTTGAGAAAAGTTAAAGCCTGAAGATTTCATCTTTTCCAAGATCATATCCAGAGCCTAAAACAAAAAAATAGAATCAAGAATGATTGTAACGACCTATCAAATTATGCATACTCACAATCTGGAATTAAACAATAAATTCATGTCATCACTGATAAGAGTTCATTGGCAGATAATGAAAAATTAGCTAATGACTATAGACTTCTCAAGAAGTTGCATAAATTAATTTATTAAGTAAGAGTCCATAATGGAAAAATTGAGTCACACACAGGAAAAATAAGATCTTTAAAGAAGCTGAATCACAAAGATCCATTCTTTGAAACCTAAATAAGAGGCAAGAGTTAAAGAATTCCAATTCATTAAAAAGTACTTTCAAGAGTGCCGGACACAAAGCAGGATCATCTTTTTCTGTTCTTACTTTTTGAAACCTCTGAAATCTTAACAGGGTGCATCCTTCACTCCATCCTACAAGGCATGAGTAACCTCAATACCACTGCCTCCAATATCAGCTAACTCACAGATTCTTTAATATAAGGCCAAATCAAGTGAATTTCATTCCTACCTGAAGAACCTCATTTTTCTGAAGTTTAAAATCAAAAATTAATTTATATTTACATAGTTTCACTTAGATCACCATTTCCCAGACTGTCTGGACAAACAGGGCACTGCAAGACTTCCAAAGAAACATCATATACCTGTATCATCATACTTTTAATTTTATAACTACAACTGTTCCTCTTCATTGTGGCTCGAAAGACCAACTGCAAGCAAATTTACCAAACCTTTGTCAAATACTGTGGATCACAGTAGTTCTGTGACCTTTCAAATATTTTAACTATTGAAATGCCTTTAGTAAGACAGATTTACATAGTACCATGTGAGAGCAAGTGTTGCAGACTCTGCACGGAAGCAAGGAAGGCCCTGTTTTAAAATAGAAAAGAATTCTGTACTTCAAAAATAAACATCAGTCAAAGTGACTGGGAATCAAGCACTGAACAAAGTGCACTTTCACCACCTACCAGTTGCGACATCAATTGGTTAGCAGAGTTTATTCTAAAAAAAACAGTTTAGGTAACCTGGATGCTACGAAAACATAGATTTAAGCCAGGCAAAGTAACAGCTGCCCCTTTAGTGCACAAAGAAAAAGAGGGAAAATGAGGGACAGGCAGGAAGGCATTTCCCATACAGAGTGCTGTAACAGTAGAGAGTGAAGAAACAAACAAAAAAACCCATCAAACTGTTAGCAACTTCCACTTTTTGCTGATAGCATTACTATTTGCATACCAAAGACAGAGAATAACACTTAAAAGAAACAGAATATAAGGAAAAGAACTATGTTTATTTGAGTGATGAATTTTACTTCTGCTCAGAATAAATTTCCATTTCTGTAACAGCAAAGAAGGTGAACTATATAAAGTTTTTTCATACCTTGACCCACATGAGCACAGGAGAAGTGACTGTCAGTCTGTCACTGTGAATATAGACTCCACCTTGAGTCCTACAGAAAAACAGGATTTTCTTTTGGTAAATTCTGCATTTTATTCCCTGACAAGCAAAGTTCTTCAAGATTATTAATGACTAAAGAGAATTTGCAATTATTTTTTTTCATGTTATGAGAAAGGATCAGTGTTTGAAACATGAAAAAGTAAAAGCCAGCTCCTAGGAGGTGACATGTTTGACCCAATTGCAAAGTAAATAATTTTCAAGGAAAGGCCCTTGATCCTGAAGTAAGATCTGAGATAGAGTCCAGTGCTGATACTACTCATTGCCTCTTTGTAATTCATGGTTATTTCTGACTGTCACCATTTGAGAATTGAACCTCAAAAAGGAAGTTTAACTTTTGCTGTTAAACCACCAAGTAAATAAATGTACTTTATTGAAACTTGTGACTGAAAGATAACTTGTCAATTCTAGTCTATTGCTGAAGTAAACAAATACTGTCATCCTACATCTTATTGTGGGATTTGGAACAACTGAATTTGTCTCCAAATGTCTTTCAGATATTCTCCTCATGTAATTTTCTTGCTGTTAGGAGAGCACTCTGCCCTGACACAAAAGCAGTGCTTACTTTCATGTCCCAAAAAAATCAAGTCGTCCATGAGTCTGAAGTTCCCAAAAAAGAAAAAAAAATGGTTTATTTATATGTAATACTTTGGAGTGTATTTTCTTAATTTATTTCCTTTTGGGAGCTCTTGCCATATTTACATACAAGGAAGGCAAGAGCATATACTACCCTTGCCAAGTATGAAACATGAACATGGCATGACCTTTTTCCATGCCTCTATACATGCCAATGAGATCAAACAGTCCCCTCACCCCAATCTCCAAAGTTTTAAATTACATTATCCAGGTAAAGTACAAAAAGCCTTACTTAAATTCCGGAAGGTCCTTATCAAAATGAACATTATCCTCATAAATGACTCTCAGTTGTTCATCAATAGCAATGACTTTCAACTAGAAGATATAAAACAGGAAGTTAACAAAATCTAGCAATAATTAAATAGCACCGATAACTCATTTATAATAATTCAATTCCCAGAGACAAAATGGAAAAAAAAGATCACCCCAATCCATACACCTTGCTGAAAGTATGGGCACAATTTTACATTAAACAAGTTATGTGAATAATATGCCACCTATTCAGTAACATGTATTTTTATTTGTGTGTATTCTGGCTCCTCATTTTCTTTCTCCTCTAATGAACAAGATCGAGCTGCAGGCATTTGCTAAGAAACAGCAAACAAATTACCAGGTTTGCAGCTTGCATCATAGTAACCAGTTTTGCAATTTCTCCAAAGAATACAGTATCTGAGATTAAAGATGCCATATGCCTTTTTTTTTTCCCCTCCTTTTTTTGGCCTCATTTTACCAAGGAACTTAACAGACCCTTAGGGTACCTTGAGGACCTTCCCTGCTCCCCAGATGGTGAGTAAATGAAACTCTCCCAGTCTGGCAAAGCTCAGAGGGTTCTACACAAGTTTGTTCTGAACTTGTGTAACACACAGAAAGCAACACCCAAAAGGGTAACTCCATAAAGCTGAGCCTTCTTGTCAGCACAAATTAGGAGAGTACCACAACCTTTCCTCCTCTGTATTCACTTAAGTTCACCTAGTTCAGAAGGAAAATAGTAACAATCGAGGAGAAAAGTGAGAAAGTAGCTCATGTTCCACACCTATTTCAACAAGGGAGAGAGTGCAAAGTGCTGTTAAAGGAACAGATTTAAAAAAAAAAAAAAAAAAAAAAAAAAAAAACTAGAAAAACTAAGTTCATCTTAAGGAGTTGCATTCAAATCACAAGGCCATCGCTATTTTTGCCATACTAAAGTAGGGCCATTACCTATGCACTGGCACAGTGCACCAGCTCAAAAAATGTCTCTGACCCACTGCAGCCTAATTGGCTCTCTGCTTGCAGCACAGCCCCTTGAAAGCACTTGATCAACCTAACCTGGATGTGTCTTTTCAAGCTCCCAAACTTCAGCACCATAATAGTGATTTATGCTCAAACACCTGTTTTTAACATATTCAGGCCTCTGCACAACTTGGGCAGTTTCTATTCAAGTGTGGCAATACCCAAATGTATCGACAAATCAGAATCTCAAGCAGAAATCTGAGCATCCATGTTCACAATCCTACTAGTCTTGATTCCCATGAGGACACTGGAAAGCTGGATTTGGGTGCAAATCACAGCTCCTATAAGAGCAGGCAGAGGGGTGTCCATGTAGTCTGAGTGTAGAGAAGTGTCCCAGCACTCCTTTTCAGGATATTTAACACATCCCTAGCAGGATAGGGAAGCAGGACACATTAGGACATGCAACCCACAGTTTCAGACACTATATGGGGCAAACAGAAAGGGACAAAGGATGCACTTATGCAGGTGAAGGGGACATGAGAACAACCAGGGACATGCAGTGCCCATGGCACATAAACGTCTTAAAACACGAGGCACTGGGAATTATTATGGCCATAAAACAAACCACAAGAAATTCCACTTCAGCACGGGGAAGAACTTCCTTACATTGGGGATGGCAGAGCACTGGAACAGGCTGCCCAGGGAGGTCATGGATTCTCCCTCTCTGGAGACATTCCAAACCCACCTGGACAGATTCCTGTCTCACCTGCTCCAGGTGACTCTGCCTTGGAAGGGCGGTTGGACTGGGGTGATCTCCAGAAGTCCCTTCCACAGAATGACAAAATCAGTCAGGTTGGAAGGGACCACGGTGGGTCATCTGGTCCAACCTCCCTGCTTAGGCAGGGTCGTCCTAGAGAAAGTGGCATAGGATTGCGTCTGGATTGTTCTGGAATATCTCCAGTGAGGGAGATTCCACAACCTCTCTGGGCAATCCAACCATAAGGACTGTGTGACTGTGGATTATCTGGCATCAGCTGTGGCAAGACGGAGCGTGTGCGAGCCCCGAGCACGGAGCATCGCTCCGCTCCCTGCATCCTGGGTGAGCCCTGGGCATGGAACACCGCTCCGCTCGCTGCATCCTGGGTGAGCCCTGGGCATGGAACACCGCTCCGCTCCCTGCAGCCCCGGCCGGGCCCGGGGACCGTGAGCAGCCCTGCAAAGCAAACCCGCCGCTGGGAGGAGGAAAAGGGGAACGGAAGGCTCTGAGATGGGACGGAAGCCGCCCGAGGAGGAAGGAGCGGAGAAGAGGAAGGCCTGTCCCCGCTCTGTGCTGGGGGCAGCGCAGCGGCCGCCGTGGCGGCGGTGCCGCCCGGACCGCATCCCCTGCATCCCCCGCATCCCCCGCATCCCCCAGGGGCAGCCCCCACTCCCGCCGCGGTCGGACCCTCCCGGCCGGCCCAGTCCCGCTCGGGGCAGGGCCCGGGGAAGCCGGGGCGGCCCCAGCCCCGCCGCCCTGCATGCAGGGGGCCGGCCGAGGGAGGGGAGAACAGGGCGGGGGAGGCGGCGCGGTACCTGCTGCGTGCTGAAATCCCAACCCAGGTAGCAGGGAGAGGCCATGGCACGGCACGGCACGGCCCAGCACGGCCCTCACCCGGGAGCCGGGGCAGGGAGCGGGAAGGGGGTGGCTCTGCTGGCCCGGCCTCCCCGGGCAGGAGCCGCCAGCCCGGCCCCGCGGAGCGGCAGCACCGCGGTTAATGAGTGCTGGGAGCGCTGGGAGCGGGACCAGCCCGCTCCCAACCCCGCACGGAGGGGCCGGGAACAGCTCGGGTGGGGGGTGAGACGATGGTGAGGTTGAGGTGATGTGGGGTGAGGCGATGTGGGGGTGATGAGATGTGGGGGTGATAAGATGAGGGGGGGTGATGCGATGGGGGGATTGTTATCCCAAACGCAGGCTTGCTCCCCGGTTCACAGCACCAATCCACACACCGAGGCAAAGTATTTCTGTATTTTACTCTAATTTGCACAAAGTGTGGCTCACCAGTCATCAAAACTTTACACTACTTTACACAACTTTACAAAACTTTACATTTTAACAAACCGAGGCATCAGCTTTCATTGGTTACAATTTACATAAGTTTTCTATTAATTAGTACTCAACCCCGTATTTGCTAGTTATCTCTCTCGCTTCTCATACTAATTAGTCCACAAGCACAGTTCTTCCCTGCGTTTCAGTCTGGGGTGTGCTTTGAGTGGGTGGTCAATTAGTCAGTGGTCGTGATCACCCACTGCCTGAATTACCTATCCCTCAGTTACTGCTCAGTCCTGCTGACTTCACTCTTAGTGGCTCTTGTTCACCTTTGGATTGTCTTCCCTTTTCCTTAAAACAACAGATTAGCCAAGCATACGAAATTCACAGTGCAACTGCTTAATCATAACTGTCCAGCAACAGCTACTGATTAACAACTAAAAAGAAAAAGAAATTGCAAAGTTTGACTCAAACCCTTATTCAGATCTTGAGGGGCTCGGTATCAGGATGATGTGATGGTGGGATGATGTGATGGTGGGGTGATATGATGGTGGGATGATGTGATGGTGGGTTACCCTGTGCCAGGGCTATGCACGGGGCTGCTGATCACCAGTAACCAGTGCCCACAACGTGGGGATCCCCAGTGGCAGCACCCAGGCCACTGCAGGGACCGCCCAGGAACCAGAACCACAACAACCTCAAGCCACAGTCCAAAGGAATTAATGAAATTTTAATATCCCATCACTGTGTACCAGCCATGTTGTGGTATCACACTCTGATCAGCGCAAACACACTTACACAGTATTCCATTAAAAAAACACCAAATTGTTTCTTTGGCTGAAGCTTTGTTTTCTAGTTTGCCTTTTTTCAGCTGGGAGGGTTGGGGAGGTTTTAGGGTTTTGTGTTACCTGTCATAGTATGTGATGAGCAAAGTGGAATTGCTTAATCAAAAGAAGGGTCATGTAAAATACACTTCCATTCTGCAATCAAGGCGGTATCTCAGCAGAGCTTTAATGAAGTCAAATAGGTTTTGCATGCCCAGGATCATAAACTGTTTTAACAGTACAAATACTTAATTTGAAATGCCTTTAAAGTTGTAATAAAAAATTTTCTCATATACTGAACATTTTAAATAGTCCCACTGATTTCTCAAAGCCCTAACTCCCATAGGTTTATACTTTTAAGATTTCTTGTTATTATTGCAAAGAAAAACCTTTAAAATATTAATGGCCACCAGGTAGTGGTGGAATTTCCCTTCTCCTAAGGGGAAGGAGCTCATGCTGGATGAACCTGTTCCGAACAAAGGTCTCACTTAACCAGAGGCTGTGAAAGAAATAATGTTTTCAAAATGTTACCAAGAACGGTTTCCTTAGTGTAACTTATGCCAGAAAACAAAGGATCAAATAACACACAGAGGCTGGGGGTTTTATTAACGCAGAATGTAACTGGTGAGTCAGGGAGGAAAGGCTTGCTCAGTCCTTTCACTGGCTGCATACTCCCTATAAACAATTAACAAGTTCAGAGGCTGAGGCTTGAAATGCTGCAATTTTCAGAAGGTAATTGCTTGCAAAAATGAAGAGAAACTGAAGTCAGTTCTGAAGAAAGCTGTAAGAATGATAAATTACTTCAGAAAAAGAGATATTAGTGGATTGCAATTTTTTTTTAAGGAGATATTGGCTAGTAGAAAAGAAACAAGACTATAAATAAAGCAATCTTATGAGGATGTAAGAATCAGTTATATTCTTCAGCAATCAGATCAGAAGAATAGTCCCAATTAACAAGAAATCATTTAACTTAAACAGCAGAGAAAAGTTGGGGAATAACCACTCTCGTGTTATTAGATCTCCTTTAATTAGGAACAAGGGCGACAAGACAATTTGGTAGGAAAATTCACCAGAGGACAAATTGGGAATGTTATTGTTGCTACTTTCACTTTTCATGTTTTTCAAAAGAAAATAAGGAAGTTTGGAGAATCAATGCCTTACCCAGTCGCTCTGTTGCCCATCCTCCCATCAAGGCAGCATTCTCTCAGATTTATTATTGATGTATGGAAAATGTGCATTGCTGCTGTTCTTTCTGCATTCAAGTTTCTTGAAAGCAAACAAGGTTTAGCTCTGCATTTATCAGTGAAGTTGCATTCATGTACTACTAATGTTTTAGCACTGACAAATCCACAATTTCCAGAGGGGACGGACAAAATGCCGTTTATAATTGAAATGTCACCACTGCAGATTAACAGCTTGAGGCAAAGCACAGATTAATCACTCAAGACACACAGAGCAGAGTAAAGGGAAAAGTGAGTTTATTCCCCTTTTCCTATTAACTAGTTTCTGACCTGATGGAGAAGCAATACTTCCATGGTCTCCCAGGCCTTTGGCTATCTAGATAAATTATAACTAGTATGCCAATTAGTGCTTTTTTTTTTTTTCTTCCCCCGCTGTCAAGTTAACTGCAATTGCACATTTATTTCAATTCTTTGCAAAATATAAATTAACTGTATTCCACATTCCTACATACTGAGATCTTTTCATTTTTTATTCTCACTTCCAGTATCAAAACCTGTCTCTGATCTCAGCTGCACCCTGATATGAACTTAGGTTTAACTGCATTCTTCAGCTTTGCACAGGGGAACTCCTTGAGAAACAGTGATAGCCCAACTTCCAGGCTTCATTATCATCACATCATCTGAGACATGCCAACAAGCTAGAGAGCAGCTAGTCCAGACCTTTGATATAAATTAGGATGACTATATTGACAGCAGTCCAGCTATCCTGATTTATACTGGCTACATAATTTAATGGGATGGGGAAGTACTCACACCTTCACAGGAAGTAACAGAAGTCCATGGGCAACAACAAAGCTACCAGTCTTTCTGCTTCCAGCAGTATATTTTGGGCACCTAACTAGCTATTTTAAGTAGCAGGGCAGTCAAGTATTTCTAAGCCCCCAACAAGTACTTTACACTTGTACAGCAGCATAGGTTAGCACAGCAGAAGCAATGGGACAAGTAAGAATTGTTGCACATACAGACATCAGTTATGAACATGCAATAAGCCACAGCAGCCCCTGTTAGACCAAGCATCGTCAGGTCTGCTGGCACAATTATCCTTTTTCCTAATAAGAAATCTTGTAGCTCTTTAATTAGCCTCACAAACATCAAACATAGTAAGCTGGGGCAGATACATGCCAACCTTTTTGCCAAGTAGCCTTAGCGTCACATGCACTGCTGCTAATGAGGTGGGATATGTTTACAATGTTAAGCTCCAAGTAACAACAATAACACATTAACACATCACCTTAAAAACAGAAAAAAATCCCAGCCTGAGCACTAGACCTGCCAGCTGGAACGATACCTGAACAACAGCAATGCTCTAAAGGTCGTTCCCTTTCTACTTAGCATCGCAAGTGCTCTTATCACAAAATCTCCAGCAATGTTTAACCAAGAGAATAAAAAGTACCACAGTACCATAAATTAAAAGATGACATTTCTGATCTTTTTATTGAGGTGGCATTATAACACCAAAAATGTTTTCCTTTCCTAAACATGCACTTGCCTGCTGAAGTTACTTTTGCACATGATCTTGGGGTAACCATTATGATTGTCCATACCTCCAAACACTGTGGAGAGTCTTGTTATTCCCTCAGCAAGAATAAGTACTTGATGTTTCAAAGCAGTGGATCGAGGTGCTGTTATCCACGGTAATTTCACTGACTGTGCTGGGAACGCCTGAACATGAGGAAGAACTTTACTGTGTGGGTGACCGAGCACTGGAACAGATTGCCCTGAGTGGTTGTGGAGTCTCCCTCACTGCAGATATTTCAGAACCATCTGGACACAATTCTGTGCAACGTGCTCTAGGACAACCCTGCTTGAGCAGGGAGGTTGGACCAGGTGACCCACTGGGGTCCCTTCCAACCTCCCCTGTTTCGTGATTCGACGAAAGCACGTACAAAGACCCAGCAAAATCCCTGGGTACGAGTTCCACAAGAGGAACCCAGAGCACAGTTGTTACTCGGAGACTGAAAATGTAGATTATTTAAGTACAGTGATTATTCCACAAACTTGTTGGTTGATTTAATTTTTTGACTTGTGCATATTCAAAGTCCCATGTGTGGTACTGCATTAGCAAATTATGGCCCTTTACAGAGAGTGAAGAATTGGTGCAGGATTCCATATAAAAGCATTTACCAGCACACGGAACAATGGGTACAAGAAAAGAATTTAAATGAAGGCTCAACTACACAATCTCAATTATACCATCAGTTTCATAGGTACTGGTCAATTTGCAGCTTTTATTTAATCATGTACATAAAATCCTCCAATTTCACTTCTATTGAATTCAGTAGGAACATGTGTTGACTTCAGTGGGTACTGAATCAGGCACTGTGGAATTGTAT
The DNA here is from genome assembly GCF_003945595.2 of Pipra filicauda. Lineage (NCBI taxonomy): Eukaryota > Metazoa > Chordata > Aves > Passeriformes > Pipridae > Pipra > Pipra filicauda. Next base: position 7,931,002 of record NW_024104310.1, read on the forward strand.
CTGGTTTTACATACTTTAGTTTTACAGATGTAATTTCCTTGACTCAATTAAGCTACCAGTGATTATGAAGTGCAGTACAAATTCCTCATGAGATTTCTGCATGGAAGTGAAGTGAAGGATGTTTCTGAATAACAAATTATTTTTAGGAGACTTTCCTTCTCTGCACAGATTTCAAGTCCATATTCATTCTCACAATAGTACTAGTACTTAACCACCATCTTTGGAGGACTATCTTAACTACAGCCATTTGCAAGCCTTATTAAAGTTACCTTATACACCCAGCAGATTTTCTTGAAGATGAATACTGAAGAGGTTTGTGTCCCAATGCTCAAAAGCAAATATCTCAGGAGCAAGATGTTGTCATCCAGATAAAACTTTTCATTAACAACAGATTAACCAGTTCTTTCACGCTATACTTGATTCTTATCAAACTCTGCTTACAGATAAGTACATTTTATAGATTAAAAGCAATCAAAGATAAACTCATTCCTATTCAAACAATGCCTGAAGTGGAAACAAATAAGGGAAAAACTTTGCACTTTTCAGCAGCATCCTGTAAGGATCAAAACTCTTTTTGGAATCAAGAAAGAATCAAAATCCTGTTGTTTTCAGGTGGAAAAATCAAGGCAGAGAAGCTATATAGCCTATCCAGTTTGGTTTAGACCCTGCTTGAAACTGTCACGGAGTTCCTATATACTTATCACATCTATTGGGAGAAGGAATAACCACAGGCTGCTGTCACCTCCCAGAGCTGTAGCCTTCATATGGATAGGAAGCCTCTATGGATAGGAAACAGTTGGAGATAGTTGGCATAGGAAAGATGTGTAGGTAGCAGTACCAGAAACATGAAGTTCATTTATCAGTAACTGGAATTTAAGGCATCTGTTGGGTCCAGGAACCCTCATGCATTTCCAGAATCCTCTGAAGAGATTTACTGAAGGCCATTCGGTTCCCTCTCACCCTCTCCTCATGGACAGTTTTATGACATCAAAATGCAGTAAATCTAACCATCTTGTTTGTCACACTAATTTAAGAAATCTGAGAACTAAGAAAGAAGTCAGGGAAACTGTAAGGGAAGATGTTAGAATTCATTTGTTTAAAATCTCTAACTGATAAATACCTTCAGTTTCTTCTTAGACTTGCCTCTGCACATTGTCACTTCCAATAGAAGTTCTTGGTGGGCAAGAACAGCAGAACTCCAAAATGAACAACTCCTGACGCTAAATTATGGAGGCTGATTTTTTGGTGTGTTTGATTTAAGCCTTTAGAGACACCCAGGCAGAGTGTAGGATCAGAGATGTTTGATATATACCTACATACACACACACTACCTAATTATATTTGCCTAAAGACACGAGAAATAAAAAGGGAAAGTAGAATCCTTATCAAAGAAACGAGAAGGTGGACTACATATGACCCACGCTCAAAAAACCTTCAGAGGGGCTTGAAGGAGAGCTGGGCCACCCTCCTTCCTTTTGACACACTTGAACTCTTTATGTCTGAAAGCCCATGAAAGATCAGATGAGAGGAAACACCTTGAGATCATCCTGAAAACTTCTGTCATAGACTTCTTCATCCCATTAGTGTGGGCATGCAGAGAGCACCAGAAAATGATCTTGCACCATCAGAAAGTCCTGTGCTCTACTCACAGCACTCTGTAACTGGGGCATGCCTTAAGGTTGTGCTTTCAAACAATAGAAACACACGTGCTCTTATCAAAAATCTCATTAAAAAGTAAACAATTATTGTTGATTTTACTAATAATGTCTGGAGCCGAAATAACAGCAGCCATCTTGTTTCTACCTTTCTTTTTGTTGTTACGTTTTCTAAGAATAAAATAGTCACTTTCTAACACTGCAAGACTGCATTTAAATAAAAATTTAAAAAGCACTAACAGAAAGCTAGAAAAAGGGGATTATCACAGTAACTTTTATCTTTCTTCTCAGTGCCAGTTAAAATCTACAGATATTTGTATTGTATCTTTTTAACCTCCATGAACAGTGTTGGACATGTCTAAACTCAGCACATGAATATCATGAATAATATACCTTTGGTCTCAGGTGTGCAGTAAAACCCAGTGTAACAGGAAATGCATTCAGTCAGTTAACCATTATGAGCATTTTTAATTATCTTTAAATCAACAATTATTCCTATAAGGTCCTCCAAACACTTTTTAATAAAAAACTAATTTACTACTCACAAATTAATTAGTATAAGATAAAATTAGTTGCATCTTTTTAAATGCGATTTTGCAGCCAAGGTCGGGAGCAGTAAACATCTACTTCAAGTTCTAAAAGCCACTGCTTTTGGACTATGAAATATTCTCAAATTTATTTTGCCTCAAGGAAATGAAGAATTGGTTCCATTGTGATGGAAGAACAGACTTAAGGGAAATAGGGCACTTCAGACTCCAGTGGATAATCAAACAAAAACCATTCAGATGATGTTTTGATCAGGAGTTTGTTCAATTAAGGAAAGGCAAGTTTTGACACAAACCCAATCACAGCAATAAATTTTCAGAACCTGTAGTGCTGTTAGGAGATACGTGTGCCCGTGCTAGGACATGGTTTGTCTGCTTATATTCCTCAGGAATCTACAACCCAAATGGAAGCCTCTAACATTTCAGGCTCAGGCAAATACACATTCACGCCACTCCAATAGTGCCACCTGCTGTGTACTGTAAAAATGTACAGGGGTCTGTAGATCCAAGAAACTCGGTTTAAAGACTGATTTAAAGAGAAATCATAATTTGGTGTGCAGATATGACAATACAAATTTATTTTTATTTATTAGCAACACCTAAACGGGCTAGGGGCACAAAGGAAGTTGTCCCACTATGGTACAAGAACATAACCCATGGACAACACATTTTCAAGTTTATGTCAGTGCCATAACAAGGCTTAGCTACATCAGCTCACTATACATCAAAACCACGATTAACCTCATGCTCTTTGCCATGTCACATACATTAGACCCGCAATTCATTTCATTAATTATATTGTGGCTGCAAATTATTCACAAAACACACACAAGTATGTATGTGTGTGTGTGTATACATATACATATGCACTCATGCCTTGATAAAAAGTGTACACACACGAACACACGTGCTGACAAACCCATATACACACCTACAGAGACTCAGTCAACTGCACCTCAAGTCCTGTGTTCAGTTTTGGGTCCCTCACTACAAGAAAGACATTGAGGCACTGGAGTGTGTCCAGAGAAGGATAACAGAGCTGGGGAAGAGTCTGGAGCACAAGACTAATGAGGAGCAGCTGCAGCAGCTGGGGATGTTTAGCCTGGAGAAAAGGAGGTTCAGGAGGGACCTTATTGCTCTCTACAACTCCCTGAAAAGAGGTCACGGTCTCTTCTCCCAGTGACATGATGAGAGGAAATGGCCTTGAGTTGCACCAGGGCAGGTTTAGATTAAATATTAGGAAAAAAATTTTCACTTAAATGGTTGTAAAGCATTGGAACAGACTTCACAGGGAAGTGATCCCTGGAAGTGTTAAAAAAATGTGTGGATATGGCACTTGAGGATGTGATTTAATGGTGAACATGGTAGTGCTGGGTTGACAGTTGGATTTAGTGATCTTAAAGGTATTTGCCAACCCTAACGATTCTGTGAAGATGCTTTGTTCACAAGCTTTCGGTGAAAAGGAAGCAAACTGCCATGTATACAGGATTGGTTCAGCAAAATAAAAACTAATTCTGTTCCCCGTTCCAGCTCTGCTGTACCACCTGGACTCATTCCCTCCATTTCACTGGGCATTTGGTTCCTTTATCCCATTTCTGGTTTTGTTGCCTACCCATGCAACTGCTTGGGAAGGGGCTGCCTTGTATAAACCATTTGTGTAACTACGTGTGATGGCTTTTCCATGATCCTGAGGGAATTCTACAGTACAAATAATTAACAATAATTTCCGATCAAATACAAACTCATTATACATTAAATGCTCTTCCAATGAGAAGTGAAGTGCACATATTTGAAGACAGAGCCTACATTTCAGGGTCAAGGGTGCTATGCTGGTAATTCCTTCTGCCACGCATAGTCAGGTTGCACAAGTCACTTTCACAGGAGGTCAGCGAGTCAAAAAGTGTGACTGGAATTTTAAAAAGGTTGGGTAACTTTTAAGACCATTAATAATGTTCGTATTGAATGCCAGCTCAAACTGTAATGAAGTTGATTAAATCTCCTGTTCCAATGTATAAATCGGCTGCCTGAAGGTCCAAAGGCACACTCCATGTGACAGCAACTCAGAACACTGGACAAACAAGGCAATTCCTGAGGTACTGCTTGCTACAGAGCACCAGATGTTTGTCTCAACTGAAGGCAGAGTATCAAAGTAGATCTACCAAAGCCATGATACATCAGCAAAACTCAAACATGCTTTTTCTACCGTAGAGAGAAGGCAACTTGAAAAGTATCTACAGTGTCTGACAAAGTATTTTGTTTACTGTTCTTTCCCTGGTTGAGGCAGGAAAAGGCTGCAGTTGAGGTAGGCAACACAATTTGCACGACACAAGCGTAGTGGGAAGGCAAGAGTAATTATTAAAAAGTCAGTTACTGCAGATTTACACATTGAGAGCCTGCTGAGCCTCACCAGAACTCTATGCACAGAGTGTTGTCACCCCCTGATTCCATCGATCATTTATGATGCAACCTGAGGAATAAGAATGAACGAGTGAACTATCTATGCTCAGTCACCTGGGAAGCTCAAGTGTGTTGAATAGGTTCAGTGAGGAGAACGGCTGCAACATTTCAAGCTCCTGCCAAAAGCCTCCTCTGAAATCAGCCATTTCAGCAGTTTGGACACATCAGCATATTTATTTCTTCTACAAAAAGCATGCCAGACTGCAGCAAACTGAACTTTTACTTTTTCTCTAGTAAGAAAGGGCCCAGAATTTCTGAAGCAGCAAGAAGGTTTGGATTATGTCTCACCATGAAGACATTCAGTCATATCTAAAACTTAGCCAAAAACCTGACTAAAACAAAATAGCCAAGTAGTCTTTCTAGTTACACAGATCAACCTGCTGTGGGTCTACTACTCTTATTACACAAGGAAGATCGTTACTATATAGTCTTTAATATCTTTATAATTTTTAAAATCAATGAATAAAACCTCTGCTCATTTCTGTTGTTGTTGTAATGGGTCTTAGTGCATGCTATATTCTACTTATATATAAATTTTATAATAACGTATTGTTGGTTCCCATCTATCCTCAGTATTTCATTAAAAAAACAAAAGTCTGAATTAATTACTCAGCTCCCTGATACCATCTAACAACACACCATCCTTACCAGCAGTGTTACACATCTTTCTGCTGTTACAACAGTGTGTGCACAAAGGGGACATAATCATTTCAACTACACAGATATAACTGTAGTAGTACAACTGGTTTTTTCTAGAGGGTTTAACATTTTGCTCAGAGAAGAGAACATTGCATAGAGACCTCATAGCAACCTTCCAGTATCTGAAGGGGGCCTACAGGGAAGCCAGAGAGGGACTCTGCCAGGAACTGTAGTGACAGGACAAAGAGTAATGGGTACAAATTGAAAGAGGGGAAGTCTAGGCTGGATATTAGGAAGAAATTCTTTACTGTGAGAGTGGTTAGGCACTGGAACAGGATGCCCAGGGAGGTTGTGGATGCCCCAAACCTGGCAGTGTTCAAGGCCAGGTTGGATAAGGCCTTGAGCAACCTGGTCTCATGGGAAGTGTCCCTGCCCATGGCAGGAGGGGTTGGCACTAGATGATCCTTCCAAACCCTTAACATTCCATGATTCTATGATCTTCTCTTGTGCCACAACTGCACCACAAACCTGTGCAGGTTCTCACAGGTGAGTGGTTATTTCCAGTCTCACACCTGTGGTTTATATCCATCTAAACAAAACCCCTTCTCAGACAGAAAAATAAACCATGCCCTCACAAGATATCTTGGAAACAGACCAATGTATAAATAAATAACCAATGGATAAATAAAAGCCCACTGTCAAAGTGATAGGAATGTTATCCATTTCTAAGAGAAATTACCATTTTCTTTGCACCCAAGGCAACTTCAAACCATTAATCTTTCCTACAGTTCCACTGAATTTTGTTGTGCTTGATGGAGGATACTACATATCCTCCAGATGCTTGCATAGAGCCATCCACAAAAAAACCAAAAACAAAAACAAAACCACCAACAACAACAAAATAAAACCAGAAAAAATACCACGGAACACAATGTTATTTCGCTTCCTCTGAGCACACATCACATTGTCTATTGTGATGAGCCCCGCCTGGCTCCCGTGTCCCCCCCGCCCGCCACATTCCATCGGAACCCGCCGCTGCTGTGATGCCACAGCCCCCGCCCGGCTGTTCCCGGATCCTTCTCTCAGGGACAGCCGACCTCGCCTTCCTCCCGGGAAGGAGCTCAGGGATCAGCTGCGTGAGTGCCCAAGGTTCACCTGGAGGCTGCTGTCCCTGGTGTGTCAGAGCTGTGCCAGGTGGCATTCCTACTTTTCTTTAGGAAAAATTAACGTGTCCTGCCTTATTAGCCGACCATTCTGACAATACCATCACTTCCATAAACACATCAGCTTTTGAGACTTATTTCTCTGCTTGTTTTATGTCACATATAAGGCAAACGGGCATTTTAGTTACAAAAGCTCGGTCTTGCATTCAAAGTGGCTCATGGGACATACCCCTGACTGTTTACTCAAATTACTTCTGAGAAAGTCCCTTTAAACTCTGACCAAAAGTGTGTCAGTGCATGAAACTGAGCAGATGACAATTGTGTTAAAACTACAGTTTAACTGCATTATTTTTTCACATAGGCCCTTGTGAACCTATTTCAGGAACAAAAACTTGCAGTACCTAGTCTAGGCATAGTTTCATACTTTATCCAATATAAACAAAAGCCATGTACTTTTTAAATTTTTGCCTCACTTTAGATAATACTGTTACATGTATGGTAAGTCTTAAAATGTGGCTTACCGTGTATTTGAAGGGTTTGCTCAGCTCTCAGTAACAAAATTATTATTTCTGTAATTTATTTCATCTTATAGAACAGCGGAAATCCTGGATGAGTCAGAGTAAGGTGTTCCTGTCTCCAGCCTCCCAATTCCAAGTGTCATTGGCACATACTCTTCTGATTCTGCACTGAGGCCTGAACACTTTTAACACATTCTTTAAAAGAAAGCAATAAGCACAAAAGTATTAAGGCATAACAAATTGTCTCCTCCCACCCCATTGCCCCAAGAAGTGTCAGCAAGAATGAAACTGGGTGAAAGTTAAGGAAGGGACAGTGGAGGGGAAAAGACACAAAACACATGGAAAGAAACATGGAAAAATATTTCCCAGGTGGAACTGCTATCCTGGGGATGCATCCTCAATACCATCCCTTTAAAAATTAACATTGCTACATAAACCAGTATTACCCAGCCCTTTCTGCACTTGACTGTGTTCAAGGAGGTTTCGTATTTCACTGTTTTTCTTGGCAAAGGTTCACATGCTTACAACCTTAGGTAAACATTAAATCCATCTATCCAGTCCTGATCATGAACTCTGTGTGCAGGAGCTCCAGACACGCCGCATGAAAACAAGCTGACTGACAGCCACGACTTCAGCGCAGACCAGGCAACTTCTGACACAAGTCTCCCTGCTTGGAAGAAAGTCACTCGTTCACTTAGGAAGACTTCAGATGCTTCATACTCGATTTGCTTTCTTGCCAACACAATGAAGGAAGTGTCCTGCTTCTGCACAACTTTTTCTTCCTTGTTGGAACAGATGGTGAAGGTTTACAAATACATGACTGGTATTTTTTCAGTGACTCACACCTCAGAGCCACAGGTTTCAGACCGTGGCAAGCAGCTCACCGAGATGGATGTAGGCAAACTTGAGGAGCAGTATGACCATATAAAACAGAAGCAAAAACTGCAGCCAGACATTATTGTATATAAAACAGGTATGCTTATACTGATAGGAAAAAATGCATATGTAATGTAAAGACTACTTCTTTAAAGATTTAATAACTTCTGGCTTTGTTCTTTTGATGTTCAGCTTCAAGAGAGGTAAAAGTGAATTCTTTTTCTGTCATTTTGGGGTTTTATTCATTTCTCTCAAGGTTTTTTTATGTTTATGTCAATTTATATCTATTATCTTCATGTCAGTGAAACATTAACTTGTATTTGAAACAGATGAACATATTTGAAGTAAGGTGTTACAGGTTTTATATCAGTAAAGTAAAATTCTAAACATAGATGGTAGCTCTTACAGAAGCCACGTACTTCATGTCTGTACTCAGTGTATTTGTGCAATGTATTCTGTAACATTTCTGCTCTCTTGAATGTTTCTATCAGAACCTGCAATTCTGGGTCATCTGTCTCTTTTTCCCTTCTCTATCTGTGTAAAGAAAGACTACAGGAAGCAACAGCAAATACCAAGTAATGAGCACAAGTTGGGTTTTTGTTAAAAAAAAGTTATACTAAAGGTTATAGTGGGTAACTAAAATACAAGCTTTGAACAGAAGGTCCTGTTTTGAAAGTATCTTCAGTGCATATTACTTGGAAAGTGCATAAATAGAAAAACAAGTAACAACATGTATCACTCATTTACCTGCTATGTTAGACAGATTTTATGTAAGAAACTTTCAAATGTTTTAACGTTTAGTTAGACTACTGCTTACAATACTACACTGATATATTTTCATTAGATTTGAAAGTTAAATTGATATTCAGAATACTAAGCCAATTAATGAAGTTATGTTCTGAATTTAATTGCAATATGAAAAACATGCTTCATTCACCTCTCACATTAGTATTTATCTTAACAAGTACAAAACTTAGGTTATTTCATTCTTTACATTTTCTCCTAGATTTTTCAGCAGTTCTAGAATTTGGCTGTGTCAGACTTTGCGATCAAAACTATTGAAAAAAACACATAATTATGAACTATACAACAAATTCACTTCTTAAATATTCTTTCATCCACATGTTTTGAAATTCTCATGTTAAAAGAATTAAAATCTCTGTGAGGAAGAAAAAAATATATACAAGCTTATTTTATCAGATATGAAAACGCAGTTAACTTGAAGACAAAACAGCCCAACTAATCAGCTGTAGCAAAAATATAAGTTAGTTAAAGAAAGGAAGCAGAAGCTTTATTCAGATTAATTCAAATGAAGCTTCAAATATAATGAATGTAATCAGAGCAGATTTTTTTCAAGGCCATTTGAAGATTAAAAGATGTAAAAAAGTAGGACTGCACAGTTTCTGGGAAGTTTAAAATTTAAGTGTTGAAAATCCACATACAAGTATTTTTAAACACATACCCCAAAACATTCACAAAACCACATAACCCACAGCACTGAACTTCTATCTTTAAACACCCTGTGTGGAAAGAATTCATGTCACTGTTAGAAGTAGTTGAAGTTTGGGGGGAGGGGGTTGTTATGCTCAGTTCCTGTGGTTTGGAAGCACTTGGAACCTGTTACATGCATCAGTTTACAAGAATATGTCAAGCAGAGATGAACACTGCCATATCAGGAGAGCCTAATGCCCTACACTATCCTAAAATTCCAGCTAGTACCAAAAGGCAGTCCATGTGTGTATCAGTGTTTTGTACTGACAATAAATTGTTTCCCTGCCTAGAGGGTAAGATTGTGGCTAGGCTGGGAAAGGCACGACAACAGTAGCACCACCACAACCCCACACATACACACAAACCCCAAAGGCCTGACAAAAAACCCTCATGGAACAAGCACCTTCAGTCACTCGTGGTGTCAAAAATCCTTGCCAAAGGTCTTTGTTCTAACTAAGGTGCCCTGCACCTTTCCAGCCTCACGGGCCAGCTTTCTTTTTATGATACCACAGGGATTTTGAGCACTGCAGGTTTATTGCACGACAGTTGGAATGATAACTCCAAGTTTCCTTGAGGACTTTTAGCTCTGTATGTCACTATCTGTTTGCCAGAAATCATGGACCTTTAAACAGAACTTAAGACCCTCTAACTTCCCCAGTTTTTGATGCACGTGTCAGTAACCAAGAAGTCACCTGAAAATGACTTTGTTCTGTTTCCTCCCCAGTACACACAGCCACGTTCACGTTTCTGCCCATTCCTGATTATTTGAGAACAAAGAGCACGATAAGATTTGAAAGTCACCAGCTAGGAGATAATACAGCAGTGTATTCATTATTTATTGGCTAAGAAGATGAAAAACAGTATTTACTTTAGGAATTAAATGGGAGCATTCAGCACATGCAGTCACAACAGAATAAACACTGGGGCACTGACTGCAGAAATCCCTTCCAAGTATTTCCCAAGCTAATTCAAAATAAGATTAACTTCTGCCACTCCGGAACCTTAAAAGTATCTATTGATGATGGGAGCATATGAAAAAGTCCAGAGGGTAAACAACTCTGCAACAAGGCTATAATACACAATTTAATTAAAAAAAAAAAAAAAAAAAAAAACAAAAAACAGAAAGGTCTGTCTAATTGCAGCTTTTTAAGAAGTTTGGAGAGAGCTGAATATGTGTCAATTAAATACACAGTGGTTCAGGACTCTTGCATTTCTATCCAAGGTCAGTGCTCAATTTTGTGTGCTGCACCTGTAGCCAAGTAAGGAATCAAATCAAACTTGAACTCAAAACCAGTGCAGACTATTGAAATTTGACCAGACTCATTACTCTTTGATCAGCTCAAGCCAGATCATAATTCTTCTGATGACCAGTTCATAAGGTTCTAGGTAATACATGATATTGCCTATCAATGCCAGTTCAGCCAAGAGCACAGTTAACATTCCCAAGAACATGATAAGGTGTTTCACCTCAGTCTCTCGGTTCCCTTCTCTCTTGCTTTTTTCTCTCACACACGGAGAACAATTACTGGTTTTCATAGCTTGGTGCTCTACTGTGCTGTTCTGCAGAACACACAGGGCTCTGTTTTGCAAGTGGACCTTTGTGTAGCCACTCGAAGTCAGCATTATTTCTTGGATAAAGTCCAGTCATAACTTTGATTCTCACTGTCTCGTGATGCAGAACTGTGTGTTCTTATCTCTCTGAGTGGTGTCACCCTAAAAAAGTCTGTTAGCACACTTCATTGTACAGACGGATGCACAAACACACCTGCATCTCAAAGCTCTGCCAGTGCTTTAGTCTCCTTTCTCCCAGTAACACAGCAGGAGAGCAGAAGGTGTGGGCTCACACAGTTCTCCCTCCCAGCCACGCTGCAAAGCAGCTCTTATCAGATCAATCCTACGTGGCCAACCCACAGAGCATAAAAAGTTCTGTGATGTTATGCTGGGGTTGTTGCTTCAGCAATAACCAAAGGCAGCAGTGAAAGCCTCTCCTTAGCCAAAGCACTGTTGTACAGGTTCATTTACTGCCAGTAAATCAGCTGGGTCTGACATCTTCAAATACCTCTTTGTAAAGATGGCACGAAAGGCAGCTGTAAAGGAGAGGTTGTGCTGTTGGGTTTTTGTAAAGGCAGCATCCTATTCAAACTAGCTTCATTTCAAATTCAGGGTTACAAGCCTTTTAAAACAGCTGTTCAGAGACACGCTTTCAGAATATAATCAGCACTCTTCTATGTCTACTTTTTTCCCTTTACTATGCTTCATAACTGATACTGCAACAGACACAGCACCTATAACTCAGCCCTGTAAATAAGGCCAGCATTCAGCACAGCTCCTACTTTAAACTATATTTATCCCAACTAAGGTATATTTCATTAGTAGTTGCAGCATCAACTGATTATCTTTAGTGCAATGGTTCAGCTTCTATTCATTTTCAAGACACAAAAAACCAGTTCTGTCCAGTAATTTGATGACTGCTACATGTAATTAAAGTAGCATTAGCAATTCTATTCCTAATATCTTACACATTTCTTTCATACCACTTTAAAAATTAAGCTACAGGGATACAAGAATAAAAAGGAGACCAGATTCTCTCCCACTGTTACAGCTACTCTCTACTATTCATGGACCAAGATTTCTCTAAGCAATCATTCAGGCAACACTAGTGTGATAAGCTATTCACACCCTTTATACTGACTGTAATAGTAAAATTGCAGTAAAATATTAAAATGCAGGCCTATATGTTAATGATTCCTTATTATGAAAAAGAAGACATTCACAACTTATTTCATCTACAAATGGGCACAATGTTATTAAGTTGTGAATACAAACTTGAAACAGTATCAAACAAACTTTTTGCTTCTCAAATTACAGCATCTACCACACTGAGCAAGTCTCTACTCACCTTCAAGAAGTTTTGCTTGCAAACAATTAATTACTGAAAGTCAATTCTCAATCTGTGCTGTTAATGAGTCTTAGAGTACTGGTTAGATCAATATTGACTTGATAAATTTCCATTTTCATTTGACTAAAGCTAGGATACCTTTTGTGTCCTCAGGACTGTAAAACCAAGCATGAAATAGTTGTAATCTTTAACCTAGCCTCAAAAGAATTTGCACTACTCTCAGCCACAGACAGAAAGAGCACAGACAAACTCATGTGTTAAAGCTCTTCAGATGAGTCTCTGCCACAGAAATCATACCCTTGGTGTTTTTTTTCCACCGTGGTAACGTGCGCAAATGTATTTCTCTCGTAGGTGAACAGGAATCTGTTCTCCCAGAATCGATGGTGAATGCCGTCCTAATTAATAAAAAAGTTAGAAAATCAAAGTCATGCACAGGAGACGTTCCTGTCAGAAAGGTCACAATGGAGACAACCAACGGTGGCAACTTAGAAGGCGACCTGCTATGGCACATCCACCTGGGAACTCACCGCCTGGGACAAACCCCGGGACGAGGAGTCTCCTGGGACCTTTCGCACCGCAGGAACAGACCGTGGAGTTTTGACAACCAGAGACTGATTTCAAAGGGAAGCGGCACATCCCAACCCAAGGAATTAGGAGGAGAAAGTGAATTATCTGCACTCAGTCAACTGGGAAGTTCAAGCCTGTTGAGCAGTTTCAGTGAGGAGAACGGCTGCAACATTTCAAGCTCCTGCCAAAAGCCTCCTCCGAAATCAGCCACTTCAGCAGTTTGGACACATCAGCATGTTTCTTCTACAAAATGCATACCAGCCTGCAACAAAATGAACTTTTACCCTTTCCCTAATAAGAAAGGGCCCAGAATTTCTGAAGCAGCAAGGAAGCTTGGATTATATGTCTCACCGTGAAGACACTCAGTCATACCTAAAACTCAGTCAAAAACTTGACTAAAACTTAAAATAGCAAAGTAGTCTTTCTAGTTACATAGATCAACCTGCTGCAGGTCTACTACTTTTATTAGCCAAGGAAGATTCTTACTATATAAGCTTTAATATCTTTATAATTTTTAATATATGATTTCGTCATTCACTTTCAAGACATTCAAGATGCTTTCTGATGTATTTTTAAAATTAATTAATAAAACCTCTGCTCACTTCTATTGTTGCAATGGGACTTAGTAAGCAAAATTTTTTTTCTTACATATAAATTTTATAATAACATATTGTTGGTTCCCATCTATACCCAGTATTTCACTAGGAAACTAATGAGGTCTCCCCTCCTGCAAAATCTTTTAGAGGAAGAAGACCCTCTCTTACAGGTGCTTTTCAGTGACAAAAACAGGAGCTACATATCACCCACTTCTGGCAGCAAGTGTTCAGACAACTCTCTTTCTCAAACATAGGCTTCAGAGAAACTGGATAAGTGAAATGTTTCCCCATTTCATAATGGGAGGCATGAGACGTAATAGCTACTATTTTTTTTCCTTCACAGTAGTTCAGTATTTAAAGAATTATTAGAAACAACAACAAAAAAGATAAAACACAGATATGCATAATAGGTATGGGTATAACAGGGAAAAAATACTAGATAACAATTAGTCCACATGAAACAAGAAATTGCCTGGAAGGAAATACTTCAATAACTTCATTGTCCTTTGATTGAATTAGTTATCTTAATTAAACATGGACCTTGAAAACCTTGGTTTTAAACTCCATGCAGTTTTATGCGTGGACTAAGTAACTAACTCCTTTGTAAACCCTTCCATAAAACCACTTTGTCCTTTCCTTTCTTCAGGCTTCTCTAGCATATTACTGTGCTTTGTACTGACTGGAACTTATTTAGAAAAGGCATTTTGCCTTTGGATAAGTCTTTCAATTTAATTTCCAACATTATGGAAGAGCAATTTCAGTAAATCTTCATTTATACATGGAGTAGTTTTAGTTATGAGAAAAGTTGCTATACTCACATTTCAAGAGACTGGAATATTACACACGCACAATCGCCTAATGAGAAAATTATGGGCTTTTTCCTAAAGCAGCTGTGGTGAAAATGAAATGGGACAGGAACTTCCATCACTATTACCATAGCTTTAGCTGAGTTTCAAGCACTGAACTCAAGACTGCCATAAAAGCAAGTTTACCCTGAGTTTATGAGTAGGTAAAATTGACTGATTTACGCATGTGGGGGAGCCTGGAACCCTGAAGTTCTAGTTCAGTGTCTTCTTCACAACCCTATAATCCCTGCAAGGTTCCCATTTCCAAAGCTGGAAATGGGACCCTCACATAGTCTGTATGACTTCCCAAGGAAAATGTTAGGACTCCTGCAGGTCCATCCATTATAGAATGAATAACACTGCTGTGCAATGATTTCAGTCACACATTGCGGCAGTTAGAATAAAATCCCTTTGCTGCTGGGACAGCTGGTCACATGAAAGAATTAGCCTACATGAGTTAATCATAACAGGCACCAAAAACATTCCAGGAACAAGCCCCAGGCCTTTGAGGGCCTCCGATGCAAACACAACATTGAGCAGCCCACATTGTACAGCCAAATGCTTGTAGTCATACCCTGCTCCCACTCCAGGACATTATGGGGACTAGAAGTGACACAAGAGCACGGCCTCAGCATGAGGTGGTGTTTAGCACCAGGTTTTCCACGCACCCCATGTGTTCTTCCAGCCCTCTCTCTGAACCCAGGTCAACTTTTGACAGCTCCATAAGCAGGCAAGACCATGCCAATCCTCAACGAAGGGGAAATAAAAGCTCCCACACTAAATCTCACCTTAGTACTGCTGATTTCAAAGAATACAGAGGGAAAAAAAAAAACAAAAAACAAACTCACATTGATCCTTCCTGGCACACTTCACAGAACCTTGGCCTTTTGGGGAAGTAATCCCTCTCAGCCCCCTCTGCCCCACACACAGAGAGGTGGCAGCTGAGGGGTGGCTGCAGAGCACTCAGCACCTCCCAACCCCAACTCCCCTGGAAGGGACAGTGCCTCAGGGAAGCCTAGGAGACCCCTCATCACATCCCAGGGATGAGCCATCAGACACCCCGGGACCAGCAGCTCCCACTGTTGTCCACGAAATCGGATTCATCACCTGGTGTGCAACAAGCCAATAATTACACCTTCAAGAGAGACATTCATTATTTATTTCAGATTGTGCAAGCCTGGGTGCTTGCTGATATTCCACAAATCAAGCACACCAAGTATCAAAACTTTTTACCATTTGTGCATTTTAGCGAACAAAGACATTAATGTTTGTTGGCTACAAGTTAGATAGTTCTCTTATTAATTAGTATTCTATCTTCTATTGTTTAATGATTCTCTTGTTTTTTATGGTAATTAGTCCAAATGCTCAGTCTTTCTCTTCTTTTGACTCAGTGGGTTTCTTGAGTTGGTGGTTTCTTGAGTGATGTGCCCCTGCCATTACCTTTTACCCAGCTGGAGCTGATTCAGCACAGTTGCCAAGGTGGTTTTATCAGCTTCCTCCTTTCCTTGGGAATTCTGCCAAATGTCCTTGTGGCTCATAAATTTGGCATTCTTTGTGCCCACTATCAGTAGTATGTCCTTCTTCCCAAGCTTTGTTAACCTCCCCCAGGTCCACCATCCCTCTAGGTCTGAGATCACTGACATGTCGAGACCTAAACCTTAACAAGGCGATTATACTTTCAAGTAATTTATCTTTCTAACAATGGGACATCACTTAGAGCTTGTAAACTGCTACCTGTTTCACAGATTATGTCTCACAGAACCACAAAATCACAGAATGGGTCAGGTAGGAAGGGTAGGTCATCTGGTCCCAGAGCACATGGCACAGGATCGAATGCAGGCAGCTCTGGAATATCTCCAGTGAGGGAGACTCCACACTCTCTCTGGTCAATCTGTTCCAGTGTGCAACCACTCACACAGCAAAGTTCTTCCCCATGTTTAGGTGGGACTTCTTGTGCCTCACTTTCTGCCCGTTGCCTCTTTCCCTCTTGCTTGGCACCACTAAGACGACTTTGGCTCCATTGTCTTGGCACTCCCCTTTAGGTATTTATATAATTGGTGAGGTGAGTCTCCTCAGTGACAGGACGAGAGAACGGCCTTAAGCTGCGCCAGGGAGGGTTTAGATTGGACGTTAGGAAGAATTTCTTCACAAAAAGGGTGATTAGACATTGGAACAGGCTGCCCAGGGAGGTGGCAGAGTCACCACCCTGCCCGGGGAGGCAGTGAGGTCGCCATCCCCGGAGGTGTTTAAGGACAGACTGGACGCGGCACCGAGCGCCACGGTCTGGTTGACACGGTGGTGGTCGGCCAGAGGTCGGACTCGCCGATCTCCGAGCTCTTTTCCAACCCAACCGACTCTGCGATTCTGTGATTGCTTTCTTTTTAATTAGGCTCGAAAGCGTACAAGCACCGAACATCAAAGAACATGCCGACTTAGTGAAAATCCTGGCGTGCTCCGCATCCCGCACCCCACACCCTCGGCCGCCCCGGGCTGAGGGCCGGGCGCCGCCATGGTGGGCGGGGCGCGGCTTCACCCACGTGATGGTGCCCGTTTTCCCCGGGCCTTCCGGGCCGCCGTAGGAACCGTTCCCGGTCCCTTCCCCTCAGGGACAGCGGCCCCCGCCGTCCTGCCGGGAAGGAGCCCCGGGAGCAGCTGCGGGAGCGCCCGAGCTCCCCCATCCCAGGGGCAGCAGGTGGGTGCCCGGGGGCCGGGGCGGCGGGGCTGGGGCCGCCGCGGTGACAGCGGTGACTTGGCGGTGGCGGCGCTGCCCTGGCAGGGAGGGGAGGGTTGGGATGTGCTCCAGGGCAGGGATGAGGATGCTCCAGCACCCCGGGCCGGCGGGGCTGGGGGATCCGCCCTGGCGGGTTTGCTCGTTGCGCTGCTTCAGTCCTTCCCCGCCTTTATCCGCGGAGGAATGTGTCAGAGCTGTGCCAGGCGGCTTTCCTCCTTTTCTTTGGGAAAATTAACGCGTTCTGCTTTATTATTCAGCTGTTTTGACAGTCTCCTGTTCCTTCCGTCAACAATTTGGCTCTTGAACCTTGTTTCTGCATCTTTTGTCACCCGTCGTTATTTCTGTACTTGTTTCATGTCACCTATAAGGCAAACTGGCTTTGGAGGATGACATTTTACTTTCAAAAGCTCAGTCTTGCATTCAGAGTGCCTCTGGGAAATTCCCCTGATTGCTTACTCAAACGAGTTTTGAGAAAGTCCCCTTTAAACTCATACTGAAAGTGAAATTGTGCCAGGAGTGCTTGTGGTGTTTGTTGGCTGATGGAAAAGTGAGTCACAAGAGTTTTTGTGCAGGATTCCTGTGCAATGTGGTGATGATGTGGTAGGAATTTATGATAAATATTAGAAATATTGCATATAAAATGATAGGGTTTGTGTTTGCGAAAGCAGAATTTTAATTTTTGTAGCAGAGGTTTTGCAGGAATAAGTTTATTTTTTTTTGTTAATTATATAGCTGTAGAATTATAGCTATAAAATGGTCTTTTCCTGAGCCTGGAGCAGTCTTTAAAACTGGGGAAACTGGTAGAAATGTTTGATTCTGCTTTTCTGTCCCGTCTTCTCCTGAGAGCTGTGTGCTAGTAAACGAGAAAGAGAGATGGAAACCCCTCTGAAAGAAAAGTGAAACTCAGGAATCAAATTTCATGCCAAGCTTACTGCATATATGCACATTTTAAATGCTTTTAAAAGGACATTTTCCATATGATTCCCAGTGTCCAAGAAGCAAAAGTCTCCCCTGCTTTAACGTGCACCTAGATTTTTTTTTTTTCCCTTCTGTTGAGGTCACTGCCCCCACCTTTCTTTGCCCTCTGTGTGCCTTCCCTGTTTCTTGAGGTATTTTTTTTTTCCCCAGGGACATGCTGATTAACTCAGAGGTTGCTGCTTTCCCTGAGCTGAATGAGAATAACTTGTAGTGATGAATTCAGGCTGAACTCTTACCTGTGAGCCAGGGAGCTGCTCTGTTCAGCTCACCATCATCTTCTCCCCACTGATGAGAGCTTTAGTGCCTGGTGCAGGTTTACAGCACACTTCATCTCTCATCTCGGCCTCTGCTCTTTGGTGCTTGTGCCCCTCGGGTTCCCCTCCCCACCAAAATGCATGAAATGCCTTTAGTGCTCATCTTCTATTGCAGAATTCCAAAATGTCACTTAGACTTCATGAAAAGTAGAATATCTTGCTACGAGAAAACTATATTAAAGGATTGTTCATTTTTCTTTCTTTTCTCTTCCAATTGTGTTTTCATTTTAAAAGGATGGCACAAAAGAAATATTTGATAGCAAAACTGACAAGCTGCCTAAGAGAGGACAAAATTCAGCTGTGGAAGCCACCATATACAAATGACAAAAAAGAAGCTGGTAAAGAGATGAAGGTAAATATTCTGAGTTGCTGTCATACATCTTCTATGTCATACTGCTGGTGCATTTTCCCAGCTTTTTTCTTGCTGTTTTTCTTAGGAGCTTGTACAAAAATATTCAGCCAAGCTGAATATCAATGAGAATGATACAGAGAATATGCTTGAAGAAATACGGTGTAAAGCAATTGAGCGTGGAACTGGAAATGAGAATTTTAAAGTGACTGGGATCGCAAGACTTGATATCTATCTGCCTCGTAGAAAAGTAAGTAACGTTGCAGAAAAGTCAGGATAAGTAGCTTTGCTTTGTCCTTTTGGGTTCTAGATATGTGTCTGATGCAGATATTTTCAATTCTTTGACTTTTTCAGGTGTTTTGTGTGAAAGATCTGTGTTAGGTATAAAAAACAGGGAGAGGGGAATTATATAGATATATTTTTAGTTTCCCAGGTATGTGGGAATATCATGGTAAGGAACTATAATATTGGGAGATCAGTAATTGCCTTCCCTTTAAGATTTAATGACAAGTTGTCTTTCAATTAAGAAAAATAAATTAGATTTAGGTGTCTATTTCAGTTTGATTCCTTCTGACATCACTCTTCATATTAGCAACAAGGAACAGATGCATTTTTTCAGTTGTAGAATACCTAAAGTTGAATCAGCATATTAATATCACTGTATTACCACAGCTTTTGTTTAAAAAAAAAAACAATCCCTTGTAAGTGCAATAAGCAGCTTGAACTTGGTGTCATTTTAAGCCATACTTTAAAATGGGCATATCTAGTGTTTGAACTTGGAAATGGGAAGCAGGATTTTCTGTTGTGATCACACTCATCTGTTCCCTTCATGGGATCACACAGCTGTAGAATCACAGAATCAGTTAGGTTGGAAGAGACCTCCCAGATGATCGAGTCCAACCTTTGATCACCACCTTGTCAACCAGACCATGGCACTCAGTGCCACATCCAGTCACTCCTTAAACACTTCCAGAGATGGTGACTCCACCATCTCCCTGGGCAGCCCATTCCAATGCTCAGCCTTCCATGGCAGGCTCCTAAAAGCTTCACTAAGACAGAACTGAATTAAGTTTTGCTTTTTTAAAGTCAGGCTTCAACCTCTAGTTTCACACATAAAATACCCCTGTAGTGAAAAGTAATTACCTGGACTTAGAGGGTAGAGGGTTTTAAATGATTGCCATGCAGTTAAAACAATCAAATAGTTTCATAATTTTACTTTATCATGCTGCTGGGCATATAGGGGAATTAATTAATGTAAAATTCCAGTTTATCTAATCTGGGACCAGAGACACTAGTAGGAATTAATCATAACTTAGCCAGTCACAGGTGAGTGGTATAATTAAAAGCAGAATTAAGATTGGAAGTGCATAATTCAATTAGTTAAAATCGTTTCGTTCCGAATTTAGATTTATCTAATTCTAATTTATCTAAATATTTTCCTTTTATAATGCTTATTTTTAGCACTATATAGCAAATATAGGACTCTCTGCCTGGAAAGTAGAAATGTGTATATCCAGACAAAACCCTCTTAACATGGTTATTATGTGAAAAAGAAATTTTACTTGTAAAACAATTAATTAAGAAAATGTCCGAAGTATCTTGATACCATGCTTTTTTCCCTTCTCTCTTTTTCCCTCACCCAATTCAATTACTACAGAGCAGAAAAATCCCACTGGAAACCAGCCTGTTCATCACAGGCAAGGAGCTCAGATCACAGTAAGTGTAATCACCCTTGGCTCTTCTCTAATGGGGTAGTGCCCTGTCATAAAATATTGAAGAAAAAAATGCAAACAAAGGACTTGTTTGATTTAGGCTTTTTCTTAGCATGTATGTCTGAACAGGATGTCCAGTATCCCTGTAAGGCAGTTCTTCCTGTAAGCAGCTGTGGTTTAACAGCTTTAATGGGAAAGTTGCAGCTGTGTAAATCCCCACCAAGTACCTGAGAAGGCACCAGGGATCACTGTTCCACATCTGCAACTAGGCAGGTCTTCTGAACAGTGAACATTAGCTTCTCTTTCTGTTGTGTTTTTAAACCTAAAAAGAAATCAGATTCTTTTTTGTCTGTTTTGCTTTTTCCCCTCTCTTTATCTCAGATTTTCCCTGTGTGGTACATAAAGCTTTTTCATGTTGATATTTTACTTCTAGCAGCTGCCTTTTATGGCAAAAGTTTTAAGCAACTTATGAACGTACTAGTTTTTAAGTTTTATTGCTATTGTAACAGTAATATTGTGTAGCCTTATAAATTTATATTCACGGATGAAATTATTTATTCCACAGGATAGCACAGGAATATGCATTACAAGAAAATGCTGTCAAAATAATCATAAATAAGAAGCAGCTTGACTTGGGTATGTATCTCTAGTTGAGGATGCTTTTATGATCATTTTCTAGTTTACTGATTCTCAGGAGAAAAGTTTCTTGCAACTCTGCTAATTTCAGAAATTCCCAAGGAACAGCAGTTAAATTTGTCAGGTCATGCTCTACAGGAAATGTAGTGAATTATAAGGAACAAAATTCTTAGATACAATTAGATCAATTATAGGAATCCTGTAGTAAACGTTGAAAGTCTACTTTTTCAGTATTGAAATACTGAAAATGCACCCTTAAGAGAAATCCTTTTTTTTTTTTTTTTTTTAAAAAAGCATATTGTATAACAGCACTTTCAAAAACTTTCTGTAGTGCTTTGCACATGTTCAGCCTGTCAGATGTGTTGTGAGAAGTGATGACAACAGCTTTCTTTTCATTGATGACCCAAGCATCTGAAAAATTTTTTTCTTTAGAAGATCATGCTCTATTTTGCAGGCAAAACCCTTGAAGACCAGGGTGTAACACACAATGCAAAAGTGATGGTACTTCAACTGGAACAGAGTGATGAGGAAACCAAAAGAAAAGTTCAGGAGGAAGAACTTCAGTGCAAGAAAGAAAAAGAAATAAATGACAAGATGCAAAGAACTAAGAAGGGTTTGGAAATTCTAGCACAGAGAGGTAAGGGAGCTTGTTGAGGCTTTTGGGGGAGATGGTTTATTAATTCTTGTGCATCAAAAATTATCTTTCAGTGGCCTTTCAACATGGGAGAGTGCTTGTACCGTGGCTGGACTTCAGTCTGTAGATTTCTAGGTTTCTGCCCACTTGAAAACTGGATTTTAAGTTGACTAAAACTTCCTTTTCTAGTCTCATCCTCTCATCACAACTAGAATGCTACAGAACTTTTGTCTCTTTGGAATGGATATGGCATGAATCACTTATTTAACTGGCACTTGACAGTTAAGGGACTGGTGACTCGTGAGAACAGGCTTTAAATTTATTGTAGACATAAGCACATTGTAATAATGTATTAGAAGTAATTCAAAACTTTTATTTTTTGGTGATTTACCTCGGCTATGGCTGTGTGTAGCCCTGCTTTCATTGTGCAGAGCAGCTCCTTTGTCACTGTCATCTGCAGCGTGGCTGCTCTGTTCTCATTGCCCTGGAGGTTGATTGCTGGCAACTGTGGGTTCAGTTAAAGGGACACAGTTAATTTAACAGCAGTACTTTCTCAAAATAAGGTTGTGTTTGTGAGTTGCGTGGCTACACAGTGGGTTTAAATCACTTCTCTATTTTATATTGTTTCAAAAATCCACAAACAAGGAACTGTGGAGCTGAGCAAGCGATGCTCAGCCAAATGCAGAAACACCTGAGCAAAGCTCCTTTTAACAGTCAGTGACAGACAGTTTTTTACTGTAATACCAGATTTTAAACAAATGAAAGAAGTAATTCCTTTTATGGACTTAAGGGGTGGTTTAGACCCTAAACTTTGAATAGTCTATAGGGCCTCTTTCAGCTTTTTGCCAATAACTGTCAGGTACAGCCAATGCCTGAGAACGGAGTGGAGTCTGTAACAGGCTCACAGGCTGAAGGTTCTGTGTGAAGTGTAGGAGGGGCTTTAACAACCCTTTTGTTTCACCTGAGAAAAATTCCGGGGCAGAAGCTTTTAATCTCAACAAGCTCGTCCTTACTTTTATTGTAAACAAAAGACAGTTATCTTTTCGTTGAAAATCAGATGGAAGTGAAAACAAGACTGATAATTTGGTTATAAGCACTAAGGATGTGGGGAAGGAAAATACTGAGCTATATTTTTTTTCATCTCTATCAACTGTGCTCAGTTGTATTTTTTTTTATAGTCTATGCATTAGTTGATAAATCTTTTCAAGTGCTGTGTTGTATAAAATGTGGGTGTTTTGTCTTTCTTGAAAAAATCCTTCACAATTCATGTAACTTTTGATGCTGTGTCTAAATTTCTGGATGCACAAGGCCTTTTCCTTAGTGACCTTTCTAGAAGTTCTTCATGTTTATCTGATCAGGGTCGCTGTTTGTTGGTATGTCCGGAAAAACACGCATGCAAGCTTTTATATGTAGTTCTGATATTTTTGGCTTTGTTTGCTGTTCTGTTTAGTGATGTATGTACTGGCATAATAATATGGCAGCAGCATTGCTCTGTTGAAGGTGGTACTTAAAATTTAAACTGCTTTTTTGTTTCTTTCAGAGGAGTACTTGGATCCAGACTCTGCTCCATACCTAGATATAGCTAATCAAACTGGAAGGTCAATCAAGATTCCTCCTCAAGCTAAAAAAGTAGGTTGAAAGTATCTTATAAAGTCATTAAGATGGCTCTTTAAAGCTTGGTTGGTGAAGCATTTAAAATATGGGCTTGAAATACAGTCAGACTTTCTGGGGATGTAACCCTGGGCCCACTAGATGTCTGGTTAATACAAATAACTTGGAATAAAATTCAAGTGGAACTCTGTAATTGGTAGTACTTCAGTCATCTGGAGGCAACCTCTGGTTTCTGAGGTCTCATTGCAGGTCTAATCTTGCACTGACCCCTGTGTGGTCCACATCTTACTTTTGTGGTTTAAGATGGGCTTTAATTGTTTTATATCTTAGCACCTACTTTAATTTTGGGGTGCCCTAGAATGGCATGAAAATAACTTGTTTGTTAGGCCTTAGTTCCAGTAGGAAAATTGATGAGTCTCTCTAAAGTAGGCTATTTTAAAATAGTTTTGAGATCTTTTGCACTGTGTCCCCTTTCAAACTTAAATTTGTTCACCATTCAAGGAAGTTCCCCATTCTCAATTGAAAATATCTTTGGTTGGATGCATGCACTGAGTTACAGAAGGACTGACATACCTGATGTTGGCTGCTGAAGCAGGAGAATAGTGATAGGTGCTGTCTTTCAAGATTAGCACTAGATTTTCTGAAGATAAATAAAATCTCTACAAATACTTGGAATTACACCGAGTAATAAAAATGTGCAGAAATGAGCAGGCCTAATGTGTTCCATCTGCTGCTTTAGCCTTTTCTGAGGCTGTTTTCTGCATCACCTGGATGATTGGAGTTTTGACAGTGCATGCTGTTCTGATGAAGTGCTAAAAGTAGTAATTCACCTCAAGAGTTAAAGCATCAAATGTTCAAGTGCATGAGATTTCATCAGCGTTGATCAAGGATGAGAGGAAATATTGTGGGTTGTTCCTATCCAGAATTATTATTTACATTTCCATTTGTCAAACCTCAGGAGCGGGAGTGTTCTCCTGACACATTCAAAATTTGATTTTTCAGTCGTGAGGTTTTTCAGGAGGTGGATTTTTTTTAGGTTTTACAAAGATAGTTGTAATAGCGAAGTGAAACAAATTTGGTGCTGTTAAAAAGTGTAGCACCCGGAAAAATGCTGAGCTTTGTATCACTCACCATTGAAAATCTCTCTAGGGTTGCATTCTTAAAATCAGCTTGATGCAGCATTTCATGTGTCGGTAACATTCATTGCTTTTAATTAGACAATGTCTGGCATTAACAGATGGGAGAAAAGTATGAAGCAGTATGAAATAGTACTGGTCTTACAGAACTGATACAGTGGTGTTTTTTCTAGGAGGAACAAGGGCTCTGATATTTTCTTTTAGTTCTTTGAGTTGGGGAGGTGCCACAAAAAGTCTCAATGTTGTTTTTTTTTTTTCTAGGCGCTTGTGCTGGCAATGGGTTATCATGAGAAGGGCAGAGCATTAATGAAGAAGAAAGAATATGAAATAGCACTGCCATATTTGCTGGATGCTGATAAACACTTCTGGTAAGAACATTCCTGAGTCCTTGTGTCTCTGCTTTACTGTCAGTCAAATACAGGAACAGCACTAGCTCTTCCTGTGCGTATAAATCAGGGCCAATTTTCTCTGGGGTTGCTTCACACCCCCTCTGCAGATGGGAGACAACAGATAAAGGCTGACTTGTAGTGACAGGTGGCTTCATGTAGAACAGCTGAAACAGATACTGCCACTGGGCAAGTTAATCTTTCATAACAACATAAACAGAAACTGTCAATATTCATGTACCGGGTTATAAATTGCATTAGCTTGAGAGACAGTTACAGATACTCGTTTGCAATTGCTCCTGTGAAGTAATCATTTCTTGTAAAAGGTGAAGCAGATAGCTCAGGTCAGTAACCATACCAGGGTTTCTGCAAGTAAATTAGTTTCCTGTCAGCAGTCAGAGCCCTAAATTGCTCTTTTGAGATCCCAAAAGTAATACTGTCCCTGTCTGTTTCTCATCTGTGTGTATGTGCAAGGAGGCTGGCACAGAACTCAGCATGTTTGTGTGCACTAAGACAGTTTTTCTGTCCTCCCAAAGAATGCACAGGGTTTAATTCTATTCTGCTTTTAGAGATGTCAGCTTACATAGTAGTCACAGCTCATTTTGTTGCTCTAGTGCTTTGAGATGTAGTGTTAGCATTGGTGTCCTGCATGTTAGTGAATGGGATGGCAGATCAGTGCTTAGTCAAGTTCCCCTGACATCAGTTATGATGCCATAACTCAAAATATAACTCCCAACTATGAAGAGTGTGGTTTCTCAAACATGTGAGTGTGCACACTTCTAGCACATTGTTTTATGAGTATTAAAAAGTGCGTGGGGGGAAAAAAACAACCCCCTCCCAGGAAAAAAAAAAAACAGAGTAATTGTTTTCTTTTCCAGTGAGTGCAGCACAGAACTGCTGAACACTGTTGATAATTATGCAGTGCTGCAGCTGGATATAGTGTGGTGCTACTTCCGCCTGGAGCAGCTGGACTGCCTGGATGACGCAGAGAAAAAGCTGTCCACAGCACACAGATGCTTCCAGAGGTGCTATGGGGAGAACCACGAAAGGCTTATTGACATCAAAGTATGCTGGGTTTGATTTAATTTTGGTGGCTTTTTTTCCTGCATGTATTCTGTTACTGTTCAAATACTACAAGACTGAGTTTAGAAGTGTAAAGTTTTCTTGTGTGTCATTAGCCTGTCATCTAGTTGTGTGATTGTCAGCACAGGGAAAATATTGGACCTGACAAAAAGGTCGTGGCAAACGTATTTATAGGCACAGACATCATCAGGGTTTTAGGTGTGGTACTTCATCTGCACACCAAGTGTCTCATAGCACTGACTTGTGTCTTCTTTAAGTGTGTAAAGTGTTCTGCTGATGAAGAACTCATGTTCTACCACATGCTTCCCCCTCCTTCTTTAAACAATTCCTTAGGGAAGCTATGGTCGTGAGAAGGTTTTATTTCTGCGGCTTTACCTCCTTCAAGGGATCGGGCACTATCACAGTGGCAGGGAGAAGGAGGCTGCAGAGTACATCCAGAAGGTAAGACACCATTAGGGAAAACTTTGGAGTTATTCACTCCAGCCCCTGTGATTGGGCTCTTGCATCTGTTCTTTGCTTTCTCAGAGAAATGGGGAGGCTTTTTTTGTTTTTAGCTCAGGGACGGTGTACGTAGCGTCATTGTGTTCTTTCTATATCCAGGCATCTTCTTTATATGAAGAGCTGTCCATAGATCCTGATAAAGTCGATCGCCTGTCCCTCCTGGGATTCTCTGAACAGGAAGCTCGCCTTGCCCTGCGAGCGTGCCACGGGAATGTGGAGCATGCTGCCAACCTGATCACCAACAGGAGAGAGGTATGGGCAGGGAAGTATTAAATCACAGATCGCCTTGGTTGGGCTGTCCGTGAGGTTGTGTGTTGTGTGACTGGTGCAGAGTGGTGCTAAATTAAGGACTTGGATTATCCTGCTTTGGCACTGTTGGTGTAACTGACAGTTTGACGTGTTGCCACAAGTTTGAAATCAAAACTTAATGCATTAGCAAGGGAAGCTCTGTCCCAAAACAGATGGGATGAAAGCGCCAAAGACCTGTGGTTGTACCACAGAGGCACTTGCAAAGACTTTGCACCAGCGTTTGCTGCTCAGCAGTGCTCCATATGGAAATAAAACCAGGATCAAGCTGTCACTCCCTGGCTTGGCTACCCCGTACTGTGGCTTTGCACTTGGAAGATACAGGAGGGGAGAGGGATTTTTTTGTGCTAAAGTGAAGACAGTGCTGTCCAGATCTGAAGTGATGCTTGGTAAGCTGAGGGGGTGCTTCTAGACTTCAGACAGTGAAACATGGACAGAAAAGCCAAAGGGAAGGCTGAACAGAACTCCTTGGCTCCCTGCCCAGTTCTGACTGTATGTCCTTGGCAAGTCTTGTCTGTGGGCCCATCTGCCAAACGGGTTTGTCACTTACCACACAGGGCCCAGAATAGCTGTGATGGCACCAGATCCGATCTGCAGAGCGGAAGTATGGAGACAGTGCTACCTCATGGAAATGCAGCTTTATTTAGTAACGGGTGTCTGGCAGCACAGTCTGTATTTACAAGAAAAAAAAAAAAAAGGCCTTTTCCTCAAGAGATTCAAATTTGAAGTAAAAGATCCGAGAAACCCTACGTGCACAGGCAGTGTGCTAAAGCTTTCCCATGTGCAATGAGCTTTGCAATGTCTGTTCTTGCAGGAAAAGGCACAGATAAGGAGGGAGGAGAGAGCTAAAAGGCGGCAGCGACTGGAAGACATAAATACCCTGAAAAGTATGGGCTATTCAGAGCGAGCTGCTCAAATAGCTCTTCAAAATACACAGGGAAACCTGGACCAAGCCTTTAAGGTAAGTGACTTTTCAGGAGTAGTAGTGCTGTACAAAAAACCTTGTTTGTTCTTGGGGAGGGGGTGTGTTAATGTTTAGTAGCTTCTTATTTTCTGTAGACTATATTTGTTAGTTCATAGCTATGTTTTCTGGGTATCGAATTGCAGCAACTTAACTTGCACTTCCTGACCCCATGAATCAGATATCACTTAAGTTGGCTGAGGTTTGCTTCTATCAACTCTGGGGCTACATACACATCCATGTCGAGGACTGTTGTGACTCTGCTGCTTTATTCTGGTCCCTCTCTGTTTTATTGTAGTTTCTTCTTGACAATCCAGAGTTACTGTTGGAATATGATGACGATGATTCTGTGGCCACGGACCAGTTCCAGGTTTCCCCAGAAAGTATTGAGCAAGTAAGTTAGACCACTTGCTTTCTTGGGAGTTGGTTGTCCTGTTTCTGAATTATGCCTTCAGACATAAGGCAGATCTTCCTTAAGCAAAGCTCTACAAATATTCCTTGACCCATGTCACTCAGGCTGTCACAATTCCACTCTCTGTCTCTCTCCTCACAGTGAAGTCATGCTCAAGCTAAAATGTAATTTGTGTGTACTTCCTGCCCATTGCACCAACCTGCCATGCACAGGTGCAGAGAAGTATGTGCACTGCAATGCTCTGTCCCAAAAAAGACAGCAAATGAGAAATTTATTCAAGTCTGTAGTGCTCAAGGGAAAGAGTTGGAATGTCTTTCTCATGACAGGCTTGGCAGTTGTTAGTGTGGCTGAGTAATTAATGTCAGATAGGCAAGAAAACTATTGCCTAGAGAAAGTAAATAGCACGTGCAACCTCCTGACACACTGGAGTGCTTTGAAGTTTCCTTTTGAAAACAGAAAAAATATTGGTCTGATACTAGACAAGAGGCTTTTTGATCCTGCTCAACATCCCCATGCCTTTAATAGGTCACTGCCCTGTTGTTAGCCAGAGTCAGTGTCCTGGAATTCCTGGCATGCAGCGCTTTCCTCTGTGTGTGAAAGGAATGACTGTGGGATGCAGAGTCATATTCCTGTCAGACCCTGATGCCGGATGAGCTTGGATTTCTCCAGATTTTCTTTATTTTGTTTTTTCCCCCCTCCTGCAGCTGATGTATATGGGTTTCAGCCGTGAGTCGGCAGAACAGGCTTTAAAGGTCTTTAAAGGCAACATCCACCTGGCTTCCCAAACCCTTGCTCATTATGGGGGAGTTCTTCCTGCTTCACTGCTGCTGTCCTCAGAAGGGTCCAGCCCATCTGAGGAATCAGCTTCATCAAAGGACTTGCTTACAGAGTCTGCAGGTAAGAATGTTGCATGCAGTAGGTGGGGAAGGGGAGGGCTCTTCTGGCTTTTGTATGGAATAATTAAGTGATTTCTGCTTAAATAGTGATAGAGGGGCTCGAGTAATGCCCCAGGCTGCTTTTCTTGGAAACACTGTTACAGGCAAGGCAGCCTTTGATAATCAATACTTGCACATATATTTTTTTTCTCAAATTATTTGTCAGAGCTGTAGTGATCCCTGTTGTATAACTAAAGCCTTTCCTACACCTTTAAATAATAGGAAATAGTAGGAAAAACTGGCCATCCTGCCCTATCCTTTGCAGAGTAATTGCAGGAGGTAGTTGTGCAGGAGCAGACTGGCAGAGCAGCCATGCTCGTGAAAGAGGGAAAGCACCAACTTCTTTCAGAGGTGAATTCACTGCTCCTGCTTTTTATTGAAAGGTTCTTCTAGTTCACCAACAGATGAAGACATGGAGATTGATGTGGTCAATGAAATTCTAGAGGATATTCCTGAACATGAAGAGGATTATCTGGATTTAACACTGGAGGAAGAAGAACAGATCATTCATGAATACTTATCCTATATACAAGTACCACAGCACTAAATCCCATTAAATCTACTTCAGTTATGTGTATTTACCTTGTCAAATTGAGTTTGGATTATAAATGCACCTTCAGCTTATCTCTTATTAAGGGCCTTGAATTCAGTTAAACTATAGATGGAATATTAATTCCTGCTTATTTGTAACTCTGCTTAAAGCCTACATTTGTGATACATTGTAATTTATTGTCATAGCAGAAAAATAGAAACATTTATTTTCAGAAGGAAATTTAATAGAACTAAACTATATTTTTATTGTGAAACAAGTTAATTCACTTAGCAAAGAAGCATTTCTATACCATTTTAAAATACCAGCTTTAAAAGAAAAACATGACTTTGTAAATCAGAAACCTTAGCTCATGAGGCTGTAGAGGTATCAGCTTTCCAGCTGCTTTCCTTTTCTTCTGAAAGATTTCTAAGAGACGCTTATGTATCTGTTGTGCATGGGTTTTTTACCGTGTTCCTCTTGTCCCTTCCTGCAGGTGTTACACAGGCAATAAAGGTAACTCAGTGCTGTTTCTGCTTTCAGTGAGAGACCTCTGTGCTTTGTTAAAACCAGTGTTGAAACAGCAGGGCCCTGTCCTGGGGCTGGTGTAGTGATGTACTGGTATTTCCTTTTATAACTAAATAACCAGTGTCCCCAAACAGCTCCTCTTAACCTCTGCAGGTGTGTGGCTGATGGATTTCCTGGGGATTACAAGACTTTCTGTAATCAGCTGCTGAACAGAACGTGGTCCAGGCACCGTCTCGGTAGTTGTCTCCAGCTTCAGCATTCTGAAGAAGCGTTTGGGGGTTTCTGTGGTTTTACCACATCCCATTTTCTGCCCTGTAAACGCTCCTCTCTGCCGGGAACAGGAGTTCCCCTGCCTGGCAGCTTTTCTTGGATGTGGTTTATTTGCTTTCCATGACTCGACGCTCTCGGTAGAGGGAGCCCAGGCCCCGTCTGGAGCCGGTGGGAACGAGGAACCTGCCGTGGTGAACCTTCAGTCTGCTGACAGTGTATCCTTACCCGGCACTTATTGGTGGGGAGATGGGAGCTTGAACTGTTGGGATAGTTGGAGGGAGCAGAGCTTTGGCCTGTGGAATAACCACTCAATGCCAGCGGAGGGACCAGAACAGGCTGCAGTAGTGGATTGTTTTATTTTCTGACTCCCTCAGCCAAGCTCGGCAAAAGGCAGGCAGTGATTGCACTGTTAAGGAATTATTTGTATTTCATGCTTCTTTATCAAGGCAGGTGTTAGAAAACTACTCAATTTTTATATCTCCTCCAAGAAGGCTTAAGCATTTCTAAAGCCAGCAATACAAGCTTCTGAGGGGAAACCAGCCCCAGCACCCATTCTATCCTGCTTCTCTGCCAGCCAGCCCTGAGGAACCACTGGACAAAAGGCAGAGCAAAACCAGAACGTAGAAAATAATTTAAAACTGAAAACATACAAGGTTATGGATGTAGTTTTAACAAGAAGCAGGTGAAAACACACAAATTGGCTCTTTCCTTCCTGCACCTACTGCCTGCAGCCCCTGGGCATGCACCATATTGGGCTGAAGAGGCAGTACTTCTCTCTGAAGTGGCTTGCACAGCAAACTGGCAGGGACAACTTCAGAAGGGAAGGTTTGTCCTTGGGGAATTTAAAATTAGCATCATAACATGCAGTGCTTGTCAGAGAAGGCATTCATCAATGATGTAACTCTGCCAGCGCTGCTGCCCCCCGGTAACTGCATATGCAGTTGTAAGGGATCAGCAGGGCAGGAGGCACTGGCTGAAAGTTATAAGTTCATTTGACCGTGCATTTGGAGGCACTGTGATATGTTTAGCAACAGGCAGAAGTGGTAATGACTCATTAATTCCACTCTGTGAGATCTGTGCTGATTGCCTGTGCAGCTGCTGTATGCCCAGATAGGCTCTTGCATCTAACGTACTGTGTGTGAAGTTTTAAAGAGAAAGTACAGCCCAGGGGATCTGGGGAACTCTGTCCATCTCATAAAGGCCACCTACTTAGTGTTGCCCTCAGAAACAAAATACAAAGTCAGCTGCATGGCAAACATCACCCAGCAGCCACCAGCTCATAAACATCTCTCACAGGGCCAGTACTGAGCCACAACCACCGGACTGAGAGCTTTACAGTGGAATTAGGTCTGCACGATGCAGATGACCTCCCATATTAGTCTCTTGGTAGGCATTTCACATAATTTAAATGCTGATTCCTACTAGATGCAGGAATCTGCCACTGAAGAACCACCAAAGCTGCTCAGCAGGAGAGGTGAGCAGGTAGGTGACCAGCCCGACCCACTGACATAGTGTGACCATCTCAGAGTGGGGGGCTTTGGTGCCACCAGGGCAAGAGCTGAGTCATGGCATGTGCCCCTGTCATACCTGCTTTCCCTTAAGTGTCTACTTTGTTTTATGGTTGGTCCCTCCTTCCCCTGATAGGGGATCTGAGCTCTGGCACTCTGGTGACTGGAAGGAGGCAGGACAGCTCCACACATACCTGTTTCCAGCCCCAGCAGTGAGGGGAAGGCAAGAAATGTTTCCAAGAGTTTATTTGGTTTTTTTTTTTTCCATATTCCATCCATCCTTAACTGCTGAGCATCTGCAGCCAGCCAACCCCCTTCTAAATGAGACAAAAAATAAAAACTAGACAATCGCTTGTCTGTAGATGCCACATGTTTATTAATCCATTCTAAAAAAAGAATACAGCATTTTTATCTTGCTGTAGTACAGAATAAATAAAGCCATAAAAATAAAAACATGTGGTTAGGTATTTTTGGACTGGTTCTACAAAGAGCTATATCTGCAAATAGAAAAATATAAGAACCCTTGTTAATTCATGGCTCAGTGGTTATCAGAGAGGGATGAACCTGAAAAAAGACTGGGAGACCTTCTCTTGAGTTTGACTGCTTATCCAATGCTACTAACAACCCAGCAAGACCCAGCCTCGAGAGGAGGAAAGACAGTACATACAGAGCACCCAATAAATCCTGGTTTGCTCTCCTCTTCCATAAAAATTACAATTTGGCATTCCTAGTGGATGTAAGGAAAACCTTCCCCCCTGTAAAGCCAGCCAAGCAGAGGGCCAGGCTACCCACAGAGGTGATGTAGTCACCACCTTCCAACTCCTGCCATGCCAAGAGGAGGCCCTTCAGAGGAGCTCATCAGGAACTGTGCCCAAGGTACATGGGTGGCTGGAAGATCACAACCCTGGCAGCTCACAGAAGACACATGTGAAGTCATTGGTGCTTCCTCTGCTGAAGTGTGAGATTTTAAAAGGTAAAAAAAAACCCCACTGGATTGTTGGGAGGAGGGGAACTGCTGTGTCTTGGCAAACAGCTGACCTTGGTACAAAAGGGCTGAGGTTTAGCTTGTTCTCTGGCTTATGTTTTGTAAAAAAAAAAAAGCAATTAAATTAATTTCTGTCCTACTACTCCCAACTTCCCAGAGAGGTGTCCAGTCTGCTTTAAAGTCCTGCTGCTGAGCCAAACCAACCTGCATTGGTCTCATCAGCCAACGACTGACACAAAGGTCAGCTGTGAAGGTGGAATTTGTAGCTGTACTTGCAGGGCACCTTCCACTGCCACACTGGGCTGAACAGGGGCCATGTGAGTGGGCAACAGGAACAGGGGAAAACATCTCTCATTAGACACTGGGCAGGCAGAGATGTGCAGCACTTCTGTGCCCGAGGGAACTGAAACAAGGGAAGTTCCTAATTGCACACACAGAGGTACCACACCTGAGCCACACTGCTGTCCCTCCTGGCCCCACACCTGCTCAGCTGAGTCATCTGCAGTGACAGGATCTGACAGGAGTCCATCTGGCAGTCACAGAGAACCCTGGCTCATGACGCTGAGGTTCAAGCAAAGCCGTTTCCCATCTCTTTCCAAGTTCTGGTTTACATGGACACAGTGGTGCAGAAAACAAAAGGTTCAGCTTTGGTCACTGACAGAAAGGCCGTTCTGGGCAGTCACATTAGTTCAACAGCCTCGTGTTCCCCGTTCTCCTGCTGTACCATACAGCCCACTTTGTTGTTGAAGAGGCGAGACAGGCTCCCCTTCTGCGAGCTCCTGCCCTGGACAGACCTCTCCTTCTTCAAACGCCGCTTATTTCTCTTGCAGATTCCCCGGATGTCCCAAATCCTTAGTGTGCCGTCATGGGAAGCCGTGTAGAGCAACTCATTGTGGATCTGGAACAACAGGGTCACACTTAATACCAAACTGTACAGCTCAGAATCAGCACCATCAAACCATGAGAAATCAGAGCAAACACAGCTTGATCCCAACACTTAAGGCCTGAGCTCCTGGCGAGAGCCAGTATAAATTATCACAAAGCTGCTGAAGTGGGCTGAGACATTACCAAGTCAGGGCTCATTTCTCAGCTACTTCACAGAGCCATAAAATATAAACAGCAGGAGTTATTTATGACCCAGCCCCACTAGAAAAGCAATGGGGAGCTAAACTCGATGTCAGAGTGGGATGTAGCTGGGGATTTCTGTCCTGGTTTTGATGTTGAGCTTAAGGAGGCACCAAAATCAGCATCAGTGGGCAGTGGGGTGATCAGGAATGCTTTCCTTTTCGCTTCCCTTCTTCCTTTGCAGTAAGTTACAGTTACAAGTCCTCCTTCAAACTCTGTTGTTCTTCCAAACTTGCAGTAATTTGACCTTCACTCCCTCCTGTGGTTTCATTTCTTTAATGAACCATCAGTCTGTCCACCACAGGTGCTCTCAGTCACCAGAGGTGGGTCATGACAGCGAGCACCCTACCAGCACTCTGGCTTACATGAAGCACCACCCAACCACAGCCTCCTCACCCCTCATTAATACACTTAAGATCATATTGAGGCTACCACTTCTCACTCCTCTCTCTTATCAGGATTTTTTGCCTTGTACAGTTGGAAATTAAGTTACAAAATAAAATACAAAGCCAAGCTTTGTCAATACTTAGGGCTGCCCAGAGGGATTCTATCAGTTACCACCCAAATGCACCCCCAGGTGACCATCTGCTACACAACCAGTTGCTCAGTACCCAGGAGTTTGCAATTTAAGACCAACCAGCCACTTGCTAATTCAGAAGAATATAAAAAGACAACCATAGTTACAACTTTGTGTGCTTGAGATCAGCACCAAAAGGAATTTTGTCTCCTCTCTTTTTACTTTGGACTGTCAGCCTCCCAGAAATACTGACGATGTCTCACATTGTTAATCAAAATCCTCAACCTGCAGGCAGCTTTCACTGAGATGCTGATGCAGAGAGATGCAGATTCTTAGAGTGGACACCCCATCCCTGGAAGTGTTCAAGACCAGGTTGGATGGGGCTTGGAGCAACCTGGTCTAGTGGAAGGCATCCCTAGGTGTTCCCTCTTGGAATGAGATGATCTTTAAGGTCCCTTTCAACCCAAACCATTCTGTGATTCTGTGATCTTTGCGTGGCCACCAAGGATAACTAATTCCTCCCCTTTTAAACGCCTAGACAACATGAAAGCAAGTTTTCAGGCACCTAATGAGCTTTTAGAAAATTTTTAAGCCAGTGGCAGAGACTCCTCCATTTGTCTAGCAGGGTGTGGGTCAGATATCACCACAGAGCTGCCTCAGACTTTTTAGGGATGCCATGTCTCAGGATGGTTTTGGGGATGATGGTATATATTATCCTGCCTGGATAAGGTAGAAACTTCTTTTCCTCCTAGAGCACTGCAAACACTTATCATTAGTGTTTTGTAATGGAAAGGGTCTCAGGAGGCTGGAGTCCATTCCATGCCCCACACAGCATCAGTTACATCTGTCTCATTTTTTGTGGCTCCTTGTTTAACCTGACCTGAAAAAACCCCAATCACAGATACAGGGCTGTCCCTGGGGACTCGTTCCGTGGTTTCACTTATTATTAACAAGCTTTTCTAAAATTACATACGGAATATTCAAGTCTTATCCTGGAACAACATCCAGTCCAAGACACACAGAACAGCCAGCCACACACCAATTCCCACAAAGCAAACGAGGAGGCAACGAGAAGGGAGAAATCGCACAAAGAAACCCCTTCCTGACCTGGATACAGTTGATGATGAACTTGTGTCCTCGGAATATCTTCTGCAGGACTCCACTCTTGGAATTGAAAGCTCTTGCACAGGCATCGCCGCTTCCTGTGAACACTGCAACACAACCACACAGCCCAGCACGGCCAGATGTGAGCAGCAATGCCAGGTCAGTTCATGCAAGTTCAAAAATGCACCTGAAACATGCTCACAAAGAAGCATGACATTCCATTTTTGGGGGTTGATTCTCTCCTCAGATAAAGCAGTTCAGATCATTTTCATTTTGTGTTTGTTTTCAGTTGTATTTCTCGAAACACTGAACTGTCTTAAGCCTGAAGTTCCTACACACTCCAGCATTTCACTCCACACACGCTTCATGTATCTATTTCTGCTCCTCTCTGCCATGTTTATTTCCCTGCCTAAACATGCCTCAGTAATCCTAAGCAGGCAATTTATTTCAACTTTGGCTTTAAGGATTTCCACTAAGCCTTCCATTTGTTTTACCACAGTTATTTACGAGTTTACATTCAGTAGTACAGTATCTCCATCACCTCTGCTGCTCCAAGAGGGGCAGGGCACGGGTAAATAAATTAGGCATGACCATGAATTTTGTCTGTTCATGAGGTTTCCTTAGAGGATCTTAACTAGATGTACAAAGAATGACTTCTCAGCACTTCAGGATCTTCACATCAGATCCCCAGAATTGCTGCATTCAGCAACTGTAAGGCAGTGCTGAATATTTAAATTTTGTATTTAACAATATGCCCAAAAAGGAGCCCATTTCTGTGCTTTAAAGGTCACAAAGTCCCTTTACAAACACTCACTTTCCCTCAGTTGACCCAAACCCCTCAAGTTTATCTAGATATAAATATTTCAGAGCAGCAAAAAGCAATATATTCACTGCTCCCTGCCTTTCATGTCTTTGCAAAGGCCACTAGCATGGAAAGATTTTCACAAAACCAAAGTGCCCGAAGACCAAGATTCCTTATCTTTTGGGGGATGTCAGGACCGAATCTACAAAGAGAGGTGAAAAAACTATCATGGCAGTAAATTCAGGACTCCAACGAGACTGGAGGACAGGCTACAAACTGCCATCAGCTTTCCCACTTCGAATGAAACAGCAGGAAGCTGGGAACCTCCCGGGTACTCCTCCAAGAAACATCTGGATGTGGAAGACCGATGTCATTTTATATGGGCCACTATGAATTCAACTGCCAACACAATCCCAAAAAACCACTGTGTCCCACTCTGCAAACGAGTAACAGCGAAGTAAAGCAGGGTACAGGTACACTTTTTTTTCCAGTGAAAGGAAATCATTTAGTTCTGTCACACACATGCAGAAAGTAGGAACCAATTAAGAGCTGTTTTCACTATTCAGCTGTCAGTTTACCTCAGCTGTTGCTATCAGGATTTTTTGCTTTTGACAGGCACCCTTTATGCCTTTTGAACTGTCACTCTAGATTTAGAAAGTCTCTTTGTACTTCTGGCTTTCAAAAGAAGACCTGTTGATCTACCCCAGATTTAGCATTTAAAGATATATTTATATATACCACCTGTGAAATAAACAACAACAAAAAAATTAACAATTAATTTTAGTTTTTTACTTGAATTTCATAGACCATTGGGAGGGAGAACAGTTTTTAAACGTCCCCTTGGAGTTTTTGCAACATAAAAGATATAAACCCCATTAAATTTTAAAGGCCTGTGCACACACTGTAAGGGAGAAATAATCAACATATCATTAAGTAAATTAGATTGAAAACCAGCTGCAATGTTCACCATGCTATTAATTATACAAGAAGGCTGAGGAAAGCCACTGGAAACACATTCTGAGGATTTAAATCTTAGTTCTCAGATCTGTCTGGACTCCCTGTACACTACAAAGCCTTCTTGGAAACACACAATAATGCAAGCAAGCATAGTATATAAATTAATTTTTAAGGGGAAATTTCCTCTTTCAAGAATTAAAATGCATCTAATGCATTCAAACAAGTTCCTAATATTTTTCCAGGGCATTTTTTCTACCCTTCAAGTGGAACAATTCAATTCTCCCTGTTTGACACTTTTAGTATTTTTGCATTTGATTTAAAATGAGATCTTAAATAACTCTGTGAACACTTCTATCACACTACCGGGATGTTCTTCGCAGGTCTGACTAAATGCAACAATATTGCCTGTATTTTAAGGGGGGAAAAAAAAGAGTGTTATGAAAAAAATAATGTGTGTGTGTGGCAGGGGCAGGGTGGTAGGATGAGGGGGAAGAGAGAAAGCTGCAGAGCTGATGGGGGTGGCATAGAAAAACGAAACTTTTGTTTGAGCCTAAACTTACTTTATTCTTTAGGGTGCGGTCAAGTCTATACTGATTGTGTGAAAAGTAGGATCAAAACTGAAAAAATGCAGCTCTGGAGGTCTTATTATTGAAGGAGACAGTGTCTCCATCTCCCACCCAGAGATGTGGATACTCCTCACTGGATCAGGCCAACATCAGCTCAGCACAGTTATCTCACCTTTGGCTAGTCTTGATTAATTAAATGTTTTGGTTTGTGTCTTTATAATTAAAAGGGGGAAAATACACACACACACACACACACACTCTCTCTCTCACAAAATCATTAATATTTTGTCTGCCAGTGTTCATCCTGGATTACAATTTTACAATTTCTGGTTCATTTCCTTTGCTTCCTGCCTGGTTCTTGGACCAGTAATAACTTCAGGGTGCAGCTTAGGCTTAGACCCTTTCCCCTTGGTATTTTAGCCAACAGCATAAGCTGAAACCAGCAGAAATTACAATCTGCAGGTAGGGGAGGATGGGGTAGTTCTGCAATGTAGGTGAGGAGAGCAGAAATAACCATAAATCACAATTAACTATTTTAATGGAGAAAAGTAGTGCTGTGGGTCTCATGCTGAAAGGAAGACCAAAAAAAGGTTTCCTGACAGAAACAAAATTCTACCTCTGGGCTTGGTTACTTGTTAAGTTTCCAAACACAATTTAGAAATCAGTTCAGTTACTGGGTTATAAATGTAGTCAGCCAGCCATGGCAAGTGTGGTGCTAGACAAGTGCAGGTACAACTCTCTGCTAACATGCACCATCTTGCATCTGTCAGCCAGTTATCACCATCACACTGACGTTCTGCCAAAAGACAGATCGAGGCCCAGATAGCAACCATTCATTCAGTGTTGTATGTTCACTTCATAGCTGAAGTACAGAAACCAAAACCAGCAAAGTGTTTTGAAGGTCTAGATTAGCGTAAGACAGCCATGGCCACCCCTAAAGGAGAGAAGTTCTTGGTTTTGGGAAGCAAATGAAGGCACCTCAGGTCTAACAACAGTGGCGTGGTAAGACCAGGATGACACAGAGAAAGCTTCATTGATAAGAACAGAGGTGCTGTTGTGCAACCCAAAACCAGAAATGGAGAGGTGACATGCAGAAGGAAAGCCAGCACAGAGGATTTAAAGAGGGAAATCTGATGGTCAGAATAAACTGTTAAGTCAGCAATAGGCACTTATGTACAGAAACCACTATCAACAGGAGGACTGAAAGCAGTGGAGCTGAGAACATTAGTAAGGCAAGCACTACTTGGCTACTGCAGAAAGGTGGTTTGGGGAACAAATACACAAACCATGACAGGTAAGAGGAAAAGAACTTGTGGAAAAGGAGATAGTGAGAGTCTGAACAGGAAGCCCAACTGTTAGAAAGAAGCAGTGAGCATCTGAGATTCTGGTTTAGGACAGTCCCTTGCACAGTACCTACAAGGCAGCAGAGGCAGGCACAGGGCTGTGTATCCAGCAGCAGCACTTGCTGTCCCCGAGCACACAGAAGAAGCAGGTGACAGACCTGTGAGGTTAAACCATGGCTACACAAACAACCCCCAGACAGCTCAGGATTTAAGCCACTTCTCTTTAAGAAACTGCCTCTTCACTTTCGAGAAGAGAGAGGTGGAAAATGGAGGGAAGATCTAAGCTTCCCACATGGAGCGGTGCAGCAAAGTTCGATACTGAACATAAACATGCTGGAGTTGAAAAAAAAGTGACAATTTCACAAGGCTTCAGAATTACTCTCCATTAACAACCTTTGATCAAAGAGAAACACCGAAAAGGAGACAGGGGGTTGCTGAACAGAGGGAAGGCAACTTACAGATCCCAGCGTGGTATTTCAAAGTGCTAACGCTGTGTTTGTGAGCCTTGTATGTTTGGATTCGCTCCCCAGTGTCAACTAACCAGCACTTCACTGTCCTGTCCGCGCTCCCCGAATACAAGTGCCGGTTCACCAGCTGAAGGGAAGAGAAGAAGACATCAGCAATGGTCCCTCAGGCAGGTTCCCGAGAGAACTGCGCTGAAGTGACTCATCCAAAGTCAGCTTCCAACTCGACAGCAACGGCTGCACCTTGAAACAGAGG
The DNA here is from genome assembly GCF_003945595.2 of Pipra filicauda. Classification (NCBI taxonomy): domain Eukaryota; kingdom Metazoa; phylum Chordata; class Aves; order Passeriformes; family Pipridae; genus Pipra; species Pipra filicauda. The sequence goes on from NW_024104310.1 coordinate 7,970,892, forward strand.
GATGGTGAGCAAACCAACCTTGTGTTCTTCACAACTGCTTCTCCCATTCACTTCTGGGCCTTAAAAACAGCTCCCAGCTTTCAGAACATAAAAACTTAGCCCATCTGCTGGCGCAAGCAGGCAGGACTCCAGTGAGCTTAACAATGCTAACCTCGCTTCCATAATTAGCTACATTATTACAGCCTCAAAAAAACCCCAGCAGTGTAGCTTCTGCAAAGCATATTTGACAGGAACTCTTATCAGATTGTAAGTTTTAATTACAACAGAAATTTCAGAACAATTCTGAGTAACAGAAAAATGGTACATTAAAATTAAAATCCTACACACCATAAACCAGGGTTTATATTTAGTAGGATCATACTGCACAAGGTTAGCATTTGGAAACGCTAACTCTTCCTTGAAGCTGTTCTGTATGTTCATTTACACAAGTCTTTTTAGACTGTGTTATTGAATGATGAAATAATTAACCACCCTTTACACAGACTTTTAAACATCTTCAATCAGATTTCTTCTGCTGTGTATTTAAAGTAATTCTGACTGTAAATCCCAAAGAAGATTGGTGCCTCATTCCACCAGTCATCCTGTACCCTGTGAGAATTCACTGGTGGAGAGGGTGGGTTTTATTCCATGACAGAGAATGAGAAAAGGAAGGACTGTGGTTGGGAAACTGAGACAGAGAGAAAATAACTAACCTGTGCAAGATTATAAAACCAACCAGTACACAGTAAACAAACTGTATGAAGCCTGGAAGCTCACCAAGGAAAAACTCCACAGTTGCAGAGAAAAATCTGGCATCCTCTGTATGCCTAATGAAATCAAACTAAGGGTTTTCACAGCCATTGTTATGTAGAGCTCTGACTGCACACTCCTCCAAGTTTCATGGACATGCAGCAACCTCTGTATCAAAGAGATGGAGAGACTGCAGGGAGAACCCTCACCCACCCCCCCTCCAAGAGATGGAATTTACATAAGGAGTAATGATACCTCGTTTGTCCCCCAGACACACAGATCAGAAGGTTCAAATGACCAGCAGTGCACTAACCCCTGACACTTCTCAGGTATCTCCAGGAAACCAAGTGCACAACAAATGACAAACCCACTTGTCCTGGGTCTTGCTCTTAGGGCACTTCTAAGGGTCTGGTTATTCTGCCACCTCAGAAAATTATAAACCTTCAGTCCCCACTCTTTGCATGCTCTGTATCTGTAAGGCTGGAATGATTTTCATGCTCTTCCATCTCCACTCCCAATCCAAAAAGGAATGACCCTGTTCCCAAAAGGCATCATAAGTGAGCTTTGTACAGAACAACTCTGTGCTGTGTTACATGAAACAAAAGGTATTTTAAGATACAAAGCACTACAGTGATGGGACTGTGCTAATCCGCACAAGAAACATATGCAGGCAGACAAGAGCTGGTCACAGCTCCCACCAGTCCAGCCCGAGCAGGGAATGCCACACTTCCTACCAGCAGAACCTGACCCACGGAACAGAATTCATAGCTAAATGCCAGGAGCTTGTGAAACACAACCCACTGTTAAAGGCCAGCAGTACTTTGAAATGTCACTTCCAATTACTTTCAAGCTGTTTTAACAACAGCATTAATGTTGTATCTCAGTGAGGAAAGAGAACGAATGGCCAGCAGCACTAACAAAAACCAAGAGCCACTCAGCCTGAGGAAGGTAACCTGATTTTTAAATTCTAAGCTCGGCCCGAATGGGCATGAAGAGATTTTCATGCTGCACCTGCTAAATGGAAGAGGATTCTTTGTGTTGAGATCCTGCTGTGTGGTTCTTGACCAAGTCTTTGCACTTTTTTTTTTTAACATCTTACTAGCAGCATCAATCCACCCACTGAACAAGGGAAAACACTAAATTACTAAATTATAACTTCCTGCAGGTAAATGCCACTCTGCATTAACAGTACATTAGGTTATGCTGCTTTGTTTCTACATTTAAGTGGGTGTATGAATGCCAAAGTGAAACAAAAGAGCTGTAACTTGCCTAGATTTGCTAATTTGCTAGATATAAAATGTATCAAATGATGTGGGCTTACTTAGATAATTTATAGCACCAGAATTGTAAGAGCCTTAGAATCATAGAATGGTTTGGGTTGGAAGGGACCTAAAAGATCACCTAGTTCCAATCCTCCTTGCATGGGCAGGAACACCTTCCACTAGACCAGGTTGCTCAGAGAGCCATCCAACCTGACCTTGAACACTTCCAGGGATGGAAGTGGACAACCTGTGCCAGTGCCTCACCACTCTCACTGGAAAGAATTTCTTCCTAATATCTAAACTAAACCTATTTTCTTTTAGTTTAAAGCCACTGCCCCTTGTCCCACCACTCCATGCCCTTGTAAGAAGCCCCTCTCCAGCTCTCTTGAAGCCCCTTTAGGCACTGGAAGGTGCTATAAGGTCTCCCCAAAGTCCCCCCTTCTCCAGGCTGAACAACCCCAATTCTCTCTGCTTGTCTTCATAGCAGAGATGCTCCAGCCCTCTGAGCATCTTCATGGCCTCCTCTGGAACCCCTCCAACAGGTCCACATCCTTCCTATGTTGGAGACCCCAGAGCTGGATGTAGCACTCCAGGTGGGCTCTCACGAGAGCAGAGCAGAGGGGGAGAATCCCCTCCTCGACCTGCTGCCCACACTGCTGTTGATGCAACCCAAGACATGGTTGGCTTTCTGATGCCCAGCCAGGGATCTGGTGAGATGGCCAGCACACCAACCATCTTCATTCAAAGCCTCTGTGCTACCCAGGCTGCCCCATTATACACATATATGCACCTTCCTCCCCCTCACCAGTTCAAGCAGGTGAGCACAGCAGCAAGAGATTCTCAGCCTTGCATGGAAAGAGAAACATTAACAGGTTAAACAATCTACCACATGCCATAGACTGAGCCTGCAGCACAGCCAACAGCAAAACCCAGCACAGGCTCTGACTGTCACACAGCCTCTCATTTCCAGGGTATTTTTATAAAACAGAGCACGAAATGGCTATTAGTGGAGAAAGCCATCAAGAGCTATCAGCTCAGGCTGAAGCTGCAAATCAGATCTGCCTAAAGTGATGTGAAAGGCATAATCTCATCTAAATTGGTGCAGATCTGTGCAGCTAAGATAGACCTTTACAGTCACTGCAGTCTGGGGCACAATTCATGTCACCCTGAAGCACATCTGAAACAGACCACACCTTAAAACTCACTATTTCTTCCCTCAACAAGGACAACCTCCTCAGCTGTAGCCAAATCAATTTAGGCGAGATCACTCCTCCTTTACTTGACTAAAAGTATGCCTAGCTTACAACTCCAGCCTAAGCTACAACACTTCAGATGTATTTAATCAAATTAATAATAGTCACTTACTGTTTCCTTAGCCAAAATACTTACAAGCTGGCCCCAGACTCTGTGGTTTAAATGTGATCAGTAGAAATGGTTACAGTATTCCAACCTGCGACTGCCTGGAGAAGCAGTGATGTTTCCAAAGCTGTATTTTCCTTGGCTGGCTTTCGAGCACTTTGTTCACTTTGACTAACTGCCCAACAAAGCTCCTGACGTGGAAAAGCATGGTCAGGCAAGGGCACCTGCGGCAGAGTGGACAGCACAGAACAGATTTGCAGCTCAGATACTAATGGGCTGAGCGGACATTTCAAACCCAAGTAGCTTCCAAAAATTTTAAAACCTGGTGACAGTCAGATGCCCAGTTCTAAAGCAGGAAAAAAAAAAATCACTGCATTGATATTTGTAATTCTGGACTGCTAATTTTTCTTATCACTCTGAGACATTTTGCTTTGAACCTGATGAAACACTGAGACACATGAATGGAGCAAATTTGTCTTAATCCTCAGACCAAAGTATTGGAGATGTTCAGTCAGACTGCTTGTGACTGGTAAAGTAATAGCAGTAGCAAAATTCTAGCTGTAAATGCTGAAGTAGTTACAGATTTCATTAAGAAGAAATGGTTGTATCCCCCAAACACAACAGAATTTTAATTAAAAAAAAAAGATTATCATATCCAGGGTTGGTCTCCCAAGGCAATCACAACCCTACTGCTCCACAAGCTCAGATGAACTGAATATATGCAGCAGCTTAAGACAATTTTTACCAGTAAGAATGCCAAAAATATCTGCAAAGAGCTGTTTAACAGGTATTTCAACCTTATAGGAATGGACTTCGCCATCTCAATTAACCTTTGCTGTAAGAAACAATTTAATCCTCAGCCAAGGAGAGGCAATTGGCTCCCCAGGGAGATTTGGGCACATCCTCTTTCTGAAGGTCACTACACTCAGACTTGACCCCAGGAACTTCAGGATAAGTTCACATCAGCAACCACGTGTCCCACCACCAGCTTGTTCTCCTCATGGAGGTCAGTGTTCCTACAATCTGCCAGCTGGGTCTCCTATTCACAGCCACTTCTAAGCTAAAAATCACCAACTTGGACCAATCTCCAGTTACAACTATGTAAGCTTCGGCCGCGTTAAGACTTTCAGGATCCCATTCAAACCACATTCATTTTAACGAGCAAACAAACTCCCTGCGGGCAAGAAATTGTTTTTTTTCCTGAGAATCCATCTAGAACGAGCTCTCTGGTCTGGCTGTTAGAGAACATTTTTCAGCCTTTTTTACTGCAGTGCAAAGCAATGGCCCTAGAAACATGTTTAGTTTCTACAGGTGTTGTACACATTCACATTCCTCTAACTCACATCTTCATCCTCTGATGCTACAAATGCAACCACAGATTACAAAAAATGTGTGCACTTAATTTAACTGATGTGGCAAGAAAACATTTCTGTCCCCGTGATCACAACATAAGCAGAGTCCAGGCAGTGGCTTTGTTCAAAGCATTCTTTTCTTCTAGTCAGCTTTAAAAGGCAACTGAAGGGAATGGTCCAAACAAAGGATCTTTTGCGGGAAAACCAGAAACAAGTCCTTGCCCACTCATGTTCATGTTCTTCAAAAAGAAGTTTCCCTGTAAGAATGTTTGCTGTAGGATCCAAGCTAAATTCCAAGCTGGAACATTTCTCTCTGCCAGCTTTTGGCAGCAAAATTTTGATAAATACTCAGAGGCAGAACAATCAGCGAAGGACAAAGCAATCCTTGTAAACAGTTTGCAAAGCTACTTCCGAGGCATTTAGGAAAACATACACAAGTAAATATTTAAATCAGGGTTATTCAGCCTTTTGCAGGCAGTCACATTAATGAAAATGGGTGTTTGATTATTAATTGCAAATACTGGTCTTTAGCCAGGCCTGAAATTTTTAAGTGGAAGGACAAGCATGAGCTGTGATTACACTCAGCCCACCCTTGCTTTTTCCCCATCACTTCCTATAAAATCTCATTATTGGCTCTTACATGAAGAGGGAGCACTCAGAACAGCTGCTGTATTTCATCTGCCAAGTGATCAACACACTGCAGGAGGAAGAGAGTGAAGAGTTCTGGCTGCTCCACCGTGAGTTACCTTGCCTGACTGTGAAAATCAAGTAATCAGTGCTGCCAAAGCACCTACCATGGACACAGTTTCCACTGCAGATAGGTTTTGCCAGGAGACTTTCCACTCTCGGTCCAATTTAAATAGTGGAAGGAAGACAAAAGCAGCATTAGAACAAGCTGGTACCTGCAGCAGAGCTCCTTTGGCAGCAGAACACCCACAGTCAGTTTGGTTGGTAACTCACCTTCAACAGACTGACCCCAGCTGGGACAGCAGGACCAGCCCTGGGGAATATGAACAACTCACTCTCTTCACTCCCCTGTCCAGAACCACCAAAGACAGGGGAAAAGGGAAAGCCTAAAGCTCACCAATGCTTTTCTTTTCTGCCATGCTAGATTAGAGTTGTTCCCAGGCTCCCCTAACTTACACTAGCCAGCAACAACACCTAAAGGATCTCAGAGAAACTGGGGAACGTTCAAAATCCAAACATGCCTGTGGCATCAGCCCTCTGCTTTCCACAATCCAGCTCTGCAGGAAACAAGGTGGATAACATGGGTGTGCTTTATGGCTATCCACCCAGAAAACTCCTTCAAGAAGCTCCAGGAGTTTCCATTCACGGCTACAGCAACATTATTGGTATTTACTGGAAAGTAATGGGAGAGGACTGGAACAGGCTGGACCTAATTTGCACCAGTTCAGAACATCCCAGGGCATTCCCATTAATAACAGCTTTCTAAAGTTGGGGAAAATATGGTCTCAGTATCCAAATTTTTCCTGATCTGTGTCCAGGATGAAAGATCATACTGAGCATTTCTCAAACTTTTTGAAAGGTCATCCTCCCTTAGGGATCTTTATTTGAATAAATAAAATGAAAATAAGTCTTCATTTTTCCTTTTCCTTTATTTTCCCCACACAAGCATTATACCACCCAGAGAACAGGTAAATGCCTTAAATTCCTGGTACCAGTTCAGCTCCTCCAGGACAGGGGAGTGAAAATCTGCTGTAATTAGTAGCTCACTTCTGCCCTGAAGAAAATTAATTGCTGTCAACAATTAAAACTGTCTGCTGGCTACTGTGAGCAACTCACAACTACCTCCAAGTCCTTCCTGACTTGGAGTTTGAAAAATACCATCCCAACTCACTGCCACAGATTACAACACTGCCACTAAGATGCCCATGGCAAAAAAGGCTCCAAGAGCTTTTTGAGAAGAAATCAAAAATAATAAAAAAATAAACACCTCTTTTCAGGAAGTTTCCTTTCTGTTGTAACATCTTTGTATGGATTCTGGTGATCGACCCCTTCCTAAAAGAATGAAAATACCATGTGGGCTGTGCTGAGAGGCTGCCAAGTGGAACAGAAGGGACAGTGTTGAACCCAGTTAGGCAGAGGGAGGAATTAGGAAAGATCAACAGCCTAAAGCTATTCAACAGCAGTGCAGTGACTGCTTAAGCTGGGATAACTTTGAGAGGCCTAGACACTAAATGCTCTCTGTGGGGGCCTATATGTACCTCAGCTGGACTCTCCCAGCCTCAAACACCAGCTGGTGATGAGAGAAGTGAGGGGCTACCAGTTACTCACAGCTAGAAGAGGATTTGGCCAGGACTGTTGCCAACACGGTCTTGGCAGCAGCAGTCTTGTGTACTCTGAATTGTTCAGGTTTTCCAAATAGATGTATTGGTTTTGCTTTTCTTCTCCCCTGCAAGAAGTTCTGTTTGTTTAAAACCATTGTTTAATTCTGTGCTCACAAGCAGAGAAGCATTGCTCATTCCTGAGCACTCAAAGAGCGTAATTGAATTTCCCAGGCTTCTGGGAGAGGGTCAAGCCAGTTTTGTGTAACAATTTTAGCAAGAACCCAATTAAATTAAAGCAAGCTCTGTTGTTGCCAATCTGTGCCTTGGAGAAGGGCTACAACTAAACAACAAAACATAGCATGACACTAAGAACAGCCACGGATTTACTTCAGCATCCTTCAGATACGTTACCACAATATCATAAAAACAAGCTTTAACACCGAGAATTTACCCAAGCGAGACAAACATTACTCCAGGGCAACATGATTTTCTGTGGGGTTTTTTTCCCTTTCTAAAGCTGAAGAAAACCAGTATTCCTTTGGTACTCTCAGGTTTTTACTCTGCTAGTGTCAGCTGTGACTACCTTCTCTAGAAACAAAGGCAACATTTATTAAACAGCTATAAAAAATACATCCTGTAGCCTCTGTAAAGGAAAAACACTTAAGGACAACAAACACAAACAAGGAGAACAGCAAGAAAAACTGAAGTCATTAACTTCAGTCAGACACACGCATTTATGAACATTTATGCTGACCTGAAACTAAGTTACAGACCATCCTATACTCTCTTTAAATACACTATGAGCATTTTCTGGTGGATAATGAGTGCACAGGGTAAGTGCTTGTGCGATAGTTCCCATTTTGCTTCATCTGCCTAACCTCCTCCTCTTCCCTGCATCATTAACAAATCTGGCAGCATTCACCTGAAAAATACTGCAAACGGGAAAACAGAGTATGGTTTTTCAGATCACACTGCGTTTTTTCCCTTCTTTCCTTCATCATTTCCTGATTTGTCTTCCCCATGCTCTACTTCTCTTTTCCATTTTCCTTGCCCATTTTCTTGTCTTGGCCATCTCTTTCTCCCTTTCTTTTCTCAAGTTGTGTCTGTGTGGCTTTTAATGTAGGATTTCTTTCACCTTTATGCTTCCTATTATCTTTTGCCCACAACTTTGTGTTGGGTTTTGGATTGTTTGTTTTTTTTAAGTTTTCAGGTTTACTCTGAATTTTTTCCCCCCTCCTCTTTTTAAGTTATCGGACCCCATGACTGTTTACTTGGTCAGGTAATTTTCTTCAGAGCGTGGTGATCCTGCCTACACAATCCTACTCAGATGAACACTGCACCCAGAAAACCTACTCATGAGTTCCAAGACCTAGGAGGATTTAAACAGATACTGAGCTAGAAGTTAGACCAGGACAGCCACTAGAAGCCAAGAGATCAGAAAGTCTTTTAGGAAAGAGGATTTGTCTCAAGATCAGAGAGCACTATTATTTTGCTATTACATGAATATTTAACCTTACCATTTATAACCTGTCTTGGAAGAGCTTCTTTATGAATGAAAAGACAACGGAGACCCACATGAGTTAAGACATGGACAACCCTTTCCAAAGGCTCTTGCAGAGAGCTCTTACCTCCAGGCAGATTACTGATCCTTGGTGCTCTTTGAACACTTTGAGCTGCTCACCAGTGACAATATTCCAGGTCCGAATGGTGTAATCCGTGCTGCCAGAGAACAGCTCCCTGTTTGGTGCGTCAAGTATAAGGCACAGGACGGCCCCGGTGTGTCCCAGCAGGGTCTGGTAGCAGCGCCCGCTGGACACCCACCAGACCTTCACAGTGCAGTCGGTGCTCCCTGTCACCAGCAGGTCTCTGCTCACCCTCTCCTCCTCCTCTTCCTCCTCCTCTTCCTCGAGAACATCCCTGGAGGAATAGTGAGCTAGAGTCAGGACACAGTTCCGATGGCCCCGGAATTCCTGGATTTGTTTCTCCTTGTCCACGCTCCAGCAGCGGGCCGTCCTGTCGTAGGAGCCGCTGAAGAGATAGTCTTTGGCAACCAGGATCCTGCAAAAAAATAAAAGGTTTTGTGCATGAACAGCATCATTCTTTTTATATAACCATCTTTTGTCACAATTTCAATGCCAAGCACCCTGAAGCATGAAAGAGTAGCATGAACACCACATACATAACCCCAATTCAGTGGTTTTAGAAACTGAACACTTCCCTGTTTCTCATTTTAAAACTGAGACCCCCTTATTCAGGTACATATATTGCTACTTATATTTTTACACTATAGCATTATAACTTTGGGCATTTGTGTTTTGGTAAAATTCCTTCCAGCAGGGATTATGAACTTTCATAAGTTACACATACTAGCTACAAGTTTGATGTGTTGTTTGGTTTCGTTATTTTTTTTTAAATAACTCATTCTTGCCAATTACTCTTTAGTGTTCCTTTATAAAAAAATTATTTATAAACTAACCTATGATAATAGCTTGGAAGTAAAAACAGAAAAAAACCCAAAACACCGAAAAAAACATTCCAGGAACCTGAATTGCAACTGACCATGTGCAAAGATAACCACCTTTCCATCATCAAATAAAGAGAGCACAAGAAAAAAAAATATACCCCTAATTTCACTTAGCTCAGGATCTCAAAAAAGGTAAAGAAAGAGTATCCCATTTATTACATAATTGAAGAGCAAATCAGAGATTACAGCTCAGGAATTCAATTTGCTGGACCTCCAAAACACTGAGTTGTAGCAGCACAAACATATAATAACAGAAAAATCTCTAGAGTTCATATTTCCAAACCAGAGACAGGGAACATCCATAACCTGCCTTCTTTGTCAGCTGAGTTTGGTCCTCTGGAACCTTTCAAACAGGCAACAAAGTCATATGAATAGGGAACACATTTCCCATTTGCTGATTCGAGCAAAAATCAGGCCAGTGCCAAAACACAGAGCCAGCCTTCCTAACTATTTACAGAATCTTGCTACACATCATATGTGTTTTGAGTTTAGCAAGGAACAAAAAAACCCACTCACCCACCAGAAAAGAAATGTTAAAAAAATACCAATCTTTTACTGCTCTATTTGGCATTAATTAAATCCAGTCCAACTATTAAGAGGCACTTAAAATAGACAGGCCGATCAGCCACCCACAATTAATTTAATAGTTTCATATTAAACTTAATTTGCACAAACAGTAATAAAAGAAAAAGCCCTGACTTTATCCCTCTTGCCAACATAAAGACTTGACACAATGTTTTTAAAATCTATTTATCAGAAGCATCTGTTATCAATTGGATAATTTCTTCTGGAATTTCATTCCTAGCCCTGGATCCAATCCCCCCGCTGTTTGCCTTTCATTTCTCTCCTATCTGCTGTGTATGTCTGTGTCAGCACTGCTGTTAGGAAAACCAATCACTGCAGCACAGAACACACGTAGCACGAACTCAAAGGTTCACACAACCCGTTTTATTAGTGAAGTAAATGGAGAACTGCAGCAAAATGACAATACAGGTGTGATAACAGATTACAGGGACGCAAGGGGAGAGCCCCAGGGAACCGACCTGTTCACAATTGACGTGTGGCCTCGGTAAATGGCCAGGCACTGGCCCGTCACCACATCCCACTTCCGAATGGTGTGATCCGCACTGCACGTGAAGGCAGCCTCGTTTTCCAAGTGGCAAAAGGTGATGTAACTTTCGTGTCCTGGGAATAACAAAGGAAATAAATCTGATCACTCTGCACGCGAGCAGGACTGACTAGTAGAGCCCTTCACCTCGACTAAAAGAAAAGTAAAACAAACAAAGGAATGAAACTCCGGTTTTGGATGCAGCACCATGTTCTTCACACTTGAGGATTTCTATAAAACAGAACAATTTCAAGCAACAGCAGAAAAAGGCACTGAAATCAGGATTAAGTGAAAGAGTAAAACAGTACAGTTCCACCAATCAGGTAAATCAAGCAGCATTATAGAAACATAATGAGCTAAATTAATATCAATAATAAAACTCAGACTAATGAAGTTTAAAACCAATAAAAAACTGGCTTATTTTTTTAATAAAGAAATGCTTTTGCTTTCTTCTTGTGAAATAAGGGGTAAAAAACCCAGCCCATTGATTTTCAGGATACAAACAGCCAAAAATTAAAGCATCAAACTCTGAAAAAAGGAAGCAACGTGAGACTTACCAGCAAGTTTAGTTTCATTGTCCAGGCAGAATGAAATGCAAGCAAAAAAATATGTCTGCTAAATAGTTAGCCAATACTTTCCCCATCATGACTAACGACATGAATAAGCCCCAAACTTTTCAAAGTATCAGTATACCTTTAAGGAGATGACACAGAAAGACAGAATAAGAGCACAATTGTTTATAAAATATTCTGAGTACACTGGGATTCTGCAGTTACAATAAAAACAGACATAAGCACTGCTCTAAAGATGTCATGCTGACAAACAGGGTAATGCCAGCAAAGAGGAATCAATACTACAACCTCAAGCTTTTGTTGTTGCTTAGCAAGACGTGTCATTTTTCTATTGTAACATTAAATGCACTGCATTTGAAAATCACCTTAGGATTCAAGTCCCAGCTTTGCTCAAGATCTCTTGTGTGAAATTACTGTCACCTATCTAATCACTCTGCTGGCATTACTTTGCATTCTTCTGTTCTAACATTTAGATTGTAAGCTTTTAGGACCAAAACTGCTTCCTCCTAAGTCACTATCACAAAAGTGATAGTTATGGTTGAAGCTGGTGGGCCCTACTGTGATTTAAATACTATTCTTTGAGGAAAAAAAGAAAAAACAATCTAAGAAGGACAAATGTGCTTAAAGAGAGACAGATGGACAAGGGTATTAGAAAAACAGAATCATGTTGTAAAATAAAGAGATGGTAAAAAAAAAAGGGAAAGCAGACTGCCCAGTAAAACAGTTTCACTGACTGCAAAAAGCAGATTTCACTACAACTGCTGTAGTTGAAAAGCCTTGTTGCAGTTCAAAAGCAGACCAGAATCCACGTTAGAAACATGTGGCTGGTTTCCGCTACAGCAAATTCATCAGATGCCAAAAATTAAACAGATCACCAGGGCTATAAGCAAAACTATACTCATAGTTGTGAAACTTTTTGCAAAGCAGCCTAAATGGGACAGGTTTCAACCACTGGATTTTTTTTCTCACAGCATCATGTAATCCTGCTCTGAGATCAAAAAAGCATCTTGGTTACTGCACTAAAGTCTGCCAGTCAGATTTTAACTCAGTAATACTCGACCCACACAGAGGATGCCAAAACCCCCTGTGGCAGACAAGGTCTGGTGCTGGTCTGGCCAAGAGCAGCCACCACACATGTCTGTTGGTTGTGCTGTGGTGGAGCTTGAAATTGTGTGATAGACACAGGTTTATCAGTAATTATAGCTTGTAAAATGCAAATTTACACATCAACTGTGTGTGTGCACAAATATAAAATACATACAATTATCTGATTCAAACGACAGTTCACAAACCACCCAGCCAACCTTCTTTAGAGTTTACCCCAAACACTGGCAGCACATAGGCCAGATTCCATAATAATGAACATTATCCAATACATTTCTCTTTCTAGTTAAAAGCTAATTAGTGGTTAAAAAGGATTTCTAAGCCTAAATCAAATGCAGCGAGTTTTCCAGAAGTTAGAACCATGGCAGGATGTGGGGAAAAAGACAATACTCCATAGTGAAAAACAAGGAACCAAGCAAACAAACAAGAAAATCACAGCAAAAACAATCAGAAATTCCAAACTTAACAGCTTTATTTTTTTCTGTACTAAAAGAACACGAGTGAGAAAACAAACATCTTCAGTGCACATCTGACTCCTGCATGACTGTACTTTCCACAGAGTTTTTCTTTTCTTTTTAATTGTTGATATGCTAGTCTAAGGGTAATAAATTGTGTTTAAGATGCAAAAAAATTTCAATTAAAAAGAAACCCAGCAATTAACATTTCTGTGTGTCAACTGGGGGAAGGGGGGGAATAATCTATTTAGTAAGGTTTCTTTCCAGACTTCTGGATCAAGAGGTTCTAAATAAAGACTGTCTGGAAAATGAGATGATTAAAAGGACAAAAAAAAAAGAAAAAAAAAAAAAGAGAAAGTGAACAACAAAAAGTCCATATTTCTTCAGGGTGTAAAACAGAGAGCTCCCAGAAAGAGACAAAACTTAAATGACTGCTACATTCCACACGCTGAGATAAAAGGATCCGTGCCTTCAGTAGCGCCGGTAACCTGCTTGGGGTTGAAACAGCTTCTGCTTAAACGTTACTGTAACAAACACCCCCCAAAAAACCCACAAAACAAAACAAGCATGATTTTGGCTGCCCGGCAGGCTGCAAGGACTGAAAGCGACCGGGACGTGCTGTGTGGCCTGTGACACACTTTGGGCTCAGATCCCAGGGTTAAGAAGAGAAGCTCCCGTACCTTGGAAGTGTCCGTGGCACTGGCTGTCGGCGGTGCTCCAGAGCCGAGCGGTGCCGTCCTCGCTGCCCGTGAGCAGCCGCTGCCCGTCGGGGCTCAGGCTCAGCCAGTTGATGCCCCCTTGGTGATCCGTGCAGACCTTCACGGCCGAGCCGCTGTTCCCCATCCCGGCGCTCCCGGCGCTGGCCGAGCCCGCGGGGTCGGATCACGGGCGCTCCGCAGCCCCGGGACCTCCAGCCGTGTCCCACCGACCGACTTCTGCCATCACCTCAGCTCCCAAACATCAGCAGGATAGTCCGGACTCCTACACAAGGACACAAAGGGGGAATGGGAGGGTAAGTTAAATCATTTCATCCCCCCGTGGATGCATCGCTTCCTCGGGGTGTGTTGAAGCCACTGAGAGCCTGTTTCCCCGCAGGATCCGAAGCCCTGAGGCGGCAGACGGGCCGGGGTATCCTCTCCATGGGCACCGAGGCACGTCCAGCCCCTCGGGGGGTATCGATCCCGGGCAGTACCGCTACCTGGTGCCCTCACCGAGGCTGCTGCTTCTCCAGCGACCTCAGGGATGACTCGGAGCACGCTCAGGCGGCCCCCCAGCGCCCCAGGGCTGCCGCCATCCCTCCCGCACGGCCCCCCGGCACCCCCGCCCCGGCACTCACCGCCCCGGACGCGGCGATCCCGCGTTCGCCCTACGGGGAGGGGGAACCTCCTCTGGCCGGGGCGCCGGAGCCGCCGCCGGGCCGAGCGCGGGGTCCCCCCTCCGCCGCCGCCTCCGCCCCGCGGGGAGGCGGGCAGGGCTCCCGCCGTGCCCCCTCAGCCCACCCCGGGGCGGGCCCTCACCCCCCGCCCCGGCCCTGCCTCCATTACCTCCCGCTCCATGTTCCAGCCGACTCCCCCCCGCCCGCGCTGCCTCCTCGGTGCTGCCGCGTCCCCCTCATCCGGAGGTGCCCCGCAGCGCTGCCCCTCCGGGACGGCCTCCCCCCGCACCGACCCCCCTTCCCGGGGGAAGCGGCATCACCGCTCCTGCCGCGGTTCGGTCACGGGGGAGCGGAGGGGCGGGAGGGTCTGTCCCGGCTGGAGTCCCCCTGACAACCACTCCACGGCCGGAGGGGTCCCGCAGCACCTCCCCATCCCCGGCGGAGCCCCCGGGCTCGTCCCGAGGGAGGCATCGCTTCCTGCCGCACGTTCGTTCCCCCGGGCTCCGGCCCCGCTGCCTCGGGGGGCACCGGGGGCGTCGCGTTTTCCTCCATGACCGGTGACTCCCAGGGAGAGACTGAGTCTTGTGCTGGGGGCTATGGTGAGGGAAACCATCGCCTTTTGTTTCTCCTCTCTCCCCCCTCCCTGGACGAGCTCCCGCCCCGTTTCTCCACGGGAGCCCCGAGCCCCCTCTCTCGCTCTGCCCCTACCTCGAAGCTTTCGCGGCTGTTTCTTGTTAATGTGGCCCCTCACCCATCCATCCCACGGGCAGGGCTGCTGGGGGGCCTTTGTGCTGCCTCAAACTGCTTGTACGAGGGTTCCGACAGCTGCTCCAAAGTGGGGCTCCGCTGCCTTGGGACTGATCCGAAACATGGGCTGAAGGGTCCTGTCCACCGTGTAACTAAAGGAACGAAGGATAAATCCACCGGGCAAACTAATGTGGAGGGGACAAGATCCCCCAGAAAGGCAGCAGCAGGGTCTGATGTGGTTTCCTCCCCTAAGAAATGAGGGAGCTGCAGCTCATTTGCTGCTAAAAACATGCCAGCAGCCGTAGGATAAATCACAAAACCCCGTTCTCCTGGCTCATACCCCGTTGGATCAGAAAAGCACCTTTCTGTGTCAAGTCACCAGCCTCCAAAGGAGCCCACTGGCTCCATAATCGGGGTCCACCAGGCACTGGCAGCGATTTAACAAGACACCAGCCCTGCTCTGGCACGATGCCCCTCAGCGCGTGGGCCGTGCAGAAACACACGCGTTAAACGGGCGCTGCATGGGATGTGTTATTTTGCACAGCACGTTCTGGCAGAGGCCAAACAGGACTAATATGTCACACCCAGTGCAAACACGAGGTGATCCCGACTCAGCCGGTGGAGGAGCTTGCAAGACGGAGCTGCAGATTCGGGTTTTGCAAGGGTCAGGTCGAGCCCCGTGGCTTATCGTCCCCAACCAGCTCTTTTCTGAAGGCAGGCACTTCCACACAGCCCTCGTGAATTCGAGAAATTGCCGAGAAGTTTTGGTGTGAGATGTGAGTACTGTGTTTCTTCCCTCTGAAAATCACATTATCCGTGAAAAGATTTTTTTTTTTTTTGGACATGGAGGCCTGGGAATCGGCTGCTCTCAGGGAGTGTCCCTCACCATCTGCTCGTACATCTGTCAAATCCACTCACAAAACCCCTGCCCAGAGTCCTTGCTCGGGAAACTGTAGGATAGATTAGCACTCCTTTTTATTTTCCTGTGCTGCTATGATGTGAATGCAAGGAAAAAATCAGATGGAAGGGATATTTTGTTAGTTTCGAGGCAGGTCTGCACATTTTAAACACGCACAGTTTAAATCTCAAGGGGAGTCAGAGCTAGAGGGGAAACCCTTGGCCACAGCTCAGTTATGCATCAGCTGTGGGAGCAGAGGGTGTGCTGGTCCTCCCCCCACACACCCCCTTCTTAAAGCCTTTTCAAGGTTTTTTATTATTATTTCTATTTAATATTTCCCTCCTGTGGTGACTAATGAAAACATCTAAGCTTTTGAATGTTTTCATGAATATTTATTCATTTTCTTGAGGGTTTTTTTAATTCCTTTTTTCCGTCGGTTTTATCTGCCTGAATTTTAGATAAGTTTTCTTTATTACATTTGTATTCTTGTGGGTTTTTTTTTACTTGTGGGACAATGAGGAAAGTAAAAGAAAATTATCTGGTATTTGATTTTGCTCCTCAGGGCCCAAATCCTGTAACGAATCGTCCTTCATCCAGACACCCAAGGATGTGCAAGTATGAAACTCAGCGTTGCTGATATACATTTCACTTGTCATTCTACAACAATTTTCTATTAGCTGTGTAGATAACTACAGATATGTACATACACAGATGCATGAGCTGCTCCTGTAACATCTAGATAATTATAAAACCTTAAGAAGGCTTCTAGATATCTAGGGCTGGATTCACAGTACACAGTGGTTATTGCTAAGTTTGGAGTCAAGTTTAAACTCTTTTGGCAGGCAGCAGACGTAAACGAAGGATGTAGAGTTTAGATGAGCTACATTGTCCTTTGGAAGGGGAGGGAGGTGCCTCTGTCCTTCACCACGGACTATGCCAGGAGTCCAGCATCAGGAGGCTCCTAATTCTCTTCGATTAAGTAGAACAAATTGAGACCTTATCTTTAAAACATACCTTCATTCCAGCAGAGGTTCAACCTGCTCTCATATCTCTGATCCAGAGACAACATAGTGCAGGGAGATTCTTGAAGTCCTCCCCACAAGACAGTAGTGGTCAGGTGCAAAAGCCCCTACGAGCAACTTCATCCCAAATTATCTGTTTTTCGATTCACCTGCAAGACCTTCAGACACACAGCATAGGCTCCCAGGCCTGAGAAAATACTAAGTCAGCCTTTACGTCACCATCTGCACTGATACAAATGCTGAAGAACACTTTCCTTGAAAATATTTCAGTAATGATGCAAATGCTTCCAATAATTTTACTGATGTTGTTTGTGGAGGAAGGAACCCAGGCAGCTCCTCCATGTTCACCTCCCCCTCCTGGGCCCTTGGGTATCTGGATGGATTGCAATGGTCTTTGATGGACAACAAAGGCTCTTTGTTCTGTCAAAGAAGCAGAGAGCCAGAGAGCTGGACCAAAAACAAAAGAATAAAGTGTGCAGCAATGCAAATGATCTTTCTTAGAGAATTAACCCCTTCCACCATCCCAGCCCCTCCGCATTCCCTACAGAAGGGCCTTTCCAGCTGCCAGCGTCTGTTCACTTTCATCCTATAGCTCTGCTTTGGGCTGTCAAGTTCAATCACTGTCAAAATTGCTGATAATTAAGTATTACCTCCTTCTTCACCTCAGAAAATTGTAAAAGCCAACTAACTCTCTTTAAACTACTGTAAAGGGCCTGGAAGATCAATAGTGGCGTGGACATCCAGCCTTGGCTGGGTTTTTTTTGATTTAACCACATCATTATAGCCAATGAGAACTGTTAGACTCAAAAGCATGTTACAGTGGTGTCTCCAGAGCCAAGGTCCTTCACTGAGCAAACCTAAGAAAATTTTCCTGGTAAGCTTAAATTTGATTTTAAAATCAATCCAGTCACACTGGTACCACATAAATAAAATTTAACCTTAAATAGATTTAAATGTATCTTCTACTGGTTTGATTTAATTCAAAAAATGGTCAGCATCTAAGTGGCTTCACTTGCATTGAGAGTTGGCATTGTTGAAGGCAAATTAAGTTCACATGGGTTTAATTATCAAAACTCAACCACATGCAGCCTTACTTTGAAGTGAAAATGGAGGAGCAGAAGTGTTTGAAAGCAAGGGTTTGTTTGATCCACCACTGGAAGCAGAATTGGACAAGCACATGTGCAGGTACACAGACAACTGTAGTATTGGCAATGGTACTAGAAAAAAACAAAATCTGTTTTGGGAGGTGTGTAGACCTTCCCCATCCGCCTACCTTGGAGTTTTATGCGTTGTCCCAGGGTCATCCAAAAGCTCTGGACAGCACTGCACACCATCTGAAGCTATCCTTTCAGACTGCAGACCCAAGCTGCACGACTGAACTCAGCATTGCAGCTGTTTCTGACCCCTCTGCAACTGGTCTCTTTTACAGGCAACAGAGTTCTTCCTTCCCTCATTTCCATGTGAATCCTTTGCAGCTTAAAAAGCCCTGGAGTGATCAGAAGTCTAGTTTGGGCACAAACATTCAGCAAATTCCCCTTAAGGATGAAAGATGGTCAGAAACTGTCACTCACACTAGATTTTCCTGTAATTATACGTAACATTCTTTTTGGTTTTAATCACTTCTGAAGCAGTATTTCCAAAACAGCTATTTCTGAAAATATTTGGTTTCCTGAGTTTCCTACACTGCTGTAACAAGAATACCCATCTGCAAAACCCATCCACATCTCTGCTGTCCACTGCTGCTTCACCCAGGTGGATGGACTGCTCCCAGTCAATATCAGGAGTCTGAAAGCCTGGGATCTGGAAAATCAGCTAGTTTCCAATGACCTAATGAATGGATAGGTGATGGTAATGTTACTGGGTGATATAAATGGGGTCTTAGTAGCTAACCCCAATGTCAGTCCCTGGTAGCAATGGGAATTTAGCTGAGAACTTGGAGTAGGAGGGGAGAGGATTGCATTCAACTTTTTACTCTGATGAAATGATGGCTTAAAAGCACTGCTAGGAAGGCATCTTATCTCTCTGGCTAAGAAAGCAGATGCAATTTCCTAGAAATTTTTAAGCTTTGACATGCCAGGAAGTGTAAGATCTCACTGCAGCTGTTCCAAAGATCACTGTAAATAGGTTTCCTCCCCCCTAGTCTGCAGATGACAAGGCAGTTCTATCATGTCATGGCATAGTGGGAACTTTACTGCGTAATTCAAAATCACAAATATTTACAAAATTACAAAATAATAGTCAAAAGCTCATTTTACCCTGTTCCCTGTTTCGATGGGAGCCCTGCTGTTTCTTCCAGACGGTAAGCTGGCCTCTTGCCCAGACCATATATCTCTTATGACAGGCTCCTTAAGGACCAAATCTAAATGGAAGCCAAAAGAAATATGTCTTACTAAGTGACACAAGGGTAACTTTCTGGGTCTGATTCTGAGCCTGTTTTAACTGCTTATCACGGACACAACTCCGCTGGCTTTAACTGCATTAATCCAGATTTGTACTGATGCAAGCAGAGAGCCCCAGTGCCTTTGACACTGGTACAAAAACAAATTTCTAAAAAATGCTGAAGTTGCAGCCAGTGACCCAGGCAGTATTTTAACAATTGCATTCACATCTGGCCTCTGGAAGATTTCTCAGTTGTTTTTCTGCCTCGTTGTTAGCAGAGCCAAATCACTGTATTACCTTGGGTAAGGGTGAAGCATTCACGGTCTCTTACACCTCACTGCTGCTAAGAGAGCTGGGGAACAACTGGTACCCACTGACCAAAACAGAATAATCTCTTGACTGAGCCTTGTACTAGGCTTTCAGGGCCACACTGTCCCTGCTCCTGACACAGCTACCACCATTTTCAGGAGTCTGAGAAAGGCAAGTGTAGGTGGTGGTGGAAGTAAATAGTGCCATCCCAAGGGACATCAAAGCTTTTGCCCTTCTCTGTGCCTCTGCCAGAGCTCTTCTTCATCATTTTCTCCAGCAAATACTGCAGCAATCCTTGGTGAAGCAGACACTAGGGTGAACATTCAGCCCACCACGAGGGTTACAAGCACCTCTGAAGCTTGAGCTGCTCAAATGTAGTATCTCAAGTTGGATTCATGAAGAAAATATTCCCATGATGTACCTATTCTTTTCTTGGTTTTGGCACTTCATGTTGTTCATAAGGTGCATTTCTCATGCACCTCACTAGACATGTGGCTCTGCCTTCTCAAATACTCTCATCCAGGACTGGATTTTACTTCTACCTGATCTAACACAAATTTGCTCAGGGAAACTGTAACAACCTCCACCTCTGTTTGTGTGTATTTGGGCTCACCGCTGGGCGTGGTCTGTCTGTCGTGTTGCTTTTTTGGCTGAACAGAACTGGGACAGGAGCAGAATCACTGAGCCCACAGTGCCAGTGCCTGGCAAAATGCTGCTGAAATCAATGGCACAATCAAAGTGCAAAGGACGGGTGGTGACTGATGTTCTGTGGGGGAGGGACAGAAAAGAAGTGTGAGGAAGCCTGATGCTGTGCACTGATACCAGCACTACAGGTAAGGTGACAGGATGAGGATACCCCACAGTTTGTCTGCTGAATAAGTCTGTCCTTGTTTCTGTTCTTCTTTTTACTTCCCCCACGAGTTCCCAGCAGTGTTCATCCCACTCTTGTTTTGGGAAGGCACCCTGACTCAAACCCTTTTCTGTTGAGAGGAGAGATTGCAATTTAGCTGGTCTGTAACCGTCTGTTTCCATTCATTCCTGAGGTTTTCCAGCTGCCCACGAAAACAATGCACCGATACACTCTGTGCAGACTTGAACCACATCCAGAACAAAGGGTTAGGTGGGGCTGGGAGATTCAGGGAGTTTTCTTTGTCCTGGAAAATTGAGTGGATACTGGCATGACGTGGTCAGAAAAAAGATGGTAAGGAGCAGTCTGCTGATATCCCAACACACATGGTCCACTCACCAGACTTCAGGGTCAGGCATCCAGATCCTTACTGGGCAAGTGTCACAAATACCAAATTCAAGCATCTAAGAGCTGGGAGGAAAAACAAACTGGATTCCAAGCAGGGCTGATGCACTTTCACTGATGTAGAGTAGACATATTTAATCAGAAAGGTTGTAATATTTATTTAATTTTTTCGTTAAGCTCTCTCCCTTCCTTTTATCTTTTTTTCCTTTTCATGGAGAGGCATAAAGTGAGTAATAAAAATTGCTAACAGTAAAACTTCTTGATTTATATCACCAGCAGCTCTCAGGCAGAACTCCCTGTTGAGTTTGAGGGAACAGCCTGATTAAACATTGATGCCACAATATGGTCTGTCTTAGCAACAACACTCACAAGTGAAATTCATCTAGGATATAAACCGTGACATTTAAAATGCCTGTTGGGTGAAACTTGACCAAAAGAAAAAAAAATAGTTGGTGTGCGTGACTCTGGGGTATAAAGGCAATTGCTGTGCCACTTCATGGAATGTTGTGTGTGAATCACTGAAGCTATTAAGTCTTCTGCTGCCTTTTCCCTGGCCTCAAGAGGTTAACTCCTTCCCAGAGCCATTCACTGGGGTGGGAAATAAGAACCGTGTGCCACAGAGCTGTGTCTGGTGTGGGTACGTGGTGATCCAGATTTTGGGTTGTTTGCCTGAGGGACCCACTGGAGAGAATAATAAGGGGGTTCAAAACAGGAATATTCTTCCTGCCAGAAGTGGTCGTTTAACCAGGCCTTTGCTTATTTGTTGGGGGAGATTACTCACAGGGTCACCTGGCAAAAATGACTGGAAGTTATGAAAGAAAGGGCCTCCTGCCAACTATTTAAGAGAAAGAGGGAGAGAAATGGGGAAGAAAAAGGAGAAAGAGCAGTGAGTTGGCTGCAGGGAAAGGGACGTTTTGTGATTCAGAGGAGAAGCCAAGAACCAAGGCTGTAAAGGGAGAGAGAGGACCCTGGGCTCCTTAGAAGGCTCGGTGCTATATTCTGGTGGCATTCAAGCATAATTTGAAAGCTGAGGTACAGAGAAAAGGCACAGACACTTACATGTGGGTTGTGGAGCCCTTACTGCAGAGGTGGAGCTCTAGAAAGGGTGAGCAAAAAGCACCAGAGTGACCTGGGGTTTGACTCTGGTTCTGGAGGTGTAGGGCAGCTGAGCTTCCCCATCCCAACTCCAAAGAGGGGCAAAGAGAGCCTGTGCTACAAAACCAAGACCAGGAGGCTCAGCCAAGTCACTCATGGGTTGTTTGTTGTTCGCTGTGCCCAAAGAGCTGCTCTGGGAGGTCTCTTCTGAGAAACCCCCATAAATCTCAGCCCGGACTGTTGTCACACCAGCAGGGACCTTCTGGGGCCAAGGCAGGGCGGACTCACACAGAGTTTGGCCTTGATCATGCCAACAAGGGAAGCTGTGACAAGGCAGCAGCGATGCACCCACTGTGATCCAAGGACAAAGAAAATATACAGACCCAGCACAGTTCCCTGCAGCTTACACCACTTCAACAAAACATCTGGTCACCTGGAATAAAATCCTTCCCCTGTTCTAAGCAGATCAGTTCCCCCCTGAAACAGCAATAGGAGCTGCTGCATCTGCTCACACCATGGCCAGGCTTCAGCCCCAGGAGAATGAGGCCTTCACTAAATCAGGCCGAGCTGCCTGCTTTATCTTACACTCTCCTGTGAGTAACTTTTCTTATTACACCTCTTTACACAAGCGCCAAACCCCAAGCAGGCAGGAAAGCCATCCAAAATGCAGAATTATGACAGAGGCTCCAGCACCATGGGGTTTTGGAAAGGTTATTCATTTAGTGAAGAAGTAACTGTGCAAATCGAACTCTCTGGCAGCATTTGTGTGATGATAATCATGCTGATTAAGTGTTTGAGCCTCGGGATACTCTGGGAACGGCACTAGGACCTAGAAAATAACCACCCCATGCTTTTGGAAGACAGCTGAAGGCTCTTCCTGTTCTGCTCTGTAAGTGATCCATCTCCTCTCACAGAGCTGTTCATTTTGGATGCAATTGCTCAAAATATGCATTACTTATGGTCATACAGATATATACAAAGGAGACTAGCAGTTGTGCTGTTAACCCTTGAGATTCCCATTAGGCTGAGCCATACAGTGAGGAAAAGATTCAGAGCCTGGTTTTACTACAAATGACTTTGATAAAGACATTGCATTAGCTAAGGTTATTAAGTTAGGGAATATACTTTTCCTCTCTCCTCTCTAAATTTGGCTTTGGTCTCCATTACCATTTATTATGAGGAAGATGCTCATTCTCCTGATTTCTGTGTTGGTGAAGGAAAGGAGAAGCTGATCAAACCAATGGCCTTGATTCACTTCCAGCCTTAAATCTGATATAACAGTTTCCTCTGATCAGCAGTCTACAAGGGTGTCAGCGAATATCTAATGTTTAATTCTCAGGGAGTTACAATGGCACAGAAGTGACAGGAGAAAAGAATTAGGACAGAAGAAATGCTATTTACCTTAGTCGGCTGCTTTGGGGCTTCCCACCCATCACCACTACTTCCCCCCCAGCCTGAATTTCACAACTAAAGCACTAAAATGATAAAAAGAATAGCTACTTTGCAGAGGCACTACTGAAACATGCAGGCTTGGAGCTCCTTAACAGGAATGGAAATGTGAAGAGTGACTTTTAACCATCTAGGAACACGCACATGCTGTGGGCCAGCTATTCAGCTGTGCTAAATTGGTGCAGTCAGGCTAAATAAACTTGATTGAACTATCTGGCTTGCTTGATGAGCCAGCTCTGCACCAGGCTCCTGATCCAGCAGGTGTCCCTCTGGGATGGGCCGCAGTAGCCAAGGCACAGCTCTGGGCCTGCCCTGATTCACACTAATTGCACCAACTGCCTCCAACTCTGGGTAATCACCCTGTGCATCTGGGAAATGAGAGTGTCCCTGTCACTGCTGCACCCAGCAGAAGTCAAGAGCAGCAAAGGACTGAGACTGACATCTCTTGACACAGTGTTGGGTCTTTTCCATACGAGCTGAAATGTTCCGCTGCGTTTTTCAAGAGGTGATTTGGACACAAATGGAAAACACACTGATTTGAATGGTTTTTATTATTGTTGTTGTTTTTACTATTATTCATACTATTGTTCTTCTGTCTTGCTGGGGAGGTGTTGGGGAAGGAGAACCTTCTGAAATAAATCAGTTCAAGCTTTAAAAAGCTGGTAACCTGTGTCCTCCCCTGGAGCTTCCATCATCTTGACAGTAAGTTAATGCTGAGGAGTCAAATACCAAATTAAAAGAAAAAGAAAAAAAAATAAACAAATAACTAGAACAAGGGAAACTCTGTCTGGTACTTCTTTCCAGCCAAAGAACTCTTTAATAGCAAACTATTAGACAAATCCCAGGCCTAGGGGGTGTTACAGAGGTTTTGGATTCCTACCAGAATTATTTTTTTTTTTTTGTGTATCCAAACCTGTATTGTCTGAATGCAGCTGAAAAGAAGAATCATTCTGTATAATCAGAAGTTTTTCCAGTGTCATGGAAGTCCCTGGTTCTGATGAGATGTGCAGTCCTTAATTATCAAGGGACCTGGCTATTACATATCATTTATTTATAAGTTTAAAGAAGAGAAGTCTGAAATATTTGAAATGCTGAGTGTCAGCTCTGCAGTTGGACCTGTACAGAAATGATAAATTCCAGAAGTCAAAATGGTGTTCGCCTGCTTTTTTTTCTCTCTTTTTAGAAGGCAAATGGCAAATGAATCTGGCCCCAACCCCCAGTGAAAAAAGAAGCTCTATCATTTTCAGAAAAATCATTTCGGAGGGCAAGTCAATAATAGCAGGACACATACAAAATAAAACCTTTGAAATTGTATTTGTATTATTATTATTATTATTACTATTATTATTGTTTCAGATGACTCAAATGCTATTGTTTTCTTCTTCCATTACCAGCCAAGAAAACCAAAGACAACCACATAAAGTTTTGCAAATCTCAGCAGTTTTGATTCCCACTCACATTACTGGAGCAGCTGTTGCACTCGCAGAGTTTAGCAGGTCGGCTCTGCGTGTGGACTGGCCCACACTGTGCTTTGTCTTCTTGAAAACTTGATTTAAGAGCAGGATTTATGTACAGCCTACCCTGCAGAGCTAAAGAGAGCTTATAGTATTAGGCACGTTGTGGTGTCGGAGCAGGCTCAGTTATGCGCTGGTACGTTATGGCTTTTATAGCACTGGTTCCTGTACAGGCAAGAGACTGATTTTAGTGTTGGCCACCTCCAGTAAAGTATGCAAGGAAGACATCCATCCTATGGACACTCTTTACTGTTTCTCCTCCAACAGCACAAAAAATGGGGAAGGTCAGCTGAAACCACAGAGTGTTACCTGTCCGTGAGTCAGGATCATTCACCATCATCACGGGGCAGCAACGTCAAACCTTGAAAGCACCTCTTCCAAAACATGAATAAACCTGTGCTGACCATGAGCAGGTTGCCTTGCCTGGTGTGGTGTCTTGCAGGGAAGGAGCTGCCCTGCTCTCTTACCCCGTTGCAGATGATGAGCAATGCTGGTAACCACCACGAAATACTCACATGAGAAAAGGTCTGTCTTAGTTTATATCAGGCTAAACAAACTGAGTGGTGACATACCAGAACTGCTGCAATGAACTAAACAAATATTTTTTAAAATTGCATTTTTTCCCATGAAATAGCAGGGACTGATCCTTCACCGTCCCAGACGTTGGAGTATCCTTGCAGGAGCACACGAAAGTGTTCTGACTGAGAGGGAGCATTCAGTGCTTTTTGGACTGTGTGAGTGCAGGTGTGAATGCCTAGAGGACATGTGGATTTACCATAATCCACTAGAGATCATCATACTCAAAGAAGGAATTTGCATTAACAATTTCAATATGATTTCATGTTTACTTCACGCACAATTTGACTGAATACACTGGTACATTCCTCCATATGTTCATATGCTTAAAGCAGGACAGCTTGACTTGATTACAAACTGTCTTATCCTGAACCACGTAAAGATGGTCAGCAGTCCATGAAAAACGTGGTGCAGCCACTTGCTCTTTCTTCAGTGCTTCTGTTGCTCCATGGAAAATTAATATACATTTTATTTCTGTCCTTTTCCACTCTTTTCCAATGTGTGTTTGCTTTCCATCACCAGTAAATATGGGAACAGCTCATACTGTGTGGGATGTTATTGCACCTCCTCTGCTACTGAAAGGTGACTCTTGGAACAAGAGGACACTTAGCTATGAGTCCCAACCACTGCAAGTTCATTTAACTGAATTTCACCTCGCCAATAAACCAGATTATTTAAAATGACAAACCAAAACAAATCACCATTTGCAATGTTGATGATGCTGACTACATGATGCAGATATTATCTGACTGGGGACTTGTTAGCTATATCAGACTTACTCCTGGACAAGAGTTTGAGCCCATGGATAATAAAAATTTCAAGGTCAAACCTGTTTTCACCCAATTTTCCTTTGACTTCAATACAACAGGGAAAAGAAAGTGACAAGTGAACTAGGTAAAGCATGGGAGCCAGGTTATCTGTCAACGCTCCCAGAATATCACAGAAGCACAGAATGGGTAAGGTTGGAAGGAATCACTGGAAGTTGTCTGGTCCAACCTCCCAGCTCAAGCAGGGTCCCCTTGAGAACATTACTCAGGACTGTGTCTAAACAGCTTCTGAATATCTCCAGGGAAGGAGGCTCCACGACCTCTCTGGGCAACCTGTTCCAGTGCTCATTCACTGAGATGTGTCCTCTCAACACTTTTACCCTGTCATTGCTTATGCTTTAAGAGTGACCAGGGCTCTCCTTCTGGTGCCAGAGTTCAGAGAGACCTTTTCAGGCTCTTCATTTCCTTTCTGCAGTCAGTCAAAGAGGTCACTGTTGAGCCAGACTTTCTACTTAAGGAAGTAATAAAACAGCTCTAGCAGACACTGAGGAGTGGATTCATTTTCACCAGGTCCAGAGAGGTGTCTCTGGAGGAGGAGAGAAGAAATCACAGGAAGGTGTGAGCGTGGGGCAGCCTCAATAGCAGGATAACACCTCTTGAATTCCCCAGGGAAGGGAGGTGGTTGTGCAGCCCTTTTGCCTGTGAAAGCAGTTAATAGAGATACATCTGAGCTGTGACAATATCACACATGCCAGCAGAGGATCAGTAGGCAGTTTCCTCCTTACCTTTGCTATATGTACGTGTACCAGGTAATATAGCCATGCAAAAGCACTGCAGTTGCTCAAAAATCTTCCAAGGATTCATTTGAAAGAGATATTCCATCAAATTTGCGCATTATCCAGCTACAAAGAAAGGACATTCGTGTATGCAGGCATTCTGGCAGGAGCTATTTGCTTTGGGGCCAGATGTAATTCAAAGTTATTCTGAATATTACACTGCAGCAGCCTGGCCAAGCACAGTAATGCTGATTATTAGGGTTTTCCTGGTTTTCCAGATGGATCTGATTTCATTTAGTTCTCTCTCTGATAATTAATAACTTGTTACTTTTGTTCATGTTGAATCTTAGTTTTATCTTTGGCATTTTGTGGAATAGTTTCCAATTTACTTAATCCATTTCTTGCCTCCTCGGTGCACGTAGCTGAACTCATTCAGCCATACACAGTTTAGTGATGTGAAGCTCAAATCTCTGCTGCACAATCTCACATCCACTTCACATCGAGCTGGCACTTTTGTCATTTATATTTCATACGCTATAAACTCACAAATCATACCATTTCATACTAGAGCAATGTCAATAATCTTCTTTTTTTTTTTTTTTAAAGAGAAACACCCTAACCACTAGCAAACATATGGGATCTGTACATTCTGTCCTTTAAACAAGTGCAGATTTAGCAAGGAGGGGGAGGGAAAAGGAAGAGAACGAGAGCCACGTCCCCCCACTGCCAACGCAATGCATGTTCCTGCAGCATCAGTGTTTGGATTAGGCCCATGGCCACCCTACTTAGGTTTCAAATCAGGAAAAAAATAGACGGAATTCAATTCCTCGCTGCCAATTTTTAGTAAGATTAGACTTCAGCATACAGAGGATTTTTTTAAATAGCCTTCACATGAGACCAGCTCTTTGCATTGAGAGTGTGTTCATAAACGGGATATCAGATGTTAATAAATGACGAGTATTTACTCTGTAGGCATATTACAGACATGTGTAAAATGTGCTATAGGAGGCTAAACACTCGCTGGTTACAAACAGGCTTAGACACAACAGCACAGATTAACCAGACTGCCTTTTTTGTGCTTTAACTCCCAGTACACAGCACAGCTCACTCCAGGACTGGGGTTCTAAGCACTTCCACAATTTAAATGGCAAATATTAATCTAACAGAACATATAAACAAACAATTAGTTTGAAGTGTGCAGATGAAGTGGGCTTGCACCCAGTAGCTGGATGTTGGAGCCAGCCTGTACGTCTGTGTGTACGTGCACAGTCCCACGCATCCCATCAAGGACAGGAAGGGATGTCAGTGGGTCCCTCCAATGCTGGTCTGCATGGAGGGAAGTTGAGTCACTGAACACTGGAAACCAAAGAGCAGGATATCTGTGGTATCTGATCCCAGCAGTAGTGGGACAGTCACTCCTCAGGATGGATGCACCAAGTGTCGAGAAACCCAGGTGTGGGGGTTTCTGGGCTTATGCTGCTGTTCCCAGGGGAATGTGGGCTCATGGTTGTTCTCTATTTTCTTTTCTTTTGTCCTCCAAATACTTGGAGCACATGGGACTCCAGTTACTGTATATTTTAAAGCCTTTGTTCCTTTATCCTTCGTGCTGAACCGTGACATTGAACATGCTTCAAATGAACGAAAAGCCGCCTCTAAATCTCGTCACAATTCAGTGCCTGTCCTTCTGTGGGACCACATTTGGGGTTTTTTAACAGATTAATGGCCAGAAGGTCACAACAAAGAGCACTGCATATGACTGAATATTAACTTTTAATAGAGTGCATTGAGCTCAGGAGCCGATTAGAGCCTTCATGAGGCAAGAGCAACGCTAATCCTGGAAGGACTCCTAAAATCTTTCGTAAGCTGCATTTAATTAAAAGAAAATGAAATACGCGAGAGTTGATGCACAAGTTGTGCATTTGTGCATCCCACTCAATGAATGAATCATTTCCCTGCCTTCTCTGACACAGAAATACCTTGCAACCCATTAAAGATATTAAATATTCTTACAGCTCCAGTGGACCACGTCACCACAAGCCACCCAGGCCAAGGCCATTGAAGTCCAGAGCTGAGCTGGTGTGACTATAGTGCTTCTGCAATGGTTTGTGTAGAGGATAACATCCAGACAACAGCCTGTCTACAAGAGGACATGATTGCCTGTATCATTGCTAAGGCAAACATCACCCAAACTGTTGTTACGTTCACAAGATAGAAATTTGTATTTTCAGACCCTCCATAATACATATACAGTATATGTGCATCTGGGACAAATCTCAATCAATGGAGCTCTAGCAATGGTACCACTTCATCATGGGAAAAGCACATCTTTCTCACACAGGCCCTGTTCTTACCAGTTGCCCCAGTCCTGCTACTGGTAGAGAGCAACAGGGAGCCAAGAACCTCTAACTGGAAAGATGAACGACGAGGTGGATGATTGTGAATTGATCAAATGGCAGTCAGATCCTACTGGGATGCAGTATGGGACCAACCAGCCACCTGCCCTGGCACAGAGCACAGACCCTGCTCCTCCCCATCGCTCAGCAAAGGGCAGATTTCCACTGCACACCCACAGAGCAGAGCAGCCCTGAAGGCACAGGCGCCTCATGCTCCTCCAGTGTGCTGGAGACCTGTCAGCCTCACTCACATCCCTCCAAGGGCTGGGGCTGGGGTTAGATCAGCAGCCTTCCCACTGGATTAACACAGAGCTTTGCAGCTCTGCCGGCACCATGCCCGTGCCTGTCAGGATCCATCAGACAGCCAAGCCTTAACAACTAATAGAGTAACAGAGTGAAAGGAATAAAATTACCCCTTTCTGAAATAACCAGAAAAACTCTTAGCTAAGGCTGAACGCAGCTTAGGATTTTACAGAAAGGAGGATACTGCACTTCTGGGGGCTGCACTGCAAGGGGAATCAACCAGGCTTGGATGGTCCATAGCTGAAGGGGCAGAGCAGTTCCCACCCATTGCCAACCATTGAATGGGGTTCAGGGCCACCGAAACAACCGGGATGAACCGGGAGCACTGAAGGGGCAGAAAGATGGGAAGAGGGTTGTGCAATAAGAAGCAGTGCTGCTTTTCTTTGCTGCTGATAGCTCAAAACGTCATTATCATGTGAAAGGCTTATGAATCAGGGAGCAAAAAGGTTGCTCAGGTTTTGTGCCTTCAGGGTTGGGGTTTTTTAATATATTTTTTAATGTGTGCTGATCTAAGGTCAAAGTAACTCAGGATGAATGATTTCTGTCACCTTTGCATCGAGACCAGCATGTCACGCTCAGACAGACCCCAGGAGTCTCTTGGATCCTGCCATGATCCTCACGTGTCCTCACATGGCCTCCGACGGCTGCGCGCCCGCGCTCCCAACACTTGTGTGCACCAACGTGACCCCCTCCAGGCACCAGGAGTCAGCTGGGTCCATCACGTGGTGGTCAGGGCAGAAGGAACATGTGTCAGACCACAAAACTGCAGAGGGAGACAAGATCCCGGATCTGCTTGTCACCACCAGTTCTGGCCCACCACTCCCAAGTCCTTTTATTTACTGCAGAGTAAAAAAAAAAGCAAATCCGTAGCGTGTAAATCAAGGTTAGAAAGGTTGCAAGTCTGTTCTCTCTTGAACTCATGTTCATTACAGGCAAAAAAAAAAGGCACTTGGAGCCGAAAGCTGGTGTTTAACAATTTATTCCACAGGCCAGTGAGAGGGGAGGAGGGCGATGCTGGTGGGGTGGAAGCTCAGCTAGAAGTAGTTGACGACCCTTCTGATGGACTGGACGCTGGCACTGCGCGCCTGCCACGCGTTGAAGTTGCTGAACTCGCCGCGTTCCACCACGTACATGCGGCCTCGGTAGTTGGGCTCCTCGTACAGCACCCACCTGAGCAGAGAGGGAGGGTCACTTGGGTCCCAACACTGTGGTCATGCCAAGTGCCCACGTGGAGTGGCTGCATTTAGGCACTGCAGCACCACAAACTACAAGGGTTTCCCTTAGTGTAGCCTGGCAACCATCCCCAGCCAGACTGGACCTTGTACTGGGTTACACCAGTGATGAAGCCTGGGAGCAGATGCTCCCCTCTTCACATTACTCTAGGAATGGATCTCTTTGAGCTTCACCATGTGCAACAGAAACAATTTAATAGCCTTTGATAGTGCTAAAGAAGGACATGAGTCCCCTTAGCCCCTGGATAACCCTCTTTTGGACAGTAAGGAGAAATGTGCAACACTTGATGGATGTTCTGCCTCTTTGAACTGACTCATTAGCTATGATGGGAACCATATTTAGTAATTTCTCTCTTTGCTAGTAATTCTTAATGGCCTCTTTGATGCTTTCCAACAGAGAGCAGGACTTGGCTTGGTTATCTTCACTTCATCTCTGCATCCAGAGTTAACCACAACTTTACCATGGAATGCAGTCAAATAGATGAAACACTCAATAACCTTGGTGACTTTGGCTTGCCTGACTTCTTCACCTGGCTTGGCTACATCATTCCCTGTGGGGATGGCTCATGGCATGTCTTTCACCGTTTGAAGGTCTTCAAGTCAGGAGCAATTCTAGTGGCCAAGAGGGATAATTTTGCTGTTTTCCTCTCCCTTCACCCCCCCTTTAGTCACATTTGTCATGATATTAAAGTGGCCACAAGCGTCACCTCTGTCCTCTATTGAAATCTCCCAAGCTGTTTAAACCAAGTTTTGCCATTGCTCTGACAGTTTTACAGTCATGTTTCCACTGTGTCATTGCTGAGCTGCTCATCTCTGCCTCTTTCCTCTCTTACCAATGTTTTTAAGGATTTTATAAAGATCTGTGCTGCTTGTCCCATCTATTGGCTCAGCAATGACAGCAGAGCAGAAATGCAATCCTCCAAGTCATTTGGTTTCTGTGGTCTGTCTTGCCAGGAACTCAGCGGGGACATTGTGGTTGGGACCTCCTGTATGTGGGATTTCCAGGGAGAAATCCTTCAAGTACTGGATGGGTCAAAGACTGCTGGGCCTCCAGGGTCAGACAACAGCTGGAGAACTCAGATCAGTCTGAGCCAGAGCAAAAAAGCTGAAGGCTTGAGGGAAAAAGTTGTTTATAAAACCAGCCACCCATGGGCATTATTTAAAAACAAAAAAAAAAAAAAGAAAAGTTTAGGGTATTTAATCAAGCCATCTTACAGATTCCCTGACATATTTGGATTTGTCTTGTGTTTCTGAGAGGACACGAGGTGGGACTGTGCTGGTCCCTTTTCCCAGCTGCCTGTGCACCACTATGACCTGCCTGGTGCCCTTCTCCTGCCCCGGCCTGTGCCTGCACCATCGCTGCAACAGGCTTCCCACAAACAAGGAAGCATTCTTCAGCACTTTTTGCAGCCAGTTTGTATCTAAATTGGAATTACAAAGCCATCCTCAGACTTTTCCTCTGAAGTTCACTTTGCAGCACATGGAGAAGGCTGCCTGGTGCTCACGTGAGTTTGCAGCAGTTTGAGGTTGCCCTGAAGCCATGTACCCCCATCACATATCCTGATGTGCACTGGCAGAGAGTGTCCTCAGCTCCTCAGCTTAATTAAGAACAATTCATAAAATTATCCTCCTCCTCTAGATACACCCCAGCATTGTTCCTAAGGCACACATGGCTTTCTTCATTTTCTCCCCTGCACCTTCATCTTACACGCACTTCTCCGTATCTTCAGACGATTTGGACCTCTGTGGCCATCAGCTCACTGTCCCTCCCTCATGCACTCCTGGAAAGAGCTCCCAATCCTGTTTTCTGCACGTTTCAATCACTGCTAATGCTATTGGAGGTACTGCAAGGTGGTAGAACAAGGGATGTCCACGGAGCACTGCTGGCCCACTGGGACATGGTGGTTCTTCCAGCTTTTCTCTGCTCTAGGACAACTTTCAACAGCATGTGGACCCTGAGGAATAGAGCAGGGGAAAAAGCAACCCCTCATAGGCACTGTCTTGCCCAAGATTTACGTGTTTCTCTCCAGACACATGGTTGATGTGTCTGCACAATCACATGGAGGGAATGGGAGGGCCTTGGGGTAGATGGAAGCACACTGAGTGACCTGGTGTGGTGACAAGAACCCCCTGGCTTGTCCCTTTGGTTAGGGAAAGGCTGCAAAAAAAAAAAAAGAGGAATTAAAGGAATAGCAAAAAGATGGGGATGAAGTGTATTGGCAGTGCAAGGTGATGAGTGAAGGATTGTATGGCTTACTTAGCTATTCCTTTATTGCCAAAATTTTACGTTCTCTGAGACTGTCAGCAAGAGAGGAAATCAAGTCAGTCAGGAGCCCAGAAAAGAAACAAAAAAAAGGATGATCCTGTTCTCAAGCCCAGCATGGGAGAGCTGATGCAGGCATATAGCACACAGCCCTTAAACATCTTGGTGCTGTGTTTCATTAGCACATAAACCCAGAGGACATGGGAATAAAACACGCATGGAACCAGCTCAAACCCTATAAGCCAAAACTGGCTGCTCACACTGAAAAATGAGGAGGGGAATGTTGCAGCATCCCTGAACCTGCAGCATCCCTGAACCTGCAGCATCCCTGAACCTGCAGCATCCCTGCTTCAGCCTCCTGAACCAACCAGGAGGCTTTCAGTGGGGCTGGAAGTCCCTCGTTCTCCATGTAGGATTCAAGCAGTGCCACAGGCAGGTATCGCCTCTGCTGAGAAATATGTGATGTTCATTGGGCAGCAGCATTTGGGTACCTGTTCTGGTTGACATTTCACAACCTGCAGAACAACTACCAAACACTCCTAAATGCTTCAGCAGAATAAACGGTTGGTCTGCTTCCTGCAAGTTGTGTCACTGTGGTGTAGAAAAGCCCTTTTTGGGGTATTCTCTCCTGGGCCGCAAAACAAATTTAGCTTTTTTAAGCTGTTGTTTCTAAGCAGTCCTCTGTGGAGTGGCTGAGGCACAAAGGAGGACGAGATGAGCACGTCTTCATCTAAAATCAGATGATACCATATGTGATACTGGAGCTGGCTCTGCCCGTGGGAAGGGCAAAGCCACTCTCCACTCAACCTGCAACAGCTTCCGAGGAGGCGGCAACACCTCGAAACTGCTCCAAAATAGCAATCTCATTTCCAGCATGGTTTTAACAGCTTTATCATCACCCTTTCTGGCTGTGTGGGGTAACAGTTGCCAGCCCCAGAAGGGCAGCAGGGAAGGTGCTGGACACCCTCGGCCCCACCATGCACCATGCCAAAGGCAGACGTTTGTCTCCATTCCCATGTTTCCAGATGATCCATCATCACTTCCCTCAGGCACGCCCGCCTCCACAAGCGCAGGCAGCAACTTTTTATCAGCATGTGACACCAGCCATGGATTTTGAAAAGGAAGCAAATATTTCTGTATCCAACAGATGTCATGTTGTGGGAATTGAGGGTGAAAATCACGGATGGAGGCCGTGGCTGAAACTCCCTTCGTCTCCACTGACCCCCTGTCCTCTGCTCCACAAATGGCAGAGGATGGGTCCTGGGAGAGCTTTGCCAGGCTGTGCCCAGCATCACCTACACCTGCAGCACCTCTGGAGTCACCTGGGCTTATTTGGTCCATCCAAAGGAGAAAAGTGGTGCCGTGGGGTCCCTTTCTCCTCCCTGGTCTCACCTCTCTACTGTGGTATCTTATCCATCCCTCCTGCAGCCTGGGGACAGCAGGTCCCTCTGCACTGTCCTACCTTTTAATTGACTTTACAGACATTTCCAAGCATTTCCAACAACTGTCTTCCTGGGATCTGAATGTAATACTACAAACCTCAGCGAGTTTCCTCACCACGCTCCTTTCGGTGCTTGTTTTTTTTTTTTTTCAATTTTTTATCACTACTCAAGGACCTTGAGAAGTCATGTAACATGTTAACACAAACAGCCCAGGATCCCACGCGAGGGAGAGCAAGCTTTGTGCTCCCGATATATTTTGTAGGGGAAAGGAAAAATCAATCTGAAAAATTTAAGTGCTTGAAAGTTTCTGGGCAGCTTCCCAATTTCTCAAGCTCCAGGCTCTGCCATAAGGACCTGAGCAGTAAATTGGCCCTAAAGCTCTTGCCAGAGTACTCACGGGCTCCCTCTTGGCTTTACAGTGTTGGTACTCAAATGCTCAGCTCTAACAGGGTCCCCAGTGGGCTCCAGCCATTTCTTCCCATTGGAAGTGGGTAGCTCTGCTCCTTAGTTTTAATGAACTGCCACTGCCTAATCATAAGCCTGGATTTTTGGAAGAGCAGAGGTCTTGGTTGAATCAGAAAAAGGGGCCTGCAGGACACTCGCTGTCAGGATGTCACAAGATTGGATGGCAAGAACTATTCTGAAGGAAAAATGAACAGAAAGAGTCCAGCATTCCAGGCTGGAGGCTGGTGAGCTGCACAATATCCAGTCCAGGACAGGTGAAGAACAATGTATCCGTGTTCCTTCCTCTGCAGAGGCTTCCCTCTGCCCTGTGCTTCCCTCCAGCCACCCTCTGCCCGGCTCTGGGAGGATGTTGTGGCATTCCCCAGCTCCCAGCCCACTTGCAGTAAAAACGCAATTGTGAGATAGAGGAAAAGGGAGACAGACAACCCATTGGACAACAAGAGAAAAAAGACATTTAAAAAGACAAACACCATAGAGAAAACACAAATTTCCACCAAAACAACAAGGAAAAGGCAAATCTTACATACTTCTGAGGCTTTTAGGGGCATCTGTAGAGGCAGGAGGATGAGGCTGAGCATCAGTAACTCATCTGCAAAGTGAGTTCATGAGGCACCAAGGGTGACCAAGAACCCCCACGGGGTGTCTGGGCATCACCACTGCAATTGCCTCTGTCTTTCAGAAGCAGGATTTCATTTTAAGCCTCACTTGTGCCACCCAGGTTTCTAGTGTTGAAGCCACTTGCAAGACAAAAGCCTTGATGCACCAACCGAGCCATGCATCCACCCTCCCCAAAAGCCTCTGCGCAGCTTTCAAAGTGGTATCTGGAAACATGATCAAAAATGTTAGGAAGGCATGAGGGAAGAAGGGGAAAAGGGAGAGAGGAAAGAAAGGAAAAGGAAAAAGGATCAAGCTGCTCTTAAATATCTTGTTCCATACACTGTAAAAAGGTGTCTTGAAATGCTTGTAGCTTGTGTTTAGCTGCCACTCTTTGAAGCAGCTCTCAGTGGTCGGGCACCAAAATTCACCTTAATGCCCACTTTTAGGCTTTCTCCAATCCCCCTCACTCCCTGGAGTGCTGGGCACAGGGTGTGCGGGGCAGGGAGCACGGCAGGGCTGCGGGCCAGGACACGAGCAATTACTTACGCGCCGTCGCCGTACACTTTGAGGGCATTGATGCACGTCTTGTCCCAGCCTTGTCCCTGCAGGAAGGAGCAATCTTCTGTCAGCTCCAGGCTGGGACCCCTAAAATGGCTCCCCTCGAATATCTCAATCCTGTAATGCTCGCCGTGCTGGGGACAAAGGGATTCGAGTCAACAGTAACACAAAAAAAAGCAACGATTTATTTCTCCGGCTTTTATAAGACAAAGATGAAGACGGAAGGGTGCTTTGGAAGGGGAATGTGAAGAGCAGTCCAAGACCACTGGTGCCAGCATGCAGAAAGCACGCACAAACTAGTGCTGCCTCCCAGCACACCAACCAGGAAAGCTGCCAAAAATCCCTCTCCCCTGCACCCCGTTGCACCTTCCTGCAGCTGCTGTGGACACATGCAAACACATCGCTCATGGGGTGCATATGCTCAGGCACATGTAGCCCCTCTTCCATACGCAGATCCACCCCCCCATCCCACAAACCCTTCATCCCAAATACAGCATCAGCTGCAGACCCGACTCTCTGTGCGCCCACACAGCAAAGAAAGATACGTATCCTGAGTGTACAAAGATGCTGGACTATTCCCCTTAACTAATTCGTGTTGCCTCCAGTTCCATGTGTAGCTGCTGTTCCTGATGGGAGATGTTGTGCCTTTCTTTTAGGAAAATGAAAACAGGGAGAAGAAAAGGAAACTTTCCCAGCATCGTCGTTGCTGCGTGAGCCCTTGACGGTGACACAACACAAATTACTCCGGGGAGATCTCTGCAGCCCGCGGCAGAGCTATGTGGGACAGACCGGGCTGAAAAGATATTTTTAAGCCAAATTCAAAGAATACCTAAATGCATTTTTCAAATAAACAATGTCAGCGCACAAGAAGGCCGGGCTGCGATGCCAAACTCCACAGCAGGCAGCCACCGGCAGCAGCCAAGTGGATACCGTGCCTGAGCAAACATTCCTCCGGGAATCTGTGCTGCAGAAATGCCTCAAAGCACTTGCTGGCATCTTACAGGGAAAACCTTGGGCCCGGGAAGGAGGAGCACATCCTTGTGCTGGCCAGGGTCCGGGGCCTGGGGCAGAGCACCCCTCCATGTACAGACCATGGAGGTGCTTTGGGAGCTGAAACAGACCCACTGTTGTGTGAAAAGCAGCTTCGGGGCCAGTGAGAAACCTCACCAGCTCCAAGAAGGCTCATCATTGCCCTGGGGGTCTTCAGTGATAGGACAGTCAATGGAAAGACCCAACTCAGATTCATTTTTCTTTGTCACCTTTTAATTTTCCCAATTAAACTTTCCTCTCGACTGTGCTTTTAAAAGCTTCATTATGGGAGGGGAAAATAATGGTTTACTTTAGGATTACTGGGGTGGGGTTTGCAACAGCAGAGAATTCAGCTAGAATTTGCTAGGATCAGCCCAGCTGCCCTATAGGTCCAGTTCAGAGAGAAAGCCCTCAGGCTGCCCACTCCCCCTCCACATCCGTGGGGAGCCCAGTCTGCCACAGCTCAAACTTGCCTTGGGCAATGAATCTCCTACTGGCTTCCCTGGCGCATATTTCATAGCAGCTTGCATTAAAAAGGGAAAGCACTTGGTACTAGCAGGACCTTGCCATCTCATCTGGAAAACCACGGGAATATCTCATCCCATTAAAGGCACTGCGCTTCACTGTGGGAGGAAGGACTTTCCTCCTGTCTGGGGACAGGGGCAACCATGTCTTGGCTTTGCGGCCTTTGCAGAGCGCTCCAAGACGGGACAAACCTTCCCCAGGAAACCATTTCTTTCCCGACGGGACACATTATTTCTAAAGAACACAGGTTTTCATGACGCTTATTCACGGGGCTCCCGTGACCAGGAGAAATAAAACCCAACGGTGCTCCGGCTGGGAGAGCCAAACGCCGCCAGCAGCTTCCAACTCACCATCCCAACGGGCCGGCAGGAGCCCAGGTGGTCGCTGCGTCCATTCCAGCGATAGAAATCGGGATACTCTCCGTGCTCCAGGATGTACTGCTGCCCTCGGAAGTCGGGGTGGTCGAAGCAGACCCAAGCTCCGCTCTGGACGCAGATGGAGTTGACCCGGTTGAGGAAACCTTGCTCCTGGAAGCTGTTGCAGCTCCCGCAGACGTCCAGCTTCCTGCCCGTGAAGCATTTGCCTTCGTAGAAAGTGATCTGGGGAGAGGGAGGAGAACGGGCCCGTGGTGAGAAGCAGCGGCACGGCCGGACCCCCATTTCGAGCAGATGGGAATCTCTTGCAGCTGCATCATTTCAGGATGGTTTGGGTTATTTTAGCTGCTTTCCGGCACAAGGAGCACGACATCACTGGCATTTTTTCCTAAGAACCGCATTTGTTTTTCTGGGAACGCAGCGCATCCCGCGTTTACGACGCTTCTCGCCGCCCTCGTGCTCTGTCGCACATATTTCCAGCAGGAATGTTTAAACAGGAAACTTGGCTCCCGAAACGCAGCTCCTTCTGCCGCACCCCTCCCCATCCCTGCTCCCGAATTTGCTCCCGGTATCATCACTCACGTCGCGTGTGCCAGGTCCATTATCCTCATCAGGGGCTCCAACCCGGAGGGCGCTCGGGCTCTCGGGCCCCAGGCTGAAAGGGAAGCGGTTGGGTCGTTACTTACTTTTCCTGAGTATTGGGACATTTTCTGCTGGCTGTTATCCAAGACCAAGAGCGGGAGCCAGACCAAAAGCGGGATGGACAGGACATTGGACACCCCACTATATAGGGGCCGGTGGGAGGGGGCTGGGCCGGGGCTGGTGTCGCGAGGGCTTTTTAACAAAGCCGCGGGAACCGGGGGCTTTGCGCTTTCCTGCTTCGTAGGCAGAACCGCTGGTGACGGGGCCTGCTGAGTCCAGGGTTTTGATTTTGGGCAGATGATCTGACAAAAGATTTGCTTGGCAGGGCTTTGGTCGATTAGCAGTGCACATTTACCGCTCCTTTTTGGAGGACTTCTTTTTTTTTTTTTTTGGTTGGTTGGTTTTTTCCCTCCCTTTTTTACTTTTTCTTAGAGCAGATAAATAAGTAAGGAAACAGCAGCATCTCTCTAAGAATGGTGCATAATTCCTCTGTGTTAGGTTTGCTGCCTTTTACTATCAGGCTGCTGCTTTTTTCCAGCTTCTTCCCACCTATTACAGCATGGCAGCCAAGAGCGGGCATCCTTGGAAGACTCCTCACCAATGCACACTGCACTCCATCCATCAAACCAATAGTTTCTCATTCAAACATCTTTAAATGGCATCTCTGAAAGCCAAGGACCTGATTTCCTCTAAAGCACAAACGCTGGGCTCACAAACCCACTGATGTTATTCAGAAACATCATTTTTAGGAATGTTTTGACCTTCCAGCACTGAAGCCCTGACTCACAGCTGTAAATCAGGATTAGAGGGACTTTTTGACCATAAAGTTACTGTAACAAAGTGGCTTATATTGCAGCTATATGGGACCATAAAGTCCTTGTCTGTGTTATAAGAACATCCAGAGATTTTAATTGTCTTATTCTCAGGACAAATTAATAAGCAAAGGAAAACCCCAGCCCATAAACCTCATCATTTTATATTAACAAGTCAGGCTACAAAGAGGTGAAGGCAAGTGCCTTGGGGTTGCCCATGGACCAGCATTCAGAGATGTACCAGGTCTTAAAAGACTTGTCTTTTATGCTACTTAATAGCTCTGGAAGAGACTTCACACTTCCTGCTCATCCAATCATCCTCTTCCTCACCCACTGGGCCCTCACCATCTCCCCCCTTCTCCTGGACCATCAGGCACGCGTTTCAAATGCAAACCCTAAACCCTCATTTCCTGGCAGGTCCAAGTGCTCACGTGTGCCAGCAGCCTCGCCTGGCAACCCTGCTCTGCTGCCTTGGTTCACCGCTTTGCTTCAAGATTAAAGACCGTTCCTGAAGAAAGGATGTCATCATTAGGGCTTAAACGCACGCCGCCCTTTCAATTAAGATGTAGAAGTTAATAAGCGCGTGTGCGCACACACGTAGGCTGGGCTGGAGGATGTCAGTTGACTGGGATGCGCTGGAGGAGGAAAGAGGGAGGTGGCACATTGCGCTGGGAGAAGAAACACATTCTTCAGCTGACGCAGGTGAACCTGCCCCAGCATCGCAGAAACACGGCTCGCAGTTATGTGTTCTGAGGGGCTGCAGGAAAGAATGAAAAAAGCCTCATCTAATTAAAAAAAAACAACAAACCCTCACTGAAGTGCCGGTGCTAATTTTAAGGTGTTAAATTAATCACCAGATGATGCAGAGAAAAGCAACAGTGCATGGAAAGTCTCACTTGGGAGAGCAGCAGCCAGGGCTGGAGGGCAAGAGTGGTGTTCCCCAAAACCAGCCCTTCCCTGTGGCCTTGCACTCAGTGCCCTGGGAGGGAAGGAGACGTGTCCCTCTTCTCAGCCATGGCGGGGAACATGAGGGGGACGAGGTGGCACCGTCTTTGGCACTGGGATCCAGTTCTGCATCCACTGGGGTCATAACAGCCCAGTGCTCTTTGCATTGGCCATCGGAAGGAGATCCACGGCAAACTTGCCCTAAAGCACCCAGGAAAGCAAATATTACCTCAGGAGGAGTTTTTTTATGGAACCACAAAAGCCTGGTTTCCTCTGGCTCTGTCTTATGATGGGATTTTCCTGTTTCTCCTAAGGTGTGAGATTTAATTAAATGTGCAGGAGCTTGTTGAATCTGAGACTTGTGCCCAGCTGTCGGATTTGTTAGAAGTTGTCCAACAGGCTCAAAAGCTATTTTAGGAGAGATGGAAAGAGGATGAGACAACTTCATTCTCATTTCTTTGAGAAACCATGTTAAAGATATGAAATAACAAAGGACCCATCTCTACAAAAAAAGGAAAATAATGGGAAAAAAAAGAATATGGAAGAATGGCAAATGGTAATTCTTGGACAAAGCCCCTTAATTCCCTGCCAAAGATGGAAAGGCTGCCAAGGAAAGAGAGCAAAGAGCAGCCTGAGGAGCCTTTGGCCACTGGCAGCCTTTCAGGCATATGATGCTGGGGCAGACAATTTGCTCCAGGCCAGAGCCAGGGGGTTGAAAGGGTGTGACTCCTGGAGGTAAATCTTTGGGAGTGACCTCACTAATGTGAACAGGAATATTCCTTGTCAGAGGCTTAGCAGGATTAGCATTCTGCTCAGAATTACCCACTGTGGCAGGTACAACCCCCCACAAACAACAATTAAGGGAGCAGCAGCCAAGGAGTTGCTCCACATCCTCTGGAAGGGCCATCCTTCAGCTTCTGGAGGAGCCTGTAGTATTTGCAAAGCAGTGTAAGACCCAGTGCAGAAAATCCTTATCTCAGGGCTTTCAAAATGCCATCTTGCCTAAAAAAGCTCATCAATTCTTCACCTACCTCAGTACAAGATACTTAGAGCTTATTAGATATGGAGCAACCATGGGTCTTGCTCCTTCCCACAGAAAATTTTTTGGCTTGCTCCTGGGAATAATGAGCCCACATCTCGTGGGTCTCTTCAGAGCAGCAACAGAGCTCACAGTGAGAAACCATCCTTATGACTCAAGGGAGAGTGTCTATGTGAAATCCACTTTGCTCAATGAAGCCCACCTCAGACCAGTTGGCAAAGTACTGATTTCTGCTGGTGATTAACCCATTCCCAGTGCCTGAGTACACCATGTGCTGCCTCCCAGACCTGCTGGGGAGGCTGGTTACACTGACTACAGAACATCCTGCAAAACATTCAACCCACCCCCTCACTGGAAGAATACAATCACCTGTTGCTAGAAATGGGAATCAGCTGCCAGGCACTGGTTTTGTGTTCAGTATGTTGTCTTAATCGTGGATGCACTGAGACACAGTCTCTGCAATATCTCTGCCAAGAGTGGCCATCCCACACCCTGACCCACCACCCACCCCATGCCACGCAACACCTCGTGTCACCCATGTGGAGTCCAGACTGCAGAAAACCTCCCCAAACTGAGGAAACCCTGTCACAGAATGATGGTTCAGATCTGGCCAGGTTCCCGCTAGGAAAATGACTTCTCACCTTGGAGATGGGATCAGGTTTAGCCAATTAAAGAGATGGATATTGAAAAAAATCTAAAAAGCTTTTAGAGCCTTAGAGTGTTTAGGGATCAGTGTTAGTGCAGCTCATTGCACAACCCAGCATCTGACTAAGGTGAGACTTGGACTTCATTTTGGAAAGCATCAGAAAGCCGGGGTCTGGGGGGTGAAATCCTTTCAGTTTTCATTGTATTTCAAGAAGGAAAAGTTCCAGTAGGGAAACAGGACACCTAAGGAAAAGCTGAATGCTGAGAACACCCATCACCCAGTCTAGCTCAGCCACATTTCCACATGTCAGTAACAAGTTGAACAATCTGCGCAAAGGTTCTTGCCCCCCCTTCCCCAGGTGTCTAAAAGGAGCAATTTTGACCTTATCAGCTGAGGCTGTGAAGATGAGTCAGTATTAGCGAAATGCTCTGAAGATGAGCAGTCCTGATTACATAAGGACTAATCAGAACCTGTTGATTTCTCCTTCTGGAGAGGCTCTGGCTCAGCAGTGCTAATTAGCAGGGTAAGCCCAGCAAGCCCGGGCACGTCATCACCACCTGCGCCGCGCTGGCACAGCAGCCTATGACATCTGCAGCAGCACCAACTCTTCAGCAACAAAGGTGTAGGACTATACACTTCTTTTTGAAAAAGGTGAAAACACAAAAATGTGCACCATGCCAAAGGCTGCCCTTCTCGTTTTGGGCTGCTGCCCACCTTGCGCTTCGAAGGGAAGTGCTGCAGGTTGGGGTACACCCAGCTGGGTGTTATATGCCCACTTGTGCCAGAGACATGGGCAACTACAAAAGCTGTCCTTGATCACTGCCAGGGTGCAAGTCTGGACACAGAAACTTCTCCATTCAAAGAAATCAGAATAGAGAAAGGCTGAAGCCTTCACTGCTGCCTCCTATGCTGACAGAACTTGCTCAGCAGAGTCTGATTTCAGCCCATCCTGCTCTGCCCTGGTCCACATACTGCAGTATAGCTACTGCAGACATGTGGGAGCAGTAAAAACACTCTTCCAGTTCTTTTCTTCTCCAGTGTGCTCTCACCAACCCTTTACAGAAGCTGGAAGCAGCACTGTGCAGAAGACTCCACAGACCCACAGCAGAACTGCCCCCAGCCTTCCCCATCGTGGAGTTAATCAGGCAGTGACAAAATTCACTGTGCACAGAAACAACAGGAAAAAGAAAGCTCATGTATCCACCTTGTGTGTGCAGTCCATCCTCCCCTTGCCAAGCTCACCTGCCCCACTGCTTTCCTTGTCCTCAGCATTCCACACACGGCAGGCTGGGAGATGGGCAGCTCAGGCTTGGGCACCCAGGATGATTCACACAGCAAAGCAAGGAGTTGGACAGGAGCACAAACAAGGCACGAGTCATTTCCAGACCAGCACATTTTAAATCACACAAGTCAATGAGAATTT
Organism: Pipra filicauda; assembly: GCF_003945595.2. Taxonomy (NCBI): domain Eukaryota; kingdom Metazoa; phylum Chordata; class Aves; order Passeriformes; family Pipridae; genus Pipra; species Pipra filicauda. The sequence goes on from NW_024104310.1 coordinate 8,014,492, forward strand.
AACTTGACTTACAGTAAATCTTCACATAATCAGAGAGTGGTTGAGGTCAGCAGGGACCTCTGGAGGTCACCTGGTCCAACCTCCTGCCCAAGCAGGGGCACCTAGAGCTGTTTCTTCAGGACCATGTCCAGGCAACTTTTGAGTATCTCCAAGGTGGGAGACTAATGGACAGTGCTTGGTCACTCCCACAGCAAAAAAATTTTGCTTGTTTCCTCAACAGCAAAAGGATCTTTGCACTTTCACCTTTGCCAGTGATCATTCCTTAAGAATAAGACTGGGCCCTGTTCAGTGTATATAAATTTTTTTTCTAGCCTGGACCAGAGAACTTATTTCCTCTGGGACTTACCTTTTCATCTGTGCACCATTTATCACAATCCTCCAGAAGCCTCCAAAGGATCAGGGCAGCTGCCAGGCAGGGCTGCATAAATTCGTCAACTCCAGGCAAGCAGCAGTTTGCTGGATAGCAATTTCTTGTTTCTGTACTCAACAGGGCTTCCAAGACTTCCCACCACCCCACCTCAGGGCTCTCACAGTGAAGAACCCAACTGGTGCCAGCTCAGTGTAAGGAAGCAGGAGGCTGCCCCGGCCTCTATCAGACTCCAGCTGCTGGAAGGTGCCATCCGAAGAAGCCAGATGAAATCTCTGTACAGCAAAGGGTGAGTAAGTTCACTGACCACACTTCACGTTTCAGAAAAACTGCAAGACTATTGCACATGGCTGGTCTTTAGATCTTATTAGCAGAGAAAGGCTTGGACAAGTGGAATAATTCACATTTTTTACTGGATGAACTAGCAACAGGAGGAAGGGAACAACTATGTGGATGAATTCAATTCTTCAGCTATTATGGAAAATGCAATGGAAATACTTCCCTCTCAGTGCCAAGTACATGAACTGTTTGGGTTGGAAGGAACCCAAAAGGTCATCCAGTTCCAACCTCCCTGCCATGGGCAGGGACACCTTCCTCCAGACCAGGTTGCTCAAGAGCTTCATCCAACCTGGCTTTGAACACTTTACAGGGATGAGGCATCCACAACTTCTCTGGGCAACCTGTGCCAGTATCTCACTGCCCCCACAGTAAAGAATTTCTTCTAACAGTTATACTAAGCCTACTCTCAGTTTGAAGCCATTCCCCCTTGTCCCATCACTACATGCCCTTGTAAAAAGTCCCTTCCAAGTCTTGGAAGCTCCCACTGCAAATCATCCAGAGAACCTGCACTTGCCTTTAAGCCCTTCTGAAAAGCCTCACCCTGGAAGGCAGGACCCCGGTTATCCCAGGACTATCAAGCTGCATATGTCCTCATCCATCTGCCTTAAAGTCTTAGCAGCTGGCACACCTCATGCCCCAGTGCTGCAGCTATTTCGGGCTTTAAACTGATTGCCAGTACCCATGCAGCCAGTGTTTTACAAAAAAATTGAGTAAATGTGGTCACTGAGGTTTGTGTCCTTCCAGAACTTCCACCCTGTGATCCAGACCACATGACATTGTGTCCATGACGTGACGCCACAGGCTCTGGTCATGCAACAAGTCATCCATCACCCCACAGTGATCAGGCAGTGATGGGTAACACCCCACAGACACAGACACACACTGCTCTGTGCTCCACACATCATTCCTGCCTCCACAGCGGCTTTACCATCAGCCAAACGACCCTTCTTCCAGTGCTGCAGATTCTTGTGAAGAAAATGGCCCCAGCCCAGTCTGGATCCAAAATCAAGGCACGGACTGGTTTCCCTGAATGAGCACTCCGACGTTGTTGAACTCCAGCAATCCATCATGTATGACAACCATCCAGCTACTGAACCTGCACCTGGCACAGGGTATGAAAATGCATGTAACAGCAGTTTTCAGAAACTTTGGGAAATATCCTAAATGGAGACAAAAAGAGCAACTTTTTTTTTTTTTTTCAACAGGAAGCCAGTTAATCTCATGATAACCAAAGAAAATACCAAGTTTTACTGCATACACTGCTAAGTGAGAGGTTTAGACCATTTTCTATTTAAGATGAGGGAACAACTGCACAAAGAAAATAAAGAAACAAGATGCTGAACTTGCATCTCTTAGGACAGACCAGAATGCAACAGCTAACTCTGCTTGCAAAAACATTGCAAGCTTCCCCTCCATTTTTCTCCTGCCAGAAATTAAGTTTTCAGATGGACACAAAAATGCATGAGAAACACTTCATTTAATTAGCTGTTCCCCAGAACAGCCTTGTTTGTTTTTACTGTTTTGGGGTTTGTTTTGCTTTTCAATACCAAGTAGCTCAACCGCACATTTTTTAAATATATAGTTGAAGTACTTTGTTTCCAGACTTGAGAGATCAAGGCTTGTTCAAGCCTCTAGTCCAAAAGCCAAGGAGCTGGTCAGGGAAAGCTGCACAGGGCTGTGCCAGGTGCCAGGAGACCGCTCACCTCCACCAGTGCCACGCAGATGCAGAAGCAGAGAAACGCACGACAAACAGCCCACATCGGTTTGTTCAGGACGTGCAATTTATTTTAAATGACATTTTTTTTGTTCTCTTAACAAGTCTACGCTTGTGACCTGGATAAATTCACTCCATCCTGACAGCGTTCCCAGTTACAAGTCCAGGTGAACAGTCCACAGCACGGGGTCCGCCGGCCCCTTCCTCGGGACACCCGCGCACCCTCCACTCAACAGGTACAGAGGAAAAACACAGAGCAGGTTTGTCTGACTGAAACCCCTTCCAAAAAAAAAAAAGCTGTCACTCGTCTCTCCTTCCCGTGAACGGGCACAAAGCAAAGCTGAGCTCCTTGGCCAGCCTGGAGTTCCAGTAGCAAAAAATGTTTGGGATCACTCGCAAACAACTTCCCAAGCAATAGTCAAACAATCCATTGGCTCCAAGGATCTCTCACGCCTCCTCTTAAGGTCAGCAGGTGAACATTTTTCACAAAGAAAAAAAAATAAAAAAAAAAAAAAAAGTTGATATGGAGTAATCAATGAAAAATTATAAACAGAACATTTAAGGTTTGCAGCTATTTTATTTACAAGTATACATTTAACACAAAGAAACACTGATATCCAAGCCTAGTTAATAGTAGTGTAACAATATGCATCATTTTGATGATTATTCTAACCAACAAACTACACTGAAAAATTAATGCCAGTAAAATTCTTGGTCATAATATTAAGAAATACAATATATAAATTGAAAATATGATTGCTTAAAATTTGAAAATGGAAGTGAAGCCATTTGCACAGGAGTCAGAGTTTAACATAATCTGAAGGGAAAGGCTCCAAACCAACTGTTTATCTTTCAGGTTAACAGAAGAAAAAAAAAATTAAAAAAAAAAAAAAAAGAAGCATAGTTTATCTTTAAAGATAATGGGCAGTTTTGCTTCTTCAGGTAGAATGTATTCCCAGTGTTTTCAGGTTCTGCAGTGGAATTACATTACTGAGCATGAAGACTTCCCTTGTGAAGCTGCCCCATCGATTTTTTCTGCCTCCAAAATTATCCTCTTAAAAACATCAACGGCAGTCTGCAAAGAGAGAGGGCACCATTAGGAGGGAAGAAGAAACTGCCTACTTACTGAAAAAATAATTAAAAATATGTTAGCAGTTTTACTGGCTACATCAGCAGATAAATGCACATCCAACGCTCGGTCCGAAAGTGAAGAGGGAAAATACGGTAATTTCCATTCCAAAGGAAAGTGTAAACCCCTGTTCCACAGCAATCCTCAACTGGTTTCTGTCACAGCAGGGAGGGCAGGTACACAGTGAGCCAGACTCACAACAGAGCTAATAACTGTAATTCACTTCATTTTGCATAGTGAGCTTGCACTGAATGACTGAGAGCACGGAAGATCTTGATGCTGTGCTGCTCCGGAGAATAAACCAATCCATTTCCTCTCAGTAATCTTTAAGATACCGAGTAATTACGGAAGGCAGCAGATTTTTCAGCTCTCAACACTGACTTTGCACAACCCAGAATGAGGGTTATTTTTAATATTCTTGATTTTCTCATCTTCCCTATAAGTAAGATCAGTATTAGACACGGTGCAGGAACACGAGGGGAAAACACAAATATTAAGCAATATCCTTTGATTAAGCCCTTCTGAGAGAAAGGGGGTTTATATTTTAAACAGCCTGCACTGTACAATTAGTGCTTCAGCGTTTGAATCTTCGACTTGGAAACGTTTTCATGATCATCTCAGATGTGCTATTTGATCAAACCTCCAGTCACCCATTTCAGGAATTCCAAGCATAGGAAAATATATTCATTATATAAAAGCAGTCGCAGTATGAAAGAGGATAAAAAGGGGGTTTTGTGGTTTTAATCAGCAGGCTGAAGAGCACCCGGTGATTTATGACTATGTATTCTGATCTAACACATGTTTTTCCACCTCCACAAGACATAATTCTCAACTGGATCACTTCCAAATTAATCCCATTGACTGAATCCCCACAACAAACTTAACAAGATTAGACTGAATGTTAAAGTTTCCCATATTTATACTGTTTGTGCACAGTACGATCTCTGGAACTATTTAAAATACTTCACCAGCTGGAAATAGAGTATTCCTCCATATAATGCAGCTTCCTGCAATCCCAACAGGACCTGACAGAAGTGGCTCATTAGTTCAGTAATGATACAACATTTCCTGGGCAAATTAGACTCTAGAAGAACCATGCACTGCAGTTGCTATCAAACTGGTTCCACTAATGAAGAGTTTCCCTTAATCAAAAGTTGGTGATGCACTGATTTACAAATATATTGCACCACTGTTTCCTTGGAGGCAAAATTTTCAATGGTTTCATTTCAGTGCACAAGTTCTTCAAGCCCACGTTTCACAGCACCCATTAAAAAACCTCCACAACTTACTCCGTCAACCAAGAAGCTGCATATTCCCTGTCAAAGACGTGCTGTTTGAAGCAGTAGGATGTAGGAGTTCACGGGGTTTGTTAATTCATTTCACAGAAAATACATATTCACTGGGAAGGTTTAGTCGCTGTCCCACAGTTAACGCTTCGGAATTTGTAATCCAGCTCAAATCTGCTGATGAATTTTAGACCGAGCCCTTAAACAACACAGGAAGCTGTGTTTTGTGACAAGGAATAAAGAACACAGCCAGACTTTATATGCATCTGCCTCCATATGTTCCAATTATGGAATGTGGGTCACACCTAGCCCACAGAAAGCCATCTGCCTTCCTTCTACCTTTCTCTCCTTGAGGAAACAAAATCCATGTCAGCCTGGGCAACACCTGCTGCCCAGGGAGCTCAGCACCATGCAGGAGACACCAGAGACTCAGCTGCTGCTGCAGATGTGCCCCTCCGTGGGAGCAGGACAGACAGCTCGGGATGTGGAATTCTCTGCACGAGCAGGGAGTCAGGAATGTGCTGCCAGGAGCCAGCAGGAAGGTGCAAGCACCCAAATCCAGCCCACAGCTGCCGGAGTCATCCTTTGGCAACTGTTTTATTATTTCAAAGAGGAAACTCTCAACTGCTCATACTACTGGTTTATCCTGGCACAGAAATGGGCAAAGGAATTTGAACAATACTTAGGCAAAGGAAGAGAGAGTTTTTCCTCCATCCTTTGCCAGTCCAAACACAGTCCAAACATGTCAGACCCCGGGATCCCAAACTACTCTGAAGCATTTACCGAGCACTGCATCTTCTGAGCTCAAAGATGAAGTTGCCCTTGAAAAATAAGCAACAACCAAGTAACTGGTTTTTCAGAGACCTCCATTTTGGTAAAAAGTACATTTTTTGCTACTTCCTTGCTGGATGAACATAACTTGGTTACTTGTTACTCCCTAAATTCTTCCAGTAAAAGTTGGCTCCCACCTTCAACTAGGTTTAAGACCAATTTGGATTCTAGTAACTGTTTGAAATACAGCCACTTTATTGTACTGGGATTAAGATGAAGCACCCTACCATGGCCTAGGTTAAACTAAGTAGGGAATTCCACAAGAAAGGCCTGAAGTTCCTGAAGTTATCCCGAGCAGTTCAGCACGTCTGGTAATAACGAAGCAGCTTGAGAAGACATTACAATAATAGCCCAGCAGTCATCTCAGAGGTCTTTTCCATGAAGTCTCAGAATTGCCTTCCCAAAGCCCAGGGACTTCCCCTGATGACTGATGTGCTGGTGATATGCAGGCTCCTCCCAAAGTCCTACCAGGTCACCCATGTCTGGAGGAGATGTATCTGACCTTGAGGACTGTGGCCAGCCACTGCCATTTATCATCACCACAGCTTTGATCTTTGCCTGTCTCACTTTCCATCTACTCCAAGTCACGTCATTTCTGGAATGTGTTATCTTTTGCTAACTCCTGGCAGAATAGGTATAGTTTGCTTAAGTTAATCTACAGAGCTATTTTAATTGCCCAACATTGCTAGGCCAAGCTCCTTGGACTCTCGTAGATGCTCCAAAAAGGATTTTTCTGGGGGGAGGAGGGGGCAGGAGGGCAAAGCGGGAAGGTAGAAGAGGGAGAAATGAGCCTTTGCCATCAGATCCTATTATAGGGAACACCTCTGGTTTCAGCACTTCTTTGCAAAGGACAAACCACGCAGCTGACGGAGTGTGGTCTAACCCCTGTGGCAGAAAGACCTTCTCTCCTCACAGCTGTGAAGAACATCACATACCCAGCCAATCTCAGACCAGCACACCAGACACTGTCATTCCTCTGCTCCACATCCACCACACAGAGATGGCTCAGTTTCTGAGAGAATTAACAGATGTTCCCCCACTCAGGAAGCTTTGAACTCTCTGCTGAAGTTCTAAATTCCCAATCCAGTCCAGTTCATCCCTTTAAGCATCAAACTGGTGTTCTATTAAGCAAACAGAAGCTAAAGCACTGTTGGAAGGAGTATAGAATTAATATCAATAGTTAAGCTACACTTGCTGTACAAAGCCAGTACAGGTGATTATTTGGATAAACTTCAAAGTAAAAATACCAACAGATTTCTTTTTCCAGTAATGTTGACTTATGCAAGGTGAACACTCAGTACCAGGAAAACGACAGCATAGGTTGTTATCAAGGTCAAAAAAAACCCTTTTCCCCCCCAAACCAGAGACAGTTTCATAGTAAGAGAAGATACTCTGTCTTGAGAGAGGTCTATAGATGAGCTGGTTTTACTGTGTCAAAATAAGATTTGGAGGAAAAAACCTGCTTGAATTCAGAAGTGCTCCTGGTCCAACCCACAGGGGGGGATGTTACAATGCCTGACATCGCCTGTTCCCCCAGCACCTCACAGATCCAGACTCCACACTTGGCTCACAACGCTCAATCTTCCACCCCTTCAGAGGTGGAGGTCTGCAAGACAGACTAAGGCAGCTGTGCCAGTTTTGGGCTCCTTCCCACTTTCTTTCATACATCCCGACCCTCCAAAGGAAATATGTCAGGGAGGCTGAAGGATGGTCACATCTGTGAGTACCCATCTCAGAAGTGACATATGATCTCCCAAACTTCAAGTTGGACAAATTTTCCAAGTGTATTATGTAAGAGGCGTGAAGGAGGAACTGTGTTTGAGCACCTGCCTCTGACAACCTGCTGCTAAATCCAGAGGGACACAACTTACAGTGACCTGCAATTGCTGTTCTGGAGGATCCCGCTGAAAGGAAGACCTTTGCCAGCAAGAATACACACAACTTCTGCTTTTATTTTTTTTTGGTGGGATTTGTACAGGCCTGTCCAGGATTTTGAGTATCAGACATGCAATTGCCATTCTGATTTCCCTGAAGGCTACCAATTTTGCCATATAAATTCCAGCTGGCAGCTTAACTTAATACAGACAGTCTGAGACTAAGGAACAGTCACAAATACATGGCAGTCAATGGGGCTTTGTCAGTGCAGCAAGTTAACACACAAGACATGCCAAGCATCCTAGAAAGCTTGCAGCTTCTTTGCATAAATAAAGCCAACCTTTTTTATTCTTGGTTCAAGAACAATAAAAACTCCAGAAAAGTTACCAGTAAGATATTCTGCTGCATATGAATCGCTGTGCTGTTACACACTGTGAACATATGCCAAAAGAAAAAGAGCACTGGCAATAGCTTTGCCTCATCCAGAAGTATTAAGTAATTTAAAAATAAAGAAGTGGAAAAAAAAGATCAGATGTTTTTAATGGGTTTATTCTTTACACTGTCAATTTAATTTCCTTTGGTATGCATTTGAAGCTCTCCAGCATACAGAGAAGGTATTGAGAAATTTCATGCTTTCATCATGCCCAGTTTTGACAAGGTTCATACAAGTCAGAAGTACTGGTAAACTAACTCCAAGTGTTCCATATCTGGTGACAAAAAACAATCCAAGATTTTCTTCCAGGGAAAATCCAACTTTACTCAAGTAACTTGTAGAATTCTTGACAATAAACACTAGACAAAAGCTTTTGTTTTGATTTTGGGGATAGAAAGAAAGGCTGCTGAAACAGGTCCCGTCATAGCTACATGACTGCCCTTCTGATTGTGCTCGTGTTACCAAGGAGGACAAGGATGTGATATGCTACCTTAAATGTGAGACCTTATCATGTGTCTATATTTTCAAAACTCAAAAGCCTTGATGCTCTTGAGACCTATAAGAAAAAAATAAAATAAAAAAAAAGAAGGGAAAAAACCTACACCTCCTCCCCAGCCTGCAGCAGTTATCCATCACTTCACATCTGAACTAGGAGGCTCTTGTAGCTTAAGATATGTCAAATCAATGACAAAATATTATTACCAGCCACAGGAACAAATTCAGATACCATAACGTATTTAGGAGGCATTTTAAAAAAAGTTATTTAGAGCAGCCAAGAATAAGATGTTATTTACCATGTAATTAAACACTTTCTTTCTGTGATAGGAGACCAGCAAGTCTGGTGTGGGTTAAAATGCTTCAGATTGTGCAGCTTCACTCCAGCTGTGTCACAGTGGTGCTGAGCTTCTGCTGTGTTCTGACACTTTTCTGTGTGTCCCCACCCCATGGACACACAGAATGATTATTCCCCACATCAGAGAGACTGAGCCTTGCCCAGCACCTTAATACACAAGGTTCATCCCCTCATACCAACTCACTGCTGTATAATCAGTGACCTCTTATTTAAGGTAACAGACCCTGTCCCACCCACCATGTGGATCTGGGTTTTTTTTTTGTCACTAAGTGTTCTGCTATGTTCAGACAAGCTTAACTTTCAGTTCTTCACTTCCTCCTCCCATTGACAGTTGCATGGAAAAAACACATAAAGCTGAATGCAGGCAGCCATTCTGTTTCCATCTACACAAAATATCTGTAGAGTACATGCAAATACTTTAGCTTCCTTTATTAAGTGAAACTATGAGTCATCCATTACACTGCTGTTTGAATGAAGTGACTCTTAAATCCATTACCTGATTTTCTTTAGCAGAAGATTCCAAGAAAGCTGCATTCCAGGATTCTGCTAAAGCTTTCCCTTCTTCATAGCTGATCACCCTGACCAAAGAAAGAAAAGTATGTTCTTTATAGCTTGCAGAAAAATTGGAATCTGATATGTTAAGAAATACCTCCAAGTACCAAAGTACATTAAGTGCATTGTAACAGGAATGTCTTGTGAAGTCTGATCTAAAGCATTTGCTTTTGGCTGCTGTCAAATGCACTACTGGGCCAGGTATAAAACTCCTCTACGACCCAGAAGAGCAGTTGTCCCAAAGTACTGCTTTATTTTCATGATCTGTAGCATCATCTGGTATTGTACAGTTGTGACAAACACACTTCTGTTACTTATTTGGGAAAAAACCACAAACAAACCCAGAGTGTTAAATGACTGTCCCTGGAACCTTATAGCAAAAATCAACATTACAACAGAAGTTCATGGCTCACAGTTCACATTCTGGACACAGTTCCTTTGCCCAGTACCTTATTTTAACCTACAATTTGATTTTAGTTATGGAAAGCCAAGAACAAAGCCAGCGTGCTGCAGCCACAGGAATGTGGGCTGCTGCCTTGCATTTCCCACATTCTGGAGTTCACATACCGTTCCATATGCAGGTCTTTTTTATTTCCAACCAGCATAATGGGTATTCTGTGAAAGAAAGTTCAGAACTTCAGAACAGTTACAGTATACTGAACAAAGCACTAGCAACATGCCTGCAATGAAATGAGATGAAAGTGTCACTACTTACTGGACTTTTCCCACCATATCCAATAACTTGCCATGGATAACTTTTATCACTTCAAAACTGCAAAATAAAGGGATGAAGTCACACATGCACTCTGATGTTTATCCTCAATACCCAATACACAAGCAATTACATGCATATGTAGGTTGCTGTGTTTAAAACTTACTCTATGTACAATGGCAGAACTACAAAGATGCCCCAAAGTCTCACCCACTTGTGTTACAACAGCAAACTGGTCCCAGCAGCAGCAGAGACCAGCCTGTGCCTACCCTTACAGCCTCCCCAGCTATGGCATTTGCAGAAATAAATAACATTACCCAGGACTGATGCATCTAACACAGAATCACCCAAAGTCCCTCCCACCTCTCATCTGGTTTATATCTGCAGCGAGAAATTCAACTGCTACAGTCCAACAACCCTGGATGAGTATGTCAAATTAAAGCAATTGGAAAGAAAAAGTAATTAGTTAAGCAGGTTCCATCTCAAAAGAATACATTTTTTTTTAAGAACACTTAGTTCATACATAATTTTAAAGTTTTACTTATGTGAAAGTCAAAATAAGTCTAAAATTTTAATTTTCTATGGAAAGTGAGTAAACTGATCTGCAGGATGGCATTGAAACAGTGATTATTCAGATACTTGTTGTCTGTTGCCCTACCATGTAGGTGAAGATTGGATATAGGAGGTAAAGAAGCAGTACTGTGAAATACCAAGGCAAAAACCTCACTAACAAAATCCACTGCATTTGACATTTAGTACTTTTGGGAACAAGCTATAAACGGGGCTGAAGAGCAGATGTTGTGCTCCTCTAGTTACATTATGGAATGAATGCTGGTATACGAAGTGTACAACTCAGATTTGTTTTAAGGGAGGCACAGGCTCACAGATGAGACAGACAACAAAAAAAAAGGGACTGAAACTTTTCCAGTTTCCAAGGTTGTTAGCTACAGGCAGTGTCTTGACTTGCACTGCATTTCAATTAGAGTTGAAACTCTTAAAAATAGAGCAGCACTCAAACACACTTCCATCTCAGAGCAATCAAAGACCTGGTGCCTAAAAACACTACTCAAAGCATTAAAACCTCTCACTTCTGGAACAATAAATGCTACCACATTTAAGATGGATTTTCTGTCAAGTAAGTAAATTCGTCTGACTGCAGCAATAATTTTTGAGACTAAGTAGAACACAATGCTTCTCCATGTTCAGCTAATAGTTTCAGTATATCCTATCAAGAAAATGAGTTCTTTGTAAACAAAAGCCTGACTCAGTCTGGCACAACTTACTACTGGTAACTCAAGCTGGATACTACAGATTACAGGAAAACGTGAAATCAATGAAAGGACTTCAAAGACACAAAGAGTTTATGCTGAAAACTATCAGTGAAATTCTGGTCTTGAGAACTTGTCTTGGACACTCCTAATTATTTAAAAAAAAAAAATTAAATGGAGCTTGGCTGTGACAGAGTTGAGAGGCAACGCTACACACAGAACTAGGTGACCCTGCAAACTGAAAGAAGAATGAAAATGCTACAAAAAAATCTGCTACAGACCACAAAACTGTTTCTCATTTGAAGAAAGAGGAAGGATCTTAGCACAGTAGCCACAGGATAACTGAATCCCTGGCACAGTACAACCTCTGTTTCCTCTCCCCTATTAGGTGTGTTGTTTCCAGTTCAGCCAGAAATACATCACAGCACAGCCCCGGTGAGTCCCCACCTGAGGTCCCAGTGCACAAGTGCTGCCAGGTGTTCTTGTCCAACCTGGGCTCCCCATTTCCCAATTCTGGGTATCTATCTGTTTGTCTAGAAGTTCAAAAGCTTCCTTGTCCAGCAAAAATACTAAAAATAAACAACTGATCTTTGTTAACTGACCGAGGTGGAAGTCACACGAGAAGTGCTATTTAAACTCAAACACAATTCTGACACAGAAACAAGTTGCCAAGAACTGCCAGGAATTAAACTGGCTTGACCAATTAGTGCTCTAGAAAGCTTTTCAAATAATTAAGGTCAGAAGGAGCAGTGACACACTAAGACAGATGCTGACCAATCCAAAAAGAACATCATCACATTAAGCTGTGAAACTGTGAGAGATCTGGAGACTATAAGAGGTCCTTTCTAGTTCTGTCAAGCAAATGGGCTACAGGAAACAGCAAAATGTGTGAAATGCAAAAAAAAAAAATAAAAAAAAATTACTAGCTGGCAGATAAATGTGTTACACAAAATCATGGAACTTAGCAAGATACAAAATTGGAATTTAATTAAGCTGAACTAGAGCAAAAGCCTCCCAGTAACCTTGCTGCCGAGAGCCTGGGAATATGAAAAATGTAGGGCATTAGCTCTTATTCAAGTCCTATTTAAACTTCCACTGGAGGCTGGCAGGGAAGATGGTAATTTTAAAAGAGCATTTCTATTAAGTTTGCTGTCAAAGCTCTCACCCCAGCTGGATCAATATTCAGATCAATACACACACTTGGAGAGAAGTCAAGACAGATGGTGACTGATCTGACTGCCTGGGCAAGTCACTGATGCTATCAGAGTATTGTGGAAGATCTTCCCTACTGCCTAAACACTGTCTTGATACAGAACACAAGGAATTGAACAAGATGGGATCATTGGTACTTTGAAAATTTAAAGGAAGAAAAAAACCCCAAAACCCAAACAATCTTGGAATAAATTGATCAAGACTAAATACTGATGGTAAGAGTTTCTACCTGCAGTCTTAAACTATTCTGTCCTGTTTATATTTTCACCATAACCTGGTTTGTTTTAGCCAATTGAATGCTACCACAGACATCATGAGGCAACAACTGAGTGGCTAAGAACGTGTCCTTTAGCTGCCAACCAAGGAACAGCACAAGTCGCAGAATCCTCCAAGTGATTTTAGTCAAAGCCACTATTGGCCTCACAGTACCACTTATCAGTGAACATTTCTGATGTACTCACTTCGGGAGTGTTCTCAAGGCAGAGAACACTAACTCCTATTTCACACAAGTTACTCAGCATCAACTGAATCCCTCATTAAAAAACCCAGATCCAATGGAACTAGGTAGTTTAGTATCTCTAGACACACAAAAGCCCAACATCCATTGCATTTCCTCCAGATCACGTGTTTGACCTTCTCTACTTCAGAATTGAAGATGAAAACCAAGAACGAAGGACTGTGAAATCTGTTCAACATTAAAGACCTTGGAAGCAACAGAAGCTCATAATCAGACCATATCCTTTCTTTAAGAAGTACAGAAGAGCCAATAGGCAAGTTGTATTACAATGGTCTGCTAAAGAGCACTTGAAATGACCAGTTTTGTCTGATTTAGAGGAAAAGACATGGAATGCTTCAGCACTCACAAAGAGCTGATCAACTTTCTTCAAGTATAAGAGAAGCACCTACTTCTCTTGCACCTGATGACAGTGAAAAGTCTAAGATCTTATTCATTTAACTAAAAAAAAAATTAAGAAAACAGGATTAATTCAGCTGCTGCAAAAGAAGATACTGTACAATATTAGAAAATTAACATCTCCTCAAGGATAACTAGTACTTAAACAAGCAAGATGACCACAGGAAGGGAGAAAATAGCAGAAGATGACAAAGTAATACAAAGGCCCAGATGAGTCTTGCAAGTAAATCACTCCAGCTACGATGGACTGTGCCCTCACGTCAGAATGGACAGCTAATAGCATGGAAAAAACAGATCCTCTGGCTGCAGCATGTCAAGAGTGAGTCTGCAGTCCAAGAGTCATACATTGCTGTTTATAAGAAAATTTCTGATGGTTAACTGGAACAATCCAAGACAAGAAGTCAAAGAAATCTCAGTACTGTAAAAAGCTACAAGGCTGAGCGACTGATCTAGCAACTAATTGGGTACTTCACATGAAGGTACAGTGCCCTTTAGGTTCAGGTTTACATCTGCCTTTGTATCTAATGCAAGAGCAACGAATTCTATAGTTATTCCTGAAATCACTCTTTGTACTTTTACTTACACCTCAAAATAATCTAGTTCAGCACTGTCTCATTTCTTACATGGCACCTTGCATATTAGTCTGCAAAGTGCCTGCGGCATTTGGATCTGAGTGGACATTTCTGAAAAAGCTTTCATTTTAATCTCTATTGTACTTCTAAGGGAAAGAGATATTAACTGAATTAATCACAGATAAAGAAAACATAGCAGAGGTAGGAGCTAAACCCAGAAAACACCTAAACCAGAAGAACACAACAGATTTTATTACCTTTTTATTGACGTGACTGAATAAACAAGAATGTAGCCATTGATGTCTATGGAGTACGTCTGAGGAAATATGGAGTATTCATCCTGTAGAAGGAATATTGCATTTAAAATTAAGGTTGCCACAGTTCAGAACTTGATGCTATCAGATCACCATCAGATAAGCTGGTCATATTTGTAAGACATGAGGTGCATTCTATATGGGTAGTACTTTCAGATTTTTTTTCAACACAATGTCAGATGTGGAATCTTTACCAAATGAAGAGAAAGCTAAAGTCAGTCTGTATACTGTACAATTTAATCTACAGCTTTTCTGTTTTATTCCCTCTAAGACTATGGATGAGCTGAAGCTATTCCCAATCCTCTTACCCTGCTTAATTATCAGTTTCTATTAGTACAAAACATCTACTCTGTCCCACCACTAATTAGTAACTACGCCTCTTATCTTGCTGGTGATACATTTCAAAATCCTAATTTCAACAGCTGACAACAGGATCTAGCAGTTTGTAATTTCAAGTGACACTGATCACATCTAAATTACCTAAGGGGTCTGTTAGGAAGTGATTAATTGTGGCTTGCTAACTAATGTTTATCAACTAAAGATGCAAGAAATACAGTTATTAGATGCTATATGACAACTCTAAGTTTACATTATACGACAAGTGTTTAAAAAAAACAAACAAACCACCAGAAACTTCATCACTGAATTTACTACCCCTCTAGAAAAGGAACTGACCAAAGAGGCAAATGAAACACTCATATATTGCAGGTAATGCAACACAAACACTAGGAATCCAATGTTAAAAACCTAAGTTGTTCCAACTCGTATTCCCAGGAAAAATTTCCATTTTGACAACAGCCATACTTCTTAAGGGATGAGTTCTCAAATTGTTAAACCTGTGCTTCTGAAAATGTTAATTTTAGTTTAAGATCAAATAACCTCTCTGTATATTGTCATGGCTGAACAGATGGAACAGTGCAATCACACAGCTTAAATCCAGACAGCCAAAAGGAATCAAACTTCCCTAACTGGCAGAAGAGGAAAAACTCTTCATAAATCAACTTCACAGATCCAGCCAAAAAAAGTTTGAAAGAATAACACTTAACAAAAGCTGCCCTTATTTGCCTTTATTGCTACACACAGAGGGCAGCCTTCCCCCATCTTCTGTGAAATGCTAAACTGCCACTCCAGTGGGATGTGTAATCCCAAAGTCAACAGAGGAGGCATCCAAGCTGGTCTCAGTGTAAAACAGGTGAAAGTGCAGCTCTGTTGCTTGACTTTACCCGGAATTCCTCAGGAATTCCTGGTAAATCCACTGGAATTTGGTGTTAGGTAAGATTTCCTTTTGCACTTCTCTTCTGTGACCTCGTACCAAGACTCCTGTTGAACTGAACTGCACAGAGCTCAGTAAATAACCACGACAGGTAAAGAGACACAGGACAGAGGAAGAGTACCAAGAAAAATAAGTGCCATAACCTCAACTATTTCTAATTCATGACTTAATTTTTAGCTTGTTAAGAGAAGGAAGAAAACCTGCCAATTCCCTGGAACTTGTGGGTCAAATTAAGAAATTTGTCAAGTGATATAACAATGTTGCTACAACTCTTGTACTTTTTTTTCAAAAGTACATAACAAATCTACAATATAATCCTTGCTGTGCTGTATACACATAAGTACTCCCTATGGACCATTAAGCAAGACTGACTTAAAAAAGAAATCTGTCCAAGCCACACCCTCCATAACCCCAAATCATCTCTCCCCTCTAACCCTGTGAGCCAGAACTCAAAGTTCAAGTCATTCCACGAAGAATTAAATTTTAAAATAACGACAGGCTGGGAAAGAAGCTATTTTGGCTCTAAAATACTGTATAAGGTTAAATCAATCCTCAGCAATAGAGGTATGTTACTGGTGAGTTACAGTGCCTTCCCAGAAGGCAATTTCCCCCTCAAAGAGAAATTTTTTCTTTTATCACTGAGCTACACAATCAGAGCTGTAAGGCGAGTGCACTTACAATGGCACAAAATGACACCTATGGAGCTTCCTCTGCTGCTCACACTTCTCAGCCTGCCCCTCTCTCACCCTCACTCTCCTCTGTAGAACAATCCCCATCAAACAATCCTGCCCCAGAACGTGTGGCCAGTACTGTGCTCAGACAGCTCAGAGATCATACGTGTTGCTGATGAGTGATGAGCACCACAAGCTGACACCACATAAATACAGCATGGTGCTCTTCAAAGAAAGCAATCAAACATACCTAGAAGGTTACAGCCCTTCTGAACAGTCCCCCAGCTATGAGCAAATGTCCCACAGCTTTACAGTTCTTAAGTACTGGCAGCAGATTTTACAACACTAACGTTGTTTAACACTACTCACAGTTTGGTAAAACCCAAAGGCATCATATGAGATCACAGAAGGTAAGAACACATAAGCAAAAAAAATGTTAAGGATAAAAATACAGGGTTTTAATGATCCCTGATGGCTTTTTCCCTAATACAGAGTGTTTCAAAAGAGGCAGCGCTCCCGTGCACGGAACGTGCAGTGCAAGTTCAGCCAAGCAGCCCCATGTAATGAACACCTAGATCTGTATGTAATGAACACCTGCACCTCACAAAGCTCCCGAGCACACTCCAGGACACGTGTTCCCTGTCTCCTCCTGTGCTCCCTGTCATTACAGGAAGCTCGGACGCGCTCGTGAACCATCGCGCTAAAATGTAAACAAACTACAGCAGTTTATTGGTAGCCCAGTGAGTACCACCTACATGCATTTCTGCCTACTGCCCATGACTGTGTCACGGATACAAGTCATGGTGGTGTAGCCGGAGCACACACAAATAGGAAAATTCATGGAAAATTTCCCCATGGTTAACTGAAGTGACATTTTCCATCTAAAGCAAGACTCCTAATTTACTCTGTAAATATCAAACAAGCTACTTATGTACTTTTGGGACAGAGTTAAGGCAGTTCCCTCTTCCCTTTTTTACACATTCATTCAATAGACAGGGAAAAAACAAAACAAAAAATCACTAACAAACCCCAAACCAAAGTCTTTAAACAAACCCTACAAAGAAAGTCTTTAGTGACTAAACAAGAAATCAGGATAATTTTTAAGTTAACTTTCACCTCTGAATGCACGGTCACTACGAACTTAGCTCAACAGAAGTATGAATACCTATTGTCTTAACTCTGAAGAGAGATTCAAAGAAGGAAAGATAACTTACTTGGCCAGCAGTGTCAACCAACTGAAGATGATATTCTTGGCCATTTACTGTGATCAGTTTTGTAAAAGCTAGAACAAAGAAGAAATACAGAAACATGTCAGAATTACACACAAGTAAGGGATCAGAAGTCACTCATCTGTGTCATTGTCAGCCAAGCCACTAAGAAAAAGAACTTTAGTTACAGGCTTTAAAGTAGCAATAAAAGGCTACATCGGGTGCTGCACTTTTAACTTGTCTGTTGCAAATAACAAAACTCAGAAATTTACTTTAAGATTTCAAATTTCAGGAGATTCTCACATTGGATGCAGCTGTTCCTCCTTTACTTTCTTAAAAGGAAAGAATAAAACATGCATTTCTAAGAAACTTTGAGGCAACTGTAATTACTGGTAACATAAGATACTTAAATACAACTGGCATCAAAGCTAAGTTTGAACTTATTATAGGATATTTTCCTCAGTTTCCAAGCAGTTTAGCACAATCAATTTCCTAAATGTAAATCCCATGAAGTAAGTGATCTTGACTAAGAAAAATAAAATAATCTTTGGGGGCTAAGACACATAGAACCACACTTATGAATATACTAAACCTAAATAATGACAATTAGCTAAAAGTGCACCATGTTGCTTTCACATCTGCTGTAGCTTCCAGCCCATCTAGTCCTCAGTCACGAAGCACACTCAGTCCCAAAAGTGATGAGAACTGCTTCTCTTCCTTGGATTCATGAAATGCCAACGTGCTGTGAGCTGAGGAATCTTACTCAATGTTTGTGTTATGCAACTGCAAAAGCAAACAGTGCCACAGCTCTTGTAGGAATAATAATGTACTGACCAGAACACCCAAACCCAGCTTTGGAGCTCTGCTTTGGCCTTCAAGATGCACTCCAGACACCATTACGGGACAGTTCTGGTATACTGAGTAAAGTTTGTGTTGTCCTCTGGTTGAGGTCATTTTCCCAAATACTACCAGTCCTAAACCCCTCATTTGTCACTGCAATGATGAGCAGGGAAACAGAGTCAGGGAATGGGTCAGTATAGTGTTAGCTAAGCTGTCCACAGCTTCCCAAAGCTGTACAGTTGGATGTTCCCAACCCCACTGTGCAGTCCCCTGCCTACGCTTTCTGGGTTTGAACAGGGTCTCCCAGAAGCTGAAGTTGTCCAACTTTCCTCCTCCCCCAAAGGTCATTGTCCAATCAAGTCTCCACAATTTGAGCATTATCTCGAGTAAGTGGGCTGAAATAGCTGAAACTGGGGGTTTCAACCCACCTCATAAATCAAAGCATCCTTTCAAAAAAAATGGAGCAATTCAAACAGCAAAGCCAAGCTAACACAGTGTCCAAATCAACAGTGTAAAGCACACCCACAACTTCCATTACAATACCAGCAACTGCCATTTGAAATGGAGAATCAAAGCTCCTGCCTTACCCTGGCCATCCCCTAACAAAGCTGCAGCACATGTGCTGCTCTCAAGTCACTGTCTGGATGCTGTTGTCATTGCTGCACAAAAGTTTTAGGTTATAAAACAAGGATCCACAACAGCTCTTTGCCTTGGATGAGAACTGTGATGGGGACAAACTGTTTGTTTGAACAGATGTTAACAGGCAGCGTTGCTATAATACAATATCCCTGCTTTTAGTCAGAGGGAAAACAGACTCCTCTGGAGACACACTGCATTAACAGGTGTATGGAAACAACAGTCCCTCTCCAGTCTCTTGACACTGCACATACACATCAAAGCACTCTGCAGTCAAAGTAGCTTCAAGAGCATCATGAAGTTAATATTTAAAAAGGGATAGATGACAGCTTTTTCAGACTATTCTAGAAGCCTAGAAGAGACTCAGCAAAGACATCATCATCATCATCATCAGTACTGGAAGAGAGTGTGACACAGATAAGGGAAGGGAAACAGTGGAGGAGTCACCACAGAACTGTTAGTTCAGTGCAGAGCCTTGCAGCACTAAGCACAGCCCACTGCATGGAGACAGATCTGCTTCGATGAAGTCACAATTAATGACTTTCATTTCTTTGCTGAAGCTTTTCAAAAATATTCCCGGTTAAGAATTTCATCATCCGAAAAACCTACAAGTGTATTTATTGTGATCTGTTGATCCAGAGGAATCAACCATTTCCAATTCCGTCACCTACTACCCTGGGACACGTTGCCTTTCGTTGTGCTGATGAGCAAGAAAAACAACAACAATACAATCACTGCACAGCCTGGCTCTTCCTGGTAGGCCAAGGACTGAATTCAGCAGGCCTGACCAACCTCTGCACCCCTAAGTCATTTTGTATCTGGAAAATGCTGCTCATCAACTGGAACACGGATCTTGGAACAGGACATGCTCACACGGATCTTGGAACAGGACATGCTCACCCTTCACAACCCGGAACTCCAGTGATCAGTGTTACCCTAAGATCAAGTACACCAGCATGAATGAAATGATTTGCATATGCAACTCAAATGACAGCTACTGTGAAATTCCTAGAATAGTAGGTCTTATTCCTATTGTTCAAGGCCTATACAACTTGTTCCTGTAAGAGCTTGACTATAGCTTGCCTTCTATACAATTTAGCTTTACACTCAGCATTTTGTGCAAGTTTTATTATTAGAAGACAAAAATTATAAAGATTAAGCTACCTGCAGTACTACCCTTTCATCAATGCTGGTAGAATACTGTAATAAATTACAAGGACAATTTTCTGGAGACAAAACAGAAATCACACAGGTCAGTCTACCCTTCACTGTGTACTTTTTTCTAAGTGTAGACCCAACCACTAGATGAAACTGAAAAGGTTTTATAACCTCCTATAAAAAGCACTGGAAAAACGCAACATTCTCCAGCACTGTCCCTAGTATAGGAACCTGGACTTCTCAACACTTCTTGCCAGTATTGTCCACCAAATTTGAAATTACAAGCTAGGAAAAGTGCAAGAGTTGATAACATACTTTCTGTCTTATGACCCTGGATAGAATCAGAAATATACAGCTGGGAGTGTCAAAAGACTGGAATGATCAAAGATTTATAAAACAAAAAATTTAAAAATATTAAGTACATGAGTCAAAAGAATTAGTTTATACTATACCCATCAAAACTAGTTGCAAATCTCTGTCTTATAAAAGATACCGTCAATAAATTTAAAATTTTTGTTAAATTAGAATGTGTTCTCTATTCCTTTCCTCGCAGAAGCAATTCTAAAATATTGTCTTTATCAGGCATTCTAGGGCCTAAAGATGGGACAGATTTCCCACTGTTTTGGACCTCAGGGCATAACTTCTACGTTTTCAACCTTTACTTCCCATTAATATGTTCTGATGCAAGAAGGGCCCTTCAGTTCTCTACCTTTCAAAAAGCAAATTCCTCCAGCCACAGCCACAGATCACAAGACTTACACCAAATGAATAATGCTGTTTGTTTTCCAAATAAATAAGAAATCAGTGAAAACTTAAGCCTTTTCAGGATGCCCCCGCCCAACAAGTCTTCATGGCCATGACATACTCCATGATTAGAATTCAGATCAAGCAAGCAGTGCAGACTACAAGGATTAAGTAAGAGAAAAATTCATCTGTGGTGTATTTTCATAGTTAAGAAGCACTACCAGTGTGAGACACACAACTACAGACTTTCTAACAGCAGTTACAGACAACAGGTAAAGGATGAAACAAGCTAAGCTTGTACCAAGGTGTCAAAATGCTACAAGACGACACAGACTCAGCATTTTGTAGGGACTTTTGACTCCATGTCAAATTTGTTCATTCCCATATAACTGCATAAAACTTAAAAATATTACTTTAAATAATTTGCATTTATATAGAAGAGAGAGTAAAAATAACCTGTCCCAACTGACATTAAGATTTAAAATACAAAAACTTAATCCTCAGTATTTAGTGTGTAGTTTTAATTTAAATCATACCTTACTTATAATTCTAGCAAAGTAAAAAGGGATGATGGAAAGCCTTAGTATGAATGACATCTGTGTAAGAGCTAACATTCAGATCATTCAGGCCAAGGGGTAAATTATCTACTCTGACTTGCTAAAGCAAATTGAGAGTTTCTCAAAAAGTAGCATTTGAATTTTAGTTCTAAGCAGTAAAATAATCCCAAGGAAAATATCCTGATAGCTACTGATTCATAATTATTACCACATATAAATTCAAAAGAAACCCTGTTCTGCTGACTGCTTCATTCAAACTTACAGAGTATCACATAGGCTCAGCATCCTACTGCAGAAGTTCAAAACACCAAAACCACTGCATTTCAGAAGTCATTAAAATACAAGCAACTCCAGGGTTACAATCATGAAACCAGTTTTATCTGCCACACAATTAAAGTAAACCAGTATGATCAAGTTACTCAGAGTAGCACTGCAGTTGTTCAAGTACGTTATGACCATCTCTAGCTCAGAAAGAGATGCTTGGATTGTAATGAATACCAGGTAACTCACCTCTGAAGTGACTTTTTGCTCTTGGCAGCATTTTTAGTATTAATGTCTTTACCCAACCACTACATTAGCTATTCACAAAAGGCACTAATATCAACAAAAAAAAACCTGCTAAGAGAAAAAAGACACTTGAGAAGTCAAATACTCAGTATTTGCAGCAAGCTGATAGTGTACCAACCTTGTTATCAAACAGCTGGAAAGGAGTAATTAAAAAGTTTATCAAGTTATCATGGCCACAGCATGTCAACTTTCTAAGGTAGCCATTTAATTCTGACTGGTATTGATGGCTTTATGTTCATCTGGATATACTGACCCAATAAGAAATGTGAGACTCTGGAATACTCGTATATAGTGGCACATTTTCATACAGGTGTGACATATGTAATTTAAAGTGCCCTGACTACATTAGGGGAAGCAGATGTCCAACAACATAATACAATACAAGGAGATGCATTGTAGCCAGGTTCATTAGGTTTTCCTTCATTTAGTGCTAAAAGACAATTCAGCTGTTTGGAGAAGCATGTACACAGTGATTTCCATGCTGCAATGCTGTAAACGTTGGTTTAAAAGAGTAATAAGACTTAAGAGTTAATTAATGAGCTTTCATGTTAATACGTAAATGCCCACATAAGCAGTGTGTATATCGCCAAGGACTTCTCATAAGTTACTTAGGTACAGAAAAGCAGCTTGTCAGTTATTTACTTACTGTTCTCTATGGTTGGATCATACGAATCAACAAACTGTCCTTCCACAAACTGAATCGTCAGTGAAGATTTTCCTGTAAAGAATGGAAAAGAGAAATATGGATTGAAACAAGTCTTCAGGTTGTTATCACTTTACACTTACTAGTAGATACACTAATGTCTTATCTATCTAATAGCAATCTAGCCAATATGAGCTTTGTATGCTTCATTTAAAGTATCTATACATGACAACTGACCTAGTTTTAAATTAAATGCCTATTCCTAGTAACTGGGTCTCCCGAACATTTAAAAAGCAGAGCAAAAGCTACTTGGTATGTGTTCTGCTTTTGTTTTAACAGGGCATAATTTAAACGACTCCTCCAGTTTAAAACAAATCTAAAAGCAGCAGTGTACAATCCTCACAGAACTAAATTTAACAAACTGCTATACTTGGAAGGTTTTTCTGTCAAGAAGCAAATAAAACTCAAGATCAGTTTCAGTCACTGCAAAGAAAACTTGGATAGAGTTAGCCAAATTTGGTTTGACTTGAAGATTGGACATATTTCCCATGACAAAAGGATGATCTCAAAATTCTTGAGACCAACATAGTCTCCTATTAATCCTCCTACTGCCACACCACAACAGACCAGCAGATGCTGTATTTTAAGTAGTGACTGAGGGGGCATAATTGGATTTTTTCCTTTGGAAGCCATTTAACTGCTATACTTTGGCAGACAACTTTATGTTCCAAATTTCAGTTAGAGTAATGCAAAATACCGAATTTAGTAGCAAACTGAAAAAAAAAAAACCACGAAAACTCAGTCTTGAGAGATTTTACAAGATCGTGAAGGCAAATTACATATTGACCATATAAAGTTCTGCATTGACCTTTAAAGTTCTGCAACTGAAGACTTTTCAAGCATTACAATTTCCATTACAGCACATCCTCTACATTTGGGAATCTACTAGATCCTATTACATTATGTTTACTGGACAAATACACTCCTAAGAAGATTGCCAAGTGCATTAGCTGCTTTTGGACATGAGCATATTCTTCATGCTCCTTTATATTCTTTTCATCGGCAAGAAGCACAAACAAAATATGACCTCAAGTTAAAATTTTTACTCAAGACCATCTGACTCAGTGGAAGCCTCTCAATGACTTCTTAAGTAACCAATGTTGTGGTGGAACTAAATAGTAAAATTGTTTTCAGGAATAAATTGCTTTGGATAAAGGCTGCCCACTTGCAGTGCTCAGACCACAGTATGTTTAACTTTGCTGTAGAAAAGTACTTTCCTAAGCATTCCTTCAGGAGATACTAAAAAACAGTTTTCTATTTAATTTTCTGCCATGCTCAGTGTCATGAGCATGTGTATTCAAGTGTCATGCCAGCTCATTCAAGAAACAATGCTAAAAAACAAAAAATCCAGGCAAATCCCAGAAAGACCAACTATCGCCAAGGTTTGAACGAGTTGCTTTTTCTCAGATCATGTTCTTAGACACCATTTTCTGATCTTATCTAACAGCACCACTGAAGGTGTCACGCTTACTGTGTATAAGTTGACAGAGGACACTGCACTTTAAACCGTTGCTCCAGCAAAGGACATTCACCCTCCCCCCTCATTCAAAATCTTCCTAATAAGGACAGATTAGGGATTGAAACTGTGCATCCCAGGAACTGTCTGAAACTGTGTATTTTGGACAACACTTGGTGAATTTTCAAACTATTTCTTCTTCAGCTTATGAAGTTGCTACCCAGAGTTCATGCTTCCAGATTCTTTGCCAATACCAGCACATTAGGCACTCCGTTTCAAAACAAATTTAACTATTTCTATATTAGGCTGTACAATATCCAAGATAAGAAGAGCTAAGTGTAGCACAGATCATCACTGAACATTTTTCCTCTTCAGAAGGATCCTAAACTAACTGAAAGACTTGATTGCTACTGTCTGTCTGTGCTAAGCCTGGGAACTGAATCCCGGGAAGGAGTGGGAGCCAACAGAAAATGCTGCATTTAACACCCAGCTGTATTAATTACTGCTTTCCTCAGTGAAAGAGGAGGAAACAAAAACAGACAAAACCAGTGTTCCAACAACTCTCCTTCTAAATTCCTCCTGGCTTGGTAACAAGCCTCTCAGTAATGACGTGCTCCTGATCACAAGAGGATGCCTGCTTTCTTCCATGAGCCACAGGGAAGCTCTCCAGCCTCGGATTCTGCACCTACCCCCTCGGGATAAGTGCACGTAACAGTATCCCACTAAACCAAGGCTTCCAAAGTGGACATGAGAAATTCAAACCCTGGGTCATTAACACCCCACTGCCATGTCTCACCCATGACCAAGCTGCACTCAGAACCATGTAAACAACAGCTCAGCTTGAACTTTGTCCTACAGGTTTTATTCCAGGCCTTTGACCTATGCTCGTGGACGGGGCAGAAAATCAAGCTGACAATTTAGCTCCTATTTGCTCTTTCCCCAGAAAGATCAGGCAAGGTTTTCAGAGAGGATTGCAACACAAACATTATGTCCATGAGGCAGGGGCCAGGGAACTGCACACAACTACGTCTGCCAATGTGTTAACTCCACCTCGGAGCACGGCAGGGAGGAGGATTTGGGAAGACACCTCTGACTCCATGTGCAGACACCGCTAGCACACTTCAGCCTTAACAGGATGAGCCTGACATCAGCAGCAAAGGCTTGATTACCTGATTACTCAAGGGTGCACACCTCAGAAAGGCTCAGTTCTAATGTGCCCTCATTTGGAACACAGCCACACATTTTTTTGTTTGTTAAGCTTTTCCTTCTTGCATCCTCCACACTGGTACATTTAACATATCCACTGTACTCAAGTTTTCGGAAAATAAACATCCATTGAGACCAAAATGAGAAGTGTCAGAAGCAGAAGCAAGGCTGGGAGCTGGGTGCAGAGCCTTGCTACGGTAACTCCAAGCACCAGATGCTCCATGGCAGAGGAGTTACAAGCAAAATCCTCCAAGTTTACTGACTCTCCCTCTCCCTGGAGGTAGAGGACAGAAGGGAAGGGTTGCGTGGAATGTGTTTTACGAGTGTTTAGAATACAAGTCCCAGGTGGCTGAAAGCTCAAGTTGTCCAGAAGTACCCGAAGTGTATTTGCATACACAATTCACTGTTTATGGTATTATGTGAGAGTGGCAAAAGAAAAGAGTTTTCCACTGTCAAAACAGAAAAGGAGCAGGTTTTCAGACAGAAAGCCAGTTCAAAAAATAAAGCTGTCGCGTTTCTGTTCACACCAGACCACTCGCACCATGAAACCGAACGTCCCATAAACACTCTGTGCAATCACAGCACATCAGTTTCAAATGCCATTGCAACTGTCAAGGCAAAACAATTGCCAAATTGAGTTTTACTCATCTTTTTACTACTTGGACAAGAGCTGTAGTATGTAATCTAGCCTTAAAATTCAAGCTTTACAACACCAGGCAATTTACCAAGCAGATGAGTAACTGAGCATGGGTGGGCTAAGAAACAGCTGCCTCCCTACAGAGGCCGTGCCCCCGCTTTGCTGCACCACCACCTGCCCGCTGTCCCCGTCCCACATCCTCATTCTCCTTGCAACAGGCATAGGGAAAGCCCAGATTCAATTCTCATAGGCAGCCAACTTCCCCCCAAACCCAGGAGACCAAAATGATGCAACCAGTTAGCGAGCAAGTCAAACAACAGCTCCACAAGCACAGCATTGTGCAAGCTCAGATGTGCAGCTGCCCTCGGACGTGGCATCGCACGCTGACGGTCACCAGCAGCACAGCCCAGTTCATCTCAACAGGAAAAATTTCTCAATGCCCAAAACCCTCCACACAAGCCACCAGTAAACAGTTTGTGGGGGTCAAGAACAACAGCTACCGAAGAGCTGCAGTTCTCTGCTCTGTTGGTGTGGTAGATGCATAGTTTCTTTAACTCATCTTTTTCTACTAAAATGCTCGCTTATGTAGTTTGCATAATCATTAAACACGTAACAACTGGCAGCATCTAATTCGCTCCTACCACAAGCCTAGCACCTTGTCTGAGTTAGCCTCTAGACTAACTTTGTAACTAGACTTACCTAGTTAGTCTTCTAGGTCTATTCAGTCTTACCTACAAAACAAACCGGTTCAGGTTTTGTCACAAGAGCATTCAACAAAATGAAATGTTGTCCATCACATCAGATTAGGTAAGTCTGTCTGCGTACTCAACCTGCAATATCTCACACACAGCTACACTCAACCCACTACACTGCACAGAGATGGAGTTTTCATACTGAAAAATACACTTGATTTAACTTGAACATTGGGATCTTTATCTTCTTTAATGCACAATACCAAGACAAACAAAACGGAGACACCGGCATTCCCATAGAACAGATTATTCATCCTCAGAGCACAGAAGGGGACTGAACAACTTCTTGGAGCTGATGGAGGTTAACTGGGTAGGAAAGAGAATTACAGCATCCCTCTTCAACAAAGATCTTCTCACAAGATAGAAGACGATCTCAGAACCCATCACTAGCTCATCATTCATCTCAGGCCGCATCGTTACCAACTTTCTACGGTTAATTAAGATTTCCTCCCCCCAGGTGCTAATTATGGCTTTGTAGTTGCTATTTTGCTGATCATTGCTATGTAGTTTGGTGAATTATTCTAATGACTATAAAAATGATACATCTGGGTCAATGAAGAATTCTGTTTCTAAACCTCTGGAGACAGCAATACAATGAGCAGTTTGTGTTTTACTCAGATGTAACTTAATTCTACTATTAGACTTTTAATCATGAGGAATTATAACATACAAACACAACTACTCTGAGCTGTAGTTCTATTTTTGTAGCAATTTCCTTGTGATATCAACATTATGATACCAGGATTAAAAAATTATTTTCTGATGCTTACAGACAAAACTCTCGTTGGCACACAGAGCTCAATTCCTGCACTTGCTCATATGATACAAATGCTTGATTTGCAATAGAGAGTGGTGGCTCTCCTCTCCCAACATGCTGTCAGCTTTCCAGAGGACAGACTAAAGGTTATAATCCTGTAAGAGTTAAAGTCTGAGGACCTAAATGAGACATCTTTTGGTAACTTGATGAGGGACCTCAAACATAGAAGAGCCCTTCCTAACAAACCAAACAGCAGATCAACATTTCAACACAAGCTCTTTTTCAACTTCTATGGCACTCTGTCCTATTGCTCTACTGTTTCCTGCCTTCTCCTGATCTATTGTTATATCAGAATATAAGGAAATAAATATGACAGTCTACAGCATGGTTTTCTAGCAAGAACTATTTCTGCTGTAAAAGAAGAGCTTCCCATGATGATCTGTAACACCAAAAGCACGAGCCTGCATGGAGATACTCATTTCCCTTCCTTCTGCATTGCACAATTTTTCTGAGGTTTATCAAAGGTATTCCTCTGCAAGCCAGAAGAAATCTGAGAGCAGTCATTTAGAAACAAAGCCAGATGGTTTCCTTTATTTTCTTCAGATTTCAAAGCAGTTGGTCAAACTCACAAACATATTTGCAGGACCTTGCTAGGGTTGGCAGCAATGAGCCTTCAAAACATAAGCCAAGAATCCTGATGCTATCTAGATCATGCTTTCTGTAAGGAAAGCAAGAAGAGAGTATGTGCTTTATTCCCTGATATTTAACAGCAGGCTCACTCCATCCTACACTAGTGCCCATCTCTCAGTGTTGACTTACACTTTTGTTGCAACGTATTAGACGTCCAAGCAAGTATGTGGAGAAAAATTCCACTGCTTTCCTGCAACAGCTCAGTTTTGCTTTCATTTAAGTCAGTAACCTCAGCAAAGGATTGTCAGAAGAAATGTTTTAGTTATTTTAGCACATAATCCAGTTACCTCTGCTTGTCACCCTTGCTGGCAGAAAAACAGAGGGGGCCACTTTGCCTGCTATTTCCCTTTAAATGAGATAAACCAATTTTAATTCCACATGTCAAAGATGAAAAAGCTGTTACAAAGCTTAAAAAGAAAAATATCCAGAAAACTTCTGTGGCACACATCTCACCTGGCCATGGAATACACACATACATGGCTGCATCCAAGAAGTTTTAAATAGATTGGGGGAACTGCATCCTGGTGTTTCCTAACTACAAAGGAAATTCAGACACTCATACCCCAGACAGTCAACCTATATCTTCTCAGATAAATACCACCCTCTGTGTTCCCTTCAGACTTCCCACAGAAACTGTGCATCCCTGCAGCACCTTCCCACCTCCCTCCCCACAGGACTAGGCCTAAAATATTTCAATGGCATCAGTAGCCAGGTGGTGAGCAACTGCATTGTGCATCACTTGTATATTCTTTTATCATTATTATTTGCCTTTCCTTTTCTATCCTATTAAACTGTCTTTATCTAAACTCAAGAATTTTACCTTTTTCCCTGATTCTGTCCCCCATCCCATTTGGGGGAGTGAGTGAATAGCTGTGTGGTGTTTAGCTGCTCACTGGGTTAAACCTCAACAGCTTCTAAAGGGAAGCTTATTAAGCTAAAGATCAGATCCTACCATTTCAGTTTATGACACACTTCTAGGGAAAGAGCCTGAACCTTGTACTGATTTCCCCTCCGAAGAGGCAAAATTCAACTTGTACCTCTGGGTAGAAGCCAAGTCCTTCCTCCCTATACACACACTTCAAGCAGCTCATTAGGTGTTTGAATAAACTTGACCTTTCCTTGGATCAGCTGGTATGTACAACATGAAATGTCTTTGAAAGACACTTCTAGAAACTGTCATAGTTTCATCATTAAATCAGTCTTAAATGCTATGTCATTGGAAATAAAAATGTGTCTCTCTTGCTTTAATGCATTCCATGCATTCCCCTTTTCAACCTTCATGATTTTACTTTCCACATAAGGCAACAAACACCCAACTTCCAGTCAATTTTTTCTTGCCACTAAAGATCGCTGGGATGTACAACTTCAGTTACCTTTCTGCAAGACAGAAGTATCAGGACTAGCAGGGTTTAAGTGCTTCTTCAAGAAGCAGATCTTTCCAGCTGCATTCACCAGCACCAGCTCTCCATCCAGCACAGACACTGCCTGCTAAACTTCCCATTTCCATTAGAAAACAGGATAAACTCTTCCCTCTGCAAATCTGACACTAGTAAGAGAAACAGAACCCTTACCTAGATGAAAGACCTCATTCTTTCAATGGATCAGTGCTGTTCCACTGAACTGCAGGTCTTCCCTAAGAATATTCCCTGAGAAGGATCTTTATGAGGACTGGAGTCATAGGATTCCCTGTTGCCAACACTGTGGCCACCATAACTCCGTGCTTACAATCACCACCAAGCAGAGGGTTTAAGTTTCTGAAAATGTCAGTAAAACTTTCATAGCATCATTTAAAAACAGAAGTTTAGGAATGTGATCCTGAGCATATTGTAACACTGAGTAACCAAAAGCAGCTGAAATGTGTGAGGAATAGACCATCTTACCAGTACTAGTGAACTGCACATGACCACAGGGCCTCAGGATCTTTTTGGAACTGTAAGAACAATAGTAAGAAATGTATTCCTCTCTTCCTTGTTGCAGGATGACAGAAGGCAAGTGCCTGACAAAATCTTGACAAGACAGTAATAGTAATATTCCCTCTCTTGGTAACATCATCCAAGAAAATAATGTGATATATATCCAGCAACTGTAGCCA
Organism: Pipra filicauda; assembly: GCF_003945595.2. NCBI lineage: Eukaryota > Metazoa > Chordata > Aves > Passeriformes > Pipridae > Pipra > Pipra filicauda. Next base: position 8,044,809 of record NW_024104310.1, read on the forward strand.
AGTAGTTTCAGCCTTACTCTGAAGAGAAATCCACAGAGCTCTCCACCAACCTGTAGTAAAAGGTGGAACACACTACAGATTTGTTCCAACAAGGGCAGGCTACTTTTACAACACACTGTACAAATACATGAATCAAACTGCATAATAATCACTAGAAGATCTTGACCACAGAAGGCAGCTCCACCCTGCAGCAGTATGTGTGACTATGAGGGGGTCAGTCAGCGTAACAGGGTTCAGCAGACTTTGGATGATCACTGGTGACACAAAGTCAACAAATGCCAGCAACGCACGTGGCACCCAAAAACTGACGCTCTTGGAAAGCACGTGGCTCCCAGCATCCAACACCAGCACACAGACTATCCACTTGCCATGACCTGCACTGCTGGAAGTCCCCAAAGCTGCACGAAGCATCAGGTACTGCAGCACCAAGCCTGACAACACCAACAGCTCTTAGCACAAAACAGGGAACGTGGTCCTTAGGGATACCGACAAAGAGTCACACTGACTCCCTCTTCCACCCGTGGAGGAGGACATGGTCAACTCCACCACATCTCTGTCAACAAATGTACTGACAGACACTGAGGCAGTCTTGATAAGTTGAGCCTTGACCACTTCTTCTGTGCTAGACCAATGCTGCTGAGAATCTAGACATAACCATAAAAACCAGTGTGCCTGAACTGCTCCTTCCTCTACAAAAACTGTCTGTCTCCCCACCACCAGGTTCAGATCAACTTTTGTTGCTACTGTTGTCTCTTTCTGTTTCAACTCTAGATCTTTGAATTAACTATACAGGCATCTTCCATGTTACTTCTGCTTTAGCATGTGAAGCCCCTCCCCTATTTTAATCAGGGTGGAGTAAAGCCACTATCTCTTAAATGCCATCCTCATACCCTTGCCCTTTATCCAGCTGGAGTTAGTCATTAACCCCTCCCCACTAACGTTGGCTGCAAGACTTCTGCACTTACACACTTGCCTGATCGACCCAAGAGTAGCCTCTGAATACAGAGGACAATCTGTTAACAGTATGGAAAGGTCAAAGTAATAATATACCCAAATCACTGCATGACAGATAAGGGTAAAACACCAGGGAAAAAAAAAAAAAAAGGACTCTGAGGTAAGAACAACACCATGCAGAATAGCAAAAGAATCATTAGAGCCCCCAACCTTGGGAAAAGCAAAGGGAATTTAAGCCAAAGATCTGTCAGATATGACATGATAGAGTTGATTTAGCTGTAGGGTAAAGAAGGTATAATAGGTAACCCCTGTTTGCTATGTCATACTATCAAGTTCTTGCCTGTCGCAACAGCCAGCTGGCTTTCTTACCTTCCCAACCAGCACGTATCCATCTGGTGGCTCACAAGGTACTTCACATTAAGCGTTTTTGGGCAAGATTCATACTTTTCACTTAAAAGTACTCTCACTTTTTATACTGTCTAGTACAAAAACATCACAATACAGAGCTCTGACCTTTCCAGGGAAGAACAAAACCAGGAAAAACATAGAACTGACATCCTGTGAAAACTGAAAAAAATCACCACCCCATCTCACTCCCACCCTCCCCCAAGCACCTGAAGTCAGCCCAGGGGTATAACTGAGGATGCCACTTGTGACCTGACATTAAACTCATTTTTCCAGTTTGACTCTCTTTCATAAGTCAAGTGTCTTCCAGCCAGTTCAGCTCCAGTACCTGAGGAAGCACTTGCCAAGAGAAGCTGGATTGTTCCTTCCCCAGCACCCCACCAGCACATCCATGCAGCGTGGACAACGAGTGAGCTACATTTTCAGGTAACTTAATTTCAGGTCATCCTTCAGGAGACAGAGCAGTACATTGTATTTATCTGCTGTAGAGGTGTCTGCACAGCAACCCAACAGTTCTGCAAGTGTCATTTTATCTCATCCTCTATCCTACCCCCATACTTGGGGATAAAAGCATGCAGTTGAGGAAGGACAAGCAGAGAAATGGTTTAGGTGTCCTAAGACTCCTTGATACACTCTGTATAAAGAACATGATTTTGAAGCATTCCGATAACTTATTCATCCCTGCCTTACTGTTCAGAAAACCTTGAATTACCTTACATTTGAACCACTTTTAGACTTCGGTTTAGCAACCACAGAAGGTTTATAAAGAATCTTGACAACTTTCTTCTCAAAACATGACAAAAAAAGTTAAGCCAGCATTTATTCACCAAATGAAGCAAGCACCTATTAGAAACAGCCATTTCCAAGAAAGCAGTGCAGAAGAAGGTACTTTAGCAAACTAAGAAACACGGTGCTTGTTTATATGCACGTTGCAAAGCAGAAACTTCCAGTTCTAATTAAAAAAAAAATGCTAATTTTGAAACCGATTTCAAACACCAAAAATTTGTTATTGATGGAATAACAAGCCTTAAAGCAAAATACACTTTACTGCATTAATGTCAAGTGCTTGATTGTTTTGACAGTTTGTGGGACAGATTTAATAAGAGTTTTCCTACATATTATGCATCCCAGCTCTTTTGCATACAGCACGAGTACCTTTAAAGGAGGTCATACATATTGAATGAAGTTTTGGCAATACAATCTGACAAGCTGTTGAAGCTAGACAGATGTATCCCACTAACTCCGGAGACAATGTTGTCAAGAGACACTTTCATATCCTAATTTCGTATTACACTTGAACATGTTCACACCCACACACTGAAGACCACTTATATATTCTCTCTTTTCCCCAAATTAAAATTAATTTAAGTCAGTACTCCACAAAATACAAAAAGTAACCAGATAAGATTTGATATGCATGCTCCTCTGGTTCCTGTAATCTAAATTACCGAAGAACACTGACAACCATCCCAGAAATACTCACCCCCTCAATCTTTAAGACTTCAGTGCAATATTAAAAAAGTATGTTGAATGAAAAATTTGCTGTTTAAAGGATAATCTATCAGGGAATTGTGATTTCTTCAGGTGATAACTGTTTAATACAGAAGGACCAGAACTAGTCACACATTAGGATCTTTCATTCCTTAAAAGCCCTTCAGAAATCATTCACTTAGTCTTACGCCTCATAACCTTTGGCCATTATCCACAAACTCTTGATGATTTCATCCAAATCAAACTGGTATACATTTCCTCCTCATGTTCTAGTTTCAAGTTCTCTAATTCATGTAAGAAGTCCCATAAGAAATTCCATGTAACTTCCCTTTTGCAGGAGCCCCCAAGTCTCAAGCTACTTTTTGCTTGTCCTGTCTTCATCTTGATTGGCACATTGTGCTTGATAATCCAAAACCTGCACTTTGAGAACCTGTATCATCTGTTTACACCACTACCTTTTTCACCATTGTCTCATCCCACATCCTTTATACTTCAAATGTACGTGTCCAGCATGGCAAACTGAGGAAGAACCAGAGCATCTAAACAATTAAGTAGCTGTGAGTCATCTTTGTGCTACAAGTGTTGATAAACACAACAAAAGGAGGGTCAACCAGGTTGAGGAATCAACTGGTATTTTGAGGAAACATAATTTGTAGGGTATTCTACCAAACACTGATAACCACAATGAAAAGCAACAAGAGCCCTGAGATTTGTTTCCTCTGCTTTTCCAAGCAGGAAGGCAATCAGTGACTCTGAATGCCTTGCACTTCGTTGTACAGGCTGCAGCATGATGGGGGTCAGTCTCTTCTCCCAAAAAACAGGCAAAAGAGAAACCAGCCCCAAGTTGTGCCAGGGAAGGTTTTGATTGGATATTAGGAAAAATTTCTTCACAGAAAGGGTTGTCAAGCATTGGCACAGCTTGCCCAGAGAAGCAGTTGAGTCACCATCCCTGGAGGTATTTAAAAGCTGAATAGATGTGGCACTGAAGGACATGGTTTAGTGGTGGGTTTGGCAGTGGTGGGTTAACAGCTGGACTCGATCTCAGAGGTCTTTTCCAAACTAAACAATTCCATGAGTGTAGTGTGGAGCTCTGCCTTTGATCCATTGAAACATCTTTACTACCAAGTGTTTCCAGATAATTCAAGATCAGATCACTTGAGGCATCATCTGAATTTGAAGACTTTCAGAAGACTTTTAGAAGAAGGTTTAGAATTACCCCAGGTCAAACATTTGACTTTTCCTCGATTTCACATGGAACAATTAGATTTAACTACAGAAGGTTATTTAAACAAGGACCTTGAAAATCTGGATTTCTTCAGAGCTCCCTCATGCACGTTTCACCACCTGCACAAGGCCATCTTTTTCCACCAGGAGAACAACTCCAGAAGGCCCGTTGTGGAAAGTTTACAAAAAAGCTTATCTGGGCTGGCAGAGGAAAACATTTACAGATGTGATTTCATAACAGGTCTGACAGAAGAAAAGTCTGCTTGGCCACAAAGAGCCTACTCCACCCTGCCCCAAACATCCCATGCTCCTGCCCCATTCCCTCTGTCAGGGCTGCACTTGCAGAGCTGACCAGCTGAAGGATACAAAAAATTTCCCTTCTGGTTGCTTTACCTTTCAAGGAAAATTCCCTGAGCTGGTTGCCAGGCTTTCATCATGCCGGTGCACCTGGGTAGGGACAGGAAGGTCCAACCTCCAGCCACTGCAGAATTAGCTCAACTTGGGCCAGGGGATACCCCACACTACACAGTTCATTTGCATCTGCCTTAATTACATGGCAATTAAACAAGAAAGTGGCTGGGATGTTTCTGAGAAAAGCTACACCTGAAAGCCTGTTTCAGTACTTTGTTCAAAAACTGCCTCAGTTTACTTTCTTGTTAAAAGTTCAATACAAACAACTTTCCCCCCCCAAAAAAAACCCAATTCGGCATCCACTGTACTTCATATTTCTCAAAAAGGAAATACAACCTGTAATGGTCCATATTCATATGTCTTTGGTAAACTTAATAACCTGAGATCTTGCTAAAAGGTCTGCTAGGCAACATACAACATGGATTTTCTCCACATTCTTCCCTTTTCCTCCCATCCCATATACCCTCATTAACGGAGCATCTGTCATCAGTGTGCAAGAACCATACTGGAATGCAAATGTCCTGAGAGAAATTTTAAGCAACAACCATCCCCCAAACTCAGGAAGCACATTTTCATTTCTCACATTATCAAATTCACAACAAATCCGCCGTTCACTTCAAATGCAGACCTTTGGAAAACAAAAGGGAACCTCTCAGATCCTAAAGGAGACAAATTCACGGCTGACAAGGGCTGCTTCGTGGTTTTACGCACCCTGCTTCATGTCTGCAGCTTCTGATCTGGGATAAATCGACATGACACCAACCAATTTTGAGTCATGCAGGATTCGCAGAGCTCGAGTGCATTATGAACATCCCACAGAGAAGCTGTTTTGGTTTTGGACTGAATACACAATTAAGTAGAGCGGTTCTTAAAATACGCCCTTGAATGTCACCTTCAGGAGAGCTACAGGAAGTTAATCATAATGGGCATTTATCACTTTTTAGCCTGCTCTTCTAATCCCGAGTGCCTGGTCATGCTGAGTTTCCGCAGCGGTGTGCCTGCAGAGGAGGTTGGCTGAGCCAGAACCTACACTTAAGGCAGTGTAGTAGCTCTAAAGGAAGAGCTTCAACTTTATATAGCTTATAAATTACAGGATCTATATTTCATTTGGTTTTCCCTGTTGATGTTAACTCCCAAAGCTGAGTAATCAAATACCAAACCGCCCAAATATACAAGCAAAACATACGAGTGTTGCCACTGAGAGATCAGAGTAGGCAACTTAAGAGTTAATCCTGGAGCAGTGTCCTCAAATAACCCTACGGTGGCTTGATATTACAGCTGAACATGCTGCCTCTAGTGCTTCCAGCTACTGCTATCAAACGCTCTGTAGCAACTTTCCCTGCTGTAGCCACTATCGCAGCCACTAGCACCGAAATGCAATTAAAGCTGGCATTTCCAGCCTCAGCCCAGTCCCCTGGGAGCTGCAACCTTTCCTCCTTGCAGCATTGCCACACCCTGGCAGAGCCAAAGCGGCCCTAACGAGGGAAGGGCTGCGGAAATCATCCTGGCACTCATTAGGGACTCGGCAAAATTCTATCCTCAGGTACCAGCTGGCTCCTGAGCCCTCAATTTTCCTGTTAAATCTCAGGCCTGCCAATGCTGTGGACACAACCACTCGTGCAAACCAATTGTGTAAATTACAGCACCACGGCGGTAAATCCGCAGTTCCCCCTCTGTTGACATTTACACGGGCAATTTATCGCCTGCTAAAATTACCACTTCCCCCCCTCCAATACCAAAGGGATCCCTCCCTCCTCAGGGCGGAACGCTGCTGTGAGAACAGATGCCATCTTTCAGGCACCGAAAGCAGAGACTCAACTCCATTTTACATTACAAACCTCCTGATATGCAAATAACTCACGTTTTCAATGCCAATAACTATGTTTTGTCCCAACAATTATTTTTACTATTTACAGCTCCATATTAAAGGTGCTGCTTTTTCTGCCCTTCTTGCTTTCAGACAAGGAGGGAGAAGAGGCATTTTTTAGCTTAATGCAACTACCTGGGAGCCTTTCCATTCAAATCTAACCTTGACAGATCATTTTGTTCCATCGTGGGTTTTTTTTGATACCTGCATGCCGCAGTCACGGCCCGTGACTACATCTGCCTGCAGCATGGACTGCTCTCCACCTACACACAAAAAAAGGTGATTTATTTAGGTGGGGAAGAAAATAGGTAAGTCCCCTATTATTAACTGGGTTTCCCCCTCAGAGCTGTAAACTGCCCGGGAGAGCATTGTCAGACCACCAGTTCAAACGTTTACAATTCCGCGAGTACATCTGTAACACCAGCAGCACGAGCTGTATGAACAGCAAAAAGGAAATCAGGCTGAGATAGTGAGCTATGACTGAAGCTGCTAATCCAAACAACACCTCCCTGGTTATCTTAAATTCATCAGTTCAATATAGTACAAAGAGCCCCAGTAATAAAGTACTTTACAAGATGATCTAAGAAACCTCTTCTTTCATACAGCCGTTTGTGGTCTGAATTTGCATATTTGTTCTATAAACAGAAAAAGACCGAAACTGAGCACAAAGCATTTTCAACGACTCTACGCTGCTTTTTGGAGTGATTGTTACTCTGAAAAGATTTGGAAAATCTTGGTCTTGCTTGCTTTAGTTCCATGAAAATCCATTATTTCAAATTATATCTGGGATATATCAAAGTCAAGTTCCTCTGCTGTGAGACTATCAGATTTTGGGATGAAATCCATCTGATTTCTACTCAGAACCTTGCTGAGACAGGCACACTCGCATAATGGAATGAAACTTTCTTAGACCATTTTTAAGTCTGAGCAAAACCCAACGGAGACATTCTTGTGTGATTTTGTCTAGCATCAAGCCACGACCTGTATGTTACATCCACAGATCATCGGTCTTCCTCACCAAAAAACAAGTCCTGAAGCTCCTGGCAAATACTCTTGGTCTGCATCTCAGAAAGTATGACAGCCTGGGAATTCATAAGGCTTCCACTGTGATCTCTCCCATCAGCAAAGAATACGAGTTTCTCATATGAAAGGCTTGATGGTGGTGTTGAAAGATAGAGGGAGTGTATTCAAACAAGCAGGCTCCTGAATTTTCTATTCTGAGAACTATTATACCAGAATACCACTCCCAGCCTCTAGTTTACCTGACAACAGCACTGGGACAAGATTAAAATTTAATGTAAGTGGAAGGAACAAGGGCTTAGCACAGATCCAGGACAAGAGTCAGGCCTCGTTTCACACATCCCCATGGAGGATGTGCCCGTCCATCACCGAACACACTCGTAACCTGAGAGAGCCGCAGAATCCTCGAATCATCAACTGTAGGAACAGCTCACTGCCTGAAATATGTCATCAAAACCCAGCTACTTCTACACGTAACAGAGAGGCACAGGGAAAAAGCCTCACCATTTTCTGTTACCTTGTAACAACGTAGTTACAAGGGAAGAACCCCAACTTCACAGAGGTCCAACCTACAAAACTGCAAACATTTTACAGCTTGCCATGGTTAGCCTCCCTCACTTCAGGGTCAAGATTAATGTTAATAGCAAAACAATGCAGCTCCGTAATTATAAAAGGAAATTTAGAAAGCAGTTCCTTCTAGTACTTCAGATTCTGGAATTATTCCCCACCTTAATGAACGTTAGCTCTATACAACGTTGCATTTCCCCCAAAAGAAATGCTCTTCCTTCCTACCACCTAAAAATTTGTCCTAAAACAACATTAGATCCTCTCTTACCCAGGGTTCAAGTAATATTCCTGCCATCAAAATACAAATAAAAAGCTTCTCCTAAGCCAAACTAAGTCCCCATCCTCCTAGACTTTAGGAGGCATAATTGGGCAAGTAGAGGACTCAGCCTAAATCTCACAGTTTAACTTACTTGCTTTTCTACCAGCTTTACAAGATGGAAGTAAAACCCCAATGACTCATTTCTACTGCCTGAACTTTTACATAACTATTTGCCTAGAAATGTAATGCTCCCGTATTTAAGAGGAGTAACTTCGCCATTTTAAAGTGAGAAATTCCTACCTAAGATGTAACACAGAATTGTCAAGGACAATGGAAGGAAAATTCCAGTAAACCAGATTTTTCGCCCCCCTCCCCATTCTATGTTCATACAACTTGTAGATGTCTTAATAAAACTGGTCTTGTCCCATTAAGCCTAATTCTGTACTAGTGCCAGAACACTTTATTTGAAGATATTCAGCAGTAAGTTGTAATAGCTTTTTGCCCATCTTTTCCATGTGAGTACTATTGCTCACATCACCTGCCAGACTAAAAACACGATACTATTCCTCTGTGTTTCCTCAACTGATCACACACCCTACTACCATCTGATTTTTTGACTGCTGGTTGTCAATGTCAACACATGAAGGACCAAAGCTCAACAGTACACGCTGGCCCCCACCACAGACTGCCAAAGGACAGAATTTCAAGCATTCTCCCTTCTCACTTACACTGCCCACTGCTTGTTCCCACCAGGGCTCAAAGAAAAAGAGAAGAGAAAGCGTAACACACCTTCCAGTGAACAGACCACAACAAGTGATGTCACACAGACTGTGCAAACGGATCGATCTACTACTCACTGTTCTGCTTAAGGACTGGACAAACTCATCATTAAACAACCTGTTTCAAAGTCAGGCTGCAGTTATGCACAAAATCCAAGATAGAGCTCCACTTAGTTAGCCTGGTGTTTTAAATCTTTTTAAGAAGCCTTTTTATAAGGGTTCTTTCTGCCAAGTGCATAACACGAGACAGAAAACTGAGTTAGTCACTACCTAAATGTAAAAATCCCTTTCACAGCAGCACAGTATCTGTAGCATCTCTCATTTTTTCTCCCAGCCGAACATTATCTTCTACATTGATCTTAGGCTTTTAAGTTTGATTGATTAGGCTGGATGGCTGTACTACGGGCTTGTTTCAGCATTCGGGTTTCTCAAAGCAGAGGGGAACATCTGAAACCGTTCTCCATCAAAGACAGTGTACGCAGGAGGAAAAAGGATTACACGTATGGGACAAAAAACCCTATCAGCTACTATAGGCTGATGCTGGAGGGTTCCAGTGTGTTCCTCCGTGGATCATCCCGTGCTGGACTGTGCCAGCAGCGCCAGGCAGGAGCGGGACAGCCCCTGTGGGACAGCCCGGGCCGACACGGCCCTGCAGTGCTGCTGCTGCGGGACAAATACCTCCAAGGGGGGAAAAAACAGCCCAGAAACCGGCACCAGACCGACCTGGTTTTCCCTCGTCGTTTCAAAAATCACAGAATCACCATTCAGGTTGGGAAAGACCCCTGACATCACCGAGCCCAACCCGTGACCCAAGAGCACCGTGCCAACCAGACCAGGGCACTCAGTGCCACGTTCAACCTGTCCTGAAACACCTCCAGGGATGGCGACTCCACCGCCTCCCTGGGCAGGCCGTTCTGATGCCTAATCACCTTTCTGTGAAGAAATTCCTCCTAGTGTCGAACCTCAACCTCCCCTGGTTTAGCTTAAGGCCATGTCCTCTCGTCCTGTCAGTGTTTGCCTGGAGGAAGCGCCCGACCCTCACCTGGCTACACCCTCCTGTCAGGGGGTTGTAGAGAGCGATACGGTCTCTCCTGAGCCTCCTTTCCTCCAGACTAAACAAACCCAGCCCCCTCAGCCGCCCCGCACAGCACACGCGCTCCAGACCCTTCCCGGCTCTCCGGACTCGCTCCACGGGGAGCGCCGCACGGAGCCGCATCCCAGCATCCCTAACCCGGCGGGGCAGGAACCCCCACCCACCCCAGTTTTCCAGGCTCCCTTCGAGGGGCGGGGGGGGGGAGCGAAACTTCCTATTAAGGGCAGGCGGCCGCGGGCCCGCAGCTCTGCGGCGCCGCCATGGCGGGGCCCTCCCTCCTCCCTCCTTCCCTTCCCTCCCTCCCTTCCCGGCCGCGGCTGCGCGCTCGGCCCGGCGGGAAGCGCCGCTGCCTCCGCTGCACCTGCCGCCGCCGCCGCCGCGGGGGAGGAGGGCGATGCGATGCGATGCGGCCCCGCACCCGCCGCGACACCCCCGCCCCGCCGCGCTCACCCACGCTCCGGTAGCCCAGGATCGCGATCTTGCGGGACTTGGACGGCGGCATCTTCTCCCCCGCCCGGCCCCGAACCACATCAAGGGCGGCGGCTGCGGCTCTGGAGGAGGAGGAGGAGGCGGCAGGCGGCGGCGCAGTCGGCGGCGGGCAGGGGCTGCGGGGTCCCGGGGCGCGGCGCCAGCGACATGCGGCGGTGGCGGCGGGAGCGGCCGGAGCGCGCGGCGGACGCGCGGCGCTGGCAGCGGCGGCGCCCGCACCACGTGACCTCCTTCCACCAGCGCCGCCGCCGCGCGCCCGGCCCCGCGCACGCACCTGCGCGTCACGGGGAACGGCCGCGCGCGTCAGCGCGAGGCGGCACCGCCCGGGGCGCGCCCCCTCCGCGCCCGCCCATTGGTGGCTGTGGCGGCGGCGGCGCGCGCGGATTGGCCGGGGCGCGGTGACGGACGGGCGGGAGGGGAGGGGGGAAGGGAGGGGGCGGAGCCGGGCGGGCCAAGGGCGCGCGGGGACGCGGGGGGGGGAGAGGGGGGGAGCGCGTGAGGGCCCTGCGCGCGCGTGCGCGCGCGGCGCGAGGCGGTTGGTGCGTCCTGCGCGCGCCGCCCCGGGAGCGGCCCCAAACCCAAACCTGTGTCCGCCCTTATCCCCATCCCTGTGCCTGTCCCCGTTCCCATGCCTGTCCCCATCTCTGTCCCCATTACTATCTCCATCCCTACCGCTGTGCCTGTCCCAGTCCTCGTTCCCCTTCCCGTCCCTATCCCCATCCCTATCGCTGTCCCCATCCCTATCCCTACCTCTGTGCTTGTCCTCATCGTAGCCCCGTCCCCATCCCTATCCCCGTCCTTATTGCAATCCCGTCCCCATCCCAACCACATCCCCATCCCTATCCCTGTCCTAGTTCCCGTCCTCATCCCTATCCCCGTACCCGTCCCCTTCCCTATCCCTGTCCACATCCCCTTTCCCATTCCTGTCCCCGTCCCCATTCCCATCCTTGTCCTTGTCCCCGTCCCATCCCTATCCCTGTCCCTATCCCCGTCCCATCGCCGTCCCCATCGCTGACCCCGCCCCATTCCAATTCCTATCCCAATCCAGTCCCCATCCCTATCCTCAACTCTATCCCTGTCCCCATCCCCGTTCCCATTACCGTCCCCATCCCCGGCCCCGTCCTCATCTCCATCCCAGTCCCGTCCTCATCCCCGTGCCTGTCCCCATGCCGACCCCCTCCCCATCCTTGTCCCCGTCCCTATCCCCATCCTCATCCCTGTCCCCATCCTAGGGGGCTCCTCTCCCGGGAATGGGATCAGGCGCTGCTCCTCCGTGCGCTTCGTTTCCCGGAGCCCCGCGGGCTCCAAGGATGCCGCCCGTCCCAGGAAGGGTGGCTCCCCATCCCGGGATTTGGCGTTTGTTTAAAACCATTGCGGTGCCTCCACAAAGTGTTCCCTGTGCACGCAGAGAATTTTGGGGGAACCGTGTAATCCCAGCATAGATAAAGTGCTGGGAATGGCATATAAGGGAGGGGGGAGGAGGTGTTTGGGGGGTTGGGAGTGGTTAACTGTGAGATCCAAGCAGCGGGGAGTTTTCCACTTTGAAAAGAGGTGACTGTAGCACTTAATGGATGTAGAATTTACGGGAGAAGGACACAGTGAACGGTGAAGTTGTCTTTTCCTCCCTCTGCTTCTGATTTTGAACACTTTTGGTAAATATCCACCCTTTCCACATTTTCTTGAAAAATGAACAATAGTTAGAAGTAATTTTCTTTATGGGCAGCTTCTCCTTTTTGGGGTACAGTGGTACTTAACATGCAACTATGCCAGGGTACAGCTAAAACAGCCTAACAGCTGGATGACGTTCGGGGAGATGGATTGGCTTCTCCCTGATCCTAACCACCCATTCCCAGTACTAGTGTTCTCATCTAACCTGCTGAGAGGGCAGGGAACTAAAGCAAAAGAAAGCCATTTGTACACAAAAGTGACTTTCTTCTGAAGGATCAGACAGGCTTTTAGGAGATACCTACATTTTTTGGGATAGCCTAATTATACCCTTCATGTCCTGGATTATGGGGTTTTACAGGATAAGTGCTGGTAACCTGTGAGACAGCAGGGATAACAGCCTTCAGTGAATAGGGACATGATGGAAGGATAGTTATTTCATGAGAAAACATGGGGTTTATGTACTTTGTCAGTGATGTCTGCGGTGGATGTAACTCTGTGTGCTCCTTCTCCGTGTCCAGCCTCTCTGCAGTAGATTCCCACTTCATCACAGACCTAGAGCATCCCACCGTAGGGATTGCTGCAATCCCATGATATGGTGGGATTTGGTGGGCCAGCAGAAAAAGAGTAGCCTATGGAAATCCAGCTTTTGTGAACAGGGATACTGTTCAAAGCTCTCCAGGAGGTGCAGAGGGAAAGCCCTGCCTGATGTACATCACCACATCCCTTTTTGCTTTGTGTGTTTTAAAAGACAGAAGTGTTTATAAAGGACAAGAATTGCAGCAACCATAATCCTGCAGGACCATCCCTTGTGTAGCCCTGCAGCTGTGCCATCATCTTTGCACTCACTCCCTCTGGAATGTGGGTCCAAAATTTGGGCTATTTACTGAGCCAGAGGACTGAGAGAACTGAGATAAGAATTACATTCCAATAACATACATGGATTTGGAAAAATAGGTGAAGTTTGTAGTAGTTCCATCTCCTTACAGTTATTACTTGCCTGTAGTATTTGCATTTTCAGAATATACATTCATACCCCTCCATGCTGGTGAGCATCAGTATTTTTTTTTGTTTGTAAGAGTTTCTGGGTTTGCTCCTTCCATGACACCCCACTTCTTTGGATGAGGTCTCTCCTCTTACTCTCTTTTTCTTAGCCCATTCACCTTTTGGACCCTTGTCTATTTATCCATCTTGTTTCTGTTAACCTGCACCTGCTCCCTCTGTGTTCATTTGCGGGAGTTCACTACTGCAGGGTTTCCACTCCCCCTGCCTTTATTGGCTTTATTTCTTGCCTCAGATGGCAATGGAGTTGTCTCACCTTAGGATAACACCTTGCTTGTCAGCCTGTGCTGCAGCAGGAACACAGAACTCATCCTTTCTGGGCATGGGTTTGTTTTAAATTTGAAGACAACCTTTTAACTTTCTTTTCTTTCACTGTTTCTTTGCAAGGAACTGGCTAACAATCCTTACTCCATCAGAATCATGCAAATGCTTTGTTCTATCTTGACTGTGACACTCAAATACAGGCAGATATAGAGTTTTCAGGGAACTGGTTTGTTTTTCCATGCTCTAGGACTGGGTGACACTGCTGATGGCCTTTGGGAGCACTCTGGGACACAGCTACTCAAGCAGCAGCTTAAGCAAAGATGAGAGGATCTGGATCATAGTAAGGCTGTCGTTGCATTTCCCCTGCCCAGGTGAAGCTTAAACAATTCCTGGAGTGCTCTGGTGCAGAGGGAGAGTGCACCTGTGGCTGAGAATGTCTAATCCAGGTATTGTGCATTATTTGAACTCTTACTGTTTATATATTTAGGGCTGAGCAGCCTCACACACTAAGTGGCCCTTCGCTGAAATTCCCTCCCCCTATAACAATCCAAGTGTGATGTTCAGGCTCTGTTTTCCCAGTGCAGCATTCCATAGCATCAGGACCATTAGGGATTAGGTCTTTCACCTGTACATTCCCTGGTCCTGCTGTAGCCTCTTCATGCCTGTAGTGTTTGCAAGTTGTGTGAACTACAAAGGAGTTCAGAGAACTTTGGGACAAAGTGACATGTGCTGTGCACTGCCTGCACTCCAGGCCTTTACCAGATACTCCTTCAAATCAAACATAGCCTTTGGATCAGTTCAGATGATAAATGGCATTAATGTTGTTGTAAATGAGCCAACAATATGGTCAGTGAATGCAACACATCAGGTATGGCCACGGGTCTGAAAGAGGAGATACCACAAGGGAGAACTGCAAGAACCGTCTGCAGGAACAAGGTGTTGAGGGAGGCTGGAAAAAAGGAACATGACTTTCTTTTGTTTCCTATGTCTGCTGTTCCATGAGGGAGGAAAAACCACGATGAATTTCATGTAGCAAACTCAACAGTCAAGTATTTTTATGCTAATCCAGTACGTGCAAACCCACAAACACCCAGCTACTCATCTCCCAAATGCAGAACAGCTCTGACTTGTACCTTCAATTCCTGTAACAGCAATTATCAGCACAATTACCTGCTCTGTCCTTCAGCAAACCAGGACCTTCACGAGGAGGTTTTTTGAAGTGTGTCCAGTGTTTGCGCTGGGCGTGCTCCCACAGGCACAGCACAGCCCTTGCGGCCAGCAGAGGTTACAAAGTACATTCAGTCCAGCCTTACACTTTTTCCTGCCCCTCCTGCCTTTTCCATCACCATACTTTCCAATATTCAGATGGAAACACTGGCAAAATGTTAGTAGAAGCAAATTAAGGAACAAATTCAGTTCACAGGGGCTACTGACACTGATGCCGTACAAGTCCTGGTGTGCAGCTGGCAGGGACACGTTCCATACTTTCTGAAGGAATAAGTTTGATGTATGAGTACAGGTCACCTTTTCCCATTCACTTCAGCAGGAACAGGTCTGACTGCAAGCACCAGAAAACAAATGGGTACTAAGAAAGTGACTTTCAAAACCACATTTAAATTAAGACCTGAAGTGAAGAGCAAAGAGCAGTGTCTGCAGAACATTCTTTTTGCATAAATACATTATGTGGGTACAAGGGTAATATTAAATTATTCAGAATGGCATTTTCCTCTGGAAATTACCCTTAATAAGTGTTCAATATGGGTGAAAGTTCACAGATACTTTGGAAGTAAACTGGTTATTCTAAAGCTGACTGGAGAGCTCAGTGTGAGCAGTTACAGAGCCTGCCGTGAGACAGGATTAAACACACGTGGTTTCACTGCTGCTTGGACCAAAACTCCAACTTACCCTATGGTCCCTCTGAAAATGGCAAGGAGTGTTCTCAGTGTGCAGTCTTGGAACCACTTCAGTCAGATTCCTCCTGTCTGTCATGAGGACAAGAGCTCAGGCCTCGCAAAGAGAGGCTGGTTCTTTCTGTGTTACCCAAACGTTCCCAGCAGAACAGTATTCCTTAGAAAAAGGAGATGAATAGGCCTTGGATACACAATGATTGGAGTTCAGTTCAGTAAATAGCAAATATTGTCTGATCTTGGACCTTTTAACTGAAGCATTACAAAAGTAAAACAGGAAAATGTTTTCATCAGTCAAGTGATCAATGCCAACAAAGGGTCATTTTTCCTCAGTTATTTCAGAGCATCTCTAGATACTGAAAAATACTGAGGGCTGAAGTCTTCTAAGAAACATTTTCTTACACCTAAAGAGTTAAAAATATCCAGAGTAGGTAAAAACCCTTCCCAGACCAAGGAGCCCTTCAGAATAATTATCTTTCACAAACAGCTCTTGCTGGGCAAGGAAATGCGCAGGGAAGCACAGGAATCGATGATGTGTTTTACAGTTCTGCTGGTTAAAATAGAATCTATTTCTTCATCTGCCCTATTGAACAGGCTTTCAGGAGTCATGGGGGACAGTTCTGCCACCTCCATCTGCAGCATGGTCCTGTCTGTGGAAAGAAAGGGAGCACCTGGAGCTGTCGCAGTGGTCTCAGATCTATAGGTACTGCTTGCTGCCTGTCCAGAGGGAAAAATGTGCAAGAACTGGAGTTTAATGACATTTTATTAACTCTTTTCCATGGCTGGGGCCTCTCACAAGCCACGTGAAGAGTCCTGGACCGAAGCTTTAGTTGCGCTGTCCCTTTAATCTGGAAAATGCAGCAGCACTGCTGAGTCACCCCTCCTTTCTCTACCCTCATTTACTTACTCCTGCCCCTCCCTTATGCTGGAACAAGCATTTCTCTAGTTCTGTAGAAAACTGATCTGTATTAAAAACGACACGTTTTCTTTAGCTGTGTTTACTGCACCAGCACCGGCACTTGTGCCAGGACAAGCCGAGTGCCTTTTTGATGGCACCGCTGTTTGTTCGTGCTTGCGGGGCCCGCTGCGGTTCTGCTCCTCACAGATGCAGAGTTCAGCTCCGAATCCCAGAAGGAAAGGGTGGAAATTCTCCAAACACAGTTTTGTGTCACCGAGGAGGCTGATGTCCGTAATTTTGCTAGTCCTGTGTCCACAAGGTGCCAACAGCACTACTTGTAATAACGTTACAATAGGAAGTCTGTACATGTTTGTCTGAAAACTGCAAATTCATTCTGGCTTTCTGCTTACTGCTGCATGCAAAGCTGCCTGTGTGGAACAGGGCCAGAAGACTTTGTGCTACAAAATACATAAAAACAAGTACCTACCAGCTGTTCAACCCTTATCTTCAAAATACAGGGCTTGAATACAGGGCTGAAGAATATGCTCATGCGAATAAGTGATAGAGAGATCTCGCGATCCATTTAGGCAACTCCCTGCCATCCCAGCTCCCAGAGGATGCTGCAGTGCCTGTGCTGGGGCTGTATCCTGGCTTTTTACGTGGTTTGTGTGGCGTTTGCAGGGAGCCCTGCTGCCCACTTACCCTTAATCAGTTATCTACCACAAATTATCCCCTCCACACACCCTAGGAAGAATGAGAGCCACTATTTTTAGGACCAATCACTCCATCTCCCACACAAGGATAATCAGAGATGTGCTGATGTCAGCTCTGATGGCAGCAACCACAGCACCAGACCCCGAGGTCGCTGCTCTTGGGCCAAAGCAGCTATTCCAATTCAGTACCATCAGGAATTGCAGGGAACAGAGTCAATATTTACCCAGTCAGAAAAGGTGTTGGAAGAGACATTACAATGTTTTTCACAGAGAAAGAAAGTGAGATAAAGTCTAAGTGAACAGTTTCCATTGTGTACTACAGGAGTGTTTTTAGACATGAAAGGTACCTGCAAGAAGAAATTTTTCACATTTAGTTCAAAATTAAAGTTCTTATAGGAAAGGGGAATTGTTCTAAAGAAAGAGTTTTTCATTACTATTAAAACCCTCACATTTTATAAGCAAACTGAAAACAGTTCACCTTTTACCTCAATGTTTATAAATGGAAAAATAATGGATCCATTTACTGCATTATTCCATTGCAGTATTCAGGGTGGAAACACAGTACAAAAGTCCTGCCTGCATTACTCCATTAGCATAAACCAACTTTAAAGTCCAGGGAAAATAGGAGTGCCTCTAATAGTTTACACTAATCAAAATGCACGTACATTTACACATGTGAAAGAACTTGGCACAAACTGCTAAAACCAAACTGATGTTGTAGGGTTTAATTTCTTCCATCTACAAGAATCTACAGTTATAAAAGTCTCATCTTCAAACTTTACAGTACATTTACATTAGCAAATACCCCACAGCTCTCCTCATTCCTCCGCTTCTGTACAGATCATATACAATAAAAAGTTTCGGGTTTTTGTTGTACAAACATCATTTTACACTTTAATACAGATGAAAATATTGTCCTCTGGCACCTCATTTCCTCTGTGGTGCCTGTGTATGACAGTACAGATCACTTTCAATCCATGCTTTTGAAATCCTCAGCTCAAGTAACACGGACTGATCAACAGGCCATAGCTTCTGCAACTCTGAAGTTTTAAATAATGAGAAAAATCTCCCACTTGTTTGTATAACAATCAACAGTTTATTAATGGATATGGTGAAATTTTAGCTATCCACCAAAGATGTGTAAAAAATTGTCATGAAAGTAAAAATAAATAAAGCTGGTTTTAAATCAGTCTTGTTTTACATTTCAGTTCAGAATGCAACATTGAACACAAAACTGTCATTGAAGTTTTAAAGAAGTCTACCGATACCCAAATTACAGCTTTTATGACAAATCTAATGAGAACTGAAACTGATTTGGTTTTAGGTTTAAAGACTTTCACATTCAAATACAGTGTCTCGTTTAGCACAACACTTCCTTTGACAGTGATGGGCAACAGTGATGACATATTGCTGTATTTTGACATAAGGCACTATGATATGAATATGCCATACACTTGCCTTATGCCACATATATCCATTGCTGACCAGTGACTTCTGTCAAATACAAAATGAAAAGGTTTCAGAATACAGTGCATTTTAATGAAGGACATCATGTGAAGTCTTCCAGCAAATGTTTTGAAGACATTTTGAAATACGAGCCTACATTTTAACATAAGCTTTTGTCATGCTGCTTTTTTTTTTTTTTTTGCGACATCACTGGGGGAAGAGACTCATCATCCGTCACTAAGTCCCAATACACATTCTCAACCATCCTGCTCTGTTCTATTGCAGTCACTGCTCTTGAGACAAACTTGACCCAGAAACTTTGTTCAAGTTCTCCTACAAACATGTACATTCACAGCAGTCATTCGCTCTCATTCTCCTTCTGTTTGGCACCTGTGAACAGAAGAGGAAAGCAGGTGTGACTCCCTTTGGCTCGTAGCATGGGGCTTTTGGAAAAGCACTGCTCATCCCAAATGCTGGAACTTTCCATGTCACCAAAATCTTAAGCCTGGATGTACCATTTATAAAGAATATACTGCAGGATTGCTGAATGCCAACACGAAACAGAGCCACGAAGGCCTTGAGACCATCATTGCTTCTGACTTCATTGGTAAGTCCAAGTAACTCTTCTGGGAGGTGACTCCAAGTGCATTTGAAGACTCTCCCCAGCACAAAAAAAAGTAGTTTAAAACCCCCCAAAGAAAAAGCCACAGCCCAAACCTGTCCCTCAGCTTAGAGCCAAGCTTATCACCATAATAGCCCTAAAAAAATGAAGCCCTGCTTGAGCATAAACTGTGTAACAATTCAGTTTGAGTACACTGTGTTGATGGGCCCATTTTTCCTGGCTCAGAGGCAGATTTTGCTGACAGCAGGGATCCAGGAGACCTGTTCAGCAGGAATGTACAGCACCTCACCTCTTCCCCAGGTACTCAAACCATGCTGGGCAATGACTGAACCCCATGGTGAGCTTGGCTTCAGCATCCAACTCTAAAGAGCAAGAATTTCTTGCCAGCAACTTGGAGTTGCTACTTGTAATGTATAATCAAACACTGAAAGATTCATTAAATACATCCAGTTTTCACATCACAACTGGTAATTTTTTTTCCCTAACATAGGCTGGTCTAAATTCCTGCCAGCCAATAAATTTTCCTTTCCAGTCTCTGAAGAGAAATTAACACTTTTAGGGCATGATTTATCAGGTATGCTTACACATCCACTTTAAGAGCTAAATCACACTCCAAACTCTAAAAACTAGATTTACATTGCAGACATCCCCTCTTCATGAGACACATCACAGTCTAAAATTGGGCAGTTGCCTGTGGAAATGCAATCTAACGCCTACCTGCTCCCAAAAAATGCCTTCCCTAACCTCATCTCTTCCATGGCATAACCCTGCCCTCTCTGTTGTTCTAACCCCTGTGCAGTACCCCCATACCAGACTGTTCTGTGAGCCAGCTCAGGGTGCCAAGCTGACAAAACTGCAGCTTTTTTTGCTGGCTCAGTTTCCTGTTGGATCAATGAGTCACAGCAGCTCACAGAGATCTCAGTGTGGTGCTGCCACCTGTTAACACCAGCAGTGCATAGCCCACAGTCTGGGAGCAGGAGCTGTCCTTTTCAATTAACTACAGAGCACTTCTACATCAGTTCAGAGTTGCAATGTAGGTGTCCATGTAATTCCAGTATAACAAAGCTCCTTGTTTGTCAATATCCAGATGCATCTTTTCTGCCTAATTTTTGCTCTAATTAAGTTCGACTCTCCTTGGATCCTTCTGCCCACCAGTCATGGAGGAAACTCCCTTCTCTGCCTGGAGAGACACCAGCTGCCTGTCTTTATATCTCCCTCTTGGAGAGACAGACACCCCTCCATTCTCTCTCTAGGACATGATTCCATTTGATCCAGACCTTTGGGCTGATTTCTCATCCTCAGCAGTACCTTCCACAGAGAGCTGGGTTACTTGCTCTCCGAGGTTATTAAAAGAAAGCAAATGCACTGACATAATACCTCCAGCAGTGTAAGTAATTACTTCTTTTCAGAGGAAAAATCTTACTATTTAACAAGCTACATTAGCTTTTTTTTTTAAACCTACAGAGAAAAAACACTTTAACATAATTATGTTATCTACCAGGGCAGATAAGAGATCCCAGTTAAGCTCACATTCAGACTTTTTTCTTATTTGAAGGACACATACAGCTCCATTTATTTAGTCTGATTTTTTTTTTTGAACCAAAATGGTAATCCTCAAGACATTTTTTGTCTTCCTCACAAAGCCAAAAGATGGCTTTGCTTTAGTTCTTGTGACACTGAAGTCATTATGTGGCCAAAGTGAAGTTACAATTAAGAACATAAAGCAGGTTAGGAACTCGGGCAAAACTTAAAACCAAACCCAAACAAAAACCAACTAAATGAGCCCCCCCCCCCCGAACCAAGATAAAAGTAGCAGACATAAACCTGTATCTCTGCCCCAAGTTGAGCCAACCAAACCACCCAGCACAGCTGGACAACTGAAGGGCTCTGAGGGGGTGTTTTTGCAGACTTCATGGAAAACACGGCTGCATCCACACAAGGAGCACTTGGCCAGAGTACAGAAGCTCAGGAAGGTGGGGAAGGCACCCTGTTGAAGATATTGTCTGTATCATGGAATCATGGAATCACAGATCGGTCTGGGTTGGAAAGGGCCTTAAATATCATCCAGTTCCAACCCCCTGCCATGGGCAGAGACACCTTCCACTAGACCATGCTGCTCAGAGCCCCATCCAACCCGGCCTCGAACACTTCCATGGACGGAGCATCCACAGCTTCTGTGGGAAACCTGTGCCAGGGCCTCACCACACTCACAGTAAAGAATTTCTTCCTAATATATTTCAACTTCATCCTACTAAAACATTAATCAGGACCTTTTTTTTTTTTCCTCTAAAAAGACGATACATGAACAACAGGGACATTCATAAAGCTTCTGCATGCCACCCTCAGTGAGCAGGAGACTGACAGTTAATACTTTGTCAGCTTTTTCCCGAAGAGAAATCATTAATGTATTTAAGAACTATGACACAACAGTTACAGAAGTTGAAGATCAATGTCTTCGTCAAATAAATTAAAGCCAGCGGGGTGTACACACTACCAAACCTTGTGGCAAAGGTCAGAGGGCAGATAGATCCATACCTGCAGGTGTGAGTACCAAAGCCTGTAGGATGTCAGAAAGGGAGATGATACCCACAATGCTATCGGCTTCATTCACTACCACCAGACGATGAACCTGCCAGCAGGGAAGAGAGCTTGAGATACATGTACCTGACTTAAAGTAATAGCCAAAGCAAAGAAAAAACAAAACAAAACAAAAAAACCCTAAAGTAAAGCAGTACAAAGACAAGTAGAAAAAAAACCAACCCCAAATGGTTCAAAATGTTAGCAATACCAATTCCTTCCTTCATGGCAATACAAACATACTTGCCCTACATAAATGAAAACAGTGCATGTTTAAAAAGCACACAGCTGTATCACATGGAAACAAAATCAGATAAACTGACAGGTAAGTCAAGATCTAGGTCTTGAAAACACTTCTGCTCTCAAAAAGTGGCACTCTCATCAAGCACTTTTCCCCAGCTTGCAGGCTTTGCCCAACTCAGCCTGTGATCTCAAAAAATAAGATACAGTAATAAAATGAGGCTTCCTTCTGAAAAATAGTTTCTGTCTTTCTCAGTAGAGAGAGGCACAGCACTAAAATTTGTTGTATTTTGACATGTCTGAGTTGGTTTAAACTTAACTTTTCTCATAGGGCTACACAATTGAAACTGAGAGCCAGACTGGTTTTAAAGGAATTTATTTTCAACAGACTGTGACAAAACTTCTGTCCCAACTGTAGGGAAAGTAGGTGGATACTCCTGTATCCTGAGGCTTATCCTGAGAACAGGCCACAGCAGTGAAAGGCCACTGGAGAACCAGGAGAGTGCCCTAATTCCAGTCCTGGCACCAGAGCCTGCTGCAACTGGGCACGGGATTGTACAACCTAAATATCACAGCTGAACCAGCTCCTAAGTAGGAGATCCTAAAAAAAGTCTGAAGTTGAGAGCCTACTACATGTTTCCTGTTACCCAAGTGAATTATCTCTCTTCACTATTAAGCTGAGAGAAAATATTATTGTGTTTTCTTTTTTGATAAACGAAGTTGGTGATATTGTAGATGCGTTTATTAATTTTTGTATATGCATGTATTTAATAATTTTATTCCTGTCTTGGTGTAATGAATTCAAGAAAAATGGACAATGTAATTGTTTAATTTCTTTAATTTCCAGTAAGACCAAGCACTTGTCTGGCAGCTAAAATTAGCTTGTAGTTTTGACTGACTCATTTTTACATGTAATCTCACTGTGTTTAGACTGAACCAGAGGGTAGGAGTTGTTCTTCAAACCCAAACATCTAAAGCTTCTTAAGATAGTAATAAAATAATCCAAAATTGAAATCTGTATATCAGCAAAGCTAAAATTATTCCCTTTCAGGAGGAAGCTCAAGCAAATGCAGAAAGCTACAAGTAAAAATGGCCTAATGGAGGTTCTAAGTGGCTGTAACAAAGTGGAAGTTTTCCTCATATCAATTACATGTCTGGTTACAGCCCTGAAGATGGAAAAATAAACAAATCTTGTAATTGAAGAACTTAAAGTATATAAATATTGCTGATGACATCTCAGAGACAACTGAAACTGGTAATACAGGGGAGGAAGACCCATATACTCATTCACCTCCATGAATAAGAAAGTTTCCAGTAGTAACAAGAAAGATAAACAGCACCAAAAGAGTGGATAGCACAGATAAATAGTTTACAAGAGCAGTTACCGAAGACTTCTTACAAGCATTTATTTTCTGGACCTGTTTCCCAGCATTTCCATGAGAGCAGTGCAGGATTCCATATGCATCAACTAATTGTACCCAACAAATTCCCAGAGCCAAGCTATAAACTGGAGTTTAACACATTATTTGTCTGCAAAACTTATGGCAGGGTTGGAAGAAACTTGTTTCCTTCAAAAACGCTTTGCATTCAGTTCAGGTAATGTAAAAAAAAAAGAAATGCAAATAGCTGAATATTACACTGTAAAATACTTTGCACATCCCCATAGGCATCTAAGTCTGTAAAGCAATCTCAGTCTGTAAAGCAAACTGACATCTAACACATGCAGTTATTAAAAAAAAACAAACAACTTTCACCGGTAATCATAACAATTTAGAAAGGATAAATTTTTACTATTTCTTAGTTTAGTAATACAACTTTTAACTTCTGGTGAAGGGACTCACCTCAGCCTTCACTATTCTATCCACAATGGTCTCCAGTGTTTCCAGCATACTACACTTTACAACACCTTCAAAATACTGAGAGCGGTGCTGTAGGGCTTGTGTCACCGTGATATCTAGGTTATTATACGTTTTTTCAGCAGCAAGATTCTGGAAAAAAACAAACCCAAGGCCCATCAGGCACCTCAGCACTTAGTAATAAAGTACTCAGTAAAGTAAATATTTTGGCGTCAAGTAGATACACATTTCTAAAGTAAATTGAGTCTCTTCCAAGTCATATATTACACAAAGCAGATGCTTTTTGGCTTCAGTTTCTGGGAACTGTCAAGCATGCAATTATGGTAAACAACGTATGACAGACTGGATTAATTGATAAAACTGTTTGGTGATAGCCATTAGGCCAATGAAAACCTCCTTACTGTGCTATCTGGTCTTTGGCTTGGTGTCACTCACCCTGCTTTTGCCACAAGTAGAAAATGTAAAGGTGAATTTTTTTAGATTTTAGACTACACAGAATATACAGGGGGTTTTTGTTGCTTATTCTTCACAGGACAGGGGAAGATACCAACTGCTCTGAACACCACCCATGGCATAGATCTCAGTGACTGAGATCTAAGGCAGCAAATTAATTCTTCACCTTTCTAATTTACGGGCTCAAACTCCCTCTCCTGGACTCAGCTGGCACTGTCACTTGATGACAATTTGTGTGCCTGGGTGTATTTTAATAAGTACTATAAGAATAATATAAATGAAAACCCATCACCACCACTAAAAGTAAGAGGTTAAAAGAACCTGAAAGCTGACATTCTCAACTCTCATTTTAAGAACAGGACCATGCCTGCAGTGAGAGAACTCTGTCCAGACCTGCAAAAGCTTTCTGTGTAGGTGAGACCATAGTGGTATTTTGCTACCGTGGGCACACCCTGGCCTACTGATTTTGCTACTGAGGCACTGGAGGAAGAACAAAGAGAGACCTTTAAAATGAAAACACTGGACCAAGCAATAAAATTGAATTAATTTTTGGCTAGAATATACTGTGATTGGTCAAATTTCTTGATTGAATTACACTGAGCGTGACAAGACAGGTTTGAGATGCCCATGAAGATAAAAGCAGTTTTGGTTAACTCATTTAACTAAGTCCTAATGAAGGACATTGGGAAAACTTAAAAAGCCTCTGCAAACTGAAGTTACCCTACATACAATAACTAGTGTAATATAAAGCTGTTTTGTAGCGTGGGGGTTTTTTCCTGATCCCTAAACACATTTCTTCCAAAGAAATGATCCAACATATCTAAAAATCCTATTAATTTTTGTTGCCTCATCACTTAAAATGAGAAAAGAAGTGAAAAACATAAGGAACCCTTTTACTTTTGGTGTCTTTCTGAAAAAGAATGGGAAATAAAGGAAACATGTCCTGCCTCAAAGTCTAACACAGTTACAAAATAAACTGAAACACTGAACCCACCAACTGTGAAATTTCATTGTCTTTGATAAGTCAGATTGTCCTCTCTACAGCTACTGCCTATTCCCTGACCAGCTTTTATGGCAGAACAGGATCTTACACAGCAGAGAATCCCAAAGCACAAAGACAAATGCCAAGAAATGACAGGTAAGAGCAGCGACATCACGAAGTTTTCAGTATTAAAAGCACCATTTGCAGCCAGAGATATTTATAAGCTTAAAGCATTTCCATTTGGGACTATTGTCCATATTACTGAAGGCATTCTAGGCAACGTTTCAGATATCTGGATTCTTCATTAGCTCAGCTGGTTGGTGGAATAAGCAACCTGGGCACTGAAATCCCTAAAAAATAACGTAGTTGTCAGATGCTGCAATTACAAGGCAGGTGCATACAGATGGGAGGAGACAGGGGTAAAAAAGAAATAAACATATTTTTCAAGTTTCTGAAAGCCAAGAGAATAGAAGAGCTCTTGCTCTCCAAGGCTGGCAAACCATGGCATGAATCTGACTATGCTGCTGCAGTACTGAGGGAAAGCCAGAAACAGAGTCCTGGATTAGATCTAAACCAGAAGGAATACAGATGCAATGTTCTGGAGTCAGAAACCCACAAAGGAGTGGGCCAAGTAGCTTTTAGCTCACTGAGAAAGTCAAGCTGTGCAAAGTGCTCAAACTGCACAGAGAAATCTGCATTCTCTTTGAAAACAGACTGTGGAATGGCAGCAGCTGGAAAAAGAAAATCCTTGCTCAAAACTAGAAACAAACACAAAAAGAACAGAACAGTTGTAAGGGACCTACAACGACCCTCTGGTCCAATGGCCTGACACTTCAGGGAGGATCAAAAGCTGAAGCATATTATTAAGTCCCAAGGCCTCTTAAACATTGACAGGACTGGGGCATCGACCACCTCATAGCAAACCTCTCCCAGTGTTCGGCCACACTCTTGGTAAAGAAATGCTTCCTAATGGCCAACCTAAACCTCCCCTGGTGCAGCTCTGAACCATTCCCACATGTCCTGTCATCAGATATCAGGGAAAAGAGACGAGCACCTCACTCTCCACCCTCCTTCCTCAGGAAGCCACAAGAGCAATGAGGTCATTGCCCCTCAGCCCCTTTTATCCCCACTAGACAAACCCAGAGTCCTCAGCCATTCCTTGTAGGATACTCCTTCCAGCCCTTTCACCAGCTTTGATTCCCCTCTCTGGATTATGCCCTCTTTTTGTAAGAGTACAGCCAGATCTAATTTTGGGTAACATCCAGAACAGTTGATGCTTGTCTGCAAATAGTATTACTAAGAATAACTTAAATAAAAAGTAGGAATTAAAAAAATGCTGTGCAGAGTGAACTGAATCTGTTTCATTCAGTTTGTTAATTACAGCCTAAGGAACAAAATAACCAAAACTGTCGTATTAACAAATTCACTTGCAATTGCTTACTGCATATAAAATATTTAATAGAATTTAAGAGATATACTTACTATTACATCAAATTTGGAATAAATATCTACAACTTTTCCTAAAGAAAAAAAGAAAACCAAAAGTTAACAAAGTGCTTAAAATGCAAAATCAGTTTTCTTGCTTCCTACTTTCATTTGTTACGTTATAATTACACAGAAAAAGACTGAAAAAAACCCCCAACAAACAATCTACTAAATGATGAGGTTCTTCCAAGACTATCAACCTACAACTTGCATAAGTATTTCTTTATATTCCCATTCTTCCCCCACGCATTTTTGATTACTTTTTTTTTTACTCTTTCTTGTCTTCTCCCCCCACCCCAACACCAGCCCAAGGTTCAGTACGATTTATTTTACCACACTTGTGCACAGGAGACCCAGCACACACCTGACTCATCCACAACAGGTAACGCCGATATCCTTCTGTCTACAAATATATTCAAGGCTTTAATGATAGGAGTGTCTGGATGTATGAAGGCAATGTTGTGATAAGTTCCTATCCCAAGTTCATCCAGATTCTTCTTCATAAAGGCAGGCTTTGGCATCTCTGACATCTAGGAAAGTCAGAAGGAATGTGTTTACAGTGTAGTTGTCTGTGTTCACTCATCCATCTGCAGACTCCAAGTGATGGTTACAGATCACTGCAGGAACCTGCTACCAGATTAATGTAAAGCTCAAACAAGCTCTGACCTCAGAGTTTCTGTTCAAAGCAGCTCTAAATTAAGAGTATGTAACTAAGTTTTTTGCTTATTTTTTCTGGTAATAACCCATTGCTAAAAGCTGTAGATCCTAAGCTGTGGCATTCCCACTAAAATTGGAGAGAGGAGGCAGCACAAGATTAAGCTGAATGTTTATTCTGAACTCTCCTCGCTGTGTTTGGCCTCTTGTTCGTTCCTGTGACTAACACTACTACAGGGAGTAATGCCAATCTCATCTCTGGGAGACAGTTAAATCTTCTTTTCATGTAAACAAGGTTCTGAAGCTGAGAAGATGTTCCAGAAGGGACAGCAAGTTACTCCAATAGACAAGTCCTTGGTGTTCAGGTTTCATTAAAGGGTTAAAACAAAGTAAAGATAAAGTACAGGTCCTGCATCAATCTTTAATTTCTCTAATTTCTCTGTTATCAAGAAAAGATATGCATGGACACAATGAATATAGAAGTTTATCAAGAACTTTCTGCACCAGGACTTAAATTACTTAATTATATTAGATGTCTACTGGGGGAGAATCAATTAAGTACAGCATAGCTCGAAATACTTACAAAAAGCTGGAGGAACTTGAGGATTCTTTTATGGGTAAGTATATAAAGTGCATTTCCACTGACTGGATCTATAACTGGCAATCTGTGGATTTTGTTTTTGATCAACGAATATACAGCATCAAAAAGGCTGAGGAGAAAAACATTTTATTTTTTTAATGATTTCTAGCTGACAATGAGCAATGCCAAGTGATATATATATATATATATACACACACACACATTTTTATATATTTATAAATATATATATTTTAATATAAATATAAACATATGTGTAAATATATAAAAATGTAAATGTAATGGAAATATATATTTACAAATGTATAAATATTATAGATTATAAACATATGTTTACGAACCCCCCATGAAGCCCATGTGATGAGTAATTATTTGCATTATCTATAATGTTACAGAAAACAGAAGTTAAGGGATTTCAAATTAACTTTTGCAGCTGGTAAAAAACATCAATAACAACATGCTCATGGACATCTAAAACCAGTAAGAAAATGTGATGGAAATTGATTTTTTGTGGTATAAAGTATAGTGGAAAGACTTCTTCACATGTGCAAACTGTTTTTGCAGCGAGTGCTGTGCCCACAGTATCCCAGCACTCAGAATGGGTATTTTTGAGACAAACAGTGAAAAACAGAGAGGTCTTGTAATTAATGAACCTCAATCTTTTATAAATGTCTTACTGCATCTTCTTCATTGCAAGACTTCTCTTGCTGCACCCTGGACTGAAAACAACTGTACTATTTTGCTGTCTTAACAATATTCTTTGCAACCAGCTACCTTTCAAACTACATCCTCTGCTACTTAACTGAATGACTTATTTGTGACTTAATGGTAATTCTGCTGAAGATACAGCACATCATTACCTCTGAGATAATCAGTAGACTAGTCCACAAACTGAAAGCAAGAACCAGAACTTCACCCTCCACTTCAGGGATTAAGTAGCACTCAAGACATAAGTGATCAATCAAAGCTCTCTCTCAAGTTACATTTAGTAAATAAGGCATAATGATAGTTTAAAAAGTATTTCTTTCAACTTTCATCAAGAAGAAAAGGAAAGTCATTTCTATTTTAAGAAACACAACCTTGCAGTAGAGCAGAACAAACCACAAAGATATTGTCTTTCCTTTAGTTAAGGAAAGTCACTTGCCTTGAAAAGTACTTTTAAGTCTTCAATTCTTGTGACTGCTGAGAACAAGACAGCTGAAAGGCTCTCTACAATTTTTGATTTTTCTGAAATAAACAGGACTTACAGGGTAGCTTAAGTGTCATCATATTGCCTTTTTTGCATGTTTTGGGGCAATTAATTTTGACCCATGTCTAGTTCATTTACCAGAACAGTTATGCCAAAAAAAGGCAAAAGTTCAATTAAAAATTCACTTCTTTGGATAATCAAAAAAGTCCTCACTCACAATAAAAACAAGCTCTCACATCTCCTTGATTATATTAAAAGACAGTCCTTCATTACTGTACTCTAGTTTACAATCTAAATTGTTTCTTATTATGTAAAGAAGCTTAAATTCAGTGCTGAGATGGAGTTAATGTATTTCAAGTGAAGCAGACTGAACAGTGAAATCCTACCTTGCATCTGGGGAAATGTTCACTAAAGGTTTAAATGTCTCTTGTAAATAAAGCTCTGGGGATAGAAAATTAATAGACTGTTACCACTTCACACAAAACCATTCCATTTTATGAAAGCATTTTATGAACTCATTCGTACAAAATTAAGTGGAGGACAAACAGCAATATGCACAGCTATCTTAGTTATTCTACCACTTATGCACATTTCCCTATATTGAAATTAAAAAGACAAATTTTAAAAGCAGCACTAAGTTGAACACCACCAGGGGTCACTGCAATTGCAGCAAATAATCCTTTCCTCGGTCGGTTCTGTGAGGCTCTGCTGCACAGGGTACCTCCATGAATTATTTCATGGCAGACAGTCGATTTTTTACCATAAAGCTGCCTCCCTGCATTCAGCACTTGTGTTCACACCCATACATTGCATGAATTTCTAGTTGCAGCTCCCTCAGGCAGAGCTTCCTGCTCACCCATCAGTTCACTCCACCTGTCCTGTCTCAGGTACATTCCCATTCCAATATCCCACACATGCTGCCTTACTCCAGGTTGGTTTTCTTTCTTAAAGAACAAGTTGGTGCTAACCAAGAACAAGGGACAAAGTATTATACAGCCCAGATCACCAGTTCATGTGCTATTTCAGATAGAAAAGTAAGCAGCAGGAGCCAAAACAGAAGCATTTACTATTTCTGCTTTAACTAAAAAGTATGTGGAGAGAGACAAGCTAAGTCTATGATTAATTGAAAATTCAGTATGCTGAAATAGTGGAAATAGTAAATTATCAAGTAGTAAATATTCTCACCCCTCCAGGTTTCTATCTTGTGCTCCTCCAATTCATAAATCTGAACCTACAATGAGGAGATGGAAGTTTAGCTTGAATTTTAAATCCACATTAACATTATAAACATCCGAACAATTTTCTTTTATTTCACTGCTTATAATAGAACAGAGTAAGAACAGTCCAAAACAACATTTCCTGGCAATAACAAGAAGAAAGGGTGCAACTCTGCTCAATGCACAGTACCATCCAGGACCTAACAGTCTGGGGGACAGAAAGACCTTATGCCAGCCAAGGTTTGTAGTCCAGGTCTCTTTTGGACTCAAAGGCATCCCCTCGTAATTTATCTCACCTTAAAACAGTTATCCAGAGTAAACCCTCTGGTGATTCCTCACACACCCACACCAGCAAAAAGCTTGCCCTGATCACTTGACTGCTTAATGCTAACAGATTAATTTTACTTAATTACTAACAAGCAAGAGCACCTCTTTATGGAGGAACTACCTGGATGTTCCTCATCAATCAATTGAGGGTATTACCTATTACATGAATAACAATGTGCTTCACACTGTATGTGTTGTGATGCATTTAGCAACAATTATTAAAATATTTAAATAATTACATTTTCAGCATAATTTCACCTATTAAGACTAGAGCATTCCCTGGTGGAACATTAATTTACTTATTTTTCTTACAGAAGGCTGCATCAATCACTTAAGTCAAATATTGTCTCTTCTCAGCTATTCCTCCTTCCTGCTGCCATTTTAAGCAGAATACATGGAATAGAATGTTAAACAATATAAATGAGTGACAACAGTCAGACCTTAGGTAAAGTTACATGGAAAAATCAGTAGTGTTGAGGTTGAGTGTCACTGCAATATAGAAACCATTTTTAAGAAGTTACCAGTTACCACTTTTTATTTGCTTCTCCCTCCACCCTTTGTAAATCCCCAGGGAGAAAAAAAGATTTTAACAAGAAAAAAGGACAGTGCAACACACTATTGGCATCTGACAAGAATTTCCCTATAAATTTTAGAAATTAACATGAGCTTTGAGAAGGCAAATGTATCAGATGTCTGCTTCATCCAACTGTTCTTGATTTTTTTAGCTAGTAAAACATCGTACATATGTTCTAATTGGTAGGGGGGGAATTGTGATTTGACAGGAACAAGAAAGGGCTGTAAATGTTTGTATGAACATGCAAGCTAGAGAATTTCATCAACTGACTGCCAATGGGAATTTTAAATTACAGTTAATTGAAGCCAACAGATCTCCAACTGATTGTGCAATTCAGCCACATAACTAAAATATTTGCATATATTTTAACTAGTTTAACTTGTTTACTCCACACCATCACTCCAGGAACAGTAATTTTTTTAAAGCATCCAAGCCTCTGCAAGCAGCATCCTGCTTAACTCCACACACTCCTTTTGGAATAGCTCCATCATAGTTGTGAGACAAAGATGATTTTATCAACATGTGAACCACACATAGTTATACACTTGATTTTTACATATAATGAACTTTTACATGTAATGTCAAGATATTCTCCCCAAGTGGATTTGGTTGATATTTGCCATTTTTCAAGAGCTCTGGTTACTTTTGAAGTATGTGCTTTGAAACAACCTGAACACAAATAAATACAGTGATTACTAATCAGGTATTGCCCCTCACACTTTTTATATCACATCTAGTTTCTAGTAAGTGTGCTAAGCCAGGTCCTTCATCCCAATTCATCCCTAATGAATCCCAATTCATTAGTTGCAACACTAAGAGGAGCCTTGCATTCAAAGGGAAGGCTCATTAAGGCAAACACCACATAAAACCTCATAAGAGGTGGCACTCAGTAAGGGAATTCCTCATATTTATACAAGTGTAACTGAAGCAGACAGGTTATGTTACCTGCCCAAGCTCAGGATGCTCGTGGCTAAAGCTGGGAGCTGAACTCAGGTAGCCAGACATCATTCTGTAACCTTGCAGACACAGACATCTTTTCTCTCAAAAAAACCCCAAAACCACAGTGAGCATTCCCCCACTATATCTAAACTTTCAAAGACTTAAATAATAATGACAATCATCATAAATCTTTCAGTTTGATATTTCAGTCTCTGTACTGTATGGCAAATGACCAAATTATAGCTTAACATCATACTTACCATTGGAGACTTATAGTATCTATGTAGTATGTTAATGAAATCTGTAATTGTTAACATTCCTGTAACAAGTAATACATAAAAAAAAGGTATTTAGACAGATATTTAACATACAGAACTTTCAGCTATTTTCTCTATTTATATTCACAACATATAGTTTAATAAACATTAAATCCATGTAACATTCTATTTGTATTGGAATACTTAACAGTAGAATTCCAAAACTATGTCTGTCCACTTTCACACTGACACATTATTTCAGAATCAAAACACATGCCTGAATTAATATTCAAAATCATAACCCATGTGCTTCTCCTCACTTCCAATCTGACTCAAAAAACTCCCTTGAATTCAGACAACATCCATCTCCAAAAGAGTAAAAAGAAAAGAGGGGGGTTAGAACATCTTTAAAGG
This sequence comes from Pipra filicauda, assembly GCF_003945595.2. Lineage (NCBI taxonomy): Eukaryota > Metazoa > Chordata > Aves > Passeriformes > Pipridae > Pipra > Pipra filicauda. The sequence continues at coordinate 8,077,707 of NW_024104310.1, forward strand.
CTGGAGAACTATCCTTGACTTCCATTTTCTTTTTGAAGACACACTCTCATTAGGTACTTGCCAAATCAGGCAGAGTCTTAGACTCAAATGAAGGAACAGTATAATCCATTTTTATTAAATATTACCTATTAAAGAAGTTCAGTCATTTCCATGGTAATCCTCAATGTCTGTATTGAAATGTGACTTTAAAAAAAAAATATAGTACACCCATAGTATATGTATTTCAAGCATCAACACCAAACTAGGTAATATAATACTGATGATTAGTTTAGTTACTTTAAAATATTAATCTTTTTTGAGCTTTCAGCTTCTAGATTTGAGAAGATGCTCCACTGTTTACTATTCTTACATCTAAACTGAAGAAACTAAGAAATGGGGAAGGGAAAAACTAATCTGAAGGTCAGCTTTAAATCACTAGAGCTTAGTTACAGATAGAATATGAAATGAAATTAAATATGGCAGACACAGCACTCCTATGGTGTATTGCAGGAAACTACTGCCCCTCCTCACTTGGATTTAAAATATTTTAACAAATGCTTTATTAAGCATCTACCATTCACTTCCAAGAATCCTCACCCTACATTCCAGGTCACAAGAAGTACATTTAATACTATTTGTAATTGCCACTGTGACCCCATTTTCTAACTGCAACAGAGATCTAGTTTTGGCAGACTATTGTTGTGGCAATTAATGACACGATTTTTAAGAAAAGCAATACATGGATCTAATGCTTTTCTCCCAGTATGGGACATACCTGTAACATTCAATATTAGTTCTGGTATTTAAAGATTCCTCAGTGCAGCTTATTGAGCACATACAGGACTAGGCTTGCACTGTACCCATATCATGATACTGCAACATGAAATTATTCTCTTTATAGTTATAATTTTCTAATTTCCTTTTTGTGACCATCACCTTTATTTTTAAATACACAGTGAAGTGCACATATTAGAGATGAAATTTCAGAAGGTTGGGACCTAAAAGAACCATCATGATTCTCAAAGCACAGCAACACTATGAAAGCTGGCAATATTTCACTCCTCAGGAGGAAAAAGAAACCCTCTTTGCCATTGCCTCTCCAGGATGTTGGATGATGGCCAGCCCCAGAACACCTTCAGCAACAATAAAGCACCTTGGAAATTCAAGTAATTCTGAATAATGTCAGAACTACTTACCTACAAAACTCTGTTTTTTACTCTCCCACAGTGGAGCTGCTCTCACACCATTTGCCACCAAGGCAAAAAAGGCTTTCTTTACCTGCAAAAAAAACCAAAGAACAACTAAACAAATCTTTGCCTTGTCTTTGCCAGACACCAGCAGAAGGGTTTCCCCTTTCACTAGGAAAAAAAAAAGGCAGCATAAGTAGGTACCTGGTATTCAAAACAGAACATAAACCACACAGGGCAAACAAAAGCCTTAAGCCTTTTACTTTCAAAATGGTAAAAAAGCTAGAAAAAAGCTTAGCAAAACCAGATCTGTATTTCTTTTATTACAGGAACATTCGAGATGAAAGTCTCCGATATCTCCATAGAGAGTGGCTTTAGTTTAACACCTGAAGACTGTGCTACACTCCAGTCAGTGTTCACTACAGCAGGCTGTCAAAAGAAAATGAGACTGAAACAATGTCCCCTCCAGCTCTCAGAGTCTTGGTTTTTACAAATTAAAAGGAATTGCCTGATTATTTTAAATACGACTGAAAGTTAAAAGGATTAGCTGGCTTGTTTTGCTGCTCAAGAAATCAACCAAGTAATTTCATTTCTTAATGAATTAACTCTCCTTAATTTCTGAATCAGAAGTTACAAGGTTGTGGTGCTCTTCTGAAAAGAAAAACTTCCCTGTCAACACTGGTTCTCTGAAGCATGAAGAACTCAGGCTTTAGTGCACCTCAAATTCCTGATCTCTTGGTGATATGTTCAAGCATAATATTCTTCCTGTCCTGCCTACACCCCTAAATAGTCTTCCTAGGGAAAACACAATGAAGAATTGATGGTTCTTGTCCAGGTCTTAACCTGGCACAAAACTAGGACATAATCAATCTATTTTTCTATATCCATGGAATTGGTCCTCAGTCCAAATAACACAGAAGTAGCAATTGCAATTGCTTAACAGACCATGATTACACAGTGGTATCTTAAGTGTCTGCTTTAAATTATGTGCCAAAGGGCTCCTCTCCACAACAGATTAAGGAATAAAGGGGCTTCACAGTCAATGGAATCAGCATCCAAAGAAGTAGGGGCAAACAAAAACATAGGTAACAATCCATATTTCTTGCTACCTCTACACAGCCCAACTGCTCTCTCTGACCATGAGAAGCAAATCCACCCTCCAAACATCAGCAGATGACAGCTCTCAAAGCTGCCTCCTGAATTCAGAGATGCCTCTGCCATATCAACAATGAACAAGAATAACGATCTGCTTAACAAACACCACCCCTAAACTGCATTGAAACTGAAGAAGCCATGGGGGGGGAAAACAACAACAGCAACAAAAAAACAGGACCAGAAGTAAGACTAAGATACACACCACAGTATTCATCTAGAAAATGGTTAAACAGAAAGGTCCCAGAGGTGTTCAGCCACCTTGATGACACAAGGAGGAGTTGGGCTAAACAAACACGACAAAATTCACCACGGGAGCAAACTAACTCATGAGGGAGACTGAAACCACACAGGAACCCTCCAGGCAGATACATGAAGTGTTCCCACACAACAGCATCACACTTAGAGTTCCTGCAGCAAAAACTCGCTGCAGTGAGCTCTCTGGGAAGCAGATATGAGGCAGGAGTGAGCTCACACAGACTAACTCCACCTCAGGGCAAAGTAAGCTCTAACCACTCTTCATCAAAAAAGGGGAAAGTGCACTCACACTGCCTGAAAGTGTGAGCCTTCAGCTCCAGTGTCTCTCCAGGACAACAGCCATCACACGAGGTAACAGCCATTGTCAGCTCATGTCCCAAGTCTTTCACAAGAGCAAGATGTTCAAGCTGTATCAGAGCAAGAAGGTAACAGCTAATCCATTAAAGCCAGGGGGGAAAACAGCTTTCTTCCAGATAGTAATCATGCACCACAACTCCTCAAGCAAGTTTACAAACTCTAATTGATAACCTGGAAAAGAAGCATGCCCGTGGCAGAAAAGATGTGGAAAGCCAACTACAGGACTCCAGGCAGTCTCCAAATTCCTGCTGCTACTTCTTTCCCAGACACAGTAGCAGCAAAGAACACCACCCAGCACCACATTCTGATGGGAAAGACAGTAAGGTTGAGGTATTATTTTAGATTCAGAAATGATACTTCAAGAGAGACAACTCTAAAGACATACTATGCAAGATGCTGAGTTTGTAGACAAATTCAGAAGGAAAAAAAGAAAAAGATTCTTCAAAGGATCACTTCTGATCCTGCTTGATTTATCTGCAAGTTATTTGTCTCCAAGAATCTCAAGTATCTTCAGTTAGGTGCCATCTTGTCTAGCTTTAATAGGCATATTTTGGAAAAACTGCTGAACAGATACAGCTACTGAGACAGCTCAGACTTAAATCTTGCCTAAAAGACAGTGAGTTTAGCTTAGACATTATGATGTTAAACATCTGATGTAATAAATCACCAAAACTTAGTAAAGAAATATTTAAACTCATCCCCCTGGGCTGTCCTCCTAGATCACAGCTCAAGTGACATTCCTACTGTTTTATAGTAGCAAGTGTTACACAGTTACCTTTTAAATAAAGTAAAAATGCCATCAGTTCTTAATGTTAATGCTTGTCTTTTATTTAAGTAAGGTGATTACAAAGCAAAATCCCAACTTAATTCCTACTTACTAAAACTGCTTGCAAGCACCAACGCACACTCATCCACTCACACTTTCCTTTAGTTTCTGTGGTTGACCAATTTCAGTTGCCCAAAGGACTGCTTGGTGGCCAGACAAAGCACTGGGGTGTGGAGCTGGGCTTCTGTCCAGCACATTTAGATGTTTCATGCAGAAAATACCCACAAGAACCTTCCATTCTGTTGATATATAGTTATTAGCCTTTGAAGATCTCTACCATGTCCCATCTTTGGACCTCCAACAGTGCAGTTAAGTCTCAACCCCACAAGTGTTGCCGTTTCTCTGATCTGGAGTGTTGGACTGGCCTGACCTTCACAAAACCATTGTTCCTCAGCCAGAGCCCATAGATTGTTGCTGCTCAACACCACGTACAAACATTCTTTGAACAAAGCATTTTTGTTCTGATTAACCATGTAGTGGTCCTAATACACACAATGAACCACTAAAAATGGGATTTATCTGCCCAAATTTAGGGGTTGTTCTGTCATATATGCTGACCTTGCACATTCACCATGTCTCTTGACAGTCAGCTGGGGGAAACAGTAATTTCTGAGGCACAACTCACCAGCCTGTAACAGAGGTTAAGTTGCATCCCACGGATGCCATTTCCCCCCCTCACTAAGATGTCCAGACATTTAGATGAAGAATCCCACTCTGTGTGACTGTTTTCTCCAAGATTTTGCCCCTTAGGTAGAAGAGCCACATTACAGCTAAGGAACAAAGCAACCAAAATCTTACATGTATCACAGATCACCTCAACAATAGGTGTTATTACACCCAAGTGAGCAAAACAGGAACTAGCTCTTTTTACCACAAGAACTCATTAAACTGACTGTGAATGTGCTGAATAAAAGAACAGACTAATTTAGGTTAGACATGACTTCTGGAGGTCATTCTGCACACCATTCAAACATTTCCACTGCAAGTCTTAAGGAGCACAAAGCCTCCTCCAGTATAGCAGTCATTACCAAGAAAGCAGGAGTTAGACCCAGACATGGGAAGTCCTGTTTTTCAGGTAGTAGAATATTTGGAAAATCTTGTCTCTTATGGTTAGTGAGCTCCTAAACAAGCTTGATTACTGGGCAGTGAAACCAGAAACAGTGGTAGAAGATTTCACCAGACTATAGAATAAGTTTTTCCTCACTGACAGGAAATACTGAAAGGGACACTCCTCGTTATGACCAGTAATCCTACGAGCCCTTGCAGAAATGCTCTCTCCAGTAAACACCTCTGAATGAGGGAAGCATCTGAAAGTAAAACTGAAGATGAGCTTACTTACAAAAATTCAGCCTATGTACATAGGTATTTTGTTTTACTTAACACTGTGTTATGAAAACTTTAACTCCACATGTAAGTGACCAGTGGCTTAAATTTATCTTCCAGGACTGTCCCATAAGGTCAGGAGGGTGAACTGCTGCTGTTGTTAAGAACTGGTTTCATCTGCCTTGCAATAAGATTCTTGTTCCTGACAAGATGATGGAAGAAAAGAGCTGTAACAGCTCCTGGTGCTAAAGGGTCGGTGCTGAGTAGAGAGTCCTACTGAGCTGAAAGACACACAGTTGACCACTGGCTCAAGACAAAGTTAACTTGAAAGAGCCTGGAGGGAGCAGAAGCAGGAAACAGTTATGGAACATCTTCAGATATGGCAGCACCAAGCAAGAGGATGCAGCAAATGACTGTCCAGTAGCATGGACAGTGTTAAAAGATCTGCCAGAACTTCTGTGGTGTGGCTGCTGCCAAAGGGCAGGATGATAAATGTGCATGTCTCTTGCCTCATCTTTCACTGTATAAGCCAACACCAGGCATTTGCCTGAAAAGCCCCATATATGACCCCAGGAAATATCTATTTTATCAGATCAGAATAGGAAGGAAGAAGCTCCTTCTAATTTTTGGCACAGAGCTCCCATAAAAGCAGTATCAGACCCACATGACCCCTGATGCTTTTATCATCTGATTCCTAATGGGTGGATGCTCAAGGGTGATTTAAAACATTCATCGTCATTTTCGCTGGATAAATCGACAAATTCCCAGTCTTGTTTCATGATTATTTTTAAGGACTAGAAAACTAGAGGCAATGCACACCTCCAAAAATACACATGTGGACCAGAGTATCAAACCCAAATCTTTCAGGCAGTCACTGAGAAACAACAATCCTTCCCAGCACATCAAAGTACAGAGTTTGATACGTAGTTGAGGCATCCAGCTTAGCAAACTGGACAGGAACAGCTGAAGAAGTATAGGAAAAGGTTAAACTCCTACACCCATATACTCACAGGTTCTAAGTACCAAAAAGCAAGGCATGGAGTGGCTTCTCAAGGGCTTCCCCTTGTAAAGGTGAGAAAGTTTTCCACTTTCAAAGGAGAACAGCAATATCTTCACAATATGAGCAAATATGGCAAAATCACTCTAGAATACAGTCTTTGTTCTCACTGTTGGAGTACGAAGATGCAAGAAAGAGTTACCCTGAGACTTTCCTCTCAGAGGCCAAACACTCTCGTTTCAATAGTTCTTACCAAGTAAGAAGACAAAGAGCAGTAAACTGGTCCTTGTTGTAGCAGGAAAACCATCAGGCCTCTGCTGCAACTTCTGTACCGCGAAAAACCTGGGCAACCCACACTTCACTCCCTCAGTCTAAATGGGTTTATGAGCCAACTGACTCCCAAATGCTTTTGATGTGAAAAAATGAGGAATGAGGCAACCCTTTCTAGCCCAACATAAACAGGACTGTATTTCTTTAAGTAGTGTGGCAAGTTCTCTCGACTGCCCAAATCTTGGCAGATCTCCAAGAGAGGAAAAATAAAAAACTACTACATATGAGGGAGAGGTAAACCTGATGGTCCAGCTGCATAAGACAGGTTTATAACACGTTTCCCTGCTATTCCCTCACATCACCAGGATTTTAGGCAGTGCTTCTTCTGTATCAGGCTGAAAGGCACATCCCATAATCCTTGGGTTTATGTACTTGTTTGACAATGCAGCCAGCAAAGAGGTAAAACAAGGTAACCAACTACCTGAGTCACATTAACACGGTGTCAAAGAAGGTGCAAGCCCACTCTGAGGTGCAGCAAATTGTAATCTTTTCTTCACTGAAAAATACTCTTCAACAATGACTGGAGGTGCTCACATGGTCTTTTCTTCCCCCTCCCCCCCTTAGTCACTCTCAGCTTCTACTGGGAGTTTTTGGATCCCATGTGATGCAATACAGACCACTGGAGAAGGCCAAGCACCCACTGTCACCCAAACAGAGGCTGTGATACAGTATTTGGGAACACAGAAAAAACACAATACTAAGTTGAAAATACAACTTTGCCACTGAAAGTCTTTGGAAAGCCCTCTTCTCCCACACTGTCAGCATCACCATGAAAGGACTTATTTCTGTGAAGTTGGAATTAAGGACTCCTGCATTCCCCCCCCAGATCTCACAACCCTGATAATACCAAAGCAGTAAATACATCATGCATTTTTGCTTCACGCCCCAACGCAATGACATTTAAACACCTTCAGTTGAGAAGGTTCTTCCCGAATGCAAGACCTGAAGCAAAGAAATTTCAGGGAGGTGGACTGATTTTCCAGAGGATCTCCACATCAGCTTTCCAAATGGTGAGGAGGAAACTGAGAAACACTTCTAACTTGTAATCTAGGGATGATACCTAGTGTCAGGAAACAGTTCATGTTCTCGCATGAATTGCTCTCTTCTTTTTAGAGGATTATTAATTGCTTTGTCCTTTATGTTTCCCAAAAAATGGCTGGCAACATTGGGAAGCATATTAAACATTAACTTGCAATTTCTTTTTCTTTTTTTTTTTATTCAAATACAATTGTAATGCCCAATCCAGACATCTTTTTAAATTACAGAGACCTACAGTCCTGTAAAGGAGCTATTTTAACTACTTAAAAACCTCTTTTATAGTGCATATATATAGTTCAGTGTTTTTACAAACTGACTCGTCTGGAGAGACTAAACCAGTATGGAGACTACAACCATCTCATCATGATGGCATTCAAATTAATTTTCCAATTATTTTCTTCCTTGGTCTATGAATTTGGTAGAAGCATTTCCTCCTCAAAGGGCTATGCTGTTAAAAAAAAAAGGCTACTTAAGGACTTACTAAAGACTTTTGCCTTGAGGGAGGGCTGAGCAGGTCTTGAAGAGAAGAATTTCTTCCTTTACCTTATCACACCCTCAAGTAGATTAGAGAAAAATTGGACAAACCTTTTATTAACTAAGAGGCTACACATTTGCTTTAGCATCTGAAAAACCCCAAGCAGTAAACATTCACAAGCAGCTCCTCTAGCTCAGGCTGAATTTTGGAAAGCTTACATGAAACCAGATCAAAATCCATTTCTCTTTCACATGTGATGGCAAAAGGGAACACTCCTGGCAGATGATGCACTTCTAATGGCCATAGCTTATTAAAATTTAAGATCTGATGGTGTAATGCCCTTCAGGCCCAAGCCAAATCCCAGAAATAACAAGCAGTGTCTTGTCCTCAAGTTAAAGTATGCAGGTACATGTTCTAGATTTCTCCCCAGAGAGCAGGTGCCATGTCCACGAGCAGAACTCCTCCCTGTGCATGTGAAAAGGTCCCAGTCCAGCTAAAGACACCAAACCAAGACCTGAACTGATGCTCTATGTCAATATGTCCATCCTGTAGCTTTCTGCTGTTAGATTTCACACCACTATGGGCTATGAGGTGACATCAGGTAAGTCTGATGGGCAGAGTCAGCGGGACCATTTGCATGGGGAAGTGTACAGAAATTTTTCACAGATGAAGATCTTACCAAAAAAGTGGTGATAAGGCAGGGAAGAATGATAAATTACTCACTCAGCCAAGCACAAACACCTTCCCTAAACCTTGTGTAGAAATTCCTGCTTAATTGACACATATTGTCTTCCTCCAAGATACAGGAATGAATGCTTCCTTTTGGTTTTGAGAGCTGCAGGAATTAAACTCCTGTGCTTGTTGTGTACAAGCAACAGGAGCAGCTCTGAAAAAAACCACACCAATCTCACAATATTATGGTGCTGATCCCAGCCTGATCTCAATGAAGGGAGCTTTCATGTGGCTGCTCAATTGCCTCAGCCCACATGCTGGTTAGAAGCTAAATTAGATGATTCTCTTACAGTTCTGTGGGATGGGTAAGCAAGGAGGGGTATTCACACTCTCAGAAATGCAGACAGTAGCAGCTTCATCAGGGAAAAACCTCAAAGCCAATTAAGGAACAGACAGTCAATCCTTTTGTAAAGCTGTGAGAACTCTGTTGTGACAGCAGACCTGGAGTCTGCTATGTGTCTCTGGAAGCAAATGATTCTAGAGCATTACTCCTGGAAACCTGATTTATCTCATAACCTTGGAGAGAGGCAACACCCCAGTCAGGAATGGACGGGAGAGAACCAGAATAATAAATCCGTTTACTGAATAGAGTCAGCACATGGGAGAGAAGCACAAATCCTCTTCCACTCTTCTAATGTGGAATCCATTGAATCCTTTGCAGAAATTACAAGGTATATTTACTTTCACCTTGTTAAACCCCTAAAGAAGTTTCCAGAGCATTGTTCCAAATACTTTTTTTTTTAGTTTTGTGGTAGAACAGTATTTGAGCTCTTACTAGCGTGACAGCTACTGACAAAATCCTACAGAGGTGATAACAACACCTGGTCCATTAGCAACTTAGGTAATTCCATTAAACAGAAGGGTTAAATAATCTAACCCTCAAGTCACGCAATTGTCCAAGATTTCTTCAGGATATAAAAGGAAAGAGTCTTTAGTATTCTGAAAGCTTATTCTGATTACTGTTTGATTTTTATTATTTTATGAAGAAGTCTTGGACAAATACTTCATAAACAGCTGCAAGGTCATGGTGAGCAAAAGCTACATAAATTGACTTTTAACAAGTAAGAATATCATTTCGTCAAAGGTTAGACTGAGCTTTTCACCCTAAGAGAGCTTATGCAAACTTGACAAGACACAGCCACTACATTCACTATCAGATCATTCCTGGAACTGCAGATTGCTGCTTGATATGAAGAAGGGAAGCCTCTGTCTTACACTTACCTTTTACCTTCCTCTTGAAGGGTTAATTGCTCTGCATTAGAAAACAAGCTAATCCTTCTCATCTTTATGTAGCCTGGGCAAAGCCACAACAAATTAATACATTTCTTTGGAGGTCAGACAGAAATCTGGTCTTAAGAAAGCTTTTAGAGTTAAGCTTTAGAGATTGCTATAAGCTAGGTAAGAGGCATTTCCTTAAAAAATTCAAACAGAGTTCAGGATGTGGGGGGGAAATGCACTGGTCTTTAGAGAAAATAAATATATGCAGCAACAAGGAAAAAAGTGAAATCACATTAGTAGGTGATGTTAGTCAAAAGTAATCTGACTGATAGATGGTAAACAAAGTGCTGTATTTTGTTGACCTTTGAATTTAATACAGGAATTATTTTCCTTCAAAGCATGAATATCAAAGGGTAATATCAGGTTGCTGTGTCACTGTATGTACCTGATGCAGGTTAAACCCAACAAACAGAAAATAAAGGCAGACCTGGATGTATGTCACCTTCTTTCCCCAGATCACTGCCACACTAAATGCAGCAACACTTGTACAGTGCTCAAATGCTGTGCTGAAGACACAAGCTGGCCACCAGTAAATCTGCACTTAGCTCAGTTATTTCCTGGAGCCTATTACAAAGATACCTCAGATCCATTTATTGAATAATTATAATGATGAACAATAAGTGAACGCTCATTCAGAGAAACCCTTCAGGGTACAATCCCCCAAGCCCTCCAAGGGGCTGTGAGGAGTTTGTTTTCCTACTATTTTCATCCTGGGAGACGTATAAAAGATGAGAAGGTTTAACCACTGAGTTGCACACTGTTGCAACTTGCCCAGTTTCCCCACCATCCACAGAGTAAAATTTCCAAACTTCACAGGATAGCTCACAACCTCTAATTGTCTCTTGACTCCCTTCCTGGTCAGATCAGACTTTATAAAGTGTCTTTAATGTGTGTCAAGCAAAGATAGCATCTTCTCTGGGAAAAGCCAAAGGCTGAAGCTTGTCACAAACAAGGAGCAGTCGTGGGTCACAGGCAGGGAAAAGCCACAGCACTGAAGTGAAGTACGATATGATTCTATAAATATTTATGAGGAGCAAATACAAATGAATAAACTGAAAGGGTGAAAGAACAGTCCACTGTCAGTCTAAATCAAGAGAACTGTGCCAGCCAGCACTTTCTGCCACTTCCCAGGATTCAGCACAAGGTAGGGACCACAGGCAGACTAGAGGCAGATACTCTGTTTTGGGGGAACTATAAGTGAAACTACGAGAAGGCAAACTGAGCTGTGTTAGTTGGCCTCAGGCAGGTGAACAGAGCAGGGCTCAGTACACTGTATTTATTTAGTGCAGATGCTTGTGCCAAGGGGCTCATTGTCCAGCTGGAGCACAGCTCTCCCACACCAGCTGAGCTGATGCCCAACACAAGTGCAAGAGCCACACCACGGCTTTCACGGCCTGTGCACAGGGCTGCTCTGCACACACAGGACCAGAGCACTGTGACAGCACTGGGAGCTGCCAGAGGCTTGGTAGCTGCTGGAATTGAGGCCCCCATGCCTTCTGACTGACAAATAACAGGTCTGAACACACTGTCAGCTCATTCCTGCTCTTCATTAGCTGCTATTTCTGCTATTTAAAGCCTTCTTTGTATTTCCAATGCACCTGACCATCTCCACTCTCAGTCAGGGTTAACAAAAGATTCCTTATGAATCTTTACACTAATTCCCCCATAGACATCGAGCCTAAACATTTACTTTTATGAATCAATGTTGCTTCAGCAGTGTGACTTGGGCCACGCTATATAAAGTGAACATCTCCAGTTTTCCCATAGCTAACAACAGGTCTGGAATACTTTCCACAGCGCCTCATGAATAATTTTCCAGGGTAGAAACATGGGATGTGTGCTGTGATTGCTGACCAGTAGAGGGAGATGGGATACTGCAGCCAAATAAAAATCCAAAATCCAGAGTCTTTCACAGGATGCCACGAGAACACAACCCAGATCCATTTTTTTTCTTCCTCCATTGATTGTTTATAGCTTATACAAAAGGAGGCAGAAGGTGAGCCCTTATATAGTCTGCTTTAGCTCTAGCACTATTAAAAACCTGAATTCAAATCCCTGCAGAACTTTTTCTAGGGACCACGCCTTTTTTTGGTGGGTGTTTTTTGTTTATTTGTTTTTAAATTAGGAGAAACACTGATGTGGGTAGGGGTGAAACAGATCCAGGAAAGAAAAATATCCATTTGAGAGGATTCATGGGACACTGAATGTTTCAAAGCTGTTACTGTGTTTTCAAAATAAGAACTGATACAAAGTCCTGAAGTACTGGAAAGTACATAATTTTATACATTAAAGATTAAAACACAAAGAACGGTTTAGAAGTTTTTATCTGACTACCCTTATTAAATTAATTCTCCACTTATTCAGCTGGCTTAGGAAAAAAAAAAGCTATTCTCTTTTTATATTCCAGACACATTTGTGCACCAGCCACACTGATCAAGTTGAATCAATATAATGTGTTGTGAAGACAATGGTGGTGGCACATGGTGCCAGGTAAAGAACTAAAGGGAAATATTGAAGAGAAGTATGTAAAAGACCTCCCAGCAGTGTAGCCCAGGCAAGCATTCAGATCAATCTGTTTAATTTTTTCTTAGCAAAACCTGCTAAGTTGGAAGACAGTGCCCATGCAGGAAGGGCATTAATGTTTTACAATATTATGACTTTATAAATTAAAACTAATGCAACTGGGAATCAATGTAATGGTGCCAAGTTCAAAACATGCAGTTTAAAGGACAAAAAAAAAAGCTCCTCACCAGTAATACCAACTCAAGATTTAGTCCACATTTATTGAATACTAGACTCTGAATGAATGACTCCAGACTTCCCTTCTACCACCACTGCTTTCATATAGCTGGAGAAGCATGAGAATATGACTCCAGGATCACAGACCAAGGCATGCCTTGTTCTCCTCCAGTCGTAATCCAAGACCATCATTAGGGATGCCAAATAAGACATTGGTCAAACGTTGGTGAGAGTTCTTCCATTACCATTAAGTTACCTCTTTTCCTTTATGGTTTCCCCAAGTGTTACCTCACCAACTGGAGATGAGACTCCTCCTTTTTTATGTTAATAGTATTAGCACAGCTCCAGCAGTGAAAACTGGTATCTGGCATGATGTAATTCATCAAAGGGTCTGAAGAATCCAAAAGGAATGGGTGACCTGCCCCAATAGCCTCAAGATTAATTGGTTAATTGAATAAAGAACATCCATCTTTCAAATTTCAATGGTGATCAAGCTCAAGCCTTTGACTCAGGTGACCACGGACAGCTGAGAGTGCAGGTACCAACTCCCAACATATTATCTCATAGTGAGAGAAGAAATATCCCTTGGAATCAAAAGGAAGCCAACAGTCTTTAAGAAGGGCTGAAAGAGTGACAGTGAACCCTACTATCCTAAATTTGACCTTTCAGGTCAAAGAGGTCTGAGTTCTTTACTCCAGAGTTGACAGTCATTTTCTCTTTCAGGTAGAAGAAAAGAAACACTGCAGAACTTTTTCCCCTCTAAGGCAGTGAAAAAGTCAATGTAGGTTTTCCACCTTTTAGCACTCACTTCAGCATTATATATGATTATCTGATACTCAGGATGGATCTGTGAATTTTTTGGGACTGAGTATCTGTTACATTGTTTCTTCTGACTGTGGAAAGCTGAAGTCTGAGCAGTACATTCCAGACCAAAATTACTTAATGGGCTTAGTTAAGTCAGAATTGGAGCATCTTTAGAAGGAAAAACACATTAAAAAAACCCAAAAAGCCAAAAAATACCCATTGCAAAATCCAAGAAACAAAGCAAGCCACAGTTTTTTACCACACTGCAGAACAGATTAGGCTGTTTCTATGGCAGGCAGCTAATTCCTTCTTTTGGCAAACAAACTCTTCAGACAGAGCCAAGAGTCTAGCAGATGATTTACTGATTAAATGCAAAATGAGAAACTGAAAACAAAAATTTTCTGGAGAATGTAGTAATTTGCATAATTAAGCCATCCATTTTACTCCTAAATAGTCTTTATTAATATAGCAGGAACAGGCTCATAACACCTGGGTACACTTCAGCTGTTGCACAGGGATCTTACATCAAGCGTCCTTATGTAAATTCTGATGGCCATGAAGAAGCCAATATAAGTTTGGGCTCATCTGACATTTTTTTTAAGAAAGATTCCAACTGCAAAGCAATTTACATCCTTTCTGTTCTGCTGGGAAGACCTCCCTGACTCCTCCTCTAGCATAACATGAAAGATACAGTTGAAACAATATGGTTTTGTACAGTCAAAGCACAGCACTATGGGAGACTTTCTCTGCAGGAGATCAAATTTCATTTAACACTCAGGAAACATCTAGAAAAAAAAAAAGAACTGCAAGCAAAGGCAGACTGAAAGGAGGATACTCACTTGTAGCGTAGTGTCGAAAACAACGAGCTTAGAGCTTGTTGGAACAATGTCATAACACTTGTGTGACCTCATGAATCGCACATAAATGTCACTTTCCGATTCTTCAAGTGCTGCAAGTAAAAACATTTTGTTGTTTTATTTAAGTAACTTAAAAAAAAAATAAAAATAAAAACAACAAAAAGAAGTAGTAACAAACATGCCAAATCAACTGGACACCACTGCAGAACAACCCTAAAGCAAAACTCAAATTCACACTTTCAGATACGGGCAGACAGTCACAGGTTTGCACTTTGCATTTCAGACTCATCTTTCAGATTAAATGGAACAAAACCAAAATGCACTGTTCTTTGATGAGGAAGGACTTCTGTACTGAAGAGTTATAATTTTTTTTTTCCAACAGCAAACCACTGGAATATGCATCTGAACTCTTGTTATGTACAAAAGGAAGACAGTTTGAAACTTAAGTAGTGTTGGGCTTGATCAGCTTAAGCTCCTTAAACTAATATTTCTTGAATCTCGTCTCTGCCTGGTCCAGTTTTCACACAGTAATTTTGTATTTTCTCAAGAAGCAGCAGGCAAGTTCTATTATCAGTTCCATTCTCTTCAGACTACTTCATGTACAGCATCATGAATCCAACACTTTGCTCATAAAAACAGGATCCATGTGGCTGGAGTGGTTTTAGGGGGACATTTCTGCAGCAAGGACATGCAATCCAGTCCATATTACCTCAAATTTGCATTTGTCAGAGTTCAGATGCACATGATACAATCCCCTGATCTGCTCAGGTACGTGAACTTTTTTAAAGCAGTTTGACCCTCCATTCTTTACAGCAGGTACCCAGAACATGGTCAAGGTTAACCCCTCCATCAGAGGTGTACCCTTTAGACCCTGTAATAATGAACAGAAACTTAGTCATATGTTAAATTTTTGAAGAGTGGATGAAAAAGAAAATAAACAAAAAACCCCTTGAAATACCTACTGAGCATTGACGAAATTCAAATTAGAGAGATAAAAACTCAAAATTCTAATTTGCTAGATTTACTCAAAACCAGTCATCCAGCTCTATAAATTATTTATCATTTCCAGAGTGGTTCAGCACACACTTTTTAGTCCAAGTTTATGGAAGCAAAGCTGGATCTCCCCTGCAAGTGGCTGCTCCAGGATTCAGACAGCCTCTTCTATATACTATGGAAGTCCTTCATCTCCAACTCTCATTACTCTTTAAATAAATATGTAAAGATATAAATAAACCCCTTTTCCCTGCTGAAAGAAGCAACGTGAAATAGAAGTTATATAGGAATACAAAAGACAAATCCAGCAAATTATTTTCTTTTTTTCTTCTGCTTTTTCCCAGTTGGACACTGTGTTCCTACAGAACTCAAGATCAGAAGTGGAAATAGCAGGAACTCGGAAAAACTGAGAGGAGATTGGGAAACCACGTGAGGAGATTGATAGGGAAAGGACCAGGCAGACAGACTTGGACAAGGCTGTAGGAAGCCACCTTTATGAGGTGATCCCAAAGGGGAACTGGCACTGACTCATCCACGGCATGTACGGAAGAGGTAAAAAAAGTAGTTTGGGACAGAGAAATCTTTATCTAACTTGATAATATGCTAACATCTATCATCCTCTAAGTTCTGCAATACCATAAACAGCTACTGTCTCCATGAAATTAATGTAATGATCCTGCAATAGAGTTGTTAGAAGGGGTTTTGTTTGTTTGTGTTTTTGTTGTTTAGCTTGGTTGTTTTTAAATACCCGAACTATAAGCAGGGAGGGAATGAGATATTAATCAATAGAAACAATATTATAAGAACATTTAAATAACAGACCAAGAAGTCTGGACTTTATAAAGTTATGGTTGCTTCTACAACCATAAGTGCAGTCCCTCTGTGCAGTGTCAGAGTCCTTATATACTTTAATCTCAACTTTGTATACAATTAAGATACTACAGGTAGAAACAAGCATAGGAATACCTCAAATAGTAGACACCACCTACTATTCCATCAAAATAGTGAAATAACCATCCCTGGAAGTGTTCAAAAAGATGTGTGGATGTGGCACTTAGGGACACTGAATGGTGAACATGATGGTTATGGGATAACAGTTGGACTCAAATTAGAGGTCCTTCCCAACCTAAAAGATTCAATGATTCTATAAACTACAAAACAGCCAATTATTTTGAGTTGAAAAAAATTACCCTCTTAGCAGAGTATATCATGGCTCAGTAGGCTCTTGTCAACTTACCTTTAATTTTGAAAATTTAATGTATCACAATAACAAGGGCAGAATAATTTAATAATTTAAATTAATGATGTTAATGGCAGCCACAGTCGGGAACTCCATATTGACCAGCACAGTGAAGGTGGGCCTAAAAAACCCTCCTCTCACTTACCAAACATTCCCACGCTCCAAACACAACTTCAGCTGGACCTCAACAATCCTCATCCACTCCACATTCACGGATTAGTGAAGTGCTATCTCACCCTACGCTGTCTTCCAACTCCGAGGAGATACCACAAAGCAACTGTTCCCCTTTAACTGTAGCTGGAAAGTTAAAATTAAAAAATTCAGAAGCATAAGAGATAACCATCTGTGAGCACTGCTAACTCTAGCAGGATCTGAACAAGGATCCAATTGTCCAGCTGGACCTGAGGTTTATTTCTACAGAAGATCCTTATACTATAAATAAGTATAATGCACCGCTTTATTAGTTACTAACTAAAGATGCAAAAGATAAGCAGCACTGATTTAACTGTCAAGTCTTTCACAAGTCCATCAAGTGTCTCTTGGAAAGGATATTTAAGACCTTCTAGCACCTTCAGATACCTGGGATCTAAACAGCTGCTGCAGCCTAATTCTTTGTATGGGTGCTGTGTGTGCATCATGTGCAACAACAGCTGCTCAGTAGAGAAAAGGCCTCCCAAACAGAAGGCTCAGCACATCCCAGGGAGGCACTCACACCCATCTCTCCTGCACAGCACAACTGGATAATAAGGGTATAATCACAATAGGGGCACAATCTTCTGTACAGTTTCTCTCCCCTTTCAGAGGACAAACTTACTGCTTTTGGTTGTATCCAGCCACCACTGTCCTGCAAATATAAATAACCAAATTGAGCACCCACATCTCCATGAGGATGTTTCTACTTTATTACCTGTTTATTTTATAGTCCCAGTCTCAGCTATTTTTCTGATAAATGCTCATCCTTCCTGGCTACTATTAAGCTTCTGCAGACTCATCCAGTACCTGCAAAGCAGCACTCCCTTTGGATGGACAAGGACAGATGCCTTTTAGCTCGACTTAAAACCTCCCTCAGTCTCTGCATGTCACCTCTGATCCGCAGACAAGATCAGTTGTCCAACACGCAGGAGATACAAACACAGAACTGCCTCCAGCCCAACCTCAGCTTTCCACAGCTCATGATCTGGAGGTCAGCTGGCTCACAGAGCAGATCCCCAGCAGGAGGCATCTCAATCTACAGCAGGATCGGGGAGGAGGAGAAGAATCCACTGATAAGCAGTTGAATGTGTATTTCCATGGGGGTGCTCGCTCATGAAAGGTTATTTCTTGAAGATTCATCTGAAAGTTGCTTTGCAAGTGGACATTCTCCCTATCCCCAAGTCACAAGTGAAGACAAAAATATCCAAATCCCCAGTGCTGTTCTCTGCAATTTTAACAGAGTACAAACAGAAGTCACCAGAAAGGTTACAAGACTTTTAACACTTGAAGTTGAGCACCTTGTCATACAGGCTTTAACAGAATAAATTCTCTACATAAGCATTTTATTTTGTTCCTACTGCTAGAGTTCCTCTAAAGATCAGAATATCAACCTATTTGTATTTCTGCTCCCCAATCTTATTCACTAAAGATCAAATGATTTTTACTCTCTTCCTTTCTCCCACACTTCATTAAAAGACATGCTTTAATTTTTCGTTTCAGCCAGTAAATATTATTTGCAAAAGCATCACAGCTCTTTTTTTTTTTTTTAACAGATGAATTATTCAGCAATACTGACTCAGATTGCAGTAGGACTCAGTACAAAGTATAATTGTCTATTTAGAGAGCTCTACGGTAGAACTACCATCTGAATACTCATAAATGGCAGGGAAGCTTCTGCAGCATTACTGAAGCCATTTCCTCAGAGATCTACTGAATAGATGCCTTCAGTTCCACTCATACCTTTGCCACCATGCAGGGTGCTTTTCTATTGTAGCTTTCCCCTTTAGAATCTCAAGGCCTTCAAAAGAAGAAAAAAGAAGAGAAAAAAAAAAAAAAAAAAGAAGTGTCTGCAGATGGAAAAGAGGAACATAATACCATATGGCCAACATAAAAACCTATAGAAAGTTCCTCAGATATGTCTACTGCAAACCACAGGCTGCCTTTCTGTGCTGTATTCTTTCTTACTGAGCTGGCCCAACAACAAGATCCTGGGCCACGCATGCTTCCTGATTTCGACAACACCAAATCATGACCTTTCCTATTATATTTTATATTTTAGCTATATTATGCTCCCGATATCCAGTCACATTTCAAGTTTAGTCTTTGGTTCCAGGAGTGTTTGAAAGGAAGACACGGGGTTCCACAGAGACCGTTTTCATCAGCTTTAAAGTGTTAATTCCACTGCAGACCACAATCAAGCTGCTGCAGCTCTCCACAGCACCCCTGCTCTCATGGTTAGATTGAGAGCTGGGACCTCTAGTAATCCTCAATCATTTGAAGAACACAGGCCCTTTATATCAACCTAAACAACTGACTTTCCTAAGCGTACTATAAAATTAACTGCTGAGTTTTAAAAGCCCTTGAAAAAGCAGGGACAAAAATCAGTGGATAACAGTATGTAAAAATACAGTCAGATAAGTGCCCAGTCTGCTGAACAACCTGGAGGAGGACAGAAACCACATATATACACAGTAATTCCACCACTCACCCTGATTTTCAATGGAAACTGTGCAACTTTAAAAGCTTAGAGTTTCCTTACAGCAGCAGGAGCTGAGCTAAGCACTCTCAGCACCCCTCTTCACCTTGACTACTATTAACATAAGCATCTCCCCTGGGCCAGGTCTGATGGTGGATAAAAGGAAGTGAGGGAGTAGACATGTATTTTTGTGATATTCTCACTTGTAGTAAATAAACTAGCTACTGGAAAAAACAATTTTATTTTCTGTTACTGCACATATACATATCTGCATTTCAGGTTACTCCAAGCCACATTCCTATTTTAAAAGTCATGTAATATGTTGGATATTATATTTCAGGTGTCAGAGAATTAAAATATTAGAGACCAAAGATTTTTTATTATAGAACTGATCCAACAGCAATACATTTAGTGAAGTTTATTGGTATAATTATACTGGTAGACTATACTAAAAGGTGTTATATATACACCTGTATACTATTCTCTCTTATATCACTTAAGCAAAATAATTAAGTATTTTCTTAACATAGAAATAAAAGCAACTTAGGCAAGGACATATCACAGTGAAAACAGAAATTAGAGAGTTGTTCATGCACATCTGGCTTAAGCTGCAAATTAAAAAATAAATTTTTCCCATCCCAAGCCAACATTCCTTTGTCAGCAAACACAGAATAGCGTCACCTTTTCGAAGGCCAGGTCTAAAGATGTGGCTCCACAGCAGCACAAGCAGCAGCCACTGACCCCTTTGCACTGGCTGGGTCAATCCACTCCCTCCCTCCCACTGCTTCTGAATTTATACAGAACTGTTCCACAACTTGGCTGGAAAAGCTGAATTTGTCACAAATTATCAGCTTCCTCATACTGTCAGTTTTAGGGCTATTCAGCTCCCATATCCAGCCATGTGGCAAGCAGATTATTCCTGCCCCTTCCTTACACTAAAAGCTATGCAGACCAAGGACAGCATCCCTGGTGTGGCAGCCAGCCATTATCCCAGTTCAGCTATGCCAAAGGGTGAGCAATCACTTCAATAAGCCAGCACAAGTTACCCTCTCTCTCTCCTGTTATAGATAACTTTTGGCAGAGAATGCAAAAGGTAAAAGACACCATTAACCTCGTAAATTGTTCTTCTGCCTGTCATTTTATCTGAAAGTTGCCACCAAAACTGGCTATAAAGTTTCTGATCACTCCCAGTCTGAACTTACTGAAGGAGTTCCTTAATATCCTGGATAACCTCTCCCACAGCTTTCACAATGCAGGAGATGTTAGGACTTCTACTGCAGGTCATTAACACATCACTTCTAACAGGTCTGAAAAAAACATCCCCAGTGGGTACATCCCCAGGCCTTAATCCTCTCCCAGAGCAACAGTGACACTACTGAGCAAGAACCACCAACTATTCCTCACCAACAGGTCCTGAAACACGACTTTTAAGGGAAATAGAGTCATCTGAATGAAGTAGGGTTTCAAGAACAATGTTCTTGGAATCAAATGTTCAGGTAGGACTTCATCAGGGATTCGTCAGCAAAGGGACAGACAGGAACAGATTCCGAGAGGAATCCAGTACTTGCTGTTTACAGCATGTTATTGTGATCTCAAGCAACAGCTTTACTTCAACCTACCTCCCATAAGACAAATATCTAATTTGGTAGGTTTTGGGGTAGGTTTGAATGATACACAAATTGAAATGTACATGGTACATCCTGTGAAAAGCATGGGAACCGAGGGACTGGGAGAGAACAAGAGACTGCAATTTTGTCCCAGAATAATGCAGTAATAGGGCATGACTGTTCAGTCTGCTGAGCTGTCTGCTAAAGAGCCAAGAACACTGAAAACAGTGGACAAGAAACCAGACAGCAGAAGCTGAATCAATGTCAGACTTGGTAGGAGAGGAATACTAACATAGTTTAAGAAGGGTAAGCACAGAAAAAAAGAAGTGATGTTGTACTGTACCATTTGATTTCTGTTTATTCATGGGGAAACTTTTCTCAGAGAAAAAAAAACAAAACAAAACAAAACACCATCAAAACAACCATCCATGTAATCAGTCACAGGGTAAGACTGAGTGGTAAAAAAAAAAAAAAAGACAGAAAAAGCAGGAAGAGATGGTTACAAGGATTCCTGCTCCAAGTGGCAGGAGATAAAATCACAGAACCCTGGAATATCCTGAGTTAGAAGGGACCCACAAGGATCAAAGTCCAATGCCTGGTGCTGCACAGGACAACCCCAATAGTTTTAAAATGTGCTCGACAAAATTTTGCTGCAGAGATGGAAACCAAGACTAGCAAAGGATTAATTCAAATCTTATGCAGGAAAAACAGTCCAATATATGGGAAATAATATGATGACAGTGATAGGAGTTGACAACTCTATCACTGTCTGGAAGGATTTCAAATGCAAGGAACAGGAAGAGAGGATGCAGTGACAGAGATACGACTTTATTTTTCTTTCTGTGAAGCTGCAAAGAGCTTTAAAACATCCTGGCAGACCACACATTAAAGTTACACAGCAGCATTATTCATGCAGCCACAGGCTACACGATATGGATGTTGCACATTGAACATTTCCCACCCCGATCTAAAGGAATGCATGAGCTGGCAGATAAATAAAGATCACAGCAAGTTTATGGATGTAAGAAACTCTGATACAAATAAGTGATAGGAAGTGTATCTAGAGATGAGTATCAGAAGCTTCTTCAGTGATACAGGATTAATTCAATTACATATTGTAGCATGAATACATGATGTGGCCAAAGAAAAGGGCCTTAAAAAAAAAAAGTGTGAGCACACAGGGCCAACATCAGAGTAAGTGAGCTCTGCCTTGCTCACTGCTCCTCATCCTACAAACAGGAACAGGGTCTAGAGGCACAAAAAATAAGAGGGGAGAATAGGTACATTAACAGATAAATAACTGAACAGAGAAGTAAAAGCACACCGTCTTGTTGCTCGAGTCTTCTGAAAAAGGTTAATCCTTCTCATAACAAGCTAAAAGAAACCACAATACATCTTTAAACATTTAAAGAATTATAATCATAATTCCTTAGGACACCTTCCAACATAATATTCAGAATTGCATGCATCTACACTTTTGTTTTGCACATATTTTTATATGTTCTTTTGAATTCTAGAGTCTGTGCAACTGTTCAGTCACTTTAGATCATTAGGGTAATTGAGATGTTTTCTCCCCCTGTCACAAGGAGTTGCTTCATGCAGAGACAGCAGGTTATTGTGTGTGTAAACAGGAGTGACTTCCCTTAAAAGCCACCATTCCTGAACACTGCAGGTTCATGAAGAAGATATAGTACCAGTCTACAGGGAAGCCAAACAAATTCAAAACCAGTCAGAATTCTCAGGTGTGTATTGAAGCCAGTTATTAAAACCAGTGTATTTGTAAGCATCTACAAAGGCAGCTCATCAAAAGCAAAGAAGAAATCCAAGGCTGTGTCAAGAACAGTTCAGTTTAATCAGTTTTTACTCAGAATAAAATGATCAACTGGATGAAAGAAAGACGGCAGACACAAAGTAAAAATAAAAATAAAAAAAATCACACTGCCTGAGTCACTGATTCCAAAGCAAGCATGGATACTACCACATGTGGAAAAGACAGAGTAGAATCACCACACAGAAACTGCCTAGCAAGCAATCCCAGCTGCAGCAAAACTAATATGTCTTTTTTTTCAGCGGGTTTGCAAGACTGGATGTTTTTAAAAAAACTGTGTGTTTTTAAAAAGACATGAACCCCAGTTCAAAGTCTTCTCCAAGTTGGAACATTTGCAAGGTCTATCTTATGCAAATCAGGCAGTGCAGAATGGCAGGCGAGTTCACACTGCAGGACTTCACTGTTTCCACAGGTCACTCTGGAAGTGTTTTACAGGTAGTTTGATAGTTTACATTGCAAGAGAGTCTTAGGGGCTTCACTTTATTTAACATTGTCCTTAGTGATCTTCAAAACTCTGCTTCAAAGACTCTGCAGCAAGAGTTAGAAATGGTTGCAGGACTTTAAACTTTGCAGTATCTTCAAACTGAATTTATAAGTGGTTTGGAGTTAATGCAATTTTTCAGGAAGTACCAAAATCTGAAAGAAACACCCAATTGGAAGAGTGCAAATTATGGGAGTGACTAAATATTGCCACTACTGAGAAAGAAGTACCCCATTATTAACTTGATTTGCTATAGCAGAAGTAGAGAAGAAAAGGTAGTTTGCTTAAACAAAATAATAGGCAAACAAACCACCACAGCTGTTAGAGAGCTATTAACACATTCCAGAAGCTGGTTAGACAGAACAAAGCAACCTTAGGACATTGTACAATCTCCTTCCTTAAAGGTCCTAAACATGGAATGAGGCAATTGTCTACAAAAGCACATCCTGCTTTAGTGAAGAACAAAAAAGGTTATTAGTTCCTGACAATACTTCAAAAGATTCATTCTTCTGGTTTTGAGGATTAAATATCCACATTTCTTCAAACTTCACTAGTAGGTAAGACTTGCAAGAGAAAACTGATAAAAGCAGCTGTTTGAAACAATGAAAGATCCAGATCGTGTTGTAACCTTCCCTATATTCATAGCACACTTCAAAATCCTGCAGTGCATTTTGTTTCTCATCATTGGCATTAGTAAGTAAATGGACTGAGGAGTTAACACTTCTATTTTACTGTATCTCTCCACTGTCAGTGTGGATAAGCAAATGATTATTGCGAGATTTGAGACAAAAATAAAGTGAAGAGCAGCTTAAGAAACTTCACATTCCAGAGCTAATCATAGTAACTCAGAAGTTTCTTGTCCAGGCAGGCAGAGAAACTTATTTGTTTACAAGCAAGAGCTGCCTTGTTTAGGAACTAACCGGTAAACAGTATCAGAAGTCCAACTGAATACTTTTAAAACAGCTCCCTATCAATTAAACCAACCTTCACTCCTAGATTTGTACTTTGAGAAAAGCTACATCACTGTGGTTTTGCGAATAAAGGTAGCGACTGCAGCCTGCAACCTAACAATGTTTCTAAGATTTTCACCACAATAAAGAAGAGTTGACCTGAAGAATTTTCTAAAACATATTCAAGATCTTCCCTTGACAACAGGCACTATGACTTTTCCCTAAGCATCCCAAAGAAAGATCTAAATCAAGATGCCGCCTGTCTGGAATGTGGGCCTGCTCTTCAGGATTGTGAGAGGCAGCCATGGAACCCAAGAAATTAAAATGATATTAAACCTCTGAATATTAACATCAGTAACCACTCAGTGCAGAGCTGAATTCAAGGGAAGTTTAAGGGATGTGATTACTGAGAGAATAATCCTTAGAACCTCTGATGGAAGAGTGCTAAACAATTTGAACTTCTGCTGTATCTTTAAAACAAGTCCTGCCACATACACAGTTTGCACACGGTGTAGAAAAGAAACAGTCATTTAAGTCTTTCAGGAATTAGTTTAAGATCAAACCTAAACATGAAGCTTAACCAAAGCATTAATCACAAGACAAGCATTTTCAAAATGAGCACACAGCATCTTCATAAACCACAGCCATACCCTTACTGAACAGGGCAAGTATCTAATCTTTAGGCAATCTTCCCTGAAAACTAGACTCAAAGTACTATTTATATAATGCTTTAAGAAATAATTTTTTAGGCTTAAGTCTTAAGGACTTTGGACTATGTTTGCTGGAGAAACAGTTTTGTGAAGTGTAATAAATTGTTGGTCTCAAATCCTGAATGACTACTTCCAACATCTTAACTTGAAGCCTTTAATAATTCAGTATTTACATTTTCATTTCTCCCTAGTCTCCCCTTGCACATTTCTTCTCCTTCCCACTTTCTAAACAGCCATTATTGGTATTTCTTATTAGAATCTATGAATCTGTGTGCACACTTTAATAGGCTATGAATTGTTCTGTTTTAATACACCACTTAAGAGATTTACCTAATAGCAGGCGTAGCTTGAAGCTACACAGAAAAAGAACTAACAGCTTCCTGGCTTAAGTAGGTGGGATCCAACACAAATTCAATGCAATATATTTGGACACAGTTTTCTGGAACCTAGTATAGAGGTTCTCTGTATCACAGATAACCTGCAACTCTACCCAAAGCTGATTTCCCTCTGAACTCATATGATGTCCACACAGAGTACTGCTGGAGGTTTTTTTGGGTTTTAACGGACTGACTCAAAATTACCAGGGAATTCAAGCAAGACTGTGGCAGGAGAGATACAAGCCACTGGTGTAGAGCAAAGCATTCACCTTTTGCACTGTGGCATTCAGAGACTCCTATCAAAGGCAACCACACAAGCCCTTTCACCGAGTGATCCCGCTCCACCCTGACGGGATTCAAAGCAGTGAAGAAGCAACTCACTCCTGCAGTAACTATGCTGGAAGTTAGAATACTGCCACAAAGCTTATATAGGAAGAGTTTATACCCATTTATTCTTGTGCCAATGATGTTCCTTCAGTTAATTTTCCTCCTTAGTGTTTACCCACTTCCCATCCCTTACAGGAAATTTTCATTCATACAGTGTTATCACACCCCTTCTTAGCTTTCCTTTTACTGAGCTAAATGAGCAAAGCCTTAAGGTTTCCTCATGAATGGCCTTTTTCCATGTCCATCTCAGTTTGCTCCGTTCTCCAGCACCTCAGACATCTTCCTCTCTGTCTTTACATCAGTAGAAATTCAAACCAAGCAGCAGAAAAGACTACCATAGTGTAGGGGAATGGTAGAAAAAAAAGCCTTTTTGATTCTGTTTCTTAAAATGCCCAGTGTCAGAACTAAATACTCCACCACAATACACAGAGAAAACCAAAATAATATTGTCAAAAAATCCACAAACAAACTCCTTAAAAAACACCCTAAAAAAAGGACAAAAGCAAAATCACATCACAAATACAATCACGGGTCTACAGCACAGGAAAACTGCTTTCAGACAAAATTTAACTTCTGTCACAGTCAAAATTGGCAAATTCACCCAACTGGTTCACATAAAACAGTAAAATCCATAAAAAATTCAGCAGAGGAGGAAAGAACCTAGAACCAAGTTAGATTTATTCAAATAGTATTCAGATAGACAGCTACCTTGAAGGTATCTACATCACATTCAAAAACCTCTTAGATGTGGTTTCCTCTTAGAAGGACAGGGTTATTTAAGCTTTCCAAAGCTCCATCTGGGTGCCAAGCTGGATGCCTACAAGTCAAGTTCAACTTTCCTCTAACACAGTTATGCTTGTATTAAACTGCTTTGTGTTAATCCCAGCCATTAGTGCACTTCTTCCACAGAAGGATTTTCCCCTGAACTGCCAGATTTTCCTTTTGTCAGGCTTCTTTACTCGTGGAAAAGCCACACCACAACGTGCATCCGAAGGCAAACAGTCTCACTATGGAGAGGAACATTTTGCTTCAAGGTGCAATAACTTATGAAAAACAATGCCATCAGCTCCTCTACTTATGTTGGAAATGCCAAATTTCTTAGGATGTTTCAGACTTAATCTACTTCCCCCCTAAGCCCATCCAATGCTAGAACAGTTGTACCTTCTGGAAGTCAAAAATATTCAAATCAATAAAGTAAACTGCAGACAGTTTAAGTGCTACCCAAAGAGCAAGCTCCTAACAAAAAAGCTGTGCTGATGTTAGTGACATGACTTCAGGCTCCAAATCCTGTGGTCATCCACCCTCAAGTTATCAAAAACACATTACACATAGAGGCCTATCTCACAGGGCAGTCACATCTGTTGCAGATGATTAATAAGCTGCAACATTTCTCAGGATTGTTTAGCAACAGTTAGATTGAGCCAACTGACGCAAATATTGTGCTGTCATTCTTGTCACACTGGCCTTACAGTGTAACCCAAGTCACCTCCCTTTAGCACCCAGCCATGCCCCAAGGCACTGCGCTTTCTAAGAACGCTGACCTGATCACGACAGCCAAATTTAACAGCAGAGGGTATCAAACCACCAGGACAGTTATACTGCTTCATCTATACCATCCTGCCTACATGTGCAGGGCACTGGATAGAACATTGGAGGCCACCCCCTAGGAAGTTTCTTAGGAAAAAGACTCTGTAGTCACCCTACTCCATCCTGGACCGCTCAGCAAAGCAGTCACAGACAAGTAACAGCATCTTGTAATCACCCACAAGGCAACACTGATATTGTCACACCTTCCAGGTCTACCTTTGCTCACCCACATGACACTGTAAACTCAATACCTCTAAATCAGCAAATGGAGATGATGTTGGCCAAAGCCTTTAACCTCATATCAAGCAGTTGTTCACCAACCATGACAGGCCACTATCAAACCAAACAGCTTCTGGGTCGTGGAAGTTCTGCAGGGAAGTTATCAGCAGAGGTGACATTGTCCCTCACCTGATGCAGATGGAAGTGACAGTACTAGCAAGAGTGGCTGGTGAAGGTGACTTAAATTACTACTTGGCTACCAGTGACCAACATGTATGTACACTCCTGAAGCAGTAATGTCACTCGAGGGCAGGAGAACACCAGATTGTCCCAATATTCCTCATGGATAGCTGCAGGCCAACAATGCCTTTCACTGAGAAAAATCATGTTTGCAAATCATGCAAATGCAACACTACCTGGACACAATCAGCCCCAACACTTCTTGCAAAACTGTTTTCAGTTCCTTGCAGCTTTGCCAAAGCCATTACATGGAACCCCTGCCATGGTAAGCATTTTCTAGGAAGTCTCAGCCAGAATGGTTTCACTGTTTCCAAAAACAAGTTAGGGAAAATACATGTTTTGACCACATAAAAATTTTATGAAAGCATTTTCATCAAGAACCTCTTGCATCCTCCATGACAGGAAGCAAGGAGTTTTGGAGCATGTCCTGTGTATCTTTTGCTCTACTAAAACATCACTTCCCAGACTAGTGAGGCTCAAAAAGTTTTGTTTGCTAAGGAAAACTCAAAGTTTTTGCTGCTAAAGTGGTTATTTCCAAGTCAAGACAGAGTAGGACTTCCCTCACTGTAAGGCTAAAAATCATATTAAGAATAAGACAGTTGTATGTCATGTAGGAATAGAAAAATAGTTTGGACTGTTTGGAGACACTGAGCTCTGGGCTGACATGATCCACATGCAATACTTGCACAAGATAAAGACTTGTGTGTGATTGTAGGAACGGTCTTCATCAAAGACAACAAAACTTCCAATAGCTTCTCTTGCACTGCTCAATAAAGTTTTATCCTCTTAATTAACTATCATTCAATACATAATTTTCATCTTTAAATTTTGAAGACGGAAGTTTCCCAGAGGAAAAAACCCCTCACCTATGATGTTACTATATAGTACATTGGCAGAGAAAGGACAAGCTTCCCTAGGACAGTGGGCACTTGATCGTGATTTCTTGCATAAACTAATAAAGCTGAACATTTGAATACTCCAGATATGATATTCTTTAACAACTCTGGAAAGCACATCACAGGAAAATCCATTGTCCTGTTGACGTTCTTTGTTGCAAAATGATGGAAAAATATAAGCTGCGTAAATTTGGTGGAATAAGTGGTTGTCCACAGCTTTAGAAGCAAGTGTTCAGTATCTCTTCAGGTCAGACAGACAGGACAAAAAGCACTAGAAATGAGATTTTATTAGAATCTGCTAATGTGCCTCATATCACACCACAAAGCAACTCTAAAGATGGAAGAGAAAACAATTTCGAACTCTAAGGCCATATGAAATCTATTAATTCCAATTATCATTATAATCTCCGTAACGTTTTGTTGCCATGTTCACTCAGGATTCTAATCAGTTGTGGAAAAGTTCATGTAGAACATCCCCTATCACTGTCACCATGTCCCCTGGTATCTCAAAGCACATCTTGTGGGCAAAATGCCATTTCTGTGTGCCAGAGAGCATCAGCTTTAACAATCCCATAATGAATGTTTACTAGAAATGAATTACAGCTGTAAAAGAATGGCTTAACTTTACTGCCTCCTAACCCCAGCACTTGATCCCCCAGTCTTAAGAATGAAACTAAATCCAGCCTGCATTCTAACATGCACTTTTATTACAAACTTCTTTTAACTATTTTTGGCCCAAAAGTGACAGACATCTGTTTTCATACCTTGATTCAGATATTCAGTAGACAGCAGGAGGATGGTAGACAGGAAGAACTCAAGAAGAAATTACTTTTAACAAGAAATAGCAAAAAAGTCCTGCAGGGCAGGGAAAGGATGACCACCTCAGACACAACATCAGTTAAGAGTAGATGCAATTACTGAAAGTAATTTTACTGGTGAAAGTCTATTTCAGGAGACAGCCAGAAACGAGCACGGAACAGAAGAGATGGATGATACAGGAAGAGTGAGATGAAGGCCAGAGCATTACTAGGAGGGATTCCACTCTAATGCAAACTGTTTATCAAATGTCTAAATGCTGCTTTGTGCAACAATCCAGAGAAGCAGAGCATTCAGGAGTGAGCACATCAACCCCATGATGCTGATGCTACAATTGCTGCACACACTTTGCAGAACTCTCTTTTTCCAGTCTAGGAATTGAACGCAGATACAGCACAGCCCTGCAATAAACCTCACTCTGTCTGCGGAAAACACCCCAAAAAGAGATAGGCAGATGCTACAGAAAAGCTACAGAAAAGCAGTTAATTCTGCTTTCAGCAGATACTATTTATTATCCATAGTGAGCAAAAGGAAAAGTTTAACATGGATGACAAACAACACTGCAACAAATTAACGTGCTAAAACTACACCAATGCAATCAATACAACTGACAGGGATGTGTTTGCTACTCATTTGCTACTCTAATCTGGTTTTTCCTCTCACAGCACAGGTAGCTGATGGAACACAACCACTCATGAACCCCAGCTTAACCCATTAAAGCTTCTAAGCATAAATTGTTAACTAAAGCCTTTTTTCATGTTAGATCTTCAGAATAATTTCTCCTTGTTCTTTTCCAAGCTCATCATATCAGCCATTAAAGAAAACCCAGAACCACTCCTGACATTGATCAGAAGCAGGAACAACCTTAATATAGAAACATGACTACACAAACACCAAAGCTGGACAAGGAAACCCACAACATGTACAAAGATAGCCAGTTTTTGATCTTTTATTAGGTTCATGAGAGGTCTCTCAGCACCATATTTCAGGCTACAATGAGAAACTCCACACCCATCAACAAGCAGCTTTCGTACTTTTTGAGGAAACACAGGTAGGTCATTCCCATCCAAGGAACACTGAGCAGGATGAGTTTAGAATATTTTACTCCAAGTTTTCTGTTTATTTTTAAGCTGAGCATCCTTCAGATAAAAAGGGACTCTGGACACTTGTGAGTTTTTACTTTTCTGGTCTGATTGCTGCTTGGAAAAAGGTCCTTTAGGGAGTCCTAAGGAAAACAAATATTCCTGGCCTACCCAGTCCTTCTGTGGACTCCATATGTGCAGAAATGAGCCTACAGCCTGCCCTATTTCAGCTGCAGTGCACTGGTGATGTTTAACACCATCTCACCAAGATTTAGCCTTACACATCACCACAGCAGTACTATTAAGCCAGTCCTGGATAGACTAGTGACTCACCAATATGTTACGCTGATCCTAGAGAGTCCAGGCAGATATATGAAGTAAAGATGTTTTAAACAAAAAAGATGAGCAGCACTTCTTTCTGCAACAACAGCACCCTACCTAACACTGTCCATGCTAATTACACACAGAATAGTTTATGTGTATTCTTTGTATATAATGGAAAATAAAATTGCCCTTCAGCTTACAGCACCATTTTATTTAGAAGTCACATCACCAGGCCAAACTCTGCATATTTCATTATGCTACTACTTAGAACATAAATCTTTCTAGTATCATTTTTTCAACGCCACTCTCTTAATTAGAATCCAAATTAAATGAATGCCTTCTGTGCTTTCACATTCTCATTTGAGTAACCTTTGAGGAGAGTGAAAAAAAAATCCATTTCACACACTGGATGGCATTCAGTGCACACATTGAGCCTCATTTTTCAGCTCCTTTTATTAAGCTCCCTGTTTCAACAAAACTGGAGCATAATTTGATACGCAAGATAGTTAGCAACTGTTGATGGATACAGAACTGGAAAGCTTGCAAATACTCCAAAGTAGAGGCAGTCAGAAAAGTCAAAATGAGTTTCAAATTTCCCATTTAACTCTCACAGCAGAGAGACTTTTAAGTTTGACAAAAGATCATCAGTTGCTGTTTGGCTACAGCTACTTAATGAAACCTTACCAAGATTTCTTGACTTCTGAGCGCTCACCACTTGCCATCCAACAACAAAGTGAACACCACCAGATGTCACTTTACTCCCCCACCCCCAATATTAGCACAAACACAACGACAGCAACCAGTGCAAAAATTTAGGTCATAAAACAGGTACTGCAACTAAGCTGCCGCATTTCCACCCGCATCTCAGTCTCCTGTGATTCTACTCCTCTGGGTCTCTTCAGACAGAGGAATTCTGAGCAGTAAGTTTTGGTCTGACTCTCAACACTCTCAATTTCACACTTTAAGTTCTGAACACAGCACTTTACTTCCTTTCCACTTGGCTTTAAAATTAGGCCTAAAACTAGGTTTCCATTAAGTCTGAAAGGGTAATAAGGTGACTGCTTCCTTTCAAAACGCACATACTACTTTAAACTGGCCAAAGGTTTGCTATTATACATTATCTTTTGACAGGTCCCTGAACTTCTCTCACCCACCCAGCGTGAGCACCCACAGACAAAGCCTCAGCTTTAAAGATAAATGAATTGGGAGACAAAGTGAAATAGAAGCTTGAAAATCAAGAAAAAAAAAACCACAAAACAAAACCTATCAAAGTTTCTGAAGAATTTGTATTATTTTACTGCAGGGTTTTAGAAGACACACAGATCTTCAGCCTAATCAAGCGTCTCCAAATCATACCATGTTACACCCTTAAAAGTGCAAAGGTGTTTCAAAAACTGAAGGTTTGTTACTTTGTTTTGTTTTAGGCTAGACATCCTTTTCAGATATCTAAATTTGTAAGATGTTTAAAGTAACTTCTAAAATGGCTTAACTATTAGTGATTCAGCAGGTTTTAGGAACTTGTATCTTGCAACAGCAAGCCTCACGTAAAAATAAATATGTAAATTGGTAACCTTCTAACTCTCCATAAGCATAACATGAATGACTGACTAAAAAGTTAAACAGTGTGAGGGAAAAAAAACCTACAAGCTAGCTACAGATCCACTGCACCAAATATTCATATTTAAGCATGTTCAAGCTGCACAAAGGCACAAGCATTTCATTGCAATTCAAACTCTGTCTGGGCTGCTAAAAAAAAAAAAAAAAAAGCTCAAAGAATGCGATTGTTAAGAGCTTCCTTTCCTCACACACAGAAAGATTAAAATAAAAGGTGTTACTTTTCCAGACCAGTCCCACAACTGCAGGCAGCATGCTCGTAACCAAGAAGCTGCCTTATTAGCATACCGGCTTTAGATATTTCTCCTCACAGAATGACTCAGCCTGCTATTTTCAAAGTTTTCCTTAAATATTTGTCCTACATCTCACAATAGCAGCTACCAACTACCGAAAAAAACCACATCCCATGAAGTCTCAGCCACTCCACGACGCTGAGCACGGAGATTAGCCGTTCGTCCACATTTGCATCCACCCGAGCTAATCCCTTCTGAAAATGAAAGCTCAAGACATTCAGCACGGATCTTTCAGAGGTAAAGCGACTGCTTTGTGCAAGTTCGAGGGAAAAAAAAACAAAAACAAAAACAAAAAACACAAAACAACAAAAAAAACAAACCCACATCCACAGCACGGTTTAGTGCTTGCAAGAGGGGAAGAACTTGCAGGAGTTTCCCTATGGAGCAGAGCACGCTCTGTCAGAGCTGCAGCGAAGAACAACCAGAGAGAGCGGCCACATAAGGAAAATCGAGTTTACAGCTGCCGCTCCGAACAGATGTACGCGCTGCCATAAGGAGAAGAAGCTTTAGCCGAAAGAGCTTTCCATCACTGCTCCCAAAGCCTATATTTGGTATCGCGGACGTATTCGAGGAGAACGAGTGTTTCCAGGGGAGGAGGAGGAGGAAGGCTGGTTCCCCCCGGAGCAGGGAACCCCTGGCTGGTGGAACTGCGGATCCAGGCGCCGGGAAGGGCAGCGGGCACAGCCGGGACAAAAGCTCCGCAGCGGGATCGGGTGGATGCGGGGCCGGGAAGGGCACGGCCCGGGCACGGCGCATCCCCGATCCCGCCGAGGGGATGCCCCGCTCCCTTCCCGCTGCCCAGACCCCGCCGGCAGCGGGGGTGTCCCCGGCCCGTCGCCCGCGCCGCCCCCGCCCCCCGCTTCCCTGGATTTTTACCTTCATCTTCGAGCTCTAGTTTCTCCAGCATCCCTTCGGAGGCGGCCGGGAGCTGCGAGGGAGCCGGAGCCGCTGCCGCCGCCTGCGGGAGGGAAGAGAGGAGAAGGGGATGAGCATCCAGGCGCGGACTCACCGGCCCCGCGGCGGCACCGGGCGGGGAGGGAAGGCGGGACGGCGGCGGCTGCCCCTCGGCCTCCGCACACGCTGCCGCTCGCACCCGGCGCGGGGGGAGGAACCCAGGGGGGAGGACCCGGGGCTCGCCCTCCCCCAGCCCATCAACCCCCGGCGTGGCTCCCCCCGGGCCGCCCCGGCCGTGCCTCCTGCGGGCGCCGCCTCCTCCCCGCTCGGCGGGAGCGGCTCCCCGAGCTCCCGTTTCGCAGGACGGCGCTTCCCGCCACGCCTCGCCGCGCCGCGCCCCCCCCTCCCCCCGGCGGAGCGATTGGTACGTCCCGTTTTGCTGCAGTCGAGCCCGTTGGTCGGCGGCGGGAGGGGATGGGAGATACCACTTCCGCGCGGGAAAGGGAGGGGTAGCAGGGGCAGGTTTAGTGCCCTGAGAGCTCTGCCGGCGCGGCCGCCGCTCGCTGCCCGTTCTCCAGGCTCGGCGGTTCGCCGGGCTGCCCTGGGCTAGAGAGGGGCGAGGGGAGGCGGAGCCGGGGAAGCCCTGCTCTCCCCCCGCCAGCCGCGGTTGGTACGGTCCCGCGCGTTCACCTGCGAGGCAGCGGCGGGGAAGCGGACGGTTCCACTGCCCGCGGGGGGGACACGGGGGTGTGGAAGGGGTTTCCCCCGTGTGTGACGGGAGCTCCCGCAGTGCGCCGGGCCGCCATCCCGGGGTGCCCTTTATCCCGGGGTGCCCTTTATCCCGGGGTATCCGCCATCCCAGGTGCCCCCTATCCCGGGGTATGCCCCTATCCTGGGGTACCCGTCATCTCGCTGTACCCCCTATCCCGAGGTATCCCCTATCCTTGAGGTACCCGCCATGCCGGGGTACCCGGTCTGGGCACAGGCGCGCTCGTTTCCATTTTAAAAAATTTCCAGATTAAGTTAAGATTCAAGATTATCCCGAATGTCGGCGTCTCCCGTGTAAGCGGCGCCCAAAGCCGCCCTGGTCCCAGTGTCTGTAGGACGGAGTTAACACCACGGGAGGCTTCAGCCTACCAAAGACGGGATTTACTGCACCCTGTAAGCCAGGCTATAGCAGAACCGATGGAAATAAGGAAATATTCGCAATAGGTTGACCATTTTCATTTATTTAGACAGGGAGGTGTGGTAAAGCTTTAGCTGGGCTTCCTTAACTCTAATGAATAGACCCCCGCTGACAGCTTAGGGAGCTCAGCAGGACCAGTGCAGTTCAGACACAGATGCTGCAGAAGGGGAAAACAGATTATTTCTTTGGCAATGGCAACAGATCCTGTGGGCAGACACACATGGATGGTGCTCCAGAGGAGCCAAAGGAGTCATTAGGGAACATATGAAATCTATTGGTCCCAAGGGGAAGCTCAAGCTTCAAAAGTTCAGCGAGTCCTTCAAGGAGGGAAGGGTGATAAGATCTAGGATAGCACAGTAATGTGCAAATAATGTAGGAAAGTATGAAAGATAATTAGAATTAAAGCTACGATGGGAGGAGAGAGCCAAAAATTATGGGAAAACAGAAATCTGTCTCATCTTTCAAGTCCAGTGAAGTTTCAAGCAAGGAAACTAAGTGCTGGTGACAGCTTTGTTTTCCCAAACCACCTAATTCTAGGGAAACTTTTAAGGATATATGGAAAAGTTAACAATATCTAGTTCTTTACTGTAAAGATCCTTTGAAAAGAAAATCCTACAATATTTCCTTCCTGAGTGTATTTTTAAAAGACTTCTAAGATTTTAGTAAATGCTCTACCTGACGAGTCACACAAGATACCAAAACAGCTCATATTAACTTATTATATTTTCAACCTACTATTTAAAATGCTTTGGAAGCTTTTAATTGTCTCTGGGAGCTAGCTTTAAAAGCTCTAAATAATTTATCTTCCTTATCATTTATCTTGATAGTGATAAGATTTTTGAACATCTTTTCCTCATCAAAGGAAGAGAAGAAAAGGTGACATGATGGACTGGAAATAGCTGCCATGATTTTGTTTCTTTGTTTTTATTTACTCCCCATAATCATCTAGTAAGCACTAGCCATGAGGAAATACAACTCCTAGGTTGTTTGTAGCTGGAAGTGACACTGAGTCTTGAAAGGTGTGCATTGCATTTCACCTGCTACAGAACACGAGATGTGTTCTGTAGAAGTCAGATAAGCCCACTTCATGCTGCACTGCACTGTGAACCTCAGAGCCCACTGCAAGATCAGGATTTTATAGTGGCAGAGTCTGCACCCAGACCAAGAGTACTATGAGATACTCAAAATAATAAAAAGGCAGTAGTTTAATATATAACAGAGATTTGTAATGGAAACTCTATAGCTATGTTGTACCATCCACACTACTCAAAAAAAAAAAAAAAAAAAACAAAACCAAAGGAAATGGAGAACTAAAAACTGAAACCCCATCCTTCAATCTGCCTGCAGTCTCACAATTTGTTTAAACCAATTTTGGAACAAGCTGCTGATCATGGCGTTCCTTTTGCTCCTCGCTTTGCATTCTGGCTCCTTTTGGCTTCTAGGCAACACAGTGAGTCAGAACAGGAAACTGATGCAGCTGAAAACCAAAGGGACTAATAAGAAAAGATTGGGTTTTATCCAGATCAGTTCCTGATCCAGGTCACTGTGCAGTTGTATCAGCACTGGGACGTGGAGTGCCCAGGGCAGGAGTGACAGTGGGACCACACCTTCTGGAAACAACCTACTCTTAAGTCAGTTTAAATCACAGTCAAAACACCATCCTGTCCATTGTGAACAGGATTAGACAAATTGGAAGATATTTAACAGTATTACCTCTCTGCAAACTCTGCCTGTCATTTTACAGAAGGATTACTGGATAAAGATATGGAAAAAAATCTGTCTTTCAAAGGACTTATAATTTCCACCAGGATGATATTATATATTGTAACATTTCAGTACATGGGTTTTTTTGGTGACTGTTTGTTCTACTGCCACAGGAGGTTTCTCTTAACTATAACCAAGGAATTTGACCAAATTATGCTTTAAAAGTTTGCTATCAGGTAACCAGTTTCAACTGTTCGAGATACCCACTGCAACAAGACAGAACATACTTTGCATGCTAAATACTGCCAGGCAAAATAAAGTCTATAGAGAAAAGTTTAGAAGAGAGATACGTGCAAAACAAAAGCTGCCTGAATACATTTCTACTTTTCTATGTTTTTATAAGGGCATTATTTGTGCCAAAAACCATGGACCAACACAACCTTAATATAGCAGTGGCAGCAACCTTTGTAGAGCCAAAGTAAAACAACTCACAGTTGATACAATAGCAAAAGTCATAAAAGGTGGATGTAAACAAAAGGAGTTTTAGGACTTCTAGAAGCTAGAACATAAATTTTAATAGGTAACTCCTTACTTTGTCTCTGGCTGTTTTCTTTATCTTCCTAGTGCAAAGGGAGTGAGGAGTGACTAATACTCTGTAGAAGTAAAATCAGTCCTGTAAATTATATATTCACTTATAATGAATATGTTAAAACCTATCTGATAATCTAGGTTTCCTTTTTCTGATAATCTAGGAGTCCTTTTAGTCCTATGTCCTATTGAAGGAATCCCATTGTTTTCATAAGAGCATGGTAAATTTAAATGATAGGAACAGTTCAGGGATGTGAACAGCAACTAACATCAGCAGAAGATTGTTTTTACATAGTTTCCTGCCATCTTGCCTCCCTGAGTTAGCAGGAATGCACCCACTAGGGTAGGGATCTATCCCTGGCAGCCATCAGATCACCTGTATCAAAACGCTTTGACTCAGAGCTACTCTGCAGCTTTTCATGTTGAACAAGTTCCCCTGGGCTGCTGCTTCTGCAGCCAGTGGAGAAACAAATATTTCTGGGACATCCTTCACACGGCCCATTTTAGATTGGATAAAATGATTCTGGACTGACCAGAGCACTGCGCCTCCACCTGCTCAGGTTCACTGTGCGGGAAAGGTGGGGGCAGCGAGCCAAGAGACTTTACACCCCTTGGTGCAAGTTTGATTCCAACATGTGTAAGAGAGCAACCACACCCATTTCAAGCAGACAGAGGAAAGAAGGATCATCTCTAACATCCAGCATGTATAACCAATGCCAAGCCACTCTCAAGTCTCCTTAGTAAGAGGCTGGAAGTCCCGTGGTGAGCAGATGCAGCGCAAATTAATGGACTTTTGGCACTTTCTTGCATGACAGGCACACGAGCAAGCCAGGAACGACTGCTAAAGGTCACAACAATATTCACCAGGAAGGTAGTGAGGCTTCTTTATCTGACTGGAAGAGTTTAAGAGAGAGTTCCACAGAAGTTCTGTGTTCTGTCCAGTATCGTTCAGTGTTTCCACTGATGACTCGATAAAGAAGTAATGAATAACCCGACCACATTTTCAAATGACTGAAAATGACTCAATGGCAAGAGAAGCTGCTTTTATAGGGACAGCCTTAGAACTTCAAATAATCTTGGGAATTGCTGCAGTGCTTTGAAAAACAGGATGCACTTTGATACGGGTAAATAGAACATGTTACACAATAATCAAATGCAAAAATAAAATGGGACTTGCAGCAGTCATGCAAGAAAAAGACCTGAGAGTAAAACTGAAAGTCAGACTGCAGTGTCAGTTTCTTGAAAATAAAAAAAAAAAATCACACTGTCTACAAATGTGTTATAGGTAAGACGTGGAGAATCTGTTCTACATATTCTCTGGTTAGATGCCAGCTGGGATCCTGCATTCAATTTTAGGCATTAAACTCAAGAATGAACCAAGAGAGTCCAAAAAGAGGAACGACAATGATCTCGGAGTCTAGAAAACCTGTAAAGATCGTGAAAACTTTGCAGTTTCTTCATCTAGAAAGGAAGAAAAAAAACCATGGAACAGAAGACTGAAGAAAAATACCGTAACAGTCTCCAAGTATAATGTGTTTTTGCAAGAAGGAAAGTGATTATCTTCTGGGTCCACTGATTATGGGAAGTTATCTACTTAACCTTTAGCAAGGAATTTTTAGGTTGGACTTTGGGAGAACTTTCTGACTGTACCAACAGTGAAGCACCAGCACATTTTACTGAAAAAACTGTAAAATCTCCATCAGAGGAGGTTTATAGCAACAGGTTAAACCAAAAAAATTGTTGGTTATTATTTCCATATAGTTGATTGTGCCATGGGGGCAAATGAATTTTTAATGTCCCTTCTAGACTTATTTTCTTTTGTTTCTATTTTTGTCCAATCTTTAGAAAAATATATTTAGTCTTAGTATGATAATTCAATGAGAATTCTTTATATGTATCTTTTGTACAAAAGCCAGTTTACCAACAATCTAATACAAATGTAAATTTGCTTTTCCTCCCTCCCCACAAACAAGTAGCCTTAATTCTGTGTTAGAAAAATTCTAAAGCAAATATTGTTTGAGTAATAATAAAGATTACATATTACTCTTTGGTGACTGGGTAGGAATAGAAAGAACAATCTAAAAAAAGAAATGCTGCTGCAAGTCACAAGTCTGTGTGGAACAGACTTATTCAAGCATTGCAACAAAAATGTTACCTGTGCTTTATTTAGAAATAGGCATTTCCAGGTAAATTCAAGGCTTTTTCTTTCTTGATGGCTTGATATGGATATGCTGAGGTGCCACCTGCACAGCTCATGGCTCGGCAGTAAAACTGAATGCCCTTCCCAGTACTTCAGAGGGGAAAAAAAAAAGCTACTTACCTTATAAAACCTAATGGATTGAAGAGCAACAGAAGGAATTCCCATCTAAATGCAAATCAGGGCAAAGCCATTTTGAATGCAAGAGTAAACTACAAATGGTAATTTTCCCACCATTTGCTAGTGCTCCTTACTACAATTACAGTTATATACAGCTGAAGTAGTTCACAACTCTTCTCCTGATGAGCTGTCAAAGAACAACTTATAATTTTTCCAAATGTATGTCATAGCTATGTTTATCCTGTTGCAATTTGTTTGTGCAAAATTAATTTAAAACACCTCCTGCTTAATTTTGGCTTAATCTAGTCTGGTTTGTGAAGTAGATAAAGACAAGTTATCAGCAAAAAAAGAAAAAAGGTTCCATCTCCTGCTTAATCTGTAAATTAAACTCCTATTTGTTTTTTGCTAGAGTGTGGTAACTGATACCAGTGGTTTACAACAGCTGAGAAAACTGGAACGAGGGAGGCTGAGGTCAGAATCCCATCTTGGATCCCTTCGGGATTTAGAAATGCCACCTGCGAGGTGAAAAGGCTGCATGGGGTGGCAGTCCCTGAGTGTGCTGGGTGCTTCGAGAACATGGTCAGGCCCAGTGTAGAGCTCCAGGCCTGGTCTGATACAGAGTCCTCCTTACCTCCAAAAGCTCAGAGTCATCAGAGCAACTGAGCAGGAGTTGTAGTTTCTGCCATCTATTCTAAGGAACCTCTGTTCCAGCACCAAACCAACCAGTAAGGAAGGGGATGCCTCATACAAAATGCTGGATTTTTTTTATTTTTTTTTTTTTGGCTGAAGTTTTTTCTTCCTGTACCCAGAAAGAATGCAATAAAAATTACTTTAGTCTTAAAAGGCTTTTGAAATATTAAATGCTCTAATCATGTCAGTGAGTACCAAGTGTAAATGAAGGTGGTTACAGCTCAGACATTGCAATTTGTTTAGAACACAGTAACCAACTCCCATAACAACACCAGGCACTGACAACACACTCTGTATTGGCATTGTGTGTTCCCCAATGTCAGCTGGGTGCTCTGTCCCTAGTCTGTGAGGCCCTCAGTGAATTAGGGACACAACTGTCCTGCAGCAGGTATGAAAGTGAGGGAACAACTGTGTCTATTCTAAACTTATTTCTAAAACTGCCATCATGTAAGAACTCTGCCTTGAAAGGATTTTTTTAACTTCATCCCAACATCATCAGGATATGACTCGCCCAGTGGTCCTGAGCAGGAGTCTTTTAGCGTGGAATACAGAACAACTGTATATTGCTTTTATATTTTACAGCTAGTAACTAGTCTCCTATTGCAGGTATCTTCCCATATAGCAGCAGCTATAATATTAATTATTGTACAGAGTTAATTATTAGTGATAAGCAGTCACAGTTGGGGATCTGTAGTAGGTTAAAAGGATAACATAAATGGAACAACAAGAAAATTTAGCCAAATCCTAAAAAAAAAAGAAATATAGGACTGCATTCAGCACTGGGAAAGATGATGAAATGGACAACTTGCATTTCTACTAAATCCTCACTGCAATACTGAGTGTTGAAATCTGCTTACCCTGAAGATAACATGGACTGAATGTGCAGAGTGATTTCACATTTTTAGTGGCAAGCCCTTCCTAAATATTTCTGTATGGAAATGAACTTGCAGTTTAATCCCAGTGAGTTTTGTTCCTGACTTAATTCAGACACGGGATAGATTTACAAAACTTCCTTTAATATGACACCAGAAACAAAGAACCCGTTTTATACACAAACAGTGTCCTGCAGCTCCTCACTTTGAGGGAAAAAAATGGTACCAGTGAGAGAAGACTTAAGGATTTCTGAAAAATAAACTTAAGGACAGCAAAAGATGAAGGAATAGTCCAGATCCCAAGCTAAATTCTTAGAGAGAAGTCAAGGCAGGAGTGTAGAAGGGGTAGGATTTGTTTACATAACTAATCTGTAGCTGTGTGTCTGATCCTGTATCACTGCTGCTCAGATAAGGTGGAGTTTTGAGTCAAGAATATCAGAGGCATTCTCTAGACAAGCCTTTGTGGCCCACATTCCTTCCTCAGATTACTCATATAGAGTATAGGTGGAGTCCAAATCAAAATTATCAGTGTGACACATTATTAATCAAACAGCACAACTTAAATTCTGTCCTTTTGAACACAAAGCTCAAAAAAGTCAAGTTACAATCACTTGTAACCTCCATTGCAAACACAGGGATGCCACTTAGTTTTAATCTATTCCAGAGCTTTTAAGTGTTCTTGTCTTAAATATTTGTTATTGTATATGTTCAAAAAGATATAGTTTAGCTGTTTTCACACGTAGACTTGAGTGCTCCTTAGGCTGTTTGAAATAGGACCAACCCTTTATCACACTGAAGGTCACAGTTAGGGGCAAGGGGGAATTACTGCTGGAGAGAGCTGCAGCAGTCAGGTAATAAGCATGATTACAGTAGATATTTTGTTGTAGGGAATGTACATTTCAAAAAAAAAAAAAAAAAAAACCAAAACAAAAACAAAGAACAGATTAAGATAATCCTATTGGTAAAAAACAGGTAAGCATCCACTTATTTAAAGTGAATGGAAAAGAAGAAAGCATGAGCCCACATTTATGTGGGTCTTCATTTGCTGGCACCGAATACAGGATTATTTGTGTTAGTTAAAGTTATGCACTTACTTAAGTACTTTAGCTGGATTGAGGCCAGAGTACTGATGAGTAATCTGCAGAACTGAGGCCACTGAGAATAACAAATGAAAAAAAAATACTCAGAGCCAAATCTGATTTAAATAAACACACTACCCACCATTTTGCTTCCTTCATCTTAGTGTTATATTTCAAAGCTCAGTCATGGATAGTGACTTCACTGTGCAAACACTTATTACACCAGCTTTTGATGATATTTTTCAAACTTAAAATGAAACAGTTTTCCCCCTAACAAAGCCTGAAGTTAATTGATACCACACTTGAAGCTTGACTAAACTATACGAAATTCTAATAACCTATTCATAGCCTACTGTTCAAATGTAATTTTAGAAGCACAGAATGGTTTGGGTTGGAAGGAACCTTAAAGATCATCTAGTTCCAACCCCCTTGCCATGATAGGGACACTTTCTACTAGACCAGGTTGCTCAGAGCCCTATCCAACCTGGCCTTGAACACTTCCAGGGATAGAGAGTCCACAACCTCAAGTCCAATGCCTCACCCTTATAGTAAAGACTTTCTTCCTAAAATCTATCCTTAACCTTCCGTTCTTCAGCTTAAGGCTATTTCCCCTTGTGCTATCACTGCGTGCCCTCGTGAAAAGTCCCTCTCCAGCTCTCTCTCAGCCTGTCATTTGCGTGATCATCAGCAGTTTTGAGAGTCTGGAAGCAGATCTATCAAACCTGGATGTTGGCAGAGTGATGCTGGTCAGAGTTACAAAGGCGGCTTCCTGAGAAATACAGAAAACCTTCAGCTCAGAGCTGAGTCACCCACAATTTTAATAAAACTTCAAGGAGTTTGCATGGACCTGGGCTGAATAAATAACTCCCTCTGTGGCACAAGCTGCTGTGCCACAAATGCAGGTAACTGCAGCTAAACAGAAAATGAGCAGCTGCTACAGGTGGCCACTTTCTGCAGGGCTCATCACGACTGAAGATCTCAGTAGGGCTCCAGAAGGAGCTTTGGAAGCTCTCTCAAACAGGCAGGCAAATAATGATGCATTTTTTAGTGCAGTTCTAGGAGGACTTTGAACACCAGGAAGGATTTCCTCGTAGCCCTTGGGGTTAAGCATTAGCTTTCAAGCCCACCCCACAGCTGACAAACTCTAAGGATGAGTGCTATCAGTGGCCCCACTAAAGCTTGTGAAGTCTGTTATCTCAGAGTAGCTACTACTGTGCACAAACAAACCAATATATTAATAAACTTCCTTCAACACAGAGGCTATGGTTGACCTGTAACCTCCAAATAAATTAATTTTCAACTAAAAATGCACTGAATGTGCACAGCTTGAGGAATCTAACCCTCTTCTTGAATTCATTCCAGATCTACTGCTGATCACTCCAGGCCTAATTTTTGTGTGCTGCTTCTTTTTTGTTGCTATGCATGAAAGAAAGCTGCAATGATGGCAACACTCAATGGGTGTCTTCCTTCTGTCATGCATGCTTTCCATTTTGACAACCCCTTAACTGCATCTTTCCATCATTTCAGGTACACTACCAGTGGAATCAGATTGTGCTCTGTGCTGGTTCTGTGGTTTGACACCACCTGGAAGGACTGAACCAAGGGCTGTGCTAAGCAAGAAGCGTATCAAGCACCTGAGCTCAATGTTTCATGGCTACAAACAGTACCACAAAGAGACATGCAAATAGTGGTAAGGCCTTTCCCTCTATTCCAGGAAGTGGAATTGAAAAAATTTGAAATTATTTCCACACTAAGGACCAGGGCTACACCTCCAGCAAGCTGCCACCACGCTCATGTTCCTGCAGAGCTTGTGGAGATGCAGATACAGAAGTATATCCATAGGCAGTGGATGCTTACAGTGTGGAGATGGCAAATACTGGGTTCACAAGCACATAAACTTAGATGCAGATTGAGTCTGTAGTTAAATGTCTGCAAAGAGCTGAAATTATTCCTTGTCATGCTTCCCTGGGCCTCAGAAGAGCAGCCTATTTCAGTGACCTTTTGTGCACATCTTGATGTGCTCTGAAAACATGAGGGTTTCCTGTCCACAGTTACAGTCTGCAGTGTAAAAGCCTGTTGCTATAAACTTTAAATACAATAGACTCTGTCTATGGTTAACTTATCTTGAGCTGCTTGCAGCTCCTGTTCAAAAAATATCTGAGTTATGTAGAACTTTTTAATGTGTTTATCACCGTAACATTTCTGACTTAGTGTAGCCTCACTTTTATAAATGGGAAACTGAGGCACTGAGAGACCAAGTGCCTTAGAATTGCACAAGTGATCTCTGACAGGGCAGATGGTTGCAGCCAGCTCTCTCTTGTCTCCAAGCCATGTCTAGCTACTGGCACTATTTTTCTCCTTTTTAAACTCTTGTTTTCCTTAATGACTCTGGAACTGACTCTGAATGACTCTGAAGGCAAACTGCAGGAAAGAAGGTTGTGCACTTTCTGTGGCAACTATTTTGTATCAAAAACAGTGTGGCCAGCAGGACCAGGTTGTCCCTCTCTAACTGGCACTGGTGAGGCCACACCTCAAGTCCTGTGTCCAGTTCTGTGTCTCATGACAAGAAAGACATCGAGGTGCTGGAGCAAGTTCAGAGAAGGGCAATGGAACTGGTGAAGGGTCTAGAGAGTAAGTCCTGTAAGGAGCAGCTGAGGGAGCTGGGGTGTGTTTAGCCTGGAGAAAAGGAGGCTCAGGGATGACTGTACTGCTTTCCACAACTGCCTGAAAGGAGGTTGTAGCAAGATGGGGCTCAGCATGTTCTCCCAAGCAACCAGCAACAGGAGAAGAGGACACAGCCTCAAGCTGCAACAGTGGAGGTTTAGGTTGGACATCAGAAGAAATTTCTTCATGGAAAGGGTTGTTAAACATTGGAATGGACTGCCCAGGGAGGTGGTGGAGTCACCATCCCTGGAGGTTTTCAAGAAACAAGTGGATGTTGCACTTAGTGCCATGGTCCAGTTGACACTGTGGAGATTGGTCAAAGGTTGGACTCAATGATCTTAGAGGTCTTTTCCAACCTAA
Source organism: Pipra filicauda (assembly GCF_003945595.2). Classification (NCBI taxonomy): domain Eukaryota; kingdom Metazoa; phylum Chordata; class Aves; order Passeriformes; family Pipridae; genus Pipra; species Pipra filicauda. The sequence continues at coordinate 8,122,705 of NW_024104310.1, forward strand.
ATGATTCTGTGATTCTGTATTCCTCACAGTGCTCCCTAAGAAATCAGCTTTGGCAGGGTCTTCCCTGTGTGCAAGATGTCTGTTGGGATGTACTTTTGTGCAGTCATTTCCAGCAGGCTTAAGGAAAGGGGGAAGAAAGGGGTCTGTTGTCTTCTTTCATAAGCCATGTCTTCATCTGTAGCTGTTGCAGTTTATGTGAGGAGCTGGATCCTGAGGTAGAACACACCATAAATGTTTCCCAGTAAATACTGGAAACACCCAAAAATCCCAACACCCAAAGCTTGAAATGCCAAACACACAACAGCAGGGAGACAGCAATCTTGCAGCTGCTGCTCTCCTTGCCACTGTCAGGAGCTATTTTCCATTGTCACCAGTTCTCCTCTCCTCTCCCTCTCCCTCTCTCTCTCCCTCTCCCTCTCCTCTCATTCCCAAGCTCTTTCCCTCATTCTCTTCTGAACCTTTAATGTATTCCCCAACTGTTTTTTCCATCCTCTGTCCATCAGCTTCCTTTCTCATCTTCAGTACTTGAGGTTGTCATTTTTAAGTGTTTTAATAGACCATAAAACTTGTACAAAGCCTCTGATCCGGCAAAGTGACTTGACATGCACACAGCTTTAAGTGCTCTAGTACTGTTGACTCCAGCAAGGCTACCAACATACTTAAAATTAACCACACATTTAAGTGTTTTCCTGGATCAGGGCCACCACCGCATCGACATCAGCCAAAAACAAAACAGCACCTGAGATTCAGCAACATTAATACACAGCAAACTCAGCCAAACCCGGGGCTGTAACCTTCAGGTTACCTTTCCTCAATGCCTTCTGTCATTGCTCACTGTGTTATGGCTACACTTAAAATCTCTTCTGTAAGCACGCACTGGAAGTCGTGTTTAGGAACAATCCTGTTTAAGCCAATGCTTTCTTACAGTTTTAGAATTTCCCCGGCCTGTTTTGCTAGATCAGGCTCTTGGACAATAAGGTCCTCAGGGCAAGAAGCATGTTTACTTTTTTGCTTGAATCATATGTGCTCATATACCACAAACCAGTAATTAGTAACTTTCTGTTCAGAGGTACAGAAGGAAGAAGATTTTCTACATACCACAGATGCCCCGGCTTGTGCAGTTTTAAGTGAAAAAATAGGATAGATCAAAATGTCAAAAGCCTAACATACTAACCTTACCACTGGCAGTTTACTGAAAGACTAAACATGCAAAAAGACTAAATTAATCAATCCCCTCTCGAATTCTGTTCCCTCCCCTTCTTTTGCTGCCCTTCTGCCTCTGTTACCTTTTCTCTTTTATTCTCTGTTGATTAATTCACCGGTTTACACTTCAGCTTCTAAGCCCCATATGGTAGGAGCCTTGTCCTTTGTTAATCATACAATAAGATTATGTGCACCTTGGGCCCTGTACAAATCATTATTGTCTTCCTACAAATGTCTTCCACATGGCCCCACCCTCGGTTCCAGCTGAGAACTGAGCTGCTGTTGTGAACAAGCTCAAAGAGTAAATATTTTGCATTCATTTCACCAGCACAATGGAAACATTTTTCCAAGCTGCTGCCAAGATGGTATCTAGTCCTCTTCTGAGTCAGCAGCCCATGCAGCTGACTTTCAAATGGCCAAACTTGCTTGATTGTAATCTTAAAGAAAAAAAACCCAGTCACAGGCTGTATTTTTAAAGAGCTGTATTGCTCTTCTCATGCACAAGCAGGTAATGACACTATAAAATATGAAAGTTGAGAGAAAGAAGATAAACAGGAGTGAATCTTGTTTCACAATGTCCCCTTTATTTCTCCCAACTTCACAAGTTTATTTCAGGGATTGGGAATGTTGTAAGTGAGAAAGGAATATGACTGCTTTGTGTAGAAAATTTCCAACCAGCTTTTTACATTCTTTAAAGCTGTGTTGGCCATTAAAGACTGTATCCAAAAATAAAATACAGGCAAAACTGGGTTAAGAGAGATGCAGATGCTGAGGAATGCTAAGAGTTCCCTTTCATAAGCATTTTTTGGTTATTCTTAGCTGTTTTTCCCTCTAGTCCAATCCAGAAGCAGGAAAGGTGCAACCAAACAGGTTCAAAGCTGTGCATCTCTCTTCTATTCTCATGGAAAGACTTTGGTCTATAATCCCTTCCCTATTGTGAAGAAACAGCCTAGATGGTAAATAATTTTTGTATTCCAAAATTGCCCAGTTTCTTACCAGCTGGTAACTGGTAACTGTCAGTGATCTTATATTAAACTGCAGCTTTCCATTAAATTAGAGAGTGGGTATCCAGTTTCTAATCACTAATGGAGTTTACTCCTATGAGAAGTTCTGATCTTCTAGATCTTCTACCAAATAACAGGATGCTTATTAAATTATCGAGTCTAAAATTCATAAATAAACTGTGCCATGAGAAATCAGTTCAATGGGTAAAACGAGGCTGTCCCTCGAGCACCCTCTTATGTCACGTTACTTAACCAAAAGATATCTATTTATATAGACACACGAGGCCAGATCCTGAGGTTTAGCCTTTCTATACCATGCACAGTGCAGGATTTAGGGTGATAAAAGTATGCTAGGTTTAAGCCACTAACTCTGTCTTCAGGATGCTGGGGTCATGATTTCGGTACCAATGTGTATCTTAAAAAAGCCCCAGAGATGGTCTAGTTTTAATTGCCTTAGCTACTTATAGCCCTGTGAGAGCTGTCAAAGCAGCTGGGAATTGATTGGACTCAGCATTCTGGCTATTCATCCTTTCCACCTTGCCTTCCTCCTTTTGATCCAGGACTAGGAGGAACAGGAATTGTAGGACTTTATGTCATTAAAATAAATTCTCCGCTGAGTGAATCCATGGATAGTTGATTAAATTATCTCTGTGGCTGCAGAAAAAGCCACAAGCTGACACAGACACACACTTCCTTAGGGGAGAAAAAAAAATCATCTTTATGCAATACAATTTCTCTGCATTGGAAGATTGATTGAACGAATCTGAACACTGCAACCAGAATACAAATATGTGAGGAAACCAGTGTTTCAGGTGGTTGTGATTGGACATTTTTTATTTTAAAACAAATAAGTAGCTTTTTTAAAAAAAAAAGGCAAATCAACCAGTAGAAAAAGGATATTAAGATGCTTCTTGCATATTTTAAATACTAAAATGGGAGGAAAATACCAAAGATATGACTAGTAGGGAGAAGGTGAAGTGGACAAACAGAATATTAATAAAATGTGAGTTTTAATTAAAAAGTTGTGTGAAGTAGTAGAAGCTTTCTATTTCTGTAATGTTCAGGTCCAAGTGAATTTATTGGTTCATTTATTCTTGAAGTCCCAGTAAATCTCAGTACGGATTTTTCCAACCATATTAAATAATTCTCCTGTGAGCTTATATTCAATTCAGTGGAGCTACCATGATGTCTAAGGAGACTGAAATCAAAGCTGGGGGGGCTCAAAACATTTTCCCAGTAATATTTTTCGTAATTGTTGCATAGTTCATCACAAAGTTATTCCTTTACTAGGTTTGCAGCTAATTAGTTATACGCCAACTGTTGGACAAATATATACCATTTTAAAATTGAACACACTTTCACGTGGATAACAACAGCTCCCGTAGGGAGAAATGCTTAAACAAGGCTTGTTACAGCCCCTGGGATCTATTAGAGAACACGATCACCTCCCAGGAGTGCTGCTATTAAGGCACTTAAAAGGAGCCTGGACACACCAGCACTGCCAGAGCTTTCATCACTGGTAAATGACGGCCTTTCGGGCTCTAATTTCGGTGATCAGTTTACTGTGGTGCAAATCAGAGCTGAATCACAGTAATGCCTTGGCGCTCTCATGCATTGCCTTAAACCACACAAATGCTGAAATAAGGAGTTCTGGTGCACTTGCAGACTGGATTCCTTTTTTCTCAGCCTGTGCCTTTTTTCGTGACAACGTCGGAGTCAAAGAACACTTTTTCTGTTCTCTTTATCAGTTTTAAATCTCTATAACCAGCTGGCAGGTTACAGAGCTCTGATAGGTGGTGTGGCTTTTTTTGAGAGAGCCAAACCCAAGGACCTCCTGCACATATCCTGGTTCCCAGGCTCCTTGCCAGCACGGGGTGTGATGTAAGAGCCTTTCATGCTGAACAAGTTAACAGCCCTGTTTTGGAGTTTACTACATTTTGGCTAAGACACAGCATGAATAGCCTTGCAGGAAAGTACTACTGTTTAACAAGCAAGTAGCTGCAGGAACAATCTGGCTTCTCTCTTGTATCTAGGACTAGAAGAGTCCCAGCTGTACATTACGTCTCTCCTCTCCCATATACTAGAGCAGAAGGGACTGTGTAAAATGAACACAGACCAGTCTCTTTCAGTGCCTCACGTGTGCTTTGTCTGCAGTTTTAACAGGACTTGCTCACACAAGGTAAGAGTAAGTCTCTGTCTACCATTTGTCTGAGATTTCCTCCTTTTAAGAACGTTCTGGGTGATTACTTGGCTAAGAGGTTATTTGGAGAATCACACAGTCATAGGGAAAGTACCATTTGCAGGCATGTTCTGCCTTTGTCACTTCTTGTGAGCAGAGAAAGCCCCGGCTTTGTTTTCAACCAAAAGAGACCTCAAAGGCAACTCTCCACTCTGGAGCAAGCATCTTCTGGCCTGGACTCCTTTCATGTTGGGAAAGGGGAAACCTATAAAGGCCAGGAAATGATGTACCACAGAAACACTTGTGTTTGCAGGACACAGGGAACAGTGATATTTTCACAATGTCTTATACATCAGTGGAAGAAGAAAGGGTGGAATGAAAAGGATACAACCACATTAAAGCTTAACACACCACATTCCACTTCAAAATACAGGCAGAGGAAACAGGGCAAACGCGCTCATTACTGAATATGCAGCCTCTCTACATTCCTTTCATGGTCCGTAATGTCACATTAGAGAAGAGTTATCGTTTACCACTTACTGCCTAGAGGTTACACCATCCAAACAACACAAGGCCAAAGTACATGAGTCATGAACTGTATTGTGAAAAATCAAGTCGCTCCTTCCCTGTGTAACGCAGCGCACAGTAATCTTTAGGTGCAGCTTTGATCTCTTATCAGCTGAATTTCTTATTATAACCTTCTAACTCCATGGCTAGAACACCTGCACAGCCAGGGGAAAGCCTGTAGGAGCTGCTGCAATGGTGTGTCACAGCCCCATCACATCTCGCTTTGGGCACCTCTCAGAAGTGCCCGGCTCAGAAATGCAGCACCCAGAGTCACTGCCTTTGCAATCAGTGCAAGAGGCTGCTCAGCCCCCTGGAGATCTGATTCATCCCCTAAAAACGCCTCTCTGGGGGATACAGAGACAACTACAGCCACTGTACTCCCTGCTTAAGCAGCTCAGGTAGGTTTCTAAAGTTAGGTGGGATAAATCCAGACCTCGGTCATAATCGCAGACACCCATTTAGCATGAGGTTAATTGCTTAGCTTTGAGTTCTGTGTTGAGATGATACTCGCTGAAGGAGGATCTCCCTCCCTCAGGAACTCTTTCCCACTATTTATTCCCTTCACCAGAATCAAGGGCTTAAAAATCACATCAAAATATACACTGTTGTAAGTGCTACTAAAGCACGAAAGGAAATAAATATTGCTGGGAAATAAACATTTTTATTCTTTCCTCCAAGCCTTCTCTCTTACTGATTAGATTCAACTGTTCTGCACAAGAATTTCAGACATATAAAAAACAAGTACAGAATCAGCTTCAAATGCAATTAATTATAAAAATGGGCTAAGAATTGTTCCAAGTCCTAATACTGCACCTTCCCGCTCTTCTGGTTTTTTTTAAATAATAATTCCCGGCCTGGGTCCAAAGGTTCCTCTTTTCTACTGCAATATATATAGTAATCATGAATCATTTGTAATAGTTCTGGGATCTCACACCTTATCGCCAGTTAAACAATGTAATAAGTAAATGAGATTTAAGTTGACAGAGCCCTGTAGATAAGAGTCAACTTCTCATTTCAGATGCCAACATAGAAGCTTCCCTATCATTAAACTGGTCATCTAACAGCACGGCCATGGATCCATGAAACCATTTCTCACTTAATTTATGGTGTGTTTTTAAGATAATTCAATTTTTTATGCCAGCAAATGGTGATGTAAGTAAACAAGAAATCGAGTTTGCCTTTTACAGATTTGTTTATGGCGTGTGATTGTGAAATCATGTATTTATTATCACATAGCTCAAAATAAATGAAATGTTTGAGACATGGTACTCAAATAAAGATTCGGGTTTGTGCCCTTCTGCAGGAACTTACCCTTTCCCTCTAACAGTTTCTCCTACTAGAAGAACATGGCAAATCTAATCTCTCTCTCCAGTCTGTTGAAAATTAAACATCCAGAGCTTTGTTCCTCACCGAACTGTGGCTGCTGACATTTATTACCAAGTAAACCAGAAACCTAATGATTCACAGCCCTGCACACTCACTGTTCTCAGATATAAATGAGTACAGAGAGTACCAGACAATCAGGTGCTACACATCTCATATGTTTCTGTATCTTCTGAACAGGAGAGAATTGTGTTCAACATGCTGAGTTTCCACCAAGACTTTCTCTTGTACATATATACAACCACAACCGTTCATAAAAACTTGCTGAGAATTCTGTTTCTTTATTCTGGCATCTTCTACTCAACTTCATATTGTCTGAATCAGCAAATAATTAAAAACAAAATAAACTCTTCAGTCTTTTGGTCAGTGGAATGTGCTAAGATTATGTTGTTTCCTTACTTCTATTCTAACAGGTACAAAAGGCTCCTCTGTAGCTGCATAACACAGATAAACACATTCATATGCAAATAATATGACTGATTGACTACAACCTACTCAAAATATTTTTGTGTCCTACAAACCTTTGGGTTTCATTATTTATGTATCCCAAGACTATACTGACATGGAAAGGCATTGAGTTGGCTAGACAAAATTTACTGCTGGAGTTCCCTAACTGTAAGCACATTTTATTTAATACTTTAATGATTTACTTTTGCATAGCAGCAGAACAGAAAGTCTGTAATTTGTATTGCTTGTTTAATCTAGGAAAAACAAAGGTTGGCTACAGGTACAACAGGATGTAACAAACAATGAGTGAAAACAGCCATTAATTATAATTAATGGTTATAACCTGTCCATGAAAAAAATCAGGTCGAAAATCAGAGACTTCCTAACCTTTACAGAAGGGGCCCCCAAAACAGAGCATGTGTTTTACAGGATGTGTGTCAATGACTTAAAAGTAGCCTGTGAACACCGACCCAGGACCCAAATGCTTTCAGCATCACAAGAGCTGCTGCTGCTGTGGAGGTACCTAACACAGAAGCAAAAAGGTTTTGGGATTGCTGTGTTACCGTGTTCAGATCCTGGAACAGCTTTTCCCATGGGCGAGTGGGAGGAAACTTCCTGCTTTTAAAATAAACTACTGAGAACTGGAACGAAACAGAACCTGCAGTCGTTCGACAGAGAAACTGATGTCAAGAACTTTGTGCCCTTTACATTTCTAGATTTCTAGATACAGAAAATGTCAAGGATTTTATATTTTGAGGGGGAAAAAAAGAAGAAGAGAGGGGCAAGACAGATGCAGGGTAGTTAATTCTGGTCAAATCTGCTGGTTCCATGAGGCAGAGGAACAGAAAGATACAGTTAATGCAAAGGAATTAACACAAAAAAGAAAGAAGGGGCAAAAAGGAAGAGGAGAAAAAAAGAAAAGAAGGGGCAAAAAGGAAGAGGAGAAAAAAAGAAAAGAAGGCGTGTGATGCCTCTGAGGTTCAGGCTGACCAAGGGAGAGGGGAGGAGGCACAGTGGCCTGCAGTGCAGATCTTGTGGTGGAAAAAATCAGAGGCTGGCATTCATGCGTTCCCAGGAAATGCTGAGTTATGCATTCCCAGGAACTGAAGAAACTGTTCTTATGAAGACACCTTTACTATGTGGGGGCTGGATAAGTACCCTGGTAGTGCTGCTCTTCTTCCTCTACTCTCTGAGCTGGGGCAGGAGGTGTGATAGCAACTAGTGCCATTAGTCACCAGCTGTCCCAGTCATCTCAGACCCCAGAGGCAGCAGGAACTCAAAACACCTGCAGCTCACACTGTGAATTTCTTTTTGATATGTTCTCCTTGGCTGCTAACTCTCTCATCAGTTCTTCCTGAGGGAGATAAAAGACAATACTAAATAAAATCTTACCCATCTCCAAGGTGGCATCTCAACAGTGTATGCTGGGATCTGTAGCCATTGCAAAACTCACTTTGAGACTGGTGCAAACATCAGTTACTGCTTGGGTAAATCAGAAGGGAGCTACCACCTTTGGATTCCTAGTGCCTGCTGAGCCATATTCTGGGAAAGCTGGAATAAAAGGCCCACGACGCTGTCCTTGTGCTGTTCCACAGTATGGACACACACACTGTAGCCCATCAGTCATAATACAAGAGAGTTAACGCACAACCCTGTACATTTCCCACTGGAAAACCGGACACATGCTTTACTTACTGGTTTTGAGGTAGCACAGGGAGCTGGTGTCATGATGGGAGGCTTGGCTGCGCTTTGAGCTGGAGGCAAAGAGAATCTCTGCCCTGTGTCCGGAGGTGAAGAACAGTGAATCCGTGTTTCTAGTCTCTCAGGCTCATGCTTATAGGATTCAAGAGGAAACGTGGGCTGCTTGGTCACTTGTGTTGGGGTAGATGGAGAAGAGGAGAGGCCAGAGGCTGTGAACAAGAATAAGGACCCAAGATCAGTTCAGAGGAAGAGCACGTGGAAATCTCAGCTTTATAGTGAACCTGTGTGTTTTCATCATATTTTCCCAAACTAACAGGATGGATCTCAGCTCCTTGTTTATGAAAGGGAATTGCTCTGCCTTGCCATGAAAACCGTTTTAAACTGGATGAACTGTCTGATCCATTACAGGGAGGTGCAGTTGGAAGATGGGAGTGCTGGAGGTTTGTGTTGTATTAACCTCCCGTCTGACTGCCTATTTCTAAAATGATGCTCAGCACGGGTATTACTTTACTGCTATCATTTTAATACTCCTATGAGTCTCAGGATTACAAATGGTTCAAGAGCTTTAATGGTTGCTTTTTCTTCTTTTTCATTATTTTCTCGTCCAGCTGATAGAATACAATTAGGAGCAGAGGCAAAAAGGAACAGGGCATATTTCCCATGAGCCTCAATTTGCTTTCTGACGCTCTTGGCAATGCCTTTGTACAAACTAGAATTGTTTTCAGCAGCCTTTGAGGGGAAAGATCAATCATATCTTTTGCTGAAAATCAGTGTCAGCAGCAGATAATTTCTCCTGTGAACATCCTGTTTTTATTTGACATGTGTATCTACCCCAGCTGTATTTTTGGTCATGTTCCTAGGGCAGTTCTGAATTGTGATCAAACAGATTTAAGCTGTATTTATTACCCATTTAAGAACCAGCAGACACCCACAACCAGTTAGAAAATTCAGGTGCCAGCATCCGTGTTTCTTGTTATATCTATATGTAAGTCAGCAAACAGAGGGAGACTCTCTGTTGGCAGCATAAATCAGGATAGACTTAGATGCATAAAAGCTATAATGCTGAACAGGAATATGTATTTTTAAGTGGGCTGCAAGATCTCTGAATTTGGTTCACTTCTTGTCCTTCCAGAGACTTGTGCAGATGATCAGTTAGTCCAGCAGAGACTCAATTTCATCGAAAGGGAGCAGATAAGCACAAAATCCCAAGCTACTCAAATGAGTGTTTGGGAACACAGTGATGCATCTTCATGGTAAGTAAGGCTCCTGTTCTCAGATTGAGTTTTCAGGGCTCCACTAGAGATTATTGCACCTGAGATTTTTTTTCCCATTCAAGAGCTTTGCATTGGTGTAACTGAGCCCCCACCAGTCCTTCCTTTGAACCCAGGGTAAAGTGCATTAGTACAGTTCACTTTGTCACATTTTACCTCACAGGGAGCACTTTCAAAGAAAACTTTGTATTGATGGAAAGTGAGAATAAAACTCAGCAATTACTAAGATGCTGAGAGTTGGAAGACTGGAAATCCAGCAAGTCAGGGAGGGATCTATTACTTGAAGAAACTATTACTCCTGACATATCTGGGGAAGAGTTAGCATATCTTATGGTTAAAGGAATTAACATGGTATACAGGTAATTGTTCTTTAGCTATTATTCTTCTTTGAAAACAGCCTTCCTTGATGGCTTTTACATAATAAGAGACTTAACTTTATCATAATAGAGTCACTCAACAAGAAACCTGAAAAATAATTAGGCTCTGATGTTTTTTATTAGTAGTGGGTTTAGTGGTACAGAGTACTGTATTTGTTTCTTTCAAAGAAAATCCTAATTCTCACTGATAAATTTTAGCTTTGTTGGAGTCAAAAAGGACCCAACACTCAGTCCCTGCTTTTGGTCCATTTCCAAAATTGCAGCTGCCCTCCAAGGACTTCCATTTCATTTCATAACAAGCTCTGCAGCTCTGCCAGTCGAGCAGCAATAACACAGTGGAGACCAGGTGTTGTAGGCAGATACAAATGTTGGCTGATGTGACATGCCATGGGGAGAGGCAAGAATAACCACCCTGGCATTTTGAATGTCCTCAACTTCTGATTATAGTGGGAACTGAAGAGTGTGTTCCACCTCCTGAAGGAATAAAAGGACACCAAACTTGCCTGTTCAGTTTTTTGCTTACAGACAAATTTAGATGAACAGTTCCGGGGAAGATGCTCTTCTGTGTTTTTATGGATGTACAAATGTTCCCTGAGTGCTCAGACTGGGGATGAGGTGGATGGGAGCTGTGATCAATGCAAATGTAAAACCACTAAAAGGGAGAAAATCACAATTAGATCTTAAAGTCTCGCTGCCGGGATGTGTTCACTGTGTGCTAATCTATTCAGCAAGTCCACAAGAACAACTTCCAGTAACCAAGAGGCTCTGCCAAAAGAGCTTTTACCAGACATAAGGAAACCACACATTCAGCGGTCGAACAAGGCCAGCCTGCCAAGTGCAGAGGACGCCTACAGGACACAGGGAGCTGTGGATCAAAGGAGACCAAGAAAGTAACATCTCTAACCTCCTGAGAACACTATTGCCACCTCATTGAAGCCATGTAACAGCCCAGGCAGGACAGACACCATGGTTTCCATTTCATAAGGACATTCACTAGTGGTGAATATCCTTTTAGATGCCAACCTTGGACACTTGGCATGAGTTTTTATGGATGAAGAGCATCTGTGACTCCTGAATGCTGAGCCTTAGAACTGTTTGTTTCAACTAGGCCCTTAAAACAAAAAGTACTTGCTGTGAGGCACACCCTAATACATCTGAGATTCAATTTGTCTGTGACTCAGTTTCTGCACAGAGGTAGAGGGGAAAATATAATTATTTTGCAGGATACTTGATTTAATTTATGTAGTTAAGCTTTTCAATCTTTTGAAAGCCTAACTCATAGCATTATTGTGGTATCTATGTTATTTACATTTGTACAATACTGAGATTGAAGGCATAATCACACAGGAAACATTAAATATTTTCTGTGGTTATTAAACCAAAAGACTTTTGGCTGCTGTGATACAGCTCAACACCCTAAACCCTGCAAGGGTTTTTATAAAAGCCTGAAACATAAAAGAATGAAAACCTGTAATAAATCCCCAGACCAAAATCAGTTCAGGAGTAACAGAACTTTGTATTAACTTTAGTCCTACTGGACTGCCAACTAAACAGGCAGCACTGGTGTAAATATATTGTTATCTGTACATGCAGTAGCTGCCCTGTTCTACTGCAGTAGAAGGAATCCAATGAAGAGACAAGATACAGCTCTATCCCATAACTGATAACAGTTCATTTTGGAGAAAGCATGCAAAACAATTATGCAGAGAAAACTAGATAAGTCTAGACTCTTCTACAAGGAAGCTGAAACAATTCAGTACTTACATAGGATTTTAGAGAAGAAACAATCTTCAACATTGGCTACAAACTCTACTGTTTCTGGTAACAATAGGAACAAAATGTGGCATTTTCATGTTAAGAAACTAAATAGCTGTTCCTTTTTTCCATAACACAAAAAAAGAATTTTAGAAAAAAAATTAAAAAGACAGAAAAAAGTCTAGCAGATCAGTTCCTGTGTCACTGCCTAACACAAGGTTTTGTCCTTTTGGGTTGGAACTAGATGACCTTTGAGGTCTCTTCCAACCCAGTGATTCTGTGTTTTCCATTGATCACCCCTGTTCAGTTTTGAAAAAATCCAAGAGGTTTGCTTTATTCTGATTCACTCTGACATTTTCTTTCTGAGGACAAAACAAGAGCAAATAAAGAGGATAACTTTGTTTATCCCTGTATCGAGTAATCATGAGGTCTAACATTTGCAAAATGGAATATGCACATGAATAAGAATATGAATAAGAATGTATGAATGCGTGGTGAAAATTTGCATTAATATACAGAAACATCTTTCATATTATGGTATGGCTTTACATGGATCCTAATAGAACTAAATAGCACTAGTCTCAGTTTTGAGCAGAATGGGTCTATCTCCAGTTGCCTTCCCCCTGTGACAGTAACAGCACACCAGAATTCAGTTCTGTGCCTTTATTTGAGCAGCTTCAGCTGGGAATGAGCTACAAATCACAGGTTGGACCCAAGAGCCCCGAGCAAGTGCTGCTGGAACAGCAGAGCCCACACCTTTGGCCCAAGTCAGCACTGGCTGGTATCAGGCTGGGCACAGACATACAAAAATAATGTTGTTCCCTTCACTTGTTTCTCTGGGTGTTTGAAATTGTATCTTTTAAATAAAGCTCTTATTTTGCATGGCATTAAGTTCTCCACCCACCTACTTGGGCATTCTGATCCAAAACAGCCCTTCACTGATACATAACAGGAAAGGATAAAGGAAGAAGTGCTGCATTGTCATCTGTGTACTCCCAAGGGAAGAAGGGTGGCTGCCCTCCTACATTTCCTACATTCCCAGGGTGACACCCACAATGAGTTCTGTCACCTATATTTCATGCCTGACCTGGCAGGATGCATCTGGTGATTTCTGGGAGGAAGGATGCTCACAGCCCAGTGATTCCTGCCAAAGCCTCCCTTTTTATTATCAACCCTTTTCCAGAAAAAAAAAAACCAAAACAGTTGCTGCTCCCATGAACCTTTGGAGCCACCTGCCCACAAATGATGCTGCTAGGAATTTCAGGGATATGCTAATGCTTCAGGGGGACAGTAAGAGTCACTCTCCCCTGTGGATGGCCCAAAGGATAGAGCCAGCAGCCTGCTCTCAAACTTTATTTTTGCATTTGAAGTTGCTGAAACTGATCAGAGTTACTGACCATGAAAATTAAACCACTTCTGTAATTTACCTTTTCCTAGGAATCACATTTCAGTATTCTTTCATCCTGTACAGGATCAAGCCAAAAATAACATTGCTAACATATAAAGCTGTTGCTAAAACAGTTTCTCAAGTTTATATATGGGGATATATTAATTTACCATCTAGACTGATAATTCTCAGGAAAAAACACATAAAGAAAAAACAAATTTCCATTTGCAGTGGCTCCATGTAACACTTTTTGTCTTGATTCCTTCGCAGGACAGCACTGTCCTTTCATTTCCATTCTCAGCTGGCAGTGAAACAGAGAAGGCAGCAGGCTGTGGCTGCTGAATTTTAAATACTCAGCAGCACAAGTGAATCTGAGTTGAGCTGCTGGTTCATTAAGCTGATTCACTCTTCAGACACAATACTATGTTAATTTTGACACATAAGCGAATTGATGCAAATTATGGGAAATGAGGTTTAATGCCACTTAATGGCAGTATAAAACTCTGAACCCATCAGCAGGTAAATGGCCACTGGCTGTTTCTATCCAAATAGTACTGGTAATATTGACACTAAGTGTTGTAAAATACCTGCTAGCTTTAATAAATAAATAAATCCTGAAAAGTAATCTGAAGAGTTATAGTACCAAAAAATATCATAGATATGCCCAGGAAATTTCCTGCTGTATTTAACATTGCTACTCACACACCAATTCAGGTGCCTCCCACCATATAAGAACTACAGCTGCTACTGTTGTACCCTATAGCCTATGTCTGTGATTGACATGGCCAGGCCTTCCAGTCTGCCAAGCTCCCCGATTCTGGCTGAGCAGCATCTCTCCTAGCTGCATTAATACAGGCATTTGTTTCAATCTTACCGAAACAACTCCATGGCTTTCCAGTTAGTGGGTTTAACATTCAGTGGAAAGCTTACTTGTTTCATAAACCATCTTTCAGATCTTGTTATTAATCAAGGAAAGAGAAAAATACACTTTCTAAGTCATTAAATTATCACATGCTGCCTGAAAATTTCACAGAGAAATGTGTGTTTTTGCAATAAAACTCTAATGTCTCTATATTAGTTCAAACATAGCAAAGGAAACCACTCCTTAAGTGGTCTTGACCACAGAAATACTTGACCCTGAAAACCCCAGCTTTTGCTTCAGAAGCTATTTCACTTTGTAGAACCAAAGACAAAGCCCCATCAGTTTTTAGGATTCTGCCTGTTCTGCTCTGTTTGTCATGTTGGAACAACACTTGTATCTGTGGAATCTGCAGTGTAACACCTTTTCCCCATAAAACTGAGAAAATCAGGGCCTGAAGAGACTAATTTGTAAAGTTTTGAGAATTGTTCTTCTTTATGAGGATCTCAAGGCCCCTTTATGAGGGAAGGTTGATCAGGAGAAACTCTTGCCCAATGCTGTATCCTTTAAAGGGTTAACTGCAGATCTCTCATGCACTGATGATCAGACAGAGGATCTTCCACCTTGCCCAGAACCATACATTGGTTATCTTGTGTTTGTTACATGTACTTGCCAAATCTGGAAAGACTTGACACGTTTATCAGCTCATAAAGCAACAAACACATGGGATCCAAACACAGCAAGCAGAGACCAGAAACTCTGGTGTACAGCACCCCTCCAACGGGCTTTTTCTAGTTCTCATTGGCAGGAAGGTTCCAGCCTGGCTTCTAACTCCTAATTTTCTGCCAGTGCTCCTCCTTTGTCTTGCAAATACAGGAGAGAATACCACAGGCAAATAATTCATAGCAAAGCAAGAGAGATCACCCACAGGCTTGATGGCAAAGAATGGCTTTTTTTTGAGACAGCCAAATGCACATTCCAGTGCTGTTCCACAGCCTGACAGGTGAGGAATTAAGAGGTTGAGGTAGTCACTGAATAAGTGCCTGGGCCAGGCATGAAAAATTGGCTTAATCACACTGAGTGACTCAGCACCAAGACTTTACCAGACACCATATGGCTGTGGCCAGCACGGTGTCAGAAACACTGGCAACGTGTACCTTGCCAGCACAAGTGCCTGTGATAGGAGAAAAGCATTAACAGTGATCCTCAGAAGGTAACAGCCTGATGGTAAAACATCCTGTAGAACCAGGAGAAGCGGGAGGAGGAGGTTTGGGCACCCCTCTGTAGGAGAAAGACTCGCGAGCAAAGAACGCTTCACCCTCCTGTGCATCCATCATCCACAGAGCGTGGGGTGAAGAAGTTTGCAAATACCAGCTTTTCACTCTCTGAATCACCAGGCTAACTCTCCAATCCTGCCACTGGCAGCAGAGCAAGAGGAGTTTAGGAGGACCACCTCTCGCATGGCCCTTGCTGCACACACACCCAGGACCGCGGGTGATGGGATGTGACATTCTGCAGCCAATGCCTGGGGATGGCTGGGGGGCTAGAACAAAAGCTAACTGTGGTAACTGTGATACCTATCTAAAAAGTCACTAAAATGAAAATCAATCACTCCTCTTCGTTCAAACTATTCTGGAGAGACACATGACATCTGTGCAAACCCCGAGTTTCTGATCCAAACCAGATGACTAACGAGCATAAGCCAATCCATGCAAATAAGCCACGTGCAAGAGTTGGCCCTTATCAATGTACTGAAAGAAAAGTCTCCCCTGACTCCCCAGCCCCGTGTCAGCACGTTAGCCAGGCACAGCCCTACATCACATGGCAGAGATTCACATGGTCACTGGTACTACTGCTGGTCACAGCCGGCTGCTGGGAGAAACAATGCCTACAGCAGGACAACTTTATTTACTTAATACACCACCTGGCACTTAAACTTTCACAGAGTACTTCGTGTTCAGAGCCTTTAATGAAATAACTTTTGTTTTTTGTTTTAGCAAAGAGTCTGGCTGCTAAGGCGAGCATTTAACAGCTCTTTCCACATTAACCTCCTTGTCCTATCCAGGCTTTCTTGGCTGTTTTCAGCCAAGCTGAGCTAAATGCTCCCCTGCCATTACATAAAGCTGCAAATTGCCTGCCTTTAGAGACACTTTGGTGGCCAGCACTGTCGGTCTCTCCATCACCGTGCCCCCTGCTAGAGGCTGCAATAAGTGCTTCCTGCCTCTCTCCCTGGTTTTGCACAGCAAAGCTTCCAAACCACAGCCACCACCATCATTGCTCGTGTTCTGCTTCTCGTAGTACCCACTGTGTGCAACGTGCTTCATAGAGAGAAAGGACAGCAGAGGCCCCGGCCTGGAGGGTTTGCATTTTGACAGGCAAAGGAAAAGAAGGAGAAGGAAAATTAAGGGGGGGAGGAAGGTGGGTGGAGGAATGCTGTATGCACAACGTATAAAGACAAGTTTGGAAGTAATCACTTGCTTGTTCTGATGCCTAATTTCACACTTGGGGATTTCATACTTAATCACTGCACTAAATGTCAGCTTTTCAAAAGCAGCTGCTCGGGGGGTTGCGGAACAGGGTAAGTTGTTGCTTTGCCTATGATTTATGCTATTCTAACCCAGTGTAAATTTTAAAAAATGAGGCAATTGAGGCAAAGATTTGCTTAGTTTGCTTGCTCTAAATCAGTGCCTTCACCAGGTACCTTATTTCTGTAATATACTAAACCAGAGGGAACACACCGTGGAAGCTGGAAAAAACCTCCAAACATTTTACAAATATGTCATTAGAGGTGCAACATAATGAAAAGAACGGTCTAAATCTGAGCCTGCAGAACCCCACCGAAATCCCTGTGGGTGATTTCATCTGCATAGTACATCTACTCGCTGTGTAACCGAGAGACAGAATATTAATGCACATAAAGAGCAGTAGGGTATCTATTTGCAGCGTATGCATGACAGCTCCAGGGCTGGTGCCAGGGGAACACACACCCTACTGCTGCACACAGCTAAAGGCTCTGTTTAGACTGTGACATTTCCCGAGGCTGGGGATAGCAGGATATAAGGCTATCGGAGAAGAGACTTCAGGACTCAGGCCCTGGGACCTGTTCTCTATTTAATTTATCAGTTTATATTAGCCTCAGTTTCCTACTCTTGCAATGAGTAAGATATCTCCAGAGGTGCCAGTAATGGCATTGGAATTACAGCTAGATTGCAAGTCTCACAGCACAGTTTACTTTTGTTTATTTTCTGCAGTGCTTACAGGGGCACCGAGGTGCGAGTAATTAAATATTTGCAAAGTGCTCCAAATCCTCAGGAAAGCTGTAGCTTTATAATGAAGCCATAATTTGACATTTCTTTGGTTTTGAAATTAATTTTTTAAAATCTTCTGTTCTTCTCTTATTAAAAGACACAAAGAAAGAGAGCTTCCTTCTAGCTCTCTTCAAAATTCAACATGAGTTCAAGCACTGCTTCAGCCTATGGCATTTGCCTCTTCCCACTGTGTCTGACTCAGACTTGTGTCTCATCATAATTCCTCTCTTGCTAACCTGGGAATTAATCTCTTTGTGCACATATGGCACAGCAGAGGCAGCACAGTGCTCTCTAGCACACCTACCAAAGCCCTCTGAAGAATAACTAATGACTTCATGGCTCTTATTTGATTGAAAATAAGTTGCTACAGGACTGCTCCTGCTCCTTATGCCACTTGGTAGTATTATTTCCATTGCCTCCTTTGGTAGTGGATGGTGCTTTTAGCAGAACATTAGTGCAGTAAATGGCTGCTTTCTCCAGACACCAGCTGGCACAGAGACCAACCCTCCCCTTTCCATGAAAAGATCCACCAGCACCAGCTTTCTTCTGCCTTTCACAATTAGATCTCAAGGTGATGTGCATTACCACAGACCTCAGACCTCAGTCCTTCTGGTTAGTTCTAATCCAGACTGGTTTTCCAGTGCAGTACAAACACTCCTCTCGGCAGCAGAAAAGTGGCCAGGAAATGACTTTGCACAGTGGCATTGTTGATTTATACCCCTGGAAGTGTACAGAAAAACTATAGGCCAAGTTCTCCTAACAATTGTTATGGATAGAGTTGTCTATCTAGGATCTGGCTGAGGGCACAACGGATTAAAAAAGGGGAGAAGGCCACTGCACAACCATGTACCAAACCCACAATTATTTCAAAAGACTTAAAATACACCCCAAAACGGAATGTACTTATCCACCACTGGCAAGTCCATGCATCCCATATATGAGGAATCAGCTACCATTTTATTTTGTTCTCCCAGAGCAGAAGGTGGGTAGATTCAAATCAAATGAAGCTCTGTCTTCTTGCTGTGACTCTGCACACTCTAATCAATAAAATAAGAACTGTCATGACACCCAGTAATGAAATGAGGCTGAAGAGCAGCAACATCATATCTGTATGTTAGAACGTCAGGATGGAGCCAGGAGGTACCCCAAGAGACTCTCCTAGGGTTACCAAAAGGTACATCTACAGAGTTTTAGATGGTGGTGTTGCCACAGCTGTGAAGTCAAACACACATAGCAAGCATACTACCTGCTCAAGAGAGCCATGAACACTTGGGCCCATCCTACTGAAAGAGTTCAGCCAGAAATGAACCTCTACTTTGTTAACGACGTAAGTCTAAAGGGAACTTTAAACTCATATCTGGATAAATATCAATCACACAGAATGAATAAACACTTAGCTTGGGATGTTCAATGATCCTATCAAGTTGGAAGTCCCCTTAAACTCCATCATCTTATTCTTCTTACCTACCCACAAACAAAATTCAGACTCACAGGAGGGGACTACATTTCAGTGATGTCCATTGCATTGGATCAACCAACACCTGGCCCAATTTAATCTCTCTACTGCCAAGTGTTTATATCGACCACACACGTTTCTGATATTTCCACACCAGCTACATGACACACGTTTGCTTTCTTGACTCCTGAACTGCCTCCTTCTTCTGCAGACCAACTATCTCCTCTCCTCTCCGTGCTTCCTGCTAAAATGTTACATCTAAAACTCCACTCCAGGCCCACTACAGACTGATGCTGTGAGAGTAAGTTAGAGGAATTCCTCACACATTTCCTTTTTCCTTGTAATTTCATCTTCTGTTTGCAGGCTGATTTAGACCTTCCTCCTCCACTTGCCTTGTCACCAGAAGGCCTGTAAGACCAGCCCCCAAAAGCATGCACAGGGTGGCTTCCTTTTTTTGGCTGCCCAAGAGGTAACAGCTGATCCCTCCTCTCAACACCCATCTCTGTGGTGCTGCAAGCCTCTGGCAGGAAAGAGCACTAGTGCCCTTCGGCAGAGCACACTCACATTTTTTCAAAGGGCTGGCCAGGCAGTTTTCCTCTCCAGGAAATCCTTCCCCTCCCTTGTCATCCAACCCCAGCTTCACCCCACGGCCCATCCCAGGTCACTATTACAGCATTGCCTCCAGCACATGACAGCAGTCACAGTCCTGGATTATTTTACTCCCCAGAGCTGTCATCCTGCTGTAAAGCAAATGAAAACATAGGAGCCAAAAGGACTCGGCGTGTTGAGAGTGAGTACCTCAACAGCAGACTCTTCGGATCAGGGGATACCTTCATGCCAGAGATTTCCCTGGCTCAGTGGGAAATACAATCTATTTAAGCAGATCTACCTTTGCCCTTTCATTCTGTTCCTCTCCATCACCCCTCTTCTCATCCTTTTGTGGGTGTCTCCCTAAGACCCCGGAGACTTTGGTCCCATTCCTGCACAGGACAGGCATTTCCCACTGATACACCAACAAGGCCCATTTCCCACTCAAATTAATACAGGGTATTAATGCAGGGTAAGGATTTCACAGCCATCACTTCAGTCCTTGGACTCAGGAAGGCTGAGCCATGCCCGCCCACTGCCAGCCTCAGGAAGCTGCAGGAGACAGGCAAAGTCAGCAGCCACAAAAACCCCATAAGGTGAACAGATTTTTTGGTGTTTCCTATGCATCAGGATAAAGCTCTGTGCATGTCCAAGCAGGCACATTTGCAGAGGCTCCTTCTTGAAGTTTTCTGCCTGTCTGAGTAGGAAAACACAGTATCCAAAAGCTTGGGCATGAGAGATGCAGACAAAGTCTACAATATGAATGTTAATATGCTGAAAGGTGAAGACGCAGATCAATTCTGAGTGGCCACCGTACCAGAGAAAAAAAGCATGGACAGCTCTCAAATGTCTGATCTCAGTATCCCCCTCCCTAGATGGATCAGTGAGAAAGCTGCATCGATTACTCAAGAAGCTCTGCATTAGAGAGCAGCCTGTGGGCTGTTAACCACCTGTCCTGTTGTCTTCTCTAACCTTACAATGGTTGAGGAAAGGAAATGCACAGAAGATTTTTAAGCTCTTCTGTTTAAACCTTTAACCCCACGAGAATCTTTGCACACAAGGGCAGACATGGAGTGGGACTTCAGAGGAGGGGACCTGAGGAGACCAGACCTCCTGGGCACAGGACGACTCCACCAGCCAGGACCAGATGGAGCAACTGGTGAGGCTGCTGTGACAGCCCTGGCAGAGCTGCTCTAATGCTGCTCTTCAATTTGGAGCACATGATTATTACAACCTCCACCCCACCACCCTGGAAAAGGGCAGGGTTCAGGGCTTCAAACCTGGAAGGAAGTGCATTCAACCTAAAACTCTCTGAAGGCCAGGAGGCCTCTTCACAGGACAAATGTGAGGAGTGGGTGCTTCCCTGCTGACCTGCCCCATGTGCAGGTCCATGGGGTGCACAGGCAGCCGAGCAGGGGGCTGGTTATGCAAGTACTGACTCAGATGTCAGGGAGAAAAGCCAACACCGCAAAGGCCACGGTGAACAACTGTCAAATGATAAAAGATTTCAGTCACTGCTGACTGAAGCTGGATTTAACCTCGCAGGGAAAGGCTTTGTATCTCATTACCAACCCGCTGTGCCAGTCATTTCCCTTCCGAGCTGCACTATTTTGACCTCATTCCCGAAAATAAATTATGAGCTGTTTTCTCCTTGTAACAAGTAACTACTGCACTGAAGAGCTGGTTGTTTTCAGTTGTCAAAGCAAGGCAGTGCTGCAACCTGTTCCTCGAAGCACAAGCTGCTCCGGACAAGTGCATCACTCCTCAATCCCTGCATATTCCCTAGATAACCCAGGACTCCCACTCAGGAAGCCATTTACATTGAATCTGCCTCCACAAACACTGTGACAAGTTTTCAGGCACTTCTGCAAGTAGTAAACCACTATATATACCCCAGTTTACGGAATGTTGAAAAAAATGTATTTGATGCTGAGAGTCATCTGCTGCTGCTCAACACAAATGAATCTCTCGGGTGCTAAAAGACCAGCTGGCTTCAAAGAGCCATCTAGATAAGGATTTCTGGCTGACAACACATTAGCAGACCCAGGTCTTGCAAAAACCGGTGAGGAAAGGGGACTGGTGTCTACTCCTTCCAGTCCAGATTAAGAGGACATAAGATGAGCAGACTGTACTTGCCAAGAAACCACATCCTTTGCTTTCCCAAGCTTCTATTTTTTTTGACAGCTGATTATGTTCCTGACACCCCCAGAAAAATAGATGACACTGCAGAGACAGCATGAACTTATGATCCCTAACTCCTATCAGCCATGAACTTACAGGTTGACTGCAAAGGACATCAGGAAGTTCTTCAGTATTCTTCTTTCAAGAGAGGACAGGATAGTACTAAATAGTGCTCATGGCTCTCTATATGTTTCCTTTAAATTTATCCTTAAAGGCTCTTGGCACATCAAGGGGCTTCAGCAGTTCATTTGCACTTGTTTTATCACAGTGTAAAGCTGTGGCCACAAGAAGACTTTTTTTCCTTTTTTTTTTTTTAAGCCAACTATTGCATTGATTAAACAGATGTACTCTGCCGAAGTTTCACCGCTGTAAAAGCAATTCAGTCACTGCTTTGAGGAAAGTAGCTAGACCTGACACTATTTCATGATGCAGGATTGAACACGAAGCATCTCCCTGAAGCTCTGCTGAACTTGAGTGGGATCCAGCTTGGAACAACTCAGCTGTATCTGGGCTGGACCACGGTTTGTACAAGCTGAACACCAGCCCAGGCCAGCTGATTCCTTTGGACCATCACGTGGCTGGCCTCTAGCACTGCAGAGCTTATGCCCAAGGTATTCACACCATGTGAAGCCAAGTGTGGGATCTGTGATAGCGTTTGCCTCAGCCCTGCCTACCTCAGCCCTATGCCAAGCACAGATTGTGCCAGGCTGCCACTCCACAAAGTCCTGGAGTTTGGGTGAAAGCAACTTCTTAACCCAGACCTGAAACTTTACAAGATTATGACCAGCAAGCACAGTTTTTGGAGAAGGCACTGATTTCCATTTAAATGTAGTAGCAGCAAGAGTGGTTGTAGGTTTAAACCAAGACAAGATGGGAATTGGGTGTGTTGGTACCACTGGTACCAAGCTGGTAGAGTGGGAAGGTTGAGATCCCAGGAGCTGGGGGGCCAGTTTCCCCAAAATTACAATTATTTGTGTTACTCTGGGCTCTGAGTGTGTTGCTTTACCTCGGTAAACAAAGCCACAATGAAATGAAGGGACTCTGACTGTGAATCAAAACTATTTAGTGTGAAGGAAAACAATCAGACCTGGGCAGGGGGCTGGGGCACAGCTGGCCCCGGGAGGAGGCAAGTGCTACAGAAACAAACTGGATATCAACCAGAGCGGACTCTGCCACTAAAATGGCCAAGGTAAACAAGGCACAATCTGTGATAGCCCCTCAGCAGTATGCAAAAAGAAAAAGGATCCCCAAAGGGCATAATTATGTAACTCTGTCATTGCAGAGTTAATGTCAATGGCACAAACCTGTGACCGTGCTTCTCCATGCCCCATGTCCCATCAGTGGGGACAGGGCTCCCAGCCACTGCACACCTTCATACTATGGCAGAGTGCAAGACACAGGTAGAAATAAACCCATGCAGGAACAACAGAACACATTACCAACTATATTTTCTTTCACTCCTTCGACTGTCGTCTGAAATCAATCAAAATCCAAAAGAAGATATTCCAAACCTGTACTTAAAAAAATATCTATCACGTCATTTTCGTTCACATTGATAAATCCTTCTCCATTTTTCTCTTGTTGGTGTCCAGAGCTGGAGTTTTAATGACATTTTGCTCTGGCTCTGTTTCCAACACCCCTGATGATAAGTACGTGCCAGCAGCTGCTGGAGCAACAGTTGCTGCAGATCCAGTGTCAGAGTGTGACAGACATGTGGACGGCTCCTGCAGATGGGAGGACACACAGCCGGGGACCCTGTGATTCCCTGCCACGTGCCACAATGTGATCAAGGAAAACTGGCTCAGTCCTACCCCTTGATTGCCTTTCTCTCCTTCTCCCCTTCCCTGTGGAGCTGGATTTCCTCTCTCATACTTGGAGCCGTTTGGTTTGGCTGACGCAGGGGATTTACCTCAATTAAATAAGAAAGGAGAAATGTGTGCTGAACACAGGGAGACTGTCTACCAGCAATATATGATGCAGAGGGTGCAGGAAATGCCTCAATATTCAGTCATCCATGGCTACTTCACCCCTCTTTCACTCAGCTCTGGGCTCTTCCAGTGGCCTTTCAGACATATGTAAAATCTTTAGTCAAGGGCTTTCTCTGGCTCCCCAGAAAGCTCTTCTTCTTTTTTACTGAGCAATGATGCTGAGGAGGGGAAGGATCCCTTTTCCTGCTGCTTGCAGGCTTTTCTTTAATGTTCCCTTTTCTCTTCCCCCACTTCTCCTCCTCACCTGTCAATCCCTCCTCCAGCACTCAGTGAACAGGACTCAATTTCAGAACTAAGGTTGGAAATAATAATAATGCAATTGCACTGGCAGAAAATGTGTGTCTTTGATGACATCATTAGCAGAGATGGGGATCTTGCTGGGAGCCAGGTGCTGTCCTTGCGGGATTTCATTCCCTCATGAAGATTACAGGGCTGAAAACACTGACTTTGCTATGTCCTCCTTTATGCCTGTGGGGATTACTGGACTCTATTAACAAACCTCCTCCTTTCCCCTCTGTGCCAGCACTCGTGGTGCTCCTGCTCCCATGATTTGCTGGGGAAGAGGAAGCAGCAGTACAATGTGCTCTCACCATCGCTCTCCCTGGTGGCATCACCTACATGTGTGCTGGCCTTGCCAAAGGATGGGAAGGTCAGATGGCTCAAAGCACAGAGCCAGATTTCTGCAAATCCCAGAAGAATTGGCATCAAATACAAACACATCCATTCAGCTCTGCAATACTGCCATGGATCAGCTATGCCACCACAAATACTGAGCACTTTGCAGATTAAAAATAGCCAAACCCCTCATGATAAAGCTCTTCTACAGCAGATTATTAACCACTGCATAGATCCCTTCCAGGCTGCAGTTTTCTTGCTTTCTGGAGAGAAAGTTATTTGCCAACACAACTGCTTTAAACACGTGGCAATGCATGTTTTATCTCTTAAAAGCAATAATACATTGGCTTAGAACAACAGGCACTTTTAAAGACCAAAGCCAACATTTGGTGGTGAAGACTTTGCTAGAACATGGAGTCATGATTCAGCAGGAAGAAGCTCTTCCAAGATAAGTTTTCTGGCTGTAGAAACTACTGAAAGTGTCAGTTTAATGCAATAAGGTTGTTTATACCTGTGGCAAACTGCATATCAGTTGATCAAACTGCATATCAGTTGATCAAAGGGGTCTCAGGTGCTTGGAAGTAGCAGTGTGGTTAATTAATCATGTGAAACAAAACCCAACAAAGGCAAGACATCAGCAGGAGAATACATCGAGCTCTGCAGAAATTAGCTTGCATGAGACTTAACCAGAGCAGCATTTCTCACTCCCCTGAGAACAGAGATGCGATTTATCCCTTGAGCTACACAGTTCTCTTGGAGTCAGACCCATTGTACCATTTACATCAAATATGTAGAGCATTATCCACAACGAGATGTAGACCAAAATAACAACCTACACATCTCAGTTTACAAAACCAGCATTTATGTGCTCCCAGAGGTTAGAAGTTGCTCTTTGAATGGGAAGCAGGAGCACAAACTAGTCCATTCCCTTCCCTTCCGAGAGGCCCCAGCAATGCCATCCCCATTCCTCAGCAGAGACATGCATTAATTCATGACTTTTCCTGGGCAGCCAGGGCTGGCCAAGTTCCCACCGTGCTGAGCTGGAATGTGAAGCTGCCCCTTCCTGGCAGGCTGCTGGGGTCAGCTCTGCCATTGACTCAGCTGCCCCTGTTTGCACTTGGGTTGCTAATCAGATCCCTCTAACACCATGGAGATGACTCCTGCTCAAATATTTGGCTCCGTGAGAGGCCAACTTGCAGATAACGAGTAAAACAGAACGTGTCACAGAAATTCATGGGAAAAGCACATGCTTATCATGATGGCAACACATGGGGTGCCTCTGGTCTGTAACGTGGATAATCCTGGCTTTGTTTGGTTGGTTGGGTTTTCCTAAAGACAAGTTGTCTTGCCTTAGGGAGCTTTCAGATCTGATCTGCTTTCCATCTTCCATATATTTCATCCCAGCTGGATAATGAAACAGATTCTCATTTGATCTCTCCTTACTCCAGGTGGCACCTGAGCTTCCCAGTTCTCCCACACAAATGCAGACCTGCAGTGTACAGGTCTGTGCTGCTGACAGAAATAGGTGGATTTTATTGAAATGCCATGGAACTTTCTTGCTTACATTAACATCCATAAAACATACACATTTCAATAACAAAGCACATATGCTATTTTCATTTCCCCCTGTCCCAGTCCTACTCCTAGAGCATCTTCATGCCTTGCCTCTGATATGGACATTACCCTTGCTGACTGAGGATGGTCCACCTCCCCTCCTGTGAGCAGGCCTAAAAATCTCCCCAGCCATTCTGCTCAACTTGAGGGTGTTCTTTTTCCTGCAATTTCCAAACTGAGTTGCTGCCCTTGCTCAGCATTTCTTAAAAAAAAAAAAAAGAAATTCCCTCTGGGATTTACAAGGGGTCATTTATACATTAGTAAATCAATGTAACTAATCTGGGCTTGGGTTCTTAGGCTGTGTGTATCTATTTTTTACACGCACAAGGGAAGACTGCCATTTCTGAGAACTGTGACTCCTGCTGGCCATAGCACCACAGTGTGGCCAAGCTGAACATGCTCCCAAACACCTTGTTTTGCTCAGGGTATTCCAGACCCGCTGGCACAAACACTGCATCTCACACTCTGAGCATGGTATAGCAACACCAACACACCGTTCCCCTCTCCAATGTAAATACAAGCCAGCATTTCAATAGCTCTGTTGTTACAAGTGGCCTTGATATGGCCACAGCAGAGCTACCAAAGCACTGGATTAGACGTAGATGTTCCACAAGCTGATCCAGCTTTAACTCATTCATTTATTGGCATCACAGGCAGCTCAGCTCCTTTGCTTGAGCATTGCACAACCAGGACCAAGAGCCAGTATTGCAAAGTTCTGTGCCCGAAGCTGTGCCTGTACCATGCAGCTCTGACAACAAAGCCAACTTCTGCTTTGGTTGCTTGGTTTTCCATTGACACGTCCCAGGATTAAACAAACAAAATTCCTTTGGGACTATATAGCTATTTTAATGCATATGGTCCTGCTGTGATGAACACAACATTTGTGTGTGCACATTGTATTCATCACTAAGACTGGTTTCAAATGCCACAAAAAAAAAATCACCAGCTAAACCCTCATAAGTGCCATGGTATTTAAACCTATAAATGTCAGGATTGTTATCTGCATTTTCTTCTTTTGAAATACTAAGTCTTTTCCAGTATTTCTCTCCACCCAAAGGGGCTGTAAATTCCAATGAGGAAAAAAAAATAATTATTTTTGTTTCCTTTTTTTTTATAAAGACATAAAATTAGAGCTTTTCTAAAGCAACATAATTCCATAACCCAGGGTCATTAGAGACTATGGATTCAATAAGCTGCAATAAATTTAGACTTGGTAATTCTGTTTCATAAATTGCTTTTGATTTCTTTTCTCATTTATATACATATATGAAAAAGAAATATCTCAACTTACTCCTGATTTATACCTACTTATGAAGTGAGAATCAGACTTACATTGTACATAATATGATCATAACTCAGTAATCATCTATAAGTTATGATCACAAAAATCACTGATCACAAGTACTTGCAAATTTTTAGTTGAAATAATGGTGTAGGATAAAAAATGAAGGAAATTAAAGAGCATCCCAGCTCCTCAAGGTTATTTGCCTCTGATTCTGCTTCCCCTTCTGTGAATCTTGGTGACATCTCTTACCTACCACACAGCGATGATTTATGACTTGCTATG
This sequence comes from Pipra filicauda, assembly GCF_003945595.2. Classification (NCBI taxonomy): domain Eukaryota; kingdom Metazoa; phylum Chordata; class Aves; order Passeriformes; family Pipridae; genus Pipra; species Pipra filicauda. The sequence continues at coordinate 8,150,155 of NW_024104310.1, forward strand.
TCACACTGTGAATATCTAAGAAGCTTCTTGAGTTTTATACAAAAAATATTGGGGAAATGCAAAATGAACTATTACATCATCTAAGCGACACTAAAATGTGTGCTCCACAGCTTCAAAACTGGTTGAACAAGCGGCAAATAAGCTGATAGGTTTAATCATTGTCGTTAATTAGTGAAGCTGTACTTCAGGAGAGGGGAAATGGTTTGTGATTGATTCCTTCTCTCATTTCACTCACAAGCAAAGGTCTTGATCTAAATCCCAATAAAAATCAATAGAGAGAGGGCCAGTGAACTTTACCTTGACACTAAGCAAGTTATCAACTTATTTGACTTCCCTACTCTGGCCAGTTCCTGCCCAGAGTAACTTACAAAGAAAGTTGTTCATATCTGACTTGCACAATCTTTGCCACTTTTACTCCCCAGGATTTTAAAATTCAGAATAACTTAAACTATTGTATTCAGAGTTGGGTTTTCCCCCCCTTCTCAAGTATAGCTGGTCTTTTCCACGCATGCATCAGGTTTTTATAGCAGTGTGTGTTGTTACCTCAGTTATGACAAGGGACAGCATTTTGATTTGGCTGTGAGACTTGATTTGTTACCAGACTTACAGGCCAACTTCCAGCTGCCTGTACCTGTTATCTGAACAGGTGCACACATGGATATAAGCAAATTAAAAGAAAAATAAATCATAACTTGGGTTTTCAGAGCCCAGATTTGCAACCATTACATGTAAAAACCCAGGCTGGACATCTTTGAGACTTCCCATGAGTAAAACTATACTAGAGAAGCAAATTTTGGGGACTTTAGTATGCAGCCATGTCCAAGAAAAAGAAGAAAAGCATTTTTTCTGATGTCCCATAAGGTGTACTAAAGAAACTGAAAAAGAAAGGCAGATTTAATGTCTATGATATTAAAAAAAAATGTGGAGAATAAAAAGACACAATCACAGTCCCACCAGCCAGTACAAAGGGTATTCTATGTGTTAGTGGAAGGATTATGGAATTCAGCTCCATAAGAAGTCAACAAGAGGAAGCCTACAAACAGTGGAAATACTTTTAAATTCATGCAGTATTCGTCTAATTGATTGCCACTACATATAAGAGCACTGCTCTAAACCCTGAGCACCAAATGCTCACCAGAAAGGGGCTGTGAAGTCACCTCACTCATTTCCCAACTGCACTGAGATGCTTTTCCACGATCCCTTTATATTCCACTTTGCACACTTACACACCTCCCAAACTTGTCCCAATGCCATTTAATTAATTGAAATCACTCCTGCAGCCTGAAACTGAACACTGAGTGTTGTAATCCCTCTTGTTTAAATAAAGACTCTTTCAAATGTGGGCAAACATGATGCCTGGTGGGTGCGCCTCTCCAAAAATATGTCAAAGAATAATTTGCGTGCATGTCCCTCTGCCAAGTCACATGGCTTGGCAGCCTTGCTGCAGTGGGATAAATATTATGCCATTCCATGGCAAAGAGACACCTGGGCTCAGAACATGCCTGGGTGAAGCAACCCGAGGTTAAACCTCCAATTTTTACATTTCTTGCTCTGTGCTGAGGACTTTGCACATGGCCAAACCCGCCAGACACAGAGGTGAAAGGTCTTCATAAAAGCAGGCAAATGCAGTTTGGGAAGGGCAGGACACAGAGAGGCTCTGCAAGAGACATCACTGCCCTCCTCAGCAGCAAAAATGGGGCAGAGATTGACTAAACAAGCCAAAATTTGGCTGAGGGCAGAGAGGTGCGTTCAAACCTTCCCCTTCCCTATCAAGGTCTTTGTGTTCATGCTTCTGGGATAGAGAATTTTGGGAAAGAGTTATTGCCATGGCAAATCATTTTTCCTTTCATCAACTTTATGGCTATGCTTGGTTCATGCTGATGGGCTAAGTATGCTGTCACAAAAGGATAAAGACAACCACAGCCATCGAAACACTTGCCATGGCCCTGTATCATCTCTGTTGCTCACCAGCCCACAGAGGAGATTCTCCCCTTTGCTCTCTCCAGATACCCTGGGTGCAGCCTGGTTTAAAAGTTATGGGGATCTGGACTGAGACTGATAATGTATTCTTAGATCTAAGTGGCTGCCAAAAAAACCCTCATGGAAATCAAGCAAAGCTGCCTGTGGGAACAGTTGAAGACAAGCAAGTGTTTGTCAGACAGCCACAGATAACTGCCAGGCTCCAATACTCCAAACAGTACCAAGAATTCAACACCCAGTCATAGAAAATCCTGAAACCCAGCCTGCCAGACCCTGTGTATTTAACAAGGATCGAAAAAAAAGATTAAACTAATTCTGACGATTTTGAACTGTGGATATGTAGAGGGAACAGTAGTTTGATGCTTTGTAAACAGGGAATTAAATTTAGCTCCTGTTACATCTTCTGAGAAGAGAATTATAACAGCAATCACAGGCAAATGTGATCCTGGAGTAAGAAATAGCCATACATTTCTGCCCTGAAGCCCCTCTGCTCATTGCCACCTCTGACTCATCAACCCCCATGCCTATATTTCAATATAATCCCCTATAAAAAGTTGAATTCTATAATGTCAGCAGAACAGATGCTCCCTGTCCTGTCTGTATGGCAAGGTTTATGCAAAATAAAACAGCAATCCTTAGAGCTGGTAGAAGCAGTCATTGCTATGAATAGTCCCCCTGTGAGTTACTCAGATGAGGGAGCTTTTACAGTGCTGAAAAGCCAAGCCCAGAAATTCTGCTGTGATTTTTAATAGCATGAAACCCTACATTTATTTACAGCATTAAAAACACATGGACACACAATAACTCACTGAAAAGCACAACGGGTGACATCATTAGATGCTCTGTCACCAGTAACTTGTGTGCAGCCACATCCCACACTGCTTTAGGCTCATGTGTGTTACCATTCCCTATACAGACCTAAAATTCTGTGCCTAACATGGCATATTATTTGGGTTAAAATCATATGACAACAGGAAAGCCTGATCACATATATTTTATATCTAAAATTAGACCATAGGTTTCAAAACCCTACAAGTTTGTGATCCATAACTCAAGTATTTCAGGTTCAAGCATCACATGAGCTTGATTCACGTTGATTCTGCTTTTGGAAGAGTCATGCTCAGCATGTGCCAAAGAAGGCAGGACAGGAAACCAACCACCCGCAAACCTCTTCTATCAGGAGATGAAAGGCTGAATAGAAGGAGACTCTATGTCAGCTACTGAGCACTGACAGGACCAGTTCAGATTTTTATAGGTGGATTAGATGCCGAGAACTCACCCACGTACCTTCCACAGCCCATTAAATCATTAGATATAAGGAACTAGAAAGCAAAAAAACCCAAAACAAACAACAAACAACTTTCACAGTTTCTGCTCCTTTCTGTCTGGGTTCTGTGGGTCTGATATTTCCGCCTCCTTTTCAGAAAAGTTTCAGAAGTCTGTACTCTGGGGAAGAAAACCTGTTCCTGTTTGTTGCTGTTGTTGTTTGGTGACACATTGCATTACTACCTGTGCTACCGACACCTCCTTTCTGGAAGCATCAGCACTTCGATTTTTGGATTCCTGGCTGTGTGTCCTGACTCTCCCTCACTGACTGCACTGGTAAAATAAGGTCCATGAGCTCCAGCACAGCTGCCTCTCCCTAACGAAATTCCTACAGCAGAGGACACTGCAACTGCAGATTCGTTCCCAGAACTGCAGGGTGATTCAAAACTCACTGGGGATGCATCAAAAGGAGAGCAAATACCAGCTCCTTTTCCAAAAGCCTTACAATGCATCAACCATCATTTCATATTTGTCTCAGATCAATAAATCTTCAAATCTCTATCCTATATTAACGTGCATCTGATGATGATAATTCAGGTAAATTAAATTAGGCAATATTGGTGATAATGGTGAATATAGTGATACTGTTGCTAAATGAGGCTCTCCCTCCACATTTAGCACTCTTACCAAACGTAGCCTTGCAGCAGGGAGCTCACTCTTTCACAGTTTTGCCAGCCAGGCAAACAGAGAGGTTAAGATAAGAACTGTAAACTTGATCTGACACCCAAATCCATAGAAATAATTTATATAATTGCCCCAGGGCCTTAGCTAAGAAACTGGGCTCTCACTTGATTTAGAGATTCCACTCTACCACTGAAGACTGTTCTGGCACTTCCACAGGGCTTTAGGAAATTAACTGCCAGTACCTGAACGGGAAAATTTTTATCTGATTTACCCAAGATCACTCAGCAAGCTCTGATCAACACAATCTAAAGCCTTAATTTCCTCACAAACTACACTGTTGAAGGTGAGCCAGCCAACAGAAATGTCCCCTTTGTCTTAGAAGAAAAGTGCAATTTGAAATAGCAACTTTAAAATTTCATACTGTTATTTTGATTTGATACTGAATCCATCCTGACTAAATTCCTTCATGTCTCTGGCTCAGGCTCATAATCTTCTGTAATATTATGTGTATATCTAATTAGTCCTTGTCAGCCTCTCCTATTATTGACACCATCCTGCTGCAGTCCCTCAAGACATCACCTTGTTACCCTCTTGCCCTATTGAAAATGCACTGTTTGTGCTCCTTGCCCTCTCCTGTAGGAGCTGTCTACCACTGTTAGCCAGGGTTTACTATATTTGATTTCTTCCCTGTGAATGAGAGCAAAAAAACCCAAAATAAACCAAAGACCTACTGACTTGAGCAGCAGCAACAGCAACAGCAGCTCCTCTGTGATTTACCTGCCCCCTCCCAGCTCCAGTTTGAGTGTCAGCAGCAACCCACTCCCCAGTGAGCAAAGCAGCTCAGCTTTCAGAGCATCCCTCAGTCGAAGTGAGAACCTCCTGCGTGTGAGCAGGAGTCGGCTGGGGCGAAACTCGAGCCACCAGTGCAGTGAACACAACTCCGATTTTGACCCGCTACAGTAACTCCTCTTTTTGTAATGACTTATTTTCCTGAACAGCCTCTTCCAAGGGGTTTTAAAAACACATCAGTCAGATTTCTTTTGCCAAGTCTTTTCTCAAGGTTCAAAGGAGCTCTGGGAGACTGAGGGCAAGGAGGGAATCAGTCTGCATCATCATATCACTTCCCTGCAAAAGATTGCATTTGAATACAGCTCAGCTCTTTTGTTCTTACATCCTTCACAATGCCTGAGTGAGCAACACAGAGCAGAGATTTGCTACTTTTCAAGAGTATTGCTACATTTGTCATCTTGTATTTCTGTTTAGCAGCAAGGCATTTCCTCAGCGACTTTGATGAAGAATATTATTGCAAAGAACATAATCAGCTTCGCCTGCTGCATCTTCTTGTCCTCAAATGTTCGTTTTAACACTAGATAATGGAATAAATCCAAGAATTCCATGCGAGTTCCTGTTTCCAATCCATCAGTGAACAGTGTGTTCCTGCGTCTTAGCTCTGAGCTCTTCAAACTGTTTCCTAAATTGCAGGCTTGAAGTTCCTTCCGTATTTCCTGCTCTTCAAGATGCCAGTTGAGGTGGGATGAGCTCAGACACCTGCCACTAAGCCCAGCATTAGCATGGACTGAGCAGTGAGGAGGTTTGGACTGGGATAACGAGGCTGAATTTTAGAAACTGAAAAAGGGATACAGATCTGTCCCATTAAGCCTTTACACCTACATATAGTGGTTTATTTCTGTCTCCCTCTCCCAAGTTGTAGCCCTGGGAACTTGAATATCGAGCTCTCTGTGGCTGGAGGGTGATTGTGTTGGGTCATGTAACCCAAAAAAGGACAGAAGTCTGCGCCACTGCAGGTGCTGGCACTTCATCTATCTTTTAGTTATCCAAACCATTAAAACATGCAAAAATTCTGCCATCTCTGTTTGGCTGACTAACAGCTTTTGGGAGGAGAATGCTCCTTATGTATAGAGCAGTGTCAAATTCTTTATTTTATAAATATAGATAAATATTTTCCATGAATGGTTTAAAAGTATATATATTAAAGAATCGTTTGCTAAGTGATGTCTGCCCTCAGGTGTAGGTGTCAGAACAGCTCTTAACACAAAAACCTTTGATGTGAACAAGATCTACATTTCAAGTCTCACCTATTTCTGCCTCATTTCCTTTCCACAAGCAGGGACACTGGGTATGGGCAGGGGCTGAACACGGGGACTGAACAGCAACACACCAGTGACTTACCCATCCCTTTCTCCTCCTGCAGCCAGGAAAGGTGTGGTAGCCATACAGAGCTGCTATTAAATTTGGGATCAGACTTAGCTGAACTTGTCCTACTCATCACTTCTAACCTTGCTCTTACCTGCTCAGCACTTCACACCTTCCCTCTGCAACATCAGCCTTTTGTTTTCAGTCTCTCCTCATACCTTGTAACAGTGATGCAATTCAGAATATGGGAAGAAAAGAGCAGATTTAGACAAAACCTGGAAGCTGGACAGACGAATAACCAGGTAGGCTGGTAGATTGCTTGCTAAGGAATGGACAACAATTTGGGACATTGAGGCACTATAAGGTTCACAAAGTGAGGCTCCCTTTGTAATTCTTAGTTACTTTCACAACATCTTGATGGGATGGATCAATTGTACAGATGGGAAAATAGATTTTCTGATACTAATTGTGGTCTCTTCATCTTAAAAAACATGAGCCTACATACACACCAGCAATTTTTTCCATGGCATATATACATCTCTATGCCTCTGTCTGCCACATCACCTCCCATAAAAGCTGAATGCAGCACAGCTGTCACCACCAGACTGGAGCAGGTCTAACCAGGCATGGAGGCACTCCAGTGTGGACTGGTATGCTGTTGGGGAAGTGCTGCTCCAAGACCAATTTGGTTATAACATACCAGGAAGGAAAAAAAACAAACAAAATTCATTTGCACTTATAAGGGTTTTCTCCACAGCCAGAGGAATGCAAATGCCAGGCAGCCTTTACATTGCCTCCAACAGTTTTGCTGATTATCACATCTCTAATTCCAGTTCACACAATCCACACAGCACCTTCTTATTATGGATGTGCTGCTGACATGTACAAAGACTGATTAGATAGTCAGACACAAGCCAAGGAAATAATAAATATACAACTCCACTTTTCAGAGAATTATTTTTCTAGAGGCACAGTAGTGTGCACAGCTGAATTTGTCTTCATAGTCCGATCTCTGCCCTTTCTTTGCAAAAAAAAATTCCAGCTATTGAGTTAAATCTTCCAGATAGATAAATCACATAATAATACTTTTCAGGTTTATCATTTTCCCATCTCCTAGACACTGAACTATTCTTGGCTAACCTTATTACAGTTCTTACAAAGCTACCTTCCTAATCCTATCAGTGAGCCAAGAAATGCTTTTCCACTTACATACGTGTCCCACCTTGCTAAGGTACCCATTCCTTGTAATGAGCATGGAGAAAACTACACCACAAGGGCCAAGGTCACTTCCTTTTAGGTAGGCAGCGACTTGGGTGGCCAAGGGATGTCTTCTGGTTGCACACCAGAAGGGACTGACTAACAGTGGATAATCTACACAGGTACATGGACGGGCTGCAGAACAAAAATATCTTCTTTTGGGTCAAGCTTTACTGGTCAGGCCCCAGCGTGGCATCAGTGGTGGCTTTCTTCTGTCCAGCTGGTCACTTATGGGCTGTGCTCAAAGGCAGCTTCACAACACAGAGGTACAGACTGAGTTGCAATAGATGACCTTGGGTTTCTACTGATCATCCTCAAAGAGGACTCAGTAAAACTAGAAAAGATGCAGAAAAGGCTGATAAGGTTGATTGAAGGTATACAGGAACTCTTCAGTTTAGGAAAACATGACTGCAAGGAAAGAATATGACAGAAGCCTGTAAAATAGACATGGGATGGAGATGGCCAACAGGGAAGGCAGGAACAGATGAAATCAGCAAGTGGGAGACTCAAAACAAACACAAATAAATACTTCTGATACATCACGTTTTTAAACAGCAGAACAGGTGCTGTCGTAAGGTGTTAGAAGTTTGATTTTGAAATGCATTTATTTGGACAAGTTCCTGGAAGGAAAACTACTCAAAGTCTTCCAAACATCAACTTTAGCTTAGGATATGAGCCACGTAGTGCTGGAGGCTGGGAGAGTACAATGGGAAGTGTTCCTTATGCTCCTGTCCTGTTCTTACTCCGCTTGTGTTAGTGGCAATTGGCAGAGAAAGAGACTGAACTGGATGGATAATTGGCCTGACCTGGTCCTTGTGCTGTATGACTGACTCGTTCTTGTGCTCTGACTGAAAATGAGTTACAAAGCAATAAAAACAGCAATGTAACCTCACACCTAAGCAGAAGGTGCCTTTTTTCTAGTGCCATCCACATAATGATTACAATAAAACATCTGATTTTTTACAGCTTAAACTTTACCATTTGTAAAATTGTAATAATAGTGCCCATCTTCTAAAGATACTCCATGATCTGCAACTGAGCAAATAACACAATGACAAGGAGTTGCTGTTAATTGCTGAAAAGTTTGGCATGTTGTCAACCAAAGCATCTCAGTCACCTAAATGTGTTCATATGTGCTGGTGCTGAAGTCCAATTAGTGAAGGGTCTGTGACAAGGCCTTAAAAGAAGGGGTGAAAAAAAATAATCAGGCATTATATTTGATTTTCAGAAGCACCAACTCTTGCTGAGTATTTAATGCCTTTTGAGGTCAAATTCTCCTATTTGTGTTTATCTTGGAATCTAGAACAGGGAGGTTCAGGCTGCTGTTTCCAGAAGCATATGGAGTCAAGTCCAAAACTACGTGGCCTGCTTATAGTTACATGATGTTGCAACAGCAGTGACAGGATCAAACCTGGTGGATTCCTGATTACTATTAGGAAAGAAGCTGGGGATGAAAAAGCAAGCTGGGACCATCCTGCCTGCAATGCAGAAAGGATGTATCCAAGTCACCCTCAAACACAGCACTTGGGTGCGCAGTGTCAGCACGGCTGCAAGACTTGCCTGGGAAGCAAGGTGAATTACAAGCTCCATTATGGAGCAGTTAGGAAGCTACTGCTCTCCTTTAAATTGGCTATTAGCTAATTTAAAGTTGGCTTCTGCAGTGCTGTTTTTCACAGCAGGACTGCAGCAAAGGCACACTCATGTCTATGTGCTCACCAGGTTTGTGCGCCACAAACCTGCCTTGGCATCTGATTAGCTGCAGTGGGGCTCCCTACACAGAGGGAAAAACCTCCACTAGCATGATTTCTTCAGTCTAATTCTTTCCTAGTCTAGGCTGACTTTCCCCTTCATGTATGTAGCCTCACAGATCTAATTTTCAGCTGAGAGCAAGCACCAGGAGTATCATTCCAGGTCCTGACCACTCACCAGCTCCCTCCAACAGAGCAGCAGCATCTCTTGATCTCCCAGAGAGTTCTGTAATTAAATATTAAGGAGTGTTGCTCACTCATTGTTTTTCAGGCTTTCATTTCAGCTGGCAGCTCAATCCCATAACACCATAATTTCTCTACAAGTCTCGTTAGTTAGGATTACTTTTGTCAGTCTTGAGTATTTTTCCGTACTAGCTTCCTACTCCTCAAGGTTAGTTTACGCTGCTGGGATTTCTTGTAGGGATTTCTTGCTGCTTTGCTTTGTGGTCTTTATCTGGTGCTTATTTTGGGAAAAAAATTGTGATGATTTACAATAAGAAGCTTGTTTTACAACCTTCAGTTTTAAATTCAAATAGACTCCACATAGGCTCTAGTTTTCCTGTTACTGCTGCCAGGAAGGATCTCCATAAAGTTTTAAAGAAGGACCTGGCTGATAGAAAGGAAAACTCTGGTATTCTTTTAGAAAGGAAGAAAATAAACCCAAGTCTGACAGCAACAGAAAGTTGTCACCTGCTCTGGGGTAAGGAGAGGAGTTTTACTGTAGCCCTTTGGAAGCAGCAGCCTCTTAGGAGGTAGAAGAAGCACTTGTAGTCATCTTGCCAGCTAAGGGAGGTAAAAAACAGTTTACTGTCAGGAAAATATCATATAAGGAGAATACCAGCATCAGGAGCTCTACTCTTTCCTACAGCAAATTTTGTAACTGTGCCAAATTTGCTACCACGCTGGAGCTGGGAGTAAAAGCACTGAACAGGGCATTTGCTGGCAAGAACTTCTGCAGTTTGGGGGGATTTGTGCCTTTTGGTGTCTTTACTGCTATCACCTGCAGTAATGGCAACAGGCATCTCCAGAAGACTTGGCTGAGTAAGACTGCACAAGTCTTTGAATGAACACATACGGTGACGTCACAAAGGTCATTTGCTCTCATCTCCTCCTCATTAATGACTGTGTGTTAGAGACATTCATCCAAATGCGCACGCTGGTGAAGCTTTTGCTCCCTAAAATGCCGTGAGAGAGGGCTGGAGCCATGCCTGGGGTAGGCTCACGGGCTTTGCATCACAGGAGCTTTTCAGTGAATTATCTTCCTCTGTTTGCAAACCCTACATTTTTGTTTTCACACCTCCATGCCCGCTGTTTGGGAACGTGCTTTAGATTTCTAATAACTTTGCAGTGCAGTTCCTTCACAGCTCCAAAGCTGATTAAAAAGAGCACCCAGTGAAGAGGTGAGGAATATGGGTCAGATCTCTAGATAGTGTAAAGGCAGTGATCTCAAGTGAGGTCAAAAAATGTAATAAGAACTAATTCTACATTTTAGCCTTGCAATAATATGCTGTAAACTTGAAAAGGATGGAGGGAATTGGGGATTGGAGCTACCTCTCACCCTCCCTTGCTGCATAGGTATTCTCCTGAGCTGGTGCACGTCACTATGAAAGCTGCTTATCTTAGTTCTTGCAAGATTAGCTAAGTGTAAAAAATACAATTCATAATACTAAATAAAAACAAGAATCAGAATATAAAGGACAGGGGCAGTTAAGTAACTACACATTTCAATATCAGCTACATCTGCAAACTGTCAGCCCAAAAAGGTCATTAAAATAATCTGGCCCTTTATCAGGAAGAAACTCTTGCTGACTGATAATACTGGATACATGATGCTAATTCCAGTTGTCTCCAGAAGCTAAATTAACCCTTTCCTCAGTGTCACACGTGCTGCCTGTGATATATGAGCTGTCTTCACACAAATTCAGTTCTTTTCCCATCAAAGGTATTTCTGTAGCTCTTTAACAAGCTTTCCATCTTGTTGCTATTTTGACTTCACACCTCCTGCCCTATCTTCACAAGGATATATTCTGTTCTCTTCAGATGCAAGCACTAGCTGGGTTTGGAGGAAAAATAAGATCAAGTTTCATTTGCACTTCCCTTACAGAGGGCCCTACGAGGTGCCAAAACACTCAGCCCCCATTAACTTCAACGTGAGATGGTGGTGACTTCGATAAAAGCATTCAGTTTTTTTCAGGTTTGGGTCCCTCACAGACTTCTGCAGACACCAGTAACAATTTCATAAATGAGTAGGGATTTTGATACTTATACACAGGAGCTCAGGAGGCTATCAGGTCTAATGACAGAGCTGCAGATCTGCTTACTGGGGAGATAAGATCCCTTACGTGTCTAAACCAGTTAAGCAACATCCCACAAGGGTTTCAGCATCCCCTGTGCTGGGTGATAACTGCAAACACAGCCCTCTGATAAAAAGCAAGGCATGTCCTTTCCTAAAGCTTCGAACCCAGTGACACAGAGGGGTTTCTGGATAAACAGATTCCCCTGAAATATTTGTTTTATGTGATAGATTATTCATAAGAGGTTTCAAATGCTCCAGACTTCAGGCAACAGCTGACTCTACAGCTCTCACTACCACTGCCCCTTTTGATTTCCTTTGGTTTTCTTTCCTTGAGATCAAGGTGATCTATTTTTAGTGCAGGGACTGGTTAAGTGAGGAGTTGCTATAGTGACAGATAGCTGATACAAACCGTGTCCCACTGCAATTCCTGGGGCTGGGAAACAAACAGTCCCCGAAGTGGGGCAGCAGCTGGGGGTGCCCAGACACTGCTCAGCTTGGGAGGGTATTAATAACTGCCCAGGACCCTGAAGGTGTTGCTTAATATCTGTGGAATAGTCAGAAGGCAGCCTGGGTGCCTGCTGTAGGAAACACACATCCTGCTGCCTTTGTTGGCCCAACAAATACATTGGTGTTGGTCCTGGACTTCACAGTGTCTCCTTCTGCTGTTCCGCTGATACAAACCAGCTGTATAAGCACCCCCAGCTGCCTCTACCCAAGAAGTTAAGTCTATTCTTGAATCTTCATCAGAACAAGAACAATTTTGTGCCTGCATTGAGGATTGGGTGGGGAAATATGCGCAGTCAGGGTATTTGCAACTTCAGCTTTCCTGGCAATTGAACAACTGAGCATCACTGAAATGTTGGTTGGAAAGGATGCCTGGAGGCCTCTTCTCCTATGTCCCACTCAAAACAGATCTGATATCAGCCAAGACCAGGTCAGCCATGGCTTTCACCAGCTAAGTTTTGAAAATCTTCAAGAACGGAGAGGCCACAGCCTCTCTAGGTTACCTGTGCCAGTGCCACACCTCCCTCTTGAGGGAGTTTTTGCTAACAGTCTGACCCTCCTCAGCCACAAACTCTTGCCTTTTACTCCTTCTTTTACCACCTGCCACTACTATTGTCACTGCAGCAGCAAGAAGCTTTTGTTGCAAACTTTTCACCAATGTCATGTCTTGATTTGACTTGCCATCTCATTTCTGCCTCATCTGTATTTCTTAAATTGATTTATTGCCCCGTTCTAGTTTATTATCTCTAATTATACTCTATATAAGCAGCGGAGATGTCACAAATCATCTCTTCCTCTCCAGGAGCACTGCCCTCCAGGAAAGGCAGGACTGTCACAGGAATCCTGTGTTCCCTATTGTTATTCTTGCACTGACTGAAATAAAACCACGGGGCCAGATGGGCAGGATCTGTTAAACAATCCGGTGACTGTAGCTCCGAGCGTGTTAAAAGGGTCCTTGTTGCCCCACAGAGAACACAGAGAACACAGCACTGGAAGGCAGCTGTTTTCTGATGCCTGGAAAAAACTCTGAAGAAACAACAGGATGCTATTAATAATGCCAGCTAATCCTATCATTCCTCCTCCAGCTAAATTGCCCCAACTTTATCAAAGGAGGAGCGGAAAAAGGACAGGATGGGAACTCTTTGGTGCAAGTGTGCGATGCAGAGCTGGGGGCTGTCCTTAAACCAAGTAAGGCTGCCTGACCTTTCCAGCATGGAGAATTCCAGCCTCTGAGCTAAGCCTGCCAGCTGCACAATGATATCTCACAGAGCAGTCCTTCATCTCTCGAGACTGAAGCCTTCACGTGTCAGTTTGACTCTGTAGTGACAAATCAAACAGCTGAAACAATTTCAAGGCGTTAAATCTCACCACTCCGAGCACTTTTAAGTCCTTGAACTGCTGTTAGGTTGGACAAGAATAGAGGTGAAAGCAGAAAACAGCTGAATCTTGGTAATTCCTGAGATTTGCTGATCCACTAAACCTGACAAACAAACTGCCTGAACAACATCTTTGAAACTGCACTCTTGGGCAATTCACTGAAACTTTGAGCAAGGAGTCAATAGTCCAAAACCTTGATTTCTAATTAAACAAAAGTACCCACCTACCTCAATGCTACTGTCAAGTGCAATTTTAGGCTGTGAAAAGAGATCTGGGCTTGAAATTTGCTTTTAAGGTCTGGCAACAGGATTTGTAATATAGATGTCTGGGAGTATAAATAAATTGTGGTCTACCTTAGCACATTCAAATCAAGCAGAAAGTCAGTCTAGGATAACAGCTTCTCATACAGATATTCTTTTGAAGTGAGAGCCCTTGGAAAGTACAGGGAAAGCAGGGGAAAAAAATTTATCTCTACGCTACTCCCAACTGGTGCAATAAGGATGAGAGAGGATGCATGGAAATCAGTAATTCCAATGATTTTTAGTATGAAGGCTGTGACTCTTCAGCATCCATCATGAAGGCACTCCAGGCAGTGTTTGTTAAACTGAGATGTCCTTTATGAAAGTCTGATCTGCATTATTTTATTTTGGCCTCAAAAATGAATCAAATAGTTATTTATACCACAAGTAACAAGATAGTGTTCCAGCCTTATATACATATTGGACGTTACCTGAAGGGAACAGAAGTGGAGGATGGAAAAAGGAAATTCTGATAAATACATAAATATCATCTACTTTCACAAACAGGCAGTATCTGCACCTGGTTTCACTCACAGTCAGTGCCCAGCTTCCTTCTGTCTCAGTTTCTCCTTTTTCACCCTGATGGACCTCTCCCTATCGCATTTCACAGCTTTGCCTAGATTCAGTCCCAAGAATTGCTTTTAATTTCTGTCTTTCAGGAATAGCATTCATCATGCTTTTCAAATAACACTGTTTGAATGGTTGCAGAATCACAGACAAGTGCCCTTGAGACAGTAAAAAAATGAAGCCTCTCTGCTGCTACTGTGCCTGGAGGACAAATACCTGCACCCACAAGCAGCAACAAGGACCAGAACCACATGGACTCCTCCCAGATGGGAGCTCTCCCTGCCCAAAACCTGTACAGTTTGTAAAATAGCCTGCCAAAAGGGAGGCTGGCCCTGCTGCTCTCACCCATCACATTGTTGACAAGAGCACATTAACGCTGAGTAATTCAGTTCATTTATAGAAATGTAGATATTTTTGACCAAACTTTGTGACGAGACACACAGAGCTGCCTGGAGCAGGACTGTCAGTGGGCAGATTCATTTGCAGCACCAATATGGAAATCTGTGCCTCGGGAACATACTGTATTTTTACGTGTCTAACCTGCCCTTCAGAAAAAAATAACTTCTTTGAAAATAAATTACTCAGAGCATTTGCGTTCTTGAAGAACTCATCATGAGGGCAGAGTCTACATCTTCCTTAAGCCTGCAAAAGGCTGCAGAGGAAGGATTCTGCTGGGCTCTGCACCAGCAAGGGAAGAGTCCACGGCAAAGCACTCTGCTCAACAGACCTGCATTTCAGCTTCCACCAAATCAATGGAGGTTTTGTGGGGTTCATTACTACCTAAATTTAGAGGAACCTGCTTGAAATCACCTAGCTGATTCTACTGCTTCGTGGCCACAGTCCTTTTCCCCCTCTTCAGAACGCTTCAAAGCTGCACACAAAGCTGGGATGTGACGCAAAGCACCAGGACAGTGACTACATGGAAGCAGAAAATGGCAAAATAAAAAGTCTCAAACATTTAATGAGGCTCATCAGAGCTTTTCTCCTTCCTGGCAACCAATCGCAGAAACTTCACAGCTTCCAGGTCTCGGTGCTCCCTGTAGTACAAGATTAATCAGTACTGATCAGCCAGGGCTGCACATTTTCTAAAATCACTGTCAGCTCAACAGAGCATGAAAACCAGTGGAGAAAATCATTAACAAACCAAAGCGGTCTCAGTTTCTCATGCCCAGTCTCTGATGATGGTGGTTTTAAGCTGCTTTACTGGAGCAACAGGATTTTGATCTTTCAGTTGGTTTACGGCAGCACTGGAACATGCAGAAATTCCTTCACTCCCATTTATATCTCCAGAAGTTTTTTCACTGTAATTTCTCCCCCACTGTCTCATAACAGAAACATCCCACCAGAATGAGATAAATAAATATCTCAGCTCTGGTCCTCCCACAAGCAGCATCACCCACCTTGGGGTGAAGTGCTGGATGAGCTGCAGCTCCCCAAGCTGGAGGAGCAGGAGATCAAGTCCTGTCTTCTTCTGCAATCACTTCTCCATCACGTTTTCTGTGCTTCGTGTTTACATCATGTTCTTCCCCCACCTTTTCTGCCCCTGTTCTCAGTGCAACTATTTGCAGCCCAGCTTGTTGCAATAAGCGGTGATGTGCACCAGGTTGAATTATTCCCTGGGTTTCCATTTGCACTTGGAGAGGCTGTGAAGCACCTGCTCTTTGGTTTGGTATAAGCCCTTCCTCATGGACTGCTGCGTGAGCTGGTCACATCCTATGGCACTTCACCTCCCTGTGGTGATCATGGATGCAGTCATCACATACCCGTTGTTGGGAAGGAAGAGCATAATTTCTCTGCTTGACACATGATTCACACTCATACCCAGCTCCAGGGGTCTGGGAAGCACCACGGCAAACTATGGAAGGAGCCCCTTGAGTTTTTGACTGACAGAGGAACTCATTTCCCCTTGGGCGGAGTATTTAAGATACCCTAAAGCTCCTCCCAGATCCACTCCAGAGTCTCAGGAGCCCTCCATTCCATGGCAGTTAGCAGAGACATGAGACAAAATGTGTGCCCTGAGGCAGTTACAGAACAGGAACAAGCCCCTGCCCTTTGCACCACGGCTGCCTGATTCCTGTACATGGCAGGGCTGAAGCACATCTGCATGTGTATTTATTGGAGTCTGACACTCAACAGGGTTAATCCTAACCCTAATCCTAACCCTAATTTGGACCTAATTTGCACCTAATTATAACAACTGACAGGGAAATTATCCTCAAGAGTGTTACTGAGATGGGACAGGCCAGGGGTTGAGGGGCAGCATTGAGGTTTGGTTGAAGCCTCTTGGACTTGACTTGTCATGGCTCAGTTTTGACACCTGCTGATTAAATCACTGTAACATCCCAGGAGAAGCAGAACAGAACGGGTAAGGAGAAGCTCCTGGGCATTTCCATGTAGCTAAAAGCCTCTAAAGTGAGCAGATTGAGGAGCACAAGACAGCCCTGGGGTCACAGCAGCCACATGTGTTGCAGAGCGGTTCCTTTGCTGGGCACTCACGGCTCAAGTAGGGAAAAACCACTTTTCACATTACACCTTTTGCATGTGTCATTCAATCCTTCATGGAATAGACGGTGTCCTTTAAAGGGCAGAGCAATTAGCCTCGCTGGGGTCAACAGTTTTTCCCCTTTAGAAATGCCACAGAGCCTATCCATTTACAACACCGGGCTACAGCGGGAGCTGGCAGGTGGAGAAGCTGCCAGAACCCTGCACAGGTGGGCAACAACTGCAATAGGAAGGAGGAAACCATGCAGTGGTGATCTAGAGGTTGGAGAAATTTCAGTAATCCCCATCCTGAGCCCTGCCAAAATCACAGTGCATAAATCAGCTTCCCTGCTGTTTGGTGGATAGCTCAAGCTTTGAGGTCTCCCTGTTGGCTGCTCCTCTCCCGGAGCAAAGCTGTGGGATTTCTGCCTTCAGCTCCCTTTGCTCTCCATTGGCTCCTGGTGCTCATTCATGTTTTTCTCCTTTCCCCCTCTGAGTACTCTCTGCTTCTGTTTGGCCATATTCAGGTCTCCTCTTGCTGCTCACTTGGCATAAAAGGGCTCCAAAAGCAGGGAATTACAGAGATGCTCATCCTCGGCAATGCTACCCTCCTCTTCCCTACCAGGATGCAAACCTCTGCATTGGCACAGAGGAGGGATGGGATTTAGTTCAACTGATGCACTGAAGAATGTACTACTTGGTAAATTAAGCATTAAGTATTAACCCTGATGGCATCTATCCCTGGGAAGATGAGAAACTGCACTGGACCAATCCTATTTACAATGACTGGAGGATCTTTCCTTAAAACATTTAAATAAATGGCCGATAAAAATCAGATTCAACTGGTCCAGGTGCCAGATTACCCCTTTTTGGGGCATCAGGGGATATTTTCCTCATTTCCTTTTCCACCCCTCTTCTGAATACAATCCAAGCTCATTCAGCAAGGAGGATGCAGCAGCAGCACGGCCATGCTGGGAGGGGCAAGGTGGGAAAGCCCATGTTGGATTGCTGTCATTCATTTCTCATCCCTGAGGGTAGGTGACAACCAAACGGGATGCACTGGAGTGTGACTGACCCTGAAAAGCCACCAAGCCTGGCTGCTACCGACAGTCCTGCACACACTGATGTTGATCATAAAACCTGATGAGCGCCAGTTGGTTCCCTCAAAAGCTGCTCAGAAAGTGTTTATTGAGGCCTAGTAGCTACAAGATACAGATTAAACCCAGAGAATAATGCAAAGATTTTGTTTTGCCATTTCCCTGCAGTTAATTAAAGCCATTGGTGGCAGGGGGGAGGTATTTGCAAGCGTGTTAAACCTGTTTCCTGAAAGGAATC
The DNA here is from genome assembly GCF_003945595.2 of Pipra filicauda. NCBI lineage: Eukaryota > Metazoa > Chordata > Aves > Passeriformes > Pipridae > Pipra > Pipra filicauda. Next base: position 8,168,103 of record NW_024104310.1, read on the forward strand.
CAGGCTCCACTGGGATGGCAGAGGCAATCCCCGCAGCAGAGCATCTGAGGAAGGCAGTAACCCAGACACATCCTGCTTGTTTTTTCCCACTCTTGTGAGTTGGCAGTTCTCTGTTCGTGATGAAAGTGCAATGCAGGGAGCTGACCCAGTCACACTCTTACAAGAACGGCATCTGCAAAGTCTATAGAGTAAAATCTGCAGAAAACTGCATGATGTTTGCTGTGTACCACTGGAGCAGGCTACAGAGATGGATTAAAGGGAATGAGGAAAAGAAGGAACACATTTTTTGGCATTTCTGGCACTAAACTTTTTTATATAACTCTGTCACAAACATTACTGTCTATATAGCCAGTACTCTTGGTGCAAGACAAATTATTTTCCCCGTGGAGGGAGATAGGACAGAGTTTAGAGTTAGACTACAAGGAAGCAGGCTTGCAATTACTATCTTGGTGCCTCCAGCAGTGAATCCTTTTGTAGAAGTTGACTATTCCCATCTCATTGTTGCAACCAGAAGGAGAGTGAATTAGTGGCTCAAAGCACCATTAGTCCCTCAATCAACAACTCATACGTGTTTCTGCCTAGGTGAGAATTTAGGGGTTTTAATTAGAAATCTGGGAACACATTTTACATCTGGATGATCTTTCAGCTAAATATTCCCCCTCTTGTTGCACCAACTCTGTGATCTGTCTTTGTGCATCTCGCTGACCCCGTGAAACTCCAAAGAACTGGGTCAGATCCCATTCACATCACTTTGACCTTCCAACCACTCCCACAGAAAGCCTCAGGTGAGCTTAGGAAAATGCAGCAGTAGGCACAGTGCCTTAGAGTTAAAAGCACTTAACTGCACACAACAGGAACAAAAGGAGAAGTATTTGCAAGAAGGACACAACCAATCACTAAATAAATTGCAGAAATAATAGAAAAACAACCTCCCTGGGCAGCCACCCATCCATCAGTTGTAACTCCCCATCACTAAATCTGCATGTATGTCTCCACACCAATCCATCTGGTTCAACACTACTCATACCTTCATCATCCTGCTGGATTTAACACAGTGACTCCTGACTAATAGAGAGTAAAAGAGTCTTGCCTACACTTTGTAGGTGTCAGCCTCTCTAACCTGAGCCTTATCCAGCTGATTCAGTGTAACATCAGTTTTAATCTCTTAGTCACAGGACAGAATTGCCCAGCAACACTCATGGTCTTTGAGGAACCACACAGTTGTAAAACAGGTGTCATTAGCCCATACAGGATATGCATTAAACCTTGTATTTCTCCATTATTTTTAAGTAAAACAGCCAGATCCTGTTGGAAAATCCCTTTTCTCCCAAACAGCCAATCCCTATGTGACACACAGACACTCTCTGACACCCACAGCACAGCACCTGTACTGGAGTTAATGCTCAGTGACCAGGAAAAGCTTTTGATTAACGGAGAATGGTCCCTAATTGCAACTCAAACACAATTATACTGATAGAAAAGTGTGTTTTCAAATGCATTACTTATCAGACTGATAAGCAATTTTTCTCCACTTACAATTCACCTTTCAATAGACTTAGAATTTAGTTATTATTGTTCAATTACAGTAATATCAGTCAACAACCCCTTCTGAATGTATTCCGTAGTATTTACTGTAATGCTTCCTGTGTCATCACTCTTTTCCTAAAGGTTATAGTTGATATGTGTTACAGGTGTCAGCTCAGATTTTCATCCCTGGTGCAAACCAACACCAAAATAACCTCCGCGCAACAACTGCACGATTCAGCCGATGAAACTGGGAAGTTGTCACTCAATTATTCACTATCCCCCACTCGCTGCCCTTTCCCAAAGACTCATGTCCCTCCTTTCCGGATGTGTAACGCAGAGAGTCCTTACCAGACAGGCCATGAGGGTCGGAGTGGCACCTCTCCAAGAGTTTGCTTCGTTCCTTTCTTTTCTTGCTCCATCTAAAGCTCCCAAATCGCTTCATGAGCTGCCACATGCACTCGCGGGGCAGCAGCTGTTGGTCATGCCCGGGGCTGAAGAAAAAAAGCAGCACGAGGGGCAAGGCAAGGTGTTGCTCACGCCAAAAGCCCAGGTGTGAGAAAACAGAGCTCCAGAGAGACTGCTGGGCTGCAAGAAAAGTCCAGCTCACCAGCAGCTCAGCTCCAAGATGCCTGGTCTTCCTGGAGAGCCACTCTGCAGGCGGCTGCCGGCCCTCGCACGCCAGGCAATTCCAGTCTTAATTCCAGCGTACAGTAACTCGCCTGCAAGTATGTGTGGACATGGGGAGAAGTTCAAAGTCTGCCCAGCTTGCAGTCACGGAGCTCTTATAAATACATCAGCCGTCAGAAGCCTCGGAGACCAAAGCAACATTTCCCCATGGATCAGCTCATGTGGAAAAGGTCAGGAGTCGCCTGATAAGCTCCCTCATTTAAAAAATACTAACTGTGCAAAGGAGCCACAAGCCCTCTTGAAGGGAACTGTCATGTGCAGCTCGGCATGATGACTCTTTAAACAGCCTGTAAAAGGAAACCACCCCTGGACAGACAATTCCTGGCAGTGAGTGTCCTGGGCGCGCTGGCACCGTGACATGACATCACCCAACTATTTTGATCCACGTGTGTCGGGTCTATGAAGCAACAGGAGAGTCCAGCTGCCTGTCCATGAGCTCAGGAACGCCTGGCCCTCCACAGCTAATGACTAATGGATTAATGGGGAAAGAGGTTGAGCCAATTCATAAAAAGAAGTCTGATACTTTCTGGAAGCTGTGACCGGAGCAACGGGCTGGACTTTCTCTAGTGATGTGCCCTCCCAGTGCTACACATACCTACATGCTCTGCACAGATTGCTCCATTCAAATTTGCTGTCTGTGAAGCAAAAGGCACCTGTACAGCTGTTTGTAACACAACTGAAACCCACCTCGTGCTCTTTGCCATGGGACAAATATTCACGGGGCTGTTGCTCATCCCAGTCAGTCAGGTTGTCTGATGTTTGGCTCTGAGTCTGTACTTGTAGAGAAGCTTATTTTAGGAAAGTGTTCATCAGCACAGGCTGGATCTTGAGCAGCTGGAAAGGGATGCAAGCACGATCCAAGGCATGGTCAAACTATCAGAGCCAACCTTCATAAGATTACAGTAAATGCTCTGTTAAATCAAAAGTTTTATTTAAAGTCAGAGAGCATCAGCCCTTCCTCTGGACAACATCAGCTCAACTTTTTCAAAAATCAAACTATATATGACTAATGAGAGTCTTATCTTTTTAATTCCTAGGAGTAATTAAAGGATATATCACTTTTTTCCTCTACAAAGAAGCACACCTTTTTATTTTTGCCCATGATTGCTTCTGGGACTTAATATCATTAGAAAGGAAAAGAAAAACCAGCCATGAATTCTGCAGAAAAGGCCTTTATCAACAGATCCTTACAAGCTCTGGTCTTTCAGAAAGATGCATCTCGGATGTCCCAGGATTTCAGGGACCCCAAGAATAGGTGCAGAGATGACAGTAGGTTCCTCTGGCATCCTCAGCCACCAGAGGCTTCCCCAGGTCTACCCTATGGAGACTGCGGAAGAAGACAGAACAGAGGACACCACTGTTCTTTCATCTAGCAACCAAAATAATTAAACTATTACCAAGACACTTAATCTTTCAGTCAAGGCTCTCACTTTCAAGTGAGGTAACACAAAAATGAATTTGTGGCTGTTCCCAGACTTTCCTCTCCTGACTTGTCCTGCTCCTTTCTGTTGCTCCCTCCTTTGTGGCCCTGTTTCAGCTCTGCAAGTGAAGATTCCAATGCTTTTCACCAAGTTACAATCTTTTGCGTAAAATCACCTGCCAGCACAGTGTGTTTAGAAAGCCCCTTCTCCAGCCCCTCCCTCAAGGCTCACTGTTCTCCCAGCACAGAGGAGAAGCAGGTGGAGCAACGAGAAATGTTGAAGGATTGGCAGAGGGAAGTGTCGGTTTTACTTAAATATTAAGTTTAATGCAGCTGTAGGAAGTGTCAACTCTTCATAGCCCATCTGGCTTTGTGTGACCATCACTCTACCTCTGCAAGCTTCATCTCCACTGTCCCTTCCCTTCACCATGCCATGATGATGGCACCACGGCTGAGACAGCGGCTGTAGTGGGACAAACTCTCCATTTCATGAACCAGCTCTCAAACTACTTCCATGAGAGCACTGACCTTCTCAGTCCTTCCCATTCGAGAACCAGAAGCAAACCTGAATCCTCCTTGCTGCAATTAAACCTACTGGTACTGAATAAGATCACTGGGCACATGGAGAACAGATCGTTCCTTTCTGATCCAGCGTCACCCTTGGCATACTTGACAACAGTTATCCAATTCCCTTTCCAGTCTTTATTTGGCACAAGACAGGAGAAGTGCTGCCTACAACACCAATGCAATCTGGACCTTAAGTTTCCCCTCTTTAGAAAAGCATTCCTCTTTCTTCGTTGGCCAAAGGACTGCTGAGAATGACTTAATATCATCAGAAAGCAAAAAATTTAAATCCCTTTTTAATGAGATAAGATTTGGTGTTGCTCCAGCATGGAAACAGCCCCCTTTCTGATAGAGGCCAAGGATAAATAGTTGCTGCTGACCTTTTCAAGCAGGGCCATTGCACCAGGAGGGCTCATTTCCCCATATTAAAGGAAGCAGCAAGACCCTAATGTTTCAACACAGAGCTACTAGAAAATGAAACAACACTGTTTAACTACTGACTTTCATAGTAATTTGTTAAAAAAGCACTAAGTGCTTTGAGTACAATCAGTTTGTCTCCCATAGCTAATGGTCTAACAGATACTAACACATTTATACCAGGTACTACATCTTCTTAATGATTCCAGTGCAAGGATCTTATAAAACTAATAATAAAAAGCTGAGCTTCAAAGAGTTCCTTTGGGGCCATCTATGTTCTGGAGATTGAAAACACAAACCATGAAATGGTCTCTTGTCAAGCTACATTAAAGTCTCCCAAATTAGTTATTGTATATTACATTATTTGAGCTGCATAGAGATAACACTGTCCCCCTCCAAAAACCATAAATGAGCTCACTCTGAGAAGGATCAGGAACTGGGCAGCTTAATAAAATTATTTTGGGGAAAGAGCAAAGAAACACTCGTGTAGGTGTGTGAAAGAGTTCCCTAGTCCCACTGTGTCTGCTGAGCTCACCAGACCTGAGCCCCTCATGGCCTCAGGGCAGAACCTACACTGACATCCAGCCACCCTGCCTCCAACCTCACCACCCTCCTGGTCCAAGTCATCTGCTTCCCTGGCAGTTTTACTTTGATGACCTAACACTGAGTTCAAAAAAGAGCCTAAAAAATACTTTAGAGCTAAAAAACAAACAAACAAAAAAAAAAAACAAACCCCCAACACTTCTTGGAAATCTCCCTTATATCAATTCTTTCCTTCATCCCAACAGCCACCTCTGTGCCCAGCAATGTCCTCCCCAGCTCTCCATCCCCTTAAACCACTTGTTTGTTTTTTTTTTTAAGGGAGGCTAGTGCAGACAAAGTAGAAAAGATAAATCTCCTTCCACTCTATTTTTCGCTAATTCACAGGACCTTATAAAGAGAGGAGTCTCACAGCAGGAGATATCTCCAATCCAACCCAAAAAAGTCCCACCCATGACTGGGCTCCCTCTTCTTGATGCTTCTTGATTTTAAGTTCTCCATCTCTCAGGATAAAAGCACCTCCCTGCAGTGATTTATCACAACTCTTCAGGCAACAAACATAAGAGAAACCTTCCTTTCTCTGGATGGGATGTGAAGATTTGTTCTGTGAGGCAGAACTGGAGGTTGAGTGTTCAGGTTTGGCCACCAGAGAGGAAATATGGAAGCTGCCATTGCACCAACCAAGTGCAGCCACCATGGGGTGCCTGACCCAGATATCAGAGCTTTGAAACACAAACTGATTCATCCATCTCACAGAGGTGCCACGGTGAAAATATTTTAAATACTGATATTTCAAACCATTTCCTCAGTTGCCTTTTTCACAGGAGCTTTAACCTCATACACAAATGCAGCAGCAGAGTGCAGGGCAGGCAAGGGGGCCCAGTTAGTCCTGCCAGGATTTTTCCTGGTATGAAAATAAAAAAAACCAATACTTTCCTCCTTGAAATTTAGAAGCTTATTTAGCTCAAAACAGGAAGGCTAAAAGCAATATGTATCCCCCTAGTGACAATTAATGTTTGAACTGGCTTCCGACTGCAAATCGGCAAAACCAAGTATTTCCCTTTCTCTGTTGCTGAGAATTTCCTTGTTCAAAGTACCCACTGTTTTTGCCATTGCTCAAAGAAATAAAGTTCAGATTCCCCCTTAGAAAGGCAAAGCGTGGGTTATGCGTGGATTGCGTTTCTACATGAATCGCACGTGTCTACCTCGTTTTCCTTCAAGTTTTCCCTAAACTGCATTTTTTCTAATTTTCTTTTTTAAACTCTACAGACTGATGATGGCAAAATTAAACACTTTCTATTGCTGTCAGTGGTGTTGGCACATGTTTACATGTCTTACAACACCAACACGTGGTTTTAACTGCAACCGTACTTCATATAAATAGAAAACGTGGAAAATATTTCAAAATAACATGCAAATAAATACGTAAAGGAGATCTTTGCTCTAAAAAAAGCCACTCAAGAGTCCAGGTGATGCAATGCACAATAACAAAAAGCCTGTTTAGCCCAAACACCATTTGCAGGCTGGTTGAACAGAGCATACAGCCCATGTTTTCAAAGGGAAACACAATCTACCACTTTCTCCATCTGGTCCAAGCCCAGATCACACCCCATAAAAGAATTGCAAGTTTATGATTCCAAGCTGGGCTCAATTACTTTCCATAATCATAACCAAGTGTTTCACTGTAACGAGTGTTTTGTCTTTATCCCCCCCTTTTTTTTAAAATACTACTTCATGCTGCTTTCACTGTGCATTAAGAAAGGCTTCAATCTCTGAAGCTGTCAGGCTGGCCCTAAATTGGTTTTGAAATATCTAGAAGTTTAATTTTACTTCTTTTTAGCAGTCCCCAAAGGTGCACACTATATTCCCCAGAACTCTTGATAAATTACTTATAAATTACATCCTGGCGTCTTCGTGATGTTTTTCTATCCTACCTTTCCAGAGCTCATAACAAAAACCAGCAGGAACAGGAGTAATGGCGATGGTGGTGTTGGCACATTGGTGATTTCTAGCAAGAAAAACACTATTTCAGGCTCAGAGCATCCATCCCAGAAGATCAATAAGCTGGGACTGATGACCGTGATCCCATCCAAGTGGTAATTTTATCATTTCCCCACATCCTACTAATAAATTTGGTGCATGTGTTTCCAGCACTCACTTCTTCAGTGATTTCAGATCATAATGTGAAAAATGGAGCTGTTCTTACATGCACCACAATCTGGCTGTGCTCAAAACAGCAAAACAGTATTTGATCCAGCAAGTACAGGATGTCTGGTGTGACAATACCACTCCTAAAATTTAATAAGTTCTCAGCTAAAGAAAAACATCTCAGCAGTAACTGCTGCAAAAAACCCCAACAAAAACCAGCATAGGCAATAAAGCTCCTTAGAAGCATTTTCCACTTGTGCTTTTCTCATCTCTTCTTGCTTCTCTTTCTTCTTGCCTCTATTGAAACTTTCAACTATATTGATCCATAAAACCTTGAGAAGCAGATAGAATTCACTGGAACATCACAAATCTCTTTTTTGTTCTCTTCTTGTTATTCTTTCTTTCCTGCTTCTTCACTTCTCATGCAGAATTGGAACAGATTAAATGATGTTAAAGCTAAAATGGGCATTGTCAGGCTGAACAAAATATCTCCTTCAGTTTAAATTAAAGAAAAAATCTTTCAACCAGCACTGAATGGGTTGCAAAGTGAATGACAGCAAATGAATAAAGACAGGAATTACTCCAAAAAAGTGACACATTAGGACAGGCCAGTATCTAAAGAGTGACATTCATACAAATATGCCATAGTGAATACCCATGAAACACAAGACACTAAAAATCAGAGCACCACAACTGCACAGTTCTGTATGTCTCTGCTCCCTGAAAGAAGCAGATGAATAATCTGACATCAAAGCCAAGAAATTTGCTGATGCACAAAATAAGACAACAAAGAGACTATTCTCCTGGCTTGGTATTACTATTATCTGCTATTTTTGGTTGAAAATAATCTTAGGAGTTCTCTTACAATAAAAAATGATTACAGTGCAATGTCAGGATTGGTCATCCCACAATGACCCATTCCTTTGCCCCAGTGGATGTAGTAAAGACATACATGCTATATATATATTATACCCCCAAAATCAGACACAGTGGTCAGCAGCATCCTATTAGACATGTGAAACAACACAGAAATGTTGACTGAAGAGAAAATTGATCCACACCTTGAAAAGCTAAATGCTTAGCTAATGCTTGAGAAGCCTTTCTCACTCCTGCCTCCAGCAGCTTCACTGATGACTCTCCCATTTTTCGCTGATTAAAAACGGACCTCACTGAGTTGCTGCAAGAGAGCAGCAACTACCAGAGGAAAGAAACACTCCCCTTGATCTCCTAACCTCCAGGGCAAAGGATTTTGCATACATGTGCCTCTCCTGCTCTCAGATGCTGTGAGGCTGCAGGAGAGCCTGAAACCTCCACTGAGGTCACTTATAGGTGTTTACATGGAATAGGTATTTTCCATGAACTATTGCAAACATTGCTTTGTTGGTAGTGAAAGTAGGGTCTTGTAGCACAAGTGAGCTGAACTGCTCGTTGAACTCAAGCTCAGAGCTCACAAAATCCCAAGGACTAGCTGGGGTATTCAGAGGAAGGAGTTTATATATATTATGCAGCTGGTTTGCTCACATCAGTGGCCAAGGGCATTGCACAGGACCCGATGCCATCTGATGAACTAAACACAGGAGTAATGCCAAGAGGGAAAATTCCTAAAGGATCACCCAACACTGTTAATAGAAGTGGAATTGCTCCAGCAAGGGGATTATCATAGAAAGGATGGAATTCACTGCATGCAGAGGAACTGCACTGAAATGCAACCCCCTGCACAGCCCCTTTGCACTGCAGCAGCTCCCTCCATCTGCTTGTTCAAGATACCCCTAGCAAGAATAGTAGACCTTCTTCAGGTCATTAAGAAAAAAATACAAGGGATTAAAACAAACCTCAACCTGCACAAAACCCAAAATAAACCAAAAAAACAAAACCCAAACCATCCCAAACCCAGAAAAAAACCCAAGATGTCTTAATTTTCTACCCTTACTTTTCCTACGAATTAGTGTTCGGAAGCATTGTTAGTTGTAAGGACAGAAACAAACCCAAGCACTTTGCATGCTTCAGTGTCATAATAACTGAACAACTGGCAGACCAGCTCTGTTACCTTCCCAAGATAAACATTCTGGGGACACCAACAGCTAAATCTCATGTAGAACCCCTTCATCTTCAGCAGAAGGGAGGTAAGTACCATGGTTTGTAGCTTCTCTGCACAGGGAGAAGTGACTTTCCAAAAATCTCCACCCAGCAGGCTGGAATGAGTCTGGCAAGGAACAGAACAAGATGAGGTTTGTTGGACCCAATGACTCTGCTTCTTCCTTTGCAAGAACATGATACACTGTTCACATTGTGTTAAACCACTGTGTTCATGAGGTGGATGTCTCATACACCCCAGCTCCACAGAGTTTACTAGAATTAGGGTCCCAGATATGCCAGAAGACATGGGAGCACAGAGGAGAAAACACATTTGTCACATTCATGAGGTCTGGAAGAGAAAATATTTCTGGTTTCTTTTTCCAGTTTGGTTTTGTTTTGGTTTGTTGTTTTTGTTGTTGGTTTGGTTTTGGTTTTTTGTTTTGTTTTGTTTGTTTGACTTAAGTTTTTTAGATTTTTTGCACCCAGCTCAAAGGCAGCAATTTTGATAGCAAAAGAAACTTTACTGACTTTTTTTAAGAGAGGTGAAAGCAGAGGGACAAAGACAGACCCTGCAGATAGACCCTGCAGCTTTCTGAGATGGTAACAGAGGGACTTTAGCAATCTGCCAGAGTACAAAAGAGACAGAGACAGTGGAGTGTAAGGGAAAGCTGGGATTGCTTTGCTGTCTGCAATGAGCTAGAAACTATCAAAGCCCAAGTATTTCCCATTTCTTGATGATTCTGTCAATTCATGTAACTGGCAGATAGGTAACTTGGAAAAAAAACATCTGATACATCCATGGGATCCAGCTGGGAAGCTGCTACAACTGTGGGAGCCACAAGCCTATGATGGCAGTGAATCAAAGGAGAGGGTAGGACAGCTTGGGTGGTAAAACGTTCCCTGTTCATTCACTGTGCACCTAAAAACATCAAGCACTGTAAAGTTCAGAGTTGTTATATTTAGGATTGTGTGAAAAATCTCAGTGGGTTGGCTGGGACCAACGCTCACACGAACTAGAGAAAGCTTTGAGCCTTCATGCCTCAAGATGACAGAAGGGCTGGAAACCTGGGAGCTACAAGGCAGTAAGAGACTATTCCTGGAAAAGCCAACCCTGCAAGTCTGCACACACAATACCTGGCAGAAGAAAAAATAGTCTGAAAACTTTCCACGACAGCTAATGATAAAGGAACAGACTGAAAAGGCTGTCAGCTTTGTCCCTGGGGGAACTGCCTGAAAGCCAGAGTGGGGAAGAGGAAACACCACGGTAACTCCTTGCACAACACTTCCCTGGTCATTTATGTTTTAAAATGTCCTTGTGAATCAGAGGGCAGTTACCAGTGCCCAGGCAAATCCCAGCTCAGTTCTCAGGCCAACACTTAATTTGCAGCCTGTTTGCTCTCTCAAAACCCATCAAGCCTCAAAGTGAGGAGATACTTCTGGAATCATGAAATCTCTTTTAGTGGTGATTTAGCTTAGCAATATGTTGAGTCAATCCCACTACTATTTGTACCCTGTAAAAATATTTTAAAATTATCTAAAATAGTACCACAGAGGAACAGAACTAGTTGTACAGAGCCATCAGATCCCCCAAACCTTGTCGAGATCAGCAGTGCTTAAAGTAGAAAGCCCTCTACCAAGTAACTCTAATGTCATTAATCAGTTTAAATTCCACATCAAGAAACAAAACATAAACTCAGAGTTATGGTTACAGCACTCTGGATATATCCAGCAGCATAAACTCTTGTATTTCTTCATCTGTCCCCAAAGCCTCCTGCATCCTTAGTCCCTCACTCAGGTGTCTCTGTTCTCAGGGGCACGTTTCTAACACAGGCCTATGATCTTTCCATAGTGCTGTCTGATGTAATTCTGACTCTTGGAGTCAGGGTTGCCTAAAACAGCCTGTAAAAACCTATTTGTGTTAAAGGCTGAATGTTTTTGCTACTATTACATATTTGTGGGGAAAAAAAAACAACCTTCCATCATCACCTTGGCAGCTGGCAATAAAGCCTGGCAAATCTGACGTTCATCTTATTTGCAAATGCGTCACTGGAGCAAAAAATATGAAAATCTCTGTGCTAATAGACACAACAGAAGTTATTGCTCCAAGCTACATATTTCTGTAAACCAGGTAGGTTGTTTCCAGTCATAATAAAATACCGACAGTGCAGAGGAGGGGAGGAAGGAACACTGGAACATGGGGCTAAATATGGCATTAATAGGCTTTGGTTTTATTCTAAGCTCTGCTTCTGGGCAACTGCATGACCAGGGATAACTCACCTCATCTCTGTGAGAGCTTCAGATGAAAATCTGTCTTCAGATGCTGTGTGTTACTGCACTGCAAGAGTCTCATGCTTAGACTAATCCTTTTTCTACTCCTATTAATGCGAAAGTTAATTAAAAATCTTAAAGAAAATAGAGACCCACAGCAGATAAAATAGATTTTTATGGTGACCACAGGTTTCTGGCTTTCCTTCCTGTTCATTTACTGCCTATACCCATTACAAGTCTATGTGTTCAAAGGCAAACAGCAAAATTCCCATGTCTTCAGGCACTGCTCAGAGTGGGATAATGCAAGCATACAGTGGAGAGCATCAACCTTCAGCCCAAAAGACCAAACTTCCACTGGCCTCAGTAGCAAAGCCCATGCTCATTGCCTGCAAAACTGAGCTTCTCAAGATGTCTCTAAATTAATTTCCCAGTGGGTTTTGCTCCTGTGCAAAAGCTCCTGCATTTTAAAAGATGTGACATGAGCTCCTGTGCCAAGCACAGCACCAACAAGGGAGGCCCTGCTGGTTTTTGAGTGAGTCCTCAGCACCACCAGCCTAAATCAGTCCTTCAAATTCCTCCTGCACCCTTCAGTCACCTGCTACGAAATCCACACTCTTAAACTGCAGTAGTTAATGAAACTTCACCAAAGCACAGAGAAGATCCACTCAGGGTCATGCACAAAGCTCTGGGAGCAGGGTCATGCTCCTGCCCCAGTCATTACCCTCCCTGCCTGCACAAACCTGCCACATCACAGCGTGTACAAATCTGGCATGGGAGGGAATGAATGGGGCACCAGCAGAGCCCAAAGGACTTTCTGCAGCTTAGCAGCTCCCTGTGCATCTCCTCCTAACGTGCCTAGTGACTTAGCCAGCAGCGAGCTAAACATCCTCATGTAAGCAACAAGTTTTACTGGGTTTTTGTGTTACTTGACCTTCATGATTGGGAAGCTCTGTGTATCTCAACAACCTCTTCTTGGTTGCCATCACTTCCCAAGGTGAAAGATGGTTTGGATTTTTGCTCCAAGAGCACAAAACATGCAGCTGTGTCTGGAGAGCGCTCGGTGCTCCCTGAGTTGGTCTGTGATGAAGAATGAGTGAGGCTGGCTCTTCAACACAGTTTTAACTACTCAACTCCAAGGAGAATTTTGGCTTTGCTGTACTAACAGTTCCAGCCCAAAACCACTGGCACTTCTGTAAGGGCACAGCAAAGCAGCGTCCTTTCTTTACCTACCCTGCAGCACTGAGCCCACCAGGCTGTATTCCGTGCCGAATGGTCTCACCTGACCCCTTTATGACTGCGAAAACAAGGGCTTTTTCCCTTCATATATTGCCATTATCACCACATTAATGAAGATCCTAACCTCATTTACCTCCTTGGCTGTTGCACCATGCAAAAACAACTAGGACTAAAGAAGAGCTGGAGGCTTTCTTAGCACAGCAAAGGGCTCTTCTAATCCTGCACAGCCTTTAGTGCAGCGGCAGGAGTTGCTCATAAATGGCTTAATCGAACGCGATCCCTTCCCTAGTGCACAGTAAGTATCTGTGTCCAATGGAGAGGATAAGAATGCTGGGGCAAACAAAGTACCAGATTTAGAGAGAAACAGGGAACCACACACACACACACACTTTCCTAGCAATGAGCTCGTCAAAGGATTTTCCCCCTCGGAATTTTTGCAAGATGTGCATGTGCCGTGTGCTGCTGAGCCTCGCATCTGTTGGATGGATGAGAAACTAATTTCTAAGAATTTCAGTGATGCCAGGCATTTTCTTTTTTTAATGTGACCATAAAGTGGCAAAAGCTGTCAGCGGCGCTGGCAGTAGCTTAACAAAAAATGTTGACGTTGCTTGGATACCGAGTCCTGCTCCAGCTTAGGATTTGCCTGCGTGTCTGCATTTGACAGGAGTAACTCCTTAGGATTTTAGTTTTTCTTTAATATTCTGAGAGCCGTGGAAATATCTCCCCTTATTCAGATCACTCCTTCCCTCTCCTCCCCCACTTCCAGGCTTTGTAAAATGCAAACTAATTCCCCAACCATAATAAAGCCGTGAAAATATTTTTTTTTCTAGCCTTTTTTTCCCCCCAAGGTTAATCTTTTCAGTTATATAAACACTTTATAAAGTAGCACGGGGAAACTGTATGAGAATCTGTTTATGTGATTAAGACTTGGCTCCTTCTTTCCCGGTGACGGTATTTCATGCTTTGCGTTTGCCACTGCAGACGTTCCCTCAGCCGCCTCTCCGTGACCTCCACAGCAGAAGGCAGCAAGATTTAACATTGCTTTTCATGGAGTGCTTACAGTGAATCATTACTGGTGGGTATCCATGGAGTCTTGGGAAAAAAGAGCATTATTTAGTACCTGCTAATTTTTTGTTACAGTGGATGGATTCCAGGTTTTTCTCTCATGGCAAAAATCCAGAGGAAAGCGAATTTTCCCCAGCCTTTCCCTTTATTGCTGTCCTGCTCCCAGTCTGACTTGTGCCTTGGTGTTTGAAGAAACAGTTCTGGATACCATTTAGTGAAGTGCTGTAGTGTATTATTATCTTTTATGGTAAAGAATCTGGAAGGACTTGAGAGAGAGTTTCAGGCAGAAACAGAAACAGGACCAAAGTGCATATACAAAATACAGCCCTAAACTCCTCTTCCTGGCAGTTAGATGACAGAGAAGCAAAAAACATCCACCACAGATAATTTTTCCAGTCTGGTCCCCGATATGGTTCCACAGTTATCCTGGTGCTCCACAGCACCAGATTTCAGCACCCTACGGGGTTCTTTTCCAAAGGAAATGATGTGTTGTTCAGATACTCTCTTCAGTGTCATTTGTTTTATTTATTTAATAATGTCACAGGCTTTGCATACACAAGCAGCCAACCTTCTCCTTCAACAATCCACCCCAAACATCAGTGGCCCATTCCCACAGAGCCCTTCTGCACCAGGGAATGACTCGGTTTAGCCACTCTGAAGCAAAGGGCATACTCTCCTTCCCATTCCAGTGGCTCCTCCAAAAAAAATCATGCATTGTAACACTAAACATCACAAATGCATCACCTCAAAAGAGTAAACAAAGCTTGAATGCAACAAGAACATGTACCACAATCTCATAACTCTTTCCAACTAATGCCAACCACAAAGCAGTGAACATGTGAGGTTCATCTACACAGTGTAATCCTGTTTTCCCTCTCATTACAGCAGTAGCAAGCATGAGATTTTTGGGTACTGTGCCAGCTTCAACAGCTCTGTGAGGAGGAGAAGACACCTTCCTGTCGTAGCACTCAAAATCCTGCAATTTAACCACTGGTAAAAAATTTACATGGAAAAACCTGACATTGACAAAAATGAGATGGAAACCTTGAAGCAGAAACAAGCCCTTAAAAATATGCCTCTTCAGGTTTAAACTGGAATGGACAAAGTGATAGGCAGAGGGGAAAAATAGTGCAGATGACTCAACAGGCTCATTTTGTGGTGGTGCCTTTTACTGTTGCCTTCCCCAAGCCTTGTGTCACTGGAACCATAAAAAAGCACTTGAATGGGTTGAAGCTGTAAAAGTCAGTAGAGGTAGTGCCAGGATGCTCCCACTGAACACACAGAAGTGCACAAAAAAAACCTCCTCCCAGCTGCACATCTCTTCTTAAATCCAAAATGCAATAATGGAGTGAAAATTATGCTCTGAATCCTGGGAATCCTGTTCTCCAGTTTTCTTTTCCAAGCACAGGTGAGACCTCCAGCCCAGCTCAGGGAAGCTGGATCCTCTCTTGGTTCTCTTGGCTAAACTAGAGCCAAACTATGGCCAAAGGCTTGGTACCACTGGTGTAGGCTGAGGATCTACTGGCATTCCTGCTTCCTGGGTTTGGAGCTGCGCTCCCCAGGGAAGCAGTTGCATACAGTGGATTTAAGTTTCCCATCATGCAGCACAGCTGTCTGCTTTGTAAGCTCCTCTACTGACAATGTTCATTCTCTCCATGTCTCAGCTTTCCAAATGGAGGGGCCATAGGAGCTTCCTGTGATAGCCACTGTGATTTCCAGCTACTCCAAACAGAGCTCCACACACTCTGCCTCAAAGCTCATCCCAAAATGATGGGTCAGTTTAAAAACAGTGTGACTCCTGTACAGCCCTCAGCAGCAGCTTGACTGCCTTCAATACTGTAATTGCAGGGACATATCTTTAATAACAAAAACCATGCCAAGAAAGTGATTCAAGGCCAGTTTCCAAAGGGTTTCAATTCCCCTCTTCTCTAAACTGTTTAACTCCTCCAGCCCCTGCCACAGCCAAACATAACGAGGAGCCTAACCCCAGACTTCACCCTCTCAAATGGCCAAGTGCTCCTCCAGCACCAGGTTGGGGACAATCCCAAGGTAGCCACCATCCTTGAGTGTTCAGTGGGGCTCACTTCCTTAAAATAATATTTGAGATTTCACCTCTTTTCATCACCCCTAAACTCTGCAGCAAAACATCCTCATGGGGCAGAAGCTCCCCTGATGACATCTCCTTTGCACAGAAACTCCATGCCACCACCCCCCAAAATTCAGCAATGCCTTGTCTTTCAGGACATGTCTGACTGCATGGATATGTGCTACTATTGTTACAAGGAGATGTTCTGTAAAACATGCAGAAATAAGACATGCCAGTCTTTTTTGATTGCATGGGAAATAAGGCTTTTCCTCCAGTTTTAAATGACAAAACCCAACTCTGTAAAACCTGTAAAACTTACATGCCCACATAGGAAACTACTGCGTATTGTTCTTTGCATTAATGGGGGTGATGAGCAAATATTGTTGAAAAAATATATCCATCCAATAATATTTCCATTTTCCTTATCTTGTTCCTTTTTTTTTGGTTTGGTTTGGTTTTGGTTGTTGTTGTTGTTTGTTTTTTTGTTAATAAGGCTTTTTTTTCTTTTTTTTTCCCCTTAAGTCAACTGGCTTAGGTGGCTCAGCAAGGATTTGTACTATTAACTTCAGGCACCCAATCTGGTAATTGTTCCACTGTGCTCAGAGTCCAAAGGCCAAATTTTCCCCTGTGTCACTTTGAGAAAGTCAGATGTTGTAAATATGATGTGCTTAAATACACATAACACAACAGAATTTGATCTTCAGGGAGGTAGAAGCCAGAGTTTAATTAGCTTAGCTGAAAGAAGCAACACTTTCTTCTAAAAGACAAAAAATCCAGTTAACCACCCATCTAAACATTCATCTCAGTTCGTTTTTGAGGTTTGCTCTCCCGAACAAGTTTAGGTTGGTGCTGCCTTGCTGAGGACTCCTTTGCCAAAAGTCCATTTCTATTACCTGGTTACACGTATCAGCTGCTTCTTGTCTTCCAGAAATCCTACAAGGTACATCTCACTTGGCCAAATTCACTCCCTGTCTAGCAAACACAAAGGAGGCAGCACTTAATACAGATGATAAACACAGAATGAATAATATGGGGCACTATTTGCCACCTGTAGCGTATCTCATTCCAGTATTAACCACTTCCTCATGTGCAATTCTTTTACCTTCTCTCCAGAAAGTCTTGGTCTTTGTAGAGTTTAGATGTGGACTTTTATTTTGCCTGGATTAGAGCCAGTTTTGGCTGCTCAGTGCTATCGGGACACGTCAGTGTGCAAGAGGAACTGGAGCAACCACTGAACTGCAAACAGCATCATCCTGTTGGGGCCATGGCTCAGGTTGCCAAGCGCAGTTCTCTCACCATTAAACAGCTTCATGGAAAGACTGTGAACATGAAGAGCTATGGAAACCTTATACTGAGGTTAAGCAAACAAATCTGACATCAAACCTTCTGCCCAGCTCAGGCAGGCGATGAAGCAGATACATTCATAGCGACCCTGAAACGAAACGCTCAGGATTCCCAAATAACAGCGTTTGTTGAAGAATATTTGATTAATGGTTTACCTTCACACGCCTTCCCCAGTCAAAAATTAATTGCGTTAGGGTCCCTGCATTTATCAACACAGTGAAGTGTCTATCGATATTGAGGGCCATATCCTGACTTGAGGGCAATGACAAACACTTCTGGGATGAGGAGAGAAGTTGGTTTCTTGAACAACTGTTGAAATTGCAGCTGTTACACAGGTTGGAGGAAGGGATGCTTTCAGCCCCCACTGTTTGAATGGGCTTAAAAGCAGAAAAAAACCACCCCAACATCAAGCATAATCAAAGTTTCTCAGCATCCTGCTCAAAACCTAAGCCAAAGCATCTCCAGGCAGGCAAGGCAATCCCAGCCTCTCCATCGCACAAGGAGAAGCAGTGGGATGCCCACAGGAGGGCACCTATGCTTCACAATGGTATAGGAGCTCCCAGGGAGATGCAGTTTGGGCTCACACAGTGCGGCTCTGTCTGGAGCAGCTACTCCCACACACTTGTCACTGCAGTCCCGTGTCACACAGAGCTCCCAAAGCTGCTCCCACATTTTGGGCTCCGAGAGCCGTAAACAGCAGGAGATGCTGCAAGAAGCAAACTACAAAGAAACCCACCACAGCTGCCTGCCAAGTGTGCTTACAGGAACCTCAACGCAAGGTTCAAAATAATTTAACTAAGAAATTGAGGTGTTTGGATGGCTGATCATCAGAGACTCTGACTACTTGTTTCACGTATCAAGTACACACTGATTAATCTTTTTCATAATCTGAGATTTTTTTTAAGATACAGAAGAGCCTTCAAATACAGGGTGAACTGCAACAGAAAAGGGCATAGCAGAAAGTCTATATGGAAAAAAATCCAAAGCAACAACAAAACCAAACCAAACAACCCATAACACTTTTTGTTTGTTTGTTTTGTTTTAAAGCTAAAATAGGAAAATTTGGATTTCATTAAACACTTAGTGCCCCATCTAGAACCAGCCATCCCTGCTGGGCAGGTCTGTTGATCCATCCCAGAGATGCCAGGCACAGGGAACTTTGTAAGCTCTCTGCTGGCTTTAGGTTTGTCATTTGGCAGCTACCACTGCTGGTTTTAGGATTGTCATAAATCAGCTAGTTCCTGACACTCAGACTTTTCCAGCAATGCTCTGTTTACTAACACGAGTAGAAGACCTTACATGTTTTTTAAATGAAGAATATGACTTCTAGCCTCCTCTAGCTGATGTGTTTATAATTTTTCTCACAATAAACCCCAAATCAATAAACTCACTGAGCCAGAAAATCCTAAACCAATTAATTTTAAAAAAGTGGCATCTCTGTTCTCCTTTCCTTTGACAAAGGAAACATTACTTTGGTCAAAGAGAGAGCAGCATGGAAAGACTTTGTTGGACTACAGGAATTAAATCAGTGACAATAACACATTGTTGATATTACACCTGCTTACAGGTCTGTCCCATACCCTACAGATGAAAGTTAGAGACTGAAAAACTTCCTTTTTTTTTTTTTTTTATGATGGCATCTAAATCATTAGGAATTTGAAGACAGTTTGAAAAATCCTCTTCCCTAGACAGAGTGGTGAAGAATATAAAAGGATACTGGATGTACTCCCGCTATGTAGACAACACTGACCATGGGAAACTGAAGTGAAAAGGGAAGCACAGTGAAAGATGTCTCCAAATAACTAAGAACAATCACCATAGGCACGTTTTAACCAGAAAAATCATCTGCTGCTGACAGCAGATGTCAGTAACTGGCAGGAGAAATGGTGCTGAATGTCTTTGGCCATGTGTGCAGACCCGCTGAGCTGCAGCAGCGCTGACACACGTTGTCTGCAAAAAGTCATTTTTCTAGCATAGATGAGACCAAAATGAACAGTGTTGGCCCCTCTGAGGGCAAAGCAAGCTTGAAAAATGATGATTAGATGTTCTGGCACATAAGTACTGGAAAATAAATCAAGACAAACAGCTTTTTTCTTTTTCTATGTTTTATGGGATGATGATGGAAGAGTCTATGCCACCCTCCCAAGGTGAACCTGGACTGAGCAGCCCTGTCCTTTCCTAAATTGCTCCCCTCATCCTGCATGGCAAGGGTAGTCACAGCCAGGAATCAAAGCTGCCTCATGCCTTTTCCCCCTGGCATCCCACCTGGTGCCCATCAGCTACAGAAGGTAGGGGGACTGCGAATTGAAGGCTGGAAGGCTCCAAGACTATGGGACAAATGTCCTGATTTAGCAAAGAAAGATCCAAATACAGGTTCCAGCAGCAGACAAGAGGAAGGACATCCCACTGCACAGCACCGTGTTGCAGGAAGATATTCCTAAGGAGTAATGGTGGGAAATAACTGGAGTCAATGGTGCATGGAATGTCTGTGCCCAGCTGCCGGCGCTCCACAACAGCCCGTCTTGGACTAAACTCCACCTCACTGCAAGATGGTACCTAAACGTCACGAATATGGAGTAAAATCCTGGGGGAGAAATGGATTTCAGTTGAAAGATTGAAAAAAAGTCTTAGCACAGATCAGCCACAACCCAAAGACCTTCAAGGGAGCAGAGCAGAATGTGGCAACAAACAGGCTGCAGGGTTTTCCCCATTTCTTCCCCGGGTTACTGCAAATGAGAGCTACTTGCTCCATCTATGGGTAAAAATTAGTACAGTCATAGGCTTTTCTCACACGGGGCATCGTGTAACCAAGATCTTCTAAAAGAAAATAAATCATTAGAGTGAATAAAATACATGACAACTATTCTGCATTGCATCTCACAGTCTTCTGAAAAGAATACAATGTGGATCTTTATTACGGGAACACCAGGAGTCCTCCTTATGGATTATTTTAGGCACCACAGTTAACAGTATTGAATGCCAGAAGGAGAAAAATTACTAAGAGAAAGCAGAACATTAAAACTTTAAAGTGAAAAACATTTCCTTCCTCAAATGCAGTGCAAATTCACTGTGATTTAAATCTGATAATCAGCATCAAGGTGTTTGAAAGCTGTGTAATTTTCAATTCAAAGTTCTGTAAACAACATTTAATTCTGAGCTAAATTTATCTTTTCATCCCATGCACCACATGCACTCAAAGCTTTAGGTCAATGGAAACCTTTCAATTGATTTCCTTTGCTGGTAAAATTGACAGCACCATTAATGTGACATGAGTATTGCTGTTACCTGAACTGATGGTTTCGGAAGGGGAAGCAGGACTGCACTCAAAGCTTTAGGTCAATGGAAACCTTTCAATTGATTTCCTTTGCTGCTAAAATTGACAGCACCATTAATGTGACATGAGTGTTGCTGTTACCTGAACTGATGGTTTCGGAAGGGGAAGCAGGACTGGAAAATGACCTGATGTCCTTCAAATGGGGCATTCAGACCCATGGAAAAAGATACACTTTAATTACTTAAATATCATAAAACCATCTACTTCTAATAAAATATTCAGGGTACCTCTATCTTCAGGGGTAGCCCCCTAATTTCCACTCAGCACAATAAAGTTGCTCTCATTCATTTGTACATGTATTGGCTGTGAGGGAGAGCTCATGCAAGAAAATTGTAATCTGAAATGTGTTTCTTCCCAGTGCAGGTCATCCTTCCATGTTTACTTTGGATCACCTCAGTTTGCTTTGCTGAGATGTGTCACTTCTTTCTCTTGGCATTCTACCTGCTCGTGCAAACTGACACACCAGGGAAATGCACTCCCAGCACAGCCAAGACCCAATAACGCCTCAGGAGATCCCAAGTTCTGCTTCATGAGAGTAGTTCATGCAGTTTTGAGCCAATCTAAGACAAACTGGGAAGCAGTTCCACAATGCCAATTTCGAAATCACTTTTCAAGGACTTCAACTTGCACATCTTCACTCACCCTTTGTTCCCATTGTGCCTTGTAAAACACCTGTGAAATCAGTGTCAGGTCTGTAGAAGCCTCCTGCTAGCTACAGGTCACACTAATTTACTAATTCTTTTTCATATCCAATTAAAATGTAATTCTTTTAATGTTCCATGGCTGCTCACGTGCCCACACTGATGGGTAAACCCCAGGCACTGAGCTATATGTCTCACAGAGCCAAGTCTCTGTTTGCAGAAGGCTCTGGGAGGTATAAGGTGGGCAGTGCAGGGGGGAACTGAACCTACCAAGAGTCACAGTGTGGGGGAACAGCATTATCAAGTCCTCTGCACCACCTCAAAGCCAAGCTTAATTCATCTCCAATCCTCACTCAGCTTTCAACTGTCGGTCTAACAAGTGCTGTTGCAAAGAAATTCTCAGACAAAAAAAAAAAGAAATCAAAAAGCCAAGAATTAAACTTCAGAGCACTTGCATAGAAACCCAGCATGCAAAGAGATGTCTTGGATTTTTCTGCAGGGAACTTCCCAAAATGAAGGGGCTGCATCACTGACCAAGCACACACACCCAAAAAGGTCCCTGCAGAGCCTCCTTCAGAGGGGCCTGAGGTGAATTTGTTGCCTTTACAAAGGAGGGATGCTGGATGTGAAGCCCCAGCCATCAGTTTACTGTTTCAAAGCTGTACTTACAAAATACCTGAAGTGTCTGGCAGCCAAGCACACGTTGTGGGAAGGTATTTTTCCTTTCAAGGCAAATCTTTTGTCAGATCAGAGCTGTAAGGTTATGACCGGATGCTGAACTGGGGTAACCAAAGCGAAAAGGCACAAAGCTCAGCTTTTGGCTACTGCCAAAACCAGTGATACAATACTGAAGATTAGAAAAAGCTTTAAACTCCCAGCCTGAAGTGGAAAATATTTTAAGTTTCATGTCTGCAAATCACTTTCTGTTTTAATATTGTCCTACCCTAACCCTTCCTAAACTGCATATATTCAAAAGGAAAAACAACTTAGCTGGGAAAAGAGCAACTACATGGGAAAGAAAGCGCTGTGAATACCACACATAGTCTTTAAAATGAAAACAAGCTAGGAAGAAGCTGCTTCCAAGGAAAACAAGGAATATGTGGAGTAACAGGTTAGTCTGTGTTTTGAACAATGCGTAGGAGGAGGAAGTGGAGGGAAGACAGGGTATGTTATTTAAAACAAAGACTGCATCTACTTTCCCCCACATACTGCTCCATGATGACAGGGAAAGGAGTGCAGCACAGACTCAACTCAGGTAAACTGGGGGACAAAAACAAACCCCAAGTCCCTGTGAATTTTCATCTAGTGCTTTTTTGTTTAATTGCAGATTGCCTGGATAAAATACAGGTCTGCTATAAACCCAAAGGGAAGGTTCCAGTGCAGAGTTTCCCAGGAGATCCACAGCTGGGGGGAGAATGTCTGCAGGTCTCTGGTCTGATCCCTGCTCAAAGCAACTTTAAATTGGGGTGCTCAGAATCTTGTCCAGTTGACTTCCTAAAATCTGCAAGGGCAGCAATTTCACAGCCCCTCTGGACCCTGGCTGCCATACCACCTCCTCCAAGAACATCTTTCTTACACATGCCTGGGGTTTCCCTTGCTGACTCCTGCACTTTCTCTGGCTATCCCTGAAATGCCTGGCACTGTCTTCTCCATAACCTCACTAGGTAAGTGAAGACAGCAAAAAGGTCTTCACCTCCTCTTAATTCTTCTCCCCCCTACACCACATGCACAGCCCCTGAGCAACACAGTGACCCTTTGCTGGACCAGCATGTCCCTGTCTCTCTTGTACAGGGAAGTCCTGAACTGGACCCAGCACTGCTGATGTGTCTCACTGGTGCTGAGCAGAGGGGGAGGATGACTTCCCTTGACCTGCTGGTGATCCTCCTCCTAGTGCAGTCCAGCACACAGTTATTTTTAATTTTAATTTTAATACTATTGACCCAGCACCAGGAAGGCTGTGAAGGCAGGCAAGCACGACAAGTCCAGCCGATATCAGTACACTCACGCTTTCAGAAATGATAAAGCAACCCTAGTCCCATCCACTTTTAAAACAGCTATCCCAAGCTGCTCGAGAGAGCTAAATGATGTGAAAGCACATGGCAAGAAACATTTTGTTTTGCAAAAATCTGCAGAAAGAGAAGAGTTATCAATTTAAACATCAACTGTAATCATTGTAATCATCACTCTCTTTCCAAGAGGTTGTCCCTCCTGCCTTAGGATCAAAAGACCGTGAACACCCGAGCCCAGTGCAATTCCTGCAACCCTCTCTGGAGCAGCAGGGTCATGAGTATTTTCTGTTAGCTCAAATATAGCATGGCCCCACTCCAAGCCTGCTCCTGCAGCAGTGATGTGACCTTATCAAAAGGGTTTTGCTGACTCCTGAGAGATTCCTTTATTTAATATTCTGTTGTACCTACCTAGGACTTAAATAGTGCTGGCTGCTCGGGCAACTTGATTGCAAAGTCGCAGGATGGCTTTGCTCTGCAGTCTGTATTGCTGCTGTTTGTGCAGCAGTGAGCCCTTCTCTGTGTTCTCCATCAGCATTGTATTGCCAATATTTAAAGGTGATATTTAAACCTAAGTGGACTGGCAAAAACAGTTTAGATGGATTTCAGTTATGGTGAGGTCTGAACAAGAGGGGAGCATACAAAGCATACTTAAACTTCAAGAAGGGAAGAACAAATGTCCTTGAAGAGAAATGATGCTTGGAGCCTACTCTGAGTCCTTCAGGAAGGCTGACTCTTACTTTCAATCTCCTGAAAGTATTTTGGTAGAAGCAAGGACTGGAAAAGATGCCATTTCAATTAAGCTGCAGCAGAACTTCTGATAAACATGAAGAAAAATCCTATATGTGTTTGTTTTGCTGTGTTCTTATTACACAAAAATCACTATGAAATTCCTCTTTCTGATTAAATCCCATGTTTTTAAGAAAAAAACTGATTAAAAAAAACAAGGGGGTCCCTCTGCTATTTGAAAGTCACTGAAAGCTATCAACACTTTGCAGGAAACATACAGCCCAACACAGGTATATGCATCACCAATTCTGTACCTACATTGTCAGAAAGATTTGCCAACAATTTATCATTATTTCTTCTCTTCACAGACTTACTGTGGTCTGACAATCCAGCACCCTCTGTGGCAAGACATTATTCCTCTGTTTCCCCTGTAACCCTGTCCCTTCCCACAGCCACTAATCCCTTGGGAAGACCAGGTTTGGTCTGTTGACCAGCACTGGGAAACTTTATCCAGTAAGAAAGTTTTAAAATCAAAGCATGTTCTCAATCCTGCTCATTTCTGAGTTCTGATGGTGTGTTATTAGTTCACAGGATGCTGAAGATGTAAAATTTGTGCCCAATATAAAGCAGGCAAGTGCTCTGAACCACGGAGGTTTCCAATGCCTTTCACATTCTGGAAGAGGAGCTCAAACTCCACCTTAATGGTCATTTGATTGGAAACATGTATCATTTACTTTCATCCAATAAAGGCCCCTTTCCCTTCCCACAATAGGTAGGACAAAGAAACGTCAGTTAAAAAAAAAACCAGCTGAAATTCTCTATAGGATCTACAGAAGTAAGTCTCCCTCCACTCCTGAGGGATATCATTTCAGTGCCCACCTCCACCACACACCCCAGGAATGTCTCAGCACTGAAGTCCAACCAGCCTCAGTGAAACCACCCAGAAAACTCCCACTAACGTGGACACAGCATTTCTAAGCAAAGCTTAGAAGGGTGATTTCCCTCCTCAGCCCTGTGTGGGTGTCCATGAGGTGTCCCTGGCCCTGCAGAGGTCACACCTAATGGCCAGCACGTCAGAAACCCACAACACATGGTCAGCGAAAGCGATAACG
Source organism: Pipra filicauda (assembly GCF_003945595.2). Lineage (NCBI taxonomy): Eukaryota > Metazoa > Chordata > Aves > Passeriformes > Pipridae > Pipra > Pipra filicauda. The sequence goes on from NW_024104310.1 coordinate 8,193,303, forward strand.
AACAATTAGCACATGCCTCATCTGCACTTACTTCACTACCGCAGGTAAAGAATGGGCCAAGCCCAGAGGTATCTTCCTGAAATAACATGAGCAATTTCTTACTTTTTCTTGATCTGGAGAAAAACTTGATGCCCCCAGGAGAGGTAGACGGGTTAGAACTGGGGGAGGACTCTTTGGAGGAGGACCTGAAGATCCCACTGAAGCTCATTCGGCGTGGAGAGCGTGGGGGAGACTCCTGGTAGGGGAAGGGGAACACTGTTTTGGGTGAGCCAGGGCTATGTTTGGATCTCACAGGGGCAGAAACGGGGCTGGAAGGTCGGTTCTGGAGCCCTTTTGAGAAAAGGCCTTTTGAAGGGCTGCCGGCAGAGTAATTTTCTTCCACCTGAGGAGGAGAGAAAAAGGAAGAAAAAAAAGAAAAATCAACATTAATTCAGTTCAGCTCAGGCCATCAGGGTCTCCGAACTTGTCTCAACAGAGCCAACTCCTGTTTGCTGGGGTGGTGGATTAGCCAGACCTCACCCTCCCCAGTGCCTGCCTCCACAACATGCAGGGGGGTGTGTGTGGCACCTCTTGTTGCCCCGTGCTCTTAAAGACACCCTGAGTCTCACAGAAAAACTTCAACGTGTGTGCAAACATTTTATTATCATCACACATATAATGTAGGACTTTCTTCACTGTTTTTATTTGCCACACATCCCTCTTCCTTCCTCGGGCAACCGAAAGATGACTGGTAATGAATTTATTTAAGGCAATGAATGACTGCAGTTAAGGGAACACGGTGCCCCAAAGTCTTCCTCACGAGTTTAAGCACCCACCTACAGTACAGTACTTAAACCTCCAGCATGTGATGTGACTCAGCACAGCACACAAGTCCCCAGATGCCTGACAGGTCCCTGTGATGTCTGCCACAGCCACAACTGTGGGACTGCAACTCCAATCCCAAAAATAGAGCAACCATTTTAGAGTGATGACGTTCCTGTCCTGTTAATTACCTGAGCTGGGATATGACCTTTCTAACAGCTGTATCCCTTTTGGGACCTGTGCTGACTTTCCAGCTCCTGTGTACAACACAGCCCTGCACTGTGCAGGCTCACCCAGTGAGGGGGAAAAGAGAATTCAGAAAAATAAACAACAAAAAAAAGGAGCAAAGATTAAATTCTCCCCACACACAATTAACAGAAGCTGAACCACAATCCCTGTGGGATTTGCCTGTGCCTGGGCTATATGTAGAGTTTATTTCCTTCTGGATGCACAAAGTACTTTTGTGGGTATAAGGCTGCTATTTTAGCTGGGGGCATTTCTCATGAATGAAGGGCTCTGTTCTAGGCAAAAGGCAGACATGGGTTTCAGGTCTCCAGGGAATGTGTAAGTGTAGGACATGGTGGATGTACCCAGAGGCACCGTGTGCCATTGAGCTTCAAGCTCTTTGCACTCCTGCTCCTCTCTTCCCAATTACTCAACACAAACCAGGAGGGATGGAGCACACAGCAACTTCTACACGTGAAGATGCCTCCTGATGTTTGTCAGTCTAGTTAGGTATGAGTGCTGTTGCCACAGGAATCATTGTAGGGAAAAACAGCATCTTTTATTAGGATGGCTTAGATGAGGAAAAGCCTCATAGGCATGTGTGCCCTCCTCTGGATCAGTGAAGGGCTTGTGTGTATGAATACAGCTAAAAATAGTCAGCCAAGTTTAAAACACATGCAATTAACTCCCTTTCCAAAATAACATTTAGCCACAGCTCCAAAACACTTGTAGAAATATGTTATGAGCAGCACAATGGCCAAAAATCTGCTCCCTCCCTAACCCAGGATCCCACTTCTTGGAGTCCTTTCTGTCTCCTGCCTGTGCATTTTGGACCAGCTCCTCTTTCCACTTCGGATGGGACAGAGCTGGAGAGGGTCCTGCTGCATGGGAACTGCAGAAGGTCCCATAGAGAGTGTGAACTCCCTTTTGGGAAGGTTTCTAACCTAAAAGGCAAGTGGCACTTGATCTGGGAGATGGACACAAAAAGTGTGGGTCGCTAGGAGGGGCACAGAGATGTGCCAGCACAGCCCTGGTTGGATGATAAATTCTGCCCTGTGCCCTTCTGCACAGCACAGAGATGTCCAACAAGAGACAGAACAACTTTTTATACCTACACACTTATTTTGAGAGTGGACAAAAATATCTGAAAAATAAACCTGTCCATTGCAGATGAATTAGGGGAGCAGTTGCCCTTAAGGGGAAACTTTTGGAAAAAGATAAATCAATTTTAACTGAGGCAATAGGCACCAAAAGCAACAACAGGCTCTGGACAGTTTCCATAAGAGAAAAAAAAGTAGTGTTTCATACTCATGCAGTGTCCTGAGCCTCAAGATTGCCTCCAAGCTCTGTCACGAATTCTATGTGCAATCTTGAAAATTCATTTCACGTCACACATCCCTTCTGCCAAGAGGACTGTATCTCCTCTACTCCTACTCTAAGTCCTCCAGCACACAGACTGTCTCCTGGTGAGTATTTATCAAGAATAACAGGGCACAGTCCCTCAACTGAGACCTGGAATAAGAACCACACTATAGGAAATTAATAAACAAACTGCACTTTTGTCATGGGTAAAATAGTCCCAAAGCGATAGCTTTTTCATAAAAGCTCATTAACTTTACTAAAATATAATCAGTAAATCATCTGAGACTACTTATACTTTGTTCTCTTCACAACTACACAGTCCAGGAAACAACCAAGTAGCTCGACAGCAACTCCTGTTGCATTGCAATTTAAACAGGTCTGCTGCCAAACCTACTGCCTGGAAGTGGGGAGTAAGAACATTTTCAAGCTTATTTTAATCATAAAACAAATCTGCCACTGCTGCTGCTGTAGTTTAGGACTGTTTCCAGGATGGTGAATTCATTGTAATTTTTCCTAAAGTGACAAGCCATGACATTTGTGAAGCCAAGAGGAGGACGACATTCTGGTTCTACCCTTAATATTTCATGTTATCTTTTTTGCATGCTTATTTGGTTAAAATGACACACTGATAGGAGACACTTTAAAAAGAGCGTGGTGTCCTTACACACTACAGCAATTCTAGAGATGTAAAATGTCAAGCAACAATTTGTCAAAAACGTCAGTATTGCCTTGTATGCACAAGTCAGACACAAAAGCAAATTGTTCTCCGATTCCGAGCTGAAGCAGTGGGATGCTTTTATTTATTTACCGCAATCACAACCAGTTGCCTTCTCTCCATCGTGCCAAGCAGATGAATTAACTAATTGTCAGAGCACCAGGGGCACGTTGCTGAATACACATGTGCATGCTACTAAATTAAAGGAAATTACCACATTGAATTCTTCCCCAGCTGCTGCACATGTTAATTACACGCAGGTTACACCCACCATCAAAGTGGATAAATACCTGTGATTTTGCTCTGGGAATTACAGCAGGATTGCTTTCTCGGAATATCATTTGTGGCTAATGGATTGTGAGTTTTAAAAGACGATTGAGAGTTTTGAAAGGCGCTTCCGTGAGTGAAATCAGCAGCAACAACAGTTACCACAGTGTTTCAGAAAGTCACGAGGCAATGTTCATTTTCATGCTTCAGCTGGGAATGCAGAAGAATCTCTGCTGTAGAATAGACCCCACCATCCCATGCAGACCGGGTGTGACAAATGGCAGTGATGCCAGAGGCACGTTACGCAGCTAGATGGATTGTCAGCCTGTTCTTCATGCTTTTTGGACTTGTTTCCTGAAGCTATGACAAGCAAGTGGGCAGAAAACTCCCACAAGTGCTTTGGAAAGATAACTATGCCCCCAGCCGAGCTGTAGCAGCAAAATAAAAGTATTACACCCCTGGTTTCTCACATTGTGAATCACTTTGTGTTGGTCCAGGAGAAGCAGTAAAGTGACACTGGGCAGAAATATGAAACACACTTAAAAACCAATATAAATGCACATGGCAAAACGACTCATTTGATCCTGAACAGATTGGTCTGTTGGAGATAAGGACTCCAAACCCACAATGCAAGTACAACACAAATCAATAAACAAATAAAGTCCAATCAAACAAATTGAAAAATTCCTCTAAGTACTACGACTATTCACCTAACTAAAAAAAAAACAACTAAACAACCAACCAGCAACAAAACATTACCTGGCTTTGTGCAAAGCATATATGGGATCTTGGAGCTCCATGCCCAGCTTAAACTTCTTAAACCTTAAAACTTATGTTGGAGAGAAATGTCAGCTCCTGATCTTATGTCTGTAGAGAACAGTGCAGCTGGAATGGGGCTTAATCAGCAGCCTGTCAGTAGTGCCAATGTAGCCCTACCCTCAGCCTACAGCACTGTGCTCCCTGGGGAGGTGAAGCAACTGAGCAGCTACATCAGATGTGCTCTCCAAGGCTAAACCAGTCACCTTAGACAGCACTGAGTAAATGTCTCCTAAAACGCTCTAAGATGCTACCAGTTTTCACGTTTTGGAGCACAAAAGGATCCGCAGCTGGGGACCAGGGAGAGACTTTGCTCTGTTGTACACACTAAATGATCATAGGCAGGTTTCTAAAACACATTCAAAAGCGTCCATTGTTGAAAATAAATGCCTTACAGTGCTTGGCATCTGGCAGACATAGCATTCAATTTTTTGAACAAAACGTGAAGTGATAGTGTGGCACTTGTGCCACATCAAGCAGCTCTGGAAGATTTCACTGCAAGAAATAACACTGAAAGCTGCCCCTGTCATTTCACCTGGATGATGGAATCTTTCCCTCTTCCTAATCTCTTCTTCCTTTCTCCTAGCTACCCACATTAGTGGCTCAGTCATGCTGTGATGATGGACCAACAGACTCCCACCTCTGTTTTCAACAGACAAACTTCAGGATGACAAATTCCCAATACAAATAACTACCAGTGCCACCCCATGGCAGTGAATGAAACAGCTGGACAGAGGCTTGAACCATTGAGCAGTGGTCCATGTGGCTTCCCTGCTCACCCACCATCTGATTGGGATTTACTCTATGCTGTAAGCACTCCTCAGGTGCCACTCAGAGAGAGCACAAGCCAGGGACAGTCCCAGGCTGCATGTGGCCACCCTGCTCTAGTGGGTGCAAGAGTTTAACTGTGCCCAAGCCCTTGGTTTTCAGGCCAAGAGAACACTCCCTGACCTCTTTTACTTATTGCCCTAGTTAACATAACCTCATGCTGTTAAGAATTATCAATCCTGAAGGTCATTCAGGTCTTCCTGTATGAAGTCCTTCCCTATGATGAAAAAACCACCTCTCTTTGCATCCAACAAATTTGATTAAAATGCTTCTAATTTCTGTTTCGGCCTTACTAGCAAAGACCCAGGTAACTCCATCAGTTCTGTCTCTCCACCCAACAGTCATCTTTTCATTACCAGCCTGCAATCTTTTCTTTCATCTGTTTTCTTACCTGACTTGCAATTCTTCATCCTACTTTACAAGAAAATTGAGATGTACTGCATTTAATCACTACCATATGATAATCCCCAATGCAATGGGCCAAGATGCCAAACTATTCATACTTCACCACAAACTAGTCTCTCGTCATCCTCACACCACCCATCTCTGTCCTGCCACAGGTAGAAATTTTCCCAACATTGTTATTTTCTTTCCCATGCTTGCCATTGAAAATCTGATCCCCCCCTTTTTGCCAAATGAAGTCCTCTCTAAGAAGACATTTCTGGCCCCGATCTAAAATTTAAAGACCACTTAACTGCAGGGAAGAGAAGTGTCCTGCCAAAGCAACGTGCCCAGAAAAATGAACTAACTCTGCTGAGAAGACCCTGACCACGGATAGGCAGAGGCTGTGTCAGAGTCAGGGAAACCCATGACCCTGCCACAGCACCTCTTCCCAGCCATCTCCTCTGCTGCCCTGCCAGGGTGCTCCAGCAACAGGTCCTTGTTTGGGCACACAGCCTTTCCCAGAGGATGCTCTCCCTGAAAAATCTCTGGCTCTTTTTCAGTTTTTGGTGAATTTAGTTTCATTCTTCAGAATAGGCTGAAAAAAATAATCTGTCTGGAATACAAATGGGCCTAAGCTAAACAGCTTTTAAAAATCCTTCTGAACTTAAGTGAAAGTTATTAAATGCTCTTGAGCTCCGTTCCTTTCTTCTCCAAATCCGAGCAGTGAGGACATTTATGGAGCATTTGAGTTTTGTTTGCTTTTACAACAGTGAGTTATTTGACCTTTATTTTGCCTCCTCACTTAAAATTTTTTTTGAAAGACAAGTAACAGAAAAGGAATTACCTCCCACCATCCTTGACAGGGACAGTAAACAAAATTAGAGATGATACACCACATAGATGTCTACACTTGTTTCCTGCCCTTCCACTGAATCTCAATAAAAAAGCCCTTTGATAAAGTTAATTGGATGATTCTCTCATTCTGCTGGAATAAAAGAGCTCTCAGAGGCACAAGAGCTGACTTCATTAGGCTGAAAGGTAATGAAGGACTTACTCTCCCAGGCACCATGTGGTCACATTCAGCACCACCAGTTCCCTTGGTTCTGCATGAGCAGTAACAATTGAGATGACATCGTATTTTACAGGGTCAGAGATGTCACTTCCCAAAACTAAAGTACAGTGACACTTTCCCAAATTACAATACAATGGGATGAGGCTGGCTGGCTGCACTGGCAGGCTCTGGGAGCTCTGCATTGCTGTACACACGGTCAGGGGAAGGCTTCCAGCAGTGAGCAGGGCTGCTCAAAGGCAGAAGCAGGAGTCAGGAAAGGTGAAAGCAGTGCTGGCTCCCTGTCCACTTCCTAACCCCTGCCTGCCTTTATTTTAAAGTAGTGGATGGGGAGGAGCCACACACATGACAGTGCAGTGGTTGTCCTACATGCCCTTGCACTGAGGTTCCCTGATCCCACTGCAGGTGCCCTCTGCCAAGGCTGTGGTACTACCCAGGGCACTCTCCCTATCCTTGCTGCTCATAAAGAAACGGACAATTAAATACTGTGAAAAAAAATAAATCAAAAGGAGATTCATTATCCAGTGAAAGGGAGGCTGAAAATGGCTTTTTTTTCCTTCTCCTCCCTGTTCCAGGGGTTGCTTGTGCCATTCCCATGAGTCGCTGGACAAACAAAACCAGTCCAGGGACAAGCAGCAGGAGAAAACACTACTTGGAGTCCTTCAGTATTGGAGTCACTTCTCCGACAAAGTCTGACCTGATCATACGTCCAGAACCCAAATTAATCCTTTAACCATCAAGTCACATCCTGAGTTCATGTATAGCTGACCACCTACAGCTATTTTTCAAAATATAACCAAGGCTTTATAAAAGACTCCCCAAAAATCTGCATTATTGGTGCCTGAGTGTAACTGATCCCAAGTTGGCCAAATTGAGGTGGGCTGTTAGTTTGCAAAATGTGTTTTAAGGGATTCAGGTAATTCTGCAGAGACTTTCTTGCTCAAATTTACCACTGTCTCGCCCCTCTCATTTTTTGTATGAACTACAAAATTTATCAGTAATGAGTCTGTCTATATTTCAAGTCACTGATAAAGTATGATATAGTATAGCAACAGAATGTTTTGTCTGCCTAGAAACAAAATTTTCCATTTATTTTAGCAGCCAGGTTTTTCATTTAATAGGCTCCATGTTTATTCAGTATCATTCCCATTTCTTAAATCAAAATGACTTGTGCTACTTTTCTATATACATAACACCAACACTATTTCTCAAACGAATTTATAATCCATTTAAACCCCCAGATTTGTTCAATAAGAACCATTCACAATTAATTCCAGTCCAAATGAGTCTATTATAACAGCATCATTAACTATCCAACAAGAGCTATTTCAGTGTTTTGCCCAGGACTAATGTTTGACAAACCTGCACATTATCCTAATTGCAAACATCACAAATATTAACACAGTAATTGCTTTTTTGGTTGTCTTTTGGAACTTCATCTCTGCTCCAAGATTTATTCAAAATCAACACTAGGCAGAGGAAAACTCTGTCAACTCATTCAAGAGTGTTTTATTAGAGTTGCTTAGATTTAATTTTAAAATATCTTGCTTTAAAATTTTGGACATTTAAGTTATTAATGACACATCTGTCATCTAAGATAAACATCTCACCAGCTTTTTCCCCACATAGAGAAAAGAATTTTTAATGCACACTTCTTTTCCAAGATTTTGTTTATATTTTTATGACAATTCTGTCATTTCCATAAAGGAATGGATCAATATTATTCTTCAAACTTCTTTTCTTCCTCCTTCTCCCTCCTCCATCTATAATTTGCTAGCTGGCTCCCCTGTGGACAAGTTTCTTCTTCTGTCATTTTCTTCTTTCTAATCATTCACAACCCTGAGCATCAAGCTGAAAGCAATGGCTCTCATTTTCCTATAATTTCCACACCTTGTCCTTTAACCTACATTTTGGATGAAAGATCTTTAAGCATTCAAGGTGTTAAGACCTCTAAAATTGATAGAACAATTTAGGTACAGAGAGGCACTCATCCCTGACTGCTGAGTTGCCATACTGTACCAGAATTATTTCTGAATGATGCTCCCCATCACTCGTGATTTTCTAGGTCTCTAAACTTCCCCTCTTCCCATAACAAAAGCCAAAATACCTGCCACAGGCACCTTTCTCCATCACACCATGCCAAAAACTTTTACACAAGATTCTTCACAGTATTATATTCTCCATCTTCAACAGAGAAGGGTGAAAACTATCCCTATCCTCTTCCTGCCATTAGCCATAAAGGAAAGAAGAACACATCATTTATAACAGCAGACATATTAATGAGAAGTGATTAAGGCTAAACTTCAGAAAATGTGTGTCACATTGCCACCACTGCCAAAAAATTCCTACATGAACCTGAACAAATAATTCTAGACTTGAATTTCCTAGCTGTGTAATGAGGATTGTTGTCACAGGATAATGATTGAGGGACACTTGCATGGTAAAGTGCTGAGGATCTCCGTGAAAAATGTTAATTCAGTTTCTAAAAGCCTTTCACAAAGAACAGGAGGATTAAATTAATGGCAGATCAGAAAGATGGGCTGGGAACTGCTCTTGTCTACCTTGATCTATAGCCCAGGCCACAGAAGAGTTAAGTGCAGGAAGAGAGAAATCCCTGATGAATTGCCTGTCTCCAGCATGACAAGTGAATGGAAAAGCCACACTACTGATGAAATACTGACTTTTAATAGACAAAAGTTACACACCGTACTGTGATTTCAAACTTTAACTAAGAAAAACCCTCTCACTTGAAAGGGAAGAGTAACTTGGGGATTTTTTTATGTATCAGCGGTAGGGACTGGCAAGCTTGTATTTAGAATTAAATAAATACTGCAGTCTGATGCTACTCATCATTCACTAGCAGCAAAGATCCCACACTTCACATTGAGGAAAACAATATATAGAATGAGATGTGTGGCAATGGATTTTATTAGATGACCTCTTATCAAAATCTGGGCACTGCCAGACTGTTTCTCACCACTTTGTTGCACGTGTTCAACAGAGCTCCAAGAACAGCGTTAGAAAAAACTCTTGGGTCTTACACACTCCATTGAAGAGGTCAGTTAAAAATGCAATTTCAGATGTTAAACCCCAATTGCATGGTCATTCCAAAGCTAACTGCAGTTCCATAAGCAGAACTTGACCCAAGTAGGGGGGAAAAAACCAAACCAGCATTTACTGAAGCTACAAAAAGAGGCAACTACTGAAACATTCTTCCAGTTCTCCCAAGACAAGCAATCATCAAAGTAAACTCCTAAGGCCAGTGAGAAGAAAAACATGGGATTCAGAAATGGTAGAGTGGAAGTCATTAAACAATACCATGTAATACTGCACATAAGCATGATTAGCTTTGGCACATTTTTTCTTCATGACTGAGTTTCATGCAGCTTTCTCACCTTTCTTTGTTAAAAGGAGGTGATAAATGGAAAAAATCAACTTTCAGCTAGAAACCCCTGCTTTCTTCCAGCTTGACTTCCCCTTCCAAAAACGTCACATTGTTCATTTTATTCAAACCCTTGAAACAGGCACCTTTTGGTAACACTGTATATTTTAATTTCCCTGGCATCTATGAGAGCCCCCCTGCATCAGCGACTTCTACGTCAGTCTTAAAAGGTCCAACACAGAAAAGAACAAGGCCAGTGTTGTAAACACATTCGATTACTGATGGATTGCAGAAATGTTTTGAACATCTGTCCTTTGCTGAGAGGTGCAAAGGAATAGAAACTCGTGCTGTCAACACGAGTCAACAGAGCTCAGTTATTATTGTTCTAGATGCAGATCAGCTTCACTGAGGAAGTATTTATTGCTTCTCCTGCCTTGAATTATAACTGCAGACTCTTTGACAAATAAGCCTGCAGCAGGTTTAGTCCCTATGGAGGTCCATAGCCTTGTAAATACCGTGACAAGTCCAGCTGGCCTGCTGTGTAGCTAAAGATCAGCTTTTGGGGTTGTGTACTATTTGGAGGTGTATCCCTCTTTGCCAGGGTGGTAGGAGGCTCACATTTAGCAGACCAGCTTGCACTTCAACGCTTTGTGAAAATGAGGAGGCTGTGACCTGGAGATGACAGATCCCACCCACAGTTTTTTATTGCTTTGGAGATTGTGTAGGCACTGTATAACCATCCCTAATGTCATCCATTGAATATGCTCCCCTGATCATTTTTAAAGAAAGCAAACTCCATGACTGTATTGGCTTAATTTAATAACAGGCCATCAGAGAAACAAATCGATGCCTCCGGATGGATAACCTTGAGTTAATCCCACATCGAGGAGAAAACTTTCCACCTTGTTTACGGGAAGACTCTACCACTACAGCTTCAGCAAATTAAGGCAGCTCATTTTGCCAATGCCAAGGACAGATAGATCAAGGACACTGAGCACTTAAAGCCTCGGTAGACAGGGAGTAACCACCAGGAGGCAATTCCAGGAAAACCTGCCACAGATACTTATTTGGGCACTGTATTTCTGTAGCAACACCATAAACTTTGTTAGCTAACTATGTTCCTGAGAATGCAGTTATGCAGCATCACTTCATTGATTTACAACAGTGTTACACACAACATCTGCAGTATTTACAATACCACCAGCAGTTCTCATCCTTTACAGGTTGCACTGCAAAAGCACTGCCATGGTAAGGCCTGCAAAAGTCACTATATTTGATTTAGTGCATCACTCGCAACAGGTTGATGGTATGGCAGGGAAGATGAACATTCCAGGACTTTTTAAGCCTAATAAACTGAGTTTACCACCAAGGGATTCAACCACTACAGCGAAGGTGAAGCTTTGGGTATATCCTACCTTGCGAGAAGCATTTTTCTCTGCGCTCTCCACATCACCGTCCAAGAATGGCATGGCAAATGAGCTGAGATCCTGCAAGGACAGAGAAGAAAAACTGATGTCCTTTATTCATGTCTTCTTCCTTCCATCAGAGCATCCCATGACCGTAGCCCAGGGATCTACTTCCAAAGTGCCCACTGCTTTACCCACAGCAATTGCTGGCAAGCAATAACACGGACCCTGATTGCTCTCCATGGCTGAAACCAATGGCAGATGTGAGTTACAAGTGAACAGGGAGCCCTTAGCAGTGCTTGCACTACATCAGCATCAAAAACCACCTGCAGCCAAAGGAAAAAGTCCTGCATTAAAACTTTCAAGGGGAGGTACCCAAATGCCACAGAAAAATTGTTAGGAAATTGCAGTTTAAATACAGCCACTTGCTCAGCAAATGCCTACCTTGTCTTTAGTGGGATGTATGATCTTAAAGAGTATTTATAGCAACAAACACAACCTGAATGAGAATACACTGATGTTCCGAGAAATACGTAACATATATAACAAAGAGGGAGAAAACTGTGCCATGGTGCTTGGGGAGGAAATAACCAATTTACTTGCACAAGTGAGAGAGGAGCAGCCAATTCTGCAGGACTAAAGACAATAAAGCCATAAGAAAAGCACACATGCTCATCTTTAACTAACAAAAACAAACTGCAATTATATTCCACCTCCTGCCGTCTGTTCTGTTTATGCTGCTTCATGTTCCAGCCACAGGGTTTTTAGAGCTCCTTTCTACATGCATAAGGAAATTATGTTAGTGTCAAGTTTAGCATCTGTTTGATCAGAAAAGTAGATAATGAGCAATTCTGTGACCAAAAGCATGAGGTTGCCTAATGCTGTGTGCTGAAGAACTGAGTCTTGGGTCCTAAATCATCTTCCAAATGTCAGGAATACCTTCCCAACACAGAACCTCCCACATGGGAGGCATCACCCTTTCCATGTAATGATTCAGTGCTTCTTTACCACCACATCTGCGTGCACTTAAAAGAGTTCAAAACATAAATAAATAGCAATTTCACATAAACCTAATTTGTGATCAAATAGAGCTTAATTAAAAATTAGCACCGTCCAGGAAGCCTTCAGGGCTTGCTTGTCTTCAGAACTCAGAGCAGCCCCAGGTCTAATCACATCCCATTGTGTAATCATACTAAATCCAAAATATTCTCAAAAATGTGTATAACTTAGGCATACTCCTTACAAGTGTTCAAAAATATTCTGGTTACATAATTGAACAACAAAAATAAGGAACAAAATATTGAATTACTGGAACTGAAACACATGGGAGTAATTCATGCCAAGTTGAAAAGGAAAAAAAAAAAGCAGCAGCCAGGCTTGGCCAAGCTGGCCCGAAACCATTAGGCCCCAAACCAAAGTATTCATGACAAATTCATCTGTTCCCAGCTTTATCCATCCACATTCAATAGGGACTATCTACAACGGCTCAACTACATAAGATCACCCTCATCGCCATGCTTTGACATCTGTATTTCACATCACCTTTGTTTGCAACTAAAAACATAGGGAAACACCTCAAAACCAAAAGAAGAGGCAATTTTTTTGGTTTAGATTTTCACTCTTATCAAAATTTGACTGAGGCTGAACCAGGCACTACAGGACCTTACAGAAAAACTTCTGTATTAATTTGCTTATTCTCATAATTATTTAGGATTAAAATTACTTACTCCATATAAAAACTATCCAGCCATAAATAGCATTTATAAACACTGTCAATAAACAGCTTATCATTATTATTATTATTATTACTTCTTAAGTTACTGAAGGACTTAAGTGAAGAATCTCTGTGAAGAAGTTAAAGAGCCTAATGGAAAGTTACACAAAAACACATCTCCTTGTGTTTACTTTAATTTAGCCAAAGGATTTACCAACATTTTCCTCTACCCATCTTCGGTAGTGCAGAAGCTGGAATCTGATGTATGCTAAGTCATTTTCCATGGAATAAATCAAGCAAATAACTTCCTTGGAGCTCCATGTATTAGCATCCTTATATTACTATTTAGTGTAGCTTCCAGGGAGAAAACTGGCTGTTTGGGAAGGCTGGAGACTGGATGGAAGAAACTGGGTTTAAGGGGACATATATCTTGTCATCAGGGTCAAAAAAGCTGTTCAGAAAATCTGGAACTGAGAGGAATGAAACCATAAGTTCTTTTTTTGAGCAGAAACCTTTAAACCCAGCAGGGGGTAGGTAGGTACAACTATTTTTCTAGGAGCTAAATTTCAGTTCTCAGTCACAATTTCAAGCATAAAATCACACACACACATATATATATATATACATTCTAAAGTCTAAAAGTATCATGAAACCCATCTGCTGACTCTATTCTAATTTGTAACTCTCAGGTATCATGGAGGTATGCTAACTTCATCTGTCTCCACATCCAGAACAGATCCTTATTTGTAAGTAGAAATAACTGGAGCCAGAGCTTTCTGGGCAGCATGAGATCTTTCTTTGTTAATACAGGGTTGCAGAATGTTTCAAATTGGACAATAGTTGTACTTTTAGTCCTGTGATAAAGTCTGTAATTGTAGCTACTACCTAACAATTTTTTCATCTTTCAGTTCTTCACGGAATTCTGTAAGTGAAGGTATGCATTTACAGAAGGAAAAAATACATATATCAAGTGCCAGGCTTTAAATAGTGCTGTCTCAATTCCAAGCTGTTGGTGAAGCAAGGAAATATTAGGTGCTTATTCTCCCTTTACACATATCTCTGCAGAATATAGACAGATACCAATGTTTCGTACGTTCCTCGTCATCCAGAAGCACATGTGATGATGCAGTTGATGATACAGTAACTCGTAAAAAAAATAAAAATAGAAACTGCTCCAAAAGTGTTGCAAAACACCACAGAACTCTTGACAGGCCAGTGGTGCAGCCCTTGCCCTTGTCACAGATCTGACTGCTCTGATCTTACACCAGCAGATACACACTGAAGGCTCCCTCTGCCCTTAGCCGGGAATTGAAACTGTTCTTAGACAGCTGTCTTGCTCTCCAGCTCTGCTGTGCTGCACTTGGAATAAGCACCCTGGACAACCACATGGTTCTGGAGAGACCTTTAAAACTTTCAGCAAAGGTGACCAGTGGCATCCTGGTATGAGGAAGAATCCTTCAGACTGCAGAGCCCTGGCTGAAGAACAAACGGCATCGCGCCCTGTGTCCATCACTCCTGCACTGTATCCTTGGATAGACAACTTCTGCAGAGACCACAGTCTGTGATCACCCTCGTAAGGAGCAAAGGCAGCTCTTGGTGCTGTTAACCTGAAATTAACACTATGAAAAGTCTGTTTTGCAAAGTTTTGTCAGCTTTCCTGCCACGCTTGTGCTCCCCAGTCAGCCCTTTCATCGCTCAGCACCACCTGACAGCCAGACACCACTCCTGCCACTCCAGCTACAAAAAATGACCTCTCAAGCAGTTTAGATTCACTTTACAGCCACAAAGCCGCTGCAGATTTATTTTGTTTTCAATCCACTTTTATTTACAAGAGGTTGTCATGGCAGCTCCTGTTATATTTGCTGAAGAAGACGGCCCCAGGGATAGCAAAGATTTTTCTGGAGGACAGCAGAGCTGTGACACAGCAGAACCAGGGCTCAGTGCTCCTGCAGCCAGTCAGGCTCCCTCTTGGAGAAGGAAATCTCCCACAACACCTATTCAACAGGTGATTTCCCAGTGCAAGTCAGGATTATTCTGTCTGCATTTGCACTCACCTTCTCTACCACTTCTTTCCCTATTTCCTCTGGAGGAACAGCAGATATCTGGAAGGTTACAGATCCTCCACACTAATTTCTCCACCAAAGGTGAGACTAACTCTAGGGTGATTCTGGCCTGGGTCACCTGTACATCTAGAGGGTGATCCTTCTTAAATCCAGATCTTTTTCCTTTGACATCTCTTATATCAGAATAGTTGAGATGGTGTGAAAAGAAGGGAAAATAAAATTCTTGTTCTTTGATACCCTGGGAAAACAAAGAAGCTTTTCTCAGAACTGTTTTGGAAAATAGGAAGGAAAACCACATTTGAGGATGCAGAAAGCAAATACACTGGCTGGCACAGCATAGCCAAATAGCAACAGGAACAAGATCTGGTAGCCAAGCCATTTTTCACCTTTTCCAGTCATTTTCACTGTTCTTTTCCTTACTTACAGGGAGAATTCCCTGGAATTTTTACAGGGAGAATTCCTGCCAAAAAGGCTTGCCCAGACACTCTGGTCTGGAGGCTGCTGCAGCTGGAGACCTTGGTGTCAGAAAAGAGCTTCCAGCAATTCTGCTGCAGAGGCTGCAGACTTAAATAACATCACTAAAGCCTTGAATCCAGTAAAAAACACAGGATAAACAAGATTCCTGTTTTACTATTGTTTTGCTACAAGGCTACTTTGGCAGCCAGGCTGATAAATTTTCTACACAACATCTGAAGCCAAGGGGCCAGCAAGGTACTCTGGGGCACACTGTGACTGACAGGCCAGAGACCGATTTCCAATGTATTTTGGGTGGAAGTAGGACCTTCCTGTGGCCCTACTCAACAGTGGCTGGGTATCAAAAGAGTATTTCACAACCAGCTCCCTGCTGTCATCCTTTGGAAATGTCCATTCAAACACAAGGCATGACCATGAACAACAGGGTGATGTGAAATCTGTGCCCATGGTGGTGGGTCCCCGTGAATATTGTCAACTCTTGCACCATGTTTCTGAGGTGACTCAGGTCAGAAGAGCTTCCTGGTAGCCCCAGAGCCCATCTCTGGTGAAAGGCCGGGTTCCTCAGCTATAAGCAACTTCAGAGTCCCAGCGTGGGTAGCATCATGCAGTCCTGACTCCTGATGGTGTCACCTCTGAGATGTTATTTTTCTGCTTCACTCAGTTCTATATATGTGCTAGGATTGCACCAAATTTAAGGATGTGAAATGCCTGCCAGACATTACAGTTTCTTTTTACAACACAACTCAAGCAGAAGGTGACACTTCACTAAGACGGCTTTTCAATAAGGGGAGACAGCTACTTTAATAAAATAAACGAAGAAAACAACATACAGAGAAATTAAGCTGAGTGCTGACAAAAAAATTGCTAAAAACTGCACTCCTCAGCACCACACCTTAACAGGGCTCTCTGAGTCTCCTTCTCTGCTAATGTTACTGAGCTATGAGCACTTCAACCGTCCTACCAAGGACGAAGAAGGTCGGGATTTTTATTAACATTGGCTGTGAACAGTTTCCTTCATTGCACTCTGCACACCAGCAGATTTTTTTTAGATCAACCTTGGATTCGTACCTATTACGAGCCTATGTAAAACTCTGAATAGCAAATATGCTACATATGCTAATAGCCTGTGAGCAGAATCCAAAGTTTGATCTCTGTGGAATAGAGGGCATAGCTTGGTAGCTCTGCTTGAATAGAAATTTGTCCTTTTCTTTGGTAGCAATGCTATCTATAAGCCTTGGGGGGTTTATAACAAATCACTCAATTATTGCACAAGAAAAGATTCAAAACTGACATACACAGGAATTTCTGTCCTTTTGTTTTGATATACCAGTCATAGTAAAGTATAATAAGGCTTGCTACGCTGCTTTATTCCTTCAGGAGTAGGCTGCTCACTGCTTTGCTCTCCTCACTCCCCCATGCCATGCAGACTGCAGCATGTGTTTTGGAGACAAGAGATATAAGTCGTACTGTGAGACTGAGGATGCTGGTGACTAAGTCTCGGTATGACTCAATGGGAGTGGGCAGTAACAGATGTACAAGGCTGGTTAGATTTGTGCAAGCCAGCTTTGCACTGCACAAGGCTGTTCCAGTTTATTTGTTTGCTAGTACTTTTAAGGGTGTTTATAGTATAAAAGAACAATTGAGTGGGTCTGGAGAGTTTGAGATGGTAGAAATGAGACAGGGAGACTTGGCTGATGAGGCCGTACTGCGAATCCTGTGCTTAGTTTTGGGCCCCCCATAGCAAGAAAGACATTGAGGTGCTGGAGAGTGTCCAGAGAAGGGCAATGAAGCCAGTGAAGGGTCTGGAGCACAAGTTTGATGAGAGTTGGCTGAGGGAGCTGGGGGTGTTTAGCCTGGGAAAAAGGAGGCTCGGGTGGGAACCTTATCCCTCTTACAACCTGAAAGGAGGTTGTAGATGGGGGTTGGTATCTTCTCCCAAAAAACAGGACAAGGAAGAATGGTGAAGATGTCAGGTTAAAGGTGGACCCAATGACCTTAGAAGTCATTTCCAACCATAATGACTCTATGATTTTGTCTGCAGCATGAAGATGCCAGAGACAGCACAGGCCAGGACTTACTGGGTGACTGTGCAGGACCAGCTGTGTGCACTTTGGTGTCAAGGTAGATACAGCATCAGATTTGAAATAAGAGAGGGTAAATCACCCCAAAATGAAGCGCCTGGAAAAAATGGGAAATATTCAGTTCCAAAGAGGTGTTAATCTAAAAAATTAGGGAGCAATGGCTGGCCAAAATCTAACTGAGATGTGAAAATCCCCATCCATCAGGTGATTATTCAGTGTCCTATATAAAAACCTCAGATGTGAAAACTTTGCATAAGAAAACCAGAGTTAATGCAATTTAAAGGCATTTCTTTCAACTGTGACAAAAATCAGACAAGGTCCTAAAGAGCTACTGAAGTCACTTCTCTCTTGTTCTCACCCACAGGTCACCCAGCTTGGATTGCCATCACTTGGTCAGAACTTGCTAAAACTAAGAATTTCAAGGGGAAGGGGATAAAAAGAGCCCTGAAAGCAGTAAGTCCTTGATATTTCCTTGAAAACAGCTGTCTTCTGAGCTGTTCTTCCTGAGTTATCCTGATCATGGGATACCAGCAGCCTGCAGCACACCCTTCTTCAGTTCTGAACTTCCTGACTGATCCTGACAGGTATTAATCTCTAGCAGTCTACAGCAAATTCACCTTTTTTCCTTCTGAGGCTGTAGACAAGATCCATCAACAAAAACTGCCGAGAGACCACGGATTGTTTTTTGCGTTGTTCTCAGTCTCAGACTTAAATCACCAGAACACATTCCTACGCTGCTCACAGAAAAAATGAAGTTTTCTCTCAAGCCTTGTGCTCTCCTGCCAGGAACCACCACCATGTCTTGTTGGTGATTCAGCCTTTGCAAATGAGCTGAGCACACACAGCCTGGGGTGGGATGCAACCCCTTTTGCCTGGAGCCCCATCCTGTTCCGATTGCCCAGAGAGCTCAGGGCTGCATGGAAATGCTGTGATGATGCTGTCCACCTCACCAGTAAGTCACAGACCATCACGAGAGGCTCTCTGACAAAGCCAGAATAGGAACCCCACACACACTTGCACAGCCTGGTTTGTCAGCTCCTTCACACCATGAACCACACAGCACACTGACTGGCAGCATGTTTACTACAACAGCAGATGGACAACCCAGCAAACGTGCAAATAACAAAATGCCATTAAAAAAAAAAAAAAAAGGGAGAGAGAAAGTGAGGGAACAGCAGAGAAAGCAAGCCAGGGAGGAAACCAAAATTCTTAATGTTCCCTGTGACACAACCACGATCCACATACAAACCCATCATGAAGTGCTATCCCAAGGTGCTCAGCCAAAGACAACCTTTCTCTGGTGAGGCATTTCGTTCCAGAAGCACCCAAAATTAAGAATCACAAGGTAAAAGCAGAAGATAACCTACCTCAGTCCTGGATAATGTGGTCAGATGAGTGATGAGGGAATTAAGAAACAACCAAGGCAAGGACTGCAGGAGCCTGCAAATATTCCCCTTCAGATGGCACAGACTCGGTGCCAACCAAATTGCTTTCCAATACTTATAAGATTGCCTTACATAAACGAGACACAGGATCCCAATGTGTTTGTAGGGAAAAGCTCTCATTTGCTATAAAACACAACTTCAGCCACAGCAAAACGCAGAACCACAGGAAACAAAAGATGATTTTGCCATAATGTAATGAAAACATTT
The DNA here is from genome assembly GCF_003945595.2 of Pipra filicauda. Lineage (NCBI taxonomy): Eukaryota > Metazoa > Chordata > Aves > Passeriformes > Pipridae > Pipra > Pipra filicauda. Next base: position 8,212,542 of record NW_024104310.1, read on the forward strand.
GAGATGCTGCAGCACAGGAGCAATCTGAAGGGGATTCAAAACCAGGATCATACTGAGGCTTACTAAATCCTCTCTACACTTGAGCTACTTTAAAAGTCACTGTGGTTTGTATTTATTTATGGTTTTCCCCACGCTCTGTAAGCCAAATATCTTCAAAAATCATTTCCTCAAGGAAGAGGAAAACAAAACAAAATCAGAGCTGAAAAACCCCAGCTGATGGCCTTATCTGAGAAGAACTCACAGGGTTCTCCCTTGCATGTATATGAAGAAAAAAATGTGACATTTGCACCAGGCAGAAAATCTCTGCCATAAATACTTGAACTGCAACTATTTTTTCCAGTTCACTGCATTTAGGAAGACAGCTGCCTGTTGCCTCCTCTTTACATTCTTGTCAGTTAATAACCATGAATAATCTTAACAATTAGAAGAGAGCTTAGAGATGGAAAGCCAGGCAAGTGAGGGATCTGCTCTGATCAAGTAGTCCCTCAAGTAAAAAAGAAAGGGAAAAAAAAAAAAAGTGGAAGCAAACAGGAAATTAGGCAAGGAAAGGATGAACAGGATGGCTCTGTGCTTGGTGTGATGAAGACCTGAGTGGGAGGTCAAAGGATACAACACATGGAGCCCACAGTGAGGAAAGATTCTCCTCTCGATGCTTTCTTGACACATTTTCCTGCATCTCTCTGCAGCCTAAGAGAACAATTTCACATCTATGCAGTTGATAGTCAATTTGCTGTAGTTTTTCTTACACTTTAAGAAACATGTGTAAAAAGAGACCAATATATACAATATGCTTTATTTCATAGGCTAGACAACTTTTTTTCTTTTCCTAAAAGAATGGATGTCTTCATTCATCAGCCTCTGAACTCCTTATTTAAAGAGGCATTTTGCTGAAGCTGGCAACATAAAAAGCCCTGAAGGGCAGAAGAAAGCTCAAATTCTCAGAGATAACCTAGAAAACTTTATCACACTCATAGTACAGTATTCTACCCAAATCCAGCTTGCATATCCTTTAAATACCACCCTTGGCTTTGAGCTAAGAAATGCAGAGATGTGGAACCATTACTAGATTATCAGTTAGCAGTGCCTTGCAATACTAATAAATCACAACACATTTTTCATCCCGTGGGAGTCCAAAGCACTTTGCAAACTGCATATCCAGTCCAGAATAGCTTCACAAGAGGACTTAAGTGATGAGACTTTAATTGCCTGCTCTAGCTTTTGAGATTAGCTCTGGGAAGGCATTAAGGATAACATATCGTTCACCTAACTGCAGCCACCTGAAACACTAGTCATCTACCCCACAATTTATGTCCAGTCCAGAGAGAAGGGAAAAGCCAGCATCTCCAATGGGCAATTTGGTCCCATCTCACAGATTTCACAGAATATTCTGAGTTGGAAGGGACCCACAGGGATCATTGAGACCAACTCTTAAGCGAATGGCCCACATGGGGATCAAACCCCCAGACCCTGGTGTTATGAGCACCATTCTCTAACCAGCTGAGCTAATCTCATTTCCCGGGTATGGGAGAGGCTGAACAACTTCCTTAAACTTCGGAGGATCCAACACAGGATAAACGAACCCCGCATCTTACCTCTCCCTCTTTACTGCCTATAAAGTGGGAATAAAACAAAAACAACTCATTTTCCTTCCCCCCCCCCCCCCCCCCCCCCCCCCCCCCCCCCCCCCCCCGCCGTTCGGAGAGCAAACTGTCCAAACAAGGGAATGCATCTTACTACGGGGTAGGCTGCAGCTGCCAGCGTGCTTTACACCAGCTCACGTTCTCCCGGCTCCGGGGAGCGGCGGGAGCGGCGTAGCCATGACAACACCCGGCGGAGCGGAGGCTGCGACATCCCCGCAGGAGGCTGAGTAAATACTCCCGCAGCTCCGCTCCCTCGGAGTTGTACGGCTGTCAGGACTCAGCCGGGCTAATCCCAGCCCAGCTTCGCTCACGTCGTCGCTTTGCGGTCTAGACACAGCACAGGTATCCGTACGGTGGGGAGCACAGTGAGGCCCTGAGCTCTGCTGGCGTTCCCGAGGGTTACTAAAATGGTATTTTCTTTGCTGCTGTGTAGAAAACAGGGTTAACTCTTTGACAGGAGTGAAATGAAGGAACCACTGTGTCCAGCTGAAACAACTAGAATTTGAGTTTTAAGAAAATAAGCCAGCTCTGCAACCTCTGAGAAAAGCGCATTTGTGAAGAGAATTGGCATAATCTAAGGGAAATGTCCAAGGGATAGTGTATCTCACACTTCCAGACCTCCTCACACCGAGCCCTGGTCACTCTTGTTAAGGCTGTTTCAAGGGATGTGCTCCAAAAAGCACCATAGTTCTGCTTGGAAAAAGGTATTGGAAGACACCAATGACCACCTCTGATGAAAGATGGATAAAATATTTACCCATCTGGAAAATCTTGTGAACAATGAGACATACGGGAGAACATAACAAAGGGATTATTCACTCGCACTTGAAATAGCCATCACTGAAAATAAGTTTTCGCAGTGGGTCAGTTTGGAAATAATCCTCATGTGGAAAGGGAAGAACAGAAATAACACACACCGAGGTTTTTTTCTAATTACTGTACAGGCAATACTAAAATTTTAAGGAAGATATTTCCCCAAGTAAACTTCAGGCTTCTTTCAAGGACTATGGCTTTCATTAATATCTACTATTTATTTTTTTTCCCCCAGAAATTGTTCCTAGTTTAGATCAAGTGCAGGGGAAAAAAAGCTTTCAAATGCGCCATACTAATTTCTGACTCCTTTAGTGACAGTCTTCTGATTTTAGCCATCTTAATCTTCACAAGCCCATTTAAGCACCGTGTTACAATGGGCCTTTCTGAACATGGTGTGGAGAAAGGACAAGCAAACACAGGCTCAGGGAAATCCAGCTGGAAACTCAACCTCGTTACCTACATATACAGGTTGCCAAATGTAACTTCTGCCCTATGAAGTGGTTTTGAAGCCCAGCAGACACTGGTGGGCTGAAACAGGCAAATCTGCGTTTGATTTGGCTGACAGTTTGGGCATCAAAATGTGTTGAGCAGCATTTGATCCTGCCCGGAGAGTGTGGGAAGCATTTCCAAGTGAGCAGGACACCCCGGACATGGTGACAGATGGGCAGAGTACGAGCCTGGTGCAGGAGAGACCATTTCATAACTGGCTGTTGCTTCAAGCCTTGTGGCAGACGGTCCAAACCCATTTGTCACCAAAAAATAAAGCTCACACTGGAATTACCAAGCCAAGGCTCAGGGAGAGCCGCTGCCCACAGCTCTCAGCTTGGCACAGACACTCACCTTGCCAAGGAGCATCACCAAAAGCCTCCCAAAAAAATAACGAGCACCCAAGCTGGAAACAAAATTAAGCAAAAAAATGACCAATCCAATTTTTTTTCCCCCCTCAGGATGAATTAAATCCACAAGCAGGAAATTTTGATTGAGAGGAACATTTTTTATTTTTTCCTTGCTACCAAAAATTAAGTTCATGGAAGTAATACGGCCCTAAAAAAATACCAGTTAGTTTTTTCTCATCAAGAATGTTAATTTCTATCTATATGTATTGAACAGCTGTACAACTATTAGTATGCATTTAAATCCAAGTTTTATTAACATTTATTTTGAGCTCTATTAGGAATGGAAATTGGACTTAGAACTGCAATCAGGCACTAGAAGTCATTAATTACCTATTAGAAAAATGTCTCTTACATCAGAGCAAAAGGACAACTTTATCAAAATATATATCAGTTCTAAGAGCAGAGGCACTGGCACCTACAGTGAGAAACAGAAACAGACTTCACTGGTGACTGTGTCCTCCCAGGTGGAGATGTGCTACAGCTAAACTCACAGGGCATCAGGTTTTTTACACACATATAAAATGTGCTTTCATATAGAAAAATGCATATGGCAACATATATAATTGTATAACATGTGCATACAAACATGGTAACAAGTTCTTACAGTTTCTAACTACCATTTATTTTAAATTTTAGATGATTAAACGTTTCTTGTCTTAAAATCAGCTTGTCACTGGACCTACCTGGGTGGCCAAACAAGCTGAAATGACAGGAGGATTTTCTCCTCCTGATGGAAAACCAGTGGCTCTTTGCTGCCTGAAGCAAAGTAGTTACAGGCGATTTCCATCAACTCTGTGTTTTGCTTTTAAAGATTTGCAGCAATTTTGCTTTTAATTCTTTTAATTTCATCTTAATGAGTGTCAAGCATCCTTGTACAGATCGATGGGGTGGATTTGGGGGGAATGAGGGGCTTTTTGTTTATTTCAAACTAGGGCATTTTCAAAAAATAAATATATTTGTATTCCACTCCCAGTAATAAAAATGGATTAAATTGAAATGCAATAGAGTCTTTTCCTGGGTTTCCCACTGCCCCCCTTTGAAATGAGGGTTGGCCCCATGTCGGCAGGATCCGTTTCATCCTCCTGCCCATCATTCACTCTTCCAACAGATAATCCTGCCCCCCAGACTCCCAACTGCAGCAACTTCAGTTTTCTCACACCTCCCAGGGCTGCTCAAAGTCAGCGCCGCCTCTGCTTTCCAGCCTCTCCCGAACTCACGACTCTTCAGCCCATGTGAGGGATGGAGCTGAGGGTGAAATCTCTTCCCCAAAGGCAGAACCCGCATCCCTCCTGCAGCCTGTAACCGCACCTATAACACAGCGACCAACAAGCAAAACACACACAGGATGCTGGCAAAATCTCCTGCATCTTATGCTGGATTGAATTTCAGTTGCTATTCACCAAACCCCTCCCATCACCCCACTAACGGAGCATCTCTAAACCCTTCAGGCTCCGATCCCCAGGAAAGAACCAGCTTCATCCTTTTTGGACGTTCATTATCTCACAGGTCCATTAACTGCAGTGCAAATTGCATGTGCTCAGCATTAATTCTGGCAGTGAAGAGGGAAAAATGCAAGAGGGACACACAAAGCCTGTAATACACCTCTTTATCCTGGCAAACCTCATCAAATATCAAATATCACATTAAAATCAATAAGCAAACCCTGTGATTTGGGGATTGAAGTGACTAGCCACAGCAATTAGTTGCTCAGCAGTTCAGGCTGCTCTGAGATGAGCAGTAGGAGAAATCAGGCATTGCAGGATGCAGAGACCAGATGGTTTTAGGCTGAAATTAAATGAACGTCCCCCCCAAATGATAATTTCTCTTTCCAAAACATTAAGGAAAAGTTATGCAAGGGAAAAAAACCCCAAACCCAAACCCAAGGTGCATTCTTTAAGTAGATAAAAGAACATTTTGTTCAGCCTTGGAGTATCTATTGTAATTAAATGCTCTAAAAACAGGACAACAGCCCTGTGCCAGCCATGCATGCAAAAGAGACAAAACATGATGAAAAAACCCAAAATATCCAAGGACCACGCATTTCTTACACAGCCTGAAGAATTCCTGCCTCTCGGCAGAGTCCTGCAGTGCACTCGGGCATCCACCTAAATGAATGCAAAATCTATTTCCCCCGCCACGATAAATACATTTTAAAAATCATAACAAAAATAATCAAATCCAGAGAAAACCAGAGACAATCGAGCCCCGTTCTGACTTACAGCTCTGAAAAATCTTGCAGTCTGGCTGGAAACGTCCATCGAAGAACTGCATTCAAAGCTTTTCCCTAAAGGCAGGCGCATTTAAACATCTCGGGCTCTGCTACTGGAGCCGGTGCTGCAACAGATGGGGACCAGGGCTGGGTGTGTTCCTGCCTCCCATCGCGGCACTGCGAGGGGATGGCAGGAGCGGTAGGTAAGGCGGGAGAAGGCAGGCGGCGGGTTTCTCCCTGGCTGCAGGCTCCGTGCCAAAAATGCTTCAGGCATCGCAGGATTCGATTACCCGACTGCAGCAACCTGCCACATCAACTCTGGCGGGGGCAGCGGCACCGACAGGTAATTAAGCGCCGTTTTGGGTGCATTAGTGAGATGTTGAGGGTACACAGGGGATATGGAAGGGTTCAAATAACCGCAGACGTTCTGGATGTGATCTGAAGGGAGAAAAAGGTCCTGTTTTCAACAGCGGAAGTTTCAGATAACTGAGGCTGCATCAGTATCAAATACATGGGGGAAGGCAGCACAGAGCAGCAGATGCATTTTCAAGAGCTGGAGTCTCTGCTGCACCATTACAGCACTGTTCTCCTCTTAACCACAACTCCACTTTGTAGCTGTACAAAAGTCACATTATTTCTCTGGGCTTAAGTTTTCCCATCTGCAGCAGGAACAGGGGGATGACTTGACTGACTTTTTCATTTATTATAAAGACCTCACTGGGAAGATAACAGTGTCTGAGCACAAAGTATAGCTAACAAAAGTATCACCATCAAAAAAAAAAGATAATAGATATTTGAGAGGGCATCACGTGAGCAAGTGCTGGCAGAGCAATGCAAACTTTCCCAGTAGGAGCTGAGGGATGGAAGAGATCTGGGTTTTCTTCTTCATCAAGAAGAGAAATCTGTCTTTATAACCATATTCAGCTTTGATTACTCCCCCAACCAACCTCACAGTGTCCTTTATTGGCAAAGAAATCACTCCCCAGACCACAGGGACACGTCCTTGGCCAAGATGCTATCTAAGGGTGTCACAGATGAGGACACCTCTGACAGAACAAAGCAAAAGGCAGCAAAATACAGGAAGGTCATCTCTGCACCTTCCAAAACTTTAACAGAAGGCATCAAAATACTCCTGTAATGAACTGACAACTCTCTGGAGAAACAGGTGGCCAGATCCTGAGCCATGGAGCATTGCCAACCCCTTATTGGTCATCTCAGAATACCATTTGTGATGATCTATTGAAAGACTCTTCAGGATGGAGGGTTTGCTTTAATTAATGGATCCCAGTTTCTAAAACATTGGCTTACACATCACTCTCTGTCTCTTTATCCCATTTACTGCAGGATGCTGGACCCTTTTGAAACTGGGTGCAGCCAACACTGCCATTAATTCTGTCTACATCAAATAATAAATATCACTGGGCAGTGCATTTTCTTCAGCAGAAAGAGAGATGAGGTCCATCTGACACCCCTGGTGTGCCAGGCAGGCAGCACATCCCAGGAAACAGCCGCTGCTCTCCCTTCCCTCAGAGCACTAAGTGCCTCTGATAAGACAAGTCCCTTGGGAGCGAGAAAGCTGAAAATGGTAGATTCTGTTCACTCACAAATGGCACCTATTTCTTGAACCATTTTAAGACAAGCTCAGTGGCAGCCCTTTTAAACACAGAAATGACAAAAAATATTTAGTGTTTAGAAGGTTTTTGCTCACAGCTAAATTAATATTTTTTTCATTTAGAATATACAAATAGTTTAGGAAAATGAACAAGCTTCCTCTTAAATTCTGTTTCAGGGCTATCAGAGAAACTAGTCAACCAGCTGGAGCAAGCAAAATACATTTGGGTCACTCCTAGTTGAGCTGTAGTAGAAAGGAAGGCATTTGTGGCTGACCTAGAGAGGGTAGAATGGAAGATTGGATTTGTATTGGAACAATACAAATTGTCGCTTTTAAATTACTCACAGGGCTCAGTTTGATGTAGCCAATTTCAAAAATCACCCAGACCTATTAAGGTGGGTTTTTTAAAAAATTAATCTTCAAAACTCTTCCTGGTCTCAAAGTCTGATTTGGCACAAATTCTACCTCAAGAACATGCCTTTTCCTCCCCCACCTTTGGATAAGGAGTATGAAACAGATTGCACAACTACATCTCAGATAAGCAGAACAGTTAGTGGTTTAGATACCATTTCATAAATATTTGCTGAACTAATTTTTGGATACTGTCCAGTTTCTGACAACCATGAAAAACATTGAATAATTTGCCATTTTCTTTCACCTTTCTAGGATGAAAAATAGGCAGGGAGGTTTTATTGCTATCATTTCTTGCCATTATTTAATGACTACTCGCATTTATGTTGATGTCTCCTGCCAAAGAAGCCCAAGTTGTTCTTGAATCTACAGGCCTGAGGTGTCCAAATGACATTTATGTAAATATTTACGTATTCTTTATTAAATATTGCCAGATCGAATACCTGGGCTCATATGTGGCTGTGTAGGCGATTAGTAAAGATCTGAGAAAAACCAACTGATTTCTGAATAAATACTTTGTTCCAAGTTGGGATTCCAAGTGCACATGCTCTGTCGGAGATGCCGAGGCTCAGCGACCAAGAGCAGCAGTGGGTTAGTGTACATCATTGTGCACGAGATGGTGCAACACGGGAAACCACCCACATAAAGTTATTTAATTGTGCTTTCAACCCTGCCTTATCGACAAGTTCTAGGAGTCTGTATGGATAGGGATCCAAAATTCCAGCCATTTCCTTGCTTCCTTATATATTAAGGACTATTCAGAAGCTTCCAGAAAATGCCTTATATAATCAACTTTCCATGACAATAGATTTTTCAGCTGTTTTCAGATTTTTTTTCCCAATTCTTAAGTCCTTGCATTTCAAGCTCAGTAGTCATTATTCGTTTCATAAATAAATATCTTTTAAAAAAATTCTCTTTAGAGCACTTCTCAATCAGTCACATATTTGCACTGACTGTATGATTCTCACACTTCACCAGGCAGTAATGCTGGAGGGGAAAAAAAAATCACCAAAATCTGCTTGTGCCTTTGACAGTGAATCACACACTCACTTATGCTCTGAAGTCCAAACTCCAAGGAAAGCAGATTCACGACTATCACACTTTCAACCAGCATAAAGCTACAGAATTAGTTGCCCAACTGAAACACTCATTGCTGTACCAGTTGTATCTTATTTTTCCATTTGAAGAGTTTTATGTTTCTGGTTTTCAAAAATTCAGATCCAGACCTTAAGATTTGGTTGCACATAATTCCTGCACAATTTCCTTGAGCTGTTCCAAAACACCAACTCTATTTCATCTTTTTGGTCCAAGTACTGGCCTAAAGTATAAATTTCTAACTGGCAGTACAGCAACAATTTCCCAGAGGAGACTGAAAATGCCTGGCTATTGGTTGGTATTATTTATATTCCATAATTTTCCGCAAAGACCTGGGGGTTTTGTGAGTATTACATAAATTAGATGAATTCATAGGGCCTGCTTCCATCACAGTTTCCTTGTTCTTACTAGGCAAGGAGTCCCTTGAAATCAATGGAGCTTCTGTCTGTGAAGATACAACTTAGGAACACTGTGGCATATAGCAATTACTATAGCACACGGTGAGCCAGAGCCCTGCGTGGCAGGCCAGGGCTTTTGTTCAGGGTGTAATTAAGAGGGATTTTTCATATTTTTACAACCAACACCATCATCATATTCCTGGTTGCCTCTCACTGAGCACAAGGAGCAGCAACCAATACAGATGGGCACCACAGCAGCCTCTAGCCAAGAAGCCAAGGCACTTGAGGGAATGCTTAGATGAGTGAACAACTCCCTGGAGGGCAGGAAAAGCCACAGCAGCAGTTGGGGGACCAGCAGAGCCCAAGGGAAAGATGAAACAGGGAGAAAAAAATCCTGAACTGCACCATAAACACACCATTCTTAGTAGGACACAAAGGAGCCTCTCAAGAGTTGATATTTGGCAAAGGTCAGCTGTGATCTGCAAGAGTTGGAAAAGGGAGTAGAAGAAAAAAAAAGGAAAGTATTAAGGTCCAAGAATTAGAAGTAGGGATGAACTGTGGAGTCCACCCCTCCAAATCAGGCAAAACTGGAAAGCAGGGTGATGGAGATAGTACAAAATGGAATGAGAGAGGAGCAGAGAAAAATATCCCATGAAAAACAAAATCCACAGTTTATTCCTTTTTTAATCCCGAGCAGTCACAGTTTTTAATTTGCAATTTTTCAGCATGATCTACCAAGCAATGAGCCAAGTGGCTGGGATTCCTGACTCACTGTTGACAAGCCAGAAGGAGAGCATCCATGTGGGAAACGTCAAACCCCAGTGAGCAAGCCCCCATCTCTCCCGGGGGAGGGAGCACCCCGCCAGCCTCTGCAATGAAGAGGGATCACACTGCACCAGGGATGCCTCAGCCAGCCCGGGTACCAAACCCAGGATAGCTGCATTCTCATCTAGTTCTTCAGCAGGACTCAAGCAGAGGGTTTTTTCCCTTTGTAGTTACATATATACCCAAATGCAACTGATATTGAAATGATGAGGTGCTCATACAATGGCAGTGTTGGAGGCTGCACAGCAGCCTTGTGCCCTGCCCCACATGGACCCCACCACCTTTCCCACCTTTCCCACCTGGTGCCCCTGTGTGGAGCTGCAGATGGAGGGATGGAGCCTCCTTCCTGTACCCCAGTGGGGAGGAGGAGGCTGGAGACATTGCTGTAGAGGTGCCAGTGCAGAGCTGTACTGTGTCTGGGGTCAGTGGAGGTCTCTGAGCAACGGGGAGTATTATAAGGGTTGGGCTAGGAGGGACTGACACTTTGGACTATAATCCTCTGCGGTGAGGCTGAAGCCCCTCAGGGGTGTCCTGCTCTCTGAGGATGAATAAACTAGAGAGAAAATTAAAATCAGAGATTCGGGGATGACTCACTGGTCCCTCACTCAGCCTTGCCAGAGGCATTCAGAGGGGCTGAGACACTGGTGTCAGTGATGCTTTGGGAGATTCTGAATCAGAACTGTGAAAAACTCAAGGGTAGTGATTGGTGAGTCAGGATGACCTGAATTATACCCTGTGGGCCAGCTCAGAGCCCTCATCAGTTTCCTTCTCTACCAAAGGTACTCAATTTTCAAAATCCTGAAAGACACAAGATGGGTGTTACCCCACTTCCAGCATACCCTTAAGGGCTTGGATGAGAAACACCCTTTGTGGGCCAGAAATAGTCCCACAAGACAACAAAAGGATGTCACTGCAGCATCTAGAAATGGGAGAATACCACAGGGAATAGGATCTGGTGGGTTATGAGTAAGAACTCCACCACGGGCTTCAGCATAAAATCCTTGTATATCTGCATGCAAACCCAAGACTCTTTATTGGGATCTATGAAAATGTAAACTCTGCAACGTGACTTTTCAGCTTCACTGGTCCCTGAGTGGGACCTCAAAGGACCAGCACTTCCACAAGGACACGGCAATGGCAACATGGATGAATGGAGGTGCTTCAGCCCTGCTGGTGCCTCCTTGAACTCTTTGCCTTTGGGCTGCTTTGTGCTCCCTCCCTTGGCAACATGCACTGCTCCTGAGGGCTGGGGCAGCAGTGGGGGGGGCAGAGTCAGTGCCAAAAAAGCCAGGGGAATGGGGTAGAAAAATAAAGCAGCAAGGAGAAAAAGGTGATGGTAATCAGCTCCAAAAAAAAAAAAAAACACAGCCACACCTGAATTGTTTATAATATTTTAAGAGTGGCTTAGAGATTGTGGTTGAGTGCATATAATGCTACAGCACATCTCCAGCTCACTGGAGAGCACTAATTATTTACCCAAAAGAAAACATCCCGCTACAATAACATCACAGCACAACTATCCAGAAATTAAGATGCTCTTGCACGCTCACAGCATGTTTTGCTTTCTTTGAACCTCCTGACTCAGGTCCCTCAGCTTAGGACTGTCGTGCTGGATGGGGAGTTGTTTCATCTGAGCTGTCCTCGTGCCTGCAGGGCCCGGGTAAATTATCCACGTCCTCACATCTCTGCCCAGCCTGGCCAGGGACGGGATGTTCTCCATGTCGGGGATTCTGGGTTTTCTGAGGCACTGTGTGCACGTAGCAACTTTGCTCTATGTAGGTTTTACCTTTTGTAGGTATGCAATAAATAGTAACCATTAACTCTGAACTGGAGCAAGAGCCCAGCCAGAAAAGGATAAAGTGGCTGCCTACTTACAGGAATGAACTCTTTAAATGTCATCAAAGTTTAGAAGCTGAAGTACAAAGATTTCTGCTGGTATCAACTGGCTGCTGAAAAAAAATAATGGAGGTAACAGCAGGCTGTAGCATTTAAAGTAGGTCAGCATTGCCAGAAAATACTTTTAAATGCATATATTACAGAGCAGAAACCTGACAAAGAGTTACAAATTCACCATAAAGAATTTGCCAGCTTAATGAAAAAAAAGCAAATGAGTTTATCCACTCAATTTCATTTAGAGCCATGCAGTGGGGGGGGGGGGCTGAACAGGTAGAAGCCACATCTGCATTTGCAGACTCAAATGAACACTCTGGGAATAGTTACATCCACAGTATTGTGCTGGTTCCTATCGGAAAGAGCAGTCAGACTGTAACTACAGATGATCACAGGGATGTTTGAAACACAGATGGACCATTTCCCTGAGAGCCAGCCTGTTTCATCCGCTGCCACACCACCTGTGGTTGCCCAGCTCTTGGGGACGGTTGCCCAGCACGGGCTGAGGTCAGAGCACACACGTGGAGTAGGGCTGGTGGTCGAGGCACCATCTCCCCTACGCTGATGCTGGAGCTCAGGGATCCTCTTACCAGAGCCCTGTTCCCTCCTCAAAAGGATGCAGGATACTTGGAGGCAAAGCTCCAGTGTTTTATTGTGGCATCCACCAGCACAGTGGACGCTCTGTGGTAATGAGCTCTGGGATAGATGCAACCTATGATAAAAATTCAATGTTTATTTAACAGGCAGAGGCTTCCAAATAGCAATTCTGGATATAGGATGCACCCAGTGAGAGGGCAGTTATTTCAAGACTAAATGTTTGATTACCACCACAGGGACTTATTTACAAAAAGTAAAACAAACAATGAAAAAACCCCAAACAGGTAAAAGCACACTCAGATTCAAGTTTTACTTCCTAATTTTGCCATGTCAATAATAATTTAAAATAATCTACCCACACGGGAAAGAAAAGCATGCTCTCAAAGTCTCTGACCACAAGCAACAGCACTTTAAGAAACAAAGTTTGCCTAAAGAAAAGTGAATGCAATTTGATTTTAAAGAATACAACAAATAAACAACAAACAAAACTTTAAAAATCAAATACAAGTACAAATGATCCTGTTAGAAGAAACACTTATGTCTGTTTCTTTAGTGTTCTGGTTTTGGTTTGATTTTTTGCTTGTTTGTTTTGGGTTTTTAAAAGGTGAGACAGCATGGCACACAAAACAATCACTCAGGCATGTATACAGAAAGGTTTTTTCCACTTAAAAGGTTCATGAAATAATTTAAAAGGGGAAATCTTTTAAAAGCTGTAACATTTACACCCTAAAAAGAAAAGGGTGTGAAGTGTCACTGAATTAATTTTACTCCTACTCTGATCCTGGTTAATAGGAGTAATAATGTGTATAAATATACGTATGCTTATCTGAAAATATACGTATGCTTATCTGAAAATATACGTATGCTTATCTGAAAATATACACACACACACATATATAAATACAGATACATACATAAAAACTACTGTTGCAGGTGAATATTTTTAAGTCTTTCCCACCTCCCATGGCCCATACTCCCTGTCACGCCCATATTTCAAGAGATGAAAGATGGCTTTGTGGTTGAGGCTGGCAGGGTATCCATATCCAATTCCCAGTGGCAAACCCCAAAGGCTGACAGGTCTCTCCTCTCAATCAAATCTTGGCTAGGTTTGTTTATTATTTTTAAACATACTTTCAGCATTTCTTAAAACTGGAAGAAAAATCAACTCTTTTTTTTTTTTAACTTTGCACATTTGACATGATATTGACCCAAATCCACAAACAAAATAGCAGCGACAGCTACAACCTACACACAAAACATCACCTGTTTGATTCCTCATACTGAAGTCCTCTTCTGCAGATACCTGGGCTTCCAAACCTGCCCCAAATGCCCCAGTCTCAATGGGGGGCAGCACCGCAAGCCCCAAAACCTGTTTTGGGGGGATTCTCTGAATTGTGCTGCAAAAATGCTGCAGACTGCTACTAACTATGTAATAACAATTTAAAAGACTAACCAATTTGATCCAACTTTCCCCAAGCCATAGAACAGCCTAAGCTGGAAAAGACCTCAAACCATGATCCAGTCCAGTCTTTCACGGGAGGGGCAGCCCAGATGAGATTATCCAGCACCCCATCCAACTGCATCTTGAAAACCTCCTGGAAAGACCATTTCCATACTTTCAAAATACCACTTTTATATTGTCTCGTTTAATCACTGTGTTACAGTGCTGGTAACATATGTCTAAAAGCTCGTTGAGGTTACAGAAATCCCCCTTCAAGTGCCCAACCACTGCCCTCGGGCTGTCAGCACCAGAGCAGCTCCTGAGGAGGAACACGGCCCATAAACAGCAGGATCATCTGTTCTGAAGGTTGGAGACCAAATCTTGTTTCTTGGCAACATTCAGTAATTCAAAGCACATTCTTACATGTTTGATAAAACTTCTTTTCCTTCTCTTTCTAGCATTTATGAGCCTATACATGTTTTCCAGTGGGAGTAGGCAGTTGGTGGTGGATGTGGGTCCCAGTCCCAGTCTCTGAGTTGACTCCCCTCATGGCCCTGGGCAAAACTGTGCTTCACTCTGTTGGGTTTAATGAGACCTAATAGAAGATCTAATAACACTTCCACTGGTTTACCAACAAGAATCACTTTTCCATACCAAGCTGTGCAGCCACTTTTGCAAAATGCAGGAGTATCAGTTTAGAACCAGAAACAACTCTTCTTTATTTGTATTTATCATAAAAAGGAAAAATCTCTAATGGCTGTTCTCATAACTTTTCTGTAGATAGGATCTTTTTCCTCATCTCTCTCACTTCTCCCTTGCTGGCTGTTCTCAGTTGTTTCTTTAGACTATACACTATTCAGATGTACCACCTTTCAACAGAACATCTTACAGTAACAAGTATCATAGTATCATTTAGTGTGATTGTGATATAAAGATAATTTTATGGTAATAAGTAAGGAAGGATCAAGAAATCTGAGGGAACAGTTGGGCACAACACCAGCAGTAAGTATGACAAGCAGCAGCTTTAGATCTTGATCAACAAACACCAGTGGTTGAGGGCTACGTAAACAACTCCAGAAAGTCTTTCAGCCTTGTCCTTGTTGTTGGATACCTCTGCAGTGCTCCTGCCAAAGACAATCTTCTCCTACAGTCCAGTAATATATTCTGAAAAGAGAATTTTATTTACTTTAGGTTATGCCAATTACTATTTGTATGTATTATTGGCAGCAATTTTTTAAGAATACACAAGTGGTTGGCTGTTTTGGAAGAAATAAAAAGGAGGAATCGCAGCTCCAAAATACTCCTGGGTTACCCCCTCCTAGCACTTGAAATGAAAACATTACGAGTGTGGTATAATATACCAGTTACAATGTCCTGAAACAGGATAAACATTTCCATCCACGTACAGCTCAAGATATTTGTTTCTCCAGAACTGCTGCCTCTCTCAATTGCAAAGCAGCTTTTGAAAACAGATTTACCAGTCCCCCAGCTTTCCACTCTAATTTTCCTGAAATACGCCCGTTTAACAAGTTGCAGGAGGTCCTTGGGGACCTCCTGCTGAAACTCTGACAGCACACAGGCATGTGTAATAAACTGGCTTCCACCTCAGCTAACGCTTTGTTACGCAAGGTTTTCCCTACAGAATTCATTCCTTGGTGTTAAGAGTCTGATTACCTCTCTTAGGAGCATCAGTACAGATTTCCACTGAAATTTTATCAGCAGACATTATTTCTGAGGAAGAAATAAGAGAAATATCTCTAACTTGAACTTTGCAACGTAGTCTTTCATTGCTGTTGGAAGCCAGGCTTTTAAGTCAGACTTTTGTGTAATTCACTGGCAACATCTCAAGCATCAGTAGATACGGAGCTATTTTGGTTTGTTTTCTCTAGGGCAGGAGGAAGGGAAGCAGAAAGGATCTGGAAGAAGATAATTAAACTCCTACAACTGCCTGGAGAACACCATTTCAAATGCTAGATTTCAAGGTCACAGAAGGAAGTGGCCACTGACTGGAACTATATTTAAATGTAAGATGAAGCTCAATACTGTGTTTATTTTTAGGCAAGAATAATAACCATTCCCCTTTCTTCTGTACAAACTTATTCCTAACAGGCATCCTGTCCAAAGAGTGATCCAGGATAACTCCTAACACTGACAGGAGTGCAGTATGGTGCTATATGGCCGTCTACAGGAACACTGAGCTCTGTCATTATTTCCTACCCCCACAGAGACATTAGCAGTGCATTTCCAAGGTGGAATTTCTTTCCCCAGGGCCAAGTCCAACATCTACTTCAGTCAACAATGACTGGTATCATGTCAGACACTATTTTACATCCCAGCTGAAAGCCAGTCCAGCCAGCATCCCCCAAAATGTCCTTGACTTTACTTAATCTGTCTGTGATAATTTTAGTTGTGGTCTTCCAAGCCACGGCTTGTCCAGACAAATGATTCAGAGCCATCCAGAGAAAACAGAAAGCAGCAACATCCACTAGTTTATGACATGGTTAACCTTTCTGACTTCATTTCTCACTTCAGTTTCACAAAAATAAAGAGGCTTACATAACTTAGTGCTAGAGTTTGAGGTTCATGTACAGAAAGGACAAACATAAATTCCTGCATGGATCCTGATTATTGGATCACTGGGAGAAGAAGAGGTGATTCAGACACGAGATTAAAACAACTGGAGGTGTTGGGGACAGAAAGGATTTCCTCTTCTTCCTTCCTTCCTGTCCCAGTGTGAAAGTCCTTTGTTTGGCTGGTTTTCATCTTTTTATGGCCCTGTTTCCAAGGCCACCTCGGAAAATTATCTGACAAATTCTTCCTGCTGAGAAAGTAAATTTCAAAATAAAAAGCTGGTAGCACTCTTAATTACTCCAGCCCCTTTCCTGTAGCACATTATGGGGGTGGCTTGTGGTTTTAATACAGTCTTAGCCCTGCTATTGGAAGTTGTGGCATGTGCTGTGGGCTGTTGTGTGTCCCTGTGTAGAGGGTGCCATCAATGAAACATCTGGAGATGGCCAGCACCAATGCTGACAGACGAGTACCTCTTAGAAACAACTGGAGCCACTCACGTGGAACAAAAAGCAAACACAGCACTTCAGGGATGTATCTTGAAGTTCCCATCTCTCCCAAACACACACGCGCCCGCAACAACATGCTCATGGCAACCATTGCCACTGCACACAGATCTTTTTAAGACAATTTTGTTGTTCTAAGCAACCACCAGATCAGCTTGTTCCTCCAGATGTAACCGCAAACATCCAGCAACTTAAACTGAGCTCTCCGGCCAATTTCATGTCTTTTTTTTTTTTTTTCATCGAGGAAATGAGGCAACAGGACAATAAAGAGCAGTCCATAGCAGTCTTACCCCACTGCTAAATTTCTTCAATTTATGAGAATCACTAAGAGGCAGTTTCTGTTGCAGTTACACAGAAAGCTGCAAAGCAAGTCAGCGCCTTTAATACTTTGCAAAACTGGTTGTAAAGTCATAAACTTGATGTATGGCTTCAGCTATGGCTACATGCTCAAAACAGGGGTTGCATCTGAATCTAGTATTTTGCAATTGCTATTTTAACAACCTGGTTTAAGTTGCCTTTAAGCCTTGCCAAACTGTAATGAGAAAGAACAGAAATTTTCCAAAGCCCTGTCTGCCCCAAACAGGAACTTCAGCCAAAATATTTAAGCTGCTCCTAAAAAACATTGCACAAAACATGTCATTTCAGTATAAGAAACTATTTTCTGGGGAATTTTAGTGGGGGGTTTCTAGCTTCTCCTTAATTTTGGTCTAAGACTTTTGATTTGGCAGGGTAGACTGCATCAGGCAAACATTTCTGTTCTCCTTACAAAAATGCACCTCAATTCAGCTATACAGGGACTTTGACACTTACACTGGCAGCCTTGGCAGCAGTGGGACTGAAGAACTGACATCCTTGAAAGAAAAGGAGAGGGAATATGGGAGATAATGTGGCCAGACTAGCTAATAAGCAGCTATGGTGTCTGGAAATGTCTCAAAAGGAGCGAGAGATTGAGAGGTAGAGGACTGAATACTTGCTGGACAAGGAGACTGAAATTGAGTTCAGACATCCACAGAATGGAAAGTGGCATTAAGAAGCAACCATGAGGCAGAGACAGAGCTGAGTGGCTGAGGGTGCAGGATGGGAAGTGAAGAAGCTTTGTTGGGAATGGGCAGAAGAGACTGTTCATTTCTTGTCCACCTCCAAAACATTAAACAGAATCAATTCCTCCTGAAGAAGCAACAGGACTAGGTCAGCTGACATTATGGGCAGGAGTCAACTAAGATTAAGACACCCAAGCTCAGATGTCTCACCACAAGTGCCTACATATGACCTTGTGTTTAAATTCATAGGACAGTAAATAGATATGAAGGGTGGCATTCAGTGGCCTGAACAGAGGTCCTTATTGCCATCAGAGACAACACAGGCCAAGACACAGTACTGACACCTGCCACAGCATCTACACATGGCCTACACCCCACAGGAGAACACTCTGGCAGAAAATATGTTACTCTTGTGGTCAACATATCCTTTCCAAAGAGAGGACAGAAGCTGGTAGCCCAACATCAGAATATGTGCCAATAAGGAAAGCTGAAGGCCTGGTAGGGGAAGGAAGACCTTAGCACAGTTCCAGTGGTATGTTACAGGCTTATAAATGGGCATCCTAATGGATCTGTAGAAAAGAAAGGAATTTAAGTTGGACAAGCTACTTGCACTCACACTTTCCTAGCTTTTGAAGCTCTGACTTTGTAATCTTACCAATATTCTTTCAACACTTGGATATGCTTATATAAAGGCCTTATACATGAATTTGGACTGGGATTGCCAGAAGCATCTAATGAAATTCATACAAATCCTCTTTGATTTGTAATGGTCCATAAACCAGCACCACACATGCACAATGCACAGCACATTCTCTAGTGACAGGTACCTTTGCCAACTAAAGCAACCCCAGAGCTGGTTTTCCCAACCACTAAAGACAAATATGCTCAAACAAATGGTTTCAGAAAGCCTAGAGATAACCACTGAGAGCAAGACCAGTCTAGCTTGATCTCTCTGCCTCCTGTTTCTCTCTGCTTGAGGAACTCAGACTCACTGAAAAGTCTTTGTCTAACTTGTGAAGACCAAAGTGGAAGCTCAAAGCACTGTAAAAAGGTTACTGAAGACAACAACTGGAAACACATAAATGTTTTGCACTATGTTAATCATGAACAGTTTTTGTTTCAAGTCTCAAATATAAGCTCAAGCAAGTCAGGCCCCAAACCTGATGCGGATATTTGGCCAATCTGTGTGTGCAAAAGAATAAAGAAAGCCCTGCTCTTTGTACTGCTGTTATAGCTGTTTACTTTCTGGCCTGAGTTCGCAGTTCCTGAGATCTTAGAATAAGTTCTGTAACCACAGAGCTGCAAAGGTTTGAAAACTGTACCAGAGCTTGGGCCAACAGTTCAACAAACAACTACAAAAGAAGAGTTCAGACCTTCAAAGAGAAAGAGGAAGGAAATCAAATGTCAGCGAGCCTAAAAAAAGAAAAAAGATGCAGATGATTTATCGCTTACCCATCTACTTCAGAAAAAAAACAACAACCAAGAGCCTATGAGACCAATCATGAAAGGGAATGGAAACTGAAATTTTCCCCCTTTGTATCTTTTTCAGTAGGGATGTGCTATGTGGACTTTCCCAGAGGCACTGCAGGCAGCCCATCACACCAAACAGCAGTACCTGTGCACTGCCTCACCTATCAGACATGTCATGCTCACACAATGAGCACCAAAATTACCTTCTCCACACTCAGGGGATCAGCATTTCTATCAAACAGGCAGAAAGGCTGGATCAAAGCCATCTCAGCAACCTCTGCCTTTTAAGCCCAATTTTGTAGCTGTACAACAATTCAATAACAGGTTCATAGCTCCACCCCAGATCTCCTAAGTGGGAACGTACAGATGCCCTTGGTAGGGAAAAAAAATCCACAATATCCCTAGGATAATGCCCGTGCATCATCCCAAAACAGCCCTAACATCTAATATATTTGAACTCATTTTGATCCTCTGATGCTGTTTCTTCAGACCAAAACATTTTGACTTGTTTTCACTGAAGGAATAAGATGAGATACGAAAACTGCCAACAGCAGAGAGAAGCATGGGACCCCGAGACAAATCAGGAATAAATTTGCTTTGATTTCTCTTCTCTCTCTTTTCTCCCCCCCCCCCCCAAATATTTCAATTTTCTTACAAATCCCCCATGGCTCTTACAGACTCTTAAAAGGAATATTACAGATTTTTTTTGTTGCTGTTTTTCAGTATTTCTCAGTTACTTAAGAGATTTTTTTGCTACTTTGGGAACATGTCTTCTTGACTACCCCATGAGCAAGCACATTTATTTTCCCCCCAGTGGAAAAGGAGATGTCTCCAAGCAGCATCATACAGAGGTTTTTTCAAATATGAAACGAAGTTTGATCTCAGTGATGGCATTCTTGCCTTAACCAATAGTGGGCACATAAACTGGCTTCCTCTGGTTATGATGCACTACAGTTTACTATATCTTGTAATTTTAGGGGTTACTTCATTTTATTTAGCTAATCTATTGATACACTGCAATCAATTCAGCTGGCTGATTTTGGTAGTAACACATTTGCCTGCATTTCTCACTGTCATTTCTTTCGCTCCCTCTTGTTTCCATCCTTTCATAATTTTGTTCTGCCAACTAACACACACAAAGAACACACTCTTTAGTACTCATTAGATATCTGTTCCCCCTCATTCAGGCTCACACTATAGTTTCATGTATAGGGTGCAATTCATCCCAAACACATCCTAAAATGCACACATTCCAGCATGATTACATCTTTCCTCAGTCTCAGTGTAGATCAAGCCTATGAAGTAAATTTTGTGTTTAGTCCTCCAGGGGCTGAAAGTTCGGATTATCCTGTTAAATCCCCGTCTTTCTCATCACCTTTGCTAAAACCTCAAGCTCACACACCTTCTAGAGGAATGTGAGGGGAGAAAATTATTAACCTTCAGAGTCTTACTGGGGACTCCAGTGAATGCTACAGCAACTCTAGGATATCTCCCAGTCATTCTAGAGGTTCATTCCTGATGAAAAACTAACACAACCAGTTGAATTGGTCCTCACAAAAACGTATCCCCATCCCCTGTTTATTCCAGTGTAAACCAGCAGAGCAAAACCACTCTGAAATGACCACATTTACCATCTGCAATATGTAGGTGCCAGTAGCTGTTACAGAAACGCTCTCAGAATTTCCTTGCTGCTTCATGGTTGTTTAAGCCCAACACCCCAGTGAAGTTATATATGAGAAAAACAAGGCAAAATCCCAATCTTATCCTCCATATCCACAAAAACAAGCCAAGCTGAGACAAACACTTCAGACACCCACATAAAGCTTTACAGGCATCATTACCAGCCAAAGGTTGAGCAATTGAGATTTTTGCTATTGACTGAGGACATTTCTTGTAAGAGCTACAAAAAGAAGTGACAATCTATAATTTATTTTTCCAAGTAGGAATGCAGCATGAGTCCTGGAAAACATGATTGGCAGTCCATATATAACTCAGTACGGTTTCGCTTAGGAGATCTCAGAGCATTGTAATTAGTGAAAAACCAAATAAATATTTTTGCCCAAGAGCTCTTACCAGCTCAACTCACAGGAATTGTAGTCTCAGCTGAAAGAGTGAAGGGTTAGTTTAGAGAACACAGTTCAATGTTATCCCAAATGACAAGGCTCTTGAGCTTTGCTAGTGAAAAGAGCCAAGCCAGACCAAAATAACCCACAGCAGACCTCCCTGTGACTGATGACCCTGTTTGCTAACAAATGTCATATATTGATACCAATATCAATCCAGAGTCTGCATTACATTGCCAACAGCAACCTCCAGAGGTCATGTTTCTCTGCTGATATCTGTGAATATTTTTGACCAAAAATAAGTATTACATAAAACTAAAGAAACACATCAATTACAGCAACTAAAAACAATTCCAGGAAAAACATCCTACCTTCCTCTACTACCACAACACCTTAAAATGGTAATTGGGTTCTCTTTGTTTGTCCTACAGGGTTGTAAGGATTTTGAGCAGTTCCTAAAAAATGCCACCTTCCTGCCAAAAAGGTCTAAATTCTGGAGCCACGGTAGCCCGGCAGACAAACCCTCAGGGTGCTGGGAGCAGAAATAAATTCTGAAGCCAAAATGCTATTCAGAAGCTTGAAAATAAGTTAGGAATTTCCCCCAGAAAGGTTCTGCAGCAAAGAGGCCTGGCTGAACTGCTGGCTGCCAGGGAAACGTGAATCTGGACAGCACTTCAAGGGCCAAGGCATTATTCACCTGCTGCCAAGGAGCACCAGGTCTGCTCCCATTCCTGAGCTGCCAACAAGCTGAAGCAGTCTTTGAAACAAACAGAGCAAATTTGCATGAAAATGAAGAGCAACAAATTAAAAATGTCATGCAGCTGGAGACAGAAAGTGGTCACAAATTGGGATTTTCCAGGCTGTGACTGATTTATGGGTTGTTTTTCAATTACTCTGGGTCTGTAAGATCAGTACAATAAATTTACTCATTAAGTCACTGCAAAATGTGGTGAAGCTGCTCACCTGGTACTCACTTTTATGGAATCACATACAATATTTGTGGGCCAAAGTGAAACGCCAAAGTTCAGAGCAATGCTGACGGGGTTAACAAGGAGTAGCATTCACAATAACACTCAAATAAAACTTCTCATGCCTGGAGTTCTACAAACACGTCCTAATTCATCCTCCCTATAGCTCTATCAAGGAGATAAGGACAAATTCTTCTCCCTTTTAGAAACTAAGGAAGAAAAACAGAGAAAGTCATTCACCCAGAGTCACTGCAGGAGTGAGCAGGAGGTAAGGAGCTTTTGATCTTTAGTCTGGCACTAGTCAGCACATGCCTCGGACCTACCCCAGCCCTTTTCTCACCACAGCTACCAGATCTGAGGAGAATTCCTCACCCCAAGGTCTGTGCCCGTGTCCGTGCTGTCAAACGAAATTTCAACAGAAAGGGACGGGAATACTTCCTGATGAAACAGCTTGGCAGTGAGAAGAATTAAGGACCAATTCTCCTTGCAGGCTTGGCACACAGGTCTCATTAAAGTTAACAACAGATATGAGACTCATGTGCAAGGGAAAGCGATTACAGCCCTAAACCCAATCAACGCCGGGTTTGCCGCGCTGTTCCACTTCAACAACTTCTTTGCTGCCTACGCTGATGCTGCTTTCCCAAGGAAGTTTATTTGTACTGGAATTCTTCTTTCTGTGGCATCTTTTTTTTTTTTTTTGAGAAATGCAAATATTCTGTGTTCAGCCTCACTAACAGGACTGCCTCTGTGGGTAAAAATGGTCACACCTGGATAATTGGGAAGGTAAAGGATTAGGGACTGTTACAGAATTAAGGACTTCAAACAAAACTGTAAGGAAGGCTAAGAACTGCCCAGAGGGATGCAGATGTAAACATGCTCCTTATTTCTTTGTTCAACATGGCAAAAACTCACCAGGAGGTTCTGGGAAATGGCATCTTTCTTCTTCATTAGCAGGACACCACTTTCAGAGGCAGGAGAGCTCAGCAGTTCATATCTCACACGCAAGCATTGTGCTTGGTTTTTTTTAACCAAAAATAGCTTGAATCAACCCAGGGGAGGACTCCACTGTGACATTTTGGTTCCACAAACCCCACTTTGCCCACCTGCTCAGCACAAGGCTGCTCTCCTCCCCACTGTTCACCACTCTCTCTCTAGGTTTCTTTCCACATCCCAGACCCCCTGGGTCACAAATAACAAGGTCTTGTCAAGACCCTTGCTCTTTTTACCTGGACTTACTGAAAGCCTACAAATGACATATATGTATTACTTAAGAATTAAAAAATAAAGATAGTCAAGAAAACATGGTTTACACACAGATGCTGTGAGGTGTTAGAATGGACAAAAATTAGGAATATTTCTAGAGATGTACAGTGTGTTACATGACTGAACAGTCTCAGATTGGCAATAATAATACAAAATAATAAAATAATACCAAGCTCAGTCATTTTAAAGCACAGAAAAAGTAAAAAAAAAAAGTGTATAGAGGCTTCTCCAGCATTCCTGTCGCCAAAGGAAACAATGCTCTGCTCTTCACCAGCACAAGAAACACTTTATGCCCACTCAAATAACAGCCATCCTGTCACCTGTGTGACCACCGAGGTCTGCAGAGAAAATCTTTAACTCATTTTTCTCAATTTTCATACAGGCAGTAAACAAATGCATCCAAAAATATGTATTAAAATATATCTTAAAAAATAAGACTGCATTGAAGTTTTCTTCTCTCTGATTGGTATATTTGATTATCCAAATGAGGGAATTACAGAGCAGGAGGCACAAACCTGTTCTGTAATTTAAGATTCTTTTGGGGGACCAATGTATTAGTTCCATAAGACAGTAAGATAAATATCTTACAGAGGTAGGTTATGAATAAATCAAAATCTAATGTAATATAATCTGAAGCAGTAAACAGTCTCTGAGTCAAGAAGGAACAGTAGATATGAGATGCCTTGAATTCTGTAAAGCTTCTTACATTGCCACACAGGGCACTCTCATAAACAAATTAGAGAAATAAGCATAGATTAAAACCGCTGTGAGAGGATTCTCTCTCAAAAATCCCTCTAAAGGGGAACTAGTAACTAGTGATGGCTTGCCACTAAGGTTGGAAAACTCCTGCACAGTATTCCTGTTGGTCTGCTTGTAGGCAGTGTCTTCATTTATTACCAGGATAACAGTTTAGAGAAGAAACATCAAAATAGCTATGAAATAATTTTATTTAGACTGCATGAGGTTTCTGAGCTTTCTTAGTGACAGCAAGAGCAACCAGTATGTTCTTGCCAACTGAGAAATGATCCTCATCCACGACATGAAATACTATAATGGACTAGAGAAAGAAGGGAGAAAATACCTAAATATGAAGGAGGGAACATCTGGCTCTTATCCAGGCTGCTGAAAGAGATAACTACTTGTGGATGAGTCATGAAACTGCTGAAAAAAAGGACAAATGTCACAACGGGTACACTAGGAGAGCTGTCAGACAGCATTACAGCCAATTTTTCCACTTCATAAGACTTTTGTGAGTCCCCTTTTAGATCTTGTTTGTCCAGAGCTTCTTCAAAACACAGTGCCCCAAAATGGAACAGCCCAGAGAACCAGAGGAAGATTATCAAATATGGTCTATGTGTTGATAGAACTGGGGTTTCAAGGCTAGGAAGGAGAAGACGAGAAATAAAAACACCAGTGGTCAAATACTCTCCATGGTCACTAAGCCAAGAACAAAAATCATTCAATTTATTTGCAGGAAATAAGATTTAGGTTGGACACTAAGGATAAATTCCTGTCAGTATGACAAGAAAGTTTAAGAGACAACCAAGGGATGTTGCAGAACCTGTTGCTTTGGAAGTTGGCAAACCCTTCTGGTAGGAGCTTCTATTAAAAACAGCTTAGCTCGAGGTGGTCTGATAGCTTTGGGGGCTGGATCTCAGTTCTGTAACATCCCATGCCCTCCATTTTCATGGAAAGGGTGGTCTTGGATGAGAAAGGTCATTATCTCCTCCTCCCATCTGGATTCAGCAGAGGCAGAGCTTCAACCCACACCTCTGGCTGCGTGCAGGACCAGGATGAGAGGGTTGGCTGTGGGGGCACCATGTCCTGCTTTAGCAGGTATTCCCTTTTTCCTTGATCCTGCTGGCTCTGTGTGACCTATCAGCCCTCCATGACCTCAGTCCAGTCCAGCCACACCTGTCCTGCTTCAGTGCACAAGGCTGGACTCCTAAGACCCAGAATGGGAAGCCAATGCTTCCAGAGGGTGTCACACCAGTGGGGCTTAAGACCTTAGCTTTGATTTCATAAATGCTGAATCCATTGTAGTTTCAATTTCAATTGTTTTATCCCACAGTAGACAATTATGAGCTATCTGCTGATGCACAGCAGGAATGAAATATAATTTTTGTAACAATAGATCTGGTTCCCTTCACCCAATATGACAAATGGAAAGAAAAACGTATATTTGAATAGTCCTGGTCTTAAGTGGCCTCAGTAGCTTTCTAATGTGCTGTAGTCTTCAACATATTCTTAGAAGCACAAAATTTGTAATAATTTTCTTGACTTTCATTCAGTATTCAAGATACTCATGGCACAGAATAACATTCTACGAAACAGGACTCTATGTAAAGTCTACAGTTTTCAAAAAATAACATAAGTAACAAAGAAAATAACCCTGAAGCACATGTAGATACTGACAGATTCTTGTTCCTGCAACCACATCAACTCCATTTTCCCTGTGCACTCAGAACTCCAGCTGAGATTGGTGGACAGAGGGGTTCAGCCAGTGCTCTGCTCCCCTGGTGAATGGGCAAGGTCCTGTAGGTGTCAACATTTTGCTTCAAGTCCTCTTGTCTGCACAATCCCCTATTCTTTGGCACCAGAAACATGGCATTATTTTGGCAGAAACTACACCTTCCCTTCAGCAAAACCCAAGGATCACTTGGAGGAAAGAGAGCTCCAGAAAAAGTACAAAGTTCAACTCACAAACGGGTCAAGTAGATTTTCTGATCACATCACTTTTTTATTCTATGTTTACATTGCAAAATGCTCCAACCAGGCTAAAATCCCACACAAGCTGTTCATCAAACACTTTAGCTACATCTCAGCATTCTTGCAAAACCCAGGAGCACTTTCCATTTCATTTACAGTGGGAACACAGCACAAAGAGTGCCCATAAACTCAATCACAGGTACAAGAGCAAAAAGCTTCCTGACTCATTAATGGTCCTCAGCCAACACACCCTTCTCCAGCCAGTTCCATAACCCATGAGAAGAAGGGAGTTGGGAGAGGTGAACTGGTTGTCACTGTACTGTAACACCAAGTTACACCACTGTCCTTGGCTGTTTAGGGATTTTTCTTCAAATGCTGTCTGGGTAACACTGACAAAAGCCCTGTTCTGCCTTAGTGGACTTGCTGTGATAATATTTATATAAAAAATAGTTGCTGAGAGTGCAAGGGTGAAATATGAAATAGATGAAACATCATTTAATAACTAAGCAAGTTTTGGAGTTTTAAGATACGGAAACATTGGCCTGATTAGTATCAAAGCAGTAAACACTGTCTTTAAAAGTGTCCTATCGAAGAAGGAGAATTTACAGCAGCCAAAAATGTAAAGCTTTCATTTCAACACAGTTCTTTATTCCTTTTGCTTTTAGCTGGAGTAAGACAGACACAGTACAATGCCCAACCAGCCATGCAGCAACCTGTCCAACTTACAGCAGCGCTTGGTAATTTAAGATTTTCCTTCAGGTGCTGACAGTCATGATGCAAAAGCAAAGCCACATGACTGATTACAGCCTGCATTCTCTGAAAACACAAAGTGAGAGAGGGAGGGGGAAAAAATCCCCAAACCTTCCTGTTTAGGTGGCATTAGGGAGCTAGGCAGAGAGATTATGCTGTTACACATGTCCATCCTTCTGTCCCAGCCTGATGAAAACATTCCTCAGGATGACAATAAGGAAAGGCCAGTGACAGGTTGGGCAGGCAGAGGATAGTGGGCTAGCAGTCATGAAAGTAGAACATGCTTCCTTTGGCCCCCAATTCCCAAATATCAGATGCAGATTTTAACACTCTGGTTACCAATGATGGATTCTCAAAAGTGGTACTGAGCACGTGGTCACCTTCTCATTTAGAAATGGGGCCTTATCTCCACCAAATAAATTTCAACCCACTGATTTCTAATCCTGGTCATCTCTTGTTTACCAATTATTGTCTTAAAATGGTCCTTGGGTACATAACCGACCTTAATGCATTCTTTTGCTCTAAACTACATTGACTTCTATAGAAAAACAACCTCTATTGTTAATTCAGACAAATTAGAAAACTGAGTTATGCTTTCTGTCCACTTTTTGTTTTGGGGGGGGAGGACACATAAATACCAAGTTTACAGACTGAAACTTCCTGTACCAAATTCAACATTTTAAAATATGGGTCAAGTTTGCAGTGTAATTATTCTTTTAAAACACAATCCGTGTTTTCCCCCACAGTTATCCTACAGTGAATTACACAAGTAACCAGCCCAATTGTACAAGGGGTGCTGAGAAATAGAGAACAGATTTTCACCAGTAGAGACTGACAATTGCTGGAGGCAAGTTACCAGACTTAACTGACAAATTATTTCACCTGCTATTGCAAATCCTGCATTCCTAAGTACTTTAGACAAACTTCTTTGTAAACCTCTTAATCTGCCACTTGAAACAATTCCCAGGCTGAAGCATTCAACTCAAAGTAATGGAAAGTTAACCCTCACCAAAGAAAACTCATGGTTTTACAAAGATGTGCTCTACAGCAAATTTAGCTTGAGTCAGATACCTGCAAGCTCATTCAAACCTGACTGATCTGTAAAGGCAGACGTTTTTCTTTTAAGAAAAGAACTGAAAGGAAATTAAAGGTTAAAAACGTATTATGATAAAAATCACAAAAATTAAGAAGCCACAAAGAAAGAGGAACTGACAGCCATTTATTTTTAACAAAGCCCAAACCACCAAGGTACTAATATAAGGTTGAAAAAGGTAACTCATTAAACTGACAGTACAGATGGATTAATATAGCCAAAAAGTTTTCCTTAACTGTTTCTAAATTAAAAGATGTGTATATAAACCTGTACAGCTCAACAGCAATTTTACTCCTGAATTAAGATGCTGTTGTTGGGGAGTATAAAATCTTCTCAGGTGTAGATTACATTTCCTCAGTCCTGAAAGACTGTGTCATCAGTTCAACAGGACACTGAAATACGAGTCATCTCTGTCACTGACATATTTTCTGACTTTCAATAAGTAATTTCTACTGCGTGTTTTCCTGTTGAAGCCCCTCCTCAGCTTTGACTACAAATAATATAAACTCTTCAGGGTAAAATTTTTCTTTCACTGTATGTCTGTGTAGGGCCTAGCACCAAGAGGAACCTGGATTTTACCTTAATGCAAGCAACAACAGATTCCTAAATCCCTCAAAGGCTGTTCTTCCCACATAGTTTGACTTCTGTACAGGCCAAGGAATGTTATACATCAATTCCTCCATTAACCTGAAGTATTTGGCCTGTTGTATCCCTTCACTGATGATCTGGTGATCTGTAACTGATGCTGAAGCCTCAAATACATTAATTACAGGTAGAACATCTGCTGAGGAATTTAAGTGCAAAGCAAAAATCCAGCTTTCAGTCCTGCGTGAGTACAGAAATTAAAAATAATCTGCACTGGAAAGACAATCTGTGAACTATCACCTGATGATTTATAGTCTGTGTTTGACAAGGATCCGCTAATGCAAGGAGTTTTGTGCATGATTCAAGATCATAAAACAATTCAAAGGGGAAGGAATTTTCAAGTCTTTAGATCCACCTCCTGCTGAAAGCAGAGTCAACAGTGAACTTCAACTGGGTTGCACAGGGCTTTAGCCAGTCTTGTCTTGAAAAACTCCAAATATTCATAATCTACAGTGATCTCAAAGAAACTACACCTTTCAAAACAACACAGGAGTTCTGGCCTCAAACTAGTGATTTTGTCTGATACTCCTCTAACTTTCTCTGACATGGAAGCATTTTACTACTGTATTGAATGTATTTCCATCTCACCTTCTCTCTTTTAGTCCAGGCTCAAAACACATTTGCAGTCAGTCTTAAAAATTCCAGATGTTGTGGTGATGGTAGAGTGAAATTCTGGGACCATGTAAGCTGGAAATGGAATTCAGGTTTCAGTAGAGCCAGTCACCGGCTGCGGGGCTCCAAATATGCAGAGATACGAACCAAAACTCAAAAATTCTTCAGTGGAACTATGGTTGATAAGTATATTCATTTTAAAGAGACAAACAGTGTTTTCAGCAGCCTATCAACTTCTTAACCAGCAGATAAGTCCAAAAGGCATTTCTCTAAGATCCAAAATAGGATCATAAGATCAGTTCAGGTTGGAAGGGATCTGCATAAATCTTTATCCCAAACCTCAAGCTTAAAACATGGTTAGCTATGAGGTCAGACCAGGGGTTTAAAAGAAAACTATACCCACAGCATCAAAGTGATTCTACGAACACCCAATATTTTTTGAAACGGGGGAAAAAATGTCCTGTTTTTAGTTTTGTCTCATCTCCAGTTTTAGAAAACACATTTGGAACATTCGTCTTTGGTTATGCAGAAAAAGACAATATTGGGTGGATAGTGAATTGTTTTGGTGTTATATAAGACATTGGTTAAAAATTCATGTGACTTCAAAGAGAGATTACACAAGATTATAGATCTAGGGTGAAATTCTGGCTCTGCTTAAAATCACTGGCAAAAATCCCACTGGTTTGACCACTGCCAGAATTCTGCCTCTAACATGAAGTGCCCAAGTTTTACCAGGCAAACCCACACATGCAGACTCAAATTTATCTTACAAGTGCATCTCTCAGCAACAATAAAGCTTGGAAAACTTTTTGTGATCTCCCCCAGAGTTGTGTGCGGGTTTTTCTCATTTTTAAGATATTCTCTCTTCCACTGTAGATTTTTCATTCTCTACAAATTAAGAAGACTGTGGGTGCAAACAAAAACAATGGAACTGTCTGGAAAAAAAAACCAAACCTGTGAAATGGGTTTTTCTGTTCTTTCGAGCCATGGATTTTGGAATATCAGGGAATACAGAAGCTTTCCTCCCATTTCAGTGCCTTTCCTACCACTGGTGAAGCTGGAGAGACCTTGCTCCATCTTCAATAATGGCAAAAGGGTGGTATCCTGACACACAGGAGCTTGCAAAACATCCTTGAGAAAAGCACCCTGAGACCAGGGCAGACCTGGGCAGAGACCCACGTCAGCGCTAAGGTGGGAAGACTGTGAAACACTGAGCATTTCGTCTGCATAACCACGTTCTCCTTTTTAATGTCCACCTGCCTTTACCACAAGGACACTACCAGGGGAACAGCTCCATGACTGAAAACAAGAACCAGCCTAAAAGCAGTCACTGAAGTGCTCCTTGTGCCACAGATAATGTTTCACGTGGAGACTGGCAGCCCAAAGGCAGCCAGATTAAAAATGAATTCTGATCCTGATTTTTTACAGTGTTTCCTCATTCCCCCGGGGCAAATCCCGCCCGACTGTTCCAGCGTGCCCTGCACCAGCAAGCTGGTGAGCACGAGGCCAACTCCTCTACACACAATCAGCACAGCAACAGAGAGATGTGCAGCCACCTTCCTGCTATCTGGCAGGAAATCACCTGCAGCTCTCAGGGCACAGTTAAAAACATGCACAGCACAGCCCCCTCGGATGCTGTTGGGAGATGTTTGCTCTTCCCAGCAAGCAGAGAGGTTATGCATTATCACACATTCTCCCCTGCCAGGTAAACCCAAGGCTTCCCACCTTATTCTGGCAAAAGGTATTGCTGGAATCCATCCCAATGCCACCACTTGTTTCCCTCAGTCTTTCAACAGAGCTCTGCACTGCAGCAAGAGGTTTCTCCAGCTAAAAAAAATGAGCCCAAAGCTCGTTTACAGCAGAAGTGTTGCAACAGTTAACTTGAGTAATGCTTACAGAGGCCTCTGAAAATATAAATCACTATAGCATTGAATTATTAACCTTGATTATTATTGCTTATGCAGTGCTTTGGGTTAGGGCTTACAAAGGCAAGAGAAGATTAATTATAACTTGTCCTAGAAGCAAAATAGGAGGAAGTGGAACACCCTCAGCTTTGCTCTCATGCAAAAACACAGTCACTTAAAACAATCTGAAGATGCCGAGATCACTGAGCTCATTAGACAGAGGCCAAGAGAGCTCAAGTGAGCTCTGAGTACAGCCCACAAGAGAGGGATCACTCGATTCCTGCCTCTCAGCAGCACGTGGACCAGCAGTACAGCTTCACAAACATATCAAATGCTCCTTCTCAGACTGACCCAGTGGCAAACCTTAACGTGTCCACAACTGAAAAGCATCAACTTGGGAAAGAACCTCCTCCCCAAACCACAACTGTGCATTTTGTCATGAAGTTTGCTTTTTATAATCTGCTTCTGTCAGGAATTTAACACAGTAACAATAATTTAAATTCTGGGATTAACAGAAAATATCGGAGTCTTCAACGCAAGTTTTAAATGCAAACAGTGAACTCTCCTGTACCCAATGCAAACACTACCAGAGTGCTGACCCACCGGGCTGTGGAAGGAGCAGGAGAGGCAGCTGTGGCTGCAGGGAGATGGGTGCTTTTTTAGTGTGTGCTCAGAAATGATATGGAAAATCCAGCACAAGTTCTATGTGAAACTACACCCCTTGTAATACTGGAAATGTGTGGAATACAGTGTGAGAAATAGAGACAGCACTGGTGTTGCTTTTAGAGAAGTTAAGGACTTCTGGTTTCTCCAAAATGCCTGTAGGATCCACAGATTTTTTTTTCCTTCCAAAAATAATCAAAGCATAAACTTAAATCTATCACAGGCATCTTGCACTACGAACACTACTCTCCAAAAGTATCAATATCCTTGTACTTGTCCTTGCCCAAACAGGTGAAAGAGCTAAATAACAAGAAAAATTAACCCACCACTGGCAAGAGTTACAAAGTCAATGATTTTTTACCTTAATCATATCTCCCTAAAGAAGGAAGCACTGCACTTTAGAGGACCTCAATACAAAGATTATCAGAGTTGAACAGTTTAGGTACCTCTGCAAGTGAGATTATGCTCCCTATGCTGATACTGAAAAAACTTCTGCTGGCTGTAGGGACAGAACAAGTTAATTTCTTCGGAGGATGAGGGGCTGTTAGCTTAGACCTCTTTGGCTGAACACACTGTATGTGCTAATCAGAATTAATATGCTTGATTCAGCCACTATTTCTTTATTTGGATCCAAATGTTCACAAAATCAGCAGGGATTTTTTTTTTTTTTAATCTTGCTGCAGATGGAAATTTCCATACTACAGTTCTGCAATGATTGTAAACAAGAGGTTGGTTTCAACACCATCAGATCTTAACCCTTAATAAGAAGAGTGGCCGAATAATCTGTAGGGAGGGAGATCAGGGCAGTCCAACAAGGGCTCTGTGCAAAAAGAAGGAACTGAGACCAAGAGCTACATTTCTGCTGCTCCCCATTTTTAAACTCTAAAGAAGACAAGGCAAAAGGGGGCCTGGAAGGAAAAAAAGAAAAAAAGAAGAAAGGTCACTAATTTTGCAGGACTTAACTCTTCATTGTTAAAGTCTGAATCTGTTCCTTAGTCCAATATTGTATACTAGTTTGCACGTGACAAAGAAAATGAATCATATGAGAAAAACCTCTACAAATGCCACAGGATTCCTTCCAACCCCCTCCCCTCCCAGTTCAAGACACTTTATATACACTTTTCAGTAGTGGATGACTTCAATTTTGAGCCATGACATCCAAAACATGACATCTTCGATCTTTTTTCATGAACATGAGGCGTGAACAGGGACACAGGATGCTTCCTAAAATACAATCTTTCTGAATCCCATTACTAGGCTGCTGTGTGGGAGAGGCAGCAGACGATGCTGTTGAGCTTCCCCCATCCATGCTCTCTATCCCTCCAATTTGCTGTACGAATTGGAGCTGCAGTCCAGAAACATGTGTACACAGGAAGACAAAGGGCTTCTGCATTTCCAACTCCTGCCCTATGCACAGCAGTTGGCTTCTAAGCTACTTCAGAATTTGCCTCAATCTATGTACATCAATAGAGGGATTGGATGTTTCAAGGGTGTATTTATATAAGCCAGGTCTGAGTTATGTGAGGAACAGATTGTCCCTGCCACACCTCTCCATGGCAGCAGCCAGACAGATTTGCTTTATTTTCCCTCCAAGGAAGAATAAAGTAAAATAATAATAATAAAATAACAGTTTTTAAAAACCCAATATCTAAACATCTAACAAGTTCCATAGCGATTTTGGGGTTAAATCCCAAATTCTAGGTCTTCCTTAAGGCTTCAATTATAATCAAATATAAAACTGCCAAAACCTTGCGCCACCTCTAGCAAACACAGACACGCATTTCAAGCGCAGAAAGAATGTTTCAAACCCTTGAAATACAACCAATCTGGTTACCAAATCCACATTCTCTGAGCAGAGACGTCCTGGTTCGTGACTTCTGAACTTTGTATAAAAAGAAGTGATCCAGCCTTGTGCAAAGCCTGAAATCTCCCCTGGACAGGCTTCCCTCCAAAGTCTCCTCTGAACATTCCCACCTTTCACGAGACTGACCAGACTCCTTTACTAACTATTGTTTACCAGGCTATTCCCACAAAATCCTCGTGCTACGCTGTTACAGCTGTCTGAACAAAACCAAGAGCCAGATCCAAATGTTTAGGCCTCCTTCTACTTCTATCCCATTTTGGCCACCATGGGACTACCATTTGCTCCCTGTACTTCTACATCCACTAATTAAAAAGTGC
The DNA here is from genome assembly GCF_003945595.2 of Pipra filicauda. NCBI lineage: Eukaryota > Metazoa > Chordata > Aves > Passeriformes > Pipridae > Pipra > Pipra filicauda. The sequence goes on from NW_024104310.1 coordinate 8,246,804, forward strand.
ATCTAATCTGCATTGCACCACTAACCATGCACACCCAATCAACCATCTGTCACACTTGTGAACTGAAATCTGTGAAGTATCATAGCACCAATAAAACCAGATATTACATTGCACTTTCAAAATAAGATGATAAAATAAATCTTCTCCCTTACAGAGGGATTTCCCTTTTTTTTTTTTTTTTTTGCTCAACCTCATGGGGAAGAGCTGGAAATCCTGGTCCTTCGTGAGTACCAGTCCCTTGAATTCCTTCTCTGAGTTTGCAGCCTATGTATAGTTTTTTATTCATATCTATTTGACCACTTTGACTTCCTTTTAAGTCCTGCATACTTTACTGGGGCCTGGTTTTACTGAACTGGCAGTGATACCTCTAAGCTAAATTTTGTATTTTCATAACATTAACAGGGATTCATTTTGAGACTGTTTTTATTTTTTAAAAATGAAAAAAACTGGGGCCACACACAAAAATAGCTACTTTCATACACATGCGAGCAGGGACTATGGTTGGCTGTTGAATTATTGCATAGATCTGAACACACTGCTCCGAGAAAAGATCTGTAATTGTTTAGTGGTTGGGCTACTGGCCGAATTCTCTGCCTGGAGCTGTTTTTATAAATAGGCCTGAGGACAAACAAACAAGCTACTAATAACAAGTCGACTATTATGTTTTGAAGCAGGCCTGCTTTGTGTTGTCCAGCACACGAGAAGCTCAGATGGCAAATACAGAAAAATCCATGGCAAGAAGTAAGGATAGATCATGCCAATGTTAAAATTTCAGCCCACTAAAATAAACTCGATTTGGGGGAAATACCAAAACACACAAGGCTCTGTATGGCTGGGCTGTGTCAGATCCCCATTTCCACTATTACTAGGTAAAGTTAAGAAATGAGGTAAAATGGGTTAGTAACAGACATCACCAACTCCAGAAAGCCTAAAGTCAGCTGCCCTTACTTTTTTCACAGTTCTTTCCACCATGTCCCACCCATAACTACATCAAAGATCTGGACAAAACTCAGGACATCCTGATTGACCCTGATGGAGTTCTCAGATTTGTCAGGAACAGTAAAGTATCTCCTCACAGCTTTTTTCTATGGGTAATCCATGGCTACTTAATGAAAAGTAAAGGTCAGATTTTCTGCCACTTCTATTTCAGGCTGTTCACCTGATTTCATCAAACTGCAAAAAAATTTTCCTGCTTTTAATGTGTTCTGAAGGTAATTTGAGCTTCCCAGCTAAATACTCCAGCTCATCCATTAGTCCTGTGATACCTCTCCTTGAGAGGTACACTCTGTCTTGGACACCATTTTCTGCTATAGACTTCTTTCTGTTTCAGGATATAATTACATCAGTGGAATTTTTCACCTTTGGCCTTGGAAGCTTATTTGTTACCAATGGGAACAACCCACCCTAATGCTGCAACTCTTCCAAGCAGTGCAGCTACAGTAAATTATTTTGGAGGAAGGTGAGAAAAATCAAGCCCCTTACCTTTTCAATTTCTCTTCTGTTGCTTATGGATCTTAAGTCTGTTACTTGGAGGATGATCCTCAGCAGCCTTTACTGACCCTGACTTCCTTGACATAGACATCATAACCTTGCTGACTGTGGCCCATTTTCTCTGCTAAGCTCCCACCTGGAGGGGCTAATTTTTTCTTTCCATAACTGTATTGGTTTTGCTTTGCTTCTTCTTTTGTATCCTCCTTGCAGAGCATACTTTGTCCCCACGACCCTCCTCAAAGCCTTAGCAGCTCTCTTATCTCTTTCTTTATGTCATTCAGCATTAGCAGCTTAGTCTTCGAAAACAAATCCTCTTTTTTTTTTTTTTTTTTGCTGATATGAAGAGCCACTTACACCCTCCCTTCCCCGTTGTTTTCCTCCCTCTTTGGAGGAAGATCTACCCAGTTCCAACACTGCTCCATGTGATGATGCAGGCGAGAACATGGAGTCTAGTGGACCATGTGTAATTGCTACCGAGGTGAGCACTTTTCCAATAATGCCCAGAAACGATGGAGTCAGCAGGGATTAAGGGAACAACGGAGTGCTCAGCATTTATGGCAACACACTGACGCACTTCAGGGTGAGCGCTGCAGCCTGGGGGGAAGCAGCAGCAACATCACCAGCAGAGATGAAAAGACTTTGCTAGGTAATAGTTAAAAAAAGGAAACCACAACAAAAACCCAATGCATTTTCCCAGAGGAAAATGTATGCTCCCACAGGAAGGGTTGTATCTCTCTGGAAGAACTGCATTGGTCCTGATAGCAGCAGGGCAGAAAGAGGAGCTGGTAGGAATAACAGGCGAGAGCAGCAGCTGGTTTCTCTCCAGAATCACCAGCCAGAGACACAGCTCCCCTGGCACAGCAAATGCCCTCCCCGACAGTGCTCTCATAAATCAGCTTCGCTGCCATGAGATGAATTTGTACTTGATTGGATTTCAAATGGTCCAGAGTCTGAAACACGGAAACTATCACAGCTTTCAGCAAAGCATAACTTCTCAGATCAACCCAGGGTGGTGGGGGAGTGGACAGACACCAGAATGGACACCAGCATCCTCTCCAGGGGATCTAGACTGAGCCAAAGGAAATGCCAGGCCAGGGGCAGTACCTCCTCCCTGGACAAATGGACTACAATAGGGCTGTTAATCCAGTAAATTTATCACAAATACTAAATCCATAGGAAAAGAAAAAAACCCAAGCTTTACCAGAGCATAAGCATTACCAAATAAAATTATTTAAACATTTCACTGCAGAAGTTTATATACATGCAAAAGCCTTTGTTCTTGAAATCTTGCTGCTTCTCAGCAGGTTTCTACCAGCACAAGAAAACCTTCATAGCATCTACTTACACAAGAAGGGAGGAAAACGACATCCTTTTTCAGCTTTAACCAAACCAGTTGTTTCTGCAAATTTCTGCTGTCCTGCTGTACCACAGCTGCTCCAGCCCCACTGTCAGCTCTAGCCAATTGTAAGTCATCAGTTTTCAGCACACAATGCAGCTGAAAGCCAATTCTGCTGGTAGCACTGCTGGAAACGAATCATTATTTGCCCAGATCTTGTATTAACCTTTTATTTCCCTTGAATATCACCACTGGAAAAGGATGGCTCACACCCTTCAAAGAGACCAGAGGAAACAGATAGCAAAAATAAAATTAGAAAAAAATAAGGAGGGGAGTTAGGGAAACAGGGAACAAGAAAAGTTTATAAAATGTAGCAGAAAGAAAAAGTATACAAAAGTTTAAATATTATTTCAAGCATTATCAGCCTCTCAAGCCAGATGGAGAAGACCTTGAAGTAGAATCTGAGCAACTGCTACCTCACATGAGCTCAGTTTCTTTCAAGACCTGTACACCCCATCAATAAAGCAAGTGTGAAAAGCAGATTTCCCTAAACAGAGGGACACCAAAAATAAGCAGGTTTAGCTCCAAAGGTCATGTAGTTTTAGGCCAAACCACCAAACATCTACCCCATCCACTTGCTCTAATCACTCTCTCTACTGTAAATTTAAAGCTCTAGACAGCTACTACTGCTGCAAGGATGACAGAAGTAGTCTTAACTAAACTTTTAATACTGTCTTAACAATTTGGTCAGATAATTAGTTTGTCTTCCTGCATGAAAGCAATCTACTTTCACTCATAGTTCTGCAACAAAAGGTCTATGGGCTACACAGTCTATAGCAAATTCTACACAAATACTTAGCAAACAACTCCTGTCTTGGTGGGCTATAATTTAACAATCTTTGAAAGATGTTCCCCCTAAGATGTAAATTTTTTTTCAGGCTAAGTTTTAGCTAAAATTAAGATTAAAAAGGCATAGTTAGACAAATAAATTCTTTGTCAAATAAAAAGCCCCATAACATTGAATTACAAAGATCCTTCACTGCTGCCATGACTGTGAAATCTGGCAAGGTCTCATGGTCTGTCTTGTGCCATCTCTGTGAGACTCTGCCCAACTCTGGCCTAGAGATTAAGCCAGACAGCTGTGGGAGAGATCTCAATTTCTTAATAAATTCTTCCAAGACTTAGTGTGCACCCAGCAAACCCTTGTTACCTCCTGTACATCCTCATGCTGTTTCTCTCTGCCACATTACACCACTCCAGTGCCAGCTATGAGAGCTGAGGTGAAGGAGGAGCCTCTTGCGCTCTCTTGCTGGAATTCTGGACAGGAGGGAGGACAACAAGGAATTTCAAGTCCCTAGTGCAAAGGTAGCAACAATCTTTCCATAAAATGATTTCCTGAAACCTGGGTAAGCAATCTCAGAATGTTTAACCTAAGCCAGATACCTTGGCCATGATACCAAGCTACTGGGCTCACTCCCTAACAGAAACATCAAAATATCTCACAGGAAGGACAATTTAACATAAACCACTGGAAGAACAGAAATCAGGTTAATTTTATCAATTTAATTTAATGATTTTAGTTTAATTCTTAATCCCTAAATTATGTACTTAAGGGATTATAATTCTATCTAAACTGTGAGCATTCAACAGCTGGTTAGAGACAAACTGAAGTGTAGCTGTCTCAAAAGGTTAACTTGGAGCTGTCATGGTACTGTTGCCATGGATAAAGCACATGTGATTAGAACATGCGTCAGGAAGCCTCCAGAGCAGATAAAAAGTTTTAATACTATGTAGATATATATAAGCACTGTGAAAACTCATCTGGAATAATGTGTACAGTTCTGGTCATCTGCTCAGGAAAGGTTAGTTCAGCTGGGAACAGGTGCACCAAAAGGCTGTTTTGAAGATGATAGGAACACAGAGTCTCTCTTGAGGGACGTGACTAAAGGAGCTTGGCTCGCTTCGTTTCACAGTTGACAGCTGATAGTGAATGTGATCCTTCTCCACAGTTACATAAGGTGCATAAACATCAACAAGGGAGAAGAGATAAAGGACACTTTGTGGGTGCAATTAGAAAATGGAAAATTATTGTGAATAAATTTAGGCTGGAAATTAGGAAGGGAAGAAAGTGTAATTCTGGAGCAGAACTCTAATGAGAACAATAAACATCACCACTTTTCAGATTACTGAAGTTTATTGTGGGAAAAATATGATGGGGCTACCTAAAGGATTTTCCTACAGGAGCAGGAAGCGGAAATAAATGGCAGATTAAAGAAGGCTCCTTCTTGCTTTATGCATTCTCTAGAGCAAGAATGGAAATAAATAATAATTAATTCTAGCATTTTTATTTCTAGGCTTAAGAAGTTCTGATCCTATTGTGGACCCAAAAGCTGACAGATCTGCAGAGGAGAAACAGTCCAGATGTCTAATGGCTGAAAGATCAGTAAGAGCTGTGGACATCTGGATAGGAGTCATTGTATGGAGAATGTGAGAGTCAACATTAAAATCCAGAATGATTTAGAAAGATTAATTCTGAACTGTTTTCTAAATTTGTAAAGAGACCGGTACACAACATGTGGCCACAAGTCAGAGCATGACCTTTTCCATGTTCAGAGTATGACAATCATATTCTTTTGTTAAATCTGCATCAAAACACACCAAATTTGTCATAAGAAGCCCTTGCTCCCTAATGCCATGGTTCTGGTCCTTCTCAAAAACCTCACATCAAATGTGGTGCAAGGATTATATGCAAATAATAGACATGGAAATATGGAGGCGTGTGTAGGCACACCCATATACATGACAAACATGGGATACTACTCAGGAAAATGATCATCTTCTTATTTAAGAGTCTAAAATACCCCAAGATTTGATGAAGAGCTGTATAATGACTCCAAAGGGGAATGAAGATGCTCCTACCTATACAATCTAGTCAACAAGCAGAAATTATCTCCATAACCTACTGAATAGCCCAGTAAAACCAACAAGCAAGCAAACATTGTTTCTGTGAATCTGAAAGTGATTTCATTTTAATTGGTTTAAAAGAGAAGCTCAAAAAGAGGAAGGAAGAGCTTTAAAAATGAAATTACAAGTAAAACAGGGCAGAGAAAAGAAAAGAAGAAAAAACTTCCTCAAAATGGATGGGAACGGCAACATAGAAATACACAGCATTAGGATTACAAGCATTTGACCAGCCACCACCATGGCTCCAACTTTCACCTGTCTCAGCCACGTGGAAGACTACTTTTACCACAATTAGAAGAATGAGACCCTCACTGGGAGAATTCTGAACTGATTTGTCACCATCTTTCCAGGTTCAAACGACAGTTCCCACGGTGAGGGCGTCCCTCGCAGCAAACGCTCTTCCTCAGCTCTCCCCAGGGCTCAGGGAACAGACGACTCTCCAGAGGCTTCAGCTGCTGTAACTTTGGGAGTCTGGTGACCCGTCTGTTAAAATAGTGGGAGTAACTTCCGTTGCTCCCTCAGCAGGGCTTTTACGGAGCCAAGAGCATGCCAAAAACACTGCTTGCCCTCGCATATAACTCGAGCAACAGAAGTGCAGCTGTACTCAGTTTAAGGCAGGGCTATACTTTCCCACCCCTTATTTAACACTGGCTTATTTCCATCAGCCTTAACAACACTGAATGGCAGAGAAGGGATGTTTTATAGACTCATGGTGCTCCCTGGTTCTGCCTCAACTGACACAAATTGACTTGATCCACAACAGAAGGCAGTACATCTAATTGACACAGGAGTCTGGGGACAGACCTTATCACAGGTGAACTCCTGAGGCCAAAGGAAGCCTCATCATAGCTGAATTTGCACATGGAAAGCTCCATGCAGAGTCAGTGCTGAATCAGGAGGAGAGTGGGCCAAGACATCTACCAGTGCTGAATTACCTAGAATGGTCTGGCTTTAAGCAAGATGAGTTTTTTTGCTTATATATAAGACTAGGAAGCCATTGAGCTCTACTTTCCAGGTTGCTACAGATTTGGGCAAGTTACTTCTTATATTTTTAATTTCCAAGCTTTATATCGGAAATAATGATACTTCCAGGGCAACATGGGTATCATTAACTCATCTATTTTTCCTAAACATTTAGAACTTTGCAGAAGGAAAGAGATGGAAGAGGGTAGTGCATTAGGGTTATTACATTAGGTTGGCTCTCTCACCAGGCTTTCTTTTGAGGAGAGTTTTAAAACAAATACTTGGATTGAATACCCCATCAATAAAAACCTGGATATCCTCCAAGATTCCACTTCTTTGGCAAGTTCAAATAAAGCAGGTCTCCCAGTGTTTAAGGTGTAAGTGAAAGCTTGAGTGCACAGAAGGTTGGTATTAGAAGGTACATCTATCTGATAAGAGCTGCAATCTACAGAGGATAAACTGAACAGCATATGGATAACAAGATAAGCCTAGGCAATATCAGGTTCTTGCAGGTATCCAAGAATTGACAGTACAATGATTGGTGATACTTTACATTTCAGATCCAGATTAATTAGGGCACTGATGTTACAGGGTTCACTAAGAAGCCCTCCAAACCAGGGCCAGTGCAGGCAGGCACTTGAGTTTACATGGAATGAACAAAAATATGTTTTTCTCTAGGCACAGAGAAGTAAACAACTTGTGTCCATTCAGGATCTCACAACAGTTTCCCTCAGAAAATGAAGTTTTACTCCAAACTCTGTTCCCCACTTTGCATTTTTTGGCAAAGTCCTCCTTATCATGTATTCCAGATGAAGTAACTTCCTTGAATTCCTGCATAAATTTTCCTAGGACTGCTAAGCACCAGTGATCTCTGTCCCAGATATACATCATATCTATCTATATGTCAATCATATGTAGCAAAACAACTTCTAAAGCACTTCAGAGCTTTTCAGGTGCTGAAGTTTGTATCAGTTGCCAGTTCCAGAGTTTACGCCACACACTGTGCCCAGCCAAGTAATCCACTGCCAGAGGGTCGGTGGAGCGAGCGCTCAGTTTGGGCTACATGCCCCCTTCAAGATGAAGAACAAAGCCATCAGGGTGGTAGGGTCAAGACTTCCATGTTTCACACTTCAAGGATATCCTCTTCCTCCACCGCCCTGACACGTGGAAGGAGCAGCACAGCTGGATCCAAGATAAAGTGAGCCTGTGGTTAGGAGGTTATACCATTGCTTAAAGTCTGGCTAAACTTGGCTTTAACCACCAAATCGACTGTGTATTTTTGGACCAGTGAGGAAATGAAACACTAAAGCTTTGGACAAAGTTTTAGATTAATCTGTTAATGAATTACCAGTGATAGCTGAGTTCATGTTTGACTGAATTTCTACGGTCAGCTTAATGAATACATGTATTTGGAAAAGACTTAGCCGAGATGAATGTTTGTACTCGCTCTGCTTTGAAGTTACACATGAAATACAGAAATATATTGCACCAGTCGCAATTGCTTTAGATGTAATTTCCCAACAATAAAAAGTCAGGAGCAAGAAAATGGTAAACCTATTGCCAGAACATATAATTAAATTTTCAACCCGAAGCAATAACCTGTGCAGCCCAACCAATGTGCCAGACCAAGAACTCCAGCTCCAGCCATCAGAGGTAAGTCCTGTCCCTCCACTGGTGTCACAGATCTTTCTCTGGGCAGTTCAGTAAAATGACACACTGTCACACTCATGGACAGCAGTGCTGAAAAGCCTGAGTCACAGAATATCCTAGAAAGGAAAGGATTAACTTTTTAAGGCCTATTTTTAATTAATTACCAGATGGAAATGAACCTTTCTTGGAACTTTGGGAAGGTTCTCAGAAAAATCAAGCTTTCCTTGGAAGTGCCCTTGTGTGCAAAGGAGAACAGATAAAAGAAGTTTTTTTCTATTAATGAGATGGTGATAGATTCTGACAGGATGCTCAGAAAAGAAAACAACATTAACTAAATCACCATGATGATTCCAACAAAAAAAAAATCTAGCCAAGTATATGTACTACACATTAAACCCCCTCATATATTAAGCAAACATGCATAAAACAGCTTGAATTTACAAATCCTCAGCCTGAGCACAAAGACATACTTCATTTAAATGACTGTTATAAATCCATATAAAGGACTTAGCTTTATAACTCTCTTTTCATTTCATATAGTTACCAGGCCTCTATTTAAACAAAATATGGTCTGTCATAATTCTGTTTGGCCTTTTTGTATTTTGTTTCTACAAGAGGGATGTGAAAGAGAAAGGCTGAATGTATTTATTCTGGTCTGGGTATCTGGCCAATACTAAAAGAGATATTTTAGGTTTTCTGGCTCGCACTGAGTTCAGCCTCTTATCTGCCTGCCTGTTTAGGCAGCTGGAAGAAAGCTACAGAATTACAGCAGTAACACAATCAGAACAGCAGAGAGGGTGAATCACGGTATTAGCCAGATATTACCCTGGTTTCACTCTCCCATTGCCATCCCAGCTCTCTTACATCAGGCATTTTGCACAGCCCTGTCACATGTGGAAAGACTTGTGGTAAGTAGTGCTCTAAAATTTGTCTGCAAGGAGAGAAAGCCTTCAGCAGGACAACCAGAAGAAACTTGGCTGTTTGTCAAAGTGAATTATTGCAAAATTGAAAAAACAATACTGGTATTTTGGTACCCATTGATGGGGCACTTCCCAGTGCACCGCAATTTGCACATTTATACTTTATACACTCACAAGCTTTAGGTGGTTCCTTCTCCCACCCCTCTAATGTGCAGACAACCATAATCAGATCTTAACACTTCCATCCCATGCAGAAATAGCATCTCCAGCTCCAACCCCACTGTCAACAGCAGCTCCAGTGATGACAAGGAAAATGTTCCCACTAAGGCAAATAACACCAGAATCATACTCAGTGGGTGAGCAACTCGGCTGGAAATCTTCTTCCACCAGGTTCAGCTGCTCCATGCTCTGTGCTGAACAGGCCATTGAAGCAAAAATAAATATTCTTTAAATCCCCTAAAATGCTAATTGTGGGTATCCTCCATAAAACAAGAATCTTGTGGCACCCATTAGCATTAAGTATCCCACCATTAGGCAGCCAAAGTCACCAAAATTCTGAAAAACAAGATATTCCTCCCTAAAATTTGCCCACATCTCAAGGATGTAAACAAAACTAAACATCTTTTCCATAAAGACACAACATGGAACTCTGTGAGCCTGATTTTTGTTGTCTATACTGTGACTGTGATGGGTTTTCGAAACTGTGTCTAGAGATAGCAGCTCATGTATTCGGCTGGGGGAATTGTTATTTGTGTGGAAGTTACAGTGGCTTTCGGAAATCATGGAATTGCAAAAATAGGAGCACATAATAAAGGCAAATATGATGTGAAAACTGGAAGACCGGGAAGACAAAGACATTGAGGTCTTTTGGCAACATGCTCAAAACCAGCCTTAGTCAGCAAAGATGTTCACATCACTGTGACATGAAGTTCCCAGCCCAGTGCCAGGAACTCAGACTTCCACACCACACTGACAAATATTGTCAGTGGTAATTGCTGGGAGGCCAATGCTGTTGATCAAAATAGAAGTGCCACAATGGACTGTTGTGATGAATTTTATAGGATGAATTTGATTTTCGCTCTGACCCATGATCATCCTTCTGATAACTTTCACGGCACTGAGTTTACATATTTTTAAGTAAAAAGGGATCAATGTAACTCCTTAGATAAACCATGCTATCCTTCTGCATTCTCACTTTTCTGTAATGCTATCAGCAATCTTATTTCTACTGGTAAATAGTTTTTCATCTTCCTCTTTCCATTTAAATCCTTTGGCATAATTAGACTGCTTTTCAATCAGCCTTGGTAGGAACAAGTATCTCTCTTGGAGAAAAAGCAATTGCATTGGTATAATCAAGTTACTAATGACAGATCCATCATATAATCAACAAATTGGTGTTTCTGCTGGCTATTCCCTTTCCTCTTGCCTCCATAATGGTTCTCGGTTCAGTCGAACAATTGCAATTCGTTTAGGAAATGGACAAAGTAAAAATCTCGATTTTTACCAACTGTGTTGCATTGTGCTTGTTACCAGTTGTGGTTGTTGCTTTTCACTGCAGAAGTATCTACTTTTCAGCATATGTAGGATGATCTTTCAGGCACAGAAGAACATGAAAGTGCCCTTTTGTTTTCTATTTCCTTGACGTAAAGAGTACTTTCATCTCCAGAGGATGATGTATCCCAGCATGGGTTGGTAGCTTCCCTGTGTACCAAAAGTTCCACTGTGTAATGAAATATAAATCTACTCATTTTACGAATCTCACTAACTTTATTAACTCCATTTTCAGTTGCTCATAATTTCATATGGTTCCTATCCTACAGGATAAGTGTTCCACTTTCAGGTTTATCCTACAAAATGATCATCCCTTCATCACTATCTTTACCTAATTTTTTCCCGGAGTTCAAGGAAAATACAGTATAGATATTTCAGCACAACAGTTCTTGAGAGGAAATTCTGGGGTTTAATTATGAATACACCTCCCCTCAAATATGTAGTTTTATTCTATTTCATTTATTTTATACGGTTGATCTGCAAACCACTCAGTCTGTTTTGGGTTAGAGTAGACAGTATGGAAGAGAGTTACTTAGATATTTAACTCCACTTCAGCAGGAGATATTTTGAAATGCAACTACCATGTTACATTAATAATGAATTCATTAAATTTCCCATGTCCAATATTAAGGCAATATTAAATAACTAGAACAGAAAATGAACAGAAAATTTCAAGCTAGCTCAGCAGTAAATTGCCACTACCTGTTACTATTCAAGGTTGCTGAAGTCCACAACCCCAAATAGCCAAGAAAGCCTCCAGAGGTAAATAAATAAAAAAAGAAACCTTATAAAATTATCTGGCAGGGGCAGACTAGAGCAGAGGATTCCTGTTGTGGGAGTTCTCCTGTGTAACGTGTGCGTTCCCAATAAGCAAGCCCAGGCATATTTGTTTTTACACAGTTGTTTCCACACCAAGACACATTTCCATTCCCCCCTCCCTCCTTCTGCTTTTGTGTTCCATCGTCCACAACAACAATTAGTGGAAGTGCCTGGCTGTGCCTGTTCACATTGTTCCCAGACTTTTCTCTCCCCCAGTGAGCTCTGAAGACCATGCATTATTTGACATGACATGACTTGGAGGCCTTCTGCACCATGGTCATATGCAGGGAAGCAGACAGAGACTAGGAAGAAGAAAGTGAGTCCTAGTTACAACTGTCTGGGACAGTAGGACTCAAGTCAATATGTGTTAATCTCTTAGCACAATATCCCAGGTGACTGGACTTTAAATTACTTAGTCTTGTAAACCAAAAAAAAAAAACAACCCCACCAGAAATAAAAACAGCCTAAAGGTCAAGATACAAAGTCAGCTCATTGCTCTGTTTGTTTTGTGACATTGAAACACAGGATATGAAATTGAAAATAACCTTAGCACAGCTAGAAGCTAAAGCCAGATGTTTTAACATCAGGCAGAAGCATATTCATAATGTGGGGGTTTCCCCTGGAATAATTAAATATCTATTATGTTTTCCATCACAGCTCATTTCTCTGCAACATGAGCAATTTGCCAGCTTGTCCATACACACTGAATGTATTCAGTTTAGAGTAAACAGCTGCACACAGGGCAGCTTCCCTCCACACACACAGCCTCTGCACTTGTGTCCTTACATGCTTTTTAAATTAACCTAGTCAAGTGCACAGAGCATTCAAGACCATAAAACATAAACAAAGGTACCTACTGCCCTCTGGAAATGAACTCTTAGAAATATCTTCTCTGGAAACAGACATTTACTTAGAGTGCATAGTTAATATTTCCTCTCATTTCCTCTCACAAATTCCAGAGAAATGAGATTGTACCATTGCTCCACGAGAAGGTGACCCCCAGACATATGTCCCCAGTCTGTGTGTTCTGACTCTTCTCTATCAAAGTGCACATACTGATCACTTCCATTGGTCTTACCAGTCTTTGCTTTTATGTGTTCCTCTTCCTTGCTTCCTTCAGCTCAAATCCAGTCAAGGCTAAAAGCTTGTTTTATAACTTATACATATAGAGAAATTATAAAGACTAAGTTGGTTGTTCCATCATCTTCTCAGAACCTGAGGAGCTCCTGTCTCTCTCCAGTGACCTCATCAAGCAGCAGCCCACAAAGAAATATTGATGTTGATTTGCAGAACTCCAAATACCTTTAAACCCAAATACCTCTGCTTCATAAACATGCTGACAGTATATGCAGATTATGGCAGTGAAATATATTTTTTCATTTTAAAACATTTATATTTGAAAGTAAATTTGAAATAATGACCCACAGAGAGAGTCCAAACACATTAAACAACTACAGTAGCTCATAAAACTTGTAAAGTTTACACAGGTAAAAAATATATAAATAAAAAAATGCTCTCAAAATTTAAAAAAAAAAAATTAAGTTTTCTCAAGTTACATTGAAAAGTTGAAAGGAACAGAAAAGGAACTTCTTTCTGAAGCCTTTATCATATGTAATACTTGGTGTCTCTCAGTCAAACATGAGGTTGTACACAGACTTTATGGTGTGTCACAACGGATTGCAATGCACTGAGTATAGAATTAGTTTCAGTCTTTATCATCAAGAGAACAGCTGCTATTTATCTCTTCCCAAATTACTTCCTAGTATTACTTTCAATCTCTGTTCCATTAAAAAAACAACTTCTGACTTGGAGGTTTTCGTTGTTTGTTTGTTTGTTTGTTCCATTTTAGCTATCAGGTGCAAGAGAATGTTCTTGCAAGTGGAAAAGTAGGAGAACCAGCTTGTGTTTGTAATGCAAGTATAAACAGCAGAGAGGGAAGAATTGCATATTGAAAGGTTGAAAGATGTAAAGCTCAATTTTCAAATGTAATTAAGGACGTCCTGATACAAGTGGACTAGCAGGACTCTCAAATACTGCAAAGGGATCTAAGGTGCCTAAATTCCTTTGAAAATCCCATCTCTCTGAACCACTAGCCTTCTTAGCACCTATTTTCTTTTCTCAAGGATTGGCATTTCAAGTAAACTTGAGTCATCTGTTGTTCACAGATTTTTGGATCCGAGTTTATAGACAGATGGAGATCAAAAGTGAATGAGTTACCAAGGCTTCCCAAGTTACCACTCATTTTATCTGATAAGGTACACCATGAAAACAAAAGTTATTGGCCAACTAAGAAGGCATTGTAAGGCCACATGCTTGGTCCAGCACTGCAGTGGGACAGGAGGATGCACAGAGTCTGTTAAGAAATCCAGCTGGTGAACAGCAGCTTGCTTTGCCTTGGTAACTCTTGGTTGAGGTCCACCAGGACAGCTGAAATACAGTTATGTCTGACTAAGTGACAGAGATGAGCCCACTGCTGTACACGGTTAAGTAAGACACGTTTCCTCTTTTACTGACTTCAGCAGAAAATCAGAAGAGTTCCTTTACCAGCAACTTTTGCATGCCAACTGATGACACTTCCACAGATCTGCAGCAGTGAAAAGAGCCAGAACTCCTAGTACAATACAGGAAAAAAAAAAAAAAAGAATTGAAGTAACTGCACCTTTTAATTACTGGATTTATTTTATAAAGAAAAACACTGGCATGTACCCTCCTGCCTCTGCACAGCTCAAAGCGTGTAGAGTCGTTATAAAAACCATAAAAAATATAAGGAAAATGTATAATTAATCATCATCCAACTAAAAGAATTCTATTAAATTAGTATTTACCTTTAACATCAACTCCTAAACAAAAAGCAAAGAGAGCAGCTGAATAACACCTTCTGCCTCCCATTCATTTCAGGCTATAAATCTTATGTTTATGAATAATGTTGGCTCAACTTTTCAGATGGCAGAAGCTCTCCATTTTCCCATAAAAATGTGGAGTTATCTAGCATTAGAGGAAGGAGTATCTAAGAAGAATAGTGTTGAGACCATGCTGGTATTCTCTCTCCTGCACTAGCTGGCAGCAGTACTGGGGAATGCCCAGCTCCAGGAACTGCAAGGACAAGTCAGTGGAGTGCAGGAATGGAGACAGGATGCCTGCAAGGTCTTTGGGGGGTGCTGTAGGTTAAATGCGATTGATAAAATGCTATTTCAGATGTACCTAAACTCTGTTTTCTTGAGTTTATATGTGACTCCATGTGAAGTGGCTGCAGATGTCTTGTTTCAAGAATTCTACAACTGATGTGCCACCAGCTGTACAGGGGAAAAAAAAAGACTAACGTTTCACAACTTTCAACAACCACATGAACCACGTGGAGGGTGTGATAATTAGGCACACTCATTGCAGTACCACTTTTGATGCTTTTATCTAATATCCTCAATCCTTGGTCTTCCTGATCAGGCTGCCAAAAGAGCCCTAGCAGTAATATTTTAAGACATGGTAAACTGTAGACATTAGACTGGAATCCTTTCACTTCACACATATTTTTAAAAAACAAAAGTAAAAATACTTTCCATGACTGCTGACTTAGGTCGAGGTTCTACATGGATCCTTATGGAACAAATACCATAGGAAGAAGGTTGGGCTTATGGTTAAGATTAGTGAACTGGGTCTCAGGATTTATTAGTCCAAGTGTCACATTCCTGTACAACATGGGATACGTTGTTTAAACTCCAACCACCTCCTTGAATATCAGCACTGCAGGGACAATGTCCTTCCTTCTCACTTGCCTCCAGCCTGTAACATCTTTAAACTCTCTGGAGAGTTTGTCTGTACCAACATATGTAGAGACATCTAACAGCACTCAGTCACAGATGGAAAGAAGATCCCATAAGTTGTTTCAGTGTCTCACTGTGGCACTATTACTTTAAAAGTTTATTCCTTGTGGATCTCAAGCTTGAGCCATTCATCAATGCACAGCTTACATCTCCTCTACCCTCAGGCAATACAGTAGATACAGACTCAGACAGCCTGGTGATGATTTAGTGCTCTTATCCCTGAAGTGCCCTTCTTCATGCTTCTTGCTTTAGATCATACTTCCAACACAGAAGCCATGATTAATACTCCATAACAGCAAATCCCCCCTAATTAATTTATGTAAAAGGAATGACAACACATGATGAAAACCACATTCCAGAAGATGGAATGCTCTACAGAGAAGCTGGCAAACTCCCATACATATTGTGGTAACACTGACTAAGCACCATTTTACCGCTTCCTTACTGTTCCTTTCCTTCCTCAAGTCTTGCTGGGACTACTGTGCCTCCAGTTTCAATTCCCACCTCAGTGAATCCTTCGGAAGTCTCTACACTACACTACTATTAGCCAAATCCAATTTCACTCCCTAGATTGGCACTATGCTTTTGGGACAAGATCCAACCAACTGTGGAGTTCAGTGTGCCTGTGTAGTGACTCAACAACAGTCAGTCTCAAGGAGCTTTCACTTGCCCAAGTGCATTCCTTCAGAGCAATGAAACTGTGCAGTCTCCATCCTTGGGCATATTCAAAATCTGATGAGACAAGAGTCCAGAGCAACCTGCTCTAGCTGACCACTGGGTCAGCAGGAGGCTTGGACTAGATCATCTCCAGAGGTCTCTTCCAATCTCAACTGTTCCATGATCCCATAAAAACACTTGTTTGCCACATTGCCAAAAGCAAGACAACACAGGCTTAGCAAACATATTAAATGCACAACTATTTAAAGGCATAGAACAGTCCTGAATCAGTGGAAATTTGTCGAAGATTATGGCTAGGTAGAAAAACTACAGTCATCGTGACACACTTGAGCAATCTGTGCATAATTCCAGGTGTCTTTTCAGATTTCCATGCAGACTCCATTCAAAGTAAGTGGCAGGCAAATAACAATCTACTTCTTCCACTAGACAGGCCACAGGCAACACTCAGGGCACCTGTTTAGTCCATCACATCTTACAGCTATTCCATTTCTATGGAGAGCTTGTCTTCATTGAAATGTTTCTTCATGCTTGAATTCAAATTTTACCCCTATTTTAGCTCACTAAATATTGATTTCTCTAATTCCATGAAAGACATATTTTCAAACTTTTCTAAAGGAATCAACTGGCATGTAGCTTCCACAACCAGACCCAAACTTCAGTCATTCATAAAAGACCCCTACTAAGTCTACAACTGAGCAGGAAAACCTTGTGTTTTGTAATGCTGTAACTCTGACCACTCAGAGAGGTTTGCTTTCTTCAGCTTGCAGAATAGGAGTTATTGTCTTATTTTCATTTCTCCAGCAGCATAAAAAGTTGTCTGAAAATTGCACAATGCCTGTTATGGATAAATGATGATAAATGCTTCATAACATAATGTTATAATGCTTATAATGCACACGCTTCCTCCTAATGAAACTGCAGATCTGTGAATCTGTTCTTCAGCAGCTTTAAAAAAGACATATAGTTCTCTCACCCTGACTGCAAAAATAGATTAAGTCTTCAGCTTATGACACGGGTTCTGTTTTTGGAGCAGAAGGTCACAGGCCCCCTTTGCAATAATGACCATAAGGTCTGAACAGTCACAGTGTGTGATATAAATGACAACCATGAAACACGTACTGCAATGCATTTGCTCTGCATCCCATTGCGTCACGCTTGCATAATGTAATTTACTGTCAAGCTAAATTATATGAAAATTTAAAGGAGGCTGTATGCCAATCTCTGAATCCTCAATGTCAAAAACTGAAGTACCGTGTTATGTTTTGGTTCTCTACCGTGTAAATAATGCCTTCATGCTTTAAAGATTTCATATGTAGTTATATGCAAGCAATTTAAGTGAGACAGTATTACAGAAGCAAACACTAAACTGAAGCATTATATTCCAGTTTCTACAACTACCTAAAGGGTAAACACAAAAATCATTCTGCAGCAGAATCACTGCACATGCATCACTGTTTCAGCTCACTGTTGGTAGCAGAAATACTTCAGTAGTAGTATAACACTGTATCACCAAACCACCAATATTTTATATTTATTGATGATATATTATATTCATGTATATACGTAAGTTCTCCTTTCCAGGATAAAAACCATACCCCATTCAGGAAACACTCAATCTGCTTTTTCTTTTAGCCTTTGAAGGCATTCACAACTCTCCCTGTTTGTGAGGCTGTAACACTTCCTCCGGTGTGGCTACAGTGCAAACAATGGTAGAAAATCGAGACAGCAGTCCTCTGCAACCAGATCAGGCCCTGGAAGAAAGCTAATTCCAAAAGCCTGACGATCAGTGTAGGGTAACATAGCCCACAAAAGGGTATTTCTATGCCAGACAGACATTTTGTGACATCTGCTGCCTGTTATTCATGTCTTCTTTGATGTTCATTTCGCTTGTAACCAACTCTGCTCTTTCATTACTCCCCAGGCATGGGATACCTTTTGATGGAAATTCAGCTTTTCTTCAAAAGGATGACAATTATATGTGGTACTTCACTCAACACGGATGTCCATAATTTGGTCCACCAATGTTGACTCAGCTTTGGCTCCTTTCTGCTCCCATTAGCCCTGCCAAGCCAGCACATGGGCACACCAACCTAATTCCACAAACTGACCACACATCAGTAACCAAATGAGTGTTGAATTCTGCTTTCAGTCACATCTGAGTAGCTGCCTTGAATGCAATGTGGTGCCCAGGTAAAACTGAGCGTAAGTTGAACGTTGCAGGTCTGTGAACAGGTGCTGGAACATCCTAGGTGGAGATCACTACCTTCCACTTCACTCCTCATCTCTAACTTTTCCTTACCTGAAGCCAAAAGTCTCACCATCCACATTTCTGTGAGGTTCCTTCCACATTCATGACTTATTTCTGCAAGGAAATTCACATTCCTCTGAACCCACAGTCCTCACAGGCTCACAGGGATAAATAAAGGGGGTTGGGTGAGACCATTTAGGAGCAGAATCTCCTACTAGAAAAAGTGATGTTTTAAAGACATAGCACTTTTCAATAAGTTGATGGTCAGTTTGTGTTATGCTTTAGAACCAAAAAGACTAAGAGCTTCTTTAATTACAGTGGTAGCTATTATGTTTGTAAACATTAATCCTTTCTTCTATCCTTCAGATAAATTCAAAGTACCATCTCAATACTCCTCAGCAAATACCTCTTGCCCTTTCCAGTCTTAATATATCAGCCCTTTAGGGAGGAATCCAAATTTAAAATTCAAGGCCACAGAGGCTCAGGACAACTCAGAGCCTGTCCTATGAGAGCGAGAGGGAGAACAGTTGCAGATCTAATATTAGGGAAACATTCACTCTCCTCTGTCTCCCTCTTCCCCCACCACCTTTACCAAGAAAATAAACATTTTTTTCACTCCTAGATCCTATTGGAAGCTGATTTCCTTTAACCTTTTAAAGAATTCACCTTATTCCTCACCTACAGCTTCCTAAAATGACTCCTAGACTGAAGTGCTGTTCTCATCAACCCACCCTGCAATTACCAGGAGACAGGAAGCACTCTGCAAAAGCTGTGACAGAACAAAACCATTTCACAATGATTTATTAGGCATGCAGCCATTAATGACTTTGCAAGTGTGGAAAGCAAGATGGAGGGTCAGAGGCTGAGCCAACAGTACTGTCGGAACATCATTGTCATCTATCGGGTTAGAAATATTTAAGCCGTCTGACGTTCAGCCTGGCATCCCAACGTAACAACAAGCCTGGAAACAGCAATAAATTTTGACATTGAGAAGTCTCTTCAAAATCGTGGAGGATGACAAAGAAGTGGGAGAAGGTGTGCAGAGATGTTTGTTTGTGTGACATTGAAAATAAAGGATCCTGGTCCCCAAGAACATCCTTCTAGTGCATCAGCTCTGTCAGGGCTGAAGTACCAGAGGCAACAGCCACTTCACTGAACTGAAAGATGTTTTTACATTCATTCGCAGATGTTATTTTTGTCCTTATTGTGAAAAAATCTCTTTGTTCTTTCAAACAATAAGTCACCTTGTGATGTATTTGGGAAAAATCCAAGGAAGTGCCAAGCTTCTGCAATTCCCACCTGCTGGGAGCAGCAGGTGCTTGGCATTTGCTGTGGTGAAGCTCCTGAGACAGGTTCTGCCCTCAGTTGCGCTCACGTAAATACAACATAACTTTGCTGGCACTGGCTGAATTATCCCAGATGAAATTCAAGGTAAACAACAGCAGAATCTCTCCTTTTCATTTTTTTTTCGTGGCACCAGAGGATTATAATGGCTACGTTAACATTAGAAGAGATCGATTTTTGCAAGATGACAAAAGAACACACTGATCTCACTGCTGCGAGCTCCTACTCAGCAGACAATTGCATCCCATCTTAGAATAGAGTTTTAAAAATGTTCACAGTAATGTGCAAGCACTTACTTCTAATGGCTTAAAAAGGAATTTTATAATGCTAATGTCTTCACATTACAGATATGATGCATCTAGAGAGCAAAGGCTTCTATTTAAATCTGTAGCAGCTTTCAAAGATATTTGGACCAGAATTTTCCATTTAGGCACCTCTAATTTCGAGACTTCAGAATGTGCTGCTGGGAGAGACAGAGGTTGATATGACCTCTACAAAGGGTCCTGCAATGATATTATGGTCCATCTAAATTACCAGTTTTGGTCAGTCATGTATTTGCAAAGAAAACATCCACCAAACAAAAAGTTGTTTTATCAGTCCAACCTCTAAACAAATACTCCCCTGCCACACTACAGAATACAGCAGCCCCCACTTTAGTCTTGGCTACTGAACACAAGTTGAGAGCAGCAAGGAAAGGTAACTTGCAGGAACTTAGTTGTCCACCACTACTCCCAGGAGCACGGGCCAGGCACCACCCACCTGTGCTGAAGGAGACTGAGCACAGGAAGGAGGTGAAAATAGAATGTTTCCAGATCTTTATATTGTGTCTTTTTCTTGCTTGAGAAAGATGTACCTGAGAAATGTCCTGGAGTGCTGCAAGACACAAACCAGCTTTCTTAAATTAATCCATTTTTTCCCACTGTCACACACAGGCTCCCCCAAAAAAACAATGTGGGAGAGGAAGAAAAGCATGCAACTTTCTTTTCAGACATGCTTATTATTCCACAATCCTCTAACCTAATTGTAGTGCATTTTGCATCATTCACCTTTTTTTTCGCAATATATGTAATTAATTTTTCAGTCAGCACTTCTGTGTGCTTAATAAACATGTTTTAGGCCAGCCTGCATCACAACAGTACCTCTGTCCCATGGCTTTTTCTTTCAAAATTGACTCCTCTCTCCCCTCCTACTCAGACGTTATTAGTCCTTCTCTTGTTCCTAATTTGAAGATCAAAATGAGCACAAATTACGAATCTCAGTAATAAACATGATCTCACAGCAACACAAAGAAGAGGATGAACAAAATAAAAATTACTGTCTGGTGAAAGCTCCCTTGACAACTACAGCTACACTGACAGGCGCCACTGAAATAATAAGAATGATGCTTCAAAACAACAGCCAAGAAAACAGTTATGAAAGAGAAAAAAAAACAGTCTAAATGGATCTTTTCAAATGCAGATTCCACTGTCAAGTGAGTAGAATGAGAAAAATGTTCTTTCTTATAGCACAGCCATGTTTAAACTCTGACAGATTACAGGAAACCACTAAGAATGTGAGTACAACCTGAAAGATCCTGGGCCCAACAGTCCATTTTAGGAACATTAAAATGAATCAGAATGGAAGAGAAGGATCGTGTTTTGGGGATGGAGAGGAAGGATGGAAGGTGTCATCTCATTAACAAATCTTTAATTGCTTCCAACTGGGTGAACAACAAAACTAATGTTGACTTCAGTGCAATACCAGGCATTTGCAGGCTTGTATCTGCATAACTACCACTATGTAAGTGAAAAACTGCATAGAATAGAACCAGAAGATTAATGAACATGAAAAATTATGACCCACCACTAAAGATGTTCCATCCAAAACAGAACTAAGATAACACTCACGAAGAAATGTTGCCCATGGCTTAGGGAGGCAAATAGGAAAAAGCATTAGCCTTCCTCTGGCAATAATGCTATAGTGTGAACACTTAGGCACTTCTCCCAACTTAGCTTCACACCCATAAACTGAGGAAAATTGCTTAAGTACCGCTGTGGTCACAGGTATCTGGTGGTCAGCAGGTATTTCAAAAGCACCAGGTGGATTCTGTAAAATCCTGCAACAACCACAGCATCTCCAGAATTACCTATGGCTCCTCAGCAGGCAGAAAGTGCAGCTCTTGGGAGCAGCAGTGGAGATCCAGCTGCACAAGAGCTTCTGGCTGGACTGAGTCAGAGGTCGGGGGGGTAATGGAAAGAAAGGGTAGAGAAAATGTAGCAGGGAGGGTGGAAAGGAATAATGTGCACAGAGTGAGCGGTGCTTTGGTGTGGTACATTTTATTTGTTGCTATTTTACATCCCTATTGTGAAGTACTACTGGTAACATGGCAAAGTTTATTGGCTAAAAGTTCCAGTCACAAATGCATAGGCAACACCCATGTTAGCAGAAACAAACCCTTTTTTTCTAGTACTGAATGCACTCAGAGCTCCAGAAGTTTGGCTTGGGCTCTTGGGCTTGCATTCCTCCCCAGAGAAAAATGAAATCTGCAGAGGAGTCATGTATTTCTCCTCCATTTTATTCCACACACCCGAGACACCTAATAAATTTGCTCTGACTTCTCATTCTTCCCTAAAACAAAGGAAAAACTTAGAACCAGAAATATCTTTTTGCTCCTTGGGGGCTTGGCAGAGACATGTAGGGTTGTTTCCCACTTTTACATAATGAGATTTAAAATAAAAAAAAACAAACCCCAAACAAATATAACAAATAAGCAATAAAACAACAGAGTGCCCAGAAAAGATACAAGGACTTTGTCAGTTCTTGCCAGAAGTACTGACACCAAAAGCACATCAGGAGTGAGAATAAAAAACTAATGGTTACATAGATCATAAGAACGTCCTAATAGTAAAGAAAAACAAAAAGTTTTGAAGGGCATGTAATTCTGAAGACTGACCCAGTCAGCCTTTTAGTACTCACTTGGAATACTGAGCAACTTTTGATCTGTGTTTATTCTCTATCTATGTACTGTAATTTCTTGCATGTTTCCTTACAGTGGAATATACAAAACAGAGTCGGTGATCAGACTGCATGGCTCACTACCTGCTCCACGGTGGTAAAACAACTGTCCCCTGCTCTCTCGGCAATGAACAAACTGCTTGGATCCAAACCTGAGATCGAGCTCTGGGCAACCCTGCCCAGGGAAATTCAAATGTGGATTAGTCTTGAGAGAGGGAAGAGTCCGATTAAACCCTGGTTCAGCCACAGGCACGGATAGTTCCCAGAGCCAAACCTGGGGATGCTGAGACCAACATCTGGGGGTGAAGAGACCTTTTGCTAAACCGCACTGCGAGTCTGCGCGTGGACTGTGAGAGACACACTGAGCCAAACCCATAGCCCAGGGCAGAGGAGCACTGGTGCAGCTCGGAGTAAGAGTCACTTCTAAAACTAGGATAGTGAGGATAACTGAAGTTCTCACTCCGTGCCACGGTCACTGCACCCTGAGCTCCCAGCACTGCACGGGGGGCTCAGACCCCATGCTTCAACCTACCCCAGATGTGGAGGACTTGCCTGTTGCAGGGGCTGCACCCCCCAGCCCAGCATACCCCAAACTCCAGACCTCGGCAGCAGGGAACACCTCTCCCTGCCTTTCGCTGAGCTACATGTCAGAGAGAAACATGCCTCAGCGCCTAAACCACGCCAGCTGCCGAAGGGGAGGAAGAGCAGGGAGCCACTTACGGGGATGTGCACTCGCAACATGAGTTTCTTCTGGCCGGAGCTTTTCCTGCTGCTGGAGGCATCTTTCTTCTTGTCCATGGCAGTGCTTCCCATCCCTTCACCCAGGCGTGGTGCTGAGCGATGGATCTGGAGAGGGAGGCTCCTCTTCCACCTCTCCCCACCGTCCCACGGGCCGCAGTTACTCCAGGCTCCTTATTTTGATTTTTCTTTTTTTTTTTTTTTTTTTTAATGGCCTTAGGAAATTGGGGGGGGGGGGGGGGGGGCGGAATAGGGGGAGGGGGAGAATGAGAGAAGCAAAGGGAGGGGGAGGAGTTTCTCCAGCTCCGGTTTTTAATCCCAGCAGCGAGGTGTCAGGGGGGACCTTCGCAAGAGCATGAGATGCCCTTACAGACGCTGCTCCCTTTCTCACTCTTCCGCCCTTTCAAAAATATCCGGAGCATCCTGGGGGGGGGGGGAGAAAGTTTCCTTCCCCTCGCCCAGCCCGGCCGCACTCTCACCGAAAGAGAGAGAGAGAAAAAAAAAAATTAAAAAACACCCGAACGCCACAAAACCCTGAAAAGGGGAAGGCGCTCGGGCGACGCTCCTGGCAGAGCGGGGAGTCCCGCGGGGAGCCCGGCCGGGGAGGGAGGGAAGGAGGGAGGGAAGGAAGGCAGGAGATGGGAGGAGGTGCCCGGGTGCTGCTGAGAGCCCCGGCCGGGTCGCCACGAACTGCAGAATGAGCACCAAGGAACTTTCCCGCAGCCGCTTCCCCCGGCTGCCGCTCGCCCCGCCGGCCCCTGTGCGGGGGGAGAGGAGCTGGAGCTGCGCCTGCATTCCCGGGGCTGCCGGAGCGCGGCGGTGGGCGAAAAGGCTGGGCTTCACCTTGCCAAAAACGCCCGAAGGCGGCGCGGTTCCTTTCCCTCCCGACCTCCCAGGCTGTTCCCTCGCCTCCCTCCCCACAGGATTTCTCCCGGCCGTGCCCGAGAGGAGGGTTATTTCCCCCGAGGCAGTGCTTCCCACCCCTCGGTCCCCGCAGCCCGGCCCGGCGGCTGCAGCGGCCCCGGGACGGCCCCGGGCTCGGCGGGAGCCCCGCCGGGCTCATTCCCGCTGGGCAACCCCCCTGGCTGCCCTCCCTTTCCCCCCTCCCTCCCCCGGGCTGACAGGGAACGCTTGCCAAGCCCAGGAGGGCCGCGGTCCACTCCTGAACACGGATTTTTTTTTTTTCCGCTCCCTCCCTCCAAAAAGCCTTCAGCGCGCTTGCAAACTCAGCCGGGCGAGAGAGGCGGCTCAGCCCCCGCGGGCGAATGGATTTGGCGTCACAGGGTATCGGAGAAGGAATCGCTTCCAACATCCCTTCACCTGTGGCTGCGCCGCGCTGCAGCTCCAGAGCAAACCCGTGCCAGTGCCACCCCTGCTGCCAGGCAGGATTCCAGGGCTGAGAGTCTGGGACCGCAAAGAGAGAGAGAGAAAGAGAGATGTCTTTAGAACAGCAAGTGGTTTCCGTACACATAGAAACAAACATACATTCTGGATCAAAATACGAGGTTTTGGTTTAGAAGTGACTCTTCTTCCCTGGACAATCTTTGCACCCTTTTATGTCGCCTGAATTTGACAATGAGACAAAGCCTGTTACAGCCACAGACCTTTGACCCCATCACTTAAAATCAGGTTTTCCCTGGGTTCAAAGCCTACACCCTAATTACCTCCAACAAATCTCACGGGATTCTATAAAACAACAATTTATAAATCTCGAGGGAGAAGGGGGAAGAGTTTTCCTCAAAAATCTTATCTTCTGCAAAAATACAGGATTGTGGTGGTAATCTTCAAGAAATACAAGAATTCAGATTTATTTCCCTCCTTGTGGAAGTCTCGGTATTTAATGGATGCAAAGTTCTGTCAGGTATAAAGTCTGTAGCCACTTCTCTAAAACCACACAGAATTAAATAAGAATATGAACCCTCTTCTTTAATGTTGTAGAGAACTGTCTTGTAGGTTCCTACGGGAATCACGGAAGGCAACAGACCCAGAAATGAGACTGCAGGGGTTAAACAACATTGTCACCAGGTCAGGAAGGGATGTTAATGGCACGTGGACGGAGGAAGCAAAATTCCCCGGACAGTAAAAAGGTGTCTGGGGCATCCAGGGAGCTGCACCAAAATAGAGGAGGTCTGTAACACCCGCTTTATATAACATTTATATAACTTTTTTTGCCAAAGAAGTGCTGCTGCCAAGGGATATGGGAATGACTGACCCCTGGAATAAAGAAATGAAAAAAAAACTAATAAACATGCTTGTGAATAAACCGTCACAACAGTTTTCATTCCTAGTATGGTCCTGAAAGTTAAAAAGTAAGGCAAGAAAAGGTAGAATTTCTATAGAAGTATTTTAGCACTGGGTATTGTAAGCAAGCAGGTCTCCTGGACATTCTTTATTAAATTAACATACATTTGAGGTGGAATAAAAGCTACCATATAAATAACCCATTCTCTTGTTTATGCAAAATTGTATCCTACAACATTATAATTTATTTTCTACATTTAGTATTTTAAGCCAAAATTAATTCTTTTTTCTTTTTGTAGACTATTTATATGAATAATTGTGGATATTGTAAAATAAGTTTCAGAAAGTAACACAAAGGCAGTATGACCAAACTCCCAAACCTAAAAACCCCCCATGAATCATCCTCTCCTCCATCATGATATTGCCTTAAGCATGTTTATAACTTTGAGAATACCACAATGGGGGGTTATTCTTATTTTTATCCTTTGATCCTCTAAGATCCCAAATACGGCCCTTGATCCTCCAGTCATATTTTTAAACTTTTCATTACAGCTCTGAGGATTAGAGACACATTAAAAAAAACAATAAAAAAAACCCAAAACACAACCCACAACAAACAAACAAACAAACAAACAAACAACAGAACAAAGCCAAAGTTCTCCTACAGCTGCTAGACTTCAGGAGCTTGACTCTTTGTAAAATCAAATGTTAATAAGACCCTGCTATAAAATAAAGGAATCACTAGTTGTTTCAGACATTAAGGCATTATGTTTTTATCCTTCTTTTTTTTAAATTATTTTTCATGGATAAATGCAGCCGGCATATGAACAAGCAACACTGTAACTACTTTTAATGAGAGTTAAAATTACTTTTTCCACGTTAAATCCTGTCAATTTGACTACCAACAACCATGTGTTCAGATGCATGTAAGCACCTAAATTACTAATTTCACAGACAAATGGGTACCAAAATACTTTTGAGAACATCACAGAATCACATGGTGGTTTGGGTTGGAAGAGACCTTAAAGATCATCTGGTTTCCAACCTCCCTGCCACGGACTGGGACACCTTCCACTAGCCCAGGTTGCTCCGAGCCCCAGACAATCCCACTTCCAGGGGTGAGACATCTACAGTTATTGCCCTAAGTACTCAAAGGGTTCATGCACCCTCAGGGGGGAAAGCAGAGCAGCATTTCAAACACACCAGCCACACTTTGCCTCTCCCTAACACCACCCAGTGCTCCCCCTTGCCGTAACTCGGCCATACCTGTAACTCAGCAGAAGTAGCACGTGCATTTTGGGCTACACCCTGTCACAGGACCTGCCCTAGTTAATCCTTAAATACAGGTTGAGTCAATTTTTCCATAATAAATTTCCAGAGTACATTCCTAAGTTTATAAAACAGCCATAACACTTTGCTTTGAGCCTTGGTTGTATCGATTATAGTTGCTGTAAGGAAAACAATACGTCACCAGGAAACTTTTGTGCTGGGATTTCACATGCAATATATAGAGATTTTTTTAAAGACTTTAAGTGAAAAAGTGTATCTAAAAGCAGTGGCACATGGAGAGAACTATGTGAGCTGATGGTGAGTTTTAAATCTTTATTAAACCCAGCATTTTTTGCTTTAAAGTTTGTTGTTAGTAATACTGTCAAGCACTCATATACTGTATTAGAGAAAAAAAAACTATCTGTGAAAATATTTATTATTCCTTCTCCTCAGATGACATATAATTATCTTACTGCGAGCATTTAATGTAGATTTTTCACATATGCAATCTATAAGTATTTTGCAGGTTCAAAAACATGCAGAAGTGCCATTTTGGGGGACTAATTTTTCAACTATAAAGAATGCCTATATTCTATACCAGAATAAATACTGGAATTTCTCAGATCACATTATTTCTTATGTATGGGTATTTCTTATCTACATATTGTTATTTGGGACTCTCGAACCTTTTTAAAATGTTTCCAGGATTTAAAGACAAATCCTTGAAAATAAAGACATTTTGAAATCTGGATGCCCAAGAGCTTGTCTGGCTGTTACTGGTATCCAGTATCCCAGTATCTACTATGCTTCATCACAGCTATTTTTTTCTTTGTTTTTTTCTTATGCTGGTCTTCGTCCATGTTGGTCTCTGCGCTTCCTCCTCTGCCTGTCCCTTTCTGCTCAGGTTTCACCTCTTGTTCTCATCCTTCCAATTTTGTTCTCCATCTTTTGTCTGTTCTCCAGTTTGCTGCTCAGTTCCTTGAACATGCATGAAGCTGATTGCTGTTGGTTTCTGTTCAGTACATTTATTAGATTGAATTCGACCCTGCTGCATAGAGCTCCTTAATTTAATTATCAGCACAATGTAATTAACCTGCTGCAGTATTGGGATGCAGCAGTCCCTGCACAAGCCTTCTGCAGAGGCCCCAGAGAGGACACAGCCCCAACATCTGTCTGCCCACACTCACCTGCTACCTGCTGACACTGAGCACAGTGCAGGGAACAGACTTCAAGTCAAGTAGAATATAGACTCAACATGAGGAAATACCTGTAGACAGCTAAATTGCATTGTTTGCAGCAAAACTGCAATTAAAATGGTCTTCTGTGGGGAAATTTGCAGGAGAAATTGCAGGTCTGCCAGGAAAGCGCAAGTGGCTGAAGTAAGGTGAGATAATGAGGCTAATGAGAGGATCTTCTGGTCCCCAGAAGGTCTCCAGGAACGTGACAGCAGCAAAGAGTGACAAATGTTTATGCTGAAAAGAGACAGGTTGTGTGGTCTGGCAGCTGTGCTTCCTCTCCAGGCTGTCAGACGCTTCTGGTACCTGAGTGGTTACCGAAATAGATTCTCTGGTCACCTGAAGCCCAGCAGCACACTGTGCCCTGCAGCTCTCTCCCTCCTGCTCACTGTGCTGGTCACTCCAGAGCCGCTGCAGCTGCTTCATCCACTGAGCCACAGAGATGTCCTCTCATCTGGACCACAACACAGAGGAGAGGAAGTGAGAGAGAAGCACTTTCATAGGAACTTTCTAGGCTGTTTCTCTGATTTAATCTGACTGATAATTTCTCTCCAAACAGCCAAAGGCAGGGATGGCTTTTGGGGTTTACTTTCCTGAAAAGTGTCTCCTCTGCAGGACTTGTGCATCTTGACAATTGATCCTGGCTATCAAAAAGTTTCAGAAGTGTTCATTCGAAATGAGTAGGCCCACAGAACAGATTAATTTCATATGTAGAAGGCCATGGCATGGGCACTGAGGCAAGGATTGGCAGGAGGCTCCCCATTTTACCAGCTGCAATGCCTGTCTCAGTATCTCCCACCTTCATAGCTCCACAGCCACAATTCCCACATGAATGCCCACATCCTCCAAGGTACTGACCCCAACAAGGACAGATGCAGGCAGGAAATCAGATGGTGTGACGTGAACCCCATTGTGTGGTTCACATTAGTGCCTGCACTGTTCTGTAGACTATGCAGACAGGTAAGTTCTGTTTCTCATTTGTATCACTGTATTGTAAGAGTAAAACAAGAAGAATACTCTGTCATCTCTGCTAGAAGTTGTCTGGGAGACCTGACTAGGTGCAAACATGAAAAATACATTTTCCTTTTTGAACCACAATAGCTTGATAAAAGACCTTGAGGCTGATTTTTCAAGGTTCACACAACCTCTCTTGGTTCTGAGAGCCAGGAGAGCCTTCCAGTGATCAAAGCATCTTCTGGGACATTATTTTTTTATATTGGTTTCTATATACAAAAAAATTCCATTAACTGAAGTGATGCTGTTGAGCCTCAAGTTTTTTTAGTACTTAAGAGTTACAGAAGAAGTGAACAAAGCCCTTTTAAAGTATCTAATTTCCTCCTTACTGATACAGAAAAATTTCTTTTGTGTTTTCTACTGATTGTGAGTCAGAATTTCTGGCTGTTAGCCAGACACAATACTTAGTGCTTTTGATTTGCATATATAGGCCTACAAGTTAGACAGATAACCTCAATCAAAATTTAATATAGCAGATTATATTCAAAACCAGTGGCAAGATATTCATTTCCCATATAGAACGATTCTTGTCAGTTGTGCAAATTAACACAGAGAAGTACAAATAGAATTCAAGAGGAGCCTGCTTTTCATTTTTTCCCCCTCAATATGCATAATGCAGTACATCAGCTAAAAGAGCATTTAAAGGAGGCAGAGGCATAGTTCTACCAGATATGTGTGGGCATAAGGACAAAAAGTGTTTTCAGTAGTAAAAGTCTGAAACTACTTCCATGTTCTTCCCAGTGAACTGGGAAGGAATTCAGAAAGCTGAAGAACTACAAACACACTTTCTGTGAGTCTACTCTGTGCAGTAATTTCAGCATTTATTCCTTGGAATAGAATGTGTTGGGCCTCAGACAGGACAGGGGGCAGGAACAACACTTTCCTTCTGGAGCAAAGGGGGTGAGACTGCCCCAAAACATCAGCTGGTTACTGTTTGGTGGCGCAGATGTAAAAAGAGGTGAGATGTCCAAAAGCAATCATAAGCAGCCAATTCCAGGATGGTCTGTAAGATCTCAAAGAAAATAGTTTTTGCATGTTTATCTTCAAATTTGTTACGCTGCAAAGTACTGGTGTCAAGGTGTCCCAGAACACTCCAGTAGCAGTGTTCCTCCACTTGACCTCCAGCCAAAGCCAGGGGCTAGACTTGGTTTAGGGAAAGCAAAACTGCACTTACCAAGTGTATTTCCTGCATAAAACAATCCAAACATGTTCTGTCACATGGTATTAATGAATAACAGCAGAGCCCCAGAAAACACATTATGTGTGAAGAATCAATGAGAAGGTGATCCCTTATGGATGAGGCAGAGGAGTGAATAAAATAGGAAGAAAGAGCAGCATGATATGAAACCTCACCTGCACCATGGTTTCTGAAGGATCAGAAATGCACACTGAGATCTGGCTTGGCCACACAGCTTGGCAGGACCTGTGGATACCCCAAAATGTGTGCAACAAGATCCAATCATCAGAAAAGCAGGAGAAGTGAATGGCAACTTGGTTTTCATAAAAAAATTGTATTTCTCGTGCAGTATGAGCACAGTATTTCCAAATTAGTCTTGTTTGCAACAATGCCAACACATTCTTTAATCCTTGCTGTCTGTTCTGTCTAACTGAGTTGCTGCACAGTTTGTTTTTATGCTTCTCCATATTGTGTGATGAGCACAGGGAAGCCTGATGAGCAGGTGTTTAGTGTGCATCGATGCAGATCCATGGCAGCATCTCCCCAGGACAAAATGCTGGAAGGGTTGCTCAGAACCAGTGCTGTCATCACCAGAACACCAGAGCGTCAGGGCAGGGGCCTGAGCACTGTCCTGTGACTGTCCACGTTGTTAAACTGCTCACAGTTCCTGCAGAGCTTTGGCTCAGCCTGACTACAACTCTCCAAGACACTGCCAAGGTATGGTTCAGGAATTAATATCAGTCAGGGATCATTGCCAGTAGGAAGCTTGTACATGGGTGTTCTGTCTCAGAGGTAAGAGTTTTACCACAAGCCTTGCTGTACCACTTGGCCTCAGGGCCAGAAAGCCATCTGAGATCTGCCTCCTAGACCTGTGCCAAGAGGATGGAAATGTTAGATCCTGGCTTCCCTCCATGCCTGGGCTCTCTGCAAACAAAACCAAAGTTGTTCCTCGGTCTTTTCAAGGCATGTCAGCAGACCACCTCCATGGCAAGAGACCAACACAATGTCCCACTAAACTACTCCTGTTTTCAGCAGAAAATGAGCTGTACAAGGAGGAATCTGCAGAAGTACAGTGATGGAGGTACCAAGGCTCGTGATTATTAGCAAATCATTCTGACACTTGAGTGATGACGGGTATATCCAGGTAAAGACTCCAGATGGCACATTACCACAGCAATGATGGAATTCCAAAGTATGTATTTGTAACACAGCAAGTGCAGATTTAATACATTTGATTTATCAACTCTGTCAGATTCTAAGGCCAGGAGAATAGCTTTGAATTTGAGCAACAGTGTTAGAAAATGGTGAAAGTGACAGTAAGGAAAGATTTACAATAACATAATTTCATGCCGGGAAGAAATTTTGTTTTGAAATATCTCAAAATCACTCTATCATTTTCCTTAAGAAGAGGGTCTAAAATCTTATCAGAACAGTTTTAGAAGCAACAAATACCTAGAGGTGACCCTAGAACATAAAGGTGTTCCCCACACTGAATCCAAAAAGGTCCCAACAGATGCTAGCTAGTGTGATTCAGTGTAGCTTCACCGAGTTTATTATTTTTTCCTAATTAAAGTTTTGATTATACCTTATTATGCAAAGTACCTGGACTTCATAGCTTTCAGTGAAAAACTACAAGTTAATGTTAGAGAGACATAAAAGCTCAGTAGATACATTTAGGGTAAAAAGTGAGTTAAAGAAAAGGAATGGCTCAAGGAGAACTTCCAGTTGTTGAAGATCGAAGACAAAACAAACAAACAAAATTGATCATGTTCTGTTACTGATGAAGAGGTTATAGTTGTAATATTCCTAGGGAGGCATGAATTAGCATATGAAAGGCACAAAGTAGGTAGCATGAATCCTCAGAGTTATGTTGGCCATGCAATCAGAGTATTTTCTACCGAATGTTCCCATAAAAAGAAAAGAAAGGAGTTCTTGCCTTTATAACTAGTAACTGATAGGTCCCCATTTTGGGCCAACTTAATTACTTTCAACAGAAAGCAGTCAGCCTTCCCAGCTCTCTCAGTACTGAGCATTGTGGGGAGAGCACAGAGAGCAACAGTCTTGAATTTATGTTATTTGAAGTCAAATTGACTTCCCCATTTGTGCTCTTTACTCCTTATTCGACAGTCAGTTTAGAGAGACAAACAAACAGAAGAAACCAGCAGGAATATCTCTTGTTTCAGTGAATGAGGACACAGGCAGAAGCTCACCACAAAATGCTGGGGAAGTGGAGCATCAATACAGTGCAATTGCCTGCTGGAATCATGAAATATGAGATACAAAAGGTCTGCTTGGAAAGAACAGATGTCAAGGTCATATCCACTTCCACCGACTAAGGAAGTCACACTTCCAAAGGTAAGCAACAGGGTCAGGTGCTGAAGAGAAAACTGGTCAAGAATTAATGCAGAGAGCTCTTCCAGCTGGAATATGTGACAAACAGCTGTCAACCAGACTGAAAACAGCAGCTTCTTAGGGAAAAATAAATGTGAAATAGCACATAAAGACTAATAATAAAGCCCTAAAATGCCCTGGGAGGTCCCCAGCTGCAGACTAAGAGCAAACCTGGGAAAGGGGAATGTTCCTGAGCCATAATTTAGAGACAAAGATCATCAGGTGTTTATGTAGCATGAGAACTGGTGGAAAGTTGAATGGCTGATCCCCTTGGCACCACTAATACAGGACACTTGCACGGGGTGACACTGGACTGAGGCCAAGCAAAGGGCCACGTCTCCTCCTCTCCCAGTGCCCTTCCCTGTTCACAGAGCAGCAAGATCAGGCAGTGCCTCATATCATGAACGACTAAAATCCTGCCACAAAGCAGAGCTCCTAGTGTGAGAAAGTGCTACTGCTGTATGACAGGGCACTAAAATCAGGAATCATTTGTAGGAGAGGAACAGAACCTACATACTGGAGGAGCATGAAGAGCAGGGGGAAGATTGAGACAAGATTAAAGTCCTGTATCAGGTGAGAGGCAAACGACTTTTGCATCTCTTTCTGCAGGCACCTCTGCAAGCTTTGCGGGTGACAGGAAGTGTATAATCTTGAACTTATGGTCTTCTTTTTAAATACAAATTTATTTTCTTTTATTTTCTGGTATACATAGAAATGTGTGTGGGAAATGTGGAGGCTCACTAGTCTATGTTCATTACGCCCCAGCATTAGTGGTGCACACAAGACACATTTCCACTGGGAGATGACCATGAGGTGAGGGGTCCCAAGAGTCTTGGTGCTTCATTCCAGTGTGTCCTGGTGAGCTGCTTTGGGATCACAGCAGTTTGGGTGAAAGGAGGGAGAGAGCAGGCAGCCTTCTGTCAAATTTCTTCCTGCCCATCAACACTACTCCTGATGGCACAAGGCTATGAATCATTTTTTTATTGCACAGTAGTAAGGTCTACTGAGAATTATTTTATTACCTGAACTGATAGTAGAATTATAGTTATTAAGAACTATCATAACTATGAATATCTAAACTGATATTTAATATCTAGAAGTTTATCATGACCAGCATTTTGTGTCTCGGAACTTCTAATCATGACTGTAACACATTTGTATTTTGACTGCATACAACACAAGAGTAATTAAATAATGTATAACTAATTAAGAACCTAGGAGAACCATCCGTATGTAAAACCCACCATAAACACATAATTTTATATTATATTAAAGATAGAGAATTGCTGATATGCAGACATAAACATATGTGGCATATGTATCTCAAAGCAGTCTCAAGAATTCCACATAGAATTGGCCTCAAGGAAACTATATTTTCTGTTGAGGAAAAAGTGTTGATAGTTTTTGCTGGAAGCAGGCCATTAATTACAAAAGTTGAGGCTAATCCTGCAATCTTATCTTAACGGAAGTTCTGTTTTTATCAGGACTTGAGGATCCATATTAAACAAATACTATCCCACTGCCAAAATAAAATGCAAAGTACTTTGTACAATGTGGTTGATTTAATGAAATAGTCAGATGCCACTCAGGGACTTGATATTCAGAATTTACTTTTTGATATTTGGATGAAAAATAATGCTATTCTTCAAATCTGTAAGGTTTGCTGTCATTCAGCTCAGCAGCAAGACTTCCACTCCTGGGAGTGGAAACTCAGACATTTTATTTTAAGCTTTTGGGAGATGAACTTTTCCCACTCATCTCTTCAGAGTCTGACAGTAATCCCTCAGCAAAAGGCTTAGTCCTGCCAGAACACTGATGTCCCATGAAATCAGGGCAAGTTGAAGAAAAATATTCTTAGTACATTCTGCTCATTAGCACTAAAAGAGAAGCTGAGGAAATCCCAATACCCAAACAAGTACATATCAAAGGTCAAACAAATATTTATCACCGAATGACACAAAAAATTGCAGCTTCAATGGCAGAGTTGAGTGAATGATACCATTTTCTTATCTGTAAAAAATTATGTCTCTCATTAATTCTTTTCACAGTAAAACTGTTTCATTACTTATCCTTTGTATAAGCACTTAGTAGCAAAGGTGATCCTGGGTGGTATATGCTGGTTTTCTCTTTAATATCTACTATGAGAGATCAGATATTTCAATTGTAAAAGCAAAATGAAAACAAACCTCCAAAACTGAAGAATTGCTCTAAGCAAATAAAAAGCTTTTGGTATCAAAGCATCACTGGGCAGGAAGAAACATGTACTTTCTCCTTGAAGAAAACTGGAGACCACTGGAATTACAGATTTATAAGTTCTTTCAAAAAGCATCAACCTGACTCTGATAGTGTTCTCTGCTCCAGCTCAAATTTATTAAGTTGAAATCTAAAACTGATATGAGAACAAACATTAAAAAAACCAGGCATGTAAACATACAGAATTGGAAGAAGTTTCTTTGGAAGAGTAAGTAAGTTCTGGAATGGATTTTCAATAAGAAACAGGGGCAAAAAAGACAATAGCAATATATTCATGAAAGGGATTATATTCAATATGATAACAGGGTAATAACAGGTGATTGGAATATGTTCCCACCTAGAATGTAAATGTTAATCTCAGAATTAGGCCCAATAAGGAATGACTACCAAAAAATAAGTGTCCATTCACAGCTGGATATCACAGCTGAGTCTGCCCTGCCATTACATTGTTCAAATACAGCCCCCAGCCTATTTCTTAGTCAGAGAAAAAAAATGTAACCCTAAAATCTTGGTGCTCTCAGGTTACAAAGCAGGTACTGAAAGAACCAGAGATTAGCTCATCTTTCAAGCTCATTTTGAGTTATAAACTGAATTAAAGAATTTACTCATTTGGGTGAAAGACCATTATTCCCTTAAAACAACACGGATAGAAGTTAACTATTCAAACGCTCCAAGTCCTCATGTTTTCCCGGAACATATGTCCTTGTCCAGAGGGAAAGGTGAGTTCTCCCAAAAATCACTGAGAAGAGATAAGAGTGATTTATTTTAGCCTTAGTCCTTCAGACTGTGAGGTAGTTCTGAACATTGTGAGACTCTTTCAGAGGTCCTGGCATCTCCTGGAAGTACCATGAAGCCAAAGAAGCTGTGGCACCTCCATGACCATAGTATTTCACCATAGTGAAATACTTCCAGGGCACAAAGCAATTCTGGTTGGAGGAAAAGGAGTACAGTCAGTGAGTAACAAAAGACTGCACACAAGTCAAGGAAGGCAAACGAGGCTGGAGGCCAAATCGGTTCTCAGCTGCCACTGGACATGACAGTTCCAGGCTACATCCCCTCTGTCACTACAACTGACACAGCAGTGCCTTGTTCTTTGTCCCCACAAGTGACCACAAGTCACTGAGACCTTCTCCACCAAGTCAAATGCCACCATTAAGCTTCAGTGTCAGAGTGGTTTGCAGACACAGTTGTGCAAATGCTGAGCACCTCGTGGAGCCCTCAGAAACTTCCTGAAATCAGATGCTGAACTTGTCTCTTGTAACACAAAACCACAAACCAGTCATTTCATGTGCCCTTATCACATTAGATCTTCAGCTTTTTTTTTTTCACTCTTGCAATGAGCCAAAATAAACCTATTTTTCATGCACTACCATTAACCTATAAAATCTACTTTCTGTCTTTTGTTAGAAGAGCTTTGGAGCCCTTGGTGATAAACACTGATAATCATTGCTCAACATTTTAAAATGTGCCCATTTAAACTTGGTATGAATATTCTGCAGATTTTTTTTAGTGTCCCTCCAAAGTGTTTGCATGCTTTCTGCAAAGAAAATAAATAGAACAAATAGTATGGCACCACAAGTTGGTCAATTATTAGCTTTTGCATACCCAGATCACAGCCTTTCTTTACAAGGGCACGTGTTAATATATAATAGAAATGTATTCCAGTTCTGTTTTAATTGATTTTTCAGACACACAGTGCAATCTTATAAGGTCAGCTGGAAAGCAAGTTGGCCAAAGAGAGGCCTTTCAGAAAAATGAGCCACTACCCACACATCATGAGAAATAAAACTGGAGCTAGACATATGAAAATGATTTTTTATTTTGTAGTAGTCTCACTCAAGTCTGGACAAATTGTCCATAATGGTCTTAAACTGTGACGTGAATATTTCTCAGAGGAGAGAGATGTAATAAATGTAATGAGCCAGATTTACAGACCACTTCTTCAAGCTGCTGGTGCCAACCACAGCTGTGACTGTCCCTGTGAAGATGCAATTGTTATTTAATATACAGTTATCATTTTGGGAATGTAGAAATGGTAAGTGGGGAAACTGCTAGCCAGTTTAATATGATTTTGTGCATAGGAAATGTGGTGGCAGGGAATCCAAAATGATCAGGGTAAGTACACACAGCAGTCAAAATTTTTGTGACTACATTCAGAGACAGATCTAGGAAAATGTGAGAAAGAAATGTTTTATTCTGAGACAGATTAAGGCAAGTCAGAGTTTTATGAAACAAAATATTCCTAACATATGGTCATGGACAAAAATGACCAGAGAAAAAATAAGCAGAAAATTAGAAAATAGTGGCCAGAGAACAGCAAACTGACTCATGCAGCCTGAAGAGAGAGAGTGAGCCAGGGAACCAGAGACCAAGAAGCAGTCAGGACTCACCTGGCTCACTGGGGGACCTTTGATAAGATAAAGAAAATTGTATCAGAACAGTCCATCCAGTTCAGCCTGAACTTTGGACTGTTGTATCAGATAGGGGCAGTTTTAATGCAAGGACTGTGTTAGAGCTCTTCACACCCTGCTGAGACCATGTTTATTCTGTACCAAGTTCAAAATCATACATAGGTAAAAACACCTGGAAAAAAAAGGTTACACCAGAGGTGTAAAG
Source organism: Pipra filicauda (assembly GCF_003945595.2). Lineage (NCBI taxonomy): Eukaryota > Metazoa > Chordata > Aves > Passeriformes > Pipridae > Pipra > Pipra filicauda. The sequence goes on from NW_024104310.1 coordinate 8,284,514, forward strand.
ATATGAGGACTGTACATTCCTATACACAACCCTGCCCACAAAGCCAAAGAACACTTGAGTGGTATGTTTAATATATCTGGTGGCTAAACTCTCCCATCTCTGTGCTAAGCAAAAAAAAGGAAAAAGGCCCTTGAGACTAAGAGTTCCTGAAACTGTCTTTCCAGAAACCCCAATTCCCAGTTTTGCCATCCATTTATCTTCAAGTATTGCAATAAATTGCTAAAAATGAGCTAATTTCAGATGCATTTTCAAATGGAATTATAATAATAATTTATTATTTATGAATTGCACATTATATATTTATAAGTTACGATTTGCAAAATTTAGCACCCTGTCTGAAGGGACCTGTAAGAGGGGAAAAAAGTCAAACAACCAAAACCAAAACCATTTCAAAACTGAAACTAAGAATGTGTTCTAATCAACTGTACAACAGAAAAATGAGGCATGTCATAGACAGTAGACTACATTTTACAGAGACAATGACCTTATTTCCTTCATTAACATGAGTCAGAGTGCCATATCATTAGAGATAATAAGGGAAGGTGTTACCAGGGGTAGGTGACAAGACAATCTACTTCAGGCTGTTCAGCTGTTCCAGGAGACTCAGAGTAACTTCTTTATCACTAGAAAGATGGGGCTCTCAAGTTTTCTAGGTGAACCAAGTCTGACACAGACAGCAGAAACTAATCAATGTGTCAGCCTCTTACTGGATGGGATGTCAGAGCAGCTGTGGAAGGGCTTTATCGACAAACATAAACTTAGTGACCCATCTTGTACGTTTCTGTAATATTTTCCATTATAGAAAATCTTGTGGGTTTAAGTGTCACAGAATCACAGAATATGCTGAGTTGGAAGGGACCCACAAGGATCATCAAGTCCAACTCCTGGCCCTGCACAGGACCATCCCCAAGAGTCGCACCATGTGCCTGAGAGAATTGTCCAAATGCTTCTTGAACTCTGTCAGGCTTGGTGCTGTGATCACTTCCTGGGGAGCCTGTTCCAATGCCCACCCACCCTCTGGGTGGAGAACCTTTTTCTAATACCCAACCTAAACCTCCCCTGAGACAACTGCAGGCCGTTCCCTCGGGTCCTGTCACTGGTCTTATCCCTAAATATTCTCTAGAGGTAAAGCAAATTCTGCAGAGGTGACAGGTGACATACAGCACTCCTTTCACCATTGTGGATCTATTCCTTGGTGGGCAAATGGCAAACTCCTGGAATACTTACTGCACACCAATTGTGGGACTTGTTCAAGTCATAAAGCAGATCTACCACTGAGTTGCAAGGTCCAAGCCACAGGCAGACAGCACAAGTTCCTGGGGTGAAAAGCAACACTTGCTCAGCAAGTTTCAGTCCAAGTCTCCTTGGCAAGCAGCAAAGTAATGGAGGAGTTAGAGACTGAAGGTCACCACTACAATGCCAGTTTTTAAGATGACAATCTAATTTACATCTCATCTTATACTGGTGAGATTATCTAATGTTATATATCTCATTTAGTGCATCAGTGAGATGTTGGTTGATCTAATTGGATCCAGAAACTTGACAGGAAAACCAAAAAGAGTTTGGAACTGTCTGGGTGAATCCAGGGCAGAAGCCTGAATGCAGCAAACACTTTTCTATTTACATTGTCTTGGGCTTTAAAGTGTGTTCACCCCCAGTTTGGGATGCGTCCAAATGCATTATGAGTTTGTTTTGCATTTTGTTGCATCAGAAAAAACCTATATGTAAACCTGGAAACCTGAGACCTGAGTTTCTTTTAGCTCTATGGACTTTAACCAGGCCATACAACACATGCACACATGCTATTAAAGTTTCTGTCTCTTAACAGCTGTGAGGAAAACCTCAAGGATTTGATCCATACAGACAGGCAGGTGTGCAAGGAACCTGGAATAAGAATTCAGAGACCTCTATATTAGCTTAAATACCTCCTAATGGCAATCTGAAGGCCAACATTATTAAATTAGTTAATAATTAACTTCTTATTATGCTTATCAATTTTATTTTTTGCTCATTACTGTTTGCATAAGAAAACAAAGATAGGTCAAGACTTACACAGAAATGCATTCCTTGGTATCTCAAATTGGGTGCTGTATCTGCTGTTGTGCCACATTTTCTGTCTTTCAGTCAGGAAGAACCCAAACTAGCAAAATAACTGGCATCTTCCCTGGCAGTTTTCTTACAAGCAGTTAGAGGGTGGCCACTCCAAATCATTTAAGACCCACCTTTCGAGAGTATCGTGTGCTCACAGTTTTTACTGAAATAAATGGGAACTACAGCAGGTCAAGTTATATCTCCTTACCCCCTTTCTCCAGCATGGACCCAATCCCACATAGTTCATTCACCATCACTGTCATTAGTGGTCTGAGACAAGAACAAAGAAGGCAACAGACTCTTCCCATGTGGGAATTTTGCCCAAGAGAAATATCACAGGGGTTAAGTCCTGTGCTACTGTTTCTCATTTGTAAATCAGGATTTATTAGCCTTCCCTATTTCAAAGGGCTGTGGAATGATAGAGGGTTTAACACAGATATACTGCAGTAATAATATAATAAGCTACATATCCATGAAACATTCTCTGGGAGCCTAACTGAATCAGATAAAAATGTTTTAAAAAGCCATAGCTGGAATAACAAAGCTGTCTTTTCCTTCTGTTCTGAGGCAGTTTTGGCAGGAAGAGATATACTGCAGTGAGCACACAATAATTTTTCTGTTTTCAGATATGAAAGAGAGTAAGAACTGTGGCATTATAAAAGGATGATCTGAGAAAGCCCATGTCGTGTGGTTTACACAAATATCACTGACCTCACAGTGTCTCCTGGCTTTGTTCAGGCTGTCTCTCGAACAGCTTGTAGGACATCCATGATCTGCAAACAGATAAACATTCAATTCTAGGTGAACACTTTGGTCTATGGAGAAACCCACTGAAGTCAGCAGAGTTCCCTGTGTACACAAAACCATGGTAATTGTGGTCAGCTACAGCATTAGACTCTTGGGTCCTGACTTTCAGAACTGCTCAGCACATTATACTGCTCCAAGAGCACCCTGTAACAGCTGGGACAGGCAGTGAGATAATTTTAAAATCAGGTCCTTAGTACCATACTGGACTTAACCTTCTGGCCTAAACTTTGCATGACAGGGCAGTGTGTGAGCATTGCTCTAAGGGGATTTCTCTCTTCTGTCTGCTTTTGCCAACAGTGTTGGCCAGTGAAGACTGTTGTGCAAAGAAAAAAAAAATATCCCAGAGTTTATCCTCTCACTTCTAAGCCCTCATCCCTAGAACACACAGATTTAAAGGAACCTTTTGTGCAATACACAAAATAAAACAGCTGGCTGCCCACAAGGCCTCACCCAAGACAAAACAGTAACAGTCCTTCAGTTAATCTATCTTCCTGGCTCAACCAGACGCCAAGGAATCCAGAGCCTCCCAGACTTCTGGGAAGCAAGGAAATATCATAAAATGCCACAGGTCAAAACATCTAATGCTTCTTTGCTGTCCCTGGTCCAGAGCTGTTAGGGAACAGTCCTCAGGCTGAAGGCTACTGCTGATACACTGGGGGCAGGATGCTGTCGCTGCTGGGATTGTGCCGTTCCTCTACACGGCAAAAATGAAATCACCTCCCAGATTTGCATTCCATGAAAGGCCAGGTAGCCAAAATTGTCCCTTTGTGAAAAAGGGTGGGGGAATAAAAAAAGGCAAACAGGAATGTGTGTGTCCTTGGTCAAGGTTCTTTCATTTTTTTTCTTTCTTTTTTTTTTCCTCCCACTTAGGTAAATATTTTGGTGTGTTGGAAGCAAAGAAATAGCCTTGGGCTAATACCTGCAGATTAAAATGTGAAGTTGATCACTATCAAAATACTTCGTGACCTAAAATGAAGCTCTGAGTAATCATCACAATAGGTAATAAGGAAATTGAAGAATTAAACCATAGTCATAGAATCGTTTGGGTTGGATCAGACCTTTAAAGTTCATCTAGTCCAACCCCCCAGCAATGAGCAGGACATATTCCTCTAGACCAGGTTGCTCAGAGCCCCAGCCAACCTGACCTTGAATGTTTCCAGAGATGGGGCATCCATCACCTCTCTGGGCAACCTCTGCCAGTGTTTCACCCCTGTCACAGTAAAAAATTTCTTCCTTATAACTGGTCTAATTCACCATCACAGTGACTTTGTCAGACAGAGTACCCAAAATTTAAGTTCCACTTTAACAGCTTAAATAGTTTTTACTTTGCATGATCTGGCTTTCGTCACAGGGATGGATCTGACTGTTACACAACATGATTTGATGGCAGGGTACCAGCAATGCTCTCCACATTTCTCTGTTGTGAGTAGCGACAACTCTTGCCATTTCAGTCCCATGTTTTGGTTATTTATATGGATCTCTATTATTAGAAAATTAGAAAATCTCACAGATTTACTTCCCATCACTCCTTATCTCCATTTCCTGTAAGTCAAGAACATCATCTTATTCCCACTGAAGAGCTGAGGACTGGAGGCACAGTGAGAAGTGAGTTGTATGTGACAGTCGATGGTCTAAGAAGAAACTGAGCGTATATCTACAGAAATCTTGGTTGCAAGCCAAACCAGATGACCATATTTGAACCAAATCAAACTGAATTAAATAAAAGCTTTCTGCAGCACTCAACACGATGTTATTTATGCCTTGAAACAGCATATCTGTTTCCCAGATCTTCTTGTCCAATTATTTAAAGGCTTGGTCCAGCAGAGATAACATACAGAATCTGACTGTCAAAAGATCTGCTGCCAGCTGCAGTCACCTGCAGGGACTGGGAAGAAAGACATGACTGATGATAGCATCAAGACTTTGGCTGAGACTCTTCAGCTTCATAAAGCTGTCATTGTTTGAAAAGTGATGTCTGTTCCTTCTGCATCATGATGGAACCAGCAGTGATCCATCCCTTGGATTCTACCCAAGGAAAGGCCAAAGAGAAACGTGAAAAACAAAGGAAACGAGCACACGGCTGTTGGCTGACTCTGCCCCCAACCACAACCCACACGAGCTCAGTTTGTTGTTTTGGCAGGACAGGCGGCACTGGATAAGCAAGAAGAGCTGAAACTGGCAGAACAGTCAGAAAAGTATTTGGAGTTGTTTATGTATGAATGATTGCAGGGTGGGAAGGGCAGACATCTTCTCTTTGGATAGATCAGGTAAAGCCCTGGGGGCAGCACTGAAAACAGAGCCCTTTGCAATAAGATGAGTAACATGATCCTGGACTGCTTTCGCTCTTCCCTCTGTGCAGACTCCAAGTTAGAGTGGAGCTTTGCCTTGGAGTCCTATTGAATGCTGCATTCACAGGCATTTGTTAAATCCTGCTATAGCCCAGAGGATGCCCTACCACTTTAATCCTCTATTAACAACTGCAGGTTTTCAGAGTTGTAGCCAAGGTTTGTGTGTTGATTCTCAGTCTCAAGAGGCCTTGGAATATTTATATGCTGTATTTACCTCCCTCTGATTTCATTACAGGAGTGATAATTGGCACTTCCATGCTACCTTCTAAAAAGGAGGGACAGCAGCAGAGGTGTGACAACACCAGCTATGCTTAATTGCATTCAAATTCAGAGTAGTAGGCAGGGAACCAGTTTAAATGTAATGCCTGTTTTGCAGAGCTAATAACCTGAGAAACTGCTACTATTTGAATTGTTCAGCATTGCCTGGATTGTGGGGATTATTCCTTTTGTAAACACAGCCGCTGCGGGGCAGCAAGACATAAGCATTCCATGCCCCCAGAGGCTGAAGTGTGCTGTGCCTCCCCCCGGGTCCCGGTGAGGCTGTAAGTGTTGTTACCCTCCGCCTGCAGGCGAGCGGGGACGATGCAAAGGTTAACACCCTTTGCTGCAAGCACATTTCCCAGGTCAGGGTGACTTAGTGACTTGGGGATCCATTACAGGTTTTGAAGGTGATGTTGAGATAAGGCAGCACCAAAACTGCTCTGCGTAGTTTGCGTGTCTATTCTGAGAGAAGCTGTCAACAGCTCAGAGCTCGAGGATGTTTGAACTTCGCTTGCGCGCGGTGCCAAATTATACGTTCTCAGGAGGCTCACGCCTACATGCAAACAGACAAGTTGCTATTTGCTTTTGCCATTTTCCCAGAGGAAATGATGGTGCCAGACAAGTGTGAGCAGACCAACCTCATATAGAGTGTCTGGCTCTGTGGTTTTGTAGCTCTGGAAGTAGAAATGACGGGCACTCCCACTGCACTTCGGTAATTGCCCAGGGACACACAAGGGTGATTCTAATCATCGAGAGCATGAGATGCCCCTTCCCAGATCATCTCCAGACTCAGACTCACAAGAACTTTCCAAATTTGAACCAAGGTTTTCATAGAATTTCTCACTGCTCTTCATTGCCTTGGATTCCTGGAGCACTTGCACTGAGCTGAAGAGGGGAGATTGTAACTGATACGAGCTTGATAATGGAGACATAACTACTGGAGCTCATAACCATGACTTGGAGACATAAGATAACTAAAACACTACAGAAGCTACTTTTTTTGAAGTTTGGATTCTTGCCATCAAAATGAGGACAAGCAGACCATTAAAACTGGTTTGAGTAAAACACAGAAAGTTCTATCCACCTGCTTGCTCGAAACAGCAAATCAGATGTTATAGTCACTGCTGAGGATGAATTTTGAGCCAGATCTCTGACATTAAGTACACACATCTCTGTGTGTTCTGTGACAGCCTTTCTCATCTTCCATTAATCATTTGACAGATCAAGATTTTCTGACTTTAAATATAGTCAATAATGAATAAAAGTTTTATTTACTGCAAGTTGGTTACTGAGCAAGAAAACAATCAATTTTAGTTCTCAGCTTATCTTTGTAATAAATAATGTAAGAATTTTCTACATCTTTTTTTGCCCTCTAAACATAAATCACAAGAAATAAAACCTTTAGTTTGATCAAAATTTGCATTTCTTGATAGCTTTCCACATGAATTATCTTACCATGTCAAATAAGCAGAAGAAATAGATTCACTTAGTGAGCCTGGATAAGAGGGGGAACAAAAGAAGAAGAAAAAAATAAACCCAAACCTCGCAATAATTGAAATTGTCTGTTTTGATTTTCTTTCCGTAGGTGCCAAGATACGAGAAGTTGGCACTGAAAAGATATCTTTAGATAAGTCTTATCCATTATTAAGTTAAATCAGTGCTACAGACTACACCATAAAGAGATATGGCTTTAAGTGTATGAGTTCAAATGTCAGAAACAGCCCAGACATGACAGAATAGAGCTCCCTGCAGGTTAATGGGTCCTCTTTCTTGGCAAGGTGAAGACACAACCTGAGACAGTAAAGAAGCTACTTGCCTCCTCAGTCAGAGCACCATGACTTTCTAATAGGAAATTAAAAACACTGTTAATATCTGAATTATTTTTTCCTTTATCTTCTCTATGGAGCATTATGGGATAGAGAGAACTAAAGTTTTGTGTTTGGGTTTTGTTTTGGTCAGTTTGAGGAGGTAAATATTTTTTAATGTAAGTGCACACTCATATAAAACACTTGGAAAGAAAATTTTTGAAGATTTAGCTATAAAGTATTGCTTTTCTTATGCAGTGAGTAAATTCCTCACACAGACGGGAAAAGGTTCCTTTGTTTGTTTCTTTTTGACTAGTATAGAAAGTAGCAAGGCATAACTTCCCAGCACTCTAATCACTAAATTGTACATCGAAAGGCGAGGTGCAGTGAACTTCTGCCCAAACCAAAAGTGGTAATAAAGCTGACTGGGAGATACAGTTACCCAGGTGTGTTTAGGCCACTCAACAAACTGCTGCCCCAGTGCACAGTTGTGGGGACCCACCTAGTGAACACACGAAGAATTGCACCCATCCAGAATATCAAAGAAAGGGAACATTGAGCCAAGGAGACAAATAATTGAACAATATAATTTAGACTCTTCCAAGTGGTGAAACATGTGGCAAGACAAGAGAGACCACAAATTCCGGCCAACCTACAGTCACCATCTGGTACTGCTTTGTAATTTTCAGATAACTTGGTTCCAAAATCTGGTACAGCAGAAGTTGCATTTAGGAGAATGGAGAATATATTTTGGTTTAACTCAAATTGGTGCAGTGCCAGAAGACATATTTGGGACTATCACTCAGTGTTACTAGCCTGAGCACTAACAAACCCAGGAGTTGGTCTTTGTAAAATAAGAATGGCTTTGTTAAAAAATACTACAAAACATTTCCCTTTGTTCTTTCTTCATTTATTTTTATTTTTAAATTGACTCTTGTAGCATGAACTGTCAAATCTTAAAGGCTTTATTCCTCTGATCACAAGGGCTGGAGGCTTTCACTACAGTGAAAGCTGAAATTTTAACCTTATTTCTTCTGGCAACAAAGGCTGTAAGAACACCACTAGGATTGTTTGATTTACAACAAATTTTTATGTAATGAAGGGCTGAAGTGAAATTTTGTTACAGGCAATATCGATCTGTTCACCATGGTGTTCGAAGGGATTTTGGCCTCATTTCCTCATTTCCCTGTCCTCACCTAAACCACAAAACTTTCATGAGTAAAGAATCTCCAAAATATGTAGGCATTAAAATCAGATACCTGACTAAACCACTGGTATTTTCTCTTAATGATACAATATTATATATTCTTTTTTCCCCCCAGGAACAGAAAAAAGGGGTGAGATTTAGTATTCATTTAGCATTGAAAATATCTTATGATACTCTCTTTTTTTCTGCTTGAATGAAGCAGCAAACATCTTCTGCTTTGCCTCCTGAAGATCCTCCAAAAAAAGGTTGGAGGATCAGTTACAAAAAGATATGTTTTAGTGCAGGAACTGCCCCCCAAATCTTCGAATCACTTTGATTCTGCTCTTTATACATATTTAGGTTCCCATGGTTTATGTGACTTTATTTCCAGAAAAGTCCTGGATAACTAACACCACAGGACAACTTCCTAGCATACAATACTGCCACTTAGGTTTGGAGAAGAGCCATCCCTACCAATTTAGAGGCAAGAACAGAATTCTAGTTTATCTCTCCTACTCCAAGTTTTCTTTTTTCTTTCTTGACAAGACTATTCCAAGAAAATTCTGACTCTTCTAAATCCTCTTCTTGCCAACCAGCCTAATCTCAGACCTTGAAAATATTTTATTTCCACTTCTTTCTCTTATCTTATTCAAGATACTACTACTATTACTTACTAGCATTTCTCTAACAAGTGATACTTTACATAAAGTTCTACTTGAACTCTAGGGCTCCTGTAAAATCATGTCCTAGTAGTCATTGCACTACTGGGGACACAGGGACTCTCCTCAGGGCTCTGGATTACACAGAAACATCAAGGCACACAGGCCATACCTGCTTTCTACCTGCACAACCACTGCTGTCCCTGAAAGCCAGGGGAGCAGGAATTACTGTCAGGTTCTTTGGAGCAGTGATTTTTGACCCCAGCAGTAGGAACAGAAAGCTTTGCTCTCTAAGGCCCTTCCTCTTTGGCTCAGCACCTTCTATTCCTCCCTTCCCTTTGCTGAAATAGTTCCTTTTCTCCTGTGCCCTCCCCCTGCTTCCTCCTCTTCTCAGCAGCCCCAAACAAGCAGAAGTTGCTGTAGGAAGAAGACAGGGTATATTGTTGTTTGTGGTGATAGGAATTGAGACACAAGGCTGCACAGGCAGGTTTGGGGCCCCATAACCCTCACAGTGCTATGAGAGAGACATCTGGGTGAAGAATGACACTCCTCTCTCTGTGGCTCTCCAAAGCCTCTCCAAGCCTCCCTCCCATCTACAGCATCCATAAAATGCTTCTGACCCCTTCCCCAGCTGGATCACCATACAGCACCCTCTAATTCCTGCTTCTGAAAATGTTACCTAAAACTGAGGAGCTTACAGCTAATTCTGCTTGTTGCACATGGCAGGTAGATCCTAAATGGCATTGCTACCAATCCCTCTCCTGCAGCTTTGTGTCCTTATGTAGTTTCCATTTACCTTTTACACTTTCTTATCCTCTCTTAATGCTTTAGGTGTTTTATCCCGGTGTTTTAACCTGCCCTGCCCATGTACAATGTCTCAACAGAGATAAACAGCCAAAGTTTTTAACACCAGGGGGCATCTCATAACTTGAACAGACTTCCTTGCTATTAACATGCTGTTTATTCCCTTGAACAGCACAATGTCTATTCAGGCCACATTTCAGCAGTATTTATCTTCCAGTGTCACCATTTTCCTTAAGCACTATACTTCTTTCAGAGCTTGACATCTTCAGATAGTGAGATAATGGTTTCCTCCAGTCATTCATTTAATTTAATAGGCCTCAAAATTACCTTAAGCTTTTTAATCATATAGATTTTTTTTCTCTTGCTAAAATAAGGAATAAAGTAACTGCACAGCTCTTGGGTTCTGTATAGGCCAACTAGAATGCTTACTTTCTAATTTGTTTTCATCATTTATACACTTCCAAAACTTGCATTTTAGAAACACTGCTTTTGGTAGCCTACTCCCATACATTTCTCTGGTAAACCACAAGTTAGTGATGCAACAGAGTACACTGCTGATGGGGATTTTTTTGTTTTGTTTTGCTTTGGATTTGCCTGGGAATCCTAAGAGAGGTCAGGCTTGTAGTGATACTTAATTGTCCACAAGTGCTTCTAATCCAAACAAATTAAATGTGTTGTGGGGGTAAGAATTTTATCAACATACTGTATATAAAAACTAAAGACATCAAGCAATAAAATTGGATTTATGGAGGGACAGTCACATTTCCTAATTCTTGTCCTCTTAGCTATAAGAATATAATTTCCTCTTCAGTTCCTTACACATGCATAAGGTAGGAAACACAACTACTCCTGAATTGCATACATTCTTTGAGACAAACAATGCAAAGGTGAGGAATACCAATATACCTCAGGCCTCTGAAAAGGAAGTACAAGTACAAATTGTCAAGTTGTGAAATTTTTTTAGCGTGGGTCACAGAAGACAGTGAAAAATCAGAGGGGGGGGGGGGTAAAAGAAGGGGTAAAAGTCTGTGATTCTGTGATTACAAGAGATAGTAACATTGCTACAGAGAAGCAGAGAACTAGCCCCAGTTGGTATGAATCAGCATAATTTTGTAAAACCAATGGGAAAAAATAGAGCTAAAATGGAACTGTGAACATTACTGAATAATCATCCTTTTCTTGTTATACATACGTCCTTTTTACACATTTCTCAGCTGTGGGAAAGAGAAAACCCATCCTTGAGAATGCAGAAAACAAAACTGCAGCATGAAAAAAAAGAAGGAGCATCCTGTTATACAACAGGTATGGGGCTAGAGGCTGAGGCATCTTTTGATGAAAGATACTGGGAAGATTATACCTGCTATGAGAAAAAATTACAAAAAATATAAATATCTGTACAAAAGAAATGCCACAATTCAGGCTTGGAGTCTTTGTCTCAGTTTGAACTCTATCTAACCTCTGTTTAAGTGACATAACTAAAGGTTTTGTCAGACTTTTCAGGAAGTCTGAAGTCTAAATCTTTCTCACATACCTATGAAACTTACTTTTCAGATGTTTTCATCAAAACAGGAAGAAAGAGTGATGCAACAGAATGAGCACTGAAGGACTCGCTTCTATTTTTTGTCTGCCACTGCTTAGTTGGATGACCTGGAACAAATAACTTCATGTTTCTTTGCTTTAACTTCCACATCTGTAAAAAGAAGATAATGTCACTGAGCTCCTCTGCAAATAAACTTTTTTCCTTCTCTTATCAGGGAGTAGAAACAATAATAAAAGGAAACTCTTGGTAGATTTCTAGTAGAGTTCATTGGGGAAAAGCCAAATCAATTATGAGATTTCTGGAGTTTATGGGATTGTTTTCATTCTCAAAACTTTGCAAAACAGTCCAAAGTGGAAAAGAAATCAACTCAGGCTGACTCAGACCCCAAGCCTGTGAAGTGTTCTGAGCACAATTGAGCAACACTGGACAGAATGTTTAGCCAATTACCTCTCCACAGATTCCAAGGAATGTTTTATTGCAGTAAGAAGAAATTCTAGAATATGTAGCATCTCACTATCAGATCTTAAGAGTGAGAACTTCTGAACATGAAAAATAGATGAAATTTAGCCAGCAACACCTCAAAGACAAAACACAGCTTTTCCACAGTTCTGGAGAGACTCTACAGAAGAAAAGTGTTAAGAAGTACATCAAAATAACAGTCGGGGCTGAAAAGTGAAGGAAAAAGTTGAAGGGAATTGAATAGAGCATGACAATACTATTCTCTGTATGCTCAGTGCTGCAGTGTTTTGCTAAGACAAAACAAGTCTTAGCAGGGTCCTTAGATCTGTGAATTCTCCCAAGCACTGTCTGTCACACACACCTGGCTTCTTCCTCATATTCCTGCACATTTTAGGGCCACATCACATATGCTCATCATTCCTACCCACAACTTGTTTCTTGCTTCATTAGCGTGGGTTAATGTTAATATATTTAGCTGGTTGTTAGATCTTATCTGTGTCCTGTGGATGAGAAAAAGGAGAGGGCCTGTCAGTTATATGGTATTAGATTTGCTCTCGTCTCTGTCTCACCTTGAAGAGAAGGACATTTGAGAGGTACAGATGCTCTGTTAATGTTTTTATTATTTATTTATTTTATTTATTTATTTATTATTTGTTGTATGATCAGGGCATTCTCTCAATAAACAGCAAATGGGAACATTGCTGCAGTAGCACAACTGGTTAACAATGCAGTTTTAGAAGTATAAACGTTCCTTCCATCCTTGTTTAAGCCCAAAAAAGAAACTCTGAGCCTGCTGAATTTGTTTTATTAAAACTGTCATCAGCCCAAGAGGACAGCACTAGTGCTAAAAGTTCTGTAATTCCAATGAGAAAATGTAAACCATTTGAAGCACAAGAGACTGATGAAAATCTGATTCTGCATTCCAAAACTCACCTAATTATCATCTGGCTTTTCTAATTATCCTTCTTTCTAATTTCTTTGCCCTGAGTCCTAGCCTAAATTCTTCTTAGGCAAGTTCTGCTACTCTTAACAAGTTCTAACTGGTCTGATTCACAGTAAGGTGCAAAACCTGTCATCAACCAAATTAGTTTTGATTTACCGGTGTGAAAAAAAAATTAAAAATCTGTTTCAGCTGCAGGATGTAACAGCCTAAAAATCTGTCATCTGGTGGCTTCAGCAGCAGCATCTGTGGTTGCCCCAGAACTCTTGGCCATCAGGTATCTTCCAGGTATCTTAGGCAATCAGGCACTGTGCTCAAAGTTCACTACGCATCCACGCACCGTTAAACAGTTCACTGTGACTTCAAACCTTCCCACAATTCTTACTATCAATAAATCCGAGTATCTTAAGATGGTTTTTCATACATAATCTCTTGTATTCTTCTACTAAATGCTGAATTCCTGCCCTGCTGAATCAACTAGCTAAGGAAACTTAAGGAAATATCATTAGAAACCGAGCAATATTCCCTCTGTACAGCCTGGCAAAGCCTATAAATTCTGACACTCAGATTGAGGTGTCCCACGGAGATGTCTTCATGTGAACACAGATTCCTCCTAGAGTCGATACAGAATTACTCAATATCGTTGATGGGTTCAAAATACACTCATATTTCCACTTCAGGTGGTCTGGACAGTTTGCTGTGCAGCCACGAGCAGGGTTCAGCTTGCCAACCACCAGTGCTTCGTGACAACTGTGGTGGACTGAGACATCAAAGACTTCCATGGGAGACTTCAGATAGAACAGGTTTTTAGGAGCCCCACTGCTTCCTGGAGCAGGAGGCCAGGTAGAAAACTCCACATGCCTAAAGTGGCACTTTATGTAACCAAATCCCACATTAGTTCTCTGCTGAGTGTAAGGAGAGCTTAGACATCTGGTTCACATGGAGACACCTACACACTGAAACCCAAATTTAGGTGCCTTAATCTGCTGGCTGAATCCACCTCTTTACTTGGAGATTTCCTCAGCTGGCAGCTGCATTAGCATTATGTTTGAGGGGCTTTTTCTCATTTCCATTTCTAATCCACTCACGAGAACATTTATACTTTTGGCCTCTCAGATACCCTTGCAACAATTTACAACTGTAACTCTAGAGAAAAGATACTTTTGTTTCTTTTAAATTTATTGCCTGGTAATTTCACTCAGGGCACCTATCTTGTGCTACAAGAAACACAGAATTCACTTTCTCTATGACAAGAGATTTTAAACTATTTAAGTGTATTTAAACACCCTTTTTTTTTTTTTTTTTAAGGAAGCAATTCCTCACTTCCAATCAGTTCATTGCTTTTCTCTGTACCTTTCTTAGTGCTTTAGGGAGAATTTCACACAATATTCAAGATGTGCAAGCACTTGCAGTTTTACAAAGCATCCCGTCTTGTTCTTTATTCCTTATCTTAATGTACCTAACATCCTTTTGGCCTTTTCACCTACTCCAAAGCATGAGAGATTGATATTTTCAACAGACTAGCCATGATAGCTCCATGAATTCTTCCCCGAGTGCTCCCAATAAATTTAAGGGTATGAGGAATGATCTTGTTCTACAGGGTTTTCCTCAGTGCTGGATAACAGTCTCTCTCTTCTATTCAGACATCTATTTTTGCAAAGGTATTTAGAATATAATCCCTTTGAGATCTTCACCCACTATCAAATTTGATATATATGGCCCAAGATTTCAAAAGTATTTGAGAAGAGAGAGCAGATCAGATAAACCCATATACATACTCAGAGTTGTCATTTGACCCTATTTTCTTTGGAAAACAGGCAAAAAATCACATTAAGTGATCTCTAGTTGGAAGGAAGAGGTCTGAGAGCAACCAGACAAATGTTCTGCTTCCTCAAACACTCCAAATAAACTCTGCAGCACTTACAAGGATTTTTTTAAACCATTCACAGCCATAATCACATAGAAATTCTAGTAGGGGATATGCAGACTGACTTCAGTCACGGACAGCATGTAGGCAAACAATTGTAAGAGGAAACAACTGAAACAAATGCAAGTTTTCTCAGTTGGAGTTTCCCCCAGTCTTCTCTATCTCAGCTGATCAACAAGCTCTACACATCAGCTGGGGAAATTTGTACTGAACAATTTGGAGTTAGAAAAATAATATACATTAATTCTGTTTGGTTTTGGGGACATTTACCTCCTTTTTTCACAAAGGAAGTGAGTCAATCTAAGAAATGAGACAGCATTTAAACAATATCTTTTGCAGCTCAGTGTCCCTTTCTCTTGTGTCATTTCTGTGTCCGAGACATGCCAACAACAGAAATGACATTTCAGTGCTTGAGTACATGTGGATTCCAGATTCTGACCACAACCCACACTGACAGAGGATTACTTTGGGTTATGACTTCTTGCCAGCACTTTTATATGAGTTCTTGTCCCTTGCTGTGAGCAGGTTGGTAGTGGGTCGATTCGTTAACACTAAGGAGTTATCACAGAGTTTATTAAGCGATTGGGCTGGACAGATTATCATTATCAGGAATTCTGAGAAGTGAAACACGTATCAAAGATCTTATAGTAAATGAGGCTAAAAGGTAGCATTTTATTAATTCTGTTAATAAAATTATAATCCAAGCACCAGGGAAACTCTTTGTGATAAGAACTAAAAGACATTAAATACCTGGAATTACAAGGTAGGCAACAACTGGCCAAATTAGAAGGACTTCAAGGATAATGGTTCTGCAGAAAGCAGATAGCATATGAGCTGAGGTTGCTTTTACCTAAATGAGCTTAACACACACCTCCAGTCCTTGGGCTCAATTATTGTAAGAGAGAGATCAAAGCTATGTGTTAGCCATTATGAAACAGGAGTTATGAAAAGCTGTCTCATGAGGGTGCTGGCTGTGTGGCTATCTCACTTAACTGCACACCTTGCTTTCATCTTGATCCCTGCTACCTCCTTGTCATCTGCCTACTAACCCCTCTACAGGCTGTCACTCCTTTTTCTCTCACTGCAGCTCCTGATTACGGATTGCCTTTTTGCCCTCTGTGCTTTAATGCTGTACCTACAGCTTTTTGACAGGTTCTTTACTCTGCTGTATTTGTGTGTTATAAAGCACCTTGCCATAATCTCTGGATACCGAGGGCAATATCCGCCAAAGAATGGGCTTGGGTTGTGTCAACCCAGTTTAATTTCCACTTCCCTAAAATAAAATCTGCCATCTTCAAAGTGTCACTTGGCAGCTCAAGTTCTGTAATCTGGGTATTTACAAAGTAAGCTCCCAGTACAGACTATGCTGTTCAAATCTGACAATGAGTTTCTTCTTAAACCTCACCAGAGTTTATGAATCCAAACTCTTCAAGTTTCACCACTTTTTCTGGAGAAAGGACACCTGCCAAGTCAATCCCACATAAAGACAGATCTGTGGTATGGCAGGCACCCCACCGTGCTGTGGTCTAGCAAGCCAGTGGATTGATCTTCAGGACAAGAGGCAATGGGCAGAAACTGAAGCACCGGCAGTTCCACTCGAATATGAGGAAGAACTTCTTTGCTGTGCAGGTGACCACACACTGGAACAGATTGCCCAGAGAGGGTGTGGAGTCTCCCTCACTGGAGATACTCCAGAACTGTCTGGATGCAATCCTCTGCCATGTGCTCTGGGATGACACTGCGTGAGCAGGGAGGTTGGACCAGACAACCCATTGTGGTCACTTCCAACTTGACCCATTCTGTGGTTCTGTGATCACTTACTGTGGATATCAAAGATCTGAGGTTTCAATGCTCCTCTCCCCCTGTGAGGATGCGAATCTTGTCGCTATGGAAGCACATTAAATGCCAATCTCAGATTATTTCAGGGAAGTTGTGGTTGATTTCCCTCAGCTATATCGCCCTTCCAGCTCAAGAAACCAGCCCCCTACATTCCACAGAGCTACTTAAACTACAGGGTGAGGGAACCATGGCTGCTCAGCCCAGATATCCTGACAGCCTGACCTGCAGTCCTTTTCTCCCCTTCCAACCCCTGGACAAGCTCAGGGACTGGAGCATCTCTGTTATAAGGAGACTGTGGGAGCTGGGCCTGTTTAGTCTGGAGAAGACTGAGAAGGACCTCATGAATGCATACAAACATTTCAAAGGCAGGTGCCAAGAAGATGGTGCCAGACTCTTTTCAGTGGCACCCAGTGACGGGATGAGGAGCAATGGCCGTAAACTAAACCACAAGAAGTTTCACCTCAACATGAGGAAGAACTTCGTTACATTGAGGGTGTCAGAGCACTGGAACAGGCTGTCCAGGGTGGTCGTTGATTCTCCCTCTCTGGAGACATTCCAAACCCACCTGGATGCATTCCTGTGTCACCTGCTCTAGGTGACCCTGCCTTGGCAGGAGGGTTGGACTGGGTGATCTCTAGAGGTCCCTTCCAGCCCTAACGATTCTGTGATCCTGTACTTCCAGGGCCGCAAAATAAACACCTCCGTGAGGGGCTTTAAACTTCAGAGAGCTCTGAAAGGACCGTGCAAGCTCCGTGGGACGGGAAGAGAGATGCACAGCAAATCTGAGGGGACAGGGGGAGCGAAAGCCGCACATCCGCATCCCTCCATCCCTAACCCCCCTCGCCCCCCCAGCCCAGGTCGGCAAAAGGGAGCCGAGCAACAACCCCACAACCCCTCCGCTCTGCCCCTCAGGGCTCGCCATGTTCTCGGGCCGTCGCGGCCCCGCCTGTCATGGCGGCGGCGGAGGAGGAGGAGGAAGAGGAGGAGAAAGGGGAGGAGCAGGAGGAGGAGGCGGTGGTCACATGGCGGCAGCGCCGCCGCCACAGCGGGCGCGGGGTGGGCGACGGGGCGATGCCGCCGCCGCGGTGAGTGCGGGGCTGTGGGGGACAGGGGCCGTGGCGGCGGTGCGAGGGGAGGCAGCCCCGGCGGGGGAACCGGCGCCGGTGTGAGGGGCAGCCCCGGGGGGACGAGGGACGGGGCCGGTGCGGTGCGAGGGGTAGCCCGGGGGTGATGAAGGACGGGGCAGCCCGGGGGGTGAGGGACGGGGCCAGGCTCGTTGACACGGTGGTGTTCGGTCGTAGGTCGGACTCGGCGATCTCAGAGGTCTTTTCCAACCTGGTTGGTTCTGTGATTCTGTTTTCCCGCCTGCCCTGAGGGACGCGGTTCCCGAGCCCCGGAGGCGGGTCGGGTTCAGGGCTACCCCCTTTCTGGCACTCGTACGAACTGATAGCGGTGGCTGCCCAGGCGGGTCCCCGGGTGATCCAGCTGCGTGCTGAGGGCTCTTGGTTTAAGGGGAGACCGAGGGGCTGGAGCGGGTTGTGCTACATAGCATGGAAGATAACGTAATTACTGTTTTTTCGGTCTGTAAGTGCATGTGAAGGAGCAGCAGCAACCCGCCTGCAGGTAGACTGAAACTGCAAATCTCAGCCCAAAATGTGAGGGTCGGCACGTGTTAGTGTTCCTGGCGCTGCTCCGTTCATTGATTCGTTTGCGGGATGAGGTCAGGCATTGCTTTTTGGAGGGCTGTGTGACCCAGCGGTGTATTAAAGCTTTCTTATCTTTATGACCGGGAAATTTATTTTTAAACTGTTTCTCCTCTTCCCCCCCCCCCCCCCGTATTTTTCAGTATATACTTCGCCACATTGAGGCTTCTCTTTTCCTCTCAGCAAATATGTGCTGTTCTTCGTGGCTGGTCTCCAGTCCTTCTAGTCAGTTCATTGTTGCCATGTGGTATTTTTCTTTTTTTTTTTTTTTTTTTTTTTTTTTTGTGCGTTGAAGCTTATAAGGAAGGCTGCAACAGAACATACTGAAGCAAATTAGCTGTCTCCAAGTTACTTGCAAGGCAGAATAAAGGTTCCATGGTCCCTCGTTTGTGAGAAAGCAGATGGATCTGAGTAAGCGACCAAAAGCTCTATGCCACGGGCACTGGGGAGCTTAGCAGGTCAGAATTCTCTGCTGTGATGTGGCACTGGAATCAAACACTGTGTTCAGAAGTTGCCTGTCCAGACAGCTGCTTCATGTTCAATAGTCTCCTCATAGGTGTCAGCCTTAAAACTGGAGTTGAGAGTAATTAAAACACTGGTGGTGTCTGTTGCAGCATCTCTGCCAAACAGTATCTTGAGCTGTTTTCAATATCAGTTGCAGGGCAGCTGCAGTAGACCTTATAGAACTTTACTGTATAATTAGATGTAAAGTGCAGCCCCTACTCTTCCAAAGAAAAAAATAAAATCTCGTGACCTGACTTTGTTGCAGCTCTGTAAACAATCAGTGCTTTCTCCGTTTGGTCCCGTGTATTTGGAGCATTGCTTTCTGTTTGAAGGAATGGTGAAATCTCTCGGTGCCAGCACAGTAATTGTGCAGGTGGGCAGGATCCTCAACATTATACCAATATGCTGCCCTTTTTTTCCTGGAAAATGTATTACAACGTAAGATCAAATCCCTTCTGTCCTTAAAAAAAGTATTCTGTAAGTGACATTAAGTATTCTTGAATGCTTAGTGATCTAGAGTCTGCTTTTTTTTTTTCTTTCATATGGATGTCATCTTAATAGGCAACTGTTCCCAGACGTCTCTGATTAGGTTAAGCTGATCCAAGTCCAGGCTGTGCCCAGGAAAGGATGGTACCAACCTCTCCCTGACAGTATGTTTCTGCCCTGTAGAGAACCTTTAAATATGTGAAATAGTCCAGCTGGGATTCCTAGGCCTCCTTTTAGAACAGCATAAATGTCCAGGTGGTTCCAGATAAGAGGCTTTTGATTAACAGGCAATTGGCCTCCCCCAGTATAACTGTGTCTGAAGAACTGCATGCCTTCTGCATAAGCTTTTCCTCATCTCTGGGTAAGATAAGCTCCTGCAGAGTTTTAGGAGCTCTTCTGCAGCAGGGAAGGAAAGAAATAACAGTGCAGCTCTAATGAGCCTTCCTCTCTCAGCCTCAGATGAGGACAGCAGCATGCTAAGTGGTGTGTGTTCTGGTGTCAGAGAGTCTAACTGCAGATTTCAGGGCCTGTTGCCTGTCTTCTACTATCTAATCACATTTTCAAAGGATGGAAATCAATATTCCATTATGCATAGAAGTAACTCTGGATAGAGTTCCTGACAAGCTGCTTTGTGACAGTAGTTTATGAGAAAGGATCAATCTGATCATCATTTTTATAGTGATGTAAAATAACAGTAGGTGTGATTCAAGCATTTTAGGAGGCAGAAAGCCCCGAAACGGCAAAGAAAGGGAAATAAAGATGAGTTGATAGTATTTTGAAAATTTATCTGTACAAAATATGCTTCCCCATAGTAAGAGATGAGCCCCTCAAATTTTTAATGGTAGGTATAGGACATGTGTGTGGTGTGGGTCACATGGATGAGATGAGAAGCAGTTAGTAAAAGTGGGGATTTTGGCTCTTCCAGCGAGAAAGAACAGCAAGCACACTGTGGGGTGAAAAGAACAGAGGGAGGATCGTTCTGCATTTACATTGCCTCGGAAGGTCCTGTAGAACAGTTGCAGGCTGAGCAGCTGTCAGGCTGAGTTTGGCACTGTGTTGATTACTGAAGCAGAGAGGTAAAGGAAGGCTTCCAGCTGAAGGGAAAAGGTAAAACTTTCAAAAATTACAGTCGTTCCTTTCTGCGACAGTTGTTTGTCGACTTCCTAAGCAGTTCCATCTGCCTGGGTAGGTGATACTGCAGCTACAGGTATCCCCAAAATCAAGTAATTTCCCTTAGTACTATTCATTTTGGACAAGGTGTTGCAATACAACTGTGTTGCTTGCTGTTGGAGAGCAAAAGTGTGTTCATGCATTTCAAGGTCAGAAATGAATTTGTTTTTTCTTTCTCAAAAAATATTGCAGAGGTGAAGTCTGTTTCAATCCCCATTAGAGTGTGGGAGGTAGATAAACTGTCTTCTTATCTAAAGTTTCTTTTCAAAACATATGGTGGCTTATGGAGATG
This sequence comes from Pipra filicauda, assembly GCF_003945595.2. NCBI lineage: Eukaryota > Metazoa > Chordata > Aves > Passeriformes > Pipridae > Pipra > Pipra filicauda. The sequence continues at coordinate 8,305,335 of NW_024104310.1, forward strand.
AATAAATCTGCTGTTGCAGCTACTGTGTTAATGTATAAAGTACTGTCAGTACAAAGGCCTTGGCTGTTCAGCCATGAGTGAAAGCATTTGTTCAGCTCATTCTGTGTAAGTTAATAGTGTGCACCACATCCTTCAGCCGTGTTCTAGCATGTTTCTCATGTGAGTCAGCATTGTGTAATGATTAGTGTAAATACTCTGTTTGAAAACTCTGTAAAAACTAGAAATATACTGCAGCAAAAAAGGTGGAAAATTGAGAAGCTGATTGTACTGTTCCATTCAAAAATTGATGTCAAGTATATTTAAAAGTATATTTAATTTCAGATATTTTGTTGTATGAACTTCTGAACTTTTCCCATGAGATGATGCTAAATCTGTTGATTGAATGACTAATGGTATTACCAAACTGTAGAGTACAGAGTGAAGTACCTGTAAGAGTGATGGGTTGTATCTCAGTCCTTTCTTGTGCAGTCTGGGGTTTTGGCAGCTAGATCCTTTGCATGTTGGAAACTGCAACCCAGTGCTCAGGGGTGAATAAGCTTTTCCATTGTTTACACTAAATAAGAGACCCTTGATACAGGGAACCTCAGGACTTGGTACTGCCTGCTCTGTGCTTTACAGTGTGAGCAAGAAGTAGGTGAGCAGGCCAGGGAGGAGTCCAGAGCCCACCACCCCACACTGCTCACGGGTCTTTGGTGTCTTTGCTGTCTCCAGGTTTTATTTGGAGCAGGTGAGCTCTTGTGGTTTTCTCTCTCATGGCAGGGGTGGCATTGCAGGTTCTGCATTTCTGAGATTGAAGGTTTGCTGTGACTGGCAGGTTTTACCTTATCAACTCTGCTGTGGTGACTGTTCACAGTTGTGCTCCAACCTGGACAAAAATAACTTCTCTGCTGCACAAGAGGGAAGGAATATGTGCATGAAGAAATGCTGTAGAGAGGCTGATGGGAAGTAACTGCTTAACTTCTTGTCATTCCTAAGACTTCAACTATGAGGCACCGCACCATTTAAGAAGTTGAATTTTAAATTGACAAGTTAAGCTAATAAACTTGCAGAGGCATGCTGAGAGGAAGGCACCTCAGTACAGGGTTGCTATGTGCCAAACTGATTTAAGCAAATGCTTAATGAAAGTTAAGAGCGTGTTCGTGGAGGTCTTTGTAGTTTATATAAAACCGTCTAAATGTTGCTTGGCTAAATGACATGGATTTTCTTGTGCAGACAAGGATTTAATTAGATGCTTTAAACCTTGGAGGTGCCCGTAATTAAAACAGAGATACTTTTCCAGGAGGCACAAGCTGTCCTGTCTTGATTCATAACCCATTATGAATCAATCTTTGTAGGTATTTTGACTATTTTGCCAGTTCCTTAAGTAACATCAAAACCAACACATATCACTATCTCTGTTGATGCTTCTCATATTTGTTATTGAATATGTTTTCTAGAAATGTCTCTTTAGTCTTCTGTTTCCTGGACTACCTTAATTTTGTCAGTTAGCATGGATGCCTTATCTCTGGTGTCAGCAGATGCTGAGACTCATCTCCTGTGAACCAAGACAAGGCCGAGTTCTGGATTGCACATTAACCTTCTGTGCTAGCAGTGTGTTGGGAAGCATGGCTCCCAGTGAAGTGGGAAAATGTATTTTTGATCTGCTATTCATTTTGTTGCAACATCCATGATTTCAACATCAAAATCCTGAGTATGTTTTCCCATTAGAAACATTGGCAATAGATCAGTAGAAGAAAAGCGACCAAGAGGGAAAGGAAAAGGAGTGGTCCACAACTCTTTCCTCAAAGGGATTTCTTTGGAGAAGGAGAGATTGAGTCTGTATGATCATGGAGAAGGAATGAAAGACAAAGAAAGGGAATTTTTGGCATAACTCGTTGAAGTTTTCTCTCCCTACACATAGTGAAAAATCTCTTTCTGCTAGTGGCTTATTGTAACCCAAAAATCAAAGTATTTGCCTTAATGCATCAGGTTTTATAGGGGAAAGCTGAGAAGACACTGAGTTGCCAAGAATCTCATCAAAATCTGTAGTAGAGCAAATAGTTCAACCAGAACAACCCGTGGATCAATCTGATACCTGTACAGGTGTCCTGGTGCAGTCGGGGAGTTGAAAAGAACATGTGGTAGGTTTATATCCTTAGGATTCCTCTCTTGTATTGATGACTGGAGACATTAGTGAGAAAATGAAAGAAGTAGAGAGAAATTACTTTAAGCTTCTGGTCTGAAATGGATCCAAAGTGAGAAGACTGCAGGGGTTTGGTCTATCTCAGACTTTCTTGCTGGGAAAAATGAAAGTTCCAAGTGGCGTGGATACTGCGGGCTCTGTGCTAAAGCTTGGAGTGAGAAACTCCAAGTGACCTTTGTTTCTGGACATGAGAAATGCAACTGGACATTGAATTCAATTTAACTCAACTCCTGCTTTTAGTATTTTTTCACTTCTACTGTTTTTTTAGCGATAGCATCCACCAGAAAACCTCAGGACATGATATATGGAGGAAATCTCTAAGATAGTACCATCTCTTAGTACTATCTCTAAGATAATACCATTTCTACATGGAGAAATGTAACAGGGTTAAGAACTCTGAGTAGTTCAGAATGAGTTAAATATTTTCCTATCAGAGGCAGTTTGGGGATTTAAACTGTAACTGATTTTAACTTCACCCCTAGTTCTGAGGCTATTTCATCTATTGTTTATTTTTTTAGCAAATAATATCTCTTTATGTTAATATGCATTACTCAGGCTCCATAAAGGTGTTTGCTCCTGGTCTAACAATGAAATTGCAAGGACATCTTAATGTATTTTTATGTAAGTTGCTGTCTATTGGAAAGGAAAACCATGCAGAAAAAAGAGAAATGAAGTAGACTGGTAGGATTTGTGGGGAGTAAGCTTGGAGGTCTAGGAATTCTGTAATCTGATGCTGCAGGGTAAATTGCAGCATAACCATTCTCATTCCAACGGTTTACAATTCTGTAGTACTAATAGTAACTTAATTGCAGTGGTTTTGCATTTTGTACCTGTTCAGGTAGAGTCTTTTGAAGTTTGTAGTGTGAGTTGGCAGATGTTTTTTGTGTATTTTTTTGTATACAGCTGTTGATATCACTGCTGAGTTCTGTACAAGTGGATGGTAGGTGTCTTCTGGGAGATGCTGCAGAACTTGTGCCAAGTCCAGTGTCCATGGTCAGTAGTCACAGGTTTAAAACTGAGATTGGTTACCCTAGTTTTCACCACTCTCCCACTCACAAGTACTTGAAGTGAGGTCTGTTTTACTGCCAAATTTGCTGCCAGCTTTTTTGGCAGGAGGGCCAGACAAATGAAGTCTGGTTTTTGGTTTTGTTTTTGTGTGTGGGTGGTTTTTTTAATTTTTAAAAAAAATTTTTAATTTTATTTTTGGAATTGGAAAATTTATTTTCACTTTGCTTGTAAAGGGCTGGGAAAAAGCCCAAAACTCTTTTGGTGAAGATTTCTTAAGATGAATAGCAAACATACCTGGAAAACTTCAGTCAAAATATGGAAATCTTGTGAAGTTACTAGTGATTTGGAAAATGAAGAGTGAAGGAACTTATAGAAGTGACATTTTTATACAACTTAATGATAATTTTCTTTAGCATTACTGTAGTCTAATCAATTGATATTATAATGCCACTCATTAATTTGCTTCTCTAATGAGTGGCACAAAAATGATCAGGTGTATATTGCCAAATCTATGGGTCCATACAGATCATGCAGCAGCTGGAAAAAAAATAAAAAGAATAAAAAAGAGATGAAAAATAATGCCAAACATATTAAAATGTGTCGGTGCCTCTGGGGCAGTGTATGCAGCCAAATGAGAAATAACCATGCAGCACTGGTGTCCTAAGACCCATCCGAAGTGACCTGTTTCCATAGGGAAACCTGTGTTTGTCACCCCATTCCCAGCTGGGACTTGCAAACAGCAAAGCGTTAAGTTTCCGGCTCAGCGGTTTATTGTTCGCTGGGAATGAAGACACCGACTGGATGTGGCTGCTGCTGCAGTCACTGTGCTTCCCCCGTGTAACCTTGCACTGCTGCCTCAGTGCCGACTCTTCTGGAAGAAGGTGAGGGTTCTACAGTTCAGCTCTTCCTGTAGAAGTGGGGCTGATCTAATTACTTTGCATGAATCTGCGTTTTTACTCTTATTTCGGTGAGCTTTGCGGACATAAAATGTGAGGAGCAGCTAAGTGGATTTTAAACATTTAGAAAAGGTATTAAGCAGCTTACTTGTCTGTAGTTGACCTTGTAAGCTCCCTTACATTCTGCATTTCTGTATAGTGCTGAAGGGTTGTTAAACTAATATTTATATGCATGGATCTTTAATGTGAGAGGGATGCATTGAACAAGTTGTCAGTGTGGGTTTTTTAACCTTGCTGTTTCCTAAGCTCTGTGGGAAGAAGGACGGGCTGCATTATAAAATGCATTGCATCTTTCTTTGGAGACAGTACATTAAAATTCTGGCTTCCTTGAGAGCCGGTTTTACTGATGAAAAGAAAAAAAAAAATCTCACTGTTTGAATCAGAAGTATTTATTAGCAAGAGAAGAGGAAGGAGGTATTTTTAGGACTCCAGGAATGGCATGACATGTATTTGCGTGCCAGATGGCTTAAAGTAACATCCAGCCGAGCAGCCCCACGGAGCAGCGTTTGTCAGGGGGATAGGTAAGAAAATTCCTTTGCTTAGGACTGTGCTTTGGGAAACAAGTAGCTTTAAAGGATTTTGCTAAGCTCATGTTTCTAATCCAAGTGCACTTTGCTTTCTCTAATCAGACTGGACTATTATGTTACTTTTCTTGATGCAATGTTGTACCACAGTGGGTTGTAACTAAACCTGGGTGTTCTTTTCAGTTGTTTGTTAACATGAGCTACTAATTTACGAAACTTTTTGTTTCCAAAACTTGTAACTGCTTTTTCCATTAAAAGTGTGTCCTTAAATCAAAACCCTTGTGAAACACTCTCGCTCCTTGGAGAGGAGGAATATGTGGGGAGAAAGGTATCCTTTATCAATAAGGAAAAAACCAGTATGTTTTATTGTTGACAAAGAAGTGAAAGATGTTACTGCAGAAGATACTTTAAGATTTCCTTAAGGGTGCTTTTGAAATGGAAATGGGTAAAGAAGAAACTTCACATTTTTATTATGAAAAAGCCAAAGTGTTTGGATTCACTCCAGTATGGCAGCCTGCTAAGTAAATCTTTTTTATTGGAGTTGAGAAATTCCAAAAAACTTGATAAGCAAAGTTATGTTCCTAGAGGAGGCGTTTCAATATATAGTTCACAGATTTGAAAATGATGCTATGCAATATTTAGACATCTCTGGTTAAAGTCCAAAAACTGAAATACAAATGAGTATATGAGTGAGTCATTTGACACTGGAAAAATAGTGAGGGCTGAGAACCTAAAGACATAAAGAAGATGAACTTTTAAGTTTATCCTGTAACACTTTATACTTTTCAGACTTAGTGTACTCATAATATAGTTTCATAGGTCTTCAACAATTCATGTAACTAGTCTATCTGCGTGCCTTTCTTTATCTGTAAAATATAATGAATGTTATTAGTATTTTAAGATTATCTGTGAAGTGTTGCTCAAGATTTTGTGTTCATTCCAGGATTTATTTTAGGTGGTATGACATGGATTTATGTAGCTGTGCTGAAATGACTAAACTGTTGGCCCTAAAAGCTTCTGAAGTTGAATTTAGAAGGGACTTGCAGAGGCTAATTAAAAATAGATCTTAGTGTGTCATCTCATTAAAATGAATGGGAACAGTGATCTTATGCAAGAGGACAGCCTGTGGCCCACAGGATATTTCTGTGAATGAGGGTGGCTGTGACTGAACTTATATTAGTCTTTTTTAGCTCTTTCTTCCTCCTACCTTGTACCTCACTAAACAGCCTGGTTCTGTTTTCTCGGTACCATCTGTGGAGGTAGCAGCAGGTGGCTATTAGGGCAAGTGTTCCAGCCTGTGACATCCTGCTGGCCTTTCATTGAACTCCCTGCAGTTTACTGATGTCTGTCTTGTACTGGAGGATCCCAGACTGGGCACAGCACTGCCTGTGGTCTTAGAGGTGCTGTGTGGGTTGGTGGAGTTGCATCCCTGAGTCAGCTGGCTGTGCTCCCGTGGATCCATCAGCTGTCCTTGCTGCAAGGGCGTGCTGGCTCGAGCTTAGCTGGACCTTGGCTGGTCCTTCTCTGCAGAGCAGGGAGTTTGTCTGTCCCAGGTGCAGGACTTGGCGTTTGTCCTTGCTGGATGTGACAAGGTAGGTTCCTGTCGGCCCCGCCTGTCTTTACATGAGTAGTTACCTGCCTGTACTCTGTCAAAAATAGCCACTTGATTCATTAAGTGCAATCACCCAGCCTTCTGTAAGGTCAAAAATGAATGGTTGTTTTTAATTAAAAACACTGGCAAGTGGATCCAATTTAGTGTTAAAACAATCCAGTAGGGGGTTTTTTTAAGGAGTTGTCTTGGTGCTTCGATTGTGAAGCACATGAAACACTTTTATTTGGAAGTGTCTCTTGCTTTTGTTCTGACTGTATGTTCAATGGATGTTGCTCCTAGTGATGTGTGTTGGAATCTGAATCAAAAGCTTCCCAAGGTGTCCCTTTTCATCTTCCTGGTCTATTAACTGTGACTCTCCCTTAAGAGAGAGATGGCAATGGAAAGGTTTCCTGGAAAGAAATTATTCTAATGGAAGTGCAGAAGGTGTTTGAACATCATCTCTGTTTGTGTGATGAGTGTATTATTGGAGAACTACTTCTTCCTGGTCTGGCCTCTGTTCATTGTACTCTTAATGCTGTTGTTTGATAGTGATTCAGCCAGAAAATAGGAAAGCCTGTCCATGCTGAGGCCTGTTTTGGAAAAGGAGCGAGGTAGCTGTAACATCTGGGAGGCCAAGAAGTATATAAAGATTTAAGGCCATTAAATGAGCAAAATTGCAGTTGTAAGTAGTGTTTTATATTCTTGTGTTTTCCTCCCCAAATAAATAAGAAAGTAAAAATCAGAAGCATCGGTAGAAGGTCATGCAGCAAATTATCCTAATAATCTGTAGAAAGATAAAATAGTTTAAAGATTTTTTTTTTTTTTTTACTAGAATGCCCTTTAAAAAGGAAGATTATACACATCTGTTCCTTGCCTTAGTATGGTTCCAAAATACACAGGCAGTCTTGCAGGGAACCTGGGTAGTATGAGTTGTGTATCTGTCTTAGAGGTTTGGGTTTTTTAAGAAAAAAAGCTGTTCTTGGAAAAACTACAAGCAGGCTTTAAGGTTTTCTCAAATAATTTTAACTCCTGTTTCAAAAATCTTGAGGTTAGTCTGATCCTCTGTTTGACCTCTGACAAACACGAGTTTTGGCACAGTTATGAAATATCTAGTCATAAGGTGTGTTTACTAAACTGCTGAGGTTAATCCAAGCAGATGTCAGTGCTTAAGGCAGTGGCAGGTCAGAGAGCCTGTAGCAAATATTGCTTTTTAAGCCAAAATATTGTGGAGTGTGTTTGGCTCTTCTTTTTCCTTTAAAAGTATTGAAGGCCAATACATTGGGCCAGTGTTAGTGAGAGCTGCACAGGTTACTAACAACAAACTCTGCAGGGCTGTCTGGGGGAACACACAGTTGTGTCCTTGTTGGGGATAGTTATTAAATGAATGTAAATGTTCCTGGGTTTGATGTATGAAAGGAATGTCATGCTGGTGGTGTGAGGATGCTACAAGAAGCTGGTGTGACATGAAAAGCATATTCAGGTCTGGCAGGGGGGGCTCCTGGAGGGTTTTTTTCAGCTTTGTGATTGATTGACCTTGAGACACTTTTATTGAGTTGCTAATATGTATCCTTTATAGTTCTCTTAAAAAAAATCAATGACTACTTGTGCAAGGAACTGAGGCTTCTCTACGGGAATTCATGGAAATGAGAGAGGAATATTTTACTCTTGGAATTTCTGGCAGGTGTTTCTACAAACTCAGTTCCAAGGCTTTGCCAATGGAAAGCTATCAGGGAATAAATACATGAGAGTCAAAATGGAGCAAAAAGAGAGAGACTGAAAGGCTGATTATTTGACTAGAAACTCTCAGAATGCTGTGCCTTTCGGTCTTGGTCTCTTCTAAGCTGATGCTGAGGGGGGCAGGTTCTAAGATAATGATTTTCCTTTCTTGGTCACCCCAGTTGTCTCCAAAATGGATTGTAATTTCCTGATGTAGGAGATGCTGCCACCTTGAATGATTTACGTTTGTCATGTTGAAGTGTCTCTGGATTCCTGAGTACAGCAATGTGAACAGCCATGAACTCCATGAATCACTAGGGCCTTGAGGAATGAATGCCTGTAAAATACCTAAAGGTGTTATCATTTATTATTTGCTGTGGAAGCTCCTATATTGCCAAGGGAGAGGAAATGACTTGTGCTTATTATGGATGTTCTTTGCTACATGAGTTTTTGGGAAAGAGAATTGTTTGAGGTATTTTTTTTACTTTTGGCAGCTGTATTGCTTTTCCGAAATGAAGGGAGATATGTGATAGACCCTCCAAGCCTAGTCTCTTTCCAGTAAAATCTGTGAGGAACTGTATGTGAAACAATTCTTCTTGCTATATTTAAATAATAGATTATTCTTTTGTGGCATTTAATATTTTTGTTTGCACTTGAATAAATAAATAGGAATGGACTTTTACTATACTGTCCAAACAGCAATTTATTGGTGACTGGACTCAGTGTCACAGTACTGCACAAGTGAAAATTATTCTTATGAGCCCATTGACATGGTTATCTGAATAATGCAATTCTGCTTTTTTGCTTTCAGTTGTTTCTATCTAACTGTCCAAACCTGCCAGCTGTAGCTTGCATTAGAAGAGCTTTAGGCTGTGAGATAAAAATACATATAATCTGTTTTTCTCATGCAACCATGTATCACAGAGCTGAGAAAGATCCTAATACTTTGGATTTGAAAGGCATATCCTTTGTATCTCCTGTGTTCAGGAACACTTTGTTTCCATTAAACAAACAAACAAAAAAAGGTGAGGAAGAAATAATAATAAAAAAAAGAATGATTTGGCTTTGCTTAAGTTTCAAAATCCTGCATGGGGAAACCAGCTGAGAGAGGATGGATGTTTAAGGCAATCTTTAGGGTATGGTGACCATGCACAGGCAGACAGAGTTGTTGGGTAAATTGGCAAAGTGTTTTTCCTAGAAGACTCAAAAACACTGGAGAGCAAAGGGGTCAGGACAGGGTGAGGTTTTTATTCACTGTGTGTAGGTGGCTTGTGGAAGGAAGTCATGGATAGGGAGATGGAAGAGGTAGGAATTGAGGGTTGAGTGGCAGGCTCCATGAACTGTGTGTTTCCTTCCAGGTCCTTGTGACCAGCTGAAGTCTCCTCTCCTCCCTCCCTCCCTCTGCCATTTATCAAAGTGGATATTTTTTTGTTGCATTCTGAAGTGAGTGAAGGGGTTCTTGTTTCTTGGAATATTGAGGAGAGGCAGAGATACATCAACGTGATTGTTCTTTGTATGCATGAAAATAAAGGGCTGGAAGGGTTCTCCTTGTTCCTTGGGGCAGATCCCAGGCAGGACTGACATGGCTTAGGACTTGAAAACCTTCTGTGGCCTAAAATACATCTTTAAGAAGTCATGGTCACCCTGAAACTGTCTAAAACTGGAGTGTGCAGCTCCAACACAGGTTATGACTCTGTGGCTGCTTGGATGTTAGGAGTGGTTGAAATCCACAGGACAGGGGTCCTGTAAATGCCTATGTGTTGGTGAATAAAGTAAACTAATAAGCCTCAATGTGCTTTTCATATGCAGGGTTTAAATTTTTTTCCATTCTGACTTCAAAACTGTCTAAATAGTAAGTCTGTATTTTCCTGCCAAATAAATCACCAAATGTCTTGGTTGAATCACAAGGTACTGAACAGGCATAGTTCTGTGCATCGTGGAGGTTCTGTCCTTTAAGTTAAATGCAGTATTTCAGTCTTGGTATCATTCTACAAAACCACAAAACAGTGAAGGAGAGGAAAAGAAGGTGAAGCAGATCTGCTCTAGCAAGGAGCAGGTGGAAAGAATATGAAGCTTTGCTTTGCAGCTGTTACTTTTCTAACAGTAACCAAGTGTGAGCTTTCAGCCTGGTCAGAGGGCTTTCTGCAGGTGGAAGGGATGTACAGCAATCTGTTCACTCTGATTACTAATTTACCCCTTCCTCTGTAGTCTGAGTGTACCTGATATCAGTCACAGCAAACTAATGTTAGTGTGTCTGGAATTGTCATAGCATAGCTCTGACCTGCAAAAGAGATGCAAGGAGTTAGGGGAACACTCAGTCCATGGTGAATTCTGCTCTGTGTGCCCGTCTTCCTGCTGTTACCAGAGACAGAAAGGATTATTTTTGTGTTTTCTGTGCAGTCTGCAGTGTAGATGTGTCCTTACACAACTCTGAAATGAAAAGGTTCCATCTCTGTTAAAGTAATTTTTTTCTTACTAGGACAGTTCTATTCCACAGTGTCAGAGCATGTTAGGATTGTGCATCTGTGTCGCCATAGTGAAGGGAAAAACAACTCCAGCAGGTTTTGAGGAGCTGTATATTGGACAAGTCTTACAGCAGATGACCTTCTTGTGGGCATGCAAAAAGAACCTGGCAAGCACCCAGATCTTTTTAAGTGCAAACATTAGTTGTCTGCAGACTGTCTGGCAAGAAGAATTACTATAATGAGAGGATGTAATTGTTTATCTGTTCTTGCTCCTCTGCAGCCTCCTGAGCCAAGATTCACCTTGGTAGGATCATTGGCCACTGTCAGCACAGAGCATAAAGCACTGGGCACTGGTGATCTGTAGTTTTCCAACTGGTAAACCTATTCTGCTGGTCAGAATTAGGATTTTCTGAAATCTTTTCTGCCCCAGAGCATTTGGTGCCTGACTAATTTCATGGCTTTACAGTTTAAGCAGCGAGATTTCTGTGCAACAGTGTTAGAGAAAGAGCTGCAATTCATCTGTATGCACAGGGTCAGTGTGAGATTTAAACCCTGTTTAAGATCTTTTTAAGCTCCTTGGGCTCAACTACTGCGTAGATTGTTGCCTTGCAGAAGTGGGGGAGTTTGACATGGTAAGAATAATGGGTAAAATGGTTTAGGGGAGAGTTGGTTTTGGTTTGTATTTGGTTTTTTTGTTTTGGTTTGGGTTTTTTTTGGTTTTTTGTTTGTTTGTTTTTGTTTGTTTGTTTGTTTTTTACTTTACTCTGTGGATATTTTATTCTTGGGAGATGAAGCCCTGCTACACTCTGGGAAATATAAGCTTGAATTTTGACATATATTCTCTTTGGAAGCAAGTCACTTAGGACTCAGAATTACAGTGCCAAAGTAAGTGAGATCTTTATAGTGTTCTTTGGGATCATGAACACCTTTTACCTTTGTTTAGTAGTTTTCCATATTGAGAAGGGAATAATCTGTTTGTACTCATAAGTATTCTGGTTTGTTCCTTGCCAGGTTGACCTGAAGACTTCTGGTAGTTTCAGATTTTTTGAGAAGTCTGAAAAATGCATCAGCATAAATGATTGACTGCCACTCGAATGTTCTGTTTTCTTAAAACAAATGTTTTGCTAATTAAAGGGTGATTAAATGATTGTCTGGCTTTTTGTTACCATGCAAAGAATTGGTTGTGGTTAGATAGTGATGAGAAAAATGTAATTCTTTTAGTCAGTGTATTTTTCCTCAGTTTTGGGAACTGACCTATATAGGTTTTAAGGTGGTTTTTGGTCTTTTTTTTCAGCCTTTTTCAAATTTGAGGAACTTCAGAAAGTTTATTGGATTCTCCTGGGCAATAAATAAAATACTACCACCAGCTTCATATGCTTCACTTCAGGGTTTTGCTTAGGATAGTAATTTTCAATATAGCATGGGAAAATTGTCTTAGTGGATGGATGTCTAAAAAAACCATAGTCTGTGCTGCTTCCTTCCAGCTCTAGGTGGGCATCTCCTCCAGGGAGTATGGAATCTCTTCTGGAGCCTGCAAAGGCCTGCAGGAACCCAGTAAATTACCTTGGAACTGTTTGTTCTTTTCCTATCCCATACCTGTTTTCCTTCTGTGGAGAAGAGTATCTGTAAATGTGACTGTCTTGGTGCTATGTGTTGTTCAATTGCACCCCATGTTTGCTGGGAATTCTGGAGCACTCATGATGACTGTTCTTAGATTTGGGGCAAGAAGAACTGAACTATGTAGCTTTTTGAATTGAGTTCTCATTCCATGCTTTAGATAGGATCTGAACTACAAAAATGGATACATGTGGAAATACTCTGGGACCCCTGGCTCAAAGTGGCCCTGCTTGAGCACAGGGGTTGGACAAGGTGACCTCCAGATGTCCCTTCCAACCAAAACCAGTTGGTGATTCTGTGAAGAATCAATTCCCTGTGTGTATTATATTTAATTAAATAGTTACATATTTCAATGAATGCAGGCACACTAGAAATACACTGTTGTGGAAGAAAGATAGATCTATAACTATTGTGAGGAAAAGTTAATGATTTTTACCTTTAAGTGTGATGTGTTACTGTGCTCTTAGTGATTTTCCACTTCATGTTTTAAAGCAGTGCTGTCCACACAAAATGTGCAAACTGGTCCTGTTTATTTTCTGAATGGGAAGGTGAAAAGGGATTTAGTTCTTCAGGTCTGTGCTTAAGTAAAAATCATTTAATGGAAGAGTAACCTATAGAACGCATTTCCTAATGTATAGACCTGATGAGGTAACAGGCAGCACTCTCAAAATGTGTATTTTCACTCCTTTTCAGGTAATTGAGAATGGGTCCTACACGATGCTGAGTCTACCATGGGAAGTGTCACACTCCGCTATTTCTGCTATGGGTGCCTTTTCACATCCGTGACCTGGACACTTCTGCTCTTTGTTTATTTCAACTTCAGTGAAGAGAACCAGTCCTTCAAGAATGTGCCCATCAAGGGGCTGGAGCCTCAGAGGCCGTTTCCAAAGAAATTCTACCCCCGTTTTACCCGGGGGCCAATTCATGTACCTGAATTGCAACAGAAAGAGAACAAGATAGGAAATTCGCTTGGAAATCATATCCAGGACCCAGTTAAGGGGGAGACAGAATTCTCTCCTGAAATGGGTAAGCGGTTTTCAGTGTTGGTGACAAACTTATTGAAACAATGGAAGAAATGAGATAGTAAGTTTTCTGTAACGGATCTCAGGGAAAATTGAATAATGAAGTAGATTTGTTTGTTAAAATGCAGGTGGTACTAGTGACTCTCTCCGTTAGGAATTAACTGAAATTTATTCTACTGTACTTAATCCAAAAAAATTGTAACATTTACAGCTGTGCTGTTAAGTGCTGATGAGGAGGTCAGGGTTACATCAAGGTCTGCCCTAGATGTAGTTCTTGCTTTTGGAAGGTTCTTTGTTACTTGTTTCGTATCTTACTCCTGTATTAGTTGGGCTCAAATACAGAAGCTTTAATTAGCTACAAAGAAACTCTGTTCATATGCAGTAACTAAAAATAGCTTGATTACAATAAACAATGAGGGGGACCCATTGATTTGGAGAATATCCTTGGAGTACGAAATAATCTACAAGAAATGTATGCAGGACAAAACTACAGTGAAAGATTTATTGAGATGACAGTGGTTAGGGCCAAATCCTGCTTACTTTGTACCAACAAAGGTCTGTGTCCTTTGCTAGAACATATTTCATCAATGAGATGATTTAGTTTTGTCTTCCAAACTAAAATGCTTTATGTATTTAAGTGCTTACAACTTATTCACTGCTGTGTTCAGATGTGCAAACTGAGCATGTTGTGTACTGACTTGCAGACTTGCTGTGGGTCTGGAGGCACGTTCTGACTGTTGTGGTGGAGTGTTGGGGTATTGGTTTCTGCTGATGCTTCGGGAAATGCAGCTCAGTAACCTTTGTAGCCCAGAGTTTAATACTCAGAGCTGACCAAAATCCTGTCATTCCATTGTATGAATGGTGAATTATAAGCTTCAAGAGTTTAAAGAACTTTCTGAGTCGGTCTTTAGACCTGCGTGATTATGTTAAAAAAATGCCAATTCTTGTTGCCCTGTGGCGTTACAAGTGTTTATCAGTTCGCTGTGAAAAGCCTGAGAGCCAGGTGAGGTGAGGACCAGTCCAGAGGTGGCCATTTCTTTCCAGCTATTCAGTATGGGCCAGGAAAGAAATGGAGCTTTTTAACTGAGAAGTCCCTTGATCTTCAGACCAAGCGGTTCATTGGGTTGGTGAAAGCCAAGGAGAATTACAGTGCCAGGAAAAAGTCTACATGAATCATCAGGAGACAGCTCTTAGATCAGGTGCTGCAGGAAAAGGCTTCCTGTCTGTCTAGGATAGGACAGTGATAAACATGCAAAGCAAAAACAAATAAAAGAAAGTTGGCATATGTTACTCAAAACCAAACTGTCATCTGGGAGGGCAATTTTCTTTTTTCATTAATCTGTGAGTCACTAACATTGCTAAAGTAAAACTCAGATTGATGTTTTGATTGCAAAACTCGTATTTTCCAAGGGCTTTTATCTGCTGTTTGAACTGAAATCTTTCAGGCCTTTTGTGTGCATTTGATATTGTTCTTCACAAGGATGTCTTAAAAATATTAGCACTCCTTTTATATACTCAGAAGATCAGAACAAAAGTAGTGGTTGGACATGGGTGGGTTGTAAAATGAAATATTTGCCGTGTGTGTTTTAAGCTTGTGCTTGGTATGAAGAAAATGTTTTAAGCTGACCACAGCACACTGAGTGTGCCAGAGGGATTGAGCTGGGTGGCTGAACTGACCAGCTGGAGACCTTCCTTTGGGAAAGGATGTGGTTCAGTGGAGGACTGACTGACCCCTTTAGGCTGCCCTTGCTGGAGGAGGGACACTGCTACTGTAAACAGACTCATTTCTGCCCCCACAATGCAGCTTATCCACGGTGGGAGCACCACAGCCAGTCACAAGACACTATGTGGGTGTATCCCACGTCTTTTGCAGCTATCACTACCTAGCACTTCCCACTAAATGTCAAGACTAAAAGCCACAGGGTGGTAAATGAAAACGGTGGGAATGTGGTTGCATGGAATTGAGCTCAGTTGGCTTTTGCATCACACTTGAAAACTGGAGAACATGAGGTATGAGGAAATGCTGGGAGGACTGAGTTTATTCTGCCTTAGAGAGAAGGCTGCGCAGTGAGATTTTAGCAGCTTAATGAGAGGCTGTAGGGAAGAGGGAGCCAGACTCTCCCAGGAGTGCATGGGATTATGATAAGAAATTAGAGTGAGGAGGAGATTTCAGTTATGGAAGAGGAAAAACGTCTTCAGTGTGATGGTGGTCCAGTGCTTGAACAAGGAAATGAGGAGTGGTAGAATCTCCATCCTCGGAGATTCTGGAGGTTTTCAAGGTCAAATGCATGAGTTCTGAACAACCTGATCTAGCTGGAACTGCTCTTGGGAAGAAGGGTAGACCAGAGGTCCCTTACAACCTGAATTAGTTTATGAATGTTTGAAAAATATTATCCAGGATGTATGGTAGCATGTGAATGAGGAACCCTCTTGTTAACTGTTTTCTGCAGAAGCCCATGGCACTGAGTGAAGGCAGGCAGGACAGATTGAGGATTTAATCCTGGCCTCTGGCAGGGCACTTGCTTTTACCAACAATTGATGCTTCTGCTAAAGTAATCAATAAACAACAGCTCCGCTGCTGTTTTATTTGCTGTCAAAGGGCCAGGTGAGATAAACAAGAAGTTTACAGTTCTTGCATAGCTATTTTTATGTTACTGCAGACTTCAGAAAACTGCATGAAATTGGAGCTGCTGTTGTGAGGATTTCTACCATTGTAAGTGTATTTTCTCTCTCAAAAATCTCATTACAGACCTGTCACCTCTATGGATAGATGCTAATGCATTGTGTGCCAAAGTCTATCCTCTGCAGCTTGTTTGATGTTGGTTTTAGGTGATGCTGAGAATCAGAGGCCATGTAAGTGAAGGGAGTGTGTCTGATAAGGCAATAAACACAATGGAGCCATCAGTCTTTGGAGAAGGATTTCATTTTTTTATAGCTGCAAGGGCTACTCCTAAGGGCTGCCTGTTTGTGAGAGGGAGCCAAAACAGTTGCCTAAAAATGCACTTTGCAAAACCAGGGGGATTTTTAAGAACATAATGGAATTCAGGAGAGGTTAAAGCAAATGTTTCAATTCTTGATTGTTTCCAAGTGATATTTCTGAGCCTATTAACTGAGCTCGGTGTGTTTCTTCTGCAGGAATGATTTTTAATGAAGAAGATCAGGAAGTGAGAGACTTGGGCTATCAGAAGCATGCTTTCAATATGCTTATCAGTAATCGACTGGGATACCACAGGGAGGTGCCTGATACAAGAGATGCAAAGTATGTACTAATTTTTGGAGAGAATGTGGTATAGTTTCATGTGCTCAATGGCTTGTTACTCGCATTATACCTGATGTAGTATTTAACACTTTTGGTATAACATTTCGTTTAAACACTCTTTCATTCTCATGTGTTGCTGAATGCAGATTTTTCAGCTATTTAACAGGAGTGCTTGAGGTTAGGACTTTTATTCTTTGGTCTTTTCTGTGTTTTTTGAATGAGTATTGTTTCTGGAGATCCAATTTTTTTGCCTCCTGCTAAAGGTATGTGATAGGTTGTGCACTGCTCTGAATATTTTCTGTTAAAGAGCAGATATTTTTCTACGATCCATCTGGTGCATATGAGGAAGGAAGACCTCACTGCTGTAACAACAAGAAAAAATCCCAACACTGAATTGAAAAATAAATAAACCTACACCTATTTTTCTAGTGGTTTCTCTGGCGTGGATAAATGTAATGAATTGATGAAATGTCTCTCCCAGAGCTGAGTTCATTCGAAGTAGGTGGAAACTTTTCTTCAATACTTCTGGGTTTCCATTTTTATAGTTTCTTATTTCCATTGGATTCCCTCATGCCTGGTATCTTCATATGGCATTAGTCTGTGATAATGTGCCCCATTAGAAATACGGGCAAGCTTTGAAAATAAGGAGAAAGAAAGAATGATCTTTTGGTTTGAGCAGGATTCAGCTTGCAGATTAAGATGCTTAGATAAGTGCTTGTTAGTCAGTTGTCTCTGCTTTTGTTGTAATTAGCAGAGATCCAGTCAGTGCAGTTAATGAAGCATGCAGAGATCTTCAGCTGACAAAACACACTTGACAGCCTTAGGGTGAGCTGAACACTATTTAGACTCCACTGACAGCAGTGACTAGATTTAAGTGTCTTAATCTGCCCTCTGAATCCCAACCTTGGTTGTCTAAAGAGGCATTTAGCACCAGTGGAGGTATTCTGGGATATCCAAGCCAGTGTCCAGCAGCTGGCCAATAAAGTTGTGGCACTTATGTGGGCTTCATGTCATATTTGCCATTCCTGTACCTATCTGAGCTACCTGAGGGTACCAGACAGTGTTTTGACAACTGAAACAAGCCCTTAGTGTCTTCTGTTGTCTGCGTCTTGAGGATCTGTGATTCTTACTCCCACTCCAATCCATGATATCCTCTGTTTGCTAACAAGCAGCAATGTTAATTGCAAGTCTGTACTCTGTGGAGAGTAGCTCACTGTGCTGAGCCCTACTGTAGATGTTACATGTTTTGTCTCTTTATGTTCAAGTTAGAGGTTTTTCCTACACATTTAATGTTTGCCTGTTATTTATGAGGTTTCGGTAGCGACCTAGCTCTAGGAAAACCCTCTGAAAATTGTGACAAGTGCTGTATTTCTGTGTGCAGATGTAGAGAGAAGTCCTACCCTGCTGACCTGCCCTCTGCCAGCGTTGTGATCTGTTTCTACAACGAGGCCCTTTCTGCCCTGCTCCGCACAGTGCACAGTGTCCTGGACCGCACCCCCCCCCAGCTCCTGCACGAAATCATTCTGGTGGATGACAACAGTGAACTGGGTGAGAGACACTTTCAGTGATGTTTAATGCACTTCTGGATTTTCCTGTCTCTTCCTGTGCTTTATTGACTGGTCAAAATAAATTGCCACTGGTGCCATTTTACTGAGGAGCCTTGTATCGTACAGGCTTTAACATTCAAAATCAGGTTTTGAAGCTAATACTTGTAGAATCAAAGAATGTTAGGAAGTTGAAAGGGACCTTAAAGATCATCTAGTTCCAACTCCCCCCTGCCATGGGCAGGGATACTTCCCACTGTCCAGGTTGCTCAAGGCCTTATTTAACCTGGCCTTGATCACTTCCAGGGATGTGGCATCCACCTCCCAGGGTAACCCGTTCCAGTGTCTCAGCACCCTCACAGTGAAGAATTTCTTTGTAATAACTAACCTAAATTTTCCCTCTTTCAATCTGTGCCTGTTACTCCTTGTCCCATCACTACAGTTCCTGACGAAGGGTCCCTCTCCAGCTTCCCTGTAGGCCCCCTTCAGAAACTGGAATGCTGCTGTGAGGTCTCCACTAACCCTTCTCTTCTCCAGGCTGAACATCCCCAACTTTCTCAGCCTGTCTCTGTAAGGGAGAGACAGTCCTCTTATCTCACCTCTTACACACACTGAGTGTGTATTTGCAGAGGAGGTCCTTAGGCAGTTGTTTATAGTGTGTTTTTTTTAACAGCACCTTGCTGGTGCTGCTCAGGTGCTCAGAGCAGATCACAGGTGGGCGAGAACTCACTGTGAGCGCCTCTGAAAGGAGCTGAATGCACACGCTGAGCTCGGTCTGGCGGGTGAGTTGATGTGGCACTATGGAAACAGCACGTCAGTCTTTCGTACTTACTCAGCATTTCGGGCCGAGCAGGGGCCGGAGCTCAGCTTTGCTGGGAAGGCTCTGCGTGGCTCTCGAACAACCTCTTGTGGCCACCCCGGGAGCAGCTCTCCCTGGCTCTCGGAGCAGCCTCTGCTCCCGCAGTCCCGGAGGGGCCCCGGGAGGGGTGGGCCTTGCACAGTTGCTTCAGTGCTGTAGAAGGATTGATGCTTCGGCGTTTTTCTCTCGAGTGATGGACAAGGCAAAGACAGACACGCAATTCAAGCGTTTTGGCCCTTCAAATGCAAACGCCTGTTGAGGAATGTATTAACTTAGCACTTCTTGCCAGCAGGACTGTGCAAGTTCCCTGCTCACCTCTGTACAAGTCCATAACTTTTTGCATTTCTAAAATGATTTTTAGATTATTATTTTTCTTTAGCACATATAATTTTAGCTCCCTTGGTCCCATCTTTTGGTTTGTGGTTTCAGGTCTCTCTAAGAGACTGATTAGATATGTGTCAAGTAGAACGAAATTCCCCTGTTTATGCAGCAAGTTCATTTCTCTGAGGTCAGATCAAATGTTAAGATACAAGAGAGAACAAACACCACCCCTTGCTGATAAGAATGTGTAATATTTAAAACCTTGTTTTGTGTTTCGGGCGTAATATTCTTTGCTATAAAATCTCTTGTGCAATTTGTTGTTTTGAAGTTTCGTAACCCTTGTATTCAGAACTTGGCTTACTTCAAAACTCTTTTGAATATGGGAATGCATTTGATTGATGACTGTGTTGAGGCAGTGCCATCACTCTTCTGGTCTGTTGCTAATTTGAAGGCCAAATTAGGTTTAAAACATTCAAATAGCTATTTTTGTCTTTCTGACTTCAAATGAACATGTTCTGAAGCCAAAGGCAGGAGGAGATGTTGTTTACACAGAGAATTACTGCTCTTGTTGCTAATGATACTACAGATGTTTGCACTGCTGCTTAATTTTAATGGATGGATTCTTACTAAGGAAAGCTAAAGACAGGCAAAGTGGGTTGGGGGACTGAGGAAATGGACAAAAACATTGTCTGTCCTATGGATCTCGTGAGCTTGGGTGGATTGCTTGGTCTCTATGGCTCTTTGTTTTGTTTTTTAATTAAAAATTAATTTTCCCTTCATTACTCCCTTTCCAAAATGGTGTCCTAGATGGAAGCCTGCCTACTTCTTCAGCTTTAAATATGGTAGCTGTGCTGCACATCAGTGCTGTTGTGCAAAACTTGTGTCTTTGCACCTAGTTTTGCCTTAAAAAGCTTCTTAAACTCAATCATCAACAGCCTTACCAGCTAAGCAGTCATTGCTATGGCTCAGCTGAACCCACTGTTAAATTTTTCTTTCCACTCCCTGCAAGGTGAGATTTCTTTCTCTAGTGCAACATCTTCCTCCCTGATTCAGGCTTAACCTGTTATGGATCAGCCTAAGGATATGTTGAAGGCTGTTACTGGAGGCATTCTGCTGTGTAGAAGGAGAGACTGAAGAACAGAAAAGGAGCAAGTTGTCTGCAACTCAGTACTTTAAAATACTTGAAAATGATAACACTCCTGACTCCCATCCTAGGGTCCTTTTGTTTGGAGGAGCTTTTGTTACATAGATACAGAGGAAGATAATGCCTCAAGTAATTTTTGGAGACTGTCTGCTGGCTAAAAGGGATCAAGTCTCTCCTGGGAGCAAAATTTATCAGGCAAGCTGTATTGCAGCAGTTTTTTTGGATGTTATCAGTCTTCCCAGTGGACATGAAGCTGACACATGGAAACCCATCAACAGCAAAAATCCCAAAAAGTGCCTGAGGCTCAGCTGCCTGTTGAGGGTGGTCCTTGATGTGTTCAGTCCCAGGCAATGGCAGAGCAGTTCCCAGCAGAATGCCAGTTTGTCCTGATCAAAACTGTCCTCTTAGAGCACGTCAGCCGTAGGTACTGCTGGCTCTTACATTCTGCTGCTTGAGCCTGTGTTGTGGGCCTGGTTTAGCTCCCAGTATGGATGTGCCCTCTTTGCCTTTTTTTTTTTCCCCCCTTTTGTATCAGAAGTTTGCACCTGCCATCACACATGGAAAACTATTTCCTCTTTTATTGTGTGCACTTTCATGCAGTCTTATCTGCCATAAGTGCCAAGTTTGATAACTGACCTTTTCTGCTCTGCTGTAGCATTGTTTTCTACATGTTTACACTGTCTTTCTCTTGCTGTAATAAATCAGGTGAAGAATTATTCAAGAACTGTTTTATTTTAGGTTTGCAAATCCTTCTGTCCTGTGTATTTGGGTATCTCATTTGGGTAGGCCCCTAGAGATGATTTCATCAATTTTCTAGGAGTCTTTCTCCAAAAAAAATCTTTCCTATTGTCTCTGCCATATGATGTCATATTCAAGACCAGGGGAGAGAATTCCTGTGACCCAAATGAATCCTGTCTGCATCTCTCCAGAGACTTTTCCTTGTCCTAGAGTATTTTCCAGCACCATATTTACTATGTGTTACCTTCTCATTCTTTATCCACAATTCTGCCTTGCAGTGCAAGGGCTGAGGTCTGAACATTTGGAATTGCTTCTGGGAGTCTCCTGCCTGAAAGTTCCTGTTCCTCCTGAAGGTCACAGCTCTGGCTTCCACATATATTCCTTTGGCATTTAATCTTGTTAACAGCAACTTTAATGTTTGAGCTGACATTCTTCAGAATAATATTTCAGCATATCCTCTGTCAAAAGTCCATCTGCCTCTCTATAGCAAGGTTCTCTGTGAAGCCTCAGTTGTGTTTTTGTTTTTCTTCCTCATTTTATATTCCTCTTTGTTGCTCCATAAGCTTCTTAACTTGTCTTTCCATTACTTCAGTCTCCATGTGTCCATCTTCTCTTTAGCAGTCCTGCTTTAATGTTAGAAACCACTGTCCTCGGGTGAAAAAAGTATTATTCCTCTTAAAATTGCCATTGATGTTAGTTAAGTTGCAGTAGTGCCTGTAGACTTCAGTGAACTTTGCACTCCTTCAAAAAGCACATGCTGCCAGCAGTATCTTTGATCCTTTGGGATTTTAGAAAAGCAACCACTTGTGAGTGAGTTGTGCTTTGTATGTGCTGTTCTGTCAGCTAAGCAGGTGCACATAATGTAAGGTGTCTTCATGCTTTTTAAAGGCGTCAGCAATTGTTTTTGTGGATGGAATGCAGCAATTTAAGTAATTTACCAGAGTGAAATGGTTATCACTACTTCTGTTGCAAATGCCAGTCACCACGAGAAGAATTTGGAAATGCTATTTCTTTGTGGAGTGCCTTTTTTTTTTTTTTGTTCTTTCAGCAGCAGTAATTCCCTTTAACATTGTCCAGTAGTTCCAGTTAACTTGAGTCATGTCATACTAAAGGAATTAGAGGGCAGGTGGAGGATGTGGGATGACTGACTTGCCTTTTGATACTCCTGGTTTGAAGCTGTGCTGTGTCAGGGCACCCTCCTCATCAAGATTATGGCCCATTTTGGGCTAAACATCTTGGTACTTTAAACAAAGCTTTAGGAATTTCTATACAACTGTTGTTGAATTTGTGTTTTCCTTTCCTCAGCTGACTTGAAGAAAGACTTGGGTGACTATGTTAAAACTCAGCTTCCAAAAACCACAAAATTGGTGAGAAATGAGAAGCGGGAAGGCTTGATTAGAGGAAGGATGATTGGAGCCTCTCATGCCACAGGTACACTTCTCTTTTCCTTGCATACTTTGACAATATTTGATTGGGAGACTTCTCTTTACTTGCAGTGCAGCTTTTCAGACGTTGAATGTTTGACCTGTAGTTACTTTTGCCCAGTGTAGGAGCTCTGCATGTCATTCTGTGTTCTAAGCTACACAGCTTAGCATCATCCCAGATTTTTCTTCCTCTGCACTATCTCAAACAATGACTGCAAATTTGAGTGTCTTTTAAACCTTGAGACACTTTGAGTGTCTCAGCTGTTGGTTTGCTTTTTTTTCCCCCTTTCTTTAGACATTTGCTTTTAATAAAATGGGTTACTTTTTTAGAGTGGGTCAGTGAA
Source organism: Pipra filicauda (assembly GCF_003945595.2). NCBI lineage: Eukaryota > Metazoa > Chordata > Aves > Passeriformes > Pipridae > Pipra > Pipra filicauda. Next base: position 8,328,049 of record NW_024104310.1, read on the forward strand.
ATTGCAAAACAAAACCAGTATTGGACAAAATGTAGTGTGGCCACGTAGAATTTTTCCCTGTTCTTGCCCTGGCACGATGTTGTCTCAGGAACATCTCTATGGGCAAGATATTATGGTTGCAGAATACTTTCTGCCTGTTTTCTGTGCAAACTTTTCCTCTAAAATGGACAAACAGACTACTTGAGCACTTCATAGCTAAATGTGACTAGTCAGGATCTGTCTTCTGCATTTGTGACTGTACCAATCCCTGTGGAGTCTCTGGCTTATCAGCTTCCAAGTGCAGATACTTCCTCTCTGTCACACAGGGTGGTGAGGACGCTGCATAAGTGTTTGTGTTTCATATTCCCATGGATCTTTGTGTTTTGTGTGCTTTGGCCTCTGTAGGGAAAGTGCTGGTGTTCCTGGACAGTCACTGTGAGGTGAACGAGATGTGGTTACAGCCCCTGCTGACTCCCATCAGAGAAGATCGCAGGACTGTGGTGTGCCCTGTCATTGACATCATCAGTGCTGACACACTGACCTACAGCTCGTCCCCAGTTGTGCGTGGAGGGTTTAACTGGGGCCTGCACTTTAAATGGGATCTTGTTCCTTTGTCAGAACTGGAAGGACCCGAGGGAGCCACTGCTCCAATCAAGTAAGGTTCCTCCTGTGTGGTGTGAAGCTCTGTGTAACAGGTGGATGATCAGAAGCCCTTCTGAAGCCTTACGGAGTGTTACCTGGGTGTGCAGGCTTAAAAGGAGATGCCTAACCTGTCAAATATCTGACTTATTTTACTTAGAAATAGTTTTTGTTACTATTACCTATTTCAGTTTAATTTCTTGCATTTAATAATGAATTAGCTATATCTGTCCTATTAGGTCAAGAGAGCACACTTCTAAAAAATGCTTATAGAGCAGCTTTTTCTGAAGACAGAAGTCTTAAGGAGCATATGATATTCAGTATTAAATCTGTCCAGTAGTTTAATTTTTGAGGTATGCATTGATGTTTGTTTCCAGTCTGTCGATGTGCTTGGCTTAATGACAACTTTGGTACTGTGTTTGTGCCAGGAGTGCCTGCATATCCCACTAATACAGACTATAATTTCTGTGATGGAATGCTAAAGAATTACTACATTGGGAAAATCTCCGTTTGTGGTAATAGGAATTTGTTTTAGGCATCTTTTGAGAGTTATTCTGAAACAATACTCTTGGTAAAGCTTAACACTAGGACTTGAAAGTTACCTTCCTTAATCTTTTAACCACTGATGGCTGTCTCACCTGTACAGATCTGGCAACATCTGGTTCCTAGGGGACATGTAGCTGGTATAAAACAGTGTCAGCAGCCTTTCTTAGCAGCAGACAGATATGGTTGAGACACAGGAGTAGAAGCTGTCTCAGAGTGAATCCCTTCATGAAAAGGGCCAGTGCTGCTACAGCAACAGCAAGAGGCTGATGATGCTTTTTCTAGTTGCAGGTGTTGACCTCAGTACAAAATTCAGGTTTGTGAGGTGGAGGAATGTCACCTTGTTTACAAACTGACTCCTTGTGGATAGTGTGATATTTCTGTAAGATTTTCCAATTGAATCAGAAATTGGGCCTGCTTTCATCTCTCATTCTTTTTCCTTAGCCTGTAAGTGAAGAGCATTTCAGGCTGACAAAGCAGTTCCAGCACAGGGTTCTCTGCTGTCAACACTGTTGTTGCATTCCTTCAGCTCACTTGTAGGAAAAACTCCCATGGTCGAGGCAGAGAACTTTATAGTTGAAGTGAGTGTAATCATCTGAAAAGATGCCATTTTCTGAGTATGAAAGTGACTTTTTCTACTTAAAGGTCTTTGCCTACTTTGAAGAAGGAGCTGGCTTGCTATTTAACCTTTGAAAATGGCTTTCCATCAAATAAAAAGTTTTGCATTTTTAGAGACCTTCATAAAGAAATATTTTGGTGTTGGGGTGGAAAATTGAGAGCAATCTTTCAAATCAGGTTTTAAAGTGACAAAAACTGTAGTAGAAAATTGTGTGAGAACAAGCAAAGAAATCTTGACCTAGTCCTGGTTTCATCACAGGGGTTTGTTAACAAGGATGAGACAAAGCCAGTTTCTAGCCCATTGTATGTTCCAACTATATCATGTTGATCTAGCAGGTTTACTCTTTTTTTGTACTCTTTTATTATGGATTCTACTCTTTCTGCAGTTCAGTCAGTCCTGATCTGTATAATTTGCCTCTGTGAGAGGGGGAGGAACACAACAATGTGTGCAAATGTACATGTCTGTAACTGTAGGGGAAAATAACCTGTGGTAAAGACAGAGCTAATTAAAGGCAGCTCCTAAGTTTCACTGTAGAAAACTTGGTGAACTTAGCTTTTACTTTTTTACTGTATTTTAATTTTGTTTTGGTCTTGGTTCATTGGGTTTTGGGGTTTTGTTGTTTTGTTCCTCTTTCCCTGTCCTATCCCTTTTTCCTCAAGCTCACTCTATAAAGAAATAGGTGTTGGAGTAATGGAAGATCACAAATACCACTTACAGATCTGCTTTTGAAAACGTTTCAAGACTAGAACTGTCATCTGATGATTTCTGGTGTCTGAAGGGTCTAAATTGTGTTTATGTAGGTTTAAATTTGAGCTTTGGGACTAGCAGATTCAGCAAAAATCACTGGGTTGTTTTTTCCTCTAAAAGAAAATGAACTTCTTTCAATGGTCCTTTTTAGGTCCCCTACTATGGCTGGAGGCCTGTTTGCCATGGACCGTGAGTACTTCAATGAGCTGGGGCAGTATGACAGTGGCATGGACATCTGGGGAGGAGAAAACCTGGAAATATCTTTTCGGGTAATCAACTTTTATGTGCACTGGAGTGTGAACCTCAGTGTCCTGCTGCCTCCCTTCCCCGTGCCCAGTGTCTTTGGCACTGGAATAGCGACTTGAAAAGAAATTGGCACTTTTGTTCCCGGGAAGGATGCCTTCGGCACATGGGAATTGCCTTTACGATAATCTTCAAGTTATGTTTTAATGGGAGGATTAAAGAGGACTTTGAGCTCTGGAGTTGAATGTTTTTGGCTTTTTCTTTGAGTGTTTCATCATAGCTATAGAGAAGCATAAGAAAAGAATAATCATGCCCAGTTTTGAAGTGGGTTTATAAGCAATGTCTGATGAATTTCACAAGCTGGTTAGGGATGTGTGGCCCACAGCAATGTTGATAATATGTAAACTTAGTATGTTTTCTTAGGCTTTTTAGACACTTCAACCTCCTTTTTGAGGGCCTGGAAATGTAAATTAAGAGTGATGTAGAGGAGTCAGCTTGGTTGGAAAAATAATGAGAAAGTCATAATGAGAAGATTTGAAAGTGATGCTTCACTGGGCTTCCTGTATTTTGTCTCATCTTCCCTGTGACTGCACTGAATGAAAAACAACTCTTTGTGCTCATTGTCATGTTTATCTTTTCGCTGTTGTGAAGTGGATTCATCAACAGGTTTGACCGGGAGTCAAAAGCCTGAAAATGATACTCTATCATGACAGATATGAAAAGAGGATTAAAGAGTGAAGTTAGCATAAAAAAAAACCAACCCAAAACCAAACACAACCCCCTTAAAACTTTAGAGAAATCTGTCAAATTGGGTCCTTAGAGAAATCAAGATTAGAGTTCACAAATAACTGGAATTTCATAAATTTGAGTGATTTGAAAGGAGTATATACTGAATAAATAAAATCTTTCAATTTTCAGTACAAAATATAGTTATTAGGTATCTGAGTAAAAGTGTGTGGAGTTTGAGGAGATTATTTTTTTTACCTTGTAATGCACAGTTTCAATAAAAAGGGCTTTGAAAAGCTGGAGTACATTCAGAGAGTTTTATAACTTCTGGAAGCTCCTGACTCCCTGGGGGCGATCTGTAAAGAAGTTGAGTCTTTATCTTATCTAGGAGGAGTTTTAAAAGTGACTTGATTATAAACTGCTAACGTGAGAAAATTTTCCGAGATTGGAGAACATGTGAGTTCATCAAAGGGCCAATGATGGTAATTTGCTGGAAGCTGAAGTTTAAAAAGAAAATCTAAAAAAGAAATGGAAGTAGAGTGTAAAAAAATGTGGATCTCTGGTGCCATGTAACTGGATTAAGACTCCTGAATGTGGCATCTCAATGGGAACAGTGTTTCTAAATTCCCATATACTGAACAGAAACAAACAGCTGTGTCAAATAAGTGCTTCTACTTAATTGAAAAGCTCTCCAGGCTCCCTTGATGATACACTGACTGATCTTTGTTATCTATCACAAAAATGTGGACAATTTTCATGTAGGTAAATCAGTTTAGGGAACTTAATCTGCAAGTTGAATCCTAGCCCATGTATTTCAGTGTTTTCTGATAGGTCACTAGAGCATAACATTTTAGAAAATTTTCTATTTGTTTCTTGAAAAGAAAATGTGTGTTATGTGGAAAGTGCGATGAGATCACAAAAATATTCTTTTTTAACATGAAGATCTAATAAATTTAGTTTGTCAGAGAACTTGGCAAGTAGGACAACATTGCTGACACCTGCCATAATGTATAACCCTACTGAAGTATCCCTCGAAGGGCAGGAGGTAGTGAGCAATGGAACAATGAGGTATGTTCTGCTTCTGTGTGGACAGATCTGGATGTGTGGTGGAAGACTTCTGATCATCCCCTGCTCCAGGGTGGGGCACATTTTCCGTAAAAGGCGTCCCTATGGCTCACCAGGGGGACAGGATACTATGGCTCATAACTCACTGAGGCTGGCACATGTGTGGATGGATGAATACAAGGTAAGAGACAATTCCAGGTCATGAAATAAGGTTATTTACTGGTTGTTAACTGGCTTGTTTGTCAGAGGGCTGTGTCACAGTGGGATCTGCTATACCTCTAGTGGGGTTTTCTTTCTGTATTCTGATTTCCTAATGTTAGTTTTGATAGGAATTCCTAAATTCTGTAGGATTGTCATTTGGCTTTTGAGTGCTCCTCCCTGTTACTTTATTGCCTGCAGGACATTCGGTTTTGTGGCTCTTTAATGAAATAAAAGATGATGAATGAGCTCTTGTAAACTCTGCATTGCTTTGTGTCCAAATCAGTGTTACGTGACCATGTACTGACTGCCATGTGCCTTCAGGTAGTTTCCATGATGGTGAGACAGGGATTTTGTTGGCTGCTTGTTTGCTTTCTGTTGTAATTAGCAGTCTGATTCTTAGTCTGTCTTGCCCTGGAAGAGCAAACAAGATTGACTTCTGGATTCAAGGGGCAAGTGTATTTTTTCCATCTCTTCAGATTTTGATACTGATGCTTTTGAGCATAAATCAAGTGTTTGTGAAGCCCATATCTCTGGGATACTTGATGACATTTTGCCCTCTGAGAACACAGGATTTGCTGCGTGGTCAGCTCCTGTGGTCCCTACAATTTCTATACAAGACAGTGTTTTATTTTTATTAATTTTTTATTCTTTAGAGGTTGATGTTTTGAACTCCATCCTTCATCTTGATGTTCCATCAGTTCAAGGAATCTATTAGAGCCCATTAATTTTTTATCTCCATTCTCCATCTCTGTAATGCATTGGTAGGTTTGATCTATCACTTTCCCTTTTACTGGTGTCTGGGCACAGTTGTTCTTTCGTGATTAATGATGTCTTTCTCTGAAGCTTGGACTTGATTGTTTGTTATAATTTCCAGCTAATACTGCTTTATGCAGCAGGGACTTGAACTGCTGATTCTAGCAGACTCTTATCACAGATTTGTCCTGAATGTTTCCAGCTGTTTCTAGTCTGATTTTCTGATGGTTGCCAGAGACCTGTCACTGTGACAGATTTTATGTATGGAGGACAAGCCTGGAAATATTTTTGGTTTTATAAGTATAATACAAACATTTAGGGCCAGTATAATATACCCAAGCAATCTAATGATGAATAGTACAAAGATAAGACTTGAAGGATCTGTTTTGCAGCAAAGAGCGAATATCAGTACTTAATAAATGAAATTGCATTATAGAGGTGGTACAGCAAAACTTTCATAACTGTCAAAAGCAAAATGTAGAAGTAAGTTCATGTCTACAGCGGTAATAAACAGCATATAAAAGGTGGGATACTAAAATTTGAACTTTAACCAGGAAAGAGGGAATTGGAATAGCAGAGCTACTTTTTAAAGCAGATCAATTTCTGATAGTGATGTTCCAGTCTGTCTCTAGACTTCCTCAGAGCTGGCCAACAGTACAATGTACTTAATGCTCCTCCTTCCTCTACTGTTAAAATAACAGTGATACATCAGGCAAATCCAAAAGCTTAAAGATCTTGATAAGGACAGGTATGTTATTTGTCCAGAGGTGATGCTGTCTGTCATCTGAATATCAGAGATAGCAGGAGGTAATTGAAACCTGTCAGAGCCACATCATGGTAAGTGAAATCCACGTGTCTCCAAGAGATTAATCCAACAAAATACCATAGTTCAGTGCCCTGAAAATTGAATTCTCAGTAATATCTAGTAAACAAGTTAATGTGCAAATGCAGTGCCTTTTCTATGAGTTCTGTAAATCTGTCTGGAATTAAAGACTCTATAAGGAGATTTTTCTTCTAGTTTTGGCAATAATATCCGTGCCATGTTGTACATTCATGCATTCCTGTTTGTGCCCATTGTTTCTGCATTAGAGTCAAACAGCACATAAGATTGAGCTGGAATCTTAATCTGTCTTTGCCTAACCTGTAAGATTCCAAGTATAATTGTAAAATAGAATGTGGAAAAAATAACTTTGTGGGAGCCTTTCTGGAGATGGTGCAGATGAATGAGTTAAAACTGGGTTTCAGAGAAAGCCCAGGTGATAGTTCTGATTCTTCACGTGAATAAGGATGTGGTCCCACTAAATTTCACAGGGTAATCCCATTTATAGGTCTGTTCTGATATGGAGTGGGTTTGCCCTGATCACTTGGAGGGCTTGAAACTGTGGAAGACAAAATATGGTCAGATACCACAGCAATGAAAACAATCCATTGAACAATCAAAATAATTTCAAGAAGCCTCTGTTAGATGAGGCTGATGATGGTATATGCATCTTTATCTGACTTAATAACTCCAGGATGCCTTTATTGCCAGTAGTGATCACTAATCTGAAATTCTCTCTTTTGGCCCACCTTTTTCTCTTAAATACAGGAGCAGTATTTTGCTTTGAGACCTGAGCTAAGGATGAGGAACTACGGAAATATTACCGACCGTGTAGAACTGAGAAAAAGATTGAACTGCAAGTCATTTAAGTGGTATCTAGATAATATCTATCCTGAGATGCAAATATCTGGGCCCAATGCCAAAGCTCCACAGCCAGTTTTTATTAATAGAGCACAGAAACGACCAAAAATAATCCAGCGTGGAAGGGTAAGAGAAACTATCTTAAATAACTGACTTAATGTGTGTTAATTATTTCAAGATTCTTAAAGATTTGCTCAAATACAGCAAAAATAGTCTTTTTCCATGGAGTTCTAGCTTTGCAACAAGCTGTCTTGAAAATAACAGGATTTTTGTCAGGATTTCACTCTGATCTGTATTTCAGGTCATCCTCAGACTAGATACTGTTCAATGAAGTTTCTTACCCAGAAGCTCTGAGTTATGAAGTTTTGCTGTCTTTAGAATATGCTTTCATGGCTGTTGGTTCTGAAGATGGATTTGGATAGAGAGAAATTTGGGCTCAAATACTCATGCTCTGTTGGTTTGTGATAAGAGTACAATGTAATTAGTTTCCAAATTCATTGCTTCCACTGGGTAATTTTCTGCAAAGGTGAACATTTGCATCTGAGGCTGATGATGGCTTTTCTGTTCTTGACTGCTAGATAATGAACGAAAAATGAGGTTTTTCTCCTTTTTTTTTTTCTTCAAAGTAGAAATGAAGAGAGAATTTTTGTGTATTCATGAAGAAAATCAATTCATGCCTTAGCCCTGACACCTTTGCTTATGGGTTTATATGCAGGCAAAGCCAGCAAACAGTTGAAGCTGTTCTCTCCAGTGTCAAAGTCACCTGCTGTGTGCTTTCTGTGCCTCCCAAAAATAATGAGTAGCTTCAAATCCAAGACAACTTTCTTGATGTCTTCTCTGTGAAAGAGAAGACCTTGGAATAAGCTGTTTCATGTGCATGTAGGTTATGGATATCAGGTTCCCTGTTAGCTCAGGGGTTGGAAGCACTAAATAGTGATGTCTCCACAGGGGACACAGGCTGCAGTAGCTGCTGACAGTTGCTGGTTCTGCAAGTAGTTTCAGTCTGGAGGACCTGAGTTCATGCAGAACCTATTGACATTATTATATTTTTTGCTTGGAAACAGCTGTTGGGAATCCACTATTTGTGCAGTATTTTTGTTGTAATATCCCAGCCAAGCTGTCAAGTTATTTATTAGGGCAAACATGTAGTTTCCCTAAATAAAACTGTTACAGTGGGCTGATTCCCCTGGTTGTTGAGTGCTGTTACTCCCCTAGTCAGACCTTTTTTTCTCCCTTTTTTCTTCTTTTTAAAATTTAATAGCTTTCTGCTTTCATTCAGACAGAAAGTTAACTGAGGAATTGCTGATGTGGGGGAGACTACTTGAGGGATCTGAATACTTCAGCAACACTTAAGGGTAAATCTTCCTAGCAGTTATTTACCATGGTTTAATTTTGAGAAAAGTTTGGTGCACCTTTTAAGAAGTGGGGACAAGACACAGAAAAATGTAGCTCTTTGGCTTGGTTCTCTGGGGTTCAAGAATTATACCCAGCATTGTATGAGAGAGTCAGCTTTGGCTCTGATGGTTGTGTAAACTATTTCCAGATGCCTGCAAGGAACAGAACGATCAGCCAGTGTCACCACTGCGAGCCAGACTCTTTAGGATTTGGGAGGAATCGCTCCAAATCTTAGTTTATTCTCAAAAACTAATTGGGCCAGAGATAAGTGCTGGTTTGACAAGCTGGGAAGGACTGTAATGATCACAAATGGTGACAGTTCTTACCGGTGCTATCAAATGCTGGTCACCACGGCCAATAAAAACAAGGACAAAAAGCTTATAAAACTCATGTAGCTGTACGGTTTGAAAGCCTTCTGTTGAGTGAGGAATGATGAGATCTGTCCTAGAAGTCTCTGGGGTGTAAGGAAATGTTACTTAGAAGGTTTTTTTGTGTAATTTGTTTCAGATGTGTGTAGGGAACAGGAGAAACATGGTGCACTTGAGGCGACTGTTGATGTGCCTTGGGACAGCTGTTTCCAGAAATGATGTTTAGTGAAGAATACTGTTTGGTATTTGTGCTAGTTTGTGCTGTCACGTGACTGAGCAGTTTGTTCTTTTTATTACTGGAAGTGCCTTTTGGTTTCTAAAAATCCGTGGAGTCAATAGAAATGCCAGGACAGCTATGGATGTCTTCATAATAAGGCACAGCAGGCCAGTTAATCAGCCTGGCCTTGAGTTCAGGACAGTAAATTCTTTTTTTCCTCTACATTCAGCTTCAGATTGGAAATAGTTATTTTTAATGTGGCTGGCAGATCTGGGGCCCTGCCATCTCCCACTTTGAGATGTTCAGTCAGTGATTGCTGCCTGAAGAGCCTGATCCCCCACCACATCAGGGAAGAAAAACAATCAGGCTGAAAAGGGGTGTTCTGCTGGCCACCGGTTAGTTCAGGGCATGTCTGTAACTTAAAGCCAGAATTAGAGTTGTTTTGTCTCCCTGAATACCTCTGTGGGATACATTAAGATCTTCATGATTTTTGACTGTAGTAATAGGGATGACCTAATCTTTAATCTCTGTGGAAAATGTCTTGGTGTCTTTTAAGGTGGGCATCATTGCCCAAATTGGACTAGGTAGGGCATTTGAGCAAAAAAAAGCATTTGGGTGTTTGTAAAATGTTCTCTTCTTCCCTGATTCATCATTAAAATACCTTAGCTGATAACTGTGGCTTTTCATTTGAGTAAAAGCTCTTGAAAATCAATTTGCAAACAGTGTAAGTCTCTGAAGTTGTTTGTATCACAGCAATTCCTTCTTCTTTCTCCTGCTTTGTGAAGAAAGGCTGCAGGAGGAGAATTATGTTTAAACTAAACTGTAGTAAAATATAGTTTATAAAGTACAGTTGATTTTCCTGAGCAGAGTATCTGGGACCTGAGTATTCCATGGAGACTGAAGAGGGGAAAGAAACTTGACAGAGTACAGCCAGCATGTGCTGAGCCAGGCTGTGTGTACTGCACTTGTACCAGAGAGGGAAATCTTGATGTAATAAGAAAGCAAATTGGAACTGTTTAATGCATTTTTTTTCTCCAAATTATCTGAAAAACAGAATGGTTTTTTTAAAAAAAAAAATATTTTTTTCCCCCCCAATTGGTGGGTTTGGTTGGGTTTTTTTGGGAACACTGAGTTCTAGAGCTTCCAGAGCATCACCCTTTGGTATATGATGTTTGTTGCTCACTCTGTCCATCAAACTGTTTTCCTTTCACAGTTGTATCACCTCCAAACCAACAAATGCCTGGTTGCCCAGGGCCACCCAAGTCAGAAAGGAGGCCTGGTGGTGGTTCGGGAATGTGACTACAACGATCAAAACCAGGTATGGTGTTCCTCATTATATGGAATAGTGATTCACATCTTAGAAACTTCTACTATGTTTTCCTGCTGGCAAAATGCCCTGGAATAACATCTCACCAGCAGACAGGCTGATTTCAGAGGATGGTTCAAACCACAAGGCTGGCCAAGGACACTGGGGAGCTTGCTGCTCCTACTAATGCCAAGTGTTGGATATCTCCTGTCTTTGTGGCATGAATCTCTTATGTGGCTGAAGACTGTCCTTTAGTGGCTCCTGATGAGTTCATAATCCACTGATTTGCGCTTCAGAATTTGTAGCAGCTCTTTCAGTCAGTTCCTCATACTGAGATTTAAAGCAGCCTTTTCCTGCCCTGCTTGTCTTTGTGTACTGTAGAACTAGCCCTCTGCTCCTGGAATGGCTGTAGCTTGGGGTGAATTAATGATGTGTTGTTGTCCTTAAATAGAAGGAACATACAAAATTCTTTGGCTGCAGGTGAATTTCTGATCTGGGGATTAGTTAGGGATGGATATGAAAACCTAATGAGAATTTTTGTATTACTACATGAAGCCTTTGCTATTTCACTTCTTTCAGGCAACAGAAATTCAAGACTTGGATAAACAGTCTCCAGGGTAGAGAGATCTTCAGCTAATATCATAAAGACTTCTAACTAGCTAAGAACTACACTGAGAACATTATGATTTAGGAGCCCGTGGGACCCAAGTCTAAAAACTAGCTCACATCTAAGGAGAAAACTAATTAAAGACACAAAATAAATGGAGCAGGAAGTAATGCAGCATAGCTTAACTAAAGGTGGTTTGTGCTGGACTAACTTGATACTTTATGAAATGGGTAGGAGTTTCCAGGATATGGAAACAGGAGCAGTAGAAGCAGAGTGATTTGTGATAGTCCCAACAAAGTGCTGTGTGCTTTGTCACCTAATGGGACTCTCTGTACTACTGTGCTACCTATAGCCTCACCAGTGTGAGGGGTGTTTACCAGTGTCAGAATAAGTGTGGGTGGCTCCAGGCACGTGGCCTTAAGTTCCAGTTGTCAGGTAGGAGCAAGGAATACATCCCTGTACTTCAGAACACAAATTGTGGGTCCCTATGTTAAGGGTGAATTAATTAAAGCTGGAATGGGAATGAAGGTTTTGCTATGGGGTCTATTCCATTAGCTGTAAGACAGTCAGCAAGTCTTTTAAATATAAGGACTGTGTACATGTAACAGCAACTGATGGGCATCACTGATTGTACATCTACAGTGCCAAAGCTGTGATGCTGCTTTCTGAGCCATTCAGGTTGTGGGCAAGAAAGCAAAAATGACTGCCTGTGTATGATGTCCACAGAGTTATGTTTCCCTTCTCCTTCCTGCAGTATTTTTCATAGTGAAGTGCCACATGGCTGGAGGAAGAAGTCTGTTGTTTTTCTTTATCAAAACCTTTTTCTGATATTTTTTTTTTCCTCCCGAAGACAACCTTCAGTTAGCCTTTTGGTTCTGACAAAGAGAAATTCGTCCTCTGATTGTTGATATTTGGCTTCTTTTCTCATTAATCTATTTTACTAGCGGTAAATTTAGCCATTAGTTCTCATAAAAAAACTGGCTGTGCTATCTTGTTCCATGATTTTGTTCTCCGACCAAGTATGTCAACCAACACTATGTTTTTCTGCCATTAGACTTATTTTGTTCTCCTAATAAATCCCCAGAGTGCATTCAGCCAGCTTTTTGTCATATCCTCTTGAACAATCTTGCTATAGATACATGAGAACAATGTAGAGGAAGATGACACTTATTTAACAGCTTCTGCTTATAAAAATAGCAAGAAACTTTCTGACTATTGGAAGCTTTTAGCTGTTGTTTCACTCAACTCACTGGCATTTTCAGCTGGTTTTGCTCTAGAACCATCTAGACAATTGTCATGAAGCACCAGCAGCACACTGAACTGTGGAACAGAGCACATGTATCAACTTTGGAATGACCTTCAGGAGTATATTTGGTTTTCAGGGTAGCAATAGCTTAAGATAATGATTACAGACCACCAAACTTGCCTGTTTCTGATGATTGTCACGAGCTGTTCGGTGCTGTGAGGTCACTGCTATCCACAGCAGCAGGAGCTGGAGTATATGCAAGAGGCTGTGATGATACAAATTGTTGGTTATGTCTCTTCTTCAGAGCTGAATTTTTGTCTCTTAAGCTGAATTTTTGTCTTTTACAAACTGTCTGACAGAATAATACGGCAGTGCCAAGCTAAGCAACAGATTGCAACTGATGAAAGTCCTGGAATGCTTCTCCTGCTGGCGTGGCTCACGGCAGGGATTTTCTTTCAAACAAAGGGCTGTTTCTGTAGTAGTTACTGTCTTCTATTTACTGAAAATTTTCAATGCATTCCTCTAGTGCTAATGCAGTTTGCAGACCAAAGAAAAATGTGTATCCACAAAGCTTTGCCAGTTGGCCAGCCTTGCCTTTTGCTGCACTCCAGTGCACTCTGAAAGCCAAAGGGTAGGCAGATGCTTCCTGGTTTATTTCATATAATTAGGTGTTTATTCCCCAGAAACAGTGAGCTTCCCTTTTCTGCCTACTATGGATTCTTTGATTTATTGTTTTGTATTCTAGGTCGAGTGTTAGGTTTTGTTTTAATACCAGTTGCTTGTATTGACAGTGGACTCAAAGTCTTCTACAGGTAACTCCGTTTTTCAAAAGGCAGTGATAGTATGGGCTGTTCTAGGTGCTGGGGCACCATCTGAACCCCTTCCTCATTTGCATTTCTTCTGAAGTACTTCAGCAAGCTCTTATCTATTTACATTAATTAATCTCACTGTAGGAATGACTTAATCTTTCACCAAAAAACCCCAAGCAAATAAACGCACCCCCCCAAAAAAACCCCAAAACTAAACCAACCAAACAAAAAAAAACCAGCAAAAAGTGAACTCCAAACCAGTTCAGTAACATAGCCCTGTATCTCTTTATCATGGCAAAAAAGTAAACCCAGAAGAAGATCACTGAGATGTAGGGATTTATGGAAGGAGTGAAGGGGATGTCTCCTTTACCAAGAGTGGCAACCTGAAACCAGTTAGGAAATCCAAATGTTAGTAAAATGAGAACAGTATAGTTCTCCTTCAGCATTGTCACAATCCTGTCCTTGCAAGGAATTAAGCTGTGGTCACCACTGAAACTGTTCATTAAGCTGTATGTGAGAAAAAGCTGTTTCTACCCACCTGTTGCTATATAAATGAGGCTAATGAAATCATCTTAGCAACCAATCCTGAAGAAGGCTGTGTGATTTCTTTGAGTTTTATGGGATGAAGTAAAGTCCTGAAGGTACTAGAAGCCCTAGGAAACCTTTGCCTTAAATCTGTAAATAGTTTGAACTACCTCTTGAATTAAACATCCAGTTCTTCCTGAGCTGCACCTGTATAAAAGTAGTCCAGACTTACAGAGCTTGTACTTTGGACCTCCTCCCATTTATTTTGTCCACAAGACCTGCTCTACCACGTGCTGTGCATCTCTCTGTAGGTGGCCAGAAGGACACATGGGCCAGCTTTGCCCTGGCAGTGAGAATTCTTATCCCAGGTCTGCAGGTCCCATTTCCACTGTGGGAAGCTTGAACCAGCTGCTGCCCAAGTAAGACCTCGGTGCCCCTGCAGCCACAGGTGCAGGCACTGACTCTCATGGGAGGCTTGGGCAGGCACCTGAGCACTGCCACATCTGAAATGCCTCTCTTGAAGGTGCTCTGGGGACATGCAGGACCTCAGAAGGGTCAGTCAGCAGCTGAATGGGCCACTACACTCCAAGACTGAAGGAGTCCATGCACCTTTTCTCTTATCCTGTTGCCTGTGTTGAGAGACAGGGAAAAAAGGCTGCTAGAAAGAGGCCAGTCCTACAGCATTCACCAAATTCAGTCATTTATTTAACTACAAGCGTGACCAATTTCATTATGGAGAGAGGTGTTTATGTACATCTGCCATTTGGGTTTTATTTGAAAACAGAACTGATTCATTATGTTCTAATTGCATCCTGTTGATTTTCTTTGACACCAGTGAAAATGGCCAGTGATTTTCCTTAGACCTTTGGAGCAGATCGTTGCCATGTGTCTCTTGGGGACAGCAATTAAAGGTGCTGCTTTCCTGTGGGGGGGAGCTGGGCACAATTCCAGTTTGAGAAACTGAAGTCTGGTAGAGATGCTCTCCTAGCTCTCCTAACTCTGCTGGTTAGGAAGTTCATGCATGCAGGACAAAAATATCCTGCACCTCATCTATTAATGTTTTTTAAAATAAATTAAATTTTAAAAATGGCATTTTTTGTAGAAAATACATAGGAGGATAAAACAGTCTCAGAACTGAGACGTAAAACCTAGGCAGGTACCTTTCTGCTTTTAGACTTTTGATACTGTGCTACCTGCTGGGAATTTATTTCCTATATGGGCCTGTTGCTCCTGACATCCTTTAACAACAAGAGCTAAACATCATCCTTCCAGTCTTCAGCAGCAAAGTAGTTAATAATTTTTAGTTTGCAAAGGCTTGCATTTGTATAACAAAGAAAGCCCATGGGGTGGCTTTGATTTCCTTGTGCTTGAATCTGTTAATAATCTGCAAGTTCATACTGATACTCTAATCTGAATTTGGAACCAAATTTGGGCCTATTTTTCCACGTCCCTTTGTTTTCTACACTGAACACATAATTAGTTTGAAATTAATTTTGGCTGTCTTGGGGAGAATATCACATGGGATTTAACCACTATTTTGTGGTCTTTGCCATTACTTAGCTTTTGATTAAAGGTCTACTCCCTGTGTCACTGCAGTCTTCTTTCTCCTTTCTTACCAGTTCTACTCTTGTTTGGATTTGGCTTCATCATTCTTCTTCTAATAGTGGTACTCTTCTGGCAAGTCTTGAAATTGCTCCATTCTCTCCTCCTCTTTAATCTTGATGTGCCTTCTTTCCTATGCCAGGGTTTAAACAGAAAAAAAGTACACTGGAAGACACAAAGTACCTGAGGTTAGGGCAGATTTTAATGTAATATCTGCACTTCCTCCAAGGAGACCTTTGCTGTGTTACAGTGCATCTGTGTTAATGAACTGTGTGCTTTTCAGTCATGCTGTCCAACTGAGACTGTGTCCCAAATTCCAGTGCCCTCCGGAAGATTGGTTTTAGTTTCATCAGCCAAAAAAAAAGAAAAAAAGTAGACAAATCAGAGTTTATTTGCCTGATTTTTCTGCCTGGAATTTCATATTCCATACACTGAGTGTCAAGCAGACTTAGTGGAAAAAAAAATTAATCACACAGGGGGCATGGTGGCTCCAGCACTGAGCTGTGAGAAATGAGAACAGGGCTGGAACAAGAGCACACCAGAAGAACTTAGTTGCAAGTAGGTACTTCGTGCACAGGTATGAGGGGCTTAGCTCCTCTTGTTCACAGAGTTATGAGAGCTCCAGGTCCTCCACTGAACTGATGTTGCCCCAAGTCTTTGCAGGCCTGAAGGAACGGGGGGGAGAGGACCAGAAGCTGCTGAAATTAGATCAGGCTGGTGTTGCAGCTTCCCTGAATGTTCAGCTGTGCCAGACGTGCCTTGCTCAAAGCAAGGTTGAGGCAACCCACTGAGAACCAGCGGGGTGTGGGCATGAACTGCAGCAGCTGAAGGTGCCTGGCACCTTGCTATGCCAACAATAAAAATATCGCTTGTGCTCAAGCAGCGTGTGGGAGAGGACAAACTGAGGTCTCGAGTGTGTCTGTGCTGCTGGTTAGAGCTGGCAGTGATTTTCAGTGTGATCACACAAACTCTTCTAATGCCACATAAATTCAAGAACCTAAATGCAGTTGAAGCTGCAAACGTGAACCAGTGCATTCCTGCGTCGTACAGGTGGGCCCCAGAGAGGGGCTGCATTCAGCTCCCCCCACTCTGAGAGCTGCTGGGGTGTTGTGTAGGCTCTTGAGGTCCAGATCAAGACATTTTCATGGTGGTTCAACCACAACGAAGTGGATGTGAAAGGGGGAGGAGTGATCTCCCTCTAAGCACAGCACAGGTACCAAAAGTCATTTGTCTTGGGAGCAAAGAAGGATCATCTTTGGATAAGGAGATTTACTGCCTGGCTTAAAGGTTTTTCTCAGAGGGCAGCTGGCTGCCTGCTCAGAGATGCACTGCTTGCCTGCTACCTTATCTTGTCCAGCTGCCTGGGCAGGAGGGACATATGAGGGCTGCTTAATTTTAAAAATGCTACTTACAGGGCAGAATCACGACTGGTCCTTTCAGTGCCTCTGAAGGGGGCAGTGCTGTGTGATGTTGGGAAGACAACAGAGCCCTGCAGCTCTGTCTCAGTTGCGGGGAAAAGGGAGCAAAGAGGCAGCGAGTGTTGCAAGGCACATCTCTGACATCCAGATGCTGAAGCATCTCCTTTGTTGCTGAACGAAAGAGTGAAGGCGCCTGTCCTGAAACATTGTAATAAATGTCCTTCTGTCTTCTCTTTCAGGTCTGGATTTACAATGAGGATCATGAGCTGATTTTAAATAACCTGCTTTGCTTGGATGTTTCGGAAACTCGCTCGTCTGACCCCCCCCGCCTCATGAAGTGCCACGGCTCCGGCGGCTCGCAGCAGTGGACGCTCGGGGTGAGTGGGGGGGCTGGCACGTGGCATGTTGCCTCTAATTAATGTCTAAGTAACAGTAGCACTAACAGGACACCAGGGTTGAGTTTAATTATGACTAAGTCTCAGGTGTACCAATGCACTTGTACTGTACTAGGCCCAGCCCACAGTTCAAGCGCAGAATCACAGAATATGCCAAGTTGGAAGGATCCCACAAGGATCATGGAGTCCAGCTCCTTGGCCTGCACAGGACCATCCCCAAGAGTCACACCATGTGCCCGAGAGCGTTGTCCAAACACTTCCTGAACTCTCTCAGGCTTGGTGCTGTGACCACTGCCCTGGGGAGCCTGTTCCAGTGCCCACCCACCCTCTGGATGAAGAACCTTTTACAGGTGAAGAACCTTTGCACGGGCTTTAATGGCTGTGTTTCAGCCTGAATAAGACTTTTGCTGAACTCTGGGACATGCAAGCCCTTTGCCACATAGGAAGGTGTCTGCAGCTCCACTGAGCCTTTCTTCTGCCCATCACAGCCACCCACAGCACTGTGGCTTATCTGGGATGTGCCAGAGAGAATAAAATCCGCCCCATAGCTTTGTTGTGTTGTGTTTGCTTCTTCAGGCACTAAGCAGGAATCACCACATGGACTGTTCTCTCCCACTCCTGCAAAGGGCAGAGCAGTTGTTTCTGCCCTGTAATTGATCCGTTGATTTAATTGTTGGAGTCTGGAGTGGCAGATTTCACAAAACTGAGCCAGTGCTGCTCACACATGGAATTTATCTCCTGGGTATTCACTCAGAGGCTGCCCCTCACATGCCCTCAGCATAGCAGTGAGTCTGTAGCACAGACATGGTTGAACAAAGAGGAGGGAGGGCCCTGCCAGCACAAGTTCCCAAAGTGCAGTCACATTTGGCTGTTGCAGGCCAGGATGGTTTGGAAATACAGAGGCAGATTATTGTGTAAGCCCAGGGCTGTGTGTGTCTGACACTTGCACCAGCAGTGCCCCAGCCAGAGCTGCCAGTGGGAGTGGGAGTAGTAAACTGAGCAGTTCTGCTGATAAGAGATTACTGAGGGTTCTGCAGCTTGTGTCAGCAGACAGAGGTTTTACAAGGCTGAGAGAATGGCCATTGCTATTCAGTGCCTGTGGCTGTTGGTGATGCCTGTGGTGGTGGTGTAGAATCTGGGCTTCACGTGTCAGACGTGGGCTTTGAGCTGGCCATTGCCACTGAGGGTGTGGTAGGTGGATCTGCAACAGTGTCACATTGCTGCTCATTAATGATCCATGTCTGAAGAGAGTGAATCAAATGTCAGTATTGGTTAGGAAGGGAGTAGGAACTGGAACAGGAAAATGTCATCACAACATTGTAGTTTGCTTGTACTGCACGTGCTGGTCACCTCGTCTCAGAAAGGCTAAATTTGGGCTGTGGAAGGCTCAGAAGTAAGAAAGGCAAATCAAAGATGTGGGCCACCTTTCCCATGAGCAATATGTGAGCAGGCTGGGACTCTTCAGGTAAGTGAAGCCTTTTGGAAAAAGGGGAAATCATGTCATTGTACAAGGAAAGGCCAGCTGTGTGCTGTTGGTTACAGAACAAGACTCAGAGTGGAGGAGTACTTTGGAGGAGTGCTGTGTGTTCTTTCCATGTTCTCCTGCTTCCCTGGATGTCTGCTTATGGCCATAGGCAGTGACAGAACCCGGTGTGGCTGTTCTCATGCATCTGCTCCCTCCATGCTGGGCAGCAGGAGGTTGCCCATGGGAGCTGCTGGGGCTGGGCAGAGGGCCTAAAGGGGCTGCAAGAAAGCTGGAGAGGGACTTTTTACAAGAGCACAAGGGGGAATTGCTTTAAACTGACAGAGGGCAGGTTTAGATTAGCTATTAGGAAGAAATTCTTTGCTGTGAGGGTGGTGAGGCACTGGAACAGGTTGCCCAGAGAAGCTGTGGATGCCCCATCCCTGGGAATGTTCGTGGCAAGGTTGGATGGGGCTTTGAGCAACCTTGGCTGGTGGAAAGTGGCAGGGAGGTTGGAGCTAGATGATACTTAAAGTCACTTCCAACCCAAGTCATTCCAGGTTTCTATGACCTGTCTGTGCCCCACTGTGGCTTTGTGCCTTCTCTCTTTGCTGAGTGCTGGGGAATGGGTTTGATCATTCCTCCATCTCATTAACAGACTGTGCTATAAACAAAATCCCAACTGGGTCCCTGTAAGGACATGAGAGTCTTTGTTGCAAAGCCTGGATGTGGTTATGGGATGTGCTGTACTCTGCTGCTGCTGTGGGTCTGGTGTGTCAGGGAGGCTGCTGAAAGGCTCATCTGTCAGGAAGGAGCATCCCCTCCCCTTGAGCATCGCTTTCAGCTTCAGGGTGACAATGGAGAACAGAAGTTTTGGTAAATAAATCCCATCTGTCTTTGTCCTTCCTCTAGAAAAACAACCGCCTGTACCAGGTCTCTGTGGGGCAGTGCCTGAAGGTGGTGGATCCACTGAGCCACAAAGGGTACGTGACCGTGGCCATCTGTGATGGGTCCCTTCCTCAGCAGTGGCATTTTGAGAGCTGAGACAGCGAGGATGTGGCTGAGGAGAGTTAAGCTGAGACCTGGTTCCCCTTCAGCTGTGATTGAAGTTGTTCTGGAGGGCTTTGCGTGGAGCCCTTGGCTGCTACGCCCGGCACACCCATGGCAAGGACCCGCTGGAAATGCCCTGCCCTGAAGGGCTGCGTGTGTGGGAAGGTCCAGCTGGGCACTGGTCCCTGGTCACAGCAGTGACAGCAGCAGCCCCACTGCAGGACAACACACAGAAGTGCAGTTTATCATTGGTTCCTTGGATGATCCTGGATTATTGGACTGGTTTTAAGTAAGAGAAATCATTAGCGCAATGTAATTTAAATGGTGAGAGTTCAGCTTTGTGGATCTTTTAAATGACAATGACAGAAAGGAGTCCTCCTCAAGTATTTCATGTGCAGTATCTCAATAATTTACATTTCTAGTATGGGTTTACTGGCCAAATTATTTTACTTTTTCTGGAAAATACTTTTATTCCCTTTTATCTTCTGAAAATTGTCATTCGTAATATTTAAATTTAGTTCTTTTAATTTACAATTTTAGGACAATTCATGTAGTTTAAATTCTTTGCTGTCATTCGTCACCTCGTATTTAAAACAAAGTAACTATTGCAAAGTCTATTTTGATGACTCATGACAGTAGCTGCATTTAAAATAAAGTATCATTTTTTAATTAATCTCTATGGCCTTACTCTTTGTAGCTGTTGGACCAGAAAGCACCTACTTACAGAATGATACAAACTTATCTTCACACAATTTGGGTCTTCCCTTGTGTCTCCCTTGCTCATGTCTTGGAAGGTTTGACAGATAATGTCTCTGTGTTTTTCCCTTCACTTCTTTGTTTTCATTTATTTCACTGTTTACCTTTCTTTGACCTCCTGCTTCAGCCTCGGGTGCTGCTTCAGTGCATGGAAGCTCTTGCAGAAGAGAAACACTGCTCTGTTTTTTCTTAGCACCATTGGCCTTGTTTCCTATGCCACAGTGACCTGCCTGCCCTGGGAATGTGCACTTTGGATGTTGGCAGCACCAGGACAGCCTTGTCCTTTTGCTTGGGCAGCACAAACATTTTCCAACTGCACAAATACTCCAGCATCCAGTTGTTGACATTTTGGGCAGTGTGAGGGACATAATGATGGAGTAATTACAGACCCACATCTTCCCACAGAGAGGAGATTCACTTATGACAGACTGTGTTTGGTCCTTCAGCCCTCTGCCAGGGCTGGCACCTGAGGAGGTGAGCAGGTGAGAGCAGCCCTGGCCACCAGGCAGCTGTTTTGCCTCCTCCATCAGTCCTGGAAGCAGTGAGTCACTGGCAGGGAGAACCAGGTGAGTGGGTTTAATTGCAAACCAGAACAGTAGGCTTAAGTGGAAGTTCTTCCAAATAAAGCACTGCAATGGAAGTAGTCGAGTTAGACACCAGCAAAACTCCTTCTTACCAAGAAAGCCTCTAAAAACAACCCCAGCCCCCTTGGTCAGCTGAGGTCTGTGCCCTTGTAGGGGCACCCAGAGTCTTGAGATCAGCTCCCAGATGGCTCTTGCAGGGCAGTGCAGGGCTGGAACACGGTGTCAGCTCAGAGCAGAACCCTTTCAGTGGCAGCAGTGGCAGCTCTGGTGGTTGCTGTGTGTGGAATTAATTCCATCCTTTTTGTGATGAAAGGATGGGCAGCAGCTTCATTGATGCCTGTCTGATTAACCCTGACTGCTCCCAGGGGCCAGAGTGGAGCAGCCAGAAGGTGCTGGTGCAGCTGGTCCCAGCTGAGTGCTGGGCTTTCCTGTGACATTTGTGTTGGCACTCATGTTGTGCAGCGGCCTCGCTCAGCCTTTTCTTTTGTGGCCTTTGTCTTTTCAAAAATAGTAAAAAAAACCAAAAAAGCCAAACAAATCCTCAAACAGGCAGAGCAGGAGCTTGCTTTATTTATGGTCTCAGTCTGTTGCCACAGAGAATTTCTGACCTTTTGCTCCGGGTGAGGAAACTTCTGTCACCGAGAGCGGCGCCGATTTCCAGGAACAGATGGAGGCGATGGCGCTTTGGACGGTGGCCGTTATTCCTGTGGGGAATTATTTTTGGCCACAGTCGTTTCTGCTGCAGCCACACAGCCAGGCCAGCACACGAAGATTTGAACGGGGTTACAGATCTCTGCCGTGAACACCCAGCCCTGGGCCAGGTGACTGTTCCCAGCTGGGTCCTGCACGGCTGCCTGGGGCAGGGGGAAATGCATAGTTTTGTCCTATAGTGGAGTGACTGCTCCCAGCTGCCCCTGTGGACTTTGGGTGAACAGGAACAACAGAAGGAAAAGCCCCTAAAAAGGGCAGATGCTGTCACATAGCTTGTCGTTGTCACACTGAGAATTTATCACTTGTAAAGAATACAAAGAAACTCTGCCCGGGGCTGATTTTTAAGCCTCTGTGTCAAGTACCTCCTGGAGTTGGTAGTGGCCCTGGCTGACAGAGGAGCAGAGTGTCCTCCAGCAGCCAAAGTGCATGATATAAATAGATATAACTAACACTGCAGAACAGCTCTGGCCTGGCTGCTTCCCACTGTTCCGCAGTAAATCTTGGAGTCTTTTTTTAGCCTCAACCCGTGCTGAGGTCTTGCTGGGAACACCTCTGGTGTCACAATTCAATAGATAAAGCAGAAGTTGGGGTCAGCTGTCCCTGCTGTGTCCCATCCCAGCTCCTCACCCACCTCGCTGGCAGCAGAGCTGCCCCAGGGCTGGGTGAGCTCTGCTCAGGAGGGACAAAACATCCCTGATGGCAACACTGTCCTCATCCCAAATCCGGAGCAGGGAAGGCACCACACCAGCTACAATGAAGAAAATTAACTCTATCCCAGCACAGGCAGAATATTCATCTTTTGTAGATTTTCCAGGTAAAACATGACTGCAGGGAATGCAGTCTGGACGGTGCTCAGGACATGGCACCACAGTGTGAAATTTAGGGTGCAGGTTGCACTGGAGAAGGGGGAAGGCAAATGCCTCTTGCTGGTGGAAACAGACACAAATCCTGGAAGAAGCAGAAAACAGACACCTCAAATGACAACAGGAGGATGTACTTTATAGATGTAAAATATTTTTATTCGTAAATGCTGATCTTCTAAATCTGTTTCCACAAATTCCAAAACCCATAACACTCTGTATACTTCAAAAAATTCTTTTTTTTTGTGTTGTTTTTGTATTTTTTTTGCCAACATTAGATACTATTATACAGAACAGAAAAAACTGTAGGACAAATACTGGTAGGATGTTGGAATATTGTACAAGAGAAGAAAAATATTCAAGAAACAATTTAATACAGCTATTTATCAAGAGAAAAATATATACAATTGATTTATTCTGTAAGATAAAAATACATCATGCCATATACATTACAAGTTCAGAACTGTATTACTGAATATACCAACAGTTTACAGTCCACTTTAATTGTGCACACAAAAAAAAAAAAAAAAACTTCATTTTTTTTTTATATTTAGCCTGTGAAGTGTCAGTACCAGAATTTTAAGTACAAAATAAAAAGCTAACCTGGTTCAAAATGCTGATTAAATTTCTACAAGCAAACACAAAACAGTGTTTATTTTTTTTAAAGAAATGTAAACAAAAACAATCCATACAAACACATCTTTAAATTACATTTTCCAAAACCCTATTGCCAGAGTCCTGCAGCTGCAAGCACATTACACCTAATTTTTTTCCTTGTTTTCCTTTTAAGAAGGCTATCGCGTCAGACTGAAGCTCCAACTCATTCTATGCTGTTTACATGATTTAATGTAGGCTGAACAGTCACCTAATCTTGACTACTTTTTGCTGAAGAAAAAAAAAAAACCATGTCCAGCCTCTATTTTGGGTGGTTTTTTTAGCAGTTATTCACAGTTATCACAAATTGTAAGCACAAAAAAACCTGACTTAAGAAATAGGGATGCAACAATATAATACAAATAAAATTAATCTAAATTACCCAAACATCTACAAAAGTCAGAGTTGTAATATACACGCCCTTACCAGGCTTAAGGTTTACTTAGAAAAATTCTCGTAAGACCACAGTTGAGACTGCTTTAAACATACAAAACCCTCTCTCTTTAAATTGAGATTTTGGTTATTCTGTACTGGGAATCGCATGTCTGTGAGTACATGAGATCATATTGTAACATCCCTATCGACGTTTGAGAATAAGCACCCGAACTGCTGCAGAGTCTGGTAGCATTTGGTCAATAACTATTTTTATACTGTATTTTTTTTTTTCTCAAAATATTTACACTTTTATACAAAGTAACAGAGTTTGTTAGTTCTGCAGGTAACAGCAGCAGCTTGGCTTTCTTCTAACTTTCTTTTTAAAAATAGCTTCATTCACTTATTCAATAATAAATACAAAAAGGTTCTCTTATTTTACAGAAATCAAAAACTACAATAAACTGACTCATGGAATCAAGTATTTAAATGTATTTTAGTGCAAGTTATTTTTTCCCTTAGCTCTATCCCTAAGGAAGTCGTTTCAGTACATTCCTTGTTCAGTGGTGTCTACTTTTATTTAAAATTTTTCTTTAATTAGAGGGCCTGCCCCTTTATCAAATAAGGCTGTGGCCAGCACTTTGGACTTCTCCCTTTCGCTGGTGATTTCAGTCTTACATTCATAGTGGCCACCTGCCCTCCTGCAGGTCAGCCAGCGGTTCTTTGCCCAAGTTAAAACAGTTTCTCCTTAGTGAGCTCAAAAACAAAAGTGCTGGACCATTCTGTTAACTCAGTTTAACCTCCACGTGTCTGGAAAGTCAGCTTCAGATTTTGCCGGCTTGCTTCTGGTGCTTGTTGGTTTGTGTGGGTTATTTTTTCCTTTTTTTTTTTTTTTTTTCCTTTTTTCTTTTTAAATACTTGTGTAGAAATCTGTTCTTCCAGAAGTGATTTTTTTTTCTTTTCCCCCTTCAAAAAGGCAACAATTTTCCGTCGACAAAATCAAAATGTGAATCACTTCTTCCTAGGGACAAGCAACCCTCAAAGACAGCAAGGAATGCATTCTAGTTCATCCACTTTCGGCAGTTTACAGCTCCACAGTGACATGGAATCTTGTGCTGGTCATCTTCAAAGTCAAACTTATAGTCATAGCAAAGCTGGAAGGAGACGAGGGAGAATGGTTATGGAACAACCAGAATTGGCCACAGCTTTCCCTGGGGCTACAGGTTCAACAGCAGAACACACCAGAGGTTGTGCTGTTAGGGACTGGCGTGGTTTTAAAGGAAAGAAGGGAAGTGTCACCTCCCCCCAGCACAAACAGGTTGTGCCAGGGGCCAGAAATCATGGAAGTATCTAGAAATGGATGGGCCCGGCAAGAGGTGAGTAAGGTCCAAACCCGCCCTTACCTCCTCCCCCTTCTGGATTCTTCTGCTGGAGCTAATGATGATTTTGTGTCCTCTCTCAAAAGTGACCACCTCAGCCACGCAGTTGGGTGCACACGAATGGTTGATGTACCTAGGGGAAAAGAGCAGGACAAAGGTCACCTCCCAGGAAAACGCATCCCTTGAGGCAAATGTAAACCAAACCTCAGCATGGCCTTAGCTCCACGGGCTCACCGCCTTTCCACATACAATTATATTACTCTGTAACTTGTGTCTTTACCTAGAAAATGTCAAAAAAAAAAAAAATCAAGCATCAAAAAAAATCAAGTATCAAAAAAAAATTCCATTCCCTCTTCATAGCTGCCATGAAACATACTGAAAGATGGGCAGAGCTAATGGAAAAGAAGACATTATTTCGGTGGAATAGTCCGCAGACTGAATGTATCAGCTCAGAGAATAAAAACCTCAAAGTCAGTGCCTCACAAACAGCCCCAGGCCAGGGAACGCGGGTGATGGCCCAGGAGGAGGTCAGGGAATGTGGATGATGCCCCAGGAGGAGGTCAGGGATCTCTCCAGGACACCCACCTTGCAGGGCCTCCTGTCAGGGTGGCATCGATGACGTGGTCGTTGTCAATGCGGAACATGTACACACCACGATTCTGGAAAACACAATTGGGACGAGGGCTCTTGTTAAGATTTTACTTCATTGTCGATGAGGAAGCAACAATGTGGGTCAGCTCCAAGTGCCCTCCTGCATTCTGGATCAGGCATTGCCCACTGGCTCATGAGGGAAAGCAAGAGTCATACACTGCTGTGTCCTCACGGGTTTGTGGGGGATGATGGATCATAAAAATAAACCTCTGGCCAATTCACTTTTCCCTCACAGCTTCCATAGTGCTTTTAATCCGTGCTTCCAGTGCTGCACAGATAGGCCCTGTTACAATGCCACTCAATTACACGAAGGAAGTTGCTTTAAATTTACAGAACTTCTCATTAAAGACTGAGGTCCTCTGCCAGAGCCCCGCTTTCCTACCTGGGCAGAGTGCTGTGAGATTTATTAAACACACTCATAACAACCACTGTGGATTCCTCTGGTTACACTTTTTGCCTATTGCATTTATAGCACAGCAGAAAACAAATCGGGAGACCTGAATTCATGAAGTAGAACAGGGGATCTGAAGTCATCAAGCAGAAGAACAGTGTTTGTTTTGTTGTACCAATGTTTAAATGGGGAAGGGGAAAGAGAGAATGAACAAACACCCCCTGCACCTGAGATTCATAGAGCTTCTCCTTCCTGTTTGCCACCTCATTCCGGATAATCGTTCCGATATATTCAATGACCATAGTGTGCTTTTCAATGTCTCGAGCAGCATATAAGCCCAGGCCCTGTGAAAAATACATTGAGATTTAGAGCTGTGTAATAAATCTGCATTGACACTCTGTTCCTCACCGTGCCCCAAACTGCTCCTGCAGAAAATAATGTGGAAAGGAAACTCCTTGGAGAGGGGGAAGCAGCACTGATGTATAGCTGATGGCTTAACAGAACCCAGCTTCACGGGGAACTTTTAGATGCAAGAAAACGTACTTGGCTGCTGTCTTGGTGAGAAAGCTGCTCCTACCCCTCTGACACCTGACTGTGTAAAGGCTATAAATTCACTGAAAAACAAAATGGGCCTTGCTAGAGAAAGCTGATAGGGACCCAGCAGCAAGGTTTAAGTCCAACCTGAAATAAACAACAACCGTGTCCGCACACGCCGAGATCAGTGACAAAGCTTTTGCAAAACAGTCTGTGGAGCAAACCAACAGCGTTACATAAAGCAACGGGTTTCTTACAATTATTAATGCCGACAAGTATTGAGCTCTCCATACTGGTCTTGTACCACTTCACTCAGCTTGGCCTGAGCATCTCATGCTCCCACTGTGCATTTCTATTTGTAGTGAAAGTTTTACTACGGTTTTGAGAATTTGCTAAAAAATCCCACCCCAAAACTTAAAAAACCCCTTTTTTTTCTAGATGACTGTAACAAATGAATTTTTAAGATATTTACAATAATCAGAAAGAAATCTTACTTAACGTAGATGTATGGAAGGGATTTGCCACATAAAAATCACCCAATTTTGGGACGAGACTTGGCGGAATTTTGCAATAGGTTTAGTTTCAACTTTTGATCTGAATTTACATAAATATTTATACAGAAAATAAAGGAGTTACAAAATATAGATGTAAAATAGATATAAATAAAAGTACACATAATTTTTTTAGTATCCGTTTTCCAAAGTGGGACTGACCTGAATCCGAGAGCGAGCCAGGTACACGTTGGACTTCCACTCGGTTTTCATCTTGCGGTACTGAGAGGACTTGGAATGGACGAACTGTTTGCTGTAAGGCGCGTTCAGCTCCCCCGTGACTGTGCTCTGAAAGGACTTCGATGTGCTGGTGCTATTCAAGGTGTGAGGCCTGTAGGGATTGGGCATGTAGCAGGAAAGAATACAAGAAAAACTGAAGATTTCTCTGAAGAACAGCCACGGGACCCATTAAAAAACCCCTCCAGACATACAGACACTTAAAGCCAGCTAGCGGAGACACAAAGCGGTTCCTCTGACCGGGGCATGCACATACACAGCCAAGGACGACAGGGTTTGTAAGCAGCAGACGAAAGCACAAATAACCCTAAAGCAGCCTATAAACCCTGGGCTGTACTATGTGAAATTAAAACAAAATACCTTAACACAAACCTCTTGACATGGGTACTCATTTTAGGCTCGGCACGGGCGCAGCCCGTGGGGTTGATGGCAAGAGGAAGTTCCATTAAGGGGTTTCGGCCATAGCGGAAAGTGTAGTTCTCGCAGGCCTCAACCCCTGGCAGCTGCAAAGAAACAGACAAAAAGAAAAAAAAAAAAAAAATTCAAGTAATTAGGTGTTCATTGCGTGTAACAAAATATTTACTTTTCCACACCTCTTCCTGTTCCCCTTCTCACGGGTCTATCCAACAACCACAGGGATCCAGCAAGAACTGGGGTGGTGGAGACTCACCGATTCGGCAATCCTGGCCACTGCAGAGACTGTCAAACCAAAGAGGTCTTCACCCTTCAGATAGCCGGGAAACAGCTGGAGCATTTCAGATTCTTTTCTAACAGAAGCAACAGGCTCCAAGATTTTATCCCACACACCTACACAACCATCAGGAAAGAATTACAGTGATCAAAACAATAAAAGACTATTGCGCCGGTTTTAAATCGACTGCCTGAGGACATGGGAACCTGAACCCAGGACTGAGAATGCTTTTGTCCTTGCCTACACAGCCAGGCCAGGGTCTAAAAAGTGAAGTGGAGAATGATTTGGTGACTTGGTAATTTTTGGGATTTAACAAATCCCAAACAAACACACCACTGACTCTGCACCCTTGATTCTCAGGAATGAAGATTTTAGTGTTCTCAGCATGGAAACTTTCAGACCCTTGACAACAAGAACATGGACAAGTTTTCTTGAGAAATCCTGCAAAAGTAGAATTTTCTGAAAATACATGATATATTCTATTTCCACTGATGGACTGTAGCCAGCACTCATATGTGGACAATTCCCTGGCACTGGTCTAACTGGACAGAGCAAGGTTGTTTTCCAAGACCTGCCCATACATTTATGGTCCAATGTATTCTTCACCCTGACAGAGACGTTTATGCACCCTGAGAACAACGTGGACACTGAAATGTCTTCTTAAAGCTCCCTAACTTGAGCCCAGCTGATTTGAAGACAACTGAGCAATGGTACTGCGTTTAAACAAAGTCACTTTTCAAGAGAGGAAACCTGTGCTGACATTCCTACTGCTTTAATTAATTTTTCAATACTCAATCTTGTGTCTCCTCTGTGGACTCGGAACAAGTCTTCTTATCTGCAGCCTATAAAATTTCTTCAAAGGTGTCCTCAGTCTTCATAGCATGATATTAAAAATGGGCCCTGGAAGCTCACTTATAAGCATTGGGTTAGAACGGTGTCTGCAACAGTCATTTGAAACAGGTATCGTTCCACAGGTACCAGTACAACAAGCAGCAAACCACAAAAGTCATGATCTTAGTTCACAAAATTTACCTTTAGGTGTTGTGTCAGTAAGGACCAGATCGTCGTGGCCCTGCTCCACCACCTTGATGACAAACAAGGGGAGCCCGTCCTTCTCCTCGATGGAGCAGAGATAGCGGCAGCGCCTGTTCGCGTATCTCATGCTCCAGTACAGCCGGCTGGCCTCGTATCCCACGGGGAAGAGGGCTTTGGAGGAGTGGAAGGCCTGCATCTGCTGTGGTAGCAGCTGCCCCACAGCGTGGAAAATCAGGCTCCCCACACGGAAGGTGTGGTCGCGCTCCCCGCGCTGGACGATGCTGGCGATCTGCCGCACCTCGTCGCGCTGCACGTACACCCTCCTGAAGACTGCGAAGTAACTAAGCTCTTGCTCATGAGTTCCCTTTGGTTTGTGCATGGGGCAAAGCATGGTCTTGTCTTTAAAAAACATGCATTGTGCTTTGATGGCACAGGTAAAGTGATAAATATTGGTGCACCTTAACCTGTGACAACCGCTGGTGGCACCCATTTTGTGACAGAACATGCATTTCATCTGCAAGCCTCTTCGCAGTGCTAGTTCCACGTTTATTAAGGCACCAGCTTGTGTCTCATAGACTTCTGTAGACCAAAGAGCACAGTTCAAATGGACCCAAAGGTCTAAATCCAGGTTAAGAAGCCTTGCTGGTCCATCAGTTAATCCATCACCTTCCTCGTGACAGAAGCAACATTTCCTGTAGTCTTTAGGCACAGGGTCCGGTTTAAGGGTTGTGCCCAGTTTTTTAAGAAATTCATCTATTTCTTCTTCACAAGGAGGTTTGAATGATCCTTTAGGAATCACAATCTGAATGCTCCACTTTTTCCATTTCATTCCTTTCCATTTCTTACTGGGAGGCCGGCAGTCCTCCAGACTGCTGTGTATTGCTTTTAACCTGGGTTTTAGTTTCACCGTTACCTTCAGCTCATCCGGTTTTGCCTCTACCTTGGCTGCTTCAAAGGCGGGGGGGAACATGATGGGGGGTGATGATGGTGGAGAAATCTTTTCCTGCAACTGAGGCAGACAGTGGACGTCCAAAGTGGAGATGTTGTTGCTGTACTGATGGAATGCTTTTGGCGGCCTCTCTTTCATCGGCGACTGCGGCAGAGACGGGACCGATTCCTGGTAATCAACAGAAAACTCTTTAAGAAAAAAAAATCCAAACTTGTCAACCATTAAATGTATCCTGAAAACATGGTCAGGTCAGTATGGGAGAGGCTTCTCAAAATGTCTAAAATCAAGATGCAGCAAAAGAGAGAGAGATGGAAATTATCCTGACCTGTGTAACCACAGCCAGGATACGGAGCACAGAAGTTCTCCCAGCCCAACTCGAACATGGTGCCCTTTAATACCCAAGACGAGGCACAAATAACCCCTTGTCCAGGTTTTGAATGCAAAACCTCTCAGCTGCCCTCGGTAAGCTGACTGGTAGATTTAGTTCTTAGGAATTCTTAGAAAGTTTTGTTACAACACAAAATAACCTTAAAATATGGGTCACAGAATTAATTTAAAGCATAAGAATCTTGTATTTGGTAGAAGGGGAAGATTTAGAATTAATGCCACATATTTTTCCAGGAAACAAGTAAAGAGGAAATTCCTGCAGGGCTCTAGATTAAATACACCTCGAGGACTTAACTACTCAGTCACAGTAAACAAGAATTATACCTGCAGAGATTTGTTAAAAAAAAACAAAGAGAGAAAACAAGAACAACAAAGGAAGTTTAGATTATGAAGTGCTTAATGTGGTTTGTGTGATTAAACTTGAAAGAGTAAATTAAATTCTCAAGAGGCTGAACATGACATTTAATTAACTTAATTAAGTACATGCTGATGCACTTGTACAGAAATGTTACTCTGTTTAAATTCAACTGAAAATGAGCTACAAGGGACACTAAAAGGATGTGGATGTACACACAGTTATCTTCTTCTCCAGGGTTGTATTTTTTTTTTTAATTTCTTCAGAAAAAATAAGTAGGATAAGAACCTCTATTTCCTCGTCACTGTCAGCTAACAGGCTCTTTACTGGTGTTTTGGTAATCAATGCTTTCAAGTGGCAGCTCTGCCCAAACAAAGTCACGGAACAGGATTGTATTTTCCCAGTGATGTTGAACAAATAAAAGTCTTTCTGCAAACTTGCCATTCAGTTCTTATTTGCACAGTTGTAAACTTTTTTTTTCCTTACTGTATAAGTCAAATCCAAACTCAGGATACAGCCCTTAAAAATGTGTCTGTGGTTGTGTACAATGCTCAGAGAACTTGAATGACTCATTTTTCGAGGTTTCATCTTCAAAGCCTGGGAGGGCAGCCAAACGTGGCTGCTGTTCCGCCACGCATCTGTCAGACACGAAGTTCTGCAAATATGAATTTTACTTCACGCTGCTGGTTCAGAATCTGAACGTTTG
The DNA here is from genome assembly GCF_003945595.2 of Pipra filicauda. NCBI lineage: Eukaryota > Metazoa > Chordata > Aves > Passeriformes > Pipridae > Pipra > Pipra filicauda. The sequence goes on from NW_024104310.1 coordinate 8,359,448, forward strand.
AATACAGAGCAATTAATTTATAAACCTCTCAAAAGAAGTGCAAACTCCCCCCTCGCCCCCTTTCTGTTCTCCAACAAATAGCTGCAATAATTTCGGCTCACTTGGGCCTGCCAGTGTTTGATACTTACTTTGTTCTCTGAGTTTTTTGCTTGCACAGCTGCTGAATAAAGAACAAAGCAGTTGTTGCTACAGAATACAATGTCCTTCATTTTATCAGAGCCTTCTTGGGAATCCTGGGAATCAAACACAGACGATTATCAGAAGTGCACTTTAATACCATTCTTCACATAATAAGTGTAATGAAACAAGTCTTCCAATCTGGCTGGAAACTCTTTATTTGTAGAACATTTGTGAAATAATGAGTGATACTGTGATTTAAATACTTGATTATTTGACAGATCTAATGCTACCACCACCTACACCCTTGTTCTTCAGCATTTCCTGCCACTCACAGAAGTTTAACAATCAAAATAAAACATTCTATACCATGCACCCATCTGCTCCATAGGCACTCTTGCAAAGCAAAATCCATTTTCTTTTATCTTTGGATGGCAAAAGAACATCTCATTTCAGCCTAATCAAAGCCAGATCTCACTATTTTATCTACTGATCCATCTGCAAAACCTTACTGGGAATTCAGTGCTTTCCTGGCTACATGAGCCCTTTAGTTTTGTATGTAAGTTCTGACTATGCCTTTGTGGTGTGGTTACATCCATGTCATTGAAAAAGCAATGGCACTTTTTCAAGGAATGACAGTTCCCAATGTAAATACAAGAGATTGAGACCAAAATCTGATTCCTGCACAAAAAGAATGCAAACATTCCTGCTCTTACAGTTCCTCCTGACATGGCAACACGGTGCCGTGCCTTATAAATTTGAATTAAGGTCCCTGAAGTGGTCAGGGAAGGAGGTTTGCAGCAGAACTTTGGACACTGCCATAGATGGGAACTATTTTACGAAATGTGCTGAAATTCATTTTATATAAGTAGCAACTTCGACATTTTTTATCTGTACTACAAATGTGCTTGAACGTCCCATCCTGAATTAGGACACACACAGAAGGGGGCCTACAAAGGGAGCTGGAAGTGCTCTTGGTGGGCACAAACAGCAGTGGACTTTGTGCCATCCTGTTACATGCAAGGAGCCCCAGCTGAGTGCAGTGACTGAGCCGTGCACTGACCTGTTTGAGGAAAGGCAGGTCCTTGAAGGATTTCCGCACCCCACTGCCCAGAACCACGACCTTGCAGTGAGAGCACCATCGAGGCCTCAGCGCTGAGCCTTCTGCCATATTCTGGCTGTGATCCTTAAAGCCAGCCAGACCTAGGGAACAGATCACCTGTTAGAGCCTGTATCAGATTAAACCCAATTTATGAGATGTCACAGTAGTCTTCAGTGGTCTAGAGGAGTAGCATCCTCCTGGATAGGGTATGGAATGCAGGCTTTAAACCTTATCTTGATGGGGAAATTCTATAAACCAGACCTAAAACTAACTGTGCAAACAAGGCAAAAATACTTTCTTGTATAAGAAATAAGTAATTAAACTGACATAGGAATGCAGGCTGAAACGACTGTGTCAAGCTTTCCAGCATGGGAACAATCTTTCTGATTGATGGATTTAAAACCAGACTGGACAAAAAAACTAATAATGTTGGGAACTGTGGAAGAAATGCCTCACCAATAGTGATGTGGACAATGTAATGGAAGTCAGAGATAGATCAGAACACCAGGAGCAGGTCCACATGATCAGGTAAGAACAGAAAAGTACTACTTAGAACAAGAATCAATCATTTAACTCTAGAGCATAAATTTATAAGGCTGAAATGCATTAATACCAATTCAGTTAAAATTTGGGTACTGAATGCCTGGAAGTCAAAGCCCACTCACCATTGCTGTTTGCAGGGAATGGCACATTGGGTTGCTTCAGCCCATAAGATCCCACGATCCTGGCAGGTCCCATGGATCCTGCCTGAGGACCCTGGAGGAGCAAGTGCTGCCTGTACTCCATAGATGGGTTCACTCTGTGACTGTTGGTGGCTGCCATGGAGGATGGGACATCTGGAGCATTACTAACCTCGTAGCTGTTGGGAATTCTGACGTGGAGCAGGTTGGAGAATGCTGCTACAACGCTGCTAATGTTCTAAAAATAATAACAAAAACATACCCTTGTTTTCATCAGACAGGCAGTTCAGACAGTAGAAATATAAATTATTGGAATAAATTATTAGAAGATTGCAACAGCTGCTTTTATTATGCTAAAACCCCTTCAGAGTCACTATATATAAAATATATTAACTGCTGTTGTACTTTATGTAATACAATCTTATTTCTTTTACCTCAGCAGCTGTGGGATGTAAAGTAATTGCTACAGATATAAGGCCAGATTTAGGACCATTCTGGGATGGTCCAAGCTGGGAGGCAAAGAAGCCAGAACCAGGTAATGCTCCTGAACCGGGCTCTGATTTTATATAATTCCTTTTGGCTTCTGAACCTGAAATTAAAACAGAAAACAGCAGGTTAATCCTACACACACAGGAACACACAAAAAAAATCCTAGTTGTAGCTTTTCACTGCTGCAGTCTCACCTTTTCCAGTGCTGCTGGGTAGGATGGGAATGATGGGAGATGGTACAGGTTCTGGGTTCTCCTCCTTTACAACCGACAAGTCTGGATACCGACTGATTTCCATTCCCACCACACTTTCAGGAGAGGAAGAAGGAACAAAGCTGTCAGGAGTGTCCCTGTCCTCACAGTGATCTTGAACCCTGGAACAAAATCCGAAAAAAGCTGCTTTGGAAACAGACTAAAACTTTTGATAAGTCAAAGTTATAAATCATGACAGGGAGCTAAAATGAACTTCCTTTTTCCTACTAGTCATCGCACACAAGTAGGTGGTTTGCCATCACTTCTGGGTATCTCATATTCCACTGCACAGAGTGGTTTCTTGGGAAAGATCCATAAAGAAAAACAGAGGCAGTAACAGAGCCAAACCCTCTGTTCCCCATGGTTCTGTGTAAAAAACTAGAATTTCATATTTAAACTTTCTGGTTCAAGTGTATTCACCCACCCATACTCCCTCGTCCACACACAGGCTTCAGCGTCTCAAAGACATCCAGATTTTGGTTAGGCAAGTGAAAGGGAGGCAAAAGGGAAGAAGACCTTTGTAGGGAGACTCACATTTCAGCCAGTTCTCACATGGGAAATGGAGTGGAGCTGGGGAGTTTCAGGCTGGCAGAGTCCTGCTGCTGGTACAGCAGTCACCTGCCATGGTGCTACAGTACCACAGTGCTCCAGGAAAAATATCTGTTTGTATTGTTTTCTTCCACTTTTAAGTGAGCACAGTAAGGAATTACTAACAATTTAACAGAATCTAGAGTCTAGCAATGGTATAAATCCCCAATTTTACTAAGCTGCTCTCTACACATGGCCTATTAAGAGTTAAAATAATCCCATTCCATTCTCTGCTCTATGTGGCTGGGCACAACGGATTTAATTTCTTTACTCCTAGCAAAAGATCACAGAATCTGCTCCAAATACCATTTTGAAGATGTCGAGGAAAACCTACCTTAACTCCTCCTGATTGTTGTGAGGTGGTGTTGGAAGGGAAGCAGGAACATCCACAGTTTTTGGGCCCTGAGCCATTGCTCTTGCTAATAAATCATCTTGTGGTCTGAAAGGCAACTGGAACTGCTTTGGCCCCAGAGCTTTGGTAACTAAAACCAGAAAGGCAGAGCACAATGAGACATCTGGATAGTGACAGACATCCTGTCTGCTGGGTATGGGTGGGGTCCTGATGGTGACACCACTCTCAGCCACTTGGAGTTCAAAAAATTTTGACCATGATTAATGTCCATATTCATAAAAACCTGCAGATTTTGAGCAAACAGGGCTTTTGAGTGTGCCTTCTGCCAGTATGAGAGGATGCTTCTTTTACTTAAAAAACCCCACAAAATTAAAAAAAAAAAATCAATAATTTTGTAACAACAAAAGAAAAGTAGTGTGAAAAGGGACTTTAATCACTGAAGAGTCCATACAAAGAGGCAGTATAAAGTTTTGTTTAATAGAAAGCAATTTTAACTGACCAAATTATAAGCATCAGAAAATACATACTGACTGCATACATTTCGGGTAGACTGCTTTGAGCTCCCTCAGCTAACTGGTTAGTCATATGTACTGGACACAAAAAACCTGATTTTAAGGTTTTCTTCTTCATTTCTTAATAAAGTGCTTCTAGCTCTCAACGTGTTTTTGAAAGGGGACAAGGAAAAGGCACTGACATCTGACACTCTACCAGTGTAAAATGTTGCACGATAATAATGATTACAACCTTAAAAAGTCTGGGCATACTGCTTTTATAAAGGACTATTGCAACTGAAAATCATCCTAGGAGATAACCTAGAGAAGAGGAGACTGAGGGGAGACCTCACAGCTTCAAAACAAGGGGAAGCAGAGGGGCAGGTATTGCTCTGGTGACCAGTGAAGGGACCAGAGGGAATGGCCTAAGTTGTGTCGGGGGAGGTTTAGGTTGGATACCAGGAGAAGGTTCTCCACCCAGAGGGTGGATGGGCACTGGAACAGGCTCCCCAGGGAACTGGTCATGGTACCAAGCCTGACAGAGCTCAAGAAGCATTTGGACAACGCTCTCAGGCACATGGTGGGATTGTTGGGGTGTCCTGTGCAAGGTTGGGAGTTGAACTCCATGATCCTTGTGGGTCCCTTCCAACTCAGGATATTCCGTGATGTATTTTACAATTTGCTACAAACTGGACTCACTTTTTACAGAATCAACAAGAATAAGCCTTACCATCGTGGCCTCCCAACACACCAGCCTTGCCAGCAAGTTCCTCCGTGGTTGCAAAGCCATTGACCAACTTCTGGCAGGCCACGGGCGGCGGGGTGGGAGGGAGGGAGGCTGGGGGGGTCGGAGGATTGCTCAGGTTGTTCTGCTGCATGAGATTAATTAAAGAACCATTAATCAGCCATGGAACACATGGTGAAAACTTGCCTGGTTCCTACTAGACAATGTAACCCACTTAGAGAGTTTTACACCCAGATGTAGCACTGATAAGCAGCGATGGCTAATTCTCAAGCATGTGACAAAATATATAAAGGTATCTACTATAAAAGACACAATACTTTGCTTTTCTTACATCGATGATACCAGAGAAGTAGTTTACATGGGTAAACACTAACAAATACATTACCAAAAGAAGATCTGGCTAAATTATTTACAGAAATGCACGAAGAACATTTGAAGGAACAGTCTGGGAACAACAACAAGTTCCCACAGTTTCAGTAAAGGTCTCACCTTCAGACTGAGAGAGCTATTCCACAGCGACTCTCCATCACCATAAACAAGTCAGCTTACCCAATTTTCACTAAAAGGGAAGCTACCTCACGTTTAGCACATGATGAGCTGTCACTGAAGCAGTTACCATGGAGAAGATACTGTGCAAGTTCACACTCCAGGCTACTTCTCACCAGCTTATTTAACTTGCCCATATTTTAAATGAAAATTAAATGAGAACTTCAGTATTTGTTCTTACTGCAGTCATGCCTAAAGCTAATACTTATTACTCACTTTTGGCCACAGCAACTACTTCCGTTAAGTCACATTCTCAGCTTACACACCATATAAGTCTGGAGTAAACACCACTGGTTTTAATAAGTTAATAAGTTTTTATATTAAGGTATCCAAGCAGTAAATTTGATTCTGTCTGTTCACTATCTTGCTGCTCTTCCAATTTTGCCACTCTGATCTCAAAGACTGAATTTTAAATGCCATGGGTTATTAACTCATCAACAAACTCATCATCATCTATTTTGTTCAGAGTTCTCAGGTTCTTAGTTAGGGCTTAGTGGACAAATGAGAAAAAGTCTATTTCCCATTTAATTCACATTAAGAAATGCTTTAATGCTTTCAATGACTTTGTGAAGTACTGAGAATTCAGCCTTTTCTGCTCCATAAAACTGTAATTACAATTTTCACTATTTAGCACCCATTTGTTAAAGGAGTATTTGTATTTTTTAATCAGTTTGCAACACAGTTTCCAGAACTGATTTTCACTTTCAGAGAGTAAAACAATGGTTTCACCACTGCACTATCTAGTCTAGCAAGAGAAAACTATTTTTTTTCTAGTTGCATAAAAGGCAGGAACTCTGATGAGCAGTAATAACGTCATGGACTTCTCTTCCCACAGAGAGCACACAATGGAAATCCAGATTAAAATTGTACCTTGTAAATGAGTTGGGAGTAGTAATCTGAAGCCCCATCAAGAGTAGCACTGCCAAAACTTCCTACAAGTCGATTTCCACCATTTAGCTGGCCACTGCCATAGGGAAGAAAGTGTGCAAAGTTCACTCCAATTATTGGTTCCACCAAAGGCAGAAGAGAAAGTTGCTGTATTAAAAGAAAAAAAAGTTAAAGATTAGTTTAAGTATAATACAGAAGCACTGCAAACCTCCAAACATCAGTAGAGTAGTTTCTAATTTAAAAAAAAAAAAGGAATTTATCCACTGTCAGAAAACTGTCAAACACAGTCTTCTCTGTTAAGAGAATGTGGTTCCCTGTCCATCAGAGCTGCAGCTCTGGCTCCCTGACAGTTCATCCAGAGGCTGCCAGAGCTGACAGGAACTCCATGGCTTTGAGACTACTTGCCATGATAGTAATCTTCCAAAGAGAAACAAACCCACAACTTTAAATTTCCTAGTTTTGTAGAATTTCTCATTTTCTCCACCCTGTACTCAAAATTCAACTTAACGCTCAGCTTCATTTCCATCAGGAGAAATCCACTCTTTCACATATCCTCTTGATGCCTTACCCAGCACCTGCACACCTACCTGTTTCAGCTGGATGAAGGTATCAGCATTGGGGTAAACAGCTTGCTTTTCTTCTTCCTCTTTTTTCCTTTTCTTGGACCGAGGAGCTGCCTTCTCTCCTGTCCTCTGAGCTCTCTTATTTCTCTGCTTCTTGGTTTCAGGTCCTACATCTGTTCTCTGAAGCTGGCTGTTGCTACACCCAAATGCAGCTTGCATCTGGGTTCCTGCAGTTTGCTGGTATAAAAAATGAAAGTGAAGCAGAATTTTTGACATTTTAATATACAGTTCATTCCAATTTACTGCACGGGTCTAAAAGCACAGGCACAGTGTAATAAATCTCATTGATAACAGACTGTATTTTACTGGCAATTGTAATTGCTAGACTGTCTCTGCAGACAGAATTATGACTTATCATTAACACCACTGACATCTGAAAACATCATTAAAAACTCATAGACCAGAAACATTCTCTTTTGAATACACCCTAAAATAAAGACACATGTGCATGAAACCTTAGAGATGTTCGTGAGGGCCTAATGAAAGGCAAATTTGGTGACAGAAAAAAAGGCATGTAAGTTAATATAATACAAAAGTATTTTGAGGTTAGAGACAAAAAAAGTGTTGTGAAACATTTCTGGATTGTACCACTTGCTTAAATACTTCCAGTATGAATCTGAAAAGCCTTTCTTCACATTAAAGCACAGTTGGGTAAAAGGAATTAGAATGGGACTCAGTAACACAACAGACAGTGGCAAGCCAAAAGAAAGTCCATTTTTGTTTAATACATTATCATTTTAAAGAGCTCTACGTGACCCCTACCACAAATATTCTCACTAATACCCCTGTCACATGTTTTACCTGCTGCTCACAATTACCTTTACTTCTATCACTATTTATTGATTTTGAATGCGTTTAAATTTTGTTTCATGGATATATTAGAGTTTAGGCAATCAAAACCCAAAACTGAGTAGAGACTAAAGATTACACTATAATGACCAACAAATCTAAGTGTAAAAGTGTATCCTATCCCCATAGAAAACACTTTTCTTTAGGTCCCATTTTAAGGGCATTATAAATTAATAAATCATATAATGCCATTATTATAAAGAGTTAATGCTTCCTTCCATAGAAGTAAAAGTAATTACAGAAATATTCTGTAACGCAGAAATCCAGTGTTGGACCTGGTTCATTCCCAGAAAACTCCTAATGTGCAGCTGAAGGGGTGTGAAGCCCTTCCCTGCACAGGTGCACAGGTCAACCTCTACACTACTCAGGTGGAGTCAAAGAAGTAAGCAGCACACACACTGTGCTCTGCACTGTCACATCCTAGTGGGTAAGTAGGAATCATACTGCAAAATATTGCCTTAGTCTTAATATTAGAAAGTGGCATTTTTCAAGATGATTTTCCATAGAAAACCTAATTTTTTTTTCATTTTAATGATTTCTGAATATGCTGACCTACCAAGTAATATTAAAATTTGTTATTTTTTTAAACACAGCTGAATTACTTATGGAGAAAAGGCAGGAAAGGAGGCAAAATTTCCTTAAAGCTGTTTACTCCACCCTTGTGCAGGTAGGCTATCTCCCCACCTTTCCACACATGCTCGTGGTAAGGCACAAACTAGGCTTTGTTACAACCACCGTGTAACAAAACCAGCATCAGGCTCACCATTCCTTCAGCTGGATTCTGCTTCTCTGCTAACTTTTTATCCCCAGAAGCCTCCTCCTCTGCTCGGCTGCTGTTCTCCGGTTTCTGATTTAGAAGAGACGAGGACTTCTTATTTTTTAGCAGGTGCTTCAAGAGTTCGTTCCCTGACTCCCCTTTGGCTGCTGGAATGCCGGCTGGCTGTGCCGGACTCTGAGCTGAAGAGGCCGGCTGTGAGGTGACCTTGTCTTCTTCCACCTTAATACTGCTTGGATTTTCTGGTTTAGGCTCAGCTTGACCTGAGCATTGATCAGTCTCTGCCTTTTCCAGTTTAACTTCTTGGATGCTGGTCGGTGTGTCTGTTTTAGCCTTTTCAGTCTCTGCACTCCCACTCGGCTGTTTTGGGGCCAGGCTGCCGGGGAGCTTCCCCTCCCGCTCCGGGGAGCTCTGGCTCTCTCCCATGTTTGATGTCGAGGGGCCTGTTAACTCTGCTGGCTCTTGCTCATCCTGGTGACGTGGTTCATTGGGGGTGTTCACTGTGGGGGTGGAGGTAGAATCAGAAATGGTTGGGGTTGATGGTGCAGTGATATCCGAGTGTGGAGTTGACGGGGCTTTTATGGACTCGGCATCGTCGTCCTTTTTCTTTTTCCGCGTCCTTTTCTTTTTGCCTTTCTCTTCTGGGATTATGTCAGAATACAGCTGGATGAGAGACTGGCTTGATCCAGGGAAGTTTGTTGCCTGGGGCACACTAGTGTCCGAACCACATGGGGCACCACTCCCCAGCACTGTAGATGAAGGTACAGCAGAAGGAAACGGAGGCTTGACCTGGTTCTGCGTAAAGGCAGCCCCAGGAAGATTCCCATGAGTTTGTTTTACATTATGGAAATTAGGGGCTCCACCTGGAACAGCAGATGCATCAGGTCCAAAAGTGGTAGGTCCCACTGGCCTTCTCTCACTGCTTTGCATAAAATTGGCAGCAGGAGGGGAAGTCACAGCACCTTGCTGCAGGATTTGCCCCATCGGTTGCTGCTGATGCTGCGGAGACGGCTGCAGGGGCCGTGGGGTCTGCATGAAATCACAAGGCAGCTCAGAATTGAAGAAAGGTATCTGAGATAAGGATGTTTTGTTATTTAATTCAGACCCCATCATACTGTGCTGCTCCAGCTCCATCCTCTGCTGCAAAGCTCTCTGTCGATCCACCTCCTGCATCAGCTGAATGCGCTGCCGCTCCTGCTGCTCCCGTAAACGCTCTTTTCTCTCCCGCTCTTGGAAACTCTCACTGAAAGGGTTATTGTCCTCAAACTCCACCCTTGGGGGTGGCCCTGACTGTGTAGCTGCATTTGGACCAGGCACAGCAGTTGGTGTACCAGGAGTAATTGGCAACGGTGGCATTGGAGGCTGCATCCTTGCTGGATTCATGGAAATATGACTTGCAGGGGCATTAGCAGGTTGCCATCCGGATAAATTTGGCATTCTGGTTGGGTTGGACTGCCCGGGGATCACCACTGCATGCTGCTGATGCTGGAGCTGCTGTGCCACCATGGGGAAGTTTTGCTGATTCATTGCTGGTGATGTTCCTGCTGGAACCATGGGTGGTTGAGCCTGGACACCGGGCATCATGGAATGGGGGGCCATTCCACACTGCTGCTGCTGCTTGATCCGGTACTCCTCAATCAGCTCCGCGTGCTCCTTCTGCTGCTTTCGGATCTAAAAATTAAAAGTCATTATTCATCTCTGGCATGTACTGGCTGTGCAACATAAACAACGTAACTCACCACTGTAACTCCAGTAGGCAATGAACTTTGGGCAAAAATAGCATTTCTGCACAGTGTTTTTAATGCTAAACAGCAATTATTTCTTTAGAAATACTCTCCATCCCAAGACTTTAGACAAAATAGCAGTGCCTCAGAGTCCTAATTACATACCAAGCCTGCACTGTGCTAGGGAGTACACAAACCTAAGCCAAAAGTGATCCTTGTCCTACAGATCTTATCATCTGTGCATGGGATACAAATAGTTGGGAACAGAGAGGAAAAAAGGAAACACTGAGATGGGTGATGTTCATACATCAGCAAAATTTTTGAAAGATGTAATTGAAAAAGAGAAGTTTGCAGGAAAACAGTGAGGTAGATTCCCATTTATTCACAGGCAGATCTTCAAACTTCTCACAGCAGGTGAAAATGGCAATTGTTCCCTGAAAATTTAAAGTTTTAAGACAAAAATAAACTCAACTTGGACACTAAAAGTTTTGCCTTGTAGTTTAAGGCAAGCAGGAGAAGTCAAAGGAAGGATATGACAGTGTCAACTGGACAAGAAAGAGCCTTTCAGAAATACAGAAGATATCCAACTAACCTGGTCTTTAAAAAGAATAAAAGGACTTGTAGTCCACTGGTTAATAATACATACATTAAGAAAATATATCTCTTGTTTCTGCTCATTAGATTATGATTTCCACAGCTTTCATTTGCTATTTGTAGGGATAGAAAAAGTCTGTAACATAATTAAAAATGTTTGATAGCCCTGTCCTTTATCTGGGGCAAGGGATAAGCCTGAAAGCTCAGGACAACAGAGATCCCATCGGACACACTCCAAACTGCAGGACAGATGCACCCAAAAGGTTATTTACACAGTAACCTCAGGTCCAAGATGATTTACGAGCTCTGGCTTGGCACTGCCACTGCCACAGAAACAATGCCACTGCATAAAGCCACCAGTTGGATCCATCTGCACTGCACAGATCCAGTGCTCCTTCTCCGTGGTTCTGCAGTGCTAAGCCTATGCTGGCTCTGTACCATGAGGCATCCAAACCCCTGCTCCCTCCCAGGGTCTGCAGGGGTGGATCAGCCACATGACTGGGATCTCAAAGGACCAGCCCTGACCACACCCAGCTGACCCTGAGCCGACTGCGCGCGTTGACCTGGTGATTTTAGCAGTGCAGGGGAGAACAAGGCACAGTGCATTAGCACAGGCACAGAGCCACACCAAGGCAGCCAAACTGCCCTGGCTGCAGGGACAATCTGGCAGTGTCTCCATGGCTCTGTGCCTGGGCTAATAACCCTGTCACACATCAGCTCGTGGAGCACAGTCAGCTCCGGTTGCTCCGTGCCTGTGTCCAGGGCCAGCAATTCACAGGGATCCCAGAGCTCTTTTCTCTCTCCATACATGTACAGACTTTCAAAAACTAACTTGATTACAGAAAAATTACTTGATCTGAATTGAAAGAGTGGCAAATTGCTTCCAACAGAAGGTCCTTAAAAATATACTTTAACAAAGCCCTCATTTAATCTCCTACTAGGTGTGTAACAAAGTGCTGTTTAGGATGTGGGTGACTGGTCTAAATCTGTGGCTGAAGGGGAGTGGAGGGCATTTGCCAACAGTAGATGAAACTTAAGTTTAAAAATTACAAATAAGAGAACTATAATTATGGGGCAGTAAATGAATCTGCCACCAATGTCATGATTAGCAGTTGTTACTTCAGTCTAACTCCACTGTAAGACTAGAATCACGTACAGATGATAAAGATTGGTCAAAGTTTTTTTTTTTGCACTTATTCTACTTGTGATTCATTGTGCAAGGGAAAAAAAAGAAAAAGAAAGAAATTATATAGATATAATTTACCCACTCCTTCTCTCTTCCACACAGTGAAAAGACAAGCCAACCAATATTCCATCCAGCTCACAGTTTGTCTTGAAAGCAACACAGGAGCAAGAACTCGAGGGTCAGGTATCACTTCATTCCAAGCTGCCTGCTGCCAATTTTTTCCTTTATATTAATAAAGGATAATTCTAAAGCATTTTCATTTTCAGCAGGACTAGCTGATCTTGACTATCATGCCAGATAATTTATAAACAACATCTTGAGGAAGGCAGCATTCAATATTGGTGGCCAAAGCATAGATTTATTGAACTTATCACAGGTTTAATTTGAATTTCATTTACTGTAATCACAGTCACAGGATGTGAAATTCCAACTGAATATAAGGAAAGAAAAACATAACCCACTGAAAGTGGTTACATATAGGAACAGAGGCCCTAGAGAGGCTGGGAGATCTCAATCCTTGGAGACTTACAGCACTTGACTGGCTAGGTGCTGAGCAACCTGATTTAACGGTGAAGCTAGTTCTGCTTTGATCATGACTAGATGCTCTCCAGACATCCCTTTGACCTGTACTATTCTGTGATCCAATAACAGATAACACACACTTATGATCAGCACCTAGGAGTGAGACAGATCATCAAGCTAGACTAACACTAAAGACATAATGAAAAGAGATTTTAAAACAGTAACATTGAACTGGCATGTAACCAAGACGTTCTGATTATGAAAGGACACCTGAAAAAGACTGAGTTATGAGGTTCATTCAAGCCTGAAACAAAGCCCTGAGTGCTGACTTTTCTCTGAATATTTCATTTTTGCTTTTTATGGTGCCAGGAACTCTGTTGCAAGTCATTTTGCCAAGGAATTTCCTCTCTTCCCAAAGTACTAAACCAGCTTTTTATCACAATGTCCCTTTGCAACTCCAGTGTCACCTACAATCTGGAGTAATGCTGTTACACACAAAAAACATGACAGGAATTGGCTCCCTTTAACTAAATTCCACTGTATCTTTCAGAAGGTTTAAAGGAAAAAGTCGCAGTAGCATGACTTGGTACCAAGGTTTTGGATTCCAGGTGATTACCTGATCTAGCTGTTTTTGGACCATGCTCTGCTGCTCAGTAACATGTTTAAGCTGTTCTGCATCCTCTTCTGGGAATTCCCGACCGGCTTTCTTGGCTGTACGCTGCTTTGCTGAGAGAGCCTTTTTGGATTTTCTGTGTGCTCCAATTTGCTCCTCAAGGTACTTCTGTTGCATTTGAAGAAGCTTCTGTGTATCTTGCAGCCATTCCTCATATTGCTTTCTTTGTGAATCATCTAGAAAGAAGGGAAATTAAGTACGGTATGATCCCATCCTGGGGGGAAGCTCTCATTTTTAGAGCTCAAGTTTAACAATTAGGTTGCCCCCTTTTTTAAAGAAACTATTGGTTAAATTCAGCCAAATTTGACAGAGAATTTGGTATCTCAAGAGATATTAAGTTCTTGGAGTGATTCGAGTAAAGGAGGCAGAGATCCAAATTACTGCATTTATTGAGAGAAAGCAGTTTTAACACAGTCCCTTCATTTCAGATCACACCAGCCCTCTGTTGAGCCAGCAAATGTGCACTCTCCAGTGAGCAAATGTAGCTTTGAGAGCAGCTACAGAACCTGGTGGTACCCTGCTCTGCCACAGAAGAGGGGACATGGAAGATGTCTGGGAGTAGTCAAGCAGTGAGAGAGAGATTAGGGAGCAAGGACACAAACTTACAGGAAACATGGCCTCATTATTTTTGGCGTTTGCAGAAGACTTTTGTACATATAAAATCTATTTTTATAACTACTTCTAAGAAAAAGATTAAAATTATAAACATCCATCAAATATTCATGAAATGAAAAAAAGACACGGTCTTTGTAAAAATCACTTTGTCAGTGTCAGTCCTCGGCACAGGGCCTTCAGCATCAGTGCCACATCCTGTCCCCAGAACAAATGCCTCTCATTTAGGCTGTAACTGAGACATTGCTCTTCCCACAAATGAGAAATGCTCATCTGCCACGAGTCCATTGCTCTCAGACGTTTTTCTTGAGGCAAAACCATCACGTCTGATAATGCCTGATCTGCACTAAGCACAGAAAGCAAGAGAGACAGTTTGGTGATCGTGTCATTTGTCTCCTGATCACACTGTGGCAGTGAGCTGGGACACCAGGAATAGGGCATGGATCTTCCTGGTAAACAGTTTGTTTAACACAGACACCCACACAGCCGTGAGAGTTCAATATGACCATGCCCTTGTGCTCCTGTTCTTCCAAGAATAAATTCTGCTAAACTAATCACATATCCTGAAGGGACAATTGAGTGGAAACCAGGAGAGTAACGTGAGCAACATGGAAGTGCAAATGAAAGTACTGAAATACTAATGAGTTCCAGCTAGGAATAACAACTACTGAAATGAGCAACTGATTTTCTCAAGTGCCCAGAACTCACCACCACCCAACCAGAGCGAGGCCATGCTGAGTGCCATGTGAAATCTCACTTGAAATTAATACAGATAATATTGCAAAAGCTCCTTCTTGCACACTCAGTGCTGCTACTCCAGTTTCTGGAAAAGGTGAAGGTGTTTACTTCTATTTCTTATTCAAAAATACCAAGTGAACTATTTGTAGTGATAGAAACACTTTTTTTCACATGGTCTCCTCCTCCCAAAATAGGCTCAGTTTCAATTTCTGCTAGGAAATATTTCTTATCATAGAGATCAGGATTTACAATTGATCTAGGGCAGCCAGAAACATGGAATGCAAAATGCTAGTGCTATATATTTCTGCTTTCAGCAATTGTGCTTCCCAGCCAGGCTTGCTTAACTAATGCCTGGAAAGCTTTTTCTGGTATTTGTTCAAATGACAATGATACTGCACAAAAGTTTTTGCTTCTGAAATTAAAAAAAAACAACAAACCAACTCAATATAGACTTGTTCTCACTGAGCTCAGAATATTGCAACACAACCCAAGACCAGGTTTCTGACACAGCAGTCTGCCAGTTAATAGATTACAGTTCTCACACAGATCCAAATAATGTTAATTTTCTGTTTCCCTCCTTCCTTATGGTGTTTCTTCTATTAACAGCAGAAATTATTCTATTATTTTGGCCTTCACTGGTCTGAGCTCCTGGCACTGACTGACCCATAAAAGGAAACCTATTGATATACAAAGTGAAATGATAACCTTGCAAATACTAACAGCATTCACTACACACCCCTTAGTTGGCATTGTAATGATGAAATGACTCATTTTAAAAGGATGACTTTTTGAGAGATGAGATCCATTTACGGACATTTTATATTAAAGAAAACAGAACCGAAAAATGAAACAACACCATACAATAAATTTTTAAATCTTTACTTACTGACAAAGCCAGGACCAAAATTGGGAGGATTAGGCCTAGAAATCTGAGGTGTCAAACTTCCATCCTAGAAATTTCAGTAAAACATACAGACAGGGATATTAAATCATGATTCAATTGAAATAAACAAAATGTAGTTATAATTGTTAAATACTTTTGTTTCAAGCCCATATCAAGTTTTATTACCTGTGCAATTGCCTGCTGCATATGATTTTGGCCTTCACTGGTCTGAGCTCCTGGCACTGACTGACCCATAAAAGGAAACCTATTGATATATAAAGTGAAATGATAACCTTGAAAAATTGTATTTTAGGGGAGAGAAAACCTTTTGTACTACACTGAACTTACACAAAGCACACAAATATTTTATAGACATTTGTTTGAACTTCTCTACCAAACTTTTTCAACATCTGGAGAATACTAATTCTCTCTTGGTTGAAACTATAGCATTTTAGATTTTTCAGAGAGAAGTAGTAAACATGATCTACTGTGCTAAAACAGTGAAAACACACACGCACACAAAATCTGTATTTGCATTCTTATATTTTATGATTCAAAAAGAAAAGGTTTAATGCATTTAGGTATCATCATCACCAGCCCAGTCAAGTGGAGTTGGGCAAATAATAACATGTATTATCATATAACATGTATTATGATATTTGATAACATGTATTATGATATATGATAATACATGTATTATCATATAACACTAAAGTATGTATTAGGAAGATGAAAACACACAGTTTTAAGGGCCACATAATAAAAGGAACAGGTGCAGATCCTTCCTGGCCCACAGACTCCCCCACCCTAGAGTAAGGGCAGTCCTGGAGGAGCCTGCACAGTTCACAGCTCCTCTTGTCCCCAGAACGGATTTAAAGAGAGGGTCAAACTTCCACTACTTGGGCTAAACGTTAATTATACCCAGCATTAAATGATATGCTGCAACATAAAATTTCACAGTTACATGGTCATCCACAGTTTTCTAACACCATGTGTGGGAGATGTGTCATTACCCCATTAGTACGTGGGAAAACACGAAAAGCATCAACAGTGAATCTGTGTTGAGCAATGACATCACAACTGGAACACAAGTCTGATGCATTTTAATACCTTTAAGTTTCTACTGCCACATTGGCTTTATTCTTAGGAGATAGTCCTGTGTTAGCATGGACTATGAACTCCAGGGCATAAAGATCTTTTCTCTACTTTTAACTTTTTCGTTTTCTGCACACAGCTTCCCCAAGCTCTGTTATTTCCTTTTACATTTTGTAGCCCTAAAGAATGGTATCAAGTGTTGCCTACCTGTTCATGACCATTG
The DNA here is from genome assembly GCF_003945595.2 of Pipra filicauda. Classification (NCBI taxonomy): domain Eukaryota; kingdom Metazoa; phylum Chordata; class Aves; order Passeriformes; family Pipridae; genus Pipra; species Pipra filicauda. The sequence goes on from NW_024104310.1 coordinate 8,376,194, forward strand.
GTGGCATCCCCATGTTACTCTGTGCCATGACCTTGTTGATCCCCTTAAGGGCCACCATTTTTGCTTTCATTATGGGATCAGTAATTGCATCAAAGTCTGTAAGAGAAAAACAGTAGAACTGAATTACACAGCTGAGCATTCCAAGTTATCAACTGGAACTGACTTGTTTACATCTAGTTCATTTGTAAATCTTCTTTAAAACAACCTAATTGCATTACTAAGTCACATTAATTGTCATCTCCACTTCAAATTTCATGGTTAATAAGTATAATAACATATAAACAAAAGCAGGTCAGTCTGAGAAAGGCTCTAGACCAAACTTGCCCTATGACCCAATAGATTAATAAATTCTATTTACAGGTTTAAGATTCAGGAAGAAGAGTTGTTTCTGTGAGCTTGGTTGGCAACTGACACACCATCACTAATGAACTAAAAGACCAGCCTTGATGGCCAGTGTGCTTACAACTAACACAATTCTCAAAATTTAGTATTTCATTAATAACAATTAATTGATAGTGATGGTCTCGATCTTAGTGTTCAAACTGCTAAATTGTATTAAACAAGCAATCACAATTTATCTTAAATGCTTTTAGTACATGCAGAATTATTAGAGATGTTTCTGAGCCTTGCCTAGACTGAGAGTTAGTAATACAGCTTTCAATGATGCCTTTCCTTGAGACAACACTAAAAACTGCAAAAAAAAGTAATGAAACAACCATAAACATAAAAATGATAGAGCAAGTATCAAAAGGTCAGCTGTTGCACTTGATCATTAAATGTTGTTTACCAAGGGTGCATTTACTCCATATCACACTGAGAAACTAAAGTATAAAGAGAATATGTGACACAGCTGATGTCACAAACATTATCAGAAGTGCAGAATTACCCTGATCCTGGTAATGACAACAGGAGCCTTGCCCCAGAGTTCAGAATTCCACCTACACACTCAATTTCCATACTCCCTGTAGGCAGGTTAATTTTTGCTGTGCCACCTTCAAGTTCCACAGAACTACCTCCTTCTTTCAGTGCTAGGGATTATTTAACTATTTGTTGTTGCATTTTTATAAAAAAACAAACCAGAACACAGAGAAACACATCACCCACATACCAATATTGGGGAAAAATGGCTCTGAACGTTGGCGAATCATGGCTTGCATCTGTCGCTGCTGCTGCTGCTCCTGTCTTTCCTGATCCAAGAGGTCCTGCAGAAGAAGTGGCTGCTCCTCCAGCAGGAGTGGTCTCTCTCGGTTCTGTTGCTGAGCTAATGGCTGAGGGAGCATCATCTGTTGGGGACCAGAGATGCCACTGGGACCAGGACGGTTTGGTACAGCCACAGTTTGATTAGATGTCTGTCCCGTCCCAAAGTTATGATTAGATGACTGACCCTGAATAAATCCTGGATTTGGTGACCCTTGAGAAAAATTATGGTTCATTCGTGGAACCATGGACAAATTTGAATTTAAGGTGTTTTCCAAGATCTGTCCACCAGGTGTCATGAGTGTTTGTGGAATACCTGATCCATGGTTCATTTGTGTGGGTGGCAGGGATTGAGATGGAGATCCCAGAGTTCTCGCTTCAGCATTGTCTGAGCTTTCATTAGACAGCAAACTTGAGAGGACTGGGGTGGACCCAGAAATACTGCAGGAACTTACTGCTCCTTGAACAGGTAGTGGAGCGGATCCCTGAGCATCTGGACTAGGCACAGTTGTTTCTTGGCTAGGAACAGCAGTAGTTTTGTCGGGGAATTCTGGGTTAGCAGGCTGTGCAGGAGCCTTTTCTCCATCCTTTAACTCCACTTCAGCAGCCTGTTGAGTACTTGTGGATTCAGCATTTCCATCACTTTTTTCATTTTCATTCTTCTTTTCCTCCTGAGTGTTTGGGGAAAGTACTTCTGTTTTAATTTCATTTTCTGTAGCAGATTTCTTTGGTGGAGACTGGTTCTCAGGAGGGGCAACAGTTGTATCACCTTGTTCTTTCTGTTTGGGTTCTTCTGCCTTGCCCTGGATATCTAGTTTGTCATCAATGGGGACACTAAGATCTAGTTCTTCATTAAACATTCCTTTCTTATCCCCCACATCAAGGTCTGGGTCTGTGTATGCAATTAAATCAAATTCTCCTGATCTTAGAAGATCATCAAGGTGAGGATCATTGGTTTCCAAATTATCTAGAGTGTCCAGTTCATCTCCTTTCCCATCCTCGGTGTCTAGATTCAGATTTTCCAGATCCTCATCATCTAAATCCTTGACTTCAACCCCATCAAGGTCTTTCACATCCAAATCTTTTACAGCAGGATCATCAGGATCAAGCTTTTCCTCTAGACCATCACTTGGCTGGTTGGGAATCTGTAAGTTTGCAGATTCATCACTTGGTGCAGATGTGGACAAAGATGGTCCTGGGAACGCATCAGCAACTGGCTGATGACCTAGAGAACGCATTACAAGTGCAGGTGGGTTGTCAGGATTGATCTGATCCTGCTGGGATTGCGACATGTGCTCCAAACTTGTAGACATCTGCAACTGGTTGGGTATTCCTTGAGAATTATGTCTCAACGGCTCTGCCTGTCTTGGGCCTGGAAAATCCTGCCTGGGCATGAACCCCGTGTGCCTCTGATGCTGAGCTGCTGCTTCCATAACATTTGCAGCAGAAGGATTAAAGGGCAGCCTTGGCCTCCCGTCGGGAGCTCTGTGACGTAACTCAATAAACGCCTGACCCAATATATTGTGCTGCTGAACTGGCATTCCCTGCGGAGGAAAATGCTGGGAGATCCCAGATGTGTTATTTATTTGTGGATTGTTCACTGGCCAAGGCATATCAATAGACAGGGATCTTCTCAGCTGTGGGGGAACTCCAGGGCGCTGCATTGGCTGCTGGGGACCGAGGAAACGTTCTTGACCTGAGGGTGGACCATGGCCACCTCCTGGAAAACCATATCTAAAATAAAGCATGAAAGACTAAGTAACCTTTTTTTTTTCCTAAGACTGTCTAGTCTGGCATATCTGACTAAATAGCTATTCACTAAAATGCTTTAAGTGATGCATTCATTAAGATATTTAAATAAATATTTTGACTGATTATGCTTACATTTAAATGAGCTTTATGACTACAATAAAATAATTGCTTTAATTATGTTTAATAAACAACCTGTTTTCAATTTCAATAATAATAATAATGGATAGAAAACTATGACAGTCGGAACTATCCTAGTAAATAATATATATGTTAATTCAACCCAGCATAAAAAATAATAGTGCATGGATTTTGAAATTACTGAAATAAATACAAATACTTAAAATCATAATTCCTGAGATAATAACGTATTGATACTGGTATTCATTTTACACCACAGCATTCACTGTAAAAATGGCACAGACAGAAGCTGACATCTGATTACTTATTCATTAGAAACAAAAACAAGAATATTATACTTATTAATTATTAAGACATCAAAAATAAAGTCAAACCTTTCACTTTTTTGTTTGTTTGTTTTAAAGAAATGCAGTTGCTCCACTTTTATTTCTGATTAATTCCCAATAAAAGAGTGTAAAACACTCTTAGTGTAAAACACAGGAAAATGCACTGCACATACAGACGTCAGGAAGGTTACCAGCTACTGCAGACAACACAGATGATTTTTCATCCATAAAAACCCCTTTATCTAACGACCCTTGTAATATCCTGGGTTTAAGAGATCCAAGAGCTTACCTAAGGCCATGAGGTCTCATCCCCATGGCATTCATATCGCCTGGAAACTGGGGTCTACTGAACTGCCCATCAGCAGGAAACGGCCCACGCTGGTCTTTTGGGTACACGGCGAACCTTGGCCCCCCTGGAGGGACTACAGAGGACCTAATATTCCCAGGATACGGAGGAGGAGGGCGGTTAAAGATTTGACTTAAGTTGTCTTGCTGCCAGTGTTGAAGAGGAGTCGCATGGGCAGGAGCTGCTGCGTCCTGCAAGGCCTTTTCCTGACGAACCGCGTTCTTCTTCTGCTGCTGTTGCTGTAGAATAATTTCACGTAATTTCTGGCGCTGTTTAAAAAAAAAAATAAATCATTACGCTTGACACTGCAACTGACATGTTTTGAAGTGTTACACTCTGCTAGGTTAAGCTTTTTGGAGGAAAGAAATTCTTCAGTCACTACAGAAAAATATTAAGAACTACCGTAATCACCTCAGAACTGAGAAGGGAGGTCAAACTGTGCAAGGTGCTGATGGTGCAACTTGACATTCAGACCTCTTGTCAAAATATATGGTGTGAATCCATTCTATCAATTAAAATTAAAGGAATTTTTCTTTTTTCTATTCCAACAATGCAGGCCCTGTTGCCACATGAAAAGTGCAAGGGTGACTAAAGGTCCGCTGAAGAAAATTCAGCAAGAGGTTTGCACCACAGCTGCAGAATTTGCTCTGACTCTGATGATAAATACTACCAATTTTCCACCAAATCCGCTTCCCATCACTCCTTCCAAACAAAAGAGTGAGCAGCTTTCCATGAGCTGAATGTAATTCTATTCTCAGCAAGAGCTGTTGGCCAAACATTCACTGGTAGAAACCTGGAGTGAAAGTGCCTCAAGAAAAGCAGTGACCAAGGGTAGGATTCATCTCAACGTTTTGGCCAACTGCAAAGTCAGAGGCCTGGTCTGAGATCTTTGCCTGTACCCACTTTTCCAGACAGTGAAGAAGTCACTGACAATCAGCTCCACATCTCATCTGTTACAGAACAGAACTAATTGTCCTTTCAAGGTGTTTTTTTCCCTTAGACTCCAGCTAAAAGAGCTATTACAGACCAACCATCTACACTTTCAGTGGCTTCAAATATGGCCTTTGCTTTCTTTTTGGATCTTAAAAATTACTGATGTTTCCATATTCTATATGTTCTGGTTCTATCCAGGTGGACCAAATGAACATACTAAGTAAATTAAGATGATTCTTATCTTACATACAGCTATGTTTAATGACAAGAAACTTCAAATATTAACAAGAATGGGGGAAATTCTTCTATTTATGGAATTTTAACACCATCAGTATTGAACATTATGCTCACCTGTCTTAACTTCTCAGTATCTGCTTGAGACATATTCATGGTATTCTGTGTATCTGTTACTCCCGTGGTGGGTGCTGGGCCAGGAACTTGTGAAACTTTGGGAAACTGCTGTCCTTGAGAAGTCATGGGAGAATTTCCAGATGCACTGAAGGTGCCCTCAGATCCAGGCCGTGGCTGATCGGCAGCATCATGGGCCAGCTGACCAGTTCCAAAAGATTCCGGCTGAGGTCTTGGAGTCATTGGTGGTTGATCATATGGGTCACGTGCTGGAGCAGCTGGACCATGGCTAAATGAATCTGTTATTGCAGGTCCTGCAGGTCTGGGAGTTTGAGAACATGGATCTGATGGCCTGACAAAAGTGCCCTGCAACCTGCTCTGTGGTGTCTGCAGGAAAGGATCTCTATTTGGTATTAGTCCTGGTCTTGTCATTGCAGGTCTGTTAAAACCCTCAGAAATCCCTGGCCTTGGAGTTGCTGGTTGCTGAGAATAGGGATCATTGAGAACTGGCCTCGGTGTCCCGGGAGGTTGGGCATATGGATCAGAATGTCTCTGATTTGCTGGGGTCTGAGAGAATAAATCTGCCGGCTGAGAAGGTCTCGGTGTTGGTGGTTGCTGCATATATGGATCAACTGTGGTGGGCCGAGGAGTTCCTGGGGGTTGGGCATAAGGATCAGCAACTGGCCGAGGAGTACCTGGAGGCTGGGAATAAGGGTCCTGAGAAGCTGGCCTTGAAATGGGCCCAGACTGAGGGAAAGAATCGCTCTGTTGCCGCGCTATCCGGGGCGGGGGGGCAAAAGGCTCCTTTATTGCAGGGTGGGGAGTCAGGGGAGGCTGGCTGTACGGATCATTAGCCTGATTATGGGAAAAGTTATCCACTGGCCTCGGTGTCAAAGCGGGCCTTTCGTATGGATCCACAGCAACGCGCCGGGGGGTGGTTGGCATGGACGTGTAGGGATCTTGTGGGGACTGAGGAGGGCGCATAGGAGTTTTAAAAGGTCCAGGGCTCCCATCAGGAGCAGGAGTCGGAGTCAATGGAGGTCGTGCATAGGCATCAGCAGAGGCTACTCTCTGTCTCTGAAATGTATCAGTTCTAGGAGCCGGCTTAGTAAAGGGGTCACTGCTTCCAGCTGCTAAAGGAACCTTCCCTGACTGTTCCAGGGATCTCAGGACCCCCAACGGTTTGGAGAACTGCTCTGATGCCATGACAGGCCTGGGTGTGTCTGGTGGCTTTGCATAGGGATCACTGCTCCCTGGAGATGAAGAACATGAATCCCTGACTGGTGAAGGCCTGCTTCCCGATGGTTCAGCTCCCTGAATGGGCCGGGATACGGATGACTGTGCTGCACAGCTATCTAATGGGGCAATGGTGTTCCTTCTAACAAAGTTCTGGTTAATGGGTGCTGGTCTAGGTGTTCCCACCATTTTAGCATATGGATCCATTGGAGAGGGAGGTCTTGTGTTTGTGGAACCTGGCGAAAACATCTGTTGTGATGATGTCTGAGGAGTCTGAGACAGTGAATCGTGCACTGGGATTCGGGTCAGAGTAGGGGGTGGGGCTTGTGGTTTTAGGAACACATCATCTGAGGACGATGATGTAGGCGTAGCAGGGAGCTGCTGCTTTGTAAATAGATCCTTATGGAATGTCTGTTGTGCAGGAGACATACTTCCATTGCCTGTCTGTGGCGTTAAGGGGCTCTGGATCCCACTGCTGGGTGTGTCTGAGCCAGACTGGTTCAGAAGCTGCTGTGAACTAAACTGCTGCTGCTGCTGTTGCTGCTGCTGCTGCTGCTGCTGCTGCTCGTTTTTCACTTGTTCAAGCTTCTGCGTGGCTTCTATTTTGGCTTGCTGCTTACTCTTTTGCCGCATTTGCTGTTTTAAAATTATGAGAAAAAAAGGTTACACTAGTAAGTTCGAGGCATACAAAATCTTTCTGATGACTGAATCTATAATTTAAAACTTCAGGACACATCAAAGATGAATTATAAATAACCGCAAATTGCAAATCTTAAATGCAATGGGAGAAGAGGGTCCAGCTATTTGCAAAGTTCAATTACCTTGACATGTAATTTTGACATGTAATTTTGACATGACATTTTACCTTTTTTGCCTGGGAATAAGCATTTCCCAGGTTGCCAAAAGAACATCACTGCTTTCCAACCTTATATTCTGAAGACAAAGGCTACTGAGAGATGCAGCACTGACGTGAGGCAAATGGGCTTTGAGAGACAGCCAGCCCCAATTGGAGCAGCAGTCTGCAGGACTGGGGTGTGTAAAAACTAACAACTGCACTAGCCAGCCATGCAGAGAAAGAACACCCTATTTCCATAATACATAGGATTTAAGAGTCAAAATTTTAAAATTTTTGCAAGCAGCTTCTCTTCTAATAACATCTGTTTCCTTCCCCTGCAGAATGGCTGACTTTATACTCTTCTACAAAGAAAGATTCAAACTGATTTTATGACAACAGATTCTGACAGTGCAACAAAAAACTGGAAGAATATAACAAAACACCCTAAATGCAACACACCTGTCTGAATTTCCATTCCTGCTCATGTTCTGATTCCCTCTGCTTTAATGGATCCTTAAAGAGGTCGGAGTCGATGCGTGAGCTGGGATCAATGCTATCCTGTTGCTGCTGCCTTTTCATGGAGTCATTTGACATCTGTACTTTATTGATGCGCAAAGCAGCTCTATTATCTCTGGCTTTTTGCTGGAAAAAGAAAAAAGATGCAGTTAGCCTCATTTTCTTCTGCTAAGTGTGAACACTGCATCTGTTATTCCTACAAAATCTATCACCAAATTATTTGTACAGCCTGTTTTAATCACATGCATCCTCGTAGAAAAGAAATTATAGACTTTAAAAGGAATTCCAAGTGGAAAATACTTCATCTCTACAGAAATTCTGCATTTGACATACATGGAAAGAACCAAGGAGTTATTAGCAGTTAGTAAAGGAATTAGTAAACCTATTAGCAAAGGTTTTCTGTACATGAGGGGTGTCTATTCAGGTACTGTGCTGTGCCAAGAAATTACGAATCCCACCAGTTTACCTTTCAGATCACATATTGGTGTGGTCTGCAGTCTGAAGACATGAGCACAGCAGATGATGTTTGGATCAATAAAGGCCACTAATGTGGAGAACTTCAATGACAAGAAAAATACAGTCTACTCCATTAAATAGCCTCTATAGATCACAGTCTGTTAACAGTTAACAGTATAAACACAGGATATGGGCTTATGGATCAGGAAAAATTGGATGGAAGAACAGTAATTCCTCTTCAATGAGGCATTTTACAGCCATAGTGACACTTAAAAGTATCTAATGGAAGTTTCAAAGGGTCTGTTTTACCACCAATCTAGGATGTGATTCCTTTTCTGAACCAAACCCTCACATCTTCTTTTTTACAAATTTATTTCTAGTTGTCAAATAGGAGTTGCCTACTGGAGAAGGCTTTAATCCTTTCCCCCCAGCAATGAAACAGGGACATGGCTGAGAGCACCAGTGTCACAGTAGCAGAAAAATTAGTGTCATTTGTGATGGGATTGTGCACACTAAAGAAAGTAAAAAGCCTACAGTCAAAATTTACTAACGCTTTCCTAAATTTCATTTCAGCCTTTGTTCATCATCCCAGAGTGTAAGTCCCTCAGGAGAGGTACCACAGCAGCTTCTTGTGTGCACAATGCCAGGAGCACCAGCAACAGCTGAATGGCAAGAGTACAAGGACTTTTCAGAAAGGAATTAACCATGTCTTGCTGTGTAAATACTGGTGTGCATGAGCATGCACTTGCACGCACTCTCCTTCTAAAGATGAAGGAAATACTTCTTGCTGTTGCTGTTTGGATATCCATCATGAGGATAGGACTGCATTTGTTAAGAAAAATAAAAAATAAAACAGTCAGTCATAGAAATAATTGTAAAGTGGTAAATGCCATCCATGTAAGTGATTTTATCTTCTAAATACTAGACAGGATGAACAACCAAAATTAACTGCAGCATGGACAAGATGACATAGGTGTCCAAAGGTGCTGAAGTTGTAACACTAAATAAAAAGCAGAATAATGATAATGCCTCAGTGATACAAAGACAAAAATAGAGAATTATTCTTTCAAGTGAAAAGGGTTTCAGAAAGACCAAGAACTCCACCTCCCACATTGAATCTAGGGTATGATTTATCCTCTTAAAAGTTGTCAGAGATAAGGGAAATTTTTAAATTTGGACAGCAGGATGTTGGTTCTGCTAAACCCTGAGTCATCAACATGTATAGGAATCAAACTTGATTACTGATTGGCCTGTATCAAAAAAGTGCAGGTTAAGGGGAGGCTACGAGACTGAAAACATAACCCTGCATAATCCACAGAAATCTACAAAGTGAGAACGACCATCCAATTGCTGCTGTGAACAAACAAAGAGAAGATGAGAACTAGGAGAGAATGGAGATGTGAGAGGAAATTAAAGGAAAGTACATTTGCTAACAATGGTTCAGAAGGTCTAAAACAATCAGTAATACAGGTTCTGAGATTTGGATGTGGACAGGCTTCAACAGAGGCTTCAAGAAAGTGCAAGGGTCACCCTTTGAACAGCAGAAGTTCTGCCCAATGGAATCAATGACCATGCAACTCCAGACAGCTGCTACAAATACATGTGTTCACTTGACTCAGATGTGAAGGAGGTGAATGATTTTGGAGAGAAAAACAGAGTCCTTCATGCTCCTCAACATGGAACATATGAAAAGAGTTTCCATCACAAAGCAATGCAAGAGAGTAAGCAGCGAAGGGGAACAGCAAAGCAAGAAAATGGAGTAAATGAGCAAAGCAGGGATGTGAGCACTGACACCCTTGGAATTGTTAGTTCAACAGGTGAAAGGCTTCAGCAACTCTAAAGGGGCAAAAAAGAACAGACCAGTGAGAGGGGATGATGAAAGAGAGAGAAATCACATAGTCGTTATTATCCTTCTGAAGAAATTGGTGAGATCCTGTGCAGAGAGAGACAGAGCAAAGAAGACTTGAGGTATGAATCAAATGTAGCCAAGAGGCAGTGGGAACCACAGATGTTCTCATTTCAGCTGATATCGTTAGATTGCACAATACTAATGTAGTTTATTCCAAGACTGAAAAGCAAAGAATACAGGTAAAGTATTCAAAGTTAAATTACAAATGTATTCTTGGAGTAAGGGAACGTTCATGAAACCTAGAACTTGATTTATTTAAAAAAAAGAAAAAAAATGACCATATAAATGAAATATATATATTCTGGAAGTATGCAAATGCAGGTGGCAATTGTTCTTACCACATAGGGAGCTCTCTCCTGTGAGCTTGCTTTCCTCCATAGTTTAGCAATTTGCTTCACTCTTGTAGCCCAGTCTGCAACCAAAAAACTGTGTTAATACACAAGGCTTTGATAAGCCTATTTTAGATTATTTCAAATCAAGATGCATAAATTGCTGCAAAATATTCAACCTGATTCAGTAAAACCACTCACCTGGGAATTCTTCCTTCAGGTTAGGGAAGTTGATGTTTGTATAGAGAACAGGTGCTACAGTTGCCATTTCACCCAAAGCTTCTTCTTTTTCCCACTTCAGAGTGCTTCTTTGGGCATTGGACATTGTATCCCCTTCACCTTCCAAAGGCGGAGCAGCTGGTGCCCACGAGCTGTTGGGATCGCTCACCATTGGGTTGAACGCTGGATTCTTATCCCTGACAAGTCACAAAAGGGGGTTGTTTTATAAAAACAACAAAACTACAAACAGTCCTCAATTAGCAAAGTACTTATCCTGTTTGCTGTTTCAAAAGGCTGCAAGAATACAGAAGTTTTGGTGGTGGCTGTCAAAAACTAATAATATCACAGTATCAGTCACAACACCACCCTCCAAGGGTTGTTGTTACTAATACTTTTTTTCAATACTAAGTACACTAAATAGTAAATATTTTTTTTATTTCCCAACTTGACTTACCTGGTATCAGGATATGGCTGCTGTGTAATGGGAGAGAAGGTGCCCAAACCACCTCCAGCAGCCAGAGCCGTATGAGGGAGATGAGGGCTGGGGCCAATCAGACCATTCATAAGGGGCACTCTTGGAAATGCATTCTCTCCTGGAAAGAAGAAGTTTAAATTACTGTTTTAAAGGGTGACTACTTCTAAGGGAGAAGTGGAAGTTTTCACTGAGAAGACAATGTCTCACCTAATGCAAAAACTAATTGCTTTAAAATTTTATAGCAATGTCCTTACATTTTTTTAACAGATTTTAAATCAGTTTAAATTGCTTCCCTACAAGCTTAAGGGATTCTTTCCTAATGCATCACATCTCTGCAGAGAATTTTTTCTTCCCTAATTTTTTTTTTAATGGATTTCCAAAACTTTTGCAGTAGTCCACGCTATGACACTGCACTTTATATTGAGATATATTCTTAAAAGCTAATGGTCTTCCTGTCTGTTACACCAGATCCAAGCAGCAAGCATGGAGAATGGTTTTCAGTCCTTGCAGGATTATCATTAGCCACCTGAATTAAATATCTCCTCTTCTGAGACTCCTGAGCAGTGTACCAAAGTAAGTCTCATTATCTACTAACTCCCTAATTTGTAACCAATGAAACAGATAACTCTACTCAAATGAGCATTAGCATTTTCTAATTAAATGTCCAGTCTAGCAGTACGAAGCCAGAAAATTTTATTTATTTGATTACAGTCTTAGAAATGTGGCACAGGCAGATTCATCCCAGCAGATGGTATTTGCAGATGTTACTACACAGAATTAGCACTGGCCTCTGGATCCCTGTCATTTAAGTGAAATTATAACTGTTGTCCCAGTACTTCCTTGAAAGCACAGAAGTAGCTCAGGAATTAGATGCATCTGTAGGATGACACTGTATCATTCTGTCATGCTTTAGGAGGTTGTTTCTGATCTATAGGTTACATGTGCTATGCAGCAAGTACACCGAATTAAAGAAAATGTGCTTTATTATAGCTGGTAAACAGAGAGTATACAGCAACTGTGAAGACCTGGAGGGACAGTCAGGCCTCTGGTTTGCACTGTGGGATCACATGTGAGAAGACAGCATTCATTTGATTTGAAGTTGCTGAAACTTGATGCAAGCTTCCCAGTTACTGCAGCATTTATCTCTCAGAAACATGTGGATCATGACACTGTAACGGAACCAAATCGTGAATCTAAAACTTTGTAATTGTGGCAGTTCCCACAGGGAGGAGTTGAAAATCTTACAGAGTTCAAATGCTGAAGTTATCTCCAAGTACTCAAGTCACTGGGAAACAGGCAATGGTATCTATATTATCTTTTGCTTTAAATCACCTCATTATATGGTTTAAACTCTCTCCCTTCTTAGAGTTTTTGAAGTCTTTCCTTTTTATGGAAATTAATCCAACTAGGAAACCAATCACTTTTCTTCTTATGATTAATTCACTGGTGAAATCAATCTTCATATTACTTTTTGTAGTACAAGTATAACAGAATGGGCACTCTTTACATGAGCTCAGAGGTGATGTCTGATAAGAAAAGGAGCATATGTGATTATCCTCATACATACTGCTTAAAAAAATGTCTCTACTGGCAATAACAATAAATAAAATCAACTTGTCCCTTGCTTTCAATATCAGAGCAAGAATATGCCGCATCAACTCATGGCAATTTTAGTAGTAATGAGAAAAATAAATTATAATCTCCAAGATACATTTCAAAATTATTTAGCCTTCTCTCTAACAGGACTAGATAATATGTTAAACTGCATACTTACAGAAAATTAAGACTCAGTAAATTAGTGTTATACAGACTCTTGCCTTACCCTTGAGGAGGTACTCAAAAGTAATTAAAGAGTGAAGTGAGAACACATGCTTTATCACAGACTAATTTCAAAACCACAGAAGTGTCAGCTAAGATAAAAGCATCGATATGTCAGAAAAATCTCAAATATCTGTCCTTATCTATTAGCAATATTTATGTGGATTTTAATCACATACCCCCTTCAGAACAGGTTTAGAGTAACAGTTCACAAATTCACAATGGCAAGTTCCACAATTTAGCAACAGCAGAAACAAGGCTGTGCCCTATTCCCATGGCAGCATTTAAACAACTCTGCTGAGCAGGCTGCTGTTCATAAAAGTACCAGAGGAACATACCTTGGCTGTGCAGAGACATCAGCTGGGGTGGAGGCGGGGGCTGTGGCAGAGGAGGCTGTGTGGCTGCTGGACTTAACACAGCTGTGAACAGATCTTCAACATCCTTTCCTCCCAGCTCTGAAAAAATGTTGTGCATGAGTTGCTGGCATTGCTTATGAACTGTGTTTTATAAAAGACAGTGAAGATTGGGATACATACCTGGGATTTTGTACAGTTTACCAAGAATAGCACCTGGACAAAGAAAAGACAACACAGAATAAGTAATCACCAAAAGAACCAGTAAAAGTAATTGTGCAGACAAGTCCAAATAGGTATGTTACAATACAGAGATGAGTCACTTGGTGGGGAGGAAAAAAGATTATTTCTACTAAAGTTCTCTAGAAGACCAAGATTAAGGACAAAAAAATTACCATCTGTGACCATTTTGTCTAGTTCTGGGCTGAGGATTCCATCCAGCTGCTCTTCACTCAGTGGCCGTGAGTTCTGGTTGACATTTGGCTGAGGCAGAGAAGAAGGATCATCAGAGATGGGACCAATATCCAATCCAGCTGAAGGAAGAAAGAATATTAAATTAGACATGAATAGTGAAATTTATTGGTATAGAATAACGAGAATAAACCCTTCTTTTACCCCCTAGAGCTGAGCTATCAACTAAACCAGGACTTCCTAAGATCTGAATGGTAAGGCAAAACAAAACATTCATTAGAAAAAGTAAACAAAACTAAGCACTATTTACCTCCAGTTTATTGCATTGCTTGAGGAATGTTAATTGAATATAATGCAACTGGAAGAATGGGAAATAAGACTACTGAGTTTAGGTACAGCATGGGTTTGAGTGTATTTTTTTCAGTACATAGTTCCACTATAACTGTTTTTCACATTTTAAAAACAATCACACCAATATTAAACATGGTTCATCCTCGTGTACCTTAAGGTTCACTCCAAATGTTCTTCACTTCAAATATTACATTAAATATCTACTGAAATGCTGCTGAAATTTAGCCAGTATAAAACAAGTTGTAGAAGCTTTTATTTCAAAAAACAACTCCTGAATATTATGGGTTACATCAAAGTGATTTGTTGGTACTAAGAAAACATAACTTATTACACAAGTTTCCTAACATCCTTTACAAGTCAATAAATCTCCCAAATGAGAAAAATTTGGCAGGGGGGAAAAAAAAAGAACTACCTGCTTCAGTATTTAAAATGTATTTCTGTAATAGATACCAAATAAACTCAAATTTAAAATAATGAAACATGCCATTCTACGTATTGTCAACCTGTGTTTTACATAAGGTGATGAACCATTACCCAGTGGAAGCAAAAGGATTGATGCTGGCTGCTTTATTCATGCTTTAATATACTCATATTGACAAAAATGCTTTTAATTCACAAAATATACCACTATGATAAAAACTACACACTACTATAGGAAGTAATATCAACAGTGGCAGCAAGGAAATGCATGGGTTTGTATCATGGAACACAGAAACTCAGGAAGGTTTTTAAAAGCTGTAAGCAAAACTCTTGAAGGCAGAGTGCAGAGTTTGAAGGTCGTGTTAGACTCGAACACCACAGAGTGGAAAATGAAAGCATGAATTAGTGACACAGTAAAGGAGAAAGGAGTACTAGTTTCTACACATGCAGTTCTTTCAGCTAAAACCACTAGGAAAGAGGGCTACTGCTAACCATGGATCATCCATTGTTTAGATTCTTACCAAATGGGGAGGGTGAGTTCTCAACCTGGAAAGTGCATAAATCAAGACCTACAGGACCCAAACCAGATAAAATGGATGATTACAACACGAAAACAAAAAAAAGTAAAGAAAAAGCTGCATGCTGAAAAAAGCTATGCAGGTATGAGAGACAACAGCAGCTACATTTTATTCTCTCTTAAGCAGCAAAGCAAAGAGCCAAGTAAAACAAAATGTTGACGAGGTTGGGGATCTTTTTTTTGGTAGGACACAACAAAATCATTCCAAACCAAGGTATTCTTAAGATATGAAAATTATATCTGAAATGACCTAGAGCTTAACCTGTAGACACAGTACAACAAATACATCTATAATAAAGAGAGGAAAAAAAAAAGAAAGCAAATACTGGAGAGACCTCCTAAATGTACATACCTGAATGATCTCCAGACTTTACCAAGTCATCAGAAAGTATTCCAAGAATATCATCATCAGTATTTAAGACCTCAGAAAGATCTGCTAAAGGGTCGTCGGTGCTACCTGTGTGAGAGGCAACAAAGAAAATTAAGCAGTCGTGGCATTTCTACACGACCCTGGTGATGCACCTGAGCTTGAGCTGGAAACCCAAACCCAGGCTTGCCAGGCTGCAAGGGCCTGTCAGAGAGTGAAAAGGTTAACATTTACACATTCCAGGATCGCCAGGGGGCTTTTGCAGGCTGGGAAGAGGCAGTGGGGCCCATCTCCCTGTGTCTGCCATGAGATACAAGGCGTTCTGGAAGTATATAATAACTCATAACTTCTTTGAGGGTGGGGGCTTCCCTCCCCCAGCCCCAAGGGACCAAGAACACTTCAACTAACAGACATGGAAGCTGCAACTACCAAGTTTCATCGCTGGACCCCGTGGGTTGTGACTCTTTCCACCTTTATCCTTTCTTTCCCTTTCTCTCCCTTATGCATTTCCTTAAGTGTTATCCTTATGTTCCAATGCTTGCTATATTGCTGTCGATGATAGATACAGATGATAATACCAAAAATGCCAACATAACTTTTTACACCTTTGAAACAAAACTGTTCTAAAATAAACCCTACATATATATGTTTACAAACACTGATTATTCAGTGTTGTTTTCACTCTAATCCACCCCAAGGGATTGATTAATAAGAACCTGGGTTACTCTCCACTTTCTGGGGTGGGTCACAACACCCTCCCTCATGTGAAGCCACCTCCACATGCTTACATTGGTTAGTATTTTTAAAAGTGATGATGTAACCAATCATGTTCAAGAAAGACTGGATGATTTTAAATGAAAAAAACATCCCAAGACCTACTGAGAACTTGCAACCTCTAAGACACAAAGGCTTATGAATGTAAGTCAACAAATAGGTTTTATAAAGGACACAGTTCACAGTAAATCAACAAAGAACTTTTTTTTTAAAGGTAAATCAGTTACTTCTTTTACAACTAGTCTCTTTCTTAAGACAAAAGCAACTAGTTACTGCAATCTGATCTAAGACTAAGAGGCAAGAATAAATAAATGGAAATTGAAGATGCTATTTTTAAGATCAGAAGAAATCCTGAAGAAGTGAGAACAGCCAGAGCAAGAAATGTTGTGTTAGTTTGCCATGTAGGAAAAACTGGCCCAGTCTAGCAATAAACTCTTTAATATTAAATAATAAATTCTGGATAAGACTATCTTCTTGACCTCCAATTCATTAGAGAGAAATTACTCTGTGTGGCCCATCTGGTTTTATTAACTAGTTGTTTAAGACTATTACAGATGTGCAACATTTGCAAAAATTGTTTGACAAATAAATGAAAGATGAAAAAAATATTTTTCAGAAAAACTGCAGACTATCATGACTACGTGATCAATCATTGCCAGACCAAGGAAACATGATGAGATGGTAAATACACATATAACTAAACAGGAAAAGGGGGTTAAAACAAATCATAAAATGTACAACGTGGAAAACAAATATATGGCCAGGTTGAAGAGAGACCAGAAAGTCAACACACACATTTCACACATACACAGATGCCCTTCCCACTGTTACAATCCAACTGTCCCAGGAAAGTACATAGCTTTATTCAGAGCCTGCTGCCAAGGATTTACTTGTATCATGAGGCTACTTTCCAAGCTGCTAAATTTAACAATGAATTAGAAACTCCTTCTGCTGTTTTTCAAAAACAACCCTCTTCCTTTCTTCCACTACAAAGCCAAAATGAAAATTATTCCTCTTCACTTTACTATTCCTATTCTTCACTTTTATCCACTTTTATCCTTTGCAATGCAGACAAGACGATTCAATCCTAATTAAATAATTTTTTCTGCCGCTCAGTGAGGTGGATCAATGTGCCAGTGCAGACCAATCCATCTAAATGTACATACAGAATACAGCTCCTGTTGATATCAGTAAAACTATTAAAAAGTGCCTCAAAACCACATCACTTTGCAGGCACAGTTATTTTTTGTACCTGATAAAAAGTACTGTTAAATGTAAGGTTTTAAACAGAACCTAGTTGCTGGGGTTTTGGTGGGTTGGTTGGATTTTTTCTTTGATTTATGTTAGGCTTGTTTAGGTTTTCTTTAGATACTTGTTTTCCTTCTGGCAATTTGGTCCAATTATGCAAGTAACTAACTAACACCAGGCACCAGAAGGTGATGTAATGACTTCAGCTGGAGGTAGGTAAAGGATTGACTTTAACCCTTTAACTTTCCTGAATTTCTACTTGAAGGCAGGTGAGTATCAGGGCCCCTATGAAGGAAGCATCAAGACTGTATTAGAAACCTTTAATTCTTCTGTACTATTTTATGTGATGGTGCTTTTCTCCACAGCCTTTAGTCATGTGCTCGGGAACAGTCCCTAAACGCTCAGCTTCTCATTTGAACATAAATATATAAGTAGCTGAAAAGAGCTCAGGTGGAAAGACATAACTGAGGAGTTTACCCCCCCATGGCTACAAACTGGCCATGAATATATTCAGGCTTCAAATTAGAGGGCCTCTAACTATTAAGGCAATCAGATTCTGTAATGGACTTCTGATGAGATGAGTAGGCTGGAAAAAAGCAATCTGCTTTCAAAATGGACCTCGTTAAATCTATAAAAAGGCAGAGTTTTGGTGACAGCAGAGGGCCAGAGTCTATGATCCACAAGTCTCACATAAGACATCTAATCTAAAGCATATTTGTACATTTTTTTCTTCTATTTTAAGGTTGTTTTAATTCCATGTGTGCTAAATATTATCTTGGAAACAACGAAATCACTTGAGTCAGCTGCTTCAGATCAGAATCAATAGCTGGTTGACATCTGCTGCCAAACAAATAGCTCAATACTGCTCATTAATTTGACTCTTTCAGAATGGAGATGAAAGCAAAGACAAAGCAAAAAGGAAAATAATTTGCTTGTAATGCTGGATCTCTAAGAGAGCACAGTTCTACTGCTACCTTGTGATCCTGGTCTCTCCAAAGCATTTACTCTTATTTATTTATTAAGTTCTAAAATAATAAAAATGCCTCTCCTAAGGCTGCAGCCACCCTAAGATGCTTTATCAGGCAGTAATGTATCCAGTTATAAAATGTCCCAGCAGCACTTGAATCAGCTGCAGAGACCCAGACAACTCCTCTCCTTCTGTCTGGGAAGAATTTCTTTAGCCTTCTCTGGAGACCCCACTTGAACAAATGACTTTTTCAGCATCCACAGAAAAAAAATACACTAAATTTGAGCTATTTCAAGATAAAGGGAAGTTCACATTGCCAGAGCCTTCACAGAACACACCTTACCAAGTGGCTTCTTTTTCATCAGGGACATGCAAGTCAGGAAACTTAAGAGAGAGTCCTCAGAATGCAACAGATCCAAATCAATACCTTCTACTTCACCCATGAAGAAAAGCCAGGGAGACCCTGGAGATCTGGTGCTTGTGTTCTCAGCGAGCAAACCTTTGCACTCTGCTCCAGCACTGCCTTGGAAATGATTTTAAGGGTTGGTGCCATGCAGGATACAGTGCACAGTGTGCCACACGTTATAAAACCACAGGAAAGGTGGGTCTTGTAACTGAGAACACAAACAGCAACCTCTTTGCCAGACAGAAATCAGGGCTGGGAGCCTAAAACTCACTTCAGCCACAGTCGTTAGAAAATAACAATAAACAAAGGACTCCAAAACCCCTCTTCTGAACAGCTCTGCCAATCCCCATCACTACTGCAGGCTTGGCTACTGGAAAACAGCAAAAGCTTCAGCTACCATTAACCAAGCTGTAAGATTAAATAAATCACAGAATGTGTCCCTGGAATGCTCTGTCAGCTCATGAGCAGACTGATCACTGCACCTAATCCTGGGATTACACAAGTGGAGTCTCCAGGAGAAGAATGTTTTCCTTCTGGAAAAGACCTATGCAATTAAGGAAGGACTCTCAGGAGTCAGCAGTCCTTGTGAGAAATGGCACTGTAGGAAAACAGCATAGTCAGTGACAACACAGTCCTACAGCCTCCCAGTGCAGTGAACAAAGCAGTCCATGCTGTTCCTGCTCCACAGCCAGGTCCTGGGTGGAAATGATGAAAACATCACAGGTGCCCTGGGACACTGTTCTCATCTCCAGCTCTGCAATTCCAGCCAGAAGGGAGCTCAGCAATCAGCCAACTTACCAGGGTCTCCACCACCACACAAAATGAATCTGTCTCTCACACGTGTGGATACTACTGTGGAAATAACCGTGTGCCACAAAGTCACAGGGAAAGAGTCAAGAAAAATTGCCCTGGAACTGATCAATACTGGCAGATGATTTCACCCACTGGTGCTCCCACTACAACAAACAGCTCCATCTGGACACAATTCTGGCTGGAAATCTGAACAGTTGTGAGACAATTGTTGAGAACATTCCTATGGCCAGAAAGCACTGGCCTTTGAGTCTCTCATATGTCAAATGGGAAAAACAGTAGGCTATCTACTAAAACCATTGCTAGTGATTTATTTATTAATAGCCATCTCATTATTATTTATTTCTGAATAAAAGGAGGAGGAAATTACAAAGTTTTACAACTCTGCTTATTTACAAAAAACTCTCAAACTTCGGAAAAATAGAACATTAAATTAACATCAACTTCAAGAATTTCTAAAACACTATACTACCTTAACACATGAATACATTAGTGACTTCAATCTTGCAGTTGGATAGGCCAGCAAGGACCTCTAAAGTTGTATTTCTCCGGCTTCAAAAGAATGCTGGGGTGGGAAAAAGTCATTGTGAGCCTATCTTCTTGTAGTACTGGAACTAAGGAAATACAGACTGTGAAACATTCCATTTCCAGCAGCTTCCCCTTCAGGGGAAGTTAACTTTTGCATTCTCTATTACAACCATACAAGAATCAATGTTTAATTATAATATAGCCTTTTACTTCTCATTTAGCAGATTTTCACTGAGTAACCATCAAAATAAGTGACCTTTCTTCAAATGACTCTCTGGACAGGGGAAGCTGTATCAATGTGTACAAACATTTTTAGATGGAAAAACTTTGAGGATGAGCTGAAACACAAGCCACAAATTAACTAATTTACACAAGAAATAGTAATAGTTTTTAAAAATAAAAAGACACCTCTAGCTAACAGCATATACTACAAGACACGGAGAAAAAAATAATTTGGAGGAGACCGTAAGGTTTTAATTGCTCTTTTGTGTGACGCTGCCCTTTCAGCAGCACTTTACAACCCTCTGGCTATTTGCAAAACTCTCAGCAGTAACTTCAGTAAGGTTTTGCAAAAGCAAAAGATTGCCTAGGGGCTACAAACTGTACCTGGAAAGGGCACTCATGTTCAGAAAGGACATGGTGAACCAAAAATTCCGAGGAGACTGGCAACCTAAAATAACCTAAAACATTAAAGAAAAGTCGGATCCAACTAATATTCACTAGACTACTAAAAATATCTTTTAATTAGAGTATCTATGTCTTCTTCTATAACAGATCTGTATTCTTATTCTTACACAGAATTTATTTTCATGGACTTTATACACATGGATGTTACAGTCAAGGAGCTGCAGATTTGTATTAAGTGCCAATTGTTGTGCCATCCACTGATCTTTCTGAAACAGCCGGAGCCCTCGAGCTGAATATCACTGATTATCAGGGTAACTTAACCTCACAAGGACAGTTCCTATACAGAATGTCGAAAAACACATCAGATAAACACTGTGAGAAAAGTGGAAAAGAGAGTGGAAAAGCTCCAGTCACAACAATAAAATCAAACTAGTGAATTATCACTAACTTTAGCTTTGTATACCTTGAGGTCCCAGTTTTGCCTGAGCTGGAGTGGAGGTTGAGCTAAGAAGGGGGTCAGATGAAGGATCCAGGAAATTGGTGGTCAGATTTGCTTTACATGAAAGTGATTCTTCAGGTAAATTATCCAGGCTCATCCTGTTCTGTCTGCTGGTATCTAGTAGGTCTTTCCCAAAGAAAGCTTCCTGCAAAGAAGACAAAATGATTCAATGTGGGAAGAACACTGTACCTATTGAAAAAGTTGGGTAAATGACAAAGTTAACATTAAAAGGCAATGATAAAAACACAGTCTCAGTCCCATGAGCCTTCCAGCATGGCAGTATTTCTTCCAGGCTATCAGGAGTGGCTACAACTTAACTAAGGTAGCTACATTACTAATGTTTTATGATTAAATTCACACCTTAAATTACATAGAAAAACTCTAGACTTCTTACACATGTGGCACAGACAGTGTACCAGCACAGTGTTATTATATATCACAATTTGTTAAGTGTTTAAAACATTTCTCCTGGCACAAAAAGGACAGCTGAAGAAGGTGAACACTGCTGGGCACCTGGATCAAGAAGTTAATGAAAAACATGCATGCACCCTGTGATCCCAATTCAAGACCAACCAAACCCTGCATTTCACTTAGCACAAAATCCCCCTCGTGTAACTGCAGTAACAAAACACCTGAAGATGTTTAACTTACATTAGTAGCTTTTAAAATATTACATAAGCCATCACTCATCCAGGCCTGAACACTCAGTAATTTGATAACAACCTATCAAATTTTCTAGTCAATTTTTATTCATTATATAACAACTTTTTCTGTTTTCAGGTAGTCTATAAACCTTTGATTTAGGCTTCAGCTCTAAAAATAAAGATAGATTTTTCAGTATCAGTTATTCTAGTATGAACAAAAGAAGAATCTAAGAAATATTCTGCATTTTACAGAAGTAAAATGTGCACTGAAATATTTATCCTTATCAATCCAAAGGAAATGTTGTTTAAGTATTTTCTTTCCAACTTACTTCCCTACTTAGGAAATACAAATTATTTTTAAACAGATTGTTCTGCCTCTCTATTAATTCTTTGCTTTCAATCCCAATACAGTTGATGCCATGAAGTTTGGTGAACATCTACAAGATAATAAAAGTTTTCATGGAAACAGTGGCTGAGAAAAAGAATAAGCCAATTAATGTTCTCAGTGGGAGAACACTCAGTTTATAAACTGGTTAATGAAAGGTAAGTTGCTCCATCACCATTAATATCCTGGTTATTACCCACGACTGCTGATGAGCTATGAATCAACACACATAAAGATCAGGTATTTAAATGGATTTACACAAGAAGTATCCCAACAGCTTTACCTGCAAGTAGGCAGGAAAGGTTTCTTCCAGTTTATTTTTCTTTTTTCTGTAACGCTTTTTTATTTTCTCAGTACTTTCAGAAGCTGGGATAGACTCCTCAACTGGAGTGTCTGGCAGCTGTTCTGTCCAACCTAAAAAGCAACATTCAGGCACAAATAAATAAAATACTCACTATTTTGCTCCAAAGATTCAGTGGCAGCACATCTAATGTATCTGGCTACCCCTCTGGGTCGTGGGTTTACTGAACATCACTCCAGATGTGTTCTAAAGGTGGCTTTTATCCAGCCAGCTGTGATCTGTCACCTGACCATCTGGGTTCTGCCAGCAGGAAATACCATATGTGATACCAGTCACATCATCACCTCATAACTCCCAGGTACAGACAGACCTTTAACTTTTGTACCTCCGAGTCACCGAAGAATGTGGTAATTTGAGAGAAATTATAGGTGCCATTCAACCAGGTATTTGAAAGACAATTCCACTGAAGGAGTATCTCCAAAATCATCAATGCTGAGTTACACATTAATCACCTTTCATTTCACACACTATTTTTTCTCAAATTGAAAGTAAAAAACTTATTTTCTTTTTAAATCCGAGAAAGAACTGTCGTATAAATAACGAACAGGATAGAAAAAGAAATCTATAAAGAATCCCTTCAAGAAAAATTACACATTTATTCAGCTATCATATTTCAAAGTGGCATTGCTTTTTCTAATAAACACAAAAGCACAGAGTGCTCATCAATCATTCAGTATTTTATTACAACCGAGCAGGGAAAACACTGCAGGTAAAAGCAGAACTTTATATGTCCTGCTACTTTTGTCTTGCCAAAGCAAATCACATAAAGTTAAGGACCCTGGGAAGTTATTTAAGAAACCATATTAACATGGTTATAAAATCAGCTTTGCTTTGTACTGTAGTGATCTCCTACATATCATATTCAGAGGGCCACGAGTGGAATGAGGTTCACCAACACTGTGACCTCTGCACTGTCTGAGAGGGAGGTTTTACAGAGAAAAGGAGTGCCAAAAATCCTGGGAAGGCTGATGAGTACTGGCCGCTGAGAAGGAGGCTCTCAGCAAGCTGTCATGATTTAAAACACACATTGACTTTCTGACTTATATTTTTCTCAACAAGCAATTGTGCCTGAGCAGACAAAGAGAAGCTCCAACTTTTAACTGAAGAACACTTGTTTAGGAATACTGCTTTTTAACAATATGCATTGTCCTGTTACCCAGAATGGGGAATTTGCTTCTTAACCAATTTTTTTTTCTTTTACTTACAGGAGCAGATCCTACAGAAATGAAAAAAATTACCACAAAATTTTCAGCACTACCTGAAACAAGGCAGCATGCTACAATGAAATATTATTTACAAAGCAGAAAAACACAGCTGTAACACTAATATTAAAGAGAAAACAAGCACTAAATTGTGGACTTTAAATACTAGTTTTTAATAATACTGTCTGGATGATGTAGCAAAGATCCAGTCTCCACCATGTTGTACAAATACATAGCAAGACACTAATCTGGATTTAGAAAGGGCAAAAATACAACAGCCAAACAGACAGGAGAGAGCAATAGGAGAAATCAAAGGCCAGAGTCTTCCAACTGAGGTGGTATCAACCAACCTTTAAAAGCAGCTGCCTCCTTCTACTGACTTTATAGGAAACGGGCTCTGAACTAAACATACTCCACATCTCACCTGAATGATACCTCAATATTCTCTAGATTAGTGTGAACAACTCCAGAGGGGTGAAATAATTTAGTCTAATCACACACAGCAAGTAAGAGAAAAAGGCACACAAATAAAATCTGACTCCTTGTTAGGTGCCCAATCGACCGAGTACTGCGGCATTGAAATGGCTCTGCTAGGAGAAGAGACACCACAGCTGGGTTCTTCAGTCCTGGAAGGGACAACACTGATGGGGAAATATGACACATGTCTAGAAAATTACAAATTAATATGGAATTATTTTTTTAAGTCATCTTTCATAACATGAAACGTAAGGGTAGTTTATGAAACTCTCAGCTTAAAATAATGTCTCATTTTAAAATAAGAAGGAATTACTTCTTCATGAAACAAAAGCATGTAATTAAACTCTCTGATAAAGGATTTTCCAGAGCATAAACACATACATAAAAATATCAGACATACTTGTGGAATATGGAACACTGGTGACTGTTAAAACTGATGGTCCAGAAGACACCTCTGGATCAGGACTACATGTGGAGGAAGGTGTGTCAGAAAGAAGATTGTTCTAAATCTGCCTTATAATCCTCACTATTTATCTCCCAGAATAGGCAGCAAATCATCAATTCAGTTTCTTTGTAAATCATGGGCTCTGCTGAAATTTTAAGTATGTAGGAGTGGGTATTTTCAGTTGATTTAATAAAGCCATCATGACAAACGTGTATGTTGATGAGTTGTATTATTTTTATTGCATTAAGCATGAACAAAAATTTAAAAACTAGTTCCTGCATTTACCTTCATCTCTGCCAGGCAACTGTTCAGAAACAGATCCAGAAGAATCTTTCCTGGAGAGGGATCTTTTAGTCTTCCCTTGCCCTGTACGACTTCTCTGACGTACCATAAATCCACCAATACCTTAAGAAGGAAGCAAAAATTCAATGTATTGATAAAAACTGAGCTCCATGGTAAGAACAAGAGCCAAGATTACTATGCAGGTCAAGGGGACTGCTGCATCTAGAGGTATAAGAATGAATCTGAGATACTTAAGGCATTTTAATTCAGAGTTTTATGAAATATTCATGAATTTTAATGTCTTGGTGGATATATATGTAATGATCAAACAGGATAACAATTATGGGACTGTAAAACATCCACAAGAAGTTCAAATCACCAAACCTGGCAACTTTCAGATGCTGGATTTCCCCTCCCCTGGCAAGCTGAGGAATTGCTGGAATTAACTGTCAATCTACCAAATGAAACCTACTAAAGAACCTCAAAAGACCATAAAAAACCCCTCTACAAAGAGCTCTAGGAGACTCACCACTCCATATGATGGTACTAGAGAAGGACATACCACAAAATAAAAAGATAACTGTCAACATCATACTGCCTGAAACTCCAGAATCCTTCACTGGAGACTGACTGCAGCATTCCTGATCCTTTGCAGATGGTGTATATGCATGTAAATGTGTCAGATACAGGTTTGTCTAATTTTCCAGGGAAATTGTTGGCTGCAGAAAACTAATAGATGTATTCTGCCTGGATACAGCTCAAGTGTTTCTGCACCCGAGACACACAGTTAATCCACAGTCCAGATAATTAAGAGTCAACTGCACTAAGAAATTAAAATAAATTAATTCATCCAATAACTGAATTCATTAAAATTCACTGTCAGAAGCAATCTGCAAATATTTAGTAAATGACTCTTATCGAGTATTTCAGAAAATAAGAGAACTGCAAAAAGTTCTCTGAAATTCAAATATTGCCAGATGTATATAAATACACACACAAAAATTCTCCTTCACCAATTACACAAATACAGTCCAATTTCCTATCAAGTTAAGAATCAATACAAGGTATAGATTTGAAATACTACAACTGACAGCATACTAACAACAGGGGCACTGTGGATACACAATGAAGTTACTATATCCTACCAGGTCTGTATGGTTTTCGTTTCCTTTTTTTAATCCCATCAGCTCCTTCAGCCACTTTGGTATCATCATCCACAGCTTCCCGTTCAGGGCTGGAATCTGATTTTCCATCACAATCCAAAAGATCACCTTCTGCAGAAAAGAGGCAATGGTAACTTTAACTTGAAAAGGGGAAGAAGGTATTTTTTCCACAGTTTCTACATCTGACTGATTTCTGAGAAACTGATTGAGAACGGTTGAGATTTTTCTGAAGGGTGACAGATAATCTCTGGACACTCTTGGGAAACCCACTCTATCTCTACACAAGGAGCCAGTATATACACACATTTCCTATGAGATGCTGTTGAGACAAAGCCAGAGAATAAATGCTATAGTTACTACATGTGAATATGAGAAATGTTTTGCTGCCTTCTTCAGAAGCCTGTGCCATCACCGTTTCTAAGTGTCTGAGCAATCTGTAACCATACATCAAGGAATATGGAACCAATTTACCAAGATATACTTCCTTTTGTTCACTGTCCTCTTCAGTTCTGTTTGGTAGGGTTTGTTTTGTTTTTTTTTTTAATTGAGAAGACATTGAAAAACTGCAGCCTGCACTTGGAAAGTAATGTTTAATGACTCTTAGTTTAGAGCGTTCATGACTTGAAGCCGTGTGACTGACTGAAAGCAGACTTACTATGAAGAGGAATTGGACTTATGTAATAGAAAATTCAGCCCAAAGGAATTACTCAGCCTGGAAGATGAAGACTGTAATTCAGAGTTAGAGTTTATATTCTGTGGGAAAGAAGGGTAGAAACAGATGTAAAGTATGCTGACATTAAAAAGCCTTTGGTGTTGAAGAAAGAGGGAGTTAATTCTTCCTGATATCCCCCCAAAAGACCTTACATCTTCATTCTACTGTAAAGCTTTTGAAATGTTAAATATACTCTCACCCCTGAAAAGATATTGGAATTCTGATTTCCTGCTTTGGGTTTAGGTGTATAATTCTACATGGTCTAAAACCACATGCAGTTGTAAGAGGGAGAAATACTGTTATAAGAGACAGTTGGACTCTTTCATACCACTTCTGCTGTGGTAGAACTACATCCCTCGCTCTTCCACACGTTGAGTCATGGACTAGAACTTCCCATTGTGAAAGACCTTGCTGAGTTCCACCAACAAAGCTGGTGGCTTGGCAAAGGCCACCAAGCTGAAGCTCCCAAAGCAAGCTCAACTTTCAAGTGGACTTTCAAATGTAGAACACCTGATGAAATGCTGAACCTGATGAAAGCCTAAAAATGAGATGGTAACAAAATTACCGTGAACTCGTTTTTTTTTCAGATAAAGCCTCTTTTTTTTCCACCTGGAATGTCAGAATCTAAGTAAGGGTTATTCCTTTTTCCCTGGAATTACTACACTGTGTTACTCCAGTCAAAGCCATGGCACAGCTTTATTCATCCTGATGCTCATACAAAAATTCCAGATGTTCAGGGAACAGGCACCAATCCACTCTACAGAGCAGAGCTCTACACACACAGAGCTTCCAGGAAATCCACCCAATCTACCATGTACTTGCTGTGCTGTTGCCTTCACATACATGAATGTGCTTTAACTCTCAAAAAGGCAATGAAAGGTGATCAGAACTCAAATTAAAGTCTGTAGAAGCCTTGGCTCTCCCTTTCATACCCTGCTGTCACATCTATGTATCTTGTTATCTACTTGAAAAGTAGATAGAAGCCAACGAGCAGATAATTAAGTCAGACAAAGTTATATAGAAAACAGGAACACATTTTTAAAAGTAAAGATAATTGCCAATGAAAAAGAACAATGTAAGGGCCTAGTTCTCTTTCTTGATGTCTCCAAATCAAAATCAAAAGCTTTTTTTTTCACTTTTAACAACCCAGTTGATGAAGTATAAGAAAATATGAGATGAAATTTCAGTGTTTGTGTATTGCTGGGGTAATGTACCAAACCCTGTGATTACTGAAAGAAGGGAAAGAAAAACAAGTAGTTAACTGTTTTAAAGGTTATACACAAATAAAGGGAAGCTATTATAAAAAAATACACTTCCAGTCAACAGCAGAGAGTAAGAACGTGCTAATCAAACAACAGGAACCATACTTCTATTCAACAAGTTAACACTGAAACAGTTAAACTACAGAGTTATCTCAAGTACACTCTCTGTATCTAAAAAAAGCTTCTTTTGACATTTAATCTGACTAACACCAAGGTGATGTTGCATAAACAGAAAGCACTTTAGGCTGTGGGAAGGTGGGGTGTCTGTGTGCCTCTGTTCCTCCCCTAACAGACACCTGCATGACTAATGCAATGGCTTTCACACATTGAAGTTAAGCCTTTCCCCAGGCCAGGGATTAACACCTGTTCTACCAACACACTTCTCAGGATGCACAGCCAGACCCCGGCAAAGGGGACAGGAGAATGGGATTGCACCATGTTGGCTGCTGTTTCTAGTGTTGAAGAGCAGGGATTTGAAGGGCCTGGCTGCTCCTATGTGGTTTTCCCACTCTCGTCTCCCACTTTTGGTCTTTTCTGGCTGTGGCTGCTGTGCTTGCTCAGCTGTGAGGGAAACAGATGAGACAAGTACTGGTGACACTGAGACACGTGGATCCTTGCTCTGTGTCCAGCCTTGCAGTGGAAGGAACTCTCCCAAGGCATTCTACCATTGACTGAAACATTGTCCCCATACACAGGGGTGTGTTTGGATAGGCCAGCATTAGCCCAAATCAGCGACTCTCAAGTCAGATCACCTTGTTTCTTTAAGAAAAAAAAGAAATACCCTCAGAAAAGAGTTTTTTAATCCACTTTCCCATTTGATTTTATTTTAACACCAGTTTCTCAGCTTTGCTGAGCCAATGTTACCACTTTCAAACAGTGCTTGCACTAACTTTGAGAGCCTCAAAATGCACTTGTACTCAGTGAGTGCACAGTGCAACCCAAGGATTAGACAAAAAGTCATCCCATATTTCCAGTGTTGGCAGCCTTAGAAAGGTGAGTTTCCTATAGGATGGATGACCCATAAACAGGACAAAACCAAGGAAAATCCCTAAAATGGACAACAATGAGCCATGGCTACTGTTCAAGTAATTTCCATAAAACATTCTGTACAGAACACAGGAGTATCAGTGTCATAAAAACTCCCAGGGATATCTGCAATACACACAGGTACTGCAACACTCCCAAGCTACAAGACATGCCAAAAGTAGACTGCTACCTCTACTGTCATCCATCTCCCCATCTCTTGAGTGTTCTGACTGGGCATCTGGGGGTGTCTGAAGCACAGCCACACTGTTCTGATTTATAATCTTCAGTTTAAGCTTTGGTTTCGTCCGTTTTCTTCTCGGTACTGTAACAGTGAGGCTCTGTAACTGAGACATGCCGGATTCTGTCAAGCAGACTCCATCCTGGGTGTATGTCTTCGGTGGGTCTATAAAAGTTGAATGAATCATAACAGCAATATAAAACTCTTTAATTTACAAGTCTTAGATTTTTCAGGAATAGCACTTATAAGAGTTAACAATCCACATGTATGGAGCTGATCCGTGAGTGAAGAAATTGGTCTAAATAAAACGGAGGTATCTGACACTGTTTTACACATTACAGTCACAGCTTTATTGCCCAGAGTCTGATGTCAAATCCAGCAACAATCCATTACATTGCTATGGAACAACCTATATCAAGGACTCATTAGAAAGAACAATGTCATTATGGAAACTGGTGCCTTGCAGGGTATTTCCATATCACTGGCACTCACAGAAACCTGTGCAAGTCTTACTTTGGGTTCCCATTGCTGCTCAGTCAGGGCCCCCATCCGGCCTTCAGCACTTTACCTTCACCATCTTAATGACCTTAACTCTGCCAGAACTCCTGGTAACTCAGACAAGTTAATCAGCCCTATTTAATAGGCAGACTAAAAACAAGTTTTATCAAGTGAGCTGCTCAAAATCAAATTGGAAATTGTGGGTAGAACCCAAGTCTCCCAAGACCTGCCAGACTGCTTCCTCCTCAAGGTGTTCTGTTACAGCTGAGTCTATTGATAAGCTCCAATATTCCTTAATTCACCACGCAGAAAGGCTCTGTCACCTGCGCTGGGGCACTGCAAGTGGAGGTTTGGGAACTTTCAGGGAATTACCAAATAATGAAGAGGCTGCAATGATGCTTCAGCTCCTTGGAGCCAACTAAATCACGATTTGATAACGCAGGTTTTGCAAACATACAAATATCATAACATTTGTTCCCTTTAACCAAAAAATATTTTCTTAAGTAACATCTCACATCACAGAGCTGGTCTTGAACACAATTCTTCCCAGTTGACTGTCTTCTTATACAGAACTTAAAAGGTGTGTGTTTCAGAAACATCTCATAAACTCTTTTTCAGATTGAAGATTTGAGGGGAGAACCTTCTCTCAGAACTACATTTGTGTGGTATCAAATGGAAAAAAACTTCAAAGTGATGGAAGCTGTCCTACCATGATGGAAGCTGCTGTGTGGTATCATTACAAAAACTGACTTGTGAGTAGGCTTGTCCAGATTATAAATTCCTAGCACAAACCAGACAAATTCAGAAAAGTTGTGTCCTCCTACAGCTCGAACCTGCAAGCATTTGTGTACATGCCTGACTCAGCCACACTGTTATCACCATTGATATTAAGGCAAGCAACTAAATCTGCAGGATCAAAGCATAATTTAAAGTAATTATTATAGTGCAGGTATGGCAGGCAAAAGAGAAGAAAGAAGAGAGAATGAAAAAAAATGGAAAGCATGCTGTGGTAACTGAAGGATAGTTAATGCTGTCTGTTATAAAACCATAAAAAAAAGGAATTTTTGTCTCATGTAAAAAAACACCCTTAAAATATGCTAAATGATTAAAAATTAAGCATTTACATTCTTTACCTAGTTCTTTTGATTTTGAAATAATCTGAGCTCCAACTGATGAATCACAACAGTCCAAAGAAGGCACTGAAAAATATAAGGAAAATCATTTCAACTTTTAAAAATGGTGACTTGATTTAAACTGAAACTATCAATTTTCCTTCAGACAGTTCCGTTAAACTCCCTAATTTATACTGTTGGCAGCATTGACTGGCACCTTTAAAATGAAGTGCTTTTCAGTGTCACAGACGATGTGACTAAAAAACAAGCCTGATACAAACTGAAGTTCTCCAACTTCCTGGAGCCAAGAATGGCATTGGAATGGCACTGAACTTAATGGTAAATTATCTCCTTCTAGTGGGCCAAGGGCAAATGAATACACTGGACCTATTGGGTTGGAAAGGAACCTCTACGCTAGTCGTGATGTTCAGGTTTTGCTGCCCTAATCATGAAAAATGGGAGGGCTTTGTGAACTGGGTGTCGACCAGCATTTCCCCAAGGAGGGGCTGGCACACTCTGGCAGCTTTGCACACAAGATTACAGAGGTGTCTGTGCTGTCAGGTCTCTTACACAGCACACATGAGAAAGCTGATATATCTGAGAACAGATGATACAGGACTGGCTGAAGTTAGATAGGGTAATTCTTAATCAAGATAAGAATATCAATAAATGGAACAGCAGAAACTCAATCTATACTCTACAGCTTGTGTGCTATGGGGAAGTACTGGAACAGTGTGACTGAAAAAATAATGATCAAAATGTCCTACTACACATGGTTACTGCTGCTGTGGGTAGAAATGCTCTTTCCACCTGCCTTAACTACATAGCTGCTATAATGCTTACTAACCTCTGATGTGTAGACTGAATTTTACTATTAGTAGTGACTTCACAGAGATTATGTAGACAGTAAGTAAAGTGAAAATTAGGAGCTTCTATCTCGCAAACATTGAGAACTAGAATCAGAAAACCTGTTAGTTTGGCACAGTTAGCATTACTACACGGGCAAGTTTATCCATGTTTTTTTTCTTTTTTTTTTTTTTTCTTCCTAGAAATCTTATTTATGCTGAATTTAAGACCTGTATAACACCTGGAGTATTTACTTTGTGTCTGCCACACAAGATGAGACTGCTGAGGCTGAGCAGCTGTGGGAGGTTCAGTGTGTCATGTCAGACCAGTGAACATATGCTGCTGACCACCCCACACACATGATGGGAATAAGGGCCAAGACCAGGAAAAGCACAAAAGCTTCCAAGTAACACTTAGAATGGATGTGAAAACTACAGAATTCTTTCTAAGCATATAAGCAAATTTACAGTCCTTTAAAAGTTTTATGTAAGGTGTAACTAAGATATAGGATATAATCTAGAGGAAACCAATATTCCATGCAATTAGTAAACAAAAGAAGCCTACATGAATTACTGGAAAAGTGATACACAACAGTGGGAGGAAAAGACAGGGAAGAAAATAAATTGAAAATGACATTTTGTAAGAGGCACGGAACTGAAGGGAAACAAAAAATATGGGACAAGCTGCAGGATGGAAGATACTCAAAAGCACTGAATTGAAACAACAGAAAAAAGGCAGATTGTAAGAACTACTCAAAGTGGAATAAAACATTATCTGTTCATTTAATTGGTTATAATTCACAAGATGTTTTAAGACAAACTGAGAGAGCAATTATTGAATTGGAATCTAAGGTAAACAAAAAACTCAGAAAGACAGTCCTAAATGGGAATTTGAAATCCTTATTTAAAAGTCAAACAACAGAGAGCTCTTCTAATCCAGGTCAGATAGTGAATAATTTTAACTCTGGAGACTGAATAGAGTTGAAATGCTCAAATAAACAAGCTGATAGTGACAAAGGTGAGGCCTTCAGAGACCCACTCACAAAAACTGCACAAACAACCAATGTTTGAAGGTAGTATCAAACAGACTTCCAGAAAAGGAGCTAATTAGAGTGCAGATTAAGGATTAAAATCAATAAAATGGATAGCAGAAAAACACCATACTGTTAGAGAAAGACTGTTCAAATGAGAAAAAAAAAATCGAACAAAAAAGTGCTTTCTGAGGCATTCAGCTGAAGTTTAACCAAAATTGTTAAACTTACTTGCAAAAGGTTTTAGACATGCTGAATATTGTACAGCATTTAGCAGTTTCAGCTGAAAACAAATAACTGCACAGAATACAATATGATCACAAGAACCACAGTTTCAAAAAGAAAAGGGGCTGCCATTTGTAAGGCTGTAAAAGAAAAGAACAATTCTAGGAAGAAATGAAACCATCATAAGAAATGGTTGATGTAGAAATACAGCACTAGCAGAGCACTCATTATTGGGTGCCTGCATAACTGTGTGAATGACACAGGGATGTTTCTGTAAATATAGTAACACAAGAACATTAGAGTTGACATAACAAATGTCCCAAATAATAAAAAAATTCAAGAGGTAATTTTTTAACATACAGTATTATGTTGGGTTTGTATCTTGTATTTGTAAAGTACACAGAATTAGGTTTCAGAATGAAGAAAAATTTAATTCAGTTTAATGAATATGGTACAACAGAGGCTTCCAGCCACAACGTGTATCACTGGCAGTGCTGAGCATCCCTGGATCAGTAAGTGATACCAGCTCCTCAATGCATCCATGGGCATAGTTACTCGAGCCCCAGGAGGAATAACTGCACAAAGGCAGCTACAGGAACTGCCTCCAGATCAGCTGTAACTGGTTACAGAAAACCAGGCAGAGCTGGTCCGTTTGCAGAGGAACAAAAACAGCACCAAGGGAGGAGGAAACTGGAGTTTGGATGGAGAGAGGATGGGAGTAGGTGAGGAGGGATGAAATTTGCAGATGGGGCACGTGAACGTACAAGGGCAAAGGACAAAAAGGCAGAAGTGATGAGCACATGGTCAAGAACTGCTTGTCCAGGAGTGAATGAGGATGAGGGACGGACACACCTCTCCTGAAGGTGCAGGAATTACAGCACAGGGAAAAAGCTGTTGCAGCTGCCCAAAGTAGCTGTTAGAACCTCAAATTCATGAGAATTTGAGAAAATGTTCTACAGGGCAGAGGACACGTAACTGGGGGACACATAACTTGAAACTGCACTAGAAGGAACCTCATGAAACACTGACGAGAGATGATTATTTCAAAATAGTCTAGTAATGAAAGTTTCTGGTATACTGCTTTGGAGTAAATCTTACCACATTCTGGCTTTTGATATTTATGTATGTTCAAGAGAAAAAAACTATTTGATCTTTTATTTTTGTTTCCTGAAGAACACTTCGTAAAATTATAAGGTATGATGAGATAGGGAAGAGCTTTTACAAATTTAAAAAAGTTTCCATTTTCTGAAGAAAGTAAAATGGAACCTCATTCTCTTTACCTACACACTGGAACCATTTATTCTTTAATCACAGTGAACCTGCAATGTATTGGTAATTTCGTGGGTTAAGGGGCTCTTGCCTCTTCTAGAAAGAATGTGGTTAAAAAACCTGTAATAACACCTGCAACACATCCACGATACATCAAATGTAAAGGGCAAGAACCATCCCAGTAAGAATCCCATAATGTGGTACATTTTAAGAAGCTTTCTACTGCCAACTAACATTTGTCTGTCTAAGTTTATCAAATACTAATTCTTCTGACTTGGAAACAAAAAGTTATAGCAGATTTTCAAAGGAGTTTTAGAATAATTAATGGAAGACCAAAACATTTCATATCAAAGTACATGCAGGTATTTCTATGAACATGCATCAAAGGACATATTCAGACATGCAACTGTGCAAATGTACTCATGTTAGAGAAGTTTTATATATACTGAGTCAAAACAGGAAAGAATAAGCAGACAAACTTGTCTTTAAAAAAAAAAAAGGTGACAAAAACTGCAAAGAAAGCTTGGTAACTCCCTGACAGGTCTTGCAAGTCTGGTTCCTATTTCTTGGAACACAAACCTAAGCAACATGAGTTCATGGAGATGTGCAGGAAGGACTAACTCAGGGGACAGCTCATGCCTGGAAATGAAACATCTCTGATATCATCTTGTGAAGTTGTTCTGTCTCACATACCATGGGCTTTAATTATCTTGAAAAGGCAGCTCTGCCAGCTCCAAAGAGAAAGGAAGAAGGAGTATTTCTTACTTGGATCTTTTTTTCTTCAAGTACTCAAAGCTTATTATCCAAATAAACAGAAGACTGTGTTTTATCTGTAAGTTTCTTGGGTTTTCCACTTACAAAACATCCTTCTTTTTGAATTTTTGAAAGTAGATCTCAGCAATGAAGTGACTTGTAGAAAAACAGAAGTATTACTCATTCTTCTATTAGTGATAAAAATGGGTTACTTGGAAGTGTTCCAGCACCTTGTGTAGTTGATCAGGGAGTATATAAACCTCCAAGGTCAGGTCAGTAAGTTATAATTACTGCTGGGATGAGGACATGCCAGTGTAAATGGACATTAGATGCTCTATTGAACTTTTCTTGGCAGACCTCTTGAGCACATGCCTCACGAAATCTTCAGTCTTGATCAGGAAAGCCAATCTTACTTGGTGGATATTACATCTTCTTGGTGGATATGAATATTTCCTGAAACATTTGCTTAGTTCTTGTATCTTCCTCCTACTGTTCTCTCATGACACCCCAACAAAGGGTTAATATGAACACTAATAAGCTTATGCTAAAAATGGGAATAGTTGTCAATGTTAAAGCAGCAGAGTGAAGCAGAAACTCCTGTGAGCTGACACACAGAGAAAACAGACCTGGGATATCACTCTTGCAGCAAGACCATAAATCATGTCATAGGCCAGTGTAACTGCTGACAGGCCACTCACAGAACATTAACCAGCACCATCCCATGGAATCAGATGCTGTAAATGTGCTTAAGTTGCAGTAACCTCAGCTCCTGAAGTACCACTGCTGTAGAACTGTAATACAGACTGACAAGGCAGTTGGTATCCATGTCCAGAGAAGTGCAAAGTTCATCAGAAGGAACCATACATTTTAGTTAACAAGTAAGTGACAACTCCTGAGCAAAAAAGTATGGCCAGTTCTTTCAAAGATTGCAGCTAGGGAGGGAAGCACTGGTCTTCAATACTGGGAGAGCTGAGGAAAAGGCATAAAGGCATAAACACGAGGGAGGAGGGGAAAAATGCTTACACAGACCGTTGGTACAGGTACTGCTGCCTCAAACAACCTCAAAGCATCAAAATATAAAACCTTTTTCTGCTTAGAATTAATTTTCAGATTCTTCTGCAGTTGTAACTTTAGAGAACTGGGCTTTCTTCATTGCACTTGACAGAGTCAGATGCCTATTGCCCTTTAGATACCAAATGCTTTTAGTCCTTTATCCGTATCTTCAATAACTCAACCCAGAATTCCCCATTAGGTTTCCTCTGGCCTTGCAGCCAAATCACTAGAGGGTGTGAAAGAGCTGAGGACACTTCCACCAGGGCCCTTAAAATAAACATGAAAAAAAAATCTTACTTCTACCACGAGCCAACTCTCCATCAGAGACAAGAACCGTAACACATTCCCAAACCTATTCATCGCAGTGTGCAATCCTGCCATTGGTTTCGATCGTCTCCTTACCGTTTGTTGGTGGTATGTATGGCCTACAAATGGTACAGTCAAAACCCATATCAGCTATGTTTTCCACTTCCTCCTCTGTGTTTAAGTTCTGACAGATTGCATGCATCCATCTAGAAATTAAGTGGGGGAAAAAATACAATTTAAAGGAAATATGTGGTGTTTTAGGAGACCCAAACATCAGCCTACGGTCCAAGTAAACGTGAAGTAGTTGTTTAGTTTGCATTCTTTAAGGGAGAAACCACAGAATCAGGTTCTCCATATACAGCATCCCCCTACTGTGGTGTGTATATGGAGTAGCAGACCATCTATTTCCCTTCATGGGAAGGAACTCTACAAAACAATGTCCCGGACCAAATATGTTTTAGTATTATAATTTTCTCCCTATACTGCCATCATTTCATACAATGTAATCCAGATTTAGCCTCCCAACAATAGTCTTGTGAGGTAAATTAGTTTTATTTTTATGGGACGGGGGAAGAGACACAGATTGATTAATTAATATGCCCAGAGTCAGACAGTTAAGTCTGTGGTACAACTAGGAATGAACTACTAAGAGACTTCTGAGACTCAATAATCCAGTGTTCATTACCACAAGACCATTCCCTTCATCTTTATGCTTTTACATTAGGGGAAAAAAATTAAAATAAGCCTTAAACAGGAAAAACCTGTAAAATATTAGAAATCCTTACCGATCACATTGTCTACACTGAATTATGAGCTCCTCATCCCTGTACGTGCGATAGCAGATTGGGCAGGTGGACAAACTTGCACAGGGAGCACACTGTGTGTAGTTATTTTGCCATTCACATCTTAAACCTGGAGAAGTTGCTCCACAGTGTCTGCACCAAACACACCTGCAGAACAGACAAAATGATCTGTTACTTTCAGTTCACGGGAAGATTATTTTGTGGCTCTTCTCCTTAGAACAAGGTGAGTAATTAAGTTTTAACTTAGTCTAACAACAAATGTTTAACAACATTTATAATACTTTTTTAACAAAGTTTCTTCAAACTGCAAAAACAGGCAGATGGGATTTTGCAACAGCTCAACGGGTCAAAGGAGTTTCTGCTTCCAGTTGCCATTAAGCCTCCAGATTCTTTTAGATCTGGAGGCTTAACCATGTGAGAGGTCTAGTCTGTTTGTGTTTCACCCAAGTAAACCAAATGGTTTTCAGAGGGTTTTATTTTGAGAACAATTTGGTGAAGCAGCCATTCGTTTTTCCAACTGAACACTGGAATGAACATTCCAATGAATGTAAATTGGAAATTTTTGGGGGGTAAGAGTTTCAAAAGAAAAATTTTGTCCACCTCTGCTTACGCGGTTTTTTTTGCATGAAGAAGCAGTACCAAGAGGAGATAACAGTTTCCCTAATAAACTGATAATTGAATGAAGCAATTCAAAAGTATTTTGTTTGCTTTAATACACCTGACTTAGATACAATTAAAACATTATTACAGTTCAACTGACATTACAAATACAAAGTGACAAGGAGAAACAGAAGAGGCCAGCAGTCAGTACTTCTGACCCCAGACCCAAACACACCATTTGCATTTCCAGCCTCCCTTTGGAACAGTCTGCAGGGGTGGATCCAGGCAGTATGTGTGGTAGCTGATGTCGCAGTCATCACAGAGGAGGAGCCTCCCTGGATCTGTGGCTTTCCCACAGGCTTCACACACTGTGCACTCCAGGCACCTCCAACCTTTGCTGAGCACCACTTTAGTAATCTGCAAATGGCAAGGTGCAAATGATTTGAAACCTGCTCTGTGAAGTGTGATCCATGTATAAATGAAGGTCTGGAGCCCAGGATGCTCATCTGGACACAAGGGGCTGTTTGTCACTTAGACTTTCTGAAGCTTCAATAAACAGGAACGGATCAAACAGATCCTCTTTTTTACCTCCTTTCTACCCTTTTTAGAAATGGATGAGATGTTCCCCTTTTTCAGTCACTTCACCTGGCTGCCATGACTTTTCAAATATCATGGAGAGTGGCTTGGCAACTACATCAGCCAATTCCCTCGGGATTCTGGGATGCACCTCATCAGGTCCCAGGGACTTATGCACATTCTGGTTCCTCAAGCAGTCACAGATCTGATCATCTCACGTCATGATGTGACCACAATAACCAGTGCTGGGGTTTGTTTTAGTCATCTGAAGCAAACAACTAACTTATTGGAGTTAATATGTAATGGAAGAGCAGCGTATAAACATAAAGTCAAATTATAATTGCATGAAACACGCATATGGCATTTTGTAAAGTACATGTAAAATAAAGTTTTGTGACATGTTCAAAAAAAAAATCCCACTTTTACATAGATGTACTTATAACCAATGAAGAGTGTATAGTGTATACACTGCAGTAAGTAGCTTATTTTGTGCTTGCTAGGTCATTTCATACCATTCAAATTTAATTTTCACACATTCTCTCCTAGACTAATGAATGTAAAATGTATTAATTAACCACTCCAACTGCTGTCAATTCTGACAGCCAACAGGCAAATTGAATCAACTAAACCTTATGCCCCCAGTAAATGAAGATGCAGTATAATTTTTTCTTTGTTTTTAATTCTGCTTGTGTTTAGGTTTCAAGCTTATATCTCAAACTGTTATTTTAACCAACTGCAGGATAATCAGCACTATTTATGGTTGTGAAATTACAAAAAGGTTAATTTCTCTTGAGGCAATGCATACTATAAAATGACATTTAATTAAAGTCTTTCACAAGTCGCATACAAATAATGGTCACATTAGCTGATGAATATCTAACAAGTTAATGACTCCCCTAATTACCACAAAACCAAAGGCAGCATAGTGCTATTAAAGTACAATATGTAAACAGTGTAATCAAATGATTTCTTTTATGTAACAAAAGCACTCACCTTAATACTGACACAGTACGGATGGTAACACTGACCACACTGAGAACAGGCAAGCAACCTGCCCTCAGCACCTTGGCCAAAACTCCCACAAACTACACACATATCCTGGAATGACAGAGAAGAGCAGACTTTCAACACGTGCCAGACACTACATTCTGAAAACATATACCTGTAAAAGCCAGTTACCTTGCTCTATAATTTAACTCCTAACAAGGACATTCATTCATTTTTTTCCTAATTAAAAGCTGGGAAACAAAATTAAAATACAATAACTATTATCCTAACCTGATGGAGAGTGAACTTGTCACTGTTAGAGAAGAGGACAACTGTATTATGCATCGAGTTTTCTTCCTCATCTTTATTAGATGAAATATCCATAGTTGTGACCTATTAAAAAACACAAAACATGAAGAGCAAGCACATCACATTTTCTAAGACATGAGACAAGGTGAAACTTTCTCTAAATATGCTAGAGAATACAAGCTTTGCAAATATTTATTCATATAGTATGAACTTCATAAAAAGCTACCTCCATCAGAAATTGCTATATTAATTCACATTTTCACATCAGTACAAGCATTATCAGTATTATCAGTTTTACATACACATTCTCTCTCTCTCTCCTCTGTTCCCCTTTACACATTATCCCATTGCACTTCAAAATGAAAATGGAAGAAAAGAGATAGTCTAAGAAAAAAGTCACTAAGCAGAAGTTGTCATACTGTGCCCAGTCTGGTCTGTTCCCTGCATATAAACACTTCTTATCAAAAAGTTAATTGCAGTGACATACTTTTGAGTATTAACTCAAAGAGCAATTGCAGAAATGTAATTTTTCCCATATTGCCTAAAATGTGGTTTAGCTAATGTTCCAAGTATGTTAGAGGAATAAGCCAGAGTTCTAAAGTTACTTGCTGTAAGCAGTTTCTTTATGAGGCTTATCTATCTTGACCATAAAAACTTGCACTGAACTTGAAACAGCTGTTTTGATCTCAATCCATAAGCTCTGACTGTAAAAAGTCATTTTCTTTTTGATCAAGAGATTGGTACTCTGACCTGCCCTTTATTAATTCAGCATATACAGGCACATACAGCTTCTCAGGAAGAGAAACAAGGAAAAAAAAAGACTTCAATTGTGTTCTGACCTTCATGCAAATACTGCTATGCAGAATTTGCTATCCATGAATTACAACTAACAGGCCCAACTATTTATTCTCTGATCCAGTAAGATAAGGGCACAGGGTTCTATATAAAAGATCGAATGCACGATAGAGAAATATAACCTTGTTTTACCAGCTGTTCCAATTTTATAAATGGGGATTATTTTAAATACAGTATAAGTCTTATACAGATAATTTTGTTTAAATAATAATTTAAATATTTTACAAGCCCAAACATCACTCTAGGGACAAATGTAAATATTATTACAACAGCTACAGGAATCCTTCTGATACACTGTTACTGGAATTCAGCTTTTACTGAGAAACAGCCAAAAAGGGAATATATTATATTAAAACATATATATATGTTTTAATTACCAGTTGAGAGCACTGCAGCTGTAACTAGCTAGTTAACCAAAAAACACCTTGACACTTTCAAGGAGAGGATTTCCCTTGCTCGTTTTTCCACAGGTTCCACCAAGTTCTTGGAATTGCTTGCACTTACAAAAGAGTAGAATTTGAAGGACAGAAAATATTCCCATTTCAAATTTAACTGGCAAAAGCTGGTCTCTTGGTATTGCTAACTTCACCTACCCTACAAGACAGCCACATCTCTGCTCTGGAACTCTCAAGCTGACATCTATTTGATGACTCAAAGGATCAAATTTCTGAGGTAAATTGTGGAGAGTGATGTCCATTTTGTATTTATAGCAAGTTACCTAACATGCCCTAACCCTGGGGACAGGGAAATCTGACTGATGCAACTTACTTTGTTACCAAATTCTTTTGGCCAAGTGCTTCACCAAAACTACTCAAAAAAAAGTTAAACCGAGTGTAGTGGTTTGAACCTTGTTTTCCCCAGAGGCTAAGAGAAGTGGTAGACCCCAAGGGGTGGAAACCCCTGGAAGTTTTGAAGTTCTGCCCAATGGACGCTCCTGCAGAAATGTAAACATACCACAACCAGACCGGAAGAGATGAGTTGTAGTTTGCTGGTTGTTGGGGAGGTGGCCATGTTGTAGAGCCACGAGGTAGGGGCTCTGAGCCCCTTGGGGCCTCTGGCCCCCTCCCAGCCCCTGGCTGGGGGGCTGCAGGGACCTGGAACAGCATAAAGCTGGGCTAGGTGCCTGTAGTTATGCCGGGAGATGTTTTCTCCATGGGCACAGAGCAGCAGCCGACACTGACCAGAGAAACGGTGGCAGAGAGCCAGAGATAAGACCTGAACTGGAGGAGCACCAGAAGCAACATGCAGCACTGGAGGAGAAAGGAGAGCCGAGCAGCTGAGAGCTACAGAGTTCTTGGGGGTAAGACTGTACCACACTCCCCCAAAACTCCTTTGAGATCCCTCTGAGAAAAAAAGAGGGAGATGGACTCCTATTAAGGAGAAGAGTTTTACACATGCAGCACCGGAGAGAGAGAGGAGCTGAGAAGCTCAGAGCGTCCCGGAGCTGGACTGTGGAATGCAACACACTCGTGTGCAATCTGAAAAATCAAGTGAGAAACAAGGTGACAAAGCTTGCCAACAGGATTAGACTGGACACTTCAGTAGTCATGGTATAAAACAGTCCAAAAGACAACTGTCCCTGTACTGACACAAGACACTAAAGCAGTTTTCTAAGAAC
The DNA here is from genome assembly GCF_003945595.2 of Pipra filicauda. Taxonomy (NCBI): domain Eukaryota; kingdom Metazoa; phylum Chordata; class Aves; order Passeriformes; family Pipridae; genus Pipra; species Pipra filicauda. The sequence continues at coordinate 8,418,402 of NW_024104310.1, forward strand.
TTCTGACAGGGCAAGGCGGTGCTGTTCAACACACTCGTGTGCAATCTGAAAAATCAAGTGAGAAACAAGGTGACAAAGCTTGCCAACAGGATTAGAACATTCAGAGTAATAAAACCCAAAAGACAACTGAAGAACTGCACAAGAACTTCACAAAGCCCAGTGCTGGGCTATAGTGGCAGATGAAAGTCCACAAAGTAAAGAAAAGAACATGATAAAACAACTGATAAGGATGATCAGAAATACAGAGTAGCTTCCATATAAGGAACAACTCCAAATACTGGTATTCTCCAGTCTGGTAAGACAAGAGTGGACTGAAAAGGAGGAGAACTGATGGAGATCTATAGAAAATGAGTGGCATGGATGAAGTGAATAGAAAGCAGCTCTCCACTGCCTCTTCTTTAAGAGCAGCAGACTAAGGGGCAGGCAACTAATCAAGCAGGCAGCAACTTAAAACAACAGACTAATAAGCTGTAGAACTGAAAAACGTTAACATGGTTTCCAAAAGTTTTTAAAAATGAGTGGGCAGATCCACGAGAAAGTTCCAACACAGGCTGCCCAAGACAAAGATACCACCTCCTGTTCAGCAAGTCCCCAAACCACAAACTGTTGAAATGTCTCCTTCTGTTCTGTACTCTCCCCCCAGCACTCAGTTTTGGTCCCCTGGGTAGAAGAACCTCTGCTCTGATCTCCTATGGCTGCTGTGACATTCTCACACACAAGCCTTGCTCTCCCATTCTGTGCCATTCCAGTCAGTGCTGCCCTTTACCCAGCATGTTTTCCATGCAAGAAAATGGAAGGAATGCTTAAGACTCCCAATAGTTGTGTCTTCAAGTGGCAAGAGCAGCGTAAAATTGCCTCAGGTCCATCAAGCTGTGGTGTTCCAGTTCTTCATCACCAGCAGTAACAGCCAGGCTTTATCAAACACCTCCTGCTTTTTAGTGCTTTTTAGTTGGTTTTATAAAGTATTTTAATACAAGAATTATAGCTGAATAAAATTATGTTACATTAACAGACTGCAATATGACTTTAAAAAAAATGTTCTTACCCCTGGAATGACCACAGTCCCAACTCCATTCTTCAGTTTTGATCTACCTCTGCCACCTCTTCCTGAAAGACCAGCACCACGTGGTCTCCGCTTCCCTGGGAATCCTGATCCACGGCCCTATTCAATATAAGATAACAATGTAAATGCAACCTGAAGTTCTTTTGTTATATGGGATTCAAACTTGTTCAATGCATCTAGGGAAAAACATAAGTAAAAAAACATCCTACGACTTCAAGTGAATGTGAGCCCACGAGGCCATAGTCATTAAATCACTGCACAAATCAGTAGGAAATACCTTTAACTACTTACACAGTATAATATGATGACCTTTATCACCAGTGAGAAAGCAGCCAAAACCAGGAATGTTTATTTTATGCTCAGGAATAACTGGAAATATGGATGTTTTTTACCCCATAGTTGCAAAGTTTCCAAAATAAATTTTTTATTCTATGATTCATTTTTCTTTTCTTTTTAAGCAGTCAGTTCAGACAGTCATGGGACTTCTGAAAAGGGTCTGGACACTTGATTACTTGTAACCATAGATGCTTTTCTTATGCTATGAATAATCAAGCAAAACCTGGAATTTATTAGGATGCAATCCTGCTCCCAAAGCAAGAGCTGGCTCCACGAAACTCTCTTAATTCCGTAGATACAGAGAGAGCTTTTTATATTAATTTTATCAATTACACTCAGATCAACATTCCCCATAACGTGCTTACACAATATTTTTAGACAGTTTTTTTTCTCCCTTCCTTATTTAAGATGCAGCTGCACAGTTGCAGTGTTGTGCTTTGGAGTATTCACAGTATCTTCAACTACAATTAACTTTGGAAAAGCAAGTATGCTTTTAATAATAATTACCTGTTATCCATACTGTGACTTGGTTTGAAATGCTGTTGTTTTCTGGTTTGTTTTTTTTTTTTTAATTTCAAAAGGAACTAAGCACAAAGAGGATTCCTAATCCTCCCTTATCAATTCCAGAGAGAAAAAGAACGTATTCACAACATCCCCAAATTGTGGCTGGTATTAGCAGACATCTTTACAATGTGTTTCAGAGCCTCTAATCTGTGTAACTGATAATAATTATGTCATATACTCAAATAAGCACCTTTCCTACTATGAAATAAGCAATGAGATTATTTATTTGTGAATAACCTCAGTTCCTAGTACAGCCCAATTCCATACAGAGTATCTAGATATGGTGCCCATATCCAAACATTTGCTGTAAAATACTTTTAATAGCAAGGCAATCCATAAAACAGTGTTGATGGAACCACAAAGCTCCCAGGGGACAGTGTCCCCCACACTGAACAGTCTTTACTGATGGAGACACAAGTTCCCTGGATGGAAAGCAGCACTATGGGCTCAATATTCCTTACAGTGTTTTTCAAATATGCCAACTTCTGCTTTAAAGAAGATATAGAAGTTTATGATCATAATCAAAGAGAGAATTCTAGGATCCCAATGTTAAAATTTTATTAACATCCATCTGTTAATGGAAAGAGAAATCCAGTTTCTCTCACACAACAAGGTAATATATCACAATGCTATTTGAGGGGTGAAAGGAAAGATGCTACTGAAGGCTATTTATATGTACTGAGGTGAAACAAAAAATGTTGTCCTTAGATATCTATGGAGTTAATACATATGCACACACAGGACATACAAGCATCATTTTTTTAAGATGGAAATTCTTCTGACATGTCTCTTATTTTCTGTTTCAGATGAGGTATCAGTATTGTTATTTTCACACAACTAGTAACAGGAATAAACATGTATCTGTATCAATGTTAATGCTGAATATTAAGCTGAAAATTAATGCTTGAAGCAGCAAAAGCTAAGCTGATGTCAAATTAAAATAAAATTAGCATGAGAGTTAAAGTGAGATGAACGTAAATCACTCGGAAGCTACAGCTATTTGTCAATGTCATCACTTGGCTTTTTTGGCCTTTATTTAAAACCAATAGTTCTACTTAGTTTCTTCAGGTGTTTTTAATGGTAAATGTCACTGTGGATACAAGCTTTGGTCCATCTAATCAGGTAGGAAAGTTCTTATTTATTTCCCCATCAGCTAAAAATGATGTCACTTTAAATGTACTCTGCAAGATTCCTCCACAGCAACAAATTCAAGCCATCCCTCAGATCTCTGCTCCTTTCCATGCCTGGCTTACCTTACTGCCAGTCTTAAGGACATTTTCCTTCTCAAGTAATTTATTTTGACAGCTACGTAAAGCCAACCACAAAAAGTGATGTACTCAACACACACAAAAATTGGGTAATACAAAGTATTCTTTGCCAGTGGAAATCAGGGCAATGCCACCATACTGTACACTCTGGAAAGCACATATTTTTTTAACCTGAAAGCTCCAGAGTTTCAATAAATTTTAGAGGCCTTAAACAGTAATAGAATGGAAGATTAATTCAGTTGTGAGATACAGAATTTCATCACTAGTCTCTACAGCAGAAAGATAGCAATGGATACATGAAAATAAATTCAAGTTATTTACCACTTTGATGCTCCAAATGGCACTGCCAGGAAGCTGTCTGGATTTAAAAATGTCCCGACCTTCTGAAATGTCTGGGGACCAGGAAGGTGGGCTGACTGTATTATTGGTACTCCAAGCCCCCTAGGATACGGTAGGTGAGAAAATAGATGTATAAAACTTTGCAACATAAAAAAAAATAAGAAAAAAAGAAAAAAGAAAAAAAGCAAGCAACAAAAAAAAATCTGAAAAGCAAAGCACATGCAGGCATAGGCATTTCTATATTAACTTAAGTAGTCAATTAGTTCACTGAGTGAGAGGAAGGCAGGAAATTTTTAGGTTCTTATTGAAATATACCCTAAAACAAATACTAACCCACAACTGATGGTTAAGTACAACAAAGTGAGTTTTATAAAAAAGCATAATATAAATTGAAAGCAAGCAATCATAACATCAACAAATTACTTCCCTAGGTTTTATTGTATCAATGAAGAAGACAGTAGTTTGAGGTGGTAACATCCCCTCTTATATTCCAAATCACATTCTGAAAGAAGTTATGGCCTTAGTTGACCTTTGAGACTAAACTACCCACAATCACAGCAACAAAAGTGAAACAAAAGGAATATGAATAAACCACTGGACAAAAGAAACAAGGTGTCTGCATGTTTGCCATAAATAAACCGCTATAAAACCCCACAGCTAAATTTTTTTTCACCCCAGTATTTTCATGTTATGCTGTGGTATCACATTTTAACATTACTATATACATGTAATAATATACATCCATACAGGGTACTTACAAACTCTTTTTAACTAATTGATTATTATCCCTACTTACATAGTTGTACATGGTGAGATACTGTGTAACTGTCACAAGAAATAAGGCAAAACAATAAGAAAATGCTAAGATAGACAAGAAAAAAAATGCTGAAGTACCTCATACACTTTAAAATCTGTGGAAAATAACAGATTCTTAACACAGAATAAAGAGTGCAGGAGACAGACATCATAAATAACTTCATTCCAAAGGTACACATTAGAATAGATAAAGGATAATATATTTTCCTAATTCTAAATTTGTGAGAGTAAAAAATACCGAATATCCAGATGACAAGTAAAACAGATGAAAAGTACAGGTTTACCTTCTTGAGAATGCCATTCAGCAGGAAAATTACATGGATAACATGGAATAACCACGTGCATACTAATGGCCCAACTATCCACACAGACATAGCTGCTCACACGGGCAAGACCAAACACATTTACACCTTAGAATGCTGGCCTATACAATAATAAGTGTTAAGGAAAATGAGATAGCTTTGCAAAATGTGGGATTTTTCTTTTCTGAAATGAAATCTCTCCATCAGGAACGTGTGGGAAGAGTCATCAAAATCTCAGACTGTAAGGAGGTGTCTTGCTAACAGCTGCACTGACTGAAAATAGGGCTACCCCTCACCTGCTTTTGGGCCAGAAGGAGCATGGACAAGCCTTCCCTAATCCATGTAAGGCCCAGCCAGGTCAGCTCAATCTGCTGATGAAGATGAGCATGAGCCAACAGCTCCCATCTCCTTGAGGAGATGAGAAGAAGCTCATCAGACATCTTGTGCTTGCAGAGCTGGGTGGGCTGTAACCTGTGCTGCTCAGTGAGCTCAGTATTCAAATTGGCACAACAGAGCCAAAAGAAAGTTCATTAGTGACCTAAAAGCCTAATTATGCATAAAAGTCACATGTTAAAAACGCCAACATTTGGTACAACCCACAGTGTGTACACGGGTGGTTTTCAGCATAAATCTGCTTTCTAGGAGTTCAGCTCTGCCTGCACAGGAAAGGGAATATGGACAATGCAGCACTTAAAAAAATGAAAACTTGACAACTCTGCCCACACAAGGTGGTAAATCAGACACAGAACCTACAAAGTGCTAAGTGCCCAGCCCACCTGTGTGTTTTTAAATGCCCATCATTGCCTCCCCTCCGCCAAGGTGCTTCTAAAATCCACTCCAGCTGAACTGCCAGTGCCAGCAACTGCTCACCTGCACTTGGGCTACAGTGAGTGTGCTGGATTAAACAGTTTAGATGGTAGGATTTTTTTTTCTACCCCAGTTTTTTGCTTGACTTCAGAGACATGGTCATCACACAAACAACCCAGCAGATCAAAAGGATCATCAGCCTCTGACAGGGGAATGGTGTGGAGCAGAAACCTTCTGCACCTGCAAACCTAGAGATGGACGAGAGTCCCTGTTCACACTCAAATTCATGACAGAACAGGGACACCAAGTCAGAAATGGGGGGAAAACAAGCAAAATGGACACAGAGGTTTGATTCATCAACTGACACACCAATTAGCAACTACATCAGCAGGTCTGTGGCAATAGGAAATTTACCTTAACTATACTAGCCATGGCTTTAATATCCAATAACCGTCAGTTTTAGCAAGATGAATTTAAAACATCAATTGAATTTTAATTACAGTTTCCCCCTATATTTCTAAAATTAATAATGCATGGTAAGTAACTGTTCTTATAAAATGTCAAAATCTGTATAGTAACACAAAGAAAATCTATGTATCATAGAAACAATCTTTCCATCAATCTATAAAGGAAGCAATATGATGACTAAGGGTCAAAATTCCAGATCTTAAACATGCGGAAAATACTTTATCAACAACCAAAATTACCTACTCTTATTAGGGAGGTACAAAATTATTTTCCTTTTAAGAAGATACACTTTTCTAGTGATTAAGTATATTCAAAAGATTAAAAAGCTAAATGAACATTAAATCTGAATATGAAATATTCAGTCTTGCAAAACAAAATTAATTGTATATGATTCATGAACCATATTGTTAAGAATTAAATTGGAAATTTAATCCAAGTTTTATTGTAGATCAGAACAATTTGAATTCTTGGTCAGATAAACTTAATTAAAAACACACACTTCCACAATACTATGAACAAATGAAATACATCAAAGAGATGCATTAATTATATTTTGGCTTTTAATTAATGCCTACTACCACACAACACTGAAGAGAAAGTTCTATTCAGTTCATTTACATCAGAACCCCTGCAATTATTATGTACTGTGACAGAAACAGGAAGTTCTAATTCTCCATCATATTCTTGAGTCCTCAAAATTGAACAACACAGCTGCAAGTAAATTATAACAAAAGGAAACCCAATGTCAGCAAGGGTCAGGAGATCTCACTAAATTACCACTGACTGTGTTTAGCTGCTTAATGCTTTATGAATTTGACTGCAATCACAAGTGCATAAAGCTGGATTTGCAATTTAATATTTAATGTAATTTTAGGGTTGTGAACAAACTTTAATCAGTTCAAAACACAGCTCCCCTCATTAAAAAAAAAAAAAAAAAAAAAAAAAGAAAAACAACCGACCACCAAACATAAAAACTGTAACAAAAACTAATCCTTGAAAAAAACTCTTTCTGATCTTTTTTTCCAACATCTACCTCTACATCCTTAGTGGTACCATGTAAGTGAAGACATCAGAAATGCCATAATACTCAAAAAAAGACATACAACCAAACCCTTTTTGATGTCATTTTAGAAAATCTCTTAAAACACCTACAAATATGCAGTGAGTTGCACAATAGTGACAATCAATATCTTCATGATGAAAATTAAGTACCTCTAATCATGGTATTTTTTCAAGGAACACACTCTAAAATAATACTTATGGTATTAAAAAACAGTAGAAGTCTATTATTTAATATGCAGTATTATTCTACAAATCATTCTCAACTCTACCTACCACTGTTACACTGCCACAATTTGTAATGCCTTCCATTTGTTGACTTCATCTCATGCTTTCCAGGACACATTGCCATAGCAAAAATAACTATTTCAAACTTGTTCGATTCAGGTACACAGATTTCTTCAATTCAGGTGCACAGAATGTACCCAATACCACTTATTGTATACCTCCACAGGAAAGAAAAAATAGCCATTTTCCTTGTGAAGATTTTTTTTCAAACTAGATATACGTCAGATTAGTCATTAACAAACTTAGATGATAATTTCTTTTAAGACTACTGCTTCAGAAAAAAGAAATATGAAAACGGTTAAAAAGAGGTCCTGTGCCTGGCATAAATTTGGAGCCTACAGGCATCAGTGGAGAATCTGCATATTCCATGCAGAAGATACTGTACAGACACAACCCCAAGGACAGCACTCTAAAAACTTTGTCATGCTGGCAACTACCAGTGAATATCTGTGATCTATGAACAACTAAATTTCATATATATGTGAAAACTAATTTGGCTTCACTATGGAATAGGCTAACAGAAAAAGAAAGGAGACAACCCACAGAATAAACCCAAAGGAAGCCAGGGAGATGCTCAGCCTGGCAAGTAGAAGGTCCTCTCACAGGGCTGGATGCAGCTCACCTAGAGCTGAAGTTATGGATGACGTGCCACCCTAAAAAACACTGTCAGCAGAAGTGCACCTTGCTGATAGGAGCTGACACAGAAAAAACCACATTCTCCGAGTGGAATAAGGTTGTACCAGCCAAAGAAATTCATACCTGTGTAACTGTAGCCACATACTGATTTAGACAGAGCTCCCCTTTTGGTTAGAAGGCAGATTTTCTCCTGTTGCTTCCAACCAAAGTTGGGATGCCGGCAAAAATGCCAGCAGGGAGACAGGCGGTGACAACATCAGCACTGAGAGTGCAGCCCTGGAAGGGACTCAGGAAGCCTTTTAAAGCAGAATATTGTCTTCACCATTCGTGAGATGGGTTTTAGTCCTTTCCAAACTGGAGTGATGTGATGTTGCAGACACATCACTAAAGCAAAACACTAATATCCCACATAGGAAGTCACTTCAAATTCTGCATAAGTTTGTATTCAGTAGCAAAACAGAACGATTACTCAAATATATTTTATTTGCAATTGTATTAATAGATTCTGTAGAAAGGACTAATAATTCATCTTACTGCCCAGCACAAGACATTAAACTTAATGAGAACAAATCCAAACCAGAAACTATTCCTCTATATGGGTTCCCCTGACTCCACTGAAGCATGTGTCTTACAAAACTGAGAAGCAATATATTCAGGATCAAGACAAACTGGTTTTTTTCTTATTCTTCTTTATATGAAGCTCCATAAACCCACTGCAATGGATATTTTATTATATTTTTTAAACAGGAAGAGGACATTCCACCAAGGTAAGCTTCTAGGAAAAAGTGCAGAATATTACCATCTGTGGTAATTGGCTCATGTTGGCTTGTCTTCAGGGTTCACAGTGATCAGACAATTTATGAAGGATCTGTTATAAACCAGGTAGGTTGGACCAGATGATACACTGTAGTCCCTTCCAACCTCACCCATTCTGTGATTCTGTTTCTGCTCCCATCCACAACTCTCCATTTGGAAAAGTACACAATTCTTTTTTAAAAAATGAGTGTTTTCAGCAAAAATACTAATTAAAAAGAACCCCACAAAATAAAAACTAAACTATTTCTGTCTGCAATCCAAAGGCATTCAAATACATGCCTTACAAACTGTGGATTTGTCCAATTACATCTTGCTCAAAAGGCAAACACCTGCCTGTAACTGGACATTCCAAAATCTCTTTTTTTAAAGTCTTCAGATCGCCATTCAACAGGTTTCAGTCCCTCATCAAAAGCCCAGAGTAGAAGCTTGGAGCACTGGAGAGAATTTTGTCACTGTTAAGGCACGTACATATTTCTGCAAATATGATATATACACCTTACTGCACAGTGACTTAGAAAATCTACCTGCAGCACAAGAAACACAGAATTCCTAAGCTCAGGGGAAACAGAAGAAAGGTCCTAATAATCAAGTTGATTTCTGAAAAGTTCTATTACATACAAGCTTTTTCTATTTTAAAATATGATTTGCAAACTGGAGAACAGATTGTCTCAGGGGAGCCCTCATCTCTCTCTACAGCTGCCTGGAAGGAGGTTTAGTGAGGGGGATGTTGGGTCTCTGCTCCCAAGTAACAAATGACAAGACAAGAGGAAACAGCCTCAAGTTGTGCCAGGGGAGGTTTAGGTTGGATATTAGGAAATATTTCTTCACTGAAAGGGTTGTCAAGCATTGGAACAGGTTGCCTGTGGCAGTGGTGGAGTCACCATCCCTAGAGGGGTTTAAAAGACACGTAGATGTGGCACTGAGGGACGTGTTTTAGCGGTGGACTTGGCATTGCTGGGTTAAGGGATGGACTCAATGATCTTGGAGGTCTTTTCCAAACTAAAAGAGTCTATGATTTTGTGATTTAGCATCACAGCAAGGATTTTGTGTTATACCTGACTTCTATACCTCAATTCAACTCAATTTTTTGCTACTTGCACCACGTATTAGGAGGTCAGTGTCTGTATTATATATGGAATAAATAGCTACTTCTACAGATTTTGTTGTTTGTTTGTTTTTAAGATATGTATCTATTCTGCCACAGGCATTTACAGCTGGGGTCAGCCTTCATGTTTTCCTCAATGGGCTCTCTGGTGGTGAACTGATTTTACTGTCTCATGATGCTGGTTCCTATGCAGAGCACGGGTGAACTGCACAGAAAAATAAACACAGCTCTTACTGAAACAGGGAAGAAGACAGATTAACTTCCCCAATGGAAAACCTGAATTCATTTTAGGCTGCATAAGAACACCATCCCTTATCAATTTGCATGGTCAGCTAAGAAAGTTAATTTAATTTTTAAGACAGTATGAAGAAAAATTATTTTTATATATGCTTGTATATAAGGGTAATAACAAAAACACCAGAGATAATCTAAAACCTTCCAAATTTAATTTCTTATATTATGTTTGTTGCCTTTATTATATACTTTTAACCTTTCAGAACACTCTATCATACCTTTTCTTAAGAACCAAGAATTTTGAACCCTTAGGTGACACGTAAAAATGGAAAGAATCGCACAATATATAAAAAAGCTTTTTTTTTAACACTAAGTTCAGAAAAGCATGAAATCATCAACGTAGAAGTCCCAAAGACTAAAAATAAATTGTGATGAGAAAGGAAATGTAACACTAATTTGTCACACTGACACACTTTCTGTACAGAATTTCGCAAACATGAAATGAATACTCTGGATTCATAAACCATTTTCCCCAGAACTACACAACTCGAATAGAGAGCAAGATGTTGCAGAAAGCGACAGACTTAAGGATTCTTTTCACTTATCAAATTTAATCCCAGTCAAACCACAACCACTTGTACAAGATAGTGCTTGCATGGTATTTGCTAATGTAACAAAACCACAAAATTATTTACCACACCATTAGAAATGTCGATCAAGAAAATATCTGGCAGCAGAATGGAAACAAGAGTTGCAGCAGGTTCTTCTATAAAGCCAGTTCAAGAAACCTTAACACACTTTGAAAGCACTAGCCAAAATAAATGCACATGTGAAAAATATGGACAGGTAAGTTAAAAGGCACAGCATTATGTATATCTGCATTTGTAGCATAAGTATGACAAACACAACAAATTTTCTTTTACTTTGCTCTAACCATGAGCCAAAAGAAAACCTTCTCACTAGAGAACCTTTATGATGGTTGACCTTTCAATTATTTACCATGACAATAATTCCTTGAAGAAATAAACTACATGCTCACTCAGGAGAATAAAAGCAAACTATAAGAAATAGGTGAATTTGATGCATCATTCTGAAATTTGAACTGTGTGCTTCATAAATATATAATGAGACATTGCACGTTCTTACCTGTCTTGATCTGGGTCTTCCAGGAGAAAACTTGCGTTTGGTGATGGCTGGTTTTCCCATGCCAATTTTTGGAGTGACTGATATGTAAGTTGTTGGGAGAGCACTCCCAGCAGTGGAAGGCAGTGCTGGGGGCTGGCTGTGCTGGACATCTCGTGCAGAATGCAAGTCTAGTGAAACATCTGGCGAGGAAGACACGTTTGTCTTGTTGATATTAACTGACGGGGGAAGTGAGGGGCAAGTCTCAGCTGGTGATTTGATGGGTTTGTCTCCAAGTGGTGAACTATTTACAACACCTTCATTCGAAGAAGTAGTTTCTACTTCTAGAAGAGCTGGTGTTTCTGACTTGTCACAAGTTTCGCCTCTTTCTACATCTTTTTGCACTTTTATTATTTCCAGTTGTTGTTCTACAGGGATAGAAACATCTCCTTTGCTTTCAGTCTCCAGTATTTCTGGCGTCACAGTTACGGCCTCAGGTACTGAAGACAGAGACCGAGAGTCTACTGTGGATACTTCTGAGACCTCCACGCTACCTTGTGGCAGCTCTGTCTCTTCAGCTTGTTTGTCTAAATCCTGCTGTGTTACAGCTTGAACCCCTTCCATCACCTCCATCATTTTCTCAGTCTGACTGTCACCAGACGCTGGTGTCTTTTTAGGAGACATTTCCATTTCGGCTGAATTCATTTCAACAGAGACATCTGTTTCCAGTTGTGGGGTCTTTTCTTCTGGTGATATGCCTGTAACTAAGTACAACCACATTTAGTGTGAAAAACAAAAAAAACCCTACACTGCTGTACTGGTCAACAAGTATACTTGGTACACATCAATCATGCCAAGGGCATATCACTTTACTTAGGTGAATTTAATATGTAGCTTAAAATACACTTCATAAATATCTTTCTTTGTACCTATGCTTACAGTAGTCTATGTTTTCTGTTCATTATTTTTCTTCCCTGAAAACAGCATAGTGAATCACAAGGAAGTAGACCCAAGATTAATTTTTGAGGAACTGAACACACTTCCAGGTAGGCAGCCAAAAGTAGCTTCTCCTTTATCATTTCTGTGTATTGAAGATGTATGCTATCATAAATTAATGTATTTTAAGCTACTGTTCCAACACTTCCAAAAAGCAGACAGCTAAGAATAAGAGAACAAGCACGAATAAAGAAAATTTTCCTCCTAGCACTCTTTCAGACTTTAGGAAAATATGTGAAATGAAAAAAATTGATACTGCTCTTTAATTTATTCATATCTCATGGATTTCTTTCCAAAATATTTGTCTAGCCTTCCCTTCAACCAAATCAAGCACCTTTCATCCACAACTTTCTTCATCAAGGAGTTCCAGAGTTCTTGTTCCACTCCATAAAGAACCACATTCTTTGCTCTGAATTTGGCTTCTCATATCCTCCTTTGATGGACCCTGATTCTCTTACAGACCACTTAATTTCTATTACACTTCACGTGTGTTTGATAAGATATATTTATTCCTAGAACACAAATGATCAGTTACTGCAACACACCCTGTCTGGAAGAGTTTTTAATTAAACAACTTATCTTTTATTTACAAAAGGTAAAAAAAGAAAATGGGAAATCCTTAAGTAAAGATACTTGTGGAGTTACAACCATGAAGAATAAACTGGAAAAGAAAAAAAGAAAGAGAAAAAAAAAAGAAAAATAAAAGAAAAAGAAGAAAAAAGATGTGCCCAAAGCACACCAGGAGAAATTAATCCAATCCAGTTATTCACAGCTACAAATAAAAAACAAAAAAGTCTTGAAGAGGCAGTGTGAATGACTGTATTTGAACAGCAACAAATCACTGCTTTTTACTATAAAATTCCAGTGTATAGAAGTATTTAAATATTTTTCCAACTTTTGGAGAAAGCCAGTCCCAACAAAAAAGTAAGACAACTTTCTCCTACACAAATATTCTGAAGAGAACCTCTGCTCTCAGTAACATCCTTCTTCAGCAAGAGTTTATACTGTTGCCTGAGAGCTCAGATAGCAGAACTGTGGCAATATGTCTCCTACTGCTTTCTTGGCACTTTTTCCTCTTAAGTTTATAAAGTACTAGAGACCTTACTGAATGGTACTGAGGAGTTCTGAATTGAATTTTCTCAGAGTGCAAAACCCTTTCTTACCTTCTGGGACATGTCCAACAGCTGATTCCTGATCAGGGCCATCACCAGTAACAGGTTGTTCCTGAAATGTCACATCCTCTCCACCACCTTCCATTTCCATTTCATTTGTACAAGCTGAAGGAGAAGCAAAGAAGTTAATAAAATTGCTATGATGTTTATTCTATTACTTTGGCATCAGTAGTTGCTGTGACTGTTTGACCTTTTGGCTAAAGAGATTGATGTTTAATGATGATAGGAGTTAGGACAAGTCAGGTCAATGAGAAGGTTAGGGACACTACATAGTACTCCTTAAAAATTAAGAACCTTTGACTCATTAACACTGAAGATGTTTTACACTTTTCAGGTGGTGAAACATGTCTGTAAAGCAATTATATACCCCTAATTGTGAAAACATACACATAGTCACTTTTGCATAACCTGAGCAATACAAAAAGGTTTTTTCTTAAATTCCAAGTCTGCTAAATTCAACAGAACTTGTAACATGAAGGCTTCAAGTTTTTATACAAATACTACAATGGCTTATGGCATAGATATGAGGTTCCATCTACTATCAGCACTTGGAACACTGATTTTCAACCTATCTGTTCAACAATATGAAAACTAAATTTTGCCACTTTAGAGCTAGGATATCTTATCTGTCAGTTCCTCCTATTAAATTAATGAATTCGCGTGGAAAAGGCACTATTGAGTGTTTCTTTGGCTGACAGTATCATTGCAGAGCCCAGAAACAGGAAATACCTATTTTTTTTCCTTGTGTAAAAGCTTTTTCAGTTAAGGAAATTCATTAAAATGCACTATATAAACTAGAAGTATGAAAAACAAAATACAGAGCAAGCATTAACTCAAAAGGAACTGATTCTTCATGGATGTTAGCACAAAAACAGTAAAACAAATATAGCTTTCTGCTTCAAGAAAGTTTCTTTAACTTCAGAAAGACAGAAACTATTAGGTGATTCTACTTTTAGCACCCTAAAAGCTGCTCTCAGACTCTGCCAGCTTTAAAGTGATATTTTAACTTGGAGGAAATGATCATTTAGATTGGCTCCAGATTTGATTTTAAAGTACAGAAGTGCTCTCCTGGGTATAAAACACTGCATGACTGTACTAATGTAATAGCTCCAGATTACTCCTAGTAGCTGAGATGACAGTCCTGTTCTTCCTTGGAGAGAAGAGGATGCTTGTCGATGCTTCTAGTAGCTAGAAATCCTAACAGAGCCACTACTTAGAACTTCAGCCCTTCAGATACACCTGTGACTTATTCAAAAGGGTTTTCAGTAGGAGATTGGGTGTTGTCTCACTGTAATTTTTGGACATCTTTGAAGTGTTCTAAGCACAGTGCCTGAGAGTCCAACATCCTCTCCTAATCTTTCAGAAGGGAAAGGAAGATCTTCAAAGACTGAAGTGGCCACTCTTTCTAACCCAACAGACATTTACCTACTGTCACTGTCCTTCCTCCAGGAGCACCTTTTTCATCATGTCTTTACTGCTCACAAAAGGTAAGCACTTACATACACAGGCTACCATCCAGGAGCATGACTTGTTTACACAAAACATCAGTTTGAACACAAACATTAGAGTTTTGCTGTGGTCCAGCATTCCCCCTTTCCTATCAGAATTTTAGACTTTCAAAAGCACAGATACTTATGCAACAGAGCTATAGATTTCTTTTAACACAAAATCAATGCAAAAGCACTGCTGTTTAAGGATAAAAAATGCACATGGCAGTTAATGTTACATTTTACCTGCTTCTAAATTTAACCACAACTGTACTTCCCCAGGGAAATTCAGGCAGCACGAGCACAGGTGCTGCCCGACAGAGCTCGTGGTGTGAAATGCACAACAGCATTTAGTTAAGAGTTCATTGCACAGCTCTTGTGGATGACCCACCAGACTCAGATCAACAGATCCAAGTCCCCTCTGTGCCTCCTTACTGCTACTGAGTAATTTTTTATAAAATACTTGACACTGTTCCACAACTTTCCTTTCCACCTTCTGCTTGATTTGTCCACTTAGACAAGAATCTTTCAGAAATAAGGTGACTAATCATATATTGCTTTGAAAAAGGACACCCAATTAAAAGTTGTTTAGTTAAATATACACCTCTCCCTTGAACACAGTCCAGTTCCTACTGCTGTGTCCTTCCTGGACATAGTGAGGGGTAGGGGCACTATGAGACTGGCAAGTAGCAAGGGAGAAATGGGAGAACTGGATGTCTCCAGGAACATCTACCAGAAGCTGACTTTGTCTGGGAGGTAGGCACAAATGAATAAAACAGGCTGTTAAATAAATACATTTATGAACTGTACCATATTAAAAAAAAATTAGAGAAGTTTACAGTTACAGTCTGGGAAGCTGGAAGGCTGAGAACCACAATTAAGGTGCTTACTAGCCCACGTTTGTATACAGGATCCTGAAGCCAAATGGAGAAGACAGCTCACCCATGGATTGCTTGAGCAGCTGCTGTTAAATAAAGGAATGGATGAACTCCACAGAGCAGAATATGAGTGGCTGGTTCACAAAAGACTTGTTGAGACAGCTACAGATGCTATATTTGATGTCAGCACTTTGGAACTGTGAAGTTTACATTTGATTACCTGTTATGCTGTCAGGTTCAGGAATGAGTTCAGAAGTGTTCATTACATCACATGACTGAGTGTGATCCCCTTCTCCTTGTCTACAAAGAGTGCAGATGTAGTCTTTCAACTGAGACTCCAATTCACTACCTGGAGATCTGTCACATTCTATGTGAATCCACCTGGGGAGATTAATTTATTGTGACCATGACTTAACAACAAAAATATAAAGCATCATAGTAAAAACCAATTAAAAATAGCACTGTTTCCCAATACAATGGGGAAATAAAGATTTTCAACCAACGCTATATTATGGAGAATTTAAAAAAAATAAACATGATACATCAGCATGTCAAGCAGTGAACAAATTTAACATGAAGACCTAAACTGTCCCTAAAACCAACTGGACTCTACAACATGTATAGTAACATCATCATATTGCACAGCAAGATACAATAGCATTGAATATGAAACACAGTTTAAATTCTTAAAATGTAAATAGTGCTATTTTTTAATTTATTTTTTTATTACTGGAATAGCAAAACACATACTTGAAAACATATAAACAAAACCAGAAAATGCATACTTGAAAATTAAAAAAAAACCAAAACAGATCATTGCAAACAACAGCCTTTTAAATGTTAAGATAATGCCTTTTCCAGTCTGCTTCCTCACAAAATAGGTGCAATTTAAGAAGCGGCTGCAGCAGGCAACTGCCAGGTACCCTCAGGTAACTGCCAATTAATACTTATTTGCTGAGATTAAAATAAAGCCACCCACTATTGTTCATTGTATTTAGGGATGAAGGATCAAGAAGCTGCACAAGATGCTGCAGCACTGTACATCAAACTCAGCACACACCCTTCCCAGAAACACGTCCATGTCACACAGCTCATCATAAGCTCTATGCATTTTAGTACAATTTAACAAAAATTTGGATTCTTACCTTTTGCACATGTGACAATGCAACATATCTTTCTGGAAGTCTTGGAGGCACAGTTTTTCACAGAAAGGACAAGATAAGTTGTCTTGCTGTTGGTAACAACTGTCACATACCAAACAATTATGGTGCCACTGACAACTTGTTCGTGTGCCACACTCAGCACATACTCTACAGTTCTAGAGATCACAAGAATTTAGTTGTTAATTATGATATTTTGCAATGTGATAGAACTGCCATTAACTGACATTTTCCTGTTTTGAGCTAAATGTAATAGTTTTTGTCCTTGGTAACACAAACAAATTATCCAGGATCTGATAACAGCACATGAAGAACCTGCACAACAGCAAGAAGTTTCCTTGCACTACTCCCTGACTTGAAAGCAGAATTTCTTATGAGATCAAAATTTTTATTGCTAATCTCAGTCATTTTATGTGACTGTCACAAACTGATACAAAATTACATACATCTCATACACGGGGATTTCCCTTGTTATGCTGAAATCATATTTTTATTATTATTTACACTTACTCAATAAGTTACTGAAAAAAGCCAACAAATTCATCCTGCCCTCCTCAAATGCAAAGGAACTCGTGAGCTACAGAACTGCTGCTCTAGTAAGCAAGTAGTTGAACATAAAGAGCCTTCAAGTACAGATCACATACACAATTTTACAGGCTTGAGTTTACATTTTAGTTTACAACAGATCATGAGAGCAGCTGTTATCAAGTGAAGGTTATCCATTCCACCTGGATTCTACACTTCTCTTTCCCCCGTGGAGGTTGATTTACTGTCCTACAAAGGCTGCTTCAGCCACTGCACTGACAGCTCCCGTCACGGAGCAGCTGCAGGGCCACAGGATTTACAAACAAGTGGGACTCCTTCAGAAATCACAAGTCATGTTACACAGCAACAGCAGCCCACAATGCCCCTGGAACAGCGTAATGTGGGTAACAAAGCTTGGGCCCCTGTAAAGACGAGGAAGTGTTCTGAAAGCTTTCCACTTACTTTACATTTCCAACCATTTGTTGGAACGGCGTCCATAACCGGCTGTAGACAGAAAGTGTGGTAGCCTTTGTCACATGTGTCACACACCAGCATCTTGTTGTCTTCCCCAGAATGTCTAAGGAAGGTAGCAAGGGGTTAAAAATTATTCAAGCGAGCCATAACAAAATATCTGCTTAATGAAAAGCCTAAACAGGAAGGGACCCAGCTGAACACATGAAAATAAACAAATACTACTTACAAATAGAGACAATGCCTTCAAATTAATTTTTAAATATGAGCGCAGACCACTATTCATTTATTAAGTGCTGAGCCAGTGCAATCACTCTTCTAGGTATTGGCCCATTCTCATTTACACATGTGTAGGCAGATTTTATGGCCTTTCTGTACTGAAATCAGCTCAGAATCCGCAATATGCATTTTATTTCTTTCTGAAGAGAGCATCCAATTTTACTTTTTTCTACATTCTGACTGTAATTTTTCCAAAGAAAAAAAGAAGCCATCACCTCTGACTACCAGAGCTTCTACAGTGTCAACCAACATGACTGCAAGAGCAAAACAAACATTAAAGGAAGAGATTTCAATTTTTCTACAGTCGTGTGTTACAGAGCTCCACCACAAATCCCAGTGATAAAATAAATTTGTAGAGAATAAGACAAAGAGTTTGGTAATATCTAAAGGCACTGTGTTCTGCCTCAGTTTAAATAAATTAATTCAATAAGTAAGTATGAAACAAGATTTGCCTCGATAAAGTTTCACAGTACATGGCATTACACATACTAGATACTACCTTATTACCTGGGAGACCTGATAATTTAAAAAACACTCCCTTTGCATGGAGGTATGCTTAAAATACTTTTCTTCAACAGTGGCAAAAAATTGCCATACTGCATTAATTATCATAGAATCATAGGATGGTTTGGGTCAGAAGGGACCTTAAAGATTGCCTAGTTCCAATTCCTGTGCCATGGGCAGGGACACCTTCCACTTGACCAGGTTGCTCAGTGTCCCATCCAACCTGGCCTTGGGCACTTCCAGGGACGGAGCAGCCACAGCTTCTTTGGGTAACTTGTGCCAGTGTCTCACCACCCTCACAGTAAAAAGTTTCTTCTTAATATCTAACCCAAATCTACCCTTGTTCAATTTAGAGCCACTTCCCCTTGTCCCATCAGTACACGCCCTTGTAAGAAGTCCCTCTCCAGCTCTCTTGTCGTCCCTTTAGGCACTGAAAGGTGCTCTAAAATCTCCCCGGAGTCTTCTCTCTCCAGGCTGAAAAATCCCAACTCTCTCAAGTCTGTCTCCATAGCAGAGGTTCTCCAGCACTCTGATCATCTTCATGGCCTCCTCTGGACTCGCTCCAACAGATCTAAGTCCTTCTTGGTGGGGACCCCCTGCCGTGCTGGGGACCCCAGAGCTGGAGGTAGCACTGCAGATGGGGTCTCATGAGAGCAGAGGAGGGGGGGAGAATCTCCTCCCTCGACCTGCTGGCCACACTGCTTTTGATGCAGCCCAAGACACGGTATTCTGGACTGCAAGTGCCCACTGCCAAATCCCCCAAGTCCTCCTCAGGACAGCTCTCAAACCATTCCCTGCCCAGCCTGTACTTGTGTTTGGAATTGCCCGAACCACAGTGTAGGACCTTGCACTTGGCCTTGCTGAACTTCATGAGGTTCAGGCCCCCCTCTCCAGCCTGTCCATGTCCCTCTGGGTGGCATCCCTTCTCTTCAGCACATTGACTGCACCACACAGCTTGGTGTCGCTGGCAAACTTGCTGAGGGTGCATCGATCCCACCGTCCATGTCGTGACAAAGACGTTAAACAGTGACAGTCCCAGTTCCAACCCCTGAGGAACCACACTCATCACCGCTATCCACCCGGATATCCCGTTGTTGATCACAACCCTTTGAGTGTGACCATTGAGCCAAATCCTTATCCACTGAGTGGTCCATATGTCAAATCCATGTCTGTCCAATTTAGAGACAAGGATGTTGTGTCAAGTGTTTTCCACAAATCCAGACAGGTGACATCAGTTGCTCTTCCCTCATCCACCAGTGCTGTAACCCCATTGCAGAAGGCATCAAATTTGTAAGGCATGATTTGCCCTTGGTGAAGCCATATTGTCTTTCACCAACCACTTACATATTTTCCATGTGCCTTAGCACAGTTTCCAGGAGGATTTGGTCCATGACCTTGATGGGTACAGAGGTGAGACTGACTGGCCTGTAGTTCCCTGGGTCTTCCTTATTTTGCTTTGTAAAAGTGGGGGCTACCTTTCCCTTTTTCCAGCCAGTGGGAACTTCACTAGACCAGCATGACTTCTCAAATACGATGGATACCTCAGGACCCACGGATATATCTCATCAGGTCCCATGGACTGGGTTTGAAAACATCAAATTTTCTTCTACTTTTCCACTAGAGAGAAGGTGTGCTAGCAGCTGCTGTAATTATCCTGTACAACACTTTTAGGGATACCTTTTAGAACGTGTTTCTTTATTTTAACTTCATTGCTGGCATTTGCTACCCACTGTCTGTGACCAGGGAACAATCTTTTTTGAATTGGGTTCAGCGAATGACAGCAAATACCAAGTGTTCTGCTTGGAAAACAGCAAATCACTGACTGATCAGGAACAGGAGGCAGTAGTAAAGTGGGTTTCTTTTCCCTCATACTGTCCCAGCTGATCTGACTAAAGCTGAACAAAACTCCTATTTCTTTTTCAGTAAGTCCTAAAAAAAAACAACCAAAGAACCAAAACTAAGCAAGCAGAAGAACCCTACAGTGTCCATCAGATTAAGTTATAAGAGAACAAAGGTAAAGTGGTCAGAATTTTCTAAGTGAACCCTCACAGTACTTCAGCAATTGAGTTTCATTGTCTCAGTATTTGTCTGGTACAAATACTCAATCACAGTTGAGTCTTTGCTCAACTAAGCCATGGTTTTGTTTCCATAATGACTCATTATCTGCCTCTGAAAGACATTATGAAATAGGAGAGGGCCTAATGTAGGAGATCTACCCAGTCTGTAGGTACACGCAGGGCTGAGTAAGAGCACAGGCTCCAAGCTTGTAAAGGCACTACATTAAAATAATTTGTTTATTTGGTAAATTTGAGAAAAATCCTCCTGTATAAAAGGAGGAAAAAGTCAGAAGGTTTTGCTGCTCTCCAGAGCCTGCCAAGATAATGGTAACTTTGGGAGTATAATGTATAGGATTTTAAGCTCAGCTTTTAGAAGACAGTTTCCAATGCAGGGGTTTGTTCAGCTACTTAATATAATATAACAGACAGAGTTGGGCAAATAATCCACAAATTTTGAAAAAAAACCCCAAGCTAAACACTGAATAAAATGGATATTTTAAAATGAAATAAAATAAAATAAAGCACATAAATCTCACACTGTCCTCCTCCACATCCTTTAAGTCTCACTTACTTGCAGTTCTGGCACACTTTGCAATCAGGACACTGCCAACCTGCTCTTTTTAAAGGTGTAACTTGTATGTCCAGGCACATCCCATGGTAGTGCTGGCCACAGGTAGTACAAAAAAGTTGATCTAAGAGGTCTCCAGGGCTGTCACACACGGCACAATTTGCGTCTTCTTTTGCTACAAAGAAATTATTTTTTCAATTATTATTTCTTTCAAAATTATGAACAATTCAATGAACCCAAGAAATTCTTCAGTAGTTCTTATGCATACAAAACTTGATCGTTCTTAGGAAATGCAAATTTAATTAATATTTTTAATAGCTACTACTTTAATTCAGTTTTCTCAACTAATCTTATAACAAAAGTACGTTCTTTTTAAACCTTAATGAAGTTTGACAAAGAGAAACAGTTTTATTCTCCTTCAGATAAAACTGAGAGCTTTAGGACCAGTTCCTCTTTGGAACATGTGCGAAATAAAGCTCCTAACATATCTAAATCTATTATTTAGCCAAAGTGTTTGGAAGAAGGTTGCTCTAACTTGAATTAGGACAAGTGAGCAAGTCTATCAATTGCAACTAAAACCTGACAGAAGACAAGATTTACCAGTAAACCCTTCCCATGTTCTGTCAGTAAAAGAACAGTATTTTGCTGTGCAGCACTGCTGGTCTTTAAAAACAGAGGAGGATGAACTTACATCTTTCTCATACCTGAACACACATGAATTCTTGGGTACACGAACTGTGAAAATGGGTCTAAAAAAATGTGGCCTAAAGCTGATCCTACCACAGAGCGGGTTTCACAAAACCCAGTATTAACTGTGTCATTTGAACAGTGGGTACTTACATCTTTCAGGAGCCTGATCAATGTGGTCTGGACAAAGGAGGGACAAATTACTGAAATCCTGAAATGTGCCTGCTCCAGCAGCACAGGGGTAATGGTACATCTGGGTACATTTCTCTTCACAGCATTTGATAGTGGCTCCAAGGTGCTTACAAAATGCACATCGCTGAAACACAAACAGGACAAGTCGTTCAAAAACTACTTTTTCTTGCCTTTTTTTCAGCCACATCTGTTCCCCTGCGTCTTTTAACAAACACCTAAGAAGGCAGGGAATTCTGAGGAGAGGGAAACTACTGAATGGTGTCTTCCAAGTGGCACTCCTAGATCTTTCCAACTTAAATGAAACCCACCCTAAACGCACTCTGATGACCATGATTCTTCTTGTCACAGAAAAAATTTTGTCCTATGTTATCTAACCAGTAATGAGGGTGGGAGACTTATTCTGAGAACAAATGCAGACGACACCATGTTGTCAATAGGTTATGACTAAAAATCACACAGCTCTGTAAGCTGTAATGTAAAACCATAGACACAGTAACCAGAAATGCAAATGGAAATGAAGTATGATGTTCCCCTCAAAATCTTACTGACATTATACTATTCTCTCTGGGATGATAATGCTTTACATAACCTCACAATTTCTTCTCATCTTGCCTTTCAAGGCTACACAAATATCACCAACAAACTTTGAGAAGTCATAAATAAGCATGATTATTATTAGAGACCAGAGAAATAATTTCTCAGAAAGAACAATGTAAAAATCCTCCAGTTCTCTAGTCAAGAGGGAACATAGTCTATCAGTCTGCTTGTAAAATATCACCCACACCTTTCTGATTCAGTTAATCAGTCTTGTTTCTTTCTCAGATTCATTACAGTCCCTGAAGCACTCTAACATGCTTTTGCACTTTTTCACCAAGGCAACAACACTTTTTAAGGCACAGCACCGTAAGATTTTGAGTAAATTAAAAAGAACAGGTCAGTGGCTCACAGGAAGGCATACATAATAAACTTCAACAACTGATCTCAGGGACTCTAGTTTTTCATAATAAAAATATAATACTATCACTGGTATGTTTGATTACTAGCTCAAGTGTCAAGTAGCATCCAAATACGAACATAAACAAAATCAAAGAAAAGTTATGTACTGCATATGCTTGCTTCTTAGAATACAGACAATATTTATTACCATAATTCTTCTCTGTTTCAAAGCCTGGCATGAAATTAGGCATGAAATAGTGCTACTAACAAGTCCACAGACATCAAAATCAGCCCATATGAAAATACAAATCACAAAGCTGCCTGTGTCAACAGCTACACTGATATTCTTAAAACCAGATGAAATGAACATCTTCAGCAAAATATCTGCCTGCACCACAACTCATGGACAAGAGACAGAAAAAATATTAGTGTATGCTAAACACAACTGCAGTGTAAAAAGATAAAATGTTCTGGCACAGAAATTAAAGCGGGTCACCAAGGACAGCTACTGCCCCACTTCTGTGCTACGATGCTTAGTCTGGTCTTCTGATCTGCAAGATATCTCACCCCCACCCATGTGTCTAACACCTACTAACCACATGGAAAAGGTGTATTCTGTTACTTTACTGGCTGAAATGCAGAGGAGAGGGGGGGGGGACAAGATAACCAAGTAATAATATGGGGCTCCTGAGGCAGGTGAAGGCAACAGCAACAGTAATTACATTTAAGGACTGCCAACAAAATCAAAGTCCTGCAAGAAACTCATTTTAGGAAATGATACCTTCAGTAAACACTGTAAAAGGTAAATCCTGAACTTTGATGTGAAATAATGAAAATACAGCCCAAAGCCTCCAACTTCACGAGTCACAGCTGCACATGAAGCAGCAAAAACCCCACTGCCCTATTTTGCAGTTAACAAACATTCCAACAGCCTGTGGAGATGGACCAGGTTATAGCTGAGACCCAACTCGTACAGGCCACACTTTTTTCAAACATTTTACTCAGTACAAAAAAAAAAAAAAATTGGGAACTTGTGAGGGGCTAAGATCCAAAATATGTACCTCAAAAAAGTATTCAATGACACTTTGTTGGATCCCATTACTAACCCTTAATAACTATCTAATCGGGAAAGAAAATTATGAAAGAACTGCAAGCACTCAAAGAATCCAACATTTATTAAAAGTTGGGAATAATGGTCTATATAGCAATATAAATGGCATTTTTAAACATCACATCTGTTTTTCAAAACCACCAATCAACCACGGTATGTAGCAAATATAAAATCAGAATTATATATACCTTTTCCCAAATGCTATATGACTAAATGATGAAATTATTAGAAATGAGTAAACTACAGGATTACCGCAAAGCCTTGAAAAATGTTGATGTTGATTTAAGGAACCACATAAAGACTCTGGAAGAAAAATGGAAGCCCAAATTATATGTAATTGAACCCTTCAAACCCATCTGCTAAACTGCACTGGCAATGAAAAGCATTTGGCAGATAACTAAAAAACACACTTTGAAAACAATGTGGTATATATCATCTGAAGCAAATAAAAAGCAAAGAATATCAACATTTGCTGAATTTATAAGAGAGATAAAGCAGTCTGAAGAAACTAATGCCCAAAGGGATTTTTTTGGCAACAGATGTTGATGAGAAGACTGACTTTTCCAGCTCTAGAAGCCAACACTCTTCTGAAGTCAGGCCCCATGCAATGGCCCCCAAAGAACAGCAAAAGTATATTAAATTAAAAAAAAATTAAAAGCTCTGCTAAATAAACTCAGTAACGAATAAACGGCACCAGGACAGAAGGAGGTGGAATGAAGGAGTAAATCCTTTTGCCCATGAGATGCAAGTGTCCTTATCACACCGTATGGGGACAGTAACAGAGCCAGGGACAGTCTGGAGTCTCCAGTTTCATTAGTATGACCACAAAATAAGGTGTTATGTGGAGGGGGTGGAAGCTGGATCCAAGTATTCAGTGGGCAGGTATAGGAAAACGGAAAGTTGTGAAAGCAAGACAGACACTGTTTTGTTCCTGGATCAAACAATTTTACAGTCCTGTTCTACAGGGAAAAAAATACTTTACAAGGTGTCAGAAAGCTAGAAAGATAGTTCATTATTTATTCATAGTACATTCAAGGAAATAATTGTCACTAAAGCAGAGCCAGCAGACTATTTTCCTAATCAAAAAGTCCTTCACTGGCTACCTACAACTGTTCCCTTCTGGAAGCTCACCCATAGCAAGAAAGGTCTGAACCCATCGATATTTCTGTTAGTTCTTATTATTGTAATTTCCATCTTATAAAACTGTCCACTCCTCTTCCTATTTGGCCCTTTTCATTTGGCCCTTTTTTACATAGGAACTAATTTTTAGAAGCAAATAGCTATGCAGACTTTCAAATTTAATTTTAAAATTCCCTTTGTTCACCAACCCCATTGGAACAAATACGACATTGTTATACAAATACAGTGAGAGGAAGAACTAAGTGAACCAACAGAAAACATCAGAAAACCCGGTCAATCACCTTCTCTGTTTTCTGCCTCTGTGAAACAGAGTGGCAGAAACCACACAGAAAATTTCTGGCAAGGCAAAACTTGCACCTCCCTGCTAGAATTGTAATTGCACCAAACCCAACTGAACAAAAAGGTTAATTCTGCCCGTGGCTTGGGAGCTCAGCTGAACGTCACAAATTGGCTATTGGCTTTAATGGAAACAGATGGCCCAACTGGAAAATTGTGACAAGAGCAATAGCTTATTGTTTACATATTCCTAACCTTCCTACATCTTTAGAAAAAATAATTGAGAAAATATATATTCCAGCTTTAAATCAACCTTCCTGCTGCTCCACACTTCGGAGTATTCCAAAACAAGTCCAAATGGGAAAAAGATGTTTGTAAGATAATGTAAGATTTTATCTAGATAGTAATAAGAATTTTATTTTATTGCCCTCAGAATTATTTTACAGTATTACTGTTCTCAGCAACTGGACAACTAACAACCCTTAGAAGGCAGACATTCAAGAAAGGCTAAAATAAGGACTTTGAATAAATACTTTGTTGCAACCTGACTAGTGCCGCAAAGCTAAACGTTAGCTTTAGGAACTGCAAAATTTTTCTAAGCAAAATGACAAAAAGTTTTCATTGATTACCAACTTTTCCTTTAAAAAGATCAGCTGACAAAACCTACGAGAATAATAAGAAATTTTAATTTTATAATAGTGTACCCAAAAATACAAGCCACTTGTCCTTGGTTAAACAATTTAATGTATTACCTGGAAGAACAAATTTCAGCCTGTTCAGCTACTGAAAACTGCTGCCAGACAAACCTGTACCTGAGGAGAACTGATCCAACAACCTGTCATTAACAAGACAGCGAAGAAATTTTTGTATAACCAGTGATTAATGAAATATGGTCTCTGCTAGTTCTAATAATCTTCATTGATTACTCCATCATCTAGAAAAAGCTTTATAATATTGCTTGTAGACACTAATCACCATTAGCACCTCTCATGTCAAATACTCTAGTTTAAGTGCCATAAAGCATTAAAGAGCACAATCCAGTAAGATGGCAACATAAAAACAATTACTGGCTTTTCACTGAAATACTGATTAGAAAAGGTACTAAATAGCACACATTTCCAGGAGTACTGGAAATTACCTTCCATCTTTCTAATTCTATATCATTCATGTCACAAATTTGGAAATTATTTCAACATATAACATGCAATTCAAGCAGGATTTTTTTCCCTCAGTCCTTAACACAGTGACTCAACACGTATAATCAAGGTAGAAAGCAAAAGTTCCTTTAAATGTGGAGATTTCAGGCTCTCTGCAAGTCACTGCTTTGTTCTTCCTTCTCACCAGCTGCCTCTCCTTGTCACCTTTATAAAAAAATTACAATAAATAAATGATGTTGATATCAAGGCATTTAAGAATTGGGAGAAGAAAGCATTCATGTTTTGCATGGGAGTTTTTCGTAATAGTTGTGATAGGTTAATAACTTATAAGAATCAAGTTTGCTAAGGGAGGTAACTATTTTCTATTTGAAACTTGAAATAGGTAGAGGAAAACATGCAAAACTGTAGAGTATAAAAATTCTTCCTCATATAATCTGAAATGTTCCCAAACATTTGGGAACTTTCAGAAGCTCCAAGGAAGGATTTGGGTGCCTTGAAGCTGTGTTCTCCTCATCATTACATAAGGTAGTGGAATAACTGCATGCATATGATTTCCTTCACAGACTCTGATGCTTTTTTCACACTTTCATGAGGAAAAAGTTGTGGGGTTTTTTATTCCCCTCCTTGCCTTCTGTAAGATCTAGGATAATGTAAATGTTTTGAGTGAGTCAAAGCTTTTCCACAGCTAACAACCAGCTATTCCCTTCATTCTCATCTAATATCCACCGTGACAGAAGAGCACACACACGAGCCTGTTGTTTAGTTAGACTGTCAACAACAAGAAGGTCAATAATGTTTAATGTAATTTAAACTGTGGTTATTAGGCTTCAGCATCAGCAACTCCAGGACAAACAAGGCAAGAACAGAAATCATCAGCTTTGGTTTGAGGCTGCTTTTTGGCAGGCTCAGAAAACAGACTATTGTGCCAGTTCCATTTGATTCATGCTCGGAAGGTCTTAAGAAGTATGTGTAGACATTTCTTTGTGTTGGCAGAGCTCAGGCTGAGCCACAAATGGTTGGAGGCTTGAGAAAAAATTATTGAGGGAAACATTGCTACATGCTTGTTGTTTAATGATCTTCTTCAGGCATCTGTTACTGGTCACTGAGGAAGATATTGGGATGAAGTCAACTTGCTGTCAAATCCAGCACAGCTCCTATGTTCCTAAATCATATATAAGGATTCTGAAGTGGCTCAAGCATTCTGTAGGTTATGTCTATGCTACAGATCCTCTGTAGCTACAGCCAGGCTGGCATAGACACATTTGCAAAGCCATTTAAAGTAAAAGGAGAATTTACTGCTCAAACAGCACATTGTGCTTCCACCTGACACAAGGCTTGAGGCGAACACCTAAACTTCAAGGTCTATATTTTGTGCCAATATATGAGCCAACTACTTAAACTCCCATTACAATTAATAAAGACTTAGTAATTTTATGGAATTTACTCCATGCCAACTCAGTTGACCAAAGAGTGGGTGTCCACTTTTAGGCTCCATTGACAATACTGGCCAGATCTCCATTGCCTGCAGCTGGAACTTACACACTCACAGGCAGACATGTCCACAGGGAGGTAAAAATTTAGATGACAGTCTTGAGCTGAAGCCTTCCTAAAATATGTTGACACAAGTTCTCTATTGGTACCACAGCCAAATCCACACCAAAGTTTTTGTCAGTGTGGCACTATCAAAGAAGGAATGTGAATGGGGACTGTTTGAAATGGCTTCCATATAAATTCTGTTCTATTTATGCAAGTCTTGCAAACAATAAAAAGTTGGGCTAAAGCTTCACATAACATGTCTAAATTCTTTTAAATACTTTTGGAACACACAGACAAAACTTTTCAGCCATTTCTGAGAACAGAAAAGTCATTAAGAAGAACATTTTGCCCATCTTAAAAACAACCTCATTCATAGGACTTCCAATTTGGCAGGAATTTTAGTGTGAGAGATGCAGCTTTTGCCCTTCCCCTACAGATCTATCCAGATGTGACCAAACTCGAGAAAACTAATTTTTTTAGAGTAAAACACTTCCAAAAGTTTGTCAGTGAAAAATCACAGAAAAATCTACTCTCATTGATCATGACTGATCCTCTCCAGTTTCTAGCACCGATCAGACTTCAAGTAACTTCTAGGAAGATTCCTTCAGTCTGACAAGGATTAGAGGGAGGAAGTCTGTAATAAATACTCTAAGCCTAAGCAAAAAAGTCACTGGAATGGAAAGCAGACATCCTTAAGGCTCCTGATACCAGTATCACTTAAATCATCTTTAAATCATGGGGAATAGGAGTATCCAGTTCTCAGGCAGAGGGACAAATCTGGAGCAATGAGACAAAAGGGACTCACTGTGTGAATGAATCTGATGAGACTGGGAGGAGAAACCATGGAGAGAGATGGAAGCTGAGAAGGGGCAGGGATGACAATTCAAGAGCCAATTAACCAAACCTGGATACTAAAATTGGATAAAGAGCTAAGGGAACTGAAGAGCTAAGACACAGGAAACAATGAAAGGACAGATCTCAAAAGGAACTTAGGGAAAAGGGAATAGAAAGGTTAAGGAGAAAGGATGCAGGAAGAACAAGGAAGAGTGGAAGTGGCTAAAAATATCAGCTTGAACAAAAAGTCAGAAGTCTGAGGCAGCTGAAATTGGATGAAGATTACAAGGAGGAAAAGTAGGCTGTCCTCTGACTCCTAGTGCTGTATCGCTATCACTCAGTCAGCTCAAATAGCAGAGCTCTGTATGTGGCCACAAAGGTTTTAAACCTGCAGTTTGGGAGGTCTGTCTTTTCCTTTTTTTCCCTGACACAAGGAAATAATACAGTCAGAGAAATAAAAGGCAACTCAGAGACACGTAGACACAGATAAAGACACATGCACGACTATGTATGTACACTAAAACACAAGAAGGATTACAGATCACACGTGGATTTAATGCATAAAATACCTCTTAAAAGAAGTCTCTGCATTAAATAAACCTGTTACTTCTAAGACTGAGCTTAATTTGTAGAGGGGGAAAAAAAGGATGTATTGGGAAAAGGTGTGGATGCCTTATGGGAGAAAAAAAAGCACTTAGTTATGGCAACTGAGCAATGACCTGCAAAAGAGTTCTAGTTTCCCTGCTTTCATGAAGCTCCTTTATGATACTGGACAGGGCACTAAGTAAAATTTTTCCTAATTTATTTTAGTCTTTAACCTTACTGTTAAAAGCTTGGAGTTTTCTTTCCCCTGTAAAAATTCAGCCTCGATTTCTACATAGATTGTGAGTACAGCTTCAACAGAGTGAAGGAAGAACCACAATATCAGCACAACTTTTTAAGTAAGTCTGAGTAGTTTTGAAACTATTTCAATTTGTCATCCAAGTCAGCAGATATAAATAAATTCAACTTCTCTTGAGGGAAAATGTAGCCTAAGATGCATAACAAGGCCACATAAACATGCTATTTGGAAAAATTTATAGACAAGTTATTCATGTGTTTATTATATAAAAACATCATAGAAAAAAATCATGCGGAAATGAGTAATTCTTCCCTTTCAGCAGTATTTAATAGTCTACATACCTACACATTGAACAACAGCGAAAAAATGTAATATTGAAGAGGTTTATACTAAGAGAGCAATGTCCATCCCATGGAGTGAACCAGGCACAAACTGTTCTGCATGTGACCACACAATTAAAGATGCATAATCAGGCATATGCACAAAGGACACTAATTGCGTGCAAAGGACAATAACTGTATGCAAAGGACGTTAATTATGTGCAGACAACCTGTCTTGACATGTTCCAACTTTGTGTTTCAATTTTATCATCTTAATAATGTGCTCTTTTAATAAAGATTTTGTAGATATATTACCCTAATTTAACAGAAAGTTCACATCAGCCCAAATCACTATATATAGTCAATGATACACTTAATTTACAAGGTAATAGAAGGGATGGGATGACAAGAAACTCTGGATTATGTACAGACATAAAAAAATACAAGAATTTCCTGCCCTTAATACCTCCCTCATTAGTGAGCACCTCCTTAGTATTCCTTCCCCACTGACTGCAATCAGTACCTTATTGTTCATAATTCCTATTTCCTTGGCTGTTCCTAAATTGCACTCTCCAAATGGCACAGAGTCATCGTAAACAAAATCCTACATCTTCAGTTCACTAATTTCTGTAAATTGAGCTCAAACAAAGCAATTAGATGGCATACTTTGAAACTACCAGCTTGAACATTAATATAATTTCTTTTCTAATAAAAGCTTCACGTGTTTTATCTGGCTGGGGCTTTTAGGTTTGTTTTTTTTTTTTTTTTCGATTTGACCAAATTAGTCACTTAAACATATTTCTCCCATTCTTCCTCCCAAAACATTATATAATTCCTTTTTCAACTCACTAGCCACTGAAATAAACAAGTCCCTTGACTTTCCATCCTCTTCCATCACTGATATTCCTTGGGCAAGCATCGTGAAGTGCAACATCCTGATCTAGAATTTAAAATCCTGAAATTACTGGTCAAACATTTAAGCAGGTTATTCAACTGTTGTTCTGGGCTTCAGAGAAGGGAGGATAAGAAAGGGTTGTTCAGTTCAGTTTTGCAGCATGCTGCCTCAGTAGCTTGTGAAGAAAAAAGCTGCCAAATTTTGTAATGAATTCCACAGAACATTAAGTCTGATGCTTAGCAGAAGCCATAACTGCTAAGTAAATGATATCCTTTTGATGAATACCCTTATTTGAAAACAACATTGATTCTTCTAACCCTTTAGCAGTGTCCCAAAACAGATGTGCACAACTGCAAATTCTGTTTGCTTTCAGGTTTACGAAGTGTGATGACATTTTTACAATCCTGCATGAGCCCTTTTACCCAGGAGTAAAATAAAGCACAATAATTCTTCACCATCTGTTTGTTAATTTTGCATTCATTTAACTTTGCATTTTAAACTAATAATCATTTTCTTATAATATAGTTTGCTCCATTGGTAGAAATTACAGCTGTTCAATTAAAAAAAGAATGGTTTATAACAGTACACAGTTTTCCTCTAAATAATTCCATTGCTCTTAATTATAAAGATGTTAGTGCCATTGAATGGAAAAAAACTGCCAGGGATTAGTGTTGTGCTTTATATGTCACAGATTCCCTTAGTAAATGTACATATTTACTTCTGTTTCAGCACCAATTCCTACTTGGTCTCTTTTCCATTAAAATTCCTTTTCTCCCCTACAAGATTACATGTGGTTTTTAACATTGTTATGTGTAACAGGCTTCTGACACTCCTGAAGGACTGAGGCACAAACAATTAGATGAAGCTTCTGTTTCATATGTAGCACAAAGTAAAACCAAGTCCCTCTTCTTCATAATGCTTTTCCTTAATCTCTAATGACAGGACAAGGAGGTTTTGATATTTATATTTCAGCTGGTTACAGCTAAACTAGGTCTAGAGTAATGTCCTAAAAGCTTTTTCTCACCATGTTTACAGTCGGATGGGGAAATCCCGTTCCTTTATCAAAAGTAAAACCGCATTGAAATAACATGAATAATACATCAGAGCTAGTGAAGGGGAAACAATTTGGGTCAACAACAAAAGACATGGGCCTGGAGAAAGAGCAGGAGCCAGCCTGAGGTTCTGAGAGTCTTATTGTGGATTCCTTCTTACGCTCTGGGCAGTGCATTTTCCACACAGACCAGGCTCTGAGTCCACAGTGAGGCCACAAGTCCTAAACACAGACTGTCCCCATGCTAACACAGTGGAAAGTCTACTTCACTGTGGTTCCTGGGCTTAATAATCATCATCATCTACAAATAAACTCCTCAAGAGACACAGGCTGCTCAGCTAATTCATGTGAGCAGTCCAGTAGCATTAGAGAGCTGTTCAGATGGGTAAAACAATCAAGATGATTGCACTGTTTTCTAAAACCAATTTTATCTGATGGCACAGAAATCTCAGCATCAGATGACATCCTAATGCTGTGATAGTGTTACGATAACAGTGCTGTCACAGTACTAGGATGAATATTTTACTTAAAACATCCATAACGCAAGAGATGGTTTACCACAAAATCGATTTATTTCACTTAAAGGAGTTCAGCAAGGACTGAAAAACCCCCTGAACCGGTGCATAAGACTGTAACAGTGCACTCACCTACAGAAATGAACTTCCAGAAGTGCCAAACACAGCAAGCTCACATAAAATTAAGAGTGAAAGCACAACAATACATAACTGTGATGCTCAGCTTCTAGTCCTACCAGAACCTTGAGTATTCTGACCTTTGACTTTCTCAGAGGAGTGAGCACTGCTGCCAGGTCCAACCTTTACTGGGGGACTTCTCCATCACAGTATTTTATATCTGACAGGAAGCAAACATTCTGCAGGTGCCCAAGGCACATTCTGATGTGATGGCTGTGTAATGGTAAGTCCCCACAACGATTCTCCACCTATTTCAAGTTACTCACATTAAAAAAACTCGCCTGGTATGACATTTGAAAAACCCGAAACTCTTACTTATTGAATGTATTAAATCCATTTACATTTTGGAAAATGAGCATTTCCCTCACAAAGCCCAAAGAATAACAGTAACAACAGAACGGTCTTCTCGTGTTATTTCTCTAGAAGTTCTCTATTTGCTTTCAAAGGTTTATGATTTGTCAACACATCTCCCTGGAAATACCACACAAATAACACCTCATATTGTTGTAACAACCTGCAGTAACTGAAAAGAAAAAACCTCCCAACATTTGCTTGGATATTTGACAGCAATTTATTTAGATTGAGATTCTCTATTTATTCTGCAGATTCTGCCATTCTTCCCAGTTCTTTGCAAGGCACTTTTATACTGAAGCAGAGTGGGGAAAACTTTCTGAGCAGAAGGAAATATTACATTATAAATTAAAAACTGGAAGGGAAAAGGCTTGATATGGAAATACCTGCAGTTTTATATAAAAAATGTGTCTAGATTGCAGACTGAATACATGTATTCTCATTGTACCTAAAGTGATATCATGTCACTGCAATTTAGTGTATCAAGTTGTTTTACCAATGTTAGATGCTTTAGGAAACAAATATTTATTTATTTCCTAGCAGCTCCTTTCCCTCCCTGATGTACTGAAGAGGAAAATGACATCTTTGAAAGAAAACATTATTATCACCAAAGAAAAGGCACACTGGTAAAAAAGCTTATGGGAAGTGCTGATTTGAAAACATGCCACTTCATTAGTTCTTCAAATAATATTACTCAATAGGATTCTTAGTATTAATCATTACTATGATTCATGGAACACCTACACGTTCATTATTGGCAGCAGGCCTACTATTGTCTGCCTACTTTTTATTCCCAGGTCAGATCTGCAGAACGGAGAGGACAACTATATAAATGAAAATAAACAATATTAATTCTTTCACATAAAGAAATGAGTACCAATAGTTCCCTGGATCATTAGGAAAAAATCGCTTTAATGCAAGTAATGTCTGTATTTATCACTGAGCGTGATGCACTTGCACATGAAGGGC
This sequence comes from Pipra filicauda, assembly GCF_003945595.2. Lineage (NCBI taxonomy): Eukaryota > Metazoa > Chordata > Aves > Passeriformes > Pipridae > Pipra > Pipra filicauda. The sequence continues at coordinate 8,452,710 of NW_024104310.1, forward strand.
AGTTGGACCACATTTGTGAAGATTCATAAGATGTGTCTCTCATGCCTGATTTGTTCCATGTTATTAAAAAAACACTCAACGACACCTGCATTAATGGCACTACTTCACACTGATGCCTGCAATATTTATGCTCAATCTGCAACTCTGGGACAGGACTTACACTAATGGAAGTCAATAATAAAATCTTCAGGGAGTTCAAAACTATTTTTTGCTAATGGTTTGATTTTGCAAGCTGCTGAGTACACCAATCTCAGAAGTAGTTTTTAGGCTACTGCTTAAAAGCAAACTGATGCCAACAGAGTAATATGAGCACTCCTGAGTTTTAAATTAAAATATGTTTGCATGATTTTTTTTTAAGGATGGGTGAAAACTCCAAATGAAAACCCATAATATAATTTGTGTTAAACAGGAAAAAAACTCAGACTCTTTTGACTGGAATAATCAAAACCACTTTGTAACTCTAATTTCATTTAAGAGTCTGGACTTTAAAGCTCTCATTCAAAAAAAAGCATGTGACCCACGTTCATGATAAATTTAAAAGACATGCTTAAATAAAATACTCTTTAAAAGGGAAACTGCTATGAAACCAAGAGTAGAGTCCAACATTAACCAAACAGTGCTACAGTTGAGCAAATATACCTACAGCAAGCCCCATGAAGGTATTTTTTCCTTTTATTCCTGTGCTATATATTAAGGAACAAGCTGCTGAAGATGCCTTTTAATTTCTATAATGCTCAAAGGATAATGAGGACCTGTCCTTGATGAAAATTAACCAATATTAACTCCAAAAGACTGATTAGCCTTTTTTTCATAAATACAACCTTCACACAAATGTAAAATTAGACCTTTGAGCACCAACATTAAAAAACCCAACAGATCGATCCACATTATCTATGGAAAAGACTGAAAATAAAATATTTAAATAAGAAGCAGCCACAAGTGAGGTGGTTGTAAGGCTGGAAAATGAGGGTTGCATTCATATACCTACAAAGGTGAGGAGATTGGTGGTACTGCCACACTTGCTTGTGTAAATTTATATGGACTTACTGCTGATGTGTTTGTTAAAGAGATGAGTATAGTTTCCTGCCTTTTTTCAATATACAGAGAGCTCCAGTCTTCTTATTTGCCAAAAATATTAATGAGATAACACTTTAAATACATTTGCAAATAATTTTATATATATTTGAAATAACACCTTGTCATTTCTGTGTTCCACATATAAAATTTGGGGACATTGCATTGTAATTTTCTCTGGTTTGCAGACACTGAAGGACTATGTCACTGCTGCTGAGCACAGAAAGACAGGAGAAAGGAAAAGCCCAAGTATCCACATCCTCATGTTCTACTACAAAGCCCTGAAATGGGTCAGTCCCACCAGCAAACTGTAACGTTAGCCGAGGAAGAAGGTACATTCTTAATTTAAGCCCACAGTGCAATTTTCCTGTAGTGAGCTTTCTGTGCTCTTCAGAGATCAGGTTCACCCTGGTTTTAACACATAACTCCCCATGGATTATAAAATCTTGAAATAAAATATTAGTGAACTATTAGGTCATTGCCTTAATGCTCAGAGTAACATTTAAGAAATACACTGGGGGGGATTTGGAGGAGAAAAAAAATATAGAGACTTTCTTTGGGCGTATTATGAAAAAAAAAGTGTTTTCCACTCAAGTCATGCAAAAGGAAGAAAAGGTCTTTGTGAAACACACTTCAGCAGTTTGGAACACACACTGAACAATTTCACTTCAGAGCTTTCAGTAAATTATTTCAGTGAATGTTACTGAATAAAGGAAACCTGCACTGGAAATTCCTCCAGGAACATCGGCCTTTCATGTTTCTCAGCTAGGCTTTTCGGCTTTCAGTGCTGGGCTATTGCTGCTTCTGTCTCCTTCTGTGCCCCTGGTCCATTTTATCTGCATCCTACACCTCACAGACTGCCCCAGCATCCGCAATGCCTGTCGTCTCTTCAGCATCAAAACCCTCCCAGAAATGCCTTTGGAGCAACAATCTCTCTCTCAATTCCAGTACCCACCTATTCAACATCTGGAGATCAAGAAAGGTGCATTTTTCAAAGCATTCAGCTTGAAAAACACCCACAGACTGAAAACTCTAAGGCTGACTCTGCTTTCCTACTTCAGTGGCAAGTCAGCTCTCCCAGGGTGAGCTCCCCCAGAACCTCCCCCTGGCACCCACAGGAGCCACTGCACTGGGAGAGAAAGAGCAATGGATGAGGCTGAAAAATCAAAGATCTCCCTTTAGATGATGCCACACAAACCATCTCGAGGAAAGACACTCTGTGCTGCCTAAGTAATCCAAGTATTTTCCTTCCTTGTTTGCTACCGTATTCCAGAAATGCAGTTATTGTGGGAAAGATTATTTAGGTGGATTCACCTGCCAGAAATCACAGAATCATTTAGGTTGGACCTCTGAGATCATCAAGTCCAACCTTAGACTGATCACCATCTCATCAAACAGACCAGAGCACCAAGTGCCACGTCCAGTTGCTTCTTATACATCTCCAGGGATAATGGCATTGTGCTTCTGCTCAGGTCACAAAATTGCAGGGGGAACCGAGCAAAGAAAGAAGAGAAATTTTATTTTTGCATTGGAAAAAAGAGACAACTTATAAAAAGTCCTCCCTCACTCTAAAAAGAAGCTTATTACTTAAACCTAAAATGTATATATTATAACCCATGCACTGGTCACTGTCCCTCTGCAACACCTGGCAGGGGTTAAGCTCTAGAACTTCGTTCTTATGGGCCAAGGAAGGAACAAGACACAGTTTCACTCTGATCAGTGAGTTGTAATGTGCACTGACAGCACTACTTGCTATGCAGACAAATTCACAATATTTTCTTTCATATACTTGAAAACAAATAGGTAGGGATACAAACAGATGTTATTTCACAGAAGGCTCAGAACAAAGCACATCAAAAGAACAATTTCAAAAAAAAAAATTGTTTAAAAATGTACATCTTTCCTTCTGCTTCATCTGAGGAGAAAAATTCTCTTCCAAACTTTGATTCACAAATTAAAGGCTGCCTTCCTCTTGTAAATGCAATCAACATGATGAAGACGATATAAAAATTAGCTATAGTTAAATAGGTCTCACATGAACATGTGACCCTTCTTCTAATCAACAGGTCAGAATCATGATGATAACAGGTTATCAGGCAAGGAACTACTACAGAGATCGAAAAGTCACATTAAAGTATTTGCACTTGTTAAGAAACAAACTCCCCAAAAAGCACCCAGAAAAAGCTCCAAATCAAACACTTTGCCAATATTTGGCATATTGATACTCTGTATTAGCACATGAAGAGGACAGTGTGTTATGTCTCTAAATAAAAGAACATCTTTTGTTCTTGAGATGCTAATTTTAAAAAAGTGCCACATTGGGGATGTGTCATATAGCCTTGAAATAAATATTTCTTCATATTTATAATAAACTTTTCCACTTGTAAAAATTCCAAAGACCTTAACACACTGAAGCATAGTATTAGCTTTACTGGAATGTTAACAATAACAGTGTTAAATTACGAGAAAATAACTAAAAAAAATTGTATTTATTTAAATGAGATTTTGGCTAGGGAAAAAGCCTAATATTTATAAGATTATTCTATAAACAAGTTTTTAATGAAATAGTTTCAATTTAGTTCTACAGCTTTTTATACCTTTATTTTTTCACTGGCTGGCTGACCTGAAAAGTGACTTAATGATAACAGTGTATCTCACATCAGATAGTGTAAATCTGCAATATCAATCCATCTAATAACTGATGAGGGAAGAAAAACCAGATCAGCTCCTCATTCAGCAAACCTCAATTACACTGCCACAAGCAACACTTACAACCACTCCTTCAGTAACATACCCAGACTTACCCCAGTACCAAAGCATTCACGAGCAAGAAACACATCAGAAAGACTAGGAAAATAAATGAAGTTCTTTTTTTCCCTCAATAAATGAAAAAACTCAAAATTAAAATAATTTTCAGACTCCTTCATTCATCAAAAGTGCTTAGTCTTTACTTTAGCCACAATTTTCCCACATGCTACTGCCTCTTGCTTTATGACCACACTATTCAGATAGACCACTCTAGTTCAGAGCAATCCTTTAAAACTTTTAAATACACCACTGAAGATCCACATGCAAGTGTGGAGTCTAATTAGATCCCAAGGTATCCATAATTTATGTGCCAAAATAATTACAAAAACATGTTAGAAGCAGAGAAGCGTAAAGTTCTTGATTTGCATTTACTCTGTTTTAACTATTACTTCACTGTCTTAAATACCAGCAGGGATACAGAAAAATGTTATTTTATTTTGTTCTAGAAAATGTGATCTATGACACAACTGGGGAAACTGAAAACTGTCTTTTGAAAGCCAAGTCCTAAGCTGCAGTTTTAAAGGTGTTGTGTTTTGATAGGGAACAATACCCTTTATCTGTGGGAAGTGTCATTTACATGTTTCTGTTCTGTGTTTCACCGCAGAAGAAAAAAACAGAATCACAGAGTCAGAAAAATGGTTTGGGTTGAGGGGACATCGAAGACCATCCAGCTCCACTCCCCCTGTGACAGGCAGGGACACCTTTCACAAGACCAGGTTGTCCAATGCCCTGTTCAACTTGGCCTTGAACAATTCCAGGGATGAGGCACCCACAACTTCTCAGGAGAAACTGTGCCAGTGTTTCACCACCCTCACAGGGAAGAATTTCTTCCAGTCTAAATCCAAACTAAACCTACCCTCATGTAGTTTGAAGCCATTCCCCCTTGTCCTGTCATGGAGCTCAGGGCAACCTGGTCTAGGGAAGATGTCCTTGCCCATGCAGGGGGGGTGGAATTGATCTTTAATATCCCTTCCAACCCAAATCATTATGTGATTCTGTGATCTCAAATGAACTACAATATGACATGGTAAAGCTTATTTTGGCTCAAACAAAAGAATACCTTAAACTAATGAGAATTAAACTGTAGGTCTTACTAAGCAGGCAAATATCTGTCCTCAAACTGCTGGACCTGCAAAAATCTGAACACATATACAGGTCCCATTGCATTTCTTGAACCTGAACAGATTTACCAAAGCTGTACTGACATCATTTAGTACAAAAGTGTACCAGAAGAATTACACACAGTAAACCACAGTCAACTATGATAACTTTAAGATAATGCAGGTGCTTTGCAGAATTTGGAAAATACAGTTATAAAACACTGACATAGCCTTTCTGATGTCATCAACAAGCTGTAAGAACAATCTGATGCATATGCTCCAAGACACAAAGGATCTGGCTTTAGGTGATCAAAATCCAAACCACTCTGGAACAGAGTAATTCACGGAAGATAATTTGCAGTGTTAAACTGTTACCAAACGTGTAGCCTTAGTCACTATAGTCCTTTAAAAACAACACTTGTCTTCAACAGCAGGGAAAAGGTGACAGATCTCTAGAGAAACTCCCAAAATAACAAGAGAGAAATTCATGCAAAACTAAAATAACCCATGGCCCCCACTGCTGAACTGTTACAGTTTGTCTAAAACATGCCAGGAACTGAACGAAAGTACCAACCTAAAGCACATGCAAGTGTCTTCTTGATGAGACATATGTCAGTACTCCTCTAGTCTTTCACTAGCACATTCTGTGCCAGAGTTCTCTAAGAGACAGCCACCCATAAAAAAAGTAGAGACGTTATTTTGGAAGAATACTTCCTGCAGTACTTCCTTCCTCAGTTGCAGGACAAAAGCAACTACAGGAAAAAACCCGGGGTAAGATAAAATCAGAAGCCACACCAAAGAGCAGCCAGGTAGTCACTCCCAAGCTGCAGTGAAGGGAGATGAGGAGAAGCCAAGTGCCTTGTGTGAGCTAAAGAACCATAAAAAACTCAAGAGTTGGGAGAGGAACTTCCGAATTCCAGAGCTGCTCATTCCGTTTCACGTTACAAAGCTTGTCCTTGAAAAATAGGCAAATACAGAGGACTTTGCCCAGAAATGGTATAAATTATGATAAATGATATTCTCTTAATGCGTTTTCCCCTGGCTTTAAGAATTAGTAGCTCTTCCAATAAAGAAAAAGGAAGAAGGGAGGTTTTACAGCATCAAGGAATTGCAAATCCTGCACTCTAGAAAAAAAAGACATCACTCCATGCTCTTTTCCTCTAGGTTGAGACATATATGAAGCCAACAACATCCCTACATGTGGGATTCTGTCATCTAAACCATTTCTCACAGTTTTTGTCCACAAAAACTAAAACCAGATGAAAAATTGTTACAGCTAAATGGGCACAATCCTCCACAGTTTATGAAGTTTACAGTATATTAGGATGTTGTTGTTCACTTTTACACACATGGAACAACAAAAGGAAGTCTCATTTTAGCCAAATTGGTTTTCGACTTGAAGCAGCACAAATAAAACACACACATAACACTAACATGGAAAAGTTTCAACAAGATGAGAAGTGTATTGAGGCTGAGGGGTGAAGATATACAAAATATGGACAAACCCTTTTAGAAGATGTATAAACCTTTTAAAGGTTCCCCGACTTTTCCCTCAATTTATTTCTTTCTGGTCTAGCCAGAATCGAGTCTGGAGCAAAGAATTATAAACAGTGGATGAAAAGGGGTTCGAGTGAGACATTTAGTATGCAAGCCTTGTAACAATGTCCCAACTTGGAAACATCTACTAACAGCCTGATCCTCTGGTGACAGAATTCAAGGGAAGCTGCCTTAAAAAAAAAATAATCAAGACTGTGTTACCATGTGAAAAGGGCTGACAGGAGAGAGGAGTGTCAAAACAGCAGATCACTTTGAGCCTGGAACAAGGCAAGACACTCTTCATTAGCCTCTCTGCAAGGCAACAAGTCCTCCAGTTCTCAGCAGGGACAACATGCCAAACACTGCCCGCAGAAACCCAGCAGGAGCTGCAAACAGCTGCCTTGTAGAGAGAGGAGACACTGCCCTGATTAACTAACTAAAAAAAAAAAGGATGGGTGGGAGAAGATTACAGCGATTTTTCAGCTGTCTGGCTGCAAGAGTCTTGGTCCTGAAGAAACACTTGATTATTATTAGAAAAAAAAACATAGAAGTTGTGAAATAGATAAATATGTAAATAGCTATAGAGAATTTCAAAGCAAACAGAAATCCACATTTTATAAAATAGAAACAGAGTAATAGAGAATTTTGCAATGACTGCTTTAGACTTTTCATTACTACCAAGTATCTCCTATTCAGTCTTTAAGCAGACAGGAACCTCCTTCTTGATTTCCATCAACACTGTTTTCTTTGCCTTTGGTGTCCTTGACAAACCCTCCCAGATTTGGAAACTGCTTTCTACATCTTATCAGAAAAGAAAGCTGGCTGGGAAAGTTACCATTGCATTCCTTTCTTGTGCACAGTTTGTTCAAAAGTAGTTCAAACACAATAGCGATTTCCTTAAACTCACTCTTTGAATTGAGCTACTTACATATTGGGGGAAAAAAAAGCAGCTCACCTTATTTGGGACTCTGTAGCATACAGAGGAGTTATGGCTAGACAGTGTAAGGCAGACAAGTAGTAAGCTTTAGAGAAACAGCAATCTACTCAATATACGTAAAATAAACATGAAAATTACAAAGCAGTATTTAAAAGATACCTGAAAATATTTCAGAAACCACTCTGGTTAAAGTTGAGCAGATGCAAGCCTTAAAGGCCTCTACTTTTAAAATGGTAATGCCAGTAAGTTCACATTTCCAAATATAAAAAAGCAGCATGGTTAAAAAAGCATAAGACTGAAGTCAGAAATACAAGCGAAAGCTGAAAACTCTGCTTGTCCACATTTATTTTTTTTTCCAGAAAAATCTGATTTCTGTTCAATCAGTTTCCTTTACTTAGTTTATCTTACTAAGTCTGCATTTCATATCATCTTTGCATCTTATCCCAAATATTTCCAGAAACACCTTATCAACAAAAGTCTATCTTCGTAAAGCTAACAACATGACAGTTTTCTTAACTGTGCTGATCTTTATATACTGAGCAAAACACTTATGAATTATAAGAAAGTTCAGTTAAGTTTTGGATCAAACAAATCACTGGAGCTTTTCTCTTCCCTATTTATATTTTGAAGAGTTCTTTTCTTCCAAAACTTGAAACAAAATTACTCCAAAACCCCATGAAACTGGGGGAAGGAACTGCCATTTCTGGGTGTTGAGGCTCTTTACTTTACATACTGTACAAGTTCCATGGATAATTGGGTGAATTATTAAGAGAGAAAAGCACTGGCACTATGCTTGTCACTGGGATCACCAGTTCTTCCTTATGACCCTTTAAACTCGGAAAGGAGTTCTGGGAAAATCCATGACTGCCCTGCTGAGATAAGCAAGACAAGCAGTGAGATGAACTGAGGCACCTACACCACCCGTGAGGGCAGAGCACATCTACTACCACAAACCTGACTGCATATTCCAGCTTTTCTTTGTCTGTTGCCATAAACCAACACGACACACAGGACTTCAAACACCTCACACCTACAGAGTATGTGCACTCATGAATAGTAAAGAACAGCAAAGCCAAGACTTTGAAAGAAAGTCAAAGAACCCGCCTCTGTCTAGACACAAATACATGAAATGAGCTGGTCAGATGCCTTTGCCAGGCCTTCAAAATGAGTGAATCAAAAGAAAGAACTGAAGAAGAAAGATATGCTAAGCAGGGTATTTTGTGAGACATTCACAGATACTGAGATCTCCACAGTGTTGTACTTTAGTAAACAAGGGCCAGGAAGAAAACCCAAATGAATTAACATACATACTTTGGAACAGGTCAATGAAACATGTCCACACAAGCTTTACTAATGCAGTCACAAGTTCAGTGAAGCCAAATGGACATCTCAACTGGTAAACAGAGTAATAAGAAACACTGTCATATCCAGTTAAAACAGATTTGCAAACAATAGGCAGCCTAACTAATGAGAAACATGAATGTAGCTTACAAATTAAAGAGACCTTCAAGGTAAGAACAGCCCCAAAAAATGCTTGCTCTCTGCAAATTAAAATGCCTAAACCAACACACTATACTATCAAAAGTTTGTAACACTTCAAAAATTCATTTTTACATGAACAGAAGGAAAAGAAAATGTACTTTCCCAGCTAAGGAAAGATGTCAGTGCTGCAGACCACATCATAAACCAGTCCCTCATGCCAGAAGGACTTCCAAGAAGACAGAAATCCCCAACTAAGCAAACAACAACAAAACCCAAAGCAAATTTGGTGGCAAATAGAGGAAATAGCATACAGCTTGGTTTTATTTAAATTATTTTTCTGGGTGCCCTGAGCACATACTTGCATCTGCATTGCCAGCAGTATTCAGAACATCTAAACAGAACTTTTCTTTTAAAATGCAGTAACATCACACTAGAAAGAAGCACAAATGCAAAGATGTTGTAAACACAAAAACATACATTAAATTTATTATTACACCTTTCATTCAAAGTTTTTTAAGAATCTCTCACACAAAGAAAATATCTTCCCTTGAGATTTTCTACTATCACATAGGATAACCAGCACCTTATACTTTTTTCTGCCTTCTTTATCTTAGAGACAAGTTAAAAAGAAATGGAAAAATTATTACCAAGCACTACAGCCTGGACACAAGCAAATAGAGAATTACTTGAGCTCCAAACCAATTCTACACAAACTCTTTGAGCAACCCCTATATATCTGCTCTGTGGTCAGGAACAGCGAACTACAGAAGAGTTTATTCCTTATTTTTTGGAAAAAAAAATAAAAAGCAAATGATTCCCCGGTGTGATCATGGGATAACGAAATCCCATTCCATCTAGCTATTCCTCACAGTTGTGCCTTTACTCTGCTCTCCCTGGGGACATCACAAGAAGGATAAAAGAGAATAACCAAATCGGTCTCATTCTTCACTAGCTGACTGCTGTACCACACAAAGGAAGTTTCTCAATGGTTCCAGCAAAGGTTGAAGAGAAAATATGCAGAATAGCAGCTGATTTGAAGTTCTCTGCTCTCTCTGCATTGCACTGAAACCTGTGCAACAGGGGTACCTAAAAATTACTTGCAGAGTTTGAAAAGCTCGGTAGCGAAGCTACAGCACAGCACGTGAGAGGACAGGGACAAAATGGAAACTGCAACACCAGAGGGATGTGCCATTCTTCAAAAACTCTTAGCTAAATACATCCATTAAAAACATCTGTGCAAAACTTAAAAGGTACTGATGGCATAACGGTGAGGCACCTTCACCCCGGGGCACAGGGGAGGAGGAAGGTACCGCACAGAAAGAAATGAAACTGAAATAACGAAAACACGACGAAATCCAACAGAGCAAAGCACAGACCTGAACACCTCAAATAGCACTTCTGCTAGAAACCAGAATATTACGATGAAAATGACTGTTGATGGAAACGAGCTGATCACAAAATGACTCCAAGCCACCATCATTAGCCAAAAAACAAGGGGACAAAGACTTTTCAGGGGTGAGATAAAAGAATAAGCATTCAATTTTGGATGTTCTTTCAATTCTTATTGTAGTCTTTTATATATAGACACACAGATACAAATATTTTAACATTTGCGAGCTCATCCGGAGCTTAATATTGTCAGGTTCATTCATTCTGAATAGTCTTTTATTTTGAAAGCAGAAACACAGAAATCAATTAAATTATTCAAAACAAAGCATTAATTCAGTATGAGAAGAATTAGAAGGTTCAAGGAAAGCTGAATCTATGTATCTAACACTGATTTAAAGCAGGTTTTTAGCCCACACAATGGAGAATATCTATTAGCATCTTCTGCAGAATTTTTTTGTCCTAACATAATGCATGAAAAATAAGAATACTCAAGTAAAAAAAGGCCTAAACATGATCATGGGAAAAACAGTAAAAATGACACAGATCTTTTGATAGCATGGCTGACTTAACATAAAAAATAATAAAATTATTAAAACCCCCATCATATGTGATTAAATATGACAAAAAAAATATGGCTACATGTGGTAAAAACTACGTGAAATACATCTTCAACATTTCAAAATGCTATCAGAATGGGACACCAGAAGGAGTCCACCCTTTTCAAAGGTACCTACTTATCCAAAGACATTACCATTTCAAATTAAAAGAATAAATATTTACATAGGTATTTCTATCAGTATTTAAAGTACCTATTCAACATTTTGTGGAAGAAACTAACCTATATTTCTATACTAACCTGCTTTTTTGAAACTGGTATGAAAGTAATCGAGAAATTTATTACATTTGAGTCACATAGTTAATACAAACTGGCAACACGAATATTTCCTCTGCCTAGCAGAGTATTTCCTAATTTGAACTCTATTTTGATTTTGTCTCTAATTTGTTTTTGGTCAGTCTGGTACTTCTTACACTCTAGTTACCTCAAAACTAATTAACAACATATTCCATGCAACTCCCTAAGCCTTTTTAATAAATTGCAACGGTAGATTTTATCACAAAGACCTGTACGAAGAAACCTTATGACAAATGTGTATTTTTTTTACAGACTCGAGCATTCAAGTGCTTTTACTCACTTCTGTGCTCCCTGAGACAACAGCTTTGTCCACGTTCACCGATAGCTGCTCTTCAGTCTGGCAGACTCCCAGTGACCACTCCGCACAGCGGTGATGAGCCCAGCAGTGACCTAATGCAGCAGGGAAGAGAAAGAGCTTGGGTTGTACTTCCTCTAAGTATGGAACTCAGTCCCAGCAGCAAACACTCACCAGATGGAGCAGATAGTCCCTTCCTCCTTTTTTCCTGTTGCGACATTCAGTGCCTACGTTATCACACGCTGAATATACTGCAGTTACTATCAGTCACTAAATATTCTGCTGTTTGCTTTTATACATAACACACCTGTATATCTGCTTCTAATTTTCTAAATTTCATATAACCACAGTTATATAATATCTCACAGTGTGGGATTCCATGACTTTACGATTCCACATTCAGTGCTTGTGTGACACACACAGAGCTACATTTGATCTTATATTTCACCGTAGATAACATTTGCCTATGTTTGTACTCTTAACTTAGGACTCCCAGGGACTGGATACAGATCTGTATGTTCATGTAGAACATGCTCATGTGATGCTTTAGAATTCTTGCACGAAATGTTTAAAAGCTCAAAATACAGCATGAACAGAAGCACTATATAAATGACTGAGAAACCTGTGTCAATATAACAAATGTTATAGAGATAAAACTAGAAATGTTTACCTACGCAACAGAAAAATTTAGAATTCACAGAATTCAACAGGTATCTCTTAAAAGAAGTTCCTAATTTAATTCTGGGATGCACAGTGTAAATGATGCATACTTCCAGAGGAACTCTGTGACAGCTTTATAAAGGATTAATAATGATGCTTTACATTAGCTATTGAAATTATGTGTTTGGTCAACTTAATCATTCAAACCACAACAACAACAAAATCCAAAAAAATCTCTGTACAGGCTTGGGAAGAGTCATCTACAAATAACAGCAACTTTAAAAATGTAGATTGATAACCCCCCCACCCACACACACACACTATGTTGTAACTATTTAAACAAAACCATTAATTTTTTTTTCTTTTAATTAGACTTTGAAATAAGTTTTCACACTTACAAAAGAATGACATTTATATCATCACACAAATATCTTTACATCTTTTGAGGCCAAATACATGAGTGGACTACTGGCATCAAAACATTTGGACATAGCAGTTTTCTGAGAAAGTAACTCATAACTGAGTTAATAGAAAAGTTCCATTAGAATGAAAGAGCAGATGACAAATCAGAGATTTTTTTCTGACAGGAAACCTGCAGATTCTGGAAACACACAAGTGTTTTATGCCACTATTGCTCTAGCAAGGCTGCTCTTTTAAATCCACTGTTTCCAGCAGATTAGGTAAAGTAAGGATTAAGACTTTTGAGAATCATATAAAGCTGTGCCTTATTTCTTTTTCCTTTTCTACCCAAAACAGAATTGTGCTACTGAAGGTATTACTACCTGAACACCAGTTCAGGAGTAGATTACAAATATTTCCCCAGACAGAGCTGAGGATTCTGTCCAGTACTTGGAGAGGAGTCTATACAAAAACACTACCTGACATGGGAAAAAGCTACCAAAGCACCATCAAACACTTGACAAACACAGAGCACAGAAAATCAACAGCTGTAAAACTTCACTCACTGTCATTAAAGCTACTGTACTACTACTGGAGAGGGAAAGAAAGCAGGATAACAACAACAGATCTTACCTGTTGGCTCAAATAAGGCTTGAACATCAATGTCATCTGGTAAGCCAACTAAACTGAGTTCATCCCAGACTTTGACAACCTGATCGTCAGAAGCAGTTTGGGTGCTTACACTTGTACATGACGCTATACTCGATCGAGATCTGTACAGGGAGCAGAAAAACACACTTAGAAGCGACCACATTCTTTGTTCAAGTAGCCAGATACTTTCAAATGATCCAAAATGCAGGGCAAGAGAGCAAAAATTTTTCCCAACATGATAAAATATAAATCAACATGTACAAAAGTCTTTCTTCCTCAGACTTTAGCCAAACATTTTCCTCATTAAGAGTTCTCAGTTGAAATTGCTATTCAGTAAACAAGCCTGCGCTCTTCCAATGCTTCAGGACACACGTGCTTCTTTTTTAATTCTGCTCGGTATTAAACCTTGCCCAACCCTCAGAATGGACACTTAGGTAACACCAGTCAGTCTGTGTTACTCTGGGGAGGAAGGGGTGCAGAAGGAAGAAAAGAGTGGTGCAAGTGGCAACCACAGGCTGCAGCTTTCATAAGCCCTTCTCCCTGCAATAGCTGGCCCAGGGTACAGCACTGACAGTATCTCAAAGGAGACTGACAGAGGTGAGGGGCCTATAGAAAATACAGCAACTACAGGGGGAAAGCAGAAATGAGACCAGGACTCACAAAGCTGTTTGGAAATAAACATCTTTATACAATGCCATCAAGATGTTAAAAAAAGGGGGGCAGAGAGCAGAATTAAAAAATGCAGTGATATAAAGACTACTATATTGTGCTGACATGGAAGGGTCTATCTTACAACCTTATTAATTTCTTCCCCAAATTCTAATCTCAACAGAAAACAATTTATACAGCTCAAATTACCCCATTAAAAACAAACAAACAAACAAACAAAACCAAACCAGAAGTGGTTAACTCCACCCTTATTTGCTGCAGGCCAAAAGCTATCTTAGACATCTAAGGATGTGCATTAGGCTTACTGATAAGAGACCTGATCACTGATGCGTCAACAATCAGTCGGAAAGGTGGTGCTGCATTTTCTATTAACGTTCTTTGAACTTCCCTACTCTTCCTATTAATAACTCAAGTGTATGCTTTTGCCAATAGATACAGTAAGCACTGGAATAACTGTGATAACTTTGCCTTCCTGAAACCATGCATGTCTTACTTCACTAATTACATTCATAAATACATTAAAAAACCCCTTAGTTTATGGGGAAAAGAGTAACAACCTCTCTTGCACCACCCAAGAAACTGTAAAAGTTTTCCACTCTTACATGGTATCTTCACGACCTGCGTCATGACAAAAGCTGAACATCAAAAAAACCCACTCCAAAACCTATTAATTCTGACACTATCAACATTAAGACTCTCCTTAACAAAGCATTACATGAACCCATTGTGTTTGACAAAGCTGGTTCCTGAACACTGCTCATGTCCAGTGGAATCACAGAATGGTTTGGGTTGGAAGGGATCCAGTTCCAACCCTCCACCTTCCACTAGACCAGGTTGCTCAGAGCCTCGTCCAACCTGGTCTTGAACACTTCCAGGGATGAGGCACCCACAGCTTCTCTGGGCAACCTATTCCAGTGCCTCATCAGCCTCATAGTGTCCTCTGACATTAAATTGCTACTCACAACACCAGAGTTTAAAGAGTCTTTAAGAAAAACTACATCCCAACCAACAAGGCATTTTTCTGGGTAAAAAGCTTTCTCACAAGATCAAACCCATCCATTTACGGAACATCCCAATTTACTCTGCTATCTCACCCTGAACACAATCACTTTCCAACCCAGCCTGATCTTTTCTACCTAGCCTTTTTTGTAAATTGCATTTCATATACTTGCAGAATACAGTAACTGCCTGAGGGGAGCAGGTTCCCTCTATTAGCTTTAAGAAAACCCATTTTTCTACATCGGCATTACACAACGTGCACTTTTACCCCCCTGACATGATGACACGAACGCACACCGTGCACCTGAGAAACATCAGCGAGCGCGAAACACCCCGGACAGCCTCTCTGGCAGCCAGCGGTGCCCGGGCGCTGAGCGCTGGCACATGACAGGCTGAGTTTGGCAGAGCCGCCGCCTCTCTCATAGTTTCCCTCCCCCGGCCGGGCCCGCGCCCGCAGCCAACCCCCGGACCCCGGTGCGGACCTCCCGCAGCTCGGCATCCCCGCCCCGCATCACCGCATCCCACCACTGCTCCGCCCACGGCCCCGCATCACGGCTCCGCATCCCCGCCCCGCCCTCAACCCCACATCACCGTACAGCATCGCCGCACTCAACCCCGCACCGCCCGCGGCTCCGCATCACCGCCCCACATCCACCGCTCGGCATCACCGCCCCACATCCACCGCTCGGCATCACCGCCCCACATCCACCGCTCGGCATCACCGCACAGCCCTCAACCCTGCACTGCCCCGCACAGCCTCACTGCCCTCCCTGATGCCCTCCCGCATCACCCGCCGCCTCGCATCATAGCCCCACATCACTGCAACGCCCTCAACCCGCACCCACAGCCCATTCCCACAGCCCAATCCCGGCCTCTGGCACAGATCGCCTGCAGCCCCACATCACCTCACCGCCCTCAGTCCCGTACTGCCCGGGGCCCTGCATCACACCACTGCCCTCAGCCCCACACGGCCCACAGCTGCTGCCGCCATCCCACGTTCACCAGCAGCCACTGCACGAACTGCCCCTGCCCACGAACACCACACAAGCCAAAGGCCACGGTGACTGAGGGGACTCCCGCGTGCGAACAGGCGTGCGAGCGCGGCTCTGATGGGTCACATCCAAACGCCATCGCAGGACACACCGTGCATTGCACAAACCCTAGTTTTGGAGCTGGGGACGCCCCCAACATCCCTCAGAGAGGCCTCAGGGCGCTGCCCCTGTGATGGCCAAACGCATCCAGCTGGGAGAGCTGCCAGCAAACCCCACTCCTGGAGGGCAAGAAGCACTGCTGTGTGCCTACAACAGCATCCACACCAGTGCCAGAGCCAGCTCTGGAGGGCAAGGGGGAAAGCGCTGACTAGATGGGCAAAGGCTTCTCATTACTCCAGTCCACACAACACATGAAGTGTCAAAAGTCCATCGTCTTCTACCCTCACATATACTTTTACTTCCACCTCACAAGCAGATCTGTGCTTTGCAGCAACTGTGTCTCTTTTCTGTGTTCTTCCAGACTGAAGATTCTCACTCGGGGGAAGAAACCAACCCGTTTTTAAAAAGCAGAAGAGCTATTGCTATGCTGCTCGCATGGTGGTTTTTCTGGGGTTCTGCTTTTGGTTAGGTTTTTGTACGCGTTGCTTTTTCCTTCAAAAAATTTGTTAATAACCCACATTTTCACAAATACAAGTTATGTGCTTCTTGCAAATACAGGATCAGTAAAGATGCTTCCTGGACTTCGTGCAAAACAAAAACAGTGAATGTTTATTGTACAATGGACTTACTTCTTCTGTCCTCTCTGTTTGCGCGGCACTGAGTTCTGCCTTGGAGTTCTCTCACAAGCTCCATCGGTGCTGTCGCTGGCTTCACTCTTATTTAAAGGCTGGTTTTTCCATGGAATAACATACCCAGGAGTTGGACTGAATTGTTTTAAGTCTCCTTGTCCTAATGAGCTTCGTTCTCCACAGTAACAAAAGGCGCAGAGTTGTTCGCTGTAAAAGGGAAGATCGTTACTTCTTTTTTTGGGGAAAACCACCAGAGGATACACCACCAAAGAGTAATTTTCACTCCAATTTAACCCTTTATAACAAAACAATAAAAGCTCCCAAGTGCTGTCAGAATTCAATATTTAGAAACGCTATTTCCAGTTAATTTACAGTTACATTAAAAGAACTTTTTTTTTGTTCACAAAACTGTATGATTAACAAAACAACCAAAAAAATCCCCACTTATTCAAATGGTTAAAATAATTTCAAAAATTCTGTGTCTCTAAATGCTTGCTAAAAAGCATCAGAACGTTACAGGACATACAGAACATTACTACACATACACCCTTCTGTAAGCACATACAGCTTATATGTAACACAGTGTGCAAATACCAAAAGGTATTTAATAAAACATGGGGGAAAAAATGGAATAATGAGAAAATCACAGCAATAGCTACAGTCACACATACCAGGGCATAAAACATACAAAAAACCAAACATCCTCGTTTACTTTAATATTTAAAAACAAAATTATGTCTAGAAGTTTTACTAGAGGAATTTTTTTATTTACAGAACTGTGACCGCTGCAATGCCGTGTGCCATTTGCAATTATGTTTTAACATGCATAACATAGCGACAGGATTGAAATGACAGCTCTGACAGCACTCCTTGTGTCACATCATATGGAAGCTACTGAAAAATATTTCTATAATAAACAGATCCACAAACTTAAAATGTGAACTTCTGCAAGCAATGCAGTTTGCATTATAGGAAGGCCATTTAACACATTTTTTTTTTAATGCTTAAATGAGCAATTCTGTTTTCTTCGTATTTATGCCCCAAAGACCGCAAAAAGATGCCTCAGGGAATCAGGCACTTGGATAGAGGCTTGGTTATGCCTGGATTCCATTTAAATAGATTTCAGTGCATCTCCAAGGTGGCACATTTGGATTTGGGACACTCTGTGCTGCGTGAGTGAGAGGAGGGAAGTAAAGTGGGAGGAAGAAAAAACCTTAAGGCTGAACTCCTGTATAATATTTACTAAATTCTAGGAGGAAAAATAAAGAGTGCTTTTCAGCCTGGAGAGACAGGAACAGCAACAGAAAAAGGTGAAAGTGGAAAAGGAAAGAAAAAGATCAGAACAGAAACCCCTGAGAATCCAGCAAAAGCCCCTGAGATTTGGTTTAACATAATCTGAGATGGATCTTTTTGCTCTCCCCATTGGTAACACTAGGAAAAAAAAAAAGAAGAAAGAAAATAAAGAAAATACAAGTGGGTATGTAAATGCCTTTGAACTGCTCTTCTATTACAGTCAGATGCTAAGGAAGGAAGCAGCATATCACAAGCCCAAAATGAAGCCCAGAATGAAGCCAAATACTTTTACTAATGGTCTATAGGTAGGATTGCACTTTCCCTGATGCAGATGGACCTTTGGGGACATGCAGGTTGGTGGGCAGGTAAAACAAGTCTCATTCATGGTACCCAAATCATACCCTCCCACAGTACTGAAACATTTGTCCTCCTCCCGTGGCCTCGGTCGCACATCCCTCCCTGATCTGCCTGAACACACGACCAGCATGAGCCAGCACAACCCCCGGAGCTGATGGCAAATGTCTGACACGCTCCAGAAATCTTTAGAAAGAGGCACCCGAAGATAAAAAAAAAATGCAAAGAAAATAGAGATAAAGACAGCGTAAGAACAGTGAAAAATGAATCGTTACAGCTAACCAGTACATATGTCTATTTTATAGCTGGCTTTCAGAGTGATAGAGCAACAAATACACTATTATTTGTCTGTCAGTGACTATAACCACTAGACTGCCAGTGAAACCTGATCTGGCCTCACAGGCAGAGTTCCTAAGCAGGGAAAGCAAAGCTATTTATGCTGGTTGAAACTAAAGAGACTTGTGAGGAGACTTAAGAGATTTAAACAGGCAGCACCACGGTATATAAATTACACTAGTTACAAACACAAGATTATCCACAGTGGAACAAATAATTATTCATACATCCTGTTAGGACAGACTATCACTGCTCATTAAAAGACTTGAGGATAATTACAAACAAATAAACAAAGCTCGTTAAAGAGGAGTTGTAGCAAGTATGCAATAATGTTAAGGTTTATAGAAGACAAATATGAAACAGTAACTAAGAAAAAAAATATACTAACTTTTCAAGTGGTATTATTTGAAAAGGCATACAGGAGTAAAGATGATATTTCTGGAGCCTGTAAGGCAGCTCCGGCACCACAACTTCCAGCAGTAGCTTTTCTGCAGCAGAGTGGAGTGAAACAACAGGAGCAGAGACTTTCACAGCTACTCTGCAGAGTGGTGCGGGCAGCTGTGAAGCTGTCAAGAATCATATGGTTTGTGCTACTGCTCCTGCTCCAGCAAAGCTGGGGACTGGAGCTGAAGTAAGTGCTCGAGTGCTCACCACGGGGAGGGTGCTGGGGGAACCCTTCGCTAAGGACTTGTGAACACACGGATACAGAAGGTAAGGACAGGAGCAGCAGAACATTCCCTGGCCACTGCCAAGAGACCGTGGGGCTGAGACAGAGGGGAGGGATTATAAAAGGGGGGGGGAAGGTTTCACGCTTTTCAGGGAGGGTAAGCAGAAGGGCTGCCAGTGGCAGTGAACTCCCTCCCAGGATCTGGATGCTAGAGAGACCCTCTGCAGGAAAGCCACATTCCTCTGCCTCCCAACATGCCACGTGGCTGGCTTGCCACGCAGTACAAAGTGGACAGTTCCATCACGTTAGCCTTTTAAGTTTAAGTGCTCAGTAAATATTTTAAGTTATGTCTGTATGGGCAGAAGGTAGAGATTTTTTCCTATCAGCTGAGGATTGCAGAAAGTACTTACAAATCTACTTTCCATATGTCAATATGCAATTAGAGGATCTAAATCTGTGATGCAAGAAGAGCTCTCATACTGAAGATAGCGAAATTGAGATACTGGCAACTCTTAAGATCAAACCCTAGATCTGTTATCATAATTAGCATATTTTAAGAACAGGATAATTCAAAATGGGATAAAAAGCAAGAGACGATGTGTCACAAATCTTTTTATAAGCTACTAAGAAAAAAAAAAAGCAGCAGCTCACCAGTACACCATTTAAGATATACTTAGGTGCTCCAACCCAAAATGTAAGTTCATCACTATTTGTTACTTTGACTTAATTTCTAATTTTTCCCACAAATGCTACTTTTTTTATATAGGTTTAAAGTTGCAGAGGTGGTTTATTATCAGGAGGTGCTTATATGCCTCACCTCATCCCAAAGGATTTCACAGATGCACACAAATTTTAATACATAACACTGAAGAAAAATTATGTTCAGAACGGACCAGACATACTGGGTTATGAGGATGCAGTAAGAGTAAAAAGGTTAATAATGTCTGAAGTTAATGTCTGTTCCTATCAAGCCATGTGAGGAGATCCAGACTTGGATCTTGTTTGAAGGATGCCCTTTCTAACCAGAAACACGTCAATCCCAGCATCCCTTCTTTTGCAGCCATTTTCGTCTACAAGTTCTTATTTTATCGGGTTGTCTTGGTCAGTGCCTCTTCTTCACACAGAATTTACTAAAGCCCCTGACAAGAATCTAAAGTGCTCCAATCCTCCCCTGTCCACCTCCTGACAAAGGAAAACAAAATGCCCTGCAGCCAGTTAATCCTGGAGGAAGGGAGAACAGTCACTATTTCCTCTACTTGACCAATGACATACAGTCATCAGGACTCATCCTAAAACACACTTTCCAGTTGAAAGGAGTTCATTTCAACACATGCAGTATTGGGCAACTAGTTGCACAATATTAAATTACAACCAGAGGAGAAGAAACATCATCTAGTTTGCTTGCAAATATTCAGTCAGAAAATTAAGGTAAAACTGAGAGTCCCCCAAACTTTTTTTTTTTTAACAGAATTAAGGCTGAGCATCGGGATTATCAACACTTACAACACATCAAGTTCCCCTATAATATGACTTCCAAGAGTAAGCAGAAGCCCCTCCTGGATCCTTCTGAGTTGGGAAATGGCACTGGGGTATCCTGTGGCAGCCAAGGCTCCTTGATAACAAGCAGATGTGCAGAATGGCTAAGCAAACATGTTGTGTTTATGCTGTGTCCCGTAACTCACAGATGTACACTTTGAGTGCTGTGCAGCTGCTGGAAATCTTCAAACTCATGTGAGTTTGCATGACCCTCAACAGTATCAGATGAGAGTCCCACTCCCACTCTCCTGCATATTTTTTATACACGGGTAGGAGGCACTGCCATGGACCTGCAACTCCATGTATACACCTAGGGAAATAAAGTTTCCTTCCTCATTTTCACAGGAATAATTTCCTTCCATATCTCCAGGATTCCCACACAGCTGAATGCCAAGGAAGACAGCAAGTAGGCTATGCTGAACATCATTATCAGTTAGACACTTGGAGTTATCCAACCCTTTCAGTACTAAATGGTGAAGGCGGCAGACTAAAGGAAATCCTGCAGCCGCCTGTTCTGCAGGGAGGTGTTAAAGGTCCCCTTCCCTCAGGAGAGCATGCCCAGGGGAATCCAAGCATCCCATGGAGATGAAGGAAAGCTGTTAGCAGCAGAGATACAAACTCATGGATTCAGCTCAAGAGATGTTCACCTCTTAGCTTTTCCGAAATCCTTCCCAGCCGACGGTGACACAGGAATTACCAAAGAATTTTTGCTGTGCATTCACCTTTTCAATTAATGACAATAAAAACGACTCATTCTTGTTGTTTAAACAGGAAAAGTCGATGGATTATATCTGAGAAAACCCAAGGCACGGCAATTCCAGTAGGATCCACCAGCTACAACCATTGCCTCTACATGAAATACAAAGCTGCAGATGTTCACCACTGCCATTTGCCACGATAACAACTGCACTAAAGCTAAAACAAAAAACCAACTTGGAAAGCATAAAGATCTACTGCATTCATGTTTTGGGTTGAAATAGAAGGTGAGGAGGGTATCATGTAATTTTTGCTATGAGCTTGTTTGTTTTTGAAGGAATTATGCACTAATTTTCATCAAGGTCTGGAAATACCTTCAGGATGTCTTTTTCACACACGTTAGTTATTACAGAAACTTAAAATGTTTTTAACGTCTATTTTTCACAACGAAAATTAAGCTCAGCACAATAAAGTTGAATATATGGGAGCAAAACAGAACTTCAGAGCATTGTTTGTACTGATTACCGAAGCAGACTGATGAGAATTGGCCATGAGAATTCTTCTCCCACCTAACCCTGTTAGTAGTTTTAACATATGCTAAAAGGCTAAATTAAATGCTACAGGGGACCTACTATTTATTTAGCTCTGCCAGGTTCTGTTAACGCATAAAATACTTTGCCTTTGCTTTTATGTTGTGTTATTTAAAGAGTAAACTGTTTTTCTCCTTGGTGAAGATCCACCATTGTATCATTTATGTAAATTCAAATCAAGACCCACAAGCTGCCTTTTAAGTGAAAAAAAAAAAAGATTTCTGGGTTGAAACAACACCAGAGGTCTGCATCAGTGTGAGTTCTAATACATGTGAGATATTCACAGACGTGAAGTTATTCTAAAACTCTGGGATTTAGATGAAGCTTTTCAGCTTCATCTAAACATGCTATAAATACCTGGACCACAATAATGAAGAAGCTAGATAGGAAAACTGACTGAAGAAGCCTCATTAGGTGATGCATAACGGCTTCACACTGACACAGGGTTAACAACCCAATAAATCACTGATCTGAATGAAGGATACTAAGGATAGAGAAGGATGCAAAGGGTAACATGGAGATACTTCAAAGAAAAAGAAGCAGAAGTTCTCAGCTGAAAGCTGTATTTAAACATTTGACACACTAAGTGTTCTCCTTCCAATAAGAAACTGAATTACAGAACAACTTGAAATTGTGAAGTGGTTTGACACTATTACACTATTAGAGTTGGGTTTGAAATTAATATTTAACTTATGCAGCAAAATTCCTTGAAAAAAAAGGAGGCAGGAGGGAGTTCATATGAACTCCAGGTGAAGAATTTTAAAAGTTTGCACAAAGCAATTAAACTGCATTAGGCAATAATTGCTTTCCAATTTCTTCAAACCAGCACAGTTGGAGTTCTACAGCCATGTAATCAACTTAATGATACTCTTCTCATTTGAAAGAAAGAAAACATTACCCTCCAAACACCACCAAAACAACACATTTAACTGACATTTTGAAATTTAGAAAATATGCTCTTATTCACCATCAGTATGTGTCAGCTTTAATTTAAACAAATGTTTAAAGCTCAGTTAGGGTTTCACATACCCTAAATGCAGGAGGGGTTACCAGAATGTCAATGCTGAATGAATTGAATTTAGAGGTCCTACTCCAAGGCCATATGGATCATTCTTTAATGTCCATCGGGACTGACGTGTACTCCCAAATAACAATCCCATATAGACTGCAACTGTGAGTGTACCTGAAAGGTGATACTTTATGCAATTTTGAGAGGTGAATCAACCTCTGACCAATAAAACTTCAAGAATAAAAAGTTCTGTGGCCTCCTACTTTGGTGTGTATTTGTACTCAGAAAGCATTGTCTGTTCAAGCCAAATTCCCTCTCTTGGGAAATCAACCATGAAATCATAGAATGGGTTGGGTTGGAAAGGACCTCAAAGATCATCTAGTTCCAACCCCCTTGCGGGACACCTTCCACTAGACCAGGTTGTTCAAACCCCACCCAACCTTCCAGGGAGGGGTGGTCACAATCACACCGAACCCACATAAACCCCACAGAGATGCCAGCACCTCTTGGAGGCAACTCCATACAAACACTAAGTAGGGTCTTACTATCTGAAAATTACTAAAATTTACCATATACCAAGTTGGTTTTAAATAGCAGTTTTTCAAGAAAGCTTCATTAAAGTAGGGTAAGCAGATGCACAAAGGATATTAAAGAGCAGGGCAGACATGATACCATCCGTGACTCTCAGTACTTTCAGTTCAGGGCCTCCCTCTGTCAGCTGTGATTCCTATATACTCCTTCTCAGTTTCTCTTTCATGAACTTGCCCAGTCTGTTCTTAACCTCACATAAATTTTCAGCAAACCACATCCTTTGGCAAGAAGTGTCACTCTAGACAACTATTTGCTGTGCAAAGAATCACCTCCTTTTATTCTGCATCTAACCCTGCAAAGTTTCATTTGATGACCCTCAGTTTCTTGCATTAAAAGAAACTGAACAGCCAGGATACAGCCACCTATGATTTTGAAGCTTTTTATCTTCCTTCTCTAACAGCTTTTACAGACAGAATGGTTCTCAATTGCTTAACTGGGAGCTACTTCAGATCTTTGATCAATCCTTCTGTTGTTCTGCGAAAAACTTTTTAAGTTTTACTACATTCATCTTTGAAGTTAGAGATACACTTTCTGTAAGCCTATGAAAATTAGTCCAAACTCATTTCTCTCGACGTTTCCAACCTCACCAAGGAGATCACATGTGTTCAAGCCGAGCTTTAGCACATCGAAGCTATGAGCTCAGAAATTCTCTCTTCACTAATCACACTCCAGTCTCTCTCAGTCCCTGTGTGAAAGCAGACTCCAGATGCACCATCCATACCCTGTGAATGAACATCCTTCTGGCAAAGGTCAGACACACTCACAGGGATCATATCTGCAACTACAGCTTTGGGATGCTGTGAGTGCAGATTTTGCCATTTAAATTGCCTGTATTTTCAGTCAGCTGGGATATGGAAGGGAGGAAGGAATGATGAATGAATGGGCAGGGCATGACAGAGGGTTTGCTGTGAGAGGGAAATGGAGGGTGATGGAGAAACGGGACTACTGACTGTGGGAAATAATACAGATCACACAGAAAGCCAAAGGAAGCAAGAAGAGAACAGAGTCACAGTTAACAAGGAAAACGAACAAGAAAACGGTTAAAGGTGTGAGAAGAAATATCATGTCACAAACACCTGTCTGGGAGCCACTGGAGATGAGGGAAGGAAACTGCAGATCAGGTGGAGAGACAAAGAAGAATAAACCACAACTAAGTGGATACTGAAATGATGATTAGAACTGATGAGCAGAGATTAGGATTAGAAAAATAAAGAGAATGGGAATATGAAGAGAAGTCAACAACGTGAAAAATAACAAGTAGCTGACAAATAAAGCTGGAGGCAAAAAAAAAAAAAAACCAACCAGAAAAGGTGTTATTGGAAGAAATGAAAAATCTGTATTCACTCCACACTGGAACAGAACTTAAGTCCCAGACTCCCACCATCGCCTGTGACTATCATGGATCTCTGCAATCCTATGACAAAGTAGGCATCCCATGTTGTAACAAGTACTGTTGTCAGTCCTTCAGCACAGCCTGACAGACTGCCAGCCGTGACATCCCGCTCATGGGGTGCTTCTGTCTGTCTGCCATCTCCCCGAGGAAAGAAAGTCTGTCCAGGCATCAGACCTGACCTGCCAGTGCTCAGCTGGCTGCCCACCAGTGCAGGACAGCTGCGTGTAAGCAGCAGGAAGACCCAGGTGGAGACAAGCAGCCTTAGTAGGATGGGAGAGAGACAGAAAAACTGCCTCAGAACATCTGTGAGAAGCTGAGAGTGGGACTCCAGAAACCTGGAGCAGCTGCGAGCACCTGCTCACACCGGGCAAGAGACATTTCTAAGGATGGTTTGTGTGGCTGGACCTTCCTATGAAACGGAGCAAATCACAGAGCAAAGGTCTGTGCAACGTAAAGGCCCAGCCATGAATGTCACTGATTACAGTGTCAAATTCCACAAGGCACAAGTTGTACAAGAGAACATTAAATACATTATGGTCACAATGGCAATCGTTCAGCCTAAGGAAAAGGCAGGATTTCAGCTGCCTGTGAAACCCTTCTTTGGCCCCATTTGTGCGGCACGCCTTCTGTGCTCGGAGAGAGACACAGACCATCTGGAAGGAACTCAAACCAGCGGGAAGAGTTGGAGCTCAAGAAAACACCATCTACAAAGAAAGTAGCAACAAATTTGGGATTTCTGTTACGAGGTAAAGCATGCTGGGGAAGTAAACCAAGCCCCTTTGGCACAAATCTGTCCTCCATTATACTTGGCAGATGGTACAAGTAGTAATGGAATAAACCCAGAATGAGGAGAGTGTGGGTTAGACGTGAGGAAAGTGCTTCCAACAGTAAAAACAAAGAAGAGACTGGAAGGGACTGTTTAGGGAAGATATGAAGTTCTTATTACTGGAAGATTTAAAAGCAGTTTATGTAAGCTTGTGTCAGGAATGACAGCTGTAGATAGCTGCCTTGGAAAAGGAGGGGAATGAGGTGACTTCCAAAGGTCCCTTCCTGCCCTATGGTGGAGCTGCTTTAACAACGATCTGTTATAAAATTCTTCTGGAGACCATTTCCCTAGTTGATGCATGAACAGACAGGATGCACAACCAGCAAATATTTAACTTTTTCCTCGTTTTTCAGTGTGTGGTATTAGTCTTTAATTGTGCCTTGCAAGCCAAATCAGTAATTTCACTCTGGGTTAGACAGGTCATTGATATAATGCTGAAATATTACTTCACTATTATTAAATAATTAATTTTTGTGACACAGAGGAATGCTATGTCCACTTTCCAGATGCAGAAGTAACTGACTGACTTCAGAGGAAGATACTGTAAATGCTTAAATGGATCTAGATCTGAAAGGGTAAAGGCAAAACTCTGCAATGATTTCAAATGCCCTGTGTCAGGCATAAGGTCCATCCTCTGCAGAAACAATCCTTGGAGAAAAATATCCATGTAAAACTACAAATTGTATTGTAATATATGAGCATGAAAAGAAATAATCAATTTCAAAATTAATCTTAATATTGTTATCTCCTAAAAGTTTAATAATTTTTAAAAATATTTTAATATTAAATCCTTTATCTAACTCCTCCTGTCCAAAGATCTAGCTTCTCCTTCCATCACTGCAGTGTTATTCTGCCCAGATTATCTACTCTCTCTGCCACTCCACAATTTCTTTTTCCACCAAGTGGTGTTCTGAGAGTTGCAAGTTTTGTAATGCACTTTAAGACTAAAAAAACAAAAAAAAAGAAAAAGAAGGAACAAAGATAAAGAAGTTTACTGCTACTTTTCCACTTTTCCACCACTTCCTTTGTTCAAGCAATCTACAGATGTTCACCAACCACTTCTTTTTGATGGAATAAAGCACCCAAGCCCTCCATCTCCAGACTCCAGATTTGATCTTAGCAGCAGCAATAAAGCAAGGAGGAATAGTGCAATTGGTCTGGAATGAAAATTAAGTGCTTTGTCCAATTACAAGTGAAGCAGGAAAGCAGGAAGGTGTTTTGCCAGGGTTTCGGGGTTTTTTTGTAGTTTTAGCAACCGTCTCACAAGAGCAGATACTTAGCAGGCCAAAGTACCAAAATCAAAAAAGCTGTTTGAAAATCTCAGCTTCTACTTATTTATTTTAAGAATGTTCCGCCTTCGTGATTATGGCAAAAGGACCGAAAATGTGCAATTAATACAATTTACAGTCTCTGGGAGCAGACAGAAAGCAAAATGAATGAAAAGGTGTTTTGTTCTTCTATGAAATTGTTTCTAGGCCACTCTTGTTAGCTTTTAATGCTTGGGGCTGACAATGTGGGGAGCAGGGGAGGAAGGTGGAAGTGGGCTCTGCTGTAAGTCACAGCCGGCTCCTGGCTGCTTTCCTGCCTCTTGGGCTGCACTTCCCCTGCTCCCTGCAGGCAGCACAAACCAAAGGAGCAGATTCCTTTCGAAGAAGCTGGATTCCACTCAGCCATAAGTCCTGGGCTGACAGAAGCTTCTCACAAGGCTTATAAAAAGAAAAAGGGAACAACCAAAGGAAAAGGCTCCAAAGCCGGTGACGCTCATGATATATCGGAGCTGGCAGCGTTACATCTGCCACTGCCAGGCTTGGGAGTTTATCTTTGCTGGATGTTATTGCCCCTCCCCACATGTGGTCAATAATTCACTCCTTCCTTCCAAGCACATACCTCACCCCTTTCAGCCTCCCTACCCCGATATGGCTCAGATTCTGTTTATTTTAAAGGTTTTTAAACATATTGCTTTCTGAGCACTAACACTAAATGTGTTGCTCGATTCCCTGCCACAAACCCATTTGCAGTCAATAGTTCTCTTGGACTCCCATATCCTACCTCAGAAAGGTTCCAGTATTGGCCATGTCTCTTTGCCTTTCTCTTGAATGCTCTTATTTAGCCTCAATCTCAGGAAGGATCCAGAGAAAAACAGACAAGCCAAGCTTTGGCTAATCTATCAGCTACTAAAATCTCCATCCTGGTTCTGACATATCTTATGTCAAAATCACTGTTTTTCAGTTGCAAATAATTTATTTCACAGGAAAGACTTCATTTTATGTCCTGTGCTTCTCCAACTCTCTTATCTTGATTTCCGAAGACAGAAACCCAGAATTGTCTTATACTCAACTCTGAAAAAGTGATGCAAAAGTAGCTCCACCTACACCTACATCTACTTCTGGTGGAGGCTTGGATTCTTCTCTGTCTTCTAGGCAATTTCTGCACTGTCTGTTACAATATACTGTCATAATTCTCCTAAGTCTCACATATCTAAAGTTATTTTTAAATACATAAACATTCCACTTTACTGGAAAATAAAGGTTACTTGTGTTATAAAACAGAAACAGAAAAGCTTACCAAAAAAGAGGCGAAGCTGATGAGTATGAATTACTTGGAAATCAGCTTCAAATATCTACTTCCCCAAGTTACAGGTTTAGTCTCTGTGGAGTCACACTTCATCCTAAATCTTGAAGCATTTCCTCCCACCATTACACAACCCAACGTTGTCAGTGTATGTTATTTCACATGCTGTATTTTCTCCTAAGAAAACAGAGTCAAGCCCCCAGAATCCAGTCTTCTTACTCCCAAAGAAACCCTGACATCTGTTTTCTTCCCCCACTGTTCTGAGAACATCAATGATTTCTGCAACTCACCCCAATTCTGCATCCAAATTTGGAATCAAAATTACCTGGAGTCAGAGAAACCTCTGACTCTCAATTAATTGTTTCATATCTCCTTAGTACATCTCTTTCCAAAGTCTCAGAGACAGAGTATTATCACTATTATTTTAATTAAAAATTAACAGTACCCAGCTTTTTAATGCTTTGATCAGCCAAAGCAATGAGCCTGTAATGGCCATTCCATCTTGACTAATCAAAGTCAACATTTTCAGTTGGAAGGAAGAGTAAGTTGAGGGCAAATAAGGGCTGGTTCAGAAGCAGGTAGAAGTCTTTTCAGAAGACTTGTCCAGCTTTTAAGAAACCAGTTTATGTCTACGGAAAGTGCTGTTATCAAATATTCATGATAACAGCAAAAAAGTAACCTTGAGAAGAACAGAGATCAGATGAAACAGCACTAAATTTTTTGCAAATGATCCAAAACAGGGTCAAATAGTGAAGTAAAACAGCTGTTCAGTTCAAGTTGCTCTACATATTTACTGCAATTTAATATCAGTTTTGGAAAATTCCATTAAAAACAGAAATTTTTGTGTATTTTGTTCAGGTGTACACACAAGAGCTATTTAACTGAAATTCTCTATAAGAAGGGAAGTAGCTCTTGGAACCTTAAGAAGTTTGTGAGCACATAAAACATAAAAATTATATATGGCTCAAGTAGATTAAGTAATTTTTTGTGCATGTAAAATACACTCTGCGTTGGACTAGGAGGAAGTAAAGTGATGACGACAATTCTCTGCAAGTCTGTCAAAATATAATTACACCTGAAACTGTCTGGTAGCTGGTAACAGCACTCTGCAGCAGGAGAGACCTGCTACTGGGTTAGGAGCTGTCATCAGAGCTTCAGGAGAGAAGCTCTGCTGGAGTTCTGTGGCACCATTTCAACAGTGATCACACAGTGTGTTCTGGTTTCCCTCATAAAATGTAATTAATACTTTCAATGATTTTGGGGTAATTCATAATAATAAAAAGTTAAAAAGTACAAATGCTATTTTCTCTATTACAAATTCTGAAATAAGGAAGAACACAGTAGATATGGTAAGAGATTTGGTTTACTTTGTTCCTGAAAATACAGTCACACAAGCTGAAACACCAAAAATAACTTCATACATATTTGCTAATACACCATTCCCTGCACAGGAGGAAAGCTTCAGTAATCACATTTTATCGCCTATCACTTATGCCTCTTTTAATTTAACCAGGTAATGTGCTGTATTTCAAGGGTTTACCAGTGCAGTCTGAGGTCAGCACTCATGGAACGTGCTTTTCACCTTGCTCTCCCCACACACCAATTAACCCCTCGGTCCCAAGCACAGGCTGCTGCTGCTGCTGCCAGCACTTCAAAGCACCAGCAGCGTCCCAGCCCTGTGCCCCGAGCACTCTGCACCCCATTCCACGACTCCCAGCCCTGCCCCTGACTCAGCACCCTCCTCCTCGCTCCCTCACCTGGTTTTTGCTTCCACACCCACGGAGGCGGTGGAGCTGGCAGACTCCTCGGACACTGAGTGCTGAAGGACTGGTGTTAGCTGCTTGGTGCTGTCCACTTCCGTTTGGGCATCCTCTTCTGCAGACTGCTCTTTGACTTCTGTTTAACAAATAAGAAAAAAAAAATCATTTAGTACGTTATCTACTTATTTAGGCTAAAAAAATCCATCTGCAAGCTTCCCCTCGTGCAGCAAACATCCATTTTATTTATGGACAGATTAACCCAGGTAACTTTCTTCTGAGACAGAACAAAATGAAAAGAGGAGGAAATTACCATCTGTAGCTCAAATATGAAATTGAATGCCTATAACATTATTTCCATAACACAGAGTTTCACTGTGAACCAAAGCTGTTCAATAAGCAATGAGGAACAGGGCAGGGGGAGAGTTGCTCAATGACAACCTTTTTATATGAGGTTGGGGTTTTAGACATTCCCATTCTCCCCACATCTCCTCTTGTGCACCTGCTCTGTCAGCCCTGAGCAAACACCACAGTGAGCACACTAATCTGGGATATAACAAACCTTTTTTCCTCCCACATTAGCTTTAACTTTGATCAATTCCCTGACAAAGTTCACTTCTGGTTACACTAACTGCGCTGGCACAGCACTGAAGAGGTAAAGGAAGGAAGGATATGGTTTATGCCAGCTTAAACTTCCTTCTGATCTGAAGGAATATAACCAATTTTTTCAGCATCCTTTTAATTTAGCTTATTTGTCAGACAGGAACTTATATACACATCTCCAGCCGACAGTGCTACTATTTGCCTAGAAAGTTTGTTTATGCTCTGAAACATGTAACACCAAGTTGCCACCCTCTGTGCAACTTTAAATCCTCTTTCCATTCACTTTTCCTCTTTTGCACAAAGCGAGTCAGGAGTTTGCCAGAAGGACATGGCAATGTGCTGCTCAAAGTGCACCAGAATGCACAGTAACAAGGGTCAAGGCTGTAGAGCAACAACATGTGGTGTTTCTGCACTTCTGCATACCTTATTTTGAAACCTAAATAACATAAAAATTATATAGGACTCTGGCAGATGAGCTTTGGCATATCCAGCTTAAGACACAAGTGTCTCATCCTGCCTGTGTCCATGGTTGCTACATCTGTCCCACAGCAGCACCAGAGGAAGGACCTGCACCTGAGTCACACACCCCCTAAAGCCTCCAGTGAACACAGGTTTGAGCTAGGAGGCCAATGCATACAGTTCTTGCAACCAAGTTCAGTTAGAGTAAAGTAGCAGATAATTTAGAAGACTTAAGCAGAAGATACAGTCATATTTTTAAACAAATTAATACACAACATGTCAAAATATAATCAAATATTGCAAAGGATAAATGACTCAAGTGGAGAAATGGATGGTTAGGAGAATCTGTGACATGGGTGGGCATGCACAAAAACCTCCTACAAGCTTTAATCTTATACATAAAAACAATAAAAGAGAGAAAAATTCTCAGAACATAAAGCTGCACAGCTTGGTCTGCAATATTGAAATCATGTGCCCACTACAGCACATGGAGAAGGGTAAATCTGTCTTGTTTGATGTACAGAGATTGAAGTAAAATTACTCTTTAACCTCGAGTGAACACATTTAGGAAGACAATGTATAACATTTAAAACCCTCAATGAAGTTCTCTAAATCATACTGAAGAGAAACATAAAATTAAGAAAAAAGAAAACAAAATTCCTGGTCATGATTGGGTGTGTCAGGTACTTACTAGAGCTGCTATAAACTGAAATTGTTTCACCTATTTCAGTTAAGCTACTCAGTAATATACATCTGAAATGGTTTTGGACATCAGAAACATCCAAAAATGACTACCTGTTTGAAAGCCAAATGGCTCATGTCAAATCCCTTCCACCAACCTATCCTGAAGAACAAAATGCTGGATGATCATTTGATGCTAAATAAATATCCTGTTGGGAACACACCCTTTGTAATAGTAAATGGCTCCATACAGAAAACAAAACAAAACAAACCCAAACCCCACACCCCTTAGTTTTTGGCACATCTGAACAAACATCCCTGCAATCATTCCTGGATGAGGATTCCTGAAACCGGCAGCATCCAGCGGAGCCATTCATAACAACCCGCAGTGCGTTTCCAACTAGGTTGGATCTGAAGGATAATTTTGTGCCAGTAACCCCCAAATTTCTAAATACAACCTCAATGCAGAGAGCAAAACATAAACACTTGGAAGACAGACAGACGCCAAAGCACTAGAAACAAAACCCACAACACAGCCCGGGACAACCACGCCTGAGGAGCTCCAGGAAGACCACCGGAAACCGTGGCCTTGCTCTGATCCATCTTGGCGACTTTCTTTAACCCAGTTAAACTTCGCAAAAGGGACTTTGCTTTACTGTGTGCCTGCAGGAACTTTCAGCCATTTACTCTTTGCCAGCTTTCATCTCATTACCATTAGTGGGCACCCACCACACCGGGAAGGCGAAGTTCTCGGGACTCCCTCAAGAACCCTGGACTGTGTGAGAAGACACAGATTGTTTCACTACACATGACAACTATCTGAGCTTACATCCTTATGGAGCTTTTACCCCTGCTGTTTGCTTCTCTAGAGAAGGAGGGACCCAAATTATACTAAATGAGACAAACAACATCCCAACTGCTGTCTCTGCAATAAACCAAACTGTGCCTCAATATGCCGCGGGAAGACTGAAAACTTGGTGCTTACTAAGTAGCATGATGAAAACAGTGTGTGTGTTAGTTGTGTGTGCCAGACTTCAACTTTGTGGAAGTTTTAAGGAAGAACAGCAGTAACGCATTTCATGAGTCAAACTCTTCGGATATGGGAGTCCAGCACTGGCACGGCAAAGGGACATCTCAGACACACCTCAGAGATGTTCTTGGAAGCAGGTGGCACAATATATTTAATGAACACTCATCATATTTGGTTATGGTAACCTACTTTGAAGCCACTGGGAGTGAAGGAACCATGAATGATTAATAAATATGAAGCTCATTTGCTGATTCATACGTAAAGCTTTATTTTGAATCTTCATGATTGTTTCTGGCACAATGGAGGTCTTGCCCATGCATAATGAGTTAAGGAGGGGACTGAGATTTAAAAAAGCTAATTCTACAATTCCAAAATGTCTCTAAATTCTTTTTTTAATGTCACTATTCTAAAACATTAGGAAAATACTAGAAAAATTTACATTTAAAATTTTTTTATTATTTGAAGACAATGACATCCATAGTTCTTCCCCACCTGGCTAGTGAGGACAGAAAAGCCTTCTTTTCTTATTAAGTTTAAAAGAAATCTCCCAATACTACAAGGATTAAAGTTCCTATCCACATGAGTCATCAAAAGGGTTGAGACTTCCACATGCTTTACAGCTTGGGTAATACTCACAGAATCACAGCATGGTTGAGGTTGGAAGGCAGCCCAGAAGTCACCTTGTCCAAGGCCCTGCTCAAGCAGGGCCATCAGACCCAGCGGCCCAGGAGTATGACCAGATGGTTTGTGAGCATCTCCAAGGATGGAGATATGAAGTAGTAGGGGAAAAAAATTAAATTCCCCCCATTGACAGGGGACAGATATGCAGGGAACTCACTGGGATTGATAAAATTTACAGTATTCCTTTGGGAATGTGATGAAGCAACATTGACTAAATATCTAAAAATGTTCTTTTGTTATAAACAATCCTTTTCTGTTTTCTAGTAATCACAAGACCCTATTCTGCAAGCTACTTGGGTAAAGCTGCAACAAGATAAGGAGATAAATATGTGGGCTCAGCCATGACAATCAGGCAATGAAAAGACACCAGCATATCCAAAAATTTTTCTTTTAAATAGTCGAAAACTACCTGTCAAGTCAAAACCTGAAAGTACTGTAGGAGTTCTACCACAAATAAAATTCTTTAAAATCTTATAATTGTCAGTATATAGTGACACTGCAAAAGAAAAACCAAAGAGCTGTCATAAACATAAAATTAATATTCCACTGCTGTTTAGATGCAGCAGGTTGACTGTTAAACCACTTTACTGGCTGGGGCTTTACTGTCAGACCTACTGCTGATCTGGCAGACAGCGAACCAAATGTCACGAGCTTCCAAAACTTTCACAAGAACAGAAAGTATGGAAGGCTGGAAAATACCAGCATCACCAAACACAGCAGGGACGTTCCAGGGGTCTCAAACTGTTGCTTACTGAGATGTTCTGCAAGAGGGAGTAACAAGCTTTTAACCAGCAGATGCAACAGTTACTTCTGCGCAGGGAAGGGGCAGTGCTGTGTCAGAAAACAGGCAATGGGACAGGGTGCTTTACACAGCCTTGCAGGGATCTACAGAACTACAAACACCACCACAACACTCTAGTCCTAGAAGTTTTGACAGGTGAAAGACCAGGTCAATGTAGCAACAATATGAAAAGAAATCTTAACAAGGGAATGCAAACTGTCAGTTTAAAATGCCTGTCTGTCCTGGTTTGGGCTGGGACAGAGTTAATTTTCTTCTCAGTATGTGGTACACGGTTGTGTTTTGGATTTAGGATGAGAAAAATGTTGGTAACACACCGATGTTTTAGTTGTTGCTAAGTATGCTAAGTAATGCTTACTCTAAATCAAGGACACTTCAGTTCCCCGTGCTCTGCCAGTGAGAAGGTGCACAAGGAGACGGGAGGGACATGGCCAGGACTGCTGACTCCACCTGGCCAGAGGGACATTCTATACCACAGAACATCATGCTCAGTATATCACAGAATCACAGAATGGTTTGGGTTGAAGGCACCCTTAAAGATCATCCAGTTTCAATCCCCCAGCCATGGACAGGGACACCTTGCACTAGACCAGGTTGCTCAGAGCTCCATCCAACCCAGTCTTGAACACTTCCAGGGATGGGGCACCCACAACTTCTCTGGACAACCTGTTTCAATACCCCAACACCCTGACAGAAAAGAACTTCCTTCTAATATCCAATCTAAACCTACTCCCTCTTAGTTTGAATCCATTCCCCCTTGTCCAGTGTACTACATGCTGTTGTATAAAGTCACTATCCATCACTCTTGTAGGCTCCCTTTAGATACTGGAAGCCTGGGGACAGTTGGGCAGGAGCTGCTGATGGCTGCTCAGGGACAGGCTGGACATTGGTCAGTGGGTGCTGAGAAACTGTGTTGAGCATCACTTGTTTGTCTTGAGTTTTATTCCTCTCTCTCTCTCTCTCTCTCTCCTTTTTATCATCATTATCATTATCATTATTAATATTTATTTCAACTATTAAACTGTATTAATCTCAACCCAGGTACTTAGCTGAAAGCTGGGTACGCCATTATCCAGTACTGTAATTACCAAGTTTCACTCAGTAACCCAATTTAGGAACAAAAGTTTGAACCAGTCATCATTCATAATTCTGTTACTGTTCTGGACACAGTTTGATAGAAACACCACTCTTCCTGTCAGGGTCTGGGGAAGTCAGACTGGCACATGCAGCGATCACTCGGGTGCAGGAATCTTTGACATACAACAACTTCATATGTGCAAGTTTTAGCAGCTGGGACAAACAGACAAACTGCAGATAACTGGGCCCCTGCAGATCACCTGCAACCCCTTGGGATGACAGGGAGCCAAGCCAAGGCATGTTATAGAAACACAGAACTGTTAAGGTTGGAAACGACCTTTAAGATCATCAAGTCCAACCATCAACCCAGCACCACCGTGCTCACCGTTAGACCATGTCCTCAAATGCCACATCCACAAGTTCTCTGAACACTTCCAGGGATGGAGCCTCCACCGCTTCTCTGAGCAGGCTGTTCTAGTACTTTACAACCCTTTCAGTGAAAAAATTTTTTCTAATATCTAATCTAAACCTCCCCAGCACAATTTGAGGACTACTGAAGGCCCCACAGAGGGTGATGGCTGTTAATGGCTGTCACCATTACGCTTGCAGTCACATACTCTTGCCTGCTGAAAACCATCATGGGAGACAGCGGGAGAAAAAGCAAATCGGAGTTTAAGTGTGACAGTAATAACCACATGCAAGAGCCACTTCTACATGGACAGAGGCACATTTCTTTCATCTTAGGTGAACACTGTAATATTTTATTCACAACAGTAAACAACGAAACGTACAACCACATCAGAAGTGGTTTTTGGGGGGGTTTTGCTAGTGCTGCATGTGTTTCTTCTAAAACCACTACTTATCTATTTTTTTTACCTTTCTGAAGGACACTGCAGGAGTAATGGCTTCAAAGTGAAAGAGGGTAGGTTTAAATTAAATATTAGGAAGAAATTCTTCACTGTGAAGGTGGTGAGGCACTGGTACAGGTTTCCCAGAGAAGCTGTGGATGCCACATCCCTGGAAGTGTTCAAGGCCAGGTTGGATGGGGATTTGAGTGACCTGGTCTAGTGTCCCTGTCCATGGTGGGTAGGTTGGACCCAAATGATCCTTAAGGTCCCTTCCAACCCAAACCGTTCCATGTATTACTTACTGCAACAGATGTTATATGGAGATAAGAAGAAAGTTTGCAGTTATTCTTTTTGTTAAATATATTTTATACAGAAAATAACTTTGTGCAATAAGATTTTCAATGTAAGACCATTTAAACAGCAATTTTGTTCACTCTAAAAACATGACACCATATTATGGGTAACCAGCTCCCAATGATCCATGACTGAGGAGCTTCCCAAGGTAGGAGTGATATTCAACAGCACTCATCCAATTATTTTTCCACTAGTTTGTTCAGGTCTTTTTCAAACCCATGTCGAGTTGTTCATGCCCAAAGCATCCAGTAGCACTGAATTCTATAACTGCAGTAGATGCCAAGTGCAAATGTACCTGGCCCTTGTGCTTTCTGAACATGACCTGGATGTCCCCTGATTTTTGTGTTGCACAACAATGAATCACCGTGCCCTGTTCATTTTCTCCATACCACTCATCGTTTTGTGGGACCCTATTAAATTCCTCCTCAGTGAAATCACTTCAGGTTGAAGGCTTTTACCTCAACTGATCCCCTCACAGAAGCTCTTACTTTCTTCTTGTCGTACTCGTTGGCCTTTCCTGTACTTTCCCAATTACAGCTCATCCATTTGGAGAAGAGAAAGCAGAACTGCACATGGCATTTAGCATGCAGTGATGCCAAAGATTTATAAAGCAACAGTAAAAAAGAAAAAAACCCCAAAACCGTCACTGATGCTCTATTCTGCTTATCCCT
Source organism: Pipra filicauda (assembly GCF_003945595.2). Classification (NCBI taxonomy): domain Eukaryota; kingdom Metazoa; phylum Chordata; class Aves; order Passeriformes; family Pipridae; genus Pipra; species Pipra filicauda. Next base: position 8,490,224 of record NW_024104310.1, read on the forward strand.
GTGCCAGTAATTCTTAGAATTTGTTTCCTTCTTTGACTTCTAAAAGCTCTGCAATTCTCAGAAGAACTAAAGCACCACCTGCTCAGGTAGCAATAGCTATTTGAGAGTGATTTTTGTTTATACAAAATTAGGATGGTGATTCTCCTCTGCATGTTCTTTTACGGGCACTACTACTGAATTTAGGAGTCATTTCATTTTCTATGGTCACTCTCCAGTGCCTTGCAGGTGGGCACCTCTTTTATTACCCTAAGTAAGTTTATTTTACTCACTATTTTCTTCCCCTTTGTACCTGACCTAGAAAAGGGTTAGCAGGGTTGATGCTTCTGGGACTCCAACACCAGCCTGGTTTATATATGATTTTAACTCGTCAGCAGTGAATTTCTCTAATTATTTCTTCTACCACACTGAAGAGTCAGCCTCAACACAGCATCACTAAAAATTAAGACCATAGAACAAGGAAGGTGTCCCTGCTCATGGCAGGGAGGTTGGAACAAGATGATCTTTGAGATCCCTTCCAACCCAAACCATTCTGTGATTCCGTGAACTACAACATACACAGAACAGCCCTTTTTCCAATCAGGAAATGCATGCTACTGTTTCAAAATATTTGACTGGTAATGTCAACACCAACTCTCTCATCATGTCACTAATGACACAGCAGCAGGGTTAAGATTTGAGGTAATGGGAAAGTGGAATATTCTAAGTCTTTGAAAATTTCCAAAACCTGTTGGTTATGTTTAACAAAGCACAGTTCGATACCAAAACTGCAAAACCAGTATTGAATAAATAAGCAAAAAAAGAAGTTGCCTTTCAGAAATAACCTCCACGATGAAAAACCCAGCGAAGGTAGAATTGATCTGGAAATAACAGATTCCACCAGCTCTAAAAAAGCCTGAGACAGAGATATCAGTCAGAAGGTAAAAAAATCAGATTTTTCTAAATGGCCCATTTTAAGCTTGCATGATGATAAATAGTATTATCGAGTCAGCCTGTAATGATTTAAAGGCAAATATCAAATAACTTCCTTTTGTGTTTGCTTTCCTCATTACAAACAAATTACCAGAATATAATGCAAAAATAATAAGATGCTTACAATAATTACAACAACATGCTTCAGTTCTGCTAATTTTTCCAGTGGCTGGACAGGTAGGAGTCAGCAGCATTAGAAAGAATAAACTACTCCTTTTCTAATAAGTACATAGAATATTAATTGCCTCAAAACATATTTAAATGCATTTCTAAGCACATATTTGCTGCAAATATTTATGGACAAATTTAATCTGCAAGCAAGTCCTCAGTGGCGTTAATTTTTCCTTTCATTAATTTTAGAAGGGATGAGTAGTAAGTGATGAGGCCTCAGTATCTGCCTGAAAAGCACAAAGTGGATTTTAAAACAACTTTGGTGTTAACACGTGGCTGAGAGCTTTTGCCATTGATTAACCCAAACCAGGACTTGCTCTCAGGTGTGTTTTACTTTGTCTTAATGAGAGGCTCTACTCAGTATCGTTCATGTCACTGCAAAGAATGTCTGTATTTCCTCTAATAAGTAGGATATGGCAAGATTTTTTTTCTTTATAAAAGTGCTTTTCAGGCTGCTTCAAAGCCGATGAGATTCTGAATTAGTTCAAAATTCCTTGGCAGCTCCTACATGAATAACTTCCCATCACTGAGAAGTGTTTGTTTCTGGTTCTTCTGTGCTTTGCCCAGAGACAAATGAGGCTGGTCGGAGGAAGGCACATCCTCAGGAATTTAATGTGAAGTCCAACAAGAAATCAAGTGGTCAGGCAACATCACTGGGTCTGGTAATAACGTTACCAACGACAATAATGCAGGCAAGGACATACTGGTTGATAAAATCATCCAGGCTGCTCTATCTGTTATCAATTCTGAAGTTCCAAACACCATGAGGAGGTGAGGGTCTCACAGAAAGTAGTGCTGTAAGAACTGTTTGACATGGTATGAATGGTAAACAGAATACCTGATTTACTATTAATTTCCCAAGACACTCAGCAGTTCATAGAAACTTGTCTTATCGCATTTCTCCCAGATCAATATCTGAATCCCAACATTTTTATGTGACACAAAGATGGGAAGAATTGCAGACTCTAGGATGAGTTGAGATATTTCACAAGTGTTCTCAAAGGAGAAAAATTGAATAATCAAATAATTAACAGACAGAATTTAGTTTGAACTTGAAATGCAGAGCCAAGAAAATACCAAGTACAGAACCTTGCTGAAACTAGCAGAAGATGGGGGAAAGGAGCAGAAGCCAAGTCTTCATTAATAGCAGAAGGGGCACCAAACCTACAGAAAGCATATCATGAGGTATTTAGTATATTCTTTCTTTCTTTATATTAGCAGTTCTATATTTGCCTACAAGTGTGTGCACAAAGCCACACGTTTTCCACAATTTTCTGGTTTGTATTTTTTTGGCCATTAGAGACTCACCCCTCAGAAGAAAACTACTCTTACGGAGAGGAACAACACAAGAGGATCTACAGGAGAACGTATTATTCCCCAGGGAACTATTCTACAGTGTTTTACTGATAACTAGACAGGTGGAAGGTGGTGATGGCTGGAAGGGCTTGACAGGACCAGAGGCAATGGACACCAAGTGAAACAAAGGAGGTTCCCTCTGAACATCAGGAAACACTTTTTTACTGTGAGGGTGTTTGAGAACTTACACAGATTATTCAGGCAGGTTGTAGACTCTCATTCCTTGGAGATACCCAAAAGCTGTCTGGACATAGTCCTGGACAGCCAGCTCTAGGTGACCCTGCTTGAGCAGGGGGTGGGCCAGATGATCTCCAGAGGTCCTAGCCATCCTTAACCATGCTATGATGCTGTGGGTGCTAAAATGATGGAAAGGATATGTAACAACACCAGCTGGACAGAGAAATATCAATGTAATATCACTGCGGGAACCACAGTGAAGAAAAATGAAGGAAGAGACAGATGGAAAGACCAACAAGAAGCTGAAAAGCAAAACAGTCACTAAGGGAGGAGCCCAGGGATCAGCAAGAGAGACAGGGTTGGTGGGTGAAGGACAGGAGTCTGCCTTGACATTTACAGGAAGCTGAAATCTATTGATTCAGTAGAAGCAGTTGTCAGCACCATTTTTTCAAGAAAAAGTTTACTTAGCTCCAAACAGATCTTTCTTCCAAATTCCAAAATTTCCTTTTTCCAATTCCAAATCCCTGCTCTCTTTCCATCCTTAAGAATTCCTCTATACCAAAGTGAACCTGGTAGTTGGCAGAAAACAGCCAGGGCTCAGGAATCACGGCGGTTGGCAGGGATAACCAGCCATACTGAAATGATCAGAGCAGCACACGCCTTACCCTGCTTTGCTTCCAATTCTGCCTCGTTTTACATGTGAGATTACAGAATTTTGGGAAGGGCAGCAACTTGTTTCCCGAACTGCAATTAAAAAAGCCGTGCCTCAGCATTGCAAAAGAGCCCCTTCAAGAAGAATTTTTGCCTTTTTTTTTCATAATAAACATTCGTGTCAACATTACAAATGAAAATAATGTTTGGTACTTGCACACCCTCTGCTTTTTTCCCCATAAAAGACCTGACAGCTAGAAAATACTTCTTTAAGTGGGATTATATGGGACATCTCATTTTTCCCTTCCTGTGAGGAGAGTTCTCATTCCTCCTGCATTGCTCCCTCCCCTAAAAGCAGAGCTCATTATACTGAATACAACATTCACATTTTATGAAACTTAATTAATTCACAAAAGGGCACCAGTAATGTTAGACTCCATAAATAAACCAAAACAGAAACAAGCTCAAAAACCCAAACAAACAAGAAACAAAAATCTCACACAGTAAAAGAATTCCTGATTATTCTCAGCATATGAACCAAATAATGGAAAAGAAGCAAGAAACACAGAGACTCAAACTATGTCACACATCAGGATGTTCAATCTCATCTTGAGTTTTGTAATATTACTATGTTCTGTTTTGGTTTGCCAACTACTGCAGAAAATTGTTGGCAAGTCCACTATTTGCAAAAAACCAAAATAAAATACCTTTTTAGTCAAAGCAGAAATCAATAAACTAGTACACAAATACACCGTAATTTAATTAAAACAGTTTCACACAGAGCAACAAACTGGGATTACTCCTTCTCCCACACTTTTTTACTAACACAGGTAAGTGCTTAGAATAAGTTTTAGAGGCAGTAGCCTTTTCAAATAACATGATTAAAGCTCTAGCAAGTCACATGATGTTCAACTTTTAAACTAACATAATTGCGATTCCGTCTCTATCAAATTGCTCAAGATGATAACGCTCTTTCAAGTCTATTTCAGTTCCCCTGTAAAAATGTGATTTCAGACCTATGTGTTTTTACGTGGCATATTTTCAGTTAGGAGTACAGTCTGCAAATCCATCCTGAGCTCAGCACTGAAGGGGTGGTGCATCACTTCTTCCAGCAGCAGACTCAGAGGAGTCTTTGTCCATTGGAGTTTCCAGCACAGTGCTCCACTACTGCCTGTACCTTTACAATGAGCACCAGCCCTCTGTGACAGCCAGGTTGATTTTGATGGAAGATAATGGAGAGACTTATCTATATGCAGTCTTGGAGCCTAAAAAATAATTATCTGTGTCCCTCTCTCCTCTGAAGCAAGAAATGCTCTCAGATCTCTGTTGAGGAACTTTGTTAATAATGACAAAAGCCAAAAAAATACAGCTATCACTGCATTCCCTACACAGTAGTTACCACTTGTTAAGCTTGCATTTCTTTTTGGTTGGTTTTCTTCTTTTTTTTTTTTAAATTTACAAAACTTATCACTTACAATAACACTTTCTGTCCCCTTGGCTGATTTTAATAAGACTGTTTCTAACACATGGAATAGGAAGCCGTAAATGGAATATAGGGCACTGCTTTTCTATACACAAACACCTGCACCAACTTTTTCACTTTGAACTTTATTAACTTTAATGTTATTAACCTACTTGTAGAAGCTGCAAAAGACCATCCAAATTCACTACCACCAACAGTTTATCAGCAGGGGCAGAAAAACAATGGACACAATAAAACAATGAAACATCCTTGCATTAAGCTTTAATCCAGACTCCCTCCACATACCACTCACAACACAAACTCAACACAAGTTGTGACTTAACACTCAGGACACTCCCCAAAGCCTCGAGTCACAAGCACAAAGATTTCTCAGCATCATTCACCATCGAGCAAGTAGGAAGCAAGAGACCAGCAGATACAGTCAAAGCTCATCCTCCATCCACTTGAGAAGTTCAGCCTTCTCCTCTCCAGCTGTCACCGCTGCAGCCACGTTCCTGCATGGCCCATACATAAAAGTTGTTGCAAAGATGGCTCTTTTGAGGTCCTCTACTTCTTCTCTCTATAAATCTACACTAAGCACAGATTCTTGTCTTCCTCTTGAAGGACTCCACAACTCTACCTCCTTCACTTAGCAGCTCTGAGAGGAACAGACAACTCCCTCAACTCAGGTGGTAGCTCCACGCCACTGCTGCCCTGACCACCAGTGTCTGCTGTTGTGTCTCTGTGCCTCCTTCCACTTTTCTCATTACACATATAGGGCCATCTAATTAACTTTATAAACCCTTATGTGTCAGTGCCTGTTTAAGGTTTATTTCTGTCAAACAGCAACTTGTCCCTGGTTAAAAACAGGCAAATGGCTACAGATATGTGCCTGGCAAAGAGATGACAGTTCTTCACCATGGTCTTTATCTCGTGTGTTGGCTCATCTACTTGTCTCTTTAGGCTCCTGAACTGCCAGAACAGAAATCACAAACTGTTTCAACAGCACTCAGTCCAGTACAATGAGCTCCCTCTGGTAACCGAAGCATCTGGGTACCACCACAACAAATATTTACAAAAGCAAGAACAGAGATTTATCCTGTTTCCTAAGCAGCAGTAGCAAGAATTAACATTGGGTTATCCTGGTTATCCCTTTGGTATATAATCTGCTGTAGTTATCTGAAGATACAGGTCAATAAGCAACAGTGTATTTTGGCAGGTATTCCACAAGCAGCAGCCATCACTTCAAAGCTTTTATTTTTGTTAGATACAGCCTTGTAAAAGCAGAAAAAGAACCTCTACACATCTACAGTAAAAAGGCATTCCCATTAAACTATTTAAAAACAATAGGTTCAAATAACATAAAATTAACATAGGTTTAAATAATGTAGGTTTTTTACTTTTATATCTGCCCAAATGTACATCTTGTACTACAAAATTAAAGAAATATTTCTTGTCTACCAAAGTCCTGCCTAATGAAATGCATTTCTGAGAGAGAAGCAGTACCCAGACAGCATCAGCACTATACTCTCAGTACCTGTTTCCACAGTGTTTTCTGTTTCTGCTGCCTCCAAACCATCCATACTGTCTTCATCCTCCACTGCAGTTTTTCCTCTACTCCGAGGCCTGCAAACATAAGAAGGAAAAACTCTTTTTAGACTGAAAGCGTTTTTAAAATTAGGATTTAAATACTTTCTTGTTGAGGGATAAATGTCAGCACTAAATTATGTAACTAAATGATTTCAGTCTCGTACAAATCAGAAGTTTCCTTCCCTTTTTTCCTGTTCTAGGTAATGTCCTCAGAAAGGTACACTTGAATCAGCAGTTTGCCCTTTACGTTTCTCTGATTATTCTCAGAAGAAAAATAAAATAATGAACTTTTACTGATCAAACAATAGATTAAAACAGGCAGATTTTAAGACACAAGCAACCCTGTTTGCTCAGCATAAGAGGAGAGATAACACTCTCTCAACATAAGAGGAGAGATAACCCAAAGTCTGGCCAGTAGTTACTACAAAATAGAGATGGATCCATCCAGAGCATCCTTGGATGAAACTTCTATAGAATAATAATGATGCTAAGGCAATGAAATTGAAACATTTATTATTTGCAGTGAAACAAATATTTTGACACGTAAAGTAAAATGTTATGAGAGATGACTGGATGTCATCCCATTAAAAAAGTCATCACGTGAGGACAGCCTGTCAAACCTAAAATACCTGGCAGAATTGTTTCAATTTCAGCCCAGGTCTGATGGAAAGCAGACAGGTTTATGCTACAAAATTCCAGCCTTTTTTCCCTGCCTGGTTCTTCAGCGACTATCATGGTGGGCTGTTGAGAAGCCCAGGCATCCAGATTCCCAGCTGTTCAGCAGCCCATTTGAAAGGGAGCCAAGAGCTTGGCACCTCGCCTCCCAAATTTTCAGGCTACTTGGCAACCCGCCTGGCATGCTGACGGAAAGCCTGGGGGACCCTGGGAGCTTCTGATTCCAAGTACACAAATTTTGAGCAGTTTGGGGCATCTCAGCAGTTCCAATGTCCCAGAGCTCCCAGGCAACCATTCACCCAACCAACATGCCTTGAATCGGGATGCCAGGCAGGGCAGCACACGGGCACCCCGCCTGCTCCCCCCCAAACAAAACCACTCCAGTTCCTCTTTCACAGAGGACTCTGAAAGGTTTGGGTTTAGTTCTACATCGGGGAAAAAAGGTTTTGGTTGTTGGTTTGTTGGGCTTTTTTTTGTTTTTTTTTGAAGCGATTAAATCATTCCAAAACCAGCATTTCCTTTTTTTGTACAGTCTGTTATAGTACTTGGGTCTACCCAAACTACTTCCGCAGAACTAGATCTGCTAAATCAGCTACAAAATAAACTCTTATCGTGCAACGCCTTTGGTTCTCTTGGATCAAAGAACTGGACAGAACTGGAACCATCTTTGGAGCCTACACAGGTTGCTCTCCTGCTAGAAGAGGATTGACTGTCTAGGACTACCTAACAAGACGATCCCTTCAAATTGTGTTGGAACCATTTTTGCCTCTGCAAAGCAGGAGAAGAAGAATTAAAATGAGGCTCAAAACAAAGCCTGAAAAAAATTCCACTCAATTTACAAAGGAGCTGGGGGGAAGAAGAAAGCAAGAAGAGATGAAGGACAGAAGGACTTTTCTTGGCATCCCTATAAAATTTGTTCAGGATAATGCTGAAAAATTTGAGCACAGTGGGAACCCAAGGGATTACAAGGTTATCTTTCCCTTTGCCTGCTTATCCATAAGCACTGACAACATATCCATAACACACACAAAAAGAAATAGCTGCCTTAGATGATACAGAATCCAGCATCCCCTTCAGTTATTTGCCACTTTACAAGCTTCCAACTGTAGTATCTTAAACCCCATGTTTCACAAATATTTAAACCAGAATAAACTGCACGGCCAGCAGAAGAAACTGTCTTATACTCTTCCCTTCAGACACCATATCAACCCATCCAGGAGCACAGCGACCACTGAGCTGGCTCTAGTGTGGACACGTGTTTTGGAAGTGGGAAGGACACAAACGTTTCTTGTAGCAGCATTTGAGATGGTCACACAGAGGGATTCCCATCCCTAACAAAGAGTAGGGAGTAGAACAAATGGAACATCATACCCACTGGATAAAACAGGCTCATCCAGCAAGAGAGAGATACAGCAAGAAAGGTGACATCTTTCTAACACAAAAACAATGCAGCTAGTAAAAAAAAAAAAGCTTATAGGTATTAAATTACTTTCAGTTCTTCACATCATCCCAGCACATCATCCAGCACCAAGCAAAAGGATGGGAATGCAGGTAAGTGAAATCACTTCCCTTGGTGCAGGAATGCTCAAAAGCTTTACAGAACACAACCAGCTAAGAACAGGGATTATTTCTAAATCCTATCCCAATTATTCTTCTACCAACTATCCCACTGCAATGCAAAGTTACAAGTCCGTACTAAACAAGGATTCCTTTGAAATCATCACAAACATTAAATGATAATTCTGCTTTCTTCAAAAGTACCCCTTTTCAGTATTCCTCAACGCAACCCTGCAGGTGAAACTTGCTGGATAGTTGAAGATGACGATTGTTTATGTTTATTTAATAATTTACATGCAGTTTTAGATTTTCTATTAAACACCAAAGCACCTCACAAAGACTTTTTAAAACATTTTAACAAGAGCAGTATTCACTCCTTGAACTCCCTACCATATTTTAGCAACCTATTTAACACCAAGGAAAATCAGATGTTTCAATTAATTAAACATAATTGCTTCCTTCAGCGAAAGATATAACCATGTCTGGTGTTTTCTTGCCATTCCCCTCCCCCAAATATTCTACAAAAAGCTTTCATAATGCTGTGTAGGTTTTAAATAAAATTGAAGAGACGGTGAAAAAATGGCAGATTATATCATTAACTTATTTTTGCTAGTTACATTTATTTCCCAATCATCAGAAGAGATTTTATAGCCTACAAATTTATGTTTGGCTTAGAGAAAAAAATAATTCAAGTCAGAAAGCAGTGAAATATACACTGTACCGACAACTATAATTTAATGTTTCCACAGCAAATGCTGTTTAAGAAGGCCATATACCATACCTAATGGTTGTAATCAGCATTTGTAATAAGAATGGACTGTTTCATGTGATTTGCATTAAGTTTATACATTTTATTTAATTGTTTTATACACAAAGCTTTCGGCTGGTTTGCATAACACTACATTTTTCTACGGACAAACTCTGTTAATTTCTTATTTTTCTATTTACTTATTCTACTCCCCCTTAAATACAGTAGGAAAAGCAACCTGTGCTCTGTTCTTTGCCTGGGACTTGACTACTTCTTCTCCAGTGCATCCTTCTGAAGGAGGATGTGAAAAGGCTGTGGGGGCAAGACAGGGTTGGGCCAGTTTTTGCTGCCTTATTACAGAACAACAGCCCATGACTATTCCCCTTCACTCACAGAAAGCCAGACAGTACTCAACCATAAGTGCTATATCGAACATTATAACCTCAATTCTGCTCTAGATCTTGAAGTTCAATCCCAAAATTTCTTACTGGGGCGGGGGGTAATTATAACACTCTTTTACACTAACGCTGCAGAAACCCCATCAGCTCGCCATGGCAGAAGTATTAAACACAGATGAGCCACGTTTCCTAGGGCTCACAAACCCAGAACAAAATGTACAGGCAGGGCCTGACCCATAAGGACTCCACCAGAAAACAATAAATATTAGTCAGTGGGCAGGCAGTGAGCTTGGTACGCGGCTGAACTGCTGCCAAGGGCTCTGCGATGGCTTCCTCGCCTGCCTTTTTCCTACAACAGAGTTCAATTTAGAAGGAAAAAACAAAAGCACATCTATTTCTGTTTAAAAGAACAGATCCACTGAGAGAAATACAACTTCTTGAAGTGTTTAAGGCACATTCAGCGTTTCATGGAATAAAGTCAACAACAAAGACGAAACTACACTTTTTTATTAATATAGGACTCCAGTTAAATATAATTACTGTCTACAGTAATTTGACTCATATTTCCATAAAACAGAGTCATTTATCAAAATCCTTTGTGACCTACTCCTAAATTTTTTATCAATTAGCTTTTTTAGCTCATGCCTTTCATTAATCTCCATCTTTAAATATACCATAGTAAACAAAAATCTCGTAATTCTTCTCTGGGTAAGCAACTAATTAAATTTAGCCCAGAGGAGAAAGAAAAAGCCCAGAAAAACCTTTTGCAGGGCTCAGCAGAGCATTAAGTACTCCCTCTGCACAGGGGGAAAGCCCTGCTGAGGCTCTCTGAAAGCCCTGATGACTTCACTAACACTGGGAGATCACCAGGCATCTGAGCGGCTTCTGCTGAGTGCACAGAGAGCAGCATGGATGCACAGTGCCAGGAGAAAATGGAAAAGTATCTTACTCATCTGACAGCAATCAGATACTGCTTCTTTTCTTCTCTTTTCTGCATAGTTGGGGTGCTTTTTTGGTGTTTCAGTTTGGTTTTTTTAAAGGTCATATCAATAGCACCATAACTGGACGAGTACAATGTAGGTCAAAAGAACATCGTGGATCTTACTCATTCTTTCCACAAAGTGATCAGGAATAAGGCCATGGGCCAACATTTCCTGGAACCACATGAAATGACAGACAAAGCTCCCATCCTCAGATGCCAGGCTGCTGGTTTATGATTACCCAGAAGTTATTGCCAGACACCGGTTTCTGCAAGTCCTCCCTAAGTTGCTACCAACAAAATCATGTGACTGTTCAGACCATCCATCAAAACTACCTTGCTGATCCAGTGCATTTTGTTCCAGGCTTATGCAAACAGGTACATATGAGCCACTTCAGAGTCTTCCCCTTTTTCCCACATGTTGAAAGCTCTACGTCAGTCAGGGGAAAAACCACCTCCCTTCCGACGCTTTGCAAACCATGGAGCAAAATGATGGTACTAAATATATAAAACAGGGCCAATAACCTTAAAAAGCAGTGTAACATCTGGGATACAGTAACATCCTAAACCAGCACAGATGTCTTGTTAAATGAACATCTGTCCACAGCCTTACACTGGAAGATGGTACAGGAATGATTTATAAAAAGGTTCAATTAGTGCTGCCATCAGCACGGCTGGTAACGAATTAATGTTCACAGGCCCTTTCACAAGTGAAAGCTGTTACTCTCTTTTCAGGAATCTTTTTAACAGGTGTGCAAAAGCACAAGCTCCCACTACTACTGAACCGTAAGTGGTAAGTGCAGCTGTAAAAGTTTAACTGTGCTTAAGCAGAAGCTAAAATACCTAAGGTTCAGCTAATAGCCCCTTGTGAAGGGAACCACAGCAAGCAAGAATTCATTCAAGAACATACCTATAAAGGAAAGGTTTTTTCCCCTCTCTGTACAGTACTTTAATCTTTATTACTTCTAAGAGTTGTGGAAATTCTACATCCAGGTCTGGATAAAATGAAGAACAAGGTGCTCTGGAAGCAAGGCAGATGCCAGCTAGCGAGAATTAACTTCAATAACTCTAAAAACTAACAAGCCTAAGATAGGAAACTCCAGCTTCAATACTGACTCCAGCTTCAAACTTATTCTGATTTAAAAGATTCTTTACAGGATTTTTTAATTGACCAATCAGTACCAGGTGAAAATATCTTCTGCACTTGCCTCACCCTCCACAATATTTTCTTTTGTATGTGGTAAAAGAAGAATGCAACGTAGTTTCTTCCTATTTACTTTTTATATTAGATGTGTGTATATTACAGGCTGAGGGATCCTGATGTATGGGAAAGATGTGCAGCAGAAACATCACAAGTGAAAGGTGACAACAAATTGAACTTTTAGTAATAGAGAGAAGTGAAAGACTGTAGGAAAGCTTTTTTGTTTAGCATCTACTGGATCAGATTTTAATTAGAATCTCATAGGACTTGCTCAACCTTCAGTTTCATTAGTAAAAGATCTCAAAACTATATTCGATATTGCCTATTAGTCTCCTGGTACAATCAAAGAAAAACTGTGCTTCTTAATACTTCTAATTTATAAAGCATAATAATCTTTTTAAAAAATACTACATCAAAGAAGTGATCCAGCTTATGTTTAAAACCAAAACATTGCAACTTCCCATCTTACACCTCCTCTAACCAGTAACGATCTAAAAGACATTATTCATTCACTCAAGGTTACTCATTCACCCAGGCTGTAACATCTTCACAGCTCAAACTTTTTTCACATCTATATTTTATACAGTTACCTCTGAGAGCAATAAACACCTCAAAAACATATTATAGCCTTTGAGATCAGGGATGTCTGAGAAAAAACATAAAAAGAACCTACCTCTGCTGGACAATTCTCAGCTAAACTTTTCCAGTGCTCCCCTGAGAAAGGGAGATTTGTCAAAGATTTCCTACACTGCCCAAACAAATGCAAATAGGAGTCTTTTAAAGATTATTTGTACTGAACGTCATAAATGCATCTTTGCTGTCATTCTACAGTGCAGTCACTATTGACAAAAAGTAAGCAAATACAAAGGAAACCCACTGATAAATGTAGAGCTCTTCAAGAAACAAGGCTGCCCTGAGAGGTTGGGAGGGAAGTGTCAAAATGAATCTGCATTGCACAGTTGTAACAACTTAAATGCCAAATGAATCAGTACTCTGAAGTAAATGTGAAGTTTGGTTTATCTGTATTTTCAACTTCAACTGTCCTTGCATAATGGCTGTACTGTGGGGGTTCTCAGGCCCATATTTGAGCAAAATTATTTTCCATGGGAGACTGAGAAAAGGCAAATAGGATGTCCTGCCTGCAGGCACTCATCAGGACTGTCTACCCAAATCAAAGAGGCATAATTACTGTAACAGGAATGTCATCTCACTGTTGGAAAACCTTAATCTCAACTCAATTTTGCAGAAGGCCACCAGATCCAAGAGCCTGAAGCTACACTCTATTGGGTGATGAGGCTGGTCTGGCCAAAGCGACCGTCTGCAGCATTTTGTCTGCTCTTCCCTGAAGTTATTCATAGTTGTTCAGTTTGAGTCTGGAACTGCTCTTTTAAAAGATAGAGCAGATGAAGGCTATCATAGCTGAAACAGAGCCTTACTAACGAGATCGTGAAATCTTCTTCCTAACTTGTTACCCATTTGGGAATATCCTCAGTGGGCTGGGAAGAGAGACAGAGGGTCACAGTAGCCAAGGATCAAACCAGGTAGATTCAGTATCATTGATTAACAGTTCATTAACAGTTGTAGGTACATAAAATAATGCATTTTTCACATGAGCCTATAAAATGCCCACAAAGTTACAGCTCTGCTACAGCCAGTTATGGAATGGAACATTGACAATAGGGCTACCACACTGCAACGTACTTCTGCACACCTTCTTGTGATACCACTACATGAGAAAATCTGAGTTTGATGTTAAAAGTATGAAGCCAGGTTGCTTGATCTACTTGTATGAACTGTTCAGATTTGGAAACAGTTCGAATAACAGGGAGAGAAATCATATAAAATGCTTTCAATCTTTCAAGCTTTCTTTTTTTTACTTTTCAAACTGCCTTTTTAGACATCTATAAATTCTGTAAGTGAAAATTACTTTCAGTCAACTATCTGTCACATTAACCCAGCAATGTACAGCTTCAAAAACTGCTACAGGTTCTTCTTTCTCAAGAACCACCTTCCCACTGATAGGTAGACTGTATAATTTTATTCTGTAACACAAAACACTTTACATACAAACCTTAGTGATTATACATATTTCAGAAAGAAAAAAAAAATTGGATGTATTTACGACCCTCCAACACATTATATATCTGCAGTTTTGCACAAACTACATCTTTTATACACTTGTTACCAATGCACCTGGCCATACTCACTAACAAAATGATGCAAAACAACAAACTAAAATTGCAGCAATATTTTTTAAAACCTTTTCTGGAACCAAATTAGACACCAAGAGCTATAAGTACAGCCACCTGCATGTTTCCAACTCCAGCGAGTTCTACCTGGCTCCAGACTTGGTAATGGCTCTACTCTTATGATTCCTTCAGACAACAGTTTGTGTTTGGTAAATTTGCTAAATAGTGTTTAGCAAGTCCACTGAATGTTTTCCTGTGTTCTCTTTCGACAGGCAAAGAGCATGAAATGGCAACATGAACAGTTGAGAGACCACAGGCATTGCCAAACCCACAAATTTCTAACCTTTGCAAGAGTTTCACATGTGCACCTGCACCATCCAACACTGTACTTGTCCACACTCCTCTGTCCTCTAAATAAATAAAATTGCATTAAAATACGCTACTGCATCAAACACTGCTTTTTCCTGATGGGTAGTGTAAGCATCCACTTAGATCTGAACACAAGATTTGTTTCTCCATGACGACGACTATGGCAAGTTTTAACTTCTCCAATCTTGTGACAGCCATGGTGCCCAGAATTTTTTAACCACAAGAGCAGCAAGCTCATGTCTTTTTTAAGAATCATCCAGCTCCTTGTTCTTTCATACATTGCAGGATTTGCCTGCTACTCCTCTTCTGAATAAAGGTGGAAATACAATGGTAAGGGCTGTAATTCTCATGTCTGGTGATTTCAAGATCCTGTACATAAAATTCAGCAGATCTGAGTCATCACGTATGAGAAACAGCTGCCAAGTACTTGGAACTTGGTGGAAGTTTTGGTCTCTGTGAACAGATTTTTGTAATTTTAGCACCATTAATTAAGAGTCATTTTCCAAGATATCCTTTTGGAACTTTGTAGTTTGACAGAGTCTTACCACAGGAACACCGTGAAGATTCTCTCATTTGTTTCCTTAAGTTAAATATTCTCATTGGATGTATTAGCTGTAGGTACAGGCTGTGCTGCTTGTCTTAACACCCAGTCACTTACAGGGCAGGTACACAGAAAATCAAATAACCTAATACTGAAGTTTTTGTTTTTACTCAGAAAAGTGTTTTTATACCCAGCAAGCACAATCTGCAAACACTGATCACAGAGAGCTCCAAAGATTGCTTTTATTCATCATTAATTCAGCTAGTATACTCAAAAAAGGATGCAAATATTCAACTATTCTACCAATTTATTTAAGATAAACTAAACCCCACTCATACAGCATCATTTTGAGAGGTTTCCAGACCTCAAATCTATCAAAATGCATCAGTCAACTCAGAACATCTCATGCTTTCTCATCGAATAAAGCTCAGTATCTTTGGCTCAAGTCAATTTTACTCATGTCTTTACACTTCACAGCAAACACAAGTCTTCCTGTAGATTGCATGGAAAATAACTGCATTCATTCTTATGCTTTTGAAATATATCTGATCCCACCAGTATCACAAAACCCCCATCTGTCTGTCCCTCAGGTGCATGTTACAGGATTTCCTGAAGAAGGTGTCCATCCACCAATTTCACCTGAACTTCTGTCTACAAAGGCAAAGAAGAACCTACAGACACCACCACCACTGTATTTAAGCTTTAATCTTGAACAAGCATTTAAGCTTAAACTAGAGGGATCAGGGCATGGGCAGTACCCAGAGAGATATAAATAATCTGCTTTTAAACAAGATGCTAGCCTACAACTCATCAGATAGAATTTTCTTTTATAATCCTCAAATTAATTGATGGCATGTAAGAAAAGTAGTTCTTGCATGTCAACTACAGTTTGTCATTATCCAACTAAAATGGATTTAGACAGGAAAAAAAAAAAACAACAGAAAAGAATGTCATATCACCACGTATCTTTTCCATCTGTTACCACCCTTAGTGCTCCTTATAAAGAAATGCATTTTTATTTCAGATAATGTCAACAAGTATTATGAAATATTTGTCTTTCAATAAAACTGCTAAACCTGGGAAAGCTAAGGGGAAAAACAAAAGATCTGCTCGCTAATTAAAAATCCATTAAAACTTATTCAGAAGGCTTGGAAAACCTCAGAAAGAATAAAAATAGACCCAGAAAGAAAATGGGCAATGGAATCAGATGGGGTGTCAGTGTACATTTTTAATTCACATGAATTGTTTTTCTTTTAACAAAATTGTTTTCAAACTAGACGTAAATCCTAAAAGCCAGATCATGGAAACTATTTTTATACCAGAGTAAATAAGCTCCTGGAAATACTATTGTGAAATATAAACAACAATACAAGCAGCATAATAAGCAACACTCCGAAGCGCAAGCATAAGTAATACAAATCTTCAAACGTGCTTAAAAGCTTCTGTATAAACAGGCATATCAATCTCCAGGGGCATGGATGAGGCAGAAATGCTGCATTCTGCTAACAAAAATGTGCCAACACCTGTTTTCCATCCCTGAAGAGGATTCTTCTAACCTGGAGACACAAATTCGCCTTTTGACAATTACAGGTAGGTTACAAAGAGCTTCAAGTAATTGGAATAGAGAACTTCTAAACTTCTGTTCTAAACTTCTGATCAGTGGGACAATGATCATTGCTGTACATTGACGTTCTCAAGATTTCGCTTCCTCTTATTTGAGACCATTACAAAGTGGTCCAAGGGGCTATTTTTTCTCCATGCCAGTCTTCAGCCTATTAAAATTAAATATATGAATTAATGTATTTTTTTTTAAAAAATATTAGTTGGGTTTTTTTTTAATTCTTAGTTCCTCACTCCTTTAATAAGCCCTTAAATAAAAACATGAAAAATGTTAAGGTAATAAAAATATGGGGTTTCCAGCACTTGATGCTAGAGGAGTTCTACTACCTGATCATCTTCACACCCCCACCTTCCCCAGCATGAGAAGAGATCAGGCCGTGACTGAACTGCCAGCAAAAGAGTGATTTATTGCTCAGCCTACGTCATATGATACAGGTCAGAGTCATAAACAAAATTGTATCTGTGTCACATGAGAGGGGCACGTACCCAGAGAACCCTGCTACAGCAACTACTACAATGGAAGTCATCCAAGAGGACCAACTGATACCTCCAGGTCAAGTTCCTTTGAGGCCACCACCCAAGGACACCCAGGCTGTAAGCTTACCCTGTCTACTGCCCAGAAAGCTGCAAAAGGCCCTCAGCTTCTGCAACTTCTCTCCAGGTCCACAGATATCCTCGGTTTAGACAGGCAAGGAAATGTGTTTTTAAGGTAACAAGAAACCAACCCTCAAAATTTATGTTTACTACAGAGAAAAACACCAAAAAGTTCAAGATTCAAACGTGCTCACCTGAAGGCTTAGAAACAATGCTGCAACAAAGTTTAATTAACACTCATTGAATTCACACCCAGCAAAAGAGCTAATTTTCATCCACATCAGTTTTTTTTCATTCATTAGAGGTTCATGAATGTTTGTGTTGGAAGCAGCCAGGGAGAACAGCAGCGACAGGAAAGAGTTACCAGAGAAGGAGGGGAGGGAATAAAGTGAGTGAAGCTTCTTTTGGTGACGGTGCAAGTAATGCTGTCTAAAAGGATTTGGAAATTACAATCCAAATCCCTTGCTTCCTAACTTTTTTCCACAAGAAAAACAAGTAACGAAGATAATCAGAAATGATACTGTAGCTGATTTATAATGGGACTATTTGTATATTTACCTAATCTTTTCTGAGCACAGACCTTCTGGAACGACAGCTTCTTAGATATTTATACTTTTATTTCAGCTTGCTTTTTACATACACACATATGTTTCTAATTAACATTTACAGCATGAAAATTCAGTTCTACTCACCAGACCACAGAGCCTCAAAAATTATCTTAATCAAACCTTTCAGAAGTTTTTTCAGGTATCAAAAGCTGGCAGAGCAGCCCTGAAAGAGCTACACTGGCAACCACTTGTGAAGATGACACAGACAGAGAAGCACACACGTGTAACTTAGTGGCCCTAAGGCTACTCAGATACACCCAAGTACTGTCTTGGCATCATGACAGGACAGAGCAGGGGCTAGTTCATAATTTGGTTATATATAACTTTCAGCATTAAATGCATTAATTTTTTTTACAGTATTACTTTCGCATAATTTTTTCCTCGTATTTTTGCACGCTGAAATTTCTCCTTAAATTAACTTGAAAGCCTTTCTGCTAACAAAAGAGCTACAACTGAGGTACACACCATGTCCTCAGAACCTTAGAAACCATTTGTCTTTTGCAATCAATGTATTAAAGATCACATTTGAAAAGAATCTTTGACCACAAAGGTGTTCAACATTCGCTACACCATCCCTGGAAAAACTGCTACAGGGAGTGCTATCAAAACAGAAATCCAACTGCTCACAGATTCACTGGACACAATGCCAGAATCATTATCCATGTGAGTCCAATATCCATAACTATCACTCAAAACCTGTAATTGATTGAAGCTCCTCTTTCAGAAAGGCACTCACCCTGCCATTCCCTTTGTCATTTTTTCCTCCTTATGAATTCATGCTCATTTCCTTTGTGAACTTCTCTGGTTTCAGTTTTCAACCCCTGGCTCTTGTTGTCCCTTTTCCTCTTACATTAGGGAGCCTTTAAGAACTCAGTATTTTCTCTGCTAGAGATATCATCTTAACTCAAACTTCTACTTATTTTTAGGGTTTAAATTCCCCATCCTCCCATAACCAAGCAGACTGAGCACCTCTACCTTTCTCCCCAAAGAAATTTTCTCCAAGTCTTCTATAATCTCTGGTCCATTCCATGACTTTTTGCCAATATTTCAGTCTTTCAACTGTGGATATCTGAATCACATTGAAATGGCAGCAGCAAATCCCACAATCTCTATGATAAACAGAGCTTCAGTGCACAGCCACAAACATCCCACACTCTAAATCTCCTGCCAGAAATGCTCCTTTCTGGACTGCAGCCCCATTCCTAAACCTCTACATGGTGACACCATCTCTCTCCTTATTCTGAAGAGCGTTTTGTTTAACTGTGCTTAATCCAAATCCCTTCTGCCTCTTCCCTATGCTCATCCATGTCATTCCATATACAGATTTCAACAGCAGTAATTGTTATTAATATTGACTAATACCAGACTTCACTGCTGGAGGACCACCCAAAAAACCCAAAGCAAGGCGATGACAGTTCCCAAAGACAACAAAGTGCTTGGTCAGGCAGTGCTTAACCCAATTACTGCAGGCTTTATTCCACTGAATAATTCAAACAAATAGTTTTAATCAGAATATAAAACACTGTTAGGCCCAGCACCTTTAAAGAAATCCATTTACATTACGTTTTCACAGAAAACGATGGACAAAGGATCACATCAGATGACCTAATATCTCCATCAAAAGCAACTTGTAAAACTCACATAGTGGATAAAAGGATGAAAAGGAAGGGAAAGAATAATAATAAAAAAAATAGCCCAGCAAACCTAAGAGTTCCTGCCTCTAGGGAACGTAGTAAATAAACTTATTTCCAAAATAAAAAGTATCCATATCTCCCCAAAAGTCATGCCTTCCACATTCTCTTCATTTCAGTGGGCACCATGGGATTTCAGTGTCTCACAGAAGTGAGCAGCATGTATATCAATATACTTTGTAGCATAATAAAATATCCTATTGAAATTACAAGATCTAAAAAACAATTACTTTATTGCTTCTTACAACTTTTTCACTGTAAAATTCAACTCCAAGGTAGTAATTGGCAGGGACAAAATTATGTAGCAATTAGGGCATGACAGCAAAAGCAAACAAGAACTGAAAATGGGTTCGACACTTCTGGTAACAAGCAGGTAATTATCACAGCAGCTTGAAAGGGGCATAATCAACCAAACTGACATCATCCCTCCCACATAATAAAATGTGAAATCCCTTTACGTGCAGGGTAGCTCTTACACACAGCTGGTAAGTGCTGCTAGTCTGGTCTCGATGTCTGTGTCTGCAGAGCAGCTGAGGTTACAGTTGGGACTGTTCAACAGTGGATAATTTTATTTAGTTCTTTAGAATGATAATAGCTATTACATGTTTTCATCCACTGTGGACTACAGATATTATCTCTAGAAAATGCTATTTTATAAAATTGCCCTCTCTTTTCTGAGTATAACTTTGTTTTCAAAGTTCCTAGAACACAGAAAGAAAATCCTCTGCCTAAAAGGCACAGTTACCGTTACACCACTACCTACAAGATAAGTTTAATATTTTTAATATAAAAGTAGAATGTTGCTAGTTTTAAATATGCTCAATTCTTAACTACCACGTTTTAACTGCAATACTTTTCCCCCAATTATGTGTTTATTGAAACTTAGGTGTGAACATTAACTGTTGTCCCAAAGCAGCACTGTCCCGTGGACACGCCTGTTGTTCATATCAACACGGTCTACTTATAAAATAAATGGTAATGCATTCATCTTCATCACATATTTGAAGTAATTAAAATATGATCAAAAAACATTCATTTACCTGCTGTGCCCTTTCAGCACTATTTTACTGCAAAATTCTCCCTCTCATCAACGCAGTGTTTGGAAACCCCACAAGCCCTGACTGACTCAATGTAGTTTCATGTTAGAGGAGGTTGGGGGGAACATCCTTCTCCTTCTTCTCTGTTTTGTATATTCCTGTGTTCTTCTCCATTTTCTCCCTCTTTGTGTTGACAAATCCATTTACCTCCACACTGTCCGTCAATACCATTAACTGGCTGCTTCCACCTTCTTCCAGCTCATTAACAACAGCAAGGCCGAGCCCAACACTAATCCCTACAGTCTGCCATTAACTATTTCCACCCAGCTCCGATCTTTTAGATGGGTTTCATTCCCTGTTTCTTGGATACAAGCAATTTCAAACACACCAGAATTGCAGCTCAATTTGTATTGATTTTTCAAGACAAATTTCCACAAAACATTTACAGAATATCTGCACTATCATTTTGTAAATTGTGCTGCAAGTGCCATAAGTAAAATATGTGAATTATTAACCCTTATTTTCTCATCTTTAAAGGCTCAGCACTAACACATCACAACATGAATTCTTCAGAAAGCTGTTATCTTGAGCAATCTATTTTTTATCTATTTTTGTTATCTTTAGCAAGTTTTTTTGCACAAAATTCTCGCAAAGATAACACAAAGCTGGGTTACTGGATCTCAGCTTTTGAAAAGTACTAAGGTAGGTTTGAGTAACAGTATTCATTGTAAAATTTAAATTTGATGAGTGTGTAGCCCAGACATGGCATGCCTTGACTTGTGGAAGGTTTAACTTACTGGCAAGTAAAACAGATGCAGGCACAACAGGAGATATTTGATTGCTGACTATACGTTACTGACATGATAAAGATGTTAATACTATACAAAACCTTGAATATCCTTTTTCTTTAATTATGCTCAATTCTTTACTACATTTTACCAACAACACTTTTTCCCCTTGATGCATTTATTGAAAGTCAGGTGAGAACATTAACTGTTGTGTCAAAACAGCACTGCCCCATGGACATGCCTGTTGTTATATCAGCATAGTTTAGTTGAGAAATAAATTGTAATTCTTGTATATCTTTTTTTTTCCTGCATATATGAACCATTTTACATCTCAAATTACTTACAATGGTTAAAATTGTATAAGATCTATTAGCAAGAATTCTGTTAACTAGAATAATGATAGCACAAGTTTACAAATTTAAAACTATACCACAGTGAAAGGAAATATTGACCTCAAAGCTAAAAAAGGTAAAGACTACTAAATAAATAATAAAAAAAGTTTATTTGTAAACCAATTGCCATTGATGAGACCTCTTCCTTTTAAAGCAAAGCTCCTCTGAACACTAGGATTTTACTGTGGGAATATGAAAAATAGCTTTTTAGGGAAAGCTAGCAAGGGTCAAAGCAAAACCAACAGGACTTGGACAACGGTCAAATATTCACCTGAAGTAACACGTAAGCCACATGTACCCTTTACAAATTGAGGTTACACTGTCAGAAGAGAGTTCACAGCCAGGATCTCCACGCAGGCCTTGGAGCAGTTGACTGGCAGAGGAACAGGGCTCAGCAGCTGCAGTGAAAGGCGATTGCCTAAGTCACTGCTGCCAGCAGAACAGATCTCTGGAGCCGTGGCCTTAAATGCCCTGTAAACATAAAGCTAACTAAAAAGTTTCCATTACTAACAAAACATGGGGAGGTAAATTACCAGAGAACAGGTCCCTAGAAGTGATGAGGTAGGAAACCTTCAGTAACCTTCATCCCCTTCTCCTCTCAACCTACGTTTGCTCTGTGTCAATGACAGATTCCACCAGACATCCCTTTTTACTGAACACTTAAAGCTACAGCTTCATCCAGGAGCTGCAGCATTCAGCATACAGATATTCTAGGATACTTTAATTCTAAAGACTTGGGAGAAAATCTAAGACACACAGAAATTTCAAGCCCCATTCTGGACTACAAGCTGCAAAACAAGCACATTAAGTCATCTGATAAAGGAACAAATATTGGTTTTCTTCTTTGCATCTGGATCCTACAGTAAAGGTAATGTGGTTGGTTCAGTGTCCCTGAGGGATATTTCCCTCATCTGAACAGCTGGAAATAATGTTTTGTTGGGAAAAGTACAGTATTTTGCAGTAGAGCTCCTCCCAATAAGAGCTCTGAGAGGATGCCAGGGAAACATAAAATTAACAGTAACACCAAAAATTCTACCCTCCCTAGACACAGACACACCCCAACACCTTATTTTGTTACAGCTGATTCTACGGCCCAATCTGCAGATATGTTGAGGGTTTACCTCTTCCAAAAATGAAATCAAAAGGTGAGGCTTAGCTTCCATTGGAAAATAAAAACAAACGTGGCATTCAGTCTCACCAGACACACCCCACATTAGCACACCCCAACATTTAATTTATTGTAGAATAACACTAAGTTGGTAACACACAGCACAAGACCTTCAATTTAAAAAAGAAAAAAGAAAATACAGAAAAAGTGTGCTATCATTAAACAGCATCTCTTAGCAATGCCACTGAATTCATTCAAAACTTAATAAAAACTATCACCAAAGACAAATTTTATTAGCTAAATACATTTCTGTTGTTTCCCTTCCATATCAAATCAAAGAACAGTTTAAATGCTTAGCCTTGGATGTGCACAGTAACATAAAAATACAAAAGTCTGAGAGCCTGACTCAAAACCATCACACTTGCATGTGCAGGGCTGAGTAATTAACCTGTGTGCTTCATCAAGGACTGTCTGAAAGCCCTTTGTTTTTTATGCATTCTGTTATCAGTATCATTCAGAGCATTTGGATTAAAAGCCTATACAGTTGTAAAATTCTTATGAAAGCTTTTTTTTTTCCCCTGGATGAAAGCCTACAAATTCTGATGACTTCTTCATGAATTCTTCTTCTGAAGAAGAATTCTTTCTTTCAAGGTTCATTGGCCATAAATTTTATATTCAGGTTCATTCAAAAGAAATAATAAAAATTAAAGCTGCTAAATTTAATAGCTAATAAATATATCTATATCATCACTACAACAAGCCATGAAAGAATCCATCAATGGCACTGGTCTTTAATATTAATTACAGCACATCTTAGAAGATACACCGCTGAAGAACGAATGGGGGGGAAAATCTCTGAAAAATTTCACCTGTTCCTAAAAATCCCATAAAAATAAATTTGCTACTCTATTTCACCAGCTGCAAAATTCCAGCTCCGCTCCCTTGCACACACTTGAGGATTACACAAACTGGGTTTCCCATCATCAGGAAAATCAGGAGCCAACCGGTGGTGTGATATGTTACTTACTTACTTAGTAAGCAAGGTTTCTGTTTCTTTTTGCCAAGGAGTTGCTCTGAGTGAGGACAGCAACTAATGATGTTCTTAACACACACAGGAAAAAGAACTTTAACTTTGTAAGATATTAGTTTCAAAGAGACACAACAAAAACCACCAAGGCCACCCAGTTCTTCCACATAACTGTATCAAAAGAAAATGTACTTAAAATAAGTGACTCAGATAAGCGGCTACTATGGGTTTACTAGAGGGACCCTGTTTAAGTAAAGCAAAACTTTTAAAAGCAAATTTACAATAGAAGTATGTCTGAAGCTACATCTTATTAAAAAAAATAACAGCCAACAAACTACTTGGAAATTTTCACCCTATTATTCAGGAAGATCTAAGAATACCAAAATATTTTTAAAACAATAATAGAAAGTAAAGATTTGAGCCACATTAGAAAGCCTCCCCCTAAAGCTTACAGTTATTGCAGTACTTCTTAAGGCAGAGTTTCATGACAAAAACGCTTTTTTTGTGCGGCAGAGACACACAAAAGGATTCTTCAGGATGCCAAACACTTTCAGAACTCTCCAGTGATGACTCATCCTGTTATGTATACAAAGCTTTCATTAAAAAAAAAAAAAAGTCAGTTGGCATCATTACAAACCCTCAGTTAGCAATCTTCAACTTACTGTTAGTTCTTGTACAAAGTATTCTAAACACTCCGCAATGAAGTATTCTGGTATGCTAATTTTGGAGAGGAAAACGTGCAACTTAACTTGAATGGCTTTTCTTACACAGAGAGTTTCTACTCTAGCTCACAAAGTGCTCCAAGATGGCCTCAAACACAGTTTTTAGCTGCACAGAAATTCTTTGTTGCTCCATGGAAGTTCCTTGCCAGTCGTGCTGATCAACTATTTTGCCAAAACCAGAAAAATAAGTCTTTCAAAATGAGACTTGATGACTGTAACAAAAAGAACCACTTCTTAAAATAAAAGAAAAAAAAAAGCAGGGGGAGGGTAGTTTAACTGCTCCTAAAAACTTTGAAAGCATTCCTCCTGGCTTTCTCCTTAAAAGCACTGTTTTAATACCCCCCTCAAATTAATTTATTTAGATAATATGTTGTACTGCAACAAAACCACAATAAACTAAAACTGCCACATCGATGCAAATAAGTGTGATGAACTATGTTACTGTACTGTCAAATATTTGTTAATAAGACATCTTTTTTTATACACAGAACTTCTTTGAAATGTGGTTTGTTTTTGGGTTTTTTTGTTCTTAATTGGCTGTTGTTTGCTTTACTTACACACATGAATATTTGCAAGATGTACTGAAACCAGAAGCCTCCTACAGGGCTACATACAGTAAGAGCAGCCTGCACCTCGCTCCATGAAGTGCTGGGCTGGGTCTTCCAAGATTTTTCCAAGTCAAGAGGACCATTTTTGTTCCTTCCTGCTCATCTCCCACCTGCAGGGAGAAAGCAGCCACCTAAAAACCCAGGTAACAGCAGCTGCAGAGCTCCAACTCAAACAGGCACTTACCTCCCGAAACCCATCTCCAGACTGACTCCACACAGGCAGCAAGTCTGGAGTTTGCAGCCCTCCCACAGCATCGTCTGGCCAAACTCAAACAAACGAGCAAGATAGAAATAATTTCCTTTATGTTCAATCCCTCAGTCACTCACTTCTCTAATAATTCAGCTCCTAGTGTTGATCCTTTTCTAAATATGGCCACATAAGCATAAGAAGCGAGCCTCAGTGCCAGCTATGCAATTTCTCTTTCCCACTGGGGACACGCTTTCCAGCATCTCAGATGTTTTCAGAACAGACGCCTCCCCCACCACTGCCACATATACATTCTATTTTATTTCTTATAAACGCCTCTTACCCACAGTAGTTACAAGTGCCAAATCATCTGATTCCACAGAGTGTCAAAAGAAAAGCCAGATCTAAGAACTCATATAGCATTTGCTACCCCTTCTTCCTCTGCAACATGTTGATTTGGAAATAATACTCTTCCTTTGCTCAAATTCCAACAAGAAGTGTGATGTCCCTCTCCAGTCATTTACACTGATCATAGGGTTTGATCAACTACACCATGTTTCTCCTAAGTTTATGCTGTCCACAGGTACTGTCAAGGCTGTAACTGATCAAAGATACAAATTAAATTTGTGGATTCATGCTATGAGTCTTTGAGCTTAAAGCATACTGATTTCCATGTTCCACAAAAAAAATAAAGCAAAAGAACAGCCCATTTTTTTCTACTTCCAGACGAGCTATGAAGGCTTGTCTTAGAAAGCATAACTAAATCCTTTTTATTTTTTAATTTAGTCCTAAGTTTTTGTTATTCTCTCATTATTTATGTACTACCACAGGTGGCCATGGCAAATTACCAATATAATTTATGCTGGTTCTTTAACTGTAAGACTAGTTTATTAATTAAACACCAGAAAAAAACCCCAAGCAAACAAAAAGAAACCCACCCCAGCCTTCAGTAGTTAAAAAGAAGAGGTATAGGAAAACAGGAGACGCCCCCAGACAACAACAGAAGCTTCATATTTCATATTTGTTTAAATGAAAGCAGACACCATTTTCACTTACTCGCATTTAATCATCGGTGGATGGAAGAGGAGGGAGGAATAAGCAAAGCCAGCTGCATCTTTGGCAGCAGGTTTGGGCAGGGCTGGGGGGTTTGGGGGGTGAACAACCAGCCTCACAAACAAGAGACATTTCAAAGCACACGGCACAAACATAATGGAGGGTCCAGAGCAAAGCGTGGGCTTGGCTCCATGGAGCAAACAAAAGGGGATACTTTAATCATATTTTAATGAGGCTTTGCACGTGACCTGGTCCATTAGATACTGAAATGCTGCTGCAGTTACTCTACAGCCACCTTGGCATTTGGTGGCTAATGCTCAAACTGGCCACTACAGTACCCTTGAGGAAGGAAAAATAAATAAAGCTGCTGCAGCAGCTTTGGTTGATAACAGCATTAATACACTGGGGGTTTTAAAGATCTGTAGATCCACAGACATCAGCATGATCAAGTGTGAAACCTTAACTCACTAACAACCAGTTCTATCAGGAGACATATTACACAGAATAATTAAGTCAATTTATGCTACATTAAAAACAGGTTCATTATCCAAATACAAATATTATTTAACTAATAGAATGAATCAAATCCTAAGCTACATAACAGACATTTAACATCAGAAAATGAGATCCCATGATTCCTTAGGTCAAAAAATTTACTGCCCTAAGAACCACAGCAAAACTTGTTAACACTCCAGAAATCCTGCTTTTGGAGTCTGTTTGTCTCTTACTGCCTTCAAAAAGCAGTCCTGTTAGACACACACACACGAATTTTTTCCAGTTTAAATAAAATTTCACTGTTGTACCCTAGTGCTCTCAACCAGGTCTTTGGTATTCGTGAACCTCTTTGGAAAGTATAAACCCTGTTTTTCTCACACATACATTTTCATGCATCTTGATAATTATAATTCCAATTGACATTGAAAAGGTGATCACAAAATTAGCATTTACTGTCTCTTCCAACACTTACTACATAGCACTGATGCTGGTAGGTAGAAGATACAAGAAAACCCCAAGTAAAAGGCCACAGTTCTGCTCACAACATGTAGTTAAACTGTGGTACCCCATGCTCAGCATGTTGCAAGTTTGTGTGATTGAGGAGAAGCTGGACACATACAAAGGAGAAGTCTAATGCTCAAGAGATCTAACATAGCAATACCACCCTTGACTCCAGAAATCCCACAGTTCTTTCCCAACATTCCGCAGTCAGTGGTTTGTGGAAGTATCATTACAAAATTACTCTTTTTTTCTTATTTTCTTTCCAAGGCATCTCCTGTCAACCACTGCAGGAAACACGATGATGGAACATCCAGATCTCTGGTCTGACCCAGCACAGCTGCTGTTGTGAAATGGATAATTTCTCCAAATTATCTCACAGACAGACTCTGAACCAACAAATCTCATCATATCGCCCAAATTACTGTCACACATAAAGACTGATCTTTAACAACACTGAACTTCATCTCCAGCCTTTGCATTCAACACCCTGAACTCTGAACAGCGAACACATAATTATGCAGCCTTTCGTGGTTTATAAAAGTTTCATTCCTCTAAAAGACTGGTTCCTGATTTCTGACGTCCAGAGGCCCTAATGTGGCCTCACAGAGAATCACTTCTGCATGGTGGGAAGCAAGGGGGTGGGGAAGCAAAGAAAATGCACAAGCATCCTATATACCTTCCCATTCAGCAGGTGGCTTATTAGGATCTTTGTCCATATTGTATTGAAAAGATCATATACCTTATCCCTTAGTCGGGCCATTATCTACCACAGTAAAAAATAACCTCAAGAACAGCAAGCTTCATGTCTCACAACTATGCTTTTTCACAAGATGCTTTCACAGTCAAGAAACAACTATTTTTCTTGTATTTAAGCAACACAAAGCTCTTCTGGCAGCTCAGTGGATTCTCCTAAGTCACCAAATTCCTTGCACAGCCCCAGAAATAACCTAAGCACCATGTGTCATGCCACTGAAGAAAGTGAGATGACATTTTGCTGTTATCTTCTAATTTGAAATAATATCCAATCCATGAGCATTCTGACCTTACCTTTTATAGAAATTTATAATTTTTTGCTTCTTGTTGTCAGTTAAAGACTACCAAGAGAGATTTGTGCAAGGCTATTCTGCCCCCCTCCGGATCAAGTAATATAGTTAAGTAACAAATAAGCTCCTGAACAAAAAGCTGTTATTTGAATGTTATGCAGATTCTCCAGTCTTCAAAGTTAAAGCTGTGAACCTATCTGAGAAGACAGGTGGACTCTGCTTGTAGAGAGAGGGCTGAGGGAAAGCTCTGAAGGTGGTTGGCTCCTGAGGAAAAGAGATGGAATAAGGAGTAATTTATTATCTGCAGAAGACAAAGCAGTAAGGTTTAGAGAAGGGGTGCAAGGAAGACAGTAAAGTATGACTGTATTTTGTCATTTGTCAATTTGTCAGGTTCATGACTTGAGCCATCCCCCAAGTCCTGATTTTTGGCACTCAGGTTTATCTTTCTGAGGAAATTTGGCATGTATCTTCAAATGCCAGGACCAAAGAGTCAAGGAAGGAGTTTTATGAAAAACAGTTAGTGTTCATTGACTGCAGGCAGGTTCATCCTCATTCCTAAAAGTTGCTTAATTTCATCCATCCACTTTCCATAAGGATGTGGTGAATGTTCCTGAGGAAACCTAGTAAAAGACAAAGTGTGTTATGCAGAATCCCATGATCTGGGTGGTTCTGTCCTGGAGTGCATGTACTGGGGTAGCATGGAGTTCTGTCAGCACATTTCACTTTTGCTGCTCAGGTACAATGTGGGTATAGGGTGATCTGCAGAAAGTTTGCTTCTGATGAGTTTAGCAGGCTTAGGAGGCTGTTGGAAGGACTGGAGAGGAGATTACAGGAGAGATTATTTCAAGATATGTCTTCTTTCATTATGAGTTGCAACCACTGCAAATTGATTTTGGACTCCAGTTGTACTGACACTATGTGTTTATGGGGCAGCTGGGCACTCTGTGAAAAAAACAGCACGTTTTTTCCCTATGTGTGCCTGAAAGCTTCATCTGTTTTGTCCAGTTACAACAGCTTTACATAAAATGCAACCACTCCCCCTCATCCTTGCTTCTCTTAGATCCTTAAGAGACATAACACAACCACCACTGCTTTTCTGCCTTTAACTATACCACTACAGCACATCTTTCAAATTCCTCACAAATAATTTCCCACTCAGAAGATGCTACAGAACAGTCAGAAAAAATTGCTCTTATAACCTGGTAAAGAGACCACAACCATCACAGACTTTTCCATTACAAAGGAGACCTTCAAGACAGCCTTCCCCAGAAAAAGTCTCTTACTCTTCACCTACAAATATATATTACTTACCAGGAGAGCCAACTGAGCAGCTCTTCTTTATTTGCTTCCTGGCCTGAAACTTCTGGCACAGGAGATGGTGAGAAGTGCAAGGACAGGATGTGGAGTCCTTTGTGCAAGATTATTCAGCCCTACATCGCTCTGATAAAATTTAACACATACTATCAGTTTTTCAGATGCTGATTGTGTTTGATTAAACTGTGTATCAGATGGTAGGCTGGGTCTCAGGGCCATGACATACACATCTAGCTCAGGAAGAATACAATCAAAGACACCCAGTTCTCTGTGAGTGGCCTAGAACTGCCCCCCCTTTTTTTTCCTTTGCACTCAACTGTGATTCTTGTCAGTCTCTGGAAAGCAGTGGGAATAAAACATGACTAACTGGCCAGTAAAAGAATAATACAGAAATCGACAAAAAGTTTATGCAATTTATAATTGTTATGATTTCAGCTTAGCACTGTTTCACAGAATCTAAGTTGACAGAAAACTGTTCTCACATTTTCTTGAAATCTGAAGAATGAAAAACTATTCTGCAATGCCTGGTTTGTTTTTTTTTCTAAAGCATCCTGTTCCCCACACTTTTTGATCGTGCAGAGCAGCAATCAGTTAGCACTATTCAAAACAGTAGATACACAACAGTCTGGATTATCGAATTCTTACTTGTACTGATTAGTGTTTACTCTCATGACTATTTTATTTCAATGGAAAACTTTCTATTGACTTCAGTTGTCTTTGAAACGGAATTGTGTACCTTACAGAATACCCTATCATGCTGATTAATAATTAAATGAATCCATACAGTACTTATTCACTGGCAGTTCTTTATTTGGAGGTCCAGAGGCATCAATAATGAAAACTCCTCTGTAGTACTGGTGAAGCTGGCAGCAGAAGACGTTGAAGATTAGGCAGCCATAAGGAAAGAAATAAATATAATATAGGATGGTTTACATGTGAATTCTGTGTAGGTCTATCACTGGTCAGGGGAACTACCTCCCCTTAGCCTTTATTTCTCTCAGCTATCACCAGAGAAAACAGCAGCCAACCACCTTCATCAAGAGGGGCAAATGCAGAGGATGTCACAACTGGCCAGAGCAATCCCTGGATGTACAGCACAGTCCAGAAACTCTGACTTTCCGGTAACACACCAAACAGGAGTCAACTGATTTCAAAACATCCCCAAGGGAAGCAATAGAACTGCCTAAAATAATAGCTATTCACTGATTCAGCTCCAGGATTCCAAAACTTTCTACAGAAAAGTGACACAACCATCTCAGTAACTGAACCATGGCCATCAAGACAGATTCAAGAGCTACATGCATTTCTGAAAAATGGAAGAAAAAAAATAATTGGCTTACCAACTCCTCACAGCCTAACATTTTACATCATTGTAGGTGGATTTTACTACCCGAAGACAAATATATCAGGGGAAAAAAAGGATGCATTTAACTGTTTTACCTTTTGTCGACTGATATATAAACTAAACAAAATATACAGGCCAGAATCCTCTCCCCAGCCCAGTTTCAAAAATTAATGCAAGACTGCACCCTGATCCATACAAACCACCTCAGAAACCTTCCAGATTTCCTCGCCATTAGTCTTGTCTTCCAAGAGCAAGACTTCGAGTTGTGATAGTTGCTATTTCTGGAGATGCATAACACTGTCCTTATATCGCTCTTTAAACTGTTTATTTTTCTTAAATTAAAAATCTTGACTTCCTTTAACAAGGTGAAAACAAAGATGACAAGGGATAAATGGAAGGGAAAAGATGACTAAATACACATAAGAATAAACACTGCTTGCCTGTGAGCAACTGCACCGAGGTGGATTAAGGTGAAAGAAAAAGACTGAAGACCATGCTCCTCGTTCTCTCTATCCCATCTGCCTTAAAGATTATGTTCCTGTAACTCTGGATTCCTCTTTTTTGAGTACTGCAAATGCACAGTTCTTCCAAAAGCCCTCTACCTTGCTTCTGTGCCCCTTCTTATGTGCAATTAGCCTTCTGCTAAAATATTGCAAAGCCAATGTCAAATTTTTGAAATGAGAACAGACTGTCAAAGGTTAATAGAGTACTTACTGCTCAACCCCAACCTCCATTTTATGACAGTTCTGAACACACACTGAATGACGACTGCCACGACTGCGACTAAACCTTCTGTACACAAGGCAAGGCTGACTTGGCAGTGACAACACCTATTACTTGACCCAGATCAAGTAACTTTTGAAAATATTAGAAAATATTCTAGACTCATTCATTCCCTCATCACCCTCCTTGACCACCTTCTTGCTTGCTAAACTCATTCTCAATGGTGCTACAAAACTGTGCTGACAAAACCACCTCGCTCAAGCATAAGGGCAAATAAAGCTTCAGCCTTAGTCCTTCTTATTGCTCCTGCTATGCCATCCTTGTATAGTCCCATCCATCCCATCCCTTCCCCCCGCCCCATCCTCTTTGTTCTGCCAAATACATCAGATCTTTTCACCCTGTTCCTCATGCTTGGAAAAAGCCTTCAAATTCCGTCAAACTCAGTATCTTCACAAGTCATTTGATTCAAAGAAGGCAGATTTCTGCAGAACTATAAGCATAAATAAGAATTCCGCTCGAGGTTTTCTGAATTCTGGGAAAAACACAGCTCCCTTTCCTCCTGGTCTAATCCCACCTCAAACAGATCTCCCACAGAATGATTACTCCCATAACTGCCCTCTTCAGAGTTTGTCCCATTTTTCTCTATGGCACCTGATGTTAGATGCTAAGAGGGGGCAAAAGTATTAGATTGTAAGCTGGTTGGGGCAGAAGCCAAACCATAAATCAGGCAATAATAACCTGCTCTCTCATGCACTTCTTCCCAAACAGAGTTTTCCAAAAGCCATCTACACTGTCTTTTTACACCACTGGGACATTTGGGGCCCAGAAATTAAAAACAGAGATAAGGAAAAAAAAATAAAAAGAGAAAGGGAGATCTGGAGTAACAACAACATGGAAGTGTTTGTGGTTAGGAGGAACACATTGAGCTCCATCTAAAACAAAGAATTCATTCCTGAAACTGAATTATACCCAAGAACTGCAAGTCCTGACTAAATAAACAAATACACAAGCAGATTCTTTTCTATGCCTTCATCTTCTGTGTCTAATTAAGCAATGTTCCTCAAGAATTCACCTTTCAATGCTTGGAAACCAGTATGAAAACATGGGACAAAGTAGCCAGCGTAGAATCTTTTATTTTCTAGCTATGCTACCATCATCACAAGCCACAACTTAGTGCTTACCATTTCACCAGTGAATACAGACAAGAGGGAGACTTTCACCGAAGAGACAGACAGAAATACAGTGTGCTATGACTAACTTCCAATAGATCTTATGGAGGAGTCAAATATCCTCTATATGTGTGATATCATCTGTGCTTATGGCTGGCATTGGACCTCAAGTTCAAGATGAAAATAAATCCTAACAAGGCCATGTATAATTATGCTCCATTTTTTTAATCAGAGATATTTCCAAAGGGCAAAGCTTGACTGTGATGTTTTGCCACTCATTTTGATATGCATCTATATCTGAGACGTCAGGAAAAAAAAATCTGTAAAGACCACTAAAAGACACATCTGTTTGCTGAACACATTCCCCATCAGATTACCAAACACAAAGATGTGAACACTCTCAAACAGAAGGTGCTCACCTATTCCCTGAGCCACGTGACTGTTTCTCCACCACGCAGCTTTCCCTACCGAATTCCCGTGACATTTCCTGGTTCACCTAAGCCATCCCAGGGAGCACCACTGTGGCACAGCAAATGCCATGAATCGCAAGAAGACATCTGATATCTGTGATATCACATGCTGGGATGCTGCCAGAGAACCACAACATGCCAAAAGGATTTCACAGAGGAAAGACAGAATTATAAAAGACTAGCTAAAGGCCCACTGTCAAATTGGTTTTTAATACTTCTTTCTGCAAACATGCTATGTCCCAGAGCTTCCAGAAGCCTTAGTAATTACTAAAATTGGAACAGCCCAAATAAAACAAAAAAGTATCTTTCAGCTTGTTTAGAGAGTGCTTTTGACAACATTCCAGAGCCAGTCCCTCTTCTTCTTGGGCTGCCTACTTTATACTAAATGGTATACAAAGTATATACTCCTCCACACTAAGAGTTTTCTATCCACACTTCGGAGAACAG
The DNA here is from genome assembly GCF_003945595.2 of Pipra filicauda. NCBI lineage: Eukaryota > Metazoa > Chordata > Aves > Passeriformes > Pipridae > Pipra > Pipra filicauda. The sequence goes on from NW_024104310.1 coordinate 8,524,199, forward strand.
GAAACCAGAATTGCAAAACTGTGAGATTTGAAAGCAGTGATGATAAAAGAATCCTTTTACCATTATTTTTAAATAGCTGAATAAATTTCAGTCTGGAAATACCCTGTAAAGCACATGCTGAATGGTCCTTTTAGCCTGAAACAAAAGCAGAAATAAATACATGGCTGCTTTTAATTTTTGCTCAGCCATTTACCCTTAAGAGATCATTTTCAGGCAAGTCCATTGAACGGTCGCATTAAGAAACTGTACATGATGCAACTACTTTCTACTGGTATATTATGTAAATTACAATAATGCTACCCCCCTCCAAAAAAAAAAAAACAAACAACTCTCAAAGAACATTTTGCCAAAACTCTGCAGGAGTTTCTGCTTGGGAAAGAAAAATAGAGAAGAAAATAAGAAAAAAACAGGCAAGGAAAAAATAGGGAAAAAATAGGGAAAAAAAGGGTATAAGTCAACTGAGTACGGAGTCTGACAAAATAATTATACCAAAATTAAATAACAATTCAAACAAGCAAACAAAAAAAGAGTATTTTGCCCTAAAAGCATCTGGATTTATTGCTGACAGAATATTAGGTATTACTTCGCACATAACAGATAAAACAAAAGAAGAGTAGAGTCGTAACACAGTCTACAAAGACTACCTGAAAGTGAGGCAAGCAATTAAAAACTACAGATGCTCAAGCTCCAAGTTATTGTCAAAAGAAAGGCCATTTACAACAAAGCAGTAAAGGATGCATAACCAAATAGTTTAAAAATAAATGTGCAGTAGTCATCAGTGAAGTTACTGAACGGCTCACATAGATCCCACAGCACTGAGAAAAGTCTGTCTCGTCCCCTGCCTCTGTCTTACAAGTAGATGGTTAAAATATCTGCACTGAACATTCTGGGAGCTGCAGTTATTTTCTGCAGCGAGTGTATTTTATTGTGCAGGAACATCAAACACCACGGAATACCATCACCATGATGTACAGACAGCACAAAGACCCCTCCATGCAACCTCCAGCGTAGTAGCTGTGTGTACTTCAATACACAGCATTGTACAGAGTCACTGAGAATCTGTAAATGTCTGCCTAGTTGTTTCAGTTTTGCCAGAGGAGTATGAACCCACTGCTGCTTTACTTCTTCAGATGAAAAAGCCCAAAATCATTTTCATACTGATCCTCAGTTCTTTCAGCAACTCTATGCCAAATAAAGCTATTAGAGAAAACAGTGAAGTTAAATAATAAAATACACTAACTCAGGAACGTTTTTCAATTATGTAAGAATCTGGTTACAGTGTTAACTAATGATTCACTGGTGAGTACCTCGTGTTTAGTATCCAGAATTACACACAAGACTAAACCAGTTTTTCAGAAAAATACAAAACACTACACAAACTGGTTCATATTTTGAAAGCATAGGTTGTTTTGTTGTTTGGTTGTTTTCTTTAAATCAACCTGCTACAAAGTTCCCACTGGAAAAAGAGATAGCCAGCTTCTCATATTGTCCAAACAAAAAAAAAATACTTTTTTTCTTTACAGTTTGTACCAAGTTTGTTAAAGCCAGCCAGTTACATAACACTTACTTTGACTTATGACCTATTTGCTCACTGCTCATACAAAAATCATCATATAGGATGGCCTGACCATGCATTATGCGCTAGAAATACAGTATATTTTTAAAAGTGTTTTTATTTTTCTTTCAGTTGAGAACTACAGATAAAGGCAGCTGGGAGGATCACCTAAAATTAACACTATAAAGGTACATGCTTTGAAACCATGTGAAATTAAAATGGCACACTCCTCAAAAAATAGTGTGTACAGAATACTTCAAAATATTACAGGAAAAGGAATCCTATCTCAATTTTCCATCAGTCCAGAATTTACATCAGGAAGTGAAAGTGATAAAAAAAAAAAAATTAAAAAGGGGAAAAAAATAACAGTTGTGCTATAGATAACCATAAAAAGTCCTATTTTTTAAAGAATATGAGCGCGTCCGTGCGGGCACACGTGTGTAGGTGTACCCAGGGCAGCGATGACCGGATGCCCGGGTCAGATGGAGCGGGGCTTTTGTGGCTGTTTCTCCCACCCACCCACCCTCCTTTTTCTTATTTTTATTTAGCAAACGGCCGAGGATTATCCAGCGAGCGTGTAACTTGAACCTCTTACACCCACGTCTGGACTCGGGTCCGGTTGGTTTTATTTTTTTATTTTTTTTTTTTTTTGGGGGGGGGGGGGGGTTGGTGGTTTTATTTTTTTCTTTTTTTTTTTGACCAAACGGCGTCGAATTCGCTCTCCCAGTGTGTCAGCGGCGCCAAGTTTTCCGCCCGGTCCCGGCGGGTCCCCCCGTCCCCGGGGGAGCCCCTTCCCCGCTGTCACCGCCTGCCCTCCGATACAAAGAAGTTCAGCGCCCGCCGTACTCACCCCCGGCGAGCCGGCTCTGCGCGACATCGCCCAGCGCCGCGGAACCGCTCGCAAATCCCCCTCTGGAAAATGGAGGGGCTGGCACCGGCGCGGATCCGGAGGGAAGAGAAGTTATTTACATGTCAGGGCCCGAGCGCGGCGCGGAGCGGGGACGGCGGTGATGCTCAGCAGTGCCCGCGGTCTGCCATGTTCGTGCCGCTCGCTCGCAGCTCCCCCGGCCGCTGCCCCGGGGCCTCGGGCGGCTCTACAGGGCCCCCCCCATGGCGGCGCCGCCGGGGAGCGATGCGCCACAGCCCCGATCGCCGCGGAACTTCGGCTCCGGGATCCTCCCCGAACCAGGCTGGGGCCGCCGGCGGAGGAGGAGGCAGGGAGGGAGGGGGAGGGGAGCGGGGGGGGGGGTGGGGGGGGGGGGGGGGGAAGGGGAGGGGAAGGGGGGGGTGGGAGAAAAAAAAAAAGAGGAGGGAAAAAAAAAAAAAAAAAAAAAAGAGCCAAGGGAGAGAGAGAGAGAAAGTAGATCCGACGCAGCCGGGCGCCGCCAATGTGCGGACCGGAGCGCTGCGGCAGGAGCGGGGCCGCCCGCGCTCGGGAGGCGGAGCGGCGGCCGCCTGAGGCGCAGCGCCCCCGCCCGCAGCGCCCCCGCCCGCGGCGCCCCCGGCCCGGCCCCCGCCCCGCACCCCGCGGGGCCCCGCACGGCCCGCGGCGGCCGCGGCCGGGCCTCCCGCAGCCCCTGCCCGGGAGCGCCTCCCGAGCGCTCCCGCTCCCTCCCTCCCTTCCCCCCACGCCCGCACTTTTCCATTTAACAAAGCGGCGCAGCCAAAAGTTACGTTTCCATAGACGACGCCGGCCGCTTCCCCGGCGGCCCCTCCTCGGCTCCTGGGGCTGCTCCGGGAAAACCAGGGTTTCACCCCTGAAGATTAAGATGGGACTTCGGGGTCGCCTTTTTTTTCTTTTATTATTTTTTCCCCCCCACAGAATCGTTAAGGTTGCAAGGGTTGGACCTCTGGAGATCATCCAGCCCAACTCCCCCTGCCAAGGCAGGTGACACAGGAACGTGTCCAGGTGGGTTTGGACTGTCTCCAGAGAGGGAGACTCCACGACCTCCCTGGGCAGCCTGTTCCAGCGCTCTGACACCCTCAATGTAAAGAAGTTCTTCGGCATGTTGAGGTGAAAGTTGTGCTTTAGTATTGTGGTTTTCGTTAGTATTTTGTGATTTAGCTTTCCTTCCTCCCCCCCCAACATTTTTCAGGCTGCTCTACACTTCTCCAAAAGAATCTGGATCGCACGAGCTAAGAAAGCAAAACTTGACAAATGTCCATCTACAAACGGCTCTTTCCTAATCCTTCAAATGCTCCCTGCCAATTTTCTTCTTCTCCTCTAGAGAGAAAAACAAATCAAGAAAACATTACGCAAGTGTCACTTCACTGGTATTGATAGATACTTGCAAACCAATCGGTCTGCCAATTTGAGTAGTAACATAACTGCCTTTGTTCAACTTCCCTTCACGCAAAAACCCTGAAGCAGCTGTTGTGTAATGCTTTGCTTCTGTCAATCTTAAGCTTTTCTTAAAATTTGTTTAGGTATCAGACATCTGCAAGACACAGGTTGACACATTGACAACAATAATGTGACTGGTCTGACAAACAGAAGTAAGACCATGTATTATGTCTACTTTCTCACTCATCTTAGTACTTTTTTTTATCAAATTCTCTTCTGTCACACTGAGCTGCAACTGGACATACTTAACCTTGGGCATCCTCTGTTGTGGACAAGCAAGTAAGTTCAGTATTGCCTTATCAGTACTGGTTAGAGACATTCTCAATAAATGCAACGAGGAGCTTAAAAAAGACCATCTCACTTCTGAGAACAAAATAAGCCCAAATTCCCACACTGATTCACACAGCAGGATCTATCCAGGTAGAGGGAGTGGACCAATACTCCCTCTCCTTACATTTCCAGCTGAAACACACTCCAGGTGCCTGGCCTACAGGAAAGTTTTTATCAAACCAATTCTGCAGAGACGAAGATAAAATTTTAAAAAGAAAGCACTCACATGAAAAAATCTCCAGGTGTTTACTCTGAAACAAGTAACTATTGTATAAGAGCCATTGTGCCATGTTAGTACAGGTACGGACACAAATATATTTGGCTACAAGGAGCTATCAAGCTACAGCTTATCAGCACATCTCTGTAACCACACGTATGAGCACACTCAGTCTGCTGCAATGAGGAGGTTAAATATGTTAGTCTAAACCTTAGCAGAGATGGTAAATGTCAGGGGTTTATTTTGCAGTAAGGGTGGGTTGCTTTGGTCCAACCAACAAGTGGTGAATTGCGAAGCCACTACTGAAACATTAATCACTTTGCCTATTCCCTTTGGCACTCAACAGCCCTTTGGGTTCAACCAGGACAAGTCCCTCTTGGACATCCAGAGTTTAAACATTTTTCTAATGAGTTATTCTGAGATTAAGCTCCTCTTAAACCAAAGGAGATACCAAACAGCAGATAGAAGCTGTGGATCTCCCAAACTGTATTAAATAAAATGAGTTTTTCTGTTTAGACTCAGTGGGTTAAGCAAGGCTGGAGCACCAAGTTTACAGTGTGTCATCTATCCCACAACAGCCTATTTTGATAAGCTTCCACTCCAACCCTGGCTGCAGTACTGTCTGAGGTGACACCCCAGCAGCACGACTGAGGCTACATCAATTCACAGGGCTGTTTGTGCTGCTGTACCTCAAACCTGCAGATATTTTCAAATGTTACACTCCATTAAAAAATGCAGGTTTTAACATATCAGGTAATGGGTCACCTGACAAGTTTAAGTATGTTAGCACAAACAAGACAAGTTGTAATTTAATAATAGCTGGTTAAAATAATAATATTAAATTACTCTCAGTACTTTTCCCTGCTGTTCATGTGATCCAAGATGCAAGCTAACAGGTATGAAGCCATATTAGCTGGCCGCCTTCTTCCCCAGAGTTTTGAACAGAGATGCATTTTCCATCACATCAGAGGCGAGATTTAGTTCTTTTACTGTAAAAGAACATTAATTACCATGAAAATCTTAGGAAGGACAAAGTGTAATTTTACTACAGCGCAGTCAGACATGGTCCAAACACCAGTCATGTTGACACCACACAAACTACCCATAAGTTGCACTCAGTAGGATTCCACAAGGAGCTAAAGGCACAACTTGGGCAGCAGTTCTAACTGAAGCTGTTCCCACCCCACACCTCTTCTTCCCAGCCTCCAAACTGTTCCCGTTCACCTGTGTGTTGGATCATGTTATGAACCAGACTCATGGACTGATCCTGCTACAGGGTAACCCAGCAAGAAGCAGTGGGGCTGGACACCAAGAAAAGGCAAAGCAATTCTGTCTGCAGCAACTCCCTGCCCCGATTCACACGTCTCCACAAACGTGTGTCACCGGGATGGCAAGGCAGGAACTGTTTAATGCCAATGCCTCTGCCAAGAAAATGTACATGGGGAAAATGGGATCAGTCGCCTCTGCTAAGACAGATTTCTTTTTTTTGGTAAGCAACAGAAGTGATAGATTTAATGATTAAGATAAAAACTTATGTCTATACATATGGTAGACTGTTTTTTTCCAAGCTCAAATCGATTAACTCAAGGATACAACTCTTGAGTTAATCAAGACACATTGAGTGAACCACACAGTATCTCTTTGTATTAGGCCCTATTTACAATTCCTAACTTTTGGAGAATGTTTCTTCACAGCAACCAAGAGAAATTCAGAAACACATAAGTCACCACTTCCAATATATTCCAATCAGAATTTCAGGTGCAACACATATACAAATAAGAGACATGGGCTTCACTCCAGAAGTATTACTAGGTTACTCTTACTAGGTCATACATCTGATTTGTTACTTCATTCATTTTACAACATACAAAGATGGATATATTAAGAGCACAAAAATGTGTTTCTCTGTCTTAAACATTTGCTTCTTCCTAACTTCTGCTGATCTATGTCCAAGATCATCAACGGATTTTTAAGAATATTATATTATAATCACAACAACTCGAGATTAAGCCCTAAGTATCAAGCTACAAAAGGACAACAATCAGAAAAGGAAATGCAAATATTTTCCCTTAGCATGGCAATCCTACTGAAATGTAAAGGCATTTTACCTTCTAGCACCCCTTTATGCTTCCATGCTACATAGAAACTCGAACCACCCTCTCCTGTTTACAGCTTCTCTGTAAATTCCACTTTCTATGCCAAAGGATTAAACAGAAAACGACTGACTTCTCTTTTTATTGCATTTGAAGAGGTATGGAAGTTCTTAGTTTCTAACCTGTACTAAGTCTCTAGAGATAGATTCCATTGCTAGAAGTAAGAAATAAAAACAAAAATAAAGGTTCCAAAGTGGTTCCAAATGGTGTATTTCCTCTTCCCTGTTCTCTCTTCTTGTGAGCATGAACCAGATCATATCTGGACCCCAGGATAGGTTGGCAGCATGTCACACAGCAAGAAACACATTTGGTGTATTAACTACATGCCCACATTAACATACTATGATAAATTTGATTTAAAGCCATTACATCTAAGATGTCATATCTAGCAAGCTTGCTTTTAGAAATAAAATCTGAACAGTAATGTAAGTTAGGTAATTGAAATAGCTTTCCACATAGAAAACATCAAATTCTGTCTCTTATTATGGCTTTGACTGACAAGTTTTGGCAAATAAAACTCAAAAGGCTCAAGGTGTCCTTCTTCCCTGATGTCTTTCCATGCTTCAGCCAAAGGCTACTGTCCCAGTGACAGAGACAGCAGACAAAGCCTACTGCTACATTTGATTGACTGATGAACATGAATTTGAGGTAAAAACCCTTCAGAACAAGCCTCAGTGTCCCCTCTTGCCTCTATGGCTGATATTTACCTGCAGAGCATCAGCACAAATCTCACAAGGGAGCTTGAACTCACAAAATGTCACCACTGTCCAGTGCCACAAGGCAAATGGCAATATCAATGGAGAAGCATAGGCTATATCAGGCTAAAAAGCATTTCAAAACCAAAATATTTGAAAGAAAAAAATATAGGTCTTCAAATTTCACATTATCTCTGGGAATCAGATTTCCTTAGTCACCTCTTTGCTTTTCCAACAGCGCTATTTTACCTGGCATTGAAGCAGCACAGCACGAGGTGCTTTCTTAGAGAAACACTGCACAAGAGACAGAGTCTCATGACCCGTGTGTTTTACACCATTGCTGAGTGCTGCCAGTGGTAAACTCTGTTCCATAACTAAAATGATAATGTAGTATCCCTTAGAATCACAGAATAGTTTGGGTTGGAGAGACCTTAAAGATCACCCATTTCCAACCCCCCTGCCACGGGCAGGGACACCTTCCTCTAGGCCAGGTTGCTCAGAGCTCCTTCCAACGTGGCCTTGAATGTTTCTAGGGACGGGGCTCTCACCACCTCTCTGGGTAGCCTGTTCCAGTGTCTCATCACCCTCACAGTAAAGGATTTCTTCCTAACATCTGATCTAAACCTGCCCTCTGTCATTTTGAAGGCATTCCCCTTTGTCCTATCACTACAGTTCCTGAAGAAAATTTTCTTCATGAGAAAAAGAAATAAAAAGGTGAGCGAATTAATTCAGAAAGGACTAAAAACCAATATGGATGAAAAGACCACAAGCTGAAAAGAAGATGCAAAAAAGAGAAGAGGTAGCACACAGACAATAACTAAACACTCTCAAGCCATTAAAAAATGACTCATTGCTACTGACATGCATTGTTAGCTGCTAGCACAGGCAGGACAAAACTGCTTTCAACAGTGCATGATGGAAATCCAATGAGAAAATAAATTCTAACATATTTGCTTTAAAGTAATCAAAATAGCCCTACCCTTTTCTAGAAGATAAACTTTCAAATATACTCTTTAAAAAGAAAATCTGGAGTGCCAAGTGACACATTTCTGACAAAAAACAATCCCAACATAGTAAGGAAGAAATAATTTATTTAGAATATGTGGAATCATACAGATTAATAGATAAGGCAAGTATCAGGTGACAAAGGGAATAAGGAATGCAGACAATGAAACAAAGAGATTTAGTAAATTATTTTCTTTCAAGAAATAATACACGAAAACACCTACAAAATAAAGGTTATTACACATCATTCACTGTGTAAAAGCAATGGGTACCACATAAATAATGGACAAGACCATGAGAGGGCTTGCTCACGGAACAGGATCATACAATAACTCAAGTTGAAAAAGACTTCAGGGGTCAGTTAGTTCAACCTCCTGCTCTAAGCAGGTCAGAGTCAGTTCCCAAAATGGTTTACAAACATTTTGAAGTTCAATTCCTTGTTTACATAGCTGTGCAATTATACACAGTGCTGAAATCTGATGGGGGGACCCTCTTTGAAATAAATTACGCCACGTACAGAGAACAGAGATCAGGGCATAAAGGTGATACTCAGATGGCCTAAATCACACCTAAACACCTTTGTCTACTATTTCCTACTAGATGGCCCTCGCTCAGACCCAACTTCATCAAAACTGCATTTCAGAGATACCTCCCTCTCTCTTCTGACTAAGCATAAAGACTTCAGCAGAATTTGAGTACACTTACTCCTCCTATTCATGAGTAAGCTCCTTTAAAATAGTAAAATAAATATAATTATTCCTTTAAAGCTTTTAAAGAAAACAATTCAGACAGAAACTAGACCATCACAGTACTCCTAGAAAATAAACCTGGGTGGCATGACTACAGGAGCTAGAATTCAGTCTCTGCCCTGTCCCCAAGGCCCATTACTAATGGCTGTTATGGAATATGCTCCCACACCACATGACGTGGTCACTGTATATTCCCCAGGTTCAGCTCAGGCTACATATTGGGTGACAAAAAGGAAAAAAAAAAAAAGAAATAGGAGATGAAGCGAGTTTTTAAAAGAGGCCAAGAAGCAGGAAAAAACCTCCAACAACTTCAATCTAACAAAACATGATAGTCTTGAGATAAGATTAAAAAGGGGGCCCGCTAACCAACGCCTATCACGATACTTTCCCAAATTCTAACTACACTAGGAAAACAGTGCACTTGAGAAGATACAGGATAGCTGAGAGCTGAAGCTTCAACTCAACAAGTTTAAACATGTCCAAGACAGTTATGACTTCACTTTTTCTAAGTGTGAGCACGTTAACTAAGTATAGACGAGAAAATCTCATTGGTCTAAAAAAAAGGCTTTAAAAAAACATGGTCAAGCTAACAATTTAAAAACAGGTTCTTTTTGCCTATCAAGACAGTCTAAAGCAAGTAAAATAAAAAGAGACACATGAATCAAAAAAAGTAAACTGAAAATATTCCTAAACAAATATTTATTTACATTAAGTTATCAGTAATTTAAAACCCCCACTGACAGTGTCTGGTTAACGAGCCTTGAGATCAAGATTTTCTGCTTGTCCATAAAGTAGGTTCACACACAAACAGTACTTTCTCTGTTCTGTTCTACCAGAATAGCCTTGTCTGAGAAGATCACATATAGAGCACACAAAATATGAGGCAATTTACCAAGTTTTTGTATTTATTCTTTACCAACAAATATATTGGTAACAAAGTAATGTATCTCCAAGCTGTTCACAGCACACCACAGGACAAAGGATACTCTCCCATTCCCTTACAGAAAGAGGCAACAGCATAGTCAGCTATGAGACAGCACTTACTGCTACGTGAAAGACCTTAGGGATAATTTCTTTAAATAATCTTGCTTACAGATCATTTATTTCTTGAGTTACCCTCCCATTTCTGGGCCCACTTGTCTCCTAAAGGGTTTCTGAAAGACATTGGTAGAAAAATAAATTAGAATTCCTGCTGAATCTGTTTTGCACTTCCATTTGTACAACTCTCTACCAGGATGCCTGACGCAGGGTTAATTACCCAAAAGGTGAACCTGGAAACATTGTGTGTCAGAAGTAGCACTGAAAGCCAGCATTTCCCAGAGCCTCATGGCTTGTACATCCCATCTTCTCTGCTCCCTCTAGAGCAATTCTGCTGTGAGCTGTTCTTCCTAAACTTGCATCCCTATGGGTTAGAGAACATTAACTGTGGCACAGTGTTTGCCCAGGAGGCTGGAAGTAAAACAGATGACAATTCTATCAGATTCATTGAATTCCTTCTTAAAGAAAACAAACAAACAAACAAACAAACAAACAACAAAACAAAAACACCGGCTGTAGTTACACCAGTAAATTAAACTTAGCTGATGATGTTGGCCTTGAGGCCGACCAGCACTGAGCAGCCTCCATCCATTGCTATCTAATTCCCAAACTCCCACACGAAGCAGCCACATGCAAACTACGCTGGGAACAACGTGTGGCCCACACGAAATGAAACCTTGGGCCAGCCTGGAGAACTGTTTGGCAAAGTGGTGGCAGGTCTGGGGCAAAACTGCCCGAGCAACTGCTGGAATCATCTGACAGTGGGGACAACAGTGACCAGTGACTCCAAACATTCCCTGTCGGGTTTCTCACAAGCACAGACAAGAAGCCAAGCGCTTCAGGTGCCAGAACACTATTGCTGGCTACAGCCATGCCACTCATCAATACAAAACACAAGCAACAGTCATGAATTAGCCCTATTTACAAATGGCAAAATTTAGGGGAACTGAAACGAGCAGCAATTTTTACTTTGAATTTTATTTCAAAATTCCCTTTCCCAAGCCTTTCCTCACAATGGAAAGCATCTGGCCCATTTCTAAGTGAAGTTCTAGTCTCATGCAGTTCAGTGGGCCACAGTAAGAAAAAAAATACTCACTTGCTTTTACTACAAGGAGGGGAAAAAACAGAGAAGGAAAAAAGTTGGAGCAGAAACCAACACATAAGCAACAGGGAATGGGAACCAGGGAATAAGGAACTGGATAGGCTGGGAGAGAAAAATTTGGGGAAGCTGGTAAGTCTTTGGAATCAGCTAACAGAAGCTTTCAGAGCACGTATCTTGAGGGTAAGAGGAGGCCTTCATCATCCATACGTTTAATAGAAAACCAAAATAACAGAAAAAACAGCCCAACATGTTTGTGAAAACGCTGAGGACAACTGTTTCACAAAGTTGAGGGTGCCAGAAGAGCAGTTACTTCACACTTCACTCTATTAGGGCAGGCTCCATTTTAAACATCTCAATGTGTACAGTGATTTGGCTGGAAGTGGTAACAAGAAGCACTCGCTGTGCCAAGGAAGGGGGAAAGTGAGAGCAGTACAGAAAGGAGAACAAATTTTTATCTTCAATTAACTGAAATAAGAAAAGCAAATTTAAACAAACTCTTTGAACTTGTTACTAGAATCCCTTGAGACTGTGATTTAAAGGAGGACTGGCAGTTATTGTACTGGAATTTGCACAACGGCAAACTATTCCAAAGCAGGGGAGAGATAGGAAATGTAGTATGAACAATACGGACTGCATCAAAAGCAGCCAGTAATAAGGGTCTGAAACTAGAAAGAATCATATTAGGAATGGAAACAAGGGCATTTTAATGAATATAAAGGAACAGCATAAATTGTCAGGGATAAAAATCAGAGGAGATAAAAGCACAGCATGCAGTATTACCACTGTGCAATATAAAAGGCAAACAAAGTTTCAGAAATATTTTAGAAGTAAGAAGAAAAACACAAAAGTCTGTACAAACAGCGTTAAAAAAGAACAAACGGATAACAAAACAGGCTCAAATGCCATTTTCTGAATTTCAGCCTTCATAAAACAGATTTATTGTAGCTAAAAACTGATTTTGTTGCTAGGCTAAATAATCAGGGAAATTCAAGTCAGCAGGACTGGAAGGATTTGACACAATGCTTCAGAAACAGAGAGAAGTAATCTCTAAGCTATGAATGATCATCTTCCCTAATACAGTCCGGCTGAAAATGCCCTGAGAGAGGCTGGCAACAAAGAGCTACAGCACTCAAGGGGTATTTATTCGCAAATTCTTTTCAATCAAGGTGGGAGAACACCACGAGAAAGTCCCTTGCTCCAGGACCTGCATGTGGATATTCACACACTCAGAAGAGCCGCATTTGACACATGGCTGAGGCTGTGAATATTTTACAGGGCAAGATGCGAACAAAAATCATCCTGATAAATTGAAAAGTGGTTCACATCAGCCAAGTGAAACTTAATAAAGATTAGCAATCTTTCAAAGGACAAATCAGGTAAATCAATATTATGTTGCTAATAGAGGTTAAGCTTGTTCAGTGCAGAACAAAGGAGACAACCTCCTCATAAATAAAAGTTTATCATAAAAATTGTTTTCCATTTCAGCTGTGGAGTCTTAACTGTGAGTAATACAAGACAAAAGTAGCTTAATCAGTAGTAAAGAATATTTATTTTATACTTTACAAAATTAGTTACTGAAACCAATTTCCTGGAGATACAGGGGAAATTGCACTCACTAAATACTTCAAAAACAAGTTGTGGAACCACTTGTCAGAAATGGTACAGATACACAACACAGAAGGATGAGCAAGATCACCCCGAAGTCTTTTTTGGTTGTACAGTTCCATTTATCTGTGGTGATATAAGAAAACTAAATATTAATTTTATTTAAAAGAATTTCATTGTGCTTCCGAACTCCACGCTCCAGGAAAAGAAAAAAAACAAAACACCAATATAATTCATATTCTATGAAATGGCTTACTAATCTCCCAATTTTTAAAACAGAATTGCTCCTCCCTATATTAATAACAATATGGAGCCACCCTATCCTGTTTTGTTGAGAAAACATTCCCTAAGAACACTGCAGAGTCTTCACTCCAAGCCAAGACAGGAGGGCAGACACCACTGTTGGAACATCCCTGGTTCCATGAACCCTGGGATGTTCCAGAAGTCATTCTGGATTAGCTAAGGCTTCCACGTGTCACTCCCAAACAGTCACCTAAGAAGTCAGCAAATGTTTAGTGGCAGAGACAGAACATTTAGACCACGGCTTCACTACCAAAAATTCCTATTATCTTATTGTGCCATACAAGTGACTCAACTGCATATGCTCCAAGGAAAATAAAAATATAATAGGCAAAATAAAAAATTGGTAAATTTTCCTAAAGTTGATTTCTTTTTTTCCTGATAACCTAATTAAAACTGGTTTTGGCAAGAATTTATTTTCAGTAATGATGCAGCAGAAGAGAAAAAGGCCTCTTTTTCTCCCCCTGCTCAATGCCAAAAGTCTGAGGGGGAGGCATCCTAGTTTGGTAGGGCTTCCAAGAGTTTCTTCAAGAACAGCAATTAGAGTGTTGATAAATACAGCACTGAAAATTAGTAATTAGAAGTTCATACTGGAATGGCTGGCAACAGGATTTGGTGCATGTGTGATTTAACAAAAATACTTTCAAAAAATGTGAAAGAATATTCTGAAAGAAGCAAGATCTTGTGTGACTTTATTATAGTGCCTATATATTGATATACTTGTAGGAAGGAGCTTTTAGAAGAATACCAGAAACTATTGCTAACATAAAACATTTTACTTACACTGTTATTTTAGGGTACTTTGAATATTCCATTTAAGAATGATTCTGAGGATCAAAGTGAGAACTGAAATTTCTTATTTAATCAATGCCCATGTCTGGGGCAAGAGAGATGAGAACAACTCCTCTGTCTATCTGCTGTGAAGAACCCTCTCAACATTATTTATTTTTTTTAAACAACCAATTAGCCAGCATATATGACTACAGGCTGTAAAAATCTCAATCTCCTGAAACAGCTGCTACATTGAAGAACTCAAAGGAGTCAGCCTGAGAACCAAACACCCTCCAATTTCAGGCAACCAAGGCTCTACCTTCTCAGGCACCACTTCAGGCTGGCAGTGCAGCCCAGAGCCGCAGCTCTGCCTCTCCACAGCCTGGCCCTTGCTGTGGCCTCCTCCCTCATGCTATCACAAACATGTTTCTTTGCCAGGTTAGTCCTAACCCAGCTCAGTTTCCCAACGTAGCTCACCACAAATGCCTGGGTCAGCACAGGGGACAGAACAAACAGCTGGTAGGGGAGGGAGGGCAGCGCTGCTGCTCCTTTTCACCACCAGAACCAGCCTAAGATTTATGGGGCTTGGGGAAAGTAACCACCTGATGTGCTCCATACACTCACTGCCTATGTTTCTCTAAGTAATGACTTTTCTAGATTTTTAAGGGGTTTCCTACTTCTTTTTATTTGCTTTCAAAAGCACCAATGCTATTAGAAGACCTTACTCAATGTAGCTCTTGAAGCAAGTGCCCAAACTTATTTTGACTGATTAAGGAATGGCCATCCTTCTAGTGAAAAAAAAAATAAACAAACAAACAAAAAATGTAGAACTCAATGCAAGTTACTAGCAAAAAGTACTTGGTGCAGTAAAATCTTACTTCTCTGTATTTATGCAGACTATATGAATCATGCAGATTGCATGAATTGGTGATCAAATATATTAAACATAGAAAGAGAAAATTTATTTCCCGAAGTTCTTGGTTGCTCAATTATTTAGCAGTTAATAACATTTTAGTGTACCTATGACAGCATTTCTTAAAAAGTTAATTCCATAGCCTCACTGCATAATAATGTAAGGGAACAATCACCAGTGATGGATAAGGAAACTCTGTTTTCCCTAGTAATACATGACCTTGCTACTCCCCCAATATTGCTGTGGGACAGCTGGGCCAAGGAGTTAAAAAACAACTCCACCCTGAGAAAGGGAGAGCTTACCTATTCTCAGCAAGCCAACTGCCTTGGAAAACCATCTCTCAACTAAAATTACAGCAAAGAATAGAAATGTCCATTTCCAATTACTTATCTTATGAAAGAACAATGACAAGAAGTTAGTAGGAGTTGAACATGCTAACAAGAAAAAAAATCCACAAGCAAAGCCAAGAAAATTGAACTGTTTTATTGTTTTAAACCAGGAAAAAGTCTCCTGTGTCGATGCATGCAGGATGAAGAGATGCCTGGTGTGTAAATGGCTCAGAGAGTAGCAACCAGGAGACTGGGCCAAGACATGTCCTATGACCAATATGATGAGATTTTGCCACCACACTTGATACGTCACGATACTGTCCAATAGCTCTTGAAGGTCCTCTCACCACAAGTGAAGTTCAGCGGGTCATCAAATACAAACATTAACAAACTAACAACTGCAATGTCAAAAAAACCAAAAAGGTCTCAATTCTTCACAGCAAGTCCAGTCCGTTTCAAACTGTGTATCTATTTCCAACATTAAGCCTAACTTCACTCACCCTCAAGACACAAGTGAAATCCACATTTTAACAGTTTTGAGAATGTGGCAAAACAATTCAGTAAAGCCCACCCATCACACAAGTCCTTACCAAGAACTGAAAATCTAAAGGTTAATGCAGGTATCATTTACCCCCTGAGCAAAACAGCACTGTGAGCAGTTTAAGCCAGGCTCCTATGCAAGAACTACCTAAGGCAGGTGGGGAATTGCTTGGTAATTCGACTGTGGAGGAAGAAGTCATGTAACACGGCCTGCCAAAGAAAATGGCACAAGGCTCCCCCGGGACCCCGCTCCACGCAGCTCAGCCCCGTTCTGCAAGGGACTGGAAAGGCCTCCAAAGAGCCAACGTCGTGTCACGAAGCCTCACCTCCTCCCTGTGTGATCCAGTATGTACCTCCTGGCTTTGGGCCAAACAGTTTGATACACGTGGCTTGTACAGGCCACTGTTTGCTTTAATACTTTAACCCTTATCTGTACAACGGTTGTACAGAGCTCGTCCATCCAAAGACCTCGGTCCTGCCAGGTAGCAAATGACCTTCCCTAACTACGATCGTGTGCTTAGGAACATTTTTATTCTACAATGCAATATAAACTTTACATTTGCAAGTGTTAAATTTTGAAGTGAGAAAAGGGCAGGCAAGTAAAGACACAGATATAACATAGAAGGTGTCTGATGAACTAAAGAAAACACAGCTGAACTATAAAGCTCCAACCAACACATTAACATTCTTTTGAAGAGCGTATGTATCTTTAAATACTGGCCTACCCTAATGCAAATGCAACTAAAGTGATAATAAAAACTCTCAAATAATCATTTCCTGGCAAAAACGATACGCTTAAGGCTCCTCAAAACTATCTGCACGTGTGAAATCGATGGCCTTTGCAAACCCACTGCAGTGTACATTGGCCAAAGTAATGAAAAAGTAGGATGGAAATTAAAATACGGATAATTAAAAATAAACACATAAAATGCTTTCCACAAATTTCATGCTTTTTGAAATCTTTATCCTATGCTGTTTTAAACTGCACGCATTTGCAAAAATAATTTGTAACACACATCAAAGATCGATGGATGCTGAAAATAAAATTTACAGTGAGCTTAGACATTGAACTACAAAGTGACTGTTACCAGGGTTGCAATCCAGGAAACTTCTGCTACTAAATTTTTCTAAGAAGCTACATCTGTTGGTGCTGCTTATAACCTGTAGAGATTAATAAAGCTCTAGTACTTAAAATAGATTAAAAAAAATGTTTACTGCACCTGTACAATACTATTCTGATACATTTTGATGAGTAACCAGCTGTTCATACAATGACAATACAGTTGAAACAGAACTCTTCCCCTACAACTTCTTTTTGATCACATTCCTATCCTTCAGGTCCATACCCTGGAACTTGAGCTATAATCCAAGTACAGGATTAAAGTTTTGAAGATTTCAGGCCATACAATGAGATGGCACCTAATTATTCCCATTTTTCCCATACAATACCAGCAAGAGCTCTCTTTTGACCTTGCATCTGAAAGCTTCTTTCTTCTCCATCATGTCCTAGCTTCAGTAATGCAACTTTATCCTCTTTTTTTGGCTTTCGTAAGTGCAATCTCTCTGCCTTTTAAATTTATTTGTAAGGTGATACTACAAAAACATTTTCCTCGTTCACTGCTTTGATGATAGTTCTGTGTGTTCTTCCTTCTTCCTGATGAACCATATCATGAACAGCCTACTTGCTCTCAATTTCAGGGCTCTGCACAGCCTGTTCTTGCTCCACCTCTCCAATTGGAACCACTGTTCTGTACAGATACCCCGTTGTCACAAAGCAAGGGAGAAAACACGGGTGTTGGTCTGGCACTTCAGGCAGGAAACAAGCTATCCGTGAAAATCCTCGGCGTGACAATGTTACCCTCCTCTAAATACATCCTCCAAGCCGGATGCCTCTGAATCATTCCCCGATGCTGAGATAGCCAGGGTACTTGAACTTCTGCATGTTCTTTTGCTCACAGCATTCTCACAGCTCCCTCCTGCTTTCCCAATACATTTCTTACATTTACATGTTGTCTTATCTTTACATTTAAATTAAGAAATTGTTTGTGCAGAAGCTATCTTTGCTTATGCATTTGTACTGCCTGTAGTAAAATGGTGCCCTGGCCTCTAGGCACAATTACAATATAAATAACAAAAATGAACTGTTCACCTAAGATCGACTCTCCTGACAATGCTATCATGAAGCTACATCCTTCAAACAGTGATAAAATGCTGTTCCAGCATCACATTCTACCATCTGTACCTCTCCAGGTACTGATGGTACTGATTCCCAGTTCATCACCCACAGGAAGCCTCCACAGTTCCCTGTATCTATCTGTGTCCACAGCACCACTGGAGTTTTTACTGATAACCAGATAAAACACAGAATGAGAGAGACGTGGGCAGCACTGTCCTGCTGAAAAAACCTGTGCTCTCTTAACGTAAGTCTACTTCTGGGAAGAGTTGAGAATCCTTGGCATCTCACAGGAGCAGATTTGAGGCAGTTTTCCATCTGTCTGCTTAAACTCATTAAATTTACTTAAAAACATGGCCTTCAAGAGGGTAAAACACCAACCTACAGCACTCTCCAATATGGCATCGTTCTTTAATGGAAGCATCCATAGCTGAGGAATTATTCTATTTTGAGTTTGCCAGTTTAATGCAGGGCTCTTCATTTTATCATTACTTAGACTGCACTTAGACTGAACATTCAGTGGAACATTTCCTATAATGGGATAAAGCAGTTGAACAATTTGACTGGCTAATAGTGATTTAGACATGTGATTACAGTACAGAAAATGGTCTGACATATGCTCTTTTATCTGGTTTACATGAGGCACATTAATCCAACTGGAAAGCACAGAAGTGAAAAGGAAGACAAGTCATAAGAAGAAGATAGAAAATATTTTTACTTAGCTTATTTCTACATTTGATAGGTTAGTTGTAATCAGTATTTTGTAAATAGCAAAACTTACAAAATAAAACCATTTTCTCCCCAAAATGGATGCAACTAAAAAATACCTGTTTATACCTACACCATGAAAGTTAGAAAATAACTACTTTTTATAAAATCCTGGTTTCAAAAGCATTTATGACTTTTTCATAATGCCTCTACCAACAGTACAGGATTTCCACAAAGATGCAGCAGGACACTGAGCACCACACCAGCCAGGAACAATCAGAGGGTGAAGAAAAAGAGTATTGATTCATTTTAATTTTTGCCTCAGCTAATTTAATTTCCAGCTCTTACATAAACACTCATGTCATCATAACTCCATATTTTTACAGGAAAATTTTATTTCCTCCTAAAACTAGACAACAACATTCCTATGACAACGCAAACCTAACTGAAGACAAGGAATTACCTCTTTAGCACCACTTTTCCTCAAGAATGTATACACAACCTCAAACTGGCCTAACAAAATATGCCAATTTTCACAAATTACAATATTTAGGTTCTTTGTGCAGAGTGGTACATTTCAGTGGCATTTTTCTTCCAAAAACTCCTTTAAAATAAAACATTGAAAGGTTTCCTATGTAAGGTTTGGATTCTGTACATAGAAATAAAAACCAAGTATATAAAACTAAGCTTAAAGGAGATGAATCCAAGGACTTTACTGCTCGTACATTTGCCAACTACTTTCAATGATCACTATATGAAAATTTTTATCAAGTGAATAGGTAAGATAACAAAAAGAGAGAGCTGCAACCAATGCACCTTCCCCAAAACCAGGTGGGACATGAGAATCTTTGAAGGGAAACTTTCGTCAATTACAACAGCAAAAAAAAATAAAATCCACATATCCCAAACTAATACTAATTCTGTCTATAACATATACATGTAAAAACAAGCAGAGGAAAGCATAGCCTTTGCACGTGTTTAGGTCCAGCCCAGTAGAATCCCCTTGACATGTTTTGGACTTCCACTGTGACCTTATCGTCGGACTTGACCTTAAAGGTCTTTTCCAACCGGAACGATTCCAACGCGGAAACTGGCAATGAGGTCTGGGGTGGGCGTTCAGGGAAGCGCCAGGAATTCACTAGGACAAACACACTTGGGGGTGTCAAACCGAGCGCGTCCCTCAAAACAAAGGGAACAACCTCTGAACCCCGAGGCTCGCACAGACTCCGCAGCGCAGAGGCTGTTTCGGCCACATCACGACGCTCCCCTCTCCAAACGTGCTGCCCAGCTTTCCCCATTACCGCTGCCATCAGCTATGCCATGGCAAGCTCCATCCTACTCAAAAATAACCCGCGGGGGAGCGCAGCCAGCGCGCCAGCGGCGCTCCCCGGGAAGCCTCTCGCGGAGCCCGGCCTGGCCCCGCACCTCGGGCACCCACAGCGGGGCCACCCCCGGTCCACCCCACGGCGCTCGGCACTGCGGGATGCCCGCCCGGGGCTGGGGGAGCGGGGCGGCCCCTCGGGAGCGGCCCGACGGGGCGGGGGGAGCGCCGGGGCTGAGGGAGCGCCCGCGCCCCCGGCGGGGAGAGGCCGCGGTGAAGGGAGATGTGCCAGCGCCGGGGAAACCAGGCTCCCCCCGCCATCATCCTCCTCCTCCTCCACCCCCTCCCTCCGTGTGTTTGTTGTGCCTCGGCACCGTCCCGCCGGCGCGTCCCCTCGGAGCGGCGGCCGCTGACAGCTCCCCCCGCGCCGCCCAGAAACTCCTGCCTCAACTTTGCGTGTGTGCGCGGGGAGGGGAGGGTGAGGGGGTGTCCTCCCCGCCACCCGCCGGGAACCGTGCTTTTCCTTCCAAAAAAAAAAAGAGGGAGGGGGCATAACAAGGGGGGGAAAAGCGCCGAGGAAACACCGTCAAAGCATAGGGAGCACCCAGGGCGACGCTGAAAGCAGCCGCCGAGCGTCCTGGAAGGGAACGGACCCAAAAAGGAGAAGGGGGAAGGTGCAATAGCAAGGGGGGAAAGGAGGAAGAGGGTGAAGGGGGAAGAGCTAAAGAGAAACTCTGAAGGAGGAGGAGAAGAAAGGAATAGGGACGGTGAAAGAAAAGTGGGAAAGGGAGAGCAGGCGGAGGAAGACAAAGGTGAAAAAGGAGGAGGAGGAGGGGAAAGTGCAAAGGGGAGAGGAGGAGAAGAAAGAAGGGCCCTTCTCAAAATGGCATTAGGCAGAGGGAGGGGGCGACGAGCAGCGAGTCTCCACTGACAGCTCTGCCTGCGCCTGGCCGCCTGCCCCGGCCCCTCTCTGCCTCGCACACACAAACGCTGAACTTACTTCTTTCTGGCTCTCTGGAAAGGGGAAGCGCCATCTTTGCGAGGCCGGCCCCTAGGTCTTTTGTCTGTGGCTGCTGCTGCTGGGGGGGGAGCTCCAGGCTCGGGGGGCTGCTGCTGCTGCTGCTGAGGCGGCTCCACCACCGCCACCACCAGACTCTTGTCCTCCGTTGACATCCTAGTCAGCAGGACGAGAGAGACACATGGATGATGATGATGAGGATGAAGATGAGGATGGTGATGGGGATCCCGATGCTCCTCCTGCTCCCGCGGCTCCTCTCCTCCTCACCTCCGCCTCCTCCACCTCCGCCTCGCATCGCTGGCCTCAGCCGCCGCCGACCAGCACAGGTAGCAGGGGGAGCAGCATGGGGAGAGCGGGAGGAGGAGGAGGGGAGCGGGGGGGGGAGATGAGGGGGGGGGGGGTGCGAAGAGAAAGCGCAGAGGAAGGAAGGAAGGGTCTCACACACAATAACCCCCTCCCCGGCTCGGCGGGGTCTGTCGTGGGGCTGGGGGAGGTGAGGAGAGCGAGCGAGCGAGCGAGCGAGAGAGAGACGCGGCTGGTCCCGCCGCTGGGCGCCCCCGCTCAGAGGCCCCGGGCGCTGGCGGCGGCTCCGGCTGCGGCGCTGCCCGGCTGCGGCGGCCGCCGCTTCATTGTACCCTGGCCCTGCGCCCTCCCCCCGCGCAGAGCCCCCGGGGGCGGAGGAGGAGCGGGCGGCGGCGGCGGAGGCGGCGGGGGCCGAGGCCGAGCGGAGGAAGTTTTGACAGCTCCAGCTGTTGTGTGTGTGTGTCGAGGGGCTGAGTCCGGCCGGGCTCCGCGTCCCCTTCCCAGCCGGGCCGGGAGCAGGAAGTTTAACTTTGGGGGAAAAGAAGGAGGAGGAAGGGTGGAAAAAAAAAAAAAAAAAGGGGGGAGGAGGAAGGAGGGGGAGGAGGAGGAGGAGGCGGCGCCCTGCCCCCCCTCCCCGCGGGGTGGAGAAGGGATCCCGGCGCTGCCCTGGTGTGTAACCCCCCCGCTCCCTCCCCCCCCAACAGTGCGACACATAGACACAGCGACCGCCCGCCCTCCTCCTCCTTCTCCTCCTCCTCCTCCTCCTCCCCTGCCGCGGCCCCACACTGCGCCTGCCCCGCCCGTCCCCCGGCGCAGACACCCATCCGCCGCCACACTGACCTCACGGGCTGGGCCGGGGCCGCGCCGGGCTGCGGGGAAACTGCGGAGCGGCGCCCGGACCGGACGGGACGGGACGCGGCGCCACGGGGCGCTCCGAGCACCCACCCGCGCCGCACCCCCGCGGGGGCTGCCCGGCCGCTCCGGCGCTCCCACACCCTCTCCCCCCGCCCTTTTCTTTTAATTTATTTTTTTTTATTTATTTATTTCCCTCGTGGAAAAGGAAAAGCCCCGTCTGGATGAGAGTCGCCGCTTCGCAGCGGGGAGCCCCCCGCCCCGCCCCGCGCTGCCCAGGACGGCGGCCCCGGGGGCAGCGCTCGATGCCCGCCCTGGCGGTGCTCGCTCGCTCGCTGCACTCCCGCCCCGAGTCCCGGGGGGACCCCCAGGGAGGCGGCAGGAGCCCGGCGGCTCCCCAGGAGCGCCCCCCCTTCCCCCCGCCGCGCGTCTGCGGCTCCGGGGCGGGGGAGGCGGGAGGAGCCGCGGGCGCCCCGGGGGATGGGAAGGGAAGGAGGGAGGGAGCAGAGTTCAGCGCTGTGTGCGAGGGAGACAAAGTCTGGGGAGCGTGGCCGCTTTCCAGCAGCTCGGGCTGGAACAGCTGCGGCCGCTCGGGGCGGGGTGAGGGGGGGCCTCCCCGGGCAGGGGCCCGGCTGGCTGCCTGCCCGCCCGGCTGCGGGGCGGGGTTAAGCCTCATTACACGGGATTTAACGTGTCCCGGAGGCCAGGAGGGACTCGGGCTCTGAGGGTGGGGGGGAGGGAAGCGCGGCGGCGTCGCAGCCGGAGAAAAGTCCGGCCACGGGGCGAGGAAGCGGCCGCGCCCCCGGACTTTCCTCCCGGGCGCTGCCCCGACTCGCTCCGGCGCCCGCGGCGGGAGCGGCACCGGCGGGGCCGCTGGAGCGGAGCTGGCTCGGGGCCCCCCCGCCCGGCACCGCCCTCAGGGCACCCCCGGAGCCGCCCTCCCCGCCGCGGGGCCCCAGCACGGCCGCCCCTCCCTCTCTGCCTTCTCTCTTTCCCTCCCGGGGCCGGAGCGGCGGGCGCGGAGGGAGCGGTCTCGCTGCGCAGATGCTGAATCACGAAACGGGTCGCACGGACAGAAAAGGAACGCGGTGACTCGTGTTCGGGAACTTCGCCGGACTTGCAGACGTGGTGGGGACCTATAGACCCCCAAGGCTCCGCGTAAACACAGCCCGCACTGAGCGCTACTCCTGTGGCGTTTGGGTTTCTATGTTTGAATCCCAGTTACTAAAATGGCCCGGGGTAGCACAGAGGTACAACGAGGAAGGGAGGTAAGGAGGAGCTGATGTTAGTCGCTATTTTTATTTCTTTTTTTTAAGTAAAAATAAACACAAAGCACTCCAGACCATTACAGTGCTCTTCCTTCCCGAGTTTTTCACTTGTCCGCTTCAAAGTACTAAATAAAAAAGGTATGCTGTGGCCTTTTGCTTGCCCGTTTTCTTCAGAACCGCTTCATAACAGAATGCCTTCATTGATTCATTTTCTAGGTTTGTGAGTAATTAAATTAGACTTTTGCAACATTTTCATGTAAGGTATTAGAAAATAACATCTCCATCTATACACATACATATACAAATATATAAAATTATATAAAGCCATCCCTTTTACCATGCAAGAACAACAGCTGGATTGTTGGTGTGACTTTCTTGGCCCTGTCACTGAAAATGTACTCCTTTATGCCAAATTAAAATATATATCCTGAGCTAAATGTTTGTGTTATGAAGTCTGCAAATGACAGCATGGGTATACTGCTCATACAGCTTCAAATATGTGATCTTAATCTGTTTACATGTTGTCTAATAGAGGAAAGCGCCTTTGAATTTTCTTAAGTTTGGATAATTTAACTGAAAACACTTAATACTATACAGGCCCAGACTTGGGTGGAATAGAGAGAAAAAAGGCAAGGAGGGAGAGGGAAGGGAAAGGCCACAGCCTCTGCACAGTGGGATCGCTGGTGTGGCATTTGCTAGAGTTGCCAGGTTGCCATCTGGTCTACTGAAAAAAATGGCCATCTCCTGGAACACTGGCTGTGTGCATGCGGATCCGCTGCACATGCGCCACGGCCTGGGTGAGTCTAGGATGTGTCAGAGCCACTCTGCATGTGCAAATTGATTGGAGCTGCGACACGTGAGCACACCGTGGGCTCTGATCAACTGCTCGGTGTATGGGGAATATTTCACATCCCACGGCACAAATACGGCCGGTGAAATCGCTGGATTCACTTGCCCGTGCATGGTTCATCTGGTCCTCCCATGGGAACATTTTTTAACACCTTTAGACCACCTGTAAGGGGTTGAGCTTAGGGTTTTGTCTCTTATAACAAAAACGGATGCGTGATTTTAATTTTTTCTCCTTTTTTTTTTTTTTAACATATTAGCTATGTGTATGTGTAGCTAACACAATATAAAATCGGCTGGCTTTGGTGGAGCGTGGTCTAGCACAAGGACTTGTGTCTGTGAGTTTTACTGCTGTTCCTTATCTCTACGTGTCCAAACACAGCTGGGCAGGTCTGTGCTGTGAACTGCTGCAGCCACTGCTGTGGCAATCAAAGGTGTGAAGAACCATGTGGGACTGAGAGAGGCTCGTGAACAGGAACCTGGAGATGGAATTATAGGAGACTGTATTTGCAAGCATTATCTATCACTCAGAGAAGGCAGAGGGACATAAATCCAGTGTGGGAGTGCTTTGTTGATTCAGGGTATTTGAACAGTTCTCTCAGGAAAATTTTTATGTTTATACCTTGGCCACAGTAACCACCTATTATAAATTATCACTGTCTGGAAAACACACATTTTTACAGCAAATATGTAATATTGAATGAACAGGTTCTCTGCTTTACTGAATGTTAAGAGATCCTCCAGTCCACTGTAAACTAACTCAGGTGAGCTGACACACTTGGTTTGTTTTTTTTTTTTTAACTTTCTAGGACAGGCAGCTCTGAAACTTTCAACTAGAATTTTACATTCTATCCTTTCTTAAAATAAACATTTCTGTGGCTTTGGAGTTGTTTCTGAAATACAAGACCTTTGCAGTGCTGATTAAACAAGGCGTGCTAATGGTTTTAACTTCAAAACAGCTTAAATTGTCCCAGTGTGCTTAATGTTCATAATAGAACAAGCTGAAGATGGGATGTTGTCTTAAATCAGCTAGTTAAGAAAAATGATCCTGTTGTAGAAATAATTAAAGGAAAATGACAACCATTTTGCCTTTATACAACTAAAGTGGTGTATGTAACAGCAATAATGAGAGAAGTATTTTTGATTCTATCAGGAGTGGCATCCAGGTACTTTCTTTTTTATAACATTAGTTCAGTATTCTGCCCGTTTTAGGATTGTTCATCACTCTACATAAAGCAAATAAAAAGTTTAATTTTTGTTTTCTTCGTACATGTGTTCCCATTGCAGAAAAGTCCAAATTATCACAAAGGCTTCATTTAAGCTACATCAGTGACATGCTAACATTTTAGATGTTCAGTATACTGAACCACTTCGTCTTAACCTGTGCTAAATTGATAATTGGCTGTGTTGAACATCGCTTACCTCTATGTGCTGCTCTGAAAACCGGGGAGAGCTTGGTACCAGTCCCATATCCCATATGGCCATCCTTGTAGCAAACTTCAGGATAAAGGTGCAGTGGGCAGTCGAGTGCAGTAACCACAGCAGCTGCCCATGATATTTTTTTTACATCTGCATTCCTATTCACCCAAGTAGTTCACAAATAGCCAAATTACCGTTTTCTAGAATTAAATAAATAGGCCCAAGATAATCTAAAAGAGTTGTAGACAAAGCCTAAGTCAAGTGATAAAATCGGGATTACATCATACAAATACGTGACTCCTAGTGAATTTGTACTAAACTTGGCTGGACTACAAAAAATGTTAGCATATGTTAATTGTCATATGCTAACAAATGCGTTGTAGAAACCTAGTTTTAAACTTGAAATGTTTGTTTCTTCTTTTCATCAGTTTTGCTCTACTTGTCATCTCGTAGACCTGCCTTACTTTAGGAAACAGCACAGCCTGGATAGTGGGTATGACCTATACACCCTTGAGCGATGGTGACTTTCCCAGCAGTTTGGTGGGATCCTTTTTGCTGCACATGGTGGGGAGTAAGCCTCGCTTCTCATCCCGAGCAGCATTCCCAGACAGCTGGAGAACTCCAGTTATCAGGTGCTCTGGAGCAGTGGACAGGTACTGTGGAGGTCCAGTCTGCCTGGAATCCATCTAACTGCTTTCTTTGGAGGCAGCTCACAGTCTGTGAGGAAAAAACATTCCATTCCAGTTCATGTTTTCTCACCTGCTCCCTACCGTGAAATCCCCTCACTTCTGTTCTACAGCAGCTGCTCCCCACACAAACTGACCCACAGTTTGTATGAACATGGGCTTGCACAGCCCAGGCTCCCCATCCCCTGCCTGCTCCCACCTGATTAGTTCAGTGGGTGCTAAAGGCAGCGTATCCCACGCATCCCATGCAGTGATGGATGTGCCACCTCACACCTTTACACCTCAGTCTCACCAAAGCCTAAGGCCTTTTCATCCTATTAAGCTTCTTTGACTGGGCTAATGCGACTAAGAAACACACCTTTTTTATCCATTAAGATGAGGCCAAAAATGTTAAGTGCTCAAGATGCAAGCCCCCAGGGCTTCTCTATATATCGAGTTATTACACGTGGAGGCTTTTATCTTCGTAAGAAAATGTTCTTTTTGTGCAAGCCAAAGTGTGAATTTAAAACTAGTGGTTATAGTATAAGCCTCATGCAGACTCATTCATTCTGGCATCTTCTGGCTTTTTTCTGCTCAGATAAAGTCTAACTTCTTTAATTGATGTAAGTGAAATTAAAAAAAAAAAAAAAAAAGGTACTTAGACTGAGTTTGTCCACAAGAGGAATTATGCTTGCCTGCCTCTGGTAGTGTTATTAATAATACCTCCCAGTGTGGAGCAGCTTTGTCTATTAGGAATGTTAATTTTGCACATGTTTGCGCTTAGTAGGACCATCACTTATTTACATCTGAATCATCCTATTTTGACAAGTGGTAGCTGATGCACTCTACTGAAATCCACTAAGTTATTCCAAACCCAGGCCATGATTCTGGGGTTGCTAAATTAGGCAGAGAAGTAACTAGATGCATAAATAAGTTCACTGAAGACAACTACCTCCTGAATAAGGTTTGTTCTGTGTTTAAAAATTTGCAGAGATGCTTAAATTCTTCCTAAACTAGCAATTTATTTATTTTGTTCTTAGAAGGAACAGTGAACTGTGCTGTGTTACGTTGTATCATTTTAGCATCCCTGTGAAGTCACATAAAGTATCCACAAGTTACCTTGGGAACTTCGGTTCCATTCTTTTTGAATTCCTGTCTGGTTTATACATTTATGAAACTGTAATTTTATAAACTTTAATATTCTGAGTTTTAATTTTGACACCTATGTGGTGGTGGGCAGCAGAGAAATAATCTTTCATGACATATTATTTGTTGCATGGGTTTTTTTAATCCTAAAAGGTAGAATTTTATTAGTTTGAGTAAAAATCAATTTAGTACCTGAAACCAGTACATGCTAAATACTGGAAGATAGATGGAAAAAACCCAGAGCCAGTAGCAAGCACCCAGGGCAGTAGCTGGCCCCTTTGTGTGCCCCTTGGGAAAGACAATAGATTGCTGTGAAGTTGGGACTTTATCACGCAGAAAGTCAAATAAATGTCTGAACAGTGTTTGCTGTTTGCAGGAGTGGTGCATTACCCTCAGATTACTTAGTAGAAATAATACAAATCTGGCCGTGAAGCAGGGGAAAAGATTTGTTTGTGTGCAATCCTACATTTTGTTTTAGTAGGACTGTGTTTTTATTCTGCGGTTTGCACAGCACCTTGAGCACAGGGGTCCTGGTTCCTTGTCTGAGATCTTGGATGCTGTGATAATAGAAACTTAAATACCATTAGTAGAAATAAGCTTGTCATATGTTGCCAGTTTTGCAAGGAAATAATCTGTCTCAGACAGGATGGCCTCACTTTTAGTGGAGCTGTTACAATGTGGGAGGGGCAGGTGCCTTGGGTTGTAGGGAGGTAAACACCTGGACACAGGTGCCCAATCCTGTT
Source organism: Pipra filicauda (assembly GCF_003945595.2). NCBI lineage: Eukaryota > Metazoa > Chordata > Aves > Passeriformes > Pipridae > Pipra > Pipra filicauda. Next base: position 8,552,307 of record NW_024104310.1, read on the forward strand.
TACAGCTGTTTACTTCAATAACATGACGTGTCTGAGGAAGAAGGGCAGCATTTGGCCTTTGGTTTTTGAAGTGGATTGCAGACAGTTAATGGGAACGTGTCACATACATGAGTTCCAGACAGAATTCAGTCCTTCACTTCTTTAATAACCAATTTTTTAAACCAATTAGCTACATACCCATATGGAAACAATAGTAGAGCCTTCACAGCCAAGACTATACAGAGATTCTAAATTACATATATAATAAAGGCTGTGCATGTGTTTTCTGGCTGAGAACCATGTTATATTTCAGCCTCAAGCAAAAATTTTCTCCAAGCTGTAACCCCTCGACAAAAACACACTTTTTAATGAAAGCCCTGACACCACCTTAATTACAGTGCAGCAAATATTACCATCATAATCCCATTTCATCCTTAGGCAAGGAGAGCATCCCTGGGGACCTGGCTGCCAGTGACCAGTTTTGCAGAAACAACCTTTTCCCCAGTGCATTTTTTAATTTAACCTGTGCTGTGCTGCTCGAGGGGGAAGATGCATGGGGAGCTGCTCGTGCTCATCTCCCCAAGCTCCTTGCAGCCCTCCTGGCACTCCCTGCAGCCCTGAGCCTGGAGGATCAAGTGGCACCCAGGGATGCCCAGCCTGTAGCCAGCTCTTTGTCTTCCCTACAGCCTCTCTGCCTGCCTCCCATGGGAGAGCAGGAGCCAAAAGTTCAGGTTCAGAACCTTTGTACCACACAAGAGTCCAGTTCTAGTTCCAAGCTGCTGGAAGAGCCACTCAGACTTTTTTTTTTTTTGCTGGCTGCCACACTGGAGAAAAATCCTTGTTTTGGATCCAGGAATGCAGGGGGAAGGCTCTCCCAATGCCAGTCCTAATCCAGGTGGGTGAGAACAGAGCTGTTGGAAAAGCAGGGCTGTGCTGTGCCCAGCAGAGTTGTGTTCATTTGAAGCAGCCTTGCAGTGTCTCCAGGCTTTCACAGTGTTTGGGTGGGTAAGTAAAATGTGATTAGTTTCTCATTACCAAATTGATTCAGTGCATAGATTTTGTGTGGGGACTGCAATACTGATGGGACAAATTGGCAAGGCTGTGTGAATCTGGGTTCTTTCCTTACCAGAAATATGGGGAGATATATATACACATATATACACAGGGGTATACTTGTGGTGCTTACGCTTTTTTCTCCTGCCTTCTTAAATCAAAGTAATAAATCTGTATAATCAAAGGAGCTAGAATAATCAATCTCTCCAAATTGATCTGAAAATCCTAATTAAGGGCTAGAGAGAAATTAAACATGAGGTTTCTTTTCCTCTCTACAACATTATCAATTACAGTACAGTTTTCTATTATGGAACTTCTACAATTCTTATGTACAGAGTAAAATCATGCAGCTGAGATACTTTCTCTAAAAACAAGCAAAAGCCCTATATCTGCTGGGAGGACATTTCTGTTATCCTGTTCCCTTCTATTTAGGTTCTCATATGGTGTTAATCACCATGGTATCTTACAGCTTTGTGAAAATATAGTGCACCATATGTGATAAATCACTAATATTAAGAATGAAGATGCTGGATAAAAATATTTTTCCCAAATCTAAAGCAGAAGACTTGCAATAACGGACAAACCCAGACAAGCAGCCTGAGTAAAAGGAGCCGTGTGTATGAATACAAGGGATGGGGTCAGAATCATTCCTTAGGTGGTAATATTGCATCCAGTCATTCTTTGTGAGTGTGAATGGCACACTCACTCCTTTCTTCCCATGCTTCAGCTCACTAAAGCACAGGGACTGGACTATGTTCAAGCCATCTCCTGTTCCCTCCTTTTCACTGCAGATGAGTGCTCACCTTGCAGTATTCAAGGGCATCAGTCAAAAGAAGATAATTTGCCAATAAATGCAAAGTAAACTTGTGCTTTTGTTGTTAATTAGGTGCACACATAACTACAGTCCAAACATAAAACAAAATGTGGGACTGTACTTCCACTGGAAAGAATGCGCTGAAGTGGTCATAAGTTATCCCCCCAATTGGTAATCTCAGTTACATATTTTCTCATGGTTTTTCACTTCCCGCTTAGTTTCAGCCAGATCTGTTTTCTATTTATACTGTAAGTGTCAACACATAAATAATTTTCTCTGTTGTATCCCTCACTATTGCATTCTTTTTCTTGATGGAATAGCAGAAGTAATTATATTTATAAATGGAATGCCTGTTTTGCCTAAGTATCACATATAATTCCCTTCTGTAAGAGGGATTTTTATAATTCCTCTAAAAATGTCTTGGCAAGGATCGACCCACCAGTTGGTAGTGTGGATCCAGCCTTTAGGGACAGAACTCAGAATTCTGATCCCTTTGGCCAACAGGCAGGAGGGCACCACATTAAAAATGCTCTAGTTTGTTTGAGAGAATGATGCTGATGTTAAATATGTGCAATTATTAAGCATGCCAGAAAGCAAATTCTCTGAGAGTTGCTTCCCACCTGTGGATTTTGCTATTCAGCACAGAATTATGTAGGCAACTGAAGAATTCTTCATTGTGGATGGCTGTGGGAAGATATTAATCCTGTTCTTCAAGTAAGATACACTCACTGATCTACTAGACCTGCTCCACCTCTACTGTGTCATATTGTGAAAGGAAATCAAAGGAATTCCAAGTGAAAGGACAAGTAATCTCAAGTCCTTCTTATCCCCTTTCTACCTGCTTTTTCAGCTGCTTTTTGCAGACAAGTTCAGCTGTCCCTTGTTCAATGGGAGTAGAGCAGAGGGAGATCTGTTGTGAGCTCTGCATTAAGAGAAGTCCAGTCTTACATCTCTGGGTGCTCCTTGAGAAAACCTCAATCAAACCCATTATATAGGGATGGTGGATCCCAGCCACAGGCAGTTCACAGCTCACTCACTGGATGAAACAGCAACAGGCCTCCTGGAGCTGATCTACAGTACAGGAGGAGAAAAACATTATTTTCTTACTGGGTTCTGCTGTCTGTTTGTGCATGGGTGTTCTTTTATTACAGTTTCTCTAATATTTGCTTTGATTAAAGGTGCCTACACCTACAAAGCAGTGAGGCATTCTGTTCCTACAGATGTGGCAAGCTTGAGGAAGGTTGTATTGGAGCATTCAAAATTCATGTCCTGTGTGGTTTAGGAGCTGAAAATGTATCTGTGTGTGAGAGATGTGGGTGATATAAGGCGGGTCCTTGGCCTTGGTGTAAAAAAATTCCTAAATCTCTGGAGTCTAACAGGGTTTGAAGCATGACCCTGCAGACTGGTCAGCATTTCCATGGTACCCATTCCTCAGCTGCTGGAGCTTCCATTGCCCAGTTTTCACTGTAGTATGATCAGCAGAACCAAACACTCACCGCTCCTGAAACTATCAGCTCTCAGTGTTGTATCTTTAACATAAATCAGCTTAAACTAACAGGGGACTTTAATCGCCGCATCAGTGACTTGGCAACCAGCACACATTTGTGTCTGCCATCCCTGCCCTAGAGAGGCAGGGATGTCACATCCTCAGCCACTGCAGTGACATCCAGGAGGGCAGTGAGCACGGGTCCCACGAGAGCCTGTGCTGCCGTGGCCTAGTTTATGCAGATGCTTTGAACAAGCTGGATCCTGCTCCTCCAACAGTGTCATTCCATCAGTGTCAGCTACAGAATCCATCAAACCCGGGATGCTCCTGGGTGGTTAGCCCGGCCCGCTGTGGCTCTATTCCTGTCCTCTTGCTAAGTCTGACTTAGCTCCTTTACAGCTCTGCCTCCATCAGCTGCAGCCTCTGAAGCACAGAGAGACCCAAATCCATTTCCCACTTCCCTGTACATTTAATCAGAGGCCTCTAAGAAGTTTCAGACTGCAGTCTTTCCTTTTCCCTGTGTACCCCCACTAAGGGTTCCTGTTTATTTAAGGTTTAACTTTATGACCAGTTTTCCTTTCTCTCAGTATTCACAGTACAAATTTCGTGTGTTCCCTCAGCTTTTGCATTCAGCTGGTTTGGCTGATTTAACGTCGCTGATTTACTGGTATAACTTAGCTTGTCTGAAAGTAAGGAAGATTGATGTTGGCTGAAATAAAATTCTGAGATGCTTATGGAGTTTTATTGCCCTAGATTTCTGGATTGCTATTTATTCAAAAAAGTAGGCAGAACTCTGACTTTAGATTTGCAGGAATGCCTCCATTATGTCAGTGTTGCTAATCCTTTGAGTCAAGTCATTGTGGTTAGCCAATCTTGTTTTTTGTCTCTGTGGTAAGATTTTACATCCAGAAGGCTAACCTCAATGCTCCCCCACGAAAGCAGGCAGAGATGACAAAGCGTTTCCTTCTTTGACCTCTGAAGTTGAGTTTTGCAGAAAGATGGAATCCGTCAAATCAGACCAAACATCACATCACCCTGTATGAGAACCAAAGGGTCAAATCCTGTCACTGTAGCAATATGTGGAATAAAAATGGGCTGAAATGTATTTCATAAAACTAATTTCTCTTCTAAAATAGTTTTTCTTCTAAATTCAGAACTGTGAAATTCTCTTATGCTTGTGAGTTATATATACATGGTTATGTATCATGTCAGAGAAAACTTGAGGTTATCTGGATTTCCGAACTGTGCATTTCAGTCCTGATTGTCTTGACTTTCCTGGGTTTGTAATGTTTTGGGGGGGATAATTGTAGTATTCTGATTTCTTTACATAACTCCAGTTTAACATCATTTCTTTGGGGAAAATATGTTGTTCAATAGACACTTCTGATAAGAGGAGGGGAGGAGGAAGCTTTAAGGGAGATCTTCCCCTGTTTTGACTTTTGCCTTTCTCTCCTTTCCTAGTGCTGATATTAGTCCAGAGTTACAGCTTTGTGTGAGCAGTGCTGATATTGGGGCTTAAAGTGTGGACAAAAGGTGCCTGGTAGAGGGCCTGGACAGCCCTGCTGCCCTCTCACCAAGGATGGATCCCAGGCCTAGGGATGCAGGGTGAGAAGCACGTCTGTTCCTGCCGGGACTGCGCTGGGATGAATCCCTTCTGCTGTGACAAGGGCCACGTTGCAGACCCTCAGCACCTCCTCTGGGTCCACACAGGGGCTGTGTCTCTCCTTTCACTTAGCAACATAATCATCCATGAACTAAAGAACTCTATCCCACCCAGATGGGACTGGAGCTGGTTCTATGAGTGGAAGATGTTTAATATCAGCATTACATCATATAAAAAACTTTGGCTTGTCACCATGAGATTCACTTGTGCACTCTCTGCTTGGACCACTGGTGCTGTGCAAAGCAGCTGAGGCGAACTGGCCATTTGGGCCAGGCTTAACTGCTACTTTAAATCCTAGGATTATCACAAGAGAGCAGGAGTATTCGCTGTGCTGGAGCTGCCTCCTAACTGGGCACTCTGCTGCCCTGGCATTTTTCAGACCAGTGACAGGTCAGAGCAGTGACAGCAGGTGGATGACCAAGAAACCTGCCACTGACAACCCTTTGCATGCAGTTGAAAGGACTGGTGACTAAACAATTCCCTCTAACTGGAGCTTTTCAAACCATAAAAACAGTTTGGAAACTACCTCTAACAGTGGAGGGACAGCTGACCACTTTGTCATCGCTGCCACTTTGGCATCACTTAAGACTGACCTGAATTCTTGATCTGGCCAGTCTGTTGATCTATAATCATAGCAATCCGTTAATTACTTGGTTTAATTATTATAATGAAAGGTTTAGCTATACCTAGCTTTGTGAGTTTCCATGTTATTTTTCACTGAGGTAATTTTCAGGCATAAAAGATCCAGCAAGCAATGCCTTAACCCATTCCACAAAGAATGTGGAGCTTTACTGGTAAATTCTCAATACAGTATTGTCTGCTCAGGCAGTAAATATCACAGCTGTGAGAAACATGCTGTATTCTTCACACACACACACAACAGGGGACTGGAATTCCTCTCAGTGCTGTTTGAGCCATGCACTCATGACCTGTACTTCCATAATACCTCTTTGCTGTGATATTAGCACCAGGTGTACCATCAGTACACCCACCTTTTCATGTAATCTCTGATAGAAAGATGCAGTTAGCAAATGGCATCAGGTATTAATGCAGAAGTGACCTTTTAATGTCATGCACAGATACACTAAGAAAGAACTGCCACTGAAAACTTCTGATTAAAGATAAAAGTAGACAGCCTGTAAAAACACTAAGATAAAAAGTAAATCCATTTGCCCTGAGTTTCCCCTGCTATCCCACCTCCTACTATAAATTGATGTTGTCAGCACTCATGATTTTATCACAAGTCTTGTGATGTTTGATGTTTCACTTACACTCCAGCTACTACAGTTGTGTAATGAGGTTAGAAACTCAGCTTTCCCTTTCCTTTAATTTAAAGTAAGCTTCTAGTCCTAATGGTTAGAGTATAAAGCTTGCAAGTGTGACCCAGGTGCACCCTAACAGCTCAAAAACCAGAAAGCACAGTAAAAGAGCTCCACATTTATCATCCTACAGTCAGGCTTATGATTTCGAGGGTCAAACTGTAGTTCTTGAACATTTGGAGCTGGAAATAGCGACTTGGGGAAAAAAGCGCTTGAACAAAGTGCCGCACCACGTTGCATTTTCCAGGGAAGCATGTCAGTCATTATACCTCAGTGATAATTCCCTTTTCAGACATGCACATTTTCCTATTGGCTTTGTTATGCAGCATCTCAGGGTTCCCCCCCAGCCTGACAGGGCTGGAGGGTGTGCAGTGCTCCTTAGTCCCCACAGACTGGCACGTCTGTGCTTAAAAACCTGTAAAACCAGGAATGTCCTGACTTCCAGTCTTGGGAGTTGATCTGCCTTTTGTGAAGCTCCATCAAGAAACAAGGAATCCCCCACCCCTGCCAATGCAGCAACAAAGGGGCAAACAACAACAACAACAACAAAAATGCAAATATGGAAATACAGTAACATTGAAAATGGCTGGTTTGACTTAAGGAGCCCACAATGTGCCAAGTTTTGATGTACAAACCAAAAATACTCAGCTGTTGGTTTTGGAAAAAACAAGCTCCCAATAGCAATAACTCAGATTTGAAGGAGGCACGATATTTAAATGGAGTTCCAAATTATCAAAGACAGTATAACAGTATATATAATTCATACTGAAAGTACAAATTATGCCTAGAACTGAAGGAGTATCCAAAGCAGTGAATGGAGTCTGAGTGTTGTATGGGCACATCGGTCAAAACTTCTCTGCAGTCACAGACTGGTGGTCCCAAAGGTCCCTCTGTGTTGCCCTAAATTATTGTGTAATAATTCTGGGGGTGACAAAATTACAAATAACTGTGACAAAAACTAACTCCAAATTAAGAAAAAGGTAGAAGACTCTGAGACTCAATTTCTGCATGACTAAACAGAACATTGAGGGAGGTTTTATGTTTCACAAATTTAAAAGTGTGACAAAAATTGGATAATATTTTCAAAGAACTAAAGAAGCTCAACTGATCCTGCACTGCCTCTACACTGCCCCTGTTATTAATTTTGCCCTTGAATTCAGCAATAATTTCCATGTGCTAATTTTCATGAGACTGACACTTTGCTTCTAAACTGCTTCCCCTGTAGAAAGCTGAAGAAACCATTATTGACTCTTGATCCCTTGGCTGAGCAGATTTCTGTGCATCACAAGCCACATTATTTAAAGCTGTGGACTTATATTTTTTATCTCTAAGTTAAAGGTGCTGTGAAAAATCTGTGTCTTGCAAGAGATACATTCTTCAGCCTAAGGAACTTCTAAATAACTTGGAAACAGATATGCAAAAACATTGGAAGGGTCTGCTTTTTTTATGTTAGTTTCTGTAAAGAGGAACTTTGTTTTTAATCTTCTCCAGCTTCTTTCTAGCTCTATTATCTCTAATTACTTTCAAATATACTCAAATCATCCTCCCTATATTGAAATGAGCTGTCTCTTACTCTCACCTATGCAGGTCTCTGGTGCTGTGATAACGTCAGGTGTATTTTTAAAATCTAAAATGAGTAAGGTTTAAAAGATTTTCCCACCTGTATTGTCCCTGCTTCCATGGCAGTCTGTGACAGGACTCCTGTTGGTCTGGCAGGACAATTTAATGCTGGTTGTTGTTTTTTAAATAACGGAAAGTGTATAAATTCCTTGTGGCACAGCTCTGTGTAGATAAAGGTGTATTCAAGCCATCAATTTTACTTTGAAACATATGAATTAAAATTCTATAACTGCTCTCCTGTGAGTCTGTCTCCTTTTCTGCCTCACTAAGCATTAATTATTGTGGCCTCAACACTCTGTTCTGCCCTTTTCTTCCCTTTTCTCCTTCCCACTCCCCACTGTCGCTCCCAATGGCTGGGGAGTGTCCCCAGTAAAGCAATCCAGTTCATCTCCCAGTAAAGGGCCATCGGCCAACACATTCTGGGCCCAAATTCATCTCTGAAATATTGGTACAGGCTTAAATAGATGCAGTCCCTCAGTTAATATACTAGATTTCAATGGAGTTACATGGGGAATTAATTTTCCTCTGTCTGTAGTCTGAAAAACAATAAAATAGGGAAATGCTGAGAATCTACTGCTTGGCTTTCCAAACTGGGTGAAGGACTGGTTCTTGCTTGTTGCCCATTAATGTAGACAGTAGCAAGATACTCCTGATGCACGTCTTTTCTGTACAAACATAACATTTTAGCCCTTGCTGGCTCAAGGCCAGAGGGATGTGTAGGTGGCAGCTCCCCTGACAGTCAGCCTGTAACCTGTCTGTGTAATGCCACGTGTTTTAGTGTGTGCTTGTAACTTCTGCCACGTGTGGCAACACCTATTTCTGCGTGTTTCTCTCTTTGAATAATAACAAGAGTTTTCCTTTGTGTAGCACTTTAGGCAGAAGTAGCAGCAGCAGTTACAGGAGCCAATCTGACAAGGTCCAGCAGGGTGTGAGCGGCTGGTCTGGCGTGTGCTGGCGAGTGTAACACTTGTTAACTCCCTGTGCCTTGTGACTGGTACCTAAGTAAAAAGCTGAATATCAGGACATTCTAGTACAACTGGATGGGACAACACACAAGTGAAGAACTTTTCAGCTAAAACTTCATATCTTTTTTTTTTATTATTCCATTCCTTCATCGCCCATCTTTTCTGTCTGCATATTATGCACTGTTCTCTCTCTTTACCATCTTTTCCCCCATTGCCCTGTGCCATTTCCTTCCCAGATGAAACATCCCTCTTTTTCCCATTGATTGCCCTTTGTGGGTTCTCTCCATGTAGCTCATAATTTCTGTCCCTCGCCTCCCCCACTCATCCCGACATCTTGGGCAGGAGTGATTGAAGCGACGGATTCCGAAAGAGCAAACCAGTCTCCAGAGACAGAAACACTGCAGATCATTATCTTTCTCACTCTCTTAATGGAGAAACAGAAAATATGTGAAGTCAGCTGATAACACAGTAAATGTGTAGATGAAAGTCCTTTTGCTGCAAGAAGAATCATAATATAAGGTACCTACAGGTATTTGATCCGAGCAAAGTCTTCCTTGACTCTCAGTATTCCCGTTCTAGGTCCATGTATAGCTGATGTCTGTAGGAAGACACTGGAAGTCCTAATCTGTACATTAACTAAATGACTGAGGTTTTAATATGGAAGATGCAGGAAAACATTTCTTATCTCTTCCAGAGTGGGTAGCACACAAATTGTAATGGTTTTCACCGTTATCGTGACCACAATAAAACTGAGTCTGCCCAAAAGCCTTTTGCTGACTCTTCATAGATCTGTTCTCACAGTGAAAAGTGTTTGAACTGTAGCATTACCATTTCAAATCATTTTCTAACTGCTCTCTGAAAATAGAAGAAAAATAAGAATACAATAGTTGGGACCCCTTATAAAATCTTCCTAGAGGAGTCCAAGGATACTCACCATTGGTCTCAATGGAGCTTTCACACATCCTTGAAAGGAATTCATTAAGCTGGAAAAGCTGGCTAAAAACCAGTCTTCCTATAATGTCTTCCATAATTTGCTCCAAGGGACACATTTATAGTCACTCAGCCTTTTTTATAGATCTTGTGCAAGATGAAGGGCTGGGTCACAATTGCAAGACTTTAATGAATAGATGTTTGTTACATGCCACAACCAAATAATTTTTCAAGCATCTCAGCACTGTGCAGCCTTTTCAGTATGGACTTCCCCAAGGATGTGCAACAGGGATAGTTGCAGCCTCTGGGATCAGAATGACATAGTGACCATTTTTGTTCCAGGTGCTCCTTTTTCCATGCTGACCCGTTCAGATACAGAAGGAAAGCATCCAGCAATTGCAATTTCTAGTCTTGATTTTCTTTTCAAGGATTTGAAGATTTCAGTTATTTCTTTTTACTCTTATTAACTTCTCTACGGGCTTGTGTGGACACAGACTACAATAGAAAGGCTCCTCCAATTAACAAAACATCACTGAAATTTAGAATACCTATCAATCATGGCCAGATCTCAAGATAACACTCTGCTTTTCAAAGAATCCTGAGAAGATCTTCATGAAGTCTGTTTAGTTGTATGAGAATTGTCTGTCATTCCCATTCCACCAAATGGATTATAATTGTTAGAGAGAAAGGGCAGGGGGGGAATAAGACTTTTTTTGGGTGTGAAGCCCATTGGAGTTTTAGAATAGGGTAACCTTGGATTACCAAATACAAATTCAGTCAGAAACTTTTTATCTGAAGGTAGCTCAAACTGAGAACTCCCTTCCTAATTCTCCTTATCTTTCTGAGAATACTGGCACATGGACACTGAACTTTTTTGCTGGACATTTTCCACCTGGCCAAAAACACTGGAAGTCATGTCTTAGCATGGTAAGCCAAGTAGCTGTTGCACAAAAAACACTGAGTATGTTTGTATATTGCACCAGAGACAGCCTTGAGTCAAGTCACCATATTGATATACAAAGGACCAGATAGTAAACTTTTTATTAGCAGCCAGGAATTTCTTTTGAAAATTATCCTTTTTTTGACATCCCCACATATGGGCTGAAGGATGCTGGTACAGTTCTCTTTCTATCAAAATAGGATATAATGTGTGACTGTGTTCTAGAAAAGTGTTACCTTTTCTAACAGATTTATAATTTTTTAATGTCAGACCACTACAGAGCTTTCAAGCAATAGCTGCTGGCCAAAATTACATTAGGAAAGGGCACGTTATGCTCCATTTCCCTCCAGGAAAGGGAGGTAAACATAGGCAATCTGGACTGGGAGGGCCAGAGCAGAGGTAAGGAGGCAGCCAGCTCCCAGCATCTTTGCTTTCAGTGTGCTTTTCCTGGGGCTTCTGCTGGATTGACCCGTGGCAGTTTCAAACAAAGATAACAGGACCTCTCCTGAAATTATCAGAGCCCTTTGCTTTCATGCCTGTATCCACATTTAAGAAAAATTTGTCTTATTCGAGAGAGGTAGCTGGGCCTCAGCTTTCCAGGGCAGGCTGTTGGGCTCTGTGCAGACAGACACGGGCTCCTTCTGCCCGAGCCTCTGAGCAGGCGTGTGAGCTTGGGCACAGAGCCACACTCATACAGCTCCGTGGCTCCCAGACAGGGGCTGGCACAAGTCCGGTTGGCTTGGAGCACGGGCAGGGTGAGCTCACATCTGTCTGCACCTGTCTGTGCTGACAGAGTTAAAATTTGGGGTGGAAAAAGAAACAGGAGGAAGCCTAAGAGAGTGCCTCTGAATCCACCTGGCGCTCACAGCCGCAGTGCTCGGAAGTCGGGGGGATGCTGGGGTGCAGCCACACACACTGCAGGAGCTGGATCCTGCCTCTGGAAGAGAGAGAGGGAGGCTCTGGAGCCTTCTTGTTCTGCACTGCCAGCAGGAACTCAGCAGGAACAACAGCTCTTGCAGAGTTTCTGCAGGCAGCCCATACACCCGTTTCTTTCCCAAAATGGCAATACAAAAGTAACAATACAAAACACCAAAGAAGGGATATTGTATTCTGCTGAATTCCAGCTACTCCGAGAAATGGGAAGCACAGTGTGGTTGTTGCCTGCTGAAGGAGAGACAGAGAAGGCATCTACAGAGAGGGAAACAATATTTGTGGTGAATTAGCACTGCTGACAGATGTACCTGGTACCCGGGGCTGGTGGAGGCTGTTCCTTCCATCTCCAGGGAAAAGCAGTGCACGGTAAAGCTCAGTGGCATTTTGAAATACTTGTAAAATCAGAGCAGCACAACCTGAAACTATTATTAACCAGTTAGTCACAGTGCTGCTAATTGCCAGTCACCTTATACCAGGGAACTTGGGCTAAGGAACTGAGCTCAGAACAAACGACCACCTAATTTAGGCCCCCATTAGTCATCACAGCAGCTGAAATTAGGTGTCTTGACTCCAGCAGGACAAGCCAGGTCACCTTGGTTAGATATTTGAGCTTCACATGCAGAGAGTGAGTCAAAAAGCCAGTCTGCTTTCTAGGGGAAAGAGTTACTGGGGGGATGTAGCCAGTGCTAAATGTTGTGTTTGCCATTGCTCCCCTCCCTTTCCCTCACTGAAGCTTGAGCTTTTACCTCAAGGCTGCTCATGGAAACTGCTGTCCTTTGGGATCTTGGCCCTGGAGGAAACTCTTTTATTGGGTGCCAAACTGACCTGGGCCCACTCTTGTTTGAGAATGAGTGGCACTAAGCTGAGCAGAGCCTGCAGTGTCCTTTTCCTGCTCCCTGAGCTGCTGTGAAAAAGGTGGGCAAAGAGTTCACCTCATCACTGTGTTTCTCTTTGTCAGTGTCTTCTAAGTGTGCCCTTGCAGTGATCTTTCAAGTTATTTGTAGGATTTGGCCTAAATCTAGGTTGGAGAAGAGCTTAGGTGGGAGACGGAGCAGGGCCCCTCAGAGATTAGGCAATGATGGTGGTTTAGGCAGTGCTGTCTTTGGCACTTCTGGAACTAAGGTGTCTAAATTCTGTCTAAATCCAGAGGTTAAGGAGCAGGGATAAACTCTGACTACCCTTCTAAAAAAGCACTCAATACATAAATTGCTCCTCCTGCCCACAGACAGCTGCATTGTTTGGTTCGGTGGCTGAAGGAAGCGGGGTCAGGTGTTTCTTTTGTGCTCAGTGAAATGATATCTGTGTGCCCGAGAAGCTGGAAGGGATATCTGAGGTCACTGAGTTCAGCCCTTCACTACTGCAGACAAACATGATGTAATCCCCTTCATTACATGGGCAAACTTCCATTCTAAAAGTAGTTAGTTTTGCTTGTTTTCCTTTTTTTTCCTCCACTTGATTCACTTTCCTGTCCTCCTGCAGTGAAGTTATGCCCAACCTTACTTTTAGTTTTTGAGCCTGTGTTTATTTCCTGCTAGTTTTCCTCTTATACTCTTATGTATAGCCCTTGTCTCCACAATTTTTCTATTTCTGGTGAGATGAAATCCACAAGAAGAGAGTTCAGTATCTCTACTTGTGCATATTAACTACTCAGCCCACTACTGCTTGATTAGACAATTTTGAGATACAGGCAAATGATAATTACATTGGTCACAATACATTTAACTGAACATCTGAAGTATCCATTAAAGAGAAAACCCTTCTAGAACAAGAAGAACTTTTATTTTATTAAACAATTTAGAATTCGGTCATATGGCTCTTGAAGATACTTATAGCAGAATTATAAAGTAGGTTATTTCACTTAGTGTCACTTTACATTTTACCAGTTGGAAGATCTGCAAAGTGTTTCACAAGGCAGAGATAAGTCCCCTGGAACCTTCCAATTCCATCTGAAAAACCTGGGCCTCTTTTCTCTCCCTTAGTCTTAGCTCAGTCTTACCAGTGATGTCCCAGTCAGCCAGAGCCCCCACCAGCAATCTGGCATCTCTTTGCTCTTCGTCTCTGTCACATCGGACTTGAGAGATGGTTTGAAGCCAGTTTTGTAATGGAGGTAGAACAGAAAAGCAAAGGCTTGGGAGCAAAATGATGAGGGTAGAAAAAATGTTTTCTAACTGTGTGCAGGTGACTGTGGTTAAAAGGAAGTGTGAACATTTGCTGGCTTGCCCAGCACAACAGAACACTGCGAGCCGCCTTCCCTTGTGATACATTCAAGGCAATTCTAATTTGAATTTCTTTCCAAGTAAAATTTTAAGCTTGTTTTTTTGATCAATTTAACACATTGGTCCCTGGGACAGTCTGCTCAATGGCTGTAGGGCTGCTTCTTTTTCCCATCCATGCTCAAAGCTTGGCTCTCCCCATCAGCTACAAGATGTAAGAACTTGGATTCTGTGTGTAACCAGCACTACGTAGGTTGATTCAGAATAATACAGGACTGGTTGGAATTTGTGTCCCTGAACTATCAGCACTGCATGCATAGATTCACAATCACAAGGAGCCAATTTGAATTTATATATATGCATAATCAGCACTGCATGTATTGATCCACAACAATACAAAACCAATTTGCAAACATCCCACATTTCCTATGGCCATTTGGATGTCTCGACTCCATGTGGATGCCTTGACTCATAGTTTGTTTGGAATGGTCTTCTCTATAGGTCAGTTCCATGAGTAGTTGCACGGGTACATGCAGATCCTGGGTGCACTGACTGTCTCTGTAAAACCTTTTCCTATCTCCAAGGGTTTGGCTGCCAGTGCTCCAGGCCAGCTCAGATGTGGCATGGCTGCAACCTGGGAGCAGGCTACTGGAAAAAGAGCACGTGGGATGAGCTGGGAGAAGTCCTGTTGGCGATTGATCCCTTCACTTGGGAGCTGCCAGGGCTCCAGGCCTCAGCCCTGGTCCTTGCCTAAGTGATGCTGCAGCTGCACCTGAGCCTGGCCATGTCCCTCACTGACCCTCACCTTCTTGGCTTGATCTTGGAGCAGCCTCATCACACACCCAGGCTGGCGCTCCCTGACCCTGTGTACAGGGTGGTTCATGTCCATGAAGCCCAGAGATGTTGTCCCTTCGCCTGTTCCAGGTGTTTTGGGGCAGGGAAGGCACAGGCACATCTCCCTCCCACTCAGGATTAGCAGTACTGGGCCCTGTTCCTGAGCAGGCACCTGAGTGCTGTGGTCATGTATCTTTCTATAAATAATTACTTCATCACTCACAGCCTCTTTTCATCACCTCTTTTCCCTTAGACTGATGACTGTTTTGGGATGGAAGGCTTTTTTCCTCACTAGCTGGACCAAGGCCATTCAACGGAGTGAGCAGCAGGAGGTACTGAAAGAGAGATACTGTTAGCACTGTTTCCACATGCCCAAAGACTGATCTTTATGCAGCTGAGACTACAAGGGATATCCCTTAAAATAAAGGCCAGCTTATTACCCATCTTCTCCGACTCCTGTGGAACTAAATATCCTGAAGTTGAGAGAAGCTGCTGCACAAAGCGTCTTTATAGCTCTCAGTGTGCCTTCTTTGCTGGCTCCAGCTGCCCCTACACTCTGTTTTTCCTCAGTCTTTTCTTCAATATTTTTTCCAGTTGACTTAGTTATTACAGTACATGGACCAGACTGAGGAAAATACACTGAAGGTTGGAGCTGGCAGAGCAGGGAGAGCTGCGAGGGAAGTGCTTTTGCCATCCAATGACATCATCTGAGCGTTAATTGGTCACATTCCCGTGGATGGGAGGCACTGGCCGGTGTCCTTGGGCTCACTTCCGTGATACAGAACAGAGACAGTGCCTGTCTCCTGCCAGCCTCTTTCATTGCCAGCCTTCTGGCAAAGCTTAGGACATTTATAAAAACAGTACAGTACTTTATTTAGCCTCTAGTGAGAAAAAGTCACTTCACAGCTCCAGTTTAGGCACAAGGCACTAACAAGCAGATTAAAAAAAAAAAATATCCCTTACATAAAAACATTTCAAATGAATACATGAAAGTTGATTTGTATTCCAGATGACCTCGCAAACCAGGAGATTGAGCTGCGCCTTTTATCTCCAGAGAAATGGGTTCAAATCCTGATTAGCCCATAGAGGAAATTCCATTTAATGGTCTAATTTTGGTGGGCTGAAAAGCTGTTCCCTGCCTAGAACCACCATCTATTATGGCGTGATTGGCAGTCTGTGTTCAAGACAGAACAAGAACTTCACCTCATCTCTACTCCTATTACTTCACCCTGCCATCAGCTCACACTACCTAACCCTCTGCTTCCAAAGAGCCTGAGAAAACAGAGAGGGTTTGCAGCATGAACAGTCCCCAGAGCTGTGCCTGCGGCTAATGGGGGCTGTGGTGGTGCCAGGAGAATGGAGAGGTGCCACAGGGGAGCCTGAGAAAACAAGGAATCTGCTGGAGGGAAGTTTCAGTGGAAAAAGATGGAAAGTAGACAAGAAGGGGAGGAAAAAGGGAATGAGGATGGACAGGGAAAGGATGCATGGATAAGCAAAGGGTGGAATGAAGGTATATCCAGAGCTGAAGGCAATAAAGCAAAACAGGTATAATTCTGTCTAAACAGCAGAAGGAAACATCAGCTGTGGGAGGGAGTCCCTCAGGGCCATGATGTCCCTAAATGTTCTCACTGTGTCTGGTGGTCCTGGGTGGTACAGAAATGCCCTTAGTCCTCAGCAGTACTGTTGTTTTCCCAAGTCTTCATTCCTCAGAGCACAAAATACAGTTCTGCAGGGGAGCAGAAAATCTGCAAGACAGATCAGCAGCCAGCTCAGGCCTCCATCCCACCTTTGCAGAAGCCACAGATTAGGAAAAGAAAGGCTCATCTCCAGTTTAGTCAGTGCAGCACTTCCAAGTTGTTTGGCTGTTCTACTGCCAGTGGGAAAAGCCCAGGTGGGGTCCTGCCAGGTGTTCTCTACAGGCACAGCAAGTGGAGAAAAGCAGCAGGAATTTGCACTGTGACACTGGTGACCCTTATGACCCCGTTCTGTGCAGGGCTGTGAGCTGACACAAAACTTTGTCACTCTCAGGTGGGTGCAGAAGTGGATGAGAACCTGTAGGTGAAGGCTATGAAGGTATTGCTGCCACACCAGGGCAGCTTTTCAGCCAAACCTTGATGTTCTCTTTGTCCTTTTCATAACCACCTTGGGTATGAGAACAGGGAATGTGGTTACAAAATACCTGTTTGGGATGGTCTTGCTTGGAACAACAAAATCTGAATTTAAAAGGGCATTGATAATGGGGAAAAATGCTGTAAAATTAGCCTGATGATTAAGTGCAAACCACAAAACTTAGAGAGGAGAAATACAAAAATAGGATTTCTCAGCTGGGCAGCAGCATCAGGAGGGACTGGGGGCGTGGAGGGGACAAAAGTCTAAGGACAATATCAGGTGTCCTTTTCTGGCTGCAGTTCCACCAGCAAGAAAAGCTGCTCTCCATAACCCTGTTGCTCATCATCTCCTCCCACCTCAGGTTTCAGCTTCTTCATATCTGCTTATACCTCAGCCTTACCTGGCTCTGTTAAACTGGCGATCAGAAAAGCCCTGTTATTTGAATTATTGCCTCTAACCTGGCTCGTTTACCCAGATTGTGTTTGGGAGGGATCCTCTGGCAGTTATGCAGTTGACCTGGGAGGGGGAGAGCCTGCAGCTGAGGGGTGGTGATAAGCAGCTGGAGTGGGTGAAAAGAAATAAACTTTTCACCCAGCTCAGCTGCAGGCAGAACAGGATGTGTGACTGCAACCTAAGACATAGGAGATAATTATTCTACTCCACTTGGCACCGGTAAGGCCTCAGCTGGAATAGAGTGTCCAGTTTTGGGTACTGCGCTGCAAGAAAAATGTACACAAACTGGAGAGAGTCCAGGAGAGAGACAGGAGAAATATCAGAGGCGTAGAAGGAACAACCTAGGAGGAAATGTTGAAAGGATTGTTTGTTTAGTCTGGGAACAGCGGACTCTAAAGAAGAGCTGTGATAAAAATCTTGCAATATGCTAAAGTTTATTGTAAGGAGGATGGTGATAAATCTTTCCCCGTGCTCACTGGGGGATAGGGAAAGAAGGAACCAGCTTCATTTACAGCTAATAAAATTTAGGTTTGACATTAGGAAAAACTTTCTAGATAAGAGGGTGATGTAGTAAAGCCAGCCAGGGAGTGCATGGGTCTTGTTAAAATTCACAAGGGTGTTTTATTTTAATAATGAGCATCGAAAGGATAAAGATGTTTCTTGTTTAAATAACTCTTCTGGGCTAACGCCTGGGACTGGGTTTCCACACGTCGACAGTACAACCATGTGGATGCACTTGCAAGAAATAGCTCTTGGCTTGCAAGCTCCAGGGCAGACACTCTTTTTCATGATCAGCGTGTACAAAACCCAGCAGCTTGTGACTGATCTCTTGTTGAGGGATTTCTACATATTGCTGCAATGCAAACAAGCCATCATGGAACACAAGGATTTGTATAAAATTTTACAAATACAGGAATAACCTTTCTCTTATGATTTCATTTCTGGCTCCACTGTATTTTTTTTCCTTGCAGGTTCATATCCTATATCTCTAATCCCTTCTTTGTAGATTTGCTGTGTGTGCACAGCCAGAGATATATCCCCGATTGCTGTTAATCCTTTGAGTGTTTCTACATTATACAGCATATGTCCAGGGAAAGTTCTGTCGTGAGGTTTAATGGTACTCACTGATCCTCCAGCGACACTCCTGGAAACAGAAAATCACACCATTGTGTTTCCATCCCAGGGAGTTCTCAGGCTGTGAATTGGGGTTTTTTTTCCACAGCAGAGAAGCAAAGAACCTCCGAATATTTTCAGAGGTTCAATCTAATGTGTTTGCAAACTTAGATATAAAATGGAACGTTGGCTTAGAGGCTGGATGTGGAGGGATGAAGATGGCACTCAAAGGTCCCACACTGTGTCTTTGGACTTGCCTATGACTTTGCAGAGGTCAAAATCTATGGCTGGAGCTGGTCAAAATTTTTTCTTGAGGCTTATGGTAGAATGTGGGGTTTTCTCTTGAAATAAACTCCACCAAGGAATAAATATATTTGCTACTGTGAGGGTGGTGAGGCACCACAACAGGTTGCTCAGAGAAGTCATGGATGCCCCATCCCTGAAAATGTTCAAGGCTAGGTTGGATGGGGCTTGGAGCAACCTGGTCTAGTGGCAGATGTCTCTGCCCATGGCAGGGGGTTAGACTAGAGGATCTTTAAAGTTTCTCTCAATCCAAACCATTCTATGATTCTATAAGACTAGTCTTAAGTGGTTTGGATTTGAAGTGTAACTTCAGGTATGAGGACTTTGGATTTTCTGCTGCAGGGTTTTAGTTTAGTTGCAAAATCTGTTAGAGGTGTTTCACTTTAAATTCCCGATATATGTGCTTCACCTTCATTCCACCTTGAGGTAATTTATCTGTAAATGAACAGTAATCAAGAAACCTGAAGTCATGTGGGATGCTTCTAATATTTTGAAGATAAGTAATATTAAGCCTAAATCACATTCAAAGAGTATATTAATTAGAATAGTAGAGCAGGACAAATCAGTAAAACAGAGCATACAGTTAAACAGGGTTATAGTTGCTTTGCTTTCTGCAAAAGCACAAAGCACCCATGGGGTATTAATTACCATATTAATTAATATTTTTTTACAGTTCTTTCCAGAACATTGGTGTCTACAGCATCTGTTGTGAAGAAGCAAGAAGTCTTGTCTATGAAAATAAACTGGGAAAGGAAACCATATGTTGGGAACCTCCTGTTAGTACCCCCCCCCCCCTCCTGCTGGGGGCTAACTGGGTCACGGGAGAACTCCTGGAGATGGTTGGAGCCCACAGTTCCAGAGTGAGCCTTCCAACCCCTAACTCTTGGCAGTTCTGCAGGGGATTAGGATAACTGCATGCTCCCAAGTCTTCCTGTTAGAGCAGCGGCAACATGAAAGGTTTACTGGGACAGAAAGAGAAGACAGGGACAGGTTGGAGGGAGGAGAGGGAGAACTCATCAGCCATGATGTAGATACTGAACAACTGGACTTCAAAGACTGCATTAGTCACCCCAGGCTCCATGTACAGTCAGTGGAGAGGAAAAGGAACTCAAGAGAGAGAGATTTGTCTCCTTTCAGGACAGGAAATGCCTGTTTCCCTGCTGCCTATAGGAGACATGTAGGTACTTGGATACTTAATACATGAAGTTAGCTGAGGTGACCTTGCATGGCCTGTTGGTTATGGCACTCTGCTGGGAGGAGGGATCCTGAGCTCTGGCCTCTGCTTCAGGGACTTCTGATGGAGTTTGTGCAGACTGCAGGTCATAGTGACACAGGGAATAGTGAAAGCAGTGTCCCTTCTTTCTCCTGCTGAGGAAAGTGTGTTATCCCAGGAGGTGAGTGCATTATCCCAGGGGCTGAGGCACCACTGGGGAAAGTAGGAGATGTGTATTTGAATGTTCCCTACAGGAGAAGGAATTTGCTCCAGGTACTCCTTCCTGGAGAGTGATTTGACCATTAAGCAACTGCCTCAAATTGGGAACCACCTCCTCTGCAGTCCCTGCTCTGTGTCTGAGGCAGCAGCGACTGCCACTACCTTCCAGAAGGAGGAAGACCCTGCCACCGAGGTCTTGCCATGACCCAGCAGCCCTGACAGACTGGTTGGTTCAGTGGGTTTAGGCTGAACAGCAATTTCAGAGGCCCATGGGACTTGGAAGTGAGCTGGGTGCCGAAATTTCCAGGCTTGTCAGGCCTGGGGCTCTACCCGGGGAGGAGCACAAAACGTCACAGTTACAAAGATTGGCTCTTCACTGTCCATATCTGACATCTGGGCAGAGCAAACCCGACATCTGTCCCACAAGGGTATCAAACCAAGCTCTTGCTGGCTTCCCCTGGGTTTCTGGCAGCCCTTTGGACAATCCATGGCAGATGACAGGGATGAGGCACCAGCTGAAGGGCTCTGGGTGACAGCTGCTCCAGGGCTCTGCTGTTTTTCCAGAGCCTTGCAGCACACCAGGGCAAAAGCCTTGCAGGCAGAAGGCTGTGCTGTGGGCCAGTGGGAGGGAGAGCAGGAGGAGGAACGACACAACACATTACAGCCAGGGAAGAGAAAAGGATTCTGCATCAAGGATTACATAACTTTTGACATGTCCTATATATCACAACCCAGTGCCAGGGAGCTGATGCTGTGCCCTGCCACGTTAGCAGGGCTTACTTTTGACAATCACTGTTAAATGACATTCCTGTCTTGTCAGAGCTTCTCCAGTTTCATGTCTACTTCGTCCCCGTGGGGCAGCTCCTTAGATCCCGTGTGCTGCGTGGCACCAGGCTGGAGCTGCACGTGGCACGTGTGTGTGCCTGGGCAAACCAGGGGAAGCTGCTCTTATCTCCCACTCCAGCTCCTTGCAGAAGGAGGGAGGACTGCAGACGAGCCCTTCACCCCACTGCAGACACAGCACCCATTAGGACCTGGTTTGCATTTAATTGCACCTCAGGAATAGGAATACTCATTTGGGAAGCAAAATCCTTTGGCACTGTAACCAGACCAAACCCATCCTTGCTGGCTTTATGGCTCCTGATAGCTTTTCCACATTTCACATGGGACTGAGCTCTCAAATGCATTTTACAAACTTGACCAACTCCCTCCAGTGTCCGCTGGGGTTTGTTTTCCCACTGATATTTTCCCTCATTCTAAATGAACTCCACACCTCGATTTTTTTTTCATTATTATTATTTTTTTTCAGCAGAGAAACGGGCAAGTGAAAATGCATCATGTGTAAGGTCTGGGAACAGCACAGAGGCAGCCAGGCAGCCATTGCAGGGGTTTGGCACCTCGCATGGGAATGAGCACTTGCAGGTAGAATGTTATTCCACTGCTCCTGCTGAGAGCTCGGCAATTTGCTCTCTGCTGAATCCTAAAGTCGAGAAAAAGCAGCTGGTTAAGGTGGAATTTGAAAATCAGTCATAAGATAAACAGGTTGCAACATTAAGCACTCTCCAAGGGAAAAGCAGTGCAGCATATGTTCTTACTTTGGAAGATATTTAAAAAAAAAAACAAAACACCAAAACTTTAATGGACTCTTTACTGGCTTATGCTAGTGGAGCTGTTAATTAATTAAATAACTATATGTGAATGGCATCCATTGGGAAAGAGCCTCACAGCTTCCAGATGCCAGTTATTGGCCCCATTATGGGCCTAAAACTATTACAGTAAATCATTACATGCTCCAAGATGAGCTGGCACATGACTGCTGTGAGGAAGGATGGAGCTATTCTCACTTGTGCCATTTTGTGCCAGTTTTTATCTAGTGAGATTAATTAGTACTTTTAGAAGTGCAAGTCAGAGCTATAAAATATTAAAGGATATTCCATCAATGGAGTGGAGACCTGCTTAAGCAGGGCTTTTAAAACTTTGGATGTTCATGGATAGATAGAAGTTGGAAGAGATAATGAGCAACATCTGATTTTTATTTTTTTTTTTTATTATTTCTTTAAAAAGGTCAGATTTATAGGTAGTGGGACTGCATGAAGTCTCCTTTGTGTGGTGTGGGAATACTCAGAGGAGGACATTAAACTTTATCACTGAAGTTCAGGTGCCAGGTAAGCAAACAGTTTCTCAAGCCAAACCCAATCATTTAAGGCACTTATTCCAAATAGAAAATCAACCAGAAAGTATTAAACAACCTTTTAGCCTGGATCCCCTGTTGGGAGGGGAATGTTTCCTGACATTGGATGGCAGCCTAGAATCTATGATCTGGCCTAGAAATGACTCTTTTTTTTTTTTTTTTTTTTTTAATTAATAAGCTATAAATTTTCACCCCAAATGACCACTATGGAC
Organism: Pipra filicauda; assembly: GCF_003945595.2. NCBI lineage: Eukaryota > Metazoa > Chordata > Aves > Passeriformes > Pipridae > Pipra > Pipra filicauda. The sequence continues at coordinate 8,574,869 of NW_024104310.1, forward strand.
CTCTCTGTCTTTTTAGGCTGCGAGAGGGAAAACCACTGAGTCACCTACATCATCGCTTGGCCAGACAGAGCGTCCTTTGAAAATCCTCTTGCCTGCTCGGTCTGTTCTGAGCCCAAAAGCCGAGTGCTGAAGAGGCACTCCAGGGACTGTTTATACAGTTTACCCAATAATTAGTTCTTAGAGGCATTAATTCATGGGCAGACACTTCCTCTGAGAAATTATTCCACAGCTGAAATTCCTCCCACAGCTGGATGAGGCAGGCTGAGCACACGGGCCTGGAGATTTTAGTCCATCCTCCGGAGCCTGGGAGGAGCAGTGCCCAGGGATCCCTGCCACTGTCCTCTTGCTCCAAGCCCTGGACTGGACCACTTGTGAACTCTCTTGCCTGAGCCTGAGTTCAGGTGGGGTTCAAGCAGGGCCAAAGGGGCCACGGGGCTACAGGGAGCCCAAGCAATGCCTTTGATGATGCTGATAACCAGCAATAGCCCTCCCACGTGGCCCCACTGGGACAGATCGAGAGATACCATCACTGATAGACCTCTGCCGCTCACCACAACAACCTGTTTGTCCAGAAGGACAGACAAGATCTCCCACGGCTCAGTGGGAAAGTGCCCTGGACTGCTCCAGCACAAAGAGCCTCTGCAAATGCCCCCGGGACACGTCCCAGGGTGGCAGAGGGGCTGCGAGGGAAATGCAGCTCTGCTGCTCGGCCACTCGCATCCAGGTCAGCCCAGCCCACCTGCTCAGAGGACAACATTCCTCCCCTACATCATGGTCCCACATTGTAACCAATGACTCTTTGTCATGGGGAGAAAAATCAAGTCTTTTTTGGTTGGGAGGAGTCACAAGAGAATGGGGATCTCGGGAAAACCAACCTCATCTCGCTGCTTCTCCTAAAGCGAAGGTAAGGCCGCAGTTGGAAGCTCCACTCACACGAATCCTACCAGGAAGTGGGACTTGCTGCATGAGAAGCGCATGAGTAAGGGTGTGCTGACTAACCCCCAGTTAAAGGGAATAAATTGATTTATAATATGAGCATGACAAATTGAGGCACCGGTCTTGCAAGTTGGGCTGTGTGAGCAGATCCCGGTGTCCACGTGGCTCTGGTAGGGGCCATTAAGGCTGAGACGTGGGAGCTGTAGTTGCCAAACCGGGAATATAGCTGGCTTGACAGTAAAAGGTTGGAAAGTTTGTGTTTATACGTTTCTGATTTGGGTGGGAGCCATGGGACCTACAGCACCTCAGCTGAAGCCCAAGGACAGACAGCTGCTTTGTCAGCAGGGCAGCCTTCCCCAGCGTGTGTGCTCCTAAGAAAGCACGGCCTTTACTGGTTTTAAACGAAAACAAACAGCTTTTAGGACCTTGGATCTGATGAGGGGAGTGTCATCATGTGTCCAACACAAACAAAAACTGGGCTGAGCCAAGACTAGCCCAGTGCTTGTCTCCCATTCCCTGGCTGTAAACACAAGAGACTGCTCTTGGCTTGTGTGAGAGTGGGAGGGAACACAATCACCAAGCAAAATACGTTGTTTCTACTTGATAGTTTAACGTTACATAGGCAACAGTTGTGCCTTTCTACTGAGCATACTCTTCTACTCTGTGGAGTCTTTGACTGGCCCGTCCTTGCAAAAAAGAAAAATAAGATAGGAAAAATGCAGCTACTTTTTTTTTCTGTGACACAGATTATTACATTTTGTTGGATTTTTTCCTGCGCAGAACATTAATACCAAATCTACCAGTGTGGCCTTAAGCCATCAACCCATGTGTTGGGTGGGAAGTGACCAGGGCATGAAGAGTACAGAGGGCTGGGGAGAGACGATGTTTAGATCATATATTTTGATCCAGAACAAGGTGGAAGTGAGTATCAGTCACCACAGGCTGGCAACAGGACACTCCTCTCTGTGCAGTGAGCCTGTGGGAACCACTACAGGCCTCTGAATCACAACGTGAGACAAAACCACTGCCAGCCTGACATCCTTCTCCAGCCATCACCACCTGGCTCTGCCTGTGCATGTGCTTTCTTAACCACTACAATAATTTTTTCACGCCCTATGTTCTGAGCTATTTGGGAAAGACATAGGAAAAAAGAAGATGGCCACATATAATGATCGTACAGTTCATGGTGGATTTCAAGTTTCCAGGTGGAGGAATAATGGAGCAGTGTTGGAAGTCTGGTTCAGTTATGTGTGTTCTGGCAGACACAGCTGGGGAAAACCTTTAGGTGTAGATGCAAAGTCCATTTTTGCTTTGTAAAGATGTATGCACACCCTTAACTTTAAAGGTATAAATTTTCCCCTTGACTTCCCTGGAACTATTCATGCATTAAACATATGCATGAGCCTTTCTAGAAATAGGGAATATAAATGAGGCTACCAAAATAGTTAACCAGAAATACTTTCTGTACAATGGAATAGAAAAATTTACAAGAGGTGTGCACATAGGAGCTCTTAGGAACAGATAAATGCAGGCCACTCAGATAAAGGACAAGGCATCGTTGCTTGTGTACCAGCGGGTGTTTCCAGCTACCTATAGAGCAGACTAGAGTGCAGTTTGCATTCGTTACATTAATTAAGCAATTTACTGGAATTTAGCATGTGGCAGGTTGGCAGGAGGCAAGTTTAACTTGGGTTGTGTGGCTGAGATCCTTTCATTGCGTTGACAGCCCCGAGTCCTGCCAACAGAGCAGCGCTCTCGGCAGTGCGTTCCTGTTGGTGGCTTCTGTGCTAAGTCCAACTTAAACAATTCCACTGGGGCCTGACAAAGGGAATGGATAAAAATGAACAAGGTCTGCATTACTTAAGCAGTCTTTTGTGGGCAAGATATCCAGAGCCTGGTCATAAGTAATGAGTTTTCATTCGAGGAGTAGCTTCTCTGGGTTAGTAAGAATTCTGTTAGTTATTAATCTCTAATTATCTTTTTTAATATTCACATGGGAAATGTTTCTATTTTTATTGTCTGTATCTGTTTCTTCACATTGTTTCAGGCCAGGTTTTTTTGACAGGTTTATTGTTTGGGTTATGCTGTAGTCATTAGGATTTAAATCTATAGGTTGTTCTGGAGTTACTATGGCCCATTTGGGAATGTCAGTTACACAAACTTCCAGCAAATAAGCAACATTGTGACTTGAGCTGGGGCTTGGAGATGAACATGAACCCAGCCTACAGCACTATCAAATCCATTTCTGGGGTGAAGGCCACTAGTTCTGGCAAAGATGCCCTGTATTCAAGCCTTTTAGACCAGTGTTTGCTAAACTATCTTAAAATAGACCTTTAAGCTTTGTTGTTTCGTGGCAGAAGTTTGGGCAAACTGCATTCTCACCTATATTCTGTGTTTCCCTTGATGCATTAAAAATGAGTACTTAAACAAGACCATCAACTGAAAATCTACAAAAAAGTAATTCCTTATTCAGGAGTACTTGAGGCCTTTGTTCAGTTGCACGGGATTGGGGGAGTTTGTTTCTTTGTATCAAGACTACACTCTGACCTCTCTTTTCTTCTGCATTCAAAACCTAATGTCACCCTGCCCAGGATTATCTGGATCTGCTTTTGAGTATCAAGACCAATGAACTGGTGAGAAGGAAAGCTGTGGGGAAACAAGGCAAATCCAAAATGAGATGAGGTTCCATTCTCTACTCCAGTCTCCACTTGTATTTATTCTGGTTTACAGCGGGCTTCTTTTGGCAAGGACAGATTCACTGCTTGAGCTTTGGCACAGCATTTCAGACAGGGAGGAGATCTGGGACAGGAGACCACAGAGTAAGAAAATGTACCTTGCATTCAGTTTTCATTGAACAAAAGGATTTCTCCATTCCCTTCGAATGTTCTCTTTCGTATCATGATGGCTTTGCAAGATGAAATACCTTCTGTCCTATCTGTGTGTTGCTGTCGTTCACAAGAGTCCTAGAGGCAGCTAAATGTATGGTTTAGTGTGTGGATGAATTAACATTTTAGTTTTAGTACATCCTACCCCATAATTATACTGAATTGGTTTTGGAGAGACTGAAAGCCTATCTGCTCCCCCAAAATAATGGGTTTGGCTTCAAATAAACGACAGGACAACAGTGACACTGAAATCCTCCAGAGCAGAGAGTAGCCAGGAGCAATTCTAAGTACTGGGAATTCAACAGGTTTTGATATTTGATGATTTCTTATCCTAACAGAAAGCATTTTCTTTTGTGTCCCCTTTATTTTCCTAGAAGCTAGACTTTGCTCTCAGAGAAAAGAGGTCGTAGGATCAAAAGATCTAGAAAATCAGCCTTGTTGTTCTGTGTCTGCATTTTTTCCATCTTCAGGCTCTAACTCAGCCCTGCTGTTTATGTAAAAGTGCAAATTCAGAAGGAATAGTTCAAAGTTTGACTTTTGGCTTTCAGAGGCTGCAGAATTCTGTTCTCTTTATATCCAGTGTGTTCATTTAAATATCTGTCTGCAGCCTCACCTGCAGTGTGTTCCAGTACTCCCTCCTGCTTCTCCCATTGTCTGTGATATCCTTGATCAATCCATGAGGGAAACAGCACTGTTGTGTTATGTGCAGCTCAAACTGGAGTACAGCTTCAGTCCAGAAAACAAACCCAGAGATTGTCCCTTCCTTGCCTTTGGCCTCTCAGATCTCCTGTGAGTAGGATACCACACACATTCTATGACTTACCAGAAGAGGAAGTATTGGGAAATTTTGTTTCCTAGAAGAGATAATAGAAGTGGCAATAAAACCCAAACCAACAGAGAAAGAAAAGCCTCTTTTGAAATCTTGACACTCTGTTATGCTGCTCTTACTCGTTAATATTTGGTTCATGGCCAGCACTGCCATGAGGGTTGGGTGAAGTGTCACCGAGACTGGTGGATGCAACCTCTGTCCTTCATTCTCAGCAGCAAAACCACTTGAGCTTCTTTACAAAACAGAAGTTGTTTTAACACAAAACACAGGCATGAGATCCCAGCAGAGCAGAGCCACGAGCAGAGCTACAAGATTGGATCAGTATGAGAGAAAGGGATTTCCTTGGTGGTTTCTGTGCTCTGTGACAGAGGTCAGGAGTCACTGCCACCACATTTAAGCACTGTGCTCTGGAGTGTGGCAGAGCCTGCTCTGCCCATGCCAGGAGGAATGCCAGCAGCAGCGCCTTGATCCAGGAGCTGAGCTGGACCTCCCAGCAGGTGCCTCCAGGTGAAAATCTCCTTTGGACTGTGCTGTGGTGGTCAGTCACTGGGGTGATTTACTGACACCAGTGTGAGCTGCTCTGCAACCAGCAAAAACCTGAGCATGTCAGAAATTCCCATTTCCACCACAGAGAAAGCTGATTTGCTACTGTAGCCCAGTGAAAATCAGGCACATTATGATTTCTCTTCTGAGTCCAGGGGCGTCTCACTGACTCCTCTGCCATGGTGGGAGATGGAACCTTTCCTGAGCATTTAGCAGCCAGTAGAGCCTCTGGGAGGCCGAGCAATGGATTATGGGCACCCTCTGGCAGGCACCAGGCAGCTGAGACCTGCCTGCCTCCAGCTAGCACTGACTGCTCCTTGTTCTAACCACACCTGCGGGAGCGAAGGAGGGAGTTCAGCCAGTTGTTAGGATGCTTATGGAATCCCACAGGACATTTCCACAAAATTGACAACTGTACTAGCAAGTACTTTTTTGTGTCTGCTCGAGGGACTGGGATGTTTAAGTTATTATCTGCAACAAGGACTTCAGGCTTAATATGCTCAGAGTGCTTGTGGAGGCCATATAATCAATGGGAAGGGTCACGTAGTGTCAGCCAGCAAGATTTGTTGTGAACAGGATTGCAGAATAATCATATTTGGAATGCCTCCACGGATTTTAAAGATGGTGAGCCCTTTCCTTTAACTGCACAGGCTATTCAAATTCCTGGCTCCACTGGCTTCTGTAACTTCATTGACTATGCAACTGGTCTATAGTATTTGCTTAGGGGATTCATAAATTTTATTAAAAGCATCATTTTTTTTCTGATGGGTGAAAATACAAGCACCTGTATAATTTCACAAAATGTGATTTTATTGTCAGAAAAGTGCCATTGATGCATATGGTAATCAAAGTGCAAGCAGTGGCAGGAGTATCACTGCAGAGCCACTAAATTAAGGCATTAAAATAACAGATGAGGGAAAGTTCAGCCATGACCTTGTAAGTGAATGCTTCTCATCATGGGCAAGGCTCCTCAACAGCCTGGGGGATGGAGTTGCCTCCCACCACCTTCCCACTTCCCAGAAGGGGATGAATGGTGCTCCATCTCAGCTGGAAGGAGCTGTGACAGAAGTGGCAATATGTGCTGTTCCACCAGGACGGGCTCAGAAGAGTTCAGAGGAGCAGAACAGCAGCTCTAGTGCTGTCTCCTCTCCGGCCTGGTTTTCTTCTTCACTGTGGCCATGGGCTGCTCCTTCAACCTCCAGACCCTTTTATAGTCTGTTGTTTCCAGCTAGGCCATTCCTCGCCACTAAGGGCATTTTTTTACAGGCTCTGGAGAGAAATGGAGCCTTTTGCCTGCCAACTTTTGATGACCATATGGCTTTCCTGTTTCCCATGTTTCAGCAAAGCCTTGAGGAGTTTCCTAAACAGCTTCCCCTCTTCTCTACCCCTTCGCCTCTCACTTCCCTCCTCACTCTGGGCAGCAGTTAACACCCAGCTGCTGGATGGTTTGGCTGCGTGAATTGACAGCCCTGCTGGATGATAAATTAACAAGCCCTTATTCATTATTCAGCTTTGCGACAGTTTTTATAAAATACTCCTCAGTTTTATACCCCAGAGCCTTTTCCCATTTGTGCTCTACCTTGGAGACTCTTTCCCATTCTGAACATGGAGTACAAGAAACCTCCATCACTCCAGGGGTGGTCTCAGGTGACCAAGACCAGCCGGGCTGTTTCTCCACTGCCCTGCATTTCACATCCAGCAGGGCTGTACATGGTCAGCCTTCAGAATGGAACCCGCTGAAGTCCAGTTAGGAAATGGCATCATATGTGCACTGCTACAGCCTGAATGTTCATTGGAGGGCACGACCCTGCCCATGAACCAAAGGTATCCTGCTTTTTGAGGAAGGCCAAGGCAAGCCCAGGAAGTGACACACCGCTGGAGTTTACCAGACTAACACCTCCCACTGTTGTGCAGCTGGAGTGGCACAGCTGCCACTGTGCAAAGCAACAAGAAGGTTCTCCTGACCTTAGTATGTTGGGGACAGGCCAGAGTAATTTATGTACCTAAAAATCCCATTTTATATCCCCTGGGAAGATGGTTGAGCATTTTTTTTTTTTTTTTTTTTTTTTTGTTTTGTTTTGGGGTTTTTTTTGTTCTGCTAATGTTGTTTACAGCAAGTTGTGGGTCTGTGGGACTAATCTTACCTGTGCCTTGTGAACTATGGTGTGCCATGTGGCGTCTTGTTTACTTACTCCTAAAGTTGATCAGAAAAACACCCTGGTAATGTTTTGCAAGAGTTGATAAAACTGCCTAAGATTTTACTGGGAGCCCATGGAGAAGTCGGGATGGAGACAGAACGGTCACTGATGGAGTTTGGGCAGAGGCTTTGAGATGCACTTCAGAGACAGCACTGCCACTGTAGCATTGTCTTCTGTCTGAGCAGTATGAGACTGTGCAGATAATTTCAGTCAAAAACCCTATTTACCCCTTCAAGGGAGATGGAGTCTGTTCCTTGACCTTTGCCAAGCCACCTTCAAGACCTTGACATCTCTCTGCCACTGCAGGAACCTCATGGCCTTGCCGGGCCTCTTTTTGTAGGAATGACCTAAAATCTTCTCCTTCCTATGCTCAAACCCCAAGATTTCTCCTCTTTCCTATCTCCCCCCCAGGGCTAGGAGGTCTTTAGCACAGGCCCAGTGAGATGTATGAGAAAGAAGCCTGGCAAATGGTTTAAATTAACAGCTATAGTGGTTGTGCCAACTCCTGCAGCAGGAGAGTGCCAAGATCCAGAATGTGGCTGCTCACCAGCATTTGGCAAGGCAGTGACATCTTGTCACCGCTATCCCTGAGCACTGAGGCCCACACAGGTACACCGACCAGTTGGCTGGGGCAGGATGCAAGGCAGGGTGGGAAAGGAGAGGGAAGACTGCCAAACTTCTCCCAGGGAAAGTCACAGCCATGATTCTTCAAAATCATCTGCTCCAATGTGACGTTACTCCTGACTGCAAACAGAATCGAGTCTCCAAAGCTGTTTACCAGTTACACTGATGTGGGTTCAATCTTCCCTACCTGGGTAGCCAAGTTTGCACTGGTAAATAAAGAGTGAGTACATAAACTTAGCAAAGGAGAAAACCATCCACTTTCAGTAAAGCTTGATCCTGCCACAGAAGACTGTGAGAGAGCTTTGGACCTAAGTGCTGACTGTTGGGAAGGTGCCTAAAGCTAGAGAGAAAAAAATCCCCAACATATAAAAAGGAAGTCTGTTTTTACATTTAATTCCTCCTGGGTCCAGAGAAGCAGGGGTTTATATTTTCATTATAAATAAGCTAGAAAGCATCTACATAGTGAAATCCATATTCCCAGTTGGGAAGAACCTGCAGGTCAACTATGGTCAACTTTCCCTTTGAAAGCACTACCATTACAAGTTAGCGAACAGTTCATGAGTCCTTTTGTTGTAGCCACATTACTCACAGCTCAGTGCCACTCTGCTGCCTTCTTTCACCCACAGGGATGCCCAGACCTTTGACTTCAGAGACTGCTGCAGGGCATCAGAGTTCTCCAGCCAGAAGATCATGAAGATACTTCGTACTGATGCTCCTTTCCCTGTCTGAAAATTTTTTCCACTGCCAAAGTCTTCCAAAACATTCCCTTTGAATGTTTCCCCTTTTCTAGGAAACACACAAGTCCTGTGCTACTGTGTAGTTGCTGGAAACATCACAACTGTCTGCAGCTTTTACACAGGTGAGAATTCACTGCAATTTCCTACACGAGTTGAAGTTTGGTGCTGTGGCACAGCTTTCTCCTGAGGTGGATGTTAAGTTTGGCAAAAGGCTGGCTGATTGCAAAGGGATGTTGCCCATTGACCCAGTATGGTAATTGCATATCAAAAATACATTTGAATAAAGAGGTTCAAGAGACATTTTATTAGAGCAGCCACAGAAAAGTTAAAAGTCATGTTCCTCTGCAGGACACAGTCCAAGCCTTCTATACAGCAGCCATCAAAGTGGTATTTTTTCTGCCTTTGCCCATAACTCTCCAGCAAAAATAAAACTGCAGGTATGTTTCCACAGGAGAACCTTTATCTTCTGCCATTTCCAAACTAAGTGGCTGGAATCAGTTATGTAAGAAAAAGGAAATTTGAATTTTATTTTGCAAGTACAAACTTAAACCAAGTGAACTGTTATTTGTATTTTATTTGCTCTATAAAAGCCTAGGCGTACAAAGAACTTTTTACTGGATATAAAACCCCACATTTTCTTTTCAGGTGTCCATAGAAACACTAGTTTAGCTGAAAATAAATATAAAACCTGCAAAATACCTTAATTTAGTTTTGCTAAGAATTATAAGAAGGATGGGGGTGAAGGGTGGACTAGTTCCTCTTCATTTCAAGCTTGTTGCTTTAATTCCATGTTGCATATGAAGCAACAAACAAAAACTCTATGGAATGTAAAAAGTTCCTATGCCTACAAAAGCCTTAACAATACCACACTGAGCTGAAGAACAACGGCACTGACATGAAAGGATTTTCATTTCTAAGAAATACCTGGCTGCATTGGAGTTTAGGAATACATGCATTCCATCCCCTTCTGCAGGGCTGATTTCCAGCAGCACAGACCTACTAACCCAAAATGAGCTTCCTCCCTGGGAGTCTGAGCTGCAGCAGCACAGGGCACTCCAGGTGAGACAGTGGGATGGAGACGGGGTGGTAACTTGGGTCTGGGTGAAAGAGGAGAATCTGCATTTAACAGCACAGACTAAGTATTATGCCACGTTTAAAATACCGTTCCCAGCTCACAGTGACAAACTGCATTCTCCGCTAACCACAATTTTTGTACAAAATTTTGAGAAAATTCTCCATTTAGAAAATGGTAAACTCCCTTTTTCATACTCGCAGTGCATTAAGGTACAAACAAAATTGCTGCTTCCCAGGTTCTTTATCACTGCATCTTTCTTAGACTTGTATCCTAAAGGTTCATCTTTCTTAGACTTGTATCCTAAAGGTTCATCTTTCTTAGACTTGTATCCTAAAGGTTCATTTTTCCAAATGGCATAATTTTGGCAGAGGTTGAGGTCAGCGCACTCCCAGATTGCATACTGCCTATCCCTCCTGTAGTATTACAGGGATATGTAGATGTTCAGCACCTTGAAATCCAGGCTTGTTATTCAGCTAAAACAAATGTGCAGAGCATGAACATTACAATTATCAGAAAATTAAAAAAATCTGTCTGCATTCAAAGCAAAAATAAAACCGGGAAATTTCGAAATTTCCTGAGGTGCTCTTTTTGATCAACTGGAACTTTGGCTTCCATTCAATTTAGGCATTTCTTCTGTAGTACAATGCAAAATACAAACTACATTGTGAATAATATAAAAGCATTTTTTCCAGACGGGAATGCCGGAACATATCTATTGGGTTTTTTTCTCAAGCATATTTTTTAGCAAGTATGATTTTCTGAAGCAGTTAATAATCAGTGGAGCTGTATTCTCCAATAGAAAGAGGGCTGCTTTTTTCCTAGTAGAAATTACATATTCCTATAATTTTCATATTTTAGAGTTCTGTAGTTCTACTTGAACCTTCCTGTTCTCTTTTAGAAAAAATTCAAGAAAGCCCTTTATAATAATTCCTCGTGGAAGTGCCTACTCATGGTAGACCATCTAACTCAGGTCCAGTCTAGGCTAAATTGTTGCTGTATATTTTTTCATGTATTTGTGTACTTATGCAAGTCTGAATTAAAATACATGTTTTGATGGAAGAGAAAGCACACATGAAACCACAATCTAAAAACTCATCAGCTCTGTGGAGATGTTGAAAAGGCAAAGTTCACTCGTGTCACAGTAAAGGAACAGACGGTGTGAAGAAGTGATCAGATGGAAGGTATGAAATGAAGGGGGGGAAAAAGGAAGTTTTCCTACAGAAAGAATAATTAAACTGAACTGATTGTGAACAGACACAGTGGAACCCAAGAGGGTAAATGAACTATACACAGCTGGGAATCCAGGCATACATTCAGCTTGAAAAAGCTGCCTCAGAAGTCGGGAAATTCAAAAGTAGGTGTCTCACAACAGAGTTTTTTAGGCACCTTCCCCAAAAAGATGGATACTCAAAAGAGCTAGATACTTCTTAACATGCATTTTTGTTAATAATCTGCTCAATCTAAACTATAAAACGTGCTGTGCAACATGACTGAACGAATATCGCTGTGAGAAATATTTCCCCCATGTTTGAGTAATTTGAATTTGTAAGCTAATGTAAGTTTTTGTATTAAATAGTGTTCTGTGTGCAATTTTCTTTCTTGTAAAGCACTTTGAAGCTTTCAAAGGGCACTCTAGGTTCATAAATAATATGGTATTCTTTGCCAGAACTGTAGGGCATTTCCCATAAATTCCGAATCTTCTTTGCCAGAATTGCAACATGTTGCATGCCAAATCCTGCACACAAATGTTCTACATGTGGCAAATACATATTGGTAAAGACCAGAGGCATGGCATTCCTGGATTTCTTAGAGAGAGTGGGGGCAGGGAAAGAAGTGGGAAGGAATAACAAGGGAGGGAAGAGAGAAAAAAATGTCTGTACATCATTTAAAAAAAAACCCCAAACAACAAAAACACCACACCCCCACCCCAAACAACCCATAACCAGCACTTATTTATTTTCAAAAGCTAAACTATTTGCTGCACGTAGCACAAGCTCACAGGTACCCAGAACTGGGTCTTTAGTTTACCTTCAGTTATGGAAATCAGGCCTCTTTTTCTGAGATGGGTGTAGATTTTTCAAACCCAGATGTTTGTAAAGGTCAGAACACCTGCAATCCCCGCTCCTCCCAGAACGTGCCAATGGAAACAGAGCGGCTGCAAACCTGGAGCAGCAGAGTCAGGACTGCCACCGCTTCACAGGCTGTGACCATGAATCCCCTTCTTCAGGCAAAGAGGTGAATACATTTCTTATGCCCACGGCTACAGGGAATAAACCAAGGCCAATGTCTATAAAGTGAACTCTCGCCTCTCCGCAGCCTCCCCCGTGGACCAAACCACGCTCCTACTGCTGGAGCTTGGAAGAGAAGGGGTGTAAAGCAGCAAGACCCAGAAATTCAATCAGTGCATTTGGCCACATATCACACAGGTTAGATTACTGAAGGGTACTCGGAGTTTAATGTGTCTTTGGTTAAGCATAAACAAAAGTGTCACTAAATTTTAAGCAAATGGTTACAAAAATTCTTCATCACTCAGCAACAACCAGCTAGTTTTAAAGGTACCAGAAACTACTTAGACCTAATCAGGCGTTAAGCACCAAGAGTTGCTAAAGGTTTACAAACTGAAGTTAAAACTGAACTCCACATTCTGCAACACTAAATGAACGTTTTACTACCTGGTTTCTTTTGAGGTGGCAAGAAATGACTGTAAAACCATTGCTGTTGCCAGAACTACATTGCTTAGAGAAAAATATCCTGTGGGTTACCATTTGTTGCCACAATTTACAAAGATACGGTCTATAGTCTGTATCAGTTTCATGTGGAAGTTTCAAAGGGAAAAAGCCTTCTGCAGAGTTTGCAGATTTCTGCATAAGTGTCTGTGTTGTTGCAAAGAGGACCAAGTGGTGCTGTCTCACAAGCTTTTCAAGAAAGCTGGCACATTTCTTCAGATTCATCTCCTGCAAGGTAAGACTCTCCCCTCCGTTGCTTCTGTCTATCCAATAAAAAGCTGATATACTGTCTAAAAGCAGAACACAGAGGGAGGGGTGAGCGCAAAACAGGTTTTCTAAAGAGTAGAGAGTGAGCAGTAACTGAGTGCTGCTATTGCAGTTCACAAGGAAAAGCCTTCCCAGGCACTGCTTTATCATTTCCTCTGTCCTTTGTGCCAGCCTGTTCTCCAGAATGGTAACCAGGCGGAGCATGTCGAAGTGGTAGTCTGTGTCAATGAACATGACTTCCACTTCCAGCCCTCCTCCCGACTTTGGAATGATGCAGCGGGCTATGAGGTGATAGAGCATTTCCGTTTTTCCTGTTCCTTCTGCACCGTGGAATTCAATGACGTCTCCTGTTCAAAAACAAGGCAGCACGTTGTCAGGTAAGAGCACTTATAGCCCAGGGTCACTTTTCAGTGTTTACTGAACCAATACTCGCTATTCCACAAATTGGAACATGCATTTTGGAAAGCTTGATATGCATTAAAAATGTTTAAATCCTGGTTAGCATCTACAAAGAGACATTTCAATTTTCAAGAAAGGCCTCTAAAGTCGAAAAAATCAACTGGGAACAAAGGTTGAAAACCTCTGCCAGTAACACCTAGGACACCAGTATCAGTGAAAGGTTGGCAACTGGATTTCATTGGTATCATCACAGGTCGATGAAAGCAGAGGAGGAAGATGTTATACAGAAGTGGCTAAGAAACCATCTACATTATGCACACACAATCAAGGAATAAATTAAAAAGGACAAGCAAAACATAACAAAATTGATATATCAGAGGTCCAAATCATGTTGGCACATCTATTTTTACAGCACAGCCTGTCCTTCAGCATTTCATGTCTTCTATAAGCTTGTTCAGTACCTGCATGTGTCACAAGATACCTGCAGGAATCTGTGACTGGTGAAGAGAACACCGGTAGGTTTATTTAGCACTTATATTCTTCTGTGCTGATCATAATATGAAACTGCTTTTTTTGACAAAGGGGACTCAGATTCCTTCAACTCCAGACAACACCTCTGTCTGAAGCAAAGGATCTCCGTTCATAAAAGGATTCAGCCCAATTGCCTCATCCATGTGGGTCAGTAAAATACATATCACATAAGTTTAAAATGTTAATTAAAAACAGCATTCCACTTCATTAGGAAACCAGTTCTTTTGTTGGATGTGAATGCAAGCTATTTTTAAGTCTTATCCAAAGTCTCCTGATGTCTTGAGCCAGAATCTAAAAAACGTTAATTTATTAGTCGCGTTTTATAAATTCTTAATTTTGGGAACTGGATTATTTATTTATGACATTTTGGATTTTAGGCAGAAGGATAAATACGTGCAGTAAGGAGAGTCACACAACTGTAATTGCAGGAAGGTGAGAGATTTCCATGGCCTTGGCAAGTGCAAATGGCATAACAGCTTTTCATACGGAGATGTGAGAGTAGAGAATTAATTGCAACTTTCCTTAAACGTGTTTGTGCCTGCCTGAGTTAACAGGGTTTTTCAAGTCACTGCTCAACTTCCAGAGGATGTCCTTGTTCACAAGTGTGTATAATGTCAAGATGCAGCTCAGGATGAGGGGTAGAGGGTGGTGGGGAAGAAACCAAGCTCTTACTTCATCCTTTGCAAGCATTAAAAGCAATTTACACCTGATGTGACAAGTCTGCCCATTTCCGTGGCACTCACACTGCCCGCCTCTCCATAATGGGATTCCTGCTGCTCCACGACTGCAATTCCATTTCTATGAATTTCTGATACTTCAAAATTTATTAAAAAGCTTGACTGCCTCCCAAACATTTACTTAGCTGTTTCAAATGGCTCACCCACTTTTGAGATGAAAGACCACTACACTTGCTGAGACACAAATCTTCATTTTCTCTTCCTGTCCAGGGGTCAAATGTCCAACTCTGGCACTTGCAGCCAGTGGCTGCTCTGCTGTCACAGAGCCTGTGCCAGCGACCTAACCACGCCCTGGTAGGGTGAGACAGCAGCTTGGAAGAACTCCTCCTAAATGTCCTGGTAGGTCATTCCCTCATATTTCATCTATTGAAATATTTTAGAGCAATTGCAAAAGGCACCTCTTGTTTAGGTACAAAGTGTATCTTCTGTCTGCCACTGGCTTTGTGCCACCCTGACTGGCATTTCTGAATCCACACCAGTAAGTGAATGGGGCCAACATGCAATACAGGTGCCTCACCTGCCTTTACAGCAAAATATGACCTATTTGATTCAAAAAGTTATTCTGGGAAATAGAAGATCCATTTGAAGATGCTCTAACAGGATGTCTGTGTGCTACAGAATAACACTGGATGAGATTTTGTTATTGGCAGAACTACTAAACTTAAGTAAAAACTCTAAAAATTGAATGATAAAAATCAGTCTCAGAAGTTTTTGTGGTGGTGGTTTATAAATGTTGACAGCAAGACAGCCAAGCACCCCTCAAAGTTTGTTCAACATTGCTGAAAAAGATACACAGCTGCACTGTAGTTTGACCAAGACACTGGAGTCACTTTGAAAAGAGTAACAGCTTGGACTGCAAGAAAACCTCAAGAGGGCTGGGGATTTCTGTGCCTTCCTGATTATCCCAGAGGTTGCCCACAAGAAGAACGGGTGCCAAACAGAAGCCATTTATAGCAACATCTATAAATGTAGGGTTTCATTGAATTAGCAACCAGGCTGTTAGAGTAAGATAAGAGGGGAAATTCATTCCTCTGGATCAGAGAGGACAAACCATGACACAGCAGAGGAGGAAGTGAGGCCAGCAATGTTTTCAAGAAGCCTTTGACACCCTCACAATAGGTCACAGAAGAAACGGAGTGATCAATGCTAGCATGAGCCATTAATGTCAAAATAACTTTGAAAGGAGGATTAGTAAAAAGACACTGTCACAGGATGAGAACAGGCTGAGAGGGAGAGTAGGAACAGACACTTTAAACATGGAAGAAGGTTAATGGGAATTTTTTCTATTAGAACAGGTGTTGGCAGACGTTAAACATATCAGTAGATGAACGTTCCATTAGCTTGGCAAAACATGTAGAAGACAAACTAATTGGGTTAATAAAGACTTAAGTTTGCGAAGACTTAACAGATGGAGCTGGATAAGCAGAGTGATTTCATATGAAATTCATCAGTGATGAATTCAAGAAGTAGATTTTAAGGAGTCACCCAACACATTGCTTGGCTCATGGTAGCTTGAACTGGCCCATGATGGGCAGACTAAAGAGAACAACAGTCCACTGCTATGAACCAGCGTGCAGGGTAAGCTAAATGATGCTGCATAAATGTAAATATTTACACAACACTAATATATTTTTAAGTGAAACTTTGCGCTCAGTCCCGGTCATCAATTCAGTGTTATCTTTTGAATGAGAGGAGCCTTGTTTCTGTCTGTTTAGCCAGCAAATGCTGGCTAAACTGTTTTCTGACACCGCAGCTCCACACCGGCTGTTGGAATACTCAGCAATAACTCTGTGCATTTCACATCATCCGATACCTTGAAGTTACTGGGCTGGTGATTTACAACAGTGTGCAGAAGCTGTCGCTAATATTTATACCATTTATAAGTGAAGTAGAAGGGCCCAATATTTATTCCAAGTTAATGTTGGGTGTCATGCTATTGCTGAACATCAGAGCTTTACACTGACACCCACACCTTCATGCCACAGGCACAGGGGAAATATGACTGGCAATAGGGGAAGATTATTTAAAGCTTGTGTCACTTTTGCTCCATTCCAGAAGAGCTTAAATGGTATGTAATTAATGTGCTTATGTGTTCTTAAATATGCAAGTCCATCATAATTAGAAGCAGTAGCTATATTACCTGTCCCTATTTTATAGTACTCTGACGTGCACGTAAGGAACACTTAACTACAACGTAACATTTGGTAGTTTATTGAAATTTCATGTATGTGTTTGTTTTAAATACCATCAAGAAAAATAAAATTTAGGTCCTTGCATTACTTTAATCACAGCATTTTAGATTAAGAGCTGTTCAGTACAGACTTTGTGGGCAATCTATCACAGCATTCCACAGTGACCCACTAAAAGTCAACTTCATGACAAATGGAGAGGAAGGTCTTCAGCGGGGATTTAGGACTGAATAATGAGAACACACATCAAAACAACACATGGGCTCACATGAATACCGTGGTATTAAAAGACAAAGCAAAAACTTAATAGAAGGTGAAGTCAATTTTTGTATATACAGCTAAAGATCTGTGCTAATATGTTAGGCAGCTTCATTGATGTCAGCCAAAAAGCATGGCAAATTATGGGTAATAATTGATGCCATTTGTTCAGTGCAGAAGAAAAATACAAGTGCTTCAAAAGCTCAATAACTCTGTTGGCACAGAGAAACCAGTGATGAATTTTATAAGGTTTCCAGCCATCTTAGAACTGAGGTTCTGGAACAGTCTTTGGACAGACATGAACAACCTACTTAACTTTAAGAGCAAAGCAAATAATTTGACACGAAATTATGTAATGCTGTGGACTTCGGGCAATTACTAACCCTCAAGAAGGCTTCCTAAAGTCTGTTCAACCAGAACATGGCCAGTTTAGTCTCAAACATCTGTTTCTCATGTGTAAAGTTAACTAGAAAAAATCTCAGACTAAAATATCAGCATTTTCTATTAGTGTATTTTTTTAAAACATAAAGATCTCGTCTTTTAAAATAATTAAGAATTTGAGAGCCTTGTGAAACATATACCAATTTCCTTACTGTTTCTTAATTCTTCCTGTGGATAACAAAGAGCTTCAGAATTGAGAGTATTTAAATATTCTTCTGTGCTCCACTTGCACTGGCTTACCAGTACTTCTCTGCCCTTTATCCTTGTTATGTCACATTTGAAACTTTTGGGGCAGGAATCATATACTGCTAAACCCCATAGGTATTCTCAAGTGCAGCAAAACAACACAGGGATAGTCTCACAGTGACTGTGTTTGTAGACTAAGCATCATCTCTCCTCCAATTATGCTGATTCTTTTAATTGCTTTTTCTGCTATTTCTTCTGAACCTTCTACATTTACAGGAATTCAAATTGCAGACAAGTGTGCTGATAACCACTGCAGCCACACACTTGCCATATGAAATCCACTCACTCATACATTCATTCCACAACAGTAGTACCTCACCCACAAGATCCTTGCATTTTGCCATTCATGTGCCTTTTTTCCTACATATTTCTAATTTTGTGTTATCGGAGTTGTCTCTTCCATTAGGAAATTCAAGAAATTTAACACAATCTGGAAAACCAATCTGACTTCCTGAATAGTGTGTTAATTTCTATTTAGCTCATAAAAACATCCAATTTTGACCTTAAAACTTCTTCCTAGAAGAATCTCCCTTAAACTTGTAGTACTGGTGTCTTTGGGGGGTTGCTTGATTTCTCCAGTTTGAAATTCTCCATGAGCCATGTTGATCCCAAACATTGCCCGTGAACTCATTCAGCTGATTAGTGCCTATGTCCACAATGGAATTGTTTCAAAAGTTCCAGCTAAGTATAATTAGGATTTTTCAGGCCACAACTGAATGGCTTGATGACTTGGCTTTACTGAAAAGTACTGTTTGCTCATGCCCCTTATCCTAAATTTTCCAGACCACTCTATATCACTGAACTCTTTGTTATTTACTGAACCTCATGTTCTTTGCAAATTTCTGCAGTTCTGACTTTGTGGTGGTTGTTTAGACCACTGACTAAAAAAAACTAAGAGGTTTAATGACAGACTCTACAACAAAATGGTGTAAAACTACTAAAAACTGACCAATGTGCTTCGTACTTACTCACCTACACCTCTGTTTTGATATGCATGAAGCAGATTTTAAAGTCCACTTAATAATGTTTGGAATGGTGACTTTGCATCATTCCATTTTATCTAGTTTGCATAGAAATACATCAACAATTAAAATTTTGATCCAGGGTAAAATCATCTACTTGTAAGATTATGTCTGCCACATTGCTCTGAGAACACTTTTACACGGACATTTTTCCATAAATGGGATAAAGACACATTTTTACCATGAACAGGAGATCCTTCCTCAGCAAACAGATAAGGTTCCAGATTCTTCAGAGAGCTTCTGCCCTCGAGTCGCGCCAGCAGCTTTTAAAGACAAGACAGAGAGACACGCTGTTAACTCAAAATAATGGACCTAAGGAACAAATCTGACAGTTTTCCATGACAGCCCTATATCAAAAGATTAGCCTGATTTTAAAAATGTTTTCAAAAATACACATGGAAACATATAAGCTGGACTACAGGCGGTTCCATCCTCACAAACAATGAGCACACGGATTCAATGGCAATGAGGAGTGGATATATTAGGGGAAATAAAAGCTTAAAAAGAAAAGCTGCACAGGCAGATTAGCAAGAAGGACTGCCTCTGGTACACAGCAGTGCTGCCACTGGGAAGAACAAAGGGAAAGATGATCATTTGTAACAACCACCACCTTCACAAAAACCTACTGGTTGAGAGGTGAAACCTTACCCATCATCAGTCTCCTGAGTCAGTCCCTTTGAGCATTTTTAAGTAAAACCATGTGCATTTCACCTGAAAAGTTACACAGGACTCCTCTGGGCTACAATCCTATTATATCATAGTTACTTGTTCAAACAGAGTATGGATTAAGAATGATCAAAAGTAATTAGTCACCAGTGGCCCTGCAAGAACCTTTCTAAAGCAAGCTTGAATTTGTAAAGCATGTTCTCCAAAGCCCCTTGTAAACCAAGACCATTGTAAAACAAATTAGTTCAAAGTTCATGGACAGTTTCTTAAATGGAGAGGTATTTGCATAGCAAGTAGACAGGTATTCACATAACCTGTGTTATTAGTAATTCTGGCACACTGCATAAACCAAGAACTAAGATTTCCCCCAGTACCAGAGCTGTTATTCCCTACATGTATTCCCTATACATGAGAAAGGACATTATTGGGATACTCAGTGTCACCAGAGCACATACCCTGGTGCCAAATACTTCATTCTCCAACACACCCAGCTGTCATTTAACGATCTGAACAAAACAAATCCTGTTCAGCTTTATCCCATCCTCCTCAAGACCAAACCAGCAGTAAGCACACACCTTTAAACACCTGCTGCCTTCTCTTGCTTTCCTCTATGCCACATCCACAAGCAACACTTGCTCTGAATTGTCTTAACAGTTTTTTAAAGAGTTGTGTTTGCCTTTCATAGTAGAATAAAACTCCATTAAATGGCCCTGAATTTACTTCAAGTGGTCACGATGGGAATGTGTGACGTTATTTTCATTGACATTCTAAAGGTCCCTTCCATTAACAAAATGTCAGCATGTTTGCCTTGGCCCACTCACACCTCTCCAGGAGAGTTTTCTGACTCGTCCACTGAAGGGCCAGAAAAACACCTGAATTGACCTTGCTCTGGATCTGTGGATCCTCCCATTACATTTCACATATTTGTGCAGCACAGAAAACACTCACATGGTGAGCTCTGGAGTATTTTGGGAACCAGTAGGGTTCTGTGACCCAGACAAAGGAAAAATCCAAATGGACATATGTACACAAGAATACAGGAATGTATCTTGGGACACATAAACCAGATCTCAACTACCAGGAAAGACCCTATGTGTGCAGCTCTTCTGTGCAAGCAGCTGCCAGTGCCTGGCCCTGGCCCCTGGCTAGAAGGGCTGGGAATTCACCCCCTCATCCAGCAGTGAGAGTGGAGAGAAAGAGGAAAACCACCACAGGCTGCTGCTTGCTGATGCTCTTCGCTTCTTAGCAGAGGAAGCACCTCTCCAGCACTCTGGGATAACAAGGGGCTGGATCACGGGCACTGCTCAGTCCAGGAGTCACAACCATCGCTGGGCTAAACACGTTTCTGCAGCCTCCTGCTCCTAAATTTATTTCTACGTTAACAAATACATCCTCTGCAGTTTATTTCTTCTGAAACAATGAGCCCATGTCTCCTCTTAGACTGTCACCCCTTTAAGCTTACTGCCAGAGCTTTGGAAACACATGGTAGATTGATGGGCATCATTTAAATATGAATCTGCAGTTATTTAAATGACAAGTTTATATATTAATTTTAAATAACTACAGGTGCTTACTCTGAGCACTGCTCATGTAGGTAATTTATGGTAATTTGCTGATGATAGTGCACCTGTGTTTTTATCAAACTTGTATTTACTTCCGAGATCTGAAGCAGAATCTCCAAAGGCACTTGCCTCATTAATGTCGTGCTGGGAGCAATGGGGTTCCTGGCAGAAAGAGGAACAATTTTCCTTCAACTCTCACAAAGGTTTGTCCACACCAGAGCAGAAGTGTCAGAGGCGAAGCTGAGATGAGGCACCAGACAGGCAATCCCCTCACCTTTGCCCGCATTCCAGGCAGGGACAGCACGGGGCTTTCCAAATCGGCAAAAGCCACCCTGGCTCTGTTCCAGGGCAGCATTTCCATTCTGCCTCCCCACATATTCACGTGTAAAACGACGAGGAGGAGAAATCTACAGGATTTAAAGGTTAATCTGGAGGGTGAACATCAGGTGTCCCAGGCTTTGCCACAGACACTGTACAGCACACAGCACTGCAGAAGAGAGTTTTGAGTTGGAAGAGCTTGGGAGAAAAACCCCAAGACAATATCAATTACGTATTAGAGATTTCAGATTCCATAATCTAACTGTAGATGCTCATTTATTCTTTCATAAGCCTCTTTTCATCTTCTTTTACACAAAACACCACCTTTTAGCAACCTGCTAGTGGTAGGTCTTCACTCTTAGGTGTTCCTCAAATGTAATTATGCCAGGAAGAAACTGCACATCTGTGCAGTCACGTGTAGAAAACAAGTTATACAGAAGAGTCAGACAGCAGGTAGGTTAAATTTCATTAATGACAAGGCTGATGGGACTCAAATATTTCAACTATGCCTTTTATAATTTATCAAATTTTTAATAAACAAATACGCATATGGACAGTCCCACTGACTAATACATGATGTGCTTATACTTTATTGGTTTCAACAGAGCTATGCATAAATGGAAGAACACATGTAGGTCTTGTCAGGAATGAGAGATTACTTCATTAAAATGTTAAAGAAATTCAAATCAAATACTCCAGCTCTGTTAGAGGCTGTGAGCTAACCTACAGGCTGTTTACACATACAAACCTATCTTGAGTATGAGACAAAACTTAATTTTCAACCACTATAACCGCTCTGACTGAGCTTTTGTAAACTTTGGGCATGAAGACATATGCAAGCAATTTATCATTAATTTTACTGTGATACACCAAAGGTGTTTTGTGAGAAGTTCTAATTTGTTGTATTAATTATATTGAATAATAAGAGTACAAGACTGTTGTTCCAGGGTAACCTGATCTTATATGCAGGAGGCTATTTGAGGAAGTATTGTTTTAAATTAAGTGTTTTCTGTTTCAAGGGCTTTTACCATTTTTTTTCTGGACCATGTATTCATACATTAACCATTCTTAACCCATCGGTTATCAATTCCTCCCTCAGTCCAGGCTGGCTATCCATCCATCGCAGCCAGTTGATGCCATGTGCATTCCCTGCTGGCACCACTCCATGGACAAATAAATGCATTCACCCCCTTGGACACAGCACAACTCATGTCCTTTATTCATGTCCATTTGCTGATAGTGGGCATCTGATACTATTTTTTTTTTAAGTGTCAAAAGGGCTTAAGAGTCACTGAAAAAACATGGAGCTTTATCAAGAAATAAATATTACCACATATTTCTACGTTTCTATATGAACCATTCGATGTATTCTGATAGTTACACACAAATCTCCAAGCAATTAAGTTGATGATTGCAAGTGGAAGTTTCTAACAAATACGCCACTCAGCAGAGAAAAAAAAACCAAACCAAACCAAAAACAAAGGCAACAAACCCCCAAACTCAACCCCTTTTTCTCCTAAGAGCAGGAAAGCAATTCCACCTTCCGTACTCTTTACTTACAGAATCATAGAATCGTTAAAGCTAAAAGAGACCTTTAAGATCACCAACTCCAAACGTTTAAACCAAACCTTCCTCAAAGCCCTTCTTCCTTAGGCACCCACTTCAACTCTTGGGATGGGAGAGCGAAGGGAACATTTACAAAGAATTCCCGAGACACCCGCCCCGCCTGCCCCGGCGCCCACCCGCATCCCCACACACAGGCAGGGCAGGGACGCCCGGGACCCTGATCCCGCCTGGAGCCGCTGCCACCCACGGAAACCCTCCAGGGAGCCCTCCAGGCGGCCGAACCCTCCCCCCGCTCCTTCCCGCACACCCCGGCCCTTCGGGAGGCTCCGCGGGCGCTCTCCCAAGGGCGCTCTGGGGAGCGCCCGGCGCTTCCCCCTCCCCCGGCTGCGGCCTCGCCCGGCCCTCCCCGCCCGGGCCCCGCGGCTGAGGGGGGCCGGGGCGGGGGCGAGGGCAGCGCCTCACCTGCGTGCCCGACTCCGCCCTGCGGGGCGCGTCACCCATGGCGGGCCCAGGGGCCGCCGATCCCGATCCCGGTCCCGATCCCACCGCCCCGCAGCGCCCCCGCCCGGCCGCCCCGTCTGCGCCTGCGCGGCTCGGCCCCCCGGGAGCGCGGGGTGGAGCCCCCGGTCTGAGGAGTCGCGGGTTCGAGTCCCGCCTCGGGCTCCACTGGCGGCCATCCGCCCGCCCATCCTACGTGGCTTGAGATTCCTTGGCTACTGCAGGGAGAACCACAGAATCAATGTGTGAATAGACCTCTGATACCACCGAGGCCAACCTATGACTGAACAACACCATGTCAACTAGACCATGTGGCACTCAGTGCCACGTCCAGTCTGTCCTTAAACACCTCCAGGGATGGCGACCCCACCACCTCCCTGGGTAGCCCATTCCTATGTCTAATCACCCTTCTGTGAAGAAATTCCTCCTAATGTCCAACCTAAACCTCCCCTGGTGCAACTTAAGACCATGTCCTCTCGTCCTGTCACTGGCTGCCTGAGAGAAGAGGCTGACCTGCACATCAATGTGGCTGTTTATTTATTTTAAGGATCCATCTTTTTATAGGTTTTTGTGGGATTTTTTCCTGCTCCTGATGAAATGGGGCAGGTGGCTGGGTTGGTGTGACTCAGAGGATGCTCCTCTGTGACACTGGGGTAGCCATGACTCAAGGAAAGCTCATTCGCGTGGCCGCAATTAAACTCTTGACGCCTTGGAATCTTTGCCAAAGCCAGCTATCATTTATGGCTTAAATTAAAAGGGATGTTTTAAATATGTCCCTGTAATGAACTGGGCTTGTGTGGTGTGTGACACCCTGGGGCAGGAGCCGATGTCCAGCTAGTCCCTCATGTCAGCTCTGTGCTCACGGCCGGCAGCAGGACCTGCTCCCCCTGAGGACTACGACCTGTCTGCTGATGTTGTGCCACCTGGGGAGGCAAGAGGGATGGGCACGGGGCAAGAGGGATGGGAGAACCAGTTTGTGTTTTCCATAGGCTAAGTGCAAAACCAGCAGGATAAGAATAGCAGCTCCCAGTATCTGCATATCAAAGAGCTGTGAAGATATGATCTCTCTGGGTCTACAGAGGTTATCGGTGATACTGCACGTCCTTACAGTTACAAGGAGAAACTGGTGGTGGAGTTCTCTGTTCCTTTAAAGAAATCACGTTTCCCTACATGAAAGAGTTTCTATTGGCTTGGTCCCGAATGCACCACAATCAGAAAATCTAACCTCAGATGCAAGGTGTCATCTTTGTTTACTCTTTCAACCCTTTTTAAGCCCAAAATACACAGCTCCAATTGAGAACACCCTTTTGTCGCCATCTGACTAATTCAGGTTTCAGATGAATGCTTCCAGCCAGATTTAACCCAAGTCAAAGCCCTACTTTAGAAGTCCAGTCCTAATTCTGCTCATTACAGTACAGAAGGGAGATGGTCTCTCCGCACAGCTGTAGTAGCCTTTCTTCTTTTCTGTGTATGGACACACATGCAAAATTATCAAGAGCATGGAAGGTGGTTGTCTAGTGATATAGACTTGGATGGCTGCGTGGAGGGGACACATGGCACAAAAATGGAACTGCAATACTTTTGGTTTAATTGTACTGAAGGAAGTTTCTTTTCTGCCAGCATAAAGGACAGACAACTTTAAGAGCTGCACGTCTGACTATTCTTACAGCACCTCAGTGGTTTGGGCTACTGGAAGAGTTCAAAAGACTTGTCAATTAGTAGTGATTGCCCTTGAAGCTGACTGATGAGTGACCTAGCCCAAGGACAGAGTGGACTCGCTGTGACTTATGACAAAGGCACTACTCACTGCATCAACTACATTTGGGTTGGTTTCGTTTTTCTTTGATAATTATAGGTTCTTGGTTGCTCTTCTCCTCTAATTAAAGACATTGCACTAATTTTTTAAAAGTGATTGCCACTTGAATTTAGGGCTGTAAAATATACAGCACAGATAAATGCCAGTTGACTGAAGCCCACTCCTACCTCATTACTTACTACTGTGAGTATCCCAGTAGGGTTCTATGGAAGCTCTTCTACTGCATGGGTGAACACAGTTTTGGTATTACAGTTTAATGCAAGATGAAATGTCACAGTTCAATGGAGATCAACCAACATTCAACAGAGAGAGGGTAAAAGCATTGAATTCACCTGAGCAGTAAAAAAAAAAGTATATCTAATTGCTTGAAATAGTTAGTAATGTGTTAATCAAATATACTGGTCACCTTGATAGGCAGATTGCACATCAGCAGTCAGCACATCTTAACACATTTTGTAATATTTTATCAAAGCTGTCTACGTATTTCTCATTTTTCACCTTTGTTGCTGTTGTTTATTTTCCTCGCTGCACAGTAAACCTCTGCATTGATCTTGCTCCTTTGGAGAAAAACAGTAACATAGGTAAGGAGGAAAACCCTTTACTACTGGTTTCAGCAGAGCCGGGATTTTAATTGTAACCCTCTATTTTTGTGGGTTTGTGGTGGGCTTATCTATCTATCTATCTACCTATCATCTAATTATTTAATTATGATTAATTCTTTCATATTTTTCTGTAGCATTTCTCATCCAGGAGTACAGCATCCCACCCACTCCTTACTCTTCCTTCCTAAATAGCATAAGCCTCCTTAAGTAGCTCATAGTACCCAGGGTCTCTATGCCCCAGCACACCTGTTTCTACAGGCAGAAAATTAGTCTTCCTTTGTTTGGCATGTGGGGAGCCTGAGGGTGCCCCTTGAGCCACAGGCACTGCTCATGTAGCAATTCAGCAGCAAGAGCAAGGACTTTTCTGACAGCAGAAAGATCAGACTCTAGGGGTGAGCATTTCTGTCTTTATGAAATGTGTATTCCGGAGAAAATTCCTCTTTCCTGACCTTGGTTTTGAACATTTCCCACACTGTATTTTCCACTGCATGTGTTTAAGACCTTCATCATAGGGAGAGAAAATGACAGTGCAAGAGAAGAAGGTATTTAAAGTGGAATTGCAGCCCTGGGCAAAATTATTTTTGATTTTTTTTTCATTATTATTATTTGCTCATTCATACATTCACTATTGCTGATTTCAGCCAACAGAAGGAAACTGGGCTGGGTTCTGGGGAAGGAAGGACTAGCCCAGGTGCCCCAGGGCTGCAGAGAGCTGAGTCTACTGTTTATATAAACACTTAATTTCTTTTTAAGATGCAAAGTCCTAAATTTAAATTGCCAGTTGGTCTACAATAGTCTAAAGCATTACACTGTTAGACTTTAGACTGCCAGTCTAAAGAACTAACACCCTGTCTTGGAACTGAGGCCTGAGGTAAGACCTTAAACAAAAGGGAAAAAGCATGAAAAAACCCACTGTGGTGACAAGAAAGATTGTGTGAAGATGTTTACAAAAAACAAACCCAACTCATCGAACTTTTATATTTAATTAATTGCTAATTTAGAAACTGGGAGGTCAGTGTTTCCTCCTTTAAGCATTTTTCTCCAGCCATAGAGAATTTGCTTCAACATAAGCTTCATCATTTTGAGCGTATTGTCACTTAATGTTCCCTCACGAGATTTGTGTGGGTGACATTCCTGCACAAACGAGCTCCAAACAGATCTTCCAGCTTGAAAACAGTTTGTCTCTGTTTGTATAGTTGAATTTAACTCTTTCAGTAAAGTCAGTTGTCATTTTCCTAATTAACCTCTAGACTCTTAAATACCTTCGCTTCAAAGGTGACGAACCGACTCTCCCAAAAGTCATTAAACAGAAGAATCACTCCAAGAAATAAAATAGAGAGGCCTCATTTTCTAGTTGAGTCTTATCTACTCCTTTGTGCAGTAATGCTCAAACCTCAAAAGGTTTACCAGCTAAAGACCATCTCAAAGTTATGACCAGACCTCACAAAGAATTAATAATAATAATAATAGCAGTAGTGGTAGTAAGACTTAAGGTAGATGTTGAATCTCCATGTAGTGAACAGTCCATCAGATTATTTGCAAACTCTCTGTTGTGTGACTCCTCCAGTTTCACGTAGCAGATTTTGGTCCCGCTGTTCCAAGTTTCTTTCAGTGAATGAAGTGATCTGTCACTGGGTTTTATTAGATTTTTTTTTTTTAGAGCAGATGGCTGATTCTTTTTACCTGGAGAGCTGCCACTTTCTTTAGATACATCTCAGCTTTTATGGTAGTCTAATTTACCTGTTTATTTGAGAAATAAGTAACTTAAATTACAACAGGGTTATAATTTCACTGACCTCAGAAAAAGGTGATGGGTTTGCTACATAAATTTCCTGCATTTCGCTGGAAAAAAAACAGAAATGGAAAAGAATTTCATCCTCTGGTAGCTGGACTGCTAGGCATGAAAAAGTAAGTCCAGGTCTTCATTCAGTTCTGGCATCCGTGATCATAGAATCATAGCATGGTTTGGATTGCAAGGGACCTTAAAGTTCATCTAGTTTCAATTCCTTTGCCATGGCCAGGGACAACTTCCACTAGACCAGGTTGCTCAAAGCCTCATCCAGACTGGCCTTTAATAGCGTTTCCTAGCCAGTTGCTGGATATTCCATTTTACATTTCGGCTTGCAGATTTACATGAGAAATAAACTTGCTCTGTGGAGCCATTCACCTGAATTTATGTCTAGATTTCTTATTTCTGCAGGTTGCCTTCCATCAGCTTGTACTCTGAGCTGGAATTACCCCTTGTTTGTTTGTACCAGGTTCTTTTCCTGCTGCTTCCTCTGTCCTATCTGAATAATTCTGCACTGGCTTACTGAGAAGTAGTCAGGTATCCCTTACTCTGACATTAGTCACACAGATAAGGACTGGTTTTGTATTAGTGACCTGGCCAGGGGTATTTTCTTGCTCATGTTTGGGCACAGTGTAAGGTTAGCAATAAATAAACAAAGGCTTAACAGAGAAGAACACATGATTTGTAAAGCCACCTTCATAGCCAGCTGTGACTACAGATGAAGTTTTGTTTTGAGCACTTGAGCTCTGACCTGCAGCTCATGGAGGGAGAGACCTTGTGTTTTGCCTCGTGAACTTCCATCGCTGCTTGTACCACACTGACAGGAATAATGCAAATTTTGCCTCACTCAACATGCTTGTGAAAATGTTCTCCACCTTCTACAGTGCTGTTCAATGAAGTATGAATGATCTTTCTAACCTTGCCCTTTGTTTGAGTGTTGATGCCCTTACAAGCCCCAGGTTTTACAAAGAATCCATGCAGGCAGTATGACCTTGCTGAAACATTCACACAAATCCTAGGGCTGTCAATAGGAGCAAATTAGTATTTTAATTAATTAGCTATGTGTGCCACCCTGGGCACGTTGCTAAAAGGTGCATCCAGGCAGTTGGCACTGAGTTCAAGCTGACCAGTTTTCCTTGGCGAAAGCAAACTGGAATTTGCCCCCTGTGGTACACAGAACTAATGGTACAGCTCAAGTGTGCATTTCTAACACTAAATGTTACTTCTAACAGAAGAATAACTGTATAATCCAGGCCATTTCTTTTTTTTTTTCCTTTTTTTTTTTTTTTAACTGACTAGGGAATCCCCATTTTCTCCTTTTTACACAAATTTAGCATTAAAGTTTCTGTTTTCTGTAATCCCCATGGACCTCCTGTCAGCGTGGAATATACATCTATTTCTTTTCTTTTTGATCTTAACACTTGTAAGTAATAAATAATTGATTGCCCAAGGAATTCTGGGAATATATTCAGCCTTAAATTGAGCACTAAACTATTTGCAAATGTGCTTAGGCACCAGCCCAAAAGATACATCAAAAGAATGTCAATGGATATTGGGAAGTGAAGTGCCATCATATGTTAGAATTAGGAAGCATAAAATATAAGTAGAGAGATAACAACTGTCAGATCTGCTACCAGTAGTAATAGAAAAGGGTATGTTTTTATAGAAGTCTATAAACTAATGTTCAAGCTAGACCACACTTTCACCTCAGTAATGACACTCCAGACCTTATTCAGGGAATGCCTTGGTTTTGACTGTTGTCTTAAAACTGGCCCTTGACAGTGCACCCACCCTGGAGAGACCTACAACTGAGCTTGAATGGTCTGTGAGATCCCTCTGTTAGAAAAAACTGGGGTAAATTGACTGCAGTGACTGTCCATCTTTGGTACTGAAGACAGATTTTCTGTGGCAGTCTGACTTCACCATGGCTCCAAGCCCTGACATAAGGTTGGTCAGTAAATCTGCAGTCTGTGCTGCTGTGAGTAAACTGTTTGTAGGGTCTGAGGTAACCTGACTACACCTGCACTGCTGTGCTTGCAACAGTCATACCCCAATATCTGGATATCTGTGTATAAATGTTGGTATTGTATGATGTTGGCCTTGCCCCTGCCACTAAAACTCGAGTCTGTTCTTCATGGAGCACATCCTCTGGGAATCCAGTTAAAAACAACAAGATGGTAATGGCAAGGAAGAGTGAGGATGAATTTATTTGCCAGTGGTAAATTGTACTTGACCAGCCTGGTTGCTTTTCATGGTGAAATGGCTGGCTAACAGATGAGAGTGATGGATGTAATACATCTTCTCTTCAGTAAGGATTTTGACACCATAGCATTCTTATCTGGAAGATAGGGAAGTACAGCTTGGATGAATAGACTGTTAGATCAGCTGAAAACTGCCTGGACCACAGGGTTTGAAGAACTGTTACCAGCGGTCTGAAACTCAGTGGTTGTGTACCCCAGGATCGGTACTGGGGCTGCTGGTGTTCAGCATTTTCATTGTGATCAGTGAGAATGCAAACTCCAAAAACTTGTGTGTGGTGCTAAATTAGGGGAAATGATTAGCACCCTGAACAACAAAGCTTCAGTCCAGACAGATCCTAAAACTCTTGTGGATTGGAGCTTAAGACATTCTGTATCGTGTTTGAACATTCGTACCTGGAGCAGAATAACCTCATGCAGCAACACAGACTGGGAACTTACTGTGACAACCAGAAACTCAGGGTAAATGTGAGGGCAAGGGCCAAAGCTTGCATCTTGGGAGATTCACACTGGACGTTAGCAAAATTTCTTCAGTAGAAGGACAGTACAACACGGGAATACATTAAATACCTGTTATAGAAGAGTTGTACAAATCTCGGTACTTGAAGGTTTTCAAGACTCATCCAAATAAAGTCATGGCTGATTTGATTTATAGTTGGTGACAGTCTGTCTTTGAGTGGGAGGTTGGTTCAGATGGCCTTCAGGAGCTTATTCCTGTTTCTCTGATTCTGCAATCCTTGTTTCCACACTGCAGCTAGAAGAGTGACAAGTGAGTTTGCCTGTGACCTCCCCACGTCTGTTAGGTTTTCCTTGCTTAGAAGTTTCTTGGAAGTTCCAATCTGTGCAAACTGGACATCTGTGACCACAGGTATAGATCAAAGATGGCTTTGCAATGACTTTGTCAGAGGCCTTTCTGTCTTCTGGTACTATGGAAAGCTGCATACCCCATGAGGGATGTTACATCAGCCTCGGAGATTCTCTTGTGTAACACAACTTGCAGTAACTGCTCTGAAGTTGCATACGTGGAGTGTTACAAAGAGAACCTGCTGCACCCATGTTGTCTGGCATGCTCGTGGTTCTCCTGTCATGATGATGGAAGATGGTCACAGGAGCAACACAGCATTGAGTCAGTCAACAGTTTCATGATCTGTAGTTCTCCTGTCAGAGAATACAGACTGGCAGAAAACAAAAACTTCTTGTGGACTCTCCTGGTTGAATAAAAATGGGTTGAATGGAATTCTCAGCTTCAAAAACTTCAGGGGGAAGTTCTTTGGAAGTTGTCAAGATGTCATAAGTTAGCAATTTTCTGTGTGAAAATTGCCCCGTGAAACTATTTTTCTGATAGATCCTAAAGTTAATTACACTATGATATTTGAATGAAAAAAAGCCATAGTTGAATGGAAGAATGCTCTTGTGGGCTCACTGGTGAATTAGAGTACAAGACTTTTCTCTTTGTATTTTGAAATACTGAAACTCCCATAGGACAGGAAACCTCTTCCTACTGTTTGTTAAAGAAAATAGCCATCTAGCATTCTGTTAGGTTAGATGGTTTGTTGTGGCCTGGGAACACCATCCTGTATTTTAATTTCCTATATTCAGTGTGTCCTGACATTTTTGCAAAAAGTCACTTTGGGATAAGTAGCATTTCTCTAATTTTTAAATGCATTCACTTTGCTTGCATTCATACCTATTTCAGTGCTTGATTTTCTGCACGTGCCCTCACAATAAGCTGCTGATAGGAATGTTCTCTGAAGCAGCAAAGTTATAAGACAACATTCAAGTATATCTGCAGAAAATGAATTCTAAATAAATACCTATATAAATATATAAACCACAATTTAGTTTTTTCATCAACTGTATGATCTGTGCACTCACAAAAGCAGTGATGGCCTGAATCTTCTGAGGATGAGTATTTACAACAAACTTGCTGAGGGATAAATTACAAAAAGAGTTATTAGACAGAAACTATTGAAAAAATGGTTAGAAATGAGATTTGGTAATGGTAGTCCCTGATGGAAAAGTATATGATAACATCCTTTCTCTGCAAATGGGGTTTCCTGACATACTTTCTCAGTTTATGTAGAATGGTCACCTTATGAAAATATGGTCACCTCTTTCACTGCCATAATCCTTCATAAGCAGTGCAGCAGTGAAAAGTGTTCTACTGAAACATTAAGCACTTCACTAAACCAAATGTGAGTAATGTAAGATTTTCAATGTTTAGGCTAAGGCTGCAATTGCCTGTTTGCTTTAAAATAACATAAATTCAAGCTGCTCCTGGGAGATGTGAACCCTCTCTGGGCTGCCTGTTCTTGCTGCCTCCTTTGGGCTGTGCTGGTGGTTGTGCACTGAACCAGCTCAGCCCTGTGACCCTGCTGGGACCTGATGGAGGTGAGAGGAAGGAATCTACCCCTGGTTTCGGTGCTCAGTTCCCGGATGTGGAGATGGCAAAACAAAGCCAGAAGTGAGAGAGGGAAGGACATGCTGGCAGCCTATATTTATGCTGGCCAAAAGAGACTGCAGTTGCAAAGCACTTATTAATCTCAAAGATTAATTTATCCCTTGTGAGATGAACGGTGTGAAAAACAAAGCCTGACATTCTGAAGCATGAAATGAAGTGTCCAGAAGAAAACACCCTGTTGCCAGGCCATCCAGAGATTCTTTTTTTACCTGACCCAACACAGGGCAGTTTCTACCCTTTCATTTGTAAGGGAATTGCGATTGTAGGCTAAAACAATTTCTGGATAAATCCTCTGACAGCAGCAGAGTTTTTACAGGAATGGCAACTGCAGCAAAAAGTATGTTACAGTGCTTCCCCCAAGACCTACATGCAAGCACTACCCTGAATTGATTAAATGCATGGTCAATAACAAAGGAGAGGACCTAGGACAACTTGGAAAGTTGGGAAACAGTAGCAGACTTGTGGGAGCTGCACAGCCCATGACTGCAGATTTCTGAGAACCTCTCCATGTCCACCAGAAGTTAACTGAAATATTAAAAATTACTACAAGGATCCTATGCAACAAGAGCAGGGTTTCTGACACCTTACAGCTATCTACAAAGGCTCTTGGATTTCCAAGATACCATTGTAGTTTCCATCTAATCTTCCTGTTGCAGCTGGCATCCCACAATCTGATCTATGTTAACTGCTTCTTAGGAAAGGGATGCAGTTGTAGGAGGAGAACAAAACATCTGAAAAATACATGCATCACTTAAGTGGAACCACTGGTCTGACTGGTACTAAGGATGCTAAGAGCAAAGGACTAGGAAAAAATGGGGCTGGTTTGCAGGAGAGGACAAGCGGGGCTGATATGGTTAGGACTCTGAGATTAGCACCACAGCTTCTAACTGAGCACAACAGCCCCTAATATTGCTGACTTTTTTTCCTGAAATTAAGGATAACATGGATTATTTAGATAGAGGGTGACAGAGCTATGGGGACCTGGAAAAGCTCTTCTTAGCCTGTAATCTGGAGGCTGCAGCTGACTGTTGTGTTTGCCTGCTCTTCTACAGTGAACCTTGTAGTTCCTTCAAAAGTAGCTTAAAATGAAACAGGTAGAACCTTTCTCTCCTTTCCCTTTTCCCTCTTGCCATTGGCAAACAAAGCCCTGACAGACCAAAGCCTTCACTAAAATAATCCCCAACCCCACAAATTATCTTAAAAAGTTGCATGAAGATAAAAAAATAAAGGTATAATCTGGGTGATTTTACCCATTATTACAGCTGTATGAGCAAGTGTTCACCCTCTCAAGAAACAAGGTGTCTCTGAGAAGTTATATAAAGCTGCCTCAGGAGCAGTGAAAGGGAACACAAATAGGTCAGCTTGCTTCCCTTGGAAGTAACTCTGCTCATGTTTTAGCACAGACATAAATTAGGGGCCTGGAGAATGAACAGGAGACAGTCCTGATAAGTTTGAGTGATGGTGGAAGTATCTTTCAGAGGTAGAATTCAAACTTTGTCTGCATCTTCAATATTGTCTTCTTTCTCTTGGGATCCTGTTTTGGAAAAAATATCCCATTTCACAATCCAAGGGAATTAACCAACAGCTGTGATTTAAATCATTAATTACAAGCATCTCTGCTTACATATGACTACGCATTGACCTCTGTATGGCCAGATGAACTGTGCCATTGCTTTCTTTTATCATTTTATCACCTTTTATTTTCAGTCTCTTCTGTCCCTATGGGTTGTTGTCTTGCTGTGCTTTGCTTGTGGGATATTTCTATCCCCAGGCAGCAGCCACGTGCTCCCCTCTTCACAGGCAGTTCTTTGACTTATGTCCTTTCCCACATGCTCATTCCACAGTGGCAGCAGTGACTTGGCACAGAAAATGATGGTTTGCAGGTTAGCAGAACACTGTCTTCACAGGGGCAGCCAGGTGTTGACCATGGCAGGAGAAGTAAATGTCGATTTTCTTTTTCTCAGGGTCTTCCACTCCCTTCCAGTTAAACAGGAGGTGAACCAGGCCCAGCCAGTGCTGCAACGTCTGCTGACGTTCTCCAGCTGTGCACTGCTCATCTGCTTCTGTCCTTTATTTCCCTCGCGCCTCCGCTTTGCAGGATGAAAGTAATGACAATGTGGGATTCTAAATATATCCGAGCCGCTTGCAGGTTCTGTGATTGTGCTGTGGGCTGTGTGAAATCTGCAGGCAACAGTACGCCTGCTTACAATGTTGCTTTAGGTGAGAATCTGCTTAGTGCCCTGAGACAAAGGTGAAGACATACACAAGCCCAAAGGCTAACACACTGAGGGAGATGTTGGCAGTGGTTGCCTGAATCCCTCTGTCTGTTACAGGTAATGTCCCCACTGGAAAATGATGAGTGCATTCAGTGGCAGATCCCCATTGCAGTGAAACAGATACTTGCTAGATTCATCAGGCAAAGCATTTCAGGGAGTGAGCACATCCATCCTCACAAGGGCACCCCAGGAGTACTTGCTTCCAGTGAGGGAGTTATTTTTTTAGGCTGCAGGCCTCAGACCTGCTGAAGAAGTCCCTTCTGCTCCCTCACCTCCTCCTACTTCCAGCAACTCCTTCCCACTCACTTACTCCTCCTTCTGCTACACTGGCACAAGCACTTGGGCATGTGGTGAAGTGCAAAGGGAGAGCTAATCTGGCTTAAAAAAAACCTGGCTGAAAAAGAAGAGGTGGGGGGTTATCTAGCTCAGTTCCCTGCTCTGATTTATTTGCAACAACCTAGGAGATACAAGGAGGAACGGTGTAGGAGCAGGGACTCCTTAGGCAGACAAAGCTCCTGAAAATAATGCTCATCAGGCTATGATAGGATTTCCTTTTTGTGATAATTTCTTTCTGCCACCTGCAAGGAGACAAGACAGCCCTACTGCAGTTTGCTTGGTGAGGATGGGGACGAAATAACCTGCTTACAAGTGTTGGGCACCAACTGGGCATCCAAGAGGAATTCAGAAGAGACTGTCAAGTGACAGTCAAGATCTGTATTCTAGTTTAGCATATAGTTCAGTTTAAAACAACAGTTTTTAACTACTGAAGCTCTTCATGGTTTGAACCTCGCTACCTCTAAACAGAGGAACTGCCATTTATTTCAAAGCATTGATAAGGGAAACCACTGGAACATTAGAGAATCATCTAATGAAAAGGAAACATATCCTTGGTTTATATCCAGGAGTATCTCATAGGTACTCCAAAACTTAACGGTTTCTGTAATTTATAAAATATCTTTCCATGCATTTTTATTGTGATATTTAATATTATCATTATGTACACATATATATTTATATGTATCTCCTTACCTGCTTTGTTTTTCAATCTTAGTTACCTCTTGGCCTCTGGAGATAACTGGAGGTTGTAGGGAATGCTTTCAATGAGTCAGTTTGAGAGTGACTCTGGGGAACTTGAGGTTGCACAAGTGCTTTAGAAAACACGACCAAGGACTTGAATATACTCAGTAGCTTCAGGCACTAAGTTAAAGTGAAATAATGCTTCAAAACTAAGTCCTGGCCATCAGGCAGTGATTCCAGGCAAAGACAGATAGCTCAGAGGGCATGTCAGCGTGCTGGAGGCAATACCTCTCCTTCTGTGTATAATGAACCTATGAGATGACAAAGCCTGTGGGCTGAGGGAGAAGCTCGTGGGGTAGCTGATGAGTCTGAGACAAGGTGCCTGACTTGGGATTGCCTAGGGGGTGTCTCTGTCCCTTACAGATCAAGAATACTGAGCTCTAGGAAGGTAGGTAATGATAGGTAGACTCTTAAATGGAAAAATACAAGCAGTCACCAAGTGGGAACCAGATTCCTGCCTCCTGGAGGTGTTCATCAGTAAGGAGTCAGACTGGTGCTTCGTTTCTCACTGGCCTACTGAATGTTGCCCTCTTTGCAGCTCAGTGCACCAGCTGTCATAGGAGATGATTGGGAGTGGGACTGAGCATTTTATATTCTGATGGCTGGAACATCTTGCTAGAGAAGTGGGAGCAGTGGGAAAGAGGAATCTGGGTCTTTAACATCTTGGAAGTGTGCTACAGAAACTGAGTTATGATCAAAAGGCTACCACCAGCATCTCCATCCATGACCCTCAGTGAACTCCCATGTAAGGCTCACTTGGATATACTAAGATAAGTTTTTACTTTACTTTTTCCAGGGAGCTTTGCAGGAAGTAAAATTCTGAGGCAGCCTTTAGTTCTTTTTCAGGCCGCAGGTTAAGTTTGTATTCCAAAATGATGACAGAAGTTGATATATATATATATATACATACACACACACATATATATACCTTAAGTTCCTTTGGAAGTCATTTGGTACTTCAGTAAGTGGTCAGAATGACTATTTGAGTTCCCCAAACTGGCTGATTTGCTGGTGAGGTAAGTGGGGAAGATCTGGCCTTTAATAAATCAGGCAGGCTTTTTTTAAAAAACTGAATTGTGTTAGAGAAGTACAATATAGAACAAGCCCCTGGTATTTCACTTTCTTCTCATTCCATCACGAATGCTGGGGGCAGGGGTGTGGTGAACACAGATGACCCATGACATTGTCATTAGAAAGTAAGTAAGAGTGCACAACCTGATGATGCAGTGACTGTGTTCCTGCAGTGTGCTGGGCAGACTGTGACTGCTGGATAATCTTTATTGCCTCATTCTATGGAACTCTGAGCTCCTGAATTACATTAGAATCTCATATTTCATCTATAAAGCTGTGAACCAAATACATTTTTCAAACAGTATGAAGCATTTTTCTTTCCTATTTTTTTTCAGGCCAATTCCATACTTTTCCTGAGGGAGCCAGAGTGCCTGCTAAGTGGAAAAGTAATAGTGGGTCTGCAATAAATAGATTTGTATTGTAAAGGGTGCAGCTGCTTGATGACATCTGCTTATTTTGTCAGTGTGTGATTCCCACTTTCCTCTTGTTAGGCTTTGAGATTATTAGTACTGAATCTTCACTCACTGCTTGCATCTACTGATAGTCTTTCTTATTTTGAACCTCTTGGTGTGATAGTCTGAGCTGCTGTAATGAGAGCTGACTTTATGCAAAAAAAAGCCCCACAAAAACCAAAACAAGTTGAGGAAAGGCATGGCACCCACACAAGTCCCAGAGATGTACTTCTTCCTTAGCTGCTCCAAAAAAGTTGCTACAAACTGTAAGGTTTCTCGGAGTGGGAGTATATAGGCAAGAGGAAATCTGATATGCAAGGACTCACAGGATAGTGGCCATGCATGTCTGCCTCAGTTGGGGGTCTGCTTGTAGTGTGGGTAAGTACATTTAATTTAACTTTGATCTATTTTGCTTGGGCAACAATCACGGTGAAGAGATCAATGGAAGCACCACCCACTTGGTTATTCACCCACAGCCCACTCCGTGCTGCTGCCTCGTCACTGCTACCCAGAGCTGAGATATACAGATTAGGAACAGTTTGCATATGTTTACAGGTGCTGCAATTGTATTTTTATTTCCAGTTGCAGAACAGACCTGTTGCATTATGGTGTACGTGGAGGTATTGTGTGAAACCAGGTGTCCACAGACTTGAAAGTCTTTGTTTTCGCAAACGCTGATGCTGTGATATCAGAGACTTGAAACACAGGGGTTTGCCTTTATACAGTAGCAGAAGAAGTATCAAAACATGTTGTAATCCATTAGCAAAATTCTATACTTCATGAAAAAGACCTAGTTTGTCTGTTAGTTAATACATGTTTCAGTGTCCCAAAACAAGGGGAGGTGGATGCAAGGACGTATGAGCGGAGACATAGGAGGAGCTGAGGTGGAAGAAGCAACAAAAAAGTGTTTGAGAAAATTATCTTTGTCCCTATAACAGAAGATGAAAATATGGCTTTGGGAAGATGAGTTTCTCTTGATATCTTATGTTGAGAAATATTAAGCTTTGATGGTGACTGCGTTTATACAACTTAAAACCACTGAGGCTGGCATAAACCTTTATGGTGCTTGAGGCAGAGGAGCAAAAAAAGGTGCAAATCAATACAGTAGGACAGTAGAACAAATCCCATAAGTTTGAGCACTGTGCAGTAGGTGACAGCTGTTGGATGCTGGACGTGTGAACTTAGGCCTAAAACAACACCTCACACTCAGCATTTTTACTGCTAGATGGATGAATACCTGCAGTGAGTTTTGGGGATTTTGAATATGCAAATGCCCGGTAATGGTGTATTTGCTTGAGTTAGAAGGTCCAGCTCCAGTTTTTGTGAATCTTTTTGTGGGAAGGCCTTGGAGAACAAAAGAGCCTGTTCCATAGCTGGCAAAAAGAATATGCCAGGATTTCCATGTTACTCAAGAGAATTAGCCCCTGGCCTCTGTGGAGCGCTGGGTTTCCACCTCCAAGCAGTGTGTGCCAGTACCAGCCTCAGAGCCCTTCTGGTGTGTGACTTGTCGCAACCTGAAAAATTCACAAGTTTTTCCTCAAAAGCCTTTTTTTAAAAATAGATCTGCTGCTTAGGAAAGTTAAACACAGATTCAGGAAATATATTTGGTCTAAATAGCAGGAGTTTTGGAGATGAGGAATGGCATGTTGCTTTTAATGGTGCTTCAGACCAGCCAGTTCCCTACTACAGTGGCAAGGCTTGGTCAGATCCTGTTTTGTGCCTCTGGGGTTGATCCTGTCACGTGCAGTTTGGATGTCTACGATTTTTAGACAGCCGTATTCAGCTACAATAAATGTTTTCTTAAAGCCTGATTAGATCAAAATTATGTCTGTGTTGTGTGTGACAGTTCTGTGGTGACTTGGAGAACCAAAGACTTCATTACAAAGAGGCTTCTTGGTGTCTCTGGTTTGGCTGATTAACAAATGCATTTAGTAACTGGAAAAATATTTTGCTGCTTTGTTGATGTGTTGACTCATTTGATGTATTTTAAAAGAAAACAAACAACAAACTGCTTGTCCAAACTAGTCTACTGACATATCTGCAGAGGTAGGCTGGGCTGGAGGATGTCAAGATCGTCTCATCAGATTATTGTGATCCCTTGTTTGCTTCACGGTCTGTATGAAGAAATCAGTTCTGTGTTACCACCAGCTCTTCTCAGCCTCAGATGAGGTTTCATATGGCATCGTTGTGACAAACAGATCTATGCTTTATGAACAGCATGTCGTGGGAAAATTACCAAATCATGAAACTCGAGCACATTTGATATTGATAAAGACTATATTGCATAAAGTTATCTGAATGGTACTTTAATGACTCAGCCAGTAAGAGGAGAAAATATTCCATTCAATGCAAAGGAGACAAGATGAGCAGCTTTCAAGCTAGAGTGAAAGAGGAGATTTTATTTAAGGATGGAACCATGGGGTAGGTTCAGCACACATATATGTGTGACGCACTTCTCATAGCAGGGGTGGTTCTACATAGCATGGAGCTGGGTTCTTGTTTGCCTCCTGGAGTACCCCTGCAGGAACTTAAATCTCTCTCTTTTTTGGTGATTTTTATTTGGGTGGCCACACGTGCTCCAACAACGACAAAGTCATTGCCGTGGTGCTGCATTCTGTGCTGTTCTGATGGGTTTCTGTAACGATTTCAGGCAAATTAAGCAAATAGCCTTTAGATTGTGGCACCTGGGAAGTTGCCTCTGCTGTGTTAATTTGTTATTGTCTAATAATAGAGCTGTGCTGATGCTGCAATCTCTCTGTGAGGGTGATATTGGCCTTTCCCTGTAAGCTTCTCAGCGACATTCTTTACACAACTCGTGGAAATGTTTACATCTTTCAGGCCTCTACCCTTGACTTGAGCTGGGTTTAAGTTGCCCGGTGAGTTCAGGTTGGAGAGACAGAAGAAACTATCAGAAAATACAAACTTTTTCCCTAAGAACACCAAATTGAAAACCCAAAGAAGGGATTTGAAAGTGATTACTACAATTAATATAAAAACTTGACAAATACAGCTGACTCTGTGCTATTCCCATGTTCAGTGTGGGCAGAGTTCTTTTTCCTTCCTTAAATTTACAATTCATAAGTGTATTGCTGGGATTGTTAGGCAAGAGAGGATGAATGGAGTAGTTCAGACCTTCCCTAGGTAATGGCTAGACCTTCTGTTGTTTTCCAGAATTCTTCAGAAGTGCAAGTATAAAATCTCCTGGTATAAAAACATAGTTTCTGGTGTATTATTTTTAAAATTAGAGGTGTAATTTTGGGAAAATTCCATGGTGCAGCATCACAAAGTACAGAGAATTGAGTATATGGAACAAAATTCTGTGTTCTGTTTTAAAACCAGGTGACACAGTTACGTCATTACATATACATATACACATCTATATGCAGACTTTGACTGTATAGTTATTAATCACCAGGTTTCAACATAGATGGGCACGTTAACATAGGTGAGAGTGAGCATAAGACTTTACTGCAAGTCTATTAGTTTTGCTTGAGTTTGAGGAACTCCTGTTCTCATTACTTATGAATGTTCTATACTGTAATATTTATCTTTGAATCAGAGAACTGTGAAAATATAAGTGTATTACTTACATCGGTGTCAGAGTTGCTGCAATTGATATTCTCAGTTAAAAATGGGTCCCATGTCATGCTGGACTGGCTACAAATTTGAGACTGTTCCTTGCAAAGTGCAAAAAGGCAATTTCTCAGCTGGGGTAAGCTGAAGTTGTGAGAATTCAGTTTGAAAGGCAAAGAATCAGAGTGGTTTAAAATAAGCTTTGCATAGCCTCTACCTCAAAGGCACTTTCTAAGGCATTCAGCTACCATGGTGATGAATGTGGTATAAATAGAAAATAGATTAGATAGAATCCAAAATGTTCCTGAGTAGATCTAAATTAACGGTGCCCATTCCAGAAAGAGAAGTAGGAAGTCACTGTGCAAAATTTAAGAAAATACACACCAATAGTAAATCTAGAGTGGCTTTTAGAAAGAGGAAGGTAGGAAGCAGTTGGTTATATCATGGCTGGTAATACAATATCAAGAGGAGTATTGGATTCTGATTCTGTTCAACCCTAGCACAGAAAAAGCGGACACAGGAGATGTTTTAGAAACTTGAGAAGCACACGAAGATTTTTACCTGGGAGACTAAAACCTCTTTGAACAGACAGGTGCTAGAAATGGCAACATTCCCCCATAAAGGATCCCACAACAGTGGGATGCACAACTAGCAAAGACACTCAGAAATAAGACACTTATTCTGCAAAATACATCTCTGGTCCCCATCAACCAAACATTCTTTAACTTGTTTTGTAACACAAGACCCTGATATAATTTAAAGACAGCCATACTCTTTTAGTCTGTTTGCATAAGCAGCCTGTAGTTTTTGCCACAATATATTAAGGTCTGCTTGATAGGAATTAAAGGCCCCAATTAGCAAACTTATTTAAAGGACATAAAACTTCAGGGAGATGGATGATTCTGTTGTTTTCAGTGGGACTACTCATGTGCTTTAAATGGCAGCTAGACTGAAGAACCCTGCTGAGGAATGGTCTTAGAAATAGCTGTGCACAGGTCTGTGTAGACCTGTATAAATATGCAGTAGGTTAATGTGTGCTCTACAGGTATATCTTTGTATGAATAGTTTGCACTGTGTTGCTGCTTTTTTTTCTTTGGCTTTGCAGCCAAGGGAAAGCTTAGTTTCTCCAGCAATTTACTTTCTAGTGCTTGAGTAATACTCTGTGATTGCTGGTGTGTGAACATCATTACTTGGTGACCTTTCCTAAGTGATTGTACGATGACAATTGGGTAACAGCTGCCCTTAAACCAGCCTCAAGTTTGCGATCATCAAGGGATTAAAGCCCTGTCTTTCATGCTGCTAGTTTCTGAGCTTCTGAATTGAGTCTTTTTTATGTTGTCATCATTTCTGATAGTTAGAAAACAAGCTGAGACTTCAGTCATGTATTTGTGACCAAACTATGAGCACTGGTTTTGGCTGGGCAGATGAACAAAGTCAGAGGGTGTAGTTTATCTAACTCAAAAGTAATTCACCGAATATGATCTGATAACAGTTCTCCACACCAAAAATCAAAGTTTAAAGAAAGAGTGCTGACCAGCCACTTTATCTAGAGATGGAAATTTTAGATTTGAAAGTAATTATTTTGGATGAAGCATGATAACTGGACAGCACAGAAACTTCAGGGCGTGTGTGATAGTGCTCCCTCACCCTCAAGTTACACAATTCAGGATACTGGTGACCTCTCTGTGAGGAGGCAGAGGTGCAAGAGAATGTTCTTGGGGCTTCTATGAAGGTACCCACTAAATAAAAAGTAATTTACACCCTTACAATTATCCCTTCTATTAGAATTCACCATGAACACATGGATTGCAGGTAAGTTGTTTGGGCAATGTGAAGAAGCTAAGTTCCAGCAGCACAGTCCTTCAACAGATCTGAGGTGTTATCAGTACCACTGAGATACCTGTGCTTTTACAGATCAGCTCAGCAACGAGGAAAAGCTGACTGAAGCCTGATCTCAAGCAGGGGAGAGGTTATGTAAACAAAGAAAACCTTTTTTGCAGTCTCAGTTCTTTGAGGGTATGCAAGCACAATTGGTTAACCTGCTAATTAATTTGGTGATGGCCCTGGACTCTGAGCTGTCACTAAGCTTGTGCATGCATTTTGTTCAAGAGCCCCTGTCTCCTGGCAGATTACACATGTAACCAGAACTGGGTCTCCACTACCCCTTCTCTGAAACAGCATCGTAATATAGCTGGGTATGACACTATCACCTTTGAAGATGCCTGATCTAGAACACAATATGCAGTTCTTAATAACACAAAGCCAGCATAAATGCATCGCAAGCACTCTCTTCTTGCATACTGGCTTCTCATAGCCAAGTGCAAGCTCACTTTTTCAAAGTTATCTGAGTTTCTTGGGAGCTGTTCTGTTAGTGCGCAATAAATTCTCATGGGAGTAAAGGGTTATCAAAGCTACACTTTCTACTCCCTTAGATTACCCTCTTTGTTGCAAACACAACATCAACACTTTAAGATAAAAACCCTAAAATTAAAAGTAAAACCCCAATCCTCTCCTGCCTACACAGTTCTGCCTTTGAGCCTGAAATGAAAGAGTGGCAGATATTTAGCCACATCACTTAACATATTCCTGGAAGGCATTTGGATGCTGTAGTGAAAAGGGGTGTAGATAAACAAATGTAAAACAACAAAGCTTCAGCTGTGTAACTCGTGGCAGGCTCCACAGACAGTCAAACTGAGACCATGTACATTCCTTGAGTCCATTTCCCTTCCCAAACAGCTTAAACTTGGCAACAGGTTGGTGGCCTATATGGTGCTGGGAGCAGAAGGCTGTAATGATGCCTGGGAGCTTAGAGAATGAAATGACAATTACAAGGGCTGTATTCTGAGGGAGAAGCCAGGTTATCCTCCAAATGCTGCATGATGATGGTTTCAGAAGAATCTATCATTCACTGTATAGATCAGGTGTCTCCTCCTTACTTTTCTACCAGAGGAACTACTTATTGTTACTTATCATTACTACTTATTGTTACTGTCATTTAAATAATCATTAGATACTTGATTTCTAACATATCACTGGGATGAATGAATTTTTTCACATTTGTCTTTGCTGTAAGAGCATCAGCTGATGTCTGTCATCACAGTTTCTGTTCCAGGTGCTCCACGGACTTGTCTCTATGTTATTTAGACTACAGAGAGATATCCTCTCCTAGAACAGCTCAAGATGTTAGTCTTACCCCTCCCCTCACTTCTGCTAATAAAGCAACTTGTTTAAGTGCTTCCTAACCCACTTCAGGCACAATCAACAGAGTTAGTGTATGGCTCCTATTTAAATTGTTTGAACTATCTCAGCTGATTCTGCTTGAAGTGGGTTAGGGAAAACTCACACAAACAGGTGGGAGAGCTGCCAGGGTAGTAATCAATGCCCAAGGGACCCTATAAACAGCTTGAAAAGAAAAGGGCAGGGCACAAGTATTTTAAACCTCTGCAG
Source organism: Pipra filicauda (assembly GCF_003945595.2). Lineage (NCBI taxonomy): Eukaryota > Metazoa > Chordata > Aves > Passeriformes > Pipridae > Pipra > Pipra filicauda. The sequence continues at coordinate 8,618,944 of NW_024104310.1, forward strand.
CTGTTTGCAAATTGAACCTCTACATAGAACTGTAAGCTGCACGTGAGCTATGGCAATACCTCTCTTTCCAGATGAGATGTTCTTCTCAGCTGTAACCACTAGCGAGTTCTTAAAAAAAAAAAAAAGAAAGTTGAGAATGATAAGAAATTTTACAGTGATGTGCCCATACAGCATATGAACAGATATTATCTGAGCCCAGTGCAGCATATTGTGCAACAGCATGGGAGAGGGGAAATTTTGGCCAGGAAAGTCAAAGCATATTCTTTCTTTTATCTGTTGGATGCTAAAGCAGTGCCTTCCGTGTGCCATTTGATTTGACTGGCCAGACGAGGGGGGCAGACAGTTTCCATCCAGCTTCAATCCGCAGCTCTAGAGCTTACTTATTAGAGTCTGAGTGTTTGCTGTTTAACCCACCGATAAGGGAGCCCATCCAACAAGCAAACTGGGCTGCCTTCCACCACGCAAAATCTTTCATCTTCCAAAATCTCCAAGGGGAACAGAGCGAACAAATATGTTGGGCAAGTGTGCTCAGTTTGTGGTAAATGGCTGAACGACCCCCCTGGGACATATGCACAGTCCACAGCCACCGCACCAATGCTGGGTATGAGAACCAGAGGATACATCTTATTAATTTTCTTATACAGGCCCTCGATCAGCACAAGCTCCTGGTGTAGTGATGCAAAGCTGGGAGCAGGCAATAGGAAACTGTGGGAAACGGTGGGAAACACCCTTGTTCTCGTGGTTCATGCTCCATCCCAGGCATCTGGAGGGGCTATTTCTGGCTTCGCCACGTACTCACAGTATGACCAGGGCTTAGTCACACATCATTATCCTGCATGCAAATTAGGTGTCAACAACGTTGCGGGTGATGGTTTGTTGCAGCCTATTTTTCGTTTGAAGTGCTCAAATGTACTAATATGTTGTATCCTGGGCCTGTTTACAGCCAGCCTGGAGGATCTGTGGGCTGTAGCGTGGCCACCTGCGCCCAAAGAAACACCACTTTGTATTTTTTACAACTGACTGGTTCCACGTTGGTGTTTTTTCCTGCGGCAAACCCCACCTTCACTGAGACGTGAACCGAGGCAGGTCTTGCTCTGAAGGGCAGCAGCATCTGCGGTGTTTGCTGGGGGGTGGTGAACCCTTTCTTCCCCCCCAACACGTGTGGCAACCTTTGTGGTCAAACACAGCTTGAAAGAATCACAGAATATAGTGAGTTGGAAGGGACCTACAAGGATCACTGAGTCCAACTCCTGGCCCTGCACAGAACGTGCCAAGTCACACCATGTGCCCAAGAGTATCGTCCAAATGCTTCTTGAGCTCTGTCAGGCTTGGTGCCACGACCACTGCCCTGGGGAGCCTGCTCCAGAGCCCAACCAACCTCAGGGCAAAGAACCTTTGCCTAATATCTAGCCTAAATTTTCCAACATCTAACCTAAGCAGCTTTTAAGCTAATGAAATCCATCAAGCCAGGCCATCTTGCAGGGGCCAGCCCTGGATCATGGGGGTGAAGGAGCACCCTTAGAAAACACGAGTATGAGAGTGTGGGACCTGGACATGGTGTAAATGGTGTGGAATAAGGGGTGTAATGTGCTGGTTTGGGCTGGAATAATTTTCTTCACAATGGTTAGTGGCTGTATTTTCGATTTGTGTTGGACGCAGGGTTCATAATGTAGAGATATCTGTTTCAGGGAATGGGAATCCATTTCGGGATGGGTTGCCCCAGGGAGGTGGTGGGGTCACCGTCCCTGGAGGTGTTGAAGGAAAGACTGGAAGTGGCACTGAATGCCATGGTGTGGTTGACACGGTGTTGTAGGGAATAGGTTGGGCTCGATGGTCTTGTCCAACCTAATGGATCCGGTGATTTTGAGTACACCGCCAAGCCCGGAGCTACGGCTCTGCTGACCGACACACACACCGCCCGGAGCGGCCTCCCGTCCGCCTGCCGAGCCCGCGGGCGCTGCCCTGACCCGACATGGCGGCCCGAGCGCCGGCGCAGGCGCGGGGGGCGGCGCTGCCGGGCGGCCGCTCGGGGCCCGCCCGCATGGAGCCCGAGCCGGGGGAGCCGGGGGAGCCGGCGGCCGCCTGGATGCAGGCGTAGGGCCCGCACTGCCGGCTCCCCAGCATGGCGAGCTGCCTGCCGCCCTGCGTGATAGACGGCGGCACCGGGTGAGTGCGGGGAAGGCACCGGCTGCCGCCGTGCTGGGAGGGTGGGTGTCTCCGCGCCGCGCCCCTCCGCCGCCTCCCGCTGCCGCCGAAGGCTCGTCGCTCGGGGCCGGGCTCCCGCCGTGTGTCCCGGTGCCCTCTCGACTTGTCGCCTCTGTGGCCGAGGGTTTCCTTTCCCTTCCTTCCCCTTTCCTTCCCCTCCCCGCTGCCCTCCTCCTCCTGCTGCCCTTCCTCTCCTCCGGAGCTGGGAGCGGGGCAGCCCCGCCGTGCCCCCGCCGTGTGCCTCCGGGGATGGTGTGTTTCTGTGTGCCCTTTTCTCCTCTGGGGTCCAGTTGTTGTGTGCGTCCTCTGGTTTTTAACTAGTGCGCGGTTGGGGACGGCTAACATTGGCGACGGCTCATTTCAAACAGAGAGAGGGGACACGCGTTCGCTTTGCCGGGGAGCCACGAACCAGCGCTGAGAGTGGTCCAGAGGCAGGTGAGCTGTGCTCGCTGGGCTGTGGTGTGTCCATGCACAGCACCTCGACCGCAGGGACCTTGCCAGATTGCACCTGGCTTGTGCATCTTCGTGAGCCTCTCCAGGTATTGCCTCCGGTGAGATGGGAGCTGGCTGCCTCACACCTGGTGTTCCTGGTCATTAGGTCGTCTCTTCGCCTTTGTCAGATCAGTGTGAGAATTATTCTGCACTTGCCCAAACCACAAGTTTTTTGTAACTCACATCTATGAGGACAAAAACGAAACCTGAATTGCAGAGGCTGTGCTCGGAAGGCGTTTCAGGAATGGGTCTTTCTTACCTGTCTGTGGCTAGAGAAAATCCATTCATCATCCAATAGACCAGTCCTGCTGTGTCTTAGGAGTGGGAGGTGTCAGAGGGAGCTGTAATGAAGGTAATACTAAATCTCTGGTGTGCTTCTGCTAACATCTTTCCTTTGGCCCAACAGTTACAGACAGGTCTGAGAAGGGGAGGAGATGAGACAACTGTCCATAAGTAACTATTCATCCAGTAGTTTTACTTGTCAGGCTTGTTGTCACTGATTGCATTAAATTAGTCCAATAATAGACCTTTCCTCTACAGGGAATTTGCAACACTACTTTAATTTCTTCAATACTTGGAAAGTTATCTTTAGAATTTCCTGAACTGAACAATCTTTAAAAAACCAAACCCAAAGCCAATCCAACCAAATAAAGAAACTCCAATCCCTAGATAACTGCGGGAAGCACTTTCTGGTGTTGTGGTGTCACATTGCCTTCCCCTGGAAAAGTGTGTCCCATTTTGAAATATGCCTATTAAACTGTCGCAAAAGTTTTAGAAGTCTCTTGACCTGTTTCTGTTTATACCTTAGCTTACCAGAAATCAGCTCTGTCCCCTCAGTGGGGAATACTGGAGTCCACAGCTGGAAATTTTAGGAGGGGAATAGAGACCAGGTTCCATCTCATGTAATTCTGCCTGTGCATCAAATACTGCTTGATAGGTTCCCAGCTTCCTTCTATTTATTCGCTGAAGCTATTGTAAATATCTGTTTTTATAGAACTATTTGTGTTACAAGATCATTACTTGACAGTTTTGGAGAGAAATGGGAGGTCTAGGTGGATCCTTTAAAAAGGATACAGTATAAACTATAAAATCCAGAAAATGCATTAAATGCAGAGTCTGTCTTTTGCAGGAGATGCCTTTATCTCTCAGTTTATGGAGTAATTCCAGTGTTACACTGGTAGTAGATATTGCTGACCAACAGCTGTACAAAATAAATAAGGATAGGAAATGGCTTATTGTGTCCTTTCAGATAAATATTAATTGAAGTAGAATTTCTAAAGTCTATTCAGTGCTTACATGGGTAAAACTGATAGAGTTTGTGTGTACAGTTTTGTTTCAGGAAGGGTTTGGGTAGTTCCCAAATGGTGAACATTTGAATTTCAGTGCCTCTGATTGATCTTAATTCATAGGAGACAACATGATGTCTCTGCTGGTGGGACTTCTGCTTGACTTTGCTGTAGGGCACTCAAATGTGGAAGACTTTCCAGCAAAGAGATTATTGAATGTGAAATAAGTTATCTTGCACAATTCAGGAAGAAATAAGACACTGAACAAAAGCAGCCAGAACAAGTAGCTTGACTCATTGATGCTCTGGAATTTTCCTCTGTGTGGGCTGAAAAACCTTCTTATTGTTAGAATGAATCTACTTTGGGTTACAAGCTTCAAACAATTCATTCAAATTATTCATGAAAGGGCTTTGAGATTAAAAACTTGGAAGAGCATAGCAGAAATGAAAAGGTATATACAGACATGCACTGTGGAATATTGTGCATATAAAATGCACTTTTCTACTTACATTTCTGGTACTCAATGAAGTGCTTTGTCCAGGCACTAATCCCTTTTTTTTTCATGTAAGGGGTTTTAAGAAGTTTGTTTTTTTCACTGTTGTTTTGTGCATAAGGAGCCTGGCTTAATTTACTCTTATGTGCAGCCACAGGCCTCAGGCCTGGCAAATCCTGGAATTTCTCAAAAAAAGGAAGAACAGGTGTATAGAAAATAGGTACAGACCTTCAGTGAGAAACATATTGTCATAGCAGGACAGGATAACATTCCTTTAATGTATTGGATAGATGACTTAAGTTTTGTTGTCATAAACTGATCACTCTTTATTCACAAATTTTGCAGACAGTGATAATAATTTGCTGTAATCTTTTCCATTAGTATCTGCAAATTACTTGTACTGCAATTTTGATGCACTACGTCTTCATTTTCTCTGCATGATGTTTTCCTCGTGATTAGTTTACACATTGCTACCACTCCTTTTGTGAGAAGGGCATGCTATTTTTAGTTTCTTAGGACTACCAGGCCTTTGGGAGTTGCTGTTTTCAGTAGCTTTAAACTTCATAAACTACTTTTATTAATTGGCATTTAGCTGTGGGACATCAGAACACCAGTAGGTGGATGTGCAAAACAAAGATGTCTTAAAATACCTGTCTTCTCTTCAAGTCTCTGTATTTGCAGATGCTGAGGAGTACTTCTAGTTTGGGTGTATTTTATTGAAGCGACTCCATTTTTCTTGTAGTAAAGAAAAATTACTTTTTCAAAGTCTTACTGATCAGCTTGGAGGTAAATACTTGATTTCTGGGAGAAGTGAGCTGGACTGGTCTTGAAGCTTAAGGTGTTTTCTGATGTTGTTGCTGAGCTATTAAAGATATCTGGAACCTCAGAACCTAATGAGTAGCTTCAGCCAGGTATTACCTCTGCTCTTCACACGTGAGACTTGTGAACAGACATTATTGTAATTGCTGTTCTGGGTCTAAGGAGCCTGAGATAATTAATTGTTGTTTATAATCACAGGCTTCAGTCCTGTAAAATGCTAGACTCCCTCAAAAAACCCAATGGCTCTAATGTACTTTTTATTCTTATAGTGGCTGCTGATGCTCTTGGGTAAATTGTGCAGACAGTTTTGTCTGTTTGATATTTTCTCCTTCATCCCTTCTTTGTTCCCATCCCTTCATCACATTCTCCTTCATTTCAAGCGTTCCTTTCCAGATCTTTATAAAGAACTTGTGTTGCAAGTTTCTCAGTCATATTTGTAATAATGATAATAGAGTCTGTTATGGCACTGTGGCACTACAGATGTTCTGACAGTAATCACTTGGTTATGCAGCCTCTTAGCTGTCAGAGAAAGTGTTCTCTCTAGAGAGGTGATTATTTGTGTGTTTACAGGGCTCTCTTAAAGCTTTTTGCTGTTTTTAATCACATCAAATCTATCTTTTCAGAGATTTTTTTGGGGTGTGTGTGGATATAATACATTGTTTTAAAGATCTGGGCCAAAAAGCAGTAGAAAGTGAGGAAATGCTAAAATATTCATCTCTGGGATTGGGTCTTTTGCACACTTGTCCAGAGAAAAATTGGATGTCTTTTGTTTTCAGATGGATAAAGCAACTGCATGAGTTTGTGATTTTGAATACCTAGATTATGTTGATCTCATGCCTTAGTAAGAATTTTCCACAATATATCTCCACTCTCTAAAGTGGTTAAGGGTGCAGCATCTGCTTCCAAGTTCAGTCCATTTGTAGATCTTTGCAGTCATTTCTTGATGTAAGTTTTTCCATTTTTCCATAGTGGGACCTCAGAAGGGAACAGGGTTAGACCAATCCTCATGCAAAAGCAGGTAGAACTGACTTGTGTGGGAACTCGTCGCCTTGGAAAAATAGTATGGAGGAGACCATGCTATTTTTAGAAACTGTTTCCACAATATATAATTTCCAGTGATTTTTAAAAAACTAGTGGTCCTCCAAATCCCTTTGCATGGAATAGCCTTTGTCTACTGGATCAGTTTTCTGCTCATTTTTAATGCAGTCTCCAGTATCCTATATTTTGGGCAGCTTCCAGTAGGTTCCTGTCTCACCAGCAATAAATCTGCTAGTTTTAATGAAATTAAGTTGGAATACTGATTATCTACACATTCCCTACAGCTGTCTCTGTAATTTACAGATCACAAGACGTTGCATTACCATTAGTCTGCTAGGCTGTAACCCAGGAGAAAGAAAACTGTATTTTAGATCCTTAAATATTCATTGGAGAAGGGACTGGAGACCAGGCAACCTTTCTAACTGTTTAAGTCCAGAGCCTTTCTGGTCAGTGAATATTTAAATATCTTGTATGAAAGGGAATAATTTCTGTAGGAGGTCCTGGAAGTGGGTCACCCAAACACTTTAATGTACTCCTGGGTACGGCTGTGAGAGGTGGAATGTGTTTGGGTCCTGCTGGGCAGAACAGGAGTGTGGGACTGAGTCTTCCATGTCCTGAGTGAACAGGCTGCTGGATAAGAGCAGCATGACTGTATAATCTGTTTTCCTTCTCCTCCTCAGTGGTTTTGGGAGAAATTTCAGTTTCCCTTCCATTTGGCTTTGTCAAAACACCTGAAATATGGCCTGTGTCTTGTTTGATCCTAAATAGGTTTTTTTTTTAACAGATTTCCCCCCACACTTCTTTGCTTCACCATTGAGCTGAGAATTTAGTTATTCTCATAGTTCTAGTATTAGTCCTTTGTGGACTAATGGCATGCAAAAGAAATCTTTCTAGATGCTATCTTCTGTGAGACGAGTTCTTTGAAGAGAACTGTTTTGCACTGAGAAATAAACTTATCTTGTCGTTTTGTCACTAGGTGAATTAACCCTGGTTAAAAATCAGTCTGTAAAATATTGAACTATAGGGGTTTGGTAACTTTACAAGTTACTCTAATAGGGGGATCCAATCCCTACTTGAGAAGGAAGGTAAAGCTGCTACAGACTGGTAGCCCAAATTGACTCTTAGAGGGTGTTTTTTAATACTATGAGTGAGGGTGAGTTTAGCATGTGTGCTGAGGGGGAAAAGGTGGCAAACTGAACTCTCCTCTTGGCCAGAGTTTAATTTAAGAAATGACTTCTGGTTAGATTGCAGGGACCTTTTAATTTGTACATGCATACAGTTATGTAGAAATGGTATAAAAAATATATATATTCAAATTTACATGCTTGTATGTGCATGTATATGTTTATATTGTCTTTGGGTTTTTGTCACTGGTGCTTAAAGGGCTGTTCTTATGAGGTTTCTGCCTAATTACCATTTCTAGGCCTTGGAACTAGGTCTTTTGAATCAGAAAATGGTTTCCTTGGTTTTTACTGTGTGCATTTAGTCAAAATTCATTTCTGAGATAGAAGCAAAGAGGACGTATCCTGTAATGGGTCTTAAATTCCATGTAACTCCTGTTGTTGCCTGTTATGTTTTAACAATATTCCCTAGGTAGGCCTCATTCTAAAATGTGAAGAATCTATGCAATAATAATCATAAAAGAATTCTTAGTACTAATGGCCTTCTTTACAAATCAGTCTAATTTAACGTCCTGATTATGTTTTTCTGAGAGCCACAGAAAGTATGTGTAAACACTTTGGATTGGACTGAAAGCATATGTCTATAATGATGACTAAAAACCCAACAAACCCTTGCCCCCAGATTGCAGTCCTTGTCTTTTTAGCCTTGGGGAGAATGGCTTTTTTACTATTATTTGGAAGTCTATAGCTTTGAAGAGATGTTGAAAATATAATATTTTAATTCCAAGGTCGGTGCTAAATCAGTTTTAATTCTTTTATCTAAGCAAACTGACTCTTAATGAGTGTTTTTATACCAAATGCTCTATAAAAGGTAACCTACTGTTCAAGCTGTTAATGAAGAAGCAAACCTAGGGGTTTGGCATAATACTGTTTGCAAATATTGAGAGTAGGATGTAGACAAAGACCTTAAATTTACATTTGGACCTAGGTTGGGATTGGTCTCATTTAAGAATGTCATGGCTTTAGGTTTTCGTGGTAAAAATGAATTTGAACAATGTTAATTCCCTCAAATCATGCTGCTATTGTACTTCTGTTTCAATCTAATGACAACATACAAGAAAGACATCAGTCTCTGCAGGCATTCGATTGATTTAGTTGGTTTTTTTACTTTTTTTTTGAACTATTTCTGATGTGTGTTTTTTTTGGTTGTTGTTGCTTTGTTTGTTGTTGGGGTTTTTTCTCTCTTCCCCTCCCCCACCCTCCCCTTCCCCTAGGAAGTTTTTCATAGTCTGGGATGTTAATTAGTTCTAGTTGCTGAAGTCCTGGAGTAGTTGCAGCCACTCTCACCATGTAGAGATTTTTACGTTTTGTGTGAAAATTTCTTTCCTTTTCTTCTTCCCTCTTTTTTTTTCCCTCTTGATCCTTTACTTGTTAAAATAGATATTATATGTATATTGAAAGAGATGATCAAAGCTTCATACCATCTGCTGCCCATTTCTAAAGCATTTCATCAGTGCAGGCTTTGCTGTAGTATTTGTCTTTTATCACACACGGATACTATACCTGTGACGAAGTGAGTGGTTTGTGCAAGGCATGAAAGGGAATTTTGTTGGGATTGTAACGAGAGTTTTCAGTTGTGGTTTGTACTTGAGATGAGCTATTTATTTTTTTTTTCTCTGTTTGAGAATATTAAACAAATATGTAAAGTCTGCCATCTTTGGTCATGGTAGCTGTCTGAAAGGTCAGATCTGCGCTGCCCTGTTTGTACCAAAGGTTGGAATGTGGCTTGGCAGTCCTTTGTCATAGCTGATCTCCAACAAGATGGAGAAAGTAAGAGCTGAGTTTTCAGATTTGATAGTTCAGAAAAAACCACTACCAAAATTTGTAAGCTGAAGGTGTCTGAAAAATAAATAACACCTAAAACATTTACCACTTCTGATTTTTCTTCTCAGCAGGATGATACTTGAAAAAGCTTAAAAAATGTAGACATGGCATGTGATTGTTTGGCCTTCACTTCAAGAAATGGAGTGAATTGAAAGTATTTTTTCCTTTATTTTTTTGCATCTAAGTGCATCTCATGACCTTGTGATAATTTTTTTTCCCCTAGGTATACGAAACTTGGCTATGCAGGAAATACAGAACCTCAGTTCATCATCCCATCATGTGAGTAATTTTTTGTCCCTCCAAATGCTAATATACAGTGCTGTCACTGAGCACTTCCAGAATTAAATGACGTGCTTCCAGCTCCCAACTCAGCCTTTGTAGTCCCTTGTCCATCTGGGAAGTGACATTCATTGAGTTGGCATCTCTGGCTGGAGTGTAGCTAAACAGAACTCCTTGTTTGCAGTTAGCCAGGAGTGTTGCTCGTTAAACCAGCTCCTGGTTGCTATGACAAAGATGAAGAGAACTCCAGTCCAATTTCCTTTTTATCTCCATTATTTTTCTGCCAGGACTCTTGAGTAGACAGAATGCAATTTACCTCCTGTCTACCTGACACCATGGTTACAGCCCGGATAATCTGGGGAAGGCTTCCAATCAAATTAAGTACTAAAGTGCAGGTGGTGTCTGCTTTATTTACATTGTCTGGGACTGTAGACAGTGTAATATTCAAAAAAGTTGTTCCTATTAGCAAATGTTCTTTTTTGTGTGTGTGTTTACCAATTAAAATGTTCTTGCATATTTAACATGCTTTTGTTGAACAGATTTACTCTTTAAATTTTTTTTTAAATGTTAAAATTGTTTAAAATGTTATATATCTTTCTGGTGTTCTTGATTTTAGTTGTCATCTTAATAGTTTCTCTGACATGCTGTATATATTTATAAATCATAGCACTATGTATTTACATCTATAATAGCATCTGTTATCTCAGTTTATGTTAAACACTGCCTTTTAGTTTTTGTAAACTTTTTCAATTAACTATTTATTAATGGATCAAGACTGCATTGTAGGTACTCACGATAGGAAGTATAAAAATAAGGAAATAAAGGTAATTGGGGACTGAAGAGGTGGAGGGGACACGTGTTCTTTACCAGGTATAGCTGCAGTACTGCTTATAGTCTCACTATTTCAAGTATTGTAAAAAATTCAAACCTAAACCACTGGTAAAGATTTAAATGTCTTATGTTAAAGAAGTGGGATAGCAGGAGTTTCCTGGGAATTTGTTATAAATCTTCCTTTGTACAACTGTAAACCTACTGGGGTGTAAATGATTTTACAGAAGAGTTGTTTGCCTGTGAGTAATTTTTGGTGCTAATAGTATTTGGTGTGTTTGTGGATGATGCCAGTCTACTCTGCATTTTCTGCTGGATGTTATTTAGATCCTGATTATGACCTATTAAAAGAAAATTGTGTATAAATAAGGTTATGTTTTACCAGTACTTGATTCCATTTTTATTTTTAACTTGCCCCAGATTTGATTTTTGCTGTCTCATCTTCTTGCCTACAGCAGCCATCATCTGATAATTTCAGTGATAGTTCCAGCCTGCTAATGGGAAGCATAAGTGTCTCCAAAGATTTCTCTGTGGCACTGCAAATTGAGTTCTCCCCTCCCTCTTTCCTCTTTCTCACCAACCAAGATAATGACTCCAGTACTTATTTTTGAAGTACACAATTTATTTTTTTCTTCTCCTGTGCTCTTCCTCTTTATTCTAAAGTTGAAACTCAGAAAATCATGTTGCTTACTGCAGTGCTGCGCTTGTACAGGTTCAGTGACAGCTGTAGTCAGTCTCTAACAGAATACATTTGTAATATTATCTCTTAGTTATTATTTGCATTATTTAGAGATGGGGAACCAGAATCCTGTTAGATGCAGTGAGAATGAACTCAGCTATATTGGCTTGTCAGTAGATCACTTACATAATTTCTACTTTTTATATCCCAATTTTTATTTCAGGAAAATAATCCTTAAGTAAATAAACATTCATCATTTGGTATTTAGCTGTTTTAATTTTGTTTTTATGTGGCTTTTGGGTTTATTTTAAGGTATTGCAATCCGAGAGTCGGCCAAAGTAGGGGACCAGGCTCAGAGGAGGGTAATGAAAGGTGTTGATGATCTGGACTTTTTCATAGGAGATGAAGCCATAGATAAACCTACCTATGCTACAAAGGTGAGCATTCAGAGTTCTTAGAAAGTCTATCCCAAGTGTCACATTTTTATTATAAAATGTTCTAGGACTTCTGGATAGCCATTCGAAACACACATTTGCTTTTTTGTGAAGTGTTTTTGTTACTTTTTAAAGACTGCATGATGGGGTTCGTTGGCTTTACCCTTTTTTAAATGTCTGTTTTACTAGTGCTGTTCTGTGGGGTTAGTGCTTGTGTAAATATCCATTGATACAGTGCAGCTGTTCAGTTTTCAAAATTATGAGCTATTAAAATAGCCATATACACTGAATATTTAAATTCTTGCTAAAAGTGTATCCTCTTACCATGGCATATGAATTGGGAAATATCTTGGATACTTTTGCTTCAGGGAGTATCACAATTGTTTTGTGAAGGGCTGTCTTCAATGCAGCTTTTCTGTGAATCATATTTTCCATGCCCTAGTAAAGGACTTCTTGTACTTACAAAGTGTTACTGGCTTATGAATTATGTGGAAAAAAATCATATTTTATACATCCTTCTGTGTTACTTAAATGTCAGCTGTGTTCTTAACATTGAACAAAATGTAAACATCATCCCTGCCAGAATTTTTGTTAAAAAATACATAGCCTATATGGTCTTTATTTCTTTTTATAGTTTGGAAGGCATATTGGAGCCAAGTATGATTCTCAACTTTACAAATTATGAAATTTATACAAAAAGAGATTAAAACACAGTTCTGCAACAGACTAATAGCAGTATTAGGAATAGAGTCTGGACTCTGGCTGCTAGTCCTGCAAGGTAGAATTGTACTTTGAAGTACCTGGGAGCAGGAGATAACTTCGAATCATGCCTCTAAATTAAAGTCAGAATGGAGGGTTTGATAAGATAACAGTGAGATGAGGTGTTTTCATTGCTTCAGAAGATGTAAGGGTTTGGGGATGTAGCCTGTTCCTGGGTTTGTTTATCCTTGTATGATCCAGTGTTGACACATTTTCTTGCTGCAGTGGCCTATACGACATGGTATTGTTGAAGATTGGGACCTCATGGAGAGGTTCATGGAGCAGGTCATTTTTAAATACCTTCGAGCTGAGCCTGAGGATCACTATTTTTTAATGGTGAGTTAGTGAGACCTGGTAAGAAAATATTTTTGTAAGAGGAAAACTAATTTTCCAAGCACGAGTAGCTCTGTTGGAGGATGTTTCTCTCTATGTCTTTTATTTCTTCAGCAATGAGAGTGGGGTGGGAGGAGAAAAGTAATCTTTAAAGCTGCATTGTAACTATATTCTGTTAATTTATTGATGCAGGCTGCTGCTTTTTAAAAGCTACTGCTTTTTAAAAGCTTCAAATAGTTTAAATTCCATTTTGAGTGCACTGAGAATTTTAAGTTTGATTACCATACCAGGCTAATCAATGAAGAACTCTATTGAGATACTTTTTCAAAACTCTTTGTTTTTGCAGACAGAGCCTCCACTGAACACACCAGAAAACAGAGAGTATCTTGCAGAAATCATGTTTGAGTCATTCAACATCCCAGGACTTTACATTGCTGTTCAGGTGAACAAAGTGAATGTGTACTTCTGAAGTACAGTGTAGCTGCAGAACGGATAGTCATCTGTATGCACATGTCTAATATGTTTGAAACAGTTCTTTCTGAGACTGTAAATTGGCACACTCTGCACTCTGTCTGCTTCTAATTATAAACTCTTTCTGCTGCAGGCAGTGTTGGCCTTGGCTGCCTCCTGGACGTCACGGCAGGTTGGGGAACGTACGTTGACTGGAATTGTCATCGACAGTGGTGATGGAGTGACCCATGTCATCCCTGTGGTGTGTAGCAGGATGCAATTTGAAACTAGTGGTGGTTTATTTACTATAGATTTAAACAGGAAGTGTCAAGTGAAACCGTATTTTTAAATTTTTAGTGTTTTGGGTTTTCCTTCTTGAAAAAGTATGTATTTTATTGTGTGAGCTTAATTATGTAATTGTTTAGTTTGCAGACTATAGGAAGGTCACCATAAGGAACCATCAGGCCACCTTTTAAAGTCTATTTCTGTGTAAAACCTGGTCTAGTGTAAATGTGATGCCTCAGTTCTGTTTAATATCAATGATTATCATGGTTTTCTGCATGCCACCATCCAGAAATGTCCTAACTTTCTGGATGTCCTGCATTTTGATTGTTTACTATAGCTGGTAATGCATGCTTTTTGTATGATTTTATTTTGTTGTCTCCACATTTTGTTGCTTTATTGTGTTTTGTTGTTTCTGCTTGTATGGAAACAACTACAAACTTTTATAAATGCCTGTTCATGTACATGGTCCATCTCATCAGTTTAATTATGTGAGGATGTTAAAAGTACAGAACTGTCTGTGCATAGTGACATCTGTTCTGTTTATGTCATTTTGTGTATTTTTGAAGCATGTAATGTGCTTGAATGATCAGGTTTCATTTCAGAGATGAAAATTTGATTCCCTTTAGCTTCATCTTACATTTTGGTATTAACCTCGTCTGCTCAGTGTTTTTGTCATATGGGCAGTGAACAAACAGCATTTACTGTATGAAACTCTGAAAACTGTAACAAAAGCAAGGGAAGAAATAATGTGGCTCAGCAGCAGCAGTGTTTTCAGTAAATGCATCCCAAAAAAATTCAGCAAATAGACTTTTTATTTTTATTGTCCTTATTGTTAGATACTACTTCATTTGATTTTTTTCCTGTCTGAGCAACTTAATACATTTTGTACTTTTTTTCTATTGATTTTTCACTCTCAAGCAGGATACAAGTGGTCTATTTATATTACATTTGCTTTTCAGATGACTCCTTAAAGGAATCTGATCTCACTCTGATGTGTGCAAGACTTTGGCTATTACTTGTGTATCTATTAGATAATATCTGTTTATCTATGGTAATCAAGGTCTTCTAAATAAAAATAATACCCACTTTGCAGTGGAGTGCACATTTTTATAGTAATTTTACAGTTTCAAGATTTTAGTTTTAATTAAAAGGGTATTATAAAAATGAATGTTAATTATTGATACACAATAGTTTTTTCCCTTATATATTTTTTTTCTTCTCCTTCTACATAGGCAGAAGGCTATGTAATTGGAAGTTGCATCAAACATATTCCTATTGCAGGTAGAGATATTACTTACTTTATTCAACAGCTCCTAAGGGAAAGGGAGGTAGGAATTCCTCCTGAACAATCTCTGGAGACAGCGAAAGCCATAAAGGTACACCCATTTTTATCTCTTAGTAAATACATACATAAATCTCTGTGAGCTAATTTTTTGGCTCTTAAAAGTTGCCAGTGGCTCTCTTAAAAATGCAAATGTAGACAGTGTATTGTAACTACACCAACTTCTGGTGGTTTATCAAATCAAATGTGGGGGAAAGAGAAAGAGGAAGTAAATATTCATGCTAGACTGTTTGCAGTGAATATGTTCCACGGATTAAATCAGCATTTTAAAGTTCAGATTTGCTTAAAACCTGTTTTTGTAATTTAATTTAAAAAAAAAAAAAGTAATGTAGGGCGATTGTGTGGGTCTGATCTTGCAGTGAAAGCTTGCCCTTGAACTTCTTTATTGTCACAGACCTACTGTCGGTGATGTTTTTCTTTTGAGGGAGACTAATCGAGCTGAGTCAGCCTTATGGAAACATGGGCCACATGCCTTGGCTTGTGGGGTTGAGTCTGCAGTAGCCACTTCAAGAAAGTCTCTTGAACAGCCCCATCTGTAAAAATGCTCACATAGTTTTGTTTTCTGATTCTGACACATTAATTCACCGATGTAATGTTTGTTTTGGCTATTTTTAATGCGTGGCATTTTCTTTAACAGGAAAAATACTGTTACATTTGCCCTGACATAGTGAAAGAATTTGCCAAGTACGACGGAGATTCTCGAAAGTGGATCAAACAATACACTGGCATCAATGCAATCAACAAAACCAAGTTTGTTATAGATGTGGGTTATGAAAGGTTCCTCGGACCTGAAATTTTCTTCCATCCAGAGGTAAGAATAAGAACTTGCAATGTGAAGTTACAGAAATTCCAGTGAGTGAGAGAAGAGAGGGAGAGAGGGCAGTGCCATCATTCCCGGTCCGTCATTCCCGGTCCGTCATTCCCAGTGCCGTCATTCCCGGTGCCTGTGCGCCATCCCGTGGCAGGGAGGTACCAGTGAGTCTGACTGTAAGCCACGTGCAGTCTCAGGTAACATCAGCACAGATAAACGTGAGCACAGCAGAGAGTTATTTTTCTAATGTCCCATGTAACCTTGAAAACATCTTGTTCTGTTTCTTTAAAGGCAATCTGAAGTTGAGAAGAAATTGTTTGAATTTACAGTTTTGATAGAATATTTTCCTCTTTCTTTCAGCATTGTTTTAAAGCAGTCTGCCTTTATACTGAGTATTTGATTATGTTACCAATCTCTTTGGGCACTAGTCTGCATGACGGCATTGCAGGGATAATACTCTAATTATTTGATGCAGACTTTTGATGCTGAGTCAATTTATAAAGCATGATAAATTTGTTCTTGAGAGAAGTCCATTGAAATATCTGCTGTTGTGGTCATAGGTCATGTACATTTCTGGGAAACATTACAGTACCTTGTCTGTCTGATTTTTGGTAGTTTAGTTTAAGTGAGCTTCAGGATATTGTGAAGGGGAAAGAGTCAAGTTTCAGTACATTACAGCATAGCAGAGAAGGTCCTGTCTGTTCCTACACACTTCACTGAGTTTATTGCAGGCACTCTTAGTCTGTAATACTATTAAATCCTGTTATTAAAATCCATATTAACACTGGTTTCCCTTTGTCTACCCTCTTCATCTCAGAAGATTATTAAAAAACCTCTTTCAGACACCTCTTGTCTAAATTCCAGCCTTAATCTGTTGTGGTCAGTTTGTAACCATCTGATCTTCTGCCAGTATGCAAGTATTAAATCTCTGGGCTAAATAGTTTTTCCTCCCTGCTGTTTATCCATGTGATCTTATAGAGGCATTGAATCCCATGTCAGACATCATTTTAAGAGCTCCTCTTTCCATAGTCTCTACAAAGACTATTGGGAACGGGATAAAGGACTAATTTCCATTTTCTTCATTTCCTGATAGTTTCTTGATTCTGTATTAGAAAAACTCCAAACCTGAACTGATTTTCTAGACAGGAAGAACACACTAGATGATATGTATTGCATCCAAGGAGAATTTCTTCTTGGGCCGATGAAGTCCTCACTTCAAAGGGTATCAGATTAGCTAGGTAAGAACTGCCTTTGGTAAAGCTGTCTTGTACTCTTTTCCTATTTTCAGTTTACAGAATTTCTTCTGAAGTCTTTAATGCTCTTGAAGTTAGGCCTTGGGGTTTGTAGTTATCCAGATTATTTCACTACTTTTTAAATTAGGTATATTACTTGCTGTTCTCCAGCCATATGGTATTGGCTAGCAGACTCCAATATCACATGTCAGTTCCCTTGTCCCTGTTCAGCAAACATGTTATACTCTGCTTTAGATGCCATAACTCTCATTTCTACTTATTCCTTTTGCCCTGCTGTTCCATCAGTATCTTTATGGAGAGCTCGGGAGCTTTCAGGCTGTAGTTCATTTAGATGAGAACTCTTTGTGTGCAGCCACACTGCTGCTTTCTTCTGTTTTAATTTACATGGCTTCATGTTTTAGCTTCTTCCATGATTAATTCTTACTGTGGAAATTAGCTTGCATTCTTGGGGATTTTTCCCATCATGTTTATGACTCCTGAGCTCCATGACAACTTCTTTGGCTAATTTCACTCAGTTCAATATATGTTTGATGTGTTTGACTGTTGTTACTCATCCAGTTAGAGTTTAGGATGCAAGTCTCCATGTGGCTTCTACACCTATAGGAAAGTTTTTAAGGTATATAATAATATATTTAGAATATAATAATATATTTAGAATATAATAATATATTTAGAATATAATAATATATTTAGAATATAATAATATATTTAGAATAACATTATTATGTATTGAGAACTCATTTAATTTCTCAGGGTTTAATCTCTGAAAGGACAAAACCTCATCTATGAACTGTTCTTTCTTTTAAAGATCACATTAATTTTAAGTGGAAAGTTGCCACTAGACTAAAATGTTTTCTAGCATTAGCTACTCTGACTCTCTCTCTTTATAAATGCAGAAATTTACATTAGTACTGTATTGATGTTGGCATTGATGGGGCCTTCCACTCAAAACCTTAGACTGTTTATGCCCTTTTTGATATTTCAGACTTTTCGTTCTTGGAAAAAAAACTTTGACTTTCTGGTGAGAATTTAAACGAAATATTTTAGTAGGATTGAAAATTTTTTACAGGGAAGCATTCCAATTTGCACACTATGTTTTTTCTCTCACTTAAAAGGAAAGGCAGGAACACACTGCACAGTAACAGTATTTTAATATTGCAGGAGAACTCAAACTCATTAAAAGGTCTATAGTCCATAAATTGTAGACAGTGAATTTATGGCCAGGGAAGAGAATCTGAGTTTCTCAGCAGAATAGGGAATTTTCATTTCCCTTGTACAGAAGTATATCTGTTACAATGTAGAATAAGTGGGGAGCAAGACTGATTCCTACCTGTCCCCTCTTACAAAATCTCTCCACAGTCTCATTTTTGCCTTTTTGTTTTGCCATTTTTTGGATGAAAAAATCTAATGCCTGTTCTATTTCATTTTAGTTTGCTAATCCTGATTTCATGGAATCCATTTCGGATGTAGTTGATGAAGTTATACAGAACTGTCCCATTGATGTCCGGCGTCCATTATATAAGGTATGGTCTTTCTGCTGTAAGATGAATGTAATCTGTTATTATTATGGAAATGAAATTCAAGTTAAACAAAGTGCCACTTCCAAAGGCCAGTCGATATTTGCTGCTTTTTATTTTTGAAAGAAGAGCATCTGTAATGGCTTGATACATAGGTAAGTATTGTTCATGAGGAACTGAGGCAGAGGGATGTTATTTGTATCTGACATTTGTAATGTGAATTCTTATGCATAAAGGACTTTGACTTTTGCCCATTTTAAGGGTTAGGACATGATCTCACCCCTCTCCTCTTCTTCCCTTACTTTATTAAGTAGTGGTTTCAAATAAATTATTTTTTTTATTGTCTTGTCTTGTACCTGCCTGCTGTCTGCAGTTTTAGCCAGTATTGAACCCAGTGATAAAATACTTGCCCAGGTTGCAGTCTAGAGAGTACTTTCAGTCCCTGAATCTTTAAGTAAAAAGTAAGGTACTTTTGTACATAGTCCATGGCAAGCTCTGTCTGTATTGGCAGCGCATCCTCTGCTTCCCATTTTTCTGCTTGTGCAGCAGCAATGCCCTTTTGGAAATAATGGCATAAAGCAACAGCATGGAGAGTTTTTCTTGCTCATGTAAAAGGGGATAGTTTTCCTCAGCAGTAGAATGACCATTAAGTTCCAATGAAGTCATATCTCAGGATAATTTGTAACTATTAAAATTTTGCAGTCTGTTTTACTTGTCTGGTTCACATGCTCTGTAATCTAGAGTGAGATGTAGCACTACAGAGCAAATCTGTGGGGCAGGTTAAAATGTGAAGTTAAACTATTTAAGAGGCTTTTATGTGAGGTGAGTTCTGCAGTAGATGTCTTCAGTGGCTTCAAGCTCAGATATGTTGCAAAAGAGGTTAGGAAACCCTTCATGTGTGGTTGTGCTGTGTCTGCTTTTTACCTAAAAGACCAAAGCTGCCCTAGAGCAGCAGCTTCTTTGCTTGGTAGGGTGAGGTTTAATACTGAGTTCCAGAAAGTGGTGTTTATAAGTTGAGGTTAAGTTACTCTTGGCTCACCATAATCAGCAGACAAATAACTTTCCCTTGGCTTGCCACTGATTGAGACTTTGTTTTTTTCATTTTCTGTTTTTCATTTTACTTGCTTAATTAAACTAACGTTGCACAATTAGCTGTTGAATGTAATGATAGATGTGAGTGATTATTAATGCTAATAGTTGCCAACTTCTTTAAGCAAGGTCACTGCAAAGGGACGAGCATCTCTGTTCTCACAGTTTAAAATAGTGTATGGATGCAGAAATAATCCACTCATACATTCTCTTAGCTTCTGGGGTTTATCAGTGTCACTTGCCCACAGGTGCTGCGTGGTGGCCAGCCAAGGCCCTGTGCTTTGGAGCTGGCTTTCCATCAGATGCATTTGGATTCTTCCTCAGTGTTCCTGCAGAAAATACCTAAGAGTACACTTCTTGCAGATTTTATGCAGCATGTAGCCTTGGAATCATTGTTTCACAACCTATCTTTTGATGCCCTATGGTTTTTCTCTTTCTGAGTTTTTATAGCCACTATCCCTGTTTCCCAGTCTGATCAACATCTCTCTTACAAGGCCAGTTATTTTACCTCATGTTGCTGTTTGGACCAGCAGAACCTTCTTAAGACTGACTTCTTCAGCCAGATTTATGACAATGTACCCTTAAGGGGAAGGAAGCACCTCAGATTTGTAAATGCTCATTGGCTGAAAGGAGTGACAAAGGTCAGAGGGTCTGCAAGCAATCAGAAGGTTTTATTAGTAAGTTACACGCTTGGCACGGACTTGAGTACGTTAGTCCCTGACCTACTGTATGAGCACACAGCAGTGGGTTTTGGGTAAAGGGGTAGGGTAAAAGGGAAGAGAAGAATTAAAGAGGGAGAGTTGAATTAAAGAAAGAGAGAAAAAAAAGAGGAAAAAGAGGTCACCAGTCCTGGTTCCAGAGTCAATCCAGCTGAGGGGATGCTGATTTTGGTTTCAGCGTTGATCCAGCTGAAGGGATGTCAGTCCTGGTTTCAGCATTGATCCAGAAAAGGATCTCACTTTGGACCACTGTTTATAGGGCCATCAGAGAGTGGGCTGTAGTCATAGTAGTTTTCCCTCCTGACCTCAGTTTGAGTCGGTAACTTTGAAGGTTCAGTAACAAAAATATCATTCCACTTGGGTTGTTATTCAGGCAAGAAAAATAAGTTTCCAAGGCTGTTTGTTAAAAAACAGGTGCTCCTTAGATACCTGTTAGTTCCTGGGAGCAGACAGTGTTTCTGTTAAGCTCAGGAAGGGCTTAGTCCAAGTGCAGTTTGTCAAGGCTGTGGCCTAATGAGCATTTCTCAGGTCGTAGTGGGGCCTGGGGTGGTAGGGATGCACCACCACAATCCATCCCTCAACTGAAGTCAACTTCTCTGTGCCTCTACAAGATCCCATAGCCTGCAGCTGCTTGATACCAAGCACAACCATCCCTTCACACATGATGAAGCCTTTTTTAATTGTATAATGGTTGCCAGCAATGCACTCTCTAATTCCTGTGATTAAACCATCCTAATGTGACTGCTTGGAAAAAAGTGATTTATATTCTCTAAGACAGAGCTGAGAGTTTTGGATTGCTTGGAATGAGTTCCTTTCTGCCAAAATAGAAGATAGGTAGGCTGTTGGGTTTGAAACCAGGGGACTTGCACTGAAATTTAGTTCTGGTAGTTCTGGTTTGTTTGTAGGTGTTTTGGTTTTTTTTTTTTTTGAAATTTTCAAGATTAGTTGCTATTTAAAAATCTCTTTTCAGCCTGGAAATGCTCTGAAACTTGTCCCAACGTTTGTCAGTTAGGGCACGAGTTTTGACACTTAGTGTCAAAAACCAGTCTCCTAGTGAATATAGTTATAATAACTTTAAAGGTGGGCAGAGGGCTTTCAAAAGTTCTAAAAACTTCTTGGTATTCTAATAAACACAGATTATTTTTTTTTTTGTTAGTAACAGATTCAGAAACTGTCGCTTTTATTCCACACTCTACTTCATCTTCCCATTTCCCCATCCAGAGTGTCTCCCCAGGTTGTTCCAGAGTTTAGATGAGAACAGTATTAACTGAGGTCTGTGCCTTGTCCCAGTACAAAGCATATTGACTGTAGGGTCACTGGCTGTTCCAGCAATTGACTTCTTTCAGCTTTTCTCTGCTGTGTTTTTGGCACAAATATATGAATGAAAGGATTTAAGATAAATGACATCTGAAACCAGGTAAATTCTATCAGAAATATCTCTGACAGATCCTAGCCAAGCCTGCTAAAATATTCATGATTCAATTAATGGCGGATCAAGTGGTAACATCCTTGATCTCCAACTTTTAAGCCAACTTCTCAAGCTGAAAACACTGCCTAAGGTGGGGACTGTAGTGTATTGGCAAGTGTGGTGTTTTATTGTAGATGAAGCATCCAGATTTTCTGTGGAAGCACAGGTGCACAGGGACAGGATTTTAACAATATTGGCTCTTTTCCTCAGAAAAAGTGACTTTTTGACTGGGTATGCAGCTGTTGTGGGCAATAGTGAACTTGAGCTTGTTCCTACAATTAAGATTTGGACTGAACTTGTGTCAGCATTCACTTAGCAAGTTAAACTGTCTGCCCAGCTCATAACAGCCCGTCCTCAAAGCCTGCAGAGATCTGGGGTGCGGGAGGCTAACGGGGTGGTAAAACATCCCCCTCGCATCACTTCTGACCTGAGCTGCTGGTAAATAGAAATACTTGGTGTGAACGCAGCTCCAGCTTTGCAGCGGGGTGGGTAGGTGGCACTGTTCAACCGGGTTTGCCGATGTGTGCTCCAGCACAATGACTTAGTGACTCAGGGCAGAGCGAGGCGGCTCTGAGGGTGAGGAAAAGCTTGAGAGACTTCCAGGCCAAGGGATTCACATCATGTTGGCACCGATGGTAGGACGCGGGAAAGGTATTCCCGCTGCTTCGAGTGGAAGCCCCAACTGATTAACGTGTCAGTGAAGCCCAGGAGTACCGAGGAGAAGCCCTGTTTATTCCTGTCGCAGCTGTAATTACATTTATAACATTACCCTTGCTAGGTGGTTTAACAGTAGCTCAACACATCTGCAGGATTTTCTGGTTCCTTTTGTGTCTGAGGTGTGCTGCGGAACAGCACGACCATAAGTCATGCTGAAATCTTTTGCTGTTACTTGAACTGTTAAATAAGCATTGAAAATCATGATTTTAGGGAAAAAGAAATGGTTTCTTCGTCATTAAAAGTAAACATATGAAAAAATAGTGTTTCTCATAATACATTTACTTCTTGTTTGATATGTACAGTATTTCTCCTTATAATCTCTGTATTATGCTGGCAAACTTGTTTTAACCAAATTAACAAGGTGTGTAGCTTAATTAATTCTCTTGCTAATAATGTGCTTGACTCAATTGTGAACCTTCCAGTTTTTACCCATAATAACTTTTATTAACAGTCATATATTCTTCTCACTACATGTCTCTGGGGGACTGGTCGTGTCATGTTAACTTTATTTTAGGCTGTCAGTTGTAAGGAAGTGAAACTGGGCTGTGTTGTTCTTATTTACCAGAAAAAAGCAGTGGATGCTTTTCAGTTTGGTGCTGCAAAGTCTGAAGTGTCCAGCTGAGAGTGTGCTTACACCACGGTACAGTGTGAAGATGCACAAACCAGTTCAACACCTCGTGTTTGGTAGTTCTGAGTTCTGCAGAAGCTAATTTAAGTTTTTGGAAATTTTATGTAAGCTTGATTTAGCTAGAGATTTTCGTTACAGTAACTGGGTTGCTTTTGTTGAGTAACTTCATATTTTTGCAAGGCTGTGCTGTATATGCATAATACCAGAAATGGTGTCCAGAGAGAAACTCAGTATCACAGAGTTCATAAGAGAAGCAAAGGATAGGGATGAGAAGAGAGAAATTTCTTGCCAGCCCTCTGAGTTGATCTCATTGATCTTAAAGGTCTTTTCCACCCTTAATGATTCTATGATTGCTATCCACTCCCCTGGTCTCCTTCCAGAAGTAGCCCACTTTTATTATTTACTTCTCGTGGTTAATTCTGTGAGGTGTGTGGAAGTTCTTCATCCCTCTCTTCTGAGGGAACACATTCTTTTGAAACAACTTTAATTTTCAACCAGTTAGCTGTAAAAGTAAAAATCATCTGGAGGTTCTTTCCATCAGCAGGTATGATAATTGGTGTTAGCTGAGAGATATGTGGACTGCTTAGAGCTGTTAAACCAGCCAAAGTGTGTTTGAGCAGAGTAAGATCAGAAGAAGCCTCCTCTAAAGGAATCAGCTGGAAACAGATATTTAAAGACTAATTTCCTTGATGTCTTTTTCTGGGAGGCCAGAGAATTCCCAGGCAGGCTGAAAGCCCAACCATCACTACTAGTAAGCTTGCTCAACAGACATATTCAACATGCTCAGTTGTTAGGTTTTTTGTTAATAACTGGAATTACTCAGTTATTCTAGAGAAGATATCTGTGAGGGCGGAGGGGGGGGGGTAGATTCTTGTCTTTTGGGGTTTAGTTTTGTTTTTTTTAATCTGACCATCGTTTCCTGCCTACCTTCTGTCCTTTGTAAGTGGTGGGTGTGGTGCTTGAAGGGTGGGGAGTGTATGTGGATTCTACTTTCACTGTAAGTGAGGAGTACCAGGCCTCTGACCTCTGAGAAGTTTGACCTGCCAAGTCGAGATAACTTACTAAAACCTGTATGTGAAAAGTCTTTTACTAAAGAGTTAGCACAGATTTGGTCCAGTGTTGACAAGAAGTGCATGGAGCAGGGGAACTGTGACTGTATAATTAACCATCCTGTAATGACAGTTGATGTCACCTAATTACTTATACCCAAAATCCTGCTTGGCCTGGCTTGTCCAGATGTGTGATAGTGAGGTGACTCCTCTTTTCAACATGTGGACCCTGATGCTCCTGTCCGTCTTGGTCAGTGTATTGTTGAACTGATTTCGATGTGTAGAAGTACTTGAGTAATCATAATCTGAAGAAAGTGTAACCTTTTACCCTCTAACTCTGGAATGATAACTAACTGGTTGGAAGGATCATCCCAATGTTACTGCTGACTGTAGTTGCATGAGTTGGTCTCATTGAAAAATATTGAAAAAATATTCTCGTGTGTGTTCTGAAATCTGTTTTTAGTGGTAGCATTGTCCACTTTATGGAGTATGCTTGAAGTTTAATTTGCTTTGAATAGAATTATTGCTTTCACAGTCTTCGCCAGCTTCATTATCTCCAGGTAATATTTTCTGATGGCATCTTTTTAATTGCTATTTCATCACTCAGGTTGGTTGTTGTCTTTTTTTCCCCATTAGCAATTTTCTTTTCCCATGTGGAGTGCATGACCACTTTGAGGCAGGGGAAGAGATGTTCTTGTGTATGGGAGGAGCATGGGGAGTCTCCCTCCTAATTTAATTTTAGGGCCAACTGTGATTTCTGGCTCCTGCTTATGCCCATGGCTCCTTTTCTCTTCTCTGTCTTCCCCTTTCTTTTTGGAAATGTTTCAGTAACGTTACGGGGACGTGTGGTTTTATTTTAAGCACACCTGCCTTGTTATGCATTCTTTTATACTGTGAGAATCTGAAACTGTGAAGAAATGAGTTTTTCCTACTGTAATGTGTTTTTATGATGTGCAGGGATTTTTTTCATGAATAAACAAACAGCTTTCTTCTTACTTTACAAGATACAAACAAGATTTTCCTTGTTATCTGTTGCTTAAACTCCAAGCACTTACTTCTGCACTGTGAGTGCTTATTATATATGTCTTTGACTCTTCAGATCCTTGTGCAGGCTGAAAACAGTGGGTCAGAGATTCTTTCATTACATGCACAGTCTTGGTCTGCAGTGTCAATAACTTACTGAGAGAGAATCCTTTGACCTGTGTATGATGAACTCCTAATCTGAATTCCTTGTGGACGTGTGTCTAAGGCATATGAGTGGTTTTAGTAAGTGCTAATTGGCACTTGGGGTTGCAGTTGCAGCACTGTACAGGGGCACATGTGCAGTTTTGTCACAAAGGGTTCATTTTTTCTGATTATGAATTGCATTTTTGCTACCACCAGTGATATCTTCTGGGTTCATGTTTCGAATCCTCCACCTTTGAAATGACTTCTGCGTTAGCCTATGATACTGCAATGTTACCAGAATTGGGGATGGGATATTCTAAAACCCCTGTTTAGAATCCAAGTACAAGTCCAGGCTAAGAGGCTTTTGGTTCTGCTCTGAAAACTAAGTAATACCAGGCAGGCAAGGAGAAAGGCATGGTACTTTTCTCTGTGCTGCAGTCCTCTGTGGAGGTGTGGTGCCTTTTTGAAGAATCATTGGCCTTGCTGGTTGCTATGTTTGGAAGTTTAATTCTTAAAATAAAAAAAAGGTCAACAAAATTGAGTTCTAAGGTGGTATGACAAGGCTTGAGACTTATTTGGTGTGTCAGGGCTAAAACTGCTTATTATGAGCATGCCTGGGAAACTTCGTGATGTAGTGTCTTATTTCTGCTGCTCTGTACATGTGGGGTACTAGCTCACTGTTGTAATGGAATCATCTTTTGTAATAACACATTCTCCATAAATGTATTTAAAGGAGAAAAAAGAAAGTAGGGGACCACGAAGCTCCTTTGAATTGGATGAAGCTTAAGGTGTTCGTGTACCTTGTCAGCTTCCTAATTATGTTAATACCCAAATAGTCACCTCTGCAGTGTTGGCTGTTGGAAAACCTGCTTGAAGCTGGATTTACAGCACGTGTCTTTAATTTCTGCACAGAATGTGGTTCTCTCAGGAGGATCCACGATGTTCAGGGACTTTGGACGACGACTACAAAGGGATTTGAAGAGAGTGGTGGATGCGAGATTGCGGCTTAGCGAGGAACTCAGTGGTGGTCGGATAAAGGTACGTAGAGCATTTCAAGTGCAATAATTGCATGAGTAGTGAAGGAAATCAAGGGTCAAAATTTGCACCTCACTAGTGAAAATACACTTGTAAAATCAATAGTATATGTTTATGTGTTGTTAAATGTATTGGTAGCTTTCCAGTGTATGACATGTCTTTACAAGAGTCTTAAAGTTACTGTGAGCAGTTCTGCTTTCCCCTCTAGGAGATGTGGGACCTTAGCAGTAGGCTAGAGAGATTTAACTTTTGTGTCCTTCATCATAGTTATCAGGAAGAGTTTTACGACATGGTCATCTAGAGAACATGTCAGACTGAGTAATAAGTGTGAGTTAGTTATTTGAATGGAGGGTGGAAGGTGTCTGGGTCTGACCATGTTAAGTTTGTAAGGATCTTCCCAGAAATTGTAAACCAACTAAATATGAACTGTTTTTCTTAGCCCAAACCAGTGGAAGTACAAGTGATAACACATCACATGCAGCGTTATGCAGTTTGGTTTGGTGGTTCCATGCTGGCTTCAACAGTAAGTCTTTTTATCAAAATTCTTCTTAATTTTTAAATTTTTATGGCATGTTGAATTCTGGGTATATTTGATCTGAGTACTAAGTTTTAAAATTTTTCATTGTGACAACCTAAACTGTGTCACATTCTGGAATCCTTAACCCAAGTTTTATCTCAGTAAAATTTGTACAGGGCAAGTGGGAGTTTTACTTGCGTAAAGATATTGTGATTTGACATAGTTCTGAAGTAGTTTTTATATGATAGTTGTAATATAGTCCTCTTATTCTTAAAGTTAACACTAGAGATAGTTAGCACTTCAGGAATATAGGATCCAAATCAGTGATCTTAAGTGCAAGGGAGAAGCAAATACAGGAAAATGGGAGCAATTCCTGTCTCCAAATGAGATTTCTCATTGTTGTGTTTAAAAGCAGTTTCTGACCAGACAAACTTTTCTTAATTAATTGTATTCATATCCTAATGTTTCTCATTTTATTATATTTCAAAAATGTAATTACCATGTCATAAAGCTGCAATTTACAGAAATGTTAAAACATTATTTTTATTTGTTGTTTTTTTCTACTTGCTATGTTCTTATGCTTTTGAGGGGATTTGTTTTATATTTTCATAGCCGGAGTTTTTCCAAGTATGTCACACCAAGAAAGACTATGAAGAGTATGGCCCTAGTATTTGTCGTCATAATCCTGTTTTTGGAGTCATGTCATAGTGCTCATCCAATGGAAATAAGATCTCTGATATTTGGTGGTGGAGAAACTCATGCAGTGCAGAGGAAGGCAGCAGACACTGTAAATACTGAAGCAAGATGTGATTAACTCTTGGAAGCATTTGGATCACCATCGTGCACTAAAGCACAACTTACAGCCCCAAGTCATTTCAGTACGAGCCATTTCTCTGCTGACTACTCAGAGCCTTTCCTTCTTTCTTCCTAAATGTGAGGTAATTGAAAATAGGTAAGTCTTGGTTTAGGAGGTTGTGCAAATACTACTGAAACTGAAACTAGAAGAATAAGGCAGTGTTTTACTGCTTGTGGAAAGATTTAAACTTTTCCCACTTGTGCCCTGAGTTTGCAATCAAATCTTTAGCAATGGAGCACTAAATACCACATTGCCTTTAGGGGAGTTGGAATGGTACCTACCCCAATGGAATAGATTGCAGGATGGGGACAGTACTTTGTAAATGTAGGTTTTCATATAATTTTGTATTTTATGATATTGTTAGGGTGAATTGATGACTAGTTCTAAGCACGAACAGCTATCAATGTCATGGAGTGATGTTACGCATTTCCAGGTGTGGGGCATGTATTGGAGTTGTGCTGGTATTTTTTTTGGGGGGGGGGGGGAAAGCCATGTATGATAGAAATTGACCTGTTCATGTTTGGATGACACAAAGTGGTTTACAGTATTGTATGAAGTTTATAATAGCCACTGTTACTTTGTTTTGAATTTTCTGAAACTGTTTTATAGGAGATGATGTTTTGTTTTGATGTTGGTGAGTGGTGGATGACACACGGGCCTTGCACCAGTGAAATAAAAGCTGTTAACATGTTTATGAATGTTTGTGGTAGTCCTGATTTATGTACTCCCCTGCTTCATCTCACGAGGTCAGCTTTGCATTTATATGTCAGACTATGTGGAATCACAGTAACACTGAATTTGAAGGGGCCTCTGAAGATTTCTAGTCCAGACTCTTGCTCAGTGCAGGGCTCACTTCTGGTTGCTCAGGGCCAGTATAGAGTTTGTGGATGGAGATTCCTGAACATCTGGGCAACTTGTACCAGGGCTTAACTACCCTGTTATGGATGCATGTTCTTCTCTTATTGACACAATGTTAAATCTAATAGAGTAGGAAATCCTACCTATTCTGTCTGTGCCGATATTTTATCTGATCTCTGTCAGCAGAGCTTTTGGACAGTTTGTGTAGCCAAATAAGAATTTTATAAAACAAATCTACTTGGTTTTAGCTGGCATGGAGGAATTGAGACCAAACAATTATCTGTTCAGCATAAATTAGAAATTAAACAAAATGGGACTCCATGACTCAAGCCTGCTTCCGAATGCTTTTGAACTTAAAGCTCAGCTCTCAGGGGTGAAACATTGAAGCACACTTTGCTCAATCTCTCACTAAGAAATAAATGGGTAATCTAATACAAAGTGTACTGTTTCAGTTTGTCCCATCCAGTGTTACCTCAGCTTGTCTGTGTTTGAATCTGCATTTCAAGTTTGTCGCTGCACTGATGGCTATTTAGGATTTTGGCCTGTACAGGAAAATCCAGACCCTGGATGGAGTCAGGCTTCAGAGGAAGATTCACATGATTGGTGCACTGATGAAGTGTGGGCTGAGGCACTGGAATGCTCCTATGGTGCTACAAAATAGGGAATGCTGGAGAAGTGGCAGTTATATGTGGCCTGAAAGGTTATGTCCAGGCATTGAGGTATCTTTAAGTTAGCAGGAAGTGGTACTTTTTGCTAAAAACTTCTGACATAAGGCATGGGCACCCATTTTTTTTTTGGGGGGGGGAGAACTTATTTCAAAAAACGAGCAAGACTTGCACTGAAAACAAATGAGGAAATGTGTTCATGTTTACTCTTCATGAAAGAACATTGATAGTAAGAATACTAATACGGGATGTTTGAATGATCTGAAGCTGAATTTCCCTGTTCAGTTTTTTGGAAGGCTGACCTGCCTACCACACTGCAGACCATATGAGTTTAAAATAGTCTACAATGCAGTGGTCTGTTAGATTGGCTCACCATTGTTGGTGAAACTGCAAATTTATGAATAGAACAATGAGCCTGGACCTAAACTGGTCATGAGCTTTGCTGCTGCGTTCTTAATGAATCTTGCAAAATTGGTTCCTCTGGTTTGGTTTTTTTGTTGTTGTTTTTTTAATTGGCTTGTAGAATGCCTTGAAAGTCTGTTGAAAAGCACTCCAAAGATGTAGATCAGCGGCATGGCTTCAGTGGTGGAACTGCATGGAGGCAGAGCCACAGGTAAGCTAAACTCCAGCAAGAAGTTCAGTCTGATCTGCATAGCTATAACTGGGGCTTCTGACGTTGTTGAGGGTTTATACTGTGTGCCCAGTAGGAAAAGGGATTATCTGTCCCCATCAACCAGTGACAAGATGATGTGTTTTACCCTTGATTTACTGTGACTTGATTTGAGTCAATGCTGTAGAAGTGGGAGGTATCGTTTCCTGCTACCAATCTTCTGAGCCTTTTCATTTTTTTCAGTAGTATTTAAAAACACTTAAGGCTTTCATGAACCTGATGAGCATTGAGCATATGTTCAGTGTGGTACTTTCAATTAACTACAATTAGTGATGTCTTGACGTGAACTGGAGTACTGATCTTTCTGTAAATAATTCATTCTTTATGAGCACTGGGTTCTCCCTCATCTGGAAAAATTACTGTTGTGTCAAACAAGTGTTGGAGATGGAACAAGCGAAAACCTTATTAAAAACCAGGGATACTGAGCAAGAGATATGCAGCCTCCAGCTTAATTGGAAAGTGTGTTGCATAATATTAAGAAGTGCTGTGGTACCTTCAGATAGTTACAGAGAATGAAAGCTCAGGCAAAACTGTGGTAAAGGAATAGCCAGTTACCTTACTTTCATACACTGGTCTTTAGCAAGAGCATTTTTGCAAAAGGTAATGAAAAACACAAAGAAAGTAGTGATGGGGAGTGTCTGTATAATTTTTCAACTTCTTAGGTTTCTTTTCTGCATGTTAAACATACGTGATGGAAGAAAGAGGCCAAAAGGTACGTATTCAAATCTTGCTTTTGTGGCCACTTTTGTTCTTGCTATTTCACATCTGACGATTCCCCTGTGAACATTCAGGACCTGATCCAAAGTCAGTGGAAAAGACTTCACTTTGGCATTATTGATCCTGTAGTATTCCATATTCTTTTCCATTTATTACTGCCACTTACTGTGTCAGTCTTGACCATGTCTGCATCATTTCAGGCAGGTCACTTCATTTCTGTGTGCTTTTTCCTGACCTTTTCCTACAGACTGCCTCTTAAGCAATACCTTAGTGCCCAGTGTGTCTGCTCTGACATAAGTGTCAAAGCCTTAGGTGCAGATGTCTACATGTTCACTTTGACTTCAAGGAGAGTAGGAGAAGTATATTCTGAGGGCAGGTCATCTTGTTCTGGCAGATGCATCTGAAACAAGTTGGTGGACTCATCCTTTGGCAGTGCTTTCTCCATTCAGTTGCCTATAAAATTCTGTAACGTTGCATCTAATTCTTAAAGGCTCAAAGTTAGAGGGGGAAAAAAAACCATCCCACCCTGGTTTTAGTTTCTGGGCTCTATGGGTGGAACACACTGAAGCAGTGTGGCTGAGGGAGGGCTGTTGCAGATCACTGCACTACACCCATGAAAAATGTGGAAGGATACTGCCCTACTGCTTTAGCTTCCAAATGACTTGAGGATTTTTACCTTAATGCTGTTTAAATGAGCAACCTCTGTCATCCTGCTTGTGTGTTGACAGCTTTATTCTCACCGTGCCAACTTATGTGTTAGTTACACTTTCTGCCTGTTTTTATGAACGAGTAACTGCTGTAAAGTGCAGCTTTCTCACGTGTGAGATAAGGGTGAGCTGGCACAGCTGTTTTGATGTGCCTGGGGGCACGCTGAGTGTCCGACTGCTGCCGTGCTGTGATCTCAGGGCTCAGCACAGGGCTCTGGGGAGGCAGCAGCTTTCTCAGCTCTACGAGCACTTGTCGCATCGATCAGGAAGGAGATTTTGTCCACTCCAGACAGTGCAGTTGAAGTGGCTTTCCTGTCTCGCAGCACTCTCCTACAGGGCAGAAGAAAGGCTCCAGAGGAGCCTGAGAACCTGTCTGCTGCCTTCAGCTGTTGTTGAAGTAGAGGTCAAGCTAAATCAGGACATTGGGATTATTTTTCAGCTTTCTCTCTGGTGCAGCTGAGAAGAAGAGGGAACACTTTGTAACTCTCTTAGGGGTTTAAATGAGACTTTCATTTTTTACCAGTGCATTACAATAAAAGCCTGTGTCATGCTGGGGAGAGGCATGGGCTTTATAAGTACCTGTAAAGAAACAAACTCCCTGTCACCTCTCCTGCCTCTCTGCTGCTATTTCCCTTTAAGTCTTCTTGAGTTCAGCTCAAGAACATAACAATTTATATTATTAGTAATTGTTTTTTACTTATGCCTAGTTTGCAGTTTGGTGCTGCTTTGCTTCTGATCCCAGGAACCTGTTACATCTTCCCAATTCCATAGACTATTCTAAAATTAAAGACTTTACAGTTCTCAACAAACATGGTATCTCATGTTATAAATGAATATATGGGACATCATGAAGGAATTTTCCCCTCATTTTCAGTTTATCTTTAATTAGGACAAGGAAGTGACAGTAAGGGAAGGTGTTTAACCCTTCATCTGCATAGGAAACAAAGTGAGTGGATGTGGAAAAATCAGGATTTGAAAAGATTTGAAAGGTCAGGAAATAGTATTTATGAGAGTGATTGCCACCATATACCTTCAGTTTCTGATGCCTTTGCAATCATGTGCATCTCTTCTTAACAAAGTGGTGTTCCTATTATGTCTCTTGCACATCAGTAAATAAAGGAGCACTGTGATTTATCTGGGAGGCTGCCTTCCTCTCGAGCAATTTTTGAGCAGTTTGCTGTGCTATTGTTTTTTCAGCACCCTGTGGGGTAATGATGAGAGTTTCAACCACTTTTACAAAGGGAAAATTGTTCACTGCCTTTGACAGGTGGTATGAAGGAGAAATGTATTTTTAATGTAAAACCTGTGCTACTCGTAATTCTGTTGCTACTGATCATCTGTAGTAGGTGCAGGAGGCAGATGTTTTGGGTTATTCCGATAAAAATTAGTTAAAACACAGTAGAAGATACGTTGCTGAGGTGGGGGGCACCTCCCTGGCCCACAGAGTAGCACAGAATTGACAGCTGGGTGATAAAGGCCCCTGATCTGGACTTAAGGTGACAGAGGTTGATTTATGAGCAGGGACAGAGCCAGCCACTAGAAAATACTAGGCATGACTGAATTCTCCTCCTTTCTCTGGAGCATCAGCGTGCTTCAGGGACACTTTGGATCTAGAAACAGCATTCATTTGAGGGGTGGTCGTGGTGGTGTTGTGTTACCCTCCTTCAGAGTTCTCTAACTTGACAGGACTCAGCTTTTCTAATGTGGCAGGTGATACCTCCCTCTAAGGTACTAATCCTATGGTAGGAACAACTGCTGAGGAACCTTCTCAGCAGGTTGATGTGGTCTCTCCTACTTCTGAGCTCTCTTGCACTAGGAGAGGATGTGAGAGACTGGATCTAGCATCCAGGAGTGGAGGGGGCAAGTGTAGTTTCCACATCTGAACTGTTTATGCATTTGTAATAGTAATCATTGTCTAAAAATACAAGTAACTCTTGGATCAGAGAAGAGATTCTTCAACACTGCATTACCTGCCTGGCAATAATAGCTAGGCTCCGAATCATTTTGCTTTTTAAGCTTTTTCTTTCTGGTCCCATCTGCTGAATGTGCTCTTAGGCTGTAGTTAAACAAACTCTTTCAATTTCCTTGGCTCTTATTTTCCAGCGTAGAAACAGCATGTTGACAATGTTAGTGTGGAAAATATAAATAAGATGACTGTTTTAGTCCTTTGTGTTTATGGTCTGTTGTGATTTCACTACATTTTGGACTGTCAGCATCTACTGCAATGTAAGTCCTCATAACTCCTTTCCAGAGAATTGATAGAAATTTATTTCTGCCCTTTGCTTGGTTGCCACCCTAGCGGCAATTTATGACAGATTTACTGTGAGGGTGACAAGACCCTGGCACAGGTTTCCCAGAGATGTGGATGCTCCATCCTTGGAACTGTTCAAGGCCAGGTTGGATGTGGCTCTGAGCAACCTGGTGTAGTGGAAGGTGTCCCTGCCCATGGCAGGGGGTTGGAACGAGATGATCTTTAAGGTCCCTTCCAAACAGGGCCATTCTGTGATTTCATTCAGTAATTTTGACTTGTCCATCCAGGTACTCTTGAAGACCAACTCTGCAACAAATATGCAGAGTGAGAGTAGAAATCCTGATGTTTCCAGGTTGTGTATTCTGATGTTTATTACTCGTGCCTCTCCTTTAACAGCCTGCATCACTGGCTCTGCTCTCGCTTTTGCTGTGGCTCTCTTGCACAACATTTTTAGCATGTTTGCTCATCTAGTCGTGTGGTATGTCTATAATGCATTAGATTATATTGGCAATTAAAGGATTACAGCTAGGATATAATTATGGCCCTGTGGAATAAACTTTTCAAATTATTCTGCTGCAGTCTGTAATTACACTGTGTGTGCCCTGATGCCAAGGATTAATAGGGGGATTACAAACTGTTTTCCTGTAACATTGCAGTTCATGGATATGCTGTTTACAATTCACTGGCTTTAAGGAGCTAGTGACCTCTCATGGGAGATGTTATTAAAGGATACTGTCCAGTGGAATGTTTTTGTGTTATATTATGTTTGTTTCCTTCACTCACCTTGAGTTTATCATGCAGTGACTGGTCAGGGTAGCTCAGATTTTGAGTAGAGAGCCTTGAAATTGAAGTATTAAGGAAGTGAAAGCAGACAAGCTTCAGTAGACAACCCTGCACTGTTAAACTTGCTCCTCTTTTGCACTCTTCTTCACACCTCACCAAGATGCTCTGGTTTCTCCATTGCCATGGAATGGTATAGGAGCTTTCATGATATATTGTTACATATTACACAAGTAGTAGGATTTAACATTTTATTTCTGTATATCAAGAAATGATGTACTCCCAAGAACCTCTGCAATCAGTGCTTCTCTGAAGAACTGCAGTTGTTCAGTTGCAATGAAGATAAACCAATAATGATGCTATTTGAAATGAATGCTAATGTAACTAAGGATTGCCTTTGAAGTAGCAAAGCAGTGTTGAACTGTTGGTTGGGAAGCTTGGGCTTCTTTCTGCCAAATTACAACGCGTAGACTAAATGCCATTTAACTTTCTGTGACCTTGGATGGCTCTCCTGAATGGTGGTATCAAACCCTGTATTAATTTTGGAGTGCAACATCTTGTTTCCCATGTCAGTTGTGAGTGGTTATAGCAATGCTTACAAACTAAATGTGCTCAAAGCCCTTCTCTGGCACCGAGACCTGCTTGCATGAAACAGCCTGTTCTTACTGAACTCCTCTGGCTGTGCCAGTAAAGTGACCACATTTGGGCAGCTTTGTGGGCTGGTCTCTGCACTGTGCTAATTCCTGAGCTCTGCTCTGCCATTAGTTGGCTCAGTGACAGTTGACCATGGCCAAAATGGTGCTGTGGATCATGATTACAATTTAACAGTGTAGTTGATGGCACTCCAGCACCTTGGAATGTTCCTTGGCACTGTTTAATTTACCAGCACAAATTGAACCTGTGTATTTTCAGTAGCAGAATGATGCTTTCAAACAGGATATTTTATTTTCTTAAGACTCCAGATCTTTGTCATGCTGTTTTTCACATGAATCTGATTTATGTTCTAGGAGAAAAGCTTTTACTATAGTTGCCAAAGAAACGTGAACCTTGGGCTGTCAGATAACAATGACGAATAAAGACTTACCAGTTTGTTTTGAAAAAATACAATAATTTTTAAGACAGTGTTACAGTTCTTAATGTCAGAATAAGATTTAAATGTATGGGTTGTACATATGTAACAGTACAGGTCAGCTTTATACTCTTACCTTCTTGTAGCTTTTGCAGTTTTTCGTGGTTTAACAGGTTTTTTTTCCTTAGTCTTTTCATTTCACTGCTTTGCCTGAATTGCCAACAGTGTAACCTCAGTAAAACTCTCATTACAGAGATGTATCTAGCATCTAATTTGTCTTTGAGAATCTTTCCTCCTGATGGGAGCATGTGAGAAGGAAGAACCATCTCGCTTGACTTTTACATGGCTTTACAGAACCATCAGTCGAACAATTTGTTCTGGAGTATTGCCACAAATAAGGCCTGGCAGCTGGTGCCAGCCTGCTATGTGCATTGCATGAACATTAAAGCTCTTCTGTCTTCAAGCAGAAACTGCTTTGAAATTGTAGTAAAAGTTCTTCTTTGTCCTTTTGTGTCTGTGTGGTATTTTCCCTGTTCCGCCCTGCCCCAGTTTTCTTCTGTCTTGGACCTAAGAAGCTTGCATGGATGTTTTGATTAAATGATTAAATTAGCAAATGAGATTGGCTGTGACAAAAATGGCACTTCTCAGTGGAAAGGGGAAGACTTTTTGGGGAACTCTACTATAAATAGTTTCTTTGCATAGTCATTTTTCAGAACAAGGAATGCAATTCTCGGTATTTGACAAGATGCAGTCTTTTGAACCGATGTGTTCTCAAATGGCTCCAAATTAATGAAGTAGTAAAACAGAATTAAATAATGCTGCTAGATGCAGTTGCCATTGTGGTTTGCGTAGCAGCAGAACAGCACTGAGAAGTAAATTGTTAATAGCAGCAGATGACAAGTTTAGTGGTGTCATTCTTTTCAAAGCCAGGCACTTTCTTTTTCGTAGATTAGACTGTACGCTCATAATAAAAGCAAAAGAAAGCAAATCTCTCACGGAATGGCAATTTAAATCTATCCAGTGAGTTAGAGACCCTGGGTCAGGATTACTCCAGAGTCTTAATAACTGAAGGTAATGCTGAAATTAATTCCCCTTTCCTCTCCTGGGGCTAAATGTAGCTGGGCAACAGCTCAGTACTATCATCAGTTAGACTGCACAGATATAAATATCTGAAACATTACACTAAGTAAACTGCAGCAAAGCCAACTCAGTTCTTTCCCCAGGGAAGGTCTGCTTGTTCCAATCATGATTTGTGCCACAGGCTTTTATAGCAGGACTGCAAAAATCTTATGAAAATTGTATTAAAGATCAGCCACCCTTAAACATATTAGGCTTCCAGCTGTGAGCTGATTTGTCCCAGAAGCCCAATGAGTTTTGTGTGAGGTTTCTAATTTTCTTAAAATCTTCCTTAATGGTGTCTGTTATTATAGTAAAGCTATTTCTTGCTCCTGGGTGTGTACAGAGCAACAAGCAACATGATTAAATGGATTTTGGGGTCCTGGCTGTAGCACTTAGCGGTTCCTGAGCCATTTTGTCTTCAGAAACAAAAAGGCAACTCAGCTCCAGAGAGCACACTTTAATTGTTCAAATAGGTACATTAAACTTTTACGCTTGAATAATAAATTATGTGGAAGAGAACCTGCAACTACTTTTTAATCTTCTCCAACCACCACCAGAAGCCACCAAGCAGATCAGCAGCACAGTGGCACCATTCAGGTACCTTCTGATCACATCCAGAGGGTTGGTGCTCACAGGTTGCCTTCTTCAGGGTTGTGTTTTGCCTTCTGCTGCCTTCAGAGGAGTAGTTCTGTAGGTCCTAGTGCTAGCTATCCCTTGAACCAGACACCCTAAATAAAGCATTAATGCCTTTGTTTTTCTTTTTTTTTTTAAATGAATATAAGAAAAGAAAAGGGCTGGCTAGAGTGGAAGAAAATAGTATTGTAAATAGCTTGATTACAGTACTTTATTATCAGGCAAAGTGTAATAAGTCACTCATGAACTGGAGAATGAACATAACAGGCAAGGGCACTTGTACAGTGTGGACATAAAAATAAAAGCTGCCTTTCTTTAAATGAGGAAAGTTTAAAATAAATAAAAAGAATCTGTTTTCTGCATTCACCCCATTCTGGCCTCGGCTGAAATTCCCAATAGCATATCCAAGCAGTATCAATTAAGAGGATGGTTTCTGGATTAGCACAACTTGGAGTTGAATTCGGATCAGTTATATCAGGAAAAGGCACAGTCCTTAAGCAGAACCTCGTTAACTTTGACTATCCCAAAGTGGTATCAATTTAGTGAACGAGACTTAAGGAGGATTCATGGTGAGCTGCTTGGCATTTTCTCAGCCAGATTAGGTTAGTCCAGAAAACTAGTTTTGATAAGCACTTTTTCATGATAGGAGTCTTTTTTTATTTTTTGTGAGGAAAATAAAATATTTCAGTCCCCAAACTGATATTGTTCTTTCCAAATGATGCTAACATAAATATTACAAATCATATGATGGTTAAGCCACACTTTTGCTGTGATTTGCTCTAGTTGGGCTTTTCCTTTCCTTTTGGACTACAAGCATTTCCAAGATTTCTCACTAGTGTTTTTCCATCCTGCTTTTTTTGTTTTGTTTTGTTTTTTTTTTTTTAAGAAGTTTTCATTTGAGAAATCTTCTTGAAAGTTTGGTCAAAGTGCTGTTTTGGTTTTGAGAGCAAAACTCCACAAAGCCCAATATTTTGACCAGTATTTTGTACTGCCAGAGATGGACTCAGCACACCGCCAGACCTTCACAGCAATAATTAGCAACAGATACTAATATTCTTCAATGCAGATGATCTCTGATATCAGAATGGGAATGGTGAGTGCTGACTAGGAAGGCAAACATATGGCAGCCTGGCACAACTGCTCAACACGAGCATCTCTTGCTCCAGATCTTTGTTTTTTGGTCTTGTTGAGCATGCTGTCAGGTTTTCCAGCTCCATGAAGGGCAGCAGGGTGGAGCTGGATGTGAGCAAATCCACCTGGAAGGGGGGGATTATAAAAAATTTGTTACTTTACAGTTGTTCCTTCTCCTGAAGGTTGTTGGCTGTCAAATGAGGAAAACGGTCCTCATGTTCAATATCCTCAATTCCTTAGCGGGTATTCAGGTAACTCACTGTTGTGTGCTGAGAAGACGGGGTTATAATCCTGAAATGACGTCCTGTTTTTTTAGGACAGAATTCGTCTGTTCCACAATATGATTCTGGGATACCTGAACCTGAGCTCATCAGTTTTGGCTCCCTTTGCAATCCAAAAAGAGAATGTGCCCCTGAGTACAGTTCACACCAGTCTGGAACAGGTCAGAGGAACCACTCTGTGGCACTGCCTGTTTCTTTCCATGCAGTTAGATCAAGATACGCAGCTGAACCTGAATGAGAAGAGTTGTCTTCCTCGAAGCTCAAATCTGTGTCACAAGCTTGGGCTCAAATTTTCTGGTGGTGTATGTGGTTTCTGACAAGGACAGACATTTGCTAACCCTTCTTCAGAAACATCAGGCTTTTATTGAGTCTTGAGAGGATCAAGTTAGGACTGAAACCTCTGAAAGGCTGAGAAAAGCTGTTTACTCCTAGAAGCAGGGAAAGAGCCTGCAATTTCCTAATGAAATTTCTGGTAATGTTTTCATGTCACCCTGAATTTGAGTCGATTCAGACATCCGTTTACCAATTACCAGCTGATAGCACCACTAAATTGAGTGTAACCATCACAATCAGATAAACTGTGAGTGTTTATTCTTTCCATACATCCTTTCTTCATTATTCAGTTGTGCTTTGTGATGCTGTATTTTAGCTGCCTGATGTAATTTGTGTGTCTGAATATTACATCTTTTCAAAGGCGCTGGGTTGATGTGCAGTGTCAGACCTGAGGAGGTTCATTTCTCATTTTAGCTGTTTGTGGCTACTGCTTTCGCTTAAAGATTTTCTTTTGACATCTTTGAAATCATTTTTCTCCTGGACTGTAGCTATTCTTGGGTCCTTCCATGTTTGTGTTTCATAATTCTGCTTTTAATGTTATTTTGCTTCTTATCTTCACTGAGCTATCAGCATCCCTTTCTTCTAACAAACTGCTGCAATGATTTGCTATATTGTGATTTATCAAGTGCTAGGAACATCAAACAGGGCATTTATTATAGCTTTGTAGTTCAATAATAGGGAGTTCAGATTCCAGAATTCAGTCTTCTTATCTTAAAGGCAACTGTTAGTCCATCAGTGACTGTAATTCCTGTTCCTAGGTCTGTTTTTGTTGCCACTGAAAGCAAAGAGTAAACTCCTAAACAACTTTATGAATTCATTCTGTATCATTTGTGATTGTTTTAACCTATTCCAAACAAAGCACTAGAGCTTCTAAGAAAGCCACACTATGACTTTGCTGCTGGCAGCCTTTTAAACAGCTGGCTTGTTTGTTTTGACATCTCTGGTTACCTGTGGTATTGATGACAAGTATTGACAGGGTTTTGAATGACAGTAGCCAGCTCGATGGTCCTAGTGTTCTTCCACAAAGGTGATGTGGTGCTGAAGGTCTTGATAAAAGCTGTGTTGTGATTCCTGTTGGTGTTGCCCAAGCCCCTGTGCCATCTGTTCACTGTTGGTGTAGCATGAGCAGAGGTAAAGAAGAACTTGAAAGTCCCAAGAATTCCCTTCAGAAAAATTTAAAACTTATAACTGACTAGTGCCAAATTCATTGGTCAGAGTTCAAAAATGAAGCACCACTGTGGTCAGCTTAGCAGTTGCTGTTCAGGACATTTGGACAACTGCTTGGTCGTGTTTTCATTGGCGCTATAAAATCGAATGCAGTGCTTCCATTGCCTGCTCTCAGCTCCTGTGTGATGGTTGTTATTATACAGTGGCCATCTATCATTCAGGCTATTCAGCTGCACAATATCCAGCTATTTGCACTGAAAATTACTGTCAAGTGTCCTGTTGTTTCAGCCGGGTAAGGTCGTTACCTGTCTGATCCCCTCATGTTCTGCAGTGAACGACAGCAATTGCCATTGACATCAGACTGCTGTAAGTCAACTGCCTCTGAACTTTGAGGTGCATCCCAAGTTCCTCATCACAGAGACCTGACTGAACTGGTGAAGGTAAGTTAGCCCATTAAGAATGGCTCTGAAGAAACAAAAGCCATGTGCTGTTACCTCAATTATTTGTACCATTATACCTTGTCTTCAAGCCACCTCATGAATTGTATGGTTTGAAAGGGCAGGCTCATAAGAGAGGACATCATGTTCCATGTCACAGGAATGACATCTTCCACTTATATGTGGGGGGTTTTTTTGTGAGTTGAAAACTGTACAAGGTGACTAAATATTTTGATGGCCTTTTCACAGATGGAGGAACAAAGGGAGAGGACAGTAAATGACTTGCTGTAGAACACACAAAGGGTTGTTGTGGGTGGTGAAGTATCAAAGATTCCTCTCCAGTCCCAGACTGGAGCATTTTCCCTGCTTACAAACAGGGCTGTTAATATTCTTTTGCTCTGGGCTGCCATTGTACGAGCACGTTACTCTGAGGACAGGCTTCTAATTAAGTTGTTTACAGATGGGTGATTTGCTGGACTACCCACACAGTGTCTTGATAAAACTGGCTTTCCTAAACGTGTAGGGTGTGATAGTAAAAGAGGTCTTTCAGCTGCATTGATAAGGAGTGCTAAGCACATCACAGGGCTTTTAGGGCCTTGCAGGGAAGTTTTCCCTGTGATGGCACCAGGGAAGCTGCAGCAGCTCAATCTGCGCTCGCTCATCCTGAGTCACGTCAGAAACAGCACAAGCAGCTCAAAGTCCTTGTGGGCTGTATTGATGTTTTCAGGACACCACCACCTTCTACGTATGGAAATCCATCACGTGGATTTCCTGTGTGCTGTAATGGTGTCCTCTGAAAGTGCACAATAGCTATGGGATGTCAGTGGTTGTAGCAGACCAATAATTCATGGATCGATGTTCCTGAATAATGTTCATTTATTTGTTTATTTGTTGGCAGCTTTAGAGCAGTTTGTGAGACACCAGCCTGCACTGGGGGTAAATGTCTCTTACCTCCTTGGCTGGGAAGGATTTTAACAATAGATGTTCTGGCAGCGAGGTCTGGGATGTTTGGGAAATAGTCACCTATGGAAAGCATGCACTGGGGGGAAGGTAGCAGCCAGGATCAAACAACTGTTGTTTTTTCCAACCTAGAAATAGAAGAGCAACAACAGTGGCTGCAAACAGGATCTCCTGTCACTCACTGGTTCTGGGCAAGGTGTTTCAGTTTTATCCTCTTGCTTGGGAGCACAGTGCAATTCTGTTAGTCAAGCTGTTTTAATGCATCAGGCATAACTATAAGAGCTTTCTTAGGGAGTCAAAAGTAGTGTTAATTCACTCAAATGGCTGCGTTAGTCTGGATTGTGTTGACTTTTGAACACAGAGGGTTGTGGGGCACAGAGAGATGGGGAGGAGGGTTGTGCTGACATTTGTGGGCACCCGATGCTGTTTTCTCTGCATGCCTTTGCTCCACAGGTACTTGTGTCTGCTGGGTCCAATTCTGTATCCATCTTCTTTTGGCGATTGCAAGGTTTATCATAGCATTACATTGTGTCCTGCAGTACTTCTACAGTCCTAAGCAAGGACCTGAGTTGCTGTGCAGTTTCGTAATGTGGGAGAAGATACACTGATTTATCCCATGTGATCCATAGGGAAAGTATCTTTATTGCTCTGTAATTTTCCTTAGGGAACTTGCTAAAACTTCAAATGCTTTTTAAGAGTTGATTTATTTGTTGTGCTTAACTTGGATGAGATGGTCAACAGATTTAGTTTTCTTAGTTCTGATGAAAAAAGTTCATATGAAAAATTTCCCAGCTCCCAACTACCATCATGAACAGTCTTCATTAGCCTGTTGGCCTCTGCTTTCTGGGTGATCTTAAACCTTTAGTGTAGTGTTGAGATCCTTACATTACACTTGATAATTTAAAAAAGTTCCAAGCTTTTGGGCAGTTCATTTCATGAAGTTTTAGCCAATGTAAACCATTTACTCCTTAGCTAACATTTGTATAAGCGAACTGGATTACACACTCTGGCTAGCCTACAAGGTGCAAAGTCATGGATACTGGGCAGAAATTTTCTTCATTACTCTGATTTTTGGGTAAGTAAAATGCTTCTGGTATATTGCCAACCATTTTTTTTCCAGGTCATTTTTATTTAATGTATCATAGTGCTTAATCCTGCTACAGCTCTCCCCGAGCTGAATTAGGAATCCCTCTATGCTGTAACAATTTATTTTGAAAGGATATGTTAGTAATAGTTCTCAGAATAGTGAAATGTCCAGGTATTAATAGGGATGCTTTTTCAAGAATTTTGGAGATGGTAAAAAAGCTGTCATGCACCTCAGTGCACTTTGCTTGAAATTTAACTGGGGCACTTGATGGAAATGGGAAGGTAGCCCAAGGGCCTGGACTTGGTTTGCTTCCTTCATTTCAGAAGTGAGTGGGAATCAGCAGAGCAGAGCTTTCAGGCAGTGTCGATAATTGGGAATCTGATGGACAGATGTTGCCATTTTTGTATCCCCTTTATACAGTCAAAATGTGTCTCTCATCAGCCTTAGCAGGATCCCCAGCTTTCAGTAATGATTCCACCTGTCACTGTCCAGTGCTCACTGTCCCACTGGAGATCAAATACAGAATAAAATGTTCCATAGTGGTTTAAACTGGGTCTGGGAAGGCTGCTTGGTCCTCATTTTCTAATTTTTGTATCTGCAGAAGAGCACAGTTTAGGAGAGGCAGTGGGGTAGAGGATTCAATATCCAAGGGGATCAATATCCAGGTTGTTTGGGAAAGAGTGGTTTCAATTCTTCTCTGCTGCCTGTATAGAATCCTGAACCTGATAGGTGTGAGTAGCAGCTTCTGGTCAGTGCAATCAGGAGGAGCTAGAATACAACCCAATGATGTATAGCTACAGTTTACATCCCATTTATGTCACATATACAATAACACTCTATGCATAGAAATGCTACAGATCACACAGCCCACTGCACCTTTTCCCAACCACAGGAATGACTGCATAGCTGTTGTCTTTTATGATTAGCAATTATGTCTTTGGGTAAAACAATTATAGTAAGAAAACCCTTTGGTAAATGGTTAGAGGTAGCAGGGTGGTGTGGTGTACTTTTTTTT
This sequence comes from Pipra filicauda, assembly GCF_003945595.2. Lineage (NCBI taxonomy): Eukaryota > Metazoa > Chordata > Aves > Passeriformes > Pipridae > Pipra > Pipra filicauda. The sequence goes on from NW_024104310.1 coordinate 8,662,377, forward strand.
AAATTCCGAGGCCAAGACAGGGAATGTTGCAGTGAGCGGCACCAAACAAGCAGGGAAAAATAGCTCAACACATCTGTAGAACAGCACGTTTTAGTTCTGCCTGTGTGTACCAGCCAACAGCTCTTATTTACACCTACTCCAGAGTCTGTCAGTCCCGTGCCACAGACAGAACACACTGTCCACTGTGTTGAACAGCCTCTCTGTTGTTGTATGTTCGTCCTGTGCTACTTGTCAGCACACAAACCACACTCATCTAACACCTCATTAGCATCCAGATGCCCAGGCAGAGGGCATCTTCTGTCCCAAGAAAGGTCTCCATTATAGTCAGAATTGTGCTGCCCCTGCTAGGAATCCCTCTGTCTTTCAGTAGAACCAGTTAACTCTAGGAAAGCTGCTGAGTGGCAGGAGTTTTCCATTTGCTTTGCTGGGCTGTGCAGGGAAAGAGTGGGAGGAAGGAAAAAGCCACAGTGAGTCTGAATTTGTATATCCTAGCTTATAACTTTTTATAAGTTTGACTTTCTCATAGTTTGGTAGTCAGAAAGGACACATGACCATACAATCATAGAAAAGTTTGAGTTGGAAGGGACCTTTAAAGGTCATTTAGCCAAAGCCCTGTGCTGTGAGCAGGGACATCTTCAACTAGACCAGATTGCTCAGAACCCTGTCCAACCTGACCTTGAATGTTTCCAGGGATGGGGCATCCACCACCTCTGTGGGCAGCCTGTGCCAGTGCCTCACCACTGTCATTGTAAAATATTTCTTCCTCAAATCTAAACTGCATCTACCCTCTTGTAGTTCAAAACCATTACCCCTTGTCCTATCACAACAGGCCCTGCTAAAAAGTTTGCCCCCATCTTTTTTTTAAACCCCTTTTAGGTACTGGAAGGTGCCAGAGGGTTTCCCTGGAGCTTTCTCTTCTCCAGGCTGAACAACCCCAACCCTCTCTTCAAAGCAGAGGTGCTTCAGTTCTCTGATCATCTTTGTGACTCTCCTCTGGACTCACTCCAACAGGTCCATGCCCTTACAATGTTGGGGGCCCCCAGAGCTGGAGGCAGCACTGCAGATGGAGTCTCACCAGTGTGGAGTAGAGATGCAGAATCCCCTCCCTCAGCCTGCTGCCCACGCTGCTTTTGATGCAGCCCAGGACACGACTGGCAGTGATGGTGGATGGTAATTTAAATTTGCAACTTCTTATAGTGGAATAATGAAGAAACATTAGGTTTTGATCTGGCTGAAGACAGGCAGGAAAGTGAATGTGAAGTACAGCCTGGCAGAGTTGACATTGCACAGCATCCTACCCCATCCTTCAGCTGTCCCTTCTGCCCTTCTGCTGTGCTTGACCTCACAGCCTCCTGTTTGGATTCAGTGCAGTAACAGGAGACTGTGTTTGGTAACCAGATCCAGCCCAAATTTCCAAAGGACCCTGTGAGTAAAGCAGAGATATTTGTGAGAGCCTTCTTGTGTGTTTGAATGCCTTGCAACAGCCATATTGTTTTAAAAACGTTTTTGGTATTTTTTACCCACTTCTTTTCTCCTCCAACCAGAAGTACCCTGGCCTCCTAAGTGATGATAGTAATGTGTTTAATTGCATAATAGAAATAAACTGTGTAACAGTGTTTGGCCATCACTACAACACAGTGATTTACCCACTTGGCCAACTGCTTGTTGGTAGCATCCCTGTGACTCTCTGAATTAAAATAAACCAGCAGCCAGCACTAGTTTGTTAGTTATGGTAAGGGAATTAAGGTACTAATTGGAAATGGAGTGCATAAATTTGACTGGCATGAGTAGGAAATGCCTGAGGAAGCTGGCAATCCATCTCTACAATGTTGCTCCTCGGAAATTCTAATTAGAGATAGCAATTGGGTTCTTTGAATTTTTTTCCATGTGCACTCCAAGCAACATGAAACCAATTAACTTCCTTATTGCATCCATACATTACTATATGTACAGAACATAATTATAGATGACATTTCTATCTGAATTCTTGCCTTTTGGCATTTAACAGAAAATCAGATAGTTGCAGCTTATTGTACTATTAGAGATCATATAGAGATGGAGGTTTTTATCTTTTTTCTACCAGAAAGGAAATCCTAGACCTCTCTTCTTCTAGAAACTTTTTGTCCAGTGCTTGTGATTTCTCAGCATTTTGTAAAACCTGATAAGGATGCACATTAATTAAGTTTAGATGAAGGAAACTTCTTTGCAGTTAATCTCTGAGTCTGACTGCTATTCTGTACATAAAGCTCTCCTTGGCTGGGAGTAGGTATTTAACCAGGATTTTTTTTGGAGCCAAGGAGACATGCAGGCCTGAGTGCACATTGAGTGCACTGTGCACATTCACACAGAGGATGAGCTGTTAACTAAAAACAAGTGTCTTCATCCAGTTTGGGATGATTAATAAATTTAACTTTTCTTTTTCTGAATTTCTTCTTTTTAAGTAGGACTTATTTCTCAGGGAAAATTGTATAAAGCTAATAATGAAAGTTTTAAGGTGATTCTAATTATGTTTCCCTAATGAAGAGAAATACTGAATTGAGGCTGGTGGGGGGTTGGGAGGAGGCAGGAATAGATCTGTCTTAAGACATTGTTTTACTCTAAGCCTTACTTCCATTTATTTCCTTTGTCAGTCCTTCCTTCAAGGCTCATAAATCAAGAAGAACAATGGTGATGGCTTCTGTGAAGCAGTATCTGTTTGGGGAAACTCAGCAAAGGGTGAAAACTGGCAGAGACTGAAGTACCTGGCACTGGTGCAGATTTTCAGTGTGATAGACTCCCAACCGCTCCCCATCATGGCCTCACATGGTGCTGCCTGTGCTCCACGATGCAGTAGGAGGAAGAGGCTGTCTGCTCCCATTGTTGGATCCTTCCCAGTTGTTACCACGGCTCTGTCCAGCTCTGATAGATATGCAGACCTAGCTCTCTGTTCAGACATCACCCCCAGGCAGATGCAGCTGACTGAGAAACCAGTTTCTCTATTGCTCAATAAAGCAGGGCAGGGCAGGTGTACTTTATTTTCCTCGTAAACTGTTCTGAGTTCCTTGGCAGTGGATTAAAGCACAACATGAACCTTCACTCAGCATTTGCAGCAGCATGGTCCAACCCTTGCAAGTGCTAGATTTGGGGAGTGTGACCCCATCCCCATGATCTGTCTTTCTCCAGGGATGTAACCTTCTTTGCCCTCAGGAAAATGAACTGTTTTCATCTTCTCTCTCACCTCCCCTGTCCCTCCAGCAGCTCTGTGGTGCTGCCTACCTGAGGTCAGGGAGAGGGAAGTGGGAGGGGTGGGATGGCTGCTGCTGCCTCACACACGGTGCAGGGATGTTCCTGCTGGGTGTGTGGGTGTTGAAGAAGCAGAGACAGTGACTCAGGCCTGTGTTGGGTCCATGCTGGCTCAGGAAGGGGCTTGGGGAAGTAAAGCTGATAATGTAAGACCTGTGCCCCATCTCTGCAGGGCCCAAGGGAGCAGGTTGGGTGGTAGGTTGGCTCATGGACCAGGAATCAACCGTGAATTTGTCAGCATTCAGAGGAATTCTGAGCATGTGGAATCAATCGTTTTGGGAATGCAGAATGATGTTAATGGGCATGGCTGCAAGGGAGCAGAGGCACTGCCCTCATTAGATTCCCAGGAGTCCCTTTTCCTGGAGGAGTACTTGTTCCTTTCTCCTGGCCAGTGACTAGCTGTGTATCACAATTAACCAGTTTCCCATCTGCTAGTTAATGGGGGGATGCTGAATCTCAACACTTGCTTTCCAAAGATGGAAACCGTCTTTGGCTGGTGCTGCCAGGTGTGTTTAAAGAAGTCTTGCCTCACCTCCCAGAAATGGGCACGTTGCAGAGGAAATCGAGCAATTTCTGCTCACCAGTCTCCTCCTGGTGAACCTGCAGAACAAACATCAGCTGTGTTAGGTGGACATAAAGATATTGAGAACTGTGATTTTTTTTTTCTGTTTTGTAAGATGCTGAGGGAGTTACAAGAAGTGGCAAAAATTCTTTTAAGCCAGATTGGATATAACATTAAGGAAATAACCTCTAAAGTGACACCTGAGCAAGCTGAACTTAATGTCTTACCTCTTCATATTTATTGATGTTCCTGAAGCTATGGAGTGATAAGTGGATTTTCATGCTGCATATACTCTGTACTGCAATACTTTTCTGTAAAGTCCAACTTGCATATGTGCAGTGTTGCTCTGTGGTGCAAGAAATACTTGTGTGGTACTGAACACTATTTGATGAGCTAGAGGGAGCTCTTAGACAAAGATAGGTGCTATTTCAGCCTTGCTTTCTCTCTTCATTAAACAGTAATTTTAATATCACTGACCTGTCATGACTGTTGTTTTCCAAACTTATTTTATGTCGACGTTTAATGATTTGGAATAGGTTTTCTGTCTCAGAAATTGGGTTTCGTTGATTTTGTTTGCCTGTGTGATCTTCAGAAAAAGTTTGGGCACACTGATAGGGGAATTTTTCAGCTTCCCTCACGATGAATTCCTGCTACAGTGGAAAGGCAAATATCTGTTAAAAAAAAAATTAAAAAAAAATCTTATTTTTAATTCTCAAGTCAGCAGAGCTGTATGTAAGGGGTATTTTACAGTGAGAAGCACATTTGCTCATGGGATGCTCCTGTGCTCACATGCTTCCTCCTTAACAGCTGACCCAAAGCTCTTTACTGTCTGTGGGATGACACTCTTTGACTCTAGTAGTTTGACCCCAATTATTTCCTGCTGCAGCTGTGGTTTCATACAGGAGAAATTCTATGTCTGTTTTCTGAAAATGTTTGTGAAGACTGTAGGTTTTCTCTTACCATAGCTTCTCCCTCCTCTCGCATTTGGGTTTGGTAAAAAGATTTTGGTGCTTTCTGAATCTTGAATTAGCACTTTTCCATGTTGAGATTATCTTTCAAACACAAGCCCAGCAATGCTGCTGTTCCCAGTTTACAGGAGTTGCACTGTGAGCCAACAGTGTGCATGGAAACACGCAGGATTTCTGTGGCAAAGCCACTGAGTCCCCAAACCTTCCTGTTTTCCTGCCTTTACTGTGTGCCTTGGATTATAGGGTTTGTAGGCTTTTAGATGTTTGCACATGTGTCAATACTGCTCCTTGTGACCCTTTTCCTTTCTGGTCAAGAATTTTGCTGTTTTATTTCTGAATATCAGTACCTCCATGAAATCCAATGTGCCAAAGACAAAACAAACTCCCTGATTGCCCTGTACCTCAGTGTCCAGTTTGTTGAGCTGGAGCAACAGTGAAATGTCTCAGATGTGTGTGGTGGATTCATATCTGTACATCTTTCACAGCAAGCTTGTACCTTGATCCAAGAATGTAATGTCTTAAAATTGGACTAATGGCATTTGTAATTCAAGGCTGCAGGTTACATTTTTTGTGTGTGGACATAATGGGTATCAAGTCTGAAAGATTCCTGCACAAAAGCAACACTAAAATCAAGTGGAGCATGGAGTCCTTTTCAGTGCAGATGAAATCAATGGCTCATTCAGCTCCAGCTGCCACACATGATGTCTCAGCCAGGTCTGTCTGTGCAGGAGGCTGGTGATGCTGGGAAGACTTTCATAGGCAGAGATTTAGGTTAAGTACCTGATTTTGCAGAGAGTCAGGTAGAACTGCCTGTGTAGCTTCACCATTGCCATGAGCCTTCTTTCTCAGGGAACAATCTGACAAAACATCATTTCTATGTTTCCATTTCAAAAATAAATGCAGTTGGGGTGAGAAATATAGAAAGAAAAAAAAAGAAGAAATAGTAATAATAATAATAATAATAATAATAATAAAGAAATAATAAAATATTTTGGAGCCCTTAAAAATGCCTCATTTTTCCATTTGAAAATGCTTCAAATAAACTCCATTCACCACCACTCTCTGGGCCCAGCCTTCCATCCAGGTTTTTAGCCAGTGAACAGTACATCCATCCACACCATGGGAAGCCAGTTTCTCCAGGAGAATGCTGTGGGAGGCAGTATCAAAAGCTGTAGTAAAGTCCAGGTGGATGCAGCCACAGCCTTACCCTCATCCGCCTTGTCATAGAAGGGGATCAGGTTTGTCAAGCAGGACCTGCCTTTTACAATCCCACACTGGCTGGGCCTGATCCCTTGGTTGTCCTGTATGTGTTGCATGATGGCACTCAAGATGATTTGCTCCATGATCTTCCCTGGCGCTGAGTTCAGGCTGACAGGGCTGGAATTCCCTGGATCTTCCTTCTGGATCTTGTAGATGAGTGTCACATTTGCTGATTTCCAGTCAGCCTGAACCTCCCCAGTTATCCAGGACTGCTGGTAAATGATGGAAATTGTCTCAGTGAACACTTCCACCAGCTCCCTCTGTATCCTTGGGTGGATCCCATCCAGCCCCATGGAGTTGTGTGTGTCTCACTGGTGTACCAGGTTGCTGAGCTTTTCCCCTTGGGCTATGGGGGCTTTATTCTGCTCCCTGTCTCTCTCTTCGGGGGAGATCCAGCTTGAAGTGGGAGATGCTGAACCACAGCTGTGAAAGTCATAATCACAGTCTGAAATATTTATTCTGAACAACCTGGAGAGGCAAGGTGTGGTTTGCCCTTTCCTGTCCCACAGGAAAGGTCCTGTAGCAGGATCTGCTTTTGAGATGCTCTTTAGGAGCAGTCACTTTGGTCTGTAGGGGAGCACAGATGAAAATGAAATTTTCTTCCTTATCAACAGCCAAAGATGCTTCAGTTGGCAGCTGTTGCTGAAGTCACTTCCAATCTCATCTTGCAGAAATATGCTGCCAGTTAGCATGCACTGCCTTGCTTTTCTTCCCATTACAGATGCAGCTGCCAGGAGCTGGGACTGGTCCCAGTGGGTAAACTGGCCACTGACTCTGCAAGGTAATGTGTGTATAGGACAAGAAAGGGAGAGTGAAGAGATGGAGGAATGTTTTTTTCATATGGATCTCATCCCAGCCTGGGAATCCTGGACCTGGCAGGGATTTTCTCTTTTATGTGTTGCTGTCGAGTCTGTTTTGCCTGTAAGTGCCTGCCCAGGGACTGCCCCTCCGTGGGTGTTTGTGCAGGGCTCTGCATTTCTGCAGCAGAAGAAAAGATGGCAGCAGTCTGGAGGCTGCTCAGGTTGTGTGGGTAGCAGTATCCACATGAAAGTCTTCCACAGGAGAGAGAGGCTGTGACAGCATTCCTCAGAGCTTCGTCTGGGGATGAAGATTTACAGGGGCCAGGCTAAGAAAGGTACAGTCCACCTGGATCAGCACCAGACGCTGAAGCATATTCCCACATTCCTTGATAAGGACAGAGCTATGTAGCTGTGTGGCCCTCCTGCTTATATCATGATGCATCTGGCCCTGTGGAAAGGTCAGGAAGATTCCTAATATTGCTATAATTGTTTTCAGGCTGGTGGAGCATGGAAACTGCTCCCCAGACCCACACTGAATCTTTTTAAAATTCCCAGGTCTGGGATATCTGCCATTAAACAATCCCTGGCTGAATAGTTCCTGCTGGATTAATGTATTCAGGTCAGGACAGGAATTTTCTGAATTGTTTATCTGTGCTATAATTAGAGTATTATACATATATGTGATGTAAATAACTAATTTGGGGGAAAACTTTTAAATGCTATTGTTGAGAGATAAAAGCCAAGTGGTGAGAGCTGGAAGTCTTGAAGCTGCCCCAGAGGTTTCACTTCACTGGTTCAGTGGAAAACAATGACAATTATATAGGGATCATTTGGTATCTGGTTTAGATTCCAAAGATTTTGTGGCAACAGTGTAAGCATCTGCAAGCAAAGCATCTGTAAGCTCTCATAGCTGATGAAGGCAAAATAGTCACTGGAGATGTCTGCTTTACGCTGGATGGAATAATTCTCTAAACTCTTGTTGAGTGACTGTTAACTATGTTGGGATCTTAGACACCTGGATTCCAGGTATAGAGCTCTAGCTCTAGCTAGAGCTATAGTCACTTAAATATAGGTTCATTCTCTGGACCTGAATTCTACTGAAAATTAATAAAAAATATAATCTGAAGAGATTGAGAACAACACAGTTGCTCAGCCTAAATATGAAAAGACTGAGAAGGAGTAGTGCTAGTCTTCAAATACACAGAAGATTGCTACCAAGAATAACTTTTTGTTCAAATTCCTGGAGGATAAGATGAGAAATGGTGGATTTTGGTTGCAACAAGGAGGATTTAAAATCAACATCACAAAAAACTTGGTAATGAAACACTGCATAGATTTACTGAGAAGGATGTTTGAGGTGCTTGTCAACAAGTATCTGTTAGAGGAGGCTGGTTTAGATTCCTTCCAGTTCAGTGACTGAAAGGTAAGGTCCCTTTACTATTGTAATAAAATTGAAAGACAATGTATAAAACACTACACAAATGACAGCTTCATTTACAGAAACAATTCCTGCCCTGGAATTGAGGATGTCACCAGAGTGGGATAATCCCCAAGTGGAGGTTACTTGGGGACTATTGTGCTTACATTTTCCTAAGGAGTTACGGGGTGACAGCAAGAAGAAATAAATCTTTCTGGAGCAATTGAAAGGCAGTTTGATTTTCAAAGGCTTAAGCTACTTTTAAAACAAGTGGTATGAGCATTTATGCAAGCATTTTCCCTATTAAAGGAATCCCATCCACCATTTTGAACCTCTTAAAATCAAAATTAACCTTCTGTATGTCATGCAGAAGCAGCTGCTGGAGCTGCAAGAGTCCTGTAGCAAAAATCTGTGTCATCTAGAGCACATGGCATCATTTGTGCTCTGTATTAAGGCTGATAAATTGCAATATGCACATAAGAAATGCTTGGATACTGGATTTTCCTGGCCAAAAAAAAAAAAGGGAGAAATGAAATCTTCAAAGGCATTTGACATGAAGTAGTTTAAGCCTTGTGAACTGCTGAAACAGCATGTTTGGGTAGGGCTATCTACTGTAGCTATTATAAATATCAAGCTCTATATTACTGTGGCTGTGTTATCTCTGACAAGATTAAGTGCATTCCTGTCAGAGAGAATTTTCCGATAAAGATTTCATTGCCTCTTCCCCACATACAAAATGATAAGTGACCCTGATATTTCACTGCTCCACTTTATCAATAAAAATTGTTCTGGTTGGATTATTTCTGTTTGTCTCCTAATGAAGTGACATTTTGTGATGTGTCAGTCAATCCTGGACCTGAGAAAGACGTATGAACTCAAATCCACATCCTGGAAGTAGTAGTTATGTACCACACACTGAAATATGCTGTGCTGGGCTTTTAATCTGCTTTACTCATAAAAGCATAAGTCACCCATTAAAAATAATTACCGAGGTGAGGGAATAGATTATTTGATGAACCAGATTGCTCACTGTGAATCATTGCATCACTTGCTAAAACAGACATATGATGGCATGGAGTTGGAGACATCAGAACTGATTTAGGGAGTGACACCAGCAGTGTTAAATCAAAGTTACTGCTTATAGAGCAGAATATATGGTTTGCTGGGTAGACATGCTGAGGACCACATGGGGTCCCATGAATATTAAATATTCCATGCTGCATGTGAAAAATGCAACAGAATGGCCCAAAATATTCACAGGAACCTGAATTAATGACGGTGACTATTACCATTGTGACCTTTTCCTCACTTACTCATCCCAGTGCATCCATTTCCAGGGCATCTCAGCAGTGTTGTGGTGAATCCTCCACACTCAGCTGGGCCCAGCATAACAGAGGCAGTTGGGATTGCCACATTGGCACAGGTGAGTTTACTCAGAATAAAAGTTATCCTTTGGCATTTGTGTAGATTGGAGAAGCTCATGGTGGCTGAGACTACTTTCCAGGACTTTTTGGGAAGTGTGGATTGCATTTTAAGAATATTTTTGTCCATGGTGATGGCTTTGGGGATGCTAGAAGGAATCAGTGGCCAAAGAAATAGGAAATCAGAATATCTGACCATTATTGGCTTGGAGTGTTAGGGAACTGCGGCAGGTGGTATCTGGTGGAGATTGTAACTAGTTCCACTTACACTGTGAACAGACAAAGGGATGTGTAAGTCCCTAAGCATGAGAGGAAGAAGGGGAAGAGCATTTAGGAAAGGCTGAGACTGGTGAGATTGTATCTGATTTAGAGTGTGAAATTTGCTGTCTAAACAGAGGCGAAGAACAAAGTGAAGAGCCAAAAAAATGGATCAAGGAGCTGTGGCTGCAGAACTGATGCCATGGCATGGATGAATGACTAATTCCCTCCATCCAAACCAAGAGCCATTGGTTCTCCTTACACCCCTGGCTGTTCTGGTGGCCTTGGACTACCTGAGTAACAAGACCAGCCATTGATTCTAAAGGATCTGCATCTGTTTTCATAGGTGATGTAGTTTTCATTGCCCATTATGATGTCAAGTGTGTTAAATTTATGAGGCAGTGTGTTTATTTTAATGTGCAGCATCTGCATCTCACCAGCCACATATATTTCAATCTTTAATGTAGCTATCTCGTTGGATTATATCAGTCTTGCATATTTACTCACAGTCTCTCTGAATGGAGAATTGAACAGTATCTCATGGCATTTTACTAATTAAATAGATTGTGTGTTTTGCTGGCAGTGTGTTGTGAACATTAACTTCTGAAAGCTTTTTCATTTTTCATTGTCTCATTCCTTGGCATTATGATTACTGCAATTTTATATGTGATAAGACTGTACAGCAAGTTAGACTGTACGTCAGAAATTCCTGCCTGCAGCAATCTGCTCCACGAGATAGAAGTGTAATGGGATTCATGATGTTCACTCACACTCTCTCTTCATCAGCATTTCCTCCCTCCTCTTGACTGGGAAGTTTATTTGTGTCTCTCCCTGTTCCATTTGGACTGGGGGGGGAGGGCAGTGCTCTTTTTTGATTTTCTGCTTTAACCTTGACTATGAAATGCTTTCTTATCAGGAAGCTGTTAGGTGGTGTTTCACAAAGGCCGGGAGGCTGGAGGAGCACATGGCTGTGAATAGGATATGTGCTCTCACAAGTGCTATCAAAGCCCCTGCTTCTTAGGGTGTGGAAGAAGCTACTCCATCCCTAAACCTCCAGCTCAGTGGCACTACTCTGGCAGGGTGTGAGGCATAAAACTCCATAGCTGAGCACTTGCTTGCTCCTGGCACTGAGTGAGGTTTGTGTAGCAGTTTATAAATCCCCATGTTGCCTTTAGGTTTGGTGCTGCTCTTGCAGCACGGTAGTGTTTGTACCTGTTGGGCCCATTTTCTACTGTAGGAAAGCCATGGCCAGCAGTCTGAATGGTGTTTGTATCCCCTAATTTGGGATGTCTACGTTATAAAAATTTGCCTCAACTGTATTCCACTACTGAATGGAAAAATTGTTTATCTTTGAAAAAGAGATGTGTTCTAGTCCTGATTTCAGAAAATGCTGGTGGGATGGAGTTGTCCTAAGTTTAGGGATAGTTAAACTCTAAGGTCGTGGTGGCTGTGTGTGAGCCAGGTGCCTGACCTCCCACTTTAATCCATGAAGAATCTGTTGATGGAGCCAGCAGATTGTAGAGAGTTTTTTAGCTCTGCATAAATGTAGGATGAGACATAGTCACCTAGAATACTTTCTAGATTTCACTAACTGTGCAGTTGGCTCTCTGTGAGATATAAGGGGAGCTCACAGGTAGATGTCTCCGTGTAGACCCTGGCAGGATGTAGCGCCCAGAAGAGACAGTGCTGGATGACAAAGCTACTGTCCCAGCTGCCGACTGCAACTGTGATGTCTGTCCCAAGGGATGGCAGGGACCTTGACAATTGTCTTTTCCAGACACCTCATATTTTCTCATCTGAAAGAGAGCCCTCCTAGAAATGCTGTTGAGGTGATCCGGAGCCTGGACATGCTTCTTTCTTCCTTGCTGATGCTTCCAAAGGTCATGGCTGTCTCCTGCCTGAGCAATGAAGTGCTATTTTTGCAGGATTACTGTACCTCGATGCTTCTTTTCACTGTATCTCCAGGAGCCATCAGTCTCCTCCAATCTGATGAAGTACCTTGATCTTCCTCCCTCTCCTGGTGGCCTCATCTGCTGATGACATGCCTGTTCATGTGTGTATGGGTTTTGGAGCCCCTCTAAGCGTGCTGATCTTCAACAATTTTCAATGCTTGTTAAACTCTTCTATTTCTTTTAGGTAGGGAGCTGCTCTTGTAAGTTATATTTTTTGAATTGATTTTTTTGCTCAGGCAAAATAAGATCAATCAAATCATATGGCTAATAAAATTGATAAAGAACCAATAAAAGCCCAGTGACACACCATCTGGTATGCTGAAGATGAATGAGAAAACCAAGCCACTGCTCAAATCTTAACCTTCCCCATCACATTAGAAGCTCATTCACACTTCATAATAGCCCAACATTTCATTTCAGCCACTGAGATTAATGCCAAAGAATACATAATCAGACAATAATTCTCTGTATCTTTCTATCCAGATGAATCGAGTTGAGTCATCAAAATAAACAGATCAACCATTTATCCACCCCCCTGTCTATATTAACTAGCACTGTAACAGCAGCAACTGAAACAGAACCTCTGCAGGAACAGAGGACCCTGCTGTTAAACAAAAGGCAGCTGGAAAGAGCAGCTTTTCTAAAGCATTGAAATTATTTAGGAGGAGACCCCCTGTTCAAGTCCGCAAAATTTCAGCTTGTAACTCCTGGGGCCTCATGCTATGGAGCCATTGAGGGGCTTTTGAAGTTTTCACCTCACCCTGCCAAGAAAGATGTTACCATGGACTCTAAAGCTGAGTCTGAGATGGAGAGCTGAGGTGATAGCAGTGCAGTCAATGGAGTTGTATCTTACTAAGGGCTGATTTTGGCTTTCAAATGTCAGAAAGGAACTGAAAAGCCAAATAAGGGTTACTGGAGGTCAGAGCACTGGACAGCCACATCTATAATGTTGAGTGACCTTTTAGAATCTGAGCATACCCTTAATATGGATTGTGATCCTGATGCACCCTGAAAATATAGGATATTATTACAAATACTGACAATTTTTCAGTGTAACCATACCAGACAGGGCTGGAGAGCTCACTGCATAGTTAAAGTACGGGTTGCTGAAGGCTCCTCAGCTACACCTGTCCCAGTACTGACCATTCCTCTAGTAACACAGGATATCATGTACACATCTGCTGAAGTACTGTGAGCTGTTCACAGTCCCAGTGCCAGGTTTCAGTCGTCTATCACTGCAAGTCCTAATCAGAGTGCTGCTCTGCTCGTGATGTGTTGGTGAAATACATCTGCCCAGAGGCACTGGTGAAGATTGCAAACCCACACACCTGGAAAATGCACATGGCCCGTGTGTTTATGGATGTGTGTAGAGGGATGTATGGGCACACACACAGAGCTGTGTACTGTTGCTTTCTTGGGCTTTAGATTAAAATTGTATTGATGTTTACAGTGTGGCTCCGGCCTCCCAAAAGAGGGATGTATCTCTTGAAGTGCCTGTGGACCAAAGCAGTCCTGGTGTATCTGCCCTGAGGGATGACATGAGTTGGGACCAGTGACTTCAGGGAGAGGATTACAGCAATTGTGCTCAATTGTATTAAATGACTATTAAACCATTTATTAAGCCTCACAATAAATGGCATACTGAACCATCTGAGCCATGCAAAAAATGTCTTAAAAAGCTGACTTACCAGGGGAACTCAGTGAGTGGTAGATAGGGTGTAGCTCAATGCAATGCATTTATTAATGATCCAAAGGAAAATATTGTTTCATTATTGGCAAGGTTTGTGGTTTGGAGCAGTAGCTGGCAGAGGTGAATAATGGTGAGGGAAGGGCAGTTTTACAGTATTCTGTAAGGTGGAATGATTTAAATAACAGGTGTTTCTAATGTACCCAAATGCCAGCATATGTCTGGGAAGTGGAGTTGCGTGTGGTGCTGACAGGATGTGGGGCTGCCTCCTGGAAGGCATCAACCTGGGGAGGGGATGGGAGGTCATGGTCAATAAACAGTGTACAGTGGTTGCCCAATAAAATTGTGTGGCTCAGAGAGCTAATGGGAGCCTCAGATGTAAAACCAAGGGAAAATGGAACAAAAAGAAAGAAGGAGATATTACTGCTGTTTGCTGCTGCAGGGTGTCCAAGAGTCAGAAATTATCTTGGGGTCTGAATAAAGGTGCAATGCAGTCATTACCACTAGAATAACCACTTATATTTTTTGAACATTATCTGAGTTTAGGCAAAAAGCTTAATTTCAAGAGGAAGGTTACTCAGAAATAAATATGTGTCTTACTCACAGACTTTAAGCACCTGTTTAGGAAAAAAATTACTGAAGGCAGAGGGCTGCGGAAAAGAGCAGGCAAAGACAAAGTGAGATCATGTGCCAGAACTTCAAGCTGGACATATTCAGGATAACAATACAAAATAACTTTTTACAGCCCTGGTAATACTCCATCTAATGATTTTGTGGATTCTGCATCACTGCTGGATTTATCTTGGTAAGCTTTACTCAGTTCAAGCAGAAATTATGCAGGAATTACCAGGTGAAATGTTATGCCCTGTGTTATGGTGCTGTCATACTCACTGATCCTGATGTTCCCTCCTGGCATTACAAATCTATGAACCTAAGAAACACATGACTGAAGGGCAACCCTGGTGCAGCTGCTGCATTCTTAAGTGGAAAAAGCTATCTGGGTCATATCTTGGGGAGAGAGACTGTGCTGTGCTGGGGAGATGGGCAGAGGTGAGAACTGACCTTTGGCTTGTTCACAGTGACAGGAATTGCAAATACATGTTCTTTGCAAAAATACACCTTGCTTCTGCAAAGGTCTGCTGTAGACAGTGCCTGACTTGCTCTGCACTAGGCTTGGAGAGGGGTGACGGGGGGGACACGTTTTTGCAGGGAAGCACACTTAGGAGTTGTAGGGGAAGAAGGCTGTTTGGGTGGCCTCAGAGTAAACCAGTCTGTTTCTCCCCTATTCCAGCAACAATTCAGACCAATATTACCCATATTTAGCACTGCGCCATCCCCTGCTGTCAATGCTCCTCATAATGCATCCCAGAACACCATTTACCTTGGCTACAAGGGCACATTGCCATTGCACTGGCTCATGTGCAGTTTGGTGCCCACCAGGACCCCCAGTGCCTCTTCTGCCAAGCTGCTTTCCAGTCAGTCAGCCCCCAGCACATACTGGTGTGTGGGAATGTTCCTCTCCAGCTGCAGAACTTCACCCTCACCTTTGTTGAGCTTCATGAGGTGCCTGTTGGCCCATTTCTCCTGTCTATCGAGGTCCCTCTGGATGGCAGTACAGCCTTCTTGTACATCAGCCACTCCTCCCAGTTCTGTATTGTCTGCAAACTTGCTTGCCAAGAGCTTCAGGAGCCTCAGGAGACAAGCTGCTGCTGGACGTTCTGCAACGTGAAGCTTCTATGAACACTTTCACCAGTGCAAGGAAGGCATCTTGCCCAGGCAGCCTGGTATCCCCAGGGCTGTGAGCTGAATGCCACATCTGGGACACCTCTACAGAGCAAGTTTGTGTGACAGCAGCCTCCTTCATACAGTGGAAGTAGCAATCAGTGGGTCAGAGACACAGGTATCTAGGAGAGGACTGACATCTTCTGTGCTTTATTTTTTTTTGTCAAAAATGGCCCTATCTCCTTAACTCCCTTGCCCCCCTAGTGTACAGCTTCACTAGGACACCATCATTTTATCTATCCTGCCTTTAGCCACGTCTACACCTTGCAGCTGATTTCAATGCAAACATCCACCAGTTAATGTGGAGTTGTCTGATGCAGACACAGATCATGTGGGCTATTGAGTCGTGCAGAGATACTAGATCAGACCCCAAGAGCTATTCATGGCTCTTAGCACAGCGATAAACGCCAGCTGCTAATCTCTGCCTCTTAGCAAAACTAATGCACTCAGAGGTGGGGCTGTGCTGCTCTGGAGCCCGGGTGGCCATCGCTCGCTCTAGCATTTCTGCTCTGTTCATCGTGGTGTGATGTAGATGCACTCTTAGATACTTTTCAGACTCACTAAATCATGACAGTTCCCAGGAACTGATCAGGGAGTTGTGTTCTCAGCTCCCTGGGAAATTAAGGCTATTTACATTGTCACATCAACAACTGGACAGGCATTTTTATGGGCAAATAGTAACGGATCAGGTGGGGAGATGGAAAGGTGTAACCAATAAAAAGAACAAATCAACAGGGATTAAAAATTATTGCAGGGCAGATAAATTGCAAAGCAGTTACAGATGTAAAGTGAGAGTCAGGTAAGGAAAAGAGAGCTTGATAGACAAGGAATAAAACGCAAAGTACAGGAACACATGGAATTTCAAAGTGAAGTTTTATGAGGAATTATTGCTCTGAGGTAAAGAATCTGAGGCTGGAAGAAGTAGCTAATAAAGCAGAAGGAAAGTAGTTTATTACTTGAAGAGGTTAAGGTTTAGGAGCAAAATCTGTGACAGTCCTTTAATATCAGCAGAGATCTGAGTGCCATTATTCCCCTGGCTAACCTTGAGACACCTCTGAGGCTTCTGCAGCCTACAGAATGAGACAAGCAGTAGCCTGTCCTGTTCATTAAATGATTATGGGTCCCTCTCCGTAATTCAACAGTGAGAAACTTAGAGGTAGCACATGTGAACCTGAAGGCTGAATGAATTTGATGAATACTTAACTTGTGAAATGCTTTGCCTTGGGCTGTCATGGAACCCACCACGTTGAGACAATTCATTGAAACAACAATCTCAAGGAGACAGGTTGTATTATGGTGACAGTTTGACATTACAGCTGAGCCAATCTGGCCTAGTGAGCTGGTGGAGGCAGCATGTACCAGTTTTTTTCAGCTGCCAGGCATGTGATGAAGCCATCATCTGTTCAGTGTGGGCAGCAGCTCCTGCAGTATTCACAGGTAACACTCCTGTCACTGAAGCTACTTGACAAGTCCCACTACAGAACTGTCATATTAAGTTGGCATGACTTCTCTCAACATTAACAGTTAGGGAGAAACTTCCTTGGATGGAAAGGAGGATGGGATTGATGATTTTGGTCTTCCTCAGCTTGTCTCTCAGCCATGCCCAGCCCAGCCAAGAGAATATGATAGCAGCCTTGTTTTGGGGTCCCCTTGGGGCAGCCAAAGCCTGTTGCCTTCAACCACTGGCATATTACTGATACGCTGATTTTCCTCATTGCTGCAAAGGGTTCCAGCACACAGTTCCAGAGGTTTTGTGTGCAGGATTTGTGTTTCTAAGGAAAGAGGAATTTGATGTCCTTCCCCCCATTGACTAATGCAGAAGTTTGAAACATTTTGCATATACTGATCCCTGATCCAAACCCAACCAATGACAGTCTTCTGACAAAAAGTATTTCATGGAACATGATTGAAAACATCTGAAAGATTTCCAATGTCTTGCAGACTTGATGCTGCCCTAGACTGTGATGAAGGTCTGAAGAACTTACCCAACAACTCCGTCAGTTCATGTGTAACTGGCTATCTTATGTACAGAAGGGCTTTCTGAAAAAAAGAAAAAAAATTCATTTATACCTTTCTGGTTTGTTAGCTTGTCCATGTAATAGGAAGAAAACCATGCTATCAATCTAAAGGGGGGTGAAATAGTTGCTACTAATTGCTACTATAAACTTAGCTGAATGAACAACTCATAAGAACATAAGAATGACCATACAAAGTCAGATCAAAAGTCCATCCAAACCTGTGTTAGGCATAGCCAGTAAGGTTGTGTAGGGAAAATGTAGAAGAGAAGAGCAAGCAGGCAATATACCCTCTTTGCTGCCACCACTCTATGGTTTCCTTATACAAATACATTTTTTTTGTGATTTGTTCTCTAACATTCATAAACACAGATCATAGTCCTGAAGTCAGTAGCCACACTATAGATTTGTATAAAGAAGCCTGGTAAGGTCAGTAATGCAAGTCATCCCTAGGCAGAGCTGCCACAGTGATCCAAAGCCCTTTCTGCTTGGAAGAGCTCAGTCCTGGAGGTCCTCAGTGTTTAGATCAAGACACAATTAATGACCAGATAGGTTTGACTGGCTCTCTGGGAACTGAGATACTGATTTGACGTTCTGCAGGAGTAAAGATATTCCTGGGATTATATTTGACTAATATATAAATCTTGGTAGTGAATTCCCTCAAACAGCTGTCAAAGATACACATTAGTGCTACAGTAAAAGCAGAAGCCCTGATGGTACAACAAAGCTGATGTACTGAAACAATTGAAATTTTTACCAGTGAATGCTTTAATTATTCACTTCTTTAAAGAACATTTATTCTTTTCATTACTGACTTTAGCCCTATGATAACAGTAAATGCAATAAGACTTGCTATAAATTGTGCTGGTCATGTATAGTCAGATTATTTGTGGGAATAATTGCTACATGGACTAGAATTACATTACCTCAGGTTATTGGATTACATATCATGTCCTGCTGAATTTTAATATCATTTTGTTAAATGCAAATGCTAAAATAAATGATAGCTTCTGCTCTAGGGCTGTGGATTAGTTATTCAAGATGATCTTACTATTAACTGTGCAGGGAAGATAAATTGGTTAAAGGAAAAACTTGACATCTTATCAATTTTTTCTATATAGAGGCTTCAGTAGGAAAAAATGCTTGTTGCAGCAGTTTCATTTAGTTCCTTAATCATGTGTTAAGTGAGTCTGGACTAGGAGTTTAATACAGAATTTTAAAGTGCTTAGACCTAATGAAACCAGGCTGGACAGTGGCACTGTGGTGGCAGCAGGATAAGTTGTCTTACAGTAGGAACAACCCAAACAAGTCACATTGGCATTCTTCCTTCCTCTCAAAAAATTTACCAAAGTGTTTATGGTGCCCAATGGCACCAAATTCGAGTGCCAGAGATTCACAAGAGAGGCAGGTAAGTGCTGTATCCTCCCAGGGAAGGAGGAGCAGACAGGTGTGTTCTCTGTCCCAAAGAACAGTGACACACCATGACAGAGGAGGACCAGGAAGATGATCAGAGGACTGGAGCACCTCTCCTATGAGACAGTTGGGGTTGTTCAGCCTGGAGAAGGAAAGGCTCCAGGGAGACCTTATTGTGGCCTTTCAGTACTTAAATGAGGCCTATAAGAAAGATGGGGACAAACTTTTTAGGAGGGCCTGTTGTGATAGGACAAGGAGGAATGGTTTTGAAGTAAAGGAGGATTGATTTAGATTAGATATAAGAAACAAATTTTTTGCAATGAAAGTGCTGAAATATTGGCACAGGTTGCCCAGAGAGGTAGGAAATGCCCCATTCCTGGAAATATTAAAAGGCAGGTTGGACAAGACTCTGAATCACCTGATATAGTTGGAGGTGTCCCTGCCCATAGTAGGGGTGTTGCAATTAGATGGTCTTTAAAGGGCCCTTCCGACCCAAACTATTCTATGGTTCTATAAGTCTGTACAAAAGTTTTGATACAGAAAATTGGGGAGATTGGAAAACAGGACAGAGAAAAATGAAATTAGAGGCAATTTAAAGAAGAAAAACCTGACACAAACCCCAGATTCAGGACCATGCATGTAAGGAGTAGTAGGAAGGACTGGGAGTGAGAGCATGGATGTTGTGGCCAGGAGCAGTGGGACAAGAAGGGATTGTTTTCACTATGCCTAAGTTGATGTGCCTTGAATTTTCTGGTTTCCCTGGGCAGGTCATAACTGGGACACACTGATGGACTGGATAGAATTCAAGCATAGATGATAATAATGGCTGTAGAGCAGGATTTATGAAGAAAAGTTAAGCACCAAATGTGCACAGTTTGTCTCTGTGACAGCCTGACATTAGAGCAGTGTAAATACAGATGAAAAGGATGAGGTGTCATTTAACATAATAGAAGGATGCTGTGAGCAAGGGCTTTACCCCGTCCTTACTTCAAGGAAGCCTGCACATTAATGAAGACAAAACTCAACCCCTTCTGCATGCTTGGCTGCCGCTGAGATTCCCTCCCCACTGCAACTCCTCAGCCTATGCCTCATTCCTCCTTTCTGGAGGGAAATTAATCACTCCCAGTCACATCCAGGTGGGATGAAGAGGGACTCCCTCTCCTGGGAGTCAGCCAAAACTCCCTTCCCGTTTCTCCAGAGGCTCAGTATAAATCCTCTTAGTCAATGTTATGCTGTACACAGACCAGGCTCTCCTCTCACCCATATCTCAGGTCAGGTTTTGAGGTGTAGCTACTCAGGTTACCCGAGTGCTCTAATCCAGCACTGCTCACTGTGGCAATGGCCAGTGAAATGGGTCACAAAGCTACCAAACCTCAGGGAAAGCTTTGGAGACCATCAGGTAGAAAGAAAAAACCGTCCACAGGGTCTGTGCCTCCTCTCCCTGTCTGCAGCTCTTTTCCAAACCTCGTTTGCTCCCCTTACTCAAGGGGAGCAGCTGTCTGAAAGCTCCTACAGCTCAGGACAAGGCAATCAGCTATCAGGAAACCATTCAGAGGTAGTAATTTCCCATTATTTCTTAGACTGCATTTTAATTATTGACAGGCAGACAGCCAGTGTTGGACGGTGGTGGCTGCCGAGAGCCCAAAGGCGTTCTGTAGTAGGGGGTTAAATTTTGTTAATGGTCTGAGTTTCTGCCAAACTTGCTGCCACATATCACAAGTGACGCTAACTAGACTTGGAGGCTGTTTCAGTTAAGTGCTTGCACTTTATTTACATGAGCCATTTCATATATTGCTTCTCAGAAAATACAGAAGAGAACAGAGAAGAAATAAGGATGGGTGAGTACCTCTGGATAGCTGACCAATTTCCTTCTCCACATCACTGAGTTATTTTTCAGCAGCTGGGGAAGAAATTGGCTCTTATACTGTCATAGTTATTTAAGAAAACTCCTTCTTTCCAGTACAACCTGCCCTTCTGCCTCTCATTCCAGGAAAAAATGTTTCTAGGGGGTTTGGAAATTTTTATACAAGAGGAATGTTGTGATTTTTGGGTCTCTTTCTTAAGTGCTAGTTTGTCTGTTTTATTTTGCCTTAGTGCTCCAGCTCAAGCAGTCACACAGACAGTTTAAATTCATTACCTTCCTCAACAAAGTTTTTCGTGACCTTCAGCTTCCTTCCTGGTTACCAAATCCATCTCTCCCCACCCCTTGCCCTTATTTTCCTTAGGGTTGTGGCTCAGCACATCTCTATTTCCCTTTTGCCCTTACCCCTGGTGCGTTAAATTCAGAGATTCATCTACCCATTCCAAATTTATTTTTGTCCTTCCATTTTCCACTTCCTGAAATGTTCAGGGGTGCCCAGCAACAGGACATGGAACGATGGCCATAAACAAAAACACAAGAAGTTTCACCTCAACATGAGGAAGAACTTCTTTAATCTGAGGGTGGCAGAGCACTGGAACAGGCTGCCCAGGGAGATTGTGGATTCTCCCTCTCTGGAGACATTCCAAACCTACCTGAAGATGTTCCTATGTCACCTGGTCGAGGTGACCCCAGGGGGTTTGGACTGGATGATCTCCAGAGGTCCCTTCCAACCCTGAAAATTCTGTGACTCTGTGACTCCATGAAAATGGTCTTTCTTGCACTACCCAGGGGTTCTCTGGGAAACCCTCCACTCTTCCCAGAACTCTTGGTAGACTCCTGTGGCTCTTATGCCAAAGAGGATGGTGGTGCTGCCACCAATTCCTTGGCCCTGAGGATGTTTTTCACAGGACTTCATTTTTTTCCTACCTCCTAAATTCCAAAGGATTCAAAATGAATGGATATGGCACAGACAAAATGTTCAGCAGGTGACCAGAACACATGTGGTATTACAACAGGAGATGATGCTACAGGATGGTGATTTCAGCTCCTCATTCTTGTAGCAAATACTGTTGGGGCTGGCTGGCAGAGGGAATGGGGGCTGAATTGTCAGCCAGCCCCACACAGTATCAGCCTTGCATTTGGACAGCTCAGCTTTGCAATACCTTCCAAGATGATTGCTTGGAAGCTGCAGAATGTCTGAAATAGTTGCCTGCTGCCTATACTGACACAGCTTCATTACACACCCAAAGCTCTAAAGCAGGATTTAGGGCTGAGAAGTGCGAGAAGCTCTGTGACTTCTGACTCTAAATCCGGAAAGCAATCGTCTGTCAAGGCAATCTACATTCCTTGTTTTATCTTCTGAGAAGAGATTCATGGCTGATAAATTTATAGTAGTTAACACAAGCAGGTTATTTTAAACGAAATATTCACCACCCTCAAAAATCCTTTCTCCTCAAATTTGGCTGGCCATCAAATATCTTCCAGAAAGGTTGGTACTGGCTGTTTTAATTCTCCCTCCAGTCCTCCACATCTATGTGTTCTCAGTCCTTCTCTTCAGGTTAATTCCCACTTTATTCTAAAAGTTGCACAGCTGGGTTTCCTTCCCTGCCCTGCCCTCCCCTCCCCTTCTCCACTTCTTGTATAAATAGAAGTTTAAGTGCAGTGCATCTCATTAGCGGTCTTGTTTCATGTTAGTTTAGGTAAACTAGGAGAGGACATTGTATCAAGCACTCAATTGAGTAATAGGCTTAGTACTCATATGTTGGATAAATGGAAAACCAAATTCCCAGAAGGCTCAGTGCTTTGTGTTTAGCTCACTACCTTACCTAGTTCCTTATCCTGGCAACAGACTCCCAGTAACATAAAATAATGCTTAATAAAACTTACACTTGAAAAAGTAATTTTCTTGGGCTATTGATTTAATTAAATTGAGTCCATTTGTTCAAGCACTGTTTGTGTTTTAAATGCACAGTGCAGAACCCACAGAAGAATGCTCCTCACTGCAGTCAGGTGCTCTAGTCCTTGCTGCAGCGAGGTAAAGAACAGCAAAGAAGTTTCCCTTTGCGTGTACCCTGTTGAAAACCTAAAGATGTAGGGCTAAAATAATCTGTCAGTGGCCTTGTGCCCCAGTTTGGGCTGATGTTTGTTGACTGGGAGCCCTTTGTGTGCTTGGTGTGATGGAACATGTGGCTCCGGTAGGGAGAATTGGCAACTTTACATCAGTGGGGATTTTGTCTGAGATTGGTTTAACTTGTTATTCAACAACAACAACAAAAGGCCTTCAAAATACCATAAAACCTGTCAGGCTTTGCAAAGCTGCTGCCTATTCTACCACTCCCTCTCTTTTTTTCATTACATTTACTCAGCTCTAATATTTTTTAATGTCAGTGTCCTTTATTAGCTGTAAGTCCATTCATTAGATTGAAGGGAGTAAGCGTGAGGGTTCTGGAAGGCCTCATCTGTGAAAGACCTTGGTGAGAGTTGGAAAGGTCCCTCCATTTTGCCATTTGTAAACTGGAACTATGCTTTCCTGCTTGGCTTAGTGCTGGAAAACAGTCTTCAAATGGAAAAAATAGCAAGTAAAATGGAGTAATTTTAGGAAACTAAATTCTTTAGTATAAGAGTATATAGACAGGTTGTGTGGATCTATGATTGCTAATCAGGGATGAGAAAATGTCAGCCACCTCATTTTTCCTGTGTCTTTATTTTAAGGATGAGATGCAGAGAGTGCTACTTTCAGCAGTGGCATTCTTTATTACAGTCACTCACTCTGAACTGAGAGTCAGTACTGGTCTGTAGAGGTGTCTCTAAAAACTATAGAACTGATTTTAAAATAAGATTTCCGTAAGATTTTTTTTGGCTAGTACAAAATAAAAATGGTGAGTGAAGGTTACAACTGCCTGTTGAATTCTGTCCATCACTCTCATGGGCATGAGAATAAGGAATTGCAATCAGCCTAAATTACTAAACTTTATTTGTTCAGTCAAGAGCGTCTTCTTCTCCAAGCACTGAAGAACAAAGTATCACAACTCTCTCACCATAACCCTGACAGGGCCCCAAACAGTGGCCACACCACCGAATTTTTTCCTGGAAGTCCCTTCAGCCCTAATTTCCATTCATGAAAACTTCAGAAATATATTAAGGGTTCACACTCAGATTTTGAGGAATATGGGTGGTATGAGAAGCCGAATGGGATGGAGTGAAAAAAAGTAATCTTTTTATTCTCTTTCCTGTTTACTGCACCATATTCTTCATAAACCTCATGGTTTTGATTTTCTTCTTCTAGCATGATATAATGTGTATTTTGTCCTGACACTTCATTTCCCTCCTCAGCAACAGAGCTGCCATTTTATACCATCAACTAATTGTTCATTATTATTGAAAAGGGAAGAAGAATTTGACACTTCTCAGAAATTCAGAAGTCACTGGGTATCTGTGGCTGGGTTCATGCAGCTAAGTGGGCAGGTTTTGGTGCAGCTTGTAACCTCTACTCCTCTGACAGTCAAAGGAGATGTACTCCATCAAGCCAAGGAAGTGCATGTAAGTAAACACTCATTAGGTTTTGCAGTGAGTGCCTCATCACTTCAGTTATTGATATTTCAATTTGGAGAACTCTCAGGATCCTCAAATTGCCCAATGCTTAAAGACTGCTGACCTTCATGGTCAGTGATGCTAATGCTCAGTTAATTATGAACAGGTTAATGCCCAGTTAGTTATAGGCAGGATCATGATCTTAAAAAAAAAGCTAATGTGTTTACTGTCAGAGAAATGATTTAACAGTTGGCAAAGGTTTAGACAGGAAGAGTTGTTGGTATTATTCCTCTTCTTGATTTAGTTTCTCATGGATTTTAAATGTGTTTTGATTAGTTTATATATCTCCCATTATTAAATATCTCTGTGCCTAAGGAGAAGAAAAGAAGCAAGAAGACATTGAGATTTATTGTATTTATTTCCTAACATGAAAGATGTGTTAGAAATTTTTAAGATTGCAAATCCAGATGTAAAGAACTGAGGAAATCACAGCCATAACTCTCCTTCTTTGTGCATCATTTAAAGAGACACACATGGAAAGAAATAATGTATGAAGGTAAAGTTAAATAACCACAAAATCATGGAATGGTTTATGTTGGAAGGGATCTTTAAAAGTAATCTAGTCCAGCCTCCCTGCAATGAGCAGGGACATCTTCAACTAGACCAGGTTGCTCAGAGCCCCATCTGACCTGACCTTGAATGATTCCAGGACTGTGTCATGATGCATAGAAAGCACCATTCTCAATGCTACTGGCCATTCTGGGAAGCATCTCTCTTGAAGTTGTACCAGATGGGAAATAAAAAGGGAGCTGGGGGTCTGTTGGAACCATAATGATTGTGTGAAAATCCTTCCCAGTGCTATTGAGAATAAAGGACAGCAACAGCTTTTCAAAAATTCATATTTATTTTATTTGCATACTATTAATAAAAGTAAACACTAGCTTTATTGTTTGTTTTGTTATTTATTAACTTTTAAACAGACCTTATGATCCAGCCAAGCAGGATTTTTACTGCCTTAATGAAAGGAATAATAAAATCTATAATGTGTCCCCTTCCTCCCCATCATCTCCTTGTTGAGCTGTCTAAGACACACTTGGCCAGCTGCTGCAGCACACTGATACTTTTAAATCCAGACCATCCATCTTGTAATTGGTTGCAATCAGTGAGGTCAAGAAAGTTCTGCAGAATCAGCTTTTTAGGCTCAACACATGTAAAAAAATTAAAAGCCCATACTTTCGAGCTGAAGAATTCATTCATCATATTCTTCCTTTAATCACAATCAAGCCAAATTTCTATTAAAACTCACTCTGCAGTTGACTGCACATGTTATAGGAACCACAGCAAACAATGAGGTATTAGTTGTCTTTTTTCCTTTCCTTTTCCTATGACCCTTAAATCTGTACAATATCCATTGAGTGCAACTAACTACAATCTCCGTATTTAATCTTAAAACATAATTAAAACAAAGAAGTGTGAAATGAAAAGCAATCAGACAGAAAATATGGACTCCAGTCAGAGCACTTCTGTCTGTTGGGGGAATAGAAATTGGGCTGATTGTATAACTTGAATGTCTAACCAAAGTAGTACTGGAAACCCAAGCTGGCTTTTGAGGAGAAAAAACAGATGCAATCTTTAAGTTTTCCACTGGACAAAAAGCAGTAAACATTGCAAAAATCTTCTCCAGTGTTGGGTCAGACTGGGACTACAGGGGATCTGACTGTGCTGGGAGTGCATGGAAAAGCTTCAGTTCTCAGCTCCCAGGGGAAGAAGCAAGTGCCAGCCCTGCCAATTTTGGTTATCACTCTGCAATTGCTGAGTCAAAAATTTTAACTTTGAGCATGTGCTCCCAGCACAATGTTTGCTTTGGTTTGGCATGTTTCTCAGGTCAAATCTTAGCCTTATCCTCCTTTGGATTTCTACCTTATCTGATCTACACTGAGAAGGCTTTGCAGCCATTAAACAAAAAGTTTAAAGCTTGATCCTGTCTGTGCCAGCCTTCCCAGCCTGCAAAACAGAGAAAGAAAGAAGGAAAAATAGAAAATAACTTCTTTTTTGGGAAACTCTTTGAACAAGGTTTGCATGCTCTGTTTGTGTACAGCTCCTGACCTGGCAGGAGCTTCATCCCTCTTGACTATATTTATGTTTTGAGGATCTATATAACAAATTAACAACTCATGGCCATGCTGTGGGTCAGCCCATTTGACTCAAAAATTAAATAATGGCAATACGAACATCAGGTATGAAGCTCTCAATCAGGGTATCTGAGAGTGCTTTGTGAAGGTGGTCAGGTACAGAAGTGACTAGTCTACAGACAAGGCAAATGTGCAATACTCAGTGTTCTCTTTCTCAGAATGACACTGAGAGGTATCCATTTGTTCCCTGGCTGGGATATAAACTGTTTGAGTGGCAAATAATTTTTTTTATCATCGTTATCTGCAGTTCCACAGTGGGAAAGAATCTCATAATCTTACATAAATGGTTTTAAAACAAACCTACTGTACGTCCTCTCAAGAACTTGTAATGAAAAGAAGGATTTCCATCAGCTTTGACAGATTTTGTTCTGTTCCCTCTGCATTTGGCCTATATCCACCATCAGTCTTTGGCAGAATTAGGATAAATTCAATTTGCTGTACCTCTTGGAGGGATGGTGCAGGGAAGCATGCAAATATCCACAGAAAAAATATTTCTCAAGGGATATTTTATCTTTATTTGAATCAGGATTGTGAAAAATCTCACCACTGATTTGTCTTTCCAGGCTGAAAATCCATTTAATTTGAGCTCAAGGAACTTGGGTATTAATCCTGCATTTAGCTATTGTTACGTGTGGAGGGGAGGAAGAAAGGAGGGGAGGAAGGGAGGAAGGAAGGAGACATTTCCTAAGACCTGGAGGGATGCAAAGTCCATTGAGTTCCAGAAGTCACTGAAAGTTGCTGGGCTGAGAATGAGTTGGGAGGAATGGACCCAGTCTGTGAGGACTGGGACAGATCTGTTTACACCTCCTTATTTTCCTCGACCATCACACCTGTATGACCCAAGTTTCGTCTGCCTAAAAGTCACCTCCTTCTAGTGTGTGTTTTGACAAAGTGCAGAACTTGGAAAGGTGGAGGCAGAGCCCACTCAAAGCCTGACACCTCACACAGCACTGGAGAACCTAAGTCAGGCTTGTTCTGGGGGTCAAGCCATACTGTCCAGCAGCAACTCCACCATCAACCTCCCCAGCAACAGCCTAAAAGCCTCTTCAGCACCAGGTGGTGGATGAGAGAGTCCTGCATCTTGTTTACTGAGAACACCATGTGCCTGGGAAAGGCTGAGAAATGGCTTGGTGCAGCCAAACTTCTGACTACAAAGCCAGACTTTCTCCAGTAGCACTGAGAAGAGAAGAGTGAAATCCTGAAAATTATCAGCGTTGCTTTCCAGTTATAATTTTCATGGTTTAGCAGGAAGGATGACTCTGGCTTTCATCATGGATTCAGCACAAAGGGAGGAGAAAAGCAGGTCAATAGAGTGTTGAATAGAGTGCTGCTCCACCAATTGCTCATTGCCAGGGTGTGTTGGCCCCTGATGAGAGGAGAGGTGCTGGGTTTGCTAATGTCTATGAGTATGTTGTAGGAGTGTGTTGTTGCCTCTGATCAGGCAACAACACAGATGAATTTGTGTTCCTCATTCTTCCCACTTCTGGTAGTGCTCTTCTCTCCTGTTTGCTCTTCAGTTTTCCTGCTCTCTGATACTTTTCTCAGACTTTAATTCTCTCAGTGTTTTCCTCCCTACACTGCCAGCACTCTCTCCTAACTTCTCCTTTCGTGGCAGCTTCCTCTTATCTTCTTTTGAGCCCAAATTACTTTTGTTTAGTACCACCCAGTTTGCTTCCACCAGTTCCATTTTCATCTTCACAACCCAAACTCTGTTTTCCCAGGAGGCTTGACTTATCCCAGCTCTTTGAATTCAATTAATTGATCTTCATCAGCCAGATTGCCATTGGCAAAGAAACCCAGCACGCTGTCTGTCTTTGTGCTTTAACTTCTGTTTTATCCTCATTTAATTTGTGCCCTTTGCAGCTTATTGAACCCTAATTACCTCTGCTACCACCTCACTGTGTTCAATTATAGCCTTCATCTCACTGACCTGATGTCTCTGTCCTCATCAAATCTCACCTTTCTGACTTTGCCCATTATTTTTGTACAAAATCAGTGCCCTCCATGGGGAGCTCAGCTCTTGCAATATCACTTAATTTTTCTTGACTACTCCCAAGCACTTTCCCTGCTTTTTCCTGCCTTCACCTCTCCCAGCTATTATACAATTCACCAGGGCATGGAAGAACCAGTGGCACTCAGGCAGTGGTTTCAAGTGGGGCACCTTGACCTGGCTTGAAGAAAATTGATCTATACACCAGCCTTTCATAGTAAGGGTAAAACAATCTCCCACACTCACTGCATGGCTGTGATAAACCCTCAGATGCCCATACAAGGCTATTTAATAATTTTTTCCAAACACTTTTCTGGTGATAGCTATCCCACTGGTGTTTGGGTACCTCCTCTCTTTCTCATTTCATTCCTCTTCCTATTATCTCTTCTCCCACCATCCCATCCCACAGCTGTCAGGTCACGATCTCTGTATATATCTCTTTCAAATAGCCTAAATTTCCCATACCCCTCACTCCCTGACCTATTTTTGTTCTGCTTCTGCTCTTTGCTTTCTTACAAGCAAAGATGATGATTTCCTTGTGGATAACATCCTTTCCCATTGTCCCATTCTAATTCTTACCTTTATTTTCATATTCCCTGTCTCCCATGATGGTGATTTCTGAGTGATTTGTGGGCGTGGGTGATTTGTTTGGAAGTAGGGACTGTTACCCACAACACAGAAATGCCCCTGAAGTTTCATTTCTCACAGAGTTGATCCTTCAAAGTGTCTGTGTTTGACCATTTCTCCTCCTTTCCATCCTTTTTTGCCTCTTGCTTGAACCCCTTCACGGGTTACGACTGCAGCTCCATCCTCCTCTACCAGCAGAATTCTGGCCAGTGTTTGTATCTCTGTGGGTCACCTGAATCAAACTTTACTGATGCCAATGTACTGTGGTCCGTGATGCCTCTGTATCTGCTAATTCCATTCACCTCACCAGTGCTTTTTTAAAAGAATTAATTCTACCATTGGCAACTGCTGCCGTCGTGCCATGTCAGGAATGTTATGAGGGAAGGTCTGGGCACAAGGACCTGCTGCAGCAGCCCAAGCCTATTAAAAAAATGCTCATTTGCATAATTTCTTTCTATTTTTGTAATCCATCTCAGAGGTGAGCAGGATCCGGGCCTTTCTAGGCTTCATGAGTCCCAAACTCATTAATCAGGTTTCTGATTCCTCATGATGGTCTCGTTCCCATTTCAGCTTGTTTCTCAGTTACATGTTTGGCTTCATCATTGATCCCAGGAGCTCCACTCCTCTGGTCTGACTGAAGAGCAGTGCTGGTTTATCACAGTGCTGATTGTGAGCAGTGGCCTTGAGGACATCTGTGTACCATAGGTGCTGAGTTGTACATAAAATACACCTGCCTGGGTCCTTTGCTGTTCTCAGGGAGCCAAGGCCTGATGTCCCGGGGCCAAGCCCCACTCAGGGAAAGTCTCCAATAATGACTCTGAGCTTCTTTCTCCCACAGTGAGAGCTATTGCCTTGGGTGGGAGGGTGGCTCCTGAAATCACATGCAAATTTCCCAGTCACTAGTGCAATCTCAGATGAACATTTGTCTGTGAGGGAACAGGCTGTGAGATTTTTCCTGAGTTATTTTCTCACTTAAGGCTTGCTCCAGAGGCAATGAGCAGAGTTACTGCTCGATCTCTCACTCACAAAGAATAAAGGATGTCATGCCAGGTTCCTCCTCTGACCTTATGATAGAAGAGAAAGTGCTTTTTAGTACTTTTTCTTTTTACATGACTGTACTCCTTTGTCTTCTTCCTATTCTTCCTGAACATTAAGCTCCCATCACAATCCCCTTGGTAACCACAAAATTCTTTTTTTTCTCCCTCCCTTCACTCTGCTGTGCTATTATAGAGATACATGAGAATAAAACAAAAAAAAGTATAAATTTGAAAAATACAGAGCTGTTTTGATTATCTGGTTGCTTTTGTGGCATCCTTGAAACCACTGTTTCTGTGTAAGATACTATTCTTTTAAATCAGAGGAGAACTTTTTGAGATCACTGCTCATTGAGATGTTTTGTGGTACACACAGGTACAATAATATGACAGCAGAGATTCAGGTATGCTGAATGATTCCCATTTATCCCAAAGCTTTGCATGAAAGCAGAGTATTACGAGATCATTGAACAAGTCTCTTTCTCAGGCTCCCAGAGCAGGCAGTCTGAACCCAATCCCTTCCCAGGGCGCAGTGAAATGAGATCTTCAGCCCTCCTGCAATATTTATCCCAAGGCATCTGATGGAATGACAGAGCTTAATACTGTAAGGTATTAGAGTAGCATTTTTTATCATGTCCAACTTACATCTCAGCTTTGCTTTAATTTACTTACCTTTAAATTCAGTGTATTTATGCTTCAAATGCGCACTGTGGCTATTTCTGCCTGGTAAAAAAAATAGATAATATGTATGCTTACAACTGATAGTAAATGTGTATAGAAGCACATTATGAGGGTCGGATTTTCAGCAGATACAAACCAACGTTATTTCATTAATGTGTTTGTAATATCAGCCAACTTTCATGCTTAGAACTATTTACAGCTATTTCACCCTTTATACAAGACGTGGGTTTCAAGGTCGCAGTTACCAATAAAACAGTGAAGAATTGGGTCAAACAGGAGTGTCTGCACCTACTGCAAGATGAATAAACTACTTAAAATTGGTGGTGGTGGTGCTACAGGCCCCAGCCAACTAATGAACTGGTGAGTGTCAAGTGTGTGGTCTTGGGAGCTTGGTGTCTGGGAGGAGGGATTTGAAGTTTTACTGCCTGCTTCCTTGTGGGAGCACTACAAGTGAAGTAGAATGATGTGATGTGTGTGAGAGATGCCTGTGTGTGAGATGATGATGGCACTGGGTGGTTTACCCAAGGTTTGGTGCAATTCAGGGCATATCCTACACCTCGCCACACTCTCTCTGCTCACTGGGGTGAAATAAAGGTGCTGCTCCTGTCCTCCGTACTGAGAACTTTGGAAAAGAGGAACTCTTATTTTGTGACATTTTATTTTTTCTCATTGAGAAAGACAGGTTGTATCTGTAGAGATGCATTGCCTGTAAGAGTGAGCACCAGAGCTCTTCTGTTTTGATGGTGGATCATAAACGCTCACATCATTTTTGGGGTTCCCTGGGGAAACAGGTAGAGGCAAATCTCTATGACTTCCACGAATACTAAGGTTTTTGTGAAACCTGCTCCTTTCCTAGCCTGGTTAATGGAGGTTCTGCCTTGCTGTCTTGAAAGACAGTTTCATGTGTAATGTGCCTTTTCCCCCCACACTCCTCCTGGTAGTTTTCTTCCAAAGCTATCTCCAAGTGGTAACTTGGGAAATTATGCTTTAAGTTTCCAATTCCTCTGTTGACAGGCCTCCTTCAGAGTCCAGGTCATTCTTTTAATGGCAATTCACCTTTTGCCACCTTAAGCAATAGGTTTGCTACTTTATAAATTTAAACTACACTTCCTGTTCTGACATGAGGGTGGAGCTACAGCAGTGACCACAGCAGCAAATCCCAGCTGAACTCCTCTCATTTAGGAGCTCTGCCATCCTTTGGAGCAGGTGGAGTGGCGTTTCTTACTTTTTAGGACACATCTTCTGCATTTTAGGCACATGTCATGCCTTTGGACCACTGCTGCACTTTCTGTCCTGTTTCCTTTTGGGGTGGGTGCATGGGAGAGGAGTGCAGGTGTGCTGGGCATAGGGTTCTACTGCTGGGCTTTAGCTGGGAGCATTAGCTGCATATTGCTCTGGAGCTCAGACTGTTGTGATGAGGATATAAGGAAAAATAGGTGTTTGGAGATGCTGAGGATAAAATGATAAGGAAGCAAAGTGATTGTTAATCAAAGAACACGGTCCACCGTGCAGGGTCTCTCATGAAAAGTATTCCACAGGGAAAGGGACTGTAAGCAAAGTGATCAGAATAGCTTTATTTTTGAGTGGAAGACCTTAAGGAGGATATGAAAGCCACTGATGAGTGAGAAGAAAACACTTCAGTTTATTTTTGATATTTGTATTAATTATCTGTGCCTGACTATGTCTTGGGATCGGGCAGTGATTCAGCCTTCCTTTTGTACTTGGCTGCAAGGACCTGAGAGTCAAGACCTCATTACTCAGGATTTCCTGTGGCTGAAGGACAACTTCATCCAAGCAGACAGGATCTGGGACAATTTTTATCATCTCGATGACTTTCCATGTGCTATGCCCAGCACAGTTTGGGTGGCATCACCACGTACCCACAGCTGAGTTCCAGGTGTCTCCTCTGGTCTTTTTCCGTGGCTCCTGTTTGCAGGTGACTTCATACAAAGGGGTTAGTGAGTCAGTTTAGAGCTTGTTCATGCTTTTCCAGTGTCGCTACCAATAATGATTGAAAAAATTTAAAGGCTAACATGCAGTGGATCACAGATGAGGCTTGCTAAAGAATAATTCACTAACTTCCCAGGGTCATACCTTGCTGAGACATTTCTTGTCCTCAGGGAAAATGAAGACTTATGTGACTGGCGGTAGAACTGGATACAGGGCACAGGCTATACCTCCTCATCTTCCTGAGAGCTTTGTTCCAAAACCACTGGTAATTTCTCTAAAGCTGATAATGTTGAAAATTAATAATTCCCCACTTGAATTAATTAATGCATTTCAATTGTCTTAGTATTAGGAATGTAATGAAGAAGAAGTGGATATGGGGGAGGTGAACCCAATTAAAATGAGATTGTTTAATTCAATTCACAATCTTGCATTAGTGAATCTGTGAAAAGAAGATTTTATAATTAAATCAAAAGCAGATTTGATGATGTCCACCACCACATTGGAAGTCCATCTATACTACAACAAAAAGAAATTCAAGATATCTGTGTCTGGAAAGAGCATCTGGTATGTACCACTCCTTTCTGAATTCCTGAGAGTTTATTAATCATTTATATGAGAATAGAAAGAACCAGTCAGAAGAAGAAAATATCTAATGATCCCTTACCACCACTTCTAATACTGGAAATTCGTAATGCATCGTAGTAGGGACCCTCCTCCAGAGTGGTAAGGTTTATAAGCTTGATGAAATAACTACCTACCAACTAAATTCCATCTGTTCAAAATTTTCCAGGAAGCACAGCATTGCACTAGATTTTGGCAAACTGTTATATGAGGTTCATCCCCATATTACCATTTTAATTGCTGGCTGATTGCTTTTATGTTGCAAAACTCAGTTTGCAACAGTATGTAAGTTGCAATTAGTTTTTACTGTGTGATTCATTAGCTCCTATAAAGCATGTCATGCTGCAGCATTTGGAGGGCAATATGCTAGAAACCAGTAATTGCATTCAAAAGGCTCTGGAAATGTGGTGGTCCTGCCTTTCACAAACAGAGCCCGTGTTTGTTGGCAGGATGTCTTCTCTCAAATGAGGTTTAGCTGACAGCTGTAGATAAAATTGTTTCCGCGTGACAGGTTTTCCATGTAAACAGCATCTTGGTCCTGCAGCCTGTTCCTTA
Source organism: Pipra filicauda (assembly GCF_003945595.2). NCBI lineage: Eukaryota > Metazoa > Chordata > Aves > Passeriformes > Pipridae > Pipra > Pipra filicauda. The sequence goes on from NW_024104310.1 coordinate 8,696,236, forward strand.
TGGGTTTACATCTGACTGGGATTCGACCGAAGTCGGTGGAATGGACGCGGGTGTGAGAGTTTCCATTGTGGGAGTTTGGCTGCTGAGCTCAGCCTGGTTTGTGATATTCCTCAGGGGAAGTTTCTGGTGTCTTTTTCATGCCTCAAGAATCTTCTTTTGGAGCTGCTGTTCACATCACTTGTGATGAGGAGGATGTGTGTGTTTAAGTTACATTAATAGGTTTTGCCTTAAGAAAGGCGGATAAATTAAGCATCATCTTTGTAACTCTGCTACCTCTATCATCCTATATTCCTTAGGCAAAACAGCAGGTATTTTGACAAGTTTAAAACCAGCCATTAATTATTGACTCCATTCTGTTAAGAACTGAGGTTTGTTTTGCCTTCTTCCATCTCTTTTGGAACTTGTTGTCTCTGGCAGAAAATTTTGACAAACAGTGCATGAGGACATGATCAGTGAGGTTTCCACTGGTACATGCATATTATGACAGCTTTTTGAGTATCCATGTCAGTCACATTATTTTATCTTCCCTGACTGGATGAAACTCTCCTGGAAAGGTTGTTCTGCATGTGGCTGCTGGCAGCCCAAATTGTAAACCCAGGCTATGAATGGCCTGTCTGGACTGTGCTACACCACTCATGGGACTTCAGTACTCACTGCTAGCACCTTGCTGAAAGGGGTAAAGCTCAAAATTTAGCTTATGCTTTTGAGAGGTAATTTGAATTTTTCAAGACTGATGAATAAACAATGGGTGCAAAGAACAATAGTTGAAAAATCTCCCCTGTAGGCAATTTCCACTGGGATTTTCTAGGTTTCCTTTCTTCTGTTTTCACAAAAGCCCTGAAGATTTGAAGTTCAAACTTTTGTCCCTTTTGGCTGTCAGAAGTTTTGCACTGGGAGCATTTGCCAAGTGAAGAGAAATACTTCTTATTCCCACAGAAATGTACTTAAGTCAAACCAAACTGGTGCATTTGTAATTATACGACAAATTAAGTAAAATATAAACCTTTAATACTTCAGCTCAGACTGTATCAACTCAATTTTCTAGCATATGCTTTCCACCTGTAGGAGTCAAAAGCACCTGCAGCTGTTCAGTCTTCCCTGTTGGTTTGGTATAAGTGGCAGCTGCCTCCCAGCTCTGATTTTTATCTCTCAGTTTAAGTGTCTTGCTGCTCACACCAAATTATAATGCACAGCATGGTCTGTGCTGGGAGATTTTCAATGCATGCTCTAGTTATATGTTGATAACTCTGATTATGGAATAAGAGTTGTGTTATTTCCTTTAGCTCTAGCTGTACAACCTGTTCTGTCTGCTGGGACAGAATGACTACTACAGTATGAGTGCAGTGGTCAGATGTGCTGATGCAGCAAACTGCAAAGCAGGTAAGGTGGCTGACTCCAAAGGTTTTGTGTTAGGTGTGAGTCAGAAGCTCAGGATTTATGCCTCTTTTTGTATTTTACTGCCTGGAAAGTGAAAGCCATGGGCGCTGTACTGACAGCAGAAGAGGTAACACCAAAGTGGGAAAGACAGAAATCTTTCCCCTTCTGCTTTTCCCTATTTTTATAGTTTATAGTACATGGAGCACAACCAGCCAAAACCTACTCCCTGAAGTCTTAGCTGGTAGTCACTGTTGTTCTGCTGTGTCAGCACTGCCCGTGAATAATCTCTAAATTTTTGTGGACTGAGAGCAGGTGGGATTTCCTGAATAGAAATTTGCCTTGCTCAGTTTAGAGGACCAAGTCCCACTGACAGGCATAAATCAGCTGCTCTGATTGAAGGGAAATATGAGGGACTTTCCTGTACGGTTGTACTTGGTGTATTTGAAGTCTTGCTCCAGATGTAAGAGTGCGTGGGGGAATGTCCAGAGGAGTCAGGAGCACCATTTGCTCTGCTAATCCACTGCTGGTCCATGTACATGGGCAGTACAGAGCAGGCAGTGTATACAAGGGAAGGGAAAGTGATGGTCAGGGGTTTGAATGGTGCAAATGCTTATTTGGTGTCTGAGATGGTGGAAAATGGGCACTGAGTCTACTGAACTTGACTGAGCCTGTCCAGTTGTCCTGGATTTAGTCACGTGTGTTACCCAAACTCCCCTGGGGATGGTGGTTATTCAGGACCCAGCAGAGCTGATTTCTGAGCATGTCTAAGGCCCTTGTGGATCATGAGAATGTAACCATGAGGACATACCTCCCTTATAGATCTTCCTCTGTTGTAGTGAAAATATTTTTTTTCAGCACAACTTAAGCTGGTTAAAAGGATAAGCTAAGCTGGAAAAAAGGCTGTGTTACACTAGAATAGGACTGTCTATGAGGTGTATGTGTATAACTGTGAGTAACTGAGAATTACATTATAGTGATCAAACTTTACTGCAGAGGCAAATCCTTAAGCCAGTGTTGGTAACATCTTTGTTGGACAGCATGGATGGAAAGGGGATTTTTCCACAGCCATTTTCTTTTCTGTATAAGCTGTGAAGGGAAATGGTGACTTCTTTGATGCTGTATAAATTTACATTCAAGAAATAAGCAAGCAGATTAAGAATTTTCTCTAAATGCAAAATTATTGGTTTTTTCCCCCCTCCCAAACATTTCTTTGGTGGGCAAGAGCGAGATGGGAGGGTTGTCAGTTTCTGTGTTTCATGCCAGCACTGTGGATCTGTGGGGTTTCATTTTAGATGTTTCCTTCTTCTCTGTCTGCTGGTCAAGCTGACCTCAGACACTCCCTTCACCCCTGCAAAAATCAATGAGGAAGATGTTTGGAGATAAGGCATTTGCTTTGTGCCACCAATGGGTAAAAAAGGGAATAAAAGCTGATGACAATATAGGTCTTGGTACATAATTTTTAAAAGTATATGACAGCCCAGTGCTGCTCAGATTTCCAGATCTCTTCTCTTTTTCCATTTTTTTACAAGCACAAGCTGTAGGTGGGTAAAGTTTGAAAGAAGTTGGCAGAGGCATTTTGTGTGAGACTTCTCCTTTTAACATACCCCACATATGACTAGCAGTGTTAGCCAGGGCTGCTGCTTCCGTGAGACTTTTGCTGGTGACACAGTGGTTTGCTGAAAACTTTCTGGATGCTCAGAAATCTTGTGGAGAGACAGATATTTTTATTTCACTGTGTTTTATAGGTTCTTTTCAAATGTGGTTTACTCTGGTGGACTTATTTGTGACTCAATATTTAAATCACATGGCATTGGGGGGGGTGGGGGTAAGTGTTCACAGTCCAGCTTTACAAATGGAAAGTGGGTGCAAAATTCTGCACGTGGGAGAAGAATTGATTCTTGCTTGGATACCTGTGTGGGTAGGGGGAGAAGAAACTAAGGCAAGCCTGGGGTCAGGTTGGCATGGGTGCAAGGGTGTTTGGTGTCTGCTTTGCTCTGCAAGACCGTGCCAGGTGAAAGGAGTGGACACATCTTCAGTATTTTGGCGTAATGGAAAAATTGAGTGTTACAGCCAGCCCAACGTTCACAGGAGCCAGCAGGAAGCTCCTCCTCTCCTGAAGTTAATGGGAGCAGAGGAAACGGTACCTTTAAGGAGAGTCTTTATGTAGAAATATCAGATCAAAGATGGCATAAAGCAAATGTGTAAGAAACCCTCACCCCCCCATTTCTATCTTTGGAGTGAGACCAGTCTATGCTCCAAGGTGCCATGGGAGTGCTTAACGATGGCAAAAGCTCATGGGAAGACAAAATAAAAATATAGCTGTCACTTTCAGCCTACGAAAATAGCTGATACCAGTGCTACAGCAGATCCATTAATGGTTGATTTGTTAATCTATGTATTTCCCTGGCACACCCAGCCCCTGTTTCTGGGAAAGTATAACATTTGTGTGTTTGCATCCTGTAAAAGCTGATTCATCAGTGGAGCCGCTCAGGATGTTAGTTAAGTGAAAAATAGTTTGTGTATTTTACTAAATGCAATTCATCAGAAGCTGTGCAGATTAGCTGGGTAGAGCTACGCTGAACACAATGGCATCTGCAGATAAAAAAATGACAAATTATGATATTGCTCTTGCTCTATGATTCATTGGGAAGAACTCAGAAGCCAAGCATTTTCTTCAAAGAAATTATTCAATGAAGACTGAACGGTGCCCATAAAACAACAAAAACACCTCCTTTGCAGTGGTTTTAAATATTGTTGAACATAAAATCTAATTTATATGGTATTAAAGGCTTTTCTTTAGACTACAAATCATCTTTCAAAAATGCCATCTTCTAAACGGTTCATCAGATGCATCTCAAATACTTTTATGATTATTAGTAAATGGAATTAGGGCACCTTGTAGTAGTTTTATTACATTTTGCACAGCTGTAATGGATTACAGAGAGGCTCTCACTGCTGTGGTTCAGGCTGCATAGCAACTTCTAAGTCAGTACACATTTTTCATAGTTTCTTTGCTTTTAGGGAAGATATACCACTTTACTCTGAAATGATCCATGCCTGATGTCAGCTGAAATGGGGAGCAGTCAAACTTAGCTGCCTATATTCATTAAGAAAGCCCAAGATGTGTGTAACTGACTGGCCTTTCCCACCTGCTTTTGTTTCTTTCTTTGTCTGGCAATTGGAAGAAGATCTGCTGCACCCCACTGAGCAACCAAGAAGGCAGAAATGAAGGAGGGGTTCACCTTAAGCAATGTTATTGTTGGTTGTTTAGGGTTCATGGGATCTCACTTCCCAAACTCCTATGACAAACAGAGGTACTAAGGGAGTGATTCCAGACTTGTGTCCTTCTGTGATGGCATTTGGTGTCCACCTGTGGTAACACACAGTGCCCAAAACAGTCCTAGGCTCCAATGTTGATGGGACTGGATCTAGCTGTCTCTCTGCAGCTAAGCCGGTCAGTGTTGGCCAGGCTGGAGGGAAATGAGGGCATGATTTATCTCAGTTGAGATGTCTACTTTGTGGTGTGTTAGTCTGCAACATCAATGTCTTCATTAGTACAGAGAGGGAGCTTGGATGGATACTTACATTTGGTCTGATGAAACCCATTGTGTTTATCTAAAACCCATTGTGTGTAATCTAAACTGCTTGTGTGGCCTTTTTCAACAGCAGCAAAGAAATAAGGCATTATTTCTTTGAAATCCCATATGGGATGAAATCCCATATGAGAAACCCTCATATGGGATGAATTCGTAGAATCAAGGCTGGAAAAGACCACCTCTAACCTGCCACAACCACATTCACCACTAAACCATATCCCCAGCTGCCAAATTCATGTGTCTTTTGAACACTTCTAGGGATAGTGACTCCACCACTTCCCTGGGCTACCTGTTCCAATGCTTGCAGTGAAGATGTTTTTCCTAATATCCAGTCTAAACCTCCCCTGGGTGGCAACTTGAGGCCATTTCCTCTCATCTTTGGTAACTACACATTATCCATTGACTGCAGACCAATCCTGGGTGAGTTGTTTAGACTTAGCATAGTTTACCAGTAGCCAGCTCAGGTCAAACAGGATAAATCCTAGCTTTACAGGTCTGTAAAAAGATTGGTGCTGCCTAAAGTTTGCAAGTTTTATCCAACTGCACACCATGTAGTAAAGACTGCTATTTCCTTCAGAATTTGTATATTTTTGTCCTTACCTTGCCACAGTTAACAACATCATGCCTAAGTCACTCTAGAAACTGGTTTTGGCTCCTGATTTATAGAGGTACTTCGAAAATATAAGCCATTACCCAAGTAGTATAATATCTTATCCCAGTAGTGGCTGGCCCAATGACATTGGTAGAACAGTTCTTACTGCTCCCATGTTCTTCCCTATTCACAAAAGGACTTATGTGCTTGCTAGATGAGTGTTGAAGTAAAGCACCAGCACATAAGTGCTTTGCTGAACAGGGATTGATTAAAATACATACTTTGGGGCCTTACTTAATTATGTGTTGGGGATTGCATAATTGGCACTATACTGAAGACATCTAACAGCTTTCTTCTGATAAATCTGTACATGCATAGTGGTCCTGAACTGTAATTTAGCATGATAATGCCAGCTTCATCAAAGCCCTTGGAAAAAAAAGCAGAAAGACGTTTGGCTCTCTGAGTCCTTGTGAGCTGACTGAATTAGTGATTGCAGTCTCTGATCTGATAAAAAGCAGCTTCAGTGTGTTTTTCCACTGAAGTAGCTTCTTACTTGAGCAGAATGAAGGAGGCCCTGCACAGCTGGCAGAGACTGAGCTTCCCAAGTTGATGAGGTAGATTTTCAGCCACTAGTCAGAGTCAGGCTGACAAACAGTGGCACAAGACAAATTCACTACTGAACTTGAAAAGATTATAATGCCTTAAATGTTTTAAATAGTAGTCCAGCACCTGATGGGCAACACTCACTAAGGCTTGGGTATAGCCAAAGAGATTAAATTATTTCTAAGCCCTCTGCTCTCTGTTTTCAGGATGAGTTGAAAGCTACTACACTAACAGAGATCCATTTGTGCCTGTTTTCTTTTTGTCTTCCTTGCATTACAGAGAGAAAAACACAAAACCTTGTGCTATAGAGTCCAGGTATGTGTTGATGCCCATACTTTAAAGTAGCAGAAAGAGGCAGGAGAGAGAGAGACTCTTGCAAGCTGCGATCCAAAGGCTGCACAGGTCACCTCTCCAAATAGAGTCCTGGCTGTAACTGCTGGCTCATCACTCCCAGCCACAGACAGGGCTTAGAACTTCTCTTCCCTGCTGCTGTCTTTCCTCTCTCAGTCAATTCTGCAGGACAGCTCTCATGTCTCTGTGCTGGTGTGATCGTCACTGAAAAAAGCCCAAACAAAGACTTGTCAGATGTGTTGTGCTGGGAAGAAATGTGTTTTTCTTTGCAATGGAGAAGGCACTGAATTTTACAGTTGAGTATTCCTGGGTGTTTCTGGACCTCAGCATGTGCTGTATTGTGCAGTGCAGGGAAATAAGCCTGTGCAATATCAATATCCCAGTGTCCAAGGTGGGTGCAAGGTCCTCTTTACTTCCAAGAGTCTGCAAAAAATAGGCAATAATAGCAAAAAGTCATGAGATGTTTAAATTCGTTAAGAAAATTGGCATTTGACAAGAAAAGCTTTTGAACGTCTGCCATAAAAGCATGAAACAGTTGCTCTGAAAGATTACTTGCTACCTCTACCAGCCAGTGCTTCACAGCTCATGGGAAGGAGGGGACTGCTTGCAACCATGATGAACCATGGGGTTCATCCTACCAGCCAAATATCAAGGGCCTTGTTAAGCATGTTTTTTCCACTGGGGAGAGCTGATGACTTTGGCAGATATTTCTTCACTGTTTATTTACCAGAAACATAAAAAAAGCCAAGTATTGCTTCCCTAAAGCTTACAGAAGTATGTAATAGTGGAGGCTTTTACTGCTAGCTCTTTATTATTCTGCAGCAGTCTGTGCACAATATGGTCTCTTTCCCCACTCAAACTTATAGGAAAAATATTTGACTTATTTTCAATAAATCAGAAGACCATTAAATTGCAAGGGAGTAGGTTTATGTGGAGATCTGTCTTGTCACAAAATGGGGGAGGGAGGAGAGTTTGTCTTGTGCGTACTTGTCCTACAGTGAGAATATTTTTCTGTGGGAGCCAGAGATCCAAAATCAATGCTCTGCTGTAAATGTTGCAGAAAGATCAAATCTTTCATTAGATCTTCCCCTGTGCATGGAAGGACTCTCTCTGCTAAGTTCTCAGAACTCAAGGGTCACCTGGAATGCAACAAACCTGCCACAACATCTCTCTTTTGACATGTGCAACTGGAATCCACTCAAACACTTTCCCATGGTTCTACAATGGTCTTGTTGTTTTTCCTGCTCCTTGATCAGGCCTTCAGGAAGATCAGTGCTGTGCATGTTGGCTTCTGCAGTTTTGATCTTCAGGTCTCCTTGCATGAACAATGTAATACCAGGGCCAGAGGTACTGACTGAAGTCCAGATCTGTGGTGGGAACTATGAGTGACCTTCACAGTAGAAACACTCACCTTTACTACCAACCATACCTTGTATATTGGTATTGATTTTCAGAGTTTTTGGGTTTGTAGAAATCCTTATTTTTTTGGGGAAACCAGAAAAAAACCCCCAGATCTAACCCCCCCAGTGATATCTTCTTGAAAAGGAATATGTTGCATTGTTATGATTTACTTATATCACCTCCAGCAAAGGCTGAGCAGCCCCTGCTTCATGTGACAGCGCATGTTTATGGCTTTGCCTGCTAAAGGGAGAAGCTTGTTGTAGGAGACAGCATTTGCCAATTTCTCCTGTATTTATTATATTTTCAAGCATTTAAGATACTGAATATATACTTTTTTTTTTCTTTCTTTATTGTAGCTTCTGTTGTTGAGATGAAATTATTTTTCTGGCAGCTTCTCTAGTGCTTTGCATTGGCTTTGTATGTGGGTAGGACCAGCTTGCATTAAAAGAGGTTAAATAGCTTCCTCTTGTTTGTGAACATACTGCTGACATAAATATTTTATTATCATTAAGTGGTTGCTCCTCTTCATGAGAGTGCTAAATATGATGCAAAACTGAAATAAAAGTTACATTAGGGAACTCTAGGGAGCAGTAAAAAAATAGTCTTTAAAACAGGAGCCAACCTGTAATTTATGTTTTTCTTAATTCTGTTTCCCAGGAAATTACCCAGTTTTATGGTCTAAAAAGAATGATCTTGTCCAAAGGGGAGACATATTTTACTAAATGTTGTCTAACCTTAAATCAGGACTTACTGTCCCTTGAACAAGGTGGAACAGATGTTAAAACACCTAAAAGAAAACAAAGCATCTCTGACAGTCCCCTGAAGTTAAGCAAATGGCAAACAATTGTTAAATGGAAAGTAGGAAATGGGATATAATTTTCTTCAGGGGGAAAAAAACCCCAAACAATGAACAAACAAAAAAAAAACCCCAGCAACAATTTCAGGAGGTTTGGGAAGGGTGAAAGCTACAATCTAAAGAGCTGTGGTTGTTTTAAGAGTCCTCCCGTGATCCCTTCATAGTCAATGGAAGCTCAGTACTCAGTAGTACAGACTCAGTCACCACCATAGAGCAATTATCTACAGCAAGACAGAGAGATTGTGTTTGTAAGGTGCTTCCATGGGAAGAAAAAGGATTTTGGGCTGGTGGCTCAGCTCCAGCAAGTTCCACCTGTGGCATGAATGGAAAGTTTTTTGGCCCATGCTGTATGTATGTGCCCATACTCACATTAAGCCTGTTGAGCTTTAATGTCCAAGCACGAGTGTTTCTTGAGAGAACAGGAGCTGCATGAAGGTGTATATATAGACAGGGCACAGGAATGTCTCTATGTCCTCCTCATCCCACAAAGCTGTCCAGGTCCCAGTATCCTCCATTATTACATCTCTCAGTAGGAGCACACAAGACGAATGGCAGGCATCTAAATTTAATGATGGGTGTACTGCAAACATAGTAGGAGGAATGTTAATTTGTTGAGAGTTAAGGAGCTAATAGAGAATCACAAAACTTCTGGGAATAGATAGTGATGAGGATTAAAGAGTCGTGAATTGTTAACTTATTGCCATGAGATGAGAGAGGCACAGTGCAACTGATCCTCTCCACTGTTCCTTCCCTGCTATGTGTGATTTACATCCACCTCAGATTACAGAATCTGCTGTAAAAATTAAATTGCACTGCTAAAAACATTCCAAGGACACAGACAAAACACTGAAGGATGTTCCCACCCCTGCAGATGCTAGTGCTCTGCATATTCACCCAGCAGTTCAGATTTGTACCCCAGGGATTTCTTCTGCAATTTGGTGACAATCTCATTGTTCCTTTGGTCCCTGCATGTCCCTCACAGAGTGTCCCTTCTGATACATTCCTGCAGAGACAAAAAGTCTGTGTAAATGAGCACAGCTCCATCAGTCAGACACACTTTGTTGTAGCCAGGCCATCTGAGATATTCACAGTTCCTTGACAATTCTCTGGCTGTGTGTCCCCAGTAGTCTCCCACTGAAATTGTCCCTCTTCAAGTACCTGGATGATGCTTCCCTCTTGCCAGCCAGATGGGATGCTTTAGCCCAGCTTTGCCATGAGAGGGGATCAAGTACTGTTGAACAGATTCATTCCCTGTCTTAGCTCTGTGCATCCAGAGGTACAAGAGAGCAACCACATGGACCCCTCTCTTCCCTGCATCCTAGATACCTGCTGTGACTGTCAGGAGGTGAGTTGAATCAACAAATGACATACAACTCTTTTATTTTCAGCTGAATTTTCAGCTGTCAATACACCCTGCTGTAGCCTGAACAAAAGGGCTTGAACTGTTGCTCCCAGCCTGGCACTGAGATGCCCAGAGAGATGCTGGGACATGATTTTGAGCTTGCATGACTTCGATTCTCTGCTGCCTCTGGTGTAATATCTTCTTCATGCTGCTGTTACCAAAAAGCAGAGTCAGGGCTTGCTCTTGCAGCAGATTTCAGGCTGAAAACAGCCCGTTGACAAATGGTGCTAGGTAGTACAGAGCTCATTTGTGTTCTGCTTTGCTCATCTCTGCTATTAACTACCACTTGGTCCTGGTTTCACTATTACCAGGCCGCTACAGAGACCTTAGTGTGTGGTGCAATGTAAATTAAAGAGGGTTACCCAGTAATTCATAGCCTTTCTCACTTCTAGTTTGGCATTGGGAAAATATCACTTCCTAACGCAACGTTTGGTGCGTGGCCAAATACTAAATTTAGGTATTCACTGTCCCCTGCTTACCATTTGCTTAAAGAGATAAATATTGCTCGTTGAGTCACTGTTATTACCTGAGAAATAGTTCAGCTGCCCTAAAAACTTACTCCTTAATTGCAATGGGCAAAAGGTATGCCAAGTAGAGAAAGCAAAGCAGCTAGCAGAGGGGATGCCAAGCCCTTTCCTTGTATACAACTCGATTAATTCTTATTGTTTAATGCCTGGAGGGAAACGTTGCGCATCACTTCTAGGTATGACTTAATTTTTAATACTGGAGGTTATGGCACTGCATTTATTATCACATTCTTAGCTATTGCAATTTGTTTTTCCTGACAGGCACAGATCCCAGGGTAGTTTATCTCACAAGGACATTGATAATGAGGAAATGCTTTCTTCAGAATAGGAACTCTTTGTGGTAACAGGAACAAAAGAGCTTCTCCTTACCACTGTTCCCTTCCCTGGCTGACTCTGTTAAGTGAATAGAGGGGTGGATCACAGCTTGTGCATATGAGCTTGTCATCTGCAAAGTGGCAGGGAAATGTGGGGACAGTGACAGCCTATAGCTATGGGTATAACATAACAAGTGTATGGGGGTTTTATAGGAGAGACAGGAATATTGGTATTCAGTGTTGCATTTTGAATATCTTCATGCACAAATGTATAGTGAGATGCACTGTTAGTCACAAAGCATTGGCTGGGGGTAACATTTAAGTAATGAGTAAATCACAGGTTGTCCCAAGAAGTCAATACAGTTGTGAATGTGGCTTAGGGTGAGCAGCCACTAACCTCCTGAATGCCTGGTCACAGCTTTGCCTTCTCCCCACCCTGCAAGCCTTTCTTCCTTGTTTTTGGCACAAGGATTATTTTTGCTCTGTGTTTTCTCAGAGCCATCCACAAGGCAGGTTGGTTTGACAGCAGTGCTTCTTTGACCTGGGTGCTTCTGTGTGTGGGTGAGCCACGAGTGGTCCCTCCTGGTGCCAGAGTGCTTGTGGCAAAGCCACAAGCTGATGTAAATGCACAGCTCAGGCTGTGGCTGTATCCTTGACATTTCTTTGCTGCTAATGTGCAGAAACAATGCTGGGAAGATGATCTAGCTTGTGCAGTGGTTTGTGCTAAGAGCTGTTCAGAAGCTGGAAAGTGAATTTTGTTTGCTAACCAAGTAAGCCTCTTGCTCACTTGTTTTTCTGGCAGCGCAGGGAAGACACGGACCACTTGTTTGCTTCCTAGTTTCTATGTGAGAGCACGGTGACATCTGTTCTGCTTGACACTGTCTGTGCTGTGTGCAGGATGCTGAAACACCGATTTTATGACTGCTGCCTCTTTGGGGACTCCAAGAAAATTAGATAAATGTCTCATGAGATTCATCTGGTGGGGAAAAAATATTTAAATAACTGCACAGGGCTGCAGTGATGCCATTCTTATTTCTTAAAATAAGAATGCGGGTTGCTTTGGTTTTGGCCCCTCCACCTCTACTGTACCTGGATTTTGGCTCATACCCAGGCCGACAGTTAGCACTGAGGAAGAGAGGAGAGGCTGATTTCCACACTGCCCTGGGTAGCATTTGTGCCAGTGCAGATGTACTGGTTTGAACACCAAATAAAAGCAGTGGGTGGAGATACTTTAAATTTGACAAGAACTGGCTATGTCTGCGTTAGGAAAGACAACTCAGAGGAGCTGATGCTGAGCACCCCCTACAGCTACATACCATGCTAAATTTTATTTCAAACCAAACTTAACCTGGTGCTCTGGAGTGAGTGTTCCTGCCTTATATGTAGCTTGAAGCTGTCCAAAGGACTGGCCCTTGGTTTGTGTTCATAGACCCTGTTTGGAAGTGGGATTTGGACTGCATTTGGTGAATGCCTGGGGAAGAGCTTGTGCTGTAGTTTCCTCCAGAGGAAATTTATTTCAGCCATGCCAACTCTATTCTGAAGACCAAACCAGTGTGTTGGAAGATAGGATCACTTGGAGATTCACTTAAAAACCTTGTTGCTGCCCTGAACCAAACAAAATGCACTAATGCAGACACAAACATCATGAGTTAGACATGACTGGGAGTTTTTTCACATGTGCCCTGTCCCCATTGACTAGAACAGATCCACCTGCTCCCACTTCCTTTTTGCTTTGGCTACAAATGGGAAAAAGTAAATTAGAAATGCTATGGCATGTAGGAATTGTACTGGAGGTGAGGTGTAAACACTTTCTTTATGAATGGGCTGGGTGAGCCATGGTCCTGAAGCTGTAGGGAATCATTAGCTGCAGCCCATGATGGGATGGGCAGCTCTGCCAGCAGTGTGGCCCAGATACCAGGACAGAAAAAACAGCACTAGAAAATCTGCACTAGAAACTGCTGAACCACATTAGAACCTGTATTTCTGGACAGACTTTTTGATGTTTCTCTCTTTTTTTTTTTTTTTTTTCCCCTCCCTTTTAATACACGTTGGTTTAAGCTTTTCATTTGAAATTTAAAATTATCTTAAGAGAATGCTTTGAATGAACATGATTTTCCAGTATAAGGCCTTTATTAAACATTTTTGATTAGCCATGTTGATGGTTGAATTCTTAAAGCTTTCCTCTTGGCGTGGTAATTCAGACCTTAAGAAGAAAATTTCTTATGAAAGGACTCAGTGGTTGGTTATAAAAAAATGCAAACAGATGTGGTTAGCAATAAAATCGCACCATGATGTCTTTTAATTCCATATTAATATGTAATTGAGTAATAAAATAGTAGCCTAATGTTTTGCATGCTGCAGTTTTACATACCCATAATTTAGCCTGTAATGTTACCTGGCTTTCTTAATCTTATCACAGTATAAAATTCGAATTTCATTATTGGAATTAAATTCCATTTCTGCTGCACTTTATGGCTGAGTCTGCCAGGCAGCACTGAAAACCTTCAGTACAATTTGCTAGAAGCTACAAATGCTGTTTTTCTTTCATCATAAGACACAAATTAGGCAAAACTGCATCTTCAGTAATGTGGATAATATACAAAAGCTGAGCTCTATTAAAAAAAAAAAGGGTTTATTTATAATTAAGAGTAGGATAATGACTAAGCCTATAAAACCATCATCCAGAGTTGATAGTGGGATTTTTGTGCCTCAGATAGTCTGGGTTTTTTAGGAATCTGTAATCTTTCAAAAGCCATACAAAACCCTGGAAGCTCTCTAGGAGAATTGCTTACCAACCTATTTTGAATACATTTAAAACAGGTTTCATTTACAGTCATCTTTTGGCAAAGCTTCTCTATAGACTCAATTCCCTCTGGCTCACTCTTATATCTAGAACAATCTTCTTGTCTTTAACGATACACAAAATAAATATAAATAATTGTGCTTATTCCTGTAAGTCAGGACCATTTCCATAGGATGAAACACAAGTGTGATTTGTTTGGATTTTGTGTTAACATGGTGACTGTTGCTGCTCCAAGTGCTCTGCAGACAGATTGCTTTTGGCTTCAGCAAGAAGATTAAATTAAATCCACAAAGTAGAGACCATCAGATAATTCCAGGGTTCTTTTGTTATCTCTAAGCTGGGCTTTTTAGAGATGCCTCAGTGAGGTGCAATGTTTCTAAACCGTACAAGATTTTACTCATTTTCTACAGCACGTTAAGAAAAAAATTTAGAGCAAATGTTTCATGGATAGTTAGTTTGTGGATCTAGCAAACCATAAATTTTGTGTTTAAAAGCAGAGGTAGATTAGATTTTTAACAGGAGCTGGTGTTGTCTGAGAAGCTTTACTGGAAAATGAGGTTTTCTTTTGTAACTGCTTGTTTGGCAAAGCTGTGTTGGATAAGGTAAAGGCTTTGGGAAGCACCGTGGGCTCTGTGCAGCACTGGGGGATGGAGCCTGGTCTGATGTGCCCTCCTAAATGCAACCTTTGGGGACTCATTGGCTTTTTACCACCAGACCATAGCCATGGGGAGTAGTCCAAGCTAGGACAGAGAGGTTGCACAGAAAACTGCAGAGAAAAGACCTTATTTTAGATGATTTTCCAGGAAAACAGCGTTTCTCTTGGCAAATGATGTGGGTTTTTTTTATCTCAAATGTTTCTGCTGCTTCGCGACTTAACTGTCAGTCATCACAAACATCAATTTATTGGTGAAAATGCTGCATGTTGTCACTTCTTATATATTTCAGTACATTTTGTTTTCGTAAACTTAGTCATGAAAATCCATACCTGTTCCACTGACAATTTTAATAGAAGTTCAGCCTTAGCAGAAACCGTATTCAGCAAGCTGCTGCATCTGCCCAAATCCTTTCACAGAGAAAAATATTCTTTCTGTGGCTGCAGTAGAGATAGGAAAGGATGCAATAAATTCCACGTTTTAAAAAGTTTAGAAAACCGATGTTGAAGGTTCTGGAAGTTTGTGTGTACTCATTGTATTGAGCCACTATGTATGAGATATTTCTAACAAAAACTGTTTAGATCCAACCTTTTATTAAGGTTTGGCCTGTCAGTGTTTGGGACCTTGAAATTCAACTTTTTTTTTTCCTACAGAAACTGACTGATTCAGGGTAAGTTTATTTTATTTTCTATGAAATTGGGTGTCCAAGAGCCAACATATATCACAGAATGAAACTATTTTTGAGGTATTTTTGCTCTGAGATGTTTTTAGATAAGTTACACACCTGACTAAATGATTTGTTCTGTGGTTTAGTTTTTTTCTTTTTGTTTTAACTTGCTCTTCACTGAATCCTTTATGTCACAGACTTGAGTACACCCCAGATAAGACAGCACCTTGTAGTTTTTAGCATGCAATTTTAGCACATAATTACTATTCAGTCAAAAATGTCTTTTTGCTATTTTCATCTTTGCCACCAAGAAGAAAAGGTAACCCTCACCTTGTCTCTAAAGAAAGTGGTAATTTTTGGAAAATATTTGAGATCCTTTCGATATACATGTAATTATCTGTGTGGGTGTGCTTGAATTTTTTGCTGTGCTGAAGGCTGACAAATGGATTTCCTATAATTTTGAAGCTCCCGTGGCACATGACAAGTGATGTATGTTACATAAACATTCAGATCAAAGGATGTCTTTCTAATGGTGCTCTGCTCTGTGACACTGTATGGGAATGAGGCACCTGACTGGAAGAAAATATTCTTTTTTTCCTTTGAACATTAGACATATTAAAAATAGCAGCTCCAAATGAGGTCACACTTTTGAAGGCTCAGCCATTTATTTGACTGCAGTAACCTCTTTACACCTATAACTATCCTAAATGAAGTTTCTCTGCTGCCTGGCAGATCATAATACAATGGATTATTTTCCTTTGGAGCACAAAGAAAACAGTTTTGGGAGACATTTTGTATATCCATGATTTCAAGGATTAGTGACAACAAAGAATAAGATATTTTCAGCCTTTTCACGTATTGTTTTTTCTTTCAGTTGGACATGATCTAGATGTATGTGTAAGATACATGGAGGAAAAGCTGATGAACAAAGCTGGGAAGATGCATCCTGTTTTCTCTAAGTTGTGTCCTCCAAAGTTCACACTTAACTTTTGCAGTTTCTCTTCGGGTATCCTTATTAGAGACTGTGGGTAATGCTGAACTACACTTCTACCCCTTCTGTAACCTTGTTATTTTCTATCTCCTCCAAGGACCTTGGCAACAAAGTGTTTCAACAGTTTTGCTGTCAAAAAATACAGGAATTTTTATCATCTGCCCCGTTTGCATACTGCCTTCTGATGATCCACCACGAGCAACTGAGAAACTCTGCCTGCCTAAACTGCAATAAGCCCTAAGGCAATTATTGCTTTCCTCAGTGATCCATGGAAAATCGTATCTCCATTCATTTAAGAAAATTCAAAGCTTTTCCTTCTTTCAGGGCTTATGTCTTGCCTTGCTGATGGGATGGTAATATGTCTGGTATTGGTCGAAAACCCTTTAAGGCTCTAATGCAACCAACTGTAAATACATAAATAATCCACTGATTTGGGTTTAGCTCAAGTTCACTTCATCTGCTTGTGCTCCCCTGTGTCAGCTTAGAGCTTCCCAGGCACTGCATGATTGATGCTCGCCAGGGATAGTCAGTCCAACAGTTGAAATAATTTTTGGAAATTAAAAGAGCATGTGCATATGGTAATATTTATACACTAATCTTTTTCTTTTTTCTGGCCAGGCCGAGGCTATTCTAAGAAATTATTTCACAGTTCAATTTTGGTTTTTTTTTTGCGTGTCAGTAGTGGTTGAAATTTCATCAGTTTGAGGTTTCTAGTGAAGTTGATGATCCACTGTTCTTAAAAGTGTTGCATGAATGTAGCGTTTTGTCTAGAATTAAGAGTAGTGGACTTGATATTGAGCAATAAGGTGTCTCAAGGTACTTCAGTAGTACCTGAAGTCCAACTTTTTGTATGTGACAAAATTACCAGATGAATAGCTTTTTCAGGATAGTCACCTAGGCTGTGTCCTTTGTTGTTTATACATCTGATATTTTGGTCTTATTTAAAAAGTATCAGCAAACTCGCTTTGCTCCCTACAATGCATTTAATAGTTGTAGATTACACACATGTCATCTGAAGAGATGGCACACGTATGTAGAAGGAATGAACTTTCAGATGGCTGAAGAAGGAGTCAGTAGTGTTCCTTTCCTAGCAAGGCACAATTGCAACTTCAAGAATAGTAACTGGCAGTCTCATGTCAACAATGGATGAAATCTAATGGGATATTCTTCTGAGCTTCCCAGATCCACGGCCTTTTCCATCTCCAAACGCCACCAAAGTTTTTAAGAAGGACATACCACAGATACAAAATTCTCAGAACTATTGAAGTAGTTTCCTGGTAAAAACACTTTTGAATGTAATTAAAAAACCTGGGCATTAGGATTCTAATGAGGAAAACTTAATAGAAGTTGAGATGGGCTGAAAGTTGATCAACGACAGGTAAACTGCAGTGCCTCTCTCAGAAATAAAATCTTTACTTGAAAAGACAAGCACTGATGAGGTGTTGGGTAAATGTAATACATTAGATGAGGATGGACAAGTGGAATATAACTTGGTGAAGAAGATGAGTGGAGGATTACTACCATTGCCCATAGAAATACTGCAGAAGTTCCCTGTTCCAGCAGTTATCATCACTGTACATAAAATCAAGAAGTATAAAACCAGAAGTGTAGAATACTATCAACATAAGCAATATATACACTGCAATAGAAAATATTGCATTTATCAGAAATGAACCTTTTGCTAATGTCTTCGTAACTCCAGATTTCTCCGAAGGATGAGTTGAAGTTTCACAGGGAAAAGATGACACCCAAGTACAAGAGATGATCTCCTTGCTTTGAAACACATCACAATCATATCTTTTCTTGCACAATTACCACGAGAGGCAAACAGAAGTAGTTCATCAGCCACATCAGAGACAATAATAAATTATTTCCTTGATGCCTTATGTAAGTGCAGGTGGAAAAAAAAATCTGAAAGAACATTCTGCTTTTGTTTGCTCTGGTCACTAGTGGGGATTTTCTAAAAAGAGTGGTACCATCGTTCTCTTACTAAATTAATGAATTAACTGTATTGTTTCCCGGGATTTAGCCTTTGGAAGTTAGGATTTGTTTCATAACAAGATGATCTGTTTACAAGAAACATTTATTTTGTGCGTTTGCTACTCCAGCTTTGAGCAACTTAAGTAGACTGGAGAGGTGGGCAAGTGTGGATGTTTATTTTATACTGAGCTGGATAACTCAATTGACTTTTTCACCTGGCTGTTAAAACTAGAGAGAGTAAACAGAGAAAAGTCAACATGACAACACTCTATCTGCAGAACAGTATCGGTGAAGTGTTTTTGGATTTCTGCTTTACAGATACAAGAAGTGATTGCAAAAGCTGAGAGCGAGCAAAGAAGAATGTGCATGCTCACATATATTATCCTGTTTGCTGGTTATGGGTCTGTGAGTGTGGTTGAAACAATGAGTGTGGTTGAAACAATGAGTGGTGTTAACAAGACTTTAGCAGAACGGGATGTTTCTGATCATCAGAGCTCCATGAAGATGCAGAAGGTCATAGAATTAATGTAGTGTTTAGCATTTACAAGGAGGTATCAATTAAAGATGCTGAGAAATGAAAGAGGGGATTAAACACAAAAATTTATTTCAAGAACACAGGTGCAGGTTACAAATCTATAGTCTCATCAGCAAGTCACTATGCTCTAGCTAGAAAAATGGAAGGGGGAAATGGTTAGAAAGATGTGGTGTGCAAATAGTCTACGGTACTTGAGAGCTGTTCTGATTCCAGTTAACTGGGAGCACTGAAAGGAAAAATTTCTGCATCGGTGCCCGAGGACTTGTGGCCCAGTGGTTTTTTCCATGCCCTGGTTACATCTGGTAATGGATACAGAACAATCAATCAGTGCTGAAGAAACAGTCTCGGGCTCTCTGCCTTGTGTTCAGCCATGGAAATCACCTCCCGGTGTAGTAAAAGTAGGAAAAGACTTGGGTGTGGTTTATTGACATTGATGATTTCACATCTTTTTTTGAAACTCCTGCGTGGAAAGCAATGTTTTTCCTGCCTGGCTTTTCAGAGCACTTTGATAAGTGGGACTTTATAGATTTTTACTGGTAAGAGAGAGCTGGTAAACTGAAAACTTTTGCAAAGTCAGTGTCAGGGAATGCCTTTCCCAACCCCGGTGTGCCAAATGGAATGAACGTGACACTAATCACCCAGTTCCTGCATGTGGGATGTGCAGGCCACTGTCAGACAATTGGGACAGGCTCCTGGGTGTGGGACCATGGTGGGACAATGGAATTTGCTTGGATAGGTCATAGCAGCTGGATGCAAAGATGCCTTGTACACTGTAAAATGCAACTGTCTCCATTTTTGACAAATCAGTGGATGCAGATGTGTTAGTGATGTACCTGGGCATGCAGTGAGGTACAAGTATTACCAATCAAAATGCTGATGCTGTAGAGGCAAAGAGCGTATTAGATCATGTCAATGAATAAGGCAAGACAAGAAGGAGGAAGAGAATTACCATAGTTTTTAAAGTACATATCAAGCAACTTACAACTGCTTTACAATGTGTCTTATGTTCTTTTACCAGAGGGAAATACTGGGTTATGTAATTTTTAAAAAGGACTATATAATATATTTTTAGCTCTTTGTATGTATTAAAAACCACTTTTTGAGTAATAAGCAACAAGTTTTCTGTGAAAAACTAAATTTATTGCAAGATTAAAGATTATCATTGTTCAGATAGCCATACTGCTTCTGAGCTATCCTTCAGTGAGGATATCTTACCTAAACCATGTTTGTGGCCATAGAAAAATTCAAAGAGCATTCTTTGAGTTTGCCTTTATGTGTAAAGTCATGACAACAACTCAGTTTTCTGAGATGAGTTCACTGGTGACTGCCAGAGCTTGCTTTCTATTGTGTGGCAATTTCTTACTGAATGTAGGAGTATTTACAGGGAGTAAATCACATTTTCAGAAGCTTTAAGCAGGAAGCTAAACCCTTAATTTTTAGTTTGTGCTGTCAATTCAATGAGGAATTATCCAGTCCTACAGAATTGGACAATTTTGTAGAAAAGGAGTTTTCCCCTTTTCCCTTCCCATCACCTTCTGTTGGAATATGGGCTGTGTGTTCCCCTTTCCTACATCCCAGACAGCCTCTGACCAGCTTTACTCATTGCTGGCTTGGACAGCAAACACTGGGCTGTCCCTCTGCATGTGTGGCACATGGACTATTCTCTCTTGAGAACTGACCAGGAACTGCATTGATATAAGTGATTAATGTCTTAACATGTTTATTGGACGTATGCCAGTTGTTCAGTGGCCTCAGGTCTAACCTGACTTCTGTTTTCAAAGGACTGCTGGGACCATTTACACAAGACAGGTTGTAAATCTGTTGGAAATACCATGAAGCAATTTATCTGCTTTTGTGTCTGTGTGTTTTAAGCATTGCTGCACTTCAGAGCAAAGTCCTAGACTTTGAAGGTCTATTCCTGTCTCACTGAAATTAGAGGCTGTTTTGTTATTGATTCCCACAGAGGGCAGACTGAATAGTCCAGCATGCAGCTCTGATTTTGTTCCTTCATTTTCCCAGTACTGGCAGAGGGATGATGTGGATGAGAGCAGAGTGGGTGGTTTGAAAGCACCAACTGGGACATTGATTTTAGTTTTAGGTCAAAAATGACTGAGCTCCAGGTGCCTAATGAGAAATCCTTATATGAGGCCAAGCACTTAAGCCAGAGTTTAGCAGACCATCCTCACTGAGGAAAAATACACTGCACTTCATAAAGTGTATTCCCTTGGTAACTTCTAGTGAGTTAAATGGGACTGAAAGAAATAAGTCTCTGAAGACTGTGAGCCTCTTTGTAGCAATTTTTCACCCTGATGAATGTATTTGGTGGCTACTAAAAATAATTTTTGTAGCACGTGGTGCTAGCAGGTACAATAAGCTTTCATCTCCTTGCACTTATTCTGAGAGCAGCTTTTCCCCAACATACTTCAGATACGTGTGAGGAAACCCTCTTTAATTTGTCAAGAGTAAATAGCTGCAGAGGTATTTTAATTAGTTTAAAATTAGTTGTTATTAAGGTTTTCCTCTAGTCTCCTTAGGATTTATGTTTAGTTCTCTTAACACTGAGAGAACATTGTTCTTTTACCTTTAGATGGAGAACAGAAACTTTAGGACAGAAATAACTAACTGCTTATTTATAGTTTATTTTTTAAGCTTAAATATTGTTGTAGTGGGTACTTTCCATGGCACTGATAACAATGAAAGGTCAGTCATAGATCATAGAATGTTATGATGTAATGGATAATGTATTAAATTTCTGCATTTTCTTTTATTCTGAGTCAAGTTTAAATTACATGTGGCATTCAGATCAGTGAGAGGATTTTGATATAAAATGTCCCATTATCCTCTAATGGAACACTAAATACTGATGTAGGTGTTCCTAGACAGTAACTCTCTTTTGAATATGGTCTCTCTGACTGTAGAATGCTTTAGCTTTTACTCATAATAATATTTAATATGTTTTTGTGTTAACACCACCAACAAAAACAAAGTTTCGGCAGTCCAAGGCTGATCTTGAGGCCTGTGTTAGTCCTGTGTTTAGCTTAGTGTTAACCCAACCCTCTCCCAGTGAGATGGGTGGAACTGAGCTCTTGTCAATCTAGTTAAACCCCTCAGGTATGAAGGGTTTTGTCTGTGAGTGTTGTATCATGACGACTTTTTTTAGTCAACTAAAAAGAACATATTGGAAACCTTATTTGTCACAGGCAAGCACAAGTCTGTTCCCTGAGTGTAAGGATCCTCTGCTGTTGCCAGTTAAATCACACTGAGCAAATGGTCACTGTCACATCTGCCCAAATTTTACTCAGTTCATATGCTCAGACCTTTGCTTCCCTTGTACATTTAAATGTGACCAGTCTTAAATTCTTGTCACAGTTTGATTAATGAGTGTATAAAAATCTGATCCTGCAATGCAAAAAGAAGGAGTAATAGTATGAACGAGTGAGTTTCTGTCAAAATATGTAAAGCATAGCTTAAGAAGACTTGTATCTGACTCTGAAGCCTTAAAGATTTAAAGAGACACTTGTACATCTGTTAACAGTCAGTGAGTGACGTCTTAATTCCAGTTACATGCATTAGAAATAAGAGAAGTTTTTTTCTATTAGTAAATTATCTTAATAAATGAAGGGCTTGGCTTTGCTGAAGTGATTCTAAATTTACTGGGGTGAACAACAGGATTCCACCTAATGAAGGCTTCTGAAGGGCCGAAGTGAATTGTCACTGGGACTTTGAAGAAGTGGAAGAAGGGTTTGACTGAACAGCTAAGTACATACCAAAAATTAGAAGAAGATGAGTTAGCATTATTCATCTTTCCTTACTTTATTTTGGATTACCTGTAGCTGGGGAAGGAGCGGAAATTCTGTGTTTTTTGAGAAAACTGAAATGTACCTCCTGAAGCTTTTGATTGCATAGAAACAATTATTTATCATTGGAACTAACGTTTTGACTGTCTAGTCATTCCTCTGGCTGTCAGTTTATGCTGGAGCTCTGTGTATTTGCCCTCAGTGCAAGCTCGTTGTACCATGTTGTGGTCCCTTTTCCTCACTGAGTAGCTGTGTGTGTGTCAACACTGCCTTTAATCCACTGTGCTAAATCGATGGCCACCTTAATCCCCTTTGTGCTCAAATTGAGGCCAATGCATTCCGAAATGAGGAAATCGATAGACAACTGATGTCTCAGAGAAGATGAAAAATGAAACGTGTCTTGTGAAACAGCGCTACAAGATATACGTAAATACGGTGGTGAAAATGGCCTTAGGCAAAATGGCTTCACCCGACTTGCTGCACCTTTACTAGAGAACTGCTTGCATGCCTGCTAGATCAGGCAGAATTTTCTGATAGTTTTGCACCATTTCTTAGGCAGGTCACGGTCTTTGCAAGTCTGTTTTGCATCCTTTTCTCAATTTGAAGCGTTTTTGTAGTTTTTCATCATTTGCCTGTTATTCTGAGACCGTGCATTATTCTGAGCCTGTCAACATCTCCTCCTACCTCACAAATTTATCTTTTTATCTTTCTGTTGCTTCTGGCATCCTTCTCCCTTTTATGCAGTAGTCCACACTTTTTGAATCATTGTCTTGTGTGCCAATTGTAATCCTTATCTTTCTTCAAATTTCATCCATTTTCTAAGGCTCTAATAAAAATCCCCTAGGCTCTAACCAAACCTTTTAAAACTGGTTGATGCCTCCTGCGTTGACAGCAGCAGCCTCTGGATGACTCTAAGCTGCTTTTCCTGAACATCATAATTCATTAAACTGGAAAATCTTACTGGTGAATACACCTCTTGTGTTCTAGCCTGCAAATTCTAAATATTAGTAAAATTGGCTTATGAGTGACTGTGAGTCAACTTACACTGATAAGAACTGCAGAATTTAGATCCAAGCAGGTTTAAAAATACAACAATTTGCTCTGTGACTGAGGGAACTGAAATCTTGGTTTCCTGTGGCTTTATACTGTGTGGCTGGATTATCCTCCATCAAATTAAGTGCAGGCTTTGACTGAAACTTTTCCTGAATTTCTAACAGTATTTGTAACATACTGCACTCTTGGGGATTCTCTGATGTCTAACTCCATAATTAAAATCATGGTGAACCAATTTAAGTTTCTTTCCTCTGCACTGGAACCTCTTTTCACAAAACTTTTAGGGACTAAATGCATCTAAGACTTCAATTCCTCTCTTCAAATTTTCACTGGATGTGGCTCAGTGGTTCTGATGTTCAGAGGATGCACAAAACCAGTGGGATTGACCAACCCCTTTTCTTCTCAAATCAACCTTAGAAAAATGGTTGGAGTAGGACTCATGATCCAAATCTTTTGAAAACTGATGGCAGTTTCCTAGTTATAGGGATGGATGGAAAATTATCTACAAAAATCTCTGCTTGTCTTTTAGTGTAAAGTGTCAGTAACTCTCAACAGATACTTTCTGAATTACAAATATCCCATCAGTATCTGTCATCCATGGGCGTTCATTGGAAACCATCTTGACGTGTCAGAAGATGTAGAGAACAAGGCTTATTCTTGCTTTACATACAACGTGTTAAGACAGTCTCATTCTAAGCAAACAAGGGGAAATACCACTCTACAAAATTAAATAATATCTACCCTTTTCACAGAGACTTATTTTGTAATTCCTATAGAATTATTCCCTGTAGAATTAGGAAATGTGGACAATTTATTTATAAATTATGTAAACAAAATGTAATTTGCATTTTGGAAATTATTGGCAAGAAATTTTAAGCAGCCAGAGGGCACTTGTAGGCTTACTTTTGAAAGAGATTCTGCTTATGTGGGTAGTATACATACCTGACTTTCACAATTACTGGACATTGATTCAGGTTCTTATTCTGAATGGGGAAATCACAGAAGGGGTTTGGCAGAGTTTGGGTATTGTCAGAGAGTGGGAAGAAGTAGATTGCTCTTCTGTGTAGGTAAGAAATAAAATACTGATGTCTGCCCATCTAATAATGCTTAGTATGAAAACAGAAGGGACTAGCTCCCCAGTTTTGCACTCTGATGAACTCAGGTGATTGCACAGAGTTAGATTTGTCCTGTTCATTGTGCTTGTCTCACTGTGTGTTGGACTTGAATGGACTTTGAAGCAGACAGTACCTTCCTGTGCTGAAATCCCAGTGGATGGCTAATGCCTGTCTGCCTTGTAGAAATACCAAGTGAAAACAACCAAAGAAAACATGGTTCCTGCTGTGAGGAACCTCTTGGAAACCAATTTCTATAGTGCTTTCTGAACACAGCATTATTTTCCTCTGCAGAAACAAGGAGAAAGGGACTGCCTATAAAAGTATGCTGGGATTTAGGCAACCCTGTATTGCATTGTCTCCCTGAATAAATGTTATTTTTCCCAGAAATGTGTTTTAGAAAGATTTTTTTATTTGGAAGGGATGGCTGGTGCCTTTTAGGAATTTGTAAGCATTCCGTAGTGATTAATTATTCTCTTCTAAAAATTTTATTTTATTTCTTGCTGGAATTTGTTTCACTTTGACATTGGACCATGTTATGCCTTTGTCTGATAACCTAAAGATCCTGTTAAGTCAGAAAAATCTCTTGCTTTGAGTAGGTATTTATAGACTAATTCATCACTTAAGCCAAACTGAGCATTTTTAAATCTCTTGCTGAAAGGTTGATTTTACAGACCTTGAATTACTTTTTCTTTATCCTTTGTGAACCCTTTCCTAACCTCTGCACTGTGAGAGTGATGACAGAAATGTAATGGACTGATCTCCAGTCATGGTGTCTCCATGGTCTCGTGGACAGGCAGTCCTATATTCCCATGGGATATTTCTGTTTTTAGAGGTCACAGTTACACAGCCAACCCCAGACAGAGTGTTGTTAACCTGAGGTATAGAGAGGTGTGTATTTATTCTTTTGGGCTTAATAATTTAATGCTTTGCCTCTTAAGCTTCACTGGTACTTTAAGGGAACTATAACATTTTTCTTTTTGCCCTCTCCTCTTGCCTGTTTATCTGAAATTTTTCAAAGTGAGCAGTGCATGCTTAGAGATGGAAAAGTCTTCCAAAATGTTTTGCTTTACACTCTTCATTGTGCCCCAGCCAAACCCTAAAATCTGATGAAGTAGCAGTCTCATATTCAGAGGAAGCCAGTAGGCAACTAGTCCATATTCCTCATTATTTCATTGTATGTTCCTTATTCTGGTATTAGCAGGCAGCAGAGTTAAAACATTTTTTTTTTACACCCACCAGATGCGTGATTAAGCCACGGAACCTGTTGCAGCAGAAAAATGTGAAAACAAGTGGGATGGGGCAATTTCATGTAGAATTGCTCCACTTTTGAGTATTAAACACAGTGATCCATCTGCAACCTTTTGCTCAGAAAACTGCTGGTCATCCTCTTGCTAGGAGTATATGTCTCATGTTCCTGTGAAGGAGACTTCTGCAGAGTTGTGAGAGCCAGCTCAGTGGGCACCGATGCCCTGAGGACAAGTTCCCCCAGCATGTGATTCCTGCCACTGTCAGCTTGGATCATCACTGCTAGTGACAGGGGGAGGCATCCCTGCCAAAAGACATGCTGAGCTTCAGGGCTACAGGAATGAAAGGACTTAAAACAAAATCAAATGAGAAAAATGGGCGTGTAATGATTGCCAGACATTAATTTCTCAGTGTTGCTTGAGTATCAACAAGTCTCTGTGATCTCTGCTCTGCAGCCAGCAGGGACCTGTTGCCTCAGCTAATGCTTGGGATGCACTGCCATGGTGAAACAAACCCCTCCAGAGAGGAGCAACCTGGGATTTCCTTCTGGGTTCAGTCCTATTAGTCTTCCCTTTTTTAGAAGCACTCCAGCACAACATGCTCCAAGGAAAGGATCCCAGTAATAGAGTTCAGGGAGCTATCAAGTATCTTCCTCTCTCTGGGCAGTAAGCAAATGTATTTTCTCATTATTTCTCTGTTAGCACATTAATCTGAAACCAGAAAGAAAAGACCAACAAGTACTAAGGGTGATAGGGGATTTGCTGTTGTTTCATCATGGCAGCTAGATTGCTGCAATACAGCTGGGATGTAGGAGTATTACAGTCTACTCTAAACTCTATTTTACTATAATGATTCATAAAATATCAGTTCTTTGCTTTAAGAGATTGTGGCTGTATAGTGACAATGCATTTCTGGAGAAGGTATCTCTAAGCTGAGTACTAAGACTAACATCATATTGAAAGGAAATGAGTGAAAGAGATTATTTTTTTTAAGCTCAAATGTGATTTTTCTGGCCTTAGATTTATGAGTAAAAATTGAAGATAAATCTTAAGGAAAGAAAAAAAGTGGACTATAGATGTAATAACTTGCTAGAGCACTTTATGAATCCTCAGTACAAACAATATTTCTTGTGATAGCTTTGAAGATGGAATTTGGGTCACATTTCATGTACTGATGAATATAATCCCACCAATACAAAGACCTACCACCCAGAACTTATATTGCACTTTGTTGTTTTGTTCAAGGGGAAACAAAGAACAGCAAAAAAATGGATTATAATCTTTCATTTTAATTGAGATTTTCGTTTCACTCATTCCACTTGAAGTGAACTCCAGAAATGCTCTTTGTAATGAAACCATGTCAAAGAGCCAGGTCTTTAACTGATGAAAGTATCGGTTCTCTGTAGTGCAGCTCCACAGAAGCCAGCAGAACATCTTGAGACAACCCCAGCAGAGGGTCTGTTCCATCTGTTCAGTGTCAGAACATCTTAACACAGGTTTGATATCATTCTTCCTAGGCTCAGTTTACCATACAGTTCTTAAGGATGACCTCATCCTGTTCAACTCTAGGTGCCTGTAATCGAGTCATTTGCAGGTAAACCCAGGCAGCCTGTGCTCCTTTTGATCAGTAGGTCAGGTGAGTTGGACCCTAAAAGTGACCCTTCCAGGCAGCTGGATGAAGTATGAAGTAGGCATCTAACCTACAAAAGGAGGCAGAACACAGATATGTGTTTGTAGATGGTTATGAGAATGTTTTGTTCTTGATCCACATCTGAAAGAAATGTACCCATATTAATGTGAATGTATCCTGCCTTTGAGCAGGGGGTCATACCTGGGATATATTACCTGGTGTAAGATATTGATTGGTGTAATGTTGGCTATCACCAGTCCCATCCAGTGCATGGACCCTGCTGATAACAAGATACTGATAACATTTAACCTTCTCTCTTTTTCTGTAAATATGCATCCCCTGAGGACCCACACAATGGTTAACACCCAACTGTCAGTTCAGCAGAGCTCTGGAGACATCCTGCTGTTCTAAAATGGTGAAACAGGATGGCAGTATGTCTCTTTATAAAAATTCCCTTTGATACCATTTGTGAATCAATTTAGTATGCAAAGAAGTGTCTTGAAACAGGAGAGAGGCTTTCCTGTTTTTCATTCTCCTCTGATATTGTGTGTGTGGGAGGCAGCTGCTGGAAGGCCTGCAGGAACTTGAGAATTTGACTGAAAGCCATAAAGTTGTACAAAAGCTTTGTACAGTTTCCACTGGAATCTGGGTTGCAAGTTTATGATGAAACCTGAAAACTTCATCTGCCTATTACCTTTTCTGATGTAAATGTTTTACTGGGAATATTTTGGAACATCTAGTTTGAAATATTAAAATGTATCTGGAAGGAAGAAGTATAAATACTTTCCTGGAATCCAACCCCATGCAAGAAATTAATTACAGAAAAGAATTCTCAGCAACATCTATCCATACATCTGTTTGCATCTACAGCTGCTGTTTGTTGTCATTCGGAAGGGCTTTCCAACTGCTTTACCCTATTGTGTTAATTAAGGTGATGTTTTCATTAGTTTCAGTTCACATATTGTTTTAATCTAGATTTTTGAAGAAAGATTTCAGTAGATAATGGAATGTGGTCGGCACAGTGGAGGCTACAGGGAGCTCATTACCCTTTTCTCAATTCATTGTGGCTTCATCAGTCATTAATTCTACTTTAAGCTTCCCTGTTGTTAGAATGTACATTGCAAGTGACTTTATTTTTCATATTCAACAATGTACCACTTTCCATATATAATAGAAAGGTAGAATGTAATTATTGGCAGCATTAGAATACTTCAAAAGATTTAGAGAGGTGGAAGAAGGCTCCCTAAGGAAGGTGCTTTTGAAAGTGTTTGAGACAGCAACACAAATAACCTTGCAAGGTTGAAGAAAAAGGCAGTGAAAAAAAGGGATGATGTTGAACTTGCTCTCATATCACAAAGTGATGGAGTGAGTTAGATTACAAGAGGACTCTCTGGTCCAAGTCCTTACTTAAAGCAGGGCTGATTTAAGTGTTGAGTGATGTTGCTCAGGGCCTTTTCCAATTGGGTTGCGAATATCTCCAAGGATGGAGGTTCCCCATCCTCTGAGGACACTGATTTCAAGCTTGACTACCCTCATGATGACAAGCTTTTACTTACCTTTAATAGGAATTTTCCTTGTGGTAACTAGCATCTCTCACCCCTTCTCCTATTGCTCTTCATCTGATTTTGTGTGTCTCCTGGCTATAACCACCCCATTAGGTAGTTAAAGACAGTAATAAGATCCTCCCTTAGACCTTCTCTCTTTTCCAGGCAGAAGTAAACCAGATTTTTCAGCCTCTCATGGTACTTTGTGTACTCCAGGCCCTGGAACGTGATGGTGGTCATCTGCTGTACTCACTCTGCTATGTCTGTGTCCCTCCTGTATTTGGGAGCCCCAAGTGAGATGCAGTACTCCATATGCTGTCTTGCAAGTGCCAAATAAAGATGAAAAAATCGCTTCCCTCAACTCGCTGTCTGTGCTTTTGCCCAGTTTTTGGTGGTTTTTATTTGCTGCAGCAGTGCACTGCTCACTTGTCCTCAATTTGTCCACCAGCACCTATGGGTCCTTCCTTACCTATGGAGCTGCTTTCCAGCTGATTGGCCTCCAGTCTGTGCCAGTGTGAAGATTATTCCTTCCCATGTAAGGGTTTAGCATTTGCTGAACTGTGGGAACTCTCTGCCAGCTCGTTGCTCCAGTCTGTTAAGTCCTCTCCAACTCTTTCCTGCCATCCTTCACAGAATCACAGAATATACTGAGTTGGAAGGGACCCACAAGGTTCATTGAGTCCAACTCCTGGCCCTGCACAGAACCATTCACAAGAGTCACACCATGTGCCTGAGAGTATCATCCAAATGCTTCTTGAGCTCTGGCAGGGTTGGTGTCATGACCACTGCCCTGCGGAGCCTGTTCCAGTGCCCAACCACCCTCTGGATGAAGAACCTCTTTCTAATATCCAACCTAAACCTCCCCTGATGCAAATTCAGGCCATTCCCTCAGGTTCTGTCACTGGTCACCACAGAGAAGAGACCAGTGCCCATGCCTCCTGTTCCCCTCATGAGGAAGTTGTAACTCCTCCAGGCTGAACAAACCAAAGTGCCCTCAGCTGCTCCTCATATGGCTTCCCCTCAAGGCCCTTCACCCTTCTTTGGACAGTCTCTAATAGTTTAATATCTTTCTTATATTGTGGTGCCCAAAACTGCCACAATATTCCAGATGAGGCTGCCCCAGGTCAGAGCAGAGCAGGACAATCCCTTCCCTTGCCTGGCTGGTGATGCTTTGCCTGATGCTCCCCAGGACACAGTTGGCCCTCCTGGCAACCAGGGCACTGCTGACTCATATTCAAGTTGCCATCAACCAGGGCCCCCAGGTCCCTTTCCTGGCACTACTTTCCAGCGTCTCATTCCCCAGTCTGTCTGTACATCCAGAGTTGCCCCATCCCAGGTGCAGAATCTGGCACTTTCCCTTGTTGAACTTCATATGATTGGTGACTGCCCAGTCCTCCAATTTGTCGAGGTCTCTCTGCAGGGCCTCCCTGCCCTCAAGGGAGTTGACAGCTCCTCTCAGTTTTGTGTCATCTGTAAATGTGCTTAGTATCCCTCCCAGTCCTGTGTCTAAGTAATTTATTAAGATATTGAAGAGAACAGGCCTAAGATAGAGTACTAGTCGTCCTCAGTCACTACGACCTTTCAAAGATGTAGACAACAGATTCTTAATACATCAACCAGCACTCCTGGATATGTCCTTCCTGCTTTCATATGCTTTGGCACAGGCTTATGTAGTCCTTAACATGATGATCTTCTACCACAAGCAGTGCTTCACTGTACTTGACTTTGCCCTAAGCACAGGGGTGTGGGAGGACTGAGGGAAGACCTTTCAGTTAAGACTAAGGCAACGAAAGCACCAAATAGCTCAGAGAGTTCTATGTGGAGGATCAGTGTCCACACCCACATAAATTTACACACGTGTGCTCATGTGTTTGTATCCATCACCCACCTGATTCACACACAGGAGACAAAGGGTACAAACACATAACCTTGTAGCTTGACATCCCTGTCTCCTTGCAAGACTGCAAATGGACTACATGCATACTAAGGCCCTCCCTTGGGAGCTGGAAGCAAGTTCCCAGAACGGATTGATAACTGATTTATGGCTGGACTGTGTTCAATTAATAGATCTACTATCCTCTATTTGTTCCTTATGAGGTGTCACTGCTTGGTCAGATCCAGAAGTGAAGGGTTCCCCTAGAAAGGTGAAGCGATGGCTGGTTATAAGTCAGCTCTCAAGTAAATATGTGCAGAGAAAGGTAGGACAGAGAACTACTGACTATCAGGAGAGCTGAAGTATAATCCTGACACAGTCCTATAACTCCCAGAGCATATTAGGTGCTGAAATTCTTATTCCTCATTTTCTTGACAAATGATGCAACAAGAGCAGAAGATGGCTAATATGAATCTTGTCTCAAGACTGTGATTACAGCAGTAATAAGGAATTATGTAAACTTAGAGTGTGGCTTGAGCTTCAGGAGCAGTGTGCAGGCAGAACAGAAGCTGGCTATGAAATAGCTCTTTATTCTTCCTTCTTCATGATTTTTGAATTCTGTTTAGCAAGCGTGGTTCTTGTGTAATACTAAAAGTGACAGAAAACAAATGCTTCTTGACTGTACCTTTTGACCATCAAAGAAAATTTTATTTATAGGAAGGTCATTTTGTAAGGATCATAGAATCATAGAATTTGGTTTGGGTTGGAAGGAACCTTTAAAGGTCATCTAGTCTAACCCCCCTGTCGTAGTTGCTCAGAGCCCCTTTCCAACCTGGCCCTGAATGTTTGTTTCCAGGAACGGGGCATCCACCACCTCTCTGGATAAGCTGTTCCAGTGTTTCATTGAACATTATTGTAACAACTTTCATACTAAAATATTTCTTCCTTATAGTCAGAATCTACCTGTGCAGAACGTGAAACACTTGTTCACAGATACCACGTTCTAGCCAGGCTCATTGTGGATTTGCTCTACTTAATAGCAAAATTTTGCAGAAAACACAGTATGTGATATAGAAATCATGGCAGAAGAAGGCTTCAGTTCCTGGAAAACTCTCTTTACTTGTTGGACTTTTGATCCTTTTCTGTATTTTCTAAATAAAATATCATTAAACTTGTAAGCTCTAATGAGTCCAATAACCGGTATATAGCCCTTTATGAAAGTTTGCTTTCACACAGTTTTAATGTATCTCAGTGTCTTGGGAGAGGGCACAGCTTTTTTAACCCTCTGTTTTACATTCCTCTGGGGGAACACGTTGCTGAGCTGTCAATACAGGGATTATCAAGTGCCTGCATCTTTCATTTCCTTCTATCGAAAGCCTTCTCTCAAAAGCTTGATTCCCTTAAATGTCTTGTCTTCCTGTCTCCTTAGTGATTGTGATAGAAATGATTATTTCTGAAACATGATAGCTTGGCTTAGCACTGTCCATTTTGCCAATTTCTTGCTGTTTTAAATTGTGAAAATTATTTTCTTATTTTGTTTGAAATGTTTTTTTTCAGCATCTCTGTTCTTTTGGTACATTAGTGTTTCTTTAATGCCTCCATTTATCTGTGGCCAAATGAGAACTATCTTGCTTTGTTGGGATTTTCTGATTCTGGTATTCATTCCTTTTTTTCTTTCCATCACTTTAGGGGTTGGTTTGTTCAGCCCTGGAAAGCATCCCAGATAACAGTGTTAGAATTTTGATAGTAGAAACATGCACACAGACTGATTCTCTTCTATTTGCAACGTTTCTTCTTGAATGATCTGTTTCTGGTTCAGCTTGCAGACTTGCAGATTGAATGCAAAGTTTTTTATCATGTTTGCATGCAGGTTTACTGCTTGTTTCAGATCATTAGCTGCACTTGAAAGTGTTTGTGTTATTACTAATGGGACCCAAACCGAACCTCAGTTATGTTTAAGTACTTCCATATTTGCAAAATCCTCTTTGGTGATATCCTTTAGTTTCCCTTTTGGGTTTTACAGCCAGTGCTCATTGATTAGTTTCTGCTTTGAAACTGCAGCTCCAGGGGAAGCTTGAAAATGTTATTCATAGATCCTTGCTTGGGTCAATATAGCAAATGTACCATCTATTTCACTTTGCGTGCACATCTTCAAGTAGCTCCCAAACCTGTGGGTGTGTAAGAGACTAATAAACAGCCTGCTCTGGGATTCTGCAGCAGTTCTCCCAGCCCTCCCTGGTGCTTCCATGAAGAAAGTTTGATTTCTTTCAACGGGTCAAAAGCTGGTGTTTGCTGCTGATGCAGTTGGGCTCTTCTTGTGCTGTAGTATCAATGCCTGTTCACTAATCCAGCCCAGGTTCTGTGAGCTTTGCAGTGGGATTACATTTGCCCTTCTGATTTTTGAGCCATTTTATCTTCCAGTTTTGGCACATGCAATATTACTTTAAAATGAGGCTATGGGATGAAGATTTTTTGCACTTCAGAATAACGTGGCTCTTGTTTGAAAGTAACATTTGGTCTTCTATAGCTTAAGACCCTTTACTTTGGTCATTCCTACTGTTTGCTGCAGCTCAAATCCCTAGGCCAACAAGCATGCCCTTTCACATTTTCAAATGAACTGTATCTGGCTTGCTGTCCAGTGAAATTTCTATTCATATCACTATAGAATAATTCAATTCTACTGGTCAGGGGTGAGGTAGGCACAAACGTAAGAGCTTTTGCTCTGCTTACAGATTTACCATCCTGTTCTGCCAGTTCCCTCTCTGTCACGGCACAGAAGCTGCAAAAGTGTAATTCTGGATCTTTTGCTGTATCCCATAGCCTCATCATCAGGGAAAGAGAATGCTCAGCTCCTTCTGTTATTAGTTTTGATGCTTCTGCATCATTTTGACCAGATGCATCTGAAAATTGTGCAGTCCAAGATAATAGCCCAGAATTCTTCCAAGGTGAATAAAATGTTGCCTACTGCAGTGGAAGTTACTGTGCAAGGGAAATGTTCTGCAAGGCCTCCTCCCTCTGATGGAGTCCTGCAGGTACACCCAGGCTATCCACATATGACACTTGTCTAGTCTGTTTTCACAAACTCCTGTATGAGGAAGATTCGGTAGATTCTCTAGGTAATATAAAAAAGATTTTTATTATTTCAATATAACAGTACCTTCTTCCTTGCTTCAGTGGTAACCAAAGAGAAATCAGATCTGTTGACTGGGCTCTTCTCTGAATGCTGTCTCCTGTGTCTCCTGCTTTTGTATGGCAGATACCACATGCTCCATGTCTTTTCAGAACTCTTATGATTTCATTGATATATATGCTGTTTGGTCATATTTGTATTCTGGGCTCTGTACAGGCTACTCTTTTGGTGAAACTTAGTAGTTCCCAATGTGTCTACTTTAGTTGTTTTCTTTAGCTACACTTGCCCCTTTGTGTCCATCTTGTATGTGTTATGTGTATCACTGGATATCACTGTTATTTAATTAACAAGATCTCTCCAGAACAATGCTTAAAATTCCCTTTCTGTGTTTAAAACACACATCTCATTGACTTTTTGGTGCACTGAAGCATAAGTGTTGCACACCAACACAGCCTTTTTTCCATTGCCCATGTAGTTGCCTGAAGTCTTTTCTGTAATCTTTTATTTTTTTTCCCCTGCAGTTGTGCTGATTGCTGTGTTACTGGCACTGCTTTCTGCTTTCCACCCTTTACAAAATGTATCTATATTGCATTTGCTTTCCAGTTTTGCTTACAGATGCTTGTCAATATATCTTGGCCTTTCTCTAAGTTTCTATGTAGCTATTTCTTTTGCTGTTTGATATAAGCATATCAGTATATATCTTGCCTTCAGTAGAGTCAAATCCATCCCTGGAGCTCACAGACTTATTTTTTAATAGTTATAACCTGTCTTGTTTTTAATAAGAAAGTCTTTTATGACCTCATCTTCAGAGGAAAGGGTCCTTAAATTTGCCTCTTTGTCTCTTCCTGATTGCAGTTTTTTAATAAGTAATGCACAGTGCTCTACACTTGCTGTGGATCTGTAAATGCATTTCCATCTTTGCCGAGTTTTTGTATTAATTTTCACAGAATACACTGCATTCACAGGATGAAGAAAAAAAAGAGTAAACGAGACTTTCTTCAAACAGTGAGCAGAAGCCCTAGACTTCATGGTGAACTTAAACCATCAGGATATCTGCAGGAAAGGCCATGCAGCAGGGCACAGGTAATGCAGCAGCACTGATAAGATCTTCTTGACACAGGTGATTGAGAAACTGGTGAGTGGGGAGACGCTGCTGAACCTCATGCTTACAAGCAAGGAGACAGTGCTGGGGGATGTGAAATTTGGCAGAAACCTTGATGACACTGACTGCATGATGGTAAAAGTCAGGATTTTGAAAAGAGGGCAAAAAGCAGGATCACAGCCCCAGACTTCAGTAGAACAGACTTTGGGTCTTCAGGGACCCGAGTCTTTTTCTGCCCAGTTTGAAAACCTCAAAAGCCAGAGATTCTCTGAGCATCTCTCTCTCTGTGAATTCTTTTCCCTCTCTTCCATTGTCCTGTCTTTTGGCCATTCATGGTGCAGCTGCTGGATCATTCTCTCTCTTTTCAGCAGCTAAACACCTTTCACTGAACTGTTGAAGTCAATCAATCTGCTATGGTCAGCCACGTACACTCAGTCTTCTGTTCCAGTCACCTGTTCAGGTTTCCTGTTTCATGGGGCTTTTGTTCTCTCAAGTGAACATTTCAGTACTGCAGGTCAAAGTGGTCATAAGGCAGCTGGGGAGAGGCAAGGAAGAGAGAAACAAGGGCACAGCTGGTGTTATGGTCAGCCTGTTCAGTCTGGGATCAGTATATAAGGAGTGACAAAACACATCTTGGAAGTAAATACATGTCTACATACCTCAAGGCCTTTGTTTTCCTCACCTAAGGATGACTGGCACAGTGATGAGCACAAATGGAGACCAGTGAAGATGTTTGACTTGGAATTAATCAGTCCCAGAAGTAGCATTAAAATGATTACTTAGGTGGACATAAAAAGAGGATGAGTTGTTCTTCATAAAGTCATAGAAATGGAGAGCACTCATTGTAATTCAAGAAGGACGAAGAGCAAGCAGAAGGAGCTGTAAGTCCTAATGCAGGTTGTTAGTTACCCACATATCTGTTGCAAATAAAATGTATTTCAGAGAAAATCTGTTTAGCAAGTTCTTTGAATGTGTTTCTGATGGAGTTTGGTAAAGACAATTAAGATATTGAGCTTTGATTAGATACTGACCAATAGGAAGAAACTGTTTGCCTGACAATATCTGGACAAAGGCCAAGTTAGTTGAGAATGATCATGAAATTATATATTTATGACTCACAGAACCTGAAGGAATGTAAGTAGCAAAACAATAACAATGGATTTCAAGTAGAAAGACTTCAATAGTCACAAAATTGGTAAGTGTTGCCTGGGAGGCAACCCTCATGGAACAGGGACTTGAAGAAAGCTGACAGTTCCTTAAAGAAGAATATTAATAAGGCTCTCTCCTTGTGGAGGAGAGATAAGAAGTCAGTAAGAGATCAGCTTGGTTAAATTATGAGCCTTTCATTGACTTCAAACACAGGAGAAAAGGATACAGAAAGTAGAAACTAGGTCAGGTTACTAAGAAGGAGAATAAAGGCATTGCAAGAGCTCTCGGTGACCTAATCAAAAAGGTCAAGACATGAAGTGAGATGAAATACCAAGGCACATTATTTATGAGAAGTCCAAATGCTGACACTTAATAGAAGATTTGGAGAAGGCCAAAGTGATGAATTCTTTATTCTCTACTGATCTTCACTTGCCATCAGCAGACAGCACTATTAATACCTGTGCCCAAAGGAGAGAAATGCCAGCCTAGAGCAGGAGAGGAAAACAGCAGAAGGTGTTTTCAAATTGATCATGCAAAGTGTTTTTTTGAATTTTAGCATTAAGAAATTAAGGAATTTTAGCAACCCTTAGCATTTTTCTTCCCCATGGGAGTACTTGGAAATAAGTAAGGTACCCAGGGGGTGTAGAACATGAATGGACACCAGGGAAGTATGGTCTGGAGGAAATACCTCTACACAGATTAGTACTCTCAGAAAAATATAACATGCAAGCTTTTCACCTTGAAATGAAGGATATAGTCAGTGGAAATCTTCAAGGGTCTCCTCAGAGTTTGGCCATGACCAATGTTTTTGTTAGTGACCTCTACAATGCAGAGGGTACTGAGTTGAGAATCCCCATCAGTGCAATACAGATCATCATTCAAAATGGTCTTGACAGAATGGAGGTATGACCTGAAAAATGACAATATTATTTAATAGGGAATTACTACATTTATGTAGGAATAATTAAGTATATGAATATAGGATGAGAAGAAAACTATCTTGACATTCAGAGGTGGGTGAAGAGGCTATAGAGGACTGCAAATTAGACAGAGATGAATGATAGCAAGCTTTGCAAAGCAGTTAGTGTCACAGGGAATGTGTGAACAGGAGCACAGGCTGCCATGTGATGTAATTATTTTTATGTAGCAAAAGGATGACCTTACATGGAGAATTGTTCCATTTTTGGTGCTGTCCTTCAAGAAAGAGCTGTTCCTCTAGCTGGGAACAGCTTAAAACATGACCTACAAGGAAATATTGAAAGAATTGGGCTTGTTCAAGCTAAAGAAAGAATGCTGAGAAGAACATAGTCTCTTCCTTATTTAATTTTCCTATTATTTTTTACTTATTTTTCCCCCCCTATTTTCTCTAATTAAAGAAAAAAAAAGAGTATGCTCTGTAAATGCATTTTGAAAATGGAAAAAGGAAAAGATGACCTGCAGCAAGGAAGTTCCAAGGTGAGCTGTGGAGACTCCATTGTTGAAGCTGACTTAAGAACAAGTTTGACAAATAGTCATCAGGAACTTCAGGAACGCTTTGAGTGGGGAGATGGGTGGACCAGATAATGCCCTCTTGCATTTCTTCCATCCTGATTTTCTATGGTGTGATTTTTATCTGCATTACTATCTGGAGGCAGTGGCCCTCCTCCCTGCTAATGTCATACCAGCTTGTAAACAGAATGGCATGAGGATGAACAGGAATACTGCTGACACTAATCACTTGTTGTTGCCCTATCTTTAATTTCAGACATCTAGTCACCAAAAAGAGGAATAATGTCCTGTGTCACAGCTGATTTCTTGCTTTATACAGGCAGCTAGTGAGATTTATTTATAAACCTTTGATTGAAAACTGTTTATCTCTGTCTGTAATGAGCGAATACCACATTATCACTTCACAATTGTTGAGTGAGCAGAAAAATAAACGTCTTTGTGATCATTTGTTCATAACACAGGCAAATCTGTTCACATTATGAAATTAAATCAGTTTTACCAGCCTCTGACTGTCTTATCTTTTTTTTCCCCTGTTGTTTCTCACACTTCAGAATGGAATAAATCTGAAAAAGCATCTTAAACAGGCAAAATACAATTGATGAAGA
The DNA here is from genome assembly GCF_003945595.2 of Pipra filicauda. Lineage (NCBI taxonomy): Eukaryota > Metazoa > Chordata > Aves > Passeriformes > Pipridae > Pipra > Pipra filicauda. The sequence goes on from NW_024104310.1 coordinate 8,734,614, forward strand.
TAGTAGTTGGTAAAGAGTTAGGACTAACTTGTCTATCATCTGTAATCTACCAGTTGTTGAGGGGGCATAGATGACTCTTGCTAGACTCTGAGATAGTTTGTATTAAGACAGTGTTTGATGTGTTCAATGGCATTAAAACCTTCCAGGAGGCAATATGTTTCAGCCTTATATACTCTCAGTTCTATAAAATATTTGTAGAATTTCCTAGAAATAAATGTTGATACGTATGAACCCAAAGCTCCCAAAGACTGTTTGACAACTAAAAAACCCTCTGAGGAACCAAGGGCAAGAGTGAGATTTTTCTCCCTAATAAAGTTGTTCTCATGAGCTGTGAATAATTCTGATACCTGGGATGAGTTTTTTTTTTCAGGACAAAGAGCATTGTGTTTCCATGTTTGATATGGTTACACTTACATGTCAATTGTTCCTGGACGGAGGAAATAGCTGTGCCCTGTTGAGGAAGCTGGTTTTAATACTGTCAGAATGCATAATCAACAGTTTTTAAAAAGTTTTTGTGGCTTTTTTTTACTTTTGGGAAGTTATGCATAATGTAACACGTGAGAATACCTTTCACGCTGCTGCTAGTGAAAATCCATTTTTTGTAAATCTCAGGGTTTAATGAATGCAGGAGTGTTTTATTCCTTGCAGTCATTATTTTGAAGATTAACCCAGGTTATTAGATTTGATTAAAGGATTTTACGCTTGGCTTGCTTGAGAGCTGAGGATTAAGCAACAAGGAGCTTTCTCCTATGCTGTATCTTTGGGTTTATCATTTCAGTACTGCAGGGCTTTGATTACTTACTCAGTTTTGTAAAACATACAGATTTTGTTCATTTACAGCTTTTTAGATCAGTCAGAGCTATTAAGCCTGCTAGGTGATATCCTGACTGACAAGCTCTATTTAGGTTTGCTTCTGTTGTCTTGACCAGTGTATGTCCTTTGTCAGCCCTTGTGGGGATCCAAATCCCCCCATACAGAGACTTCAGTGTCCTTGGGGATTGACCCTGCCTCCCTGTTAGCAAATACATAGAAAGTTTTGGGGATCAGAAGCTTTTTTGCTTAGCTAATATGAAGGATGTGAGGTTCTTCAGCTTCATTCAGAGATAAGGGCAGATATTAAGATGGCTCAGGGGGTGGCTGGCTCGATGGCTTGTCTACTTTCCTGCAGAACTACCCCTGATCTGCCTTTGCACAAGACCAGGCTTCATCTGGTTCTTTCCTCTAGAGCGTCTGGAGGGAAAGGTGAGGAATCCTGATACTCACTTCACTGTTACAGTGGTTTCCAGGCAAGAGAACACACTTCCACACATAGCATTTCCCCTCTATGGAGGCTGGGAGCAGTGGATACAAGTGTATGTCTGTATGTCCCCTTGTTGAGGCAGTGCAGAGGTGGTCAGAAGTGCACGAGCTGTGTCAGAAGATCACTGGTAAATTATCCTCCCAAGGATAAAAAGACTTCTCCACACAGTTCTGCCTCCCATGTACCAGGAGTTAGGGCTATAAGAGCTCTTCTCTACACCAGTGGGTGTGCCTGGCTGTTGCATTACATTTTTCTCATTCACAGCAGTCTCTGCACTGGGGGTGTTCAGGTAGGAATGCTGTCACTCTCATCCCTCCCAGCTAAACCAGAGGCAGTTTTTAGCAGATGGTCTGCTGAAGGCATCTTTGTAGCCCAGTCTTCTCAGACACCCTGTCACATATCAGGTCAAAATTCAAGGATGTTGGCTTGTGTTTTGTGTTGATCTTCAATGCTGCTGGATGCATCTCACCTAAATGTGTTTGTCCATGGCAAAAGACTTTCCTTATCACTAGACAGCTGCCACAAGGTTAAAGCTTGTGTTTCCCAGACACACTTTTGTGATGGTCCTTCAGCTCATTTCAAGTGTATGAACTCTAAATCTTGGAGTTTAGAACAAAACAAGACCTCTATTTCTTCAACACAACCTCCCACAGGCAGATTGCCAGTGGAAATAGTCCAGCAGATTGCCCAGGCTGCTTTTTGACATTTCAAGCCCCTACATGTTTATAGATTCCTTGGGCGTTCTTTTAAATATGGGGGCTGGTGGTCACTTTAGTGTTAAACTTAAGTGTACAGAAGCAGATAAATACAGCTGCTGAGCTTTCACAATCTCTAATGAACTTAATTGTTACTGCCCCATCTGACTTGATGTTCCCACTTTGGTCTTTGAATTTGATTTTTTTTTTTTCCAGTTTGACCTCTTTTCTATATCAAAGAGCTGAAAAACAGACACTATTCTTTTACTTTTTATTCCCTCGGGTCAGTTCATAACTTATTCAGCGTATTAATTGTGCGTTACATCCTGCTTGGCTTATCTTTCTTCAAACAACTCATTTGCAGAGCTGCAGTTCAATCTGATTGCTAGTGTTTTGGTCCTAGTTCTCATTTAAAAGGAGTTAAACTTGGATTCAGCAGAAAACAGAGTCTGTAGCTAATAAGCCATGAGAGTTCAGGGAAAGCCCTGGACTGCATAGCTTGAGTCAACTTCTAATATGTAAGGTGGTCCAGGTGGTGATGGGGCATAGAAGTCACTTATAGCAATACCAGAGGAGAGGTATGAAAGGGAGTCAAGACATATCTAGTGCTGTTGGTCATCTATACTCCTTTGCTTTCCTTGCTGTTCCTTGCCAGTATCCTCGTTCTTCTTTACATACTATCCTTGGTAGAGGCATTTTGACAGGTGTGATGGTAAAAGGGTAGATGTCTCAGCATGAGCAAAATATTCTGCTCAGCTGCTCTCCTCTCAGTTGTCCCTTTGCAAGTTTGGGATGGGTAGACCTGAGTAACCTTAGGGAACAGTGAAAAATTCCAGTGACTGATAATTCAGAAACCCTTCCTGGATGAAACAGATCATATTTGGTTTTGTTTTGGTGTTGTTTTAATCAACCAATTGAATTTACTAAAATGTGAACCATATTCAGACATTAAAACCCTGTCACCTAAAATAACTACTGATAGAACCATTTTATTAGTGTTCTTAGACCTCCAACGAGGAGTAATGATGGTAAATCATTAATATATATTCTGCCATTTTAAAAATTAAACCTGTACCCTGATGTGTTTTACTGTTTTATAGCTATTATATGAAGCCCCTTGGGATGTTCTCATAAAAGGTGCCCCATAAATTTTATATAGCCTTGTACTGCATTATATTTTATTGCAATATTCCAGCTTTTCAAAAAACCTCCAAGGCATCGGTTTTTTTCCCAAAGGCCTCCATGAGAGAAAGACATCAAAATTTGTGTTGGCAATTTCTAGTGAGAACACCTACCATTTGCAATTGTCATCTCTGTTCTCAGTGACATACTGCCTTCTGTCATTTTCAATGGAAAAAGCTTAGGTAAAAAAAATACAAATGGAGATAGATCTGTGAGAATAAGAGGGATTTCTTTTCTATGCCTTTCTTCTGTCTCTGATTACACATCAGTTGGTTTCTCTCTGCTTGTTTTACCCTCCTGCTGAGCTTTCACGCACTTTCCTGCAGTTTAGCTACTTCTATAAAGACAGACAAAGCCACAATATACAAGGGAGGACAGAGGCAGATGCTGGATGTTGTCCACATGCTTCCAACTTCTAATTATTGTCCTTGGGGGAAAGCAAGTGAGCCCTGGGTCAGCATCCAAACTTGGGGACATTGCCCCATAACCCCTCTCATTAGGAAAAAAGAGAGAGATGCTGATTTTGTCAACCCTCTGGAGGCTTGTAGTCCCTACAAAGGAGGGAAAGGATGGTCTCATGGATGTCACCCTGAAATTTAGTGCATGAGCTTAATTCCCATATGTGGCACAACACACTGTCTATACACTGGCATGATGTTAGGAGAGAGCAGGTTTTTAATGTAATTTTGGAAGCCTAAAGATGCCAATCCCCTTTGCATATGGGGATCTGAAATGTTCTGGGGTGCTTAAATGAGTAAAAATGGAGCTGAGCATGTGGAGGAGACTCTGGGACAGATGTCATCTCACTCTGAGTGTGCAGTGCCCAAGGCAGTGGTGCCTGAAGGGAAGGGAAGGAGTCCTTCAGGAAAACAATGCTGCTGTCCTCTGTGATTCTTGCATTCCAGAAACAGCAGCTGCTCTGTCTCCAAACTCCAATGTGGAGGGATTGCAGAAACCCAGCAGCTCAAAATATACTTTTGCATACATTGGGGAATACAGAGGAACTTCCTCCACACTGTGGATACTTTTCAGCATCATGTCAGTTGTTCTTTAGTGTGGAAATGAGTTTGCTGCTACTGCTCTGCTTAAGGATTGGAATTAGTCTTTGCTTCAATTACTTTGGGGCATGCAGGAAGGAGATACTTTCCAGGTCTTTCAATTTCTTCAAAAGCCATCAATGCTTTTCCTTGAAGTTTTACTTGCAGTGCTTCTCAAGTTATCAAATAAAACGGTCCCCTAGATTCCAAGTTAAGATCAGAAAAGAATTAAAAATCCTAATTCTTAAAGCAAAAGATAATTTCAGAAGGGTCTCCTGAGTTTTCAGGCCAGTGATGTTTGTGAGCTTTTGTTAACCTCTTCAGTTATATTTGACAGGACCAGTGATGTGCCAGCTAACTGTGCCCATTGACAGATCTGACAGTACAAGTCTTAGCAGAGTTGCTGCCTCTGAGCAAATTGCTTGAGAACTAGTATCTCTTAAATTGTGCTTTTGAATGATGCATGCATTTTCTACCCCCTTTGATACCCACTTCTTCTGTAATCTAATTCAAAGAGTGAGTTAAAATGGGAAAAGTAAAGAAAGTTTCAAAACACAGTCACTTCTTATAATTTTGCCTGCTGAGTTTTCCCCTTGGGATCTGGTTTGCTGTTGTATTAGGTGTGCTACTGGTCCTAATGCCTCTATAAGCCCATTTACAATCTCACTCTTTGCTATGTTTGATTCTCTTCATCATTATTATCCATCCTTGACAGCAATTTTAATCACAGTGATGAAACCAGATTAAAATTATTTAAATATGCTAATGTGGTGACAGGCAATTGAATAGCTCAAAATCAAACATAGCTTCCTGTGCTTCACTGCACCTTATTAGTTCTGATATTTCTGCTTGTCAAATATATTATGCTGCCATTTACTTACTTTCTTTGTGGTCTGACTTACCCTTTTGATTGCTCTCAGTTTATTTCATATTCTTCCCAAATTACATTCCTGCGTTTGTCTCCTCACCAAGGTGGCTTTGTAAAACTTCACCACAAATTGCACCCAGTTGCAACGCAGCCTACCAGAAAAGCAGGTGATCAGCCAGGAACAGTTGAACAACCACTAAAGCTCTTCAAAGACTGAATCGGGAATTCTTGTCATCCATTTTGAAATTATGAAGGCTGGAGGCTTAAATTTCAACTTTAGAAACCACTGAACAGCGTGACATGGCTATAAAATGATAGCACAGAGTTGTCAGCACTACATCAAGATACTTTCTACGTGTCAGATAGTGATAGAACAAGGGGGAAAAGTTTTGAACTAAAAAGGAGAGGTTTAGATTAGATGTTAGGAAGAAGTTCTTCATTCAGAAGGTGGTGAGGCACTGGGCCAGGTTGCCCAGAGAAGTTGTGGATGCCCCATGCCTGGAAGTGTTCGAGGCCAGGCTGCATGAGGCTTTGAGCAACCTGGCTTAGTGGAAGGTGGCAGAGGAGTTCCATGGCAAGGGAGTTGGAACTAGATGATTTTTTTGGGTCCCTTCCAACCCAAACCATTCTGTGATTCTACAATAGTTACAGGACTGACTTTATTGCCAAGCTTAATTTGGTCAGCTAGAAGTATGATTTAATTTCATGCTTCTGACTAATCTAATTATGGTAGCAAAACATTGTGAGTTTGCAGACTCCATTGTAACCCCAAATGAAAAAGAAAGTGCAGATCCCAATACAGACCTGTGTTATAATTCTGGCAGAGTTGGAGGGAGTGGGAATAGAAGAGCAGTATGTCTGTTTTGTGGTTGCAGCAGAAATGCTTGTCCTACATGGAGTTATGTGGGACATGCAGACTTTGCTAGAGGATGGGGCCTTTAGACAACTTCCCTCAAGAACATATTTTCTACAATGTTTACAAACCAAGCTAGTAAAGAAACTGTTTGCAAATTCATAACAGAGAAATGTGATATATTGGGTTTTTTGAGGGGGCGGGGGGGGGACAGGGGTCTAGATCACAGTGTTTAAAGAAAACTAATTTGCGAAATCCTAAGGAAGTTTTTCCAGATATTAGCATTTCAGAAAAAAATAGGAAAGTCTAATTTTATGCATTGTCTTCTTGTGGCATCTTCGTGAACCCTGGTGTACTGTGTTATGATAAACTCCTGTGTGTGGCTGGGGGATGTATGTACAAATGGAGATGTAGGTACGGATGCTTATTTGGGAGAGACCGTAAGTCCATGCACATTGTAGCCAACAGTGGTCAGATCTCAGCTGAGTGCTGTACACACATACTGGTGAGACATTTAAAAAAAATGCTGACCAGTTGTAGAGACCCTGAAGAATGAACTCCAGAAGGAGAGGCCTAGAAAATGAGATCTAAGTCTTCAATTTGCTGAAAATAGAGGGTAGGAATTTTGCAACGCTGTAGGAGTTGGACAAGAAGCAGTGAGCTTAACCCCCAGCAGCGTAAAGTTAGAATTACATTGAAATTAGGAAAAAGTTTTCTTGGAAGAACTTTAGAGCTGTATGAGATATGTACAATTTCCATCACTGGAGGTCTTGAAATCGTCAACTGGGACATAGTTTATAGATTTGCTGGAGTCACTTGTTTTCTATTTACTGAATCAAAGGGAGTAATAATGATGCATAAAACTACAAAAGACTCATGATAATTTATAATTTCAAATAAAATACTAAAAAAATAGACTACCTGGAAGATCAGAAACTCTTCTTTCAAATGAATTCCCAATTCTAGACTCAGGATAAATGAATGTTAGATGTATTCCATGATAAATGTGGAAAGCATTAGAGAGATAAAATAACATACATTTCATTCTTTTCAGTGTAGGATGTCATTTGCATGTTTTATATCAAAACAAATATTATGAAATTGCAATGGTTTTTAAAGTCTGTCTTCACTCGAAAGAAAAATCTCTTACTGTCATGTACTCCTATTATAATCTCCTTGAGAATGAGCTGGGAGAGAGTAAGTGATCTTCAGCAGAAGAAGATCACGTGTTGAGGATACCTTGGGATGCCTTGTCTTGCTTGTTACATCATCATTGCTTGCAATGAAGAAAGCTTTTCAAGAGGTAACCCAAATCCAGCTCTTACAGGGATTTACAGTCCAACATGATAAATCATGTTTGCTATCCAGGCATGAGAATAATCTTGATGCCATTGCTACTACTCATAAAATCAGGAGCTTGCTTAATGTAGGAGCATACATCAAAACTGGGCTAATAATTCTGGTAATTTTCTGCCCTGGTATGCATAAATAAGGCAAATAAATAAATAAATACGTCCAAGAACGCAAGATTTGCCTCTGAGTTTAAAAAGCTAATGGAAATAAATCAGTGTATATAAAACCAAGAGAGAAATGTAATTAATGTCTCTTAGTGCGCTCTTCTCCAAATAAGAAACCTCTGGCAAAAGCTACACCTGCAAGCAACTGAGTACTGTGAAGTGTCACTTACAGCTGTTGCTGATGGAGCTCTCAGTACATAAAATGATGAGCTCCCAGCCACAGGGTTTATTGAAGATGTTAAATAGTTCAAAGCACATAAACACAAGCTGAGATCATTTTTGCCAAACGATCTGCAAAAGGAAGACTGAAATGGGAGGTAGTAGAAAGCTGCTGCTCTGGATCCTGTCACCCTCCCCAGCCAGGGCAAGGATTTCCTTTAGAGTCTGTTTCTAGTGTTTGTCTCTCTATAATCTGTGACTGAAAGGGACAGATCTGAAGATAATTACGTGTTGTTTTAAACATAGCTTTGAATCAATACAAATTTAGTGTTGAGTGCTGAAATGTTGTTTTTCTCTTGTTGAATTATTATCATCTTGCTGAGTTGAACCAGCCAGAAAATGTTTATTTCTCTTTGTCACATTGATTTATTCTGCAGTATTCTGTGATTAGAGCAGTAAGAAAGCTACCTTTCAAAATCTTTGAGAAATCTTAATGTAAATGGACTTTAGGAACATCATGCCTTTTGTCATCTTTTTACTGAACCCCCCTGAAATTATGAGCTTCAGCTTCAGATTTTTCTAGTCCATTTTCACCTATTTTTATTTCACCTCTTTATATTCCAACACATAGCCTGAATAACACAAACCAGTTATATTGTATTTCTTTTCTGTTCTTCCTATTTTGTATGTACCAAAACTTCGCTGCTAGGGCTCAGCTATGAAATGTGGCCATTGATTTAAATTCAATTCCCTGAAAGATATAGTGTGGTTGTGGTCTGTGGAAGATCTGCCTTCCTGAGGTTCTGCTGGGGGAAGCTCTTCTATCTTTATGAATGAGCAGTACCAGCCACAGCAGAGTCACAGTCTTGACCCCAGTCTTCAGAATTGTTTTAGTAAAAGCAAATAACAATTAAAAAGTGGTTAGTAGAACCTAATTACAGACCTATTAATCAGCAGCAACAAAAAAATACTTTCCCTGGCATCGTCGCTAATAATGTTCAGCTAATCCTTTGGAAGAGTTTTTAACTCCTTATACTCAAAACAATTTATTTTCCATTTTCCCTTCTATTTATCTGTTTTTATGATAATGAATGCTTAATCCACCATTCATTACTCCTGGTCTTACCATGATCTATTTTTGAACATTTTAATCTGATTATACCAGTGGTGTAGCTCAGGGAATTAGCAAAGCAAAGTGTGAACATCAGGACATTGTCTGGCTTTTCTTTTGCGTGGGTAACTTTTTTTCAGGTGGCATTTCTAATTTTTTTTAATGAGAAGAAATGAAATGTCTGCTGAAGGGAAATATAGGAGAAGGGAGGATTAGGCTCAAGGTTAAAATGGGTTAATAACAGCCAGGCTGAGTAGTTCTGTGAGAGCTTACCAGCACCACTCCCTCTGGGTGTAGGAAGGAGGCTGGATGCTCTAACAATCCAGGTGGGGATGGCTCACCAGTGCTCTGATGATTAATTTTTACTGGTTCTGTATAAAACCATAGAATTAGGAAAATCCAAAGATAAGAAGGTATGAGTAATGCTGTCAAAACTGATAAGCAACAGAAGAGACCAGACCTGGTTTTAATGCTACACAGACAATTCAAAGCCAATGTCTTCTTGATTTTCAAGAAGAGCCAGACCCAAAGGTTGGTGGTTGTTGGCCAAGGTAGTTGTATTGATGAGTATTTGAGGGTAACTTATATTGGGGAAGAGAAGTTTCTGCTGCCACACCTTATTCCTTTCCCTTGAGCAGTGCAGTAGCAGTGTCACATGTGCAACACAACCACACTGCAAAGCTTTTGTCAGCACAGCTGTTGGTCACGAGTCACAGCTTACCCAGTGGCTGGGTGAAACGAGAATTATAGCAACAGCTGGTGACAAAGATCCCTGCTATAGGCCTCATACCTCAAAAAAGCCCCTCATGCTTTAGTAATTCTGGCAACACAAGCAACCCAGACCTTTGCTTACACCAGCGTCATGGCTGTTACAAGTTGTAAATTAATAACAGAGCTATTTCATTGTAAAGTTGCTCCATGAAGTTGTACTGGGAACTACTTTGCAAAGCTTGAGCGGAGATTCAGTTCCCACCAGAAGTTTTTAAACCTTGCCAAAACCTTTCCTTGCCGTTCATTCTTAATAGTGATATGCTATAGAGGCATCGAGCTGTAGAGATTTATGAGAACAGTACAGATTATTCATTACCCAGATAATACTAACAAGGTGAGAATAATCACTTGTTACACATGGAAATTAAAATAATGGCCATTTGCTTGTAAAGTATCTTGTAGCTTCCTACAGCCATACCCTGCTCAGCTCAAATTGCCACTTCTCTGTGACACAGGAAGTTCCAGATGCGACAGACTGTTTCCATAAGACTGTTTTTCCTCCCTCATGTTTGCATTTCTTGCAGAGTTCTTGCGTGTTTGTGTGCAGCAAACATCGAGGCTTCAAACTCACTAGTGACTTTTCACAGTCATTACCCCCAACTCTACCCTAAACCCCTTGCCCTGTAACACAGGAATTTTGAAAACATAAAAATCACCCCAGGAATGACAGTGACAACCCACCCCAAGGTCAGATAACCTGTTCCTAGCCTGGAATAACTGTGAGGGTAGAGTGATTTAGCTTCACTTCCCCTTCCACAGATCAGATTAACTTGAATGGCATCGTGTTTGTTGGTGGTTGTGAATTGCCTATTCAGAGCTGGGGATTTTGGGAGTGTGTCCATGTGGTTAAATCGTCCTCTCAAAACCAGAATCAAGATCAGGTCACATGTGGAAAAGATGGAAATCTTGGTAAACTCTATGTAAAAACCACAAAGGATAGAGGAGAGAAAGGAAAGGAGTGAGTTAACAGACACATCTGTGAGAGCAAGTACCTGTTCTGAACATCAGGGCAGCGGATCTGCTCCAACAGGGTCAGGACAGGGAAGCTGCAGGAATTAAGGAGAAATCTGGGGAGAGTGCAAGTTGGGTGGAGTGTAGAGGCATGGGAGAAATGACAGGGAAAGAGATCAGTTTGTAGGCAGATTTATGTAGGACTTCTAAATAAAAAGGTGGGAGATCTGGACTTGATCTGTTAGAGAGGAATACCTGGATTCTACTCTTGGACAAAGAGTAGGAGAGGAATTTTATGGACCTCTCTGGGCAACGTTCAACACTGTGGCTTGTTTTATGTCACTCAACCAGTCCTACTTCCCCTGAGCATTCTGTACTAAAATATGAGCCTGTTAGAAAGGTAATGGAGAGTGGCCAGAAAGGCTGCAGAGAAGGTGGAGGGCAGCTGGGGTAAGGCTGATATAAGTGTGAATAATGGAAGAGGCAATAACAGAGCTGCTGAGATCCCCAAGCCAGCTAATCAACACCTTTTTTGTAAAGCTAAAAGCTCTTAGAGAGCAGTCTCCATTTCATGGGCAAAAGGAAAGGATCCTGCAAACTGATTAATCTTTCCAAAAGAGGGCTAAAAGCCCATACAATGGCAGAATTATGTCCCAGCTCTTCTGCCACGAGCCATTGAACTTACAGTGAAATATGAAAGTGCCATTTTTGGCCAGATTGGATTAGTAAAACAACTGCATTTATTAGCAAAGCTTAAGGCACTGTGAGATATAGTTATCCCATGGAAAATAATGTGCTGCATTATAAAAAGTAGGTTCATTTGGCATTCTTGATACTTGATGTCATTGAAACTGCTTTTGTTAGAACAGTGCTGGAGGGGGGGAAGGGGGCTTATGAATAGGAATAAAAATGCCTTTTTGCATATATTAACTGTGAAATGACTTAGAGAGCATAAAGAAAACAGTTTTTCCTTACTTTCTATTCTTTCATTTTCCTTTTTTTTCTTCCTGTCCTTCTATGTTGGCTTCTTCCTTCATTGTGATGTTGTCACAAAAAGGATGGAAAATTTTATATGAGGTGAATGGACAACTTGGATTCCAGGTCTGTCATATTTCTCAGTGACCGTATCCCACCTGGGACATGGCAGAGAACACAGGTACCTCAATCCAAATTTTCAGAGTAATTTTGTCCAAATGAAAGAAAAAAAATTTTCTAAAATAACGCTATTACAATCTCCTTTTCTTTTCCATAAATAGACATTTCATCCATGTATTAGAGAGCTGTGCCCTGCCCTGCCTCTGTATTTGCCACAGTGAGCAGCTTGCTGGGGTAGGAGAGAGAAAGCTGCCTTGAGCAAGTGGAGAGGCTGGGTCTGCCTGGAGAGCTCCATGGGGAGCCTCAGTAACAGCATGTATGGGAATGTTGTGGTTTTCAGGTCTGATCCCAGAACTGTTCAGAAGTTCCATTAATGCATGTAACATTTCCATAGTTTCAAGTCCTGGCCTACTGACCCCTTAAATTATTAAAGGAGCAGGGTTTTTATCCCGCATTTATATTTCACAGGTATGCCACTGTTCTCCATAAGCAGACTTCACAGTATGGAGCATGTAAAGAGCTTGATTAGTTTTCCTTGTTTCTGCTGTGTTTTGTATCAGATTCTCTTCCAAAGTGAAGTTAGGAGCTCTGAGGTGGGATATTAATTGAATTGTTAAGGCTGTTTCAACTGGATTGAAAAGGTAATAGAAACACGAGAGTCAGGTTCTGCATAAACATAAAGTTCACTGTAAATGTTACATTTTAATGAATAGTTTTTGTGATGCTTAGGGAGAATGAGTCTTCTGGACTATGAGTATCTGGAAATATTGACAGTTGTTTGTGCTTAAGAGAAATGCAGCATCCCAGTCTGTGTCAATATATCACAATGAATCCTGAGATCAATACTTACTTGTTTTGCATACTTGCAAGGCTGAATGATTAATTTAGTAAACAAACACAACAGAATGACAATTCCCTACTGGAGATTGTTAGAGGAGCAGCGTGATTCCCTTTCCAGTAGAGTTGGAGGCTGGTGTGTTTTGTTACATCTCATTTTCAGAAAGTGCTGCTTAGGTGCCTGCTTGATCAGTAGAACAAGAGGTGATGTGTGAGGGACTCGTGGTGCTCACAGGTGACTCACTGTGTGACCTCTCCATCCCTGTGTTTCCACTGGATAGGAGAGATGGGACAGGGGTTATTGTCTCAGTGCACTGCCTGCTGAATCCTTCCTGGATGGTCTGAAAATGGTCTTGCTCAGAAACTCTTGTACCACCTTCATGCTTTGGGCTGATTTTCTTTTTTTGCACAGCTTTTGGCACATTAGTCAGTCATTGTTCAGCCATTCCTTGACATAGAAAGTCCAGCATTTTACTATGTTTATGAGTGTTTTATGCTCCCCATTCAAAATATGCTCCTTTTGTATAGCCTGAAATTCGTATGATCATAAAACAGTTCGGGTTGGAAGGGACTTTTAAAGCTCATCTAGTCCCACCCAACCCACCTGCAATGAGCAGGGATATTTTCAAGTAGATGGAGAACTCTGTCCAACCTGACCTTGAATGTTTCCAGGGATGGGGCATCCGCTACCTCTCTGGGTAATCTGTTCCAGTGTTTCACCACCCTCACTGTAAAAAGTTTCTTCCTTATATCTAGTCTGAATCTATCTTCTTTTAATTTAAAACCATTACACCTTGTCCTATTGCAGCAGGCCCTGCTAAAAAATGTGTCTCCACCTTTCTTGTAGCCCCTTTAGGCAGGAAGGTGCTATGAAGTCTCCCTGAAGTCTTCCCTTCTCCAGGCTGAACAACCCCAAGTTGCTGTTCCTGCTAGGCTGTCAGATGCTGCTATCACTCCTTCTGCACCACACCTTCCCCTGGGTTGCTCCTCATCATCTCTGCTGTCAAACCCAGCTACCCTCAACCCTCTTATGGACTTGGAAGTACAGACTGAATACTATCACACAGAGACTGTCTGACACTGAGGTACATAATGAAGTGAAAACAGGGGAGTTGCATCTGTTGTTGCTTTCATCCCCTGCTCAGGATGACTGCAAACCTTAGGAAATGTACTTCTTGGTATAGAAACTGTAAATACTTGAGTGGCATTCAGTTTTCAAGAGGAGAAATGAAAGTGGTGGTATTTGAGCCACTTGTTATGGTAATCTCTGTGCTCTGCATAGAAATGAGGACACAGCCCTGTGCATGTGTATGCATTACCTCTGGAGGAGGGGTGGAGCCAGCTTGTACTTTGGCAGAAATAGGTTCAAATCCCAGCTTTGCCTAGCTGATAACAGTGCTTCCCTGTTCTTGTCATCCTGAATCTGGTAGAATGAGGGTTGAATTTATCTCTTCAGGCATCCAGCTCTGCTAGCAACTGTGTTTTCCACCCCTAGCCTCTGGTGTGAGTTGCAGGAAATGGCAGAACCCTTGCCAAATTTTTTTTTCTGATCAGTTTTGTACAGAGGAGATATTACCAACAGTTCATTTCCAAGGCATGTGGAGTAGTGGAAATAGTACTTTCTAATTAAAGATGAAATTGCCACTTAGGTAGCCAGACAGGTGCTAAAGCCACCTTCTGAGCTGAAGGAAATGGCTTCCTGTCAGAAAACAGGCATAAATCACCTGGGAATATGAGCTTCAAGTGGTTTGGTGGGTTGATATATAAAGAAGAGCTCTTAGAGCTCTTCTAAATAATATCTATTTAGTTAAAAAACCCAATATGAATTACTGTAGGTATATGCTTAAGACAAACACTATTTATTCAGCTTGCTGCTGGAGTATCTTCAATAAAGGCAAGAAACTCTGTGACCAGGTGATACAGGAGATAAGAGCTGATGTTAATATTATAACTGATCTCATGGGATGTCACTGCAGGGAGAGGGAGAAGAATCTGGTATGAAATTTGTTTTGGGAGACACCTGAACCTGTGAATGTCAAAATTTAAGGAAAACGATCAAGAGTTTAATTCAAAATGGGAAAAATATTTGCATTTAGAATATTGGGCCTTTTCATACTTCTCCTGTTAACTGCCATAACTTTATTGAAAGACTCAGAAACACAAAAGATACTTACCAAAAGTCTATCACTTTGCTAGTAAAAGATTATTTCATTCCAGAAATGCCACTATTGTGAGCCACCGCCCCTGTGCTCTGCTCTGGGGACAAGTGCCAGTGAAATTAGAATATGCCAGTGGAGGAAGGTAGGAACAGGAATGTCAGTTGAATTTGTCTCAAATATCTGAGGATTACAATAGAGTTCTAATCAGAGGGATTATACCACTCATGACCTGTGTTCCCTCACCCTTATCTGTGGTGGGTAGTTTCTCCTGAATGTATCTTCCCAATAAAACCAAAAATGGTTTGTTTTCCTTTTGTGTGTGTAGGCTTCATAACTGATCTCATGGGATGTCACTGCAGGGAGAGGGAGAAGAATCTGGTACGAAATTTGTTTTGGGAGACACCTGAACCTGTGAATGTCAAAATTTAAGGAAAACGATCAAGAGTTTAATTCAAAATGGGAAAAATATTTGCATTTAGAATATTGGGCCTTTTCATACTTCTCCTGTTAACTGCCATAACTTTATTGAAAGACTCAGAAACACAAAAGATACTTACCAAAAGTCTATCACTTTGCTAGTAAAAGATTATTTCATTCCAGAAATGCCACTATTGTGAGCCACCGCCCCTGTGCTCTGCTCTGGGGACAAGTGCCAGTGAAATTAGAATATGCCAGTGGAGGAAGGTAGGAACAGGAATGTCAGTTGAATTTGTCTCAAATATCTGAGGATTACAATAGAGTTCTAATCAGAGGGATTATACCACTCATGACGTGTGTTCCCTCACCCTTATCTGTGGTGGGTAGTTTCTCCTGAATGTATCTTCCCAATAAAACCAAAAATGGTTTGTTTTCCTTTTGTGTGTGTAGGCTTCATTTAGTGCAGTGTGGAGGACAAAGGCATCTAAGGGTTGAAAGCAGCTCTTGGGCTCTCCTGTGAACTGCTGAAACAATAAAGAGTCAATTTGGGTTTTTTTCATGCTCAGTGGTAGAAAATACCTTCTTACAAGACCATTAGCATTTCAACTGTATCAGTGTGCTTCCTTCATGCATGGAATCACAGCCATTGCCACTGCTCCTCTTAGACTTAGTGAGAGGAAGTAATTATCAAAGGGAGGAAGGAGACCTTAAGGTCAGATTTATATCTAAGTACTTCCTATTTCAGACACCAGCAATATCACAAGCCCTGAGACCTTCCCATGAGACTCCCCCACTTAAAAATACATGTTGTGTTGGTGGAACATGTCTACCCATGTCCTCCATATAAATAAAGGATGTTTAGATATCTGCCTCGCTCTTGTGACTTCCAGATGGTTCCTTTGGGGTGGAATGAACCCTTCCTTTAATGAGTAAAAGGAATTTTCTCTGCTCTCCAAAAAAATGTGTCTTCAAAGAATTTGTGAGTTTGTTGCCGGGAGGATTTCACTGTGTCCAACACAGGTCAATCAGACTAGAACTTGCAGTTTTATATGTAGTTATGTATTCTATAAGAAATATACAGGTAAGTAAAATAGTATGATGCTGGTCTTGACTTTCCTGTTTAGGGCTTTGTTCAATTTTTTAAACCTGTGGAAAGCGGAAACAAACTTTGTTATTCTAAAATGCGCTCAACTTGCACCTGTCAACACGTAGAAAACTACGTACAGAGCAGGGGAAAATTCAGACCCTTAAACCTATTGTATGGACATGAAATAATCTCAGTTCCTTATATGATGGCAGCTCATTAGCTGTGCTGCACAAAAGCGTGCAACACCCTCTGTTTCTGTCCCCTTTAAATGACCTCTTTTTTCCATAATGCTTCAAGCCGCACCCACCCTGTCAATAGTTGTGCTACTGGCTCGTAGTAAATATTTTTCTGTTTATATGTCAGTCAGAGGGGAGGGAATTTTCAGGATAAGCAAATGCCAGGTGGAATTTTTGGTAACTTTTTCTGGGCTTTTCCAACCCAAAGTCTTTCTCCCTTCCTTTTGTCTGAGAATCAGTGAAGGTTGCTTTGAAGATCTGGCTTTGTTTGTAGCAACCCTGTGGAATAGCAAGGCTTGAAACTTCACTGATTTTACTATCACTGTGCTCTGAGATATGTGCTGTGAGGATAGGGACTTGACATAACATTTCTTTTCCTGTCATCTCTGATGATGCAGATGCACAAACGAGGTTCTAGTTGTTTACTTGCATGTTAATTTTAAGCTTAATTAGTAACACAAGGGGTGCAGGGAATTAGTGTCTGACAAATGGAAGAAGACACTTTGGGTAGGAGAATGAAGCAGTGTTTATTTTTTGGTTCCTAAGAGGCTGTTGCAAACTATGAAGAGAAAAGGAAAACAAAGTTGAACTATAGGAAAATTACTTGAGAGTGTGTCCTTTCAAGTACTCCTTCCTTTAATTTAAAAGGGTAATGACTGTAAATGTAAAAAGCACAGCAAAATTTGCCCTATATTTCATCTTCTAGAATAATAAGAGCCAGTATGAACTGGGCTGTTTGTTTCCTGGCAAAGATATGGGACTAAGATGCAAAGAAGGAAACATTGGGTATAACCCATATATTTTTATCCCCTGGCTCCTCTGAGATTACTGCAATACATTAATAGCTTTATTCTAGCCTTGTGTTAGAACAGTCAACAGAAGAGATTGTTTCCCCATCCCTATCTAGCCACTGCTGAGGCACAGGGAGAAACGGCTTTAAGGACCCCTGCCAATCTGCTTTCCCCTTGCAAGCCGAAAAGCAGCCTTTGTGGAGAATCTCACCTGCTGCTATTTCTAAACCCTTTCTTAGACTGTAAAATGGCACCAAGGGTCATATAAAAAACTGATGGAAAGTCAAGACCAGGTCTGAGGCGTACGACCTGTGTTATGAGCACTAAGCAACAGCATCCGTCGTTCAGGAGATAAGATTTACCACTGGCTCATGTTGCACTCTTGTTCCCGGCATGTTTAGAGGCAATATCTCCAACTTTCCTGCTGTGCATGCCACTGCTTACCTGAAAACACAGAGAAGCAAGATCAAACCTCATGAAGCAGCTACATTGCACTTGCAAGGTGTTTTAAAGTTTTGCACCTCTGTTCTTGGTAAGACTGTGAGCTGTCAGTTGTACAACCTCAGCAAAACACAGCAGCTTGGCTCCACAGCTCACTTTTGATTCTGAGAGCCTCCAGAGGGCAAGCACTTGATTTAGAATTGGAGGAAAAGACTGCAAAAGTTCAGTGGGAGCAGGTGAAGGGTGGGAATTACTGTGCAGCTTGTGTATGAAAGCTAAGTGGTCACAGTTCCTGCAGCATTTCGGCTTTGAATGATTATCTCTCCGGAACAGTGCTTTGCACAAGAAGCTTGTCTGAGGTCCTCTCAGCAGCTGGAGATCTTTCTGGTTTTGTTTAGTTTAAAATGTCATTCAGCAGCACTGATGAGCAAGGGCATGTGGCGGGGGCACACACCATCACCTGTGCTGAAGGTCATGAGAAACAGATCAGCACTTCTGAGCAGAAACCACTGCTGTCTTCAGCAGGATCTGTTAGTGCATCTGAGCTGTTGTGGGGGCACCATGTGGAGTTGCCCCGTGAGGCCTGTTTTGCCTGGATTATTTTTGGGTGTTCCCCTTAACTGTGCCAACTATGTCGGGAGAGGGAACAGCATCTTCTGGTTTGGCTGGTCCCAATTCCTGTAGAGACATCAGGGACAGCTGACGTTTGCCCCACTCTACAGCTCTATTGTCAAAACTTCAGCCAGTTATTGTTAACGTTTGCTATAAGCTTTGGTGTTCAGCACGTTTCTTCTTGCATGTACAAAGAGTTGAAGAGTAAAGAGTGTGTCTGCCAGGTAAGTGTTTATCAATCTGCAAACTGGGTTTGAAGTCCATATGGGTTGTAAAACCTGTTGATAGGGTGATATGGTTTGGGTTTTGTCTTTGTTGTGTTTTTTTGTTTGTTTGCTTTATTTGGCTTGATTTTTTTTTTTTTTGTATGGTTAGGTTGATTTAATTTAGTTTAGTGTAGTTTAATTTTGGGGTTTTTTCCCTCTTAGAAAAATACAACTCTGGCATTAGGTTCTCTGCTGTTCCTTGATACACTGGTGAGCATTTAGAGAAATTTCAATGTGACTGGTAGTAAAGTGAATTTACTCTGGGGTTTCTGAGCAGAGCAGTTGGCCCTGCATAGATCTGTCTTCATTGCCCTGCATGAGCTGGTCTATACAATTTCAATTGTGCTGCTTTACACCTCTCCTGAGAAACAATTTGCTTTTCCTTGAAATAAAAAAAGAGTACAGTGGAAACTGGGTTGGTTCCCAAATGCCATAAATCTTTTTCCTGGTTTTGGAAGGGACTTTCAAAATCCTTCTAAACTAAAAGCAGAGTTAAATACACATTATGCACCTACAAGCAATATATCTCTAATGTTTACATTGTGTTAGCTATCTTTATTTATTTTTATATATATATATAAAACTATTACAACTTTTCTCAGAGTTTCAAGCTGTTAGTGCACTCTGTAGTTATTTATGGATAAATGTAGTATATGGCATATGTGGGGAAATAGTAACCTTAGCAGCTTTGTGCTCAGTTGCTTAAAAGGAAAAAGCCCATTCCACATTTTAAATTTACCAGCTTTAATAAAAGTAAAAGGCATAGAGAGACTTCTCCTTCCTCCTTCAGACTGAGCTGAAGCCAAATATTTTCTGTCTTCCACCTGGGACCAGGTGAAGGATGCTCAGAGCTTCCTCAGCAAGGCTTCCTGAAATCACAGGGGAGGCTCTCCTTGTCAGGAATTCAAAAGACATCAGCACAAACCCTGGTTCTTAAACCAACACTCAATAGTACTTTTCTTTTTTTTAAGAAACAAGCTTTCTCTAGATCAAAGAGGGACTTTTCTGGAACTAAGAGGCATGTAAGGATATGTATCCAGGTTATATTCTCTATGCACAGGTTATCTGAAGCTGTTCCAAAATATTTCTGGACTACTGTTGCAATATTTTTATTGCAACCATTTATTTATCCACTTCTTGGCATTATTGATTGATCTGGTTATTTCAATTAAATGTAAAGATGAAAATGATAAATCTATTTTCTTCTCGTGGAAAGAGAATGGTGAGGTTTTTTGTTTGTTTGTTTGTTTTATTGTTTTGGTTTTTATTTTATTTTATTTTTTAAATATCAGGATATAACCTCTATTTTGTTGGAAAAGTTTTGGGTCGCAATCATCTTTTGAGTCCTTGGCTATCTTAACTGAGTTGAACCTGACAACTTTTTGACAGTCTTCTGCAGCTGGATAAAAATTCCATTGAGGTTCATGTAACAATTCAATCCCACTTCACCTGCATTTGCCAGTCACTCACGCTCAAGAAAATCTTATTAATAGGACGTAATGCTGCAGACCTGTGCTGACTTCAATCCTGTTCTGCTTTAAGAACTCCCACCCCTTTTCCTGTGATATCAGTTTCCCGTTATTTGTGCTCCTACAAATAATATACTGTATGCTCTTAGTTTAGTCTTTTTGCTCTACTTTCTTTATGCATTGTTTTTGTAACTTTATTCTGCCCACACGATTGAAATTATTCTTGCAAAGTTCTTCTGTTCAAGTCTCTTTGCATTTTTATGAAAGTTCATACTGCTCCTCTCAGAGAGACTCTTGTCTCCAATTTGCACAGTAACTTTCCTATGCACCTAATTTTTTCTCTTAGAAAGGGAACTTATATCCTTTCTTGACCTATATATTAAGATTTTTGTTTTGTTTGATCCATTTTAATTTGGAGAATAAGAAAACATGCTTTAACTTGATCCAGATGGAAAAACCCCAAATTTTTCAAATCCAGAGGACATTTCTGTATGTGTTGTTACCAAAACTCATCCGTATTAATGGTGTTTAAGTATCTGGGTGCCTATTTAGGGACTAAGTTATCCACCCATCTTTTATAACGTATGTGGAAGCAACTATTAATTGGTGAATACAGTGCTATATTCAATTTTGTGCATTTGTGCCTTTTCTTCAGCATATTTTTAAGTTATTTATGGAACAGGATTTCTACCTACTTTTAGGGAAAAAAAAAAAAGTTTTGTTTTCTTCTTCTTTGGCAGACTGCTTTGTCCCTTGATGAAAACCTAGCTGTTTGCACAACTTCTCTTCGTGCAGTCCTTAATCCAGTTCTTATTTTAAGGGGGATTTGCTGGTTCTGTGTTGTCTAAACTAATATTTCAGGTACATCTTGTTAGGCTGGTTGGCTGCATTCCCACTTCAATATGTGATGTTATAGCACTACTTATCAAGATGTTAGATGAATATCCTGGCCCTGTGGGATTTGAACAAAAACAATGATACATGGAAGGGAGGCTTAATGAAGTAAATTCAATTAAAGAAATAACTTCCAGAATAATGATGTTTCCTGGTCTGCATTCTGTATGAAATTCCCCTAATACAGAAGACATTATCCTCACATATTTCCCTATTATTCCTAGATATCCCTCCTCTTCTTCTTTCAGCTGAGGTACTGTGTGTCTTGTTCCTGTGTGGCTCCAGTCAACATGGACCAGAATCATTATCCAGTGGATGATTCAGACTAGGTGAGGTTTTGCCTTGCAGAAGGTTGTAAGGCTCCCTGTGATGAGTGGCCTGAATTTCTCTGACTCACTGGAGAGGCTGTGTGTGTGTACATATGTTTGTATGAGAAAGGGCTACCCCACTGGAGTGGGATAGCAGAGCCTTCTACTGGGGTGTGCTCTTTTGGGAGGGAAGAGCAGAGCAACGGAGCTGGAATTTTAATTTCAGCAGTGTAGAAGAAAAGGGTCAGAAAGAACCATCAGTTTGATATTAAACACTCCATAAAGTGCTAGAGCAGGCTGGTCTTTCTAATTACCCCTCCCCTCAACCACTACAACAGACTCACTGTCTTCTGGACCTATACATTTCATAGCTAATGATCCTTCCTGTGAGCTCTGTAAAGCTGCTTATCCTTTGGCATCTTGCTGTCCCTGGGGCAAAGTTAATTTGCGTTTACTTTTGCTTTTTTGGACTGCTGTCTTTCCTTACCATGGAGGAGAAGTGGTACTTTTCCAGTGTCTCTTACATGGGTGTTTTGAGGAGACCTAAACAACTCTGCCTCCTCCTAAATCTTCTGCTGTCACAGATAGTGCTCCAGAGGTGGACATAAATCACGCCTGATGAGTTTTCTTTCTCTGTTGTAATACACCTGGCTCCATTAACTTCAGAACATGGGGGCTCATCTTTCAAAAAGCATCACTACTTTGATGTGTTCAGGGACTGTTGTGAAAAGCCTGTGCTGAGGAAGGAGGAGAGCCACATCCCACCCCACCTTCACACACTGTTTCTTCCCTGATGTGTTTACTGATGTTGATCGTGAGCACAGGGCAACTCCAAACAAGGAGCTCAGCAAGAGCTGGAAAACAGCAATTTCAAACAGGAGACAATTTCCAGCAGTCAGCAAGATAACTCAAGGAGTCTCTGCTCCCTTCCCATGCTATTAGCATCAAGGGCAGCCACTGTGTGGAGAGACACAATGTCACTTTGCTTTCCAGTCTCCCAGAGTGGATGAAGGCTCTTTCCTGCTTCTCTCCATTTTATAGCCATGACCAGCCCTGAAAAGGTTGGGAGATGAACACAGATCTCCTGGTTCAAAAGTTGCTACTGATTTTTGTGGGCTGTTGTCCTTTGCTTGTCTTTCGCCAAACACTGGGTTTGATTTCTTTTTAGGAAATGCAGAGTAAGCAAACATTAAAGAATGAAAAATGCATAAATGGCTTCATTTGTAGTGATAGTAAGAAATACCTTAGCATAGTATTCTCTCCCCTGCTGTCCCATCTCCATTATCTGAGGAGATTGTTATAAGGCAGTTCACAGTCTGACCCGTGCTTTGCAAGTACAGATTGTATTTCCCTGCAGTGCTGCTGCAAAATGCGTTTTTTGGGAGGAATCTCTTGGTTTCCTCTGTGATCTCTCGTTTTAACCTTCAGGTCTCATTAACATTACCTCTAAGCTTAGGGAAGGACTGAGTGGCCACAAGAGCCACCTGCTCACAGACACTAAAGTCTTTAGGCAGACATCTGAAATCATATTGATCACTCCAACATAAAAACCTGTTTGCATTTCTGTGCTTTCTCTCAATACTTATCTGGTGTTGGGACATAAATAAACGTTTTTATCCATCTGAGGACTTTTAACTACCATTTGCTGATGAACAGATCTACAAATAATACCAGTAGGGCACTTGTACCTGTGCATTCCTCACTGTATTTCTGTGCTTGAGCTACAGCAGCTGAAATGAATAGCGATATAGAGTAGACAGAGCAGCTTGATCTGGGCATACTAATTTGGAAGAACTGCTGTCCCCAGAGCAGCATGCAGTGCTTGTGCGATGGGGCTGATGTTGTGTGGTGCTGTGCAAGGTCTAGAAAGTGTCTGATAAATCTGTGAATGCCTCTTGTGTACTAAAATGCCTCTAGTTTTTCAGCTCTGGAAGTGGCATCTCCAAGTTTTTTCACACTCACTGATGACAGAATCACCTCATTACAGGAGACTACCAGAAGCACATCTCCAGCAATATTCTCAGCATTTATGTCAGCAAAAGAGCAGCAGTTTCACAACCTGAATAATTTCCTAACACAAAAAATTTACTAGTAAAATGAGTAGTTAGAAATGACAGCTTAAAAAAGTGAATCTCATAAAAGTAAATTGAGTTCAGTCAAGTCAAATGAGATATGATGGTCTTTTATTTGCTGGCTGCCCAAAATCCTGTTAATTTTAGGTCCTGGTCACTGAAGTGCTTTACTTAATGATATCACTAAAATAATTAGGTACGTCTTGCTGATGTAAAGGAAATTCCAGCAGTGATTGTATATAAACTGATAAAGAATTGCTACTGATGGAGTTCTTGGAAATAGGAGTTGGAAAAAGGAAAATTATTGTAGAAATCTTGTTGACTTTAGTTAGTGGTCACATAAAACTGTCCTGATGTGTTAAAGGCAAACCTGTTTCCTCAGAAATAAGGCAATATTTTCCCAACAAGGATATTGCTTGGCACTGCTGGTGTCTTTCATCTAAGAAAAAACACATTCCCTTCATAGGAGGAGAAATACAACAGGCTGTGTCTGTACATAGGGAGCTGTAATTTGGATAGGACTCTGTTTCAGATAAGACAAAGGGCACCTAAATAATCAAAGCCAGGCCCGTGGTTTTGGGTAATTTATCTTTTCCTGCAATTATCAGTATTATGGAAGGTGCATCTCACTTCATGCCATTTCCATCTACAAGGCTGGTAGTTTGTAATTACCATCGAGGATTTGGGGACAGAGTTTGGGAATACAGGTTTCATTACAGAAGCCTGTAGGGCCATGATCTGCCTCTGCTACCAGCCATCATCAGCAGAGCATTTGGAGGATGAGACAGATCTATGGGGAGCTCTAGGATATGGCCTTGTTTAGTCCAAGGGACAATTCTCCATGGTTCCCAAATTGGGGACACCAAGTCCAAAAAACCCAAAAGAAGATTGAATAGATTTTCCCTCATGATGTTCTTCAAAACAGCTCTCCCAGAGGGTGATTTGCCATTAGCCTGTTTTTTCTGGAGCCAACCCAGGCTCTGGGGTCTGTGCTCCTCATGCCCAAAGGTATCTGTCCAGTGAGAATCTCCATTTCTCCTCTTGCTGAGGTGCTGGGAGGCTGCAGGACTGAGTGTGTCCTGCCTGGGTGCACAGTGAGCTGAGTCATTGACCCTGGATTTTTGACGGATTTTCAAAACAAGGCATAGCTGTTCTGCCTCTGCTGAGGAGCAGGGCAATAACAGCTCTGTGAAGGAGGCATCTGGAGACTCCACAGGGCAGGAATATCCTTGTGGCAAGCGTTGCCTACTCGCGAGTTCTAACTCTGCACTTCTGCTCTTGGCAGCTACCAGCTGCTGGGCCTGGTGTGACATAGTTCTCAGCTCTCAAAGCTGGACAAAGGGCTTTGAATCCTACTGTCTGCTGCACAACAACTGTTTTCTTTTGCTGTCAACTTTCATGCAGACTGATAATTTCTTGCTGTTTTGGAAGCTGGAACGCTCGATACTTTGGGAGGCTGAGGTTCGCCTCTTGACAGATAATTGAGCCTGAGTGTCACTGAACTGCAGCTTCTTAAAATGATTCAGTTTGATCCAGTGCTCTTCCATCAGCTATGCTTTTGTGCGCTTCACCTTTCCCCTAAAAGTTTGCGTGCCTTCAGAAGCAAACTCCAGGTAAAAGGCAAATGTAGAAGGTAGAGTGGCAAAATGTTGTGTTCAGTGTAGGTGTTAAAAAGATACTGCAAGGAATTTTATTAGCACTAATAAGGGTAATTGAAATTGTTTGGCTTAGAAGGAACATGGTGGCTTTAAAAGCCTAAAACCCACAGAATTCTGCAAATAGAGAGATCATCCTCAACAGGGAATATTGAATATAGATATGAACTCCTACCCTGGACAATAAGTGCTGAAACAACAGGGTTAGGAATGTTACAGCTTTTAGAATAACTGACCTAATATTTTGATTCATAGAAGAGGCTTGACTTTTTGAATCCTGATCATCAGAAAAGCTTTGCCTGAGTCCCACCATTTGAGAATCTTTAGAACAATTTCTATTAAGTGGCTACTTACACTGAGCTTGTGTTTATAAGTAAAAGAGGAGCATGAACTGAAATCTCAATTTCAGTAGTAGTAATACTATTATTTGCTGAAGTTGGAGAAATTACTTCTGTGCCTTGCGTTGGGAGAAGGGTGATGTGGTTTGCAGTTATTCTAAAAAGGGATTTCTTGTGTAAAATTAATCCAAACTGTCAAAAATGCCTTCCTAAAAACCAGGGAAAAGGCTGTTGGAAACTGGTCTAAATATTACTTCATAACTGAGGCATAAAATATTACTCTGTGTATCTGAAAAGGCAAGAATAGAATAGTAGAAATAACTGTATTGGGAGCATTCTAAGTCCTGGTAAATGTGAGCTAATGAGGTTTAAGTTTCTTCCGCTGAGATGAAAATAACTTGTATTACATTGTACTTGCTGTGGGCAGCAGTGCCTCTGGATGGTTATCAAGGCTTAGCAAGCCCATGGTAGCTGTTCCTCAGTGACCTGACTGTACAGGTTGAAAGAGAAAGAATAAAAAAAAAACAAACAAAGAAAAAAGGAAGAAAACAGGTCTGAACACTTCATAAAGCACCAAAGGTAGTGGGACTGGGATTTTACCATTATCTGGAAGATCAAAGCTGCTGGCCGTCTGGTTTGTCTTCCCCTCTCATACCATGGCAAACAGCCCATTTACCCCACAGGTAGGTAATAGATGATCAAAAGCTTTTATGCTTTTTCCAATTACATCAGCTGGTCCAATAAAAATAAACTCATCTTTCCCTGTGCACACTGCTTTCCTTGTATCCTTAAAAGCCTACAGCATTATCACTGCCATAGCCTTAACGCATTCAAAATGGGAGGGCAAACAGGTGAGAAATGGGGAATTAACCCTGTATCATTCCTGTCTGATTGATATGATGACTGTACCATTCCTGTCCAGTCAGTTAGGACAGTCATCTAATGATACTCTATCTATTTCAGTGTCAAGAGCTTTCAGGTTTAATTGGATAAACTATTGCCTTTTTGCTATTACTTCTTTGGCTCTTTTCTGGTCCACACAATCCTTGAAGCTTCTCTGTTCACTTTATCTGGCCCCAGGTGCTCAGAATTGTCTGCAGCTCAGGTAGGAGACACTCATATGTGTAAATATTGACTTTCTCCTTCATACTCTGCCGTGATTGACATATGTTGTTCTCTGCTCTCTCTTTAAAGCCTGATTACTAATATTGAGAAGCTCAACATAATCCTGACTCCTTTTGTACTACTGAGCCAGTGACTCCTTTTCTGATATTGAGCCAGTTAACCTCTAATCTATTAATATCAAACTATAAAATTCAATAAGTAGGGGCTAGGCTTTACATAACTGAGCACAGGCTAGCACGGTAATTAGATGTTATGAACTGGGGGTGAAGAAGATCTAATAATCTGGGGAGAGATGCAAATCCACAGTGAAAATATCTCTAGAGAATTACTCCTTTTTCATTTAGGGGCTGCTAGGGAGGTTGTGTAATACATATGCCTGCAAACTAGTATGTCAATACTGTGTGGGTTCAGGAGGAAAATATGTATAATGCTGACATGACCAATAAGGAATATGTGCCAGAGTCTAAATAATTTGGATTAATATTTCTTAATTAGTGTAGGAAACATGTAATTCAAAGATATGAAAACTCATAAGCATCTTCACGATTTATTCATGGCTATTCCTAGCTGTTATAGAAGCAAACCATGACATACTACAGACCTCTTAGCTTCCTGTTGATAATAAAATCAAATCCACTGGTAAATAACTCCTCAGGAATTTGTTAGTCCTGGTGCCCTAGAAGATTTTTCTCTGGCAATGCTGCAGGGAAAAGGTTCAGATCCCAAATGTCCGCTTTTTTCTTGATGGAGATAAAATCAAATCTTAGATCAGATCTCATAGGATCACTAAAGTTGGAGACCCCAGAATTTAGGGCAGGGACATAAGGTCCCTGAAACCACCAAAGAGCTCCTGTTGACACAACTGTGTTTAAAATTAAACTTTTGTTTTCATGAAAGCCACTGGTGCTTCAATCTGAACATTTTCTTGGAAATCTTAAGAAGCATGGTAAGTAAATGCTCCTTGCTATTCTCTCCTGATGTGTGCTTGCAAGAGCTGAGTCAGTTTGCATGTACTGTGGAAATTGCCTATGATTATCCACCAGTTCACAGCAATTACTCAAAATATGACAGAACAATATTTCAGTATGACTAAGTGAAAGCAGAGTCTTACTGGGCTAAGGCATTTTGAACTTGGTGGGGCTTCTTATGTGGTTAGAATTAAGTTCCAGCTCCAAAACTAGTCTAGATTTCATCGTAAGTTTATTCACCCCCGTTTTAAGGGCAGAGGTGAAAATTGTACATCTCAAAAAAGGGGCCATGAAGGACACCCTGAAGGAGCTTCGAATCTTTGTCAGCACTTTATTTAAAAAAAAAAAAAAGATTGGAAAAAGGGGTATTTACTGCTCCTGAAAAGAGCAATTCATCTTCCTGAGTACACATTGTTTCTAAAGTGGAGAGAAAATCTTCCTGACAGTTGAATTATTGACATCTATTGCCAGATCAGTCATCCCATGCTCCTACCTTAGTATGTGAACTGAGATGCACTGAATCTCTTCATGATTCAGTCTTTGAGGTGCTACATATACTCATTCCCATAGCCAGCTGCATCCTGGGAACTTATGCTTGAACTCCTTGCAATGAAAGGAGAATTCAGGCTTATATCTTTTTTTCTGCTTTCCTACAAAACTCTTTCTGTCCAGGGTTCCACGTAACAATTGGAGAACTCTTAATTTTCGGCAGGGAAAACCCAGACCTGAGTGCCAATATAGCAGCAGCTAGTCTGGTTCACTTGGGCCATTTGTACAACTGTTCACTTTCAATGTGTATTCCTGACTGCCTTGTGATGTCAGTAACAACCCTGAGTCCTCTGGGTAGCAAACAAGGCAGCATCACTTGTCTTAAATTAATTCTATTCAAGGCTTCCTCTGGAGTCCTGGGTAAGATCAGAATGGTGTCAATGTCCCTGGAAAGCATGAAGAGACAGCTTTGGAGGTAAACTCAGCATCTCAGCTCGTCTTTGGCATTTATTCATTATGTGGCAATTCCCAGTGAGACTCTTCCAATGTTCTGCCGGAAATATACACAAATGGAAATTCTCCAAAAGAGGAAACAGAGATGCTGTTTATAGATTAAAAGTAGGTTATTGGGAAATTAAATTATTTTAGTGAAATTTTGATTGAAAATCATCAAGGTCTCTTGGGCTGAGACAAAAATGGAAAAAAATTGCACTGAGTTATTTCTATCAGTAATTTCTGATGACTTCAGTGGTGTGTAGAGTTTTATCCTCTCTGTCAACAACATTGTTATACAGGTCCAAATGAAAGCATAGTCCTCACTTTGAAGAGCAGACATAAATGCTGTGAAAGAGAAAGAGCATAAAGAATGAAACAAATTTTCCTCTTGAAGTTTTCCTCCACTTTTATATCTATGCTACAAGCTTTGCTGCAAGACTTTTCATACTGATGAGTCTAAACCCTCCTTTCACAGCTTAAACAGAAAACTGAATAAGTGATTCAGCTTTTACACCCTCACCAAACACAAAGCTTGTTTGTGAATCTTTTCTTTGCTCGCTCTTAATTGCACCCATGTGTATTAGCAGCCACTAATGTCTCCAATAATGTGGGAAAACTTGCAAAGGCTGAATGCCCAGAGTGGCAATTCTGAAGTGTGACTCTACTTGTGCTAACTAACACTGTGTTCTTTTTTTGTTATGTGGGGGTGGTATTTTGGTTTTGCAAAGTGCTGCAGAAGTGGCATCCTTCCGGGATGAAGAGATTGCTTCTTAGAATCCTAGCCAAAAGAAGAACTAGGAGTAAATAAGACAGTTTTTCCTTTTTTATTTCTATTTATTTTTATTATACCAAAGGTTGATTTTACGTGAAATAAGAGAACTTGCACTTGCAATAAGTATTTAATGTTATGTTTAAACAGAAAGATGTCAGGCTTTACAGTTTGGGGTGATAACAGTGCATCTCAGGTGGCTATTTATTTATTTATTCATTCCCAATTTCTACATGCACGTTTACAGAGTGTCTCTTCCTGGATCGAGATACTTTACCAGACACTTAAAAATTCAACAAAATTAAGAAAAGAAAGAGCACTATCAAACTAGGAGAAGCCTTTTTGGGCATGAAAATAGCTATCTGCAGAGACCAGATTCCTTCTTCCCATGTTTCCTTCGGATCATCTCAAACCGTATGAGCAAACACACGCCCTGACTCTCTGAAACCCTGTAAAGACCATCCCCAATGGGATTTTCAAGTGCCCTCAGGAGCAGACCTGGAGTCCTTTGGAAGCAAAAAAAATGAGGATTACAAGCTGTAGCATTCTCAGAGAGCATATTCCAGTACTAGTTTCCTTTCTTGTGTTCAAAGCAGGGTTCAGCACTTCTGTTGGTCTTATCTGTGGGAACATAGGGAGAGAGAGTGCCTTGGATCAGAAAGAAGCTGTGAAGAGAAAATACACTGCTTCAGGGATGTGGAAGTGTTGCCAAATGCTGAAACAAAATACTTCAGACTATGCAGAATTATAATACTTGTACCCAGGCATTTTAAAAGACTTACTAGATATACTTAATTTTTTTTTTTTGTTATAAGAAACTGTGCAGAACTGCCTCTCTACCTGTATGCACACACATTTAAAGCAAAACCAATACCTCAAAAAATTAGAAAGTGCCAGTATAAAAGAATGATATTTAGTCTGTTTTTCATAATTTTGGGCATATGGTACCATGGTTTTGACTTTAGTAATTTGTAAGAATAGTAGATATTTTAATTTCCACAGGATTTCTATTTCTATGTTTCTAAGGGCACATTTCTTTTTTGTGCCCTTAGATGTCACCTGACTGCAGAAGGAGCAATGAGAGGAAAAGTTTTGCTCGACTTCTGCAATCGTTAGACCCTTTGCAGTCCAACCTCTATGTTCAGAGATTAGATGCACATACATGGTTGCAAACTGCTTGTATTGTAATCTCTAACTAGATTCAACCTCTAAATTCCCTTGACAATCTGAGTTAGAGTGAGGTGAAGTGAATTTTGCACTTACGAAGTATGAAGGGAGGCTGTGGGAAATATGTGCCATAGATGGATGTCCTCGGCTGACACCTGAATTTCGTCATGAGGATAGTGGTAATACACAATGCTAAGTGGTGTCCTGTATGGCTGCTTTCTGAGGCACAGAGCTATTTCCAATTCAGGTATGATTTTCAGCCTACTCCCGATGTCTTCCTAGCCAATTACATGAGCTCTGTAATACTGTGTGCTGCTGTGTTCTTACATGGTCAAACAACAGCTCTATATTCTTTGTTTCACTAAAAGCAGATGCCCTTTCTGTGCAGCTCACTAGTCACCGAGTGAGAAATAAGAATGTGCCATGCAGACACATCTGATAGCACCATCAGTGGGTGTCCAGGTGGCTGGTGTGCAAAGAGCAACCTCAGTTTGCAATGAGCCAAGCCCAGCAGAGCCCCACGTGAAGAGAAACCTGAAGTGACCCATAAGATGCAGACCTGCAGCTGTCAGCTGATGGTACCAAAGCTGGGCTGCTCCTGGTGCTGTCTACAGCATGTCAGCACTCTGCAGAGATGCAAAACTTGGTGGTTTTTTGATTATGGACCTTCGATCCCTCTTGAATAACTAGTCATTAAAAGCTATGATTTTTGCACAGGAATTAACAGGGGAAGAGGGCTTTAAGGAGAACAAACCCATGTGAGGAGCAAGGTATGGCAGTTGGAACAGGACATCAAGTGGAAGGAGGTCTGGCTGCTGCTGTACAAGTAGCTGGAAAATGGGTTTGGGTGGTAGCAATGTCAACATGAGGAATGCAATGAGAAACTCATGAAAGAAGGGGAAATACAAATTCAGAAGTTATCTAACCTGAAATACTCTGAGGTATATGAGTAACAGACTGAGAGAGTTGCCTTCCTGCACAAAAAAGTTCTTGGAGGACCCACTCTCCTTCAGCTGGAGCAGAAACAATGTGCATTAGAACATCCTAATCTAGTTTGGATTCACCTTCAATCTCTTGGTAAAAAAGTAATTTTTTTTCCAGTTCTGTGCCCTACTATAACCCAGCAACATTCTTCCCATGAAGATCAACAGCTGGATGATGCAGCTGAAAGACTGTGACATCTACCAGAGACTGAGACACCTCATATGCAGGCTATTTCTCTTGTCCTGTAAAAGACTTGGATAGGACAGGAGTAGCTGGATGTCAATCATGCAAATGTCACCCTTAAGTACTCTGTGCAACAGAACAGGTGATTTTTTTTCCTGTTAATTGCATCTAAGTGAACCCATGGAAAACTGCCCTGGATTTCCAGCGTGACTCATAGGAGCAGACTTGACCTATTCTTTGGTTTTGTTCTCTCTTGCTTTTGTCTTTGTTCTACCTGCTTTCTTAAATGCTCCAAGCCCACTTTCATCTTTTAGAGAATCTTGAAGCCTTTCACAAAGGTTAATTAAGTTAATTAGAAGTTTCAGACTAGCCGTTACAGATTGGCAGAAGCCTTCATCTAGCACAAGAGGACTGGAGTAGTCTACCCTGTTTGCTTTGGATCTGAAGGATGATGGCTCTGCTGGACAAAATGGGTATGTGCTTTTTGAAGCTGACACTAGGAATGAATTCTTTCTCTGGTGCAGGCTGAAATTTAGCTACCATATTCTTAGAAACCTCTAATGATGACAATCTAAACTCCTCCCTATGCTCTGTCCCAGCTTTTAAATATCCATACTTTCCATATTTTTCCCAGTCTCTAAACATCCATTTGTATAGCCTAATCCTATTAGATCTCCTGGCTACAGCCAGCATAAAGAATAGTTACTTCTGTCTTTTTTTTTTTTTTGTATTTATATTATGTTGTTGATATTTGTTTTCTCAGTTTTCTTTTTCCAAATTGAACTTAGTCCCAAGTGTTTCCTATAGGTCACATTTTCTAGAGCTCTTGTTGTTGTTTTTCTGTACTGTCTCTGATCAATGCATTCCTTGAACTGTCATGCTCAAAGAAAAGGAGAGTTTTCTTAGTGATTTGCTCAGCTTTGGTCAGTTGCAAAGAAATTCTGTTTGTATTTCAAGAGTTATTTTATGTTTTGTTTTTTTTTTTTTTTTTTTTTTTTTCTTTCCTGTTTTTTTTAAAGCAATTTGACATGTACTTCTGTTTGCTTTGTGATCCTCTAGAAACTCCAAGTTCTTTTTGTAGAAGAGCTGCATAATCAACTCCTTCCTAGCTTTTATGCAGTTGATTATTCTAAGGAGTTTGCACTTGATACTGTACATCACATTCCTTACAGGCTGCTTCTCCAAGGGCACAGTTTTATCAATTCTTCCCTGAAAGGTAGAACATAAACTAACCTTAGTTTATAGATAGGCAAACTATATTCACTGCAGTCCTGGTTGGTTTAGTGTCCAGGAAGTGTGACTGTATCTGCAAAAAAACCTGGAAAATAGCATTTAATTTTTCTCTGCTTTGAGCATCTTTTATCCTAGTCATGTGTAGTATAGGTACATACTGTTGAGTACTGCCATGGAACCATTTTGGAACAGAGTGAAGTTCAAATCTAAAAGAATAAGGGAGAATGTAGTTCACTGTAGCACTTTTTCTAGGAGAGTTTTATTGAAAGGCTGAAGTCACAGACTAGTATTTTCCACCAGCTCTAGATAAGAGCTGAGTCACAGCAGGGCTCCTTTCACATGTCAAGTTACGTAGGAGATTTAGGAACTTCATGCTGTCTCTCTTGCATGAGCATGAGGATGCTAATTACTGGTAATTAGTAACTAATGGAAACTAATACATGACTAATATGGGGAAATAATTGAGGTTCTTCTGTAATAAACAGCACTTGCACTTTCATGGTTGCTATTATCACAGTGTGAGCTCTGACAGAATAAGAGAACTGGGGTTGTACATCAATTTGCAAAAACAAGAAAAAAAAAATCTGAAGGAATCCAATTCAGTATTATCCTAAACAAATTAATGGAAATACAGTATTGTTTGCTCCGTGACTAAGCCAAGCTGATGTTATATAAGCCATATGTCACAGCTGTCATTTTTTGCAACTTCTAGTAAGACAAGAAACCTGCAAATTAAGTCAGTCTTCTACATCGGCATGCCTGTTTCTATCTGAATTTTCACTTGGTTGTGTCCTTTTCCTTGGATGTGGTTCTGTGCTATGGTGTTCAGCAGCTCCCCTGAGCTGGTAGTTTCAGCCAACACAACTCTCTCCTCCGAGCTCACAGGGGGCTCGGTGCTGTCTGCTGGTGAGGAGTAGCATCAAATCGAATTACTACAGCTCTCTCTCAGGCACCAATTAAAAGTGATCCTAAAATGTGCTGTGCTACATAGCCCGAGAAACCTGACAGCTGTGTTATGAAAAGCAGGAAGATTAGCTTTCTCCCCTAAATCACTGAGAAATCTCCAGTGACACAGTATTTGTGAGCAATGAATATAAATAATATATGCAGTTTTTACACATTTTTAAAATATACAAACTATTTAGGAGCTGGAGTTAGGTCTCTAAAACCCCTGTGAACTCTGCTTCACTTCTTCCCATCTCAGTAACATAAATCTTACCTCGGGGAACTATTTGCAAACCCAAGCAGGGGATTTCAAGCCTGTGTGAGCACTTCCTGCCCACATCACAGAGGATCAATCAATACCACGGCAGCACGATAATGCTCTGCATCAAAAATCCTGCAGAAACCTTATCAAGACCTACCAGGGAATGAAATCATAAAGTGTTATTTTAAGTGCAAAGGCTGGCCACACATTTTGAGAGCAAGGCCGTTAATCTCAGCACCGTCAAAAAGTGAAGTACCTGGGGAAGAAATAAAAAATAATATCAGCTTGCTTTTGTTTTTATATTTATGGCTTGGAGAATGCAGTATTTCCTTTTCTTATTCCTGCTTCTGCCTTCCTCAACAGATTTCCCACTATCGTGGTTTAATAGGTCAAGTTAATAACTGATAGTGCCACTTGGTTTGATGAGAAGGTGATATAAGTTTTTTTTTTCCCCTTTTCTTTCTATATAATTTTCAATTACTGTCCATTTGTGGTAGTAACATTTTGAATATTATCCTGCAGGGCTTGATTCCTGTGGCAGAAGAAGGGCAACATTATCATGGAATATTCATATCAGTTATGCACATTTTGAAGCTGACTCTCCAGCAGCTTTTTGCAATGCAGCCACTTTTCCCCTGAAATCTAGGTGTAAAGTGCCTACTACAAATGCAAATAGCTGTAAGAGCATGCAAGGCAATACACTCCCTGGTACTGTGACACTAAAGTTTTAAGGGGGAGGAAACAAAATTGTAGTTTAACCCACAAAGCATGGCTTGCTCTTGCTTTTATTCAAGAAGTTAGAGTCATAATCTCTTTCAAAAGCACTCTTATTAGTCTCATAGTATTTATGTTAATCACGGCCAAATAGCTGACAATGCAATTTATGTAGAAATCAAAAACCTGTCTCTTACCACAGCATCAGTGTGAGGGGTAATTAAAAGCTTATCAAGTGGTCTCCCGGTGGTTCTGGGCCGTCATTTACCACTGTAGCCAACATGATGGATTAAAGAAGTAATTCAGCCTGAAAAGATAGAATCCATGCTATTTTTCCTCATTTTAATTCAAATGGTAGAATTTCATCCTTTTGGTAAGATAGATGATGCCATTTCAGAATATTGTATGTTTGTGGGTAGATTTAGGAGGGGAGGATTTAATAATAAGGTACAGAGAAAACAGAAAGAAGTTGCTATAGAGCAATAAAATACGGACAGCACAGCAAAGTGGGCAAGATTGCATTCTCAGAGCTCAACCCCTTTTGAACACAAGCTGCAGTTTGGTGCAGTTCAGCCTGTGGATCCTCGTGAATGCCCTGAGAGCTCACGTTGAGTTTTTTTCTGAGAGAAGGGTTCCAATAAGCTGCTTTCTTTCCATGTCCTAATTTCCTACATCGTTTTTCCTACCCTTCTCCTATGAGGGAATCTCACCTTCTTGGGAAGCAAAAGTCTGAAGCTCAACACTAGTTTATACTAGTGAGTGTAAATCATCATAGCTCCCCTGGAGACTGTGTTAGCGGTGAATCTGCTCTGTGGTGTGTCTGTGAATTAGGAAACTCTGGATCGACGGGGTTGCACATGAAGGTTTGCACTAGTTATTCTATGAAGTCAGTATTAATTTGATAGCCTGGACTATTCTCTAGTAACACAGTTGGAAACACAGAGCAAAACCCTTGAGGTTGTTACATTCAAGAGTCTTCTCCATAAGTTAAGGCAAAAGGCACATGGTATAGACTAATCATGGGAAAAGCTGTTTTTTTAAGAATCCAAACCTCTTGAAGGTCTTTGTGAAGTTGTGTGAGATGTATCATCCTAGTCCTACTAAAATGAAAAAGATAAAATGTTAAATTAAAATACATAATGCAGAAAGTTATTTAAACCAGGGCAAGCAGGGTTGAACAATGGTAGGTGCTCTTTCTTGCTTCATCATGACTTCCCAAAGTTGCTAATGGCAATCTCTGACAGGAACATGCCTTTACTGTCTCCTGTTAAAGCCCTGTCATTTGGCTGCCTGCCTCAGTGAAGGAAAAACCTCTCTCTTCTTGTCAGGGAACTCATTTGCCTCGTGTCAGTAAAAATGATGCACAGCACTGACAAGTTCAGGATGATATCAGTGCTTGTCTTCAGTAAATGATGTGACCTGGCATTTTATTCAGTGATATTTGTCATTAGTGATAATTAGGCGAGTGTTCTATAACTTGCAACTCTTCTTTATTCCACTTCTTCTCTTCATTCTTCTTCACTGCTTAATTTTATGCAGTTCTTCCTAGAGAACATTACACCAGACATACATGGCTATACTCAAGTTTTTACTTTACTTGATGAAGAATAATAAGCACACAGTTGGCTTAGATCAACTGTTGAACAACTCCTAGATTTTACTACTTGCAATTAATGTAATAAATACCTTATCATTTAGAAACACTTCAAAGAGCACTCTTGGAGGGATGTTGTCATAGCTGCAAACCACCAAGTGTAAATAGCAGAATCCATTTTTGTTGGCCAGGGTTATCTCCTTGCTCCTTGTACGCCTTGTCTACTAACATGAGACACAGAATAATAACACATATCTTTCTTTATAAACAATAATGTCAGCAGTGGATTTGAACTGAGAGAATCACTTGACTCCTTGAAAGTGCAGCTGCAGCACAGAATGTTAGTGCTGGTCAGAGCAGAGGTTCATCTTGCTCAGCACTGTCTTTGGGAGCGGGCACTGGTAGAGACAAGAAATGGGGGGGGGATATTTTCCAGCATATTCTTCCAGCCTCCGATATGTGACTCAGCAAATTCCTTAGCCAGAGGTGTTAGATCTTTGCATTTAACACCCCTTTCTCCATAAATTTTTCTTATTGCCTTGAAATGCATTTGCACTGAAATGCCATGTACAATGATTTACACAAATTCCAAGGGCTAGACAGCTCCAGGTAGTGTTGGGTGCTGACCTCTGTGCCGTGCATCACACCGGGAGGCAAAACTGTCTGGTATGGAGGGATGCAGTCTGGGAGCCAGGAACACTGACTGTATTAGATTTTATCTTTATAGTGAGGGAGTTTGGGGCAGGTGTTACCCTTCCCCAGTGCAGTGCCAGCTCTGGGCACCCTTGCATAGTGGTCCCCAAGGTATTGTTCTCAGGTTTTCACCTATGTGAAGAAAGAGGCTTTTATGGTGAACCTCTGTGTTGCTCCAACAAACTGCACACTGGTTTCTCCAATAATTTATTTTCATTTGGTTCAGTGCTGTACTGATTTTGCAGTATAGCTGATTTTATGCCCTTCCATAACAATGACCAGTTCCATAACAGGCAGTAATAAAACTTGACCTATAGTCCATTTTTTCCCCCAAATAGTGATTATATTTTAATGTAGAAGGAAATATTCTTATGGAAAACATTTCTTAAAATGAGGAGTAATAAAAAAAAAAATTAAAAAAAGGAGAGAAGAAGGAATGGAAAGCAAATGGGACTTACTCTGCTTATTTGCTCCCAGTGACCTGACAATAATTTATGTAAGTAAAAGAAAAATTGCCATAAAGTTTCACATTGTCTCCTTCATGAGGGAATAATAATTGTAAAATGGCAAAACTCAGTTCCAGTTTGCTGTTATAAATGGATTGTGTATGTGAATAACTTGTAGAGGTAAATGGTGAAACTGTTGAAGGTGTTTATTTTATATTGGTTTTGCGTGCAGGGCAATCATTCCCCACATGTCTGTGGTTTTTATTAAATATGATGCCCACTCATATTTTATGAGAAATGTTTATGCAAAGTAATTCGTTGTCTCAATATTTACCTAATGAATATATATTGCATATGATTAATCTTCTTACATGTTACTGTTCCAAGCACTTAGAAAAAGAGAATATAAACAGAATGGGCAGCTTCGTGCTATCCAATAAACTGCAAATGTATAGAGGCTTTTAGCAAAGGTGTTTGAACTTTCAGCTCATGGCTGGCTTGCAATGTTTTGCTTTTGGACAAAATGAGTTTTCTCAAAGAATCTTTTTTCCTCTTTGTTCTCAACTAAACTGAACCAAAATGCCCGACTTGCAGTTTATATGATTTAAGAATTTGAACTCTGTAATTGGATGAGATCCACAATTTGTTTCCATCCTGTGGTTGTGTTTGTCTCTTCTTGTTTCATCAGGTGCTGCAGAGGGAAGAGCTATCCCTCTTCACAGAAAAACAGAGAACATGGAAAATGTTTACAAGTTTGGGCAGCTCTAGCAAAGCCCTTTTATTCTCTGATACGTTCTTATAAATTAAAATGTCCTCAAAGCTGTTTTTTTCTGTTGTTACTGATACCAGGGAAAATGGTGGACTTCCTTTAGTACACACTGGGATTCTCTCTTAACCACTCTGTCCCCAGAGGCTGAAGTTTCAGAAGCTCTGCAGATGAAGACATATTTTGTGACCCTTTTGTCTTGGAATCAAAGTTGTGCAATGGAGCTCTCTGTCCCCCTTCTGTAGCTTTGATGCAGTTGGCCACTTTCACTCAAAACTGGTTGAGTTAATGGTTGGAATTAATAAAGATCTTTTCCAACCTAAATCATTCTATGAGAATCAAAGACCTTAATACCTTTTAGGCTTAGGTAAATGAAGGACAAGAACACCAAAAAAAGAACGGGAAAGAGGCTTTTATATCCTGAGGGATATAAGAGCTACCCAGTGTCCATCTGCCATGTCACATGTGACCCAAACAGGTCTACTGGAAATACTGATTGAGGTGGACGGGAAAGAAGGCAGGAAACCTGTCTTGTAGGAGAATTGCAAGAAGAGTCTTTCTTTAACTTTCCTTAACATGAAACAGCTTGTTTATAGAGAACTGGATTGAGTTTCTGGTATGCTTAAAGCCACACTGTGAATCTCTACTGATAAGCAGGACAGTTTTTGTTCATGGCTGACGGTCCCTATATTGTGTGCAAGGTAACAGCTTTGAAGAACTGAGTCTGTGGTACAGTCAGACTGATGAGGAAGCAGAGATGCTGATTAGGATATGGACATTATCCCAGTAAGTAGGAAAGCAGAGGAAATAATCAATTTTTCTATAGGTTGGCAATTTAAGAAGTGGTATATCTCTTTATTTGCACACCTTCTCTAGTTTTTGTAGAAATGCACGACAGTTTAGTCTAGTGGCCTTTTTTTTTTCGTTTTTTTGCAAAAGTAGGTAAGAATATTGTTATTAAAACTATAAAACCCAGCATCCTGGACTAGTAGTCCAGGTAGTGTCCAATCCTTTCTCTGTTAGTAATCAGAGGTTCCCATGGGTGAGGATTAACAGGTTGTATAGGGCAGTTCAAGGAATTTCTGAGGCAGCATTAATCTCCAATGACATTTTCTCTATCAGTGAGATTAAACTTTTTTGTGAACCAGATTTTGCTTTTTTCACTAAAATTTCCTGTGGCAATGAGTTCCACAATTTTATTATGAAATGCATAAAAAGTAATTTCTGTTGGTTTGGGTTTTTTTTTAACCTTTCTTCTGATCATTTTATTTCAGACTGCCTATTTCTTGGGCATCATGAATAATTATTTGCAATTTTTCTTGTCTGCACAGTTCCTCTCTGTTTCTTCCCTCTCTCTAATTCCTACAACCTATAATTTTGCATGTGTGGTTATGGGTTTTTTTCCTCACATTACTTTGTAGTCATCAGTATTGAAATTCAACTGCAATCGTATCACCCCTTCACTCAGCACTGTGAGATCCTTTTGTGAGTCTTTGAAATCAACACAGAATTGACTGTTCTGAATAATTTTGTGTTATTTATTCCTATCTCCAAACTGTTTATGAATATGCTGAGCTGAACAAACTCTGGGACAGATCCTTAAGGATCTTCCCTGGTAACTTTATTTCAGTCTGAAGTATTTTTGTTATTTTTTTTTTGGGGGGGGGGGGGTATTGTGTTTTAATGTTTGCAATAATCTGTAAGGACACAGTTGTTTGGTTGGTCTGTCCATGCCCGTGGTTGCACTAAATTGCTTCCCATCCATATTCACATGCTTCTGCTCCAGCTGAGTGTTTTTCAGGAAGCCTTGAAATCCCACTGATAAAGGAAGCTGTGATGCCTTTTTCTTTCCTTCATCACCATTGGAAGAGAACAACTCCAGCTACCACAGTGAAGGCAGCCTGGGCTCACTGCTGCAGCAAGAGGAGGGAAGGGGAGACCAGCAGACCTGGCTGGTCGTTAATTAAACCTGACAACTGTTTACATGAGGAATCAGACTGGCAGTGCCCTAAACTCTCTGATTTATAAGGCTATTGATTAGCAGTGACCCAGCCAGGAAGAGCAATGCCGAACTGCTGCTTCAGCATTGCCCCTAAGAGCAAAGATCAGTGCAAACAGCCCACGCAAGAGTATTTATAGTGGTATCTGTACACTCATTACCACCCTAGATTTCTATTAACATATTCATATATCACAACATCTGTGCATTCAGACCAAGCCCATACTCTGCTATCCTTCGTACTGATTACACACATATTGAGACAGATGTACTGGACGTACTTGTTTTTAGCTGATACATATTTATAAAGGTAGGCAACTAAGTATGTGCCTGTGGTCATGGTTTATCTTTTGCTACCTCTCTTTCTGAGGAACACAACACAGCTCTCTTCAAGATTACTTCCCTTTTTATTGATATCTCATCTTCCACGCTGAAGCCCCTTCAGTCTCTAAAGTCCTCCAAATTATAAATACATCTTAGCACTCCCTGATGTAATGCATTATATTTATGCGTCTCACATTCCAAATATGAAAGATTCTCTTGGTCTATTCAGGTTGCTGTACATGGAATATTTTAATATTGTACAAATCAACTTTTTTCAGGCAAATATTTTTTTCATCACCTTAATATTGGAGTACTCTTTTCTGATGTATAAATTCAATGTTTTAAAATCCTCATTCATAGTAATGCTTTCGAACATGAGGTGAAAATACAATGCAAGACAAGAGGTTCACCATTTGCCCTTTTTCTGATAGTGCAGAAAAATATTCTATTTCAAGTCCAGTGATCTGTCTCCCTTAAATCCCTTTGGTTCTGATGAATTTCCATCTTCTGAGAAGACAGAAGCCTCTAAACAGAAAATTCCCAACCATTTCTACTGACATGCTCTGTGACTGAATCCCTGCAATTTCCTTTCTCCATCTGTGCTGTATCTATCTATTTACACAAAAAATGATGAGACATATCATGGATGCAGAACCCAAATACATTGTAGCCCTAGGGAGCCTTCTCAGTAATATCAGCTCTACTCATTTACACACATCATTCATATCACTTGTTATTAATACTTATTATTTTCCTTCCTCCTTTTGCACAGCTTGGCAATACTCCATAGGCCTGAGGCAAGTGGAAACTGGAGTAGCCAAAGGGAGCACCAAGAGGCATAATGCCCTTCTGCACTTCCAGAATCATCTATCAGGCTACTACTGCTTCCCATCAATAGGTGAAAGATTTTTTTCATTCTGCTCCTCAGGTGAATCAGACCTGACTTCAGGAGTCCTGATTTCAATTGCTATTGAGGAGAGATGGTGGCTGGAAGTGGTTGTCTGAAATCACAGGATCTGCATTGTGGATACCGGAGTCAGCCAAGAGGCAGGAGCAAGCAGGAGAAGGGGAACACCCAGTGCACTATGGGTTTTGCTTCCTGGGCAGCTTTTTGGAGTCATTACCAACATCTGGGACTGAAAGCATCTCAGATGTCCCCACACTGTCCTTACAAGTTAGATGAAACTTTGCTTGAGGCACTGAGTGAGACCTGCTGGCTCAGTTTGTTATGGCACCAGGGAACTTCTGGGATGCATGTTGTGAAGTGTAAAATAACATTGTCCTTCAGTAAATACTGGGAGTACAAAGCACGGTGGACATCAGCACAGTGCCATGAATGTCATCTAGCAAAACCAGCCAAAGTTTAGGCTTCTCTGTTTAATAAATAAATAATTAATTCTTTTGGCTACCAAAGCTCTCATTTGTACAGAAACTCTACTGGTCACTGGCATGACGTTTACTTCAGAGGCGGCAGAAAGAAAGCATTTGAAAGACTGAATTGCCCTTGAGAAGCAATGTTATCTGTATTTGTAAAGACTCTATAGCAATACTCGTAGCTATGCTTTCATTGGACTGGTCAGGATCTCTCAAACAAACCCACTGCTTTCTTTGCTCCTCCATTTTCGTCTATGTTGCAGCTCTCACAGCTCCAGACAGTAACAGCCTATTAACTGTGTTAGTCCCCTGCTGTGACCAAGGTAAGACTGATTTGTGAGCTGTTCCTGGGTCCACATACCTAATTCTCTGCCTCTGGAGAACTAACTGAGCTTTCTGGGAGACTGACAGGAGACAGAGTTGCTTACCCATGAGCATGAGGACCCTTTCTGCCTTTCACTCTTATACAACTTCTACAAGGATCTTTGTAGGAAGTTGTGAGTTCTGCAACTCTATAAATTGTCCTGGCAAGAAATCAATAAAGACTAAAGCCTATTGGGTTTCCATGACTGATTCCATTAGAAGCCCCAAATCAGCCAGGTGCTTAGATAGAGTTACCTTTAAGCATCTGATCAGTCTTACTTTTAGTCAGCTCTCTGCTGTCTTAGCTCCAGGCATGCAAGCAGCCCAAGTAAAGATGCCTTAGTGGAATAAGTTGATGTGCATGATAAATCATGATAATGAAGTATGTGCTTTGTGCTTTCCTGAGAACAGATTTAATGGGGGGGGGAAAAGCAATTTCTGGTTTGTTTTTGCTTTGCAAGTCATTTGTATAGCAGTGTCTCCTATTAACTTTAGATATGAGTACAATTCACTGGGCTGGGTGAACAGAGAAATAACTTGAAATTTTTTCTAATCCAAAATAGCTTTATTGATATGGAAATTTCAGAGACTTCAGTGTGAATCTTGCAGTATCTGTTCTGAATACTGTTTTGAACACTTGTTATGTAGAAAGGGCCTTGTACCTTTCTACCTGTCCAACATGATGATGGGCAGCCATAACTTCTGGTCTTGGAGATCATCTTACACTTACAATCCTTTCAACCTTCAGTAATCTCTAGGAATTACCAATTCTATTTCTTATTATTGCCCTCAGAAAGGGCAATAATAAGAAATATAATTGCCCTCAGAATATATTGCCCTCAGAAAGAGTGTCAGAAAGAGATGGGACTTAAACGAAAAGGAACGGAGCTGGAATACAGAAGCTATCCTAGTTTGCAAAGTACATTCAGCTGTGACTGTTGTTTTGCATATGTCATTCTTGGTTTGCAGATAAATAGCAGCACGAATGGATTCACATGTAAATTTTTCCCATGATGACTCTGTGTAGCAGAAAGGAACATGGCTCTCCAGGGCTTATCTGCTTCAGTTCAAGGAGTAGCAAGTTCTTCTGTAAAACTGGCTGATATGCTCAATGTTTGAA
Source organism: Pipra filicauda (assembly GCF_003945595.2). NCBI lineage: Eukaryota > Metazoa > Chordata > Aves > Passeriformes > Pipridae > Pipra > Pipra filicauda. The sequence continues at coordinate 8,777,748 of NW_024104310.1, forward strand.
GGAGTTAGATCAGAGGAAAGGATGAGAAATTATTTTTTTTAATCAATTTTGTGCAATTGTTAGCAGCAGATACAGCATGAAACTGTGTGAGTGGAGGGGTAAAGGGACATATTTCTGTTGGGAAGACGATTTCCTTTAGAGCATCTGCACTTCAGAACCGACTCAGTCCTCACCACTGTTTAATTACTGAAGGCTCATCCCCCAGAGAGCAGAGGGAAGGCACTGCGTGGCTGAGGGGAGCACAAGCAACCCAGTGTTTATAAACCCATACTCAGCTCTCCTGGGCTGAGTGATGGCACACTTCTGTCTGCAGGAACATTTAGTCGGCTCCCCCTGAAAATCAACAGTTTGTAATGGAAATGCTGGTGTCTTATCTGCAGTGACAATAATGGAGGAACCATGAAATATGCCAAGGGAGCTCCTTTATTGGTTTTAAAGTGAAAACAGAGGCACATTCACGACTGTAATCTGCTCAGGACAGAAATTTGCACCTTGTTATCTGTGGGTCCAAATTTAATGTGTTTTTAATTGCCTATTCACCGCACCTAGCAATTAAGGCAAAATGATATCTCTTCTTTTGAAAAATGTATGAGCTTTACAATTAGAAGTAATTGTTCTCGTTAATTGAAAGTGCAGCTTTATTTTCTGTTGATTGTATTTTTTTTTTATTAAAGATTGTAAAGGCTTTGAAATCCCATTAAAGGGCAAGTGCTATCATGTGCTTCCACTGCAGTCACAAAGGACAAACAAGGGGGTCAACTCAACATTTGTGGGGCTCTTTAAGCTCTATGAATGCTCAACATAAAGTTAGTGATGTTTAAATATGTTAAACTGTGCTGGAGGGTAACTTTCACACTGAACATCTTTTTCTCACTGCAATCGGTAGCACTCAGATTCTTTCCTCTTGAGACAATGGCCATCACTATATTGTGTTTAAGTGCTATTCCAAGGAAAATAATGCCAAGCTCTTGTGTGCTGCTATTTGATGAAGGAAGGTTAAATATAACTGCAGTGCATGCGTAATAAGACTCTCTGTGATTGCCAAGAATTTTGGAAGGACCAGAATATTGGACCCAGGGTCAGCAAATCCATAGCTGGGTCAGAGGACCAGCCAAAAGAGAGCACGCAGCACAGGAACCATAGCTGAGGCTTCACATTAAGGTTGCAGGAGACTGTCTGATCAATCTGTATTTCAGGTGATGGTCTCAGTGTAGAAGGGAAAGCTCCTGCCTGTTGCTTTCATGTCTCATGCTGAGAACGTTCAAAGTAAAGGAAGACAGAAAAAAATGTTGAGCTCAGATGAAAATGTTGAAGAAAATATTTCAGGGGTGGAAACACCAGGGCAGTCTTTCTACATTCCATAAAATGTTATCTAGATTATAAACTGCATCATGACTTTGATAATGGCATCGCAACTTCAGTAGAGGAATTGGGACATCTTCAACATCCAGGCAACTCTATCAGTGGAAGCCAGAATTAAACATCAGTGCATGAAATAAAGCCTCACTGCTGTGCAAAGATCTTGTCCAAGAGCCTCAGAGTCCCTCTTCCCCCTTCAGCAGAGAGCTGGAGCCTGCAGAGGTGCACTGACTGACATGAAGAAGGATCTTTCATCTTTTCCTGTCCATGATTTTGCAAATGGAAGCAAAGGGACATAGCCAGGATTTTCTTCTGAAAACTCTCTACATTATTCTTCACATCACCTTTAAATTACTAGATGCCACATTTCACAGAGCAGCTCCAAAGAAAGACACGAGGCAACTGCTTCATTTAACACTGCTTGACAAAGTGATCTCTCCTGACCTCCCAGCATCGACCTTCTCACTCATTTTAAGTACAATGTAATTGCTGGATGTCTAACTCACCTTGCTGTCTTTCAAGTGCACTTCTATGCCTACATTTTTAGGCATGACTTTAAAATGCACTGCTAAATGCTATCTGCTCATATTTCTGTATTACTCTGGTGTTCTGGCTGGGATGTCTGTCAGTCAAATGGATGTTTAATCTTTTATTCTGAGGGGACAAAATAACGTTGGATAATATTCATCGGTTTGTGCGAAATGAGTACTTGAAAACTGCATGCCTCTGCATGCATGTTTGAGTGTAATGAGATTTAGTGGGAAAATGTTTAGGTTTCTTCTCCCCAGAGAAGCTCAACCCTTTGATTTGTGAGTATTTAAGTCAGGGCCCAGTTCAGCTTGAGTGGTTCGCTGCTTCTCTGACAAGAAACTGTGTATTCCCAGCAAAATACTGGAGGGTCCAGAACCCAGTTGCAAATGGAAAGACAGAACTATGGTTGTACTCTATATTAAAGCCCAAATATATTTGTGCTGTATTCAAGTTCAGAGGCTCTCAAAAAAATCATGGTCCTGCTGAAGCTGACAGGCTTCATTTTGTCTGAGCAAGGGGCAGGTGTTACTCTTAAGGGCTACCTCTCTTTCCTTTAATTGTTGTGGAAAGCCAGAAAACTGGCAAACTAAAGAGTTGGTATTAGCTGAAATGGATTCCTTAATTCTCTCTATATAATCACAGTGTGATTAATGGGTTGGAAATACCCCATGTAGAGAATATCATTTATTCTGCAAAGGAAATTGGTGCTGATTCTTCTGACATCTACCTCTGTCGAGGTGCCCCTCTTCCCATCAGCTATTCAAGGAGCTCAAAAGTAGAATTTCAAATAGTCAGAGCAATAAGAGCAACCCCAGTCCAGCTTGGTGAACCATATTTGGCCACCTGTTCCTTAGTTATAGTCTTTATGTATAGTTTATTTTTCAAGTTTTTGAGAATATATTTAGAAGCTTAAATATGTTAATGGAACACCATAGTACAGTATAAGACAATTTAAAAACACATGAATAATATTCCCTTAAATATTCCAGGCTATGACAGCTCATGCTACCATTTTGCACTAAAAATATTAATCTTTAAAATCCATAGTTACTTCTGGATCCTGTTGGGGAAACTGTGGAATTAATTTGGACCTTGGGGACAGATTCTTGCCTGGTGCAAATGGGTGCCTGATCACCTATCATCAAGTGCCAGATGTTTTATCTTAATCTGGAAATTAAAATGCTTTTCAACCCCAAGAACATGTAATCCAATGCACAGGACACCCAGGACAAGTCTTTTCTTAATCAGATGAATTTATTGTAGTTCATTCCTATATTCTATAATTCATATGGATTTTTAATTAACCTTTGAGAAACATACTGTGATGTGCATTTTTTATCTTATTTGTGCCCCCTGCCATTTCCAAGTTTGTAAGCAGGGAGAAGATATATTTTTGAGGCATAGGCAGGCAATTACCACATCTACATGTAAATCAGCCATGAGCAGTAGGATTTGTCTGACTCAGTGTAGACACTGCAGTGCAGAGGAACCAGTTGAGTGAAGCTGCCCAGGGTAATGGTGTGTGCTGGTTTTGACTGGGGTAGTTTTCTTCACAGTAGCTGGTAAGAGGCTGTGTTTTGGATTTATATTGAAAACAGTGCTGGTAACATGGGGATATTTTCATTATGGCTGGGAGCAGTGCTCACGCAGCATCGTGGCCTCTTCTGCTGCTCACCCCCCACCACTGGCAGGCAGACTGGGGGTGCATAGGATGTTAGGAGGGAACACAGCTGGAACAACTGACCCCAACAGACCCAGGGGATATTCCAGACTACGTGGCTTCATGCTCAGTATATAAGGTGGGAGGGTGTTTGGAGTGGTAGTGTTCTTCTTCCCAAGTCACTGTTATGCGTGATGGAGCCCTCCTTTCCTGGGGATGGCTGAACACCTGCTTGCCCATGGGAAGTGGTGAATGAATTCTTTGTTTTGCTTTGCTTCCGTGGGTGACTTTTGCTTTCACTATGAAGCTATCTTTATCTCAACCCATGAGTTTCCTCAGTCAAGGGATTGAAGATGGCTTAGGTGAGAACTGAAGGTGGCTGGGATGGGTTTCATTGTGGAAGGTTCAAAAAAGGAGGTAAGCCAATTTTACAGATTGGGATGGAATCATACCTGTTCTTGAGAATTTCCTGGTAGGGTTGTGAGGACTAGGGCTAGGTTCATTTATTTTAAACTGTTTGTTAGACAAAGTTTCTTCTTGTCTACTTTCTTGCTCATTCTCATTTTCTTTTACATGCTGAATTTCTTCCAGTCCTCTGAAATCTCCTTTCTCTGTGCTCCTTTTCCCTGTGCTACACATCTGTTATTCTGCCTCTTCCTGTTTATTTCCTCTTCCTACTTTCTTAAATCATTAAAATCCTCCCCTCTACCCCCTTTCTTCTTTGTCAGTAACCCTCAGGCTTTCTCTCTATTGATCTGTTATCCTGCATTTTGTCTTATTTTGTTGACTTAAGAATGAATCTTAGCTGTGCAGGGATCTTGTAATTCCTGCACTGACAAAGCAAGCACAGGGCAGTTAAAATTATATGAACATGTTTTGCAGTAATAATCACTTATAATGTTTATATTTGCATGGCAAAATACTAACTGGAGCTAAGTTAGGGGTATAAATCCTGCAAATTGCAGTGGTTTCTAATTATGTGGCTATAGCAAACAGTAATATTGATGACAGTTCTGTTCCTTTTGTGTATGTGAGAAAAGAGGTAGCAGGGACCTGTTACAGGTTTTGCCTTTTACCTTACCCCACCCTTACCAGCAGAAGTACCACCGTCCAATTCAGCACCTAGTTATTTCTATCACAGATTTCTGAAGTTGGAGCTGTGCAGCATTTTACAAAGCATGAGTAGGTTTGTAGTCATAGTATCAAGTAGCAGAATATCAATAAAAGGGGTGGAAGCAAGATCTTTCTGGATATACTCACCGTGTAGGAAACTTAAGCTCCAAAGATTTTAAACCAGCATTTTCTTTTATTGCAGGTGCAGGTTGAGCAGCAATGGGCAGACCCCACACTCTCCAGAGTACAGGGAAATCTCACTGGGTCCTTTACAGCAGCTTGGCCATGTGATGTGTAAGTGGTGGCATGCATAACTAGTGAAATTTTGAAATAGGCCTCATGAATAAATCTTTATGAAAAGTAGAGTCTTAAGCACTCAGGTTCTGCTCACTTGAGGTCCGTGTGAAGTTCCTGGGAGCACACTTGAAAGTAAAAAATGTCATCATAAGAATGTGTTTTTTACTGCCAATTGAGTATCTAAAATCACGGAGGTATCTATGAAACAAAATGCTTCAGCACCCCAGCATAAAAAATGCTGCTTACACACATACATGAGTGATGCACATGTGTCTGCCTGCACTGGCATGCACATCACACATACGTGAGAGGAGAGAGAGGGAGAGGATTTCTTTTGCACCATTGCTCTTAATGACATTTTGGAGCAAATTCAGGGGGAAGCTAAGCTTTGTCTGCCACATCGAGTCAGTGTGTATTAAAGTCTCAATAAAGATGCAAAGACATCAATGAGCACAACAGCCAATGCAGTCAGAACTGATAGGCTGAGGCCTCTGGAATATGTAATTTCTCCCCTTTCCCTTTAAAGCTTTTTTGAAAAGTAACAGTGAGCATAATTTACTGTTCTAGAAAGATATAAATTGTTTTCTGAGAAAAACACCGAGTTTTTGTCTATGTATTTCATGCAGCTGTGACTACAGAAAAAGGGGTTTTAGGAAACTGGCCTCCTCTGATTGCATCCTTGTTATAAATGTGTTCATTTCCATTTCTTTTTTTTGTTACAACTGCAGAGACTTTTTTTTTAATTTCAATTAACATTTATTTTTTTAATAAAAACAAATATGTCCTAAGGAAGTGATTCCTTATATACAAGATTCCTTACCCAGGTTAAGGAATGAATTCTCAGCAATGAATTCTGCCCTGATGCTCTCAGATCAAGACTGGCTGTCTTTATGAGGAGATCAAGGAATCATCACTGCTGTTGTTTTTGGTTTTGTTTTTTTTTAAACAAAAGCTAAGGTGGAGAAGTTTGTTTCAGGAACCACAAAGACTCTCCTGATTCTGCATCTAAGAGTTCTTCCCAGTCTTGTTTTCCATAATTTCATGGTAAAATATCCCTTTGTCAAAGAAATTTTTGCACTAGTGTTCTGGGAGTGAGAGGAAACGGGGAATGATACACCAGAGACATACTCTGCTCTGTCACACTGTGTTCAAACTATTCTGGATGTTAAGAAATCTTACAGGGCCGAACTTCATTCAAGAAAGATTCTCTGTTCAGAGAAAGATTGGGGTAAGGACAATCTGAGGATCTGTCATAGTTTGAAATTGGTCCCCCTGAGAGGCTGGGGGGCTCAGAGGTGATTGGGTGCCAGGACAGTGTTCCCTGGAGAGCCAGTCACCACTCATGTCGTTCGCTTCTGCTCAAAATCATATAGCACAGCACCGGAGCTGTTGGCAAGTTCTGTCTTGGTTGTTTTGCTGTTGGCGTCTGCTGCTTGTAGGTGGACAAGGCCAGGGGGTGGCTGGGCTCCCTCTCTTCCCCTCCGGGAGGGAGAGGGGAGCCCTGCGACCCCCCAGCTCAGCCTTTGGCTAGAATTAGAGTCAGCATTTGGAGTGTGTGCTGTGAAGGAAGAGATTCACAGCGCCTGAGGTAAGAGGAGAGAGGCAGGCTTTGCAGCCAAGCCCTCTTCCCCATCCTTTTCTGCAGTGAAGCTGTAGAGGGGGGCTTTTTCCCCCCCACACTGCATTTAGGCCGGTGGGGGGTGGATTTTAAGGCTCAGCATTGAAGCTGAGCCAAGAGACGGGCCGTGGAAGTAGGCCTGGCACTCGGGAGAAGAGTCCCAGGCGAAACTGGAGACGAGCCAAGAGCTTGAGAGTTGCCTGCCGAAGCTGACTGGGGGCAGCTGAGAACTGATGTGGAGGAATGAAGGTTCCAGGATGTGGACGCTTGATAAGCTAGACTGCAGCAGCCTACGGACCGAGGTGGGACACCAAGAGGGAGAAATCAGCAGCAGCAGAAGAGCAAGGACCCAAAACTGTCTTCTTGGTCTTCGTGAGGAGAGACTGCAACAAACAACTGCTGGAACCTGGTGAGGGGGGAGTGTTCAGGAGCCCAGAACGCTCCCACAGCAGACTGTCTTACATATCAGCCTTAAAGGCTGCTCCTGGACTAAAGTTAAAGGAGGGACTTGAAAGGACTGTCTGATAGTAATGTTTTATATATATATATATATAGTTGCCTTTAGTTTGTATAGTATTTATTTGTGTAAATAAATGTATATACTTTCCCCTTTCCCCTACAGAAGCCTCTGGCCTGCAAGTTTCTCTCCGGTGTTAAGATAAATTGTTGAGAAGGGGTGGGGGAAGCCTGGAAATTGGATTTTAGATTTCTAATGTGGCTCAAACTGCCACAGGATCATGTTCCACAGTGTCTTTCATGAGAGCCGAGTCCAACCTCATTGTGCTCCTGTTGTAATATATTGCAATGTCTGACTAAAAATATCACATTCAGAGAGAATGCAAAGCCTATGAGAAATATGCAAGAATTCCGGATTTCTCCTGGATCCCTGGTGGGACAGACTGGGGTGGTAACATCTTCACACCTGTCAAACACCTGACAAACACAGTCCTCCCTGCTGGCTCAGCAATTACAGGGAATACTCAAAATAGCAAAGTTTTCAATTCTTTTTAAAAGAAAAAAAGGGGTGGGGTTTGGAGTAGTGCCCATCCTATCCATCTGCTTACCTCACAGCCTTACCAGTCCTCCATCCTGAGGAATCCCTCCTCAGAAGTGTGTCTGCAATATACAACAGGGTGGTGCGTGCTGCTGGGGCATTAAGCTGAAACACATTCATATATGGCCTGGTAAGTCTGTCTGAAGTCTTTGGGGTCTGCATGTACCTGTCTGAGGGTAGAATTAGGCCTTTGGTATGTTTTGCGTGGAACCAAGAGTGAAAGTGGTGTGCGTGGCAAGATTCACGGAGCTTTGGCAAATGAAACACATATTTTCAGGTTGCAGTGGCAAGGATCTCAAGTTTAGCTTGCAACATGGATAAACTAATTTTCTCCTGTGGTCCATAAATTAATTTTCTCCTATGGTCCACAAAACTATTACAACAGCCATCACCACAAGTGACGCAACACTGTGAAAAGCCTGGCCACTCTTACATTTCTGGGACAACTGGCATGTTCAGTTTTGCAATTCCCTGCATCTACAGCTGCTTCTTAGGAAAGGCTAAAGCCCTGCTCAAACCTCCTTTTTTAACTGATAGGTCAGATGTTGCTATTTTCCTATATTCTCTATAATTATTGATGCTTTTTGTTAGGATGTGGTGTACCATTTGCAATTTGTTGCTAATTCTGAAATTGAAATGAAGACTCATGTTCTGCTTAATAACATTTTCGTAATAGCGCCCTTGATGTGTAATTGAGAGCTGAAAATACACATAGCTCTACATATCTCTGTTTTATTTGTGGGTTGGATATTTAGTGAGAGTAAGGTTCGGGAATCTTTTATTTTGAGGTAGCCAATGGGGAAGTCAAGGACGTACTTTTTATTATCCCCAAACAATGGCAAATTTTGATGCCTTGAAAATAAATAACTCCTGAAAGAAATATCTATGACATGGAATCTATGTATTTTCTTAATCTGAATTCTCAGCAAAGTTAGTATAATGCACCAATTGTGTAGGGAGATACTCAGAAATAGCAAATCAAGCTCTCGCTCCAGACAATCACAAAACCATTCACAGTTCACTCTGTCTGAAAAAATGAAATCATAAAATAAATTCCCTGCTTGCGAGAGCTTCCCTAGAGGCAGGACATCATCACAATAACAATATGGCCAATATGGCCTTTCTTCAACACTCTTGCATTCAGACAAGTTATAAATACAGGTGTAACAGAGTGTTTTAGAGCCTCTCACAGTAAGAATAGAAGAAGGTTATGCCCATGATAGGTAGGTGGGCAAATAATTTACCATTGTTTGACACTATGAAAATTAGAACAAATAGAACTTGGGGGTTTTGGGGATGTTCTTAGCTACTTCTGGCTCTAATCATGTGAGAAATAGATATCTTCTAGCTGAAGCTCCTTAATGGCAAAAGACAAGTCCTTTCTGGGAATGCTCCACAACCTCAAGAGTTTTGTTTGGTCTTTCCTACAGAATGAATGGCAGAGAGGAAAGTTGTGTTGAGAAAGGCATGAAGAAAATTATGTTCTGGTTAACTGTGATAATTAAAGATTTTGTTCTTTTTTTTTTTTTTTAAGCTAAAAATGCCATCCATCATAAATATAAAGAAAATGTAAGCCTCTGGCATCATATTTTTTACAATACACAGCCATACCATGAGGAAATGCTGTAAGAAAGGTCCGTTTGCGTTCCAGTTACTGGCTTTTCCTCCTTGGAAAGATTCTTTAATGATAAATGTGTTTAAAAATCCATTACAACTGGTACATTGGGCTGTTTTCAGTAGGAAAGGGGGAAAAAGCAGCATAAACAATTTTATATTTCAAATGCAATTCATGATGAAACATTCTACTGTGGCAGAATTTAAACTGCAGACAGATTGGAACAAATAATGCAGAACTGCTTTGTTTTAAAATATCGGTGTAGATAAAAAAAATGTATTATTCAAGGGAACTCTTTGGACTAGTAATGAAATAGCAAATAGTGTATGCAGATGGTCTTATATACATATGTAAGTGAGAAATTTGAGGAAGACACAGCACATGGGAGCCAGCTGTGATCCCATCAGACACTCTGCAGGGATTCTCTCCAGTTTGTAAAGTTTATTTTTCCTTCTTCCTCCTCCAAAGGCCTCAGTAAATATTTTCTATCTTGTATCCTTTTCTCTATCCACCTTATTTAATCTTTCCTCCTCCTTCTTAGGCATCCTTGGTAAGTATGTGATCATGGGTCATCTTGCTTATAGTTTTATTTCTTCTGTTCAGTGTCCCTGCTTGTGAGCTCTTCATGTCAAATCTGTCTTCAGTGACCACAAAGAAGATATCTTCTCTGTTCCCTACTCTGACCATCTCTGTGCCTTATTAGAGTGTTTTTCAACTACTTGGAAGGTGTTTGGGACAGAGTCTTCTCTGAGGCCTCTACAACACACTCGTGTTCTTGATTGATCCAGAAGGAGCCAGTGTACAGGTCTCCCTTGTCATACCATGGCCATTGTTTCTTACACAAAAGCTCTTCCTGCTACCTCTGCATGAAGTTCTGTCATCAAGAATTTTAAACAATTTCAAGCATCTCGTGTTTGTTCCCAGCAAACAGTCTTGTCCATCAAACAGGTGGAGCAGGTGGAAGTTCACTTTCGGAAAGAAATGGTGACCTACACAGCTCTGGGGATCACTCTGAGTGCTGTGACACACCTCACAAGTGGAAACTCAATGGGAATGACTCATTATATTTCTTACCCTACAAGCAGCTGGATCTATTGCACCCTGTGATTTTTAAAGCAAGGATCACCAGCATTTCATTTTGCAGCACAAACACTTCAAGTGGAAAGCAGCAGAGAGCAGGTTGTACTTTATGTCCACTTACAGTGAATCTTTAGCTCACAGCTCATGGAGAACACGTGTTGGTTATTGACAAAGGCTGCATTCAGGTAGATGCTGTATGGTCAGAAAACAAAGAGACAATATGTCTGCAGGGTTCCGCAGTGCCCACCTCCCACCTGAGGGCAATCTGCTGCCCGAGGGGCTTTCTGGAATTCCTTGCTGCCAGTGGAAATGGCAGAGTCAGGGCTCAGGACTGGCAGAGGGCCTGGCGTGTGATGGTGACTGCAGCCTGCAGCTCCCTCTGTATGGCTGCCTGTAGTGGGTTGACCCAGGCTGAAAGCCAGGCACCCACTAAAGCCACTGTCTCACTCTCCCTCTGCAACTGGACAGAGGAGAGAAAAAAAAACAGCTGAGGAGTCATGAATTGAGAAAAGATCTGTGAGAGGTCACTTGCTGATTACCTTCACAGGCAAAACAGATTCAAAGTGGGGATATTACTTAAATTTATTACTAACAGGATAAGCGACAAAGAGTGACAAATAAAACAGTCTTAAAACCACCTTCCTCCCACCTCTACTTCCATGCTCTCCCTCCTCCCCCCCAGTGGTGCAGGGGGATGGGGAATGGGGGTCATGGTCAGTTGTTTCTGCCGCTGCTCAAAGAGAGGAGTTGGAATCCTTCCCCTGCTCCCATGGGGTCCCTCCCACGGGATACAGTCCTTGATGGACCTCTCCAGAGTGAGCCCATCCCTCAGGCAGCAGCTCTTCCCAAACTGCTGTCCTGTGGGTCACTCCTCCATGGGGTGCAGTCCTTCACAATGAGCTGTACTGACGTGGGTCCCCCACAGAGGCCACCCGGGAAAAACCTGCTCCAGCGTGGGCTTCCCTCTCCACGGGCTGCAGGTCCCTGCCAGGACCCTGCTCCATCCTGGGCCTCCCAAGGGGTCACAGCCTCCTTCATGCATCCACCTGCTCCAGCCTGGGCTCCTCCATGAGCTGCAGGGGGGTCTCTGCACCCCGATGGTCCCACAGCTGCCCACTATGGTCTGTACCACGGGCTGCAGGGCCTCGGCTCCGGCTCCCTGATGAAATTTCAGGCGATTCCCTCTGGTCCTGTCACTGGTCACCACAGAGATCAGTGCCTGCCCCCCTGTTCCCCTCCCAAGGAAGTTGTAACTGCAATGTAACCCCTCAGTCTCCTCTTGTCCAGACCGAACAGACCAAGTGATCTCAGCTACTCCTCATGTGGTTTCCCCTCAAGGTTGTTCAATTTGTGATACTTCAATAAAAAGTGCTGTATTTTTGCATTCAGGCTCACTCTGGGAGAGATGGAAGGCATTTGTCACAGGGCTGGCAGGGATTTTTTCAAGCTTCTTCATGTCCAGCAGATTTAGATAGGCAAAACCTTACAGTCTCTCTCTGCCCCTGGCCAACGTGTTGATCTGTTCACGAGTAAATCAGCAGGAGGATAGTCTTCCACAGGCGCCATCACTGCCCCCTGGGCAAAAATTATAGACCCTCCAAGGGAAGCATCAGACATTGCCTTCTGTGGTAGCCTGAGTTTTAACTTTTCTATCTCCTGTCAATAAATGGCAGCCAAAGTTTTTTGACCACTCGAGATGCTCAGAACTAAATTAATTCCATTGCCGTTATGATCAGTTTTGAGACCAAAAATATAAGACCAGTGCTTTAACCAGAATAGATATGGAATGTACTCTAGGTGTGATTCACATCTCTTGCCATGTGCTGACATGGGATGAGACTTAATTTATTCTGGGCTGGTGTGAATGGTGTGAACAATATTTTCGAGTTGCCTAAAGAGAGCTGGTGCAAGGGCCTACAAACCCTGCAGTCAAGGAGGAGTCTCTATTTCCACAGTCAATGTAATCATATTTGTAGCTGACTGAGAATCTTGTGATAGTATTGGTGTGTGAGTAAGAGGCAATGCAGACTAAAGAGCTGGTGAAAAAAAATTAGTAGGCAAAACCACAGAAGGCAGAGAGTATATTTAATTTCTTTGCTTGAGAGAACTGGGGATGGGAGGGATATTTCAAAGTAAAGACTGAAAAGGGTGTTAGATAATTTTATCTCCCTGATGAGTTTTGCTGTACATTTTTCTTCTACCCTTTCAGCCAAAGAAGCTGTATGTCAGGTGACATTTAATATAAAACCAGATCTCAGTAAATAACCAGATAAGGTTGAGGGATGTCTTTAATATCAGCAATGTGCATAAGTACCTTTAATAGGCATGGCACTAGCTGTAAAAGCGACTGCTCTTTACGAACACCTCAAATTGGCATATTTTGTAGGATCTTTTTGTTGTGCAGATATAATCTGTCTTTGAGCAGTAATCATGCAGCTCACACAATGGTATTAACATGTAGAGCATGCAACTCCCTCTGTAAACGTGTTCTGCTGCAGCAGATGGAGTAGCAGATTGTTTTTGAAATTGAGCTAAAATATAAAAACCTAGAAGAAATTTTTTTAAAAATTTTTTTTGGAAGGGGGTGTGCTTTTATTTGGAAGATATCAAGATAGCAAGATCAAGCACCTGAACCTTTTTTAGCTAAAACTTTTATCACCATGAGCTACAAATGTTGATTCATTCTCCACAATATCAGTGTTTTGATTTTCAAAAACAACTAGTTATTTCTGGTGCCCCAGTTTCTAGTTTCCTATTTTTTTTTTCACTATACAGAGACCTATTTTTGCAAAGAGACACTTCAGAAATCAAGCCTCTTCAGTGAGAATTAAATTGGACATGCAATCTCCCTAGTTATTTGTGAATAATTTGAGCCCAGATAATTCTAATGTAAATATGCACCATTTATCCATACTAGAATCAGTTAACATCAGAGAAAGAGCTGAAACTGGTATCAATTCATTAATATTTTCTGTGTATAGGAAAGGAAGCAATAACCTATACTTTCTGTTTACATTGGGCAGAAAGTGACAGCATTAAAACCAATGATTTAGCTTAAATATGAAGAGTAGCTGGCTAGAAGCAATACAGTCATCACCTGAGTAGTTTATTGGGGAGGTTGGGCAATCTCTGTGGTTTCCAGTTTTTGTGAAAAGCTTTGATACCTGCCAAGAAGGATCTGTTAGATCTGATCCAGCTTTGCAGAAGAATATTGACTAGGTGAGATCACAAAGTCTTTTTCAGCCAGACTTTCTATCATTTTGTCAATGTAAATATTATGCTTTATGATATATATATATTCAGAACTTTATGTATATAAAGTATATGCAACTGATTCTATTCCCACATATACTCAACATACTACACCAACATATACTGATAGTTTACAGATGTGACCTGCTGTTTTATATTTAGATTTCTAATTTTTCACACTGTGGAATGAAAAGCTAATCAGGGTAATAATAACGAAGGCTGGCAAGTGCAGAGCAGATGCAGAGGTTTTGCTAAGGAGCCCAATCTTCCTTTTCAGCTCCAAGAAAAGTCTGCAGCAGGGCCACAAGGTGGCAGATGAGCTGCAAAGATTACGGATTAATAGCTGCAAAATAAAAAATGGGTTGCAAATGACAAGTTGAGAAAAAAAAAAGCAGCAGTTAAGGATGGAGTCATTACTGTGCTTTTGGGTGCTTTCCTAAAAATCCGTCAGTGCTTCTTATTCCCATCACATAACAAAGTAAATAAAATACCCCCCATTCCCACTGCAAGAAGTTTGGGTTCTTATTGTACTCAAAGGCAACAAAATCAACCACGGTCATTTTTTGGTCAACCTCCTTGTCTTGGGAAATACTCAAAAAAGATTTACTGGTTTGGGCATTTTATCAGTGTTTGGACTGAATCAGTTCAAGCATGAATTATTTTTTTTTCTGATGGTTTGGAAGTGTAACAAAGAAAAACAAGATTTTCCTTGAGACTGGAGCATAGGATATACACAGTGTGTTTGTGCTGGAGCCAACACCTGCTTGTTTAAAGGCCTTTTGGTATCTGACACTTGTAGCAGGAGACAGAGGAGTGACAAAAAATTGGCAACACCTTTTTTCTGCAGTTCAGAACTGATGATCAGACACAGTGAGCGGGGGATCCTGGCTCTGGTCTGAATGGTTCATCTAATGTCTGGTAGATCATTCTCTTTGTGCTGGCTCAACATAATATAATTTTTCCTGAAGTACAGAAAGTCTGTTTTGCACAACTTGCAAACAAGCTTAGGAAAATCCTCCTGAACTGCTATAATTTTCCTTTGGGGATGGACTCAAATATAGGTATTGTCTGAATCACTGCCCACCTCAACAACATGCAGCAGACAGGAGACATCCAAGCAAGCTCTAAATAATTTAATTCATTCTCAGACTATGCAAACTAAGCCCCATCCTGTGTCTTGAACACATTGAAGGGAAACCAATAAGCTTCCAGGATAATTCTTGGTGCTTTGCAAGCTCTGTTTTACCTGGTTCATTTCAAGAGGACTGAGTTCTCCTTCAAATTTGTCTCTGGGACTGATCCTGTTCTTGTGAGAGCACATTTGAAGCACAGAGTAGCTCTCAGACAGTGACAGCCCCTCACTAGCAGTAATAAACCTAATCAGAACAAAGACATGCTGCTTGTTAATGGAAACATTAATAACGGTTCCATTGCTTTGGTAGTTTTACATAATTTCACTGAATAATTAAACAGAAATTTGTTCTTTTTGTTTTGAAAGCAGTCTTCTGATTTTTTCAACTTGTGTTTATTATGTTGTTGTTAATTTTCCTGCGTTTGATCTTATGCTTGCTATAAAAGAATATATACTGAAGTACTTTTAAAATGTAATAGATAAATGAATTTGCTGCCTGTGGTCTTATGAAGAGCTTTGCAATAGTCTAAGGGAATCTTTTGTCATAAATAATTCAGTCAGTATTAATCAAAAATTCTTGTTTAGTAATCACTGGGTTCTGCATCTTCTGTTTATTAGTTTTCCCATTATTACAACAGTCTCTCATAAGTTATCATCATTAAAGGAACTTTCTGAGTATATTCCAGAGGGATCCAGTGACAGGCAGAGTAAGTGGCTGAAAACCAATTCCCAACAATGTTTTTTCAAAGGTTCATCCTGTTACTGTTACTTTTCTTAACTCCCTGTCCTAAGAACAAGAATAAGCAAATTTTCAGAGTGTAAAAGAGAAATGCTTGTGCTTCTTGCCTTATGGTTGGCTGTGATGGTTAATCCTAATGAATCAAAACTATTTAATGATTAAATTAATCAAAATTAGGCAAAATCAAGAATATATACTTTCACATTTTCAAAGGATGAATATGAATTAGTAGCTTTTACTTATCAGCAAATCCATCTTGTCATAGTCAGAGAAGGAAGGAAATAAGGTGTTATGAGATTGTCCTGGTTTCAGCTGGGATAGAGTTAATTTTCTTCCTGGTAGCTGGTACAGTTCTACATTTTGATTTTAGGATGAGAGTAATGCTGATAACACACTGATGTTTTAGTTGTTGCTGAGCAGTGCTTACTCTAAATCAAGGTCTTTTCAGCTTGTCACACCACTGGGGAGGCTGGGGGGGGGCACAAGAAGCCAGGAGGGGACACAGCCAGGACAGCTGACCCCAACTGGCCAAAGGGATATTCCATACCCTATGGCATCATGCTCAGTGTATGAACTGGAGGCAAAAGCTGGACAGGGGCTGCTGCTTGGGAACTGGCTGAGCACTGGTTGGTGTGTGGAGAGCAATCGCATTGTGCATCACTTGTTTTGTATATTCTAATTATTTTTTTATTATCATTGATTATAATTTTCCCTTCTTTTCCAGTCCTAGTAAACTGTCTTTATCTCAACTCATGAATTTTCCTCTTTTTTCCCAATTCTGTCCCCCATCCCACTATGTGGGGGAAGGAGAGAGTGGCTGTGTGGTGTTTAACCTCAATAGAGATACAGTTTTTTGGAGTCTCTAAACTGAACAACAGGAATGGTAAGTTCCTAGTCTCATGATATGAGCATCCATGGCTGGCTTTGGGTGAGCCAAAGGCATTCAGTGGCTCTCAGGTGTGGGCACAAATCCTGCATTGGCCTTAGAGTATAACAACTCCTTGCTGGAACTGGCAAAGCTGATTTTCTGATTTGGAAGTGCTGATTTTCTCTAAGCTGTAGCACTTACACTAATGAGGCAAAATAATTTGATTCAGGTAGTATTTGTTCACTCTTCTCCTTTGCATTTCTGATTTGTCTTGGTTTGTTATTTCTGTCCCTAAACAGCAGTTCCAACAAAGCCTCATCACTGCAAAGAATGTGTTTTTCACAGTTATCACAAACTTTGTACAAATCAAGTGCTCTTTTTTAATCAGTTCTTTTGATATTACTCGTCAAAAAATGAACTCACTAGGGTCTGCATTTAGTAAATTGTTTTCTTAGGGGAGAATTACACATGTTACTAGCTTTATTGACCACATCAGTTTGAGTATGTAAAAGTTTAAGCAGAAGGGAAATGGCAGTTAAGAAGTTATGGGGAAGGTACAGTCTGTTAAACCTGCTGGACATTCTCAGTGTCTTGAATTGTGTTTCAAATTTTGTCTAATATCCTGAATGAAGCCAATATTCTTTTGGAAAAGCTCAAACAGCAAGGCTCTGTGCACAGGAGTTACTTGTATAGGTGACTACAGCTGAACTTGTCATCCTTAACTTCCTTTATAGGCACCAGAATCAAAACATGGGACTCATAGGGTGTTAGTCTTCTCATCCTAAAATAATTTAAATGAATCACATCCTTGAAGCACCTAATTCTTCCTGATGACCATAAAGAGACACTCAGGTGTTAGTTTGGCAGCTTCATCCTTTCTGTAGATGTTTAAAGTGAGATGAAATTCCACCCACATACACTTTGTGAGATAGGGCTGGAAGACTTTGTACAATTGGCACTGTGAGAACTGAAATGGTGTAAAGCTGGATTCACTGGATGAGTCAGTGATCTATTGTTGAGGCGTGTGGAACAGATAAATCAATGATAACAGAATCCAACTTTTTACATATTTTTAGTTACAATACCATTATTATCTATAATATTATGATTATGAGTTATTATGCTATGATGTATTTCCTAGGTCAGGAAAAGGAAGAGAAGCTGTCTCTGGAAAGCTGAGCTGAAATCATCACTGACTTTATATACACTTCCTTTATGGATCAGGTTTAAACAAAATATTTAAAATTTAAAAGGGGGATTAAAGAACTTTTGCTCAGAGTCCTATCAGGGGGATGTCAAGTATTGCATATACTTGTTATAAAGTGCTAATGTGAGAACCTGAGAACTGGAGAAGCACAGGCTTCATAATGGCTGTGGCTGAACATTGTCTCTGTTTTATAACCTACTGCATGTTAGTCACACACCAGAGCAAATGGATATAGTGCTTTGAAGGGAAGATTTTTTCTGCCATTACAGGCCTACAATGTGCATGAAGATATTTTTCGCTGATGGACAGAGGGATGGGGAGTAGACAATACCAGAAGATGTGGTTGGCAATCATGGTTCTTGACATCTTGAAAATGAGGTTATTGCTGAATCATCTGCATTTCTACATCTACCTACTTAGAAATGAAAGCTTGAGTGTAGGAATCTGTGAAAGGAATGGAAAACATTACAGGAGAAACTTAGGAAAAGGCAAGGTGGAGGTGATGATGGATTGGGAATATACTCCCACTGATTCTAGCAACCTGTGATGTCAAAATCTATTATTAGAGAGAATTTCTTGTGTCAAACTCCCATTTATCTTTTATGTAAGGAGCCTGCAGGAGAATACTCATGGTGTGTTGTGGCAGATGAAAGACTGCCAAAGTTGATTAGCGGAGTTAGCCTTCTCTATATAGCTTTTATCAGAGTTCTGAAATTATTTTATGTCTTTTGGTATTGTTATTTCTGTCTCTTCCGGTGACAGGCAATAAAAGAGAAGGAATTTTCACAGATGTAGGTTCTGTATAATTTTCCTTTGATATCTTATTTCTGGATAGTTCCTTATTGCAGTCAATAACTTTTCACCCAGGTATGAGCTGGAAAAATTCTACATGAGTCATTGTACAAAGCCGATAAGATGTTATCAAAAGCTGAATCAGTAGCTTATTGGTTTTTCTTTTCACATCCTACACTACAGAGCAAAGATATGTGTCAGGTGAAAAAATGTCTATTTGGTGGTGATGTTCTTATATAAATCATTATCATCTGGTTTTTTTTTTCTGTATTATCATTACAGCCAATCCTTGATCAAAACCTCCTCAGAGTAGTGTTTATAATACAGGGAATATAGACCAGCTGTTGCGCTATTCCTCCCTTTAGTGTAGCTGGCCACTCTTCAAAATGCAGCAATACCACTTGCAACTGACTGGATGAAAATGTCAGGAGACAGATTTAGATCCTTTGCCTGCAACTGCTTTAAGGAATTAAACTTCCCTGGCACTGGCACAACATTCACGTGACCCCAGACAGTCCATATGCATATTGCCAGGTTCTCTTACGCTGGTCAACTCTGGTCTCCTGGTCAACTCTGACCAGGAATCTCGTCAGATTCTGGGAGATATTGGTCAAAGTTGCCCTTGGAAGCCCTCTCACATTGTACCAGGACGGAGAGCACTTCAAAGTCTGGGGACATTGCCTGACACTTTTCAGTTAAATAGTAGAGATTCCCCTTCTACAATAACCAGAGTTACATATAGTTCGATATCACAAATGTCAGTACTCAAGAAGCTGCCTCTTTCAGTAAATTTAGAGTTATGTGCCAGCTACATACGCTGACACAAAAAAGCCTGGGGTTTATAGTCTCTGAGGCTAAGGATTGGAGGAAGAATACACGACTGCAGAATTCAAGAACAAAATTGTTCTCTTTGATAGTATTCCTGTTTTACAAATGCCTCTAAAACCAGAGTCCATGCCCGGTGGACAGATACAGCTGACTCCCTTCAAACATTGTGGCTATTGGTGGGAAGTGAATCCATGACCTTCAATACCAAAAGAGTAAGATCTGAGCCAAAAGAGTAAGCCTTTTAGCTGTAAGAAACCAGTGGACTATTACAGACACTGGGGCTCTCTATTAGATGAAGACATGATTATACACTAAGCCAGTGTATTATTACACTTTCATTTTCTCTGCTGAAAGGTCTATTACCCTCTCTGCGAGCATGATCTAATGTCTGTTGAAGTCAGTGTGAGCTTTTCATTGAGTTTAATCGGCTCTGAATCATGATCTAAATGTGTGAGCCTGCTCATACCAGCTAGAATTAAACAGGATATAAGAAGTGTGAAGAGACGATCTTTAAATATCTATATATTTATCTCTATATCTACCTCTCTTTATACATCTGTTTTCCATGTAAACACTGTTCTGGACATAACAGAATAGCTATCTGAAGATGATAACATAATGTGTGAAGAAATCCAGCTTAAATTTAATCAAGGAGTTGTAAAGGGCAATTTGGGTAAAACTGATAGAAAGAAAAAGGAGATTTGTGGATGAAAGGAAAAGAGGAGATGGTAGTTCTCAAGAATAACCTTCACAAAGAAGGGAAACTGAGATGCAGTTTCACGGTGGATAATTTTCCTACTGTTGCTCTGAAAAACTCGTCTATCCTAGTTCTGATAAACACATTCTCTTACAACAGTTTTTTTTTTTTTGTGATCAGCATATATTTGTTTGAGGTCTGTTTTCTACTTTTTCGTACTCTGTCACTGCAGTGAATATTTTTTTTCCCCCAGAGTATTTTCCGCAGATATTTTAGTCACTGATTTCATCGGAGTTCTAAACAGAGCATCGAAATGGGGGACTCATCTCAATTTTAGCTGTATAAAGAAAGTCTGTTCTAGGTAAGACATCTAAGGTCACCCTTTAATAAATGGAAAGTGACATCATCTCCATGGGAAAATGTATACCACACACCTTAACACTTACGATGAGATGAAACATTTTTTTTGAAGATGTCCTTCAACTTGCAGAAGGCTCAGAGGCCACATGCTGGTTCTCTGCCTCTATAACAATCAGCTCCCAGTTTTTTTTCCTGTTGTAGCCTTTAAATATCAATTTCATATCTAATTGAACAACTCCCACCTATGAGCCTACCTGAGCAGCTCCTTCAGTGGGCTGGTTTGTGTTTACCACTTTATCATGCACTGAATTCCACCATGGATGTTTTAAACCCATCCTACAGTGAATGTGACAGCTTTCATTAAAGGATGGTTCTCTGAAAGCAGAGTGGGCCTAATCCAAAATCCATCAACAATGAATCAGCACTCGGAGGCTGCGTGAATAATATTAAAAATTTCCCCATCTTTCTAATCCTGAAACACGTGAAATAGGCCCTAAAGCTTGAATATCTAATTATTTGAAATTGTTGCCAGAGGAAAATTTGTATATAGAGCTGTCCTGCAGTGTGTAACTCTTATCTTCTCTTAGTCAACAGTTTAGGAAATTTCCAAGCTGTAGATTTCATAAGTACTGTTATGTTTAACAGCCAGTCTCAGTCCTCCCCTCTGGTGTTCTAGTAAATTTTCCAGCAGAGTAGGGGATTTTCTAATGTATTTCTTTCTTGACAACTCCAGCTCATTTGCATATATTCTCATGCCAATTCATTCATGAGCTCTTAGACTGCAAAAGGAACTGTACATGCTACAGTTCAGCCCACACCTCTCATCTCCTCACTCTCACCAACTGTTACAACTGCACAGTTACAAATCTTTATAGTGAGAGCCAAAATTTTCATTTCAACCAGTGGAAATTACCTCTGTTGGAAAGCAGGCAAATTATGGTTGATTGCCAAAAAGAGTCCATCCAAATGGAATTGCAGTTGCTCAGCTACAGCAGTAGATGGATCCATTTAAATCTATAGTATAGACAAGTGTAGAGTATAAATCAGTGAAAATTCTCAGTAGACTAGCTATTTCAGCCTCAATTATTTATTATGGTGGAGATTACCATACATTTGATGTGTGTATGTAAAAGGCGACAAGATATAATGACTGAGAGAGCATTATATGGGATGTGGCTGTGGGTTGCATATGGCTGGGGTCAAATTCTGCTTTGCATCAAACTCATAGAAATACTAAACCAACTCAAACCTTCCACAGTTTGTCACTACCAATAGAGAAATCATCTGACCGGTATTATGCTCTCTGTAAATAAAGAAAAGTATCGTAAATCAACCCCTCACTTTTTAAATAAAAAAATGTATAACACAGTCCTGACAAGTTTGAGCTCTCTGAGGGACTCACAGAGACTTGTATCCAAAGCCCTCTGCAGAGAGCAGAAATAACTGCTAAGGATTTGGGGCCAGGCTTTCTGAATTTCCCTGTCTTCTGCTTAATCTTCCAGTCAACTGGCATCAACATCAATACTGTGCATACTGCAGGAAATGACAACGCTTTTCATACTGTATGGGTCTATAAATCATATTTTGATTCACTGAATCTCAAAACTCAAAAGAGGCTGAATCATGTGTTATGTAGCAGGAAAGCAGGTGCAGAATGGGGAACACTGGTTTGTCTTTACTTTACTTTCTCCTGCCAGGGTAAGGGAGTGGCTATGGCACAAACCCAGAAACCATCACCATGAGGATCCCTGTGTTTGCAGGGACCCTGCCAGAACACATGTTGGAGGATGTGGCTCCATCCCCCAATTTCCCTCTTTCCCTTCCTTCTCCTAACACATGACTCTTTGTCGCTTGGTCCAAAGACAGAGGTGTAGAAAGTAATGAGAAGAAACTGGAAAACACTTTGTCTGGGGTTCCAGAACATGCTTGTGTGACAAAAACTATGTGTCTTTTGGGCACCCTGAGATATTTTGGTAGGACTTGTTGATCTTAGACGTCTTTTCCAACTCTATGATTCTCTGCAGAATCTTCTGCTTGTCCCACATATAGCTAGAATAACTTGGATTGTGACATGGCTCACACCAAACCTGTGGATGAACATTGCTCTTTTGAGAATAACATTAAATTTCTACTGTGGAGAACTAAGTTACTAACTAAACTTTCTCCTGTAGCAGCATGACATCCCTGGAGAGCTGGTTCAGACAGGAAGGATATCAGAGGACAAAAAGGAAGGACATATAATTTAGGGCAACAGCAATTTTTTTTGACATTAGCATTTTAGTGCACTTAGCAGGGGTGGGCAGGCAGTCTGATCAAATTTACATTTGACCCAGCGACCTCAGTCTGCCTTAATATCAGTGGAGACAAGCAGGCACCGTGTAGGCGTGACTCATCTCCTGAAAGCAGACATCTGAGTCAAGAGGAGCCCCCAGAAGTTCCTATTTCTTTTCATTGATCATATAGGTCAGATATAAATGCTCACATTACAGACGTATAAAGATGGGGGGGGGGGGGTGAAACCTCCTGTAACTACACCCAGTGCAGAAAAGCACTTTCTACCTGTCCATCCACCAAATATACAATAAGTCAATCCATTACATGATTAAATCTTTTGGGCAGGAAATATCTTCCTGATATGCTGGTGCAGGTACAAGTCTTGGAATAGTAGTAAAGGTTCTCAGAAATATCAGAAGAAAAGTAATAATAAAATCTTATTTTCTTTGGGCTGAAATCTGGTTTTTGGTGGGATGTGGATGCTCAGCATTTTAAAGTGTGGAAACTCAACTGCTACACTCAGATCTGCCACAGGATCAGTGAAATACAACTGACATTAAAAGAAAGTTAAAAAAAAAGAAGGGTAATTTGATAACCTCATAACTATTTTAACTGAAATTAGTTTTTATAATTTTAGAGGATTAGGTTTCCACATAAACTTTTATTGGCTACAACATCTTTATTACTTGAATCAAATAGGGTCTAGTTTTCTGGATCTTGTTTTGGTCTTGCAGAGATACTTAATTTTATTAGATTGTTTGATCTTGCCTAAGTGCAGCTGTTAATCAGTCCCTTTCTACATCCTCCTTTCTTCCTCCGCCTTTTCTGGAAAATTATTTCTGCCATTAAGACCAAAATCTGCAAGTCTTAGTAAAATTCATCTCACCCATTGCTATAATAGGAAAACTTTACATGCTTTCAGAAACCCAGATGCTTTCCAAAGGACATGTATCAGGTAGCTGAAGGAAGGTCTTGGTGGTTTGGGGCAGCCTTGTTTCACTTGACTCTGTGCATTGTTTTAGATTCACAGTCATTAGCCCCACATATAATTTGCATCAGATTACTGAGGATTTAGATCTTCCTTCTTTTTACATATATAACAATATTAGACTATCATGATTTTTTTGTACATTTTACTTAAATACAGATGAGTGCTGTCAACAGGGATAGTTGTGAGATATCTTCCACTTTGTGTTTCTGTTCGTACACAGAGTTAACCTAGACTCAATCTTTCTGCATATTTTTATGTAAAAATAAAAAAAAAACTAGCTGCAAAAAAAAACAAAAAAAGAAAAAAAAGGAAAAGAAAATTCAAAAAGAGCACAGGTATTTTTTCTTTATAAATAGAAAGTTAGTTTTTTGTTTTCTGGGTTGCTAGCTATACAATGCTACACAATATAGAAATATATTGCCAATTTGTGCAGAAAATCAAGGAACATGAATCTACAAGGAGGATGAAAAGGAAACTGATTTTGGACTGATCCATTCTTTCAGCATCTACAGTCTGACATTACAAAAGTCCTAATTTATTTTTACACCACCCAGGTTACAACAAAGGTAAAAATAGAGTCGAATTAGCCATTGTATATCTCTAAATACACCATGTGCATGAATAGTTTTGAGGAACATAACAATATTCAACATATATAAAGTGATTGAAAGGTGCAGTTGAGGGTCTGCTGTCCCAAATTGGATTAGATTCAAAGGAGATAATGAGGTGATGCAAAGGATGCTCCAATATTGTTCATTTCCGATTTATTGTGGACCTCTAAGGACCCCCAAAGGGCATTGTTAGTGGGTAGGCAGTCAGTCCACATCATCATCAGGTTATAATTTTGTCCTTTGCATCACTGAATCCCATAAGTGATTGCAAATGTGTAAAGGGTTCATGAGCTGATGGAATTTGTGGAGTTTTTGTTGTTTGGGGTTTGGTTTTTTGTTTGGTTCATTGGTTTTGTTTTGCTTGACTCATATGATGCATTTTTAGCAGACAGGATATAAGTGGCCAGACTTTCTAGCTTGCCCCCCAAATGAGTTTTTTCCTGAAACCTCTGCATTGGCCTATGTAGGGTACTAAAACTTCTTTGCTTACTTCACTGTTTTCATGCGCTGTCTGTGGAGGACTGTGCTAAACCAAGTAGCATAGAGTGAGGCACGTCAGAAAGATCAAAACATCAAATGTCACATTACAGACCACACTGTAACCTCTTCCATATTAACACGAAAGGATAACTGAGGCAGTGGAGAAACAGTAACCTCAGGAAATCATCTCCCATCTCCGGGTCCATCCTGTAATTGCCTCCAAGGCAAAGAGGAGCACGGCTCTGGTGCATTGTGTTGCTTCTGCATGGCAGGGGGGAAAGGACCCACTTTGCACAGCTCAGTGCACGTTAACTGGGTTCACAAAGCAACACTGATCCTCTTAATTTGGTCCATTCAAAGCTTTGCACACTTGGGCCCACTGTGTGTATGGGCAGCAATTTATCCCTGATTTTGGTTGTTTGCAGCATGTTGACTCATATGATAGAAGAAGTGATGCCCAGCTGCAATGACCCAGCAGTGTATGCTCCTCTGTCAGAATACTGGCAAGTAAAGCAGCACATAGTGTTTCTCTCTTTCAGACTATCTCCAAATGGTGTTCATCAACCTGTAGGGTCTTGCAGCCCCTGTATCATATGGTTTGTGCACACAATACACTCTTTGTAGCCAAGAATTGGGCCTACAAGGAGGAATTATCTCAGCAACTCAGTGACATTTCTTCTGTAGCTATATTTTTTTTGTCCTTATCAGGTCGTTCCCCTCCAGAAGTTAAACAGGCTGAGCAGGTCTTTGAGTTAGAAAATCTCAGTTGTGCAAAATGCAGTTTAACAAACTCCCTACAGTACAGAAACAATATTAACAGTAGATGGTAATTAGAGCTCTTGGAGCCTGATTGTTAATTGGGTTGTTACAAATGAAACACATGGATAATTAAAAGGACATCAAACATGGTGGCTTGCAGTAGGGGCAGCAGGCTTTGGCAAAGACAAATTGTTCATTAAGGCCATATGATGACTATAAGTAGCAGTTGTTAACACCAAATTTCACTCTAATGGGGTGCTCTTTGGGGCCTGGCTAATTTCCCTTCTTATCTTCTTGTGCTACTTTAATGGGCTTTTTCATTTTTGTCTATTTTCTTTGGATTTGTCACTGTCAGCTGCATGCACTGGCCCTGACAGTTTCCTGACAGGTTTTCTGTTTGCCTGTTTGTTTTTGCAGCCATTTCTTAACTAAGTTACTGATGTACACCAGACACATCAGTCCCTTTCAGACTAGTGGAAATGCTCCAGTGCACATGAGAGTTTCCTACTTCTCTTTATTATCCTGCTCTTTTCTCCTCTCTGTTCCACTATGGTTACCGGCACAGCCACGGTCCCAGACTTAAAAATACCTGTTTCTCTACACCCAAACTGTTTTTTTTCATTTACCCTGCCCAGATCAGAAGCAATCCCTCCAAAATGACAGTGCATAGTACCAGCATGAGCAAAATCAGGAAAGAGATTCTCCACATATGCTAAGGTGATATCACAGTGCTCTAAGACAGAGTTGGTTCTGGGGAAACATTTCAGCTAGAATATCTTATGTGTTTTTTAGTAATTTCAGGATGGACCTTTATTTTTCTGGAACTTAGTTCCTGGAGGAATTCTACCCTAAGCAGCGCTTAGCACCTGTCACAGTGGCAGTGTCTGAGCCAAACACCAGCTGTAATCCCTCTGTGTGCCCTGAGGTCCTGCCTCCCTCCTTCCCACATCTGTGCACAAGCCCCACTGCTGGGTTTTTTCTGTAGCTTCTCATAGACACACTTTTCACCTCAAAGGGGTGGGTCAGGCACGTGTTGCAAGCTCAGACCTTGTCCCAAGACCCTAAACTCAGCTTGGGATATAGTTATGATACGAACCCTTGCTTAGGGTCTCGGAAATCCCAGTTTGACTGCTTTTTCCAAATTATAGTGCCATGTGCTGACTGCAGGAGCCAGCAACTACACGACTTCTTCAGACCAACTCACATGGCTTTGTCTGGTCCTGCAGCTCAGTGCAACACTAGATTTAGCACAGTCCTCTGTTCCGAGCCTCCTGGTACATGGTTTTACTGCTGCTGAGAGGGTACATGGATGAGTCCAAGTGCCCCAAGTCCCAAGCTCAAAGTACTGAAGATGCAGTTCCTCTCTATGTGTATTTGACCATTTGTTTATACATTATGTGGCAATGAGAAAATGACCCCAATGGTTCTCATTAAGCATCTCTTGTGCCTATTTTTATTGCTTAATTGTTTTATCTATGCTCGTAGCACACCAACCAGCTCCAGTCTTTAGAAGACCAAGTATTCAATCCATGTCATCTATCTTTAAATATTTGAACATTTTTCTAGTCTAATCATCCTCCTTCTTACAAATATACACACGTATTTTGTGCAGATCTTCATTAGCCCTCAGATGGACAACAGGCAGCCTGCTCATTAGTCTGATATGTAATTGGTTTTTAGCCACACTCTCTAGCTTTCCATCCCTTTTAGTTTTACAGCTACTTTTATTGAATGTCACCTTTTTCAGGCCTTTCCAGCATTTTTTAGCCCTTGCTTGGAGAGAGGAAGCTTCAAAAAATTTCCAAGAGAATGGTGCTGGCCAAGAAAAAAGTGAAGAGGGGAGAGATGCTCTATGCCAGCTTTGTATCAAATAACTGAGGGACTTTCAGTACCTGAATACGCCCACAAGAAATATATAGAGGGAATTTTTACAAGGACATGTTGTTATAGGACAGTGGGGAATGGCTTTAAACAGATAGACAGTATGTTTAAATCACACCATGAGGGTTGTGAGGCACTGGAACAGGTTACCCAGAGAAGTTGTGGTTACCCCATCTCTGGAAGTGTTCAAGGCCAGGCTGGATGGGGCTTTGAGCAACCTGATCTAGTGGAAGGTGTCCCTGCCCATGGCAGGGGGATTGGAACTAGATGAACGTTAATGTCTCTTCCAACCCAAATCACTCTATGATTCTGTTCTATGAGTTCTGGAGCTCATTACAATGTGCTTTTAGTTTGATTCACCCTTCTTTAGTAGCTTATGTTGTATTTTTAGATCCAGTGGAATCTACCTATGTGCAACCAGGCCTGTATGTAATCACATGTAGCTTCATGAATTGAATAAATATTTACAGACTTGTGCAATTATATGAAGAAAAATGACCAGGTACTGACCTGGGTGGAAGGGCTGTCACTCTGGCATGTATCTGTGCTTGAAAAATCAGACTGAATAAATTAATACAGATACCCTGTCAATCAGCTGCTGCAGCTATGTAAGTCTGAGAAGTCTGAGGGTCATTGATGTCCTTCAGAGACAAGCCTACAGCAGGTACATGGTGTGATAACAGCATCCATCTCCACACAGACCTTGATTCTGCTGCAGATTTTGTGAGAAGAAATCTTTTCCCACGAGGAAAACTTCTGACATAAGGATTGCCCAGTCTGGACAAGACCATCTGTAGACAGGTGACAATATTTGTAACATGGTGGTCTGTGCTCTATCAGCATAGAAATCACTTTGATAACACTTTCAGGAAAGACTAAATGATGCTTCTCCCTGTCGATAAGATTAATACATCATATGTATTCTAAACACTGTCACTTAAGCTGTCTGGCTTGAATTTTGGATAATGCAAATGATGTTTCTTTCTACTTCTTCCTGCTTACAGTACTCTTCAGTTGTTAAAAGAATAGCTTTTCACAGGAGAGATCACACTTTGCAATGCTTTAATCTTTGTAAACCCGGAAATCTGATGTTTATAATCACTTCCAATTATTTATTATAGCAGACCTTTCTAACCCTAAGAGGTTATTGATGTAATTGTGTTTGCTCCTTGTTAGGCAAATGATATCCTGTAAAGTGTCTTGAGCAAAATTAATTGCTCCATTTTTTATTGATCTCTTTGGCTCATGGAATTGATTTACCTTTCAGTACTGATTGCCTGATGATACTCACAGTAAGAGCTGATAGATAAATCCTTTTCTTGTGCAAAATATCACACAAGAAATTGCCCACCAAAATCTTTCTCTTTTCAGTAGACGTTTAACTGATGCAGAAAGAAGATTTGTCACAATTAATTAAAAAAAAAGACATTTTTTATAATGAGAGAAATATATGTAAATATATATAATTCCTGAGAGTTGAACCTGCTTTTTCTGGTCATAGGTAGGTTATTCCCTGTGGGAAATACCCTTCTCCCTAAAATACCCTTCGCTTTTAAGTTTAACTATTCGTCAGTTCGCTGAACCAGTTAAAGAGAATGAAAAATGGGCAATGAATGCAGAATGATACAGGACATGAAGCTTCACTTTTCTGTGAAATTACCAGCCATACCTTGGTGGCTTTCAGCCAGTAGGCCAGTATGTGAAATTTCTAATTTGATCCTTACCCCCACTGATAGGGATCTACCAACCTGGAGAAGCAAGGCAGAGATATTTTAAGATGTTAGAGAACCACGTGCTCTTTCCTTTTCCATTCTAATCATCTTCTTTTAAATGTGGAAGACATCAAATGCATACAGATATGTACAAAGTTTCCCCAAAAGTATTAAAGCCTTAAAAACACAAAAGCAAAGCCTAGGGTACTTTTTGATTGTGCAACATGGTTTCAGTTGTGAAATGTTCTTGAATCCATTGTCCTGTGCCAGTCTTGTGTCGAGGGACAGAAAGTGTCTGGAGACCATTGGCTTGTGAACATTTTAACTCACTGGTCCCTAGTAGCAGGCTTGGATAAGATGTTTGAGCTCAGTACTCAAGCTGTTGGTAGTATTCCCACCTCTACAGCATCACAGGGAGTTGGAATTCTGGTGCTAAAGTACTAGGTACCATTGATATGTGATTTTAAGGGTGTTATTGAAAATTAAGAGAGAATTATGCTGTCTATAGAAACATACCATAATAATCAGGATCCCAAACCAACCTTCTCATACTGAAGTTAATAGTATGACACCTTTTGTTTCAGGAACAGGACATGACAAAGCTCCTTCCACAGGAGTTACTGAAGGCTGGAAATTATGAGATAATCAGAATCTGGCCCTTTGATTTTTTCTGCTTCTCTGTTCTAACCTTCTAACCTGCTGCTTCTTTTCATCAGAAAATGCAGAGCAATATTAATTTGTCTCACAGAAACCACATGTTCTTATTAAACAGACTCCTGCACCTGGATCGTCGCTCCTCGAGAGCTCCTTTGCATATCCCCCTCTCTAATTGCCAGCCACACTGACCTTCAAGAGCTTTGTGCAAAATGCTGAAGAATGACCAAGAGCAACGTTTTAATAACTTCACTAGCATGTTAAAATATGGGGGGGAAAAGCTATTTTATTGTGTGGAACAGCTGGTACTCATTTCAACAGGATTTACCGAAAAACTTTTTTGCTTCTGGGTTTAGGATGAGTCATAATTGATCCCAAGAGGATAGCTCAACTAATCTCGGAACAAAACATAATTATGATAAGTATTTTGGAAAATTTAATTATTCTGCCCTTGGGAACTTATGGCCTTTAGAAGAGATCAGCTTCTTACCAGATTTATTTGGACTAGTGATTTGTAAAGGGACAAATAACGTTTAACTCCCATCATAAAACAACCTTAATTTTGATCTCATTAAAAAATTAATCAAGGCACATATTCTTCACTCCAAATGACATTGGTGTGTGGGCCAAGACCCAGGTCCTCAGAGGCATGCAATTGTCCAGATAGGAATTAGCCATCTAATACTCATTGATTTTGATGAAATTATTTACTTAACAACCTTTGTGGGTCTGAGACTAAATCCTAGTGGGTACCAGCTGGCATATGAGATGCTGCATAAATGCTGATGTTACACAGCAGTGACTGAGATACTGAGAGAACAGCTTTGACACAGTTGTCCCTGGCTGATAAACATGGGAGACCAGTGGTTTGGGCAGCAGAGGCAGAAAGCAGAGCAATGTCGATACTGTCAGACAGAGAAAGGAAACAGTTTCACACAAGGGAAGCAAAGACCCATTTTTAATTTTTTTAAGCATTAGAAGACATTTTTCATATTCCACTATTGCTCAAGTGTATTTACAAACATCCTCTGAATGGCATCTGTATTTTGTGGGTTCAGCCATCCTCTAGGGCATCTGGCAAAAATATATCGAGGCAAAGATCAGAGCTAAGGGGTTACACTTGAAAGTCATAGCAAATCTTGCACAGCAAGGTGATGTTTAGATTTTAGTTTCCAGAACTGCTAGAGGTGTGATCACAGGAAAGAAAGAATTCATTTTTCCAGTGAATGATGACTAGAACAATATATTCATGATTTGTTTCAAGAGGGAGCTCTCAGTGTTAAATCAAGTTTCTGCTCCTAGACTCCAGGAAAAACAGTATAGAATGTTTTCAGTAAAAAAAAAAAAGATTACTAGGTACATGAAAAATCTTTAACATGAAAAACAAAAAAAAAACAAACCAAAAAATCCCCAAACCCACAACCAACCAAACCACAAAACAAAACAGAACAACAACAAGGGGAAAACAAAGATATTTTCTACTGACTTCAAAGGAACGTTCAGTCTTTCTGTCTGTGATAAAACAGTCAAAATAATTGAAAGAATCTATCTTGGTGTCCCATGAAAATAATGCCTCCTTTATTTAAACAGTGGAAGTATATTTTTGCTGGTAGGAAAAACTATAAGTCTAGACTATTTTCTCAATTCCCTGAGATAGCCTTAATAGGACCCTGAAGCTAAACAAGTGCTCACACTTATCAAATTCATTTTCACTACATACCTGACATAGTAATACTTAAGAATGAAAAACAGGTTGGTAGGCATAAATTTATCCAGTCTGCTGCAAAGTGTGGATTTAAATGTTGTATCACTGATTTCCATCACACAAAACTCCAGGGGCTTATATCAAGTGATAATGTTGGCACCAAAAAACTGTGGAGTCGAACTCTGATCCATATACAACACTGGTACCGTAGGGGTGGTGTGTGTGAGGCATCAGCTGTCACTTGTTGATGCTCTGATATTCAGTGCTGAAAGGAAGGATGTGTTTCTGCTGCACACTAATGTCAGATCCAGTCAGGAGCTGCAGACGAGCAAAGGGACAATTTGGAGCCGGATGAGGGAATCTGTCTGCTCTCCCTCATGGATACGAGCTGCACTGGTGCTGCTAGAGATAAACTTTGTCAGCATCTGGAGGGTGGGGATGGAAACACCCTTCAGAGAAACAGGCAGCACTTCTGAATCCATAAAACATGGAGCCAAGCCTCATAGATTAACCTGCCCCTGTGCAAATCCATTAGCCTTCGGCTGGACTGTAGGATTTCTGCAGCTGGGCTCAGTGCATCATTTGCAGACAACGGAGTTATAGAATTGAAAATGTTAATTCATGTCTGTGACTTCTGCTTTTGATCTGCACGATGACCTTTATTGATGAGCCACCTTTTCCCCTAACATTTATATTCTTCTTCAATGTTTATGAGAATTTCAAACAGCTTTCTTTCTTTCTCCATCTTATCTGGGGCTTTTTATTGACACTAATGTGTGGCTGTTGTTTAAATGAATAATTGAATGAATTCAGGTTTAAATATTGATTCATTGTTAAGGAGTCTGGGTTCAAAGTGGGTGGCTGTACAATGGGCTGGCATATGGGAGAAGGGAAATCCCAGGAAGGAAAAAATCATATTTATTGGCTGGTTTTGTCATAAATTACTACAAAGCTTTAAGAAATAAGGCTGTTAAGCTTTTCAGCTCCAGATCTGATCCTAATGTAAGAAGAGAATATATTCTTTCCCATTACACTGCTATAAAAAAAGAATTTGTGACATGCCCATGTCTACTCATGGACAGGCAAAGAGAATACAGCCACCACATCCAGATGTTGTCACACCATCATATTGCCTGACTGTACTTGAAGGCTGGTTGGTGTTTGAAATTCAGATCCATTTCCCAAACTGCACATTCCTCACCAGGAAAACTACAGTTCCCCCAAATGACCAATCTGTGAATGATTTCTAATGTACATATATATGAAAGCTTGGAGATTTTGAATTTATGGTGCAGCTATATGGTCCTAATGGTAAATCCTTGGCTGAAACAAGCTGTGTGCTGTTGAAATCAGGGAAGTCACAGTGGTTTAGAATAGAATTGGAATAAATTTGCTTAGCAGAAACATTTAATGGAAGACCGAAATATCCTGCGGGATATTGCAGCCAAACAGATCACCAAATTTTTGGAAGCAGCAGAATCTCTCAATTGCAATCTCCCCTGCTATCTCCTGCATTACCATTTCTTACAACAGGAGATGTTATTTGTGTGACAACCGCAGTTAAACTGCTGAAATCAGTGGAGATAGTTTAGATTTACTATGGCAAAAATAGGATCAGAATTTGCATTTCTCACTTTATTCTTTAGACACGTGTCAATGTTTGTTAGGTCTCTGCCTGGGAGACTGGCCAGGAAGAGCTAGGTTTAAGAAAAAGATAAAACTGATTTTATCAGTGAGCAGGACAAAAAAAAATAAAAATAAATGCAACTCTTCTACTTGCTGATTCATACAAAAAAAAAGCCCATTTTTCTTTCATAAAAAAACTCAAGGAAGTGATTTTTCATTCTGGATGAAACTACAAAAATGACATGAAAAGTGCTTTTCCCAAGGATTTTTCTCCAAGGCGGATGCACCTCGCATCCCAATGACGACAGAGGGCTGGTGTGCTGTGCAGTCCTCATGATCCAGAGGAGAATGGGGTGTATCAGTCCTGAATTAGAAATGAACAAGCTGTGTCCTGCTATATCAGGGTGATCAGTCTGTCCATTGATCTCAGCAACTGGTGCTGCTGCCCATTGTTAGGACACGTTAGCGCTTACCATGCAAAATTCACTGGCAATAGCAGTTCCTGACTGTTTCATTATCACTCATTTCACTATCAGACTGCAAAACCCAAGTGGCTGAGAGACTCAGAGAGAGAATTAAAGAAACCCTTCCTGTGTGAAATAAGCACTTAATCTCTGATGTAGTCTTCTGTTTTGGTGTATCTGGTGTGCAAGCCTGGACACACTGTTTCTGGTCACAGAAACAGTAAATCTAGAGATGTGATGTCACCATCAGAAACTCCAGATGTTTCTGTGCTTGCATGTAGAAAGTTGAAACAGGGAGGGGATTCTGCTTTTGGTTCTTTTTTGTTATGTATATTTGTTGGAAGCGGTGATCTGAGGCAAGCATGAATTTTAAGAGGAAAAATAAAGTTGCAGAAACCAGTGCTCTGGAGACTTCTGCTTCTCAGCATTGGGTAATACATTTCCAGAAGCCAGCACGTTGACTTCTAAGAGGGGGGGGTGGAAATAGGACCATAAGGATTCATTTTTCTCCCGGAGAGCAGTGTTTGCTGCTTTGTGGGTAGGTTTGTAACCCTGCACAACAGTCTTTATTACTCACTTGGCTACTCCATGACTGGTATTGCTGACTTCCTTGCTGTAGCTTGGCTTTTTGTGCTGTGAAAGATTGGCACTGCCAGGGTGAGAAATAGCCAGCAGGCTGGAGGAGACAGAGCTCTGAGGAGAACAACTACAAGGAGATGTTCTGTCTTTTCAACAACCAAACAAAAGACCTTTGTGTTTGTACTTTCAGATGGTGACCCCATGTCTTGTGATTTGATAAATCAATATCTCCAGAAATAGTCTGGCCAGGCCTGGATATCAAACATCCACAAACAGTAAACTACTTCAGAGCTGTGCTGCTTACCAGGGGTGAGGGGAGAGGTCATATATCTACAACTCTACAATCAACAAAAGCTGCCCTGTAGCCCTGCTGAAGCTCTTAGCACAAATAAACTCTCTGATACCCAGCTGAGAACTAAAAAGCTGCAGTGAAACTTGCCTGGTTTTAAAAGAAGCAGAATCAGACTTGCATTAAGTTCTTCCTAAAACTTTAGCTTCCCTTAAGCCTTTTTGACAATTCATATTCATTATTTAATGTGCTACCTGTTGAAGTGCTTACATCCAGTATTAATTTGAAGAAAGAGAAGTTCTGCTCTCATGAAAGAAATACCAACACGGTATTGAATCTTTGCAAGATGCCACAAGAGTGTAAGAACGTAAGTGTCTACACCAATTGGGATAAAAAGTCCATTAATCCTGCCAGTGCATCCTGCTGCTGAGTTCCTCAGTGCTGAGTTCCTGCAAATCCTGCAAATCTGGCTCTGAAAAAAACTGTGTGAGATCTATATGGAGACCACTGGGTTTGAGAGGTTCAGCCAGGTGCGTTGTGTTTTCCAGCCCTTTGCTGGCACATGGGCAGCAGCCACCAGCACCGGTGCAATGGTTGCTGCAGCCACTGATAACCCAACTAATGCTGAACTATAGGGAGAGTCAAATCTGAAACAAATCACGCTGAGTCCAAGATTGCTGTTTGTTTTCCTTATTATACCTTCTACTAACTTGACTAGCAAAACCATCAAAATTTCAGGCTGTCAGTATTCCAGGTCCCTTTTATTTTCCAACTACTACATCCTTCAGTTCCCAAAAAGACTTTAAATGAAAAGTTAAATGTTGCCATTGGTATTTTGGCTATTTCGTTGCTGGGCTCCATTAGGAGGAGTGGATACCCTGGTCAGTTGCTGGTGTTCACTTTGCCTATTTGTACCGTCACCTCTCCTGTGATTTTTTCAGTCTCAGATGTACCTACAGCCTAACAAAGGGCATACAAGACTCCTCTCAGTTTCTTCTACAGAAAACACCTGTACAAAGAATTTATTGGTTGCCTGACAATGGCCTTGTCTTCCCTCAGTGATCCTTGTCTACTGGGATCATCATTTTGCCCTACAGACCCTCTAGGCAGGCCTTTTGCTCCTGCTGTATTGGAAGAAGAAATTACTATTTGTTTTAATCTTTTAGTCAATTTCTTCTCAAATTGTTTTTTTCATCATCATTATTTTGTGTTTGCTAAAAAGAATTGATGATAGTTCACTATTGGTTTTATTATTATTACTTGTTTTGGGCACAGTTTCAGTCTGCAGACTGATGCCTTTTTAATTCTAGTAACCTCATTTTCTTTGCTGTGTCATCACACTGGTTCCCTTTTGTCCTTTCTTAAGATTTTCTTAATGGGTGGTATTCACTGTGCTTCCAGTTTCACATCCTTCAGTAGTCTTCACACTGCCTAAGAGGTTTTAATTCCCTTAGCTTCCTGTTTTAACTTTTTAACAAGCTTCCTCATTTTTACTGAAGTTGTCTATTGGAGTTTAGCTCTACTGCACTGGACTGTTGTTGCTCTTGTAGGGATATTGAATCTAAGTTCATTTTAACCTCTATTAAAAGTAGGGTTTCCACTGTGCAGGTCTGAATAAGATCCAGTGCATTGCTCATTACAAAGACAAGGATTGTTTTTATCTCACCATCTGCTTCAATGAACTGT
This sequence comes from Pipra filicauda, assembly GCF_003945595.2. Classification (NCBI taxonomy): domain Eukaryota; kingdom Metazoa; phylum Chordata; class Aves; order Passeriformes; family Pipridae; genus Pipra; species Pipra filicauda. The sequence continues at coordinate 8,813,661 of NW_024104310.1, forward strand.
TGCAAATAACTGAAATCCCTGATATATTAAAAATATAATTCCTATTTTACTGAGGTTGTTGCAATCACCATTTTAGAGGATCCACTCAGGGGATTTGGAGGCACAACTTAAACCCCAAAATTATCCTTTTACAACCAACTTTATTCAGCAGAATGGAGAACAAATCGAGGAATGGAATTTATCCTCAAATTTTAGACCATAATTTCCCCTTACATGTATTTCAGTTCACCAGCAGCCAGTACTTGGTCTTTGCTGGGATGGTAATGCTAATTCACCCCTCTTGGGCTTTTTACCAGTCCTGCACAGACATCCTGTGCCCACAGGTGGCTGCAAGGCAGGAGAGGAGGAGATCTTAACAGACGCACAGAAGGAAAATCCCCTCCAAACGCAAGCCAAGCTCAGTCTTTGGGGGTGTGTTTGTACCATATGGCACCACACGGCTCTGAAAAACAAACCTAACAGAGCAGGCTCCGCACAGACAACCTAATGTTGTTTCTTGCTGTTATTTCACACTTCTTAGGTACAGCTCTGGGAAACCTTCAGCATATGCCAGCATAGCCAAGATATGTAGTCTACTTTATCTTTTTTTTTTTTTTCCTGGGGTTGGTAATGTTAGGAAGAAACTTTAGAGTGAGGAACTAACTGACATCAAGTTTACCTTATTCTACCATGAGATAATATGATATTCTAAAAAGCCTATTCCCTATTTAGTATGCATTGTATTCTCTCTTGTGTAAGCATTTATGTCTATAATGAATTTGTAGGTCTGGTTGCTGAACAGGGCTTGAGTGGTTTTCACAGGAGAGAAAACCATGTTTCTAAATCAGGAACGCAGGGAATCACCATCACAAACTGGGGCTCATTCTGTGCTATCAAACACTGATACAAAACTAGATCCAGATACAGCTGAGGTGGAAGTGGACTGATGCCTGCTGAACCTCTGGGTTTTTTTATTCTTGCTCTGTAAATATCCTTAGATGAGATGAAAACTTATCAAGGACTAAGGACATGGCTATGCCATACTGGCAAAATCCATAGCAAGGGGAAAGTATGCAGGTAAGAGATGATAACTGAGGGCAGACATTATTGTTTTCCCAATAAACATTACTTTTTGTTGGAAAATAAAGAAAAAAATCCAAGCTCCACAAACAACAACAATGATGCATCACAAGTGTTTACCTCTCCCTCTTCCTGTGATCGGGTAAAACCAACTCCTGTCACTGAGTTGTACTCAAGCTGGTTTTGGATACAGTTTGCCAATGGTGTTACATTACTGGCAAGAACTGAAGTAAACAGAAACCCATGAAGATACCTAATGACACATTACAATTTCTGAATCTGTTGGTCTAGTAGCTTGTGCATTCTTAATTATTTATCCTGCTGACCAGCTCTCAGCACTGACAGCCCCTGTTGTAGGCTTGGCCACTCAATGAAACACAAAGGAGTGCAGAGATCTGTGAAACACAAGTAAAACACACATTGGAATTCTCATTGTGTTTCCCTGGGCTGTCATATGACAAATATTTAGTTGGCTGTAGATCAGTAAAGCACATATCCCACCTGCCAAGGTCTTCATTTGGAAACAAATCCTTGAGAAGTATGACCGTTCAATGCAGCTCTTGCTAAGACCAGGTAGGACTGGAACAACATGGTTCTTGTTGGCAGTTTTATTTGCAGACTCTGGTAATTTCATTAGGATTTGATGGTTTCTCCTAGAAAATGTCATAGGGCTTTTTTCTTTCTGTTGCCACAGATTGTTAGAGAAGATTACACTGTTCCATCAGGTCTCATAACAAATGCTCTTATGAACTCTGGATACTATGGACACTATTGGGAGCCTTTCCCTTTTATGGTGAATCACAAAGCTGAAATGCGAAAAACAAGTTTGCTCCCTTTATTGCTTTTTTTACGATGCATAAAGGCAGTTTAAGCATCTGTTCTGCCACTGGCCTTTCAACAAAAAATATCAGGGTCTGAATCCCTGTTTTTGCTCATGAGCTCTGGGGAGAACAGCTTTAATGGGACAGAAATATCACAACAGACAAAGCAGAACCTGCTGTTTATTTCTCATTCAGTGCATGAACTGCTGTGTGACTCCCAAGCTCTACTTTCTCTGTGTTGGGGTCTACCTCTCTGCCAAGATTGATTTCACCCGTCTTTATGTGTAACCCTTCTAAATCAAGGGAGAGAAATATGTGTGTTTAAGGAATGGCTCATCTGACCCATCTTAGATGTCATCTTTCACTTGAAAAGAATCCCACCATTGATCCACATACATTTCACCCTGTCACAAAGAAGATAGCCGTAATAGGTCACATGGATCTCTTAAAGTTGGGAGAAAAATCACTGATGAGAGAACTTCATGTCTCCTTAGCCTTATTTGCACATAAACATTTCAACTACACAACAGAGAGAGTCACCAAGGCCACAGGGGCCTACATCTGTTTCCTGTGATCACATACTGAACAGCACTATCTGATTATGAGGGCACAGTTCTGCTTTATTTATGAGTCTAGTTATTCTAAGGCAGAAAAACATGAGAGCTTCTGAAGAAATCCTCCAGCTTTTCATCCTAGAGTATGAAGCTGCTTGTAGGCAAAGAAAAAAGCCAGACTGGGAGATGGGGTATGACAGTACCTTCTGACTATATTTAAGCATAAGAAAAGAAATTCCAGGTGTCGTGTGGATGGAGGTGGCTGACAGCAGAAGTCATGGTGAGCTTGAGCCCTCACTTGAGTACAGATAGTGAAAACACTCTAGAAATAGATGATGAGTCTCACATACTACTTGTGTTTCAGTCTATTTTGATTTCTAACAAACAGACCCCAGGCTAAAAAGATAAAAGCAAACTTGCTTATTCTTGGGAGATAACAGGGAGAAAAATCCAAACCCTGTTGTGATTAAAGGACTTGAAGGGACACAGTGACAGGCATGTGAAAAGATTGACCTAACAGTTGATCAAACACTTCTAATATGTAAGAAAAGCTATTCCTTCTGAATGCTGGTGCTGATATGCCCTTGGGACACATAACAGGGACCAGACTTGAATATAAATGTGTGCTGCAAGGGTTGAACACTGAAGAGGAGAAGTCTGTGCATCATGATCACCTCTCATGCAGATCATAGCAGCTGCTAGGGGAAATCTGCTGTAGATAACATTAATATATCTCCAGACTGTTATCCAGACCTATATATCTACTACTGTTTTCTGTTCCCACACTTATACAGAGATAGGGAAGGAGGGCTGGAGTGTTGGGTGTCATCTTTGTCTGATATTAAGGGTTTGCCCTATGTCCAGTGGCTGGTTAGGCTCCCAGGGTCTATCTTCTAAGGAGAATTGATTTCACCCACAGATATATCAAGTCTGAACATAAAGAAAGCCTTGAACATTGTTTAAATATGCAGGTAGAGTGGGATCAGTCTGAGTATTTGAGCTCTTCCTCCCAGAGACAGGAACCATTTTATCTTACTTTGTCTCCTTTTTCAGTTAATTAACAGAAAGGAACAATTTAGAAGATGATGTATGCAATTGCTTAGCCATCAGGTTTAGGGTGAGATAAATCATAATACAGATTCCCTTGACTGGGCATGAAGACAAAGGTTGAGTCATGTCTAAGTGAATGTGAGCCAGACCTTACTGAATTCTTTCTGCTCCCAACTCTTCTTTTGTTCCTGCTCTGAATGCATTTCTTTTTGCCATCTCAAGGGCAGCAGTTAATGCAGTACAGAGCAGTGTCAGACTAGCAGAACAAGTAGCAACCCCAGCAGTACTAAGGCATCACCTTCTAATAAAAAATTGGCAGGCAAGTCTGAGGAACGGGACTGTGTGAAAGATACTCATCATACTGCATTTTGGATGCAGCACTGAAACATAGCTGCCTTGGAAAAATAAAATATATGTACTTCAGATTTCAGATTTGGCTTGAAAAGTCAACATATGTAGCTGCTGGAACTAGTGGCTTCAGTTTGCTATGTTCACCTCTGGAAAATTGTTGCTCATCCAACTGTGAATATGACAGAGAGCCAGACTCCCCCGAGGGCATCTCAGGAACAGGCAGTTTCAGTGGATATAGCATATCATTGGCATACACACACACACATCAAGGAAAAGCGTGCTGGTGAGACCTAGTGCTGGATGATGGCAAATAAATCAGAAATAATATCCTAGGCCAAGAGACTGCAACTCTGGAGGTCCTTGTGGTACAGTTAAACGGACAGAAGATGAAAGTTAATGGCCTTCAGATGCGAGGACATTTAGGGAGGTGTCTGGGATTAATGAGATAACTCCTGAGATGTAGAGGCAGGACCCCAAAGGCCCATAGGGATTCCAGCAACAGGTAGCACTAACAGGCACCATGGAGATGGGATCAACGTGGTTGGAGGGAATTAGACTGGCTTTTGTGGCTGTTTCAGGAGAAGGGTGTCTCCGGACATGGGTGAAGCAAATATCCTGCACCCTAATGAGACTGCAAACAGATGGAGTGGAATATGATCGAGCTAGAAACCCACTTTCAACATAAATCCTGACTGGATTGTAGCAACTGAAAATGGACCTGGGAGCAGAGTGTTGATTACAGGAGCACCGATGCAGAGGTCACATACCAGTCCCAGGGAGAACCACTTCTGTGCAGGTGTCTGAGGCTGTCTCAGGCTGACCCAGCTCTCTGGGTGGCATACACCTGGGGAGTGAAGCCTTCCCTTGATTCAGTGAGGTATTTCCCTTTCTTCATTCTTATCTATCCCTTCAAAGGGCTAGCTAAAGGCTTGTCCCAGCAGGGAAAAGTCTGGGAAAGCCAGAGTATAAACTCAAGACCTAGAACTTGTTTTCCCATACTAATGAAATAATAGCCAAATATTACTTGACCCAGGCTGGCTAGTGTGTAGGGTGTGCAAGAGGTCAATGGGCCAGTGTACTTTTGGGGAAAATAACAGAGCTTAGCTGGACTTAAACCAGTTAGGGTCAGAGGATGTTTTATTACCTGTACATGCATAGTGCTCAGATCAGGTGTAAAAGAAGAGAACACGAGGGAATTATTACTCAGGCTAACTATCTTGTTGAGATGGTCTTAAAACATCAACAAAGCGTTTTCCTCTTCTGAATGTTTTGATTTAGCGAAATTCAGATCTTTTCATGGAGATCATGGACTTTGCTGCAGCTTGAGTTAAACAGTGATCACCATGTACTTTTCTGAACCTTCTTGTGACCCTTGTGCCCTGCCCCAGACATGCACTTCCCTGGGGCATGATTTTGTGACAATCCAACCTGATAAAATGAGTGGTGCCTCTTTACCGCTTCCCTGGACCTGGCTGGTTTTTCCATCCTCTGCTGGTTGTAGCTGTTTATCAGATCCTGCAAGGAACTGTATCTTATTCCACTTGCTCTCTCTGTCAAATATTACTTTTGTTTTTGTTTTTTTTTTTTGCAAGAACATCGTCAGTCCTCTCTTATAAATTGTCTCTCTGTGGCAGTCTCAGACGCGTTGTAAAGACCACCTTGGTTTTATTCTCACTATTCCAGTCTCCATTCATCAGAGGAGCAGTGCTGGAGGTAAAGCTTGCAACTGGTACCAATCAGCTTTGGCATCTACATGTCAGGGAACAGCAAAGGAGGGCCATGCTGTGAGCAAAGGAGAGGTGATTGTGACAGCAGGGCTGGCATGAGATGTGCATGGAGTTCGGAAACTTCCTATACCTTTATCTCAAAACTTTGCTGATTTCAAAGAAATCTGATCCAAGATTACAGGTGGCATCATGTGGGAGCGGACCTTGAATGCAGGCAGCCAGACACCTCAGAGGGGAACAGGAGAAGAGGTTGCAGAGGAAGATTGCTCAGAAATATGCTTACAGGCTGCTTTGGGGAGTTAGAGGCTGTCAGTGCACTGAGAGCAGGTCTTTTAGTCTTTCTCTCACAGAGTTTCCAAGTATCTAAGTTATTTTGACTCATATTTATAAGAAATATCTAAGTGCATCTAGAGTCTAACTTACAGTCAGAAAGGAGACCAAAAGCTCTTTATGTCAAAGTTTTTGAATATTTGTCCTTAATACGCCTGTGGCTCTGTTTCTTCAGTGGATGAAGAACTCCTTGCTCTATGGAGGTCTCAGTGGCTGGCTATATTGGGATTACTGTGGGGAGCTATGGAGTTAACAGTTTCCAGTATGACACAGTTTGCTTGCAGGAGGGTGCTTTGCAAGCAAAAAGGACATATTTTAAAGTAGAATTATGTTTTATAACTTCTGCACATCACCTCCCCAAGGCTAGTGCTCATGAGTTGTGTCTGCTAGAATCACTTGAACAGAACTGCTTCTGTTACTCAATAAAGGGGGAAATTTGCATTATTTTGTACTTCAGTCAGAGTGAGGATCCCAGTGTGAAGGTTTAGAGTGTCTCTTTGGGGGAAATGGATGGGGGACTCAGCTGTCCCCATGTTCCAGCTACAAATCCGATAGCAACTTCTGCATGAGGAATAGCTTTGAAGGAGTCTGCGTTCCTATTTGTCCTCCTTTTCTGCATTGAACTCTTTTATAGTGAAATGATGTGCAAGATCCTATAAATGGGATTTATTTTAAGCCTATTGCAGCAGAAAAAGTGACTAATGTTGCACCGTGATGTCCGTACATGTGAGGTGGACAGGAGGTTTCCCATGCGTCATCCAGACCCATCATTTTGCTATCAGTGAGTCCAAAGTGGTTGTAATTAATGCCATTTGAGGCACATGCAGTGATTCATTTACTCCAAAACCAGACCATATTTTGCCACTTGGAAGGTGTCTGAGAACAGAACTCACTTTCCTAGAGGATTTGCTTTTCAGGCTCAATAAATCTGGGCTATGAAGGGGTTTGATGTTGGGTCCTATTTTCTGAAATCTGAACTCACTCAATGGTTTGAAAGCATTTCTGTTCTGCAGCTGAAGCTCCTCAGGGTCTGTCCCTGCAGATCTGTTGGAGAGCCACAGGGGTGATACACTGCCCAGGGACCCCCACAGGACACAGCTTTTTTCCCCATGTCCAGCCCACAATTCCAGCCACCACATCCTGGCGTGGACACTGTGTCCCATTCCAGTGTAGCCGACGAGTCGAGCTTCTCATTCCTTGCTAGCGCTGGTGAACACACATTAGATAAAAACTGCTCCTCCAGTCTCCATCACAGGAGAACAACAGCCAATCCCTTGCTTTTGTCACTCTCTGCCATATCTGAACAAACTGATCCCTAGTGAAGAAACAATGACAATCACCTGCATGGGGGGTGAAATCCAAACGTCGCTATGTGCTGGAAAGCTCCAGGGAAGGGGAAGAGGAACAGGGTAGCAGGGCTGCCTTCATACAGACTCACCAGGTATGCTGCAGCCCTTCATGCACACAATGAGTTGTGTTCAGTGAGTAAAACCAGATATCAAATTCATGTGAATCCAATAGGCTAAGCTATAAAATTGTTAATATGATGTGGAGGTGTTACTCTGATGTAATAGGCCATTTAGAAAAAAGCGGGTATAGATTTTCTGTCTTTTACCTGATCCATTTCCTTCCTCAGAAAGGAGCAGCTAAGGAGGAAAGTGCTGTGCTCTTGTTTCACAGCCATTCCTCTGATGCTTTTGGTGATGCTTTAATGGAGATGCTTTGAATCATTTGCTTTATACTGCTGTTACCTATTATTTTCACATCCGCTTTCCATTACAGTTAAGCCAAGCACCCATTTAGTAATTCTTACCCAAGGCCACGAGCAAACAATTGCAAGATATTTAGTGTTACTAAAAAGCCTCAGGAACTTCATGTGCCTATAAAATGTAGAAATATTTCCATGAACCAAATGAGTTTGCACACATGGGTGGGAACTGTGCTCAGAGTTGTAGATGTTAGGTGTGCATTCTTGGCATCTGTGCCCCAGGAGTAGGAAATTTCAGCAATTTATTAGAACATGCTGCATTGTGAAAGGCCTGAACACTTTTTTAAAGCAAAAGATCAAGTGTATGTTGCATATCCTTCTCTGGCGCCTTGTCTGCAGGGAGGTTGGGCTCACAGCAACCACAAGCAGAGGCAAATCCTTTGATGTAGCAGTAAAACTTCTGGATTTGGCTCTGGGGATCCTTAATAGGGATTTTAGGGAGTTAGAACAGGGGAGCAACGGGGCCGCTTCCAGAGTTAGTTGAAATTTCCTACTATTATGATTTTCTGTCAAAAAATTGTGGGTTTGCTCAAATATTTATATTAAAAACAAGATCAACAGAGATATATCACCTTCAACAACATTTTGCTCAAAGCAAATAAAGTGCTCTAAACAACCTCTCTGTCTCTGCCTGTCACACACAGTCACCCCCTGCAAAACTAAGCGAAGAATTTGAAGGCAGCAAAACATTCTGCTTTTGACATTTTCTGAATGCATCATTTTTCACTGCAAAGTCATCTCATACTTTAGAGTTTGCTAAACCTTTGAGACATATTAAAAAAAAACCACAGGAAAAAGCAAATGACAACAGCAGCAAAACAACACATACTTCACTGAAACCTTTAAATAAAGTTATTTTTTCCCATTTTGTCCTACAGGCAAGGAGTCCATTGAGTTGATTTGTTATCCTCTGGGTACTGAGATATGAAAAGAGTTTGAGAGAAGAGAGGGATCTATTAGAGATATTCAAATCAATCCTTCACTTTCCAGCCTCTGGTAGAGATGCCTTTAATTATTTAGCTCTTCAGACATGCCATTGTGGGTACATGTGTAGCATATTAGAACTTACCTGCACCTTACAACCAAGGGATGTCAGGAGTGGGAGCCTAGGGAATAGTGGGAATCTATATCATAGTATATTGTCCATCGTATTTTACAAAGCAAGGGAAAGGTTCACTGTCTTTCAGCCACTTTGAGGGAAAAATCTATCAGCTCAGTGCTGTGGAAACAAATAGGCTACATCCCTTAAAAAAGTGACTGGATTATCCGAATGTACCTCTTTACTTATATTAAATTGGGTGCTGAATGCAGGTCTCTCCCCAAAGTTAGAAAAGAATAAGTTGAACACAACCAAATGCAACCTGAGCAAGACAAAAAGAACTACTGATTTGTAAAGTCTGTGTTAAGTTTAAATAACAAAGCAAAAATTAAGAGAATGTCAAAAAGATTTGTTTCAAAAGATAAGTAAAAAATTTTATTATAAAATGTAAATCGAACCCTTTATGTTTTGCTAATTTATGCTGTCATGCTTAGTATTTATTAAGTATCCTGTGGTTTTGCCACTACCCTACTGTTAAGGCAGTGAGATAAACTTAGTAGGTGATTGATTGGGTAGTAATGCCACTAAAACACCATAATCATATTGACCCAGTGTTTGGATTTCAGTCCTTTTTGAAATCTTGTTCCTGAAGCATTAGACACGTTTTAGAGGAGATGAGGGATTAATCTTTCTTTACTGTTCTTGTTTTAACAAGATTGTTTGAAAAAAAAAAAAACAAATAAAAAAAAGTTATTTGCCATATTATAGTGTTATCACAAGAAAAAAAAAGCACAAAAGAAATCATTCTTAGTAAAGTCATCGCTGCAATTCCAGTGCCTGCACCCACCCTGTTTTCTCTACAGTAAGAAAGCTGTGCTAGAGTCATGCAGTACAAAATTCTAGTTCTCTCAGCTGTGCCCAGTGAGGATCACAATGTACTTGCTCCATAATCACTCCTGAAGAGCGTAAAGGGTTCATCAGTCTGATCCTTCAGCAGTCCCTGAATTGCACAGCCTGGATTTCAGAGTGTCCTCCAACAGCTCCATTTCAGACAAAATATCCCCCTGAACTAGGAAATGTGACTTTCTCATGAGCAGGCTGGAGGTTGCTCCATACATCAAACTGAGCACAGATTTGTTCCTTATCAAGAAAGAGTCTTCCTCGGAAGGATTTGGTACCAGTGGCAGCTCTAGATTTTTCTGGGACATCCTTGCTCCTGTGGCCTGTGACAGAGAGTGTGCTGGGATGGCTGGTACTTGCTCTGAAGGAGTATCTCCCTTCCCTGCCTTCAAACTAAGCCCAGTCTCTCAGGACGAGTCTTGTAGTTACTACAGTAATGCTGTTCACCTTGCAGCACAAGTGTGTTTACACTTTGCAACTCCTAAGCAGTTAAAAATTAAAAGACTAAAAGAGCAGAGGTGGATAACTTACACTCAAGAATTGTAAAGGTACCAGCCAAAGTAGTCTTAGATTCCTCAAAACTAATGGTCAGCAAGGCCATGAAACTTCAGGAAAATGAATACACTGTTGTTTTTAAAGGATAAATAGTATGACTTGGATAATTACAATTCTTTCAGTATGACATTGATTCCAGAGAAGATAATGGAACAGTCAATCTAGGATTTGACTGATAAAGGATTAAAAGACAGTAATATAATTAATGCTAATCTACCTGAGATTATTGGCAGTAGGTCTTGTCAGACTAAAGTGGATAACTTTACTTGATGGCTATACAAACTATGCTGATAAGGAAAATAATGACTCTTTGATGGAGTTAGGCTTTGGTAAAAAATTTGCCTTAGTCCCACAAAGAAAAATAGAAAATAACATGGATGCATTAAATCGATTAAAAGCTGCTAATGGGAAGAGCTCAAAACATTCCTGTAAATTAGAGATCATTACTGGACAGGTGAACTACTAGTTAAGACTGCTATTTAACAGTTCTGTCAATGCTCTGAATAAAATCCTGTCTGATAAAGCGAGGTGATGACAGTAATATTGGGGTAGTGACAAATAATGGGAGGAGGGGTGATGGACATGGAGTGGTCTGAATCCACCGCTAAACTGAGCCTGGCCAAGCAATGTGCTGTTTGCAACATCAAGTAGAAAGCTGTAAATTGAACAAAGAACAAAGGGATGGATGTTGGACAGAGTTTGCTGTTCAAGAAACTGATTCCCTGGAAGAGCTGGTCATTGTAGACTCCTGGTTTGGGATGTCACCAGATGAGCAGAAGAGTTTCTTATGTGTCAAATGGGGGACCATCCAATTAGTTTTGTGAGGTTTGAACATCCCACATTCAGCTGGGTTGTTGTTGCAGGCTGTTTTTGTTTTATTATATGTCTGTACATAACTAGAATCTTTATTTAACAAGTTACCTGGGACAGTACTAAGTCCTTTTTTCCATTAAGCATATGTTTAAGTAGTTTGCTGAGCTGGGCACCTTCGCCACAAGATACTCTTCCATTATCTTGTGGTTAGTTTTTGTCCCCTTGGTTTCATAAACTCATTTGGATGCAGTGGTTTTCTGTGGATAATTTACTTTCTCTGCGTTATTATTGTCTCCAAACTGTGTATATTTACAAATGGAATTAAATGAGTACTATTTATTTTACAGCCTGTAATGGCCCTTTTGGAGGGAAGCCATTATGTAGATACTTAGACCATACATCTTTTTGCATTAGAGAGCTCTCATGACATAAATACAAGAAAACAAATATCAGGCTCAGTCCTGGGAACAGTTTCTCGCAAAACAGGCTTTATTTCCAAGAAGAGCTCTGTAAAAACACTGAAGTATTCATTCAGCTGGGACTGCCCTGATTTTACCCCATTAGAGTCGATGTTTGGCTATAGATGCCTGGGTAAAATTGTCATTAGAAAATGAATGTACTTGGGTGTGAGTAATTGCATGTGCAGAAGTTGCAACCAGTTTCAGTAGGACTGTTCCTGTTGCTCCCAGTTTCATCTCAGTAAACTAAAGGTGATTAAAAAACCCTTTTGTGCAGTAGAGTCAGTACAGAAAACTTAGCAGAAAGATGAATCTGGAGCAATGCAATGAATTTTGCATTACAAAGAGGAAAAGGCATTTCTGTCAATGAGAGGAGAGGAGAGGAGAGGAAAAAGGAAAGGGAAAGGGAAAGCAAAGCCACAGGAAATAATTTAACACAAGGAGAGAAATGTATGAACTTGCTGGTAGTGGGTGCCTTTCTCCACTGCCTTGTGTCAGGGACAGTGATGACTGTTCTTTCAGGTTTTGGTTGGGGGTGGTATTATCCTCCTTTGTCCAAACACATGTCTGCTTCAGCCTGGATGAAATTATGTTGTTAAAAAAATGAGTGTACTAGGGAAGTTTTGCGGAGTGAGTATTGTATCTTTTGCCTCCAGTCAGTTTTGAAAATAATTGGTGTAGGCTTAAATGCAATTGGTCTGCCACAGCTGAAGCCAAAACGTCCTGTATTAAACATAAAAATTGTCTGGATATATTGACCTTAATGAGGCAACAATGGTTTATCCCAGCTGAGAATCTGTCTCTGCATGATTATTTATTTCCTTTGTTTTCCTTACTGCTCCTATGATTTGCTTCTCTCATTCCTCCTTGCTCCTTCTGCACACAGACATATATATATATATATACATACCTATATATATACACATCTAGACTTGATTCTCATTCATGTTTCTTTTCATTTTGCTAAGTTTAAAGCTGATTTCTGAACAGAGCCAGAAGCACTTCAGGGACTAGTCAGGCTCAAAGATTATTTCTTAACAATATTTTAATGCCAGAAACCTTGGTTGTTTTATTTTGGTTGTTTCTGCTCTATGGACAGAGGAAAGTGTTTTTATTCTTTTTGTGTGTCCTGGACAATCAGCTCAATTTTCTTTGAAAGCATCTTTTTCCAGAATGTATCCCTCTGATGTAAAGCCTGGTATGTTGATATTATGCCTAACTCACAGTTCGGTATGAAAGACCTTGAATAAGTGCAGATTCAAACATTGCAAAATCAGGAAATTTTAGGCAAACTGTTAACTTGGGGACTGGGAACAGACCAGAGCATCTAAAGGACAGAGTTTTAAGGGGTTTACCATCTTTTATCTGGTTTACCTTCACTTAAACACTTGTATAATGTATAGTTCCCTATTTTTGCAGACATTTCTGGGTTTCATCTTTCTGCAAACAGCGCTGACACCTCCATCTCTTAACAAAGGCTTCTTCATGGTCAACTGACCGACATGGATCTGAATGGTCAAGAAAGTCAGAAATTTAACAAGTTAACAGGGGAACTGATGTCTTTGCTGTCTCCTGCAGTCCTCAAATCAAGACTGGATGCTATTCTGGAAGTTCTACTGCTGGTTGCCTGGGAGAAGAGACTGATGCCCACCTGGGTACAACCTCCTTTCAGGTAGTTGTAGAGAGTGATGAGGTCTCCCCTGATCACCATGACTTTGGCAAAGAGCAGTTCAGCTCTGCTGCGTGGTGCTTGTATGGTCAACTTGGTGTCTTCTGTGAGTCCTGGAGTGGCACTGCACAGGTATGAGTATTATCAGCGTGCTGAGAACTGGAGCAGGGCAAAGGCAATATCATATTAGGAGCTTTGCATTTCCTTGTTCCACTTTTACCTTGAATTTTCCATAATGGTCCAAGGCATAATTAGATAGTTTTTCTTTAGCACTAATCACTTTTTCGGGCTCTAGCAAACAATACTAGTTACAAAGCAAGATATTTTGAAATGGTTAAATTTGACCATTAACAATATTTTTGTGGCTACAGTAGGAAGGGTTTTGTCCATACTGAAGTTCATGGAAATCTCAAGTAATTGACTTCAGTGGGATTTAGATAAGAACTGTTGACTTTCTGGTTCCATTCTGACAGCTAATAATGATGCTTCATTGTCAATATGGGGGACAGAAGGAAGCATTGAACAAAGCGTTTACTTGTAAATGATTTGGTTTTAAATTATTTGGTTTTAAATGATTTCCACTCTACAGGCTACCAGACAATAGAACCTTCTTAGAAAAATGGCTTAACAGTGCAATTAGTGTGGTGCAACTATTTTTTTCCCTGTAAAATACTCATCAGTCTCATACATCTAAAGAAAATGAAAGCTCTAAAGCAAACTCACGTGGCTCCATGGTTTGATCAATGCAGCAGTCAATATAAGAGGGTTTAGCATCTGTCACACATACTGAATTCTAGCAGGTGTTGATCATCTGCCTAGGAAAGGGTTTCAAGACTCCCAAACGCACCTCCTGCACACATTTCACTCTGCTCTGAACAGTGAAGGAAGGAGGGTCTAAGATGCAGGCTGTGGACTTAACAGGCAAGCAGAAGGAATGGACAAAACTAAGAAGGTTTGGCATGAACTTTGTTAAATTATCACCCCTTTTTTTGCATGTAAAGTCCAAGCTCAGAGTATGGTTGCTCTATTGTGCTTTATAGATTAAAAGATACCTGGCATTTATAAATGCCTGACAGAAAATCAATAGTTGCTGTTTATGTTCAAGGTCATGGGCCTGGGAAATTGGAACCAACCTGCAGCCAGAAGCACACCCTCAACGGAGGCATGTTGGAAAGCTTTGAAAGAGAGGGTGGACTGCCTTTTATAACAGCTCTGGGGAAGCACCTGATCTCCAGAAATGTGCTTGTTGGTTTGTTTTTGTTTTCTTTAACGTATGCAATGCAAATTTCCACAGCCTTCAGATTTTTAGGCAAAATAGTCATTAAGAGGTAACCATCCCACACTTGTAGGATGCTTGGCTGGCAGCATTTGCTCTAATTGATCCATTCAGGAGAGTTATGTTGGTAGTGTGAACATAATCGACCCACAGCAGATTATTATTTCTGTCACAGAGCTTCTCTGCAGATGTGATAGAAAGTAACTTTGGCAGGGGCTTACGGGCTTCAGAGAATCTCATCAGCCTTGAGCAGTACACACACTTGTATGCTACTGAGATAAACATGAAATACAACATTCATAAATACCAGACCCGTGGGCTAAGAACAGCTAATGAATGTGGAATGTGTTTCTCGTGTTATGGTAGATATGAGAGAATGCTACATACTAACTGAAAACAGAGTTCTATTCATGAAACACCCTTTGCAAAAATGTGTAGCTATATTTATTAATTAATTAATACATTGCAATAATATCTGTTCATATAAACTTAGGAAAATGATTGACTCAAACACAAGATACTTGAACAAGCGTAATTCTCTGACTGACAACTTGCCTGAAACGTTTGCATTTTATACCTGTATCATGACAGGTCTGGCAAATTGTATCTTACTATCCCATTAATATTCAACAAAATGTCAAATAATGTCCTTGTTGGAAGAGATTTTTTTAGTTTTTGTCATCTATCATACAGAAACCAACACCAAAATTAAATGGGACTTTGCTCATTTTACTATGCATTTTACTGTACCTATAAAGAATGAATTGTAACTGAAATGTACTGAGGAGATTAATTAAAGAATTTCTCCTGGTCTCGGACTTAATACTTTAATCAAGTCCTTTCTGAAATGTTGGCATGCATATAATCCTACATTTATGATGATGACAGAGAAATAACTCTCGTGTCCCACTACTAATAGATTTTATAGAAGTTGTGATTTGGCAACAGCTCTTCAAATCCTGATTGTATTCTCTTTCTACCCACCATGAGTACATTGCCAGGAGTTTTTTGTATTTAAATTAAAAATTAAAAGGCATCATGTGGAAACTGTAAAGTAAGCTGGTATATGAATCATTTAAAAGGCAATGTATACCACTGCAGAAAATGGTTTATAGTTCTTTCTGAAAAGAAAATTGTTTAAAAAAATGACACCTTCTTATCCTTAGATTTGTGGCTTCCTCTGTTTATTTCAAGAAGATTGCCTGGTTTTGGTGACAAATACACTTTATTACTGTTGTAGCCAAGACAACTGCACAGCAAGAGGCAACGAACTGTGCATTTGATTGTTTGTGTGTGTTATCATCAGAGTCTCTTTCTTGCCTCCCAGAATTTGTGGCCGTGCAAAGTTGGTGAAACCAATGGCATTTAAAAAAAATGCTCCTGGGAGCAGTTAAGGCTGAAAAACTTTTGTCAGTGCTACAAAATTAGCTTAAGATTCCCAGCTTTTACTTCAAACCTTGTACACAGAAAATAATCTACAAGATAGAACGAACTTTTAAATACACAGATTAGACTGGTTGACTCTGCTAGAGTAGGTCACATAAGCCAGAGTCTAAGTTCCTGCAGCTCCTCAGATTTTGCAAGGTAATTGTTTTGTGGTTCCAAACAAATGCTACAATTCTGTCAATGTGTTATCCCCCTTTCTGTTGCACCTGACCAGAGAGACAGAAAAGGAGACATAGAAAGACAGAGTTTACATCAGCACTGAAAGTTTGACATTCCGGGTCTGGGACTGAAGTCATCTGTATCATCAGATGACTTCAGGACCAGTCCCTGGCTCGCTGATAATCCACCATAGTGCTCATTCAGGCTGAACTTCAGCACATCCCTCCAGGGTGACGGGCTCTGAGCAGTACTCAAGTTCTGATATGTTACATGGATGCCAAAATGTTCCCCAGGTTGGATCTATATTAAATCTGATCATTATCCCTTCTCAGCACCCCAGGGGCTCTGCACTCTCCCCTGTTCCCTTGTGTCTCTGTGCATTTTCCATTACAGACCTGGTCTTGCCAAACTTTTGCTGGCAACTTATTTCAAAAACACCCCAGGCTGTGAGTACTGAAGTCATGGAAACTTCTGTCTTCGTGAAGACACCGTGGACACACCTGAAATTTTGCCACTGACAAAACCTTTAGGCACCAAGATTTAATGTGGGATGTGAACTGTGGCAATATCCCAGGAGGAAAGGGTGAGGAAAGGCTGGAAAGGGAATAGGGAAAGGAGGTAGAATGAATGCAAGGCACAAAATTTTAAACATGTTTACCTGTATGGCTGGAAACAAGAGGCTGGAAGCTTTTGTATTGGCCTACATGTGAGACAAATATGATACTCCACAACCAGGGCTCCTGACTCACCTCTCTTCAATCCTCCTCATACCCCAAGGGATCAACTGAACCCATCCTAGGCCATGTGTGTTGCAGGCATTTTGCAGTGAAGGATGTTTTGCTATGAGAAATAAGTTCTCAGCAAGAGTACAGGTATGATGAAGACCCTGGTGACTGCCAGACTTGTCCCCAGGCAGTTCTGATACCTCTTGATCTGTGAACATCAGTTTGTGTTCCTCAGGGCACCATCATCTTCAGCCCCAAAATGCATCCTAGGAGAGCAGATGTGTTACCCCTGCACACAAACAGCTGCTTAGCTACATCCAAGATGAGCAGGCATGCAGTTGCAGCATGGAAAAACTAGCACATGTGCTGGGATGTCTATCTTGAGGTCATAAAAACCTCCAGCATTGTTTTTGGAGGGCTCAATTTCTCTTGGATTTTTTAATTTGACTCCTCTCCATTCAGACTGACACATTTTGCCTGGACTCCACAATATTGTACTGGCTCATGGGAGGACTGTTTTACTTCTGTGGAGTTTGGGACTCTGGCAGGATGATCTACAGAGGTGGAAAGCCTTCATTTAAGTCTGCAGAATGGTTTGTGACCTCATCAGGTACACACTTTATGTTTTTTGCTTTTCCTTCATTTCCTTCAGGAGAGAGTGTTTGACTGGAGTACTCACATGTGCAAATGACTCAGTTCCTGAGTTTATTTCATTTAGAAACCACTGAGAAGCATTAAACACAGAATCTCACATTGGCATTAATGCAAACCCACTTTTTAGAGCAGAAATTGACATTACCAGGCGCCAGCTGATGCCTTTCATGAACCACTGACAAGTGCTATTTGTGGATACAATTCAGCATGTTAACTGTGTAAGGAGCAAGAAACAGGATTGCCTAGTTTTTATCAGATTATTTAGCATAAAAACATCACTTTTGCTTCTCAAATGTTGAGAAGCAATGCATCTTGTTTTTGCTTTACTTGAACAGATTAAGAATAAAATTAAGATAAAAGCCACTTTTAATCAAATACCTCATGCTCTGTACCTTCCCAGTCATTATCTGTTATTTGAGCACATTACCCATCTCTTTGTCATTTTAATTTTGTATCAACAGTTGCCAGGGTTGGTCATCACTCTCCTACTTGACCAGCAGATAACTGATCAAAATTGATTTGGGATGGTCAGACTCTTTTTAAAAAAGAAAATGAAGCTCTAGAAATATTTGTTGGTGCATGAACTGGTCCCTAGAGGTTTGTTTTCCACAGGTGAACAGTGTTTTGGGGTTTTTTAGGCTCCTAGTTTTCCAGTGCCTTTTCTGTTTTCATAAGAGTTCAATGTCTTGGCTGATAAAGTGACAGAACTCTGGAAATGTTTCTCTACAGATAGTAGAGAATATTTATTTGCAGTATACCCTTCAGAGGACCTAACAGAGGAGCCATTCTTTCTGTGAAAACATCAATCCAGGCAACAGCTACTTAAAAAAAAAACCTAAAACAAAACCACAGAAAACCCCCAAAAGAACCAAGAAGAAAAAAAAAGAAAAACTTGGAGTTATTAGATGTTGAAAACAGATCTTAATAAATGGAGCATTTCTGATTTTGATGCACAGTATTGAAACTCTATGATCTCCAAGATGTTACTTTAGGAGCCTGTTTTATTCTTGACAGGTTTTCAGTGCATTTGGAACAGGCTCTGAAAATGGGAGGGCTTCATATAAATAGAGAGCTACAAAGAGTCTGGGCTGGAGACATACAGAAAAATCTACATGGTCTGATTTTCAGTCTGTGATCCCCTGGAGGGAGGATGGGGTTAGCAGGCTAAGAGGAAATGTGCTTACTTCTTAGGGATCCTGAAGGAGTAATAAGGGAAAAAAAATGCTTAGGCTAACTTAGTATCCAGAGGTTCCTGCCTCTGTGGAAATGTCTGAAGATCTGCCAATTAGAGAAAAAATCAGAAGAGCTGAAAACTACTAAAATACACCAACATTGGAACAGCACAGTGTTTCCAGACCTTGCTATGAATTTGCTTGCTTCCAGATGATGCTGAGTGAACGGTGTGTAACAAATAATTTATAGTTTACCTGTTTTCTTGGCTTTTTTTTCCTTCTTCTTCTTTTATTCTGTTTGTATGCTGATCACAGTTTTCAAACTGTGCTTCTGGGCTTGTTCCTAAAATGAGGGCCCTATTTCTCCCTTATCACAGAGGGGTCTGATGAGCGTGGCTGGGCCAAATCCACTGTGGCTGATTGTGCAGCCTGATGCTGCAGGCTCTTGGAAAGTTCAATGAACTTCAGTCTGGGAGAGATCAGGTGGGATTTGCCTCATGGAGCTATGCAAACAGCCTCACTCCAGGTCTGAAAAGGCTTCTGCGAGTGTTACACTGGGCTCTGTGAGTGTAGATCCAGCTTGTACAGGCTGAAGGCTCTATGCAAATATTTAGAGCAGCCCCATTTGCTAGGCTTTGTTCATTCACTGTGTAAAGTCCTTTTGAAGGATTAAAGGTGTTACCAGAGTGCATGATGAATTCATAATAAATGTACCTAATTTTGAGTATACTCTGCACATGAACCTCTTTATATAACAGCCATTAAAAAAAAAAAAAGAAAAAAAGAAGACTGGCACTTTGTAGACTCTGACACGCATAAGGACTGCGTATTATTATCAAGTCACATAGAAAATGTCCCAAGGCTTTCTTCTGTGTCTCATATAAATAGGAGTCCTGGACTCCTCATATTCTGTGAACCCATGGGATAACAGTAATTGTGGCCCACATATCGTCTGCATGACTTATTGACAGCTTGAGTATGATCTTATTTGCATAAGCAGAGCCCTTCTTGATGGGAAACCTATGGCAAGAGGTTTACATTCTAGATCCTAATGGTGGATTAAGCAGGATAGTTCCAGAGGTCTTTGTCCTGGGAGAGTTCATCCCTGGATAAGGACTTCCTCCGTTGTATGCATAAGTATAATGGGGAAGAAGATACAGTCTCATAGCTAATGTTAGTTACCTTTCTAAGGCTTCCTTTTGGAATAAAGCCCTGAACAACAAACGTGCAATTTTCTGCCTATAACTAGTTTTATGTAAAAGAGACTTCTATAGAATCAGTCTTCAAGAAACCACGGCAGAAATTTCAGAGAAGATATTTTCTGAGAATTTTGGTAAATTTTGGGTCTGACTAAGTTGGCTGCATCATGACAAAATCTCCCTGAGAGTACCTTTCATTTTAACCATAGACAAATCAAGGGCTATAATTTTAAAAAGCATGCAAGATCACATTATTCTTGTTTCTAGTTTTATTCCTCCAGTTGAATATAAGCCTATGTGCTTCTTGGCTTTTATCTGATCTGGTGACAATTACCAGCCAAAGACTGCACCCAGATGATGGATTTATTAACAGAAATGACAGAGGTCTGCATTTGAACTTATATGTCTCAAGTTTAACTTCTCTTGACAATCATTCAACTTTGATCTTAAGCAATTTGAAGCAATTTGCCCACAATTCCTCACTGTGAGTGATCCAGTTCTAGTCAATATGTCTATCTCTTTGAGGGAAAATGTTGCAGTTTGTTCTCTGTGAAAGAAGTCCTGCTACAAATTTCACTGGGGGAAGAAAAAAAAGTCCTGCATAAAATAACATGATTTATCTGGGAGAGATATGATGAGGATGCTATTTTTAATGATAGCTCAGCTAAAATAAAATGTGCAATGACTCTAGGAGGTTATCATCTGAGAATCAGAATCTCACAAAGACAGAAAAAGGGCAGCATGAAAAATTGATCATAGGAATGCCTAATCTCCACGGAAGATGTTTTTTCAAAGGGGAACACCTTTCATGCTTTCAAAGGGAGCCCTACCACTTGAAAAGACGGGAAACAAGAGTCCCATGACACTTGCAGCCCCAAACCGGAAACTGCAGAAACAGGTTCCTGGTTTTCTTGCAAACCTGCGATTTAGGATATATTCATTGAAAATTCTGGGTAAATTTGTACTAATCTATGAGTGAATCTGGATATATTTATGTGTGTCACTGAAGTCTAGGCAGTGGCAGCAAGGGAACAATTTTTTTCTGTATCTTGAAATATCCTCCCTAATATGCAAATCTTCAGAAAATCCTGGTCTTAGCCTTGATGTTTGAAAGTGTCCACGTGAGGTCCCAGAAGGACTGCCTTTCCTCTTTTGTAGGGTGCTAGGAAGTATCAAAGTGGTGTAATTATTATATGAAAGCAATGCCCATTGAAATCAGTGGAATCAGAAAGCACTTAAGAGCCTCGGAAAAACAGACCTAATTGATATTCATAGTTTGACACAATAAAAATATTTAAGATAAAACACAGGCTATACCTCAGTCTCTTCCTTAATTTTATCCCAAAACCAAAGCCACCCAAATCATTGTGTCTTGAGAGTGTTCTACCGACTCAAGCGGTCCAAGTCTTTTGGTTCAAGCTCAGATTTTTAATCTTTAAAACCCAGTTAGATTTTTCCTTCTGAGCACATTTGCAGTCATGCCAGTCTGGGCCATAAAACTTCACAGCACTTCTGCTGGATCTGCTGAGAGGTGTCCTGGAGAGGCTCCCAAATACAGGACATAGCTGTGTGATATTTTAAAGGCAGTTATCAATAATGTCCTGGAGCTTGCTGTGAGCACATTTGACTTCTCATGCTCGAACACAAAGTCTATTTTCCCTGTGTATTTGATTTGGACTGGTATAACAACATTTGCTGATTCTGGTGATTTTTTTTGGTGTCAGACTGCAGGTGATGGAACTTGGGTGTATTTCATGAATACCTGAGACTCTTTTGCATTACAGATAGATCAACACTATCTCAGCAAAACCCCCAGGGATTCATATCTCTATGCAGAAGACAAGCACTTTCTTGAGCCAAGCTCACATCCTGACAACTAGTGGAATTAATGTTTTTGCTTTGCACACCACTGCCAGAGTAACTGATGCAGCACACAACAGTGACCTATAACTTGTCCATTCATCAAAACCTGAACTGAGCAGTTTCATGGTGTTTTCTATACGACTGGATAAATGTCTTGATCCAAACACCACTGAAATCAGTGAGAAAATTGTGTTAACTTTGCTGGGATTTAGGCTGAACCCACAGAAGTTAGGGATTTCTGGAGGGCAGATAATTCTGTGTGGCCTTTTGAAATCTATCCTTTTGGACAGATATCCTACATAGAATGTAAGCTAAAGAATTAACAGTGCAAATCATCACAATTCATTAGGGCCATCCCATGGAGATTCATAAACTTCTGTATGGTTTGCTCTGCAGAACCAGATATTTTATAGTCTTTAGACTCTTGTTGGGCAGTTTCTAACACCTGTACTGGATATTTAAAAATCCTATGAAGCTAATGATATTCCTTTCAATCCATGGTAGTCTGCATCCTGCTGAGAAATACAAATGCTTTGCAGTAGTGTCTGTGCCTCGTGCTCACTGCCGTGTCAGGAGGTGAATGCATATGGACTCTCATTTGTTGACAACCAACAAAGTGGTTTTGATATAAATTGCAGTTATAACATCAATTTCCTTTAGTATAACACTCCAAAGTCATTGAATATTTATACAAGGCCAAATTCACCTCAAGGACAGTGGTGAACTAAATTTAGCAAAGGTACAGAGAAAACAGGGGCAAGGATAAGCCACTCTTTTTCCTTTTTTTTTTTTTTTTTTTTTGGTGTGACATCTGCAGACTAAATCAGATCTGCATACAAGACACAGCATCGTTTTCATAACCTTTGAAATCCGAAAACTGGTCCAAGTAAAAGTTGTTGTCCTCTCTTTTTGTGGTCCCATCCCTTTCCTAGAGTTGTTTAGAGAGATAAAAA
The DNA here is from genome assembly GCF_003945595.2 of Pipra filicauda. Classification (NCBI taxonomy): domain Eukaryota; kingdom Metazoa; phylum Chordata; class Aves; order Passeriformes; family Pipridae; genus Pipra; species Pipra filicauda. Next base: position 8,836,202 of record NW_024104310.1, read on the forward strand.
TCCCCTCATTGTGAGTGACTGAGGGTGACTGCTTCCCTAGGCAGCAGCAGCACCTCGGAAGCCATGAAAGCCTGGACTGCTGAGTGCCAGAGTTAGGAAAATCACTGAATTTTCTTGAGAAACAACCAGGCAGATGGCCAAGGAGCTGGGGCAAGGTGGTAGGAAACAGGTCTTCAAAGTTACAGGGCAAGCAAAGCTCAGCTGGCAGTCAACCTACAGTCTGTTGGATCATCTTCAAAAGTAATACATCCATAAAGAGCTTCTCCATTCAAAAACTTAATAAGGTCAAATATCTATTAATATGTGTGGCATTGATCTCTGTTTGATCAGGCGTCAGTTTTCTTCTTCTCACATTTCAGTTGTGTCTCAGACTAAGGACAATTTTTTATCTCAGTCTGGTGCTAGACTCATCCTTCCAGAAGCACAGCTTCAGACTGATGGAAAGTTATTTTATTTCACAGATTCTCAAAGGATTATATTTTTGTTCCACCATTGTTTAGCCTTTTATTCTACCAACCTCCATTATTGCATTTGATATAATTTTCAACTTCACGTGCTTCATTCTAATAATCTGACTTCTTTCTCATGTGCATGACTTGCAGCAAGACTATGTTTTATTATTTTAAACTGTAGGGAAAGGTAGACAAATGCATAGTGAGAAGAAGAGAGAAGTGTCTGGCTCACCTCAGAAACCTTAAAAAAAAACCCTGAGACAATCCTGGTTCATTTTTGAAAGCGAGTGAGTTACACACTTTGAAATTGGATGACAACAATGCCATTGCAAAGGAGCTATCTCTCTAGGCTCCTAACAGATTTAAATCCCTGTAACACCAAACTGGAGAAGAAAAGGACCAGTCTTAATCCTTACTAACAAATGATAGAGAAGAAAAATATTTTGCACTTTAAATTGGTTGCTTTCAGTCTGGGAACTGAACAGAGATGTATAGGATTAGTTAGGCAGCACTATCATTTTACAGATGACTAGACTATATGTTCATTTCCCCAGGAAGAAAAATGAAATGCTTTCCTCTCCCCTTTTTGTCTTTTCTCCTCCTGCCCCACAGTGGGAGAAAAGGTGTGTGTGCACGTTTTAAGAAATTTGTTGCCTGTGAGTATAACAGAGGAGAAAGCAGAAGTGAGGAGAAAGAACTGTTTCAGCCAAAGGTCAGAATTGGAACAGCACAAAATTACTATAAATTTTCCATGAATAAATGTAGACTGGGTTGCTCCAATCAACAAAACTACTTTTCAGATGGCTTAATAAGGGCAAACCAACTTGTCAGCTCTTGAAGCAGAGCTCAGTAAGCTGGCAAGATAAACTACGTAACGTGGTAACTGCAATGGGAGCCCTGCAGCAGCCCCTGCGGTTGGTGGCATCTGCAGAGGTCCCATTGGGAAGGACCTTTTGCCTGGCAGAGGACAGCCTGCAACATGATGTGCCTGTTGGGCACAGATGGCCAAAGTCCTTTCCCTGGGCACATGTGTGATCCCAAGCTGTTGCTGCTGTCATTGCCACCATGAAGGGTGGTGCAGAGACCTGGCTTGTCTGAAAATGTCATTCATTTCCTTTTTCTGGACATAGTATGGGTCAGTTCAATTGCAAACACATCTGGGGCCAGTTGAGGTGTCCAAGAATCTCCCACCCAAACAGTGTCATTGCAGTAAGTCTTCTGTAGATCTCGTGTCTTGTCTGCCAGACTCATGTCAAGGGCATTTTGCATAGCAAGTGCACCTACGTTTAGAAAGCTAATTCTGGCTCCACATAGAGGTTTGTTTGAATAAATCTAGATATCTACAATGCAGACACCTGTATGAGCTAGTCAATATGTCCATTGACTACACCATGACTAAATCAATTGAGATTTAGTCAGTGTAATTCACTGGTATCTATGGTGCAATTTATCTCATCGTGAAGCTCTAAAATCAGTCAAATGGCTCTCACCCTAGAAGTGCCAATTTCACTCCATTGCCTATAATGTGATCCCGACGTGAGGTGGTCTGATTTGACCCTTCATTTTTTCTGATGTTAAAAGTTAACTGGGCTCGATTTCTTTTCTGTTATACTGATCAAGTGCAAACCCTGGTGAAGTTCCTCAAATCCAAGAGTTTCTGGCTGGAAGAAGGAGAGGTAAAGTTTTAGTAACTTATGAACCAAAGTTTTGTCTGAATGATAGGATCAGCTTGACCAGCCACAGTTCAATGACTCACAGTGCCTTGCTTGGCTCAGGCCAAGCACCCAAGTGTGACAACCAAAACAGCTCCTGTGACTGCCCACTTCAATCACTATGGCTCAGGTGACATTATCCAACTTGGAAACCAGAGGGGGAAAAAATGATTTACTGAATTGTGCAGGTGCATTATTTTGTCTGTTACTAGTATTTGTGGTGTTTGCAATATTTAAACACTAAGTAATTTTTTCCCTCAGGCCATCAGTGCTTGCTTGCAGCCCAGGGCTGTTGCACATTTCCCCCCATATGACCAAAGACAGAATTAACTGATATAAGCAATTATAAAACTACAAGACTCATAATCGACCTCCTTTGGAGAGATTATATAAGATAAATGGATATGATGTCACTAAACTGCTTTCTGATTATCCTTTAAAATTACAAACACCGTTGCAGGTAACACTTGGGATGTTATGTAGGAATATAAACACGAAATTAATTGATGGCATATTGATTTTATACACTGACTCAATGCATTTATCTTAGCTCTACTTATTACTTATCATAACTCTGAGGATGGCAGCAGAATCAGCTTCTCGCTAATAGAAAACATTGTTCAGGTTTCTCTGAAGAGAGATACAAATTGTTTGGTAATAGTATTTTGCATAATCACCTGTTTAAATAATTACCAACATTCTCCTCCTGCTGATGTTCTATAATAAACCTGATGATTTCTGAAAACATTGTATAGTTTTCTCTGTGGTGCAGATGTGTCAAAGTTTTCTGGTCTAGCAGTCAACAAGGGGAAGAAATCGTGTTTAGCATGTGTAGGACTTTTTCCTCCAGTGCCAAAAGCTAAATGTTTTGCCAAACAGCTTGTGTAGTGTTTTTTGCACATATCCAGCTGTGTCACAGAGCATTTTGGTTGTTTCTTGGATCAAAAAGAAAGCAAAACATTTTGTCTTTAGGATTAATTTAGCAATTAATCTTTTGAGTTTTCTTTTTTTTTTTTTTATTTCAGATAGAGTAAATATGGTTACTTGATGCCGCTGTTTGAATTTATGATATTTATAAGGCTTTCTCCTGTTGGGGAATTGGGAAATAACCTCCTCAACAGGGTTGAAAGTATGCTTAAATAAAGCAGCAGTATGCAATGCAAAGCATGCTGTGACTTTATTATGGAAACCAGTGAGTTTCTCCAATGATGCACTGAATGTTTATGGTAGACAAGGATGGTGGCATGCAAAAATGTCCAGAGATGTGCAGATTTCTTGTTGATTCACAAGTATGTGGATGAGGTGAGTTCCTTAGGTGCAGAGAGTCAAATATTTGCCCTTTAAACAATAAGACTGTTTGTCAGAATGTGAGAGGTCCTCAGTGAAAGCAATCTGGAAAGAGCTGGTCTTAGCCTAGAATGAGGGTTGAGATTTGTTTCATGCTTCAATCAGCCCAGAAGGAACCCCCCAGAAAAGAGGGATATGGGAATAACTTGAGAAGTTCCCAGCCTTCTGAGGACAGGAGATGTGCTCCTATTTCTGTTCTGAATTTATGCCTGCCAAGCTATGCAATAACCAAACAACATATCGGGGTAAAAACTATCCTTCCCTCCTCTTTTTTTTTTTAATTTTTTAGCTTGGCTTAGTAGGCCCCATCAGCATTTGTGACACCACCACTGAGAAAGTGGTGTTTTATAGCAGGGTAATAGAAACCACCACTGCAATGTCATCACCTTGTGGCTTCAATAGCATCAAACCATGGCTCCAGCACTGACATTTTGTGGTGGCAGTGGCACATCCCTTACTGACTCCGGTTGCTTGTGTTTCACTTTACTGGTACTTGCCCTTTAAATTGAACAAAGATGAGATGGCTTAATTATCTGTCTCAGATTAGTGGAAGTGAGGTCATTATTTAACTGTTTAATATTTTCTGTGTCAGCATCATTATTTTTTCCAATAATGTCCTTATCTTCTCTTGTGCTTTCAAATTCCCGAGGAGATCACAGGCCCTTTGTCGAATGAAACTTTAAGTATATGACATTAAAACTCACAGATACAGAAGAGCCAGGATGAATGCTTAAATCTCAAGGGCTTCCAAATGTCAATGACAACACAGGAGTTGTGCACAGAACTGAAAATTCCCATGAAGGTTACCTGTCAACAAACACTCATTTTCACTTATTCCAGGCAGCTCACTTGAAATTCTTGTCCTCAGAAATTAATATTTAAAAAGTTAGACATTACTTCAGTTTCGGGGGGTGGGGGGTGGGGATTTGTTACACCACTGAGTGCAATTATCATTCCTAGCCTGTTGTGAAACAGAGTACTTAATGCTAAAAGCAGCAGGGCTGCTGGTGTCTGGGGCTCCCTGTTAAAAGCACATCGGTCTGTATGCACTGGAGTTAATGCAGCCTGTTTTCCTCTGGATTATATCTTGTGGTTGGCTGCCTAGCATCTAATGAAGTGTGTGTTCATGTTGCATCTTTTAGCACTTTACAAGCTCTCTTTGTCAGCCAATTTTCATGAAACATCTCTGAGACTCCTGCTCTTGTGTTGAAATTCGGTTTTATTATAGCAGGACCATCACGCAGTTTTTCTTGCACACACACACATAAGCAAAAAGCTGCTTAATTTCTATAACCTTAGAAAAAGAGTTTAAGAAGCCTTGGCTGCAAGTAGTTAAGCTAATTCTGAAATTACTTGTTGGGTTTGCTTGTGTATGAATCACTGTTACAGTGGCCAGCTTCTGTATTGACTGGTTGCTGCATGAGTCCATGCCTCGACCTTCGAGTGACTTTCTTGCAGAAGGAAGTTGCCTTGGTATTGTTTGCATCAGGAACATGTTACAGACACGAATGCTATTGAAAAGGATGTACTGGTTTGAAGGGTTTTCTTTTGTCAAATGAATACTAGGGGGTAACGCTTTGTGGTTTATAACCTAACCTGGTAATTGTGGTGAAATTACAGCTTGTGGCAGAAACAGATGACGGTTGCGTCTGCGATGAGGAGTCAGAACATTTGAGTGAGGTTTTAATGAGGCAGAATATCGTTACCCAACCCTAGATCCAATAGCTTGTCATCCAGTTGTGAGCAGAATAATTACCAGTGATATGGATTGGTTAAAAAGGTAACTCTTTTTTAAAAGGAGCTGCTGCCTGAAGCTCAGCCTTTGGGCTATCAAACCTCTTAGTGGGATGCAGGGGAAGGCAAGGAGGTGGCAGTCGGTGTGAGGCACAGAGAGCTGGGATGTAATGCCACTCAGCATTTATTAAAAAAACACATTGGATAGAAGCAAGAGGAATGCCCAGTTGTAAGAAATGTAATAGGACTTATGACTCCCAACTTTATTAACTACAGAAAATATGAGGAGCTCAGTAATATCTTCACCCACAGCTGAGCACAGACTACAAAGCAGGGACAAAGGGACCAAATTTGATCTAAAATGAATAAGAGAGGAAAGCCTTTAGAACAAGAATGACTACAGGAGCTTCAGAGCTGAAGAGGTTTTTGGGGAGATAGGAAGAAGAAGGAAGTCCTTTGTCCCTTTTTGCTCTTTGAGTTTGTGGAGGAGTGATTTGACTGACTGGCAGAATAGACAGAGTTGTAGAAGTTCACTGTCCTTGATGTGTTTAGAAGAATCAACATCATTTTTTACCTTCCCATTGAGCTACTTGGTTAGAGACTCACAGCTGAATGAGATAAGTTAAGACCAAATATGGGCTTTTTGAGGTTGGGAATGCAACTTTGTCCATTGCTGGATGGGACTGACTGGAGGGAGAAGACTGTCATTTGGAAAGAGGGTAGGTTCCCGTTCCTTTGGCAGCCTGGGTAAGCAGCAAGTGGGTAACTTTGGAGTGTGTTCCTGATCTTACAACATGGATGGTGACTGCAACTAGACTTTTCAGTTTGTAGTGTATTTCCATGCACTAACAAAAGCAGTCATGGGGGTGTGATTCCGCTTGTGGTTTGTTGTCTGGAAGATGTGTAACCAATTTTCTCCACTCCAGAGCAGATAAAAGTTGGTGAAAAGACAGCAGTTGGTCTTGCTTATCTTTGATGTTCAGTTCAGTGCTCTGGAACAGCTACCCTCCTGCCATTCCTGCTCTGGGAATTTTCTTCCTGTTCTGATCAGTCTTTCCCTTAGTAAATCTCATCTAACAACGTATTTTTCCTCTGCCCTCCAGTATATCTGTGGAAAGCATGGAGGTTAAATTGAGAAGATAAAGGAGTTAAAGCTTTGGGGTTTTTAGACACTTTTCTAGATAAATTATCAAATTTCTCAAGGCCACATTCACAATTGACATTGAGAAGACTCAAAAAGAATCATAGTGTTATTATATCTTATGTATTTTTTTGTATTGATATGATTTTACTTTATTAGCAGGTAAAGTTTATGGCTTTTTAGTAATTCTCTAGAAGGCAGAAATTCTCATCTAATCTCAGCACAGCCATGTCATTTCCTTCTCCCTGTTTCTGGGAAGACCTCATTTAGGGAGGAAGAGAATGGTGCACCCCTGCACACTCTGCTCTGGGGGCTTTCCTGCACCTTGGGATTACAAGGTCTCTTCTGATCTCTGTCTGTTTACTATTTTTACAACCATTTTTATACCCTTCTAGGGTATGTGCTGCAAACTGGAGAGCCCCAGAAAGAACGATGTTAGAACTTCTTTTACATTTCCTTGGGTGCTGAATTGTCCTACCTGAGACTGCTCAATGCATTTCAGTTCTGTTACTTCAGCAACTATTTTGCAGTTAAGGATGAGCAGCAAAACTGAAATCCCACTCCTTCTCTCTCCCTCTGTGCTTGTGGGGCTGCAAAGCATATTTTAAGGCACATTTTTGTCCTCTGCCTTAAGAATACAGCTCTGACCTGGAGCAAATGGTCCCTGTAGCTCTATTAATGTTAAATGAGGCTTTTCATAAATCATGACTGAATTTCCTCTGTTACATTATGCCAGAGATTCTTTTCTAAGTGTTCAGTGAAATTAAAGTAGCAAACAAGGATTGATATTTAAATTGCATATCTACCTAAAAATATTTTACACACTCCATTAAAGAGTTGAAGACTATTTAAGCATAGTAATTCATATGAATGCCATTAAGTAGAAATGCAGCATATTTTCAATGCTGAAAAATGTTTATCTGCCAGCCTAATTAAATATTAGAACAAACAGAAACAGCTGAGATCTAATTTTCAAATGTTACTTGGTCATATTTGGAAAAGGGTAAATATACCTGCATCTGTCTGCTTTTCCAAACAAAAAGGTTGCCAGCTACAGGGGATCACTAGAAGATTTATATGTCTCTTTTTGTCTTTCATGTTCCTAAAACAAATAAAATTCATGCTGCACCTACAATGATGGAAGTAATTAGGGAAATGGTAATCAAGCAGAATTAAACACTCTGAAACTGTTTAGAAATGAATTACTTTAAATGATCATTTCAACTGCACAATAATTTTAGGGGGAGATTGGAAAATCTCATTGGGCACTGCAGATAGACAGATGGAGATTTCAGCCCTCACTGATGAAAATGGTCCTCCCACTGGTTGCTGGATTTGTACTCCTCGTTCTGCAAGGCTTAATCTCTCTTTAAATCTTTACGCTTGAAGCCTCACCGTGTTCGTACCACTTTGGGATGGATCCTCTGCACAGCCTTTTTCTCTCACTTCAAATACCGGGTTTAGAGGAATGGTTGTAACTGTCCAGCTCCTCTCCTTCTCTGTCCCACTCTGTGTGCAGATAGATGCTGATTCTCCTGTGAAGGGAAAGCAGCACACAAAAGAGTTATGGAGAATTTACAGGTTTTATTTTCTTGATCTCAATTGAAAATGTCTCCTAGGGGCAAGGCTGGTACCTGCAAGGGTGACTGAGCCAGAACCACTGGATTTAAGGGGAGAAAGCAGTGCCTTGATTCTCCTTTGCTCTTTGCAGTCTTTTGCATACTCCTCAGTCAGTATGGGAGTACTTCACACCTGTTCAATGTGGTGAAAATCACAGCAGAAGGTCCTGGAGAATCCTATCTTGGGGCCCTTTAGTATCTTCAGACTGCAAATAGGGCAGGAGTTAGTCTTGGTTAAACCTCCTTGGGTCACTTTGGCTTGCACTTTGTCTGGTGCAAGACAAGGCTTAGCACTTAGGTGTGAGATGAATAGAGATCATCTGCAAAATGTGGGTGTCTCTGTCCTCCCTGCTGTAACTCCCACCGTAGGAACTCTTTTTACTGAAGGAGAGCAATGTAGCCTCAGAAGAAAACCAGTTATTCCCAGTGGCAGCCAGCAAATGTGGTTTCAGTCCTGAGCATTGGTGGTGTTTTCAGCTGGTTCAAGCTGACACACAGCTGAAGGTTTTAGCCTCTCCTTTCTTTGTGCTGCCCTTTTCCGAGAGCAGTGAAGAGCCTTCTCTGATAGAAAATTGCTCAGAAAAACATGGCTGATTTTGGTAGCCCTTTCCTCACAGTAGCTACAAATATAGCTAAGGAAAAGTGCTAACTGGCAATATTCAATTCCTCCTGGATCCACCAGACACACCTTGCAGCAGAGGCAGGGCTGCTCTGAACAGTGGCTGATCCTGAGAGGGTACCTGTTGTCATCTGAGACACCTTGGCTCATTTAAACAACCTGCCTGAGGCTGCCAGATATTTAGCAAGCCAGAAGCAGGACCTCATTGTTCCAGACAACAATCTCCATATATGAACAGGCTCTAATAAGACGTGGTAATACTTTTTCAGGAATGTTGTCTCCAAAATGGATTTTCATCCATATTCCAGAGTCCACAGACTGTGACAATGCACCTGCTCCCATGGCAGCATCCCTCCTGTGCAGTGGGGGTGTGTTTCTCTTTCAAAGAAGTAGAGTAATGTTTGAAAAAGTTCAGTGGCCTTATAAAGAAATGTTTCAAGTGGATGAAATCTCTCTTGCCCTCTGTTATTTTTATACTCACCAGCTTTCCCTATGAGCGAGTTTTTCCTCCCCTCATTCAGAGGCTTAACAAAAGTCATTAAAATTGCCACAAAGCTGTCTGTGAGCAATTCCTGTGTGTGAAAGAAAACAGACAGGAGAATGTTAGAAGAATTGTTTAGTTTTGAAAAACTCTTTTCATTCTGTTGATCTTCTTGTCCTCTTCAATCATGTGAAACAGAAGTAAGCATTTAAATAATAAGACATTTGTGTAAAATTATTCTTTTTCTTGCCCTTGTTTTATATTACAGGAGTCTATCCATTTTCCCTGCATAAACAAACAAGATTAATAATTCTTGGATGTTTGAGAATATCTCTGTCTCTTATCATCAAGCCCATTCAAATGATTAAAAGGAACAATAAGAACAGCATTTCATGTTGAATAAAATGTCTTTTATTTGGTCATTAATGCATTGTGGTCCTTATGTACCAACACTAAGCAATTAAATTCTCATGAGTTAGATTAGCCTTTGAGGGCTAATCAGAAACCCAACAGAAGTACATTTGAAGGGGCACATATTTTAGGGACTGGCTGAAGGATGGATGTTAAGAGGTAGTTTAGAAAGCAGGCTGTTCATAGCAGAAAATGGTTTGTGTCACCAGAAGTGAGTGTGAATCCATTTTCCCGACTCATGAAAAATGTTGAAGCTTCAAGGAGTTCTTTGTGTCAAACCCATGTGCATTGGAGACCTATCAAAACATTTGTGTTTGCTCATTTATTTTTCCTGAGAAATGAGGAAGGGAAGTCGAGGAACAGAGTAGACTTGGGAGAGCAAACACCTTGGTAGTCGAGTCCCTCTACTGCATGCCCTGTGGATGCTCTCCTTGTTAGGAGGGAAGGGACTCTTTCAACCATGTCTGATACCACTCTGAGTAACAACCATGCAAGAACACATATAGGAATAGCATGGTTTGTGTCTCCTTCCTCTACTCAGATATCGATTGGAGATTTTGATTTCTCGTCTTCTTCAACAAAAATGAACTGGTCTTGAGGAAAAAAAAAAAGAGCAAAGGCTCTTGTTGATTCATCAATTAACAAGGAATATCTTGCTCAACATTTTCCAATCAATTAACTCTGCTGTTCAGCTGAGCACCTAACTTTTCTTCTCTGTGTCAGAAGTGATGGCCCTGCTGTGGTACAGAGGATAAAAGTACTGCTTTGCTTCTTGAGATACAGCGAGAAGAGATCAAGAGGCAGCACTTTGTCAACTTGGGATGAATCTTGAGCCCTCACTTGGTGTCTCGAGAGAGTGACAGCACAAGGAGGCAGAGGACAGACACTTCAAGACTTCCAGAGCTGGACCCAGTGAGCTCAGCTTGTGTCAGCATCATTCCTGCTTATGTGAAATACTCAGCTATGCAAACAGGAGGACAACCTCCCTGCCAGCATCAGGAGGAAAGGGAGATAAAGCAGAGTCCTTCTTCCTCCCCAAATCATCCCTTGGCTCCACAGCTTGTAGATTTGAGCCTTTATCCCAGAACCTCTTGGCAGCAAAGTGTCCTTTTGAGTCAGATCAGCTATGAGAGAAGGTACAAGCGAGTTGATACGTGGCTGAGCAGTGAAATGCACTGAAGAGAACCACAGTGACCCATTGGGGAATGCACCATTAAACGGGCAAATTTCTACTGTTGCAAGAGCATTCAGAGGGTGGCCATCACCCCTGTTAGGCAGGCACAAAAACATGGTGGTGTTTTTCTATTTCCAATTCCCTTTTTTCTTCCATCTTGCCCACTATGTTCAGTGCTTTAATGTTTCTGGAAATCTGAAGAACTCATCAGTGGGTGCTGTTGACCTGATAGAAACCAGTAGTGTCCCAATGGCATTCTACAGCTCAATCTCATACATTCAGAACTCAAAATATCTTTGTTCTCTGTTATATTCCTACTGGACTTGGTCTAAGTCACAAAGTTAACGTCTATCTCTTTCTTTCCTTTTTAATTATTTTCTCTTTCTCTTTTGGCTTATGTTTATGGGGAAAGATTTTATGTTGGGTTCATCTTCAGTTCGACTCTCATCAATAAATACTACACAAATCACAAATTTACCAAAGAAAACTTATTCTGTCAGCAAAAGCACTCACTCCAGTCAGACCTGCTTGGGTAGGTGGATGAGGGGAATGTTACATGACTGACTTCAGAAGGGCTGATCCGGCAAGTGTCACGGCTGCTTGAATTTAAAATGTCAGACACTTGCTCCCTTTTTAGCTCCTGCTGGGCACCAAAGCCTGTTGAAAAACCCTAAAAGACAGCTGGAAAGGGGAGTATTATAGCAAATGTCACTGTGTTTTAATTGACTGGTCTGAGCAAGGAAATCCACAAAATACTGAGAGGCCAAATCCTTGCCCTCGGATAGTTGGCTTCAGGAGAACTTGCAGGTGCCTTCAAAGTGTACGTCATGCATCCCTGTTGTCTAAGAAGATAAGAGCCTAATGCAGCTGGTGAAGTTCGGCTTTGAGTTTGAAAGGTGTAGATCTGTGTTCAGCTCCACAGGTCACGGGTTCAAACCTTGCTAACGACTCTTGAAGGAGCAAATCTCACATGTCTATGTCAGAAATCAGCCCCAGAAATTTAACATCGGAGAGTTCTCAGTAATCTATTGAAAAGCAATGATATGAAGAAGGGAAGCTTTCTGCCTTTGAAAATGCAATCTCCACACGCCACTGTACCTGAAAATGTGCTTTAACAGGGGTAGAAATGTCACATTGCCACCAACATGCATTGCACAGACCTGCTCACAGCAGATTGGGACCATTCGACAAAATTTAGCAATGGGTGGAGATTCTCAGTGTTCAATGCATTTGAGGACTTTGGCTGAGCTCGACTTGAGCCAACTCATCAGGCAGGGCTGATCTTACTTTCCTTAGACATCTGTCTCTTCACACTTGCTCATGAATTTCTCCTAAGGAAAGTAGAGAGTGTGGTGAGGTGACTTACTCTGCAGGGAGAAGACAGGAGAGCAAATACATATCTCAGGTGTGGAGATGTGCTATTAGGGAGCTAAAGCCAGAGGCATAGGTAGATGGAACAGGTCAAAACATCTTGACTACCCTTTTGATCAAGGAACTATGGAAGCTTCTGGGAAAAGAAAAATCCCCCAGGTATCATATGAGCTGATGCTGCAATGCTTTTTGTACTAAACAAAAATGTGGCCAATGTGCAGTGATTACTTACTGCTCTCATGCTAAGTTTTTGGTCAACATATTAAAAAAAAAGCACATTTGAGCTTTATTTCTAGTAATGATTTTGTGAAGGAGTTTCTAATATCTTACAGGGCACCAATGGCTGCTAGAGGATAAGAAACATCAACATAGATGCACCTCCCCAGCACCTGGGGCACGTGATGTTCATTGGCAAAGACAGGCAATATGGGAAAGGGCAGCATCAACCAAGGGAAGTTGGTAGCAGGTTGAAGGGCCTTAAGCAATTTAGTAAGAAGGTATGAGTACCTATTCCTTGTGAGAGTGAGAGAAACCTACTCTACTGTAAATCCCCTGGCACGATGCAGAAAGGAGTGCTGTACCTTCAAAGCCCTTTAAAGGATGAAAAAGATGCTCTTGTTCCCCCGAGGTTTACTTCAAATAAAGTTCCAGTTTGGGCTTGTGAAGAAGCCAGCCCCTTTTCTCCTTTGGAGCCCTGCTCCCACCTCTGTACACACACCGTGTGCTGAGCAGAAAGCTCACACTCCCAGGTGTGCATCTGCTCCTGACAGCACTCAGGCCAGGGAGAGAATAGCTCAGCTTTCATGTGTGGGTGGAGGATTAAAAGAGAAACAGAACCTGAGGGGGTTGGTATATTTTTTTGTGTTGTGAGAAGCATCATCCAAGAAAAAGAAATGAAAGCAAAATCTACTTCTGTCCCCAGAGATCCAGCAGTCTAAAGATGCAAGGTAGGAGAGGAAAAGAAAGCCTGGAGAGGTAAAAGATTGGCCCAAGGTCACAGAGCCAGGGCAGAGTTAGCTGAGGAGTCAAAGATTTCCCATTTGCAGCCTATGGTTTGTCTATTTTTTTGGATGATCCTGACTTAAGATGTCATTTTCAAAGCTGAGTTAGCAACTGTAATTGCACTCCAGTCATCTTTATTGCATTCTTACAGTTTACTCAGACAGCCTCTTAGGCACAGCACTTTATGGGCCTCTGAAATGGCAGGTATTTGCTATGAGGAGCTCAGTTTAGGCTGCGCTTTGCACTGTGAGGTAATGGCTGACAATAAACTAAAGCAGACAGGTGGGAGGGCTGTAACATCGAATGTGCTGATATATCATAGAAAAGGCAATGAAATCCTACGTGGCTGGATCATCCTTCATCCGTAAAACAGGACAGTTCTCAGCAAGAGAGGATTACATTTAAATGCAGCTCTGCATTGTCTCTTCTCTCTTGTCTGTGTTGTGATAACCACTGGACTTCCCCTTTGATCTCAAGCTTAGTGTGGACAAGAAAAAAAAAAGGTTTTAATGATCTTCAAGGGTAAACAAAATATAGATCAAAACCTAATTTTTTGCCTAGCATCAGTCTTCAAAAAATGGATGAGGCTGGATGTGGAAGTAAAGGTGTGCTGGCCAGTGAGAATGCATGTATAGAAAATACAGTGCTGAATATGGGAAATAGTGAACACAATGAGATTAATGTGCTGCTCTTGGACAGACTGGAGTATCACTGTCTTGCAATACCAAAAGCCAGAAGGGTGAAATTGCGTTCAGAGCAGCAATTCTGTAAATGCATATGCTACAACTCTTGGGGAATAGTACTGCCACTGAAGAAAAAAAAAAAGGCAGAGAAAGTGATAGAGAAAATCAAACATTACTAATCTGATTGTAACTGTACAATATGTCTTTGAATCAGTGTGAAAACAAGGAACAATCAAAGACATGGAGGTGAGCAGAAAGCAGACTGAAAACCAATACAGGTTTATCAAAGGGACAACATGTTGTGCTGCTTGATACCTTTCTCTGAGAAAGAGATTATGTCCATGGGATTTACCTTGTATAAATAATCAAAACCCACTTGAGACAGTGTCATGTAGGAAACTGTAAGTAAAATCAGAAGACATGAGGACCAGTGCAAAAACTGTACAATGAGTAAGGAAATGACTGAAAAGGAGGCTTTAGTAGTTGACAGGAGCTATATCAGTCTCAGGGAAGTTACTGAAAATCTCTTTCAATGATCCTCACAAGATCACTAAGTGGACAAATGAAGGAGAAATGGTAAGGAAAGATAAATGTCTTCCTTCACAAGGTGACTATGAGCCACAGATGTGGTATGGCTATGAAAAGGCAAATACCCCAGTAGGCTGCACTGGCACAAGCACACATGGTACAGGGAGGTAAGTAATGACACTGCTGTGTAAGGCACTGGTCAGGCATCAGGAATTGTAGCATTTTTCTATATAACATGTAAATGAAAAATTCTGCCCATCTACATTTAAGTGAGATGAATCACAAACCAATAGAGGCAGGAAAGTAGAGTGGATAGGAGCAAGAGAGTGTCTTTTATGAAAAGAGAGATGAGGATTATAAATTTTGCAACCTAGTAAAAGAAGGGTAAGCATGTGTGGCAACTGTCAGTAAATCTGTGAGGGCGAGCAAATGCACAGGATGGGTATTTAGCACCAGAGAAGGGAAGATTAATGAGGTGAAAGAACAGACACATATAGACTAGCTAGGGATATCCTTTAGTTAGAAATGTCTAACCATCAGAGGAGAGAGACTCTGGAACAGATTCTGGATAGTGTCAGGATACAAAACTAAATTATTTTGAAGATGGCATGTAATTTGGCTGCCTGCAACAGCAGGGTCAAGACACAATGATCTGGGAAATCCCTTCTTGCCCTGCACTCCTCCACCTTAAGGAGGAACGGGTGATGTCATGGATGCATGTAGGAAACTAATTCCCGCATGAATTGTTATTCACTGTCCTCAGCTGAGGATGTTTTTTGGGCTCTTGTGGCAGTGTTTGAACACTAGCTGACTGGGTTTTGGATTGTGATACTTTTTGGAGTAATCTACACACGTTTCTCCCCAGCCCTAAAAGCATGTCATCCATCAGGGAGTACAACCCTGAGCATCCTACCTTCCAAGGATATGTCCAAAAGAGCTGTGTGTCACTGGGAGAAGACAATGAATTCTGGAGGCATAAAGGCAGGTATGCAGTTGCAAGAGATGTTCTGGTTTATGTGCCTGCTGTCGGGAGGAGGCAGTGTGCTAAGTAGAGAAAACAAACTGCAGGTCAAGCACTGCTTTTATGATTACTAAAAAACCTCACACTCTATCAATTCTAACATCTCTGGTCTTTAATCCAATAGCTGAGGCTTACAGACAACTTGCTACCATAACTCACTAAATTTTCATGACTCCCTGGATGAGAAACCCAGCCCTCATGATTAGAATTCAATAGATCTCCACCTCTTTACACAATGATTGGGTCTGGCCATGCAGTCACGCTGGTGGACTTTGGCTTAGACTATGTGTTAATTTAGGTACAACATTTATGTCCGCAGTTCAATGAAGTTATCAGTTATCTGAATAATGTAATATGAAAGGGAAATACAATTTCATTTAGAGATCTACAGGGATAATTTAGTGCTCCAAATAGCCCCTTGGCAGATCTGTAAATTAAAATTACTCTCTTCCTCAATTTAATAACAAAGCTCTCCTTGGTGCATCCATCTTCATAAAAAATAAAAATAAAAACAATTCAAAATCTAATTTATCATCTGCCCACATAGTACTGGGATATTTATAAACAAGGAATATCTGAATTATTTCAGCCTTCAGTAAATCTATAAATATCACTTACAGAAGTAGACACAGACTTTTCCTTCTGTGAACTGGAATCAGTGGGCTACCATTCAAATCTTCCCCAAACACCCCCTGTCAGCTGGGCTTCAGGTATCTCCCTACATAGGGAGCTACTAAAGATGATCAAAGACAGGTTCATGATTTTTATTTATATTAGTTGTATGCAGTGTTTCAGAACATATTTACAGACATATCTCAAAATTTTCCTAGCTAAAAAAGATTATCATTTTGTGGAAACAGGTCTGTTCCTTTTGTGACATGCAGAGAAGAGCTGCCAGGTCTGTCTGAAACACACACCAGCTACCTTGGGTCTTAATTAGGATCTTTGGATGGTCCCACAGCTGTAAAAACAGGGAAGGTTTAATTTTGTAAAGCAATGATACCAAGGGTACAGAGACTGAATAGACCAAGCCTTATTTCCAGTGATCCTCTTAAATTGTGCTGCCAGTAGTGGCACAACCTTCATTTGGAAGGATGTGAACGTGTCTTTGTGCTTCTCTGGAGACAGCACTTAGAGAGGGGAGCAACACTTGAGAAACGGAAGGCAGCAGCTGCTGGAAGGGAGCAATTGTTTCTTATCATGCCATTGAACACTTGAGAACTTTCTCCTTGTTTTGAGTTGCTGACCTGAGAAGTTTGTACAAACAGGAGTCATAGAATCATAGAATGGTTTGGGTTGGAAAAGACCTTAAAGGTCATCTAGTTCCACCTGTACAGGCCATGGGTAAGGACACCTTCCACTAAACCAGGTTGCTCAAAGCACCATCCAACCTGGCCTTGGACAGACAGTTCCAGGGATGGGACATCCACAGCTTCTCCAGGCAACCTGTTCCAATGCCTCACCACTCTCACAGTAAGGAAGTTCTTCCTAATTTCTAATCTAAATCTCACCTCTTTTAGTTTAAAACTGTTGCCCTTTGTCTTATCACTATCTGCCCACATAAAAAGTTCCTCTCCCTCTTTTATTCAGTCATTTGTATAAAAACCTTAGAAGACTTAGAAATTTTGAAACATGTATCTAAATTTCTTTCAGCGAAGATGTGAAAATGTATCAAGAAAAAAAGACAGAACTGTTTTGCTGCTGATAGTCATTGCTCAAGGAAAACAAGGTAATTTCTAGAATAAAGAATTGTGTTCATTGACATCTAAGCTTCTACACCACAAATTTTTGCCAACCAATGTGATGAGGCTGATTTCCTCTTGAATTTGGTGTCCAGGCAAAAAGCTTGTGTTCACAGCAGTTACACTGCCATTCTAGTGATAGAGGTTACTTGAAGATGATTGAACTGCTGGAGGATAAGAACTGAGACCCAGGTTCTTAAAAGATGTCACTCAACTTGTCCTCAGGGTCTTACTGACGACAATATCAATTTGTCCTCTTTCTATGTCCGAGCAAAAAAACTTTGAGTAGCAGCTTATAGACCCCAGACAACATGCATCTCCTGATCAGTTATCAGGGCTTTGCTTTGTGTCCCTTCCCATCATACTGTGACTTCACATATCTCTGAAAATCACTTGCTGCAGTGGCCCTCTCTAGTGTACTGAGTGAAGGTATTTGATTTGTGCTGGTTTCTTGCCTCCTTTCTGGCTCAGCTGCAGGGGACTGCAAGCAAACCATGACAACAAAGAATTATTTTTGTATCCTGAGTTTAGAGCATCTTTAAAATAACCCAACTCACTCTTAGAGTCTGAATAGAAGGTCACGGAGATCTCCATCTCAACTACATGTTTGTTCTTCTTACAAGATAACCAATGTGCTTAAATAATAATTTGTGATTTTGATTCGTAAGACTTTTGTCTGCCATAAAAAGATAAATAATATTTTGTATTACTTAATTTCCTCTAATATGAGTTGTTGCGATGTAATTGCATTTATATGATTTAATCCATCATTGATAGAAAAAGGAATAATTTGCTCTTAGTTCAGAAGAGTACTCCAGTACTATGTAGTACAGTACCATAATATACCCCTAAAACTAAACCCCTAAAACCTAATTAGGTATTGCTTTCTTGATATCTTTTTTTTTTTTTTTTTTTTTTGTAGGGGGAGGTTTGTTTGGTTTGTGTTGGTGGTTTTTTTTCTGATTTTTTTTTTGCATTTAGAACATGTTTTTGTGTATTAGGCACAGGATATTTTATTTTTAACCACCTTTGCTTGAAAATTGGGATTGGTTAGAATGCCTCAAAACACACTTATTTAAAGACACTTTAATTTTTACTATCCTAGATTAATAACATGCTAATTTCTTATGGGACAGAGCTCTCTGCATTCAGGAAAATGAGGATGGAAACACAGTGCTGCTTCCTGCCTGTGGCACCTCCTTTCCTCCCTGGAATGTAAACTCCTCTGGGTCACTATCAAATAACATTTCTGCAGTCTTTTGGTTCTCTGCTTAAAACTGAGTTTCAGGCCAGATCCCAAGAAACACCAAACATTTAAAATTCCTGTTGAAAAGGACATGCATGGTGAGAGTCTTAACACCTACTCAGGTTGGGTACTTTGATTCTGCTACAAAAGAAGGAAGCTGTGAGCTTCAGTTCCCACAGAGTTATTCAGTGTTTATCTCCAAAGGGGTATGACATTTGAAGCGTAGTAACGAGCATCTATCCTCCTAAGCAGACAAAGCTAAATGCAAATTTCATGGCAATGAAAATACAGAATTTCCATTTCATGCTTGGTAGAAGAGGCAGGCTTTGTATGACCTGATCCAATTTCAGAGTCTTCCTGAACTGATAGATCTGACCTGATCCAAACTAGCTGCTGCTGCCCTTAAGCACCTGCAGTCCTTGTTGTCTTCTTGCTGTTTCTGTATTTCTTTCCTGAAATCTGATTCTCTGCCCTTCCCTGTCCCCCAGCACTGACTCCATTTCAGTGCTTTGTGAAGTTCCCCATTCTCTCCCATGGGAGTGTATTTAGAAACCCACACTATTAATATAAACTATTGTTGGCCACTTCAATCTCTCCAAATCCTCATGTCTCCCTATCTACACCATTAACACCTCCTTTGACCATCCCATGTCAAAGCACTTCCCATAGGGGACAGTCCTGCTGCCTGGATAGTAGGTTGTAGGAAAGATAGCAGCCATTCAAGCTGATTGATATTTGTTTGTTGTGGCACCACTTCCCTGTGTTCAGCACAAGCTGAACACCTGAGTGTGGCACCAAGCAGGACCAGTTTCACTTGGGAGCCACCAGCAGTTTCCCATGCTGATGCAGCTGTTACGCGCCACCATCAGAGCTGACCTGTGCAGAGGTAGGGGAAGGTGGTGATTTTGCCTCTTTCATTTTGGGGACTATTTTTTTGCCCTAGAAAAATATGTCATCTTTCCCTTTCCCTTTTTCCTTTCCCTTTGGCCTTTTCCTTTCCCTTTTTCCTTTCCTTTTCCTTTCCCTTTCTTTTTCCTTTCCCTTTCCCTTTCCGCCAGCAGGTACTCAAATATCGCATCTGTTGTCAGGAGCAGGTCCCAGATGACATAGGGGAGCTACCCAAGGGCACATAGAAAGCCTGTGGTAGAGCAGGAAATCAAGTCTCCACCACAAAGCAAAATGGTCATTTTCAAAGACCAAAACAATGACATTTTTTCTCATTCTTTTAACTCATAGCACAGGCAAAAATGCCAGGTCCCATGACTGTTGCTGAGGGGAGTAGAAGTGACTCTTTGCTGAGTTCATGTAAGTATCGATGTTTTTAGAACAGAGGTAAAGCTTGGGGCTGTCACACAGGGATGCAAGTGACCCTCCAAATCTGCAGCTGTAGAGCTTTGGGGCTCCTTCATTCCCTAACATGAACATAGCCTGCTACTCTTCATACAGTCACTGTATAGAGCATCAAGAGCTTACTGTCAAGGATGTGCATCAAAATGTAGGAGTGAAGCTTTCCCAGACCCTGATTACCAAGCAAAATATGGCAATTCTAATCTCAGTTTTTCCACATTTTCAGGGAAGGTTGTGGTGTGGAAAGGCTGCACCCTATTCTCCCAATCATGGGCTAGTGATAAGGGAGAGCAGAGAAAGGGTGTCTTCTGCCCAGAGTGGCTCATGTAGAGCAGCATGAAACCCTCCCCACATTCTTCTAAACCTCTGTTTTCCCTTCAGCCAGGCCTTTAATCAAATACCTCCCCAAGCAGCCGTGTGCACAGTCTGGTCCTCTCACTGCAGTGCATCTGTTCCCTTTAAGTGTGTGGAGCTTGCATGAGTCTTGCTAACTATTCCTCTCAATAAATTATTGATAAAGATTCTCCTTGACAGATTGCAAAGTCGAGGAGCCTTGGGCAATTCTGCTCCTCCCCCAAAATGTTCTAACACTTGTATTTATCTGAAGAACATATGCCTGCTGTTCCTGATGACTATGCAGCTTTTTTAATTGTTGTCTTCTTCAGGAACACAAATTCTTTGGCTTCCTGCAGACAGGAAAAC
This sequence comes from Pipra filicauda, assembly GCF_003945595.2. NCBI lineage: Eukaryota > Metazoa > Chordata > Aves > Passeriformes > Pipridae > Pipra > Pipra filicauda. Next base: position 8,856,534 of record NW_024104310.1, read on the forward strand.
CACTTTCCCCTCCTCTGTGCTCAACTTTTCATAGTGCTTTCAGATTCAACAGGGAAATACTGTACTGGGAATGTGACCAGACTGATGGATTATGAAGTTTTAGCTTTAGACTGACAGTTGACTTTGGTACAAATGCTCAACAAAGAAGCAAGTTAACACAAACCCACTATTTTACAATTGTAGGTGACTTGTGCTGAACTCTGCTCTATGATCTTGTTGTTAAGGATTGAAAGCAGTACTATCTCTGAGAGGTCATTAAGGAAAGTCCCGCTGGACAATGTGGATTAGCAGAAAGCAATGGAATGACTGGAAAATACTTACACTCTTTGGTTCTAATGCTGTTTTCCTCCTGTTTGTGTACACTGGCCATGTACATCCTCAGTTGTTCACTCTCAGACCTGTATACAACCTTCTAGCAAACCACAGAAATGACCCATTGGCTGTGGCAAGTCTGGGAGTTGGGATTATGAGGTTTTATTCAGGAATCCATCCTCACGCATTACAGAACACTCACTGAACATGTGCTTGACACAGTTAACCCATCTAAACCAGCAAATTATGTCCAATGCATTTTAAGTCCTAAAAGCACTATGTATAACTAAGAAATGTGTGCAGAATGTGTGGCAATTCTCGAAGGGGAGGTTTGCAAATGCCAGCAAGATCGACATTGTTACTGGTTTTATTATTATGCCTGGTTCCCACTGGGTAAACACAATTTTTCACTGGGTTTGGGGCAGTATTTCATGAGTAGTGTTTCTGGTGTTTCACTAGAAGCTGACAGAGTAGCCTTCAAACGGCAATGTAGAATATATTTTACTGTTGGTAAAGCCACGTGCAGCCATTGCTGCCCCAACCACAACTAAGTTTGTGCTGGGTTCAGTGAACTCTTTGCAGTGCTTGAGCCAAACAGGAGGGCTCAGGGCAGGCAGGTCTTCCGGGGCCGTGCCCATGCACAGGTCAGGCCATGTTTGCAGGGCTTTACTGATGGCTGGAACTTGGACTGCAGCCTTTAGAAAGTGAGGTAACCATCAAGCTTCATATTCTTCCCAGTTTCCCTCAAGTCATCTTTCCAAAACTCTGCATCCACTTACTATGCCAAAAATATTTTTAAATATTCCCTTTCAAGTCAGCAAAATCTCCTGCTATTTCCGTATTTAACCTCACCATTATTTTTATCTGCTCTGTTTTTCTCTTCTAGAGTCAGGTGGAACTTTTTCTGTTCTCTTTGAAAGTTGAAGATTCTCTGCTGCCAGTCTACTTGTGTGTTGGCTCTAAACACTGACTTCATGGAGAGGGCGCCTTTAATTTCCCAAAGGAAGAGGATGTAGAAAGGAGGAGGGATGGTAAAAAGCAGCTAGAGGTTGGAAGATGGTCAACACTTACCAGCTCTGTTTCAGTGAGTGGTTACATATGTTCTTGTTGAAAGCATTCAGAGCTGTCACTGTCAGTCTCTGCACGGTAAGAGCTTGCACCTTTAGGGTTTTCATTTTTAAATTTGGCATTATTTTTATCTCCATAAGTCATCAGATACCATACCCCAATGGCCATTGTTTCCTTGCACTAGAGAAAAATACAAGCTGGTTTTCCTTCAGTACCTTTGTCGCCATATGCCAATCCCTGATTCAGAATATGAAGTAGTATCATAAAGTTGATGTAAAACTGTTGTTTTATCCCTCTATTTTTCACTTTTACCAATACAGGATTTTAAGGAAAAGACACATGCACTAAAATCCCCATTTTTTCTGCTTCTTCTGTCTGAATTCGTAGTCTGGCTCAATTCTTGATTTGTGGGTAAAACTTAAGGGTACAATCTATTTTGTTTTCACATTTTGTTTTTACATATCTCTTTTTCTGTCTGAGACCTAAATTTGAAACCCAGCGTGAGCAGATAGGAAAAGCATTGACTGCTAGCTAGAATTGATGTTTCTAATACAACTCCATCAAAGCTACATCCAGTTCACAGTCCTTAATTCTAAATTGCAAGCATTTTCTATGCATTTGGGAAAGATGGTTAATATTGAAAAGAAACTACCTGGAGTGCCTCCTGGTGAGGTAATCCCTCCATTCAGCTCTTAAAGTGACATGATCTTTTAAAGTCTTCTGTCAGGATTAGGAGGTTTTAGTGGTCTCGCACTCTAGTTGGGATGTCTTTATACAACTTTTTTTGCATTACCAGTGAATGCTTTTTAAGTCACTACTGAAATAAATGATCATATGAAGGACACTGATGGAAGTGGCACTGCAGATGCCCCCCAACCTGTTAGAGGTATTGCAGAGCACTGTCTCTCGCTAACTGTGAACACAACTTCTAGGTCCTGATCTTGGGAACAAGGGGCTTTTTCTGAAGCTGGTATTGTAAGATCAATCTGAATTAAATCCTGCAGGCTGAGCATCTCAAAAAAGGATTTTTGTTGTTTACTGAATGGGTTTTGGAGAAGAGTTTCCAAACTTTCTGGACCACAGGAAGGTGTACCTCACCCAATTGTGCTGCCCAAAAGCAGCAGGGATGTTGTGACCAGCTGTGTCAAGGACTTCTGGGACCTCAAAAGCCATAACTGGGGGATGACTGTGATTGAGCCTTTATGGGCATGTGCTGAGCAAACTGAACACAAGCAAACATTGACTGACAGTCAAGGTCAAGATTTTGCAACCTGAAACACAGGCACTTCATTCCAGGGACTTTTTCAAAACTGGAAGAGTGATTTCACAACTAGTTTTGTGCCTCAATATCCTCAGTTTTGGCATGTCAGTCTGTGGGATAGGTTGGAAGACAAGGGCCATCAGTGACCCATGCTGGCACCACACACACCACAGGGCAGCACTGTGGGGCGATGCCAGCTGTGGTCTGGCAGCCGTAAAGCTGCTCATGCTGTGGTCCAGCTGACCTATCTTGCATTCCCACAGGATGTATTAACTCAGATGCAAACAGATCTACACCATTTCTGTATCTGGGGGGCTTGAGAGGTCACTTGGTGGGCAGTATTTTAGGAACTTTTGAGGATGATGTCCTTGAAGCTCATGCTCCTGTCTGGTAGGTATGGAGTGTTATTTTGCAAGGATGACAAAAAGGATTTCTAGGAAATTCTTAATTCACACAAGAACAGTGCTCCTGTGTGCTTCATTTTCACACTGAACTCTGGAACAACTAGTTACGAAAAAATTTGAGTTTGTGGGACATAGATAAAGATGTCACTGGGAAAGAGGAGAGTTGACCTGAAAAGCCCCGACATAAAAAGAAAATTTCTTACCTCTTGTATACATTAGAAGGGCATAAGCAAGGTGGAAAGATCAGGTTTTGCATTTTCTAAAGGACTGATTATACTGCAAAACCATATCTAATACCTGCACAACAAATCCACCCAGAGGAAATCATGTTGTTTTGGTGGTGTAATGGTACACCAGAATTTCTTGTTACCAGAGTTATGACAATTATAGAATCATAGAATGGTTTGGGTTGTCTAGGCCAAAAGGGACCTTTAAAGATCATCTAACTCCAACCCCCCTGCCGTGGTCAGAGACACTTTCCACTAGAGCAGGTTGCTTAAAGCCCCATCTAGCCTGGCCTTGAACAATTCCAGGGATCAAGTATCCACAGCCTCTCTGGGTAACCTGTGCCAGTGTCTCACCACTCTCATTGTATGACCATACAGGAGTCTCTGAATCTGTCTGCCTACATCTCTCAACAACACAACTGGGCACAGGCATCTGTGATATAGACTTGAGCTCATCCATCCAGTCTACTCCCACCTCTGCCTCTTGTGCCTGCAAACTCACAGAGGCAATGAAACCTACAGCTAAAGGAGGGGTTGGCTGGGAACCTTTTCACTGATCATGTAGCTTTCAGAGGTGTCTGGATGACTATGTTACCCCTGAAGGGTGACTAAGACAGTTTTGGACATGAATAAAGGACAGAGGAGTGGCTCTTTCTGGGTCATCAAGTCCAGACACCTCTCACCGTTGCAAACATTTTAAATCCTGCTCATAGTCTGATAAACTCTTTTTTGAGATCATCTAGATTGTCTTTCCTGCATTACTAGAAAGCAATTTAAAATCCTCACTCTTCTAACAGAAAATGCCATATGATCTCAGCCCAAATTTCCTTGTTCCAGCACTTCTTTTGAGTCCTCCCTCTGTGATTTATACCCAACCCATCATTTCATTTCCCATTATCCAGAATGATCATCTCTGTTCTATTTGTTAAACCAAGCAAGTTAAACGTAAGATAAATGACTTTAAGTTGAGAGGATATCAGACTTGTTGTCTCACAGAATTGCACAGCAAATCTTAAGCACTTCTTCCAAACCATCTTTATTGTTCTAGAGCACAGGGGTCTGAAGTTCTACAGTGAAGTATTAAAGACAGGGATTTGTTTATTCCTGTGAGAAAATACCTGTCCTGCTGTACCATTACTGGAAATATCACATCTGAAAAGTCCCTGGCTCACAGTGATTATTTTCATGCTGAATTCTCTCTTCCCTGCAGCCATGCTATTTTTCTTGTGGGACTATTCCCAATTGAGCAAGCTTTTTTTAGTTCTTGCTATTGGGGTTAGATTTTATGTGTTGGTTTTTTTCCAGCATTGTGGGTTAGGAATTTTTCAGTGCCCTAGGTGTAAGATCTGTGGACTTGGCTTTTACCTGAGATATGACTGTACTCTTCTACATGTGCTCCATTATTTTCATTGCCTGGACTTTACAAGCAATCCTGCATCTTCCTCCCTATGAAAACAAGAAACATAATGTTTATTTCATATTTTGTCTAGGACTTTAGTCCCCTCCTAATCCATATTGGCCCTGTATCTTTTCTTCTTTATCCTTTTAATAGGCACCTTTCATGAGATATAACTCAGTTTGACTGTTGGGGTTTCTCATCCTGTTGAGAGCATCAACAGACTGAATATTTTACTAATGCTTCGGAAAGGGTGGTCCCAACTTGCTTTTCTTGTTCAGGCTGGATTTTAGGAGTCTAAAAGTGAGTAAATGAGAACACTCTACTTGTAAACAGGACTTAATTGGAAATGTAATAATTTAGAGATAACATCACAATGCTCTCCTGGCATGGGATCAGCACCATCACTTTCATGCTAATTGATCCTACTTAATTCCCATGACACACAGACTGCAGCTTCTGTCAGACCCCCAGAGCCCACCATGAACAGGTCACTGTATTTGACACATGCATTTCATTTAACATCCCTCATAAGTGACTGTCCCTTGATTTCCCATTTCCCTGACTCCACCTTATGTGATATGCACAGCTTGTCTCTTCAGTGGGTGGGCAGCATCCAGCCCAGGAGGAGTGCACCTTTGCCACTGTGCTCTTACATGTCGCCATAGTGAAAAAAGAAAAAAAGGTGGTGCTTTGATCCGGTTTAATAATCATGTGTCTCAATTTTATGAGCATTATAACCATCCAAAATATTTTCATGTAGGTCTAGCTGACACCTTTTACTTTTTTTTTTTGGTGAATAATGAAAAGAAGTAGGGTGAAATTAAATACCTCTAAAATGTTTTGTCAGTTTTCCCCCTATGTTCCAACCCTGCTTTGCACTGACTGACAAATAAGATGCATATGAAATTAAAATCACCAATGAATAACACATTTCTCCAGAAGAGCGTGTAAAACCAGGAAGATTGTCTTTCCCATTTATGAATTTAAAGCATGAATAATTTAGCAACATACTGGCACACTAAATATTTATTTGTGGTGCTGCTCCGAGCAGCAAAGATTTAAAAAGGCACAGAAAACAAACTTTACTTTGACCATGAAGATTTACAAGCTGACTTAAGAGGTTTAGGAACAGGTACCTCAGTCGCAACAGGATTTATGCTACTAAATCCCCTGGTTTCATCTGGAAATGTCCTCTAATATCCTCTGTGGTTCCTAGGTACTACATTGGTTTCTCTTGATGTGCCTTCTACTTCTGGTACTTTTTGAACACAATATGTGCTAATACTCTGGAATCAGCACTTCAGCTGCATTGGTTTTAATTATAAATACACTTCATGCAATTAGAAATTAAATCCTCCATCCTTGACTAGCTTTTCTGAAGTTGGGCTAACAATCAGAGAACTTGTTTTGATGTGTGCAAAGCAAACCATGATCAGCCCCCTCTGGAATCAGCCTCTGGAGGGAAGATGAGAGTGGAAAAAGAGGATAGCGGAGCCTATTTGCTGTAAATAGAGAGGAAGGAATCCGGTGATGCTTTTGCCACCATCCAGTTTCCAAAGATGAAAAGGAAACAACACTTAAAATCCCTCAGGCAACTCAGTGTCTCCATTTCAGATGTCACCACTTGAGATGGTTCTTGGGGTTCTACACCTCTGAGTTACTTTTCTGTGTCAGTTTACAGCAGTGCAGAAGGGACAGGATGGAATGGACAAAATGTTCAGACATAGCCCCACTTTTAAGTACTTGACTTTGTAGTTCATGCACCAGGATTTTAAGAAGGAGCTGACTGCATGTATTTTTAGCTAGAGACAAACAGCACAGGTAAAGCTGTAAAGAGCTGTATATTAAATAGGGAAGCACAAGATGCCAGAGCTATAACTGAGCATCCCAGTGTTTGCTTTCTGAGTCATATTGGGAGTATCTTCTCAAGAAGCTTTCTTCATATTTTTCATTTTTGCAGCTCCTTTTTTTTTAACAACCTGATCATATTGCTTTCCTCTGCAAAGTGGTGAGATATCATCACATTTTCAAGCTAGTAAATGAGCTGCAATGCTGCATTTAAAACTACTTACTGCCAAATCTACCATGCAAAAGAGGTACCTCATGGGCCTAATAGTCTGTCCAGAGCAGAATCTGTAAAACTCAGGCTTCAAATGCAGCCAGTTCCCAGGAGAGGTGCAAAAAAAGGGAAGGGTCAATGAGATGGCTTTCAGAAAGAAGAGTCTTACCTAAAGGTTAGAGTGTGTGTGCAGAAGACATTGCCTGGAATTCGTGACCTGTGTTAAAACAGATGGTTGCAGCCAGACTAGTTAATAACAATGGTCCACTGAGGTTGTATAAGCCGTAAGTGGCATGAAGATAGGAATGTGTATTTATGTTAAACTTGTAAAAACTACTTGAAACCATCACTAGGATCACAAAATCAGGTACACAGAGTCTAGGGAAAGTCAGAATTAAGGGAAGACTGCTAATTTATGCACAGCTACTATGATTGCCTTTTAATATGGTAATTAATTATGTACACTGCTTTGTGAAGTGAGGGTCCAGGAGGAAAAAGAACTTTTTCTGGCCTCTCCTGACCAAGCCAGCCTGAGACCTGTGTTATAGAGCTACTGGGAACACCTCTCTTTGGGTCTGGGAACCCTGGGAGCAAAGACCAGGGCACAGGGCTTCTCTCTCACAGTGAGGTACAGATAAGAACCCCACTACTGTCAGAAGGACCTGACTTAGACTTTCTTCTTGAATTAGTATTCCATCTGGTAATACCCTGAATTTCACCCCTGTAGACAGGCTTATGGTAACATTCAACCCTGCAGTGCCCCAGTCCGTAAGTGGACTAGACCTCAATCCTCAGGTCCCAGCTGGAAAACAGAGGCAGAAGCATTTCCCTATTATACAGGAGTGCTGTGAGGGCAGAGAAGTCCATTACTGACAGATTGCAACTTGCTCAGAAAGCAACAGATAAATAAATGGAAAATGTCTCACACACGCCTGTCAGCTCCTCCACTGACCTTCTCCAGAGCAAAGGCTGGTAATTAGAGCCCTGTACACTAAATTAAATGGAGACTTTGCCCAACAAAGAGTAAGTTAATTCATTTTTACTTATACTTTATAAGATTTGAACCGAACTCATTTGTGTTCAAAGGACAATGTCTTATCCCACTGTCTTAAGTGTTTTCTAGTCTCACGGTCTTGGTTTAACTACAACTAAAACTACTTCACTCCGAAGCTTGTACCATTCACTGGCCGAATGTGTAAAAGCAGATTTTTTTTCCCCACTTTGCCTTGTGGTAGGTTGCTGCATATCTGCAATTAAAATCATGGCCTCTGTTTACTATTCTGAGTATAATTTTTTTCCTGTTTGAATTCCTGCTTTATTCTTGACATGATTTCAGGCTCTTTAATTATTCGACACAATGAATATTTTCATCTTCACTTCATAACTGGGTATATTTTAATTTCTTTTCCCCTTTCAGTAAATGCAAACGATCATTTAGAACAATCAGAGAGCTCGAGAGAGTGCTCATCTTTCACCTTTCATCTGTAGGTGAAAACAAGAGTCTGCCATGACCAGTGGCACAGGTTAATGCCAGCAAAGTTCACAGAAGGACAGTTTTCCATTCCTGACCTCTGAGCCCTCGTTACTTCTTGTGCAGTCATCTCTTCAGTTGGATGAGCTAAAGGTACTTTCCTCAGCACATCACTGCATTAGCTGGATGTTTTTTATGGATTTTCTTGGCAAGGGATAGCATGGCACACATCAGTGTGGGAAGATGGTTGTGGTCCGTGCGCTGTCACACACAGTAGTGGTTTGTGCAGCCAGGCTTGTGACAGTTCTGAAGGAGGAGTGGTATTATGACATCTACCACTGGGGAGAGGAAGTGTTGTCCACCTCCATCGTGAGCAGCACACTGGTCTCCCTAGGACTCACCTCTTCCCACTCCCAGCTGTGACGTTCCTCTGTCCCCTTCCCACGGCAGCAAGAGTCTGGCACAAATAATCTCTGTGTGAGTGGGGTAGAAAACGCATCTGACTCTGTCTTCCCCCTCCATCTGCTCAACCTGGCACTGTCTTTTGCACCACAGACATTGCTGAAAGGTCCAGCCCCAAGTTGCTGGAGGTTTTACTTATTTATCTGTGTTTCCCAAAATTCAGGTCTCACAGGCAGGCTCAGAAATGACCCTTACGGGGTAGGGTGTTCTATTTTGTCAAACTCTGCATCTGACTCTGGAATACCTACTCAGTAACAAAGGAAAATTAGGATACTTATTACCTAAGTATACATTTAGAAGGCAGGCTCTGTGATGCAGTGCACCTTGTGAAAAATCATTCCCTTTGAGAAAGGCTCACCTTGCTGCATTTTGGGTATATCAACCTTTCTTAAGAGCAACTGGGATTGTGGAATGGATGACTGCAAACATAAAGAAAATTAGTATATATAGTGTTGAGTGAAGATCCTGCCAAAGTGAGTTCAAAATTGAACTTAAACAACAGGAAATTGACTCCTGAGAAAAGGATAAATATATACAGCTAAATAAATAAAAGGATAAATATATACAGTTAAACCAATATATAGAGTTACTCCTGCCTATACAGGTAAATGTATTTTTGCCTTATTTTACTTATTTACATTAAAAAACGTATTGCAAATGGTTTATCTACATCACAGTGATAACACTTTTTTTTTTCTGTGGTGAATATGCAGCTTTTTATGGCTTTCTGGGAATCAAAGATGAGGAGAATGCTCCAAACTTTTTAGTGAAAGATGAACCAGTGACAAAGATGTAAGAGAAACTCACAGCCCACAAGTGCCTTTCATCAAATACTGCCCAATCAATACAATGCTAAACAAAATTTAGAAGGCTGGGGTAAAAATAACACATTCAAGATCACTTTGGAAATTGAACTAAAAATAAAGATTAGCTTTTGTCTTGGGATTAAATGGCTTAATCCTTCATTTTTCATCTTTTTTTTTTAAATTAAAAGTGGTTTGTTTGTTTTTAGTTGTAGGTTGTTTGTGGTCCTCCGTGGGAGTGACATGTTAAAAAACTTGAGTGTTAACAGCAGGAGACTGCAGAGGGATGAAGAGAAAATGCAAGTTGCTTGTATCTTTGTGGAGGTAGTTCCCAGCCCTGCAGCCCTTCCCAACCTACCTACAGCAAGCCTTGCTCAAGGCAATAGGATCATCATGCTTTTGGAAGGAGCTGGAGACTTTAGCCTTGTGGATATGACACGTTTCACATATTTTGTGAAAGTTATAACTTTCTGGAAGTGTCCAAAAATTTAAAATAAATCTGGTAATTTCGTCACCACCCAAAACAGTTACTGGGAACAAGGGAGTGGATGAAGTTGGCTCACTACTCTCTCTTCCATGTACATGAAGGTTGTCTCCTGCTGGATTACCTCATCAGAAGGGATTAGAGCAGAGAAAGCCCACTGGTTCTGGCACTTTTCAGTCACTCCTGTTTTGTTACATCCCCAAATGGATGCATTAGTTAAATCTGATTCTCTTCCACTCCTATAAATAGATCTTGAGAGTTGCAATGGATTGGCATGCTTTAAAGAGAGCAGAATTTGATCCTTCCTATGTGCCTTACTACCTTTCTACGGGTAAATGCTAAAGAAAGTCAGCTCTTCTCAAAAGATTCATGTCCTTCCAACCCACATCCACGAATTGATTTCTTTCTATAAATTGTTGTAATGTTTGAGATAGTTTTACTATTTTCTGAGGTTTCTGATTCACTGCTTTATTTGAAGTGGCACTTTCTATTTTGAGGCACTCTGATTCAAGCACTTCTAAGCTTATATTTAAAAGGTTATTTTGATCATCACTGCCTTCATGGATGTCTTAATGCCAAGAAGATGCTGCATAAGGTTGGCTTTTTGCTGCTGCTTTCATTGTCTGAACCACGTTCAAACATTCCTACTCAATTAATGTTTCAGAAGTTCAAAGCATCCAAACGGCCTCATGTTCCCTGCAGTTTCTGGAAGAAAAATTATCTTTGTTTACATGCAGAGGTGGGGAGAGGCTCTCAGCAGTTTCTGGCTTCTGCCTTTAGAATGGTGATGAAGGTCCTTGTCTGGAAATACAGACAAGTGTTCCGTGTGGGCAGTGGAATTTTATTGGCCAGTTGGAGGGAGAAATGCCGTCTCTCTGGTGAAAAGTAGGCAATGGCTAAGCTGAGGACAGACACTTAAGAAGACGGAAAGACAGTGAAGAGGTTTGTGTCTGATGGGGAGAAAAGTGACTGAAAAATACATGGAGTCAAGAGAAAAAAAATGGTGTGGAAAATATATTGTCAAGATCATGTGGGGACTATGACTGAGCAGAATTACATTTGCCAAGGCCAGAGCAAAGGGTGTTAGAAGGACCATGCGAGGAGAGGCAGATATCTGTCGCTCCCCTTAAAAGCTCCTTGGTTCTGTTTGATTTTTTTTTCAGTGGTGTTACAACTAAATGCTTCTTGCTGTTAAACTCTCCTCTGATAATAAATTAGAATAGAACAGTCGTGATATGATCATAAAACATGATATTACTGATGAGAAAAAGAAGAGGTGAATTGTTATTAGAATGGCATTAGGGTGGTGACTAAGGTTTCTCAGCATTAGTGATGTTTAAGGCACTGTGTGAATTGTGTGCTGCACATTTAGTGTGTCCACAGAGTGGAAGGAAGACATATGAGTTACAACTCCCTGCAAGGAAATTGAGTGGTAAGGTCTAACCTGAACTCCCAGGAGGAATCATTGAGAGAAATAATTTGATTTCTCAAATTCATAGCATTGTACTTTTGGAAGAGACCTCCAGAGGTCAGACAGTACAGTCAGTGCTCAAGGCAGGACCACCTTTAGCTGTGACATTCCTGTCAAACTTGTTCTTGAAGATGTCTAGTGCTAAACATTCATACACTCCCCGGACAACCCATTCTCTTGCTTATAAAGCGTCTAGAAATCTTTTTACCTGATTTACAGTCTGTTGGTTATTAGTAAAATACTTCAATCTCCTGTTTTGAAAGTCACTTTGTAGACTTGATGAGATGACTTCTTGGCTGCAAGGCACAACTGTAACTCCTGTTGCAATACAGTGTAGCTCTGCTGGTTTACTGGCCAGGGTTTAGCAGATGTACCCATGGTGGAGTCCAATACCCGCACCTGGCATCATGCTGTAACACATGCTGTTATACTGAAATTTGGAAACTGAGTAGCAACATCTGCCCCTTAGCTCTCATACAAACATCTGAGATTTTTTTTTTTCTGGGAAAGACAAAGCTGGAGGTTGGACTCCTGCTTTTTTAATCCAGAAAATAGGAAACCAAATGAGGTTTTACTTGGGCTGCTGTTGGGTACCCTGAACCTGCTGCACTCCTCAAATGGTCACAGAGCCAAAGTCTGGAAGAAAACTCTGCAATTTGAGTCACCTAAACAGTGAGAATAGTTGTTTAAAATTTTTGTGGTGTATCCTTGTGAGATTAGAGTTGATCCAGTCTTCATGCTTCTTTCTTTTTATTGTACAAACATTACTGTAACATTTCTGAAGTCTTTCATAATTTTGCTATTTATGCAGAAACAATGCATTCATTTCAATAGATTCAATATATCCAGTTGCCCCAAACCAGCATTCCCAACATAGAAGAAAGTTGGAGAATTAATCCTTTTTGATTTGTTCAGATATATGAAGAAATTACTTGTGTGCTTCAGGAAAAAAAAAACAACCCAGGGGATAAATATTGGGCTGAGGTTTTCACTTAAGATGTAAGCTCCTTGCATCAAGAACTCTGATTAACTGCTTCTCTCTACAGCATCTCATGCAGCGTAGCATTGCTGCAGATGTATTCTCCTGACTATCATATTAATAATATCTAGTAGGAACAATAAAACTGCCTTTGTATCCCTCCTCCATGATCCAGTGCAGGCACACAAAAGGCAAAGTACCAGCACTATATACACATTTAATAGACAGTTAACTGATTGTAGCCATTGAAAGGTCTTTCTAAAGCATGAAGAACTTGGTGCATGTTTCAAACACAACTGGTCTTCACAGTTGTGGAGAACATCTGGTCCCTTACACACTTGCCTTGAAAATCTGAGATCAGTGGAAAAGCTGAAATAGCAAGAACTCCAAGGATTCCACTTTGGGTGAATTTTGAGTCAAGAAATGATACAGTGACCCAAGATAACAGCCTAAGACACTTGTGACACTTGTAATAACAGGCTAAGACACTTGCGAACTTGTGAGGTGTGGAGCTATCTGAAGCTGGTTGAATGGAGCTGTGTGTCTTGTGCTGTCTTTAGGCATCTGACTTCTGTGTGTTGTCTGTGGCTGAAACAGAATTCCTCTTTCAAATGGCCACTGAGCACTACCAGGATATTTCAGAAGTCTATTGAGACAGTTCATCCTGGAAAATGGGATTTCACAGCTAGTAAAACATTAGACACGGTGATAAAAAGGCTTAATATGTGTTGTTTGTTTTGCTGGCAACAGTGATTTTTTTTTTTATTGCACTTTTGAAGCTGAGCAGAATGAATTCTCTACAGGATTCTCCAAGCAACCTGGTTTGGATTTTCATCTGGAAGATTATTGTTTCCTTGCAGACAGTAACAAAAAGACCGACAAAAATAACTGCTTCTCTGGGTTTTTGACAATAGCAAACACAAACCCCAGACACTCCAGTCTTAGAGCTTGTCTGAAATACACACCCCAGGAAAACAGCCTCTTTAGGCAAAAAGTGGTGCCTTGGTCTCTCTTTGTGTTGGCCTGTAAAACTGTCAGATAAAGAATGTAGTTTAATAGCTGGCTTAAGATAGACTAAGCTTCACTGCTTTCTGCCCCAGCAGCCTGTCATGCCCCAAAAGGAGAGCCAAAGGACCTCGATGCAGCCAAATAAATAAGGCTCCATGCAGAGTGACTCCCATGGATCACACAGCCCAGGGCATGGGAAGGGATGGAACCAGTACTTTCCACAGTGATATCAAACTACATAACTCTGTTTTCAGGTTTGCAGGCAATTAAACCAGGATTGCTGAAGCCCAGGGCATTAATATAAACTGTCGTTGTTGGTGATTTACATTAATTCTGGGGCTGTGAGTTGTGGCAGTTCAGGGGTAGCTCTAAGCTCAGTTTGGATATCTCTGTGAGGAGAGAGGCACAGAGCCTAAACATCAGCCATCCTTAAATGGACTGTGAAATGTGAGTCAGAGCCTTGATTTAGCTCTTTGTTATGGTGAAGAGGTTCGAAGTCATGCATTACATTTTACCTCGGAGCTCTCAACAGTGAAGGCAACAGGTTGGTAGCAGCAAAAGCCAAGCGCAGGGCAGGGAGATTAGAGTGTGTGCCTCAAGTTTAAAAGGAAACATTTTGCTCGCCTGCACAGTGTCAGTTATCTTCTGTGATGCTTCCTATGTTTTTCAGTGTCTTGCTATTTTCCCTGAAAATAGGGGTCCAAAACTAAGAAGAGTTTTATGCACTGAAACTGTCAGTGCCATGTCTGTGTGGAGGCAGGACTGGGGCAGTGGAAGTGACTGCAGGCAGAAGGGGCTCTCAGGAGCTGCATATCACCCCTGTTTTAATGTCTAACGTTTGGGATCAAATTGATGTCATCTGAAATGGGGCAAACCAAAAACAAAAACAGCAAATGAGGAATAAAGTGGCCAGAGAAGCAAAACTGGGCTCACAACCTGCTTCTTTAAAAGTATCCCTGGACAGGTAGGTACCCTTTGTGAAGCTCTAAGAGCTTCCCAAAACCAAGAAGGTAGCAAACCTCTTCAGAGTCACCGTGAACCAAAAATACCAGAGAAAAGAGAGATTTCTTGATCAAGGGCATCAAAGGCAGAAGGCATGTCTGAAGGAATGGGAACAGATGTGCGACCGCAATCCATCACCAGCAAGATGTCGTGAGCTGTGGCTCTTGGAAATGCTATTGTCTGAGAGCAAACTGAAGTCTCACCTATCCAGTGTATTTCAGGAAATAACAAGAGGCTCTGGAATTGCAAAGGATTTAGTCTTTTAATCTTAAACATATTTTAACCTTTGTGTTTAATAGCCGCCAGTAGACCTGCCACCCATTAATACAGCTTATGACTAATTTGTTTTTTAATCCATTTATTATTCTGGCTTGCGTGATATATCACAGCAATGAGTTACACAATTGAAGTGTGGTGTGCTGTTTGGCAGGCTGCTTATTCTTGTGGCCTTTTTGTCATACTGTGAGAAACAGTCAGGAGCTCACTCTCTAAATGCAATAAACCTTCCTTTTACCTGCACCTCAGGGCAAAGAGAACTTGTGTAGGGTAGGAATCATGGGTCAGTTGGGATCTTTCACCTATATTTTTGATTCCTTTGAGATTTTTCCTATCCTTCACTGCCCTTTCATTTTTTTTGCTGCTATGCACTGCCCTCCGAATACAATAATCATATTTCATTTATGATTTTAATGGGATTCAATATATTTCAGTACTTCAGACTTTCTTTTAGAGTTTTGGTTTTTGTTCTCTTGTTGTTAATTAGCACTTCCAGCCATAGAGGCTGAATTCAGGTGGATCATCCTTTCTTAACATCAACTTCTGCTCTTTGCAAGCAGTTCCAGCTGGCTCAGTGCGTGGTCCCTGAAAAGTCCCAAAGCCACACATAGTTTTTAGTGGACATGACAAAATGGGGATGATTTCACTGTTTAGCTGCTTGTAACTTATCAGTTTCAGATGATGTGCCAGTATATAACTTTGTCACTCCATTTATCTTTCCAGTTACTGCATATAGAGGTTTCTTTTTGTGCCACCCCTGCAGAAGATCTTTATCTTTACCTCTGCAGAACACGTCTTTCTCTGGCATCTCAATCTTTAAACCAAAGCAAATCAGTAGATTCTTGAGTCTCATGAGAAACATGCCAGCAATATACATAAGGAGTACATGGAGCTGTTGGAATGAGTCCACAGGAGGGTAGTGATGATGATGAGAGTGCTGGAGCTCCTCTACTATGAAGACAGACTCAGGGAGTCACATATCACCTTCCACTACTCAAAGAGGCTAAAAGGGAGCTGGAGAGGGCATGTAATGATGGGACAGGGTGGAATGGCTTTAAACTGGAAGAGGAGAGATGTAAGTTCAAGCACTATTCCGATGAAGGTGTCAGTTATGAACACAACAGACTGTACCTCTTCTCTGAATGATGGAAAATTCCCTCATTATGTATTGATAGAAAGTCTGTCAAATTATTTAAAAAGTATACAGTGAAAGAATAAGTGGTTGTACGTGGATCAAGGTTTATGACAGTTATAAAAATTGAAATGTTAGATACTGTTCACAATAATGCTTCTGAACAAGCAGTACTGTAAATTATAATAAAATGTGCATCTCCTAATCAGATATACTTCTCATATCTATACTTCTTATGTAGCTTATGCTTCTTATGTGGCTTACTCTAACCATCAAAGAAAATGCAGCAACTTTGAGCTGAAACGAGCTGAGTTATTATTTCTTGTGTCCCAACTTGGGGAGGCCAAAAAGGCAGGGATGAAAAGTGAATGAGAGCAATGCAGCTTCTCGCACATGTACCCTCACTGTATGCACAGAAGGCTAAAGAAGCAGATCTCTGACAGTGCTGCTGTGGGCACCACCACAGTAGCTGACAGTACGAGCTGAAGTCATACATCTGAACGTATACCTGCTTTAACTCACAGATCTGTCCCATAGACTATATTCTAAACAAACCCTGTCTTAGCTGTGAAGTGTGGAAACTGAACTAGGTTAACATTTTTATGAAGAAGTCTTGGCTTAGTATCTGTTGAAGTCAATAGAAGTTTAATGCCTAATTTTTTTTAGTTGTTACTGTGTAACTATGGAAATCTGAAATTAGTAATTCACCCAAATAGTCAACGTTTTCTAGTTTTGTAGCCTTTTCAGTCCTAGTATCAAACAGGAGTAAAAATTACTTTCCAACAGAAGTTTAGTCTTCATGAAAATAGTGATGATGAAATTGAGTGTGCTTAGAACACCACTTTGCAAAAATGCTTGAAGTTATTGCAGAGAAAATTAGTTTGGCCTGGCCCACCAGTATATTAATCACAGTATGATAGCTCTGATGTGTCTGTCCCTCCAAATGTTTAGCAACGGAAAGGTTTGGACACATGAATGCATTAACAGAGAGTACCAAGTCACTCCATGTCAGCTGTACCATGATTGTTTCCCAGGTATGTGCAGCCCTCTTAGGGGACCTGACAGGAAATGGTGCTAACACACTTAATAAAAAAGGGACTTTTTAACTTACATTCACTGGGAACTAAAAGCATGAACACAGGCCAGTTGCTGTAAAGTAACTGGTGTTGATTTGTTAGACTATGAAAATTATTCATATTTCTATATCAGTGCTTTTAAAACTGGTTTCTGAAATCAGGGTCCTCTCTGTCTAAGAGCAACAGTACTCCACAGTGTAAAATAATGCACATCTCCATTTTACGAATAAATAGATTTTTTCCTTACTGACCAAATAAATCTCATTTTGTCCCTATTGCCTAGCTGAAATTTCAGAAGGGGAATTTTTACTCTTTGCCTTGAAGTGTTTATGGGTCTGTTCTGTGTCTGGCTTTATAGTTACCATGTCAAAGGTATTTGGTGATTGCTATTTGGATCCTCAGCTGTAAAAGCTTCTCAGGTAACTCATCTGCGTGGTTTCCTGAAAAACAGTTTAGTGAAACATTTGGGGCTGGTTGCCAAAGTCGTTAAAAAACAGCAGTCTCTGTAGTGGACATAATTTCAGAAAGTTGATAACAAAAGTGTGAAAATGTCTGGGAAGATTTTAACTAAATTAGACACATAGAGCTGCCAGGTGCTGAGATGCCAATTTCTTGCCAGCATCAAGGGGATATCAGAGCAGATGCTTTACACCCAGAGTGGAGAAAGGACTCCACTCATGCATCCACCTCATGTCCGTCCTTCCTGGCTGGGGAATGGACCATTGGTGGGGAAAAGGAGAAGGCAGCAGTATTGTGATAGCTCATGCTGTCCAAACCCTTTTAGAAGGAGGTGTCTCAGGGGAAATGGTTGCAGTAAATGGGGTTTGTTCTGGGAATGGCAGGCAGTTAATCAGGTCTCTTCTTACTAAATGTGTTCACTGTGATTTCCAATAGAGAAGAGAAGGCTTTTAGTACTGCTCTGTGCAAAGTGCTTGTTTCTGCTGCAGAATAAGGGAAGCAGACACCAAAGGAAGAAGTTTGTTCCTCTTTCTTCCCTCTGTGTTACATCTGCACTCTGTTTTCTCAAAAATCCTTTTCTATTATTGAGCTTTTTGCTGCCTTTCACCATGCCCAGCCCGATAGCCCTTTGGTTTATTTTTCGGCATAATGTAAGCCTTAAATGTGAAAACCTTTAAGTACTAAAATGTCATAAGCCAGATGCTAGATCTAACTGCTCTGCCTATGCTTTGTGTTGCTCTTTCCTCAGTATCTTGAGGCTGAAGTGTTTACATTAAGGTCATAATATCTGCTCTGTTTGAATGTAGGCATCAAATTAATTAGCAACATCTTCAAATGTGATTAAGGACTTAGATCACAAAGTCTTGATCCAAAGAACATATAGAAAATCCATGTCTTCTCTCTTTTTCTCTCTTCCTAGTTACACAGTGAAAGGAACAAGGAAAACGCAAGGCAGATATGCTGAAAAGTGATGAGACTAAGAACGTGTTGGAACTTTTCCCCTTGGAGATATGAATTTAGAGCATGGAAGGGGTTGAACCTCCCTGACCTGCTCAAAGACACTCAGAAGCATTTCCTTGTCTGCTTGCAATAGGCATCCTTTGAAAATATTGCCCCAGTTAGAGTTTCTGAGCACCAAGAGTTTCTGAACATTGAGCTCAGTGGAAATGAAGACAAAACATCCCACAGCTTAGTGCCTACAAGGAGACAAACTGCCAAGCACATCCCATTGCCAGATGTTGCCTACTTAGCTTTTTACCAGCCATCACCTGCTTTTATACACTCAGTGATTAATGTAGGCCATCCCCAATCCTCAGGCAGAAGTTGTTGCAACTAGATTAATATTAAATGCTTTTGCCTTATTAAAATAATAATTTTGCTTTTGCATAATTAATATCTTTAAGGGATTATCTATAGGGTTTTTTTCTCTTCTTATGACAGTCCTAAGAGCTCAGTAGTTATTGATCACCAAAAATCCTAATGGAACCACAAGAGCATGCGATACAGCTCTGATGTGCCTCCGCATTGCTAATGAATGCACTTCAAGAAAATGAGATTAGCTTCAGCTTTATGTAGCTCATATAGAAGCTTTGAAAATATATGAAATAAGAGTCCTCCTGGTAATTTTGACATTATTAGAGATAAGAGTCTTATGATGACCTGAGGTAGCATCTTTTTTTTTTTTTTTTTTTTAAAGCTGCAAATGTAAACCTGTGACTCTCTTCTGAGTGAGCACACATTTGTTGTGTTCTGCAGCAAGGAGAGATCAGCAAGAGATAAAGGACCACGATACCACCACAGCCCCAGGCGATGGGGCAATGGAAATAACAACAAATAATGATCAAACATTTGTGTGAAGAATCAGCCATGGAACAGTCTGCCTTTTCTGCTCAGTTTCTTCCTTTGGGAAATAAAGCACTGTCCACTTCAAAAGTAGATTTTTACTCAGAAAAGTAACACACTGTTCTGCTTCTGGGCAGAGGGGGAAGATTGGAAATAGTGGCTGGACATTTACCAGCAGAAAAGGAAAGAGAGAAAGGGGAGCTTTGCAACCAGACTTTCTAAGTCCCTGTGGGAGGACTTCTGGAGTGGTAGGTACTCAAAAGGAGACTTTAATTACATTTCCTATTTGACTGTGATGAGATCAAGCTCAACTACTCTGCAGACAGTATGGGAGGCCAAGGAAGCAAAGTTTGTCTCTAGGTAGTGCAAGGAGACTTCCTGGTATTAAATCCTTTGACAACTGAACCAACCCCCTGATGACCCAGATTGTGATATTGAAGTTGGATAAACATTTCTGACAATAAAGGTCGAGTTCTGACCCCTAGTGTGATGGCAGTTCATAATCCACTTGATACTGTACATGATCTCAGAGCCTGTGTTAAGAGCTTGCACTGTTCATGCACATTTTCTTCAACCATCATCAACTTAAGTCTTTATATTTTGCACTACCACATCTCTGGGGTGCTACAAGGCCAAAAATTTGTTAATGATTATTAGGTCTTTGGACACTGTAGTAATAAAGCCATATTAGTCTCCAGAAAGTGTCAGTAATTGAATGGGGTGATGCAGCATGAATTGGAAGATAGTTTATTTTTAGGTAAGATGGTTTTATCCATTTTAGCAACGTTTCACACTTGTTCTCTGAACCCTGAAACTCTAACAAGGACCATTTTAGAAATTAAAAATGTATGGCATAAGGGTATTTGATGCTACCATTAAGGCACTTCACTGCTGTATTCCTGGATCATCAGGGAAGGAGGAGGAGGGGTGTCCTTCAAATTAGCACAAGCTGCACATTGTAGAGATGCATGGAGGGAGCCTGAGTGCATTTTACTCAGGGAAAAAGAGATAGTGGTGGCCAGCAAGGATTGCCTTACATAACAGAAATGGCAAACAGCCTTTGGGTGTGCAGTCATGGGGGAGAGAAGCCTCTGGACATGACACGTCAAAACACTTAGTCTACTTTGCCACTGGATTCCAGTTATTCAGAGAACCCATTGGCAGTGGAGACATACCACCACATAAATTTAATTTGCTTTGCATGTTTATCCATTCTTTGACTTGCTTTTTCATTCGCATCAGTTTGGCTATGTCCTGATACTGTACAGCCTCTAATTGCCTGAGCAGACAGTTCTTCTCCAACTTCTGTGTCGTGCAGGAGGAACACTGTTGGAAAAGGTAAGGGCTGGGCTAATAATACACTGCTGCTGTGTAGGTGTGCTCAGCACTTGCTTTAAATTCCTACTGACTAAGGGGTTCAAAGCCAGCTGGGTGAAACTAGGCTGTTAACTCTTCCTTTAAACACCTAAATGTAAATGATCTGACTTGTGAGAAACAATGGACATCCACGGAAACTCCCTCAGGATACATTTGGGGAATTCTCATAAAAAACCCTGCAGTACCAATTCTCATACCCTCCAGGTGGTTAAGCCTGAGGGACTGACTAATGCCAAAGGACTGAGCTCTGGGCCCTCTCTGTTGGGTACAATGTTTAACAAAGGTGAGCTGAAACACAGGGCAAGAGGAGGTTGAGACTAAATTCATGCCCTGAATCACTAGCAGAACTGGAAAGAAAACACAGTTGTAATAACTGCGTTTCTTGCTCTAACTCTCCTTCTGGTAAAGGTTGGTTGATTATGGGTTGTTGGTGCTCCTTAATGCCATTATTTTACTCTCTCTACTTCTCCAAAAACTGCCACATTCATTCTTAACTTGGTTGTCTAAGGGAAGAGAGGTCAGAGATCCAGTGTAAGACAAGGTAAATAACCTTTATTTGTCTACAGGGGCTGGAGCACCTTCTGGAGGAATGTGCAGCTCTGAGCTCATGTCTCAGCTGATGGCAACGGACCAGCTTCTCTCAGAGTTTTGTAAATGTTCCTCCAGACTGCATCCTTGAAAATTGAGCACTTGTTACTGTTAATATCGTGTTTTGGTATCAGAGACATTCCCAAAACTGGGTTTTGACTGAAACTCTCCTAAAGGTTTGGCCATTTCCAAGAACGTCTTTAGGTGAAAGGAGGTTAAGTTTCTCATGTTAATTCTCTAGTCAAGATAAATACAGTCTGCTGTAGACTTCAGTAGGAAAATTCTGTTTTCTAGAAGATAAAAAAATAGTTATGTTGTAAGAACTGACTTACATCCATGTTTAAGTGAGGGATAGCTCACTATGGTATTTCCCAAAGACCATCTCTTCCAAGCTCAGTGTTGCCTTATGATGTTGCATCCAAAGCTCCTTGAAGACTCACAGTGATATCACCTGGTGTGCATATTTGCACCCTGTACTTGGGCTGGCTTAACTCCACAAGAAACTCTTCTCATGTTTTAATTTGGCCCTGGGATCTGAAGCTGAAACAGCTTCGGTGTTTCCCTCTGCGATGGCAGGACACAGAAGCTGCATTTACTATGAAACTTCTGATATGGTACTTCTTAGGTTAGACACTGAATAATAGAATGGTTTAAGTTGACAGGGATCTTAAAAATCATCTAGTTCCAACATCCCTGCCATGGGCAGGGACACCTCCCACTAGGCCAGGTTGCTCAAACTGCTATCTAACCTGGTCTTGAACACGTCCAGGTATGGGGCATCCACAGCTTCTCTGGGCAACCTGTGCCAGTGCCTCACCACCCTCACAGTGAAGGATTTCTTCCTAATATCTAATTTAAACCTACCCTCTTTGAGTTTAAAGCCATTGCCCCTTGTTCTAGCCCTTGTAAAAAAGTCCCATGAAGCACTAAATGATGAAAAGGTAGGAAGGGTTGCACTGTGACTGCAGAGCTGTTAGCACTGCTGTGACAAGCAGGTCACACTCAGTTAAGCAACCTGTTCATTTTCACTCTGCCTGAACAAGAGGTCAAGAGAAGTTCAGTGTAATTAACAGTAGAGAGATACATGTGTTTATTTAAAGGGCTATAAACCTGGTGAAAAAAAATAATTTTCCTACCAGAGAGGGAGCTATTAGAATCAGCTTTCGTTAGGAATGTTTCTGCAATAAAGTGTTGTGACTCCATAAAAGAGTATAAAACTGTCTGAATAAAACCCAAGGAACAGATTTGTAAAGCTCAGGAGCCACAGGGGACAGGAACATCAAGCATTGTTCATAGCTCCCTTAACTAGAGCTCATGTGGGAATGTGCATTCCTGCAAACGTTCCACTATGGTCCAGTGGCTCAAATGGAAATTTAGGAGTCCCAGTGGGGAGCTACCCCTCCTGCAATGTTTGTGTGAGAAATGCTGGAGCACCTTTATAGCCCATATAATGCATCTTGGCACACTGTTCTTCATTTTGTTCTGGCCACAGCTGTAACCTGTGGTAAAATTGTTAATAACTGTAATGCCATGACTGATAATGGTCCTTAGCATGGGTTTTCCCATATTTTGTGGGGTGTGGCTGTCCACTGCTATGGGCTGTTCCTTCCCCTCTTCTCTCCCTGAGGGTAATCTGATGGGAGGGGAAGGAGGAGGGTGGAGCTACAAAGCTCAGAGCAGTTGAGCTGGGCCCTGAAAGAGGTGTAAGGGAACGATGCATAAAGCCTCAGGGCATGTGGGGGTGCTGTCAGTGCTTCCCCTCTGGATCTGTGGAGTAGGGCAGCAAGAATAGTAGAAAGGACAGCACAGGACAGTGACACCAAAACTATTCTAATAGTACAATTCCAGCAGTAGTACAGCCGTGCTTGGCTAGCTTGGGGCTTATATTTTAATGCAGAGCCAAAATAAATGTTTGAACAAAGGTGGTGGTGTTTTTGAGGGATGCTCTTCAACACCTCTCATGTTCTTGAGCTCTCTCCAAATGCCACTGCTTACAGGTGAGCACAACTTTGTTATTCTTGTTGGGTGTTGGAATAAAGATCTTATTTTTAAACTGTTTCTCTTCCTTCCCAAACACTACCAGTCATCTCCAAAAGTAGCTTTCCTACTTTAAAGCACCAGAAATCAAAAATAGTAATTAAAAGATGGTCAACTAAAATGGTGATTGGAGCAATGTGTTGAGTTTGCATGGAAGGTCTTGGTAGTGGGGGGGGAGCTACAGGGGTGGCTTCTATGAGAAGTTGCCAGAAGCTTCTCCTATGTCTGACAGAGCCAATGCCAGATGGCTCCAAGATGGATTGAGAGTCAAGTTGAGCTCAAGGAGAAGGGAGCGGTGGAGACACAGTGGTAATTACTTGTAAAAAGTTATTAGTGATAAGTTTTTACCAATCAAATCAGAGTAGGCTAATGAGAAATAAAAACTTAAACCACCCCTGTAGCCCCTCCACTGCCAAAACCTTTCCATGCAAACCTAACACAATAATTGTATTTCAAACATAACACAGGTTGAAAAATGATCTGCAATTATATAAGGTGGACATTAACTCCTATCCATGGACCAAATGCCCTTTCTAGTTAAAGAATTTGTCCTGCTCTTGGTCTTTTGAAAGCTCTTCCCACACATTTTGGTCCTGTAAAAATAATAATTTTAACCATCCCAATCGAATGTCAGCCAAACTGCAGGAAGTAAAATTTTTATTTGAAAAAGCACTTTTAAAACTGTAGATTTTGGCTCACCATCAAGGAACATTTTCTATTTCACATCATTATATGAGCTTTTGGATTTGTTAGGAGAGTACAGCTTCTGAAATAAAACCCCTCCTCTCTAGAAGCTTAGATTTCACACACTGTGCCTTACCATTACTGCTTAGTGGGATAAATTTCTTGTTAAAGTTTACACAGCATTTTATAAACCTCATAAGATATTTTCTATGTCCCTCAATCTTAGGAAAAATGGCAAATCATATAGTTCAGGGAATATAGGAACCTTGCCATCTGAAAACAGACCCAAACCCCACCTTGTTTGGTATCCTGCCTCTGACACCAACACGTAGGAAATGTTTCAGAGGGAAGCCGAAGAGCTTGGCAGGAGACAGGTGGAATTGCTTTCCTATCCTGATTTCTAATCACAGGAGTCAGGCTTATGTCCTTTTAAGTGAGGTTTTAAAATCCTCGGTCATGAAGGTCTCTCAGGATGGAAGAGCTGGATGGCAAGGAAAGGTCAAAGTTATGAAGCTCACAAGAGTCTAGAGGGGAGCAGACCCCCATAGGAAGCTGCTGGGGAGGCAGGTGGGGTGCAGACTATTTTACCAATGACACTTCAGTAAAACTTCTAGCCCTGAAGATATTGGGGATAACAGTATGCACGGGTTCAACTGCTGCTCCCTGGGAACAATTTGTTCAAAATACAATACTGTTAAACCCTGTTCAGTGGGGCTTGAGGCCATGACCACCCCTTGCCACAAGTATGTGCCTGCATTCTGTCAGCTATGATGGCACAACAGCATCTCGACCTCCCCTTTGTTCACTGAATCATAGAATGGTTTTGTTTGGAAGGGATCTTAAAGATCATCTAGTTCCAAACCCCCCTGCCACAGGCAGGGACATCTTCCACTAAACCAGGTTGCTCAAAGCCCCATCCAACCTGGCCTTGAACACTTCCAGGGGTGGGGCATCCACAGCTTCTCTGGGCATCCTGTTCCCGTGTCCCACCTGCTGTTCTCACTGCACGGTAGATGTTGAGGAATTTGAGGCACTCTCTGCTCTAGAGGGTGAGCTGCCCCTCAGACATATGAGCACTCTGCAGACAGGGAGGTGGAGAGAACTTGCCATGTGCAGGTGTAAGGAGCACATGGTGCTGCTGGGCTTGGTGTCAGCCATGCTGGGTACAGGAGGGAAACAGGATGATTTTTTTTTGAATGTTATACATTTCTGGTTGGGATTGATCCACAGCCACCAGAGTAAGAGCTGTCAGAATACGAAAGATGTTAAAAGGCTAAAGAGAGTCCTTCGGTAGGGCCCTAAGATGGTCAGAGCCAGAAGCATGAAGACTCAGTCTCCAAGAGGCCGAGCACTGAAGCTGGAGCTCAGAGCGGTTGCAGACTCTTCATCCTTGGAGACATTAAAAACATTCCTGGACAATCCCTAAGCAATCCCATCTAATTTGGAAGGAGACTCCCTTTGTGAAGGGGATTGGGCCAAGTGAACCTGCAGAGATCCCTTTCAAATCTGAAATTTTCTATAGAGCTCTGTTCTGGAGCCTAACAGAGAAACTAAGGACATTGAATTATAAACTGCCAAGAGACATAGAAAGGGTCATAAAAGGGAGGTTTGGATCTATTCAGCAAACTCTAAAGCACCCAAAACACTGCAAATTCCTCATACTTCCAAGAGGAGATTGCCAAGGGGGAATAGCTGCATAAAAAACACGTATCCTTTAGCTGATAAATCTCAGATCAACAATTTGGAAAACAACTGAGCTCCAGCATAACTTTAGAGTTTGCTTTTCTAGGTGCTCAGCACTTGGTCCTGCTCTCAGAATCACTTCAGCCTGAGCCTCAGTCAGGGAATGTAATTATTGAAATAATTTCATGCTTGAAATAATGGGTATGCTTATGTGCTTTGAAAGATGAGAGTAACAATGCTCAGCACCAGCCAGAATTGAGC
Organism: Pipra filicauda; assembly: GCF_003945595.2. Classification (NCBI taxonomy): domain Eukaryota; kingdom Metazoa; phylum Chordata; class Aves; order Passeriformes; family Pipridae; genus Pipra; species Pipra filicauda. The sequence goes on from NW_024104310.1 coordinate 8,882,359, forward strand.
CCTTGCATGAACTTACCTTTGTGTCAGGGATTTCTTAAGCTTAGAAACCAAGGTCTCTTAGAGACAGAGATATTTAGATTTTTTTACATTGTGGAAATATTTATAGAGGTTTGCCATGGGGAGTTGTACCATCCTGATTTTTCTCTGTGTTTGTGTCTTGTATCTTCTTACAAATAAACAGAGTTTGACTTTGAAAATAACATTTGAGAGTGTTCACATCAAATTCTCCTTCTTTTGAGGTGCTGCGTGAATTGTTGTCAGGTGGGGGTGCAAAGGATTTGACACAGGTGTGTAAAGAGGAATGTCAAGTGAACTTTTTTTTTGAGAGAAAAGTGTTTTCCTATATCTGTTTCTTCTGCTGGGTTTTATCCTGAACAGCAATGGCCAGAGGAAAAGCTTTCTGTGTCTAAGTTCACATCTACATTTGTAAGTGCAAAAGCAGAGGAAGATGGAACAGAAAAGCTTTAAACCAGAACCACGTGGAGAATGGAACTTCCATACTGAATGTCTCAATATTTGCTTCTACATCAGAATGAAACAAGCCTGTATTTTAAAATTGCAAAAGTATTGCAAAGAGTTGATTAAAAAAATTCTAGAAAGGATTTTTTTTCACAGTTTCTGTGAAAATAAACATTCTCTTTGGAAGTGTCAATATTGAAAAATATTGATTCGCAAGGAAGTACCTAATTCTGAAAGTCTCCATCAGAAAATATAAATTATTCTCATGTTCCCTAGGAAGAAGAACTCTCCTACTCCATTGATTCTTCTGTCAGCCTCCCTTATTTTCCTTTCTTCATGATGTCATTGAAAAAATACAGTTAATTGAGAATTAGTGGCCACCTCCACTTATTACCAATCACACACACAAAATCACTGCAACACAGCCAATGAGAAGAGGTCCTGGGAAGGACCTGAGTATCCTTCCCCCACCACACTCAGAAACTTCTGAACTCCACAGACAACCTCTGTCCCAACAGTCCTGATAATGGTTTCATGGATGATAAATGTTTTAAGCTTGAGGTCTTACTTATCTTTTATTTTGCTTCCAATGAGTTAGTGGGATTTTTGAAGTGGATGTAAATGGGAATATCTCCCACTTAACCAGAACTATACTACAGAGGCTCATTATTTTTTCATTTTAAAATATATAAAAGGACATTTCCCCCCCCAATTAGGATACTGTTGTGTGATCCTCCAAATATGCCATAGTTCCTGTGACTGTGTTTACAGATAGAATAATTGATATTTCTGTAGTTCTCAGAAGACTGTGCAGTTACTTATCTATGGTGTAATGAATTTTATACTGGTCATTAAAAAGCACACTGGATTAGTGTTTTCTCTAGGAATCATAGCTGTTGTGGAACATCACTGTTGTGGTGGTTGTATCACTGGTAACAACGGAAAATCTGAGTGATTGATCCAAAACCAGTTTATTAAAAATTAAGTGGATGTGTTGTGTAATGCTGGCCCCAGTGCTGCTTTCTCTGAAGTCCTTCTTCCTTTGAAGTTTTGTCACTGCCTTCTTCAATATCAAGATCAGATATTCCTGCTGCATAAGTGTTACCATTCAGGGAGTGCCGTGTGTGACCTGTTTCCTTGATCAAGATTTTCTGGTGACCTATGCAATCAATCTGTGTCTGTTATGCTGTTGAACATCTATAGTTCAGCCACACAGCCTGAAAGACTTTCATAGGTTTTGGTGGTTTTGTGGTTGTTGTTTTCCATTTTGAGAGTTTGGCATTTTTTATTCTTTTTCACACATCCTGAAATGGTTAAAGAAGTTGGAGTTGATAATCTGAATGCAGTTAGAATCAATTTTATTCTTCACATCCTTTATTCTTCTACTATGTCATCACGAGCTCCCAAGAAAATCCCCAAGTGTCTTGATGGTGGTTGACAAAATACACATCACTTTAATTTCTCCTTGGATCTGTACAAATGGAATAAGAATTAGAAGTCGTACTTTCTTTACAGCCTTTTCTCCTAGTCACAGAGAGCATTTTCACATTTATCAGACCACTTCCAAGTCACCAGTGTTGCTCTGCTGTTTTGCAGTTTCATCAGTTTATGACAGAACACTTACATTAATTTGTTTCCTTCTTCAAATATTCCTTGCTCTGAAAGTATTCCTCCTTTGGTTACTTCTGATTATTACTGTTATTATTCTGCTTGTCTCTGTTCAATCACCTCCTCTGATGAGGGGAGCTCATAGTACCAATAGATATGACAGATACAGGAGATAGAGCTGTAGGTGGTAGCAGGAACAAGGAAAATAAATGTGACAATTCTGCAAATTGTACAAGTCTAGGAATTTATATTCTCTAATTTTTGTTGATGCACTTTTAAAAAGAGTGTAGATATCTCCACATATTTTGAGACTTGGAGGATCTGAGTGTGGGAAAATTTAGTCCCAGGTACTTTGTCCAAGGTCACGTGTAAAGAGCTTGTGTAAGAGCTGGAACCAAATATCTTGAGACCTGATTAGCCGCAGGACTATGAGCCTTTTTGTTTATTCCCTCTCCTGTGGTCAATGCAGCATCACACTCTCCCCGCAGTTATATTCAGCTAATGGAAAAGTTGCCATCTAATACACTGAGGACATTGCTTTGTCTCTCATATTTCAAACATCCCAAACTACAAAGCCAGAGATGTCTTTAGATCCTCATTTATCATTTCTGCTCTCGGAGGTTCTGCTGCTGCAGAATTTGTTTTCAAACTGAGCTAAGGGAAAAATCTCTCTTAATTGCTATAAATTTTTCTGGTTCTTCTCTTATTAGTTGCAATTAATTACTTACATGTCTGTTGTTCATCAAAGATAATCATAAAGTGTCATTTTAGAGCACTTCAGTTTTTAGTAATACTTTCCCTATTGTAGGGATAATATGATGACAACATAAGAAGAATTTGCCAAAAACGCTTTCTGCGTGGGGTAATAAATCTATCTGTAAACATCAGCTAAAGTAATATTGAAGGCAAAAGGCTTTATGAAGATTTGCCATTATTAGGTGTGTTGTCCTGCTCGTGGATGCTTTGTTTCTACAGCTCTCATATTTCACTGACAGCACGTTGTAATCTGAATCCTTTTGAGACAAGAAAACCAACAGTCACGCTCATTGCTTCCAAATACCTCACAAATTGTTCAATCCATTTTGCCATTTCCTGGGTAAATCAATTCCATGTCTCTATTTTAACTGGTGAGCATAAAGACAACTGTTCGGAAAAGTGCTGGTGTGCCAGGATATTCTGTGGCCAAGTGGAATCAGCACCTGTCAAAACCACAATGTCTTTCAAGCCCTAATCTTTATATACACCTAGCAAAGAAATGCAAGTATTTCTTTGTCATTGAAGAGAAAGGCATCATGAAAACAAATTGTGGTTACTAGCTTGCAGGTCTATGGTTAAAACAGAAACTAAGAAATCCACATTAGTTAGTTTGTTTGTTTGGGGTTTTGTTTTGGTTTTTGTGTGTGTTTGGGTTTTAAATTTAGTTAGTTTGTTTGTTTTGGGTTTTGTTTTGGTTTTTGTGTGTGTTTGGGTTTTTAAATTTTGTTTGTTTGTTTGTTTTATTAACAAGAAGTAATTTTCTCTGGCTTAGTACATGGTGACTCATACCAGTTCCTGAAGCAATGGCACACAGTAAATTACACAACTAGCATTTGACATTTTTTGTCACCTGAAGAATCAGGTTACAGTTTGTAAGATATGCCAAGATAGTCTTGGCATAATTCTTTACAAATATGTAACCTCATACTTTTTAGCTTCCATAAGGCATCAAAATTATTTGTCTCAGCCTTAAAGCAAATAAAGAAGCTAAAGTGCTTTTTCAGAAGTTGTTTTTGCATCCTTGGGATCTTCTACAAATGTTAGGCAGATTTCAAACTATACACAACACCTTAGATATGAATTGGTTCTCATTAGACTTGGGCAGAGTAGCTCCTGTGCTTTCACACTGAGAACCTTCTGTATCCAAGCAGAGATCCTGCCAGGCTTTTTAGCTGATGAAAGAGTAATTTTTTTCCAGTCAACTAAACTCTGGTATCAGCTTCCTTTTTATTTAAATAATTTGTCTATATGAAACAAGGAGTGAGAGCCACATTCCAGACCAAATACCCCAGCAAATGGTCAGCAACCAGCGACCTTCTGTGCCAGCCATACCTTGAGGTGTGGCCAGAACTCAAAACAGTAAACTATGACCCACAGTTAAATTCCAGCCACAACAGGAACAATGTTTTCTTTGTGGATTTGATGTTGAAAAAGTGAAATATTTGGGCAGAAAACCTCGAGTTTCCCAGCAGACTGCCTATACTTCTGTCCAGGAGAGGACAGCAGCTGAGGCACACTTGGCTGTTTTGAGTGTTATGTGGCAAGATCATGGGCATAGGCAAGGATTTAATGGAGAAAGTGGAGATGGATAAAGTGGAGATTTTTTCTCCAGGAAGTGCAGATGACCAAGTAGAAGACAGGCAAGTAGAAGTAGAAGATGGACCACCTTTAAGTCCATCCTCATGACTCCATTGTCCTGGACCCACCTCAGACACATAGAGAAGGCTGTCAGGCTTGGCAGACCTCCTTCTCCAGCCCCTTCTTCTGTTGTGATGGAGTCTGTTTTTGTGGGTTTCTATTTACACTGTAATCATAGTACTTGTTTTGAAACGTTTAGTTTCGTTTGGGTGGGCTGTAAAAGCCTTGTTTTTCCTCTGCTTTTGAAACTGAAAATGTGACTTCAAAATGACAAACTCAAGAGCTTCATTTTGGAAGCTGTTTAAATGAAATGTTCTGTCATGTTAGAAAGTATTTATTTGTGAAACTTGAAAACAAAACTTCAATATTTCTAAAATACTTCCATTTTTTTTTCAGCAGAAACAAAAAAAACCAACCCCCCCAAATCTATTAGATATGAATCTGCAGGAAGTTTCACTTTCATAAAGCTGCATTTCATGCCCACTGAAACTCCTTTTTTCATTCAGTTTGGTGATTAAAAAAAAAGAAAAAATACCCCTCTCCCTGTTTAAGGAAACAAGCAGAAGGGAATGACAGCAGTGTCATTTGCAAGCTGGGCCAGGGACTTAGGAAGTGCCAGAACTACCAGTCTTTTTCCATTTCTCATGGGACTTTGCCAATGGGATTTTAGCCAGAGGGTTGAGAATGCCAGAGACATCCTTGGTATAAAAGCAACCTGATTTTGAAAAATACCCAGCGCCTGCTACTTTTACTAACTGCAGCAAAACTTCACTAAACTGAAAGAAGGGACATTTTAGTGTAGATATTCAGCCATCTAACACTCAGGTTACTTTATCTATGAGGCACAATTTTAGTTTACTAATACCCAGTATCTTATCTATAAACAGTCATGCAAGTATATTTTGGAAAAGTGGGCAGTGTCTCAGAAAAGAATATGATATTTTCACACATACTAAAAAAATACTATGTACTACATGTGTGCAGCTCCTGTTGGACTCGGGACTATCAAGGCAACTACTTGTAGAAATTTGACACTATGGTAGTCGTGTTAGAATGTTCTTTTAACAGCCAGATTTAACAGTTATCTCATTTTCCTCAATTTGTATTAGCTAATTGCTTTGCAAATCAAAATGAATAGAGGCAGGGCTCCTCTGAGACTCTGGGAGTGTGCTGGGAGCATGTTGTGTTACATCTGCTCACTTCACTTTGAATTGCATCAGATTTTAGAGTGTAAGACTGTTGGTGGCTGTTGTCATACATGGTTTGATGTAATCATATCTCTACATTCTGAGTTTGCAGCCCTGAATTTGTCCCCACCGGACCCATGAGAAGAGTTTTAGTTACCTACAAGGGCCTTTTTTTAAATCTATGCCTATGCATCTTGGAAGAGCTTTCTGAGAATACACTATTGCATAGATGTCATTGGACAAGACCTTTTTTTCAGCATCCAGGACCTGTCCCAAAGAGCCAAAGTCGATGGTATATGAATCCATTCATTCGCAACTGCAGATCCCTGAGTGGTAGTGAAAGACCCAATTTGCACCCCTGAATTCAAAGACAGGACCACTAATAAACAGCACAATCATGTTTGTGATCACAGTGTGTAAGAACAACCAAAACGAAGTAGTGAGATGCAAGAGGCTTTAGAAGATATCTCAGTGAACAAAAAAGGCTAGAACAGTGAGTGTGGAGTAAAACTGAGAGGAAGAAACAGGAAAATTTGGGCACACAGTGCTGGATTGAAGATACAAGCGACTTTAGGTGAAGTTCAGTCTATTCCAGAGGAAAAGAGAGAAAGCAGATGGCTCACAGCTATTGCAGCCACTGCAACTGCTCCTGCAAGTGGCAAAGTTGCCTCCAAGGTCTCAGGCAAGGAGTGATGCAGTGAGGAGGAAGATTGCAGGAAAGGATCACAGGACTCTAGTTTGCCAGGTATGGAAAGGTCTTCTCTGACCTTAAGGCTGTTAATTATTTGATGCTACTGCACCCCTTTCCAGTGCCCTGAGAAATCTTTGCTCTCCGGGTGCAACAGAATTCGGGCTGAAAATCGCACCCCTAAATTGCATTTAAAAAGTGAATGATCTGCTTTAGGGAAGTGAAAGCTGTCACTGGATCAATCCATTCTGGAGAACATTGACCTAGACGTGTAGTTCTCCAGGGTGAGATATTTGATTTCAGCAGAGATGTTCATTCACCCTGAGAGCCCTGCTAGAAATTTGCAAAGCATTAAACTTGCATCTGATCTTACATACTGAACCAAATTCTTACCTTCAGCAACATTAATTTCAGACTGGAGTTAGCCAGTGGAGTTGCTCTGAACTACAGCTAATGGAAATGAGAGGCACATCTAATCTAGAATCTCATGAGGAAATTGGCAATATAGATTGAGACATTATTTAGAAGTATTTCATAGTCAATACCATGACTTCAAAGCTCAATGTCATCTCCAGTCTTCTGGCATGGATACATGACATTTATTAATAGAGGTGCTGAAGGACTGGCATCCAGTTGATGTCATCAGACAAATTACTTCTCCATTACTTATTGATTACTGTTCTGCCTGGCAAAAAGTATGTGCTTGCTTTTTGTACCAATGGGAAACAGAAAAATTCAATAGCTGACCACTTTAGGTAATTATCCAGTTCTTGAAGTGCTTCATCTATGGGCAAATAGAAACTGCAGCTTTTCCTTCACCCGGAAATCTGTCTTCTCAGCAGAAGAATCCCAGGGAATGTATTACTCTTGGGTTCCTCATATTTCCCTGATTGTTTTCCATTAGATAATAGGTTTAATTCATGTTCCAGTCCTTATGTTTCACAGGTAGAGCACAGTTAATGAAAAGATTACTTTATTTTATCTGATCCATGAGAGAAGAGATAATCATCAGTAGGATTTATCAAAAAGTTTGGATCCAACTGGTTTCCACAAAAAAAAAAAAAAAATCACAGATATTTAAATAAAAATGTATATAAAAATCTGTTTTCATAAAATGTGAGAAGTAAAAAGTGAAGTGACTTTTGTTCCCTCATTTTGCTTTAATAGGAAAAGATTGCTTTATTCTGACTATAATGTCCAGATTAATTTTACCTAGACTGCTCTATCACATGCCAATATATATTTTACAATGTAGCAGTGTCATCACATAAATTGATATATTATTTCCTTATTTCTGCAAAACATTTTGGCACTGCTGAAATTAAATGCTTCTGTAGTCTCAAAATCAAACGGTAGATTGCTGTGTATGAAAAGACCACTTGTTTCGTTTTATTTGCCCTCTTTTCATGAAACCACCTAATATGACCACAGACGTTATGATGTGTTCTGGTGACAGAATAGTATAATCTATTTCCTAGTCACGCTTGAGAGTATAGTTGGAAGATCCGGACTGGGTCTTGATCTCAAAGAGCTGATCCTTTCATACAGAAAAAAAATAACACAACACTCCTTCCTGTGAAATAAGCCTGGTAGTGTTGTACCTCTGCAGAGATGATGTGGAGGCGACTCTTTATAGACCTTCTAATAGTATTTGGGATAGGACAGACACAGGCCTGTGATTGGAGAGCTAAAGGGGAATTCACCAAGATGGGACTGTGATGGATAAGCCCACTGAAGAAAGGATGGAGAATGGCAAAGTAGTCTTAGAACAGTGATGATGGAAATGTTTTTTCCCTACTAGCATCAAGTTAAAAAGGTGTTTGTCTTGTCCAGAGTCTCCTGAGTCAGTGCTAAAGATGCAAGAAAACTCACCAGGCTACTGTGACTAAACTCAGACATTCCGATCACTCTGTGTAGGCCAAGGAGGGTAAATTGGGATGGACAATGGCACTGGGGTGGAAAGAGGAGATTAAAATTCATGGGAAATGTGAGGACAGCCAGCATCTTGGTGTGAGATTTCAGCTTAGGAGACCATTATTAGCATTTTATTGCTTCCAAACATTTCTTTAAGAGTAAGGATGTGAAGAGTCATTTCTGTTGGAGCTAAGGAACAGCTCCACAAGAAAAATACTACCCACTACCTTAGCAGCACTCTCAGCACCCCAGGGTGTGCTCTGCAGGTCTGTGCAAGGGCAGGCAAGCTGTTCTTTTAAGGCCTCTGAAAATTGCATGGGAAAGACTTTGACAATCCCTGCCCTGATTTACATCTTTCACAACTCCAAAATTTCAGCCAGCTTCCACAGAGAGTAAATCAGAAAATGATTTGTGTCACTGGCTATTTAATCAGCCTGCAGTTGCTGAGCAGCTCTCTGGATTGGCATACAGTGGCCAGGGAACTTCAGGATGCATTGTGACTTCTTGCAGAATAATTAAGAAAAAGTCTTTAATCTCAAGGGCAAAATGATTGCCCACTGGAAAAATAGTCAGTGAGCTGGATTTCATCAGTAAAAAAAGAAAAATGCAACACCAACAGGCCTTGTTTTCTAGACTTGCTGTAACTACAGCTGAGAGATGGTTGAAGTATTGCACTAGTCTGTATGACATCTCAAAGAAACAAATAAATAGATAGATTGAACTATTAAAAAAACAACTACTTAAATCTATTGTTAACATTTACTTCACAGAGAGGAGCTTGGTATCTCTGGTTGTCCTACAGCATTCCCCTCTCTCAGACAACAGTGAATCCATGGCCAACTGCTTTGTTGCTTTCCCAAACCAAAGAGAAGAAACACGTCACCAACATACAGTGAACATTTTGGCTGTTCTGTAGTCACTGCTGTGAAATCTTCACACAGTTTCTTAACATCACATGGATGTCTGAGCACTGTCATTATTTGTTAACATTATGACATGGGAAAACAGGATTACCCATAAAAATCTGAATGAACTCTGAACAGGAGCCAACACTGAGGAGCTGTAATTCATTATCTGTTGACAGTATGTGAGAAGAGGGTGCATAGGCAGCTGCAGATCTATGGAAGGTGTGTGGCAGGATGATGCTTTCTTCATCTGTAAGTGGGATCAGGGTGTTCTTGCTCTGCTACCTCCAGCCTTTTTGAACACTGTGACTTTTCTTCAGCAGGACTAAAGTCCTGGCCCTTTCCCATTTGCACAGTGAGCCCTAATGCCCCTACTGCATTCATGTAAGATCATCTGTAATAAGGAATAATATATGAATTTATCTATATCTGTACTTGGGAGTTACTCATACCTCCCAGTGCTGAGTGAGCTAGCACTCAGGCCATCTTTCAGAAGATAAATAAATGAAGAGACATTAGCTTTTTATTACTTCTGTGATATATGTAAGTGCTTTTTGTAAGTGACTACTTCAGTTTTAACAGCTGAAAGTTAAGCAACCTTAAAAGAGAGTGCAGTTCTGTGTTCACTGAGGTAGAAAGGATAACTTTTTTGGCATGATGGAGGTTTTTGAATGTTATTACATGCCCCATGAGCAAGTGGGGTTTTAAAATTACAATTCCAGAACAGAAACCTATTGAGTGATACATCAGGGACTTGAGAATAAAACATAAACCATGGGTAGGTCTGTTATCAAGGATGAGTCATGTATGGCATATAATTAGCATCCAAAACATATGAGCATGTCTCTGGAAAGGAAATTTGCTGCAAGTTTTAGTAGAAGTGGTGAAGATTTGTTAGTGTTTCCAAAGAATTTCCCTCTATGAAAAACTGAGAACATATTAAAGCCAAATGAATCAGGCATACAACTGCCTCATGTGGCCACCACCTTTCCCAGGTCTCCTGGCATGGGTGTCCAGGCAGAAAGAGGAGGCAGAAATCCTTCTTCTGAAGGCTGTGGCAAAGCTTCTACCAGACTCAGCATGACCAATTTCACTCAGTTACTGCACTTTTTAGGAATAAGAGGCTGTACTACCTACCTGCTTGCCTTGTGTGAGGAACTATGTATCAAAAAGGCTGTGGCAGGAGGTATTTGGAAGAGGTTTGCAGTTATATACCTGTGCAAATTACAGAAAATAGCGCCTGGAATATGAACTCTAAGGATGAAACTAACTTCACTTAATCCAAACATGTCGAAGTTAAGTAAATCATGCAAAGTTCCTCCTATATTCAATGGATGGAGAAAGATACCTCCAAAGTTTAGTTAATCGTGTCCACTTCAGTATGGAAAAGAGTCACCACAGTGGGGTGGCAGTGGATGGGAGGCAGCATGTTGCACCCTGTGGAAGAAGTGATTGGTTTTTATCTCCACTTTAGGAAGTGTTGTGACACTATCTCCAATAACATCCTCACAGGCAAACTTGTAAAATATGGACTAGACAAGTGGACAGTGAGGTAGATTGGGGGCTGACTGAAAGCCAGGCTCGAAGGGTTGTGATCGGAATCATGAAGTCTGTCTGTCCAGAGGCCACTCATCCTTGGTGGGCCCCTAGGGTTGTTTTGGGGATGAATGTTCATCCTTGTCAATGACCTGCACAGAGTAGACTCTCAGTGAGTTTGCAGATGATAAAAAAATAGAAGGAGTGATTGATATGGCAGATGGTTGCACTGCCATTCAGTTGAAATTTAGCAGACTGGAAAATGGGCAAACAGGAACTTCATGAGGTTAATCAAAGGCTAAGTTTCAGATTATTCCATTGGAGAATGATTATTCTTCCTCAGGTGACAAATTCTGGACCTGGGGGAGAATAGCACCACACACCAATGCAGGTTGAAGGCCAACACACTGGAAAGCAGTTTCCAAAAAAACTTGGAGCATTCTGGTAGACGAAGCTTACCACGAGCCAGAAACGTGCCCTTGCAACAAAGAGAGTCAACAGATGTGTGAGCTAGACTAGGAGGAATGTTGCCAGCCATACGATGGAGACAATCCTCAAGACACATCTGCAGTTCTGGGTCCAGGTCTGGCCTCCCCAGGATAGAGAAAGTCCAGTACAGGACTACAAAGATTAAAAGACTGGAGTAACTGATATGAGGAAAGGCTGTGAGAGCTGGGGCTGCTCTGCCTGGAGGAGACTCAATGGGATTTTATCAGTGCTTATAAATACCTGAAGGGTGGGAAGCAGGAGCATGTTGCTTTTGTCGCTTCAATGTCATGCCTGGATGAGAGAGCTCACTGACACAAGGCTGCTGGCTGGCTAACAGGAATATCCTCTCTTCATTTTTTGCAGAAGGACCCACAGCATTTTCAGAGCTTAAAGTAGAAATAATATAAAGGTTTCCAAGGCATTGATAAGCAGACAAATCAATCTAGTTGCCCTGGTTTCAGCTGGGATAGAATTAATTTCTTCTCAGTAGCTGTTACAGTTCTGTGTTTTGGATTCAGAATGAGAATAATGTTGTCAACATACTGATGTTTTGTTTTTGCTAAATCATGTTTATTCTAAGTCAAAGACTTTTTTTTTTTTTTTTTTTTTTGGAGTGTGTGTCTCATTCTCTACCAGTGAGAATGTACATAAAAGAAACTGGGGGGAGCATAGTTGGTACAGGTGATCTGAACTGACCAAAGGGATACTCCACACCAAGAATGTCATTCCCAGTATATAAACTGAGGGAGTTACCTGGAAGGGGTTAATCTGGGTTCAGTAAGGGGGACCCTGGCATCAATCAGCAGGTGGTGAGCAATTGTATTGTGCATAATTTGGTTTTGCTTTTTTTTTTTCTTTCCCTTTTCATTATCATTGTAATTTACTTTGTTTTCAATTATTAAACTGTTCTTATCTCAATCTACAAGTTTTACTTTTGATTCTCCTCTGCATTCTACCAGGGTGGGGGCAGAAGAGAGGGGGGTTGAGTGAGCGTGGTGTTTAATTTCCACCTGGACTTAAACCTCAGTACTAGTCCATGACTTCCCAGTGTTGTTGGCTTCGTCAATGTGATGATATCCACAGACTGATGATTCCCAATTTTTACTGTTCCTCTTTGAATAGGGTACATTGCACAGACATTCCCACTCTTGTTTAATAGCACTTTCTGCAGATTGCTTCCTCGGATTAACATCTTGCCTTTGTTCAGCTGTCAAAAATAATTCATGCAACAGTGCAAAACATATTTGAGGCAAATAATAGCACAATAATGAATATAAACTATGTAGCAGTGCACTGCAAATGAAACAAATGGAGAAGGAGATGAAAGAATTAATAACTACAAATACTGGAAACAGATTCTTTTTTCAAATGTAAACACAGAATGATAAATATCAGCCTGAAAAGCTAAAGTGTGTGCAGTCTGGAAACAAGGTGTAGACAAGCAGAACACAGTCACCCTTAAAGCAGCAGAAAAGTAATCAGAAAATGTCTGGCAAGAGAAACTAAGTCATCTTTAAAGACTGCCAACAAATAATACATAATGCATTTGACTGCATGCTTTGCTCTTTGCATACCCAGAGCTTTTGGTGGTGTCAGAGGGAGATCTGGCAAAGTCAGAGGTGAAGTGAAGTCCTGAGCAGGAATCCAACACACATTCTGCTTCTCTTACATCCTTCCCTGCCCTACACAGGCTTATAGGATTTTATCCCATTGTAAAATATCCCATTGCTCACCACTATAACATCTGAAAACTGATCTCAGCCAAACTGATCTGCATAATGTTACATCTGAGCTTATTTATCTGGAACAGCACTGGAAGCTTGGTTGAATCTTTGGGGGTTTTTTTCCTGTTTGTTTGTTTTAGTTTCTTTTAACATAATATTACATAAAATATACATAGTGTTCACTTTGCAAAAGAGAAAAACTGAAGATTTGTCAAACTTTATAAAAAATAATTTTGCAGGATGAAGACCTGACTTAAGCACATTTATGCAATTCTTTAAATCCCTCGTTGTTTAAATCATCACTTAAACGTGCATAAAACAAAGGATGTTCTTCCAGCCCATTGACCACTAGTTCTAGTAAATGTATTGTTTAGGAATTTTTTCTGGTGGTACCAAAGTACATTTTATTGTACAAGGATCCTACTTTAAATAGTGTCCATTTTTTTTTTCTGAATAAGAACTTATTACAAGGCAGGAGGAGGAGTGAAGGTGAGGGAGGACCTTTCCCAGTGAGCTTTCCTCAGAATACACACAAAGGAGAGATCTCCCATGTTGTTGTCATGATGCAGAACAACAATATGCCCTTGTTCACGTCAGTCAAGGAACCAGGAGAAGGGAGATAGCTCAGACCACTTTCTGGCAATAAATTGGTACCCTGGCCTTTGCAGTCACACTGGCCAGTGGTGGTTGTGATGGTTAGGGTGAGCATGAGGAGGGCAGGTCTCATCAGGCTGCTGAAAATCAAATACTTTTTTCCTTAACAATTTTAGTGGTGCAAATGATTCAATTCTCCAAATAAGATGGTCCATTTTGTTTTCAGAGGAATTTTTAATCATCACATTTTAGATGAACAGAGGTAGTTTTGATCCAAGAGCTCCACTTAGAAAATCAAACTAAAAACCTTATTTATTTGCTGTCCATGAATGTTATGCTTATGCCATATTAACCCCTTGCTTTGGGACTTCTCCTGGCTGTCTCAGGGATCAGAAAAGATTTACGTTCCCCGTTTTTAAGCTGTAGTTTGGCTTCTGGGAGGGAAAAAGAATGGAGAACGGTCATGGTTAGAGATGTAATGGGGTGGATGCACTGGGTGACAATGCAAAATAAAGGCAGTAAGACGACATCAGTCTTTTCACCCCCTATTGTTGTGTTTTGTCTTCAATGAGATTCCAGAAGGGATTTTTCTCCTAGGTTTTTGTCTGAGGGTAGGAAAGTGGGTAGGTTTTCTCTGTAGCATGGGCTGCAGTTGCTTTCCTCTTGTACCTGGGACAAAGTATGTAGCAAAGGAGAAAAGGTACTTAACAAATTCTCTGCTAGAGGAAACATTTAAAGCAGGGAGGCAGCAACCACACTCCACTGCACATTACTGATGTGGCACATTACTCGTGTGGGTGTGGGTTTCCCACTCCATGTCCTTGATCAGTGCAGGGTGTTGGGAGGAAGGTCTTCAGGATGAGGAGAGATGCTCTCTGAGCCACCTAAAGAAAAAAATCAGAATATGTCACACAGAGAATGTGGTTTGCCTCTTTTTCATCCACCTTTTGTCTTTTGCCAAATTTGACCTGAATTCACAGATTTGGGTGGGAAAAGGGAAGTGTTGTACACCAGTTCATTTGTCTCCTCATGACCTACAGAGCTGTTCAGAAATGAGAGGCTCTGCTGCTTTTAAAAACAGGGGGAATAATTTTCCACTAAGCTGTGCCTTTCTCATTTAAAATAACTATATGTATTTGTCTGTGTCTAAGACAACGTGCAGGCTAGATATTAAAAAGCATTTTTGCACGTTGGTATAGAATTGGTTTTGCAAAGCACTCTGTGGCTACTTTTTGTTCATTTCAATGAGTGCCAGGTGATTTAGAGAATGATGATAAGTACCTGTCTTACCTTTCTACAAATATCTTAGAAATCTCTGACCTGCGTGACCCAGACAAAAGCACACAACACAGTTGCAATTTGGATGCTTTGTGGATGGTAAGTGATCCACACTGATTATCTGGCTCCACTCCACAATAAAGTGCCTCCTTCCATGGTGGCCATGAGAAGGACAGGACTTTCTGAAGTTAATTCATGCTATATGCACGAGTAAGGGAGTGGAACTGCTCAAAGGGAGAGGACAGTCTTTTCTGACTACCAGGAGAAGCCTCCTAACATGGTAGAGGTAACTCCCCCCCACAAGGGACAGATCTTGGCATCACCTGAGTCACTTAAACCAGGAATGGAAATAAGCAGAGAGTTTTTTCTGGAGGAGAAAACACTGTGGGAGGAGCTGTTTTACCTGGCCTACCCTGTTCTTGCCTCAAACACCCTGTTAAAATTCAGACCATATATTTATTTGCATATGGATGTCCAAGGTATCAAATGGTTTCTAACACATCATTTGAAGATGTTCAGATAATCTAAAGACTGTCACCACATTATGATCACATTCTGCTGCAGAGGTAGGGGTAGGGTTTTTCCATGTCCAATTCTGTTCTACTTTTTGAGACTCTCTTAGAAAATTAAAGTTTGAGAGTTCTTGGACATTGGGGAATTTGGGAACTCAGATTAAAAACGCTCCTTGAGTTCTTTAAGCCTAGGGGATTCTTTCCTTTGCTATTACAGTTTTTTGGCAAGAGTGATAGAAAATATCACTGCTCTATCAAAAGATAGGAAATATCCTGTGGAGGACTGAAAGTTCTTTTTAGAAAATATTTTTGAGAGGTACTCGTCTCCAGTGAAGAGGATTCATTTAATGTCGCTCGAAAAAAAAAATCCATCTCAAACTCTTGCTCCTTTTTATCTTTTTATCAAATTATTACACTTAGCCACTGCCAGCTGGTACGTCAAAAGGTTGGTGTCAGGCATTATTAACATTCACATGCCCTTGAATGTGTCAAGGAGTGTTTCCTTGATAGTGTAGTGGTTTTTTTCTCGTTTGATGTTCTAGTTTGTAAAACTGGTGAAAGTAGACTGGAAGAGGGTGAATGCTTCACTTTCTTTTAAATTCCTGTCGTCTATTGTCAGGAGCCATAACGTTGCAAGCTGAATGCCTCAGTACAAAAGTGGAAATATTTTGTTCCTACAAGCTCTTTTTATGCTTCTGCACTGCCGGCTCATGGATTGGTCTTTGATAGTTGTTCCCTTCAGCACGACTTTTCACAGATCCTCTTGAGGTTAAAACTTTTCAAAGAACACCACTAAACTTTCACTGAACATGCACCAAACACTGTACATCAATATAAAATTGTTCCTACCATTCTAGCTGTTTTGGACAAAAAAAATGGAAAGGAAAAAGAGGAAAAAAAAAATGAAAAAATAAGAAAGAAAAAGATTGTTCATAACTCCTGGCAAATCTTTCAGAGATCTCCTGATTTTCTGTAATTGGACATTCTTGTGTACAAGTTATGAGCAATAATTGTGACTTGTACATGTCCATGTGGGAACACTGAAGCAAAATAGAAGTAAACCAGAGAATTAAAGAGGATGAGTGGAAAAATGAACCACAGACATGGCTCAAGATGTGGAATTCAATAAAATTCTGGCCATGCATTTCTGAAAGCAGACTACCACTGAAGTCTCCAGTTGGAATCAATGAACACAGGGAACTGTGTGGTTCTTCCTAAGTCAGAACTGAGGATTGTTCCTTCCTAGGAATGGCTCAAGGCTCCCCAGCTGTGGAAGACATTCTCTCTGGCAACAGCACAGGAACAGGATGTGGAAGGAAGGGTGACACAGCAAGAAACTCACATGTGGGGAATATAAAGCCAGAAGTGGGCAAGTGGAGAGACTGAAGGAGTTCTTCCCTTCTTTTCCACAGTTGGGGTTGGCCAACTGATGATGGACAGGGGGTGGACCTTGATGGTGCTTCCTCTGATGGTAATAAACTCCCAATGAGAGCAGTAGGTGCTCCACTATCTGAGCCATTTTAAACAGCCTGGAGTTATTATCCTGTGATCTCAGGGGCTTACCCACATAATTAAGTAATCATGCCAGGGCACATGCTCTGTCCCTGAAGCCAGCTGGTGCTTTTGCCTACACAACCATTTTCCTCAAGAGGGTGGCTTCCTTCATACTGCCTTTTGGGACCACTCACTGACCTGTACGATCCCTCAGGGGACTGATACTGCTGCTATACTGCCCTGTGGATGTAGGCTGGGAGATGCCTCAAATGAAAACTGTTTCAGGATTCCACCAGCACTGGCAAGCATGGGCTTGTGCCAAAGTCCTGCTTGGTCTAGCTGAAGTGTGAGGGACCATGGTCCTGCAGGTTTAGGAACTGAAGTAATGAAACAGAAATATAGTCTTGTTCCAAAGACTTCATAACACAGTCAGAAGTATTCTAGAAATATTTATGAGATGGAGAGGAAAATAGGATTGATATAACAGTGCTCCACAAGCAAATCATAACCCCAGCTATTAGACAGCTGGCCCTCCCCACCATCTAGGGATAATGTCTTCATTTTTTTGCATTAATAGACCTCAGTAAACTCTCTGAAAACCCTGAAGTGGGCACTGTGGTACAGTGGCTATAGAAGAGAGTGGGTAACACTTCTTCTTTGAGCCCAGAGTAGTTCAGGCATGTTCGCATTTTTCTTCTGAAGCAGATAGAGTCAGTCCAATAGACTCTAAAGCAATAGAAACACATCTCAGCATAAAAAGTGTAGATTTTCACAAGCTTGAAGGGTGGGTACAAATGCCAGCAGAGGAGCATCTTACTGTTTCACACAGGGGAAACCAGTTCTTATGCATGTGACTTCTTAGATGAATCTTCATTGCCTTGTGCTGGGAGCAGAGTTCAACAGGACATTTATTTTAATGCTGTAATAAAATATTTGCAATAAACTCTTATGCAATTATCAGTGCTCTGTTTCCATCAGAAACTCTAAATATACCTGACTTCAAAAGATAAGATTCTTTACCTAGTAGACTAGGTCAGTTATGTCTTGCCAGTAAATACTGCACCTAACAGCACATCTATTTTTACTGAAGTTTAAATGATTATTTTAATGCATTATTAGTTGGTATTTTTCACCTGAATGTGTCACATTAACGTAAATCATTTATCGTCCAAACAAAGATGTGAAGAAGCACAGTGTCACCTGCAAAAATCAGAACAAATGAACAGAGCCAGGCTCTTGCTGATTGCCTCACTGGCAATGTCACAGCAAAGGTCCTTGGTGCCACCAGTGTAACTTGCAACAAGAGGACTGGCTCTGAACATTTTCATCATGTTCTGGTTAAAAAGTGGGACAGTGCATATGGTAATCTGGGAAGAACTGTGTGCTTTGAGTACAGGAAACCAGTGCATGGAACAAAGGGAATCGTTGAGAAATGTGGATGGCAAAGGTATAATGTGGTTTCTCAGTTGGCTTAAACAAAGACTGCCACTGAAAAGGAGAGTCACTCCTCTTTTTGATGCCCTCACCTGCATGGTTCAATAATTTCACTGAGTGAGTGAAATTTTCAACCAGCTCAGTGGAGGTGGCTTGGGGGCACTTAATTTGACATTACCAACCCAGAAGAACTAGGGAACTTCTCATCTTCCAGGCTCAGATACATGCCTTTGTTACGTCATGACGCAGGACCAGGAGAAGATGTAGATACTGGCCTTTTCTGCCTCACAGAAACCTAGGTCTGTATGCCAGAAGGGAGCACAACATGGTGTGGTAGATGTCTACCTGGCCTTTACCCCTCAAGTAGAGACACAGAAAAGGAATGTATGGGTTTGTAAAATGCCATTTGTAAACTCTGCTGCAGTGCTGGGGATAATTCTCTTAAAGACCAGTCAAAAGTCTCAGTCACAGGCTCTTGAGATGTCTTTAGCATTTACCACTGAACCTAGCTCTGTCTAAACTGGGCAGGATTGATGTGGCTGTGATGACTTCTACACCAGAAGAAGTACATCCAGCTTGGCTGGAGATCAAACTAGCCAAAGAATATCACTATCAATAAGTTACGGTTTCCAGATGCCAATGCCTTTTAACATTTCTACCACAAAAGTGCTACTGGGATGTACTTTCTATTATCTAATTCGGTGAAGCCCATCCTTATTTAACATTGTTTCAAAGTTTAATATAGTTTGTCTTTCTTTAGGTCACAGGGCCCACAAATCAATATGTATTGAGTTAGACAGCCACAATGAGATAGTTAATGCTCATCCACCCTGCTTTGAGCACTACCTGCATCGACTAGAGAAGGCAGAACTGGCTTCCTACACTGAAAAGGAAGGAAAAAAGCCCACTAATGACATTGCCAAGTACTAACCCTAAGGTATTTAAGTTGGAATTTTTACTAAATTAAACTCTCAGTTCTTCCACATTGAGCAATGACTTTTCCAAGAAAGCTCATAGGTATGATGAGACTCGAAGTTTCTAGCTGCACTCTATGTTTTATACTCTATGGCTAATTTCAAACACGTTAAATGTAAGAATGCTGCAATATGGCTTAGACTGACACATGGTTTTTTTCTCCGTTGAATCAATTAAATTTTTTTGCATTTCACTTAGAAGTTTCTATATAAACCCTGGTGACAGCAAATTTATTGCAGGGTGTTTGGTGAATAGACAACACCAGAAGGCCATCTACGCAGCTTATTTTTACACATAGACTTTACCAGCTGGGGGCAAGTGGTTATCTTACCTGTAACAGTGTGACAGGGTTTAGCTCTATAAAGCACCAGCTTCTTCACAAAGCTCAAAATACTCAGCATTTTCCTTCAAACACTAATGTTCAGTCCTGTGTGATCACGCACAGCTCTTCTCTGCCTCTGATTAAATGCAAACACATTAATGGCTTTATGATTAATGAGAACAGCCTGGAAATGTCATTATTCACAACTTAAAGCTCAGTGGATAAACAGTAATAATCCCAAAGCATTTGGTTTAAAATTAGCAGAGTAATATGTAAATAATTAAAAGTTGAAAAGAAACACAAACAAAAAGCAAATTTCAGACTGGCAGTTATGAATAACATGGAAAGGAAATGTATAGTTTAATGGGGGGGGGATGTGTTCATTTGAGGTCCACCATGGCAGGATCCTGAACACAGACAATGATTGTTTAGCATTACTATGATACACATAGGTAATTTAACTTTTCTAAGAGCAGTGTTCAGAGTCTCAGCTTTGTTTACTAATGCTAAATAGAAGATGATGCCTCAAGCAGCTTTCAGTCTCTAGGGGATTAAATGGACTATTGCCCAAAGTCCTATCAAATTATTACTTTTAGTGAGAGACTAGAAAAAAGTCATGCCTAACCTTGCTTTAACATCCTACACCACCACAGGCAGAGCAGTGCCATGTACAAAAACAAATGCAGGTTCTTTACATTTGCCACTTCTCTGGATTTGGTGACTGTAGTGATGGGGTATTTTCCACCTTTTTTTAGGTTTCTGAACACAAAAGCAATGAAAAATCATGATGATCTGTGACATGAGGTGTTTATTCATATGCCCAGGAAACAGCACTTGTGATGGAATCAGGCCAAAACCACTGGTAAGATTTTTTTTCTCATAGCAGTGCTCAAGTTAGGAAAGAACATAAACTTGTTGCTAATTTTTTCCAGCTTTCCTCTATGTCACCATCTTTCTTTCTCCATTATTATCATGATTCTGAATGAATATTTTATGTCTCATATAAGACTATAGAGCAGTTTTCTGGAAAAATAATGTGTATCAAACTCTGTGAAGAAGAAAATACTACGCTCACATCTATTCAACTGTCTCCACAGACAGAGAAGGCAGTGAATAAAATCTTGGTAGCTCTGTAAGTAAATGTCTTTAAAAGAATAAGTTGTGAACAATCTGTTGGTATGGGCACAGTTAGGTTACAGTGATGCCATTAACACTATGTGGCTATGACCATGTATTATGCCATTTTAGTTACTTTTTGTGCAGTAAACAAAATGTGTGCAAAGACCTGCACTAGCCTTACCTTTAATTAATATTTCTAATACACTAATTTATGTGAACTGTCAATTCCTGCAGAAACACCTTTTCAAACAGAAGTTTCTTCATTCATTTTTATCAGTATCAAAACTGTTCTAAAAATTTTCTACCTTCCCTTGGATCTGGTACCTTGCTTAATACTTTAGGTGTTGTGAGTGTAGGGTTTTTTTTTGTTTATTTGCTGCTTTTTTGTTGCCACTGTTCTTTTTCTTTTGCTGTTTTCTTTTTAAGCTGCAGTTAAACATAATTTAAAGGGATCAGCAAATTCAAAGATTTAATGTTTCATGTATGTTTCATTTCCTGAATGGATGAGCCCCCCTCTTATAATCTTTGTACAATTTTGTTATTAAATCCACAAAGTTTAAGGGTGAGATTATAGAAGGTCTGTCTTTCATTTCTTCTGCTTTCAACAGAAAGTTGTTCTTTCAAATGCATCTATTTCTTGTTTTAGTCCTAGATAATATTGTGTATTTAGCTTAAAAGTAGTGAAGACCCTTGCAGAGCTTTTTATCACTCTGCATCTTCAAAATTTTGACAGAAATGGAGTCTTTGGTAATGGTTCTTTTTTATTATGCGCTATTCTCTTCAGTGTCAAATATATGCTCTTCCAGGGAGACTTAAAAAGGGAGGGCCCACTCATTGTCCTAGTTCATAAAGAGCAGCTGAAGTGGAAGCAAAATTACCATTAAAGAATTTTCCTGGAGGTCTTCCAGGGAAAGCCTCAAGCCTGAGCAAATGAGAAAGGCAATCTCCACCGGTTACACCTGACTGTTCAGAGAATTAAGCTTGTTATAGGAATGATAACAGATGCATTTTCTGTCATTGGGAGGTTTGCTGGCAAGGCTAGAGCCAGAGGAGGAACTCTGGACTGTGCCCAAATCACCCCATGCTAGTGATGTTACAGTTCATACCTGCTGCAGCTTATTTTGAGCTGCCATTCATGTTTCCTGGCTGGTGCTGGCAGGGGTGTTGTGCACTTTCCTCCACCCACCAAAACAGGGAGTGATGTTTCCAGGATCCAAGGCTGACCCAAGCCCATCCAGCAGTTCTGGTTATGTCACTGATCAACTAAATAATGCAATAATGCAATAATGTCCTTTTTGCCTAAATGGGAAAAAGGCCATTTAGGGACAGTCTTGTTACACTAGGGAGAAGAGAGGGGCAGGTGTGTTGTCCAAGGGGATATGAAAAGAGATAGAAAAGCAGATTGGCACCTGAATAGCATAGAATAATCACAACCTCTAGTGCTGCTGTAATACAGCTGAATCACAAAAATATCTAAGCATAGCTAATTTTAACCTCCATGTTTATTATCTCTGGTTTGACAAACAACCATGGCCAATGGCAGACAGCAGCTTTTTGTTCTTAAGTCCTGTGTCTAGATGAATACTGCTATATTTTGCGTCCAAATACAGGTGCAAATACAGCTGCATAATGGGATCAGGTAGCAGAGCTGTGGTGCACTACAGTGTTTCACTGAGCAGTGACTGGAGAGGTGCTGGGACAGGCTCACATTGAGGCATGTAATAACCAGAACTGCCTCTGATAAAGTCCTAACTCTGTGATGTTAGGGATGGGAGAGGAAGCCAAAAGAAGGGAATTTGACCCTTATTAGAACTTCTGATTTCACTATAACTTCTATAACAAATCATCCAAACTCTAAATGGACGAAATCAGAAACAAGTGCACCAGAGATGGAATTTTTTCTATTTTTCTTTTTTTGGTACTTCTCATAAGTCTTTGTAGTAGTGTTTGTGTCTTTTCTCTCCCTGCTATGTGGGTCACAGACAGACTTGCTTGCTCCTAAAAAGTCATCATGTTCTTTTATCTGCCATCAGGACCAGTCACAGTGCTGCAGAGCTGCAGATCTACCTGCCCCACACCTTGTTGTGTAAGATGACTCTTAATTCTTCCAACTCATAAGATGTACCAGAAACTGTGTTTTCCTGCAAAGCTGCATTGTTATTGCAGATATAAAAGAACTAGAGGGTAGGCTGTGGAAGTTGCACATGGATGGGCAGAAGTAGGCTATGTCTTATTTTTCCATCTCAATAATTGCTCTGTTTTCTCTGAGGGCAGCTCTCCTAAGCCTGCCTCCCTCTCTACCTGGAGTAGGGCTGCTTGAACCTTACCTAGGCAGCAGCACCAGCCTGGGTCTAGTCACCTGCTTTGCTCCCACTGAGAACATTGGTTTGGGTTTTTTTTCCTAATCATCTACTACAAGGGGAGAGAGAGTGTGGGACCTGCACTTCTTAGGGTATGGACACCAGAAAAGTGGGGGCATGGATGCTTCCAAATTGTGTGCAGGTTACAGTAAGGACCAAGGCTACCAGAAATGTCTGCAATACTGCTTATTAAGTTATTAAATGAGTGCTCTCCACTTTTTAGAATAATGTGCTTGGAGGAGGAAGGTGCTTAATCTGCACATTAGCTAGAACAAAGGATTTTGTTCTGTGGGTTGATTAGATGCATTGCAATTGCTCCCATGTCTTTCTCCAGGCAAGCACCCAGCATTTATTTACTGTAACACATCATCACTGGCCAGTTGATGACTGTGCATAAGAGGGTGGGAATAGGAAGGATTTTGCTGCCTGCCTGTCAGGTTCTTTTGCAGAAACTGATTCCTGTCTTCAATCTGGTTCCTTCTGAGCAATGGAGAACACTGGCTAAAGACTTGTGCATTGACCTCCAGCTGGTCTAGATTCTGGATCCCTTTCCCCCCATGGCGTGGGGAGGCCCAGTTCTAGTTCCATTTCCATCTGAGGAACCATTCCAAAGTCTTGAAGGATAGGGAAAGGGAACTCCAGCATCAGGGGTTTCTTCAGGCCCTGAGCCTGGAGGGGAGAGGTGCCCTCCCCTCTTCTCCCCACCCACGTGGTCCCATGGCCAGCACGGAGACAGCACACCAGGCGTGGAGAGGATGCAAGAGACAGTTTATTGTTGGGGGGGTTACATTTATAGGGTTTAGGAGGATTCACAAAGTAACCAATTAGAAGTCTCAAGGGGCTTACAGGAACACCCAGTCACAGGAAGGGGTTA
The DNA here is from genome assembly GCF_003945595.2 of Pipra filicauda. NCBI lineage: Eukaryota > Metazoa > Chordata > Aves > Passeriformes > Pipridae > Pipra > Pipra filicauda. Next base: position 8,906,225 of record NW_024104310.1, read on the forward strand.
ACAAGGTCCAATGAGAACACCTTAGGACATCTTCTCAGGGCATTCCTGAGATAACACTACCGTGGGGGGTCTTGGGAAGAAGAAGCATGTGTTTGCAAAGAGACCACAAAAAGCCACTTTGAAACATGTTTAAACAAGTTTTCTCATATAATGCAGGTTTAGTGCCACACTAGATCAGAACCCAGAGGAGTTTGCTGAGAAGGAAAGGGAAGGACATCGCAGCCTTTCAAAAGTTGTTCACGCCTCCAGGGCTGATCAAAATGTCTGAGAAGTTGTTCTGCGATGTCATTAACAAGCAGGCATCCAGTCAATCATGCTGCATTTGGGATCCTTTGCCTAAAGTGGAGACAGAGCTGAGAGAAAAATGAGCAGTTGGCAGAACACATCCCTGTGGGCCAACTCAGCCATTCCTGCCCTTGGTGCATCAGCTGTCCCGTACGCTGGAGGACAGAGCTGCAAGACATTCACACTTTGCATGGTCTGCTGCATCCTGCAGCTGAGCTCTTCGTCATTAGTAACTATTAGTAGCTGAAAACTACCCCAAAGTGTGGATTTGGCAGTGATATACAAGGTGAGAGAAGAACAATAGCCTTGGCTGATCCCTTCTGTGCCCAAATGTCTCCATGGCAATGTGGGTTTAAAGAACAGTTTCAGCTGAAAGTCCACACTTTGCAAACTCCTCCTTGCTCCTCTTTTTACTCCAGCCATCTTTTGAGCTCAGCCTGTCAATGGCTTCTGGAGCTGTGTAGAACCTTTTCTGTGGATATCAAACTCCTTTTTATAGTGTTGTTCTCTTCTTTCTTTAAGTTTGTACACAGTCAGTAGACATATCTGAACCCACAGGGTATTTTTTTAAAATTAAAAAGAAAAATATTGTGTTTATTTTGAGAAAACAAAGAAGGCAGCCAAGGTGGCTGTTTAAAATATTGATACTATTACAGAAGGCCTGGTGACAGAATGATGGTTCAGCTTTGTATGTGTGTTTGTCTTTCCCTTTGTTCTCTGATGAGACAAGCCTGTTTATTTATGCCGGGGGCAGCTTGCACTGTGCAGATGAAGGCTCTAAGAATGAGCAATGAACACACTGGACAGGCAAGGAGCACTTCTCAGCCCCAGAATGCTGACTTTAATTCAGCTTGGTGCTGGGGGATCACGCACTGCCCAGGGTGAGAGGGAAGAGCTGGCTCTTGAGCCCTGCCATCCTCAGCTGCTTGGGTTTAATAAATCAGATGGATTTATAGTCACATAGCTTTAGACATCTACAGTATCATCCTGGGCTTCCTTTACAATCAGTAAGAGAAATGGACACCTACACCAGAGTTACAGATGCCTGTTTTCAGAGGAGGTGCCCACCCCCAGACTCTGCTCACTCTGTTGCCTGGATATTCACTTACTCTGACGGGATCCTTGTGAGACCGGCCTAGAATGGAATATTTAAATAAAGAAAATTACATTTAGCCAACTGAATGCATTCTTAGTGGGTAAAAGGTGTTTTCCTTCTATTTACTAGAAGCTTTCTATACTCTAAATGTATATATTCCAACTTTTTATCTGCAACCATTCTCTGGCAGGAGGATGCACGTTTAGCAAATTTAAACCTACTGAAAATAAGATTTTTTTTTAATTTACCTTTCTCTGACACTGTAGAAATAGTCCTCTCACTTGTCAAGCTCTATGGATAGCAAAGTATAAACCACTGAGTTTTAGAAAGTGTGTTGTGAATGAAGCTATGAAAATAACCTTCATGACCACTGCTGGTGGCTTGTGATTTATTCACCAGTGAGGCACTTCCAGAAAAAATAATAACAAATTATCCAGAATAAGGAATAAAATTGTGCTCTCCCTACACTGATAGGAGTGTGGAAAACACGTGGCAGCACTCTTGGTGAGTTTGATCAAAGCAGTTGCTGCTGGTCTAATTCTCCTCCCCAGTGAGTCAGGTTTCGACCTTCGTGACAGCAGAGTTAAGGCAGCCTAAATGTCTACTATTGTTTTCCATCGCCAAGATGAGTCCCTCTGGCACTAAAAGCATTGCAGATATCCCAGTCCTTGTGAACAGTTTTGCTGCCCTTAGACACAGCTTGACTCTATATTTGGGAATTATGTCTCCAGTTACAGCCTCGAATGGTGGAGAAGAGACATCACAGGTAGTTTTCATAAGGCCTTTCCTTATGCCTGGTACCTATAGTGTAAAGAAAGAGTGCCTTGACTGAAAATTCCAGATTTTTTCTGGGAAACTCTGAAATCCCTTCATAGCCTGCTGGAGATGAGGAATGGCTGCCTGTGTGTTTTGCAGAGAGACAGAAGCATTCTGCTGTTGGCCCATTAAAATAATGACTGACATAAAGGAAAGGTTTTGAAAAATCAAACAGGGGGAGTGAGAGCACCTGTGTGTGTGAATGATGCATAAAAGGCTGAGTGAGGATTAATGTTATGTTAGAAATTCAACAACTCTGAATCACTGCAGTTTTCATTTAATGTTTCACCAAATGGCTGTAACCTTAAAAGTCAAATACATGACAGATACACTTAATTACCTCACTCTAAGAAAAAATAATGATCAGGACTGTTTAACAGAAGAAATGAAACATGCCTAAGCTGGCATTTGTTACAGTGCCTAGTTTTAGACTTTTGTGAGCCATTTGATGGTAAGCCAAGTTTGTAAGCCAGTAGGTTACTAAAGCATTCTCATGGTCAAAGTAATGCTTTTTGTGCCACTCTCCATGCTGGGCTTGGGGTGGGGTAGGTCTCCTCACCAGGATGCTTCTGACAGAAGAAAAGGAGAACTGGGAAGAAGAGAGGGGTAGAGCCTGAGAACTCCAGTCTGTCTTCACCACAGAACTGGAGGAATCATCTCCAAAAAAAAAAAAGGCCCAGTGTGAGGCAACCAAAAATTATTAACTTTGGGAGGTTTAAACTAAACAAGAAATGATTATTAATTTTAAAATTATTTATTATGAGAAAATGCAATAGCCAGTGTCTCACATGCATGGTTCAGTATTCAAGTTTCACCAGCAAACACAACACGTAGTTTCAGCAAAGCAGACACAGCTGGGTGTCTAATGTAGAGAGCATCATATGCAGGCAGAAATGATTTTTGTCATAACTTGTATTCATCTTTATCTGCTGAGAATTACTTTAATTTAAAAAAAAAACCCACACAACCCAAAACTAAAAACTTAACATTAGTGTTAAATCTAGACATAGTCTTCAAAAAATATACCTTGTGAGTGTCCTTGGCTATTCCATCAGTACACAAGACTTCTGACTGGGGTACTTTTTAGTGTAGTGTTTCTTTCTTCTTCTCCTTCCTCTTCTTCTTTGCTCAAATTTTTATTCATTACAAAGTCAAAAACTGTTGAGCTGAAAAATGATCACGTTTAAATTTCTTTTATGTTAAACATGTCAGTGAAGCAGCAAAGTGCTTTTTGGATTTCTCCATTGCCCAAGGCATTTCTTAAAGCCTTTTCTCATGAGCTACTTCTACCCAAATGCCCGGGAAAAGAAAAAAAATCTTCTGAATGAATTGATTTATGAACACTAGTGATTGGTTTTTAGCACTCTTTTCATTTTTTGTCGTTCTCTTCTGGATAAAAGATATTTAGTTTATGAATATTATTGGCTCTAAAAACCCTGTCTCTCATATCTCATGTAATCACAGAGATCAGAGATAGAGAAGACTTATTGGGTCATTTAATTCACCCCGTTACTATTGCAGGACTGTCATCCAAAGTATATCCAATACTTTGTTTTGTTCAACTCAAAATAATTTGGTAGACGTGGGCTTTGGAAATGCCTGGAAAAAAGTTCCAGTGTTTTATCAGTCCCACGTTGACCAGGATCAGTCGAGATAGTCCACCTGGACCAGCATGGTCACAGTGCAGCTGTTTTTGGGAGCAGTTCCAAAGATTCACTGATGCAGCTACCACCACATGTGGCTGCTTCCCCGGCCCATCCATTCCTATGTGTCTCAAGTTGGGGCAGATTTTCATGTGACTCTACAGCAATGTTCATACTTGCACCTTTGCACCCTTTCATCTCTTGGGGACAGGAGAGAGTGTTGTAAAACTTTTTGGTCCTGGTTTCTAAGGACCCTCTGCACACCAGCTTCCCCCTACAACAGTGGGGAACATTTCAAGTATACCTTTCTGGGTGGTGTTGTTAGGTACGTAGCTACTGGGATTATAGTTTCTGGAGACTTGTACCTTTGACTCCCATGGAGCAGAGTGTGGCAGTAGCTTGCTTGTAGCAGATGGAGGATGCACATCAAGTACTCTCTGTCTATCAGGGACCTTGTCTCAATTTCTTACATTTGCTCGGAATTTCCTAGGTTAAAACTGCTCTTTGCTGCTTCTATCCTGACTGCAACTGGGTATTGGCATCCTCCTGCCCATGATCTGGTTTTGAGGACAGCTGAGATCTTAGTTGAAGCACATAATTGCTCTATTGTGTGTGAGTGCCTTTGGCATATTCATATACATTTACTTTTTAAATCAGAAATAAATATAACATCCTGTGAGGGCCAGGTAAGGAATTTATATTTGACCCTGACCAATTTTTTTTATTTCTGAGCAGAAAATCTTGAATTACTCAAGCAACATAATGCTAGCTAAGGTCAGTATTTTACAACACAAAACTCAAAGATAAGCATTGAATGCCTTATTTTCTTGAAGGAACTGAAGCAAAGTCCATCATCACATCACAGCAGACTGAGTTTCCCATTATGTACGGTGCTGGGGTGCAGGTCCTCTGCAGAACTGCCACGGTTGTGTTTGCAGCTGAGAAGAGGGGTTTTGTGCTACAAGGTCTGACACCACACAGTGACTACACTGAGCTTACACCAGGTGAGACCACTGGTTCAAATACCAACTAATTTAAATCATTTAGGTTGGAAAAGACCTACAAGATTATTGAGTACAACCTTTGACCAATCTCCACATTATCAACTTACACCATAGCACTAAGTGCCATGTTCAATCATTTCTTGAATACTTTCAGTGATGGTGAATCCACCACTTCTCTGGGCAGTCCGTTTTAACATTTAACAAACCTATGCAAGAAGAAATTCTTCCTGATCTCAAAACTGAACCTTCCCTGCTGCAGCTTGAGGCTGTGTCGTCTCGTCCTGTCACTGGTTGCCTGGAAGAAAAGGCTGAGCCCCACCTGGCTACAACCTCCTTTCAGGCAGTTGTAGAGAGCAATAAGGTCACTCTGAGCTTCCTTTTCTCCAGGCTAAATGTCCCCAGCTCCCTCAGCCACCCCTCTTAGGACTTACTCTCTAGACCCTTCACTAGCTTTTTTACCCTTCTCTGGACCTGTTCCAGCACCTCAATGTCTTTCTTGTTGTGAGGGGCCCAAAACTGGACACAGGACTTGAGGTGCAGCCTCACCAGTGCCAATTACAGAGGGATAATCACTGCCCTGGTCCTGCTGGCCATACTATTTTTGATACAGGTCAGGATGCCATTGGCCTTCTTGACCACCTGAGCACACTGCTGGCTTGTGTTCAACTGGCTGTCAACCCAGATTCAAGATTGGTGGTTGAGGAAAAATAGGAACAAAGCCTTTCTGACGAGAAGTCCTTTGGGTAACATTATGTTGAGGGTAATGAATGGAGTGCTCAGACTTTCCTACTTCACTGTTTGTTTTTGCTTGCTTGTTTGTTGATATGAAACAAAAGAGTAGCTTCCACATATCCCAGGTGCTTCCAGGGGATGCTTTTAAACAGTAAAACACCAGCTCCTCTTTCTCAGCTGATGCCTTTCACATCCTTTAGTGCTTATTGCAGCAATCAATTTAAGAGACCATGGTGAACAGTTTTTTAACCTAAACTTCTGAAGATATATCCAGGAACTTAAGTATGTGCCTGGATTTCCACATGGCAGTGCCCAGGAGCTCACATGGACGCAAGGGACTAAGGAAAAAAAAAAGAAAAAGAAGAGGAAAACTCAGAACTTTAAAAAGGTGATTAATTTCATATAGTTTGTTTTGGAAAAATAATGGCCTAGGGACATCAATATTTACCTATATCCACTCAGTCAGACTTTTAAAGTTAGACACACCTATAACACTGAGTTGTATTGGGTACATGCCATTCACTGTGGGGCCAGCCACGGCCCAGAAAAGGATCTCCTCAGATTCACCTTAAATTGGTTCACAGTTGGAGACTTTGCTTCTGCAGAGCGATGTTCCCCTGAATACCTTTTTTAAACCTTGCTCATCCCACAGAATATGACAAGAGGAGGCTGAGAAGAAGGGATCTATGCACACGTTTTTAACTTATTGTTTAAACTGTTACTTCTGTTAATCACATGAAATAAAAAGCTTTGGGTCCCAAAGACTCATGCTGAGAAATTAGTTTAGAGCGTGAATACTTCTGATATATTTTTTAGACTTGCCGGGGCTTGGTCTTCTTTTGGTATGGATTTCCACCTGTAGCATTCTATCTGACATCATCACTGTGAGGGGAGTTTTTCAGGATAAATCAGATGGGGATCTGACCAATAACAAAGTGAGTTAGAGAAGAATGAGGGAGTAAGTGATGTTTCTCCATGTGTGTTCTTCACTAAGGCATCACTGAACCCTGACCCAAATATTTCTCCATAATTGTGTGAAAACACAGTTTCCCAATTTTTATTAATGTCAGTTAATGGTTCTTCACTACCTTTGTTGCTCACTCTGTTGAAATTTTGGGGCTATATCCACACCATTTATTTAATTTTTTGCCTAGGAGACAGTGGATGACTGGTAGGTCTCAGAAAAAGCATTTAGTGACTGGCTGTGCTGTGCCAAATGTTACTAAAGAAACAACTGCCAGCACACGTTGGCTAAAGATATGATTTGCTTTAATTTTAAGGAACAGCCTGCAAGGTGCAACACCCACTCATCCTACTCTGGCAAGTTAAGTCTGCTTAAAGATAAGCAAATATCTGGGAATAAAGTCCTTGAAACCTACTTTTTTTTTCCCGGATTGTTCCTTGTACAGCTCTTCCACCCAGAATCTGCAGTCATAAATCCAGTTTCTCAATGTTCTGGATGCTGTACTATGGCAGGAAAAGGAATTTTGGGGAGTCGCTAATGTTTTCTCAGGTCTGCGGGGTCCTGCATCCCTGTTCACCCACCTTTTGGATAATCTTAGCACTTTCCAAAGAAATTGCTGTTATTTCTTTGGAGGATAGCCTTGATTGCAATCCATTCTAGCTGTTTTAGATATCGTATTAAAATATTAGTAGTCTATCAGTGTGTAGAGACAGGGGATCCTTGGTATTGTCCCAAAAATACTGTGATCATTGGCCAGCCTTTCTAAGTGAGGATGGAGCAGGAGGTCATCAATTAGAAAATCAAAGGCAAAATCAGCAGTAAGCAGGATTAACAAGAAGAATGAATTGAATAACAACTAAACAGCATAAAGCTGATTTCCTGTTAAAAAGGGATGTGCAATACAGATTTTTCTAGTAACCTTCCTTATTTCCTATGAGGTATTAAAGAGGTTGATAAAGGAAAAAGTATTGGAAAAGCACTGTTTTCAATCCTGCTTGAGAGACAACTTAAAATTCTGCTCCCTCATGCAGCTGCTCATCAGTGGAGCACAGGACTCCAAAACCATGCATACAATTCAGCCTTTTCAACTTGATTCTAAGGAGGGTGCTGACAATATCTTGGTAATTGCAGATTACTTGCAGATACTCCCTTGTTCCCAGTTTAAGGTCTCTCTCAACAGCAGAAACAACAATAAAATTGCATAGATTGTTACTTCAGAAACACTCAGAAATCACTGGCCTGCTTTCCATGATGTTCCCTTGAAGCACAACATTACCATTTTTGTGGGGAAGCACAGTGAAAGCCAATAGTAAATGTTGTGACATACATCTGCTGTGGAAAAGTTTTGAAGGGGGGTATGGAACATGGGTAGGGAAAAGAGATAGAAAAGTGCTTTCTGTAGCTCTTTGTTGCTGTTGTGAATAACATCACAATATCTCTTAATGAAGCAGATGTTCAGATAAAGAGTTTCAGGCTACAAGCACCAAAAAATAGAAGCTTCCACACAGCTTGAGTTCCAGCTCTGTTTGCCTTGTTAACCAGTTGCCATGCTCTGCTTGGCACACCATAAGCACAAAGGCATCTATTGGATGGAAAGTATTTTAGAAACAGTTCCATTAGAGTTTCTTAAGCACATCTTGCCATGGTCTCCTTCATCTTGTTAGATGGAAACTTTACTTTTCAGACTTGTGGTCCCAGTTGCTATTTCTCCTTTTATTCTCGTGTGGGGCACCACGGCCCTAATACACTGCTGTTGTAAAATGGGAAATAAGTTTACATAAAACAGATGAGTTTTGATTTAATTGCTTTTTACTGTAGTTATGTGTCAGCGCTTGCTCACTGGAACTGTGCCAAATAATCTCCAAAGTCTCAAGAGAAAATTATGTTAACATCCACATTTGGTAATACTCTAAAACCTTTGGGACTCTTGCTCATTTTTGGCTGTATAAATGAGAAAATTGTAAGGTGAAGGGGAGAAGATGTTTTGGAGGAGAGGTCTGCTTTGTGTATTAAGTAAGGGGTAGAAAAGTTACACCTCACTTTGAGAAACCCAGATAACTTATGGGTCTCAGAGTTCCCAAAGTGAAAGAGAAGAGATGGCTATGGAGACTACTTTTAAGTACACAGCAGCTGCCAAAAAGGCTTGGTGAACCTAGCATTAGGTGCTGGGCAAAAACCACTGGGTCAAACCCAACATTTGTACTGGGAACATCTGCTTTAGGTTTGTGTCCAGACTCTCATTACCAGAGGCTTGTGAGTAAAGTCCAAGCAGCCATTTGGGGACTGTCTATTAGGGAATGTCAACCAGAGGCATGGGCAAAGGAACAAATTGACCCTGTGTACATTGCTTAAAAGTATGCACTTATTTTTTAGCTGCCATGGTTAGTGTTGAAGTGGCCTGCCTGGCTCGCTGACAAGCAGGGATTTGGCAACTGGAAGCATAAAGCTGGCCAATGGGAAAGGTGCACAAATCTCTGCAAAAACAATCGCTGGCTCTGTGCAATCTGGAGGAAAAGCAAAAACCATCATGTGCACTGAGGTATAAAATGAACAAAATAAAAAGAAAAACAGGACCATAAAGGACAACAGCAGTGACTACAGTGTAGTTGTGCTGCTTATAGCCTCCCACAGCCCATGTTAAACAGCACAGATGCTGTAATCACTCCTCTCATGCTCTTGATTGGGGAAGCAAGTATTTCCCTTGTGATGTGGACAGGCTGTGTTACATTGTGGTGAAGACCATCTGCCAGGACCTGTGTGACTGCCTTCATCCAGGACACAGAGAGATGCACGACCTTGTTGTGAAAGTAATACAGAAAGACACAAGTTCCCCCTGTAACTCAAATTATAAAGTAATAAGGTCTTGAGTTACAAGAGCCCTGCAGTGAAACCTCAGTGGAGACAGCTGGAAACAGAGTGAGCTGAGAACGATGAAGGGTGGGAGTTGTGAGGAACTGGACTTCTTTAATTGCCTTAAAACATTGCTACTATAGCGAGCTGTGCAAAGAAGCCAGGACAAAGAAGACAAGGCTGAGAGGACAGGGCCATAGCCCACAAACTCCTAGCTTTGTAGAGGCGACTCTTTTGGTGTATGATGGTTCTCTAAGTGTGTGATGCATATCTGAAGACCAGCAAGGACTCTCTGGGTGTGTGAGGCTTGTCTCCTATGAGCCAGACTGTGTCAAAAGGGGTATTTTGTGCACACACCCATCATTACCCTGGAGAATGCCTTGCTTTTAGCAGGACTGCTCCCAAAAGCAGCCCCCCACACCAAGCCTGAATGGCTTTGCAAAAACCAGTGCCTCCAGCTTCTGGAAAACATCCTGACTGTGCAAAAACATCCCTCCATACACACGGGCGTAGAGGCACGGGGGTGGAGGAGGGTTTCTGAGGGTATATAAACCTGATGTTATGTTTCATGGGCTTATTTTCCCCACCACTCCCTGATGAACCAAGACACCAGCGATGACATTGACGACAACCAAGTCCATTGGAGAACTCTGGGTGGTGACTATGAACTTTTATTCTTTTTCTCTTTCTTTCTCTCTTTTAACTCTTATTCTCTCTCTCCTCTTTCTCTTTCTCTTTTCCCTTACACATTTTCTTGGGTGATATATTTATGCTTTTATGCTGCCACATTATTATAGATAATAACAAACTGAACAGCTATATACCTGTTTTCCTTTGCAACCAAATTGTTCTAGAATAAACCATATATATGTAACTGTAAACATTGATCAACTCCAGTAAAATTAAATCTTCTGAATGCAGCTGCATTTGTGCAGACTGCATGAATATACATGTGCTTAACCCACCATGACTCAGACACTGCAGCTGAGTGTGGGTTTGTGTCCACGATGTGAGGCCTGGGCAAGAATGACATCTGACCTACAGGACCTGGAGTCGCAAATGATAAGACAAAGCTCAGTTTAGCACTCTACAAGACAGAAAGGAACCTGAATGTACAAGGTGATGTCAAGCGTAGAAATCATGTGTATTATACCAACTTTTGAAAAGCTGGTGTTAGGTTTTTATGCTTACTAACACATACAGATGCTCAGTGGTCCTATGGAGACAGACTGATGCTGTTGGTATGCACAGGTGTCTTTCCTCAGCCTCAAGGACATCGCTGTCTGGAGTCCACAAATGCAGGAAAGGGTTTGTTTTACCTGAAAGCAAAATTTTGCCCTATGATTCCTGCATCTTCAGGAGATTACTTCTAAAGATCACAGTCTATTCCTGGGCTACGATAAGATGCCTCAGGGAGATGGCTTTCCTATGGGAGTCTCTGTCAGGGACTACATCACCATCTCCCCTTTGTTTATTATTTTAATTAATGGCTTAAGATGGTTCCAGAAAAAGAGGATGTTCGAGTAAAAAGGATTTTGTAAGACTGAAATATGATTAGAGAGGAATCAAAATAGCTTTCCCCCTTCAGATACATCAGGATGATCTGCCTTTATGGGACTCTTTGTTGTCAATGGAGATAAAAAGGTAGTTTAAGGGTGTAGGTCATCTGACCTATTTTAGATGTCTCTGTCAGTATGATGGTTTTCCTCCACCTCTGTCCCCTTTCACTGGACCTCCACTGACTATAAAGGCAGTCTGCAGTAACTGGCTCAGCTACAACCATCTCTATTTAGTCAGCTAAATCCATAGGCTGATACAGAGAATCTGGGTCAGAAATGTCAAGTGCAAAACCAATAAAGAAATGAAGAGAGACATTCATGAAACTCTTCAATTGGATGAAAAGCTGGTGCAGTAGCAGCAGTACACAGCTATTTCTTCTCATTCATTAAAATGTGCTTAACTTGGATTGTTATTCACTTAAAGGTTCTCCTTCATGTTTCACTTTTCCCCTCGGAATTAGCCTTTGAACTCACAGCATTTTCTCTGAATATCATGACTTCAACCTCAAGAGTTGGTTATTTTTTTTACAAAAATTGTTTTTTCCTAAGCAATGCTGTATTCTCACCAGAATTAGGTGAAAACACTAATTCACTTTCCTTTTTATTTGGTGAGGGGAGGGCATTTGGGATATTTAAAGAAAGTTGCAAATCTAATTAAACAAGTCCAAAGGACTCTGAATTTTACCAGTTGAGATTATTTCCTGTGCTTCTTTCACTGACACTGATGATCCTCCCAGTCACCTCTGCATTCCCTGGGAGGTGTGAGGCAGAATGAGCCACTTGCACAGGAAAATTAAAGGTACTCAGTGCCTGTGCAAGTCTCCTAATTGATAATATGCACAAAGCAGAGAATATGGGCTTCTTTCTATTCTTGGGCTGGGTGCTGAGTGCAGAGCATTGTTTGAAGTCTACAATCAGTGATTTATCTGCACATCTCACTGCTGTTTTGGGAGGGATGGAAAGGAGGTGCCACTGTCTGAGATGGAAGTGCAGCAAGTGCATTGCTCCGGCACTAGTAGCAGACTACTGTATTTCTGTCAGCGAAGACTCTGTCTGGTAGTGAAGGTCAAGACCTTTTCCAGTAACTTATGAAAAATGAGGAGCCAGCAATGTGAAGGAAGATGTCAGGGAAAATCCTTACTAGCATGAAATGCAATACTAAGACAACATCCAGCCCCAGCACAATGTGACATGACTCCGTTCTTCCTTTTCGTCAAAGTGCTACAATTTCCTGAAGGCCAGTAACAGCATGAGGGGTCACATAAAGCACATCAATCCCAGGGACAACTAACTGCAGTCTGGAACTACATCTGTGAGGAGCAGAGTAACCCCCTCAGTTCTGATGTTGCCCTCTGATGATTGCTGATGCTCTGCAGACATGTGCTCCATGCCCCATGGAGAAGAGCATCTGCGAGACAACCTGTCTGCAGTCAAAGATTTTGTAAATCCATTTGAAGTCTGGTTTGGGATTTTAGGTTACAGGGCTCTGGTGTGCAAGGCTGACTGCAGCAGAAATGTCTCCAGGAGTTCCTCAGTTTCCAGGTGGAAAGCATTGTCTATTATTGGTCCCGTGTGAGACTTCACCACAGCAGTTTTACTATAACCTGTAATCCCTATGAACTTGCCTGTGCCCTCCCTTGCTGTTTTGTGACAGAAAGATTTTTGGCTATCACTGTCTAATGCAACTCCCTCGATTCTCTCCATGCCACTCCCAAGCAGTCAAGTGAACACACTCACTACAAGTGTAGCTCCTATGGAAGGTCTTGCCACAGAACCACCTGGATACAGGCATGTGGGGAGCTGTGCATTTTTGTAAGTCATTGAAAGGGTGTATTTGATGAGATAGCATCCCAATGTTGGAGATTTGCTACTCTTTGGGTAATGAAAGCCTCGTAGTCTCTCTCTACAAGGTATAAGAACAGAAGAACTACTTATTTAAAAAAAACAAATTGCAATTTTGGAGCAAAGTTGCTCAAAAAGATTCAAAGATTAAAACTTTGAAAGATTAAACCTCAAAATAAAAAATGTTACTGATACTCTGCTTGGCTTCTTCATCATCTTACATCTCTCCCTCTAAGCTGTCTACTTAGTCTTTTTGACTAAAAGGGCTGGTTTTGCTTCTGTGCTTCTCCCATGTGTCCCAAGGAGAGCTACAGCTCAGTACAAGTGCTGAGGTCTTCTTCCCCTCTGCCCCTACACCTTCATCTTTCTCACTCACTGCTAAAGAATGTTAACGTCTTCTTTCTGGTGACACTGCAATATTTTGTGAGTACAGCCCACTGTCTTGTTTATCTTCCCTCCTCATCCTGGTCCAGGTTCTGTTGTACTGTTTCTGCTGCAAAATTCATTTGGTGCGTTTCTAGTCTCAGGTAGTTTAGCTTCTTGTCTGCAAACTGGGTGAAATCTTCTGGAGATGTTTTGGTAAGAACTTAAATCTCACATTATAAAACACATTAAAGGCTATGCATTTTCCCTGGCTTCATACCAGCTTTTCTTTGCAGATATCATTGATTGAACATAATGCTCCAAATAACAAAATTGTTATCTGGTGCTTCACTTCAGTAAAAATCTTAAATCTTTTGAAATCAGCAGTTGTATGTGACCTCCGCTTATCAAAGGGTGTCAGTCTGTGCAAGAAAAAAATAGACAAATAACTTATCCAGTAGACCAGTGATGGTGCCAAACTTGGACCTTATGGGGTGTCCAGATCATAGTTTGCTGCACTGGAGCACATTTTTCTCTCCAGTGGCACTTCCAAGAAACTCAGTACTGACTGACCTGCAAATTTACCAAACTCTTGTCTCTCCTGCTCATCAGCTTAGGTTCCTTCTGTGGGTCATAAATCATAAAGCTGCCCTGACTGTTTGTACCATGCATAGCCCAGATGGAGCTGTGACCCATGGCTGAAGTCATTAAGCTCCTATAATGGCAGCAGTAATAATAATAACAAGAAGCTTGAAAGAAATCTGTGCCTTCCTAGAGGTACAGAGAAAGACATCTGCTCTAAGCAGTTCTTTCATAGAAGATGCAAGGAAGTACTTGTGAAAGCCATGCTTGTGATTTTGTCACTGATTTATGTGCCATCATTACCCTTTCTCTAACCCAAATATTTGCATCTTCAGTTGTTCCCATATTGTTAATAATTTTATTGTCATTGTTGTTTTCATGGATACAATTTCTCTTCGTAAGTGACTTTTCATTGGTACAAGCTTTGTTTCATCACTGTATTGTGTTGTACAGCTGCATTTTTCCTAGAATTGCATTCTTTTCTTGTAAGTTCCTGCTTAGTAATTAGCACAACATTCTATTGTCCTCTCCTATAATTTTTGCTTTTTTTCCCTCCCTAGGCCAGTTTTGTTGTTGTCTGTGATTCAGCCTCCAAAGACTTCTTTCACTTAGTGTCATTTTCCCTCTCTACAATTTTTTTCTTTTGCAATAGTGTGTATTCCTTTCCCATTTCAAAGGAAAGTTGCAACACTGTGTTAATCAGATTCTGTTTTCCTACATGCTGTTCAATTCCAGGTTCAGCAATCCTTTATTTTTCTTCTCATTTCCACTATTGTATTAATAGTGATCTTCTTTAATATAATGCACTCTTTTCAGTGGTTTTATTCTATTACTTTCTGCCTGTGCCTTTTTAAACTGGGGCACATTTCACTACTTCCAAGTTTCTGTTCTTTTTCTCGTACTGTATTCTTGATTTACTTATATTTTTCCCAGTCTCTAAAACAATTTCCGATGCTGTAACACTATTACGACTCCAGGCTCCCACTGTTTCTAAAGTTGGTTTTTTTCCTCTTTGGCTTCATGTCCTGCTGGTCTGCTCTGCAGTTTGGCAGGTGCTGGTGATCGTGTACTGAGACCAGTGAATCCAGTGCTCAGGGACAGACTCTGAGCCCACATCTGTCTGTGGCTGAAACACCAACACCACCAGTGGCAGGACTGGGATTTTAATGCCCACTTGGGTACTTCAGAGCAGCTGTTGTTGAGCCCTGGGGGCTAATGGGGCTGGTGCAGGGGGATGATCTCATATATAAAGTGCTTTTCCTGCCTGTGAGGAAATGGTGCATGTGAGCTCACCCATCCTCAGAGGCAGTCAGCAAAGCTGCAGAAGTTTGCATGGGGAAGAACCTGGCTCTGCTTGCAAACTGGTGCTGTCCCAGCCCACTGTGTGCTATAGAACTCCCTGTGGGCATTACACTTATTGGTGGGCAGGAGACACAAATCTGTACCGCTCTGTTCCTGCCAGAGCACCACCGGCATGAGCCTTTTGCATTTCACAAATACATCGCAGAATTGCAGAATCACTAAGGCTGGAAAAGACCTCTAAGATCATCAAGTCCCACCATTAACCTAACACTGCCAGGTCCATCACTAAACTTTGTCCCTCTTAACCTCATCTACACATTTTTTGAACCCTTCCAGGGATGGTGATTCCACTGCTTCCCAGGGCACCCTTCCAGTGAAGAAATTTTTCCTAATTTACAATCTAAACCTCCATTTCCTTTCCCACAAGAACCTGATAACTGAGCACTGCCTCTCAGCTACAATTTTATTCCCCCATCAGCCTGTTTTTCCCTTTCTGTCTTTGCCTCCCCTGCCTGCCTCATTGAGCTACAACGTGTCTACCTAAGCACTTTGAATAGTGGGCTCTAAATAATTATTTTGCTGTCAAATGTTCCATTTTCTTTTCCTTCTCTGGACTATAATTCTTCCATGAATGGTGACTGCATAGTTAATCGCAATTCATTACGTGGCTGTCAGAAATCCAAGCCATCACCGTTCTTGATATATTTAATCAGTGTCCTTGGCTTCCATGCAGTAATATGCAGTGGGCTTTAGATTAAAATGTTATTGTTTTTTAACAGCTTATACATTTTCCAATGCAGTCATTGCAGGGCCTGGGGGGTGTTTGGAGGGAGAGACAAAGTGAGCAGAAGGAGAAACAACTGCTCCTGAGCATGATCAGAGGAGATGCAACACCAGCAGTGACTGAACCACGAGTGGTGGGAGCAGGCCACTGCCTGGTAGTTTTCTCTTATATTATGTTGGCCAGGCAGGGCTCAGACATCTTGGTCCAGGTTGCCACCAAAGCAGATGGCACTGCTTTGAAAAGTCACGGAAATAATTAGTAAGTTTTGAAGCTTGATGAGTTGAGGCTGTAAGCGAAGCAAGTTTTGTGGAGAGAAGCAAAATAGATTTCTGGATTGATTGTCATCACTGGCCTAAACAGGGAAACTGTTAGGTGAACAAGCCCTTCTTCCAGCCCAAAGTAAAATCTCTCACCTTCAAAGCTAAACTAAGTTGATGTTGCAGCTTAAACTACCTTGCTGCTTCTTAGTAATGAAGGATGTACACTGGTATCTCACCCTCGGTGGCAGTGCAGACTGTGCTGGTGCCTACAGCCTGCACTGAGGATCTGTCAGAATAAGGCAAACCTATAGGCCAGCCTAAATATACTGCCAAGTTCATCTTTTTTCATAGCCCTCACCCACACTGTTTCTCCTGCATTTATGAACAGAAGTAGGCACCAAAGGGTCTCCACACTACAACAGCTTCATTGTTCAATGCTTAGGGAGTTTAAAAAACCATAGTTTGAAGTCAATTTTGGTCAGTGTTTTGCCTGAGAAACACAGATGGTATCTTTTGTTGTCTGGGCTGAAAGTTTGGACTCCCTTGCTGGTTTCTATGACAAATTTAAAACACTTCATTCTACCATCAAACTTTCTCTTGAACACTGTTCTAGCAGTATCAAAGTCCAGCAAACCATGGTCAGCAAAAAAGTAGTATCCAAAGAACTGCTATATAAAAGTGTGCAAGTCACACCCCCACCTACACAAACCCATCAGTCATCCAAAACATATTAAAAAAAGATACAATATGCTGTCAGGTTTTCACCACCACCTTGACAGTATAAAGAAGCTGCTTGCCCAGCAAATATTTTCCACAAAGACAGTTCAATATGGTGCAACTTTTATATTTTCTGAGAAACCTGCTTCCCAAAACTTAAGCTGCACTACATATCACTAAATTCAACATTAAAAGGAAAATATCACAGAACAGCATGTACAAAGTAGAATCCTATCTATCCTTGAATAATATGTATGAAAATTGTCAATATATCCCCAGTCTTAAAAATATTCTGGAGTCCTATGCCTAGGGCTCCTCACAAAAACATAATGTACTTCACCCACTACGTAATGTCCTTATACAATTTTTATGTATGAAACAACCCCTATGAGTCAGAGAAACCCGCACAGGCAAAGTAAAAGGGCAAAACCACCCAGTTATTAGTAGACAACAAACTTTTACCACACAGACGCTCAGTTTCCGCTCTCTCAGTCTTGATCCTCAAGAGAAAGCTGCAGAACATTTTCTATGGTGACAATCAAAAGACATTACCCATGATAAGAAAAAGTCACAGCATTGAGACAAGCATTTATGGCATGTTATGGTTCTCCCCTTTCAGCACCACTCCAAATTGCTCCCTAATGAAATGGCCTGTGTGCCATGAGATATAAATTCTCACTCTCTCCTTTTTCTTGCTCTGTGTATCTCTTTCCAGTGGAAGATACTGTTATGTCACCTTTCCCTTTGCAATATCCTTTCTTCTATACTACAGGTATCAAATTTTTTCTCTTTCCCCTCCGGACATCTGATTAAGAGAACCTAGTTAAATTGCATCCTTTGTTCTTGGCTCATACTCATCTTTGAAGATTGGTGTACTCATTCCTGGTCCAAAAAAAGGGCTTTTAAGCCTGAAATCTGTCTGTTGTTTCAAAGTAAATCAGTCAATGTAACAAAAGATGCTTTCTCCTCCCTACAAACCTTGCCTAACATATAAATGCTGAAAAAAACCCAAAATCAAAACTCCCATATCTTCTTTGTTGCATAAATATTGTCCAGACTTGATTTTCATGGCTCAACTTGAAATGTTTAATATTTTTATCATGGTTTTGTTTGTTTGTCTGTTTGGTTGGTTTTTGGTTTGTTTTTTTTTTTTTTAAACTGGGTGGGAGTTCTAGTGGGCTAATAGTGCCTGTCTTAATAGGAATTGTATTGAACTCACTGACTTAATCTTTAAAAACTGCGTGTAGATTTATGGGTATAAATTTGTCTCTTCATCAACATGGACGGTTTACTGCAGAAACAAAGCTCTCTATTCCTGTTCATTTTGTAATGCATGTTCAACTGCCTGAGCACCTACATGTGAAATATCAGGCTTTTAAAGCAGTATGTCTGTGTTAAGCTGAAAGATCTGTGTTCGTGTATCACCTATCTCAGTGAGACTCTGATGCATGACTTGTTCCCCAAGGCTTTACCGACGAGGAAGCTCCTTGCAGGGCCCAGTCTTGCCATTCCTGTGGAGTGATGTCTTGAACTTAAAACTGATGGGGTGCCAGGTATGCTGCTCCGTGTGGGGAATGCAGGCAGGGCTGGGCAAAAGATCTTTTTGAAGCACGAGTTACATCAATCGCAGCAGTGCTGAGCTCCCCACAGCAGCTGATCATAGATGGAAAGCCTCCAAGTGATTTACATAGTCTAATGCATCATGGTGAGCAGCATCTTTGAAACTGGGAAGGTTTTGCCCTTTCTCCCATTGAGCACAGCACATGATGCAAGTGCAGAAACGTTCCTGCTGCTGTTCAGGAAAGTAGTTTGATAGCAAAATAGTAGCCAAAAGGCATGAACACTTGAATGCAGGCACCTCATTTATGCTGCCTTTGAAATTTAAACTGGCTAAGTGACTCCTCCTGAATTACTCTTATCATTCTATATGGTTCTATGATTATATTTTATCTGGTTTGGTTTTTTTTAACAACTTATTTTCTTTCAGTCAGTAAAAGCCCATCAGACTCTAAATCACTTCTGTACTGCTTATAATTACTGTCCCTAATAATTCTGTGTATAGGAATGCTCTAGGGAAACTCTCAGGGACTGAGATTCCAGGGAATCGTTTCTCTGGGTGAACTGAAACAGGTGGGATGGCAATTTTTACTGAAATGTACCATGAGTGACTTTTCAGTTTAGGATAATACATTCTCAGGCCTCCCTCTGGGTTAGGTGCAAGCTACCTGTGTTGCAAAGCTGCCTAATAACACATTCAGCTTTCTTCAGTATTAAATGAATCCACCACAGACTTCATATGTGTGACCATCTGGCAGACTCAAAGTCACCTGCATACTCCCAAACTGCAGAAAACACCTGGGGGAAATTTAAGTTCTCAAAAATTGACGGTTCCTTGATGCTGGTAAATTTCTAATCAAATTTTGGCATATAACAGCATCAGATAAAGAAAAATCCTAAAAACTACAAATGTGTCTTTGACAGTTGTTTATGGTAGAACTTGTTCCTGTATAAGCTGCAAAGGGGGTGCTATTGGGGATTATGCATTTATAAAAATTTATAAAATTATGTATAGATTTATAAAAATATATTAGATGCAGCAGCTCAGTAAAGACAAATCCCTGGTTCCAGTTGTGTGGAGGCAATCAAATGCACAAAACCACTGGCTAGGGAGTGCAGAAAATAATTTGGAGATATGCGTAGGTGCTACTGCAAATGGGTCAATGGGGTCACGGATTTAGGCATCATGTTGGAATGCCTAAAAATGGTGGCATGGGTGATCTTCCCTTCCTTGCAGGAAAAGTACAGATTCTGCTCAACCACA
Source organism: Pipra filicauda (assembly GCF_003945595.2). Taxonomy (NCBI): domain Eukaryota; kingdom Metazoa; phylum Chordata; class Aves; order Passeriformes; family Pipridae; genus Pipra; species Pipra filicauda. Next base: position 8,925,845 of record NW_024104310.1, read on the forward strand.
GCATTCAGTCCAGAGCACACCAGTAATAATGCAGACCACCTATGGAAATTTGGAAGAGTTAACTCGAGTCCTTTAGTCAAAGATGAGGGACAGTAACAGCCTTCAGAGATGCAAAAAATATTATAAGCAGCAGGGGATATGCTGCTCACCCTGTTCCTTGTGGGTAGGAGGGAAAGAACCAGCATTAGACAGCAGCAACAGAGACTTTTGTTAAGCATTAGGAAAAACTGGTTAAGGTTACTGAAGCTCTAGGAGGGTTCAGCATTTTGACCTTCGTGGGTCGTTACAGAAAAGCTGTTCAGGCATCTTTCAGCAATGATATGTCGATGGTTCTGAGCAGAGCTGATCTCTGCAGGTCTCATCTCCTGTGAGTGGGAAGCCAGCGGTTCATGTAGTGCCCATACATAATTTAGGAAGCTCACAGCTGATGCCTATAGGCTTTCAAAAGCAGCAATGCTCAAAAGTCCTTGGCAGCACATTGCTGTCTTTCTCAGTGGTACCCGGGGGTGTATGTGAGGGGAATTTCTTTTTTCTCTCTGAACATCAGAGTCCTCCATTCACTTTTCCTTGCCAAACCCTATGTGATCATCAGTGAGGTAAAAGGCAATGGGTACATTTTTGGAAGCTAGATCCCTTGCTTTGCCTCAAATAATGGTTTGGTAAAACTGAATTTTTTCTTCAAACATGGGTCAAGTTTAAAAAGAAATTCTCATTAAACACCCAAACATTTAAAACAAAATTTCAGCCGACTGCCTTGACAGTTCTTCAAGACACTTTATTTAATCCTGGTCATCGGCTTTTTATCTTTTTCCCTCCAGTTTTGTGTTTCAAAATAAAATATTTAGAGAACAAAAAAGAATTGTATGAAGTCATATTTCCTATTTATCCACAACAGCTTTGAAGCTGGCTGGACAGAGACAAGCCCATGCCTTACTTCTACTTAGTTCCACTTCAGCTAGTTTAATGTGCAAGTAAACATTTGAAAATCCCATTCAAAGCGTTTTCTGCAAGCTCAAGTTTATGATTGTCTTAGAATGTTCATTTCTTGTTGATTTTCCCATACAGAAAGTAACTAGCAAAACAGGGTGCTCAGGCCAGGTCCTGAATCATTCTTCCTATGAAGAAATGATAAGATTTAGATTTGATTAGAGTGATGCTTTATTCTGCTTTAAAGCTTTTTCTAGCAGTCTCATAGTATCATAATCCATCTTTAACTTGGCATTACTGATCTGATGAGTTTGTCCATACTTAGAGAGCAGACAGCAATGCTACAGGACAAGAAATGGGTCAGTTTTCTCTCTGGTGGAAGGCTGTGAAATAAGCTATTAACAGATACCTCTAACAAAACATATTTCTACAGTCAACAGTGCTACCTGAAGAGTAGAGTGTCCTTGTAAAATTATATATTACTTCCTTAGGCCAGTATGTGCAACATTCACAAGCTCATTGAGTAGTTGCTAAATAATGTATTCAGTCCCTAATTATTCTAGCACAGGAGAACAGCTATATCACAGCCCTCATGTAGCCCAGCTCTACTTTTCTTATGAGCATTGATGTTTGCTTAGCAGGTTTGCCAAGTGGATGCTAAATTTTCCTTGTTTTGTTTGCAATGAACGTGAACCTGGAAGGTCTTATGATCCTTTTGCAAACCATGAGTTTCTCTGCTTCCTCACTCATTTCTGGAGAGCAGAGAGGACTGAGCACCTCACAGGGCCAGATTTGAACAAAAGTGGAATAATTTAGCATGAAAAATACTGTTGTACTCAGCAAACTATTTCCCTCTAGGATTAGCGAATGTAACAGGAAAGCAAAGGAATTTAATGTTTGCCAGAAGGGAAATGAGAAAGCTCCCCAGTATGGGGCTTAACTGAGCAATCCATCTTGAACACGCAGCCCAGCATGCCCAGAGACAAACACCCTACTCCTTCTCCCCAGGAGAAATTTATTAGTTCGAGACACTTTCCACAGCTTTCTTTCTGTACTCTATTTTCACAGCTTAAAAGTGCTCCTGGAGGGCAGAAAACCTAAAAGTGTGATTTGAGTAATTGTTGCATTGCTTGTTGAGAACAGCAGTGTTGAGGAGCCACACACATCCCTTTCCCCAGCCAGGATGGCTGATGTACACTAGTATGTTTTTCTCAACTGAAGATGAATTTGGCACACATTTGGTGGTGGTGCCAACTATAGCTCTGAGCCTGCTATCCCCTCAGTTTGGAGTTTGTCCCAGGGGCACTGCTGAGTGTGGTGAAGGGTTTCTGAGCTACAGCCAAGAAGAGCCTGAACCAACAGATGGCTGAGTGTAAATTTTGAGACTCGTCTCCCTCATACCCCTGGATCTGTTGTGGGACAGTCAAGAAATATCTTAATCTTCTAGTACAGAACAGCAGAGATAAGGATTATTTACAACTGTAGCCACTGCTTTCTTTACACTTGTGAACCAGGGAACGGTGCACAAGAGGAGGCCCCATCCCAGTTTACAGCTTCCTCACTAGGGAAAGCAGAGGGGCAGGCACTGGTCTCTTCTCTGTGGTGACCAGTGATAGGATCCAAGGGAATGGCATGACACTGTGTCAGGGGAGATTTAGCTTAAATGTTAGGAAGAGGTTTCTCACCCAGGGCGTGGTTGAGCACTGGAACAGGCTCCCCAGAGAGGTGGTCATGTCCTGTCAGAGTTCAAGAAGCAGCTGGAAAATGCTCTCAGGCACATGGTGTGATTCTTGGGGCTGTTCTGTGCGGGGCCAGGAGCTGGACTTTTATGATCCTTGTGGGTCCCTTCCAAGTCAGGATATTCTACGATCCTATGATTCTACTGCTCATCTCTGCTGAGTTGGGATTGCAGCTGATAAGAATTAATCTCATGTATTCCCTTGGGCTGGTCTCTGTGGTGGGATCACCTTAATTATCATGAGATGTCTGCAGACTGAAAGTTTGAACCAGTCACCCTTATGGTCAGCGAGGATGGGTAGGCACAGGTAAGATGTAACTCACCTAGTCCAAGTTAGACCTTTCTTTTTGATGATTCACTCCAAAAACCCATATTTCACCAATGACTATAATGGATGTCATGACCTCTCCAAGGCTCCAGACACCCATATCAGAATCAGCCCCATCTGTGGACTTGTGCCACATGTAGAAGGTCTCTGAGGACAGGATGTTGTTTCTGCTCATTATACAATGTCTAGCAACGTGAGGAACTATGTTCTTTACAGAGACCACCAGTTCTGACACAAACCTAGTCCAAAGGCTGAATAATTAACATGCTATTGCTATAAACCTGTGGTCAATAATAAAGATGCTATTTCTATCAACTTGTTTTCCATCAAGCAATTCCCAAGGCAGTAGCAAACCCACCAGAGGTCAGATCAGAGACACTGTTGATCTCCATTTGCTGGTGCCACCACTAAATCTTAAATAGATTTAAACAGCCATTACAGATGAGACCATGACATCATTTAATACAGCTACTGCTTGGTTTGAATGATGCTGTCATTTTTAAATCTCTGTTTGCAATGAATGCTCTCAGTCTGACAAATCTTTATTTTGTAGACCTTGTTAGAGATTTTGAAGAATATTTTTCAGGAGGGGATTGTTTTGATGATATACTTTATACTTAATACTTGAACAATCCCTACCTAAAAGCTGTGTTAAGATATCATTTTACTTCTGGTGGATGCAGGGAAATGTTGATGGATTGTCTGTAAGACGCATGAGCAGAGGAGGCAAATTAAACAGCAGGGTCTGAATGAATAATTATTTTGTGTGCTTACCAGAGGAAATTGATTATCAGACATTCCTGATCAATTCATTTTCCCTACATCTGCTTTTTCACAAGAATTGAATACATTTCACTTTATTAAAATTTCATGGTCTAAGGGAGCTGTTAATACTCTGAACCAATAATGCCAATAAACTGTTAGTATGAACAGTCCAGCCCAGTGCAGCAGTGATGTGCAAACACTTCATATCTGGAAGCAAAACAGTTGGGAAGGACAGAGAAAACAAGAACTGCTAAATGAAATGAAGTAAAGGTATAGTGAGTGGTAAAATTATCTTTTGCCTCTGTTACACCTTGTAATTATTTAGTATTCATTGCTGACTCAAGATACAACTGAATGTTAAGCAGATTTTTTTTTTCTGGGTATTTCTACCCTGACCTCAATTCTTTCTATTACAGGGTGTGCTTTGGTTCAACTGTATCACCACCCAACATGGCAGTGAGAGCCAGAAAGGGTCTGCAGGCTGGCAGAATGCCTTACCATGGTGTACCTGATACCTACTGTGTATCTGCTTCTTCAGGAGCTGCCATGCCAAGATGGGAGAGACCATTGACAGGCAACAAAGGAACTGAAACTGGCTTTACCCAAACTGGCTTTAGCATCCACTCAGAGCACCCAGGTTGGAAGCAAACTTACTACTTGGTCACTGGAAAGAAGTGACTCTACTAAACAGGGATTGGGATCCAGTGGAGTATTTTCGTTTGTTCACTGGTCAGGAGGCCTGGGCAGACACCTGTTTGAGTGAGAGCTATCAAGTGAATCAATTTGTCCTGCAGCTGTGGTGCATTGAGGAATCAGGGCTGCTCCTGTGAGTGCACACTGAGAACTTACATGGTCAGGGACTCCTCAGCTGCACAGATGGGACAGTGGTTGAAGTCCAAGCAATGGACCAACCTCAAACAAGGGGACTGACTTCACTTCTTGCCACCTTTCACATAAATCAATTCATTATTCAGTGTAACTCTCCAAATGGGAATTTTGGACTGTCCTGATGACTTCTCCAGGCAGTGTATGCTGTTCCTAGACCAATCTTTATGCTTCAGAGCAATTTTGTTTCATTTTGACATGTTGATTAATGCCCTGGATGGAGAATCTGAACTCTCTGAGATAGTTCTCACTGCAAAGTCGATCAAATTGTACATAGATAATAGACACTAGATTCTCTTACAGGCACAGAAAGGATCACAAAGGACAGTTTTTTGTTATTTTGTATTGTCGTACTCTTTTACTAAGACAGGAAATGTTTGTCCGTAGTTTAAGACAAGCAAGAACTGTGGATGGTCTGTTTGCTATAGTGGTCATGCAGGAGCTGGATTTAAGAACTGCACTTGTGGGATTATCATGAAATCCAGGCGGAGATGCCCTTACAGGGCTGCTTGCAACTCAGGCTCCCATCACCATTCAGGAAGCAACCAGACACTGTTCCCAAGTTTTGATTTCCCATGGAAGCATTGCCTATTGCAAAAATTCCAAGATTTTATCAAACATTCTGTTGATGTAACAGTTAGATGATGGAAGATGAGACTTATTCATATCTGAACACAAAAAAAATTACTACTATACTAAATCATCTAATCAAGAAAACAGATATGTCATAGAATATTTGGAAAAATTAATCAGGACTGCAAGACACAGTGCTTTGCTGTTGAAAATTTTCCTCTATCATCTCAGAGTTCTGCTTATAATATCCCATCCTCCTCTAGGAAACACTTTCTGCATCAGTCTCAGAAGTAGGAATGTTTTCTTCATGAGCTGTAGACCAACTGGTCAAGAGGGAATAGCAGCAAGGACGAAAGTGATGTCCTTGAATCCTTCATACAAATAATTTAGATTCAATCTGTTTACAGAGGTTAGATACCAGTACATTATTCAAATTCCATTAGACTAGAACATCACGGGTGAGATGATATTTAGGCAGATCCTGCAAACGCAAATCTCCTTTTTCTTAATGCAGTTAACCTAACACACCTTACCATGTAAAATAAGCCCTCAAAAGAATCAGAAAGGATGCGTAATTTAAAGTAAAATCCCAGTTTCTTTATTAATCTTGCAAACAGCATTGCTGTTTTCATCATTACAACTGTACTGCATGGTTACAACTGTCAGGATTTGTCTGAATTTCCATGTTAAAATCACAACATTAAAACAAAAGGAAATTCTTTTCACCATGAATTATGGAGGAGAGAAAAATCAAAAGACTTAATTTGAGGGCTCCTTGTTGACTAGAATATTGACTCACTGTGATCATTACTGTGAAATTAATATAACAAAATTTAGACACACTAAATGTAGGCTTCTGTGTAGGAGTTGCTAGTTATCCTGGGCTCCCTGTGTGGCCATTGGAAACTCAGCCAGGGAATTTTCAAAGAAGTTTTCAAAGATGCATTTTATCTCATCCTAAAGACATCTAAATCCTGATATTAAAATGTTCCTTTCCACAGACTGAAGAAAACACCTTGACAGACTTACTCACTCACAGACTGTAGAAGTGCAATGTCAGCTTTGCTGGAGCCCACACTACCCCTTTACAAAGGAGAAGCCATAGAAGCACTTGAACATCCTGCCTGAATCTCTGAGTACTAAACTGGCTGCTCTTCTCGTTGGTCTGGTTCTGAAGAGAGGGGTCACAGCATCATGAGCCCATGAAATTCCCAAAGAAACCCCTGGGAATGAGAGTGGGAACAAATCCCTATCTCAGGTATGTCTTATAAGACCTTGGTCTTGGCTTACAGTGTAGGACTATGGAGAGGGGAAATGTCATGTTCGTTTTCAGGATGCTAGGAACAGCATAGCTTCAAAAAAATGCAGGAGAAATTGGAAAACCTCTGAATCTTTGTTAACTGATGGGAGCTAGGGACCAGCCTGACCTTCTGGAAATGTCTGCTTTTGAGAACTGATGAGCTGTGCCCATTTTTATGACAGACTTTGTTCAGCAAGTCCCCTCTGCTCAGTTGTAACTTCTGCTGGAGTAAGTAACTGGATTACAATGTTATAGGTACATATGGTCCTTACAGACAGTGAATTAAAACTTCCCTGCCTCTCCTCAGTCACTGCTGCTGCCAAAACAAAGGTATTTTGTACTAAACATGAAATCCATGACTTTGAATCAGTCTTGCTCCAGCAGTCAAGCTCACTTAAAAAACGATGGTTCAGCCAATGACCAGCCTGTTAATTTGCTGAAGAGATTTTTGAATCTTGCCAAAATGTAAAAATAAAAAGAAGAGCTGGGCTTTTCCATCACCTCTGATAAAAAAGTGAAAGTGTTGAGGCAAACTGTGTGTACAGGAAATTAAATCTCTGGGACAAAACAAGCTGGATAGCTAGAGAGGGAGCCAAGCAGCCAGGAGACAGTAACACTACAATCATAAAATATCCTCATTTTTGGCTGCCAGGTTCTTAATAAATGCTCCCTTTGCTTCAATGTTTTGCTCTCCACCTTCTGTCTATTCATTTTCTTGTCCTGGAATAAAACTTTCCACTTCAGTTCTGCTTTTCAGTTCTGAATTCCAGTTTTCTCAGAATTATTATGTTTTGTGCTGTGCTATATGTAGGTGCCAAAGTCTCCAACAAACTATTGCACAAATTTAGGAATGACAAGAACTTCCTCTTCCAAGTGTTTTTCCAGGAAACAGCCCAAAGATCCATGATAGATTCCTAAGTCTTTCCACACACAGGTTCTGTTTCTTCTCACAGTCACCCCAATTTATTATAGGATGTTGACTCTAATGGAGCAGTGGCAAAGAGAGAAAATGGAGAAACAAACCACTCCTAATGAGATTAAGTCATCTTAATCATGAGGACAACATTCAATTTAGAATTATTGGTCCAATATTTTCTCTCCCTCCTTGAAGACCACTTTCAGGAAGAGGAGTCCTTCAAGCCCCATTTCATGAAGTCAGGCTTAACATTGGCAAGCAGAGACCTCAGGAACTCCTCCAAAGTAGGATGGTATAGGAGTCCTTCAGTCAATATGATTTCTGTACTACACAACATGCATGCACATAATTGTGGACCAAAGCCTTCCAGGGTGACTGAACATCAACCAAACATCATCTTCTGAGCATCCAACTAGCATAGCAAGGACTGCGACTGTCACAAGATACTGTTTCTAAACTGCAAACATTCACAAATAGGTTGAAGACTGGTTGCTGCTGAGTGCTCATTGTTATCATTATTTTTAATTATAGAGCTTGTCATGGTAAAATGTTTATGAGGCTCCCAGCTTTCAGTGACTGTCAAAGGGAAGAGGAGAACTTAGTCCCTTCATGCCGCTGGAGAAACTGGCACAGTATAAACCCATCAAGTGGAAACAAAAAATTAAACATCAGTGGTTTGCCAGAGCTTTGGTGACAGCCTTCTCCTCCCTTCTTTTCATTGCCGTGTGAACAGCTGAGAGATGCACAAGAAAAGGCAAAAGAAAAGAATCCCTTCAACGGGAGACAAAAATGAATCACTTTAGAATAAACATAATTCCTCAGCCATGAAGGGCAATTAAACTTATTTTACTAGTGAAAAGGGGAGCCTAATAAAGTTATGAGTGTTTTAAACCTCATAAAAGCAATTTTTACATTCCCCCTTCACGGATGAGCTCTCACAAGTCACAAGTTTGTGAGCTCATTATCAGCTGCCATTCAGGGAGCTGCAGGCTGTTAAAGTGCTTTGTCAACTCTCTCCATTTCCACGCTTCACTATTAATTCAAGACTGTTTTTTTTTCCCTTTCATCCAAGGAATTAAAACTCAATAACAATTTTGATTAGAATAAGACAAATAATGCATTCAGATGACCATGTCTTTTCTTCATGCCAGCTCTGTAAAATAACCAGCCAATAATTGGTAGATTTTCTGTGTTTTCTTGTTTCTCTCCAAGTAGCTGTTGAAAACAGATAGGTGAAAATATCACGATTACATGATAGGTGAAAATATTCATATGATGGGAGAAGTAGAGCTCAAGGTGCTGTGATGGAGACAAACCTGAAACATAGGAGTGATAAGCAAATAAGCAGGTTAAAGAAAGGCATTGGAAAGTCTGGACGGTTTAACCCTGGTTCATCCATGAGCATAATTGTCATCTTCTCAGCAGATCCGTATCACTTTGGATGTTTACATCCTCTCTGGGGTTTTTTGCATTTTTTTTTATTTTTTCCTCCTATTCTGATTAAACTTGTCTTGCCATAGATTGACTTCTTTTAGTGGTTCTGGTCTAAAATTTGCTTGAATTTACAGACTGAAATTGCATTCTCTTTCAGTGCTTATACAGTCACACATAACAATAGGGAAGAGGATTGAACTGGGAGAATTCTTGACTCATTTCTGGTTCCTAGGAGCTCACATACAGTAGAAATGAACGTTATTTGTGATCTGCTGCATTGACAATTCCTATATCTTCAGGAAGTTAATGCAATTCCTACGATAACAGTGAGTGAAAGCTGTATGAAAAAGTCCTATCTTTTAACAGCAGCTACCTTGTGCCTAACAAATTAAAATAAATAGTGAGCTGGGATGTAGAGCTTTTTACATCTCCCCTTTCTGTGTTGAACCACCATTTCTTGGATGAAACTTCCGACACCTAAAGCAATAACACAAACCAGACACACCCCAGGTGGTATTTCCAGAGGTGTCACCATACAAGCAGTTACAAGGAGACTGCCCAAAACTCAGCTTTCACTCAAGCACCGCTGTAAGTGGCCAGCTCTTAAAAGCCAGCTGCTTTGTTCCTGTGCATAAAATGTTGAAAACGTTGAAGCTTTCAGGTGTTACTTATTAAGACAACAACAGGGCAGGGAAATCACACTACCTACAAAGCGCTTGAACATTTTGTTCAATCCTGCTCTCCTGCACATTTTAATGCATTATTTTAAATTCTCTGTAATGAAAGAGCAATTAGGCTGCTGTGATGGTAGTGGGGCATTTATTTACAATTGCTTCTGGAGGCTGATTGAGAAATATTCTTGCTGGACTGTCAGATTTCTTCTTTGAATATCCTCATCAGAACTCTCCAGAACCTGGGCATTTACAAGCACACATGCAATGCATGCACATGTATATTTTAGGAAGCAGTTCCTCTTTGAACACGCAGGTGTCAGGATTATGACTAGCATATTTTGTTCTCTGGGACAATCATACTGTGGGCTCATGTCTTGCTTATCAAGCCAGGGGCCATATCAACATATTGAGAATATCTACTGTAGATATTCCCAATGTTAAACTTGCTTGTTTTTAAACTCTAACAAGGGAAACAATTTTTGAAACAAGGTGAATAAAAAAAGAAAAAATCTATCAATTATATATTTTTACAACCCTAGCTCTGCTGCAAGAATAAAATTACATCTAAACCTTCCCCCACCAATATCCTCTGTGACTGTTTACAAGGGTGTTTAGTGACCGTACAAGATGGAATGGCTTTAAACTGGGAGAGAGAAGGCTTACATTGGATATTAGGAATAAATTCTTTACTATAGGCATGCTGAAGCACTGGAAAAGGTTACCCAGAGAAGCTGTAGATGCCTCATCCCTGGAACTGTTCAAGGCCAGGTTGGATGGGGCTTTGAGCAACCTGGTCTAGTGGAAGGTGTCCCTGCCCACGACAGGAGGGTTGGAGATGATTAAGGTTCCTCCAACCCAAAATGTTCTATCATTTTATAATTATAAATTCCGTGGGCTGAAGAGGAATCACATCTGAACATTCTGTCCTCTTACATGGTCATTGCAAAGTAATATATGGATCAGCATCACTTATAGCACCAAAGTCAGAGAGGTCACATAGCAAGAGCTGCATGTTAGCAGAACAAACTTCTGAAAATAATACACATTTTTGCCACTTGCAATGGTCACATTTTTAACAAATGTCTCATTCAGACATGAACTCAATAAGCCTGGTATTCTGTGTGGTATTCTGTGTGGTGCCCAAATATGAGATCATTATGTGATACAAACCATTTTACTGTTTTTTAATATAACAACTCTCCATTGTGAAATACTGTTAATGACTAGCATAAAATACCGATCATTTTAGTACAGTTGTAAATCAAAATTTATTTTGTACCTGGCCTGCCATGAGGGTATGATTAACTTTTATAAAATGGGTAGGATTTGGGGAGCCATTTGATTGGTCAATATTAGCTCTAAGTCACAGGGATAAATCTTTATGACTAAACAGGTCGAAATTCATTAGCCCCGTGCCCCTCCTTCATTCCACATTGCTGTAAAATGGCAAGGAAAAAACTACCAGTGGAAAAAAAGCCTTTTGTTCATTCCCTGATTTATTTTCTCCCAACAGAATGCAAATATACTGAGGGCTTTAGGTCCAACTTTGCTGCATGACAATATCTCTCCATTACAGCCACAGGCTGGCGTCTTTGGACAACTCTGGGGGGGATGCACAGCTTGGAGGGACTTGCAGGAGCCAGTATCCTGCAAAAGGTGCTCACCCCTCTTGGCCAAGGCTCAAAGCCATCTTTGCTCCTTTCCTGTGTCTGAGGCCAAGGCCGAGCAGCACAAAGCCACCTGGTGCTGCTTGGACAGCCAAAATGAGGAGGAAAACATGGCATGGATTGAACAGTAGTCCCTGATACTATTGAGTCTCAGTCACTGCCACCTCCAGTGCCTGGAGCAACCCCCAGTGCAGATTCCATTTAAATAGAGACATTTAATTTTGCACTGTTTTTTCATTTTGTTCTTTTACCCTTCCTCCCCAGGGCCCAGACATCAAAGTCCACGGGAAACAGAGGATTCCAGGTCTCACATGCAGGTGCTGCTTCCCAGACCCATCAACTCCAGCACAGCTGTGCTGGAAGGCAAAAAGGGCCTGCTTCTTGCTTACTTTGTGAATTTCTAGCTCCCTGCCTAGGCAGGTGTGGACGCTGACTGCCTGATGCACTGTGAAAAAAGAGCCCTGTGGACAGCTCAGCCCATCACTGAGGTGGTGAGGAATGTGCCAGTGCCAGTCACTTCGTTTCTCAGAGATTCTCATGAATCTGAGAAGTATTTCACTTCCATCTGTCCCTCTGGGTAGGCATAGGTAATATCTCTATGCCTTGATGGAGACATTTGCTTTCCTGCATAAAAAAAAATAATCAAGAAACAAGAAGCCTTGCTACCAGATGTGGGCTCATCCAGAGGTTTAGTTCTGCTGGAGACCTGCTTTGCAGCTGGGAAATTGTCAACTTGTTATCCATCAAACTAGAGAAGGAGCCACAGGAGGAGCAGCACCACAGGAATGTGTCCCTGAGAATCAAATGCCCACACCTGCAGCAGTGTAAGGCCAGTGTCCACTGGTTCAGAGCTGCAGGCAGCAGGTGCCTCAGCACCCCCATGGAGCTCATCACCAAGTGAAGGTGGCAAGGACACATAGAGAGGCTGTGTCGCAGCAGGAGCCCAGCCAGGACCTTTGCCACTCCTCTGTACCACCCGTCTGGCAATAAATCTGTAATAATCGTCTCCAGACACTTAATGATGTGTTTATGTACCAGAGCTTCTAACACTCGATAAACAATTCTTATCACCCCTTTAATCATCTTCCTTCAGCCATTTTAAACTGCTGTTCCCATGAGATCTGTACATGAATATTATTCGTCAGTGAGCAACGTTAGTGAAGGAATCCAAACAGAATCTGGTGCTTTATATTTGGGAATTAGGAGGCTTTATTACAGAAACTCTTCTGAAACTTTAATTACAGTAAGTTTTACTTTTGACTGTGCATATTAAAAAAAATATTTATCTTTTTTTACATGCTAAAATATTGTCTCCAAAAATGACTCCAAGAAGACAAGAGAAAATATGTGGTGAAATATTTGTTATTTTGTTTCCTTAAAGCAGTCAGTGCATGACTAGGGCAGAGTTAGGATTAGGATAATAGTAAAACCCCTACTAGATGGGAAATAGCTTTCTTTGCTCAAAGGAAACCTAAAGAGATTTCCTCACTCTAAACAACAAATTTAAAAGAAAGTTTAATCAAAACTGGAAGGAGCACGCATGCAAAACTTATTAATCAAGGAGGACTCATTTCTCATCTGAATGGTCAGAGATTTATCGAGTCTGTGAAGTAAATATCCTCTGCAGCAGATTTTAGCACTTCCCTGACCCAGAGGCCAAAAAGCACAGCCAAGCAGGCAAAAACTTGCTCTTTGCTTTCCAGATGCTCACTGCTTCTTGTTTAGATAAGAAATGAGTCATGTGTAATCTTAACAGGAGGCATTGCTGGACTCATTGCACAGATTTTTTTGCTTCAGAGGGTGCTTCCCTTTCTCAGACTGATTCTTCCAGGGGAGGATGCTCTGTCCTGTGTCTGGAACAGCATTAAGCATGGCACAGCAGGGTTCTTCAGAGGCATTTAGTCTGGTTTGATTTGGTTGCTGTTAAAAGAAAACAAACAGATAAATAGCTATGCTGAAATAAAAACTGTTTCCCCTATGGACTACTATTTTGGGAACGGGAGAGACTCTTCTTTCTGAGCAGTGCAGGATGGGAAACAATTAGCTTCTCAGATACAAGGAGCAGCCTCTTAACTGGGGGTCCTTCAATGCCAGCAGTAAGAATTACTTAATCCCCAGCACTACTTCCGAATGGTGTCTCTTCTCCTTTAACACCAGCGGCTGACTGCAGGCTGGGCAGACCTTTAAATGTTCTTATTTGACTTGTGCCCTCCACATCCAGGGTTGATTCACAGTCTTTAGTGCCTTCGCACAGCCATCTGTCCTCCTGGCCAGCTGCCCGGGGACAACCTGCTCCTACCCTCTCCCTCCGACATATGGTGACAGTGCTGAGTGAGGGCAGCCTCTGCCACAGGGAAACACAGGAAAATTCTCCTCTGCAGTTCCTCCCCCCTCCCCCCCCACATCAGCCTCTGCTCTCATGGGGAAAAGAGCAAAACCAGGCTGGAAAAAAATATAGACAAGGAGCCTGAGGGTCCTCAGGTTCCATGGCTGCTTGTGCTGCTCCCAGAGGACTCGCTACCAGGCTGAGGGGACCTAAGGCAGACAAAACCTTCGGAGCAGTTTACCCTGAGGTCCCTGGATAACCTGCAGAGCTTTTTGCATTACCAGCCATCTGACTTGCTCCCGGTTATGTTCAGATGAGCACACCAGCTCCAAAGGGAGCTGGGAGGGGTGGTTCCCATTAGACATCCTGCCTGCGGTCAACCACCCACAGGTGAGTAGAGTCCCCGCGTCCTCCAGGCTTTGCAGCTCCCACAGGATACTGCAGGGAAAGACATTCTGCAGGGGGAGCAGAGTCCCAGGGCACCCACCCTTTAAGATTGGATTTGCATTTTGCACAGATGGGTGAATGTCATTTTAAGGTCTGGATACCATAGCATCAAAAACACAACTGCAGTTCCTCTGGCTGCAACTCGTGGAAAGCTGATGTGCCCCACACCCACCCTCTCTTTATCAGCAACTGCCAAAAAACCTCTCACTGAGAGTTTCACAGGCTGGTAGAAGGTGGCAGGCCACTCTCACCGCAGGTTACATGGATTGGGATAATGAGCTGCAGGCTTTCATGCTTAGGGATGATTAGAGCAATAGACTCCTCTGAAGGGAGGAGATATCCCTTAGGAGGGAGGGAGGAGACAGTAGGTCCAAAGCAACAGAGCATTTAGTCAGCGCTTGTTTCAGTAGATAGTCGATTTGCCGTGGTTTGTCACATATGTATAATTCAAAAATTAATGTGCAGTTCTGTTCCTTCAATAGTGCTTTCTAATGGGTTTTGGAAGGATTTATTTACAAAGGCTCGTTGTGATATTTTATTAATTTTATTTCAACATTTTATTACAGACAACAAAAGCTGAGAAAATGCCTTGAAATATTGCAAGCTCTTATTATGTTCATAAACTACCCTTGACTAGAGAGTGAAGTACTAGCTGTTTTACTCAGAAGTGAAATCAAATCCTTGCTTCATGGTTCACTACAGTTTTAGAAGATTCCCACATCCAAACCACACTTTGCAGCTGCAGAGTTGGAAAATACTTGAAATGAAGTGCAAATTGTAAAGCTAGATGATATTAACTGAAGGGTTCAAATGGTACTCAAATATGAAATAGAGGAATCACTAAGAATTGTTTAACTGAGTCTTCCTCTCTGAGCAATGCAGGGCAATAAACAAAAAATCTGGGTGGCAAATATATTACTACTCTTTAAAAAAACTTAAGGAGTGCTGTAAGAATCCAGAAATTAGTAATTCTGTCTTTTGCACCAGACAAAAAAGTGTAAGATACAATAAAGAAAAGAATTAGAAAATACTGATATGAAACCCTGATATCTTGTGAACAATTAATAGGCTTTTCATAAAAAAAGGAAAATATATCTTTCACGTATCTCAAGATTACTTCCTAGCAGCTAATGAGCATGAGGATAAACAAGGGTTTGTCAGTGCAAAGAAGCTGGAGTTTAAAAAAAACTTAAATATCTCACCAAAGACTCTTAGGGAAACTAAGTTCTTGTGGGATAAGAAGGAAAGTCCTACTCCAGATTAATTACTGAAAGCAATTAACGACAAATTGCTTAATTAATTAGGTAGAAATGAACAGTTTGCTTTCACACTGGAGAGTGAGGTCCTACTATAAGGATCTCTGTTAAGACTAGTGTTTCTTGTGTCTTCAGGAACGACCCAGGAAAAGGGGAAGATACCTAACCAAGTCAATGCCTGATTGATGAGCTGTGACAGAGGGATATTCTGCAGCTTCAAGATAAAAAGATATATTTAAATCATTTCAGACCTCTGTTCCAGGTCTCACCAGGAGGCATGTCATGTGGAAAACCCAGATGTGCCTTATCCCTTCTATCAGTGGTACAGGGGAGGTCTGATGGCTGTGATGTCTTTCCTGAAGAATCATTACATGACATGCAGATGCCTCCTGAAGCCACAGGAGATATTTCTTTGGAAAGTCCTGTCCTTTGACACCAGACCTCTGGCCAGTGTGTGATGTGTAGGTACATGGTGCCATGTGGTTTCCTCAGCTGATGCCAGAGTGATGCCAGAGGGAAGGAGCAGAGGAAAACATTTGGCTCAGGAGTGTGATGCCTATATGCCCCAAAGCAACCATAGGATCATGGGCTTTGTGCACCTGCAGGAACTCAGTACAGACAATGCAAACACCCTTCAAAGGCAATTTGCTGAAATTTAATTTTTTCTTGCAGTGCTCACTTAGCTCCACACATAAACACAAACTGAGAAACAGAGGCAGAAAACACATCACTAGTAAAATAAGTCAAACTAGATGGAAAAGGTAAAGCAATGTCACTGTGGCAAAAGTGAAGTTCAATAAACCAAGATAGCAGTGATATCATAGAATCATAGAATCATAGAATCGATTGGGTTGGAAAAGACCTCCGAGATCATCGAGTCCAACCCTTGGTCCAAATCCAGTCCATTTACTAGATCATGGCACTCAGTGCCACGTCCAATCTGCGTTTAAAAATCTCCAGGGATGGTGAATCCACCACCTCTCTGGGCAGCCCATTCCAATGCCTGATTACTCTCTCTGTAAAGAATTTTCTCCTGATATCCAACTTAAATTTCCCCTGGCGGAGCTTAAGCCCGTGCCCCCTTGTCCTATTGCTGAGTGCCTGAGAGAAGAGACCAACCCCCACCTGGCTAGAACTTCCCTTCAGGTAGTTATAGACGGTGATGAGGTCACCTCTGAGCCTCCTCTTCTCCAGGCTAAACAACCCCAGCTCCCTCAGCCTCTCCCCATAGGACTTATGCTCCAGTCCCTTCACCAGCCTTGTTGCTCTTCTCTGGACCCGCTCCAGCACCTCAATATCCTTTCTGAACTGAGGGGCCCAGAACTGAACACAATACTCAAGGTGTGGCCTCACCAACGCAGAGTACAGGGGAAGGATCACTTCCCTGCTCCTGCTGGCCACGTTATTTTTGATACAGGACATGAACATACTGGAAAGAATATTTATGGAAGTTGATACTGTAAGTCCTTTTAAATCTATCCCAGTTCTTGGCAAAATGGAGGCCTTCCCTTTCTGTGGCTTGATCTGCTGGCGCTGCACATAAATCCTCCTAGGAAAGAAATGCTGAAGTTTTCTTGGCTTCCTCCCCCCACCCCTTGCTGTTAAACAAAAAACAAGTGTCTCCCTGTGCTCGATTTGCAAGCAGTGTTCAGACTATGAGGAGAAAATCGGACCACTTGACAGCACACACCATGTGAAGCCCAAACAGAGAAATCATCACCCCACATGAAGGGGAGGAGGAGGCACCTTCAGTACAGTCCTTCACCACCTCATATTCAATCAATTTTCCCTCAGTGCTGAACCAGTTCCTTTTACCCTGTTTCCTGCCTTTCCCTTATGCAGGGCAAATCAGTCCCATCCAGTATTTATGGCAGCTCTTATTTCATATTGATTATTTTTAGCTCTCGGTATTCAGCAGCAGCAGAATTCTCTATTGAAGTTCAATGTAAAATCTAACTAGAGCAGCACTGTTGCAATAATTATTTTATGAATTAATTACAGGTAAGTGGCTGTGCATAAGGGCAATTGTAATTATCTTTATCATACGGTGAACTCCTGCAGACTGTCACGCTTTTGGGCTTGTATACTTTTTCTCTGCCTCTTGAGAATAAGCCCATTGAAGCTAACAGAACTCTTTGCACCAGAACTTGGCTTACAGGTTGTGTTGATTGAATGCAGTATTTCTGTCCTAGGTTTGTGGGTTTTTCCCTTGAAGAATCTATTAGCAACTTTTCCTTCTTTTCTATATTCTTATTCAGTTGCTGTGTGATGCAAGTTTCAAGGTCAGGCAATATCACCTTGAGTCTTCATTCCAGCACCCCTTCTTTGGGCAGAAATCTCATCAAAATGAATCAGGAGGGACTGTGGAAGCATCTTTCTAATATTACTTGCTTTTTTGGGGGGATTTGGCTGAGCCCTGATTAGTTATGTAGGATCTCATGCCTGCTGCTTCACTCTCTCCTCTGAATCTTTCTAAGGAGAATATTAAGATTGAAGACAAACAATCATGAGATAATACAGACAATAAATTCAGGGCTTACAAGCATCTCTACTCACACATGTTCCATCAGTTTCCTGTCTCAGAGACCTTTACATTTTTCAAAGGAGATGAACTGGGTGTTGTTGGTGCATCCCAGCAGGGAGAGGTTACTTCCACTCATCTCCGTTGGGCCAGTGTCAGAACCCAGCTGGGATTACAGGAGTTTCCTCGGCAAGAGCTGAGCCAAAGCTGTCTCCAGCCCCACCTGCCCTTCCTGTGCTTTCACACCAAGTTTGGACATGGTTTGTAACTATTTCTCATTGCCACAGGTGCTCACCACCCCTGACCATCCCTCTTGGCTCCCCACATCCCTTGCCATTCTTTATCCAGTATTCTTCTGGGTAGGACTCCAGATGCACAGGAGCATTCGAGCAGTTAATTCCAGTGTGGAGCAGGGAGATATAGGCACTACTGTGAGTCTTGGTTGAATGAAATACATCAGAGTTCAGTGAGGCACTTGTAGGTATTCAGAAACTATCGGTATCTTGCATAACTAGTATGGAGTGTATGCAGGGGTACTGACAAATTTCTGCTCATCAGGTAGGTACCACCACTGCTCTTGGGAGATGGGCAAGAACATAGGTCTGAGGTCTTAAGGGTCCCTTTGCTCTCTCCATCTCTCATGGGGCTGTCTGCACGTATTTTGTGTAACCCGCTAAGATCAGCTCCAGCAGGAAAACTAGTTTTTGAAATCAGAGAAGATGCTTCATGTGGGAAGAAGAAAAGATCAAAGACTGATTAACTTAGTTCTTAGGAAATGAATGACAGTTCAAGCAAGAAACAAACTAGGAAAATAAGAGACATCTCAGGCTGCATAATTCAGATCTGGAGAGCTGGAGTACAGTATGCACTGAGACCAACAGTTCATTGGTAGCATTTCAATAACAATGAAACAGGGTTAAAATAACAAAATAACAGGTTTAAAACAGAAACACTTTTCTACAAAACTGTTTACAGAGCAGTCAAGGGAAGCCAACAAAATACATAACCTCTTCTAAATGCTCTCTCAAATGTGAAATTTTTTTCAAATGTCAGAATATAAATGATGAGGAATATAAGCCATTGCCACAAAAAGTAACTTCAAGAACACGCTGGAACGCACTACATGTTAATTGCTCTTCAGCCCTTTTTCAAGAAGTTCTGAATACCAGCAGAAGTCAGGAGACCTGTAGTTTCTAAACAACTCCAAAAATAATTTTTTTTCCTGTTTCCCTCTTCTGTCCATTGTAAAACATTGCAATAAAATTTCTGAACTTCCACAGAGCAAGTAGCTACTGCACTTCACCAAGGAAAACCAGTTTGTTAGACTCTCTTTTTCCCCAGATTCCCTGAGCAGAGCTAGAGAAGAGAACCTCAATTAGTAAAATGCACAGAAAAGGGTTAAAACAGAGCAAGGGCTGAAATCTGGCCTTGTTGAAGCATATCTAAAATTTCCGTTGACTCCCATGGATCAGAACAACACATCTGCTCTGGAGAAGATGAGTTTAATTTTACGACAGGATTAACACAGCTTCTCTGAAGGAGGCTCATTCAGCCCTAACTGCTGCCAACTTTCTGACAGTCTTTGCAGCCCTCATCTTTGATGTTGAAATGGCTAAGAGAGGGTCAGAAACCCAGCTGAGGTTTGGATCCCCCCTCGCTGAGGAGATGAACCTTCATCTATAAGAACAAAAATTGGGAGCTGGATTTGCCAAGACTCTGAGGGCAGAGGCTTTCCCATTCATTTTGCAGGAGGTGTTTCCATGGATGTCCATGCCTGGATGAGCTCTCCCAATCTCATGATCTTGTCAAGTCACAGGGTTTGGGGAAATTAATGCCACAAATAGGCTAAATACCCAGCAACATCCAAATACCTCAACAGGCCTCTGACATTTAAACAAATTGGGTGTTCAGCTTTTCTGAAAATCAGGCAATGAGGCTGAAATTCATCTGCAGTGTAGACATCCATATCTGTGCAAGGTGATGGAGGCCACAGAGGGTAGGGAACAGCTGAGCAGCCTGAGATGGAGATGGCAAATACAGGTGATAAATCGTGTCCCAAAAGTGCCTATGATCTCTCCAGTGACTACGAACCAAGCTTGGTTCATAAGCTGGTGAGATGAATCACACTGCTAGTAACCTAGAAAATTGTACAATGACTTTGCTGTTTTGGTCCTCAATGCAAATATAAATTCACAGACTGTCTCCCATGTTGCTGTAGATTCAGAATGACTACCGAGCCCAGTATGGAGGCAGTTCTGCCCTTACCCTCTAAAGATCTGTAGTTCTCTATAAGCACTGATGAATGCTGGTCTACAGAAGAAGTTGAGACAGAAACTAAGGGTCAGATCACTTGCCAATGCCATCAGGAAATCTTGCAACAGAAGTTGAGCTGTAGTTGACCTTGCTCTTCATTTCTGTCTCATGGCTGCTCATGAAACCATTCTTCCTACTGTCTGAAATAAGTGGCAGGATGCAGACCCCAGAAATGTATTTCAGACTGCTTGCATGAGAAATCATCTTTTATTGTGAAGAGTGAAGGACTGACAACCTGGATAGCAGGCTTCTTAGTCATGTCCTTTTGAAAGAAGATTGCCTCCATCTATTTTGAACTGTTTGTTTAAATACTGAAAAGAAGTGTCCTGATTTAATCCCATACAGCAACTAAGGCTGGCATGGACACTCAGATTCTTCCTTCCAGTGGGATTGGAGAGACAATTGGAAAGGTAAGAGTGATAAAACTCGTGGGTTGAGATAAAGGCAGTTTGACAGGTAATACAAAAGCCACCATTCACCACTTCCCATGGGCAGGCAGGTGTTCCTCCAGGAAAGCAGGAACCCATCGTACATGAAGGTGACTTGAGAAGACAAACATCATTGCTTTGAACATCCCTCCCCTCCTTCTTTTCCCCCCAACTTTATACACTGAGCATGACACCATACAGTGGGGAATGTCTCTTTGGTCAGTCAGGGTCAGCTGTCCTGGCTGTGTCCCCTCACAACATCTTGTGCACTCCCAGCCTCCCCACTGGAGGTGTGGGGTAAGAAGCAAAAAATGTTTTGGCTCTATGTAAACATTGCTTGACACTAACTGAAACATCCCTGTGTTATCACTGCTGTTTTCAACACAAATCCAAAACAGAGCTAAATGCTAGCTACTATAAAGAAAATTAACTCTATCTGAGCCAAACCCAGCACAATAAAAAAGATTTATTTACGTCAAAGTAAATTTCATTTTTGCCCCTAGACAAATCCATAATCTTGTCTTGTACTGTGGTTGAAGCAAAGTTCAAAAGTGATGTGTGGCCAAAGACTGGTTTATGATTATTTCCTTAGAATCATATATATTTTTATATGTGCTAGGTTAGACTGGCTTAAGTAATGTATTTGGCAGCCCCAGTTCTTTTGTCAGGAATATAAAATACCATGAATCTTTGAGAAGTTGATTCTTATTAATTCCCAACCCTTGCAAAAGCCAGTTTTACTGCTTTCAGGTCTTCCTCTCTAAGACCAGGTGCTGACTATAGCAGTTCTCTTTGGGAAGATCAAAACCACTGAAAGAGAGTCACCCTGGGAGAAGGCACAATTTATAGTTAGACTGGCTCAGATGCTTAGAGATAGACACAGTAACATTTCTTCCATCTTCTTATACTCTTGGGTTTGAGTGGCTCCCATATCTTGTCTTATATCACTTCTTTCCTCAGGATAGAGATGTGGGGTTCTGGTTGGTGTCCCCACATGACCTTGGGGACATCTAGTCATTTAAGTCTATGAAACAGACCCTGTAAAACTGAATTCTGTAGGGAATAATCAGTATGAGTTGGGGTATCAGGAAAGGCAGAATATTTCTCAAAACTGTGTCTTTTACAATCCCTTTTAAAGATTTTACACCCTCCTGTTAAGTAAATCACTTTACACGCCACAGCTCCTTTACAGAGTTGTAAACTGAAATGTTTTTCCAAGTTGCCAGTTTCCATATTGTTTTTTCACCCTTCCCTTCACACAGGAGAACTCTGGGGACTAAAGAATCAATTCTCATCTTCAAAGATGTTAAAACAGTTAATGAGACTGATAGGGTTACCTTCATCTCCAGATAAAACCATCCAACTTTTACTCATTGCTCTCTATGTCAAAGATTTTTAATCCTCCTTTAGAAAAAGAATGTCTAAAATTCAGTCTTGACCCATATCCTACAAACATTTGCAATCACAAAGAAAAGAACTGGTGACAGAACTGATTTTTTCACTGTTTTTAGATTTTTATGGAAAGGATACAAGAAGTTAAAACTATTGAGGCATTTAAGGCTTCCAGATGTCTCTCAGTGCATCAAAGTTTTATTTAATATGAAGGTTCCTCCATCTTTTAAAAACCCAAACAGAACCTCCTCACCATACAGGATAAATCTCATCATATGGTGTTATATGGATTAATCCACTTGCCAGATCCAGCAGAGTGGAAGTGCGGTCTTTGGTCATGGTCGTTGGGATCAGTGAAGGAGAGCAGGAGTAGGCCACTCTTTTCAGTGCATACTGGGACTGAAAAGCAAGGCACCTAGTTCGCCAGAGGGTTTCAAGGTTTTCCATCAGTGGCAGGAGAGTCTGATAAAGGTCTGAACCTCTTTTCCATCTGCCGTGGTCAGACCTTTCAGCACCACTGCAACAGGTGTCTCTCCCTTCCCTTCTCATCTGTTTGGTCCCAGTTTTACTTCCCTTTCCTTACCTTCTAGTGCTTCTAGTGCACCTCCTAGTGCTTTTCACTTTGTCCAAGCATTTTTTCAATCTTTCTTCCCTTATCTCTACCTAATTTAATTACCTTTTTCACCAGACTCTCTATCTGGCCCTGCAATTCCCTTCACTGCTGTTGCACTATGTGTCTATTTGAAGCAAAGAAGGCAAAGCTTTGGGAAGCACAGGAGAGACAGAAACTGGCCACCCCTGATATTGGGGAGCTGGATGTTGTGAGAACATATGGGTCTGCCCTGGAGCTGTGAATAACAAATTCAGCCTCTGTCTCCATGCAAGGACGGTTCAGGACGAGTAAGAGCTGAAAGGATGGAGAAAACTCAGTGAAAACCCAAGCCTGGAAGATGTTTGCTGTCAAGCTTTCAGAAATCTCTACTGGTATGGAAAAAAAAGCTGACTTTCAAAAACTCAAGCTCAGCAGAATTTCTAGGGATTGGCACAGTTATCCTTGGCAGAAAAGTAACTCTCCTGCCATGGTTTCAAGTAGGGGAAGGGGTAGTAGAGCTGTTAAGAAAAGTCTCAAGTGGTGCCTGGCACAAGCAGTGCAGAAGTAGAAATACCTTGACAGAGTCCCTGAATCAAAAGGTCATGGAAAAGTCAAAGCACACAAAACCCATCTCGCTCTACTGGTCTCAGAGTTGTCTGAACCAGAATTGCTTCAAGGATTAATTTAGGTGAGTATCCTGCTCCAGCCACGATACGCAAGCCCTTGGTGATGGGATTCAGAAAACAGAAAGTGAAAAGCAGGGGAAACAGGCTCATCTTGTAAATATTTGTTAGAAAAGTTGTTACATTGAGCAGCCATTCTGATAAAAAAAAGAGGCAGCAGTAGCAGCCATTGCCAGGACTTTCGTGTTCTGCTCAGGCTGCACATTTGATCCTGCACAAAATCCCCAAAGCCTCATGTCACCTGACAATGATGCTCTATCTCCTGTGAATGGATCTGGTTGAAAGGAGGGATCTGTTTCTAAAGGACACAGAAAATGAAATACAGGCTCTACTTTGGAAAACCCATGTGATTTCATAAAAAAAGGGTTTATGCTTGACTGGCTTCTTAGAACATGTTGAGTTTTACTGTCAGTGTAAAGGCTTCTGTAATGAAACCAATCACTACAGTGGGTAGGATATTCATAAAGCTTTTAACCCAATTCCTTGGTTTCCAATTAAAATAACATCTAAGAGGCAGAGTTATAAAGGCATGAGATATTAGTGCAGTGCTTAAAATTAGGTTAATTCTAGAAACCATCTCTTTAAAAAAATTTAACCACCATGAGAGACTCTGCAAAACCCAGCTGGGGGATGTGAGCTTTGTTATTGTTTATATAAACACTGGTTATAATGACACTGAAATCAAGGTTTTCTGGTTTATAAATTATGCTAAAGACCAACAAATGATAATGAGCTTTGAAATTGGACTCTAAAGTAATATCAAATAGTGAGTGTGATTAAATATAGATAAACAGAGCACAATCAGTCACGGAACAAGAAACCAAAAACAGCAATTGAGAAAATGGAAATATACTGCTGCAAACTGCCAAGAAAAGAGATTTGTCAAAGAAAGACAAAATGGTTAAGAAGATATCCTGAGTTCAGGCAGTAACTTCAGTAATGAATGCAAACAGGACTTTGTACTGCTGAGGAATATAATAACTGGGAAATCAACAGGAGAGGTAGTACAGTGCTCCTGTACAACATACTAGTTAAACACCATCTATAGTAACTGTCATCATGCTTCTGAAAGAATCTAATTTTTCTTAACTGGGAAAAATAAAGTCTAATATTATACACCTCAAAGATTTGAGTGATGTAGAAATTTAATAAAAATTGGATTTGTTCTTTAGTACCTGATGAAAAGGCTGTTTATATAAACATTCTCACATTGGATTAATAACATTGCTCCTAAGAAAAATGACACACGGGTAGGTGTAAAAGAGAAAAAAATATAGTCACTTTCGGCAATATTTATCCAAATTTCCTCCACCCCATGCTGTGCCCCTGCCATACAAGGGCAGCACTGCTCACTGGGCAGATGGCAGTGACATAATCAGCAGGCACGTGCTGAGGAAGGTTCCCCTCTGTGAGGTGTCCTTGGTGCTGTTGTGGAGATGACAGAGATATCCTGGGGACCCAATGATTACTGTTACACACCATTTACAAAGACATGTGCTCTGCTCTAGAGAGCTTTCAGTGCCCACAGGGGGAACTCAACCAGGGAAAGGAAGACAGTTATAGTGGCTTAAATAGGTTGCAGGAGTAGCAACAACATCTCCACACCCCAGGATTTTGTGGGTTTAGAAATACACCACTGTGTTTCTGAGGTGTAGAACATATGTGCAGTGAAGATTATTTCTGTTCAAAGTTTTCCCATGGGCTTTTTCAGCAATTGTGCTGCTTTTTTTTCCTGACCCTCAATTTCCAGATCTGCTGTGTGCCCCTTTCCTCTGTTGATGCTGCTGTAAAGCTGAGCTCTCTAATGCATTTAACACATCCATCCTGTACAGCACAAGCCGCTCAGTATGAATGTATTGCTCTTTGCTTGTCTCTCTTGTGTTCCCATGACACTGTTGTTGACGGATTTTGAATATGTCACAGATACAGAGGAGGGGAATGAGAAATGAATCAAACTAAAATCCCAGGCAATGAGATTTCTTGCTTCTGAGACCTCGTTTTCCTTTGTGTTTGATAAGAAAGTTCATTTATTACCCTCTTTTTAAGTGAGTTGCCTATTCCACCTTCAGGATCCTAATTGCTTTTCAGATTGTGTATATCATAAATACTGTATATCTTAATTTTCTAGCCTAGGTAATAATTGAGCATTCAGTCATTGTTATACTCACCATTCTGCCAACATTTATTAAAATGAAGCAATTAACTATTGTCTTAAACAGAGTTTAGAGGTAAGGCTCATTAATTTTAGACCCATTACAATTAGGTGGGATGATAGATGTAAACTTTCTTTATCACAGCTTTGTACAGAAACCTTGTTTGATCATGTGGTGTCAGTGTTCGCTCTGTGCTGCACTTTTTTAGTTTGTTTGGCCCCATTTTATGAACACACAAATCATTACCAGGACACCTGTATAACTGGTAAATCTCAGTCCATTCACAGCCCCTGTGTTTGACATTGGAGTTGTCCTGAATCACATACAGTGCAACACTAAAGCACCTCCGTGGCTGGTAGACAGAGAGCAGCATCCTTCTGGACACGACCTTCTGGTACAGATATCTAAAGGTAAGGTCTGTCATGCAGAGTGACTTGATTTCAGAGGCTGATTTCCCCCCTGCACTCAGCTCAGCTATGAACATTTCAGATTAAGTCCTTTTCTAATCAACGCAGATGAACCTAATGATGTAGCTACATGTTCAAGAACAAGGTCAGAGAGATGAGAACTCCTGATGAAGTCCAGAAGGAGTATTCAGGGGCATAATGTTAAGGCACATGATTAAGTGACTTGCTGAATGAAAGCCTCAAGATCTAAACTCCTCAGAGACCCCATACCACATCAGCTCAGACCCGAAGATGATACAGATGCTTCATTCCATGAAGTTTTGTCCTTTAACACATAACTTCCAGGATAGTATTTAACCATATTGTCCAGCTTGGCTTATTCTTTCTCTACTGACAGAAAGGGAAGTAGTATGATTAAAAGGCAAGATAGGAGAATCTGAGGAAAAAAATAAAGAATAATCATAGTCACAAAATATGCCACGAGGTCAGAACTCCAAACAGTACAGCTTTCCTGTACCTCTGGCTAGAAGCTGGACAGAGCACTTTGAAGGTGTCTGCAGTTCTCAGAGATGGGGTATTCTTGTCCAGATATTCAAGTATACTCACCCTTGCAGGACAGGTCTTCTGTTGCAGCTTCTGTGTCATTCAAGAGGTAAATTGCATCACCACTTTGCTTATACTCATTTTAGAAGATAGAGGAAAGCCATCAGAATAGGAAAGAATCTGGATCTGCCTGGCTCCACACATCACTACCTTCCTCCCCTATCTCCACAATGAGATAAAAGGGGCACAGTTGATAAATGGCTCTTTGAAACCTGCCAGGCTTTCCTCTCAGTTCATGACAGCTTTGAGAATCCCTGGGCTGACTGCAAGAACGCTGCTATTGTAGTCCTCGCTCCAGACTGCTCCAAGTTGTGAAGGCATACTGCTAAAATCAAAGGGAGTCTGGCTTCTATCTGCAGGGAGGTTGTGACCAAATAACTAAAATGCCTAAGAAAATTGCACTGAGTGACAAGTGATCTTGCTCATCATGGGAATGCCACCGGCAGACAAGGAGGGCTCTGTTCTCTCCGGGCCTCATCTCAGGGCAGGGCCAGCTCAGACCTGCTTCCTCAAGGCCACGTTCAGTTGAGCTTTGAAATGTCTCCAAGAAAGGGGATTTCACTCTCTGTCTGGGCAGACATTAAACAAGACAGTCATGGAGAACCTCTGGATGGGTTTCTACAGGAGGGCAAATCAGGAATCATAGAATCGCTTGGGTTGGAAGGGACCTTTAAAGGTGATCTATTTCAAACCTCTGGCAAAGAGCAGGAACATCTTCAACGAGATCAGGTTTCTCAGAGCAATTTAAAAGAAAAAAAATGAAAGCCAGCAGTTGCTGATTAAACACAATGACTTGATCTTCTCAAGAAAGGACAAGTACATTATTTCAAACTATTTTCATGTTAAGGGAAGCAAAAAACAACCACAAACAAATAACACCGAGTTTCTGTTTTTGTCATGATGCCAGATTAAATTTCAAATCTGAGAATGCTTCCTTGGTCAGAAATTTCAGTTTTCATCTCGTTCTCATTTCCTGGGAGAGTTAGTGGAGTAGCAAAGGCAACTCTAGAGAAGCCACAGATATGTCAAAAACCTGTAAGTAATATTCCAGGGAAGGTCCTTTGTGATTTGTCTGGGTAGTAGTACTTCAGTGCAATCGAGAAGAGAATTTGTGCCTTTCTGGGGATCTTTCACAGAATCAGTTGCTGCCATTCTTCAGTGCTAAATCCTCAGAAGTCAACAGATTCATACTTTCAGCAAACAAATAAAATCAACAGTGAATTACTGGCTTCAGTAGTAAAATTCCAGGTAGCAAGCTTCATTCCTCTAGTTTGGAAAGGGAATTTAAATGAATAAAATTCAAAGCATCCGACTTACAGTGCCACACTGCAAATGGCCCATAACTCCTTGAAATCACCCTCAATTCCCAGCTTCCCAGAGAGTTTCTGCTCATGATCTACTCAGTCTGATTTAAAAATCTGCAAGCTGCATGTGTAGGAAGCCCAGGTCACCTGCCTTCACCCACATGTCCTGTGTTTACCCAGAGAATAATGGCAGCGGGTGCACTGACTCACCAGATTAGACATGACCCTGCTTCATATGTCGCACGGAACAGAGTGCCTGGGATTAGTAGCTATCTGTGAAATGTTCAAAGTGAATTGAGACTTAGCAGTCTCATCTGACTCCCTAACAGTCTATAATCCCTCCACATGGGGGTTCAGATGAGTTGATGTGACGTAATTTGTAATTAGGCAGCTTGAACAGCAGAGAGCCCTTAGGTGGCTGGGTAAAGCCTGCTTTCTCCATGGAGTGTGTTTTGCACAGTGAAAGGAAAAAAAAGCAGCAAAGCAAACACACAGCTTCCAATAAAGCCAAGAAACAGCTACTCAGACTGCCCATGGCTTATTTGCTTTCTCCTACAAACAGCCTCTTTCCAATGAGGTTCCCTATAGCTGAGAATGTGACTTGTTTCCAGAAACAGTGGTTGCTTCCCATATTGGTGATGTGAATATCCCAGTTGTGGTCCTAAATAAAAGGAAAGCAACACTACATTCATTCATATCCTCATTTCATGCTTATTTAAAACACCGCTGACTCCGGTAACCCTAAAAGAATTCTATTCCTGTTTGTAACAGATTTAATAATTGGTTGTCACTCTATTTTAAACATTAATATCACAATTTATTTATATAAATAGAAGACCCATGTGTTTTATCAGGATTAAAAAGGCTGATTTCTGGTCATCTTTCCCTTTAATTTCCTGCTACAATTCAGTGAGAGCTGGATTCTACTGCTCCTGGCTCTAAATCCTTGCTAGAGTACAGAAAGTCTGTGTCAGGGGTCATGGGGATCTGAGCCTTGCTCTGGAGAGGACTGTTTCGTATTGCAAGTTCATTTTAAGTCACTCTATTGCATTTTCCCTGTTCAGCCTTCAATCCAAGATTATCTTCTCCCATCTGTTATTTATCCTACTGGTTATATGACCTGGGGATTATCCAGCTTTTCTTTTGAAATCTCATTCCATTTATGTCCATTCATTATTTGCTGCTTATTTGTCAAAAAAGTTGCCAGCATGCAGTTTTACCTGAAATAGTAGCAAAGATGCATAAAGTACAACAGAAGTGTTTGGTCACACATCTGTAGCTATCTCTGTTTCTGTAACAGGGGCAGCAGAATTTGGGAGAAGCACACAAGTATCCACTGCACCCCCTGAGAAAGTCCAGATGGCCATGATGGGGGATTTTGCACGTGTGGTGCTTCTTGAACAAACACATAACCATCAGTGTGAGCTGAATATTGTTATTAGATATTTTCACTGATTATCTTTCCAATGACCTCTAATTTTCACTCACAAAGCACACTAATCATGCCTTTACATGAGCAGAAGTACTTGCAGAAGTACTCTTCAGCCATCAGTTGGCTTAGGGAACAGTTTTGCCACCGTTCCTGAATCTCTGTACTTCTGCCTTTCTGTGTGGCAGAAGAGCTTTGACTATGTCTATTCTTGCTGAAACATATGGATGATCCAGCCCTAAGATGCAACTTTTGACCAAAAAGAACTCCTCTGCCCCAAAATAGTTCTAATCCAGCTACAGCTATTGCATCTGGAACATAAATTGATACATATACCCTGCACTCATGCTACACAGAAATTTAACAAGTTGTTTGCACGAAGTCTCTTCTGGTTTTAAAGACATTATTCCTGTCTTTTTTTCATGTTAAATAATTCTTCAGGAGGGAGACTGAAAATGTGATATTGCTGTTCCTGATATGCACTTTGCATCATACTGCATCTTTAAAGTTTTACTCAGAGCTGTGTCCATTACGTTGGGAGCTGTAAAAGCAAAGGGAAAGTCACAACTGACCTCAGGGAAATCAGCTTTCAATTAATAGCATAAAACAAATAGCTGTGCAAACTTGGAGCTGGCAAGGCCTGGGAGCGTGTTGTATGAATAGATGGGAGAGACTAATGGGAGTAGTTCAGACAGAAGAGGAATACACAGGAAGTTAAACCCTGATTTTTTCCCATTCTAACACCTCTCCACTGCAATCCCTTGGTGTGAAAGCAGAATTAGTCTCAGCTGTCTTGTTGCCATTTTCATGTAAAATATAATAAATTTATCAGGTTTAAAATGTTTAAATTCCTTAAATTCATTTTTCCTTTAAAATCATTGAATGTTACCAGGTGCTACAGCCATCTTCTTGGTCAGGATCTGGATAAACAAACTAGTGACTTACTCTTTGCAGAGTGCAACCAGGAGTCAGAGCAAAGTTTCCTATACCCAAAATCATCATAATTTACACCAGTTGTAATCCCTGTTGCTCCCTTTAGTGGATACAAGTTTTTGCTACCTAAAAAAACCCTAATAATAACCCTGGGGAAGACACAGAGGTGCACAGCAGCAGCTTTGCCCTTCAGTGATAAAGGATTGATGGATATGGGAAGAAAAGCTAGGAAACTGTGCTAGGAACTATTACTGATGTTACAGGTGGGCTCCAACTGCTGAGCTCATGGGCATCTTTCTCTATTACATGAGGACAGAAAGTCTCTTTCAGGCTTGGGAATGAAGCAGGAGGGCAAGACAGGATGCTATCTTTTCTCCAGACTTGGTTTCCTCCATCTCTCTAATCCTAAAATGAAAAATGTTGTCCTAAATGGCTGAAAAGTGATAGTCTAACAGATTTTAATGAGCCAGACATGTAAAAGAAAGTGATGCTGGCTCTGCCTGTTACATGATACAAAGAGAATGGAGACATTTTTGTCCTGAGAAACCTTAATATACTATTGACTAAAAAGAGGAGCCATGATTTTAATCTCAAAGCCTCAGGAGGATCCAGACTAAATGACTGTCTTCCTGTTCTCTAAACCTTTATTCTCAGAGATGTGCCTCAAAATTTTGATTGTTGTTTGTGGAAAGGAAAGGGAGCTCCCATGTTCCCTTTCCCCATTATTGTCCATGTCTGTGAAAAAGCAGATGGATTCTGGTAGTCATGAATAGAAGAAAAATAGCTTTTCCATAACACAAAACTAAAGGCAACTTCTTTATTTTCTTTTTCCTAAACAGAATTTATAAGCCATTACCTATCACATCCAGAGTATTACCAGAGCTGTCAAGAGAAAGGAATCAGTGTGAAAACAACATTCCACTGGGAAATGTAAAATGGCAACAAGTTGGTCCCTTTACAATATGTCCAACACTTAATATAAAATGATGTACAACTAACCTGCAATGAGTTCTGTGCAGGAACTCTCTTCTGGGATGCTGGCTTGTGATTTCTGTGCTTGTTCAGAAAAATAGCTTCTTATAAAAAAAAATTCTCGATTTCCATTTTTTTTTTTCAGCACAGACTAATGAAGAAGCTGAGTGATTCAGCTGCTAATGTGATCATGAGAGGGATATGTTTCAGCATTTATGATGATTTTATGGTGATCATAACTCCCTCTCAGTTACTTTTCATACCATGCTCTCTTCAACATAAGCAACAAGTGGCTTCAGGCACTTTTCTTCTGTGGAGGATAAAATATTAGCTCAGTGATGAAGTCTTCTCCTCTCAGATCTGCTCTCAGTCCTTGATGCTTTGTACACTTCTCTCTTCCATTTGTTTGCCTTCACTTGTTCAAACTCTCTCCAAAATTTAATTTTGCATATGAGCTTTGATTAACCTGTGCTGGTGTATGGTAAATGCACCCAGTGAGGAATTTCCTGCAGGCATTTGTCCTGTGCTCCTTCAGCTATGGTTTCAGCTTCCCGGATAGAATCCCATACTAGCAAATGGACAAAGTGGCTCACAGCTGCAGTATCCATCTTTCCTTCTTCTGGTCTTCTCTTCCTTCATTCTCCCTTATTTTTCTCACTCTGAGGTCTCTGCTTGCTCTTTATTCCTACTTCTTTTCTCCACTGATAAATCCTGCATTCCCAGCTATTGGCTGCCTTTATTTCTTTTACAACTTCATTTTCTGAAGTGATCCACGCCTTCAATACTGAAACATTTCTGAGGGAAAAAGCAATACCTAAGCTGACTTTACAAGCCATTACTCACCACACCCAGCACATCACCAGGCCTGTACTCATGTGCTTCCCTAAAAACGTTATCACCTGCCCGGTTTCCTTCTCCTCTCAACTCACTGGGAATGCTGGTAACAAACATGAATTCCATTTTATATTCCCCCAGCCATTTTTCTGGATTGCTTTTCATCCAACTTTAGCTTCTCCCCGAACTCTTACTGACAACTCCTTATTGGCCATGTCTCTAGGTCTCTGTTCCCTCCCCATCCTCCCTGATACTTAAGCTTCTTCTAATGTTATTTCTCACTTCTTTTCAATGCTTTATGGCTTACAGTCTCCTAAAGTAACAACTCTCTTCTAACTGTCCTTGTACCCATGTTTTTTTTTTTTTTTGCTTTTTTAATAGACCTTCCTCTTATCACTTCTGTTCTGTAAGTGGTGCCAACCCCATTTCTCCCTTCACAGTCCCAGCAGTCATCTACGTTTAGCTCTGCAATCAACTTTCTTTGTTACGTCTCCATCGTGTTTCTTGCCATCCCAGAGGAATTGTGGTCACCTGAAATCTCCATCACAGAAAAATCAAGCAGGGTAGTCGCCGAGGAGGGCTTTTGTGTTGAGCAGCTTTCTGTGCCTTTGGCACTTCCATGTAAATTCAGATGAGTTATGGGTAAATATATATTGCCAAAAAAAGCATTTTATGGCTTATCTGAACATTTGCAAAAGCTAGGTCATAGGCAAGCACATCTCTACACTACAGCTGAAGTTTTACATCAGGAATTTTCCAGGGCCTTCTAGACACTACGTCCTATTAAGATGATCTGTTGTAAACCGCTGTTCCTCCCTTAGGACACAGTAAAGAGTCATTCCTTATATATTATTTACACAGAGCTCTAGCCTAGGTAAATATATATGGTAATGCTGACTGTGTCATTTTGCACCTCGCTGTACTCATGCTTTTTTACTTGCTGTGGTAATACACTCGTTTGCAGTGGCTGTTTCATCAGAATATCCTTCAGCAGGGCTGGTAGAGTCTCTCAGGCTGTGGTGTATACATTTGCTGAGGGATACAGGGAAAATTGAAATAGAAGAGATTATTTTTTAAAGCCCAAGATGTTTGTCACTTAGGCTGTAAATCAGCTGTGCATTACACAGGTACCTTACTGCTTTTTAAAGTGTTTGTATGGAGGAAGCTGCAAATTCCCTCTGGACTTCCTGCCATTAGATTATTTTAATTATGCAGCAACTTCATCCTGATTTGAATACAAAGGGCCTGATTTTCATTGGGTAAAAGGCACCCAGGCACTTTGTAGCTACAGCAAAGGA
Source organism: Pipra filicauda (assembly GCF_003945595.2). NCBI lineage: Eukaryota > Metazoa > Chordata > Aves > Passeriformes > Pipridae > Pipra > Pipra filicauda. The sequence continues at coordinate 8,958,943 of NW_024104310.1, forward strand.
GTGTTAGCAGGAGCAGCTCAGACCTCTTCACATTTACTCCCAGCAAACTGCCAGCTTTCATATGACTGAGGAGAAGGGGACAGATCTGGTGACCAGACATCCTCAATGATGCCTTAAGCCCCTAATGGTTTTTTTTATTTTTCTAATATTTGTAAGACTGGTAAGAATTGTAGGTTTTAAAAAGCAGAAACCCCTTTGTCCCCTTGTTCCTTTCCCTTGTTTACACATTCCCTACCCCTTTTACCCAATTCTATGCCTTCTATATCAACCTACCCCTGAATTCAGTAGCAGTGTTTAGTCTTTTGTCAAGGCAAAGGCCTAGACTGTTTGGAGAACAGCGTATCAGGCCTAAACCACAGAATACGGTCAAGAATTAGGTAATCATGTACCCTTTGTGCTCTTATGAAGTTGAAGATGATGAAGTAAGTGGTCCCAAAAAGACCCCAGACCCAATTCTCAGGGGGCGGACCAGAGGAAGGGCCAAAGGGTGGACACATCTGGGATTGGATGGATAATGTTATAAAATGTAACCTCTCAGGCACAGCCGAGGCGCGCGTCTTATATCACCTACTGCCTTGGCAAATAAACCCTTTCTTATCTCACCCCTGCTGCTCCGGAGATTTTTTTTCAGCACCAAAATACACAGGCAACATCAATGACAGTGCCAGGACACATGGTGAACTTCAGAGATGTTGTAGATGAAAGGGATGGCTGGAAGCCCCTGGGAGCACAATCCTTTGTCGGGAGTTGCAGTCCCTCTGTGTGGGAGCAGCCCATGGTGACAGCAGCACTGTGTGCATCTCCCAGGGCTCACAGAGGGCCATGGGCTGGGATGTGGGTTTGCCCACGCAAGAAGAGGAGAAGGCTGAGCCTCTGCTCTAGTTTTGCTGAGCTGTGAAAGTTGTCTATTCTACTGAGCTTCCTTAACAAAACTCTCTCTCTGAGTTAAACAGTAACTGCACAACCTTCCTCTATTTTGGGTAGTATGAAGAACAAATTGTGCCTCAGCCAATGTCTCTTTTCCTCTCTAAGATATACAGAAAAATGTGTTTGATGCCTTTCTTGAGTACTGCACTCACACAACTAGAGAGGAGGGCGTGAACAGGCGATGCAGCTGCCTCACTGCACTTTCCCAACCTTCCACTGGGCAGCCCTGGGACTGGGGTGGCTCCTCTGTGGAACAGGACTCAATAGATTTTTCTCTGCTGAACTTCCAAAGTAATTTCTTTAAGTCTATGCAAAATTTAGCATTTACAACACCTCCGACAAAACTACTACAGTTTAAATATTCATTGTGCAAAAAGTACCCGCTCAGTTGTTTGGTTTTTTTGGGTTTCTTTTTTTTTTTTTTTTCCGGTGACCTCTAATTCCTGTATGATGAGGATTAAGTGCAATCACCACCTTGCCACCTCCACTGTGACATTCACAACTTGTATCTTTGCTGGTGGCTCTATTCAGTCTAGTCATTAACATGGAGATAATTTTGTGGCTCTGTTCACCTTTGCAACCTCCACTGAGCATTCTCCAATTTTCTGTATCTTTTTGAAGAGGAAGGATTAAAAGTACAAACATTACTTCAAACGTTGGATTATTTAATGGATTCATATAATGGCATAATGATGTTTTCTCTTTTGTCCTCTATTCTTTTGCTTTTTATTCTTTACTTTTTGATTGTCAGTGAGCATCCAGCTAATAGTTGCATGAAAGTGACTTTTCTCACCTCAAGATGTTTTTCTTGAGTGGTAATAAGAGCCCATCATCATATATGCAAAGTTATGATTGTGCTTGGGGTTTTGGGGCATTTTTAAATGAAGTTCATTACTTCACACTTTGGTGTTAAATTTCATTTGCCGTTTTATCTTGAAGTCACATAATACTGTAATATTTCTGCAATTCTTTGCAGTTCACTTGTCTTTTACTACTCTGAATAATAAAATATCAGCAAGCTTCCCCATCTTACTGATGAGACTCTTCCCCACATCCTCTATATATAATTTGAAAAGTGCATATACTGAAACCCTCTGCAGGTTGACACTGAGACCCCTTTACACATTCCTTCTCTTTTATTCCTACCTGCTTGTCCATGCAAAGATTTTCTCATTAATATTCCAAAACAACTAACCGTTTAAGAATTTCTGGTTTAAGAGTTTCTCAAAGGCCTTTAGAAAATTTAAGGAAATTTGTCATCAGACTAGAGTTCTTTGTCCACAGACAAGATTTCTTCAAAGTACTTCAGATAGACTTGTGCATCATGATCTTTTTTTTCTACAAAAGTCTCAGCTTCTGCTAATACATCCATAGTGTTTGTCCACATGCCTGCTAGTTTTTTCTATGCTACAGCTTCTACCAGTTTGCTCAGTATGAATGTCATCCTACCTCAAAGCTGAAATTCCCTGAGTCTTCTGTCAGCATCCTCTAAACTGGCATCATATGGCTGTTTAGTCCTTGGTATTAAGACAGTTTTAAACAAAAAGACTGGGTATTACACAGTAGCTCACCTATTTTATACTTCAGTGCCTTTAGTTTTTGGTGAATATCATCTAGTCTATGTCTTTTGTCATTCTTCACCAGGTCAGATGTCTTATCTGGCCTTACTTTTTCGCAGAGCTCTTGTTATGCCTTGATCATCTGTTGGCACTCAAGTGTTTTGCAAATGATGGACCTGGAAAGGGCATTCGAAGATTTAAACAATGTAGGGTTTGGTTTGCATTTTGCTTGTGCATTTAGTGTGATAAGACATGTGAATTTTTTTCCTTTAGGGCACAATTTTACCTACCTAAAAAGAGTTTTTTTCCTAATAGCTTTCTCTACCTTGTTCTCTAACGTTGCTGGCATTCCTTCTGCTTAAAAAAAAAACAACGTAGCATGCATTTTATCTGTATTTGAGTATGTTATTTTTAATCAATTTAAGCATTCTCTAAGCTGCATGCCAGCTTTTTACCTTTTCAGAAGAAACTAAAAGCTAAGGGAGTAAAATGCTGTAGGTAGATTGAGGATTGAGTGCTCAGTTACTCAGAAGGGATTGATTAGCTAATTTTCTAAGCACAGTGCCCTTACAAGGACTGTATGATCTAGACAGGTTATATATACAGTTCAGCAGAATGTACTGATTTGTTAACTAAATTCAGAGATCTCTCAGAGAAATTCTTCATCGATATGAAATTGTTGAGTGACTCACCCCTCTGCAGCCTGTGCTCAAACCTCTGCTCTATCCTGGCCCTTCTGTATAGAAGGTGATCTATCACAGCATGTTAGAGGTTCTGCTCAAGTGAAACAGTATCAGGGATCCCATCCCTCTCACGGGCCACCATGTGTGGGCTGAAAAGCAGGTGCTACTCTATGAAAGATAACATCGGTAAAAAATCCACGTGTGGGATCTGGGATTAGGGAGAGCAAGAAGGTAGAAGACGAACAGATAGAGCCAAATGATGGTTCAGATAACAGGCAATTTGTCCTTCAGATGGATCCAGCTGGCACATCTGAAACACCTGGAAAAAAATCCTGTGGCTTGAATCCCAAAGAGTTTTACAATGTGGGAGCAGACAGCAGAAAGAGAGATGAGCAGGTTGATGTCTCTGATGAGACAGGTTGATGTCTACCTGTCTTCTGTGGAGGAGATGTTCTGCCTTCAGGACTTGACAAAGGCTTCAGTTGGACTCCTTAAAGCATTGTGATTTCTGATAATATCATTCAGCTGAATAACTAAACCAATAATTAAACTTCTTAACTAGAATGGAGACCAGGGAGATGGTGTGTATGAAACAATTATGCTGGTTTTACATCTGTAGCTTTCCTTATCTGCAGACCTTGTTCCAAATCTTAACTCTGAGCCCATGGATTATATGCCTCTTTTCTTTAAAGGGTGATGAAACAGGTTACATGGTTTGACAGAGCCTGCTCTAGCAGCTGCATTCCAGCTGCCCCACCAGTATTTCCCAACTGAGTTAAGTTATTCTCTCTCTCTCTCTTTTTTTCCTTCTTCATAAAAATTCAAAGATTGAGATCTCCAGAAGTGATTTTCTGGGAGAACTAGGAAAGTGATCTCAGAACTTTCACCAGTTCATTGATCCATTTAGTAATTTTCCTTTGCACTGCAAAATCCATGTATTGGAAAGGAAAGGTATGTACAGCTAAACACTGCTGAAGCACAAAATTACTGACGGTCTCCTAAAATAATTATGCTCCACTAAGATATAAAGTTAAGTGTTTCATAACAAGTAAATTATCATCTGAAAAATAAAGCCTTCACTTAGTCTTTGGAAGATGTGGAAGCTCTGTGGGTAATAGGTCAGATAAATTAAGGCACGACAAGAAAACTTTACTGCCTGATCTAATTGTATATACATGGGGTGCTTAGCAGGACTTGTGGAATGAACTTTTATAATGTACTATACAGGCTACATCTAAAGGTCTCCACTGGTACAGGGTCACACTGTGCTGAGGACTCTGAATATAAAACCTGTGTAACAATGGAGCAGCAGGAATTAGTAAGATTATAAAATCAGTTATGAAGTACTTATCTTAAACCTTCTTTGAAGTCAGAAGGATTTTAAATGCAACAATCTCTTGAGTTGAAATTCAATCCTTTCAAGAATTACTATTTGCTTCCTAAAGTTTCTTCAGACTACGGGGTCAGGTAGTCTTACTTCTTACACATTGAAGACAAAAGGCTTTCATTTAGCTGTTCACACAGAGTCTACGCAGGGAGCCTAAATTATAGATAATCCTTAAGCAACTATGTAGGAGCAGTGTGTTTCTCCTCTGATGCTGTTGCTGAAGTTCTTCTGAATAAAGCACTTGAAGGCAATAAACGCAGCGTCAAGTTTCACTCTCTTTCTTTTCAGTCAACTCAGTTAAAACTCTTCCCGTGGTGAAGAAGCTGAGGGAATAAACTTTGAACTTCCAGAAAGAGAGGATTGAAAATGGTGAGCTCAACTTCTTTGGAGTAGCAAGAATGACTTCAGCAATCTGAACTGCCATGTTGACACACCAGCTACTATGGCACCAACACATAGATGCAGACACCTATAGGTGTGATGAATTGCAGAGGGCTGAGGTGGGCCCACTCGAAATGGAGAAGCAGGGGCTTCAAGCTTCCATGTAGTCAAGGGTCCATACGTCCATCCAGGTGATGCTGGACATATGTACAGCTTGTACATGGTGCAGTAGGTGCAGCATGTTCGACACACATCAGAGCCTATGTCCCTGTGCTGCAGCGTGGCTGATCTGTCACACATTAGAAGGTTTCTAAGTGTTTTGCACAAATTTATTTTTCTCCACTAAAGCAATATTTCCTGAAGAGGAAAAGAAAGGAAAAGGGTGATGACAGGCACCAAATCAGAAAGGTAATTCCCCATCTACTGAATTTGTTCCCCATAGCTCTTAATCCATATTTCACACTGCATTAATTTGAAAAGGTTTGCAAATGAAAGCTACAAAAATCATTTTAGTGTTCGAGAAAGATGTCCTAAATGAGGACACTTAGGTTCGCCCATCCAGCTAATGAAAGAAATTAGAATCCACTTGGATTGCTGCTGTGGGAGTACTGATATACAGGAAATGTCCTGCTTCTGTAAGGGCTCTTTAACCTAGAAGAGTATAACAAGAACCGGTGTCTGATATGAAGAAAAGGCTAAATTTGAAAAAAAAGACATTTTTTGTATTAGAATGTCAATGTAACTGCCGAAAAAAATTCCCACAGGAAATGATGGATTTTCCACTTGTTTGTCCTTAAAGCCAGTACAGCTTTTTGAAATCAATGCTATGATGAAACACAAGTTTCTGGGCTAAAAAGTAGTATCTGTTTGTGGATTGGAACGATGAAGGACACCAGAGAGGACAAAATAAGAGATCAGAAGTTTTATTTAGCATTTAAAAGTCCTCAGAGTTTATGAAGCTGATCCTGTACCTGATCTCAGCAGGGCTGTAGGGATGCATGATTTACCCCAACTGTATTATTATTATGTAATGTTATTATATGTTTGCAATTTATTATTATTTATATGCAATTAGAAAGATGGTTGTTGTCATCTCATGTAATATTCAGCAGCATATTGCATTTTTAAGGGGCAGGGCATTACCTTGGACGGACAATATGTTCTCAGTACAAACATGTTTGACCAGGGAATGACGTGACCCCAAACAGGGGTTTTGGCTTAAGCTCTGAAAAGAAAAAGGTATCAGAGATGAATTGAATTCCAGTTTGAACTGAGATTACTTGAGCAAACTTCAAATATGATTTCTTTCTTTTTCTAAAGAACATAAATCCTCTAACATTAGGGCTGTTTTCTGCATTAACAGTCAGTGATATTGTCAACACAACTTTGCCAAGACTTCGTCTTCATCTCCATTCACTTTAAGAAGATGACACACTGAAATATGATCCTGACAACACAGGATTCTACTATCTAACCTTTTGAATATTGTCCCTTCCTCAAAAAGCATCTTCTGATAAAAAACACCATTGGCTTTTGGTGGTTTTTTTTTTTCACTATTAATCCTATGAGAAAATCAAAGCAGAATAGTTATGATCTATTCTCAGGTTCTCTAATGTTTATTAACAAAAATGTTGTCTTGCTTTTTACCACTGGGTTGTAGTAGAAAAAAAACAAATCACAATCTAGTATCAAGAGAGAAACTTGGCCCTAATTCAGCACTGTCTAAACTTATGATAGTTTATGCTTATGAAACATTTGCTGAAAAATTATATATATGCTTAAACATGTAGCTGAATCAGGACTTTTTCATGTCCCAAGATAAATTTCATTCAGCCTTTTTTTTCAAGCACAACTAGAGTTTGAATCAAGGAGATGTGTAGGCTCGTATTTAACCCTTCCCTACACTCAAAATAATTAACCAAGATACCTAAGAGCAGTTGGCTCAGCCACCGGTGGAAATACCTCACCCCTCTTGGCATGGGCAGCACAGGGGTACAAATCTCCACAGATTGCCCCGACCCCACTGCCTTCAGGCCCCTGAAGTGTAACCTGGGAGTGTAACCACCTGTTTTCCAGCACTGGCAGACAAAGGCATGAACCACACTGGGATCAGCTTCCCAAGCACCAGTGACACCACCTGTCCGTGGAGACCAGCAGACACGTACAGTGCTGCTGACCCAAGGGGAGGGTGGGAAGAGCAGCTGCTCTTCCCTGCACTGTCTCTGCCAATCCAGCACTGCAAGCCCTGCCTCCTCCCGAAGGAGGTGTCCTTGGAAACCACTTATCCCAGGCTTATCCATTATCATCCTGTCTTATTAAGGAAGTTGCTACTTTGCCTGTCTTTTGTAAGGATGATAAGTGGTGATAAAGCTAAGGTTTCCGTGTTCTTACCTCTCCATCTATCACCACTAGAATAACAAAGATACAAAAGCTTAATGTTGGGAGATGAAAATTATTAAAATGAATAGCAACTGAACCCTCTCCATCTGATTTTATCTCGCTCTCTCTCCCTCCTCTTTTCCCTGCTTTCTCTTCAGAGTGGAGCTCTGTCAATTAGCAGGCATCAACCAAATCAGAAAGAAATCATTGAGATATCTCTATCTGCAGCTTTCCTTGTATTGCTTGTTCTCTCCCTTCTCTGTGCAAAACACTGGCAATTATTTTTTGCTGCTCCTGTCTGTCACTGTCTATTTCTTTTTCACCAGTTTCAGAATTAATGCATCTGAAAGCCATGCAGGATGTGTCAGGTACCACACAGAGAGCAGCAAGCTCTCAAAAGTGAGGGTAGCAAACACACTGCAGGAAAAAAACCCCACCAAAATATGATTTCTTCAGTGAGCTTTGCTCACACTGGGAAATAAATGGACTCCTCTCTTCACTTTGGATAAAATATTTTATGCTTAGAACACACCCACAACACTTTTCTGCATGGCTCAAAATTAAGACTATGGACATTTCTGTTCTGTGACATGTAGTTCCATTTATATCACACCACTTCCCTTCTTTAATTGTATTTTGAGTCGGACACAGTGGAGCTGCAACTATTGCTCACTCCATGAGCCCCAGTAAAGGGATGAGCCACACACAAGGGACATCTTGCCCAGGTGTCCCTAATTTCAGAGACCAAGAATTAATTTCCTGTGGGAATGAAAAAGGAGAATCCATTTCTTTTCCCTTTTCATCATCATCCAATTCACAGGAGGAGAGAGGAGATGAGATACCATCCTTTTCCCTTCCTTCTGTTATGCCTCCATGAAGGTTATACTCCCTGTTACCTACCTGGAGAAGCACTGACCTATCAGAGCACACAGGCAGGGACAGGCAGGGACAGGTAGAGGTGTTGCCTGGCCAGTCAGAGTCCATGGGCCTGAGGGAAGGAAGCAGCACACAAATACAAGTGCCAGATGCTGCAGGTGTAAGTGGGAAGTGTTGTGCTCCATCTACACCTTATTCTGAATTAATCTTACCTAATTTGGGCACTTGGGTGTGCTGGGAGTCCAATCATTTCTACAGTTAGTTCAGGAGTCATTAAACCTTGCTGCTCTACTAAGCACAGTAGGATTGTTGGCCTCTTAGTTTTATAGCTTAGGGTGCCTTAGGTAAGTGCCTTTAATTTGGGAAGAGGGAAAAATGAGGACTCTGGACCTTCACTCCTGAAAAGAAGGATTTTTCCTTTTTTTTTTCTTTAATTACAGTGGTAATATTACTTTAGGATCAAAGTGAGGGACACTGTATAAGAAATATTCCTTTAACTTCCTTCTCTAACCTATATATGATAAGGGGAAAAAATGTGAATACAGACCATGCTCCATGAACAAGTATAGAGTAAACAAATTTCTTCTAAGTAAGAAAGTCTGAAAGAGGATATGTGGATATGGAGGAAGCTTGGCTAATATTGCTGCTATAACATGTAGAAGTAGGTGGGTCATAAATCAACTTCACTGGAGCTGTAGAAAAAGTGCCTGGAAAACCAGAATTTAATGCAGCTTCACTATGGCAAAATTGCATGAGAAACCTCAGGCAGCCCAGCTGTAACTTCATAAGAAAATTAGATGTCTGTTTTCCCTTGTCTTTTGTCCAAACTAAAAGTGACTGTACTTATGTTGTTCCTCAATGTGACTTACAAGCAGAAAAGGGAATACCCACCTTTTGATGCAGCCTCAACAAGAAATATTTGCTTCTGTCCTGCTAGTATATGGGTAAAGGTCTGACAATGAGCATGTTTTTAGTAGAAAATTAATTAATACAATGTATTTGCAATGAACATCACTTTGTGGGGCATCTCACTGTACCAAAGTGGCTCTAGCAAAATTCCTGCCCTCTAGAAAAATGCTGTGGGAAAAAAAGTCCCTTGCAAATTTACATTTTGAGACTTCTAAATGTATTAATTTTTCCTAAAATTTTTAATCTAGAGAGTGGAAAGGGTAAAATGGGTGGTATATGTATCAGAAAAACACTTCTAGTCCTCCAGCAGATTTTATCTATTACATTAATTGCTAAGTGTGAGGTTGAAGCAGCATCTACTTATTGCTCAGCCTATATTACAATTAACAGTGGAGATTTGTGTGGTTATAATCATTACACCTCATTAACTCGGGTGTCACTAGGGCACCATAGTCACTACTCCGGCATCCAAGGTGTTGTCACGTTGGAATTCTCTGGAAAACACCAGGAGCACCTGTGCCCTGGGATGGATGGTGACATTCAAAGTTATGTTTTGTTCTCTGCTGACCCCAGGTCCCCTCAAGCTGCTATGTAGACACTGGGTTTTTCCTTCTCTTCGTGCTTTGTGTTCCTGGAGGAATTACTTCCAAGCCAAGGCACAGTCCAAATGCGTGGGACCCATTCAAATCCAGCCTCATAATTAAGTTAACAAGGCTGAGCCTGTTTGGATTCAGAAGGGCTTTTCTCATCCTGGGACTTGGGCTCACTGCAATAAAGATGCTCAGGTTATGCCTGTGCTAAGGGATTCAGGAGTGCTTTCCCAGTCTCTGTTTCACATCTTGAATGCAGGGCTCTACCTGGCAAAAAAATCCTTCTCTCCTGTCCCTCATTCCCCAGGGTCATAGGAGTCAGCACACTCCAACCAGTCTCCAGATCAAAGCCTGAATTTCCTGAGGTCAGTCACAGCCTCAGTGTCCTGCACAGCTGAAGATGATTTGGCAGATGGTTGTTATCTTGGTTGTCTCGATCTGTCATAGCTGGAAATGACGATCCCAGGTCAACCTGAGCTGGTTGAATGTGGAACTGTAGGTGGTAGTCCAGACCTTGGCCTCACCAATACTCAGGAGGAGTGTCTGTGCCAGTTCTACAGACTTTTATTCTGACCAGCTTTTTAATTCAAGTTGTCACAGCCCAAAAATGAACGGTCTTGTTTCTGGCCCTGGAAAGAATACAGCTGTTTCTCCATGTGCCTCCTCAAACAACACAGTTAGAGCTGAGTCAGCTCTGAAGCTCTGGCATGGAAAACCCACAGGTAAGGTAGCCAAGAGCCAACTGTCCTCAGCAGTGCCTTATCTTACACATGCATTTTTTGGGAGGGCAGGAATTTTGTTAAGTGTTGGCATTGTAAACCTCAGCAGAAGAGCACCTTTGATGTCAGCTCAGTAACTAACCAAATTATACCCCCTGGGAGAGCAAGTTAAAAGAAACAAAGACATGATGTGAAACACAGAACACTAATCCCTACATTAGCGATACAGATGCTTAACAGGTACTGCTTTTCAGGTCTCCAAAGTACAACTCCCAGTGACATCACAGTGAAAATGCTTGCACAGGGGCAATAGGATTAAGTCTGTGTCAATCTGAGATTCTGTAAATGGGAGCTGACTGCTGTTTTTAAAGGAAATGGAATAGTGCACAAGTCAGTTACTGCAATTTAAAATGTTCAGCTTCAGAGGAACAGGAAAAAATATGATTTTTCATTAGAAAATATCCAGTCAAGACCATGTCTTTAGTATAGAAAAGTTGACTCTTGGACAAAAGATATAAAACATAAACCTTTGTTTGGAGCAGCCCATAATCCAATGGCCAAAGCTGCTTTGCAGTCAGAGAAAAAAACAAGGTAGAATTGTACATTGACCCAAGTGGGAAGGTGGGTCATCGATGTCCCAGGCTTTGAGCTATTCTGAGGTTTCTCTGCTGAATTTTCTTGTGTGAAATCTCTTTTTTATTGTTATTCTGATCCTGAATAAAACCTTCAGAACCTCTTTTTGTAAAGTACTCTGTTTTGTTTCTTTTCTGGCAAGGCTGTCAGTTCCTTTGAGAAGTGGAAAGAGGGAACCCACACAGCATATGGTGAAACTTGGCTGCATTGCTGTTCCCAAAGAAAGCTGTCTGACTCTCCTAAAATACAAAACCAAAGCATATGAAGGGAAATGCCTCAGATTAGCACCAGTATGCTGTATTACCTCAGACATCACTTCTTTTTTTTCTCAGAATAAGGCATGAAGAGTCACTCGGACAAGATACTACAGCACTTACTTAAAATAGTGAATATTCCTCTGTGAATCACTGAAATAACTCAATCTAGTAACCTCTCAGATTATATATGCTAAAAAAAGGACAGATATGATGGTACATTTGTATTCCCATGATACATGCTAAACCTGTACCATAGCCCTCAGCCTGAGTCCTAACCTGGTTAATGCTCATGACACCGCCTTGAGCAGTCTCACCTAGCCCCTAGAACCTACTGCCTCTTTAGGATCATAGCAAGGAGGAGAGATCTTGCATCAGATTTATATGCAGTGCAGAGGCACTTGAACAGGATTGCCTCAGGCAATCTCCCTCAGGTGTGTTCCTTTAAAGGTTGTGCTGAGCTGTGTTGATTATGAATGGTCCATGTCAAGAGTATTTATCAGCAGCACTTGTTGCCAGCCTTGCTGGTGGTCAAATTCCTGCTGGAACACCAAGAAACCAAGAGTTTTGCAGCTTTAAATCAAATACTAGTATACCATTGAAAACTATCAGCAGCCTCCCTACCCCTGGTTATCAAAAGGGCTTGGAAATAAATGCTTTACTGATAGCCAAGAAAAGCTGTCAGAAAAGCTTTCCTCCCTGCCCTTTCACTTCACAAGGACTCACCTGGTGACCTCTGACCCTCAGATTTAAGTCTGTGAGTTGTTAATGTAGCAATTAATGGAAATGCTTAGAGTAGGGCAGGGTTTCTGCCTAACGACATGAATAAGGTACTCGAGAATTTTGCTAATCACTTAAATGGATTTACTACATGCCTGGTTTTCTGGGTTCTCAAGCAACCTTAGCTGCAAGTGCAGATTTAGATGAATTGAGGGGAAATGCACGTTTTCAGAGATGATTCATCTGATATATTTTAGATGTCTATTCTACAGTGAGATTATCATGTCTTAGAGTCCACTGAGTGACAGATGAGATCTGCATTAACTAGAAAGTGAGCCTTTAGTGTAACCCAGAGGTAGATAACTCCACTGTTATCTTCAGCTACCTACTGCCAGGCAGATGAGTCCCATACTAAATACCTATCCCAGTAAATTCACTCAGACTGAGCCTCAGGACTTTTGACTCAAGCCACATGTGAAAGGTGAATGTGCCTTAAACCAACAATTTGGGATCCCTCTGCTTACATTTCAGTAATATTGCTGTCAATAGAAGGATGGTTGTTTCGTTTCATTAAGCAATTGAGTACCTGTTCTGCAGGTCTTATTTTGGGGAGAAAGGAGTTGGGTATCCAAGCGCTATAAATCAGTTTAATCACTTTACTTATCTTGGTATATGGAGTGGCTACAACAAAGAATTTGGCTGATCATCTTTCTTCAGCTGTCAGCTGCTCTGAAGCAGTGGAAGATTTCTATCCTTTGCAAAGAGCTCTGCAGCTGCCGAACGTCTAAAGCAATTCAGGAACCTGTCACAGGCTTTCCTGTGGCAGCCGTGAGTGAAGTCTTGCTGTGGAGGGGAAGGAAATGAACTTGCTTTGCTCTTTTAGTATGGATGTAATCAGCATCATTGCCCAAGGGAATTGAGCTGTAAATCTAATGTCAGCTTCAAGGTTAGTATCATCCAGAAGACCTCCTAGGGAGAGACGGGTTTACTGTGATGAAGTATCTTAACTTACTACTGTTGTGTTACTTTTGACTATGTAGCCCTGCACCTACACAAGCTGCTACCTTGGTGGGCATTTCCTACCTGTGTCCCCTTATGAAGGTGATTTGGAAGGCTAGGAGAGTGTGCACTGAAAATCCACAAATTAGAGGAGGGGTTCAGGTGTAGTGTTGGGGGTAGTATTAAACTGCAGTGCTCCTTAGCCATCATGATCCCAAATCCAAATAACAGGGTAGGTTTTATCAGACAGCAATTTCAGGATGAGCTTCAGGATGGCCCCTTCTCCACCTGCAATATCACCTTCCACTCTCCTTCACAGACTGGATGCAGCAGCTTTCTGCATGAGCAGTGAGCCTTCCTTTCACTTGTCCTTGTGATGAGACTTAACCAGCACTATCCAGAGCTGTGGCCAATGCCAGAGTAATCTGAGCCAGTGAATTCCTTAATTCTGTCTCCTTTGTTCTGCCAATTCCTTTGGAGAATGACCTTCTTCACCTGGAGCTCCTTCAAGTTTCTCAGGGTGATCCAAAGTCAGATGTGCCTCTATCCCACCTCTAGATGTCCGTCTGTGAGTGGGTGTGTGTATTTCCCTCCAGTTTTCCTTTTCTGTTCCTGCAGTTCTTCAGGGAGAATTATAGTCCCTTAGCAACCTCAGAGCTACAATAGTCTGTCACCACTACCACAGCCAAGCAGGGTTCACCAGAAGACCTATGTCCTATCAAGTTCAATCTTTCACATTTTAGAGAGTCATCAGCAATCCTCAGCTTTATTTGCTGCCTCCCAGGGTGGTGGTCTGATGAGACATGGCTTGAGGTGACTCTTCCTCAAACTGTCTGCAGGATGGCTCATACACAGCTCCAAAAAAAGGACCTCAAACCTTTAAGCACAAGCTTAATGATGGAAGACAGATTTAAACACCTGTTAGAACTAAATGTACCTTGCCATTCCTTGTTATATGACAACTGGTCATGAGTTATATTGGAATGGTGGTATTCCTGAAAGAAGTCAGAGAGGTTTCTCCAGCATTGCTGTTTCCTAAAGCTGCATTCACTTTCTTATTCCCTTTCTTTTGAGCCCAAAACTACACCTCCCAAAATGTCGTTCTGATGAAGGTAGGAATTCCAGCACTCAGAGGTGTTACGATCAGTGGCCTGATATTTATCATAACAAACACTGAGACTCTCCACTGAGCACAGGCTGCAAGTGGCTACAACTGTGGAGAACACAGGACACAGTAGGACACTCTGTTGAATATGGTTTTACATCACAGACCAAAACACAAGACTGAAGAAAATAATCACAGTGTAACCAAAGATGTTGTTAAGCAGTGAAGTCTCATGAAAAAGGCATGAGGGGATTTTGTTTCCTTTCTCAAGAATGCTGAGTGTTTTATCTTCAAGATATTTATTTTACTAACACATCTCAATCCCAAATTGGTAAAAAGGCTTCAAATGTTCTTTCCCCCTTTTCCCTTATCCATGTTCTCTTCCCTTTCTTTTTTTCCATCTCTGTCTAAATAACTTCAAAGTGAATACTCATGCTTAAACACCTGTGATTCAATATTTTTCGGTCTAACTCATGAATCTATTCCCAGTGCATTACTTTATAATGTCTTCAAATCTGAATACTTGCTGATGTTGGGTGGACATTACAAAATCCTCTGCTGGAATTTCACTTCATTTTCTAAATTCTCAGAACAAATTACCACAGTAAATCCTTGTATTATGACTGAAATGGTAGCAATGCCCCTAACAAGAACATTCCAAGAGAACAAATTTTCCTCTTGTTTTGTTCCCATGTAAACCCACAGGCAAAATTTCAGTCAAAATACTTCAAAGCAACATCTGGATAACAAATTTTCAATTTTGCAGAGCTCGTAGGATTAGATTTCTCTAATCTAAAGCTGGGCCCTAAGGCATTTTTATGCACATGGAAGTTCACCCCTGTGCAGTCAAATCATGTAAACTTCCATTTATAAATGATAAGATTTTCACATGCAAGGGCTATAGTTGTTCTTGTAAATAAACAACTAGTCAAGGCACTTGCAATTATCTACTGCAATAGCAGGTCTCTTTTCAGGCCTTCTGGCTTTTCCTACCATATTTAAGTGAGAAATAGATTTCAGCATCACTTTTGTATAACCCTTTTTATCATAACTGCATGACTTCTACCACAGTCTTCAACTGAGATGCTGACTGTGCATCTGCAGATCTTGGACTATTAGCTCTGCTTTCTCTGAAGGAAGTTTAACATCCTACAGTCAGGCTGAAAAATGGGTAGCATGCATGTTTCACTGTACCCTCCTAAGTTCAATTTCTGCTATATAAATTCAATTTCTACTACATAATGCAGACCAATAAGGCTAGAAACCGCTTTTGTAGAAAACCAGATAATAGCTTCTCCCTAGATTGCTTCTTGGCATAATAACCTTATTTGGTGGCATCTCATCAAAAGACTGATGGGGCCATGCCTCTTTGTGGAGAATGGGTAATGAAGCACTGCAACAGGGCCCTGACATAATTTAATTAGGAATAAAGTTCATTTTATGCTAACTCATACATACAGGACAGAAAAGAGATTTGCAGTGTAACACACTTCCCTCTTCCCTTCCTGTTACTTTTTTAACATACAGACTAATAATCTGTAACATATAATTATAACAATTGGAATTCCACTGTGTAACAGGCATTAATGTAATTTAAATGAAGCAGAGCTGCACGGTGACAGCAAGAAGTCTTAACTTCCATGACAAAGTATAGTTGTAACAGTCATCATGAACATGTTTGTGAGAGTTACTGGAGTCAGCTCTATCCTGTGTATCTGTATTAACTATTCATGAAATAGAGATGAACAAATGTGGCCCTATATTGATGTATCTTTCATTAAAATAACTGCCTTTGGAAAGTTCCTGTTGTCTCCTACACTGATTACTTTTCACAGGTGTAGGTGATGACAGGGCTGACCCAGGTCCCACTTCTTCCTTTACAAAGGATGTCTTGAGAGGTGGAAGCAGTCTTTTAGTCCCCCTGGCCCGCTTGGTTCATGAAGGTTCGAATACTTGGCCTTTGCACTTCTCACTGGCCTGGCATCATCACACTGTCCCATGCAATGCCTCAGAAGGGATTTTACAACTCAAGTAGGAAGGTGTCTGCACCAGCTGATAAGAGATCCAGCAGACAGATGTGATGCTTAAATCCCACTCATTCCACAGTCCAGGCACTTAATCCATCACTTTCTCCATTCACTATTAGTTCTTGAGCTCTATTTTTTCCCTGAGAAATACAGCAGCAGATTACAGTAGGGGCCAGGCTTATGTATCAAACATACTCCATGTTGGATAATTCAGTAGACATGAAAGACCCACATCACCTTCAAGCATATTAAAGCCTTTAGTACTCACTGTTTACTCACTCTCACCCCTGCTTCTCCTCAACTACTGCAAGAGAGTACCTTAACCAAGAGCCACTTGTGCCATGTTTTTAGGTCTGGAGGATCTTTATCCAAATGCAATAGAGAAGCTGCAACAAGAGCAAATGAAAGTAACTGTCTTTCTTCCCAGCTTTCCCTCTCCAGAAAGCAAATCTGGGTTCATCTTGTGTGTCACAGTCGGAGATGCACCCATAACCACCTATGGTAAAAGAAAGCTGAACCCATGTCCCCAGGTCCTGGTAGAATGCATTAAGAAGCTGGTTATTTCTGAAAGATGGAGACCACACTCAAGCCAGGTTTTGAAGGGATACAACAACTGATGACTGTTTTTTGCAGGTCAGCCTCAGTAAGACGTCCATCAGTCCAGGATATGAGATTCAGATGGAGAAACACAACCTTCTCTGTGTTCTCCAGACAGTTCTTCTGACTCTCCCCTCATTGAGGACTGCAGACATTTGGTGAATTTTAGCATTCAAATTAAAGATGTTCATTCTTTACCTCTAGGATGAGGTGGGAGGTAGTCAGTGAGAGCTGAGGCTTTCTTTGGATCTAGTCTTGGGTGCCTCCCTCTCTAACTAGGGAAAAAGGTATTTTTTGAGCATAAATGCACTGAAAATTGCAAGAAGAATAGTTACATGCGGTGGTAATTGGAGCATTGACTCACTTGAGCAGAATAAGATTCTGGGGAAGTCTCTTTGCCAGAGAAAAATCAATCTGAAGGGAAAACCAAATCAAAACCATGAAGAAAACAGAACCACAGTGGAGAAAATTCTAGTCTGACACTTCCCAGAGCCTATAAAAAGAACA
The DNA here is from genome assembly GCF_003945595.2 of Pipra filicauda. Taxonomy (NCBI): domain Eukaryota; kingdom Metazoa; phylum Chordata; class Aves; order Passeriformes; family Pipridae; genus Pipra; species Pipra filicauda. The sequence continues at coordinate 8,976,195 of NW_024104310.1, forward strand.
AACATGTTCAACGCTCCACTGTAATGGTATTACTTTCTTATCAAACAAACTGAAAGACAATGTAAAGCCAGTGGTTTTATATATACAAACTGCATTTGTACCTGTTTGTTTTTTTTTTTCCCACAGAGGGTGCAAGGCCAGCAAAAAAAATCTGTTGAATTTCAATTTTTTGCTGACTCAAACAAAAGAAGGGACTGAATCCTTGTAATCTCTACTATTTTACTATTTATTTCTCTGTTCAGATACCCTTTTAAGTCATAATTTCTGACTACCTGAATTGACCTAAAATCAGGTTGCTTCTTCAGTTTAATTTTCTTTTTCTGTATCCTAATAAGACTATATTATAAAGAATTCCCTGTTCTGTTGACAGGTTCTTCCCTGTTCAATCAAGTTTACTGAGTTCACAGAGATGCTGGACATTTCACTCAAGCTGTCACTGATGAGAGCTATAAACTGCTTAGGTCTGAAATCTAAATTAAAAATAGTTTCTTTTATGAAACTTGAAAACTAGCCAAGGATGAACTGCAGCTTAAATTTTCTAACCCACTCCACAAATACAAAGGTAAGACTCAGTAAGAATAAAAGCTTTGATAAGCCTCTAGAGATCAAAATAGGTTGGACTTTGTCATGCAGAGAGCAAGTACCTCAGTAACAACTTAATAGGCTGAAATTAAGATCACCCACTGCAAGACTCACAATAAATGTGTATCATCATCCATCAAGAATTAGTAACTTGAGAAGAAATTAAATAGATACTGGTAGACACTTGGTTGATATTTCAGCTTAGTTTGCTAAATATATAGAAAAAGTTATAGTTATAAACATACATATAGATAGAGATTTAGATAGATATGATCATGCTGTGTACATCTCTGTTAACCCATATACATTTATCTGTTTATCCCTAAAACCTTTTGCAGGAACTGGACATTTTTAAGCAGACTGGATGGAGAATTAAGTCTCAGAGTTATTACGATATTCATGTAAATAATTAGCCTGGGAGAAGAAGGATCAAGGCTGTAGCAATTCCTCACTGAGGAAAGGGCTGCAGCATGAAGCCCACTCATACTAGAGAACCCAAGTCGAGGACAGCTGTTCTGAACATCCCAGCTGGAGCAAAGGCTTCAGCTGAGCCTTGCCCTATTTTGGAGACCAGCAAACTCCCTTCCTGAGAACCAGGTCTCCATTTCCTTAATGTTTGTGTGGTCTCTCACCTGATTTCCCCCATGTTCTTCTTCCACTAGTAAACCTTCTGTCTTGGTTGTGCTGCATTGTATGAGGGAAATACAAAAATTTTTAATTAGTCTGAAACAGGAGAAATGTAACACTCGATTAAAGGACCAAAATTAATCGTGGGGAGAAAAAGAAGAGGGAGAAAAAAAGCACAGTCTGGAATTAGATTCACATGGTGCGTTGTTTCATTTTCAGTGAACTTCATTTGTCTTTTTTTGTTTCAGCATCTGTTTGGCTTTCATAGTGACACTGTTTTTTGGCAATTTCTAATAGTTTAAGATCTCTGTTTTTAAGAACTTGGTGTGTCCCTCACTGTCAAATGGATGTTTTCATTTATTGCAGTCAATACTTCAGAACAAAACGTAAGAGCAGTTGTTTTGCTGATTGCAGCACTAAAGAAATAGATGTGCTGAGTCACTCTTGGTAGGTTTTGACTGTAAAACTCAGGTGAGCTGTGTCTGCTGATTCAGCTGAGTGCACTCAGCATCTGGATATTCTTCAGATCACACCTGGTATGGACATGCATGTATAGAAATCCTGATCCCTCCTTTACTTTCTTTTACCATCCCATAGACCCATCCTGAGATGGCCATACCAGAAGCTTTTCCTGAAAAGAACATTAAGATCAAGCCCAATGACTTTAAAACAACCGGAATCTTGTTCTTTTGCAACAAACAAACTCGTACTTGCAGAGACTGCTAGTGCTGGGTGCTGTTTCTGTCTAACTTTAAATGAAGAAAACAAGAGGTTTATATTTGTAACACCTTATTAACATATCTCCCCATCAGTCCTGCCCTGATTGATTCTAAACGTAACAAGTCAGCAAGAGCATCCCAGTGGCTTAATTTATTTATCACATTAAGAGTATGTGTGTGTTGCTATAGAACCACCCATGTGTAGTGACAGGTTAATGTGTAGGGCTTGACTATAATGCTTCAGTCAATTGTTTTTATTTTGTTTTCATTTTGAATAATTCATCACTAAAAGGATCAACTTAAGTTGCCCTTCACCTCCCTGGCCAGACTGTAATTAACACAGACCACAACCCTTACGAGGTTTTGCAACTTTAAATACATAAGTTACTCTGTGTTTCTGGTTTAAAAGACTGGACAACACTCCTGTAATATTAATTAGACTTAGGTAGTTTCTGCTTGTATTGCAAGCTTTGTCATCTTACTGATTAATTCTTTAGTGCTCTTATAAAACATCTATCCTGATTTCAGCCAGGAAAGAGTCAATTTCCTCTCCAGTAGCAGGTATTCTGTTGTGTTTTGGATTGACTATTTGCCATATCAACAGTGTTACAGTAAAATCACCCAAAGAAAGGGAGAATTTGGTGATAGAATCGGACAAACATAGTGGTGATGGAACCAAAACTGGCTTCAGCCTGCAACAATCCCACACTGTGTGACTGTCAAAAGATAGGAAAGATCACCATGATTAATTGGGATGTGTGGAAGGTGTTGGACCTGGGCATGACATGAAAGTATAGAATGAGGGCTGGATACTGTCCTAGTTTTGTCTGGGATAAAGATAATTTCCTTCCTCGTGGTTGGTACAGTGCTGTGTTTTTGATTCAGCATGAGAACAATAACTGTACTGAGTTTGTGTGGCAAGGTTTTGGTAGGGGGAGGACTACAGAGGTGTCTTCTATGAGAAGCTGCTGGAAGCTTCCCCCACGTCCAACAGAACCCATGTCAGACATGTCCAAGAAGGACCCACTGCTGGCCAAGGCTGAGCCCATCAGCAACACTACTATAGCCTCTGGGATAACATATTTAAGAAGGGGGAAAAAAACCTTCTCAATTACAGCCAGAGAGAGGATTTAGGAATGTGAGAGTGACAACTCTGAAGATTCCAAGGTCAGTGCAGAGGGGGAGGAGGTTCTGCCAGAACAGAGATGCCTCTGCAGCCCGTGGTGCAGACCATACTGAGGCAGCTGTGCCCCTGCAGCCCATGGAGGTTCACAGTGGAGCAGAGATCCAGCTACAGCCCATAGAGAACCCCACGCTGGAGCAGATGGATGCCCAAGGAGACTGTGACTGTGGGAAACCCACTCTGGAGCAGGGTCCTGGCAGGGACCTGCTGACCTGTGGAGAGAGGAGCCCACACTGGAGCAGCTTTGCTGGCAGGACTTGTGGCCCCATGTGGGACCCACGCTGGAGCAGTTCACGAAGAACTGCAGCCCGTGGGATGGACCTGTGTTGGAGAAGTTCATGGAGGACTGTGTCCTGTGGGAGGGAACCCATGCTGGAGCAGGGGAAATGTGTGAGGAGGTCTTGTGAGGGGGAAGGAGCAGCAGTTCACATTGTGTGGTGAAGTGACCATAAACCTCATTCCCTGTCCCCTTGTGCCACTGTGGTGGAGGATGTAGAGAACTTGTGAATGAAGTTAAGCCCAGGAAGAAGGTAGTGCTCATGGGAAGGTGTTTTAAGGTTTAATTTTTATTTCTCATTATCCTACTCTGATTTGATTGGTAGTAATTTAATTTCCCCAAGTCAAGTCTGTTCTGCCTATGAGGGTAATTGGCGACTGACTTCACTTGTTTTGTGTATTCTAACTTGAGGATGATGATGATGACGATGATGATTATTTTCCCTTCTTTTTCTGTTCTATTAAACTTTATTTATCTCAACTCACAGGTTTTCTCGCTTTTCCAATTCTCTCCCCCATCCTGCTGTTGGGGAGGGAGCAAGTGCTTGTGTGGTGCTTGGTTGCCAACTGGGGTTAAACTGTGTCATCATCATAGTGCAAATTATTCCTCATTGGTCTGTATATGGAGGTGGACACAGTCTGTGTTTCAAACTAACTGGCTGTTAAATATTGATTGATTTAAGTTAACAAGCACCTTCTTGTCAAGTTTTCTCTAAGCTCCTAAATGACTTACACTTTTATTTGAGAGTCCATATAAAAGAACTTATTTCTGTAAATGGTTTGATAAAGACATAAGACACAGAATGCAGGAGGAAAAAAGATACAAAAAGGCACTTACACCTGCACAGAGACGCATGATTAATTCTTCTGGTAACTGCTACAGCAATGATTGCTTCATTTGCTGCCCTTGATGCAGGGAGAATCTGTCATCTCAAAGGTTTTCTCTTGCTGTTTATTAATTCTCCTGAATGTACTTGCTGTTGGATACCCCACTTGTCTTCCCTGGCAACTAAAATTTTTTCCCATCCAATGCCACAGGAGAGATAATATAGCCTGCTTTAAAAACAAAGCTAAACAAAAACCCCAAACCAAACAAAAAGTAAACCCCAGATTAAACATTACAGGCTGAAATGACCTGTTAAATAAAATATTTTATAATGTGTATTTTCATGGTTTGCACTATCAGGGTACTATCAGCTACAACAGATTTTGTACATGTCTGATAGCCCTTGGCAGCATGCTTTATAAGCTCTATTAACTCAGAGTTAATTTGGGGGCCTGGAGATGCACTATATTGATGGAAATGTTGACATAAGGCAAATCCCATCTAAGGTTTGATTGCAACCTCAATTTCTGGGGGGCTCATAGACCTGACCCAACCATCAGGCCCTTCCCTGATGTTGATTGAGTCGGATGACCTTTGGTAAAGTTCTGCTCATGGGTGGGAAGCACTGGGGTGAGATAGAATTGCAGCTGAAGGGCAGAGGAAGGGAAGGATCCAGGTAAACAGACTTGGTGAGTCTGAACTAGGGGCTTTGAGGACAAGATGGAGGAGAACATGCTCAGAGCCACATTTAATCTAAGATTGGACTGTAACTAATATACCACTAAAATCAGGCTTCAGTAGGAAACTATGATCTATATGACACACAAGGGTGTTTTGTTCAGTGGATGAACAGCTAAATCTGAACAGCTAAAACTGCCAAAATCTGTGCTTGAAGTCTCTGAGACCAACCCTGAAACTCTGGAGCTGAGGAAGGTCTTGTGAGAAATGAACCATAGAATGCAAAGCTATTTTGGCTGATGTGAAATTGTCCTCTTCAGCTGCCTTTTGTGGTCTACCTTTGAGGTCAAATTTGTCCTCATAATACAGAGCAGGAGCTACAGTCCTATGTTAGAGACTTCCTGATCCCATCTTCTTCTGCTGCAGAGCCACCAATCCTGCTCTTCTGACTGCTTTCTCTGGGTGCAGAGCAAAACTTGCCCCAAGCTGTGTGTTCAATGCTAAATCCTGCCCTCTGGTGCTCTGCTGCCTGAGGGGAAAGGAAGAATTGGTAAATCTTTATGTACAAAATTCATGTGCCTCATTTACTCCTGATTTTCCTGTCCATCAAGTTGCAGCAGCCAATGTAATGTTTCAGCAGATTAACTCGTTTTGCAAAGCAGAACATTGGTGTCAGGGAGGTCTGTAAGCATTTCAGTTATGTTTTTTTGATATGCATCTCTGAGTACTTCCTGTGTTTGGAGTTTTTTTTTCATTTGTTGTTGTTGTTGTTGTTTTTGTGGTTTGTTTGGTTTTTTGGCTTTTTTTTTTTTTTTGTAAGAAAGGTAAAGTGCTCGAGAAATGGTAGATGGAAGATAAAGTGGATTCCTGGGCAGTCACTCCAAACCTTATGTGACAGTTTGATAATTTCACTGTCATGTTGCTTCATGTGTCTCCTGCAGTGTTCTCTAGAAATATGTTTTTAGGCTCTTTGACTTCTTCAGAGCTTGTGGCGGCTGTGAGGGGAACAGGACTCCAGTGTGGGGTCCCAGCCCAAGACTTAGGCCAACGAGTGAGGTTGGTTCACAGTGTTGAAATGAGGCATAATGGATATTCCACCCCAGCTCACCTTACATCAACCACAGCTGTATCAAAGTTCCCAGATCAACCCACCATCCCTAGACAGATCCTGCAAGAAGAGAACACAGATTAATTGCCTTTGTGCACCTCCTGCTGGTTAATGTCACCTTCACCATCTTTCTTGTGTTTCTGTACACCTGACTGTGGTTTCCAAATAATGGAGTTTATTTCAACATGAAATTCCTTTTTGTGGGGGGGGGAGGGGGGGGGTGTTTTTGGTTTTTGTTTGTTGTGTTTTTTGGTTTTTTTTTGCTTGTAAAACATGGAGGTTTGAACAGTGGGTCTAGGAAGACAACAGTCTTTACACATTGTTAACAGTTTTGTCATTGTCCCTAACAAATGGGCAAACATCCATTCATTAACTATGTTGTATTGATGTAGTTAAAAGAGAATATTTTGCAGCAAATTGTGTAGTCTTTGAGTTTGGGATTGAGAAAGGTTTTGAATCTCCTGGTTTTTTTAACTTTCTCTTCCATACTGAAAACAGGAAGGTAAAGGGAGGGCAAAGTCCCTTCAAACCAGAAGGGACTGCCCAGACAGTGGTGTGGGGGACTGACTGCCTGCTGGGGGGCTGTGCCATAGACCCCTGCAAACTTCAGGGACCTGCTGCAAGGTGACGGGTCATATGTTTCTCATCCTCTAATCTGATTTCCATGACAAGCTGACCAAATAAACAGTTAACAATTCAATTCAGAACTCAGAAGCTGCTATATGAACTCTTCAGGAGCCTAATGCAAGTCTTCTTAAAAGCACCTGATTTTAGGGAGTGAAAGCTCAAGGCTCAGCATTTTGTGAAAATGAGGAAGGTCTTTCAGGCTGGCTGTCCAATAACTGAAGCGTTCAGAAGAACTCATCTGGTTTCAAGAATCTTGGCTTAAAACATTTTTTGCTATTCCTTTTCCATCTAAGCAAATGCTTTAGTTGCCTCGGGGATGCTGTGTGTCTGTGTTGCACATCCTTCGTGCTAAAAAGTAGTTCACACAGAACAAAAATAAAAACTAAGGCTGCTTGGGAATTTTCCATCAGAATTGACCATTGAAAAATACTGTGTTTTCATCCCAGTAAGGGCAATGTGGATTTCCTCACCTCCTCAAATAAAAAAACTCAACTCTTTTCTTAAGATGTAGGGAAAGAATTTAATATTTTTTGCTGGAAAGTTTTAATGTTTTGAGTTTAAAATATTGTTAGCCCTTGCAAAAATTCTAATTTAGTGGATCCAGGTCTCCTTATCCTTCTCTGATGTTCAAGATCCACCGAGGAACCCAGACTCCATGCTGGGTTTTCTGCTTCTTCTCCAAAAGACAACTGTTCTGCAACATGAGAGGTGAAGAGCAACTGAGAAGTCCAGGGAAATGGACTTGAATTACTGCTCCCACGAGCAATTCTGTGACAGAAATTCCAACCACATTTCTTTTTTTTTTTTTTTTGATCCTAAAATTTTAATTCTTTTTTTTCTTCTGAAAAATTTCATGTTTCGAAGATCTTTCTAAGTAAAAAAAAAATATTCCTTCAGTTTGCTCTAAAGAGAAACTTAGGTATCTAGTAAACCATTTTTTTGGTTTGGTTTGGTTTGTTGTTTTTTTTAAATTGGCATGGACTTTGTACATTGTTTGGCAGCTGTCAAAAGCGACCTTAATTTTCAAAACCTATAAGTGGTGACCAGCACAGGCGTCAGCAATGACCTTTGAATGTGTCACACAGCTCAGGCATGACCAAAATATTGCACCATCACATGGTGAGCAGGATTATGGTATCACTGCAGAAAACCCCCTCATCCTTTGGAAGGTAGCCCTAGAACTTTATGTAGATAGATGCCCTTCATTTTCAGTGCAGATATGCCAGTCTTTCACCTGCTTCACACAGCTTGCTTCATCTGCAAAGGTGAGATTTGAATAAAATTATTTCTCTGATATATTAAATTAAAAGGCCTCGTGTAGCCTTAATCTACCCTGAAGAACATTTGATGGCAGAGTTTATTGGATGATTTTTCTTATGTTTATAATCTATATAAATTATGCAATATTTTTGTAACATGTCATGTATCATGATGTGATTTAATATCCCATATATATTCTGGTGCCTGAAAGTAATGTGGAGAGATGTCTTTGAAAGGCCATTAAGTATAAATAAATTAGAGTGAGAGCTAGAGTGGTACTGATGAATAACATTCCTCAATAAGGAGACCTCGTAGACTAAATGGAATGAGTAAATTATTACTTAATAATGCCATGCTTAAAGCACTTCTAATAGTTAGAGCATTCACCTGGGAGTGTTCATGCATCTGGCCAAAGAACTGCTTATCCAGCAGCTGCGATAATATAAAATATAATGCAGTTCCAGAAGCAGGCACAAACCCCAGAGATACTAAAGAAAACCCTTAGCACCAGAACTGCAGATGTTCACCTTGGACATGTGCTCTCCAGCTTTGTAAACCCAGATTTTTCTGCTGAGCAAGTTTGTGGCTTTCAAAGGATGCAAGTTGAGTATCTCAACTGGGGCTTTCTAGACAATCGTGGTACACAGTGACTTCAGGAGACTGTGGGACCTACAAAATACAAAAGCAAGGTTGGCTGTTTTCTAACTGACTTGGGTGTTTTGCTTCCACTAAAGTCCTTTACCAAATCTAGCAGGTTGTCCGTACTCCAAGGGTCTTAGAGCAGCTGCTTCAGCTGGAAAAAAATGTGGATGATCCAAGGAGCTGAAAGGACTCAGTGGATCAGCATCTGAGCCAAAAGCAAAGCTTGGATCCTAGATCCCATGCTTGTGCTCAATTGTTTGAGGTGGCACTTCCTCCTCAATTTTAAGAGGGGGATAAGTAGGCAGGGAAATGCTTGGGGAATCCTGTGGGAGATTGAAGGAGTCTGGCATCTGTGGACTTAATCATTACTTGTTTTTTAAGCCGCCTTTTGTCATCACGTGTTGTGGGAACAACAGGTCAGGTGAAAGAAGAATCGGAAAATGTAACTGGTTTTGATTGTAAGGTTAGAGGCAGAGAATAACATATAATGCAATTCCATTAATTCTTTGATGATTGAAAAATGACAACTAATGAATCCATCTGAAAAAAAAGCTTTAGTTTGTGATGTCTGGGCTGTCATGACTGAAATTGTGACAACTGTGTGAGATCCAAATGATCCTGTATACAGGATGGACTTGTCCAAGGGGAGAGCTACTGTGAGTGCACTAGGGGAACAAGATCAGAAAAGTTAGGAGTTTTTTGGCTCTCGTGCACTTCTCAGATTCTCACTGTGTCAACTTCTTTCAGGAGTGGTTTTGCTACCATTCAGTGCTGCAGCCTGCAGGAGTCTGTGGAGATGCCATGAGCTGGCTCTGAAAGCACAGAACTGAAATTCTTCCTTCTTGGGGGAAGGATGTTGGACCAAGCTGGGCTCTGTTCTGGCAGCAGCAGTTTGGATATTCACCCTGTTACGGTCAGCAGAGATATGCCCTCATAGGGTCTGCTGAGCAAAGATTATTCTTTGTGATGAAGGTTTTGGGAAACTCAAAATACCTTTTTTCCCCTGCCTATTCACAAACCTGGAAGTCTACAGAGATGTCTCTGTTCTAGGGAGGTTTAACACTCTCTAATGTCCTCTACACTGGCATTTTCCCCATCATTACCTTAGCTTTGATTAACCTCCACTGCGGAAGTAATGAAAGGAAAGTGCGAGTGGAGACAGTCTCTTTGCAGTCTCACTGCAGAGCCACTGAACACAGTGTGGACAGAGCAGATCCAAGTGCTGCTGGGGTTATTCCTGCTTTCCAGCATTTTGCTGAGTCCATGCCAGTGGTCCTAGAAGCACAGCTGCAGTAGGAGATGCTCAGCCTTGTCTGCAGGCATCACTTTTCCATAGTGTGAGAGACCTTTGTGTGTACTGGTGGGTTTTTACCTATATTGCTGTAATAGAGACTAAAAGATACTGTGAGCCTCCTCTGTGTTGCTGTCATGAGAAGAACTGTAACAATCAAACCAAACTCTGCATTAACTGTGTCCACTTGAGTGGATTCAGAAAGCTCAGTCAGGCTCCTGGCTATGACTAAATCATCTAATTATAGCCTTCCCGTGCTGTGCTTTTTGCATTCGTTCCTGATCCATCATTGCATTGATTTTTAGAATTGTGTTCTTTAGCACTCCATGGTCTCAATTTTCACATCCTCCTCGTCTCTTGTGCTCTTGGCTTCTCTGCACTCTCTGCTTGTTTACTACTGATCTTTCAGAGTGTTTTCCTTAAACCAGGCTTTTAATCACATTTCTGAGGTGGAGAGCAAGGTGAACCTTGGTGATTTCTGCAATGCTTTGACCTCTGCAAAAGTGCCAGTTCACATTTTAGTTTCTGTGGTCCTGTACTGTGGCTTTGATCTGTACAAAACAGATGCACTTTTCTGGTTATGTCACAACTGATGTCAAAAATTGCTGTGATGAAGTGTTGGACTACCTCAGTCAGCTTCCTACTGAAAATATTGGAGAAGGAAGTCATGTTGTGTCTTTGCCGTCTTATTGTGAAAACCTGAAAACCCCTGGAGTTCACAGAGCAGTGTTACCATGCCCCAGACAGCTTAAATTTAGATCAAAACAGGCTCCTGGGAAGGACTTAAAAACATTGTGAGATATTTCAAAGGTCCTCATCTAAATCTAAGTTGGAACTTGAAACTAGATGAATTTAACAGTCTTGGCAGTCCTGGTGTTTTATCTTCGGGATTTGTTACACTGGATATTCCTCCAAAAGACTCAACTTTTTGAGTCAAGATAAATATGTAAAGCTCTTGATTTCACTTTTGATTTTTTTCTCAACTTTATGGAGTTCTTCTGTGAAGCATGAATTTGAAGAACTCAAAAAGTCTTTGACACATTATTAAATTTTAGGACGTACTTTTAGCTTTAGAATTTTGTTTTGTTTTTAAATCTTATATCATAATTGCATGGATTTCCTTTCATTCATTTTGCATAGCTTTAGCTCAGCTCCAAAGACAGATTACTAAATGTTCCCCAAAACTATGACTGAGATTCCTTTTTAATACTGATCTTGGCTGAGCTTATGTATAATCCTTTTCAAAGTGTAAAATGCCAAGGGATGTTTATATGATACAGCTTATATGACAGTATATTGTTGTTTCTTCACACTCCACTGAACAGTCTACGAATACTAATCTATAAATCACTTACTTTTCTCACAGGTACTGGAAAACTTTGTGCTGTTTGTGGCATTGTATGTTCTTTTCTAGATATATAAGCCACTCCAGTTTAAAAAACAACAGACTCTAATGATTTCACAGTTGGTTTTCTGCAGGAATTAGGGGCCTTCACTGAAATAAGGGCCAAGTGGTGCTGGACTCCGGAATTCTGCACAAGTATGTTCTGCTTTAGGGAAGCTGGAAGTAGGTGGGCAGAGGTGGGACCTCCCTCAGTGCAGGAGGAGCAAGGAAGGACAGAGAAGAGTGGTGGTGGTTTTAATCCCAGGATCATATAGAGAGGTCTTAGCAGAGTTTGGAATTGAATGAATTTCTCTCAGATTTCAAAGTCGTCTCTTCCACTATGCATTCAGCAGTCTCCTTTCAGGGGTTAGTGAACATCAACATGCTTACTCACATTTTTGAAAGCAAAAGCCTTTTCCTATGAGGTCTCCCTGCTATCTCAGTTGGAAGCAGCTCTTTCCTGCATAGAAGGGAAGTCCAGTGCAGTAAGGTTTGCTTTGGATTTAGGGAAGAATGGAGATTTCCATGAGTGGGGCAGGCATTAAATGGAAAAATGAGAGTGAGCAGGAGATTCTCCCAGTCTCTTTTTTTGCCAGGGCATAAGACAAAATGTGCCTATAGTGAAAATAGACTCCCTGCCTACTCTAACAGACTAGCTGCAGAATAGAGAGGGGGCTGCTCCTTGGAAGGGATAGGGGAGTGGTGTCTTCTGCTTTGCTCCAGGACAAAACTGATAAACCAGCATGGGACAACATTCCCATGATCAGTCCATGTAATGTAAAGAATTTGTTGTGCCAGAAAGAACAATAAGAGTACAAATTTTTAACCTGCTCCATGTAGGGGCCAGAAGGGTTTGTCATGGATTTTAAATCTCTTAGGGCAAATTTGCTTGCCCATCTCTTCCCCCCCCCCCCCAAATTTGTTCTGCTTGCTTGTACAACTGCAAACAAATCCAGGGACTTCTGCATGTCTCTGTGCAACAAACCATGCTGAGAGAATATAATGCTACCAGGGCCCATCAAACACACAACTCAAAGTCTGTAACTGGATTTATTAGCAGACATTTTGCTTGGGAAGATATGAAAACCAAGCCACTTGAACAGAGCAGGCGGAGCAGTAAACTTCAAATCTTAATTACTACAAAAAACTAAAAGCCACTGGAGGGCTGGAACAGGGAATAGTAATAATGTGGTATCTGGGGTGAGCATGCTGGATAGCCCAGCCAGGGTGCCAACAGCCACTGCTCATGGAGGTTGGTGGGACACTTGCCCCTGAGGAGGACATACTGGCAGCACTCTGAGCTAAAGGGGAGCAGACATTGCAAGATTAAGGATCAGAGTGTGGTCATTACAACAAGAGAGCTGCTTGGAGAGGAAGGATTGCCCCTGAAAAGGTGGTTTGTTCCCTGAGGGACTTGGTTCTCTTATCAAACAAGTTTTTGGATGGTTTCTATTCTCTCAAAGTCAGTGTGTGCTGCTGATGGGGAGGGATGTTTGACAACACATGGTGGCTTTGGGTCCTCTCTCCTGCCTCAGAGCTGAAACCACATGGCTCTAACCAAGTTTACCTTCTAGCTACACTTTATTCTGCTGCCTCCATGGCAGTCTCCCTAAATTCATTTTAGCCACATAGCTGGAAGATACAGCCAGTTAAAGATGTGATGGGATGTGTGCACTTCAAAAATGAAGGAGTTGGGCTTCTCCAAAGCAGTATTGGTTCTGGTGCATGACAAACAACCATTTCTGTTCTTAAATGAAAAAGAAGCAGCATCCAGAAAGGATTTTATTTATTTAAAGGTTTTAAAGTATGCTGTAGGAATATAACACAATACTTGAAACAATCTATTCTGGTAGATTAATCCCAAAGGAAAAAAAATTGGTAAGATGAAGTAGATGCTTTTAGCCTTGACTATTCTGATCTTCTTACTTGAAAGTACTGTGTGTTGGGCTTTTCGTTTGTTTGGGTTTCTTCTTTTGCTACTCTGAGAACTGAATTTCACAAAGTTTTTGTTGCAAGAAAAGAGGGGGCAGTGTATGGCCTTATGGGCTGAAGTGGAGGGGTAGAACGGGGATAGGAAAACATATCTTGATAATGAAATTACGTGGATTTTTTATGTTTGTATGCTTAAAAAAGCCCCCACAGATTAATCACTAAATTTTTACCAGCAAAGCAGAATTGCTTCTGCACGAAAATGAAAAACAAACAAACAAAAAAGCCAGGACCTGAACACTGAACTCAAGCACACCTGGAAAAGGAATTATGTAAAAAAAGTAAGACCCAAATCCTGCAGCTTGGTAGTAAAGAAACATCTGTCAATCAAAACGCAACCTAGCATTTATTTCACTGGAAAGAGCTGTACTCAGTACCCCGATCGGGTCAAAACCCAGCCCTGGGGGAAACCTCGGCAGCTTTAACGCGATTTCCCACTGCCCACGCCGGGGGAAGGGGATTAAACAAAATAATACGGAAGGAGTGGGAGCCGCCTGGGACAAGCCCGGGCTGCGGGACCAGCGCGGTGTGGGACGGACGGCGCGTCCCGCCGGGAGCGGAGCGGAGCCGAGCGCAGCCGAGCGAACCCTCCCCGCCGCCGCGGCCGCCTCGGAGCGCGGGGGGCGGGCAGAACAGGGCTCGCCTCGCCTCTGCCTTGGAGGGCGGGGGAGGAAAGCGGTGCCGGGGCCGCGGGCGGGGGTGTTTGGGGTGTTTTTTTTGGAGCCGGGAAGCGGGGAGCGCCGGCGACGAGCAGACCCCGGCGGACGGGGGCAGAGTCTCGGTGCGGGGGCAGAGTCCCGGTGCGGGAGCAGCCCGCCCTACCCTGCCTGCTGCCATCCCCCCGCCGCCGCTCCTCGGAGTGTCGTGCCCGGACCCCAACTTTCCAGCCCGCCCGCCAGCGCCAGCATGAACCAGACGGCCGGGGTGAGCAACCACGTCCGCTGCTCCGGGAAGGGCTCCAAGGTAAGCCCGACCGGGGCTCCGTGGGGTGCCCGGTCCCCCCTCCGCGGCTCCCGGTCCCTAAACCTGTAGCTGAGAGCGTGTCCCCCCGCCCCGGCCCCGGGCAGCAGCCCCTGCGCTTCCCGCTAGCCCATCACTTCGAGAAGTTCAGCATCTCTCCCTGGCTCCCGCCGCCGCCCGGGATGTGCAGTCGCGTCTCCGCAGGGTGCTGGGGTAGGGATCGCTCCCGGTCCCGCCGCGCAGGGGTGACCCCTTCGAGCTGCGACTCGGGGGAGGGTGTTGGACTGGGCGCTCAGGGTGCTGTGGCCTCGCAGCATCAAGTGCTGGAACGGTTCGAACTCGCACATCTGCTTCAAACGGGATAAAATGCTTTGAAGGTGCTGATGTGTAGCGTGGGATCAGGTACAGCTTTGTCTGCTGCTTTTACTTCTTGCCGTGGTATGTTTGCATGGGCAGCATTAAAAATAAATAACTGGGATAAAACACCTTATTATGCACTCTGCTGAATTCAACAGAAATTAAATGATCCAGGTCAAATTTGCAGTAACCTTTATTAGGTAGCAGTGACCGTGGCCCTTACATGTGCACAACTAGTTTATACTGCAGTGTATCGGTGTGCCCTCTTGTAGGCAACTGTGTTGATGTTGTTCTTCTGCAACTCTTTGAAGTGTTTCTCAGTGTTTTATGTTTCCGTGTTATGGTGGACACCCCCCCCCCTTCAAGATCTCATGTGCTTTTTGAGGCTAGCATTTTGTAAAAAGATATGATTCTATAACAGCTAATGGGATGCGTCTTAAAGAAATGCAAAATTTACCTTTCACCAGAAATGGTACTGTACTAACTTCTCTTTTTTTTTTTTAAATTTTACTTCTTAATATTTGGCGTCCTGTTCCGTCCTTTAGACTTGATGTCACGGTGTTTGAAATGTTGGTGCTGCTGCTCAATTGGTTGTGTACTTCATGTCTAGTCAGTGCAGACCTGAGTCCACAAACTCTTAGGTACACAGATTTACCTCATATCTCCCCTTCTGTAAAGCGAATACAGTTTTTACTCCTATGGTCTTTTTAGGATTAAACCCACTAATCATAAGGCTATGTGAGTATTAAAAGATGCAACATGATGAGGGCTGTGGAAGTAAACAAACAGATTAGATGAGTCTGCTGAAATTATTTACTTAGCTCCATGACTAATCATATATTTGAAGTTGAACCCCTACATAAGCTCTTTGCATAATTCAAGGGCCTTAAATTAAAGGTCCTCTATGGATCTTGCCTGTAATTTCCATATTGGGCCTCCTTTCTTTGCACTTTCTGATTTTGAGTTTTGGGTTGAACAGCTAAGGTTATTGCATATCAGTAATAATTTATTGTATCAAGCTGCTGACCTAACACTTTAGTGCAGAAGGAAGAGGTGGGTCTCAAATGCATATATTCTTAGCACATGATAATTGATACATTTGTATTTGCCTTGAAGGCATCTTTGTCTCACTTTCAAGTGCTGTACAATGTGGATATTTTTTCCAGGGGAAATAAATATATTTTTTCAAGCCAGAATATTGACATGATTGATGGTTTCAGGTTTTAATTAAAACACAGAAAACTCCATGCATGACTGACTTAGTTGCGAGGAAATCTTGCAGAATTCAGAAACGAGAGTTTATCAAATGGGGCTGAAAAATCAAGTAACTGATTGGTAAGAGACCTGTGATGATGTAGACAAAAGGCAGAACAGTCAAGTTGTTTTGTGACACTGACTTAAATAGCACAGAAATGCTTGTGAGACATTAAATATCTGTTTTGTTTGGGTTTTTTTTTTTTTCTGAATGACAAACAAACCAAACCCCAACGAAAAATAAAACAACAGAACCACAAACAGGACTTACCCGACTTTCCTAATCTCCTGATTTTTGAACTCAGTCAATTTTAACCAAAACTGACAGAGCAACAGAAGTGTTGCAAATGTCAGCTTGCTACAAGTGTCATGGAAATCAACAGCTTAATAGAGAAGAAGGACTATTTGATACCTGAGCAGAGGAAGAAGCAGGGAGAAATCTGCCCATCTCTCCTGTACTCACCCTGTCCCAGCACCCCAGTCTACATGTGGCTGTTGCTGCATCAGGGACTGTCCTTTGCCCATCACAGGATGTGAAAAGGTTGTGAGGGAATGGGGAAAGGAATGAGCACAAAAGGAACCTGCAGAACTTCCAGAAAGTTAATGCTGGGAAAGAGACAGCCGTGGGTGAGGGCTTGGGGTCTTTGCAAGAGGGAGCATGTTGGGCGACTATTTCATCATAAATCGAACACTGTTGTTTTCACTGCTCATGAAACAACTTGTTAGGGGTTTTCTCCTCCAAAAAGAATCACTTGTTGTGTTGTGTCAACTCAAATAGCAATGCCAGCTCGCTGAGGCAAGGTCACTGTTCTTCCTGGCTTCTTCTGAGCTTCCCTCTTGCTGGGCAATGGGCACTTAGACTTCACATTTCTTTTGCAAGATTTGCAGCTTTGCTCAGTTGTGGTGAGGAAGGGAGGTAGCATTTTAAAGGAGGGATACAATTAAAACCTTGAAGTAGATAGCTTGATTGTAAATTCAAATGCTAACAACGCGTGCCCACCAAAATGTGTGTATATTTTTGACATTTCTGTGTAACTTTTTTAGCTGTTTTTAACCAAAATCTAGCTCTAAGACACTTGTGAGTGCTATTGGAAGACTGTGATTTATTGTCTAGAGAGAACTATTTTTGAGAAATAGTTTGTGTACATACAGCTTCTAATGCTCATTTTTTCCTGCCTGTGACTAATCCCATTGCCTTTCCTAAGACAATTTGTGGGAGGAAGGCAAGAGGATTCACCCCAATGCTGTAATGAAAAGCTGCATCCCAGGAAGATTTCTGATGTGTTTGGGTGGTTGGGGTAGTGAGCCCTACAGCCACTGAGTCTGTAAAAAACCACCCACCTCTCTTGTGTGGGCTGGGAGCAGGCTGCAACTCTGGTTAAGAAAATGCACATTATTGGAAAGTCATTCCGATTCTGGCATAAAAATTTTGGGGTCAGTTCCAAGCTGTCACATTTCTACAGATTTCTTGAAGGAATCAATGAGGGCTAACTCTCTGTGGGGACTCAGGCTTTTTATCACTGCATGTTGCAGCTCCTGGCTTTTGGCTTTTATTCAGCAGTCCAGACCCCCACCCCTTTGCAAGGCACAGAAATTGTGTCTCAAATTTAGCTTCTTTTCTTAAACTAGTACCAAGGAAGATGATGTGATGATGTGAGAAGGCACTTTGTTTCAGGTTGGGACTCCTAGTTTCGTCTGTCTTCAGGGAGGAAAATCTATGGAAAATATTGGGGGTAATTTCTTTCTTTAGAAACACACTGTATTTGGTGTCCTTTATCCAGGTACAGTGTGCAAGGAGGTGTCCCATGGAGTGGGATTTGTGGATCTTCTGTCTTTTAAGTGTTGGTGAGGATTCAGAGACCCACCAGCTTCCATTCTTCTGGGGACTGTGGTACTCAGAAGGAGATATGCTGCTCCACAGCGGGAGTCCTCCCATCTCTCCTTTTGGAGAGGGGCCAGAGCAGAATTCAGGGCTGTTCTTTGGATGGGGAAAGACAGAAACCCACAGTGTCTCCTGAGGAGAGGGGTAGCATTGTCTATTTTAGATGAAAACACCTTTAGCCAAACTGTTGGCTGACATGCACGATTTGGAGGGTCTGATCTAAACCCCGAGCTCTGTACAGCAACCTCAGCAGTACATTAGGACATGCTGGTTGGCACAACTCTGCTGCTATTCAGTCCCTTCCTACTTGTCTCTGACCATATTTTTTAATCGTTGTAGCTGTTTTAGATGTTTTGTGTGCAGCTCAGTCTTGGACATGCTCAATGTCTTCTGGATCAGGTCTTCCAAACCCAAGCCCCCTTGTCCTGTGAGATGTCAGTCCAACTCCTTTGCCACACACTCACATGCAGCTCATGGCCCCAGCAGCTCACCACTGATGAGTACCCAAATAGCTAATGCGTTTTGAGGGTAATGCAGTCATTTTACTACCTAAGTTGCACTGATGTTTTACTAGACATTTAAATCTTTATTTTGTGAATCCAGGCTTTAACCTCTTCCTGATTCCAATCCTGGTGTGTGGGTGGCAGATGACTGTTGTCCTGTCTCACCAGGAGTGATGAGAGTCACTCAGGCTGTATGGTAAAATGAGACAATGCTGAGTTAAACCTGAGCAAATAATGTTTCCATCTTGGATTTTGTTGGTGTCAACAGAGGACACATTTTGGACTGTAGCACACAGTAAGCAACCACCTTTTCTCTCTCAGAGTTAATCACATAAGCATTAAGAAAAGCTTGTTGAATCAGTCTCGAGGTTAGAACATCCTCCTGAATAACTGTAACCCGACTTTTAATCAGCAATAATGAATGCTCAATGATAATATCAAATCACTTGGACAGATTATTTTTTCCTTACTTTCAAAGGAGAAACAATTGTCCTAATTAGCAATATTAATATGTAGGAACGTAGGTATGAAAACAACTCGGTGCAGTAATGTAATGTCTTTGTTGCACACTCTATTAAGTTGAACTGGAAATGTGGGTTTGATTGTACCCCCGACTGCTGTCTCATTGTTTTGAAAAGAACAATGTTAACCTATAAGAACAAATTGCTGATGTAGGGTGTTCCTAGCTGCCCTGATCTAAAGGGACAGTGCAACGTTTGTACAGCTGTGGCCAACGGGTCCATAATGTCCTTTCAACAGGATATGAGAGAGTTTGTTTTTATAGTGGTTTATTCCCTACATGATTAATAAGAGATTATTGCATCTACACTGGGCAAATCTAATTATCTTCTCTTTTACATGAACTATTCTCCTCATGTGAATTCCACTAATTTCAATTGAATTACTACTTACTTATGTTGGTTTAATTACAGAGAGATTCAATACCTCCAAAGTTATGGAGGCAATAGAGCCACAGCATTTCTATGACTCTTGGATGTGGAAAATTAAGATAAGGAAGCTGTGTTGGCTCCTCTGTATTATTGCTGAAGCGGAAACGAGTTCAGCTTTACTTGCACGTTGTATTTTACTGTAAGTGGTAAGTTACCATGTATGGGCACAGCTAAGCAGTGTATTTTCAAGTTGTCCAATTTTAATGCTCTAGTGGGAATGCAAGGTTGACTTCCCCACCTAATAAGTAGTAAAGTAGGACTCTATGTAGCTGCCGGGGCTTTAAAACATGATCACTCAGCTACCTTCAAAATCCAGCCTCGCTCAGAGGGCAGTCTCTTAGAAAGTACACTTCCATCTCAAAACATCAGCCTTTCAGAGTAGTCTAATACAGCATTGCATGAAAGCCCCAGACAAGAACAAGACCCAGTCTTGCTGGATGCTGTAGCCCCATACAGACAGAAATGCCTTGGCCTTCAGAGTGTTATGGTTTAAGCTGAAAATAAGAAGCAAAAAGCTGGGAGAATGGTAGAATTACTCTGGTTTTACAGGCAGGGAAGTAAAGTGCTGGGAGTAAACCATCAAACCTACCAAGCTCAACACAGTAATAATGATCCCAAATTCTGTGAATATTTCAGACTAGGTAGAGATGATAGACTGAAGTTGAGCTTGTCTGCCATGGAAAATAAAGCGATACTAATCACTGTCCATTTAAGTGTCATCTGGCTCATCAGCATATGCTTCTGACATCCCACCAGCATATCCCTCCCTATGAAGCATGTTAACCTTTGCCCAGGGTAAATGTCATCAGGAAAAAGCTGTGGGCAAAGAAGGGGGAGAAAACTGTAGATTTGGGTCTTCTGTCCATTAGGAAGCCAGGTGTTGGCTTGGCCCTTTATGGAATGAGGTTTCATTTTGCACATGGAGTGGGACTGTGCAGTGTTGATTTAGCTCTTTCCCCTGCACCGGTTTGTGTCAGTCCTCTATCTTCTCTGTCCCTTGGGAGGAACTTTCACAAAGCTGCACAGGCAAAACCTGTCAGAACTTTGAATGGTGAACTCTAAATCAAGAAAAATGCCATGAGACTTAAGGGGAAGTGTTTGAAACTGATTTTTATCATGTTCTCTGTCTTTCCTGTAAACTGTAAGTTTTCAGTTGACAGTATGTGGTATGGGTGCTATGTCTAGTGAGAGAAGTTTTGCTTCTGTTATAGTAAATGGAAAGGTGATTTTAGAAATTTCTGAGGCCTTAAGCAACCCAGCCTTAAGAATTTTAGGAGTAATGGCTGTGGGAAGTTCTTGACTCGATCTTTTTACTATTTCAGACAGTGAAATCTGCTTTCTCTATAATTCTACCTGTAAAACTGATGGCTTTTGGCAGTTAATTCCAGCCATGTTCCCTTGAGTGCTTCCTGGGACTGTCCGTGTCAGCTGTCTTGTAAAGTTCCCCTTAGCACGAAATTTTGCAAGAAGAATGATGGCAGGTCAAGACTAGAAATTTCAGTGGAAAGCCCAAACACCCCTTTGAAGGATGGGAAGGCAAAGGGAGATGGCCAGGATGATTTTATAAATGCCCTGAGTAATCAAAAAACCTCCTGGCAGAGGTGATGCTTTCCCTGACTGGAGGGAATCTAACCACAAGATGCAATCTGGGGAAGAGCAGACTCCTCTAGTCCTGGTGTTGATGAAACATCATGTCTAGAGTATTTTGGGAGATGGGGAGCAAAAGGAACCATGGGTTTTGTAGCATTGTGCAGGTGGGCACCAGCAAGGGAGTACTTTGCTTAGAATAACTATTATTTTAGGGGCTGGAGAAAGACCGTTCTGTCTCCATTAAATATTCACTGGGAGTGTTATGGCAGGGCTGTGTAGAGCTCCAGGGGTTTCCAGTGGTGTGTGGGATTTCATGCTCCATGTCCCTGCAGTATCCTCAGGCACAGGGAGCCCTGAGCCCTGAATCTGAATGAGTTCTGGGCATCAGCGACAACAGAACCATCAAGCTCCCAGTTTATTTGTGGGTGCTGCTCTCTGCTGCTGTTTTTCATCTTTAATGAGAGCTGAACACACCATAAAATTTTATTGGGTGTTTATGCTAACAAAATTAACTAACAGTTGGTGCTTTAAAAATGCAGCCGGAGCTCTGAGCGCTATAACTGGGAACCTGCAATGGCTTTTTAACTGGCGTAGGACAGAGTAAATGTGTGAGTGCCAATGCCATTTAACAGCAAACCATTTTATGTTAACTTTTTATTGACCAGAACTGATTAATTGAAATTTCCAAAATAAATCTTAGCACGATATGTTCTTAAATGAAATCGGGTTTTCAGACATTAGATAGCTGGAAGCTCTGTCCAAATTGTGGGGTTAATTTATAATACCAAGACTAATGGGCTGATAATCAAAATAAATTAGCTTAGCCACTTCAATACTTTAATGCTTGAATCAAATAATAGGAAGAAGATTTATTTTAGCATTTCGATGATTGTGTTTCCCAATAAAAGAGATATAATATCATGCTGTGAGTGCTGTGTGGATCACTTGAAGCCACGACTTCAATGGGAGTACAAAGGACATCTAGGCTACAGAAAAAAAAAGAAGAAAAGGGATTATCTCCAGACTCGATTTCTTGTTCAGTAGAATGGATTTGGCTTATTTCTATATTAACGCTGTTAAGGAAACCGAGGAAAGTAATTTGTTTTCATTCATTTATTTATTTAGTGCTTTTCTTTATTTTCATGCATTTTTCCCATGCCTATTGTGGAGAGTTTGATGTCTATGATCTTTACAGTATACTGGGGATTTTTATGCTGGTTTTAAAATAAGCAGATTGACATGCTGGGATTTTTTATTTTTTTATCAATGAAATAGTTTGATTATCAGGTAGCACTGACTGACCACCTGGGTATAGTTAAGGACAATTTACATTTCATGGCATTGCCATAAACAAAGTTTGGCTAAAAGATTTGTGCTAGCACTTGAGGAGAATGTCCTGATTCCTGGATTAAGCCCTGATTTACACTGGGATACTGCCTGAGTGGTTTAGGCTTTACATTTTCACATTTTTATCATAGGTCATAGTTGATTTTCAAGACCAGACACTTCTGCCATCAGGAGAATGTTCTTCAACCTGCTTTTAACTTCCCAGTGTAAGCATGGTCTTGGTGATCTAACGTAAACTCAGAATAAATATTCTACCCTTGCTCTAGTTTCTTATTGGTAGAAGCAAGGATGAGCACTTCCCCTGCATGGAATATGAGCCCTTTGGTGGAGGATAATAACTTGGTAACCCACTAAGTTGTGTTCCCATTCTTATTATTGGCCTTATGTTACTGTACTTAAAATCTGAGAATTTAGCAAACTATAGTGCCAGTTTGCCTTTGGCATGAAGGAAAAATGGTATAGGATGGAGAGAGAAATAGTTTGCACAGTCCCTGTACCATGACATGCAAACCTTGCTCCAGAAGAGGACCTTGGAGGGAAGGGTACCCAAAAGAAAGAGTTGCGTTGCAAGTGCGGACCATGTGGAGGATAAGAAGGGAGCACATCAGTTTTTCAGGTCACTTGGAAGGAAGGCTGTTAAAATTATAGAACCTTGGGTAATTTAAACAGAGAGCATGTGCAGCCCTCCTAGGTGTCATGCCTTCAACTAGGCAGAATGAAACAGGCTGCAGCAAAGTCAAGGCTTGTCCTGGGTGAGAGCCGCAGGGAGAGGGTTGGATGCTCTCAAAGGTGATGGGCACTGGACTCCTCTCTGCTCTGCTGGCAAGTTGAAAAGGGGCAGGACATCAACACTTTGAAATCAGCTGACTTGCTTATTTGCAGATGGCATGTAAAGTTGGAATGCTAGGAAGAGGCTGAAATTGTGGCAGACAGATGTGTTCTGCTGGTAATTTATTGCTACTCAGGGCAGCAGACACACCATAGGATTTATAATTTTTTTTTTTTTGATGTATTAGTTTGTGCTTCAAGGCTTTTGACTTTTCTTGGACTTTCTGTTAGCATGCCAACCATCCTAGTGTTTGCAGATTTTTAGTGCAGTTCTGTATTCAAGTCAGATTTTGTGAGATAATGACCTTACATAGAGCCTTTTCCACTGCTTTAACTCTGTTCTCCTAAGTGGAGGATTAGAGAGTTTTTTGTAGGTTACAAGTCCAGGAAAGGTCCAGCAGCAGGGACTAGCATCATATTATTTCTATTGCAGCACTCTGTAGGAACTCTAGTTGCATATTGGGATTCAATTAAACAAGAGGCTCTACAGCCAGAGAGCATAACACTGCTTCCTACACCAAAGAACTCTCATTTTAAATGTTTTCATTGCTTTTATGGTCATCCCTCATATTTAGGACTTTATTTTTCACTCTGTATTCTCTGTGCTCAGCATTCATTTCTGTGTCTGAGCCACTGATTGTCATGGGGCTTCTCTTGTGCTGATTAACGTGTCTCAGGGTTGCATCTGGAGCCCACAGAAGGCAGGCAGTATAATACATTTTCCTCGACACGCTGTGTTGCCTCACTGCTTCACTGCCAGTCCTCTCGTCTGACCACCCGTTGCACAATTAATCTGCCAGCAGAGGCCACCAAAGTTTTTCAGTCACTTACTCCGTGTCTAGCCACTCTTCATTGTTAGAGATCTCCTCCAGCAGGTCAGGACTACCGTTTAATTTCCCAGGTCCTGCTCTCTGCATGCTCTGTACCCTCGCATTTTCTGATTTATTCCAAATTTAATCACTTGAGTTGTCTTGATATTGCTAGAATTCCCTAAGGCTGCAGCTGTATTACAGAGCATATCTGTGTCTTTCACTCCCTCATTTAGGGTTCATTCCCGCTTCCTTCCTATGCCTGCTTTGCTACTACTGTTTTAGGTGTTGGGTTTTGGGTGTTTTTTATGGCAGGGGAGGGCACTGAATGCTAATTTACTTTTGGTGACTAAAATCAGCTGATTTTCCCTTATTTTAACACTAAGGGAAATTAGCTTGTGTGTTGTTTGTTTGTTTGTTTGTTTGTTTATCTCTGTGTGTTGTTGACCATAATGGGTTTTACAGCACAAAAAAATAAACTGCCTTGCTTGTTTATCCAGCTCAGGGGCACCAGAGGGCTGATGTGGATTGAAACACAGATATCTTTACATGGGCCACTGAAAAGGCAGTGATGGCTCTTGGTCACTGCAGCTTGGGCTTTTGTGAAGGTATTTCAAGTTGCCATTCAGAAGCTGCATCTAGAATTTCTAGCCATGCATGATCATAATGGAGTTGATGAAGGTATTAGTCAAGGAGGAAGGGAGGAAAGAAGTTGTTTATTTATGGCAGTAGTTCAAGTGTTTGGGTTTTTTTTCTCTTTTATACCTTTTTATAATTTTTTTTTCAGAAAATTTCAGTGCCTTTTATGACTTTAATGGAAGGTGATCAATACTGTGCACCATCTCAGCATTATGATAAAAATACTAAAACTATCTTTGACAGCAGAATATTGTACTAGACCTCCAACAGTTATCCTTCCTCATGTACTTTCCTGCTGTAGCTTCATTATATTTTACAGCATATATTTTTCACCAGAGGAATTCTGAATGGCAGCTGATATGGACTAGCTGAAAGAGGAAGATTGTCCTGGGTTTGTTGAAGCACAGGAGGGATGTCCATGCCTAACTTCCAGTAATGCCAGCAGAAGTAACATACCTAAACCTCTTGTGTGCTGATGGAAGAATTGCCTCTAAAGCTTTTTCAGAGGAAGACATAAAGTTTATTGAATAATCACTAATGAAGAACTATAGTTCCTGGTTCTTAAAATTTTAGTGATTGTAGAAAAATGAGGCCTCCAGCACTTTAAATTATACTTTGTAGAGACATTACCACAAATGACTTATTCTTTCTTGAAAGCTCCTTTCTTACTTCCTTGTAAGCACTTGTTAGATTTGGATTTTGATATGGAGATCATAAAGAAGAAGAAAAAAAAAATCAATATTTTCTTCAATAGAAGTTGTCACTTATATACTCTCATGCTTTGGAAATAAAAATCGAAAAGAGTTAGGAGACAGGTAGCAAATTACACTGTGGTCCTACCACTGTTATTTCCAGACTTAGCAATTTAACTACGACTGTAACAATGTTCATATGAATGCTGACTGTATTTAACTGAGAAGTAGCTGTCCTTTGCAGAGGCTGAGGTGCACAGATGCACCCAAACACTAAAATAAGAGGATAAAATGTGTTATTAAAGCAAAGGTGTATGTTTACATTGTGTGGTAGAAAAGTTAACTACTGTACATTGAGTTGTTTGAATGCCAGCATGTACGATCTTGTCAGCAGCATCATGGAGTCCAGGTGATACTGGTTGCCAAAAAAGATATTGTTTTGAGGAGTGGAAAGGATATACTGGAGCATGTCTGGAAGGACATCTCCTTTCTGATGTGTAAATATGAACAAATCTTCACATTTTGGCTGTGTGTTTCTGCGCGCTGTATCAGCATTCCTGAGCACTCTATAACAGCATTCCTAAGAATGGAATTCCATGTATTTTTAACATTTTCAAATTCATTAATAAAACAAAAAAAAAAAGAAAGAAAAGTAAAAAGTTTATATCCAGTGTTGTTGCACAGGTGAAAAACTTCCTTCAAAGAGCTGCAGAGATATTGCAAAGAATGAGTTCTCAAAAAGACTGAAGCTCACTCTCTGCACTAACTGGGTAACCAGTGTAAGGTGATCCTTGAAGGATAGGACTCATTTTAGGATTACAGCACCAATATTTAGGTATCTTATTTCTGCTTACCTGTAACTTAGGGGCAGGATTTTTCTCATTAGTGCTATGTGGGATGTGCCAGGTATTCTTCCAGTTGCTGTATCACAGGGACATGAATGTACCACAAGTCTTGTGTCTGCCAGCACCAACAATGTGTCTTGGAGACACTGGGACCTCTCAAATGATGCTGGGTATCTTCATTTAGACAGTGGAATTGGACATGCAATACCTAAGCTCCCATCATATTCAGTGGCACACAGTCAGCAGAGTCTGGGGAGTGATGAAGCTCACTGCAAGGTTGCTGTGGGCTGGCTGCTCCCTGACTTGGTGCTTATATTCCATTGACTTTTTTTTATCAGATCCCTGTTGACTATTGTAGGAGTTTAGACACCTGGTACACATATAAACACCTAAATGTAGACATCCTAATCTCAAATTGCATCCCTCTTGTACCATCAGCCTTGTCTACTGTGTTACTAGTTGTCAGTGAGGCTAAGAAAAACTGAGAAGAATTATGGTATTAAATTCTTTCCTGCCATTTCCCAAGAGCCAGAACATTTCTTGTGGGTCCAGATGGATGGCTGAATACTAGAGTGTAATCGGCATAGCTGAGAGTGATTTATCTATAAAAATACAAGGCACAACAGTGAGAGCTTGGGGAAAAACAGCCTGGGTCTGTTTTCTTAAAATTCAGGTTTCAGAAAAAAAATTGTTTATTCTGTTCAGGGTAATTGTGGCAGCAGACTTAGATTGATGTCTGCATTTCAATCTTGATGAATCCTTGGAGAGGCAGCCTGTTGTCTGGACCAACAGAAAAAGGATGCTTAACATGAATTTGGAGATACCTTTTTTTCTTTTTTTTAAAGTCCAGTCAATCCAAACAAGTTCTTTTGAAATAGGTGAATAAGGATTGCAGAAATGCTCATATCAGTGCACAAAATGTTTATGAATCTCTGTGTGGAGCAGAAGGCAGATGTAGATAAAGCAGGCAAGGTTAAATCATGCTTTGCCTGTAATTGTGAGCGAGATATCAATGTCGGTGTCTCTGACTTTAGGTTCCTTTGGGAACACTGTCAGGCATGTTACAAACATTAGCTAGTCATTTACTACTCAGGCCGTGCCTCATTTTGTAAATTTTGCTCCAAATAAATTTAATCAATAATGAGATCTTGTGTTAAAAAATACACTGCTTTCTGTTGATACCATTTTTCTTTTTTTTTTAGCACAGCAGATTACCCTCCCCTTACTGCTCCAAGAACTAAAGATGGGGTATTTACTTCATCATTCAAAATGAGGGCCAAGGCTCATTCTCCACTCCCTTGAATATGGAGTTTAATGCCATCATGGTGACATTTCCCTTAGTCCTGTTGTCATAACTTCAGTGGGCATAATTCAGCACAAGGCTGACAGTAAAGAAAAATCAGGCTGTGTCAATATTGCTAACAGCTCTTGTTATACAGTCAGTCTTAGCACTGTTAAGTCTTAGCACTTAGTTCTACCCTAGTTATTTAATATTTAGGAAAGAAGATCTAAATTATTTAGACCTCTGAGAGAAGCAAATGTCGGGAAGGTTATTTTGGGGGAAATATAGCTGGTTTAGTCTTTTTTTTTTTTCCCTGGTAGATAGCTCTGGCTTGTTACATTTAGAGGGTTTTATTTATTTAGTTGTTCTTTTAAAAGAAGTATAAAGGTATATTTTTCCATTTAGAATTAATTCTATGGCAAAGTGACAGAAAAAAAATTGTAAAAATCAGTGGGGAAAACATCAACTCCTAGAGGAAAACACGGACACATTAGAAAGTTATTTTCAAAACTACCAGAATTTAGTGAACTGTGTTTTAGAGACATTATCCTCAGAAGGGAGGAGATTAGGAGTGAAGAGACAGTCATCAGCTAGGATATGTCTGTGAGCTCCATCGCTGTAATGTTTTGGCTCCTCAAAACCTCTAATGAGATTTGCTTTAGATAACTACTGATTGCTGTGGATTGGATTGGATTACATTAGATTAGTGTTACTCCAGTTTTACAGACAGTGGAACTAAGAAGCAAGGACAGCAGGGACCAGATTTTGAAAGATATTTTGTCACTTTTGTATTTAAACATGACATTCGGTGTTCTCTGCACAATTGTTTTACGTCTGATGGGAGGTCTTTGAGAGCTGTTCATAGAGTCTTTTTTTTACTTCTATTTGGTTTTTTTGGGCATCCGTGGGGTGCTTTCCTGAAATATAGGCCATGTAATTTCCCACTTAACTTCCCCAGGCACCTCAGGGCAGTCTGTGGAAGGGCAAAAGAAAGGAGTCCAGTTGTCTATCAACAAACCAACCACTCCTTTATGTTTCCTCTGGATGGCAGAAGGAAGCTGTTTGTACTCAGGTTATGTAGTGGCATCCCTGGAGACCACTGGCCATAGCTGGTGCCATGTATATCTCTGGAAATGTGTGTTCCTTGGTACTAATCTAAGAAAATAAGTTAAATGTTTGTGTAGTTAGAACTGGGGACTACATATGATAATGAGAGGATGCTCAACAATGGTATTGATGTGAAATTTTGCAAACTAAGTCCAGAAGTGTCGTCAGATTCCCTGACAGTAACTCTGAAAATAGCCAAGGTGCATCAGCAATGAGCTACATGACTTCAACAGTCTTCAGAACTTTAAAATCATAAAATCATAGAATAGTTTGGAAGGGCTAGAAGGGAACTTTAAAGCTCATCTAATCCAACCCCCCTGCAATGAACAGAGACATCTTCCACTAGATCAGTTGCTCAAAGCCCAGTCCAACCTGACCTCGAATGTTTCCTGGAATGGGGCATCCACCACCTCTCTGGGCAAACTTCCAGTGCCTCACCCCCCTCACAGTAAAGAATTTCTTCCTAATATCTGGCCTACATCTACCCTCTTTCAGTTTAAAGACATTTTGCTTTGTCCTAGCACTACATGCCCTTGTAAAAAGTTCCTTTCCAGCTTTTCTGTGGGTTCCCTTTAGGTACTGGAAGGTGCTAAAAGGCCTGCCTGTAACCTTTTCTTTTCCAGGCTGAACAGTCCCAACTCTCTCAGCCTTTCCTCACTGGAGAGGTGTTTCATTCCTCTGATCATTTTTGTGGCCCTCCTCTGGACCTGCTTAACAAGTTTGATAGGACTGAGTTACTCAAGGCCTCCTGCATGTCCGAGGTCAGTGGGATACTTGAAAAAAAAAGGTTTTCCAGATGTCTATCTAAATACCTTAAAAGAAAGGCGTCAGCTTTCCCTGACTCTGGGGGGAAAAAATGTGTCCAGGAGAAGACTGGGCAATGTGAATACAGAATGGGTGGGAGTCTTGTCTCAGCCCCAAGGGTGCAGAATTAGAGATGTCTCATTTTTTAGCTTTTATCAGTGGGCTGCTGCTGAGCAGTTTCAGGAGGTTTCAGGCTAAATTTCTGGAAGTCTCTGTGAAGTAAAATGAAAAGATCCTATTTTGAGATGTTCAGTCTGAGCAAGGCAGTACATATAATAAACGGGAGGAGTTGACTTTACCAGTGCTTTTCTCTGTTACTAAGTTTTCCATGGACTTCACACTAAAAATTATAAAGTCTTCCTTTGCTTAAAACATATTTTAAAATATCGTATATATCACATAGGTAAGGAACACTGATGCCCAGAGCTGCTGTAGGATAAATACAGAATACTACTAATTGTTTACTATTTGTAAGGTCACAAGCCTGCAAAGGGTACTTTCTGGGATCTCCTGTTTCACGTGGTCAGGTCTGATGGCTTTCTGCCCATGATATGCGAAAACAAACAAATCCTTCACTTGGCTTGGAGCAAAACTCCTCCATGAGGTTTCATTAGCTCCAATTTGCAAAGCCTTGAAGAAAATACACTGAGAATCTCCCTTCTTTGCTTTCTTCCCTTGTTTGCTGCATGCAGAGAGCAGGAGCTGGGGGCTCTGTGGTGACCTGAGTGTTTTAAACTAAGTTTTTTTGCTGAATGCTGCTTGGCACCTTTGCACAGAGGACCTCCATACCCCAGCACTGTTTATGGATGGGGAAGCAGAGATGCCTCTCTTGAGTGAAGCACTGAGGTCTCAGCATTCAAGCCCAGGTTTTTGCTTACTTGAACACTTACATGCTGTGCTAATCACTGGATTGCTCTGTTTCTGCTTAAAATACTTTGATCGTGAGATTTTGGTGTTTTCTCTTTGTAATGTCCCTGCTTTTCCACTTCCTACATTACATAAAGGAAAAAGGGCAATGGAAGTTTTTGGAATACATGCATGCCTAATTTTCTGTAAGCTGACTTGTATCCTCCTGCCTTGCTCTGGTTTGAAGTGAATTTTAAATTTTCAGAGCAGTGATATACACCATTAAAGAGTTTTGCTGTCTAACCAGGCACAGTGCTTCTGCAAAGCTCCCTCTTCCATCAAATAAAGATGAGAAAGATGTAAGACTGAGAAAACCACACTATTTAGGAAAGAAGAGCTTGTTGTATTGATCCAGAAAAAGGGGCCACAGTGCTGTACTTTCGGGGCATCGTCTTCACTTGTGCATTGGTTGCACTCATGGAGTGATAGTCACCAATAGTTGTCTGTTAATTTAAGATCATAGTCAAGCCCCGTGCTTGAGGGCAAAGTTTTAGAAAAAAAAAATGTGCTATATGAGCAGTTGCAGTATATTTTGACCTTGATCTTTGTGTATAGCCAAATACCACAAGGGAAATTCAGGAAAGCATAGGGAACAGAGATGACTCTAAAGTGGCTCAAGCAGGCATTACCTTCCAGCATCCCAAGAAACTACTGCAACAGCCAGAGATCAGCAGTGATGGACCAGGTGACCAACACTGTCATGCTACTGAAATGTCTGAGTTAGATTGGAACACAGGGTACCTAACTCTGACATGCCATTCCCAGCAGGAAGCCCTTTCTCCTCCCCTCTGGGATGGCCTTTGTGTGTGAAACTTGAGGCCAAGGAGGAGTTGCAGCACTGTGTTTTTGCAGCCAGTGCAGCTCTTTGCAGAAGGGCCCTTCTTACTCTTTCAGGGGCTGCCAAACATTGCAACCCCCTCTGCCACAGGGTATCAGGTATCATGTCCAAGCATTTCCAGCTGAGCAAACTCCCTGAGCTCTTTGCCCTCTGCAGCACTCCAGGGATGGAGATCCTGTTCTCAACGGGATCAAGCCAAGAAGTCCTCACGTGCCAGTGGCAAGTAGAGGTTGTTTGTGACATGCAGTATTTATCATTCTGTCTGCCTTCTGTGCTACCTCTAAGGCTCCTTCTCTCCACCTGCTCTGAACAGGTCTCAAGCCTGGCTGGCAATCAGGACTGTTCTGTGTAATTTGGTTTCATCTTTTTGCAGCAGCATACTAACTACTTTCTAATAAACCCCAGATGTAATAATAGGTTGAATGCTGAATTCAGTGCCTTTCTCTTTGTAAATTTCTTTAATTTTTGCTGTGTAATTGAGAAGCTGTATGATTTTTTTCTCTAGGGAAAATAAATATAGTTGGTCCTGACTAATCCATTTTTTTCTGTCCCTTGATTTTTAAGCTATGCTGTAGTTTCAGTTCATTTTGTGATGATATGTTTAGCATTTGTGGTGGGTTTGCATATTTTCACAATGAGAACCAATGTCAAACTATCCCTTTTTTGATTCTCTTGACCTTTTCAAAGGTGACCTTTTCTCTTGACCTTTCAACTCAGATCTCGGCCCCTCTTTGGTAGGTTGAATGGCCAATATTTGCACCCACTGAGTGTTGTCTTGGAATCTGAGGGGTTTTTGTTTCCAACCCAAGATTCCCCCTGTGAGGGACTGTTTCCAGAAAAGCTTTAGCCTCCCAAAGGAGAAGAATGAGGCCATTTATTCGACGGAGTTAGATATCTGCATATCACTTTTTAAAAATCTTTACCAAAAGATATATACTGCTTCTTTTTTTATTTTTATTTTTTATTATTATTTCTTACTGTGTAATTAATTAATTTAGATTTATTTTTTTTTAAAAAAGCTTCATTTCATAGGAAAAAAGAATTTACCATGACATCCATTTCATCTGCTCAGGCT
The DNA here is from genome assembly GCF_003945595.2 of Pipra filicauda. Classification (NCBI taxonomy): domain Eukaryota; kingdom Metazoa; phylum Chordata; class Aves; order Passeriformes; family Pipridae; genus Pipra; species Pipra filicauda. The sequence continues at coordinate 9,008,055 of NW_024104310.1, forward strand.
TAAGTTGCAACCTTTTTCATTTTCCATTACTTCTGTAATTCCCTTTAAAAGTTCCTTTCACAGTGCACTGCAGATGGAAAAAGAAAAGACGTAGATATTTTATATGCTAAGGAGGCTACTTCAGACAGAGGCAATTAACTGGCACTGTATGGCTCATACAAGAAAATCAGGAGATGTGAACTGAAGATCAGCCTTTGAAAATGTGGTTAACAGGCAGAGCTTGAAAGCCTCCTGCTGCAGCAGACTGGGCTGAGGGCATGGTGGTTTGATGCTGGGTCTTAAGCTGTTTCCTTACTGCAAACCAAGATGAGGACCTTGGTTCCCTCTATCAACAGATTGACAGGGATGGGGTAATTTTGCTCCATGTGGATGGAGGCAGCCCAGAAGTCTCGTACATAAAGATAGCCTGTGATTATTTTTTCTTTTTCTTTTTTTTTCTCATATCTCACGTATAATGTCCTTCACTCATAAGAGAGAAGCATCAATATGTTTAATGATATAAACCAACAATTTAATGAATGTGATTGTACAAAATTCGACGGCAAGGTACACTTGGTTATTCACTGTATAGAGGATGGGGTCAGACAGAACTGTCAGGGAGACCTTCCCATTGAGTCATGAGGTTTAGAAGGGAACCCCTTGCATTCTCAACTCCTCCTCAGAGAAGGGTTTAGATGCGTCTAGATCCAGACTTAGCCTCAGATTTGGTCAATAGTTCATACCTAAAGGATTATATGTGCACAGTCAAGTCTTTATTATCACTTAGATAAGATTTCATAGTTTCAGTGGTCTTATTGACAATTCACTTACCAGGTATCTGATGTGATAAGGATTACCTCAGCCTCAAGGAGTTACACTGAATGGAGTTCAAGTACTGATGGACAACTGGAGGACATTGTCCTCCTTACCTTGTCTTAGAGAAGTTTTGAGCTCCCTGCCATTTGTCCTGGTGCATATCCTCTCTTGAAAACACCTGGTGTTCCAAATACTCTGTATTCTACTCACTTTCCTAATTAGTATGGCTTTCTATATCAGTTACAGAGATTTGTTGTGGTTAATTATGCAGGTTGCTTGCTCAGGAGTTGTTGACCTGAAGAGCTTATCTCTTTGATAGAGTCTGAACTTATCCTTCCTTTCTTCCTTTCTTCCTTCAGCTCCCTCTTAACGATTAATCTACTCTGTATTAGGTGTCACTTGCTGCTCTGGCGAACTCAAGAGCTACTTCAGTGAACCAAACCTGTTCTCTTTGTTTCTGTAGATGGAATTTGTGGACTAAAGGCTGTGGATTCAGTCATCTTTTGCAGGAACTTTTCTAGTTTTGAGTGTGTTTTATTCAGGGATTTAGGTAGATGTCATTCATAATAGAAAAAATTCAGTACCTGTTTGAAAGCTGGAGAATAAAATCAGACATTGCAGCATTTGTGCCTGTAACACAGGCTGCCCACGCATGGATGTGTCTAATGTAAGAACAGTGGCTGCATCTCTCAGTAATAATGCAGTGCCTTATTACTGTGACTCACTGTTGACTGAGCTGGCACAGTTTGGCTTGAAGTATCTGCAGGCAGAGCTCTGACCAGTCCTGAAGTTTTTCTTGCAGCACTGCTCTTGCCCCAAGCACACTGATGTGCGTGGAAGCTGCTCATGCCCCTGCTCCAAACACAAATCTGATGCAGTAGTAATATAGAAAGGGATTTTTTGCCCTCACAATATCTAGAGAAACCCACTTCAAGTCTCCTACCACAGATTGCAGAAGTGATTAATGGTGTCATTGGATCCAGCCCTTTTTTTGGCTCATTCAAGATTTTCACACAACGAGCCAGGATACATAAAAAACTATAAAGCATGAGGTTTCAGTTCTGTGTTGGTTTTGTGTTTGAGTCAAGTGCTGAGACTGCAGCTGATAAAAAGTCAGAATTTATCTTTCCTCCAAATTTTTGTCAAAATTGGTATGATTGCATAAACAGAGCTGGTTTTCTCAATCTGGCTTTTCCTGATGGAAATCTGTTCCAGTGGAATACGTCTGCCAGATCTTGTTGAAGAACATATGGATCCTAAAACTGCTTTGACTGAGGAATGAGGCAGTTGTCTGCTTGTACATTAAAAGGAAAAAAATCCACAGCAACAACAACAGGAACTGCTGTTTTGGGACTTAACATCTCTCTACCCACCCCCAGTTTCAGCTCTTGGTCTGAGCAGAATTCCTGAGCATTGATCTTAATTTCTGGCAATAGTTTTAGCATGTATGTAGCCATGCACATCTGTCTGGAGCAAACAAAGCATTACACAAAACAAGATTCAAGAAAAAAAATAAAATAAATATATTTATTGCCTGCAATGGAAATCTATAGGTGTGTGGCAGAGGCATATTCAAAATCAAGATGCAAAGTCTGCTATCAGGGAGCTGAATGTGCTGTCAGATAAACAAAAAAAAAACACTGTAGAAGGCAGCACATTCACAGTAGCATTCAGAAAGATAATATACTCCAGATAAAAGACAGACATCCTAATACAGAGAGAATTGCACTTCCTTACAATGAATACATCTTTTTCCAACAGCAATGCTGAATTTGTCTTATTGGCTCAATTCTGTTCTTTCTGCCTGCTCACGTGATTAGTATTTCTAACACAGGTAATTAAGCAGATTATAGTTTGTTTTGTTAGAGGGGTTTTGCCAGCTTCTGTAGTATTTCTCCCAGCAGAAGTGGTCACTGGCTAAAAATTCTCCAGAGAGGGGCAAGTGTTGGCAGGAACAAGTTGCAGTTCCCATGGGGACTTGGCTGGGGCCTCAAGTTAAAATGGAAATGCCACTGGTTTGCTGCAGTAAAGGAGCAGGGATGCTTCTTCCCCAACACCAACATCCCAGATGTGCTCCAACATTATTTGAAATTCATGGAAATTAGATATTTATAGCGCCGTGCTCATTAATTCAAATAGAAATGGGTCCCATATAGTAAGCAAATGTTTTCAACTTTCATGTGTTCAGCCACAGTAGACTATTCTTAGCTTATTCATTTTGGGTTGTGATCAAACTGGATTAAGATGTGTCTTCGTTCGTGGTGACAAGTTTGACGCAGTGCTTTGAAAGGTGGAAGGATAGTTAACTGATTTCCACAGCTATCAAAGTATTTGCTTGTAATTAGCAACCAGAAGCATGAAAGGATTTGTTGCAGCAGGGATAAATCTTTAAATAATGCCAGCACATTTCCCAAACCTCGTCTCATACTGGCCTCTTTGGTTAAGGCAAATGAACAGAAAGAGAGGTGAACCAAAGGAGAAAGTGGCACTCGTGAGAAAGGGCCAAAAATTAAGTATCTTTTGCAGAGATATCTGTCAGAGAATTGTTTTGTGTTTGAATCACAATAACCTTTTATTTGAGATGCATGCTAGACATCCCTACTGTTCATCATACCCCAAAATAAACAACAAATAATGTGTGAAACGTGGAACCGGAGATGCAAAGTGTTTTGCTCACAATTCCTTTGCAGTTCAGTGGCAGAAGGTGAGTGAGAGGCTTGTAGATCCCCAATTCCCACTGCTCAAACAGTACTGGCTCTTCTCAGTAGCTGCTGTTTGGATGGGGGAAGGCAAAGCCCCATCTCCCTCTCCTGAGGGGTTTTTGGTCCTGAGAGCTCTTGCCAGTGGATGGCTGGGAAGTTCCAGGTGCCTCTGGCTGCTGCTGTTGGACCAAGAAATGGCAGGAACATGTAGCTTGGGACATTTAAACCGGTTTTAGGAAATGTGGTTGTGCTTGGTACCCTGAAACAGCTTGTTAGGGACAGTCTTATACAGCTAACTGGTAATTGTGGTAGGAGGTTTTTCTGTGCCATCAGGGGACTGTCTCCAGCTGATAATGAACTGCAGAGAAAAAAGTGCACCTGAGTACAGAACAGATTTCATCTGTGCTCTGGAGAAATATGGGTGCTGCTACCTGGTGTTACTGAGGGCTCTGGCATGATCCAGAATGGTAGGGCCCTGCTTCAAGTCTCCAGTGTGCTAGACAATGGCTGTCACCTTAAATGAGTTCTGATCCCTTCTGGATCAAAGCTGTTAGCTCTCTGTCAGTAGAAGACTTAATTATCTGTTGTGGCCTGAGACCTGGGTGCTAGCAGCTGGATGGAAGTCCTGTGCCACTGCAGTACTACTTGTTCCTTCCCCTGCTTCACTCCTCATGTTAGAACAGTCTTTGATTGCTACCTTGTGAGCTGCCAGCAACAGCCCTTGGATTGAGTGTTCGCGGGACTGAATTATTTGTCCCTGGTATCCCCAAGCACAGTGCTCCCTTCTCTGCCACTCCTTCCTTACACAGAGTCTCTTCTGTTACTCCTGGTCCTTATGGAGGGGCAGCAGGAGGAGGGTATATGTTGTCACTGTGCAGAACAGAATGCACGTTTCTGTTCCCTCAGACTGATGGGCTGCCTCGGCTCCAGCAGATTAAATGTGCCTGGGACACTTCTCAGAAGCTGAAGCCATCTGGCATATGCTGCCTGCATCTCTGTTGCTGAACTCTTGGAGCCTCCCTGGAAGGGGTGACAATTGTTTTTTTGGCAATGGGCCAGCACCTGTGTTGGTTCCCAATACACCCAGGAGTTGCTTGAAGAAGCACTGGGTATCAAGGGCCAAAACCATGCCTGTGGCTGTATTAACAATTTAGCTTTGTAAAGGTCTCAGTACCAGTGCCCACAAATGGTCCTTGGCTCTGGTTAGTTTATTAACAGAGACATGTGACCCTTTTCCTTTTTTATCTCAGGGGACCAGTACTACAGTCATGCCCAGTGCTCCTGGGTGCACAGGGGGGCAAGAAGATGCCAGCATTGTGAGACCTTAGTGAAGAGAACCGTTTGTGTTAAAATAATGCAGTTTCTTGATTTCTCTATATGGCTCCAAGCTAGGACTCAAATCCAGAGGAAAACTTCTCCTGTAGTGTTTCGCTGACTCTCATAAGTCAGTTAAGTATTTCATGGCATCTTTAGAGAATGACAAAATAAAAGGACTGAAAATGAACACTCCCAAAGGTAACTTGTCTTGTTTTCAGTGTCTTTTCAGGGTAACCATTGTATTACTTAGATGTTGGAGGCACTTGGGCAAAGCTTCTTCTTTAAAGACCCATGAATGGATGGACTGTGTGTCAAAATGCAATTTAAAAATAAAAAGGCACATAATAAAAACAGTATCATTCCATAACTCTCAGTACCATTAAGCCAGTCAGCAGGGGATGCAGAAGTCACCCAGGAAAGGAAAAGCATGATAATTTTTTAGAAGAACATAGGCTGCTAAATTACTTTGCAGCTTCCAACCATCTGGGGAAAAAATAAAGTACGTTCATTCCTGCTTGAACTGATGAATAGAAACTGCAGAAAAGACTGGGGTTTTGTATTGCTGGTCTGCATATTAATTCAGAGCCTGGAGCTGGTGGATTCTTCATTGAGTGAGCATAGTTAGCACAGAGTACGTGCTGAGAACTTATGTCTGTGATACAGTCTGAATAATTTCATTTTCTTGGAAGTGGTTTTTCAGTGGCATGTACAGAGAGGAAGAACTCTAGTCTGGTTTTCTGGGAAGATGAAGTGTTACGTGATCATAATGTGTGTGTGAGAGCACAATCACTTCTCTTGCTTCTCTCCAGAAGCTTTTTTATTCAACTGTCCAGTATCAACTAGATTTGATGAAAGGTCCGACAAGCCTCATGAAAATCAATGGCTTTACAGACTCTTTTTTGTGCCTCCACCATATAAAAGGCTGCAGTATGAATTTACTCACTGAGAGACTGGAGGCACTGCACAAAGGAGAAATAGGAGTGCTCTAGCCAAGGAAGAAGCATCAGCAGGAGTCGATACCTTGTTAGACATCAGAGAATCTAGCCATGAGCCACAGAGCCATGGAAGACAAAACTTCAGTAGTTCCATTGCCCAGGGAGATAATATTTTTTTGTCTTGTTTTTCTTTCTTTCTGCTCTTCTAGACAGCAGTATAATGTCATTTTAAGGGCTGTGAGTAACTAACAAATAAAGAAGATATCAACCTGCTTAAGACTTTTGGAAAGCAGCCCAGCAAAGGAATCACTAGGGAAGAAACTACCATCTAGAGCATGCTGCCTTCTTGAGGGAACAACACAGTGGTGAAGTATCAGGTGTCTACATCTTCCTTTGAACTTGTGGGCCTTGCTGTAAGGAAAGGTTGGACCCCTTGTGGGTGAGGAACAGCTATTGCTGCAAGGATTGGCTGTGCCATGAACAGGTCATGGACCTTTTGGAACACAGTCTGTCACTTGTGCCCTCAAGACAAGCAGATGAAAGGGAAGTGTGTAGTTTTTAGCAGGTCTTGCTCATTTTTAGGGTGAGCAAGGTTATTTGTAATGTCTAATGAGTTGCTGTGAGGGGTGGGATTCCTCGGGCAAATGACCCCTGTACAAAGCCCCAGGTCTATGAGGCTTGTGGTGAGGCTGAGCTAACACCCACTAATGACTCCAGTGACAGCACAAGTGGCAATGGAAGAAAAGCAGTTTGAATAGAAGTTGCGCAGAAAAGAAATTATATCTGTGTCCAGACTTAGCATCCTTTAGTGCCTTTCAGTAGTGTTGTTATGTGTGCAAGAATTAAAAGAGAAAAAGCAATGAAAACAGCTAATGAGCAGTTTGAGCCATCAACAAAAGATATGATTGTACATCTGAGTGCCATTTACCCAGATACATCTTCAAATAAGGACTTACTTTCTTCCTTTGCATGAGAGGAGCTCCACGTAAGCAATCATGAAACTATTTCAATATTATCCTTTATCATCCTTCAGATTATTGCTCCTTACCATCCTTCATTCCTTTCCCTCTTTCTCTCCCATCTGCCTGTCTACGTCTGTGTGCTCTCTCCTCTCTGGAATTCGGCTTGAGATTTCTGGTGCACAAGCTCTTTCTGTTCTGATTTTTATAGCACGTTGCACCACTGGTCAGAGCCCATACTTGATGAAAATACAGTATTACTTTTATAACAGTCATACTTTAAACATGCACACACACACAGACATTGACATCTCATTTATTTTTAAATTAAAAGAGAAATGTGAACTCTCTGGCATTTTGATAAAGAATTTCCCAGGCAGAGTTGCTTGTGGATTTTTGTTTTATTTTGTTGTCATTTTTTCCCCAACTACACAGGAATTTTATCTGGAATTCTACAGTGTTTCTTATTTTCCTTGGGCCTGGTTGGAGTTTGGCTATCACTTTATCAGGTCCTGAGTCCTGTTGCTCCCTTATTTCTTGAATGTTTTTTAGCATTTGCATAATTTTTCATCTCAATTCCATTCCAATCATATCCATATGGTAGAATCTTCTCCCCCTTTCAACAGGTAGCTTGGTTAACAGCAGCAGCACTTTACTCCTGATGCACAGACCTGATTCTCTTTGCCCCAGAGTTATGTGCTTGGGTTCATCCAACCTTATTGACAAATTTAAGTGAGAAGGTGTGGTCCCCTCCAGGCTCTCTTTATAGTCAGTGGGGTTTGATGAATATGCCCAAAAGCAATTTTCCCCACCCAATATATGAAACATTCTTCACAAACCTCTGTCCCAGAGCTTCTAACCTTGGCCTAGGCAGTGTCAGTGTTTGGCCACTGTGTTTCTTGTGCTGGAAATGGTTGCAGAACACTCATATATTAGGAAGATAGACTAATGACTTCACTGCTGTTTTGATTTCTATTATAATAAGAAATAAGGCATTTGGTAACATGATATTGTTTTTTTGTTTGTTTTTTTTTGTTTGTTTGTTTTTGATTTATACCTTGTGGTTTATGACTGCATTGCTGCAGTTTATATGGCTAACTGTATATTTGACAGACTTAAAAGGAAGGTCAATAGATCAACAAAAATATCATCAATGGGGATCCTGGAGTTACAGATGAGGAAGCACAACCCATGTTCTTTGCAGTCACCTGAAAAGGAGTGAAAGAGGAAGTTTTTGAGAGGCAATAACCCAGGGCAGAGTCTGACTGGCTGGCACAAGGCACTGATGATGGAGCAGAGTGATTACAATGTTGGACTGAAACTCTACCTTGGCAGCTGGGCTGTAGTTTGATCTCTTTTGGAGAGGCCATATCTGAACTCCTCAAGGGAAACCATTCCTGGGCATAGATTGTAGTTGGAGGCATCTGCACTCCAAACTTATTGCCTTGAGTTAGGAGTCAAAATTCAGGTGGTATGACTCTGGTTAACTCTTTATGTTTTTGTACACATGAGAAAACTACGAACTCTGTCCCATGTCTTTTGCCTGAAACATCCATTCCATATTTTGCAGCTAATATTTTTAAAACCTATCAGAGTATGGCTAGGGTTCAAGGGAGACAGAATATGTCAATATGTCTAGAGAAGTAATGTTTTATTGAAGCTATTCCATTGCCCTTTAATGTATTCTTTGTCATGTTACTCCTGGAAGGCAGGAAAGTCATTTCACTTTTCTGCCATTGGAAACTGTGGCATGAAGTTCTTTGTCCAAGGTATTTCAGGAGGCCTCTGCTGGAAGGAGGCTTGGATCAAGGTCCAGTGCTCACTTCTGAATCTGTATGAGATCTCACTTGGGATCTTTACTGATGGGTTGGGACTAGCTATAAAGCTGGGTTATGTTTGACCAGGACATATTCAGGAGCTTGAAACAGTTTCTTTTTTAACCTGAGAGAGATAGTGGACATGGGTTTGGTTAGGAGCTGTTTGTGCAGTTCGTTGATTTGAGAAAAGGGCTAGAATTTAATAACCAAACTTTGGGGCTGACAGACCTAAACAGAATTTGTTCTTGATCGATAATGCTCAGTGTTCAGACTCACATCTGTCAGGTTTTATCTTCTGCTGTTTGTCAGTTTCTCTTCCAAACTCTATCTGCAGTTAATAATTTAAATTTTGCAGGCTTGCTGTTCACTTTGTTTTTCTCTGCACTGCATCCATTGAAAGCACACAGGAGCTTTCCTCGATATGATAACAAAGACTAGGTATAATATACCCAGAGAGGTCTTATCACTTTCTTACAGTGTATAGCAATTACAGTAGCACTTCTGATTTATGTTATATTCTCCTAGCAACCACACATTTTGTTTGCCTCCTTCATTTCAGCTGCACACTGAACTATCAGATTTGGGATTTTTTTTTTTCTCACAGTAAAAGTCCTTAATCTCTTAAACAGCTCCAAACCACTTTCCTGGTCGCTGTGCTAAAAGTTCTCATTTCTATCATGGTTTTTCTTTTATTATTATTGCTGCTTTTTTCGTTTCTCTAGACCTGTTACTTTCTTCATTTTTGCGTGAACTTTAATCCTTACCACTTTATTGATATCTGACTGTACATTTTTTTAGATTTGAGGCATTGATGTAGGTCCTCTGTGTCTACTCCAAATTGATGTTTGTAAAATTACCAGTGGTATACAAGTCTTCTGTGCAGAGTGAATGCTGGCACCCAGAAAGTGTTTACTCCATCCTCAACACTTCCACTGTTTGTGCTGCTATTGCATTTCTGCTGTGAATGGCTTCAAGGGAAAAAGCATTTCCCCCCTCCCATTATCCACTGGGAAGAGAAGCACCATTCAGAAGAGCTCATTTCTGTTGAGTGGGTGTTAATTTATTATGGTGTTCTAAATTTATAGATAAACAAGTGGTAATTTGAGAGCAGGTGGCTTTTATAGTGACAGAGCCATCTGTAGGGGACTGATTCTAATTTCATTTATTTATTTGAATTTCTATTTCTAGAACACAGCTATCAGTCTGTAGTCAGTGTGCAGGCAGGTGGGGAGAGCCACAGGGAGGACTCACTGGGTGTGGAGATGCAATTTGACTGGTGCTAATATGGGAGCAGCTTTCTCATGTGAATTGCTCCAAAGACATTTCTCCCAGTCCTGACCTTTCCATGCCATAGTTAACTTCCACAGACTCAGACCTTAAGGCTCCATCATGACAAAGCTCGTCCAGAGAAGGGCAACAAAGCTGCTGAAGGGTCTGAAGCACAAGTCTAATGGGGAGCAGCTGAGGGAGCTGGGGGGGTTTAACCTGGAGAAAAGGAGATTCAGGGGTGACCTTCTCACTCTCTACAACTGACTGAAAGGAGGATGTAGCCAGGTGGAGGTTGGTCTCTTCTCCCAAGTAACAAGGAACAAGACAATGGGCTCAAGTTGTGCCAGTGCAGGTTTAGACTGGATATTCGGAAAAACTTATTCACTGAAAGGGTTGTCAAGCATTGGAAGAGGCTGCTCAGGGAAGTGGCAGAGTCACTCTCCTTGGAGGTATTTAAAAGACATTTATACATGGCACTGAAGGACATGGTTTAGTGGTGGACCTGGCAGTGCTGGGTTAATGGTTGGACTCGATGAGCTTAGAGGCCTTTTCCAACCTAAAAGATTCTATAATTCTTAATACAAACAAACAAAAAATTGGGAAGGTTGCAAGCAAATATGAAATCAAGTATTTTTGAAAATGCATATTTAATTTGAAAAGCAGTGAAGAATTAAGTATATCACAGAATCACAGAATACACTGAGTTGGAAGGGACCACAAGGATCATCGAGTCCAACCCTCAGCCCTGCACAGGACCATCCTGAGTCACATCATGTGCCTGAGAGTATCATTCAAATGCTTCTTGAACTCTGTCAGGCTTGGTGCTGTGACCACTGCCCTGGGGAGCCTGTTCAGTGCCCAAACACCCTCTGGATATGGGTAGAATTGGGTATTTTAGCACAGTTTACAATCCAGGAACCTGCACCCTTCAACTGAAAGGCTTTGAAAAGTTTTTTTTTGCTTCTAAGGGTCTTTCAAGGAGTGAGGCTTATCCATTTACAATGCTGTTTTTAGGGAATGACCCTTGCCTTTTGTTTTTTGAAGAACAGTAAAAAAAAACTTGGTAGGTTTAGCATAAGATTTAGGAGTATGTCCTCTTGTTCTGCATGTTTCAGACTGTGACTATTTACTTTTGCAAGTGCTTTGGATGGATTAAAATACACAATGCAAGAAAAAAAAGGGAGCCAGCAAGTAAAATGTAATGTTAAAGCTATAGTAGGAAAATACTGAAAAATGTCTATGCTCTGTAAGAAAATTAATAGTTTCTGAAAAATCCCACCATATATGTATGTGACATGAAGGCCATAAATGGGCTATGAAGACTGATCCCATTTCCCCCTCTTTGGATGTCTTTGGAAAGGAATAATTTTCTTTTCATAGTGCTCATCTCTGTTTATAATTTGTTACATTTACACTATCAGGAACGAGAGAAGTTTTGCAGTAATTTTGCTGAATTTCAATTAAAATTGAACTTGTATTACATTAAATTCAAAAGACCAACCATTATCTTAATTGTTAATGGGAATATATTTTTTCCTGTCACCTTGGCACCTCAGATAGTACCCCAGGACATTTTCTCTCATCATCTTGGTTCAACCAAGACGATTATGGGGATGGTTTTTTGATTTATATAACAAGAAAGGAAAAAGAAACCTGTATAAAAAGTTGGGGCATCTTCTGGCTTAATGTTAATTACTGCTTAATATAAAATATATTAACAGAGAACATATTTGTGAAAGATAGGCATGTGAAAGGTTCCATCCCATCCATGGTGCTCTGCATCCCAGCTCAAAAACTTACAGAGGAAATCTCAGACTCACTGGAAATTTCTTTGGAAATGTTTCCTGTGCTTCTGAACAGAACAAGCTTTGAAACTGTGTTATAGAGAGCCTTCACATCAGGTGCCACGAATTTGAGATAAGAAGCAGTAGCACAGTCTTTAAGAGGCAGACTAACAAGCTGACAGAGGGAATGGTGCTGCAAATCTCACAGCTTTAATTTGTAGATCATTTCTTTGGAGAGATACCCTTTCCAATGGGTGTTTATGTGTATCGTGGGAGCTCATGCTTGACTTCATGCTGATGGCTGGATTCTTTCAGCACCAATTTTAGCATCAGTGCAGAGTAAGACCTATTATTGCTTCAATACCAGTGGACTCCTGAACAAATATTTATCCTGCTATCTTGGTTGTTTCCTACTAACTTCTTACCCTGAAATTCACAGCTCAGATTAGAGAGATTAAAAAACAGGATGAAGAGGAACATCAGGTGTTCAGGTGAAAAGATGCTTTTCCACCTTTCACCCACTCAGACATTTTTGCTTCTCTTTTCTTCTATCAGCAGGAAAAAAACCCAGATTTCTAAAGCATTTAGTTGCTGTATTCATCTCCAGGGAAATTGCATGTCTTTCAGGGCCCAGAAGCCCTCAGGGCTTTTTAACTCATGCTGTGTCTTGGTACAGTGGAAGGATGATAACTCAAGGTGACATATTTGCGAGGCAGTGACTATTAGTTAACTGAAATGAGTTTGCCTTTGGCAAGAACCAGGTCACTTCAGTGGTACTTTTGAAAATCCCATCTTCTGTACCAGCCATAGCCTTCAGGTGTAACTGTCATAGGCAGATAAAAATCCTGGAAATTATAAACCACTGATAAGCTATGGTAGCATACACTTTTCATTTTCATCTTTATAATTTTGATGTTTGGATGGTTTCATTAAATATGGAGTGTGAATTTGTGAGAGCTGCGACTGGAACTGCGGAGTTTCAAGCATATAGTGAAGAAAACTTGGATTTGGCCACACTGACTTTATAAATTTGCCAGTCTGACCTCAAGACTGGAAGGAACAGTGATGGATGCTGCCTCATTACTTCTCTTGAAAGGAGCAAACTCTTATTCCCAGTCCTGGACCTTCTGCAGTGCTCAGCATAGCTGCTGGTGCTGTTCTGCTGTCCTGCCGAAGGATGGTGGCAGCACTCCAGGAAAACATTTTGTAATGATCAGTGCTTTTCTTTGAGTACAGAGTCCCCCAGCCCTCTCTGGATTTCCACAATGCCATAGTCTCACCCTTCCCCTGCATAACTCAGTTGTCCCATGAGGAGGCTGCCCTGCTCCGGGGACAATCCTGATGTCAACTCTAAACTCTGTCCCTTCATTTGGGAGCGAGCTGAACCCAGGCACCAGCTTGACAAAGATTACATCAGTAGGAAACGTTCTGTTTCTCTTGAGAACTCTTTTATGTTGCACTGCTGATGAATTAACAGTCTTCCTCTGCATTTCCCATTGGAGTAACCACCTTGTCATCCTGACCTCTGCAAAACATCCCCTTCTGCTTCGTAGGTGCACGCTGCCTGTTCTCTCAGGTGGTCTAACTGATTCAGATAATTTGTTAAATTCTGAACACCTGTTCTTGCATTTGCTTTTGTGCATTGGTGTTTCCATGTCAGAGCTGGAGAAGGCAATTGTGCGTCCAAATACTCGACAGTTTTTCCAACTTTATCAATTCTTCTACTAAAATACATCCTCTCCCCACAAACAGGGAGGCAGAAAAGTAAAATCTGGGGCTCTTCAATAGAAGGAAGTCTTCTGCTCATGGCATACTGTCAACAGTCTGCAATTTCAAGTTTTCCTTCCTAAGCATTTCACCAGCTCTGAATGACACACAGAAATCTCTGACACACACCAAAGAAAAGGAAAAAAAGTACACACTATCCCATCTCTGGAAAGCTATGTGCCATCATTCCCCAAAACAGTGTAGGTCTGATCATTTGGTCGTAAACTAAATGGTTTCATTCCCACTCCTTTTATTGGAAAATACTTTATCTGACCTTGAAAAGAATTATGCTTTTATGCCTAGGAAAAAAAAATCGTCTAGTTCAGAATGGAGCCGTAAGCCTCCTCACCAACAAGGATTACTGAAATCACATCACCTCTGTGCTCTGTTCACTGCACTGACTGCCTATATAGAGCAGCAAAAGGATTATGCAACTCTCTAATAGACCCAAAGCCAGGTGAGTTTGGTCTAAATTTACGTTGTTGTGAATGCTTTTCAGATAGCTCTGTGTATGACTCCAGGTGTCTCTGTCTGAGAGAAGAAAGGATTCATTAAAACTCAATATGAAGCTTTCTGATGTGTTTTTAATAGTTATATTACACATAATTACATTTAGACTCGAAATCCCTAGAAGTCTCTTTCATAGTTTGTCCTAATTAGCATTGATCTGGACATGCTGAGCAAAAGCTAAAATTTTAGCTTTGCTGTATTACATCCTTCCCTTTACTAGAGTAGTTTAAAGGATCCACTTGTCAAGAAGAATAAAAGACTCTCTCATATTGAGAGTTCTCATAAAAGGCCCTAAGAGCTTCTATAGAGCCATTACTGTCTATTGTGCACAGCAGATCTGTAAAATACTGACATGGGTGTTTATTTAATGCACTGAATACTGTTAGCATCAGTGGGAATCAGCATGTTTTCCTGTGGAATTGGGCATCTTTTGGCCCTATCTTCAAAGAAGCCCCACTATTTTGTACTTTCTGTTAATTCCTTCATTGCTTTGAAATAGTGTTTCATGGAGGAAGGAAAAAAAAGAGTAAAAATATAGGGGAAGACAGAAGTCACTGGCATTACAAGTATGACTAAGCTTTGTGACGTGACAGTATATGTATTAAAATGACAGCTTAAGGAAAATTCACTTCTATTAAGAGTGAAAGAACTGAATGTGAAGAAACCTGAATGAGATGCATAAAATTGCAAGAGACAGAGGAAATAGTGGGTGTCACAAGACTGCATCAGCCTGAACAAAAACGCACAGAAGGCGATACTGAAACTTTGAAGAAAGATTGATGTGACAGCTGCAGGTAAATACTGTGGGGGAAAAAATGATTTCTACGAAAATCACTGCAACCCTTGCCTTTTAAATCTGTTTACGGTGGCAGGAATGCATTGGTATGCACAGGAGGAAAAAAGAACACAGGAGGTTTGTGTAAAGGTAATTAAAAAAATTAATGATGCTTTTTTGGTAGTCTTGATCACTGAAAATTTTGACATTATAGGGGAAAATTATCATTTGGTATTATTTTTGCAGTAATGTATGTACATTCCATGTGATCCAGGCTATCTCAAGGAAGATATAACAAGGCCATTTCCTACACTTTGAAGTCTTTGCAGTTTTTTCAAACAGCTTCCCTAGCAATCCACCCCATAACCACAAAACTGAAAAAGAAATAGATGCCACCTTAAAAAAAAAAAAAAAGAAAATTCCTGCATCAAAAAGACATTTTGCCAGCAAAGAGAACAGTGGGTAAAAGGCCACATTAATGCCAATATTTTAGGCCACGCTCCAATACTGCATGAAACTAAGAAATGCTAAAATATTTTAGGTGGAACTAGTCAAGCTTAAAACAAAGATTAGCTTTTCACATGTCTAGTGGAAATGCCGACTGTTAATATATGAAACACCACAAGCTTCTTGTTTTTTTCGATGTCTTTGCTTTGGCGTGTAATTAATTTCTCCGAAGTGAGGGCCATGAGAGTTAATTTTTGTGGGTGAACTAATCACTGAAGGGACAATATTCAGGAAGAAAGAGATTGCTCTCAGGGACTTCTTTTCACTAACTGATTCAGTATTTTGAGAATAAAACTCTTCCTTTGAATTCTATTTCGGGACACTACCTTCTTACTGTGTTCCAAGGAAAAAAAGAGATTGTGTGATTTTTTTTTTCTGCGGTGAATAAGCAGAATTATATCAGGGAATTATCTGACTGTCATCCACCAAAACAAAACATCAAAGACTGTCTCAGCACTTGGATCAAAAAGGGCTTCTAATTTCTTTGGTTTTGACCTTAAAACTTCTATAATTGGTTTCTGATGTTTTTGCTAGTTCTTTTCATAATTTTCATCTTCAGTATTCCTGTCTGTTGTCTCCCAGTATTGTTGACCTTGTAAATCAGGTGATGGCTCCTGTAACAACTCAGCTTCATTCATTTCATGCACCAGTCACTGTCTTACTGGAAAATAAGAAAAAAATCAGCTTATTCTTTTGCAATACCTAAACGTAGCTGTTTCAGAAGGCATTCACCTACAGCATGAAGAATTTGTTCCTTATACTTTTCTTACTCTTTGATCAATTTATGTGCATACACTTGAAGTAGTTGCTGCTCTGTTCAGAAAACTTGATCTCTTTAGTTCATTCATCCACCTTGTTGTGTCCTCGGTACAACGTGTCTTTACCTTACACTGGGAGAGTAGAACCATATCAGTATTTTTACATTCCAGTAGCATGGGGTCTGTATCCATGCAGATTCAGGAACTTAATCTGTTTGCAAAACCTCTTACATATAGTGTTACCTCACTAATTATTTTTTTCAGAAGATTGAGTATACCAGTATTGTACAGTTTTTCATAGTCTATTGGTAATTCTTTTCTCTGTGGAGCAATCCTGTTTTATAAGTGCCCTTTCATGCTACAGGAATTCAAAATCATCCATGATTGCTTTCAGATTTTTTGGCATCATTGATGTCAAAACGCTGTAGCCAAAGTAACCTAAATTAATTTAGGTCTACTGGCTTTAGGAGCAATTTACAGTAATTGATGATCTGTCCTTTATGGTTAATTCTTTTTATATGTGCTTATTTTTCTTGCTGCATTTGCTTGGCCCCCAAATCAAAATAGTTTTGTTAAACTATTGTTAAAATTTTGTTAAATTTTGCCTTCTACATAATGGTTGTTTAACAAAATACTAGATTTGATCTAATCATCCTGTTGTTTGCCTTGCTAACATATAAACACAGTTTTTTCAGTGCCTCCTAGCCTGACTACAGCTATTTCTCCTGCTTGAAAGTATGGCCATTTCTGAGAACATATTACCCGCAAAATTTATAAACAGAGATCTTGGGAAAAACGTTTTTCTATCCTCAATATGTTGAAAAGTGCCATGTATTCTCACTGGCTTATTTTAACTAGTTTCTAATGCATGGTATTATTTTCTCTTCCAGCCTAACGCAAGCCCCTGAAGCTTTTGTGAGTGTCTTTCTGTTGTTGTTAGAGGGCTTTGGATTAAACCAGTCCTTTTCCCTACAGTGTCTTCTGAGGGATTTTCTGAGGAAAAAAAAAAGAACTATAAAATTGCTGTGATATCACTGCTAGTCTTGTCTGTTCTGTTATGAAAGCAAACTTCTGAATGACTACAGGGACCTCACTTCTTTCCCTCCAAAATGCTGGATGCATTGAGCGTATCCATTTTAACGGACTACTCAGGGCCAGGGCAGGGCCTGACAGCTGCCTGTGCTTGTCCATGGTCTGTTAAAAGAGTTCCTGGCACAGTTTTCATCTTTTGCTACCCCCAGAAGTGTTCAGGCACAGCTCCAGCCATGGCAGAGGCTAAAGCCCTTTCCCAGTGGGCTCCCTGTCAGCATATGCTCCCTGTTTTGGAGGAGCAAGGGACTGCAGCTGGGTGGATGGAGCTATACTGGCTTGGCCACTGGACAGGAGACTGTTCAGTGGGTTGTTTCATCTTATTTCATAGCCAAAACTGTGCAAACTGGTAACAAAACAAGCCATTCTGAGCCATGTATTTTGTGCATCACATTGGATTGGTGCAGAAGACAACGCTGTGCTTGATGCACAAACTGGATGCTGGGAAACTTAAGTGCCTGAGGAAAGATTGGCAAGATTGCCACTCACTGTTAGGTCCTATAAAGCCCAGAAGGAAATGGGAATGAATTTTGATGTCCTGTCCTTCAGTCTTTGTCTCTAGGCTGGCCTCCAAGTGATTACACCCCAAATAATCTATGCAGGATGGTCATTGGTGCTTTTAAAACTGATGGTTGTCTGTTTAGTTAGTTGGATATTATGTGTAGGAGACTGGCTGTGAGAAAGATTATATCCTTTACATGTATCCTTTAAAGGAAGAACCTGCTATTTCGCAATTTAACTGGAAACAGAGAAGTTCACCGTCAAGTGATTCACGTGAATAAAACCCCCAGAACCCCAAACAAAAACCACTGTATAAAAAGTGGTTTTCAGTTTTCAAACCGAAAACACAACATTGCAGGCAGCTTTCAATCATATGATTTCACTTTTCAAAAAACAAATAAAGTACCAGAGTGACATTTAGACAACATACTATCCTTGCCCCAGAATAACCCTGTTTATGAAGTGCAATTTTCTTCTGCCCTTAAATGCCACATCTGTTGAAAACATCCCTTAACTCGCACATGGTGAATTTTCAATTCCCTCTGAGACAGATTTACTTTTAAAAAGAAAACTACGAAAAGCCCAATAAAACAAAAGCTCACGAAAACCCCAGCCCAACCTCCTCCCCTCTAACCTGGAAAACAGAGAGAGGCTGCACCCTGAGGGAAGGAATGTGCTGGGCATTTCAGAGCACATGAAAGAACAGTTTTACCCTTCAAGATTTCTCACCAAACCTGCCTGCCTCATAAAATGCTTTGCATTGGAAAGTCGTCTGGGAAACGCGACATTTCGGTTTACCAGGATCTTGTTTTTGTAAATTAGTCATTCATGACCAAAATGTGTTTCCATTCCTTAAAAAAAAAAAAAAAAAAAAAAAAGAATTCCAAACACCAAAAACAAAATTGAACCCCCCAGATAATTAAATTTTATTAATGTGTGGGATGAGAAGTTCATGGAATACACATAGCTGTAGACTTCTATGTACACCTCCATAAAGGCATCAACACTTATCAAAGCAAGGACCAGTGCAGCCAGGGAGTATGATTGGGTACCATGAAAAGATGTCCCTAAAATGAGAAGCAGGAGGAGACCTTCCTTTTCACGTAGCTGGAAGTGATGAACAGCCAGAAACCAGTAATCAGGAACAGCTCCTGTCCTCCGGAGAGCCACTTATCTCCATCTCCTTCACTCAGAAATTTATGAACCACCTTCACAACTTTGCTTAAACCTGATCGAAGCACTCACTGCTTGGTGTATAAAACATGAAGTAAGAAGTAAATGTTAAGATTAAGAGCTGTGCTCTTGCCTTGGCTTACCTTTTTCCTTCACCTTCATTTCTTACACCCTAAGCATCAGAACACCACATCACTTTGCTTGTGCTTAATGAGCTCTGTTTTGCATGTCTTAAAATATAGCTCCTGAAAGCAGGGGTATTTTTTTGTTGTTTGGAAGGTAACTTGCATGTCAGTGGCACTGCATAATGGAATCACCCAGGAAAAAAAGTAAATTTGGATTTAGAAGCCATCATGAGATACCATTCAATAAGGAACTGAATTAATACCTTGAATTACTTAGAAATATGTGGCTGTAAAGGGCATCTGGGGCTGAGACCAGCCCCTTGCCATAGTCAGCCTCTGTCAGATAAGCCCTTTCATAAACTAATTAGCTGATCCATCTTAGAACAAATTAGGTCATTTACTACCATTACTCCCACTGGGAAATTGTTCAAGAGCCTCACTTCTCTGTGGCTTTGAAACATTCTTCTAATTTTCAGCCTCAATTTATTCATGGCCAGTTTACATCCATTTGTTCTTGTGCCAATGTTGTCCTTTAGCTTAAATAGCTCTATTTCCTCTCTTGTTGTATTCCTTGATGTATTTATAGACAACATTCACATCCCCTCTGAGCTTTTGTTTCACTAGGCTGCACAAGAAAAGCTCCTCTTTTCTCCTGGCACAGGCTCTGTTGGTGTGATCATCCTCATCGTTCTCCTCAGAACCCGATCTTACTTGGATTTATTTCACCTCTGTGTGTATGGCGACAAATACAGATAACTGAAAATAAGAGCAGTCATCTTTATTCAAGATTCAATAAAGAAGAAATAATCTGCATTAAAGACAGGAAACAATACCTACAGTAGATGAAGCAGCAGTATTTCTTGGTTTTGGTAGCATTTATAAAATTCTGAGCTTATTTCAAACACAAAGAAAACCCATTTCATGCTCTAGAAAGTGTACACATTGTTTTCTTTCTCTCTGTATCTAAAAATATGGGTTTATTTGACACTTGTGGTTGATATTTTCCCCTCCCAAGCACATTTTTCGGCCAGCGCTCTCCTTTTAGGGTCTGGGGTAGACTCAGAGGAGGGAGTAGGGGAACTTGTGCATCTGTGTAGCCATGTCTCTTCAGCAGACTTTGAAAGGGTGTCTCCCCTTTCTCCCCCTTCTTCACATGCAGTTGTTTGCCAGAGAAGGAGCTGTTATGTAGTTTTGCAGCACTGTGTCATTGCATCTTGGGTTCCCTGCATCCCGGTGCACGGGTTGGTGGCCAGAGCTCTGCCATTGCTCAGAAAGGGTTGAGGAGCTGTGAAAAAGATGTTTCCCAAAGATGTGCTTTGGGACATGTGACATGAGAGCAAAGGGTCACACGGGGCATGGAGGTCCCTTTGGCCCTTTGGTCCCAAGCCTGGAGACTGGATTCACCTTTTCTCAAACAGATACAGTTCTCTTTCATGCTTTCACATGCTCCCAAGTGGATGTCCTGAAAACATTATTTATTATTGTAACTGTTATGATGTAGTTGTTTTAGAGCAAGAACCAAAGATGCTGACAGCAGTGTACGAGATACATATGAAGATAGTTTCAGGGAGTTTATATACTCTTATTTATATGCTTCAGTGCTGCATAGATTTAGGTATCTATTTCACTTTAAAAAATACATGTCTTTTAAAAATACATTTAACATTTAGAAATATACATTCATCTGCTTCAGATTAAGCAACTGTGAAAGCCTTCGAAGAGTCAGAGCCTAAAACATGCACATAGCTGAAGTGCTCTGGGAGATGCAGAAAATGTGTTAACACAGATTTATTAATTCAATTACACAAACTCTCCTCATGCTCTTCTCTTTATACTAAGAAATGCGACATTTATGGGCCTCACTGCTAAAGTAGGACTCTAGTAGGGGCTTAAAACCTGGTGCTTCAGGTGTGGGAAATCATTTAGTGAGTAGGTGTTAGTGAGAAGACCTATACAGTATTTCACAAACGTGTTATTCCTTTCTCTCTTCATATCCCTGACACATGCTGTCATCAAATGGCCATTTCACATACCTATGGACATCTAGTCACATCTTTCTGATCTAAAACACTTTCTGTTTTGAGCAGCTTTTAGACTTTAAAGATCTCTCAATTAGAGATGATCAAAAACATTTTAAGTTGAACAACCGTCAAGAAATGCAGTTTAATCAAAGTAGACACATTTTGCAGGAACAAATTGTTTCAGTTGTGATACAATTTTAAATGGACAATGAGTGTAAATGAATTGTGTCATGTTTGTTTCACTCAGCTGTAGAAAATATTTTGGTTTTACTCCACTCTCACTTTACCAATTTTGTTTCTGCTGTCGCAGTCAAAACTTTTCATATTGCTGTTTATAACATACTTATTTATATATAATTAAAATGCTTTGGACTTGAAATGTTTCTGTAACATGATGGGTCTTTTGTTTCCTTTTAGAGTTTTGTGTTTTTGAGAAATTTAGATGGTCATTTTTTCTTTCAAAGTCAGAATTTCTTACTTCCATCAATAAACATGGAGTGAGCCACTTCCCTGTATTTCTCATGCTGTGGGGGGAATAACCTTCCCCAGATTTTGATTTTTATTACCAAATGATCTAGATCAGTCCTGCTCAGACAGCCTTTGGCACCAGAGGGTCCATCTAGATATAACTGAGCACCAAAAACTGGCTTAGCAGTTACAGATGTGCCTTTCTTGAGGAGATGATTCCCTGTGTTGAGAACTGCAGAGGGTTTTGGAAAGAGTGGTTCAAAGACTGTCTCTTTAGGAGTGAGGGTACAAAGACTGGCAGAAGGTGTGCTGAAGGAGCTCAGATGAGTCACAGGCTATAAGACAGTTCATTTAATGATAAAAAGTGAATTATTGTGGTACATAAGTTTTGTAGCTGAGACCACAGCATGGAAGGCTAAACCTTACCCAGATCTGTGTGCTTATAATATGGATTTAGCTGTCTTTGACATGCAGTGCCCTGAGAGCAGTTTATTATCTGGAAAGTTTTAGAGCCCTCTGTTTCACTGATGGTTATTCATCAAGTGTTACCTTCATTCCCAGGCTGTGCTCAGATGTCTTTCAAAATTATGGTAAATATTGATTTAGTGCCCTCCTTAAACATGTATCTCTGGCACAGACTCTTCAGCAAGTGTGCCTGTGTCAAACAGGAGAATTAAATTCACAGCCAGAGTTCACTATAATAGCTGTCTTATTCATCTAGTGCATGTCTTCTTGGAAAGCATCATCCTGTCATGTGTGTCTCTGAAGTACGTAAATGAAATAAATCTATTAAAATGTTAAGATCTCTGACAGTGAAATATCCTCAGACCCTTAATGCTGGAAAAGTAATTTTTGAAGAGTCACAGTAAAAATGGTGTGTTAGGGCTGTGTGTCAGTTCATAAGGGGGAGACTCACACCATCGTTTCTTCCATTCTCAAGTTGTACTTAGTTTCCAGTGTAGTACTTTCTGCTTGAGAAGTTGGTACTGTGATTACCAGCTCACCTCACCCAGTATCAGAAGCAAAACATGCATCCACAGAAGAAGCAATGTTCTTGGGATCATCAGTGAAACCATGGTGTCCAGAGAAGATATGATGGGGCAGCTGGATTTTTTGTGTCTGATGCCTGATGTGGAGCTTCTTCACCAGTGAAAGTCTGAGTTAACAACTCTGGGTTGGAAACCTTTTCTGCTGAGACTGACAGAGAAGTCTGCGGTGATTTATGCGCCTGGTGGTCCTCATGGAGAGCTTCCATGTGACCCCTGAGAAGTGCTGTAAATTGGAATCTTCACCTACTCAGCCTAATATTAAAATGAGACTCTAATTCCTTAGTATTAGCTTCCTTGACCACAGTTTTTATGACAGCAAAAATTACTTATGCATGTAAAATAATACAGCAAGATAGAAAAGGGTTGAGATGGTTGTCTAGAATGGTTTGATGCACAGGAAGGATTAAGCAGACTCAATCAAAAAAAAAAAAAAAAAGAAAAAAGTGATCTTTTGCTTTATAAGAAAGCATGTTAAGTTGTGCGAACCCCATTTTAGTTTGGGTTTTGTGATTTTGTTTTTTGTTTGTTTGTTTGTTTGTTTTGGTTTTTTTTTTTTTGGTTGGTTGGTTGGCTGGTTGGCTTTCTGGTTTTTTTGGGGTTTGTTAGTGAACATTTGAAACCAAAAATGTTCTTCTCTTTGACTTTGCATAAAGCCCAGCCACTAGCACTGTTTAATAGTTGGCATCTCTAGGAGTTCATGTTACCAGAGAAATTCAATTTTCTTCATAAGAAACGTACAGCTGGCTGTACTGGGTATGGTCCAGTTTCTGTCTATGACGACTATTGCTCATGATCAATGTTGCCTCTGCTAACAACTGATCAGGTTCTGCCACATCCTGCAGGAATGGTACAGCTCTCAGCAGACCCATGAGGATGTTTGCCTGAGGGTGTCTGTTGCTCTGCTCACACAGGACCTTGTCTTGGTACTTTCCTTTTTTGATGTCAACTGTAATCGGTATTTACTGGTGGCTTAAGGCTCTCTCCTAGAGCCATATTTTTTTGTAATCAGCTTACACACTGTGAAATAAGAGTCAAGCCTTAGTTCTTTTTGGTTTTATACGTAAAATGTAAAAATATGAGGTTTTGAGACTCTTCTTTCTGCAGAAGATTCACCCGTGGGGAAGGGATTGTGGAGCTACTGCTCTGCCGCAGCATTTCTTCTGGGATGAAGAGTTTTCGCTCCATTATATGCATTTTCCTGGAGAGCATGTGGGTAGATATTGGGCCATGTCTGTGTCTAGGAGGTTAACTTTCTCATTAGACATTTATTCTCAGCTAGACTTCACACTGAGAGGGCAGAAAAGAAAACTGGT
Source organism: Pipra filicauda (assembly GCF_003945595.2). Lineage (NCBI taxonomy): Eukaryota > Metazoa > Chordata > Aves > Passeriformes > Pipridae > Pipra > Pipra filicauda. Next base: position 9,031,689 of record NW_024104310.1, read on the forward strand.
CTGATTCTGAGCCCTGCAGCAACTTTTTCCTTCTGTGGAAAGGGAAACAGGTTTAGATAAGAACAATACTTGTGCTTCCTGCATTTCTTTCTCTCTTTTTTTCCTTTGTGTCTCTCTTTCTGCTTTTTAATGTCTACACCAGCCATCTTCATAGGAAAGCATCTGTTTTCTGGGAGGCATGAGGCAAGGCAGGTGTTGATAGCTCTGGGGAGGAAAGAGGATATAACTCTTTGTGGTGTCAGTTTAAGGTGCTGATGGATTGGATGGCAGATTCAGACAGGCAGGTTGGTGTCCCCAACAAGATCAATGATGTGAGAGGTTAATTAATGGCACATGGCTCATTTAGATTAGGAGGGGCAGCAGCTGGGTAGACCATGAGATGGATTTGCTGAAAGCATCACAGCTGAAATGGGTTGTGTTGGGTTTGTTCTTGCAGAAATGAGCTCTTCGGGTGGACATTCCTTCCATCCCCTCATTGGGATTTGCTTGAGTGTAAACAGCATGTTTATATGTGTTTTACATATGTGTGTGTATCCCATCACTGGCTCCCTAAAGGTCTTAGAGAAGAAAAGAGCCTTCCAAGAGATGATGGTTTCCAAAAAGCCAACAGAACCCTGTGTGCTACTGAGCACACTGTGTCCAGGAGTGTGTTTAATAATGTGCAGAAGTTTTAGTAAGGGAATAGTCACCATAGGGCAAAGTATATGTAAAAATGGTTGGTTAGTCTGAGTCAGACCGCTCAGCCTTTTGCAAGATGGAGACTCTAATGAGAGAGACTGCTCATAGAAATAGTGGTATTTCCCAAAATTCAAACATGAAGGTGTTTTTCATCTAAGCACTTCATACAGGCTCTCAATTTGCCTTATTTCAGTAACAGAGAGGGTTTTTTACTCAAGAGCTACCCATCAGGCCAGTGGCAGCTTTGCAAGTAAAAGTCAAGTGTTTTGACCTATGAGCCTGTTTTGGGAGTAAGTTCAGCTGAGCCTCCCTGAGGAGTCACCATCACATGTGGATGGCACCTGCTGAAGTGCAGCTCTGGTTCCCTTGGCTCTACCATGAACAAAAGTCACCACTGTCACTTGGCTTTACCATACTGGTAAGCACTGGGTGCTAATATTGCTGCTCATCCTATATAAAGAGAGTTGTTTGAGGTGGATTTGAAGTTCTTGCACCTCCACCTGTTGGCTGTGAGCCACTAGTTCTGTGAGAAGAACAGGCACACACGTGAAACAACTTCAAGAAACAAAAATGGTCTATTCAATTCACCTGGCCAGGACCACGTGAGGTATTGCTGGGAAGGTTGTAACCACTGTGTACGGTCAGCAATAACAGCAGCATGATTTTGTGCTAGAGGCAAGAGGTTCTTCAAGAAAATGTTCTCAAAAAATCCCATGTTTCAAGCTGATTCTTCACTTTTGGACAGCAGCTAAGTGAAAACAAAACTGCTTGAAGCTGGTGTTCTGATGTTTTATTAAGAGCAGGGATGTGAGTTCTTCATTTCTCAGTTATATATGTGAGCAAACTCCAGAAAATAGGTGTGTAATTACTGATTAATCAAATATTGGAATTAATGGGATAAAACAGTACATTAATGGAAAATATTCAAAGTGTATATGGTTCCTTATCAGTTTGCTGATTTTGTAATTAATATTGACTTGGCTGAAAAGCCACGGAATGATAGGTATGATTGAAGCTGCTTCATTTTATAAGTTCTGGTGCTGTAGGTTGCTACATATCTTTACAGGTTATCAAATGAAAGATAAACATGTCTGAACATCTGCCACTGACTTTCTTACGAACGCTTTGAGAATATATAAGCTAAGTTTGCCCTCTACTGGATTGCAAAATTACATCACTGGCTTTATGACCAGCTGGAAATGTTATGTTCTTGTTATTCCCAAGAAAGTTTTCCATTACATGATATAACACATACATACTTCATCCTCAAGACTATAATTTTTTGTGTCATCTTTCCAATCAGTCATCGTTGCTGTGTGAACTTTTCACTGAATCATTTTGTTAAGAGTTGTTCTTTTCAAAAATATCTCTACCCAGTGCTACTTTTGAATAGGGTTGTTTTGGTGGTTTTATTTTTCTAATGATGAAGTTTCTGCACTGGGATTAATTCTGAACATCAGGAATAAACCGACAACTGATTGACAGGAGCCATCTGCACAAACAGATCTGCTCTTTTCCCTCTGACATCTTGTTTCTAGCAAGGCCTGGGGTCTCCAGCAAGCTGTATTCACATCCAGGAAACAGCCCCTGAGGGGCTGCAGTTCCTGCTCTTTCTCTGCCAGTCAGGCTGCCACATATTTATTGAAGGCCTTTAGTGCGGATGCAGCTACTTGCAGTCAAGGCATGAAGTGATGCTGCATCCTAATTCTAAGTATGTACTGGGATTTCAAGACTCATTTGGCTCTGTGCTTTTAATAATAATAATAGTTACAAACATATACATCTGTGACAGACTGTATTTTGACATCAGCTTTACAAGAGTGATCCCAGAGTTATGAGGTCATACCCATGAAAGTTAATTCTGGTGTAATGAATCATAAGGTATATGAGGCCAGATGCTCATCTAATGTAAATCAGTGTAAGTTCTCTTACCTGAACGGAGTTGTACTGACTTGTGCTGGCTAAAGATTTGTCTCATTTGTAATGTAATTTCTCATTTGTTGTTTTCCTCTGTGGGATGGGCTGGTAATGAAGGTTTCTTGGCCTCATCAAGCAACTTCAAATTTCCATCCTTGCTTATAATTTTTTTGGTCTGCCAGGCTCTGTTTATTACCAGAAATGCTGTGTCAAATATATATTAGTTCCAAAATGAAAATCTGTGGCTGACTGGACAATGTTTGGTAGATCTTTGTTCTGACTCTGTGTCCAGATTTTATTGGTACTGAAAAAGAACTGGGCAGTACAGTGGGGTACTATTGTCCCTCCCTGTGATAATGCCAAGAGGATGTTGCAAGCAGCTGATAGCAATTTGTAGGGCTCCTATCACAGCTCTCCTGGAGTCTTCCTTGGAGCCCCCAGGAGCAGAGTGAACCAGAAAATCGTGCTGAGAGCTGCTGTGCTGACAGGGCTCAGGGACTTTCGCTACGAAGTTGTGTATTTGCACCCTGGTGTGCTAGAAGGTTATGGTGAAAAACCTTGAAGCTAAAAAAGCTCTTTACAATAGCACTGTAGTTTTCCAGAGTGAGCAGGTTGCTGTTTTCATGATAGTTTTATATATGGATAACCTGAAAGAGGCATGGAGATTGAGTATTATCAGAGCAGTCCACCAGTCGAGACTAAATTTGAAGGCGAGGAGGAATCCAGCATATCTGAGAGCATCAGGTAATAGAAGGGGAGATATTTCTGGCTGGCTGATTTATTTGTCTATTTATTTCACCATCAATTTTGGAGTTAAAGTTAAGTCCCTGGGAAAATGGGGTAGGCAACAAATGATCAGTGGTGAAAGGTGGATGATAAATTAATGTGCCCATGGCTCTACAGTTCATTTCAGGGGCAGCACCTCCAAAACAGGCAGAGGAGAGTCAGCTGCTTGTGTTTGGGAAGAAATTAAGGCAGAAAAACAAAACAAAAAAAAGCATTTGAATGGTAAGTAGGTGTAAAAGGAGGACTGCTCTACCAGTGGAGAACTCAATGATTGCTCTCACCATGAAGGCTTTCCTCAAAGTCTAGGGAAGTCTACCTCATCAGCCTTTGATTTCAGAATGTCCTCAGGAGAACTCAAAGCTTGGCATTGGTCCCAGTAATTCATGTCTTGTACGTCCCAGCCACTCTCTTGTCCCTGTGTGAACTTTGTGCTGTGGTGTCTTAGGCTGGACAAATTCTGGTGGCACTGAGGAATGTGTCTGAAGGCAGAAACCAGCCAAACTCCTCGAGTCAGGAGGAGTAACTGCACAGAGAATAGCTCTGCTCAGTAAGGAGTTCCTGTGATTTGGGTTTGTTTTTTTTTTAATCATTCACAAGTAGCCCCTCTGTGCTGAAGCAGAACTGCATGGAGGTCCTGTCCTGAGTCCCATGTTTCCTGGGATTTGAGATTTCAGGCATCTTTGTGTTGCACAGAAGTCCTCCACAGGGAAGATGCTATGGCTCTGCTTTGTAAGCATGAGCAAGGCTGGGTGTGGAAGGCAGCACTCTGGGTATTCATCTGCTGCAGGGACACTGCCCAGTGCCTGGAGGAGCTGGATGGGGGCTGCTGGATTTGAGCAGACCTAAAAATTCTGTCATTTGAGGTAAATTTTTTCGACTTCATTAGTGAATATTCAAGAACAGAGTATGTAGGTAAGACTTGAACAGTTGCAATATTGCTGGGCAAGCTCTTTTCTTTACTATAATGACTACTTTTGCCCTCTAAGTTATATTCTTAGGACAAATCCTGAACACCATCACATGTTTTCTAATGATAAGCCTGGAACAGAGCTAGAAGTGTCCTAATTTTTCTATGGACTGGTGCACAGAGAAGCTAAGATCTGGGTCCTCAAAGATTTTTGACACTGAGCATCAGGGTTTTGAGTGCACTAATAGGCACGGATTGCCCCGATCAGCCTCATCTTTGACCTCTGTCCACATTCACCAGTCATGGCCCAGGAGCTCTGTTTAAGCTTAGGCTCAAGTGTCCAAGGCTTGCCTGAACTATGTTGCAGGTCTACCTGAGCCCAGCCCTGCCTCCTGCTGTCCTGGCACTGACTGCCCTCCCAGGATGGCCCCCAAACCTTCCATGTCGGTAGCTTGTCTCACACTGGTCTCCTGCTGGAGCTCGCTGAATAGACCTGGATCTCATCCACCGTTCCACCTCGGATGGGCCTTTTATCACCACGGCCCTGCTCAGGGGCTGTCAGTGTCCTGTGTCACCGTGGGCTCTCAGCTCCTTCTCCCTAGTGGAGCAGCCCTGCTTTTGCTGCTCCCTGGCACTCAGCCCTGTGGAAGTCAGTGAGCCATTTATAGGCATTTCATGAACTAGCCCGTATCTTGCCTGAGGCCACAGAGCAATATCAGCAGACATGACAAGCCTTCATTGAACCATCTTTCTTTTGTGCTTCATCAATCCTCTGTAATTAATAAGATTTACAAACTGATGTCCATTACCTAATTGCTTCTGCATTCATAAAAATGTCACAGCATTTTAATTCCGTTTACATTTGGGGGCTGGGGCCGTGCAATCTGTGGGGCATCATGCAGATTTGCATTTAATTATAACACAAATAGACAAATACATGAATGTCTTTGTCATCAGCTTAGGCCTGAAAATTGAGCTCTAGACCACTGCAGATCACAGGCTATTTTAATAAAAATATAGTTTTGATAGAGAACATGGAGATAAGCTATGAAACATAATTTAGAGGAAATGAAAGCAAATCTGAAGTGCAGGTTGATCATTTTCAAAGATAAGCTATTTAAAAGGGCTTGGGAGTAGACGAGGAGAAAAAGAAGAAAAGGAGACCTGGACTGTGAGCAAATTGCACGGAAATGGTCAGGGGGTTGTGCAGCATCTCTCATGCAGGACTCATAACCACTCCATTTTTCTGTAATGCACATGAAAGGAGAGGAAACACCTATGTCCATTTTACTTGTGCAGGAGCCTGGCTCTGAATTCAGTTCTCTAGGAATCACAGAGATACCACGTTAACTCAACTGGCAGTCTTCCATTTTTAATTTTAAAAACAATGGCTATGGCACTAGAATGAATCTGTAGGAGTTATAAAGGAAAAAAAATAATTTCTCTTACATTCCATCATCTCAGCTCACATCTAATTTATTCCCTTCATAGATGCATAAATTCTAACAGAAGTCAGACTCAGCTGAAAGCAGAGTAGATGGAGTATTTATTGCACAGGCAAGAGCAGCTTGAGAAACATCGGGGAAAAGAGAGCACCACAAGACACATTTTGAACTCCTGTCTCACAGGCAACTTTGATTCCACATTCTTTTACAAAGGGGTAAATAGTATCAGAGCAACTTCTTCAACAGACTGTATATTACAGCTGACTAGGGAACATTGTAGCTCTTGTACCAAAAAGTGACTACTCTTTATTTAATTTAAAAAAAAAAAAAATAGAAAGAAATGATTTGAAGAGGAAGTCAGGCATAAAAGCTGTAGTGACCAATCTCATGCTGTGTTTGGGGTTACATCAAATTGCTCGGCTATGACTTTGGCCCAGATTTGTAAGACCTGTTTTCAGTTCAGAAGTTATTTTCTTTGCATTCTGTAAAAACATCAAACACTGTGTGGAAGTGAATGGGAGACAAAAGAGAGTGAGTGGCTGCCTAAGGTGAGGATCTCGATCCACTTCTAACTACAGTAACAGACACAGGAATATAAATTTTGTCCCTCAGTAAAGCTTTGAGAAAATAATGTATTTTTCTCCATAAAAACCCTCTTCCAAGCTCTCCTCTTTGACTTTTCAGGGTATCTGTGTGCATCTTATAGGTCTTGGCCCTGGAGGACTCGGAGACCCATCCCTTTCCTTGTAGGAAGGGCTGAGGAGAGGACACCTTGCTCCAAAGCTGGATGTTGGTTTGCAGGCAGCCTGAGCACACAGACAGGCTGTGGAGCCCTGTGGCTACTCAAACCCAGGGCACTTGTGTGAGGGAGCCCAGTGAAAGTGAACCCAGGACAGCTTGGTAGGTCACAAACCCCAGTGCCAATGGAGATGAAGAGTTACCAGAGTGAGGTCAGGGCTGAGCTGACAGTATTTCATCGATAGACCCAAACATCTAAATTCCACTTATGGCCTACTTTAGGCCTCCAAGTCTTCTATTGGCCCTAATTCTTTTTGCTCCATGGGTTTCCATTTGAGAACTACTGTGGTAATGCTTTCCTGACTCTGCCCATTTTGTTATGCGTTTGATTCTGTATCCTTTTACAGCATGGATTTGTTAAAATGTGTTGTTTACATTTTGAGTTTTCCACTAGTTCATCCCTGGATTCAGTAACTCCACTTGTATAATGCTTTTTTTTAAACTTTATAAAGGACAATTGAGATGGGTTCACATTGTAAAACATCTTGCAAATAGATATCACAGAAGTCAATAACTTTTCTTGTAAAAAATACACAAGTTTTGGTTACAAAGAGTCCTTATTTGTAAATATATTTTAGCTTAGTTTGTGAGAAATGGTAGCCTGATTTTTTTTCAGCATTTTGTACCAACTGCACTTGGTGCAACAGTTACTGAGGGCTTACAGGACTCAGCTTTTCTGGAAACTAATGGGTTAATAAATTCTTAAGGAAGTAATTTAAACAGTTGTGATGCAATTTGCAGGTTTTGATAAACAAAAGTTTTCATGTCCAGAATTCACTCAGAAACATTCACATTTTACTTGCATGGGCTCCAGTTTTTGTTCTCTTGTAATCATGCCTTGTCTTTTCACGCCCTTGTTGTTTTTGGTTAAGATTCCTTGTGCAAGTCACATTGTCCATATCCATGATGTGTATAGCACACAATACAGTAGTTGAAAGCAAAGGTCAGTTAACCAAGGATCCAGGCTTATAGAAAGAGTTAATGCCCTATAAACTCCCATGATGTAAAACAGCTGCATTTCAAAACAAAATTACTCATGAAGAATAATTTTTCCTTTAGAAATTTCAGAATAAAAATGTATTCTTGTCTGTAAGAGAAAATTTTAATCAGGAAAGTGTTTCCTCTTGCTGTATTCCAAACACTGAACCTCACTGCTTCACTCGTATTATTGTAATATTCGCTGATATTTAATAAATTGGGTTTGTCTTCCAGCCATGACAAGGCAAGATGATTTTTGTGGAAAAGGACAGTCTAATGGAGACGTGTTGTATAATTTGGATGATGAATTATCAGAGAGCCAGAGTAGCCTGTGTTGTGGTCATTTTATTGTTCAGTGCAGTAATAAAGTTATATTTACATTTTCTAATTATATTTTGTTATGCAAAAAAATTATATGAACATCTCCTCTTGCCAAACCAACCACCGAACTGTATTCCTCTCTCAGAAAAAAAGAGAGAGAACAACCAAGACTGAAATAGAAAACAAAATAGATAATGAAAGCCCACTGAAATCACAGAGAGGCTCCACACTGCATTCCAGACAAGCATCCTGCTTTTCATCATGGCCATGGCCGTTGCTTGTCCACTGAGCCTGCAGCTCAAAGTCTCCTCCTGCCAGCAGCCTTGGCCAGGATCCCTCCTTCACTGCTGCTCTGCAAAAAACATCTTCAAAATCCCTTGACTGGGGGATCAGCCAGAGGCTGTGCTTGCTGGAGGTGGCAGCGCCCAAAAGACTGTTTGAAATTACTCTCCCCTGTGCCACACACGAAGGAGCCGTAATGGCAACACGGTGATCAGGACACAGCCTGTGCCATCTTCCCCCCAGACTCTAGGCACAGCCTTTTGCTCTGAAGGGGCAGCTCAAGCTTTGGTGCTCCTTCCGTGCAGGGTGCTCACTCAGGAGCCAGGTGAGCTGCCTGGGCTGTCACTTTGCTGGGGTGATTAGAGAGACGGAGGGACAAGGTTTTGAGCAAGGGGTATTTTTTTTCCTCTTATCTTTCGGTAGAATATCTCAGTAAGCTGCTTCCTGCGTCACTGTATTGAAACAAGTGTTGTTATTTATTTATTTATTGGGACACACTGCTTCTGCCTGAGTTAACTGAGAGTCTACAGAGATTCCACTCACCTCCCTAAAATGAGCATCAATAGCTGAATTTCCTAAAATCCATTACAATCAGTGGATGTCATTTACCTGTTTTTATCTTTGTGTCTTTGTAAGTAAAGAATGGCATAACCCTTATTCATTTTGGTGGGACTTCTAGAGCTTGCTCTTTGCTGCTTTTCAGGCATTCATTGCAATGAACACCATTTTTCTTACTTAGCTGTTTCTCCACATTTAAATGACTGTGTCTAAACTAGACACAACAGGATGCATTATAAAGCTATTGAGAGAATGTATTAATTTATGATTCCAAGTAAAATAGAGCATCACAAAAATAAAGTCCAAGGCATGCTTAAACTTTGGTTCTTCTACCCTAAAGCTGGCAACCTGGACTAATATTACTCTCAGGAACATGGTGTGACTCCTGGGAATGGTCTTGTGCAGGGCTGGGAGTTGGACTCGATGACCCTTCCAACTTGGCATATTCTGTGATTCTGTGATATCTTGAAAAATTAATAATAACTTTTACAAAGTTCCTTTTGTGTCCACTAGGAAAAGTTCTGGCTCCATATTAGGCAGCACTCTCTTTAATTGAAGGCAAAATGATGATGTAAGTAATTGTTTGCATTCTAAATACCTTGATTTAGAGCTGAAACCTCACAGAAGTAATTAGATCCTTGACTATTCTTATTAAATACTTTAGGCATTCAGAGATAACATCTTGATCTGGACCCATCTCACTAACACTGGCAAAACAATACTTCTATTGTAATATTTTATATTATTGGATAGAAGTCAGAGCCCTGTTTGCTCCAACATTTTATTAATGTAATAGAATGTCAGCCCTGCTCTAGAGAGCTCACACTGTCATAAACTCAAATAATGGAAGTTGATTGGCATAACAGATTAACAAAATCCTTGCCTTTGATGAACTCCAAAACACCAATAGACAACACAGATTACTTGTTGGCATGACAGCCACTTTGAAAGGACTTAGGTACTTAGTCCCAAATAATTAAGAATTTGAGTTTAACTTACTAAATACACTTAGGGAATAAAAATTGTGTGTTACAATGCCTATGTAGCAATATCTGGTCACCCACTGTACTGAAATTTCACTGAAAGTCCACTGAAAAGTAGAGAAAGAGATATCTGCAGGTGTGGTAGGAACATCATCCAACAGCAAGAAGCATTAACATTGCCTTCAAGGGGCGAGAAGAACTCGAAGTGAATTGACAGGCTTATATCAACCTCTCGTCATTAAAAAAAAAGGACTGATGCAATTAAATGCAGTCTTATTTTGTTGAAATATTTTATGCCAGGCACAGGGTGTTCTGAGGTGATACAGATAATTAGCAGAGAAATTTAATCATCCGTATCACAATGAAAGAAAAAAATTGGCTCTTTAATCAAAACATAGACCCACCTGATCTGAAATTAGAATGTTTCAGTATGTCTTCCAGGCTAGAAAGCTTAGTTAAAACTTAATGGAAGTTGGCAAGCATTAAATTATCTACCTAAAAGATCCTATAAAATTTCACAAATTAAACAGAAATACATTGATATTCACAAAATAATTCGCCTGCAAGACTACCGCATTGGTGTAGTGAAATAGTGAACCAACATATACCAAAGGCAGAATGCCTTCTGAGCAATATGCAATCACTAGGACTTGTATTAAAAAGAAGGTTCATTTTTGAGTCCAAGTTTTCTACTTGGCTTAAGTGGGAACTGTACTGTTTTATACCAGCTGAGCCTGACTCATGGTGGTGTTGCCCCTTGGAGGAAAATTCATGGCTGTACCCTGGCTGCAGCTGTGGATTCAATGGCAGGACTTCTGTTGCTTTCAATGGGATGAGCTTGCTTGGCTCTTAGTGCCTGGCATTTTCTTGGCAACATGTGAGATTCTTCTTGGTTCTAGGACTTGTGGTTTTGATATCTTTCCATCTTGGCTGGGTTCACTGTCAGGAGTGAACACTTGAGTGAAGGAGACTTTGATGCTTTTTGCTTTCTCATCATAATTGTCATTAAAAAATGTAACTGTCAGAATGGTATTGAAATAAAATTAAACTTGTTTTAGAGGATAAAATCTGTTGCACAACAAACTTTCAAATGTTTACCACAAGTCTGTCTATATTTTCATTTCAGTTTTAATGAAAAAAAAACTTAGCACATATGGTGCTTTTAGCATAGTATGTTTTAGTTAGTCTTTTGTGTATTTTTATGCATTTGTTTTTAAAGCTCTACAGTATCCACTTCTACTGTGAGAAGCTTGGTAGCACAGGATACTCTTAATTTAGCAAAGACAGTGGGATCCATTGGTTAGGTACTTGAATTGGTGAAGTCCAGCTGGAAATCCAAAGTGCATTTAAGGGTGAGGATACTTGCTGGAAGAGATTAATGAGGTGTATGTCATTTCTACTGCAGGACTTGTGGCTTTTGAAGTATAGAAAATTAACTCTGATTAATCAGAAGTGGTATGTGCCTGAAAAACAAGGTCTCATGATGCTTCTTATCAGCATTTTCCTGTTACTACTATTGAGTCTAATGATTCTGCCCAGATTTTGCTAGCATTCCCATGTATTTAAATTTCATACACCCAGACATTATGCAGAAATTATATTCTGAATGCTTTTCCTCCTACTTTGAATCCCTTAGCAACTTCAACAACTTCATTCATGGAAAAGTAATTATTTGAATTCTTTATATTTTTAGCTTTCATTAATGGTGTTTAAAAGCTGGAAATGGAAAAAAAAAACCCAAAACACAGAAGTTTTAAGGTGGAATCTATATTTGTTGTAGAAAAACTCTCCAGTTTTTGTCCTCCTGTCTTAGCCTGCAGCTTCATGCCCAGGTTGCACTACAGAGTAAATCTGCTGCCTGTCTTAGGAGGAAACCTCATGTGCTCAGCATGGACAGGGACTCATACACGAAATATATTTGGTACTTCTACCTAGCAAAGTAAAAATACAACACATTTATCAGTACTATAGATCTTAGGATGAGACCTATCATCCAATCTGCTTTTATGAGGGCACAGTGGAAGGTTCTGCCTAGGCTGGGTGAGGTATCAGCATCACAACATGAGGGCACTGCTCCCTGTGAGCCTGTAAGCTCTTGGGTTTATCATGGACTACATGAAATCGAGCTGGGGATCTCTGTACTGAACTTATGGTCTATTTGCAGCTGAATAATTCACTCAGGGATAATGGGGAGTTGACTGCACTCCAGGTAGCTGCCCAGAGGTGATGTGTCTCAAGTCAAATCCCCGATGAACCTAACAAATCACCATGTTTTACAAGAATTAAGTGTCAAAGCACATATATGGGCATTTAGTGTCTAAGCAGTGTCAGGAGACATCAAATGTGTTTAGCTCCTCACTGTTTCCCCCAGGAAATTGGAATTGGTACACGATGGAATAAACTGCAAATTCCCTGAGCATGTGAAGTTGTGAAGTCTTGCACCAAAATGGGAGGGATGGGAAGTGAATGACCCTGCTGTCAAAGTAAAAGGTTGGTAGTAACCCACCAAAATTTAAGAGTTAAAAAAAAAAAGTAGAAATTAATCCAAAGGTAAATCACTCTAAAATTCAGTGGTTTCTATCATATTCTCTTTTTCCTCAGGAAACAGAGGATGTTGTCTGAGACAACATAATTCCCCTCTTTTCAGAGTCTCCTCTCTCGTTAATGTTAACAAAGATGGCTTAAACACCCTCATGCAGTAAGAGCTAGCAAATATTAACTTTATAACAGCAGCTGCTCTGTCATTATTCTAATCTCTTGAAGAATTTGCAATCCTCAGAAATAAATTCTGAATTTATTTAACAGTTTATTTATGAAGTTTATTTACTTTATCTGTCTCTTCAATTTCTTCTCTGGAAGAAAAGCCTAGACTTCCTTAGAAGACAAAACTAGAAGGAGCAATCACAGCTGTAAATACTTGGGCAGAGTTCTGGGATAGTAGGAGTGAAGAGTTTTCAGAATAGTTTGGCTTGAGCAATGAAATTCTCAAAATTGATCCACTTAGGAAGAAAAAAAACCCTTCCTTGCTGTAATTCTCTGGGGTTTTTTCTGCATTGTACTACTAAATACCACTGTGGAATATATTTCCTTTTACTAAAGGTGTTTCTGACTTCCACTAGATTTGCACAGTGTAACACCCAACTATTTCGTTTGGGATATCACCAATCCTGTTCTTCTTGAATATTATAAGTTAATAGCAAGACAACTACTGCAGATGATCTCTGCCTCAGCAATTATGTACTTTTCTTGGCACTCATTAGACCACATCTGTGGTTCGCTTTTGGGCCCTCATTAGAAGACTGATATAAATTGGCACAAGTTCAGCAAAAAGCCACCAGGATGGGCAGAGGCTGGAGCCCTTAAACATTGCAGACAGGCTGAGGGAGGTGAACTTGTTCAGCCTGGAGAAGAGAGGAGTTTGGGGGGACCTAACAGCAGCTTTCCAGCTTCTTGGGAAGTTATTGAGAAGATGGAACCAAGCCTTCACAACGAGGTATGGCAGGAGGATGAGAAGCAACAGGCATAACTTAAAGCAAGAAACTTTCAGACTGAATATAAGGAAAATTTTTATCCCTGTGAGAACAGTCAACTATCAGAACAGGTGCCTAATGAGGCTGTGCAGTCCTCATTCCTGCAGGATTTCAAGACACGACAAAAGCTCTGAGCAACTTGGTCTGACCTCAGAGCTGACGCTGCTTGAGCAAGAGGTTGGGCCAGAGACCTCCTGAGGTCTGTCCAGCCTGAATGATCTTATCTCAAGCATTTGGGTTGGGTTCACCACAGCATTTCTACTGAAAAGCAGTAACTTTCCTGGTTGCTTCACAGAAAGCACAAATCAGACTTCCCTGATGCTCAGCTCAGACTATTGGCTCAGTGAAGGGAAGAAGATGTAAGTCACAGACAAAATGATGTGCTGTGGACCTGGGTCTGATGGGATGAAGAGGATGGAGAGAATTCAGAACCCAAGAATGTAGTATGGCTTGGCCTGATCTTAGAGAATGCAGTCTTAAAATTAGGCTGGAGAGAAGCCTGAGCACAGGCTCGGGGCATCAAGCTGGCAGGAAGAAGATGAGATCCTCACAAACAGGTCTGACTGAGAAGAAAAATCCATTTGTTGTATTTTGAAAACACAAATACTTTTACTGGGGAGAATAAAAAGCAACCTTAAATTAAGGAGATGAAGTGAAATCCTGATACTCTTAGAACTGACTTTTAGTACAACAGCTGTTGCATTTGTCTGTGGTCTTACATCCTTAAAATATTTTTCTTTTAAAATATTGAATAAATAAATTTAGCTATGCTCTGCAGCCAGCTAATACTGTGAGAAATTAATTCTTTCCTTCTATTCAGAAGGACTGTTCCTAGGCTTGTTTGGTGAGTGAGAAGGAGAGCCAGCTCCAAATGCATTGAAAGGGCTTTATTTGATAAAATAAATTCTTCCACTCTCCTATCAACAGGGCTTTAAATAAAGTATTGTGAATAGGATGTAAGCATTGTAGCCTGTGTTCCTTCTCAGATAAAGAAAGTCAGCCTCAGAGTACTGAAACTCAGAGAATAGAATTAACTATAAGGCTTTCTTTTTTTTTTTTTTCCCCCCTGTATCTCATTCTGTTGGGGATGTGAGAAAAGCACATTTCCTCAAAATGGCCTATAAAAATGTTGGTGGATGAAGATGCCGTGTTGGTTTTGTCACGGTGCCTGAGATACAGAGGCTATCTCTAGATCAGATATAAAATCAAACCTTTCTGATTTCCCAGGGTTTTCCTCCTGTTATGCACCTCGGATACAAATGGACAGATTGCAGAAAATCCCTTTCTTACACAGGGGTTTCACTTCAGATCTTGCTGTTAAGATGCAGTTGAGTCTGGACTGAACTTTCACTCACTTATATCAAAAGTAACTCTACTGACAAAGGAGGTGCACTGAGAATGAATGAGTGAATGCAGAAGTAACGAATTTTCCCGATTTCCCTCTGAGGAAAAGCCTGATATGATGAAGAAACATTTTCATGTTTTATTGAGGTTTCCTGGGCCAGATCTTTGGTCTTAAACACAGAAGCTTTTTAGCTACTTAAATCATACTACTTTCTTGGGTCCCAGGGTGATTGGGGTCCTTTCACAGCATTCAAAGAAAGTCAAAAACCGTTCCCTACAAAAATGTGGAAGAAATTTCAGATCATCTTTCTGCATTCACCATTTCACTTCCTAATCATAAAAAAGTTAATTCCTTGTTCAGCGAGAGTAAGTATTTGTTTCAGCTCTAGTGAATTTCCATTAAAATGACATGGAGAACATCCATCCAGAAGAAAAGCTCAACAGTTGTTTGAGTGCTAGATGAGGGAGACTCCAGTGGGGTCAATGTACTTGAGGGAGTAATGTGGTAATATCACTTGTGCCTGTCTTAAATGTCCCAACCCTGAAGGACAGTTTCATTGACTGTTTGCAATGGAATCATCTGGCCACAGCCTGGGGCACGAATCTGCAGCACAGCTTAGTGTCACCTTTCAAAATCTTAGACCAAGTCTTAGCTGTTCCATCAGCCAAGCAAAAACAGTTCAGAAGTGAAAGTTGTCATCCCAGGTCATGAGCGGCAGAACCCAAAGTCTTTGGGAATATGAGGGATGAAGTTTTGGAATCATCTTGGGAAGTGACACAACAGTAATTTCTTAAACAGACATTTTGATCTGTAATGAAAAGGGTCACTTTGTTATGAGTGCTTTGATCTTACTGGGCATGGGGTGATGTAGGCTGGGAGAGGCATCAGGAGGTCTCTAGTCCAACCCCTGCTCAGAGCAGGGTGACATCTGAGACCAGACCAGGATGACCAGGGCTTTATCCACTCAGCTTTTGGAAACTTCCAAGGGTGGACTCTGGCCATAAAACTTTTCAGCGATAAACTGTTCACTACATCTTTTCTGAAAGCGTCAGATGAGTCAGAAATTAAGAATTTAAAGCCGTAAATAAGAATTTCTCTCTCATAATGTGTTTGCTATTTTTGCTGCAACATCACCAATGCCATTTTGCACAACACTGCAGAACACTGACTTTTGCTTCCTATTTCTCATGAAATCTCAGGATTATAGGAGCAAACTTCATGGGAGAAGTAGAAACACAGTAATGTACAAATTCTGGCCAAATGGACCCTGGTTGGTGTTTAATAACCAAAAAATCCCTGGATGCTG
Source organism: Pipra filicauda (assembly GCF_003945595.2). Taxonomy (NCBI): domain Eukaryota; kingdom Metazoa; phylum Chordata; class Aves; order Passeriformes; family Pipridae; genus Pipra; species Pipra filicauda. The sequence goes on from NW_024104310.1 coordinate 9,047,523, forward strand.
TCAATGATGAAACTAAGCGTTTTGCCAGTAATCTCAACTTTAAACAAAGCTGTTTTAATCAAGGTAATTACTACTTTTATGCCAATGGCACATAACTTAAATAAAAATAAGAGACAGAATAACTGCATTATGACAAAGCTGCCAGAGTTTAGTGTATGGTAAGTAATTCTATTGGTGTATAAAGTAATGCAGAAGGCAAATGGGATGACTAACAGTCAAGCAGATATATATTTTGCATTCATACATAATTAAAACACCTAGGAGTTAAATACTGAGATGCAACAGGAACTACCTGAGAAAACAGCAAAACTGAAGTAAAGAAATCAAGAGAGCAGAGTTTGAAGAACATAACGAAGCACTTCCTGCTCAAGATGCACCACTGTATGGGGTATAAGCAATTCCCAAACAAAGCAGGGAGAAAACAATCAAGACCTGCAAGCGAGAGGTGACATTTTTGTAAAACAAACCCATAGGTAATCCTCAGAGGTACCAGCATCACCTGCCATTGGCATTTCCCAAGAGTGTCTTGGGGTCTCACTTCCCCATTACCATCATTTTCAAGATACTTGCTCAATGTCTTGGGTAACATTTTGTATTTGAATATCTTTCAACAACTGGGCGGCTTAAAGAAAAGGAGTGTGAGCAACACTGTGGGATTGCAGATGTTATGTCCTATTTCTAGTGAACTTTCTAGTGAAGTGTTACCTATGAAGTGAAGATGCTGCAAGCTGTGAAGGACTAGAGTCTGAGGTGCTACAGATGGGCACAACAAAAGGACCCATGGACAGATCTGCAGTTCCTCTGCTGAAAAAAGAGAGAGCGCTTTTGTCTAGCCATTGGCTTTGTTAAACCTTGGATGACGAGAAGAGTTTCTGCTTTTTCTTCTTGGTTTCCCTTCTCAAATATTAAGCAAATCACTTCTCAGTTTGTTCTCTCCTTTTGAGTGAGCAACATCCAAAGAAACTCTGTTCATGCCAAATGAAATCGATGGGAACCTAATTCTCCTGGAAAGGTAATGACTTCTGGTGCATCAGGGAGAGACAAAGAGACCACATTCTGCAAGGATTTTTTTTCATGTGTGCAGCCCGAGGTGTAAACGTTTGGGATGGGTGGCAAGGTTGTGTCCCTGGAAAACTGCACCAAGGAGAGGAGGAACAATGTTCTCACAGGGGCAGCAGGATAGGACCGTCTTCCAACGGCTGCTCCAGCCACCTGTGGGGCAGCTCACCTGAGGGACTGCAGCTGACAGCGGTGGGAAACCTCGCACCAGCGTGGGCGCCGCTGGAAAGGCGCAGAGGCCACGGCCAGTTCAGCCGCAGCCCGACGCGGGCGATGCCCTTGGCTTTGCATTTCCCCGTGCAGGAGGCGAGCTCCGGCATCCCCCTGCTCGTTCATGCCCCGGATCCCAAACCCTGGCGTTGGGGCAGGTTCCTGGAAGCGCCCCATCCCCCCGACAGCGGCTCGCGCATCCTAAGGGAAGAGAGTGGGAGGGGAGCGGCGGGTCCGGGGGGTCTGCGGGCAGAGGGAGCGGTGGGTCCAGGGGGATGCGGGCAGAGAGGGCGGTGGGTCCGGGGATCCCCGGGCAGAGTGAGCGGTGGGTCCGGGGGTCTGCGGGCGGGCGGGCAAGGGCGCAGCCATGGAAACGCGCCGTGCATTCCCCCCTCCCCGCGGCAGCTCCGCTCTATTCCCCACCCTCCCTGCACCAGCCGTGGCCTGGCCGGGGCCGCGCCGGCTCAGCCGGTGAACAGTTAACGCCGGAGAGGCGGCTCCTCTCCCCACACCCTCCCCGGCTCCTGTTGTGAAAAGCGTGTGCCCCCCACCCCCGGGAGAGCGGCGAGCCGGGCACGGGGAGGGGGCGACCGCCCCTCCGCCCACTCCAGCTCCCTCCTTTTTATTTGTTGCCCCCCGCCCTCCTTTTCTTCCTGCAACTGGTCTCCGGGGTGGGCTCGGCTCGGCGGGACCTCCCGGGCCCGGGGCGGCGGCCGGGCATGGCCGGGGCGGGGGGCGTGTGTGCGGCTCCCTCCTGCCCACCCCGCCCCAGCGGCTCCCGCAGGGCAAAAGCTGGATCAGGGTGGTGACAGAGCCGGGTGTCCCCGCTGCTCCCGCCTCCCCTCCCCTCTGACAGGGGCTGGTTTATTTTTATTGCCTTTTTTTTTTTCTTTTTCTTTTGGGGCAAAAGGAGAAATATATTTGACAGGGTGGGGAAGGAAAAAAAAAAAATAGAAAGCAGGCACCCTCCCTCTCCGCTGCTCGTAGTCCCCTCCACTCCACACCAAAAAGAGCCATCGTAAGTACACGCCAGTTCTTCACTAAAGTGATCCAGCCGCTGGATTAAGTAACTCTCGGGGAACAGCACACGCACGCACACACACGGCAAAAATGAAGGAAAAGGCAATGTTTCAGACGGCTAAAATGCAAGGAAACATGATGGTAAGTGGCTGCTGCTGGCGCCTCCAGTGACTGTAAGTAAGTGTCGGGGCTCCCTGCTCGTCTCGGCGCCGCCAGACCCCGCTGACGGTCGGTGCGGAGCCCCCGCTGCTGGGGCTGAGCTGGAAGGGGAGGCAGGCGAGGGTCGTCTTTGCGTGGTGTCTGTGCCCTGTTTAGTGTCTGTCCCCCCTCTGAAGGGGGTCGCGGGTGCTGCGGGGGTGCCGGGGCGTCCCCCTTTGTCAGAGGAGCGGGGGCGCAGCGCGGGCGGGGGGCGCGGGGCTCGGCGGCGCTGGGGCACCGCGCTCGGCACGGCCAACTTCGCCAAGTTGATGACCACGATGTGTGTGCGTGAGCTGAGTGTGTCTCTGTGTGTGTGTGTGTGTGTCTGGTTTACCTCGCCTTTTCCTCCGGTATTACTAGTGGAAACATTTGCCTCCATGCCAATTTTTTAAAATACCTACTAGGAATGCCCTTAAAATAATCCCCCTCCTCCCTTAAGGAAAAAAATAAAAGCATCCAGCTGCTCCGCCGGAAGAAGTGATGGTTGCCATCTTGTGCTGATGGGAATATTGGTGTGTTTTGCCTGCTAGTTGACCCGCTGGGGGCGGCGGGGCTGGGGGTGTGCGGGGTCCCGCATGCGGCGGCTCCGCAGCCGGGAGGCAGCTCCCTGCGGTGGGGCGGGGATGCACCGCAGGGTGGGAGAAGCTTCAGGTCTCTCTGCTTTAAAGCCAACTTATTTGAAATATCCTGAAGCTTGTAAAGGGTACCTGTTGGTCTCCCGTCCCCTCCCTCCCATCAAGCAGAGCTCTCTTATCTGACTTTTGCCTCCCCGTGAGGGGAAATGTTAATATTTAATACAGAGGTAGTGTTTGCTTCTCTCGTGCCTTGTGTTGACGTGTTCAAGAGGCAGCCAAAGTATTCTCCATCCTTTAATTAAGTTCTGTAGTAAAATGCTTTGCTGGCTTTTTAAGAAAGTGCCTTCTTTTCCAACTCCAATAATACTGCTTTTTCCAACAGTAGTGTTTAAGAGGAAGGTGCAATGCTATGTGACCTGTGAATTCAACTAAGGGAACTGAACAGGAACTTCTGCAAACGTTTTTTCCAGGAGAATTGCACAGCCTGTGTGATTGCATCGTGCTCCTTTTATTGTGCTTTTTAAATACTTGGGAAATATCTGGTGCTGGAACTTTTTTAACATGGGAAAATTTAGACTATTATTTGCTTAAGCTACTGATCCTAGAGGTCTTTATAGCCTTCGATTAGGTTGTTCTCTATCAGTAAGAAAAAATAATTAACCACCTGAGAAGACATTGTTGGATTTAAGTGCAGGGGGAACCTAATTTACATACACAATGTCACAGAATTAATAAAAACCTCTCACACATTTCCCTTGCTGGTCTCTGAAGTCAGGGAAGGATGAGCAGGCAGGGATTCCCCCACTGCTACTCAACACAGGGCTAGAGCTTCTGCTGGGATTTCTGGCTAGTGCTTCCGAGCGTGGCAAGATGGATCCGCACATCCACACCTCTGCGAGATGAGCAAGGGCTGGCTGATGGATCTGCACCCAGGGCTGTGCAGCAGGGGCTGCCCAAAAGTCAAACCTGCAGCCAGAGACAATAGTTTTTGCTCCTGACTCAGACAGGAGCAGAATCTGGCCCCTCAGGCTGCCAAGTCACAGTTATTTCTTACTGTCACTTGGGGCAGCCTCCCTGGACCTGAAGGCAAGGTTTGCCTTTGGAGAACTCATATTTGAGGCACTGTGAATCAAATTTAGAGGCAAGGAACCTGTTTATTTGGTACAGGTGATTTCTTTAATTAATGCCTGTGTTTTTATGGTCCACTTAAAACACACACACACCTGGTTTCTGTGTTAATCTGGTCTGTGGTTGCAACTGTATCTGCAGTTTATTTAAGCAAGAATTAAGTTTAGATGAATGTCTGAGCTTTAAGATATTTGGATAGATTTTATATTTCTTCAAGATAGTATTTAGTGGACCTAATCCTGAAATTTCAGGTACAGTTTCGATGGAAATTCCAGCAGGTTAAGTCTAGTACTTTCTTTACCCTTTTCCTTAAGCAGTTGTTTAAAAAATAGTATTTTTGCTTATTTATCACTTTTGTTACAATTGAAATTAGAATACTGAACTACTCATGTTAACACCTAATGCTGTGAATGTCTTTCCTCACATACCTGGCAGTCATTGGCAATACAGAGTTGAGGTATGTGGAATCCCAGGAGATGCATTACAGTGTGCACTGCATTAATTGCCTTAGCAGAATTTGAAAAGTCATTGAAAATTCAAGGCCCACCATGATTTTCTTTTTTTGTTTGTTTGTTTTCTGGCAGTTTTGCTGTTGTTTAGAATCTTGACAAGCTTCTAACTATGTATTGATTTTTCTTAGCTTTAAAAATCTTTGTTAAATTGAGCTATATCATTCTTAAGATGTGACAGCGAGCGATAATACTGACACACTGGTCCCTGGCCATGCAGTGGACCCTTTTTAGGTGCAACAATAGGTCATGGAGCTATCATACCTGTGATTTCTTTATTACCTAATTAGACCAGTAAAAAATGAAGCCATTTTTGTGACACTGAGATAAATGTTTTTATCCTTGTGGCAGTATTTCACCAGGGATTTTTTTGTTTTGTTTGTTTTAAAACAACAAGATTTACCTGGAAAGGTGCCTATTTTTATTTTACTACTGTATTTCCCATTCATCATTTGAGCCAGGGGAATGTAACTTAGAGAAATAGCTCGGGCTCTTACAGTGCGTTTTTTCTTAATTCTACTTAAATGCTGTAGGGAGTGATTAATACACAGTGGTTTCTTCTAGTAAGAACTGATGCACCCTTAAGTTTTCCAGCCTTTTCAAGTTAAAGTGCAACAGTAGGGTGTGCAGATAAAGGTTTATCACTTTTGGAGGCAAATTTAATGCACTTGCATTTGATCCTAACTTAAAGTATGGGTATATAATTTATTTCATTAAAATATTCCAGTCTTTTCCCTTACACATTCAGTCGTCAGGTCAAGGACAATAGTACCAACTTGTTTAATTCTCTTTCCTGTGTCTTCCCAGGGATTGATCTATCATGTCACATGGGCTTTTCTTTTTTTTGTTTTTAATGGATTTACAAGCAAATGCATCCAAAAGAGCTGTTTAGAAGAGGGCCTCTACAGTAGTACTAGATTCTTTTCTTACACAGACCCATGCAAATCCCAATTTGTTAGAGGTACAGCTGCAACAGAGGTAATAAGGAGCTACTGCCTTTGATGGTAGACAATTAGGGGAGTGAAAACAATGGGCTTGGTGAGAGTGCATAGGGGTCTTGAAGGCAAACTTAATGTTCTGGATGTGAGCATCCTACTATTTTGGCACATTTAATGGTCAGCAAAAGGAATGAGCACTCTGCTGTAGCTGTCTTTGTCAGAAGGATGTTGCTGTGAAACTCTTGTTCTGAATTTCCGTCTAACCAGCAGTTGCTTTAATGTTTGGCAACTACTGAGAGAAACCGTAGTGGATGTGTCACTTTTCTGTTTTACTCTGATGAATAATGTATGAATAGAGCAAAAGAGACAACATTTCATTACACAGGGTTCATTGAGAAGACTTGTAGAAGAAGCTGGATATTTAGAAGTTTAGTTTGACCATTTAAATTCCAACTCTGATAGCTGCAGTTTGGGTATGCATATAAAATACCCAAATAAAAATAAGCCCAGTGGCAAGTCTTATCCCCTAGAAAGTCTGCTAACACCTCTGAGGCCTCAGGGACCTCAAGAGTACAAATGGCATGAAGGCTAAGCTACTCTATCGTCCTTGAAGTGCTCTTCCTGGAGACACACTGGTGCAGCCAACTAGAAAATCCAGCCTTGCCCCTGCCCATTTTTTATTTATGGTGCCTCTCATGAGCAATAAATTCATATTATAACACATAAGACATTGATGTTGCATTGCAATTTCCCCCAAAATATTTGCCATGTTTTACCTACAGGTTTGTTTCTTGCAGTGTTAATCACATTGCATTGAAACATGGTGAAGTGCTGCTGAGCCAAGAATGCAGTTGTCCTACCATGGGCTAAAGAAGCTGCATGTCTTTCTTGAAGCTCCCACACTGAAATATGGGGTGGAGTTTCTGATCCAGTGCAGCTCCCTGCTACTTTAGCCTTCCCTCTGTTTTATATTCAGCTTGACTTAGAAGCAAAATGCAGCCCAGCCTTTGTGTGCTATTTATCAGCTGTCTACTACCTCTGCTGAAACATAAGGACCTCCAGAGCTGAAAGCAAGGGGGCTATGGTAGCAGTTCCCAAATGAGCTATCATGACTTCAGCTGAAGTTTAAAGCCAGACAGGAATTCAGTTGCTAATCCTACGGCAAGAATTGTGGCAGAAAATTATTGGAGCTGCTGCTGCTGCTTATTGAAAGGCAAGTTGTGTTTTGAGGACTGTAACAGTGTGGTATCTTTTCTGGGTCAGGCATAAAGGGGAACAAGGGTTCCCCTCTGTTAGAATAATATGTGTAGCAGGCATACAATCCATAGGAGGTACTGGAGTTGCTGCACTGTGGAAAAGCTGTAAGATATGCTGAGACTGTTCTGATGTCGTGTTGATAGTTGATGGAAATTAAGAGTCTTTGCACATTTAAAGTGGGATGGCAGAGAGCTCCACAAGCTCGATAGGATCCTAATGTCGTCCATGTAACTTATTCTTTTAGATATATTTTTACTTAGGGGATAGCGAAGTGCAAAGCCTGCCCAAGGTGTATTGGAATTATGAAGGATTCACTAAAGTTTCAGGAAATACATGGTGCCAGGCCATCTCAGAATAATTTTGGGAGCCATGTGAAGCACTCCACATTGCTCTTTCCACAGCAGTGGGAGATTGAAGGGGAGCTTGTGGTCTAACTTTAAATCTCACCTTTAGAAAGGTTCAAAATCACGAATCTGATGGTGCTGCTTACACCTGCATCTTTTTCTTCAGTATTGCTCAGCAGCTTCTCTGGTTCCTCTTGCTTACAAGGAAAAAGGTACACTTTGTGTTAATTTCTCCCTTCCTCCTCTGAGTTGTCTGACTGTTCACAGGATAGTCTATTCCCTCCTTCTCTCTCTGAATATTTTCTCTGCTTTCCCAAATAGTAAAAGAGGAGAATTGGAAGGGACTGTTATGATTTTACTGGATGACAGCTGAGTGGGTAGCAGTAGAGCCCTGAGCAGCAACAGAGCCGCAGAGCTGTCTGTGCAATTGGGGAGACAGCATTGCACTCATTTGCATTTGAGAGGTTACGTTTATTCATCGATGAAGTCTGGATTTACTTGTTCTTTCTAAAGATAAATGCCTAAAATTTAAGTTTGTAGGCGTGTTGATTACCTGAAGCTTTATTTGATGAGGAGGGTTTCTCTCTCTGTGCTGTGGAATGAGTCTTTCAAGTGCTGTCAGTTCCAAGTGTCAGTCTTGTATATCTCAGAGGTCTCATTTCTTGGCAGAGCTTTGCACTCTTAGTATTGGCCTGACTGACTATATAAAGGGGAAGGCAATAGAGAATCATGCCTAAAAACACCTCTGGTTGGTACAGAACCTCCAGAAGCAACATCCTCTTTAATGGAGCTGACAGAAGCAGAAGAAGATTCAAAGCTGGAAGTTGGAGTCAGAGAATTTCAAACTAGAAGATAAAGTGCCCAGTTTTTACAGTGAAGGTGATGAACTGCTGGAGCAGTCTCCGTGGGAGTACAGTAGTTCTTCATTAGAACAAGATGGGGATAGGATTCTTCTGACTAAACACTGGCTTCTCCATTATAGACGTTTATATCTCAGTTAGTCAGCCTGGTCTCTCTTTATAATTTAGTCAGTGGAGTCTGGAGCATGATTCATCCCATCTTCACGTAGATGTGTAAGATGGGCCACAGTACCTGCACTCTTAAATGCCAATTTCTCTCCATTGACTTAAGGAAGTATGGGGTACAAGCTGTACCATAGATGTCTGCCCTGCAGACAGTCTATCTGTTGCCTAAACATAGTCATAGATATTCCAGAGCATCTCAAATGACACTAAGCACCCCATCAGGCCTCTGCTGTTACATGAGACAAGAACTACTCTGCACATCTGTCCAGGGTTTGTCCACTGCATCTGCAGTGGCTTGTGAAGAAAAATGAGCTCCATATTTGGAGCTTTGCTCTTTCTAAGTCCCAGCATACTTGTGCAGAAGTAGGTTCGGTCTCCCAGCACCACAGTCCAGCTGTAGCAAGAGAGGAGCTCCATATCAGCAAAAGATGCCATCTTGTATCAGAAATCTCTTGGCCTGTGGTTTCTATGTATACAGAGCTGCCCCAGAACATTATAATGCACCCCTGGCTTTAAAATTATTTTGTCCAAGTAGTTTAATGCCATCACAAGTGCAATACATGGATTTATTCTTCTAGGTCTGTGTTTGCATGTGTGCTGTCTGTACAGTGGCTCACGTGAGATTAACAAGCAAAGCCCATTTATTAAATTGTTTTATGTACTCTAAATCTCATGTAATCCACTAATGCATAATGCTGTCACTTAGTAAGCTTGGCATTCCTTCCCAATGGAGCATTGCATTTAGCAGGTTCTCATACTATTCAGTCCTTTTGAAAAGGCTGCAGTTGAGAATAAAAAAAAAATACCACTAAACCATTAGAGCCTGAATGCTTACAATACACTGATAACAGTGACCCAGCTGTAGCATGCATTCACCTGTGGATTGCGTGGATTTTCTATGCTTTTAAGGACGCTGTAGCAAGCAGAGCTTGCCTTGTAGCAAGCAAAGTTGGCATTTGTAATGTCCTGATTGCCCTTGAAGTGGATTACCAAGATTATGTCAAAACACTGCGTTTGCAAAAACTGTTTTTCTGCACCTGTGTAGGTATTGGTGAGATCCTGAAAATTCCTGGAGCACCTGTTTAGGCTGTGCACTGGGAAGTGTGTGTCTTGCAGGTGATTTCCAAGCACAAAAATTTTCCCTGTGGGTTCCAGCAATATCCTCTTCATTGCTATAGAAGTGAAGGGTGGGAACAGAAGCAATGGAATTGCCTGTGATATCTTGACTGGGGAGGGGAGAATTATTACATGTGTAACTGAATCTGAGTCCAACCCTCAATTGTAAATAGATGTTTCCCAAGCTGCAAGGTTACAAGGCACAGTAAAAGAATTGCAAACTCAGTGTACATCCAGCGACCAGTTTAGGATTTTGTTTGTGAAAAGGCTTCTTTCATGGTGTGACTCACTGTTAACTGATTATATTGCCAAATATGAAGTATTTCTACCATCTCATCTCTATGTACTATGGAATAATGACTTTTGAGGTTATCTTGAGATGCACCCAAGTTTCCAGTCAAAGCAGGTGTGAGAAAACCAACCTTAAGACAGTGGGCTGAGCTGTGGTGGTGAATGTTGCATGCCCAGGATGGCAAGCAGAGTGGTCAATGCTGTGGAAAATCCCTCTCAAGTTACAGGGAAATACTGGCCAGAAGATTTTTGTCAACTCAGGCATGTGTAGAGACAGACTTGGCATGAATTCCAGTCACACACTGCATAGCCTCATTCTGTAGTCATTATTCAGCACTTACTCAAGCAAAACTTTTGCCAAACTTAACGGGTTTACTACGCCTGCTGAAATGAGTAAGAATTTTGTCTGAGGCTCAGGTGCCTTCAGACCTGACTCTCAATACATAACCCCACAATGTTCCGTGTCACTGGGGATTTTCAGTAGTTTTTAAAGGATAGCAAACAGTGAAATACTGCAGTTGACAGGAAAAAAAAAAAAAGGAGGTAATGGGCATGGTAAAAAAGCAAGCAGAAGAAAAGGAGAGTGAGGTGGTTAAGAGAAGTGCTCTGGATCTTTTAGTTCATCTCTTTTAGTTCATCTCTTTTTAGAAGTTGTCCCCCATGGAGAACCCCATCACCCCCTCCATCAGCAGTATCACAGAGCATTCTGCATGCCTGCACTTTTGTTTATGTTTGTTTTCACTGATGATCATCATCTGGAAAACATGCTGAAAATGAAACATTTTTATTTGTTTATCATTTGGGACTGAAATTATTAAAAACATGGAGAAAAATTGAAATGATAACTTGCCATGTTTTCTGTAAATACTGAGTAGTTCTTCTGCAGCATTTGATATAACCAAAGTAACCTAGAAATAAGCTTGTATTGCTCTTTTCTTGTGCCTAATTATGAGGATGCGAAAAATATGCTTGTAATAATGCCTTCTCATCTGGCTGTGAGGGGGCTGAAAGTACCTCTTATGAAGATCTAGTTTGTAAAGCGAGTGATTGTAATGCAGGATTGTGGCTCTGTTAAAAACTGCATCTGTGATTTACAGGAAGGATACATAAAATACTGTAGGTAGAGCAGTAATTTAGACATTAGTTGTAGTTTCTATCAGTATGACTGAGCCATTCCTGATCTCACTATTTGAGAGGTTTTCTCAGGGAAGAGAAATTCATGTTTTATTCTCTGTTAATTTTATGTTATTCTCCGTGCATTTTATTTCATTTGAATTAACCATGTACATCTAAATTTGTAATGTGTTAAAACCTTTGTTAAGAGAGGTCCTATTTGGTTGGATTTGGACATTCTTGTAGGAATAAAAATCTCTGTAGAAGATTCCAGAAATTTTAAAAGTAAGATTTACTTATCTCCTTTTTTTGTTCCAGTATCTTGGATTTTACAGATGCACCTTGTTTTTTTATAAAGAGAGCATCTCTCATTATTTTCCTAGTCAGATTTTAACAGAATTGCAGTCTTGGTAGGGAAAGAAGGCTGTTGGCAATATCTAAGGGTAGCAAATAAATCCTATGCAATAGCAATTAAAGCAAAAATCACGTACTCCAGAGGCGTGCTTCTTGTTATGTTCCCTGTTCAGCAGCGTACTTAAGCACCTGTTTAACATTAATGGTAAGCATATGCTTAAATGTTTCTGCTGACTTGGGAGTTATGAGAAGCCTGCCTTGCACACACAATAGTTGAACAGCCCATTTTCCATCTGTGTGCGAGCCCAGAGCATGGTGCTAGCTGAGCATTTTCCAGGTTAATTAGATTGGCATAACAAGTTCCCTAGTGGACTCTGTGCAGTCATCAGCTCTTCTGTGCTCTCCAGCTATTGGGAGCTCTGCTTCAAGTTGTGTATCTTGTGCTGGTAACTGAAAGAGAATATTGCACTGTATTTCACCAGTGTGTTCAAATGGAAACAATTGAATGGATTGAGAGTACACCATAAATATAAATTTGGCTCTATATTGCTAGCATGACTATGGTGCATCCTTCAAATGCACAGTGTCTACCAAGGACTATTTATTCTATAGAGATACCAATAATGGCTGTGCTTTCATGAATTATGCATGTATTTGTCCCTAAACCTCACCTGGATGTGATTTGGAGTGTTTAAGACGTGAAGCTGGCTGTAAGTATAAATTGCAGATATTTTTTCGTAAAATATAATGTACTTACAGGTTTCTTTGCAATATTAGTCAGAGTCCATCATACCTGCATCTACAATAAAAAATTGAAGTCAAAAGAATTCTAATTCAGTACAGGAAAAAAAAAATCCTTGATACTCCAAAATCTTGCAAGAAAGGCAAAATTACGTGAAGTCAGAGGTGGTCTATTCATCAATTCAATAAAGCAAGCAAGATGAGATGAAGTCCCATTGTAGAAATAAGGAGGCTATTATTTACCAAATGAAGAAAGGAAAATGACCCCACAGAATGCCTAGAAGCAACTTGCCAAAGTGCAAAAATGTAGCAGTGAGCATCATATATACCATTTAGGTCTTTTGATGGGTTAAAATGAGAAGTAAATCACACACTTTTAGGGAGAGATTAAATAGATGAGAAGTATGATCATTTTAGATGGACTCAGTGGCACAAAATGTAGCTTTGCAGTATTTTCAGTGAGAGGCTGCCTTGGTTCCCTCTGAAGTTCCTCTAGTTTCCCCATTTATACCATTCTATTACATTTGAATATCTGGTTTCTGGAGAGTTCCTTAGTATTTAATTTCCACTTTCAGGTTTGGGGGTTGTTTTGGTGGTTTTTTTGGTTTGGTTTGGTTGGTTGGTTGGTGTTTTTTTTTGTTGTTGTTGTTGTTTTTTGGGTGTGTTTTTTGTGTTTTTTGTTTTGTTTGGGTTTTTTGTTTGTTTTTTTTGTTTGTTTGTTTTTGTCTTTGTTCGTTTTTTGTTTTTAATTTGACCTCTTAAATTTTTAAGGAGTTATACCCTTGTGAAACATTGCATATCAACAGTGACATCACAGAAAATATTGAGACAAAAGGGGTTAATCTGCAGAAGGGTGACAAATGGCCATAGGGCTTTCCTGAGCTCCCTGCTTCCTGCTGTAATAAGGAAAACATACTATGAATAGATGTGACCACAGAAAGGCAGAGCAATGGAAAGACCAGAAGGCTTTGGGCAGTTTGCATTGGGTTAAGGGGAAGATTTCAATCTTCAGTCACAGTATGAATCTGTCCTAAATTGATAGTTATTGCTGGTTGTGAACATCCCTTGCTTGTTTGCTAAGGTGTGGGTGCTGTAGTTGGAACTGCAGGAGTAATTGCCATGAACCAACTTGTGACCACACTGCTCAAGCACGCTCTGGAGGTGACTGAGTCCACGTTTCACATCTTTTGTCAGGAACCTCCCTTGTCACCAAATGACTTCATTGTTACTAGAATTGAAATAATTTGCATGGGGTTTTTTTTTCAGCTCAAAGGGCAGGATTCAGCCCTGAAAGATGCTTTTGTCCTGTGACGTGTGAACACCTCTGTGCTGCATGCGGGGGTTGAGACTGCAAGGCCTTCTGAGCCAGGGCTGGAGCAGAGTTGGAGGGAAAAGAGATGTGTCCTAAGTGTGCACTGTGCCTGTAGGGCAGGCTCTGGAGTGGGCTGCCTTTGTGAACTGTGATTTTTGCAGGGAAAGCAACTTGAAGGTGAATTGCCACGTGTGAAACACAGATGCTCAAGTCCTGGTTCCTGGAGTGAAATAACAAGTGAGTTAGATCTGTAGTCAGGACACATGCAGTCTCCACTCGTGGGCAGAGTCTGGATGTCAAAGAATGCTGCAGGTGATGAATTCATGCACAGGCACAACAAGAACTTGAGATGCATAGGAAGTGTTGGACTGGAGGATACAAAGTCTAGTTCCCACCTCTCCAAAGTAACCATAGCACAGTGTCTTTGTTATTGGTGTGCGCTGGAGAAATTGTGCTTGAGGCTAGGAGAGTCCATTGGATCACACAAGCTGAGCGCAGTAAACTCATTTAGTATTTGAAAAGTGAATTCATTTATTTCTCTTGTGCCTTGTAAATGTGTCAGGTTGGCACATCTGTGCTCCTAGATTCTGTATCTTGTGCTTTCTCCTTTCGGAGGTTCTCGTAGTAAACTGGTTTTCCTCTCTTGTAACTAAACATGTTGAGACTTGTAGCAGAAATATTAATATTGGTATGAATGAAATACAGATGCAAATATGTTTCCGTAAACACTGGAAAAACTAGTGAAATAAGTGTGAGAAGAATGTCATGTACTGATAATAAAGAACATTGTTCCCAGCAATAAAACTGAGGAATGTGCTGTGCTGTCAAGCCCAGAAGGCCTGGGCTCTGATAAAAGCCACAGTACAGGCTTTTCTCCAGCACAAGACTCCACTTTCTAAGGACACTAAAAAGCCACAAGATACTGGCACATTATGTGTGTGAGCACAATTCCTTCTCCTGTTATGCCAATAGGGAGCTACAACAGCTGAACAAATGTGCATTTTTTCAGACATATTCCATGCAAATGAAATCAGACAATGAGCTTCAACCTTGCTAATATTTAGGAATGCCTAAGTAGGCAAGATTTGGAAGCAAAAGACCACCTATTCTCGACTGTTGACTCATGAAAAGTATTAAAGAGCTGCCAAAAAACTAACTTGTCACTACCAGTGAAGAAAAAATGAGTGTTTTGATGAGAACTTAAAAGTTGATGTTCCTTATCTGCTCTGACACACGGAAATCATCTCAGCCAGACTACCTGAACACACATCTTGGTGCACATGACAGTATGATAGATGAGCTCTAAGGGAGAATGAGTGTGAGTGGATAAAACCAGTACATTCAAATTTTTTTAATAAATACCATCTTTTTCCTTAAGGTGCTATATTGGGGCCTTTTACATTAATTTCACACATGCTCAGGGATCGATGTCTTTCATTTGCTGCTTGCTAACAACAAGGATCTGTGTGCTGTGGCAGGTCTCACACCATATGGGAATGGGGGAAGGTCGCATCTCCTGACCTCCCCATCCATGTGAAGGCGTCTGTGCCAGTGAAAGATGTGACTGGAAAAGATGATAGCAGAGTGGCTGGGCACTGTCAGGGTCCAATGATGGAATGTGTTCAAATAATGAAGCCAAGCACATTTTCAAATGTCTGAGTCTATTATGTCTATGCTATTACCTTTATCAATCAAATCTGTAATTCCATCAAGAAATGAAATCAGGTTTGTTTGGCGAGACCTATTTTCCAGAAGTCTGTATAGACTAACATTAATTATCCTTTAGTTCTTTATTAATTGACTTGCATTTCAGCTTTACTACTTTTCCATTCTTAGACAGAGTCCTTCCAAAGGGAGACCAACCAAGCTGGATCATTTCTATGGGTAAATAGGGCACTAGTTTTGGAAAGGCTGGTTGTAAATGCTCTAAGTCATGAGAGTAAAATCAACAAGGGTGAAGAGGAGATGCAGGAAGACAGCTTGTGATATGAGGTGGGACAAAGCACCATCAGCAAGAAAGTCCATTTGGGATTCTGCAACATCAGTAAAATGAAGTGCATGCATCTGTGAGAGGACAGGAGAGTGTGAGGCAGAGCAAATTGATGTTAATGAAAGTCCTAAACAGTGATATTGTTTGTTACAGATTTTGTTTGGAAGCAGTAGGAATGTATGCTGAAGGTGTGAGGAGAGGCAAAAAATATATCAATGATTCTATGGAGAAACAACTTTATGATGAGAAGAAAGGCACTAAGAATTAGCTATAACAAGGACAGACTGGGATCTGCACATGCTGTGCTGGAGTGGAAGTGTGTGTCACATTATCTGACTGAAAAGCCCGTGCCATATTGTTATGATATGGAGCAACTTAAGAAGCTGTTAATGCAAATGTGTCCTGCAATGGGGAGAAAAGTAAGTCTAGAGATTTGACTGTAAACGAGAGTGCGGACTAACCTATGGTAATGAAATGCAAAGTGTCTGATCAAAATTCAGCATGTTAATCTGAACAGTAAATCTTTTATATGAATGTGTCACTTGAGCCCCATAGTCTACACAGTTTCCTTCTCACTGTATATGTTACCCTTGATGTCCACTGTGATTGCAGAGTGTGGTAGCATTCCACTATTCCCAACTTTATTTGCCAGCTGGAACTGCATGGCCTCAAATGGCTTTAAAGGTTTCCTGACTATTGGAGGCTCCAGGATGGGCAAGACAGCTGTGATTTGTGGAAGTGTAGGGCCTTTGCATGGGGTTGAGTGAGTGAGATATTTGATCACAGGAACCTGTGCTGAGCAGGGGCCACGGGGTATCCTCAGCTTATCTTCATGCAGACTTTGGCATGTCTCATGGTTTCTGAGGAGAAGCACTGTTCTGCAGTGAATATGCTTGGATTGGCATGCCACAATTTTTAATTTAGAGGGAGTTTGATAATGATTTCCTGTGCGACCTTGGACAAATCTCATAATGCTGCCATGCACAGGATATCTGTGTTGCTGCACGGCAGCTCTACCACCTCCTGCTGTGGTAACATGTCCTGCCTGGAGCTTCTCACCGGTCTTTACCTCCATTCCCCATTTGTAAAATAGGGGCGATAATTTCTTCCATTCCCTTTTTTTCTAAGTTTTGACTGTGGTATTTCAAGCTCCCGTACTATCCGTCTGTATTTGTTTAGTATATAAATTGTGTCTTATTCTTCTAAGTTTAAATGCTTGTATATAATTAACATTACATGAAATGATACAAGTGTCATTGATTTATTGAAGATATGACATTTAGAAAAAGGGATGATAGGAACATGTAAATCTGTGCAAGTCATCACAGCTTTTACAATAAGAATGTGATAGCTCCTTTGCAACCTCTTAGGCTGCACTTGTAGAACAGGTTTATGCTAAATTACTGAGAAAAACTGTGGATAATGTCTTCTATTCATGTCCATGTTTGTGGCTGAATCAGGGTTTTATTATGAATCTTAGCAGTATTTGTCATAGATAGTGCACAGCAATTAACTTTTTTTACTGGATCAGGCAATATCCTACATATTAATAAATTGATAATATTTCAGTTGATTAGAAAATTCTGACAGATAGTGGAGTCTAGTATACAATTTTCAGATAAGATATTTCTTTCTGTGTTTGCACCATTAACCTCATATAAGAACATCATGGTTTTGACAATGTCGTGTCTAGAAAAAGAGGAATTTAAGTACTCTGTCAAAGTCTGATATCTGGAAAAAACTTTGAAATGTAATCCTTGATGGTTGTTTGCTTTTATGTTATCTAAATAATACAGAGAAAATTAATTATTTCAGTTTTAATAAAATGAGATAGATTGATTGATGGGAACTGAAATTTTGTTTACTGGGGAGTTTCAACAGTCCTTGTTTTCGTCTGCTTTGGAAGGAAAACAATTATTGAAATAATTTTTCTGCTAAATGGAGATTTAATTTCCTTTTCTCACCTCACTTTTGCTTTTTAGCACATAATTTTTCCATCCATCTACAGCCTGTCAATACCATTAAAAATGTATTTTAAATTGAACGGACTGAAAAAAGTGTATTTAGACACAAGCTATTAGTCTGTTCTTAACTCATCCTTTGCTTATGCAAGACCACAGTTCCCATGCACAACTCCTTTAATATTCAACATGGTATTTGAAGCCTGATTTGACTCCTTTCAGGTTGTTTGTAGAGATAAAGTGAACAGGACTTAATCTACCACAGTCTACAGGATAGAAACTTATTTTTTCTCTGTCTTCCTCAGAAAGAGAGCTGCTGTTTGAGATCTGTAATGGGGGGGTGTGTAGCTTGCTCTGTGTTGAGGCCCCAGAGAGTCATTACAGCTTTTACAATAAGAATATGATAGCTCCTTTGCAACTATGAATATTCCTTTAAAAAACGTACTTTCAAAGGCAGTCATTACCAAGTGCACGATGAGCACTGCAGGCATCCCTGGAGCCCTTGCCATGCACCATGGGCCACTTTCAAGCAGACCGCTCTCGGGTCTCCAAATGGACAGAGCTTTCCAACGTGCCTAGCTGGATATGGCATCCAAACCCCACCTGGAGTATTCACTCTGGTATTAGTTCCACCCATTTAGATTTTGGCTCTCCATGCATATCGTGACACAAAGTTGTGTCTTTCAGGACGAGCACAGAGAAGGAAATGACACCCAAGGTGAAACTGCAGCACATAAAGGCACTCTTCATCCTGGTTTTAAGTACTCAGCCACTGACAGTGAATGTGGGTCAGGCAGCTGCTCTGAGCACCCTGTTCCCATGACTATTCCAGTATCATCCCAGACCTGCTTAGATAGATCTACCAAAGCTACTCTCATACCCCAACTGACTTTAAACTTGCCCTTGATCACAGTCCCAGCTCTGTTCATTTGTTCTAAATACAGTTTATTCTGTCCTTGTTTATCTTGCTAAATCTGCTGAGATGTATGTGTTGGCTTTAGACAAATAACTCCTAGAGAAATGCTATCACTTAGGGTAATCCTTATTCCATAGCAGATTTGCCTGGCCAGTGGGGTGTATTTGTGGTGAGAGATCCCAGTGTCCCAGGGTGGACAGCAGCTACAAGAATGGGGCCAACTGACCCAAAAAAGAGTTATGCACAAAACCTGGCTTGGAGGTTACTGATTTTTTCATAAAGCAGACCTCTCAAAGTTTACACTGTAAGTCATGTGAGCTCTTTCAGAAGGAAGTAAGAGAAAAAGGAAGAAAAGCGCTGAAACGCAGGACTCAATCAGTTCTTTGGAGCTAATTTGCAAAGGATTATTCATTTAAATGCTGTTTCAGTTCTTGCAGTGTTGTTACTCCTTACATGGACTGCGTGCTTTTGGATCATTGTCTAACATAACTCTGTGAAAGCGTCAATAACAAAGTTTTTAATTGCAGTCCTAACCTTGTTGTTTTTCTCTCCATTGTGGAAGATCTAGCTTCCACTCTCTCCTTCCTTCAGGCTATTCCAGTGATCACAAGTGTATTGTGGGATGAAAGTCATGCCCTCCTCATGGTTTATCTCTCTGTACCTTTACAATATTACAGTGTATATGTAGGTCATGGGTTTATTGTGCTGTGAGAGGCAGACAGTCTTTTGAACTTCACCAGGAGAGAATTTGGATGTTATACTGTGTTGTTCCTATTTCTTACTGTTATTTTCACTCATTACATGGCAAGGAGCAGTTTGGTATGTGTTTTTGCAAAATTCAATTGATAAATATTGAATCCAAAGCACTGGATTTAGCTATTAGTGACATGGGTACATATTTCTGTACACAAAAGCTGTCGTGGAGTTCGGGTGCCAACTGCTATTGAAAATGAGGTGATGTGGCTTTTTTTTTTAAATCAGAACCAATACTTCATCTCAAAGGTGCAGTGCATAAGGACTGCATCTTCCTAACCATTCTACCTGCAGTCTTCTTGCGATGACAACAATTCATGGCTATTAGCAAACTGACACAAGTAGACTAAAGGATGGTTTTGTTGCAAAGGAGGGTTTTTTTCCTTTACACTTGTGCTCCCCCGGCACTGCACAATAGACACTTGTGGAGCTGTGAGTAGGGTGGAGTGATCCCATAAATGACCCTGATTATCACTTTCATAAATGACTCTGCATTTTCCAGCCAAATGACCAATGAAGCGAAAGACCTTGAACAAGATTTTTAATTATAACAAATGGAATCTGTGCTCCCCAATCAGATTGTTGTATAGGTGGCTATTATTCAGTGCTAAAAGTTAAAGCCATTAAATTTCAGGCAGTAATTTGGGCAGTTTATATCAAAGAATCACTTAATTTGAAGGTTTGGGTGGTTTTTGCTTTGATTTGTTGGTTGTTTGTTTTGGTTTTTTGTTCGATTGGTTTTTTAATTATCTCTGGTGGAAACTCAGAATATATTGATCTTTCAAACCTGTCTAAAGGTGAAGTATTAATACTGGTGCCAAAACAGCTGCTACAGGTGTTATAGACTTACAAACCTGAAAAAATTTAATGTTAGGTCTCCATTTTGTGAGACAGCAAAGGCAATATAGGGTTTTCTATTCTGTTTCTCTTCTTTAGTCTTAGGATGTCCTCCTGTGTTTGCATTGTCTGTCTGTCTCTGAGCTGACAACACTGTCTTTTCTCCTTTGCATGTGTATCGAAGCTGACTGCTTACCTTTCAAACCAGTGTGGAGGGGGTGTCTGTTTTGCCTGTTTGGAGACTCGGTTATTCTGGACCAGCACTGAGGGGAGATGCTGTTTCAGTTCAGTGTGGAGCTTGCTGCTGACACAGTATGACCCTGTTTTGAAGAATAAGGCATATTGCTCCTTTGTAACATATTTGTGCTGGGGATTTGCGGCTACTTTGCGCAAAAAAACCCCTCTCTGTTTCTGCAAACTGTAATGAATCTCGTTGTATCTGTGTTTACCCATTTGTAAAGTGGGCAACTTAATGTTTGTCTATCACATGGGAGTATTGTACAGCTTGCTGAGGAGTAACTTTAAAAGCATTTGGAGGTCGTTGGATGGCAGATGCTATAAAAAAGTACTGATTCTGTGCACTGTTTTAGTGCTCTTCTCGTCCCTTTTAAGTCCAGCTCAGCACTTACACCAAGATGTCAGCACTCTGCTCCTGTACAAAAGCAGGTTTGCCAACTCTTTTTATGGAGAAGTGGTATTTGTATTCCCCATGCATGCACACACAATGCCTTTAGAAATTAGGGTAAAACCACCTAATTCTGAGTATATTTAACTCACAGTAGGGCGTACCAGGAAGGTGCTTCCACATCCAGGCTGAATGCTGCCAGAATTCCTCATCAGTCATTAGTTACAGAAGTGAGGAAGAAAACTGGGTCTGTTCAGACCTGGACATTTGGAATCACAGAATCAACTCATTACTTAAGCGAGCTTTGAGTGTCGAGCTTTGAAGGATGAGCATCCTTTTTAAAGGATAACAGTTGCTACTTAGTCGGATGTTTTCCAAAAACCTTGATGAGATTTGAATGCCCGGTTCTCTGGAAATAGAATAATCCTCCAAGTGGCCTGGAAAAGCCCAACCTGAATACTGCACTTCCAGAAGGACCTATGCTGTGTTACTTTACCCCCTGGGTTTAGATTCAAAGGCATTTCTTTGGACGGGCCTTTGGTGAGGTCTAAAATCCTGTCGGAGGGAGCGGGAACTGTCCGCGGTGCTGAGCGCTGCCAGTCCCGGGAACGAGGAAGGCTGAGGGTGTGCTCAGCACAGGGCTGGGTCAGTGCCTGCCCCCCTCCCCCTGTGAATCTGTAGCCTGTTTGTAGGCCACAGACCTCAGCCGCCTTCTTGTCAGTCAGCACGTGGGGATTTATTTGACACTAACCAGTGATTGCAGTAGAATTCTGTGTGTAAAAAAACTATACAGAGACTTGCTCCAAAGGTACCTTGAGAATGGGATCTTCTTAAAGTATGGTCACAATTAGCCATGCAGGAGCCAGGCTGAAAACACAGCACTGCTGTTTTCTACCTTGTCCCGTATCAGTGTGTTGCAAATGAGGGGGATCGTTTATTCAGGACCACCTGCCTCTTCTTGCTTCTGTTTGGAATAGAAGTAAGTTCTGTCAGAGCTCTTCTACTTGGAGGTCTACTTGGAGTTCCTCTGAGAAGTATTCACAGAATATTCTGAGTTGGAAGTGACACACAGTGATCATCAAGTCCAACTCTTGAGTGAATGGACCACATGGGGATTGAACTTGCAACCTGGGTGTTAGTAGCACCATGTTCTAGCCAACTGTGTTATATCAGGGCTAATTTTTTGATACTCCATCCCTGGCAGTGTTCAAGGAGCTCTGAACAACCTGGTCTAGTGAAAAGTGTCTGCCCATGGCGGGGAGGTTGGAACTAGGTGATCTTTAAGGTCCCTTCCAACCCAAGCCATCCTATGATTCTATGAATTAACTAAAAAGTTGTCAGTTGGCTATTTAAACTACACAGAACTTTCATTCAGAATTAAAGTAGCCTTCATTTAATTTTGTTTATTTTACTCATGAAGTGGATTAAGCTAAATTAAATTAAAGCCATTTTAATTCCATATGGGACTATTCCTTGCAATGTGGCATAACTTATCCATCTACAAAGTAAATTTACATGTAGCTTTCCAGGAATCTCAGTGTAAAGAGGTCTTTAGTCTTTATCAAGAAAACCTTTATTTGCAGTTTAATATTTACTTTGAAAGTGTTTAAACTTATAATGAACAAGGGCACCAGCTATTCACCTGGAGAATTGGCCTGGAACAGCAAATGGACTATGAATTCCTGGTTTAGTTTGTAGTAGTTTTCCCTCTATATGGACAAATCAGGTTCTGTCAAGGTCTGTAAGTACTTTTCTGTGGAATTTATGACCCTCAGTTCTGTTTTAGAAACATGATAGTCACAGATTCATGAAGGGAAGTTGGAATCTGAGGCCAGATATAGGAGGAAACACTGTACACATGCTGAACTTTAAATACAGAGGTAGCTTGATTGACTGGTTAAGAATTGTACTGAATCAAAGCCAAAGTGCTGTGGCTTTTTGTGGCATTTATATGGCTTCAGGATATGGATGTTCAATGAAAACTTCAATGACAGTCTTCCTTAATAATTCAGAACTCGCAATTTTTCTTCAGAATTAATATCAGTCTGAATGATACAATCATTCTGCAAATTTGAGTCTTAGCTCTATAAGGACTTGTTTGCAGGAACTGACTTACAGATAACAGCTTTATTACAGGCAGCAGAAGCATTGGGCTGTAAACTCTTTCTTTAATTAAAGTTGCTTGTCGTTTATTAAGGCTATTTTTACAGTATTTTTTGGCTTCCTGGGAAAACAGCGGTGTAGTTTCCAGCAGTCTGAATTGTGTGAGACTCCACTTGGAGTACTGTGTTCAGGTCTGGGGTCCTCAGGACAAGAAAGATGTGTAACTGGTGGAGTGAGTCCAGAGGAGGCCACCAGGGTGATCAGGGGTCTGGAACACCACTCATGTGCAGACAGGCTGAGAGAGTTGGGATTGTTCATCTTGGAGAACAGAAGGCCCTGGAGAGACCTTAGAGATCCTTTCAGTACCTAAGGGAGCTATGAGAGAGCTGGAGAGGGACTTTTGACAAGAGCATGTAGTGGTGGGACAACAGGTAATGGTTTTACACTGAAAAAGCGCAGGTTTAATTTGAATATTAGGAAGAAATTCTTTACTGTGAATGTGGTGAGGCACTGGAACAGGTTACCCAGAGAAGTTGTGGTTGCCCCATCCCTGGAAGTGTTCAAGGCCATGTTGGATGGGACTTTGAGCAACCTGGTCTAGTGGAAGGTGTCCCTGCCCATGGCAGGGTCGTTGGAACTGGATGGTCTTTAATGTCCCTTCCAGCCCAAAGCATTCTGTGATTTATGCACAGCTTTTACTACAGGAAGTCTCTCTTCATCATTAGAAGGTGAAAAAACATTAATAGCAACACTATCATGGAGTAATGTAAAGCTGTTGATGTACTTTATTGCAGTCACAGATTGGTATTTTCTGGGGAAATAAAGATACAAAATGAATCATTGGGGAAGACTGTGGGAAGTCATGCTGTACCTTATAATAGGTATGGAATTCACAGGTATTTGCCACTGTAAAGTAATCCTCCACTGCTAATTCTCTTTTTAGTTTTAAAAATCAATATTTCTTAAATTTGAAAGAATCTTTTTAAACATGAAAAATAACTTAATATCTGTAAGAATTCACCTAAGCAGTTGAAAATTTCTAATATGAATAATATTTCTAATATGTTTCTCTTCAGAGTCATTGAAATAGTGCAGAAAAAATCTGGTTTGTTGCCCTAGCATTCCTGCAGAATACTGTAAAGCAGCTGCAAAGAGCACAGTTACCTGAGACATGACTGATCTGTCAGTGGGGCTTTAGGAAACATGAGGTATATCTCAAGAAGGAAGAACTTTGTTTAATGCATATATATAATTCAGTACTGTTATACACATTCTCTTTTACAACTGTGTGGGCTGAGGTTACAGATATATTTGAATATGCTGAAAAACCTCAAACAATCTAAAGTTAATAACTTACAATAATCTTATGTTAATATCTCAGTAAACGGTGTGGAGGGAAAAGACATCACAAAAACACGTGTACTTTCCTACAAGCTTGAAAGGAATAAATTCTCTCCATGTAAAAATTTATCTCTTGATTGTAATTGCCAGCTTGCTGTGGGTTTCTCCATAGATGTATAAAGAAAAAAATTATAAAGAAGAAATGCATTATATATATATATATATATATGTATATAAAAGTCTACTCCATAAGAAAAGATATGCTTGCTGAAAAGTTAAATATGCAATTGAAGCAGGTTGGCCCTGAGCAGACATAATTTCCCTCATCTGAGGCCTAGGTGGAAGTCAAAGCTGTGCCTCTAAATCTTACTTAAGGCCCTGTATTATGTAAGGTCAACCCTACCCTACAACCTGTTTCAATGTTTCATTGTTAAGTAAATTGATGTAACATTCATGCCCTTTCTATAAAGAAAATTCTACCATGGGAACTATTATGGCTTTTTCCTTTAACTACTCTATTCTGCATTTTAGTACAGGACTATTTTAAATTAATTATCCTCTAATTTGTAGTTGAGGCACTCAGTGGCTGTAAGTGATAACATCTCCACAGTGCAGTTAATGTTATGCTTCTTTGTGTATAGAAATGCTTCACAAATGCATTTTTCTCTGATGTAAATTGAAATCTAATAGTCTAAACAGGATCATTTCTGTATAGTGCTTAGCAGTGCATTCCAGGTGCTGGAAAGCAATTTTAGAGAGGGTGAAAGAATTTCCACAGAACATTTATATCCTAGAATTTCTGTCGGTTTCTCCAGTAGACCTCATAGCCAGTTAATAGGAAACACTGAAATGTTTTTGAGCATAAATTTAGCTATGTGGGTGCAAAGATAGTGAAGTAATTTAGATTTTCTGGATTTTTGATTGAGCTTTTTAATGCAGGTTCAGGTGAGACATTCTAATGAAAAACATATTCTAATGTTAAAAAATATGAGGCACAATGCTTTTTGTGTTCTAATATACAACTTTTTAAACTCTAATGGTTTGAAAGCAATAATTGCAGGAGTGATTTCTATAAGAAACTTTCATTTTTCTGGTGCTCAAGAGGACATTTTAAAGATTCTTGGAGATAAGGCACAGGAAAGGGGTGGGTTGCACTGCAGAAAAATTTATGAGCTGTCTTAGAAGTCTTGGTCTTTGGAATTACAGTCTTCCATTTTAAAAAAATGGTCAAAAGGTCTAGCATTTACTGGGATTCAAAAGAGCTGTGTGATAAATGAATACTACATAATAAACTTTATATTTGTGCTGTTTGATTGGTAATCCATCCATGAGTCAAAAAAAAAAAAAAGAAAAAAAAGTGGTTACTTGGTGCATTTTTGCTCTTTTAGATAAAGCCTTAAACTTTTAAAGTGTTCTCTGATACATTTTTATGCATGTCTTGATTGTTATCTCTCCATCATTTATGTTATAATGCATTACTGGATGATCTGGAGTAAATTTAATTTCCTTACCAGCTGTGGTCTTTTTCTTTTGGCACAGAGTGATTATGTTTGACTGTGTTTAGAATGAGAATAAAAAAGGCTTTTCACAGGGCTTCTCAGACTTGTGGTGTTGTGCAGAGAACTGAAGTAGGAACTCGTTGTGGTAGAGGCCCTGGGAAATGACACAGGGCAGCAAAGTTCTTATTCTCCTGTGACATTACAAGAACTCTGAAGGAAATCACTTCTTTTTGCCAATACTCAGAATATAAACCATATTAATACTGGAGGCAAGATCGCTGAAACTCCAACAGTGAGAGAACAATCTGGGATTTTTTATCAATTCTTCATCCAGGGTGATGTCGTTAAAAGAATGCAAAAAGCTTGATCAGCAGTTCGGTGACACAGATGCGATTACCAAAAGTGTCAGGCTTAGCAGAGCTCTCGCTGGAGTCAGCAGGCATTTGCTCAATGACATTATGGGTATGGGCAACTCGTATGTTTTAAATAAGCAGTTTGCAAATGCATGTCCCATGGGCGTATTTCAGAGTCTCAATGGATCATCTTGCCCTTCTCATAATTTCTTTTGATTATACCATGCTAATGTTGGCTGTTGTGATATGTGGAGTAGGTATACTCCAGTATTGCTACTGAGTCTGTTCCCTTGCTAGTTAGCATTTATCTAAGTCCCCAGTGTGATTGCATCTTCAGGAGTGGCTTTGCGCTGGGAATGTTTGTCCCCCTGACCTTTATGCACTTCAAAAAAACCCTTAGAAAACAGAGGAAAAGATAAACACAGCATGGTAGCAGCAACAACTCAGCAAGCTTCAGTCTTTCCTAAATGCAAATCAGCATAATTAAATTCTGCAGTTAATGACAGACTATACAAGCCTGATTTAGCGGATCGTCTAATGAGACCCTTGGGACTTGGAAAGCAGAAGAATGCTGCCCTCTGAGGTTATGAAGGCACAGCATCATCCTCACCTAAGCTGCTGGAGCTGCTGCTGTTTGGGGGGGAGCCAGGGCACTCAAGATAGCCAACCCAGGTTTCTAAGTGCAAGTAAGAGCTCAGAGAAAGAGTAGAAGGGAAGCACAGCACCCTGTCATTGGTCCCAGAGTTATTACCTGCTTATTCGGTCTCAGAAGAGGAAAGTTCTCCAGGGAAGAAAAAGCAAAGAGTTAGGGCCTCTTCTGGTATGTTATGCAACAAAGAAAAATCCTACTTTTTGCCTGTAATGAGAGGGCTAATAACAAATACAATTTCATTGGCATTGTTGAGCTTTAAACATTATTTGTGTCCTGTTCAGAGAAAAACATTTTTGATTTATTTTATTTTACCATGACAGAATTTTGTGTGATCTGTTGGAGATCTACAACCAATGCCTTATTTGGCACTGTACTTCAGAGTGTGTTGCCAAAGAAGTTAAATTAACTGTGGAGAAAGAACAGGGCCATTTACTACATCTTAGAGTCCAGTGCACATGTAAGCAAAGGCTTTGAACTTTCACTTCGAGGTCGGAGTTGACACTAATATCTGCAAGCTGTAAAATAGCTGTGACATGGAAAAGCATTGAAGGGATTAACTTGCAAATAAGGGCACAAGTCTGGTGGTTTGTTTCCAAATTCCCACATTCAGTACTGTTACAATAGACTTTTAAAAGTAGAGCAGAGTTTGCCCACAGGACAGGTTTATAAGATCACTGCAGAAGCCTATTCACTGGTGCTGGGTCTTATCACTCTAATGCGTGATTTGACTTCCACGCTTAGGATGTAAATTCTCTTCCAGTACAGCTCCAGTTTCACTTGAAAGCAATGTCAGAGCTCTGTGGAGTGTGAGATTTGGGACAAACAAGGTAGCTGGTTTTGTTAGCTGTCTGTACTTAGAAAAATAAAAGCAAACAGCCTTCCCCGCCCTCCACAACTTAACAATTGGTTAATTTGCTTCTAAGCAATTAGAAGAAGAAACCATCTGAACATATGGTAGACCACTTATGTGACCCCTTTGTGAGTCTACACTGACAGTCTGAAACACTTATTTTCTGCCATGTTTCCATCATCTGTGTCTGTGAGGAGATAAAATAGGCATGTTCTTTGATATTCCATTGCTTGACTAGTGCTAAGCATCCCCAAAGTGGCTGCCATAATCTTCTTCCTGCTACCACATCTGAGAGAGAAAGAAGATGCCAGGCTGAAATACACATTCACATATTCACATTGTTTAAAAAATAAAATTAATTTTCAAAGAGTAATAAGAAAAAAAAACATTGAGTGTGGAGGATAAAGCAGACATTTCAATGTTACTCGACGTTATAAATTATCACAGAGCTTTTTGCATTGAGAACTAGTTTTGAGGCAAAGGACATGAAGTTGGTATAAATTTACATGTTGGCAGTTTCTCTTTGATTGAAGAGTTTTCCAGGAGAGAGGACTGGGAATAAGGAGAGCCGCTCAATGGTGTTTAAGGGTGAAGACTGGGAAAAGGTTCCTTGGGGATGGAGAATTAATCTGAACTTATCCCAAGAACCACATACTACTGTTAAAACAGAAGCAAGCCTGGGTCCAATTGTTTTCTGGGAAAATGGGACTGAATAATGCAAAGTGATTTCTCATCCTCCCCAAACCCAATTCCCTGTGAATCTTTATTCTTCAATGGCTACCAACAAGAATTCCTTGATCTATTTCCTCTGATCTTTCCCTAGGGTTATGGATAAAGGTCTTGTGTCCATTTAGTTCCCCACTTGCCCCTTTTGTTGTTTTGATTGTGGGATTTGTTCCGTTCTTCAACCACAAGTCCTTACTCCTTTCCACTGCTTGTTTCTGAGGGATTGGCACGTTCTCCAGCATGATGGTGAAAAATATGCTCCACCACACAGCACAAGGTGCCAGGGTACAGAGTCTTAGTAGCTGCCTACTGTGTTGGAACCTGCTGGGAGAGCTCTTGTTTTGAGCTCAGTAAAATTATCTTAACTGAGGAGCCTGACTGAACAGCTAAAGCAGAGATACTGTGAGATGTGGGACATGATATAATAATTACCTTTAATTATGGATGACTGTGTATGAATTTAGTGCCTATGAGGCCTAAGTTACAGAGCAGGACTCCCATGGTGCTCAGAGCAGAATGAAACTACGGTAACTGGCCCCAAAAAAACCGCATGACTTAAGATGTACAATCCAACTGGTAGAAAAATTCGTCTCCAAAATGACTATGGTGTCAGAAAAAGAATTCACAAGGAAATGGGAAATCATCACTCTGGAGACAGATAAGAGCTGAGCAAATTCAAGTCTAACAAGAAATCTACCAGTTTGAAAGCAGTCATCTGGATGTAAATTATTTTTTTTTTAAAGTGTGTTTCATTAATACAGTGCTTGATTAAATATTTCCTGTGTCTGGTCCTAATGTGTTGAAAATGCTTTTTTACTTTTCTTTTAAAAAGTTGTTTTCTAAACTATGATTTATCAGAAAACTTGCAAGTTTAAAAAATAATCATGTAATTCTGCCTATTAGAAAAGTTAGTAATAATTACTTATATTCGACGTGTTAGTATCAAGATCTACTTTCATAAATATTCAGAAGGAGTTTTTCTCATGAAAAGTTTAAATACTGATTACTAGGTGTGTGTATATAGGTACATGGGTTGTTTTTTTTTTAGTCCATTAAAAAACATCTCCAAATGAAGACATTTCAGTATTTCAAAACCAGCTCTTTGTTTCTCAACCAACTGACTGATGAGATTAACTTCTTTGATGTATATACAATGCTAAAGAAATACATAATTTCTCTAATGCTGCATTAATGTCTAATTGTCAGCATTTTCAAGTGACAGTTGAATTTTTTTTTTCAGTGCAATTTGTTTTACAAGGTTGAGTCTCCTGCTGGGGAGTAAAGTGCTGTATCACTGAAGGTAGATGTCGAAGCAAAGTGCTCTTAGTTTTTTTTGTTCCCCTTCCTTCCTGATAAAGCACAAAGCAGCCTTAAGGGCCTATCCTCCACTGGGAAATCTAAAAGTGTCCCACTCGTTCATCTACAAATGATGAGCTATCAGCTGACAGTAGTGTTTTAATCCTCAATCCTGAGTAACCCTGCTGAGAGTGGGTCTAATCGGCACAGCTGTAATGGCCCAGAGATGATGGAATTTCCCAGGTGTAGTCAAAACTGAAGGTTAAGTGGTGTTCTCTCATTGGTTTTTTTTTTAGGACTATCAGAGATTTAGTTTTTCTTTCTTGAGGCTTGAGGGTTTTGTTTCTGGTTTAGGCATTGGCTTTATTCAGTGCTGTAATCTAGGCCCTGTAAAGATTCTTGCAACCTTATCCAGAAAAAAAGAGGAGGATCTGATTGTTCTAGCATAAAAAATTCCGGGAAACCAGCACTAGCTTTGCAGATGTCACTTCTAACTGGGAAATGTCACTATTGTTTCATAGCTTACTGAAATTATAAATTGATGTGGGGTAACTTGTGAAGGAGGTTGGTGTAAATAAGATGCTTAGAACAAAGTAACCAATTCTAAAGCCGAAAAGGTCTGAGTTTTCGAGCCCAGTCCTGGCATACCATAGCTGTGTTGGCAATGCTAAGAACTGGCAATGAAGGAGCAAATACAAAGCTTGTTTACAAAGAGGAGTTACTGCAGAATTACTACAGGGTAGATATAAATCTTACTGTTTTGTAATAATGCTCTGTGTAGCCAGACCTGCTGCATAATCAAACTGTAATTGTGTGGGTTTTAGAAATTAGTGTCAAGGTCCTCTTGACCTAGGAGAGGCTGGGACAGATTTGAGTGAACAGTGACTAGCAAATCCATATTAATGGTGGAGAGAGGGTGTGTTGGAAACAGGACACTCTGCTGCTTCAAGCTGGAATGAGTTATCTAAATTGATGGGAACTTAAAAAAAAAAAAAAAAGAGACTAAACAAGGAGAATAAAGACACAGGAATTTTTTACTAATGTCCCCTTTTACTCTATGTGCTTTTTTCCTTTTGGGGGGCTGATTAAATAATGTGTTGTACTGAAGTCCTGGAGTCATTTTAATCAACTGGCCTTTCAGCTATTCCTTGGAAGAGCTTAGAGATGTCAAATGCAGTTACTCTTGTTGAGCTAAGAGTGCTGGAAGATGGAGGAGCACAGAGAGACAGTGACTGATCCCAATGTGATTGAAGCAGGTGGTTCTGCTCAGTGTGATGCAGAAATACCAACCTGTCATCTCAAATATAAATTAAAGAAGGGCTCCTGGGGCTCTCTGGCAGAGGTCTCCTGGGGGTATGACACTGCCTTTGTCTAATAAAAGCTGTCCCCAGTAGGATGAGTGACAACTTATTTCTGTATTTTTTATGAACCGGACTCCTCAAACCTGGTACGCTTTTTCATTAAAAGCTGCAGAGTTTAGGAAGGAAACATAAACCTGGATTTTATTTTTACATCAGAAGTGACCAAAAGGTTATCCAACTTTCCTTTGTGGTTTCAGCTATTCAGATGTGGTTTTGAGCTTTATTCCTTTTTGACAGGAGTTACTCAGTTCTTGCAGTATGGTGATTACATGCTACAAACAACTTTTAAGTGTGCTGTGGGCAAAAGTTCACTGGACTACCAATTTATGAAAGCCATTTAAATCATTCCTGTGAGGAATTCAGTTTAGATTTCAATAAATTAATTTCTTTTAACTAGATACAATTAATTTTAGCCCATTTAGTAAAACAGAAAAGATAATTTCTTAAAAGCATTTAGCTTCTGTGATGTTGCTCACCCACAGAATTAAAACTTGCTTTTCAAAGGAGAATAAATAAATTCATACCAGTTATTCAACAGGGAAACTTAGCCACCCAAGAGGTGACATGAGCAAGACACGTATGAACAAGTCATCTACAGTGTAAATGTCTCCATTTGTGTTACTTATTCTGGGCTTCCTTTACAGTCAGTGGAGAGAAACTGGTGTAGCTCCTCTGAGCTATTTTATATATCTATGTTAGGAAGAGAGGAATCCTGCTTCACATGAGAGCTTTTGGCTGTCAACAAATGTCAGCATCTCTAGGTTGGGGAATGGTTCCCCTGTCTCTCTTTGTAATGCGTCACTTTTCAAGGTCCATCGTAGGAGTGTTAGACAGTAGCTGATTTATCAATTGTCGTTTTCACATGTAGGCATCACTTACCATTTTCATACTCTTAAGAGATTCCCAGTCCTCACAGAGGAACCTGACCATCTTTGTTTCAGGTATCTGCTCGAAGTGTTGATTCAGTGTTTGGCACAGCACAGGGAATGCTGTGAGGAATCAGGAGTGATAGTGACTGACTGAAGTGGTCATCTGCATTCTCCATGGCACATCCAAATACCATCCTGCCCTGCCGCTTCCCTTCTCCACCCACATATGGAGTTTCCAGTTCCTGAGAAGCAGTGTGAATGGCTGCACTCTAATCATGAGGTTTTGCAATCTGAGGCAGTCTAAAACTGTGTCCTTCTCTCTGCTCTCACAGCTGCATGGTCATAGTGCTCATGCCCAGTGAGATCAGCTCTTTGATGCATCTGAAAATGAGTGTTATCTTCCTTTGCTGGATCTGGCTGGTTGAACGAGCTGTTCTGATTTACTGAGCCACAGCAAAACACCTGGGCCAAGTGGGCACATACAGCAATGAGGCTGGAGAAAGAACCTCTCTGTGCAGTGTCGGTGTAGTGTTAGATGAGCCTTGAACATGACTTGACAAAGGGAGATGGGAACCTTCTGGATGTAAAGATGGTTTGGCTTTTTTAACTGTACTTTTAGTTGATTAATGAACTTATTAGTTCATTGTGCTTGCAAGGCAAAATTAGCAGTGGTAATGTAAACAGATGAACTGATTCAGTTAACAGTAGCCCACATGATGTGGATGGTGCAGTGTGACAACAGCCTGGATAATGGTGTGTGCACTGACTGCCTCAATTTCCTGCCTCTTTCTGAGATAAGGGGTGTTCAACAGAGGAACAAAAAATAAGCAGAAGATGCCAAATTAATGAGCAGTGTGTCTACCTTGGAACCAACCAGAGTAGATGCTGACGCACATCAGTGCTTAATCGATCACTGTAGCGATGAAGGGTAATAATCAATGCTGCAAGAACTTTCATTTTCCACAAATGAAAAGCAATATAACTATAAAAGATTAGTTGTACCTCCATTGTTACATAGGTCTTAATTTCAGAATAAATATTATTTCAGAATAAAGATGATTTTATCTGAGTGCATGCACTGGAACAATATCAATTTATCAGTAGCCATGTATTTTTTTCTGCTTTGTAGCCACAGCAGTTAATTTTTGCCATGCAGCTGAGTACTGAAACGGGTTGGCTTTGAAGCCGAAATGCAGCTGTGAGATGTGAAACAGTGTGAAAATTGATCTGAATGTCACAGCTTGTAATGTAGAGGACACAGGTACCTCTTAGTACCTGTAATGTCCCACTCCTCAGCCTCCGGCATGATGGAGTAATCACTTAGAAAATTATCCAGAGTAGAGGGCCATCTCAAACAATTTGCTGAAAATCAGTCCCTGTGTAGGTGTCCCTGCTAAGCAAGTACCTCATTTAAGCTTCATGCTGATTAAGGAGGTCTTTCTATTTACAAAGATATTAAAATGAGCTTGTTCCTTTTTTTTTCCTGGTAGATTTAACAGATATTTTGTCTCTGGGGAAGAACATTATTATCGGTTTCATTTGTTAGCAAGTAATAAAGTTGCATTTATCACTAAGTAACCAAGGAGAGCTGCCTGGTATCTTAGACACTGCAGACACAGAGAATAGGCAGCTCTTGCCCGAAGTGTGTGTGGTCTGTGTGAGGTAGATTTGTGGGGAAAAGGTCAGGAGTCCACATTTTAGACTTCATCTGAGCACTAAGACAGTCTTACGTGCACAGAGCAAGGCAGTGCACTTTCATAACAGCTTCTGGGACATTTTACAGTGGTTCTGCTTGTTCAACTGGGACTCAGCTAAAAGCAAAGAGATGAAGCAGGTGTGAAGTGAAGCCTGGGGGCAGAAGATGAGAGGCAGAGGTGGAGAGAGCTTGAGCAGATAGTGTATTAGTACACAGTAGTGGAAATCCAGGCAGCACTGCAAGTGTTTCTGTGAACCATCAAAGGCTCCTCATGTATTTGCTTTCACAATTGTTTCTATTTTCTGGGGTGTCTGAAAGACTCCCTGCAGCTTTTCCTGGTGCTCTTTTTCTGGAGGGGAGACACTGGGAGGACTGCACAGTAGATAAACAATCCTCTGCTCAGTTTATAGATCAGAGGAGTGAGAAGCTGTCCTCATTGAATGTCTCATTACTGTTCCCATCTTTCTCTTATCCACCTCCCCATCTGGTATTATGAAGAAAATCTGCAGTAGAATTGCTACTGGCTTACTGGTAAAAGAGGGCTTTGCTCCTTGTTCACTACAGCAGTTATTTCTATGATTTCAGCTTTCACTATGTATTGCATGGATTTTATGGAATGTAAAGATGTTCCTAATGTTGACAGTATTAATTTTATATAATTTCATGGGCAGCATCCTCTCTGTAGGGATAGCAGACAAAAGAAGGAGGTTGGAAAACAGACCTGGAAGTGTTAAGTGAAATGAAGGCAATCACTGAGGTGTCCCAATCAAAAATGACAGCATTCTGTTTTTGCTCAGACTGTCATGACACCTTCTGCAGTCCTGCTGACAACACGTGCCATAAAACACGCAGCAGCATCCAAGCTGATTCTAGGATGAGATTGCAAAGCAGGAAATACTAAACCTGAATCCCAGTTCTGACAGCTATTCCCAGTGACCTGGAGGGTAATTCCTTGCCTGCCACCATTGCTTCCTTCTAGGGCAGGATGTGACTCTCAACATCCACACACTACCCTGTGCCCCTGCGTGGATCTGAGAACTTACTGCTGGAGGCTCTAAATAAGAAGCTATTTTACTGCAGAGGAAGTGTAGCATTTAGTCACCAGCCCAGAAAACATTGGTTGGTCCACTCCAATTTAAATCATGACTTGAAGAGAAAAGCAAGACATCGTCATTACCCTCTCTATTCCTCCTCCAACGCAATGGCAGAGGGATAAAAGTGGAGGTTATTAGACAGGTGTATAGCAGTAGTATTTATTGCCTCAGACTCCACTTCAATGAAGGTAATTAAATGCATATCGATATTGGCCCACATACAGCTGTGCATAAGAAAACTCTACTGTGTGAGGAGGGAGAGTTTTTTATTCTTTTCTGTAAAATGTCAATGAAATCATGAGGTTAGTGGGACCTCATAGTTGTGGCTGTAGTAAAAATTATAAATGTTAACATTTAGGTCTGTATTTAATTGAGGAGGGTTCCTTTGGTAGCTTAAGTACAAAGTTGTTTCATGCCTGTGGCTGTCACCACAAAGGATCCATCTCGTTTGGTGATGCTATTTCCAAATAATGGGTCCCTTTGCAATAAAGAAAACTGCAAATATCTCTTTAAATCTTTGAAATGTGAGACAAATATTAACTGATGTGAGCTTTCATTCTCCCTTCTATTGCAAATGGGGAACCAGTTGACAATGCCACTACTTAACATGTCACCTCACTGTTAAAAGCAGCTTCTGATAAGCATCTAGCACAAGGATTTATTTATTTTCTGGAGTTTATGATATGGAAAAGATACTCAGTGTTACTCTGTACAGATGCCTTTCCGAAGTGCATTGGGCTGGGGTTGGACTTCAGCATTTCTAGATAAGAAATAATATCTGAAAAACAAATGCAGTGGTCACATACTCAGTCTTTTAATAAAATGTATCTCTCTCTGATAAACCTCTTTGGTTTTATGAAAGTTGTCTTTTAGAGGAATACATTGAGAAAGAAACAAACATTTGATTAGCACAATTAGCACACTGCCTTAAAATCTCTTATTAAACTGTATTGTTTCTTTAGGCAAATTCAGGGACAATGTATATGTAAATTTATTGTTAATTATGGAGTTTGAGGTTTGGATAAATATTATGTGATAATTGCAAGGGATTGTAACTGAATGTGTTCTTAAAATTACTTTTACATCTATATTTTACTCTGAGAGCATGCTCAGAAAAAGTCTGTGCTGAGGAGGCTGCTTAAAGACTGATTCTTCATTTTTTTTTGGTGATTTTTCTTTTTAATCGGTACATATTGGCCAAATTATGATTACCTTGGTTTTACCTCTACAACTACAAAATAATCGTGCCAATGAAAAATCAGGGAAAATCCTGACTCCATGTATTTTCCTAGGCAAGTTGGGAAAAGGGACTATCTACATACCCCCAAATTAAAACTTTTTTTAAAGGAATATTAATTCATCTCCCTCCTGATGTAAGCAGATCAAAAGGGTAAAACTATGCGAAGGTTCCCGTAACAGACACACCAGATTATTAGCACACAGACATAGCATAGCATGCCTTAGGTATTAAAACAAAAGTGATTTGAACTTGTAGAATTCAACAGTTCTTCCCTATTATCCTGTCCCTCTGAGTTACATGTGCTGAATGGAATAATTAGGTCAGCTGAAACTTCGTTGATGGGTAATAATCCACTTTCTGGTAATGCTGGACTCCCATGAAGAGTCAGCATGAGCTGCATTGATTAACAAAATGAGAGACTGCAGCTTGCCAGGAGCTTTCACTTGTGACCATAAAACAATAGACTTATTGTGAATGGCACAGACTAACAAATGAGACAGCAGGAACAAATTGATACTTGGGCATTTTGAGATCTCTTGATGGAAATCTCTCTGTACCATGAACAATAAGCTACTTTTCCTCACTTCTGTCTCTAAGGGAAAGGAAAACAAACCAGTGTGGCAGAGAAAAGGCAATGGGTGTTCAAGAAACGGTTGTTAATAGTACACATTGGTACCTAAACTATTAGTCTACAGAAGAATTTATGAAGTGGTGACACAAGACATAAATAATGTGCTTGGTAAACAACTGACCTCCTAGAACAGATAAGAAATTCAATAAACTGCACCTAGTAAAATCAAATATATGCTTAACTTATTAAAAGCATATCCAGGAATTCCTTTGAGCAAGGTTTGAGAAGTTCTGTGCCAGGCTTTTCGCTTCTGCTGTTCTCAGAGCTGTGCAACATATCTGTTACTGTATTTTGTAACCACTAGTAAAAACTGCCAGGTAATTTGGAACAGATTTAAAGTTGTGAGGTTGAGCCCTGGGTGTCACTCAGTTTTTCCTAGGTAGGACTGGGATGACATCCCTGTGTAGATTAAATGCCAGAGGGGGTGAGATCACAATGCCTTGGTAGTCTGTCTGAGTTTTTTTGGTGTGGTCTGTGGGGTGGGAACCTCATATTTGTAATGATTTTGGTAAAGGGGAAAAAAAAAAAGATGCATTTGATGGGGTTTTTACAGGCTTTATTTCTAGACTCTCATCATAATGTAAATATCTGAGGCAAAAAACCAGTTAAATATTGATTATGGGGAAAAAAATAAACATTACCCAACTTTGTACTGTTCTGTAACTGGGACAAACCAGTTCCAGGAAGAAAAATTGTATTGTAAAAGCAAAACAAAAGCAGCAATTATAAATGAAAGCAAATAGAAATTAAAAAAAAGTCACAGAAAAATCCCTAGCAAAGCAAAATGTTTGCATTCGTTATAGGATTTTCTTGCTGACTTCAGGGAAAGAGGGTTAGGAGCAAAGGTGCAAAGTTTGACAAAAGATGTTACTTAAACTGTCAAAGCAATTCTGATGAGCCTGTCAACACTGCTTGGATGCCTAATCTCACATGTGATGCCAGGGCCATAAATTTGAGCTAATTTATTCATGGAGAATTAATCTGCCAGCATCAAATGTTTATTCTGAGAGTTCCTTTACTGATGTATGGCCTTAGTACAAAACACAGAAATCTACTCAGTGAAAATATTTTTAACACATTTTGGCAGTAAACGCCTACATTCAGTCATAACCATAAAAAGCATCCTCTTGATCCAGCTGTGAATGCTGACTGTTGATCAGTGCTGCTTCTTCAGAGGTAGAAATCCAGGTTCAGTAGGGGTGAACGTTCTTGGTGCTTCCTGTGTCCTATGTAAATCTGTTCCTGAAAGGTTCCTGTAACTCTGTGATCCTGTGCACAACAAGCCGCCATGGGCACTTGATGAATGTGGTGTGAAGGACTTGTACATGCCAAATCGTGCTATATACTGTACTGTGCTTTAAGTGGGATAACTTTTTAACGAGAAGCTTGACATGGCTCAGCAATGTGCACTCACAGCGCAGAAAATCAGCTGTGTCCTGGGCTGTATCAAAAGCAGCGTTGCCAGCAGGTCGAGGAAGATGATTCTGCCCCTCTACTCCTCTCTGGTGAGACCCCACCTGGAGTGCTGCATCCAGCTCTGGGGCCACCAAGGTAAGAACTACATGGAGCTGTTGGATTGAGTCCAGAGGAGCATCATGAAGACGCTCGGAGGGCTGAGGCACCTCTGCTATGGAGAAAAGCAAAGCTCCAGGGAGATCTTATATCACCTCCCAGTACCTGAAGGGGCTACAAGAGAGCTGGAAGGGGGCTTTTTATTAAGGTCATGTAGTGGTAGGACAAGGGTAGCAGCTTCAAACTGAAAGGGCAGGTTTAGATTAGATATTAGGAAGAAATTCTTCACTGTGAGGATGGTGAGGCACTGGATCAGGTTTCTCAGAGATGTTGTGGCTGCCCCATCCCTGGAAGTGTTCAAGGCTAGTTGGATGGGGCCCTGAGCAACCTGGTCTGGTGGAAAGTGTTTCTGCCCATGGCAGGGGTTTGGAACTAGGTGATCTTTAATGTAACTTCCAACACAAATCATTCTATGATGATTCTATGAAAAATTTAAATCAACATATTCATTATTCCAGTAAAGAAGCACAGTGTGATCTGATGCATCATAGGTCTCTTTTAAACTCCTCCATATCTCTTGGGTATGTATAAACTAGTCTCATAATCCCAACCTTTGACAAACAATAACTATCAATTTACTGCAAATTCCAATAGATAATAATAGATTTTGAAAATTAAGCAGTTTAGATCAACTTTTTATTCCTAAATCACACAAGTAAATTCAAATCATCTATCCCATCATTCTTCTCTTCTACTTCATTAATTTTAACACACTGCAATAATTAATTGGATCTGTAATAGTAATTGTTTTCCAGAGATAAGGATCGTGGTCCCCCTGTTCAGCTGAGTTTTATTCAGTCTCATAGCCAACTTTTCCTCCTGCCTCTTCAAATTTATGTTTCAGGAGCAAAGCTAGAAAGTTTTTGGATTTCCCCTCCGCACACACAGTCTCTATGGAGTATTGATTTATTGTCCAGTTTAAATACAGCATTCAATATTCAGGTGTATAAGTGTGACATAAATAAAATGGCTTAACTTGACTGAGTCAAAGGGACTGTCCAGGGAGCTGCTGTCATTTATGGTAGGCTTGGCACCAGCATAAATATTGTCAGTTCATTATCACAACCAAATGGTGAACCGCTTCAGGCTTGTGAAAGACTGGTTGTCTCAAAGGAAAGGAGGAATAAGAGCTGAGCACTGTCACTGCACTGGCTGGGACGAGGGTTTGGGGCAGCCATGCCTTGGCATGGCTGTGACTCGACCAGCCCTTTTCAGTGCCTGGGGAAAGGAAGATGATTTCCTTGAATGGGGATAATCACAGAATATTCCGGGTTGAAAGGGACCCACAAGGATCTTTGGAGTCCAACTCCTGGCTCTGCACAGGGCAGCCCCAGGAATAATGGTATTTATTTTGGTGATTGAGCCCTGTGGAAGGTGAGGGGAGGCTGATGAGAAAACTGATGAGAAGACTCCAGGGTGCAGAAACAAGATCCATCAGAGCCTTCAGCTGTAGAAGGGACCTGGAGCAGGATGAGTCTTGACCTGAGTGGGAAGGGGGATTTTCTTTCCCTCTCTTACCAGCATTGCCACAATGTCAGTGATGATTTTAGCCCAGTAGAAGGTGACTACCTTATCCTCCTCCTCTTCCTCTTCCTCTTCCTCCTCCTCCTCCTCCTCCTCCTCCTCTTCCTCCTCCTTGGCCTCCACACTTCTCAATGAGCTGGAAGGTGCCCTACCCTCACACTCCAGCCATGAACCTTCCTGGCTGCTCACCCCAGCTCCCTGCAGCCCTCCTAGAACTGGGCATGTCCAACCTTTTGCTAGTTTGCCCACCCAGGAGAAAAACCTCCCAGGGATTTGCCTATGGAGCAGCTTTTCCCCCTCCATCTCCAGCTCCATCTCAGTGCCAGGGCAGCTCAGGTCACTTGCTCTGAGAAGCAGTGATCTGGGGACAAGGCTGAGTTATGCCAACCCAAGCTGCTTTTAAATACAACAGCAAGAGCACATGTCATAAAACAGAAGGATAAATTCATCTCCACGATGCAGTTTCAGTGTTTCAGCAACCTACAAATTACTATGGAAATTGTATTTCTCAGTAGTGTATCATC
The DNA here is from genome assembly GCF_003945595.2 of Pipra filicauda. Lineage (NCBI taxonomy): Eukaryota > Metazoa > Chordata > Aves > Passeriformes > Pipridae > Pipra > Pipra filicauda. The sequence continues at coordinate 9,087,126 of NW_024104310.1, forward strand.
CCCCAGCTCCCAGTTCCCCTCGGGCAGGAAAGTGGAGTCAGAGGAAAGTGGCGGGGGGGGGTGGTGAACAACAGCTGCCCCAACCCTGTGATGCAGCCGGCAGGACTCACACCACTGCCCATTGGGAACAGTGTGGGGAGAGGAGAAAGGAGTGGAAAGACAGCGGGTAAACCACACCGACAAGGGCAAGCCCCCTTCAGTGTTCAGCAGAGCTGCCCTCTGTTCCCCGCACTGAGGGAGAGGGGCCGGTGCCTGTCATGGGCACAGCGTGGCTGGAAGCGACTGTTGGGCTGAGGTCTCCCAGGTCCCTCACCCTGCCTGGCTCTGCCTTTCACTGAGGAGGAGAAAAAAGCTTAAATCTCGGCCGGCATGCTCCTCTAAATCCCAGGGCGGAAGGGGAGTCAGTTTTATTCCCAGACAATGATCTGGAGCTGTGCACGGTGCCAAGCAGGATGATGCGATGTCGGCTGCTTATTTATTTGCTTGATGGATCCTTCTTGTGGATGCCACTCCCCTTCTGCCTTCTGATGCTGTTGCCAGATTTTGATGTAGTGCATTTTAATTAGTGCATGTGTGTGGGGTTTTTTAATTGTTAAACTATTATACAGCATCCCTCATATCTCTTCCTGGTGCTCCTCTGTGAGAGATGTGAAGACCACCAAACCTGAAGTTAGTCCTAAGATTTAATTTATCACCTGTGCACTTATAAGACCAATTACCTGAATGCCTTTAAAGGAGAGGTGAATCTTTTTTGAGAATTAACCTAAAGGTAGCAAGGAAACCATTCCCTGGGATAATGTCTCCATAATGCTTCACTCAGGTTAAAATGCTAGTGTTTTTCATCCCTTAAGCACTTGGCTAATAGAAGGTAATAATTGGGTTGATTATAATGTTTAGTTTGTTTTGTTGGTTTATCCTGTTTCCTACTGTGAAAAACATATTTAAAATGGCTTTAAACTGTTTCGTTTTGTGGCTTGAAATCAAGATTAATCATAAGCCTCTTTTTTCTTCTTAATATAATGAAGTGTTTCAAGTTGTAAGATTCAGCCTGCGTTGTACACCATCTCACAGGAGCTGCATGCTTCACGGAGCTAAATAACAGAGTCAAGGCTTTTAATCATAAGTAATGGCAAAGACAGAAGCAAATTAAGAGCTGCAGGCAAGAGCAGAATAACGTGTCCTGGTGAGTTTTGAGAATTGATGGTTTATGTGCTTATTTATACTCCGGGGGAACCTGCGGGCTTTGCTCACGGAAGAAGGGCCAGGTGTGGTAGACTCAGGTTCTGCAGGATGTTCCTGGTGGGCAACAAGAGACAAAAAGTGACTGAAATACAGAGATGGAGAAGGGGATGATGCAACAGAAATATGCCCAGTTATGTTTTCAGGAGAGTAGCTGTGAGCACAGTATAGCTCTGTGGATGTAACTGGCATTCGGCAGCAGCAGGAGTGCAAGAGGTCCAGTAATGGCTCCTTGAGGGAGTTTGAATGGTGTGTAGAGGCACAGGGATATAACAGTGCACACAAAGTGGTTCCAGGGCACAAGAGCTGCAGAGGAAAAGGCATTTAAACTCACAGGGTTGATATGGAGAGATGGTGAGTAATTTCATTCTAGGCAAGAAAAACTCATTGTGAATGTGACACCATACTTGAAGTTGAATTTAAAAATAAATAAATAGATAATTAATAGATAAATAAGTAAAGCTTTTAGCAATATTGCAGAAAATGTCAGCTCTTGCATGGAAGGTGAGCACACAGTTCTGAAGCCCCAGGAAGAGACTTGCCAGCTGAACTTTGCTGATATTTGCTGATTTGTGAGGAATCAATGGATGCAAAATGAATTGGTAGAATTTCAAATAGTAAGAATTTATATTAATACTTCTTGTTGTACATGTCTATCAAAATATGCTATTTCAGTGTAATTGGATCATGTTTGGTTGGTCACTTGAGTCATTATCATTTCCAGCCTGCCTCTCTAATACTTTGTGCTTAAGGCAGTCATTAACAGTCTGGGCAAGGAGGAATAGCCCTCTCCCACATCAGAACTGTTGTGATTTACTCTCACTTTGCATGAGTGGAAATCATTTCACTTGCTGGGAAATAACCTGAGAGGATTTGAGCATCCTGAAAGTAAAACAGCCGTAGGCTAAGGGAACTTTTTTACCCTGATGTGATAATTTGGGCTGATATTCGCTCCATACTGTAGCCCATGAACAGACAGCTTCTCTAAAGCTTTCCTGCTGCTACCTGTGCACCACCATGGAAGTCCCATGCAGCGTCCTAAGTAGTTCTTGTGGCTGCCAATGTGTAGTACATTTTTGGATGTGGCTCTTAATAGCAAAGCCTTTGGATGACCCACACCTTGAGCTCTGGTAAACACGGATCAGTCATTTCCTGTTATTATTGGTGTTGCAGGGGGCTTTGTTACTGACTGACACTGTAGTGTAGATCCTTAAGCCTGGGTTCTGCCCCTTCAGTAGAATGCAAGCAAAAGGCTCTTTGCTTGCCCTAATCACCCCTTTTGGTTCCATTTTTTTGCATTTATTCCAGTTATATTCTCCTCTGTTCTTTCCCCACCCTACTTCTCCAAGTCCATGGCTGTGTAGTGTGATGTGTTTTCTACTGCAGTTTAGCTTTTTTCCTTTGTGTGACTGTTTCAGAGCTGGAAGCAGCTCAGATTGTCTGTTTGCAGTGGCTTTGTGTTCTTGGCTTCTTTGCTTCAGTAGGATGCCTCCCTGGTTTGAGCTTCTTTAAGCTGCTTTCTTGGCTTGATGGTAATTTTTCTCAGGCTGCAATTGCCTGTTCTGAAGAGACCAAGCAGAATCCTGGCTTTCTGTCAGCTGAAAGGAGATAACTGCAATGTTTCAATGTTCTTGAGCAGGGAGTCCATATTTTCCCCTCTTGCCCTTGCTGTTTAGTCTCTTGGTTTTCTCTGCTGCCACTTCTGCCTTCCTGCATGGATAAACAGGAAGAGCTGGCACCACAACACTTCTATATTTCACCACATTCTGATTGTGTCTACTTTAGTCTTCTATCTGAACTCAACACAACAGATGTGGTACCTATGGCAAATTTTCCTGTTGTTGCAACAGTCCATGCTTAAATATCTCTAGATCTCCCAGATTAGGGAAACTGGAGCAGTGATCTATGAACTGACAATTCCCCATGCAGTGCTGTAGAAAGTGGATTCAAGTTGAAGTCCTCAACATTTGTAGGTTTTTTGTTTGGTTGGTTTTTATTTGTTGGTTTTGTTTTGTTTTGTTTTGTTTTTTCCATTGACAATCTTAATTCTATGGTATTTTTCAGTGACTCCCATGAATTCTGTATTTCAGTAACCTCCTGGGATATATGGTGTGGTTGTTTCTAGCTCTAGCTTGCTGGTTTTTAGTCCGTTACCTCAAAATAGATTTTTTTTTTTTTATTTCAATGAAATGCAGGATAAACCCTGTAGTTCTCCCTCCTGCATCGCATTAAGTTTTCTTAATGTTTTACTGTGGACAAATCCTTAGCTTGTGCTTCCCAGCACAGGCCTGTTCTGCACGTCAGCTGCTGTGAGTTTTTTGCAGTACTTGCTCTTGTTTTTTGTGAATCTCCTACTGACATCTTGCCTTTGCCCATTGGCCTCAACGTGACTTTATTGGCAGCTCTTGCTCACAAGTATTATGGTCTGCTGTTACTGCCTTGTCAGTGTTGTAGGGATAACTTTGCAGCTGGCTACTCAATCCTGCTGGAACAGAATTGGTCATTGACCTAACAGCATAGCTGCCAACGTGGTGATTGAACTGTTGGCAGTTCTTTCCTACAGTGTTCACACAGTGATGGTCCTTGGATTTGCTGAAGTCACATTGTGTACCTCAGTTTAATTGGAAATCTCTATGTATTCAATAACTGCATACATCGTTTTCTTTCTTCTGTAAGTGGTATTTTTCAAAATTAGAAGATAATGATTTTCAGCACGTGACATATCTTTCTTTAGCCTTCTCCAACTCCCCTCCCCTCCCCCTTGTATTCTGGACCTCAATGCCTGTGTATTGGTTCTGCTTCTTGTTTTCCTTTTATGTTGGACTTCCATCCTTGTTCTGACTGTCGCTGTTTTAACTTTTTTGCTGTCAGATAACTTACCTTGGCTGTTTACAACCATTTCTCCAAGGTCAGGTGCAATTCAAGCCTTGCCCCTACATGACAGAATCAAATGTTCCAAACATTTCTCTGACTAGGAATCTCTGATGCCTACAGAGTTACATGGCAGAAAGGTCCCATTTACTACAAGATATGACCCCTCAGCACGTAATTACTCAGCAATAACCAATGATTCTGTTCAACATCTTGGTTCTGGCTATGTGAAGAAAGGTATTTCTCTCTAGGCTTTTTTTTTTTTCTTTTGTTTTTTATTTTTCCCTTGAATGTTGGTACTTAGTAAACACTCTCATTAGCTGTTACTGGATTTGAGGCATTATTCTTGTCAAGTCTGTCACATAGGCCTTTCATTTTTTTTTCACAATTACATTGTAAAAGTTCTCATCATTATTCCTGACAGCTGTTAATACAAATAGTTCTCTCTTTCACTGTCTCCAAGTTTGTGCAAGTTTTGTGCATAAAACTACTTTCCTCCAGTTGCCAAACAGAATCTCCATCTGGCTGCCTTAGAAGATGATGATCTGTGCTGTTAGTCTCACTGTTCTTTGCTAAATTTCTGTGTTATTTGTATTAATTGTTAGATCATAAGAATTCCCATTTTTAAAGCTGAACTCACTTTTTACTCAGAAAAATGCTTGGAAAAAATGCCACATGTATTATGAAAGCCATGTGAAAATGTATTGATTGCCTTATATTTTCACCAGACTCTTTTCAAGATCTGCTTTATTCTCTTCTGCATTCACAGTGTTTGGCCAATGTGGTTGACAAATGATTCAGTGACATATGAGGCAATGGAAAACTTTATTTAATTTCTGGAGTGAAAACTAATTCATTAAGATTGTTATCCACCATGACATGTCTGTGTTTTCTGGATTCTCATCTTTCTAGTCTTTTGCTATTGACCATCTCACAAGTTTTTCACGTCTTTAATGTTTTCTTTTCATACATGGCTTGAGTAGTAATTTTGTAGTAATCTGGACCTCTGGTTCTCTTCAGTCCAGAAGACACCAGTCTTATTTTTTGCACAGACTGTGGGTGAAGTTGTGGTACAGTCATGTTTATTGTAGGGAATGAGAGCTTAATTGAAAACCGGGATTCAGCTGATTAAAGCTGAAGCTGTCAAGAATCTAGTAATGTAAATTAATAATTATAGCCCTGGGAATCTTGGCTCACCTACAGCCTAAAACTCAGGATAAATACATGAGTTTAACATCTTACTTTTTAACCTTAGTCTGCCAAGTCGGTGCACAGCCTGTGTTTGTATGATGAGGTTTGTCTCTTTTCCAAAATGGAACAACCTTCTGCCTGTGCCATGTCAGGAGAAAGGCTGCTGTAGTAGGTGCTGCAACTGTGTATTTAGCAGACATTTGTCAAATCTTACTGAAAAAAACCCACACAGCTGCAGCTTCAGATGGAATGGTGGAGGAGAATAGAGGAGGGATAGTTTTTATTTTTTCCATAGAACCTTGTTGTTAGAGTTTTCACCTATATGAAGTGTGAGATCCTCTGCCTGGGTGGCTGAAGCCCTTATGTCCCTTTCTGAATGCAGAAGAGTCTTTTCCCTTTATGCTTTAAAATGCTGACTTGCCTGCAATTTGGGATTCGTGGGGCAAAGGACACTCCAAGACCCATGGCCAGCTAAATAAAGTGTTAATCTTTGCTTGGGGATCCTTGGGTTCTTCTCCTTGATCCTAGGCCTGTTTATGTATTTTGAATTAACCATGTTATTGGTTATAGCTCTGAGTCCTTGGAACCACCACTAGATGCTTGTTTCATTGTATTTTTAAGTAGCATATCTGTCCTACAGAGCCAGGTGATAAACTGTATCTGTCAGATTAAAAACCAAATAAATGTAAATATCCCTTAGGCCAGGGAAACTCTCAGTTTACCTTTCTATTTTTGCAGTAATAAAAAACACTCAGAAAAATGAGCACCTCAGTTTGAAGAGGAATTTTATACAGGAGAAAAATGAGCACAGGAGAAATGTGTGAAGAAATTTACTTCTATCAGTGCCTCTCTAAATTTCCCCTTTGTTTAACCTTTATCCCCAAAATACCTTTAAAAAGTATTCTCTCCACACCTAATTTAAGAAACTCTAATCAGATGTTTGTCACTTTAGTGTGTTGCAAATAGAAATTGGAGAGAAATCACAAATGCAGCATTGTATGAACACAGCAAATAACCTCTAGTGAAGTGCTTTGATTTGACTACACTGGCGCTGATCTTTGTGACCTTGGGCAAATCCTGGAGGCTTTGTGTGTCTCTCACTACTTGTAAAATAGAAAGAATCTACTTTGTAAAGGATGTTGGGAGGTACAGAGTAACATAATGAGGTACTTCACTCTTCTGCAATTACTGGTTCTGTGACATAGCCTCATATATTTCTGAAAAGCAGTCTGGGTTTAGTACCACACCTAAATTAGAAACTGAAGCAGGTGATACACTGGGGTAGCAACAGACCCCATCTGTCCTTTTGCTTTTCTGGAACCCTGTGAAGTTCTCACACAGCTGCACCAAGCTCATATCTGACCATCACCTGTGCATAGGCATGGTTAACTCTTCTCCCTCTGGGATCCCGACATCCAGTGAACATCTTTTGTAGCCGTTGGCTTAGGGATTATTGGTGATTACTGGGACTTCCTCCAGGAGTACATATGAGGATTGGCCTGTAACCAGACTTAGGAAGGACCCTTGCCAGACCAGCTCCTGCAGGAAGCAGCTGAGCTTGGTATCCAAGCACGGGCACACTTCCTCCCCTAGGCTTAGACAGCAGTCCCTTGCCCTCGAGACAAGGGAGAAACATCCATTGTTACCAAGCATTAAAAAACTCAAGAGTACCACTCTTGTTTGTGTCTTATCTGCATAAATACAGGTACAGGCACTAACAACAAGAAATAATGTGATGAAAATGTCAGAGCATAATAGTGATGAACGGTTGCTCTGTCACTGCATGTGTGTTGCCCCAGTCAGTTTGGGCAGACTGACTTAGACTGTAATCCAGCAGATCTCTGCTCTCGTTCAGTTTATCGAGATGTGAAAGAAGCTTTATATTCTTACTGACATTTGATGTTAATATATTGCAAAACCACTAGACTAAGCTACTTTTGGGATGGGGTTTATGCATACATGTACACATTCTGGATTGAGAAGTAATTAACATTTATTTCAATGCAAATGTATTTTCTTTTTATGGTATGGTCTTGTTATTACCTTGTGTTCCTCTCCTATCTTTGTTATATTTGGCTATTATAATCTCATGCACATTAGGACAGTAATAGCCTTTGTATTACCAGTTTTTACTGCTGAGAGTATGTAAGTGTACACTGAACTTTCTCCCATTTTACAGTCACAACCCTGCTGTCATGGGTTCATTGGAAAATCTAATATTCAGTTAAAGTGTTTATAAAGGCAGTTGTTGTCGATGATGTTTATAAGGGAACTTGCAAATGGAAATCTTAGTCATCTGAAAAGCAAATGGCAAATAAAAGTACTAGTAGTAAATAATTGCTAGACCTCATGATTTTTAGACTATTTGCCTTATTTTGGGAAGTTCAGCACTGGAATTGTTAATACCTGCTCAAAACTGGCTATCCTGGCTTTCTGGTGTATGTTTTTGTCATGTATTCAGTGACACCTCTGGGTACTACTTGGAAATATAATCATAGAATCCTTAAGGTTGGAAAAGACCTCCAGGACTGAGTCCAAGCTTTGACTGAAAACTACCACATGAACTAAACCATAGCACCAAGTGCCACATTTCTTGAACATTTCTTGAACAATTCCAGGGATGATGACTCCCACCACCTCCTTGGACAGCCTGTTCCAATGATTGACAATCCTTTAAGTGAAAAAATTCTTCCTGATGTCCAGCCTGAACCTTCCCTGGTGCAGCTTGAGGCCATTTCCTCTTGTCCTGTCGATGATTGCCTGGGAGAAGAGGCCAAGCCCCACCTGGCTACGAACCTCCTCTCCAGGCTAAAGAGACGCAGATCCCTCAGCTGCTCCTCACAGGACCTTCTCTGGGCACACTCCAGCACCTCAATATCTTTCTTCTAGTGGAGGGCCCAATGCTGAACACAGGATTTGAGGTACAGCCCCACCAGTGCTGAGTGCAGAGGAACAACCATTTCCCTGGTCCTGCTGGCCATGCTATTTTCGATACAGGCCAAGATGCCCTTGGACTTTTTGCCACCTGGGCACACACACTGGCTCACATTGAACTGCCATCAACCAGCATCCCCAGGTCCTTTTCCACTGGGCAGCTTTCCAGCCACTCTTCCCACTGCCTGTAGCACTGCAGGGGGTTGCTGTGACCCGAGGGCAGGACCCAGCACTTCCCCTTGTTGAACCTCATACAGTTGTCCTCAGACCATCAGTCCAGCCTGTCCAGTTCCCTCTGAAGAGCCTTCCTGCCCTCCAGCAGATAAACACTCTCACCCAACTTTGTGTCGTCTGTACACTGACTGAGGGTGCACTTGATCCCCTCATCCAGATCGTTGATGAAGATCTTAAACAGGAATTTCCCACAGCCCTAGTGACCAGCTGCCAACTGGATGTAGCACCATTCACCACTAGTCTCTGGGCTTGGCCATCCATCCAGTTCTTAAGTGAGGAGTGCACCTTCTTGCAATGGTCATAAACCCTCGTTGTTTCTCTGAGTTCCAGCGAGAGCTCCCTGTTCATCCAGGCTGGTTTTCTGCTCTGCTGGCTTGTCCTTCAACACATAGGGATGACCTGTCCCTGTGCTTCTAATACTTCATTCTTTAGCTATGTCCAGCTTCCTGGACCCCTTTGTTGTTAAGGACTGTTTCCCAAGGGAGTCTCTGAACCAGTGTCCTGAACAAGCCAAAGGCCTCCCTCTGGAAATCCAAGGCAAAGGTTTTGTTGACCCCTTTCCTTACTTCAGCAAGAATTGCAAACTCTACCATTCTATGTTTGCTACGGCCAAGGTGGCATCCAACCACCGTGTCTTCCACCAACCCTTCTCTGTTCATAAACAGCTTGTCTTAAAATATTATCCTGTATTTATATAGTAAATATTTAAATATTTATCTTATTGATTTAATGAATAATAATAGCTTGATAAATGGGAAAAAAATATTAACAAATACAGGCATGTCCTATACAAGTGCTAATGTAATGGGGACAAATTGAAAGAGGGGAAATTTAGGTTAGATATTAGGAAGAAATTCTTTACTGTGAAGGTGGTGAGAGACACTGGAACAGTGTCTGGCGAATTTGTGGATAACCCAACTCTGGTAGTGTTCAAGGCAAGGCTGGATAAGGCCTTCAGCAACCTGGTCTAGTGGGAGGTGTCCCTGCCCATGGAAGGGGGATGTTGAAACTAGATGATCTCTAAGGTCCATTCCAACTCCTTAACATTCTATGATTCTATGATTCTGTGCACACACAGATGGAAGAAAACAGTGGTATATAATGTTTAAGTTTCTCTCCAGTCTGAAAATCCCTGAAAACACACTTCATGGAAACATAATAAATCTTCAGTAGAGTTCTAAAACTTAACTGCTACCAGAAAGATCCTCAAATATCTTCTCATTAATTCCAGGTTACTACATACTGTACTAGACATATGGCACAGCATTAGTAGAATTTTAAAAAGTGCAGTTAGGCAGAAAGTGGTAGTTTATCTACATTTTCCCATATTTACAAGGAAGTGTTCACCCAGCTTAAAAAGATACTAATTCAGGTTGAGTAGTACCCATGAACCACATTCACAACCCAGAACTGTGACTTTGGTGCTATGCAAACCCTGCAGGAAGTTCAATCCAAGTGGTCTAGAATAGAAGTATGTTCAGTGATGGCCTTCTCTGCTGTGATAACCACATGTATGGGAAAATCCATGCACTGAAATAGGTTCTTTTGTCCAGGGATGAGCCTTGATGGAGATGCTGAAAATTCTCGGGGACCTACTTGTATGTCAGGACCATCTTTAAGATCTGTTGCTTTTCCGCAGCATCTCCCTGGTTGTCAGACGCCAATTGATGTTTTAATTTAACATCTTAAAATACACTCCCAATTGCAACTCATTTTAAAAGCTACCAGTGTCATAAGGAATAGTATTTCAAAAGTACTTCGTAACGGGTGGAGTGCCTGGCTGTCTGCTTGTGTTAGTGAGATGGGGCTTTTTATATAGGACTGAGGATCAATTTTAGTTTTAGTTTACTGCCAAAGCTCAAATAGTGCAGAATGTCATTTCAGATATCTAAACCCTTTAAATTACAGTGAAGAGCTACAAACACTCCTTGGTCTCCTGCTCGTGAAAATACTGTAGGAAAAAAATACAATCCTGGTAACAAACCATGTCAGGTTAAGGACATTTCTGCTGCAACACATTGATCTAAATGTGACTGTTTTATAGGGTCTGTTTGTGTGACTGCTGCTGATGACTGAGTTATTAAATAGTTTATTATGCTTTTGTTTTAAATATTTTATTTCCCCTCAAAAAATGAGTGCAGCCAACCAACATTTAATGCAATGCATCATTGACGAGGTAGAAATGCTTAAACATTCTGATCTGCTTCAGACAATAGAAAGCTCAGTTTAAGTCTGTATTTAACCCCTGTGACTTTTCTTATACTCTCTGTATTTCATGCACTCTCAGGGCATCTTTCAGGTGTAAACAGAAGTGGTCCAAGCCAAGCCTCATTGGTGTCCTCATAACATAAAACCTCTGTTTGGCCTGCCCTCCAGAAGAGGCCTGCCATGAGACTGCATGAGCCATACCTGTCTTGCACCAGTATTTTTTGTATGTACTGCCAAGAAACAGTATGATATTTTAATTGCAAAACTCATCATTCTTACAAAATTTGCATGTGCAGAGAGAGAACAGTTTTTTGGCCTCATTGGAAAATCATACTCTCAAGCTTTTTCACAGGTATTACCCTCACTAGAAGCAGTTGGTTTTTGTCTGAATTATGACATTTTTTAAAACCCCCAGCAACTTTGAAAACTAACCAACAGCTCAGCCATTTAAAAGCCTATAAAATAGTAAGGTGGATATTATTTCTACCTTTGCTCTTTAAATGTGCATTTCTGAGATTCTGGTACATTTGAACTGCCCAGAATTGCTGAAACACTGTAAACAAAGGCATTTTTTTCCTATTCTGTGCTGTGGTCCAGACTTCCTCTTGCCCTGTACTGGTTTTTTTTGAAGCTTTTCAAACTCGATTAAAGTTTGAGGGCAGTACATATCTGTGGGAATAGACAGACCTATCTGTTCTCTGGAGAAAACAGAAGCTATGGCTTCAAAATCCTTTGTACTCATCTGTGGACTGCTGGACCATGCAGCAAGATGAACTGGGTTTTGGCACATGCCCACACTTCTGTCAGCTCCCTTGGCTTCTAAGGCTGCTGTGGAAGACAAAACTATATCTGATCTCACCAAAAGCCTGCTGGTAAAACCTGAACTTGTCCGTACTTCTGTAATGAATTTAGACCAGAATGAGCAGAATGAGCTTCTGTTGGACAATCTTCTGTGCCATATAGCTAGAAAATGTTTGATCTGGTGCTGTGAGCCTTACTGACAGGTTTTCTGCACTAGTGAGCTGTGGTCTGAGGAAAGAAGTGCAAGTTTTAGAAATTCTTTACTACTTAACTCTGCTTGTAAATAGAGGGCAAGGATGCACTTCTGCAGTTTCTGTTGCAACGGGAATTTTAATAAAACAAGGTCTACTAAAAACTGTCATGAACATGTCAGACTTAAATTAATAAATCTAGCCATAATTTTGATACAATATGTTACATAGAAGGCATTTATAGTTTGGTACAGATGGCAATGGCAGGTGGATTCCTGAATGCAGTGCACTTCCCAATCTCAGTGCTCGGAGTGTCAGCACACTTCAGAAACTGGAAAGACCTTGCATAGTATTTTTTCAAGGAGGTTGACCATACAGAGTGTAAAGAACACTTACAGAGGATAAACAGCTATTTTCTTAAGGCTTTGAGGTCTGCTCCAGGTTTTACTTTCATAAAGCAATTCACTTGATTATAATAATTGAGGTCAGGCCTCTTGCTAAACTAGGGATTTTTTTGTTTGTTTGTTTGTTTGTTTGTTTGTTTTAATAAGAACCAACAATCATGATAATTTTCTGGGTTGTCACTGCTTGTCAAAGTAGCAGAGACTACTGTATTCTAAGAAAGATGTCCCTTTTCAGCCTAACAACTTGAGTAGGCTTTTGAAACAGAGAATTAGTGTCAGTAGCAAACCCCATCTTAATTCTGCCAGTCTCCACTTGAATAATGGATTAGTAGTAGACATCTGATTGTTGAGAATCTACTTTACTACTGATCAAGCTTTAATGATAAAAAAAATAAAAGTGTTTTCTAGAAATAAAGAAGCAAGAGCTACAATACCAAAACATGTCCCTAACATTATGCTTAGCCATAGGGATTTTTCTTATCTGTTCCAAGTAAGTCAACTAATTAACTTCCACTTGATGTGCCTGGAGACTTCTCAGAGCTACAACTCCTCCTTTTCTTTTGTTTTTAAAAAGCAACCTGCTTTCTTTTTGACATGAGATAGAATGATCTAGCCTCAATCAGTCAGCCCTTTACAAGACCACCTTTCTTTGCTACTTGTAATTTGGCACTGGGACATCACAGGTGCTATGACAGTGTTAATTAATATCTTTCCCCTGTCCTTCCTAAGGTTTCTTAATTAACAGTTTTATGGCATATCTGAATTGGATTGTATTCCTGGCTCTAGGCTTTGTCTACCCATTTTACAGCTTTTCTAAAAGATGCTAATATGACTTTAGAAAATATATTATGAAACATATTAGCAGCATGCAGTCACCACAGGCTTTCCTCAGGAATGTATGTGTATAAGTATATATGCAGATCAAAATTAGATTTTTAGTGAGTATGTAAGGCTAGAAAACCAAAACTGCCTAACCTTTCACTTCCTCTCATTTGCACTTCTTCAGTTTTAAAGGGGTTTGGCAGACTTTGCCTTGCAGGAGTTGAGTCCTATGCTCTGGTACTTAAGAACTACTAGACTATTTTCTGATAGAATACCTGACTTTAAATGCAGCAGCTGTGTGTCTGTTGCCTTCTGTTGGCTGTATCTGTCATACCAATTGCTATTGCTCAGAAGAGATACAATTTTAAGGAGATATTCCTGTTTTGGCTCACATGTCACCTTAAAACTGATGTCTCCATCAGATTGCTTCAAAAACCTGTGTTTTGTAGTCCGTCAATGAAAAAAAAAGGAACCTAAATATACCCTTCCTTAAAGAACACCTCCATAAATTTTGGAAGCTCTGCTTAGGGGCAAAAGAAGTCTCCTCTCTTTGGCTGCAATTGCACAGATTTTTTTCCCTCCTTTTTAAATACGGTTGTTTGTGCCCAGAAGCACAAACACCATCACTGAGGGGCTCAGCCTTGGTCAGAGGCAAATCTGTCTTGGAGTCAGTTGGCATTGGTTCTGTTGGACATAAGGGAAGCTTCCAGCACCTTCTCACAGAAGCCACCTCTGCAGCTCCCCCAGTACCAAACTGTTGTCACACAAACCAATACAGTCCATTTGGTGTTTTGGGTTGGAAAATTGGTGTGCATTAAACCATTTTAAATCCTGTAACTGTTTCTCCTAGCATTTTTCTCCAATATATACATGAGTGAGAGAGTTAATCACGTTAACTGAGAAAAAACAGTTTAACTGTGATGTATTTTCCACTCTGGTGCTTGCTGTGGTTGAGGAGCTGTACATACCAGTCAGAATTAGGAGCTCATTCTGAACTAATCTTACATGTTTCAGGCTATATATTTTGGAGCAAGACAATCAGGAGAATTTCTGGATTTTTTTTTTTTTTTTTTTTTTTGATTCCCCAGATAATTCAGTTAGCCAGAGGTATCCAGAGCAACATGGGCTATTTTGTGAACTGAGGTTAGTTTAATGGCCTGGCTTAAAGCAGTGCTTGCAGGCCTTTGTCATTCTCTATGGAAAGAGCTACTGGGGCTGGGAGCTACTGCTTGTGCTGGGCTAGGAGAGGCACCAGGATGCTGTGCCAATGAAGTTTGTTGAGAGCAGGCTGTTAAACTGCAACTAGCTGCCTAATTTTTACTATTCCTTGTGTACTGATGAGAAGGGGAAGGAGCTCTAGCTCCTCCTTTTCCACTAGTATGTTTGCTTTTCAGTAGGTGGCTCCTTTCCTGACTCTTCTTGATGGTTGCTTTAGCCAGAAAGACAGCACTGTGCAGGGCCTCACCCTCATTTCACTTCCAAGCCTGATGTGATGAGGTGAGTCAAAAGAGATTATTGAAGCTGTTTATACACGGTAAAGCATCCTTATAGATGAATGTGTACATTTAAGATCTCAGAGAATAAAACCCAGTGGAAGATTAAATTGCATCCTTAAACTAGCTGATAACAGGAATGTGTCAAGAAAGGCTGGTGTCTTGCCAGCTGTGATTTGTTTCCAAAGCAGACTTTCTAGATCTTTGAAAAACTGTGGAAAAATCTACTCCTGTGTGGAGGATGTTAGGTAAGGTTGGTCATGTCAATACATCCTAGAGTTTTTTCCCTTGGATTTGTTACTAAAAGCAGTGAGATTTTTAAGTGCAACTATTAGCTAATGTCAGTTAGGCCAGAGAAACTTAGCAGGAATTCAGAGAACTCTTGTTGTTTGGCTAAGAAAATAGACTTGTTACTTACCCTGAGTTCTGCAAATATTCCAGTCTGTTACTGATGCACTAGATACACATAAGGACTCCAAGGAATTTATTTTAATGTTCCAAGTATTGATTGAATAGGAATCTGAGTTTCTCTAATGTTGACATCAGTTTACAAAATTATCTCTGATAATGTGCTGGTTCAGATTCTGGAAAGAATAATAGATTTTGTGGCCTGAATTGGATCATTATGATAATCTAATCAGAGCTTCTTTGCAACATAAGTCCACAGAGGACTGGTAGAGCTTCTGTGCTAGTTTGGCTGGCAAGCTTTATTTGCAGAGGATGTTGTCTCTTGCCTTACATAGGACTGGATTGCTTTCTGAGCGTTTTTCTGCTCTGTGCTTGTAC
Source organism: Pipra filicauda (assembly GCF_003945595.2). NCBI lineage: Eukaryota > Metazoa > Chordata > Aves > Passeriformes > Pipridae > Pipra > Pipra filicauda. The sequence continues at coordinate 9,102,300 of NW_024104310.1, forward strand.
TGGAACCCAGCACATGACAGGTTTCATTTCCATGCCAGTGACTCAAAGAATCTGATGTGGAAAGAGAAATCTGAAAGGTCTCTTCCCTTTATTTTTGCACAACCTTGTGCCTGTTTGTTCATTATGCCAAAGAGTTATTTTGGCTTAATACAGAAAGTCAAGCTGATAATCCTAGAGAAACCTAAAACAAATGAACAATGCAGATAAAGATCTTGAAATTTTATCAGAGTCCTGTTTGGATAAAACTTTAACCAAGGGCTTGGGTTTTGGACTGAGGTTCCTTGTTTAGGAAACTTTGATAAGTAGTTTGGAAATGTTAGAAAGAACAGTCTTGATATAGAGGGGAAAATAAAAACAGGTGGAAACCTTGGGGTTTGTGATTGGGGCACATTAGAAGACATTGGGTTCTCTTAAAAGCTCTTTGTAAGAGAGAGTATGTATAATCCTTCTTGTGTGATAGCCTTGCATAAGCAGTTTGCTTCACGGAATCTGTGTATGGTTATTGTGTCTTTTTGTGGATCTCAAAGGAAAATAATTGTCCAGAACTGAATGCAATAAGGCCTGAAAAGGAAGCACAGAAATTCATAGAAACATGAAATGGAGTGGTTTGTATTGGCAGGAACCTTTAAAGATCATCTAGTCCAAACCCCCTTCCATGGGCAGGGCCATCTTTCACAAGATGAGGTTGCTCAAAGCCTCATCCAACCTGACCTTGAACATTTCCAGCTTCTCCGGGCAACCTGTTCCAGTGTCTCACCATTCTCATTGTAAAAAATTTCTCCCCTATGGCCAATCTAAACCTATCCTCTTTCATTTTGAAATCATTGCCCCTTGTCTTGTCACCACAGACCTTGGTAAAAAGTCACCTTTTCTTATAAGCCCCTTCTCTTTACATATTGAAAGGCTTCAGTACCTCTTCTCCAGGTTGAACAACCCCAACTCTTTAGGCCTGTCTTCACAGGAGAGGTGTTTCAGCCCTCTGACCTCTCCTCAATACCTGCTTTACCAGCTCTGACCCCAGAGCTGAACACAGTGCTCCAGGTGGGGTCTCACAAGAGTGGAGTAGAGGGGGAAGATCACCTCCCTTGTCCTACTGACTGTGCTTCTTGTCATGCAGCCCAGGAGATAGTTGGCTTTATGGACTGTGAGGCACGTTGATGGGTCATGTCCAACTTTTCATCCACCAGTGTCTCCAGGTCTCTCTCCCTCGGGCTGCTCTCAATCCGTTGCTCCCAGTCCATATGCAGGACACTGTGCTTTGGTTTGTCAAGCTTTGTGAGATCTGCATAGGTCTGTTCCTCAGTCCTGTCAATCCTCTGGATGGCATCAGAGTTACTGAATGTAATGTCGGAGCAAGATCTGGATAAAAATCTGTATGAATTGTGACCTTTAATCGTAAAATAGAAGCAAGCTCCAGGTCTACTGTTTGGAAAATTTTAAGCATACCCTGATCCTTGCATTCAGGACACAATTTCATTAGTACTATTAAATGGTGAACACCTACTTAAAGCAAAGCATACAGTAATACTAAAGGCAAGTCTAGTTCCCAGACATAGCTGGTGGGCAATTTTATTTTGTCAGTTGATTTCTCCATGACTTTGCTCTCCCAGTTTCAGTTCTTTGCAGTTTTTCCCAATTTGCTATGCAGTGAAAATATTATGAATTTCTGATTGATGCCCCCAGACTTGTTTTTTACATTATTTTCTGAATAGCTTCTTGCAAGTCTAACTTTGAAATAGTTTCAGAGATGTAGTTTTTCAATACACACAAATTCACTTATCCTGCTTAAGGCAACACACAGTTCCTGCATCCCCAAACAGCTTTCCTCCACTACCATTTGACAACAGCACTTCTCTTCCTCCAGGCTATTTTGGGTAGGATATGTCATTAAAAACAGGACATTGTAGTTATGTGATTATGTGAATACCTTTAGTCACACATCACAAGACCTCCCCATTGATGAGGTACTTGTTCCTCCAAGGTGATTAACAGACTAATTTATTCTGCTAATTGCCAAAAGACTTGACCCCTGACCTGGAGAATTACCATAGATTTGAGACAGGACAATGCTCAGGATTTCCTCTGTGACTGGCTTGCTAGAGATCCTCTCAGCTGTTGACAGTCTGCACAATCAGGGGAACAGTTCTCTCCTGAAATGGCTTCCCAGCAATGGTGCACTGTGTGAGGAACAGCAGGAGCTCTTTCATAGGGAGCAGAGGGGAAGCATTTCCTTTGGAGTGCTTATCTTGATTGATGATCCAAGAAGTGTTCAAGATGTCCTCAGTTAACCCCAGCTCTGGAGTTGAGGTTGGTTTCCAGACGCTGGGGTTTATGGGCTTATGTCCCTCTTAGGCACTTTCTTTTTACTTTTTATCTGGGATTCTAGGACCTCCTGTTTATATCATGTGCAGGAATCAGAAATTCTCCTTTACAAAAGTCACCATAATGACTTCCCATATGAGAAAATGTTAGAGGTGTGGTCAGGTAGGCAGAATTTCTTTGCTGTGAAAGCAATTAAACACTTTTCCACCCGAAAAACTCTTCTACCTTATCTGTTTATATTTGCAAAGGAAGATATTTTGGTGATTATCAAAGCTGTGGATTTCCTCAAATTCAACTTTCACGGAAGAGTTTAGCAAGCAAAAAAAGGGTTGTGACATTTAATTTCATGTCTTCTGGCTCCTTAAAAACATGCAGATTTCCAGTTATGTTCCAAGGTAAGCCAATATTCTGGAAGGGAACCTAAGCTAGCTTTTACTTAAGTGAGAATTAAACCCTTTACCCTTTTGATTCTTTAAAAGACAGCTGTGTTTTGAGAATAACAAGATACTGTGACTTTTCTAGAGCCTTTAGAAGTGGAGTATCTTCTTGCATGTAAGGACTATTTGCTCTTGGAGGGCCTCCAGGAAGGATAGTCAAGAATACTGGACTGCAAAAGATAGTTTGATATTGAACAGGTATGTGTTTTTAGGGAGTTTTCTGAGATACAGAGAGGCAAGTTCTCATTCACGAGTTTGCTGTTCAGATCTTACAAGTTCCAGTTTCACATTCTGAAGCTGGAGAAGCTTTATATCTGATAAAATGAATTTGTGTGTGGAAGATGCCCATTTGAGCAATGATTGGCACTGCTGGACATCACTGGTGTTTTGATATTGAATGTAATTTTGGAACACTTAGTAGAATGTAATTTCAGAGTAATTTCAGTTTGATTTGACTTGTAGGTCATAAGGCTTATTGTTGGGGTAATTCTATGAACTTTTCCTCAGATCCAGCCCATGTGTAAAATATTGAATGTTATTAGGGCTTTTGTCTAGAAGTGGACTGAGATCTAAAAAGAGGCACAGATTTTCAACATTCCTTACTTTGTGCTGCTGCATTCATGAACTTAGAAGTGCAGCTTACCAGGGGATGCAGTCACAGAAACTGAGTGGAAAACCCAGCCTTTTGAGGAAGCTTGTCGCACTCGGTGAGAATTTTGTTAGAATGAGATGAATCTACTGAGTCACTTCTTCTATTGTTTTTAAACAGACTGCTGCATTCAGCAGCTTACTGGAGAGCTTTTCATGTTACCTATGTTTAAGAACTGCTGGATTGAGTTAGAGATCAGTCTAACTCCAGCTGCAGGGTTCTGCAGGGGTTCATCTGTCTTCCTGTGCTTATGGAAGTGAGCAGTGTCTTACACAAATACATTCCTGCCACTGCCATCAGAGAGGCAATTTATAGACATAAATGAAACCTGGAGAACAGTAGTAAATGGCAAAAAAGACCCAGTCCATTAAAATCTTGTAATCCCAAATCCATTCTACTGTTTTAGCGCTGGTCTGTTCTCATTTAGTGTAGTGAGAGTGAAAACAGGGGGAATAATGCTATTGAAGTCAGCAGGAGTGCTGCCTGTTAAAGTGAAAATAGAATCAGAGTATAATCAAGTAAGAGATATGTAGTATAATGAAAATCACATGATGGTTTGAAGGCTCTGAGGGTTTTTTTGCAGAACTCTATAATTTCAAGTGTGCACAGTTTCACAGATTAGAAAGATTTTTTTTTTTCTGTACACTTAAGCCCTGTAATCTTTCATCAAACAAAACAAACAAAAAACAAAGCTCACCAATATTGACAAAAGAAAAGGGGAATTGCTAAAGGGGAATATAAGGTTTTACTTTGTTCAACTGCAATCCAAGTGTCTGTCTTAGTCAGTCTTGGGATGTGTCTCTTTAACATTTTGAAAATTATCCTGGGTGATGCTACAGCATCCTTAGAAAGGTTTTCCCTCTCTACCTTCTTGTACTATCTGTTCTGTCCACCACAGACACAGCAATTTTAGCCACGTCCTTTATAACCATCTGTTTTAAAGCTGTTGGGTTTTTTTACCCCTCTCAGTTACTTTTCCTTCTGCTTGTTTCTCCTGGTTTTTTTCCATACTCTGTCCAAACTAGTCAGCATTTCTTTTGTCTCAAAATGGGAACAGAACCCTGAATGGTAAGTCAAGTAAAAATCTTACTGGAAGTGTATTAAAAGCTTTTCTCTCCTTCACTGGTCCCAGCATAGTGTTTGCACTTCCTAAAAGTCTGGTGTTATTGCCTAGTACTGAGTTTAAGAATTGTTTAAATACAAGGTCCTTTCCCTCAAAACTTCCATCTATCTGTAAATTCCCCAACCCATATTTGTGTACCTCATTATTCTGATTGAAATGTAGTTTCTTGTTCTTATTGCATTATTTTTTTTTTATTTCTCCAGTTTAAAATCTGTCTGTATTTTGATACTCCGATGTTGACTAATACAATAATGTGTTGGTCAGTTTATTCCAAAATAAGACATACCTGTTCACTGTAATGAGCTGGATGCATATTACCAGGTGATGGGCTCACATTTGTTGACTTTGCAGTGGGTAGGAGTATAGGTGTGCCCTTGTCATGACAAAGTAGATTGTGACTGCATAATGTAGATCTGTCTGATCTGGGGTGTTAACATCACCTTTCCAAGCCAAACCTTGGTGGTCCATTAATGTAAACTGCAGAGTAAGACAAGCAATCTGCTGAGCTCCTGATGTAGAGGTATTTGTCCCCTTGCCTACCCAGTTATATTTTATAATGAGATACTACAGCATTTTCCAAACATCTATTAATATCCAGGAGATACAAGTGCTAGTGATAAAAATCACTGCAGCATTACCAGTTTCTTCACAGGGAGAATGTTGCTGTCATTCTCAGGCTGAAGGCAAAGCAGAAGAAATGTATTTTTTCTGTAATGCTTTTACCCTCCAAAGAAATCAAGGTGAATTTAAACCCATCATAGTGGTGCTGAAAAATAAAATTTACACAAGGAGAATATGAATGCAGTTTTTGGGCAGACTGTTTCCTGCCCCTAGGAAATGTAATGAAAATACAAACCAGCTGGCTGAGTACTGGTTTGTGAGTGTTTTTGTAAGGCTGGAGGCAAGCCTGACAAATCTCATGCATGAAGTATAAGATCACTCATTTGGCTTCCACCTCACACTCCCAAGTCCCCTGACTTGTGAATCTTGCATTCAAAATACCCGTTTCTCTCCTGTGCTGTGACCCCACAGGATGCTCTCCAGCAGCAGCCTCGCCTTCATGGGTCCTTTCCTTTCATTGGGCTGTGATGCATGGGGACATACCCACATCTGACAGAAGAGAGACTCCACATCTGAATATCTGTATAGATTTAAACTTGGCTTCTCTGTACACTTGATTCTGAGTAGAGAAGATGCTGCCAAACTGTTTTTTTCCGTGGTCTACCAGTGGGAGTTTAAGTACACTGATGCTTGTCTACAGATGGAGCAGTTTTGGAATTGTTATGCAGACACTGTTCTTCACTGGGTTTTTTCATAGTAGCTTAATCCCCTGTGAAAGAGGATTTAGCTAGAAAACAGTACTCTTCTTGTGAAATAAATTGATTGTGATATTACCCTGTCCTCTCCATCACCTTTGTGACTGGGGCCAACTCTGTTTGTTTTTCCTTCTGCATTCACTGAGGAGTGACTTCACACCTAAAGCCAGATTGTTCTTTAGGGATCTTTGCAGTTTTCAGCACCCTCAGGTCAATTGGCCTGCACATCCCAGTTTCAAAAATGAGTTAACTGCTGAAAATCAAAGGCATTTGTGCTCTCAAGTCAGATATGGAAGTGAGGTCAGGTATCCTGAGTAGCTTGAGGGCTTGCAGACATTTAAAATATGTATATGTTCATATTATGTGTTTGCAGTGCCTTCATTTATGGTATTTACATACATACTACAGAAGTGATTATGCATGCAATGATGATACCATCCTTGGTTTATTTTGATTTTGTCATATTTGAAAATTGTTTAATACACGTAGAAATGTTGCACAGAGAGTGCTGGGTAGATTGAATTTGGGTTAGACCCCAAACATACCCCTTGTTTAATACCTATGGTGTTTCTTTTGTTGTCTCATAAGGCTGGAAAGTTCCCCTCATCTAGGTAAATAGTGCCCAAGAAGGTGTCAGAATACATGGTTAATTAGGGCCACTTAGTCTCAGCTTCTGCCTTATGCTTCTCTGGCCACACTGCCGTAGTAGCCACATGTAACAGCCTTTAATACCTTTTTCTTCACAATACTTTTATGCAAGGGCAGTGTTATGGTCCACTTAGGAGACTGACAGACACAGGACAGGATTAATTCATGACTGATTCAGGATTCTTGATTAAATGTAGACATATGAAGGGTGGACATGTTGCATCTGAGCTGGTCATTCCAGTTTCCTGCTAAAATTTGAGGGGATCTGGTGAGTGCACTTACCAAGGCTTGCACAGAACTCATCTCTGTGGGAAATAGATGCTGAAATAGATCAAATGACTCCTGACCTAAAGTGGTTATTACTTATAAAGGGAGCTTATGTAACTAGAGCTTAGGTATAAATATTTAAATTGTAGGAGATTAAAGGTGTGAAATAGAGCTCAGCTCATACACTGAGGGTATAACATGGCCAACAGCTCAGGTGATAAGAAAACAGTGAGTTAAATGTGGACTCCATGCTTGGTTTCTAGGGAAAATTGGACACAGCATTGGCTTGAGATCATTTTCTGTCACTATTGGGTTTTACTTGTGTCGCCTTGCAGATATAATGGAGGATGCAGGCTGAAAACAGGCAACTGTGGTGCATTGGAGTTGTATAACTGTGTTCATCCAAATATAAAGGAGAAGTTTCGCCATGCAGGACAAAATCCATAGAAGTGAATGCATGTCTAGGTAGCACACCTCACACTGGCCTATCTGGCCTTTTTCCACAAGAGGACAATCTAGAAGAGGAAAATTTATGCTGTTCTGTTGAAATGCAGGAATTTTTTGTACCTGCTGAATGGTTTACTGCATGCTGTTAGTGAAGTCGTATGAAGAAGGAAGACTTACCATGTTGATATCTGGAAACTCTGAGGCTGGTACTCAGTATTGATTTAGTCATTGTCCACAGGAACACGAAGAATTATGCCTGCTGTGGTTGTTACGCTTTCATCGTAAAGTCTTTATTGAGCAGCCTTGGCCAGTAATACTAATGGATGGAGCACTATTAAGCTCACTGCTCTTGTAGGTCAAGATTTAGTAGATGCTCGGTGTTTCCTTTCTTAGTGAGTCTGCTCACAGTTTTCCTGGAGCGTGTTGGAACAACCAAGTTGTGTGAAAAATCTGTTTCTTCAAATAATGTGGCTTCAAAGACTCCAGACACTTGAGGAACGTGAAGTGATGGTACTGGAGGCATTAGGAGCTCTCACATACACTCTTCTACTAATCCTGAGAAGACACCTCTATTCCAGCCCTGTGGGTACAACTGAAGCAGGGACTTGAGAAGAGCACTGTGTTATCAGCTACTCTGTTGTAAATACTGTTTTCGTGAAAGTTTTCAGAGTGTGGGAAAACGACTCGCGAGTGGTTGTAAACTGCAAAACTAATGGGCCAGATAATTGCATAACTGTGTCATCTGGCATTATTAACAAGTGTTTTTAAGAGCTTAAAATTTCCTGTGAATCTGATGAAAACTCTGGGTCAGCAGACCCTGCACTGGTATAGTTGCCTTTAATTTCATTGGAGTCAGATTTCACCATAGATACCTGATTCCTCTTGTGAACTTCATGGATTTATTTGCACATAGCATCTTTCTTGCTTTGAATGTTTTGTTCTTGGCTTTGTCAAAAGTAATGAACCACTGATAAAGAATGCTCAGAAAGCAGGGCTTCTCTTAGTTGGAAAAAATTATCCACTCGAGGCAGTGAGTAGATGCAGAGGAATGTAGGTGGTATTTCTGGTGATGGTAGAGTCCATAGAGTTGAAGTTAATTCTTATGAAAGATATTGGATCTTAACAAGTTTTGATCCTTAGGGAAGCTAGTGGGCTTTTAATGTAAATGAAAATTTGAGATAGAAATACCTTAAAAGATACAGATTCTTAATGTGCTTTTTTCTGGTTTAATCTTCTAAGAAAATATTCATGTTTTGCATAATTTTATTTCTTATATACTGAAAAGAGTTTACCTGTTGCGGACAAGCTTGGAATACAGAATTATAGAATTAATTTCTTAAGGATATATATTACTAGTCTTTTGTCAGAAGCATTTTGAAATGTCAGCATTACAGTGCATTTGTTTAAGTGGCCACTTGTGAATCAAGGTCCTTTGTGACTCTGGTGAACACTTTGTGACTCTTATCTGTACATGTGAGCTTGTGTGTGCTGCCTAGTACGTTCATGAATAGCCCTGGAATTGTAGGATTGGCATCTGCCTCTTAATAAAATAGCCACAAGCTTTTCCTTCACTACAGGCAGCTTGAATGCCAGCAACCCTGCTTTACTCTGTGGGTTTCTTCAATCTTGCCTTGTTTTATGTGGAGATATTTCCCAAGAACAAGCATCTATTGTGGGATGGTGTGAACAAAGACCTCTGGAACTAGTACAAACAGAAATCAGTTAAAAAAGATGCAAAATAGGAGTACTGAAGGGGGAAAAAAGAAGTGCTTGATTTTATTCTAAAAAGATTTTGTATTTTAGGCATGTGCTGAGTTTAAATTTCTGTCAGCTTCATTTGTTGGGGATTTTATTTTCTCAAGAACAACTTATTAAAATGTATTTAAGCATCATATGTGAAGAATGATTGTGACAGAGAGCCCTTTAAGAGGTTAGCAAAGGGCAGTGGATCATGATGCTTGTAAATCATAAATTTAATATAAATGTGTATCTAGGAGCAGAGAGGTCTGAGACAGGGAGGTAAAAACCCTCCACCTTAATGGCCTTATGTTAAGTCCAATGAATTAAAATTCTCAAACAAAATTAGTCTCTGACCTTTTACCACCTTTGGACCATGCTCAAGTGTTTTAGTGGACAACTTAAGGTCTTCGCTGTAGGTTTCATCCTGCCTGTGTTTGAGATGTGCCACAGAAGCATAACAAAGGCATTTGTCTATTCTTGGAAGTCAATGATGAACCTTGTAGTTATTCCCATACTTCTTTCAGTGGAGAAGATCATGCACACAGAGAGGAATAAATCTCCTTTATGTTTTCATAGTCTTATGGCTTCATACTTCAGGAGATGAGGTGACCTACTTAGGAAAAAAAAAAAAAAGACGGTAAAAGAGAAGTAAAGGACAAAGGAGCAATAACCTAGTGGGGATTCGTGAAGAGTGATGGCAGAACAAACCGATCATTTTGGTTTCTGCAAGTGTGATTCAGCTTGCTTTGTGCTTGGGGCTCCCCATAGCTTAGCTTGCAGAGAACTCGGGGAAACTGAACCGTTGGAGATGTCAGAGTGTTGTGATTAGCAAGGGAGCATGACAGACTAGGCAGAGCAGAGGCTTCAGTGTTTGGAAAGAGACAGTTTAACCCTTAGCTCTGTGACTAGTTTTGCTGTGTATATATTAATTCTCTCTTTTCTCACCTCTTGCATCTCCTGCTTCTGAAGATTGTAAACTGTTCAGAGCCAGAATTGACTTCCACTGTACATTTATATATTGCCTGGCAGACTGAGACTCAAATCACAGTTGTGGTTTCTACCTGCTGCTGAAACATGAATAATAAACTTCCTTTTTATTTCACTAATTGTAACTCTGCATCTCTTGATACTCCCCTAGTTGTGCTCAGTTACTTGACAAGATTGATGAGACATTTCAGAGAATGCACACAGACCTTGCCTACCAGTTACCCAGCTGATGTCAGAATAGACCCCAGTGCCTGCAGCTGAGCTTGGGATGGAGCATTACCAGAACTAAAGCAGAAGATGTGGTCCCAGATGGCCTTCCAGTAGTGACAGGTGCAAAAGTGGTGATGGCTTTTCTGTACATGTGTTGCACTTTGTTCTGTGTACATTGAACTGATAGAAGCAGAGTTTTTTGCCAAATGCAGCATCCTCCTCTTGCTGAAACAGTACTCACATCACAACACATCTTAATATTCACAAATATCCCAGAGGATGTGCCATATCTATGCGAAAACAGTCTCACAGAAGCTCTGAACCTTTGAAATCTTGCCACTCCTTGTTTTTCTGCCAGCTGTGCTTCAGCATAAATGATCCAGTTGCTTCTCTCCCTAGAAGTCCTTAAGAATGAGCTTCATGATATAGTGCTTGTGAGGCTGCTCAGAGACTGTTAAAACTTGACAAAAGAAACTCCCTGACTTCATGTGAGGGGAAAGTTTTCTGAGATCCACTAGATCCACAGAGCTTTTCCTCTGCAAAATAATTTTGTTCTGCTAACTTGACAGAGATACATTCTAGACATTCAGTTCAGATACCTGAGAGAGTAACTTGGGCTCTCTATAGCCAATGGAGAGGAGGATACCCTTCCAGAGTGTGATTTCAGAGCTTATAAATTTTAAGTGTGCTTAATTCCATTGATTGAAGACCCCAACTGTAGGTAGTAAGTATACTTTTCTAATGCCTTCTTTTGCTTGTTCTTTTCCCCTCCCAGTTTCCAGAGAAGTTGAGACACTCAGTCATGCTTGTGTGTTTCTGTCTAATTTTGCCTATTTGAGTAATATTATAACCAACTCTGTCAAAACAGCTTGAGGGTAGAAGTCTATTGCCACAATTTTCTTTAAATATAGGTAATCTGGTAAGAAAAGACACAATTCACAGACCCTTGAAGGGAGACTGCAGTGTAATTTTTTGTCTTCTCAAGCACTAGAGGCCTTATAAAGGAAGAGCTTTTATGAGATGCCCCACCTGCAGGACAAATTCCAGTTGGAGCTGATACCTCATTAGACACTGGAGGATTTAACCATTACCCTTGTCTTGTTGGAAAAGTTTGCTTCACTAGTTCTGCTCCACAAAAACACATGTTGGTTTTTTTATGTCCTGCTTTTTATTGTCTGCTTTTAGACCAGTTTTTTGTTGTGTGACTGGCAAATCCCAGCACTGCCATCTGTGAGCAGCAGCACAAAATACCATCTGCTGTGAATGAGTCTCGTTGCTCTGTACCCATTAGAACATCACCAAAGGTGTGTGTTAAGATGCAGTGGAAGGCTGCAGGAGACAGAAATGCAACTGGAGCAATGTTTTGTGCCATACGTGATCCCATTGACGCCGGTAGAATTATCTGAAGTTTAAATTAGCATATAACCTGACCTCAGCTGTTTAATGTTAAGCAGGAGGGACAAACCTATTTCCATTAATCATGGCGATGGTGGATGTAAAATGCCTGCATTAAGTCATTGTGCTAATTTAAGCAAGCAAAGGCTGCTGCTCTGATTTGAGACAGTAAGAAATAAGAAGGAAATCTGCAGTAAGGAAATGGGAAAAGTAAGTGGTGTCAAAAATTTCTTTCAAGCAATGCTTTTTGTGGTGCATTAGTTTTTTGCATTGCTTTCCTAAACCGGTGTAATTTCAGCTTGAAAAGAACAGTGCCCACTTAATAGAAGTTTCTGACACTGACATTATATAAATAAGGCACTGAACTTAAGGATTGTTCTGCCCTTTTGACATATATAGAAGGTTATTGCTTTTCCTGTGCGTATTTGCGTTTCGAATAGTAGAAAGAAATTTGGTTATTGCAGGTGGTCAGTTCATTCAGACTCATAACGTTTCTCAGCTTGTAATGTAGGAGCTTAGGCAGGGAAGATAAGCAATGAAATATTCCGAACTTCTCGCTTTTATGGGTCATCAACAGAAGCAGGTTTTGGAAAGATTAAAATGTATTTTGTAGTTGTGATATGACATATATTTTATTGCATTGTAATACACTAGTGAAATGACTAGTGGTGCTTTGAAATGTCTGTGGTACTCATTTCTGCCAGAGTCATGAAAGATGTGTACAGACAAGGGCATCACACGTGACATTCAGAGTGCAGGAAGAGAGTGAAATATTGCCCCATTGTATAAATAGAAAAGCTTACTAAAATATCAAAAGACTGCTCATTTAAACAGCATGCTGTGGCTGTATTTTCTTTACAAATAAACAAGAATCCTGGTTCTTTACACGTAAATAACCCCAGGGATGAACATAGTATCTCATAAATGCTCTACTCCCCTAGCCAGTACCTGTCTGGGTTTAATTTGGTGCTTTTGGGATAATTCAGTTCTTCTTTCACTACACAGAGGCTTAACATCTGGAGACTGTGCAAAGGCTCTTAGTGGACTCTGAATCAGGCCCGAGTTCCAGCTTTAGACCATCAAAAGTTTGGAAGCCCTGCATGTCTCCTGTCTGCACTGAGGCTCCAAACTTTGCCATGCCAGTGCTTTGTGTGTGTGTGTGTGTGTGTGTGTGTGTGTGTCCCTGCCTATGTATATGCAAGCACTGAGATATTTGGTAGCATTTTCAAAGTGAATCTGGGTTGGTGGAAGTCAGCTTTCCTCTCCAGTCATGTCTCGGTGTGGATTGAGGTGAACTGCCTGAACTTCATCTACAGCAGTTTGGAGGTCTTGAGGGTGGGATGAGGAGATGAGTGTTATCTGTGCCTTAGAGAGAAGGAATTCCATGTAATCCCCTTTGGATAATGCCTGCTGACCTTTCTTTTCAGCTGCCTTGTGCATGTCTGGTCATCTATGGACAGATTATTGTCACACCGTCACAGCAGCTATGGAGATGCACATTTCCATGTGCATTTCCAGATGCAATATTCCTCCTTCTGAGGAAAACATTTTGCTTGGCATGGCCAGCCTAGGATCTCCACTGGCCATTTTTAGGTTGTGGGTGTTGCACAACATTCCAGCTACGATCTGTTGTGCCTGGAGCTTGTCCAGCACAAGGATCATGCTTGCATCATCAAGCTGAGGTGAGAAGGCTGCCTGACCTATATGCCCATTAAAAGCTAAGGCAATTAGAAGAGTGTTCTCCAGGACTCTGGAATGTGTTTCTGTTCACAGATCTGAAATAGAACATACTTAAAGAGTTAGAGTAAGTTGCAAAAGGCAGAGAGGACTTCCTCCTCCTGCACTGAAGCAAATGATAGCTTGAAATGGCTTGCTGCCTGAATTTCTGTAAAACTAATGACTTTAAAGCTGTTGAACTTTTATTGAGTGGTTAATGACGTTAAGGGACAGAGACCCATGAAGAGGCAATTTTTTAATTGTTTTAAATCTAAATAAACAAAATGTTATCATAGCGCGTGCAGTATTTCCACTCTGTTTTTTATAAATTACCTTTTCCTCCAGAACTCCCTTTGCTTAGTGTTACAGACAGAAAACATATAATTGATCTGGTTTGATGATTTTAAGATTATGTGATTCATCAGATACTTCCTCAGCCTGCCAGTAATCCTAGAAACAGGAATGTATCTGGGCGTAGAAACACTGCTTCTATACTTCTGCCTTCCCATGGTAATCTGCCCTACATTGCAGAGTCCTCTGGCCATCCTGTGTGGAGACAGCCTGGAAGCAAGAACATATGGTGCCTCTTGTATGAGGGAAGTGAGAGAGGGGTGTCACATGCTGTCAGATACATAAACCTGCTCATCTGCTGCCTAAAGACCCAGAGTCCTCAAGAGAAGGAAAGGGAAGTCTTCCTATCCCCTCTCCTTGTACTGATACACAGTAAATCAGAATTGCTGTGTGCAAAGGGGAAGGACATGTATCTTCCCCTGTTATGCCCAGATGATTGGCAGAGTCCTGGAAGAGATATGTAAATGGCAGGCTGATGGGCAGTGTTTTCTTTACACACATCACCATCGGTGTGCAGCTCTTTGCCCAGCAAGCAGGTTTCTCTGACGTACCCAGACACAAGTTCAGAAACAAAATGTCTCAAAGCAGAACAAAAATAAGCACCCATGTCTAAAGAGGGGATACTATTTCAGGTGTTCCCCTAAATTTAATGGGAATCAGGCAACTAAATACTCAAAACACCTGAAAAGCTCAGTTTTGAAATGCAGTCATTTTAAAAAGGACAATCTGCTGTAGACCAACTCCTTTTAAGAGCGCAGAAGCTTAGTAGTGGCTTGTCCCAGTACAGTGGGTGACCTTCCCTCTCTGTTTTGAGGTCAGAGGGAGCAAGAGTGGCACAGACTAGGAACTGCTGTCCACAGACAGGGTGTCTGGCCAGGGCAGTGTTTAGGAGAAGGGTATGTTCGTGCCATGAAGAAGTACCACTGTGATTAGGCTTGGGAAGCAAGAGATGTGTTAGTGTCAAGCTTGGGGAGAGCTGCTGTGTCCTAGGAAGAAGAGCATGGGGAAAATCCCTCAAGAGCAAGGAAAGATGTCTTATAGGGAGAAATGAGGTATGGCACTACCTTGGGTAGCAGGAAAGGAAGGATGAGTTACTTTTAACTGTTTTTTTTTCTATGGGTCCTGAATTGAAACACGGGGTTGTTAATAAGTCTTAATTCTGCTTTGTATGTTTCTCACTCTCCTTGAGGAGCAAAATTAATGAAGTATCGAGAATTAGTCAAGCTTTATCCTTAATAGGAAAGAAAATGATAGAGCTGGAGAAAGCAAAGAGTGAAAGGATTGTAGGTCTTTGCAAAGTAAAGGTTGTTTGATGAGGTGATTGTCCAGAGTGTTACCACCATGATATAAAGCTGTAGCCCTGGTCTTGCAAATATTTCCATGCAGACAGAACAACATTTCTTACAGGACTGGACCACATGATCACATTATTAGGATGTCCCATTCCTGAGGATAAGCATTTTCAACTTCAGGTGCAACCCTGCTATCACTGAACTCAGTGGAGAACTTTGCAGGTGCTTTGCTAAGGCAGGATAGGTGCTTAAGTAAATGGCATAGTGCATGAACACTTATGTTTTCTTGCAAAATTGGGTAGCAGATTGCAGTTCTGGAGCGTGTTCTAGCTTCTTACTTCCCCTCCCCTCCAGCTATCAATTATTCTTTCTGGTTTAGATCCTATGGGAGAAATTATTTCTCTTTTGCTATTTGTGTTGCAGTGAAACATTACCAACCTCTTATCAGTTTCCTGTACTAATTATCTCAACAGTTGCACTATTCTGCTCGTCTTCTTCATTCACCATGAAGGAAGAATTCCTATTCCAGCAGGAATAATGGAATCACTTTGCTGTCCCCTTTCTCTGCACGCTGCAAACAAATAGAGTAAAAGCATGGTAGATCCTGACCCTGCTGTACACAAAATGCAGTGCTCATGATCTTGTAGGAGGGCAGATGTTTTGAAATGCTTCTGTGGAGAAGTTTGAGGAGTTTTGCAGTGTGCCATAGTTCAGTGCTTGCACAGCTGTCACTCTCTCCTGTGTACATTGTCACAAAACAGCCATGTGCTCCTTTGAATGGAATATTTCAGCCCAGAGGTTTCAATATTTTAAAAACATTTGTGCATAGAAAACCACAGTGGTTTAATATGAATGTCAGCATCCCTCATTTGTCAGGAGTGCTTACAGGCAGGCATCTGCTGTGATGCCAGTTATGTACAGAAGGAAAATTAGAAATGTTACCCAACATGTTACTGGTGTAATTAAACTGAATGAAATATAAAGGAGGAGTGTGCAATAAATAATAAAATTATTTATTAAAAAAACTAAGGGCTGCTAACACTTATCTACCAGAAGATTTTGCAATGGCGGACTTAATAAATATGCCTTTTCTGTGGCACTGTTTACCACAAAACATAAATCCTTTTTGTTAAATAAGAGGACTGAAAGGAAGCAGAGTTATGGAAATACATGACGGTGAAGAGAAGGCGATGAGTTATTCTAATATAAAAGGCTGTCTCATATCTCCAACACTGACCTTTACCCAGTGAAATACATTTACAATGTTGCATGTTACTTGTTAATAATTTCAACTACTCTGATGTTTGAGTTCTCAACTCTTGGCTCAAATATGTATTTTAAAATTACCATGACTACTTTCCGAGAAACAAAGGAAGTCTGATCATTTTTCATATGTAGACATAACTAGGACAAATGTCTGTCCTTGGGATCCAGGTGCTTTCCTACCATTAATCTTCACAACCCTCTGTCTGGGGTAGGTGGAGGTTATTATACACACATTTTATTCCTGGGGTAAGTGAAACAGAATCAGAGAAGCTTGCCCAGAATTTAATCCTGGTCTGACTGAAGCCAGTAGGAGGTAAATGCATCACTTTACTGGAGGCATAATTTACCACGTAGTAAAGATGCAAGTCAGTAATCAGGAGTTCCTGCCTGCACATCCAACAGCCAAATCACTTGGCTCTGGTCTGTTTGCTGACTCTTTTGTACATGTAGGCCAGTTTGGAGCTCCAGATAAACCTGTGTGAGATGGACTTATATTTTAAATGAGGCTGAGATGGTGTTTCAGCTTCTGCTATTTTTTGTCTTTCAAAAAACTCCTCACAGCAGTTCTCTAAGTTGTAAAAATTCTACGTATCTTTTATTTTGTTCTTTGGAAATGTTCATCTGGTATTTGTGACCTTGGCATAGGGTAGCAGGTAGGTCTTGTACTAATGTTAATCATGTGTAAAGGCATTTGTAAAGGCATTTGAAAAGATACCATTCTCAGAGGAATAATCAGGGCACAGTCTGCAAAGTAATGAAAATTTAAAAATAACTAGTTGAACAATGCAATGTAGAAATGAATAGGCTGTAGAAAAACCCACCTAATGTAAAGGTTGTCTGCCTATTTCTAGCACACTTGTTATAAAGAAAGGCAATATTGACATATTGGCTCTAATTTCAGATGCTTTAATAAAACAATATCTTGCTACATAGGCTCAAAGATTACTCCTCTCTCTGTAGAGTGTCTTTAGTAGCTTTTGCTCTCTTTTTCTGTTGCTGAGTATTGCAATATAGGGGCCAAATGACTCCAGGTTATTAGAGTGCTAAGGCCAAAAAAAGAAATATGTATCTAATCAAATCATTTGCAGAATGAATTTCTGGCTTTTGCACACCTCCCCTCATCTCATTGCTTTCCCTTTGTCACCTTTTGCTGGGAAGGAGAGGCTCAAGCAGTGCGTGTGTACCGCAGAAAGGTGTTCATTGGGGTTAAATCAATCTTCTTTAAAAATTGGGTCACTTCCTTGCCCGTGAGAGTACAGCCCTGGGAAATGGGTTGTTGTGGATCATGGGTGGTATCAAAGTCAGCAGCAATATGCTGTTGAACAGTCATCTGTTCAAGGGAGAGGACATGGAAGGAGGGTGAGACTCTACCTCATTGCAAATTACTTTTCCCAGTACTCATCTATTCATAGATCATATTCACTCTTGCACCAGGGCAGTGCTACTCTTCTAACTTGTTGCAGTGCTTTGATTTCAAGACCAAGGTCCAGATAATCATCTTTTTTAATGTTTCAGAAAGCCTCAGAACATCCCATGTTCTAGTGGGCACCCTGCACAGAGATTAGAGCTGAGAACCACTCAGGTTTCAAGGCTACGAAAACTTTGCTGCTGTGAGCTGGGATGGGTAATCAATCTTGGAATTGTCTGTTCTGTGGCAAGACAAAGAATAAAATTAGTTTGGGTCAACTCAAATGATTTATTTTCATCTCAGGCCTTTTTTAATTTTCTTATTCTTCATCCAGATTTCAAAACCACTTCACTTTTGTATATAAATTGGTGTTATATTTGGGCTGAAAGTGATCAGTTTGTATCTTCTAACCTTAAGCAATAAATCCCCACCAACAAATGTCTTTGAACTGGAATTTTCTTTTAAACTAGCCCTTTTTCCACCAGAAGTTTTAACTTCGATGGATCAGCATTTTCTGAGAGTATCATCAAGTAGTTCCTGACCAGCTCTCTTGAGTGCCTGATAACAGTCAGATAAAAGAATTGCAATTGGACATGCTTTCCAAACGAGAGCTCATTTCATGTGCAATCACTATGCTTTCACATAGAGGGTGATTTCATACATTTCAAAAGAAACTTCATTATCATCTTTTTTTTTTCCACGTTTTTATATCCTCATGAGGTTATAATGGTTTTTTAAATTATAAAAAAGAGGTTCTACATAATAGGAGAATCCTAGATTATGTTTGACTCAGGCTCTCCATTTAGGTTGCTCTGGCTTTTTTGAAACATTTTATATTGTATTTTGGTATTGCTTTATGTTTTACTACCTATTCAATATATTTCCCACAGAGACCAGTTCTGTGTGTTTCCTGTAGTGAAGACTATTCAAATGGGCTATAATCCTGTAATAGTTTATAGCAAAATCAATTTGATATGCCTTGAAAAATATTCTCTTGTATTACAGTCAAAGGAAATGTGTGTGCAGAGCTAAGAATTTATACTTGTAGTGAATTTCTTGAAGTTGGAAATGCATGTGCTTGTATAATTGAGGGCCTTCTTATGTTTGACTTAATTTTTTATTTTCCCACTTCTTTTCATGGAGAATCCTTTTTTTGATCACTGTATTAGTTAGGAAGATTTTAAGGATTTTAAGCCTGTATTTCAGGAGAAGCTCTCCTGAAATACTCTTCAGCAGTATTTTGTGCTAATTTAGCTCCAAATGTTCTGAGTGCCTCCATGGAAGTAATTAGGTGAATTATTGCTGTGTAGCTCTGTGTACAGTACCTGCCTGGCAGCACATCCTCAAGTTAAAATTTAAGAACTACTGCAGCACCCTCAAGTGGTGATGCTGATCTGTATTTACAGGTTTTTTTTCCCCAAATGTTTATATCTAGGCTTATGAATCATTTCAGTGTTTTGGGCTGACCTGCTCGGATTTGTCAGACCCTGCAGTCCTTACTCAAGTAAAGTTCCCAGTAAATACGATTAATCACTTTGGAATCTGAACAACAATCTCGGGGAAGTTTTCCTTGGATTGTCAAATGATTTTATGGAGGGCATAAAGCATTCTCTGTGCCTGCAGAAACCGTGTCTTTTCTGTCAGTTGGACTGGAATAAATAACCTGAGAACCTTTTAGAAAGAGTAACCAGCACATTGGGGTTTTACTTTGGACTGCAGCTGCAAACATGGAACAACTGTGGCATCAGAAACACAATTCCCTGAGCACACACACTCAGCCCAGTGACATCTATAGCAATGACTTAGGAAGAATGAATGCTATTTCTTAGGAAAGTTTTGCTGTCTTTGTGGTGCAGTTCTCAGACTTCAGCTTTTTTCCGTTAGCTGCCTATTTTAAACAAGCAGCTGTGTACCAGATCAGATGAACAGCTCTGGTCTGGGGCCCATTGCTTCCAAAATTAGCAAGTGGCACCTCTCCTGATGCTTCATCTCCTTCTAATTCTGCTGAGCCTTCCCAGTAACAAGAGTCATTACCCATTAAAATAAAAGGCCACGGGATGTCTGTGCACTCTACTGCCCCCAGATCAGACTTGCCTGAGCAAATCACTCAGCTCTGCTGGTCTCATCTGTAAAACACCGACAAGTTTCATCTAAGAAATTTACTGTAAGTCTTAATGGATGTTGCCTCCACTTTAAGGGCCTTAAGTGAAAACAGAGATCAAAATGTTTACTTTCTTGTCTCTTCTAAGAGTGTGTGCCTGGGAGAGGGCACAGAGTGGTGGGAGTGGAAGTGCTCCCTCACCACCGGAGCTGCTTTGTGCCCTGTGCGCTAATGCTGTGGGTTAGCAGCATGGCACAGCTACTTGTTTACCATTGCAACTTCTACCAGGTCAGGCACGTTTTCTGCATCAAACTCAGAGAACAGGCTTGACAAGCACTATAAATAAAACAATTTTGTTGCTGGAGGGTAGAAGGTGATCCAGACTCTTATTTATAAAATTGTATTGATCCAAATGAATTTTCCTCAGATTAGTATTAATAATGAATTTTAGATTTCTTTTTTTTCTTTTTGCCCTCTTTAAGCTATTTGATATAGGTAATAGAAATCACTAGCATTTTAGGCTTTGTCCTCTTGTCATTTTTTTTTCTTTCTTTTTTTTTTTTTTTGGCCTCTGTTAGAAAAAGACTAACTTTAAGTGTGCCATCTAGGTTGTCATCTATGTAAGAGACTGCATTGTGTTCACAAGACAAACATGTCAGTAGAGGGCAGGGTCGAACAGTAGTGAGTTTTCAAAGGGATCTGATAAAGAAATGACAACTATTTTCTAATATGGAGTATATAACAGACAAAACCTGTGTGTGGTGAAGCATATTTAATGCAATGGCTGTGCTCTCATCTTAGAAGCCTGTTGTCAGCTTAGAAATCACATTATGATCTTTTTTATTTTTTCTATAGAAAAGCACTACAGGTAACAAAAAAAAAGAGTGAGAGAGAGATTACTTCATAAATTTGCCTTAGGCTGCTCCTAAAATAAGCAGGAAGGTGCAATCAGACCTCTGCCACCATGGCTGCAGTAGTAAGCTGGGATGTGCCGGCAGCCCACACTGCAGCTGACCCACAAACCTACTTTAAGACATTTTGGGGCACATGTGGGCTTGCAAGGTGGCAGGGCATGCAGCTTCTGCTGTCTCTGAAACTAGGTGGCCTGGCTAGAGATTTGTCTGGGGCGGGGAGGGGAGCTGAAGCTCAGCATGAGAATCCCAGTCAAGAGTCAGTCACGAGAACAGGGAGCCCTTCAGCCTTGGATCATAAGCACAACGTACAGGTACATTACAGATAAAGCTCCTCTACAGCTCCTTGGAAAAAGCAGACCAAAGATAAAATCATTGCCAGTGTACTTATTTAGAAATAGGCCTTGGTGAGTGTTCTGAAAGTAACGCTATTTCAGGCTTAAGAGACCAGGAAATTCCAAAGGTTTGAGCCCCTTTCAAGTATTTTCTTTCCTTTTTCATAGGATCATAGAATCATAGTATCATTTAGGTTGGAAAAGACCTTTAAGTTCACTGAATCCAACTGTTAACCCAGCAGTGCCGAGCTCACCACTAAAACACGTCCTAAAGTGCCACCCCTGCACATCTTTTAAATACCTCCAAGGAGTGACTGCACCACTTCCCTGGACAGCCCGGTCCAGTGCTTGACATCCCTTTGCATGGAGAAATTTTTCCTAATATCCAATCTAAATCTCCCCTGACACAACTTGAGGACGTTTCCTGTCATCCTCTTGCTTGTTACTTGGGAGAAGAAACCAACCCCACCTGGCTACAATCTCCTTTCAGATAGTTGTAACCAGCAATAAGGTCTCCCCTGAGCTTTCTCCAGGCTGAACAACCCCAACTCCCTCAAACACTCCTCATAAGTCTTGAGCTCTAATACAAGTCAGGTTCCAATACTTTCTTGCAAGTTTTTTAATACAAAGAAAGCTCTGTGTGTTTCAAGATGAAGCAGATGCTTTTTTTTGCAACAAAATCCCAGGTCATTTAAATTCTTGCATGTTCAATTCTGGCCAAAACACAGTTTTGCCCCTATTTGGGGTGACTGTCCCACTTTCTGGTTGTGTCATCTCTGTTGTCCAGCAAATGTTTCCACCTCTGACAAGTTGTTGCCTGCGTTTGTCATAATGTGCTGCAAATGTCAGTACCACGTGCTCTTTATCTTCAAGGACCCATATGTTTCTGGATGACACAAATAGGCCATGCTAATTGGTTTTGAGGCGTCATCCACTTCCAAAAATACCAAGCAACACCAACACAGGGATATACCCCTTTGAATGGAGAGACTCTTTTCTCAGTAAAGGATATTTTCAAGAAATTTATTATCCTCAGAATCAGTAGTGAATTCTGTTTTACCAAGTTACTGGATAGTCAAAGACATATTTAAATTGGTGAATAATGGCTAGAATGAACAATTCCCACAGAAAAATGGTAAAATTCGTTCAGGTTCATGAAATTGAAGAAGGTAATACTGTGGTTCTGTATATGAAATCATTGGAGATGTAATGTTGAGAAACAGTTTAATGATTTAAGAATCCTAAATTCTACATAAAATGGTGGTGCTGATTCTGTCTACCCATTGCTGATAAAGTTCCTGGAGGGGAGGTATCATCCAGTGTAGCAAGCCATCTTTTGTCAGAAACTGTTACTACCTTAAGTCATGGTGGCTTCATTCTTTCCACAGTTGCTTTCAGTGATGGTGCTTTTACAACATAGAGCTCTGGCTGTGCTGCTGAAGTCATGTTGCAGAAACTGTGATGGACTCAAAGATTGGTTCTGGGGCCCTGTTGTGACATTTTGAGCTACCTAGTTGCTGCTTGCCTGCTTTGTGGAGAGGAATGAGAGGATCTGAACACTGCTGTGTGCTTGCATAACTTGGAGGGAATTAGATTATTTTTCTCTGGCAGAGAAAATCAGAGCTCTTTCAGAGGTTTGAAATTATCAGTTATAGTCAGAATTTCACTGGATTACCTTTGTCACAGTCACATTCAGATCATGATGAAGAAGCTTGTATTTCCTGCTTAGCAGAGTCCTGGATTGCTTTTATCTTTGTGGTGAAATTATTGAACATCTCTAAAGTTAGTTTTCACACTTTTTTTAGCTTGGTTCACTTGACACGCTTTTATGATTCCTTGGCATATGCAAATAAATATACATATAGATCTGCCTCTGAGTCAGGAGGGACTAGAAATATGCATGACTTGTTTGACAAAGCTTTGGGTTTATTCATTTTTTAAAGATACTGCTTAGCAAGCCAATAAGATCTCTATCAGGTTAACTAGCAACTAGAAATAAAGTGCCCCTAAATTTAGGTACATGCAGTGAATAAAGCAAGATGCATGTGAATATCCCTTGGAATTTTCCAAAGCAGCAGCTCATATTGATTATGCCATCACTGATCTGATTTTGATAATTCCAGTGTGTATTCCAGTACCTCACGTTGCTAAAACCTTTGCAATGCCTCTGGCATACATTGAAAAAGTGTGATAAAGTTAAAAGGAAGCACATATGTTGATGAGTTAAATCCAGGCACATCCTAAGAGGTATTTAAAATTAAAATCTCTCATTGGTTGGCTTGTTTGTTGACCCTAAATAACTGTGGTCATAAACCTGTGTTAAATTGGTAAGGACATAATTCATTATTCTCCTATCAGTATTCAATTCTTGTCTTTGTGTCTCCCACCTCTTAAGAAATGAATACAGTCTTTGACAGCCATTTGTGATCCTGTATATTTGCTGTTACATAGTGGCAGTTGACCAGAAGCATTTACAAACCTTTAATATAACTTCCATGACCCTCACCCATTTTAGACTTTGTTACTAAGACAGGTGAATTGGACAAATGGTGTAGTTTGTACTTAGAAAACTATGAGTTAGCTGGTAAGCTTTTTTTGCTAATCAGTTTTTGAAGGCAAATGGGCAGGAATGAACGTGTACCAACTCTAATAGTGAAGTAGCACAAACATCTACCAATTCAAACTAGTGCCAAAACTAAAAAGCAATTATTTACTTTTAGGAGATTTCAGGAGGTTTTCAGACAGCTAATCTAGAACTGTGCTCCATAAAGTCCCTGCTTACAGCCCAGTTAACCCCAGATAAATGGAACTCATTAAATGCTTTTCTGACCAGTCTGAAAACTTTCTGAAGTACTCATGGTGGCAGTTCTGTACATTCAAAACTGCCCTGAGAAGACATCTCAAGACAAACGCTCACCTGTCTGTAATCCTGATGAGAGACAGAAACCAGACGGAATTGTACCTTCAAGATTGCCTGATCCAGTATTTATTCCTAGAGGATATCCAACATGCTCTCTCACAGGGAGGTTTTTACAAACCTTCATCATTGCTCCTCTCTTTGTAAAAGGCTGCAAGAGAAGAATATTTGAATATGCTGAATCTGTGCCAAACTGGAGGAAGAAGCATATGTCTGGCAGGGCCAGAATGAGAACAAAGAAGTAGGAGGATATTTGGTTAGACTAGGCTAGCCTTTTTGAGATGTCCACTTCTCTCTCTCTATTTTTTTTCCCCTGCATATTCACATTTGTCTCTAGGGTTTCTTTCAGCTGTGGGGTTCCAAAACCTAAAATTGTGTCATTACATCCCCTGGGTCTTTTAGTAAATCTAGGTTTTAGTTCTTTTCTTCCAAGCAACAAAAAAACTGAATTTAATGACAGCTAGTCTGAGGTGTCATAGATCTGTTTAAAGAGAATCTCTGTATAATAAAGAAGAAGTCTTTAAATAAAATTATTTTGTCTTGTCTGCTCCCTTTGAAATCTGTGGCATGCATTCGAAATGCTGACTCATTAAATTCCTTCTGTTTCTCCAAGATTCTGCATGCACAAGTTCTTTTTGGCAAGTGAAAATTCAGAATTTCTCCAAGGTATGTTGCTTCTGTGTGCTACCAATTCTACAGTGGTGAATTAGAGAGGAATTGCATCAGCTTCTCCCAATAGGGGCAATTAAGGATGTGTAGATATGGCTCACGAACATGAATGGAGCAGGAATCTTGTGCATCCCTTTCACACGTAGAGCTGAGCACATCTCTTGCCTTGAGACACTCCGTCTGAAGCAGTTGTGACTGAAGTGCCAGTGGATGCTTTTGCAACACAGTTACTTTTCTGATAGTCCTGCAGCAGTCCTACTTTACCTTTGTGAAGAAAAATATATTCCCTTTTCTTGCTGAAAACACCCTTGGGAGATAGATTAATCAGGCAAGCTTGTTGTTGTCATGGCATATCTGACTTGAGCATCAAATACTGTCAGGTTACAAAGCAGAGAAAAATATGCATTGTGGGACCAGTTCAGCAACATTAGCCGAGTCTTGCATGGATGGCAACAGTTTCTGACATCCAAAGAAAGATGTATTTATCTGTAACTTTAATGCTCAACTTCCTGGCTTCTCTTGAAGACACGGAATTGGGATCTCATCCTAACTTCTCTCAGACAAAGCTTCCAAAGACAGAATATTTATTAAGACAAGAAGGACAGTTGCAGCACGAATTTCTATTGGCATGTGTGGCAGTACTAGGTACAGAGGTAGACCAGGCCCCCAAAGTGGTGTACAGCTGTACAAACACATGTACCTCAGTACCTTCTTCTACTTAGGCTTTGCAGTTACCTTTTCAAGCGCCAGACTTGCACAGCCATTGTTTCTGACTCCTCTCTTCTGTGTTTTTTTTACCCCTGTCTTTCATCACCTCTGCACCAACTGCAAAATCATAAAAAAGCATATGGGAAAGACCTTCCTGGTCATGTGGTCTATCCTTTTGCCAGTTGGCAGGATTATACCTTACAGCACATTTTCTAATGCCTCATACAGACTATTTATAAATGCCCTCAGCGTTAGGACTTTCACCCATTTCCTTTGGAAACAGTCCTACTCACACTACCGGGAAGAACCTGCTGATATTCAGCTATGTGTTCTTGATTTCATTTAATTAGATGTAGGTGTGTATCAAGACTCTTGGTGGATAAAATCACCTGTCTACTGACCACCGAGACAACATTTATCCACCAGGTGTCAGAAGTACCCTCTGGAGCAGCTGATCTCCTGGTTTTGAAAATCCTCCCATTGTGTGGCTCCAATTGACCTTGTACCACCCCAGCCTGTCTCCCCACTCTCCAGGCATGTTAGTGCTTTCCATCTCTGACTGTTTTGGTCCAATTCTTCTCTGCCTCTTTGACCTCACTTGCCTTCATCTCCTTTTTCTCTCAGCCCCTCCTGGTACTTCACTGTGTCCCTGGCTCTTCTGTATGCTTTTAATTTTTTTCTTTGCAGCTCCCTCTGGGCCCAACTCTTTCCCTGAAGAGCCTTTTTTTCCAGCATACCTTTTTTTCCCCCCAAAAAATCATCTATCCTGTAAAGCCACAATTGCCTGCTGTTCCCAGTACTTGAGTATCAGCGTTTTCTTTTCTCCACAAAAAGCCTTCACTCAGCCACTTCTGTAAGATTCAATTATTCTTGCAGTGCCTAGAAAACTAATTTTCCCAATGTTTCTCTTAGTCCAGCCCAGAAAGCTATCTTGTTTATTTAGGGATTTGTCTTTTTTTATATATATTTTTTTTAATCATTGTAAGGCCTGTGAGATTATTTTTCTCAGTAGAGTGTGATGCCAGAGAGAAATATGCTTCTCTATGTCCTAAAGTCACTCACTCCAATGCTGCATTTCTACATAGCTTGCTCTGAGATGCTAATAGCACAAACAATGAACTAAGAAAGTGAACAGATCAGTGTACTAATTCCACAATATGTATCACCCCTCAGCCTTCTGCAGCCCCACTGTCACTGGTCTTGACACGGTGGTGTGCTCCCCCCAGCACACACATCAGATCAAAATGAACCATCAGTTGTATCCTCAGGGACTGCTGAATTGGTGCATTTGACATAAGAGAGAGATTTTCTGTTCTGTTTTGGTCTGGTTGAGTTTTTAGTTGACACCAGACAGCACATGTGTAGAGGGTATGTGCCTGGGGCCATTGAAGATTCATGAGTTGGATGTTTTTTTCTTGGCTAACAATGGTAATAGGAGTTAAAATAGTGTATTGTTGTTTCTCTAGTGCCTAGAAAGTTGCTATTATAAAAAAACCAGAAGATTTATATTAATAAATACAGTCATTTTAAGAGAAAATACTCACTAGGCCTTTTCTGAGGTGATATAAAAAAATAACCAGGAAATTAAAAATTCCTTTAGAAGTTCATTGGAAAATGAAAATATAATATTTTAAGTAATAAAAAGTGTACTTGAACTATTGAAAAAATATTTTTTCTTAAACTCTCCCTGCTGATCAGCTGCTTAGTAACTATCACCACTTGCAAACTGGAAACATGTTTAGCTCTGTCTGCAACAAACTCTGTATTATTTAGATGACAAGTTCGTAAATTGCTTTGTCAGAACAGAAGAATGGAGCATGAATAACAATGCTCTAACTCCCTGACAAATAGAAGTAATATCTAAAAAAAAACATATCCAAGGATAATATTGCTGGATTGTTTCTTTACATTGTTACTCTGATAACCAGTGTTATTCTGAGCTAGCTTGTCTGAAAAGAAATATTTTATGTAAAGTTTTAAAGGCAGTAGGGCTTGGGTTTGACCTGCTTTTGATTGTGTTACATTAATAGTGCTGAAATGTGGGGACACTCTTTATTTATACAACGTGGGGAAAAGTGTCATTTTTATCTGTATACTTTAAAAATGTCAGTAAAACATACTTTGCTGCTGCAGAGAAAATGTCTTAAGCTAACACACTTTATTTTGATGGAAATGTCACTAGTTAGGAATCAAA
The DNA here is from genome assembly GCF_003945595.2 of Pipra filicauda. Classification (NCBI taxonomy): domain Eukaryota; kingdom Metazoa; phylum Chordata; class Aves; order Passeriformes; family Pipridae; genus Pipra; species Pipra filicauda. The sequence continues at coordinate 9,129,709 of NW_024104310.1, forward strand.
CCTCCTTTCAAAACTTTGGATGCTGAATTAAATATACAACTAGGAGATGCTTGAGGACACTGTTTGTTTTGAAATGCTTTGATTTTTATCTTGGGATCTCTTTGCAGGATTTAGGGAAAGGATCTTTCCTATGTGTAAGATGTGTCTTTAAAGACAAGACTTACATTTGGACTTTTGAAATATTTTGCCTCCTTAAACATATTTCATAACAGAAATTCCTTGCTTCTCCTCAAAGCTTGCCATAGGCAGAAAAGGTCTTTTGCTGCAATGAAACCCCAATTACTGATATGGTGTTTGTTTATTGACATTTTACTGTCGTATCTCGATGTTTCCTGTGTTTCTGGTTTTTGGCTCCATCCTGTTTTCCGTGCCCCGTTGATGTGCACATTGTATGACAGTATGTGGTCGTATAACCAGGATATCGTAGAGGCCTCTGGGCTCCAAGACATGCACAGGTGAACAGCAAATTAACCACGGACTTGAAAGTGGAGAGCAGAGGGCTTCCAGCACTGAGCAGTGACTCAGGAGCACTGGGTTGTGTCCCTCCCTAACAGGCAGGCAGGACTACCATAACACATGCTTGTAGGGGACAAGCTACATCCTGAGAGAACTTGTGCGCAGCAGACTGGAGTGCTCTCCAGAGTCCGTGATGAAATCATCTGGGTCCCCTGTGACTCAGAAAAATCCTCCTGCTTTCAGTAATGGCATCGACAGACTGACTCTACTGAAGCTTATTGCAGGGGGTTTTTCAAGATATTTCAGCCTCCAACTGCCTGCTCAACCCTTCTACACAAAGTCACTCTCGCTGTAGCAGGGTGACAGAAATGTGTCTTTGCACTTCCCAACTGGTGCAAATCATCTTCCTTCACCCACGGTGATACCCAGAACATGACATGACATTGCTTCTGCTGTCCCTGGTCTGTCATGGAGTGGAGAGCTGGAATCAGGAAGGCCTTTAAATAGCTGTAATTATTTATTTTAGAGCAAGTGAATCACAGCCCGAAGCTGCATGATCAGGATATTTTGGTGGATGAGGACCATTTGGCTGTTTGTTTTTCACTGAGCTTTTAAAGTGTTTGACACTGCAATTTTGTGTTCCCTTAATATAATTTTTACATGAACTGTATACACACATACATGCACGATATATGCATGCATGACTAGACAAATTCAATTACGTGAAATCTTGGTTGTTAAGAATTAAAACCACAAACAATGCATTTGGAGCTGAATTGGTCCTTAGTGGCTCTTTCAGTTTTGAATTGAGCTGTAAGGCTGAATGTTTTCTTTTTTATGTACTTTCTTTGAGGCTTTTTAATTCAGACATTTAATCTTTGGTGTTTTTCCCTGCCTAGTGGTTTCATCTTTTCTTTTTTTGTGGCTTTCTTTGATTATTCCTTTGTGTCCTAGTTTTTCCTTAGAAGTTAAAAATGTATTATTTCTTTTAATTTGTTTCTCTTGATCCTTTTATTTTCAGCACTAGTTGTCACCAATTCCAAATATCATAAAATCATTCTTAATGCATTTCAAGGTGGGATTTGTCTGAGCTACCTGTCCAGATTTTTGGCAGTCAGTTTGTGTCTAAACAGAAGTTACAAGGGGTCTCAGTGGCTTCTGGAAAGTTACGTCTGTTGTGATTTGTGTTGCTGTGATGTAGAAGATAGATCTTTGCTTCAGAGCATTGTGTGCTCATCTTGTTTTTTAATTAAATGTCAGGATCTCAGTTGTGAAGATCAAAATGATTCCTTCTTTCAAGTTGCATCATAAAGGCAACAGAGCGTTTGTTTTTGTTTTCTCTCTTGATGAGATAAGGTTCCCTTTTCATCTAAATGTTAAGACTTATCATCCCTGACTTTGAAAACACAAATAAAAAGCAGTGGATAAAACTATTCAGATATAAAGAGATTTTTGATCAGTTGTTGAAATCATGGAGGGTGGGACAGTTGCACTTTAAAATACTCTGTACGTGATCTACTGAAGTGAGGGGGTTTTTCAATACTAATGAAGTCACATATGTCAAAAATGGTATTATCTTGACAGCTAAAACTTTAATCAAGAAAATATTTAGAAACATTTCAGCCCATCAAATGCACCGATTAAAGTATACTCAAGTTTGTGAGATCTTCAGAAGCAAGTCTCTCAATGGGAATGGGCAAAAGCTGGTTTATGCTTTGTGTGTTGTAATCCCAAAATCTCTGGTAAATTTAGAGGTCAAAGAGGAGGATTTCGGGGAGCAGAAATAGGGGACAGCAACTCTGCCACTTTCCTTTAAACCTAAGCATTCGTTGCTATGGAAACCCCGGAGCTTGATGCTGGAGCAACAGGAATTGTCACCCTCTATCCCGACGCAGCCGTGCTGGGCTGGCGGGGGCTGGACCCCGAGCCCAAGCCCGGGAGCGTGGCCGAGCACATTCCCGCTGTCCCTGCCGGGAGCGCTGATCGGCGGCCGCGCTTCCCGGGCCCAGGGAGCGGATCCCGGCGCTCCCGCGCAAGGGCCGCGGCGGCGGGCGGGTCCCAGTCGGCCCTGGACCCGACCCCAACCCCGGCCCAGCCCAGCTCAGCCCAACCCCGGATCCGTCCCCGGCGCCGGGACCGCGGTTGTTTATCCCCAGCCGGTGCCGCTTTGGGCGGATTTCCACTGAGGGGCGCTGAAGCACGTTTTAATGCAGCAAAAAATGAATTAATACAAAAATAGTAAGAGAGACGCGATTTACCAGAATCTTTTAAAAAAGCGACGACAACAACCACCTCCCAAAAAAAACCCACCCCGCAACCCTCCCTTCTCCCTCCTTTCCTCGACCGTGGTTGGAAGGAGGAGGACGGGCGGAGGGGACGGGGATGGGCAGTGCCCGCTTGCCGGGCTGGGATGTGCCCGCGGCCGCTGGGCAGGGCAGGGCAGCGGGGAGGCTTCACCCGCCCTTCCCTCGCCCCCTCCCCGGGGCTGAGCCGCTCCGCGCTCATCGGCATCCCGGAGCCCCTCCAGCTGCCGGTCCCGCCTCCCTCCTCCCCGCCTCGCCTACCCCCTCCCCACCTCTTTTTCTCTCTCTCTCACGGCTGGCGATCAGGTGTCTGTTGCCTTTTTTTTTTTTTTTTTTTTTTTTTTTAGTTGTTTTCCCCGGGAAAAAAAACCAGGCAGAAAAAAAAAAGAAAGGTGCCGAAAAGGATATGGTTGTAGAAGAGCCCTCCTTCCCCAGAAGAGCAACGTGCTTTGAATGAGGCTTCCCAGCCTCTTCCACTCCGTCTCACACACTCTGTCACTCTGCCTCTCGCTTGTGCACACTGTTGGTATGCGACCTCGGAGGCGACTGCTCCGCCACCTCTGCCTGGGGAGCCGCTGACAGCGAGCGATTGAGCCAGCCCCCCTTCCTTTTTTTTCCACCTGCTTTTGCAAACACACACGCACACCCCCAAAGCACATTTAATGCTGATCCACTCAGGCGCCATTATCGGGGGTACGTCTTCGTGGAGTGTTTTGGTTCTTTTTTTTTTCTTCTCTTTTATCTTTTTTTTCCTTCCCAACACTGGATGGTGCAGCATTCCCGGGGCCTGTGGTGTTACGACTCGATTGCGTTTTATTATTTATTTGTCTATCTTCTCTCTTCTTTCCCCCCTCACTCCCCCCGTCTCTGCTCTCTCGATCTCCCCCCCCCCCCCCCCCCCCCGCTTCTTTCCGGGTGCCGGTGCAGAGGATCGGGGAGCAGGATTCCTCGTTCTTCCTTCCACTGACGTGGGACTGATCCTCACCCGCGTGTAGCATGCTGTAGCCAAAACAGAAGAGAGGAGGGGGAGAAAAAAAGAAGCGGCTCTCTTTCCCTCCCTCTCTCTCGTTTCCCGCGGATTGACTTCATGGCTTCACTGTACCAGCGGTTCAGCGGGAAGATCAACACCTCCCGCTCGTTCCCCGTTCCCCCCGAAGCGAGTCACCTCTTGGGCGCCCAGAGCAGCGAGGAGGACGGAGCTGCCGGCAAGACCTCGCGTCCATTGCAACAGGAAAGCAGCCGGCCCCGCTTCCAGTACCAGTCGCGAAGTGACTGCGAGGAGGAGGATGTAAGCGCCGGTGTCGTTCGCGTGAGGCTGGGTTGGGTTTTGGGTGCCCCCCCCTCCCCGCCCCCCGTCCTGCCGGATGCCTGTGTGCCCCTCTAGGCTGCCGGCGATTCCTCGCTGTTTGTCCGCTCTTCCGGGCGGGTCTTTGCGCTCCGTTTCTTCCACTGAAGTGCCGGGGATAGTACGGGACGGAGCGCGCCGTGACCCGAGCCGAGCCGGGACTCGCCCGCCCCGCGCTGTCCCTGCACCTTTCCCCGTTACCTGGCTCCTGGCGCGGCTCCGCTGCCGTGGAACGGGCATGGGGGGCGCGGGGTCATCTCATTAGGAAACGGCAAGTGCGAGCTCCGGCCGTATCCCTCCAAGAGAGGCGACAAGGCTCCCCATCCCCCCCTTTTTAATTTTTTTTAATTGTTATTTTTATTTTATTGTTATTCCGTGTTTTACCCTTTAACACTCCCCCGGGGCAGAAGTCTTCACCTTGTCCCTCCCTCCTCTCTCTCCCGTCAGCCTCCCCCTAACCTGGCAGCAGGGAAACTTTTTAACCCCTGAGCAGCCGTTTCTGGGTCTCTCTCTCCCCCCTCCCCGAAGCCCCCGGGCGAGTCCCTCGCGGGGAAGGCGCAAACTTCGGCCGCGCACCTTCCGCTCCCGCGCGGCCTCCGAGAGCAGCGACTTCAAAGGGTGCATCTGCATATCGCCTTAGTAACGAGTGACTCATCCAGGCCGCCGGCTGGCTGCTGTGTCCGATGGAGTTAAACTGGCCTGGGTCGATGGCCCCTAGTTCTTTCGGGGTGGTGAGGAGTGGGAAGAGGAGATTTGAAAAGCGGGGAAACTAAGAGAAGAAGAACCAGTGACAGATCAAAACATGTGGCTCCCCATCGCTGGCTGGTGTTAGGTTTGCAGAGGGATTTGAGTGTGTTTTGCCTCTGTGGAAGCACACACAAGGGGAAGCAAATGGCTGCAGTTGGGAATAATGTTTGTGTCTGTTAAAAATACTTCTTGCCCGAGTGGGACGCGTTAGCTTTGCGGCAGGGCTCAGCTTTGGCTCTGGGAGCCTTCCCAAGAAAGGCACTGCTTCAAGCCAGGACAGCAGGTCTGCTTCACTCGGGAGACAGTTGTGTATGCAGGGAAATTTCCTCGGGTTATCTTTTTAATCCCCGTCAATTTTCCCGTCCTTTCGTAAACTCTTTTGCGGTCCGTAGAGCAAGGGGCACTTCTGCCAGCGACGAGGCCAATCGACCTCCACCTCTACCAGCGGTGGCTGTCATGCTGATAGCCCCGGGTGCCAGCGGTGGCAGGAACCTGAATTGACTCTTCCCTGTGACTCGCTCACCGGCAACAATTTTGGCACTGCAGCTCCTCGGCCCTGGCAAACTGCAGGAAGGGACCGATCCCCTTTCCCGTGTGCCTGAAGCCACTCCTGACCCTTCCCCGGCGTGGCTGGGACACGGGGCCCTTCCCGGCGGTGTATTGGGCTCTAGATGTCGCTGCGAACCAGCGCAGTGCCGCCGCCGGGGCTGGGCTCAGGCGCATTTCCCTCATTATTTGTTTTAATTTCCCTTCCCTGGATTTGGAGACAGATGTCTGGAGCCGCTCCTCCGGTCACCAGGAGCGCTGAGCCCGGAAGCGAAGGAAAGCCAGCAGTTTATAGCATGAGCGAGTGATTTGTGCTGACAGGCTCCAAAATAATGTTAATAAGGACATTATTAAATTTCTATAAGGAGAGGGGGTTTTTTTTTGAGTTTTGTTGTTGTTGTTATGGGTTTTTTCCCCCCCTTTTATTTTCTTTTCTCCCCTCAGAATAGTGCGTGGGTGGAGAGCGTTGCTGGGCAGTGCCGTCTGTTGAGGGAAAGGTGCCTGCCTCAGTGCCTTCAGCAATTAAGTGCAAAAAGTGTGGCCAGAAACAGGGATTTGGGGTGACTTCTAAACGCACGTGGACACTTTGTGTGAATTATTTTTATACGGGGCAGCGCGTCTCATAAAGTGCCCTGGACCGGGTCGGGCAGTTCACAGGCGCTCCCGTCCAGCGGAGACCGGGCAGCCGGCACGGATGGTCTCCAGCGGAGGGTCGTTTAGGTCGGAAGGGTGAAATCATGACGAAGCCAGTGGAAATGGTGTTTGAACCGTGTGTTTCAGGAAGCGGGGTGTCCTGCCCGGTCAGAGGGGAGCGGAGGCAGAGGGCAGGCACCGTCAGGACGGGGGCGGGACCGCCGGAGGTGTCCGCGGTGCTGAACCGGGGCGGACGGGGCCGGGCGGAGCTGTCCCTGGTGCCGAACCCCTTCTGTCCAGGGTCGGGGGAGCTGTCCGCGGTCCTGAACCACTCCTGTCCCGGGGCAGGAGGAGTTCTCCGCGGTGCCAAACTCCTCCTATTCCTGGTCATAAGGAGCTGTTCTGAAGCCGACCTGTGCCGGGGCAGGATGAGCTGTGCCAAACCCTACTGGGACCGGTGCCGAGGCGAGCAGGCAGTGACCTCTCACCCTTCACCGTGGTGAGATGGTGGCAGAGACAGGGGGTTCCTCTCCCGCCTCTGGTGGCAGCAGTCAGGCTCGCTCAGGATGAGCAAATGCACCCTTAGGCATGAAACCACCAAGGAAAAGGGAAAAGTGAGGCAGGCAGCGAGCAAAGACTATTGGGAGAAGTGCAAGGAGGGTGGTCTGTTTGTGTAAGGTCCCAAAAGCACAAGCTATTGCTTATTATGGTGATAGGCTTATTGAGACATCATTGGAAACACTTTCCTTAGGTGATTAGACTTCTGTTTTCTATTTTGCACTAATACTATAATGGGCATTCACATTGTCTTTCATCCTTCAACATCAATGTAGTAGGAAAAGCCAGATCATGTAGCAACAAAGTTGTGGGGTTTTTTGGTTGGTTGGTTTTGGTTTTTGTTTTGTTTTATTTTGTTTTGCCTTTTTTTCAGTTTGGTTTCTGGTTTTTTTTCCCCCCTGCCCACATTTGGAAATATCAAAACAAACCTGAGAATGAGACTGTTCTGTTCTTGACTTTGTCATGTGATTAATAATTGGGAGAGAACTGAGTGTTTTTTTATGGGTTACTGATGATGACTTTTCCCATTGAAATATGTGTGCTGCATTGAGCACTGTATTTTTAAGCACCAGTACAGACCTCAATGCAGTACAAAACAGAGAGAAAGACAGGATCTTGCCTTTGAAGGTCACAGTATTATAAGTAAGCATTTTGTTCCCTGGAAGTACTACTGGTGGAAAAATACTACATGAAACCTATACAAAGTTAAAGAGGAGGCAGTAACTCTCTAAGAAACACAATCATGATTTTATATGACAACTGCTGACTTCACTTTATACCACCATTGAGACAGACTTGAGAACACTGTTTTTGTAATGTGAAAGTATAGCAAAGCAGAGGCCACAACATTTTTTAGAATTTTGAAAAGTCTTTATTATGTTTCAGCTTGTGACAGGTACATGACAAAATATATATATATAAATATATATATATATATACAGTAGACCTAACTTGTGAACAAAACCTGGAATAAATATTGCAAATTTTTCATGTTAGTTATTAGTCTGATGAGACAATCATGTTATTTATGGGAGGAGTAATAAGAAAACTAGGTTCTGTATAAATGACTCCAGAAAACCACTTCCTAGTTGGCTCTGTGGCATTATTGACATTAAAGTTAATTACTGGAACAGCTGTAAACAGAATTTTAGTGGCCTTTTGGCTTTGTTAAAGGATTAGCTTTTCACTACATTTATTTGTATATGAGGAAACATCTGTGAGAACTCTTTGTTCAATCTAGTGTGGTGCAATATGCCAGTTATGAAGAATTTTGGTAACATAATTCTCCTTTTTAGTCTGATGAGATTACCTTTTAGATAGTAGTGATGACTGATTTTAGATTGATGAGATTAATGCTTTCCATATTATACTGTGGAAGGGATTTTCTCCTACATGTTGACTTGAGAACTTTTTTCCCACAAAATAGAGCTTCTTCATCTTTTCCAGGCTTTTTCTTCTTTGGCATCACAGTGATTAATGAGTTTAATTTTTGCAGGCAACTGCCAGGAGGTGCTGAGTAAGATGTATCATGCTGATTGTGTGTAACGCTGCTCCTTTTAATTACTGGGATGATAACAATGCATTAATCAGGTGCATAAAAAATTTAGTACTTTTCTGTAACAGAGAATATTGATCTATTTTATAAGGCACTGACTATAAAACAGTGATCACAGAAGTCCTTCTTAAATTGAATTTTGTATGATGTTATCTTTTAAAAATATTGAACCCCCCACTGAAACATCATAAAACTCTTCTATTTAAAGAGCCATATGCTGCATTCTTACAGGTTCATTACTTAGCCAAAACTCCTGTTGGTTTTAACAGGAGACTTAACCATATAAAGAAACCAGTCCCAAAGTACAAAAGTCCTCATTTCTGTGGATATTCTTTCTACAACTGAATTCTGAATATTTCTTTCTTTCCTGCATTTGCTTAAAACTGTATTTGGCCATATACTATACTTTATTAGTCCTGCAGTTGATTATTCAGACTGATTTACCTTTTGAGAAGTTTCTCATTCAGATATAAATAGAGATTATTTTGAGATGCTTCAGTAAAACTGTGTTTCCTGCTTGGATAAGTTAAGGATTTAGTAAATCAAATATCCTTTGTTTACAGAGTGAGTCTGAGAAAGCGAGAGTCAGAGCCATTAGTGTAAAAAAACCGTAATTTAGTATGTCAGAATTGCTGTTGCATGTAATTGAAAGTGTTAATTTTCAGTTCATTATTTGTCTGATGAGAAGAGATATTGCTTCCTAAAAATGTGTGTCAAGGACAGTGTTTCAGTAAGGTTGAGGCCTGAGCTGTAGGCAACAGGCATTTCAGAAGTGGAGTGCTTTTTTTCCTAGACAGTTGAGTGAATTGATTGTATAGAAGGGTTTCTAGGACTGTGGGAATCATGACTTTACTATAAGATATAATAATTTGAACTGTAACCGGAAGCCTATCTACAAATCTGAATTGTTGTGCATATGGGCAGAAACTACGGTTTGAATCTGTAAGAATCTCCTCTTCTGCCTCTTCTAGGTGAGTTCTTGGGTGCTGAACTCAGTTATCCTACAGTCAATAAGATGTGGAGAGCTGGGGCTAGTTCTTTCAGTGGAAATAGTTAGGCCCTGCTGACATTCTGTAAGCTCACCTTTTGAAATGAATAAAAATTGCAGCCTACTTCCTTCAGAAAGAATAGTTATAAACCTTATAAAAATCATGGTTTATATTTGCATAGAAGCCCATCATATATTCTGTCATTACTGAATATTGGACACTCTGACCTGCCGGTGATAAACTTTTTATACTTTGTTTTATAGCTATATTTATAATTAAACTACCTTATGATATTTGCTACGGGTTTAAAATCAGTCTCTATTTCTGCAGCCTTTACTAGCCATGGTAATGATACATGCACTAAAAAATCTGCCAGAGAGAATGTATTTTTAAGTATTCAAGAATAACTGTGTGAAGGGGCTGAATCATCTCTCTAATGGAAGTGAACTGTGCAATAGGTTGGGATACCTCATGTAGAGTACTCAACTCACATTATTTCTCTTTTGAGCAAGTAGCAGAAAGTGCAGAAAGAAGAGACTGGACCCAAGGTTGGAGCAGCTCAAGTTGGTTTCCAAGGGGTCTTTCAAAGATATGGGAAGTGTGAAAAAAAGTCTGTATGTGCTGTTCTCCATCCATTTGTATATTTTTGTTTCAGAAAAGGCCAGACAGAAGACAGTTCTTACGGTGTCTATCACAGCTTTGAAAATGCTCTTTGGGAGTCAGAAGAATTTGTCCCTTGAAATAAAAAACTTTACATTATTTTGGGCTAATATATCTGTGCTCGTGGTGGTCCGGCAAAATCTCCCATTGTAGTTCATTAGCTGCAAGGTGATTTTGCTGGGATTTTTGCCCGATGTGCTGGATGATTCCCAGCACGTTGCTGTGAGGTACGAGCATTTTCGTCCCGTGACCAAGGGGTGGCAGCGTGTCGTGATCACACTGTTCCTATGGAGTGCTTGGCTTTTCCTTGCTTTTATAGGAAAGCACCAACCACGCACTTGTTTACATACTCATACCTACACGTGAGGGTTTTACTCAGTTTCTTATTGCCTTCTCTAGGTCTGATGGAAATGACGACAGTTTTGTAACTTTCTTTTTCATGTTCAGAGAGAAATATTTGTTTTCAGAGCTCGTAAAAAATAGTTCGACAATAGTTTTACATGGCCCCATATTCAGGCTTGGGGGAAGGAGGGGAGGAACAAATCTTTTTTCTAGGGAATGTTTTTCTCTTATCTCCCAAAAGAAAACAAAAAAGCCAGTGTTTTTGCAAAAGCCTCTTTCACTCATAGCAGGTTGTGATAAAGTGTGGTTTTTTAAAGTACACACAAATAATTTAGTTTTGTAATGTCAAGGGTTTTGAGAAGATTTGTGGTCAAATTAAAAAATACATATTGTAATATATTTCCTATTTAGATGCATAAATAGTCATTTTGGATCAGGTTCTTACCCATATATGCTCATATAACTCATATAGCTTTGAAAATGTTAGTGTATTCATTAAATTGTGGGTGTTTGGTGCTGATAAGACTCAGTGTGGGTGAGTTAACTGAGTTAAAACATATTTTGAGTTTGTGCATTCATGTATATGAATAGATCACTGTGCCATAGTCTTTACTGCCAATATGAAACTACAAAAGGGAATAAGAATGGGCACTGGACACATGTGTCTTGCAGCACAGAGCAATGCAGAAGGGAACAGAGGGAGAACGTGGTGGTACAGTCCAGTAAGATGTTCTGAAGGATGAATGGGCCGGAGTTTTTGTGTAGTGGAAACACAAGTCCTTCCCAAATTTTCCACCTTAGAGTGTTTGGGGACCTTCGTTTCCCACATTCGGCCAGGGTTTTAATTATGTCTCAGCTTTTAAGCACTTTAATTTAGAGCTCTTTCATAGTTTGTTTTGTTAAAATAGCACTTGAAAACCTTCCTAAAGATTACAGCAAAGATTAATGTCATTTTTAAGCTTCAGAGAACTTGTAATGTGGAGCTAGGGAGGGAGGTAGAGGGGGTCTGATACTCATTCACTTTGCAAGCAGTTAAGTTTAAACAAAGGTATTGAAGTGTGTGAGGTAATGTGAAAAAGCCCAATATTGTGACTCTCTGCTGGTGCAAACTTACCAGATTTCCACTGAGCATGTTTTTTTAATTGCTTATCACTTGCATAGTGTAAATTATTTTCCTCTAAACAAGGTGCTTGTTAATGGACTTCAGTTATTGCACAGATTCTTCCATGAGTTGCTATCCCTGTGCCTTTTAAAAGTGCACTTATTATTATCTTCAGTTTGCAGGTGGAAAATCAGAGGCAGAGTTGACACACAGACAGTTCATCTCAGCTCTTTGGCAGTGATGGTCTGCTGTGGCTCAGCCCTGTGAGCTGTTGCAATTTCTGGCTCTGGGCCTCAGGGGCTTTACGACTAAAAATTGTTCCAGTTACCACCAAGGATATTCTTACAGGTGTAAAACTAATTGTGAAGTCTGGCACATTTAAGTCTTTGCTGTGTCTAGCACTCACTTCTGACAGTTTTCATGTGACATTTCAAATGTCTGATGTTTCCCTCTAGCTGTACAAGGCTTTGGAGTTTGCTTTGAGCAAAAGGAGATTTAAAGCATCCAAAAGGAAGGATAGGAGTATCTTAATGCTTTCATTACAATATTTTTGGGAGGGGTGGTTTGGGGCTTTTTAAATTTCTTTTCTGTATTTGTCAATAGCATCTGCTCCAGCATTTCAAGCAGATTTCACTCTAGGCAGACCTCAAAAGCAAATGCAAATTTCTCCCTAGGCTTGCTGTCTTGGACGTACAGAGCTACATGAAATGGAAAAGCAGCAGTGGGAGATGCCTGGTAGCCTCAGCTCCAGTTATACCGTAGTCATTAATTTTAAAGTGTTTATGACAAAAGTATGTATGTGTTGCTTATTGGCCATTAAAATGAGCTCCAACTCTGTATAAAAGAATGTAACTGTGGTATTTTGGTCAGAGGAGAAATGAAACCCACGGAGACTGAGCAATTACAGATGTTACTTCAGTCTCCAAGCCCTAGGTCTGACGACACTTGGTGAGCAGAACCAGCAGGAGGTTTACACAGAATCCCTGTGCCTGCTGGTTTCCTCCTCTTCTGGCAGAGGCAGAGGGAGAATTAAATCCAGCATCTGAGCAGCAGCAGGAGGTTTGTTACTGCCTGCTGTCCCTTCTCAAGGGTATAAGCAGTGGTTGGCAGAACCCTATGGAGTTTGTGTCTGTGAAGATGAATTCAAGTGTCCTGCAGTGCCTCTGGCTAAGGGGAACTAAATAAGACTTTTTGTAAGACCAGCCTTTGGCAAAATAAAAACTACGAACTGCTTGCAAAACAGACATTCATGCTTGTACCAGGGTCACAGAAAAACAATCTGGTGGCAGATGCTGCTGCTGTCAGGTAGGGTGGTATGGGACATGGCTTGGGGGTGGATGGCTCTTTCCACTTGCTCCAAAGACCTCTGAGGCCCTTATGAGAAACAGAGACAGCAAGCACAGCTCATGTCTCCCTCTCTCCTTTTCCCCAGCCCTACCTGACAGGAGAAAAACCCTGGGTTTTTTTGCACTGCTGGGAAGCCATGAGTCAGTTCTTCCTCCCTGTCTAACAGGTGGCTGCAGGCAACTTTATCTCTCTGTGCCCTGGCGCCTAAAGATGGATCTCCCAGGAAGACCTCAGATGGCTCCTCTCCAGCTGCTTCACAGTGACATGCCCTCTGGCATAGCAAAATTCAGCTTCTGCCTGTCTCCCCTGCTCTCCTTCTAGGACAGGCAGATTGGGTTATCTTGTATTCCAGAGGAACAAGGAGCCTTGAGCAGAGAGAAAAGAGTATGCTTGGATCTGCTTTAAATAGTGTTTGACCTCTTGCATAAGAGTCTGATTGTCCCAAGATAAGTTTATTGCATACACAGCTCTGAGATTTGCACAGATTGCTCGTAGGATTATGTTTCATGTGACTGTAGAATCCTATCTTTGTTTGTCATTTATTGCTAAATCCCTCCTCATGTCTCTGGGTAATCTATATTAAATATGGTTTGTCTTTGATTTTGTTTTTCCTATTTCCTTTAGGTGTGAGAAAACAAAAGTAATGTTTAAAAGACCAAACTTCTATTACACTGTTGATAAGGAAGCTGTTGCCATAGAGACATAAATGGTTTGTAGTGAACAGAAGATTTTGACTTTTACTAGTCTTCCTTTATTAATACAGTTCCTCTGTCTGCTCTATATTGTTTTCTTTTTCTTTTCTCCTTTTTTTTTTTTTTCATGTGGGTGTTTGTAATCCCAGATACAAAAGGAGACACGTGGAGAAAACACTAAAGGTATTATAGTGCTTCACAATGGTCTCTTTGATAAAGTGGGTGCTATTGAAGCAGCTCCTTTGTTCTATTATGAACTGCAGCACAAACAACACTTGTCAAAACACATACAGTGAGTCATTGCAAACAAGGGCAGTTAATTAAGACCGACACAGCCAAGGTTTAGGATCACAGTAACCCCACCTATTATACTTGCCTTGTTTATACTCTGTGCTTGAGGGTGGTGTGCTTGGAAGAGGCTTCTTCAAGGAGTGGGTAATTCTCACTGATTTCTGGGCACGTTTATGTACCTTCTGTTTGAGGTGGCATGGATCTTTGGTAGAGTATTGGAATAACTATTAGGGAAATCTTGCTTGTCTGCCAGTGACCTGCTGCATGACCTTCCACTAGTTATTTATCCCTGCGGGGGCAGGACCTGCATCTCTTAGATACCATGAAGGAATCAAGGCCATGACTTCATTTGTGTCTTCACTGTGGTAGTCCAGAATTAAATAATTTCTGCTTCTGGCCTAAAGCTTTGGGCTAAAAAGAACCCATAGAAACATGAGATTACTAATAATTAGTAGTGCAGTCATTAATTCTGACATTGGAAACATTTGTGAGAGCATTGCTAATAACCAAAACAGGCTTGATTGTGCTTGTTTACGGTGGGCTAAAGGTCTCCCTCATTACAATGTTTCTCAGGCAGTGCCAGGAACTGATAATCACTATAATGCACATTTTTTTCTTTTAGCTAAGAAAAGCTAATAAGCATCTGTAGTTTTGAAAATGTCAGATTGAGCCAAAGTGCATGCAATTAGATAAGGATAATGTAACAGATAATAAGAAGATACATGATACTGGATAAGCAGTTATCAGACTGTTGTGCTTTGGCTGCTAAAGTGCTACGTGTCATATAAAAGAAAGTGGTTGTTGGTTGAGGGAAGACATGCCAGAAGTTGTCAGAAATGGAAATGCAAGCTAATGTGGTAAAGTGACAAGGTTAGTCCTGGGGGACTATAAACATGGATGTCAGGCTTTTGAGAAATGGAAGGGTTGTCTGGGTTAAAAGTCATGTATTTGGGAGGTGGGAAAGGCCACTGAGGAAAAAAAGGAAGCAAATATGGAAAGGAAGATGACTAGATGGGAGTAATTTGTGGTTCCTGTCTCTAAGGTTTCTTTTTGCCTTGTGTGTGATGTCTGGACTGTTCTGGCTACTTTAGTGTGCTAAAACCTTTCTGAGACAACTTCTTTGCCCAAAAGGAGTTACAGCCATGATGAACTGATTAAGCGAATTTTCAGTGAGTGTCCTCAGTTTAATTTGCCCCTGGGGAAAAGAATTGAGGCACACTCTGAAAGCAAGAGAAAAAACCAGAGGATGAAAACCAGACAAGGGACAAGGAAGGGAAAGAAGAAAGAGGAAAGCTGTGGTGCACAGAACTGGATGCCAGCTTTGATACTGGAAGACAAGGAGTTTTGCTTCTAAAATATTTTTTGCTATAGGGTAAAATATGTCTTTTGGCTGAGACAGAATATTCCATATTTTCCTTTTCCTCCTACTTAGCCTAATGCAGGAGCTGGTTCTGGGCAGGAGGGCAGATTCTTCATAATCTGGAAGAACAGGTTTTCTTGTGTAATTTTTTTTTTCTGGAATGTCTCCTCCAGCCTTTATCCCACCTCTTGTGAAGTGTTCTGATGTCTTCAGAGAGAAGAGATTGGAAGCCATTTCTCCCGTGTTTTGGTTCTGTGATAACTTTTACCGATTTTTTTTTCACTCTTTAGAAAGCACCACGTATTTAATATCTTTATAAAATACCTAACAGAAAAGCTGTATAGTTCTCATCCTCTCCTCTTCTGTAACATCTTTAAGAAGATATTCTACACATACTTAAGTAGTGACCAGCTATGTAGCGTTACAGCTGCAGTCCTAGAAAAATAATATTATTATCCTTATGGAATGTTTGAATTGTAGATAAGAAATTCAAGGTACATTTTTTCACTTACAAAACATTGTCCCTTTCCATTTCTGTTTACAGCAGAATATATCTTTTCTTTGGTGTATCTTCAGCCCAGATTAAGTGTGTTTGTATTAGAGGGTTATATAGAATGCATGTGTTTCATGCAGGTGTTTGGAGTCTCAAGGAGAATCATAGATTCACAGGATGGTTTGGGTTGGAAGAGACCTTAAAGATCATCTTTCCTATGGGCAGGGACACCTTCACTGTCTGTGAGCATTTGAACTCAGGCAGGGGGTTAAAATTCTCTTCCTGTGAATGTTCAGGGAAGGTAGCAGCACATTCACAGGGTGATGCAGAGCATGTATAAACATGGCCAAAAGGGTGCTTGTGGTGTTGTTGCTTTTTTTTGTTTTTATAATTCAGTCAATAGAAAGTTATATACTTTTCAGTAAGTTGTTCTTCTCCAGGCATTGGACAAACTTGATATTAGAGAAGAGGGAAAAGAGAGGAAATCCCCTGTCTTCTCTATATTGGGTCATGAGGGAATATTTCCTTTCTCTCACAGACACAAGGGTGATGATAACAACTACACATATCTGTGGGGGCTCTCTTCTCTTTGGATGAGTTAGAAAGAAGCACCTCATGGCACTGGACAGAGAAGGTGAAGGTGAAGAACAAGGTTAAAGCCCGTTTAATCCCACTTTGTAAATCTGCATATGAAATCCCTCAAATTATAACCATATTCCCTCACTGTTTCTTCCTGTCTGTGCTAAGCTGAAGCTCTTCTGGGAATGGGCTTTTGGCAGATAGCACATCGCTATTGGACTGGAAAGATATGTGAGAATGCCACAGTCAGCTTTTTAACTGTGCAATTTAGTATAAAATGTAGGGAGCAGCAGTGTGAATCAGTGGATTGAATTTGCTCTAAAAGTTCCACAAAAGGCTCCTCTTTTTCTAAAGACAGATTGTGCCAGTCCAACCTGAAAAACTGTAATTTAATTTGAAAGCACCGTTCTGCATTCCTTTCACCTGATCTCGATTGGTGACAAGCCATAAAATTTCTCTGTGGTCCACTGGAGTTCAGTAGATGAGAATTTCCTAACTTCATAAAATGATTAAAAGCACTCCAAATGTGTACTATTAGCAATGTTTCTTTGAGACAACTCAATCAGCAGGCTTCAGGGGCCTTTGTGAAGGGTTTGGTGAGCATTGCTTGAATGGCAGCTCTCTGGGAAGGTAATAACTGAGGGAAAGACTGCAAGGCTTTATGCTTACAGTAACTTAAAGAACAAGTGGTAGTGCATTTGTCTGACAGTGTTTTTTCCTGTTTGCCACAATGCCATGATAAATTGTACAAGGATCAATGTCTCTAGCAGGGATAAGCGATATCTGTGTGGCTGATTTTGGCAGCAGCCCACTCCTGTGTTTTTCTTTAACCCAGTGCCTTGGACAGCACTGGAAAGCAGAAAGAAGTAGATTGGTTTTATGTGTACTGCCTGTATCTCATCTAGAAAACTCATCTTCCTCCAGCATGTTGGATCATAAACCAAAAACTGAATCCACTTTCATCAAATGTTTGGAAGTAATGAACTATTCAGGACCGTTCTGCTCTGTTCAAGGCATTTCTACAAACAGAAGAGGGATGATTTATCGACTCATTCCAAAATACATGCTGGGCATTAGGGACTGCCCTTCCTCTCTCCCTCTCCCCCCTTTCATACCGGTTGGCTGTGACTTGCCAAGCAAACAAGAAAATGTGACTATTTTATTTTTCTATTCCATTTGTTTTCATGAATGCCAAGCAGAGACTTGTTAAGGGGTGAATGGGCAGCCAGATATTTGGAAACTGAGCCTTTTAACATCAGTTAAGGTGCCCCAAATTTCTAAGATCAGATGAAGAAATCTGATGGCTTTTAGTCAAATGGGTTACTTGAGAGATTGTTGACACTGCTAAACTTTCTGATGAAAACTTAGAATATATGTAACAGTGCTTATTTCTCTTTTCTTCCTCTGGAGCTCAGAGCACTCCAGCAAGGTACAGCACCAAAATCTGTTCTTTACATCACAGTGATGTAATCTTTAGACTTTCCAAATGTAAATTTGTGTGCTGACTAAAAGGCAAAGATAAGACTAATGGGTCTTATCTCTTATCAAAGCTGGAGATTAGAATTTTCTATGATTTTGCTCTCCCTTTTGCTGATAATGGTGGAAATGGAGAATCTATCCATTCTCAGGATATCTATCTAGCAGAAAGTTTCATTGTCAGACCCGGCATTTCCAGCATTTTTTTTTTTGTTAACTTCAATAATCACTACTTCTCATTTATTCAGGTCAGTGGGCCCTTCTCTGGGGACTGTAAAGTTTTTTACGGTGAAAGATATTGTTGGAATAAGAATTGATGGCTGTAATCTGGTCATAAATTGTTTTAGGCAGGAAATAATAATAAGAGTTTTAAGATCTTGAGCATTGAAGTATTGAAATAGTCTTCCAGAAAGAGCAGGCAAAGATAAAAGTTATATCTAGCTTTAAGACAGATCTCAGATACCCTACTTTTATGGGATTATATACCTGCCCTTGAAAGCAAAGAAAACACAGGGTCCACTTTTACAACTAAATCTATTGAAATTTTGTGTGAACTCATGAAGAGGTCTCTGCCTCCAGCTAGATAACAGGAACCTAAGTTTTAGCAGTTTTATGCAGGCTAAATATCTTTTCAAAGAATCTCCTGAAGAGGTAAACATTATTGCACTCAGTGTTTGTAAAAAAACCCAAAAATAATCATAGTCAAACAGGTTATACAGGGCTGAATCTAGTCTTTGCTCATATTTTTAAGATAGTTCTGTCAGGTTTATTCAGGAGTCTCTTGTTTTGCTGCATTTTAAACAAACTGTGTCAGATGTATATGATATTTCTCTGAGCATTTCTAGCTACCGCCCTGTAGGCGAAACACTTTTCCATTTCAAGAGGCAAGATTTTAAGAGGTCTGTCACTAGGAGGGCAGTAGCATCTATAGACATTTATGTTGCAAATGGTCTGTGTGGGGAAATCCAATTCAGAGCAGTTCTTTTTCCCTTATTGTTGTAGAATTGTATGTTCTTTTTTTTTTTTTTGCCAAAGTGCTTTAGTGTTTTCTACACGAGTCCCAGAATCTTTTACAGACAGTACCTTTGCCTATCTCCATAACAAAGACAGATTGCAGAAGGAAAGCCTATGGATGAGAAGCTCTTGGAAGAATATCAGACAGTTTGTTTTCTGTTATAGGACCACTAAAGTGTATGAAAAATTACGTGAGTTGCAGATTTTGGTATCTAAAGAGAATTTAGTATCTCAATACATTCAAATCATTGAGAACACTGGCTGAGTTTTAACAGCCTTACTGGATATTTTCCTGTTTTAATACAAATGATCCCTAGGCCACAAGAGCAGTGCTGTTCATATGATAGAACTGCCCAGCTGTAACCACCCAAGTTCATCAAATCCTCTCTGTGACTCAGAAACAGGCAGAGCAAGAGTTCACTTCATCTAGGAACACATCTGGTGCCCTTCAGTGACTCACTGCACTGTGGGGGTTCATTGTGGGTTTAACATGATTTGAAAGGATTGAATAATAAAACACAAATTGTTTTAGAAACTCTACCTGGAGGAGCAAAACTGCCCATTGCTACGTGGCATTTGTCTAGTGAGAAGTCCGAGTTTGGTTCTCAGCCTTATTCGAAACCCCATCTCTCATCATGAAGTCTTGGCTGCTGCTGCAGACCCAAGAGGCATCTCCTCTCTCTTGTCTTTTCTGAACACAGGAGACACAGGTGAGTGTAAAAATTACCCAAGAAAGGTTACCACAGGCAATATCAGGCAATTCCTGTTAGCTTCTGCCCCTCAGTACCCCTAATGCTGATTTTTCAAGCTCCCGGTGACTCAAGATGTTGACAGTGTAGGAGTGGCAGTGCCTGGATTGTGAGCAGCTGTGTCCTTTACTGTGTCTGGCCCTGAGCACTTTTGAGAACTTGACCTATGGCACAGACTTGTTTAATGCAGATACTTCTTCAAATCAAGCGATGAGAGGCATATGTGTGAAGGTGTTCAACGTAGCAAGACTGCTCTAAGGCAGCAAATTTTTTATCAATTATTCCAACACTGGCAGAGGAGAAGGGCCCTCTCCCTTTTTGGGCAGTGCAGGAGGGGAACAACAGACATGGTGCTTTCTGAAATGGGTGCTGAGGCAGAGTGGTGATGGTGGTGCTATATCAGTGCAGTAAGAGGTAGAGGATGAAGATGACAGCTTCTCACAAGTGTAAAGAAGTGGTTTGGGTGTTCAAAACAGCCAAAAGTAATCTCCAGGTATTTCATTCCAGCAGCAGAGGGAAAGCATGCTGCATGTGAGTAGTAAGTCACACAACATCATGGCTAGGGCATGTGACTAGAAGTTAGAAAGCTGTTCTTGTATGGCATTTAATTTTTCAGAGACATTTAAATCCCTGTGTTGTATTGGGCAGATTTTTCCAGAAGATTTTGGTTATGCAATAAAAGCCATCTGATATTGTTTCTACAGTGCTGTTAAGATGCAGTGTTCTTATTATATCCCATAATCTTACTTGAGCTTTCTGTTCTTGGTGGTTTTTCTAAGCCCTGGGCCAAAGGCATTGTGATAGAAATTATTCACCCAACAAAATGTCCAAATTGTGAAGCACTAAAACTCTTTTCCTTTTTTTTTTTTTCTACTTCTCAAGGCAACAAAGATCAAGCAGTACAGCTTATACTGCTTGAAAGTGCTAATATGTGTTGAAGACTCAGGATTTTTATGGTTATTTGAGCTGGATTTTCACATGCCACCAAACACACAGTCGATCTAAATCAGTGCCTCCCCAGGGCCATGTCTGCCCAAGGGATGCACGTCCCTCATGCCAAAGCTCAGTGCAGGGCTCAGTGTGATGCTCTCGTGGAAGAGCTGTGGGTACCACAAACACTGTGTTGCGCCAGTGCAGTGCCAGTTTTCAGCTGCTGCTCATTCATATTAGTCAGAACTAATTTATCTACTGATTACTCACACTGCTGTAAACCTTCAGTTGCTGATAGAGGTTGTTCAGGCCTCTTTAAATACCTCTATGTGGTATTACAATGTACATATTACAATATACAATATTACAATATACGGTACCCATCACTATGTCGGGTACTCAAAACATACCAACAGTGCTGGACTTAAACTTGCCAGTCAATCCCTCATTACTCAGGTTTCCTTGTGTGCCTTTTGTTAGTCTTTAATTAAATGGTTGCGTGTCACTGTGGTTATGTTTGTTGTTTTGCACAGGACCCCTCTTCCCATGCTCACAGTGGTTTAATGAAAAGCTCTTCAACATTTCATTTTCCACTCATTGTTTAATGTATGGCCTTAGGCCTTAGTCTGCACTCTCTTCAGATCCTGTTTAATTTTCTCTTGGGCTCTTCTCTAGCATTTACTGCCACAATATTTGAATGCATCTCAAAAACTAGTGAATTTGTTTTCATGGGACAGCTGCTGAGCATGAGGAGGGGTTTATTCCCCCAAGCTGAGGAACAGTTCTTAATGTAACCTGAATACCTTGATGCAGAGACAATTTTTATGAGAGTCTAAAACACAGATCTGTGACCTCGGTGACAGTGCTGATCCTCAGCATTTCTCAAACAGTATCGGAAGTCCCAGAGGTGAACATTTGTGAAGTAAGTAACACTGTAGCGCTCACTTAGCAAAATTCAGCTAAAATGTTTTGCCCAGCATCACAGAATCTGGTTGTATGAGAGACAGGGAAATCATCTGTGTCTTCAGCATGTCTTGCTTAGTCATGAAACTGTCCTTCCTCCATTTTTCCAGCTCAGTGCTTCATTTGCTGCATGCTGCTGTTTTTCAGTCATGCATGTCACCATGGGCCCTGCTAATTCCCTCACGAGGCCTTTGCACTAGAAATCCCTGTGTGCTCAAGGACAAGGCTAAATTAAGGTTAGTTCTATATAGACTCCCAATATTATGCTGTACTTAGCGTTAAAGCAAGACTTGTAGGGAGATGTAATATCTTTTATTAGGGTAACTGGTCTTGTGGGTAGGCAAACTTTCAAGTGCATGAGCTCTTCAGATTCCTCTTACATCAGCTGACTTCCTCCTACAAACCACATCTCTTTTATGTCCTCAGATCACTGAGTCTACAGAAGCAGCCCCATCTTGGAAAAGTGAGCAGGAAAACAAGAGGTGGCATAACATGGCAGCAAATGGAGTCCCCAGTTATTCATCAGTGGATTAAATGTAGGAGGGTGTGACTGTTAACAGAGTAACTGAGAATAATGTTGTTCTCATGATCTCTAAGAATCAGATATTGTGGGGAAATAGGGCCATCTCTGCAGTGTCACAGCTGTCAAGACACTGGAAATATGTAAAGATTTGGGAATGCTGAATTCTTTTCCCATAGCAAAGGCCATATTTTGGTAATTTCTACCTGACTCATTAGAAAATCACATCAACAGCTCTGACACATTTCCACTATCTGTTCCCTTTTTGTAGGCATCTGACTATCTTTTGTAACATGCATTAACAATAAATTATTTTAGTAGAACTTACCTTTCTGTTGGTATTCATACAGTTCCTGACACACAAGGGATGTGATTTGTGCTGGAGTAATTAGGTAAACTTAACTGAGCTGTTTTATAAATGAACTGATTTTTTTCTAAACTCTCCAATTTCAGTTTACATGAAACTGGCAAGGTTGTTGACGTTAGGGACAGTTCTGACAATGGCAATTTAATTTAGGCTAAATTAAAACAGAAGAAGGGAGTTGTAGCAATCTGTCCTGATGCCTTAAGCCCCTAATGTTTTTTTTTTATTTTTCTAATATTGGTAAGCCTTATAAGTTTTATAAGTAGATTTTAAAAGCAGCAACCCTCCCTCCTTTGTCCCTTGTCCCTTTCCTTTTCTCTCTAGCACCCTTGTTTACACATTCCTTAACCCTCTTACCCCATTCTATGCTCCCTATATCACTCATACCCCTGAATATAGCAGAAATGTTTAGTCTTTTGTCAAGGCAAGGCCTAGATTGTTGGCAGAACAGCATATCAGGGCCTAAACCACAGAATACGGTCAAGAATTGGTAACTATGTACCCTTTGTGCTCTGAGGGAGAGGAAGATGGGATGAACAGGGGGTCCCGAGAGCCCCCCGACTCAATTCTCAGGGGGTGGACCCGGGGCGGACCAGAGTAAAGGCCACAGGGTGGACACATCTGGGATTGGATGGATGGTATCATAAAATGTAAAATCTCAGGCACGGCCTGTGCGCGTCTTGTAACATCTTAGCCTTGGCAAAATAAACCCTTTCTTATCTCACCCCTAATTAACTGCTCTGGAGATTTTTTTCAGCACCAAAATTCCACGGCAACAGTCCAGATGGGTGAAATCACCTTTCAGAAAGTCTCCTAATCACTAAGACATAGGATTTTATAGGGCTGCTTTGTAGAAGTCTTACCACCTTACAAAAGTAATTAGACAGTCGTAGGAGCAAAGTTTAAACCCAGGTGTTTGATTTCTCAAGAGCGTTTTTTACACTCCATGATAGAGAATTCTCTGACCTACGTAACCATTTAAGTATTCCATGCAAATCAGCTCACATGGAAAAGAGTGACAGTATCCTCTCCAAGCATATTTCCAAAATCTTTCGTCTGGGATGCACAAGGATGAATTTCCAGGAGGTCCAGCAGTGGACCAAAACCAACTAAGCTGAAAGAAAAAAACAAAACCAAAGTGCAATTATTTTTTCATGTTCTATCTTGTTCTCATGCATGTTCTTCTGAAATGTTGTATTTTTCTAGTTGTTACTTCGCCTAGTTTATCTCTACTGAAGCTATTCAAGAGCTGTTTATCTTCTTGTATCTTCAGTGTTTTTATTCCTGAGAAAGCATAGTTGAAACCTGTCTCTTGTTCATCTTCCTGCTCTGTGGGATGCCACATCTGAGTTAAGTTTAGGCAGAACTTCAGACCTGATGTAACATACTTAGAGGATTTTCCTATTTTTAAAAAGACAGAGCATCCTTAGGGTTTTATAACATTTCCTGGATGAGTCAATAGGAAGAAATGTTCATCATTGCTTAATGGAAAACAGGAGTCCTCCTGCTAAGAGAGAAATGCAGCACCACAGGATTTTTTATTTTTTTGCTTTATATTGCAAAAGATCTGCTTCCAAATTCTCTGAGGCTGGAGAAACTTCAGGTGCCTGGAAAATAGAAATATTCCTTGTCTTGAGTGGTTCAAAAGACTAAATTTGAACAGGAACATAAAAAGAAACAAATAGAGGTTTACGAATGAATGCAGAAGAAATTATTTGTGTGTGTGCTCTGAGGACATAAGTGAGAGAGGTTTGCACAGAATTGGCCACAAAGAGGAAAACAAGCTTAAAGTGTGGTCTGTTTGCAAGAAAACTTAGTAAGGGTGATATTCCTGAGACTGTTAAGAATTCTTTCTGTAAGGAAAGTTCAGTTTCAGTTTGTGGCCCATAAATATTTAGTAGTTTGCATTCAAGAGCAATAAAATATGAATTTAAGATCAAAAAAATGGTATTTGGTGCTATGTCCTATGCTAAAAGGAATAGTTCTGAACTATTTGGAGAAATAGGGTAGATCTGTTCAGTGTTTTCTGTAATTATGTTCAGTTCATCTGATCCCCTGGTCACAAGATTCTGCTGCACTAGAACTGTGGTTTTAGGTGCGAGTACTAAATCAGTAAAGAACTTGTAGTCCTGAGAGCACCAGACAATATTCAATATTCCCAAATCACCCTGAGCTCCTGTGTTGGAAAGAGTTTGCTGCGTTGCTGGAAAAGTGCTGGCATATTTAATGCAAGCAAGGGCAGCTTGCACACCTGATGTATGCAATGAGCTTGTACCCACCTGGTAAAGCAGAAATCACAGAGTTTAGGCACATAGCTGTTAAGTAGCAGCTCTCAGGCAGTAAGTGCCTAGTGAAGGCTAAACTAATCCAAATTACCTTGTGTTTCATGGGCTAAGAGTATGCACAAAGAAGGTTATTGCACATCAGCTGCCAAGTGATGGTTTTATTGCTTGCTGTATCTTGCCTGTTTGCACCTGAGCCCCAAGGAACAATCTGTCCTTTGGAGACAGCCTGTTTGTGCCTCTCCCAGTGGAGTCTTGATCTGTGAGGGGCACTATGACAATATAGTGATGGACTAGTGAGTGTGGATGAGAGCGATCTGCTGTGCTGC
The DNA here is from genome assembly GCF_003945595.2 of Pipra filicauda. Lineage (NCBI taxonomy): Eukaryota > Metazoa > Chordata > Aves > Passeriformes > Pipridae > Pipra > Pipra filicauda. Next base: position 9,154,334 of record NW_024104310.1, read on the forward strand.
CTCCAATCTTAGACTAAACTGTGATCTTCACTTGAATTTTTAGTGCATAAAGTATCCTAGCTACCCTAGCTATCTCACTCTGAGCTTCCAAACTATTGATGAAATATTGGTTTAGTATTCCGTACCTAATAATGTGTATTTCTCTTCTTCCCTGAGACTGGTGGGAGCCTCTCATCTCCTCTGCAGATAACCAGCTTGTACTCTCTCTACCCCTTCCCCCAAAAAATGTCTGGGTACCCCTGTGCTGATTATATCTGCAAGATCTCTCCTTCACCCAGAACTCAAAAGGATATTTTCCTGGTGTGTCATGTCAGTCTAGACTGGACCGCAGTAAGTTAAGAAATGGTGCACTTAATACAGATGTGTTTGGCTACTCTAGAAGGTGAAATTAATTGCAATCATCTAATCTGTTGTGGTCCTTCTGGTAGCTCACAGGTCAGATGTTGTACATGGAACACATTTGTCATCCATCCATCCATCCATCCATCCATCCATCCATCCATCCATCCATCCATCCATCCCTCTCTTTTAGCCTAGTGAAGACCATAAGAAGGTTCTTGCTCAGGAAAAGTTGCACACCCTTTGCTTATGGAATAAGGGGAGCTGCTGCTGCCAGGGCTGTGTGGCAGATGCTGATGGAGCCAGAGCTCCATCCAGACATTGTGCAACAATGCAGGGAGTGTTGGTGCTGGTTGTGACTGGAATGCATCTTCAAAACTGCAAAGTTTTACATGAGATTGAATTGTTCTGGAGTTGTCTGACTGACACCTTCCTTCTGCAGGTCATGAGCTTCCATGAGTTATGCCAGCTCTGAGCTGAGGAACTGTTGATAGAGTGTAATCATGTTCTGAGCATACCCTGGTGACAGAGAATCCATCAAGGTGTTTAAGTCATGCAGTCATTAATGACTTTGCTATGCACCTCATTTTTCACCTGGCTTTGCCTGAATTTGTCTTGCTTCAGATTTCAAGCACTGATCTCTGCTGGGAGGCTGAAAACCTTTTATCATTCAATATATTTGGTAGGGGAAGAAACTTGTGCACTATTCATGTGGGTTTGTGCTAACATCACTTCCTTTTTTTAACTTCTTTTCCTACATATAACATTTAATGTCAGAAAAAACCTCCTTGATTTGCTCCTGCAAAGGTTTGGAAAAGAATTGCTTCAACTGTGGAGGTAGAGCTGCAACTCCTGTAGGTGTAGACATGTCTACTGAAAGGTTATTTTGACTGGGTGCCATTAGGAGTTTAGTCCTGGCAGCACAAATCTCACTGTGGGCTCCTTGTGGCTGCCAGAGACAAGAAGTTTGTGTTTGCATGGCTGACCTTGCTGAACTTGCTGCTGGGACTTAACTGCTCCAGGGATCTGAACTTGCTAAAACAAAGCAAGTGTGGGCTGCAGTCTCCTATCACTGGATATGAAGATATACTGCGTTTCTTAATTTATTTCTCCCTGATCCATATCTCTTGTCATGAAATTCAAATTACTTCTTACCACTTAGGAGTCAGCAAATTGCCTGTTTATTGTCTATGGGACTGATCAGAATGGAAATTCTGTGGAATGATATTGCAGAATTTTGAGTAAACAAGCTCACTTTTAGTAGTGTTTGTCTGTCACATTTTTAACAGAATACGAAGATTTAGAATGTGCTACTCTTTATTGATAAAACATATTACAAATAATAAGAATAATTAACTTGAACATGGGAGTCTGGTTATGGGAAAGAACTGAGCTCTGCAGGGCTTTGGCATTTGAAAATCTCTGTGGAACTGGTCTAGAATCTTGCACCTGGGCCACATAAACGATGGATTCATGGCTTCTGCATGCAGACACCAAATGAAATTCAGGATAAAAGAAAGAAAATGGAGGAGAAGAATTTCTCTTACCCGAAATATACTGTATGTGTGTGATGAAACACAACAGCCTATTGAGAGAAACAGCAGAAATAAAAATACAATAATGGTAGAAAAAGGACCAAGAGAATATTCGTGGAATATGTGCAGAAAAAATTTTGACAGGAGCCACTACTGATGCAGAAAGAGATATTAATTCCTCCTTCCTGTTGAGGGGGTAATAGGGTAGATGGTAAAATAACCTGGATAACTTTGGGTGTGGTGAAATTGAAATTCAAACTGCTGGAAAAGCTGATTTGAAGAGATCTGGTGCTTCAGCAGATACATTTCTAAGTCCTCAACGCTGCAGGTAATGCTGGTTTTCCTGGTGTACTTAGGTCTGATTTTTAAACAGGCATTTCACAGAATGACCCTAATGTTACTCCACTAGGAAAAAACGTTTTTTTCAGCTGAAGTTCTTAACACAGCTGAAGTGATGAGCAGAGAGATGAGACCAAGAAGGTTATCTCCCATCCTTCCAGAATGGGCTTTGCTGCATAATAATACATTCTTCTGTTTGTCCAGTTTGACTTTAAATTATTCAAACTATGGGCATCCCTGAAGTAACCTGTTTCATAACTTGAATCTCAATGAGCCCCTCATTTCACAGAACAAACCCTGCTGAATGCCTCTGGGAGCTGCATGTGCTGATTTGGGATGGGATATGGGCCATGGAATATAAATTGTTCATGGCCAGCCACAGGGCTTGAGAATGACACTGTGATCTAAGCTGTGGATCTCAGCTTAAAACAAACCAGCTGGCCATGTGTGCACTAATCTCTCTCTGTAGACGTTTTGAAGTGCCATCCCGTGAGGGCCATGGTGGGTATTGGTTTCAGTGGAGCCTGGGTTATAGCTGCTGTATTGAGACGCCACTAATGGGATGACATGTGATCTGTGATTTGGCATTACTTTGCCATTCCTCTCAACTGCCAGTTTCCAGATCAATGTAGAGAGTAGTGAACCCCTTCCTTTTAAGAAACAAAGTCAATGGAAATCCCCCAAAAAGCATTGGACTGAACATTGATCAACTGTTGGTAGCAGGTAAGCAGGGCTTGTTTTTCAGCTTTAGCTGTGCATGCCTGTTTTGCCATTTGGAACAGTCCTGTACAGCTTTCTTTCCCTCCTGGGAGTGAACATTGTACTTTTCTGCTCCCATGTTGCTGCTGGGAAGGTGCACAGGATATGGAGGCACTTGAAAGATTCCCATCATGGTTCCTGTTGCATCACAGGAGCAGGTAGTGTGTCATCTGGCAGGTCATGCATGAGCCATTCTGTGTTATGTGTCACAAACATGTAGACTGAGAGGAGCATTCAGAGCAAAGCACAGTCTAACTCCTCTATTGCTGCTGCCTCCCAGGCTCTTCCTGGCACAGCACAGCAGGAGAAAACATGAGCTGAGCAGTGCACTGTCATGGAGAAATGGAGCAGGTAAGTATTGAAAAGGAAGACGTGCATCATTAATACTGTCAATTCCCAGCATCTATAAATTCAAGCCTCCACAATTTAAGATTTGATTGAGATAATCAGGAGATTAAATGATTCGAAGTCCCTTAAGGCCTTTTATGCTTTGCTTCTATAATTTCAGGTGTTAAGGTTCTGAAAGAAAGCTGGAGTCACCAAATAAATTCTGGTACTAAAACATAGAAGAATGCATACTGGATCACACAAAAGGTCAAAATATTTTCTGCTGTCATCTCTTTGACAATTGTCAATAGCAGTTGCCTAGAGAAAGAATATTAGTCCAGTGTAAACAGACTGTGTAGCTCCCCCCACGTGTCCTCCCTGCAGCCTGTGGCCGAGCATGGTTCTGTACCCAAGGCCATGCCACTGGATTTTTCACAGAAACACATATAAAATTCTGGTGTACACAGAATCCTGGGGCAATGAGCTTCACAGTTTAACTGTCTGCTGTTGGGAAGGGAAAAGAAAGAAAGAGGTCTTTTGTAAGAAGAGGATAAAGTAATAAAAGCATTGCTGTTTTCCTACACATCTGAGCCCTGATGTGACCCTTCACTTCTTGCCCTACCTCTGCAGTGAAGCCAACAGTTCTGTGTTTCCATAAAGGACCTGGCCAGCCCCTATCCCCTTTCTTTCTGATAACCAGTAGGGTAGCCCCTTTTTTTGGGGCACAGTGAGTGGAATAGTTTCCCTCATGTCCTAATTCAGTATATCAAGGAACAGGGCTCCCCTCTGCAGTCTAAATTACTGCCTAGAAAACAGAAACTGGGACAGAGGCTGACCTTGTGTCTGGCCAGAGCAATCCAGGGGTGCAGTGCCAAAAATTTGCCAAGCTACTCTAAGTGGGAAATGTATTATAATTTACCAGCAAGATGAAAACCTCATTCAGTTTCCCAAAATGGGGGTGACTAGTGAAGATCTGGATATTCTGGAGGTCTCTGGATTGCATTAGCAGTGTGTAGGAAATACATGGCATGAGGAGGAGACATGGGGAGGGCAGATGAAATTACCATGAAGTTAATGTGCTGCTTCCCAGGAAGGTGTGTGGGAGCCCAGCTTTGCTGTGTTTTTGCCCTCATGCTGTGAGTTTGTGCTGGAGCAGAGAGAGAAGGCACCAGTCTCTCCTAAGCAGTGTGACTCAGACTTGACTTTGATTTTCAGTGTCCAGGTGAGAATCGTGTAAAATTCACGACTTTCAAGCTGCTATAGAATTTCTCCAAATTTCCAGGAAAATAGGTGAAGATAAAAGAGAGGGAAGACAAACTGAGAAAGTGAGTAACGGACAATGCACAGGAAAAGGAGGAAAGAATAGATGTGTGTCATTGCTTTTCATCCAAGTGGCTTTGCCACCAGGCTGGCACACTCCTGCATTGTAATGCACTTTTCAAGCTATGGGGTGGTTTGAAGCCACATCTGGTATCAGAGACTGGAGTGAAACTATAAAGCTGTCTGCCTCCTGCCCTGAGATTCACTCCTTGCCTTGGCTGTAAGCCACTAAACCACAATTAAAATAGCATGAACAGGATGTGTCACTGAAATGAAGATCACAGTGTTCCCTCAAACCCTCTGGTAAGCCCTGTGTATGGCTTGCATCCCTTGGGCACTGGTGTACAGGTAAAAGGCTTTACAAGCACAGCCAGAAATTTATGGCAGGAGCAGATGAGGAGACAAAAACAAGAATATAAAGCAAGTGACAGAACTGGAGACAAGACAATAACAAGTAAATTGCCTCTTCGTTTTTCTCCCTCATTTTCCAGCACTTTGGTACTAAGAACAGGCTCAGCATTGTCAGCAATAAAGCAATGTTCTCTGTGTCTCCAAGCCATTCAGCATGTCTTCAGTAAATCAGCAATTTGATGATCATTGCAACAGCAGAAACCTCCTTTGCATTGGCACTGCCATGTGGATTACATGAGCTGATGGAGCTGTGCTGTGTGGACTCAGACTGCAAATTCAGGGCCGAAGCCACTGTCTGCATTGTCTGTTTTAGCTATTTTTCTCTACAATTTCAGTCCTGATTGTTAGGAGAGTGGTGCCACACGTAAAGATTTTGGAGGATCCTTGTTTTTTGAGTTTCCTCCTGATGTTTCATCATCCTCAAGGCATCTGAGAGTGGCAGAGCCCATCTCCCTGGCTAGTAAGACGGCTTATCCTCCTGCTATGGAATCTTTCTGTAGAAATCTGTGTTGAACTCAATTTTCTAAGCTTGCAGTGATGGCAGAGTGCTCTGGCTTTTCCCACCGCTCCAAGTGCTGGTTGTGCCCCACATTTTCTAGTTTTACGGCACCTGTTAACTGATGACATCTCCTCAGCTCCATAGTAGATCTGAGCCTCTTTAGTGTCACATTGACTTATTTTGAGTCTGTGCCCACATCAACCTTAAGCTTGCATCAGTCATGCCCTCACCCTAGAGACACACCTGACCCTCATACGCCCTGCTGCAGCTGCTGGAGGTCAGATTGCACATCCTGCCTCCCTGGCTTGGAGACAAGAGCTCCAGTCACTCTTCACGGGGCTCTTGGCTCAGCAGAAGAGCAGAAGACCATGTTCTCACTAGATGCTGTCTTAAGCATGTACTTAAACCTGAGCACATGTAAGCCCTTTGCTGAGTCAAGGTAAGTGAGAGCAAACTCCTGTTCCATGAATAGCAATGAAAGCCAGAAGAGATTTTTAAGGGCACCATCAACTTGAAAATCCCACTCTGCCTGAAAATTGTGTCTGTTCTAATTAGCAGTAGCACTGTGATTGAGAGAAAGTAGCAAGGCATAAAATGTCTCTCCTCCTAGGCTGATAATTGTTCTCTTGATTGTGCTTTGAGCTCTGTTGTTCTTACTACTTTATTTGTTTTTTCATGCCTGCTTTGCCCTCGCTTCATGCATTAGCAGGAATCATAGAATCAAAGAGTCGTTAAGGTTGGAAAAGACCTCCAAGGTCAGCAGGTCTGACTGTTAACCCAGCATTGCCATGTTCACCACTAAACCATGTCCCCAAGTGCCATATCCACACGATTTTTTTTTTTAACCTTTCTAGGAATGGTGATTCCACCACTTCCCTGGGCAGCCTGTTCCAGTGCTTGAACACCCTTTCAGTGAAGAAATTTTTGCTGGTATACAACTGGTGCAACTTGAGGCTGTTTGCTGGCCTTGTTCTTGCATGTGGCACACTCCTTGCCTTTGGCTGGGCAGGAGGGCACATGTCCAGAGCAGCTCCGAGAGGATTCACACTGCTCTTGCAGAGTTGGGTCTCTGCAGGTGTCCTGCTTTCCCAGTGAATCCTCTGAGGGAAGGGGAGCAGCCTTGCTGACTTGCATGATAGGCCTGGGGAGCAAGCAGGCAGCCTCCAGTGCTGAGCAATAGCACCTTTCTCTCCCTAGCCCATCCACTGGATGAGGGTTAAGGGTATTTTTCATTTTTTTGGGTCTCTCGTGGCAAAGACGCGGAACTGAAAAGAATGGAATTAACTGACAGCTCTGGTGCTGAAGCAGAGGGTGAGTTCTGGGGCAGGGTAAAACTTGTCTTTCATCTGTTTGCCAGGGCTATTTCTTGCTTCCCTGCTGTGTGTCATCATGTGGCCCCACAGACATTTGTGTAATGAGAGCAACAGAAATGTTCTCAGTTAAGTGTTTCTTTCCCCAGCTGTTTCCAGTCTTTCACTATTGTCCAGTCCCAGCTGACTACTCTGTGGGTCACCTGGAGCCTGTATTCAAGATTTGTCTGCAACTTGGCACCCAACTCTTTTTCCACAGTGCAACTCCCAGCCTGGGATGGGCAGGTTGGGGTGCGGAGCCACTAGGGCAGCATTTCTACCTGCCTTTCTACCTGCCCCTCCAGATGTGTCTCAGCATGACAAGCTTTGTGCCAGGCCTTGATGCTACCTAACAATCTGCAGGGGAAAAAAAAAAAAACACAACAATTGAAAATTCTGGTAACTCCTCAGTTTTGAAAGAGAAACACAGTGCGTGCACCTGGAAGCTCTCAGCAGAGTTGCCAGTGCATCCATAAACTCTGGCAGCTGTTCTAAAAATCCAGTGTCCTGCTGATCTCCGCCCCTCAAGTGCTATTTTGGTTTTGGTGACTGCTTGGATTTTGGTTTATATCAATCATAAAGGTATTTGTGGTACAACCACATAAATCACAGCAGAGTGGGAGAGGAGCATACACTGTTTATATGGTTCAGTCAGGAGCAGAGTTAATGCTGACATGATACCTGTTTGAGAAAATATTTAATCAAATGGCTTTAAACATAGCTGTTGAATAGGAAGTCTGAAAAAAGGCTTTTGCCAAAGATCATGTACATATCTGGATTTCACAACTTTCCTATTGTCTGTGGAAGGCTTTGATTTCTGATTGTAAAGAAGTGATAATTTTAGGACCCAGATTATGCCAATCATTTATGGTGTCCATATTTATTTTTTTACCAGCATTGCCTGATGTCATGGTGATTTCAAAGTTGCAATGCCCCCTGTGTAAAATGTGTATCTCAGCTCTGGAGGTGTGGGGCCAGAGATGGGCTCAAGGATGTTCTTCAGCCTGACTGAGACATCTGCTCTTGCAGTGGTAGAAGGATGAGGCTGGACAATAATTCTGTAGCATTGTGTGATCAATCTGGAAAGAGTGGTTGTTTTCAGAGAAGAGAAAAAGGGTGAATACAGTATGAATTTTTTATGTACCTAATGCACAGAGTAGGTAGCATGAAGATTTCTATGAAACAGAAGAAAAAAGTCAGCATTTTTATTAATGCCTTAAGAGGAAATTAATAAAATCCAAAGCATGTCACTGAATGGATTTTTACTTGTATTTTTCGTTGCAACCTATGTGCAAATAGGCAACCCCCTGAATGCTTATATATGCCTGGCACTAATGGCATTTAGTCACCAGAGGGCAGGGTTTGCTGAGCAGAAACTCTTTCTGCTAAGAGAATTAAGGCTCGGAAAAGAACTTCAGAGCCCCATTGTCAATGCTTTAATACTCTACACTACCAACACTCCGTTATACTCCCTCCCTGCTCCCCTGATTTAATTAATATGTTCTCAATTTCAGGTTTCTTATTTAAATCTGCTTGGATAAAATTTATAATTCTTTCTGGGTTTCCACCTACAACATATCACTAACTTTGGTTCAGTTAAGCTACTTGGGATATATTTATGAGCTTTGTAGGTTCAGGACTATATAACTTTGAAAATCATTGTGGGTCATATTCTGTCTTTTGGGAAATGTTAAAAAAGTGACAGAGTTCAATGAAGTAAAATTGCAATATAGAAAGAGTCAAGGAGAATTTTTTTTCTGAGCTGAGGTCAGGAAAAAGGCAAAAACTCTTGCAGGAAGGAGTTTCAATTACAGTGAACAAGAATAAATTCTGGAGTTTCTTGTCCTAGTACAGTAATATGCACCAGACAAAAAGGTTAGGGAGAATATTAAGTATGTTGGCAGTCTTTTACCTGAATCAGAGGTAAATGTATTTGAAGCTTTAAACCTTTCAAATTGAATGTGGCAAATTATTGATCTATTTATGTTATCTAATGTTGATATGTAATACAGATAAACAGTCTGCTAGTAGGAGAGTTTGTGGAACTACATAAAAGCTCCAGTGTTTTCTTTCCTTTGTTAAAAATTAGATTAAATGGCACAGTGCAAGGACTCATAGGCAGTGAATAAGAAAGTCAGTTCTTCTTAAAAATCCCATAAGGAAAAGCTGATTATATGTAGGGAGACTTAAATCTAAACCTGTTAACTTTAAAAATTTCCCTTTAGTGGAAATTTTCCTTCTCATATGTGGCTGAATTTTAATGAGGTTTACATGTAGTAGGACATATGAAATGTGTGCAAGGTTCCTTAGAGGAAAATGTCACTGGGAAAAATAAGGAGTCACAGCAACAACCATGAAACTGTTGTTTGTCATCTCTGAAATACTTGAGATAGTTTAATTTTGTTTTAGCCTAATTCAGCTTTCATTAAACTCTGCAGTGTCTGTTGTTGCTCAGTGTGTATTCTTGGATGAATTTTGTAATTTGTCAAGGCAGTTAAAGTCTGTATTAATCTGAGGAAGTGCTTCAAACATGCCTAATACAGGGGGTATGAGAGAATTAGCTACTGCAGCTCTTTTAGTTTTTTGTCTTTTTCTGATGAGAGCTGCTCCACTGAAATGCCACTGTTCTGCCTCAAATAAGTAGTAAGAAATGTGGGAATAGCCAGATCCTTGGAGGCGAATGAATATTTTGGAATAATCACATCCTCAGGGGGGAATGAATATTTGGTCTAAGAGATCCTAGTCCTTTTGAGGAGACCCTTTCAAGCACTAACAGATGTTCTGATATTGGGACCTGTAACCAACAACATTCTCTCACTTAACCTAATAATATAGAAGGGTTTGGGTAGGAAAGGGTTAATTGACTTATAATAATTAATTACTTCATTTGCTTCTTTAAAAAAAAGCCAAAAACTAAAAGAGGGACAGTGTGATGTCTAAGCAGAGAAGTGGTAAGTTGTAACACATGGTGACTATGTGGAGTGTCCCACCCTCTGCCCTGATGTGGTTTGTTGCTTTAGTGCTCGAGATGATCATTGGTGCATTTCATCTGTCAAATAGGGAGGGCTCCAATTTTCAAAAAAGAAATTGGCTCCAGTTTTCCAGATAGTCACCACCTGTTTTATAGGTGGTGAATTGAGGAAAGAAGAGACCAAGAGCATTGCCTGGGCTGGCCAGGGAAGATTGTGGTAGTGGAAGGAATTAACTCTAAATTCCAGGCTAACACTTCTGACCATGGTCCATCTTCCCTTCCTGCAGTTTTTACCATTTATTATAGATAAAGGAAGTTTTAATTTTTTTTTCCATATCTGACTCTTACACAGGCCTCCTCTTGGCTTTGCTGTGCATACCTACAATCTTTCACAGGAATATAAGCAGGTAAAAGACAAGCTAAAAAAATATTATTTTTAAAATCAAACTTTGCTGGAAAGTTGATTTCAGAAGTTGTGGATTTGTTAGACATGTTCAGATTAATGTGCACTGCAGTGCAGTGAATATTAAAGGAACTGTCAAGAAGGAAAGTCTGTGCATGGGATAAATTAAGACTCTCTGGGGATTAAAAAGATGTAGGATTTTTATTAAGTAGCTAGCCTACTATTGAAAAATAATGAGTAGTTTCCATAGCAACCTCACTTTCACACGGAGCAGACGTACCGTAGCAACATAAAAAAAGAACAGTATCAAAGAAGGAATAAAACTGAGCTGTGCTATTTGGATTTTTAAAAATATTCCTCAGTCCAAAACTTTCTGTTTACAATGCAAAGATCATTAAATCAGAGGATTTTTTTTTTTCCAGAGATTATAATTGTTATAACTTTCATCCAAATACTTGGTAAAAGGAAGCAAAGTGATAAACATTGCTGAAAGGAGAACTAGAAAAGATTATGGTTCTTTCCTGTCTGTAGCTTGAACAGAGCCAAGAGTATTTCAAGTTCTCAGCACCTTGTCATGGCCTTATATCCCTGGTTGAGTTTGGCATGACTGGGAGGATACCTCTGTTATTTCCTGAATTCACATCAACGTGTGTGTGACAATGTGTGCTACTCTCATGTTGCTCATCATCTGACCTGTGCAGAATATTTGTGAGAGAAGCTGGGGGCAAGTCAAACTTTTCTGGCTTTAAGTTCCCAAAATTAAGGTTGGTTCCTCTGAAGGTTGACTAAGGGTTGAGGTTTCTTCAAGCAAGGCTGGATTCCTTAATAGTTTCGCAGAGAAATCAAGTAGAAATGACATAATCTCAAAAGAGAAAGGCCAACCAACAGCTGACAACTTTGTCAGAGGTTTGCTGTGATTTTTTGCATGTCAATTTGAGTCCAGTGACTGCTGAAGGCCATGAACTTCAGGGAACTGAAGCTCAGGAAAGTTTCAGACATCCTAACTTTAACAAGAGGATCTCTCACTGTGTGTTCTGCTCACTGTGTATTCAGTCTTCTAAGTGACCTGACCACTCAGTCGAGAAAAAAATGATTACTCTTTTTCATTTCTGTCCTATTTTTTTTGAGAAAAATGCAAGGAGGTTTTTAAATGCAAATAAGGAAGGAATTATAAATATAAAAATACTAAGTCAGGACGCAAGTAAAGAAAAAATCATTAGTAGTAATCGTTATAATAAATTAGAAGATTGAGTTTCTAGGCCTTTGGTCAGAAGATATAAAGGTGATGACATCCCAAAGATATCAGTGTTTTCAACATGTGCAGCCTGGTTTGGCTATCATCTGGTCAGACTGTATCATAGTATAATTGTATATGGGGAATCATCACAGAGCAAATGGACTTCTCAGTCCTGCACGAGCTGGTTCTTGATCCACCATCTCAAACCTTGTGTAAGTCACCCATAAGAATACATGAAGTGATGGCAGAACAAGTTTTCTGATTATATTATACTGACTTTTATGTCAATGCTAAAGATATTGGGATGGACACGTGACAGCTGAGATCTGTTGGTAAGCTGAAAGAACACAAAACCCATATATTTCAGGAAAGTCACACATGACAACAGAAAAATATGGGTCATATTTTTAGGGTGAGGGAAGTAATGTCTGTGGAAAAACAATCTTGGTGTCATTGAGGGATATCAAGCAAAGGACAAGCTCCCCTTAGATTAGTGTGTCCAAAAATGTTCACATGTATTTGACCCTTCAGTAAGAAGAAGGAAATTACAGTAGATTTTGACTGACCCTAAAGAGATCGTTAATTAAAAATTACATGAATGACAAGTGTCCATGTTTCAAAAAGAGTGCTGAGCACAATGAAGAGGATCCAGAGGTGTTCTGATGTTGCATAAGAGAAGGAAAAATATGCCTCACTGAGCTGAGTGAGTTTGAAATGTTTGTTGAAGTGAAAGTTCAGGGCTTTATTGTGTCTTTGATCTGCTTGAAAAAGAAAAAAATCGAGCAGAGCAAAGAAAACTGAAGGTAGGAAAATGTTTCCAAATGAGGCAAGTAGGCATAGACTGCTGGTCGAAAAACTTACCAAGAGTTATTTGTAATGAGCTCCAACCTGGGAAATTTTTTAGTCAAGACTAATGAATGGTCTCATGCAAACAGAATTCATATTCAGAGAAGACCTGCAACCATCAGCATTTCTGGATGACTGTAAACATCCTTTATAGTTGATGAATGTATTAATCTCTCTGATTTGGGAAAGCTTTGCCATGTGAACCTGTTTCTGCACTACAGGACTTGCTTCAGAACAGCTGCTTCAGGATTGTTGATATACATCTGTCTTGCTCCACCATCAGCTCTGTGAGGCAGCTTGTTCCCCTTTTGCTCCAGGTATCATTCAATCAGCCCAGGCTTGATTAACTCAGCTTACCTTACATTTGCCTCTGACTGCCAGGTCATAAAAGTGAAATTGTGCATAGTTACTGCAGAGAAACTGATATCTAGTAATTTCCTGTGCTCCAGTCCTTTAGAAATACCAGCAGGTAATACATCATAAGCTGGGTTCTTTTTCTTTCTGCCCCCAGCTTTCAGAAATAGAAAGGAACTGTTAATTGCAAACAAGTGAAAAGGGCCATAAAGGTCATGAGATTTTGCTTTTGCAGCAAAAGTTCTTACAGATAGTGAAATGTGGTGAAGTCTGTCCTTTAAAATGTAGAGAGCAGCTTAGATTTTGAAGCATCAAGTGCAGTTCCAGGAGGCTTGTATCCTTAAAATTTAAAATTTGCTTATGTGATTTCCTGAACTGCACTATTTATTAACATGGAAAAGTGCCATTTTCAAGTCAGAATGTTGCAAGTAATTTTCTTGATGATATATTGATTCTTTCTTCTTCCTTCTACAGAACTGTTCATGGGGCTTTAGTTTCATTAATATTAAAACAAAATTTGACAATAATGAAAAGGTTCTGATTTTAACTCTACAAAGATAAATTTATAGATAAGACCAACAGTCACCTTAAACTTCCATCAATACTATCCGACATTTCTAGTTGTGGTACTTAGAGCTAAGGCAGCTTTCTTGATAAAATACTTCTGGATGCCAAACACTAATTATTCATGGGAATATGCTTTTCTGTAGCCCCAGGTTGTTGCAGAAAATGACAGCTTTTGATATTACTAAACGATAATATTGTTTCCCCTGTGGCATTTTACTGCATACCACATTTAATGAAATGTAGATTTTTAAGGTCATTTCATTAGCAATGAACCCAATAGGGTTTGGTTTTGGTGTCTGATTGTACTGTAGTAGTTTCAAAAACAAGTTTCTGAGTAATTTTATTTTTCTACAGAGTTCCTTCGAGTTTCTTGAACTTTCAAACTATTTACTCCACTTACATCAGGAAAAAAAAAATATGATTGCGAGGAAGAAAGCTATGATGTGAAAAGCTGAAAGAGATTCCAACTCATTTTGTTTCTGTGAAGATCTGAAGTGCTTTTCCTCCTCATCATTTATATGACTCTCCATCCCACATCACTTACTTTTCAATTAATAATTTTTTTCCAAATCCATGCTCTTTGGGGAACAGATTTTTATTACTTCAGGAATCCTCTGCTTCTTTTTACAGCTGTTCAGATTATTTTAAATAAATCCTTTGTGAATTATGAAAACTTCTAGCTACTACAGCAAGAACCAGTATTCCCCAGAGAATTGTTTTATCCCTTGCCTACAGGCCTGATGCTGACCCCTAGGAATCAGTAAGGAATTTTGCCAGTAATGCCATGGAGACGGATCCCAGCCACATGGGTAGAGCCTGCGGTGTTTTTGCAGATGAAGGCAAGGCAGTGCCTGAGCTGTTGTCCTGGTAGGAATTTCTTCCTTTAGGAGTCACTCAAAACCATTGACCCATGTGAGGCCATAACTGGTGGAACAAGATCAGCCTCTGTGAAGCCTGTCCCCCTTCAGTGTGCCCTTGCAGGATGCCTCTTTCTCACTTTTCCCATCTGCTATTGCTCCAAAGGGACATTTGCACTTCCAGTATCTCTTCCAAACCCCACTGTAGCAGCAAAATGGTTTAGTAACTGCCCCTTTTTAGGTAACGCTACTGATAAAAAGCACCTTCTGGTCTTGTTTTAGCTTCATGCCAAGGCACACTGATAGCTGCTGGTGGTGTGTCTTCTTCAAAGGATGGCTGCCATCCTTGCTTACTTCTCTGCAGAGAGCAAAGAGCCTTTGAAAGTGCCTTCTGCCTCATCGGAGTAATGAGCGCTTAAAAAACCCCCACACCAACCCGAGAGTTGGCTCAGTTGTTCAGAATTTTGCTGGATTCCGTGTAATTAATTAAGATTTTTTTTTTAAAAAAACGTTGGTAGCTCTGCCAGCCTGTGTATCTAGGTTGTGCCAGTTTCCAGGATTCCCCTCCACCCCCATCCCCGCCCCTCGCCCCGGTTCCTTGCACAGACGTGAGCAGCTGCAGACATGGAAGACTTCTTTGTAGAGGAGGCAGCTCCAGTGAAACAGGTAGGCGGGCTGGGGTGGGCACTCAGTGCCCTGAGCGAGCTGTGACAGCTGGCAATATTTAAATCCAACAGACTTGGGCTCCAACCAGTTCACAAGCTCTTCCTGCCTGTGAAGGAGCAGAGGTGGGAGGATCTCTTAGAGACACATCAGGTGTGGCTGAGAGCAACCTGTAATTTGGGATGAAGATGCCCCAGTGTCCATCAGGAGAAGGCTAAAAACTTTCTTGTGTGACTGGAAACCTTCGTGTTTTGCTCAAGGGGGCGGGTGTTGTTGTAAGCAGAGGTCTCTTTCCTGGGAGGAGGGAATTCAGCAGGAAAGATGCTGAGAAGTTCTGAAGTCTTGTGAGAGCAGGCTGGAGTTTTTCTGTGCAGGCCTGAGTGTGATGAGTGTTTCACTGATCTGCACTCAGATGGGTCTGTTGACACTGTTATTGCTTTGCTGAATTTTCCATTTCACGATGTGTTGGAGGCAGATATCTGAGGACACCATTGCAGCACAGGTTACAGCAGGACTGGATTTGCCCCTTCTGCCTTATATTGGCGTGGAATGTTTTATTCCTGTGTGATTCTGGTTTTGTTTGGTTGGTTTTGTTTGGGTTTTTTTTGCAAGGTGGTTACTCCAGCTTTTTCACACCTCTGCTAACCCTCTTGCTTCAGCCCTGCCCTAGACAGGCATATTTCTGGGCCAACAGTACCCTTGGACAAAATGATTTATAATGAACATTGCAAAGGGCAGAAATGTGAAGCTGGTTAATGCCATGAAGTATGACCAAAAGGATGCAGTACAGCAGGTGACTTGCCAATGTTGCAGGTTCTTTAGGTCAAACCTGATTTTGGGGAACATTTTCTTCGTTAGGAAAAATGACAACTGCAGAAGTTACCTGTTATTACTTATTACACACCAGTGGTGCTGCAGTGCTTGGAGTTGTATATTAGCACTGAGTTGGGTTTCCTAAGACATGACTGTACAAACTGAGATGTTCAAGGTGGAAAATAATATTAAATAAAAGCTAATAATTTGAACTGGCTTTTTAACTGATGGGCATATTTTGAAATATTCTCTTTTACTACATAGGGAAGGGGGGCTGAGTTTTGCAGCTCCTTGAGTTAACTCCTAAAAACTTCTGCTGTGTTAGCAGTATCCTGCCACACTTTTCCCAGTGATCCTAATCCAGAGTGCAGGAAATAACAGCTGAGAACACACAGTACCCTATGTTTACAGGTAAACCTATGAGGGCAGGAGAAATCTACAGTGAGTGGGAGTCATGGATCCGACGTTGCTGGTGAATGTCATGGTGGTGAAAGGCCTGATTGGCAAAACAAATATGTTGTGTTTGAGTGATATTTCACCCAAAAAAAACATTTCTCAGGGGACTCATGGGTAGAGTTAGGATGTACTAACTTAGGGACTCACTATCCTGAGCCCTACTGTGTGGATGGGCAGCTATTCATCTGTTGGGCTTCCAGTCCTTCACTGTGACAGTGGGATGATAGCATTCCTGACCTCCTGGGTGTGTGGTGAGGATAAATACTGCATGGGTCTGCCAGATGCTGTGGGACTGCAGCTACATAAGAGGGCCTTAAATGGGTAGACTATGTTCACTTCATGCCTGAAATGGTGTTCTGAACCTGATGGGGACAATTCGAGCCTGCTCAGCGAATCAGAAGAAATGTTCAGGACATTCATCTGATGATAATATTTTTAAATGGAAGATTGATGTTTTTGCAAATAATACTTTTAAGTGGAAGATTAATGTTTTGCAAAGTCATGTCATGTTTTCTGACTTTTCTTTGAAGTGAAAGCCCACTGTTTCTAAACTAATCTGGAAAGTGAATGTAAATTGTGCTTGGCGATTTTTCTTAATGCACAGCTGACAGTACCTGTGAGAAGAGTGAGGAGTTACATTCCTGTGTTAAATAATGAAGTAGGCGCATTAGTAACAGGCTACCACTTCTTTAAGGAGATTTATTTGAGCAATTTAGGGACAAGCTTATAATTCAGCCTATGTGGACAATTTTCTTGTGCTGGGTAACTCGTTTTCACCTGCGTTGATGCAGGTGTTTGGATACCAAGCAGAACAGGACTCCAAGTTAACATTAGTGTCTATCTCGAACTTATGACTTTGCAATGCCCTGTTTAATTGCCTGTTTCCCTTGGGAGTGGTGTGTCAGCATGTAAAGAGCACTGCAGGACCCCTACAAAGGGTTGCATTCAGCTCTTTCTTTTACAAGTATTCCTGAAAGAAGGTGCTGGGGAAAAGTAGCTTTGAATTGATCAAATTCTGAACTGAGGAATTTTTTTTGTGTTTTAATAGAAAGGTCTTACTTACCATGATTATATATTTCTGCAGATTTCCACATACTTGCACTCATTTTACAAAGGTTGATATTTTAATATGAGGAGGAGAGAGCGTATACTATATCCACATATTTGTTCTGTAAGCATTTTGGATAATGGAATAAAGAGTACAATTACAATTTGTGAAATTGGTAATTGCAAGCACTCTGAAAGAGGACAGGCATAGAATTTCAGATGATCATGATAAATGTGAATGGCAGTGTGAAATCAATAGGATAAAAGACAAGAAAAAAAATGCTGAGCATTGTAGTTAGGAAGGAAAGTTGTAAGACACCAGGGCAAAATGGGGAATAACTGGCTAAGCAGCTCCCTACAGAAAAGGGGGTTTGTGGCTTATATATATAGTATATGACAAGTTAAATATAGATTCAAAATGTGTGGAATTGCAGAAGTGGTTGTGCTCATTCCAGGGTATATTGACAGATATGTTATATTTAAGTTATGGGAAGTAATTACTCAGTTATATTTGGTACCAGAGAATTCTGAAATTGAATGCTGGGCCTAATGCTTGGAGGAAAATTAGGGAAACTGGAAGGAGTCCAGATGGACTCAATAGGGTTGAGAAACATGATAGAAGTTTGAAAAACTGTATTTATTTAGTTGAAAAAAAAAAAAAAAAGAGAAAACTGAGAGAAACAATTTTAAGTGTCTTAGTTATGCAAAGATTTTTTTTTTTGTAATAAAAATTTCTACCGGGAAATCTTAATTTAAAACAATAATATGTGGATTAGATTTTAGGAGGAACTTTATAATTATACATAGCTTTAGGAAAGAATATAGAGTACATTTTGTGAAGAGAACAATTCAGAACAGAGAAAAACATCTGTCAGCAGTAGTTGGGAAGCTATGCTGTAAGGGACTGGAAACTCTCCTGGGCATTATTCAGCAGTGTCTTTTTGTAAATTTTATTGCTATGAAAAGTACAGGCTATGTGCTAAGAACAAAAAAAGGAGGATTTTTGTTGTGTGCTTCAGAGGAATTTTGTGGTGGCAGAGAAGAGAGATGCAGAAACAAGACCTATGTATGTGTTACTGATAAAGTCCCAAGGAGTCAGTGACAGGACACAGCATCCATAGCTGTCGTGAATGCTTCTCACAAACAGAGAAGTGCTGCTGTTACTCTCCTTTGGGTTAAGTGCCAAGAAGGCATTCCTATACACCTGCAGAGGAATGGCTCTCTAAAAAATATCCATTTTAAAGAACCATTCCGGTTCTTTAAATGATACAGGTGATTGATCGCACATTGCTTGACACCATCCTCTATCATCAAGTAACAAACTGTCCCTACTGCAGAATTACCTATTGAAATACTTGCTTGCAGAGATGATCATTATTCTAGAGCTATCCCAGCTTTTAACTAAAAGGAGGATATTTCACTGTATTATATGTTGAGTTGGGGGACACATGAAAAAGAGGGTGAGTCAGAGAAAGCTTTGGGGGTAGCTGTTATGATTCCTTTTCTGGAAAAGGTCCCATTTTACTGCTTGGCTAATAGAGAAAGAGCTAAAGAGAAAATGTTTTCCCCATGGGTTCCATTAAACAAAATCGGGGAGCGAGAGTTGTCATCTGCCCAGACAATTCTAGGAGAAGGTCTATAGCTCTTATGTAGCAGACAAAGAGTTTTTCTCTTGAGTCACTATCTAGCAAAATCCATAAATGAAAATAGGCACAAAGACAGACTGGGTGGGCAATGGATTGAGAGCAACTCTGAGGAGAAGGACTTGGGGGTCTTGGTTGACGAGAAGCTCAACATGACCCAGCAACGTGTCCACAGCCCAGAAAGCCAAATGTGTCCTGGGCTGCATCAAAAGCAGCACGACCAGTAGGTCAAGGGAGGGGATTCTCCACTTCTGCTCTGCTCTCATGAGACCACACCTGGTGTGCCCAACACAAGAAGGATGTGGTCTTGTTGGACCAAGCCCAGAGGAGGCCAGGAAGATGCTCAAAGGGCTGGAGCACGTCTGCTGTGAAAACAGGCTGAGAGTTGGGATTGTTCAGCCTGGAGAAGAAAAGGCTCTGGGGAGACCTTAAAGCACCTTCCAGTACCTAAAGGGACTACAAGTGAGCTGGAGAGGGCATTTTGACAAGGGCATGTATTAATGGGACAAGAGGTAACAGATTTAAACTGAAAGATGTTAGATACAGATTAGATATTAGGAAGAAATTCTTTACTGTGAGGGTGGTGAGGGCCTGGCACAGGTTACCCAGGGAAGTTGTGGCTGGCCCTTCCCTGGAAGTGTTCAAGGCCAGGTTAGATGGGGCTCTGAGCAACCTGGTCTAGTGGAAAGTGTCCCTGCCTGTGACAGGGGAATTGGAACTAGATGGTCTTTAAGATCCTTTCCAATCCAAACCATTCTGTATTTCTATGATAAATAAGTGAGGGTGCTGCTGGTAGCTTGATATTCTTGAATTTCTAAGTCTGGTGACATTTAGCAAGGTTATAATGCAAAACATGAACAACTCTTAAAGCTTTCTGCTGAGAAAAAAGGTTATTACAGGTTAAGAGCGATTTAACAGAGCAAACTGACATTTTAAGAAGCACACTGCTATGTCATACATTTTGATCACTTTGATGGAGTTCTTTTGGATTATCTGTTTCTGTGACAATCCAAAACTCCACTATAAAGCATGAAAAGAGCTAAAACCATTAGAATTTAGCTAGAAAACTTTTTTTTTCCCCCTGAAGGAATAAAGCAGCCTAACCAACAACTTATTCCCTTGATAATCAAGACAGCACATCAGGCTGCTTGAGTTTCCGCAGTAAATGAGAATGCTGTACTATGGTATAGCTAGAGCTGGATCAATGAGCAATTAAAATAAATTTATCCAATTAACTTGGCCCTTTCATCTATTCTCAAGCTGTTTGCAGATCAGCCTTGTCTCCTGTGTATTTGTCTTTGCCGTTGAGTACAAAACACATTTCTGTATCTAGATCCTCTGCAAATTATGATCACAGTGTTTTTCCTGTTCAGTGGCTGATTAACAAATAAATTGTAAAAAAGAATACTGTATAAACAAAATAGACTTTTATGGTTTGGTTGTTTAGATATTAACTAAATATCTTGGAATTCATAGGTTTTTAAATTTCAGGAACATGCTCCTACCTACTTTCAAGAACATCTTTGTAGCCTCCAGCAATTTCATAAGCCAGGTCTCCATCCATGTTGTAGTCCTAAATGAATTTTTCTTCAATGAATTTATCCATTACCTTTTAAATACGTGTAAGCTTTTTGGGCCTTATATGTGATGTTGCATAGTTGTCATATTGGAAAACAAAATAAACAAGCATTCCCCACTCATGCTCTGCATTCCACACTTCTGTGTGTAAGCCATATTTGTCCTGTGTGTTATTTCTGGTTTGTTTCCTATTTCTTTTCTAACGGTTCTCAGTATTTGATTTGCATCCTTGATTGATCCTGGTCACCAGCTGACATTTTCATAGATCTGTTTATTTTAACCCAGGCTCTCCTCCCTGGGTGCTAATTGCTCAAAACCCGTCACTCTGTGTAAACTTTGGGACTGTTTCTCCTTCGTGCATCACTTTACATGTGTTTACACCGGGCTATTGTGGAACATTTCATCATTTCCTCACCCATGAGGGTTTAGTCTCAAGATACTTGACAGCCACTTGAGCAAATATCAGAGTCATTCCTTTCCTATCCTACATACTGTCTGAGACATGTTGGCTCTTCTCTCTTTTCTTGTTATTAGAGCTGGTTATTGCCATTAATCCTAGCTCCACTGAAGTGGGTGTCCCTTACATGCCATGTTAAATTCCCTTTCCACACGGTCTCTAACATGTTGGTTTGATTTAGTAGTTGATAGTATTCATTTTCTTCCTGGCAGCATGACCAGAGATGCACTCATTTTGTTCAGGAAGACAATGATTTTTTTGCAAGCTAAATAATAAATCATAAAATAAACTGGCATTTTTGGATTCTTCTTATGATTCTCACAGTTTTGCCACTAGACCTTGGGAGATTATACTATCTGAAAAATCTGGTCACTCTATGGAGATAATTTGTCAGTGGTTTAAAACCTGGATATGTGAGATTTATGGTTCTGAAAAACTAGTGATCTCTTTTCTCAGTGCTTTGTCAAAGCCTGCTGGGCTTATGCTGCCCATAAGCCAGTCTAAGCCTTTGTGTCTGTAAGGGAATGTGTTTTGGTGATTAACAAGGTGTTGTTTTCATCTTATATTTATTACACTGAATCTTGTCAGAACAATTTTGATCCAGCACATTTATTAGATTGTATCTCTTTATGCCATTGATGCAGCTGTGAAAGTTTCCTGTGCCTGGTTGCAATAAAATTAAAAAAAAAATACCCAAAGAGCAATGTATATATTTGCATAGATTGCTGGGAAAAGTGTGAGACAAAATATTGCTGTGTTTTTATGTTCTGAGAATGTCTTGAATTGCAACCTTCCTCCAGATGATAAATTCCTTAGGTCAGGTATAGCTGAATGAGTTTTTACCTTGATAAGTCAAAATAAAGATGTGTGAGTGGCTGTTTGGAAAATTCACAAGGTGAAAGGAATATGAAAGTTAGTGGCTTTAGGAAATACAATGAAGGTCGGAGAGTGCATCTGCTTTCAAAGCCTGAGACTGTTCTCACTTGTTTAAGTTGCATCTGTGATGTGATAACACAGAGTCATTTCATGGTAAGAAGGAACTGAGAAAACTCTTTCTTTTAACAGTAACTCAGTTACTTCAGGTGATATCTGTGTCCCCTTTTCTATATATTTCATGGAAATTACATTAACACCATCGCTCACTAAATCTTGCAGTGAATAAATTCTGTACCCCTGCAGAATCATAGAATCATTTGGGTTAGAAAAGACCTCTGAAATCATCAGGTCCAACTGCTAACCCAGCATTGCCAAATCCACCACTAAACCATGTCCCTGAGTGGCATCTGTGTATCTTTTAAATACCTCCCGGAATGGTGACTCAACCACTTCCCTGGGCAGAGCCTGTTCGAGTCCTTGACGTCCCTTTTGGTGAAGAAATTTTTCCTGTTATCCAGTCTAAACCTTCCCTGGCACAACTTGAGGCCACTTCCCTTTGTCCTGTTGCTTTTTACCAAGGAGAAGAGACTGACCCCCAGCTGGCTACAGCCTCCTTTCAGGTAGTTGTAGAGAGTGATAAGATGCCTCGTGAGCCTCCTTTTCTCCAGGCTGAACACCCCCAGCTCCCTCACCCGCTCCTCATAAGGATGCCTTGCTCTGATTTAAAAATACTTTAGGGGAGGTTTTTCAGGAGCACAGCAGGCATTCAGATGCCTGATGCTCTTTGAAAGTCAGAAGAAACATTTTTGCCCCATGTGATCCCAGACCAAAAAAGTTTGTGGTCCTTTGCCTGTTTCTGGGCTTGCACCCCTGTGCTTTGGGAGTAGCACAGTATCACTCTACAGCAACATGTGAAAACAAATTCATTTTGGCTTCAAAGGAAAGGTTCGTTTTGTCCTTTGAGCATTAGTGCCCCATATTGTGCTTTATCTACCAGGACATTGGTATGTAAGCTCGTGAGCCTGCTTTTTTCTAGGTTAGTAGGATAGTGTTGCACTTGGTATTAATTACAATTAAATAAAGCTACAGAAAGGGAAGAGAGGATGTTATTAATGGCCAGGGGATGCTTATTTTATTTTATTTTATTTTATTTTATTTTATTTTATTTTATTTTATTTTATTTTATTTATTTTATTTTATTTTTGCTGTAGACAGATGTTGGAGCTGCTAAAAAATTGATGGCAATATTCTCTCCAAATAAAGCACTTTACAATTTATGCTTTAAATATATTCTGAAGAATTGTTCCTCACATACTTTCTACTGTATCTATAAATTTCAGTGGAAACAGTTTAAAAAAATCTAGTTAGTATCTGCATTTTTGTATCATATTCTGATCAGGCTTTTTGCTAGACAGATTTTCTTGCCATTTTTCAGTGCATCTGATAAATGTGTTGCATGATATTTTGTCCTTCCATATCTCCAGCTACTTTCAGACTGGAGGTTTATTTAGTAATTAAACAATGTCACAACATCCACTTGTTAATAAGGGTATGAGAAACCTGGCAGTGGTTTCCTGAGTCCTTATTAACAAAGAAGAACAGAGAAACACGGCGTGTGTGAAAAGCATCTTAGAGCACACGAGGGCTATAAGGGCTGTATAACAAAAGTCTCCTGGAAGAGCCCTCCAGAATAAAATGTAGCTTAAAATTCAGCAAGAGCTTCTGCCAGTGCAGTCAGCTGACCTTCCACTAGCAGAGGACACAGTGAGTCCTTACAGGAGGCACGTGAAACTGCTGGTGTGGGTTTATCAGCAGGAGGGCTGGGAAAGTCAGTGTGGGCAGAAAGATGTTGACTCCCTCATCTCACCTTGCTGTGCAAACAACCCTTTCCAGCGTACAGCTTTGCCTTAGCTAAGGACTGCTGTGTGACCTCTAATGCACAAGGCACAGATGTGACTGTGTAGCTTATTTAAAGCTTTTTTTCCGTCCGTGTGGGTGCTGGTGGGAATGTTGGAAGCTCAAGGCAGACTTCTGCATGGTGGGATGCTGCAAGGAGGATGTGTCTCAGCGAGGGCATGTACACCCACTGTGATCAAATTCAGACACCTAATGTCAGTTCTCCCATCTATTTTGTGCTGTGCCTGCTGTGACATCCCTTCCCTTTCAAGTCTCTGTGTAATCCTAAGAACTGGTGCTTATTACAATTTCTAAAGCCAAAGGTTTCCTTTGAAAAATCTTTTTCTTAAGGAGTGAAGACTAATGCAATTTTCAAGTCTTTCTCCTGCAATCAGCTCCTTGCCAATGACCTCTCCTGCCTGTTCTGAGGAAAGGTTTGTGTCCTTCATCACCCCTGCACAGACTCTGTGACACGTGGCCCAGCTGTATCCCATATCCACTGTGTGCAGGGATTCAGCTGAGTATTGGGTGTCTGGAGCCTTTAACACTGAATACAGGAAACAGAGCAGCAAATATTTGAGAAGAATTTCAAGACACAGCTCAGGTCAGCTTGAGGAGATGTGATTCATGAGAACAAGCCTCGTATGAGAATGACATAAACAGGAGTTTTAGGTATTACACGGCAAATACTATTTTGGTGCATATACTCATGGTATGTTACTCAGCTATTAGATGCTTGTGTAGCATTTTCAGATAATGACTGTTCCTTATTAAACAGCAGAGACCATCAAGACCTTGAGCTGGGTAGGTGTCAGTGTTTGTGTAGGATTCACTCCTGTTGCCTATGGAAGAGACTCCGTGTTTGAGTGAGGGTTGCGGCTGTACCTATCAGGACAGACTTTGTGTCTGCTTTTAAAAGTACAGCTACATCCATTCATTCATTCCAACTTGAAAAACTGTCACAGAAATTTATCAGCTCAGCCACAAAGACTAATCTTCCAGCTTTAGCAGAATGGAAATACTAATGACATTTTACTCATCCATCAAAAATAATTACACGTCCCCACTGAGCGGGCAAGTAAAATTTGCAAGACTCAATTAAATACCTGCATTGAGGAGAGTTTATATGATGTTCTTGTTGTAAAGCACTTTGATTCTTACTGGAGCTGTATAAATTAGCCACTTCAGTGCTTTCCACAGAGCCTCCTATGGGTCAGACCTCAGATTCCTTGACACCTTTTGTGCTGTTAAGAGTGGCTTACACTGAGAAGCAGGTAATAGGAAATGTCTACAGCAGGTAATAGGAAATGTCTACAGTAGCAAAGTAATTGCCACGGGATGCACTCATGGCAAATGCATAATGCTAAATGATACATAATAATAAATGAAGTGTCACGGTATAAAAAGGAGCAGTATTTTCCCAAATCTTATAATGATACTTTGGTGCTCACTTAGCCAGTTGGGAGCCACACATGGGACTGAGACCCACTGAAGCAAAGCCCAGCAATGAGAACTGGTGTGGAGCCAGTCCAGAGATGATTGTGAAGAGATTAATTTCATGGAGAAACTGGTATTCTCTCATCTTGCTAATGTGCCTTCAGTGTGCACGTCCTGGTCATACCTGCTGTCCACCACTGGCCAGCCCTGGGGAAGATGGTGACAGACCCTTTGCTTGTGCTCTTCCTTGGAAAAGTTGGAGACAAGGCATTATCCTGTCCTGAATGCTGCAGCGAGGAGATGCAGCTGGATTTTAGAGCACCTTTTACTTTAACAGTATGATCTTCTCATCATCGGAGTTGTGATGAGAGAAGTCACTGGATTACAAAAAGGTGATGTTTCTGAGGAATAAAGCACAATTTTATCTACCTACCATGAGCCTCCCTAATGGCTACTGTGAGTCAGCTAATGATGTTCCTGAGAAAAGGGTGACCAGTGGTCATCACGTGCAGGAACACTGTGTCAGACATATTTGCCTTTGTGAGGGAGAAAGGTTCCTTGCTCTGTTTCCTAGGACCTTCCATGTACCTTAGAAGCTAAAAAAAATTCTTCCAAGTAGCTGGTTTCCGCTGCTGCAAAGGCAAATGTTCTCCAGACAGGTAGTTCAGGGTCTAATTTCTGACAAAGAGGAGATTAGCTCAGGATTTATGTAATGAAGTCTTGGATGCAGAATAAATTGAACAGCTCCATTTGTTCAGACATAAATCACAAAACACCTGCAGTCAGAGTGACTGTCCCTTAAATGTCATGGGGACATGGGTCATTGTGGAAATATTACAGGTTTGAGTCACACACTTAAATAGAAATGTGAAAATTGGAAATCAAAGAGGGCTGTCAACTCATCAAGCTCATCACTTCTCTAGTACTGAACATGCCCTAGGACCCATCCCAAACTTTGTCTGCTGGCTTGGCTGATACTCCCCCATCAAATCAGCTCAGTGCAAGTCTTGAAAGGAACCAACTAAATATAAATGTGAAAGGCTTTGATGGCATAAATGCACTAAAAAATACTTTTTTTTTTAAAGTATGCCTGGCTAGGGCTTTGAATGGAATATTTCTGAATAGTGTAAGAAAATAAAATGACTATTAATAAAAAAGGCCATGACAGGAAGATTTCAGTGTGTTCTGAAGTTTTTTATACTCAGTACTGAGGCGGTATGCAAAAAAAAAAAAATTTGCTTCTTAAAAATCAAAAAAGCTTCCATCTGTAACAAAATCCAAACTCCACCCACCACTTAATAAAGCCTACAGCAACATAATGACCATTTAGCAGCATTAAGCACTCTGAGTTAGGTAACAAATTTGCTCAGCCAGCCACTGACATTAAATAACCATACATACATAACTTCAACTAGTCTATAAATCAAAGCTACACAAAATCATTACTCACTTTTTCTGCATGTCTTTTCTTCTCCAAGATTTCTGCTTCCTTTCCAATAATTGTGCACATTATAGGCTTTTCCAGAGTGCCTGTTGGAAGGGCATCATTGAGATGGACAAAGGGAGGGAACAAGAGCCAAGCCTTGAAGGAATAGTCTGCTCAGGTCTCCTTTCTACAAGAAGAGTCTTGCAGCTCAAATTCCTCTCCTTTGTACAGATGGATAGAGGTTCTCCTGCAGGCTGGACAACTGCTAGTTAAATCTGTTGTGAGCAAAGTAGTCCTTGTGCTCAGTTTCAGTGTTTTTACAGACAGTTGATCAATGCTTCATTTCTCAGTTCCTTGTTTTCCACCCTACAAAGAGTAAATATCAGTTCCTTCCATTTTGGAGAGAATAAATGTTGCAAATGGTAAGACAGTCAAATAACAGAGAATCAGAGCCAAGCAATTCCCTTATATTATAGGTCTTACTAGATCATGACCTGTGTGTTACAATCAACCCAAAGGCCTGTCCACAGGGACCCTCAGCACATATGTCATATAAAATGCTGGATGTTCATGGCATTACCCGTGAGAAGGTACAAGGTGAAACCTCCTTGAGGGTGCATCACATTGCATTTCTGTCTCAAAGCCTTGTGTAATATAATGTAAACCTCTCTTGTTTGAGCATGTCTGGGTCATCCCATCAGACTGGGCAGTGAAGTTTTGCCATGGAAATGTAGCTACTGGGAGACAAGGTGCGATCTGGAGAATTGTCTTTGCCACTAGGCTTTTATTGTTCTTAAGCCAGACATTTAATCCTAAGCCTTTCCTTGAGCAGATGTCACTGGAGGCTGTATGTCAATATATGAGGTGCAGGATGACAGTGTATTAGAATTTTCTCAGAAAAAAATGTTTAAAAATTTCCAGACAGTTCTGTTGAAACTCCAGAATAAACTTCTACCACTTTTGCTGCTAAGAAATACAAAGAGATAAGATTTAAAGGTTACATCTAAAGAATTAAAGCAATAAAGAAATATAGGCAGGATAAAGATGCATGTAGGGACCAAGTCAGTGGGCAAAAGGAAGGATGAAAGAGCTGTAAAAAGCAGATAGAAAATAATCTATCTGTAGCAGGCAGAAAAATAATATGAAGTGTAGAAATATTTAAACTCTTTATGAATATTGATCCATATTATTCATGCTTTCTAAAAGTGTGTTGAGAAAAAGAAAAGCCCTGTCTTTGTGAAACTCACTGTTCAAAGAGGGAAATACACAATGGAAGAAAAGTGCTTGTTATATATACAATTGTCTGTCCTGTACTCTATTATGGAATCTAGTCTCAAATTATTTGTCCCCCTTACATTTATAGTTTGTAACCATGGTGTCTTTTGGATTAGAAAAACAAGACATTTCACGAAGAAGAATGCAAATGCAAAATCAGGTACCTGTAGAAACAAAGACTCCAGAAAGGCAGAATTTACAATTCCTGTAAACTCTGTAGAGCAGTTCTTGCAAATTACACAAAATGTAGCTATTCAAGATTGCCAGTTTATCAGGTCGGTTGAGAAGTACATCACTCACCCAAAGCTCCATCCAGCGCCAGCTGGATTCGAGTCTCAGCCAAATCTCTTTAGACAGTAGTGTGAGCAAAACCCCAGCAGATCAGATTTGCAGCACAAACCCAAAATGAGTTTGTCACTCTTTTAAATTCCCATGTACACTGGTGGAAAATTGCTGGAAAATGAAATAAAGAAATGGCAGAAGTAGTTTAGTTTCCTGTCAGCTACGAGGTGCAGACAGCCTTACACGAATATGATACACACGAATATGATACACAAGAAAGCTCTTGTCAGCACGTCCTGGTTTCAGCTGTGATGGAGTTCATCTTTTTCTCAGTAGCTGGTACAGTGCTGTGTTTAGGATTCAGTATGGGATTAATGTTAGTAACACACTGGTGTTTTGGGTTGCCAAGTAGTGCTTACTCTAAGCCAAGGATTTCTCAGCTTCCCATGCTCTGCCAGGGAGGAAGTGCACAAAAAGCTGGGAGGGAGGAGCATGGTCAGGACAGCTGACCCCAGCTGGCCAGAGGGATATTCCACACCATAGAATGTCATGCCCAGTATAGAAACTGGGTGAGTTACCCAGAAGGCAGGGTGATTCTTATTGAGGGATGGGTTTGGTGTCAATCAGCAGGTGGTGAGCAATTGCATTGTGCATCACTTGTTTCTTTTGGGCTTTATTTCTCTTTTTTGTTTTGTTTTGTTTGGGGGGGGGGTTGTTTGTTTGTTTGTTTTTGTTTTGTTTTTTGGTTGGTTGGTTTTGGGTTTTTTTGGTGTTCGTTTTTTTGTTTTTGTTCACTTCAGTTATTAAACTATTCTTATCTCAACCCATGAGCTTTACTGTTTTTTTTTCTTATTCTCCTCCCCATCCCATCAGGTTTGGGGAAAAAGTGAATGAGTGGCTGCAAGGTACTTAGTGCCAGCTGGGGTTAAACCACAACATGGTGTAATTTGGAAAGGCATGACAGCATCAAAGACAAGGATAGTAATGGCCTGTGGCTGGAGTTCTGTTCCTGGCTCTCAGTAGTCTCTTCACAGCAGTGGGTTTCTCTGCCGTCTTTCCTACATTTTGCTTTTCAGACAGGTTGAGCTCAAGCTGCTCATCCACATATGAGAGTAGTGGGAATCTGCCAGGCACCTGGCATGGCACACACATGCTTGCCATTGTAATGCTGGAGCTCCAAGTTTTTCATGCTACGCAGTAGCTGGTTTGTCTAATTTTGTTTAAATGTGGGCCCAGCATATTGTGGCACTGACTTTTTCTGGACCATAGGGCATAGTCTAAATTTTATTTATGGATTAAAAAAAAAAGAAGAAAAAGAAGAAATCAGTGAGTTCTTTTTCTGCTTATTATAGGCTTAGGTGGTCCTGCTCACTTTGAAAGTGGGTTCAAGAACCTCACCTTGAGACACACTTTATATATTTATGTGTACAAGACTGTGCACATGGTGAGTTATTTGGGATAGCTGCTCTTGAAATGCCATTTCTGGAGTAGTTTCTGTTTTAAAAAAGTCCTTGTTACTAGACAGATTTCATTCTGCCATGCCCAAACCTACCTTTCCTCTAGCCTCCTTCCAGAAGCCAGTAACAATCTGAGAGGGTGCACAGGATGTAGAATCCAATGGATTAGCATTGCAAATACTCAGTTATGGTACTAAGCTGAGCTCCAGCTGCTCTTTAAGATCTCTGCCCAGGTTTTGGGCACTGGAGAGAAAGAGGGGAGCAGAAAGTGTACAAAATGTATTTTCACATCAGAGGATTTCTCCTGAGAATTGCTGAGTTTTTTATTATTTAATTCCAGGGGATATATTGGGAGTCAAATGAGCAAAGTCTCTCAGATGTCTCTAAGTCATAGAAACCCCAGTATGACACAAACTGGAACGGTGTGTGGGGTCACACCTTTCAGACGACAGAGTGACTTACATAAGGAAACCCCTGTGATTACAAACAGGTGTCACATCATTTTTTCTATTAAATTGATCAAATGGGTTGAAATCCCCGAAGATGAAGTTATTGAGGTTTCTGCTCAAGGCTGTGTAGCCCATTTGTCTGCAATCTCAGGGGAGAAGGAGCTTTGCACAGGAAATGAACTCTGGCCATTTGAATTTTCTTTAATAATTGCCTCAAAGTCTATTATATGGTGCACCACTTCAAATAATTACAGGTCCCCTTTTTTTTTTTTTTTTTTTTTTTAGCCTGTTACCTAGGACTGTTTTGCTCGTAAAATCAAACTTAGTTATTTAGTCCTTGAACTGTTTCTTTCTGTACCTCTGCTGCATTTAAGGATTTATCACTGGTCAGAATAAAGCCTCATGAAGCTGTAGTAGTCTTAAAAGTATAGTGGTACGTGAATTGGACAAACAAGGTAAAGAGCACTGAAGTCAGGTTGTTTCTTGCAGTGTGGATTAGTGGATTTTTGGTGTTCACAGGTTTTACAAGCTCTTCCTTTGAGCCATTTTCAGGTTCATCTTTCATTTTGTGTAGGGCAAGGATGTTTATTGAAAACAAAGCATTTTATTTCACGGTGGTGAGTTATCAGTCAGGGAGTTATTCCTGTGAATCCAGTGAATTTTTGTAATCTCTGGGAACCCTCTTTTACCTCTTCATGATGCTGCTCCAGACTTCTCAATGAATAGACTTCCATCTCCCTGCTTGTGAATGAAGGTCTAGGTCATGTGGGTAATTTTTCTTATTATTTTTCAAAGCTGATGGAAGCCAGGAGCAGTTTTAAAGGTAAGAGATGCCCTTCCCCCTGCAATATGCCAGTGCCCTTGTCTGACCACATCAGCTTGTTTGAGAGCCCAGTTTAAAAGCAAATACCTACCCTTGAAAGCAGTCCCAGGCAAGAGCTCACATTAAGCGGTGGGTGGTAAATGAGGCTCTGATTCACAGCACTGCTGGGTGCTATTGCTCTAATACCAAAGGGTGGGAAATAGCAGACAAGCACAGGATTTTCCCTTGCAATCAAAGCCTTTCCGACTGGCTCTAATGGATATGTGCAGGTGCAGTGAAGCACGTGGATGTTTGGAGAGAGTTTTGAATTTCTGTTTCTGTTTCAGGCTGGGCTTTTTGGTTGCAGTGTGTGGGTGTGATACAGTAAAAACCACCACCACAGTAAGCAGTCAGAATGATTGCTTTGCATTTGAAGTAGCAGGGCTCACCTTTTTCTATCAGGTAACATCCCAACTATCCATGAATGCCCAATTCCAGTTCCCTTGTAATTAAGTTCTTCCACTTCGGCCATAAATATGGTCAAATTATGGTGTTTTGTAGCACTGCAGCCATTGGACTGCAGTCCTTCTGCAGGTGTGCTGCAGGAAGCCATGGAAATGCAGCTGCCACGAAAGTGTCTGGGAGAGCAGGGTCCAAATTACTCTTCCTGCATAGCAATCAGCCTGAATTGCTGTTGGTTTGATCGAAAGGACAAATAGGTTGACAATAATACACGGCCATACTGACAGGCAGCCGCTCACAACAGCTGTATAAAGTGAATAGAAAAAGGTAGGACAGGACTCCAGTGCACAGCCTAACAGTTAGATTGCCAGTTTCTGTTTTCTTTCTCCACTAAATGCTATTATACTTGACATTTATGCGTGTTCACCACTATAATTTTAAATTGTATTATTGGAATAAAGCAGGGTATGTGAAAGCTGCAAATGATAGCTCATTTAGTGCTTTCCTTGTGGCTTTGGCTCATCGTGTTTTTCTGACTTACAAAAGACTTGGCAATTGCACAACTGGGCACAGTGGGTAAAAAGAAAAAACACAAAAAAAGCCCCAAAAAACCAAACGCAACCAAAAAAACCCAGCACTGTTTTGGACCAGATTTTTAAATGGGTTGGATTTTTTTGCAGTGGATGTGTGTGGTCTGGTAGGGCAGGTTCCCACGTGAGGTGTTTGTGTGATCATAAATCTTTGTGCGTGCAAGCAGACTGCATGGAACACGCTGTGAGGGAAACTGTGCGACATGATGGTTTTCTGGTATTATGCAGTGTAGGCAAAAATTTGCAAAAGGTTCAGTTCTCAGAGATCAGGCTGTTTCAAAAGGAAACATGAAGAAATAACACAAAAATTTCGAAGTTGTGCTGAGGCACAGAATAACTTGCAAGTCACCTAAAAGACAACACGAAAAGGCACTATACATACAGTAGGAACATGTGAAAAGCAAAGGAAAGTGAAACCAACTACTTAATGTGGAAAGAAAATAAAAAAAAGATGGCTGAGAAAATCTGGAATTTTTATTGTTCTTTATTTCAATCTTCTAAAAGAAATTTGTGACCCTTTAATTAAAATGATTAAATTTAACAAGGAAACCAGGTAAAAATAGGGGAGGAGAAAACACTATAAAATATGTAGATAAGTCAAACACATTTAGTTTAGGAGTGACTGACTAAAATTACCTGTGAGAGTGAACCAGAAGGGGAGTGAACCAGAAGGAGGGAAGAAGCCTGAGAGGGTGGTTGGCCAGTTAACCTGATGCCAGTAGCCCAAAGGAGAATGGATCTATTCATTAATAACCCTGTGGAGCATAATAAGGAGATAAAAATAGACCCTGTGGATTTGTCAAGTATAAATTCTGTCGTCCCTGTAGAAGGATAAGATCTGCTAAGTGGATAAAAAGTAGTAAATGTGACACATCTTGAAATTAGTGAGGCTTTGGACACCATTCCAAATGACATTTCCCAAGCGGTGAAGACAAAAATCCATCAAGGTGCATCCATTCTGAAGTGGGTGTAGAGGTGCCTGAAAAGCAGTAAAGTAACCTATTGATGGTTTGCTGTTGAACTGGGAGAGCATTTCACTGGAATGTACCCAGGCATTTAATGTTGGGCCTTGTTGTTGTCAATGATTTGGATGATGGAGGAAAATCTCCCCTTCTGACATTTCCTTTAGATGCCAACCTGGGATGGGTTACAGACACAAAGTACAGGATTATTATACAGAGTGATGTGGATATGCTTGCCAAATAGCCTAAAATCATTAAAATAAAATTAAATAAACAAAAATACTAAGTACATGGATGAAGGAAATGAAATGCAGAGATATAAAACGGGGAATATTTCACTGGGCAGCACGGAGACAACTAGTGTTAGATCATAAATTAGATAGACATCGTTAATGCAGCTGTAAAGATGTAAGGAATTTCATGAGGAAAGTTTTAATAAGGGTAGCTTGAGCAGGATGTAGGGAATAGTTATTCTGCTATAAATACTTTTTTGTGCTTTGATTCACATTTTCAGAAGCACAAATCGAAGGGAATCCAGGGGAAAGCAAGAATGACAAGATTTAAAAACCAATCTGTACTAAACTAAGCCTGTTTGAAGGCTGAATTTGTTTGATTTAAAATGAGAGGATTTCAAGTCATTTCCAGTGCAGAAAAGCTTCTTAGGAAATGGACAGCAGTGAGTCAGAAAGAGAATAAGAGTTAATGGACTTTATTTTCAGTAAGAAAGATTTAAGTTTATTAGGAGGGAAAAAAATTATTCTAAGAATAATTAAGCATTAGGACAAGTTTGAAATGATTGATAGCAGAAATAGGAAAGGTGACCTTGTCTAATTAAGGATATTGTGCTCAAACTGGTGATGCTCCTTAATACTACTGAACAAACTTAGTAATTGTTTGCACTATCCATCACTCAGGAATTTTCACAGTCATCGAGGCTGTGGTGTAAGGGCAAGTCACTGACCAAGGCAAGTTCCATTTTTTGTGACTCATGCTTTCCCGTCCTCAAAACTAGGGCAAGATTGCAGTTCATCAGGTGTATCTTTACAGAAAGGTCAGATTCTTCCTTACTCTTTGCTGACTATTCCCTTTCAGTGTCTCAGATTCAGCAGATAGAAGACCTACAGCTGTTGATTCCTGATGCTCTGTGATTGCTTAATGACAGATAACTAAACAAAATCGAAACACAATGCAGCACTGTAATATTTATATTTACTACTATTGCATAATACTAAGTATTGTGCCCAACACAAAACTTGTCTTGAAATAATTTAACAAGGACAGTTTGCACTGCAGGTTTCCCAGTGACAATTAGCTCTGTTCTGTGCCATTTCCTTGCGAGCCTTAGGGGGTGTGTGTGGGGGTAGGACTGTGTTGTACCAAAGATGGTGACTGAAAATGTGGTCCTGCTGATCAGGGATCATAGTTCTGGTGCCTTCTTTGAAGGGAAAATTGTACAAAAAGGAGTAGAGAAAAGAAATTAAGTGCAGCTAGTTTGAAACTTGGAAGTAACAGTAAGTCACAACATCTATTTCTGAAGTCCCCAAAATAGATGCCCAATGTAAGCACCCATGTTTGCAAAGCCTGGGGATGCAGGGATGTGCTGTGCTGTGCTGAGCCAATACAGGTCTGTTTTCCCAGTCACTGGCAGGGGAGGTTAACTGCCCTTCACAGTAGAACACGTGAAGGTGTGTTGGAGAATGATCAGCACTCGCAGTTTTTGCCTGCTGAAATGTGTAGAGGTCTCAGGCAATATTTCAGTGAAGCTAAGGATCTAACCTTCACTCCCACACAGGGACAGAAGTCTTTTTATTTTCCCCCTATATACAAGAAAGGTATGAGGCTAAATCTAAAGAACTTTGTAATGTCTTTATGCTCTTAGTAGGTAATATGCTATTAATAATTCTCAGGGAAAACTATAATTTGCATCTTACAGATGTCTACAAAGAGAGATTTTCTGGGAAAGGTGCGTCACTAGTCCCTGGTGAGTTTAACTCACACTGAAACACATACATTGTTTTGAGGGGAAAAATAAAGCTGTTCTGATCCAAAACTGGTTTGAATCCAAAAGATTTTATTTGATCAGTAAATAAAAAAGCCAAAAATCAGCTCTGTCATTCTTTTGATCCTAGCTTCAGGCTGTGATATTGACTACACTTTGAGAAAGTGATGGGATTTATGATATTTTAAAGAAAGAAAACTAATTCCATTTGTAGACTGTCCCTTTCTTAACATTCCTGTTTATGAGAAAACAAATGCATAATGCAACATGGACCTTTGTATGGTGGAAATTCTGCTTGAAATTGAAATGCATTCCATTTCAGAAATGGCATGCTGTTCCTAAAAGTTAAATATGAGCTTGAAAATGTGGAAATAAACTAGGCCTTTTCGTTCTCTTACTAGAAAACTTAAAAAAATAAAATTTAATACCCTTGAAGGACAAATGATTCAGAGCACTGGAATCAGAAAGCCTCTGTGGATTTGGGTCATGCACTCAATCATTTCTTCTAAACTTAAGCATAGATATGAGAAACACCCTTAGTTCTTTTTACATTAAAGCCTAGATCTAAACTCCATACTTTTGTCACAACTTGATATTGAGATATAAATCACTAAACAGCAATCTCCATAAAGCCTCATTATAGAAGGGACTTTCTGTTAGTGTCATTGATTGAGTTGCTGATTTACTGCATCCTCATCACTGATCATGAAGTTCTCAGTCTGGGAAATGTATTCCACATGCATCAAGAGAAATTGTTATTTCTGGAATCGAAGGTACTGAAACTCAGACAGTTGTGCCTTTCCCAAATGTAATTTGAGCTTGTTACATCATGAAATTTAACATGCGTTTGTGATCATAAGGCAAGTAAAAGAAATTACTCATGTCCGAAGATGGGCTTCTGTCCCTTCGAAATCCACAGTATTTAAGCTCATGCTTAATTCTGTTAATTTGTACTTTCATTTGCCTGTATGCTAGCCATGGTTTAATAGTTAAGTTTTAGTATATAAAAAAGAGATGCTTGCTTGTATTCAGTGCACACAGTAAAGCTTTTGGATTCCCATTTCTGAAAAATAAAAACACTCTTTCTTCCTTCTTCCTTCTTCCTTCTTCCTTCTTCCTTCTTCCTTCTTCCTTCTTCCTTCTTCCTTCTTCCTTCTTCCTTCTTCCTTCTTCCTTCTTCCTTCTTCCTTCTTCCTTCTTCCTTCTTCCTTCTTCCTTCTTCCTTCTTCCTTCTTCTTTCTCTTTCTCTTTCTCTTTCACTTTCCTCTTTCCTCTTCTTCTCCTGACAGATATTTAAACACAAATTCTGCTTGCCCCCTTAGCCCCCGCGTAGTCTGAAGTATCCAAAGCAGACTCTGAAATACAGTGGTTGCAATCTCCTTTGGTAGAAAAAGTAATAAAAACCATTATTTCATAGCTTTGTCACAGAAGGAAGTTGATTCTTCTTTTATTATATTTTCTTCATTCAAGGGCATGCTCAGATTAAAGAAGGATTTTTATAAGGTTTTTCAGTGCTATTGATCAAAATAAATGCAGGTGTCAGCATTTTTCTTCCATCTGCAACTAGTCAGAAAAACACACATCAGATTGGAAGCACTTTGGCCACAGTGATGTATTTATTTCTACTCGGGTTTGACTCTCATACCTCATATCTTTCAGTAGAAACAAAGCGGAGAAAGCTCAAGAAAAGTAAATGAGGAAAAGTGTTTTCTTGGTTCAGACTTGGAAGTCATTACTTCCAACAGGAAATTCTTATTGTGGTCTGAAAAAGGTGAGTACTTTGTGCCTCCTCTAAAAAAGGAAGGAATTTTTTGATCTCTGTAATCTCTTTTGTCACTTGAGGTTTGTCACTCTTATTGTTGAGAGCATTCTTAGACCACTTTTGTAGAACACTTAATGGTCAAGGTACAGAAGTGGTTTCAGAATCAATATAAACACATAGGTCTGGGTTTTGATGTTTGCATTCAGAGTATAAGCACAATAAAAAACCAAAAGTAACTAAAACACAGATTATGGCAGATACTTAATTTGGAGAGCCATAATTCATTCCTCATATCTTGATGATGAGGAAATATTTTTCATAAAAATATCAATGTAGTCTTATTCCATCAAGATTAAAGAATTCCTTCTCAAAGAAGAAAACAACTAGGAAAACCACAACAAACCCCAGCAGGTTCCACTTCAGTGAAGGAGACATTCAGAAAGGCTTATGAAATTCATACAGCAGGAACTTATGTGGGTAAAATATGATGGAAACACTGTGTGATAGGCTCATCTTCATGCACTACACACCTATCAGTTCGGTTAGCCTCCCTCTGTCTGATGAAATAATTACATTGAGAGCGTGATGATGTGCTGTTTTAAGCCTGCCATTGCTGATGGCTTATTATTTTGTCTGCTTTGACTTAAAAAGGTACAAAGAATGTGCAACCAGAATGCACAAGCCACTGGTCCCTCTGACAGAAAGCCTGACCTACCAGATTTTCTCTAAGAGCCTGACTGGAATATCTAAAGGGGAAGAACAAGTGTGTCTTGGATGCAAAAAATGAACCCCTGATATCTCCCTGGGCAGACAGCTCCTTGGAATTGTGGAGTGTTTTCTTTGGGTGTGCAGGAGGAGCCTGGGCTGTCCCTGGACAGTTGCTCAGAGGAGAACCTGACCCCTTTTGCTTCACACCTGGTCTTCTAACAGATTTGCCAAATATGGGACTTTTCAACATTTGTATCTGCTTCACCAAGGCAGCCCCACTGTCTTACAGAATGACCCTAGTCCTTTCTGTTATACTTGTTTTACACTGGCCCTTTCTGTTATACATGTTTGCCTATGAAACTATAAACCATTTTAACAAGTGAGTTTCATGAGAGCACTTTGTATCTTTCAGCATAATTACTGTGTCTAGTCCAAGAATTGTGGTGAGACAAATTCACCCTTGAGCCTTCTGGTAAGATGTTTATAACCTGTGTTACATTGGTGGTCAACACAGTTTCCACTCTGTGACTTCCAAAGCCCTGAAGTTACTTTAAAAACAACATCAAAGATAGCCATATACAACAGAAGGAGGAACTCTCCCTTATTTGGGGATTTTAATTATATTCCAACTCTGCTATAGTGCCTGTTGTTTTTAGTATCTTTGTCTTAAGTGATGGTCAGCATCTGTCTCTATGGGAGGAGATTGAGATAAACCTTACACCATTTCTGGCAGTTGCCTGCTAAAGAAGAGCAGTGGGTCCTAAATTCAGATTGGGACAGTGGGAGGTTTTTCCTTCCTTCCTTCCTTCCTTCCCTCTTCCTCTGGCAGTGAATGTGTCCCTTGTGCCACAGGGCCCGATTGGGAACTGTGCTGAGAAAGTCTGACTTTAGTGAAGGGGATGTTTAAGAAACAAAACCTTCAGCCCCAGTTCAGTGTAAATGCTCTGAGTGAGCTCATCAAAGAAACTGGCAGCTACATAAAGGCATCTCAGACTATACAACACTTCAGTTTTTCTTCTGTGGTTCATAGACGTCAGATCTTCTTTCTTTGATGATTTTCTTCCAGTTCTCTCCATCTCTGGTAGTAACAGCTGAGAAGGATGAAATCTGCAATTTTTTCATGGTCAAGCAAGATACTTAGACAGTGGTAGTTTAATTATAATTAGAAAAGACAATAACACCATTGTGCTTTGGGTTGTATTCTTATAGAGCAATTAAGTCCCAGTAAATAGTATGACCTTTGGTTAAATGCAGATGTTTCCTGTTTCCAGAACAGGAAAATCATGGCTGTCAGAACTGTTAGTCCATGGGAATGCTATCTTCATAAAGCAGTCAAGGTCACTGTTCACCCATCTATGTTCCCAAAATATAGCCTCTAAATTACCTTCAACTGAAAACCAATATTATTTTTTATGTTTTTTAACAAACATCCCACCAGGTTTGGTTCTGTACAAACATAGAACAGACAGATGGTCCCTGCCCTGGAGAGCTGGACTCTGAGACCTCACATTTCTCCTGGTGACTCTCTGTGTTTTCTCTGATTAGGACATAAGCACTGTCAGGCCAGGAGACCTTGTTAAATCCTCCTTCCCACAGCTTCTTCCATATGTATGCAACATTCAGCAGAGATTGGGACTTGTGATTTTTTTTCCCTGTTCTTTCACAGCCCAGTACTACTTTATGAACTCTTTCAGAGTCTGAATGGGGCCGAGTCAATGCAATCCTTCCTTGTTATTGCATCCTCTAAAAGCTCTATCAATTGTTCCGGTGCATTATTCCTTATCTACAAGCAAACTGGCCTTTTGGATGGAAGTGGAAACATCCAGTACATAATCCACTATTCAGAATTACTCTTTGATGTCGAGTAAGTCATAAGATATGCAATTGCACTGCTTCATGTTAATAAAACACAGATATAATATTAGCATACTTGCTATCTTTTATTAATAAATTAAACCTCATTTTTGTCTCCAAATAGAGTAATAGATCATACAGGCTGAAAACATATAAAGGAAGTGACTTGCATTTGTTGTAGAGAAAAAATTCCTTCTCTTTCCTTCCCTTTCCCATTCTTTTTACTTGAGTTGACCATAAAGTTTTATGCTTTTTCAACACTAGCCACAGCTTTTTTGTTCCACTCTTTTGGTCTTCTTTCCTTTCTCTCCACCATCACCTCTCTAGAGGAGAGAAAAGGTTGGTTTATGCCTTTTTCCTTTCTTTCAGATTTATTGGAAAAGAAGGAGGGAGAGGAAGAAACGAAAACAGAAGAAACAGGAAGATTAGGGAAGAGAGTGGGAAAAAAGGAAAATTGCTATTTCATTATGATTTTTCTAGATATTTTCTATAATCTAAATATCTAAATAAAACTAAATCTTAATGAATAGATCTAAGTCTGATAGTAATAATATTTAATAACCTGCAATTCTAATAATATCAAAATTATTGATCATTAATTATTTAAATTAATAATAATCTAATGGAAATAATAATTACATAAATATAGATATAAATATTTTCTAAAATCCTAATTTTTCTCTGAAAAATTAACACAATATATTTTTTTAAAAAATCCTCACTGCTTATATTGGAAATGTTTTAGTGGATTTTTTTTTAGCTCTGTTGTGGGGTTTTATTCTTCAATTTTTTTTCATCTGTTGAGGTGTTTCAAACTTAGTTTATTATGTATCTTTCCAGCAGACACCACTCTGAGTCTTAGTTCACCACTCACTCTTCTTAGGCTGTAGAGTATTGAAGTGCAGAAGGCACTTTCCATACTCCTGTATGTGTGTCTTAATTAAATGCAGATTTTCATTTCATTGGGACAAAGGCTTCAGCATCTGCCTTTTATGTTTGTACCACCCCAACATGGTGGGATTTATTAAAGCCAGGATCATGCTTGTCAGGCTTTTTCTTTATCAGCTTCTTGCTCTTAATTTCTATATCTTCTCTATCTTTCCCTCTTTTCTGCCTGTTTCTCCAACACTGCCCAGTGTTCTGAGTGCTTAGTCTTCCCTGGTGGCTGCCATGTTCTTTTGCTGTCCTGATATCTGCTGCCTCCTTTGGCTCATCTGTACCTAGAAGTCAAATTTGTTCTGTGCTTCACCTTCCCATCTTTCAACCTCTCCTAGTCACAGATCTCCCTGAACTGTGGTGGTCTTCCCAAGGCAATGTGATGTGTGATCATGGTGTTCAAGTCATCAGCATTTGTAGGCACTGATAATTAAAGGGTTAGCAAAATAATGCACTGTTAAGTGTGAAGGATTTCAGATTAAAGGTTATGCAATGAACTCAATTAAACTGACAGTAGAGAGCTGGGGAGGCAGGAGTTCAATTTCTTATCCCAACTGGCAGTTATTTTACCTCCCTATCTGTCATTAAAGAGAAAAAAAAGCTAAACCCTTGAGACATCCCTAACTGCCACTGCAAATATTCTCATGAAAGTACAATAAAATCCTTGGCACGTAGATAGGACTTATACCTTCTAAGCAGTGCACTTGACAGCCCTTAATCCTGTTGACTTAAGGCATTCTCTGAATATTCACGTTACATTTCTGTAAGAATGTCTGAGAAGTGGGACAGGAGATTTTCTGTCAAAAGTGGTTCATAAGCATCAAATCCATTTTGCAGCTTGCAGATGTAGATTGTCCTGAAAGTAAACAGAGGCGTTTTTGGAAGATAAGAGGAAACACCTTAGATCCAATTACATATAAAAGAATTGACCTCAAAGTCAACTGGTTTTGTAAGTAGCAAACAGTATGTCAACTTTTTCCTCTCCATACTGTAGCTGACCATAAGATTCACCATGAATATAATCACATTTGTATATGTTAAAATCAGAAAGGACTATCCCATCTTAATTCCTGCATGCAGAAGTCATTACTCTTCCCTCTGACATCCCTGTAT
Organism: Pipra filicauda; assembly: GCF_003945595.2. Taxonomy (NCBI): domain Eukaryota; kingdom Metazoa; phylum Chordata; class Aves; order Passeriformes; family Pipridae; genus Pipra; species Pipra filicauda. The sequence goes on from NW_024104310.1 coordinate 9,195,390, forward strand.
TCACCTGACGATTTCCAACAGAGACATGGATTTTAAAACATATTGGGGAAACCAAAACCAAGGAAGAAAATTACAAATGCAGTATAGCTCCTTTGCAATGGCCTAAAAGCTAATGTTTTAGAAAAAGAAATGCTAAGTAGGCAAATCTGGTTTGTAGTTGAACTAAATACGATCGTGTATCCTTTCCATGTAATGATGTGGATGGACAAAAAATGTTCTGTCCTTTTATACAGAGGTATTTTAAACACTACTTTTTTATTATTATTATTTTCTCACGGAATTTTAACAATAATTTGTAAACAGGGCAGTTTTCTGGTTACTGCTGTCTTTCTGGCTGCCTGCTCTGAACAGCCACTCCATGTCATGTGTGTGCCAGCCCATTTGGTAATAGTAGTAAGTGCTGGAGGGGGTTTAAATTCACAGATTAAGACACCTAAATATCACTGTTTGCAGGACTGCTTAAATTCCCATTACATCCTGTGTGTATGTAGCCAATACAGTCAGTTGTGCCTAGAGAAATAAACATGATTTTCAAGCTAGTATAGGACTTTAATTTTAGGTATTTTAACTTGCACGTTGAATCTCTCCCCTAGTGTCCCACCACCATCTGATGGCAGCCCCTTACAACCAGGCACAGATTTCCTGGAGCATCTGTGGGATTCTTAGTCTTGTTTGCACCCCACTGTACCCACATGTGGGTCTGGGCATTTACCCTGTCTATGTCAGGTGCCACATTTAAGGAGCTGCAGGGAAGCTGTGGCTCTGAGAACAACCTCCCCATCACATCAGGGATAAGGAGGTGGAGAGCTAAAGCTTTTCCCCTTTGGAAGCTCTGAATCACGTAAGACCTGCCTTCATCAGCCATAGATTTGTTTCCACCTCTGATATTCCATATCATTAATTACTTCTGCCCTCGCCAGTGAGCCTGGCCACCTCCTCCAGCCTGTTCCTCTTTATGAGTAAACTGTTATTTAAAGACACTTTGCTCCCCACCCTTGAAGAGATACAGTGGCACAAGTGACATTGCCAAGAGCTCAAGGTCAGCATTGTATTAGTAACGCAACAAACTTCCTCTTCGTGGAGGAGAAGTAAGAAAATGAAGAATCAAATTGCCCTTTCTGCAATTTTGATTTTATTTCATAGCTCCCCAGAACGTGCTAGGCATTTTTGAGCTGTGAAATAGTCTTCACTTCCAATAGTTTTCCGTGTAGACCTAACTAAACATGGTTGCAGCACATAGTTTGTCAGAGAGCATTTCGCTGGGGTTGTTCAGAGAACTTTTCCCTGTGGTTGAAGATCAGGGAACCAGCTTGCCCTAGTTGTGTCTCCTCAGCCTGGTCCTCAGCCCCAGCCTGCCTGCCCACAGTCATCCTGATGGCCAAAAAAGGGCTTCTGAAATCACCATTTTTCAGTGCTCAGGTTGCAGGGAAGTAACTGTTGCTTTAGTTGCTTTCTCTAAGGAGTTACCACCTCAATTGAATCTATAAAGAAAAATAATCTCCAATTAAGATTTTTATTTTTATTTGCTGTATTTTGATTGAGTGTTTTTTTAGGCCAGTAGACCCTTGACTTTACTTTTTTCTCATGTGAATTGGATTTTCTTTATAGAAAAGGTGCCAACATTACTAACAATTTTACTTTACATATCTGAGGGGTTCATTAAAAATCAGTATAGTTTAACAATCACTCTTTCTAATATAAAAGCCAATACATTTCACATACCATCTGGAACTAGGCAGTTAATTCTCTCAATTATGTTGGGCATATAATTAAACAGAATGGAAATAATGGTTTTCTAAAATATTTTGGCAACAGTTCTGGCACTTTACTAAGCATAAAAATTTATGAGAAAGTCAAAGTTATTTATCATACTTTCATCTTTTTTCAAGTGATGCCTTTCTTCTTGATGGGCTCTTGATGGGCTTGTCTGTTAGGATATAGAAAAGTGCTGCTCTCAAAGCAATTCACTCCTGTAGCACCTTCCTCTAGTTTCATTTTCAAAGTGATAACTCTGAAACAAACATAAAAGGGAACTGTAGTCTTTGCACTTCCAAAGGTGGAATATATTTTTGTGCTATTCCTTTATACAGATACTGAGTTTCCAACATCTTCCATATTCCTAATGCAGTGGAATAATGCATAACACACTGAAGTTAATCTGGCCCATACCAGTCATGAATGGTGTGAATTTGCTGCCTGCTTCTACCCAGGTGGTAACTTCTGACCCTGGGAAGTCCCATAGGAGAAATAAGACAGTGCACAGGAGAAGAAAATAATGTACAGGCAGCAGCCCTTGACAGTAAGTCTGCAAATATAAATCAATGCATTACCTGGGAAATTTGCATTTTCTTTCATTTTTTTCCAGAAGTTTAATTTTTCTCCACCTATTGTCCTTTTATTCATTGTGTGCTTGATCTCCACACCTCGATTAAGCAAATGAATGGAAGCAGAGCATCACTTGTTCTGTGGCAAGACAAGACAAAATGGCTTTTAAAATAACCTCTAATTCTGAGACCCTACTGAGGGTCAGGTTTTTTTCAGAAGTAACAAGCTCAAATAAAGCAGTGGGATACCCAGTAAAAGATGCCTGGTTTTCAGAAATATAGGCACTAACTATGCTGTTTCTTTCAGGATCCTTAATGACTGCATATACTATTGTAAAGGATAAGCTTCAGGACACTGGAGTTTATGTGGCCATGTATCATTACAAATGGTGTAGTGACATTTCTTGGGCACATCTCCAGACAAAGCAGAGAGATAGAGAGCAGCAATGTCATTGCAACCAGATAAAATATGTTTTATCTACAGATGTTTCAAGAAAAACTGCATCTGACCAGACCACTACCTACAGAGTACAGTAAAAAACAGTAAAAAAACCAAACAGTAAAACTCAGATTAAACTCACTGTTCTGTGGGTAGATACAATTCCTGATAGTCGTTCAATAGGTCTTTTAAGGAACCTACCTTTGTTAATATTCATAATCAGTGAGCTTTTATTCCATTGAGGTTACCACATTACCTAACTCTTTCTTGATGTAGAACACAATTTATAGACATACAGATCTTTAAAAAAAGCCCAGTTCTCTTCCTCAGTTGCTGTGCAAACATAGGAAGAAGGTGTTTGGTTTTTTTTTTGCTTTTCTGTAAGGATTAAGAAAGGGCAGCAGTTTTTCCAAGTTAGGGATTAGGGATTACTGACAAACCATACTTGTCCAGTAGAAGCCTATCAACAGCCTTTAATCTGACAGGTTTTGAAATTTTTAGGATGCAACATGGAGCATTACCTGAAAATCTGAGTTTTGGTTTTACTCCACCCAGTGGAGAACATTTGGCTACAGCTCCAAGAGTGATGAGAACTGTTTTGGTTTTGTGGTTTGGGGTTTTTTTTTGTTTGTTTTTTTTTAACTAATTAGCAAACAGATGAGTTTGATACTAATGCACTAGGAATTTCATGGGATATTTAAACAGTGCAAGTGAACAGTAAAGTCTGTCTTCCAAAAAACAAGCCCTTCACAGGACACAGTTGGAACTCTGCTGGTACCTTGTTGTTTCTTGGATGGTGCCATCACCTGCATGTAGGCAACTGAAACAAACCCTAAGGATGGGATCTGAACAGTAGGTACCTAAACATGAGCCAGGCCACTAAGTTCCCATGATAATGGAGGTTGTTGATTAAATTAGTGGAGTCAGAAGAATTCAAATCACCCCAAGACAGAAATCTATGTCTCATCAATTGAACTGTGCCCAGAACTTCATTAACTGCATTGACTGGATCTCCATGGTCTGTAGTGGGAACTTGGAGTTGTGGCTTGTGTGGTCACACTTCAGTATCACTCTTCAGGCCAAATCCCACCCTAAATGCTGTGTAATCTTCTCTACCTTTTTTTTTTTTGATTTTAACATTGCATGAGATTCTACATATGCAGTTCATTATAGCCTTGTGAAGATTGTCATAGTGGAAGTGGCAATAAATAGGACATTTGATCCAGAAAATGCCTGTGAGGGATTTACGTGCTCTATGATAATTATTCTTGCTGTTTTCCTATAAAATTCATCAAAAGGGAAACAGTTAATGAAATGATTGTCCCAGTTCAGAGTTTCTTTAAATTTCATGGCTGAGAATCTGTTGAGGAGACCAGAACAGATATTACTCTTCCCCCTACTCCGTTGTCTCACACCCATCTACAAATTGAGGATGAATTCAGTGTTTTTGCTTAGCTGACACATTTTAGGTTTTCTTCACAGCCCTTGCAGCTAGAAACAGCACCTCCAAACAAGAGCTGCAGTGCTGTTTCATGCTAATGAAATAAATGTGACAGCAACCTGGAAACATTGCTGATCACAACTCTGCCCAGGGATATGAGACAGGAAAGGATTACTTCTGCCATGTTTAGTAGAGTATTAAATATGGATTAGACTCCAGGTATAAGAGTATGAAACAGGTAAAGGAGAGAAAATGAAGTAACAGGTATAAGAGGGAAAATGAGCTATCCCTGTTTCAAGATGTGCTTCCTTTTGTCTCAGTGGGTAGTTAAACCTGTTTAGGATGTATTTTTCTAGCTATAAAAATGTCTGCAGATGACTGAGAATTGCTGACTCCACGACTCCACAATTTTGGATTTCAGCCTCCATTAGTCACAATTCTGCTACCTCTCAGAAGCCCTCTTTCTTCATCCTTTTTTCCCTCCCGTTTTGCAAACAAGCAGGCACTGACATCTCACTACTCCGTGCACCACATCGTTGTGGCTGCTTCTCAGAGCTTTCATTGTGAGGCTTGGGAGGCTTTTGGAGAGAGGGGAAACTTCTGCTCATCCTTAAATTGCCCTGGTAAGTGGCAACTGGCTTTCTCCTATGTCCTGAACTGTTCACTGCCTTTCTTACAAGCTCGATTCAGCCTGAAAAGTGAGTGAATGAGGAACTCAGAGGTTGTGCAAGGTGCTTTTCAAGCCATGTTTAATGAAAAAGTGTAAAACCAGGAAAGAATGAACCTTTCTGTCTTTCTCAGATCCTTTATAAATGCCCAGATTTTAATTTAAGTTTAACCTCATTGAACCGCCGTCTTCTCTCTCATTTTTACTGACACTTTCAGGCAATCCATTAGGACTACATCTAGGGATAATTAAGGAAAGTTCAGTAGGAACAGATTGTGCTCTGGGCTTCTCAACAGTTACCAATAATGATTTTAGAATGAAAGAACACTCAGAATCCAGAATGCATATTTACATAGCGTGAAGAAAGGATGCAGTGAAGATGAAGGTTTAGGTTGCAGGAAATATGTGCTCTGCAGTATTCTTGGGAAGTCACTTTGTCCCATGTCCCTTTGTTCTTCTCTAGTCCTCTGTCTGATTTTTTTATTAATATATTTATTTTTTTAAATGGTAGGACTTAATGGCAAGTAGTGCCTCCTGGTAGATATTTACATGACAACTAGTCCACAGGCTCCAATTTCAGAAAGGGCTGTGGGCAAAATTATAAGGATCATTAATTAGCTCTTCTGTAAGTAATGGCATTTTTTTGGATGAGTAGCTTGTTTGCAGAACTATCAGTCTGCTAAATAATAGCACATTTGCATATTAAAAAATGTAAAGAACAAGAAAAGTGTCTTCCTTGGAGCATCTGAAGGATACAGTAGTTAATGCAGGATCCTACCAGTTCTGTATTGCTTTTTCTACTATTTTTAGGCAGTGTTGATTTGAGGGAAACTACAACATTTCCTGAACTCAGTTCAGTTTAAAATTAGCAGCTTTTTTTGTGGTGCTTATGGTGGACTGAGCCCACTCATCCCATATTCATTGCAGCTCTGCAATGAGGTGGACAATGAGTCTTGTGAGTTGTAAGGGATTCAGGGACTCTGAGGTGATGTTGAACACTTATCTAGTATTTCCCACTCATGGAACTTGAAATCTAATCGCCAAAACGCTTATGGGAATTTAAACATCACTGTGAGTATCAAAGACTTCTGATTTGCACGTGGCCATTATGAAAAAGAGTTTGATTTTATACTTTCTAGGTTCTTTGTTGCTCAGCTGTTTGGTCTGCTTTGAGGGCTGTGATTGTTCTTTTCAGAATGTGGGTACTGAGGTCAGTGAGGGACCAAGCTGTCTCTGGTTGTCCTTGAAACGCAGGCAAGAGGAGGGTTTTCGATGTCACATTGGCAGGCTCCTTCCTCTGGCATATATTGTTTCCATTCAAAGGGGAAATAAAACAGAATTCTCAGCTTAAGTACAACGTTTAAACCTGTGAGATTATTTTCTTTGAACGTGAGGCAGGCAGGTAAATTTCTAAAGCCTCTGAGGTAGTTTTGAAAGAGGAAAAAAATGTAAGTGGTTTTGTGGCAAGCTACCCCGTGGCACTTATGTAAATGGCCATTTGAATTGGTAGGTGCTTGAGAATTCTAGAAATGCACTTTTGAGGCATAGAAGCTATTTTTGTACATTGTTAGATAATTTCTGAATCTACCCTGAAGTGATGCATCCCTTGTTTTAAGCAGGCTGTGGGATCCTGTTAGAGAGGGTATGTTGAGGAGGAGCCAAAGTGGGTCTTCTCAGCAAGGGAAGGTCAGCCAGGAGCTGGAGAGTCAATGGGACCGGCAGGGGAGGGCAGAGCAAGGCATGCAGAGCTGGCCTAGGGGTGGCAGCCAGATCCTCCCAACAGGATAGATCTATAGGATAAGATATGTCCACAGTCAAGCCAGATTTCAAATCAGCAGGTTGGGACCAACGGGGCACATGGTCAGGCTCAGGTGTCAGGCACATGGTCAGGCTCAGCTTCAATCAGGAAAGGTCCAAGGGCAAGGGCTGGAGCACAGCCAGCTCCCAAGCAAAGGGATCAGCCCCTGATGGAGCCTCTCCTAGGTTGTCTCACACAGCCCCTCTCCCAGCAGGCTGCTCCCACGGTGCAACCAGGCCACATCTGAGCTGTCCTGGAGCCCTGGCAGCCAAACCCTCAGAGTGGGGATGAGGTTTTTCAGAGTCTGTTGATGCACCCAGGATCTGGAAGCACTGGCATCTGGTACTGACTGCCCCAGCCCCAAGGGGACTGGGGAAGGCAACCTGCCTTTCTGCTAGGCTTCTGTTAGTTTGCAGTCGGTTTTAAAGTTGTTTTTGTGAGGGTGGAAGATGGGATTAGAGGTTTTCCTGGTGCTCACCTTTCTCGGTGCGGTGGCTGTCTTGCCGTCATCTGGGGTTTGACCGGGAAGGACCAGCAGGACAGAAACGCTTCTCTCCGTGTCATCTGAGCCTTTGTGGCTTGTGGGAGGTTTTCTTAAGGTAAAAACCTTTGCCCCATTTGGGCACCATATGCCACGGTCCGAAGAGGGGATGGGACCGTGACATTACGCTAGTCCGAGACACGAGGGTGGGATGCAGGTAGAATCCTTTAGTCACGTGTGCACTCCGTCTTTCATCAGCTCGGGAGGGGAAAGGGCCAGAACACAGGGCGGAGCATGAGACAGGCAAACGAGGGGACAAACCAAGGTAGGGACAGGGCAAAAAGGGGAGGAACGCAGGTGGAACCAGGGGAGGAAAGGGTGAACGGGGGCTGTCTCCTGTCTGCAGCTTCTCCAGCCAATGGACAGAGAAACAGGGGAGCAGGAAGGTGAACAGGCTGGGATTTGCCCGGAAGACAGAAACTCTGGGGGAACATACAATGTGTGTGTACATAATAACTATAAAGTCTGCATCATAAAGTTCGTTCAATCACTGTACATCCTCTTCCACTTCTGAGATTTTTCCCATTCTGATTCCTTGTCCGTCACACCTTTCCTTGCTGCATTCCCTCTGCACGTCTCCCAGTTATCTACAGGACTTCCTGTGCCTGGTGTCCCCACTGCACAGTGCTGGATTTTATGGACTCTCCTGAAACATCTGCAGTGAGTGCCCCTTGCAGTGTCCTTTCTCAGCTATGGCTTTTGGGTGTAGCTTAAAACTGATGTCTTGGCCACTATAGCTGCATCCCCAGCCTGTTAAATAAAAGCAGATATGATCCTACTCTTTCCTCAACATGTTAAATAATAGCAGAGATGATCTTGCTTTTTCCTCAGCAGGTTTCAGTGTGGAGAATTAGATCAGAGACACATGAATGACTCCTGTACTTTCTATGCAGAAGATGATCTTTCTGGTGTCTGCTGCTGTAATGGATGAGTCAGAGATGATAATGTGTCCTCTTCCATGGTCAAGCTGCACATGAGTTTGTTGAAGGATATTCTCTTACGTGGAGAGTGTGCATTAACTCAAGGGAAGAATTCAGGTCTCAGGTGCTGCAGTTCAGTCTCTGGTGTCAGCCCAGATGGCCCTGGCTTTCTTGTATATATGTGCTGAAGTCACATTCAACTGAAAGTTAGGCTGGTGCTTGTGCTGTGCTGCTCTGGAAACACAGCCTTCTGCTCCAAATGCAAACACTTGGTAAGAGAATAAAGAAATCGTCTATAAAATAGGACTATAAAATATGAAATATGCAACTTATTTGTATGAGACACTATACAATGCTATTTGTAAATGTATCAAAAATATCCAGGAGAACTCCTTTTTAGTCCTCACTTCTGCAAAATCACTGTGCAGTTATGAAGGAAAGGTGACACTGTATTACTCTGGTGTCTTTGAATGCTCTGCCATGTCTTCATGAGACACACAGAGAACAATCTAGGAGAGCAGATGGCACAAAACACCACAAGCATCCTCATTCTGCTGTAGCAACACTACAGATCTGATGTCTCCCTCCAGGGCTACTCTAGTATCTCATGAGAGCTGAACGGATGGGCTCACAGCGAGACATGAGGTGTTGTGATTGCCACTGCTGTGATTCTAGAGATATTCTGGAGGCTCTGTCAACACCAGCTAAGATTACTTCATGTTCCCTGTTCTTTGGCACATATGACTAATCAGTTTCTACTTAGAACACAGAAAGTTCAGTAACTCCATCCCTATTTGTTTTATTCGTTGAGAGCAAGATGTTGAAAGCAGGCTGCTTTATGGTATAGAGGATTCCAGGGTCCAAAGGTACTGTAGGCTTATGTATTTGGGAGTAAAAAGGAAAGTGAAGATTTATATTGGTATGTTAAAGAGTGATGTCCCAACACACTTGCACCTCTGCATGCAGAATGAATGTTCACAGTCACAATGGTGTAGACTCTCAGTGGCACGTCATGGCTGCAGCCAGCTCAGAAGGGTTGGGAGGTCAGACTTTCTCTGTTCCCCAAGTAAAGGACTTCAGGAAATCAAGGATATCCAGGACAAGACTATGCTAGAAATGCAGATTCATTTTCTGATGAGCTTATCATAGCAACTTAATTTGTTCACTGCAGATTGAAAATGTTTTCTTCGTTGCTTTGTTAGGGAGAAATGGGAGGGAACATTAGATGAAGGTTATTCTTAAGAACTCAAATAGGTACTTCTTTGAAGTTCCCAGCGTTGCCTTTGGCTAGAGGGACTGAAGTTGAAATATGAGGCCCTTTTTTGAAATGCATTTGAATTAACGAAGACTCTCTGCTGGGCATTCTTATTAAAAAAAAAACACTGTGGAGGGAAGAAAATCAAACGGACATGATTAAACACTCAAGGAAAGCAATGACAATGAGCAGCAGCAGAAAGTACTTTTCTTGTAATACTAATAAGAAAGACAAGAAACCTGGTGTGACATTGTTTGCGTATGGAGCTGGCAGGACTCACCCCTTCAGTCTGGAAAACCAGGGCTTTAAAGAAATTCAAAATGAACTTGAATGATATATTAAACTTTTAGGAAAGTGATATCTGCAAGAAGAGGCAGACATTGCACAGGGAAAGGCAAACAGAGCAGCACACAAACTCTGCAACAGGTTCCAAATGGCAGGACACTTGAAATCATCAAACTGTTACTAATACATGAAGAGATTATGCCATGCTGTGATGACAAAACAATCCAAATTCATCGCTTTGCCCAACAATTTTAAGAACTTAAATTTGGGTTCAGATAGTGTGGTAGGGAGCAGCCTAATGAGCCAGCTACCAGGCAAGGCAATCTGGCTGTCCAGGACATTTTGGGTTTATGATCAAAAATTGGAAGTCTTGTCACTGTGTTTTCCACATGTCACCCTAGAATAAGTTCAGTCACATTGTAAACCTCATGAAAAAAACAGTATGAGTGTTTCCTTGCAGATTATTTGTAGTTGCTGGTTTTCCCTAATTTTGACATGTAGTGTTTTACAAGTTCCTGTTTTTTATAAGATTTAAATTCGCAAAAGACCATGGGATCGTGTAACTTTTTATTTTTTATTTTACCTCTCTCCGGGTCAAATGTTGCAATTTGTTATCTAGCAAGACATCCTGTAGTATCTGGAATTATAAACACCAGAGAATCTTCCCATTCCCTCAGCAGTGATGTACCCCTGGCTGGAAAATCAGAATCTCTGGTATCTCTGATTTGACATGCAAGACATTTTCTTTGGATGAAGGAAAACATCTCAGTGTCTTAAAATCAGTTTTGTTTCAGACACTTAAGTGCTTAGGTGCATTGATTATATTCAAACCTGTTATTGACCATGCTGTTTAGAGGCCAAGTGCTCCATCCTGCTCCCAGGCAGGTCCTTGGTGAATACAGGACACATGCATGGGTGTTGTGCTGGGTGGATGTTGTGTCATATCAACCACAGAGAGGAGTGTGAGACCTGAGAACCAGGTCTGTAAAGAAAATGGGGATACCAGGCATCTGATCTGTGGCAAACTGTCAGGATGAGGACAGGCTAGGGTGTAGTTAATCCAGATGAAGATGTTTACCTTCATCTTGACAAACCAAAATGTTCCCTTTCAGTAGTGCAGATAAGAAAAACTGAAATATGTGAGCGGAAGTCTTCCATGGAAAATGTTGATTTTTCTGGAAATCGTGTTTCCTACTGCAAAGAAAAGGTTATCTGAGTGGTGGTATATTCCCAACTCACTCTAAAATGGAATCTGTCTGCATCTTAGTATGGCACCCAGTTAGAGAACAACAGCATATGCTTCTTTTATGTTGCTGTTTGATTGATGAGTAAGACAACTTGATAATATATTTGGTTAATTACTTTTTTAAAATTCCACGTCCAGAAAATTCATTGGAAATGTGATGCAAAACTTTGTTGAACACAATTGAGCAGGAAACTGTTTTCAACCTGCAATAAAGAGGAGATATAAAGCAAAGACACAGCACACAACCACACTGCAACCTGCCATGTTGATAATGTAAGACTTCACTGCCCAGGAGGGAACTGATGAGCAGTCAGGTAGTCAAAATCCTGGGCTTCCAGATCAGAAACATTGACGACAATGTTCTAGTTGAAAATCATTGCTTTTAAATGTAATGGGTATTGCCATCCTTGGGTTGGCCCCCTCTCTTCCATGCCTCTGAAAATTATCCCTGCTTTTTAAAGCAAACGCAAAATACTGACTGATAATCAATCAAAATATTTTTGCTTTAGTGATGTCCATCTCCCTGTGCACATAAGTGTGGATAGTGATAGAGCCTGTCTCACATTTAGTCATGACCTGATCATGCCTCTGACCAGCAGCAGATTCAGGAGGCAGCACGAGGTGAACAAGCATTTGGTGCAGAGAAGGTTTGCTTGGAAATGGCTGAGGGGAGAGCACAGAGAAGGGGAAACATGAGCTCTTCTCTCTGCTACACCCTGGGTGGGTGAGAGCTGTGGAGTAGTAGGAGGGAGAGCCAGATGATTCCTACACTTTTTGGGATAGAGGGACACACTCTTCACACTCTTCACTCCCACTCCTACTTCCCTCCCTGGTGAGGTGATGGCTTTTGTCTTGGTCCCTTCTTCTCAGTCATCTAAGGAGAACAATCCATAAGTGATCCATCTCTCCTAACAGTAACTGAAACACTTGGAGCATCACCAGGCCTTCCAGGTTTGTAATGGACTTGCAGATGCCCATGTGGGCTGGTGGAGGCCACAAATTAGGGATGGGGATGGACACATTTGGCCTTTTACATTGTTCATGAGGCTCTTCTGAGTGTTGCATGAGCTCCTATTGGTTTGAGAGCATAATGTTGGGGAACGAGTGCTCAGTTCATATTGGAGGACTTCACAGTCCGTTGGTTTGGACCTCTGTGCTCTCCTTAATGGCTGAAGAACGTTATGTGCACTTCGGGAGTGGGTCTGCCCGTTTGGTTTCGTCCAAAAAGTAATCTGTTCATTGTGCCAGACCCACTTCTAGGCTGCACCAAGACATGGTAAGTGAGGCCCATCAAAGGATCCACATCAGAAGTGCCCCACTGGGGGCTGAGGTGAGCCAGCATTTCTGATGCTCTCTGTGCTTGAAGAGCCAAGGCAACGAGAAGCTGTTGCCATTGTATGTCCTCAGGCAGTCCAAAATGCCTGGGATGGGAGGCAACTGCACACCAAAGTTCCATTATCCCCTTAGCAGTACTGCCAAATGTTGCTAATTTGGATTCCCCTTAAATAATTTACTGTTGAGCTATTCAATAATTCAAATAAAAATATGGGGATTTACATTTTTGCTCCATGAAGTTGCCAACTTTTGTGGAATATTTACTAAAATAACAATAGTCTCTTTGAAAAAATCACAGAATCATCACGGAATCATAGAATGGTTTGGGTGTGAAAGGACCTTAAGGATCATTTAGTTCTAGCCCCCCACCACAGGCAGGGATGTCTTCCAGTGACCAAGACCCTCAGGGCCTGATCCAGCCTGGCCTTGAACACTTCCAGTGTTCTGAACATCTTAACACAATTTTAGAATAAAAAAAAATCTTCCTTATAGATGCTTTTTGACTAAGGAAAAGCAAAACTAAGAGCTGTGGAGGCTGTTATAGTACCATGTGGAAACTCCAGTAGATTTCATTAGGTTGTTATTGGAATCCTGCTCTAAGTTGTTATTAATTAATAACTGGAGATTTTTTTTAAGTACTATTAATAGCAGTCTTAGACACAAAAATATAAAACTGTGTTTCTTTTGATCTAAAACTGAATTATTGGCATTAAAGAAAGGACAGCCACCAAATTTGCTGGAAGTCGGCTCAGCTTCTGAGATGCTGCATGAATCTATATATTACTTTAATAGAGCCACATTTCACAATGCAATGCAATTTAACAGATTTAAATTGCACAACAACAAATGCACTATTTTCTAAGAGCAATATAAAAACTAAAGCTACCTTTAGTAGAGTCTGTGCAGAGAAAATGAGAAAGGAACAGATGGGGAAGCATTTACATAGGAGATGGCAGGCAATTTCATTTTTTCTATTGGCATGCTAATTAATGATCTTTCCAAAGCAGGAATGCTGTATAAATCTCCTAAAGGAAGGATAATAGCAAGGTCAGGTGTATCTGCTAAACTATGCAAGAATTCAAATGCACAAGTATTGCAAAATACTGTGTCAGATTAATAACCTGTTATAAAGAAAAATTTGAAGTACTTGGTAAATACAATTTGAAATGCAGATAGGAAATAGAAGGGCAATGCATTGGAATTTCAAGTTGCACAAGTTGAACTCTCTAGCTGTCCTGGATCCTGAAATTTGTTTAAATCTGTTGCATGGGGTGAATGCTGAAAAGGAGAGAGGAGACTCAGATCTGTCATTTTCTCCCCTGTCCTTAGTCCCTGGCTGTCTTTGAAAGTCTCCATAGTTTAGCTGAGAAATGGGGATTCAGAGACTTCAAAGCATTCTGTTTAGCTGAGATAAACATTTGAAATAGGGCAGGCTTTTCTATAGCTTAGAATAATAGTAATCATATTTGCAATATTAGATGTAACTAAAAGCTGTGTAATGCTACTGGTGCTGCTGTGCTGCTAAGTGAGCAGTTCTCCTCTCTGGTCCAGAGGGAGCACAGCCCAGAGTTACCAGGGATTCCCAATTGCTTGTCTGGGGTGCTGCTCATCTGAGTGTCACAGTGTCTTATGCCCACCAAAGCCTTGGCAGTGTAGGATTTTCTCCTTTTCCACAAAATAAAGGGAAAAATTTTCTAAGGTCACCCTGTCGGGCTGTTCTAGAGAACCATAACCTGGGACTCTGCAAGGTTGCACTGTCCGAGTGTGTTTCTGCCTCTTTCCAGCCTCATCTCTCTCCTTATCTCATTGTCTCTGACATTTTTGGATCTCTTCCTCTATGATCTCTGCTGATTTTCTATCCCTGCAGTCAAGTCCCTGAGAATTCAGGACTCCAGCACCTCTGGCTGTGCCGAATTATGTTTTTTTAACACATGGAGATTGCGAACCTAAAATACACTGTGGCTGGAGACCACTTAGAAAACATTTTGAATAGTATGACTGTGAGGAGAGTTAAATTATGTATTTTGTGGAAAAGACCACAGGATCATGCTGTGCCTCACAGTTTGGCTCAGGACTGCAATTCTGGGAAGAGTTTGATCTGTACCGTCTGTAGGAAATGTCTGTGCTCACTCAGGGCTGGATGTTAAACTGAATGAAGAACTGCTTGGTGATCTTCACTTTGAATCAGTTTTACTTGTAAATAACTGCTGGCTAAATTCACAAGGAAGACTGAGATAAAGCTCCAAAGTCCAAATGTAGAGCAGGAACAGCCCTCTGACAGCCTCCTTAGAAGCCCTGCTGCTGGGCTGGAGTAGAACAGTGGGTGCCTTGGCAGCGTGGAGCTTTGTGGTTTACAAGTCTCACATTGTAGGACTTGTGGGCTCCAGACATTCCATTCCTTGTCTTGTTATTTTCCATGCTGGCTCAGGCTTTTCTTCACAGGGAATTTTTAATGGTTTTTCATCAGCCTTTATTGGGAAACTGAGGATGTGAATTTCATATCCAGAAATTACCTTTGGAGCAGTAGGGCAAAACTCCACGTACATCTGGAAGTAAACCTTAAGGAAACAAAGGGAAAAAAACAATATAGAGTTGGAAATCAAGACCCTGAACAACAGTAGCATAAATGTGATAGTCAAAAATATTATTTGACAAAATAATTCAGTAAAGTCTACTAATGAGTATGCACATGTCATCAAGTGGAAACTGTCCCCATCCCAACACTTAACAAGAAGGAATTTAAATGGAAGAAAATAGCATTGTGATATTGCTCTGTACTTTCAGTAGGAGATGAGATGCATTAACAAATGTGACTTAGAGGACTTGACAAGCAAGTAGGACTCAGACAAATATGCCTACACAGAAAAAATGAATTAATGTAGCTAGAAGTAAAACAAGGCAAGCATTAAAAATTAGTTTTAACCTTGAGATTGCAAAAAAAATTACCTACTATGTATTATATTTATGTGAAAAGGTGCAAATTCTAAGCATTGCATGAGCAAAAGAGACTCAAATCTCCAACAAAAAAGTTTCACAAAGATTAAAAAAAAAACCAAACAAAAAACCAAAAAACAGAGTTAAGGGTGGCCATTACCTCACCTGGGTTAGTACCTAACTTAATAGAAAATGAGGCACTGGCAATAAAATAAATAATGCTGTTTAATTGCAGTCATGACCTTTAGTAATTGCTGCAGTGTTGCTTGGTATTGTAAGAGATTTATTGTATTTGCTGAAACGATTGTTTCTTTTCCTCTTCCAAAACCATCAAGCACTGGAATTGGAAAATATCTATTAGATTATCCAGTTTTTATATCCTCTGCTGTGCAATGTCTTGTCCAGTTCTGTTGTAAATATCTTCAAGTGTTGTTTTTTGTGAAATGCACTGGAAGGTTATTCTACAGCCTGAAATACTTATTTCAGGTTATTCTTACCATGGGAATGTTTTTACCTCTGATGAGTTGAGGTGCAGGGTTACTTCCAACCCATTTCTGCTGGCTGAATTTTTTTCATGCTTCTCTTCATTTGAAATGGTTTTATTAACCAATCCTTCTTCACTGTGTTCACTCTTTTCCAAGACTTAAACCGATATCAAGAGGGATTGGTTTTTAATCACCCACATGACTATTCTCTGATATTGAATAGGAGAATGTGCCTTCTTTTGTCAAATCTGTAGAACACTTGTGCAGTTATTTGTGAAAAAAAAAGGCAAAAAATAAGCATAGTAGAGCTGGTGTTCTTTGAAACTTCAGTCTCAAAGAGATTCCCTGCTGCCCCTGATTTCATTGCATTCTAATGACAACGGAAGAAATTCCTAGGGCAAAAGGCAGTAGTTTAAAAGCAAACAAAATCAAACAAAATAAAAAAAAAAGATACCCCCCTGGCATCTTTTGTATGTCTAGACCTAGTGAAGAACATTGGAAAGCCTTTATAAAAACTGCACTACAAGAGAGAAAAATAAACACAAGGAACTATAGCTAATATTAAAGATGTATAACAAATAGATCATAGTCTGTCATGTGTAATGAGCTCTCATATTCTTCCCTCAGATCAAACTTTAAAGAATTATCAGAAATCTGCAATGATCTGCCATTGTGCCAATCAGTTTATACGTTTGGCTTTATTGAGTAGTCAGGTGAAATATATAAGGAAGTGACAGTAAGGGGCTCCTGGGTATATGTACAGAGGTTGACGTGGGATGTGTGTACATACCTTCAAAAGTAGATTAAAAAAATCTCTTACTAAATGTGTCTAACTCATGCATCAACTACACCCAGTAAATTAATACCTGAACCTCAGGGGGGAAAAAAAGAGAAAAGAATAAATAAGGAAATTTTTTTTAAAAATACCCATTTTTAGAATAAATAAGCTTTTTCAAAGACAGTGTTGACAGGACACCAAATGGTTATTCTACACCCTGTACTGTCACTCATCTGCAGCCCAACGTGCCTCAGTTTCCCTTCAGAGCTGCCTCCTCACTGGTTTCTTTCTGAAGCATGTGTGTATGAATGAAGACAAGGATCATTTGTACAGCAGAAGCCAAATCCCAGCCTTGCTGGAAGCTGAACACCATGAAGGGACTTGAAATTAAGTAATTTACCCATATGAATAAAACACTGAGTGTTATTTTTAGAAGCTTGACTGTTCTGACAGACTCAGTACTTTTTTTCAGCTAATCTCACCGCTGGTCCTCTTGAGCCCAGGGCTATCCCCCACACTCCAGAACTCAGAAAGTAACATCATTAATGATTTTGATGGAATTTGCTACCCTTTAGCCAAGCACATTCCACTGGGGCTTGGAGGCAGTCTGCTATGGATAAGTTGCCTTGGCCAAACTTTCAAAACCTCATTCAGATTATTTAATTGAACCTCTCACTTTCGCAAGGAGATATTGCTTATTCTCAAAGACTTAATAGGTCTCCTGGTCCAGGTAGTTCCCTCTCTGATCATTACAGGAGGTAGGGCTATTAATATCAGCTCATCAAGTTTTGCTGCTCTGTCATATTTTCCCTTTTTTTTAATTTTACTGAAAGTGTTATATTAGCACAGTTCTTCCAAATAAACATGAATAATTTTTGCCTAATTTTCCTCCTGACTGTCCATATTTTCAAAATAGGTTATTTTCATCATCAGCCCACTGTAGTGACAAGAGTTTTATTTCCTTCTCAGTGGATGGGATACACACTTCAGCTGTGATGGCTGCCACGGGGTCCTAATTGGCATCTGATGGATGCATCCAGACCTAGAAATTCCTCTGACTCACCTTTGTTTCAAAATCTAAACTATGCATTGCCTCCCTGAGCTGAGCTGGGGAGATCACAGTACCCCATCTCCAGGCTTCATAAGCCCACATTGCTACGAGGCATTTGTCAATGTTTCATCTGTCTGTAAATCTCTGGTGTTGAGCCCTTGGAGGAAGGGAATCACTTAGTCTTTCTGGATAACATCACTCTGATGTTCCCTCCAGGTATCATGGGCCGTGTGAGTCATACTCTGCAGGTAGGAAACCTCTTTGGAGAAGCCCATGTCCCCTTTGTCCTACTGGGCTCCAGAACTTGCCTAACTGAATCCAACTTGAGCTCACATTTGCTTGTCCAATAGTTTGCATGCACTGTAAATTTGGGGCTTAAATAGAACACAGTTGTCCCATGATTTTTTGAACAATTCCCAAACTCATCGCTTATGGGGGAGAGCAGTGTGGGATATAGTTTCCAGTGACAAAATTGATCTTTCTTAGGATCCTTTTTCATCACTGAAAGTTGTCTGGATTGGTGATACTTCAGTTTTATCTTTAGTAGACACACAAGAGGCTCCCAAAATCTTGTACGAGTTCACTTAATTCTGGGAGTAACAGAGGAGAGGCATCTTCAAAGAAACAAACAGGCCAAGAAATCCAACAACAAAGCTCCTTTTAATGATCCTACTTATTTATTGAATAGATTGCATCCATCTTTTGCCACCTGTAAAAATCAACAAAAGTGGTAAAAATTGCCCAGTAATGCTTCTGATATTATCTTTTTTAAAAAAATGAGATGTGTACCTTTTCAGAGGACTCAGCAGGACGCTGCCTTTTCTTTCTTCCCCTTGTTGTTCATTGTATTCAGGATGGAATTAATGCTTTTCTCAAAGGTTTATTCCTTCCAGAAATCAGTTCAGAAAAATCATCTATCTTGAAAAAAAGCCAGAACTCTTCCAAACCAGGCCTCTTTAACTAATGGATTGCTCCTTGAGCTTTGATGACCTTCATGAACATTTTAGCTCAGGGGATGTGGCTCATCTCACACAAATGTTCGTCCCAGTGTGCAGGTGAAGGCAATGGTACAAATGTGCATTACCTCCCCCCCAGTGATGAATTTTCCATGTGAATATTAGCATAGTCTTGAACTTGCTTAATGTCACTTCAAATAGCTGAAGGTTTTGATGGAGGCAGCAGGGAGAAAAAAAGGAAAAAATATGGAAGTTGTTAAATAATGTCTATAGATAGGAATTGCCATTTCCTACGTTAAGTAGGGGAGAAGATCATATTCTATTTTGGGAGCTACTCTGCCCCAGATAACAACATTTCTTCTGTTTGTCCTCACTTTGTCAGGACTGGGTATCTTTCCTCTTGGCACCTCTTTTCACCTTTCAGCAACTTCCTGCTCCCGTAACCTTCACTTATTCACATCCTTCTCACCAGGCTGCTTTATCACTGTTTCCTTGAGATTTTCTGTTTCTTTCTTCCCTGGCCTTCAATCTTCTCAGATGTGCTCTAAGAGGATCTTTCTTATCCCGTATCTTTCAGCTCCAGGCTTGCCTTCCTATCCCTCCTTATAAATTCCTGTTCTCTCAGCCTCCTGTCCCTCTCAGCTCTGTGGGAAGGCTCAGGTAAAGGCAGCCATACAGTGTACAGTCCTATGCCTCCAGAGTACCCAGAACATCCCAGCCTGGACTTTGATGTCCCCAGGAGCAACATTCCTGGAAGGTTTTCTTTGCCATCAGCCACCACACCTCTGTGCTGCTGCCCCAGTTGTACTTCCCTGTGCACTGGCCATTTGTTGCTACTGCAACAAATTGTGACTGGAGTGTCACAATAAGGCAACTCAAAAATTTATCTCATGTTTTGCATAAAGTCCTGGAATTGATTTTTCCCTACCCCTTGATATGGAAAGAGCCCATCAGAACAGGTTCCCCAGAGAAGCAGTGGAGTCACTATCCTTGGAAGTGTTCAAAACACGAGTGGACAGGGCACTTTGTGATATGTTTTAGTGGTCATCATCTTGCAGGTCTTCTCCAACTTAATGATTCTGTGATTCTGTGATTGTATGAAATAAAGGCTCTGTGTGTGTTTGTATCCTAGGACCCTTCCCTGTCCCCAGGCACTTCCATTGCTGATGTGAGGGCTTGCTATGGAGTCTGTGAACTTACTGTATGACTCCGTGTTCATTCAGGCCTTTATCTCAAACTATTTTAATTCTTTATGTGAAAAAAATGCAGTAAAAATACTCAATTCAGTGTAAAACAAACACTTGGCTATTCAGGTAATAGAAAAAAATTCTCCAAGTGATGTTTTTGAGATAAACAGTCTCTCACATGCCGTTCCCCTTCTCAGGACTGCCCGTGCAGATGCACTCTCACAAGACTGGGTTTAGTCCAACTGGTTTCTATTGTGAAGCAGGAAAAACAATTCTGGCAAAGGCTTGTTCTGGAAGAGAGGCCACACAGATGTGAGGGGTGAGCTGAAAAGAGTAATTTCAGCAAGATAATATGCTCTGTCTGAGCTCTCTGAGCAATGAGTCCCTCTTTCATAAGGTGAACCGAAATGGCAGGACCCTCTTTTCACTAAAGCTTGGCTTCTCTGGGCTCTGGGTGTCATGTGTGAGGGTGGTATTTGCTTCTGGTTGCTCCAGGGTGCTCTGATGTACCTCTACAGCACCATATGGGAAGGACAGCTCATGGCACCACCAGCAATGCAGCTTTGTGTGCTCTTCACTCCATGTGATGCCTTATTGGCACCAACCCAGCCCAGAGTTAAGTTCATGCAGCAAACTCCATTTAATCACTGATGAATGTGTGATTGCTGGTGCAGCCCTGTGAAACTCTTTGGCAAAGTCACCACTTTGCCTTTTCATCACTGTGACTTAAGGAAACAAAAACCAGCCAAAAAATGGCATGTGAATTTTCCTATCAACCTTTAGGTGCAATCGCAGTATATATTTCAAACAGCCATACAGAAACAAGGAATCCTTCATGAACTCAACTGGAAAACAACAGATCTATTTCTACTGGGTGTTTTCAGGCCTTATTCGGTTTCTAAAAATTAGTGGGGAAAAATTATCTACATTTCTGTGCTATTAAAAAGACCCACCAAAACCATAGAAAACCCCTCATTCAATTTCTGAATTTGTACCAGCCTGTTCTAACAGAAACTGAGGCAGCTTGCCAAAGGCTAATGATTCAGTTTTATATGATTGGTTTCTTTAGCTGGATCCAGATATTTAGGGGAACTAATAATTTGTTGCGCTGCTAATCTCTAAAATGCCTGCTAGGACTCACATCTAACTACACTACTTCAGTCGTGACTTTTTTTAATTCATATTTTTGTTCTATGTTTTTGGTATAAATATGTTAATGTAAGAAAAGAACAATGACAAGATTATGTAACCCATAAAATTTTTCACAGCTTGGCATCACAAGGATGTATAAGCAAAAACAACATAAGGGAAAAGTACCTAGATAGAAGCTGGAGGTTTAATTAAAGAAAATTATGTGGCTATAAAATTGTCAGTATTATTCATAGCTGACCTTGATCAATAAAACTGTCCTTAAGTGGGGCCACAGCCTAACCTGACTATGTTTCTGCAGTTTAGATTTCTGTATCTCTGAGTGGCATGTCAATGGGACCTGATAGTTTGGGATGCCTTTATTCTTAAGTGTAACATGGAAAGAAAGCTGATATTCAGAAATGTAGTGAAAATCAGTTCCCTTTATGATTGCTTGTGCTGGACCCTGATATGCTCAGAATTACTGATCATTTCTAAAAATGTAGCCTTGTTTCATGTTGTTATATGATCTTTTTTTCTGTGTCCCTCTAAGCCAATGCAACTGGGGTTCATAAGGGAACCTTCAGGCATCTACACGATGCTGACTGTAATACTACTAAACACTGCATTTACTGCCACATATCATGCAGTACTTGAGCTTGTAAAAAGTTGAAAAGACATCTGCTGAATCTGCAGATGACAACTGTGAAAAATGTTCCCCTTTTCATTCTGTATCTGAGGCAGCAGTGGGAGCCCAGCTCTTAACTTCCGAAATCTGCAACGACTCTTTTTTTCTCTCCAGGTGCTACACTGTGAAAATAAACATTAAAAAAAAAAAAAAAAAAAAAGCTTTCCAACAGAAAAGGAAAAGGGGGGGAAAAGACATTTTTTTCCTATAACAAATTGACTCTGATTGGGCCCTGTGGCCAATGCCCATCTAAATTGTTGTAAAAATTAACATAGGAATTACCAGATCAGAATGTCATAGACTAATCCTCCATCTGGTCCAGCATTGTGTTTCCAGAAGTGACTTACACCAGATGCTTCAAGGGAGGAATAAAATATTAAACATTTAGAGAATGCTATAAGTGTCCTAACCAGCCACTAACATGGTCATTGGGCAGCTGCTAGGAAATCTAGTGGCAGAAGGAGCCTGCCAGCATCTCTGCTTTCCTATTAAATAGAGCAAAGAAATGCACTGCCCTTTGGGATATTGGTGTCTGCTGTGCCCAACCCTGTGTGCATTTATCATTCCTCCTGTCCTGCCATGCATATGTGTATCCAGATGTACACACAAATCCTGTTCTCTTAAGTGCAAAAAATGTGCAAGGGTTGCAACGTGATGAATTTTATCAAAGGTGAAAAGTTCTCGGGAGATTCATGGGTCAGAATTTGTTTTAATGAAGCTGAGACATTTCCATCTGACCTAGTCACCTTAGAATCAAAAGAGAAATACCAGCATTTCCAGGTCTTGCCTCTTCTGTCCGGGTTTAGATGCCTGATTTAGGAGCTGGTGACCCCACTGAGTTGAGCTCCATCAACTGCCAAAGGCATCCAGGATGGCTTAGCTCAGACCTCTACAGGGCCAATGTCTGCGTTTCACCACATGAGTCCTACCTTTGGTGGCAAAGCTAATATTGTTAGAATGATAAGGGGCTTTAAGGAATTAAGATCCAAAATAGTTAAGGCTCTTGGGGACATTTTTCAATCTGTCCCTTTCCTTAGTCTCCCTTATCGCCCGACTGTAATTACATCTAACAGAGACTAGATGATTATGGGAGTGGGATAAGAAGCTTTTTACCTTTAACTAGCAGCTCAGAAGGATCCATCTTCATAATGACCAAAATGTGTTAGCAGTAGATGACCATGAATGGGTTGATTGCATCGTTAATGGTTGATCACCCAAAATGCCCTCTGGATTAACATTAGTTGGTCACCTTGGTGGAGACTTCAGATGAAAAATCTGTCTGAACAGAGACAGTGGTTGGGTTTTATTTTCCCTGTAGAGTTTGTCTTCTAAAGGAGGTAGAAAACACCTGAGGGAATGGTGGCACAACCACTAGTTGTACAGAGAATTACTTGCCTTCTCCATGTCTGGCATCTTCCAAAGTCACTACATCTGTGTCTGTCCTAATTGTTTTATATTTAATGTTGTTTATAATTCAATATTTGCTTATCTAAAATATGGATTATATTCTCAGGGGTAGAGAATATCTTTCTGTGTATTTTCTTTAAGTCTAATTCGTTGACCTTTCATTTTATGTTTTTTTGCCTCCCCTGAGTGGGGACAAGCTGACTTTAGGTGGCTGAGCAACTCTATTGAAAATAATACCAGGGCTGCTAACCCATTACTGTTCCTAACAACCCAGGATCACACAGGATAGATAAACAAAAGCAGAAAACTGCAAGGCACGGTGTTCTATCACCAATCAATGTCAGAGAGCAACATAATTTAGAAAGACAAAATGCACTCATTCAAAGAGCAAGACACCATTAAATACTATGTAGAAAAATTTATATGTCCCTAATAAGGGAGAGAAACAGAAACTGTCTCTATAAAATTACATCTATTAGGTTTGAGAATGAATCTTACACCATGGATGGAAAATTAATTTTTAAAGTGTAAAACCATGTGTTGTTTAATGCCTTCCCTCGCAAGGACACATAGTGACAGTTTTTATTTATCTAAAGAGTAATTGCAATGGGGAAAAACTATCCCTAGGTCTTGATGTAGGCATGGCATAGAATAATGAGCCTGGAAATTTAACTTTCCAGCTGTAGAGACTGGGCTAGATTGCCTACAAAGGTTGTCAGGTCTCCATCAGTGGAAGTTTCGAAAGCGAGGTTGGACAAATATCTGATAGGAACTGCTTAACTCTTTGCTCCTACTTTGTAAATTGGTTTATTTTCATTTAATTTAAAAGAATCAGGACTTTCTTACAACAAGGTGTAATGTAATTCACTTTAATTTGTTATATGTACAACAGGTTTAAGTGAGCTCTAAAATTACTGAAATTAAGTGGAGGACAGCCCTGGAGCTCCCTGTCCTGAAAGTTACTGCTTAGCTGTGCTGCCCCAGCTGCAGGGTGCCTGGAAAGCTGAGATGCACAGAGAGACTTGATAACTCAGATAAGCACATCTTCCCATGGAGCCCAGATCTCCTCTATTCATATCTCACAGTTTTTAATAAATTTAGCCTCTAAATATACTTTCAGGATAGTTGAGTTGACTGCTTTTTCTGCTTCTCTCTATGCTTCTGTATGTCCACTTCTCTCTCCTACTCACTTTCTCACTCCTCCTGCTCCCAAGCAAGAAGAGGGTTTCATCCAAATGTCTCTTACAGAGGACAGGATACACCACAGTCCTAAGTCTGTGTTGCTGTTCCCAGTCCTTTCTGTAGTCCAGAATTTCAAAATGTTGGGATTCTGAATGCAACAGCATGTCATGGAACATTGGTGCTTCCAGTGAAGGAGTCAGGACTTAACTTCACAGTGAACCCAGTGGTGAAAATCAGGAGTAGGTGTTGCTGTAAATCTGCCATGTAGGTGAAAATGGAAGTTTTAAAGTAGTTGATTTAGAAATTAAATACCTCATGAATTTCTGGCTGCTTTTACCTTCAGTATGAGTAAGGTTTTGATTCTTGGGACTGAATTTCATGAAGGTGTTGGGTATCATGTATACCATGGTCTAAACACACTAGTGGAGATGGGAGAATGTTGTTGCTTTTTCTTCTCACCAGCTGTTATATATGCTGAGATGTAGAACATATGCAATGAAGGGAAGGAGAACCTGTTAAACGCCTGAAACTGGGACCCTACAATCTGCGTAGCTGAGTTTGATGAAGACACTGCTTGAAAAAAGTATAAAATCTATAACAAATGGGGCCTTTTGTGACAGACAGTGGTGATGACAGGTTGTCTCAGATTATTTTGTTCCACCCAGACATGCTGCTTTCAAGGCTTCTCTCCCACATCTCCCGCAGACTGGAAATCAGCCACTGAGTGTGGCTTGGAATAACTAAGCAGCAATAGGTGCTGCATTTTGCAGAGACTCCATACCTGCAAGTGTGCACACCCATATGTGAGGAAGGACTTTTTGTTCCCCTTCGTGTTTCCCTGGTGCAGTGTGTAGATGTGGCTGAAGTATTCGAGTTAATATATATGCAAATAGTAAAGACCATTAAATATACATTATTTCCTCCTGCTAATGATCTTTGGTACTCCCACATTGCTGCACTGTGGCTTCTTCCCAGTGCTTTTTGCTTGCAAGCAGCTGATTCTCACCCTCTGAGGGCTGGTGTTTCCAAGGAGCAGGGGGAAGGTTCGGGAGTTCACTGCAGCTCCCAGCGTGAGGGGATGGAAGGCAATGCCAGAGAAAGGAGCTGCTTGTCCTCAGCTTGCCAAATAACAGCTTGTACAGCCATGCTGTGAGCCAGATCAATGTGCTGATAAGTGAACTGACCTGCCCTGAAAATAACCTGGTAAAAAAAGATGAATTTTCTGATCCACCTCACAGTGTGACCCGACAAGCAGCTGCATTGCCACAGCTGAGGTGGCCTCACACTGTAGTGTGCTACATGTTCAAGGGAGGAACAGCATTAAAAGTATCTCCTGGTTTTGTCTGTTATTGAAATAAAGTGAACACGAGTTCATGGTCACACATCTTTGTGGCTCGTGTGGGCACCATCTGACAGAGCAATGTGGGATAGCAATGGGCATGTTGTTCTTGGTCTCCTGATAGTGGCAGTCAGCAGGAAAATACTTTTTGGGGGTGACTTATCTCCCTGCTGCAAACAGGCAGAGATTGGCATCCAAATCCCTGCTTCTGAGTGTGCAGCAGAATCAGTGCTGTCAGTGGCAGTATGAGTACAAGCAGTCCTACAGGCAAGGGAAGAATGGAGCATGTCAGTTTTCTGTATTTTGGCCAAAAGCTGCTGTCATCTTTGGGGACAACAGTGGGCAGCTCAGGCTGGAGAGATAGGGGAAAGCTGTAGGTATGAATGTTTTTCTCTCCAGGCTTCTGTCCATGAGCCACAACTATCTGTGGGCAGAGCTGGGCACAGCATCTATCAGTCACTGTGGCATTTGGTGTTTGCACCTGTTTTCATCACAGTGCTCAGCTATTCTGACAACATGTCCAAGCCTCAGCCATTATAGGATCTTCGT
The DNA here is from genome assembly GCF_003945595.2 of Pipra filicauda. NCBI lineage: Eukaryota > Metazoa > Chordata > Aves > Passeriformes > Pipridae > Pipra > Pipra filicauda. Next base: position 9,221,325 of record NW_024104310.1, read on the forward strand.
GAAATAAGATGGAGAGCTGGGTGTTTCAGTTCCACTCCTTTTACTTCTGGCAGATGCCTCTTGTTGCAATAATACATTAGGGGTTTTTTACTGTTTTTCTCCATGAGTTCAGCATCTTGCTTTCCCTGTTCATTGGTTTGGGCTGTGGCTCTGGGTACCACCCGTTACCAGAGTCAGTTAATGAGCTGGGATGGGATTCAGTGTGTGATTCTGTTCCTTCCACTCATGAGAATATCAAGAGCAAACAGGACTTTAGATTGCCACCTTTTCCTCTTTGTAGCTTTTCTTTGTTGTTTATTTCTGTTTGTTTGTTTGGATTTTTATACTTTATATACTTTACCTGTCAGAACACTCTGCATCTTCTACCTTAGGTGTCACCGTGGGGTTACACACCACTGCTTCTATTAGCTTTTAGAGAAATCGTGTTGTCCCCCAAAATCCTCCTATTAATATTAATGGAGTATGTTCAAAAACTAAGTAGCTGCTCCTTCCTGCAGTCAGGAATCCAGGAAAATATTTAAAGGCTGATGAAGGCTAGTAAATTAAGAGTGCTAATATAATTATAAACCTTAAGGTGAGGATGACACTTTTAAATTTGATAATAGACAAGCTTTGAGTTTTGTCACATCTGTGAACTGAGAGAATCCTGTGCTTTCTTCATCTTGGGAGCCAACCACCTGAAATGTGAGCTGAGTTAGCTTTAAAAGCAAAAGTTCAAACTCAGATTTACAGTGTGAGTGTATCATGTGCATCTGATTTGTTTGCAAGGAGGTGTCCAGTTCTGTTGGAAGGTAAGGCTTCAGCTGTGATGTCCTTTAGTATGTTTGGGGAGCTCTGAGTTTGAATCCGGCTGTTGTGACTGATCCCCAGTGCAGGGGTATGATCAGATCATGGCCTGATGAGCAGGCAATGCTCTGGTGGAATATGGACCCCTGGGTTTATGCAGGGAAATGGTGACAGAGCAGTCCTAAGCCCGCTTCATGGGGCAGTGTGTGCTCACTGGGAGAAGAAAAGGGTCAGAGCTGCTGCTCACAGTGCAGCTGGGCATCAGGTACAACTTTCAAAGATGTTTGCCTAATTCTGTCATGAGAGCTCAGTGAGGAGTAGGAAATTGGTAGTAGCTTTTCAGGATTTCATACTGCAGACACTGCTGTCCTGTCCCACTCATAAACTACTCGATCATGATCTTAGAATTGTGTAACATTTTTTCCTTTCTATTTTTATTAGGAAGATACTCTGGAGTCAGATGGTCAGAAACCATTTTTTGATTTTTAGCTTACATTTACCCTTTCTTGTTTATACATATCTGTCCTGTGTCAGTGTTGACTTAGGGTTTAAGTAGCTGTTCTTCCCCATTTCTGCCGCTTTTCCCAGTATATTTGTAGATGGCAGCCTTACTTTAATTAGGCTCCCATAGTTTCTCTCATGTGACAGTGTTTTCATTGCCCTGATCTTCTGCCAGTCATTATTTGCATCCGTTCCAGTTTTGCTTTCATTCCTCATGAATATGAGTGGCCAAAATTGTACCCACTATCCAAATGAGGTGGCAGCAGTAGTCTGTGATTTCCTAATATTTCTCAGTCTTTACTGGAAAGTAAAGACTTTCCCAGTAACTCCTTGCAGCGCAGATTTCACTTTCACCACCTTCCACACTGGTGGTTTATAATCCTATGATCGATTAGTACAATCAAACCTTCTTCCTCTTCTGTTAATTTGAGAGCTTGTATAGGAGCCTGATTATACTTACAGGAACACACATAGCATTATTGCTCTCAGTAAATGCAGCTGAGGTGAGATTTTTAGCTTGCAGTAAATATTTGGGAATGATTTCACTCCATTATGTTTAACTAAATTACTGTGTAAAAGCTGAGCTTCTCATCTTACTGGAAGCAAAGCAGCAAAACCAACAGCAGCAGTTCTTGCTGGATGGCACAAAGAGCTTGTTAATGTGTAACCCAACAAAACAACCAAATGGAGAAAGTCAATACCAAAGAATCATCTGTAAGAACTTGAGGAAAATTTGATGGTTGCTGTTTCTTTGTTTCCAAAACAACAATATGACTTTTTTTTTGTACCTATATTTGTCTCCTTTTCTTCATCTGACTCTGTTTCTTACAAAGTGCTGGTCATTTAGGAGAAATTCTAGGGTTCAATGAAGAGAGACCTTATACTTGCTGTAAGGAGGTTTATTTAGAGATCAGAGTTTATGGAAAGGAGTTGGAGGAAATGAGATGGTGATTTGGTCATTAATAGCTGGGCTCTATTCTGATCCCCCTCACCTTGTCAACAATCCCTTAGAAATGCCAGTGCTTTGACATTTGTGGGCTTCAGACTTCCTAATCTAGGGAAAAGTTACTGTGCTGAATTGTGCCTATCAGTGTAATGAGTGTAGTGAATGAACTACGTCAGTTTATTTATGAATTAGGATTTTATCCTGAAACCATGATAAAAATGTGCTGGAAGCCACTTTTCAGCACAACATCAAAAGCCCTTAGATTGGTGAAAGCATTTTGAATGATTCTGAAGTTGGGTTTAATTCAGGAGAAATATTTTCCCTCACTTCTAACCATAAGATTCAAACCACAAAGGAGAAAGCCACAAGGTAGAGCCATGTTTGGCTTGTCCTTAGCTTGGACATGCAGTGTTGCTTATAAGCCCTGATCACAGCAAGCAAAAGGATTGTCCTTAACATTTTCACTTCTTATAGTATGGAAAGGCAGAAGCTCATGTCCATCGTTTGAGGATGAAGGAATATAAAGCAGATTCTTCTGCTGCTTAGAGGAACCATTTCAATGAATGATTCCGTTTCGTTTTGGGTATCAATGGAGTCTAGGAAAACATACCTTCAGTTGGAGATGTCTAGCAAAGATAGGAAAGAGAAGAATAGCTCTAAGATACTGACCTAGCTGTTACTGGTCAGGCATGTGTCCGTGCAAAGCTGTCAGTCTTGTTTTGGTCAGAGGCACAGTTACACACAGAAGTCATAGAGCTGCACCTCAACTGCACCTACAGCCAAAGCATGTGCTCCCATAACAGCACTTGTCTGCATTGAGCTTGACTGCAATTGCTTGGGGCCTCAGTATTAATTGCATAACATCAAGAAGAGCTTCTAGACATTCTCTTACATCTAACTAATCATTAACTAATCTAACTAACAATAAGTGCTAAGAAAATTGAAATATTCTTATCTGTCTTTTCAATGGCAGGCAGATTAGGGTGCATTGTCAGAATGACAGAAAATTAAGTCTGAAAAATTTTGAAATACTGTTGTTAGATAATTGAGAAGCTGATTACTGAGGGGGGATGGAGTGCTTACAGAAAATCTAATGAGGTATAGCTAGTCCTTTTAGATAAAAATGAGACATGAACCACTTTCATTCTTTATTGAACAAAGGTTAGATTCTACTGTCATTAAAATAAATGGGAATGCTCCTAATGGAACAACATTAGGATTCTGATATCAAATGTGAGAATAAAATAATCAAATAGATCCCTAGGACCAGTCTGTCACTTCTGTAACTAGCACATAACAGCTCTTGGTATCAGCTAAACTTGGTATCCATGTTTGAAATGGAGCTTTACATTTAGTGGAACATCTCATGGCCATTAGAAAGCATGGGTCAGGTCCCAAATTACTGGTCAATGAGCAACTCCTTATGGGCTTTGCTGCATCACATAATAATTGACACGTTGCACAGTTAGAACCTTGCAGCTTCAGACCCATAACACTTCTGCTTAGACCTCTCCTTTCAGAGAGGGAGAGGACAAGTTTCATAAGGGTTGTGTCAGTATTGACTAGAATATCAAATGTGGTCTTATATTCAGTGTAACCTGATCAAGTACACATTGCATAGTATTGTAAGATGGGAAAAGAAGTTTTCTGTGATGCTGGAACACGAAGATAAAGGTCCAGGGTAGCGCAACGTGGCAAGGAAATTGGTATGATTCCCACTTTTCTTGTTGAGAGAGTCAGTCAACACACCAGATGTTCAAAGCAAGCCCCTTCTATGTATCTCTGCTGGATGACTTTCTTCCATCCCCTGGGTTGTTACACCACCAGGCTTTCAGTTAGGTCTGCCACTCCAGAAGGGTGTCCTCTATGTAGTCACACCTGTAGAGGTGGCCTGTTATGCACTGCAGGAGATCAGCTTTGGAGCTGTAACTGCCTGTAATAAAACAGTGTTTGTTAAGCAAACTTATTTTCTCATTCCAGAAATGGATTTGAAATATGGTTGGGGTTTTTATGTTTTACCAGAGAGATATATTTCACATACTTTCTGCTTTCTTTTCCATTTTCTGAAATTATTAAAGGGAACATAAGAAGCACAGATGTATGAACAATAATTTGGTCCTTCTCTCTTGTAGCGTTCTATGAGCTGGATAACATGAACTGTGACCAAAATTTTTCATGGTTACAACTTTCCATGGGATCTCCCTTCTGGATAGATTGTCTCGATGGCATCTTTCCTTTAGAATAAGAATTGGTACAAATTCCTGAGTCATTCATTGATTTTGAAGAAACTTAAAAATTAACATCTTTGAGTTTTCTATTTCATATGATATTTCATTTTTTATTTAAAGAGGGACAAAAGGTTAAAATAATTTGGGAGGAATGACAGGTGTGAACATTTCCACCATCGTATAAACTTCCCATCCTTAGGAAACCACAAAAATAAAGTAGAAAACACTACATGAGGTATTTCTCAGCTTCATTCCATTGCAGCACATTGCAGATATTTTTGTAATATCATGTGAATTCCACAGTCCTTAAGTAGCTTGCTTTTTTCTTTTTTTTTTTTTTCATATAGGATTAAAACAATCCCTTTGTAAAGACTCATCATGACGGTGCTTTAAAGTGCCATGACTGTCAGCTCACAAGTCATCTTAAAGTTGGATGGCTGACATAATAGCATCTTTTTTTTTTTTTTTTCACTGACCTAAATCAAGTATTGGATGGATCAGGACTTCTCCCTGTATGATCTCAAAGAAGGGATTTTGGTTTTCTTTTTTTCTGTGCCTATGTTCAGCTATTGGTTACTTTATGCTGAGCTGTGAACTGTGTGGTTATTGGAAGCAGCATTAAAAGCCAGGGAGTGCCTCTGTTTTCAAGAATATCTATGACTCTACTGTTTTGGGCTCCAGACTGGTTGTAAAATGTATTTACAGCCATATAGGATACATATTTGATCTGCAGGCATCAGAGATGAACAAATCCAAATGGTCCAGAATGAAGAGATTTAAAAAAATATGGAGGGTGAGTGAAAAATGTGCATTAGTCTTTTAGAAAGATTGCAGTGGTAACAAATAAATTAAAAGCAGATAATTTTGGTGTTTGTGGACAAGTTGTCCTGCTGCATGCACGTTATTTGATCAGACTTTTCATTGCAGGGTATGATTGTGTGCTTATTTTTTTCATATTAGTCACATCTTTGCAAATTTCTAGAGACATTAAGCATTCAAGTTTATTTGACTTTTGAGAAAAGTTTTAGAGAATTTGCAACAACAACATTTATATGGTAAGAGCTCTTGAGGAAACTAAGCTAAACTGATTTCCTCTGTGGCCTTTAAAAATGCCATTTAAGGGTAGATGAATATAAAAAAGGCATTACAAAAAAAAAACAAACCAAGCCTCTTTTCCTCTTGGGCTGTATTTTAGAGCTGAGATATACTGTAGAGCTGAACTATATGGAACATGATTAAAGCCCATGCAGCATTGGAATCTAGCAAGATGATCAAATTAAATAATAATAGAGGAGTGTATTTACTTTATAAACAATTGAACGTCTATAGGTTGAAAATAAAAACAGAGAAGCTGAACAGATAATTCTTTACCAAATGTGAAGTTAATTTGGTGTAACAAGTGAAACTGGTATCTCTGATGTCTCATAAAGTGAGTTTCCTTGAAAAGTTTGGGGTTAGTTTTTCTCGTTGTTAAAACTGATTCAAAAAGTAGTTAAATTTTAAAAGGAATTTAAAAGTAATTGCATACATTTGTTTGTATGCTTCAGAAGATGGGTCTCTGATATCAGTTAATTAAGTTATGTAAATTATGTTACATTATTATTTAAATAACGTGCATTTTTCTTGATCTGAAAATCAGTTGACTTGCTTACTGATAACATCGATTTGAGTATTTAAAAGTAGCTTTGATTTGTTATTCTATCAATGATGAGAAATGGTCAATTTCCATAATATACAGCAATTTATAGTCAGGGTATTGAGTAGTAGAGGATATTCACATTTATAATTCTGTCTTCAAATGGCTGTAATTTCTCTATTTATGCTTTTGTTTGTTGAAAAGTGTTATTGCCAGGGTGAAAATTATATTTTAATCATCGTACAAGTTTCATTTGTGCAAACAGGCAGTTTCCTTAGAAATTAAAACATATCCATTAAGCATAAGTAGATATTATATCATATTAAGTGACATGAGATAATTACTGTAGTCAAAGCATGGTACTTAAATGGGCTCTGGGAGAGGTTTAGTTGTAAGAGACAAAATGTCCTTCTTGGATAGAAATATTTTATTTGCATATAGCTGTGTATGTTGTTGTGCAGCTGAACACTTTGTCCTTTACCTCCTATTTGTGAAAGCTATTTAACTGCAGGCTATTAAGCATCCTTTAATTGATGCATTTTCTGCTCTTCTCCCTATAGCATTTGTCCCTATTCCATTGTTGTGGTACCTGATAATTCAGGGTAATATAGCTCAAAATTAAATTTCTGCAGAATCAAATCTCAGTTTTAAATACTAGTTTCTTTTTTTCCTACTTCAAACTATTCAGGGTAGAAGCATGTTAGAATCTCAAAAAGGGCCTTTATGGTTCTTGTTAGAACAAAAGGGTTAGACCTTATATTGTGCAGAGTGTGCTTTTATAATAAGCCATAATATATTTATGCAAGAGATTATGTCTGTGATATGGCATGCACTTCTTTTCTCCACTTAACTCTCGGCATTAACTTGCTCAGTATTTATGGATATATCAAAATTATGATTTACACTGTACTTATCATTAACATCCCTTGCAATAGCTCTCTGTAGTTCTTGCCATCCTTCTGAATCCAGTCATAAAATGAAGATATTAAGAGATAATTAAATTAAATCCTTAATTATTTGGGGATGATGAATTCACTCTGTGATTCCAGAAAGGTATAGAGAGCCTTTTCACAAGCAGTATAAATTGAAACCAGTGGAGCTGTGATGATTTATGCCTGCTTGACGATCTGACTCATACTGTTCATTTTCTGCTCCCCTTTTAAAAACATATTAATGAAAATTGGATGTAGAAAGTGTTTATTAAAATATGAAGCTTTCAAGATATTTTTGAAATATTATGTACACTCCAAGATAGCACTGCTTGAAAAGTACCTGTCATTTTTTCACGCCAAATAGAATGTCCTTCAGCAGAAGGCAGGGAAACTTCACTTTTGTTTCTCCAGAGGTTTCTGCCATCCATAGGAAGCCTTTCCTTGTCTTCAGTTAATCCTCGATCTGGCCTGTGTTTCATGGTGATCCTCAAAGTGTTGGCATGTGTGACTGACAGTTAAATCTTCCAGAATGTTCAGCTACTACCCAATCCTGCTGGTGAAGTGGCTGGTTACTAAACGCTGAAAAAGATACAGCCAAGTCAGCTCACTAAGGACAGAAAGCCAAACTTGCAGGAAAAAAACAGGGAAATGAATTATAGGGTCAAAACAGGCAGCAACAATAAGCAATCAGTCTTTCTGTACTCAATCCTGAGTACATTTGCTCAAAAAAAAAAAAATCTCCCCACAGTCATTATGAAGTGGATTACAGATTATGGTATTTAATGGGAATGCTGGGCTATCATGAGGACTGAAGGTTATAATATTTACCTTAGGTACTGAACTGTTTTGAGGACTCGTTAGTAAGGGTTCTTCGTGATGCAGAGATGTCTGGCTAACACCTGCCCCAAGCTTGGAAGAAACACTGTGCCAAGTTTTGTTAGTAACAAAAAAGTAAAGCAATCATCGTGGAAACATGAAAATTGATATGAGAGTATTTAATGGCTACTTCAAAGCTACTGATTCTCTTGTGTAAACCTTTATTTAGAAAATGTTTAGGGTAGACATTATTTACTCAATAGTGCAGTCCATTGTGATCCATCATACCTGTAAGTATTTAAGCTCCAGGTTTTTTTAATGCATTTTTGACCCAATAGACTGTGACAGCTATAAAACCCTATTATGGTCTCTCATGCCAAGTATTGGAAGGGATGTTTGGAGTAAATATGCCTTTTTTAAAAGTCACTATAACTTGCTCAGGAAAAAGCTTATGGTAGTGGGCTGGAGCAATTCTTTCACTTCAGAAACAGCTTCTGGAACTGTTACTGATTTCATCACTGTATGTTCCTCCTTCATAATTTGTGTATTCAGGCTGTAAAGTGGTATAAAAGCATGGATTCTGAAGCAATTTCTCAGTCTCTCTGCTTCTTGAATATATATCTTGATGAGTAATATTTAGCAGACTTGTGTTAGCATGTGTAGGGACTGAGATGCAAAAAGAATGTTTTGTTTAAGTGCCTTTAAAATACGTTGTCTTTTAAAGAACTATAGCCTGAACCCCCAGCCCCAAAGGCAACAAGGTTGAAATGCTTTAACCTGTTAACAGAATGTGTATCCAGACTTTTAGGTAAAAAGGCTTTCACCCTCCCTCGAGTGGCAGTGTCTGCACTTCCACTGCTGAGGCACAGGGTATGGATGTGAGTTCCAGCCCGTGTGGCCTCATATATCCTCCTTGCTCCCCATAATACATCCATCAGGCAGCAATATGGTGTAGCTTTAAACCTTTCTGGAGAGTGCCATTTCTTCCTTGCAGTGTGTAGGACAGATGCTTCTGTGTTGTGCTGTGCCAGAGCATCCTGCAGCAGCTCTACCTGTTCTGCCTGAAGAAGCCTAAGCACGTAGTAAGAGCTGATGGCACAGGTTTGAATGAGCAAAGATGGATTCAGAAAGGGAACAAACACATCTCAAGAAATTCCTTGGTGACTTCCTCTCTGCCTCCCTCTCTAGTAGCTTTTAACAGAACACTAATGGGTGCAAAAATCCATCAAATAACACTCTCCCCCTACTTCCATTTTCAAGGATGCCTCCCCAATCCTCTTGCAGTAATGAGAGGATGACTTGGAGAAGAGTGGGAAAGAGGGAGGAGGCATCTGAAAGTCTTCACATGCCCCTCAGCACAGGCAGGTGGGGAAGGGCTCAGGCAGCCTGTGGCCCCTGGCTGAGCACATCATCCCTTCCTGCAGCAGAGGATGAGCCTGCAGCACCCGTGGGTGCCTGCCCCGGTGGAGGTGGAGCAGCCCTCTGGCAACACCAACAGCAGGGACCTGCTTGATGATGATCTGGTTAGTGCTGGCAGGTAGGAATGGGGGCTGAGAGGAATGAAGATGACAGAGAATCCCCAAATCTGAGGTACAGGGGTGGGAGATAGATTGAAGGAACTGCTTATTGTGTTGGCATAGGGCAGCAGAGGGGTCAGGATTTCTGCTTTTGTGTTTCTCCCTTTGCCTTCTCCTCTCCTCCCTTTGATGGCTTTGTGATCAGCTGGTGGAAGAAAGAAGGAGGAAGGAGGGGTTTGGATGGAGCAGCTTACACTACTACTGCTTCTGCTGGGACCAGCTCCGGTCCCTCAGACTCTTTTGTCCTCAGGTAAGGAACAACAATGAAAGAAGGTTGTAGACAGGTGGGGGTCAGTCTTTTCTCACAGGTAACAAGTGATAGGACAAGAGAAAATCAACTCAAGTTTTGCCAGGGGAGATTTAGATTGGATATGATGAAAAATCTTTTCACTGAAAGAGTTGTCAAGCTGCCCAGGGAAGTGGTGGAGTCACCATCTGTGAAAGTGTTCAAAAAATGTTTAGATGTGTCGCTTAGGGACATGGTTTAGTGGTGGACCTGGCAGTGTTAGATTAGTGGTTGGACTCGATGATCTTAGAGGTCTTCTCCAAAATTAATGATTCTATGATTCTATGTGGCTTTTAGTTCCTGTGTTTGGAGAAAGATTTGGCCATGTGTCCTTCAAGTCCTTTATTTTCAAGGACTTCCCACGGCTGAGTCAGGAAGCTCCACCATTCTCTCCTCTGGAGATTTGTGCCCTGGCCCAGGACTCAGCCATGCTCAAAGGATTCACTTGGAAAGTGCTCAAATAAGTGAACCAAGAAAACGATGTAACATCAACCAATTGCACATAAATGTGAATCAATCACTTATAATTTTGTTTATGAAACTGAAAATGTCAAATGCTCATCTCGAGGAGGCCATTTGGCACTGTTGCTCTCTGTGTGATGCATTTTGATAATGAGGATGTCTGAAAACAAACTGCATTGATTTAAAATAATAATGGAAAACATTTTAATATGTTCTTGAACATGGTGATTAGTGCTACAAAGGTCTTCCCTGCAAAAATGAGTTTGTTTGAACTGGTCTTAGTTATTCAGGGCTTGTCCTTTGTGTTGGGAAACTAGTGGAAAAAACTATAAATCAATAGAAATATATATTACAGATTTTGCTGTGTATTGCTCCTTTTATAACTCTCACAGTGTTTCTAATTATACTTAACTGTTAGTATCTGGTGTATTGGTTTAAAATGGGAACTACTTAATTCACTAAATGTGAGTGGTAGATCTTTCACTGCTCATTCCCCAAGGTCAGTAAGGGACTCCCAAGTGTGGTAAAGCTGTTAAGTATAAAGTGGATTAGAGAATTTACACATTCTTACAAATCTCAGTGACCAGACTTTAAATTGCTTGGTTTAATTCATTAAATGGACTTTGTAAAACAATCAACAAATACATCCGTTTGCAGCTTTAGAATCAAATATAGAATGAGTGGAATTGCATATGCTACTTTAAAATGATGCTTCTGCTTTCCATTTGAATTTTGCAAGCCCCTGTAGATAAAAAATAGTATTGAAATATTAGTTAACACACTGATCCTGCAAACCCTTATTCATATGAGTGATTTCATTCATGACAACAGTTCTTTTAGTTTCTGTGAGAACTAAAATAAAATAAAATTAAACATATCTATGAATGTTTATTGTACCATCAGACACAATTAATGAATTGTTAAAAAATGAATGGCATTAGGTGTTCACTATCCTGGCAGTGTTGTCAAGTTTTTTATAGAGTTGATTGGGATGTAGATAACCCATAGCTACACAGATCAGAAACCTGTGTATTCATCTCTCTCACCTCTGGATGTATGAACTTGGTAATAAACTGTGAAGGAGACCTTTGTGGGGGAAAAAAAGGCCTCCTCAACATTTTGGCTGCCTTAGCTAGTTCCTTTCAGCTTATTTTCTGAAGATATCAGAAAGGCTGGCTTGTTTATTAGATAGTGTTTCCATTTGAGTTACTGCCATACTGGGGATGACGTCAGAATATTTGTAGCACAGGGGCAGCATTTTAAACAAATTTTTACAGAGGAGATTATGCTCTCAGAAAATCACACTGCAATCAAACACTTCAGCAACCTAAAGCTAAAATGGAAAACAGCAAGAAAGTGAGCATTTACAACTTTTTTAAAAGCATTACCTTTTTTTTTTTTTTTGGTAAATCACTTTTCACCTGTGATCCTCCTTTCACAATAGAACATGCCAAGAATGTTGACTGTGTGTCTATTCATAAGATGCTGATGTTGTGCTAATGGCTGTTTATAATCACTGTTAGCAGTGACTGCAGGCTGTACAAAATTTACTTTAGCATTTCTAGTCAGCATTTTCCCTGTGAATGATGAGATCTGAGGTTTCTGGAGTAAAATCCTGGCCCTCTTAAAGTCAAAGGGAGACCTCCATTAGTTACCATAGGTCAAGGCTTAGCTGCTGAGGGTCTTCTGGATGAATGCATCTCATTTAACAAGCCATGTGGCACAGGGACTTAGCTACATTGCTTGCACATACTGGCAGCTGCAAATATTCTGCTCTTATTTGAATGAGATGCAATATATTTATAATTGATTTAATTTATTTTTAAATTATAAAGAGAGGGGAAAGGGGAAGGACAGCACTAGAATTCAGCTCTCCTATTTGGGTACAACATGAACAGGTGATCTGCTTTTGCATTCATAGAATCACAGAATCATAGAATGGTTTGGGTTGGAAGGGACCCTAAAGATCATAATTATTTACCTCCAGGGTTCAGGGATCTCTTACCACCACAGCCTAGTCTTGTATTGCTGTCTTCTGAAAGTTCAGATGCTAAGTTGCAGGGACTGAGTTTCTTAGCACTAACAAAACAATGATGGGGAGCTGTTACTTGGCCATTGATTCATGTTCTACAGCCACAATGGTCTTCTTGGTAGAGTCTTGCAGTTTATTGAAATGAAGGATCCATATGCCACAGTTGGATGTAGGAGTTTGAGTCTAGTCTTGCTAATTTGAATTCCTAAGTAGGGCCTAGCCTTTTCCAAGCAGGAAAAAGGGGGAAAGCTGTAAACAGGTTTGTCTTCCAATAAGTTTTAAGGGGGGAGAAGCTGAAATGTAATGTATTTACATTCAGCAAAAATAACTTTCTGTGCAGAAAATATGGATTTATTATTACGTGATTTAAAGGACTAACAAATGAAAGCTCCCAACTCGCACATCTTTAGAACTACACATGAATTCCTTGCTAGTGGGATGCAGGGGTGCCTCTATCTGAGAGCAGACAGGCAGTGGGTTGAATCACTCTTGACTGGCAATTTCATGGTCCTTTGAGGGCCTCTTGAGAGAGGAGGGTCATCCTGCTCAGCCCTGGGCCGTGGTCCCAGCACACAGGAAGATCTTCCTTGGGAAGACTTACCTCCCTGTCACCCAAAGGGGTCCCTGTGGTCTAGCAGGTCTGTGGGAACTGGGCTGTGTTGTGACAGAGCTTGCTGGTACCACAACTGGTGACATCAGTCCCCTCTCCAATACAAAAAACAGAGCAGGGAGCAGCCTTGTCCCTTTTGCTGGCATCTCTGTTGAGAAAGGCCTTTCTTACAGAGGCTTTCTTACCCAACTCAGTTACAGTTTGCCTTCTCCGAATGGAGGGCAAGTGTTTATTACCCAAGGGCAACTTTGATACCATTAACCTGGTCCAACCTGGCACCTGAGGAACCCTTCTGCGGGTTAATTTGCATGTGCCCTGCTAAATTGAATATTTAATCTAAAAATTTTTTAGGTTATATTCATGTGAACTAATGTGCAGAGTTTAATGGCAAATAACACAGTCAGTGAAGGCCTACTTATAATAATTTATTATTGGCTTTTGTGTGTGTTGGTTTTTTTCTTTTCTTTTTAAAGAACTGCAGAGATTGTCCTGGGACTCCTCTTGACCCTGTCACTTAAGAGGGTAATGGTGACTTCTGCTTTGCCCAGCAACAGCACTGGTGGTGGGAAGGTGAAAGTATCCTTGAAGCATGGCACAGAATCTCTGTTTGGTAGATAATTGCTGCATTTAGAGAGGGTACAGAATTAATGGTGTGGTGTCCTTCTGGCAAAAATATTGCTAGTATTAGAGAAGTGGTGCTAATAGCTCAGAAAGCCTCAGCAAATGGAGAAGTTTGCATAATTGCACAAATTTGGTGAGTGTAAAAGCCATGTAAAAGTAATGATTTCCGATGGTAGTAAATCAAATGGCAAGTCTTCCAGTTCATAAAGGATTTGTTTATGCAAATTCTGGAGTTTACTAAGTGCTCTGGGACAAAATTTTCTTTTGCCTGCAGTTACCAGTTCGTGCTTTGAGGCAGGATGACCAGCTGTTGCCCATACCTCATATCATATGGTGAAAATCAGAGTGGTCTGCAGCCTAGGCTGATGATATCTTAATCTGGAGGATTGGTCAGGAAAGTGGTTACCTCCTTCCTCTCGTGTGAATTTTGGGCACTTTTTCCAAAGGTTAATAAACAGAAGACTTCTCTTTTCCATTTCACTACCAGAGCAGTTCCCAGATTGCTTTTGTCATTTTTTAAGACATACAGTTGTTGAATTTCTTGTCATTTTTCTCCTGTGATGATTTCCTTTTTTTACTATTGCCTTCCAAATAACTCATGTGTGAGGCAAGCAGGAAAAGCATTTCTGTGTCCTGACTGTTTCTTCTATTACCTACAAGGGGGTATAAAGAGGTTTCTTGTAGTCTTCTGAGGTCAGTCTTAATTTTGTCATTCTTGCTCATTGACAAAAAGGAAATACCCTTTCCATTTTCTGCTCAAAGGAATTTAACATCTGGAGCTGAGTGATGCCAGCAGACACCCTCTTGTAGGTAAAAAGCCTGAGAGAGCATAGATATTTAACCAGGAGGGTGGATGGAGACCTGCTAGAGCACGTTTGAGAGCATGTAGCTTGATTCTGTCAGCCTCAGAGACTGAGAAGGTCTTTCTGAATATGTTGAGTCTTAGTCTCAACCATCTGGAAAAGCCATTTTTGTTATGCAAAGCTCTCCATAATTAGAAGTACCTGTTTGGTTTGAACATCTCTGTTGTGTTAGTGCATTGCAGTAGCTGGGCTGCATTAATTGTAGCAAAGCTGCATCCCACAGACATTCTCAGAGGATAAAGAGGTGCAGTTATGCTGGTTTACCCCACAGTCATACTCATATCTAGTTTTTTTGCTTGTACAAAGCTGAGTTGTTGGAGGGAAGGAGGTCTTAGTGTTGATTTGGTTAGCCCTTTGGGAATATGGCCACATTCCTAGCTGGAGAGTCAATAGTATGATAGAATTTAGCATCAGTTGGTTTGAAGCTGGTATGTGATCTGTACAGAGTGTGGAAAGGATTTCTAGTGAGCATTTCTTGCCATTCTTTCTCTTGCCCTCTTGTTGCTCCCCATAAAGCTTGGAGCAAGCTCTTGCTGGACCACATGAATGAAGCAAGTTTATTTATGGCTGCTTCCTGAATTTCACTGGTTTTACGGCTTCTGTGGAGCTGTTCCTGAGAACTAAGCATCTCTCAAATAGTAACTTGATTGACAATAAGTAGATGGGATATTACTCTCCTTGACATCTGCTACAGTTTCAGGGTGTGTATAGCAATTGATGGGGCAAAAAAGTCCTCTTGCAGAAGGACATATCATTCCACTGTCTTTCTTTTGGTGAAGAGCAATCCCTCCTGGAACACATCAAGACTGATAGATGGCTGCAACTAAAAGCCACACTAGGGTGGACTGAAGTTTTTTGATGCTTTGTTCTTTCACAGAGGTACTGTAAGGAGAGGTGACAAAAAGATTTCCAGCTCTCAGCCCTAGTCATGTTCCCTGTCAAATCTGCCAGAATCATTTGTTTGCTCAGAAAATGAAGCAGTAATGGCATATATTACTTAGAATAAATTCAGTTTATTTCAGAAGCAATAAAATATTAAAGTGAAGCTGAGATTTTTTTTTAAAGACACATGGATGTCTCCCCACAAGTCATAGGATTTGTGGTGACTCATAAATTCTTTATGGATTTTTCTTCAATAACTTTGTGTCCTTTTTTGTGAACTTTTCGTTCACAATGTAAACCATCTTTTTTTGGTTTATAACTAATTGGGTTAGTCATCTTTGTACTATAAAAGGTGATATATGAAAAATGTAGATACTAAGTATGGCAAAGGCCTCTGCTTTCACAATCCATTCCCCTAAGGCTTGATGATTGCCTCAGAACTTGAAACAATTGCCTGAGAATTTGCATCTTAGGTCTGTATCCACATTAATTTTGACCATTGCAGATTATGGACTTGAATTTGCAGTGGGGCAAATCCACAAGGCATCCACCGAGCACAGCCATGACCTCTCTAGGTTCAAAGGCTGTCCTAGGCATGGAGCTCCTCTGGGTGACAGCCTAAATTAAACCTTGGTATCTGAATACTAGGTACAACCCTCACCCAAAAAGCAAGGATCACAATCCTTCTGGAAAACTCAGTCCACTGCTCAGGCCAGCTATTTGTTTTTGCGGTAAGTCCTACTCTTGCACTCATATCTCCCCACTACTTCTAAGAGTATGAACAGAGAACATTTTTAATATTTCCGCTCATAAGCCCTCTAAACCCACTGGGATGCTCCAAGGGCTGTGTCTGAGTAGCCAGACACACCCGGTGAAGGTTTTTGCAGAGAGAGTAAGCTCTATACAATTCATTATTAAAAACTCTCAAGCTCTTTCTTTGACCACTGGGAGTGCTCTGATGGTGAGTCTGCTCCTGCTTCCCCATCACTGAGCACTCAGGGACCTGTGGGAGTCCCAAAGGAGCTTGCAGGGTGCAGCAGGTCTAGGTGCAGCCTCGTGCCCAGGGCTCTCTGCCTTGCAGGGGTTGCTGGGTGGCTGTGTCGCTGCTGGTACCCTTCAGATATGTGTAAACTCATCTGTTTTCCTTCCTCACTCTCTCCTCACATAGTTTCTTGTCTGCCTATTGTACACCAGGAAAATGTAAAGAGGACTCTACCTTTTGATTTGTGATAAAAGTAATTCTAAAAATATCTTGAAGAGATTCCCCCTGGCCTTTCTTCCTACCGTATCAAATCCAGAAATCGTATTTTCCTCTTTGCTGAAGAAGACAAATGAATTCATAGCAGAAATCAAATCACTCTTTCACAGGATTACACTCAGAGCAAAAGAAGATGATCAAAAGATTGGAACAATTAGTGTGAGAAATAACATTATGTATAAAATGCTTTCATTTAATGACAAGTAATATGGAAGTGAGTTTATAACAGTTTACATATTTATGAGAGATGTAAACATAAGGAAAACAAGAAAATATTTGTCATAACAAGTTAGAGTTTAATTTACACTTTCAGAATGATATTTTAAATGGAATAATGTATGCTGAATATAATCATGATGCCTATGACATCTCTTCAGCTATACAGTAGTTCACAGGAGTTGCAGCTAAATCCCTTTGCTATTATATGAAAATTTTCAACTGATCTAGAGGAAATACTAAAATATTGATTTAGGAGAACAGTCTTGCATCACTAATGAGGTGGTTTGAATGATTGAGTGGTTGGCGTTGTTTTCTGTCACTGATTCCCAGGATCCAATAGTCTTTGAATTTTACAAGATCTGCAGAGGGCAAACAATTCCAGAGACATAGTTTCTAGTTTTTGTGCTATGCAGTGAGAATAAACAGCAACTGCTGCAACGTATTTCAGCCTTTGTGAGCCTCTGATGGTGTTGCGTCCAATTGCTTTGTAGACTATATTATATTTTAGCCTGATGCTTCTTAGGAAAGAAGAAGTTTCTTAATTCTTTTTTGCACCAGAAGTGCTTTGATAGAGAGGTGCTAATGTTGTTTCTATCAGAGTGGTTGATATGGTTCCAGAGAAAACAATCTGTTAGACCACCTATAGTAAAATTTTTTCCTCAACCCTTCATTTAGAAATTTCTCAGGGCAACACAAGCAGTGGTTAATTCTCAAGCAGCCTACTGAGGTGGGCAAGCCTCGTTTTCCTGGCTAAGCTCCTCAGAAAAAATGTTAAAGCTCTTCCCACTGCTGTATGCACTGGAGTTACTCAGCACATTCCAAAAGCAGCCTATTTGTGAGTGCCTACAAATGGGCTTAGATGCCTTGCATTAGTCTTCTAGATTAGAAAACTGTGCCTTTACACTCCAGCCCAAAGGAATTGGGGGCAAAGTCAGCACTAAAATCTAAAGTATAGCTATTTTTAACTCTACTCCAACTCTTATGCCTGTTTGCTTTTAAACAGGCATCCCCCACTCTACTGCCAGCGGTTTCTTGAAAGGTTTTTCAACAGTACCTACCTGTGTCTCAGCCCAGGTGAAACTTTCATGCTGAATGTGCTCTGGGTAGGTGAGGGAGATGGACCCAGCCTGCAGGTCCACGGGCAGTGATGCTGCCCCAGGGTTTGCACAGACCAAGGCTCTGCCCTCCTCTGTGGCCTGACCATTGCCCACAGCAGTGCAGACCTCCTGCAACCTCATCACACAGCTGGGAGCTGGCACTGCAGCTCCTGAGAGCTTAAGTGTGTCCCTCCCCAGAGGTCTGGCACTGAGAATAGTCTGGAATAGCATTTCACCTGATGGGGAGAGGTGCTGTAATGGAAGAAAAGAGACACAGTACCTGTTGAAGGCTTTCAGAATGTAGTCCTGCTTTGCATTATGAAAGTACTTATACCAGTCAAGATAACACACTAGCACACAATTTGCTATGTAGACTCCAGATATGAGTTGGGAATGATGAGATTAGAAGCAAGAGCATTTTCCAGATAAATGAAGCTCTTACAGTACTAAATACAAATATTTTTACTTTAAATTTTACATGCTTCGTAGAAGGGTATACAGAGGTGATGTGACAGATACATGCATTACAGTCACAGAATATATGAATGTGTGATTATGTGGATTGAAAGTGATAAAGAAAATATATGTAAAAAAGAAGAGAATGTTTTAAAATCAGAAACAGAAAAAGAACAGTAAGAGGCAGGTAACTTAATAGTGGAAAAAATCTTCCCTGACTTACCTCAGTTCACGGGTCTAAGTTAAAATTCAGGAGAGGTTTCAGGCCATCTGCTGATGTAAAGCAGGTTCAGTGCCAAGGAACACCATCTTGGTACAAAGCAATCTGCCTTTTATTATTCTATAGCTTGTGTGAAGTTAGCTTAATTCCTCTAAGGCAACTAAATATGGTATTATTAAATTATCTTAATACAATCATGGTAAACAAATACCCATACTGCTAATATGAAAGCATTTTTCTCTATGTAAGGTAATGAATATATTTATTCCCTGATTCAGAACTCATCTGGCTTTCTGACTTCTGCCTAAAGAAAGCTCCAGGCCGCTTCTTTGAATCTTTTTACTTCTAATGTTTTCTGGAAATCTTTATTTTCTATTAGCATAACCAAATAGAGCAAATGAAGCCCACAGCTATTACTTGCCTATGCTAAGCTCCTTCATGTATTGTTATATTATTCTGGATATCTAACTGTTGTTTCTTGTATTATCTTTTGCTTAGTAATACATGAA
This sequence comes from Pipra filicauda, assembly GCF_003945595.2. Taxonomy (NCBI): domain Eukaryota; kingdom Metazoa; phylum Chordata; class Aves; order Passeriformes; family Pipridae; genus Pipra; species Pipra filicauda. The sequence continues at coordinate 9,240,262 of NW_024104310.1, forward strand.
GGACTACAGAAAGATTTAAGATTAAATGATAGGACTGCACTTAGCTCACTCCATCTGCTTTTCTTCAGCATTATTTGGGATTTAGGTCAGTTATCTAAGGATTCATATAGCAGATAGGTTTTCTTTGAATCATTAATTCTCACGGGTTCTTTTTCCCACGTCTCTGAAGTGGTTCTTTCATTTATAAGCTCCTGGCGTGCTCAGATAACTTTCTTACATGGCTTGACACAGTATCAAAGTCCATTACTCACTTACCAACCCTAATCTGTCCTCTGGCCTCCCTGTAGTGGAATGAAGCTGAAGCACCAGCCTGTTTGGGAGTCAGCCAAACCCTGGCTAAGGTAAGCTTCGTGCAGAAGGACTTTTAATAAGCAACAAAATCCCCTCATTGGCAAGTTCAGGGCTGGGGGCAAGGATTCCTCTTATGCTCACAAACTCAATACAGGGTGGGGGGTGAAGGGAGAGAAGGAGAAATAGAAAAAACGCAATGAAATTACATACTTCAATACAAATAGCAGTTTGACATAGATTTGGAGTTCTTGGTGTCAAATGTGATTCAAAAGAATTCAGAAGTGGATTCCCTAAATCTTATTCTGTCTCTACATATATACATAAATATATTTCCTTATGCACACAGACATGAAAACCCCCTATGTGCCATAGTCACACTACACGTGGCTGGGGATGTCTAAGTGCAGTAGTCCTTCTGAGGGAGGAGAGCTGTATTGCTTCACCAAAAGGTGTTTAGAGAGAACTTTGAACACGGTAGCGGTAGAGCCATTCCAGCAGTACAAACTTGGGGAAGATGAACCTCCCCTAACTTAAATGAACTCTGTGTAGGTTGAAAAACCTCTTTTCAACACTGCCAAATCTTTGAAGTGAAAATCTGCACGTTGTGAGGGAATGATTGAAGTGTGAAAACCACCTGTCCACGAGAAGCCTATAAAGGATACCCACCTGCTCCGAGCAGTGCGACTGTGTAACACGAGCCATGGCTGTGTGCTGCTTTCTCTTTATAACATGTATTTCTCCAGCCCCAGTGTCAGTATTCAGCTGATGCTGTAGCACTGTGGAGTTGCCTGTCAAATGCAATGCCACAAGACCACCTTGGCTCTGAAAAGTGGCCATGGGACACAGAAGTGGGACAACCAGCTTTGCTGGTGGGCTAGCACAGGGTGAGAGAAGAAAAAGCTTCATAACAGGACCCAAATAAATGTCTTGCGATAAGCAGAGATCAGATATATGAGTGGTGTTGTTTCAGTTGTATGAGCATGGCAAAACACATGGGGAACTTGGTTGGGAAGGGATGTTGACCCAAGTGAAGGTTTCCTCTGTTTTTTGCTCAAGGGAGAGACACCCTCTTTGTTCTGGTTTTGCAAAACTTCTCACAATAGAGTTGGGCCCCTGCAATCCCTTTGGCCAAGGAACCAGCACCTTCCTACACCCATCTCCATAGGCACAAGGCACTTGCAAAGGTCCCATTCAAAACACAAAGATCATGCTGGAGACCTCAGGTTACATTTCCCAAAGTTATGCAAGCCCAGTCTTCTGACTGGCGTTTGTCTCAGTCTATATCAGCTGTTCTCCATCACAGTCACAACCAAGATTTCAGAAAAGTCTAATCAAAATAAAAGCATTGTGGCAGGCTGCTCAGGTTAAGTGATGCCTGAACAGAGACTAAAACAACACTTGGGTAGAGGTACTATTAAGCACTTGTGGTAGATAGACATTTTTTTCTGCAGGGACAAAATGACCCTATATTTTTTTAATTTTTTTTTTTTACTTGTCTATTGGTGAGGGGTTTTTTGGGTTTTCTTTGTTTGTTTGTTTGCTTGTTTGTGCAGGTTTGTTTGTTTTAGGTTGGTTTTTTGATTAATTTTTTTTTTAGTGCCCTCATGCTTCAACTGTTACCGTAAAGCAACCACTGTGTATTTCTAAAATGGAAAGCACACTCTGATATCTGTTTGGGGATTCTGACAATGTGATTGGTTGAATGTTCTGTAACTCCTGAATTGTGAAGGCCCTATAAATATTTTAAAACCCAGGCTGCAGCTACAGCCTGACTGAAATCCATACTGAGACTTCATTTTTCTCACACATGCCTTTGTAGTTGCAATTCTGTCTGTTCTTACTGTTGCAAAACTTAATCAGGAAAAAAAAGGTCACTGCTGGTTTAAACCTACTGTTGAGATGTTTAGTTTAAGTTTGTATTGCATTTGTCACCTTCTTCTTGCACAGTCTTGTAATCTCAGACCATTTTCCCAGACCAATGGGCTATAGATCCCTCTGCAAATCTTTACATTTTCAGGGATTAGTAACACCAAATGTTTATTCTGAGGCTGTGTCTATCTGGAGTGTACAGACCTCTGATAAAAATGGTGCCTCTTCTACCTGCTTTCTTCTTTTGGGGTATGTTAATTGCAGTGTCCTCCATGCCTCAAACCTCAGGCTCCATGAGAAGAATGACAAGGACAGTCCCCTGGACAAGGCATGGCTGGAGAACATGGCCCAGTTCCCTCCTTAGTCACTGGTGCTATAAGTATTTGCTATACCCTGCAAATTGATTATCCCTATTGTTCAAAAAAAAAAAAAAAGGCTATAATAACATTTCCACACTGCACAAGCATCCTGGGAAGATAAAATCCACTGAGGGAAGAGAAGGGTTTAGACACAGCAGTGATTAGGGTTGGATTTGTGCATAGATCAATGACAGTGAAACACCCTTGAATAATCTCTGCCTCAAAGCAAAATTTGGCTTGCCTAATGTTCTCATTTTGTCTTGCTGGGTGACTAAAAGGTTATGATAATCTCAAGGGATCCTGTAATTCATCTAGTAAAACACTGTGTGCAGTAGGGTTACTTTTTCTAGATAAACATGAAGGAAATCAGAGTATCAGGACTCAGTGACTGAAGGAGTTTCCATAAGTTTGGAGTATAAAAGGAATACAGCACCTGTCCCACTGTCATTTTTATGAGGGTCACCAGCAGAGAGGTGAAAGTTAACCCCAACCTATGTGTACCATATCAGTAACAGCAGGACTAACAGAATGAAGTGTAGCTTTTAAAAAAACTACCCTGTAGGATTTAGCATAGTTTTCTCTTTGTCTTACCCATGGTATTCATACCTAGCAACACCTACCAATTATCTATAAATACTTGCTAGAAGGCTTCTAGAATGATCAGGAGTTTAAAAATAGATTTAACTATTAACCTGTATTCTGTGATATATATGTGGCTTTTACTTTTGCAGACCTAGAGCCTTCCACAGTCTTCCAAATCCCGCACTTTTCAAAAAATCAAAAACCCTCAGCTGACTATCTCACTGAGGTATTTCAGAGAGTCACTCCAGTTGTGTCTTGTTTTCTGCACTCTATAATAAGTAACAAGGAATTGTGGTTATGTAATTTGTAAAATTGATCTGCTAACTAAAAGTCTGATTCACTGACAAAGAAAAAGTAAAGGCGAGTGAAATGTCTTCTGTAAAGGTTAAGTGCATAATTTATTTGCAACAGAGGATTGCAGATCTTCCCTGCAAAGTTTTGTATATCTGAGTAACCTTGTGAAAATGAATTTAAAAACCGTAGTTCTTTAGTTAGTGAATTTTCTGAATCCTGTCTGCTGTGGAGGGTCTTTGGGGTAGATTCTCCAATGCCTACTAACATGATTACATTTGACATCTATCAATTCATTCCATATAGATGTTAACTGTCATTTCTTCCCTACCAGGCTGCCCATTTGCACAAAACTTCTGGGACCTCTAATGTATTTGTTGAACTTTACTTCTTTGTCAAATTTTGGTGAGTAGCCACAAGTCCAAAACTGAGCAGGGTGGACACTCATACAGCGTAGTCCCATCAGATTTGTTTCACTTGAAACCCAGGTGTAAAAAATTGGATTAAAAATAAGCAACCAGTGAGGAGTTCTGTGAATCCCATTTCCAATGTTTTTGAGGACACGATGGTGCTCTGCAGGGTCTCAGCAGAGTTGGCATCCACAGCCAGAAGCAAGAGCAGTGAGAGGAGATTTAAGTAACAATTCATAAACTGTTCAGGATTTGCTGTTCAGGATTCTCTGTACAGAGACTGAGAGAGATGGCAAAGGGAAAATTAGAGCAAAACTTTTCTGAGCAGGGAACAACTGCAGGATGAGGTAAAGCTGGAGCTGGCACAGGGTGTTTGCTGTCTTGCTCTGTGCCTTCTGTTTTCTGGGGACATATGAAGAAAGGACATGCAACTCTCTTCTTCCTTATATTCTAGTTTTTCAGGCTTTGGTCACCAAACTGCTTTTCTAAATTATGAAACTGTTGCCTCTGAGGGCACCTGGGCAACATTAGTCTGTATAGTACTCCCCTCTGTAAAACACAGCAAAATTATATCCTGGAAAGAACACAGACTTGATTGCTGCATACAGAAAATCTTGCTCGAATATTTAGCGAGAAATTCATTTGTGTAACTTCTGTATGTGGCATCTTAGTTTTGCAGTTTGTTACACCCATTCTAGAGCACAAATACCCTTCACAAGAGACTTCAAGATGACAGATAAGGCATAAATCTCTAATATTTACAGTCAAAAGGAAGTGAGGCCCATGTGAGATTCAACTAAATAGATATTTGTGTCCCATTTTCAGCAGCCTTCAACCTGTGAGTCTACCAATGGTACTAAATTCAGCAGCACACGACCCTTTCTAGAGAAAGATGAAATGATGTTTAAGCACCCCACCAGTTAATGGATGATTAGCCTGTGCTAATCATTGCTCCATCAAGAAACTTGCTCTCAGTCAAATGGCAAACAATGAGAGATGCTTTAATTGTTCCTAAATTACTTTGTGATAATCAGTCAGCTGCAATCCCAAAGAAGAGAATAAATTGAGGATAATGCCAGTATTTCCTGAAGAAATATTTGTATCCAACAGTGAGCACCTTAAAGAATGTTCATACTCTGCAGTCCTGAATGTGTCTGGGAGGATGTGTGCCTAACCAGAGTCCTCAGTCTTTACTGTGTGCAGTCTGAGGACTTGGCAGCCAAGCACAAATGCCAGAATTCTGACACTTTTTACATCTTGGGTGATGGTTCACAGGTCCTGCAGAGCTGAATCGTACAAAAAGCTTAATTAGGGGAACTTTATGTATTCTGTAGGCTGTGTGACCTCCATTGTAAGGTTAAATCTTGCAACCACAGTTGTCCGTTCCATTTTCCTCCATTTACATTGATGGCTTTATATGTCTGTCAGTTGTTTACTGTTGTAGCAAGGTGCTTGGCAAAATTTGAAACCCACAGAAACAGTGCCATGAATTGTGCCTGCTGGGTCTTAATATACCTAATGGGAATGCAGGGGTGGATTTCAGCGTGGAAGCAAAAAACATCTCTAAAATTGAATGTTTACAGCTAATTCTGTAAATTCATTAAACTTTTTGTGTTTGTGTATTTGAGGGCTTTAGACATAGTTTGATGTTGTTTTATTGTTGATAATGAACCAAAAATTGCTTAGAATCAGAGCACTCCATAATTTCCTTGACAACTTTTCTATTTCTGGCCATGAAAAATAGAATTTTCCAAATCTTCCATGTTAATCCAATGTGTGTTTACTTTATCTACTGCTAAGTGCTATGTGTCAAAAGTAATTTTTTTTTTTTTGTCTAAATGCAGTTACCAATAAAACAGTGTGTGTTCTGGGGTATTCTGGACAGGTAATTGAACAGCTGGCAGTAGTCCTGTCAATGAGTACAAATTGTACCACAAAAGGTAGTCCAGCAGCTTTTCTTCTCTTATTGTAACTTGCACATTGCATCCATTTTTCCCCTCTGTCTAAATCAGGCAGCTGTAAAGCAATTACTGTCAGCATAAATTGAGCAAGCTTGCAAATTGTCTTCAAAGTCATCCAAGAAAACAACTTTATCCTTTAAGGTAACTGAAATATTACATTGATATTATATAGAATTATTCATATAATATATAGGATTTCACTGGGACAAGTTAAGTGCACTTTATGTGTTTTATCTGGATGACTCCTAATGCATGGAAATGTAAATTATTCATAAATTGCCTTTTGGTTATAGGAGCCTTTATATAGCTTTTGTTTGCTAATGCATTTGATAGGCTATTTTGTGCACTAACACATTATATAGATAATGCTGGCAATAAATTAAATGCTAAATTGTACATTCTATAGTACTGCATTAAGAGCTAGTAGAGTCTGCTTCATCATTTTTCCTCTGTTCTACTTCACAAATCTAAAGATAAGTGATACTGTCGAACTATCATCTAATTCATTGAAAACACACTGCCACTGAACTGTTACTGTGTATGCTGATGTAGAACTGGCATTGTTGAACAATTTTTTAAAGCAGTGAAAAGCTAAATTTCTAACATGGAAGCTTCAATATAATACCTAGAGTCCATGTGGGGCTCCCTAAATGTGAACAAATAGAATTTATAGTTATCATCCAAACAAAGTAATTGGTAACAAGCTTGAGTGCTTGCTTGTGAATGTTGAGCTCTAGCCAAAATGATGACCTAACTGGAAAAGAGAAAGGGAAAGGGAAAGGGAAAGGGAAAGGGAAAGGGAAAGGGAAAGGGAAAGGGAAAGGGAAAGGGAAAGGGAAAGTCCAGTCTGAGTCCCTCTTAGTGCCTGGTTTGTCAGTTCTTTTCAAAAAGGTGTTCATCTCTTGGGTTTGTATCTTGCTTCTGGCAACAATCAATATGTAATGTTTTGGAAAAGGGACTAAAGGGGAAAAAAACCCCAAACTGTAATTCATTAAACCAACTGCACAACACTATGAATTCATTCTCAGTGCTCTATGAGCATCTTCGTGAGTTGTCCAGCCTAAGCCAAGTCTGGTCTTAGGTTGCATAAATAAAAAAATAATTTTAATTATGAACTTTTTAAATTAACATTTAATGAACATTTTTAGCATTTAGCTCCAAACTAACTCATCTCAGAACTGCTTTTCCTTGGTTTTTGAAAAAGTAGCAGTCTGAAATACAATTAAAAGCCAAAGAGGGTTTGCAGTGCACATTTTCCCATGTTCATGCAGACCACCAGAATTCTCACTTCCTTAGAACCATTCAGGTTCATTTGTTAAACTTTTCCCATTCCTCTTGTATGAATTCACTTACCTATGATGTAAACAAAAAGGATCCCATTGATAGCATCACACCATTCTTAAGGATCCTCGGTTATCCTCACTTGTGAATTAAGCTTTTAAGCAGTTGAAAAACAGTGAGTGTGTTAACATTTAGTGAGTTAAGATTAACGGTTATTACTTGAAAACTATCCTCCATTGATTTTTTTTCATTTGCTAATGGTTTCTCAGTGGCTGAAAATATTCTCCTTCCCCACTGCATTATCTTTCCTTTTGTAATGGATTTTTATTGCTTCTGATAGCTCAGTTGATTTAAGCATATTCATTCAGAGTAGCTATATTTACCAGAAAAAAATTGCAAGATATTTCTACTTTTGAAAAAGTTATAGATTGTTGATTTTTTTTCGTTTTGATGTTTTGTTTGTTTGTTTTTTTATTTTAGATTGCTTAATTTTTATGTTACCATTTCATACATTTTCTGAGTTTCCAGGGGAGCTGTTGGTTGAAAGTCATCAGAGTATAGTTATTAAACCCTCTTCAATTAAGTGTGTGGAGGGATGAGCAACTTTGGAGGGGATCCAAATCTTCATAAACTTTGTGAATTAGGATATAAGCACCTTTTAAAACATATCGTTATTCAATTAATCTTTAAGATAATGGGAGTCTTGTTTCCATATTACTTCATCTTTACTTTTATGAGTCTACAAAATATTTTCGAGGGCAGTAAAATATACCAAGGATTACTGCTTAAACTCTAGCTTAGAAACCTGTTTCTCCATTATCTTTTGACTCAAGTTGTCTTTTCATACAAGGGAAGATTTAGGAAGAAATACTCCTAAATGATAATTCTCCTTTCACACCACTTGCAGTCTGATGTTACCCCATACTTTTCCCCTGGAGAAGTAGTTATATAGCAAGAGCTGCAGGCTTATATGTTGCACAGCTTCCTGGGGTTAGAAAAGCAATTTCCTAGATATTCCTATTGCTCCAAGAAGTAAGGGGAATGTGTACTTGCCACCTTGTGTTTATCAGCAGAGATTACTCACTGTCTCTTTTTGTGTGCCCCTCATTTGTCCACATTGAAATCAACATGGACTTGATTTGGTTTTTGATTTGGTTTGGGTTGGTTTTTTCCCATTTTCTGCTTATTTCTTCTCTGCTTTCCTTGTTGGGAAAATATTTTACAGAAACCAAGAGCTGAGGATTTCAATTTCTCAAGTTATTTTAAACAGCAGTCAAACCCCAAAAAAGAGCAAATCTAATATCTTCAGAAGTTCTTTCCTGCCAAGCTGTAAATCGCAGCATCTCCCAAATATAGTGTGTAGAATCATTGTTAAGGAGATCAGGCCAATTTGTGCAATTGGTTCTAGAATCCCCTAATTTAATAGAAACATGAAGTAAGTGTGGTCATCCTGAGAAGAAGAGAGAATATTAATGAGGCAATCATAAGATTTGATCTCCAAAAATAATTTGATTAGTTTTTATTTCAACAGGGTGATTAGAAAAAATTACTTTCATTTTACTGATTTCATTTCCTTTAGCCTGTGTAAGGACATAAAAATTAGAAATAAAATGTCTATGTGGAATACTGATTTAGGTATATCTTCTTATGTTCCCTACTTAAATTTTGTGTTCGTCATTATTCTTCATGTATTGCAGTGCTTTAAAGCTGAGATTTCTGAGATATACACTTTCCACTGACATTAATGGGAATGGTACATCAAAATCCGCTAGGTGGCTTTGAAAATTTCAGATATATTTTCAGTTTACTGTGGAAATACTGCTGAATTTATCCTTACACCACTCCTTGGAGACAGGTAAATATCCTTTAAATATATTTTATTGAAGTTGAACTGTGCAGAACAGAGATGTGAGAGACATAATGGGCCTAATCCTATTGACTTATTCTGGCATTGGAGGCATAATCATGAGCCAAAACCATTAAGCATTCATCAGCAAAACTAGACTGCTACCACAGTTGCCTAATGTTATTTAAAAATATGATTTAAAAAAGAATCTGTGGCACTCTGATTTCTTTTTTTGGCCTGCAGAGGATGGGGAGTGCATTCATATAATTTGAAGTGTGACCGAAAATATGTATTTATAATTGGTACTACAATGCTTCATGGGAGGCATAGGTCTTGAGCTCATATTTCCTTCTTCTCCTTGGCAGAACTACATATAGTTTTCTCTTTTGGATTCAAGAGCAGCTCTGGTCACGTCCATCACAAAATAAATCTCCTGGTTACTGTGGGCAGTCCTGGCAACCCATAGATAAAATGGGCGATATTGCCTTTAATTTCTGGGCAATTCCTCTGCACTTTATACCTAGTCTTTCCTCTTTGTCCACCACTTCCCTGGGGTGCTGCATCCTGTTTTGGGATCCCTGGAAAGTCATCAATAACCTGGAGTGAGGCCAAGGGCTGGGGAAGGGGCTGTGTGAAGAGAGGCTGAGGGACAGAGCCAGACTCAACACCTCTTGGAGGTGCACAGCTGAAAGGATGACAAGACAGAGATACAGGTTACAGGAGCAGAAAATTAATGAGTTGATGTGGAAGTTAATTTAAATAACTGTCTTAATTTAAATCCTTAATTTAAATCATTGTGTTAATTTAAATCAATATGTCTTCACATGAGAAATAATGACACAGTGAGGAGGCCTCAACTAAAAGTTTTGGAAAAAAGCTTTACAAATCATGGATTTGCTGTGATTATGACAAGAAATTACAGGCTTCTGTAATGGGAGATTCACATCAGACATTAAGAAATAATGGTAATATTAAACAAAGGGGAAATAAAATAATATTTCAGCAGTGTGGGATCCCCAGTACTGAGGGTGTTATAGGAACAGCATTCAGGAATGGCTTAGGGGGAGTTTACGTAGTTTTCTGGAAGGACAGTTAGACAAAATAATCTCTCCTGGGCTCTTTCACACGTGTTTTCTCTGGGTTTGTTGATAAAAGTGTAGGGAAAAACTTGGGGTCAATGCCTTGGCTTACTGCAGTCTTCCTGTGTGACCTTGGTACATTGGTTAACTTGGGCTGTGTTTCAACACTCCATCTCCAAAAAGGAGATTATTATCAGTGTTTAGCATGGGAGGTGCAGTGAAGGTATAATCCATTAATGCTTTTAAAGCACTGGCATATTACATTAATGATAAAGAAATGTCCTGGCCCTGCAGAATTTGTAATCTAAAAAGATGAAAGAATGTGAGAGGAAACATCAATATCCTTGCCTTAGGGATGAATGACACAGCCACAGGGAGAAGTGATTTGTTAAATCTGGTTAAGCAGCACTGAGAGAAAACACCCAGATTTGTCGTGTATCCCTTGAGGACAAGACCATGTTTCCTCTCTCAGCTCAAGTGATCACAAATACTATGATTTCCTTTTTTTAAGCTCCTCCATCGGTGTTTCTTCACAGGAGTCACTCCTCCTGCCAAAATCAGTGGGGGTAGCCATTCAGTTTGACTTTACTTTAAGGTGGCAGCAATTATTTCAGAATTAACAGGACTAACCCGCTGGCGTAGCACATCCTCCCATCTTCTGCCCAGCCACAACCTTGCTCACACTGATGTCTCTCTCAAAAGAGTGGCTTGCTCACTCGTGCTTGGAGTAGTTGTCCTCCAGACTGCCATGACTGCTGCATCAGTACCGCTCTTCCTGTATAATTAAAGATGATCTCTGTGGCTTTGCCAGGTTTTTGTAGTGTGTAAAACCACATTAAGTAACTTATTTATTTAAAAAAAATTAATTAATCTAAGAAAACTTATGAAAGGCCTGGAGAGCACTACACCCTTGGGTGAGAGTTGTTTTCTCACACCGAGTGAAGGCATGCAGACCGGTGACTCATAAGGTTATTGTGCTGTTGGAACAGACTGTCACAGGCTGATGCAGGATGTCACAGCAGGACACCATCTCCTAGCAACTGCCCAGAGTTGTTGTCTTTACAGTTAACCCTTCTAAATTTCCATGCATGCTGGGGTGCCACCAGGATGTGTTTGCACACCAGATTCTGGTGCAATTTAATCAATACTTCTCTTCCACTGCTCTTTGAACAACATGGGGCAGGCCAGAGGGCTCCAGCACATTTACTTAGACAAATGGAATGGATCAATCTGTGATGCCAACAGGATTTTTCCCCTTCTTTTGCTTTTCTGTTTCTTTTCCCTGTGCTTTTAAATGTGGAATTGTTTCTTCTTTATCATGTGTCCAATAATTCCTATGGTTTCACTGAAGTCTACCTTAAAACATGCTTCTCTGCGTGGCTCCGAGTTCATGATATCCAAAGGAATAATTTAAAATGATCAAATGGTTTAAATAAGGCAGAGAAAGATCCAGCAGCAATCTGAACTTCAATACTTTCACTTCTTTGTAGACTGGTAGATAGATGACACATCTCCAGGATGCAGCATCTCTTCTTCCCTTCCTAGTTCCTACCACATGTTATACATGTGCAATGTGACAGTGGGAAAGATGTTTCCTTGCTGAGAGGAAAATTGGTAACAAAACTCCCTGCAAAGGCTTTCACTAAAAGGCAGGATATAGATGGTTTTATGGAACTAATTCCATCTCAGCAAGCGAAGTAAAGGGTTATTCTGTCGTTGATTTAGAGGTACATAAGAGTTAACAAGGCAAAAGAAAGTATTTATCAGTTGTGTAATGGTAAAGAGATGGCTCTTACCCATCAGTTAGTAAACTGACTTTTGTCTCAGATCATGGCAGAAAAGAGCCTTTGCTTAACTCTTCTAGATGTTTGTGCATTTGTGTTCAAGAGCACTTATCTGAATGGAAAGAAAGCTCTTCGTATTTTACATTGTTTCTGATTTTTGATTCTTTAAGGCATTAATTTAAATGGAGTTGGGAAGTTGGCTCAGTCCCACTGCTGTTGGAAGTGTGCTGCTCGTGCCAGTTAGGTGTGTGAACTGACAACATTATCCCCATGCATTCACATACTTGTTGGCATTTAGAACTTTCATACCCAGAGCCAGTGGGAGCTGAGCAACTGGCATTTGCTGAGCACGTGCAACTTGAGAAATTAATTTGAAATTTGAAAATTAAGACCAAATGTAGTCCTTGCCCCTCACAGTGTTAGTTCCCAGATCGAATTGTGAATAACCCAGAGGTGTAGAAAATATGTGGAGACAGGGTGCCCACACTGCCTGTATTCCCAGCATAACCTCACAAAGGTCCCATGATCAAAGGTCCTTCATTTATCTCTACTTACCAGCACTAAAATCCTTCTTGCAAATCACTTCAGTAGTAGCTGCCAATTTATTTTTGTGAATCACCTCATTGCAGCAGCCCTGCTGCTGAGTGAAGAGGTTGTGGTGCAATCTGTGTTCATTATGGAAAAAAGTTTTAGCCTCTTCACAAGTTTGGGTAATATTGCAAATCTTTCAGCATCTATTAGAGCTGAAGCTTGAGGCTTGAATGCTAATGGTACTGAAACATAACACTGAGGTGATCTGACAAAGTCGCCTAAGGAGGTTTTCATAAACCTTTTGTACAATATCTCTGCTTCTTTGCCAGTGAAAATTAACCTCTACTTGCACAAAAGTGAAACTTCACCTAACTCATTTAGAAATAGCAGAGGGAAAGAGAAGATCAATCCATAATGAACAGTATCACATTAAGAAAATCTAATTAGAAGTGGCTTCTCTTTTATTGCACTGATAATGGTAAGCTTTAAGAATGACATCATTACAGAATTCAATAGCTTATAACAGAGTGCATTTTTTAAAAAGTGTTTAAACTACCAGATCAATAACTTCACACACCACATAATTAAATTGTACAGAAATTCTCAATAAACACTAATGTTAGAAATGTACTCTATTTTAAAATAAAGTATATGGTATAAGTGCTGCATGTACTCCTAAAAGTTGCCCTGATATTTCTGAAGAGTGAGAATCTCTCTTTACACAGTACACTGAGGACAAAGTCTTCCTTCTTCTAAGTCATTTTGCTCTTCAACTGGAGTTGGGTGGAATAGTTTTTTGTGTCTATGCACCAGTTTCTCCCTAGAAATGTTATTTGAACTTGCATGGAGGTTTTTAAGAGTAGGACTTGAAGAAGTAGAAAAATTCAAACTTTTTCAATATAACTTCCAACATGTTCTTTTTAAATTATTTTCTTAATTTCTTCAGAAAGAAACAAATCTAAGAATGCTTCTGCTAACTGGAAACAGGCCCTGATGGTAAAGTTTTATCCAGGGTTCCCTCTGTTGCACAGTCTCTAAACCAACTTCAGTTTTACGAAAGTAGAACATCCAGTAATGAGTTTTTATTGAGTCATGGATAATTCATCAAAGTTTGGATGCAGCTAAAATACAACGATGTGCTGTACACACGTTATATTCTATGGACTAAGGTGTAAATTACCAATGGTAAAATTATTTTTTTCTAAATGCACACAGATAATCCTCGCTCACTTATTGTGCCCACTGAGGGAGAAGCATATCTGATGTGTAATCTTTCTGTAATGAGACTATTACTTTGGTTTCTAGGTAGAGTTCCAGCAGGCATATCTGTGGGTATTTTTGTTCATACTCTCATGAAAAAAGGTCTTAGTAAGATTAGCTGCTGTTTGGCAATTTGCATGGCTAGATATACTTGTTTATAACAAGAGCAAGAGATAATTAATATACTTTATACAGCAAGCTTCAGCCATGAAAATAAAGAGCAACAAGATAAAATCAGTTCTGTTTTCATTTTAACCAGTCAAGTGTTGCAGGAGTTTCAAAAAGTTTAGGAAAAGGATTCAAGGTTACACAACAAAAGAACTTCTCTAGCATGGGCCTTGCAGATAAGAAACAATGTGCTGCACATAATACTTCTGAGGTTTGAATTAGAACTGCCAGGGATATTGGCAGTGGAGATGAGCACTGTAATGCACTGTTCTGCAAAAGGAGTTCATCACTGCTAACAGAATTTGAATTATACTTTACTAGATTTCCTGCATATGTCAAAAATAAGTAATTGCCAATTATCCTGCTCAAAAGAGCTGGTGGGATACAATCATTTCACTTAAGCATAAGTGCAGAGCTGCAGAGCACTGAGAAAAAGCTCTGCAGAGGGAAAGCTTCAAGAAGTAGTTGCTGATAAATGGAGGTAACTTCAACTAAAGCAAAAGCTAATTTTAACTTCATCCTAGCATGAGGATGTTCAGTACTACTTAATACTCTGCAGCAGTGCACCAGCTAAAGCAATGGGTTAATTCCAACAGTGTGCCTGCTCAGTAAGGCCATGCTTTTGACTTTATTCCTCAGGAAAGAAACATCCACAAAGACTGTGACTTGTTGGAATAATTGCGCAAGACCAAGAATGAATCTGGGTCTCTTATGCTAACACTCTATCCACTGGAGCCTGCTCTCTCTGGATGACCAGAAGAGAGCTAATGAGAAAGTATGATTCCTTATATAGTAGGCTCTTTTTAAATTTTTTCTTCCTTTCTGTAAAGTTTATTGAATCCATGTAGTAGCCAGAATATTTATTGGTTAGATCAGAGCTCCAAATTTCTATTCCAGTTTCTGCTGCTGCTTCATTTTAGGCAGGTCACTTGTTAGCTTCCCCATTGGCTGAAATGGAAATAGTTATATGGAGTTTGTGGCGGTGCTGTGAGACATACTTGTTGGTTTAGATTGATTTGGGATCTTTGCAAGAAAGATGTTAAAGAAATGTCAAGTGTTAAGGTACTGCAATCTTTTCAATGTCTGAAAAGGTATGCCTGGAAACTATGTACACAGTAAAAAAAGAAAAATGATAGAACAAAAGGTGTGTTATAACCGTATGATAATTATATAGATTTGCCTACAAATATAGCCACCTTGTACAATGGTTGGTATGACTAAACTCTGTCTGGCACAGGCAGAAGTGAGTTTGTCTCCAAACATTAAACAATTCTAGTTTTTTGCATATTTTTGGATTTCTGTGCATATTTGTGTGATAATGCATTGGATTAAGAAGAGATCTTGTAAATAGGTTTCTGCAAGTCAGACTTGATTGCAGTTTAGAAGTGTAAAATGCATCCCCCTGGTTTTTGTTGCCTACACATACATTCTTGAGAGCTGAGGATAGCAAATGGGACCAATAATAACTGAGTGGGAGACAGGCAGAGAATTCTCCAGGAGCAAAGCAAACAGCCCTATACTCTCCTGCATTAACAAAGCAAGTGCTCTCAGCTACCTTATCACCTAAACCTCACCAAACCCAGTCTGCTGTGGTGATATAATTAAATAATATATAATTAAATTATATATAATTAAATACTGTAAGTAGCACACCTCTACAGAGGATGGGCAGATCTGGCCCAGGTGATCCTCTTTGGCATCTCAGGGTCCTGGGGTGGCTCTTTCTCCCCACCAAGTGCAGAAGGACAGCTGTCAGCAGGTTATGCTGATGCCTCCAGGCTCACAAGATGTTGCACTGTGACCTTGTGGAAATCTCTAAGTTCCTGTAGCCTCTAGGATCTGCTCAGCACAGGGCATTTTGGGGACTGGAGCTGGAGGACCAAAAGAGCTGAGAGGTGCTTATGTGGGCTGCACATCCTGGGGTCACAGCTGAATGTTTGATCTCTGTGGTTCCCTGCATCTAGGGTTGGGTTCCTGAAATAATGGACCAGAATTTCTGAGAGCAACATAACAAGTGATGAACTTCACCCAAAAACATAAATGGATGTTGGATAACCATTTAAATTAATCGGTGAGTTTTGGCCCGACCCCTTCAAACTGTTTGCCTGACCTGACAGATCTGGCAGCCAGAAACTAAGGGAGTGCAAAGATAGTTTGATCTGAGATGAATGCTGTGATTGTACTTTGGGGTTTTACAATGTAGAATATGGCTTGTGGTCTGCAGGGTAATCTAGTGCCTGAACCTGTCACTGGGGTTGTGTGGTTTCCTCTGCCAGCTCCAAGCCCATGTCAGCTGAAATGGCCCCATCACATACAGTGAGGTCACTGCAACATCTATTCTTTTGATCAGATTGTGCCCATCTTAAGAAAACAGTCAGAAAGTTTTAATTTTTTTCAAAATTTTTTTTCCTTCAAGTAAATAACATGCACAGAACCTGTTAGCTTGCCTGGAGGCTTGATAACTCCTGAGATACACTGACCTCTGTGAGAGGATTCATACCCTTCCCTTCCATGAGAGATTGTGGCCTTGGCAAGATTTAGCTGTGGAATGAAAATCCAGCCATATTCACAACACTGACTTCCATGGGGAAACAGCTGCTGCATTTTAACGTTTGACTGGAGCAAAAAGTAGGTTAGAAGGTTTTGGTGTCCCCCCTGGAGCTTCATCCCTGACTGAACAGATAACAACTCTCTAGGAAAACACTCCACAGTCTGGTGTTTTCGTCCTCCTTCCCAGCAAAAGCCACTTGCTGCTCTTCCATAAGGAGATGAGGAGGGTAAACCTCTACAATTAGCAGATCATCCTGAACTGAGGATTTGAGAAGATTTGATTCCCATTTTGGGTATGTGTCACCTTTGAAACAACTGGTCCTTAATTGTTACTTGACATCCCTTGATGCTCCTGAGCAGCTGATGTGCTGCAGGCAGGACCCTGGTTTTTGGCTGTGGATCTGGTCTGTAGTGTTGGCATGTTCCATACAGGTTTTATATTTGCAGTGGAAAAAAAAAATAATAAAAAAAAAAAGGTGCCCTAAAGTCAAGGAGTCAGACTGTATGGGATATCTCTCTCTGAAGAAAGATCCTCAAAAAATGCATATCTGGGTATATATTTGACCTAGTTATCAAGGTTCTCTTTAAAGTCATAAAAGAAAAAATGTCACATTAAGGGTGTAATTTCTGACCCAAGTTCCCTCAGGCTTTCTATGGAATATGTTGACACATAGCTTTTGATTAGGAAGCCATGGATGATACGGAGAGCTCAGGTGTGGGTATCTTCCTTTGGCCAGATGAAGCCAATGTCCAGGAGCTGGAGCAGCCCTCTGGTTTTAGGACTCTTTGCCATTGCCCTGCAGTGTGCCAAAAATAACTGCACATGTAATACTATGCTTTCTTTGCTAAAGTGTGACAGAAGTCTGTTCCATTCTATCCCGGAGTTGTTACTCAAATACCATCCTGAGGACTCTGGAAGGACTTTTTGGAAATCCACTGTTATTCTTCATCTTTTTTTATTATGTCTGCCTTGAGAAAGAGTAACAGGTTTTGTGGCTTGACCTCAGCTTCCCCTTCTCGTCTTACTTGGCTCACTTGCTCTGGCAAATGCCACAGTGGTTTGTGGGTTTGCCCATATCTGCCCATTCCCTATAATAAGCACTAAATTGCTTTTCCCCATCCTTTTCTTTCTCATTCAGTGTTCCCTCTGCCCTTCCCTGTTACTGAGGCAAGACAAGGTAATGCAAAGCTTTCAGCCCTCTGGCATCCTTTTTAATAAACAGACATTGCTTTGGGCACGTCCTCCCCCTTTGAAGCTGTGATTCAAATGGTTTAATACTAAAATATACGTTTACGTTGGTCACTCACCTTCATTTCTTCTACACTCTTGGAGCGATACCAACCAGCCTGAGTGATATATTGCATTTTAATTTATTGAACTGTTCTTTCACCTCTTTTCTCAATACATCTGCCTTTGAGAGTGCCTCGGCTTCATTACCTGTAAAGTGTCACCTTGGGATGGATATTTCCCCTTCACCTTCTGAAGTGGAAGAGAAATGAAAAGAAATCCATTTAGTTTCTCTGCACTTGGACTGAATCATTTACCTTCTCATTCTCTTTGATCGCCACTTTTGCACCACAGGGTTGCTGCTAACAAACTTTCCTGTGGGCATCCTGCTGCTGAGGAACTGGGAACTGGGTTATTTCTCACCTTCATAGTCTTGGTTAATTCATCTTCACCTCCCTACCAGCCCCTCTTCGGTAGGAGGTTTGTGGTAGACCCCGAAGGTAGAGGTATGCACATGTGGGAGTGACTTTATTACTTGCCCTTTTTTTTTACCTGAACATTTTTCTGGCCTGGCCTCTTGCATCCTGCTGGTTAACAGTGTTTGGGGGAGGGAGAGGAGCTCTGATAGTTTTGTGGACTTTCCTGGATTCTTATTAACTGGGCCTTGTAGGATGATTTTGTAATTTATTCTCTTTTTTTCCCAAGGATTTCTGAGGGGAAAAAAAAGGTTTCTAATAATTTACTGTGACTTTCTTTGTTATTTAGAAACTCCCTAAAAGGAAAATTTAAGCGAATAGCAAAAAGTGGCTTAAATCAGCATGGCAGTAGGTAAAAATCACCTTGCTGGAGTCCCTGGAGGGTTTTCAAGTCAGTAAACAAAAGCAGATGTTGTGAATATGAAGACATGGCCCATCCTCTGAAGTCTGAAAGACTTCACAAAGAGGAAAGGAATTACTGCTGGTACTGCAGGGCTTTCCCTCTCCTGGGCAGTGGATGAAGAGCTCCGATATTCCCACCTGTCTGCTCTCTGACTGTTTGGTTGTCACCTATTTACCTAGATACAGGAAAGGATTACATCAGGAGCACTATTTCTGCTGCTTCTTATAAAGTTTAACTTCAAGATCAATCTGTTTAAAATGTGGCTGCTTAGATTTGTTGACTCAGTCACTGCTAATTACAGAGTCAATTATTGTATAATGCTGGAATTATGCAATGTCCTCATTTTTCCTTTACTGCTTTTGTTTATTCTCATTCTGCATTCTATTCTTGGCATCAAAAATCTCATTTCTTTCTTTTTTTTTTTTTTAATTTTCAAATCAGCAGAAATGGAAATTTATACATGTGGTGTGGACCAGTTTCTGATTTAAATTTGACTTGTAATTTCTCCCAAGATTTAGCCATCAGGATGGATTACATTGTATTTAGCAGCAACGTGGTTAAATTATTCTTTCAGGCTTCATGGATCTGTTCTTGTTAGACTATCCTTTCTTAGCCCTGCCTGCCAGTAATTAAAACACTGTTATCTGATCCCTATAAATACATAATTCTGCTCCTTGAAGGATTACTCATCTGACATGATTTTTCCAAAGCACCTTTTGGCTTCCTTTCCCCATTTACCAAATCTCTTCTACCAGTTGCTTAGATATTATTCATTTTCATTACCAACAATGTGCATAATTTTTCTGTCTGGTGTGTAAATTAAGCCTTTTTAATTCTCTCAGTCCTCAAAACAATTTCCTGGTGCCTGCTTAAGGTGACAGTTAACTACCATTCTTCCACCTTGTCCTGGCCTTAGCCCATGGGGACAATGCAACTCTGGGTGGCTTTTGTTTGTTTGTTTTGGGTTTTCTACTTTTAATTTAGCTGATTCTGTTTTGCATCTCTGTAAAACACAACAGTTGGAAGTTTGCCCTGCCACTGGAGCAACTGGAATACAGCTCCGTGCTCTTAAATTCCAGAACACGTTTGCAACCTGGATCAAGCATCATCTAAAAGACATTAAAACAGAGTCAGACTTTCTGTGCTTTGCATTAGATGGAATTAGTTCTTTTTGACCAGCACCTCTTTGTATGCTGGGTTAACCAGGGAAGTTCACCGTTCTTTCATTTTCTACCCCAGTTTTTGAACAGAGATTCCAATTCTGACATGATACATTTAGTAGCTCCAGTGCTGAATGCTTCTGTTGCACTCTTTAATATCCCATATAATGACTATGTGCTTTATACTGAACTTTAACTTTCATTATTGAGAGATTTTATAATTTATTAGATTCTGGTGTATTAGAAGTGCCCTTTAGATTACATTCTCCTAAAAAATCTGCATTCATTAGGACTAACCCCTACTCCTTTATTAACCCAGAGACTACAATTCGTGTTTCACATGAAAAGACCAGCAACTATTGTCCAGTTTCCAAGCCTTAAAAACATCTACTCCGCCCAGTTCATCCCATGGGGAAACCAGGAAAATGACCATTACCAGCCATCCCTGAACTTCTGTGTCATTACCCAAACCTGTCCAACGCTACTGAAGGAAACCCACAGAAACCCCTTTATAAAGAATTCAGCTTTTGAATGAGAGGACTCACTGTGGAGAGAAACTTAGAGTAGCTTCCACCTGTCCTGTAGATAGTAAATTAAATTGTCCAGTTGGTCAAGATGCTCAGGTACCCAACACAGACAGGCACCTGGCATGGGAGGGGGTGTATTGTTTGTGTGACATAACGGGAATGTTGAGACTGTGGCTTTGTCCAAATGCAGAAGTTGTTTCATTTTACCATCAGGAGCAAAGGTACTACAACACCCTTCGTGTGGAGGGAGTGTGCTCTGTCCCACAGCACCAGCAACAGAAACTGGTGTGTACATGGGGCTACAGAGCAAGGGCTGATGTATTTGGGAACCAGCAGGCAGGGAGAAATATTTTTACTTGCTAATGCACACATTGAAAGCTCTGCCTTGAGTTTTTCCTGCTTTACTTCAAAGGCTTGTCATTTAGAAGGTTCTTGCAAATGATAAACACTTTTTGATAGGAAGATTTTTGGTTTTCTCATGCTGGAAATGACTTACTTTCCCAGCCAATTCTCCTTAATAAAAAAGAAAAAAAGTATTTCTGAATCACCTAGATGGCCAGAGTTCCTTGGAAATGAAAGGAACATAATGAACAGAACTTTCTTGAGAAGTTACCAGTTTAAAAGAGTACAAGGAAGGAAAGGTCAGGTCTAAGTCTACAAGGAAAATCTTTGCAGAGCTGTAGTTAATACAAAAAAATTCCTGATTCAACATCCAATGCCTCCTCTTCGCCTAAGTAAGAATTTCTAAATGAGCAGATAAATAAATAACTAGAGCAAAGCCAATTGTTGCAACTCTGAGAAATTCACAATAGAGAATTAAACACTAGAGATGGGGATGAGGGGAGGTAATTAAAACAAATTGGAAATCTTAATAGGTAGAAATAAAAATGGAGAACTTTCTGTCAGTGAGTAATCTTGATTGCAAAAGTGCTTGCAGATGGCTTTCTGCCTTAGAGAATTTCAGATGGGAGGTTCCTCAGCAGCACAATGAGCTCTGCGAGTGCTGACCCATTGTAAGTACCTAAACTAATCTTCATTTAAAATATCTGGGGAATTGGGAAACAACTGACTCTTACCCGAGCTTTTCTCAGGTGTGTTTTGCAAAAGACTCCCAGCAGACAGGATGGAGCTGCTCACAAAGACATCAGTAATCTTCCCGACCTCATCTGTTCTTATACAGACTTGTGTTAAAAATGAAAGTGCCTTGGTGAAATTAATGCAAAATACAGTTGGGAACATAATGAAAACTCTTTTTTGATAGTCCTTAGACTGCTGCGAGCATCCTTCACTTCTCTCTTCCAAAAAAGGATATAATAGTCCTTTTTAGTGTTTTGTTATACTTGAAAGAAGAACACACAAGTGTTTTCTACTTTTTTACCATTTTTTTTAGTAACCTGAAATGCAAATTGGATGAGGACAACATATAATGTCCTCCCTTATGATTTTTTTTTTCCTGCAGAAAAGATATGTTCAGTATTTTAATAGCACCATCTGTCACAGGAGCAAGTGCCAAGCTGCAATATTGATCTTGTCACTTTGGGGAATGGTATGGTATTTAGGATTATAAATAACATTTTTCTTTGCTCTGTTCATGTGTTTAGTTTTTGTATAGAAACCAAACTCAAGAAACCACTCTTATCACCTAATAAGTCAAGTGCTTAGAATCCACAGCAGAGTATCATTAGGACCTGGAGCAGCATTTGTGTTATTACCTGTCACAGTTCAGTAATGTGAATAACCTAATTGATCTGTGCAATTTATATAGTGACAAGTGTAGTCACATCTAAGCAAAGATAATGACTTGTAGTGACCATAAGTCATCACTGGGCACTAGTTTTCTCTCTTTAAAAGAGAGATGATTATGCTGATGAGTTTTTAAATTAAGAGCACTCAAGCTGAGGTTACAAAGAAAGGAAGTGCTGCATTTTTCGCTATTTTATGTATTGATCACCAGTGTTGGGTCTTTTAAAGGCTCTGTCCCCTTCATATCACCTGGATTTTGTTTTAAATTTTCATTTACTTTGCCTTGGGAAAGAGAACATGCAGTATGTAGCCTGTTTTTATCTCCAAACAGACTCTCTGGGAGGCCAGAATGGTGGTATCAGGCTGAGGTTATCTGGACCTGGAAAGGTCTCAGTGTTCTGCCTGATTCAGAAAGAGACTTTTCCTGGCAGGTTCCTGACAAGGAGGAGGCAGTTCTCCTGCAAATGTAAAAACTTGTCTGTGTTTCCTGCCCTGTTTACATTTCTGGATGTAGATGGATTTTTCAGTGCACTAGGCAAAGCTCTGCTGGTCATGGATGTTTGAAGAAAAAGATGTTGGACAGATGTAAGGGGTAGTGAAATTTTCTGAGTGATAATGATATTTTCCAGGATTTACCGGGTTGAAGATTTGTGTCTGTAATACTCTGTTAGACATAATTGACATTTTAATAATATGCCAGCATTTTTTTCTGCTCCACAAACTTCTTTCTTTTGGGTTGGGTATTACATGAATTTTGTGCCTGATACAGTAAGATTTCACCTGGAATTTGTAGTGTCAAAGTGTTACAATAGAAATACTTTATTATTGTTTCTTCTGTTAGTAGTTCTCTTGCTGCTGAACATATATTTATACTCTGCATGCAATTTCACTCACAACTCCAAGGCAGCTACGTGGTGCTCCCAAGTACTGCATTTTATAGATTTTCAGCAGTTGTCATTAAACATCTCTCTTGAGGAAAAAAAATACGAAATACATTTACACAAAACATCCAAATCTTGTACTAAAATAATCCATTATAATTCTATTCTTCATTTTTCACAGTCTGTGCAAATTGATTTCATCTAAGATATTGCCCAACTATATTCAAGGTTGGGGCTGGTTCTTTTATCTGTTTCATTTCCTGTAACTTAAAGAATTTTATGAAGTGCAGTATTTTTACCAGGGAAAATAAAACCTAGTAAATAGTTTTCTGTATTCTGTGTGTTGGGATCTGGATAATCCATTCTCTACCTCATTGCTTGATTTTGTTGCCTGGTTGCTCAAGCACTTGCTCAGCTGTTTCTGAGTATTAGCATTTAATTAAAGTAATACCTGGTGTAGAAGACAGCCAGGCTGTAGCCATGGATGAAGCAGAAATATATACAGATGGCACATTGTAGATAGATGTACAAGCAATCTGTAGCAGTAGTCAACCAACCACTACAGAAAAGTTCATATTAAATTACATATTAAGTGTGTTTATGTGTATATATTTATATTTATATATGTGTATACACACACACACATATATATACATAAATAGATTAAGGGCAGTTGCCAAAATCTCCATAGTGGCGGTAGCATTGCCTCTGGATTCCAAATGTGATTCCTTTGCTAGTGTTTCCTTTCATACCACATGTGAGCTCATATGTGTGAGGCTCTGGCAGGAGCTGATCAGCAGCCTTTGAGGCCATGGGAAGTCTGGTCAGGCACTGTCCAGCCTGGGATTTGTGGTAACTCATCCTGCTCTCCTTGCGCCTCAGCATTATGGCAGACAGAGTCCAGGATCCTTGCTTCTCCAGCAGAGAACAGTGGATTAGAATAGGAATGGGCATTGTTAACATATTTTTGGGTAGGAAAAAGAAAAGAGAGATGACTATTTTTTTTCTATTTTTTTTTGTTCAAGCGAAGGGAGTATCTGCCTCGCCTTTTCCTTGCAAAATTGGCACAGAGTACTCCTGCACCCATTACCTTATGTCTGTAATTATTCAGTGCTAGTGTTTTCCTATATGTGGGTCGCTGCTCACAGGTGGTAATTGCAAATCTAACCTCCAGTGCTGATGCTCCACCAGCTCTCAGAGCCAGTAATGCCTGGCTGCAGGTGGGAAAGGAGACAACAAGAAACATTGCTCTGTTTGAGGCTTGACACAGCCAGCTTTTTATATATACTCCTCTCCTCTGTCTTTTGGTGGTGGAGGGAGCTATACTGTCATTAGCAGCCAGCAGGGTGTTGTAAGAGATGTATTTTTACAGTGAATTCAACTCCCCTGGTGCCTTCCCAGCTGCAGAAAGCGGAGGAGGCTCTAGGCTGTCTGGGTCAGCAGGAGCTGAGCTGCTGGGAGGGGAATGGAGAACTGGCAGTGGTCTCCTCTCCACTTCTGAAATGCAGGGTGACTTGCCTGGCCTGGGAACACGAGGGGGACAAGGTTCTGCATGGAACCAGGGCAGGAGGAGAGCTGCAAGGAGTTGAAGGGTATGGGGTGAGAGCGTGTTTTGTAGGTAAATGAGCAGAGGGAATGGGGGGGGGAAAGGCTTATGGGAACCTCTGTGATCAAAGAAAAGATTTGGTGTGGTTGTTTCACCAAGAGTTTCAACCTGTGAGCTGGATTACACAACCATCTCTCAGACAGAGCTTTTTAATACAAACAGAGGTAGTTTTTTCCCTTTTGATGATCAAACAGGAGAGATGCACAAAGTTACTGAAAGTGTCTGATTAAAACCAAATATCCACCCTTCCAAATGCCCATGCTGACAATATTTCTAAATATGAGAAGTTTTGTCCAGCTGTATGCAGCCCATACAGACAAGGCTATGCCTGGGGAAAAGGAGCAATTAATAAACCTAAGGAAGTAGAGGAGGATATAGTAAGTGCAGCAGGGAACACAAACCACACCAGAAGCATTGCTCAGAGGGAAGGAGAGAGAGACAGGCACTCTGAGTGCAAATTAATTAGGCAGCAGATTTAGTCTGATGTTTATGGACATGACTATGAAAGAAAACATGTCAGCCTTATTACAGTGAAAGTATTTATATCTGTAAAGAGATTGTAGAAATTCACAAATGAAGGAGAGCATGAAAAGCAGCTGTTTTGGAGATCAGGATAGGTGTAGGAAGGTAGATATTCCTTCATCAGCTTGCTGGCAGCGGCTAGGAAGGGTTTGTGGAGACCAGTACCCAGTGTGATAGTTAAGAAGGGATGAGTAGGGAATGATTCATGGTCTTGTTTGCTAAGGAAAAGAAAAAAAGAAGGAAAATATTTTTTTCTGACTATTAGCAGAAATAAAGACTAGAGACAAGTGCTTTGAGGCAAGTGATCTCTGATAATAAATTGTGCTGAGTACCTCTTCATTAGAAAGGCCAAAAGGATGGTTAGAAGTGTAAAAAAATGCCAATAAGATAACTGCAGCAGGACTTGAGGAATATCTCGTGTCAGTGAAGAGCAGATTGAATCATGTAACAGACAGCAACGCTGAAAGCGACTTCCTTGTGCTTAGTGGGCCACTGAGACCTACCTCCCCAGAAGTGATTTACTGGCTACTGGGTGTCTCCCTTCCCTGGTGTGGGTGTCCCAGTGGAGCATCCAGAGCTGAGATGCTCTCTGTTGCTCACTGGGGGACTTTCACCATGGCCACGGTGTCCTGAGGTGCAGTGGTTCCAGCATTTATCCTTAATACAACCCTAGCTGAATTTCCTACCCTTCAAATGCAGATTTGGCAGGGGATTGAGCATCTGCTGCCTCAGCCATGGGGTCTGAGGGGAGATGCAATCCTGGAGCAGCAGTGGTTGCATTTGGGGTCTAAAATGCAAGGCTTAGGGCTGCAGGGTTTCTGGCTGTGATAGCTGCTGTCTGCAAGAGAAGTTTGGGCAGATGACCTACACAATCAAAACATCAGAGAAAATAGGAATGGAAAGGATCTCTAAAGGTCATCTAGTTCACCCTTTTGTCTGAAGACAAGTTTAATTATACCCACACCATTCCTGAGAGATGTTACATCTCCTCAGCCTCTGCCTCTCTAAATTAAACCATCCGAATTCTTTCAAGTTTTGCCTCAGATGTGATGCATTTTTGGAAATCTGTGAGCCTCTTCTGTACTCTCTCCAACTGATTTGCGTCCTTCAGCAGCCCAGGGCTGAGTGTGGCTGGTACCCTACACACAACCTCTCCAGCTGGAGAGAACCGAGGGTCTCCAGCTTTGTTTCACGAGTCCATAGATGTATTCAGCTTTTCTTAATGATTTGGAGAGAACTTCCTCAGAGATCAGTTTAACGTCTTGAAGAATTCTTGTTTGTGTGTTATGGGCCTTTTTTACTAACTTCTGTCAGGGTAAAATAATGGGCAGAGACTGAATTCGAAAACTTTTAGAAATTGCCTCAATATAAACAACTTTGTGTGGACTGAAAATTAGTACAAAGTTTTTGATAAATGGCAAAGTCTCTGTTTACAAGGATAAGCTTATTGCAGCTGTCTGTGTTAGGTCAGGTCTCATTTAGCATCTTCATTTAATGATCCTGAAGAGGGAGTAAACAGTTTGTTAATGAATTTGTGTGTGGTGCTATGTAGGGAGGAACTGTGAGTAATAGGCAGGAAAGAAAAAGACTACAAAGGGACATAGAGATTATAAACACTCACAGATAATGGAGTTAATTTAATCTCCACATAACACAAACTAATGTGTTTGGGTGGAGTGGAGGAAGGGAATGTGCTTAAATAAACTTGGCCTAGTTGAGAGCATTTTATGAGCAAAGTAGACTTAGTTTGCCATGTACCAGTACCTACAGGGGGCCTATGAGGGAGTTGGAGGAGAGGGACCTTTTAGAAGGGCATAGAGTGATAGGAGAAGGGGGAATGGCTTTGAGCTGAAGGAGAGTAGATATTAGGTTAGATATTATGAAGAAATCCTTTACTGTAAGTGGGGTGAGACACTGGCACAGGATGCCCAGAGAAACTGTGGATGCCACATCTCTGGAAGTGTTCAAGGCCAGATGGGATGGGGCTCATGGTGTCCCTGCACATGCTAAGGGGGTTGGAACTAGGTGATCTTAAAGGTCCCTTCCAAAACAAGCCATTCTATGATTCTGTGTGATATTTCTCCCAAAAAGCTGAATACTTGTTCAAGGAACTGCTCAGAATCTTTCCTCTCTGACTGTAACTGGTCCATGTGCTTTACTACCAAGGAGATATATGAATATACACAAACCCAGTAGTGAAGATGAAGGGAGGACTGGTTAGTGAGACTGGACTAAAATACCCTGGATTGGTTGATTAACCTAAGGGACAGAACAGCCTATGGATGTAGTTTTCATCAGAAAAAAACAGAGGTAACAACATGGCAAAAGGGAAGATGTGAGAAAATGCATTTAAGAATGGCAAAATTGTCAACAGCAATAAGGCCTTTGAGCTGATTGTGTGTGAGGGATAGTTTAGTCTGGTGCTTAGAAAATCCTGGGTAGTATGTGGGGGAAAAACACTAAGGAAAAGGTGGTTTTCTGGGAAAGATGGCATAGAGGATAAGGGGTGTTATTCTCCTTCTTATTTTAATTTATTTTAACTCCGCTTACATTATTCTGTCAAGAGTAGCACAGAAGGAAGCTTAACAGGAATGAGAGTCTGGCCCTAAGAGTCTCTACTGAGAACAGGTTCCCTCCAGTGTTTCAGCCCTTCAGTCCCTTCTGCCAACAGAGAAGAATTCAAGGATCAGACATACCAGAAACTCAAAGATCTGGATTTAAAGACTCACAGGTTTTTATTTCAAGTGATTTCTTCTCTTCCTCTTGTGAGTGTCCCAATGTGCTGGAGGTCTGAATAAAGAAAACTACCTATCTAAACTAGAACACAACCAAAACCTATTCCCAAATGAATGTATGTGTCTGTGTGCATAAAGAAAGTGAGGAAATGTTTAATTATGAATTTCCTTTAAAAAAACTGGATAGAGAATAGGAAAAGGCATCAAAATATTAAGATGGACCAGTTATATAGCATCTGGCTTATGGATTAACAGCAGTAATGTCCTTTAATATCACAGAAATAATGTGGGATTGAAGAGGTGCATCAGGGCATTAAGAGACACGAGTAGGGAGTGACAGATGAGATTGTCATTGCAAAAAGCCTCCATGAGTTCTTTGCCATTAGTATTTAGAGAAAAAGCTGAAGGTCATATCAGAGACAAGAATACATTTTCCTGGGGGCAATAAGAAATGCTAAAAGGTTTTATGATTATGCCAGAGCAGATAGTTACGCAATTAGAGCTGTTAAAAATTGACAAGGCACAGGATCCAGATGAGTTACATCTGAGAACTGAGATGGAAGCAGCAAGTGGAATTGAAAGCTTTGGCAGATATTTTTTGGTCCATCTCCAAGGATGGGGTAGTTTGAGAGGGTTGGGCAGAGAGTGGCTAATGTAGTTGGTATATATAAGCAATGCTCATGACAAAATCCAGTGCCAGTGCAACACTTTGGTAAGAATATTAGTGATAGAAGATGTTTTGCTTGAACTCAGGGAAAGAGAGTTCTTGGATCATAAATTCACTAGAGTTTCTGAAACACATTATTGTGCCAGAAGACAAATGTCAAGCAAAGTCTATAATTTATCTGACTTTTCTGAAAGCATAGCATACAAAATATTGATTTGCTTAATAAATGCACATTATCTCCTGGAAATGATTAAAAATTAGCTCAGGAAGAACAAATAGTGTCAGTAACATTGCAGAGGGATAACAGACTTGAAGAGCAAACACGTTTTGTGTATTATCTATTAGCATCAGATGGACTCTTATACATCCTTGTGCAATATTTTACTTGTTTTGAGCTTTAGACAAAAAGTATTGTAGAGGAAAAAGGGGGAAATCTTGTCCTTCCTAGTACCACAGCTCAGGTTCAGTGAGGGATAGAACCACAAGCCATTCAAGGCTGTGCAAGTCTTTAGAGTGTGTAAAACCTCATGTCCCCCTGGCAGAGGCTGCCCCTCAGGCACAATTCCGTATTTGAAGGAGCTCAGTTCTGTCAGGGGTGATGATTGGCTTCATAAAGTATTAATGATGGCAAACTAGATTGTTTCAAGCACAACTGAATGTGATGTCAGGAAATATTTGATAGAAGATGAAGAATGCAGTATGATAGTTTCAATGTTTCTCTCTGAGCTGGGCTCCTTCCCAAGGGAGGATTCCTGCTCTGGAGATGGGAGTTCCCAGAAGCAACAGCAATGGGCAGCTGTTCATCCCTTTTGTGTGTGTGATGTTCTCCTTGTCTCCTCACGTTTCAAAGTGATAGAGATCAGCATTACACTGACCCTGGGTGTCCTGAGGGCAGTGGACATTGACTGAAGGGCCATTCATTCCCCCCCCCCACCACTGCTTTTGGTTATGTGCATTTCTTTCTTGTGGTGTTTTCTTCTGCAGACTGAAAACGCTATAACAGGTCTCCTGCAGGTGTGATTTTTGTTCAAAGGAGGTGGGACTACAGTCAGACCATGACCCTGTGGGATCTGTCCCATGGTGTAAAGGGGAGATACCTGTGCTGCAGCTCTCTGTGCTGCATCCTATCATGCCAGGCAGCCCTCTTGCACTGACCCAGCAGGAACGCAAATATGAATTGTAAGTACTCAGCACCTTCAGGGCTGCACCACTGTGGTAATCTCCTCCTGCAGCATAATCTTCATAGCTGAACCACTGTTAATGTCTTTGCTATTCCTCTGGCCTAGCATTTAAATAGTAATTATTAGCAGCATATTCTTTTGGGTGATCAGCCCAAAGCTGCAGTGCAATAGTGTGACCTTGAGTTTTTCTATAGACAATGGAAATTAGTTGATAATGGACAACAGTAATTGCTTGGATGACAGTGCACCTCTGGAGCTGCATCACCACAATACATCACTGAGGCCAGGAGCTTAGCAGGATACAGGGAAAAAAGGGAATTAACAAAATGAAAACAAGATGTTGAAATGCATGAAAAATGGGACAGAGGATAATACAGAGGGTAATTATAATATAATTATATAAATATAATTATATAAGTAAGCACTGTGGCTTCACTGGGAAGGCTGCATGCAGGGCTGGGCTCAGAGATGGCTGATGACTGTGTTTTGAGGCCTGAGTAAATCCTACACAAAGGGAAATTCTTAAATATTGGGAAAAAAACTTTTAAAAAAATTAGTTTTGGAAAGGAGATCACAAAGAGGACATCAAACTTTGACACAGGGGTCTTCGGGTGTCAACCTGTGGGACAGATCTAGCCCAGAGAAGGGAAGTGTCCTCAATTTTACCCCATGCATGAGGAGAATGAAAAGCAGTGGGTGAAGGGCACTGCAGGGAGGGGAGATGTTTCATACTGCTGCCTGTTCCTGGGATGATGAGGAAGCCTGGGACATGAAGGCTGGTTGCAGTAAATGGACTTTTGGCACAGCTGGGGAATAGGAAGGTCCTGGGATGGCACATTTGGGTGAGGTTTAAGAGGTGCTGAGGTCTGAAGAAATGAATGATGTTCTGCAGGGGAAGGTAGTAGGTTATTGAGCAAATCAAACTAAACAGTCATTCAGCAGTCAGGCAATAAGAAGTATGTCACTGATTGGGGCTGCACAAAATAACCTTAGGGCAGGAGAGGGAAGGGATGCGAGTGGGGCATAGGGCCAAGGCACCTGGAATATTAGAGCCCTTTTCTCTCACAGTAGAAGAGGATGAAGAAAGGGAATGGGACTAAACAGAATATCAGGACATCTTTCCCCCTTCTTTACATGCAGATGGACAAATGGGCATGGCCATTGTTGAACAGATACACAAGAAGGTACAGGAAGGAAGAAATCAGGGTAGTAGAAAACAGAGCATTGAGATTTCCCTGTTAAATAGTTTTCCTTCTTATCCACTCCCCCAAATACTTCCCTTCACTTCCTTCACTTGAAGTCCTGTTGCAAGACATGATCTAGAGAAGGGAAACCAAAAGTTTCTGAACAAGTGGCAAGTCTGACATTTCTACTGTTTGAATTCAAGTGAATACAAGGACTTTATTTTCACACAAAAGGCTTGTTGCCACAAAAGGAGCTGAGAGAAAAATTCTTCCACATTTGGGAAGAATATAAAAACTTAAGAATACTTCTGTTGTTCTGATTAACAGCAACACATTTTAGGAGAGACAGTCAAACTTGGTGACTTAGGTAAATTTTTAAGTATTGGGGATGACAATTCAGTTGGAAACACAGCATCCTTTCTGGGTTTTACACTTTCTGGAATTAATTATGCTTTCTACACATTTAATTCACCCACTTGTACTTTCTAGTCAAGTCTTTTCTACACTCCTGTTTTTACATGAACAAATAGCGCTCACAATTATCAGCATAAGGATGAGAAATATATAGAAGGAGCTCTTGAAAGGAATACTAATAACTCTTAACAACAGAAAATTTGTGCCTTTAAGCAGGTTTGTGAAAGTCTTTTTGCACTTTAATTTGGCTGATTCTGGCTGTCATACAACAAGAGGCACTGAACTGATCATTAGTTTGATCCAATGTAATGTTTTTTGTGGTTTAGATCTTGCCTGCTGCTGCAAAGATATCCTTCACTTGGAAATGGCCTCACCTATAAGGTGGCTGTACTTGCAGGCTCCAGTTTTATTACAATATTTGACAGATTGATGCACTCATGCCATTTAGTATCACTTTATTACAGATAACAATAGCACAATTAATTTCAAAAACAGAAAAAACCTTTACATTTGACATATTGAAAACTAGTTAAAATTCATTTTTGACCATGTGGTCTTCTTCAAGCTGAGGAGAAAATGTATAATTTGCATTAAACTGTTATTTTTCCTTTAGAGTTTCTCCAGTGAAAGCAGCATGACCAAAATCCTGTTCACTTTCTAGTTTGGTTTTTTTTCATGAAACTTGAAAGTGGGTAATATTTCAGTGATTTTTCCATTCCATGGTTTTATTGCTGGGACAATACTGTTTCTGTTACGGCTTGTGAGCAGTACTTTGTATTTGTTCTTAAACAGATCTGATGCATGAAATTATGATGTTCCTATGCTTTCTCAGGGTTTGAAGTTATTAGAGCTTAGTATTGTCAAGTTTGCTAAATGTTTGGGTGAATGAGCTGCTGTACTGTCAGACCTGAATGTGCAAGAAGTAATAATCCACAGTAAAAAGAATAGAAAAATATATCAGCATTTAAAATAAAATTTAAAAAAGAGTTGTGACATTTTAAAAGGGAATATATATTTTTGGGCCTCTTTATGTCTCTACTGGGTTTTTCACTTTTTGTATTAATGAGGTCAAGCTTTTCTCTTTCTTCAGGAAGGCCAGAAATTGATTGTTTTCTTCTTTCTAATGGAATTTGGGCTTCTCACATGCTTCATTGAGTGAGGAGTTTAAAGAAATCTCCATACATCAGCCTTTCCTGAAGATTAAGTCACACCTTCTAGCAACCTCTCCAAAAATGTCTGTCTGCACTATCTATTATCACAAATACTTTCGCTCTTTGCAAATGTATTTCAGCCCTGAGTAAAGGATCAATAGCTGAAGGGAATCCTGGAAAAAACAGGCTGGTGCTATTCCTTGGTGTCTGACTAGCTTGTCATTAGGATTGGCTGTGATTTGGGAAGAGCTGCCTTACTTCACCCCAACACTGGCAGAGTTTCCATAGTAGGTAAAGCAATTATTGTTGGTTTGCCTTGTAAATGTTGAAAGGCATCTGCTGTTCCTCTGAGGTGACTGGTGAAATGGAAATTGATGCTGATAATAAACAGAATTATAAAGAAGGTTGCTGGAAAGACTCCTGATCTGTAAGGGAAAAGTACATTTTAAGAGCTGTGCTGTGAATCTAATGAGAATTGGTATTGCCTTTAAAACCATCGTACTGAGGCTGGGATGAGATGTCTGATAAAGCTGCACCCATTGTATGACACTATGTTGCAAAAGGTTTGGGTTATGTCAAATGTCCATGATGGCACAATGGATTAGCTTGGAAATTCTTTATCCCCGTGTCTCATTTGCAGTCCTCTGGATTTGGGCTTTCATTGGGGTTTGGGTTGGTTTTTTTTTTTTTTAATACAGAAAGGAAAGGTGTCAAAGACATCCCCCTTGAAAACTCTCCTGAGTTTGGTAAGGCTTAGCTTGACCATCATCAGGGACCCGTTGGGTTGCAAAAGACAAATGAAAACAAATGTCAGGGTTTGGTACAAAACAGCAGGCTTGATGTGCCTGCACAATCCAGTGTTGCAAACAGTGATGTCAAAGAGGAAGAGGATGAGAACACATATTATTCTGTAAGATTCATGCTACCTGATAGTTTATGTGCCAAGTGTTTAGACTGGGGTCACAAAATACCAGCTTTTAAATTAGAGGCGGCTTAGTGAAAATGTCAGTGGTAAAAAAGAGTCGAGTTGAAAATAACATTAAATAATTACTGTGAAATTAAAGGACTATTTTGAAGTTGTAATCGAGTTTGATGTGTCATGATTATGTTATTGGTAGCAGTTCATGGCTCATCCAACGTTATTATTGCAGAATCGATGTTTTCATTTAATGTTTTCTGGATCGTTGTAGTCTTCTGTCGTACTTAATTGAATAAAACACAAGATTCACTTGGAATAGATGCAGATGCAAAGCTCTAAATTTCTCAGAGGAAGAATGTTTTCACTTTGTTTAACCCAAAGCATTAGTTTATTTGCAAATACAATTGATACTGGCTTGAAGAGCATTCTTAGAGTACATTAAGTGGGACAGCCATAACAACACTATTAGATTTATGGCAGATGAGTGTAAATAGTGCAGTATTAATCGTAATGGATTCTGGACTATAAATATGCCACTGTGTCCCACTATGTATGGATCGGGAGTCTCATCCATGAATGACTCTTTAGATGTGCATTGTACAAAAGGAAAAGAGCCCTGTACTTTGAATTACCTCTTGATACTTAGCCCAGAGCTGCATATTTCGGTAACTCTGAGCTGCAGGTTAAAGTCCAGGTCTCAACCCCCAGCAAGGCTGTGGTTTCTGTGTCCAAGCCCAGCACTGCAAGAAGAAACAGAACGGTGAGTTCAGTGGAGGTTGCATCAAATGTCAGCTGCTGGCTGAGGACCTGTGCAGGGAGCTGTACCTTTTGAATCCTTGCTCAACCCAAATGGAGGTGTAGCATCACCTAAAGCTACTGAACGATTATGTGAACCATTCAAGCTTTTTGTATCTAGGAAGGGTGCTTTGAAACGGTCTATGAAAGGATGGGGAGAGATGCAACACTGCACACAGAGAAAGAGTCTTTTGACAGGGTGCCTCAGAAGTGAGCACTGGAAAAAGAAATATCTGTCCTCTGTGAAGAGAGAAAGTCACTAATAGTAAAAATGGTCTCTTTAGGAATAGGCAGCTGTGTGCTGGGCAGGTGTCAGGCAGAAAAATTTTGGGACTGTAAGTTATTTTCTGCAGGGTCTGGTGTTCTCTTGGAAACATCTCTAGCCCAGAGCACAGGGAACCCCCAGCTGTGCAGCTCCTGGGGACTGTTGTAATAAAAATAATGTATTTAAAAAAAAGTTTATTTTTCATTTAATTTCATTTCCATGAGTTTCTAATACGTTGGCTGTATTGATTGTATACTATACTACAGACTATTCTGTTGAATAGATGCTTTTTGGCTTGACTTCAGCACGCAAAAAATGGATGTTCATTTATACCGTGTCTGCGTAGCACTCCTCTGACTATGTAAGGAGGCTTTAAAATTGATGTGCATTGCACTTAGAGCCACTTATAGGCACTTCACAGAGCCAGAGTGACATCAAGGAGCTTTAACGCCTGGGAGAAGATGCACAGGATTTTGCCACGATGTAAACTCTATCAACCTTTTAAAGCAGTCAAGTATCTTTGATTATAGAAATTCAAACCTCATTTACAGTGCAAAATCTGATGAATATACTTAAGTTTCTGTCTCCCAAAAAGGAATTAATCCAAAGTAAATTAATTACCCCTTTTCCTCATGGAAAGAAAAATCAAAGTGAAAAGTCATTCTGGTACCTTGGTCCACAACTCAGTGTGGGCTCTACTCTTTCAGCAGAGGAGTACATGTATCATAAGAGTTAATTATATCATCTGTGTTTGTGTTAACTTCTGTTAACATGCCATATTGTTATTGGGGAAAAAATTAAACCTTTAAAAAAGGTTCTCTAAGCTTACTGCTTGAACCCTCTGTGTTGCTAAGGTATGTATCTCTACCAAAGAAAGTGATACTGAAAGTTTATTTAGTAATGAGATAAAAGGAGTTTATTTTATTACAATTCATGCCATCCTAATGGAACAGTTGATAAGAAAGCATTAAATTGTTGTGCTGGGTAGACTATAAGCATATATTCATTTTCCTTCTACCACTACCATGTAGGTAAAGCAAAAATCTCAGACTAGTACTTAATGGTTAAGATGAACTGTTGAATCAGGTCTATGTCATTCTGCTGCCAATACTATCTGAAGTGAAATCAGCTCAAAGAAAATACCAAATGAAATCATCGTTTCTAGACTGTAACTGCTGTTTTTGTAGCTTTTAATCACATGCAGCCTGTCTCTGGCATCTATGAAGGGGGAAAAATTGTTGAAAATAGATTTATCTGTTTTTGAAAGCTTGTCTCTTGACTTAATTTCTCAACATAATTAAAAGCCTGATCTGTTGGTTAGAATTTTCCTGTATGCTTTGACTTTTCTTTGGCTACTGGAAGGGGTGAGGTGATCAGACAAGGTACTGCTGAAGAATCATGACTGTTAAAGCTTTGAACAATAGTTTCCCTCTCATGCTGAGCTCAGATTTGCTGGCAAACATGAATGTGTATACATCTCCCATCAATCTATTATGCTTTCTCCTATTAATCCTTTCAGAGTAGCTATTGCTTGTTCTGGGGTCACTAAACTACAACACAAGGTGAGAAGTAGTTAAGCAACTACTCAGTGCTCTGGATTGCTCTATAAAGCAGATGGAATTTTTTTTTTTTCTGCTGGCCAACTTTTATTTCCACTACTTCAGGCTTTTGCAGCTTAAGGCTCTAAACATCCCATTCTTCAGTCACTTCCCACACCAGCAGAAGTCTTGATCTACAAAACTGAACAATAGAAATGAAAAGACTGCTGATTCCATGAATAAATATAAGCCCTAAGCTGCCTTATTATCCCTGGAAAATATGTCCAAAAGACTGTCTTTGGGTAATATTTGTGATAAAAGGCTGATAATGTTCTCAGGAGTGATGAAATCTGCTATGTCTTGTTTTAGAAATTCTGATTTGCTCAACAGAGTATGCAGTGATGGGTGATGTGACTTTTTTGCAGTTTAAGTTCATGTATGAAGGTGAAACTTTGTAAGCTTTCCAGACATAACACATTGCAGATATTTCACAGGTAGAGCTGGGCAATGACCCAGGGTTTTTCAGAACACATTGTTTACAACAAAGCCTGACCTGAGCTCATTGGTATTGATCTGCTGTGGCCTCTTATTTCTGACCTTATTTGACGGGTTTTAAGTCCTTCTGTATCTCTTCTTGTAACTGGGCCATAGGTTGGGATAACAGCGGGCTGGACTGATAACTGGAAGATGAGTGGGCTCAGCTTTTGTCTCTCTGTGGACACTGGTGTGGTGTTACAGCATATGTAGGCAATTGAGTGCACCACTCGCATCTGATTTTTATATGTGTACATAGGATGGGCATGTTACATCTGTGTAATTACATGCAATTTGGGAGGTATATAAATTAGACATGAATTGGTTATTTGTAACAAGCAGGTGGTTCAGTCTGGTACGCTCTGTCTCAGTCGAGCTCACATTTCATACCTGTGTGATTTCCTAAGGGTTATATATTTGGGGGAAAAGTCCACATTCTTGCCTAGCTTTGTGTAGCAATGTTATGGAGCTTTCTGTTAGTCTCCAAATACCTCAAATTCCCTTCTTTTGCTATTTTCTAAACTAGAGGAAATCACTCATCTTCATTCCCATGCAAGAATTCAGAGATGTTCGCAGCTGAGGACTACTTTGAAATGTTTGTGTCATTACTTCTTCTTTGCTCTCTTTGGAATATGGTAAAATGGAAAGATACCATATCAAACCATAATAAGGGGGAAACTGTTGGAGGCAAACTCACTAGTGTTACAGAAAGGATGCACTTGTTGTTTTGGGTTTTGTGTGTGAAGACATTATTAAGTACATCAGAGTATCTGTGCAGTGTTTTGGGGAGACAGTAATGTATTTTATTAATATTCGTAAAAGATTATGAAACTCTGTCAACTGTAGTGAGTCAATCTCAAAGTCATACTGATCACAGTGTGTTAAGCAGAGGTCCCCATCCCTCAATGAATGCTGCTCACCACTCCTGAGACCCTACAGTAACACTTAGACATCGGGGGCCAGCACAGGTACCTCATCCTGGCTGTAAGACCTCGGAGGAACAAACATCTCAGATGGGAAAACACAGGGAGTTGTCTTGAACCTGGCAAGAGACTTTTTATGCTCCCTGTACATTTTGGACATCCCACCTCTGTGCTGCTGCTCTTTTGCCGATGACAGTCACAGTCTTTTAAAGACTTGTTCTTGCTTCCAGTAGGGACAGGTTGGGGCAAGGTTGAGGCACTCTGTCATTTCAAGAAGAGATGTGAGGGCTTTCACACCTCCTCTGCCTGCGGCACATCAGGTGCTGTGCAATCTGCCCTTGCTCCAGCTCTGCTTGAGTGCCCAAGGTGGCATTGCTGAATACCTGCTCTGTCTCTGTAATTAATGAACATTATCAATGCTAAGTAAAGGATGTCCTTTTAGAGGTCTTGTGCTGTGCTCAGAGCCCTACTGTTCTCCAGAAGGTTTCGGTAAGATCTGTAGGCTATATAGATCTTGTGCATTCCTTATGCATCAATTTTCTTGTGTTACAAGCAGATCAAATAAATAGATGGGAACAGGACTTCACCACTACATTACTTGAAGAATTAATTATGCTATTTAGGTTTGTATTGAGGCAGTTCTGTATTGTATGTGTTTGTACATCATGCAGTAAGGTTTTTGCTTTCTTTACTGTGTCACCTGGTTTCAAGTGAGTTGGGATTCTGGTTTGGTGCAGTATTCTCAAAGTTGAAGAGTAACTCACTGAGGCAGTTAAAACAAAGACGTAGTGCTAGCACACTTTTAAAGGTGCCATTGAGAATGAAACTAAGGTGCTACAAGTGGCACATCAAAACTGCTGGTCAGTTTTTAAAAATTAGAGCAAGACATTGTTCTAGTTTATGTTTGCTTCCTCACAAGGAAATCAACTATGGAGGTTGTAATAGTAATAATTGAATTCTGTTCACCTGCCCCCTTTATCCTTTTTAGTAAACCTTTATCTCTGTGGTGGGGGTTCTGGGTGGGCTTTTCCAGTTGCCCATTTTCCATAAATAGCATTTCCACTAGAGGGCATTCAACATACTGGTAATAAGCTCTACCTGTTCTCTGGGTTGGTACAGGTACTGTTCAAAACCTGCAGTCCAGAAAGGTGAATGCAGGGTGTGGGTGCTGAGGCACGGGGGGGGGAAGTGAGTGAAGTGACATTAATTCTGTGCACCACTTGTTTCCTCTGCTCAGTGGAGTTATGTCCAAGTTGTTTTCTGCCTCTTCCTTACACCTTCAGACTTTAGTACAGTAATCTGAAAATATTGTGGGTTTGCCTTCTCCAAAAATAAAGATGTGAAGCAGACAGGAAGGACCCTGGGTCCCTTTGTGCCTTTTTCAGAGAAGACAAGTGTTGGCAGTGTTTTCATTGTTCAGACTCTTGAGAAGGCTATTTTGGGTTGGTGGAAAAGCTTATCTACCATAGAGCTGGTAGGAATGCAGCAACATATGGTTACCATAACAGATTTCATCCCAAGAGATCTAGAAACACTTGAGAAAACACACATCAGTATACAAACCCTCACAGACATCACAGCCCCCACCAGTAACTGAGGGCAGTGAACACAACAAGCCCCTCAGCTCCAGGGAGTTTGTTGGGGAGGAGTAAATACCAGTGAAAACACTAGTGCAGGTGACAGAGCTGATATCTTTGCCCCTCTTGGTGTTGTTTGGGAACATTTGAGGAAAGATATCGTGAGGCTAACATGGTGTCCAATGGGCTACCACTCATCTGGGTCCAGTGGTAGAAGTTCCCAAGGAGATTTCTCCAACAGCATCAAGTTGGGTACAGACCTGCCCAGACTGTGGGACATGATGGAGCCACATATCAAGTTTTATGTTCAGAAACTGAGGATGTTTGGTCCTTATGCCTGCATCCCCTGTGAGACCTCATCTGCTGTCGTGGTATAACTTTCAAGTTAGCGCAACATCTTTAAGATGAATGTATGTTATATACATCTGTTTAACAGTGTCAGTGTTTTGCATAACCTCACTATTGAAAGTGTCTGGCTCCTGTTGTCCTCTTTTTTTTTTTTTTTTTTGTTAAAGCTGATATAACTGTGAATGAAAAATAACAACCATTGCGATGAAAAGTGTACTTCATAAAACAAATGCTTAAAAAGCCACTTGCTCCAGCTGTGGCTTTTATGTACGAGGATCTCTCGGGCAATGTATGTGCTTACATAAGAAGTCTTTCACAACATTTACATTTAAACCAGTCATCATCTTATATGCAGATCATTTATTCATCCCATAAATCACTGTTGCAGCTAAAAATGAAAATGAGCGCTCTCTTTTCCAAGCAGTATGCTTTTAAATAGCCTAATATGTTTGCAGCTGTTGTGAAGATGGGGATTCTCTGTTTGAAAATGGTTGGAGGGGGTTATTTTGTTATCTCTGTTTTCTCATCACTAGTGATATCTTTTACAATTTCTGACCTGGATTACAAAACATATGTCCTGTATAAAACTTACATTTAAGTAAAGAGAAAAAAACCAGATATGGAGCAAAGAAATAAATCCTTTCACTCCTAAAACAACAGTTAAAACCAGCACATACTGAGTCAATAAGTAAGGAAGTCAGCTGCTGCCCAGAAATAACCAGGGGGTATGTGGGGAAAATGTCAGTGAATATTGATCCCTAAGAGTGCAGGGAGCAGAAATACTAAGCCAGACTGTGCGGAGGCAAACTTTGAAAAAACAATTTGGAGACAATTCACAGCTGGCACTGAAGTTGGGGCCTCAGAAGTCTCTCTCACACAGATAAACAAGTGAGAAAGAGGCATCTGTTGCATTACAGCTGCCAAGGTCACACCAGCAGGAACAGGCAGAGGGGCAAAGAAAAGCCAGCGACATAGTCTGTATTCTTTGCAGGGGTAACACAGCGCCAAATAACCATGGCAGTGCTCATCATCTGCCTTTGAGACTGGAATGATGTATTAAAATATATACACCAACTCAAAAAATAACCCCACAGTGGATCAAAAGCAATGTTTTTGAAAAATATCATCCACTTCAACAGGAAAGGCTGAGTGTCAGCACACACACTTGATCTTCAGGGTAAGCAAACCAAAGTGCGTACGTAATCCAGAAGTGAGAAGGGCACAAATACCTGCTGTGTTCTCCAGAGTCACGCTCCAATTTAGGCAGGAAAGTGCTATGCAAAATAGCTCTAGCTGTGCATGAAAGAGCAGGCTTCTTCACAGCTTGCATCCCTGTGTTGTCTTATTTGTTTACCATGAACTGTGGGGTCCTGGAACTCAGAGAGGCAGCGAGAAATGGGAAGCAGCAGAATATAGTGCTTCAAATAAACCTATTATGATCACTTTAAACTACCTTCTCATGGTCATGATAAAAAAAAAAAAAGCAACTTAGTGAGGCTGTGGTAATGGACAAGTAGCAGCAACACCATGAGACTGTTACACAGAAACACAAGTGGTTCTTGCAGTGCCCATTGTCTCTGTGTCCCCTGCTGCCACATACCTGCTGTCTCAGATAGCAGGAGTTCTCAAGCTTGTGGGAACATTTTGAAGTGTATCCCCTGTAGGAACAGATATTCATGCAAATAACTAATTAATGGCACTGACTAAACAAACCGGATTTGGCCTGTTAAATGAAAATAGCATACCAAATTGCTTTCTTAATGATCTTGGTCATGGGTAATGGAAGTGTTATATATTTTTATCTGTAACTATATTCATAATCTGTTATTGCCTCTAGCCTTTTCACAGAACATTTGAAATCTGGAAAATCATCCATCTGAGTGGATCCCCAAGACAGAAACATTCTCAGTGGAGCTTCTGGACACAGAGACTCTCCCATGACCAAACAAACATGGTCAAACAAACATGTTGGAGACAACCAGAGAGGGGTGACAGTATCAGGGCTGGAGCAAAATAAAGCTAATTAATATATATCCTTAAAGGCCAAAGATTTTCTTCCTTTACAAGAAAATTAGTTTTGGGATGGTCTGAGAAAATGAGAACTCTTGCCAAAGATAAGGATTAATTTGGAACAGGATTACAGTGTTTTTATGGTCTTCTATTAAGAACTGTTATGAGGAGCAGTGCTGTGGATGGTGTGTAGGCAATAGAGATGCTCTGCAGCCTTTGTAGGAGTAAAGCTGATGTCAGCTGATCTACCATCTATGTGTTGTCACATTCTTGGAGAGGGGCAGGGCACAAACTGTGCTTTCAGAACAAAAAATTAAATTCTCCTTCTCCAAAGCTTATTCAGATGAGCGCAAAGCAGAAATCTCCAGAATGAATAGCTGCAATGTCTGGCTGCTTTTGAAGCATCTAAAAGTATGAAGTCCTCTATAAAGAGTTTTTTAGCCATGCAGCCCTCACGGGTTTACAGCTCTGTTCTGCTCTGGCATCCCCTGTAAGAGGAGTGCTTGACCTCCAGAAGGATCTGCCGTGGAGGACACAGACCACTCTGACTCACTGCTCTGGGCCCTACAGACCCGGGAGGAAGAGGGGCTGTGCTGTTGATGTTTGTGTGAATGAGATTTTGGCACTGGGACTAAAGAGGGGTAATTCCAGCGTGCCTTGGCACATCTTAAGGACCATGGTGATGCCATGGAGAGCCTGATTTGTACAGACCCTTCCCTCTTGTTCCTTTTTGAATTTCTCTAGGAAAATTGGAATGGTGGGGCAATAGGGCAGTTGCATATGTATTTTATCAGCCTAGAGATTAAATGGATTTACCTTTTGGGAGTATGCTGCTGGTCTTAGAAGAGCATGGATCAGGTAGACTTACTCATACAGTTGCTGCAGGAGCTGCCTGGAGCTGCCAGCCTTGTGTCCCCACCCTGCTACCTCCCCGCCTTGGAAAGCAGCACCAGTGTATACTGAGCACTGTTTCCCTTGCATCCTGTGGGCCAGTTTTGATCCACCTTTCAAATGACTGAATGCTAAAATCCACGGCTACAACATTTTTACAGGCTCATCTCACATTCCTTATAGTAGATATCTGTGCTGGTAGAGTCTGTCTCTCTTCCTGAATTATCTTTCTAACATCTACTACATCTGCTGTAACTTTCAAAAAGAACTGTAGCCCTTAGGACTTCTCCTTTGTAACCTACTTCTGATTTTTGCATTGTCATATCTTGCCAGATTATGTGCCTTCCTGGGCCTTGTGTCATTCCTGAACTGAGAGCAAACCAGCCAAACCAGTGGGAACTGGCAGTGAGTGTGAAGCTCAGAGGGGCTGGCTGTACAGAAGCAGATCGTGTGGTGTGTTCTGCTGGAGGTAACACCTTACTGCACCCCAGATACTAATGGCTTAGACCCTCAAAAAATGTCAGATACATAGCTCCCTGTGGGATCTGGTCTTCATCTGGAGAAGGGAGAACATTAGCAGACTGTGCAAAGGTATGGTTAACCAAGTAGAACTAATTTCTACCCACTCTGCCCACTGGCTTCAACTTCCTGGATGTGGCAATGAAAGAGGAATAAATAGCCCAGTATGGTGCAGCCAGAACCCCAGGTTTTAATGGAGCACAAGGGTTCTGCATCAAATAACTGCACTCACTGCTGCTACAGGCTTATCACTGTCCTTAGTCTGTACTCCCTTGAACAGATGTGTGCAGCTGGAGGGCTCACTGTGAGCACAGGCTGCTGTTGGATCTGGCCTCTGTAACATGCAGGGGATGAGAATGCTCTGCACTGACTCCTGAGAGTCCATTGCTGCTTCCCATGAAGGAGCTGCTCTGCACCCATGGACAGCAGAGACCTCTACCCTCACGGAGGGGCAGAATCAAGGATGCTCCTAGTAAACTGATCTGCTTAAAAATGTTTGGAGCAGTAACAAACTGCTTCTTTTCCTATCATGTGTTGCTGTAACACATCATCATAAGCAATGGTTACTGTACTTTAGCTCCTAAGAGTTCACAGGTCTTCGTGGTGATGACATTTTAAGATTTTAGTCCACTTTTTTTCCCAAAGCCATGGGGACATTAATTTCTATTTGCAATGTTAAAGATTTTCAACAGTCTTTGAGCATGAGAGAGATTTGTGGTGACTTTGTGAACTCCAAGGAGAGTTCTGAGAATGATCCCAGACCACAATCCCGTTCCTGCCAGTCTCAGGAGAATGAAGCACTTTGCTTTGAACAGGAAAGGCTCTAGGACATGTGTGACTAATTTGTTACAAGGTAATTAAAAATTATCTGTATTACAGCAGTGCTGCATGATTTTGTTAAAACAAGCAGTCTGGGTGAAGATGAGTTGACAAACTGGGAACATTTTCCTTTACCTGTCGCTGGTTCCTCTCCTGATGGGAAGGAAATGTCTGTCTGTCCTGCTTTGGTGCTGGAGGAGCTAATTGCTGTCATGTGTGGGGATGCCATTCACGTGGTTGTAGCTGGAATTTTGTACATGCATCTTGGTAAACAAGGAGAGGTGTCTATGCTCATAGTGGTCTTCCTGAGCTGTCACAATGGTGGCATAGTGTGGACTGTATGAATTAATGTAAGTTTTTCATGATGGGGATGCAGCTTTTGTGGCAGGGAGCGAGCCTGGAGACAGACTTTTCACATAGCACAGGCAGTGAGTGGAGACAAACCTGTTGCAATGACGGGTAGTAGGGAGTGAACAGCTTGATGCATTTTTGAACCCGGTAGGGAGGAACGACCTGCTCCTTCTATCCTTGTGATCAGATGGGATGGATGAGAAGGACGTACTCCCAGGGTCCCTGTCTGCCAGTGCCTCTTGCTATGCCCTGAATGGGACTGTCTGTATAAATCCTTCTGCCTGGGCAGCTGTTGGGTTTGGCAGATGCAGATTCATGTCCTTTGATAGGGATGTATTAATCTTTCATCAGTGATGACTCAGCCAAGCAATAAAATTGGTACCCTAACATAGCACAGAGGTCAGGATGGATGGCCTCAGCCCTGCTAATATGGAAGCAGATTATTCTCTGCCCGTGAATAATGAGCATTTCTGAAAGGCATTTCTGCTTCCTCCTCCAGTGTCTCTTCAGGAAGTGTTTGGCAACCTCAGAATTGCTTTGATTAAGGAAGGGTGGTGACAGAGAGCTGGAGGATGTCACTGTCCCCTGCTTTCACATCCTCCTAGCAGTGAGCAGCAACTCATGGCCATCTGAGGGGATGAGACACCCCTCACAGGTCAGGAGTGACAGGGAGGTACTGCCAGGCAGAGATCAAGGCATTTCAGTAATACTGGGGTAGTGGTGCCAAGCATTGGGAGATACAGTCAGAACAGTCAGCACCCTAATGCACCCATGTAATGAGGCTCAGCCATATGCATTTGCATAGCTAACTGCTGGACTAATTAGCGTAATTAACTTCTTATGTGTCCAACAACAAGC
The DNA here is from genome assembly GCF_003945595.2 of Pipra filicauda. Taxonomy (NCBI): domain Eukaryota; kingdom Metazoa; phylum Chordata; class Aves; order Passeriformes; family Pipridae; genus Pipra; species Pipra filicauda. Next base: position 9,284,749 of record NW_024104310.1, read on the forward strand.
TTAGTGGGGAAAAAAAGTCTACACTGTAAGGAAGAGTGGCCATTTCCAGAAACTGAGTGAAAACTGTGTCTTAAGTTGCTAATTGTGAAGAAATTGAATAGGTATGTAGATAGGTATAGATATGTTAATTTTTAATATCAATGCAATTCAGTTCAGGGATTGCCAGTGTAAGTACTGAGGGGTCAGGGACACAGTGAATGGCCCAGATTTTAAAAGGGATCTGTTTTGCAGAGGTTTCCAGGATGTACTCTAGGGGAATAAAAAACAAAAAAACAAACTCCAAAGACAGTTTTGTTTCATTTGAATTCCTCTTGGAAAGAAAAATAGCAGAAGTAAAGCAAGCCTTCATTACCACTCACAACAGGTAGAAAAGTAGACCAAGCCAACTGGAAAATTCAAACTGATCCACTTGTATAAGACCTTGAAAACAATTCTGTTCCGATGGCTGGGGAAAAAATGTATGAGCAATAACCTCACTATAAACACATATAAAATATTGTGACTAAAACTATTGGGACTAAAGAGATGGAATTGCAATGTAAGCTAGGACTGTGTCTGAGTATAACCCAACAAGAAATCAGCACTGTTAGATTTAAATGCAAATTACCGTTTCTTGTTAGAGAGGTGCTATTCACTTTTTTTTTTTTTTTAAATGAGCTGTTGCCTGGATTGTGGCACCTGAGATGAGGCAAGGTTATCCAGTTTCCTATCAGCACAATTCCATGTTGCAGATCTTTTCTGTTGTAGTTTCTATGAACTGCTGTGACATGTAGTGGTGAAAACACAGAAATGCTTAGGGGGTCCCAGTGGTGGCTAGTAGATATCTCTAGAAAAATTCGGTGTGCCAGTGATGCGTCCCTGAACCAAGGATCAAAATTATCCCAGGTGTAAGGAGACCTTGCCTCTAATGGCATTAGTGAACGTGACCTTGTATAAAAAATGCATGTTGTAAAATTAAGGAGCAAAGGGGGCATAATCACTTCCTTGTTAGATAAACACTCTGCTGTTTCTTTTCCTTAGCTGGTTATCTACAGACTCAGCAGAGATCCCAGTATCATGTGAGTGAGAAAACATTTAGCTTTACACAGAGCTACAGCACTCTGGCGAGAGCTCGATCCAGCCTAGTATCGATCCCACCTCAGTCCTGGCTGTGCAGGGTAGGAGGTGAGGATGGGAAAAGCAGCAACATGGCAGTTTCACGTCACCTGACGTTGAGGTGAGTGAGGACTTGCATCAGTCTCAAGCAAATTCTGAACAATCTCCGTGCTGCTCCAAGTTTTGTCCAACCATGTGAGGTCCCCTTGAGGGTTACTGGAGAGTGGTACTTGCTTTATGCCTGGTGCTCAGGCACACCCCATGTCACCCCGTGCTGACATCAAGGTGGGCAGCTGTGCTAGCAAGGCTAGTTTGACAGCTCTGCCGTGTTGGAGAGATCTCCGTTGTGGCAGAGAATCTGCAGGGAGCGAGATATGGCAGCGTGGATCGGAGCAGGGAACGTGTGCTGGTGTGTCACCCTGCAGCGTGACCTACATGGCAGCCACCGGCGCGCAGGAGGCAGCCACCACATCAGACATGCCGAGTGGCCCCCGTTGTGTCAGGGACATGGAGAGGGCCGGGGAAGTCTGAGGGCACGTGAAACGTGCCACCCTTTGGCAGTGAGACGAGCGGCTCCCCGGGGAGCGTTGGTGATCTCCGCATCCCACCGGTGGGAACCAGCTTCCCTGGGAGCGCGCGCTGCATCCTCCAAATCCGTGCTTGCAGCGGGGCAAAGGCTGCCCTTGACACAGCTCTGCTTCGCAGCCGGGGACCGCCAGGGCACTGAAACCTCCGCAAGTTGGGGAGAAGGCGAGAGCGCGTCTGCCAGAAGCTCCGCATCCGCGCGACTCCCGTCACCGGCATCACGGGGAATGCGGGATTCAGCTCCTGAGCGGCGGGCGGCTGCGGCCCCTTTGCCCGGGTGCGGGAGGGGAGATGAGTGCCGAGCTGTGCACATCCCCAGCGAGCTGCACAGTGTGTGCCGAGGCAGCCGGTGCATGCGCAAGGCGCGGGCGGCCGCCGTGGAGGTGGGGAGCGAGGACCACATCGCTGCCTCCGGCTCCGAGCTGCCAGTTGCTGGTTGCCAAGCAGTTATCATTGTTTCTGTGACGATTGCAGAGGCTGTTGCTAATTGAAGAAGCCCCCACAGCATCCTTCTCTCTCTCTCTCTGCTCCTGCTTCTGCTTTTATTTTAGAGGCTCAAGGGGGAAGACAGCCAGACTAGTGATTTTTTGCATTGCATTTTTATTTATTGCTTTTTGTGGGGGTGGGAAATTTCTCAGCTGGTGATTAAGTGATGGACTAGTTACTCATCCATATCCCTTTAGTCTTTGTGTGTGTGTGTGTGTGCGTGTATGTCTGAACACACAGACAAGCTTACACACACACACACACACACAGAGTAAAATCCTGTTTGCCACTGCAGTGGGCACAAATAGGTGAGCATGACTACAGCCAAGGAGCAAAATGCATCAGGGAAACAAGCCCAACAACAAGACCAGGTAATGCTTATTTTCCTCAATTTCGAACAAATACAGATTTGCTTTATATAGCTCTGTGTTTCTTTTATGATTATTATGATTTATTTTTTCTTAATCTTTTTGGTGTGCATTCCTAAAATTGTGAACTGAGTCACCAGTCAGTGGCAGGAGGAAAGTGCTTTGTAGCTGTGTTCAAGGTCTGCTTTCTCGGTGTGTGTGTAAGCTGAAATTGTGCTATTTTTAACAACCTGTACCTCTTGCTGAAGACTATAGAGGTTTGTTCTGTAACTTGTTCCTTACATGCGTGCTGGGGGGGGGAAGGATGTTGGGATGGAGGCCCCTTCTTGCTGGAAAAAGGGGTGAGAGTATTTAAACCCCCCTCTGCAGATGGATATAAAATTGTAAAACTGGGGTTCAGCTTCTGACTTTGTCATGCACTTTAAGGGAATTTTTTTGTCTGACATTGCCTCGGAGGGACACTTCAGGGTGCAGCGTGTGCTCAGGCTGTGCATGAACAAGCAGGGATGGCGAGGGGGGGCAAAAAGCAGCTGTGAGTAGGTTTAACTCCCATTGGCTTTGGAAAAAATTGCCGTGCTTACACCATATCTAAACTCTATTAATTTATTTCTCATGGTAGTTGTTTTATGTGTTTCTGTACAGGTAGAAAGTTAAAGACTTCATTTTCTCTGTCAAACCTGTGTTATATAGAGGATATTCCTGCCTGCCTGCACTTACCAGGACAGAATGAAGTCAAAACTTTCCCTGTCAAAAAAACCAGCGGGTGGCAGGAAGAAAAGGGATGTATCCTCAGCCATAAAGGATAGGCATAGCTAGAAGGTGGTGGCATGAGGGAAAGCCTGGTTGCGATCTCTGAGCTCCAACTGAGGCTGATGAAGGTTCCTGGGCTCTGGGCACACTGGCAGATTAGCATCTCCATTCTCCTCAGCACCAGCTTCTCCTCCCTGTGCTCGGGCCCATGCCTGGGGGAGCCCGGACGCTCCAGTTCTTCAATTTTCCTCATCTCCTTAAGACATTGGAAGTTCACCACTTTAATCTTTGGTTAGGACAGCACGGGAGGATAATTTAAACAGATCTCTCTCAGGGCACAAATTAATTCTTAAAATAGTTCTTCCTGGCTTGATAGGCTGAGAGCCTCACACGTTGTTTTTCTTTTTTCTTTTTTTTTTTTTTCCTTTTTTTTTCATTTGTACTTTGGTTTAGGGAATTGAGGAAGGGGAAAGCATGGGAAGACACTAGGCACCAGAAATAGCATCATATAATCTGCATTTTCAGGGTGACATTTTACTAATGGCCAAAACAGGCTCAATGGTTCAGTGAAAACAAGAAGGAAGCAACTTTGATACTCAGAGTAAAGAAACTTCATCTGACCCTGCATCTGTTGGGCTTCTTTGCTTCTCTGTCCAATGCTTTTGGAGTAGGTATTTTCGTCACTGTTTGCTACAGATTAAAATGAGTCTAGCTGTGTTTTCTGGCAGGCAGGGGTGTATAAGTGCTTTTTCTGAACAAAGAGCTGTGGGGCTGTCCCCTCCTCCTAAAAGCTGTGTAAAAGTGTCGGGTTTTGTAAGCCAAGAAGTGTGTGTTGCCTTTTATAAAGGAGCGGTGGTTTTGTTCCAGGTGGTGTTATCTGCCCAGTGCCACTTTGCTGTTGGCATGCCATGTCTTTGCTACTTTGCTCTCCTCACATGAAGTATAAAATGCCCAGAATAAGTCTTTAGTATTATGCAGAATCTTAATTGAGTATATTCTATAACTGATTGAATTGCAATTATACCCATATGGCATGCTTAAATATTCTGAAAGTACATCCTCTCTCAGCTCTGCCCTAGTGTGAGCATGAAATAGAAATATCAAGCATATATAAATATCAATGATATTGATGAATATTAATGTTTGAGTCTGTGAACAACTTTGCTCATTCCCATAATTTCTTTTTTTGTTTTCACAATGCATTATTAGTAAAATGGCTTCACAGCTGGGGGTCAAATCCAGTCTCTGTCCATTGATTTGACTGCACTTTTATCTTCCAATACCAAAAGCAGATCTAAACCCTTATTTTATCTAAAACAGTTCATATCTGAAAAAAGGCTCTATCCAAATTCTATTTCTAGCCAAAATTCTATTTCCAGGCTTATGCATATAAAAAATTACTGAGTTTTTTTTCTTGCTTAAAACTGATCAAGAAACTGAAAATTGTAGCTAGGAGAAAAATTGAAGACAAAGTGCTGGTCTGGCTGAAGAGGACTGAGTCTTTTTCAGAAGCAGCTGCTGCTGTCATAGGAGATTGTGACCATCCCTTTCCTGTGTTCTTTGCTGTGACATTCCCGGAATCCAGAGGCGAGCAAGTGACACAGTTGGCTTAAGTCTTTGCTGTGTCCTACCATGCTAACCCAAAGAGAAACTGGGCATGAAATGACACTGCAGGAGCAGGGTGGGAAAAGTTTGGAGAAATCTGCAGAAGCTTTGCAGGCTTGAATTTAAAAATCTACTTTAGACTTGTGTCTATATGCAAATGAAGTCATGTTCTGTCTTGAGATTTACAAAAATGATAATAATTAGAAAATGATTGTGATGTGGAGATAAGCAACTGCCTTAGCTGCTGAAGCCAGACAATCCCTTTCTTCCTTAGGTAATTAAAAATGCTTCCATACAATTTATTTCTGATAAGCAACGCTGCTCACCTCCCTGCCAGCTAAACTATTTGGAATTCCAATCATTTATCCCCTTGCTTATCTGTTCATGAGTCTGAACTTTAAGTCTTTTGGGCATCACGTACAGAAGACATTCTGTAAGTGATAAGTAATACTGTCTTGTGCTGTCAAGTTGTGATTGCTTGATCAAACTGTAAGTTGGATGTGGTTGACTCTGTGCACTGGGGTGCTTCTGACACAGCGGTGGTTTCTTGTTCAATGGTTGGAGCTGGATACCATGCAGTGTACAATGATTACAGCTGGCTTTCTGCTAGACCCAGTGCTCAGCAGTCCGTAGCAAAGCCTGTAGACACTAATGGACTTGGGATCCGGCTCAGGCGGACTAGAGAATCTTGTTCTCTGTCTTGGGGTTTGTTAGCTGCATGTGTGGATACACCATTAAAACCACTTTTCTGTGAAAAAAGGAAAATAAAATAGCAACAACAGGTCAAGTACTGTGACAATGTGCTTTAGTTATTTACACAGGCTGAAGATCTATGTGTTTTAACATAAGCCTGTAAATTTGTTATCTTAATTTAGCCCAGTTCTTGTTACTTTTAATGGCCTTTGGGAATGCAAATAGCTCTGCAGTCATATATAAAGATAAAGAGGCTGATTTTTTAGTGAAAATGTGATAACAACCATAATGCTAAAATGAGACTTTTAAGTATTTTAAAAAGTGAGTCAGCATATCAAGGATAACAGGGATCACAGATTCTCAAAGAACACCTTTTATAAAACATATTTAAAGGGTTGATTGGTTAATTGAGTATTTGAACACTCGGAATAAAGGATTGTTCTCATATCTTTTGCTGTATAGAGAAGAGCTGTCATGGGCTTACAGGGAGCAAGATGCTGCTCGAAATGTGCTCATGTCCTAGACAAGGTTGTTAATGATTGTTTGCATGGAGCTCCATGTAAAAGACCAAAAATTAAGTGACGAGGCAAAACAGCTTGAGGGCTGCCTTACTGAAGTGGGCTCCGTGGAGGAGTGGAATCAGATCAATAGAACAGTTCTGCCTATTAGCTGTCATTAAGGTAATCAATTCTGAATTTTACAGAACAGATGGAATTTCAAATAATAGGGATGGTGTCTTCAAGTGGAGAGACAACACGTTTCACTTGGAAAACCTTGGCCAGACTCAGGAATAAAATGATGGAAAGATTAATATTTCATGCTCCTAATGTTCCCCTGCCACTCTGTACTTCACAGAAATAGCCTGTAGTATCTTGAAGCATGAGTACCGTTGGAGAATCTAATATACTATGCTGAAAAGTGCCTCTATTTGTGTAAATTTATCCAAACAAGAAAATCAGTGTGCACTTTAGCTGCTTTTGCGGGCTTTTCCTTTATGGTGTTATAATTCAGGTAATTCTGGGATTCCTGTTTTAGAGGGTGTCAATCCCTGTGTGCCTGCTGTCTTCTTTCAAGGTCGTAAATATTCTCAGCCATTGTGAGGTGAGGCCTGTGCTATTACTTTATTCCCAGAGTAGATAAAACTGAAAAATATGGGTGTGCTTATATTTGGAAGCAGTGTGGAGCCACCCTATGAGAGTCAGAGAGATGATGTTGAGGTCCCAAACACATATACTCCAGACTAGTTCCAGACTGGTGTGAATGTGCTTTAGTTGTTCAGTATCTTCTGACTTAGCTTCATGCAAAATTAAGCCAGTTTGTGCACTCTGAGGGTACTATAAAGTGTGGGTTAGAGCATGGTAGATGGGTCAGACTGAGAGATTTGGTCAGTAGTGCAGTTCTGAACCGAACAGAAGTACTAGATGTGAACCATATGTCTTTAGTAGGGATGGGGGGATGCAGCCAAATAAATGTAACTTCATGTGATCTATGTTCCTGTATCTGAAGATATATAGTTGTTTTGTTGTTTGGTTTTGGTTTTTTGTTTTTTTCTTTTTTCCTGGGAGGAATGACTTAAAATCATTCCAGACCTGCTCTGCTCATCCGGTTGCTGTCCAGAAAGTCATTGTCCCTGGGTGTCTTGGTTGGCTCAACATGCTTTCATAGAATCATAGAATCATAGAATCGATTGGGTTGGAAAAGACCTCCGAGATCATCGAGTCCAACCCTTGGTCCAAATCCAGTCCATTTACTAGATCATGGCACTCAGTGCCACGTCCAATCTGCGTTTAAAAATCTCCAGGGATGGTGAATCCACCACCTCTCTGGGCAGCCCATTCCAATGCCTGATTACTCTCTCTGTAAAGAATTTTCTCCTGATATCCAACTTAAATTTCCCCTGGCGGAGCTTAAGCCCGTGCCCCCTTGTCCTATTGCTGAGTGCCTGAGAGAAGAGACCAACCCCCACCTGGCTAGAACTTCCCTTCAGGTAGTTATAGACGGTGATGAGGTCACCTCTGAGCCTCCTCTTCTCCAGGCTAAACAACCCCAGCTCCCTCAGCCTCTCCCCATAGGACCTATGCTCCAGTCCCTTCACCAGCCTTGTTGCTCTTCTCTGGAAGAAGAGCTTTGCCTGAAGCAATGCAACAGTCCTGATTCTCTGTGACACCAAAGCCTCTTTATAGCACATGAGCAACACAAATTTTGTCCAAAGAGTGTAGGATCAGATTCTAAACAGGCAGTAGTGTACAGCAGGTTCAGGCACTTATATTATAAGTTACGAATTTTATCTCTTGAAATAAGGAAGGGACTTTGCCCTTTTATTTGTCAATACTCTCCCTCCTGTATGCTAGATCACAAAAAGCCACTGCTGAATCCTCTGTCTTTTTTAGCAAGGTTTGAGGTTACCATTGTAACTTAATGTTTGTAAGCAGATTGAAATGTGTATTTTTACAAGACAGCCCTGATTCACAGTGCCATTAGCTGGCACAGTCAGACTCCCCACTGCAGCACCCCAGTGGCATAAAATCCACGCAGAGGAGTTGAAGAGCACCATGACATGTACCCAGATCTAACACTGGGCTGAAAGGAGCTTGGCCTGGAGCTGCTGAACAGGTGGGAGTGAGTCTCCCAGGAGATGAGCTAATTTAGCGTGTTATCTCAGTGGCTTGTGACAGAGCTCCTACGTTCTTGGCTGGAGTTGAAAACTGTCATATCCCAAAGGTGAGTCCCTGCTTGTGAGAATCCCTCATTCTCGCTGCAGTATTCTGGCTCAGATTATCACAGCTGTGCAGAAACCAGGGGAAGTGTCCACTTTTGGAAGGTGTCTGGCAAAGAGAAGGGTAAAAGGAGAAACATGACTCTGACTTGCATAGAAAGCAATGGGTTTCTTTAGTTTTAATGGAACCATTTAGAATTCATTGTTAAAGTGCACAATTTTTTTAAAATAAAATAAAATTCTTCATATGAAACCTTTTTTTTTCTTGATAACAACTCTTCAAATTACATATTTTATTGTAGACCCAACACAGGCTTTCTCCAGGAACTCATAGAGAACATTTATGTTTCATTCTGTTAATGGTATCTGATCTATTTCTCAGGAGATTAAATTTCCGTAATAGCGCTCCTGAGAACACTGTATTCAAGAACATGAAATTGCATCAAACTGGCAGTCTTTTCAAGCTGTTAATTTGATGTGAGGAATGCGGGCAGGAATGGGGAGGGAAGGGGAGACAGAGGTGGAAAGGAGCATGTTTGGCATAAAGCTGGAGTGTCAAAAAGAGGAGACTGTAGAAAATCCCTTTTGGTATTCAGTGCTGAAATGGAAGTGCTTCTGGAAGCTTTTAAAGATTCATATACTTCCATAGGATGCTGCTTGAGATTGTGTGAATTTTACTCACTGTCTCTACCTTGACCAAGTGGGATGTGGTCTGCCACTTGTCCTTGGTACAGTGTTGGTGGTTGCTGCTCCCTCCATTTCTGGCAGAGGTACCCTGTGTTGCAGTCTTTCTCACTAAAGCTTTCTTTTGCTGCTGCATAAAGACAGAATAATGTGTCTCTGAAGTTCACCAGTTATCTAGGGGTCATGAAAGTTTGAACAGCGCAAGAAAAAAATCTTAGATTTTTAATTATTTTTTTTTTTTAACTCTTAGTGAATTCAATGTTTCATTCCAGTTGTGGTCCATTAGCAGTGTTATACATTGCTACAGGCATTTAATGAACAATGGTTTTACCTACTTTCAGTTCTTATGCCTTTAATGCTGCTTCTTTGTGATCTTTGTCATGCACATCAAGTTGTGGTGAATCATGGTCACTTTGGGTGATGTGAGAAAAGGCGGCACTTTTAAAATGATGTAGAGTGCAGTAATATCTGGTTTTTATGTAGTTTATTCTCTGTGTTTTACATTCACATCTTTTGTCCTTTTTTTTTTTCCTCTCATTCCTCTGTCCTGCCTTCTGTGATTCTTAAGTGGGATTTAAGTAAGTGAAATAGATTCAGAGAAAGGAGGGTGCCAGCAGCAATGGAATGGGAAAGCTGTGTGCAGTCCTCCAAAAGGCTGCTGCAGATGTGAAGGACTAACTGCAGAAGCGAGAGAAGTGCATTCAGCAAGGTTGAAACATTTGTGTAATATAAATTTGGAGAGGGACCTATATTGGAAATCAGTGAAAGTGATCCAGAATGGAAAGGCAAATTAATACTAATTTCTGATTTAATAACAAAGTTTAAGTGGGATTATTGGGTGGCTTTGCATGACAGTTCAGTGAGTGGAGCATGGAACTTAGTGCTTCTTGTGTGCAGACTTCCGCCGTAGCCTTGAGCGAGAGGGTTTGGTTCTCAGTGGCAGTCAGCAACTTCTCTTCTGCTGAGATGGTCCATTGTTGTCTTAAGTTGGGAAAAAAACAAATATCTGGGAGTCTTCTGAGGATAAGTACATGAAATAGGGAGTTCTGAAATACTGTAGTAACTCAGGCTGCACAAGTACCTTAGATATCAGAGAGATGCACTCCTTGAGGTTTAGAGAGTGTAGGGAAAGGGTCACAGGAAAAAAACCTGAAAGTTAAAACTCACTCTGAAGGTTTAGATATGAATAAGAGTTTCAGCAGAAAAATATCAAGATAAATGTAAATCCTGTCAGGACTTGAGACAGCTATAAGCAAACTTGCAAATGAGAGAGAGATAATGCATGGAATTTTGGGATTGTATCTGATTCTAAGATTTTGAGAACTTGAGGCAATTTTATACTTGAAGGTAAGATAGATATGCATCTTTCAGCTCTCTGTTGCATAATGCAGGGACCTTTTCCAAGAAGGAGTAATTAATTTTTTTTTTTTTTGGTAGAAATACTGCAGTGTAATTAGGAGCTGTAGAGGTGAAATGGAAAAGTAAATGGGGGGGATGATGAACCAAGGATATGCATGGTAAAGGGTTAAACCAAAACCTTTCAGAAATGGAAACCAGAAGCTGAAGTTTTGTGCTGAGTAGTTTGATGGAGATCATCTTCCTGAAAGTCAGGATTAGGTGATAAGCCAAGGCTGAAGCCCAGAGTCTGGTACCTGTAAGAGAAAGCCTTGAAAAAAGTTGTGGAAGTTGTGAAAAGAGCTCTTCAGTGTGATGGAAGTGGAGAGGCATAGCTACTTCCCATGACCATTGGTGAAAATCCTCCACAGATAAGGAAATTGATGGTGCCTCGGTTGCCTGTGCCCTTACTGCTGCTAGAATAAAACTTTGTTTTGAGAGACAACCTGTGGGCTGTCCATATGATGTGTGGTCACTGGCAAGCAATGTATGGCTATCACTCTTATCAGACAGTGTTTTGTGATAGAAACTGCAGGTGGAAAGTGCAGATAGACCATAATTTCTCAGAGTGGGATTTGTCCTACTCTGCTGAACAACATCTGGTCACAGAGGCATAACAGGGACTGTGCTTTAGGATCTTGTCTTGTCAAATAGCCCTGCAGTGCCAGCACTGTGGCTGTGCCTCTGCGCTCGGTGGCCTTGGCAGGAGAGGCTGGTGAAATAATGGGATACTCTCCCTGCTTCCCTGGTAAGTGAGGGGTGCTGTTGGAGGGCATTTCCCTGTCTCCAACAACCACCTTAGAAAGCTGAAATGCAGATGGTCATGGGAAGAGAACAGGCTAGTTTTGTTAGAATTGGCATTGCTGGGACGGAGAGAGTTAGTGATGGGATCCCAGTGAGTCGCCAAGGGAGCAGGAGCATCTGTCTGCTGCTCCCTCAAAGTTGGTGTGTCCCTCCCAGCTCTTTGGTGGTCAAACACACTACCACCATCCCTGTGGTGGTAGGATGAGCCTTGTGCCCTCATTGCAATCACTTTTACAGATGTGAATATCAAGTGTAAGCTGAGTGGAGAACCAAGCTCTGAGTGTGTCCTCATAGTGAAGGAGGATGAGACAGACTGAAGCAAATACTTATGAAGACTTAAGCTGAGTTTAGACATGATAAGGTCATGCAAAAACCATTTAGAAAGGGGAAGAGGATGAGTTTGAGCGAAATAGTAAAACCAAGCAAATCTGAAGGCTGAACTGTTGGTTTTTTGTTTTGGTTTGTTTTTTTTTTAAGCCTTCGGGTTATGTCCTTTGTTGGTCTGAAAAAAAAGGGCTGTTGCTTTTATTGTTTATAAAAACGTAAGAGGGGTAAAATAAAAGTAAATTTTACATAAACATTCGCAACACTTTGTCTAAAGTAGTTTCTGTTACTACTTAACTGCTGCTGAGCCTGAAATTGGAGAGATAATAAGCCTTCATCTGAAGCAATTAGTCCGCAGTTTTTGACTCCATTACCTTCCTTATGTCTGTAGCTGAATAGTTACATGCAGATATTTAAGGCTTAGTTGTAGTATGATATTGTCAAAAGTGAAATCACAAGTTAGACATTAATTTATTGTTAATTTAGCTTGTCAGAGATACTGTAATAAACATATAATTGACTGGGGGTGAATATATATAGTAACATATTATGTGGAATGCATTTTGAGTCATTAATTTAGCTTAATCACACACTGTGACCGACCTCTCAACTCTTTTTGTGTCGGGTTAAAGGGGTCTGATACTTAATCTTAATGTGATTGTAGGAATTAAGAAATGGTACATTAAGTTGTAACTGTCCTTAAGTGTGCTGACAGACTTACACTTTTATCTTTTTGTTTTCATGCCCAGGAGCAAACAGGTTATTTTCAAATGCATGTGCAGCATTTTGTGCCTACTGATAGAGAGAAGCTCAAAGTTGGATGGGGAAAACATATTGCAACTTAGCAATGTGAACTTTGCTTCTCCTTAAGAATCTAAAAGTACTAACAGCCTTCTTTTTTCTGATTTTCATGTCCCAATATCTGTGATTTAAAAGTTAATTTACAAACGTTGCCAAGAACGCTGATCCATTGAATCTAACAAGTAATTGAGATTAATCTTTGTGATCCTAATCACTGAAGGTTTCAGTTGCATTAAATTGATTTATTTTCCATGATGTTTTCCTTATGAGGTACAACACATGGTTTCACGTGGATTATACTGATGCTTGACTTGGCCATTGCAAGTCATGCTATAATTAAGAAATTTTATTCCAACAGTCCAGGCTAAACAAGCCAGACAAAACAAAGAGCAGTTGTGAATGGATGGGACAGTAAAATCCAAGAAGGAATTGATTGAAATAGCTCATGAAAGTACTGAGCACATAAGGTTTGTCCATTAGTAAAATGTATATGCATTAGGAGATGTTTTGACTTGCTGAAGACTGTTCAGTGCTCGCTTGTTCAAATTGGTATCTCTTGGCAGGACTAGCTGACCTCAGTTACTACTCATCTACTTGAGAAATGTTACCTTCCTACCCATAATATCTTTGAGGTTGATAGAAAGTAAATAGATGATGTCTTCTTTTAGTTTAGTGCCTTGTTTCCAAACTGGACTTTCCAATTCCCTTCTGGGAGATTAGGATACTGTGTTGTTTTCAGTTAGGCCTCTTGTGCTCAAATTTGTGAAGGAATTCAGCATTGACACTGGGCTGTACAATCACAGAGTATTCCTGTGTAAAACAGAGAATTTTAAGGAATTCTGGGAAGTGTGAGCATCTGAAATAAGATGAAGAGATGTTTGGCATGAGTGGCTAAATTAAGAATAAATCTATTGACTTCATCAAGCCTTGAGCTGGCCCCTATACTACCTTTCACCATTCTGAAAACCCTTAAGTAGAAAATTGAGGCTTTAAATCAACAAGAGCATCAAACCTGTAAGTAACAGGTTTATTTCAGCTGGTCCATACTGTTTTCAAGGGGCTTTTATAATAGACAAAGCTGATATTATAAGCAGTTCTTCTCTGTACTGTTCTGTCCCAGTGGGGAGAAATGCTTCTTTCAGAAATCAGATTTCTTTTAGGTCCTCAAAGGTGTGAACTCTGACGGAGCTTGATGGAACTCTGTCTGAGAATGGACTTCAGGATTAAGACCACAATATATAATTTAGGCTGTGTATACATGCTAGAATAAGTTTGCAGGCCTGGTTTCATCATCCTTTGTTTCAGAAGGTTTATTTTACCAGCCTTTGGCTCTCAACCTCTTGCTTTTGAGGAAATACTGTCCATACTGGTGGTCTTCTGACCTTGAGGTGGGAGGTGACAAGAATACACAAAGTAAGTCCCCTACCAAACCTCCACGCTAGGTAGTGTGCTTCCTATAAATTCCTGTAGGTTTCTATAAGTTTTAGAACTTCTCCAGTCAGTTATAATGCTCCTAGCATCTGGATAGTAAATCAGTATTTACAGTAAATAAATTGTCACCCTGTCTCTCATGCCAAAAGTGTGGGTTTTTTTGCTCTTTTGCATCCTGGTGTGAATTCCATAAAGATGAAGGTGAATTCCATAAAGACAATAGCACACGGCTGCTGTCACAGGCTAAGCCCAAGTTTTAAATCTTCAGTGATCTTCCTGCTGTAAATTCCACCTGTTTGAAACTATGACTCATAGTTGTTTTTCTGTAAATGCAGTTCATTCATGCAGGGATGTTTCTACTATATCATCTAACTCAAAATATTTTGAGGAGACATTTCAAATCTCCATGGAGCTCTGCCTGTGGATGGATAAGGATTAAAAGAAGGGAAGGGCCAGGTGGCTTTATAGTGGGGGCCTGCTGCCATCCACCCGACCAGGAAGACTGAGGGGATGAGGCACTGTATAGACAGATAGAAGCAGCCTCACAGTCACAAGCCCTGGTCCTCATGGGGTACTTCAACCACCCCAGTATCTGTTGGAGAGACAACACAGCAAGGCAATAGCAATCCAGGAGGATCTGGAATGTGTTGATGACAGCATGCTTCTCCAAATAATAGGGAAACCAGTGAGGAAGGATGCTGTATTGGGCCCTGTTCTCACCAACAAGGAGGGCTGGTGGGGAATGTAAAGCTCAGTGGCAGCCCAGGCTGCAGTGACCATGAAATGGTGGAGTTCAGGGTCTTTAGGGTAGCGAGGAGGGCACACAGCTCACTGCCCTGGACATCAGGAGAGCTGGACTTGGCCTCTTCAGAAGTCTACTTGGTAGAGAGTCCCATGGGATAAAGCCCTGGAGGAAAGAGGGGCCCAAGAAAGATCATTAATATTCAAGGATCACCTCCTCCAAGCTCAGGAGTGATGCATCCCAACAAAGACAGGCATGACAGGCTTGAGAGGTTGGCCTGTGCAAACCTGGTGAAGTTCATAAGGCCACGTACAAGGTTCTGCACATGGATTGGGGCAATCCCAAGCACAAATACAGGCTGGGTGAAGAAGGGGTTGAGAGCAGCCCTGAGAAGAATAACTTGGGTGTGTTGATTGACAAGAAGCTCAACATGACCCAACAATGTGCACTGGCTGCCCAGAAAACCAAATGTGTCCTTGGGCTGCATCAAAAGAGACATGGCCAGCAGGTCAAGGGAGCTGATTCTTCCCCTTTGCTCTGCTCTCGTGAGGGTCCACCTGGAGTGCTGTGTCCAGCTCTGGAGAACCCAACATAGGGGCAGAGGAGGCCATGGACATGGTTGGAGGGCTGGAGCACCTCTCCTATGGAGACAGGCTGAGAGATTTGGGATTGTTCACCCTGAAGAAAAGGCTCTGGAGAGACTTTATAGCACCTTCCAGTGCTTTAAGGGGGGCTACAAAAGAGCTGGAGAGAGACTTTTTACAAGAGCATGTAGTGACAGGACAAGGGGAAATGGCTTTTAACTGAAAGAGAATTGGGTTAGATTAGATATAAGGAATAAATCTGTACTGTGTGGGTGGTGAGACACGGAAACAGATTGCCCAGAGAAGTTGTAGATGCCCCATCTCTGGATGTTCAAGGCCAGTGATGTTCAAGGCCAAGTGTTCAAGGCCAGGTTGGATGGGGCTTTGAGCAACCTGTTCTAGTGGAAGGTGTCCCTGCCCATGCCAGGGAGGTTGGAACTGGATGGTGATTAAGGTCCCCTCCAACCCAAACCATTCTATGATTCTGTGTTTCCGTGTTGAACATGTTTCAACCATAAACCTATTTTACCTAAGAGTTTGCATGTGTCTGCATTAAAATGTAAAACCAAAAAAGACTGAAATCAAGATTCGATGGGTTGGGGAATTGCCAAACCAAAAAAACTCTTCTTGTTCTAAAAATTGTTTCTGCTGCCCAAATACATGATAAACTTCTGGTTTTATTCTTGAAGTTTTAAAATACCTGAAAACTGAAACTCTTTGTCCCACTTTGATACAACTGGAGTTAATTACACCACCCAATTAATATAATAAGTCTCTTCCCTATCTTGCTCTAGGAGAGAAAAGAGGGCTTGGCTGGTTGCTACTTCTGTAATAAAGCATTCTGGAAATATTGTTTTATGTACACAAAAAAAATGAAGTAATTGAGCTCAATAGGCCATGTAAAATACACATGAGAAATAAAGTATGTACTTGAGGCTAAAAATATAATCCTAAATGAATCCTATTGGGATGGTCTGTGCTCATGCTACTTCTAGTCCTCTCACTGCAACTAGAGCTTATTTCTCTTTGCTTTTGTTTCCCAAATAGCTTTTTTGTCATTTTTCTTTGACCTCTGTGAAAAAGTTGGAGTAAGAATCAATTCTTTCTTCATATAAGTTGCTACAGCAGGGTCTACTGTAATACACGAGTTGTGTGTAATATCCTGCGGAGTAGAATAGATATAGCAGAAGTTTGGGGAAGAAGTTAATGAAAGATTATAATAAATCTACACAAGTGTGCTCTTTCACTTGTGTAGGGAGACAGTGATATACATTTTTCAAACCATCTTCCAGATTATGTTTCATTCTGTTCTATCCAGGCTCATATATTTTTGGTCACAAATGCCTATGGGCTGCAAGAAACACAGCCTCCAATATCCACTGAGCCCACGTTTTGTCTTTTCTTGGTCCATTTCTTGAGTAAATGGTTTGTGTCACTCAAGGAGAAACTGCTTTAGTGAGGAAAAAAAGGAATGCACTTGTTGCAAACTATTCATCAAATACTGTTTGTGCTTTTATGTGTGGTTGGCTACTTGTCAGGTGTAATGCATAACTTTATTTTTATTGCTGAAACTGCTGTTAAAACAAGAGATGACACTTGGTCTAAGGAGACTGAATTTAGGTGACACTCAGATGTTTATACTTCATTACTTTTCCTTGTCTTGGCAGTTTCCATAGGGTTTCTTTCCATCATATAAGCCTTCAATTACAAAGAAGATTAGTCCATGGCCCTATGCCAAAAAAGCTATTGAACAGTATTTTTTATATTATTCATCAATATGGATAATACAACTAACTCAAGAGCAGATCAACTTGAGTTAAGGGATTCTTCAAGACTGGTTGTGTTGTCAGGATGCAAAAGTGAGGATCTACGTCTGTCTGAAAAAAGGTGTGGCATTCACTTGTCCATTTGTGCTAATGGTTTTTGCAAATGTGGACTATCATTACATTATCCTTTTGCTGTCATATCCTGTGAGGGAGGAGAGGATACACAAAAAAAATACTATGTATTAAGACAGACTACTAGCTTAAGCAAACAGACCAATAAAATCATTGATGCCCAATTTGTGAAGTTCCAGTGAACAAGAGAAGACTAGGAGTTTTCTTTAAAAACAAATAAGTAAATAAATAAATCCACCCATGACTCTTGCCTGCAGGAGTTACAGATTTAAGGGAAGAAAGATTTTTGCAGAATTAGCTGCTGCTGTTGCTAGTCTCTCAGATTCCCTCCTCCCTGCAGGGAGGTGGTTTGCAAAGGGGTCGGAGGACAGGGGGCTGTTGCTTCTTGCTGCCTGGCTGCAGGATTTGTCCTGCTCTGACACTGCAGCAGGGGCAGATGGCTGAGGGTGGCACGGAGGGCTACCGTCCGTTTTTAGAAGCAGGTTTCAGTGCCTGCTAGACACTTACTCTTTTTGTCAGTTGGGCAATGCTTCAAACTTTGGCCTCGTAGTCAGCTTTTAAAAAGCCGGGATAGGTCCTTTGGGTTTTTTTAGAGCATTTGGGACATATATCCTCCTGAGTTTTGTCTTGATAAAGCCGCTGAATGATGCAATCATTATATTGTGGAATGCACTCTGCATGTGTAAAACACAGCTAAAACTACTCAACAAGCTACAGAGGCTTATTTAGGTCTCTGGGATTTGGAAGGAGATGACCAGTTAACATGAAAACCCAGGAACAAAATCAAATAGTTGTGGGAGATGTTGAAAGTAACAGATGAGAAGAGATTGCTTGCAGAGTTTTAATGCTACACAATAAATTATTGCTGGTAAATTGAACTACTGCTTGCTTTTCAATGATATTACAGAGCTGGAAATAATGCATATTTTAGGCAGGCAATCATCTACTGTCTTTTGTTGACAGACAAGTAAAAGCTGAACAGGGAAAAAGCCTAATTAATCATTACTTTATGTAACCTTTACTAGCATGATACAGTATTTGCATTTGAGCCCTAGTGTGCAGTGTTCATTTAAATTAAGTCTGGTGGTTTCTTTATTGTTGTAAGATCCAGGAATAAAACAAGTGGAAATACTTGAGGGTGTTTTAGGGGAGCCTAATAGAGTTAGTTGTCCAAGTCCAACCAAAAATGACAGTCTCAAATATCTTTGCTTTCTGTATACCACATAGTTGGTAAATAATGCCCAGGAGGGAAATTGTTGAATTGTGATAAATTGTTGAGCATCTAAAAGCTATTGTTGATCTCACTGGGGACCACTGAAAACTCAGTGCTCTTGAAAACCCAGCCAATTATGTAGGTGCTTATGCATGGGCTTTGAAGGCTCACTTTTCTTGCTTATTAAAAGGGATGGTTTTCTAAAAGCTTTCTGTCATTATTGGTCATTTATTTTTCCCTCTGTTTTCTTTTGAAAACATCTAAAAAGGTAGCACAATTGAAACAAATACATTTGAACTGCTGTGTAGTCAAGTGATGCATTTCATTTGGGAAACTGAGCGTGGTTTTTTGGTCAGTATTAAGAAGGAAAAAGCAGCAGTTTCACAGATTTTAGGGCATTAGATAATCCTGTTGAGTTTTGCCTTTTCCCTTGCATCCAAAAGATAATAATGGAGCTGAAGTGCCATTTTAGTTATAGAATATAGTTTGTTTTCTTTTTTTAATTGAAGTGTAACAGACTCTGAAAGACTTTAGGACAGGAGATGCTCTAAAATAGCTATTTATATTATAGGGTTACGTTATTTAAATATAACCTCTTTACAGAAAGGTATGTGTTGCTAAAATGGCTCTTTCCACATATAATAATGTTGCCTAACACATTCTGCATGCTTTCTGTCTTTGAATTGCTTTTAAAAATATTCTTTCTGACATCTCAGTGATGTAGGTAAACTGTATTACCCACACTTGGCAGGAAGGGAAGCTTAATACAAAAGTGACTTGCCCAGGGCTATTTTGCTCCTGTGTTTCAGGCTCCAAGCCCATGTATTGCAATGATGTTCAGTGCCGTGGGAATGAACAGTTTGGGTCAGCACTGGCTTCAGGCAGTTTGTAGACATGTCCTACATTGCTTAAGCATTAAAATTTTAATGATTTATTCATCTATTCATTTGATTACTCAGTTTTTAGTTCTTTTAAATAAGATCAGACACACTTGGGTCTTTGGATCTTTATGGCACTTCTAGAGATTTGACAGCCATTTAAAGAATCTCCTCCTAAACCAGGCTCTAGCAAGTAACCGTGGATATTAATAATCCGTCAGGAGAACATGTGCACACTTTAATTATATATGCCCCTGTACACACATACAGATATACAGGCATACAGCCCACCACAAAAATAATCAAATGAATCCTTGTGCCTGGCAGCATCCATCAAATTCTGAACCTGAGAGCAAGAAATCACTGTCTTAAGGCCAAAATGCTTCCAGAAAGGTGTTGGGCACTATTTCTCCCCTCGGAGAAGCAGCATTTTCTAACTTCCACTAGGTTTGTACTGGCCTAAATAATAACTAACCTGGGAAATAAAAAGCAGACTGGTGCCTCTCTCTCAAAAAATGTCTCCTCTCTAAGAGTAAGGAATAGTTGCCTTTCTCTGCAGCTTACCATCTTCCTCTGCAGATGGTTTTGAATTCGAAGTGGTTTGTTATTTCTTCCTGAAGGAAGGAGAATTTTATGATATCTGCTGGTTTGCGTCAAAAAAATATCCAAGTGATGTGGGAGAATGCTTTGCAGTGACAGGATAAAATGAGCCCCAGAAGTGGCTGTCAGATGCACTGAGAGAACCTCCTCCTGTTTGCAAGTGCCTCGCAACTGCTAATGAATTTAACCTCAGCAGCTGGGATGCTGGCATAGCTTGTGAAGCCTGAACAGACCGTTTTGGTTACCTGCTTAGTCTTCCTAACTATCACAGGCTGCACACTTACCTTTAATTTGTGCTTCTCCTTTCACAGGGAGAGGACAGAGGCACAAAGAGATGATCCAGCTCTGTTTCAGACCTGGCTCCTAACCCTTGCCTCCCAAGTCTTCAATGCTTTCTCCACAAAACTACCCTTTCTCTCAGCAAATTCAGTGTCTCCTGTCACCAGCAGAGACAGGAGTATTTTATAACCTGCAAATGTGTTTGCTTCCCTTGAGGGGCAGAGTATATGTCATTCCTTAGTGGGCAAATAGGAATGGCATGAGGGATGTGTGAACAGTGCTGCTTTATCTGTCCTACTAGACAGATAGTTCTGTGGCCACGGATCGCTGGCCTGAGAAAAAGAAATATGATGAGGTTTTCAGAAAAATCCCTGAAATTTCTCTCTTTCTTCTTTTCATAGCATGGCATGCCAACTGCATTTTTAGTAAGCTACAACTAATGAGGGAAAAAGAACCTAGAGAAAGTGTGGAGTCTGGAGGAGAGGGAACCTTTCCTTGAAAATAGATGTATTGCGTTAAAAATATATGTGTGGGGAAGAGGAAAAGTCACTAGTGAAATAAATCGTCACTCTCTGTTGAATCTGAAACCATAGATAGTTTCTGTCCTGAAATACTCTGAGTATCTTTCCCCTTCCTTTTGGCTCTGGCAGTATTAGTGGCATAGAGCTGGGTGGACAGTCCTGCATTTTCCAAAAGACATGGATTCTGGCACTTCTGGCACTGCAATAAATACTGGTTTTAAGAATTATTTTCCAATTAAGATAGCCCTTTGCCTCTAATGATTTAAAACTACCCAATATGATTGATTTTCATTACATCCACGTATTATCAAGCAATACATGCAGACATGCCCACGTAGGTGGACATACATACCCACCCACTGAAAGCCAACCTGTCCTATCCAAAATAAAAAACTAATGTTAGGAAGGTGGAGAGAAGCCCAAATGCCTTATCTGAGGACTTTCAGAAGCGTAGTCTGGAAGACTACTGGAAGAGCCATTCTGGAAGTGTAATACTGATGTTACTATCTAGGACTTCGGGCTCTGCTGCTGAAGGTGTCAGATGGCATGTAAGGACCAAGAAGGATGGTCTGATGGCTGAGGGGGTTAAACGCTGTCATGGGGCCCCTCACACGCTTGTGCTGTAATTTCTGTGTAATTCTGAGTGATCCCCTAAGCCAAATTTTTCACGGGTTTAACAGTTCCCATTTGTCCATTTTTTTTTTCCCCAGTGCTCAGCTGGATGTAGTTGCTTAGTAAGACTCTGGATTTTAAACTTTTTTTTTCTTTTCTGACTTTCAGAAGTGCTAGACATTTCCATCTACAATTGAACTAGATAGGAGCTATACTTAACTATATAAAGTTATGATAATTGCTCTGAATAAAATCTGTTCTCAGGCATCTGAAATTAAACACCCTAAATTAGCAAGACGTTTGACCTTAATCATTCTCTGACTCAGCTCCCCATCTGTGCAATGGGATAATGCCTTCCCTTCACCACGTAGAGGTGCTGTGGAAAGAAAGTGATTAATATTTGAAGCACTCACATATGGTAGTGATGAGCTCCATAGAAACTGCTATGAGAAAATTGATAACTCTGCCTTTAAAGCAGGTTGGGATTGTGTGCTGCAAATACGGCCACACACACACCGGTGAGGATCAAATGAAATATTGAAGAGACCTCATTACGTGTGAACACCAACCACTTGGTGCAATGTCTGAGGCAGCTGAAAGAGTGTTGGATGTATAATTAGACTCCTGCACAGCACAAATGCACAGGGGGCTGAATTCCAGCTTGTGGACCTTGAGGCTTAAATGTGATATTGACCAATTTACTGCCTGTGTGTGAGCCTTAAGCTTAAAGGTAGATTTTTGTCTCTTATTGTTGAATATAGATAGGATTTTCAAAAACATTTGGCTCTGTCCTGTTTCTGTTGCCAGTAAAGATAACAGGACTTTATGGATGACTTTAGTGGGAGCAGAGCTAGACCAGTGTTGAGTATTTTCTAGTCACAAACCAGGATTTATGTTGCACGTTGTCTGAAAAATACACTCGGAAAAAATGCAGTCCTCAATGCTTGAACTCAGTGAACTTCTTGTCATTCCTAAGGGCTGTTAGCTTGTTCTATTAAAAACAACCTTGTATGTGAGATGCTAAAATTAGGTATTGGCAGTGTTTATTGCTGTTTGCTAGTGCATAACATGAGTATGCACAATTTCTCTTATTAACCTTGAATGCAGAATTCCATTGACCCGATTCTGAACATCAGAAACCTTGAGGTAACCTACAGAGGCTTTTATCTGACACGCACTGAGTGGTATTTAAATGACCCAGAGTCAAGTTTTAGTATTGTTTGCATTACAGAAAGCATTAGAGATCAAACCCCCATTGTGTCAGGTTCTTATCAGTCATTGCCATGAAGATCTGGAAGTACAAATTGACAAATGGAGTTTACTTATTCCTGTTTTACACACAGAGGCAGAATCTGGCCTGCAGAGAGCGGAATTTGTTTTACATTCACTGAAGAGGAGAGAATTCCTCAAAGTCAGACACAGAATCTTTAGCAGAGTCACTGGCAGAATCCTGAGCTGTTGGGTCAGAACTATAATTTTAGCAGTGTTAATTCATTTCTCATCTCCTTTGCAGATACAATCTTCCAGCTTGCACGCTGAGATTTTACCTTTTTTTCCTTCACCAATTTAAGACTTTTTCTATCCCTTTTACATAAGCAATGTCTTACATTATTAGCAAATAATTGTCTTCCTCTACAGAAGACATATTTTTTTTGTCATAGCGCATTCATGGCGCCTACTGTGTCTCTTCAGGACTTTGGAAATCAGTGTGCTGAAGTTGATGTTACAGTGCATTTCTTCCACCACCAGCATAATTTTCTACTATACCCTTGACACAGACTCCTTGATCATTTTCTTAGCAGTAAAGAAGAGCTATTTTAACTGCTGCAATTTATGGGACCTTGCAGGGAAAACACTATTTCCTTAGAAGTAGCAGAAGAAAATCGAAGTATTCCTCACAGTGAGACTAGCAATTGGATTGAAATACCTGTCTTAACCCCAGGAAGCTGTCCACTTTCACAAACTAAAAGGGTGCTTTGGAAAACACCTGTCAGCTCCCTTACTCATGGAAGCCACTGGTCTAACACCCTGCCTTTTTTCCATTGTTTTGGGGGTTCTACCTCCCATGGGGAGCTGTGATATCAAATAGCAATAATAATCTTTCAGTACAGAGATACACCCAGCTACAAACTGAGATATGCATCATAGGGGAATGTTTCTTTACTGTGCTGTCCAGGGTCTATCATGCTGAATTCTGTTTCAGAGATGACCACATCTAGAGTAACTAGACTGGATGAAGATACGGTCTTTTCTGGGAAATCATTGTCTAAATTTTCATTAAGTTTTCTGATTGACTTTCCAATACCCTCCATTCTCAGCCACAAAATCTAACACCTGTTCTTAGGTTGTCTTGTATTTATTCATTTGGAATAATATCAAGTAGCTCTGATCATTATAATGGTCTGTTTCCAAAGAAATGAAGTAGTAGTTAAGAGATCATGTTGATGATGAGCAAAAACAGTGAAACAGAAAAAAATAAGATAATAGAAAGGTCACATTCTTTCTATGGTTTATAAGGATTCTAAAGTACAGGGTTATACACTGAAAGCATTATAATAGCCAGGAACAATCAATGGGAACAAATAACGTGCTCATCCCAAAAGAGTGTGACTTTTTGAAAATCAGTGTTTTCTTCACTGGGACTCTGAAAAGGAGGAAAAGTGCACTTACAAGTGGATTCTCTTCTCTCATTGTTGTATTCAGGAGGGAAGTTCAACATGCAGCTCAGCAAGCCTGACTAGATGATGGCACAAAAGAGAGGCTCTGCATTGCTTTTTGCCTGCAGTAGTTCTGGCAACACAATTCAGAGGGGAATTTGAACAAAGTGATGTCATTATTCCCCCTCTCCTACTATCTCATCTCTCTCTGTTTTATGAGTACCGTACTCTCTATTTTAAATCACATTTATGTATTGTTTCATTTCTTATTGTGTTTGTTATTGCAAAAAAACCCCACAAACATTTCTATCAACCCTAATGAGATAGCAGCAGTCGGTATGATGATAGGACTTTTAATGTTAGACAGAAATTATATAAATTAGTCTTAGGAATAACAAGGTTTCATTCTCTTGCACAACAGGAATGCATCATGAAGTCTCTAATATTATGTGTTAAATGTGTTCTCAAAAGCAACGGGGATTTCATGTGGTGTGCACTCACATACACTCATCTGTAAGAGGTGAGTCAACTTTCTGGAAGTCTCTGTTATTTCATAGTTTGAAATCTCTCTTTATCTACCACACTTCAGGACTTATTCTTACAAGGAGCAAGATTATATTGCTGAAAGGCTGAGACCAAACACCATGTGCTAGTGCACACCCAGGGTTTTGGTGGGCATCTCTGAGATTGCTGTCTGTGCCTCTGAAGGAAACAAAAATCAGTCCCGTGTTCCAACTCAGCTGATTTGGCAAGAGAGAGAGTAAAACCTTTGATCCCAGTAAATTTCTATAAGATAAAGAAGACATAAGAAAATGATATTTCACCAGCAATTGAATTATGGTGTGCACTACAAAGCCTCTTTTAATGGTAAAGCTAATGACTAATGTATTTTCGCATTCCGTTTACTCTGAGACTTCAGCTGCTTTTCTAGAACTGGATGGAGAAGCTATTCCTCAGCTGAATAGGAACAGCATTCATCATTGCTGTGGCAGAACAATTCTTGGGAGAAGTTTATGGGAAGTAACTTTTTTCAGCTGCCAGAAGGTTTCTGCAACTCTTGAGCTGTTCCAGTTCTGCAGGTTGGTCCATCCCATTGGGACAATCCCAATCTTTGCAGAGTACCTGTTCACCTACATCAGCCACTGCAAATGGCTCCACCATTGGGATTATTTTGTTAAAGTGAGCAGGATATGGTCTGTCATACCTACAGCAATCAGTGTAAATATTCCAACTGTAACTTCTCCAAATCATGACAGAAAACTCTATAAAAAAAAATAAAAAAGCACTTAAAAACCAAAACCAAACCAAATTTGTAATTCTGGGAACTGGGATTCCTATTTGTAAATAGGAAGAGAATGTAGTGTAACCAGGAATGGCACAACAGGCTTCCTGAAATGTTAGTCTTATTTTAAAAATACCTACCAGGCAAGTGATATTTGGAAGCACAAAACCCTACTACTTGAAACACTGTTGTCTTTTTAGTTCTATTGATTTCTTTTGTGACTGTTGGTTTCTTTCCCAGGAACTTACAATGCTTGCTAGAAGCTCATGTTATTTATCTTCCATGAGCTGTTGCAGATCTGTGATAGTTCAGCAAAATTCTATTTCCTAGCAATTTACTCTAGATGACATATATTTTCCAGAATTTAGCTGCAGGCTTGATTTTTTTTTTTCCCCATATGATATCCAAATTATTGAAGACGCGATGTCTGAGAAATACTGTGAGTAAGGGAAGGATTCTGGAATTTGTGGGTGCAAAGGTAGTCAAAATCAGGACAATTTTAGTATCCTGAACCTTCTCTCAGTACAGCTCTGATTCAATATTATTCCATGCCTTCATCCCTCCTTACTCCTCTCTTGAGTTGAGGATGCCTGTCATATCAATGTGGGGAAATGTCTTCAATCTACTTACAAATATCTATAAGCAAAGGCTTACAGGTTCAGTTTTGCTTGAAGTATGCTTGAAGTACAGGGGCAATTCAATAAGTCTTAAATTGCACATTTACTACTCCTGCATCTAATTCTGTCTGCTCTGTTAGTAACTGCATTGCCTTCACAACAAACTTCTAGTTCTGCTTAGGGGCTGCCTTTTATTATAATGATATTTTGCAACTTTTTGTGTTGCAAACACATAACTAGTTATGAGTAGTTCACTGTATTTCAGTGAGCTATTTCAATTTTATTACTAATATTAGAAAAATGTGTGGTATTTAATGATTTTACTTGATACCTGTAAACAGAAAAATGGCTGTTCAGCACTGCATGGACCTTGATAGATGTTTTTGGCTTAAAATTATTGCACAGGAGAAGCCATTGTTACACAAAGCATGTTACACAAAGCTTGAATTAATAATAGGATGTTGGAAGTTCCTTTAGGAATACTCTGTCAGTGACTGGGGCACATTCTTTGAAGTGCGCTGTTGGAAGCAATTCTCTGTTTTTGATAAAGGTATTCTATTTGAAATGCTGTGAAACAATCATTACTCACTTAAGCCCCTTTGACCAATGAACCTGAAACCATCCTCAAACATTAAACTTGCATTTTTCTTAGCATCCCTACTGTTTCAGGGCAAGGATAATGTTGAGAAATTTTATTGCTGCTTATAAGCAGGGATAGCATTAGTCATCAGAGTCATTATTAAATTATATTATTTGTTTAATGGACCTACAGTATATTTTGAATTGTCAAAAAATCAATTACGGTCTTTTTCTAGGAATTATAGGATAGGGCCTACAAGCACACGTAAATACAAATTTATGTGAGACTGTTCTAGTAGGAACCAGACTGAAGTCTGAATTGCTGTGAAAATTGCTAATTGTATAAAGCCTTTCTTATTTCTAAGATCTGGAAGTTGGTGCCGTTGAAAGACGGTGCCATTGTGTCAGACATGTTTATACTCTGACCTTAAATCAAAGCTTGAAGCTTGGCCAAAATGATGTTACACATAGGCAGTCATTACCTCACAGTTATTCATTCTGTTTGCAAATTACTTCAGGTATGATTATGAGGGTATTTTTTCCCCCTAGCATTAAGAATGGCATTCAGTTATTTGAATGCAAATGCTCAGTGCCGCTTTCGTGCCCTTAGTTGCCCAAGGCAGTTGCATAGCATTGACATCTACCATTTACAGAGAACTGAAGACCTGCATCTTTCTGGAATGGCAGAGGGAAACCAAGCAGGATAGGCCATGACATCCAAAAGAGCATGTGACATCTGTGATTAGGGATCAGAATCCTCCTGTTATCCTTTTGGTTATATTATTTTTTTTTTTAGTGACTTTTCATTTCTGGTTTCCTGCAATACTCTCTAATAGCTGATGTTATTTGCCTTCCACACAATCCTGCAGATCCACAAGAATTCAGCAGCATTCAGTTTCTTAAAAGACTGTTCCAGCTAATGCTCTGTTTAAAGATCTTACATGAATTGTAATTTCTGTAGTGTCTTTTGAATTCCATAACCATAGTTTCATATTGTTGTGTATAATTCATATCAGATAATAATTATACATGTTCATGAATGACTAAAATATAAATGTTTTTTTCAGAATATATACAGACATTATTTCAATTTCCATTGAAATTAAAGAAAGTTGCTTGGCTTTCATAGGATATTTCTTTTCTACTTGAAAGAATTACAACTAGGTTAACCTTCTCTATTAGAGTTTCCAGTATGCAAAAATGATTTAGTTTTCTGTATTTATCATGAGATAATCTTCACATATATGAACCAGAGAATCTGAAACCTTATGCTTCCAGAGAATGTAGGGACAATAGACTAAATGATTATGAACTAAGTTATAAATATATGTTATTTACGTAGTCCTCCTGAAAGCAGAATTTTTGCATTTTGCAAGGATAAACTGTTTTGTATAGCTCAACAAAGAACAACAGTATGTGCCAGAATATCATGTACCTACTTGCTGTAAATCATACAGTAGAAACGTCTCAGTTGCTTACACTGAAACTAGATTTAAGACAGCACACAACTGGAGGGGATTGTGAAAGTAGTTCCAGTGTAATTTCAAAACAAAAAAATCTGAAATTACTTTTTATTTGGGAATGCAGCAGAAAATATAGAAAGTGATAGTGGCTGCTGAGGAATGAAGAAAAGTGTACCAGGGTCACTCATGTAGACAGCTTGCATTATGACAAAAAAGTAGAATAAAGTGATTTGCAAGATTAGTTTGTACCTAAAACTGTATGTTCTGGTAGGACACAGTGTTTGTATATTGATACCAACAATTTTTCATTGAAAAACCATCTCTAGGCTTGATTTGGAAGGATATGTACAACCATGCTGTTTGTCTATGCTTTCAGCTTTCTGTCCATCTCTGCCAATAACTGTGGGACTCAGCAGCTGATTTCAGCCAAATGTGACAGAACAGGCAGTGATTTCAAAAGTATTAAGTCCAAATATGAAAATTAGTGGCTGTATAGGAATAAAGAAACTCAAATTAATGCCTCTGAAGGGCGAATGGGTAGAACATGAACCCAACAGTGGCATGGTCTGGCTGATCAGCCATCTGGCTGATCAGCACATGGAGTGGTTTCCATTTCCACGGCCAATTCTCTGACTTGGGCTGTAACTCTGTCCAGATCACAGCTGTAAAGTTCTCTGACCCTTTTTGTGTGTATTGGAAGAGATTTGATACTCGCTTTTCAGCAACACGAACTTTCAGGGAAATAAGGAAACCAGAATTCGTGAACTCTGCATAAGCAAATGTTGATTTAATGTTGAAAAAGAGTCCATTTAGAAGGTAAAGTTTGAGATTCTGAGCAAAAAAGAATCGAAAGTTGTTAATTTTGGCTACGTTTCTCAAGATTTCTGTAGTTTTTAGCAGTTGTCCCACAAGTTTTCCTCAACCACAGTAATTCAGATTTCATAGCGCTCAGTGACAGGAATACTGCTGCTTGGGAGTGGGCTGTAAATCTTGGGTGGCTGTAGTAATTCCCAAGGGAATAGCATATGTCACTACAAATGAAGTGTGAAGCTTTCCTGTCTCATATACATTGCAGAGAAAAGTCATGTAGTAAAGACTCAACAGCTTGGTAAATCTCCACCTGAAAGAATGCAGCTTGCTTGAAGGACTCCAGGCAGACTAATGGCTTCCAGTTGGAATTGCACGTATGTGTGGGTTTTTTGTTGGATAGCTATATTAGCATAAACATTGGGTTTGTTTCCTGTGAAGGTCTGAATAGGGAAACAGTTTTAGAGCTTGGCAAATCAATAATCCCCACATAGAATATTACTGGAGATTTATAACTGTAATGTTTAGCTTTCCTTAATTTCCACAGTTTTCTCTCTTCACCATCAGTCTGCTCATCTCCCCACGTTCTAGTAACAGAGATAACCTAGACTTCTTAAGGTTTTTTCCCCATCATAAACTCTTTGATGTTCTCTGATTCAGCTGTTTTGTTTTTTAATAAATTACAGCCTTTTGTTGTTGTCGTTTTTTTCTCTTGATACATAAAGTTTTGGTGAAATGTCAGCTTTACTTGTGTCATCCACACAGCCTGTGTCCAAGGTTTCCAACCAAAATGAGGTAGATTAACATTAGCCTTCAAATGAGTGTGCAGAAGTCAGTGTGTCATTCCTTCTTCTCTTGAAAATTCAGGACTTCCCTGATGCCCAGAGCCAGAAAGTTGATAACCACTCATCAGCAGAGTTCATGGCCCCAGACTTTCACGTAGCAGAACATTTTGCCCACGCAGCACCACATGGCTTCACCAGGGCTCTGCAGGGAGGAACATGTGCCTCTGAGCAAAGGCTGCTACGAATGGCACTAATCCTTCGTGATTCATGTCTACCCACAGGATGTACTTGTGGAGAAAAGGCTGCCAAACTGGAATTTCGAGTCATACGCGGTTCAGGGAGGATCTGCCTTTCTTCTGATTTCTGCAAAGCATCCAGAATATTCCCATCCCACACAGATGTTTTATTATTTTATATTAATACACATTAAGGAAATACCACCTGAAGGCCAGGAACAATTTAAGCTGCATTGTGCTGGCGTGAATAAAAATCGCGGTAAGCAACAGTCATGGCCCCCAAAGGGCTGTTGTCAGAAAGACAGCATGGACCATATGGAAGAGATGGGCAGAAGAGGTACTGAGGGGAAAGGGAAGCAAGTAACTACTAATGAGATAAATGCAAGCACACAAGACTAATATCAGGTGTGGAATAGTTCCAATTAAAGATAGAATTTGTTCAATAACTAACATTATTATTTTGGTGAGCTGCTATCTCCAAGAGGACAAGCGTGGTGGAGTGAGGATATCTGTTTTCATATGCATTATTGAGATTCCGTATGCATGGAAATGCTTTTGATTTCCTCCAAATGCGGTTGAGACAAAGAGCTTCCAACTACTTCAGAGCCAGATGAAAGTGTCACGAGGAAGCTTAATTTTTCAAGATGTGTTACGAATATACATGATCTAAGTTGTATCCCAATGCATTTATTAAATACCAAACTACTCTGTGCCCCCTTTTTCACCCATATCTTTTGCACTTCTTTCAATTTCTAGTTACATAAGCATATTAATTATGTATCCGTAATGATACATAATTCAAGTACAAGTTGTTATTACAGTTACTACCTTCTCAAGCCTTTATATTACTGGTTGTGTCGTATTTGTGGACAAATCCTGCACTCCTGGCTCATGCAAGTGGATCTATTAAATTTAAAGGAGGTATCTTTAAATTAATTTTCATTCATAATATAATGATACATCAAACAGTGATGTTCAGCTGAAAATTTTTCTGTCAATGTTAATTTTAGAAGTACCCACGAAAATACATTTTGTTTTCTCTGATTGTCTTCCTTTTATGAAATGCTGAAGAGAGAACCGTAAAATTCACAGTAGTGAGGCTTTGAATTCTGTATCACTGTCGGGCTATCACAGTCTGCATTCTTTTTTACAAGATTCCCCTGCTGTCTACAACCCAAGGGAAACAATCCATTGCAGGAAACATTTTAAATGGTCATGTAAACACAGAATAAGATATCGTTCATTTTATATAAATTTTATATAAATTTTATAAATGTATTGATATCTGCACTTTCTGCATTTTTAAAAAATGCTCAAAACATCAAGATTTCTAGGGTTTAGTTTCTTCTTTTGAAGGATTACAAGAAGACAATTGTGCTTCCTCTTATTTAATTAAAAGGGAGTCCAGGCTGTTTGATCTATCCCAAAGATCTTCCTTTATTGAAAATTGTAGGTAATTATTGAAAGGTATTATAATGCAAGTAGCTATATATAGTGTAATATTTTCATGGACTAATTGTCATAGCCACCATGCAACAGAAGGACCTGTGTAAAAACAGAGACTGAGAAAGGATAATTGAATAGGAGGCAAACATTTTAAGTCTTTACCTTTCAGAAAGTGTGGAGGCAAAATTAAAATGCCTTGGGGTGTGGAAGGGTTCAGGATCATGTATGTGTCTATGTGTGTGATTGTACATACATTTATGTATATGTTTTGCGTGCAGCATTGTAGAAATAATAGCTCTAATTTTCTATTTCCTGTATATTATACACAAGATTTCTTCACAGAGAATCTTCAGCCTTATTAACGTAGATTATTATTTCAACTTGTTCTCAGTATTTTGCTACATTCTCGGGGCATCCATTTTAAATACTCTTATTTCTTATTTACTAATTATTTAATAGGTTTGTCCACACATGTAAGGTGCTTTTACAAGATGTATTTTGATTCCAGAGGAAAGCTCTTACTATGGTAGTGTGGGTTTCTTTCACCAAGGCAGCAGTTGTTGGCCTCAGGGCACTCATCGAGCTGGAAGTAGAGAACAGGTTATGATTAGGTGCGTGCAAGAATGATATTTTGCATCTCTGTGTGCAGAATTTAACTGGAGATTCTTTCTTTCCCCCAGCACATTTTAAATAAGAGATTTCTCTTTTTCTTACTCAGTTGTGGTGCTCTCAGTTTTAACTGCTGGCATTTCATTCTTTCCTTCTGCAAAATAGTTATGACTGTCCTATGTCATCTCTTAGTAAATCTATCTTTTGGTGTCACTATCAGCTGCTGGATTATTTTTTGATCAAACAAGTCATCTTTAGGAAGGGTGAAATTTTATCCTAGTTTACCAAGATCAAACAAGGGGACACCTCATAACCTTAAATGAAAGTAGTTAACCTCACAATGATAAATACGCAGAACCTTCCTTCCCAGAGAGCAGATGAGTAAGGACACCCTTCTGAGCTTAGTCCTTAACTTTCATCATAAAATCAGAACTGAAATGATGGAAATTGCCTGAGAACCTAAATATACTGAAATATTCCTTCGGTGAGCCTGCAGAATCTACTTTTTATTGAAGTAAATAACGTTACTAAATTATTTGAAGCATTCACTCAATTTGGGAGTTTTAAACGAGGCCATACAGGGCCAGGTTTTCCGATTAACTAATCCTTCCTGTTCTCTAAGGCATAGCTTTTTATACTCAAATGTGTTGTTATCAAAGAGTCCTACTTGTTCTGGGTTTCTCCTAGTTGTCTGTGGAGCACATATGCATCTCTCTGAGGTTAAAAGTGTTAGTGACACTTGGAAATAGGGTACCCACTCAGCTAGAGCATTGTTCTGATCCTCAATATAGAAACTGAGGATCACTTTCTTGTTTTGTTCTGTTTGATTTCTCTTGACTGGAGTTTGAAAGTACTAGGGGAATTTTGCCAGTGCCCTATTTCAAGGAAATCTTATTAATCACTTTCAGTCATACTGCACAGTTTCCTGCTGTGTATTGTTGCTGAAGACGGAAATTCCAGCCTTATATTTTCATTAATGATCGCAGAAGGTTGGACTAGTACTACCGGGAAACATTGAATCAAGAGGGGTTATATGAAGATTTTTTATAATGTGCACTACATTGTAAGAGAAAAGTTGTACCATGGTCCTATCTTGTCTGCAATAAGGGTTATGCCATATGAGAGCACCAGCTAAAGCAGTTACCTACAGAGAATAGAAGCCTTAAGAAAGTACTATAGGCATCTCTAGCTGTATCATAATATGCTGGGAACTTGCAAAATATAAGGAATCAAGCTCTCAACAGGTTCTTGTAAAGTTTGGCTTTTTTAATGCAGGCTAATGAACAAAAAGCAAGGTACACCAACACCCTGAGAGCATCCACTCTCTGAGTGCTCTCTGCACTTCTATACATCAATGTCTTCACCCTTTCTTGTTCACAGACTATATACTCTTAAAAAAGAATTACAAACTTTCTTGTGCAGAATTACATAAGAAAATAGTTTAGGTAAAACTTTGCATTGTCATTTGCTGTTGGCATTTTTTCTGTTTTGTTTCTGTTCTTGTTTTGACAATGTGGGAATCATATTACCTTTTGGGGGTCTCTTTTCTGGGGTATGTTGTGGACCGATAGTGGCTCAGAGACTACTGGGCCAGGCACCATGGTTTGGGAATCCATGAACCAAGCTAATGAGTCAGACCTCATGAAATGCTTCTTCCTCTTGAGTTAGAGGATGAGACCCCTCAAAATCTTCTGAAAATATAGTTTAAACTTAGATGCCCAACATTACTTAGAATAGCTAACTTGCTCTCCTATTTATGTAATTTACATGAAGGATGAGGATTTTACTTCTACTTATAGATAGTTATGTATTTACAGTCTCCTGATGCATTGCTCATATTGATATATGACATGAGTTGATTTTTGAAATGTATTTCAAATCCCATTATATTTGCAATATACTCTAAGTATAGCACTTAATGCAGTGTTTTGTAGTGATTCAGAATAGAGGTAAGTGACTCAGAACCAGGGAGAAGTAACTAAAGTATTTTGGCTACTCTTGAAGGCGTTTCTTAGCAAAGACAGATATAACCCATTTGTTATAAATTTTTGCTGATTTTAAATTTATATAGTATATATTAAGAACTTGTTTGACGTAAAGTGGGTTTTGTAGCCTCACTTTGCATCTGAAATATTGCATAAGCTACAATACTTTTAAATACTCTATCTTCTGTAAGCACTGAAAGTTGTCTCCATTTTTTATTTCCTCTTGATAAATAGTTTGCTTAGCTTGTTGACACAGGACCTTTTTATTGAAATCTAGTGGAAGCCTCTAAGAATTCTTACACATTTATGATGTATGAAGTCTCACTTAATTGGTCTTGTGCTGTTTCCATTGTCTACTGAATTCAGTTTGCTTCCTGACTGAGTTTAATGAACTTGCTGTCTGTAGGGAACAATATTAATGCCAAGCACTGCTCTGAGGCCCCAGGCAGGACTGGTGCAAGGTGCTGTGCAAACACACAGATGTCATCATGAACCCTAGTGTTATTTTGCCACATTTATTACTTTATTTTCACACATACAGCAACTTCATCTAAAAAGTTTTTCTTTGAAACCACATTGTGGTAACATTACTTCTCAGCAGCAATAAGGGCCATCCCTTGAACCCTACAGAGTTGGATTCAAGGGTCTGAATAGCTGGGACCATTAAAAACATTATGTCAGGTCTGTCCATGTCCTGAAGTGGGAATTGTGCAGGAATAAGAGCAACATGTCCTCCTCCATAGGCCTTAACAGCTCAGCTTTCTTTCTTGAGTACAGGTGGTAGACTTAGTTTTTCTGCATCACCTGGTTGACTCCTGTATTACTGCATGGGTCACCATGCTGGGTGATGAAGGGGACAGGAAAAATATCCTCCTAATATTAAGCAGACATTAAGGTCTTGATAGAATTGTCATTCTCCAGTTTAATAAAAGCCTGAGGCATAGAAGTACTGGGAAGGAAAAGCCATTTCTCTATACACATCTACTTCAATGGGTGAAGAGGAATTTTACACAGTGGTAACAGGAATTTTACAGCTGTGTAATGCCTGTTCACACCAGCTGCGAGTGTCTGATCCAGTCATGTGGGACCCCACAGCCTGGCATGGCACCATGGTGCTGGGGTGGCACAACCTCACAGTCAGACAGTTATTGCAGAGGCCAGTGTGGACCTGGACAACTGCTCTGGTGCCAGACAGTGTTGATGACGTTCTGTCTGTAGTTCTCTAGATGTATGATCGATAAACAAAAGAGCTTGTAGGCTCTAATTAGGAAAATGCAAAGATGGAATTGATGTGCAGGCAGAATTAATTTTCATTAATTTAAATTAATTCTTTAAATTTTAAATTAATTAATTTTAATACAATTGTTTCTATTCGGAGGTCTGACTGCTGCAGTCAATCATTGTGATCACCTCTGCAACACAGTTGCAGGGAGAGAAGTACTCTTCCAAGATTGATGTATGAAAATTGGCCTGTCAGTGTTTCTATTCCTGTTTCTAATTTTATCACTGATTATTACAGTTGCCTTTGTAATACCATTTGTTCATCTTGGACCTTCTTTCACTTTTTCCTCTAAAAACTCTGTGGAGTAGCTTTTAGTTAACAGGGATGAAGTAGGTTAACCTTTACCAAGTAAAGTGTTTAGAAATTACTGGATGAAAACTGGTTATCAGTGCAGGGTATTGTTGAACTACTTCACTGCCAAATGACTCATCCCAAGAAGTTAAAAATAGAGTTCCAATGGGTTTTTGTTGTTCAGTTGTATTGTGACTCCAGAATTACATTATCACAGCTCCATGGGCAGCTCAAATGACATGTTGCCCCACTGTAAGAAGGACTTGACAAGCATTCTCCTGCTCGATGGTCTCCAGGCATTTGGGTTGTTTTTATCTGGGGCAGATGTTCTCAAGAGACTTTTCACTTGAGCAGGAGGGAATAGATATAATGGAAAAGACTTTTCCATGTTGTTATGCGGGAAAAAATTCCTCGAACTCTGGTCTTACACTAAGAAATGCATTTTGTGATTTTTGTAACTGCAGCTGGAAGCTTTACAGCGAGCACACACTGAGTGTGTGTTTCTGCTTTCCTGCCTCAAGTGAGTTTGAAATACTCCCAGTTCTTTGCCTCTCAATCCGATTTATTTCCTCATTCAGGCTAAGCAGTTCCAGTGTGCTCTGCAGTCAGACACACTGAACAGTCACTGTAAGTTATGTATCCACTTCTTCAGTTTTGGTTCAGGTACTTCTGGTTGTTTCTTGGTTTTATTTTGTTGAGGTTGATGAGAAGAAAGCAATGGAAAACAGAGGAGAGAAATGCCTGTATGAATCCCCACAATGACTTCTGTCATTTTGGTTTTGCTTGTCTGCGGTCAGACTGTGACATTTAAGCCTTTTTGGTTTAGAGAGGAGTATTAAAACCCATCAGTGAGTGTTTTCTCACTTGACACCAGCACAAAGTTAGCACAAGCTGCATGTGACAGGAGGAAAGATCAATTCAGTGTTTCCCTGCCCTTACCTCCTCCGTTTGATTATGATGCCAAGTCCCCGCATTCACAGAATTTTGGTGTCACCCACATCCTAGAGTTTTCCGTGCCTATACAGGCTTAGGGGCAGTCAGAAGGGAAGCACTATGTGTTGGGACCTGAGCAAGATCAAACCTGTGTGAAACAGGGCCAGTGGTTCTCCACAGAGGGATTTGCCCTTTCGCAGAGATTATTCACTAGTGAGTTTTGCTCAGGGCCACCCTTTCCACTTGTGCAGAGGCCCTGTGGCTCTCCTGGGAACTGGTTACTGCTGTTTTCTGTCTTTCAGCTTCTGTCTTTTATTTGATAGACCTTTTCTCTGTTCTGAACCAATGAGTTATATCCAGGATACCATTTTCACATGTCCTGCCCCAAGAAGTGGGATGTTTAGAGTTAAATCCTGATGCCTCCTGAGATGCTGGAACCCATGAGCCTCCCCTGAGCTTTGAGCTTTGTGTCTGACCTTTACAGCTCTTTTTCTGATCAGGTTTTCAGAAGATGTAGTTTTCTATGCTCTCTGGTTTCATTAGCAGCTCTGATTGCTGACTATTCATGATGAGGCCTAAAAACTCATTTCCTTTGCTCTCCATTTTCACATTCCTGAACAGTGACAGGTCAGGAGGTGCTTTGGTTCTGTAGAGAATAACTTCTGCAATGTGAGCTCAATTATTTGATAGGGGACTTCACACATCTCTATAAAGTGGCCTGGGAGGGGACAGGAAATGGAGGCTCTATTAATTTAAGAGTGAGATTTGGTGAATCAGGTTGATTCATCCAGGTAGGACTAGCCCCTGAGGCAGTGAGTTTCCTGTATGAGACTTCTGAGTAGCTACAGCACATGGATTGCAACATGGGGTGGAATACAAAAGTGTGGTCTCACACTGAATATACTGAGCTTAACAGTCCTGATAACCCTTTTGACTACAGCTGAATAATGTGGAGGTCTGGTTGGGTGGGATGACGTTTGCAGCTTTACAGGAGTTTTGGTGTGCCTGGGGATCTTGCATGGCTCTCTGGAGACCCAAAGGTATTCATGCAAAAGCATATTTCTAAGACAAGTAAGAGGTGTGCAGTGAACTAAAAACATGTTTGCGCAACCTTGGTATGTCTGTGTAAGAATTAGCTTTACATCTGGTAAATAAAATACTGTGTAAACTTTCTGTGACCAAAAGATGACATTAACACAAAATGAATTGTAATTAATCTTAGTTGACTGCTAATTACCTGTAAAATCTGATTAAAGGGAAAACTAAATTTGCCTGCGGTAATTAGTGTTTCAATATGAAGTCTATGTCCATGTAAATATGTCTAGTTCTCTGTGCTAATTTATCACCACTGTTATTTACGAGCTTTTTTTTTCTTTCTGCAAAGGTTACAGAGAATGAAGGACAAAATTAGAATAATGAATTCTTGTTTATTAACACAGAAACAGAACAAATATTCTGTAGACATTTTACAGACTCCAACATTATAATATTGTCAGAGAAATGTAGTGTTTCAAACATATTAGCATAGAAATAGGTTTGTTTCTTATTATTTCAAATAGTTTGCTTGCACTGGTTTGTCATTCAGCTGTCAGTAGAAAGGCAGCAAACATTCAGTGAGAATTAACCCCCAAGAAAGGACTGGCCATTCTGCTATTCATTGACAAATGGATTTTGAAATATTCACATAATGAAATCTCCAGAGCAAATGGACTTTAACAGCTGATGGGGTTTTGTAAAGCATCATCAAATCACAGCTGGACATCCAGAGTGAATTTTCAGTAGGGATAGCAGGCAAGTTTATACACACTTACAGACTGATTGAAAGGAGTAGGACATGTAATTCTTCAGTCTGACAGGTAGTAAGTCTTTTCTCTGTTTTGTTTTTAGCACAAATACTTTAACTACCTTGTCCTCCATCAGGAAAACTTTGTAGGTATCGTGTTCAACAGCAAAAGGAGCAATCTATAAAGTGTTCTTCATAGAAAACCCACAAACCTGCACACTTGCTGCTACACAACAAGCTATTATTCAAAACACAGCCCTTGCTCATGATGTAGTTAGCTATCACTGCATCTGCATCTGCACCGAGGGGGAAACGCACATAGCCCATCTCATTACAACTTCCATGCAGCCAGGATGCTTTTTTATGGAAATAATGACATTTTTGAATAACCAACCTGAACAACACTCTTAAGCACACAAGAAGGAAATATCTGGGGTTTTTATGTTGCTACCCCATATGGGATACAGAAAATCACTCTGTGATTACCTCCTGCACTGAAAAAGTAACACATGCTGATCCTCTCCCTTCTATCCTTTAAACAGCTCTCCTAAACCTCGCCAAACTGATTATCAGAAGCTTTTTAGAATCAGATAGTGTGAGAGCAACAAATAAAAAAGCTACCAAAGTATGTCCAAAGCCACCACAAAAAAAGTGTTCTTGACATCCAAATCACCAATGGGCTCTTTACGTAGAAACCTTACAATGTGATGTACTTCCTCTAATGTTCCAAACACATTCCTGGAGTTATGTGAGTGAAACAGTGACTTTGCACCCAAATACTTCTGTGCTGATAACTGGAAAAGGACAGAAGAGCCAGTACTCAGAGAAGAACATTTTTTGCAAAATACTTTATCTCTGCCTTGCTGATCCTGGTTCTCAAGGGAGATGTAGAGAATACCTTTGAGGAAGGAAATTTGGGATAAAGTGTGCAACTTTGCTGGATATTAGCAATACAGACACAACAGATTCATTTTTATTTTGAATTGCAATTTTTTCCTAAGCCTTTCTTCTTGATAAACCCTTTCTGTTCCACTTTCTGTCCAGCTGATAAAGAAATGAGCCTTATCACCTCTCCCCTTGGTTACCCTTCATGATGTTCTTCTCTCAAGTTGTTCAGCTGATTAACATAACTAAATGAAATTCAGAACAGTGTGTCCCACTTTGTACTGAGATTGAAGTGTCCTGCCTCTGTTTCAGCCAAAACTCTATCTATTTCTCTATGAAAGATATTCAGATCTTTAATTCTTGCCAGTCTTATACAGATAAAGTATGTTATTTAGGTGTTTACAACAAGGCTACTGGTAGCTCTCTCTTGAAATTGCTCTCCCATGAGAATAAGGGAGCAAAAAGCTGAGATAGGGTTTGTCATTCAAGTAGAAACTGGAAGAATATCAAAGCAACTCCCTGGATATAACCCTCTTTCTCTCTTTCTCCTTGGATTAAGGGCATATGAATGTTCTCCTAGAAGGTATGTACCATCATGCTTTACTTACGTAAAATTAAGTGAGAAAACAGTAAAAGTTTTCAGCAAGAATCTCCAAAGATATGCAGTTCTGAATTAGGCCTTTAACACTGCCCTGATGTGCCCAAAGATTATTGTATTAATGGTTAATTACTAAATGATCTCATGACACAAGCTATTACACCATCTGTGTGTGCCTCTTCGAAAATTTGTACTGACATGTAAATGAAGGTGGAACAGAATTTGTTCCTGTAAAGAGAAATTGATAATGCATTCATGTAATTTAAGCTTGATGATATTGTTATTTATATGCAATCTCATAATTTTCAAGGTCTAACCATTTGTTACAGAGAGCAAAATTTCTCAGAAATACAAACAGACAGTATACACATACAGAGAACAGTATCTCACCTGATGACTCCTCAGTAGTTTGTATAATTCTTAACTGGGGCAATGTCCTTAAGAAAACTTCACCTGTCTCTGAAACAACTATGGAATCATAGAACCATCGAATTCTTAAGGTCAGAAAAGACCTTTAAGGTAATCAATTCCAACCGTTAAGCCAGCACCCCCAAGTCCTCCACTAAACCATGTTCCCAAGTGCCACATCTAGGTATTTTTTTAACACTTCCAGGGTAGGTGACTCTGTCACTTCCCTGGGCAGCCTATTCCAATGTCTCACCATTCCTTCAGTGAAGAAATTTTTCCTAATATCCAGTCTAAGCCTCCCTGATGCTACTTGTGGTCATTTCTACTTGTCCTATCACTTGTTGCTTGGGAGAAGAGACCAACCCTCACCTGGCTACAACCTCCTTTCATGTAGAGAGTGATAAGGTCTCCTCTGAGCCTCCTCTTCTCCAGGCTGAACACCCCCAGCTCCCTTAGCTGCTTCTCATCAGGCTTGTGCTCCAGACCCGTCCCCAGCTGCTTTTCTCTTCTATGGACTCACTCCAGCACCTCAGTGTCTTTCTTAAAGTGAAGGGTCCAGAGTTGAACAAATATAGCTAAGTCCTTATGTTTTTCTTTCCATTAACCTTAATTTAGCCAAAAAGAAGGGACTCAATCTAACAAACTAGTGACTCAACTAATCAATTTTCTAATTGACACTGAGTTTGTGGATGGTCAGGCTGTACATCTATGGGACTGTGTTATTCTATTCCTGTTACCTTTGCTCTCTCTTCCTTTCTTTTCCATATTCAGACATTCTGTGTAGTTCAAATAAAACTCCACTTGTCTTTAAGCTGGGTCATGCATCAATCACAGTGCCTGAAACTGTGAAAGCAATTTTGACTAGAACCTTTTGCAATAGAAATAATGGTGCAGTGGAAACTGGTCTTACATGTACAAAACATTGCAAGGGCATTGTAATATATCCTTTGTGTCAGATTTTCAGGCTACTGTGTTTGTTCTCATTGAGGGATAAGAAGGCATCTCATTCATTTTATTGTGGGGAGCAGGAGGTGAGCTCAACATCCTTTAAAGAAATGTTCTGTTTGTTTGGGTTTTTTTTTCCAGCTGGATCTCTCTGAAGTTATTTCCTTTGGTGTATGATCATATTTAAAATTCACTCATTTTTTTGTGTTTTTCAGAAACTGTTGGGCCCATAGCTCAGTTGGTAATTCTGAGAGACTGAAATACTGTTGCTTCCTTTGGCAGTGCAGCCCAACAGAAAAGCCTGCAGAGGACTTTGCCTATTTAGAGGGCAGGGAGTGTGTCTGTGTTTCATTCCTACAGTGCAACTCAGTTTCTCTCTAGAAATCCACGAAGAATGTGTGAATTGATGCTTTCACGCCAGTTTGGTTGTGTTCCAGTACTGTTAGTACAGTCTAGGTTCTCTGTAAATAAGACTGGAGTTATACAATAGTAGGTTACTACTCTGGCAAGTTTCAACTAGTAGGAATTGTTTGTCACTGATTACTCTTGTAGTGCAATCTGTGTAGCAGATCCACACTTCTTACAGCCAAAATTGTCTAGAAACCAGAGACTGAGAAAAAGGGCAAAAAATCCATTACTTACATAACTCCTTTTTCTTGCTCTGCGTTGCAGAGCTTTTAATAGTTTTGTACTCAAACCCTCCAGTCTTCCAGGTGAATTCATCTGGTAGGAAACTGTTACATCCTGCAGTAACAAATACTTATTTTCTCAGAAGAGCTACTTCCAGCATATCCGAGTCAATGGGAGACAGAGGAAATGCCTCTCTCTCGTTCCACAGTCCTGAGCTGGGCCACTGGCTTGCTGCAATCTTTTGGCTTGGCCTTGCTTCCTTGTGGCTTGAATTTCAACTGATTCTCCTGTTGGGACAATTGAATGTGTTAAAAACACTTAAAATACCACCAGGACAAGAGCAGAACTTAGAGCATCTACATGAATAACTTCCTGGCCAGGAACGACTGAGCTCTTCACCTTGCTGGGAAGTCCTGTCACGTTGTCCCTTTGACTAACACTGAGAGCCCTATTTTTGAAGCAGTCTGCTTTAATTTATCCTTTTTTTTTCCTGAATGCTCTGTATAGCAATGTTTTCAGAAATTATTGTCCCAAAGTGTAGAGAATAGGAGCCTTCACTAAAAAACAACCACCCCAATGAGCAGATGGTGCTCTCTCTCCAGTGCTGGGCTGGGGTGTGTGCCCTTTCCT
The DNA here is from genome assembly GCF_003945595.2 of Pipra filicauda. NCBI lineage: Eukaryota > Metazoa > Chordata > Aves > Passeriformes > Pipridae > Pipra > Pipra filicauda. Next base: position 9,326,664 of record NW_024104310.1, read on the forward strand.
ATGCCCTATTGCTGAACTTAGGGGTGTCACATTATAAGATGTTACTTAGAAATGTATTTGAGAGGTGAGGTTCATGAACCTCTCTCTCCTATGGAATATTTTGTGCCAAGGTGATACACGCAAATGAACACGTATCTGTCATGGGGAAGTATGTCTTGTAATGCCAGTGTAACTGAAACACAGCAAAACTGTCATTTGTAGGAAAAACCTTTTAATCTGAATATGAAAAAGAGTAGATTTGAGAAAAGGGAAAAGATGTATATTTTTTTTTAACATCTTACAATAATCAGAAAAGGGAGTTTATAGAATAAGGTGAAAAAATGTCTTTTGTCTCATGGGAGAACCTGTTCCTGTCATTTTTAGATGGTAAAAGGTACAAAACCAGAAATGACAGAAACTGCCAGGTCAATTTTCCTATGGACAATTTAGGGACAATCCCATGGTAATTGAATAGGTGAAGTGTGTCTTTCTTCTGGTGATCATAATCAAAGAACTGATCAAATCTCTAACCAAATTAAAAGATCTTTGGTTATTAGACCTTGCCTAAGGGGCTTTAACAGTGCTTTTAACAGTGCTCTCTTTATGCCATGGGCATGTGGGGGGGTTTGGCACTGGGAAGTAGAGTGTTTTTTTTTTTCCTCCTGGTTTAGAGATTTAGCTCTGATTACTGAGGCTGATTCTTCTTTTATGTAAGAGACAAAAGCAGCCAATGATTCAGTCCATTAAAGCTGAACTGTATTGAAATGACTGTTGATTCTGTGTTGGAAATCAGCAATGGGCTACTACTTGCTTTAGGATAAAAATAAAAAGAAGTCCTGATAACATATCATTGATTCAAGACTATCCAGTCTACATCTTTAAAATTCACGAGAAAAACAAAGGGAGACAGCTGCTGAATTAATCAACACAGGCTGAACTTCTCTGCAGCAAACAGCTTATCTTCAAAAGAAAAAAAAAGAATAAAGGAATTTAAAAAAAAAATAAAAAGAAAAAAACTGAGCAAGCAGGTAAGGATGATGTATGACAGGAGTGTAAAAGGGAAGCTGCACAAAACAGCAGACCCCGAGCAAGTTTTATGCACTTCTGGTGCAAGAAACCAGATAAGATTAAATCCCTCAGCTTCATAAGAAACGAGTAGAACAATCTGCTCCTGGCTATTGCAACAGCAGAAGGATGCATGAAGGTCTGAGACAAGCTAAATATCTTTCAATGCTCATTTCCAAGTGCCTTTTTGGCTCCTAATTCCTCTAGGCTTCTAATTTGCCTGTTACTTTGACTCAGCCTGAGGGCTAATCATGTGCTTGAACCATCCATTTAGAAAATAAAAGGCATAGCAAGGCAACCCAGCAAGATGTGTTGAATGAATGCTGAAGGCAGAAATAACAAGTATCTTAACAAAATCTAAGGAGAAGAAGGTGAAAGCAAGTAGCCCTTGCAGCAACAGCATGCTTCAGTCTGTGCCAGCTGGTGCTCTTCCTCCTCCCGCTCCCTCAGGAGCCTGAGCCCTGAAAGGACTGATGCTGGTTTTCACTGCTGGAGGTTTCTGGAAGTTTATTCAGTCTAAACTGTTCCTCTCGGGTGTTCTAAATCTCTAAAGAAGGTGTGATCAATGACAAGTCAGGGTGAGTAACGTTTCCTAATTCAGATCATGTCCTGTAGTGGATCTTGTGTTAACAGGCTACTGCATATAAGCTGTCTGATCTGAGCTAGGTTTTCCTTTCCTTTAGCATACACAGATAATGTTAAAAATGGGGCCCCATTCTCAATGGGTGCAAAACAGCTCTGACTTTCTGTGGAAATGGTGAGCTATCCCAGCTGACAGCCAGACCCAAAAGGGACAGCAGTTTTCTTGGTGTACTGTCTCACACTTCTGGTCTAGCTGGAATTATCTTATTGCCTAGGGGAATTAAGCAACTTCATTAGTTCCCTAATTTCCTTCTGGTGTTTTGAAAATACCAGATGTAATTAGTGTGTTTTCTCACCCTGTGGACTGCATGCTCTTCCCTTTTCCCATGCTGTCCAGGTGCATCTCCAGGGTATGGGAAGGCCATAGGACCATGGATCTGATCCTGCGCCTTCCCATTCCAAAGGCTATCACGTCCATATTGCTGTGCAAATGATCACTTTTTCTTTCTACAAAGCAAAATTTCCAAAGCAAAAATGAGAACTGGTTCTTCCCCAAGGACTGGGCAAAAGTTAATAGCTTTGAACCAAATTAAAAATGTCATTGTCTCTCTTGGTTTGTGGCAAGCATACCTTTGAAAAGAGGCAGGACCAGACTCATTTTGAAAACATCATAAGGAAAAAAATCAACTTTCTATTAATCAAATGCTTTATCAGAAATCTTTTTTGTCGTTGCTGTTATTAATGTAGTGTTTTGCCCCTCAAGTTCTGGCTGCTCTAGCTCCACTTTGCTCCTGCCCCTTGGGACTGGAGTTCTGGCCCACTTAAGTCAATGTCAAGGCTGTTTTGCAGTCTCAGTCCTTCACTGAGGCCCCACAAGGGTTTTTCTATGCCTACACCAGTGCAGGAGACTAGGAGAAGCTGCCTTATTTATTTTCCCAGCCTAAAATTAAAAGGCATTTAGACTGTTTGTCATTAGCAAAAGTGTCCTGCAGTCCTCCGTGCCATTACTCCAGCTGCAGCTTTGTAAACTGATGTTCTGGTTAGAAAAAGTATTTATGTGGAGTCAGATATCTGAGATTAAAGCTAAAATGCTGTTTGAATGCTTTTGTGTGGTATCATAAATGTAGATCGGTTGAAACACTCCATCTATCTGTCTGTCTAATCATATACCTACTGCTTGAATCAATAAAGTTAAGCACATGGAGATCTATTTGAAATACAAATCCAGACAAAAGACACTTACTTTCTTTAATCTTGGACCAATACTTGTATAGAGGCTGTTTCATTAATATATTATCTCTGAAAGGTAACTGGGTTTGTCGGAATTGAAATAAGGTTAAATGAATCAGCTATTGTAGTTCATCTGCTGAATCACAACACTTTGCTCTCAGTTTGTAAAATACTCTCCAGACTAATGAAGTAGGGTCAATCACATGCATTTTTGCCTGAATCAAATTGCCATTAATTGTGTCACAGCTATGGATAGGTCAATAAATGTTGCCATTGCACACTGACTATTGCAGTGCCAGAAGATGAGCCATTTCTCATTACGTGGTGCAGATTTAGACTCTGCACAGATCAGTGTCTAATTTCTGCAGTGTAGAAGCTGCCCCCATAGCTCATAGTTTCTTGCAGAAATGTCACTGGCTATATCACCTGTAAGTGCCCCATTCCTGGAACAGGGATGGTTCAGCTGGTATTTAGTGCTGTGGTAGATGTTGGAATCATTCAACTCCCACAGATCCCTTTGTAACTTCAACTTCTGAAAAACATTTATTATCCACAGTTGTGCTGCTTCGATTTGCAGTTCACTGATGGATAGAAATGGCAGGAGAAACATTTGTGATAAGTAATGGATGCAATGTGTTGACTAGCTACTGCAGTGATTGCATCAGGGCACACATTGAGTGTTTAATTTGCTAATAAAAATTAACCAGGAACGGGAGGGAGGGAAGACTGTGTTAGCTGGTAATATCACACATCCCAGTTGAGGTTTCAAGGGATATCAGACAATGTAGAGCCATCTGCTCTGATACACACCTCTGACATCTGCAGAAGGGGTTTAGCCAGGCTAGAGAAGACACAGACAATAACAGTGACCTTGGGTGATTTCAAAAAGGCAGGTGAGAGGAGATGAAAAGTAGAGAAGGAAACAGCTGCCCCATCTCAAAAGGGATGGGGTAGGAGTGCCCCACATAAAAGACTTGGGTAAACTAGATCTCATCACAGATCTTTTTCTCTGTATTAAAGCTTTCTTTTTTCCTTTTTTTTTTTTTTTCTTTTTTTTTTTTTTTAATTCAGGTTTTATTTCTGTTTGTTTTGTTAATATTGCCCAATCTTTGAGCAATCTGATTGCTTCTACTAACCTTGGGTTGCAGTCTTGGGAGAGAAAAGTGTCAGTGCCAAAGCCAGCAGGGCTCTGAGTGTGAGTGTTACTGATGTAGAACCTGCTGTGAGATGTCTTCAAAAGGGAGGGAGCAACTGGATCTTCTGCTGAAAAGCTGAAATGGGGAGAGTCTTAACTCTGAGAGTCCATAAGGGACCAAAGTTACACTACTCTTTTTATTTGTGGTTATATATGGGAGAAGTATTTCTGTCTAACAAAGATACCAAGTCTGTAGTTTGTTTGGAGTCTTTTTGTTTGTGCATGGGTTTGTTTGGTTTGTTTTTGGTGTTTTTTTTTTTAAATATCCTCTTTTTGCTATTTTGTGTGAGTGCAAATCCAAGAACAGGGTAAGTTCTTCGTAAAAAAAAAAAAAATAGAGCTTCTAGGCAAACTGCAAAGAGAAAGAGAGCATTTTCCATTCTCCCACTTCCCCAAGGAATGTGCAAACCATTCAGCAGTTTGCTGCTCTGGGCTGGATTTCTCTCAGCCTTTCTTGTTGCAGCTGCATAAACAATTAAATATTAATTGGACTAGAAAAACAGATTGGCCATGTGCAGAATAAAGACATTCACCTGGGACACAAGTGGCCAAGTTCAGCTCTCAACTCTGAAACTGGTAAAGTAAATTTTTCTGACCTACTTCTGAGTTGTTGGTCTTGGTCACCCGATTATATTTTATCTCTCTTTATTGTTACTGCCCATGGTCTCTCCTGTGTTTAGTCCATTCAAAACATAAAACACCTTTTCTAAAGATTTCATCAAAATTAGCACATTCCCAGCAGAAATGTTGCTTTCAGTGACTAGATTGGGGCAGGTTCAAGACTTTTGTTTAAAAAAATTTGACTAGCTCCAAAGTGTTAGAAATATTTATTCAAATGGACCTCCTGCCACAGGTTTTTTCCCCCATAGGAACGCTGGAAGATGAAGAATGAAAATATATGTCTGTTAACTTACTCTGCCCTTGTGCTAGGAGGAGGAATATTATCTTACCTCTTGCAAGTTGCAAGATGCTTTCTTAGCACAAGACGTAGCATGTGCTATTTCTCTGTCCAGATATATTATAGTTGCTGCTGGATATTCAAATAAACTGAGTGTGCTTCCTCAAAAGAGCTCACAACCCCCTGTATTTTATCAGCACGTGTAGTACAAAAAGGCCAAAGCGAGGAATCTGGTGTGATGAAAATATCATACCTAATTCAAAAAGCAGACAAGAAGGACCAGATGTCCAGAAAAGATCCCAGGGATGGTTTTACATTAAGATGCGGCAAAGTTCTGGCTTTTGCACTTTGAGTATTTTTAATGTACCAAAACACTATTATGATATAACTTCTGACATATATTCAGGCTAACCAGTACTTGACATTCCCAAGGGAGTGGAAGCTACATTAAGAATATTGCTTATAAAGTGCTCTTGACTATCATAACTATCTTTAAGTAGTTTTCAGCTTTGAATTTGATCCCTTTTGGTCTCAAAAAGGTTGATTATTAAAAGTGGGATTTAGGATGCCTTTCCATCCCCTGTTTGCTTCTCATAAGTCTCTCAAAATTTCTGTAACTGAAATTATACTTTAGCTACTGGACAAAATTTAGCAGTGATGCTCTGTATTGAGCCAACATGTTAAAAAACCAGTCTTAATTGTTCTCTGTTCCCTGTGTTAGCAGGGCTGGTATGAGAAGAACATCATTCCACTACTGCTTTTGCTGCCTGCTGCAGCTCATCTTAATATTTTAAACTGGGTAAGGCACAAGAAAATTTCTCTGAAGATATCAGTTGTGAAAAGGGCACAAAATTCCCAGTAATCCTCATAGAAGAGCTTGGGTTCTTGTTGCCATTTTTAACACTGTTATAACAAGTGTGCTCTGTATTTGTCAGTATTGCAACAACTTAGTATGCTGTTAAATTCAGCTGGGTAGCAGCACTTGCCAAAAATTGTTATCCAATAAGATAAATAAATAAAGTATGAGGAGTTTTTTGGTTTGTCTAATTTTTTCTTTCTTGTTAAATGAAATTATTGAAAGCTAAGTCACACAGACTCTTCTTTGAGTTGTTTTAATCAGTAAACCTGCAGTAGCACATGTGTTAGAGGGGCATCTGTTATGTGAGGATGAAAATGGCCACAGAGAGGTTTGAGCCATGCAAGTAGGAATTTTAGGAATTTCAGAGGAAGGCAAAATGTGTTTCTTAATGAAATCTGGGTTCAGCCTTGCTCCCCAACAGCAACCCCATATTCAGCTTTTGTTTCTGGAGAAACAGTGAAAGGCAGTGAGGCAAACTGTATTAATCAGGGATCTGTCCCGATTTTGTCATTTCAGATGGTCTCCTGCTTTAGGAGAGTGTGACTTTGCCAGCAGCACAATGTTAAGGACAAAACCTCCAAGGTCTGCAAGTCATTCAAATGCACACTTGTTTTTCACTTGTCTGACTTGTGCTGTGGGCAGTGCATTACAATTCCCAGAGGGCTCCTGAGAAGTCCAGCTGGGTCGGTGACAAGAGCAGGGATCAGAGAAGTGCCTCGCAGTTAGAGATGCTTCCAGGACAGTGTTCACTGGTGGTTAACCTGAGCTATCAACAGGTATTTACTGTGCTGGTCAGCTAAAGCATCAAGGGGAGTTTAGTCATTGCAGAGGTGTTGGCCTCGGGTGTTTATAAATCATAATTTGAGTTCTCAAGAAATTAATGTTTGCCCAAGAAATATGTAAATTTAGACAGTTTTGTTGTCTTAAATTACTGTTTGACATTCTGACTCTCTAATGGATCATTCAAATGATGTTGAAAAACTCCCTACACCATAAAAACCTTTTTTTTATTTTCCCTAAAAAGAAGCATTTTTTGTTAATCACACAGCTAAAGGAATAGGAACATTAAGGAAGTACCAGGAGTTTGCCAATACTGGTGAATAAATCTACATGTTCACAGCTCTTATTAAGCTAAATAAGAGTTGTGGGAATTAGAAGACTCTGGAAAGGAAGTTTTAAATTGTTAAATCGTTCTGATATCTCCATGAGGGCATGCATTTTCTAACTATTTTATTTACAGCCTTCTGGTTGCTTTACACATCACTGATCTTCACTTATAATGTTGCTTGATATCACATCAAACCGAGAGACTGGTGCTCCTGGTTGGGCACTGGAACCCCAAAACTACTCTCAGGCTACAAGTGGAAAGCAGATTTTCCAGCCTATCTTGATTTCTGTTTCACTGCACAGGGCCCATGGGATAGGAAAGTCATTCTGCTAAGGGAGGGACGTACAACATAAGTGCAACACTTTGGAAAGAGTTTTAAAAAATGATTACCTGTGGCGTGTTTGGATTGGACATCACAGGGAATTGAAGGTCTGCAGAGTAGCTCTTTGCTGCAAGAGAAAGACTTAACCTCTGTAGCAGCTGGTCTTTTTGCAGTGTGGGCTCTGTTTGTGAGCTCTCAGCCTGTTCTCCCTGGTCATGTGTCTGGTTGACCAGTAATTAGGAAAACCAGTGAAGTATGAGCAGCATTTCTGATGATCCTTCAGCTTTGGAGTCATCAGCAGACGAGAGAGCGGCAGGACTGGTGACAATCTGCTTTTCTAGAAGACTTGCTGCCCTTGCTGTCATGTAAAATATGCACTGTATTGTAAATCTGAGGGTTTTTTTTTCTCTGTAAAGGTGAGGGAAGCTGTGTCTGGTGGCTGTGATACTGACTGGAGACTTGGGTACTGTGCTGGGTGGCACTGGAGGAGTCTGGCACGTTAGACTCTTCCTTCACTAGAGCCAGGAGGACTATGATTTTTTTCCTGGTGTTCTCTGTACCTTGAGCCTCTTTCAAGCAAAGTGAGCCCAGGAGTACTTCAGCATTCCACAGGAACATAGGGCAGGCAATTCCTCATGATTTACCTAAAGTGAAGCTAGTACAGTTCAGCCCAACTAATGATTTAAAAATCAAATCAGACGCTAGATCAGATGAATGAAGTTGTGAAACTTTTTTTTCTTTTGTCATAAATTACTTTTATAAAGCACTCCTAGAAGCAGGGAACCTGCTGATAAGTCTTACTTAGCAGGGGTAAGAGGGAATTCAGCCCCAGTGTTTCACACACTCCTGCAAGGCTGAACTGACACAAACTAGTTTGTTCCGCCACTTCAAAAGATAAATGAAGTACAGAATTAATTATAATATCGATTCCAAATTAACCAAGTTAAATTAAATGGTTTATTCAATACCAGGTGATTTTTAAAATGTATGATACAGTGCATTATTTACATCTCCACTTGAACAAGAAGACCCAAATATTTTATGTAATTAAAGAAGTGGATTCTGAGGTGCAATTCTACAGGGTAGATGAGTAGGTTAGGTGCACTTCTGAAGGTTTTGCTCTAAAAAAAGAACACAGGAATGACCTTAGGAAGGCAGAGAGAAGGTCCATCTAGTCTAGTGCCTTGTCTCAGGCACTAACAGATAGTTGCAGAAGAGTAAAAAAAAAGACAAATGCACAGCTTTGTTTTCTCAAAATTCTTTCCTGGTTTCCAGCTATATATGAAGGGCTTGTACCACCAAATAAATACAGTTTTCTCTAGATGTAACCACATATTTTGTCACTGAAATCAGTGGTATTGCGGTAGATTTACACTGCTGAAACAAATGTAAGGTCTAGCTTTTAACGTCCCATCAGGAAAATGCCACTGAGTCCCTCGCTGACTCCAAATGAAATAAACAGGAAAAGGTGGTTTTATTGCATTATACCTCAATAAGACCAAATGGACACCTTTAACAGGAGTCAGACTACAATAAAAGCCAGGAGTGTAGTAGTATGTCAGTGATAAGAACCACACATCAAGATTATGAAGATGAATTATACAGTGGTTTACTGCTTTTTGAGTCTGAAGATTTCTCTAGAGAATTTGAGGTTTAGATATAAAATGTTTCTGGCTGATAGAGCTGCTCATATTGTTGCTGTATCTTGCTGATGTTTTCCCCGAAACTGATATATTTAAATAACATCTGAGGTTTGTGTCCTGCAGTCCTATCTGTGCTGACACTCCTTAAGCGACAGAAAATGAAAGGAGATTAATATCTCTGAGCTGAAGAGACTGGTTTTGACTTTACAATTTCCAGGGGTAGCCAGCATCTCAGGACTGTCACTGTAACCATGATCAGTACGTGGATCTCATGATCCAAAATTTTGTGTTTGGCACTGATGAGTCAATGGCCTGGTGCTGAGATGTGTTCATGAAGATGGAAAGACAGTAAAAGGTTGAGTTCTCACCAGCCCGTGCATGGCCTGTTCCTCATGAGTTCCCTGTTGCTTGTGTTCCTGACCCATCCCATTAAAATCCTGACCACACACTGCTTCTACAAATGCTGCAGCCTTCGCTCCCACTGTCAGGAGTGCTCTGTAACCACCAGCATGTCCACAAGTTTCACATGAGAATTGGAGAGCGGCAGATCTGGGGCTCACCTGTCTCCCTCTGGCAAAGCATGAGTGGAGGAGGAGGCTTAGCTGGGTTGTAAGCTGCAGTTTTTATCACAGTTCTCACAATACTTGGCATTTCTTTTTGTGGCCCTGCTCCAGGAGGCAAGTGGCCACATGCAAACCTCTACTTGGAGCAGTCAAACAAGTGAAAAAAAAAGACCTTGAAATGAATGTGTTGGAAAGATCGAATCCAGAATGCTAATGTTACGTTTTAGGTTTCCTGCCTGAAAATATCCATGGCTTTTCATAATTTGGTGTATGTATGAGTCTGACTGATGATCTTTGATTACTGAAGGGTTGGCAGAGCTCAATTATCAAAAAAACCCCAAACAAACAAATAAAAAACAACAACAACAACAAAAAAGGAGAATGGTGCTTCTCTGGTTTGTTTTTTTTTTTTTGACCGTGATATTGACATTTGAGTTTCCTGTGCAGAGCAGATGAGTTCAATGTATGAGATTTGCAAGTGAGAGCCCTGGCTTGCAGCATATTTTCCTTGTGTATGGGAGAATTTCCTAAGGGAAAACTGTCAGAAATGTGCTTTAGAGAGGGTTTATGTGCAGCAAAGCAGGGAAAATAGCTGCAGTCATACGAGGTAGCTCTGTTATGGAGGGAAGGTAGAATCCTGGAGCATAGCAGAGATTTTTCCATACCTGTTTTGTTATTTTCTTAGCTGTTTTCTGGATGACATCCCAGCCAAATCCCTTCTCTGTGGTGGTGAATCAGTGGGAATGCTCTGTGCATGTTCATCAGACTTCAAAATCCTCATGCATAAAGAAGGGCTCACAGTCAGGGCAAGTGACGGTGTTCAACCAACTGCATTCCTACTGAATCCCTTTTATGTCCAGTGCTGAGAATTGTCACGCTTTAAATTATAGTTTGGTTGTGGGGTTTGGATTTTTTTTCCCTCTTAGCATGTGTTTTCCCATTTGGGAAATACTGTGCTGTTTGGTAGATGTTAAGCAATTAATAAACTGGCATATTTTGCATCCCATTATGTGGACAGAATGACAGAGCTCTTCTTGTGTGTACAGATAAAGGCAGCAACATTTAATTCCCACTGCACTACTGAAACCTGTCTGGTCTGTGCTAGACTTGCACTGTACTGCTGTTGCAGGGCTGGCTTTGTTTAATGTTACATTTACTGGCATATCTTACACTGTGTGCTATTTTAAAGGAATTTTTGTCTTCATTATTCAAAGCTGTCAGCAAATGATTTTCACATAATTTCTCTTAACCTTCTTTCCAGTATTAGAAATCCTATATGAAGAGTCAATATTGTCATTGGCTTAGGATAGATAAGATCTGAGTTCATCTTCTTCTGCCAACTATATCTCATGTTACTTTGGGTACTGGGTGTTTGTAAGAGCCTTTTCTTATAAACAAATCACAGGCAAGCAACAATTGTTTTAATACCTTGATTATCATGCAAAGTTTGTGTCTGAATTTTATGTGACACTTTATTTAGAGAACTTCGGAGAAAAAAACCCAACCAAACAGCCCCGATACAGTAGTCATTAATTTAGGGCCACGTATCCTTCACAGAACTCTATACAGAACAATTTTCAAATCTGGATTGAAAGCATCTCTGTGGATCTCAGCAGCAGGCACGGTCAGATCATCCCCTGAAATCATCTGCCCAGGACTTCTGCTGCATAGTGTATCAATAATCAGGGAACCATATGCTGCATTTCATGGTTAAACAGAAATAGCCTTCATTTCCATCAATATCACTAGTAGGAATAACTTCATATTTTGCATTTAATTAGGAAAAATGAGTAGAGAGTGTGTCATTTTCTTTTATATGACAATTAGAAATGTGCCAGAAATTTCACTCTGGAATTTATGTGCAGATATCCTTTGCAATTAGTCATCTTATTTACTGCCAAATAAATGTGTTTTTAGCAGAATTTCTGTGAAACTGCAATTACATCTAGGGAATGAGTAGTCTAATCCCATCTGTGTGTGTTGCATGGATCTTTCCACAGATACTCTGCATCCCATCCCCACATGCTCTATTCATGGGTGACTTACTGAATCCAGTAAACCTGGGAGAAGGAAACTCTCTGTTCTCTTCAAATGAAAAAAGTGAAGCGGTATAACTTAACCTTATTTACCAAATAAATATTACATTTCCCTGTGCCACCTACTGTCATGGCAATTCTGAGCAGGCAGAACGCATCATTTTCCTTTGAGGAGAATATTGGTTGGAGTTCAGGACCTAATCCTGCAGACCTTTCTCCCTTTTCTAAAAACAGGGTGACTTAGAAGAGAAAGGACTACAGGATCAGACCATGACACAGGGAACAACTGAAGTATTGCATGAGATGAAAGGGGTTATAAATCATGTCAGGATTAACTTCTTAGTTTTCTTTTTTTTTCTTTTTTTTTTCTTTTTTGAGACAGAATGTGCTTCCAGAAACTCCTCTTCTTTAAAATGAGTATGGTACAGAGGTTCCTGTTTTGAGAACTAATTGGGATTATTTGTTGTAGGAGTTACTACTCCTCAGTGCTTTGTCCCATGGCAATCAGTACACTCCCAGGAACACCAGAGGCACAGTTTGGGGAAGAAGGGTGGCCTGTGACCTTTCCAAAAAAGACCATCATGTTTTGAGGAGCTGCTGGCATTTGGCCTCAGAAACAGAGAACGGGCTCTGGCCTTTTCTATTGAACAAGGTGTAGTTTTTCAACATTGTTTGCTGAGGCACTTGTGGTCTTGTGTTTTTCCTACCTTGGAAGATCTTTCAACTGTCTCAGAGAAGAGTTGTTTCAAAGCAAGGATCATGAAGTTGGAGCTTGACATATTCATTATTACTAATGATATATCAGTTAATTTTGGTCATCTTTAAGTTCTTTGTGAAATTAGGGAAGAATATCTGAAGAAAATATCCTCTGAAATTTTACCATCGTGTTTCACTGAACCCACCCAATCAGAAGGCCCCATTCACTTCTGCAGGTTGATATTTCTGCAAATATTGCTGTTTTAACATGTCTTATGGAGTTAAACTGTACCCATATGATGATTATAGCCATTTGCTAGACCATCTGTCTTTCAGGACTATCAGAAAGTCTAGATGGATGATACTATAATTTGGAACGAGGTATTTCATTCCCTTGAATTTACTTATGTCAGACAGTATATAGCTCACTACTATTTCCAGTAATGATGATCTAATTGCCTCAGCCAAACTGTGGCACCTCACTGGGACTATATATTTATGTGATGCTTGCTCAGTCACGGGGAGACTTAGAAGGGGTCATGCATAAATAACTGATCATATATGAGTATGATTGTACAAATGGTATCCTCAAAATGAAGTGGGTCAGGAATGTGCTCCATTTATTTCCTTCTCATTTGAGCAATGAACATGTCCATAGTGCAGTGGGATGCACCCCACTATGCAGAATAAGCTGTGTGGAGACATCACAGAAGGACAGTCACAGAAAAACTCTTAGGTGGAAGGTACTGCTGCAGTAAGGCAGCCCAAACCCACTCCAAGCAGGGCTGGGTTGCAGTTACATCAGGTCACTCTGGGCCTCACGCAGTCCAGCTGTCAAATTCTTCACATGTAGAGATGACACAGCCTCTCCAGCCCTTGTTCCAATGCTTTACTACTCCTATTATGATTTTTTTTTTAATGTCTTATCAGAATTCCCCATGTAGCAACATGTGGCCATTGCTCTTAGACTTTGCTGTGCTTGAGAGATCTACCAGGAAATCTTTCTCTGTTCATCAAAGGTATATAAAAGCAAAAAAAGAGAAGAATCAGGAGCATGAGAGACACTCCCATTCATTAGCAGTGTTCACTTAGAAGTTGCCTGCAAATTGATCAGCAGAATCAGGCTTCATGCAGATATGACGTGTCTCTTACATACACAGGTATCGTTGCTCAGTCTATAATGTTCACCCCCAGGTGTTTTTTTCACTGGACCCTCTATCCTACTCATTTTCCAGGCTTGATGACTTCAGAGATTAAGCAGAGCTTGTGTAGTAAAATAAGATGTCTTCAAGATTGGTCGCAGAAGTTGAGGCTGACATAGTGAATGCTGCATTAGTCATCTATTAGAAGTAAATTTGGATGTTTATCTGTCCAGACCTTGATTCTACATTTCTAAAAATAATAATTCTCACTTCTTTCAAAAAATTGTTGGGAAGAAAAATTTGGTGAGTAAAGCCTGATGGGTTCAGACTGATGTGGTTTTAGACTGTGCCTGTTCTCCTTGGTGAAAAGCAGACTGACAAGTGTACTGTTCACACCTACATCCACAGCTGATACGTGGCCTGTCAACATTGACATCTACAGTATAACCTTAATGACTGCAAGTCTTAGAAGAGGTGTTGTCCAGTTATTTATTAGCAGGCTGATGATAGAGCTATTCCCAGTCCTTCCAGACAGGAATGAGAGCTTGAAGCACTGCTGAAGCACTGAACTTTGTCCTGGAGGCAGTCTGCTGCAGAACATGTGCAAATCCACCCATGTGAGCAGTGGGAGGGCATAGACTTCACAAAGTACTCAGACATCATTTGAGGGTGTAGAAATGCTAGCAGAAAACTTTAAAGGGAGTTAATCTTTTAATGTAATGAGATTTGAGTGGTGAGTAGCAAAAAGGTGAGATATACTCATGAAATAAAAATAATCAGGGAAATATTAGCATTGGGCACACCCAGAGTGTGAAATAAACCCAGGATATGGTCTTGTATGCAAGTGCTTACAGCTTGAAGAGACAACATAAGTCTTGGCTTTATCTAATTCCTGAGACCTGACTTTGCAACCCAGGTCATTTAGTATATTTTCTTTTAAGCGTTTAATGTTATCAGTATTGAAGCATCCAGAACTGGATGAGTGTTTTTAGAGGCGAAATATATTAGCACTCATCTGTAACAAGCATGTTGCATATTCAGATTATTCATATGGTGCTTTGGAGAATCAGCTGGTAATGGGTATTTTGCTGGACATGTGGAAATGCATGATTTGTGGTGAAGGACAGACTAGCCATGGATTTGAGCAGATGGTGGTCATTACTTGTGCCAACATGTGACTGCATTTAATTACAACAGAAGTGCTGAGGCAAATGATTTTACTGGGCTCTTTACATATCACTTCCTAGCAAAGTGAGTAAGTATTCAAGGAAGTGTTGCATATAAAGGATCAGAACTGAAACACTGATTCACTTTAGTCATTGCTATATGACACAATGTCTAATAGTTAGAAATTCCTGTTCTCGGATTTGTTTCCACTTGAGAGCAACAGAATCTGTTCTCTCAAGGTGCAGTGACCACTTAATGCAATTCAATTTGATGGAAGCTGCATTTTTCCTTGAATTCATGAAGCAGTAAAGTGGCTGCTCATAATAAATATGTCTGCGCACCTTAAAATACAAATGCAGCTTGCCATTTTAAACCACATTAGATGGAATTATCTGTAATGCAATATGATCCCATCTTGGGAACTTCACTCTTTTATGTTTATATCCTCTCACTAAGTCATATTTTCAATTTTTATTGGTTATTTTATTATTGTTTTGCTAATGACACTTAAACCTCTTTGTTTATCCCTCACAATGCATCTTCAGTGACAGATAATGTGGTCTCTTGGCTGTAAATTTGTGGTTGTGAAATAATTTTTAGCAATTAAACACTTTATTGATTAAACTGTTCCTTCTGTTCCATGATTCATGTCACTAGACAGGGAGCAAAAAACAGTGCAAAGAGAACAAAGTGTAGGGGAGAAGAGGGTTTTGTCGGACTCTTCCTCACCAACTCCAGCTTTCATAGATAACTCTGAGCCTCAAAAACATCTTGTAGACAACAGCCCATGTTAAAATGCTCCAATAGAAAACCACAAACCACATGCAGAATTAACACATAAAGTGACTGCTGCAATACTGACATTTCTTATGTGCTTTGAGGTATAGACTGGAAAAGAAACTAAAAGCTGGTTACAGGCTTAGCAGCCTGTGGAATTGTATTGTCTACCCTGTCTCCTATGGCTTGGGAACAGGCTGGCAGAAGCAGTAATGTTTGGGATTCAGTGTACTGCTTTTATGCTTAGAGAAAGTACATTCAGCATCTCTGAAAGTGTTCACAAAACGAGTAGACATGACATTTCATGATATGGTTTAGTGGGCATGGTGGTATTTGGTCGAAGGTTGGACTTGATGATCTTAAAGGTCTTTTCCAACCTTAATGATTATATGATTCTAAAGGCCTATCTAGTTATTTCAGGGATTCATCTCTCTGCCTTTATTCTAGATCCCATAGTCCTATGGGATCTGTATTATGTCCTATAGCTTGAATTTCCCTGGACCAGCACGTACTTTTAATGTCAGAGGCATCACGATGAAACCATCTGAAAGCATTTGTTCCTTTATGAATGTAAAAAGCAGTGAAAATAAAGTTCTTTCTTCAGTAATAAAATCTTATGCTTGTTACCATATGGCTCATTTTGCTGCCCACAGCTTCTGGACCATCTCCTAAACTCAGCTCCTACCTGCCTGCCAGGGTCACTGGTGCCTACTGATATTGTAGGGACCATTCTGTGCTTTTCAACTCTTTCCATGTATCTTTTGATGTGCTTCATATTCAGCAATTCTCAACTTGTCTATATCAACATATTTGTTAATATTCTAGTAACTGGGGCTTCTGCTTCATCCTTTTGAGGTTGGTTCTTGGGTGTCCTCAAATGATGGTGTTTCTTTTAGGGAATTTTAGTTACCTGACATAAGGGCCTCAGTCATTTTTAATGTGGAGTGGATGCAGAGTATGGAATTTTGGCACTCGGTTGATTTGGGGAAGTAGCGGGGGAAGAGGAACAGACCAGTCTGTATGGGAGCCCCGGAGTGAGATGTGTGGGGGCACAACCAGGGCTAGCCCAGGGTGGGTGAAGGCATGCTCCTCTCAGGAGGAGGCAGAGGCAACACAAAACAATTTGTTCTTTGGAGCTTTGTATGCAGCTGACCTTCGCTTAAGCATTTTGTACTATATAAATATTTCAAGTGAGCCATGAATCAAGATTAATGCATTAGGTGACTACCAAATCATTAGCAATGCAGGATGTAATAAAGTTGATGCCAGGGTTTTATTAAACAGGGCGTGTTCGTCGTTAAAAAAAAGTAATGGTGTTGTGTAAATGTGAGAGCAGGACCCAATTTCCTCTGGCTGTCTCATCTTAAACAGGTAGTAATGTTAGGAATGGCAAGTAGTGAGGTAGGTAGTCAGGCATGGTTTAAATCGTTATAGTGACTGAATTCTGATTAACTAATTTGCTGCATCTCTTCTCACAAGGAAGATGATGCCATGCCTTGTTTTCTGTTCGGCCTCAAAATCATAATCTGGATAGTGCCAGGAGAGCTGATTTGTCAGAGTCAAAACCAAATACTGAAAAGAACACAGAGCTAGGGAGCAAGGCAAAGCTCAGAGTTTGCAGCAAGGACACAAGTGTCTAATTTTTTTTTTTTTTGGTAGTAATTGAGTAAAAACAGGCAATGAAACATTTATGATCCACCCATTTTCAAGAATAAATAGAAAAAAACCCCAGAATTCACAAATTCTTTTTATGCTCGAAATTTTCATTGATCATCGTCCATTTAGTTTGTTCATTTTGTTTGGACTCCCACATAATCTGAGTTTGTGCTATGAACTAGATCAAAAAATCACTTGCAGAGAACTATTTGGCTGATAGCTGAAAAGTTCACCATGCTGGCATTTTCCTTTGTGTCCATTACTGTGAATTCCCAATGATGAGAGCATCAGCCCATTTAATAAATGCAGCCAGGATTTGTATTCAAGCAGGAGTTCTTGCCCCTGCCTCCGTGTTCATACAGGGAGGGCTGAGCCCTGCTGTCCCTTCTCTTGGTGGCTTGGGGTTGGTCACCCAGAGATCAGGGAGATGGAATGACCTTCACTGACACTCACTTGTTATCTCTGCTGTCAGCAGCTTCCTCCACGCTTCACCTGATGTAGCTCAGTCTTTCCATGACTTTTGGGCCATCACTATTGATTCCATAACTCTTTTGAGCTACTAATGGTATTTTCTTTTTACTCTTTGGAAATTAATCACAAGAGATACAAGCACTGATTGTCCTGCTTATTTCCATTTTTAGTCTTGTTCTGTCTTGTTATCTTCTATCTCAAGTAGTGACTTTGCCACTCCTATTCTCATGGTTTCTGATGAAAATGCTGTTTTTATCACCTTTCCATCTGCTTTAGCATTTAATTCATCACTGGCATTTATCACCCCCTCACAGCAATGTATTTCAGGGATCCATTTAAAAGATGGATCCATCCTAACAGTACCCACACATCCTTGGCTGCAGTGATTCTCTAGCCAGGATGGGACCTTTGATATTTTTTTTTCCTTCTTCATTTAAAAACAAATTATGGAGATTTAAGATTTTGATCTGCTCCATACTGTTTTTTTATTCACCAGTTTCTTATCCTCAACATTCTTTGTGGAATATCATTCATCCTCTTCTTCAGATTGTTTCCTTCTGAGCTGACCAGAGGCTTTATAAGTAGAGCAGTTACAGAGTAAAATACCAACATAACATTTTCCAGTAGCCAAATCCTGCAAACCAGTCATCTGTTATCATATAGTTTTTTTGGCAAAAAAAAAAGTCCATGGTGACTTTAGAAATAGACAGGATTAAAGTGTATTACTGAAGAATTTCTTTACACAGTTACATGTTTTAGCTGATGGCTCTGCCTTGTAAACTGCCCTGTCTTTTTTAATACATTGTCCTTAGCTGAAGTAAATGTGGTTTTTTGCATTGCTTATTTTTGTGAGCAGTAACTAACATGTGATTTAAATGATCAATTTATAGCTCTCTGAGGTTTCTACCTTATTTTATGGTGATTTATTTTTGTGTAGAATGTGCTTTTACTGCAAGTGACATTTCAAGAACGTATTGCAATCTCTGGAGTCCTTGAACTATTTCCAAGCCGTGAGTCTGCTGGGGTTTAAGCCAGTTTGGAAATCTGTCTGTTGGGTTGATGAATTATAGTCCATGTAGTGAGCACTCAGCCTCCATAAGGTTCATGGCATCTTCACCTTTAAGTATCTAATTTATGTAGAAATGCCAATAAATTATTTAGAAGGGCATGCTTGCTGATATCAGCAGTTCTGGAGCAACTAAAAATGGAATGACTTTGAAAATCATTGGAAATGTTGGCAGATCTTCAACAATTCTTTATAGGTTCCGGCTCTTAAATATTTGAGAAGAAAAAGGCTGTTTTACCTTCTTTTCCCCGAGATTTTCTTATCAGTTCTTTAGGAATTTATCAGATTATTCTGGGAATAAAGTCCACATTGATTCTGGAAAAGCATGCATCCCAGAAACAGCAAGAGTTCAATGTAATGTAAATGTAAAAGAGCTTCTTCCTTTCTCCTTGAATCATTAAGGATTTGTTCCTGGGTTTGCAGAAACCTGACATCTCTACCAATAAACTAAACACTGTAATGGCCCATTCAGTGGCAGCAGGACACACTCTGACACCTTCACCCTGTTCGGCTCTGTTGGGCTGCAGCTTCAGTTGGACACTTGATGCTCTTGGGCTGAACTCAAAACTTTCCTTTGGGATTTTTTTTTTTATTATTATTTTGTTTTGTTTGGGGTTTTTTGGATTTTTTTTTGCTTGTGATACAAATCAAAGCCACAGCAAGGAGTTGTTATGGTAAGAACAACTGAGTCCCCCTGCCTGGCCCAAGCCATGCTTAGTTTCTTCATACAGTCACCTGGATAGGGGCCAGTCAAGGATCCAGGTTAGAACAATATCCAGTTGATGATGTAGAAATTTGCCCGGACAGCCCAACTAATCCTGCTGGAGAACTGCAAATGTTGACTCTTCAGGTTAAATACCTAAATCTGTCTGAAGGTGTCTATCGAAATAGCCGTGTTTTTACAAGTGCTGAACACCCAAGTTCTTTAGTAAATCAACAGGAATTTGAAAATCACCTTGTAGACACAGTGGGATAAAATTAACATTTATTAATGTAAAGGCATACAAGAGCCTGCTTTAGAAGAGAAAGCAAAACCCAGTTGTGCAATTCTGCACTTGGGGGTTGTAAGATACCATCAGTCAGAGGAACATCTCCAATCTCTAGCTCTCTATCCTTCCCCCACAACTTCTTCTCTGCCCCTCCACTGAGCTATCCCTGAAAGCAGAAAAAAACAGGGAAAGATAGCATGTGAAAATATAGCTTGACTAATTTTTATTTGATTGCAAATGCAAATTTTCTGCTATGTTAGATTAATAAATGGCAAGTGCTGCTGTGCTGCCTCCCCTTTGGGTGTGTGCTCAGACCCAGGGCTTCTACCTCTTGCATCTCTTCAAAATTCAGGGCATTACTTGGCCACCTATTCTAAAAAGAAACATGCATTTATGGAAGATGATTTTCCTTTTACTATTTTATTTAACGTTTATATCGTATAAGCAGTCAGTGAAAACTGGACTTCAGTTTTAACTTTATGCCCAAATGAGAAAACAAACTATACTGCAGATAATATTTTACAGGAATATGACACTATATTGATTTTCTTTAATCCTGAAATTCACTGGAGCAGTGGTGCAGCTTTGTTCTTAGCTAAGATCTGTTTATCTAAAATTTTATGACTTTTATTTTTTTTTTTTTTGCAAAACCTAATTGAATTTTACAAACAGGATTAGATCTTTAAACTCTGGAGCATTGCTGGGAATGATTACGGAAGACCAAACTAAAGCAATTTCTCGTTATTCGCAGTGACAGCACAGCAAGCCCCTTTCTAAGGGCATCATGTGCAAACAGCTGTTACCTTAGCATGGAGCTGGCTTAGGACTTTACAGCAATTTGGAAAGCTAGTGGCTTTTCATCTGAAAGAGTAACTTTGGGACACAGAGCCTAGTTTTTGTGTGTGAACACACGCAGCTAAGGAGGGGAACAATGAGCATCGTCGCTCTGGCAGGTGCTGCCACCTGCTTGGACCTTGGTGCTGTACTGGCTGCCACCAACTCCTGCATCCCTGTGGTGGCTCATTGCCTGCTTCAAAGGAGATATCCATCACATCTATGCAAGGATCTTATTTTAACCAGTAAACATATGGTGAGCATAGCTGCTTTTTACTGTGGCCAGAATACTGAAGTTTTAGCTGTGAATCTCCTGCAGGGCATTGCCTTGAGACAGGATTAGGTAGCAGAAGACAGAGCTTCTTGAAATAGATCCTAATTCATTCACATGAATTTAGTTCATATTAACAAATTAACTCATTGACATTGTGTCAATATGTAGAGGGAGACTCCAAAAGCATTTTCTTATGGACAGGGTTGGTAGAAGCACCTTAAACATTTCAGGGAATGCCATGGTTTTCATCTGCTGGCTGTCTCAGAGGTATCCTAATGATGATAAAACATTTCAGGTTGACAGCAGTGACAGAGCCTTTAGATTCAACACTGCCTCTTTTAATTAAGCTCTTTACAAGTAATGTTATGACCATTTGTAACACAGAGAGGCTATAGTTTTGATGAAAACTTTCAGCATCCTCTACCAAGGCTGAAGAGAATTTGAAAATCTGGTTATTAAGCAGAGTGATAGTCACTAGTGGTAAATTCTCTTTTATTTGTGGTGAGTATATGAGTATGTCTAATGCCTGTGTATATGAGTATACTGCCTGCATCTCACCCTCCCCATGCAATGCCAGCCCAAACATCACCATCTTCTTTAGAAGCCTCAGCAAATTCTGGTAATTATTAATTTATCGAATCATCCCCTTACCTCACTGGGAGGCTGGCTGAATTTAGAGAAGTCTATAAATGGTCTGAGAAGCAATAATATCTGAGAAAGGAGTAAAGAAGTGATGTTAGTATAGGAAATGTCCTTTTTGAACAGTTATGTTTCAACTGTGGTCAGTTATGGTTATTACATTTGATTCCCCCATATCTTTGTCAGCTGTTGCAGGAACACCTTTTTTTTGCATTTATTTTCGAGCATTTTTCAAATTATTTGGTGTGTACTGGGCTTTCCCTTTTAGTTCTATCTGGAAACATTCCTCAAAGACAAGTAGGAGCCTCTCTAGCTATCTCAGGGACTGCATCTCTGATAGTTGCTTTGATGAGTAAGGAACCATCTGTTTCATAGTATCTTGCATGCGTGCAGGGAGAAAGACAATTTAGAGATACAAACCTAAATAAACTAATGGTTGTATCCTACAACATATCACAGAATCATCCAAAAGAGCCTTTTTAGTTAAACTGACTCAGCTGCCTCTTGAAATACTTAATCCTCGTGGAGAACTCCCGATATAAACAGTGACAAGAATAGAGGATATTATATGTTATGCTCCCTGAATACAGATACATTTAAGAAGGGTATAGGTACGTGAAACTATAGTTATGGTTTTGAAATAAGAAAAATGCATTATGAAAGGGACAATAAGGTTGAAGATGAAAGTATAAGATCTATATTTCAGGTTTAGATTTCAATCACTAAGTCCAGTAGAGAGGTGAAAATGGAGTATGATCGTTGATATAATAGTATTTTTTCCAAATATGTTAATGTCTTTTTTTATGAGGTAGCACCTGCTACTGCATTAAAAGTTATTAGATTGTGTGTGCATGAAGTAATACCCATAGAAGAAGTTAGATTAATAACCCATAATAAATCATATACCACAAGGGTATCCAGTTAATACCAAGATTAATTATGCACTGACTTCTAAGTCATTATATCACAGATATCAATGTTGAGGTTTAATTTTTCTCTAAAAACTGATGAATTCTGATATAGCCGTTTAACTATTTATACACCCTCTTGAGATGCAGCCTAAAGCAAGGAAAGGAAACATCATTTGCCTTCAGTAATGGAGTGGTTAAATCTACAGCATCAATCATATCAAAATTTAATTAGAGTTTCTGTTTTCTATCCCAACCTTGTAAACAGCTTGTTGTGTTTTTTCTTCCAAGGTGTGTGGTAGCAGCCTGTTTTTCTCATTTTTACACTCCTGATAATCTTCTCATCTAATGGTTATATGGTGGCATTTTTTAATCTGATTTATTAAAAGCAGGAAAACACGGCATATTCTGCCATGTTGATGAAGTTTTATAAGATCTTTAATATACTGTGTCAAATATAGTTTATATTCTCGAGTCATTAGCGTGTGAAACACCATAATATTTAATTTCGTTTCCTGATTAAGGGCCAGATCCACTTTGAGAACAGACACCCATGAGCTGGGGTTCAGCTCCCCACAGTATGCACAGAGGGCTGGGTGCTGCTAGGAGGTGATGCAGGAGTTTGTGCAAAGGGTGGGAATCCTCCCACAAGGGGAGGGATATCCCTGTTGTAGACACCTCCATTGTATCTTGGGTATTTCTCTGCAGAACAAGTGTTTATGTTGGTAAGTCATACACCAAAATGTCTATGAAGTGCCTAGGCACTCGTATCTGCATCCCACTGAAGTACATAGGACTTCAGAACAACTTTAAATGGTTTTCCTACTAGAAGAAGGCATCCCATTAAATACTCTTCCTGAGCTCATCTACAGCTGAGCCTATGGGCATTTGGGGTCAAAGGAAACCAGTGCACTTACCTGGCAGTATTTTCCTTGTGGATGTAGGAGAGCATCCTATAAGAAAGGAGGCAGAAAAGCCATTGTGCAGGATAATACATTAATGACAGCATTTGGTATCAAAAGGATTTAATAAAGTATTATATACAGTTCCTGATTTTAGAAGCTACCCATAATATACAGAGTTAAATTTGTATTTATATGAAGAAGTCTACAGTGCTCTGAGGCACACTGTACAGTTACTTAAAAGATCGACAGACAAGCAAAACGTAGCTATAATAGGGTTGTGTTTTACCTTTTTTTTGAAGTTACCTAGTTTCTATTCCTTTGCTTAATTGCCCACATTTCCCTTAAGATAAAAAAAAAAATAATAAAAATGCACATATGGCTTACACTTGCAGTTTGGAACTGCACACATCATCCCCACACGCCGCACACCATCCCTCTCAGCTCAGGGCTTAAATGGTGCACAGAGGGTGATGAGTGCCATCTGGACTAAGGTAAATGTCATCCTTAATGGACATGGGAAGCGTTTTTCCAGAGGCTGATTCCAAGTGTGTCCCCATTATCAGGCAGGCCAAGCATCCCCACCTCTTGCTTGATTCTGTGTCCACCCATGGCAGTGGTCTTTGCCAAATCAGACTCTGTGAAAGATGCTCAGGCAGTTTGCTGTGACTGCTACAATGATCCCGGAAGCTGCAGAGGGAAACAGGATTTTTCTTCCCTCTGCAACAAATGTTTTAATAATTGATGGTGAAAGTAGTAAGCTGGAATGTATTTGGCTTCCATTCATGCAGCATAACAGGAGCTAATAAAATGTACAGACATTACATCTACCTGTGCAGAGCAGCAGATAACAGACAGCACAGCCCATGCTGCTCTTCCAGACAAGTTCAGATGCTCCTGTCCTGAGAAGGTGATGGAACCAGTTGATTAGCTGTTACCTCCCGCTCCTCTCACTTGAAATTGTGTCCTTGCCTCCCCCCTTGCTGCTCGTAAGGCAGATGTGCTGCCCCTGAGCACGGATGCAAGACCAGCTGCAGCACAGGAAAATGTGTTTCCTTATCTGGCATGGCTTCAGAGGAGGCATTGCTGGAAGTGAGAACTGAGCAGGGAGGTTGGTGTGTCATGGGTGAGCTCTGGCCTGTCCTGCTGAGCAGAAAGAAGGGGAACTGCACCCTTTCTCTATGCCCTGCCCAGCAAACCTCTCATGTGTTAGGCTTACCTTCAAGGCTGCTCCCCTGCCCAAAAACCATCGTGGGAGATTATTTCTTTTTCGCTGTATGTAAGCAGAGAACCCAAAGGACTATGGCTTTTAAAGGATGCTCAAATGGAGAGATGCTTAGGAATAGGAGCATCAATTTTTATAGATGTTTGGGAGCCTTGTCTGCAACTGAGGCACCTAAATGGCTTTTAATAACCTAACCCTGCTTCTGATGCAATTGCCCAACTATCTTGTATAGATGACCTAGTAAACCCTCCATATTTCCCCAAATCTCTGTTCCTAGCACGAGGGTGTTCCATTTCTTCACACTGTGAAAAAGAAAACTGTTGACAAAACAATGGCAGCAAAAACTACAAACCAGTGAGGAAGCAGGAGTATGCAGATTTGGGGATCAGCACCCTACTGAGTGAGGTTAACATTGCTGGATCCAAAACTGGAACCACACCATGGGCTCCTACCATGCATGGTTACTCCTACCATGGAGTGACCAACTGATGGAGAGAGAGATTAGTTCAAAATCAGAAAATTGAATTAGTACAAGCATGAAAAAGCCTGTACAAATTAAATTTTTTCAAGCATTTCTCTCATTTGTTATTTCCACATATTGTTTTTCTGCAACAGGTGCATTTTCTGGTTTAGGAATTTGAATTTTTAATATAGTACTTCATATAAGTGAAAAATTAGTTGTGTTGTAATTAAAAGATATGTAAAGTGTGGATGGTATAGAATATAGGAGGCTCTTGGGAAGTCCATGCTGAGCATGAACCCAAACACTGAAGTTTCATAAGCTCATCTTTTGAGAATGTCTGACTTCAGAATTCTTGTTGTCAAAGGATCAGGATTGTATCAAGACATTTTTCACTCCCATGGGGGATAATGACTTCCTGCCTGGATGGCAAATGCTCTCATTTCCCATGAAAAGTTGTAGGACAAAGGTTAAGTACGTCCTGTAATTTCACAAAGACATTTGGTACAAGCCTCTAGCTGTCTTTTCTCTCTGTGCCAGGCATTTTTGTTGTTCTAGAAGCTGATGGCGTGGTACAGCCTGCAGCACAAGGCTCGTTAGGGCCTTGGAAGATTGATTATTTTATACTTCATGTCTTCAGTCTGCAAAGAGGATGTGCTGTGCAGTGGTGTAACTTGTACTCAGAGTACCTCCTCACATGGCACTTGCATCTGGACTTGGCATCACTAGAATTGTCTTACCAGACCCCAGGGAAAAAAAAAAAAAAGAAATAGAACTGGGCTTATTCCCTGTAAAGGGAATTTTTTTGTTAATGTATTTTTTACAGGAGCACAACAGATGCAGATTCCAACTTCTTGTCCTATTACCCAGGAGAGGTCCTTCTTTCTCTCAAGAGGGAATAAAAAATACCAAAATCACAAATAAATTATAATGAAGCCATTTAACAAAATGGAAATTAAGGGAAAAGTGGGAATAAGTTGCTGTTGATGTGAATTTTAAGAGTCCTTCATAAAGGGTTATGTAAGAGAATGAACTAGATTCTGATTATTTTTTTGAATTTCTGCCAAGAAAATGAAAAAGAGAACAATACGAGGCTTGAAGTGCCCCATTAGTTTGCTATGAGTTTTCCTGAACATAATATGACTTCTTCATTTTACATTATAAGGCTATGATAGCAATATTTTAAAAGGCAAAATACTATCTACAACAAAGCAGTGCTTTTTCTTTGCTATTCCAATGCCACAAAAAATAGTGTTGGGCACTAAGGCACAGTCCTGGCATATTTCTTGTTAACAAGGAGAGGTCATAAAACACAGTTTTTTCCTCCTCCATCCTCACACAAAAAAGTAAATGAAAGCACGTCTGCTTTGCAGTCACTGTCACAAGTCACAGGTTTAAATTAGCTCGCTGGGGTCTGCAAAAGCCTGCAGCTTAGCCCTGGCTGAGCGCCCCAGCACCTATCCCAGATCCATGTTTCAAACACAGCACAGCTCAAGATGCCCTCGTGGGTTATGGGAGACACAGGGCAGACACATCACACCAACAGGCACCACGCTCTCAGGAGCACACATGGCGATGGATTTCAGATTTAGAATTATAGAACCATAGGATGGTTTGGGTTGGGAGAAACCTTAAAGATCA
Source organism: Pipra filicauda (assembly GCF_003945595.2). Lineage (NCBI taxonomy): Eukaryota > Metazoa > Chordata > Aves > Passeriformes > Pipridae > Pipra > Pipra filicauda. The sequence continues at coordinate 9,352,991 of NW_024104310.1, forward strand.
TCTAGTTCCAAACCTGCTGCCATGGGCAGGGCCACCTTCCACTAGACCAAGTTACTAAGAGGCTCACCCAGTCTGGGACTTGGAGTTCACAGTCTCTAAGGGTCTTTTTATTCCCCTTTGAACCCAAAGAAACCCATGGGAAAAGAGAAAGAAAATGGAAAAAAAGAAAAAAAAACATCAAACAAACAAAAAAAACCCAAACCACTGGCTTTTACTTCTGCAATTCCTGTTTCTTTTGAACTTCTGATCACACATATTTGTTATTAATTATTCAGTAGCCATGGTCCCTCACCATATGGGGAGGGTGTTAGGTGAGATGGTGAAACTGTGCTGCTGTTCTCCGCTGTTGCTTGGTCCTACCTGATGGGAAAGGGCTGCAGCTATTGACTTGTGAGGTGTTTTTTTCAGAGGAGCCAAGGTCCAACTCCACTCAGTGTATGGAAGGACAGCGTTTCCCATTTCAAAGGAGATGAAAACTGAAGAGTTGACTTCTGGTACAGAGCTAAGGCCAATATTGATCATTATCTACTCTTTATAGAGGAAGGTTTTCAGTGGTGAATCAGATGAAAACCTGTTGAAAACACAAGGGAAACGATGTAGGTATTTATGTCAGTGAAGGGGAAGGAAAATAATGCAGTTGATTTATCTTGAGTAGCTCATATGACTTGTCTGTTCCTTTCTTGTGCTGCTGATATCTTTTGGCAACCAGCACTGCGGCCAATATATGAACACAGATCAGTTGTGTCATATCCTCTCTTCACTTCATTGACGCAGAACATGTCATAAAATCTTGCTGTCCTCAGAGCCACCTTTCAATTCCTGAGTTTGGTGACAGCAAATGTCACTTGAGAAAAGCACAAGGGCTATGACTGGTGATAATTTTGGGAAACACTGTGTGGAACTGTGTCACCTCAAAGACATGTTCTTGTTGTGATTTGAGTGTAAATGTCATTCTGCTACTGGGTGTCCTCTCCAGGTGAAGAAGATACCCTATATATAGTTGTTGTGAGGGGGAGGGGAGTCCATAGTTTGCAAGTCAGATGATGGAGAGTGGAGAGCCTGTGGCAACGCCATGAAGTTAGAAGAAACATTTTGGATCTCTTGAAAAAAGTAGGATTTCAGCTGATGTTCACTCTTCTGTCAGTTAAAATTAGTGGAAACCTGAAAACTGTTTTAGTTCTTCTAGACAGATGTCTTGACTCCAATGAAGCTTCACACCTTCAGCTGCAGCAAGCCCAACACCAGGTCTTGTTGAACGGGAAGTCTGGAGTTCAGAAGCCAAACCCTGCTTTTTCTGAGCTTACAGAAGCAGACGTAGAGAGGTTACAGTTTGGTGAATGTAAAGAGAGCTGACAAATGGGATTCCCTACCAAAATGATTCTATATTGCATTACAGAAAATGTTGAGCTTTACAGGCTGGTAGGAGGGAGAGTCCTGCTTTTAATTAAGATTCAACATTATCTTTCACTGATAATAGCCTTTTTGTAATCAAAGAAGGTAAAAATGAAATGTATGTTACTGGGGTTTTTTTGTGTGCACCAATGAGCAATACAATCACAATGCAGTTTTAAATTAAATTCTTTTGTTCCTTTTGTTAATTTGAGTTTGATGGCTTTCCCTGGTGCCAGAGCCTAATTTACAGCAGAGAAAATTCCCTTAAATTGATTTTTAAAAATGCACTCACATACACTACATTAACCTTTTCATTCCCTTACGGTGTGTCAAAGAAAAATGATCCCTGTAACTCTGCTTATTAGAGATGCATCTGTGAAGTATATTAATTGGTAGAGTTCCCATTATGCTCTGAACAGATTTTTCACATGGTAAATGAATTCCTGTCTGTGCTAAGGCTTCTCTATGTTTAAAAACCCCAGTATCCCAGCCCCCCTAATTTACCTTCTCACTGCTACTTGCCTGGTCACTTCTGAACACTTTTATCAGTTATGGAGGAGTTTTATCTTTTAATTTAGATCAGGAGAAGAGAGGCACCAAGGCCCAGGTCCTGAGGAAGGTTTCTGTGCCTGAATCCTGGAGAAACCACAGGGAATTAAGGATCTGAATACCTCTGAGGACATTGGCCTGTGCATGATGCAACGTGCTGTTTGCAGCACCACGTTGGGGGCTTACGAGGGGCACTGGAAGGTTCATTGCAGCATTGAATGGGTTCAGGATGTCTTTAAGTCTTGCAAAATGAGTGAGATGGGCAGGGAGATGAAGACAGAGGACCTTTTATACGTATGTTTAGACCAGGAGTTGATCTGAAGCTTCACTGAGCTCTGTAGGGAAATGTGGCAATGGCTGTACCTGCTGGTTCTGAAAAACCCCTTGGTTTCAGAAGCCAAACCCTGCTCCTTGGGAGAACAAGAAACTCCTTTCTTGGACACTTGTCTTTTTCATTCCCATCTATGGAGCTTTTTTCCATGGCATGCAATGAACCTGCCACACACAAGTCACTGAGTCTGCTTGAGTGATTTTTCTCTTTTCAAATTCTATAGCACGTTTAAATCAATATTATATCCCTACATTTATGGATAAACCACTAACATGACTCAGGAGAAGAGATGCTTTTGTCAGTGCTGTTGTAACATGAATTGTGCAGGAAGATTAAAAATGATCGTGGTGATGCAGTGGCTTTACTGCTGGTGGCACCGGTGGCAGTGACTCTCATGAAATAATCTTCTAAGAGGAAAAAAATTGTAATTTGTGTGTCAATCAGTTTTGCTTCTTTTTTTTTTTCTTTTTTGGGTGGGAACGTAGATTTCTCAGTTCCATTCTATAATTCACTCACCGAATCTCAGCATTTTATTGAATTAAGGATAATTCTTTCAAATGAAAGGTGATCAAAAAAAGTGTTCTGTCTACATGAGTCACACTCCTGTAGTTTTGTGCCACAGTTAACACAGTTCAGTATGGGAAAGTTGGCATCTTGCTTTCCCGAGGAAAAATGACTTAGTGTTTGTTGGTTGTGTTTCCTGCCAACCAGAAAGCTTTGAAAATTAAAATAAAATTACTTTGAATAGCCTTGCAATGTGCTGTGAGAACCCTAGCAAAACCAGAAATCAATTAAAACAGACCAAGCATAGAAGTCATAAACCTTTGGAGACCTTGGAGTCGCTTTGCCTGACGGCAGCATCCTGAGCCAGCACCTGGAAATTCCTGCCAAAAGCCCGAGTACCCTTTGAAGAGCCATAATTCCTCAAACCACAGTTTTCCTAAGCTAGAGCTGGACAAGGGCCTGGGGGAATTAACACTTGGGTTTTTTTCATTTTTTTTTTTTTTTTTTTTTTAAATAACGTAATGAGTATCAAATCAGGATATCCATGAAGCGGTTTCTGATTCAAGAATGTCAGAGAAAAAACCCAAGCAAATCCCATTAGGAGAACTGAGATGTCTCCCAACTACTTTGAGGACATTCTCACAGTCTGTGGACTCTGCTCCCTGCCTCATCATCTGAGTGATGCCCACGGATATCAGCACAGATTGCTGCTAGCCAGAAAGAGATAGACAGCATTCCATAAAAATGGAAAATATGACGTTTTGCTGTTTTGTCCCTTGCTCTTTACTTCTGTGTGAATAACAGGGCAGGCTCAGGCAGATGATTTTCCTTAAGAGTAAAAATTACACAACTAGGGGTGAGTTGGGAAGTAGTCCTTAGGTTTCTGATTTGGGATTCGGATGGAGTTTAGGGCTTCATTTATATGATGGAATGACCTGGAGGGGTGAAGGGGACCAAGCATGGGTGATCACTGAGGTGGTTTGTTAGCATGCTCCCAGGCATGGCTTTGGTCCATTATAGCAGGACTGTCCCAGGAATGCTGCAGAAGAGCCTGGAGTACAGAGTGGACCACGGACTATTTTACTAAAGAAGTTGCCATATGGTCGTGCTGCACTGCAGTTTTGGAGGGTTTGGCTCTTGGGTAAGAGGTGTGCTCAGCTGATAACCCTTGGGACAAGAGAACCGAATGTTTGAGTGGCTTTATTTACTGGTTTGTATTTACTAGTGAAACCAGGAATGAAAGATTCAGGATGAAGGGAAGGGAAACTAAGCAAAAAGATCTTGGCCGTACAAGCTGGAGACAAGGGGACTTAGCTGGGAGAGAAAAGCCTTCATACTGCATTCTGCTCCCACAGCTGCTGATGTCTTTTCATCTAAAAGCATGGTGTAAAACACATATTGTTTTTCCATTGTTCAGCTTAGTTAAAATTTGTGTCACAGAATAATATTCCTTTCACAGTTTTCATTAAAATCTTGGCATTAGAGACCACATATCAAATATGACTTGATCCTAGAAACAAGATTCTAGCATTAATTAAATTAAGATTCTCTTAATGGTATAATTATAAGATAAGTAGCATCTTCATATAAATATTGCTACAGTGATGAATAAAGAAATTGCATTGTCTTTGAAGAATTCACGCATCAAACAATTTGTCTTTTTCAAAACTGTCAGTGACTGGTGTCTGAAAATAAGTTGTTTAAAAGATGTGTAAAAATAATCTGAATTTTAGCATCCAGAATAACTCTGGAGTTTGTGTTTTATACACTTGCTATGCTGTACTTTGTTTTTAATAGGATATTCAGATGCTTGAAAAATCCAGCACTACAGTCTGATTAATTATGTTATATGGAAATGATTAAAAGACTCAGGCATGTTACTAAAAATGTTGTTATTGTCCTCAATAAGGGCAGATTCTTGCTTGAAGCAGGGAGGAACTTTTGTCCCTTGTGAGATTCTACTGGCTTATTTGTTTTGCTTTTTTTTCCTTCTGGACTCAACCTTTATGTAAAACACATCGCTTGAGGTCCCACGGGGGACAGAAATATGTGATTTTTGCAGGTTCTTTACTAAATTTGGAGAGTGTTTTAGTAAGCACACAAAACAGATTTTACCATCACATGCTTGTTAGTTTGGACATTTTCCTTTGCTCAGTACATAAAAGTATTTAATTTTGTGTCTAACAATGGAGGTTCAAGTAATTTTCATTACTTTTGAAATCTCATTATTATGGACTCTGAGCAAATGTTCTCTCCCCCCCCAGAAAATGAATCGTCCCTGCAGCCTCCTCCTCCATGAAGTGCCATCCCACTCCATCCTCTTGCTATGGTCTGTCCATGTCCCTCACATCCCCGTGGAACTCCAGGACTCAGGAGTCAATCCTGTCTCTGACCTGGTTTCCCAACTGCTCCCAGGGCTGCGGGACCTTCATGAGCCATCACCTTGCAGCCCTCGTGCAAACCACAAACCTCACCTGAAATCCCCAATCCACCATCATCCTGCAAGATGCAATGCTGGAACATATTTTGAAAAAAAAAAGCAGCTGATGTATTTCAGATGGCAGTGGTAGATGGTGGTGGGCATGGTAGGTTAGACTGTGCGTGTTTTCCTCTTTCTGTTTTTATTTCATTTCCCCACACGTGCATGAAGCTTTCTGCATGTTACTGAGAGTTACATGTGTCGACCAAAAGAGAAACAACCCTCCCATAGACTCCAACTGCTTTAATTCACACCTTAATTCCTGGAATTATTGTGTTGCAGAGGTGTTTACAGGTAATCTGGCAAGGTAATTTTTACTTTCTTAGCACACAGAGCAACTTCTGCATCCTAAGTTGGATGGACACCTCAGGAGAATGCAAAGTGAAATTGATAAATCCATTTTTGTCCCCCCTGCTGTGCACATGGATTTCATAATTCCTCTTCCCACTGTCTCTGAATTGCAGCAACCTCAAACCTTGGCTGTCTTCACAGCTCTTTCTTGTGTTATTCCCAAGCAAATTATTTATGAATTAAATTTTGTTTGCCTTATGTTTTCCTTCCTGTACCATTTGGAAACAAAGTGTTTGCAAACTAAATAAATAAAAAGAAAATAAAGCCTAGTTAATAAAATATAATATTGAACAGAATTTCTAGTGCTGTCTTTCTACCCAGGAAGATTAAACACCTGACTACTTCCCTTATCACAAATTATTTCTTGGTGTTCAGAGCCATAAATTGAATGACATTGTCTTTTTTTTTTTTCTGAAATACAGTTTCACTAAAAATTACAATTGTCTTTTTGCAAATGTAAGCAGAGTGACATTTTGTTGGAATTAGGGGAGAAGATAGAGCTGAGAGGTGGCTTCCCCAACCTCTAAAATATTTCAGAGAAGCTTCTTTTCCCATTTCTCAAGATCATAATTCTTTGAGAATTTAGGTAAGGAGATGTCATCCTGGCGTGCCTTGGCAATATCACTCTTTGCAGATGCTTTCTGCATGGGTATGAACAGGCTCACGTGTGTGTGTTGTGGTTCAGTTTGGAGGGAGCCAGGCTGCCAGGGCATTGTAGTGGAAAAACTGGAGCTAAGCAAGTGCTGTGGCATAGAGAGGTCCTGGGATCAGTGATATAGTCTGTGGCATTTGGGCATGCCAAGCCTTTTTGTGGATTTGATGAACACACAGACTCCTCTGCAATAAAACCCTAACCATCAAACCAAGTTTTACTTGTGCCATGGCAAATATTTCACCCTGGGAGATGATTTGCTTCTGTTTTAGTGGATGAATGCGTGTGCTTATATCAAACACTGAAATAAAATCAAAGGAATGCTGTTGGTTTTATGGGCTCTGTCAGTATTGGGAATGGATCTTTAATTATGACTTGAATTACAGTAGCAGCCAAGGGCCCCTGTGAGGATTCACAGTCCCACCGTGCCAGGTGCTATAAAAACATCTGGGTTACAGCAGATAAATGAACCAAACTGAGGGGGGGAAAGTGAAGGAGATTAATAAGATGACACTAAATCAAGACCATCACAGTTCTTGGCTGAAAGTATGTCTAATCACTTGTATCCTGTGCTGCACCCAGGTATGATATTGCCATCTCCTTTCTCCTGTCCCTGGGTCAGAAGGTGGCCGTGCCCTTGGCTGGAACCACTCCCAGTGCAACAGGTCCAGATGGTGTTGGCAGCTTGAATTTTTGTCACCTTTAAAATAGGCTTCTGGCAGAATTTCAGAGTCCATGTGCCAAACTTCAAATTTATTTTGAAAATTCCATGGAATCACTCTGTCCCTAAGCGCTAGGAATAGCTTGGGAATGTTTCAAATGGCAGAGCTGCTTATTTGCATACATTATAAGGGTGTAGGAGGGTGTTGCAGTGGAATTATTTCTACTTGGGTGCAAAAGTCATGTGAGATACCAGTTCAAAATAACAGAGACACTATATTATTCTTTTAGTGCTGCAAGGTCTGGAGCTGATCCAAAACTATTTCATCATAATGCCCATAAAAATGATGGGAAGTTATTAAATATCCATTTTGGCAATACAGAACAGCTAGGAATTACAGATACTACTGTATTTAGATCGTTTTACAGATATATTATATATATATGTATATATCTAATTTAGAAGGAGCTCCGGGTTTCATTTGTAGCTGACACAGACTGGCTTTGCTCCAGTGGAGCCAATGATCTGTGTCAGTCAATGCTAGTTGAGAATCTGGTGCCTTCTGGTGCCTTGATGGGTGGAAGACCCATCATCTGTTAAGCTACAGTTAGGCATGGGATGCAGATGGCATTCATTTTCTCCTGTTAGCTTTGTAATAGAAACATGTAAGTCTGGAAGCTCTACCAGAGCATGAAGCATGCAAGGTTTAATTTTACAGGGAGCTGAGTGTTACAGGTACAGCCTTTTCCTCGCTCACTCTCACTCATTAATGCCCAACCTCAAACCATTTACCTAGGTGCACTTTGCAGAAAATGGTGAGAGGACATGGAGCTACAGGGCCAAATGGAATGGTTTTAGGGCATTCATAAAAGAGCCTCCCAGAAATTCAGAGCAGGAGAATGTGTTGCATTGTATGCAGGGGAAAAGATTTTTCTCACAGTGCTGGGGAGTAGACAGCAAAGATGTTAACTGTTACTAAGTCATTGCTCCCTGTTAGTAAGAGCATCAACAGAAGAGGAAGAAAAACATAACGTAGTTGTCTTTCACCACCGCAACAGGCAGATGGTTTTATCCCTCTCGTTTGTGTTGGGGTTTTGCAGGAAAGCCCACGTAACGTGCCATGCCTCATTTGTAAAAACAGAGCAAGTTTTTATTCCTCTCACTCTGAAGTGTCACCTTTAGCATCTGAACAACTGAGTTTACTGTAGCCCCAGGCTTGGGCTCTGTGTCTATCTGCAAACTGATTGTTATTCAGCATCACACTCCAGCTGGAGCACAGCTCAGGGTGGCCTGCAGCAGCAGGGGAGGAGGGAGGCAAGTAGGGAGGAGAAGGAAAAGGAAGAAAATAAATAAAATATCCCCAAGCAAAAGTAACTCAGCTTGAATTCAGAGGTGAGAATTATGCAGTTACGTGCCTATTATTGTTTATCTGTGTTATGGTACTGCCTAAGATCTGTAGTGACTGAGGTTTCCACTGTGCCAGGCAGGGTAGCAAAAATGATTCCTGCCTGTGAAGAAACTCCATCCTAAGTTTAAGGCAGGGGAGCAGTGGAGGATCCAGACAGTAAGGCAGTATCAATCAGCAGTATAACCTGGAGTCTCAGTGAACCTCCTGCTGTAACCACTGCAATGCATCTAGTTTACTGCCATTATCATTGCAATTAGTGTTTCTTTTTTTGCAACATAAGGTTAATAATCTAATATCTGTACGGGTTACCCACTCACTCCTCAGCTCATTTGTTGTACTATGCAGCAGTTATAATCTGCTGCAATTTTGTATTATAAAGAACTAATTAACAGCAAGATTATTTTTCCACTGAATTCCGCAGGACTTTTTTCCCAGGACAGCAGTGTTCCCATACCTTAATTCCTCAGCAAAGTTTTTATTCTGTGCCATGTTCTGAACTTGGTGAGCTGACTTTCCAGAGACATCACACTGTTATGTCATCAGCTAAAAGTCTTAATTCAGAACCAGGTAGCACGAGGGGAACGTAGACTACACATTTTTCAATTAACAGTGTTATGAGCTTGTTAGAAGATTTTTCATTTCCTGTGTTAATTAGTGTAATACTTCTGGTTGAAATTTAGGAATAAATAAATAAATAAAAAAGGCAAGAAGCAGAGCTTGCAAGAATGGCAGGTATGGAAACTATAAAATCACTGCTATAAACCCCGATCCTGCCACCCCTTCTTGCACCTGATTTTGTATCATACCATTCATTTCTTGGGTTCTCTTCTGTCTTTTTCTTTTCTTTCATATTTACACCACTGTAAATGAGTTTAGAGCTCAGTCTCCTGTCTGCAGCCATTGCCCAGTGTCACCTGCTTCAGGAAGGGCCCTCACATATAGCACCTCTATCTGGAATGTATATATTCCTGTATAACACACCTGGGATTTATTGTTATTGCACAGAAGTGGCAGCTCTGTGTTGAAAAAGACTAAGAGGCCCACCATGACTCTCTCACTACTGATACTTCAAAGATTTTGGTCCAGGATATATAATTTTAATTAAATAATGCCAGTACTTGACAAGTGATGTCTGTATTGTCCTTCTTTCATTTAACAATGTAGACATGGTTATTAAAAAAAAAGAAATTGTGCTTGACGAATTGTTTTAAGAAGCTGTTATATTTTGTAATGTGGTCACTGTGCTGGCAGACTTTTGACAGGTTTCAAATAAACATGCCAGAAATAATTTTGTTGACAGCATCTTGGATCGGAGCACATCCAGCCTTCATCCATAACATGTCAGTACAGTGATTCTTTCACAGGCAGGAAAATATGTCACCACAGATCTGTATTTTAGAGTCTTAAAATACTGTAGGTTGTCTGGATTTATGACTTCAAAGTCAACTTCACAGGTGGGTAGTGATATTTTTCAATCATAAATGAAGATGAAAGTGATAACGTTTACAGTTTTCAATATGCAGCATCAATGAAGTATGCTTATGTTAAAACCTGCAGTAACATCTGGTTTACTTTCTGAATCCAAAATCAATTAAAGTTTCATGTAAGAGGAAGAGGGAGGTGAAAAACAAACAGCAAAGGAAAAGAAAGAAAAAACCAGGCTGGAGGGCTTTAACTTTCTTGCAGAGGTCGTACAGATGTGTTAGAGTGAAGCAGAGAGCAGGTGGTTCCTACTGATGAGTGACTTTGTTTTAATTTTTTCTATCATCCTGTTTTCCTCAGAGCAGAAACTGTGTGTGCTTGGTTTATTTCTGTTTGTGTCATATGCTCAGATTTGAGTATGAAAACCAGAGTTGGTGTCTTTGGGATTAACAGCCATGGTCACAAAGGGCATCTGCTTGTTGGTTGATTTAGATCTCCATGTTTACGTCTTCAAACTGGGATCTTTCAGGAAAAGGGCAAATTCTAGCTTTGTGCTGTGTGTTGGAAACAAGCCTTTTGAGGTGCCACTTCAAGGACATTATTTATGTGCTTCAATCTGTACCTGCCTAAGGCTTAATTAAACACCTTCCTGGTTTCAGTTCCAAAGCACAGAGGCTTTCCTGAGCAATGTGAATGGGCAGCTGATGTTCACTGTTGGGAAATCCAAGTGAAAGGTAGGAGTTTGCTGCCATGGGGTATCACAGGCCTCTGGTGAGGTTGTAATCTCCTGGAAGTCAAAGCTGGTCAACAGTGACACAGCAACATCTCTCTGGAATTAACAGAAATACAAATGGGAAGGGTCTGAGGTATCAGTGCTATCATACCTGTGGTATGATGTGTCTGCAGTTTTGCTGTAAGCGATTCTATCAAAAGAGACTTCAAATGACTGAGGGAAAAAAAATGTAGCTTTCCAAGCCTGTGCTGAATAAAGCTGTTTGTCTTTCTTTGAAGTGTCATTTATCTCTTCTTGCTTTTTATCAAGAGAAATTTTCTGATAGAATTTTGAAAAGAAAGTGAAAATGTTCTTTTCTGCTTCCTTGCAGTGTATTGAACCCCAGCGTTTTGCTTATGAATAGTTTTCCTCCTCTTGATACGCTAGAAATTCCCAGTCTTTTTTTTGTTGAGATTTTGCTCAAATATTGATTGGATGCCTGAAGAATTAATAGAATTATGACTTGATAATGGATTCAGCGAAAGTACAGATATCCTGAAATCTTAAGTATGTGTCCGTATTTCTGTCACACTCGGGACTCATGGATGGGGAAACCACGCTTAATGCAAGGCTTTATTAAGCTTTTGAACTACAGCTGGGTTGTAGATATAATTCAAGTCCATGATCTATTTTTTTTTTTCAGTTTTAAAACTTCTGACCATTTGTGGTGAGAGCAAATTTTAAGGACTGTGATTGTTAGTTCTGTAACTGTCATTGTTTTACCTCTGTCCCCAGACACTGTGAGGACTTGTCTGGATTTCTCAGCTGCTTCTCCCCAGTATTCTTGTCATCCCTCTAGGTCCTCCTGTGCCCTGCTGTGAAAGAAAGAATATTTTTGCCACTTGCTAAGAAGCCCTGGATTCTTTACTTGGCTTATTTATCATTTTCTTTTCCTAGGAAAGGCACAGACTCTCTTTTGTGCCTATTTTCATCACCTGAAAGATAGAGACCATAACAGTTTCCTAAAAACAGCATTAGAAGACTAAATTAATTAGCATTTGTATTCATGCTTAGGGTGAAGAGTCTATAGAAATGGAAGTATTTATATTCTTTTTGTTTGCTTGTTTTGGAAAATTGCATTTCTCAAGGCTCCTGACCTACTTTCAGATTTTTCTCCAGTACCAATAATAATACATTTGTTCCTTCTAATTATTTTCATTTCCAATAGCCAAGTGCAAATGAGGGAAAGGCAAGGAGGGGAGGGTGTGCTAACCTCTACCCATCCTTGCTGGAAGAAAGAGAACCCTTGTGTCTTTTCCAGAACTAGAATAAGCAATGGAGTACAGATGCTGCCTCAGATGTTTAATGCCTCAGACTTGACTTTCCATTGCAAATTTATAGCCTTTGTAATGGATAGATCCCCCAACATAAAGAGAGTCTCAACATTATCTTTCTTTGTGAAGTGAATTCTTGATATGGAAATGCTGAAAAATATTTTCCAGCATCTTCTGAAATCAAATCTGTGAGGTTTGCCAGGCCTCCCTGATCTAGTCTTGTTGCTGTGTATAAGAAAAGTTACAGTAAGTGAAACAAACTCTGAATTACAGAAGAACTAATCATGAAAATTTTAAATTAGAAAAAAAAAAAAAGAACAGACTTTTAAAGAAGTTCCAGCAGCTCTGTTCTAGACACACCATCTCTCATAATAAAGGAAATGAAGCAAAAATCCTAAATAGATGAGATTGACTAGGAGGAGGAGCATCCAGAGTTGTTCTGGCTGTGAGGCCAGATCCTTTAAGTGAATTCAGCCTTCCAGGAAACTGGAGTGCACTGATATTTCATACAGTTCCTGGGGCTGCTTCAGTGCGTGCATGAAATCACATGTAATGCAAAATGCTAAGGGGAATCCAGCAAAAAGCATGAAAGGAATAAAGTGCAATAAATATTTAAGATCTTGTGAATGCGAACGCGGCACTTCATAAACCCCTCAGTCTCGAGAGCAGGGGTGCTGTGTACGTCGCAGACAGAACATATGGTGCAACTACAGTGAAGCCAAAGCTAATCAGTGAATGGTGATGGAGCTTTTATTGTAAAGTTTTAAGGATGTGATTAAATTTAATGTATATGCTAGACGAGAAGCCTCTCTTCAATTCCTTTGACCTACTGGCCTAGGAATGCACACCGCCTGCCCTGAGGAGATGTGATGTTTTCTGGGAAGGCAGAAAAGTTCACCGCGGGGATATCCGTATTGATTTTTATCTCCATGCGTGCCCCCGTGAATTATTTATCTTCCTGTATTCTGCTCTGACATCTTGTTATAAAAGTCTCTTGGAAGTTACTGTAAAGCTCCTTATTGCCAGACTTAATGAGGGCTGGTAGGAAGTCAGCACTGATAAGTGAGTGTGGATGAGTGCTGGGTTGGGCAGCAGGTGCCCATATGCCAGGAGAAGATGGGGAGTGTGGGTCTCACTGTTGAGCATCCTGTGGGTACATTGCATTTCTTCATTGTATAATGACTTGGGATGGATTCAGTTATTGCCACAATGTATTATAACAGCATGGATTGTATTTGGCTCATGGTCTTCACCTGCCATGATCGCAGGGCATAGTTCTGAGGACATACCTTAGCATTTGGATTCTGCTGCTTGTTTCCTTGTCTAAGTGCCCTTTCTAAATGTCCATTTTCTTTTGATGTTTCTAGGAGCTGGTGGGGAGTAATCCTCCTCAAAGAAACTGGAAAGGAATTGCAATTGCCTTACTTGTTATTCTCGTTATCTGCTCCCTGATTGTCACCTCTGTTATACTCCTGACACCAGGTATTTATAACCTTTAACTCACTCCCATTCTGTTTTTCTTCTGTAATTTTACACTTCCAAGGGTAAAGGGGTTACAAACTGACTGAAAAGTCAGCATCAAAGGAATGCTTCTTCCTGTCTTTGTCTTGATGTGATGCCGAGTTCAAGGCCTTTCTTAGGAAGATTGTTTGAGAATTTTACATTTCAATTCAAAATCAGGGCTACTGAACTGAGGATACAGGCCTGGAACTTGACTGCCTAAGCATAGATGGAGAGTGTCATTTTAAATGTGCCAGGGTAGGGGAGACACCCACACAGGGCAGTCAGTCAGGACACAGGAACTCCTGAAATTCATGTCTACGTGGAGCAGCAGTTGCCAGTGGAGTGACATATCCTAGACTATCTAAAATGGCATTAGATGCCTATGTCTAGACACCTAAATCCCGTCCCATTTAGCTGGATTGATTTGCAGTTCAGACCATGGTGTTTACAAAACAATTTCAGATAATGATTTACCAGATAACACTTAACCACAGAAAATAATTAGTAACTTCCCAGTAAGAAATTCTTTGAGTTAATCCTCTTACCAAGTTTCAGCAAAGTTCTGTGCACGTAACCTCTGTAAATTACTTCTCTTCTAGTAGGTACTGAGGTTGTTGGCTTGAATTTTAATGTGGTGTCATTATGGTTACTGATTATTATATATTTATACAGCCCTGTAAATTTCCATGCCTACTTAGGGAGTTGAAATAACACGCTTTCCCAGCTCTGGTAAGATTGTGAACTGAATATGAAATGACAAACAAAGTGAGACACAAGACACAGAAAAGAGAATTCAGTGTCAGAAAGGGTGAGGAGTTACAAAACACAGGAGAAGGAGAAGGTCCCCTGCAGTAGGATGTAGAGGAGAAGAAAAGGGGCTCCTTCTTGGATGAGTTTATGCGAGTAATATAATCTAGGGAACAGCAGGACAGAGAGCACAGAGCTGAGGAGGAGAATGGAGGCAAGGGAGAAATGAAACCGTAGGAAATGGAAGAGAACAGGGTGGTGAAGTGGAAAAACGAGATGGAAGTTGTGTGGCAGAAATTTCCAGCTCATTACGTGTGAGCTGACATGTAGTCCAGCTGGTCTGGGCCATCCTCCCTCACAGTTCTTATCCCACAATCCTGCTGTGTGAACTGGAGACAGTGGCAAATCAAGCAATACAGCATTGCACTGAGTTAATTTGAAAATGAGTGAAACAATCATTATATTACCCTTTTGGTTATTTATTTTCATGCCGTATTCAGTTTGTTTCATATTATCCAGAACTTTTCAATGTAAATGTAAGTAGCACATAGTCATGCCAGAGTAATTATGTAATGAAATTAATTAAGGTTAAACTTAATTAATGATCATTTATTAAATTAATTTTGCTAGTGTTCGAACACCTTTGGACAGTGCTGTTCATCTCTGAGATGTTTTGGGGAATGGTGTGTGGACTATGCTCACATCAGGCACAACTTATTAGATATGGGAATGTTTCCTTCAGTTTTACAGAAATGCAGTCACAGGCTTTTCAAAGATGCACAGTAAAGCCTAGATTCCTAAGCCCATACCTCAAGAAGTTGTCTTGAAGCTATAGCACTGCACAGATGGGACCATGGGTGCCATTTCTATCAAAAGCAGCATTTCATATAATGGATACATGGGGAGACGCATAACATACCTGTACAGACTTAAATACAGTTGAAGTCCCAAGTCTTTCCTTTTACAAGACCACCTGTAATAACAATTTCCTTGTAAGAATGTTCAGAATGACATCTGGTAAGGACTTAGCAGCTCTGGTTTAAATTCTGGGATGCGTTATAGACCTCATTTAGGACTTCTACTCCCACAGAGAAAACCACACATAAAATCCACTGTAATGACTGTCATGAGTATAGATACTGCAGTGCTGTTGTCCAGGTAAGTGTCTAGACAGAGAA
Source organism: Pipra filicauda (assembly GCF_003945595.2). Classification (NCBI taxonomy): domain Eukaryota; kingdom Metazoa; phylum Chordata; class Aves; order Passeriformes; family Pipridae; genus Pipra; species Pipra filicauda. The sequence continues at coordinate 9,368,214 of NW_024104310.1, forward strand.
GGTGTAGTGAGCACTGAGACCCTGTAGTTATTCTCTAATTTAGGAAGATACAAGTAAATATCAGTTATTACAATGACCTTCTATTTTACGTAGTGTGAAGTGGGAATATGAAATAGTCACATCAAGTTATAAATAAAATTCACGAGTGTATTTGTGTATTTATATTTGTGTGTGCATAAACAGAGATATTCCCCCTTTGGGATATATATGCACACACATAAATCACACAGTTTTTAGTATGTAATCAGCAACAACTCCAGATAGAACTGTTGAGAGATTTTCCGTGCTTAAAACTTAAAAATATGCAAAGTCTTTTTCTAGACTAAAATTTCCATTCATGTTTTCTGAGATTTCTAATTACCTGATCTGCTGGCAAATGGGGCTTGGGTTGGTTTTTGCCCTGTTGATGTTTCAGATCTGTGTCCTACATGCAAATACAAAAACTCTGAGCTCAGTACTGCTCCTGTTTTTATTATGGATCCAGAGTGCTTCATGGTGAGACTCTGCCAAGGGTAAATTAGAGAGCTTAGGTTGCTGCTGTGGCTTGGCAGCAGCTGAGCTCAGTCTTCTTTTGAGCCACTGGCCCTGGAACTTGTTACGAGGATGTGCTATGGCAGAAGGGAATGGAAGGCTCATTTCACAGGCATTTCCCACCAACCAGTGCTAAGTGAGACATAGAGGCTGATTTGACAAACATAATAATATCACGTTGCTAATCCTGACTGGGGATAGCAGGTCCCAACAAGGAAGCAGTGAGGAAGGTGGAGGAGCCTGTCCAAAAGGAGAAGCACAGTCTGTGTTTCCCTGCCATAAAATAGTTCTCTGGAAGAAGAAATGTTTATCCTCTGGTAGCCAAACTGAAAATTAAGTGATGGATTCTTGAACAAGAGGCAAGGAAGGGGTGGGAGAACAGTGAAGAAAGGAGGTGAAGCAGTTTCGTGGATGTTCATGGGGAGCTGATGAGAGTGACATGAGGTAAAAAAACCAAGCCCAAACCAGAACACACAAACACAAACCTCCCACTTCACTGCAAATGTCTTGAAGGGGGTAATGCAGTCTGGCTTGGGCAGAGCACAGTTCCTGAGAACGCTTCAACTGTTTTTAAGTCTTCCTTCTGATGATAATGTTAGAGTCCAGCCTGACACTGTCCTACCAGTACAGATAACCTTTTGCATTTTACCTCTGAGTCCCTTTCTTGTTTCTGTCTATCTCAACCCTCTTCCTGGCTGGGAAACTATTCTTCTCTAAGTATTTTGGTGTTGGTTTGAAGGCCTGTTTTGCAGTTCAGTACCACGGCATGAAATGCAGATGCTCTAAACCCAGTGCCGAACATCATACAGTGCCTACAGAGAGTAATTTGGGACATATATGGGGTAGATTGCAGCATGTAGACATGTAGTCCATGTTCAGAAAAAGTAAATTGCTTAACTGGACCCTTAACTTGCACCAGTACTGTGAAAACTTGGGTAGTCTCCTGGGTAGTCTTCTGCAAAGTACGAACAACTGGTAAAGTGGGAGATGGGGAAGATCTGCTTAGCAGGACAGATAATGATTAAGGTATTTAATAATTGGGGGGAAAGGGGATTTGTATGTCTCTTCAAGATTCTTCTTCAAATCAGCCCAAATCTTTAAAGGTTTTGACTCTTGATTCAGCTGCAGAAGGGCTGAAATCCCTACTGGTATGGATTTCTCAGGGGCAGGTCACTCACCCTCCTTCAAGATTAGCTCATAACCTGGAATCAGTGGTCCTTGCATTCAGCAGACATGGTCATTACAGTAGCAGTGCTTTATTGCTACCTGATGCTTGCATCTTATTTTATGAAATCCTGAAAACATTTCAGCATTTCTATGATTCGTTTATCCTTTGGCATTCTAGAACAACATTCTCAAAAGAACCAGTGGCTGTGTGAAAGTTTACATTTCATTACACTACAGTACACAGCGTGTGCTGTTGCCTATGCTGAGGTTCTCTGATTTCACGTGTGTATGAGTCCTGCCATTCCACCCACCGTTGAAAAATGTGAAACTATTTATACAAATGATAACAGAGTGGGTCTGAGCCTTCCCTAATTGGTAGCTGCTCATTTGTCACAGCATATGGCGCCTATAGAGGTCCCATCCAGGCACTGTTCTTTGTGCATTTATATAAAGGCATGCAAAGCTTTATAAATGTGCATGTCCGTGCATACACACACACATAGCAAAGCTGAAAAGAGGACCCAGCCTACAGAAATTTTGAGTAAAATAAAGCCTTCCTCTAATTCCATTAAACATTTTGCTTAGACAGAGACTGCTTTCTCATCCCCTCTGTTTGGAAATGGAGGCAAACAAGGACTTTTTGCACATCTGATATTTAAACCTTTGTTGAGATATACATCAAGCTTTCTCCTTTCAAATCTGACCTTTAAATGAATAAAAGAGAGTACACTCAAATCCTCATTAAAATTTTTGCGAAATCCATGGGAAACATTTTTCAGAGATGGTACCAAGCATTAATTCACAACATGCTGTCAGACAGTCAAATGCATTGCCTTGAAAGCTTTGTATGACTTTTGATACTCAGGAAGAGCAAAGAAATATCCTTTGACCAGCTCTGCAGGAGAGTAATTTGTTTGTTCACAGTACTTATATATAAATATATATTATACACTGTTACAAAAAGGTGGGATTTTACAGAAAGGAGAAAGGCTGCCTATTTGCCTGGTGTGGTCCCTGCCATTCGGGCACAGAGAGGTCATCTAGGGGAAAAGAGGGGCTGGGTCTGCCCAGGGATCAAGCAAGTATGCTGAGGTGGGAAAGGAGCTTCTGGTGTGCTGGCCACGCACCCTGGTGCTTGCAATGCACCCAGGAGGTGTGTGAGAAAAGCATCTGATGTTTGCCTGTAGCAGAGCACCAGTGGTGATAGAAAGAAAGGTGGGCATCCAAAGGTGGCTGAAACTTTCTGACCCATCAAGCAGCCTCTGAGCATTGCTGGAGTTGAGAGGAAGCTTGAAAGAGAGGAGGCGAAACAGGCAGTGAGGTCCACTCCTTGTTCCTTTCTGTTTGAATTTCCTGGGTTTCTGGAGGATCTTTGTTCTTTTTGTGTTCTGGAGAGCCAGGTTTTGTCAGATCAGCCCATGTTTGTCTGGGTGCACGCACTTCAAGGATGAAGTGCAGGCAGATGAACGAAAACACGGGGTTCCTGTCATGCCTTTAACGTTGAATCAAAACCAAAATGGTTTCCATTCAGTTCTCTCAGCACATAACTTTGATGTTTGGATACCGAGTTTCTGACTTGGCACTCACATCACAACTCCTTGTGCCCCCTGCACTGCTGCCATGCTGACATTTGGGTCTGCTGGGCCAGGAGACATAAATGTACAAAATGTGGTGGCACATGCTCAGTGCAGTCCTTCTGTAAGACCAAGGAGGCCTAAAGGTCCCTGCAACTGGATGTGGACACAACTTGTGTCCACCAGCTGGCTTAGACACCCTGAGGCACTTAAGAGACTGTGCTCAGGACAGGGAGGGTGCCTGAGATCCTGTAATTGCATTTTTAACTCTATAAATAGGGCCAGAGGAATAGAGCAGGCATTCTTAACCAGCACTCTGACTTACCTGCCTGTTAGAGGGGAGGTCAACAAATCTGTTTTTTTTACTAAAATTCATTGATTGATTTATTTGGTTACTTGTGTTCTCCCCAGCTCTATGGCCAAAATTAATGTGGTCCATTGTTTAATATAGGACCTGTTGCAGCTCTTACAGTAAGGGGACAGTAAGGAAATCTCACCTCATGCCTCAGGGAGGCTCCTGCATGTGCACACTTCAGGTGCTGCATTTGCCTCCTCTTGTCCCTTACGAGGAGTTTGAGTGCTGTAAAGGTACAGAGGTGATGCAGCTCCCAGCCTGGCTGTCTCCATCCTGCACCAAAAGGGGGAATACAAAGGGCTTCCCACCCTGCCCCTTCCCAAATCTCCACCACAGAGGTTTTTTTGTGCCTGTCCTTACGCCCACATGGTGGGGAAGAGGGTGTCTGTGTTCCTCAGGGTGGCATTTGGGAAGCAGCTCCTGGAACAGCTGTAACCCCAGAGGTGTTCGTGGGCTCCGACCTCCTGCTCTGCTCTGCCTGACCTCCCTGGGTATCCAGTTCTGGGGACTTGCACCATGGTGGAAACTAACTGGAACCATTTCCTGAGGTTCTTGTCACCTATATTTTCCATTTTGATAAATAAAATTATGCAGAATAACTTGGCATAGTGCTGTCACATGGAGGGATTTGGCTGAGGACTTGTATTACTGTGTTTTGGTATTCGGAAGCCACATTGAGCAGCGTCATTGAAACCTCAGCCAGACTTGGGAAGAATATGAACATTGAAGAATATAATTTAATTTGGTAAAAATGATAGTTTGTATTGAAACATCTTTCAGTGGGACAAAACACTGTTCACAGGTAATTTTCTGTCATTTCAGGTAGCTCAGGGGTATCAGTTTAGTATAGTAAAGAAGACTTTTTTCCTTCTACTAATTGCCTTCAAAGTCTGATTCCACGTTTCTAATCATGAATGTTCAACGTAAGTTTAGCACTAAACAATGTTAAGGGTAGCTAAGGCTGCAGGATGCTAATAGACCTCAGGTATGAGGATACTGTAGTGAGGAGAGATGCTGTGCAAATACTCAGAATGTAGCCTCTTTGAAAGAGCTGACTGAAAAGAATGTAGTCTTTGAAAGAGCTGACTGAAATGTTTCCATGAAAATATTATTTCAGCAAAAATTGAATGTTGAAAACAAATTTTTCATAGAGGGTGACTGCTTGTCATAACAAAAAAAAAAATGCACTTGATGGGAAGACAGGAAAGAAGGAATATATTAATCAAAATTGTTGGGTTTAGTTTTTCTCTAAAATTTTCAGCTTCGATATTTCCATGTTTGCAAATGAAACTGTATATCTTTTCACTAAAAGTTAAAACTAGCATGGGCCAGCTATGCAACACCTAAGGATTTAGGGTTATGTCTCACAGACTTTTCAAACATATTTCTGCAACCAAGAGTCTGATTCCCATGGAAAATCTTTTGAGAATTTCTGAAGTAATGTGCATGAGCCCTTATAAAGTTAAATATATTTCCAACTATGGTTCTGCATGACAGTTTTTAAGGAAATAAAAATATAAGCTGTAAAAACTTGACCATTTAAAATGCTTTTTGAAAATGTATCTAATGATTTCAGAAATGTTTTAGTGTTAAGTAGCTTTAATATACTTCGAATAGTTGACATTATATATCACTGTGACATCTACAGGTGTGTTTTCATGACTTTAAAAATCTTCTTTGATCACATTTTGTCTGGAAATGTATGTTTTGGACCATGTCTTGGCCTCTTTGTAGTTGTTGAGACCAGGCATGAATAACAAAGAGGTTTCTGTTAATGAACCATTAGATGGTCCTTTTATAACACCAGATATGGGAAGGGACCTGTGTGTGGACTGTTTCCAAATAAGATGTTTGCATGGCACTATTCACAGTTCCTGTACTTTCAGACACATTTCAAAGCTGAACTAATGGCAGTTTGGTTTTAAATCTTTTGCAGTTGAAGATAACAGCTTGTCTCAGAAGAAGAAGATAACAGTGGAAGATCTCTTCAGTGATGATTTCAAGATTCATGACCCAGAGGCTAAATGGATAACTGGTGAGTGAGGCATAAGCATTTTGCAGTGTCTTTGCTTTGCTTCCTTGCTCCCTACACATCTATTTTTCATGTCCTTCTTTATTCCTCCAGTTCTTTATTTTGCTTCTGAAATTATAGAATCAAGGAGTGGTTGAGGCTGGAAGGGAACTCTGGAAATCATCTTGTCCAACTCCCTGCTCAAGTAAGGGCAGCTAGAGCTGGTTGCCCAGAATCATGCCCTCAGATTCCTATTTTAAATCCTCAGATTCCTATTCCAGTTCTTCTCCTCTTTAACATGCAAACTGCTCTGTTATAACTTTTTACCTAGGGCTCTCCCACAGGCTCATAGATAGGCATGGAAAATTACAGCCTTTTTCTCAAAGATCTTCCAGGGCTTAGTAAGCGTTGTTAGCGCATGGTTGAAAGAAGTGGTTGGAGCACCATCAGTTATTATTTCACCATAAACAAAACTGCAGATTTATATTCCCTCATCAAAACATTTTTTCCTGGCATAGAGGTGAAGCATTGCTAAGCAACAGGCAAACAGTGGTCCAGCAGCAGCTGGGCTGGGGCTTGCACACAAGCCATGTGCTCTTTTTATCCTCTGCTGCCTTACATTTTCCAGTCAGGGGAAAACCAAATAATACTTGAATTAATGCATGTTGTATTTGCTGGAGTGGAGCTACTTTGGGGGATGTAGATTCCAACTCTCAGTGGAAATTGCTGCAGTCAAAACAAGCTTTGGCAAGAATAAAATGATTTGTTGTATGCTGTTCATGTAAGTTCCTGTCCAAGTCCTATTATCATGGAAGTTATTAGTTTTTATTTTGAATTTAATAGGAAACTGGATCAAGTCCTTCCTTGTGTTTAGCTTTCCTTGTCTGCTATGCCCATTGGGAACAATTTTAATACTTGTAATGAAAAGAGTGAGTGTTAAAGGGTAGTGCTGAATTAACATATTCCCCAGCTGCAACTTCTCCCACCCACTCAAGTAGAGGGGAAAGCAGTTGCAGATGATACACACCTTCAAAAACACACCTGCCAGTGGGCAGGAGCTCTTTTCCAGGCTGTGTTCTGTGTGGGAATGCTGCTCCCCATAACCACTTTCTGGGAATAATAATGGAAATATCTGCATTGCAGTTCAGAATTTTCTATCCAGCATCCTTTACCTTTTAGCATGGGTATTCCAAATGGCCTTAATGAAGGAAAAGGTGTTTTATTGAGAACCTAACTGCTATTTTCTTTATTTGCTAGAGTATAACAAATAGAATATAGTGGAGGGAATAATAATGAATTAAGTAAACTTTTGCAGGAACAGAGAATGAAGTATTGCCCTAGAGCTAGCTATAATATTCCTCCCACTGATGAGTATCACTTTATGTGGATATAAGGCTTATTTTCCACAGAACTGCAATCTTCTGTGAAAAAAGTAACATTTCCCGTGCTGTTCCAATTATGGTCAAATGCTAAAGCAATATAAACTTTTATTAAGAGTCTGATCTTGACTGTTTTAAAATCCTGTCATGTCCCCTTACTGACTCCAGTGCAGCCTTGCCAGACCTGAAATTACTAAAATATTGTTTTTGTAAAGTGCAAAACACGAAGTCATGTTCTGCAAACATGCATAGATATTTTAGAATTACTTACTCTATTGCTTTGATCCAGACAACAACTGACACTGCTTTTAATATGTCCAGAGGAATTTTATGAAGCCAATAGGTACTCTGTAGATTTACCCAAGGGTGACCTTGCATTTAAGGGCAAGATGCTAATCTGCAATGTCAATCATCTGAGGACCCAAACCCATTTTACAACATTAATTGCTTTTCTGTATTATAGTTGCTTTCTGCAGCTCTCTCTAGCTGCCTGAGTGGTGAAATCTTGATTAAGTCCCTGATAAGCAATACAGAAGACCAGTAGCCAGATTCCTAAGCACACTGTTGTTATTGGTCTCTTAGTTTTCAGAATGCAAATGAAAGACTCTGAAAATGCCAAAGCCAAACCAATTAACTTAGTATAGCGAGAATGCTGGAATGCCTTAGGAAAAATAAATTGCATATTTTAAAATTGCATATTTAAAATTGCATATTTAAAGTTGTGTATCAGCTCACCAACTGAGTTGATGCTCTGTGGAGATCCACACAATTGTTAAAGGATGGGTACCTCTTATGTATCCTTCTTTACCTTCTTCTGTTAATTATACAGCAAAATATCTTGTTCATGCAGAGATCTGCAAAGTTCAGTCCTCTTGGCTCTTCAAAGCTCTATTTCCTTCCTTTCCCTCTACATTATTGCAGATGACAGGAGATTGGTGGCCTTGCCAAAGATGAAGCAAGCTGCATGTTTAGGAGTATTTGAATCATCTGAGGGATTTGCTTGCTCCCAAAATAGTTCAATCATTCTGAACACAGGAACACATTATCCTGTGTTCTTCCCAGTAAGCAAGGGGCTGATTCAAACACTCTGAAGGAACAAGGTCTTTCCTTTGTCTTGAATGAGTCTTAGAGAAAGCATTAAAATAAATATTTATATTCAGGGTGACACAAATATGTTGGAAGTTCCCTGAAATTGATGGAATGAGCTCATATTCTTGGTTCTCAATGGGCAAGTGAAGAAATAACATATTTCTAGTCAGTAGCTTAGTGTCATTCCATTGATTTTAAAGGACCTAGCTAAAAAAAAAAGAACCAGTCTCAAAACTGACATAAGTACACTTTCAGTGTAAAAACTACAGGCTTTTTCTCAGCTTTCAGTCACAACTTGTGGCTCATTTGTGGATATGTTTGCACCTTTTTTATTGGAATTGCAATTAAATTTACTTGCACAAAGTGAGAGATGTGCCAAAGTTGGAAATTTGAACCTCTTACAATTTCTGTTATGCTACTGTGATTTCAAATTCCAGTTTGCATTTTTATCCAGTGGTTTAGGGAGAGGAAAGAATATTTTGATTAATTAGCTGCTGTCTTCTGCTGCCCTGACCATTTCTGTCATTGACTCCTCTAAGAGGGGAGCAACACATTCATAGAGCATGTAGTGACAAGACAAGGGGGAATGGCTTCAAACTGAAGGAGAATAGGCTTGGATCAGATAAGAGGAAGAAATTCTTTACTGTGACCGTGGCACAAGTTGCTCAGAGAAGTTGTGATTGCTCCATCCCTGGAAGTGTTCAATGGAAGGGTTGGATGGGGCTCTGTTATACTATAGTAGGTGTAAAGCAGTGAAATATGAGAAATTTGAGATTGTGCTGGTGGTTAAATGGCATTCCCTGCAGTGTAAGTGCAAAGAATCTGAGCTGGGTCTCTTTTCCAGCCCTATTTATCCCAAGCATTCTCCTATGCTCTTCTCCTCATTGCTTGGTGCCTTGCACTCTACGCTGCTCTACTGCCATCCTCTATCGTGAACTTCCCTTTCCTGTACAACTAGAATTACATTGTCCATATACTAAGCATGCATATGAGCTCCAATCAGTGGCTCATTTCATACTGTGTATCTTAAATGTTGTATTTGAACATTTCCTTGTTTTCATATCCCCCTCCACAACCTGTCAGGGGTGTCCCATGCCGACCCTCTCCCATATGACAGGTGGCCTGCTCATTAGTCTCGTCCCTAAATGCCTAGCAGTTCTGCTTGTGAGCTCCACATTACCTTGTAATTACCTTCACAATTACTGGGCTTTTCCTGTAATTCCTCTCACAGTGGATTTTAGCTCAGGTTTCTGAAAAGCTCAATGGGATGCTACGATGTTCCTGTGGCGGTTGATGAAAACCAGGATAAAGAAAGCCATCATCATTTTGTACTGAAGAGGAGCTCAGTCATCTGATTTCTCCTGCAAACAATAATTCATAGTCATTACCTAGACCTGAGAAGTCATTACTGGCCTGAGAAGCCAGTTGGGTTATGAGTGCTGGTTTTGTGGATCTGTTGAGCTGCAGTGATTCCTGTCAGTTGTGAATCTGATCCCCAGCATCTTGGGAAGAACACTCCTTCATGGGGAGGGAGCATCATGCCCAGCGTCAAAGAAAGTGGTAGAGACCAAACCATATGTGCCACTTGTGGAGACTTATGCTTATCTTCTGTCTTTGTACTTAATGGCAAACACATTTTGCCCACGTTGAAAGTACTTGGCTGCTGTTGTAGTTGGAAAAACACAACAGTGGCCTCTAATATATGGACAGAGGTTACTGTGATCGATTGGATGCAACGTGCCGTCATTACTTCTTAGAGGATATTTTCCAGCCTTGCTTTTGGCATCTTGAAAGACAGAGTGTATTTAGCAGTGGCTGTTGTCAGGATTTTGGGCTGTATGTTAGCGACTGGAGGTTTTAATTAGGAGTGCATCTTCTTTGTGCTAGACACCGGCCAGACAGTCCTTACAGAGCGATTGTAGCCAAATGAGGAGAATAAAGGTTGAAATGAAGAGCACAGTATAGTCAAGCAGTGAGGAGCACTGAGATACAGGGCACCAAGGGACGTATCTGGGGTCATAGGAAGTTAAAAAAATGTGAAAATCAAGCCCTGCTCTCCAAGCAGCTCTCCTGCTGCCCAATCACTTTACCTGCAATGTTGGCAAAATAGTATTTATTCCTATATGAAGAGGAATAGTGGGTAAATTTGCAAAAGGCTCTGAATGACATTTTCAGAAATGGCTCAGTTATTTGGAAACCTGCCATCCAGTGACAGCCAGGACCATACTCACCTCTGAGAATGGCAGCTAGGCTTTTATCTCAGAAGTCCCTTTGAAAAATGCACTAATAACTAATATCTAAATATAATTGAGTAATTCTTTTATCTTTAATACCGAAGCACATATGTTTTGTTGCATGTTTTACTAATAACATCATAGAAGCCCTGGGCTGTTTTAAAGTCTAATATTGAATTTAATGACCTAGAACTAATAAGTTTTATTTACCATGCTGAAAAAAAGCATCGTGTAGTAACTGAGGTAATTTATTTCAGTTTACCTTTAATAATAATGCTTGGATCAACAATACTTGGATAGTCCAAAAGCCCCCAAGCCTCTTCTCTGCAGTGTAAATCCATTGCACTGTATTGATAAAAGCATTGATGCATTTCAAATGATGCAGATGCGTGTGGAGTAAATGAATTATTTATAGGTTGCTTTGCATAGATATTAAGAACTTTGTAAGTGCTAATATTTTTCATTGTGAAAAAGGTTTGCATTAAGGTGCTTGCTTTGACAGCTCTTAAGACTAAAATTATCCTGCTAGAGAGCTTACAGCATGGTTAACTGGAGTGCAGGCTTCTCTGGGCTGCTCCTCCATGGGCCAAAAGCTTCACAGAATCATTAAGGTTGGAAAAGACCTCTAAGGTCATCCAGTTCAACTGTTAACCCAGCACTGCCAAGTCCACCACTAAACCGTGTCCCTAAGCACCACACTGACATGTTTTTTGAACACTTCCAGGGATGGTGATTCCACCACTTCCCTGGACAGCCAATTCCAGTGCTTGCCTACACTTTCAGTGAAGAAATATTTCCTAATGTGCAATCTAAACCTGGCACAACTCAGGGCCATTTTCTCTTGCCCTATCACTTGTTACTTGGGGGAAGAGGCTGACTCCCACCTGACTACAACCTCCTGTCAGGTAGTGGTAGAGAGCAGTTGTCAGCCTGCAAATGACCATCCAAATTGTAAGGCAGCAGGAGCCTTTCCCTGGCAAGGTTGGGCTGTTGGCATGAAAGAAAAACTCATCTTTCTGTTTGTCGTCCAAGGAAAAAAATTGTCTTCCATGGGCACTACACTTTGCAGTCTTGGGTGTTTGAGGTCTGTGTTAGGAAGGAGCTAGACCTCCATGCAGGCATCCTTGAACCGTGGTGCTACCAGAGGAAGGCCACACACTTGTCCCAGTTCTTGCCTTAAGTTAAATGAATGTAAGCTAGATAATGCTCGCATCTGGTGAAGGCATAAAGAAAATTGTGTTACTCTATCAGAATATTTGCCCACCTTGTTAAATAGAAATACTAGTTCATTAATTTCAATGTGTTTTAAATATGTGATAGGAAGGGTTAAATGAATGGGTTTACTGGTCCTAATGGTTCAAAGAAAACTTGCCCCACTCACAACTGTGGTTCCCAAACTGTGGTCTCCCAAACCTCACATCCTACTTCATGACACCTTGCAAAAGTGATCTTATGCTGAGATAAAGGCACCATAACTAGCAGAACATGCTGTGTGGACCAGAGAAAAATACAGGGGAAGGACCAAGAAGGGTCTTCTGGTGTGTCTTCTAGCATGTCATGATTTTGCTGGGGATGGCCTTCAAAAACCTTCTGTTATGATTCATAAAGATACAGATGCTAGTTAAGTGAGTTTTTAGGTAGTGTTCATGCCAGTGGAAGTGTCTGTGTACTTCAGAGTTGATTGATTGCTATTCTTAATCTAAATGCCTTCACAAAGTGACAAGTAAAAGACAGGTAAAAGATCTTGCTCTCTCACGACTGCCACATTGAGAAAGAAGTGAGGAAAACCATTAGAACCATAATTTTGATTTTAGAACCCATCCTGGATCATCTCCTTCAGGGATTTCTACATATCTGTCCTCTGAGAGTGCTGAAGAGAAGTTACCCTACTGCCTTTCAGCTGCTGGGCGACTGTTGGACTTCAGCAGTGACAGTAACCTGTTCACCAAAGACAGGAAACCTGGGAATTAATGACTTTTTAACATAACATAATAGTCCGTGGAGCAGAGCATTTCTGCCATGTAGCTGTTTTGTGCATAAATGCTAAAGAGAATGAAATGAGGAATCAATTTGGCTCTTCTAAAAATTACCACAGTATGCAGGAGCAAGCTGAGGAGGAGCGCGGTGCTGTGGCTTTGGGTGCGCCTCAATGCCTTTTTCTCTACAGTGCTGGGGTGCTGGTGGGGCAGTTGTGCTGCTCTTGGACTGAGAAAATAATTCTTTGGTGTCTACAGCAGCTTCTGAATTTAGAAGGAGAAATATGCTGGAGAAAGTCCTGGTCAGGAAAATTATCACACCCTGGAAAAGCAGAAGTAACACTGTAGTGGTCAAATAGGGAGGTTGGTTGTGGTGGTTTTTAGTAGTTTGATGTCTTGAGGAGGTCAAGATTTCCATATGAGCCTAACCCTAAGTTTAGGAGCCTCTCTAAGTAATTTCTCCAGAGCCTGCTGAACTCTAACCATTCCCCTGCTTCTCACTGACTGCTGTTGAGCCTCGGAGTCAAAACGTACTCTTAAGGTACCAACATGTGGCTTTAGCTACTGAACATCTGAAAACCCATGTGCAGTAAAAAGTGGCCTCAGGCATTCAGTGCATTCTATTTGTTATGTCTCTGCATCTTGCCAGATTGAGTGAAGAGTCTGGCCCAGGAACAGGGCTGGTGGCACGAAGGTCACCTGGGAGAAGTGAGATGCAAGAGAGCGGGTGGTGAGGACACTGACACAGTGATGCTGTGCAGGGAGGACAGGCTGCAGTCACTCAGGGGAGAAGCCCAGACAAGCAGGGAGGATCTTGGAGGTGTTCCAGGTGGAGAAGGGGCTGGAGTTGTGCAGAGAGTGAAAATTACTCTGGAAGTCAGTGCTACCTGAGAAACGGCTTAATGGCCTAAGATGAAGAGCTGAAAAATGCATTTAGTTGCTAGGATAGTATCAAAGGGAACAATTAGCAAAGCAAAGATGGCTAGAAGAGGCAGGAAAATTCCTTGGACTTCAATTCTACTTACCTGGGTTCTGCTAATACCTGCTCCCCGTATCTGCCTAATTCTGTTCCCACTAATTTTTTTAAAACAAAGCAGGAACAAAAGGCTTCCCTCTGAAAGGCAACATGACTGTCCCTGTCTCATATGTCAGACCAGCAGGCTGGTTTCCTAGACTTTTTATATCCGTTAACAAAGACAGATTCCCCATTCCCATGTCTATCTCAACTCCACTAAAATTAGTGTTTTTCTCTCAAAGTAGCTCAGAAACCAGGCAATGCCTCCTGATGTGACCGCATATACCAGCAAGGAGCCGTTTTGGGGAATAATTTGAAACTGTAAGAGGCATATGAAAACTAGAACAACTTGGGCTCCACTGTGTGTTAAAATCGTTTGTAGATTTGAGGTAGAAATCAATGGGAATTAGATAGAAGCTGCCCTCTTTGCTTCTCGCCATCACCACACTCTATGTTGCTCTGAGGTGCACCATGGCGTTTCTGGGCTCAGTATTGCTGGTGGTGAGTGCAAACCTGCTAAATTCAGGGCTGAGTCCTTTTACCTGCCAGCCAGGCAGATGTACTGCAACAGCACCCACTTCACAGCGGGGAACCTTTTGATTAACAAAAAAAAGGAGAGCAGCAGGGATGGAAGTGGGAAGGAAACATCATGCTGCCGCGGGGAGCAGTAGCATCTGTGGGGGACTTTAAAGATGTGGCTCACAGCAGTGGTGTTTCTACTGCTGGAAGGAAAGAACTGCACGTGGCAGTTCTGCCTGTGTGCTGAACAGTTTGAATCCAGTTGGAAAAAGGATCGGGTTTCTTTCATCATGTTCAGAGTGGCTTGAAACCAAAACCCTGCTGGCTCTCAGAGCCGAAGGAAACGTGCTGGTTTTACAGGGGTTTAACTGGGAGAGGGATTTTAGGTGTTCTCTCACTGGGTGTTAGTTAAAAATCTAGGTGAACAGCTAGAGGTACAGTGTGACACTGATGGATGCACTTCCCCAGTTAACACCTGTGAAGCAGGTAAGGGGGAGCTCCCAGCACTTCCCACACCTCTAGGTAAGCGGAACTGCTGCGACAAAAATTGTTTGTGATAAGCCTTTAAAAAGGATGGTCATAATTGCAGCCCTGCTGGTTGAATTTCTACTAAAATAAAGTTGTTTTTTTTATCTTTTGCCTCTTCAGAAGAGTATAACACAGGGAAGAGGAGGAAGAGAAACAAGGAAAACCATACTCCAAGCCATACTTGGGTGATGGAGCAAGCTGGGCACAACAGAGGGTGATGGTCTTCTCCCTTTCCCAGGAGCCTGGCAATGTTTCACCATAAGGAGGGCTACTTTGGGAGGGAGTAAGAAATTTATTTCATTTAGACCCTGCAGTGCTAAGAAAATCTGAGCAGATAGGTGGGAGACTCAGTTTTGAACTATAGATAAAGAAGGTCAAGAATGAGAGTTTGCATGAACTTGCTGAAGGTTTTCCTAATAGTGTGAAGGTAGAAGAGTTTTGGGAAAGAGGCACCTAAGAGATGAGCACCTAGGAAAAAACAGAGGGAAGAAATGAGGTGCATAATTTCAGGATATGCTGGGCAAAAAGCACATTCAAAGGAGGACTGTAAATGTGTGATGGAGGAAGGAGAGCTCTTCAGGGTGTTTGGGCCTCTTGTTAAGCCACTGATTCCAATTACTACACACTCCTGGTAGTTTCAGCAGTGATTTCCAGAAACATTTATGTCTCCACACAGTCCATCTTTAGGTGCCCTCTATTCTCTAGGTGGAAACTTGCTTACTTTTAGTTTTTCTTTCTTTTTCTTTTTTTTTTTATTTTAATCAAGTCAATTTTCCATTTTTCACACTGCCTGAAGATTTTTACTTGGTGCAAATCACGTTTTCCTGACTCAATAGCTTTCCCTGAGCTTGCTCCACTGCTCTTGGACACTTGTTGAGCATGGAATGCTTAACAAGGATTAATTAGACCAGTATGTATTCTACTTGTTCCTTTTAATGAACATTAAATAAATATATGCTGAGATACCATAATTAAATAATTTGAAGACAGGAAATACTGTATTTCTGGTGATTAAAATTTATATCAGATCTTTTTAACTGGAAATTTAGCAGGCAAGGATTTACTTATCTAAGAAAAAAAGTCCCCTGTGAGCTTGGATCTCCTGACTGTATAAAGCTGTTGAATGTATGAAAAGCATTACTTTATTTTTCTTACAAGAAATAGTACCAGACATATAATTCATTAGAAGAAATTTAGAATGAGATAATTAGAAATGATCAAGGGAATATAATTATGCTTTAAAACCTTACACCAGTGGAAATTCAGTTAAGAACAGGAGACCAAAGGTTTGCCCAGCCCCAAATCCTGTTTCCATGAGAGGCAAGATGTGTGTGCACAAGGAGCAAGAGGGCAGCAAACTTCATGCTCTTTTTAGGTCAGATAATTATCAGATCCTCTTCTATATTTTCTGTTTAGTATCCCGAAATATTTTTCTCTTCCAAGACATGTGCCAAGTGTCCCCCAGAGCCTCTTGCATCCACCATGTCTTTCATCAACTAGTTTCTCTGACCTGTTGCATGAGGAAGAATGCCTGGGAGCTTGCTTTGTCTGATCAGCCTTAGATCAGTAGCTTGAATGAATGTTTTCCATCTCTACTGTATTAATTTAGAGAAGATGGGATGGGAACTACACAGAAGGATTGCCCAGAAATATCAGAGTTGGCTTCTCAAAAGTGTTCACGGTATTCGTGTTTCATGGCACTTGAAGTGTATAAATGTAGTATCATCTGTTTGACCCTAAAGAAAAGCCAGACGATTTTGCAGCATTTTAGAGATAAAATCTGTAGGTCCCTGTACCGAATCATGCCACACATGCCACACTGAGTAATCATGATGTCATAAAATCAGGTGATCTTGGTCCCCAGCAAGACATCTTCGTATGAAACCAGCACTGGGTCTGTACACATCCTCCCGAGTTTTAAAGCTGAATACTTTGCTGACATCTCTTTCCATTGCCAGTAACAAGGAGTAATCTGTGATAGAAAATAAGATGATCCTGTAAGTGATCCCGAGACAGACGTGGCCCTGCATGGTGAGAAACATTCCCTGATTATCAGAGTACAACACCTCTTAAAAGGCACTTCTAGTCTCATGCTTAGCAGGAAAAGAACCCCAGGTAAGACACAAGTATGAAGAGATGAAAGAAGCAAAACAAATTGCAAGGAAAAGGAGTATAGGAAACAACTCCCTAGAGTATTTGAGTAAGGGAGAGAAAGAGCTGGACATGTAGCCACGTGTGCGTATGGCTGGCCAGGGAGTTTGCCTTCACAACACTGACAGCTGGGTATGATGCCAAGTCTTCATTTTGTTACTTGACTTAAAGTCCCAGCTTCTGGGCACAGGTGACACCCAGAAATACTCTACTTTGATTCAAAAAAGCAATGTAATAAATAAATTTTTAGTACTCATAAATATTATCACAGTTATTCCTAAATGGTCCTTCAAATGTTAAACTTATTTGGAGGGTAAATGGAGAGAAGGCAATGTTTACTTTCATTAGAATAGATATTTTTAAAATGTCAGGTTCTCTTGAAGTCTTATATCTGATTTCCAATGCTTAAGTTTCATAGTAATTCACAAAATCTGTATAATCATCTTCAAAGCATTTTAACTTTTCAGGGAAGGCAGGATGACATGAATGGAGAAAAGTAAACAAAGTCTAGGATGAGAACAGTGGGAAATTTCAATGCTTTAGCCGAGAAAATTTAAAAAAAGTTTCAACTCAGAAGCATTTTACCCATAAAGGGGCAAAAGTTTGGCTCCATTGGATAAATGATTGTTATTTTGGCATGCACTGGACCTAATAAAAATTAACTGTACAATGGATGGTGAATCCAGCAGTTCAGATAGACTTTGGTCTCATTGCAGTTATGATACATGTGCTCATTTTTGCAGAGTAAACCATTCCAGGGTCTGCTTGGAAGTGTTGGCCTTGCCATTCGTGCACTGTAGGAAATCTGAATCTCAGACCTTCAGGCAGTCTGAGAAGAACCACCAAGACTTGGGACAAACTTCTAAAATCCACCAACTCTGCCCGAAAAGTGTCCAGAAAATTTTCCAATACCCTTAATTTGTTATCACCCTAATAAACACTTATTCTCTGCTCAGCAGTCAATTTTCCTATTTCCTGATGGACAAGAGCCCGTACCCAAACCTGCTCCTGCAGCTGGCTCTGGATGCTCTCCCAGCTGGAAGCATCAGTAGAGAGTGGAGCCAGCGAGGGCTGAGCTGGCCCATCGCCCCACGGGGGGTTAATGCACACGTGCTGGGCCACGTGAAGCTGTTTTCCCTGTTTGTTGTTGCTTCAGTTGATGGACTGACTCATTTTACAAGACAAATTGCTTGGAATACTCATGCATAAGACAAGACCCTTATTAATAATTTGGAGGTATCTTTTCCTTCCTTATTCTCCTTCCCAGGGGACTGCGGGCTGTGAACTGTGACATAAAAAATGCCTTAAAACACTTAGTTAAAATATCCCCGAGAGTATATGTGTACATATATATATATATTTGTTCCATGTATTCCATATTTTCCTTCTCACAGGTGTTAATTCCAGGGGCAGCATTTGTGAGAGACTTTGCTATTACCTTTTGCCTTGGAGCATTTAGCTGATACTAAACTTGGCAGCATGCATAAGATATGACCTTAAAGCAAATTACCCTTTAACATAAAAATATGTTCTTTATTTATTTTTTATTTTTAATACCTCACAAAGGAAGATAATTTTAGAACTTACACCACAAGAAAAGATAGTTTTAGGACTATATACCAATAATTACAATATTCATGATTTTTTTTCTTTCCTAACGGGCACAGAATTGCTAATTTAACTAAACTATCAAGCCAGAAGAGTATGAGTATGAAAACAGGAGAGAGATTATTAGAATTTCATAGTTTTTATTTCCTATCCTTCTCCTGGGGCAGGAAACTGAGAACATGTAATCAATTTTCTGTTGCAATCAACTTTTTAGGGGAAAAAATATTGAACTATACTCAGGAGAGAACAATACTGAAAATAACATGTTTTTATCCGGTTTGAGAGACGTTATCACCTTGATCATACATTGAGCTTGGGTTGTTCCATCCAAAAAAGATAGACTGTAGTGGGGATAGACATGGTCCAGAGAAGGATAAAGACCATGACAGAAGAATGAAAATGCACGATAAAAAGAGTTACCCTGAGTTATAAATAAATTATGTAAGGATAAATAAAGAAAAATATGAGGAAGTCAAGTTCTTTTCATTGAATAAGGGCATTCTTTGGTTTTAATACCATCTGCTGAAAGTTGTTAACTCAGTGAGAAGATATTATTGGACGAAAGGTTGATGAGAACTGGAAGAAAGGAGTAATCGCTCTTAACCTTAAACCAAGTGTTCATATCAGCTGCTTTGCTTCTGCACCAGCATCAGCATGTTTGCCCTCTTAGTAAAAAAACACTGTTGATTCAAGACCAACATCACAGAAGGCAGTAAGTGTTCCATGATGTCAGTTCCACAGTGGAGAGAGGAATAGGAACAAGAAGTAAAATAAGGAATTCAGGAATTATTTTTGGCATTTGGTATGGGACTCCTTGTAGGAGCTGGCTGAGTCACTGCAAGCAAACCTAACTGATGTGAGATGTTAAGGGAAGGCTACTCATTTATCATAGGATGATTTGGGTTGGATGGGACCTGAAAGATCATCTAGTTCCATCCCTCTGCTATGGATAGGAAGATAGTCCACTAAACCTAGTTGCTCATAGCTCCATCCAACCTGGCCTTGAACACTTCCAGGGATGGGGCATCCACAGCTTCTCTGGGTAACCTGTTCCATTGCCTCACCACCCTACTTAGCTGACACTATTTTTTCATTCCCTCATCAGCTGGATTAAAAATTACAAGATTGTATGTATAGTTGCAAAATTTTTCTCCATTAATGGTTACCTTGCAGTTAGGTGCAAGAAGACTGTTCTCCAGGAGCTATCCCTTGCCAGTCCCCTGCCAAGCATAGTCTCCAATTATTTATTAAGAGTTCTTTGCAAGCGTTGAAAGTGTTTCCAGTGGCTTTGTAATATGGTGCCCTCCTGTGACCAGTCCAAAACCAGTAATCACACACTGGTAACTAAAATGTGTAGGTATTGGATTTCATGTTTATCTGCCTTGATTTTCAAAAACCTGAAGTCAGGGTGATGCCCATGGCTCCAACAGACTCCTCACACAATTAGGCTTCAGCACAGTCATACCACGTCTGAAATGACAGAGTAACAAAAGGGATTGTGAAATATTGCCTGCAAAGGTAATTAAAACTTTACCTGAAGCTGTATACACAGCGTATCTGCTCGTTAATGTACAAGGATCTCATTCAGTCTGTACTGAAATTTAAGTACTCTGCCCGCGATAATAATAATGAGAAGGAAAAAAAAAGCATTCTATATCTTCTTTCTCTCCATCATGACCACTAACAAGTGTAATTTGTTTAAGGGCAAAGAGAACCAGGAAAGGGAATGAATGCACAGAGGAAATAAGAAAGCAAGCCGTGGGGTCACATTTTAATGAAAATTTATCCATGGATTCCTTTTATTCTCAGTGTCAAATGGATTATGATGTTTAGGTGTAATGCTTTGGGTTATGCACTCCTCTGTGTGAAGCCAAACTAAATGAGGCAGACAAGACCTGGTGCATTTGGCAGAGAAGGGAGGGGCGAGGAGTGGGTGTCACTGACTGATGCTTCACTGCTCTGGGTGACAACCAGGGAGTGTTTGGAGCAAGTGTTCCTGCATGGAACAGGCAAGGTGTGTATGATAGCTTGGGCTCTCATCTGAGATAGCAACTACAGTGGCAAAAGCCCTGGAGGTTTTATATTCCTGGTAAAATCTGTACCACTCTGTATTTGGGGCTGCACGCCCACGTTGGTCACATTGTGGAGCTGGGATAAGCTGGTTCATGCTACCTGTTGTCTGCACTTCAGTTGCATGATGAGACCATGAAAATTAGATGGGGTATGGATAGAGGCATCAGGAACCATTTTCTGGGAAATTAGTTGTTTGGGGTCAAATTGCTTTTGGCCTGTGTTGAATGTGAGATGTTTCTGGCAGGGAATCAAAGGGCTGAGTGTAATCTGCTATCTCCAGCTGTCCTGTAACCCAGGGGTCATCTGCACTATTCCTGCTATAGCGTTTAGGGTTTGAAAAGCACATAGCATGAGCCCAGCTGAACAGGAGAAGAAGATGGCAGAGAATTTTTGAAGAAGATTTCTCAGCTCTGGAATACACCAAAGTCAACTCAGTGTGCTGCAAAGCACCCCTGCTGTTCTCAGTCCTTTCAGAGAGAAACTGAGGGCAGCAAGCAACAAGGTGTGGGGTTTTACTGTTGTTGTTAGGATTTTGCAGTAGTTTCTGTAATCAAGGTGGTTTGCCCTGGATGGAATAAAAATGGATTTAGATCAGGGAATTTCTCATTTTTTTCTTTCCTAATTGTAGCGTATTTCTTTTCCCTCCTCCATGTGTTATAAAAACAGACAGAAGCAGGGAAAGGAGTTATTTGAAGTTGAAACAAGTTCTCGGTTTCTCACATGGATTTCAGCTTTTCAAGCCTGTGCCACTGAGATGATATCTGAGCCTGCAGAGTTTCCAGACTGGGGCTCTTTGAAGGGAAGTTCTGTCTCATAAATGAGGCAGCAGCAGAATTATACCTGGTTTCAAATTTGGGACTGAAATTTCAAAGGTGCGCTCTGCCCAGATTTCAAGCTTGGTGCTGAGTCTTCTCTCAATTATATGGAATAAGCTTTTCTCTTTTTTTATTTGAATCTTGAAAGATTTGGGATTAGCTAAAAAAGAGAAACAGTCTGGCATTACTGATTTTTACAGTTTTAGGTTTTCTGAAGACTCAGTCTTCTTTGAGCTTTTGACAAGTTAATTTACAAGCCTGCTAGAAGATGCATGTTGATATGGCAATTTTCCTGAGCTATAATTGTGTTTTATTTTACTAGTACTGCTGTAAAAACACTATATTGGTGCACCAAGTGCAACTGCATTGAGATGATGAGCAATTAAAACAACTTCTTGCATAATAAAGCACATTCTATCAAGTTTCACTTACTTAATATACCAGTGCAATGTGTTATACAGCATTTAGCAAAATTATGGTAAATCACCTATTTAAAGAAGTCTTTCTTTCAGCCTCACATGTAAAAAAAAAAATCCTGGGAACAATAAAAAGATAATGACCCATAATGCCAAAAAGCTAAAAATGGGATTTCAGTTGTCTCCTGGAATTAAAGGTTGTAGCAATGTTGTTAAAGGCAAGCTGTTCTCTGTTCCCTGCTGCTCCTTGTGTCAGCATAACAAAGTCTAATAAATTCTTACTTATTTCTGCCAGAGTAGCAAGGCAGGAGGAAATGGAGTTGCTGGTGGGTGCAGGTGGGTTGAGACAAAAGGCAGAGTGGTGGCAGGGAACTGGGATGAGTTACAAGTGCCAAGGTCTACAGGGATCATCCCTAAGGACCAGCTCTCACTGAGAGTGGGATAAAGCCATGAGTATGGAAATGGGTTTTGTTGCTTTTCACTGTTCATGATACTTGCCTCCCACTTTCTCTGTTATCCCAGCTTACTGTAGCATGAGGGAAGAGAGGATGGGAAGCCTTCCCTGCATTTTCTCTTTGGGAAGCAGTTCCATATCAAAAAAATCTTTGCTTCTGCCTTGGGGAGGGAATTTCAGAGTCACTTGTTTGTGGGTACGTCTTATAAATATGAAATAGATGCACTGCAGCATGTCTTGAAAGAACAACAGATCATGGCATTAAATGCATCATCACAACAGTCTTATTTCCACCTGAGTTTGTGATTGCATCTGTCTGGACACCTGAATAGGTTTCCATCGGGGACTGGTTGTGCTTTTATTTTGCATTCTGATCTATGTGGTGAAGTTTTGCAGCAGATAGCAAGCATGCACAGTCCTAGCATTTGTTCAATGTCTATTCTTAGTGCTCTTCTGAGGAGTAAACCCTACCTGCCCCAGGGGCTGCAGGTCCTCGAAGTCCACTCTTCTACATGACCCCAGTTAGGCAGACACTGTCCTAAGTGAGTCAATAATCCTGCAGACCTAGTAAATAAAATGCAATTTCCCCTTTCATGAAAGCAAAGTAAAATAAGTATTTCCGTAAGCCTGTATGTGTTCATCCTCCTCCCTGTTCATATCATGCTGCACCTTATTCCTCCTGTTTCGTGGTCCTTGTTAATGTTTGCTGCATTGTTTTTCTGAAAGTTTCTCTTTCCTCTGTGAATTTACCCTGTTCTGTTGTTTACCTCTCTGCTTCCATTATGTCCAAGCTTTCTCTCTCTCAAAACCAGCCTCTGAAGATAAGGCCAAGCTTTTGCTGCATCTGGCAGTATTAGGGTTTTTTTTTAAGGTTTTGGTGCCACACACAGCAACCTGTTAACCCCAGCCTGTCCTATTTCCACCCTGTGTGCCACTCGGAAAGCCACTTTTTTACAGGAAACCCTGAGTCTCCCCAGTTTACTTTCTCTGGGAGATGCTCACGTGAACTGAGGGGATGCTGGTGCTGATGGGCTGCTCTCTCACGTTGGGCTTTGCTGCACGTGGGCTGGTTTATGGATGCAAATGCTGATAGTCACAGTGATGAACACTCCCTGCTGCTGAGCCACAGCCAGCCTGGGTGTCTGCTTCAGTCGTGGTGCTGTTCCCACAGAGACACACTCTGTTGCAATGGGAAGTGTCAGCCTCCCCCAGTCCTGCAAGTGTGGGTAGTCACTACAAGGCAGTGGATTTTTCCTGTGTGCTGCAGATTGTCTGTGGATAGTCTGAGTTTGCCTTCTCCACCCAGACCCTTCTCTTTGGCTCTGGTGTGTGTGTGTGCTGGGTTGAGAGTTGTGACATGCCCAAGTCCACCTAAAGGGACACAACCACTGTTTTCCCCACTTCTGGTCTCCATCCACTGTGCCAGGACTCACCTGCCCCTTCAGAAAACTTGCTGAAATGCTAAACAAGCATAATATTTTTTTTAATTCCACTGCCTCATCCTCATGCATTTTTCCAGATGAATACAAGTGTAGTACATAGTGTTGCCAGTCTGAAAATACCAATTCTATCTGAAGAAACATCCGTCCTACTAAAATTGCAGTCTTCCTGTCACAGAATCAACTAGGTTGGAAAAGACCTCTGAGATCATCAGTTCCAACCTTTGACCTAACACTACCTTGTCAGCATTAAATTTGTGAGCACTGATGATATTGCAAATCTGTGTTCCTGTCAATGGATGTAATTCCTTCAACTTCTTCGCACTGCCAGTGCTCAAACTTACTCCTTCTAGAAGTAAAGTTGTCCTAAACCTTCTTGTCTGTGACGAGCTGCTTATTCTGGTGCCCAGTCTGACACATAGCAATGAAGAACATGGTTGGTTCAGGTAAGTGCTCCTCTATCCCAATGCTGGGTCTCTCACCACAGCAATAACTTATGCTATTTTGTACTCAAACCTGGCCCTTTTCAGTGGTCCATAGTGAGGCAGCCCTATTTTAGGGATGATAGATGATGTATCCTGCCTCTTTCATAGATCATAGAATGGTTTGGATTGGGAGGGACCTTAAAGATCATCTCATTCCAAACCCCCTGCCATGGGAAGGGACACTTCCCACTAAACCCTGTTGCTCCAAGCCCCGTCCAGCCTGGCCTTGAACACTTCTAGGGGTGGGGCATTCTCTCTAATACATCAGTTTATCAGCTGTCCATGAATTTTTGTACTCTCCTCTTTTATATCATGGCAAATGGTCCATGCTGTCATCTTGCTCTCTTTATGTTGTCCAGCGTTTTATTACTGGCTGTTGAGGCTGCCTCTGAAGATTGAATTGATGACTTGGGATCCACGAAGGATACCAAGTGACAGCCTCGTGATCTTTCTCCTCAGTTTCAACTGCCAGTTCCAGGTTCAGCATCACAACAGCACCAGTGGGCAAATTTCCAGAGACCTCATGCCTTTTCCAATGGAAAAACTTTGGAAAGGGTCGGCCAACTAGCATGCCTGAAAATGCAAAACCTGCATTGGGACTACAGTGCATAATGCATTATTTTCTTAAGAAAAATCCCTTATTTTTATCTTCTTTTTCATCCTAAAAAGGAGGCCAGCAGGCAGAGCTGCCAGGCTAAGCAAGCCCAGGTGTGTGCTGTTCCTGGCAAAGGCTCAGTGACTGCAAGGGACACGAGCTCCCTCTCGCTAGGTCTGTTTTCTCTGAGTGCATATTTCCTGACTGAATTTAAGAAAGATGTGTACAAAGAAATAGAGAAGATGTGGCACTGCAAATATGTCATTGGTCTTGGGTTTTCTGATTTCACCCTTTCTGCTTAGCAGGTTTTCAGAAGTTTCTTCTGAGGATCCCCCATTCCTCTACACTGACTCTGTACAGCCCCAAGGCTGCTCCATTATTTCTAGAAATCACTGTTTGTTGTAATCAGTCACTTTTGTAAGTGTGGCTACATATTTGTGTCTATACTCACAGACACTAAATACATTCTACCAACCAGACAATTTCCTGGAAGTTGAAAGTGGGGTGAGGAGTTAGTGAAGTGAACTTTGCTATTGAATCAAAGAATCATAGAATGGTTTGGGTTGGAAGGGACCTTAAAGATCACCTAGTTCCAACCCCATGGGCAAGGACTCCTTTCACTAGACCAAGTTGCTCAGAGCTCCATCCAGTCTGGCCTCAAACACCTCCAGGGATGGGGCATCCACAGCCTCTGGGTAAAAAAGAGATGGAAGAAACCCAAGAAAGATTGAAGAAATGGAATAAATGCTTTTATGCCTGAAAGTTATAATTTTCAGCATCGTTTATACTGAACACCAGCCCCAACGAAAGGCAGATATAAAAAATGAGATGCAGTGGTGACCTTTATCAGCTGTGGTGACAACTATAAATCAGGCTGCAGATTCTCATTAGCTCACTGGACAGAATTCATTACAGACAGAAGCTGCTGCTTTCTGTCTTTGATTGAGGTATGTCCCATTTAAATAAATGCTTTTGCACTGGAACAAATCACACATTTCAAAACAGAAGTCCAGGAATATTATTCATTGATTCTTTTGAGGACTAAGACCAGCTAAACCTCACAGTGTTTTGCTTGGAATATAATGCAGATCAATTTGTTCTTCTCTTAAGCAGACCAATTTTCTGTTCATTAATTCAGATGCTGTGTTGATGGCTTGTATTGAATATAATAGCAAGATTTACAGCCCTAACAAATCAGCACTGCTTCATTTATTCTTCCTTATACATTCTAGATATGCATGCAGCAGATTAGCACCTGATTTTAAACTTGTTACACTTTAACAAATAAAGGGAAAGCGTGTTGTCTCCTACTTCCAACCATGGAGCAACTTTTATGTAATCTTCTTCAAGTTTCACAGTTTATTAAAGCATTATGTTTTTTTGGAGCATAGGGAACAATAAAATTTAGTAGCAATGCCATTATGAGCAGTAATGTAACTTCCTTCAGTTCCTGTGATGTTCAAAAAACAGGTCCACAGACTCATTAGATTAATAAGCTACTTTACCTGTGTACTGAACTTTGAGATGAGTTTCATTGCTTTTTTTTTCCTGTAATTAGGCAATATCCTGAGAGGCTTACAATTATCCAAATGCTTTTTCTGCCTAGCATGTAGTGTGTAATTGGAAAACATTCTGTGTTGTTGACATAGGGTGATTATTAAAGCAGTAATCCCTTCCGAAATGTCTGATAATTAGGTAATACTCTGTCTCTCAAGTTCAGTTTTTCTTGTTATTTCTGGAAGACTTGAAAATAGTAATTTGGACTGTATACTTTCCTCATAAAAAATGATTCCTCAGCCTTCATGGCCTCAAGATATAAAGACAAGTTGTGTAGGAAGCAATAATACTTTTTCTTGTGTTACTTCCTAAATTGTTGACAAAAAGACATTTCTTCAGGATCCAGACACAGAAACTGGAAGTTAGAGTTGTAAATAAGTTAGTACTGGATCAGACCCCAGAGGTTGTCTCCTCTGGTATATGGTCCAGGACAAGGGCGAATGTTTAGGGAAGATTCTAAAAAGCAGGTGCATTTCTCAAGATGATGATTCAGGATATTCTTCTAGTCCCTCACAATGGCAGGTTCGAGGGCTTCCTGAAAAGCATTTCCCTTCAAGACCCATAATCTTTGATGGATTTTTCTTCCATTTTTGTAATTCTTGTTTGGATCCACCTGCAGCCTTGGCACCCATTCTACTCTGTGGCTGTGACTTCTACAGCTTGTTCGCCTTCATCATGAAGAAATAATCCCTTTTATTTGTGTTAAACCTGACACTGGCTAGTGTCATCTAGTGCTTCCCAGTATTTATTTTGGAAAAGGCAGGGAATGAGCATGCATTATTTATCTTCTCCATACTGCTTGTGACTTTTTTGACTTCTGTCACAGTTCTGTTCAATCAGTTCATTCCCAGGTTTAAGAATCTTAGTTCATTCAGTCATAACTTGTATGAAGGAATATTTTAAAGACAAATGCAAGCCTTAATCTATTTCAGATCCACCATTTTTATTCAGGGACAAAGGTGCTGATAAAATTTGTTCCATAATTTAAAAAAAAGAGATGCTTTGAGAACTTTACCTATGAGTCTGAAGAGAGGTTGCTCTGATTTGGACGCTGAGAATCATAAAGTCTTTAAAACTTTGTGGTTTGGAGAGAATCATCAGTATTGCAGCAACCATTTGGCCTCATGGGTTATGATTTATCCCAAACTCAGAGCAGCTTTTTTTCTTCCTCAACTTACATGTAAATCTGTGATATGGAGGAGGAGATTTTTTATTGATAGCAATAAGTAGAGCGTAGAAGCTTTTTGTCTGCACTTTCAGAGCATTTCATAACGTAATGACTGCCATGAGGATTGTCATCATCAGCTTGGAAACAAAAGACTGAAAGCTGAATAAGAAGTGTGCTGGGTCTGTACACCAAAGTTTTGAAAGTCTCTAGACCCAGTGTTGTCTTTAGCAGGTTACCCCAAGCTGGGCAGTGCACACCTCTGAGGTTATATTGAGATGGATCTGTGCTTGTACGAGTCCTGGAGGATTTAAACTCCTCTTTGACTCATCTCTGGGGTAGCCACAGTGAGGGTAGGCAATGAGGAATTGTTTCCCTAACTGAAACTGGAAGCAGAAGTTTAGTAGGATCCATCAGTTCTCAGTCTCAATTTAGCCAGGTTGCAAAAAAGGCATAACCCCAGTCCTGTGCCCAGAAAAGCTGCTGACTCTTTTAATGGCAGTGCGCTTGGAACTTATGTTTTATCTGTGGGGCAGTGCATGTAAGCACCGATCAAACTTGAGCTTCAGTTTAGGACATCCCTTTATTATTATAATGTTTTTCATCCTGAGCCTTTGACCTGCTACCTAACCCTCATTTGGAGTTCCTTTCATATGTCTATCCCAGCCCTTCTGTCAAGTATGTTGTGAGCTTTGAGAGCTGGACACTGCCCTCCCACTGTGCAGCAGCTACCAGAGGGATTCTTGTCCTTGTCCAGATGTCCTGAGAGCTGGAGTAGTCCCAAAGTGCAATAGAGACGAGCTGATTTGTCTTTTTTTCATGTGAAAATGGTGATTTCTTTACATGCATCTCCTCCAGTAAAAGTTTGCAAAACAAATGTCAGAGTTGGAATGTCTGCACAATATTAGGTTCCAGAATCTGCTTTGTAGAGGGTGATTTGCCTTTTCTTCCTAAGGTTATTAAATTCCTACAGAGACTGTGGATCTTGGAAACCTTTAAGCCTAAGGAATGCTTTTTGACTTAGTCTTTTGTACACTAGCAATGTAACAAGCAGTGTATGTACATTCAAAACATTGCATCCAGCTACAAGAAAATGTGGCATAATAAACATGTGACAAACACTAACCATGAGTGTCCTGAAACCCTGTCCACTATGAGTGTCCTGAAAGCCACTTTTATCAATGTCTATTTTAAAAAATAATCTGTGTTCTTCAGAAGGAAGTTCCCAGCAGGACTTTTGGTTCAAGTCCATAATTAGGTTCCACACAAACAAACATTTTCAGATTTCCTTAATGTTCTTTTGTTTTCCTCCTTACAGATACTGAATTCATTTATAGAAACCAGAATGGCACAGTGATTCTGAGGAATGTCGAAACTAACAATTCAACAATATTAATAGAAAACAAAAAAATTGTAAGTATTTTCTGTAATGAGTAGCTGAATTTCATGGTCCTCTTGCAGCTGGATCAGTAAAGCAGAAAATGACTTGGGTTTCAACTTCTTGTACTGTCAAGGAGAAGCAATACACTGTTAATACTATGGGCTATGCAGTGATGGATAATGTGAGAATGAACTCCAGCTTTTATTATTATCCTGCAAGCTCAGTTTCTCTCATACTGCTGGAAAGTATCATATAGATATTTGAAGCTAGTCTTGCATATCATATATAATTGAAAGATGCATAATTCTCATCTTTGCATGTTTAATATAGAAGACAATTGATATCATTTTCTCTCGGTTGTTGTCATTCTCTCATTCCTCCATGCAAATACTTGTCCTTTAGTTTGCATATTTGCTGATTTTTCTTGCCTAATGGTTGAAATGCAATTTCAGTGTTGTTTATGACTAGTGTTGAGGAGTGGAAGTAGAGTTGCATATGAGAGAAACCCTAAGAAATTATTCTTAAAAGATATTAGTAGGTGGTAGTGTACTACTTATAGTGATAAAAGTGGTTTGTAACATTGTTTTCTGTAGCAGATGAAGCCAGCATTGTGGCAGAAGTTAGTGCATTAATTGTATTAAATATTTTTAATGAGACAAAGAATTTGTCACTGAGTTATTATTGCAGGACCCAACCTTAAACTTCAAATGCTGCATTTAACCTTCAACCTTTGCTACATCACATAAGCAATCCTCTTTTACCTTTCTTTACAATTCTGCTAAGGGTGAAGGCATGAGCTGGCTTCCTTCAATGTCAAGGTCTGTTGGAGTCAAACTGCTTCTGTTTTGCCTCCATTTATTCCACTGTTTTGTTGTTTTGGGTTTTTTTTTTGTTTTTTTTTGTTTGTTTTTTTTTTTTGTTGTTGTTTTTGTTTTTGTTTTTTGTTTTTTTGTTTGGTTTTTTTTTTTTGTTTGTGTTTTTTTTTGTTTGTTTGGTTTTTTGTTTTTATTTTTTTTTTTTATTGTATTTTTGTGAGAAAAACACAGTGCTATAAGATAATCATACATCTTCATGCCATTGCTTCCCTACTTGCCTGTTCTACCCTTGTTCCTCTGCCCTCTCAAATCACCTCCACATTAATCCAGGAAGTCCCAGTGCAAGAGCTGCTGTTACACCTCACCCAGCCATGTTGTCTTTTTACTCTTCCTTCACAGCCCTGGGTCAGAAAACTTTTGATACATTGGCTTGTTTTCTTTTTTCCATATTATTAGTATAACATGTTATTAGTATAACATGGAGAATATATAAAATCTCCCTTCATGCTGACACTGCTGGCTCTCACACTGCCCTGTACCTCCCCCATCCTGATCTATGCTGGGCCATCAGCCCGCTAGATTGCTCAGAGAGATGATGGATTTCCCATCCCTGAAAACATTCAATACCAGGTTGGGCAGGGCTGTTCTAGTGGAAGGTGTCCCTGCTTACTGCAGAGAGTTGGACTAGATGACCTTTAGAGGTCCCTTTCAACCCAAATCATTCTATGGTGGTATGACCAGTCCCCTCCACCTTTGGCAATCCCCTGGGCTCCTCCCACACCACATCCAGCATCACTGGCCTTGGGGAGGACTCTGACAGTAGGGTGCTCTGCATTTCTCTGCAGCTCAAATTCCCCATTTCCCTGCAGCCCAAACTCCCCTTTCCATTTTGCTCTATGGGAATCTCTCAAGGACTTACATCTACTGTGTTAGGTGAGAGGGTGAGGTTTAAAAAGCAGTGAGTGGATGAGTGACATGTGAGTGCCACCTCTCTTTGACCTCGGTGCCATCTGTGCCAGCAATGTATTATATTGAAACACACTGGCAAGGAGAAATGGCTTCACTATACAAATGAAAAGTGGAGCAGGAAAAAGGTGACTCCTGACAAGTCTGAGATATTTTGGCATCTCTTCCTGTTAGCAAGACTTACAGTGCTGCTTTTAGCAGAACCCCGGTCAGGGTGCACCTGGAAAGCCTTATCACCACAGCATCCCAAAGACTTTTAACTGGGGAAAATGGAATAATTTTCCTCAGTGTTGTCCTAATTGGGAGAGGTAGTGGTGTCTCTAATACTAGTTTGCTCCAGAAGCTGTTTACTGTTTGTCATCGCCTGCACCGGACAGTGGATACAGAGAACAAAAGGGAATTAATAAATTTCCATTTATCAGAGTTTTCTTCTAACTACTGCCTACAGCTACCACCTCACCAGCCACTTTGCAGTAAGAGAAAATTCTGATTTTTTGAGATAACTGCGTGCTCTGAGTCACAATGCATTTAGTCTTTCTCTTATAGGTGCCCACATAACATTTCTGATGTTTGAAAAAAGATATGATATTTTATTTTCCAAAACACTTAATCTGGCAGCATTTTTTATTTTTAGAGACATGGTCATAACAATTAATTCTAGGTGTCATTAACTTGAAAACAAAAACATTTATTTCAATGTTTTATTTATTTTCTAGGTCTCCCTAAAGGCCATCCGATATGAAGTATCACCTGACCGGGAATATGCACTTTTTGCTTTTGATGTTGAACCAGTAAGTAAATTAGATTTGATTTCAAAATACACAGCCAGTGGCAAACCTTTTTTTTTTTTTTCCACTTTTATGCCAGTAAGATGATATTTCAAATTAATTGCTTCCTATGAAACAAAGTAAGAAACCCCCTCACTTAGCAATTCTGAGAGCATGTCACACTGCCATCTAGTAGAGGAGAAAGGTATAAATTAGACCGTAGAGGAAACACTGTCATTGCCAGGATTTTATACTCTTTGGGAGGGGGATTGTAAGGACATGTCTTTGCTACAAGTATTTCTATTCCTCTTCTGTGATTTTTTTTTCCACGGTGCCTTTTTCAGCTGCCCTATAAATTTCTTCCCCAGAATAAAAAGCTACTGTCAGTGTCTCCCACAACTGAAATAATACATTAATTATGGTGTCACCATTCCCAGTGCTGCAGTTAGGGTTGAGCTATCACTTTCATTATAAATCCTTTTCTTCAGAGGTTTAGGTATAAATCACTCATAAAAAATCACCATTAGGTTGCTACTAAGTTCTAGATTACAGTGAATTTTCTACCAAACTTCAAAAGTGAAAAGTGTAATGAGTCATTTTTAAATGATGACCAAAGAATCAAACATGGGAGAAGAAATTCTTCTGCATGAATAATATTTATATTCTTTTTCAATTTTGCTGGTATAAGGCCTGAAATATTTGAATGATAGCTATTCTGTAGTACTTGGGTGAACTATAAACCCTATACATTTCATTTCCATAATCTAGAATTGCACCAATTCCTCAAAATGAAAATAACTAATTCACTAGAAACTGTAATTCTTTTTCCATAATATAAATAAAATGTCAGCTGCTAACCAAAGGAAATTTGTCAATCCTTTAGGCAGTAGATGTTGTGGCTCTGTTGCTCATCTGAATTCTCTGCTATCATCTTTGGAGTTATTCCTGACTCAGTACTATAATAGTCAGGGGAACCATGCCTGGTGTTAGAAAATGTTAAAATATGACTGTATCAGAAACTTTAGGAATAATTCATAATGATTTTTCCTGGGAAATTACAACCCATGTGACTTCACTTACCTGAAGCTTATCAGAGATCTAGACAGAGATGGATGTTGAAGTGTTAATTCTAAACATGGGGAAGACAGTCTAAGGGCCACTGAGCAAGCAGAGCCTTTCCCTAAAAGCCCCTCGCTTTGTGAGCCAGAGATGTTTTGTAAAATTCAGTTCTTTTAGTGGAAATTGGCCTTTGGCTTTGGCTTTGCCGACACGGCTCAGATGCACTGTGCAAGTCGGAAGAGCCCTGAGGAGAAAGGGCTTCCTCAGTTCCTTTGAGAATGACAGGGAAAGGTCTATAATGACAAAAAATATAATAAGATTACAAAAAAAATCATGTCTAAAAAAGGGTAACAATGAATTCGCTTTTTATTATCAACCTTTATCCACTGAAAGGGCTGCCCACTCAGAAAATCTGCAAGAAGCAAAGTTACAGGGGCTTTTGTGGCTTTGTGCCCAGCCTGTAGAGGAGTGCTTGATGTAGGCAATGTGGAAGGAGGGGGATGGGGATGGGAATGGAAAGGGATGGACTGGATGTGTTTCCCCTGCATCCTCCTCTCTGCTAGTCAGTGCTTGCAGATCTGTGTTTGAGGTACAGGCAAGTGTGTTTGTGGTCCCTGAGATGCCTGGCTGGAGAAGACAGAGCAGCACACAGCCATGTGCCCCTTTCCTCACACCACATCTTCTTCCAGAGAGAAAAACCCAAGGTGGAAAGCTGAAAAATGACCTTTGGGAAGACTTCAGAGTGTGACATATCTGACTCAGTGTAAGAGAACGTTGCAAATTGTTCAGATATTCATATATAGCAAGAGTTCCTGAAATAGTCCTCTGAAGTAAAATAAAACAAAACAAAACCCCCTCTTTTTTTCCTCTAAGACCCATGTTTATGGAGAAAACAAAGTTTGTTGGTTTGACTTCTTTTGGTTTTTTGTTGTTTGTTTTTTTTTTTAAGATGAAACATACTAATAAAAAGGTAGTTAGATTCATTCTTGATTATTGCATCCTTAAGCCATGATGGGTGGCTCTTTGAGTATTAAAGTAGCAATAACTGTTAAATTACTTCTTCAGCTTTCTTCTCACTTGGTATGCAGACTGTGGCTACAAATAATTGCATCCTAGTTAGCTTTTCACATTTTCTGTATTTCAAACTGTATTCTTGGACAAAATTCAAATTATACTGTTTTCTGCAACACAAGAAATTGATTAGTAAAGCTGTGAGCAGCTGTCCTTGTTTCAAAGTCAAAAGGAAATTTCAGGACATGTATTGGCAAAGGACATGTCTTTAAAGATTAATTCTACAATTTCAAAAAGGGAATGTCTTGTAATTTTTGTGTACTTATTTTATAGGTGTCAGAAAGTGTTTCTTTTTTCTTTTTCCATTTGTAAGTGTGATGTGCTGCCTTTTAATTGTTTGTGGATATAAATATTTTCATCATTTTTGTACACAGTACAAGTTGTGCTGTATTTACATATGTGTATAATATCTTAATTTGCATAATATGAATTATCATTTATCTTAATTCTGACATTAATGGATTCAATCTCCATTTTTAATACTAGCTAGGAATAAACATCAAAATGCAAGAGCACAGTGTGTCACTCCACTGAAGTGGAATATTTTAAAGAAAAGTGCTGCGAAGTCATTTCCTGCCAATAATAGTTCCTCCTATAGTTCTTCTGTTTATTTGCACAGAAGCATCTCTGCTCAGTGTTGGTCTGGGTAACAGCACTGACACCCACATTGGAATAACACAGCACTGAACTGGCAGACACCTATTTTGCAAAGCCACTGAGGCAACTAATATGTGTTTTCCTGCTGTATCCCTTCATCATCTTAAAGGATAATGAATTAAAGCATGTTCCTTAAAATATACTTCTCCCAGGAGGCTTGGCAGGCAGCTGTGAGACTGGCGTGGGCACACTGTGGCTAGTCAGGCTGTCAGGTTTCATTGTAAATGCTTTTTTGCAGTGCTTATATTTACAGAAGTTTAATTTTTCAGGCAGCAATATTCTGGGTAAGCCTTGTGCTAATAGGGAGCTTTTCTAACCTTGAACACAGAAGATTTGTTCTTTATCTGGAAAGGTCACGGGGAAGGCACCAGGCTTCTTTGCCTTCAAATACTCCTGCAGTTTTTCCGTTGTGTGTTTTTTATTTCTTTACACTGAAGCAAGGTGCAACCTGAGGCTGAAACAACAGGGTGAAGTTTGGGGAAAGCATCAGGGAATAAATACATATGTAGAGAAGCTTTGATTTCAAATCATCCCTCACCAAAACAAGTGCATGGGGCTCTGATACAGGGTTTAGTCGCCCCGAAACACACGGACAAATGGGGATTGGCTGAGGCATCTCAGCAGAAAGAGTGCAGAGGGTCAAGGCTGTCTCTGGTGGTGTCAGGCCAAAGCCACTCTTGCCCAGCACATGGCAAGCTGGGCAAGCTCCATGCTCCCTGCAAGCCTCCCAGGGAGACACGGATGTCTGTGGGCTGGAATCACCTCTGTGGTTCTCCATGGTCTCCAAAAGGGATTTCTGAAATAGCCAAGTGACAAAACACCTCTTAAATCCAGTAGCATTTCTGTGAGGGGTTGTGGTAGAATAAGAGTAAAGATGAGTAAGAAAACTACTTGTGTGGCTTTCTGTGGCAGAGTTATGAGTGGAGTTTGTGTAATGAAATAAAAGAAATAGAGGAAATAGGTGAGAAGAAAAGTGATTCTCTTGAGTGACACAGTGAGACATTAAATAGGGAATACTTAATTGCCTTTATTATGAATAAGTGTTGTCATCATGCAAGAGAGGAAATAAAGTGGCCAGGATTATTCTTAAAGCTATTTGTTCTTCATCTCCAATTTGCCAGTCCATTACCGTGTTTGTGCTAGTTAAGAGCAGTTACACACAGATATCCTGGCTGATTCATATGAACCAAACTGCAAAGGTATCTGAACAAAGTTAGGGCTTAGAGACTTTTTGCAGCTCACATTTTTCAACAGATGCTGTTACCTATTTTGCAGTTAAAGAAATGCTTTTTTATAATGCTGAAGGCTGCAAAGAATTAATCTTTGTGGTAATTTGAACAGACACAACTATTATTTTTTAGAGCAGTTCATATGGTGAGTTCAGTATTTCTATTCTCCCTGACTCTTGCCGCATCTCTAACAGGAGTGATGGGACCAAAGACACTTCAAAAAGACCAAGGCCAGACCATAGACTTTGTATTTAGAGTGTGAATGAAGTAAAAAAGCATTATTTACAGAAAGCAATATATTACTATTGTTTTTACCACTATTTCTTACTATTTCTTCAATTTCCTTCAATTCCTTCAATAACAACCTATTCCACTGGTTGTCATGTGGAATGAACAGGTTTAGTGCTTATGGTTCAATTACAGCGTCAATACTGCTTTAATTAGTTGTGTAAAAATTAAAATAATATAACACTTGTTATTTCCAAAACATTAATGGGTATAAATATTAATGAATCCTCACAACTTCCTTTTGAACTAGGTGATAACCATTATTATGATAAGTATGCCTCCAAAAATTAAACACTGTCATAACTATCATCAGTAATACTGCTCATATTGTAGCCATGATATTTATTACTTAATTGAAATGAATTTACCACGGCTAGAAATAGGTATATATAAATCTGTTTTCTTTCTGTGGCAATAAATATATTTCAAATTTACTTTTTTCATTCCCACCCAATGTTGTTTTCGGAAACAGTGAAAATTATAACGATTCCATGATAAAGTGAGCACAGATAGAATATTAGAACCATAAAATAATGCTACCTGGTTTAGTGATTGTTGCTTAATTTTTGGCGTTTGCTGTAAAACAGTAGTTTATGAGTGGGGCATTTTGAAGGAAAAAGTTTATGTTTATGGTTTTTCATATCTTTTTTTCAATATGAATGCAGTTTTGAATCCTTGTTGCGCATAAACCAGAAGGACTCCTCTACTGGAAAGCTGCACAATAAAAGGGCAGTGTTCACTATTATTAGCTGGTGGCTAAAACTATTTTTCCAACATTTTCAAGCCTAAAGCACTGCAACTTTGTATACTTGTGAGAAATAGGAATTGTTATCAGGATAAATAATGTATTAGGATAAATCACTTCCTAAATAAAAAGAAGAAAATAAATCAGTCTTAATAATGTGCAGTTTATATTAGTTAAAATATTTTTCAGTTATTACATCTGTGCTTGTGTGTATCTTCAAGCAAAGTATCTTCTCTTTTCTCAACTCACCAGAGGAGTCATTCAGTACTTTTGTAGTGAGCAGAAGCCAAGTTTTTAATGAATTAGTGGAACCACACAGACCAACCACTCATTAAATCTGATAATTTGCTAAATTTGGGGTCTTTTCATGAAAGCAACATCTTCAGTTGCTTCCCATAGAATAAATATTACTAATACCATTCAGCTAATCTTTAATATTTCAATTAAATGCTCACAGCTTCTGAAAATGGCAGCATTTTTATGAACATGACTGCGGGGGCTTTTGGTGAGATGATTCTGGGGCTCCAGGCTGAAGATGGGGACCACATTTTTTCTCCTTATTCTTGCAGATCCTGTTTTGAGTCATATTATTTTAACAGCCAAGATCAGTAGTGTAAATAACCTTGTTTAATAAAGTTCTTTTTATCCTCTTTGTAGTAGGACAGCAGCACTCCAGCTACATTTACATAACTAAAGCTAAGGCTTGTGTGTCCAGAAGTGTTGTATTAACAAGAAAGTGCTAAGAACATAGAGAAGGTTAATTTTGTGAGTGAGAGTTTACTTTGGGTTTGAAACTGAAGCAGCAGCTATTGTTTGACAACATTTAGAGGCAATAATTTATTTTAAAAGGAGATCGTGGTGGGATTTTTTAATTATGAATATGATCTATTTAAAATACCCCTTGTGAAAGACAGCCTATCTTTTCTAATCTCAAACCCACCATGCAGAAATTCCCTAATCTGCAATTTTCGGCAAGATAGACAAAACAGAATTTTCAAAGGCGTTGGAGAAGGTTGATTCAAAAACATTTATACACTTCCATTTGCTTTTCTGTCTGACCTGGGGGAGTGTATCTAATCCAGAACATCAGCTTTTCACTGTCACCTTGCATTGAATAAACCAAAGCTGCTAATACATGAAACCTCAGCAGCTGGGAGGTTTTCCTACCTGTGAATCTCAGTGCAGGCAGAAGTAGCAATATCTCTGTCAGACACACCAACACGCTGAGTTTCTCTGTCGTGTGTTGGTATCAGTAGTTGTTTCAGCTTAATTAATGTTTGATATCTGCAGTGGCGCAGAGAGGGAGGGAAGTTTGCCACACAACTCTAGAGGGATTTATGGGTTTTCAAAACTCTATTACAGCGTTGTGCAAACACTGTCTTCTCAGGTGTCCTCAGCCGTGCCTCTGACAGTAGAGCCCTTTCGATGCCAAATTTTGTCTGCTGCACATGCTTACAAAATTACAAATTCTTGCTACAGGAGAGTGGACACACACTTTAATTGAGTAAACATTATCAAGTGGTGGGAATATTTGTTCTTACTACTCAACAGTCATGATTCTGTCCAGTTTTTGTCACATTGTTATTCAGAATAGAAATGTTTGGACACAGGTACAGGCCAATGGAGCAATAATTACTGACAAGTTTAATCCTAGAGATCTCTTTTGAAGGAGAAACCACAGAAAATAATTTCATTGTTGCTAACTTTCAGGACGAATTTTGGACTAACATAGGGGAAGAAAACAAGTCAGACCTATTCTTTATTTTATTTGGTTTGGAGGACCTTTGTGATTCATTTGAAATCCCAACAAAGCTCCAGCAGAAACTGTGTTTCTTTATGTAGCCTGAATGGTTCTTTGCTCTTAACAGCAATTCTTCTGCTTTGGCACAGCTTGTTTTAATTACAGAAAAAAAATAGCTTAAACAAGGAGTTAGAGCACACTAAGAGCTTAAACAAATGAACTGCAGGGAAATTTTAGAGGTTAAGTTCCTTGGGCCATGGGGCAAGGGATTCTTATTTA
This sequence comes from Pipra filicauda, assembly GCF_003945595.2. NCBI lineage: Eukaryota > Metazoa > Chordata > Aves > Passeriformes > Pipridae > Pipra > Pipra filicauda. The sequence continues at coordinate 9,406,348 of NW_024104310.1, forward strand.
AAATGAAGGATCTGTCATTGTAACTCAGTAGAAACAGCAAAAAAAAAGGTGGACTTAAAAGACATATCCCATGTCTGCATACTTTTTCTTTATTTTCCGTAAAAGGCAATGAGTGTCAGCAAAGAGGAATGTCTGGGTGGAGGCTGCATGTGTCTGTTTTTCATGGAAAATGTGTTTGCACCCCTTAAATGCAAAGAAAGGGTGCTCACCTCATCCTCAGCAGGTATTCTTGGAGTGGGATCATCTCAACATTGAAGGAACCTGGTCTAGTAGAAGGTTTCCCTACCCAAAGCAGGGAGGTTGGAACTAGGTGATCTTCCAAATGATCTTCTGAAATGGTGATCTGAGTGCATTCATAAAACATAATATGATGGGTTTGCCTGAGCTGGGAAGCAAAGCTCTGCACAGCTGGTCTTCCTGCAGTCTTCCGTCCTCGTATTCCAGTTTCCTGCTCCCTCTATAACAATGGTTTAGGTAAAACTGTATCAAATCTCAATTTCTTATCAAGTCTCCATTCCAAAACTGTTGTTTACTGCCATTATTGCAACAAAATACTAACTGCATGAAAAGCAGAGCATTAAAACCTGACTCTGCTGACTTCAGCTGCTGTGCCACCTCTGAGCTTTAACTGCTTTCTATTAAAAACAGTGGATTAACTCCTGCTGTTCATCTAATAATGCAGATAAACAGAGTTAGGAATAAACTAGAAGTCTCCTGATTTGAGCTGGGAGACTTCCATAGAAATTGCACAGATATGACTGAGTGCAAAATTATTATTTCAAACCAAGTTAGACAGCCTTGCTTGTGTAGCAAAGGCCAATAATCTGTATCCTACATTTATTCACAGGCACAGATACACATCAGTAAACTGAAAAGCAAATCCACAGTTTCAGGGAAGACTAGAGTAGCATCAAAACTCAGAAATAATTAGCCTGTCATGCAAGAGTACATAGGTATATTATGTACCGGTATCAGCTATCAGCAGTCTTCCTCCATAAATATTTTCTTTAGTAAATGAGATTTTCATCAAACAGAGAAGAGAAGATAAAAAAGACTCAAGGCAAGACATTATGATACAAAAATAACCAATTTTTCTTAGCTTACAAAAGGTTATATTTCTCATTCTGCTTCCTTTTCTGAGTGTATAGATGAGCTAATGTGAACAAACTGGTAGAGATTAATATGCTAATAAGATTCACAAAATGCCTTAAAAATAAACTGCAATTTGTTTTTTAGTAAAGCATAGGTAAGGTATTTTTACAGAGTTTTCTAAATAGTATAATTCAGATAGTTAGCAGTAAAATAATTGCAGTTTTCTTTCTTGCATTCATATGGGAATCTATCTTAGTGAAACCTGGGGGAATTTCTTTGCTTTAAGAGGAATGAAATAAATAGTGGAATGAAAATTAATGAAAAAAATTAGAACTTTATAAAGAATTCAATTCCTTGCAACATAGAGAAGCTTCAGAATTACATTAGAGGGGAGTTCCAGCTTTTTAGCATAACTTTGTTTCCCAGCTTTTTAGGGACAATAAAAATCCTGTTTTGTGCTGGACTGTGATAAGTTTAGGTCATTATTTTAAAATGTTAAGGAAAGAAGTATATTAAAAATAGGATGCAAATGGGAAAACAACAGGGATTTAAAAACCTTTAGAAAGCAAAATCAGAAACAGTTTAATTCTGGTGTCTATGTGGAAACATGGGAAGTGGCCTGCAGGAGTTTATAATCTAATTCTTCTGATTTCCAGTCTCTTTTTTTTTTTTTTTACTTTTTAATAACTGAAATAGTAAAAAAAATATATTTAGTGCCCTCTTCTGGAAAAACAACTCTTGCTATGCAGAGCACCCCAATGAAATTCCTGTACTCAGAAATGCAAATCTTCTGATGCAAATGTTCTCCTCTTTAGCGGAGTTACATGCCTAAATCCAAGGAGTATGTGGCTCTGTGTTTACCCTGAACAAGTGCCTTTTATCTCTCTGACTGCCTGCAGAACTCTGTTTTTACCAGTGCCATGTTAAAACCAGTAATTAAGGTTTCTCCTTGGGCAGCTAATGACCTAGATTTGAAAATGGAACCTTCTATTCTTTTTTCTTTTATTCTCTGCTCAAAAGAAGCTCTTTCTCGAAAAGGGAAGTGAATCATAGGGCTTTAGTCATGTCTTTAAATGCATGAGTCCTCATATTTTTATGTGCAAGAGCAGAAGAGTCCCCACACAGTGATGCTGTTGATGGCTTTCTGAAGAGATGCTCGTCATCACCACAGCCCATTTACTCCTTGGAAGTTGTCCACAGTATCACAGTGATAACACACAAAGTGTCCTGCTGTTTTTGTTGTGATTTCAGTTTATTTGCCTTATGTCAGAAAACAGAATTGCCTCCTCCAGTGAATTAGGTCCATGTGTACATTGATATACAGCTCTGAGTCTTCTGATCTCATATGGAACTTGAAAATTAATCTTTCACTGAATGGAGAGAGGATTTTGGGCCAAGGTCCCTGACTTGTATCTGAACGCTTTTATTTCTTTCACATCCACTTCAGTGCTTTTAAACTGTTGCTCTCTAGTGTTCTCTGATGGTCTCATCTTCCTTGTTTCGGATTCCTTTCTTTGAGTCTTCTAAGAGTGCCCTGAGCCTAAGACCATGAAAGATTTCAATGACAGTGCTAACTTCTTTGTAGAATTCACATTCTCAGCTGTTATAGTAGAAAAAGCAATTTTTATAATTTTTTTAAATAGAAAGAACGTATGTTGTGGTTCCGCAATTGCTAATTTCTGATGCTAAAGTGAATTATTTAAAAGTGAATAAATTAATTAGATATACTAAGCATTCAGCCCATTTTCATGGCTTGGTTCTTACATAATTGCTACAAAGCTGTACAATTTGCATTGTAAACTTCACAAAAAAAGAGGCTTTTAGAACCTTTCCATAGTCATTCTGCTCAGCTCAAGAAATGTTTCATTGAAAGAAGGCATTATCTACAGTTTCATTAAAAGCAGTATTAAACATTGATTTCTCATGCTGTCCTTGAGCCTTCAGACTTGTAACTCCAAAGGCAAGGAAGGTGAGAGTCAGTCAAGTGAATGTGAACCCTATAAACTCACCATTTCTATCAGCTACCCTGGATTGCCTCTATAAACAGTGTAATCCAGGGTGTAAATCTAAGGCTAAAATAGACACCAAAGGCTGCTCAGAGGAATCATACCCAAACAGGATTTTGGCACCATTGTCTGGGAAAAGGGAGTTGCTGCATGAGATTGTAGGTGCAAAAAGGGTAAATGCTTGTAAAGAATGACTGGAAAGGTCAATGGCAGGGACATCCCTCAAGGTAGACAACTGCAAAGAGAGGGACTGCAAGTTGCAAAGTACAAGAGCCTGGGAAAGTATTTTGGGGAAGGATGACTATAAATCATAAATTCTAGTCTTCTTTCTAAATTGGCTTTGGGCTACTGAGCCAGGATAGTGAACAGGATGGACTTTGGGTCTGACCTAATGCAGCTGTTATTATGACCCCAGATATTACAAGAGAATCATGATTGTACATTCTTCTCTGTATGGATCTGAAAGTGTTCTATGTTTCCTGGGTTCGGGATAAATGCTCTCTGCTTTAAAACTTTTATTTGACCCTAAGCTACTTTTGTACTCTTATTACATAATAATGTTGTTTTTTTCATCCTTTTCATTTTTCTTGGATATATTTTTTGGTATATGGTAGAATCACAACATTAACTATGTATGAATTCTCATTTCCAAGTTTCTGAACAGAGGGTGGGGAAGGGAACCATGGAATTTATATATGTGATGTTAATATTGATAAAAGTTTAAAACAAGAGCAACAACAGAACGAGCTCATTATTCATAACCTTAATTTTTAATTCTTAATTACTTCATTGCAGCTACTTCAAATAACCTGAGCATCAACAAGTACACAAAGGCTGGTCCGAAAATCCTACTGAGTGCTTTGCAACTGCCATTTTATTTACCAGTTAAAAATGGAACAGTTGTCCTTTAAGCCAGTGGCTGCAAGGGCTTGCTGGTGCCAGTGAAGCGCTGTGAGGGACAGGTGGCTCGGGAGCAAAAGGAGGCTTTTGTAATTGCTTGGCAGGGCAGAGCTGTATTAGAGTGCAGCAGCAGTTGGCAGATTGGATTAACGCTCTCCTAGGGGTGAGAGCTGGCACACGAGCTGTATGTTAATACCTGTGGCCTAAGTGGGTTCTGGAGCTGCATTTGTAACAAAAAGAACATCCACTCTACTCCTCTGCGTCACAAAGTCATAAATCCTAAAGCCGGCCTTGAAATTCCCTTTCGGCACTGTCAGCATTATAAGGCTCTCAAAAGTGCCATTTGGAAACTAATCTTTTAATAAAGAATTATTATCACAAAACAACCGAGATAGATAATCAGTTTGTGGAAGGTGAATTAACAGCATTATCTTACAACATGGCAGTCCATCTATTACCGTGGTTGGTGTTGCCATCACACTTTATTTATGGTTGTTGTGCAAACTTGAGATGACATTATTTGCAAAGGAACAGCTCCTTGGCTTTGCTGTTTCAGAGACCTTTGGTTTGGTGCCTGGAAAATCAGCTTCCAATCCCAGAACACCCTCTGTATGTTTGCGGGACAGATTTACATATTAACCGTGCGTGCTGCCTGCGGCTTGTGACCCCATCGCAGTCGGCTTGAGCTTGAGTTACAAATGCATCTAAAATGCAAGTCCCCAAGGTATGAATGTGCTGTCCCTTCCTGATGTGACCTTGATATGAGATTGTTGCCTCTGAAGAAGCCTCTCTGGTGTGGGTAGCAAGGCGTTCACAGCACTGCATGACTGGAGAGCTGTTCTGGTTGTCCGCTAAACACCAAGGACAAGCTTATAGAGAGGGTCTCCTTTGGGCTCATATTGCAATGATTTAGTTTTCAGTCTTAGAGATTAAATTGTTAAAAGATTTGAAAAACAGAACCATGCAAACATTCTTCCTGATGATCCACTGCTCCTTATGTTCTTCCACTCTATCCCTTGTATATAGCATTTCATGTCCTTCTTCCAAATAATTGCTAAAATTTCTTCCTGGTTCTGGGCACACTCAATCGATGATCCTTGCTTTCCTGGGTATGAGTGGAGCAGTTCCTTATTCACAGTGGTTTGATTGAGATGAGGTGTGGACCGATTATGCCTTCTGAGACACTGATAGCTTAGTGTTGGCTCTGTCATTTCCCCCAAGCAGAGTTACCCTGCTGGGTCACGATCCTTCCCTCTTCTTTCCAAGAAAAATGATTTCTTCCCATAACAAGTCTAAAACATGTATTCCTCAGGTATATATCTACCTCCCTTTTCCCAGGCATTAACTTAAGTTAGTTCCTCTGGAATACAGAGACAATTATAGCAGAGGCAACCAGTTGCCACATGCTCTGTATGTTGATTGATCCAGAGACCCCTTGTTCTTATCACCTTTCTCGCTCAAACCTATTTTCCTCATTTCTGCCCTTTCCTGAGCTCCCCAGACTGTCCTGGAGTGGCACAGCACTCTCAGTGTGCACTTTCTGTGATTGTGGGCATATTACACATGTGGCTGATCAGCTGGATGTGGTGCAGTGGGTAAGAGCATCCCAAATCAGGTGCTTGATGACAGCTGTGGGTTATTGGCTGCCAGCTGAACCAATGCTCAGGAAATGCTCGTTGATAGCATTTCATTATGGTTTTCTAATTTATTAGAGGATGAAGAGAAACGGGCAGTGTTTCTTAGAGGGCTGTACAAGCAGGTTGACACACAGCATGAGACTGTATCAGAGGTGCATTACCGGGAAGTGATAAAGTATAGAGGGATAATTCAATGTAGGGACAAAAGAGAATATGCTGTCTCAGAGGAAAGCAAAATAGGTGAGTATCACAATGAATTTGGAAGGTGAGAATGTGTAAGAGACCTCAAATTATATGGCTTTATTGATTTGTTTAGTTCTTGCAAGCAATCAAGCTTCACTAAGTGTAGGGTACAGAATACCAGTATGGATTTTGGTGGATTTTTTTTTTTATTACAGTGACACAAAAGGAATAGATATCACAAGGTTTTTGAGAGAATCTAACTCCAAGCTGGTTACTATGGAGCACCTATTAGCAATAAAATGGTGATAATACTTTGCAAAAATAGTTGGGCTGAGGACAATGCTGCTGACCAGTCTGTCTCCCCTGATAGAAAAAAGACCATTACCTAACTATGCCTCAGCCAAAGTAATCCCTTGTGCTCTAAATCACAAATTCATGGGAGAATGAAAGTACAGAAATTGAGCAAAACATTACCTAGAAGTTGGTGGTCAGTGACGGGAATGGGTTTTTCATCCCTTTGCAGGGCCGGTTCAACATGTAAGGCAAAAGAAGGATTTCTTCTCAACAGAAGAGAAGGGTTCAAACAAACTGATGGTATTATAAAAAACTTTGATCAAGACAAATGATGTTGACTCATTAAGTGAAAATTTAGTCTTTAACATTGACTTTCCTCAACAACACAGAAATTCTACAAACAGATACGGCGATGTGCTTTAATTCTCCAGAGAATACCATAACTAATTACGGCAGTGAGGTATTTTTAGTCAGATAATTATCCTTTTCTCTGCTGGAAGATTTGTATGAATGACATAGTTGCCCTGTAAAGTTTACACCATAATTGCTTGTTGGTGACTGACCAATAGAAAAATCCTTGTGACAGTGTGGTAGTGACTTAGGTCATCCTTTCCTGTATCCTTTACGTGCACAGTATGTCCATGTAAGTAGAAGGAAACACAACCTCTGGCTAATGTTTGCTTGTTGTTTTTCTCCTGAGCTTGTTTTCTCCACCCTTTCATGCCATTGTTAGATAACAGGGTACCAAAAACGTGATCTCTTTGCCAATGCATAGCATCAGCCTTCCTGCATTCTATTTTATTCTCTTTTCCCTCTTAATTCGTCAGCTTCAGAGACTGGTTGAATATCACAGATATCAAAAGCCAAATGGCAAAGCATCTTCTACCTGCATATTCTGCATCACAGCATGAGTTACTGCTTAAGGGTGCCAGGACCATTTTGAAAGGTGGAGTAGGTAATTATGTCAAGTTTGGGATTATTCAATTGGTTTGACATTCATATGTGCATTTGGGGATTTGTCTGCTCATAGCACAAGTAGGAAAATAGGCTGTATAATCGACTTCCAGCTAATGTCTCTTTTTAGAGACTCTTTGTGGGAAACCCTTTTAATGGATCTGGCAGCTCCTGTTTCACCAGCCACTTGTGCTGTATTTTTACTGTCTTACTATGGAGTAAAAAAGGAGATAGATTACAAAGACAACTTGAGTCTGCTAGGAATCCTGAGGGGCTCTGTTATTTGGAGATATACTTTATTGTTATGGAATAAAAAGTTACCTTTTGCCCATGTAACTCCTGAGTGCTTTATGATTAATTACATTGAAATATATTCTTGCTATTTTCAGATTTTAGCAAACTGTCATACAGTTTATTTCCGATGACTGTTTAGAGGGTTCATTTTTATTTGGGGATGCTGGGATGAATTTTTGGATGAAATATGTGATTCCTGAAAAAGAAGAAAGGCGCCAAATTTAGAAATTTTGTATTAAGCCTTGCAAACTGCTTTATAACACAGCTTACACTTCCACCCTGCCCTGTAGCTGTTCCCTTGTGAGCTCTAAATTTTATGTGATTTTTTGTGAGTTTTCTGGGTAATTCTTTAATGTAAGTAACACTAACCTGCATGAAGGGCCAGATGGCTCTATGGAGCCATTTACAAAATGGATGCAAAGCATGTTTTATTCCTGTATTTATCAAGTAAGTAATAATCACGAGATGACAGCAGCCAGTCCACCTGGGTTTAATCTCAGATCCATGAGCTGTTTTATATGCTGAGTGATAAGACCCTAAATTAGCTGTTTTGATAGAACAGGCTGTTGGAAGATGAGTGGATTGGGCTGATTTGGGGAGCCTTCCTCTAGGGGCTTTTCTCCCCTTTCTTTGCTTGTAAACATCTCGAAAGAAGGTGCCTCTTCTTCGTATTGATTCAGCACCTTGTCATGCAAACATAAAAGAAAGCCTTTCCACAAATGCTAGTTACTGCTGGTGCTAGCAGGGCATCAGCCCACAAAATGTGACAGAAAAAGACCAACACAGAAGGTGGAAATGTAAACCAAACTCTTCCTTTCTTTCTGATGCTAGTGATAAATCCTCAGCAGGTAGTGTTATCTTTCATGCCAGCCAAAAGACACTGAAAACCCATTTCACATTTTTTCTGGACTTACATCATATATTTCTGCATTGCTTTTGGGCAAGAACAAGAGCTATAGATTCTGACATAAAGTGTATGAATAGTAACAATGAATAAATAATTCCAGATCCATTCTATTCTTAAGTAACATACAGTTTCTATTTCAGTAAGCACTGCTGAACTAGGACCTGTATCCTTACAGCACTTAAGCAAGTGCTTTCAAGGAGACATTACCACTCACACCATACTTGGCTCTGTGGTAATAGAGTACAGAAATTTCTTCTTCCATGTTATTTCTGTATCTTGTTGGAACCAACATTTCCTTATTATTTTGGAATTTGGTGGCATGGGAGAAGCAGATGCTCTTCTCGTGCTGCTCTGTGTGCTGCAGTGTTTCCATTTGTGCTGTCATCTGGTCAGGTCCAGGTTTCTTCTGTTGGTTGCATAAAACGAGGTCAGTGGCTTCACAGAAAGGTGTTGTCATATGCAATTAGTTCTGTGTTCTTCTGAAATTTAGAGAGATAATTGCCTTTCCAAGACTTCAGTGGGAACAGATAGACCTATCTCTCAGACCCTTTATTCTTTCAGTGTAAACATGCACCTGTTGCAGAGAATGATGCAGACTGAAAGCAAACAAGATCTGTGCTGTGACCTGGGATAAGAAGCCCAGTGGGAGTGTTTCTGGCACCGTGGTTTTAGTGTAATGACTTTTACAGCACTTGTTGGTGACAGCTGGTGTGGGAGCTTCTGTGACCCAATTTTGGTAATACCTGGAGCCCTCCAGAGCCATCTTGAACCTGTTCTAACTTGTGCTGGTTGGGGTGACTTGGCACACCGAGCTACAGAACAAAAACATCGCCAAAAACTCTGCTATCCTCAAATATGCCTCTGCACTGAGAGGACTTGTATGCTTCTGGGATCCAGCCAAAAATCAGGGATAAGAGCATCAAATCAGCGCAGTGGTTTTTACCACATCCTTTGATAGAGAAGGGCAACACGGAGAGTTAATACTGTTGGCCACTGTTTATTTTTGTTGGCCACGCCTCAGAAACAGATAGGTTAAATTAAATGAATACTAGTTTTTAAGCACTGTCCAGTCTCTGAGGCTTGGCTTTGAATTTCAGAAGATGCTCATCTCTTCCCTGCATTTTTCCCTGTTGTGGGGTTTTCCTACTGGTAAGTGAATAGCCCAGTTCATCTTGACCCCAGCAGAAATTTTAGTTGCGATATTAAACAGACATAGTCATCCTCTCAAAAGGTTGAATTAACTTTGTCTGGTTTGCATTAACTTTGTTTGGTTTGCATATCTAAGAGGAAAGCAGCCATTTCGTTTCTCAGAAGGACATAAATTATGTTTCTCTTGGATTCTTGTCTGCTTAGGAGGGTTGCTTGCAGTGTGTTTTCCTAATAGGTTTGAAATAGTAAGGCTGAGAAGGACTTTTGAGCTGTATGCACTTGTGTCCTTCACAACTGAAATAATAATAAATGTCTGATCCTGAAATCTTTGCTCATACAAGCAGTTCTTGTTTATATGAGCAAACCTACTGATTTTAGGGATTTATTTGAGAAAGTGTTGCTCCTGTGAGTGAACTCTGCCAGCTGCAAAACTGAAGACTGTGCTATAGCATAGCTGGTGTGAGATATTTTAGAGTCTGGCCAAAGACCAGAGATGACGACAAATGACATCCACAAAATAAAGGAGTTCTCTGAGTGTCCCACAACTTTTTCAATCCTAAACTATTTCAGCAAACAAAATATTTTACCTGTCTCCATTAATGGCTCTGAGACAGCTCTGAACTCTCCAGCATGGCTATAGGACTCTGTACCAGATGTCTTGCTCAAAACTTCCCTGGATGTTTCTTTTGCCTCCAGCCTGCTACATTTTTCTGTTTTTACCTGAAGGCATCTGTTCATGCTCATTTTTGGGGCTGGCTTATGTCTCTGATATCCAACAACAAAGCCTGGCTTATAACCTTGAACAGTCCTGGCCTCAGATCAAAATTTATATATCTGCATCATTTTGCAGATATACATATATATTCTACATCCTAATGCCAGGATATTTGAAGACAAAAGTAGCTCAGCATTTAGTGACAATGTATTACCAGGTTTTTCAGATCTGTAGACAAATTTAGTCCTCCAGTGCTTTTTCTTTAAGAAATTTATTGGTTTTAGAACTTCATCAAAGCTGGAATAAACACTAAGGCCACATGCATCAGCCAGGTCTCAGGTATCAGCATTATAAGATTCAAGAGCTCTTTGATATGATTGAATGAGGATGAGAAAATTTATTTGACATCAGCTGAAACGGGTGGATCTAAAAAGGACACTTGTACTAAAATAAATGCTAGCTTGTAGTGAATTCCTGTTTTATTATATTCCTAGACCTTCCCTGATATCAACACACCAGAGAATCACCTTGAGGGAGGAGTCTTTATGGACCTGAATGCCTAAAAGGAAATAGGATTTTGGGATGTGACCTCATGATGTCCTTGTAATAAAGGGAGTGAACTGCACAGGGAAGAAGGGAATCACATCAATCTGGCATCAGTCTCTGCATTTCTTACATAAAAATCCAATGCTTTCGCCTCTATACCTGTTTTTCAGGGAGCTAATGCAGAAGTGTGAGGATTTAGTGTTTGGACTCAGATTGCAACAGAGAAGTTTGTTTTAATATCTGCAGAATGATGTGCCTTGTGTTTATTTATCTCTTTACTGAGGCCCCAAAACTTGTAAGCCTGTTATAGATACCACTGTGCAGGCTTACCCTCAAGAGTGATGGGTAGTGAGTCATGCTTACTTGTGATGCTGGTGAAGTGCTTGGGATGGCCCCTGCTGAGGCTGGCAGCATCATCCAGGACATCTCATCTCATGGTTTCTTTGCATAAAAAAAGAAATACTTGTGCAAAAACATAGGAACCTAGGAAAAATTATTTTGATCAGACAAACTTGATTGGTGAAGCAAGTATTCAAGAAGTTTCTCCTTTGTCTGTTAGGAGATTGATTTATTTATTTAGTAGCATACAGTAACAGGATAGAATTGCAAAAGTGCTTGCCTGTATAAATTTGTATAAAGTGATTCATATTTAGACCTTTCACACCAGTGCCCTGACTTCTGTGTTGCTCAGCATTGCCCACCTTGGGCAACCACTGATCACTGTTAGAGACTGTTCTGTCACTGGGGGAAAATCAGCAACTCTTAAATCGCTGACATTGACTCTGTTATTATTTACTACTTAGAAAATAAGTAATAAACTCTCCCCTCTGTGCTGAGCTGCTGTGCAAGCTGACCAGCTCCTCCCCAAGGCCCAAAGAGCACAGATTGGTATGAACATGCAATTTAGCAGGTCACAGAAACACGAGGTCAGCTTTATGCCCTGAGTCGATACAGTTTTATTTGCTGACTGACAGGGGTCTGACAGCCCTCTCTGAGATCAGCTAGCATCACTCCCTGTTTCATTTATGTGGGAATAAAGCAAAAAATACATGTTATATCCCTGTTGTGTCTAGTTATAACGATGGAGAATGTCTCCAGCTGACCAAGGTGTCCTCATTAATGACTGTTCTATATTTAGCCTTTGCAGAGCCCATGTGCCCCCAGTTTAATCAAAGACCTGGTAGCCATGGTAACGACACCGAACGTCTGGGTGTATACGATTTGCCAAACACTGTATAAAGTGCAAAATGAAAAGAACACGCAAGAGCTTTAAGTGGATTAATGTATTGTTCTTTTTTGCTGTAGATTTTGAAGTGTTTATAAGAGCTTCCCAGCCATTTATGCCAGATCATTTTTGTAGAAAAAGAACCCTATTAACAGAGGTGACAATTACTGATGTCTTTTTTCTTTTGTTGTCTTTTTCTTAATTTCATTTTGCAGGTGTATCAGCATTCATATACAGCGCATTATGTCCTCAGCAAAATACCTCATGGGTAAGCAACTTTTCAATGTCTTTATTTTAAAACTCAGCCGTTAAGAATCCTGCAAAACAACATGTATTGTGACAAATGGTTTCCAGTGACAGCCCTTTGCAATGGTCTGGCTTTCAGCTGCAGCATCCACTGAGCTGTGTGTTGTGCAAAAGATGACGAAGTCTGGAAGCAGAAGTGGTCAGCTTCCCCAGAGAGTCAGACTACATGAATTTCATATTCCAAATTTCAGGTTTTTGTCTGGAATACAGATGAGGTGGCATCTGGCTGAGAGCCATGGTAGGCCACTCATCAGAGCACTGGAGAAGAGAAAGCTCCAGGGAGACCTTATTGCAGCCTTTCAGTGTCTGAAGGGGGCCTGCAAGTGAGATGGAGAAGGACTTTCTACAAAGACATTGAGTGATAAAACAAGGCTTCAAGCTGAAAAAGAGTAGATTAGATATTAGGAATAAATTATTCCTGGGAGGGTGGTGAGGCACTGGGTTGTGTTGCTCAGAGAATTTGTGGATGTCCCATCCATGGAAGTGTTCAAGGGGCCAGGTTAGATGGGTCTTTAAGCATGGGTCTCATGGAAGGTGTCCCTGTCCATGGCAGGGGATTGGGATTAGATGGTCTTTAAGGTCCCTTCCAACCCAAGCCATTCTATTATTCTATGATTCTTTGATTCTTTAGCGTTGATTTGTTGCAGTTTTCTAAATCCTCCCTTTCTATGCTTTACCTTCATGGGGCTGCAGGCTACCTGTGGCTTCAACTCCATCACCTCACCACTCCTCTCACCTGTCTTGTTTCTTTAGAATTTAGCCCTTAGTTTCTACCTTCTTCTCCCTTAAAAGATACTTTAAAAAAAAAAAAACAACAAGCATACAATTTAAGCACTGGCCCAACTGGTCAGGAGTGGGATGCCACCATACCAATGTCACATGTAGGCATATGATGGTACATGGTGTTTCAGAGTGACATTTCCACAGAACCAGTGGAAATGCATAAGTTACATGGCAAAATTCCTCAGTTCATTGTCGTTAAATACAAAGCTAAAAGCCAAGAGGCTTGTGCCAGGTTGTGTGTTTTAAGTATCTTAGTGGCAATAGCTGTGCAGAAATGGTAAAAAGGGACAATATAGTTGTGCTCTGCCATTTCTGTAGAGTGTTGTGCATGACTGTGGTTGTAAAAATATCGTTTTAATACTTGCTAAGGTTCTTCACTAAGTTACCCTTATTATACATTATGGCTAAACAGATAGTAGATGTTTTGGATCTTTGCCATATATGGCAAAATATGCAAACCTTAAAAAAAATCTGCCTGGTTTATGCACAGGGTGATCATAGGATTACCAGATAACTCAGGATGGAAGCACTCTTCCAAGGTCCAACCTCCTGCTCAGAGCAGGTTACTGGGAGCTTTATCCAGATGGATTTTGAAAACGGGCAGGGATGGGAACTGCACAGCCTCGCTGGGCAATCTTCCCTGCTGCCTGACTGTCTCACGGGAAGAAGGTTTCTCCTTGTATCCAGTCTGAACCTCCCCTTTTAGTTTCTATCCACTCTCTCTCACCCATACCACTGTATTAAATGGATTACTGTGTCTCTGATTTAGGAAAACACTGGATCATGTCCTAAAGTCCTGTTGATTTCTGCCTCCATGGGCCAGGGCTTTGCCGCTGGGAGAAGGCAGGATCCTGGCCATGCCTGTGTGCCCAGTGTTTCCGATTGCTTTCTGTAGGCAGCTCCCACTGTGCCTATGTACTGTGGATCAGCAACCTTTTCCCTGGGCGGTCCTCAGGGGAACTAGATGTTTTTTACACAGGTATGGTGTCTTAAGAGCAAAAGTCTTCGAAGTCAGACACTGCAACACCTACATTTTTGATTCCCCTGTCCTCTTTCGAATCCAGTTTCTTTGATATAGTAACCAGTGGGTTTAATGATGGAGAAGTACAGAGAGACAATGGCAAGGTATAAAGACATCTCTCAGCATTTTTTCATCATAAAAATACTAGCTACATTCAGGTGTTCCTCAAGGATTTGTCTCAGAACACTTGTACACACACGCACATGCACGTGTGCACACACACAAAACCCAACAGGAAAAAAAACAACCAATCAACCAACCCACAAAAAACCTGCAACCCAATGAGAAAAAAAACCCTGCAAAAACAACAACAAAGCTAAAATAACTTCCTTTGGCTTCTACTTAGTGACAGGGAAATAATGCTTTGTACAAAAAAATGTGTACTAGAGACATACATGATTTAAAATCTGTGAGCCCTGGAGCTTGTGCAGCCTGCTTCCCTCCAGCTTGCAGCTTGTAATTGACTCACCACAAAAAATCATGATCTTGAGGTTAAATTGTTTCCATATATGGCTGGAACATGGGAATTAGGAGATTTATCACAGTTAACCATGTTAAAGCTCTAGCGTTCATGTGGCATGCTCTAGACCTCCATCTCTTCCCTTCCCTGCCTCAAATTGGTCTTTGGTTTTTGCTTTTATTTTTTTGGAGGTTTTGTTCTGTTTGGTTTGGTTTGGGGGGTTTTTTTTTGTTTGTTTGTTTTGTTTGATTTGGTTTGATTATTTGTTACTTGGTTGGTTAGTTGATTTTGGATTTTTTTCCCATGAATTTACTCAATTTATTTACTTTTTGAAAACTCCATCTCTCTGGCAATGTATCTGAGAAGTAGCTTGTGGGTTGAAAGGGTGTTCAGCAACAGGATGAAGACCCAGTATGAGCACATAAGCTTTGTATCTCCAGCAAACCTGCTAAGAGCAAAAAGATTTGACTGACAGCACAGTTCTATTCCAGACAAAACAAAGGTGGAAAAAAATAGAAGTATCATGCATAGTATGTATTAGAAATGCTAAAATAATAACAATACAGTGGTCCAGCAGTCTTCTACTACTGTATGATCTTTGTTTGTCCCTGACAATCAGCTCCTTGTTCCTCCCAGCGTCAACTGTATTGCACACTCAGCTGTGGTTCCCCTTGCTCTTCTTGTTTGGTTGGGCAGTGGTGCAAGGAGTTGGAGAGTTGGGTGAGTCAGGGGAGAAGTATCCAGCACAAGAGCAAGATCTGGAAAGTGAGAGGGTACCAGAAGGCACACTGATGTGTCAGGCATTGGTATCCCCACAGCATGATGGATCAGGAGACCACGAGCAGGACAAGGGTTGGAGGGATCACTGCACCTCTTGTTGGTGCAGTTGTGGTTTAAAAAGTTTAGGCTTTAGGTACATACATAGGCATTGCAAAACATATTGTACAGTAACAATTGCATTGATCTTTCAAGTGCACGTGAGTGGTGGAAAGGGTGGCACGTTACCATGTTCCTGGAACTCGAGTTCCTATGGAGTTCTGCTTATGTTTTAGAGTGGTACATGAAGACAGAGGACAGGTGTAGCAGGTGAACATGATGTAATAGGTGGTGAAACACATCATCTGAAAGTAGAGCCTCTGCTGGATGAAGGGGTAAAAATCTCTTCATCGCCTATTTCATATTTAACACGGGAATATTGCTCTGATGGATGCGTGTGGAGGAAGGTTGTTGAGGGCAGGACCAAGCACACTGACACAGCACAAGTTTGACATTCAATTCAGTTTGACATTCCAGGTTCTTTGGTCACAGTGAAATTTGCAATGCACAAGCAGCATCCTTGGTCTCCACCTGACAGTAATAGGAGTGGCAAAATTCTGCACTGAGCAACAACCTCTTCGCCATTTTTACAAATTTTTTCATGCATTAATCCTCTTCTGCAAGTCGGCACCACCGTTATACCATGTCAGAGTGTGCCCCTGGCCCCTTTGCATACCTCCAGCTCAGCAGTGACTGCTGGTGAACAAACTCAGTCCCTTCCCCTGTATCCCTCCTGCTCGTCAGACACTCATTCCTGAAAACAGCCTGTGACAGTGTGACTTTCCCTGTGCTATCTCTACCCTGTTCCTCATCCTCAGCTATGATCTGCCTCATCAAACAATTTAGGATTTGTACCCACTAATGCCCTTGCTACACCCCTGCTGAGGCTAACTAATAAGGAAGCCAATTAACCTAATCTGTGGCATCACTTTTTAAATAACATGACATTAATCTGCCAGCATAAATTGTTTTTTAAAGGCAAATTTCTAATTATTTTTGCCGCGTTCTGCAGGCTCTCCAGATTCAGACCTTGTCTGAAGTCAAAAGGGGCTCACACCAATGTTTTCCAGATTTCACTTTGAGCTCTCAATAAATTTGACAAGCCAGTTTGGGCATGTCCTTAGCACATATGTTCCCAAACAGCATTTTATGCAGGACTGCAACATTTTTACCATAAGACCTGTTGTCGAAATAAACTCCCACATAAGGGTAGCAGCACAATTTGTCTCTCTGTAGGACAACTAATAGATGCCAATAACGTAGACTCAAAACATCTGATTTAAAAATTAAAATAAGCCAGGAGTGGAAAAAAGAGACTGCACAGATTTAATATCTCCCTTGTTGTTATTTCAGCTTTCTCACAGTCTCTTGGTAAACTCAGGGTACAACCCCCTACTGGTTTGACACATTTGCCTTCTGCTTTCAATGGCCCGTGGTTTATAGTTTCCGCAGGGGGAGCCGGCTGAGATCCGCAGCTCTCATTTTCCTGGGCGAAGGTGTGTAGGGGGTTATGTTCAGTTCAGCTTTCCTTCGTGTCACCCATTTTTCTCCCGCTGCTTATCCAAAAACGCGATGCTGGCGCCGGGTGCCATCTAGTGGAACCAGCCTCACGTTCCCTGGGATGAACACCTCCATCCTATCCCATCTGCTCCCCTCTGAACGCTGCTGCTTTTCAGATATATCTGCCGATAACTGCTTGCAGCTGTCTCCATTATAAATATTTTTGCAAAGCTCTTCTCACAACCCCACAGTTTCACTCGCTGAATTGTAATTGCCAGCCAGCTGTAATTTATAGGTACTGCGATAGCATCTGCAGGTCCAGATGTGGAACAGGGAGCTCTCCTGCAAAGCACTGGGGAAAAGTGGAACACCAATACCATATACAGTTATTTCCTAATATTATTCTTCCTAACTTTGGAAAATTAAAAATTTAGCAGTACAATGCAGGCAACAGCCTGCTTATGAAATCTGGGCATGGAAAATTGTTTTATTCTCTTCTGGTTTTTAATAACCTTACTCCTACTGAGTCCAATATGGATTATTTAGTCATTCATATCCTTCACTGAAATAAGGGAAAAAGCTTAGTTTGCTCATGGTTTCTGTGATCAGGACAGGACTGACCAGAGTGTTCCCCTAACCTTATTGCAGGATTTCCCTCACCTCTGTTAAGGTCATTTTACACCAGTGTGTGCTGCTGGACCACTGATTTGATCTGACACTGCAGGTCCTAAACAAGAGCTAATTTTGGATTGATATCCAGGGGGGTACCTCTATATTTAATTTTTTTGCTGTGACCAGCAGAAATGTTATACTTTTTTACAGTTGTCTTCCTATCCCCCAAAATAAAGCCTAGCATAAAAAAAAGCCCATTTCTTCAGATGTCCTAGTGGTCACCCAGTTCTGCATGAACCATTTCCTTCTGGACACAGCCAAGCGGTGGCTCCTCATATGAGCTCCTAGCATGGCATTAGCACATCCAGCTGTGCCATATCGATGGGAACTTCCAAATGGGCTTACCAGGATCAGTGAGAAAATCAGCAGTTATTCCCACTCCTCATTGGTTTTGTGTGTGAGAAGGAGGGAATTGTACATAGTTACTCCTAAGCAGAATCCATGTTTCTTACCAAATTCGTGTAGTACTCAGAGTAAGTAGAGTGTAGGAGCACTCAATGGAGATGAGTTCAGCTCTTCCTGCCTACACTGCAGAGGGTCTGGAAAATCCTGCACGTGGCCCCCACGCTGAGCTCCAGTAACTTCAAGAGAAGTCCCATGAGTGGAGTGAGTGCAAATAAGTGCTGGAGATCCACAGAAGTGATAACAGAGGGAGGAACTGAGCCGGTGCTTCACTGTGGGTAAATTATCAAAGTGATGTCTATAGATGTCTCTGCAGAGCTCTTACTATTCTTCCTGTCTCCTTCTTTTATGCAAGCCACTGGCAGGAAAAAACCGGACTTTAAAGTTAATTAGAGGAAACTTAATCAGCTTTGTATGTATCCTATTGTATAATATTTCAAAAGACAACAAGGTTTCCCTTGCACATGCTCCCATTTCCACGTTCACAGTAAAAGGAAATTGTGTTTTCTTATTTAAAATCATGGATAAAAGAACATCAGGGAACTGACTCTACTTCAGGCATCTGCCCATTTGACCAAGACTGTTGTATTTTATTTTGGTCTGGCCTGTTATGTCCCTTCTCTGTAGCATTAAAAAACCCCTGTGCCTCAATGTCCCCACCTGCAAATTTCTTAAGAGAAATTGTACCTAATAGAGGCAAAATGTGATAATTATTGTAGAGAGTGCTACACACTTTCACTCTTTAATATTTATAAACTCGTACTAGTGCCCACATTTTATTTTAAGAGGAAAAAGTACAGTATTTAATAGAATCTGTTTTCAGCTAATTCAATTTTACTTAGAGGAGCTGAATATTTTCCCCCAATAATGATCTGTACAGGTTGAAATATAAATAAAATAAAAAAGGTATGTAAAACCAAATAAAAATGTGAAATTTGTTAAATAAGTAGAAAAATGTATTCTGCAGTTCGTGAAGGATCTGCTATTCCTCCTCCTTGTCTCTCCTCCCTCTTTGATAATTATCATTCTATAGTTTTAACACATTTTGAGATAGTGCATATAGTTAATTAAGGCACTTCTGCACAGTGTAGTGGCTTTTATGCCAGCCTATAAGTAAGAACATCCTCATGATGTCATGTGCTTTTTCAGTTGCATTTTGACAACAGAAAACTGGCCCTAGGAATAATTAAATTTTGTAGCTTGATCGTGGAGCTTGACCTTGCATCCTCTGAAGTGGAGAGGAGTTTTTCATCTGAGTTTACTGGCATTTGGCTCAAGCCCTGATGGAGCTGTTTGGCTTCTTGCTTTTTATAATCTTCTGAATTAAACACTCTGTAAATCACCGAAATAGTGGTTAAATCACATACCAGCTTATTGCTTATGAATACATTTTGTACCTCTTTAAAAAGAAAGAGCCAGCATTTCATTAAGCAAAGCCACTATTTGAGCATCACTCACTTCCAAACAGTGACAGGTTGAAAGCAGCTCAGCCTGGGAAGGCAGTTCAGGCAGGACTCTTGGCTGTGCTGGTGGGAGGAAATCCACTTCAGCAGCTCAACACCATATCATTTCCCCAGGGGATTTGCCACTTGCTCACCCATGTTGGTCACTGCGTGGCATTTTTTAATGTGAAATGTTCCTTTCTTGTGTAGGCAAAGCAGTTCTTACCACATGCTTCTTTCTTCCAGAAAGCAGTTGTGATGTGGGTGGACACCTTAGAAACCATGTATAACGATAATAATAACGAATGGTCCCCCGAGGGGAGGATTTGATATTAAGAATTAGAGTAATGACTAAGAAAAAAAAATAAAATCTCAGGTAATTAATAGTTAGACGCAGATGTTAGCACTTTAGCAGAGAAAAGCCCAGCGACCAACCTCCTTGTGTTACAGAAAAGGTCAACAGTTTATGGCTCATCAGGAAAAAAAAAAAAAAAGGAAAGAAGAAAGGTTTGAAGCAAACTCTCCCAGAGTGTTTTTCTGAGACAGCACCCCCTGAAATGGAGGCAGGGCTTCTATTAAATTCTATTCTTGAATAAAATGTGCTTCACTGATGAGAAACCCATCTGCATTTGGATACGTTCACATGTCTCAAAGCAAATGAACCTCCTCTGGTCCCCAGACTGTGATGAGCCTCCAAACCATAGACACTGCCAGAGGGTGCAAGCACATCCCAGCACTGACCATCACCAAAAATTGGCTCCTTGGCATGGGTTTTCCTCCTTATTCATACTCAGCGAGGTTGAGTTAGTACGGAGTTTTGACAGAAAAGGGAAATAAAGGTGGATGAAAGAGAATGTACAAAATGATGATGCATAGCACCAGATAGGTAACTTACCACAGCCTGTACAGTTGCTGCTTCCATGCATCACCTTCCCAGGAACAAAATTGTTCTGTAGGTGGATTTTTGTAGTGGGAATTGGTATTTTTTTGTTTGCATTTTTGCCCTAGTAATTAAGGTTCCAGAGGGGCTTTCCACTAGAACAGGAACAAGAAACATACATTTCTCCAGGGAACTGTTTTTGCTCTGCTGCTGTCGGGCTGTGGAGACACCCTGCAGCCTGAGGCTTGATTATTTGTTGCTGTGGTTGGGTGATAAACCCTTTCAGCCTACTTAAACTCTCAGCGCATTGCTGTTTGATTATATAGTACAAAGAGTGTTCGCTGCATGTTACAAAACAGAGGCTTGTTTCTTTTGTAGGCACCTGAAAAAAAAGCACCAGGTTTGAGGACCCAAATCTGTAAGATTATGGGCATTTCCTCACTGTTGGGGGTTTTAACGGGCCCTGGGCTCAGATTACATAGTGAGGGCTATAGAGGGACTTCTGCCAGTCACTGACAATGGGATAGTGCCCTACCTCTGAGAAATATGTATTCTGTACCACAGCACTTCTGCACGAGCCATGGCTGGCTCCCTGTTATCCTTCCTACTTGGTTCTGTGACTGCTACACAGGTAGTCACTAACCAAATTTCATAGTCTAAAAACGTCTTGTTATCCCAAAATGGGCATCCTTCCCTCCTGGGGAGTTCAGAACATATGGGGAAGAAGGATATGGGGAAATTTTAAAAAGCAAGAAAGGCCCTTTGAGTGGAGAATGAATGCTACAGCCAGGGCTGTCCTTGGTATAGTAGCCACTGAGCAAGTCTCTTTATGGCAAAGGTGATAAAATACCTGTATGATCACCCAGACTGTGTCACACAAGCCCTGATACCTCTTCACCCCTTACCCTAACACTTATTGAGTGTTCCACTTAAAATTTGAGGAGAAAAGACAGGAATAGGAAAGGTTGCTTTCCCATGCCACACATGAGAAGGAGATAAGAGGAATGAAATGGCCTTCCATATGAAGAGCTGTGAAGGCAAATGTTACACCCCCTTTCAAATGCAAGCATTTCCTCTTGCTTGTCAGCTTGAGGTTTAATCGTGTCTGTTATGGGGCAGAAACACAGAGCCATAGTGGTATTCTTGTCATTTGAATAAGGAGAGTATTTTTCCATCCACTTTTAAACTGTACCTGAAATGAGGCCAGTTGTGGTGGTGTTTAAAAGTGATCATATCGCTGTTGACAAGAAATGGAAATAATGGCACTACAAAGTGTATGCCTTCTTAATTTTAACTGATGATGACACGATCTGTGTGGTGAAAGGCTGTTCAGAAGGGTGTTTCAATACTCCTAAGAACCTACGCACAAACCTCCAAGATCTCCTTACCCTGTTGACAAGAGAAGAAATAAGATTTGCTCAAAGACTCTTAGTTTCCAAAAGGAAACAGAGAATACTGAGTCATTCTGGTTTGTTTTGAAACCAAATAACACAGATTGTTAAATTAGTTTAGAGCACAAGCCCAAGAATCAATCTCTTGCCCCAATTAAAAGTGTGACCTAACAGACGGTGAAGTCTTGTTTGTAACGAGGCACTTCTGCTGTCTCTGGGTGTAGGAGATCATTTCTGTATCTCATCTTATGTACTAATAATCCCATATTGCTCTCTGCAGGCATCACATCATGGTGCTATATTTTTATTAGTGTTTGAAAGTCAGACAAGGTCAGCTGGATGGAAAATGCTCAGGTTTCATCACGAACATCCCTTGCTGTCAATGGGTGGAGTCATGTGAAGAACCACATGCATTCATCCCAGGCGTGTGACTGTGAAAATCTTCTAAGTTCATTCTTAAACATCTCAGTGCTTACCAAGTTGTTTCTCTTCAACCTGTAGTTTTTTCCCATATTTTGGATAGCTGATCTTTAGCTAGTTGCAATTCTGACTAGCCTTCTTGAGAGCATTCAGGTATTTAGATTTTCATATTCCTGTGCCTCTGTTGTAGATAAATACATGTGAAATCCTGATAAATCCAGTGCCTTACCTCATGCCTTGGGTAGCTCTGAGGTCAGAGCTGGCTGATAAATCTCTATAGAGTAAGAGAAAATTATATGAGTAAGAGAAAAATTACTTTAAAATGGTTACGTTTATCACCTGAATGCTATCACCTCTCTTTGTCTCTTTAGGGGACAAAACGTGACTCTAGGAACAAAAGTTCTTTTAAAAAATGCAGTAAAAATTCACCTGGTCATCTGGGATTTAGAGGGGTCACATGAGAAACGTGGTAATGCCATCATTTTAAAAGTAATGGTAGCAGTATCCAAGGTCCATTTCCACTGTTTCCTTGTGCAGGGAAACCCTTAGATTTTGATCAGCATCTTTCAGTCCTCCAGCCTGTATCACTGTGACTCAGAGCTTTGTGCCAGTCTCCAATGCATTTTTAAATCAGTTTTTTTAGACCTTTACTGGAAAGGCAAGCCTGTGCCATCATTTTACATCATTCCCAATGGGAGTTGGTGGCTTCTTTTCTGACAAGCGATAGATTTTCTGTCTCTGCTTATGGAAGATGATCTTTAAGATCCCTTCCAACTCAAACCATCGTATGATTTTAAGGTGGTATTAGTAATGTGCAAGGTTTTGCAGGCTTAATACCAAATATTACATTGATAAATGCTTGCAGACTATAATAAAAAAGAACCTCTGAGCTCATATTGTTGTCTTGAATCCAATAGAATTGCCAAATTAGAGACAAATGTTTTAGATTCCCTTGCTTTTTTTTATCTTTTGTACTCTAAATCCATAGAATTCATTCATCTTGGAGAAAATGGATGGTGAGCTCTGGTATTTTTAAGAACAACTGAATGAACTGATGTGTATCTGCAGTTGAAATTAATAAGTTCAAACTTCTTTCATCACCTCCTACTTTTGTTCATTGAAAAGTGCTGTAAGGAAAATATGTGTGAGTATGTGCATTAAATATTTAATAGTGAACAAGCCTAGATGAATGGAAGAACCTTTCCCATCTAATTAAGCACTTTTATTAGAATTCCAGGAGGATTCTTTCAGTTGCATCCTCTAAGAGTCTTATTTCTTGCTTATCGGTTCTGACAAGTCTTTGATTCCCATTTGTATTATATTTTATTCTATCTCACTGGAAGTTTCAGCAGGGCTCTGTAGCTCCTGGGGAGAAATTTTCTTAATGGCACCTGTCTCCTCTTCTGCTTGGTGAATTTTGAAGTAAACAAGTCATTTAATTGTGTCTAGACATTAAAAACAAGTAATTAAAATTGCGGGTTTACTTCTCAAGAAGTGGCATTCTTGCCTCTTGGAAATCTTTCCCTTTTTCTCCATGTCCTTATCTATGGTTCTTTGTACATTTATGAACATGTATGTTTTGCATGCTTTTATTTGGTTTTGTGAGTTTTCTCCAGTGTTTGTTTTTCTCATCATGCATCAAAAACTCTTAAATATGATGAAGTTTCCACTTCTTTATTGCCTGTCCAACTTTATTCTCTATGTGGTGGTTTATATCTCTTTTTTCTTTCCTTCTTTCTAAGGAAGAAGAAATCTGTCTTAGCTGCTGTCTGATTTTATTCTATTAGAAGTAGATGTGAAGACATTGAGTTCTGCTGCTGAGACAGATAGTTTAGATAGATAGATAATTTTTTATAGTTATCCATAAAAAATGCTTGAAGTATTCTGAGCTGTTGTCCTTAAGACTGTTGTCTTTCAAAATATTCAGTGCTGGCTTGATGCAAATAACAAGAGGGGATATTTCTGCCTTCCCCATGGTTTTATACTACTGACATCTTAATATACTAATAATATAGTATTTTTTTTCCAAAATAATGGCATTTGCAAGTTAGGCAAGGAGATTCAAAGTTTTTCTCCACCCAGCTCATATGCATAGTTTTGATTATTTCTTTAGAGGATGGACATATCAGAGCAGCCTTTAGTGCAAATTGTTGTGGTTTTGCTCACAGTGGCAGCATATGCAGAGAATTTCCATGCCAATCCTGTTGCTCTGTATTTAAAATTAAAAGTTATGAAAACAGACCTTAGAAGAACAGCCATACCCCAGACTTTGACTGCTTTTATCAGCTTCAGACTTTTTTCAGTCTGGCATTGCAAAATATTTTTTTTGAAGCAAAGGGAGACAATCCCTCAATTACAGTGGAAAATTTCTGTTGGTTTTTCTTTTAAGTTGTTTTTGAAGAACTTAATAGAGAACAGTTTGTCATGTTTATACTCAGAGGGAGACTCAGTGCCATGAAGTCTCTCAGGGAAACTGGTCTTCTTTAGGAGAAAATGTCAGAAGAGGGAACACATAGATGCAAAAATTTCAGCAAAAACCAATACAAACTCTTTCAAACAAGTTCCTCATTATTCACCATAATTTTTAAAGTCAAATGCAGGAAACCCAATATGATTGAATAGTTTGTTTTGTTATACATACATGTTCTGAGACCTATTGCAAGCAGAAATGATTTGGCAGGCAGCATGCTGATTGCACTCGGGAAGTTTCCTTGTTTGGAAATTTTGAGGGGAGACTTTTTGGGAGAAAACTTCATCTAAATGAGCAAATTTCTCAATTTACTATTTCAGTAATGGTTTTTGAACATTGTGCTGAAGTCACACCTGTGGCTGGAGCAATTTAACAGCCTCTGGTCCAGAAAATGTCATCTAACTGTGGAAGAGTTTATACAGGACCTGCTCCGTATTCTGTCTGGCCTAAAACAATGTCATTATTCCCTTCTTTCCCAGGTTTTAAAATCAGTCATTTTAAGAGACAAAAGAAATAATGGCAACCATCTAATAAGGTCTTGCCATTTCTTTGGCTGGAAATTAGGATTAATGTTCTTTTTCATAAGAAAATAATGAAAATGGTGTGGGGATGCTGTGAAGCTGGTTCTTCGTCCAAACCAGGAACCAGAGATATACAGACTGCCTTCAGAACTGCCCATTTCCAAGCCAGCATCCTGCACAAATGAGCTCACAAGGGACAGGCTCAAATCCAAACAAGCCCTAATTATGAGGGTCTGTGAGGAGCACTGGTTCTTTGTGGAGGCTGAGATGACCCACAATATTGATTGATTCAGGAAAAAAATAAAGAGGAATTTTAAGCAGGCTGCTTTGGAGGAGAAGGAAGGGTGAAGCAGTGGAGGACTGCTAGCTTAGTAGTAATAACATACCTCCCAGAAGGAGCTGACTGACATGAGATCCCATTTATGCAACACTTGTGAAGTGGACGAGTGCTCCTGGGATATAGGTCTGACTATAGGTCTGTAGGTCTGACTCCCTTAAGGAAATTTTACCAGGGAGAGTTAAAGGTCCAGAGTAATATGAGATAACTGGAAATGTGTTTGACAGATGCTCTCCAAAACGGTTTTTCAGTTTGCGGATCTCTAAGAGCTTTCTCAACAAGAGCGTTAGAGAGTTGTGGCCATCTCACCCAGAGCAGCTCCTCCTCTCTCTAGGTGATATAATTGCACAGAGAAATTAAGATATAGTTAGTGAAGATGTAATTTGCTCAGAGAAGTTGTTGATAGCCCATCCCTGGAAGTGTTCAAGGACAGACTGGATGGGGCTTTGAGCAACCTGGACTAGTGGGAGGCATCCCTGCCCATGGCAGGGGAGTTGGAACTAGATGATCTTTAAGGTCCTTTCCACCCCAAAGCAGTCTATGACAATGGGTTTTTAAATGGGTTTCTTGGGGCTACCAGGGAGGGAGTTCATTTATATTCCACCACAGACCATGCACCCAACACAGCCCAAGGAAGTGTTTGGGAATCTGGTCTTTCGTGGTCAGGTTCACCAGTAAGTGAACACATTTTAGTTCTGCCTTTGGGCTTGCTGACGGCCTGGTCTCCCCTGGCCACTCCTGATGCAGCCCATCTCCAGGTCATTCCTGCAGTTTGTCTGAAGCCTGATGGATCAGGCTTGGCAAGGAGGGATGTCTTCTCCATCCCCTTGCGCGTGATACTGGAGTTTGCTGCAGGCGAGTGAGTGAGTGTCGCTACTCCAGGGAAGAGGAGCCTCTTCAAAAGATGAGGACCAAGTCAAAATCTACCAAGATGTGCATCTCTCGGGAACATTTGTGGGGGGAAACTAGGATCTTAGTCTGCTTTTATAGCCTATGGTAGAAAGGAATAGCTCACAGCATGAGGATGGATGCCTGGCTACCACCTGCCTTCAGTGGTCTGCATCACCACCTGGATGTACGTGCTGTTACCTGAGTATAGAGGCAGTTTATGGTAACTCGGTTTGCAAATCAGGCACCTCCAGACAACAGGCAATTCCATCATCCAGCCCTTCTATCACATATTTGTCAAAAGGGTTCAAGGCAAACAAACAAGATTTTACTACAAAGGATGTTTCCCAGCCATACCCAACAACTTGAGAAAGAACTCAGGAGATGCAATTCCATTTTCCCTTGGCCATACCCAGGAGAGGGAAGATGACTTTGCTTTTTTTTTTTTTGTCTGCAGCAGAGCTCTTTGCTGATAGGTTGAATGGGGTGCCTTTCCTTCTACCTTATCAGCTACCAAAGCTGGTTTATGCTGCATTTCTCATTGCATTAGAGTTTTCCTCTTCTAAAATACAATGCAGTGAGCAGAACTGACAGGACTTGTCTGAGCTCTGGTCTGAATTATTCGCTGTAATTGGCATGTCTGTCCCTTAGCTTCACCTGTGTTATCTGAAGCATTACAGCTTTAAGTTCTCACAATTTGTATAATCTGTTTATTTAGGGACGGTATTACCCCTCCTAATTGTAATTTCTTGCTCTTCTTCTCACCATGGGTAAAATAACCCAAGAACGAAATAGTTCATTTCACAAATAGTGAAGTACTGCTTTTTCTCCCATAAGAGGTTTTGATTTGATTCACTATTTTTCTCTTTTCCTTCTATACTCAGAGGTTACTCTCTGTTAAGATAATCAAGATAGCTAACCAAAGAGATTGATTGCTAACAGGCATAGCTGACTGGAAACTTAAGCAGCTAATGCATACAAGCTTGAAAAGATCCAGAACAAGTTGTATGGCTAGTCTTTTTACTGGAATGGGAATTGTGTGGCTGCTCTCAGTATGAGAGTTTTGTATTCTCTTATCCATACCTTATAAAAATTACTGTAGTCTACCCACAAAGACACCTTGTGGGTAAAAACCATAAGAAATGATGTAATTTCACTCTCCTGGGAGCAGCTGTGGATGGCACTTTGCACATAGAGTCAAAAGCTATCTGGACACCCTAGGATACATTCAGATTTGAAGTGTCAGTACCTCAACAACCCACTCTTGCCCCTCCACATTCTCAATGTGTCCCATCTGCGTCAAACCTGTCATCTTTACTGTGAGGGTGGTGAGAAACTGGCACAGCTTGCCCAGAGAAGCTGTGGCTGCCACATCCCTGGAAATGTTCAAGGCCAGGTTGGATGAGGCCCTGAGCAACCTGATCTAGTGAAAGGTGTCCTTGCCTATGGCAGGAGAGTTGGAACTGGATGATTTTTCAGGTCCCTTCCAACCCAAACCATTCTATGATTCTCTAATTCGGTGACCTTGAGCACTTCAATTTAAAGTCAGCTCCATGAACCTCTTCACAAGGGCCTTGCAGACTTTATGGGTTATGGTTTATAATCAGGAGAGTGGAAGTTGCTCTTCCATCTGCAAGAATTGTGAAAGGGGTGTGTCCATGGGGGTCCTCACCTTGGGTCTGTTTATTGTAGCTGATCGTAGATCAGGAGTTCATGGGAGATGATAGTTTTTTTCACTTTGGAAAGATGGCACAAAATCAGTTCTAAACATTCCTCTTGCTGCTGTGTTTGGACTTGCTATAACAGCACCAGTGCAGTGGGAATGTGTAGCCAAGGGACTTCCTGGCCAAGAGAGCAGAGCAGGAGTGTAACTGTGGTACAGGACCAGGTCCCAAAACAGGCAATGAGGAGAATTCAGTTAGTGTCTAATTATTACATTCAGTTTTGTTATGTTTTGAAAACATGGCCCAGAAAACACTATACAAGAAGGGCTTTTGCTTAAAGGCTAGCAAGGCTTTGGTTCTTTTCTCTGATTTTGGGTGATGTTGGCCTCAAATTGCCTTGTTATTCCTGGCTGTAGGCCAGTGATGATAATACCCTTACTTTTTCAAGCAGTTTGAGATCTGTTAATGAGGCATATTGTATACAGGCTTTATTAGTGTTCTTGTTTGTGGAATGTTACTATACACAGAGTTGTATCAATGTGACTTCAGAATATATAATGTAATTATTTGAGCTGAGTATAAATACAGTTAAGTCAATGCTATCTCTGCTGTGATAAAATGACATTATGCTGCTCTGACATTTACCAAAAAAGCCTCCTTTTTCTATATTGTGTTTGTTATGTCTCACTGATGTTCTGCTACAAAACGAAGGTAATGGATGAAAGAACTAGAAAAGCATTTTGATTTTATTGTCTAAAAATTAGATATTTGGTGTTAATAGGAGCTTTTGCCTTTGAAGCCAGGCTGCATATCAGTTGTTATACAGCTGCTTAACTTTTCTGCCATCATGTTCAAAGGGAAATTATTAGGCAGAAAAGCCATGGGGTGAAGAAAATGAAATTATATTTTTCTTGTGGCAGTAGGATTCAAAGATATAGTTATTATTTATCATTTGTGGACATCATCAGTGTTGATAAATACAGTTACATTGCTTGCCATCCCTTAACTAATTCTTGAGGCTTAGGCAAGTCAGCAGGGGAATGGATATGTTTAGCTTCGTATTAGTAAGAAACAGAAACTGTCACTTAAATACTTGGTATTACCAACACTTGCTAGGGGTGTAGTGTTTACCTTACTGCAAAAAAAGTCTATTGAAATCTGGCAATAGTTGTTGGATGATTCCAGGTGAAAGACATCTTACAAGTTCATGCTGTATTTCTGAAGCAGGTGTGCACCAGCTGATACAAGGACATTTCTGGAGCTGAAATCTTATTTCTTTCTCTCTGCAGGGATCCTCAGAGTTTGTACCCCCCTGAGGTCAGCAATGCAAAGCTTCAGTATGCTGGTTGGGGTCCAAAAGGGCAACAGCTGGTAAGAGAAAGAACAAGTGTGCAAATGCATTTAGACACCATGCTGCTATTGCTTGGAAGTAAAGAAAGAGTAATTCTTTATTGACTAGATTCTTGAAACATGTATGGTAGCTTCTAGCATCTTTATGGGGATTGTTTTATCATGTAATTTATTTATAAAATTCCCAAATATATACATTCAATGCAGAGAATTTGTGTCTAAAAATGCAGAGAAAGAACACTTTATGGAAGCTTTTTGAGAGGATGCACCTGCTTCTCGCAGTGTTGGACACAGGACAGATTATAGAGATAACAGACAGTGTGATTTAGTTCACATCTCATTGCTTCACAAGGGCATCTTCAGACTTGCAAACTTGGCACTGGGGATATGTTAATATTAGCAGCCCTGTTTGGAGAATGCAGCTGGAGAATGTCTAGAACAGAGGTGCCCTGAATTTGCCCCGTAGTTGTTTGTAAAATAGACAGAATTAGAAGTGTATTCTGGACAGTTTTCAGAGCTGTTTAAAAAAACCAACGATATCACTTGTCAGGGATTTATTATATTTCATGGAGCTTTTCATACTGCGACAATCCTGAAATCTCCGGTATTTTATCCCTCAGCCATGGCCATCCTGGATGTGCCCATTTTTCAGAGCATGTATTTCCTGTCCAAATCCCCTGGCTTCATATCCTGATGCAAATCCAACATTAAGGTTTTGCATATTCCAAACACTCTCTACTGTAACAAGAAAAGAAAAAGTGGCAACTTCTTTTTTGCTATGTAGATTTTATACCAAGAAATGAGCCTTGAAAGCTCATTACATGAGAAAAATCTGGCATATGTCTCCTGTCCCCAGTCCTCTCTTGGGGATTGTTTATCTGTGGCCTTAACTAGATTGTTTTCAAATTTTATGATTTAAAAAACAGCAATAGGAGGCATTATAATTGCCAGTCTGCAAATTGGGTTGGAGAAAACATAACAGATACAGGAACAGGAAAGTCTCTCCTCTGCTCCATCAGGGAGATCACCGACCTCAAATCTGATCAGAGAGGCGATGCAGCAGCCTTTACCTCTATGCAAAATGACTTCTGAGAAGCTCATTGCTTTCATCGCACACACATACATGCCGAATTTCATCCTCTAACATGTGCCATTTTGAATTCCTTAGTCTGTTGCCCAAGAATTCACAGCTGAGCAGTTTGTATCGATTCGCAGGGACTGGGGTCTGATCATGACCAAGCTCTTTCCTTTATGTTCATTGGGGAAGACCAGTGGAACCTCATAATTGTGCTTCTGGCCAACTGATGATAATCATATAACAATTATATATATAATATATAATTATATAATATATTCGAAAATATTTATTATATTCAAAAATAGAATTACAGAATGGGTTGCAAGGCATCTTAAGGATCACATTCCTCCAACCCTCTACCATGGGTAGGGAATACCTTTAGGACAGAGCAAATACAGCCAAAACAGAACAGCATTTTTTTCTTCACTGTTCACTGGCTTTAAGTCTAACAAACTGAGTTTCACAACGTATAGCAAAAAATACATCCGCTAATTAAAAGCTAATATTGAGTTGCATTATTGATGTTTTCCACTTCACAAGTGAATCTTCTTTTCTTTAATACAGTTTTACTGCGAACTTGTGTGCCTTCAGCACCTTGAGTCACAGAACATTATTGATTCACACTCATGTTCATTTTACCAAGCTAATGGGTTTACTTAACTTCCACATCGGAAAGAAGATTTAAGTTTTTTCATCCCAAAGTCAAGATGACCAATTTACTGCCTCCATTGCCCTCTCTACCATGCGTTCTCTACATAACCATACAGAAAGGAAAAATATTCATATCAAAATAGACAAATTATGTATACAACAGGCAGTATATACAGTCCAGGAGAAGAAAAGTTTTCTTTACTTCCAATTGTATCATTTAATGCTGAAATAACCAATACCTCTTTCCACCATATTTTATTAAGAACTTTACAGGGAAAACTTAAAGCCCTAAGAATTCCTGAAGACATCAAGTTTAGTACATGTTCCTTCTGTGGAATACATGCTGTATTTTTTTAAGTACCTTTAAATATCCCTGTGGCTGTTGAATCCAATATGAAATGTCTTGCTACGGTGGATTTGTTCTGCATACTACTTTTTTTTATTTATTTATTTTTTTTTTTTACTTCAAAATATGTAAAATTGTTGGCCTGTAATTGAACTCTATTCCCTATTCTTGCATTTGGAATAAGGGTAGATGAAGAGCACCTCGCTGGTAGTTTAAGCATTATCTTTCATACTTCTAACATATGTGCCTCTAAGCTCTTTTCCTTGCCAGTTTACTTTGAAATAAAATTATAGCTGTAGTTTATAAAATAATCAGGCTTTTACATGCATCAATATAATCTATTTATATCCAATGATCAGCAGAGAATTACCAAAGAAGCTTAAGAAAAAAAATGTACAAGCATTATAAATGAGAGAAAACCACAATGCTCACTGTGCTGTATTTCAGGACTAATTGGGTTACTCAGAATATAACTGGCAGCAAAATTCATGTCACCTTTTGTGGGGAAAACATCGAATGCATAGACAGAGAAAAATTTAAGTCTATTAAAATTTGATAGTGTGAAGATGTTTTTTCTAAGTGTGCACTGATTCATGTTGCAGGAGAAGGAGGGGAAATACGTTGAGTGGGATGGAAACGAGTAAAATACTGGGAACTACGTGTCAGCTCCCCTGGTTTCAGGTGGTTACAGGGCCAAACATATGTGAGAACATTTGAGGGTGGTCCTACAGCAGCAGTAAGGCACCTCAGTGTGTGCCAGCCCTGGTGCAGCATCCCTCTGTGCACAGGCTGCAATCCAGTTTCATGCTGCATCTCCCAGGAAAGGTGGAAGCAAAGGGCAGATGGGTTTTGTATCACCTTGAAGATACCCCCATTTTCAGGAAATAAGAAAGCTTTCCCCTTGAAATCTCCTGGTTTGTTCTTTTTTGGCAGCACAAAGGAGAGGCAGGGCAGGAGAGTAAGAGGGTTTGATTCCAAAATTCTTATTCTCTTTGTAGCTTCCATTTCATGCTTCCTAGGGGAACTTTGGGTTGCTGTGCCTGACCTCTTTCTCTCTTGCATGTCTAATCATTCAAAAAAGAAACAAATCTGAAACAGGAGCAGCCTGAATGATCTGCATTCTCTACGATTAAAAATAAATAGTGGAATATTCCCAGGAGCAGTTTGCTATTTATCTTGTTTTCCTTTGTCCTTTCTCATTAAATTATATGCCAATTTTTAGATGATGAACTCCTTAGAGCGTGGTTCTGGACTTCTGACTAGCCTGCAGAATGCCACACATGCCAACTGAGCTGTTTAAATAATGGCAGATACTGGATCAGAGCAAATCTGTGTCAGAAGATTAGAATGCAAAAGAACCCTTCACTTCTGGCACCTCAGAAAAATGCTTCAGCTTTTCTCTGATCTCAGCCAAAGTCTTAAGAAATTAAAAGTCTTACAAAACTGTTGGAAGCATGGGGCCCTTACTGGTATGAGCTCCAGAGTCAATAGTAAGAGCCACTAATTTCAGTGCAAGAGGGAACACGTTCCCTAAATCTGGGTGTTAATAAGGGGCTCATTCCTCTCATTTGTCCTGCAACATGAGCCATCATTCATGCCTTTGTAGAATGAGTGAAAAACACTGTTAACTTGGAATAGCAGCGTGATATATTCACTATTTGTGGGTGTAAATGACTTTGCAAAATGTCTGTGGAAAAATCCATCCTTTCCATGGTGCACCCAACAGCACAAAGTCACACTTAGTATTCAGTTTCATCAGCCACTGGCCTTCAGAGTGGTGCTTGGTGGGTTTTTTTAGTGAATAGGCTGTATCATCCTCAGTTTGTGTGATACTTTCCAGCAATACGAGGATGTGGGTGCCATGAAGGACTGCAAAAAAAGTGTTAGGCTGTACCTTCACTCTCTTCCGAGTGTGCTTATCTGCATTAAGAGTCTTCACTCCTTATATTTCCTCTCTTTTTCTGATCATGCCATCTATGACTCAACAGCTACCCACTTTTAAAGTTTTAATTCTGCCACCAAAAAAAAAATACCTTCAGTTAATTGATCTTACTGGAATATTTTACTAGTTTCCTCACGTTACATCTCTTATAGCGAGGCTCTGCCCACGTGCCGAGAGCTCATGTGAGATTCCTGTGGTACATTTGCCCCAGTAGTATCTAAGCAAATGTTAGTAGTTACTATGATCTTGAACTCAGCTTTCATAAAAGTTGTGTGGCTCACAGGCTTGGACCTGTCTATTAATCCAGAAAAATAGGTGCAACGTGAAGAGGTTTCCTTTGATGTTTTTCTTGGCAGTGTGGCCGAAGTCAGGGAGGGCTTCAGGAGTAAGAGACAGTCCAGTGCATATCTGCAGCTAAGGTGCTCAGTGAATAAATCCAAAGCTCTCAGGAGGCTTTTATGTAAGTTATCCCAAAATGAGCGCATCCAGGTTCAAAATATTTGCTTTAAGGACAAGCTAGGAATATCCGTGGGCCCTGTTGCCAAAGGAAGGAGGAAGCAGGAGGACTGCTCTGATAAAATGCAGTGAATATTTGTTTACACTGACAGCACTAAATACAGTTCACAGGAGCTGTTAAACTCCCAATTCCAAAAGCAGAAGAACTTCTGATGTGCTGCTATTTTCTTCTTTTTTTTTTCCTTTTTAAAATCAGAATCTGTAACAGTTCTGACAGATATTAATGGTAATGGTGACACATCAGATGCTAGGGGAAGCAGTTTTGCACAACTTTAGAGGCAGCAGTTATAATTCTAAAAAATTTCTCTCATAGATGATAGTATTTATTCTTCAAGGAAGGGTAACATTTTTTTTGAAGTTTCCCCTGGCCACTCAGTCTTTTACTGTTTACTCTGTTTCTTTAAGTACCAAAAACATACAGGAAGAGGATTAGAGTTGCTGGAAGTTTTGTATGCCCTCACACTTACTGCAGCCCCACAAAAGGGGCAAAATGGGTTTTTCCTGCGTTCGTAGGCAATGAGCCTTTTCCAGTGTCAACTCCTTTTGGAGCAGGAACTAACTGTTATTCTTTGTAGATTGTGCTGCAATCAAATTTATAATTGGTTCTGAGGTAACAGGAGTTCAGTTTCACAACAGGTGCAGAAGATGCATTAAAAAATCTCTATTTCAGTGAAATGAAAATGGCAGGAAAAAAAAAAAAAGGAGTGATTCTTTCAGCCCCTGCCAAGTTAGGGGTTTGCAGGTGCCCTCAAAAAGTGAATGCTGAAGCTGGTAAACAGCTTTTTGTCATACATATTGCTGTTTAAAAAGTGCAATACAGTTAAGATAAATACTGGATTTTCTTAAAACATTTGAATGATAGATCCTGCTGCACATGACCAGAACCTATCTACCTTGCTTGCTATCTTTTTTTTTTTTTTTAAAGGCTGTAGTACAATGTTTTGCCAACTGGGATGTCTAGATACAAGAAAAGCTGGTTCAGTGATGACATCTGGAATTAAACTGGAGTGACTCCTCTAATTAGAATTTTTTTCCTTGCCTGAATTTGCACCTGTCATGCCAGCTTAGTTCCAGGCAGAAGGACTGCACAGATATCAAGGGAGGAGGACCATTTTCACAGGAGGCACTGAATCATCTGCTGTTGTTCCTATTCCAGCAGGGCTTTTGAACTGCTCTGTGTATAATTGCTGTAGGTCTATTTGTCTCTACCATTATTTCATAGATTTTTACATCATTATTTTTGAAGCTGCTGTTCTCTCACCTTCTCTTTTTTCAATAACATCTGAATCAATATTTAGCTGTGGTCTGCTGTATGTAATTATTCTGGCTTATCTTGCTAGCTATGAGAAAGAAAGGCTTCTCCCCCCCACCCACCTCAGATGTGTATATAAGCTCTATTTAAGCGTGGTGAGGGATATTCAGACAACTTTTTACATGGCCCTGCATTCTGGGAAAACAACAATTTCAGCACAGTAACGTGACATCTCCTCCTCATCCCCTTTTCCAATGTCAGAATATGAATTTTTTTAGGGAAATTCTAGTAAGATATATTACACACACCCTGAACACCTGGACATGTTGCTCCTGTTGGGGATTCTCTTCCCCCTCTCCTCTCCCTTTATTCGAATAATTCCACTGGAAGAGTGTTGTTTTTAGGTTTTCTTTTGTTCGTTGGTTATGGTTTTTTTTCCTTTGATGCTCTGCTCTTTGGTACAGTGGCAGTAGTGTCCTGTTTTTAATTTTGCACATCCTTGTCATTCCTTTGGCATCAGTGGGCTTGTTGTGTTGAGTCCTCATTCCCCAAAGGGAGGCTTTGGCCCAGTCAGTGTTATGAGCTCTGTCAAGAATGGTCCTGTCCCTTCCCCTCTCAGCATCCTTGCTACTGCACCTTCACCAATGGCAAAAGAGCAAGATATTTAAGGTAATTGAAGATGCTACAATAAATCTTACTGAAAAAAAAGATATAACTTATTTTATTTTAAATAAGATGTTGCTCTTTTTGTGGGCGTGAAAGATTTCAGAGGTAAAAATGAAACAGATTATTTGCCATAGAAGTTTTACAAATAAATCAGAAAGTAAATGCCCTTACACCCAAATATGAGACATAGGATGACACAGGCATCACCCTGGGGGTGAGACACTGCCACAGGCTTCCTCTGTGACTTTATCTGTGTCACTTTGTTTTCTGGTTAAGTTACAGCAATATATTCCTACCTTACAGCAGACTTACAGAATTAATGCATTAAATGTTGCAGACAATCACACTCTCCATTAAGGAAGCTGAGTGTGTATCTGCAAGTGTATATATCAATAGATTCACTTGCTTAGAGCAATTCTCCATCTTGTTTTACTACAGGGAAAACGCTGAGTTCTCTTTCTTTATGTTACCACATTACCTTATGTGCAGCTGAAGCTGCATAAAATAAAATATTCCTGGCAGTACAACATTCCAGTGTTGGGTCAGTTCCACTGAAAATAATTCCCTCCTATTACAGAAATTCCTTAAATTTCAATTGTGCTTTATGGATATCGAACAATTCTTTTTTGTGGAGGGTAGTTTTCATTTCAGAGGTCTAACTGCTCGAAGTATCTACTTGTCCAAGGGCTCCTGGCATCTTACAAAGCTGTGGTTGGTAGATGATGTCCATTGAAATAAATGCTTATGAAAAGTGTTGTGTTATGAGAGGTGCTGTTTTGTGCCGTGAAAAGAGGTACCTTTTACTTTAGATAGCAGCAGTCGTTGCTAAGAGCATGATG
Source organism: Pipra filicauda (assembly GCF_003945595.2). Lineage (NCBI taxonomy): Eukaryota > Metazoa > Chordata > Aves > Passeriformes > Pipridae > Pipra > Pipra filicauda. The sequence continues at coordinate 9,442,863 of NW_024104310.1, forward strand.
AAGTGACAGACATCAGGATGCCACGAGCGGGGCTGAGCAGTGCCACCCAAGGGACTGCCAGTGTTTCACCTCTGTTTGCGGTGTCGGTCTCTCCTTCCCCAGAAACTGCCACTTGTCAGAGGCATGAGAAAGCTTCAGGAACAATTCTGTTAGCTCTGCTCTTCACCTGCTGGAGTAGGTGTTGATTTTTTCTACAACTAAGTTTTAATTAAAGAGGAATATTACACTGACTGACTCACTGTCCAAGATCGGACGTGCACCTGGAAGAATCCTGAATCCCAGTTGCCAGTTTCTTTATGCTGACACAAGTAATATCTGTGCTCTCCTGAGTCAGGTATTCATTCTGTAACACAATAAAATATTTTAAATGAAACACTGTATCATCTCACATTAAATAATCTAATTTATCGTGATGTCTCACATAACCATCAGTGATATTAGATTACAGAATACAAGATAATCCATTAAACTGAACTTAAAAGCAGAATCAGAGTTCCATACTAAATGGTACATTTAGTATTTCATTCTTTTTATGTAACAAGGCAGTTATAAATTAAAATAACCCCATTAGAATACAGGGCAATGAAATCCAAGCAGACATGGTTCTCTTTGTTGAGGTGAAACAAACCCTCTTTTCTTCCCTGAAGAACAGAAAATAGGACAGCATGTTTTTCTTGAAACATGTAATTTTAAATCTCCTGAATCATGATAATTGTTTATTTGGCTGTACATTGGCAGATTCTAGGTGTGATTAGAATCAGTGTGTGTTGTGGACTCACCTGCTCACAGAATACAAATGGAAATGCACAGAGCACATTGTAAGGATGTTTGTAGAAACCTGAGAAGAATATTAATGCACTGAAGGACTTAAGATGGGAAAATCAAGAGGAAAAAAAATCTTTTCTGTACCCAATTTAAAAGGAAAAATTTTGGAAATGTGTCTCCATATCACAGAAATGTCATTACTCCTCTAGTCTGTTATATGGGACTTTATCTCAAGTACTAGTTTTGCCAGTTTGGGATTGTCTCTGAAGACCTTTAAACCTACAAGATCTTACAAACTCTACTGATTTCCAAAGAGAGAATCCAAGTGGGATTCTTCCAAGAAAGTTTCTGAACAGGCCAAAGTCTACACTCTTGAATTCCGGAGCTTAATGCTTTTTTTTGCTATGATATTTCCTCTTGTGATCCTGAACTTCACCACCTCGTGGTTTGTGCAGCCTCAGCTGCTCCCAGCTTTCACCTTCCTCTGTAGTTTATCCTTGTTTGAAAGTGTGAGGACCAGCAGAGCATCTCCCTTCATCAACTCCTTGATCAGATGTGTCAGGACAATGTCATCAATGCCCCCCACAGACCTCCTGGGTTATTATGCCCATGTTGTTGACCCTTCAGCAGATAATGGTTAAGGTCCCCCATGAGGACCAGGGCACTAGAATGTGAGAGTTCTTGCAGTTACATGAAGAAGTAACTGAAGATCTTGACCAGTCAGCTGGCAGCAGATGCTCACCACAACATCACCCACACCTGTCTGCCTGCTAATCCTGACCTGTAAGCTCTCATTTGGCCCTTCATACATCACCAGGCAGAGCTCCAGGCACCTCTGCTGCTCTGTTGCATAAAGGGAAGCTCCTCCTCCTTGGTATCTTGGCTTGTCCTTCCCAAAGAGCCTTTGTCCATCCATCACAACCCTGCAGTGTGAGCTGTGCCATCATGTCTCTGTGATCCTATTGGGATTGTAGCTCTACAGCTGCACGCAAGCCTTAATGAGATTAGCTCAGTTGGTGGGAGCACAGTGCTAATAATGCCAGGGTTGTGAGTTTGATCCCTATAGAGGCCGTTCACTTATGAGTTGGAGTTGATGATCCCTGTCCATACCTTCAGAAACTGGATCGCTTCCAACTCAGAATATTTTGTTATTCTGTAATTCCTCCTGTTTATTCCCCATGCTGCAAGCATTAGGATTCAGGCACGTAGAGGTATCCAGCTGTGACAGTTTCCTTGGAAAAATATGAAAGCTTTCTTCATGGACTTGTGTGCTCATCTTCTTCTTTTTGTGCATTGTTTGAGGTAAACCTACTTGAGCCCTGTTCACCAGAGTGTCTCTTATCCACATCTACCTTTTATTTTTAGCGTGATCTACCACTTCCAGAACTGGGGCACTGAACTTGGTCTGTAGCTCCAGCTCTGTCAGCAGATCAGGACCCTTCCTCACAGAGCCTGAAGTCACCACTTTCCAGCCTTCCCCTTCTCAGGAGTCTCCATGTACCAGCACAGTCATCTCAGACTCTGCCTGCCCCTCCTTTCACACAGGGTTTCAGAGAAGGTCCTTTAACAGCCTTTTTGACATCTCTGGTGTTGCAGAGTCCTCTGACAGTCTCCCACTGCTTCTTCACTTCCTTCACCCCTACCCACCTCCTGAAGGCAAGGTGACCATCTCCCCCAGCCCTAGAGAGAATTCTCCTCCAGATCTTGAGACCCACATCCTCCCTTGGCAGTTCTTAAGATGCTGTTCATGGAGCTCTAGAGACTGTTCATAGTTATAGAAAACATTTCTTTATTTGAAGACGTAGAAATGCTTTTTCGTTTTCTCTGACTTAGTCTCTTTGTTGATCACATGTGATGAAAGCAAAATGAAGCTCTTAATGTTTATTTCACAAGGGATATCGGTAATTTCCAAGCATATGTGGCTAAAATCAGGAGATTTGGACAATTTAAAAGTGGTGATTCTGCTGCATTTCCTTTCCTAGATGTGTAATCAAGGCCACTGAAGGCAGCAGATTTTTTGTTTGTCTTTTATAGTAAATCTGATGGCTTCCTTTGCAGAAACAGTTGCATTTCCTTTCACTGAATTGATTTCCATACACTTAAACTGTTACACCACTGATGTGTCCAAGACTTCAATCCTCAATGAGAAGCCATGACTGTTTTTGATGTGTTTGTGGATCAGCACAATACTTATATGCATCACTCCATACTACTGTATTCTCTGGCTTTAGTGGTCCCCTGGGGTTATTTCAGCTTTCTGTCCTAAAAGCTTTCCTGCAGAATCATTTTAAACTGATGTAGTCCTCATTTTGGTCTAAACATCACCTTTGCCCACCTCTGGGCAGGTTAAAGTTGAATTAAACTAAGTTTTATCTGTTTGTGGCATACCTTCAGAAACTGCTATGCCCTCTAAATCCTTGCTGTCTTAAGGAGTTAGCTTCTTACTTTGAATTAAAGCCCTGGTATGAAAAGCTGAAACTGTAGCCTTTTCTGTCAATTATTTATCAAGACGTGATTCTCTGCGATGTGCTGATTGTGTGGAAGAGTTTCATTGTTTCATCACTGGTCTTAATAATAACATTTTCATTTTGTAAAGAAAAAGATTTGATTTAAAAATTCTTTATCTGACTCCTCCATCATAATTGTTATCTGCCTCTTTCTTAAATTGTGAACATGAACTGATTGATGGAGAGAATGAAAATATTTTGAAGTTTTTTTGTCTTAACATCTTTTTTACCACCTGTTATCAAGCTATATTTAAATGGCAAGAAGAAAAGCCTAATTAAAATACTAGATCTTATTATGTAAGCTCGCTGGTGAGGAGCAGTTTATGGTTTTATTACCCTTTTTTGAAGAACTGATAGGAGTTGGCGTAATCATGTCATATGCATTAAGAACAACACTAATGACAGAATGCATTAATGGCAGCTATTTGAACATCAAGGTTTGCATTTTATGAGGTTCAAAAGAAGAAATTGGCAGAATATTCATTAAATAATGCATAGTCAATCAGCAACAAGCTTTAGAACTGATTTTGAATTGATCACACATTTTTCTGCTAACGTTGATGTAAGAGCAATAACAGAAAAATGCCAAGACCTTTCTGGTACAGTGCTCATCAGATTTCCTTGATATTACAAAATGAAAACACAATTACTGTATCTGCTTCAAGGTGCTACGTGGCTGAGGATGGGCATGCTAATTCTGTGTAGTACAAATAAGTTTTAACTTGGACAAACAGCAGGGAATCTTTCTCTCTGCAGCTTTTCATTTTCACAGTCCTCAACTTCCAGGTTTCATATGGCACTGGAAAAGCAGAACTGTCATGAGAAGGGATGTCTCCAAAATATCTAGATGGAATTAGAGGGCACTAGAAATGGGGAGGAGAAGGGAGAGGTCTTTCTCCATGTGCATTTCCAGGAAAAGCTTGATTGTAATCAAAACTACTTGTGTTCATGGTCTGACACTTCCAAACCCCATTTACATGCCATGACTCTGTTACAGACTTCAACCAGCTATTTAGCATATAAATAAAGGCATAATACTTTTCTGCTTCCTAGACATATTGGAAAAGCAAATCTGTGTATTTTCCTGAGTCTTTCAGATCAATGTGATGGATAGCACCATATAAATATGTAAATAGTTAATATACAGTTCAGCACAAGATGTTCCTATCATTGACACCCAAAAGAAAATGAATAGGAATTAAGATATTTTAAGGAAGTTGTCCTATGCTGAAAAGTTAAAAAAAATGTCCTTGATTAAACTTTGGCATTGTTGTAGTGGGTTGACCGTGGCTGGCAACCAGATGCCCACCAAGCTGCCCTATCACACCCCCTCCTCAATGAGCCTGGGGAAGAAAATACTATGAAAAGTTCATGGGTCAAGATAAGGACAGGGAGATCACTCTCCAGTCACCATCATGGGCAAAACAGACTCGACTTGGGGAAATTATTTTAATAATTTGCCAATTAGTTGTAACAGAGAGGGACAGTGAGAAACGAAACAGAAATAAACACACCTCCCCTCCCCACCACTCTTTCCTTCTCCTGGGCTCAACTTCGCTGCTGAATTTTCTACCTCCTCCCCCTGAGTGGTGCAGGAGGAGGGGGAATGGGAGTAGCAGTCAGTTCAAATCACTTCCTCTCTGCTGCTCCTCCCTCCTCACACTCTTCCCCTGCTCCTCCGTGGGGTCCTTCCCATGGCAGACAGTCCTCCACGAACTTCTCCAACCTGGGTCCTTCCCACGGGTTGCAGTCCTTCAGGAACAGGCTGATCCACCATGGGGTTCCTGCAGAGAACCTTCTCCACTGACTGTGGTGTCTGCAGGGCTGTTTTTCTCACATTTTCTCACTCTTCTCTCACATATCTAAACCCAGCATTTTTACCCTTTGATAAATACATTGTCACAGGGGCATTACCAGCATCCCTGATGGGCTCAGCTTTGACCAAAGGCAGGTCAGTCACTTTACACGGATTTTTTTTTTACTAATTATGCAAAATAAATATAAGCATTTATGAGAGATGCACAAAATTTTGAAATTATCATGTAATTTTTTTTTAACTCTTCAGAATGCACTCACGGGTAAACTGGTTCTCCAACAAAAGAGCAGAAAGAGAGAAAAGTAAAAGAAGGCTTTAACATTAAAAACAGAAAACAATGAAGTACATTATGTGGGATAGGGAGAGACTAGCATGTTCATTTGTAGTTCTATTTCCCCACTCACTGTGTCTTCCATTTGGTGTCTGATCTTTTTAAGCCTCAGAGGAAGCTTGAACAGATTCTGGATTTAAAACAGTGTCAAGCCAAGACTTTGTGCCTATCTATACATGAAGGCCAGTTCTTGTTGATCAAACTCTCCGTGTTAAATGGCCAACCTTTCCATGTTATCTATTCTCATAGATAAATCCTGTGGGCTCACCTTGCAGTGTGGAAAGCTGTCCTTTAATGTGTAGGAAACACTCACACTTCTCAATGTGCTAATAATTTAAAGTAATAAGCACCTAGGCATTAACTTTATGCTTGGAGATGCTAAATTTGAGTGATGCAGCTCATTCAGTTGACAAGTTATACATGTTAGAAATGGCGGGGTAAAGAGAACATAAACTTAGACTGCCACCTTACAGCTGGAAAATAAATAGGAGCAGTAAAAATGCAGATTAGTGCACATGAATTTATTTTCCTTTGGTCTCTGAAGAAATAGGAATTTCACGCACCTCTTTGGCTGGAAGGAAGGTGGGTTGAACAACTGTAAAAGGAGATGTAGTATTCGCTTGCTCAAAATAATTGGTCACTGTGACTTTTGAAGTGTTCTTAAAGAGATTATTGTCATTGCATTCCTGAAAAGGTCCATAAATTAATCCATTTAAAAGTACCAGTACTTTAATTATCGCAGCATAATTACTTAATATCACTCTGGGTCAGTTTGGTAGAGAGCACTACTTTAGAAACCCTTAAGCAGTTGCAAAAAGATTTTAAAGAAATCCTCCTTAAATCAATCAGTGTCATTAAGGCTCTTGTGTGTTTGAAGTGAATAAAGTTTAATTTGTTGTCAGTTCAAATATTTTCCTTACTGTATAAATTTCTTTTACTGGATGCTTAATCTTTGACTTCCCATCTCAGGCTTGTGGTCCAATCTGTCTAGTATTTTTTTCTCCAACAGTTGTGTCACACAAGGATGTCAAATGGTTTGAAGTCATCAGTTCTAACACAAATTGCAAACAGACAGAGATTTCTTCCCAGACCACAGGAATTAGTGGTGTGTTGATACCTGAGGCTAAAGTAGTTGTATCTGAAAGTTTCAGGTGACATCCTGAGCCACATAAAGCCAACAGCAAAATCCCCATTGATTTTTATTACCCTGGGATTAAGTGAATGCATTTAAAAACCCCAAAACTTTATCTTAATCCCCTCAGATGTTCTAGTTATTTTTGTTAAGTGTTTAATCTTTTGAGCATCTGTTATGACACCCAGCAGGAAGAGAAGGAATTTCTTGTCTTTTGTTAGATCCAGTGGCAAGGAGTTCTACGTGTTAATTCCGATTTCATATAGGAAAAGTATTCTAGGTTTCTTTCATTTTTCTATTGGTTGGAGAAATAAAATGGTGAAAATTTTCCCTTTTTTTATGTCCTGTCCATTATCTTGTACAAATTAAGTCCCGGTTTATTCTATAGTGTCAGCAATTTCTGTTTTTTCAATCTATGTGTGGGTGTTTCCATTCCTCTTACTTCTCTCAGAATATCCTCTCTTTCCTCTGTGTTGAATGTGTCATAATGAAATCAGACATGGTATCCAACATGAGGATCTGCCTGACTTAGCACAGGTTGACTTTCCATGCCATTGGTTGAGCTCAGTGTTGGATTTTAAGGCATATATATTGCAAGAACATCTGGGGTAAAGTCTTGCTCAGATATGCACACTGGAAGAGAAGACACCAGAAATTTTGGCTCTGGTCTTTGTCTCCTGTGCAGAGAATCATAAAACTGAGCTTTACCCCTTCTGTCATCATTTTACGTTTGACTAGAAATGCTATGTAAAACAAGCATAAAAGAATGTGAAAGTAGTGTCTGTACATATTTTTATTATTTTTCTTTACTAAATTTTCTTATCCTCTAATTAACTGACAGGATTGATCATTTGATAGAAAGCACTGCTTTGATGTCATAAAACCAAAACAGTAAAAAATACTATATAGGTATTTCATAAGATCACCAAATATCTTTCAAACCCAGAATGTGAAGTAATCCAAAGACATTTCTTTCTTGATGAATAACAGGAAGTTCAAAAGCTTTTTCTTAATTTATAAGATACATTACACAGAAATCTTCCTTGTGCTGCTTCAGTTATCTTTTATCTTGATTATGGTTGACGTTTTTAGGGTACAAGGCACTGTAGTTAGGAGGATAATTTTAAATTCTCTATGAGGTGCTGCAGTTTGGCTCTGAATTATATGGGAGACAGTCTGAAGTCAGAGCACTATATTATTTTTCCATTGCAGCTACCAGATACCTCATACAGCCTGATTAGTGCAATGAGGCTTTGAAAGACAAAACAGTGAAGACAGAAAACATTCCAATGCTTTACAAGGGGAAGGGCAGGCACAGGTTGTCAATCCACCTTCTTTATTTTTCCTGTAAACTCATATAAAATTTAATACAGTACAAAATATCATTAAACCTTCTTTTGCTGAAAGAATCTGGGCAAGGGAAGGGTTGCACCACTTGCTTGTGTACCTGTCACAGAACAGCTCCCACCCAAGCAGCCTCAGCACATTTAGGGCTCAGACACAGAGATTTGGATTTATTTGAGTCCAAAGTCTCTTATTCTGCTTAACCTTCCTGATTGTTATGCATATTTAAGCTTCAACAACCCTCCCATATGCAGACTAGCTAACACATAAAATTCTTTACTTGGAATCCCTTATCTGGCTCCTCTGTTTACTAAAATTCAAGGAGAAAGTAGTATCTTCCACAAAGTATTTTCTACTTTCAAAACCTATGAATTGAGTGCAGCTCTTCTTAGTTTAAAAGGAAGAAGAGCAAGCTACAGTTTCAGTCATAAGTTTTACCCTTAGGCAAACTCACTATAACTGCTGCCAAAATTAAATTAGGATGTATACTTTCTTCTGGAATCTTTCCAGCTCATCTTTAGGTGAAACATAAACTGTAAGAGGATGTGAAACAGAAACTGAAAGCAAGTATTTTTCACAGTTCTGTCTTTTCATAACATGGGAAATTGCATTCTAGTGTCATGGTAAAGATACATAACATTTATTCCAATATCTTCAAGTGTATAAAAACCCATCTGTAAATGTCTACTAAATTATGGTAACAGTTTGTCTTTCAGTCTAAGTAGCTTTCTGATACCCTGTTCAGTACATCTTTGCAGTCTGAGTAGAGTTTAAAAATATTTTAAAGACAGGGATGGGGAGCAGAATGAAGCCCCCATAATCCAAGGGGAAATGGTTGGTGACCTGCTACACCTCTTAGACACACACAAGTCTGCGGGGATCCACGCAAGGGTACTGAGGGAGCCGGCAGAAGTGATCACTGAGTCAGCTTTCCATCATTTACCATTAGTCATGGCTAACTGGGAAGGTCCCAATTGACTGGAGGTCAGCAAATGTGATGCCCATCTAAAAGAAGAGCTAGTTGTATGAGGGTCAGCAAGGTGAAATGCCGGGTCTTGCACTTGGGTCACAACAACCCCCTGAAGCGCTACAGGCTGGGGGAAGAGTGGCTGGAAAGCTGCCTGGTGGGAAAGGACCTGGGGGAGCTGGTTGATGTTGGCTGAACGTGAGCGAGTGTGTGCCCAAGTGGCCAAGAAGGCCAATGGCATCCTGGATCAAAAAATAGTGTGGTCAGCAGGACAAGGGAAATGATTGTCCCTCTGTACTCAGCACTGGTGAGGCTGCACCTCAAATCTTGTGTTCAGTTTTGGGCCCCTCACTACAAGAAAGACATTGAGGTGCTGGGGCGTGTCCAGAGAAGGGCAACAGAGCTGGTGAAGGGTCTGGAGCTCAAATCTTATGAGGAACAGCAGAGGGAGCTGGTATTGTTTACCCTGGAGAAAAGGAAGCTGAAGAGAAACTTTTCCTCAACTGCCTGAAAGGAGGCTGCAGCCAGGTGGGGGTCAGTGTTTTCTCCCAAGTAACATGTGATAAGACAAGGAGACATGGTCTCAAGTTGTGCTGGGGTGGTTTATATTGAATATTAGGAACAATTCCTTCACTGAAAGGGTTTTCAAGCATTGGAACAGGTTGCCTGTGGCAGTGGTGGAGTCACCACCCCTGGAGGTATTTAAAGGGCGTGTAGATGTGGCACTGAGGGACATGGTTTAGTGGTGGGCTTGGCAGTGCTGGGTTAGCAGTTGGACTCAATGATCACAGAATTGTGAAATCATAAAATGGTTTATGTTGGAAGGGACCTTAAAGACCTTAATGGTCTTTTCCAACCTAAATGATTCTGTGATTCTATGATTCTACCAAGAGCAGGATGCAGTTGACTTTGGAGTGAGGGGACAGGAACTGTGTCATTGGTGACAGCGAAACACAGAACAAAGCATTTAACCACATTATAAAGACTGATGCCGTGGAAAAATATTTTTATGTAATGGCTGGCTAAAGCACTGATCAGCATTTAAACACCTAAATGAAGAGCCTGACTTATGGGAGCATTCTTAGAGCAGTAGATCTAATGACTGAAAAAATTTTCTTTAAAAGAGAGTGGGGGGCTTATTTAGGAGTCTTATGTTAGATTGCCTTCCTGACAATCTTGAATTTAAATTTTTATGATTGATAAGAATTTTATATTTCTTAATTCTTCTCCAAGATGTATTTGCTTTCCCTCAGACAGCACCAGCTTTGTGAGAAGGTGTTTGCAGAGGCAGACAGAGGTAACCTTAGTGTGAGCCTGCCCTTGGCTTCCCAGGGAGCTGTGAGATTTCATGACATTTTGGTCATGTAATCTTTCAGCAACCTGAATCCACTAGAGTCTTGCAACATGAGGGAGGAGGTTTCCAAATATGGAGTGGAGGTTATTGGCAGCTGCATCCATGCTGGCAGGGAGGTGAGACCCCATGGCCTTTGTCCCACCTACCCTGGCTCCTGGAGGAAGGGGACCTGGGGACTGGGGAAGGGTGGGAGGTCTAGCACACCCCTTTGTGTCCTTGGAGCATAAACTCCTGCTCCCCAGATGAAACACCAACCTCTTCATGCTTGGTTGGCCAACGTGGTACAGTCACATAGACTATCCCTATTCAATAGCAAATGTTATCTCATTGGATCTGCATTAAAAACAAGATTCAGATTTATCTAAAAGATTGCCAGCTGTGTTTTAAGGAAGCAGGAGGAGTTGGAAAAAAGCAAGAAGCCATTTTCAGTAGCCAGTTCAGTCACCACGTAGCATCAGCATCAGCTCTGCAAACTGCTACTGTGTCCTAGACCACTTTTTCAAAATCCTGAGTGTCGGCATTCTTCATGTCATGCCCTCTAACTACACTGTTCAATTTCTGAAACAAAGACAGGAGTGAGAAACATAAAACTTGTACCAAAGCACCAAGGCTTCAGTTTGTTGTAAAATAGCATCTTTCTATTAGCTGATGGCATTGGAAGCAAGTTGTGGAAATCCTTTTTTTCGGACAAAAGACACTATAAAAATGTGAAATGTGATTTTGTGCTGCCAATTATTGTAAAAGCAAAATGCAACATTTTATAATGGAGCCACTGCTTAATGCTGTTCTCTTTTTCTTTTTTCCCTTCAAATCAGATATTTATCTTTGAGAATAACATCTATTACTGTGCTCATGTGGGGAAACAAGCCATCCGAGTGGTCTCCACAGGAAAGGAAGGTGTTATTTTCAATGGGCTCAGCGACTGGCTGTACGAAGGTAGGACACAACATTTAGGGCAGTAGTTAGTCATGAGTTTGAGTTACACTCTAGATTTACAGAATTGGCTGGATTAGACATCCAGCATTGCATTTCTGGGGACTGGTGGAGCACGGAGCTGAAAATCTGCTATTCTAACAGTTGCCTGATGTGCTGGACTGGAAATAATGTGAAATGATGTCAGAATTCTGTTTTCAGGCTGTTTTCTTTCCCTTAATCCAAAGGTAATAAATCACTGAGCTTTAATGAACAGAACTGCTTCATTATTTAATGGCCCCTGCAATCACTTATAGATGTGCCAGTTTTCAAATCACAAAAAGGACAGAAATGGAGAGGAGAAGGGGTTTTATTTTAAAGGAAGAAGCGAGGAAACAATTGTCCTTGATTATCTGTTTTCCACAGTGCTAGGTGGGCCCTGGAAGCTGCCCAGATCTTGCTACCTAAAAAAAAAAAATTCTAAAATCAAACAGGTTCTCCCAGTAATTGGCTTCTTTCCCTTGAAAATGAGCCTGACAGGGTAGAGGGTCATCTCTGAAGCACTGCTTTGATCCTTTCAGCTGGCAAATGGCCATTTAGGTGTCTGTGAGCAGCTGCTTGCAAAGTGATCTCATCTGCTCCCTGGCTTAGGAAAGGATCCATGCTATCCCCAGTTCTTCTGGGCTTTTAAGCTAATACTGTATCAGAATTAAAATTTTAATATATACATATAAATATAACAGGCAGACAACGTGCATCCCTCTCTGTTGCTATCTAATGCTGAGAGCAGTTCCTTCTCACAAGGATCCTGGTTTTTGGACCTGGCAGTGTCTCTTTCCTGTGACACAGTTTCCCTCTAAAGTCACACTTTCTCCTACAGCTCCCATCGTAGTTCCAAGGTTTTTTTACCTCTACAGAAAGTTTCCAGACACATCTATTAACTCTGTCCTGTTGACTGCTCCCAGTTTTCTTGAGGCTTAATAGAACAGGATAGGTTGCAAGATGCCAGTTGCCATTAATTGGTGTAAGAATATGAATCACTCCTTAAATTACTCTGTATCACAGCTAAGCTGAGAACATCTAACTCAAAAATTATGGAATTAAACTAAATTACTTTATTTGCCACTCTCTAAGAAGCTGTTTCCATAAATCAGTGTATAAATTCATCAAACACATCAGTGGAAAAATCTGATAGCAGTTTATTACACTTGATATTTAAATGTGTCTTTACACTGTACCACAGAATATTTGCAAGTAAATTTCTTCCTTGTGAAGGACACCAGAGGAGTGACTAAGAAGTTACAAAATGCTAATTTTCTTTCACTTTTTTCTTTATGTATTAATTTGCTACAGCAGTTGTGGGCAGGCCTGTTTCTCTCTGTAGGTCAAATGTGCCTACTACTACCACCCACATCTTGCTGATAAACATCATTTAGTACATAAGGTTTTCTTGTAGAGTCTCACACACAGCACCACGCTGAGAGGAGTTTGTCAAGCCCGTGAACTCCAAGCACACCAGCAAGCTCATGATGGCACCTGTTTTGCTGACACACATTTTTATTCAATTATAGGATTGCTCAGGCAATTTCTTGGCTGACATTGACTTTCACGTTTGTCCTTTATAATGAACTTGCTTGTAAACTTTATGTTAATGTAGCAGGGTAAGAAATGAATGTGTGATCAAACAGAGTCTGGTTATCCCAAGCCAGGTTCTGTAACCTCTCTGTGAGGCACGAGCAGATTAGAACCACTGAGCCTGCTATTCACTGGGAGTATGTTTTGAAGGAATTAAGAGATACCATCCCTTTGGAAATATCAGTTTGTGTCCAAATACAGTTTATATTGAACTAAATAATTCTCTTACTTCACAAGCAAGGCGTAGAAGGTCCTACAGGAAAACCCGACATATAAACGTTCCCAAGTAGTGAGGTGCAGAATCCAAAATCAAATCCAGAGCTGAACAGTGTGAGCTGAGCTCCTTCTCATGCACCACGTCACTTGTGCAAACTTCTTGGAGATAAGCCTGGGACCAGCATCGGGGCTGAGGACTTGTGGCAGATGCTTGAAAAAAGCTGAGGGGCAACAGTGTCTACCATGTTTAGATGGATCTACCACGTTCAGATGGATCTACCATGTTCAGATGCCAGCTGTCTACGTGCATGGATGGATGGAGCAGGATCCCAGAAGAAGTTGGGTATTGCATGGTGGTAAATGGATAAGGAGCACTGAGACATGAGGGACACCTCCCCATCAGAGTCCATGGGAATTCAGGTGTCATTGTCAGTGAGGCTGAAGCTTTGCCCTGGCAGAAGTTGGGACGCTCTGCCAATACACTGTTACCAGTGCCTTTGTTTTTCCAAATTTTCTTCTTTTCTTGGGCACCACCTCTTCAGCAGGATAAACCGGAGCAACATTTTAAATCCATACCTACCTGACTCGAAATGCTCGAAAATTGAGCAAAGACTTGAATTTGCCACCTCAGGGCTCTTTTCCCTCTTCTCACGCTGCCGTTTGTAGACGTGCCTTCCCCACCTCCCTGACGGAGCTGGGTGGGATGCTCAGGCCCGTGTTTGTTTGCACTGCTGTTGTCTCAGCGAACCACCGGGATGGATGCTGAGCATATGTAAAAATCTCGTTCCATCTGTGCAGGCATCTACAGCAGATAGTCTGCTAAGGAGCTGCGAGAAGCGGGATCGCGGAGAGTTCAGCGCACTCCTCTTCCGCACGTGCTCTTTTTGCTGCTGAAGTTGGTGGCCCCTGGCAGCGACAGCCGAGCCTCCTCGCAGCACCCGCTCGGTTACTGTGACAGCTCACAGCCTGCTTCTCGCTTTCCCTGAATGCAGCACAGAAAATAACAAAACTTGGTGTTTTCTGTTTGCAGAAGCTGATTTTGAATGTCTTTTATTGTATGTAGCAGGAGCACATCAACAACAATCCTCCCTCCCCTTTCTGTGAGCTGTCTTCATATCACACTCTGCAAATGGCAATCCCAGCAGTGACACCCTTTGGGGTGACTCCTTCTCCTCCTTCTACTCGTTCTACACTTCATATGAAAGGTAGACCTGGAGGGGACACTTTTCTTCATAACTTTTGCTTTTGTCATTGCTTTTGTCACAACAGAATAGATGCACTGTACTACTAATCACAGGTTTTTACTAAGTCCAGAAGCAGAGCAGATCTAGAGTAGAAGTGACAGACTTTCTGCCCTGGAAAAATGCTGAAGTTCATTTCAATTCAAGTTAAGCTCTGTTTTTGTAAGTCTGCCAAAGGGGAAAAAATTTCTTCGAGGTATTTATGCTGATCTGTAGACTTTTGATAATATAGTGAAAAACATTTCAAATCAATCAGAGCTTAATCTACTTAGTGCATTTAGCTGGAAGGTTATAGATTGATACATAGATTACTGTAACATGAAAGCATAGATTAAACATGGGTTTTATTACTAAAATAGGCATTGACAATGTTTTCACAGTCTGACTGAACATTTTCAGAGCTGTGCCTGATAGATGCTTACACTAAAATGGAGTAATATCCTATAAAAGAGAGTTTAAAGTTCTGCAGCTGAAATCAGCTACACATTTAAATGCATAGCAGCAGCAAAGAGTGGTTTATATTTCAGTTTGCTGTATGATCATTGTTGGTTTGAGAATACGTTTCAGCAAAAATGAATCTTAAAGATAATTTTAAAACAGATGCTGGTATAGCACAAAGTACTTCCAAAGCAATAGGATAAGAGTATTTATATGTTCTTTATATAAATAGTATTTTTTTAAAACTAGTGTACATTTAAAAAGTAAAGCGCAGGTAAAACTCATTTCATTTAAACACTTAATTGGGGCACTCTTCCACAGGAATCAATTCTGATCTAGTGTAATAATTAAAGTGTCTTCATTTGCCACCAAGCACTTAGAGAGGCTGTTCAGATATTGTGAGGAAGGGTGGCAGCAAGGTAGTCTGACAGAAGTCACCTTTGTGATCCTGTTAAGTGACAAAGAGAAGGTTGAGATGTCCCTGTGTTGCAGTTTGGAAGCTCATTAAGCTTAGGATTGTGTGATGCTGAATCCTGGGGAATGGGGCAGGAGGACTTCCCTCCATACTGGCACGTTACTTCCAGACCAGGAATACCCCAGCAGAGTAATTCAGTGTCCTGTTAGCAGGACAGAGACCTTCTGTGGGATGCACTGCTTTAAAGTCCCAGTGTGGTCTCCTTTGAGCAAGTGTGTGTTCACAAATATAGATAGATAACTTCTGGAATTATGCTCTACTGCTAAGTGTGTGCTTGGAAATCATGGAGGAGCAGCATGTGGCACAGTGGTGTGTGCTGCTGCCACTGGTGGGAGGGGAAGGAAGGATTTTCACCTATAGGTGGTCCTATTCCACCCATAAAGTGTGAAACTGAGGGGTTTCCCTGTGTTTTGCTGCATGTGCCCACAGTTGTAGGAGTAGAAACTAGAAAAACTTAGAAACTATTTTGCAGTTGGGTCTGTGGGACACATTTTTGGGTTGTAGGGACTTTGGTTGCAAAAGTAAGAATTGCATGTGAGTTACCCCCTCATCTCATGTCACCGCCAGAGGATCAGAAGGGTTTGTCCTGGAAGTCTCTAAATCTAAAGATCATCTCAAAGAGAGCATCCCCATTCCAGACTTAGTCCTGACACCATGGCTGTGACGTCTCATCTGGACATCTCCTCATCCTCATGTCAGAGGGAACAACGTCTGGCAATGAAACCTCAGCCCTGGCTGTCATGACACACGTTTAAAACTCTTACACAAGATGAGCTACACGCAGCCATCACTTAAAACTGATATCTGCTTTGTTGAGCTTAATGCACATCGGCATTGCTGTGCTTTATTTTTGGCTAGGAATCAAGAGGAGGAGGGGGAAAAAGACTTTTTTTTCAGAGATAATTCCTGTGCCTTATTAATCTTCGTTTTACCTGCGTCTTGCGTGATCACCAACAGATCCTCTAACGTGACTTCGCAGTGACACCTGGTGGGGGAGGCCAGGATGTCATCGCCATCAAGACAATGAAACTGCAGAATTTTTTGCTGCAAGATGTAGTAAAGGGCCCCAATTTCCCCTCACGTAAGTTTCCCTGAAACTCTCTCTGAGATTATGGGAACTACACATCCAAAGCTCCTGGCTGATTCATGCTAACAGTGCTTCTGTTCCTTTTCTAGACTTTATAAAGAGAGGAAAGAGAACACAGTAATAAAGAAAAATCTTTTCCATAATTTAATCAGCATCTCTCAAAAAATATCAGAGGGTATATTTAGAGCATGTATGACTGGTCTCAGAAGAGCAGCGCCTGGTAGGAGCTGCCAAATGAAATATCAGTTATTATGAGCAGTACCTTTTATGCTTATAGTATTTCATGCAAGTTAAGTAGACATATGTCTTAAGTTTAGAAGTATTAATTCTGGGACTCTGGAAGAAGTCTCAGTGCTGGGAAAATGCTCAGTAATTCTGCTGCAGCAATGCCTTAACTAATTTGGTGGTGTGCTCAATTTTTCATTGTATAATATGAGAATGCTGTTTCTGCTTGGAAACAGGAACTTTAATGATCAAATTATGCCTGAATTTGAAAAGGGACATTCATAATTAGTCTGAAAGTATGTCCTAAAGTTCCTGTTCAGTGCCACCAGAGAGGGAGGAGACATATCCTAATATTTCACAGTCAGGGTTAACCTTTCCCAATAATTAGTAGCTCCAAGACCTGTTGGGGGAGGTTGAGATGAAGAATTAGACTGAGTCATCACTGCATTTTTTAAGATACTCTGGATAAATAAATCTCTTTCCATGCAAAAACCAGTGCTCCAGACAGCTAAAGGCACCAGCCCTAATGGGACTATGAAAGATTCCTTTTTGGCAAGATATGTGAAGAATCATTGGGACAGAGATTATAGATTTTAATTTGCTTTTAAGAACTTTCACATTATGAGTCACAAAGAAAATATTTCATAGACATGGATAATTTTGCAATTCTACACAGCTGCTGTAGGGTGAAGGGAATATGGGAAACATTTGGAACTGGGAAATAGCATCAGATAGGACCACAAATGCACTTCAAAGCTAACAGCCCTTAGTTTGCCCTCAAGTGCATGCTGGTGTTTTTCAGGGTTTTTGGGGAAGCTGCATGGAATTTGTTCTCTCATTAGTGTGCTTGTTCAGGCGAGGTAGCAAAAACAGTGTGGTGCTTCAGTGACATTGTCACCATACTAAAATAGCAAGTTTTTCTCTGTTTTGCATATTGGACGTCATTCACTGTTGCCCATTCAGTATATGCAGCTCCTGTGTGGCTCCTGGGGCTATACAAGTCCCAGTTAGCCATTATTTAGCTGCCTGTTGAAGGTGACTATATTTTTGTGCACCTTGTGTGCATGCTGATTTATACCAAATGGGCATAAAATCTGCCCAGTTTAGTTGCAGTTAAAGAAAGACTGAAGAGCAGCTCTTCACCTCAGCCATATGTTTGAAGTGGACATTTCCACCGTACATAATTCTGTTTCAAGGAAGATGAAATAGATGCAACATTGTTGTGCCTTCTCCGTGTAAAAGCAGAGGAAAAGAGAGTCTTAAATTTCACCAGATAATGTCATGAAAGGTTTGGTAGAAGCTCCCTCACCTTCCTGCTTTGGTGGAGGTTCCCCTGTCCCAGGGAAGCTCACATTACAGATTGCATCACCAGAACAGGCTTCTGGCCCTTCTCAGTAGGCAAAGGTCAGGGAAAATTGAACCATTTGCAGTGCCCATTGTGAATGCCTGCCTAGAAATCAGCAAGCTCCTGAAAACTTTAAAATGTGCTTTTACCTGGACTGGCTTCAAAATTGAGCACTGCACCATGAGAAACCTTGCCAGCTCTAGCCCAGTCTTTAACCTTCCCTTTCTGCAGAAGGTTGTTTGGAAGGAGGCTGCTGGCCAAAACCAACACCTGTCATCCTCTAATTTTTGGATCACCATCATTCAGTTTTCAGGATGGCTTTTGGAAGGAAAACAGAATATTGTTTACTGTGGTCAGTGATCTCCTTGGGGCAGTGGAAGGAAGCCAGTTGTCAGTCCTGATGTCACTGGTCAGCCAGTAGCTGCCAGCCCCTTAAGAAGTGTTCAGTGAGTGAAGTTGGGTTTGTTTGCCCTGAAGGCCTGGTAGGTATCATAAAATAGGTATTGTATCACTTGAGTCAAATATTTCCCAAAAAATGGTGTTTTATATGTGGTATAACAGAGCTGTTATGGTTTTCTGCTTGTACAGGAGTTCTATTTCTCTGCACCAATTTCATTACAGTGGCCTTGGGTTAAATTGTCTATTGGAGATCTGTGTCCTCATTTTCTGATTATGCTGGTATTTTTAATAACCAATTAGTATACTAGCACTTTAAATATTGCAGAACAGATTTTGACCTATGCCATGCTAAGTTGAAGTCTGGAATAACTCCATGAAAGCTAATAGTGATGCTCTGGATCCACACCAGGATGCTGAATGATAGGGTCTTGCTGTAATATTCATGCTTTATATCCACTGTCAGAGTTTCAAAGGAAATATCTTAAACTGATATTATTCCCAGAAAATTAAGAGAGGAATGTTATTTTCCAATTCAGTCAAATTTGAGAGCTGTGCTTTTCCTCTATAGAATCATATCTGTGGTTTGATAGGATAAAACACAGAGAATGTATTCAGGTGATCAGATTCACTGTGGGTAAAACAAAAATGTGTCATTTCCATGTTGGTAGAATTGAGCCTGTGGCCCGTGATATACATAAGAGTCTTCCAAGATGTAGAATGTTGTAAGAGATTAAAAGAATTGAATTAATTTGTACAAATCTATGTACAGTATTATTGGGTGGAAATATAGCTGTTAGGGCATGTTTCCCAGGGATACTGTAGGCACCTTTGTCCTGGGGGATTTTTGAGAGTGAATTAGACAGATTTTTGTCATGGCTTGTTGAGATAGACATCAATCTTATTTCAGTGCAAGGGAGGGATTAGACAATTTCTTTGGGCTTCTAGATCTGAAGTTTTATGATTATATATACAGTTTTGATGGCTTTTTCTGATATCTTTGCAGTTAGACATCTTGGCTCTGATATTACAAAGTCATTGTAAGAGCTCTTGGAATATCCCTTCAGAATTTACAGAATACCTGTTTTTATATATAACAGGGTGAATACACATAAACTGCTTGGACAAGATGGGTGTAGGGAATGGAGCTCTCTATTATGATACATTTATATGTGCCTCATTATTCCCCTGAGGAAAACTGCTCATTTTCTTTTTCTGGGAGTGTCCAAGTACTTTTATTTGAAAAACATGTTTTAAAGAAAACAAGCAAGCTTCATGTTTTTAAAGTGCTACAATCAAGAAGTGATTAAAAGGACAGAAAGAAATAATGAAATTGAAAGATAGCCATAGAAATTTTATGTTAGTGCATAATCCCATCAATTTGACCTAAAAAGTCATTTTCTGTAGTTTTTTTCCTTGATGCATGGTTCTTTGTTGGTACAGCCTTGCTTATGGAAATTCAGGGGCCAGTGGAAAAGCTACAAGCTGTTTAAATAGCTGTCCTCTTTGTCTCACTGCTTCCTGGCCTGAATAAAGAGTATCTGCCTTAAGAAATAAAAAAAAAAAAAAAGAAAAAAATGAATGTACTCTGTCCAAATTAGAACGAGTGGAAGCTACATGAAAGGGATGAAAATTCTGCTGAGATATGTGAGTCTCACAGTTGGCCTGTCCATTGTTGTATAATAGCAGGGAAATCAAAAGAATATCCAAAATGATGACACAAGTCAGCTTATGATTTGTGTACTTCAGCTCCTGTGATTAAAAAAATAAATAAAATAAAATAGAAAAATAACAAACAAACAAAAAACTCAAAAAACAAAACCCAAGGAACCAAGTTGAAAAAAACAAAGAACCAAGTTGAAGTGCAGTTAAAAAACTACAACTTAAAATCCTTGTGCCAGCTGTAGGGAGTCAGAGGTCAAAGTGGGCTTGTGATTAGGAGGACAGAGGAGTTATGACATGGGAAATACAAAGGGTGAATCACTGCCAAGGGCTGACTGGGGACCAGGGATGCCCACACAGAGCTCAAGTTCACTGTTTCAACAGAACAGGCAAGAGGTTAAAACTCTGTATGTGAAAAAAGACCTTCAACATTCCTATCTGTGCTGCATGTGCTTGGCCTTGCATGAGGCATAGTAACCAACATGCTCGGATCCTGGTATTGGGAGTACAAGTCTTGTTTTTCCACCAGTGTTTTGAGCTACCAGCTCTCCACTGGACCTCAGATCTTTGGAATATGAGGGATCTGGGTGTTGCAGCGCATGGTATTTTTCAAACTGGGGCAAAGAAGTCCAGTGGTGACTGCAGTGTTGATAACAACCAGGACAGGGAGGTGATTCTGCCTGGATTTTGCTCCGGAGCAGGAGAACTGGAGAACTAGAGCAGATCATTAAAGTGATCAGGTTGTATACCAGCATTTTCTAGAAGATGAAGCATCCAGGGACTGTATCACCCTCAACACTCAATTAGTTGTTGCTATAAGTAACTACCATATGGTGTAGCTCCTGCACCAGCTGCTTTCCAGTCTTCAGTGGGTGCAGGTCTAAGGGGAAACTATGCCACGGAGTTAATGGTAATTAGAAAAGTGGAGGGAAATAGCGTATTTTAAAGATGATATTTAAGCTTTTGGATGGTTAAGTAGTAAAATATAGGTGGCCAGGGATGTGCTGGCTGCTGTGTGCTGGCCTGGGGATGCCAGGTGCCTGCAAACCCCACACACAGCAGCCAGCGTGACACAGCAGGGAGTGAATCCAGGAGGATGGCAGAAACCTTCAGTCCGCCCCAGGATGAGGACCGCAGCGACCAAGCAACACTGTAACATGTAGGAGATGTTTTCCTTCAAATCCCTGGCAAATAACAGCAGGTGTTGCTCTGACCTTCACCCTGCTCTGCCTCCCTGCAGCCTTTTCCCACATCCACCGGGATTTCTGAGAGGCTGCAGATGAGGTGATAGGTATCGAGCCAGGTTTCATTGCCCACCAGAGCAGAGCCAGATACTGCACCAGAGATAAGAGTGAGGAATAAACCTGTGTGGTGATATCTGCTCAGGTCTGCAGCCTCCAGCAAGAGCAGCACCAACCACTTCTGTGTTGCCCAGCTTCTTTGCCTGCTTTCTACTCTTTCCATTGCAAACCGAGTTTCCTACTTTGAAAATTGTTTCCACAGCACAGCCAAGCCATGCAGAGCTGGATTTACTACCATTCTTCCCATTTCTTTTCTTCTAAAAGGATCACAGTCATTTCTGTGTTCGCCTGTGTCAGCCTGTCATCCCAGTGCTGAATGAT
Source organism: Pipra filicauda (assembly GCF_003945595.2). NCBI lineage: Eukaryota > Metazoa > Chordata > Aves > Passeriformes > Pipridae > Pipra > Pipra filicauda. The sequence goes on from NW_024104310.1 coordinate 9,464,333, forward strand.
CACACTTGTAGCCAGCTTGTGCTCCCAGCTTGACAAGCTGCTGTTTGCATACAAGAAAATTATGATCAGAATATCTTTCTTCTTTCCTTTTTTTTTTTGTTTTTGTGTGTTTGTTTGTTTTGTAGGGGGTTTTGTTTGTTTGTTTGTATTGTATTTTTAATGACTAAAAGTTTGTTGTGCCCTATTCTCCAAGTTCTCACGTGTCACTCTGCACTGGAAAAAAATATTCTGTTGTTTTGAGTCACATCAAACAGGACAGGAACACAAAATGCTGCTAAGAGCTAAATATTGTAATTTATTTATAGTAATTTTAAATACTTCTTATTAGTGAATTCCTTAGTTATGGATTTTGAAGGGATGTCTTTTCACTTTTAAATGTTTTTTTTCAGATTTTAATGAGAGTGGAAGCATCATATAGTACTAAAGCAAACTATCAAGTGCTCTGTGTTTTTATCCATAAAATTTCCTGGGATGTAGCTAAGTCCCCTAGATGGCCTTGCAGCTGTATTGGGTATATGGATGTAAGCTACACCAAGAAAAGATTTACTCTTCATCTCACCTGGCACTGATTATACAGGGAAGGGTGACCACTGTGGTCTGTTGGGCAGAGTTCTTCAATTCCAAACTATTAGCTGAAAAATATTTCCCATAATTCACACAAATGTACCAGAAAAGTAGGTGTAAAATTCACAATTACAATCTCATTTAGCATGTACAATACCGTGATTTATATGTTAGATTCAGATCAAAATTATAGAGTTAAGCAGAAGTTGATATTCCTAACAAATGTACATGTTCTTAAACTTTTTTGAGTTTTACTTCAAGACTTTTTTCCTTTTGAGTGTTTTCTTTAATTTACATAGTGCTGTAGTCTTGCCTATAACCAATTAAGGCTTAAATCTGTGGTGCCTGGGCTGGGTAACAGAGAAAAATACCTTCTACTGAGACCTGGTATGGTTATATTCCAGCCTGAGAAATATCAACACTTTCTGAAAAATGCAGGAAAAAAGGTTTACATCATACTTTAGATCCAGACTATCTCTACATACTGATTGCAAATTGAAGTAGTAACAAATAGATTTTATTCTTTTTTAGTTTTCTCTGTAGCACAATAATTTAAAATGTAGACTACAATTTTATTCCTTACTGTGGTTTACAAAAGCCTGATCTCTCATGGATCACTTTTTCTTCTGCATCTGTATTTCCTTTACAGGCGGAATCTTTTACTGTTTCCTGTTGTTGTTATATATATATATTCCTAATTTTTCTTTTTTGTGTTTCATGCATTCTTTTTAAGCTGGTTTTAAATAAATTCAGACTTTTCTCTTTTTTTTTCCCAATTCCAATGGGGCAAGAAAAGCAACATAGACTAAATAGGAGAGGTACTATCTAGGAAAGAAAGAGTTAAAACAGAAGGTATGCAAATGCTTGTTGGCAAAAGGGAATAATTCCAGAGTGGTCCTCAAAACTTCATTAGAGATCAGAGAAACATGCAATATTGCATTAACTGAAAGAAAAACTCTTATATTACAGGGTTTAATATCCTTAGAAATGTTGCAGAGTTTATTTGAAAAATAAACCCAACAAGCCTCTATTAAATTTATAGAGGAAATGGAAAGCAGAAAACTCAGAAGTCTGTAATTGCCACCTACAAATATGATAATTAGAGTGAATAAAAAGTAATGAAGGAGGAAATCAGAGACAGCTCACCTCCTTAGTAGGAAGGTGGAGGTTACATTGCCACCATGTGGTAAGACTATGTAGAGCTGGAGCAGCTACTTTCTCCATCAGGATTCGAGAGGAGAGCTGCAAACAGCCAGAAATCTGCATGATTTGCTGGAAAAAATATAGTATGCAAATAGCATCCTGATTGGAAAGAAGCAATGTGAGATGAAACCCTATTTTACTTTTGATTAGCGTGTGCGGTCGGTTCTTTGATGGTGTGTTTGTGCTGATTTTGACTTGAATTTTAATTCAAAATGCTGTTACATAAAATATTCAGTGGAAAAGTGAGCAGACTGCAGAAAAGAATAAGAAAAAAGGTCTCTTTTGGAAATTATATCATTTAAAAGATTTTATGAGTACAAAAATTCATCATTCTGTTGCGTGTCTTCTTGAAATTGCCTCCGAAGTTTCTGCATTAATTTTGATTTTTATCAAAATCTTTTCATAATTCTGGGATACTTCCTGGGATAATCCCCATTTCTATCACATTTAGAAACACGAGCCTTACTTTTTCACAAAGTACTTTTTAGAGCACGCTCTATGGAAATATAACTGTTTTTTTAAAAGGAAAGTCTTAAAGTTCTGCCTGCGGCAGGATTTGGGATTCACAAAAGTGTGTCAACTTGTTCTTTCCCCCCTAACTTTAGCTCGTAATTCCTCATGACGTGACAACTGGTTGCTGTAGAAATTATTAGGATTCAAGAGCATGATTTTACAGTCTGAGTCGGATAAGCTTTCACAATCCCCTTTTTGATCAGATTAGTGCTGGCCTCTGAGATGACCCTCAGCCAAGGAGAGCGTCTCCTCCCAGGGTGGGGATTGCTGGTGGCCTCACTGGCTTTCCCTTCAGACAGCTCTGTCCTGCTCCACTGCAAGGTCTGTTTCCAGTCTTCACTGCAGCATTAACTGTTCTCTGGTCTCCACTGTGTTTAACATCCCTTGCAGGGGCTGTTTGGGTGTCAGTGTAACAAAGTGCTTGAACTTCGTGCTAAATACTAAATACTAAAAGTGGTTGCCTAAATACTAAATACTAAAAGTGGTTGCCTTTGTAAGAACAGCTCCCTTCTTGGTAAGAACAGCTCCCTTCTTGGTAAGAACAGCTCCCTTCCTTAGCACCCACACACCTCATAGCTAAAATGCGAGAATAAGATTAAATGAGCTTCACAGATGATGCTCAGATGTATCTCTTGGTGCAAGTCTAATTGTGACCTACACTGAAGCAATTATTCTGTCTTGATCTTAATGCCTTTTGCAGGCACCAATTAATAAAATTTCCCATAATGTCCTGGTAGAACAGGAATTATTGCCATCTTTTTAGAAACAGGCAAACTGAGGCACAATTATTGACCTGGTTTTAGATGAGATGGGAGAAACTAGAACACAAAACTGAGGTGAGAGTCTCACCTTAGAGCCCAGAAACCAAATAAAATGCAGAACATTGTGCGAAACCCCAGATCTGGCTGTTTTCATCATATCCCGGGGATCACCTCCAGCACAGACCCCTGGCGAGTCCCCTTCAGTTTTGTGTCACATGATATGAGGGATGCACAACTGGAGAGATGTGTCTGTGCAAGTCACTGTACAGGAAGGCTGGACTGGTCCCGAGTGATTTTGACAGGAGCAGGAGCCCCTCCAACCCATGGGGCACCCTATGAGCAGGAGGCAAACATCTGCTGTTAAAGCTGCCCCAGCTCTGTCAGACTGTTACTTCTGTTCTGGATTGTGAAGGGGCTGATGGACTCTTACCTGCCTTGCAAATCCCAGAAAACAGCAGCAAATCACTTCAGCCCTTCCCTTTTTGCACTTATGACTCACAAGCATTTGCCTCCTACATCAGTTTTGCTTTTGCTCAGAGTTGAATAATTGCCTTGTATTTGATTTAACAACAATAGCAGGGGAAAAAAATAACCACCAGTAGCTACTGCATAAGACTACATCAAAAGCAATTTTTTAAAGGAGGTTTTCATGATAGCTAGATTAAAGATTCGAGAAACTGGTAAGAAATAGAACTGAAGAAAAACAGCTCCTAAAAGCAAAACATTATGTTTTCATGGTATTGTATTTTTAAAATTGAAGGCAACAGTCTGAAAACAGACATAGAAATAAATCTTACTTGGTGGGAATTATCTGGAGATCATTGTATTTATTGCATTTATTTTGATTTTCTAGTCTCTGCCTCAGACTGTAGGCATGGAGATGACTTAAAAGATTCAGTATCTCATTTTAAAAATTAAACTTCACTTGATTATTGAACTGACCCAACCTAACCCTTAGACTGTTGTGTATTATTCTGGATATCACCAGCAGGTTAGAAATGGTGAGAATAGGACAGGAGGTGAGAGCTGTATGCCCAGCAGCTGAAGGATTTCAGATGTGATAGCTGAGGCTGTGCTGCCCCTTGGAGGCACAGCACAAAGTTGCATAAATACACGAGAAGGGAAAGGATTAATTATGGTGCTTTAAAATTATCTTGTTTTTTTCCTCTCCCTCCTCTCTACCCTTCTCTCCCCAACACCCTGTGAATTGCCTTGAGGCCTGTATGTGTGGGGGCTCTTGATAAGGGTCTAAAAGCCTATAAGATGTAGCACATCTTGCCCAGATTATGTCATGTGTGACGACACCCTGGATAAATAATTTTCCAGCTAAATGTAGGTATTTTAGAATCCTTTCGTGCTTCTCAACTCTTTTCTCTAATATTTAACATCTGATACAACTGTGGATCTCTCAGCAACTACTGAGGATATTTAATAGTGGTGGGATGGGAGGGTTAGGAGAAGGTTCAGGAAACTGATGTGATTGTTGTCCAGCACTATGGAGCAGGGAGTAGATTTGGGAATTTCCTTATAAATTTCCCCATCTCAGCAGGTCTGTCAGTGGAGCTGTGGATCTGGGTCATGGGCACTACTGATAAACACCAGACCTGGAGCCACGGTGGGAGAAGTTGTCATCCTGCTTATATATGGCTCCAGTGAGCACACTGAGATGAACAAGAAACTCACTTCTGTCACTCAGGAACTCGGGGTCCTTTTAAAACTCTCTCTGGGGAGTGACCCACTTAAAATGTTATGTTGTTGGAGTAAGAACAACACAAGGCTGCTTATGGGACACCTTTTGTTTAAGTGTTGGCCTATGAATTTTGGGCATCTGATTTTGACCTTGTGAGTGAGACTAATTTGAACTGGATGCTGACCTGGCAAACAGCGAACCAGGAAAGCTTGTCACACATCAGGAACGTTTCAGCACTTTTGCAGGATTTAAAATTATGCAAGACAGAATAATAAACCCAAAAAGGAGAAACGGTAATTTCAGTGGTGTTGTTCTGGCTCTGTTAGCAGAGAGCATGTGGTGCGAGGTGAGAGGTGGGAGTAGCAAGACAGAAATGCAGATGTAACAACAATTTTCTCCTGGTGTGAGCTGCCATTCGGAAGTGTTGTAGTACGTGATCTCCTAATTACCAAGGCCCAAGATTATCTTTAATGAGCAGATTTCTCAGCACAGCACAGCAGAATGGCACCTCAGCTGAAGGGAAGTTGCAGGAAGAGTGGAGAAGTCGAGAGGTCTGTTTTCCTCTGTCCCACTGAGTCTGCAAAAGGGCCACTGCAGAATCCAGTCGTGGCACAGCTTCTTTCCCTGGGAGAGGAGGAAGGCAGCAACATGGTAGATCTAGTCATGTTGCACAAAGCCCAGGCCTGTCCCTGACTGGTATTAGGATTAAAACTATCTGTTCCCCTCACAGAACTGATGCTCACTGCATGAATTATTTGCTTGGACTGTAGAAATTACACATGCAAGTCCACCAAGTGCTTGATGGTAAACACTAGATCACAAAACATTGGTTTTGGTTCCAGCAAAATAACTTTCCTGGGACATCCAGAGATGGTCCCTGAACTGTACTGTCCCACGATTGACCTGTTCTTCTCCTCTAGAAGAAAATACACATTTAAAAGCACAGCTGAAATACTGTTTAGAGGACAAACCAACTGTTTGCCTTCAACATAGCAGCTAAATTGGGTCTAAAGATGGAGAGTCATTTCTGCAGTCTGACTTTACTTCATTTTAAGCTTTTAGTTTAGTTTGGTGGAAAGAGTGCATATTTTGCTGACCACTGGAAAAAGGGAAGAAAGCATGAAATAGTTGCTTGACTGCACAGGAGTGGATTTGGCTCCTTCAAACACATCAGTCCTTATTGGGCAAGCATGACACTGTTACATTTCTTTATATCACACTGAGAAACAAGTATGTATCACTAGATACATTATTAATTCTAGTTATTAATTTGGACTTAAAACTGCATTAAACCATCTCTCTGAGTATATAGGACACAGAAAGATAATTTATAGTCAATTACCCAGCCAGGTAGTTGTGTTTATAGCAGTATATCATGGTCCATTTTTCAGTTCAGGAATGTAGATCAGGAAAACATAAACCAGACATCCTGTTAGCCCTCTTTAAAGAAATGCTCTTCATGCTAAGAAAAAATAATAAAAATATGTGTAATCATGATGTAACCATGCTTTGAGTATTTTCACATCCTGGTGGAATCCTGCTTAGCCTGATGAAGATGAAACCTCCCACCCAAGGTGCCAGCGACATAATTGGGATTTATAGCTGCAGGCTCATGATCTTCAGGGGTTGGACGAAATGACAGAGAAATATCACTTGGAAGAAGACAAGAGTAATTTGCAGCCTCCCTCCCTGATGAAGCTTCCCACACACAAGTCTCTGTGCCCACAGGAGCAGGGCAGAACACCCACCTCAGGCACTGCCACAGCCCTGCGTCATCTGGTTCAGCCAGCCCAGAGCTGCTGGGTTTTCCAGGAGAAAAGTTACCAAGAAAAGATGAAAGTCATCCAAGGAAGTCATAGAAAGAAAGGACAATATGTATATTAAAATTGACTCCTCTGAGTGCAAACCACATCCAAATACTCTCTGAATAACATGACTTAGAAAATTACTTTTTTTAGTGATAAACAGTAAATGGCAAAGAGTACAACTCACCATTTCTTGTCCTACCATTTCTGGTCCTACTCAGCAAGGGCAATGGTATTTTCTTTGCAATTTGATAATGTTTGCCATCTGAACATTTTGAGGTATTTCAAAACACACATTTCATAGTCTGGTGGTGGGAAAGTACTCGACAGCTTGGTATGTGCTGTGCCCTGGCTGTGCCTAGTGCTCAACAAACACCCCACACAACCAGAGCCAGTTCCCAGAGAACTGCAGGAAATAATGAAATATTGGTGAGCCATGACCTCGACACAGCAGCACTGCTAATGTCACGGATGTCATGGTAAAAATATACTGGCAGAACAGGAACTGCTGTAATGAGTGAGGGTTTTTTGGTTTTGGGGGTTTTGTTTTTATGTAGGAATTGTCCTCAGTACTAAATAAGAAGTTTTTAAGGGTAGAGCAGGCTATGATGACCTTGGAAATAAAGATTAATCTACATTAGGTATTGTGAGCTGTTAGGTAGATAAAAATGGAGCCATCTCCATCCTGCCAATAAATGCAACAGATAAAGAAGGGAAAGGAGGTGGGTGGTTTTTTCCAAAGCCACCCTTAATCAGCAGAAAACAGCAGACAAAATTATCTTTGGTAGATGGGGATTTGTGGGGTATGGGTTACATTTATTATCTGGTAGGTTATAAGCTTTATTTTAATTTCCGGTATTTGCCTGCTACATCCTAAGGAACAATACAAGCTGGATCTACTGCATGTCATTTATAAGTCTGTGCATGTCATTTATATGGTAATGGGGGAGTTCCCCCTCATCCCCAGCGATTTCTGCAAAATTCTACATGCTGGTTCTCAGTATATTTAGCTTTCTCCAGTGCAAATTAAAATGCACATTCATGATCTTTGAACAAAGCAGGCAAGTATAATTGGTAATTTGATCCTGTTCTGTACAACCCAATTCAAAGTAATACTTATAATTTGCAGTTAATTAATCAGGGCTTTTTTTCCTTAAAATTCTTAATTGCCTTTCTATGATATTCATTTTTAATAAGTTTCTTCCTACCACTTTTAGATCCAATTATACAGGCAATTTCATTTCACTGCTACATCATGGCTCTGTGTGTTTGTTTATATGTACATTTCCATACATTTTGGTATATTTTTTTCAGAAATTTTTATATGCTGGTTTATGGATGGGGGTTTTGTCATGTGAAAACACGAAGCTGAAAATAATGGAATCAATGTACAACTGTGAGAAACAAGGTACAACAGGGAATATAAAACTCACATCAACACAACAAAATTTTTAAAGAATTGTGACTCTCTGGAATTCCATTGCCACTGTGAATAGTCAACATCATCTGATATTTAATTCACTACCCAATTAAAGCTCTCATTAGAAGACTAATTGTTGTGGCTTTAAAGTAAAACCAGTAATCACTAGAGACACAAACTTTGGACTCTCCAAGGAATTTAAAAGGGCCATAAATTCAAAAATAAAAATGTTAGTGAGTACAGACATATGTGGGGGTAGTACCTGTGATGAGAAACATGCCATGGACCAGATCTTCACTGGGCAGGGCACTGAGCACCCCGTGCCTGACCAAGCTCTCGTGAGCTTGAGCTGGGTGACACCACCTTGCATCCCCCACAGCCCCTTCAGCATCCTTGAAGGCCTTCAAACCCTTTGTGCCCTGCAAATGTGAATGGAAACACTCACAGTAGTTTTCTTTCTGCTTCCTTCCACCTCAGTAGAAGGGGAGGTGTTTCTCTAGTTTGCCTGTCCTTGTCTGGGTGTGTGCTTATTGAGTTAACATAAGGGGCCTTTAAGTTGTAGTGGCAGAAATGTTGTTCGCTACAAATTGATTTGTGCTCTGCCAGCATTTCACGGAATCATAGAATGGTTTGGGTTGGAAGGGACACTTAAAGCTCATCTGGTCCAACCTCCATGCAATGAACAGGGATATCTTTAACCAGGTTAAGTTTCTCAGAGACCATGAATGTTTCCAGGGGTGAGGCATCCACTACCTCTCTGGGCAACCTGTGCCAGTGTTTCACCACCCTCACTGTAAAAAACTTCTTTTGTATATCTGATCTAAACCAATCCTCCTTCAGTTTAAAACCATTACCCCTTGTCCTTTCACAACAGGCCCTGCTAAAACGTTTGCCCCCATCTTTCCTATAGGCCCCCTTCAAGTATTGGAAGGCTGCAATAAAGGTCTGCCCAGAGTCTTAAACTTACTACAGAAGAGTCTACAGCTCAAAAATATTAAAAAAAAAAGGTATTTCCTGGTAGTAGGGATAAGAGAGATTTTGTTGGGTGGATGTTATCCTGCAGAAATGCTTGTCTTTTCTTTATGCTTTCCTGAGTCCATAGTGGAGGACCTTCAAGACACATACCTAGGAAGAACAGAATTCTGTTCAACATGCAAGTGCCACCACTCTGACAAATACAGTCAAACCCCCTGATTCATCAGTGGCATAACCTGATTACATACCATTACCTTCATTAATAATAAATGTTCCTGTTATTTGATAAGAGCATTTTTTCTGAAATATTGCTGTAAGCTAATTTGAATTCTGGTTTTATCCTGCTCTCTTTTTTTATTATTCCTGGGTGACTCTATTGATCTCTGTAATTCCTCTGATTATTCAGTGCTGTAAAATCAGATTCATCCTCTGAGTCATTATTGAGCTAAATCTCTCTGTTAGCCAGATCCTGAATCACTGTTCAGGTTGAAACCTCTGGGAATATTGCCATAGCAGGGCAATATATACTCAAAGTGGTTTTTTAATGGCTGTTCAATGACTGTAGCAGTTTAAACCAGGTAAGGAATTTGGAGCTAAACTAAATTCAGTTAGTGTGCTCCAGTTCCCATTTCATAAAGCAGGGCTGTGTTTTGCAATATTAACTGACGTTTATTAGCACGCAGGCTGGATGACTATCAGGTGCTGCTCAGGGTGAATAAATCATGCAAGCAATTCACATGAAAGACAGCTTGTGCAAGTGCTGATAAAAGTCCATGGGGTTGAAGAATCAAGTTCTTTAATAGCAATGTCAAGCTGTTCAGTTCTTCTTATCTCTCATATTTCTTTATGAAACATTAAAAGAGATTGCTTTTGGGCACTTGTGTTCTTGAACTATTGCAATCGTCTAATGAATTTTTGATAGTCAAATTCAGAGGGTTTTGTGATCACTAACTTTCTTGGTATGTCTGTAGCTGTTGAAATGGATCCCCTGTGCCAAAGTTGGCTGTCCATCTTCCTTTTATCATAAACCCCATAGATTAGTTAGGAAGAACCTGTAACTTCTAATTTAAAGGAAAGGTGAAGTGGAAGCTACTTGAGCAGGTTTGAATAGAGTAATATTCAGCATATAATGAAAGCCTTGATTTGTCTCACTGCATTGCACAGATAAGCAAATTGTATTTCCAGCCGTAGCAACCTCTTAAGTGACAGCGGGGAATAAAGAAAGAAGAAAAGATTTGACTATAAGGACCCCTACTGCATTTTGGCAATGTGAATTCTGTCTCGTGGAGGTCCTTAGCAATTGAGAAGGCACAATACAACTTTGCAAATGAGCATTTACCCACATCAGTGAGCTACAGTGCAAATCACCCAGAAGACTTTTCCCAGGAAAGGTTTCTACAGATTTAGTGCCTCTAGTTAGCGCCTCTAGTTAGCAGGCTTTCAATGGAGAGCTGACAACACGCTGTGGGTTGGTGTTTATGCCAGGTGATGGAAAAATACATTCTTATTATTCATTAGGGGCATACATCAGTCTGCCACTGCAGATGGGTTTCCTAGATGCATTTGCTCTTTGGAGAAGAAACAGGAATAGCTGATGACATGATCTCTAATATTTCTACTTTCATAATTCAGTCCCCATTTTCATTATTACATCTGGACATCCTGACAGATCACAGCCTTGGCGCCGTTGATGAAATGTCTGCGTGTCAGTCTAGCCAGCGTGGTCCAAGATGTTGTTACTGAGACTGACTGACTCACACCACCAAAGCAGGACACCTGCTGATTGTTAGGAGCTGTTGTGAGTGTTAATCATTAATGCTTTTGAAAGCAAACAGCTAAGGATTCTTAAGGATGCTGCACAGGGAAGGAAAAGTGAGAAGCGCTGAGAAAGTAACTTCTGAAAAGAGCAGAGGGAGGATGTGGAGGCAGCTCAATGTTTTTCTGGTGTGTTTATCCAAAGAGGACAGCTTGCAAAGCAGGCCCCAAAATACTGATGTGCCAATAGGATAGTATGGCTTTGTGTGTGACATATGGTAATCCCACCTGCCTGCCGTGATTGCTCTGGAGGGTTTGTTAAACCTCCTGAGGAGTTGCTCATGGCTCCTGATGGAGACCCAGGGTCCATGTGAGTCCTGCGGGACAGCTCCTCTACGTGGCTTTTTCCAGTGAGATTTGCAGAGTTGAGTGTGCTCATTGTGTCATGATGTAAAGATGGCCTGGAGGAGCCTCGCTGGCCATTTCCAGATAGCTAAATTCTTCTCTTATTTTGTGAGAATCCACGTGCACTTCTCAGATGACATATCATGCTTGTGTGTATCTATTTTGTTAGGTGAGGGGGTTTTTTCCAACAAATCCATTTGTATTAACAAAGGGAGATTTTAAACATTCATTATTCTTTAGTTATCACAGTCAGAGCCTGGCCTCCTGCATGTATTCTGTAGGAGCTGTAGAGATGTAGATCCTGCTACATCTGCTGAGGATCAGGCTGGTGTTCAGTAACACCAGCTTTTGAAGCCCCCAAGCACTCAGATAGCAAAGAAAGTCTGGCAGCTACTTGCCAATAATCTTGTAAACAACACCCCAATGCCCTGACTCATATAACAACTACAGGATCCTTTAGTGTTGTAAACACAACAAATTAGAAGAATCAATGGATCTGAGGGGGAAAAAATTAAAAAAAAAAAACGAAACCACAATCATTAAACTTGCAGTTTCGAAGGGGGACAAAATTAGTATTCTCAGAAACTCTTTTCTGTCAGGAGTTGCCTTCCTAACATGATCTCATCCTGCTTCTTGGGGATGGATGTCCTAACGATTGTCCTAGAGAAACAGTGGTGGTTATTGCTGGTGGCTGGCACTACAGATGAGGAGCCCAGGTTGGAGTGGTCAGGATTCAGCCAGGCTGAACATCAGTTGTCTCTGATGTGCACACTCTGGCTTTGCTGGACGTTTTCTCTTCATCCCCATGTTCCCTCAGGGGTCCTTGCCAGGTATCAGTGAGCAACAGTGACATGTCTTTTGCCGGAGCACAGCTGCTTATGGTGTTGTCACACAGAGCCACCTTCAACAAAGGTGAACCATGACACTTATTAGTGTTCACATTTCATGAGGTTTGCCTGTTTGCTGAGCTTGGCCTTGGCTCAAGCCACCCAGCAACTCTGGGGCCCACATAAGGGATGTGGAGGTAAGATGTGACCTTGCTGACTGTGCAGAACACATGAAGAGCCCCATGGGGTTGTCCTCAGTGCCCAGCATGAACCACCCGGCTAAAATGAGCTTCTCTCCAGGCCCTCAGCATCAGGCCACAGGGAGGCAAAAGCACTGGCCAAACCCTCTCCTGCTGTCTCAAAATGATGTTCTGCAGGAGCAAGGGGCTGCAAGATTGCATGAGCAGAAAACAACATGTTCAAGCAATTAAACCACATGACTAAGGGGAAATAATGACACTTGCAGCCCGTTCTTGAGGAGATGCAGAACTCCTGGCTGGGCTCCTTTCCCTGAGACGAGGGGCTGCCACCTTCTTGTAGCTGCCAAACATGTGGGAGCTTCTTGCCTGCATCTGTTTGGCTCTGTGGCTGCACAATGCTGCTGCTGTCTGGTTGTGAGATTTTGGATCAAGGATTCGGTGTTTATAAAGTGCTCTCTGAAACATGTCCTCAAAAACACCGTGAAAGCAAGTAATAGTTTACTCTTCATAAGCTTCTTGCCTGTCAGTGGCAGAGGAGACTGTGTTCCAAGTAGGAATAAAGGAACACGAGGTCAGTGTTGCAACTTTTTTCTTAAGGATCTCTTGGACAATGCCATAAGCACCTTGAGAATGGTTGTTTTTTGCATACGGGATCTGTGGGACTGGGCTAAGCCTGGAGTTTGTGCTCAGCCAAAAAATTAAATTTTTCTTCAAAAGGTTGTTGAATTGTTCAGCGGCCCTGCAAAACTGTGGTTTTTTTCCACCTGACTCAATTAGACAACTGTGAAAGAGGATTAATTGCTCTGAAATCAATAGCGCTGCAAGGCTGTTGCTGACATCAGCACAAAATAATGTCAACACAGGAAAATGTAAATTGGATATAGTAATATAAAACAGTTTTATACTATTTGCATACACATAGCTACTTTAACACTCATTTTATACCTATTACAATGATTTAATGGAAGTCAGTGTAGACTTATACAGAGAGAAAAATTTTATTGTATATGAATGAAAGATGGCATGGTGGTCTTCTGCAGCCATCCCTGAAACACAGGTCAGTGAAGGCCAATGTGAACAATAAGTTTTCCCTAACTGGCTAAAAATACTTGCTTTCAAACTGTACAATAGCAATTGATTCGGATGTGTGGTTGGTGCTTTGAGATGATCTAGTAATTGATTTTAAAACAGATGGCACCTGTCAAATAAGCATTTGTATTTATTTGATGTTTCTATGACAACCCTTGGGGTTTTGCTATCTCAGAAGTCTTTGTTTTCTCTTTTCCTAGACCCCCTTTCTGTTCTCTGATCTCTCTTCCTCTCATGTTCTTTTGATGCGTCCTACTGACAGTTTCTTTTGAGCTTTCTTTCCTAATGTAAGCCATGGCCTTTATGTTAGGCTTTAATTTTGCTTTGCTTGAAATTCCTTTTTATTAACAGTTTTAATAAAACAGCAAAATATCCTCAACACACCAAATACTTCATGATCTGAGCATCAGCTACAATGCATCACACAAACAAAACCATTGATTACGCTCCCCAGAATTGCCATACTTTACCACATCAGCAATTAATAATATTGAAGGGGAAGTTCCCTCTGTCAGGCAAAATACTTACATAATACTTGGTGTAAAAATTATAATATTCTGAATTAATCAGACTATTGAGAGAAAATTAGATATGTTTGTGTTTGTGTGTATGCACGTATCTATATCTGCTCAGAGGAGAATCAAACTATTTATTATCTGTCTTTGTATTCTGTGGGTACAACATTCATAATGTTGTTTTGATTTTCTACTTAAGAAGAAAATGCAACACTCAGAACAAGAAGAGGATTTTGACTGTATGAGCAAAATTGGTTTAAGTGTTCAAAAGCCATGTGGATGTGGCATTTGGGAATATGGTTTAGTGGTGAACACAGTGGTTAACGGTTGAACCTGATGGTCTTAGAGGCCTTTTCCAACACAAACAATACTGTGATTTAACGGTTGAAATTTCCTAAGTGCCTCTGTCCATTGTACCCTTATTTTGGACTCAAGGTGCAGGAAGCCTCAACTTTTCTAGCTACGCATAAATAAGCCTTTCTGCTCAGTCTGCAAGGATGCCTCCTCAGCTGTTAGAAATGGAAGTTACCTTTCTGAAGTCAGTGACAAGCAGTTGTTAACTGCAGCCCATCTGGGTAACACAAGATGTTTCTACAGAAGTGGGCGTGACATTCAGATCTCTAGAAGATAACAGAAAAGCAAATATAATTTTTTCACTTGAAAATTATTTCTTTTTCTCAATCTTTCCTCCTGATATCATCTTTACTCTTTTTTTTTTTTTTCTGAAGGTGGTAAAAAGGGTTGCAATGGTACCTGTCATAGGACTGGTTTGTCCAAGTATTATTGTCTTCTTCTGCATGTCTGTTTTTTTTAACTCGCACTTGGAAATTACAAGTTATTTGTGTCAACTTGAAAAATTAGAAGAAACCTCTAAGCTACCAGTGGATTTCTCAGTCAATCATTGGTGAGGGCTGTATCTTTTCCCAAACAGCAAGCCAGAACTTTACCACCCTCAGCAGAAAGGCAAAATTCACCAATATGACTCAGGATGTGCACAAAGGCTGCAGAACCAGTTGAATTTTTAGAAATGCATGAGGAAACCCCCTTGCTCATGGCATTTACATGTGCTTATTAATAAAGAGGAGCTCTGCCAGTCTGGAACTCTGTGCAAGCCTGGGAAGTGGATTTGTCATGGAAATGCCTGTAGAAATACTGCAATGGCAGGTTATGGTTCAGAACATTAAAACCACCTGTGTGGATTTCCAAATGTGGCAAATACAACAGGTTTTTCCAGAACCTGCTGGTTACCACTGAGGTTGCAGAAGATGAAGCCCTTGTGGTTTTCCCTATGTTGAGTTTATAAAAGAATTCAGAGGTCTGGATGCACGTCAGTGGGACAGTTCAGTTTTTAGACAGAGATGGACGTGATAACAAAAAGTATCTGAGCTCTATGGCTAAACCTCTGCTAAAAGTGCTACACAAGTATCAAAAGAAATAGCAAAATCCTTTTGTGAAGATTCTTGCAGGGTGGATATTGTCCATGGAGGAATAAACCATATGATTTTTTGAAGTCTCTTCCAGATCCATTTCGTATGATTCCTTGAGAAGTTTGCTACCTAAAGTAAGATACAAGTCTCCCATTTCATTGATCTTGCAAGGACTGCTGGAATTAACTTGCATCTGAAACAAGCAGATGGCTCCTTACATTTTATACACATGCTGGGCTAGTTTTTGATGACCCACCTAGTAGAAATGTCCATGCAATTTCTGATCCACTGTACAGTCCTTCCAGGGATTGACCATATGGTGTGACAACCAAATGCTACCTTCAATTCCAGATTCACCACATCTTGTTACTTGGCAGCTAAGAACCACAGCAAGGGACTTCTCATTCTGCTTCCTGATGGTGAGCAAGACAGTATCTATCAGGAAACACATTCTTCAGAAGAGATGGCATTCCCACTTCAGGCAGCCTGGTTTGCTCTGGATGCCGCTCAGGTCTTGATTCCAAAGACAACCACCCACGAGATGCACTGACCTTTAAAAAAAAGTTAAAAAAAAAAAGCAGCAACCTTTAAATCTGCTCGGGAAAAATTCCTCTCATCACACCTCAGTTGTTGCTTCCAGTTTCTTTTCTCATCCAGGATACTGTAGTCTCTAAGATGGATATATACCAAGCTGTCACTGAAGATACTCCAACCTAGGACATCAAATGCTCTTCCTGAGGGTCTGTTAACTTAGAAATGATTGTTCAATTGAGTCTTATTCAGCCTAAAAAAGGTTTAAATACACAAGCATTTCAGTCCCCACCAAAGAGTCATTACTTATAAGCAAGATCATCCAGCTGTTTCAGAGTGATTCAATACTGAATATGCTAACATGGAATAAGCATTGACTTGCCTCAGCCCCTGTACTTGAACCCAGCCAGCATGTCTGAACAGCCCCTGTTCAGTTAGGGCAACCACACACTTTATTCTCACTATTTTTGGGTTTGCATGCCCTGGTGTGGCTGGCAAGCAAAGCACAGAGCCACCAGCATCTGACTGTGAGGGATCTCAGCAGCTCGCTCACAACATCCCGACATCATGTAGCACTCAGTGACTGCAAGGATTGGGGAAGACAGCAAAGGTTTTGATCAATTATCACTTTATACTCTTAGTCAGGAGGTCATGGGCTGTATGTATAGGGGGGCTTTGGTGTTTAAAGAAAACCTGTTTTTTCATAAATGTGAGGCAGGTTCTGAACTAACTTTAGAAAGACCCAGGAGTGTTGATTGCAGTGTGTCATGGATTAAGGAAATGCAAGGAATAGAGTGTCCCCAAGAACAAATGGGCTGCAAATTATGCTTTACTTTTAGATGAAACTTTCTGGTACTAATCCATTTTATATTTCATGAGAATGTTTCCTGGTTTGCTAAAACTAACTGATCTCTCTAATAACAGCAAGGTCCTGGCTTTGTTTCAAGGCAAAGGTTCACTCAATTAAATCTCATTAACAGAGGACCACAAAACCTGCACTAAAACCTTTCTGGGTGTGTGACCTTCAGCAAAACTGCTTCATTAAGTCTGAGATCCTGCAGAAAATGTTTGCTGAATAAAGTCATTCCTAATTAATGTTAAAATGTCAAGGATTCACGTGCCATCCATCTTTACTCCTTTTCCTTTACACTCTTAATTATCTCCTTAATGGGCAAGCAATATAAAAGTCAAAAGCAGCATCTTTTAAATGTACATAGAACAGGTGGGACAATGCAGTAAAGCAAATTTGCCAGATGTGCTTTCCCATGCAACATTTGTGACTTCCTAAATATGCTTCCAAAACCCCACTTACATGTTGCCATTAAGCACTGATTAACTAATTAGTTATTTGTAAAATGCAGAAGTGTCAAGGATGATTTTCCCTTGTACTCTGTTTGATGTTACCTTGAGTTTTATCTCAAGCCATATGCAAGTCTGGATTAACAAAGTGTTTATTTGCTCTGTGAGGAATGTAATTGTCTATTCTCCAAGGATTGCTCACGCAATTTTTTTTAAAAAATAAGACTCATTAGTGAGTTTCTGGTCTTCAGACTAGAGGGGTGTCCTGGTTAGACTGGGGGTTCATCACAGAGTGGTGTACAAAGCTGGTGGGTCTAAACTTGGAAAATCCTCAGTCGTTTTTCCAATGGCCAGTGATGACAGCAGACGTTGGAGCTGCTTGGACCTGTGTAGCAGGACTTCATGGTGAAGGCTTAGAAACACTCTGCAGCCTCTTTAATTTTTATTCTCACATTAAAGTAACGGGACCCATCTTCCTGCCCATCAATCTGTACAGCATATGCAAGCCCTTCTGGTGGTTTAAATAGGAATGACTCACATGATATTAAGCCTCTTAGTGAAAATGGATTACATTATTGCCTTTCACAAAATGAGAGGTTTAAAAAGCCAAGTTAGTGTCTTCCAAATGTCAGTAACTGGAGACACTTTGGACAAAGAGTGAATTTTTATAGCTTTTCTGGAGATCTGTAAGATGAACTCATCTTTACAATGAAGAATATTAAATTATAAGAAAAGTATTAGAAATCAGAAGTTCTTTGAGTTTAATGAGAACTAGGTTCTACCAGTATTCAAAATAATTTCTTGTGATGGCAATATTGTTTCCTCCTTAAATACTTGAACTCTGACACATTTATGGGCATCTTTCTGAGTACCTTTTAACAGCAACATCATTACTGAAATCTCGAAAAAAAACTATAATCCCAAAATTCAGTGGTAAAAAGGATCGGGATCTGACTTTGGCTACTTATGGAAAATTGCTTTGCAAAAGTATTTTAAAAAGTGAAATAGGAATAAAAGCCAAGGTGGTATTCAAGCCACAGACTCTAAAGCCTGGTATCCTGTAAAGAAGCCTTTTCTGAGTATTAAAAAATCGCTATATTTGTTTATTCCTAACTGGCAACAGAACTTTGGAATATTTAAATTGTTGCTGAAGCACTTGTATCTAAGCATAAACGCTGTTTGAATTGATTGATAGGTGTCTAGTATGACATTGTGAACACATGTGTCCATGTGCAGGACACATAGCAGGAGTAGCAGGGCCTTTTATGCTGTCATGAATACGTGCACTAATACGAATAATTTGATGTCTCTTCAGCAAGGTAATTATGTTTAATAGCCTATAAATACAGAGTAATTGTTATCAATTGTGTTCATTTGTGTATATTTGATGAGTATTTTTAATTGATATTCCTGTGGCATCCTCCCTGTGCTGTGATTAGACTGGGATTTTCATATCTATGCTGTTTCATTTATTGCTAACTAGTAATTTACCTCTAATAGCCTTTTTTTCTGTTCTCTCCTTTTTTTTTTTTTTTTAATTAGAGGAAATCTTGAAGACTCACATTGCTCATTGGTGGTCTCCTGATGGCACCAGGTTAGCATATGCAACAATTAATGCCTCCAGAGTCCCCACCATGGAGATCCCAATATACGCCGGCAACCCTTACCCTTCTGTTAAAACGTATCATTATCCAAAGGTAAGGGAAAATAAAATAATCAGTCCTATTGCTCTATCAGAAATAAATTATTTTTTCTTTCCAGTAGGCTCAGGCAGGGGACTGCATAATAGTGCACACTGATAAGCAATGAAAATAAACAGATCTAAGGGAATATCAGCTGCTCCCTGGTGAATGTGGTCTCCATTACTCTTTAGCTGCATTTGTAAAATTGCGGTTTTCTGATTCGATGAGTAATTCTAAATATAATGAAAATGAAATTTAAAAATCCTTGCTTTTTACACCTAAAAAAGAAGCAACTGTGTTTCCATGCTAGGATGGAGTTGCTGATGTCTGAGAGTTTGGAATTTCTATATTTATGTATATTTCTATATTTAGATAAATTGCTGTATTTAGAGACAGATAGATGGATAGATACATACATACATATATTCTATATTATGATATCAAAAAAATAAAATAAAGAAGGAAAATGTAGTGTTTGGACTTCTTTAGAATATCCAGGATGGCCTAATGTGAGAGGACACATAGTCTGGATTTAGAGCCTTATGGTGCCTGAGCATTACACAGAACACAGTGAAAGACAGAGAAGACTTAAGAGCCATTCTGTCCATAATTGTGGAGCCCTGCAGTGGGTGCACAGCACCAGCACAGCTCTCTACCAGTACAGACACACTGCTGCTCTTATTGCTGTAATTTTCTGTTCTAAAGCAGTACAGGGGTGTCTGCTGCAGTCATTTCTTCTGGGTGTCTTGCTTTAAGCACTGATTACCCAAGACCTCACATATTGGTCCAAGTGAACCATAATTTAGCAGGAGAGATATCCACATAATATGCAGGTCTTATGGAAATCACAATGGTTCAGCAGGGGATGCCCTTTCCTACAGTACAAAATGAATCACTATTTTACTATATCGATCATCATCCTGTTAGACAATCTTTTATCAAAAGGTGCATGAAATAGCAATATTTCCAGTTGCTATGAAAAGTAGATTTTTATTACCAAGTGTCCTAAGTAAAATTACCCCTTATTTGTGCCTACTGACCTCTCCACACTGTGCCACATCACTACAGTTGCAGTTTCCCTGTGAACGACCACGGCAATCTAGTCCATATCCCCATACAATTAAAATCCATGGGGATGTAATAAATCAAAACCATTCTGTGTTTTATATGATATGTTCATTTATTCTTATTTTAAAATCCAGGCTGGAATGGAAAATCCAACTATTTCTTTGCATGTGATTGGCCTGAATGGACCCACTCATGACCTGGAAATGACTCCACCAGATGATCAGAGGATGAGGTAGGTGCTTTCTTGCCCTGGAATGCTGGACCTCAGTTGTCTTGGGGTTTTAGCTCAGAGCCTGACTTTTTTTTTTAGACCATTTTTCTTTCTCTGCTGCTATGAAGGAGTTTCATTTTGTGTAAATCTGCTTAATTTTTTTTCAAATTATTTGTCTTTTTACTTCTATTTTGTATAACATTATCAGTTTTTCATTTGAAATTGCTGTGACACAGACTGACTTTAGAGTGGGGTTATTTTTTGGCAACTTGACGGAATGTCCCTAAATCTATAAGAACACCTTCATTCTACTTGGAATCACAGGCATTATAGGAGGGATATTGTCTGCAGCCTGTATGAGAGACCATGAAGCAGAAACAGGGCACGCTATAGCACAGCAAACACGAGCTCACTGCTTCATGACGTGAACGTAGGAATGAAACCAGGTGGACATTCTGCAAATACATTGCCTGATCTTCATTCAAAATAAGAAAGAAAACTCTTTTGCTGTTTTTAAGGCACAGTTTATTAGTTTATTTTAGAAACTGTCCTGCAATTCAGCCAACTACTTAGAAATCCATTTCTAATTACATGCTTAAGTCTTCATTCAACAGGAGTTTAAGAGTTTGGCTTGGACTTCGATGTGTGGCCAAAGCTTGTATTTAGCATTTGTGTTTGTGTTTACATTGCACATCTACATTGTTCAGGAGAGAGGGTAGTGCATGGTGCTCCTCCGTGCAAAGATTGGAGATTATAACCCAAATCCAGATTTTCAATAACTTTGATTTAAACTTGAAATAGCTCTGTAGAAGGGCAAGCAAAATCAGACTCTGTTTCTACATCTCAAGTATCCAGAGTGACTCTTCCATATGCAATGCTGCAGGATTGCATATGTCATTGCCAGGCACATCACTTGTTCTTGTAGGAGCATCCAGCCAATGTGCAGGCTCATGTTTTTCATCTGATAGCTAAATTAGTGTAATTCCAGTCCAATAAAGACAGGAGTTACAGCACAGGGCTAACAAATCAGGGCAGTGGGGGGGACAGAGGAGGGTGCAGGTGTGACTTTCATTATGCATGATAAGGATATAAGGACTGTGGATAAGGCTGCATAGTCGTCTGACAAGAGGACACTTAACCAGTGGGATTATTTATGGTGAGAATTTCCTTCTTTAATAGGAAAGCTACTGTCAGCCTTAGAACATGTTTACACTGAATAACTCTAAAATACTCCAAATCCAGTTATGCAACAAAAGACGTATGACCTGTGACCGAACCAAATGGGCATAAATGCAATTTCCTTTCAAAAATACAACTTTAGATCTGCATACAGCAGGAAGGAGTTCAGGATCGTGGTGTTCCCATCACAGTATCCCCATGGCAGTATCAAAACGGCAGCTCCCGGACAACATAATTTCTCTGTTGGTAACATTCTCTGTAAACAGAGAGGCTCAGAAACATTTTAATTACAGCAATAACTTCAGACTGCAGGATCCAAGTGTTGTTAATAAATTTGTTCTATATGGTTATGGGTGGCCGTAATTTATTTGGTCACAATCAATATTGCAAAATGATGCAAAATACATCATAATTAATTACTGTCTGTATATTTCATCAAAACCATGGCAATTGCCATCTCTAGGGCATGACATAAGTAGTGCTGCTAGAGCAATAGGGGTGCATTTTCATTATGCATATGTTTTCTGAAATGAGAGGATTAGTGTGATAACATTTCATTAAAATAAGCAAGAGGGATGCACTGTACAGTTAGTTACAGAAGAGAGTTTCAGGGAAGCAGGAGAAGCTGGTGATAAGGATCTCCAAGCAGACACGTCCTGTCTGAAGCATTTCAATGTTCTCAGTCAGTTCACGTAGATGATCTATGGACAGAGTGGTATTTCGTGTTCTTTTTATCTGGAGCAAAGTGATTTAGTACAATTAATAAAGCTGATAATAAAGTGGAGATATGCCACAGTCTTTTTTCTTTAAAAATTAAAATAAGTCAGAAATTTTCCACAGAAATTATATATTTTTCAGTCAAAAAAACCCAGAAACCAGAGCTGATGATGGAAAGACATATTTTGCAGGGAAATGTACGATATTGATAACTTTTCCTTTTTAAAAATCTTTCATTATGAACACTTTTGCCAAATTTTCTGCAAGTCGTGCTTTTCTATGAGAAAAAGAAAGGAAAGGGGTGGAAATTACAGGAAAAATAAAAAAATGTTATAACACTTAATGCCTGAAAACCACTGAACCTCAAGAATTACCTCATCAGGTGGTCAGAATTGGATCATGACCCATCTTATTTCTCATGTCATATTTGCATCTCAGGTGGCAAATTAAGGAACATGTTATTTCCCCTGAGTGCAGAAATTGTCACTGTCCTTGCATAGGCCAGGCACAAATAAATAATGAAGAAACTCAGACAACTCCAGACTGAATCTGAGGCAGGAGCCATCTGTGCCCCAGGGACCACGGCCTGTCACTTGGCCACATATCACTGTGTTCTTTGTGGTGTTTATGGCTTTATTACTGTGGTCATACAGTAAGTATTCATATGATAGATTCATACCTAATATTTTGGATTGATACCTCCAGGAAGCAGCCCTGGAAAGCTGGGATATGAACAAGGGTGCTGCAGAATAACCAGTCTCAGATGATTGCAAACCCAACCACCAATGTCTTTACTGGGATGGGGTCTAGATTTTGCTTTATGGGGAAAAATAAGTTCTCCTTAAATCAGCTCCATATAAAATCGGGGATAGGTCATGGGGAGAGGGCTTGGGAAATGCACTGACTTCTCCTTTCTCCCCACTGGCTGCTCAACCAGTGCAGCTGCTGGAGCAGCAGATGTTTAAAATTAACTGAGATGAATCACACCTTATTGTCTCATTTTCTTCTGCAAAATGGGAACCATAAAACTTGGTTGTCCTACAGAGGAGATGTGAAGGGAAATAAATGAAAGACTCAACACTACTGAGAAATTAAAATACTGACTATACAAGTATCTGCAGTTATCTGTGGGCTAGGTTATCCTGATGGCTGGGAGAGGCTTCAGAGAGAAATTGAGACTCTATGCCTTTCTTTAGGATGTTAGGGAAGCTCTTGAGTCACCTAAAATAATAATTAAAATTCCTGAGAAAAAAAACATGGTTTCAGTGTTCAAACGGTGAGAGGGATGTAAAAATTGAATATAGTACCTTGAAACCTTAAATTGGAATTATGGAAAAAATGCTCCAAGCCACAATAGGCACTAAATTTACATTCCTTTTCTGTGGAGGCTGAATCTGGTCAGTTCATTTTGGAAAGAAAAAAAGAGACAGTTATACAGTTTAATTTTGCTTTGTTGTTTTTTTTTTTCCTCTTAGGGCCCATGCCGTTGCAGATATAGAGTAAAATTACAATTTTATTTCAGGCCCTAAATTTTCAGATTGCTGTTGTCTCACCTGGGCATATCCTTCCCATCCAGTGCACTGGATGCAAGTGTTGAGGTCTTTTGTTATTTTTCCCAAGCCAATTTCAGACAGTAAATATTACTGAAAACTGCAAAATCAATTTCCAACTTGTTATTTTTCTAGACAAACAGGCCTTTGTGGTTTTGCCCTTTTTATTCAGTATATGCAGGAGCGTTTGCCAGAACACGAGGTAATCTCCAGTGACACAGCACATTATTTCCAATGAGAGCAACAATTCCTTATGCATATTTTATAGCAAACAAATGAACTAATAAATTTTTTATAGACAGTATGCTGTAAAATGTTGTATTATAATTTAAGGATGTCTTTGGCCCACATAGCCCAGCAGTATATTATAACATCACCAACTTTGACAACTCAGCCAGAGTTGTACCCTACAAGTAAAGTGGTGGAGACCTGAATTGTTGCAGAGGTGGACATCACCATACCCTGGCTCTGAGAAGGCAACCATCAGCGAATTTATTCCTGATCCTGTATTTTCCAGCCCAGCCTATGTGGTTCCACTGCTCACTAGTGCAGAGGACTTTTGTGCACCCCACATTCATGATTTACTTCAAGTGGTATCACAACCTGAATATGTCCAGCAATAGAGGATGGTGCTGGGAGTGTGGGAGGTTTGCCAATGCAGACCCTGAAATATCTGCTTTATGGCAACCAGCTGCATCTGCTTTACAGAAATCTCATGTTGTTCCCAACTCTATCCTTCTTGGTATTTGCCTTTTTAATGCAAGGATCCACTCGTGGATACTTATGTGTGCAGTTGGCATAATTAGAGGCCCTTAACTTTTCATAAGCGTAAAGAATCCAGCCATTGGTGGTGGTGGGTCTGAGTCAACCAGTTAGCGTGCTCAGAATGGAAATGGTTTGCAATTTCTTTTCCACATGTGCATAAATTTGTAGCTCCAGGCATTTCAGTTCTTCTCAGAAGACAGAATAGCTTGAAAGATTATTTATCTCCGCATTCGTCACTTCTTTGAAAATAACTTTCAGAAGTGTCAGATAAAACACCTGCACAGCCTTAAAAATGTCATTTTTAGGGGCTGAAATATATACATGAGGCAGCCTAAAGACATCAAGACACAATGTTCTTAATAACCAGAGATATCTCCTGGACCGTTTGCCTGTGGCAGCCCCCAAATGCTCTGCCATGTGGGAATTCATTAGGGATGGCAGGTCTGTGATTTCGTTTATGTATGTCTGTGTTTGCAGGGACTACTACATAACCATGGTGAAATGGGCAACCAGCACCAAGGTGGCAGTAAACTGGCTGAACAGGGCCCAGAATGTGTCAATCCTGACGCTGTGCGATGCCACCACTGGAGTTTGCACGAAGGTAGGAGAGCCAAGCAAAGGGGTCACTTGCCATCAGTTTTCATAACCCAAGGAAGAAGAAACTATTTAAGTTATTTTCCCTCATGACACATCAGCTGGCACATATTTATTAAGGCAGACACAGAATATAAACAATGTTTGCAATATTTACTTTTTTTTAACACCTACAAGGCCAAGAATACTCTGTGTGTGTGAGACAGAAAGTGATTACTTGTCTTGAAATACCTGTGTTCAGATGCAAGCACACACATCTCAGCAGTTTGTAACCTGAACACCTTTGCAACAGTCTGGTTGCATTATATATATTTAATGTCATTAAAACCAGCTCATGTTTATCTACACCCATTTTAATTGTAGTTTAATTAATCCCTTCTATAAATGCAGTAATATAAATGGTGCATGAATATAAGCTCTGTATTAACAGATTCTATATTTTAAACTGACATAGGTGTTTCCAGAGTAGAAAATTGTCCTGATATACCCATCCCTTGAAAAAATGATGCAATTCTTTGTATAGAGCACTGTACAGAAAATTTCTTAGTAACATTCATTTCAACCTTTATTTATTTCTTAAAAAACTTTATTTCTTTGGGGAACAGGATATCTTGTGGATTTTTGTGTTTGGTCTGTACAAGTAAAATGCTTTCTTGATCTAGTGCATGCTTATTTGTTGGAGAGGAAAGGCAAGGAGAGGAGCCACTGGATTCCACTCCTGAAGCATATATTGAAGCAGTTTCTTTGTATTTCTGAACAACCTTTCAAATTCGATCCAACAGCTTCCTGCCCTGATGAGCAAAATGTAATAAATGACAAGTATTGTATTAATGTTCTTTTTCTGTTTTAGAAACATGAAGATGAGAGTGACGCCTGGCTACACAGACAGGTAATATCGATCTTCTCCTTGCAGTCAAGTTTTTGGCAGGTTTTTTGTTTCATTGTGTTTTCTACCAAAGAGAAAATCTGATTTCCAGACCTGAAAAAGTTACTTGGAAGATGGCATGATCTCTGTTATAGAAAAGAGTCTCTCAGTAACAAACAAGTTCTTATTGAAGATGCCATCTTCTCTGGTAGGTCCCATAGTTCTTAGCCTGCAATTTACTCAGATTTAAAAGAGATGAAAAGCTGATGGTGAAAATTCACCCACTGCCAGTATTTGTGTAGGACTCAACAACCTCAGAGGTAGCCCTTCATACCCTGCCTTGAGACTGATAATGATTTAAACAGTATGGTGCTTGTTTTATGGTCATTTTAATTGAGGATCTGTGCTCCATTCAGAGACAAAATCATGAAGATAGGACTTTTTATGTTACTTAAAGATCATATCTCAGGCACATGGTGTGACTCTTGGGGATGGTCCTGTGCAGGGCTTAGAGTTGGACTCAATCATCCTCGTGGGTCCTTTCCAACTCAGCATATTTTGTGTGATTCTGTGATATATAACACGTGCCCAGGAATCAGTTTGTGAAGTGACCTCAGGTTTGATTAAGCTGTTCTTGAGAGAGAAGCTGTGATACCAATTCAGCCACAACACTGAACTGTTTTTCAAGCATTGTGTGAATGCCAGTCAGGGAGCAGCATGTCTGGTAAAGATCTTCTACTATATATTTTTCCAAGTCCAGATTTAAAGCATTTCACGTTTTTGTCACAGCTTGTTCAGAGGAGCCAAGAACATGTAGAAATTACACTACATCAGTTCATAGCAAGAGCAATGCTCTCCTCTGTTCAAGTGGCTGTCCTGCAGCAATGGGCTGTGTGTGATCCAGATAAAAATTGATTGTACAGTGGAAATAGAGTTTGTGCTCCAAGCATTTCAAATAATCTTTTGCTGGTGTGCACAGGTATAGAGTAAAAACTGCTGAAGTGTTGTTTACATTCGTAAGAACTGTGTTGGCTTGAGTAGGAAACAAAAACTTGAAAGACAAGCCAAGTCGAGATAAGTTGCCCAGATATTATATATTAAAAAAGAAAAAGGACTTCACAGTATTCATTTATTTTATAAGTTGAAGGATAGTTGTAATCCTTTCACTGCTATTTACTGCAGTATAGTAGAACTTGTGTTTTATAGAATTAATACTGTATAGCAGAACTTGTGTTTTTACACTGCTGTGGTTCTTTAGTTACTTACCTACTACATGGACAGGCATTAAAAGATGATACTTTATCCTCAATATCTGAAGTAAACGATCTATCAGTCTCTAATGGGCCTGCTCCAGGGAGATATATTTTGTTTTACTATATCTCCAAAGAGCATATACTTATATTGAGAGCACACACTTAGTTTGATGCTAGAGAAGGTTGTTCATTACAGCAAAATGAGTCAGACATCTCAGTACTAAACTAAGATACCATTTTCTATGGACTTTGGAGACATTTGATAGCACCCTTCAAAAGCTTTTGTAAGAGTCTGAAGAATTATAGAGCTCTTTCCCCTGTGTTTCTGACAACAAAATCACTTTAAATTCTAGTTTTGGCTGAATATGATCACTAGGATAATTGTATTTTCTATATTTACCCTTTATTTTATGACACATTAATCTAGATAACTGGAAAGCTATTTTCATGGCGTGTCTGATTATGAGAATGATGTGAAAATGTTAAATGCTAGTGTGAGTCCACTAACCTCTTCAAGAAGGAGATAATTGCACATCAGGCAGCTACTGAAGGAGCTCAGGAACGTGGCTCAGCTGGGGATGAAGACTCCTTGGTTGAGACATTTTAGTATATATACAAATCAGCCAGGTACCAAATCCCCTCTGGAAACACCCAGTGTGGTGAGCAGTGGGGCCACACAGTCAATGGACCCTGGGCAGGATTCAGCTCACCCTGAAGAAGGCACCCACTGCCTGGCTGTCCAGCTTTCTCTGTGTGCTCTTTTGACCAGACCTCCTTCTGAGAAGTTTTAAATCACTGGGACCAAGGAATCTAATTGCTTGCCTTTTTCTTTAAAAAAACGCTTAAAAGTGCTCCATATGCGTGGTTTGAAAGGCATACACAGGCTTTACCTTTTTCTTGGAAATTTAAGTGCATCTGGTCTTCCTGGAATAGGGACAAAGCTCACAGTCAGCTGGGAGCAGGAGACAAGGCGTTTATACCAGGGACATGAGGGAGTCTCCAAGGATGACAGGGTTGACTTTTTTTCAGCTGTTTGAAATACTGGGAGTTCTGAGATAGGGTGTACAACTCATGAACTTGACTTCTGTTGTAGTGGTTTGGCAACTCAGTGTCATTTAATAGTCCGTGGAAGGTCATAGCAAATGATCTCATTTCCTTGTGGGCTTAAGTTCATGAATACATTTTACACAAGTCCAAAATCTTTGGAGAGCCTCTCCCCAACACAGGCAAAGAGAAATACTGCAGTCACTGTCTGTGTAGCTGAAAAATAGGATAAACTACTTAAAACATGATGAGAAATATACAATATTTACACAGGATTTGCTAGAAAGTATCTGTCACTCTTTTTCAGATGAGGTGGCACATGTTCACTAAAACTGTCTAGGGACTCTGGAAGTTTTTACTTCTTTTATTTATATACTTGCTTGTGCACTTCTGAGCATAAAAGCCAGACATTTAATTTTGCTTAAATATACAAATTGTTTGAGACAGTAATTACAGCTGTAAACAATTTTGTTTCAATTTTTGTGAAGAAGCCATTTTCCAGTAGTACCAGTGATGGTCACATACAGACAATGAGTCAGCAAGGGAGAAATAACACAATTTCTGAGCACCTGCTGAAAATAAACTTTACTGGCATTTTAATTAGTTTATTTATTTAATTGTGAATGTGGCCAGGAAAAAAAATTTAATTATAAACCAGGGTGCAATTGCAACTCCCCCTTTAAAGGTTTTGACATTGGCAGGATCAGGAGATTACCATAAAATTGTTTAGAGACTTATAACCTCCAAAACTCTCTGTGTAGGTTGGCTGCCCTCCCCTGATAACAGTTTCTTTGGGTTGCATTTTACTTTCCAGTCCCCTGTTTCACTGGTGTTTCAGATGACCTCAGTCTGAAACTAAAGACTTGCTCTGTCAAAAGGCTGAGATGTTGAACACCTCACACCATCTTTCTTTTATTACTGCCTTGCCTTAATCCTGTTTGCATGAAAACCCAGTAATTATTCTTACATGTAGTTAATAGGGAGTACAAAATGAGATCTTTTAAATAAAAACAGAGTTCAGAGAAACTTATGAACAAGATCCACTTTTTCACCCTGTAAAGCCCTTTTGCCATGGAATTATCTCGTAACTGACCTAATGTTGGACTATAGACAAGGGACACAACAGAAATAAGACCCAGAGTCCCATAACTCAAATACCCAAAGTCATCTGCCAGAGCTAAAAAGCAGCTTCTGGCTACAAAAAAAATCTTTTTGATACTTAAACAAAGAGTCCTGATTTCATCCAGTGGAGGGGATGGGTACCCAGAGGCACAGGTTCCTCTCCTCTCCATCTGATGACCCTGTATTTTGGTGCAGGTGCCATTCTGAGATGGCCAGGTATGGTGCACCCAGCCACAGCTGAGCATGGAGACAGGGATGGAGGATGAAGCTCAGCATTGCCCCAGGGGCTGAGTGTGTCAGGAGATGGAAAGAGATCTTCCCCCTCTGCCCTAAAAAGGAGGTGACTTCATTATCCCAGTAGAGTCGATGCACATGTTGGATGTTTGGTTTTTTGTTGTTGGATTTAAACAAAGCATTTACCAATATACAAAGGGTTAAAAGGATCCACGTCACACCTATCTGTTTATCAGAGCTATGGGCCTGTGACACTTAAATTATTGGGACATTTCCCAATTTATTTGTTTTTGTGTAATTGTTATTCTTTACTCCAGGACTTTGTGCTCCTCTCTAAGACCTACAGAAGCTGAGATTGCATTTAGAATTGTCCCCTCACTCATCCTGATTCTGCCAAACTTGGGATAAGCCTCTGAGGCACTCCTGGGTTTCTTCTCCTGACCATTTAGAGATCTGGCTGAGCAAAAGTACAAGAAGAGCCATAAGGACTTCAGGAGTGTCCTGTGGAATCTCACCACTGCCTCTGTCCCGTCATTCCGTCCTTAGCAGGCACAGCAGCTGATGTATTTAAGGACAGTGTGTGACCTGTCTGCTTTCTGCAGTCCAGTCCTCTCATATTTCACCATTATCTACACCAAAACATTACAGACATTTGATACTATAACCATGTCTATTCCCTTTAAGATCTATTAATGAAACATGAGTTTCTCAATCCCTTTTTTGCACCTTCTGATACCAGCTGCTTCCATAAACCTCCTGTGGCAAAAACTTCCAAACATTCCCTACCTGCTGCATAGTAAAAGTATTTTCTTTTACTGGCATTAAGCTGCTCTATTATTTTCAAGGAGGGCTGTTCTGTTTTGGTGTTGTGGGATTCAGTCAATAATAGTCGACCAAAGGCTCAGACAATTCATATCACATGCAGAATATTTTAATAATGTGCTCAGTGTAGCTCCCTACAGTAAAAAATCCTATTACAAGAGAATTTCAGCCTGTCCCTGCATTTACCACCTGGGATCTGTCATCATCTCTGTCACAAAGTTCTGATTGTATTAATGTGTTGTCTTTCCAGTAACAGGAATGTGCAAACAGCCCGTCTTGTAACATCAACCCAGTGCTAAAACCTCACATCTGTCACCTGTGCCATGAAGCTCCTTTCCCTGTAACTATGAATGAACCTCAAACTCATTTGCACAATGCCTGCTCTTGCTGGCAGAGATGGATTGCTGGAATATATAATGCAGAAGGCACAGATATAGAAATGGAGGGTGAAATCATTGCTACTTACCTCAGTAAAAGAAAACCTGTCGAGCAGAAGGTTTGCCCGAGCTATCACAGTCATTATTCAATGAGTTTTCTCATGTTATGAAAGGCATTTGGAAATAATATAGAGTTTCATGTTTCAGGTTCCAGAACAATGTCAGAAACAAATGAAACCATTATTTCCTAGAGCTGCAAGACGCTGTAAATGGGCATATTTTAAAATATACTGAAAACCTAAGCAGGGGAAAATGAAAGGAAAAAGGAACAATTTGAACACCTAATATAGCATTGATAAATCTGATAAATAGTGGAAAATAATTAATCAGTAAAGAACTGGGAGCATAGGCACATACAGCAAGAATAATGTGCTAGCTTGTGAGAAATAAAAATGTTTATTCCTTGGCTGTAGGTGTTGGTATGAGCCATAGGTCTCCCAGAACAATGAAGTTCTTACCAGTTCATTGTGGTATCTTGGCACGTGCCAAGCAGAAAGCCACAGTGTTTGATTAACACTAAACCAAAGGAGGACCCAGAAGAGGCTGAGCAACAGTCTCCCTGTTGACTTCCCTGGAAGAAGAAGGGTCCACAAAGCTGGGCCAAGGAAGGCAGGACTCATCCAACCACAGAAAAGCCTGATATCACAGGAGAGGTTCAGCAGAGGTTTGGCCCTTTATTTAGTCCCAGCTACTCGAGATTCAGAGTAAGCTTCATGTAGCCAGTTCCCTTGGTACAGTGCTCCTGTGTCACACCATATGGACCATCCTTCTGCTTTCCCTTGTAGCCTGCTGTTCAACCATCTCATGCAGTGACTTCTCATGTGCCTCAGGGTTCCTCTACAAAAAGAAGACATCCTTCCAGGAGATGCTTGCTTGCCATATGTGGTGTTTGATTTTCCTTCTGCTGAGTCTCTTCTATCTCTGGTTGAAAGTTCTAGTCACCCACTAAAAGTCAATCACCACATTCACCTGGGAGCTCTGTGTCAAAGACAGTTCTGCAAGAGATCCTCTCCTTCATAAATAATTCAGTGAGATAAGCATTTGTAAGACAGGAGAAAAAGACAGCAGTTAGATGCTGTTAGTTGTGTTTCCTCCAGGACAGGAACAAATCCATTCTTCCAGCAGAGTAAACAGGGTTTGTCATACTTGTGCCAGCAAGGTTCAAACGAGCTCTAAAGGCTGTATTCCAACTGCCCCAAGCAGTCAGCTGCATATGTGTACTTTTGGCTTTGCAAATGGGAATTGACTTTATAGCAAAGAAACTCTCCTTGTTGCCTGTCTCCGTCTTCCCACAGCTGAAAAGTGTCTGCTTTCCCAAGAGCAAGAAGCAATAATCTTCAAAACTTTCTTCAGTTTTCAGTGGGCTTTCTGTTTGCCTCAGGTTGCTGTCAAGGAGCACTTTCTATTTCACTGTGAATTAATTTCACCAGGGTTTGCAGTGCTGAGCAACTCTAAATACAATAAATGAACAGTAAAACAATCCTTAAATTTGCTGCTTATACAGAACGAAGAGCCGATTTTTTCCAAGGACGGTCGGAAGTTTTTCTTTGTCCGAGCCATTCCCCAGGGAGGACGTGGAAAGTTCTACCACATTGCCATGTCATCATCACAGGTAACTCACTCACTGCCACCTGAGGCAGACAGCAATGAAAAGTAGTACCTGTGCTTGTGCCGGCAAGACTGGGAGGTGCAAATGTAGAAAGGTCTTGTGCATAAAAGAAAAAAAAAACTTCAATGATGCTTTATTGGGCATGAGATAACATGAATTTACAAATTAAACACTTAGAAGTAAAAGGTCAACCGTGTCTTTGCAAATATTGTCATTGGTTTGGTTTAGTTTTTTTTAATACCACCTCAGTTGTAAATGAATAAGTAAATCGCTGTCCTGCGATAAAAAATTAATTAGAAGCATGTGGGCATGCTGGATTAGAGGAAGGGGTTTGAAGCTGCTCTGTGCTGAATTCATATAATTAACTTCAGTGGAGTTATGGTTAAGATGATTCTGACTCCCCATTATTTCTATGCCTGCAGATTCACAGAAATAGCAGGTGGGGTAGTGGAAATTGCAGATGCAAGGTTTATTTTTCATGGGCAATGGAGTCAAAAGAGCTGTCTTCTTCAGAAGAGGAGCTGTGCTCAGGTATCTGCTTTTAAGAGTAAAGAAATCTAATATTCTTTTCTGTCTGGCAGCCCAACAGTAGCAGCGACAACTTACAGGCTATTACATCTGGCGATTGGGATGTGACAAAGATACTGGCATATGATGAAAAGAGGCATAAAATGTAAGTAAACGTTGGCCTGACAAATCAGTCTTCCCTTGTTTAGCCCTGGGCTGTGGGGTCAGTTACAACGATGCTGTGTATACATCTGAAATGTATGAGCATGAGGTGGAGATAAGAAAGCAGGAGAAGCTGTCTCCCTTTTGGCTTAACCTCTCACACTATTACATATATCTTGTGCTACTTTGATTTTATCTGTACAGTTCAAACCTCTCTTTCTGCAAATATTAAATATATTTGTGCAGAGCAGTAATTTCTCCTGCTGCAACTTCTGAATTTAGCCTCTGAAGGAAAGAAGTCTATTTTCATTGACCACCTAGATAGTCAGTTTTAGAAAGAATCCTTTGTTGACCTGCAAAAATATCCATGCATTAGGGGGGGAAAAAAACGTATTTAGGTAGAATTAAAAAAACAAGCAAACAAAACAAACAAACAAAACCCCCAAACAAAAAAACAAACAAACCAACCACAAAAACCCCACCGTTCTTCACACCTGCCCTTTGTGCTTGTAAAATAACTTCTGTAAATATTCACTTTTTCAAATACACTTCAGGAAATTACATAATAAAATATTTGCAAGGCTTTCTGGAATCAAATAACATATAGATTCCTTTCCAGGCGAAGTTTCAGATGGATGTGAGGTTCTCACCTCTGAGTTACTTAATGTCACTGAAACTTGAGTAAAAAGTCTCTGGAATATAATAAACTTTGAGTTATCATTAAAAGCACAATGCTTCTTCAAGGTTTTGAATGCTCTCAATTGCCAATAACTCAGTACAATATAGAATCATAGAAACATAGAGTCACAGAATGACTTGGGCTGGAAGAGACCTTAAAAATCATTTAGTTCCAACTCCCTGCCTACCATGGGCAGGGACACCTTCCAATGGACCAGAGCCCCCATCCAACCTGACCTTGAACACTTCCAGGAGTGGTCTAAGCAGCAAACTGGCACCAAAGTCTTATTTGCATTTTAACTGGCAAGCCAAGCAGAAAACAACGCGTACAGTTTGTGCACTCCAAGTGTATGCCTGGGCAAGTGCAGCTCGTTGGAAGCAGATCAGCAGGGATGAATATGCTTCCTGATATTATTCACCCCATGGATGCTGTATTTGTTCCTGTGGTCCATCCTTATTCACATGAAATGACATCTGGGGGATCAGTTCATCCCCACGTGTTGGACTGAGGTTGGCCACCTCCAGCAGCATCTCTGTATTGCCTTCGGAAGCCACTGCACAACAGGGCTTTGGGATAAACATCCAGAAAGGAGCTCATCACAGTGTCAGTGCAAAACAGGGACAATGAAGTGTTCCTCTGCTTCATACTCTGCCTTCCTTTTCTAAGAGGATATTTCAATGGGTTTCACGTCAGATCCTGGTTTGCTATTTAACTGCGCAAAGAATAAAAGGTGGTCACAGGAGTTAAAACTGGTTCTAAACAAAATACAAACAAACCAAACAAACATTTAAAGGAAATTCTGAGCCATAAATCTTAATGTAAAAATGTGGATGTCTCTCATTTGTCCACTTGATCCTTTTTGGTTCACTGACAGGACCAGTTTAGGACCCAAACTTTTCCATGCTTGTTTTAACTGCAGTGCATTCTACAACATCCTTGCTTGAGCCTCTGCAGTGATGTGTCCCTCTCTATGTTTTTCTAATTCAGTTTAAACTTTCCTTGCTTTACAAGGTCAGGAAAATGATGATGTGAATGAAGATGTTGTTGCATGAGGTACTTCTAAGCACAATTGCCTTTTTGATTTTTCCCCCACAGTTATTTCCACAGCACAGAAGATTTACCAAGGAGGAGACATTTATACAGGTATGTGCCTTACTAACCTCACATACAGAATTTCCCATTTCTTCAGTCTTACACGAATCATTACATAAGCAATTGCAACAGAAGCAGTTTCTTAAGTTTTTGTCTTTAGTGGCATTGCAAGATCTTGCAGTGTGTCACTGGAATAGACAAAACAGCATAACCATAGTGAAAAAAGCTCTTGACATTTGGAAATGTTTTACATTTAGCAATTTTCTCATAGTAATGCCAATTTTAAATTGGTCTTAAGATTGACTGTCACAAAACTTTCCACCCTAGGAAGAATTCAGAATTACATAAACTAATGGTATAAAATGTTCTTATACTTTCAGATAGCCGTTTTCATGGAAATTTGATAGCAGCTCACCTCTTCACAAAACTGAAAAGAGTTAACAGTGTGTTATGTTTACAGACCTTCTTCTGCAGTTCCAGGAGAGTTCAGTATCCTCCCTAAGTGTTTGATGAGTAAAAGACGACTTTATAATAAGCTATTGCTAGTGTAGCTATTGTGAAGTATTGTGGAAGCAGATTACAAAGGGGAGGAAACACAAACTTTTCAACAAACATTTTCGAATCATTATTCCACTTGTCTTATTTTTCTTCTCAGTCACTCTGCTGCCATCACAACATCTGCAATGAAGGGCAGAGTTGGCAATGGCATTGTCTGATAAACAACAGTCAGTACAATTTCCTTCTCTCACATGGTATCATGCCTTTCTCTTTCCTCAGTGGGAAGGAAAATAGAGTGAACTAAATTACCTGTAGTCAAATCATTTTTCCCTTTTAAGACCTCTATGCCTGTTCACTGCACTCCCCAGTTTTTTGAGAGTAGCTCAGCTCAGTGTTTATTTTCTAGAAGAAAAGAAAAAAAAAAAAATATATCTTAACCCTTCATTTCTATTGAAATGAGAAGAAAATCTCACTTTAAAAACTGAGTCCAGGCAAAGCTGCTCAAGAGCTGCTGGCATGAGACAAAGTGTTTCCACCCCTCCTCAGATTGGCACGAATCTCACCCTGGTGCCTCATCAGCCTCACCTCCCCACATAGGTAACAGAGAAAGAGATGCCCAAAATTTCAGTGTCCTTGACCTCATCCTTAACCTTACTTTGATTATAGTGATCTTGGTCTCACTTTGGGGAGTCGGTTTCCTGTGCTGTAGTTTGTCTCTTGTCCCAACCCAAAAGCATCAGCCTTTGCATATGTTCATTGACAGAGCTCCACTGGAGCACTGGTAGCTGATATCTGATGAAGATTCACTTAGAGCTTTTTCTTTTTTTGTGTCTGACTTAGTAGATGTAATTAGGATTTAAGTCAGAGACACAATCTGAGCCTAAACAAGAACCCAAGATCTACTCATTTCAGTCTCTGTGGCCCTAAAAAGGTTGCTCAGCCCCATCTCTTGAAATGGTAGGAAAAAACACTCACCTGCTTTACAGTAATACTGGAAAGATCTATTAGTTAATATTCTTGAAGTTTCAGAATGCTATAATGGTGCAAAATGTCATTTATTAATATTCGCTAATGATCAGTATTTCATTCTTCAACATGTAGTAGACTTTTAGAAGCACTTCTGAGCATATGGACAGGCCACATTACCTTCTTTAGCAACAGATCCCTAAATGCAATCTCTCCTTTCTGCTTGGATGCTATAAGAACTACTGTTTAAACTGCAAAAAAGCATTTAGCCTCTGAGGCAGAAGCAAGCAAATCAGACCAGTAAGGCAACCAGTAAGAAACTTTAAAAAAGCAATTCCAGCTCTTTATTGTCTGTTATAAGTGTAGAAACCCTGCTCCTTTGTTTCATGCCTTCATCCACCAAATTATGACTTCCTCTTGTGCAATTGCAACCATCATTTTCTTTTAAAAACTATACTTTCCTTCAATACCACCTGACCTTGCAAAATGACATCAGTATCCATTTATATATTCTTCATTCAGGCAGGAGAAAAAAAAAAGCCATTACTGCTATTTAAACTCAACCAAATGGAAATGCTCTGTCTCTTACTAATGTTGGACACATTACATTCATTTTCTTGTTCTACCGTAAGGTTCAAGTAGTGTTGCTTTCAGACAGCATTTGCTCAGTGACCTTCATGGACTTGTATTAACCTTTTCAGTGCAAGCACAAATGGAAACTTCAACAGGCAGTGCCTGTCCTGTGATCTGATTGAAAACTGCACTTACTTCAGTGCATCCTTCAGCCGCAATCTGGAATACTTCCTCCTGACATGCGAAGGTATGTTGGCTTCTGTTATTGCAGTTTTTGTGCCCAAGGGTAGGATTTAGAGCCAGCACTGATATCTTTAGACATCCTGTGTGCCTGTGGGCAACTTTGAAAGACTGGCCATAAATATCTGGGTCGCATTGCTTTTGAAGCTTTAGTCTTAATATTTTTCTTTCTTCTGTGTATTTTTATTTGTAACTACAAAGCAGGTGTTTGCAACCCTTTTCTGTGCATCTGTGACCATTGAAGATAGAGGTACATTCCTCTAGACACTCCAAGCATCCTTAAGTTAAAGTAATAGCAAAACCTGGAGGACATAAAACATCAGAAAGTTTATGAGAGAGAAGCCAGCAAGGTGGGATTGACTGTGGGTGACTGGAACTGAGTTCCAAACACATCAACCAATACTGTGGAAAAACAGGGGAATTCAAAGTAAGTTACAATGAGAAGACAGTTTGCCAAGAAAAGGCTGTCTGCAGAAATGTGCCTAATGGACAGTGTGAGTACAGAATATCTAGTGCTTCACTGCTCATTCATCATAAATTTACTTTAACTTGGCATAATCCACAGGTCCAACAGAGATTTCCTGTGTTGAAAATGCCTGAGAATATCCAGTAGGTTAAGGATAGAAGACATTTTAGGAGATGAGCCATAAAAGTCAGTTTCCTCCAGCTCTGTTGGGACTAAATGCAGAACTCCATAGCATTTATTCCTATGTAATTTAATTCTGCTTAATTATCCTAAATTGCACACACAATGCACACATCCCAGTCATCTGGTACTGTGACTGAAGCTTCTCAGATGGCTGTGTGTCCTCTGAAACAGGACTTGAAAAGCAGGGAGCCAACAAGAAATGCCTTATTTTCAACAGCTCAGGAGAGAAGAGAATAGGTATAAGTGGGATATTATGA
Organism: Pipra filicauda; assembly: GCF_003945595.2. Lineage (NCBI taxonomy): Eukaryota > Metazoa > Chordata > Aves > Passeriformes > Pipridae > Pipra > Pipra filicauda. The sequence continues at coordinate 9,502,087 of NW_024104310.1, forward strand.
AGGAATTCTTACTGTGAGGGTGGTGAGGCACTGGAACAGAGAGAAGCTGTGGATACCTCATCCAAGGCCAGGCTCTTAGGAATCTCATCTAGTGGACTGCCCCTTCTCTGGCAAGTATCCATTGCTGCCAGTAACTGTGGTGAACACCAAGGATAAAACAGGAATATCTGAGGTGGCAAAATGGGAAATAACTAAGATACAGTGGAGAAGTAGAATGATTAACATAGTATCAAGCAAAACGTCTGGCTTTGGACAATTGTAAAAACATGTTCTTCCCCTAAGAGAGAAGAACAGAGTGCATGTTGGAGGCATTTAGAGATATTAAAAAATATCTGACAACACAGTACAGAAAAATAGCATTAAAAGTTCAATGCACTAATTAAGTTAATGGGCTACCCGTAAATCTGAATCCATAGTTATGGCAGACATACCCAGAGAAGTGTCATTGGTCAATAAACACTCGGTTCTGTAGTAAATATTATTATATTTATGAAGTTTGTCCCTTTAAAAGAAAAACCTTGCATATTTTTCCTCTTGTTTTCATTTCAAGAACAGCTGTCAGCAGCTACCAGAGAATGTGTCCATTTCCTTTGCACCAAGATAATTGTTTTACTGTAATTAGAAGCATTTGTGCATAACAAGATTAAGGTTTCTAAAGGATCTTATCAACAGTTATGAGGTGATATGATTACATTATATCTCATTCACAAAAACTTGCAATGATACCTGAAGAGATTGATGAATTGTATTAGTGTGTTCATTAATCCAGTGCACAAGATAATGATTTTGCATAATAAACTGTGGGCCAGATTCTCATCTGCTGTAAACAATACCTCAGTTATAAGGTCATTAGAGTTAAATCTCTTTACATCTGCTGAATATATCTTTGTCTGAATTTTCATTTTTCAGGACTAAATTCTCAAACTGTAATGTCTTTATAACACAAATACAGAACAGCTTGAGCTATGGAGCTAATGTCAGTGTCTCCATTCAGATACTTTTAAAAAATATGTATATTTAGGAAAATACAGAAAGCTTGGTAGGATTTTTATTTTCAGTGATTTTATAAAAATATCAAAACATTGCATTTGGTGGAGTTATTCCTTATTTACATAACTGAGTGAGAGATCTTTCAATCCTCTTTGCTTTCAGGCAAACAGTTTACAGGAACAGCATTTCATTTTAGCACTTTTCGTGTAGGACCCATCTAACCAGATGTCTGCTATGGGTACGTTTAGAGCAGAGGCAGCTCCCTTTGGTTTCTGCTACAGCAGATGTGAGTCAGGTCAGTGGAAACATCTGTTCTTGGATGAAGTGCAGACTTCTGGATAAAAATATCATCCCATCATACTTCAGTCATGTAAATAGGTGTTATGGTTTGATGAAGAATCACTGGGATCCGCTAATAGGAGAATTCCTTTTCCACAGCTCCTCAGACTGCTTAGCCAGAGCTTTTGCCTCACTTTCTCAGAGTATTAGATCACTGATCATTAGTCATACTCTGGTAATTTTTCTATTAGAAGGCAATTCTATTTATTCATATACACATATGACACATAGGTGGGAAAGCTGCTTGAATGAGGATGTATCAAGGAATCCTGCCTATCAAGCAGGCAGAAAAGCAGCAGCCCACCAGGACAGCCAAGTGCTTGTTTTACAACACCTGCTACCCAAGGGTTTCTGCCAGGAGTTCTCATCTCTGCTTTCTGCAAAAAGCCACAGTTGGAGTCGATGCTGTTGACCAGACAGTGGCAGACAGTTCCTGTTGCTGTTTCATTCTTTCTTCTTCATCTACATTGTATAAAAGCAGCCAGAACTCAGGTCTTGCTGTGCACTCTGTGACTACCTACAGAAATGTGTGTTTGTAGCAGTTACTGGTGTGTGACTTTATGTCAGACTCATATGTATCTTTGAAGGGGAGTAAACTATTTTACTGTGATCTGACCTGTAATAGTTTAAAAAATTTTATTTTTTCAGCTCTCTACAGGACAAATGCATGGGCAAATATTTATAGCTTAAAAATAATTTCTGTACTGGCAGAGACTGACCCCCACCATCCCTTGCTTTGTGACCTTCCATTGCAAATCTCAATGAGTTTAGAGGCACAGACACGACTGTGGCTCAGATGAACTTCTCTACAATGATGGCAAGGTTTGTAAGATTTGATTAAGCAATAAGTGCTTATAAAATACTCAGTGACACTTAAATGAAAGGCAGGGGAAAGGAAAATATCTATCTTTAAAAAAAAAAAAAGAACACTAAAAACCAAGAAAGGTCTGACATTGCTCGTTTTATCCCAAAGGTCAAGAGCTGGAAGTTTTCTATTCTCTCTTGTGGTACTTTAAAGGCAAAATATAATTGCCTTAAAAAAATTTTGCGGTCCTACAGACTATGTTTAACAGCATTGCTGCCTGGCACAGGATGAAATGAGAAAAGTGTGCTATAATAAAAGGTAACCTCTCTTGAAAGAGGACAGTGTAATGCTTACTGTCAGGAGGCAACATTTATTGCAATCAGTCAGTCCCAGAAGGCTAGTTACCTTATTTTTCATCTAATTTTATATGCTTATGATTGAATTACTGTAGCAGGATATAAGGAAACATGATGCTTTACAGGTTGCTGTTAGATTATCTCCTCTAGACACTGTTGAAAAAGCAATATCTGCTGGACCAAGGTCACTCCTACTGTCACTTTCATCATAAAATATGGGTTTACACTTTTGCCTCCTCTCATAAACCAGCCCAGGCACCTCCACTGATTCCTTCTAAAGATAAACAGAAATAGGATCTGAAATAGTTTGTTACTTTACACATAAATTTAATTGGGTATTGGTTTTTCTCATCTGGAATGGGATGTAAAATTCAATTGCACAGAGAAAAGGATAACAAATTACAAGTGTGGGCTGTGGAAAGCAATTTGTTCCTGTTTCTTTAGTGGGACTCAGACAGGTAGGGTACAAGGCTGAATTACACGAGCCAGTAAAGCAGTACAGCCCATTTTTAGCTGATAGCTCCTTCTCCTCTGAAGGATGAAGCCTTGTCAATAACTACCACTGCAGTCAGCTGTGGAATGTTTCAGTATTTCCATTTTACACAGGTGCACTCAGTCTTCAATGATTCCTTACTCCCCAGTGTAGCACTATTAAAACCTGAGTCCTAATGAGGTTGTCCAAAGAGGCCAAAGAAAGGATGTGCCACCATTTCTGTTGTGGGATAACTGGTACTCTGACATTCCATGTAGCAGCTTTGGCTGCAGTGGTTTCACCCTCATAAAAAATCTGTGAAATCACAAAGAATTTCGCTTGGACACACAGAACAGGCAAAGGATTTCTGGAACCTGGAGTTCAAGTCCTCTGACACATGCATACATTACTGCAATTAATGCCATTTAATACACAGTGAAAATTATGGGGGAGGAGGGTGTTGTTCATGGAATGGCTACCAGGCTGCTAATTAAAGTTCTCCATAATCATGGGTTATCAGGAAAGGATTAATAATTTTTAGGGATGTCACAAAGAAAATTGGTAGTTACACAGAGGGGAGAGGACTGTAACGAGGGCTAAGAGAAAACAATTGTCTCATGCTTGGCATTGTTGCTGGTGATAGAGAGGTGCCTTTGCCACTGCACTGTGTATTATCCTTCATTCAGTGACCAGTTTGGGAAAAATCAGCTTTCACTTTGAGAAGAAACAACACTGTAACTGAACAGGGAACTCTGTCATGTTCTATAGATCTCAGATCCTTCCTACTTTTCCAGAAACAGTGAGATTGTTTTGTTTCAAAATACCATAAAATCACTACTGTTTATCCCGTCTCTTTGAAGATTATCTCTGCTACAAACCTGTGTTTGTAGCTGACTGGTATCCTTTACTGTCAGTACTGTGCAGGTCAAATGACTTTAAAGCTGTCTCTGTCTTTGGAGAAAAGAAAATAGGCTCTTCTAACAAAAATGTTAAAATATTATCACGTGATTTGGATGTCGTCTCTGGCACTGGGGTTCTTGGTAGCTTAGCCTAGATGGTGTAGATCAGTAATGACAGGTAGCAGGAATGAAGTAATGTTTCCCTTTCCTGGCAGGTAATTCTGCAGCTGTAGAGCAAAATTATGTGTCGTAACTTAGCTGTGCTTGATAAAATACCTGAAGAACCAACAGGAAAGGGATTTATCTGGGTACATGTCTGCTTTTCCCCAGGACAGCAATGACAGCAACTCTGTAACTGCACTCCTGGCCCTGGATGCCTGTAGGTCTGGGAAATCTTTTAAAACAGGATTTATAGGTCTTACGTCCTGCCAGATAAAATCGTGTTTCAGTCCCATTCACAGATAACAAGTGGTGCAAAAGCACTGAATAGAAAAACTTAGCAATTTAAGGATCTCCTTTGAGAGTGATTCATACTAATGAAGAAGCAATGCAACCCAATTAGTGACAACTGAGTCAAGTTCCTCATGCCATTGTACATGTAACTCATTCTGTCTGTGGTTTTATGAGTTTTAAAGACAAGTGCTGCAAATTTGTTCTTTATAGAGCCAGCATGTAACTATAAACGTCTCAGCTGCTTGAACTGTTTCTTGAGGATTTAATTATCTTCTTTACTCCTTCTTGGTGGAAATACGATCTGGACATGGGAACACTTAGGAGCATTACTTACTGCTCTCACTTAATAGGCTTAGGCTGAGCATTAAAAAGTCCTTTTGTTATTCTACATTTCTTCTATTTTCCAGATTTTTGTTAAAGTCAGCAAAGACTTTCACTACCAAGTTTCATCGAATGTTCTGGCTCTGCTTTGTGGCAGGTTGTCCCGACTTTGCTTTTGAATACATTTTAATGCCATATAATCTAGAGCAAAGTTCAGCCTTCCAGTATGGAGAGGTCTAAACCCACATTTTGGAATCCTTTTAGGTATCTAGGTTGTTCTTCCCACTGACGTGGGCACAAGCAGAAGCTCCTGCCCACACGGATGATACAAGTCTGAAATGTAGGGTACTTCTGGAGTTTGCCATATACAGAGAAATTTCTAGTGTGGGTGAATCTAGTGTGGGTGAATTCCTCAAAAGGAATTGAGTGAAATCATTGGATTAACACAAGGGCTGCTTTAGGAGAATGCATCAGCTCAGCATTTATGCTTGTTGGGACCAGGAGCCAAACAAAGGCTCATGTCCTTGATCAGTGCCACCTTTCTAAACCTGGTTAGTGATTGCCCACTAGCCCCTCTCCTGATTTCTTTTAATAACATGGGAAGGGCTTTTTACTAAAAACCCCTAGCCAACACTCCTGTGTGAAAAGAACTTTTAAAGGAGGCTGGAGGTGGTCAGAAAAGTGGGAAAACTGGTTCATTAATGCTGCCTCATTAATGCTGCCTCATAGCCCAGTGCTGCACAGCGTGAGATAAGCTCAGCCAGCAGCTGGGTGGGTGGGAACATCCTTTGAAGCACCAGCATCCAACACCAGCACCACTGGCATAGCTCAGCTCAAGATTTAAGCCCCAGGATTATTTTTATTTTGCTTTTAAATGTGAACAAACCTAAAATTCTGGGCATTGTTTCTATTATTGTGGCTATACTCAGATGCCATTACTGCATACAGACGTTGTCCTTTTTGAAGAGATACATATTTTGGAAAATCTCCTAGTATTTTATTCTCTGGTGGTATTACCAGCTGATTTGGATGGGCTTGAATGAATTCCAAAGAAAAGCTAAATTATAACCAATAAATCACATAGATTTGATGATGAATTTCACTAGCAAAGTAATGTTTCATTTTGCCCATCTTCTTATAGATTCAGTCTGTGCTTTTTGTAATGCTGAGTTTGGGGAACTTTTTTCCCCTGAAAATCACATAAAATCCCAGAAGTATGAGTTTTAATCAATAAATATCTTCACAAAAATGTACAAGTTCTAGCATATCACTCTTGAGAAAATTTTGTCTGTCACATTCATCAAAAAAAATAGGGGCTTCTACTGCTAAGGACTTACTTTATGAATAAAAGTCTCTGCCTTGGAAGAAATTTCATGAAGATCATGATATTTGTCTTTCACCCTGAGCAAGTCAAATCCCATTTTTCCTCAGATTCTCCATCAAAATGAGAAAAACATGTCAAACAGACATTTCTGGCAGTAATTTGTACATCTATGACTCTTTGAACAGTTTGACCTTAATATTATTTAGTATCTCAGGGTAATCCTATATTGATATTTATCAGGATACAGGAAGAGGCAATAGAAGTTTTATGGTTGGCAAAATAAATTCTGCACTAAATGTTTAATTTGAATTATGCAAAGATATAATAAGCCCTTTGCAACCTTTCCCCAGGTGATTTTCATGCTTTTACCAAGTGGGGAGCAGAGGTACAGTGAGAATTAGTGGTTTGCCTATGGACACATCTTGAGTCAAGTTATTATGACCCCCATTTCCTTCCTCATATTGCAAGACAGTACTCCAAGGAAAAGCAGCACAGGCTCCTGGAGCAGACCAGAAATGTATGTCCTTCTGTAGCCTGTCTCCATCAGTGGATGGTGGATAATTACCCTCTCCAGGATTTTTGCAATGATGTTCCCATCAGGGACATGTCTGCCCAGCTCCTGCAATAAGAGGTTGGTTCATGCCTTCAGGCAGGAGAATAATGAACCTCTTTCTACATCTTTCTCAGTTCCTTGATTCAGTCAGACCTTTTAACCTGTGCAGTTTGGGCCAGACCTACCATCCTAGGAAAGCAATGGAAAATCTGGAGATGAGGATATTTTTTTTTTCTTTACTAACTATGGACAAGCAGCTTTCGGGAGCCGTAAATCAATGATTCACAAAGCAAAAGTTCATAAAGCAACATTTTACATCTAACTGCATTGCCTATATATTGTCTTACATATCATGTAGAAATCTTACAGCTTATCACAGTCTCATCAATAACATTCCTGGAGCCAGATTGTAATTAGCAGTTGTGATCCTCAGGTAAACATCAGTGCAATCTATAATGAAAGTACACAGCTTAGCTCTTCCCTGGATATATTGGGCTATTTATGAACTATAAAACAGCTCAATATTTAGGCAAATATGTCTGCAAAAAGTAGGTGGATTGCTTTCTTTTTTTGCCTTTCTGTTACAAAATAATCATGGTTGGCTTCTCTAAATCCTAAGTTGGATGTGGACACCTACGATACATATACTTACAAACAGGTGGTTCTTATAATAGTTGTCTTAATTTGTTGATCCATATCTACATGCAGAGTTCCAAGACAGTGGTCTGAGAAGTCCTAACCAGCTGCCAAGTGCTAGTTAGGACACATGAGTTTGATTTTTTCTGCTGTCACTAGCTCCTTTAGGGAACTCAACCAGGTCTTGTAATTCCATCTTCCTTGAGGTATTGTGAAAATAAAGTCCATTTCTGACTGCAGTGCTCAGATGTGCAGTGACAATAAGGAGCACAGAGGCTCCCGGATGGATAAACTACCAGAGCGGTCTTGAAAGGTTCAGTGAATCTTCGGTCTGTTCACTTCAGAGAAACCTTCCAAGCAGAAACCCAGCTATTGGTATGCAGGAGAGCACTGCTGTAACAAAAGCAGCATGTAAAGTGATTAAATCATACTGGAGTGAAGAGTTAACAAGGCATGGCTGCAGACGTTTGCTGTTAGCTCAGAGCTCCACGAGAGGCGTTGTCTCATTAGCAATTCAATAACGAGTCTGTAATTACACCACAGGCCTTAATAAGTGTGGGGCCAGTCCTCCCAGGTGCTGGATGCTTCTAACTCCCAGCAGCTGCAGCAGGAGCTGGAGGCACCCACAGCAGCCCCTTGGCATGTTGAGGGATGGGACTCCAGCAAGACCAGCTTCCCATGCCCCTGGAGCGTCACTTAGTGCCTTTGGAGACAGGCAACGATCTCTTGGATGAGGGATTGGATTTTATCACAGTAGTAAAGCAGCTATGAAAAGTATAATAACCCATTTTGACTCAAAGGACATCATTATGTGTTATATGTTTTCCCAGCATTGTGAGTGTGCCATGGTCTCGGGGAGACCCAGTGCAGCTGCAAGGGGGAGTATCTTCCTGTGGCTTTTGGCATGGAGGGTCCTTAAATGTGTATGCAGTTTGCTCCTTCTGGGTGATATGGAAGCACTGAGCTTCTAAGAAGGATTCGAACAGGGAAAAAAACGCATTTGCTTGTCAAACAATACTGGGATGGTGCTTCATTAGGACTGTTCTCTGTTCATAATACCCAAGTTAAAATGGTAAAAGCTCTTTTTCTTGCTTTTGGGAGATGAAGATGCTGAAGTTCCTCTTTAACCTTCTCAGGTGACTACTCCCTGTGACTTAGGGCATCTCTGGTAGATGTCCGGGGAAAGCTTGTGGTTGTGCATGCAAATATCTCACTCCAGGGCCTGAAACAAACATTAAATGAACAGGAAGAAAATATATACATTTAATCCCTACTTAGTTTGGTAGAAAGCCTGGCAAGATTTCTGAAGCGTGCGTGTTTAATGTCAACTAATAATGTCATAAACCTGCCCATCACGGTAAGGGCAAAGCATCTTAGAGTCTCCAAATACTTCCTACTGAAATTCAAGGAAATGCTTTCTAAGTGCAGCTGGTCCTGCTAAGAGGGCCAGAGCTTGGCAGTTCAGGTGAGCTTTGGTGAGGATCAAGATAAATTATGTTGTTGAGGTCTAAAGAGAGCTAATTAGATGCTGAAATAAGTATTAGCCTAGAAAATGAGTTTTATTAACCAAGAGCCTATGGATAGAGAAGTGCAATAGGCACACCTTGGTTTAAATTTATGTGAAATGCTGATTCCTGGATTTTACCGCTGGGATATGCCCCAGCTACAGCTCCATATAGTCATGTGAGTAGCTCTGAACACTTCAGCCAAGGTTGAGAGCCAACTTTAAATACTTTCTTTACTGCAGGAACCATAAGCAATAACTCCCAGGTGTTGATTGGGAGGAGGACATTAAGGGGAAGGTTGTTTCTACCTGCTGTCCCTGACAGATTGTACCTCTGTGTCCCACCTCACCTTGCTGTGAAATGTAATAACCCCTTAAAAAGCACCTCATAGTATTTTTCCTCAGTACATCCTGGAGGAACACAGCACTGCCTGTCCACAAAGACTGGAAGTCGAAGTCAGTGCTGCCACTGAAAGAGGCAGCTCCATCCTCTGTCCACCTCCGGAGCCTTTTCACCAATCTGCTCCCTGTGCCACAAACAGGCTCACTCCGTGCTGGGCCCAGGAGCTTAACTGAATGAAAATTAAACATAACATTATTTCTTTCTTCTGAGATCAGTTCAAGAAGCTGCTCTGCTGCTTTACTGGATGATTGTACAAACATTTCTGATCTCGCAAGGGAGTGGGACATGCTGGGATGGGGCCAAGTGGATCCCTGAGGTAGGGATGAGAATGCACAATTCAATGTTTTAGGGAGCCTGGAGTGAGGATTTCATCATCATAGAAACACAGAATATCCTGAGTTGGAAGGGACCCACAAGGATTATTGAAGTCAACTCTTGCCCTTGCACAGGACCACCACAAGAATCATTTGGGAGTATTTTATGGGCCACTTCATGTCTGCAGCTTATTACTGCTGCATGCCAGAGTAGAGTGGTACCTATAGTCTATATTATTCAAAAATAAAATATGGTTTTCATTTGTTGGCTCAGATTTAATGTTATTTTAGATCCCAGCAAGTATCTTAATATACTACAACAAATTTTTGCTACTTATTTCTTGATGTGAAGCTCATGGGGGTTCAGGTTTTCTTAACTATCTGAGCTGCCCTTGTCCTGGTTCTGGGGTCTACAGCAAGGGGCAGAAAGCCAGTGTTTGACAACGTGTGCTGTGGGTGTCTGAACATGGTGTTACCTGTCTGGCTAGAGCAGGACAGGCAATCCCCAAGAGGTGCTGTCCTTGTGCAATCACACAGTCCAGACATCCCAGCCAAAATACCTGTCTAACAAAATCCAGGATGCAGAAGAAGCACGGAGGTAATGTCAAAGTGCAGCTAAATGTCCTGCAATGTGATAAGGGCCTCCAGGAGCCAGGCATGACCCAGCCATGTGCCTGCAGGTCCCCACCCGGCTGGATGCTAAATGAGCACAGCAGCAGTGCTGGTGCCCCGAGGGCACTCCCCGTGGTTGCTCACATATTAGGTCGCTGGGTGACTGTTATCTGTTGTGACCAGAGTGGTTTCCCATACAAGGATGATTACCACAAAACGCTTGGGGTTTTGTATACCCAGTAGCGGGAGGCTGTAATTAGTGCTTCCAGGCAAAATGTGACCTTTTGGAACTTTTCCTGAGGCTCATGGAGCCTAAATTAGTTTCTGCTGTTTGAAAGCATGCACAGACTTAATCTCTGGGCCCTATTTATATTATAATTACTATATAATTCACATTTGCATTCACTTGACTCCCTTTCTTACTTAACAGCCGAGGTTGTCTCTTGCTTCTCGAGCCCTTTGTGAGGAGTTCATGGGTCACAAATCCCATGGGGGGTGCTCATTCTCACTCCCTATGGCTTCAAAATAGCAGGCTGGTATGAAAAACAAACAGAAGGTACCACAACAACTTTTTCTCCAGGAAAAGAGAGGATGGTACTGTTGGTTTGGAAGTTGGACAAGAACCTCTTTTTTATCTCCGGTTAGCAACATAGTTATTAATATAGTTTGAGATTAATTAAAATGGTGGCTTTTGTGGATGTTCCAGTACATTTTCTCTTCCATTGAGTAGACTATTCATTTATGTTATAAAATACTTCGTTGTATTCTTATACATCTTTCAGGTGGTGTAAACTGCCTGTAAATACTCAGTGACATAGAATAAGTGAAAAAAAATAATAAGCATGAATATTTAATAATAAAATTAAATAGAAAATGCTTGTAATTTTCAGAGCATGAAAAAAGATTGTGGAATGAAACTCCTGTCCCCTTTGAAATTGCCTAATTCTGCAAAGCACTACGTGTTTTTACATGTTTTGATCCCGTTTTCATTTTGATTCTTGCTTGTAAATATGAGCTGGTTGGCATTGCCCAGAGGAAGGTGATCTATCATCTGCTTCCAGCCAGGGCTCTTGTCACTTGGTCATTCTGCACATATAAAATTTTATCTGAGCTCCACTCGTAGGAGATAAATGACCATGACAACAGGCTTCCTCCAACACTTCAAATAATGAAGCTTCACAAATCAGGCAGTGGCCTCCTGCATGTCTGGACCAGGGTGCATGTGCGTTATTTCCAGCCACACGAGCGACCTTGGTTGAACTCATTATCCTGCAGTGGGTAGTACAGATGTTACCATCCCGCAAGATTTAAAGCTTCCTCTGAGGAAAACTGCTTCTTTCACCTTGTTTGCCAGCTGGACCAGCTGTAGGGTTTTATTGCTGGCTTTTGTTTTCTCTTTGCGTGATGCTTGTTAAGTCTTTTATTAATGCAGTCAGTACGTCAAGGATATATTAAAACCTGAGAGCTCATGGGAGGAAAACAGCTTAATAACCAGACAATGGGAAGCAGTGTTATTTATGGGTTTTTTTTTTTTAAAGTTAATATCCAGCACCAGTTATTACTTAATTATCCAGGAAATCATTATTTTTTTTGCAAGAGAATTTTACTTATAGGAAAGAATAAATTAAGATTATTTAAATCAATTTACGTCTGGTTTTTAATGGAATAAACACAAAATATGCAATGGGATTTTATTCTGTCTGTTAATGAGATGTAAATGGCACTGAGAAGAGAATGTTTTCTTTCATGCTGCAATTACAAGGAAATATCCTTTTCCCTTGAATTTCACAGAATTGTGGAATGGTTTGGGTTGGAAGGGACCTTAAAGAACATCTCATCCCAACCTCCCCCGCCATGAGCAAGGACACCTTCCACTGGATCAGGTTTCTCAAAGCCCCATCCAGCCTGGCCTTGAACACTTCCAGGGATGGGACATCCACAACTTCTCTGGGAAACCTCTTCCGGAGTCTCTTACCATTGTGTTGTGATACTTTTCAAACAAGAAATCACAAAATCATAGGAGAATTCAGGTTGAAAGGAACCTTAGGAGGTCTCCAGTGCAACCAAGCTCTGTCAGAGAGGATCAGATCAGGTTGCTCAGGGCTGTGTCCAGTCTTACCTTCAAAGCCTCCAAAAATGTAGAATGCACAACCTCCCAGGGCATCCTGAGCTATCCAGTGACTTTCCAAGGTAGTCAGAGAATATAGGAAATGCCAAACACGTTCGTCTGTATATGGTATTTCTCTTAGGATTAGCATATAGTAATCCAATAAGAAATTTAAACTTTAAAAATAGGGACAAATGTTAACTTTTGCTTTCATCCCTTTCCAGAGTTTGCAGAAAGCCTGGATTAAAAGTGAATTGAAAGAGGTTAAATTGAGGGATTCAATTAGAAATAGCAGAAAATAGAATAGAAACCAGAAAAAGAGAGGGACTTGAGTATGGAGATTTTTCTGTTCAGATTCCATAGACTGAACCAGCATATTAGAACAATATACCCTAGGCTTTTTGGAAGTCAATGTCCCCCCGTGTGAACTGGAGTTGTTCCCTCCTGCCTCTGGTACTTGCAATTCTAGGTACACAGTCGTGGTGCTCTGTCAGGTTCCAGAAATCTGCGAGCAAATTCTCCTTTTTACAGCTGATCTTATCACTGCAATGGATGAATGTACCTGCAACATTCCTTAAAGGTTGTAGGTTTTCAGTGTTCCTCTTTGGTTCCATCCACGTGCATTATTGCATTATGGCTTTTGGAAACCTCAGCAAAAGCCTCACGAAAGGGAGGAAATGCTCACCCAATGTGACACCTCATTGGATGATATTAATTAAGAGGGAGAGGAGGGAGTTTAGTGAAAGGATTGTGGGCAAAGGTTAAGTACTGGCAAAATGAAAGCAGGAAGTAGATTATGATGAGGAGAAATATAGAGCTAATTGGAGATCAGCAGCAGGCTTCATTAGGAGCTGGTCTTGGGAATGACCTTACTTTGATTGTCCCTGGCAGCCTGAGAACCCAAAGCTGGATGAAGCTAATGGAATTTGTTAAGACCACAAAGCTGATAAGCATCATCAGAAGGCAGAGATAAATACTAGAGAAGCTGGCTGTCTTGCAGGGCTGGAGTGGGAGAAATTAATAGTATGAAGAGCAAAATTAAGCACATGGTGACTCAGGGCAAGAATTTTTCTTGAATGTTTGAAGCTCAAGAGTTACAAGTGCCTCAGAAGAGCAGATGGGTGCCTGGGCACACAGTGCTGATCACTGGATGTCTGCAAACTGGCTGCCTGCTGTGGTCATGGAAAAGGTGAATGCTCTTTTAGGACGGATCAGGCAAAGAATTTTCCACAGAACTGGGCGATTAGCAGTTTCACTGTAAGGACCAGTATAAGGACCACTTAAGACATCCTCAGCAGCAGGGGTAGAGTCCTGGTCATTTCTGTTCAGGAAGGAGGAACTGAATGTAAAACTCTCTTTAATGAAAGAATAAGATGAAAAGAAACTTTGTCTTGCAAAAGGGAGTTAAAATAATCTAGTTTATCTGACTGGGTGAGAGCTTTGGGGATACATGACTACTCTGATTATAATGGAAATACTTATGCTTAGTAGAAAACAGATTGTTGGAACAAACCCAAAAAGGCATAAATTGGAGTGACAGCCCGTACAGCTTCAAGTTGGAAGTCACTTCCTACCAGAAGAGCGAGACACCAGTAGGAATTCTATCAGCAAATCCAATTATATTTAGAGGGTATTTGCCAATATTTTTGTGATACACAATTTCCTGAAGAAGCAAGGGAGGGTCTGCTCATACCCAAAGGCCCCATGGCCTTCAGTGACCACAGAACAGACAGTGGGATGAGCTGGTTAATGTCAGCCCAGCTTCCTGCACTGTTCATAGGTACCTCTCAAAATCCCATGGAATGAACTGAGGACTTGACCATGATTATTTATTCGAGCAACCTTTTGAAGAACTCATTGGACCTGCTTCATCTAGTGGAATTACAACCAAATCTCATGTTCATTTGCCCTCTAGTCACTGCTAACTGATGCTGCTTCAGAGCAACTACATTTATTTCTGCTCTACATAAAGTAAGCATGAAATTTATTACCAGTATCAGACAGGGCAGAGACAAGCAGTACCATTACAGTGGTTTGTTTGATACTGCATGTTGCCTGAGAACAAGCCAGGATTGATTATTTTACAAGACAAGTTACATTTGAGGAAGTAAAGATTAGATTAAAAAATTAAATGCCTTGGGGAGGGAGAACAGCAGCACAAATCTGTTTGATGTTTATGTCAACAGGGTTGCCAAAGCAAACAGCACGAACATCTGTCCATAGCGTCGACCGTAAAATACTGTAAATGGGAAAAATATTTTAATTGTAAGCAGTGGTTCACAGAACTCCCCATGTCTTTATTTATTAGGCTGATAATATCACCCCAACATATGAACTTTATGCAGCACATATAAATAATTCATGGATTAGCAAATAAAGAGATCTGGAATCTGTACACAGAGATGGCTGTTGCCAATTATCTCACTTGTGCAGAGCCAGACCCTTTCAGCTCCCATCGCTTGCAGCTGCTCTTTTAAATCATTCATCAGTGCTTAAGAGATATGCTGGTGGCGCTGGCAGAGAGCATTTGAATTTTCATTGTTTACACACTGTGAATTTAGCTTCTGCTCTGAAATTAACTGCAACATTGAAGCCTTTGAGAATACAGATGAGAAGAATAAGACAATTCCTCTTTTTATCCTTTTTAAACACTTCTGTAACTTTGATTACCTTTTCTGCAACTTTACTTCATATTCTTTTTATAATCACTACTTTAATTCTAAAGTTATAGTAACTGATACAATTCCCTGTGCTCTTCAGATCATGAAAACATCAGGAATACTATGGAATACAAAAAGTGTTGCAAAACAAATGTCTGGTAAATATTTTCTTCGAAGTCGTATAATGATTTTCCATTTTTATTCTGGAAATCTATACCTTACCAGCTAAATATCTAGAGTTACTTCTTTCTGATAGCTTTTAAGCAGAACCCTCTTGGAAATAATAACGAAAGCTGCTTAAAAATTGATGGCAAACCATGGCCAACGTTTTTTCTTGTCAAATTACTGAGCCACTGAATTTCTGTGCTCTTTAGATCACAATGGGTAGTACTTCCTCAGTGATAAATTTGCCTCTTGTCATTGTAGTGATATGGCTCAATTTACTTCTTGCATGGATAATGACAGTAATGGTTTTAAAGTCAAAGACCTTATGATAAAACCAGACTTTGAGCTGTAATAATTGAAAATCTCATTCCTGTAACTAGAGTTTTATGCAGCATTATTAACCATGCATCTATTCAGGATGTATAGAATGTGTCTACACACAGAAGTTCTGTCAGTGGTTTTGGTCCTTTCCCTTAAGTTCTAACTAAAGCAGCAGCATTAAAACTTCTATCAGGTTACTGGATTTGGCTGGTGCAATGCTGGAGAGAGGAAAGGGAAGTGGAGCCTGCAAGCCAGGTGAAGCAATTCCAGCCGATGGCATTCCACTGCATCCCATCCCTCTCCTGACAGAGGGATGCAGAGAGGGATAACCAGGGTACAAAGCCTGTATGGTGACACCCAGCACCCTAAAAATTTGGGAGGAGGTGGCAGGGAGCAGCAGTGCCAGGTCCCACACCTTGGGGAGCATCATAACCCTGCTTGTACTCACCCCTCTGCAGCCGCGGCTGCGATAAGAAATCCCACAGCATCACCTTCACCACGTCACACAGAAGGTGGCCTGCCCCTGATTTTGGGAACAGTCACCCAGGTTATGGGGTATGTGCTAGATCTCTTTCACCTTTGCAAATAAGGGCAAAGCAGCTCAGTGTCTGCTTTGCTTTCTGAGAGTGGAGCACTTTGTGTTTTATCCTTCAAGGAGCACAAGCAAGTGCTTGACTCCAGCCTGCTCCTGATGCTCTCGTGCTCTCCGGAGCAAGAAGCAGAGCACTCAGAGTTTCCAGGAGGGGTGGGTAGGCACAGGCACTCATCAGTGCTGATCACAGAACAGAAGCAGCAGAATGTGCCAGGGCTCAGGAGTCCCCATCAAAGCCCATTTGGATGGGCTCTGGAGGAAGGAGACATGGAGCAGAGGATGTCCTCGCTCTGCTTCTGTCAGCTCCCAGAAGTTCATTGAACAAATTAGGTTTCCCTCTCAGATCCACACATGACAGTGGATGGCATTTACCAGATGGCATGTGTAATGAGACTGTCACACCGTTGTAGGTTTAGAAATAAAGCAGGGCAGGCAGTTAATGAATATACACTGCTAATTTCAAGAATTTCTTTCTGTCCCTGTCAGGCATTAGACGCTCAACTTGTGAGTGTTGAAAGACTTTTGATGTGTCCGTATTAAAAGACACAGTCTAGCATGTAACCAGGTTGTTTTGCTTTAAAAATTGGCATTGAAATAAGCAATTTATGTCATTTCTAAAAAAGTGATTTTTTTTCTCCTTGATTCAGCCTGCTCTCAAGTGAAATACATTCTGGAGTGTCATCACTGAGAATGTGTAACAGTAAGAGTAATCCTTCGCACAAACCTGATGATTCTACTGTGTAGATTTCTACCTTTACCATTTTTCCTCATTTGTTGAAAAACAAAACTTAGGCAACTCAAAAGTCTGCTTTTTCAAGGATGTTGATTCACTTTTTAAAATATTTTTTAATTTGATGTTACCTCAAACTGAATATCTTTATGTGGGACCTCACTTTATAACATTGATTTGGGGGGTGGCAGTAGTAGTAGTAGTAGTAGTAATAATAATAATAGTAATAGTAATACTGAGTAGTGAGAGACTAAGGAAACACAATAAATAATACATGGGATTTTCTAAACTACATGCTGGCATTTTTCTTTATTAGTTTCTCGTAACTTTTTCAACGTCAACATAAAAATAAAAATAAATTAGAAAATAAAAGGATTATGTGCATTGTATTTCTCTCTTTATCCCTTTCTTTTTGTTATGTGTTTTGTGTTAATTAAAGGACTGCTCTAACTCCAGTTGAAGTCATTTGGGAGGGTGCCTTTTATTTTCAGTGATGATTTTATCATGCCCATGTTTATTAGGTTTGTTGCTTTTCCAGCAGTCTTGCTTCTGGGACTGCAGGGGGAAAGCAGGGCAGATTTATAAATAAATATGGTCAGCATATCATTGTATATCAGTAGGAGAAAGCTAAATTCAGCTAAATCCTGGTGAGTTAACCTGTTTTCCTCTGTGCATTATATTCACCTTGCTGCATTCTAAAAAAGAATGATGCAAACAAAGGAATTGGATTGTTAGGGGAGAAAATTCTCAATTATATGGAAATAAAAGTCAGTCTGCCATATCAGTCATCTTAATTATAAATAAAATCCTTTCCCGCCTTTTCTCTGTATAGGCAAGGTCTAGGTGAAACACCGTTGATTGTATGCAATGGGGTGTGGGTTCTTGGCAGCATGGGCACACAAATATAGTGCTTTAAAGTCTTTCTTGCTCTCAAGAACTTATTTCACCTACCAAAGTGGTACGGATGGCTCACAGTAACCTGCTTTTGTTGCCATTTGTGTGCACGCTGTCAGTCACAGCATTTCAGGGGCTTTTTGTCAGCCAGCCCTACAGAAATTGCTGGTGCACAATTGGCTATCCCACAGCATACAACCCATTGCTTGTAGGTTGAAGGACTCACCTTCATGATGTCTTAAGAAGACATTTTAAAGGGGCTGGAATCTCAGTGAATAACAGTCTCTTTAAGCTGTGTCACTTTTGAAGCTTAAGAAACATTTGGGTTCTTGATATTCAATGTTCAGTTTTGGGCCCCCTCACTACAAGAAAGACATTGAAGTGCTGGGCAGTGTCCAGAGAAGGGCAGTGGAGCTGGAGAAGGGTTTGGAGCGCAAATCTGATGAGGATTGGCTGAGGGAATTGTGATTATTCATTCTGGAGAAAGGAGATTCAGGGGGACCTTATCACTGTCTGCAGCTACCTGAAAGGAGGCTGTAGCCAGGTGGGGACCAGTTTCGCCTCCCAGGCAACGAGCAATAGGGCTAGAGGAACTGGCCTAAGGTTTCACAGGGGAGGTTTAGATTGGATATTAGGAAAATATCTTCTCCAAAAGGGTTGTCAAGCATTGAACAGGCTGCCCAGGGAAGTGATGCAGTGACCATCCCTGGAGCATTTAAAAGACATGCGGCACTTGGGAACATGGTTTAGTGGTGGGCTTGGCAATACTGAGTTAAGGGTTGGACTCAATCATCTTAGAGGTGTTTTCCAACCCAAATGATTCTCTGGGTCTATGGTTCTATGATCTTCACACACACATGGTGTGAGAGCCTGCTGGCCCTGCTTTTGGGATCTTTGGTGGGCAGACAGATTTCCCCGGCTGCTCACCCTTGCTGCTGTTGTATCACATCACACTGTGGAGAAAGGGAAGGAAAGTGAGATAACCACTGTCTCTGAGGTGAAGGTGAGCACTGTTTCATCACTACAGTGCTTCTTCCACCTTCCCAAGCAGTACTGTCAAGCTCATGGAAAAGTCTACTAACAGGCATGGTAGCAACATGGGAGTGGCTGTCCTGGGTCAGCCCATCTTGGCCCAGTGTCCTGTCTCCGAGAGCATCACCTTATGCCAACTGGAAAACAGAGGGAAAGAAGCTGACAACTATAATATGAACCTCATCTCATCTACCATCCCATTTTTCTATCAATCAGCCACTTGGTGGCTTTCTGAACAAGCAGATGAATCCAGATCACTGTGCTAAGGACTAAAGCACCCTACAGCATCCTGTGGTAGAGACTATGGCATCCTGAGTGTTGCAGCATCCTATGGCAGTGAATTGTGTGGCACACTCATGTGCACTGCATAGCAATGATAATCCTCTTTGTATAACACTGACTGATTTCAATACCCAAATGCTGCATTTTAAGACAGAATATGAGGCTTTTTTAGTGTGAGAGCCAAACTGGTGTTTAATTCATTAAGAAAAAAATAATTTGCAAAACAGCAACAGTTACACATAGCATACAAAATGTAAATGCTTTGTGCTGTGATGTTTGGGTGTCATTAGAATAATTTTAAAGGCAAGCGATTTAATTGTGTTTGTGCTAATTATAATGTTTAAAAATTAGGGAAAGATGCATTTAGTGGTCTGTTGGGAAAGGGCTTTGAAACCTCACATGTCTTTGAGTCTACAGTACTGTCATTTAGTCATAGACTCTTTCTAATACAAGGGTGATTTGCTTTTTAGATTACTCTTGCATGAAAAGCGAGTCTCAAGAGTCTTCAGCTCCATGGAATTCAAAACCAGGCTCACGTGTGTCTGTGTGTGCTTTGACAGAAATTTAACCAAGTTCTTTTCTTCTTCTTTTCAAGGTCCCCGTGTCCCGATGGTGACTGTTCACAACACAACAGATGCACAGAGTAAGAATGGGCTTGAGCTTTGCAATTCCTCAGAGAAAAGTAGCCAGGCAGGACAGTGAGGTTTGGCTGCTCTTTGGTAAACTTAAACTGCTGGGGAGCCCAGGCTGTGCCTAAATGCAAGTTTTCTGCAAGGCAGAGGGACTTGAAGACCTGTTGTGTTGCCATCACAACAGCTTTCTGTTTGGGCTACAAACACAGTAGTTTGGGCATGATATTGGTTATCAGCTTTCTCAAAAAAAAAAATGCACTGTTCAAATCTCTCTCTGTCTTTTTGTTAGTCTTCCACAGAATTTGTTTTATGTCCCATACATAAGAAATAAGATAATAAGAAATATTTAGCTTTATCTCCATTTTTAATAAAATCACTCTGATATGAATTATCAGAGATAATACAGAGGCGTGAGCCCCACAGGGGCTGCCTCTGCCTGGTTTCCTGATCTATCCGTGGATATTGTAGCACTTATTGTTTGGTAAGGCGCTTTTTAATGCTATTGATTTGCATCTACATCAGTGTGAGGGTGGAATTATTTCAAAAATAGGTTTCTTCCTTCAAAATATGTGGTACTGTCTGTAGCCATTACCAGACTGGCAATGTAGAGTCCAGAAAGCCGTGGAGTCTCTGGGGTTCCTCCTTCACACCTGTAGCAATGCAAAATATCCAGGAAGATCCATTTTTCACCCCAAGTCAGGATGGCAGGGACCCTCAAGACAGGCAGCCTTTCTCTGTCCCCTCTATACAGGTATCTTAAACCAAGTGCCCCTTTCTCTCTTTCATGGGTCTCAGGAGAGTTCATGGCAGGGTGTGGGACTGAGTCTCATGTGAAACCAAGATTTATCTGCTCCCACCCTTTTAATGGGAGACTTTATCTTTCATTTTAACACAGAGTTTAGCCCAGTGTTAACCTACAGTTAAGGATTTCAGGCATGACTGTGACCCAAATAATAAGCAACACCTTTATTCTGTCTGCTTTGTACATGGTCGATACCAGTTTGTCAAGTATCAGTTTCACTGAACTGGATTTACAGCGACTCGCTGCCCTTGTCTCTGCAAAGGAACAGAGCAAAGCAGGGAATTTTACTCTCAAACTAAAGGTTTCCTGTGAAATGCTGGGCTGTTTCATGTCCCCCTGAAGTAAATCACAGGAAAGACTCTCTGCACAGGGGTGTATCACCCACACAGCATAACCCTAGAGCAGCCCAGGTGATGCCCAAAAGGCTTTTCTGCCAGGAGGGTTTCTTAGCTCTGACCTGCAGCTCCACAGTCTCTTCCTTTTTCCTCCCCCTTAAACACAACACCTTAATTTTACCATAGGCAGACTGGCTATACCAGCATGTACAGGACAGTGCTCTCATTAGCTGTGTTATAGCCTCCTTATAGTTTTATAAAATACAGATGCTATAAAACAAATGAAGAAACAGCAAATGAAAGGCTTGAAAAAGTAACATAAAACACGCCAGGACTAGTTTTACTTTGACAGAAATATATGGGTAGCATTTATTACACAGAGAACTCAACTTACATCCCCTACTGAAATTCATGATTTCCTGCATATGATTACCGTTTCCCCTGGTTCCTTCCCCCCCACCCTCCTCATTCTTTTGCTTTCGAATAAAGGGCAACTGACAATTGCATGTTACTGAATTTACTTATTTAATATGAGCCCATTACTCTATAAAGGGACTTTGCCTCTATATTCTGCAATAATCTGATAATAGTGAGTTGCACTGAATATTATAGCGTGCTTACATTTAATTAAGCAATGACCATTTGTACTCCACAGACTCAAGCTCCCTGTGGTCCTAAAGCAAAAAGGGGAGTCCTTTAGGAGATATGCCAATCTTTTTTATATCCTCCACAGTCTTCCCGGCTTTCTGTGAATGCAATTATATGAACAAATAAAACGGCTTGACTAAATTCCCCTACGTGGCAGGCCCCTTTCTGCTGATAAAGCTACTTGTGTATGCCATAATTAAATGAGAATCTTAATATTTAACCAAATGTAATAGGCTGTTGCTTTGGCACTTTTGTGGGGGCTGTGGTTTCAGTAGAGAAGAGCTGGGCTTTTCAGAAACAGGGTGAATAATCCTTGAACCAATATATTATTGTTGAAAGATCTCTGAAATTTATTAACGGGGAAGGGCAAGTTTTTGTGCCATGCCTGCCTGTTCAGCAGAGATGGGCAATGAGAGTGTGATAATCAGGTACCAGAAGCATTACTTGAGGAGCTGGGGTTACAGATCTATTTATTAATGTGTCTCTAAAGGGAAGTTACAGTCAAGGAAATACATAATGTAGTGCAAAATCTCAAACCTTCCTTGGCTTCACATGGCAGAGATAATGCCCTGGATCCCCCTGGTCACACCCAGACTGATGCCATGGGGATGAGCACTACAACAGGCTCCCCAGACCAGGATTCCTTGCCATCACAGTGGGATCATCCCAGCCCTTCAATCCCTCCTCCGTGGGGCTCAGGAGCTTCTCCATCACCAGGAGACATTTCCCACCACCTAGGACATAAAACTTGAAGTGTTGGGCCCTTTCCTTACCATCTGGGAAGAACTTGCTCTTTCTGATGCTGGAGGTGGCCACTTTTTCTAGAAGAGGCTCAGCGGGTAGATCACGTGGCCAGGATGTGGGAATAAAGGTTAAATCCTGGGAAGGAGGAAGGAATCCTCTATTTCAGACCCAGAGACTCCTTGGGTAAGACACACAAAATGAACAATTCTTGAAACCTTCCAAAAACCAAGGCTGTTTCAAACCCTGGTGTTGCAGGTTTGTATGAGCTTTGTCCACTCTCTTCTCCCCATGGCTTTCCTTCCCATGGATTTTATGTTGCGTAACAGCACAACCTTGTCCTGAAGTCCTCCATAGTGTCCTCCCTTTCCCCATTTATTATGTGTAACTTGGGCACAGACTTGAGAACCTCTTCATTTGACATCTAGGTTTTCATGTCAGGTGGATGTCTGACCCTTAGTAGCATACTAACACAGGTCACATTCCCATCTCCTGCAAATCAGATGAATGCCACTATTTCAGGAATACAATTTGCCAATGCAGAACTTCAAAGACTTAACTGAATTAGACATCTGTGAGGACTAGAAGGAAATTCTTTCACAAGGAAACTTGTATTATATATATTAAGGTGGCTATAAAATGTCAAAATGCATTTTCACAAACAATGCCAAAAGTTTTTATGCTCTTGACCTTCTTCTTTCAGAAATTTTTGAGCTGGAGGTAAATGAAAATGTGCAGCAGGCTGTAAATGACAGGCAAATGCCTAAGGTAGAATACACGGAAATCAAGATAGATGATTACAGTAAGTAGCACCTTTCTTCTCACTTATTTTTCTCTTTCACTGCTGTAGCTGTGAAATGATACAGTCATCTTGGGTAGACTGGCAGGAGGAAAAATGACTTTGACTCTCAATAAACTCACACAGTTTGCAAAGCACTCTCTTAGGATGTGCTACATCAGGAGGTTATTACAGAGGCAGAATTTAATGAGAATTCAGCTGAAGAAAGGCAAAATGATAGGGTTGGGCTTTTTTTTTCCTTTTGAAACTCCTTTGTAGAGAAAAAGCCACTCTGGGAAATTACACAATGGGGTACCCCTATTGTTGGGGGCACATTTGCCATAGCTGTGTGGTGTGTTATCTGAAATCAGTTTGGAGTGGGACACTGTGTGTGCTTGCTGGCTACAGCTGTGGCTACCTTTCAGTGCACAGTCTGAACTGCAGTGAATGAAGATGACTCTCCAATCTCAGCCCATTGCAGTCATTCAAGATTCTTTAAGAAAGCCATATGATTTGATAGGGTTGAGAAAAAAACCAGCTATATAAGAAAAGACAAAAGATATTTCACCTGGAATAAAGAAAGTAAAAATTTGGAGCTGTTTCTATCTGCAGCTGGTGTGTTATTTCTACTACTTGTATAATCATCCCCAGTGCATCTATATGCCAAAGAGAGAGAAAAAAGCCTGGTGGCAAACAGCCAAAATGTAAGCATCTTCTGCCTGTCTCTGTAGTTGTACCTGAAACAACCTAAAAATCATCTCCTCTGGCTGTAAGCTTATAACTTACCTATATGGGAAAAATCCACATACTCAGAGCTGTGCAATGGCTCCCCAAAATCCCAGTTTCTGTGTATGGTGGCAACTCCAAATAAGCCCCAGAGACCCTGGGTTCAAGGTGTGGCCCATCTGGTTTCCCGTGCCAGGAAGGAGCATAACTCTCAGGCAGTGAAATGGAAGCAATGAGGTGTGCTGGGGACAGGCTATTGATTTCAACCATTACCAGATGTTATAAAATGTGAAGCAAAGCCTGAGAGATGGTTGCCATTTGAAAAATAATGGCCCTAAAATGTTCTGCTTGCCACACAGGCGTTAGGAACATAAAACAGTGCATAGAATAACAGGGACAGACATTCACTCCCAGGTTTTATGGGCAGGAGAAGGTGGGGGGAAAGCCTGTCATAGAGATCTTGCCTGTCCCCCCATGAGCCAGCTTGTGTGACACTGGCAGTTTATTAGGGATAACTCAGCTGGATGCCAAATTTCTTAACTACAAGTATCATTGCAATTCCGCTCATTTAACAAAGAATACACGTGTGTGTGTAATAAATACAAAATGGCCACAGCCATGTGGCTGTTGTGCCGTGCCCTCCCTGTGTTTTCAAAGCTTTGGGCTGAACAGCCTTGAGAACACTGCACGTAGCACTTCGTAATATTTAAAGTCAAGCGTTGGCCTTTTTGGCTGTCCCTGGGCCATTGATCCAATTTGCAGCTATTAGCATTCAGATGGAATAACTAATTAGGCAGAGTGTCAGGCGACGACTGCAAAGCAAACCACTTAAACCGTGCTGCTAATCTGTGTATTAATCTACGGAAACTGCTCCTAATACTGATTTAATTGCTGGGCCTTTGCTAATCTAGATTGTAGTTAACATTTTAAAAATAAACGGGCTGAGCGTTTGTGTGGTGTCAGTTTTGCCTATTGATTCAAAACCATAGAAATGCCATTCAGTTAAAAGAAGCTTTGGTGATCACATCCCACCCTTACATTGGTTCTGCACCAGTATAATAATGTGGGCTTCAGCACCTTTGCCTCCTGTTTGGCAGCAAAATTCAGCCCTTAGGAAGCTAGGATTACAATACTTGTTTCTCCCTCTGTCTTCACACCATTATAGCAAAATAATTATATTTCTCTCCCCCAGCCACCATACTTAATTGGGTTTTAAATTACCATTTTCATCGCCAATTTTCCCCCTTCTCTGCTGCCCTGGAATATTGATTTCTGTCTGCGTCACACATTCAGCTGCCAAAAAAGGAAAATTATAGCTATTGACAGATGTTAATTGAATGCTGTAAAAGTGATGCATGACTGAACACTCCCAATTTACATTTCTTGTCACCTCAGCTATCACAATATGGGTCCTTTCTTTGGCGACATCTGTGTTTCTAAGGTGTTATTTGCCACTGCCTCGTAAAATACCATTTCGTTCCTACTCATATTTGGCCAAAACACGAGAAACATCTATTAGAGTTATGTCAACATTCCCACATGGAAGACATGTTGTTATTTGTTCTTTTTTTGCTTAGAATTGCCAATGCAGATCCTAAAGCCTGCAATCTTTTCGGATACCGCGCACTACCCCTTGCTTCTGGTTGTGTAAGTTCTCTCTTGTCGTTTCTTTTTGTTCACATTATTAGGGCATTCTGGAGACCTTGGCCATGATCAGAAACTTCTAAGATATGTTTTGTACAGGGAATGTCAGAGTCCATCATGTTGGTCCCTTTCCCTTCTCGCTTCACATCTAGAAGAGGCTGGATGTACGTCCCTTCTCTCCTATATTTGAGCCAAGGTTTTAAGCTACCAGGAGGGCACCCTAGTGAAATCCTGCAGAGTAAACTGTAGGATTTTATGAAACTGTTCCATGTACACTTGCAATTCAATAATTTGAGGGGCAGAAAAAGGAGGAGGAGGAATAAAAGATGGATTTTGACTTTCTGTCCCAGTCCTTAGGGCACTCAACCTGCATAACAGGTAGTTTTAGAGTGAAATTCAGTCAGCCTTACTAGAACTTAAGTTTTAGATGCCCTCATGCAGAAACCCTTCCCTTGTAAGGTGTTCCCTGAAGTGACAGTACCGAGTTGGAAACCTTTGAAGATCTGCACGATGTTAGCATTTATATTAGGTAGGTAGGTTTTCCTCCTGGCGGGCAAAGCAGATGGATATTTCTTATGCAACATTTAGTAATAATAATACACATTACAGAGGTTTTTTTCTGGCAATTTGGAAAGAAACTGGGGGAGGGAATTCACTGACCTTGGAAGAACCTGTTTGGCCCTGGCTGCATCCCACTGCATCGCTTGCCTGCCAGGGAACACCCCACGAGAGAGAGAAGCCTCGTGCAGTAATGATGAATGCCTGGCAAACGCCTGAACACCGTCCTGCACACCCCTCCATGAAGGACAAAAACACTGCAATAAGCGTGTCGTTACATCACAGAATTACTGCAGAGAAAATGTACTTCATTATGGAAGTGCTTGAGGAAGATTGGTACTCATCAAGCTAACGGCACTTGATTAGGCTGCCTCTGGAGCTGGATGGGTCTGGGTCTCGCTTGAATAAATGTAAATGACTTGGAGTCACATGAGCATTAAAATCCTGCAGTGAGTTGCCTGATGTCTCTAAGAACCCCAAAAACGACAAAAAGTGGATAAAAATGACAGTGGCTCTACAGTAATCCCAGTCCTAAATTATTGCTTAAAGTCAGCATCACCATCTCTTGTTTTTTCCAAGTTGTCTGGCTGAAGTGGGGTCTTTGTTTCTGGAGACAGTTCCCTTGTCTGACAGGATCAGACCCTAACCAGAAGGGTGACGAGGGAGTTGTTCCCAGCCTTTCCTACCAGTTTTAGGCCAAACTGGGCATGATTAAGCCAGTTTTTATCACTTTAAAAGCATCCTTTCCCTCTGTACTTGTGTGAAGCATTGATGACAGAAGTGACTGACAGCTCCATCTACTGCTGCTCTCCAGAACCCCATGGCAGAGGGAAGGGCAGGGCTGGGTGAATGGGGCAGTAATGAAACCCCAGTGCTTACCAGTAAAGGAAAAGATGCCTGATGTCTTCAAGCTTCATCCAACATATTTTGGTAGTGCCTATGGACTCCAAAGTCAAGCTCCTCACAGAAACCCCTCCAACAGAAAAAAACCTAGTAGCTTTGGGGAATGTAGAAAATAGATGTAGATTAGACGAGGTATAAAAAAGGGAAAACTCAACTGATACCTGTGTCACTGCCCTGGTTGCTCATGGGAGGAATCCTGTCCAGTTAGGGATGTGCTTGCTAGGGTGGTTCAAAGGTCAGCTTAGCACAGCCATAGCTGGTGTGCACAGAGAGGGGCAGAAACCAACCTTCAGCTTCCACCCAGCCTCAAAACCCATCCCACACAATCAGTCTTGTGCACACCATCCTTGCGGAGAGTGGTCTCCCCTTCTAGAAACCTGTCCAACCTTACCCAGCACGACGAAGCTGTGGGTCCCCATCCCACAGCAAGATCACAGTCCCAAGGAGGGCGTTTGGCCCCTGCTTGGTGCCTCTGCCTTTGCTTGATGCCTGTTTCTGTGTCAGAGACGGGACACCCGGGAGCCAGATCGTAACGGAGAGGTTTGAGGTGACGTGGGAAAGCGTCATGGTCAGCTCTCACAACGCCATCGTGCTGAAGTTCGACGGCCGCGGGAGTGGCTTCCAGGGCACTAAGCTACTGCATGAGGTCAAGAGGAGGCTGGGCTTTTTGGAAGAGAAGGATCAGTTGGATGCTGTCCGGTCAGTGACATCCTTATTGAAGAAATTCTTTCACTAATGATAATTAACCCAGTGCCATCACTAGTCGTGGTTGCTTTAATGGTGTGTGGGGTAGAGCAAGGAGATGGGAGGGAAGGACACTGTGCATACAGCTGTGACCAAGTGATGGCATGTGAGAGGGAGCTCATGCCAGCCAGTGCAGAGGGGGAAAAACAAGCCTTAAACAGAGCTAAATTAGAGCACATTTATCTATATCACATGTTCAAAGCCTGCTTATTTTTAGCTCTGTGCAGTCATACAGCTACAAACAAGTAAGCTTGAATATCTGTTCCTACATTAATCTTTTGCTTGCCTGGCAGTTAGAAAAACCCATCTTTAAATCCTTAAACTTTTTAAAGAGAAAAACCAGTGCAAAATCCTGAATATCAAATTCTGTCATATTGTTAGATTTATTCTGCACGTAATCACATTAAAACCACTATCAGAGTATTGCAATAGCTTTGCAATAGCTTATTATGACTTCCGAAGGTACTACAGATTATTTGTTGCCGTTGCTTGGTCAAATCCAACACATGAGGTTACAAGATTAAATCAAACAGACTTATGTGAAAGCAGCTTGTATGACACGATTTAGATTGTCTACGTCAAGGGTTAAGAGCTTTAAACTGAAAAAAGGCAGGTTTAGATTTGATATTGGGAAGAAATTCTTTACTGTGAGAGTGTGAGACCCTGGAATAGATTTCCCAGAGAAGCTGTGGATGTCCCATCCCTGGAAGTGTTCAAGGCCAGGTTGGGCAGGGTTTTGAGTATCCTGGTCTAGTGGCAGATGTCCCTGCCCTTGGCAGGGGTGTTGAAATGAGATTATCTTTAAGGTCCCTTCCAACCCAAACCATTCTATGAATTTTTCTGTGGCCACCCTAATTTAAAGCTGATTAAAATCACACTGTGTTTGCTATATCTGAGGAAAAAATATTTTTAGCCCATTGTTTCTCCTCTCTCATGTTTTAGGACAATGCTGAAGGAGCATTTCATTGATAAAACGCGAGTCGGTGTGTTTGGGAAGGTAACGTTTTCGTTGTTCTTCTGTGCTCTTCAAGTTGGCTGATGTGGCTAAGCAGCTGAGCTAAATCCTGACTTATTGAATATGTCAGTGGTGACTTTTTTATTAATATTTATTTTTGAGATAGACTGCATCTTGCTGAGGGATGTTAAAGGTGGAAGCTTTCATTTTATCAATATGTTCATCAATTGCTTTTTTTAAATTAACTTCCAAGTGCAAAAAGTGACTACTGCTCAGAAAAAACCTTGTCAGATAATTAATAATTTTTTCCCATTGCAAACTTTCATTTCATCTTCATCTTGTCTCTTAAGGCCTGTGGGAATGTGGGTTTATCATGTTCACAAGTGTACAACAACACTATGGAGGCTGATTTGCACCACAGTGTGTGTCTGGCCGGAAAACAGTAGTTATAAAGTACACATAGTTTGAGATGAGAAGGGGACTGGGAGCAAAAATTGTTTATTGTGGGGGATACAGGCTTGGAGTGGGAGAAGAGAGCTGCACATGCAGCAGCATCTCTGCAGGGAATTGTTAACAGGCTGACAGCAGACACTGAAACTGTGATGTTCATTTTAAATAGCGAAAGACTGGGGTAGTGTTTTGGAAAGGTAACATACCTGGTTAGAGCTAAAACCATAAAATGGGATGAGAATGGCCAGCTCCTGGGCACACAGCCATCCTGCCTTCAGGAAAGTGCAACAAGTGTAGAGCTCATCTTCAGCCACGTGTGCCAAAGATAGGGAGATAGCCCTTGTTTTGTTTTCTTTCACTGCGAGGTGTTAAAGGCTCTGTAATGGTCAAATGTTTGCTGCAAGGTCTAAGCTGCCCTTTTTCTGTACCCAAAAGCAGCAGTGCCTCACAGTAGGACCACTGACAGCCCTGTCCCCTTTCTGTTCCAGGATTACGGCGGCTACCTGAGCACTTACATGCTTCCAGCTGGTGAAGAGAACCAGGTGTTTGCCTGTGGAGCTGCTCTTTCCCCAGTGACAAACTTCAAACTATATGGTAAAATATGACCACAAATGATATTTCTTCCCTATCCTTTCCCAATTATCACCTTTATTCTCCAAGATCCTTCCTGGTTTATATCCTGTGTCTTCTTAGGAGTAGCCATAAACACTTTTCCCCCCAGTCAAGCAAATTTGTTGACACCAGTGGCACCAGCCATGGTGGTCAGAGTATTGTTACTCCTTTTAAATAAAGGAGAACTGCCTTAAAACCTCTCCAGCCTCTGCCACCAACCACAACCACTGCCTTGAATGTGCTTCTTTCTTGCCTGAACCATCCATCCATGCAACCTGTGGTCCAGTCTGCCACACCCATTCTGTCTCTGACAACAGTACTCCACTGCACATGGTGGTCCTTTCTCTCAGGGACACCAGTTGTTCCCTTTGCACTTAGTGCCAGTGAAAATCAGGGGACTGCCATGGAAGTCAGTGGTGTTCAGCCACCCTTCTGGAGCTGCACAGTTATCCCTGAGTGCAATGGGGACTTGCTGTTGATGGAGAAGGCCTTGAGAAAGGAGAAAGGGACAGAAAATGATAGTGTTCTCTTCTACCTCGATTGCATTAAGGAAGGAAAAAAAGGCTCTTCTGTGACTGATTTAGAAACCAGAAGTACATGGTGATGACAGACTGTAGTATCACAGATATCCTTAAGTGTATTTTCAAAAACTTTTAGAAATGCATCCTCTATAATTAAGGCGATGTTAGAAAATAAGACCTTTTTTAGCATTTGCAATATTTGACTCAGAAGCACCAGTGTACTCACTTATGACTGAAAGTGATGTTTGCATTTTTTTCTTTTCAAGCTTCAGCCTTTTCTGAAAGATACTTGGGCTTGCACGGGATTGATAACAGAGCATATGAGGTAACTGCATGGACACTGCATTTTCCTGATAAAGTGTGAACCGGGTTTTAGCTCTTCCTCCATGTGTTCTCTTTTGGGGAGGGAGCAAGGATATGCAAGACACTCACTAGTAAAGCTCTGAAGGTTTCTTTCAGCCTGCTTGCTGCTTTTCTTGTCTTAATAGTAATAATGGATAAAGGTTTTATTGATTAGCCCTCATGTCTGCCTCTCTAAATTGGATAAATACAGTTATACCAGTTTTAGAGATTGAAAGAGTGGCTCAGCTGTGCCCAAGAGGACACAGTGTCACAACCTCCTTGAAAGTTCCTGCAACTGGTCTTGCCACTTTGATTCTCTCTGAGATATATTTTTTGACTCGAACTCAAGTGAAGCTCAGCTTCTCTTGACTTTCTCAAAGTATGTGATATTTCAGGCAGAATTCTGTGTCAGAATTGAGCACGACATGGGAAAGGAGACATGGCACAAAACATTGTTTAGTATGTGTGATGGGATCAGTTATATACTGTGCTGCAATTACTCAGAGGAAAAACCTAATAAAGAATAGTCACGCAAACAGAATATATTATAGAGAAAACTTTGTTCAGCTTCTAAGCCTTGTCTTCAGCCATAAGACAGAAGGCAGGAAAGGTTTGGCACTGTGTTCTCTCAGAGAAGGCAGGTATCACCCTGTGTACTCACAGGGTAATCTTTATCCTGGTTACCTAAACTCTGAGTTCATTGACTCTCAGATTTTACACTCATAATTTCTAGATCAGTACAAACTCTTATTTTCCTCTTAGAAATTTGAAGTGGTACAAATACAGTGGTACTTCTGGTTGTCTCCTGAGCTCTCTGCAGAGCATGGCAGGGTCCTTAACTGAGTGGAGAAGTTCTTAATTTCTCCTACCCTGTACCATTTGCAGTCACTCGGATTTGCGTTTATTTTCCCCTGTGCATCTGTAAGACAGCTGGGGGCAAAGCCATTCTCAGCAGTGGACACTTGAATTTCGTATCAGATCCTCTCCAGAGTTGTTAAAGCTCGTTGAGGTTGGCTTTCAAACCTCACCAAAGTCACTCCAGCTTCCTGAAGAGTTCTTAGGATTTGGCACCTGGGCATGCTTTTCATCAGTGGTTTCACCTGAAATCCACTTTGATGTTTTCCATGTGTTCTGCAGTTCAAGTTTTAGTGAATATTATCAGAACAGTCAAGGGTCTCTGAGTCCTTCCTGCTGCTGACACTGAGCCTGGAAGCAGAGGGTGGGGTCTATTTCACCTCTAGATTGATACAACCAGCCAGGAGAATATGCTGTGCTAGTGTCTGCTTATTATCATTGAGAAAAAGTGTTAAATAGAATTAAGTGCTTCTATTGCCTCCATGTAAATTGCTAATTTCTGGCAAGTTTTTAAATCTTATTGCAACCTTTACCTTCGCAGATCAACAAATTATCACACAGAGTCTCATTACTGAAGGAACAGACATTTTTGATCATTCATGCTACCGCTGATGGTAAGTTAGCCCATCCTTTGAGCTCGTTATATGTTTGTGATAGCTTTGATTTTTCTTAATTAAATTTGCCTCTTTAATGATTGCAATCTGTTTTTACAGAAAAAATCCATTTTCAGCATACTACAGATCTTATCACACACCTAATTACGGCAAAGGCTAATTACAGCTTGCAGGTACAGTATATGTTTCTTTTTTTCATATTTGAATAGTTTTGAAAAGCCACTTGAAAATTCAGCCTGGCAATAGAAGTAGCACCAACATATAACATGTCCCTGTGCTTATCCTTTCCTGTTCTTATGTGATACCACTATTTTGGTTTGGTCTGCTGTAGAACAATTATTAAATTACAGTAAATTAGGTTGTGAGATACAAGTCTCTAAGGAATTTATGCCTGTTCAGTTTCTTTTGGAACAATAGAACGAATTCAGGATGAGTTACAGGGGAAACAGGGATCTAAATTAAATCAACTAGAAAAGTTAAGAAGAGAAATGTCACTTAAATGTGACACTGCTGTGAATACATCCTGTGGTCTAGAAAACCCCACCTTCCACCAAATTATATCCCTGTTTTGCTGAATGGCCCATGTCCAAGCTATCAAAGCTTCCAGAATGAACCCCACACCAGCCATGGGGGTGGTCCCAACCTCTCTGTGACATCCCAAGCCACAGCCAGGAGAGTGCAACTCGCCCAGACTCAGTCCACACCAGGACCTCGCCCCAGCCCATGGGTACAGGTGGTTGTGCTGCAATGCCCAAGTCCTAATAATGCTTGATTTACTGAATACCAGCTCCCTCTGACTGCATTCCTGCAGAGCTTCATGTGGTGGGTGTGCTCACTCCATCACGCTCCAGGCAGGTGGGATGGAGTGTCTAAGCAAAGAGCTGGGAATGGATTTGGTCAGCACTACAAGCAGTGCCCATTTTCCAATGCAGAAGAATTAGTACAGTGGGGCTTGAAGGCACCAATGAGCTTGACACATGTCAAAAGTTAGTTGAGGTCTGAATTGGAGGCCTGAGGGACCTGTGTCTTGGACTAAGGTACCCAGGGCAGCAGAGAGACACCTCAGTCCTGCCTGCAAGCATCCAGCCCTAACGGACTTCTTTTTCCCCCTTCAATAGTTTAAACTATTTAATTTCTAGCTTCCTGATTTTTTCTATTTAATTACTCCTCCAGCAAACTTTATTTAATTTTTTAACTCAATTACTTCTGTTTTAAGCACTCATTTTAGTCAGTCAAACCTAATGCCATATCTCTCATGGATATGAGAGGAGGCTTTTTTCTGTTTTCACGAGGAGCAAGCACTGTTGTTTGTAAGTGTGGTCTGGTTCTTCTTAGCCTGAACTTGTTCAGAATGGAATTAAATGGAAAATCCTCCCCCCCAGAAAGTTCCTCGTGAAGGAACGTGCAAGTCTGCTCTTGCATCCATGGGAAGGCCCACAGTTCTGGGGAGATGCAGTGGGTTTGCAGGTCAGGTTGAGCTGCAGGTGTGGGTGGTCAGTGCTCAAACTTCAAGCTCCTTAAGGGGTGTGTTTGCCTGTTTTTGCAGATTTACCCTGATGAAAGCCATTACTTCAGCAATGCAGCAATGGAGCAGCATTTATACAACTCCATTGTCAACTTCTTTGTGGCGTGTTTCCAAGTTCAGGACAAACTCCCACTAACTCCACTGAAAGAGGAGGAGGATGAAGATTAACCCTGTTTGTCCGTGCCAAGCACAAGGCAGATCTCTCTGACAATATGCAACTGGATCATTTTCCTGAAGAAAGAGATGTTACGTTGTTAGCATGTATTTAAAAAAAAAAAAACTGAAAGCAGCTCATCTGCTTTACTTGACAGCAACTCCTTCCTAAATGGAAGAACATTAAGCATGGTGAACTCAGCAGAAACTGCTGTCTGAAATGAATCCATCACAACCAACATCTTCTTTTTCTTTGGTTGTTGGTTTTTTTCCTCTTTTTTTTTCTTCCTTTTTTTTTTTGTTTGCCACCAAATGACTTCTCGAGTGAAAGTGGTGAGACACTGAACTTGAAGGAACACCCCAAGAAACCGCTTTGAGGACTGGAAGATTTAATGTCTCTTTGCATTCAAGCAGTCAAGCAGTAGCAGTGAAATCCATCATCCATATTAAGGTTACTATAGTTAGCATCACACTATGTCAGAAAAAAACAATCTAACCTAATACATGAAATAGATTATAGCACAATTATTTTAAAGGATACTGATTCATACACACTTGCCTGCTCTTCTCCATCTTCAGGAGGTTTGTCATTGCTACAGGACATACAAATTCAATTGCACGAAGTATCACTATAGTTACACCGATCTTTACCTTCCTGTAATTATTTCATTAATTCTGTGTTGCTCTTACTTCTGTTTTTATTGGGTCTCATGCTTACCTTATTAGCTTCTCAGCTTGTTCTGGATGGGGAAAAAACATACACTGAATTAACCAACTCACTTTAGACCTCAGGGGTCTAATGAGGCAATGGGAGTTGAGGTACCCAGATGTTAAAAAATCCATTAGAATAAAGCAAAGAAAAACTCACTCTCGTGTTCCCAGAATAGCTTTTGCCAGCAAGATTGAGTATTTTCTTTGGCAGCCTTGAAAAATATGCACATAAATAAGCTAAATCAGCTTAACATTGAGATATTTTTTATGGTAATGTAGAAAAATATGCGACAGTCATGATTATTCTGTATCTTCTTTTAGTATTGGAACAACTGGTTGGCAACCTGTTGGGGAACAGCTAATTGAGGCTGTGGTAGCAGGAATTTGTACCAGATACTGCACGGATCATCTTATAAACCCATTTAAACAGAACCAATGTGCAGAGATTTATTGCACATGCTGTCTGTGGCTTAGTTTTGTTCCAGGTCAATGATTAGCGTATTTCCGAATGCATTTAATTATCTCTTCTGTTCACATTAGTTTTGACAAGCATAAAAGAAAAAAAAAGAGGATTTTTGCTTTAGAAGATATAGCTTTTCGTTCTAGCAGTACAAAGCAACTTTTAAAACTTCTTGTGAAAACATTCAACTCTCAGAAAGAAATCCAACCTTCGTCCACGTCCCACGTCATAAGAATTTTGACTAGTGTCGCTCCTTGTAAAATATTCTGACCAAATGTACAGCCAGTATTAATACTGTATATTTCATTTTGTTGTATATAAAGGAATGTAAGTCAGCTCTTCGTCAGATCCCCAATCCAATATTAGTCTTGTGTTCGGCATGCATGCGGTAACACTTCTTTGCTGATCAGGACTCTATAGAAGTACTAGCTTGGAAATATAACAATTAATGTAGTTTTCTTTCCTTGTTTTAACAGCTTGAATGTCAATGCCGGTTTCTACTTTTTACATAGTACTGTGGGTAAACTCACATCCTGACAGCAATGATGATGTTTCCATTGTGTTCTTTAGTGTGTCTTTTTTCTTATCTTTATTTTAAGCTTTGAATGTTGGTTGTACTTTGACCATCATGAAAAAAATGTATTGATAAACCACAGAAATGACCTAGTTTGGTTCAGATTATCTTCTTTACTTTACAGTGCATCGACATTGTGTGAACAAGAACTACAGTATAAAATCTGCTTTATCTGGCAAAAATGCCAAATAGACAATAAGAATGCTGCGTGTCCAGATTTTGCTACTCTGAACAGGCTCAAAAGCCTGAAATGAACTTGAACTGAGAAATGTAAAAATCTGCTCTGTCCACAATCTTTTGTAGAAAGAACTTTAGGATGTGGCATGGTAGTGTTTGTTCATTCATGGAATAAAACATTATTTTACCACCCTGGTTGCTACTGCTGTTATTTTGTGTTAAGTTCTTAAATAAGCATCAGGTGGCTGAAAGTGCTATTCCTGCTTGAACTGAGCCCATACTTCAGGGTGAAGATCAGAAACATGAAAAGAAATCTTTATAAATAAATACATGTTTCTGTATAGATGTTGTCCACAAAGATGCTCAGAGGACTGGAGCACCTCTCCTATGAAGACAGGCAGAGGGAGTTGGGGTTGTTCCACCTGGAGAAGAGAAGGCTCTGAGGAGACTGTTGAGCACCTTCCAGTGCCTAAAGGGGGCTTATAAAAAAGAGAGAAAGTGGCTTTTTACATGGACAGAGAGTGATAGGACACTACCACAACATGTTTAAACTGAAAGAGGAGAGATTTAGATTAGATGTTAGGAAGAAATTCTTCAGTGTGAGGGGACTGAGGCACTGGAACGTGTCCAGAGAACCTGTGCATGACCCATCCCTGGAAGTGTTCAAGGCCAGGCTGGATGGGGCTCTGAGCAACCTGGTCTAGCAGAAGGGGTCCCTGCCCATAGCAGGGGTTGTGGGGAGTAGAACTAGATGATCTTTAAGGTTCCTTCCAACACAAACCACTCTCTTGAGGAAATCATGAAGTACCACAAAATGGGTTCGATCCCAAAGTAGCAGGCAATAAGAAAATCACCATCACTCTCTAGTCTTCGGTTAAAAATTCACCTTTCTGCCCTTTCTACCTCCTGACCCAGCACATGGACTTCCTGAGGGCATCAGCCAGGCACAACAACTTCACCAAAGGGAGTTTTGTTTTTCCATCCCGTCCTGGTTTCAGTTAAACCCCGACACATCCATTATTTCATTTCCCTAAAGTTGCTCGTGGGTTATGAAGCAGGAACAAAGAGCTAAGACTTACAGACTCTGCGAGAGCAGGTTTTTCCATAGATGATTCTCCCTCATGAAAGGGGTAAGAGAAGGGAGTCACCCCACTCAAATTCAGATATGTGTTTCTCTTCAAGCCAAGAGGAGAGCCAGAAACCTGTCAGGGCCAACCTCAGACACCTCCCTTGAATGAGTGGCAGCTTTTCTCTGTGCCCATTTTCTCCGCTGACTGCAGGGATGGGAGTGACTATCCCAGACTGAAACAGCCAGGGGACAAGTGAGAGCCATCCCTAGCTATCCCCCATAACAGCACTTTGTGGACTGCAAGATAGCTGGATGTTTCTACACCTTCTTCACACCTGAAAAGGAAGTCCTTTCATTTCACAGATTCCCTGGAAAAAATGGGAGATTTTTTGCTCACATTAGAAATCCTATCTATGACTGTGCCTTGCAATACACCACACTCCTCACTCAAGTGATAACTCAGAAAGATTTAAATCTGCACAAACATACATTTCTATAGGCCTACTAAAGACATGAAAGACCTTTTAACCCTAAAAGATTAAAGCCACATAACAAGGCTGTGATACTCAGCAGACACTTGGAGATACAAAGGTGACAAGGATGCTTTGCAGGTGCACCTGCTGACTTGCTGCACCTCTTCAGTGCCCAGGGTGTTGTCATATCAGCTGATAAAAACCAGATTCACAGGAAGAGAAATTTAATATTTCACAGCAAACCCAGAAATGATTGTGGACATTACTCTAATCTTTGTTGCCAGCAGATGAGTATACAAGAAGCTAGAGCACTGGCACAGGGAAGGGCAGATTGCATTAGTATGAAATAGCTTTGCTGTTATTTTGTGCTTAATTACCTAAATGCAACTAGTATTTTTTTTGTTGTCCAAACAAATCAGGCTCATACTCTCAGCTAACTGGCATTTCTGGATGCCATAATGTTCAACTGCGGCATCCCAAAGCGGAAGAGAACTATTGAGCAGTGCCCTACTAATTCAGAAGGAAACCACAGAGGGAAAAATGAGGCATTGCTGTTAGCTAATTAACAAAGCCAGGCAGCCAGCCATGTTTGTAATTGTGTATGGGTTCAGGCATGGAGCATATAAACCCATCCAAGCTCTGCCTATGAGCTCAAGCCAAATGAATGTTGCATCTGAACAGTGGGGAATAAAAAAACGACTGAAGGAGAAAGGGTGTGCAGGATTCTCAGAACACCTTTCCTATGGAAAGACCAATGGAGAGAAATGGGTGTTTGCAACGGGGAGAAATGGGTGTTTAGTGGGGGAGACCAAAGGCAAGAGGCCAGTGCCAGTACCCTCATGGAGCTGTGCTGGTACCTGGGAGGTGCTCTTGCATTTGCTCTCAAGTTGTCCCAAAGCTCACTCGGGTTGGGACTGACCAGGCACTGGATGTCTTAACTTTGCCTATTGGGTCACAGGTCACACCTGTCCTGCAGTCCTTCCTGGGGCTGACATGGAGCTGCCAGATCTGCCTGAGGGCTGGGCTGAAGACACTTTCTTCCCTGCCCTGGGTAAATGCTGGCTCCCTGTGATGCTCATTTTTCTCTGGACTTTTTATCTGTTTTCCATTTGCAAAAGAAGAGTAAAAGGCAAAAATGGAAAAGGTAACAGAAAAAGCTCAAGATGTCAATTGCCAATTCCTAAAGCATGGCCTCTTACTGAGACAGATGTTTACTTATTTTTATTCTGCTCTCTAAATTTAAGCTCCAGGCTGGAGTTTCAGAGCAGAGCTTAGGGCACTCGCTAAGATCTGTCTCCTCTTCCCACTTCATCTTTCTGTCCTCTCCCTGTTCAGCATGGTTCTAGTTCAAGAGCAAATCCAGCATCCCCTTGGAAACTAGGAAGAGACAAATATCAATGTGGGGACAGGGACCAGTGGGAGAGGAAAAACCATCCCTGATGCCACTCTTGCACTGGTGCGAGGCAGCTGGGGATGTCTCCCTCCATGATGGGGAAACTGGCTAATCCCCATCCCACCACAGGCAAATGTAATGGGAAAATTCAGAAATCCTTTATAAAATGGATTTTTTCTCTCTCTCTCTTTTTTTTTTTTTTTTTTTTTGCTTTGAGACATTCATTAAAAGTCTCAGATTAAATGAAGCTACATTCTGCCTCCTCACTGGGATAACAGCTTTAATCAAAATGTCCATTTCCATGATGGAGAAGAAAGAAGAGTAAAAAGCAAATACAGATGGAACGAGGCCCCAGGAAAGCAAAAAAGTAAACCGTGCTCCAGTATTCCTATGGAATAGCAAGATTCCCTCCAGGTTGTTTTTTTTCCTTCATTCTTTTTAAATGTACCCTTTGGGTCATTTTAAAGCAACAAAACAACTCTTTGAGCTGATGTGAACTCTCTCATCCTTGCTGGAAAAGGAATCCTTACAGTGTCTTTGCAGCAGCTGTTGTCAATGTCCTGAATTGCCATTTGTGCTGAGCAGCTCCAGTAACTCAAACTGACATGTAATTTGCAGTGAGTATTTGGAACCTGCCTGCAGAGGCTCCTGAGCACCTGCTCCCCACAGCCTCCTCTGGGAGCACCTCAAAGTGGGGTAAGTCTTTCACCCTGAAAACCAAACCCAGAGCAAAGCACGAGCAAGGCAAGTCCTCTGCTCCATGCTCTGCTCTGCAGCACCACAGGAATAGAGTTCAGAGAGTCAGGAGCCCAGATTCTGGCTGTGACAGTTCCTGGTTGACTTTTGTTCCCCATAAATTCCCATTTAGAGGAACCGAAATAAGGGAATTCAGGATGCTGTTTTACCTGTGTTCAGCTCCGTTGTCATCAAAGTAGTGTAGCCATCGTGGGAGTCTGTGATGCACCCAAAATTTGCCATCTATTAAAAAGTGTTGAAGATGGATGGGGAAAGACAAGTGAGAGCCCAGAGGAGGGATAGCCCATCCTGAGATGCAGTCCCTCCCCTGACATGGTTTTAAAAATTCTTGCCTTTGAAAAACACAGAGACCTTCCACCCAGACGTTTTCAGTCTGTGCACTAAGACAGGTCCCATAAGGCAGATGAGGAAAGCGAGACTTTAAATTCTTATATTTCCTAGCTATCAAACCTCTGTGGGGAATCTGCAGGAGTCTAGAAATCAGTGTGAGTTGAAGAATGGCTGAGATTTGTCTCCTGGCTCTTCCCTCAAGGCAGAGACTTGGAGCTGCTCATCACAGCTGGCACCCTCAGAGCTACCAGGAGCAAGAAGCATTTGCACCCATGATGATGCTGAGAGTACTGGGGGGAAACAGAAAGAGGCACATTCTCACCCAAAATCTGCCAGCTGTGCCTGCAATTTTATCCTGCATCTTGTGCTCATGGAAGTTAATGGTCACTGAGAAAATCAGTGGTGGAATGTGAACAGTAAGCACATGACAACAGCACAAGGAATGGCACTGAATGACAGGGAGGGGCTGGTGCAAGGACAGGATCAGAAATAAGTGCTGTTGGGCTGTCCGTACTAGAGCTGGCAATAAGGTGTTTGTCAGATGATGATGATGATGATGATGATGATGATGATGATGATGATGATGATGATGATGATGATGATGATGATGATGGCGTCCTAGGGGAAAGGAGCAAAAGATGTCCCAGCTCTGAGCAGAAACCAAAGCTGGAGCTATGGCAACATTTTGAATCCTCATTGCCTCTACACAGTGGGCTGCATTTCTTCTTGGAGAGACATTCTTTGAAATTAGAAGCCCTGGAAACACTAAATTCAAACCTCATGTTTCTGTGACCCAGTAGACTTCTGTTTTCACTGCGATGATTTTTATAATTATATCATTTACTAGGAAATTGGGATGGGAGATACTTTTCTCACTTGTCTCTAGTGACAGGCTGTAAACAATTTATCATGTAACACAGCAACAGCAGCCAGAAAGTCAGCCCAAACTTTCTTTAAAAAAAACCTGCATCTCTGCCATAACCAATAACAGTTGGAAAAGCACAGCTTTTTCCTACATCAGGATTTTAAATAGAAAATATCCTTCATTCCCTCACTCACCAGCTTCAGAAAACAAAGTAAAGAAAAGAAAGAAATCACCACTTCATTGGATGTAAAGGCTTTCCTTGCCAGCAGAGTGTCTGGTTACCTGTTCTGGGAATGCCTGTACCAAGATGCTTTTAAGAAAGAGTTACAGTGCTGCAGGGTTTTTTTTTTTTGGACAAGCATCAGCTGGTTTCATGGAGTGATGTAGTAAAATGTGGATGTCTGCACTGAACACCTCCAGAGCTGAGACATCTGATCTAGAATTTATAACTTTTTATACAGAAGACTAATAGGCCCTTTATGGCATAATTTCATAGAATCTTAGAGTGGTTTGGACTAGAAGGGACCTTAAAGATCATCTAGTTTCAACCCCCATTCCAACCCCGATTTATCCAGCCAGTTCCCTACTCCCACTTTGGGAGGGCACACTGTGTGGGTTGCACGGACAAGGTAGATCTGGGTAAGCTCATCAGCTAGAGATAACTCTTTTCACCTGAGAAAACAAGGACAGCAAAAAAAGAAAGTACTGGATTTGTAAAGGAACAACTTCCAAGAAGTGAAGCAACCTCTCAGTTTTCTACCAAATTGCTGACTGCAGCTACAAGCAAAGCACAGGCACTTGCTGTTACGTATTTATTACACTTTCCAGGGCCAGGGAAGCTTTTGAGTGGTAGGATGCCATCTGCTGCTCTGAATGGTTATTTCCTCCTTCCTTATCCCTTCCCAGCGGGCAGCTTCTGCTGATGGGGAGAGGTCTGGAATATATTCGGAACGTTTGCAAAGTGAGAATATTTTCATCCACAACAAAAAATTTTCTCAGATAATAGAAAGGGGAGTGAATAGTCTAATCTCACAAGCACTGGCTCAGTTATGAAGAAAAGTTTATGCAATGAATGAGACATTCCAGAGAAGACATACAATATTTACACACAGACCAGCTTGCAAAGAAAATTGGATTTTGTATAATTTCCAGTTTAGTGCCAAGACTTGCTGCTGATTCTGCCAGCACCCACCTCCATTACCACAGAAAAAATCATCTCCACATCTGTGAGTCGATGCAATGCCCTGTGACCCTGAGACATCATCCCAGCATGTCTTTCTAAAATCTGCAGAGTGAAGAACAAATTAAAACACACCATTGGCTCTTGGGGGACTGGAACTTAAACCTGTGAGCAAGCTCTATTAGGTCCAGTAATAGACACCAGTCATACTCAGCCACACAGTGCAAGTAAAAGGGGATGAATAGCACTCCATCAGCCCCGGCACTCCAGCAGTAATAAGCATCACGCTGGGCTCACTGCACTGACTAATCCATAATTTATTTGGCTTCATAAATATCAAAACATACCACAGCTGTTAGTACTTCAGTGCAAACCCTGCAAATATTGCTTCAATTATTCAGGAGCTCGTCGCAGGAGCCAGTCAACTGCTTCGGAGGTGCAATTACTGAAGGTATCTGTTACTTGGGAGTTTCAGCAGCACAGTTGCCACCTGGGCCCCCCGGGGCAGTTGGCACGGGGAGTGCTGGGAGCATCAACAAAAGGAAAAATCGACTCTCCCTCAAAAATATCCTACATCCTTAAGCCCCACGCAGGGAGGGATGCAGGAAGCTTAGTGGCAGCACTCAGGGGAGTTAAGTGTGGTCCCTGAGAGCCTTTGGAGAGGTCTCTGTTTCAGCATCTTGCTCTGTGGGGCGGTGGAAATGGTCATTAAATCAACAATCTCAAAAGCTTGCACTCCTAAATTTACTCTCCATGCAGGACAGAAACCAGACTTGCTTAAATGATGAAGTAGAGCAGTTCGAGTCATGCTTCCAGCAAGGAACCACCATTTGAAGCCATCCTAGGCCTTTTCCTCCCTATCCCAATGGTGTTTGGATGCTGAAGACCATAGACTGTGGCTCGTTGCTGGTTGGGTTGAGGTCAGGATTGCAATGACCAGAGGGAACAGTGGCTAATGCACAGGCATCAGGTCCCCACCCACATTACCCCTGTCTGTGCTCACGCTGCAGTTTCCCCCTCCACTGAGGTTCATACATCTAATCCCCTCTGTTTAAAGCCAGGTTTCCAGGCTGGACTGTGTGGAAGTTGCTGGTTGTGTTTTATGGGCCAATACATTTTTCCATTGAAAGGAAAAAATAAAAGATCAGTTTAATTCTGATTTCTCTCCCGTGCCATCCTGCTGCAAAGAAGTGGGGAA
The DNA here is from genome assembly GCF_003945595.2 of Pipra filicauda. Taxonomy (NCBI): domain Eukaryota; kingdom Metazoa; phylum Chordata; class Aves; order Passeriformes; family Pipridae; genus Pipra; species Pipra filicauda. The sequence continues at coordinate 9,544,575 of NW_024104310.1, forward strand.
AGAGAAATGCCAGTGGCCAGCAACCATGATGGGCTCAGCCCAGCACAGATCAGCATGCAGCCTGGATGAATGCGTGGGCTTTGGGTCCCCATATCATTCATGAAACAAAACAAAGAATATTATCTGGAATAGATATTAGATAGCCTGCAGTACTTTTAGTCAAGCAAGCAGGACAAAGTCAGACAAAACACAAGTGTGACCAGATCTTCAAACCATATTTGAGGACCTGAAGCCTAAGTTTGTAAATTAAACTCAAATAAAACTCAAATTTAATTTCATGTCCAGACACTAGAGACCTGCAGTTTGGTCCATTCCTTTGCTCCAGAACTGGGAGTCTGCTTTCCTTCATCTCCAAAGTCAGTAGGAAGGAGTTTTTTGAGCTTTAATGGGACCAGAGCAAAACCCTGATGTTTCAATGGGGCCAGACCTGTCAAAGAGCCACCCAGGACTCCAAAGTCAAACTCTGTCTTTTTTTTTCTATTTTCTTTTTTTTAGTAGACAACTTCCTCGTGCCATGACTTTTGCAAAACAACAACCAGAGCCAACTACAATAAAAACCCCTTTCTGTGCAATATTTCTGTTAAAGGGTTTGCTAAAACACAGTAAGGACATTTCCTGCAGGGAGGGGAAGGGCAGCGCAGCAGGGAAGGGCACCTGCTGCCAGGCAGGGCTCCTGCAAGTGAACAGCATGAAATTTTCATGCAAATTTCCCACCAGGGCCCCTGGAATAAAGCTCCATATTTCCCTGCCCTTAATGAATAAATCACTCAGCTCGTTAGTGGAATCTCCGGCAAGAGGGCAGCAAACATCACCTTTGTCGCTGAGTTGACCAAAGCATTGACGTGACCGGGGATAAATATTGCTCTTAAACTGGTGCTGATGAAGCCATGAAAACCATGTTAGCTCATAATCTCACACACAGAGAAGCAACGTGTGGATAATTGAGATATAAGTGCTGCTCAGGCACCAACTTCAGAGATGTTTTTTTCTCCCTTAGTAGGCAAACAAACCATTTCCAAAGCAGTGAAGCTCGTTAATGTATTTTTCTTTGTCTGGTGTAAGTGTTCCCCAAGTCTTCTTGGAACTGGCAGTTTCTTCTAGGATGGTGTGTGTGTCTGGAGGGGGCTTTTGCACAGCATCAAAAACAAAGGGGCTCTGAACAGGGCCTCTTTATATATACATATACATCAGCTGCTGGTGCTGATGTGCTGCAGGAGAGGGGTTTCAGTCAGTGTCCTGTGCACAGATGTGTCCTGGGCCATTGTACAAGGTCAGTAGCTCAAGCATTTCCCAAAACACACATCCTGGGAATGCCATACAGCCCAGACCTGCAGGAGCCTTTCTGAGCCAGAGCTATGCTTCATGAAGCTCCACAAACAGTACCAGTGATGCTGCATGGAGCAAGAGCACGTCACTGAAAAGGGGATTGTCACATCCCTTCTGATGCCTGTTAGTAGTACCTGAGAGGGGCAGGTCCCCAGCTATGTCATCTGGCTCTCCCTCCAGTTCTTCCTTCTCCCTCCTCCTCATTAATTTTCTAGAACTCATTCTCAGACAAGAAAGTGTGAATGTTGAAGCAAAAGACTGTTTGTGCACATTGTTCATTGGCTGAGAACTTCTAGGCTAAAAAGTTTATGGTTTGGTGTCCAAATACAGAAGCCACACAAAAGTCTTATATTTGTGCTGTAACTTTTTTAACTTACAAGTAATAATATTCTTGGAAAACAGGGAAGAACAGCCCCATGGGGGTTGCCATTTGTCCCCCCAGGTCTGACCCCTTGCTCACACTTTCAGAAGTACCTTTGTTGTCACTTGCCACATTCAGTCTCTGCCACACACTCCAAACACCACAGTTTTGAGCCAGAGACTCTCAGCACCTTCTTCACTGCACAGGCTTGGTAAATCCTATGCATGCACATGGAGTCCAGCTGCTATCAAGGAAAATATAAATATGGAAAGCCTACTACAAGAAATGTAGACTAGCAGTTCCCAGGCTTTCAGTCAGTATATGAACAGATGGTGGTTATCTGCTTTAAAACTTCATAACTTGCTCAGTCTGCAGAGTGCTATAAAAAGACACTTTTCTGTGTACAACTCTGACAGCTTTAATTTCAATAGTGTACAGAGGGAAAGAGGCAAACATCTCTTCACCCCTGACTGATGGATTGTACTTGTTTGACAGTTCAGCTGGTCTGGGTTGTTTGGGGAGGTGTCCCTGCACTGGGATGAGCTGTATTTGGCATTGCCAGTCCCATGGGGCTGCTGCTGTTTGTGCTCCCTGTTACCTAAAGGCAAATGTCTTCTTCAAGACAGAAATATTTGGAGTAATGAAAAAAAAAAATACAGATTTGGGCACTGTTACAGCTTTTGAAAAAGCACTGGGCTAAGATCCACACTAACTTACCCCATCACGTTGTGGTGCAGAAGCTTATGATTCAAATGTTTAAAAAAGTTGAATCATATGAGTACAGTCTCTCAAATGGTTAATGGAGCCCTCAGGAGCTGTTGAAGAGGAACGTTGGGTATTTAGATGAATACTGAGTTTATTGAGAAGACATGGGAAGGGCAGACCTCAGCTCTGTCTGCTCTCATGTTGTTTCACGTCTAGAACAATTCCCTCCAGGACCTTGAGCCCTAAGAAGCTTCTGCCTCCATCCCCACAAATGGCAGTAACCCAAAACATTGCACTGGGGGATCTGGCTCTGCCAGTGAAAAAAAAAAAGAAAAAGAAAAATGAATGCTGAAGTTATCTCCGGCTTGTTGCACTCAAACTTTTGCCCCTCTGCACCTCCAGCAGCCTGCAGAGAAGGCACACAAGGATGTGGCCCATTAGGGACACCTCTGCGGGGGCAAAAACCACAGCAAATCCAGCTCAGTTTGCAGTGGGATGTGGTGTTCTGGCTTTGGGCCATCCTCCTCTCCAAGCAAAACGATTTCACCTTATTTTCCATGAAAGGAATTGAATGAGATGTTCATCCAGGAGCTAAAGAACATTTTGCAGCTGTGAATCATGACTATGTGAGACAGATAATTAGGCAAATAGAAAAATTAAGTGTTAAAAAGACACCATGCCTAGAAATGAGGGCAAAGAACAAGGGAAATCCTTGCTTGAAGTTTTTCAAATGGCAATAATACAGGAGCAAGGAAAGAGGAGAGGAGAGGAGAGGAGAGGAGAGGAGAGGAGAGGAGAGGAGAGGAGAGGAGAGGAGAGGAGAGGAGAGGAGAGGAGAGGAGAGGCATAAGAGAGAAGCGTACATTACCTGACCCAGGCCCGGCACCAGGACAGGCCCGGGGACAGGAGAGGACAGGACAGGACAGGAGAGGACAGGACAGGACAGGACAGGACAGGAGAGGACAGGACAGGACAGGACAGGAGAGGACAGGACAGGACAGGACAGGAGAGGACAGGAGAGGACAGGACAGGACAGGACAGGAGAGGACAGGACAGGAGAGGACAGGACAGGACAGGACAGGACAGGAGAGGACAGGACAGGACAGGAGAGGAGAGGACAGGACAGGACAGGACAGGAGAGGACAGGAGAGGAGAGGACAGGACCCGGACCATGGGAGAAAGAAAAAGGACAGGAGGGAGTAGAGGACAGAACAGACAGGAGAGACAATGATAGGACCTTACATTACAGGATAGACATGGAAGAGTACAGGGACAGGACAAGGAGGAAAAGGACAGGACAGGAGAGGACAGGACAGGACAGGAGAGGACAGGACAGGACAGGACAGGACAGGACAGGAGAGGACAGGAGAGGAGAGGACAGGACAGGACAGGAGAGGACAGGACAGGAGAGGACAGGAGAGGACAGGACAGGACAGGAGAGGACAGGAGAGGAGAGGACAGGAGAGGACAGGACAGAACAGGAGAGGACAGGACAGGACAGGACAGGGCAGGACAGGGTTTTCCTAGATTGTTAATTTCACTCATCAGAATCATCAATCAAAAACTGTCAGAGAACACCAATTACACATTATATGGGCTTTGGAGCCATTAAGTGACTTTTGCAACCTTTACATTTTGATGCTGTGCTAAGCCAGAGGCACCGTTTGGAGAACAGTCCTGCCTCCAGGCATCTCCCACGGGAGCCTTGTTTCCTATCAGGCTGAAACAGCCTGCTCTTCTTCTGGAGAATACAATTTGCTTTGTCTGCCTGGGGCTTTTGAGTCTCTTGTGTCTCATCCAGGGCTGACCAAAATGTGGTCTTATTAGAATTGGGTAAAGGTGATTGCAGAGTCATTTCAGGTCTTTGCTTTTTCAAGCTGTTAATTTGCTCATTTGCTCAAGAGCTTCAAGGTGAACCTTGGCCTGGAACAAAGCTCAGAGCCCCATCTGTCCCTAGCTCTGAACACCGTGTGTGTGTGTGGATGTGGCTGCCGCTGGATGTGCTGGTGGAGACTTCACATACGTGCCCCTGGAAAAAAGCCCTCCTTCCTCATGGAGGAGCCAATGTCTTGGGCACACCAAACTAGAGGGAATGCATTTGCAGGGCTAAAGAACTCACAAAGCTCAACACATCAAAATCCACACACACAGCTTTTCCCCTGCTCTGCCTGTCAGCCTGCCAGAAGCTCTCTGCTTCTCATCACGAGGACCAGATCTGGTACCAGGATGGAGAAAGGTCTGTGACTCTGCAGACTGGGACTGGGACTTTGAGAGATGCTCAAAGATTGCCCCATCTCTCTGGCTGGGGAGTGAAACACCTAACTTGATATGTGGAAAACCTCATCCAGAAATGTGGAGAAAAGGATTGGTCTTGGGTTTTTGCACTGGGATTCTGGTAAAATGGTGCAGCTTACAGCTCTGCTCCTGGCTTTCTGGGGTTCCTTGACAGGTTTCTGGCTTATCTGGGCACTCCTGCCCACAGATGTGGAAAATGGTACTGATTCTCCTTGTCAAAGCCCAACAGGTAAAACCATTCTGGAAAGCTTTAATTGCTGACAAGGCTTTTTTCAGCATTTATTCCTGCTTCATACAGGGCTCTCCAGCCTCCCATCACTCAGCACAGAAACTGAGCACCTTCCCAGCCTCGTCACCCTGCACCACATCTCCACTGTGCCTGCTGAGGCTGCCACTCCCCACCTGCCCCTGCCTCTCCATCCTCAGGCTCACCTCTCCCTTCTCATCTTGAGCTGTTAAACCAGCCTTCCCCAGCTCTTGGTAGTGCTCTCAATGGAAGGAGAAAAAAGAAAAAAGGTAACTTTTAAGGGCACAAGGGCTTTTCTGGAAAACCGTCATGAAGATTTGCTTCTCGCTTTCTGCAAGTGCCAGCAGGGCAAAGGGGACACACAGGGCGGCTCTTGCTCCTCTCTATCCCCCTGCCTGCTCTGTGACAGACATTGTTTCATATTTTACCCACCCTCCCTTCCATTTGTTTTATATTTTACCTTCACTCTCTTGCATTTATCCCAGTCAAAACTCACTTTTAACTCCGATTTTCAAAAATCCCTCGATATCTTTTGGTGAGTACTTGCCAGTATTTCAGGGGCCTTGAATCTTCTAAGCACATCTGTCCATCCCTTTCTCCACCTCTCATGATCCTGTACAAATCTCACCACACAGGATTAGACACACACCCCTATTCAACATATGCCCTTTTACTGTTATTGCTTTATATGAGTGCAAGCCATGTTCAGGTTTCCTTCAGGATCCCTTGCCACAGTCAGGTTTTACAATGAAGTTACACTTTCTCACATGTCCACTGACACTCTTCTTTAAGGGGTAAGGTGCCCATACCTTAAAACACCTTAAAGAGCAACTTTATCTATTTAAATTAAATGAGTAATGGCATTTAAAAAATAAAGAAGTGGTTGAAATTGAGGCCTTATTAAAAAAAAAAAAAGAAGGACACTTCTGACATAAATGAAAGGGGAAAAAAAAAGGCAAAACACTAAAACCCACATGTATTATCCTGCACTTACATTATGCACTTATGAAACGAGAAGGTTATTACTGCAGAGAGGAATTAAGCCACAATGCTGATGCTCTGCCTCGCTGAGGGTTTACAGAGTGGTAATTAAGACAAGCACTTTCTGCATAAGAGAGCTCTTGTGCTGCAGAGGAAGAAAAAAACATTTCTGCTCATTTTAATCAGGCACTGATGGATGGTGTTAATCAGCTATGATAACATGTCAGGCGGAGCTCCCGTAGCTGCTGGATAACCCCAGCACAGGCACTTCCAGTCTAGACCACTGCCCACATCACAGAGGCTTCAGTGGGCACTGAACTGTTTTCAGACTGTTAGGACAGGAAAACACCAACCCTGCTATATATTTGTTTAAACATTTCCAGAATTTTTTTGGAACCCAGACACCAAACCCTGAAATCTCTGTGCATATGTGAATGAAAAAACCCTTTCCCCAGGGGAGGCTGCTCCTCCTCATAGGCATAAATCACTGGAGTAAGTTTCAAAGCCAATCACACAAGCTGGACACAACTCTGCAGTGAAGGTGGACTTGAAGGACTTTATATGGTGAGTGCTTCTTTCCCAGATGGTCCTTGTCCACCTCCATGGGCAGCCTGGCTTTGGGAGGCCACAATGTCATCAGGAGCAGTGTGGTCCTTTGAAGGTCTCTTCATACTCACCCACACCACAGCACTGGGAGCTTTCACCCCTAGGAGGCAGAGGAATCTCCATGTTACAGGCACGGAAACAGCATGGCAAGGATAAAGCCTCTGCAGTACATTTACGGCCGGGAATACCCTTTGCACTAAGTTGAGGTGACCTGGGAGGACTGGGGTGAGCAGGTTACTCACCACACAACAGCAGGACCACGTTCAGAACAGCCTCCAGTGCTACAGCCCATGATGGGCACCAGGGCTCAACCCAAAACCTTTTAAAGGTCATTGAATCCTTCAGAGGTTTCCATCTGCTTGGCATCTTCTGGGGATGGGTGAAAAAGGAGTGCAGAAGGCACGTAACTGGGGCTGATAGGAGTAATCTCCACTGTGCTGGAGGGCAAGTGGTGAGAGAGGGTAGAAAACAGTACAGACCTGGGGGCCTCAAATCCAGATGCCTAATCCTGCTCATCTGCTTATCCACGGCTCTATCCCTGCAGGCTCTGAGGGGTTTTGATACGAGCAAAACTGTGAAGATGTGCAGACAGTGAGAGAAAGCTGAGCTTCCTTCTTCAGTAAATGCTTGCTTTGCACCATCTGCTTCTGGAAAAGTTGGAAATTATTTTTCTTGTCCTCCTGCTTGTCCAAAATCAGCAGGAGAAATTCTCCAGCTTCTGTCTCCTTGGGACATCATGGGTAGCTTTCATTTCATTTTCAAGCACAACTTTAAAATGCAGGGAGAGAGAAGAGCCCCCAGACGTGCCTCAGCAGAGGGTCAAGCTGGGTGACAGAGGCAAAGTATCAGGCTCGGTGCAAACACACGTGCCCTGTGGTCCTGCTCAGCAGCCCTCATCCTGCAGCTGCCAGAGCTCAGAGCCACAGCTGGGGGGGGAGCAAAAGAGAATAAACTGGTGTTTCTTTGACTGAAAAAGAGCCTCCCAAGGACACAGCTGTTATTTTGAAGAGTGGAGCAGGAAAAGCCATGGGGGCTTGCTTTAGTGTGCTGCTCATCGCCAAAGGCATCGTTCAAAGGAAGAGAAAGGACCTTTGGTAAGCACAGGCTGGGCAGCCCCTGCTCTGGGTGATCATCACCAGGAGCAGCTCTGTATCACCCCTCAAGGCAAGACAAGGTTTTTGGAAGGGACTGGGTTGTTGGAAAGCTATGTCCCTCCCACTGCTCTACTCCCAACCAACCTCATCAGCTGACAAGGACAAGAATTAAGAGATTTATTGAAGGTGAACTCAAGGTGGTGAGGTTGTGCCCTGCTGCAGGTGCTGGGAGGGTGAAATGCTCCTGGCAGTGCTCATAGGGACACGTGGCTGGATTGGAGCAATATCTGCCTGGCCCTGCCTGCTGCTACTGGATGACAGCCCATGCATCCTGTTCTGAAACAAGATGCTAAGGGAGCTTAAATACTGCAGTGGTGTGTTGGGACATAAGGTAGAGTAGACTGATCAAACTGCAAAGGTCTTGGCCTGAGTTAAGGAAATACATAAATGCCTGGGGCAGTTCATAGAGCAGTTCCATACTCCTATTCCTGCAGATACAGTGTCCAGCTGTAAGTCCATGGTGTAACTATGGTAATTTCAGAAGTAAGACTTGGAAGCAAGGCTTAAAAGTATGACCCTGGTACCATGCCCATCATGGGATTCCTGTCCCACTGGGGTGAGGGGAAAGTGATGGATAGAGGCACCATCTAAATCTCTCTGAGCAGAATGAAGAATCTCCAGCACATGATTACAGCCACGACCTTGTCAGCATCATGATTGTCACTGGGACTGGAAAAATGCAGATAAAGAGCACGGCTGGTGTCTCAAGGAGGGTGGATTTGTTACTGCTTGGGTAAAGTTTCTAGGCAGAAGTCAATCAGAGAGACACAAGGTTAAGAAAAAATGCCAGTGCTCATGCAGGTTGGGTTTTGGTTGGTTCAGATCTGCCTTTTATGGGATGGCTTCTACTTACTATGAAGAAAAAGAAAAAAAAATCACAAACTCCAGTGTGGTTTTGACTTTTAGCCAGTTCTTAGGGAAACCATGGGTTGCACTTTCATCATGTTGACTTTTACAAGCCCACAAGGAGAGCAGATGTCTTCTCCCACTGAGTCTCAGACAGCAGAGACTGCAGATCCTGCCTTTTCCCCCAGACTGGGACAGAAGATCATCCAAAGCTCTGGGACAGAGAAGGCTGATGCTAAATACATCCACTAGGACTTTCTGTCCAGCCTCTGTTATGTGATGGGGATTGACAAAGGAGCCAGCACTCTGTCCCCAACCTGCAGCTGCACAGCAAAGTGCAGTTTGTTGGAAGGAAACTGAACTGTCACTACCAAGTGACAGCACTGCACATGTCCTTCCCAGGGACAGGGATGGAGAGGAAAAGGGACTCATATTGCCCAGATTTTTAATTGTCTGCTCCTAAGTGCTCCAATGCCAGAGCTATAGAGACTAAAAGTTTGAAGCATGGGAATAACTGAGAGCAGCCTTTGCTTTTATGTAAAGTGTAAACAAACAAACAAAAGCCTTTAAAAAAGCAACAGCAAAGAAGTCCAAGGTTCCTGGCCAATACATGTGATTTCAGTGGCTGGATTTCTTTTTTTCTTAAACCAAGGTTGAATCTCTCTCAGAGTTATTGTTTAGATTACAGTCTTGCCCTGAAAGAGGATATATCTGCCTTTCCATGCCAGCAACGAAAAATGTTGCTATTCACATCTCACTGGAAGTGCTAGACAAAAGTAGGCACTGTCTGTAAATAAGCTGCCTCAATAATTAATTGCCAGCACAGACAGCACAATAGAAAAGCTCCAGAAATAAGTTATTGCAAGTACAATTTCAAACTAACAGTGCATGAATAGCTTTTGAAAAAAGCCTCCAAAAAGCAGACCCTGAGTTTCAGAGAGATGTAAAACACCATCTATCAACTTGTCTCTGCTCTCTGAATGAAAGGCCTCAGCCTTTTCCACTTTAGGAGGGGCAACACAGCCCAGAAATTAGTTCCTGTCAACAGCCCCTGGTTGGCAAAGAGAAAAAAAAGAGTTCAGTTTAGTAGGGATAAGTAAGAAGTGGCATGGCCATAGGGAGAAGGGAGAAGGAGGAAAATGGGGAGGGGGTGATGGATGGATGGATAGACGAATGGATGGATGGATGGATGGATGGATGGATGGATGGATGGATGGATGGATGGATGGATGGATGGATGGATGTGGTCTGTGATCATGCTCAGTGAGACATATCATCATACAGAGAGAGCAGACACATGACAGCCACAAGCACCTTTGCTCGGGGAACTTTTATCCAACAGCAATGGGAAGACGATGCTAAGGAAAGCAGGACCTCTTTAGTCCCTGTTAGAGAGCACAGACTTTATCTGCACCCTACCCTGAGAAGTGATATATGGAGAGAAAAAGTTTTATCAAGACTGGTCTGCCACACACTTGGCCTCATCAGAGGAACATTGCAACAGTCTCTCTATCCGTCAAACTGTGCAGCCAGAGATATATCCCAAGATGTCAGGAGAGCAGACTTTGGATCAGTCTTTATGCAGGGAAAGGCACTGGCCTGGTTACATACTTGGTTGTGTATATGTGCATCCAAAAGCCAAACTCTTTGAAACAAGGTGCAAAAGGTAAGAATATGAGGTGGTCAATGCCCCAGGCCTGTCAGTGTTTGAGGTATTTGGTCAATGCCCTTAACAACATGCTTTAATTTTGGTCAGCCCTGAAGTGGTCAGGCAGTTGGACTAGATGATTGATGTAGATCCCTTCCAAATGAAATATTCTAGTCTGGTCTTGTTTAGTCTGGTCTAGTCTAATCTAGTCTAGTCTATTGTACTCCGTTCTATCCTATCCTATCCTATCCTATCCTATCCTATCCTATCCTATCCTATTCTATCCTATTCTTATTTTATCCTGTCCTATCCTACCCTACTCTATTCTATCCTATTTTACGTTTAGGACAATTCATAGCTCACTTTAAGCTGTCATTAGCAAGTAGGGGAGAGATGGTAGTGAAAGCAAGCAGGGAGAAGAAATTACAAATAAAATAAAAAAATAGAAACACACACATTCAAGCAAAATTTATAATTTCCATATAAAAGAAAGAAGGGGTAATGATGCACATCAAACTAAGGAATTATCCTGCAGACTCACTAGTGGCTAATTAAATTTCTTACTTAGCATACATTAAGTGAGCTGCAACTGGCATTTCACTATGCTGGCATTAGAAAAACCTCTGTCCCTGAGCAGGGAGAAAAATGCCACAGGAATAAAGCAAGACAGCTTTATTGTACACTGCACCCACCATGAGATGCAGCCAGAGTCAGAGGACAGCCAAGGCACGGGGTCAGCTGCACGTGAGACTGTGGCTGAGAGATCCCTGCTCAGGGTCACAGCCCCAGCACAGAGCTGCAGCACAGGCTCCATCATGTGCAGCCCTCAGGTAAAAGGCCACAATCCGTCTGTGACACGGCAGGGAGGTCACACTGATGGGTTTTCAGTGGCTGTGGAGCAGGTGTGCTTTGACTGTGAGCAGAGGAGTGTGTTCTGACCCGACAACCCCGCTCGTGAAAGCCAGAGCACAGAGGTCAAATCAAAACTCTTCTGGTTCACAAGTCTATTTTGTGGCTGGAGATTCATTCCTTAGCAATTTTGCTGAGGACAGTAGAGCTGGATCGGGACACAGTGCTCCATGGCTCTATGCTAATGGGATAGCTCTAAGATAACTCATCAATAGATCTCTCTCTACACACACACTCCCACACCCTTAAAGTCTGGTGGGATCCAGACAAGAAGTTAAGGTGTTTCAGGTTTTAAACAGTTGGAAGTGTCTTTTTTTTTTTTTTTTTTGGAAACACCCAGTCAGAGACTGACATCACCAGTTGAGCCAACAAAAGACCTCCTGGTAGTCTGAGCCAGAAACAGGAGGTGGAAAGCAGCCAACTACATTGGGAAGCCCAAAGATTAGATGGTAAAACTGTTCTATTGCCCTTCCAGGTTTGCATCCTGCTAGTGCAGCTCTATTCTCCCATATCACTGGGTCAAGTTTAAAAGCAAAAGTGCTGAGTGGAGACACACCTGTATTTTCACCTTTCTAGGGTATTCCATGGTCTCTGTCACTCAGCATATCCACGAGCACAACAAAACAACACCAACCTGACACCAAGAGATGGGTAGAAAATCCTTCATAAGGCCTCCAGAGAGCACCCCTAGAATGGCAATTACTGCTTTTAGAAAAGGATTAGTGGGTAATGGCAGAAAAGTGCCCACGCATGAGCTGATGTCTGCTGTTATGGAAAACTCTCCCCCCTGGTTTGCTTCAGTTCAGTTGCAAGGAGCCTTTGGGAGCACGATGTTGTCACGATGCTGGAGTTCAAATGGAGATAACTGCTGAATCACAGCAAACATTTCACTTAAAAGTGAGCTTCATTCTAAATTAAAGAGACAGATGGGATTAGACTATTTTTTTCTGAATTTTCGTCAGATAAATTACATATTCCCTTATCAAATGGTGTAATTCTTAATCAATACTTAAAGCTTTAAAGTATATATATGTATTGGAAATGTTTTTTGCATTTTTTTCCATCCTGTGCAGTTAAATTGAAAATGACCAGAAAACTTGACTGAAAAGCTCTCCATCATGCATTCTTGTACCCCTACATTAGGATTAAAGGTAAAACACTCAGCAGAGCTCAGCTGGGTCTGCAACCCAATGACAAAGCCCAGGCACCCTGGAAATCTTGATCCCACCACATGCTTTTCCCCCAAAAAGTGGATATCTTGCAGGGAGGTATCATCCCATTGGTGTTCAGAGGATGTATCTTCAGAAAAGATGGCAAGGCAGACCCCACCACGAACCACAGGAAGGGTCATCCCAGCATCCCAGGCATGTTCTTCCATCTGTCTGTATGCACTGCCTGAAAAAGTCTTTGTTACAAAAATGATACGAAGATCAGTGTTTACAGAGCCATAGTGCTGTCTACTCTTTTATATGGATCATGGGTCATCTACCGCCACCACCTGCAACTCCTAGAAGGCTTCCATCAACGCTGCCTCCGTACGATCCTAAACATCCACTGGTCAGATTTTGTGACCAACACATCTGTTCTAGAGCAAGCAGCAGTCACAAGCATTGAGGCCATGTTACTGAGAACACAGCTGCGATGGGCAGGGCACGTCTCCAGGATGAAGGACCACCGCCTCCCTAAGATCTTGCTTTATGGTGAACTTGCCACTGGCTGCTGCAAGAGAGGAGCCCCGAAGAGAAGATACAAGGACTCCCTGAAACAACATCTCAGCCCTGGCCATATTGATCTGCCTAACTGGTCTACTCTGGCCTCCAACCAGGAGACCTGGAGACACACCATCTATAACGCTGCTGATGCCTTTGAGAACACACGCAGGATCACTCTTGAGGAGAAATGACAACGCAGAAAGAATCGTGTCTTGCAGAATATACCACCTGAGGAGTCCTTCCGCTGTGCCTTTTGCAACCCAACTTGTTTATCTCGTATTGGTCTTTTTAGCCACCAGCACACTTGTAGCAAATGTGGGTAGAGCCCTTCCCAAATCTTCATTCACGAAGCCCAGCCATGACTGTGTGGGTAAAACAATTCCCACCCCTAAATCCATAAAAGGTCCCTGGGACAAGAAAAGTCATCCAGCTGAAAGGCCCTTGAGCCAAAGCTCTGCAATGCTCAGCTGAAGCACTGCAGGGCAAGAGAATCAGTCACCGCTTCCCAGAGATTGATGTTCCTCCAATCCCAACCTTCAAGGTCAGCTAAAGTTTTCAGAATGTACTTGACAAAAGTTGTGCAGCTCTCACAAGCAGCTGCCTCTCCAGGGCTTGGCTCGTCTGAAGAGTGTGCCATAACCTTCAGCCTGTGTGGATGTCTGATTCCCTGCTTGGATCCTGTTATCATTACTCACTGGGGACACCAGGTATGTTTGAAGGAAGCCAAGTCTTCCAGCTTGTCAGCTCTGAAATATGTTGCCTGAGGCTGCCCAGGCTCTTGTTATTCCTTATTCTGTATGTGGGCTAAGGCTACCTGCAGCTCTCACCCTCTTTGCTGCACAGATGGATTTATCCCTTGACCACTGCCGTTTTCAGAGAGGGGAGAGTTGTCTGCAGCATTGGACAGGAACAGCCTTTGTTCCTGTTCTGGACAACACAACGTTGTCCAGAATTGCAGGGCCACAAAAGGACAGAGGGTCCATTGCCCAGTAAAACCTGGAAGCGAAGCTGGTCTGCAGCTGGATGTGCCTCTCTAATTCCCCCCCAACTTGTTCACTTTTCATCTTTGGTCATCCGTCTGCCACTGCCTCCCTATGTCCTCTCACAGTGCTTCTCTAAGAAAAGAGGGGTTGCTGTCAGATGAAATCACCACCACCCACTGCCTCACCTCACACCAGCCCTCTCTCTCCTGACAGCGAAGCACCAGCTTTGGGATTCGGCATCTGCCACAGCCCAGTTCTGAGCTGCACATCGCCTCAAATGAGCTCCTGGCACTGCAACTCTTGGAACATATGTCTGCACTGCAGGATGCCTGGGAGCAGGGACGTGTCAGGACTCCAGAGCACCATTCCAAATGCAGCCAGCAGCAGGGCTGGGAGGCCTGGGGGCAGGCATTCCCAGACTGCGGCCAGAACTGGGCACCCTCCTCCAGAGCCATTGGCATTGGACACTCCAGAAGGGGTAAAATAAGGGAGATGGACCTCAGCAGGGACCCATCCTGGCACCTGGGGCCATGTAGGCCAGAGCCACATGTGGTCTGGCAAATGCAAGTGTGCATTCCGTGGCAGCAAAGCCAGGAAGGAGGATCAGCCTGATCCAGGCAAGCAGTGCCCTGAGCACCAGCCCTGGGAGCACGTCTGCTCTCCCACATTGAGGTAAATGCCCTGGTTGTGCCCAGGAGATATGGGTGCTGCCAGGACTGCTATGGACTCAAGGAGAAGAAGTGTTTGGACATCTGAGGTCCAGGTTTCACTGCCTGGCCCCCCTTGCCATGTAGCCCAGGCTTTCCCAGGGTGCCTCTGCAGGAGGGGGGTGAAACAGGGTGAAATCCATTCATGCTGCATTGTGGGGGAACCCGGGCACTGAAGCTGACAAGAGATCCCAGCTGGGGGTGAGAAGCTCTCATGAACATTCAGATGCCAAAAGCCAGACCCAGGGAGAGGCTGCATTGCTGTGAGGATGTCACAGGAGTGGTGCATCAGGATGGGGGTACCTGACATAGAAGGGGTAGAGGGAGAGGGACCCCAGACGGGGGTCTCTGGGAGAGTGAGCAGGCTCAGGGACATGGCACAAGAATGTCACCATCCCGTGACACAGGACCACCAGTACTGCTGGATACTATTCCCACAGTAGGGGCTGGCAGGAGGTTACTTCATTCCAGGTTGTAAGAGAAAAGCTCTATTTTTTTGCAGGGAAGCAGAGATCTCCCTCACATATCGCAGCACATATCTCACCTGAGAAACTTTTCTTTTGTAAAGAAGTCCTAGGAAAAGAAAAACGCTTTACCTTCAATGGCTCTTTCCCTTGTAAAACCACATCCAAGCCATTCCGCGGGTTTGCTGCGGCTCCATCTAGTGGCAATCTGCTGTATTGGGCCACCTCCCGGAGCACAAGGTCCCTGTCAGACCAGAGCTGTGAAACACGAGGGGTGAGATAAAGGGAAGGCTCCAGGACAGCCACGGCTGCTGCCGGGACCGAAGGGAGCAGCCAAACTCCGATCTCCACTTCTGCCACGATTCCCACAGAGGCTCTGGGCAGGTGGGAGGATGCTCATCAGAGCTGGAAAAGGCAAAGCAGGAATGCAGATCTTACCACTCGTGTGGCCCTGAATGTCTGCACAAAACCACCGAGTGTGTGCTCCTGCTCCATCCCCGCGCAGTTAAACTGTGAACCTGCCTCGGTGGAGTCCAGGCAAGGATTTGAGTGGAGAGTTCTTCCCCTTCCACTGCTTCAGTGAGCCAGTCACTGCCCGCTCCTTTCCTCCTCTCCCATTCTGGGCATGCACCTCACTACTAAGTTTATCCCTTAATTTTCACATTTCCTTTGATTTTTGTTTAAAATGCCCGAAAAACACATGATTAGATAAGAAAGTAAGCCTTTAAACCCAGGGGAGCTTTTTTACAATTCACTGGCTACAACTCCCACTACCACACCAACAGTCAAACAAACGGATTAAAGACCAGTTCAGTCACAGAACCAGAAAAATTGCATATTCTCCTAAAGATAAAAAAGAGATATCACATGAGAAAGAGAGGAATACATGGGTGGGGTGTTACTCATGTTTTTAGTTAAACAAGGCTTATGCAATGTTCCTCGCAGGTGCATGTGCAAATTTTCCTGCACGTCCTCCCTCCCTCAGCCCTCATGGTCCTGACTCACTGCTCAGTGTTAGCAGAGATTACAGTCCCAAAGACACAGAGCTATGAGTTGTGTGAAAAGAGGTGCTCGCATCAAACTATAGTCCTAAATGTCCTCATGGAAAGACAGTGACATTCCCTGCATATCTGTGAATTTAAACAGCGGAAAGTCCCTGGAAAGCAGGTGATGTTTGCTCTGCTGTCATAGAATCCATTTCTTTCTTGTGGAGTGTGCAGAGAGATGAGATCAACTTTTACCTGGCTTAGAACCATCACTCCAGTTTTGAATAGGAAGGGAAAAGTCAGACGAGTAAATCAAATTCTCGACATTCCTGGTTTGATTCATAAACTCTCTCTCCCCAGATTCTGAGCCTTGCACAGATGTAAGAGCTGCTGCTTCACAGTCAGCAGAGCTGGGTAAGCTCAGGTTTAGCATAAAAGGCCCCATGTCAAGCAGTACCAGCACCCTGGCATGAGGTTGGTGCCACCGTTTGGAAGGGGTTTGTAACCTCAGGATGCTGCAGTGCTGTTGGAGAGGAACTGTGTGAGGACAGCAGAGGGGACTCAGCCTGTCAGAGTTGTCTGCACTCTAATTACCACACACAGCACTTTCCCTCAAGGAGCATGTTAATGAAGTGAGTCTGGCACCAGCCTGCCCTGGGAAGAATCAGGAACACGGTGTGACCACAGGGAAAACTCCCAGAGAGACACTGGCGGGTGAGAGGTCTCAGCTGAGGTTTGAGCAGGGAGTAGGATTGGATGCCTGGGCTCCAGGTCCACACTGGCATTGTCACAGGCAGCTCTCAGAAAGCAGCTCAGCCACCTGACCTGAAGGCTCAGCACTTCAGTGAAGACCCTCTCCCAAAACATGTCTGCTTCTCCAAATGCCACCCCAATAAAATCTTAACTGGGAACAGCATCAGTTGGTGGAGACATCAGCAGGATTGTTTTTATGGAGCCTTAAAAGTGGCCTGGCCTGTTATGGTTCATGGTGGAGAAATGCCACACATGTCCAAGTTCCCTTGGGGTGAGCAAAGTGAGGACAAGGTGCCCTTTCATAGAGGGTGGGTGGGCAGAGATGTCACTCCTACATACCAGTGGCTGCACTGCACCTCAGTTCTCCCCTGCAAAGGGATTCTGTGGAAATAAACCTGTGTAAGCTGTGGCAGCATCAGGGCGGGAAAATAATAATTTTCCCCATATTCGGAAGAGGAAAAATCAAGCATTCTCACTTGTATCAGCAATAGTGTGACCAGCAGTACCAGGGCAGTGACTGTCCCCCTGTACTCGGCATTGGCTGAGGTTGCACCTCAAATCCTGTGTTCAGTTTTGGGCCCTCGCTACAAGAAAGACATTGAGGCAAAGGACCTGTTGAAGGGTCTGGATCACAAGTCTTATGAAGAGCAGCCGAGGGAACTGGAGGTGTTTAGCCCGGAGGAAAGGCTAAACTCTCTACAATTCCCTGAAAGGAGGTTGTAGCAAGGAGGAGGGCTGCCTCTTCTCTCAAGTAACAAGCCTTAGGAGAAGATGAAATGGCCTCAAGTTGCGCCAGGGGAGGTTTAGATTGGATATTAGGAAAAAATTCTTCATCAGAAGGGTTGTCAAGCATTGAAACAGGCTGCCCAGGGCAGTGGCGGAGGGGATTTTGAGGGTGTTTTCCAGCGCGGACGATCCCGCGGCTCTGGACCAGGGGGCGCCAGAGGCCGCGCGGAGCGGCAGCACACGGAGCCCCGCCCACGGCCCCGCCCCCCGGGAATCCCGGCTCTGCAGGATCCATCCCGCCACGAGGGTGTTCCCGGGACGTACCCCGCTCCAGCCGGCACCGAACAGCTGCCCAAGACCTCGTCACCCGGCTGTTTTTCCCGTTTCCCGCACCCAGCTGCTGTTCGGGGATGCGCGACCTGGATCGCGGACACAGAGTGCGAGGGCTGGGAGCAAGAAGGGACACGGGCAACTGCGAATTCCCACTGTGATACATCCCAGTTCAGAGCTCCCCGGCAGTGACACACATACCCTTTCGCCTCTTGCTGTCTCACAACACACTGTTGGGCGTTATCCGAGTGTTACACGAGTATTCCTGGAGTAAGGATCTGTGCTGCTGTGTCCCACAGAGAAGGCTGTTGACCTTCGTTTTTCGGGCATACATAAAGACATTGCCCTTTCCAGCCCAGATCCGTGGGTGCTGCAGGTCACCCTTGGTGAGGGCTCTGGGGATGTGGGTCCAGGGATCAGCCCTGGGCTGTGATTTTCTGCCCTTACTGCACAGCATTGCCCTTTCAAGACTTGAGGTCCAAACAAGTTCCAGCACTACCTGCTTCTTTCCTAATTCCTTTGTGGATCTTTCAATTTCCTATCATAAAATAAGAAAAAAAACCCCTAGAAAACCCATCTCAGTCAAGGGAGGCGAGACAGAAGAAGAAACTTTTTGCAGGTGTTTGTGATCGAAGCTCCACAGGCAGGGGCTGCAAAGCACAAATTCAGGTATTTCCTCCAATGAAGTTTCATGGAGGTGACCAAATGCCTTAACGACTGATGCAACAAAAAGCTGTTGACTTAATAATTCCTTTTACTGTTACCTTTCTCTCCGAGAAGCAGGTTTGACTTACATTTTGGAGTCACTGTTTTCCATTTGCCTCATCAGTGCTGATTTTGGAGTGGATCCTTTGCTCCTGTAGGGAATCAGGGAATAAGTTCCAGCAGCTGCTGTGCATGTCCTGGCTCATCAGAGAGACTGATCCCACCTGTGCCACATCCAGGGCTGCTGGGCCTGTACTTTTGAGTACCAAACAAGCAACTACTCCAGTTAATGAAAACAATTATGGACGGCTCTGAAAACTGAAGAGTCCCTTCTTTCTACCAACAAGAGGACTAATAAGGGACAAGATACTTGCAAACAATATTTTTCTTTTTTTTTTCTTTTTTTTTAGGTTGAATGTGTACAATGTACAATTTTAATTTCATTTTCATGAGAAGAAGTCAGATGGGCCTGGTTTTGGATAGCCAGACCTTTTGAGGAAGCAAAAGTGTCTCTGAATCCCAAAGAAAAGCAAACAATTGCAGTTACCCAGATGTTCCTGTCCCTTAGAGGTACAGGGTGGGAACTCAGAGACTCCAGATGTGAAGTGATGCTCTGTAAAAATGCACATAGACAGGATGAATCCACAACTTCCTGAAGACACAAGTGCCAAGTATTCCCAGCAACCCTGGAATGATTCCTTCATTGTGATGTTCATTCTTTTTGTTTGAGTAAGCCTAATTTATGGCATAGGCTATAAATTACAACTCCCTTTATATTCATTTTCTTCTCTCCCATTTTCATTTCATAGTTATATGAAATAGTAATACACAGGAGACTCTGTTCTTGTGTCTCTCAGCATCCTCACAGCTACAAAACTGCTTCTTGAAGTAGAATTGTTTAAAGTTATGAAAACAGTCATTTATGAAGACTTTGCTGTTCACATCATGGTTACCTTAAACTAAGAGCAATCTGAAACACAGCAGCAGTACATTTGTACGAATAAAATTACACATGAATGTTTTTAATGTTTTATTCATAGCTGCATCCCACTGATAAATTATAGGGTACAAACTGTGTGACAAGATGTAATTAGGAGGACTATTTATTTTAATTAAAGTGTATTATTAGATATAGTATTTCAGATCCTCAGAGGTGCAGCAATGTGTCTCTAAAGGGAGATGTGCAAAACATCCTCTCAACATATGAGAAATCTTCACATGCTGTAACTCCTGTGCAAAACATACTCGCAGAAAAAAACTCTTGTAAGTCTTTAGGAAATATTGCTTTGCTGGTGAACATGAGAAACAGTGTCTCATGGGGGAAAATATTGCTGTAACTCAGAAATTGAATAAGTGGCAGAAGAGGCTCTCAGCTTCTGACATAATCCACATTGATGGTGAAAAAGTTTTGCTGCTTGGTGACATGGCGACATCCTTTGCTGGCCACAGATATCTTACCTCGGGGCTGGCATCAGGCTGTGGTGAGGGGCAATGCAGGGAAAGGTGAGTCCTGCCCAGTGGCTTCAGTTCTGCCCACACAAGGGGCACGTGGACCTGGTCTAGCAGGTGAGTGCTCCAGGGTAAAGACACTCATGGGTGACCCGGCCACCAGGTGCTTGTGTTTTATCCCTTCAAATGCATGTTCCCTGTAGATGAACAGGTGAGTTTTCCAGTGTTTCTTTTGCAGGCTTGGAGGGCACAATTGTATGCACACATCTTTCTCTGCTGTCAAATAAAATTTCTGCCTAATACAGGCTGAGCTCAGAGCTGTTGCCTGGGGAGGTGAGATACCACTGTGCTTTTGTTTTCTGATGTTCCCAGCTGAACAGGTAGAGGAAAAACTTCACACTCCAAAATCTACCCATCCACCTACATCTGACTTTTCACCTGCTGAGCCTGCCCTGGTTGCTCCCTCCCCTCCTTGTCTGGATTGCAGCAGCTTTCCTGGGGTTGGCACCTGCTGCCCTGCCTGTGCCCTGATCCCAAGCTGCCTCCTGTGCCCAAGCTGTTCCTGGGACAAGGGCAGCTGAACCACCTGGCATGAGGCATCTCCTCAGGTAAAGCCACTTTTGTGTGGAATGATACTGCAAGGCCGGCTCAAATAAAATGTCATTTACAGGGAGAGGTAATAGCTAAAAATGGAGCAGTTGCACCAAAAGCTGAACTTGGACAATATTTCACCCCACAACTCAGATTAGTAAATCCGTGTCTAGAAATCCTAAAGCCACAAAATTGAGCTCTGAAGCAGAGACTGGGAGGAGCCTGGCACTGGGCAAACAGGCTGAATCAGGACCTTGGCAGCACCCTCCTTCTGCTGTTTCTACAGAAGAGCTGGATCTCACCGTACCAGTTTTTGCCCATAATCAGTTGACTTTGAGATGCCACACTGGGATGATGAGATTTCTCCTGGAATGCCCAAGGACTTGGGTCTTTTTAACAATATTTCAAACATCCTGTCATTTTAAGCCACTTTGGGAAAGTTGCAGTAGTTAATCATCATTTCCATGAGCGGAAAAAAAATGACAAGAACTCTCTCTAGAGAAAGTTTCCATCCCTGAAGGCCAAAACCACTGCTGTCTCTTTGCAAGAAACATCAGAAGGAAGGAGATCTCTGAATTTTAATGCATGCTTTTGCATGTGATAAAGCCCATGTGAGAAGATGGCAGCGGGGCTTGCTGCCTGTGTGGACCACTGAAGATTTGTGTTGGCAGGGGAAGGAGAGGACAGACAAAGGTTACAGCAAAATTCAGGGATGTCCTTTATAATATCCACCCTCAGCACACACAGAAGCAGCATTGCCTGAGCTCCACTCTGGGTTATTGCAGCAACACTCAGCCGGTGCAATCCCACTCCAGCACTGCTGCTGCAGCCCCTTTGCCATGACCTTTGGGGTTGATTTGTGAGTGGGGAAGAAGGAGCTGCCAAGAGCGACCATCGAGTCCTCATCTTTGTTCCACTTTCATGCTTATAGTTACAGTTTTCTTGTAAACATGGGTACTGAGAGGCCAGGCTGGCCAGCCTGGCATGAAGGCTCCCCACACCTGACACAGGATATCATATAATCTTGAATCCCTCACCTTTAAAACCTGACCTGATTAATTAGACTCAAAAGCCACGGGTGTCTGCCAGGTAGATTCTGGCGCCTGGGAGGGAGCCTGGTCAAGGCAAGGTGATCTATAGAGTGATTTTTGAGCTAAATAAACACCAAAACAGGGCAGATGAGCTCCTCCAGGTGCGCAGCCAGTCTGGGCAGCGTTTGATTATGCAAGATGCTGCAAAGGGTCAGCAACAAACAATATCAGGGCACAGGCAGATAGGTGCAGGGATTCATCCCTGGGACCATCTTAAGGTAGGAATTATGCCTTAAGTGTTCTGGTAAACAAGAACAATCTTCTGTGGTACACTGTTACGATGTTTATCCAACTTTCAGCTCATTCCACTTTTATCAACACTAAACCAGGAGCAAATGTGTGCACGTGGCTTTGTTAAAGTGCAACCAAGAATATTAAGAGCAGAGCTCTGAAGTGTGAGCATCTGTCCCTGTTTTTACCAGGAGGTTTCTCTAGGGCAAGGGGGATTCCAGAGATCCATGAGAGGAGGCTGCTCCTCAGCTCCCCTTCTCCCACACCGCGCCTCTGGTGGGAGCACACGGCATTCCCCGGCTCAATCTCCTGCTCTAACAAAGGGACTAAAATCAATCGTACTGAAAAAGAGAAGTCAAATTAGGGCAGTCCATATTAATGTGCTGCTTATTACACGGAGAGGAAAGGCTTTTCACAGCCACCTACGCAGATGCACACATCCGCAATTATCTTTTTAAATTCTAAATCAAAGCAAATTAGCAGTCTGGAGAGGAGCAGTAAACATGATTTGATTAGGCATTTTATACCCAGGATACAACAGGATTTTTTTTTTAAGAATTCAATTACCATCATGATCCTGTGTGTTCTGTGTTATGAAGAGCTCACTGCCCTGGGTGACAGCTCAGCACATGGGGTCAGCTTTTCAAAACTCTCCTTTAGCCCTGGCACATGGAGTAGATACTGAGATAGCAAGGGTCTGGCAGCTCTGCAGCTCAGCCCTGCTGAGAAGGACCTGGGGGGACAGTGGGGGATGAAAAATTGGACATGACCCGGCAATGTGCACTTGCAGCCCAGAAAGCCAACTGCATCCTGGGCTGCATCACAAGCAGCATGACCAGCAGGCTGAGGGAGGTGATTCTCTCCCTTCGTTCTGTCCTTGTGAGGCCTCACCTGCATCCAGCTCTAGGACCCTCAGAACAAGAATTACCTGGACCTGTTAGGGCTCTCCTGTGAAGAGGTGAAGAAACATTTTCTGCTGAGGCTGGTGAGACACTGGAACAGGTTGTCCAGGTCGTAGATCCCCCACCACTGGAAGTGTTTAAGGCCAGGTTGGATGGGGCTTTGGGTAACCTGTTTTGATGAAAGATGTACCTGCCCATGGCAGGAGGGTTGGACTATAAGGTCTTTAAGGGGTTTTGCAACCCAAATCATTCTATGATTCTAAGAATAAAACAAATCCTTGGTTCTGTTATTCTTATTTAAAAACCTGTTTCTATAACTGTGGCTGATGAGAAGAGCTTGAAAATATTCTTAAAGCTTAAGCCCCCCAAAATGAAATGGCAAAACGATGTTTTAAATGTCATAAATCCCAAATCAGCATCTAAATCCTAAGCTCTCCAGGGTTGCAATAGCAAGTGCTGGTGTTCACATGACTCAAGTAAACCATGTAATTTCAGGTGGTCCTTGCACAAACAATCCCACCTGCCCAATGCTGCCAGACAGCAGAGAAGACTAAGGGTCCAGAGGAACTTTGCAGTGACTTTGTCCATCACTAAAGTCATGGGTTTGTGCTCAAGAGCTGTATGGCAGATGAACTCAAACATGAGAGATGAGGATGTGTCTTTGGGAGATTCAGCATACAAATGTTTCAACAGTTAAATATGCAGCATTAGATAAATGTTTAATGCTCATTAGCATTAAATTAATATATTCTTACAGGGGGACATTTTTGTCCAGCAAACATCACACACTTAGAATTGTTGTGATAGTGAATATATTAACAGTAAATCTGTTACAAGCCTGTCTGTAAAGGGCTTGCTTCTCACTAGCTTTCCATTTACTCCAAACGTGAAGCAGGAGGTGAACATCAAGAACACAGGTTAAGCAGAGCCTAAGAAGATCAACAAACAAAACAAATCAGCATCAGCAGATTCATTACAGTCATGCCAGAACACCTCCACGACATAATTTGGTCCCTCCAAGCACTTTTTTCTGTGCTGTCCTCTTGTACTCAGTGCTGCCTTTAACAGAGTGTTTGGCCACAAGGAGCATAAAGAACACCAAGCCAAATGCAACAAGCACAGCTGGGAGGAGAAGTGGGGTGTAGATGACGGATCACAGATGTGCTGTGATTCCCATCCTTCCAGAAGGGAGCATCCTTGCCCCTGCCACAGGACCACAAAGCACAAATAATCTTGTGTTCCTTGTCAGAAGCCACAGGACCCTGGGGCAGATGTTATTAGTCTTCTTTAATGCTGCTGAGTTATTAGTGTGAGTTTTCATCCTTGCTGAAACTGGGATTCACTGTGAACTGCCAGAGCACAGAATAGCAAGAGAAGTCAGCAGTGAAACAGAGGTCTGGCTGTGCACATTTGCAGTCACAAAACACAGTTTGGAAGAAAATTGCCATGATGGGCAAAAACTAATCAGGAGCAGTGAGTTGAGTTAATGAAGGAGAGTGGGAACAGGTGACTGTGGCTCCTGTGTTGCTCATTGTCAGCCTGTCCCTCTGGTACCTGAGTAACCTCAGTTCCAGGGCTTTTGGTGTAGGTCTAAGTTTGGGGAAAATCACAAGAGGTCAGTACAGCTTCTCCCATGCTTCATGTTAAACATGTGTTTTCACTCCCCAGGGACTGAAGTTACCTGGACTTTCTTCACTGGATTCTTGAGGTAGAGGGCAAAACCTAGGGAGAGCAACTTGGTCTTCGATAAACATATTAAATTATCTGTATATGGTGCAAAAGGGCTTGCTGCTTTCCTAAAAATCCAGGGAGCCACACTCACCACAGCAAAGCAAACCAGACTTTCTGCAGAAAGAAGTAAAGCAGCACTGAGTGAAACAGCTCCTTCAACCTCCTTTGTCATTTCCAAATTTGACGAGCAGAGAAGCCCAGGAATCATGTTTTTCCCACTATGCAATATAACCCAGTGCCAGCTGGTGTTTGGTATGGGTGTTTCTCAAAGGGCAAGGAATGGATTTAAATCTTCATAAGTAGAAAAAGAGTTCGGTTTCTGCCTTTATATTTCCCATGCTGAGCTTAAGAATTTTATGGGATGGTGCTATTAAGGCTGTCACTTTCCTCACAGTCCTTTGAAGGACACACCTCTCCTTACAACTCTTTTTCCTTAGTTTTTAGGGGCTGCTTAGGACAGAAACTTCACCTGTGCTCAGCAAGGGATCCATGGCTGTTTTGCAGCTTGTATGTGGAGGGAGGGTGATGAATTTCTGGAGAACTATGTAACTGAAGGTTCAACAACTCATAACACCAGTTACATCATCTAAATAAATGACTGAACCCATAAGTGCTGCATGACCTGCTCGTGATGTTGCTAGAGGTGCTATAAGGAGGAGGTGGTAAGCGAGCACTTATGCCTAGTGTGGTGCTTGAGGAAAAAACTAACTCGAAAAGTTAGTTATTTGTTCAGAGTTTGGATAAACTGCAGCGTTTCAGCAGTTACGAAGCACTGCCGCTGCAAAACTGGAAACGAGAATTTCCGTTTCAGTTTCCCCACATTGAGCACATTTAATTATAGTGGTATAAAATGATTTGTTTCTGCTTTGTTTTCTCAATTGGTTTCATATCAATTACTTTATTATTTGATACTTTAATAATTCATTTTGCCTTCCTAGTCAAAAAGCCCCAAACTGGTTTCAATAAAATCGAGTTTCTTGCAATATACTTCAATTTAAATGGAATAATTTACTAATTTGTCAGCTTCCAGAGGCTCCCAGCCTTACAAAATCACACACACACACACACACACACACACACACACACACACACACACACACACACACACACACACAATTTTTGGGCAGAGTACATTTTCTTTCATTGCTCAGAGGTACCAGCATGAAATTTCCACTCTTGTTTTCTATTATCCCTGCAACTCTTTCAAAGCAGGCAGGGTAGGACTATGCCTCCACTGGCTGCTCAGCTGTTCCAGCTGCAGGCTGAGGACCAGTGGCTCTGTTCCTGGGAGCCATCTCAGCACATCCCATCACATCTCTTGCATTGCCTTGCCCTTTGCTGACCTGGCTATTGATCTCAACATTTCATTTAGCCCTTATACCTTTCTGGGTTCTTACGAAGTCCCTGGGTCTCACATCCATGTGAGAATGGGTTTTATAATGGCTCTGTAAATAGTTTATCATTTGAAATGATCTGCAGAGAAATGCAGAGCAGCTCCAGCCCCTTTGTTCTCTCACCAGCATATTGCTTATGAGCAACTGATGATCCCAGGGGTTCCCACAGCCCAGCTCGCTGACTTGGGGAGCAAATATGTTGGGAGAGGTCATAAAAGAGTGTTTTCAATCACAAAAGCCTTCCTCCAGGTGCAGGTGAGATTCAGAGCTTGGCCACTTTGATCATCTGTTCTAGGAAGATATTGCCTCTCCTTGTAAAGCTTCTCCTAGATTTCTGTGTCATCACAGCTGTAACAGTGCTTCCAAGGGTTTGCTCATATTGGCATTGCACCACAAATGTAAATAAATGGATCTCTGACGGAGTTTGCATTTGATTAGTTTGAATTTCAGGTATTTTGGTACCTTACAGCAAAGTGAATCAGAGCAGTTTACAGATATTCTTTTCTTCTACCTGCCTTCTGTCCTCAAGATGAAGAGAGATACTTCTGTAATAACTGGACTTTATTATATTATCTGTTGCATGGAAGTAGAGATGCAATTCACAATAAAAAAACTTCTTGGGATGGTAAGAGAGGAAATGAAGCCATATCAGTCACTGCTGACAGAGAGGGAAAGGCTCCACAAAACAAACTTGTTGAGATGTTCATTGCAAAGACAGTCTGGAGAAGCTGCCTGGTGACCAAATGCTCTATTTCCGCTCCAGAGCCGTGCCATGACCACATGTTCATGTGAGGAATGGAAAGCTGAAGTGAACAGATGGAAATGAGAGGGTTTAGAGACAGATTGGAGGCCAAGGACACAAAATATATTGCTTTTAATGCCCTCAGTAGCATTTTTAATATCCTGGATAGTTTTTACATTGTGCTGGGTCACAAAGACAGTGGGACTGGGGAGGCCAGGTAAAGCAGGATACAGCCCAACAGCAGCTAGAGAGTCTGGAAAGTTAAATTCATGGCTGTTGCAGCCTTTTCTGGGCAGAGAGGGAAAAGAAGGAGCCAGGGGTGAAAGCAGCATGGAATGAGAGGGGAAGGAGCACTGGACTGACCAACACACTCACTGCTGGTATTGCCAGGGAGATGGGAATCTTGCTTTCACTCAGTCCAGGTAGAGTCAGATGGGTTTGTTGTGTTTGCAACTCTGCTGGAGAGGTGATTTAAACTGCCTTGGACCACAGCACCTCTGAGTTCTCCCCTTAGGGGATGTGAACTCACTGTTAAGCCCCTCAGCTAAAGGATGCTCGAAGAGGAGGAGGATTTCTGTGTGTTGATTCCTCCCTTTTCCTCCCAGTGCATTTCATTCACATCTGCTGAGTCCCTCCACCACAAAACTGCACTTGTCTGTAGTATCTCTGTAGTCACAGCAACATTCAGGTTTGGGTGCTGGGTGAGTTACCATCGCAGGGCTCTGTGGATGCACTTCCCCAGGTGAGCAGCAGAATGTCACTGCAGACAAAAGGAAGTCACATCTGGTTTACATCACATCTGTCAGTGCTCCTGACTTTTCAACTCCTCCTGACTTTTCAACTCCTCCTGACTCATCTGCAATTCAGATTTCTCCAAGCTGGCCTGGGGGCTCCAGTCTGCCTCTCTCCATGCTAGGATAGAAGCCACAATTGTCATGTGAAAAATCACACTCTTCTCCCACCTACTCCTTTGAAAATACTTAATTGTTTTAACAGAACATAGACAATTCTAAGCAATTCTTCCTCTGGGAAGGCTGGTTGACTTCATCTGAGTTATCACTGAGCTCCTCTTCCTTCCTCTGCCCCAGTCTGGCCTCTGCAAGGCTGGTGGCCTTCACCTCTTTTGGGCCTCAGGGTAAATCCAGCCTTCCCAAATGTAGCTCAAGTGACAAAGACATTTCTCTGTCTTCTCTCACAAAGTCTTTTTGTACTGCAGGAAAGGACTGTATCACATAGTTATTGTCAATAAAAGTTTGAGATTTTATTAAATTTAAATGTCAAATCCCAAAAGCCCTGAAAATGGTGAGGATGTATCACTGCTTATTAATGTATTTTCAGTATCTGGAAGGACAAACCTCCTGTCACCAGAAAGGACTGTGCAATTGTCCCCAACACCTCAAGTTAAATGAAACTGAGTGAGGATCAGTCCTATAAAGCCACAGAGAGGAGGGAGGGAAACTTCTGTTTCATCTCTTTGATGTAGCTGCTTAATTTAGAAGTCTATAGTTGACATAATAATAAAATTTGGACTCCTGAGCTTAAAATAAATTATTTTGTTTTTCTTTTTGGTGTAGCCTGCTACAAGGAAACACTCTAGGCAGACCCATTAAAAGCTGTGTCTTGTCTGGGGTGCTCCCTGCTACTGATGCTTCCTCTCTGACAGACATAGCCTGATCTCCTGACAAAACACTGCTTTAGGATCAGAGGAATGTACTCTATTGGTAAAGGTGGGAGTATTTTCCCAAGCATCAGTCACTCTTCACACTTGTCTGCAGGTTAAAATTCCCTTAGCAGAGCTCTGAGCGTCTCCTGAGAGCTCAGTCCTCTGGGGAAAGCTCCTGTATCCCACTGAGGAAGCTCCTCAAGCGCGCCTTTCCCTCGGGAGGAGCTTATTGTTTTTCAAAGAGACACCGGATCGCTTTTTTAAGGAAATGGCAGCACATTCCTAACCCACTCCATGCTTAGCAGCTGGTACAGGGATCCTACTCTCTCTTCCAAAAAGCTTGGATGGGTAGCAAGTTCAGGATGATGACATCATTCGCATCAGAATGTTGTCATTCTGTTCCAGCTGTACTTCTGCAGCTCTGTTCTACAATTCTACTTGATGACTCATGGCAAAGAAAGCTGCAGAGTGACAAGTGGAAACCATACCTCCCTGACTTCCAGCAGATCCCTAACTGATGGAAAGGCTTTGCTGTTACAGACATGTTCTGTATTTACCTTTAAATACCTGCTTTATCAGGGCAGATTTTCTACAAAGAACACAAGTCTGTGTTAAGGACCTTATGTTTCTGCAAGCAACAAACCAACATTTTTCCTGAGTAGAGAGGACAGGATCAAATAAGACACTCCAGTATTACAATCTTCCACTAGAGGAAAAGCATGTTCCTAACAGCTTCCTAGTACCAGAATACTTCATCAAACCCTTTCTCCATCCCTAATCACACACACAGTAACATCTGTGCAAGGCAGTTGGCTCTGGACAGCTCCTGTGGTTCTTGAAAGACTATTTCTTGGCAGGTTCTGTTTTTCACTCTAATTGAAAGGTTAATAAAATCAGTCATATTTGTATGTTGGCTAAATAAAACACACTGTCTCCACTGATGATGAAACAGATGCATTACCACTCATGTCTCCCACGGGGTTCATTTGTTCCATGATCACATTTGGTTTCCTTCAAGCTTCTCTGTGCAGTACCTGACAGCATTTTGGATGGTTTTCATAAGGAAACTTACCTTTCAGATACTACTGCATTCACATGTCTCACTCTAGTAGTATTTGGCAAACTCAACATTTCTTTCACTGTGGAAAACGTGGAAGAAGCTAATCCTAAAAAAAAGGTTGAAACTCTCGGTGAAGGTAAATGCACTACGGAGTCAAGCAGTTTATGCTGCTGAGGCTGAAACTGCCAATGCATCCAAACTTGGCTTCTCTCTGCCTCTCCCTCAGGCCGAGTCTCATCTTGCACCAATCTGTTTTTCCAGGTCTCGTTGGCTTCTACAACCAGTCCTCGAGTTTGATTTCATGGACAGCTGAACTCCTGACACGTCTGTGTCTCTTTGAAAGGACCATTTACACTTGACAGGGTGACACATGGCTGGTAAGGCAGGCAGGAAGACATGCTGAATGCACAACAGGTAGAAAGTAACATATTCAAGTTAAGTTTTGTGTAGCACAACATCTCCAAACATTCAAAAGCTGCAACAGCTGATACTTGTTTGAAAGGAAAAGGCACCCCAAAATCTTTCTGCAACCTGGTAATTGGTACAATAAAGAAAATCTCAAGCCATACAAAGATTAACAGAGATTCAGATAATTTCAATATTATACTCTGAAGTGGAAAAAAAAAAAAAAGCTGTACTTATTTCTCCATTAAAAAACAGTATTTAGGCAATGCATCACTGAAGTTCTTTAGGGTGGGATTCATCTTACTTATTTTCTGTGTTCTGAAAGATGTAAGTAACTAAACTAGTCTGCTGAACTGTTACGAGATGTGGTCTCTGCAGGGTTCTTTAAGTTAGGTTTTAGAGATGTTCTCTCCCTCCACTGACAGTAAAGGGAAACCAGACTTACCAGGTCTGCATATCCCAGCAATTTAAGTAATTTGCACAAAAACTCATCAACCAGCAATTAAATCCCACTGCAGTCGCTCCTTCTTTTTTTACTATTTTTAAAAGTTAAAGCATAAAATCATATCATGGACTTCCAACCTCAGGTCTCGTTACAGACTTTCCCTTAATCTGTCTTGTAATAAAGAGGAAACTGAGGAAATGAAGAGGAAATGGAGAGCTGAATGTCACACTAAGAAAAAGCACAAAACACTCACATAACAAGCAAGTAAAGGGCGTTTGTGAAAAAGTACCATTTTCTCCCACACGTTTTTAACCTTCAGTTCACCCAAAACCGTCTTGAGCCAAAGCACAACATTCTCATTTGTCACGTTTTGTCACCTGACAAAATGTCTCACTGGTAGAGATTTTACCATTCTTGTGATCCTCACACAACCCCTTACTGCTTACAACAGAAAAGCCAAATACAGGAGTAGCTCAGGATATGGAAATAGCTGAGGAACCAGCGCCAGCAATAACAGGCAACAGGCACAGTACTGACCTCTGTGGGACTTCATTATCTTGACAGTTACCACACTATGTTCTTACAGCAGGAACTTGTCACTCACTTAAGCTCTTTCTTGAACTGAGGCATTGGGAGAAAGGCAGGAGAATCAGTGGTCCAGCACCAGCTGGATTTACACTTTAAGCCATGGCACAAAAGAGAGATTTGAAATGAGCAATTTCCATGATGAGGGAGTGCAGATACTCAGTTGTCCGTACGGCATCAGAGCTGAATGCCTTGCTGATCAGAGAATAAATGCTTTCAGGATCACTTTTTTATCTACTGCAGTCTAAACTGATAAAAATGGTCAAGTCAGATTATTAGAACTGTTGTGCGTTTTAGAAAATACAACTGAATATAGATTCAGGAGACTGATTTTTTTAATATTTATTTAGTAAAACTCACTATACAAACAAAAAGTTATCACAACAGTGTAATAGGCAGGGTTGTAGTCTCTCCTTCCTTCAAGCTGCTTCTTTGCCTCAGTAAAAACACATATATACATTTACAACTATTTCCCTTTAAAGCACTGGGATTCATATATTAAAACATATCTGGTAAAATAAGCTTAAAATAATTTCACATTCCTTGGAAAAAGATTTGAGTAATTTACTCTTACCAGAGTGCCATTGCTGCACAGTATTCAAAAAAATGAACAACCACTAAAATATAGAGTAAAACATTTAAAAGTACATTTATTTCAAATGTGGGCAAAATATCAATATAAAAGAAAATAGAGTATAAGAAATAAAAATAAAGTACAAAACATTTTCATCTTCGACATCCATAATTTAATAGATAGCAAGCCCTTTCATTTTTACATCCAAATTACACTTTTGGCTGAAGTACCATAATTTATTTTAAAATGCTTAAAAACGGGCTAATCATGATACCTAAAATGGGCTCTTTTAAAATGGTAGTATAATACAAAACATAGTAAATTATGTTTCAGCATAATAAAATTACACATCCTAAAAAAGATGCAGTTTATTTTTGCTTTCCTGCTTTAAACCACTCATCATCCCTAGGAAAAAACAGCTGGAAAACAGCATCCACAGGAAGTTCTAGTTGCTTTGTACAATGGCTGAACAGCTAGATATAAGGCTCCAAGGATTCCGAAGCAGTAAGGCATTTTACTATCCATCAAGTAAATTTATATGTATGCTTGTTAAGAAAGAACAACTGTAAGAAATGACTGCAAAATACAACTTTTATAATGACACAGAGGCCTTACTGGTCCCCCCACTGCAATTATCAAACAGGGTCTATAATTTTCTTCAGTAAAAAATTATTTTCCTCATCTGAAGTAACTCCTGACAAGTATTTTCCTTAGTGACAAGTTTTTTTTCCTGTTGCCCAATATTTCACCCCTATTCCTTTATGACAACCCTGCCTCCCACCTCCCCTGAAGTATTTCCTATCAAAAAGTAATTCCATTTTGAATTTAAACTAGGGGTTTGGGTGTTAAACTACTCTCCTATCAAGTAAACACTATATATCCTAAAAAATTATAATTAATTTGTTCCTCATTTAAAAAACTTTTAGTAAACCACTCTTCCCTAAGCAGCAGAAAGTCTTCACACAAAAAGGATATGATTCATAATCCAGTGTTTGAGTAAGTACTCCAGTCAGGACAAACTCAGCATTGTGGACATCTGGAAATATCAAAAACAGAAGTTTACACCCTACACAGACATTCTGCCTCCTTCTGCAGGTGTGTCAGGAGGGGCCACTATTGTCATTAGTATTAGCAGCATATTATCTTATCTTGTTTCAATTATTAAACTGTTCTATCTTAACCCATCATGTTTACTCTTTTTTTTTCCAATTCTCTTTCCCTCTAGTGTTGGGAGAGAGGGAGCCAGGGTATGTTACTTAGTTGCCTTCTGGGCTTAAAGCACCGAACAGGTAATTTTGCCTCACACAGGACTGAAGCCCCAGGTTCAATCCTACTCTTCCAGAGATTCACAGTGACCTGCCTATACAATAACTCCATTAAAAATACCTAACAAACAGCTGGGCTCGGATTTCTCCCTGGTTTGCAGGATAGTCCACATATTCCTCTATTATTATCTGAAAGCTTCAAGAATCTCCATACTCATATAATAATAATTGTAAAAAAGGAAAAAAAAACCAAAATAACAGCTATGCTATTGGAATTACAACGAAAGCTTACACATACCTATGCCCCTTGCAAAATATTCTCGACATAAATGTAGGTCATTTTCACAGGAAATCAAGATTATCTCCGGCAAACTCTAAACAAAAGAAACTAATGGTAAGGTCAGAGTAACATGGGAAGGTATTGCCAGTAAATTTTAGAAAGCAACACTCAACACACCTTATTCTGCTTATGCTCCATGAGTTTCCGAAAAGAAGGCTGTTTAGATAATACTTTTCCTCCTGCGCACTCCACAATAGCTTTCATGGTGGAGAGACTGGGACAAATTCCAGGCGTAATGTAAAAATATTTTCCCTAAAAAGAGGAAAAGAAGAACAAGAAAAAACATTATTTTGTTAACTGATTTGTGCAACACATGAAGTTTTATTGTCATGTGACTCCTCTCTTACACAACCACGGGGCAGGCTTTGTAAGCTGGGGTTGGCTATGAGGCTTATGGACACAGATTCATCAGCTGGTGAGTTGTCCTTAATTGCCTCTGATGTTTTCCCCCCGAGAGGCAAACACACAATTTTGATAAATTTGAAAAGTATAGGTGTTCCCATTTCAATAACTGTAAAATTAACAACCAGGAAACCTTCAAATGACCACTATGGTTCCAAAAAAAAAAACCCCAAACCAAAAGTAACTGCACGTGGTAAGACACTTAACAACAATGCTCCTTTGTTCTTCAAGCACAGGGACATCTCAAGTGTTACAAAAGAACTTTTACCTTTCAACTAACAGCCAATTTATTACTTCCTGACAAAAATTATCCTACTATGCTCAGACTGCTACAGGTGATCAGATCATAAAGTAGATTATTTCTGCTTACCAGCTAGGAATAAAAAAAATAGAAAAAACCTTACTATTTACACTGCAAAACTGAGCAAAACATAGCATTCAAACTTAATAAAAGATGGAGATTCTTACTCGTTACAGGTTGAAAAAAATACCCTTTTTAGGTGGTTTGCCTCAATAAACAGTCTGAAATTCAGTTTGGCTGAAGAATCTCTAGCAGCTCAGATCTCCAGATCCCTCTCTGCACTGCAACATAATTTTAACCAGGGGCATGAAAACATCTTGCACCATCCCAGCAAGCAGCCTGGTGGAAAGTGGTGTCTCCAAGAAGAATCAGACCAGAACTCCCTGAGACTGAAGTGCAAACTCACTCTCAGACTCCCATTTTCATGGGCAAGTGCTCTGACTACCAGGCTGGTGTAAAAAAGAAAAGAGAAAAGAAAGAAGGTTCCTTCCATAGGTGGCTTTTCACAAGTAATAGAGCAACGTTATAAATTTTGTAAGGGAACAAATACTGTTAATAAGTTGAGCACGTTTTGTTCACGCCACCAGGATCCAGTCACTCCACTTATATCCACCCCAATGATGCTCAGGCAGGAAATAGGCATAAAGTCAAAAGTAAAATTTACAACAAATGCTTCCTGTTATACACCAGTCTGTTTTACTGCCTTCAGATATAAAACCTGTGGTCCCAATGCTGAAACAACCAGGCTGAAAAACTCCAAGTATTTAAATGTCACGTTAAACTGCATACCTTGAACAGTGGAGCTACTTGTGCTCTCTTTAGAGACTCCTCTAAACTAAAGCAGAAAAGCACCTCAGCTTCAGCATCTCTGAGCACAAAGTTCTGCTCATCTGAAAAAGAAAGACTGAGGATGTAACACACAAAGCACAAACATTCATGTGACCCGTGGGGGTCAGGGTGGCTCTGAATGGAAAACATACTATAATTTTAACATGATTACAATACCCCCTCTTATTGTGCACTTTACAACGATGACCCCCAGTTACCTGCAGAACTAAACTGTTTTACACTTGCATACCTAACAACAACCACTGTCCTATCAAGTCCCTTTTTCTAACTTTGGAGGAACTTGCAGCTTTTATTTGTTGAGTCTTTGCAAACAAAAGAGCAGAATAAATAAGTTCAAATTATTGTGACAACCTATGAGAGCCCAGAAATCTTCCTACTTCTTTCACTTGTCCTGTTATTCAGCCAATTTTTCCATTTTTTATTAGGGATAGCATTTCAGTCTTTATCTTTCCACAAAAATCTATGTCAAACACATTTCTAAATCCAACTCAACCCAAAATCCCTAAGCTCAAAGAATAAAGAAAAAATGTATTTTTATATGGAGAACAAATTGGTCTTTCCAAAGGCAATTCTGATGACCTACAAGAGATGGTGTTAATACTCTTCCAAAAGACAAAGGAAACTAGCAGGACAAGTTTTGTAAACAATTGCTACATTTTCCATCATTGTAGCAGGTACAAAACTGGAGGCAGCCCATGAGCTACAAATCAACTCAAATTCAATAGACAAGTGAAGTACTTCAAGTACTAGATCAAAACAGTCATCCTAAATTCCCTGACTTTCTTCATCTTCTAAAATAGCTTTCAAATGAATTGATTTCTCAGTTCACTGATGCTGAGGTAAGCAAATTCCCTTCTTGAGATTTATAAAAATGTTTGCTGGTTTTATTAGCTAATTATCTATAGATTTAAGTCTTTATGATGGTTAGGCAGTGATGTTATATATTTTCTTCTTACAAACAAATTATATACAAAGCACAAAGCAGTCATAAACCAAATAATCAGCTTTTAAGAAACCTAAATAATGCAACTACAGGTAAAAATCTACAAACTGACTACAAAAGAAAGAAATACAAGGTTTAGCAACATCCAATATTTAATCATCCTAAAGAAAACCTTTTAAGTATGTTTTCTTTCATTTAAGGTAAAGAAACTGTATCAAATCAAATGAAAACTAAATGAAACAAAATGTTCTGTTGAAAGACAACTTGTTTAAAAAAAAAAAAAAATCAAGCCACAGCTTTACCCAGCCATACTAATATAACCTTATAACTCAAGTGGAATACAAACTAGCTGCTGATATAATTATTTAAAAACGTTGCACAACATTCTTCAAGAGGTGTGAACAATGAAAGACCTGCTGTAGAATTAAAATCTCTGCTTTTAAAAACTGAACTCTTTAGAAAACCAGTAAGAAACACTGAAGTCGAAACAGCGAAGTATATTTAAATACGTCAATGAACCGTAAGTTTACTATAAGAATTGATACTAATTTAACTTACCAACAAATTTCTGGCATTTGAAACACTCTTCTAACCACTCTGGAGTTACTATGTGCTTGACTACAGAAATTGCTGTCAAGAACTTGACAGTTCGGGTCACTTTACTGGCAATTAGATGGGTACATTTCTGGGCAGAGTCTGCTACTTCACCTCCAAGGATATACAGTTTCTGAAAGTTGTACCAAACACAAATTAAAAGGGAAGAGTTGTTAAATAACTTGAGGAAAAACGTAAATAAAAAATCATAACATCACCATCAAATAAAACCAAGCTCCTAATGAAACAGTAAATATAGATTTCTGTGTTACAGTCATTGCTTTACTAAAGTTGATTAATTCTGACAGAATTTACAGCCACTGAAAATCCAGATATTTCCAGACATAAATATCACCTGGCAAGACTGAAAGCTATTTCCTACTTCTGCAGTTTTTTGATTTTGGGTTTTGCTTTTTTTAAGCAAGGAAAAAACTGTAAGTTACAAATGAAAATCTTTTTTAAGTGAAACATAGTATTGAATTGAAGTAAACAGAGTATTTAATAAGTTTGCTCTTTTCTGTGGAAGGTATAATAAATGCTGTAGCTACAGCAAACTTCATTTTGTTAGTCTTTTCTTTGAAAAGCATCTCATGCAAAACACATATTCTTTAAATACACTAGTTCCCCAATGTATTTTTGACAATACTGAGCAACTATTCCTTTTTCCTTGGTTTAAACTACCAAACCGAACCTAATACATCATAGTTGCTATCTTGTCAGTTAAGACAGTCATTATCTGAAGGGATTAAAAATAAAGCAAATCAGCTGGTGAGGCACATCAGATTACCACGGGTGTTAAGAGACAGAATGCTTCCCTTTTAACAATTTTAAATATGAAAAAATATTTGGACAGCTTTAGTAACTATGCACCATGGATTTCTGATTTTCTACGGCAAATATTTTGCACAAATAAATAGAAACCCCACCAACATCTCAAAGTATAAATATTTAACATACTAGGGTGATTCTGTTATATCAGTCACTGGGAGTCCCCCAGGCAAGAAAGCCCTGAGAAGGAAGCCCTGAGAGGTCTCTGGCAGCCCTGTGTACTCTACTGCACTGATAATGATGAACACACAGGACAGACAGGGACAGTGCTTTAAGCTCTTCTTTACCGTGCTTGCTTTGATGGTTTGCATAAAGATGACACACAAAAGTATTATTCAATGGCTCAACCTCTCCACTATTTATTTCCTTCAGGGCATGTATGAACACTCCCCTATAAAAGGCAAAGGCTGCTATTTCTATGTTCACCTCAAACACTTATATCTATGAGTGCAGATCTTGCAAGATTTCCATTCTGACATGCAAGGAACCCTTTGGGCACACGGGTAAAAATACTGCCCTGCCCCTCCATCTCAAGAAGATGAGAGGTATCCAACCCCAAACCCTGCAAAATCTTGATGGCATCAGCACTGCCAGGTTTAGATTCAACTTCACAAGCCTTGAGGCTGAAGTTAATTTCTGATATTTGTGAGCCACAACAGATGCTACCAAAACAGATTCTGTATATAATTAACCTGGTACCAACATGACCGAAAGTGAGGAGCTGACACTGGAACTTCACGGGATACACTGAAAAATATTTTCTAACCCAAAATATTTAATATCAAGCTTCAAATGCAAACACTGCAAGGGGAAAAAAAGCTCCCAAGTCCAACTACTTTAGAAAAAGAAAAGTTTAAGTGTTATAAAGAAAGTATTAGATATTTTTGAGCACACCAAAGTGGTGCATATTTCTAAGAAATGTAGTGGACTCAAACTAGGCCTCACTTCTCATTATCTGAATGTGGTATATTATTTAGAGTTAAGTTTTGGGACAGCTTTATTAGGGAACCTCAGTAGGAACTTCTCTCACACCTGCCATAAGCTTTGTTATCAGCTTTCTTTGAAGCATTTGGCACTACAGATAGCAACTCCACTAGAATAAACTTGGGTCTTATCCAGCACAATCATCACATCACTACTTTTCTAATCTAATTTTGGTAATGAAGTTTGATGATTTAAAAACAAATGTATAAAGGGCTTTCTTGCTTTTTAAAGCAATCATACAGAAAGTAAAAGCAAGTAGCACATTAGTATGAAGTAGTTAACTAAAGCAGAACAAATAAAACTCATTTCACATAAACTCATTTCACAAACTTTAACCTAGGCCCAATCAGTACGGGTTTTATCCACTAGATGTATGCTAATCAAGTCTTAGCAAAAATTCAACATCAACAAAAAAGTTATCAAATGTTTCAACGTAGTTCACAAGAGATAAGCCTGAAAGTTACCTTAATGTACTGTTGCACTTGCATAGGTTCAAATCCTGTGAAGAGCACCATTGGTGTCAGCTCGGGGGTGAGTTTTTTAGTAGGTGGTGGCAGGTCTTCAATCCTGCAAAATACAGGAAATACAGTACAATGTGATGTTTGGGCCCAAAGCTGTGTAATTACAATTTTGAAATCAAACAAGCACACTCTTGCAATTTTTACCAACGGAATGACCCAGATGACTGAGAATTAGGCAGGATTTTTTCTGAAATAAAAATCACCATGCTGAGAACAGGGCAAATTCTCCTGTTTCTGTTCTCTCCCACTTCTCTTACTACTTCACGCTCTAGTTATTGTTTTATTCCTGCCAGTTGAGTGGCTGGCAACATACAAAAAACACTGATAAGTTATTTCAATGAGTAGCCTACAGGCTGGAAGCAGCTGATGACCAGCTGAAACTTCCAAGGAAAAGTCAATTAAGGACTATGGGCATTGACTGCTCTCTATTCTTACCTTGCTCTTTTGGAAGACGGCTGAAGACTGGATTCATTTTGCTTTGGTTTCAAAGGCAACCTCACCCCCTGAAATCAGACCATGTGCATGTTTATATCTGAACTGAGCAGGGAAACCAACTTCTACTGTGAAAGAGGAAAGCTGTACGACCATATTTTAGACTATATTAAAGACAATTAAACAAATGAAAATGACATGAACACATGGTGCACCTGCTGCTTACACAACCTGCCCCAGAGCAAAGCTGGGTGTTGACCAAAGCTTCTCCACAAACCTACCTAACCATGTAAGTGTACACCACATAAAATATTGTGGGACTTTTTTTCTTTTAAATAACACAGACAAACGTAAATGGAAAACCCAATGAATTAAATGAGAAGGAGACTGAAAAGCCTGTCCATTGTTAAATACACAAAGACTACAATGTTCTTCCTGGTGCTAAATATCACGGAGTGGTAATATTCAAAAAAAACCCTGTTTTAAACTCATGTTCCCTAACTACATAAACAGAAGCTGGATAGACACTCCCACCTCCCCAATACCAGATCAGCCTCTAGAGCATGTGCCCAGGGTAAAGATGTGCAGCTTTTAGGCTTTCCTTGGCCTGGGAAACTTGAAACCACAGCTCCCAGGTGAGGAGTGTGTGACATCTATTCCTTTTTAACCTTCAAATCGACACCTGATACTTAATTAGGAATGCTAAGGGTACAGGACCACAAAAGACAGGTACCATTGTTCCAGCCTTACTGTGAGGATGTTCCTCTGGGAGGAACAGGCCACAGGGGTTTGTTCCCTGCTCTCAGGGACAGGCATTTTTATGCCAGACAACTGCTAGTATGAGCAGCTGGAAAGAACAGTGCACGCATCCACTTTTTGATAGACATTTCAACCATGAAAATGCAAGAGGTAGGTGGCATCAACTCTGTCTGACAAGAGAGCTGTCCTCACAAGAGGACCCCAAATCCCAGGACAAATAGAAATGCCTACAGTGAAGGCAGTGAAGTACCTTGTCTGGCATTTCCACATGTCCAGCATTTTCTATTTCCAAACCATATTCTTCCTGTGCGGGCACCCTGAGGGCAGCTGGACAGGATTGTCGCCAGAAGGCCCTTTCAATCTAAGTTACAAAATTCCCACTTCACATGGACAAGAAGGGTCCTCATATAGTAAATGCAGAAGAGGAGGTACTAAATTAGGCATCTGACCCCTAAGGTCTCTCCATTGGCTACACAAGACAAGACATTGACCACTACATGGTCTGACTGACCCCCCCCCAAGGAAGGCATGTGTACAATTTTAAAATGAGCTCAACTGTAGTGTGGATGCAAAGGGTGGTGGTTAATAAACTCAAATCAGAGTTAGTTAAAAGCTATTTTAAATACTAATAGTGCATACTGAATCTCCTCAAGGATTTTTTTATCTTGAAACAGTAAAATGTATTCTTCTTCAGGAAAATATGAAGAACACAAATTTTTAAAAGCATTTAGTTTTTTAAAAATTAGTTTCCTATGGGGCCACAAAACAATTCCACAGGGGTCTGTAAGAAAAATGTTTTAAACTTATGGTCAGGAATACATTAGTGGCTGTTTATAAAGCTGAAAGGTATTAAAGCAACAAACAGTGTGTTGAATTTCCATTTAAAGCATTAGTACAAATTAAGTTATAAGAGTTACTAAGCACCTCTTTTCTGAAGAGTTTACAGAGTGACTGAGATACAAGTGATCCACAATACCAGAAGTGTGGTAAAATGTTTTTGTGCAATATAAAATGTTATCTGACAGCCACCTGCTGTACAAATGAACTGAAAGTTCACCAGCCTAAACTGGGCTCTATCTACATGAAGGCACACTGGAAAAAGTCATCAAGTATAAATCTGAAAAGGGAAAATTTACAATACAAAAGCTGAAGTAGTTTTCTACATATTCAGAACAAGCTGCAGTTTCCATCTCATCTCTTACACCCATCTCATGTTTTGCATGTTTCACAGATACCCTACGTGACAAAAATTAAATGTCTTGTATCTTTTTTAAGGTACAATTCTTCTTTGTTCATGTCCACTACTTCAGGACACTTTTTAATGCACGGTATAAGCTTAAATTCTAAAATAATGTAGTTCCACCGTTCATTTACATTATCCATTTTTTTAAAATTTCATCAGTATTTAACAAAATTCTTACTGATTTCAGGTCTTCTGTCTTAAAAACCTTTATGTGGTCTCATTTTCACAGTGTTAGGTACTGACTCAAAAAAATACTAAGCCCTTTCTAGAGGTCTGATGTAGCAACTGAAGAGTGAAGCACTAGCCCAAGATGTCTCAACGGCAACTTTGTTTTGTACACCCACTGCAATTTCTTAGTTCTGCAAAAGATTATTTCTCAGATTTCTCAAAATAAAATAGAGAGAACATTAGCAGAAAGTACCACCAGGAGCTTCAGTACAGGTCTGTGTAAGTCTCTGTGACATGTTGCTCACACCACATACATGTGTTCACACGTTAAAAACACTAGGAAGTGAATCTTATCAAAATAGCTCTATATATACAATAATTCCACATACCATTAAAAGTTCTGGTGACACTTTTAGTGGGACTCTCCAAGCATCTGTGGAATGGAGGAGAGAACAAAAATGAAACCATTGCCAAGTTATTTGTAACAGAGGACACACGCTCCTATTGATTGAACAGGCACTTATAAATGCTACAGAGCACGGGATTTTGTGACTGGGACTCTTACCCAGGAGGTTGAGCACTAGGTGCTGACTGGGAGAAAGCGGATCCTGGAGGTTGAACACCGTGTACCGGCTGTGCTGGATCTGCCGCAAGGCCTCGAAGTTTCCCAGCAGGATGTCACAGAGCCACTGCGCGTTCACACACGGGATCCTCCACTCCTTGGCTTTCTCGTACTTCAACCCGTTGGGCCTTATTGTTCAGAGGTGAAGAGAAAGGATTGTATTGCAAGGAAAGAAGTGAAACAGCAATTTCTAATAATAAACCTAAAATGCCGGTATTTCTGTTATCTGCTCTAACTGTGACAGAGTAGGTAGTCTGAAAAATACTTTCGTTCTGTGTGCCAGAGCAAGTCAATTAGAGGAGAATTTCTGCCCTAAATGGAATCAAGTTAGACCTGGATTTACATTTTCCCTCCTCTAACATTTTAAAAAACCCCATATTTTACTTATAGTTGATGCAAGAGTCGGCATCCCTTATGGAATACTATAAAATAGCAAAATCAGAAATTACTTTTGCCTGTCTTCAGAAGGCCAAATTTATCAGATAACGTGCTGTAATTTAGTTCAATGAACAACATTACTAAGCTTATTGCTATCAAATTGCAGAACTGATTAGAATTAACACTCTTACAATGAGCTGTAGCCATCACCTCACATCCAGAAAAGCACTGCCTGGCACCAGGCTGCTGAGAAGGTGAGCACTGCTGATAGAGCACTTACTCTTTGCAGATGAGAACTGTATTGCTGCGACACAGGTAGCCCGTGTACTTGGCACCTGCTAGGTAGGCCATCAGCTTGAGGTCATCTCTGTCACTGTCAACAAATCCCGTCACACAGATTATCTGCAGACAGAAAGAGACAGTTATAAATACCTGAACGTGGTCAGTACTTACAGAACACTCCCGTGGAAAAGACTTTTCCATTACTAACATTTTTACATTACAGTGAAATACAGAGTATCATAAGTGTGGCATATAAGCATATACTGTATACAAACAGTACAATTTAAAAGTGATTTGTTTACACTTAAAAATTTCAGGTTTCTAGCACCAGTACTGACTCAGGAAGAATAATTTCCATTCTTCTGGTCATCTTTTTCTCATTTACAGAGACTGTAGTTTTATTAGGAAAGAGCTCAGAGCTAATTTGCTTCTCACATGTCTCATCTCTTCCTTCTGCTGCTGTTTATATTCAGGCAGAGAAATGCTTACCCTTACTTGCTCTACTATACTTTTTAAAATCTCCTGAAAGCTGTGCTTTATTCTACCATGAAGCCAAATAAACTGTGCCAGCTGATCACAGGTGGTGAACTATAATTCCACATCTTCCATTATTTTTAATCTTGCCAGGTTTTCATTTTCGCCATTCTCTCCTTTTCTTTAGGAAAAGGCGACAGTAATTTTGTTTAAATTATGTTTATTACATTACATATTACATTTACTGCTAACCACTGTGTTCACATGCATGTTGTTATATTCTGATTTTCCCAAATCTGTACTTCTTTTTATGTCTTTCTGAACAGGCCATCATCCTGTATGTCTGCATCAGTATGAAGAAATCCAGTGCCAAGACATATTTTGTACACCTTGTTTTATACAGGACAGTGCATTTTAAGATGCATCTGAATGAACTAAAGTTTTTCAACCCCACAAAATTCCACTTCCCCAGTCTCCTCATTGCACAGGCTACTGGAAGTGTGGCTTCCTATTCTCTGATTACCAGCACGGGCTTCCTTTTTTGATATTTGCTAAGCATTGACTCAGAAAAATAAAAAACTCTCAAAAAAAGGCTCTCAAAATATTGGGTTATAGTAGAGGCAGCACATACTGCTCTAGATGTGCTGTTAGTAAAAAAGCTATGCAGCTTGGATTCCTGCCATCTTGCTATGTGTCACTCATGCAATCTTTGCCCCTCGGTGCCTGAGAGAGTAACTCACAAAGGCAGGTGTTTCCCCTCACCACTCTGAGCACAATGAGACTTGCAAAGCACTCAAACCACCTGGCAGCACAAACCACATTAACACAGTACCCAGACACTAACAGAAGCTTTTCTTCCAAGGCAAAAGAAATGTGTATTTTGCTTTGAGTGAGCACTTTCTAGCTCTGTTTTAATACTGCTCATGTAACAAAGCAGGCAATGAAGGAAGCATTCTTTAGAAGTGAGCTTTTCCTTCTTACATGTTGAGAGCATGGCTTTCCTCCCGGTGGAAATGCCACTGGGAAATGAAGG
The DNA here is from genome assembly GCF_003945595.2 of Pipra filicauda. Taxonomy (NCBI): domain Eukaryota; kingdom Metazoa; phylum Chordata; class Aves; order Passeriformes; family Pipridae; genus Pipra; species Pipra filicauda. Next base: position 9,588,300 of record NW_024104310.1, read on the forward strand.
GCTCGATGAGGTGGGACCATCTTTTTCTTCTTCAAGATTGCGTTCAGCCAATGTGCTGTAATACATCTCTTCCTTTCCCTTAAAGCCTGTGAACACACAAACAGCTTTTAAAACCCCAAACACACATTCATTTTACTTTACACTTTTTTTATAACTCAAAGCTTTGATTTTCATTGTTTGTTTTTCTCTACTTTTTCAGGATCCTCCTTCTCAGAGAGTCTTTTCTAGTGGAATAAGTCTGCTACATGCACTACGAAAGTTTGCACACCAAAACCCACAAATCATAAAAAAGCACATAAAGAAAAACTTTTAACTTTGTACTTGCAATCTAAGCATGAAGCACACAGAGAATTTTATTACTTTCCAGCAATAAAATGAAAGCATGCTCCAATACAGGCTACCAGTTTGCTTACCTGAGCATACATGTTACTGACTTGGCTTTCACAGAGAAGGTGAGTACATCTGCTTGTCAGAGTAGGGTCCACTGTCCCACCATGTGCTTGGATGATCTGGCAAGAGAGCAAACCCAGAACTTCTAATGTATAACAATTTTTAAATTACCTTATGAAACAAAAAGTCTGAAATCAAAGTCTACTCTTTAGGACACTGCCACCATTAGCACCATTTCACTGAAGAGTTACCCCCCAAAACCAGGTTTGTTATCTAGCTTAAGAACATTCTTGGAAACAAAAAACAAAATTAAATATGCAGCTTTTCTCTGAACAAAAAGTCTATTTTTTAGAATAAATGGAGAAAAAAAAGCAAAATAAAGATATATAAACAAAAAAAATTCTCACTTTTTTATTCTTTTGCAGTATAACTATTAAACAATTTTTCATGAACTATTCAATTCTATCTTAGCAATAAACACAAGTGCTGTTAGAAATGTCAACAGCTTACTTGATTATGCAAAATTGTAGGGAAAATTCAACTATAAAATCCATCAGAAGTTTCTGAAGAACATCAAAGTCCTCTTATTTAGGAAAGGATACAATCAGATTTTTCTGAAAAATAGAAGTTGGCAAAAAAATAGAAACACTCTATTCTTCCATCGTATTCACTCAGGTGGATACCTCACAGGCTAAGAAATGCCAAAGTTATATGCAAAAAAGAGTCTTTTTATACAATGAAGTTAAAGACAGATAGTGATGCTATATTACATTTGCTGTATTACAGCTGATTAAAAGCATAAATAACTGGGAAATAATTAAGGCTGAAACTTATTTAACTCATGTTCTGACTGAAGACTTAATTTAACCAGGCTGCACACCTAAAGCATTTTTATTACTTTTTCTGGTCAGCAGCAGTTGAAAAATGGATTTTAGGTTGTAATAAAAGAATTACACCAAAGGGTGCCTAAAGAAAAGTGAACAGTGCTGACACACTTCCAGTGATTTCTTTCCAAATTTAGGCACTATGACATTATGTTATAGTTTTTTAAAAATACAGCAGAATCTTACCCGTTTCCAGGTCGCTAACAGCTGTTTGTCAGACATCTGTTCTGGGTAATCAGCAATTGCAAAGACACAGCCCAGTAGGAAATACTCTTCTGGAACTGGAATAGTTTGGCACATAAAAGAACAAACAATTAAATACTTACAAGTCTGAGGAGTTAATCTCAGAACATATTCGCTACACTAAGCTTTTCCTATTACCAGGTTATAAACTTCATTCAATTTTAAAGTGCACTTCCTTGAAAAAAGTAGGATACAACATTTCAAAGCTGAAAGCCTTAAAGGCACAGTTCAGTCCGGGGATTGATTTTGTTCTGGGTGGTTTTTTTCCTGGATGAAGGGAGGCTAAAGGGGCAGAAGGAAGGGTCACTAAAAGGAAAACATAAGACAACTTCCTCTTTTGCAAAGATTAGCTATGAATAGCCAAAACAATAAAAAATATTTCAGTTCTACTAGCATGGACAGAACTCAAAGCAATGTGTGACAACTTTCTGATACTGAATCTTCATTATTTACTAGTATTTGCAAAATTTTACCTGTCTTTCCAGTTCTTATTCTGCTGGAAAGCTCCCCCCCTTCCCCTCTTCCAAATGAATATAAAACCATAAACCAATTACAGTGTGCATAGACTAACACTGTACTGATAGTGTAATTTATGTACTTGTGTATATATTTGAAAAGAGAACGTTCTCAGCACTCTCATGCTTTTCAGATTGCCGGATCATCCTTAGTTATTATTTAAGTATTAAAAATTAGTAAAACCAATTCTGAGCCATGAATGGCATTTCTTACAATCCCATCCTGCAAACACAGCACTGCTTTTTCGACATTCTAGCCCACATCATGTCATTCACCACTTTTTTCCAGGATCAGAAGGCAATAATTACTAACTCTCCACTGCTGGATCGTGCCCAAAAAGCGGTTGCTGCTGCAGTTGTTGCTGTTGCTGCTGGTGGTGTTGTGGCTGCTGGGCTGGAAGCTGATGCTGTAGTGCCTGAGGTGTCTGAGTCAAGTGCTGTGCAGCCTGGTTCTGCATCTGCTGTTGCTGATGCTGTTGGTGCAGTCGCTGTAAGTGCTGCTGCTGCAGTTGCTGCTGCTGATGTTGCAGCTGTTGCTGTTGCAGCTGCTGCTGCTGCAGGTTCTGCTGCTGCAGCTGTTGCAGCTGTTGCTGCTGCTGCTGCAGCTGTTGCAGCTGCTGCTGCAGCACATGCTGCTGCTGGAACTGGAGCTGCTGCGGAGGGCGGTGCAGCTGCTGCTGCGCGTGGAGCGGCTGCTGCGGGAACTGGAGCTGCTGCTGGGAGAACTGGTGCTGCTGATGGACTTGCTGCTGCTGGGGAAACTGGTGAGGCTGCTGCTGCTGGAAAGACTGCTGGGGGATCTGGGGTTGCTGCTGCTGCTGCTGCTGCTGGAGCTGCATGAGTTGTTGAGGTTGAAGGTGTAAAAGAGGATGGTGCTGTTGCTGCTGTGCTTGATGTGACTGCTGCAATAAATGTGTCTCTGGTGTTAGTTTCACTTGACTAAACAGCACCACATTTGGATGTCCCTGTTGGCTATGATTTACTTGTTGGTCTAAACTTTTTGTAGGTGCTGAAAGTGATTGTAATATCTAGAAAAACAAAGATTAGTTTTGTGACCTTTTGGTTGTCATTCAGTTTTAAAACTATTTAAAGAACTACTGGGAAAATACAATTCCTAAAAGAAATGAACCCTATGCTTAAATACCTTGCGAATTAAACACAAATCTTTAACTGCTAATAGCAAAATTAAAAGATAGGACTTACACAAAGAAAAGCATTGAGCTGCAAGTGGCTCCTAATAAAAGGCAATGCACATTTTAGCAAAATTTAAGATTCAAACCCATCCCTGTATTATTGACGATTTCTTCAACAGCATTGTGACTCTTAACACTATATGAATAATTACACTAATCAACTGTAATATTAATTTTAAAAACCTGCTAGTCTATTAAGATTTTAGGTCCACAGTCTTATTTTCACTTGAAAATTGCTAATGATGCTGTTTTGAACTAATTCAGGAATATATGGCTTTTTAACCAGAATTCAAAAAAAACAACAAAAAAACATTGGTCTGCTGAGCACTAATGGTTTCTTGGGAAAAAAAAAGAACCTAACCTATCCATACTTAAGAATAATAGGTTTTAGGTTCATATAGAGTGCTGAAGTAATCTGGAATTTAATTTAATTTTTAGATGTACAACTCACTGTTAAGAGAGAAATCATTTCACACTAAGCAGACAAATTACCAAGTGAATTCTTAAAGAATCAGAAAAGGGAAAATTAGGCCAAGTTCTAATAGATTAGGATGAGTGCTACATATTTATTAAAATATTTTAATATAAACTACCTATTAGAAACGAGAAGGAGCTACAGGAAATTCTAGACTTGCCATTCATAAAGCCTTTTAAATATGAAATCAGCTTTGGTGAATCCTATTTCAACATACACAGTGTCACCTTCAGCAACGTGAGTGTGTGAGAGAGGTATCAAAGCCCATCACTAAAGCACAAAGCAAATTAACTGGATCCTCTCAACGAGATGTCCATCAACTCTCCACCAGAGATGGCTCAAGTGTTTTTACACACAAAATATCTCAGGTGTAATCCAGAGTAATTCTGATGTGGTTGGTACAGCACACATGTACAACCATGATTATGAATGCATTGCCCATCGTTCATGTCCTGACAGCACCACAGTGTAAACATTCATTAACTAAAAATAACACACGAAATAAAAGAATGTTTCTGCGGCACAGTATGAGGAGCTGTTCTCCACTAAGAGTCCCAGAAGTCAAAATTACAGAAGCTTCAGGACACTTATTTCAAAATAAAGGGATAAAACTTTAAAAAGTATCCTAGGGCTATATTCAGAAAGTATTTGTATCTGCAAAACACCTTATTTTTAGAGATCTTGCATTCTGCAGAAATCTGAGGTTCAAATAAACCCCTAACTTTCCAAGACCGTGCACCGAGCCTTGCACTCATGCAGGACACAGAGGACAAAGGAAATTATAGGGCAAAAAGGTAGAACTGGTAATTCCTCCCTCTAGGAAGGAGATTCACAACTATAAGATGCAAAGCCTTTCTCCAGGTGCTGGAGCTGGCACGGTGACCTCCACAGCAGCCTGATACAGCACTTGCTACAAAGCCCTTGCACACCGGTCCAACTGCTATTCCAACAGACTTTGGGAGAACAGAGTGTAGCCAAACCCCCACCAACTGCCCTGGAGCTCTGTAAATATCACTGACAGAGAAACACTTGCACAAAGTGTGTTTGATAGCACAGTGACCGGGCTGTAGGTCTGATGCTCAACGCTGGTGCTTTTGCTCAGCCTCTACCCAGAAGTCTCAGCCCTTAAGCAATTTCAGGCACCGAGAAGAGGGAACTAAGATTTAAAATGAAGCCTGTACTTCCACTCCATATTCAGAAATCATATAGACAGCAAAGGACCAACATTTCTGAGGGACTCCACACTCTGTGTTTCAGTACTGGCTGGAAGCCACTGTACTACTCAGGCACCTTTCAAAGTTTTACCATCAGATGAACACGCAAAGAAAGGCACCAATTCAATTACTTAAACGTCTAACATTTACCAGCACTTATTTTTCTCATGCTCCCTTCCCATACACATCTAAGGATCTCAATGCTGCAAGTGCAGCATGCTCACTTGCTTTTTTATTTTCTTCTAGAAATAAAGTCAATACAAGAGCTGCAGTTATTTCAATACACAAGTGGCATAAGAAGGTGTAAATCCGGACTTCTACATCATAATCCTGGCTATACTATATAACAACTTAATGATGCCCAGCAGAACAACAGTCTAGAACTGAACCTACTCTGGGAACAATCAATTTCACAGTTTTATGTGTTTATAGCACAAATAATTCCTTGCACTGACTGAAAAGCTTGAAGGGTATGAAACCAGGTTTCCCGAACTAGCAAAATAATTCTAAATTAATGCTTTTTTCTTGTTGCTCTTATCAAGAAATCATTACTGAAACTCTAAACCATGGTGTAGTTAAACACAGCTTTACTCTTCCAAACATTTTCTCCAGCTGCATTCTTACTTCTATGAACCTGCTAGGAATGAAGTTACTTATTACGGGGAGGTTACGAATTTGGCCAGAACTCCAATACTCTGGACTCTAAGTTTTAACTGTGGACGCTTTAAGAACAAGAAAAGGAAACTGAAGTTCTTGGATACGATAGCTCCTAAGAGAAAGTCCAACAGCTTATAAATGAAAAATCCAACACTTACATGTGCTACATTTGATGGTCTATTAATCTGCTGAATATCAGCACTATTAGTAATGTTCCTTAACGTCCGCACGGCTGGACTCCACGTGGCCATCATTTCCTGTCGCTCAGAACTTTGGGCACCTTGTACCGAAGCCATGAGGTTGCCCCTCATATCTGGAGGCAAAATGTTACCTGGCACTGGTGGGACATTGGCACACAAATTAATTAACCCAGAGTCTTTCCCTTGAGGCAACCTACGCTTTGCTGCAGATGCCTGTGGGACTTCAGCTGGTGTCCAATTCAAGTTCCTCTCTTGCTTTTCTGGAGAGGAATCTGAAGAATCATCAAACATCAGTTCCCCTTTTGCCTTGTCAGCAGTAGTAGACTTTGGTGAGAAAACTTGATCACCCAAAGGTGATCCTTCTCGAGAAGATGCTGGGCTTGATAATTTTTCATCAGTACTAGCTTCATTTTGTGAGTCTTGTTCTTCATTTTCTGCTTCTTCCTCCTCTTCTTCCTCCTCCTCTTCTTCCTCTTCGTAAATAATCAAACGAGGATGATAAGGAGTCTCTTCTTTTTTACCCTTATCAGTTATAGAATCCAGTACCCAGTCTGGGGTCACAATTTTAATGCTGTCCCGTTTATAAGCACATTCATATTTTTCCTGAGGGGGAAAAAAAAAAAGAAAAAAAAAGATTTTATTTAAAGACAAAAAATCCCAAATAACTTTTTTGAGTGCAGAGCTAGAGCATGGAGAGGGAGATCACAGGAGGCTGTCCAAAACCAGAGAATAATCTCTCCCAGATCGAACAGGACACTACACTACTGTGCAGAACCACAAATTCCAAGAGATTAAAACAAAATTCTCCACATTTACAGTATAAAGGACTCAGAAGGCACAATTGCAGAAGGTGATGTCTTCACTTGTACAACTCTTTTCTAACCCAGTCGCCAAAAGATTTGAAAATAATGAAATTTGGTTCTGAAAAAAATGAAATTTGGTTCTGAAAAATCCTTCAGAATTCCTGCAGCAGTCCATACATCAGCAGTCAATACTAAAATGCAGGTGATTTTAGGTGGACATTATGGTGAGTTTAAATACAGTTTATACTTACATTTTGTCCACTAAAATAAAAGGTAAAAAAAACAAAAACAAAACCAAAATGCATCTAGGAAGAAAGTCAGAATTTAATAATAAAGTAGAGACAAATATTTACAAGGTGGTCACTGAAAAAAAATGCATTTCAACAGAAATACAAATCAGAAACCAGTCAGGTATTTCCCATACACCTTCTCAGAAGTGGCAAACTGTAATGTTGCCCTCAACTACAAAGTTACATTCTGTCCAATATTACCTAAATCCATTTCAGTGCAAGGTTACAATGTTGACAAAGTAGAAAATTTTATCCCTCCCTCCTTCCTTCTCATTTCATCATTTGAAGATATATACAAATCTTACAGAATCAGTGTTGTATTTATTCGAACACCTTTTTGACAGAAACCCCTCAATATATCAAAACAGCAAGGGAAAAAAAAGGAAAACTTTCTTTAAAAAATTTGAAACTAATTTCAGGATCTAATATTTAGAAGTCGTTGAATTGGGATTTTCTTTGTATGTCAAACAATATAAGTTAAAAACAAGCACATTCAGAGGAAATTAATTTAATTTAATGATTCTCTAGAGTTATTTCCTACAATGAAACTGTCATTCATACCCAATAAAGAGATTAGAGATGAAATCAAGTTTACTTGCTGACATGCGTTATTATTCATTCTTGGTGGTGAGAATTATTAACAATCTTGTTTTATCATCTTGTGTCTAGTCAAAGCAATCATTCAAGTTTTCCTAGTGACAAAACTGTTCTCGTTACAAACTGCTGCAGATTCCCCTGTAGTAGTGTGTCACAGCAGCAGGACTGGAAGGACTTTAATCATCCCATAGAATTGTTCCTATTCAATGATTATGTGAATTAAAATATTTTTATCCTATAGAAAGGAAATGCTAATTCATAATTAGCTAATAGAGACAACTAGGTTGGTGTTGAATATACCCCTCTAAACAGTCCACAGGAGAAAGATCATGTGTTTAAAAAAAAAAATCAAAACAACCCACACACACATCCACCACAAAAACCCCAACTCTACAAAGGTTCTCACATTTTAAAGAAGAAGCAACAATTTCCCATGTCCACACTTTCTCTTCTCCCACTGCCAGCCTATGTTTTATTCTAATACATTTCTCTATGTATGCACACATAAATTTACTGTCATTCTACTAGCCACATGTTTTTATCTTATCTTAGATAGTTTACATTAATTCCAAAATATTAAAAGGGTCATTGGTGGGACAATAATATACTCAATTTGTATAGAACAACATGAGGAACTTGACAAAGTTTCACAAGATTTAGGTAAGGAGGTACAGAACCTGATCTTAGAGTTACTCATATTCAAATAACTAAACTGTGTCATTCATACTCCTTCCACTGATTTGAAATTTAAAAAAAAGAGGATGGAAATGTGCTCATGTTCTTAAAGGACAAAAAGTAAAACACAAAACCAAAAGCTTGCTCCGGGTACCAGATGAACTAAAAGCACCCATGCAATCATTTTTAAGTGAGCTTCAATTTATTTAAAATATTTTCAGTCTCTGAACTAACACACTAAATCAATTACAAGTATATTTGTTCCTCAGGAAGAGGAATACCTGAACAGTTCATGATGTTTCAGTGAACTATTTACAACCAAAGCATTACTGCCACTGTAGTACAGGAGGCTATTCTGCAGTGCTCAATGCTGCCTTTAGCCAGTTACTTGATCTTCCTGATTCAGTTTCTCCACCTGCATAAGGACAGCAGCATTTGATTTCCTACATGGGAATAAGAAATCAAATGACAGTATTTAAACTAGAGGAAGCTGTGGACCCCCCAAAGGGTAGAGAGGCCTTACAGAGATATGGATAGACCAGAGACCTGGGCCATCACCAACCATATGAAATTTAGCAAGAGTAACCATGAGATCCTGCACCTGGGATGGCATATCCATGATTTCAGGTACAAAGTGGGGGATAAGAGTCTGGAGAACAGTCCTGCAGAAAGGCATCTGGGGGGTTGGGTTGGTAGTTGTCATTGAATATGAATGTGCCCTGGCATGCAAGTGGGACAACTCTGTCCCGGGTGCATCAAGCACAGCACTGTAGCTGGCTGAGGGAGGCACTGTCCTGCTCTGCCTTGTGCTGGTCAGCACACAACGATAAACACAAGAAAAAACCCATTCCTCCTTCTGCTCTCTTTATTCCTTTCTCCCTCTTAACACTGAAGGGCATTCTACGCAATTTTTCAATTTCGTCCTTCATTTTCTTCACTGATTCCATATCTACAAATTTACAAATCACAAACACTATTGACTATGACATGTCAAAATTAGATTAAGACAGACAGAACAAAGAATAAAATTAAAATTCTTTGTTCAAACAGGAATGGTAGGAAACTGAACAACTTTTGAATTAATCATGCTTAAAGCCATGCAGAAAATAAGTATGCTCTGAAGAGCTGCAATGCATAATTGTGCTGAATTTAGTTGTTAATGAACGGTCTTAAGAGTTCTAACTTCAGGGAGTTGGAAAATTTCTGATTATTCAAAAGCAAATGAGAGCTACAACAAGAAGAACCGTACATGTAATAAACTCTTACCCCCTTTGGCTCAGGCACAATCAAATGAGTACACTTCTTATTGAGGCTCAGCTGGCAATTCCCTCCATAAAAAGTAATCAAAGCCCACAGCGTACTTCGGTCTTCAGACGAAACCTAAAAGGAAGGTAAAAAAGCCTTTTAGTTCTACACACCCAGCTGTCTTCAGCTGGAAGAATTTTACTATAATACCTGACACACCATTTACAAGTCTGGCTAATGTATTACCTATAACTTTTAAATACCAAATTAGCATGGAAGTTACAGAGAAAAACGGTGACAAAGACACACAACAAGAAAAAAAACCTCTAAATAATAATTCTTAACCCACGCAGAGAAAATAAAAACACTCTTCACTCCTGTAAAACTCAACACTAGTATATCACCCTCCACTAGAGAAAAAAAGTTAGTGATCAAGCAAACTGGCGTTATTTAGCTTGGACAATCTGTATAAAATCATTAAACAGAATTTTAACAAGCAGACCAAATTAACAGCCTGTGTAAAGAACCAAAGTGTTTATTTCTTACAATTTATGTCACAGCAATGTCCCCCTCCCATGCTAAGAAAGCCACATGCATTGAAGCCATTACCAATGAGAGTCAGTGATAGTATTACAGTAATAACTGGTTAAAAAGTCTAAAGCACACTCACACATCTATTCCATTAGCACCTGGCCCTGATCCTGTGTCTGCACTCACTCTGGTGACAGATCTGCCTATGAACACAAGCCATGGAAGCACCACCCTTCCACTTGTTTTACTCACTGGAACCTCTGTTAAGTTTTCAGTGCATTAGTAGCAAAACATGTTGTCTGAATATTGTATTAGTGCAGAAACAGAAAATGCAGAATAGGAGCAAAGACTTTGTAATCCAGTGTACTCTGCATTTGAGAATCATCATACACCTGAATAGAAGATAAATTACTGACTGAATGTTCAGTTTGAATTGTTCATGGCCTCATTTTCAGCGAAAAACTGTCAGGTGATAATTCACCTAACATACAGAAAAAAAGTCACAGTACAACAGAAAAACTGGTATCTTTCCTCAAAAAAAACAAAGCATCACAAATATACTGTACATTGGAGTAGACTAATACATGGTTCACTTCTTACCTGAGAGAGACAAGCAGTGACTCCAAAAAAGATCTGACATGATTCTGGAGAAAAGCCATTTACACTGGAAAGCAGATGTCAAGGATGCAAAATAATTAAATGAGAGCTTCCTGAGGGACATCAGAAAGACATTAAACAGTGAGCATAGTACTTCTCAGATATTATCAATTATTTGACCATTTAAAAACTTTTATCTTTAAAAGCATGTTGTCTGTTTCCAATTCAAGTTGTATGCACCAAGAAAAAACTGATGTACAAACTGAAATCAGGACACCTCTAACATTGTGACTGATTTTGGTAACACCATAAACTTGCCTCTTCCCAGAACATCTCCCTCAGCCCACCTCAGAATGCTTTGCTTACAGGAGTCAGAAGAGCTTCCTTCTGTTATGAAATGCTAATTGGCCATGCTTAAAAAAACCAGGAGAACCTGATGAAGACAATATAGAAGAATTATGTTAGACAATACTAACACCAAATTTAATTGTGGCACATGAACTCGGGGTCTAATAATGTCTTCATCAATGATCTGGACGAGGGGATCAAGTGCACCCTCAGTAAGTTTGCACACAACACCAAGTTGGGTGTGAGTGTTCATTTGCTGGGGGGCAGGAAGGCTCTGCAGAGGGATCTGGAGAGGCTGGAATGATGGGCTGAGGCCAAATGGATGAGGTTCAACAAGGTGAAGTGCCGGGTCCTGCACTTGGGTCACAACAACCCCCTGCAGCGCTACAGGCTGAGGGAACAGTGGCTGGAAAGCTGCCTGGTGGAAAAGGACCTGGGGATATTGGTCAACGGTGGCTGAACATGAGCCAGGGTGTGCTCATGTGGTCAAGAAGGCCAATGGCACCCTGGCCTGGATCAATAATAGTGTGGCCAGCAGAAATTCAGCAGTAACTGTGCCCCTGTACTTGAGGCTGCACCTCAAATCCTGTGTTCAGGTCTGGGACTCCCAATTCAGGAAAGACACTGAGGTGCTGGAGCGTGTCCAGAGAAGGGCAATGGAGCTTGTGCAGAGTCTGGAGCACAAGTCTAGCAAGAAGGAGCTGAAAGAGATAGTGGTGTTTAGACTGGAGAAAAGGAGGCTCTGGGGGACCTTCTTGCTCCCTACAGCTACCTGAAAGAATGTTGTAGCCAGGTGAGTGTTGGTCTCTTCTCCCCAGTAACAAGCCATAGGAGAAGATGAAATGACCTCAAGTTGCGCCAGGGGAGGTTTAGATTGGATATTAGGGAAAATTTCTTCACCAAAAGGGTTGTCAAGCATTGAAACAGGCTGCACAGGGCAGTGGTAGAGTCACCACCTCTGGAGGTATTCAAAAGACATGTAGACGTGGCACTGACGGACATGGTTTAGTGGTGGACGTGGCAGTGCTGGGTTAACAGTTGGACTCGATGATCTCAGAGCCCTTTTCCAACCTAAATGATGCTGTTCTAGGATTGTTCTCCCTGTTCAGAGTGGCTCAGACAAAACAAAACAGGGTTAGACTGTAAATCTGCACTCTGGGAGGGGCCACGTGAAACAGGAGAGAGAATGGTTTGACAGAAGTGAGCTGGGATAGACAGAGGGACTATTTGACTTCGACAACTTCCCTCCCTTTTCTACATGTCCATATGATCTTGTGCTTAAGATACAATCACATCTTGTAAGAAAAAAAATGACTACAGAAAGAGATGTACATTGTGTCACAAGCACACACTGAGATTTTTTAAATGAAATAAAATTATTTTCCCCATGATGTTGACAGATGTACCAACAACATTTAAGTTTTGAGACCTGAAGTCTGAGAGTCTAGTCAAAGCCCAGAGCACTTTAAAACTTAACAGATTACTGCTATTACCCAGAATATTCCAAGAAGTTCAAATCTGATGAACACCTTGAATTTCACTGTGTTGCTCTGCATCTCATCTAAGGTAGAAATTCAGCACTGCATCTTCCAAAACTGTACATTTGTCTACTCCCTGTCTTAATATCTACTGCTAACATACAAGGCAGGAACAGTTGGTATTTAAGAAGGTCTGTGAGTTTGACTCCTGTTCTTGCACTCTCTAAAGAACAGGAGTGAAACAGTTACAAGCAGCAGAGCAAAAAAAAAAAAAAAAAAAGGGAATGCAGGAAAACTCACTTTTTCCCCTGCCATCAACACAAGTTCAGAAGTGCTCTGACCCTCTTTTATCTGTACAAGACCATGGAAAAATAAAGCTTCCTCTTTCTTACTTTTGCTGCGAAAAAAGTCCCAGCCCTCTTTATGGCATTACAGCCAAGGTTTTCACACATGAAACTCCCTATCCTTCTTCACAAAGTCTGCTTCCAGCTTCATTTTACTGCTACTTCCCCTCAACTGCAGGTTAGTCAGATTTTGAGAATGTCAGATAGCAGGACACAGGAGAACACTCTGCCTTCTGAAGTTCCCCCTGGTGAAAACAACTTCCACTAAGAAACAGGCAAAATTACTACGCTTTTATATTGTATTAAATATTTCTAAATTAACCTTCACCTTTAAAAACTGACAGGCAAATGCCCATCAAGTACCAGAAGTGGAAAGCCAAGGTAAAATCCTTAATGTTGTTATTACATCCACTTGTCTCATTGACTCAAGGTGTTTCTAGGACTTTTTTCTTCAGAAATTCAAAGACCACTTTGAGCATTACATCTCCAAATTAAAACATAAACAAGAGACAAAAATGCAGAATCTCAAACTTCTGCCTAAACTGGGTCCAAAACCAGTCAACTGGAAAAACTAAGCTATTCCCATTAACTGCTCTATTTTTTTCATTATGGTAGTACCTAAATCCCTAATGAAAGGCCGGATGTCACTGCACTCGAAGTCATAAAGTGCCTGACACAGAACAAAACAAAGTTAAGACTTAACAACCCCTTTTAGTGAGCACAATAAGGTTCAGAATAAAATCTAAACCCACCATGTTCTAAGGACATGAAGTGCTAGAAAAGAGAAAGTCAAAGGTCCAAGGAACACATTTATTGCTGGCAGGTGGACAAAACTTCCTTCCTCCTTGCAACTCAAGAACATGACACTACTGAGACGTGGTCTTTTCATTTGGTCATTCCCTTATACCCACAATAAAGACTTCCTGAGCAGTAGCCATTGAGGGCTACATTCCCACATTTATTGCTACAATTTAGTTATGGACTGCGTCACTCTGTTGTTTTATCTGTTTATTTCTCTTCTGGGTATATCTAATAACGTCAGCTCTTAGAATACCCTTTTAAAAACCCTATTTTCAGATGGAAGACAAATTTTCTAATAGTGCAATTTCTCCGTGGGAAAGAACAACATCAATAATGAAATGTTAGGTTACTTAAGCCTGAAAATGTAGCTAATTCCAAGCTATTTTTTGTCACAGTCCAAAGGAACCGGGAAAGAAGGTTTACAGATATGTGACATAAGCAACTGTACACTCCCATCCTGATGACGACAGGACAATAAACACATTTATTATGTCCAGACACAAAAGACAAAAATCACTAGCCTAGATCACACCACAGAGACAAAGATGCAAAGTATCTTAAAATACCAGGTATAAAACAGGAATTCCGAGCCACTGAAGCATATAAAGACCTGAATTCCCAATATGGACACCTGGATTTTCGCATCCATCACCTTTTGTTTTCCATTACAGACACAACTACCTGTTACCTCATCTAGTCCTGGCACTGTTTGTTGCCATCACCTGCTTGTATCTGTACTGAAATGCAGTGCTCTGTTTAAGTTTGTCCATATACAGAATATTTATCCTGAATGGCCTGAGAAAAAGATGTGCAATTTTTTTTTTCTATAAAAATAGCCATTGTCACCATTCCTGTAATTCCAAGAAAAGAACTGCCAGGAACATAAACAAAGATGGACAGTAATAACTGACAAGAAGAGGAAGGAATGAGCCATCCATATGCAAAATACAGGCTCCAAACAAGTTAAGAAACAGAGACCTAGCCAAACACGAACAAGGGTCTACCAAAGGCAAGGACAGACTATCCCAAAAATGTGAATACTAACACTATCTGTTTATAAAGTGTTATTTATAATACAGTATTAGGAGTTATTCCATATTTATTCCTTATTTAACTTTGCTAGAAAAGGCGGAATAGGCCATTCTACTCTGAGCCATCCTTCCTCCCTTTAGTGCACTCCAGTGGTTTTCCTGGCACCTCAGGTAAATAATGTATCACCTGCCAGTTAAAATGTTTTGAGTCTATTTGATAATGGCTTTCCTGCAAGTGCCTATGAAGCACAAATAGCCACAGGGACAGGAAAACTGCAGGCAAAACACATCCTATCATTTTAAAAATTTAAGCCGTACCTACTTGAAACAATGTTGAATCCCTCGATGGCATCTATTTTAACATGTTTCCTATAGAATTAATTTAATTTTGAACTTAAAAGGATACGGCAGGAGAGCTCCACAGCGAACAGACAAGATCACCCAGGAAGGCTGAAAAAAACAAAAACCACAAGATGTTAAAAACCTTAGTCTACATGTACAAAATACAAATTACCTTCCAAGTTCATACTACACTAGTTTCAATATGTAACATTCAGCTGGAAGTCTAAGTGTTTCACAGACATTGTAGTTAGTCTGCAAAAAAAAGCTGTTCTCATTTATTTGTAAGAGTTCAGGTAAAGACAGCTCAAAGGTTGAGCAGCAATATGGGAGCAAGACCCCCTTCTCTTGTGCCACTTACAGTATTTATTCATCTTCTCCCTTTTTTTTGTCAGTTCTCCCTACCCTTAAGAAAAAATAATTAAAAAAACCCCTATGTATAAACCCCTGTCTTACTCTCATCACCGAGGAGTCAGGAACCATAATCTTGTACAGAAAGTTTCTGAAGACAGAGCAATGCTGGCAGTGACCAGAGTGATGGCCCCTTCCTGACAGCATTCTGGGACAGAAGGGCTCAAAGGGACACAGGGAGGTGGCAGAGAACGGAGGAGATGTAGGACAGTGGTCCCAGTGCAGCAGACAAGGAAGAGTGGGCAAAGAGTGGCGTCACATTCAGAATGAAATTACTCTTTCTCAAAAGACAAGTAAAAAAATATACTGTGGCAACTACGTTTATGGTGTCGCAGTTCTTGCTGTTCTCTTTCCCTTATAAGGCAGCATACAAAAAAATGGGCCAAAAACATTTCATTCTTAACTCTTCAATCCTCACGAATTTCTCTTCCTTATTCCCTATAACCAGCTACTTTTGCCTCTGGCTTCCATTCCCTTAACACTTAGTCTAATCTTCTTGATTACAGATCATGCTGTGATGTTTTCAGGTCAAACTAAGTGACATTAGTGACAGACCCGCTCTCATTTGGTAAATGAGTTAGCAGCTAGCAGCAGTTCTGAAGAAAATTGAATTATTTCAGTAAATGGCATTAGAAAGCAGGAAGTGCTCTTACAACACCGATGTCCTTCCTTCACATAACAGTGGCAGCAAATCTTCTTGTTTGTAAGGTCAGAACTATGCCAAAAAACACTTCAGAAAAAGGAACTAAACAATAATCAGCAGGCCCACTATAACCATAAGGTCTCCAGCCAAGCACCTTTCATTTTTCAGAATTAATTCATAGTTCTACACTCTCAGGTGAATTCTCATGACACAACCTATCAAAATTCTCTACTGTCACCTGTAACCCTGCTGAAAAAAATAACCCAAAATCATGTACCCAAAAGTACTAGCAGTGAAATTCTAGCGTTATTCCTTCTAAGCTCTCCCATGACTTCCAGAGTGACAAGTTCACATTTTCAAACATGAAGCCCAGAATTTTTCACTGGAAAAATCCCCCAGTATTACAAGGTAGTAACAAACTACTGGTAATTCCAGTGTGAGGAAGAAAGAAAAAAAAAACAAGAAAAAACCCCTTAAAAACTAAAATTAAGAGGGAAAAATCTATTTTTCCACAAGTTCCTGTAGTTTAAAATTAGCATAGTACACATAGGCAGAATCAACAAAATCATTTTTCACCATGTCAATTATATGTGTTTGAAAAAAACCCTCAGCAATCTACTACTTATTCTAAAATGAGGTTTTCCATTGCCAGAAGCTTGTAAGAACCTCCCCATCAGAAACATTTCTAAAGTACAGCCAATAGGACACCATCCCACAGATGACTGAAGGAAGAATCTGGGGGAAAAAAAAAAAACAAACAAAGCAGAAAACCAAAAAACACCCAAACCACTGACAGATACAGAGGAACAACAGAAAGGAGAGAACAGAATTGTAGCAGAAGTCTATCAGTCAGGATAAAAGTTTGTGCAACAAGAATAGAAGATTTTTGAATGTATGTTTCATTTGGTCATCATCCAAACATGAATATTTTGTTATAACAATGAAGTACCCACGTCAGTACTCTGACAGTATCATGGATAAGTCGTTCACCTTTACCACAGGGAGATCAAAAACTTCACGAGATTCTCCAACCTCTGGATTGTCCCCATCTTCTGAAATAATATGTGAAGCCAGTGCATTGTAAGAAACTTCCTTCGCTTTCCCAGCTTTCAGAAGTTGAATAACCTAAACCCAAAAGAGAACAGGGAGAAGTCAACAATTTTTAGCACGTTTTATTTGAGAAAAACATCACTGCAAGAAGACACTATCACTGGAGGAATGAATATGACCTTCTCTCTTGGTTGTCCTCCTGTAGGTGGCCAGCACTCTTTCGGAAGTTCCGAATGCATCCCATTTAAAACCTGACTGCCAAAGGTTTACATCTCTGCATATTTTCATCATTCAATTTGAAGATTTACTTTCCAGAATAATTCAGGCTTTGGTAGAAATCTGGAAAATGTTAATACTTTTCCAAAACATATATTCCTCAAAAAACATCTGAAAACAATTTTCTCTCAGGCAAGGTAAGAAAACTCTTCTTCACAATGTTTGTTTTTGCATATGGTTGCTCTGGAAGTGTTTGAATATTCTTTAAAATAAGAGGTTGAATTTTAAGGACTAAGTGATTAAGAGAAATACAAAAAAAACCCCAAAACACTAGAAAACCAAACAAGTAGAACAAATGCCCCCTAAGTTACTACCACAAAGAGCTGGAACGGATGTGTCTCACTCCACTGCTCTGTCCTCAGAAAATGCAGAACACCTCATAACTAACAAAGCACATCTCACTCCTAGTTTTGCAAGGCCCATACAGCAGATGCTGGTTTAAGAGTTCAGCACACTCTCAGCTCTGTTGTAGAGATCTGTGTGATGAATCCCACCCTGCCCCCCAAAAACCAGACTTTCATTTCAACAAAAGTAAGAGAAGGTAGTGGGGAGTAGCGGGGAGGAAGAGAAAAATGTTTTAAAATGTTACAGTCTAGAGTTCAAAAGCTAAAAATGAAAATTAAGATTATTGTTTCATTTTTCCTCTTATTATTCAGAAATAATGATTTAGCAGGACAAAACTGGTTTGATGCTTATCCTCCAAAAGCTGCCAGGGGTAAATGCCTATCCCTGAAAACCTGCTGGGGACATTCCCTTCATAACAGGATGCTCTCCTCACAACAGTGAACAGCAGAGAGCAAGGCACTGCATTCATCAAACAAAATATTAATTAATTGGTCCTTAAGCAATTATTCCCTACCCTATAAACTCACCAGGACAGAAAAGCACTGAAAAAGAGACTCTCTCAAAACGTGGTATCAGGATGTTTTATAAAGCATCTGTGCTAAGCAGAAAAACAAAGATGGAAAAATCACTGCTCCAGAAGGAGACAATTTCAGCATTTCCTGACTGAAGTATCTGACTTTAAAATTCCACTAAAGAAAAAAATCAACTTGTTCTGAAGTGGATGAATATGTGATATCAAATTACAAAATAAATACTCTAAAATAACCAAGAAAATTGATCATGAGCTTGCTGTTCTTGCCACCACAGCCTGGAACAGGAGACAATGTTTCCATTTTACACATCAATCTCCTAAATCAGGAGACACTTTCCTGCATGAAATCCAGTTATCCACAAGGTAACACGGGACACTATCATTCCAATAAATAAAAATAAAGCCCTTTTGAAAATAGTAGGTATTTAAGAACAGCCCCAGCACATGAGCTCTTTGTCTCACACAGCTCTCCTTGGGTTACAATCCCATTCGACTGTTTATTTAGGGGAAGGCTAAAAACAGGAGTAAACATCAGGAAAACTGAGCGCCCAAATCTGACAGTGTCAGAAAGAAGCTGCAACTAATGTGCTGAAAGTATGAACATTTTTGTATCAAAACCATGTTGCATTAAAGAGCTCGTGCAAAGAGTCTGCTTATAACAAAAGTTACACCAGTTTCAGGTACAAAATTTAAACACTACAACCATGACAGAAATAAATCATATGATTATTTCATAAAAAGGAATTTTTCTAATTCAGCTCATGTCAACTTCAACTCTCCTCTCAGAACAAGTGACTTCTTCAGATTAAGTAGTTCCTGGACTGGAAAGTTATGCTGGCACAATTAAAGAACTTCACTTACACTTGTATCAACCATATACTTGTAACCAGAAAACAAAATGCTGAAAAGCCCTAATATGAACATTGTAAAATCCTGTACTTTAGGTCTTAGTTTATACCCACTAAATGAAATTTTATTTTACTGGGGGGCATATAAATTTTATCTTATCCTCTCCCACTAAAATCTGTGTTGGATGAAACAAGAGGAATTGTTCAAAACTAAAAAGTAAGACAATGGGCATAAAAAATAAATAGAGCAAGAGATAACCAGAAACCAAATATCCTGTTCAAAGTCCTTGTGCTGCACTGCATTGCTTCTATCTCTTTCTGAATCAAATAGTGATTTTAACTGGTGTTCCCAAAACATGACGGTTTGAGTTTATATCTTTTAGGAAAGCAGGAAAAGCACTTATTAAAAAAACAGAATAGCAGCTGACATCTACTCATCACCCCTGGTAAGGTGTGAGCAGCAAAGTGCACATCCCAGTGGAATGGATTTAAAGTTGAGAGCCAGCAGCCCTATTTCTCCCTCATTTGACAAAGAACATCCAGGCACAATTCCAGACTTTTGTTTCCCTTACAATTTACGCTGCATATGCCTCAATAGGCAGTGGGGATGCAGTTATTCACCTGAATAAATTTTTTTTTCTTACTCTTGGATTTGTTTTGATTACCGTGCTCTACCGTGCTTTACTTGCACTAAACCTGCTTTAATATTTATTAAGGTAACTGGTTTTCTGTGAAACCGTTTGGAAATTTAAGCTGATCAAAGTGTACTCCTCCCCAAAAGATGAAGGAGTAAACTTCTATTCAAAATCAAGCTGGCATCTGCTTTTATATGAAGAAGTAAAAAGCGCTAAATATATTTGTAATTTTACATCAGTAATGGGGCAAATTTCACTCTAAGAACTGTTTGATTTAGAATTTCTGTCTCGGCTCAAAACACACCCAGTAAATGCTCCTCTTGTTCAGGTGTCCCCAGGGTACCACAGGGGTGTCCTGGTCTCTTCTGGGACAGAGTTAATTTCCTCTCAGTAGCTGGTACAGTGCTGCGTTTTGGATTCAGAACAGGAATCATGTTGGTAACACACTGATGTTTTGGGTTTTGCCAGGTCGAGTTCATCCCAAGTCAAGGACTTTTTTTTGTGTCTCATGCTCTGCCGGTGAAGAGGTACAAAAAAGAAACTGGGAGGGAGCGTGGCTGGGACAGGTGACCTGAACTGGTCAATGGGAAATTCCACACCACAGAACATCATTCCCAGTATATAAGCTGAGGGAGTTACCTGGAAGAGGCCGATCTGGGTTCAAGAAGGGGGGTCTGGCATCAGTCAGCAAGTGGTGAACAATTGTATTGTGAATCACTTGGTTTTTATCCTTTCCCTTTTTATTATCATTATTATTTGCTATTACCATTATATCTTACCTTGTTTTCAATTATTAAACTGTCCTTATCTCAACCTACAAGTTTTACTTTTGATTCTCCTCCCCATTCCACTGGGTAGGGCTGGGGGGTGAGCAAGCAACTGCGTGGTGCTTAGTTGGCAGCTGGGCTGAAACCAGGACACAAGCTCCCCACAAGAGCTGTATTTCTTTTATCATAATAGGAATAAAAACCATGTCAACCTGTCAGTGCCAGTGTCTCCAGGTCACTTACAGGCCTACGAGGCTCACTGAGTGCCAGCACGCGAGGCTAAAGGAACCCAACGCTGAACTAAGACTTTACTGCAGCAAATACCAGAGGAGCAAAGACTCCAACTTCAGTGTGAAGTGCATGCAGTAACCTGCTTGCACGGAGCTGCTGTCCTGAAGCGCGACATGGTTCGCTTCAAGCACCTGTCTAATTGGACACGCCACACAAACTTTGTTTAAACCACCTTCGCACAGTAGGACCGGGTGTTATTCACTGCAAGGCCACCTGCACCACCCAGGGCAGGGGCAGAAGGCTGGACGGACACTGGGCAGCCCCTTCTGCTCCTCATCCCCCGGGGAGCCGGGCAGGAGCTCAAGACGCGCCTGATCCCCACCAGCACCACCCCGGGCGGTCCTGGGGCGGCACCAGAGGCCGCGCCGAGGCGGGAAGGTCCGTGTGGGAGGGAAGAGCCGGTCCGGCCCCCCGCGCAGAGCCCTCCCCACGGCCTATCCCCGTGTCCCTGTGCCCGTCCCGACCGCGGGCGCAGGGAGGGGCTGTGCCCCCGGGGCGCCCCGGAGGAGCGGCGGGCGCTGCCCTCGCTGCCCGCCCGGCCCGGCACAGGAAGTCCCTCCGCCCGCTCCTCCTCCGCTCAGGCGGCGGCGGTGGGGCCTGCGCGGCGGGGCCGCGGCTCCCATGGCGGCGGCGGCGGCGCTTCCCGCGGGCACGGCCGGGACCGGGATCGGGATCCGGGCCGGGATCGGGATCGAGACCGGCCGCTCCCCCCGCGCCCTCCCTCATGGCCCCTCACGCGCGCGACCCCCCCCCCCCACTCCCGCCCTTTCCCCGTGAGGCGGCGCGAGCCTCGAGCCCGCGCGTGGCAGGCGGACGCTCCCACAGTGCCCCCCCATCGTGGGGGGGCGGCTGGGGCGGTCTGAAAGAGAAGGCGGGCATGATCCGAGGGGTGACCCGGTACCTTGGGGTCGATGTCTCCCACCACGAAGAACTTGACATCTTTGAACATCTCCTCTGGGACTTTCAGCTCCTCCTCGTCGTCCGCCAACATGGTCCCGGACGGCAGCACCGGGCGTTCCCCCCGCCGGCTCCCCGCTGATCCCCCGCGCTCACTGTGGAGAAGCCGCCGGGGCCCGGGTCTCTCCTGTCCCCCTCCCCCCGCCGAGCCGCCGAACCGCGCGAGCAAGGCGCGCGCTGCGGGACACACCATTCCCCGCCGGGACGCAGGGGGGGTGGAAGGGAGAGGGGAGCGCCGCCAGCACGAAGCGGCCCCCTCCGCCCGATCACCCACCACAACTGCCGCAGGGCAAAGCCCGCTTCTAATGCACGGGCTCTATCCCTGCTACTCTCTCTCTCTCCGAACCGGGTCGGGAAGCAGCACCCAGGCCCGACGCTCCCCCCGCGCGGAGTGCAATGGACTCGCCGCGAACGACAGAGGCGGGCAGCGGGGATACCCGGCCCCGCCCATTGGCGAGCAGCGCGGGCGGGGGGGAGGGGAGCGCGCGCCTCCGGCCCCGCCCCTCAGGGCCGCCCAGGCCCCGCCCCGTCAGGCCCCGCCCCCTCCATACCAGGCCCCGCCCCCTCGTTCCCGCCGTGAGGGGACGGGGGCGATGGCGGCGGGTCCCGCGTTGTGATGCGTGTTCCAGCACCGAGCTCACTAATGAACACACTGCCTGCTCCCGAAATCACGGAATAGAGTCACTCAGGTTGGAAAAGACCTATAAGGTCACCGAGTCCAACCGAAATCAGAAATTTTTCCCTCACAAGCTGACTCAGAGCATCCTTCTACGTTCACAGTGAACCATCCACGCCTAGAGGGGGATGTGTCTTACCTAACTTTAAGATAACAGAAAACAGAAATCATCACTTTATATCAGTTATAGAAATGAGCACTTTCACAGCCTGATTCATCTGGCATATTTTAAACATCCCTGCATTGACAGGGGTGTTTATAATACAATATAAACATAATATAAAATATGATATTATATGTTAATTTATAATAATAAATTATTTTATATAATATTATTCTAATAATATATATTATATATTATTTAAATATTGCTCCCATACTTAAGTATGATGTTACGAGGTGACACTGAAAGGCTTATTGAAATAAAAATACAGGACACCTATTGTTTGCCTCCTGCCTGCAAGGCCTGTCTCACTTTCCCAGGAGCAAACTGGATTTCTTTAACTTGTGTTATTCTTCAAACTATGGCAGAAACCATTAATCAGTTTACAATTAATTTATTTACTTTTACTGGATATAATTTTACTGGATAAAGTTATGTATCCAGTTTTATTTATCAAATTTCACTGGATAAAGTTATTTATCCAGTGTTCGGGGGGGAGTTGTAGGGAAATGTATAGTATACAAGTTCTTAGCTTCCTTCTCACCCTTTTTCAAGGAAGGTGCTTCAACCACCTTTCTCCTGCTCTTCTGGATCTCCACATAACGTCTTCCCCTTTCTACTCCAGCTATATAAGAAATACCCAACCTATCACCTGTTTTTCCCCTACTCCAGGAAGGAATCTTACCCTTTGATTGCAGGTTTTACTGTTTCGCCCACCCTCCCAATTACAATCTACTTTCTTAAGTTAAAATCAAAGTAAAAAGTCCTTAACATTTTATATTATACACTTTTTTTTTTTTGGTAGTGCAGGAAAAGAAGTAGAGATAACCATCTGCTTTTAAATCCATTTTTCCTTTTCATCCAATAATTCATACTCTCATTTCACTTTTTATCTTTTCTAATAACCCTTGGTTAGAGTAATTTTCTTCTGTCCCATGTATTTCCTGGACTGTCCTTGAAAAACACTTCTCTGAGCCTTGCTTTCCTTTATAGCCACTCTCCAGGCCCCTAAGTCCAGCCTTTGCTTTCTTAGTTCCATAATTTTCACTCTTTCCCACTCCATTTTTGATCCGTTTTGACTTCTTCACACTAAATTAGAATTGTTTTGGCCTAAATCTTCATTCACCTGCAGCGAAATATTTTTCTTATTCTTCTTGATCTATTAGATATCATTTACACCATTGCTTCCCAAGTTTCCCTTCCTGTTGGATTTCATTGTCTCTGTAATCGTCTGCATCCTCCAGCACTGGTAATTTTCACCTCTTTTCTTTGATAAATATCGCTGTCTCTCAGGTTTCTGTTCCACATTTTTCTCTGAGTTCTTTTCATGTCATTCATTACTTGGCTTCATCTTTCTCAATGTGATTGCTAAATTGCCCCTTCTCACAGGAATTACTTTCCTTATATCTAATCCCATAAACTGTCACATATTCCCACTCCACACAAAGAAAACCAAAGTTTTGCCCTCCAAGGGGTTTGTCCTCTTAATTTTCCTCCTCAGACTATTTTCTGTGTTACTGTAATGAGTTCTCCTGGCTTTCCTATCCTTTAGATTTTTCGTAGTCACATCATTTTTGGTTCTTCACACAACTCTAAGATTACAAGTATGTCAAATCAGGCGTTATGCTAATACTGACGAAGAGCATAATGCAAACGAACAGCACACATTTGGCACAATAATGCCCCTTCCCAAACCTACAGATGGAGTTCGTGTGCTATTGCAGCAACAGGTGGGACAACCTTGGATCTTCCATTTGTTCAGCTAGTCAAATCAGAAGAATATGAGATGAACTTGATATTTTAAATCACAAGTTTGAAAATTCTCTAGCAATACAAGTCAGATTATGGTGGTAATGTGTGTATGTCCTGTATATGTGTGTGTGCCAGCTGAGAATACAAGTACAGCCTCACTTACTGGTTGGACCTGGAGACATGGAGCAGCAGCAGCCTCACCTCAGTCCTGTGGGATTCAGGGCAATATGTTTTCTTCCAATTATTCATTCTTCCCCTTCACTGTGTTTCAGATAGCTTTGCAGCCTGTCCCTGTCACATCACTGGACCTGTGCCCACCTTGTCACATGGGATGCTCAGTCACATGGTGACACATTCCTGTGTTGAGCCAAGCCACTGTTGGTAGGCCTGGTCACAGCACACAGGGATGAGACTAGCCGAAAGGAACTTAACTCTTGCAAAAAAAAGGTTCTGAGAACGCAGCAGAACCTTAGTCTCCCCAAGAAACATCCATGAGCAGACTCTTACTTTACATAAAGCTTCTGCTCTGATGCAGCCTCAGTGTAATTGCCATGGGAGCAACCACGGGCAAGGGTCAATTATGCCTTAATACTTTTATTTCTGAGTTTAGTTATTCTGGTGAATAGACTGAACAGAGATGGTGCACATCACCATGGTCCACAATGATCTTTATAGCACATTATCTGTGCTATAAGCACAACAAGCACGGTGCCTAATTTAACTATGAGAGCTCTGTACATAGAACTTTATGACCATATTTCCAGAAAAACTGTAAAGTGATCTAAAGTTTGTAATGGGTGTTGCTTTCATGTAGTGAAAGCCCACTGAGCTGGCAAGATTTGTGCAGACAATTACTCTTTGCTTACATAAATGCCTTATTTGTGTGCACAAATGATTATATGAAAAATTCATACGCACCTACAATATCATATTTAGGCATAATTGCTTGTGAAAAAACAACAGCTTGATTTTTTTTCTCGCAGTTAATTAAATTCAGAGCTTAGATTAAATTGTATATTTGTTTAACTCCAGTGAGCAGAAGGCTTTCCAAGTCCTTTGTTAATAATACATACTTGTTTGGTAGCAGCTGGCTCTCTAGATGTTACTTTTCCAATAAAATATATCTTCACAAAGTACCCAGTGTTTTACAGAAAGATGTGTTAGTTTCAATGTGCCTGGAAAGTTGTTGAGAATCCCAGAAGGCTTGCTGCCTGCATTATCACCCTTCCCATTTCTTAAAATGAATAAGAATCTGTTTTTTTAATCTGAATCAAAATGTGCAAAACAGGTACACAGAGGGCTCTGCTTTGGCTTGAGCTGTCTATGCATTTTTCCTCTTTCCTTCAGTGGGACTGCTTGCAATGGCAAATATGATTTATAATTAAAAACTTTCTTTTTATCTGTACAGCAACACTGAATCCTAAAAGGCTCCCTTGGAACTGATGGTTTCATTTTCCATTCTCTTCTAGTTCCAGAACCGCGCTGAGAATCCCTTGTCATTTGCTTGACAGTTTTCTTTTTTAATATAATAGTTTATTTTATTTATTTTTTTTGCAAGTGCCAAGTAGGAAGTTATACCTTTACTATAATTGTGCATAAATGAGTAGGGGAGGAGAATGGTCTCATTAGCACATTTTAGAGTAAGGGCAATTTTTATCAGAAGAGAGGCATAGTGTTAAAGGAGGTATACTCCTTTGTATTACCTGCTAAGGAATGTCTCTGGCATATCAGCCCACAGGGAAAGGTGAATGAGATGTTGTGTGTCACATTGGAAGGATAAAAAACAGCCCTAAGTTGCAGCTGGGTGTGCCTTTATCAAAATAGAGTTAGTGGGGAAGTACACAGGGCAATTGCACCAGTTACCCTTGGCTGAAACCATTGCTGCTCCAAGACCTTCTCCAACAAGTGTGACATGGAATGACATCATTACAGGTCTTGCTTGAAGTAGATCTACTGGGAGGGATGCATTGGAAACTGCTAAAGGAATTAAAGATGCAGACTGATGCAGGACTCGTCAAAACTGCTGAGTTTCCACACATACTCAGGTGAAAGGAGCTGCCAGTAGGGATGGGGAAAGCAGGAGGGACCCTCAGTCAATCCTCCTCCTTTAAAACTTCTACAGATAACTTTCTCAATACCTTGTTCTAGTGTTGTAAAAATTCCTTATTAGTAATATTAGAAGTCTTTCTTAATATCATGGAATGGTTTGGGTTGGAAGGGACATGAAAGATCATCTAGTTCCAACACCCAAATATCTGATCTATATCTTCTGTTCTGTAACTGAGACCGATTCTTTCTTTCTATCTTTCCCTCAGACTACCAATAACCATTTCCATATAAATTACATACATACATACCTACCTATACATATATAACATTATAATACTTTCTTAATGAGTTCTGGATCTGACTGTATTGCACCAGGAGAGAAGAGTGCAAGTACTCCCAGCAGTCTGTGAAAGAACAAATAATTTGCCACAAATAAAATGTGATACTATAATTTGTAGGCTTCATTCTTTGCATCTCAGGAGAAGTCTTTGCTTCTGCTCCAAGTGAGGAACCTACCAATTTCTGTGTATTTTCTGAGTTTGAAAAAATTCGTTTGTGAAACATGGTGGCTAATTATCCCTGTAGCGCTTCTTTGTAAGCTCATCAAATTTGCTTCGTTTACAGGCATTCCATTTGGGTAAATTAGTATCAGCAAAACAATAGAGAATGAAAATTTTCCTTTAAGCCTGGGCTTTCATTCATGCAGGCTTGAAAAAAAGTTAATGAAACCTGGACTTACTAAAATATGTTTTTCTAGAAAGGAACAAACTTGGTCTTATTTGTGCCAGATCTTTATTACGTAATTCCTCACAACTCAGAATATCCTGTGATTCAAAGAATGCTAACAATTGTATTTCTTTCTATGTTGTTAATGGATAAATGCAGAAAAAGACAGCTACAGTTAGTGGCATTGAAGAGCATGTTACAGAGCAGTGTGAAGAGTGAACCTGGGTACTGCTCTGAGATGAGCTCCAGTTTTCATTTATGGCTTTGTACTTGTGACTACAGTGAAAACCCTAAATCTGTGCTGATAAAACATTTACATCAGATTGCTCTCCTTCTGTATGTAGTCCAGAAAGTTAAATATTTGTTTTACTCATCCAGAAAGAAGAATGGAGACAAGACACTTGCCTGAGGATGCGTCTCTGTGCTCACAGAGAAGTTTCAGTGTCTCAGGGATGCCCCATGCTGACCTTGCTGAGAACAGTCTATTAAAAAGGGTTTTTCCACAGGTCATACTCCTGACTCAGTCAATCCAGTGCTGGCCCAGTGCAGGCAGCGACTCAGGGTTCCTACTCTGGAATAGGAGATGGAGGGCGGCAGCTACACAAGCCCACCTGTGCCACCAGAGAAATTCGTATGTAGCCACTGGGTCTTAGTGCTAAAACCAATGAAAAATATTTCTGCCAGGAAACTTTCCCTGACTGACGTAAAAACACAGCAACTGCATCATCTTCGGAGCAGTTCCTCCAACTTATGGAGTGTAAGGCCAGAGGGTCACTTAGATTAACCTTCCACATGGAGCACTGGAAGAAGAATTGATCATTCCATTGTTTGTCTCAGAAAACGGCCGCAGTCTGGGGGCGCGTTTCTGGTTTATGGCCTTCCCAAATGCTAAAGCTTAAAGCAGCACTTTCAGGGTAGCTGAAAGCTGTGCCTGCACATCCTTAAAATGCAGACACAGAGGTAGACATGGTTATCTGCCTGTGCTAGGGTACAAACAGAGAAGCTTATTGTATTTGTCACACATTTGTGGTTGCAGTTTTGGGAGGCTCCCAGTTCTTACACGTGGATGTGAGTCCACTATGTAGACTAGTTATTTTTGCCAGGTTGAACTACCACCTTCTTCTTCTGTGGAAGGAACCTGACTTTTATTTCTCACGTGTTTTCAAATGAAATTAACAACTTACACTGATATCCTTGAAAAATATATTCTGACAGCATTCTGGTAACAGCCTCGAGGCCAGAAGAAACCAGTAGGTCTTCTGGTCATCCTTTCTTATTATTTGCCCTTAAATTTCACCCCAAACACTCTTTCTGTGAGCTGAGCTAATACTGAATGCTGATTCGAAGACATCAAGAGATGAATCCACTGCTGCTCTTAATTGATCAATCTTCACAGGACCCCAGAGCCATCTTAATTAATTAGAGATTGATATCTAGAACTCTGCCTCTTTAGCATGCCAAGCAGAAAACCTTATGAAGGAACACATTTGTTACTTAGGTCCCTAATTGTCTGCCACACTTCAATTAAAAAAAAAAATTATTGGTTGGGTATCTAGAGTATGTCTGTTTGAATGATCTCTACTATTCAGTACTAACCAGGAGCTGGGATTCAAACAAATGAGTGTCACCATCAAGACTTTCTCATTAGAGCTAAGCTGAAGACAAATGCAGGCATACTGCTTATACTCTCAGGCCAGTCCTGGCTCTAAATCTTTTTTTTTTTTTTTTTTAATTCCAGGAAGCTTTCAGGGAAATAAAGACTCTGTAAGTACCTGAATGTTTTGGATAGTTGAAAGGTATGCTCTGTGATATGCTGGAGCTCCCTCAGTAGGAGCACATAGATCTCTGAACCAAGAAAGCCTACCACTGATTTATGTTTCAAGGTCTGCTCTTCCATGAACTGGCTGAGGCTAAGTAAGGTTTAAGTTCACAGTGTGTCTGCTTCAGTGTCCAGTAAGGTCTTTCACTTCTACCATATCCCTGACAGCTCTACAGCCCAGTCAGATATGGATGAAATTGCCCAAGAATTGGGGAAAAGGAAGGAGCTCCACACCGCACACATGAAACTGTGATCACATTGAAGCTCTTCAAGACACCAGGGTACAAAGAAGCTGTTTCTTTTGATTTTGGCATAGTACAGCCAAACTTGTTAGTTCTCCTGTGTACTTAAAGGACTATCCTCCTGAAAGGACCATCCTAACCCTTAAAAGACCACTCTCCTCCCTAATCATGGAGGCTTCTGCCATATTCGTGTCAATGTTGCTCATTTTTGATCTGTGACACTGTGCTAGATACTCACAGATTTAACCTTTGAAGAAGCCACTGAAAACGTCTCTGGGTCTATTCAGAGCAGCCTCAGGATCCCAGGACTTGCCACATCTGAATTCTCAGTGTTGCAAATGGAAGAAGAAATCGTGGCATGAGGCAGCAAGACCCAAAGCTGTAATGATCTTCCTTCAGGGAGTCAATTATACTTGCTGTTTGCCTTATGGCACGTGTAGGTGATTATTGTGTGAGGGCCAGGATGCATTTGTTTAATGTATCCTCGAACTCTATTACGTTTTCCACTCATCTTGCTAGAGCCTTATCTTCAATTACACTCCTCTCCACATGCCCCAAGCTGTTATTTGTTACAAGACCAACCTGACCCTCTTGTATCCAAAATGTAACCGAGTTAAATCAAATTTTTATACTTTTCAACTTGAACAGTTATCTCTCGATACACATAACAAACAGATAATGAGATCTGCATTTTATTAGACACAGTGGAGCTCGCTGATGTTTAACTATTAGACAGAACCATCTTGCTGCTCACAGTTACAATTACATTATTTTTCTCTGTGGCTGGATAGCCAGCAATTGATTTATCTCATTCTAAACGTGCAGTGTAGTATTTTCCTTAGTGTTGTTTGCATTCAAAGAACTGGATACACTTCTACACGTTTCCCCTAAAAGGGAAGAGACTTTTCCAAAGTTACACTTTTCTACAGTCTAAGCTTTTTGCCTCAAAATTTTTTTGACAACTTTCCCAAGCTTTATCTCTGAGTCAGGGATGCTCCAAAATCCCATTCTTACCTTCAAGCATATCCTCGAACCCTGCTCATTTGGACAGGACTAAAGCACATGCTTGAAATTAAACAGCCGTGAATGAGGATGCGTTCCTGAAATAAGTCCAGCTAAAAAATGACCCACTGGACACATTCCAGTGGCTTCCATACCCACCATCTAGCTGTAGTGCTCTACACATTCTGTGCTTTACATGTACATGCTCATAATTTATGATTCATACAGTGGTCATAGTG
Organism: Pipra filicauda; assembly: GCF_003945595.2. NCBI lineage: Eukaryota > Metazoa > Chordata > Aves > Passeriformes > Pipridae > Pipra > Pipra filicauda. Next base: position 9,618,573 of record NW_024104310.1, read on the forward strand.
ATTAAATGGTAACAGCACCTAAGTGGGATTTTAGGTCCATCACAGAACACAGGAAGATCTGCTCTCCCCAGAAGAGCCCAGATACCACGTGGCTCTCCTCCGACTCATACGCTCATAAATAATGCAGCTGGTAAATATCAGAAGCTTAGATCCCCTCACTGGTTTTGTGTCCGTGCTCCTGCTCTGGCTCAGCGCAAGAGAAGGAAAAGAGACGTGCAGGGAGGTGGGTCTAACTCCCTTTACAATTTAAGGCGACAAGAACAGAAGCAAAATGCCATCATTCACTATACCTAAATTTGTGGAGGGTAATTTGTCATAATAGGCTGCCTTAATTGCTTACTGAACACACCTTGGAGACTGGTCTTGCTTTTGTACAGCAAAAGCTCACCCATGTCTGTCTTCACTCGAAACGATAAAGGATATAAAAGATACTAGAGGAGTATTACTATTCAGATGAAGAAAAAAAAGCTTGATTAATATAGAGATGTCTTTTTGAGATTTACCAAGCAGTCCACAGGATTTAGATGTCTACATTTTAGACACCTCAGTTTTATATAAAAAAATCTTATTACATTTCAAAATAATAATCCTCCTTGAAATGAATGGAAGGGAAGCATAGATTGCTTCAGAAAATCTATTTCCTCACCTATTTCACTGTCCACAGAAAGCAGCTGCCATAAATTTCTATAATAAATGCTAGGCACATGGATGGCTAACTCTGTTTGCACAGCCCAAGCCTGTGCAGTAAACCACACCTCTGTAAAACTGTCCAGCTGGATGTTCAGCAGTATTTGCTTGCAAGATGCACCCTAATGAACCCTCTGTGGTTCCCCACAACCCGTGGTGCTCTTTTGTAACACTTGCCATTAATCTGAGGCTGTAATGCTGTGTTTAATGGGCCAGGCCTCTCACTGGGCAGGAGGGATTACCTGGGGCAAGGACATGGGATTTATGGTTCCTTACAGTCACAGCTGTTATAAAATCAGAAAGCCTTCTTGAAATGGAGAACACGCACTGTGAAGAGGCCATTTGTCTCTCTGCATCTTCCTCATGATGTGTCAAGCCCAGGACTCCACTTGCAGCCTCCCATCAAGACGTGGCCGTGCTGCAGAAGGAATGATGGCAGGAGAAGGACTGAGCACCAGCAGACAGACTGGCTGGAGTGATACCTAAACAGAAGGGATGGAAAGCATGTGTGTGGACAGCTCTGCAAGACTCAGACTGGTGCTAGGACTCAAAGCCAAGGGACAGGAGATGTCGTGTGTGTGAATGTTCGATGAAAGACTTTAAAACATGAAAATGATGGGGCTTGCTTCGGTGGTTTTTTTCTATTGAATTATTGCTCGTGATTACAAAACTGCATTTATAACCCTACTGCCAAGTCAGTTGCTAGTGGTGATGTAGTAAAAGCTGTCCGTGTTAACTCTTCTAGTGCTCAGTAAAAGACAGAAAAAAGGAGGGGCAGGAGCATACAGTGAAGATGGTGAAACGTGTGGAGGAGGAAGGACACTGACAGTCTGCCCAGAAAGCTTTGAAGGTGTATCAGGTCAGATGAGGAGTCCTTTTAAAAAACGGTGGTTTCTTTGTTTCCAAAATGAGATTCAGATTTTAAATACATGAGCCATCATCTGTACAGATGAATTTAATGAAGACACCCCAAGAAGTATGCTGACATGAGACCCTGAATAATTCAGAGGTATCAAAATGGAAGATTTTTACTAAATTTACACTGAAATTCTGATAAAATCATAAGAAAAGTTTCAGTTGAAATCCCAAAATAGAAGGTAGCCACAGAAGAAGTAGAAAAAGTAACTACAGAAGATGAACTTACAGGAGCCACCAGCTGACCAAGTCCAGCCAGGTCCATTGGCTTTCAGGTCACATTCTGAAATCTCTGCAGGGACAAGAATTATGCAAAACATTGCATCTACCCAAAGGCACCTGAAGGAAGGGAAGGGAGGGCTCTGAAAAGAAAGGAGAAACTCCCTGGTGTCAGATGCCAACAGCTCCCTCCAAACCCAGTGGCTTCACTGTCAGACAAGGCCTGGATGGGCACACAGCTGTAACCCAAGGTGTACAGGAGATGCTCAGGCCCTCTTACTGGATAGGTTTTCCCAAACCCAGCTCTTGCATGAGCATATTCCCAGTGTTACGTGTCATATTCCTGAGGTGGGAACCACATTGGTCCACCACCTCTGAGCTGCAGTCTACCAACCTTGACTCACAGACCAGCAGCTGGAAAAAAAAATCAGCTATTTTATAATAAAATGTATTGCTAGACAAATAAGAAAAGTCTGGCAACATTTTGCTGTCAAAGCAGTGAATACTGGTTGTCAAAAATAATGATGCTACTAATAAAAACCCTTGTGAAAAACAGAGACATTTAGACACATTTATACAACCACTTTCGTTCCATGTGTTCAGAGAATTTTATAGCTGTAGCAGGTAGCTGCTGTGGTAGAAGGAACAAAAATAAAACATTTCTAACATGATACTGTCAAATTCTACAAGAAAAATTATGTTTGGGGACTGTTAAAAATGGCTGTCTTTGTTCAAAGAGCTGGAGAAGTTTGCTGGCATGCAAACCAGAGGCAAAGTGTTTATCAGCCTACAGATGTCTACAAGGACTTTTCTTGCACAGACATGGGACTAGACTCATTTTAGCTGCAGACAGAAATGGTCACATCCTACCATTTGACTTTCTCTAACTTGTGAATAATTCCTCTGGTTTGTATGAGCCTCTCACTCACTGAAATAGCAACACAGATACGAAATATAAATAAGAAAAATTCCACTGGTTTCCCATTTTCTCTAGTGACCAGTCATGTTGCACAGCTTGAAAATACTGGGCATTTACCTTACTGATATTAAGAGCAGTTCTGCTGCTCTGTGTGACCTGAGCAGGCAGGAGCAGGGAAACACCCAGATACTCCAAAAAATCAGGGGGAGGAATATTCCACAGCTGGAAGGAAGCAGCATTGGAATATGAACCTGAGACAGTCATCAGTGGTACTGAAGCTGAGAAGGCTGTACAACCATGCCAGGGCTTCCTTTGGCAGGTAGGGATGTGGCTATTCATGGATCTCCAGGGAAGAAGGCAACAACCGAAGGCTGTTGGAGTAGAAGAAGAGAAAAGACATCCCTTGATGATGGCATCAGTGGTTTAATTTTTGCACATATTACCAACCAGTTACAATAACAAAACCAGTCTTGAATGCTAAAGTTAGTGGAGTTTTGGGAATAAGGCAGCCTAACCTCTGGAAGTGGGTTGCCCAATGGGCATGGGAACACACACTGACAAGGAGCCAAAGGAGCCTAATGGGGGTGAAAGCAGGTCTATGAAAAAAAGTTGAAGAACTTCTTGCCCAATAAACTGTTTAGAGTGTTTTCAGTTCTTATTGTGGTACGTAGATCCTAAAATGTTTTGCCTCTGGAGCTTGAAAAATCGCTTCCAGACTATGGACGGATTTACGTCAATAAAGGTTCAGAAACCCGCCACTTGCAGGGAAGCAGGAAGGTAACCTGGAAAACACCACACAGCAGAAAAACTCGTGTTCAGCCTCACATTATCATAGACTTTCCTATAGCTTCACACCTATACAAATTATCTGCCACAAGGCATGAAGCTCAAGATAAACAAACCTCTTCCACAACTCGGCATACGGAAGAAGGATTTGAACTGAAATGGTAATTGAGTTTTAGAGACCCATCCATTTGCTGTCATCATGCCATCTGTCTCCCTGGCAGAGTCCTGACAGTTTGCACTGGCAGCTTTGATTGCCAAAGCTCATGTATTAAGTTAGATTTACCTAGACTTCCCACACACAGTTTCTTATTTTTCTATGGCCTTGCTATTCTAGATGATTCACAGAACTGCAGGATACCCCATACTCCCAGAAACATAATATATTTTGGTATTTTTAAACTTCCTTTTTTTTTTTTTAATCAGAAATATGGGTAATTTTCTACTGTGGTTTGCAAGCCACCTGTAGACATCAAGTCCATCAGAGTGTAGAGAAAGACTTACTTCTCAGGGACTGGCCATAGGTGAAGGAGATCACAGGTGCTGGTGTATATATGTGTTAAGCATTTGCTACCACCAGAGTAATAAATGAAAACTGTAGATGCTTTATGAGGGCAGGACCCCCCGAGGCAGGCTCCAAGTTATTGCATTACTGTCATAACTACTCACTGCAGAGCACCTTTGACTAAAAGCCAATATGACGCCTAATGTAACTCTGCTGACTCCCCTGAAATTACACAGATGATTAATGTTGTCCCTCAAGGTACAAAAGAAGCGATAAAATTATTTACATTTCATTTCTTTACACAGAGTGCAACTCTAACTGTGACGGTGAGTGATGTGGGAGTCATCCTCAGACTTTATTAAAGTTACACTCCAGCTGGTCCTCTGACCATGAACATGTTTTTCACTATGCAAGAACAAAGGGTTTAATTCCAGTAGGAGTTTATTCGTGTTGGGCAGAAGACAGATAAGCACTCCTGGCACTCCATTTACTGAGCTCTGCATAGTAGTGCAAGGTAACAGAGTCCATCCTCCCTTTAGGCCACAGGGATTGTGGCCACATTCAGGAAACACAAGCACTCACTTACCACTGAGTTTACATAAGAGAGAACTATGCTCTAGGCAAGACAGACATGAAAAGAGGCTGCACTCTTGAACAGTTTCTGTTCTTGTTCTGCTTTGTTCCTGCTGTAGAATTTAACATTTCAGTTATGTCATTAAAGTCACTGTCCTGGTTTCAGCTGAGATAGAGTTAATTTTCTTCTTAGTAGCTGCTACAGGGCTCTGTTTTGAATTTACTGTGGGAATAATGTTGGTAACACACTGATGTTTTAGTTGTTTCTAAGTAGTTCTTACGCTAAGTTAAGGAGTTTTCAGTTCCCCGTGCTCTGACAGTGAGCAGGTGCACAAGGAGCTGGGTGGAAGCATGGACAGGACAGCTGACCTGAAGTGGCCAGAGGGATATTCCACACCACAGAACATCATGCCCAGTATATAAACTGGGAGGAGTTGGCTGGGAGCACCAATTGCTGCTTGGGGATGGGCTGGGCACCGGTCAGCAGGTGGTGAGCAATTCTGTCTCTTGGGTTTCATTCCTCTCCCTCTCTCTTTTTTTCATTAGTAGAGTGGTATCATTAGAATCATAGGACCATTAAGGTTGGAAAAGACCTCCGAGATCATTGAGTCCAAGCTGTGATCAATCACCACCTTGTCAACCAGACCAGGGCACTGAGTGCCTCATCCAGTCATCCCTTGAACACCTCCAGGGATGGTGATTTCACCACCTCCCTGGGCAGCCCATTCCCATGCTTGATTACCACTTCCATTAAGAAATTCTTCCTAATGTCCAACCTTAACCTTCCCTGGCGCAGCTTGAGGCCGTTTCCTCTTGTCTTGTCACTTGTTCCCTGGGAGCAGAGTCCGATCCCTACATGGCTCCACCCTCTTGTCAGGGAGTTGTAGAGAGACAGAGGGTGCCCCTGAACCTCCTTTTCTCCAGTTTGAGCCCCCTCAGATCCCTCAGCTGCTCCTCATGTGAATGAAGCATTACATAATATACATAATACAAGTGTAAAATCATTATTTTTGTGTCAATTATTAAACTGTTCTTATTTCACTACATGAAGTTTACTCATTTTTTCCAACTCTCCTCCCCATTTGGGAGGGGAGGAAGTGGCTGCATGGTACTTAGTTCCTAGCTGGGATGACAGTCATTCAGTTGGTGCCTCCTTAAAGGAAAGCTTGGATGATCTGAACTGGATTAGACCTGCCTGGGGAATAGTTTTCCACTCATACAAATAAAAAACCAACAGGATTTCAACTCATTAATTTCTGTCCCAAGACAGAGAGACTTTTCTAAGTTCTTCATAAGCATCTGAAGGAATAGAACCCAGTTTGGCAAACAGGTCAGTCGATGGGACACGTGGGGATGTGGCGCACTCAGGTCCTCCTTGTTCCTCTCTGACATACTCCCACAATCCTGCTGAGTCTCCTACTAATACACAACAGGATTAATCTCTGCTTCTCAGTCAGTGGGAATTGCTCCACTTTGCAGTAAGTAATTACGTGTTACTGGGAGGGAAAGGCTGACTCCAACTTTCGGTTGCTCTGGCTCTTGGCTGGGATGTTAGAAAACCTCAGGTAAGTTCACGTTCCAGTAAGTATGTGATTATTAACCAGCTTCAATGCCACAAACCTGAGAGATAGCTACCTAGAGTAGCTGCTTGGCCATGGAAATGCTTACATGAGTTACAAAGCATCATGATCCGAGCTCACAGCCTGAGCTGCAATGCTTTGAATCTTGGTTGCCTATGCTCCAAGGACATGCTGTCATGGACACCTGGAGAGGGAGGGAATCACTCAGTCTTCCTCCCAACTCGAGCTGCTACCCTGAACCTGAGGCAGCTTTTATGGGATGAATTGGACAAAGAGACGAGTTTCATAAAAGCTGGTGGAAGTCCATGATTTGGCATTTCCCTACCTCACTCCCAGAACGACAGTCCTAATGCCATGGGTCACTTGAGCCAGAGGTGAAACCTTATGAGAGTCTATCACTGTGCTGATAATGGCCATCCCTGAAGATGAGGTGGATGAAAAGTTTAACTTGAGCTGTCAATATGCTCTTGCTGCTCAGAAAGCCAACCACATCCTGGGCTGCACCACAAGCAGCATAGCCAGCAGGTCAAGGAAGGTGATTCTACCCCTCAGTTCTGACCCTGTGAGATCCCACCTGGAGTGCTGCATCCAGCTCTGGGGCCCCCAACGTAAGAAGGACATGGACCTGTTGGACCAAGTTCAGAGGATGCCACAAAGATGATAAGAGGGCTGGAGCACCTCCCCTATGGACAGTTGGGGTTGTTCACCCTGGAGAAGAGAATGCTCCGGGGAGACCTCAGAGCACCTTCCAGGGCCTAAAGGGACCACAAGAGAGCTGGAGAAGGGACTTTTGACAAGGACATGGGGTAACAGGACTAGAGGCAATGGCTTTAAACTGAAAGAGAGTAGGTTTGGATCGGATGTAAGGAAGATTTCTTCTTCACTCTACTGTGTGCATGGTGACACATGGAAAGAGGTTGCCCATAAAAACTGTGGATTTCCCCATCACTGGAAGTGTTCAAGGCCAGGCTGGATGGGACTTTGAGCAATCTGGTCTAATGGAAGGTGTCCCTGTCCCCCTGGTGAAAGGGGAGTTGGAATGAGCTGATCTTTCAGGTCCCTTCCAACCTAAACCATTCTATGATTCTATGATCTTGGTTTCAGAAGACTAGAGCGACATCAGAACTGTGGATGGGCTCTGAGGGTGTGAGAATAACCTCACAGTCTGTGCATTTTAACTGTGTTTGTGTTTGAAATTTTTGTTACAGGAGAGGAGCAGGTGATCTGTGTTTGTGTTCCAAGGCATGGCTGGACGTAGTGTGAGGCTGGACTGAGGCTGGTTGAATGTTAATCAAAATTTAAGTGATGAATATCTGAGGCTTAGAAATTGCCGTGACAGGATGCACTTACTGAGCAGTCTGGCTGGCAACTGAGCAGAGCTTCCAGTGATGGTGTATATATACAGTGAGAATATGTGTTCCTGTAATCCTTGTTTAACCTAGCAGCTCCACCTACCCTGTAGACAGAAATTCTCATTCACTCATTAAGCATGCCCAGCAAAAACTCCTCCTGAGCCATCTCCTCTCCATTTTCCACCTGTTATAAGGGCAGAGCTTCAGAAGATCTGCACACAGGTTAACAGTGTAAGTCCATTCACCCTGTCTCTAAGAGCAGATACTACTTGGATGTGCATGTAGGCAGTGGCACTGATTACACTGGGAATTCCCTCCTAATCTCAAACCATCGGGTACGTATTTTGAATTGGAAGGTACTTCCAGTAAATGGTATTTAGTAGCAAGAAGTATTTGATGTCTTTACCGGAGGGAATTCTGCTGAATCTGAGGAAGTCCCGTCACTTTTAATTCCTCTGGCTCCATTAATGAGGATGTGAGATAATCCTGACTTTGTAGCATAGAAACTTTTCTCAGAGACTTTCATTGATGTGATCATTCCACAAACATTATCTGCTTGCTACAGATCCCATCCTTCCACTTGCTTTATAAATATCAACAGTTCTGAGGAAATGACTGGTCTTATTAATCTGTGTAAACAGCATTTTGTCCTTAAAAATAACAAAATTCAGTCACCTCCAGAATCTGGTACATTCAGCCAACATGCCTAAATATTGCAGAATCAGAACTGGAATGGAATGATCTAGGTTGGAAGGGACTTCTGGACATCACCTAATTTCACCCCCATTAAAGAAGGGCCAACTTCAAAGTCAGATCAAGTGACTCGCAGTGCTGTCCAGATTGGACATCACCAAGGATGGAGATTTCACAGCCTCTTTGAACTGGTTTCAGTGTTTGATCACTCTCCAGGTGAACATTTATTTCCCAGTTTCTAATTGGAATAGGGAATCATACAATGCTTTGGGGAGGAAGGGATCTGAAGGATCATCCAGTTCCAACCCCCTGACATGAGCTGGGACACCTTCCACTACACCAGGTTGCTCAGGGCCCCATCCAATCTGGCCTTGAACACTTCCAGTGATGGGACATCCACAGCTTCTCTGGGAAACCTGTTCCAGTGCCTCACCACACTCACAGGAAAGAATTTCTTCCTACTATTCAATCTAAACCTAACCTCCTTCAGCTTAAAGCCATTACCCTGTGTCCTATCACTCCATACCCTCGTAAACAGTCACTCTCCAGCTCACTTGTAGCCCCTTTAGGTACTGGAGGTCTCCCCAGTGCCTTCTCTTCTCCAGGCTGAACAATCCCAACTCTCTCAGCCTGCCTCTAGAGGAGAGATGCTCCAGCCCTTTAGGCATCTTTGTGACCCTCCTCTTGGAGGACTTGTTCCAACAGCTCCATGTACTTCACATGTTGGGAGCCCCCAGAGCTGGATGCAGCACTCCAGGTGGGGTCTCACCAGAGAGGAGCAGAGGGGCAGAATCACCTTCCTTGACCTGCTGGCAACGCTGCTTTTGATGCAGCCCAGGACACAGTTGGGTTTCTGGGCTGTGAGTGCACATTGCTGGGTCATGTTGAGCTTCTCATCAACCAACACCCCCAAGTCAATACCGGATGTTGTGACTTTCATTGATTTCATCTCATCTGATCGCTGTGCACCTCTAAGGAGACTTTGCTTTCACCCCCTGTACACCCACCCCTGAGGCAGCTGGAGACAACAGAAAGATTTTCACCTTAATCTTTGCGCTTCCATATATATATATATATACACACACATATATATATTTGTCTACATTCTCTATTTCTGTTACTACTCTGATTCTACTCTGATACTACGACTGACCCATTCAACTCCAGAATCTGCCAATATAATTTTTTAAGTCAAGTAAGTAAGATACTGAAAATATTAATAATTTTTCATGAGAACATAATCTAGTTTTAATTCTTGTCCTAGTTAGGACAACTGAGACCAGTCCATCAGGGTATGGGTGTAACCCAAAACTGTGTATTCTATAGCCTTCCATGCCATTTCCCAGAAACTGTTATCAATGAACCATTTACACCATCTGCCCATAGAGCCTGACTCCTCAGGCTATAAACTAGGTGTTAAGAGGCCTGTGAGATAGGAGGATGCTCCTGTCCTCACACCATTTGTGGAACTCCCCGCCCTGAGGGAAGTGCTGAGCATTCCTGCCTGAACTGCAGGATATATAATCTTGGAGTCTTGGAACATTTTGGAACCACTCTGTGGGATCCAGAGAAGGACTGCGGCTCATCGCTCTCAAACAGACTTGGATCACCACCCTATACTGGACTCCAATCACCACTTTGACCAGACTGCAACAGCTCTCCCCCCCAGCATCTCACTGCAATCACCACTTTTGACTAGACTGCAACAGCTCTCCCACCAGCAGGTTCTTCCCCTCTCCCTTTACTTTGGACTCAAGCGGGGCCCAAGGAACACCACGTTGTTCATGCCCCAGGGTACTGGGTTATACATTTGGGTTTTGTGGGTTAAGACCAATTGTTTGTTTGTATGATTGTACTTACTGTATTATTTTAGTAAATTGTTATTCTGACTTATAATCTCTCCTTTGAGTTGAGTTCATTTCCCCTGCTGGTTAACTCTTAAACCAGCACATTTTTTTGGCCGCCCAACGTGGGGCAGAGAGAGAGAAGTCAGAATCACAATTTCACTTTAAGCATTTGTTTATTTGGATATAGAAACTCCCTGATCACCATGTTGTTTGATGCAGTCACATGGATGTTGTATTTGAGCCTGTTCATATTTCCACAGATGGGGAACTATTTGCCTGTTTTGATGCTCTCTTTAAGACCAGGGAGAGGGATCCAAATTGCTTTATTGGTATATTATGTTTATGTCATTCTAACATCAGAAGCAATGAGTTTCATTGTAAATGTGTATTCAGTCCTGTTTGCCTGTCCTGGTTTGGGTTGCTACCTCTGGGGTTTCATTAAAAATCGTACCCAGCCCTTTGGGGGAACAGGGGGGGATGGTTGTTTCCAGCCTCTCACCTCCTTCTTCCCCTTCAGACCTGCTACAACAGTTTTTGAAAATATTGAGTTCCCTTTTGATGTTAAGGACAGTATAATGTTATTGTTAGTGTTACTCTGTCTGCTCTGTACTGTGTACACCATGTTTAGGGTCAGAACAGGGCCTTCTAGGGAGGTTGTCTGGACACCTGCCCTGGGAGTAGATAATGCTGAGTGGCACGGGAAGTGGGAGGACATCAGCCAGTATTTGGAGAAGTTTTCTCCTCCAATGATCTGGAAATTCACCCCTGAACAACTGCAGGATCCTGTTAGCATGATAAGACTGGTGAAGGAAAAATGCTCTGGCAGCTCCAGAGATGGCCAGCTCACAGCAACCTGCTGGGCCCTGGCCACTGCCTACCGGACACTACTTGACATGGTACAGCACTGTCAGGGGGAGGAGAGAAGGACCAAATCCGCAGGCACCACGTCCACCCAAACCACAGCTGAGTCAGAGGGAGAAAGAAATAAACCAACCGGCACCGTGTCCACACAAACCATCGAGGAGCCAGAAGAACAACCAAAACCAATAGCAGTCGCCCCTGTCCAGAAAAGGAAATCAAAGACTAAATCAGTCCGTATAGCAAATGATGACGAAGAGGCAGGACCTTCACATCCACTGGAGGAGACAGAGCCAGAAATAATCACTCGGTCCCTATCCCTGGGTGAGCTACGCGAGCTCCGGAGAGAGTTCACACGACAGGCGAACGAGTCCATTCTGACCTGGCTGCTCCGAATCTGGGATGCCGCAGCTAACGATACAATCCTAGATGGGACTGAAGCCAGACAGCTGGGGTCCCTGTCTCGAGATGTAGTCATTGATCAGGGGATTGGAAGGAGGCAGGAAACTCTCAGCCTCTGGCGGCGACTGTTGTGCAGTGTGAGGGAGAGATACCTTTGCAAGGAGGACCTCCACGTACAGCAAGGACAGTGGAACACGATGGAACAAGGTATCCGGTGCTTAAGGGAGTTAGCTGTACTGGAGATAATCTTTTCAGACGATGAAAGATTCCCTAAAAGTCCAGATGGCGTACAGTGCACCTCCCAGATGTGGTTAAAGTTTGCACGACTCGGGCCAGAAATGTATTCCCGCTACTTAGCAACGCTGCAATGGAGGGAGGGAGAGGACAAGGTGGGAGCATTGGTTAGTAAACTAAGGATGTATGAAGACACTGTCACCGCCCCATTACGAGCCCACGTCTCATCTGTGGAAACCAAACTGGCTGAACACGTCAGAAGCCTGGAAGAGAAAATTGAAGAGGGACACCAGAAGCTAAGAGAGGAAATTAAGGAAGGGATCTTCCATATCTCACCAGGACAAACAAGAGTCTCTGCTATTAGGAGCCAGCGTCCCCCAGCTAAGGAGAGAAGGTACACTCCACGTGGCGATCTATGGTTTTACCTCCGTGAGCACGGAGAAGATATGAGGAAGTGGGATGGGAAACCCACCCCTTCCTTAGCAGCCCGGGTACGTGAACTGAAAAGAGGAACAAGTACCACAAGGAACTCTTCAAGGGTAAACGCTGCTCCAGTCTCTCGTGGGCAAGACTCCAGACGGTACAGGAATGATGATACGTCTGATCCTCTTGAAGGGACCTCCAGGTCATACCCACAAGAAGAGCACAATGAGTACCATGACCAGGACTAGGGGTGCCCTGCCTCTAGCCAGGTAGAGGAGAGGGACAATCGAGTCTATTGGACAGTGTGGATTCGGTGGCCTGGCACATCAGAGCCACAAAGGTATAAGGCCTTAGTGGACACCGGCGCACAATGTACTTTAATGCCATCAAGATACGTAGGGGCAGAATCCATCTCCATTTCTGGGGTGACAGGGGGATCCCAACAGCTGACTGTACTGGAAGCTGAAGTGAGCCTGACTGGGAAGGAATGGCACAGACACCCCATCGTGACTGGCCCAGAGGCCCCGTGCATCCTTGGCATAGATTACCTGAGGAGTGGGTATTTCAAAGACCCAAAAGGACTTCGTTGGGCTTTTGGCATAGCTGCTGTGGAGACGGAGGAAATTAGACAGTTGAACACCTTGCCTGGTCTCTCAGAGGACCCCTCTGCTGTGGGACTGCTGAAGGTTGAAGAACAATTGGTACCGATAGCCACAGCAACAGTGCACCGTCGGCAATACCGCACCGACCGAGACTCTGTGACCCCTATACATAAGATGATCCGTGAACTGGAGACCCAGGGGGTGGTCAGCAAGACTCGCTCACCCTTTAATAGCCCTATATGGCCAGTGCGTAAGTCCAGCGGAGAGTGGAGGCTGACGGTGGATTACCGTGGACTCAATGAAGTCACACCACCCTTGAGTGCTGCTGTGCCGGACATGCTGGAGCTCCAGTACGAGCTGGAGTCCAAGGAAGCCAAGTGGTATGCCACCATTGACATTGCCAATGCCTTTTTCTCCATTCCTTTGGCAGCGGAGTGCAGGCCACAATTTGCTTTCACTTGGAGAGGTGTGCAGTACACCTGGAATCGACTGCCTCAGGGGTGGAAACACAGTCCCAGCATTTGCCATGGACTGATCCAGACTGCACTGGAAAAGGGTGAGGCTCCAGAGCACCTACAGTACATTGACGACATCATTGTATGGGGGAACACAGCGGGCGAAGTCTTCGAGAAAGGAGAGAAGATAATCCAGATTCTCCTAAGAGCCGGTTTTGCCATTAAACGGAGTAAGGTCAAGGGACCTGCTCAGGAAATTCAGTTCCTAGGAGTGAAGTGGCAAGATGGACGCCGCCTAATTCCCATGGAGGTGATTAACAAAATAGCAGCCATGTCCCCACCAACCAGCAAGAAGGAAACACAGGCTTTCCTAGGCGCTGTGGGCTTTTGGAGGATGCATATCCCCGAGTATAGTCAGATTGTAAGCCCTCTCTACCTTGTGACACGGAAGAAAAATGATTTCCAGTGGGGCCCCGAACAACAACAAGCCTTTGAACAAATTAAACAAGAGATTGCCCATGCGGTAGCCCTTGGGCCAGTAAGGACAGGACAGGACGTGAAGAACGTGCTCTACACCGCAGCCGGGGAGAATGGCCCTTCTTGGAGCCTCTGGCAGAAAGTGCCTGGGGAGACCCGAGGACGACCGCTGGGATTCTGGAGTCGGGGATACAAAGGATCTGAAGCCAGCTATACACCAACTGAGAAAGAGATCCTGGCTGCCTATGAAGGAGTTCGAGCTGCCTCAGAAGTAATCGGCACCGAAGCGCAGCTCCTCCTGGCACCCCGACTACCAGTGCTGGGCTGGATGTTCAAGGGAAGAGTTCCTTCCACACATCACGCCACCGATGCCACGTGGAGTAAGTGGATCGCTCTGATCACGCAGCGAACCCAGATAGGGAACCCTAATCGCCCTCGGATTCTGGAAATTATCACCAATTGGCCCGAAGGTGAGAGTTTTGGACTATCCTCTGAAGAAGAGGAGGAGAAGGTGACACGGGCTGAGGAGGCCCCACCATATGACAAGCTACCAGCAGATGAAAGGCGATATGTGCTCTTCACGGATGGCTCCTGCCGCATTGTAGGGACAAACCGAAAATGGAAGGCAGCTGTATGGAGTCCCACACGGCGAGTTGCAGAAGCAACTGAAGGACAAGGTGGGTCAAGTCAGTTTGCAGAGCTTAAAGCCGTTCAGTTGGCTTTGGATATAGCTGAACGAGAGAAGTGGCCAAGACTCTATCTCTACACTGACTCATGGATGGTGGCCAATGCTCTGTGGGGATGGCTGGAGCGATGGAAAAAGGCCAACTGGCAGCGCCAAGGGAAACCCATCTGGGCGGCGGAGATGTGGCAGGACATCGCTGGCCGGGTAGAGAAGCTGAGTGTGAAGGTCCGTCACGTAGACGCTCATGTAGGCAAGAAACGGGCTAATGAGGAGCATCGTAACAACGAGCAGGCGGACCGAGGTGCCAGGATTAAAGTCTCTCAGGTAGATCTGGATTGGCAGCACAAAGGAGAATTATTTCTGGCTCGATGGGCCCATGACGCCTCTGGTCACCAGGGGAGAGATGCAACATACAGATGGGCTCGTGACCGAGGGGTGGACTTAACCAAGGACATTGTCTCACAGGTCATCCATGACTGCGAGACGTGTGCTGCCATCAAGCAGGCCAAGCGGGTGAAGCCTCTATGGTATGGTGGACGGTGGTCAAAGTACAGGTATGGGGAAGCCTGGCAAGTTGACTACATCACGCTCCCCAAAACCCGCCAAGGCAAGCACTACGTACTGACCATGGTAGAAGGAAGTACTGGATGGTTGGAGACATACCCCGTGCCTCACGCCACTGCCCGGAATACCATCCTGGGCCTTGAAAAACAAGTCCTGTGGCGACACGGCACCCCGGAGAGAATTGAGTCTGATAATGGGACCCATTTCAAGAATGGCCTCGTAGACACCTGGGCCAAAGAGCACGGCATTGAGTGGGTGTATCATATCCCCTACCATGCACCAGCTGCTGGAAAAGTTGAGCGGTGCAACGGACTGCTGAAAACCACCCTGAAGGCACTGTGTGGGGAGACTCTCAAACACTGGGAGATACATTTAGCAAAGGCCACCTGGTTGGTCAACACCCGAGGCTCCATCAATCGAGCTGGCCCTGCCCAATCAGAACTTTTGCATACTGTAGATGGAGATAAAGTCCCCGTGGTACATATGAGAGGAATGTTAGGGAAGACTGTTTGGATTAGTCCCACCTCAAGCAAAGGCAAACCCATCCGAGGGATTGTTTTTGCTCAAGGACCTGGTTCCACCTGGTGGGTAATGCAAAAAGATGGGGAGACACGTTGTGTACCACAAGGGAACCTAATTCTGAGTGAGAATGGTCTGTAATGTTTCATTGTATATATATATATATATATATATATATATGTAGATGTATATAGTTTTAAAGGGATATAGTTTTTTTAAAGGGGGTTAATTTGGGCATGACATGGATGGCATAGAATAAGGGGTGGATAATGTCCTAGTTAGGACAACTGAGACCAGTCCATCAGGGTATGGGTGTAACCCAAAACTGTGTATTCTATAGCCTTCCATGCCATTTCCCAGAAACTGTTATCAATGAACCATTTACACCATCTGCCCATAGAGCCTGACTCCTCAGGCTATAAACTAGGTGTTAAGAGGCCTGTGAGATAGGAGGATGCTCCTGTCCTCACACCCTTTGTGGAACTCCCCGCCCTGAGGGAAGTGCTGAGCATTCCTGCCTGAACTGCAGGATATATAATCTTGGAGTCTTGGAACATTTGGAACCACTCTGTGGGATCCAGAGAAGGACTGCGGCTCATCGCTCTCAAACAGACTTGGATCACCCTATACTGGACTCCAATCACCACTTTGACCAGACTGCAACAGCTCTCCCCCCAGCATCTCACTGCAATCACCACTTTTTGACTAGACTGCAACAGCTCTCCCACCAGCAGGTTCTTCCCCTCTCCCTTTACTTTGGACTCAAGCGGGGCCCAAGGAACACCACGTTGTTCATGCCCCAGGGTACTGGGTTATACATTTGGGTTTTGTGGGTTAAGACCAATTGTTTGTATGATTGTACTTACTGTATTATTTTAGTAAATTGTTATTCTGACTTATAATCTCTCCTTTGAGTTGAGTTCATTTCCCCTGCTGGTTAACTCTTAAACCAGCACAATTCTTCAGATTTAATAAATTTTATTTTCATTTCCCTCTAAATGTAATTTTTGTCTATTTGTTCCTGAAGGAAAAAATAATAATGTATTTTCAGGAGCACATATTCCATAATTTGTTGTTGATTCTATTAATTCTGGGTCATAGGTTTTTCTGGGAAGAGCCCACGCAACAAAAAGCTCTCAGTCCTGGCAGTTGCTAAGTGTTTTGATCAATATAATGACAGTCAAGGATGTTTTGCACCTTGCTAACCAGGAATTTGAAATCAAGAGTCTTTGTGAAAGCCTGAAAACCCCATTTGTCCCTTAAGTTGTAAGTAAAAAAACTACTCATTCCAAAATTGTCAGTATCCTTGTGTATAAAAGATAAAATAATAATTCCTCCCCCCAAGAGATGGCAGTTTATTTCCAAAATTATGTTATAATCTCTAAGGCTACATCTGTTCTAGTAACTACAACAGGCCAGATCCCCAGCTCTGAGAACGAGTAGCAGCAGCACAGAATGAATCCATATGGGGAAAATCCCCTCCCACCAAAACAAGGTCCTGGACCTGTTTTGGATATGCTGCCTTGCATTTCACTTGACAGCACAGAGAAACAAGCAGCAGCACCAGAAAACGTTTTGTTTCATTACCCCTTGTTATTGTTCCTTTGCTGTTTTTCATCAAAAATTCCAGAGAGATTCAGAAGAGGCAGCAGAAAGCACGAGTTTTGTTTTACCCTCCATAAACTGCAAGCACAGAATGATTTGGGTGCTCCCTGAACATCTCCTCTGCTTGTGTCTTCTCCCCAAACTCTCTGAAAGTGCAGTTCACTGGCAAATGTCACTGTCACCAAATCTTAACATGGATGCCCTTCCTTCCTTCTCCCCCCAGAGATGCAGACCGTGAGCTCCACGTTAGTGCCCAGCAGCTTCTCACATCACTGTGACTCCACAGCTCTTGGGACTCGTTATCCCGGGACTGTCTGGAGAAGCCGTGTGCCAGCACCGGTGCAGCCCTATCTGGATGCCATCCAAGGCTTGTGGGCTGGAGCTGGCTGACATCCCTTCATGGAGCTGGGGCACAGGGAAACCTGCTCCGTGGGGTAAAATTCTGACTTGCTATGAGGCCCAGAATCCCACCACTCACCACAAGCAACGTGCTAAAAACCAGGGGAAATGCTCAAGCATTTCATTAATGGCTAATGCTATTAATTGAACAATTAATAACACCAGCCAAGTGAATGAATATTTCTAATAAAAGGCCCTACAATTGTTAACAAGTTAGGAAATACCATCACAGAAGTTCTCAAAGAAATAATCCCCTGCCACATTCCCCCTGCACAGGATAACCAGGATTACTAACAGGTTTGCTGGGCGCAGACCGTAGCATAACTGGGAGCTCGGAAATCTCCGCGGCGCCTCACTGTCACATTTTTAGAGGAGCCTGGGGACAATTTCACAAGGATGCTAACTTTCTGCGGCTGGCACACGGCATACGCCCCGAGGGGAAGAGAAGACACCCCGAGACAAAGCCGGGGCTGATTCCCGCACGGCGCGGGCAGCGGGCGGGCAGGGGATGCGCAGCTGGCAGGGCAGGGACAGCGGGAAGCGGGCTGGGGAAGGGGCAGGGGCAGCGGGAAGCGGGCAGGGACAGCCGGCTGGGGCAGCGGCCGGCTCTGCCTCCCCGCTCGGCCCGGCGCCGGTCCCGACCCGCGCACGGACATGACTAAGCAGGACCTCGCCCGGCGCGGCCGCTCCGCTCCCCGGCCCGCCCCGCACCCGCGCACGGCGGGGAACTCACCTGCCCGCCCCGGCCCCGCCAGCCCGCCGCTCCTCCGCAGGGGCCGCCGCTCCTCCGCCCCGCTCCGGCCGCTCCGCCGCCGCCAGCGCCGCCCCGCTCCGCTCCCGCTGCTCCAGCCCCGCTCCAACCCCGCTCCAGCCGCGCACCCCCCGCGCCCGCGGAGCCGCCGCCTCCCGCCGCCGGGGCGGGCCGGGGGCTGCCGTCAGCTGCGACTGACGCAGGGCTGTTCCTGCCGGGGATGAAGCCCCCGGCGCCGAGCAGCCGGGAGCCCCCGCGTCCGGCGACACTCGGGGCGGCCGGGGACCCCCCGCGCCCGCGGTAGGGCGGCGCTTCCCCCCCCCCTTCCCCCCAATTCCCAGCGCGCTCCCGCCGCCACCGCGCCCGGAGGAGCCCGGAGCAGCCCGGCATGGAACGCCCGCTCAACCTCAGCTGCTTCGCCGATGCGACGCCGGACACGGGCAACAGGAGCGGGTCCCCTGCCGGCCCCGAGAGCGGCCAGGCCCATCTCTCCGTCTTCAGCGTGTTGGTCCTCACGCTGTTGGCCATGCTGGTGGTGGCCACGTTCCTCTGGAACGGGCTGGTCCTGGCCACCATCCTCCGCGTGCGCAGTTTCCACCGGGTGCCCCACAACCTGGTGGCCTCCATGGCCATCTCCGACGTGATGGTGGCAGCGCTCGTCATGCCCCTCAGCCTGGTGCACGAGTTGTCTGGGCGGCGGTGGCGACTGGGCCGGTCACTCTGCCAGGTGTGGATCTCCTTCGATGTGCTGTGCTGCACCGCCAGCATTTGGAATGTCACGGCCATCGCACTCGACCGCTACTGGTCCATCACCCGCCACCTGGAGTACACGCTCCGCACCCGGCGCCGCATCTCCAACATCATGATTGCCCTCACCTGGGCACTCTCTGCCTTCATCTCTTTGGCCCCGCTGCTCTTTGGCTGGGGAGAGACTTATTCAGAGGACAGTGAAGAGTGCCAAGTCAGCCAGGAACCTTCCTACACCATCTTCTCCACCTTTGGGGCCTTCTACCTACCCCTGTGTGTGGTGCTCTTTGTGTACTGGAAGATCTACAAGGCTGCCAAGTTTCGAATTGGATCTCGGAAGAGTAACTCCATCACCCCCATTACACCAGAAGCCCTGGAGGTAGGTCAGCTTGGTTGCATTTTGCTCAGGTGAAGCACTGGCAGCAGCCAAGCCCTTGCAGAAGTGGGGAAAACTTAGAGCTGAAGTGTGCAAGCAAACAGCATCCCATAAAAGCTCTCTGAATCTCGGAGGCTTCCAAGGGAAAGCTGACTGCAAAGCTTGCAAGCCCTGTCTTCTGGCTCCTTCTGAGCCCCCAGCTGAGAGCACACAAAGTGTAGCTAAAGCAACTTTGGGCCAGATTGTGAATCTGAAGTCCACGTGGGTGAGTGGTGACTCACAGATGTCCCCCCGTGGAATGCTGAATCAGTGCTTGCTAGCATGAGTAAGGGGTCACTGTCCTTCCCATGAGGAGATGAGGGGAGGGTGTATGGATGGGGTCCTGTCTCCACAGGGGATGATAACCTGGCAACCAGCTGTGGTTTTGGGTTGACTGTGAATTTACTCAGACAGAAGACACACGTGCAGAATGTCCTTGTGAATCCTTCCTAATCGTGGCTGCATCGTGTCAGTTCATCCCAGGCACGATGACTGTGCACTGTAAAGATTTCTTGCAGGGACGAAGCAAATGTGTCCTTGTTTTCTTGCCTCTCCTACCGAGGACTCAAACTCAATGGGTTCAGAGAAAGCAAGGAGACTTTTGTGCATGGCATGTGGGTGTGTGCCTGTTCTGCTGATCAGATTCTAAGTGGGGAAATAATGTTATTTCTATCCTGTGTGAGCAATCCCAAGTCTCCATAGATCACTACTCTTTCTAGTTTCAAGCCTCACTTAAAATAGTCTCCATTACCCAGAAGAGGGTCATACAGCCACTCTCTCCTCAATTAGAGCACGGCGTAGACGGCCTGTGTTTCCCTGGGAGCCCTGGCCACTGCTTGCATTGTTTGGCTCTGTACCTGCTTTGTGGGATCAGCTGCCTGAGGTACACATGGTGCAACCTGTGTTTGTGTTTGGCAGGTAAAAGAAGCTGCCCAGCAGGCGCAGATGGTCTTCACTGTCCGTCATGCCACTGTTACGTTCCAGACGGACGGAGACACGTGGAGAGAGCAGAAGGAAAAGAAAGCTGCCCTCATGGTGGGCATCCTTATCGGGGTCTTCGTGCTCTGCTGGATCCCCTTCTTCATCACAGAGCTCATCAACCCACTCTGCTCGTGTGACATCCCACCCATTTGGAAGAGCATTTTTCTATGGCTGGGCTATTCAAATTCCTTTTTTAATCCACTCATCTACACTGCTTTCAATAAAAACTACAACAATGCCTTCAGGAACCTATTCTTTAGACAGTAGTGATCCGAAAAAGCTTTCCTGCTGCCCCAGGAAGCTGATTTCAAATGCTGATGATTCCTGACAAATTTCTGAGGAAGTTCAAAGCCACAGATACTGAGGTGATGCTAAAAATGCATCCCCAAGGGTTGTACGTCCCAGCAACAGTCCCATTTTCTAGTCAGGCCCTCCATCCCAGACTCTAAGGTAGTTGCTATTTCTCCTGCAAGCAGCATGTAAGGGTTTTTCCGTCCAGCAGCATGGCATCCTTGCTCCAGTGCCCCGCTCTGTTCCTCCCACCTCCCCAGTGACACTCTTGTTTGGTGGCAGCAGTGGTGCAGAGGAATCCACTGGCAAAGAGTCAGATCTGAAATGTTGTTTTGGCCACTACTGGTCACTCACAGCATTAATCAACTTTGCCCCATGTGCAAAGATAGGACCCTTTAATGTCAGGAGGTTTTGTGATTACATATGAAGCTACATTTTTTATGACTTGGCTGAAAACGTGGTTCATGTTGTCTTTCACCCATAAAGACTGCTAAGTGTTTGTATTTGGGGAATAAAACCCTTGGTAAGGGTTAAGGGTACCAAGCTTCTTCTCACATACTTTATGAACAACAAATTGTGCTATTTGCTGTTGGATTCTATGTAGCAAGTTTTTTTAAAAAAATACTTATTGTGAAATCTTAATGCATGGTGTACTCTGGGATGAGAGAGAATGCATGGGAAACTCACCTCTCGTTCCCCAGCTGCTGTGTGTAAGCGTCTGTCTCAGACCTTTACGTTCAGAAATACCAGCTGTAAATGTTAATCCTTGTGTCCGTGTTTCCCATTCTAAATGATAAATGTATTTTGAGCAGCTGTGGGCAGGTTTCCTGTAGTTTCAGGGTATGCAAGTAGTGTATTTCGAGTTGCCTGTCAATGAGGAACTAGGAACTATGTTTTACTATTTCTGACTGCAATCTAGGTCTTCTTGAAACCAAAGCAAAGACTTTGTTTCCATGAGCACTGAGTTGCAGGTAAAGGGCAGTTAATGACTGATGATGTTTCTTTCTGGAAGCATAACCAAACCATGGGGGTTCTCTTCTGCAAGGACCAAACTTGAATATTGTTTTGCCCACCTGTCCTTCTCTTCCTGCCTCCTCCCAAGGCTCCATCCCGCATGGTTGTTATTGCTCTGTTGCCTTCCCGCCTTTCCACATTGCCAACATAATTACAGTAGTTGGCATTTCAGTCCTAGAATTAGAGTTGCACACTTTACACTGCACCACTGGAAGACTGACAGGCCTGCAGATAGAGGAAAGCATTAGTTTTAACTATGGGTTCTTATGGAACAGCCACTGAAATCAGACCCAAATTGAAATGGTGGAGAAAAAGAGAAGATGGAAATCAGAACGGCATGATTTCATGTCAGATATCTCAAGAAGAAGAGATAAAAGGGAAAAATGTCAATAAATCATGGGAAAGCTCCCTGGGGTTGGTAGTATTAGCTTCTATCTTTAGCAGACCGTGAGACATCAAATGTTAAAATTGTCACTGGTCCTTTAAACCAGCAAAAAATCCTGGCACAGTTGGGGATAAAAGCCCTTTTTCTTTTCCTGTCTCAGGGCAGGTGAAAATGGAAGGAGAGCTCAAGGTGCTATTAAGTGTTGTAGCTCTTTCAGGACCAGTTAGACAAACATCCATCAGCACTGACATGGATGTAGTTGATCCTGCCTTGCGGCAAGAAGAGAAATAGGATGGCCCTTGAGGTCTTTTTCAACACTATTTTATAAGAGTCTGTTAGAAATATTAGGTAAAACCCTGCCCTCATTGAAAGCAGTGGACAAATTTTTGTTGATTTCAAGAGAATCAGAGTTTTATCTAGCGTGTCTTGTCTTGTAAAAGCATAGTTTTAATGTTAATTAATTCAAAGAGAAGAGGAGTTGGATGGGAGTAATCTTCTGGCTCCCCTGAAAGGGACTCTGACCTGCACTAACCATGGGCCAATCTCTCTACAGCTAGTAAAGAGCATTTTCTTTCTTTCCAACATATTTTAAATTATTATTAGTGACAATTCTGATGTATCAAAAAGTGTAATAAACTCTTGAGCTGCCTTTTTTTTACCAAGGATATAAAAAGTGTGCTGCTTTCTCTGGACAGTCCATCCCCAATACTGAGTTGTTCTTTTGGGGAATTACTACTTTTGTTGTGCCAAGGGTTGTTTAGCCACAAATTATTTGGAAAAAATGCTTCCTTGTCCAAGCCAGAATTTCAGCTAAGCTTGGTGGTGCCTAAAAGTAGGAGACTACTTCTTAGGCCACCACAGTGACACTTTAAACTCTTCAAAGCATGGATTACCTGGGACCTTAGTTGCTGGGTGGAAACTCCCTTTCATTATGCCCCGTGTTTATTCATGCTGTGCTTAAAGAGTGACAGGGAGACAGGAGGTAGTTTTAAAATGGCACTAGATAATTCTGATTTGTCTGTAGTCATGGGTAGTCCGCCATCCTGATGTAAATTAAATTCGCTTTTATTTGACAGCCCAGATCCCATCGATCTTATATCTGTCTGTAATCTGTCTTCTGCAAAAAACAGCTTTCAGTTGGTTGTAAGTTTGTTCTTCTGAATCTCAGCATAATTAACAGCTTTGTTATGGGCCAATTCCTACAGGTTGTAGACCTAAGACCATGAGCTTTTCTTCTAAATACCATTCCATGTGACCATGTGGGGAAACTATCAGTATTCTGGAGATTGCACTACAGGATTATACTGAAACGTGCCACGATGGTCTGAGCACACTGAAGGGGCACAAAGAGACCTTGACATATGATCCTGGCTCCTAGGCTTTTTACAAACCTCTCATTATTCAAACACAGATGCTGAGTGGGGTCCCAGAGACCCAAATCTTGTTTGAAGGCATATGCAACCACTGCTTCAAAGGAGGCATCTTGTACCTTCTTGTTCCCATTTATACACAGAATCAGTGGTGTGAAGAGATCTGCCTCACTGAGGCTTTGTGAGGATTAATTACTAAATGTTTATCATGTACAAGGAAGGTGGAACACTCTGGTTTGAATGCCGAGCAGCATTATAAATTGAGCTTCTATTTAATTCCTCCGAAGAACATTATTAACCATTATTATTGAGTTTTGTATGAGATTTAATGGCTATATAATACTTCCAGAATAGATTTAACTAACCTGCTCCCACTTACAATTAATTTATTTTCCTCTTGGTGCTCTGACAGTTCAATGAACATCTGTATGGGAGCTTAATAGCGAGGGCAGCGTGTGCTGAATGCTGGCTGCTGAGCGTCTCCTCGCGATGCTGAATGCATATTGTCAAGGTTCAAGGAGCAGCAGCTCTCCAGGCAGTCTGCTCCGTGTTTCTTTTGATTTTTAGGAAGGAGAAGAAAAGGTCATTGAAGAATGCCCGTGGATTACATGACAGGTTGGCTAACCACCTTCCTCATCCACCTCCGGCCCACTGACCTTTCTTCTCGATGAAGGCAGGTCAGGCAGGCGACTCCAGGACACGTACTGGTCCTGGCAGACAGAGGTGAGCCACGCATGACTTCATCCCCTGGTAATTTTCCTGGACTTTTCCTAAAACTTACTGCTAGGAGAGGTGCCCTTTTAAACTGTCAGCGGCAGCTAAAAGTGGGAGTTTCCTGGAAGTGAAGTTGCAGGTAATTTAAGAAATTTCACCTGACAAAGGTAATTAATGACTGTTCGTTCCAGCCGTTGCTGCGTGAGGTGCGACTGACAGAACGTCAAACTGATTTTTGCAATGCAATTATTTGAGCTGCTTTGTTCTTGAGGGGTTCACCACATTTTACTCTCAGATCCCTTATTTTACCTTTATTGGTACAGCATCCCCCTGGGACACCGGCAAATTCATGGTGAACGTGGAGCATCATCAATGCTCCGTGTAGGGACAGTGGGGTGAAACATCCGCAGCAAAATTTGCATCCCCACTGTGATACACCCTGACTGAACATCACGACACCGTAAGCATATGCATCAAATTTAAGACGTGGCCAAAGAGCTCTTTAAATCACCATTATTTTCAGTTACATAGAGGTGCTGAGGAAGTTGCAGAAGGCTGGGAGAGAGCTGAAGCTGTGCCAGTATTTTGAAAAGGCAAATTTGGAGAGCCGAGTATTTCTAATGCTAATACTGTTACTGATTTACAGCTTGAAATTGATCCTTGGCAAAAATGTGGAAGAGCTGAGAAAGGACTCAATGAATATAAAAAATTACGGGAAATAAATATAATTAAAATAAATCACATTGATGTCTTTCTTTGACTGCAGCACATGGTTCATTGCTGATGGCAATATAAAGTATTCACTCGATAATGAATCTGACTTGACAACACTCAACACTTCCATGAAAAATTGAAGAAGAAACCAATAGGAGGTTCAAACTATGCTATAATTGCTAATGACTTATGGACTGGGAAAGGTGTAAATACAGGAAATGAGGTCACCTGTACATAGAAACGAGGATGGAAAGCAGCTGGGGACATTTTATCCTGGTATGAGGAAAAGGCACGTGTCCAGGAGCAGTGGGATGGGGCCCTGGTTGCAGGTGGGGAAGCACAGCTGTGGCAGGGCCCATCAGGAGCTGAACATACAGGACTTTTCAGCATTTTAGGAATGAGCAGGCTCATTTCTTACCTGTGCATGGGTTGTGTCTAGCTTTGGATATTATCCTGGTTACTAGAGGAGAGGCTGTGATTTCAGTTTGCCATCTTCTTGCTCTTCCCCCACTCCATTGCCTCAGCATTGCCATTCTGTGTAATTCCCCACGCTGGCCAAGTCAAATTCTTTCCCTAATCGTCCTCAAAAGCAAGACAGATGGGCCTTTTCCCTGGATCCCCCAGTGCACTGTTGTTGTTCCTCTGTCTATCAGCTTCAGACGTGAGAACAACAGCTTCTGCCATGCTGAAGCCCCACTGCTGCTGGTGGATGGGACCAAACAGGGCTGGGTGCAACTCTAGGGGTTGGTCCATGGGGCAGGCACTGCCCCACAGCTGCTCTCTGACAGGAACTAGGATGGGGAAAGGGTAAACAGGGGGCTATGCCCTGATTTTCTGCTGTAGCCATTCCCAACAAACCCATTCCTAATCCTGCTTCTAGCCCCCTCTCTATTTCTGGTGAGACCAAACCTGGCCATGCTGCCCTTGGATCTGGTTATCCCTGCAGGAAGGAAAAAAGGAGGGAAAAAACCTTCCACTGCGGCCCTAATTGCAGGAAAAAAGTTCTCCAGCCCTGATTACCTTCCTGGGAGAGGACACATCTTTTGCATGTCTGAGGCATCCACCCTGCCCAGTTCAATCCCTTCCCACTGCTGGCTGCAGAGGTTGGAGACCTCTGTATCATTCCAAATTGACTGCTGCTGACCAGGTCCCTGAGTCTGTGCAAGTGTTGGACTGAAACGTTGCATTTTCCTTCAATTCAGGGTTGCAACCTGATGTAAGTGCTTCTTCCTTGCGCCTTTCTATCACCAAATTGTGGTTACAGATCCCACCAGCCTTGGTTGCTGGTACAGAGGAGGGCAGTTGCTCAAGAAAACCCCCTTCTTTCTGGGATCAAGGTGCCAAACCGAAAGCTGAAGTGCCACAAAATCCCAAGATCTGCTTCTTCTTGCCTGAGCTACTGTGATTCAATGTTTGGATCACCTGGCTCTTCACAAGACACCTGCTTGGGCAGCTCCAAAGCTTAAACCACACCTGGTCTGGTTCGTCTTGCTATGGTCTGTCACGTCACACCTTTTTATTGCTCTTCTGTGATGCTGTTCTGGAGCTCTGGACATCAGGAAGCTGTTCACATGTTGGTCAGGATGCTGCTTCTGCAACATCTCCCTGACATGGCACAGCTGGACCAAACCAGGCTATCTCCAACCCAAAAGAGACCACAGCGAAAATCAATGTGATCCCCTTGCAACTCCCTTTGAGATCTGCTAACAGCCTGATATCCTGCCCCACAAATTACCTGTGCTCCTGTCAGGCAGATTTTATACAGGAAAAGCAGAATCCATTGTCACATAATTTTGCAGTTTGAATGGAGACCTGCCTTTGAGGAGGGGGGGAAATAATTTTGGTGGAACGCCAACAAGCTCTTCCAGTGGGCACAGGAGCATATGGAGCCTCTCTCACAATTGCCTGGGAGCTGCAGGTCTGTGATGTTTTTTCTCCCCTCAGCTGCTCACCTGATGCCAAGGTTTCCAGGTGCATTAAGGCAGGATGCTCCCACCGCGTGTCTTGGACCTTCCACCTGCCCATCACGGCGTCGGGGTGAATATTAAACAGACAGCAGATGAGAAGAGCAACTACACTTGCTGGCACAAGGGGTTACTCAATAACTGGAATTTGAACGGAAAAGGAAATTGCAAGCCCATGGTATTAAGTAATTAAGCTTTTCTGAGGCTTTTTAGAAGGAGGCAGGTAGGTGCTGAGGCAAGATGATGCGGCACACAGCCACACTCCTCTGCTTCCCTCGGCTTTGCAGCACAAACCTCAGCCTTACTGGGGATTTCAGAGCACATTACCCAGACTAAAGCCCTCAGGCTACTTTATAAGCTGTTAATAGTTGCCAGCCAAAATGAGTGTCAGGGCTGTTTTTTATTAAAATGAACATTTAAGGCACCTGGGGAACACTAAGTAAGCTACTGTGTAAGTAGCATAAACCCTATAAATTCTTTCCTAAACCATCGAAGTGACCAGTGCTTGCATGCAGAACACAGCAAATAACTTTTAAATGAAACATATTTGACAGGAAATCTGCTTCAGATCAGCTTCTCCACTAGTGTTACTCACACGCGTCTCCAAGACAGCACATACCCACCCACTGTTCCTTCTGTGCTTTTCTCAAGTTCCTGCTGTGGTGGTATATCTTGTGGCAAGTTCCTTCTGTGGCCTTGACAGTGTTTGAGACAGGCAACTCTCTAACTTACATGTGCACTACAGAACCTTCCCCTGGTGATTCCTGAATCAACAGCACATGACTGTCTTGCAGATTGTGTCCTGGACTCCCCAGCGTCAAGTGCAAGGCAGCACCTCCCGTCCCTGGACTCCAGGCCTTCACGGTACACTGGATGTGGACATGGTATGCCTGGGTGTGGAGCAGCTGGGCAGTTTTTCACCTTGATGTTCCTTATCCTTCCATCCAGTAGCCCCAGCTGACAGCAGCTCCCACCCCACACGGCTTCTCCTGGCTCCCTTCCTGCTCTCAGAGGTGCCCTGTGGAGGTCTCCAATGGCTTGGTGGAGCCTGTTTCCCTCTGTACAGCCATGGTCGTGCTTCCAGAGTCAGGGCTGCTCCTCCACTCAGATGAACCATGAAGCCCCAGATCAAATGGGGTGATAAAAACCTGGTACTGCATGGAAATGCCTGCCTGCAGTTGCCTGAGGCATTTCAAAACCATAAAGTAGGTGTGATCTTCACAGGGGAGGACTTTCTTCTGGGAAAGATGAAATAGTCTCAGCCCCGGGCTCTCCATCGCTGTTGCTGGGAGAGGCATTTGTTTATTTTAGGACACCCCTTCTTACAGAGGGGCTTGCCCACACCCTGTGCAGTGGAGCAGGACCACTGTCCATTGCAGGCACCCATCGGTGCCACCAAGGAGATGAAAGAACATCGTGTTTTCACCCCAGCTTTTACCTGACAATGTGCACCTGCACACAGCCCAGAGCCTGGTGGAAAGGTAAGAGCTGGCCCTGGAGGCACGGCAGAGGGGTGAGGAGAGAGCAGCTGGCTCCCCATGGACACAGGAGCCGGGGGCCAGCGGGGCAACCGGAGCTGCAGGCGACAGCACACCCTGCCCGCTCCACTGCCGCAGGTCTGGACGGCAGGAGGACAGCGAGGTGGCTCTGTTTACTCACAGGAGGGAGGTGAGGTAAAAAGCACCATCTGACCCACTCACCTTCCTGCTCCTCTGTGGCAAGACCAGTCTGTTCGCCAAGACGTGAGGTCAAGGGCTGAGTGAGCTCTTATCTGCTCAAGGGTGGCAGTGCAAGGCAGAAAGAGACTGATTATCACTCATTTCCTTCTACCAGTGGCCATACAGAGGAGGAAAGGAGCAGTATCCTCCCTTTTATTGTTCCTAAATGTAGTCCTGAGAGATGACGAGATGCTTGGATTTATTTTTTTTTATTTGAATGGTAATGATGCACCTAAATAACCTGGATAACCCAAACCTTAGTGCAGACAGTGGAAGGAAAGGAAAAATGTACTCTCTGATGCTGAGCAAGTACCTCCCATCTTAGTGAGATGTCTCAATATTGTGCAAAATGAGCAGCGTGTTCACGTTTTTCAGCACTTCGATGCTTAGGTTCCTACGGCACCTTGTAACCAGAAAACATCTTCCTTGCTTACCCTCTACAGCTGCTACAGCAGCCCCCTGAACTAGATTAAAATCCACTGGCCTTTCTGAGTGCTCTAATTTTGAGACTCTTCAGAGTAGGATCAGCACTGCACTTTTCCAGACTCCTTTCTTTATCCAGCTTTGCACCCTCTAGCATTTCTACTCCATGCAAGGGCACAGCCATCCAGCCTGGCTATGTCCACCGGAGTCCCGAGTGATGTGTGTGGCTTGGAGCCATCAGTTCCAGGACATCTGGGCAGCATCAAGGAAAGGGGAGCTCTGAATTCACTCAAGCCTCACTGCCCCAGATACTACATCACCATCCCACAGCAAGTAGGCAAGAAAACCAGAATTACCCACATTGTAGGGTGACATTGTTTCTGAAGAATGGTTTATTTTGTGGTGCCAGAATGCAATTCTTTTTATGCACAAATGTCTTTAGGAGAGTTTATAGAGATGGGTGAGTACAGGAGCCTCTTTTGTCCTTTGCCTTCCAAGCAGAGCAGCATTAGGAAATGTGAGCACATACACACATCAGTTTCCCAGATTAATTGCTCTGAATTCTCCCACCAAGCCTACAGCACTGCATAACTAAATATACCAGGAAAATATGTTCTCTCTGGGCATGATGACCGGCCCACACACACTGGAAAATATAAACACAGAGAAATACTTTCCTACAAAACATACACATGATCACACGTGCACTTCTTTTTAGAATCAAAGAATCATAGGATGGTTTGGGTTGGAAGAGACTTAAAGATCACATAGTTCCAAGCCCCCTGTCATGGGCAGGGACACTTTCCAGTTGACCAGGTTGTTTAACACCCTATCCAACCTGGCCTTGAACACCTCCAGGAATGGGGAAGTGGTCATGCTCTATCAACCATTTTAGGTGGGTTTGGGTTATTTTGTTCCTGACCAAAAAGACTGAATGGATATATGTTAATTACTAAAGCCTCTCTCTGATCAAGGAGAAAAAGAAAGGTGAATCAAAGGTAGACTGATTTTCACCAAGGAGAATTATAATAACTTGTTGAATTTTTCTATTGCATTAATTATATGTGATTTGAGGAGATAAAACATTTCCATAGCTCTTTCTGTAGGAGATTAGCAGAATATTTTGGAAATTGCTCTTATCACTCAGGAGCGAGCACTATTTTATTAATCACTATACTGCTATATGGTGTTATAGACAGAGGCTGCTAGAGACAGAGCTAAGAAATGGGACCAGGAGTTCATAGAATCACAGAATAGGTGAGGATGTCTGGAGGTCACCTTGTCCATCCTTCTGCTCAAACAGGGCTGTCTAGTGCTGGTTGCCCAGGACCACGTCCGGATGACTTCTGAGTATCTCCATGGATGAAGACTCCACAATTTCCCCAGGCAACCAGTGCAGGTGCTCAGGCACCCTCAACAAAAACATGTTTCCTGACGTTCGGAGGGAACCACCTGCGTTTCCCTTTGTCCCCATTGCCTCTGACCCTGTCACTGAGCATCACTGGACCCTTTTGAAAGGTCTTTGGCTTTAGACTAACAGGAAAGAAAAGCTCTCAGGGACTGCATGTCATTTGGACTGCAATGTGACAGATAGCTTTATTACTTCACATTCATATCCTCTATTGCAATTAGATCAACTGTATTGTTCCAACGCCTGATTGCCTGTGGGAGGCAGGGATGTAGCCTGTACTCTGACTTACAGTATTCTAGGAATTAATCAAAAAATTTTCTATATTTTTTTATATAGAGAAAAAAGTGTTATTATCTCCTTTTTATTATTGCCTTCAGGGATCATCAGGAGAATTCTTGTAGATACATGTCTCACAAGTATTTGAAGTAGTAAAACATATAATAGCCTCTTTTTTCTTCTTTTTTTTTTCTTCCTTTAGAAAAAAAACCTGTATGAGTTGCGTGGAAGTTGTTTGGTGGTGTGTGGGTGTATTATGTGTGTGTCAAACTCGCCGCGGGGAAGTTAATGAAGAGCGAGGAATTTTGCCTACAACTTAAACATCTCTCTTTCAATCACTCATTTGACTGGCATTTCGGGGAAAAGACAGTGGTTTGAGGATTAAAGAGAAGCCAGGAATGTGGAGGTGACAGACAGTGACGTTGAGCTGTGGCTGATGTCGCAGCACAACTCTGCAGTTTCTGCCGTAAGGCTGGTCTGTCTGGGGAGGCGACAAGTTTGCCGTAGGGTTACTCTGTATCCAGACTCTTCTTGCTCTACAGGCCTTGTGGGGCTGAAAAATGCCCAATCACCCCTGTGTACTGCTGGGGGGGCAGCCCCCCACGTCTGACAGCTGTGGGGCACCTTTGCCAACAGTTGTGTGGGTCTCGTGGCACTTCAGTGCTGGGTCCTGGAAATGAAGGTTTACCCAGTTAGACAAGACAGGCTTTTGGCAGTCCTTTGCTGTTCTTGTGTGATGCTTCTGCTTGAGACAGTTAAATGGGCTTTGGAATGAGACAGAGCTCAGGTGTATGAGCAGGAGCTATCACTTGACAATAACCCAACATATCTTGGGGGTGAAAAAGCACTTCACAAATCTGTTAGCAAGAAGGTCTGGGAAATACAAGCATCTCTTCATTCAAGATGAGACTTGGATGATATAAACCATGGTTCTGAGAACAGCTCAGGAATTAATTATGTGGGTTTCTTTTTATTTGGTGGAATGTGAGGTAGCACAGTGGGACTTTCTTCTTTAGCCCAATATCTTGCCAGTTGAACAGCTCCTTGGAGTGAATTCATAAAATCCTTGTACAACAGCAGATTTACTACAGCTACATCACCAGAAAATGAGGAAGTGTGAGTTTTTTAACAGGTGACACACTGGTTCTTTCACTACTGGCCTTATTTGTAAATAAGAACATGAATGTCCAAAGGCAAAAATATCAATGCCATTTCAAGTGACTGCTCCTGTGGTCTCCACAGGAAATCACTCTTTTGCAGTTGAGTATTACAGCACATACCAAAAGCCTTAGCACTGGCAACTGAAAGCATTACACATATTTTTGATCCTGGAGATAAAGCAGCAGGCTGAGCTTCCGACCCATGGTTTCATATCATATCAAAAGCACCCACCCTAAAGATGCCAGAGCTAATACTTTTTTACCCTACAATAGTCAGTGGAAATGAATGTTGGATTTACCAGCTGGATTTTTGAGTATCTGCTCAAGAAGCGAGACAGGGATGCACTCTGCTCATGGATGGGAACAGTCCTTCAAAACACATCTCTATTGACTAGTGTTAAACAGGTCACATGTGGTTCTTATTTGATTTTTGCAAATCCATCAGGCAAACAGCAGGAATCCACCACCCAGATAAGTGTTGTCTATCGGCAACACTTTGCATGTCTTAATTATTGTCAGGTTATTCCTGGGCAGTTCTGCACTGCAAAATGGCAGGAGGTCCCAGGATGAAGCAATGACCACCTTATTGCCCATATTGTGGTCTGAAAGCATGAAAGTATCCTTTGGGTTGATGCTATTCTTGTGTTCCAGCTCAGCCTTTGCCTGTCTATAGGCTTCACATGGCCCCCCACCCCCCTCTGACCCGCCTGGCTTTGGCTCATACCTGTCCCCGTGGAAGTGCCCAATATCACTGGGATGACGCTGAAGGCACTTTCTTGGGAAATGCTCTTGAAAGAGGGGAGAGGTTGCTTCTCACTTTCCATAAGGTTAATACATAATTTATTTATATACAGCTTCAAGTGCTGAGCTCCTGGCCAAGACTTGCAGTTCATAAGCTTACAGAAGGCTCTGCTGTTTCCCTCTGGCCACTGGTGTGGGCTGCTCCTCTGAGCCCCCTTCCAACACTGCTGAACCAGACATAGATACCCAGGACAATCCTAGACAGCAGCCTATGTTTAAGTATTCCAAATAGATGCCTAAGGCATGCAGATAGGCAGTGTGGATCTTGCCTTTGATCTCTGCACACACACCACTGCCTTTATCTTTTACAACCTGATGTAAAATCCTTGCCTCCAAAGGCCTGTGATCCCAGCTAGGGATTCTTGCTTCTTCTCTGTTGCAGATGCCAAAAGGATTTATGAGAGGTGCAAGCTGAAAAAAAGCCTCAGGGGAGGAGCTCTCAGTGCAGACGGTTTTTGGTGAGCAGTGCAGGGCTGGCAGCCCTGGAGAACAAAACACTCCTGGCATTTGCAGTTCAGGTTTCCACGAAGTGAGCGCCGTGAGCTCCTCTCCTGGCACTCACTGTGCTGTGACCTCCCCTCAGACCAGCAGGAGAGAGACCACGTCCCTCCCTGAGGAATTACCTCTCTGTGAAAGAGGTGCAGTTGCCACTCTGTGTCTCTCTAAAGCACACACTGACATTAAGCAATGATGTCTCGGTGCATGGCAGGGTCACACTTGCAGGAAATTTTCTGTCCTGTGCTATGGAAGTTGGAAGTGATGCTCCAAGAAGCTCTGCAGTCTTACAGAATATGAATTGCCCTCTTTTGACCACTTGTAGATTACCCTTAATATTTCTGAAGACAAATCTTGAATGTGAGCTATGTTGCTCAGCTACATAGGTAGTTCTTAATTTAAAAATAAAAACCCAAACAAGAAGAGCTCTGAGCATGGCTGGTTCCATGCTCCCATTCCATGGGATATTCTGGGGTCATCATTCTACATTTAATTATATACTTTCATTTTAAACCTACTCATCCAAAATACCTTTGAAAGTGGGGAAAAGAACAAAGGGTGGGGGTGGGCAGAAGAAAGAGAGAAGCTGTAAGAGTTGACAAGATTTGCCCCTCAAAACAGAACAGAGGGCAGTGAACCCATCCCAGTTTGGGAAGCGGTGGTTTTGTGGGATGTAAATAACTTCTGAGTGGGTGATCCCAGCTTGGACAGTTGTCTGCCCAGAGAGCTGGTAGAAATAAAAAAATCACCTCCCTGAGGATCACTGTGGAGATTCATGAGGCTACTGCCATCACTTTTCCTGTAGGAAACCACAGATCAGAGCTTCTCCCACTGCCTGCTTTCCATCCTCCTGTTTCCTCTCTCACATGCACACTGACAATAGGGACCCTCCTCAGCAGGAATCATTCAGGGAAATTCAACCACACACAAAGAACCACATATGAAGTTTTTCCAGGGCAGTTTAACTGTGGGAAGAGTTAACCAAGCAACTTACCATTGACTGGAAGCAAATAACAGTTTTTTCTGAAAGATTCTGACCAGGAGAAGCAGAAGACCTGAGGGAGATGAACAAAACAAGAAACCTATAGAAATTATACAACGAGAGTGTCTTGTGGTATGATTCCAGTAGTTCCTCAGAGATCTGGGATTATTTCTCCAGCTTCTGCTTGAGTTTTGATTTTAGTTCCCCCCAAACACTACTGTCTTTGATACCCCCTCTTCCTCTTGCTTAAAAATTACTGCCCTGAAGACAAAACCTGAGAGGTGCTCACATTAACATTAATGCAGGCTTGCACTCC
Source organism: Pipra filicauda (assembly GCF_003945595.2). Taxonomy (NCBI): domain Eukaryota; kingdom Metazoa; phylum Chordata; class Aves; order Passeriformes; family Pipridae; genus Pipra; species Pipra filicauda. The sequence continues at coordinate 9,652,797 of NW_024104310.1, forward strand.
CAGCCTCCTAATCCAAAAAAACCCCTCAGTAAACCGCTCACTTGATCCAAATGGTCCATGACACTCACTGAGGAAACTGCAGTGAGACATCCCAGGGTGAACAGGTGCCCAGGGACATCACTGGCAGGAGGAAATAACCCCATGTTACAGCAATATTTGGATTTAGGCAATGTTTGTGCCTGATGCAGAGACATGAAGTATTAAACACCCGAAGACATCCAGGATCTTACCTGCCCCCAAAACATCACTTCAAGGCCCAGAACAAACCCTCAGTGGTCCATGAATTGCTCATCATCCTAGTATGAAAGTTACACAGGGGATATCAATCTAAACCAAGTTTGCTGATGAAATTTAGCTGTGGTTAAGAAAATTACCAAAAAAAAAAAAAAATCCAACTCAAGAATTTGGGGATATTCATTGCAGAGTAGGAGCCAAGGAAACTTTTTTACAGCTTGCTCTCTGTTTAGAACAAATAACCACTAAGCCTTGGCTGCACTTCCCACAAATCACCTGAAAGGATGCCTGTTGGGCTGGATTAAACTGAAGCACCCTGAGAGAGTCAGCTACTGCCTGGGATATAGATGAAAACTGGCAGGTTACCTCACTGCTAAGAGGTGATTTACCAAAAAAAAGGTGATTTACCACCTTTTTTCCCCTTAATTACTTCCTGATACCCGATATCTTCACAATCAAGGAGGTATATCTGACATGCTCCTGGAGCTCTCCAGTTGTGGGGTCTTTTCTGGCCATGAAGTCATAAAATGCACTAAGAAGTGCACTAAAGATGAAACTAATGAGAGAGGAGGCCTTAACAATAGATACAAATCTGGAAAACACTTGAAAACATGAGACACGCTCATGAGAGAGTCTGCATTTGGAAACTCTCAGCCAGGGGCAGGGTGAGGGACAAAGGCTCTGCAGCTTTTTCTCCAACCATGGGTATTATCCAACACTGACCCTCACCTTCCCTGCTTGGTCATGGATGTCCCTGGACACTGGGGATGTGCCCGGAGATTCTGGCCATCATTTTATCTGCATGCTGGGTCTAAAGAGATATTGTTACCCCAGTAAGAATAGAGATAAAAATGATAAATATCTCTCATTTATCAGCATATTAGATAAGTTACACACACTGTAAAGGAACCAGAAGCTGAGTTTAGAATTTTATGTTAGAGCTAAAAAGTATCCTGATCTGAAATGTTTATTTTTGTTTAAATGAGAGAAAAAGTCAAGATGGATGTGCATTATGTTCCCAGACCTTCCCTGAAGAAGCATGAACTTTACAGATTTATAAGCCTATCTGGAAATTTCATCATTCACTTAGGTCATTACCAGGCACAAACCAAGTACAGACTTCTAATTACCTTTAAAAATGGCAAAGGTTATCTCCAGGTCCCTGTGAAGAGATCAGAAACCTTGTAGTTATGCAAGTGCATTAATTAGGGCTGGCTGTCTCCAGATTCTGCAGAGGATGGAGTGGAACAAGGAGTGGAGTCTCAATGCAAGAGAGAGGACATCAATTCATAGCTTACACTCTTGTGAAATGTCTGACCTTTGCTGTGAGTACTGAGAAGCACAATAGACTTGACATTAGGAAGTCTGTCTTCACTGAGAGGGTTGTTGAACACTGGAACAGGCTTGGAGTGGATGCCACAAGCCTGTCGGTGTTTAAGAGGCATTTGGACAATGCCCTTAACGATCTGCTTTAAATTGGTCAGCCCTGAATTGGTCAGGCACTTGGACCGGGTGATCCCTTCCTTCCAACTGAAACAGTCTGTTCTACCCTACAGTGACTTGAAGGACTTTATGTGCTAAAATTTTCCCCATCAAACTTGCCTGCAGACTGGCCCTTCTGGATCAGACAGCTCTTCTCTTGGAATGGGTCTTGGCTGTGGCAGGGGTCAGTTGGCTTATCAGCTCGAGCCAGGACACAAATTGGTTTCTCTCTGCTTCATCAGCCTGTGCCCAGGGCTGGGCGGAGTTTTCTGTGGAGGTTCAGCCTGAGGCAGCCTGCCCTGTGTCCTTGGTGCTGTTTTTAGGACTGGCACAGTGGCAAAACATAGCATGTGTTTTGTTTTCACCAACCTGTGCCTTACAGGACTGCCTGGGAATAGAATTCCTCCTGCTTGTGAAGTGTCCCAAGATCCACACCCTGGCTGCTCCCACTCCATCATTTTGCCTTTTCATAGTAGCAATTCCCAACATACACTGACTATTCTGGGACCACAAGATTTATTGTGATTTTATCAAATTCACATAAAAAATATTTAAAAAAAAAAAAAAAAGAAAAGAAAAAATAACTAAACAAATAAGTTTCAATAGAAACATGATCAAGAACTGCAGACTGAACCAGAGGACTTGCCAGTGCTGGGGTTTTCAGCCCAAATCCCAATGCTGGCAGAGGTAGGAAAGAGATACCTCTTGCCTTTCAAGTTGTTTGGTGTTTCTCAGCTTCACTCCGCCTTTACAATGCAAACTTGCTCACATCAACAATCAAATCTGTGGGCTGAGGAGGGAGAAAAGGAATTCCCACTTCCCATTCTCCTAAACAGTCATCTTTTTTTTAAACAGGTTTATGATGTCTCCTTCCCTGGCAAGAAATATCCGGAGTAAGAACAGCGCAAACCAGTTCATAGTGCATTGGCTGAGCTCTCAGATGAAGGCAGCAGTATGTTTTCCTGTCCCCATTCCAGGAGAAAAACTGGCTCCTGTTATGGCTTCTGTTGAATGAGAAAGTCGTATCACTACAGGAGGAGATTTCTGAGACCATCTTCCTTAGGCACATGAAATAGCCCACGTACATCTGTGGCAACCCCTTTAACATGTTCAGTTGGTCCCCATAAAACATTTTGGATAGGTTACATAGGTATCACAAAGTGAGATCACACTACATGTTTCACTCGACTTGTCCTCATATCCCACTGCTTTCTTCAGGGCAATGATTTCTTGTCCAGAACTGCTCATAGCAGCAGTTATCATTCCACAGAAAAGGCTTGAAATCCTCTGTAGCAAGGAATGTATGGGTTTTCGCATGCTGTATCCACTTTGTTCACAGTTTGCAGGCAATTCAAAAGCAGCTATTGAAGATACTGAGGCAGGCTCTGCCTGTTATGTGAAAAGCTTTTGCGAAAAAAGCTTGGATCAGGTTGGCTGGGGCGTGTTTCTTAGTGCTGAATATCCATAATTTTAACTAAACACACTTTAAATAATACTTCTTTAACTTGTCATATGAAGTACTGCCCCAGAATAATGCTGCCACTTTGGAAACCCAGGGCAGCATTTAAGTAGTTTCTTCTGAATTGCTCTTTTAGCACATATTCATTCCCCAAACCTGTTTTTAGCAGGATGGCTGCATTGGAAGCTGTGCAAAGTACATAAACCTCAGAACAAGATATATGGTGATGCCCATTACTGCTTCCACACAGCAATGCCCAACTGCTGTGCCAGCTCTTCATGGCAAGAATGCTTTGCTGCTTAGAGAGCACTCCCATGCAGTTGACATTCATAAATAATATAAACCTGCCTTATGTTTGCAGCCTAGTGATGTGCAGATGGGTGTTTATCTGAATCTTGGGGTTCCAAATTCAACAAAGAAGTGAAGGAGTTTCTAAAAAGAAGTGAAGTCTAATTTCATCAAGCAAGACAAGTTTCAAGAGTCAGCCAGTGAAGGGCTGGAGGATGTTAATGTTTGCATGTGTCTTATTGCAAGAATCAAGCCCACTCAAAGAGAGCATGACCTTTAAAGAACTGGGAACGCAATATATGGCTTGAGAAGGATAAAAAATGTTAATTACAGTTGAAAACATGGAATCACAGAATGGTTTGGGTTAAAGGGATCCTTAGAGACCATCTAGTTCCAACCTCCTGTCCATGGGCAAGGACACCTTCCACTAGACCAGATTGCTTAACACTCCATCCAGCCTGGCCTTCCAAGGATGGAGCATCCACAGCTTCTGTGGGCAACATGTTCCAGTGCCTCATCACCCTCTGATTAAAGGATTTTTTCTGAATATCTAACCTAAATCTCTTCTCTTTTATTTTAGAACCATCCCCCTTTGTCCTATTACTCTCTGCCCGTGCAAAATCAATGAAGGGAATAAAAGTCTCATTTGTTAAACCAAGCAGACAGTGTTAATTTAGAAAATACCCACCATTTAAGCTCAAAACCTCACTTTTGGGAACATTTTTAGAGTTTACCCATTGTATCAGTGACTGTCTTAGTGTCATTGTTATCTCTCTATCGAAATTTCTATTTGCATTTCTCTCAGTTTATCCCATCACGTCCATCTGTGCTGCTTTTGCATGTTGAGACACTTATTCAATCCCCTCCAGAGCACTCAAATCCTCCACCTCAAAGCATCCAATAGGCAAATCCAGTTACTTACCACTAGTGTTTCTATTACTAGATTTTGCAGAGGGTTCAATATGCAGAAAAGGTAGAAGATATTTTCAATGAATAAATTGAGAGGGATTTAGGTGCTTTATATTTGTTTGAAATTCAATAGGCATGCTGTGTAACGCTTTCTCCATGAGCTTCCCAAATGTGCCAGGAACAATGCACAGGCTGAAAGCCAACATTTCAAGGTGCTGCGGGCTCTGTTCTGCTCTGAAGGCAGTTTTGTCCCATCCTCTGGATTTAGTTCTATTTGCTGTGTTTAAAATTTAATACAGAAAAGCCAAACCTGAACTTTCTACAGTCTCTGGGGAGTCATATGTCTGCACTAAAGGATAAGAATTTTTAAAGTGACTAAATTTTGTTTGCTCCTCAGTATCATTTTTTTGGCTAAACCAGTGCAGTACAACTTGTGTCGAACAAAGTTGTATCCATGTCAAAGAGCATCTCCCAAATCCTGATCAAAATGCCCCTTGGACCATCCACTTAGGATGTTTAGCAAGTGCTGGACAGCATTTCAGCAGCACTTACTGGTAACACTGGGAGCTCAGCTTCATCCTTACCCCATTTCTTCTCCCACCAGCCCAATTTCACCTGATAATCAACGCTCTGAGCTCATGGTCTCTGCTCTCCCATTGACCATTTTCCATGGATATTCAGCCCAGGAGGAAGGCTCTGTCTTGCCTCCCATACAGACAGATCCAAACACATCTTCTTTTCCCAAAAATGCAGCCTCAGGCTGATGCACCTTCTTTCATGGATAACTTCTTCCCTGCAAATCAGTCAGGCCACATCTCAAAATACAAATGCTACAGACAAACCTTTGGGGCAACTTCTCAGATCCCCCATATTGGCCTGAAAATTGGCTCATTTGGGATCTGTCACACGTCTGAGTATGAAAGGAACCAAATTAATGTTGCTGTTAACCCACCTAAATGGAAACCAGATGTGGAGTGGTGATATTTCTTCCTCCAGTATCAGCCTCTTCAGTTCAGTGTCCATCTTTTAGAGAACAGAGGAGGAATTTCAATTCTAAACCAATTTATCCTAGATAGTCTTATATTTGTGGTATCCCTTTTTCTTGCCAATTTTTCCATTGTGCCTGAAGTTAATGGCCTTCCTCATTTTTTTCCATAATCACTAATTTCCCCAGTATTGCAGGTTGGATTTATGACTTTTACTCAGCATCCCATAATGTCACGAGGCAGCTGAGGATCAATTTTTCCCTCATGCATATTAAACCCAGCTGCACAGGGAGCTCACACTCTGCCAAACACTTGTTTTCTAACAAAGGTCAGAGTAAGAAAATGGAAGGAAACTACTCTTGCTTTGTTTCCTCCAAACTCTGTGAGGCCTGTGTTATCCAAATAAGAGTGGGGAGAAGTTGAAGAAAACCTGATCTCACTTCCAACTGCTGGAGATCCTTTCCAACCCAAAGTCTTCTCCAGCCCCACAGAACTGCTGTGAATGTCACACCTCTACCAGTTACACCAACTGGCCCAATTGCATTGCCCAGACTCTGGCTCACACTGAGTCCTTTCTGATGATGAATTTTTGCCTTCTGTGCTGTCCTGCACATCTGTCAGTAAACCCCAGGTCAACCAATATTTCTATGCTTTCCTCTGTTTCACGGGAAAATCTCTGTAGCAGGTTGTGGGTCTCTGTTCCAAAAAGAGAGATTTGCCCATGGGCTCCCAACAGCATTTGCTGTTCATGGAAAGATGCTGCCCACCTGCTTGATGTTTCAAGGAAAACTGGCTCCTTGACAGAGGTCTGGTTTTATCTCCTTTGGCGAAGTCTCTGGACTAAAATCCTTTTTAGCCACATCCAAGCTGGTGACCCCTTCTGTTTCATGCTTTGCCTTGCCCAGCTCATAGTTCTCCTTAAAAAGCTGGCTACCACTGCTGTCTTACCCATCATCTCTTTTTATTTCAGTGGTACATAAATTAGGGGTCCTTCATGGTGTCCTGGTTGCAAGGCAGAAGGAGAGGCACAGCCAACTGCCCTCAATGTCACTGTGCTTATGCAGGGAGACATCCAGAGCTCTGCTTTACTGAGTGTAGGAGTGAACCAGCAACCACAGAGAATTTCATTGCTTGCTGTTCAGCCAGCACTTGGTCCCAAACCTCAGTCTCAGAGGCACATGGGATCACAGGGGACATTAAAGCTTTCTTTACTACCTGAATTGCTTCTCATCACCCACTCATGCTCCCTCCTGTACCACACTCTGCAAATCTCCTCCCAGACTGCTGGCACTCCTGAGTAATTTCACATTTACTTTTATGAGTACAAACTCCTGCTTAATCATCTGTAACATTGCCTGGCATCAAAGGTGCTGATTAAACGTCTCACTTCCAAAGAGGTTTATTTCACCTCAAGAAAAAATCACCCCCAAGCCTGTGCTGTACCACTGGTACAGTCAGTGCACAGTGTGGCATGGCACTGCCAACCTTGAATTTCCTCCCAGGAGAAGTCAGTCATATCTGTAGCAACCTTCCTTGTTTTATTTCTTTATTCAGTGGCCTTCTTTCACTGAATTCCTTCAGCTACTCTGACACCAGGAGAAAAATGCCAACGAAATGGGCAAGGGACAAAGTTGAGGTAAAGTTGTGGTATTTTGTGGAATAATGTATGTAACAGCTGTAGCAAACCTAACTTCTCACGGTGATCCTTTTGATCTTAAGAGTCCTGCAAGGGAATATCTGACAAAAACTAAATACTTGAGCAAATTCTGATTGCTTTCTTCTTCACAAAAATCATGAACATTAGTGAAGTTCCCAACCCCCTCTACAGTGATTCTTTCCAACACACCTCCCCAGCAGAGAAAAGTCTGTTTGCCATCTCTACACTCCTCACTGGATGCCCAAGGTAGCAAGTGACAGGATGAGAGAAAACGGCCTTAAGTTGCCATTAGGGGAGGTATAGATTGGATATTAGGGAAAATTTCTTTACCAAAAAGGTTGTCAAGCATTGGAACAGGCTGCACAGGGCAGTGGTGGAGTCACCAACCCTGGAAGTGTTCAAAAAACATGTACATGTGTCGCTGAGGGACATGGTTTAGTGGTGGACTTGGCAGTGCTGGGTTAATGGTTGGACTCCATGATCTTAAAGGTCTTTTCCAGCCTAAACAATTCTGTAATTCTAAGTTTGATTTCACTTTCACCTACAACCCAGTTCCCAATACCCGGATCAATTCTGCCATGAGTTTTCATTCCTGCCCTAGCTGAGGCTGAAAGCACTATTGCAACACAAAATACAGAGTTTGGGAGTCTCAAATATATCATGCCACTCTTCTGTCATAGGTACTCACTTGGATCTCACTTCACTGTCAGAAATTCCCAAAACAGAAGGTCAAAGAATAAAAAACTTAATTTCCTGCCCTTCACAGAACAACTTTCCCACTTGCAGCTGTGGAAAAGTTGACCAGGTAGAACTGGTAAGTCTTTTTTTACCTGTGGCTGATTTTCCCGTTACCATCAACTCTTGTTCAAGCAGTTGACCAGTTGACCTCCCAGACTGCCATGATGAGGAAGAGCCCTTCCTTCCCAGCAGGGCCATGTCAGGCACCAGGCAGCCTTTGAGCACACAAACCCAAGACATGGTTTGTATGTGTGGGTTGCTTTAAAGGGGTTTCTTTCTCTCTCTTTTATGTTGGAAGAGCAGCTCCACCCACCTGTTGTGTTCATAAGGGAAGCAGGGTCTGGACAGTCAACAGGGAAAAGAAATTTCTGGAGGAAAGACTTGGAGGATTTGAGGAGCATTTTACACTAGGCCAGCCCAAATGAGCCCTGAACCTATAAATAGTTCTTGAGAAGGCCTGTGTGCATCAGAGGTGTCTGATAGTGGCTCATCAGAGCTGCCAGTGGCACTGCAGTCACACCCAGACCTGTCCCCTCATGCTCACTCAAGGTGAGGTGGCTTTTGCACATGATGGGGTGGAGGCCAGATAATGGTGGGGTTTCTGTTTCACAGAGCCACATCAAGGGTCCTTGCCTGTGTGTGCAGAACCACTGCTCATCACAGTGTCCTGCAACACCAGGGCTGGCCACAACATCCTGGCTCCAAAGGGTGTCAGGTTTTGAGGGGTGGCAACACTTTATGATCAGCTGATGAAGCTGGCGGGTGAATTGGTAGGGAAAATCTCCACTAAACTATATTTTTTAAAGTACTGAGTCAAAATTCTTTGTTTTGCAGTGTTCAAAATGTCACCTTTGTATTTTTTAGTTCTAGATGATATTTCTGAATTTTACTTCAGCTTCTTTACAAAAACCCCAATAAATTCATGAAGCTATTATTTCCCTTCTCTCTATAGATATTTTTTTATGTTTCCATTTAACTTTAAATGATTTTTTTGCTTCAAATCCTTATTGCATCTAATGAACTAGCACACCAAACAGAAGTATGAAGCTGTTCACCACCTGGTCTCTGGGTTTTTGCCCCAGCAGACCTCAGCCTGAGATCACACAATATCAGGCTCAGGATTTTCAGGTGTCAGCAAAAGCTCAATTCCATTGTGGTGATGAGCATCACCATTCATAACTATCTCAAGTAGCCAAAAATCATAGCACTAATTAAAAATTAGGTTTAAAATAAAATTAGGTTTAAAATAAAAACTAGTACATAAATGTTTTGAATCAAGGGCCTTCTTTATATTTGGTACCTGATTCACAATGGGACACAACACAGTGTAATGCTACACAGAGGTGCTGAAGTTTACAGAGCTGCAACAGGTATACACCAACCAATTTTTATCAGTGTTGGCTGTAGGTACTTTCTCCCTTTTGAATTTCAGCCTGAGTTTTGGCCTGTGAAGCTTTCCTTTGTGTCTATTAAGGTGAGATTTTCCAGGAGGGAGAGAGTGCACTCCCACTGCTACAAGATCTGGCACTTTATGAACTAAATGTTAGGGGACTTGCAGAAAAAAATGCCAGCTCTGGACACTGACTGGGATCTCCTCACACAAGTAGCTAACTCTGCATCGAGATGTGCTGACTGAGAGCCAAGCACTTCATAGCTCTGTCAGAAAGCACACGGTGTGTTCAGTTGTGCAGGAAACTCATTCAGCTGAAATATATCTGGCCATTAGTACAAATCTCATCAAGATGGATTTTCTTAACCACTTAAATCTCTTGTGGTATGTTTTAGCAAACTAAAAAGACACCGTGATAATAAGCTATCTATATGGAGACATTTTCTATATGCCTGTATGGTGACCACCTTGCAGAAATAAGGGACATGTCTCCAGTATTTTCCACAACTTGTGGAAAAACAAATACACTCTCTGAAACTCATCAGGAGCTGTAGGTCTTGCACTCACAGGTAGAGATCCAACTCTCTATCACTGGAAAATTCAGAATAATAACTGGGGTCAGCCTCCCCCTCTATAAAGTGTGGAAGCCAAACCTTGTCTGTGACCACTAGTCCCAGGGCTGCTCACTAGCCACATGCATCACATAGACTTGGTAATATGAGCTACCACCCTAATGCAGCATAACCAATGCTGCAGAGAGTCAGCCACTCAAACAGCTCTCAGATCTGAAGAAGGTGCCTGGGTTACAGCTCAAAAGCACACAAGTGCAAAAAAAAAAAAAAACATAGAAAAGGACTCACCAGCTTCAAAAGCTTATAGAATTGGGAAGAAGTGGGGTTCAAATGCCAAAAGCACAGGGTGAAAAAGCAATATTTCTGTTTCCTGACGTAGAAACCTAGAAATGAGTGGTGACTCAGGCATAGCAGACATCCCAGCTCCTGAGATTTCTGAGCAGCCATCAAGAGGAATTGTGGGTCGCAATGACCTGGAGTCTTCCTGCAGAGAGAACAAAATAAGTTTCAAATTTTGCAAAATGAAATGCTTCTTACTGTTGAACTCTTCATTCAGATTTTAGAAACAAAACAAAATAAAATAAAATAGGAGTCATGTTTCAGTTGATATGCTCCCCTGTATATTGACTGACTTCACTGGTGGTAAAGCTGGAAGGATTCTCCAAACCTCAGACTCAGAAAGAGACAGCCTGGCCCATACAGGCCAGGGGGGCTGATCTGTGTATGGAAGGCAAAAAGGCTGCAGAAGCCTGAAGGCATTAAAACTGAATTCTCTTGTTAATCACCTGCTGTTGTACCAACACATAAAATGCAAGCGGAAATAGCATGAGAGCTGCACCTCGCACAAAGCATCCCATGCTATCCACTGAACCATGGCTCCATGCCATGCTGGAGTGTGCTACACATCTGGGAGAAAAAACCCCAATAACCTAAACAAACCACGGAAATATATCCAGTCTCCAAAGTAAGTGCCCAAGGTGCAGCCTTGTCCAAGACTGTCATTTGCACAGGTATCTCTCAGTTTCTCACATCTCTGGTCTTCCTTCTTTAGAACTTGGTTGCACACAACAGATGAGAGGTGTTGTGCAGATGCTGTGCAGAAATCAATACAGCTGAAACCAGAGGAGGGCATTTCTGAGCAGCATCCAGCCTTACAGTGACCTGAGGGCACCATCTCCTCTGACCTTTCAGCCAGCTGCACAGCACTTAGTCTTCTCTGACCCAAACAAGCAAGAGACTAAAGTTGTATTAAGTGAACTCCAGGCCATAACCTGTGATTTAATATTAAAAGCACAATGCCACCAATTGTAGCCCTGCAAATCAATGTAAAGTCAGAGTTACCAGCAATCTGACTGACCAAGAATAGCCAATGGTGTGACACTGGTGGTGTGTTTGAGGATCAGATTGTGTATCCATCACAAAACCCTGCTCAGGACCGTGAGTTTCCAGACAGCAGTAGGAGGGTGAAGTTACAGCTGCTGCTTCCAAAATGGCCAATAAACCTGCATACCATTGGATGTCACACAGACCTAAGTATGTCATTACACGCATCCACATACTAGCTCTGAACAAGGAAAAGGTTATGAAAAGTCTTTATAGCTCTTAACTGGAAAAAAAAAGTGATGAATCTCATCAAAGAGTAAATCCTTTAGTCCTCTTCTGCATTCAGCACATTTTACTACATCTCTTCCCATGACATTGGTCCTAAAGAAAAGAATAGGGAAAGCCTCAGTCATCTGCATATCACTTTGTTAATCCCAACCCACATTCTCCTCCAAATATGAAGGGGTATGAGGTATGAGAAAACTAGCTCCTGTTCCTAAATTTGTACTAGTACCTAACGGGTGCCATAAATAAATATGTCTGAAGTGCCCAGCTGACTTTGGATGCAGGCTTGGGATTTGCATTGCAATTTTTATCAGTTGTTCCAAAGACTAGTTCCCTCATTAACTGATGTTTTTGCCTGATAATCACTACACAGCCTTTACCTGTGACACGGGGATCCTGTTTGGTGGATGACTTAATGCAGAAACGTCTCAGCATAAAGAGCACAGGAGAGGTGTCATGTTTATTAATGCTCAGAGGCTGCCACAGTAAGTGCTTTTGCAGACAATACACACACTTGCTCTGCAAGAATGTATAACTAATGCATTTCTGGAAGTGATCTCATGAAGCAGAAACCATGAAGCCAAGAACAGATGGGAACCAAACTTTCACCCACTGCTGCATTTTGAAATTAGGAATAATTTCTACATAAGAACCCAAATGAACAAAGAGATTGCAGAAGCAGAAATGCACTGGCTATGGTTCTTCTGGTCTTTACTTTGGAATATTCAAGTCTTCCCAGAATCGCATTTACTTTCAGTGATTACCCCTCTCTTTCTTTTTTTTTGATAAAAAGTGTGTAACTCTGAGAAAATAATTACAGCTGAGGTAATGCAAAGTGATCAGTGAATGCTTCTGTGTATCATTAAATATGCTGAAGCAAATTCTGGATTTTTATCGGTTGCAAATGGGGGGGAGTTTGGTCACAGCACACTAGTACAGACAGCTCAAGGAGTGAGAGGAAGAAGAATTTACTACTGGGAAGCAAGGAACATCTTTTGTCTCCCACATCCTACTAGGCTGAGCCTAAGAAAAAGTTGAAAGGAAATTCATCACACAGAGGATGGGAGGTAAAGGTGGGTGGAAGGTTGACAAGACAACAGGGAAATGATTCTGGAGAAATACTGAACCAGAAATAAGCACAGCAAGAAGACCAAGGGAACCAGTTGTGAGTTTTATGAATCTGTAGAAAGCAGGAGGCATGTTTAGTTGTGTATTTTTTAACATCTTGGAAATAAGTTTTAGGGGTTTATTAGCTTCTCTCCCCCCTTGTACTTGGTTTTTGGTTTTTTGTTGTTTTGTTTTGTTTTTTGTGGTTTTTTTGCTTGTAGCAAAATTTGAAAATTAGGTTCAAGATTAGAATTTCACACTACAGACGTGCCAGGAGTGTGACCACCTAGCAGTGGCTCACACAGATGACGCCCAGCCACAAATTTCAGGGAATAGATTGCCTTTGTAACAATCCCTCCCCTGTGCGTTGCTTGAGGAGCATGAATACACCCTGAAAAAGAAATAAAGCCTATGGACGTGCCTAGGACTGGAACTGCTGATGAAAATTAGATCTTAAATTGCCATTTCTAATAGCATAAGCAAAGAGCTGTTGAAGTGTTGGTTCTGCTCTCCATGCAATGAACTCCTTGGGCAGCTTTGTGCTGCCCTCACTGGGGGTAACCTGGACTTCAGTTTGGACTATATGGTCACTCTGGCTTCTGCACTGGTGAGCTGCTGCTAAAATCAGGAGCAGGTGAGAGATAAGTGGGAGGGGAAATGCTGGAAAATGTCTCACCAGTGGAAAGTCACTGCCTGAGCAAGCAGGAGCCTGCTTGTTACACAAACCTGGAGATGAAAAGGCCATTTCAGTGTATTTCATATGCACTACAGAGCAGTAAAGCTGCCTGAACTTTGAAAGGAGATCAGAGCTCATCTTCTGGCTTGCTATTGAATGATTGTACTCTAATAGAGGGAAAATAATTGTAAAGGAATCAAAAAGAATGTGGGTTAAGTTATTAGGTAACACATCTAATGGAGATAAAAGTGAGGGAGATTAAATGGGTTCATTGGTTGGGTTTTTTATATGTTCTTTATTAAAAATAGAAAGATGAAAGACATGCAATACCTTTAACAAATGTGTGGCTGAAGTGCAAGATTCACGTGAGTTGCACAGCATCTTCTCTGGTGAGAAAGGACTTCTGTGCAGAGGAACAGCCAGGCTGCATCTTCCTGAGTCCTCTGAGGACCTGCCTGCACCTCTTGGACATTCCTGCTGGAGGCAAAACAGGTGCTTGGCCCTGGGTCTGTCTGTACCTGTAGCTATTCAGAAAGAGGAGGCAGAAGACAGCATTATCCTTTTCTTTTTCTCTGGTGTTTAATTCTTCTTCTAAATCTATTTTTAGGGTCTTTTGAAGTTCCTGGGAGCAGGTTCCTGGAGCAACTCTGTTTTGCTCTATCAAAATATTCTGATCTTCCACAGGCTGTGACCAAAACACCTCTTCACTGACATGGTTCAGTGGTGGACTTGGCAGTGCTGGGTTAGTGGTTGGACCTGATGATCCTAAAAGACTTTCCCAACCTAAACAATTCTATGATTCTGTGGAAAGAAAGGAGAACCTGATGGTTGAGAGGCTCAGCTCCAGCCTACTTCAGATCCATACACTTATTGTGCGAATATTTATCTAACAAACTCACACTGGCATAAACTTCCCCCAACATCCAAATCTTTCAGCCTACAACATCAGGTGTATGTTAAAGAGAGCACAGGGCCAAAAGGTGTTACAGGATGAACTGCTGCCACTTCTCTTTCTTTTCAGAAGGGGAAATTGCAAAGATATTTCTTATTAAAAAGATACATTGAACAAAATGCACTGGGGGGGTTGACCCTGACTGGATGCCATGTGCCCAATGAAGCAACTCTATCACTCCCCTCCTCAACTAGACAGGGAGGGAGAAAAATATAACAAAAGGCTCATGGGTGGAGATAAGTACAGGGAGAGATCACTCAGCCACTGCTGTCATGGGCAAGACAGACTTTACTTAGGGAAATTAATTTAATTTGTGACAGAGTAGGATAACAAGGAACAAGAAAAAAATATAAAAACACCTTCCCTCCAACCTTCCCTTCTTTCTGGGCTCAAGTTCACTCTCCAGTCTTTGAACTCCTCCCCCAGGTGTCAGAGGCACAGGGAATGGGGGTTGTGTTCCGTTCTTGTCGCTTCATCTCTGCTGCTCCTTCCTCCTCACATTATCCACTTGCTCTAGTATGGGGTCTCTCCCATGATAGTCCCTCATGAGCTTCTCCAAGACAGGTCTCTTCCAAGGGCTACAGTTCTTCATGAACTGCTCTGGCATGCGTCCCTCCCATGGTCTGCAGCCCTTCAGTCACAGCCTGCTCCAGCCCACAGGGTCCAAGACCCACCAGCAAACCTGCTCCAACATGGGTTTTCCATAGTGTCACAGTCTCCTTCAGGCATTCACCTGCTCTGGAGTGGGGTTCTCCAGGGGCTCCATGTGGATCTCTGCTCCACTATGAACCTCCATGGGCTGCAGAGGCGCAGCTGCCTCACCATGGTCTGCATCATGGACCTCAGGGGAATCTCTGCTCCAGCATCTGGAGAATCTCCTCCCCCTCCTTCTGCACTGACCTTGGGGTCTGCAGAACTGTTCCTCTCACTTATTCTCACTCCTCTCTCCCAGCTGATGTTACACAGCAGTTTTTTCCCCTTCTTAAATATGTTGTCACAGAAGCACAACCACCATCACCGAGGCATTCAGCCTTGGCCAGGGGCCAGTGAGTGGGAGAGGAGGGATGGAAAAGCCAAGGAAAATGAGAGGCTCTGGCTCAGTGCAAATGAAGAGGTATCAGATGGACATGCTGGTGGACGAAGGTGATCAAAGCCCTGGGCCAGGCCTGGGGAGGGCAGAACACAATGACATTTGCCATGGCCTGGAACAACCATGTGGCCACAAGGAGGATGCTCTGAGTGTATCTCCAGCACCAAACCACTGAATTATCTGGTTAGAGGCAATGGCTAAATCCCAGTTGACCACAGGAAAAGATGAATCAGGTCTCAAAGCTACAGGTTATTTCTGCATGACTTTAAACAAAGTATTCCCCAAGTGCAATTTATATTTTCCCCACCATTTTCACTGCTGTGCTTTGTGTGCTGTCTCCCTTTTCTTCTGCTTAGTTTCCAGACAGGGAAAACTATTCACATAAAAGTTGATTTCTTTTAGGAGTGTTTGAGAGCAATAAAGGATGGCAGTGTCTTTGTGAGCCCATCACGTACCAAAGAATGGTTCTTTTCTGTATCAGCTGTGGAGCATCGTATCTTGTTTTGCCAGTCCTTTCTTGTCTGCTAAGCAGCAACGACAACAAAATTAATAAAAAATAGGAAGTTCAAGATAACTTGTGAGATCTTAAATTCTGGTTTTCAGGAACAACTTGCAATGCTAATTTGAAAGTGTAAAAGGTTAATATATTTTTTGGTGATGAGAAGCAAATCATGAATACTTGAGTGGGCTTAGGAGCAGGGGAAAAATACCTTTGATGTGGAATAGTACTCACAATATGAGGACAGGTAAAATACTACCTATTACTGTAATACACGGATTTGTTTGCCTTCTGCTTTGCATTGATTTTGTATCGTGTGAATCCACTGACTTTAATACAGTAATTATTGATTTGTAGTAGTGAAAAAGAGTGGAGAATCTAGCCCCATTTGTTAGAAACAAACAAGACCCCTTTGCCATTTATAGCAAAGATTTTGCTTCAGCTCAAGTACAAATAAAACAAGTCACAATTGAAATACAATTTGTTTTCCAGGTTCAGACTGCAGAATTTCCTTACAGGAATTTCAGTTCAGCCACTGGACAGCGGTGTTTCCAGCATCTAGGAAACTAGAAAATCTCTTCCAAGCTGCAGAGGAGTTGCTTCATAGAATCATAGACTGATTTGGGATGGAAGGAACCCTTAAAGCTCATCTAGTCCAACCCCCCTGCAGTGAGCCTGGACGTCTCCAACTAGATCAGATTGCTCAGCATGTTCATTTGTAGCATGACTGCAACTTATATTCCTCGTGGTTGTGGTGGTGATAAGAAGATGAGCTTCAAACAAAGCTCCTGAGCTCTGTTTTTGCCCTCAAACCCACAAACTCAACCTGCAGCACTCAGACCCTGGTAGCTGCAGTGACTCAGCCTCCATTGCCCTGTCCCTGCCTCGTTGCTGAGACTGCCTGGTCCCATTTCTGCCTCCTGGGTGTCCTCCATATCTCCAGTGCCCCACCTGGGAAGCACCACAGTAATTTCTGCAGGCGAGGGAAGGCAGGTATGGACTCCCATCCAGGAGCCAGCTGCACTCTGCTCTGACAGACAGCACCACCATCCAATATCTACCTTCAGACACTTCATTAACCTCCTCCATCTAATCCCAGCTAAGCGGATTTTCCCTGATTCACTGCCAATCAATCAGTGATTGGGTTTGTTGACAATCATAAAGGCAGAAATGCCCATCTCTGTGCTTCAGATGCCACGTCTGATCATTCCGTCCTCTTGGATACTTTTCTTTTTGGTTTGTCCTGGTGCAATTTGGAGCTGCCAAAATATTCCCTCAGTAATAAGACCCAGAACTGTGACCATCAAACCCACACCAATAAATGCCCCTCAGTCTGGCAGGGGCATGTCAGTCATTTGAAGGTTTGAGGCTGAGAATCTGCCCTTGGCTGACATCACTTAATGAGCTTCTCAACGAACACCAAGCCCACAGCAGCTCTTAGGAAGCCTCCTATCTTTTCATGATCCTTGATTCACTCAAAAACGAGTGAGGCCTGGGGAGCCTGGGACCAGGATCTCCAGCTGGAGCTGAGTTCTACTGTCACAGCAATATAAGAAAGATATTAAGCTATTAGAGAGTGTCCAAAGGAGGGCAATGAAGATGGTGAAGGTGGATATTAGAAAAGGATTCTTCCCCCAGAAGGTGGTTGGGCACTGGAACAGGCTCCCCAGGGAAGTGGTCACAGCGCCAAGGCTGACAGAGTTCAAGAAGCGTTTGGATGATACTTTCAGGCACCTGATGTGACTCTTGGGGATGGTCCTGTGCAGGACCAGGAGTTGGACTCGATTCTTGTGGGTCCCTTTCAACTTAGCATTTTCTGTGATTCTGTGTTTCTGTGGTACTAAATAGCTGAAATACCCTAACAATTCCCCACGAGAAGAGCAAGATAACTGCATGACTCTTGACTTTGTGGAGACAAGTGTAAGCAAGCAGCAGCTGCCTGGGAACTGCAAGTGTCCTTCATTTAGGGATTGCTCCCATGGCAAGATGACGTTACTTTTCCATAACTAAGAAGTGCACATGAGCAGATCTGAGTTACTGAAACTGCACTGGAATTTCCAGGTGTAATACAAAAAACAAAACTTGACATCTTCATGCTAGTCCCTGCTGGCAGCTGTGTCAGCCCATGATTGAACCTCTGTGACTCCATCAGCAGCGCTCAGCCAGGGAAACGTGACGGTGGACGCGTCATCCTGGCAAAACTGCACTCCCAGGGGTGTGACTTCTCTCCCTGGTGGAGGAAGGTTTTCCTATGCCTGCACAAAATACAGCCCTGTGAATTGTTGTGTGCACAGTAAAAGCACTTTGCAGGGATAATGCTGCACAAGCCCAGGCAAAGGTGGGTGTTTGGAGCAGGGTAACCTCAGTGTTAAGCAGCAGGAGGGAGAGTTTTCTGTTATGCATGGCCAAGGTAATTCATCACACTGAAAGTACCATGCAAACAGAAGCAAATGAGATGGCTTGTTCAGTCTCTCATGAAAAGGAGAAGCCATTTCCAAACAAAGCAGCCATGAAGCTTTTTGGTCTCCAGAAAGCTCATGGTGGGACGTACATATCACTGTCAATAATTCTGCGGTACATGGTAACTGTGGTGGGGAGTATAGGATAGAGTCCCTGAAAAACAAGTTCTCAGAGAAATCCTGAACACAGAGGCTAAGCATGAGGAATGATTTAGAACCTTGCAGCAAGGAGGGAATGAAGGACCCCATCCCTCACCTGCCTTCTCAGGTGGATGGTGCAAAACAACGCCACTGCCTGCACATCCTCCAAACTTCAAGCTAATATTGCAGAACCGACCTTTGTATGGCTGTTCACGTGGGCTGACGTGTTACAGGGATGTAACAGCATAGATAAATGATTAAGGAAGAAGAAAATGGGTTTAATCTCAAGGTAGGATAGCTGAAATGTGCTTTAGTAAGACATTGATTCAGCTGCATCAAGGAGAACATCTGTCAGCCCGAAACATGGAGTACTTGTGCTATCTGCTGACCAGGAGTTACCTTCTGTACTGATGCCTGAAAAAACGTTAGTCCATTTATGTCCCGTGGTGCTGGCAGACTTCTGATTGATTGACTAAATTAAAGCTGCCTGAATAATTCATTAAATAAATCATTTATTTGAGGAATTTCTCTCCTGTTTCGTTTGCAGACTGGAGTGTGGCACAAACAATATCACATTGATTTGACATTATTTCTCAGCTACTTCCTACCCATAATAGCTCAGTCAACAATGCTGACAGCTCGTTTCCCATGCTTGGTAGCCACAGTGCTGTCAGCAGGGAGCATTTCTGGCTGGTTCCTGACAGTCTCAGCCCCAGTGGAAGAGGGGCTGAGGTTTCACTGAAGCCAAGGTCAATGTGATGCCATAAGGAGTAGAGCAGAGGGATGAGTATGACAATACCAGGTCTGTAAGGTGAAGAAACCCTGTGACAGCTCTGTTCTTTGGAGCAAGGCTTTTCAGAGTCCTGATTGTACTGTGGAAAGGCACCTGGGGCTCCTAAACCCAAACATACTGTTCACTGAGAGCACAGCACTCATAAAACCCTCTGCCTGTGTCTCCACAGACGAGATTCATGGGTCACTCTCTGGAGAGCTCAGGACTAAAGCCCTCCCCTTCCCCCCTATCCACTTCCCCTCCTGTGCTGACTCATTTGCAGGTGGAAAACCATCCATCTCACCCTAATCCTTGAGGAACAGTGAGCCAGTCTTGTCATGGCCATGGAGAAATTGGGTTTCCCACGAAAATTTTTACACATATTCATTTAAGCCAGCTACTTACAAATATTTTCCCGTTCATTCTTAAATACTCCAAACTCATGAGGATTCCTGTGAGTTAAGTCACTGCCTGGAATACCCATACAAAAAGGTAATAACACAGCGTGCTTTAAAACCATGCACATATGTTCAAGCCTTTGCCTCTGCAGCATTTTTCTAGATTTAGAATTAAGATAGGAAGGATAAAAAAACAGGTGGGAATAGAAAAAGAAAACCTACCCCCAAATTCAGGATGTCTCCTGTCTGGTGGTCCCTTCTACTCCTTATCTCCTTTGTAAAAAGACTAAAGAGGAAATTAAATGTCTACTTAACTAACATCAATTCAGCCTTTCTATCTGAAAAGGCCCATGGTTTTTAAACTATGTGATACATGTTGAGTAAATCTGTCATCATTTGTGTACTATCTTTTAGAGGTTATACATCTTGGAGCATCCAAACTGCACTGAAATAAAGGTCATGATCCTCTCAGTGCCATGTTTCCAATGGCACACAGCTAAATCTTCAGCTCATCAATGTTTGTAAATTCCTTTGTGTACTTAGTGTTGTATCTGTTACTTTAACAGAAGAAAAATACACTTTTGAAACAAGGTTTCGATATTGATAGCACCACAGGCACAGTTTTGTTGACCTGGCTTCTGCCTAAGAATATTCAGTGCATTTTTTTCAAGGATTAGCTTGATGGATTTTTTTCCTCCCTCGGCTTAGCAGTCTTGAAATCAATGGAATCACACAAGTGGAAGGCAAAACTTCAAGATTACAGAAATTCTGGCACCTTTATTATGAACACAGACTTACCAACCACAAAAGACTCATTCTGAAATTCAAAGCATGTGGGCTTGCTGACTAGTGGTGGAAGGAATATTGACTCTGTTTACTTATATATGAAGATCATCTGTATTGCCAGGATAAAAGCACAGAAGACAGGATGGGAGCTAGTCTCCAGAATTACACAGATTCTCTTGAAAATCATACTTAGGCTCTCCCAGTATGAAGTTGCTCAGGATGGGTCTGAATTTTGACTGGGAAAAAAAAATCTGGATCGAGTGTAGATCTGAAGGAGTTGAAATCCCATCCAAACCTCGGTCTAGGCAAATAAGACAAGTCCAAGAATGCAGTTTACCACTCTCCATGGGCTGGGGCCAGGGTGCAACAGGAACTATTGCCAGGAGGCACAGAAACCAGGATGGGCTCTCTCCTCCGCACGTGACAACACCTCTGCTTTAGTTAACAACGTTATTACCCCTCTCTGTGCATATTTTTATACCATTTCCCCATGTGCATTGCCATCTACTTGGTGATGCTGAATTTCATGGGCTGTGTCAGGGCCTGGGCACTCAGGAGGACGTAGTGAGACACACTCTGCAGTGCCACTTGGGCATCAACCACTGCACCTATTTTCCTTTTCATGATCATTTACTCTATTTTGAACTGCACAAACCTCAGAGGAAAAGTCCTGACAAAAGCTTCTTGGAATCCAGATATTGTCTGTCATCTTACCATGTACTCATTCACTCTTTTTTAAGAACTGGGACATAGCACTGATATGTAGCTTTCCTCTAAACACATGAACATTCACAGAAATCTAACTAAGCATTAATCAGTCCTTCAATGGAATAGATGTGTTTTCTAGTAATAATAGTGATTATCTCTGAAAGCCCTTGAAAGTTTGACGGTTGTTTACCAGGAACAAACAGAAATAGAAGAGGAGCTATTTCAAGTTATAAAGCCAGGCTACTGCTGTGCTCATAGAACCAGTTCTCTTCTGCAAAGATCTTTTATTGGTCAGAGCTCCCAAAAAGATTACTTAGCTGAGGATACTTCTGAAAGACATAGGAAAGAAGAAGGACGGCAGGTGCAGAAATATAAGCCAGCCTTCAAAAAGCAGCACAACCGATAATAAATCACTACTAAATAGCTCACAGCTATTTAGATTTTGTTACTAGGATAGAGAAATTACTAACACTCTGTCATCCCTGATGGCCCTGGGAAATATATTACCAAGGTGTCCATAAATTACCCCCAGACTGAGTTATGCAGCAACAGCATAACTGTATTTTCCTCCCCCTCAGGCACACACGTGTGAGTGTGGTCTGACACCTCCATCCTCTCACCCACTAACCTGTTATAGAAAAACACTGTAAGGTGTGAGAGAGCATTCACTATTAAACTGAGACCTGCTCCATACAGAGGACACAGGGAGTATCCCTAAACTTTAAATACCCTTCCCTTTCTTCCTTATATTACCTTGTTTTAGTCACCATAGTCCCTCCAAACAGCCCTATCATCCATCCCAGATGCCATCCTACTGAGTGCTGTATACACACAAACAGGAATGAGGGAAAGAAATGTCATCTTGGGTAAAAAAACCCCAAACAAACAAAAACAAAAACACCCCCCCCCCCAAACAGTAACAAAATCAATTATTAAGAACAACAAAAAGAAATTAATATGTGAATAGACATTTATATGACCCACAATATAAAAATGTACAGTTCAATACAGATAACTTCAAAGCCAGTGGAACCTTTTTCATCAGAGTCAATATTTTTCATCGGAGTGCACTGGACACAAGGGTCCTGTTTCTGACTTGTTTCTGCTGCCCTGAGGTCAGTGGTAAAATTTTCATTAACCTCTGGTGGGAGCTCAGTTGGGCTGTAGTAACTGCTGTAAATAATTTATACTATAGGTGATTAAAAAAAATAATTAAAGCCTTTCTTTGCAAGTCTTATGAACATCTAAAAACTATAATCAATGTTTACAATGTCCTGCAATAGGTGACAGAAGTAAAATAAACACAGGTCTGAGTTACAGCACAACATCCACCTTGGCTGCTCCAGCACCTGGACTGAGTCCATTCCCAGAAAGAAGGGGAGAAAAGAGAAGTGAAAATGAGGGTTACAGACTGGGGCTGTGTTCATCTCTGCTGGAAAACTTGCCTCAGTTTGTTGTGTCAAACTTCTTTCTACTCCCCAGTTATTTTTCATTTCCTTCCCAACATCACGGAATTGCAATAATTCACTCCTTGGGGAGAAAAACAAAAATACAAGGATTTTAAAAACACGTCTGTCCTGCCACTTGGTTGTAAAACTCCTCTAAAGGAACTCACCTTTGGCTCGGCAGTGTCACACAGCTTTGTGCATTTCCTACCAGAGATGGGCTCTGTTTAGGAAGTGTCACGATGTCAGGTTGGGGGATATTAAGGGGAGATTTGCACGTCACTGTGAATTTGCACTTTTCTCAGCTTGCAGACACTTTCAGGTGACTGCAGGAGGAATTTTTTTTTCCAGTGAGAAGTAAACACAGAGGTGTTGGCCTCTCTGGGAGATGGAAGGCAGTCAGCTTTGGAGCTAATTACAGGGAGGCTGACGGATGCTGACAGATGTATGGTCCTGGCGAAGGGCCTGCCGCTGATTCTGCCATGAGAGAGGGAATAAAGCCTCTCTCCTTCTCTCAGCAGGTCCGTGGCACCAGGGAGGAAGAGGACAAGGATGTCAGGACTTCTAATTATACACCAGGAACCTGCGAAATTGGAGCATTAGAAGTGTTAGTTAAAAATGATGCCCTGAAGGAATGAAGTCCAGCAGGAGGAGAAGGAAGAGCGCAGAGGTGGGAGTGAGGGGCTGGAGAGGAGGTCTCCTGCTCGTCCTCTTTTGATGGGGTCCAGAGGGGCTTCTTTCCAGGGATGCACAAAGCACACACACAGTTTTATATCTGAAAAGCCTTGCCTGAATTGTAGTTTGAGGTGTGTTTCCAAAAGCACTTTAAACTCAGCCCCTTCTGTTGAAGGTATTACCAGTATGATCTAGCTGGTCAGCCATCCTCCAGCCTAAAGAAAAACTGTAAAGAAAGGAATGGACATTTACTAGTTCTCCTCAGGCCTAGAAGACCCGTGCTCAGCTCATAGTCATGCCACAGACAGACAAAGGTAAAACACCCAGCACCTCTCAAATTAAAATTTATTGCATATTCACTTGAAATCTTCTGCATAAAAAGCAACTTGTGCGTATTGAGCACAAGTCTCCTGAGGCAGGACCCCCTTTCCAGGACATGGTCCATCTCTCAAGCAGCACTGGACCCACCTGAGCATCTCTGTGCACACTGGATACCTCCTCTCAGCACCACCCCTGCCACAGAGGTGATGGCAAGGAAAGGTATCTCTCACTCTGGACCAGCCCTAAGCCCCCAAACTGGACAATTTAACAGACTTGTGGGGCCATTGCTTTTCACCTGATGTGGGTGATCACCTTGAAAACTGATGGCATCACAAAGCCTAAAATTTGCTGACCTGCACATAGGGAAAACACTTTCCTCAGAGCAGCACATTCCAAAATTAAAAAGTGCTGCTATCATATATCTGGCTCCTGGCTCTGTACATGCCCACAGCTCGAAGCCAAAATTAAGTATTAGGAGGCAAAACACCTCCATACATTTCTCACAGGCACTTAGGAAGAGAACGCAATTTTAGGGAGGACCACGAGGAATTCCTCTCCCTCAGTGGGGGAATTCTATGATCTCTCTTTGTGCTTCTAGCATAGCTTGTCAATATTAAACCAAAAAAATAAGAGAAATGTGAAGAGAAAACCATTCAGAAGCAGTCAATGGCCTCAGACAGCACAAGTGGCCTCAGATCACAGCTCTGCCTGGGCCCTGCAGCTCGTGGCACCTTTCATCTTTGCAGCAGGGTGACTGTTGCCCCCACGGAGACACCAGCACAACTCATCTTGTCTGATAGGTGTTGGGCATTTTAAAGAGAATAGAGAATAATAGAGAATTTCCTTTTTTTTTTTTCCTCAAGGGATTTGGTGCTTTTTAGCATCTTCCAAGGGTACAGATGCAACCCAAGGTGTGCAGACACACCAACCTGCCACCCCCTGAGGAAGTGGTGCATCAGCAGTTACTGAAGCTCTCATCACCTTTGGTTGCATTTCCTCAGCCTACTCATAGTCATCACTTGAAGGATCACAAAATTTGCCTGTTGTGTTTCCAGAAGAAACTTTGAAAAGGACAGGTGGTGAACAAGGAGAAAGATTTTGTTTGAATTTTGAGCCCCCGAACTGTGCAGGTTTGGAGACTGGGATCTCCTGGGAGAAGAAAACATCAACCCAGAGCACTGAGTGCTGCCTCTGGTACTTCTGTGACTACAGGTACTTTGACCATGGTGTGCATTGGGCCCATCACCTTACAGAGAGGCACTGACAAGCTTTAGCTCAACAGCTGCCCAGAACTGAACCACTGTGAAAACTAGAAAAAAAATTTTCAAGTACAAATTGAAATATCAAGAGAGGACAATAGTGTGTGTTTCTGGAACAGCAAGCAAGTGGCAAGACCAACACTTGGGGGGTGATGTGTATCTGGAGGCAGTGAAACCTTCCCCTTTGGACATCTTTAGGAAGAGCTACCAGGATTTTATACAGAGCTGATCCATTTTCAGGGCAGTGGGATAAATTCTGTGCTCTCTTGGAGACCCTCTGAGCCCTGTGATCCACACCTCTGTATCTCACACAGCCCTTCCACATGTTACACCTCAAAGAGCTCTCTCTCTCTCTGTCCTTTCCAGGGAGGAGTCATTCTTCCAACAGAAGAAAGGCTTTAAGGAGGCAAAATTAAGGTCATTCTCAAATAATTTAGCCACTCCTTTGTTGAGAGTTACTGATAGCATCGCATCAATGATGCACAACTCCCACATGGTTTTTCCTAGTTATGAGGGGTTATTCTAGACTTTTGTTGCCCCACACAGGCAAGAGCAATCACTGGAATGTGCCAACCTTCAGGCAAATGAGACAGAGCACATGAACATGCTTTTACCATGTAGCAGAAGAGGCTTGTTCCCGCAATTCCAGAGTCGTGGGCTGAGCTGCAGGAGGGAGCAGGGTGAAATAAGGCCTCGTAATAAAGTTGTCATTATGCATGGAAGGACAGTGGATGTGAAATTACAATAGAAATTGCCTATGGTAATGAGAAAGAGCTTGTATGGTGGTGAGCAAGGAAAGGGATTTCAAAGGAAGGAACACAATACCTGGTGGAAATTGCATGAGGCTGCTGTTTGCTTAGAGGGAGCAGAGGCTAAGACCTGACAGTTTCATCAGAGAAATTGTTTAGGAAATGACCAAGGGAACATAATTCATTGTTCAAATTTCAGACTGCTCATATCTAGAGAGGAGAGCATGCATTTATCAGCAGCAGTAGTACACACCCCACAAAGGATATAAGAGAAACCAAAAAGTTCATCATAGATCTGCCATGACTCAGATATCCCTGGTGCTCTAGCTGAAGATATTCAGGAGAGGAAGATTCATATTACATTTCCTAGAATAATGGTGTGATGGCAAGTACTGAGCATGATATAAGCCTGACAGAAGATAAAACAAAGCTTTTCCCAGCCATCAGGCTGTGCATGATCTCAGAGTAGCAATAAGCCAGAGAGATGCATCTGTGGTAACTGGCAACTATTGAATTGGGGCAGCCTCGAACAGACAGGAGGATTCAATCTAAGGGGTCAGGGGAGTACTGCTAAAGTAGTTTATTGTGCAGACAACAACAGATTAAGACAGATCTGCAAGAAAAAAATACTATTAAAGCAATTTTTCTTTACAAGAACAAGAACCAATTTTTAGGTAGAAAATGAACACAGTAAAGGGAATAGCAGGAAGATATGTGCTGTGTCAAGACTAAACAGGTTTGTTGTCATGTATCTGAGGAAAAGTGGAAGAGGAACAATTCTCTGCTGGAGGGGAGCTGCACACAATGTTTATTGGAACAATTTTGGTGTAAGAAAACATTTCTTGCATGGTATGCCTTTGTGTTCAAGCCTCTTCTTGTTTCATATTATTGACTAAAAGACACATGTTGATCACAAGAATCTTATTCACATCATGGGATTCTGAAGTTCAAGCACAAAACTAGAGTGTCAGATGTGAGGTACAGGTCTTAGAGTCCAAAGCTTTTAATTTTCTCTTTGGATCAGTGTAAGTGAGGAAGTGAATCATCTGTCTTCTTCTTTATCAGACCTACCACATCCAGACTAAAGTGCTTTGGATATTTATGAATTGAACCTTAGGAAGGCAATCCAGGTCAATAACTAGGATGGCAAATTTAGGCCAGTAGATATAAGTTAACTGTGAAAAATTGCAAAAGCACTTTGTGCCACTAGGTGTCCAAGCAATGAAATGACAGAAGCAATTCTGTGCATATTAATACAAAGCGATGCACATGGTAAAATAATCCTAGTTTTGCTGGTATAATGATGGACTGTGAGCTATTATCAGCCAGAAGAAAATTCTTGGGTTTATAATATGTGGTTATGTGAAAATATTAGCTTGATGCAAAGGGAACATTTGTTAGAAATGGTTAGAAAAGGAACCAAGAACACAAGGAAAACAGGCTACTGTAGCACATCAAGTACAGATCTGATCCTCTGGCTGAAAATTAATATCACATAAATTTTACACTCTAGGAATTGAAAAATTAAAGAAAAGGGTGATGTGATGATCAAATATGTAATAAGGCTTCTGCAGAAAGATTTTCTTACTAGGTAAGGACTCTTCATCCAGGCAGAGAAACAACCAGGAGGATCTATGACAGTCATCTCAAAGACAAACGACCAATAGTCATTAAGGTCATCATTTGGGCCAGCAGTTCCACAAGCCACAAGTAACTGGAGTCTAGGACAGCATTCTGGGGAAGCCTTACTGCACTTACTCATCCTTACTGAGGTGTTCACTATTGGCCTCTGTTGGAGAAAAGTTGCTGGGCTGAGTGATCTAGTCTGACTTAGTTTCTCTTACATTTTTAGGATACTTTGACCATGAATACAGCTATTTTTATCCCACACAACTGTAATGCAACGTTAGCACTTGTCTCCCCTAATCCCTCCCACAGAAACCACACAGCTCCTCTCCCTCCTATTTGTTATGATCAACAGTCTGACAAATACGCTGATTTTTATATTGCTTCCAGGTGGAAGGTATTGCCCTGGGTGTCATAACGTGAAACAACTCCAGCAAATGCGGGTGTTACAGCTCATTGCAAGCCACCTGTCTCCTTGCTCCCTCTCATATGCTAACCCCCAGCTTTCTCAAGAAGGTCCATCCACACTGGGAAACACTGACATTGAAAACACACTTGGACAGGTTCCTGTGTAATCTGCTAGAGGGTGACCCTGCCTTGGCAGGGATGTTGGACTGGATGATCTCCAGAGGTCCCTTCCAACCCTAATGATTCTGTGAGTCTGTGACGTATCCCAGCCAATTCTGTAAAACAGACATATACTTGGTACAGAATGACTGGCTGGACCTGTACAGCTCAGCACTGTGGTCTTGTCTGACCCAGAGGCTACAAAAATAAGAGCTGTTCTGCTTGCCTGTGGTAATTTTGTTTGGATCCTGCAGATCAAGGCCTATGGAGAACTGGAGCTTACAGTTCAGCCTGTAGTGAAAACTCTCCTCCTCCTACTCTCAGAAGCTGCTCGCCTATTCTACACACTGCTCTGATTACTTATCAGCCTTTTATTCATGCATGCAGATATTCAATCATCTCCTGGCTCTTCAAGTTTTGAGGTCAATGAGAAAAAAAGTCAATAAGTCAATAAATTAATTTAATTTATGCACCCTACAGATGAAGAATAGAGGAGTGCAGCAGGTTCTGAGCAGGAACGAAGATTCAGAGAGGAAAATGACAGCAAAGCATTCAAGATGTATACAGCTTTGTATTTATGGTCATCCAAGATGCAATCAGGTAAGTAATTTCTGAATAGGACTGTGTCTGTCAGCTGGTGAAAGCTGCTCCATGCAGCTGCTGCGGGTGGGCTGTTAACGTGGTGATATGATTCACACTAGAAAACCTCTCATGCATAAAACCCAGTAGAGTCACCTCCATTGTTGGCAATGCTCTCAGTGTCCTGCCTGACCTTGCCTCTGGAAGGGCTCAGGACTCTATCTGCTGTGCCATGGAGCATTTCTCCATGGGAAAGTTCTAGATAGCCAAGTCAATTCAACCCAGCAGTTGAATCAAGCCACAGGCTTCCCTGCAAAACCATCAAGCATTGCCAGTGTCAGTCTTCAAAGACACGGAATAAGTGATAGTCAAGGCTTACATGGAAAATGAATGGTGAAGTTAAACGGGGTTCTCATCCTTCCATTGTGCCTTCCCTTCCTTTCACACCGGCACAATCCCACACCACTCTCACTGCAGTGCCTGGCTTTGGGTCTGAGCATGCAACACCTGTGATCACAGAATCATAGAGTGGTTTTGGAAGGGACCTTAAAGATCATCTCATTCCAAACCCCCTGCCATGGGCAGGGACACCTTCCATTAGACCAGGTTGCTCAGAGCCCCATCCAGCCTGGCCTTGAACACCTCCAGCGATGGGGATGCTCAATCAGGCTGGAAGGACTCTGCAAACCAGTGCCTTTGGGTTCAAAGCAGACTTAATTAGTGGCCTGTTTACTTGAAAGAGGACGACGTGCCCAAGTGTTCTTGCCTTCAACTGTAAACAAAGAATTATTAAAAGGTTCTCAAGGATTTGAAGTAGTAATTAAAAGAAGATGAGTGATCTTCACAAGCTGCACCATGGCTGCTTTCCAAATGAAAGCTCCTTGGCTGGGATGTTACTGTGATTGCAAATTTTCATCTCTAAGGCTAAAGAAATAGCAGGATTCCCACGCATCTCTCTCCGAGGCAGCTGTACCTTCCCATGCACAGGGAACACAGCCACTACACGACAGACGTCGCATTTGGGGCCATGTGGAGGGGAAGGCAGCAAACTGTAAACAGTGTCTGGATACGGAGCGAAAAAAGGGTGTAGACAGATCTGTCAAAGCAAACATGGTGGGAATGGGGTGTCTCTCCCACGTCCTTTCTGCAGATCCTGTCGGTTAAATGCAACATTCCCCACTGGAAGAATGGAGAGAATGCTTTTCTTAGGGAGGAAAGAGCTGTGGGGAGCAGCCAGGTATGTGCGGTTCCAGAAGCTGTTTATTGGAAACAGCCAAGTTGACAAGAAAGACTGTTTTTAAGACACTGGAAAACTCCTCTGCTGCTTCTTGAATGGATTTTGTTGGACTCTTAGTCTGCTTAGTGCAAGGTAATCCCTCGGCTCATTTGTAAAGAAAATAGGGATATAAATGAATAAAGCTCTCAAGATAGCTGCTAACAATCATATTCCAAGCCAATTTTCTGCTTCACTAATACTCTGAAGCTAATCAGCATTTTTCTAAATGATCTCTGCATAATACCTGATTTTTCCCCCCCCAAAATATTTACTTGGATATATTTATGCTGGTCACACATCCTGTCACTTATTTGTACCTACCAATTAAAATACAGCTTGTAGAAATAATGTGGCAAGCTGCAGCTCCCAAAGATGAGTGGCCTTTTCCCAGACTGGGTGTTTCCCTGACATCCAAAGCTGAAGGTGCCTGCATGT
The DNA here is from genome assembly GCF_003945595.2 of Pipra filicauda. Classification (NCBI taxonomy): domain Eukaryota; kingdom Metazoa; phylum Chordata; class Aves; order Passeriformes; family Pipridae; genus Pipra; species Pipra filicauda. The sequence goes on from NW_024104310.1 coordinate 9,682,640, forward strand.
GAAAAAATGAATCCAGTTTTTCTGCAATGGCCTTATCCGAGTTCTCCTTCTGCACCTCAGTCTTCTATGGGCTTTACCACTTTTGGGTAAGCCTCCTGTCCTGAAATATTTTTTTTAAATGTTATCATACGTTGATATTTTGATGCCTTCTGCAAGCTGCTCACCAAACCCTTTTTAGCCTGTCCTCTTTCATTTTTAAACAAGCAGAGTTTCAACTGACCACCACGTGGAGAGCAGTGGGCCTTCGAAGTCCTTGTAGGATGCCCAACATAAGTCATCTCTAAACATACACCTACTACTACTTCCAAAATGGTCTCAGTTCTCCAGAAGAGCAAGGTTGAGACATGAAAACTACAGAAATAATAGTCTCTGGAAAAAAAAAATAACAACAGAGGAAGTTAGAAATATGGAACCTTTGCTTTTCTTGAGATTTTGATAATTTTTGGCTGAATTTCTCTTTGAACAATTTCTTTTTTCCAGTACCTCCATATGAAAAAAATATTTAACCTATTTCTGCATTCAGTACAGTACTATTGCTTATCTGGAGCCTTTCTGAAGGCAATGACTCCGGGAAACACCTTTTGATACTAAATGTTATTGAAATACTGCTGTAGGGTACTGAAAAGGGTCAGGGAAATTATTGCTGGCTTCCTCTTAAGAGCCTTGCAAGGAGGAAAATCATATTGTCTGTGATTCAGGAATTAAACAGGAATGGGTTCAAAAAGCTCTAAAATGGGCAGGATGCGGAAATAATATTGAAATTTTCAGTTTGCTGCATTTAAGAAAAATCTTTGTGAAGATAACTGAAGCATTTGCTATTTATTTATTTCCATTGAAAATAGATGTCATAATTTTCACAGAATTTGTTCAATGTCCTTATTTCATTTCTTTCAGCTTCAGTTCCATTCCCACCTGAATGAAATGCACTCCCACAGAACAGTGAAAGCCAGTACAACCCCTTTCAAATGACATCTGTCATAAGGTGTTTTCCACTATGTCCACTTCAAGCAAATCTTTCTCAAGGATTTCTGAGACACTACAGAAGACTCACAAGTTCTGTGAGCCACAAAAATAACTGATTTCATTTAGGCATTACACTTATTTTCAGTATTTATCTCTATGTTTTACTCACTGGTGCAGAGAAGTATCAAGAAGATGTATAAGAACAAGCCAAACAATTGTTTTGTCTGCAAGTTACACTGAATGCAGAGAAAGCTCAGCAACACCACAGCCTTTCTTATTTATTGTTACAGCAAGAGCAAGTTAAATATTGGATTTTCTACTACACAAAACAGTTGTCACTTCTGGTTTGGAGTTTTTTTTGATTAATAAAGCAGATGAATTTTCAAAATTTCCATCTAGATAGAAAATACAAAGAAAATTATGTTAAAGCAAACAAAGAAACACCAAGTCCCCCACAAAAAAACCCCCACAAACCAAACCAACCAACCAAACAAACAAAAAAACCAGAAAAACACAAACAAACAAAAAAAAAAACACAAGCAAAAACAAAAACACCAAAAAAAACCAAAAAACCCCACCCAAGGAATGACAATTTTTACCATTATGAAGGGAAGAAACAGCTTTGAACTGTGAACTCCTCAGACTGCCCTGTAAAACACAGAGCTAGAAGTCCTATGTATCCCACTTGGCAGAGATGTTAAGAGGTTTCCTGCATCATGAAGCTTCTTCCCCCACTGCCATGGCAACCTTGTCTTCAGTTTAATAAATAATGTTTTAATTTAATAATGTGTCTCGAAAGCATTTGGCACTCCTCTGCTGGGAATGCTGTGGGAGCATTATAATCCTGATATTTAGAAACTTCTGATTAATTTGCAGGTTAAATGTGCTTGTGGCCATTTTATACTGATTGTTCTCCTGCCACCACTGCCTAAATCTGAGAACTGTGAGTCCTGGGAGCCCCAGGATTCCGGGGAGCAGAGCTGCTGCTGTTTTTCTCACCTCCGTTTCAGCCAAAATGCATCAAAATGTGCCATCAGAAACTTCCCAGCTTGCTCCAGCTGCAAACATCTGCTGATCCACCAGCAATGCAAAACGAAGGCCTCCACATGTGGGAGATTTTCAGGGAGACTCAGCTGAACAAACACACAGATGGAATTCAGTTGTCTAGATATGAGCATCTACGGACATTCCAGGCTCCTGTGGTTTCTGGATGGTGCAGGCAAACACAGAACAGGACCTGAAAGGGCCTCACCGCTCTCTGAAGACCAGGTAGGATATGTTGGGGCACCCCAAAACCTTCAGACAACTTTGTTAGGAACCTGAACCCCACCTGGGTGTTCACCACAGTGTGAGCTGGAGAGCTCTCTGGGGTCTGTTGACTCAACTTCCATGGACTACAAAGGGATCTAACCCATGGTGCTCACACAAAAACACAGACATGTAGACAGTATAGGTGCCTTAACTTTTAACCTGAATCCCACTTTATCTTACAATATTATCTAGAGAAACACTTTTTTTCTGGACATCAATGTTATAGATGATTTTCTGGACTCCACATACTTGAAGCACCATTAGAAAATTCGACATCAAGAGAAGAAAGGGGCTAAACAAAAGGTAAAGCATAGACATACATTTTCTCCTCGCTTTTCTCAAAGGGGTCACAATGCTACCTAAGTGCTCCTAAATTTATTGTGGACATATAGGAGCTTTTTTTCAGCCCACATTTTCAACGTCAGTTTGAGAATTCAACTTTTTATAGTTGGATTTTATGCTCTTCTAAGGTGAAAGAATAAAAATTACGAGAAATCTATTTGAAAACCTGGGCTGACATGGTCTCAATTATTCTTAGAAGGCATTAGATAGAAAAGATGACATTGAAAGAAAGACTTTGTCCTCTAGAAGTGAGATTTCTTACGTCTGTTACCTGAGGCTCTTGTATTGGAGCCAGAAAAGGGGAAGTAGAGGAGAGCACTGTAATGGTTTGTGCTGGTTTTGGCTGGGGAAAAGTGCATTTTCTTCCCAGTTGCTTGTATAAGGCTGTGTTTTGGATTTGTGCTGAGCACTGATAATATAGAGATGTTTTTGATACTGCTGAGCAAGGGTCACACACAACCAAGGCCTTTTCTGCTTTCCATACTGCCCTGCTGGTGAGAAGGCTGGGGGTGCCTGGGAAGCTGGATGGAGACACAGCTGAGACAGTTGACTAAAACTGACCAAAGGAATATTCCAGACCATATGACATCATGCTTAGTATGTAAAGTGAGAGGAAGAAGGAGGAAGAGGGGAATATTTGGGCTAATGGTGTTTGTTTCCCCAGGTCGCTGTTACACGTGATGGGGCTCTGATCCCCTGGAGATGGCTGAACACCTGCCTGCCCATGGGAAGCAGGTGAATTAATTCCTTGGTTTGCTTTCCTTGTGCTCACAGCTTTTGCTTTCCCTGTTAAACTGTCTTTTTCTCAATCCATGGGTTTTTCAGCTTTTTCTCTTTTGATTCTCTCCCTAATCCCACTGGTGGGGGAGTGAATGAGAGGCTGTGTGGGGCTTGGCTGCTGGCTGAGGTTAAACCATGACAAATGGAAATGAGAAGGAAGAGTGCAGCCAGCACTGGTAAGATGGAAACTTAAATAACACATTGGACACCGCTAAATATGCCAGTGAAACTAAAAGGAGGGATAAGGCAAAAGTAGATTGCGACTGAATTTCATTATTTCCAGAGCAGAACTCTAAAATATTAGGATGGGTTGTTCAGAGAGGTGGAAGTAGTATCCAAGATGACTTTAATATGGTGAAGGCTTCAGATGTCCTTACCTTGTGTGGCAGGGCAATTGTCAACATTTCCACCATCCAGGATAAATGTCTGCAGGAAACTCCAGATACCTCAAGAACAGTAATAGAAAGAAGCAGAGAGACAATAAGGAGTGGTATAAAGGAGCTACTGGAGAGGAAAGCTGTATCTTTAAAAAGAAGAGCTGTAGTGATTAAAGCAAAAATTGGCAGAGATGTTTAGCCAGACCTTGCTATAAACGTGAAGACCAGAAGAAAAAATGTTCCTTAGGCACATACAGGGACATAAAAGTAGAGAAACAGGCAACAATAAGCACGGAAACAAAACTGCACAATATATGTTTGTCTTCAGCCCTGTTTTCAGGAAGATAGTGCTGATGCCACCCATGGACAGAAAAAAGGAAGAGGAGGAAAGAAAGAGAAGGATGGAAACAAGACGAGGAGCACAGCAGAGTCAGGCTGACCCTAAACTCCAGGAATTTCACATCCAGTAGATGGAAGGACCTACTTCCCTTCCTGAGTCCCATGTGACACCTCTGGGCAGAAACAACCATTTTAAGCTCATCTGTCTTGCCAGGGATGGCACCACATGACTGTGAAAGGAAGAGAAGAATGGGAAAGAGTAAAATGCTCTTAAGTCTGACCTCAAAAACTTGTAAGATTTAAGATTAGATTTTGAAGAAAAGTATAATGGATATAAATGATATAACAAGCAGTATGGACTTACCAAAGTTAGCTCAGGAACATAATTAGGTTTCTAGATGCAGAGAGTGCAGTAGAGCTCATCCAGAGTGGCTGGAAGAAAGCACTTGATTAAACACCATCTGGAAGATTAGCTCAGATGGGAAGGATGGAAACTAAATGAACTGCAAACCAGGCATGCTGCAGGGAGAAGGGGAGATGAAAACATGTACTACTGCAAAGGTAGCAATCAGGAGGGAGGGAAATTATTACTGAAGTTCCTTAAGAAACAGTTTTGAGACCAATGTTTTTGTTACTTGGGTGCAGAAAATGACTGCCAAAATCTGCTAACGGCAAAATTTAGAGGTAATGTCAATATGTAAGCAGAGAGAAACAACAGAAGCACATGATCCTGAGAACTGAGGTAAGCAGAAAGAGAAAATTCACCGGTGTGAAATGCAAGGCAATGTATTTGGGAACTCAATAAAAATGCAGCTTTCTGACATAATTGTGTACCTCATCACCTGGAAATGACTGAGGAGTACCAGCTGATCAGACAGTGACCAGCATGATGAACCTAAGAAAATGAGAAATGTGCTCGTAAATCTCAGGAGGGACTGGGTCCAACATCCCTCTGCTGGGCTGGGAAGGGTCTCTGCAGCAGAGGTAGGAAACAGAGCATTGGTACCCCCTCATATGAGTGCTGTTCACATCTGTAATCCCCCAGGTTCGAGTCAAAGGCAGGTGCAGCCACGAACAGGGATGGATGAGGGCTGCTAGGACAACTAGAGCAACTGGGAGGCACTCACACCCAAGGAGATGGTGCTCTGGTGGTGTTAGGGGTCCCAGAGCTGGGCAATAGACACTGTGGTCCCAGGATCCCAAGCCTTGGTCCTCCTTTCAGCCCCTTCCCTGGTGAGTCTGGCCAGCTCTGTTCTGCCTCACCTCCTCCTCTGGTTCTTGGCAAGCAGCTCTGTCTGCTGCTGGTGAGCCAAGAGGCGCTCAGGGGATCCAAGTCTGCACAACATCATCCCCAGTTTTCCCTTTGCACTGGAAAGGACAAGCTTCCCTCTGGGCAGTGGATCTGATTAGATAACAGTGCCCTCCAGGTGTGCAGCTGCTATTTGGGGGAATTCACCCTGCAGAACCAGCCATGGGTCTTTTTCTCACCTCTTAAGGAAGAAGAAACCAAAGTTACAAGAAGCCTGTGGAGGAGCCAGGAGCCAACCCGAGCTCTCAAGAGAAGTACACAAATGCCTCATCTGCAAGACAAATATCTGCAAGACTGTCCTTCCTTGGGGAAAAAAAAAAAGAAAAAAACTAAATAAAAATACACCAAAAACCCCTAAATAAAAATACAACAAAAAAATCAGTCACAAGCATTGGTAACATTCATTATCCAGACTTGCTGAAAGCCACTGAAACTATTAAAAATTCTGGATTTCATGCCACAAACTGAGCAGGGATGTATCAAGCAAGAGAAAAATATAGACTCTGCTTGGATGTGCTACCACATACCTCTGTCAGGTATAATTAAGGTTCCCATTCTCCTTCTTTCCTACCACTAGTTCTATATATTAAGTTCCATTCTAATTTAATTACCTTTATTGCAGCATTTCTTCATTAAAAACAAATAGCTCCTAGGAATGGTGCTTTCAGGGGAGCACAGTGGGTTGGGGGTTTTTTTGGCACTGATAATTGGCATTTGCAGTAAGCATGGGGAAATTCTAATTCCCAATGCCTTTGGGAAGATAATGAAGTTTGCACAGTTCCGAGAAATTAGAAGGAAACTGAAGATGAAAAGCAACTTTTACAAAAGAAAACAGGAAATGTGTCAGTTTATGTTACAAGCAGCAAACGGGAGGCTCATAGACAATCTAAACTTTTGTAAAGTAATTAATTCCCCATGTTAATTTTATTTATGTGCCACACAGCAGCATTTGAAGGCTCCATCCAAGCCTGGGACCCCCTTGCTGTCCAGTAGGTTACAGCAAGTCATCTGCACCACCTGGAATCCATAACAAGAGCTTGATGAAACTTGCCCTTAGGACCATTTTTTCTGACGAGATTGAAATATCTATAAATCCTCTGTTTTAACCCATCTCTGATTATTTCAGGTGAGGGATGAGCCCAGACAACTTGTGTCCTGCACATACCTTCCCTCCTGTTGCCAAGGAATGCCCTCTGGTTTGGATTTAAGGGCTCTGTGCATTTCCCTGGGGATTCCAAATGTGTTTTCTGTGCAAGGACAGTATCTGATGCCTCTGAAACCTGTTGGACCTACTGCATCTTACAAAGAGCCTGTCCACACACATCCAAAAATTCCTGTGTGCAGAGCTCCTGGGTACCACTTGAACACAGACATTTAATTTCTGCTAAGGACAGTCTTTTTCTTGCTTGTGTGGCACATTACGGGGTTTGTCACCTTTTCAAGGATTTTGCCAAAAGATGCTGAAACACAGAGCAAGTGAAGAAGGAGTTTCCAAAAGGGAACACAAAAGAAATGTACCTGAAAGCACTCCAGAAGGAACGAAGTCATGATTACAGAGATGACAACAAATCCAAGAATCAGCTAACTGAAAGGTTGGCCTTGGGTTTTTTTCTTCTATAAGAATAAAAATTTTTCAGATTCTGTATATGCCATTAACTTTTGATCTAAAGAAATACATGGATAAGATGAGCAAACTGGGAGAAGATGGCTAAAGGACAGTGTTCCTGGGAGACTCAAGCCCAAGCACCTTTTGTTCCCCATCCTAAAATTTAGAGCCACTAATTATTTTGCGTCTTTCCTTTTTAGACATCCATGTAGACTATTGGTTGAAAATTGATGTCTGCTTTTTCTTGTCGAAGAATCTCTTTTAAGAGCTTATAATTTAGCAGCCAAAAATTAAGGTGCATAGATCTCCAGTTGCTTTTGAAAACTGAGTCTCCTGCATAGTTAAAGATCAAAACCTTTCTGCAAAGTCCATTCTCTCTTTCCCACATCTTTTTCAAAAGCAGGTATAGTGAATGTTTTCTCTTAGTACAGCTTTTTCAGTGTCTTTAATGCTTTATGTTACCCAAGGAAGCTGGGTAAGGGAGCTCATGTTACAGTTCTTTGTGCATGAACCTTCTGGGCTGCTTGGATTTGAGACTGCACTACACCAACACCTTCCAGAGAGATGACTGGACCTGAGAACCCCAGTTCAGCTGTTTTTACCCACTGAAATAACTGCAAAGGACACTAGTTATATTTTATTATCCACGCAAGGAGCAGCAAAAAGTGATTCTTCGAGCTCTGTCCCCAAATGTTATTCAAATCCCCTGGGCTGGCGGCACCCAGCCATGAACTCCATCAGCACACTGCTAATCTGTATTGCTGGCATTTGGAGTACAGTAACACAACCAGTGATTGGTATTCCCTTGTATATTATAAAACCTCTTGACAATGCAATCCATCATGAGAGTGAAAGCAGATAATTTCTTGGGAGCACACTGAATTCCTGTATTTAGTTTCCGTTCTCCTTAAGCCCTCTTGCAGGCCCCATTGTATTGCTGCCTGTTCTTTGAATTGCCATTTATAAATTGCTCTGTGTACAACTAACTCTCGCATAAAAGGCTTCAACAATGGCAATATACAGTCAAATGCACGTAATTGCTTTTACAAAAGGAAAAGAAATCACATCAAGGAACGTAAACCTCAGTCCCTGTGTACTGCAGCTTAAAATAAATTGTGCCCTATGGCTGATAATGTATTTAGGTCATAATCATTATGAGTCTACTAAATAAGAAGCCAATTATTGTTCTAAGGAGGCATTCATTAGTAATCTGGACAGAGATCATATAGATGGTATATAACAGCTGGAAGTGGCAAAGGAAAGCAGAAGAGTGATGGCTTGGAGGCACAGGTATAATACATAGAGCTGTAGCCCTTTTCAAATACCTGCCTTTAATTAGGAAGAACTGCAACCTGCCATCAGCAATGCACACTCCATCCTGCTGGCTTTCTGATGAGTGCTGTGCTTTGCCAAGCCTTTAATATGAGAGGAAACAAAACAGCACAGCTCCAAAAAAGCCTCTGCTGTGGCCAGCATGACCCCGGCTCTGCCCTCCAGTCCAGGCATGTTTCAGCTGATGGTACTTCTGCAAGCGTAGGTTGTGCCAGGAAATGAGCACTGTAAGTGTATGGGACAGGCCATCTGAGAGTCATTTCAGCATGGATGCATCCAGGGAGCTTGATGGAAGAAATTCTCTCCCTCTTTTTCTTCTGCTTCTACCCAGGCCAGGAGCATAAGGTTTGTCCCAGAGAGCTCAGTGGGAAAGAGCTGTGTTAGGGCAGTGCACAAAGCTGTCCAGAGACCAGGTGCTGCTTAAGCTACTTTCAAGTAAAGAGAAATCTCTGTGCCCCTGGCAGGTGGATGACAATGGGGGTTGCATGGAAGTCATCGTCGGTCACATGGGGAAGGCTCAAAATGGACAGAAAGCAAGTCTAGTGGGGCTGTTGGAGGGGGATGAGTGGAAAGCCCTCACTTCAGCCAGAGGTGGTCTTTGCCTCAGCTGCAGGTGACCCCTGGCAAACTACTGAGGCCAACACCTGGCACACCACGTGCTTGTGGTGACCTCCTCCAGGGGCAGAGAGAGGTTGGCAGTGATACAGCCAGACCTTGGCACCATCTCCACCAGGTGCAGGATGTACATGTCAAGCCATCCCAAAGGCTGTCCCAAGGCTTGCTCACGCTTGTGCCATGGGCCTGTCTGGGACCCAGACCACCTGGCCTGGCGAAGATGTGATTGTGACTTAGATAAACCAAGGCCCTGCAGTGAAAGCTTAGGATTGCAGAGGATTGATCGCATGTGTCTCCTGACCTCATTAGGTCCTGCCTCTCTCCCATTCCCAGTGCACTGGGAATACCTGCTGGCTGCCATGCCAGCAGTGCAACCCATGTCCTGGAGATGATGGCCAGGGCCCTTGGCTCAGGTTGGGAACAACATATTTTGTCTAGCTGGGAGGTTGGGAAGGTAAATACATGCACTGATCATCAGTGTCCATTTCTTTGTAGGAGAATTTTCTATTCTCTGTGGTGACCAGTGACAGAACCTGAGGGAATGGCCTGAAGTTGTGTCAGAGGAGGTTTAGGTTGGATGTTAGAAAGAGGTTTTTCACCCAGAGGGTGGTTGAGCACTGAACAGGCTGCCCTGGGAAGTGGTCACAGAACCAAGGCTGACAGAGCTCAAGAAGCTTCGGACAATGTTCTTGGGCACATGGTGTGGCTCTTGGGGATGGTCCTGTGCGGGGCCAGGAGTTGGACTCGATGATCCTTGTAGGTTCCTTCCAACTCAGCATATTCTGTGATTCTGTGAATAGAGGGAAGAACAAATTGCAGCACTGTTTGCCTTGGAGCAGGACAGTGAAGGGATGGATCCACCACCCCTCCACAGGCACTTCTGGAGATTAAGGGAGCGGAGTGCCCTCTCTTGGAAGTTTTATATTTGGCATCACTAGTGCAGGGCTGGCCACCAGCCCCTGTTTTTCCCTTACCATTCCCACCTCGTAGCTGTGGCCACTCTGATAGAGAAAGGGCTGGAGGACAGTGTCTGCCCATGTGAGCCCACCTGCTTGGAGTGTCTCAGGAGGAGAGCCTGCTAAGGCACCACAGAAAAGGGACCCTCTCCCCCCTCCACATGGCAGAGGGAAATGTTGAGTCCTGTGAATCCTGTAGTTACTTTAAAACTGCATGAAGACTTAACAATAGCTTTAGTGGTACATGTCCAGATATATCTGTGTGAAATAGTCAGAAATTCGGGACAAACTTGCAGGATTTTAGGGGAAGAAAAGGAGAAGAGATGATCAGCCCAGCCAGCCACTGGTGTCCATTGGTTTCTAAGCTGAGAATGAAACCTGTAATGAAGGCACTGAGGCGACCTTCCAGCTTGATTAGAGGGGAAAGGTCTCCTGTTCTTCTTGCAATAGTTGGCACACCAGCATGCCAATTCAAATGCCAAACACTCACCCTTGGTCTTTATTTTGTATGTAGCAGTTCTCTCTTGCCTTCACGCTACTTTACTTGCAGTGGAAAATGGAAAGAGAGGGGAGGAAAGGGGAGGGGAGGGAAGAAGACAGGAGGGGAGGGGAAAGTGCAAAGGGCGGAAGCCGAGAGATGCAGTGCAGAGGATGCTCTGCAGGGATCTGGTATGGCCTTGAGCCCTTCCATGCCTCAGTTTCCCCATGAGGTGATCCCCCTTGCCAGTGATCTTCGGCCAGATTTGGTATTTGTGGAGTTGCTGGAGAGGAGATGAAGAGTTCCACATCAGTGCAGAGTAAATTGTTATTAAATGAGAGCTAATGAATGATCACATGAATCCCAAACTGGAGCAATTAGCCACTCTGCTGCTGCCAGAGGGTATTTTCTCTGCTGCCACAATTGCCTCTAGGTGGCTGATTTTTAAATTACTCTTTCTTCACCACTTCAAGACATCGTCTTGGGAGCCAATCAGGCTTCTTTTTTTCCAAGTATGCCTAAGCACTCATCTACATCCAAGTGCTGTGCTCCTGCCTCAGCTCAGGTGAGGATGATCCCTCACCCTGGATGCAGTTTATTCCTGTTGAAAAAGCTGTTTTGCTTGAAGGAAGGATAAACACTGAGTGGCTGCAGAGCACCTTTGCACACACAGACCTGCATGAGGAGCTACCAAACTGGGGCTACAGCACACACCAGGTCTGAGGTACATGGGCAACTGCTGGCTTTGACCATGGAGGAAAATTTGCTTCATTGCTTGCAGCAGAGCCTACACTAGAGCAAAAGGGCACTTGCCACCAAGATTTCCACAGGTACCCTGGCCACGTGCTGGGACAGGACTTAGTGTCTCAGAACAGGTTGCTGTTACTATCCCTTGGTGCTGAGGCAGGAGAAAACTGAGGCAGGACAGGCAAAGAAGTCTCCAAAGTCCCTCAAGAGGCACCACAGGGTTGCTGGAGTTGAGCACTGAGCAGTGACTATAAACAAAAACCAGGCAAGGGACCCAGCTTGGCATGAAATGGGCTTGAAGAAGTCACAGGGTTAAAAAAAATTTCTTGTGAATCCTGGATTATCAAAAGAGTCCCATTTTCATCAGATTTTTTGCAGCTGTGAGTGTGGGGGTTTCCACACCCAGACAAGCCCAGTCCCAAGGACTGAGGTGGGGTCAAACACCCAGAGGCACAAATCACAGTCACTTCTGCTGGCAACTCTGGGCCTTTTGCCTGAATATTTGTATTTCATCCACTTTGGGCGTACAAGATCTCAGTGCATGGCCCAGCTGGCAAGCGAATGTGACAGAAGAGATTTAGGTAACTGGCTTTTTTTTTCATCACAAACCTGGCAAATGGCAGCTGGAGGGCAGGAAACATTCTTCACTGCTTCATCCCTCCCAAAGGCATGTCTCATAAACATCCTTATGGCTCGTGTAATTATTTCACTCACCCATAATTAATGCCCTTTTGCTCCCTGCAAGCTGGGTAAGATGGTTTTTACCACTCATGGCAATGAGGCTGTGGTTCCCATCTATGGCTCTGCAGAGCCACTGCCCAGGCTGGGAGTGGGGGCTCTGGCCAGCCAGCACAGGGATACTGGTAGGATCTCAGCCATGAACAAGTGGTAACCAGCTCCCTTCAGCCCATTGTTTTTGATTGACTGCCCCTTTTTAAGCACTTACCTCAGTCTCTCACCATCGATGTGAGTGCTGGGACCTCACCATGCCCAGAGATCTCTTAGAGGTTGGCTGGAGAGGGAGACGAGGGTAGAATTTGGCTGAGCACTGCTGGAGATGTAGAAAGCCCTGACATTTTTTTCTTCTGTTATAGCTGGTTCAGCTGGGCACATCCAGCTATGTTTGTATTTCATCGACATGATAAAGTGACTTCATCACCATGGAGACAGCTACGATTTGCATCTTAATTAAGCAATGACAGATGCCCTACTGATAAAGGCAATCTTTAGCTTTGGATCCCCATTGACTGCCAGTTCCAGCATTCCCGTATATTACTAGCTGCTCCTGAAATCAAAATTTTAACAAGTGATTGGCAGGGAGTTACCTTTTAATGTTTTTGCTGTGCTGATATTCTGATGCGAATAAATATTTCTCAGTAGTGAGACAGTCAAATACTCTGAGCTGAAGAAGAGTGGGACTGGCAGAATATGGGCCTGTTCTGGATGGCATAAACCCCACCACCCAAAAAGGGGGGGATCTGGGGAGAGCACAAAATGATCAGCAGAAGAATGGCCAAGGACACGTGTATGGTGCTGACAGTGTAAAACCAAAAATCTCCGAAGACTGGAGAATTGAGAACTCATAGGGCAGACAATACCCATGCTGGATTTCCAACCCTGGCAGCTTTCGTCCCATTGTTGGATGCTGAGATTTCATTTCCACCTCCTCTGTGCTGATGGGACATTGTAGAAATAGTGTTTTCTTGATGGCCTGTGCTCATGGTAAAAAATAAGGTGCAAGGGGCTGGTTGGGCCATCATGCAGGAGAAGCAAAACAACATTGAGTGAGATGGAGCTGACCTGGGTGGAGTGGTATTGAAGGCATTTGGCACAGCCCATGCCACTGCACAGCAACTGCTCCTATGCAAGCTGCTCTCAGGCTTTGGGATGTGTCCATTACCCTCTCAGATCTTCACTGCTGTTATTGGAATCGACATCCCAGCACTTACCACCTTCAGCAGCTTTATCATTCTTTTGTTGTGCACAGGGCACTGGGGCAGAGAGAGACTCTGTGACTTCCATCAGTACCCACTAATTTGCAGTACCCGAGGAGTAAGGATGGGAAATCCAGTGGACCTGGCAAATACATGATCCAAAGCTGTTCTTGTTCAATGACCACATACTGGTCTCAGAGAGCTCATGGTTCATGGGCCAAGCCAGATAGATCAGATCCTTAGAAATCAAGCTGGTGATTCATCTCCTCCTGGTGTAGAGCATCAACTAAGCACTTAGGAACACACAGACCTTCACAACAGGAGATAACTTAGCCACAGGAAGGGCAAAGCTGGATGCCTGCCCTTTAGGTGAGGATGAACTTCTCCTTTAGAGATATAGAAGTGAACATCAGAGATTCCAGAGAGTGGGGCTTTTGGGGGTTTATCCCATCACTGGTTTGCTGTCCATAGAGAAAGTGTGAGCTTAAATCAAAGCTCTTTGCACTTCAGTGGGCTTCATTCACATGTAATTCGCAATTACAAGGGCTTTTTGCCATGGGAATTTGCAGGCTCTTGGTATAGTCTGAGCACACATTGCCACTCTCCCTTTGGCAAAGGTGTGAGATGCAGCTTTCTTCTCTGTCTGACCACCCATTTTCCCCTGATTCAGGCAAAATCACTTGTCTTTACAACCACTTGCCAGCAGAATTTGCTGAAACCTGACCCAAGCCTTGGGAGGAATGGTGAAAGTGAGGATATGCAGGCAGGGACTGACACCTGTGCAGGTTACAGGAAACCAGTGCAGGTCACAAAATACTTATGGGATTTCAATCCAAATAGTTGTTTCTTTGCAGGCAGTTTTTGGGAATACCGAATGCAGTGCTCTGTCCTACAAAAGGTGTAGACTCCTGCATCAGAGGCATGGATTAGGCCAAGCAGACAGCAGACCTGGGAAGGGATGAAATTGCAGCCGATAACAGCAAATGGAGCTGCTTCACTGTGGTGCTGCCTTTTTGGCAGAAAGAAGGGAGGATGTGCCTTGTTCTGTCACGTAAAACTGGAGTTAGCAGTCAGGTCAGGTGCCCCCCTGGAGGATCATTTAGCCTCCTGTGCTCCTTCGAGCTCTATGGCATGCTGAGCATCTCCCGCGCTTGAAGGGCAGGAGACCCCTGCCTGAGTACACCAAAAAGTTAATTGGAAAGAGCAGCCATGAAAAAGGCCTGACCTTTTCCTGAATCGCAGCCCAATGCTGAGTAGCAGAGGTCATCCAATTAATTGGGAAAATGATGCTGGAAGAGAACTCTCTGCCTTGAAGGAGTGATGTTGAGACTTGTTAGCAGGGCCCCATCACAACATGCTCAGTTTCAGGGTGAGATGGTGTTTGCAACGGGAAAGCAGCGGCTTCAGGCCTTGGACATGGAGTGTTGTCACCAACAATGAGATGGCTCGTTGAGCTCCATCGGCATTGCCAGGGATTGTCCATGATCCATATAACCTGCTAAAATTTTCTCCTGTTTCCTCAGGTGTTGGGGAAGTTGAATTTTGTTCCAAGAGAAATGGCCAGGTAGGATGAAATTTTTTAGGCCTGGCAATTGCCCATGCTAACAGGAAACAGAGAAAACCATTTCATAGAATCATAGAATCATAGAATATGCTAACTTGGAAGGGACCCATCAGGATCATCAATTCCAACTCCTGGGCCTGCACAGAACACCCCAAGAAACACACCATATGCCTGAGAGCATTGTCCAAACACTTCTTGAATTTCTGTATCTCATGCTCTTAGCATGTCCAAGCCCTAACAGGTTTCCTGCTCTCCGTGGGCCCCATTCAATTTGGAAAAAAACTCCTCCCTTGGCACTTCTTACAACATTCCCAAGGTTATTCTATGGGTTCCAGCAAACTGAATCAATGGGACTCCTTCGGGCTGGTTCAATGGACCATGTCACTAAGGCACATCCATTGGGATGTTTCTCATTTTACTGATTAACAGATGTTCCTCATTTGTTTTCTGATGAAGGAAAGCAGTCACTGCTCAGTGTCACAGGATATCAGCTGACAGTGTCACAGGCTTACACAGATAAACTCAACTCCTTTGGGCTTCAAAATGTTGAGAAATCATGTCAGCCTTGGGCAAGGTGCTGTGAGGATTTTTACAAGGTTCATATTAAAAGCAGCTGAACTGGGATACTGATCTTTCCTCCACAGTGACTTTCTGTATTTAGTATAGACACTTACAACCAGCTTGATGCACAGACCTGGGCTTGTCTGTCTGTGGGTGTGATGAGATATCCTGTACTCAGATCATTCTCCACACTGCACTCACCAGACAGTCTTAAAAAGCCACAGGAAGTGCAAGGGAGAACAATTCACCTTTTTCACCTTCTACAACCACACTTTTGAGTGGCAAAGGTGAGGCCAATATAAGAAAATTTGTCAGGGTGGATCTAACTGCATTTTCTTTGAATCAGAACAAACTTTTGCTTAGTCAGAGGTTCAAAAGGAAAACAGCCAGGGAACGCATAAGGCCAAAAAAGTGAAAGGACCTGTTAACTTGTCAGTAATTCCCCCACCAACCATTACCAGCCACTCTATAAAACACGAAACCTGGAGTGAGATCCTCCACAACTCATTGGTGATGACTGACAGTACTTAAGAGGAGCACCTGACAGTATTTAAGAGGAGCACCAAAAAAAGTAGGTAGGAAAAAGAAGTATTAGATGAACTAAGAGATGGGAGGGAATGTAGACAGGTAAATGGACAGCTGTTTAGAGGACCATGGGAAACCAAACAGCTGGAATTCCAGACTGCAGAAATGTAATTCATATAATACTTCTTAGAGAGCTTTCTCCAAAGAGGTCTGCTATTCTCTCATCTATTTTATTTATTGTGGTCATAAAGAGAGCAACCAACATGTGTGGAAATAAAAATCAAACATGAATTACCGGGGCAGCATATTAGAGACATGTCAGATTTACTACAGCACCTGTTTATCAAGCTTGAAATCAATTTTTCTAAAAAAAAAAAAAAAATCTCATTTTCACATTTTTTAAATAGGTCATTGATTACAGCTATTTGCTTCAAGAAGAAACACAAGCAGGTGTGACTAAGAGATTTACTTACTCCCTTTAGCAAGAATTATACCCCTTTCTCTAACAGCACCATATGAGCCCTGTGTGATGAAGGCCGGGGATCCTGTCTCCCAGCTTAAAGCAAGAGAGATATGTGTAAATAACTGCTGTAATTAAAACTGACTTTTTTTCTTGACTGCTAACAGTGACCACAAGGATGAAAAATGACATTAGTTCCACCAGGGGCAGAGATGCCACTTGCTGTGAGAGATTAGGGAGAGCATCAAGGCGGTGAAGTGGCTTGCAAACTCTTGCCCAGGGGTGCTGGAGAAGCTCTGGTGATCCACAGTGCCACTCCCAGCATGATGACTGGCACTGATGGAGAGGAGAGGAGAGGTGCCAGCTTTCACGAGAGCTGTTGTTTGCAAATATACTCCACATCTGAGATGTAGTGAGAAAACCCCTGCACTCAGCAAAGGCTCAGTGCCCAGAGCTTCCCGGCAGAGAGAGGGTGTTGTGACAGTGAGAGGGTGGTGGGGAGACGTGGGTGGTTTGAAGGGACAAAAAAATCAGTGGTTCAAGTACTGATAGGTTGGCATGGAAACTCCACCACCAAATATTACCAAGGCTGTGGTCTTATTCTGCATCCTCTATGTTCATTGTGGACCCAGGGACAGGCCAAATCCAGAAAAGTCGGAGGCTGCAGTTGCGTGACACACTCAGGTTTTTCAGGAGCACCTCTTGGCACTCATTTGCCATCACAAGTTCCCAAGGGCTGTGCAAACTTCACCCAGGCCAAGTTCCTGGGGCCAAGGGAGCAATGGGACGCAGCAGAGGAGTACTGTGGATGGGGGTGGGAACCTTAAAGGAGGTGACACTGAGATGTGACATCTGCTCTGAGTACCTGGGACATTCATGCAGTTTTCTATCCATTACTCTACACTCATCTCTGGGAAGGAGTTATGCCAGGGGAGGCAGGGCAGAGGCCTTACTCGACCTTGTAAGCCACCTTGCTGTCCAGGTGCATCCCCAGCATCATACCAGCAGTTCCTCCCCATATCCAAATATGGAGCCCGACACACCCTCCTTGGAGGCCACATTGGTGCTCATTTGGAGAGGAATTAAAAAAAGATGTAGCAATTTCACAATGCTGTGACATCAATCAGAATTCATAAGCAGCTTCCTGAAACATCGCACATGGTAACCATGCTGCACCTTGTCACTAATTAGATGCCAATGATTAACAAAGTGTGGCTGATTCAGCGTCTCTGACTCTGTGCTTTCTTTTCTGCTCTTGTTGCCTCTTGAAGCTTAGCTGATTTATCCTGGCCAACACAGCAGCGTAAGAGCTTGGGTGTAAGTGTTGCATTTGTGTTTGAAAGGAGGCTCAAGTGGCTCCAGTCCAACATCACTTATTAAACAACCAGGTCAACAGTACCTTTACTCTAATTTCTGCACCAAGTTGGTGAGTGCCACCAATCACTTGATATACAATCATGTGGCTTTTCTTTCCCCTGAAACGAAACGTGAAGTTTAAATCATGTTTGCATATGGTCAGCCTTGTGAACACCAAAGGAACTGGTGTGGTCCACTCCACGAGGAGTAAAAAAACATGAATGCAGTCAGCAGCAGCCCATGGTTTGTAAAAATCACACTTTATTATTTCTAAAAAATAAGCTAGGAGTGCCTTAAAATAAAGATTGATCAAAACAACTTAATTAGAGACACAAGGCTATTTACACTGGCTTTTGCTTTTCTAATTTGGCCTTAATTTTCATACTTGAGAGTAAAAAAGCAAGAAAAGACTTGTGTGGCTTTGTGGAAACTTGTGCTGCTAATGAAATCGTGCCTCACCCTGTGCAGGAAAATAGCAAAGGAGATGACTAGGAAGCAGCAACCCAGGTGCTGATGCATTTTGAAATGCCACAAGTTTGCCTACATGACAGGGTGTTCCTTGCTCTCTGAATCAGTGCCTGATCCTTGCTCCAGTATGGGGATCTCCTGTCCATCCCTTTCCTGGAGATGCTCAGAGCTGGTGCCCAGACCCCTGGAGATGTCCCGTGGTGTCCTTACTCCCTGTCCACTACTCATGCACCCAGTAGTGAAGGTGGCTCTGCCACCATGCACCTGAGTGGGGCTGTGCACTGAGGGGGGCAGCACCTCCACTCAGACCTCACATGAGTTTCAAGTTTGGATTTGACCCAATTCCTTATGGAAGAATGGTCTACAACCTACCAAAGTGCCTGTGCTTTACTTCTGACAGTGCTGGCTGAGAAATGTCTTTACATTATAGAAAAATGGTTTCATACCTCTAAACCAAACCTCTCCTCCAGGTTCCTCTACTGTTTGGAAGAGATGTAAAATACAAAAACATACATAGGAATAAGCTGCTTGGAAGAGGGGAAACCTCTTTTGACAGTACGAATGTGTCAGAAAATGATTTCAAGGTCCCAAACAGATGTAAAACTTCCAGAAAGATTTTCAAACATCACAGATTGGTTTCATACAGCCAGAAGCTCTGTCCACAGTGGAAGCCCCACTCACCAGCAGTATACATTTGTGGGATAGCCAATTGTTTCCACTGCCCATGCAGCAGCAGACTGGCATCTCAGGGGATTACAGCTGGTTCCGTGAGTAGTGTCTGTGCTCTTGGAATGTGGGAGGGAAGGAGGGGAAATTCTGATTAATGAAAAGTGAGAGAGACATCCAAAAACATTCAGAGGAAGAAAAGGAGCATAGTTATGTAAAAATGGGAGAGGTATCCGAGTTGGGGTAAACGGGTAAAGGCCATGGATTTCAGGGGAGTACAGACCCTTTGCAGCTGCTGAAATAAGAGTCCAAGTGTCCTTCCACGGCACACTTCATCTACCTCTGATATATTTGAGCCCTCCACGGGAATACAATAACTTTGTTCTGGAAATAAAACTGTTTTTTTCAGAGGCTTCAGAAAAAGGAAAAGGCCACATTCAGACAACAGGTCTGTCCCATCCCAAACATGGCTGCATTTCTTCCCCACCCTCCATCAACACTGGCATGTGGGGTAGGGTTCACAGAAGCACTTGAAACCAAGATTCCCCTCTCTGAGCTGATTTCCCTCATGGAGAGGGATGAGCACCCACCGTAGCCTGGGATGGTGCCAGAGTACTCACACAGTCCTCACTCTGGAAGCATCTCCTCCTTTCCACTGGTTGTACAGAGAAAAGACAGTCACTGAAATTGCCACATCTCAACCTCCTCCTCCAGGTTTTCTCAGGAATTCCTATTTGGCCACAGAAGAGCCAGCTGCTGGTCCACCAGGAGACAGGAGCCTCAGCAAGCAGAGATGGGTCACACCACAAGGATAGTCCCCCATGGATAGGGTGGGAATTCAGCCTGGAAAACCACAGCCACCATGCTTCCCTTTCCTTCTTCAACTGCTTATCCTTCTTAAATCCCACAAATGTTCTTAAATTTTAGTCTGGACATGCTGTAAGTGGAAGGAGAAAACCTGCAGCAGACAAGCAAGGGACTTAAAATTTTTTCATAATTTCCCCCCCCCCCCCCCCCCCCCCAGAACTATACTTCACTTGCAAACCAAAATTAACAGCATGACAGGTCCTACGTGTTATTTCAGCTTCAAGCAGAAGCAGTGATAAGGACCAGGCAAGAATAAGTAAATAAAACTTGATGGAAATGTTGGAAAGAGGGAAAATGCAAAAACTCAGTTTCGCTTTTCTATTGTAAGAAAGATGAAGTTTGTTGCTTTGATCTCACTAATGCTTTAAACCTGGAGGGCAGAATGGAAAACCTACATTTACTGTACACAATAAAGATGACTGAGAGAATTTCAGGATGACCTAAAGAAGGAAAGGAAGGAATGCAATGCCACATCAGCATGAACATGGCACAAGTGAGCAGAGAGGGACTAATAAAGTGGAGACTGGGAAACAAAACCTTATTAGATGTGTAACTTAGAGCTATAAAAAGTCTTTGTCAATGAAATAAAGAGAATTCACTTCTCCCTTCAAGCATTACCCATAAAAGGTTGTACCTATATTGTCTCTAGTTCTGTGTGTTACCAAGTTTATATGCTCATTTATTTTTTATTCCCTCCTCCTCCATTCGATAATTTTTTTCTTTCTAAGGATGAAAAATACATGTAATCAATTTTTGAATTTCACTTACCTTATAATGACAATGGAATTTGTCAGAAATATCAAAGAAAACATAAAAAAGGTTTCTTTGAGGCATTTTTTAAGACTTTCTTTTATTCAGGGTCTGATTAACATTTGACAATCAAACCACCAGCGTTTGCAATGACCTGACTCAAGACCTGCCACTAGAACAGAAATGCAAAAATCATAAATCAATATTTCCAATAAACACTTCCACCTTTCCCAGGGTGGGCTGCCACCTCTCCTTGCCCCTTCCACCCCACATCCTGTTCCCAGGGAGGATGAGGAGGAGAAGCAAACTGGCCAGGATATAGAGCAGATAAAAGCCTGCTTTTGTGGGGCTATCTGAAGTCACCCCATCTAGCCCCACAGGAACATCTCTCCTCTGGGGCTCCTTGTGCAGTTTGGCCACAGGCCAAAATACTTTTTCTCTCACCTACTTCTTCAGCTGTTGCATCCTTTCTTATGGACTCCCCCTCCTGTGGAATAACTGTTATCCATGCTGTGTGCACCTGGAGACAGTCTTTAGATCCAAGACTGGATGTGGCCCTTAACACCAAGGGCAGGCTTGAGGTGGGGCAGCATGTTTATCCACAGCTGGGGCTGAGCTGCTGTACACCCTTGTGTTTTTCGGGGCCGTGCTGTAACACCTCATCAACCATCCAGGTCCAGTGATCCCTCAAATTCTTTTGCAAATGCCTCCTACTCACTTCCTTATCTCTTTAATGGTCTCACAGTTATTTAATTTAGCTCCTTGGAGTTTCATTTTCATTTTAATTTCCCCAAGGTTCTCTTACTTTTTTTTTTTTTTTTTTTTGCTGCCTGTATTTTAACATCTGCAATCAACTCTAATTGAAGTTCTTTCTGGGCAGAGCTGAGATGTGTAGCTGGAAAACCTTGGTCTAAATGATCTCTCTGCTTTTTTAATTCTGCAGTTAAAGATGTTGTATTATTTGAAGAGACCGTCTGGACACAGAAATTGCTTTTCCTTGAGTGCTTTGCTTGGACAGGGAGGCTTCTCAATGTCAGAGGTTAAGGTGTGCACACCAACACGTATGTTGAGTAGCCACTGACCCCGAGTTCATGAGGGGTCACAGGCATATTTGTATGGCCATTTTTGTCGAGGTTTACAAGATCTCAGCTGCTCACCCTTAGCTGATTTTGCTGTGACAGAGACTGAAGGAAAAAGGACAAGGGGTTATGACCCAAAATGTGTAGCTGGTGACTCAGACCAGAAGTATCTCCTGGGTACCATAGGGCAAACTCCAGAAAACACGGTGGATCTGAGACATTTTCTCTCTGGAAATTATTAAACCCCAGAGAACCAAGATAATTCTAAAGCAAAACATGTTCTGTTATCTTTGAAGAGTTGTTTCTAATTTAATTTTAATGATTCTTATGAGAAATGTGACGCCTGTGTGTCTGCTTTATAATTGCAGAATATTCTATCTCCAAGGCTCTAATGTCATTTTATGGAGGGTCTGTTGATTTCCTGTTGTATCTATTGCAATGCAGCTTCAGAGTATTTGGTAGATATTCTGGAAATTACATATAATATTATAACTTCCCTCCTCAGACATGGGTTATGTGGCAAACCTGAGTTTATTAGCTCTGTCATAAAAGGCAACAGTTTTGTCTACTGCAGCTGAGGTTGAATTATGGATCTGAAAGTATTAGATCTGTTATGAAACTGAGTAAGGAAATGTTATACCAATAAGTTATCCAAAATTATTAGAAAAAAATGGAGCTCTTGCCGGGTTCTGACTTTGTTGCATTCATTGTCCCAGCAGTCGTATTATCTGTATTTAATTTGAGATTGCTGGATTAATTCACCTTTTTAATTTTTTTCCTGTGGGTTCTCAGACTTTTCCCATTTCATTCTGTCTTGCTGTCTGAAAGAATGCCCTTTAGGATCTAGCAGAATATTTGAAGAGATCATTTATTTTTCTCTTCTGTTCCAGTAGTGTTTCTCTCTGGACAAGAGAACATGCTGATTTTAATTTTCGTCTCTCCACCTCCTTGGGACACACTAAGTATTTTATTAGAACAGTTTTTTTCAAGCACCAAAAGTGTTAATTGAAAACATTTGCTGATGTTTCTGGAGGCATTTCCAAATATATTGCTTATCCTACTTTCAGGTGTTCCAGATCTTCTCTATCATCTGAAACAGAATGTGGGAAATCTCAATTAGATGTAAGGGAAAAAAGAGTTCCCAGTGAAGGTGTCAGGGGGAGACAAGCAAAGCTTGACATCACAAGGCAAGGCACCTGATCCAGGTGTGTCCTAGAACTAGGCAACCTCCAAAGGTCCCTTCCAGCTGTGATCATACACCTTCTCTGTCTTCCCTGACCAAAGAAACCAGACAAACATGCATGACTGACAAAAACAGCAAACACAAAGCAGCTGTTGTCCATTCCATAGAGTTACGCTGATGTAAAAGAAACCCAACACCCCTTTGTACTGGAAATGAACTAAGTGATTTATGCCCATCCAACACCAGCAAAAACCCTCATTTACTCCGTTTCTCTCTGCTCTGTTCACACCAACATTTTAAGCTATCAGGGCTGTAATACATAACTAATGCTTTCTTATTTGGCAGCCTTATTAAACCCAGGAGACTGACTTAAGCTCCTAGTTTGTTACATTATTAAGCTTGTCATTCATTATTAGATCAGTCTCAATTTATTGCAGCTCTGAGCTAAAGACTATTAAATGCCAAAATCAGCATTTACATGACATTAGGAGAGCACAGGCCCACAGAAAGTTGAGGGAGGTAAAACCATAAGCTGGCACCTCATCATTCATGTTCATTGAAGAAGAAGAAGGTGGCTAACAAGAATTACAATGACAGAGCCTGATTCTTCATGGCCTTCCTCCCGTGAGGAAGGGCCATACCAGAGCATCCATATCCACAGTGATGTCTGAGGTTGTGTCTGTTGGCTGGGGGAACTCCAGGTCCTGGAGGAGGTGGTAGCCACAGAGCAGCCAGGACCTGGAGCAGTTTCTGTCCTCTTGGCAGGAGCAGCTTCATCCTGTTTTTGATTAGGGAGTTCCCTGTCTGGCTCCTGTTTGATGCTGTTTCAGATCTCAGCCTTGCAATATGAAGCAAGTTATGGCAACCAAGCCAAACTACATTTTTTAAGGTGGAGCTTAACCAGTCCCACAGTCTCATCATGGGGGTAGCAACTTCTGAAGGACAGACAGGAGGTGTCCATACCAACACCCAGCATTTATTTTGTTCTTTGCAGGGTCTGGTAAGCAGACAATGTGGGTACAGAGCACCCATTTGCCTGAGCACCCCCACCCCCCCAGATGCAAGTTGACCCACAGGACTGCAAATCTCTAGGGCTTAGCCTGTGAGCTTGGAAATGAGAACAGTTCTAACCCCGTGTGGCTGCAAGAGAGCAGCTTGCCCACTGCCAATACTCAGATTTACCCCTTTTTTTCAACAGAATTGAATAAGTGGGCACTCGGGACAAATTGAGATCAGCCCTGTGGGAATTTCTCCCTGCTGTGGGAGCAAGTCTTGGCATATGCAAGGAGGGAGAGCAAAGCAGAGAACCTCTATGGTTGGAGGTGCTTACAAGGAGAGGTCACACACTGCCTCTCTGCTCATGGACTGTACACCATTTTAAGAGATTACTTGGTTTGTGGGAAAAGAATTGTTCAGTATTAGAATTTTTCACATATAATTTCAGGTTTCTATAAAAGGAAAACGAATTTCAGTCTGTCTCTTGAAATACTGATCTTCCAGGGTGCACCTTCTATTATTTTCAATTTTGGGTCTTACTAGTTTCTGTTCTAATCCCCTGTAATTCTGAATTCTCTGATGTATTTCTCAAAAAGGTCCCTGCAAAAATTGAACTCCTCAGTTTTAAAAGAGTAGACACTTATGCAACTCAGTATTTTTTTTCTACAGAACATGCCTTTGATCTGTCATCCGCATTTTATTTCCTTACCGTGACGAGGGTCTCCTATTTGATGTTAATAGGGAGTGTTCTTCCATTCTTTTCATAAACTGTTTTTCTTTACAGTTGATCAGGATCAAAGAGCAAACATTATAGCTTCTGATCAAACATGGATTCGTTTTGTGGCTCTCATCTTCTTCTTTAATTATCTGGCCCTTAAGAGAACATGTCTGACGTGGTCCTGGTGGGGTTATCAGCTGCTTCATCCTCCTGTTGGGTCCTTCTGGCCATGTGACTGTCCTTCACTTTAATTCCTGTAATGAACTGAGAAAGAGAAAAGGTATGTGAACAAATCAGTTTGTTAGGGAAAGTTTCACCTACTGTTTAGGAAGTAAAGGAAGATCAAAAGTCTGGTAAGCACACACGGCAGTGAATCAGCCTCTGAATGAGCACATGAACATCAAAACCACCTTTTGTTCAGCCACTCAGGGCTCATTCACAGTCACATCAGCTTTTCCTGGCAGAAGGTCCCAGCAGCATCATGTTGGCTGCTGAAGGCATGTAAAGGTCAAGTCCCCGTTTATGAGCGTTGCTTCGTCTGTGTCACAGGGGAGGGGGCCTGGGACTTCAGCCACCCCCTCCCCTGATACTGTGGCACTGACAGTGATGAAATACTGGGTGACCACATGTTTTTTACTGTTGTTTTATCAACAGGTGGCATTGAAGCCTCCAGAATTTGTATTCAGAAACTATCCCATCAGCCCTCATGCTCAGCACCATCAGGTCAGCTCTGAATCCACCCCCCAGGGCCTTGTTTGGTGTCTTCTCAATCTTTATTCCCAGATTGGTCTGAAGATTGACAAGGCTGTACCAGATGAAGGAATGAGCCAGGCTCGTGTTTACCTTTCACCAAGTACCAGGAGATTTGCACAGAGAACAAATCAATGACATGAAGTTGAGATGCTTTTGAGAGGAGTGACTCTAATTAATAAAATCAAAGCTGGGGCTGTGTCGAGCTCCTCAAAACCAAAGCTGTGTGCGGAAAACCCCCCCATGCTTCAACAAGACAGTCACTAAAGGGGTTTTTCAGGTCTAAAACCACATCCTAAGAACATTAGACATTTTGCTAGCACCCAAATGACCTATGTTCAAATCCATCATGCATCTCAATGTGCACGACAGCACTGTTGCCATAGCTGTCAGCTTTGGAGGTTGCTGCTTTATTTCTTATTTGACATAAAGTCTGCACTTGAGAGTTTATTGTTTTTCAACACCTTTTTCACTTGATCTGAAGTTAATGTGCCCTGTCATGAAGGGTTTTGAAAGGCCTTGGGTTTACCCTGACAGAGGACAGCTCGACACTGTAGTGAAACGTCATACATTTTTCCAGCTTTTTCTGTCAAAACCAGGAGTCCTTAAAAACACCCACGAGCAGTTTATTGGTGTAACTGCAGCTAAAGCAGCTTGTTTGGTAATGAAGACACCATCCCCTGGGTAATTCTCTGAAATAACATCCTTTCCGTTTTTAATATTTCAGCCCATGGGGGAACTGTCTCAACAAGAAATTCTGGGTATTGAACACCCCCCTGCACATCTTCTCTTCAGTACAGGAATCTTTCTTGAAAACATGCGATAGACCATCAGGCAAAGAGAAGTGTTAAAGAAATATGAGCTCCTTAAATATATCTTGAGTGGGCCTGTCCTTACTTGGTGTAACTAATTTTGTTAATGAGGAGTTTAAATCTGACTGTTCATGAATTTTTGCTGTCAGTGCCTTTAGCAATTCCTGCCACTACAGTTGATTTCAAAATTTAGCACTTGAAGTCTATTTAGAGCTAGGCTTAGAGTTTGAACATTCAAAATCTCAATTTATAAGGAAAAAGGAGAATTACAAAACTGTTAACTTTCAAATACTCTTTAATTTCGTGGTTTGACTGCAAGAAAGACAACAAGAAGAAATCAGTGGTATTGTGATGGTAAATCAGTTGTGTGGCAGGAGAATAGCAGGTCCACTCAACAAAAACTTGATTTTTATTTTCTGAATTTTCCAAATAATACAATCTATTTTAATTTTACATCATTCTTCATGTTCCTGGCTTGAAAGTGTTTAGATGCAGGATCATTCCTACTTCAGCTCTCATTTCAAAGTGGGGATCCAATTCTTTCTACCAACTTTATTGATACTTTTCTACTAGGAAACTCTCTAGGCAAAAGCATTAAAAATTTAAAGATATATACAGAAAAGAAAAAAAAAAGGCTGAAAATGTACCTCAGATAATTAAACAACGTTATTCATTTATTTTCCCAACTGGATCTCCAGATCATATTGACACATTGCTCAGGGCATTTTCCCCTTGCTTGTTCCTCTCAAGAGCATGACTTTCACAAACTTCCTAATTTTAATCACGTCCTGCAATGAAACTCTGAATAGAAAATGAGAAGCTTTACAAGAGACAATGTCACTGAAAAGTGACAAGACTGAAAGACCTTGCTGTGAAACTCAGGAGACATTATGGCTGATGTCACCAGAGCCACGGAGTCCTTGCACATCTTGCTCATGGTTACCAATGAAATTGGACAGCAGCAAATGGCCCAAAATCTTCATGTGCATCCTCATGGACTTCACAGAGGTAAACATTCTCTGACTTACTTCACAACCCAGCACCAGAGATTTTGGGTTACTCTGAGCCTCCCATGTCACTTCCACATGACCTAGTGCCACTAAATAAAGTTACTTGCTGCCTCAAGTAACTTCAGAGCAGCTGCTTTAAGACCTTCAGGTATTCCTGCACTCATCACCAGAGCTGGATGCTCCCAGAGAGCACGTACACCAGTGGTGTGGGTATGTCTCCAAGGGCCACATGACTCCGTGTGTGTCACGATTATCTCTGCCTTTCCCTGAGGTGACAAGCTGCAGTGATGGGTTTCCTGCATGACACCTCTCCAGCTATGAAAGACAGAAGCCCATGTCTCCTGCTCCTGCATAATGCAATGACCTGAATATGAAATATTAACACAGCTGTGCTAAGACAGGGGCCCACTGAGAGGAGTCTCAGTGATGAGAGTTACCCCATGAGCCAGCACTGGGAATTAAGCGCAATGGTGTGGAGTGGAAAGATGTCAGGAAGTATTTTTGTGAGGAGGCCTTGGCTGTGCTGAGTGGAAAGTTTTGAGTCTTCCTGTGTCACCATGGCATGAGGCCAGGGGTGGAGGTGAAGGATGAAAGGGTGAAGCTGGAGCTTGGTTTTCCGCTGTTGTTGGAAGGTCCATCACTAGAGGGAGACCAAGATCTACCCTATGGTTGGTGGGCATTCACCTCACCTCTGACTGGAATATAGGAAAGATAAGATTTGACTTACTGTTTTCTTCTTTTCCCATAAATGTTTGGGGTTCAGCTCAGGGAGATAGTTTGATGTGATTGCTACTGTCACACACCACAGTCTGCGTGGATGGTGCACAGTACCCTCAGGATTTTCCCCCAGTTTAATGCCATGGTTCAAACTTCCTAAGCATTACCATTCAACTGTTTTTAAAGAGGAGGATTTGATCTGGTCTCAGGGGAGAAATGTCTACATCTGAGGTACATCCATTAGGCTTCAAACACTGGCTGGGGCTTTGCCACTGGGAAAACTATGTTGTTGCTGTGCTTCAAACAAAGCTTTAAACAAAGTGTAATTCAAACTTTTATAAAATGGGCTTGGAGTTTCCCTCCATTCCTCATGACGGTCAAGATGATATTTTCTCTGAAGGTTTATCTTGCTTTTGTGCCAGCAATGTGCTGGAGAAGGGACTCTGCTGAAACTTGCTGGAAGTGTGGGCCAAGGTAGGGGGCACAGCCAATGCTCTGCCTCTCTGCACCCTCACTGGTGCTTTTTGGTCAGCCCTGGGGACACTGGAGAGGTGTCAGGGCAGTTCCCCCATCATAACCTTCACTGTCACACCCAAAGAAAAGATGACCATGCAACAACTACAGCCCATTTTAACCACAGCAGGATAACCATACCTGTGCAACAAGTAACACAAGCTCTTTGTTTCATGACCAACAAGCAAGTGGGCAAGGACCTCAAACCAAATCTCATGCCAGCTGGTTGGTTCCCTCTCCTAAGTGAGGTGCTGCCTCGTTTGAAATAGTTTGAAATCTGCCTAGTTTGAAATCTGTGTGTTTATTCTAATTTCCAAGATATTCTGGCTGTAGAGGTTTCTTGCCAAAGTCTTCAAGTGTTTTTGCCTAATTCCCAGCACTCTTGTATTTTTTACCTCCTTTTGTGAAGCATTTGTGTGAACTGAAACTTGCTTGTAGCTTGTGTTTGCTGGGTGCTCGTGGCCACTCCACCACATCCCTCCTCTGGGATCAGCTGATGCAGAAATATTTGCATTGCTACCTGATGAGGCTGCTGAATGGTTGCATCTCTCACTTTTTCACACTTTGGCTGTTTTGTCGCTTCTTTTTCCTGGTGCTGCTGCAGCATATTACCTGTCAGGTGAGATCCACAGGCACATGACTCTGCCTGACAGGCAGAGCGTGCCCAAAGACCTCCGCACACGCTGCACTGATGTTGTTGTCTCCTGAATAATGTAACTGGAAAACCAACACAGTGCTATTTTTCAATCATCTCTACATAAAAGTGTTGATCTGTTAATCAATTCACTGTGCAGCTGTTAGGATGTGTTTTCAAGGGAAAGAGTAGAGAATGAAGGGTTTAATATAGTATCAGGATTCCTGCACGTAATTCCTTGTACAGCGGTTTTAAAACACACCCTGCAAATCACACTCCTTCTGGTTCCCAACAAAATCTAATCAGTAGTTTATCTTGTTAAAAGGTAGCTTCATCAGACAAAGCAACTTGTGATGGACTCATGTAGCCACAGGATTAGTTCATCAAAACACACCCTCACTACGCACCAATCTGCTCTCTAGCCCCAAAAGGAGTCATGGATGCAATACCTATCTTCTTCCAGCCTCAGTGGAGTTGTGGAAATACCTGTCTGTCCATTAATAATTCAATGTGACACCAACCAACCAGTCCAACCATCTACCTACATATCCCACCTCTATGCCCCGGGATGAACAGCCCTACTGGGATAAGAGCAAGTAACACTGGGAAGGTTTATTTTAATTAGCTGCTTCATTTGATCTACTTCTTTGGTGTGATGAGCACCTGAGCTGGTGGTTGGGTGCTGCCAAATGGCTGCCACTGATGGCCTGGAATTTGCAAGCTAGAGGTGCTCCTGAGGCATCACTTAGACATCATTCATGTCTCCCAGCAGCACTCCTGGCTCCTAGGCTGGTTCCCAAGGGATCTGATCTCCTTGGACCTCCTTGCAAGCCATGCAAAAAGCCAAGGGCCGTCTGCGTATGCTCTGCCATGCCAGTAAATGACTGGCTGCTTTTAGGGTTGTGGGGATTTTTTGGGTCACTCACTTTAGACTAGTAATACCAAAGCCATATGTATGAATCTGGAGGAACCACAGGGCCTGCCTTGGTCCCAGCCTGATACTTCTCTGCTGAACTGGGAGGTGTTTCCTTGCCCTGAAGAGTAAAACCTTCCTGAAATAAAGCATTGGATGTTGAGCTAGGGAGGTATGAAAAAGCAGACCTGAAAATTAGAGGTGTTTTTTGACAAATAGAAAGGCTTATGAAAGACCTGAGTGAAAGAAAAACACCTGAGGAACCAGTCACAGTGAGACAGGAGCCAGTCCAAGGTCAGCTCAGCTGCTGTTGCACCCCACAGAGTGGCAGCTCACCACACAAAGTTTCCTGTCTCTATCTGCTGTCAGGACAGGTAACCCACATCACACTGGCTTTATGGGCATTTAAAGATGCCCAGGGAGGTTCATGCCACTCATTTCAGAGGGACACTTGCCAGCTCAGATCTAGATCCCTCTAGATCACGTATGGCATGTAGGGACAAAACCTTCCTTGGAAATGTAATTTATTGATTAAAATAAATAACAGTTTGTTTTGCTATTGCTTAAAATAAATGACAGTCAGAGGGTTCTACACAGATTTAGCTTAGCAACAATTTGCATGGAAGTCTCTCCAAGAAGCTTAAGCTTGGAGAGTTAACCCTCCAAGTCAACTCCAAGAAGCTTCAGCTTCCTTTCAATTTTAGCTGACACATTGTTACTGGAGCAAAATTGCAGGAGCTGCTGATGGAGCAGTTCTGTACTGCTGCCAGCTAAAACGAGAGCTCTGAACATGCTTCTTGCTACCCTGTTTGTAACAATCAAGCTCATATGTCAAAACTACCTAAATACCACAGCGCTCTGACACGAGAGTCGACCAAAGGGATAAATTTTACTGTCTGCCTTGAAATAAAAATATACTCCACCAGCATTGTTTACTGCCATTTTAAATCTACACAGACACTGCTGCTTTATCCAACAGGCAGGTGAGGATGAAGAACGATGGCCAGAACTAACACAGCAGCAAAGTTGCTTGCTTGTTTCCTGTGCATGCTTGAGAAGAGGCTGTTGAAAGCAGTCAATTGTGCTTGAATGTCATCTCTGAGAGATGGAGTCCTTCAAAAACATATTGCTACCAGAAAACCGTTCTGCAACATCTTTTTAGGAACATTTGCTCCTGTTCAGCATCTACTTCAAGCTCATCCTCAGCCTGGCCAACCACAAATGCCATCTTTTCCTGCTTTCACACTGTGGCACTCACAGCAAAATCACTTTTACTGCTGTTGAAGGTGCTACCAGCCCCCATCCCAATGCCCTTTTGGCCATGCTAAGTAGAAACCCTCAAGGAATCCTGCTCTGACATGATCACCTCTCTGTGGGCATCATGGAGAGTGAGTACTGTTTATATGTCAGTACTGCCTTCCACTCTTTAATGACTCTCCTTGACTATGGAGAGCTTTTCCATCTACCCTGGAGCAAATACACACCTACGTTTGCTCTTCCATGGAAAGAATGGGATCTGAGACACTGAAATTTCATGGAAAAACCTACATGGTGACACTCCAGTGTAGGTGTTTTGTTCAGCAAGTTGAGTCCCTCCCTGGAGGGAGAAGCAGGGTTTGTGGGATTGCAGCTGTTGGACTTCCCACCAGGGAAGGAAGCAGTGTAAGGATCTGTTCCCAACACACAGGAGAAAATCTGGCCTCAGAGGCATGCAGAGATCACACCCACAATGGATTGCAGCCAAGGATACTGAGCATTGACATTTACAAGACAGATGACTATGGAATGTGGGTTGGGAATGGCATAAAGACCAAGCCATAATTTCACTGTGAAGGAAACAAAGACAGGACTTTGCTGGAAGTGCCCACCAGTGTCATATGACATAAGAAAATTCAGGTTTTCTGCAGTTGTTGTTCCAGGGCCTTGCCTGGCTGCAGTCCCACGTGTCTGCCATCAAATTCCAGCTTCAGATCAGAAGTGTCAGGATGTGAAGGGTAAGTTTAATTCCTAGACAGGTTGGTGAGGGGGAAGGCTGATCCAGCCAGGCACTGCATGGAGACCAGCAGCTCACTATCAGAAGCAACAATGGCAAACATCAGCTCCCCAAAGGAGTCAGTGCTTTGGGAAGGAGTCAGGGTGGAGCCAGCAGATGATGTCTCTGAGAAAAAATGTGAGGAGTTGCAGTTTTGCTTGGAAGAAGCTCAGGAATTGAAAGGCAATGGGGAAATTGAGGTGGATGTAGAGGAACAGGATGTTTTGTCCTGCCCTTTGGAGAAGATTGGAGTGTTGCAAGCGGGAATGTGGCCATTGCAGCAGCACAGAGGCACAGGATGGGGAGCACAACATCTTCCTGGGCGCATCTGAGTTTTGGGCTGGCTGGGCTCCATCCCAGAATGGAAAGCTACACACCTTCCTGGGGGAGATGTAGCAGTTCTGAACCACGGCTGTGAATATTGTGTGTCAAAGGCATCACTGTCTTGTTTTCACCCGTGGTGTTAGGAGCAGGTCAGGTGGTGGGTCAGAGCATTGTTCCTTGGCAACTACAGCCAGCTTTGTAAGTGGAGTGGGATGGAGGACTCTTCTGCAAAAGGAGAGCAGTGTTTGTTAAGCAGGCTCTGGCCCCCTGCTTTTACCCAGGTGTTTGCTAAAACTGTTACTTTTCATTTATTTATTTATTCTGAGTCTTAGACTGCAAGCTGTTGTCACATTCCACCAGTTCTGTGTCTTCAGCAGCAAGAATTATTATGTGGAGTATTATAGCTCCCGTTGATGCACAGACTCTCATCTCCCAAAATAAAAATACAAATAAAAATAAGAAAAGAGCAAGAATTAAGAAGTCCATGTATTTGACAGAGGCTCCCAGGTACTTTGGTAATGGTAAGAGTAAATAACAAGATCATTAATTAACATATTTGTATTTTATATTTGAATACAGAGCTATCTGTAAAACAATGGTTATGGGTTCAAAATAACAAAACCCATGAAATTAATGTCCTGTTGGTATTCATTAATAAATTTAATTTAATATCTTGTTGGTAAGACCAGGGAGGCCCAGAATCATGGTTTCAAAGAAGAGGAGTTACCCTAAATAATGTTTTTAACTCTACCAATATTTATGTCGTATCTCAAACTGAAAAATTAATTTTCAATGTACAAAAGTTACTGATATAAATGTTCCACTTTTCCCCTCTCAGTCCAGGAGAAGGAACTGCTGTCTTTTTCTTATTTTGGGAGATGAGAGCTTGTGCATCAAGAGGAGCTGTGGAGGTAGTGCTGTGGGATGCGCCAGCCCTCTCGCAGCCTTGAGTCTGAGCGTGGGAGGGCATCAGTTCACCCCCAGTGAGAGAAGCGCTTGCTGATCTGTCCACATGAGACAGGGAGAGCTACAGCCCAAACCCATGAGGTTTAGCAAAACTGACAGCTTATGAAGTCATTCCAGCAATGCCAAAGTGCACATTGCATCAACACAGCGATCTTCATTTCCGCCGCCTGAAGATCAACAAAGCACTACATGCTGCTGCTGGAGAAATCAGGGAGGAATGCAACAGCAGCAACACTCCCAATAGCATGTAGAGGTGTCAGGATCTCTTGGCGAGATGCATCTATTTACATAAAACCTGCTTTATATAAATGCAAATAAACAGAATAAAAATAAATGCATAAAGATTGTAACACAGCCATTGGCAAACCTAAAGACTGGGTGATTGTATCCTGTAAAACTGCAACGTGTGGTGAAAAAATAGCTCAACATCACACTTCCTTAAACAATGTGGAAAAAAGTACTCTCAGAAAGATGGAAAAATATGAGATCAGAGAGGTAATTTTTACTTGTATGTGTATACCTTTGGTGAAAGTAGGTAGGGAAACTCGAATACTGAATGCAGTTCTAACTGGCAACATTTTAAAACAGATGTTTAATGATGTGACAGGTTTTAGGAAGAAACCACAGAAAGATCTGAGAAGTGGAAAAGATGCCTAACAAGTACAAGAACTGAGAAGCTCCATCTGCTTGACTTCATCAAAAAGAAGATCAAAAATTGTTTTGATCAGAGATCATAAATACCTTTAAAGGAAAGAATTCCTTAGAAGAAAGGAGAGGTGAAACAGAACAAGTGACTGAAAGTTTCAGGCAGAACAATTACCAATAAACCAGAGATCACTTTTTTTTTTTTAATGTGAAAGATGATTAGCCACCAAGGCAAACTAATTAAGGAATGTTTTGTACCTTGGTGGCTTTCTGAGGAATGAGAAGCATTGTCACCATTTCCTGCAGTCAATGTGATAACCATGTAGATTCCAGTTCAGAAATTGGCTTCTTCTACCCTTTAACTATCCTGAATCAAAGACCCATCTGTGCCTCCTCTCTAGAAAGCAACAGGGGAATGACATCCTGACTTCCCAGCTATGACTGACCCTACTAAAGCAGCTCTGCCACTTCTGGCAGTCTTTCACAAAGGACCTGGAGTTCACAACCATGGACTACAGAGCACTAGGCGCTGCAGGAGCCATGCAAGGGGGCTCAGCAGCAAATGAGGCTCTGGGAGATGCTCACCAGGAATCCAGGCAGGACTCTCTCTGCAGACTGTGTTAACATTCAGTACAAAACTTCTCCCCAGAGGAAAATGAAACACTTCAGGCTCAAAGACCCAGTGCTGCATTTTGCAACATTATTTTGGGTCTTGCCAAGCAGCCCGAGCAAGCTGCTTGACAGGTGACAGGCCCCTGAACCTGTGCACAACATGAGAAATGAGAGATGTACCTTCAAGTGAGAGGCGTGGCTGATGGTTTTTATATTAGTTCCACTGAGACGTAGTCCCTCACCACACTCCTCCCCTTGTACCTTGGAATTCACATCTCATCCTGACTTTTTTTTCCATAAAAAAATCCTATTATTATTTGGTGTACAAAGCCAAAATGTGTAGAGTTTTTGGAGATGCCTACACTATATCTTCACAGCTGTCAAATCCACTGTCTGCAAAGCAGGTGTTATTTTTGCCACATGCTCTCAAGGAAACAGCTTTTACCCGAGCTATGGTTTTCAAGAACGCAGCCATAATATTTCAAATATGTGTACTGTCATCATGACAAGTCTGTCAGTCAGTCTGTCTTGGGAGCAGCTTTATTTTTCCTACATTAGCTGTTCTGTGATCAGACCTAAAAGCCTCAATGTGGCAGACGCTGAGTAAAAAAAGCAGTAAAAAGCCAACTCCTGCCAAGGTTCCTTGCATTCATTGGAGATCCTTTGGGAAGGCTGCTGGAGATGAGGAGCTCTCACAAAAAGTCTGTTATGGTGGTTAGAGAGGCTTCATCACCATGGTATTGCCTGTCTAAGATCTGCTTAAATGGACAAGCAAGGGAAGAAAAGGCTTTTTGCATGGGTGGGATGGGATGCACATGCAGGGGCAAGAAATGTGTAAGGATAAAACATCGACCTCCCTGCTGAAGTCATCTATGCCCACGTGAAGAAAACACAAGCTGCTCCTGAATGAGGGCATTAGGATTTTGGACCCATTGACAATTCAAAGTCTGACACAGGAGACAGCTAGACACATTTCCCATTGGATTGTGACCTAAGAGCCTGTAGCAGCCAGGGCTTTTCTCCCCTCAACAATGCCACAGAGGAACATATCCAGCCTGCAAGGTGATGGAAAACTTGCAAGAAAGTCTTCAGTCACCTTCCAGCCCCTCCCCCATTACTCAGTAGCCCATATCACATAGTAAAAGCGAAAACTTAGCAGAGATTAACAGATTTCTTTCCATGCAGGCACTTTTGATGAAAGATGCTTCCAGAAAATCCTTAAAAAATAGGTTATGAGTTGTTTCAGCTTTTGGGAGATTGGTACGGCCTCTATTCAGAATTGAAATACACAATAAACCTGTTGCTGTTCCCACCTCTCCCCTGACATGTGCAGGATATAGGACTCCATTAATTCTGCTCATCTCCAGCATTTGTAACAGAATGAACAATCCTCAGTGTTCTCTGAATAACCCCAGTAGAGCCATTCATCATGTACAGCACTGTAACCAGACAGGCAAAGATGCAACAGTGGTGCAGCCTTAGTTCATAGCACGAATATATTCGTATTTACATGAGGAAAAGCTGCACATGTGGGACTGGGGAATGTTAAGACTGCACTCAGCTCTGGCTGTATGGGGAAGGACACTGTCCAAGACTGATCTCACAGCCCTGACAGCACACAGATTAGGGAAAACAGAACTCAATAATGAGAACGAACCATCACTCTGCTCAAAACCCCTGCACACAGTGACCTGGCTCTATGCAAAGGTAACTGTGCTTGGCAATACCCAGTGATCACCTCAGATTGTGATGGAGGCTGTCAGATGTGCCAGACAACTCCCTGTGGGATGCCTGAAGGGACAGAGGAGCAGTGTTGCCCCTACAGAAAACCACTTTTTTATCCCAATAAACTCTCCTGGAGGCATCAGCTCATCGGACACAACAGCTGTGCCAGAAAGCTGTAAGGAATGCAGAGCAGCAAACGCTGCACCTGTGGCCTCAGCTCAGATGTTGTCCTGGTTTGGGCTTAGAGAGAGTTGATTTTCTTCTTAGTAGCTGGCACAGTTCTGTTTCTGAATTTAGTGTGAGCCACTGATCACTGCTCGGGGACAGGATGGGCATCGGTTAGCAGGTGGTGAGCAATTGTATTGTGCACCTCTTCTTTGTCTTGGGGTTTATTCCCCTCTATCTCTTCTTTCTGTTAAAATTACTATTATTATTGCTGTAATTATTATAATTAGTAGTATTATTATATTACATTTTATTTTGTTTCAATAATTAAACTGCTTTTATTTCTACCCACAAGTTTTAGTTTGGTTTTCTTCTGACTGTCCTCCCCACTGTGGGACAAGAGGAGGGGAGAGTGTGAGCAAGCCCAGTTGACAGGGATTAAATCACAAGTGTCTTCAGGGGGGAAAAAAAAGCACGTATGTAGAGTACATGTTACATTACACCATGAGAGCATTATGATGTTCATCAGCAGGTGGATATTACCATCTCATCAGTCCACCAAACCTACAGATTGCCTTCCCCTACTTGTCCAGGTCTCCCACTTGATGCCAACATTGCATTTATGGGGGTTTTGTCACCAAGCAAGGCCTGTCACAAGGACCAAATAGAGACAAAATACAAAGTATGACCCCAGACTGTAAAGACACAAACAATTCTGGACAAAGACCATCAGGCAGAATATGACATCACGATATCAGAAGAAGTGACGAGCTCAGGTGCCCTTGCAAATGAGTGATAGTGAGGACAGAGGAAGGAGGTCTGTACAAGTAATCACATTTTTATTCTTTCTGTGCAGATCCAGCATGTCACATCATAACACAAACAGTCAATAGCTTTATCTACCTTTTGCAGCTGGCAGGCAGAGTATGTGTGGCAACATTACCCCCTACAGTTCAACACGAGGTTCCCACTTTCTTTAAGCTTTCGGTTCCGCTCTGGGTTTTGCTTATCTTAAGCCACTGAGGAAACTTCTTACTTCAGTTTAAGTCTATTAAACCTGTGCCTGTGGGGGAAACTCTTGGAGGAGGCAAAAGGAACAGGCAAGTCAGCAGCATGCAAAGACAGATTACTGCAAATAAATCTTGAAAAAAAATGCAATAGATTGTTAGCTGAAGTTACTTCCCATTTGCACTTTTTCCTTATTCACAGATTTTTGTTCACACGTTTCAGTTCATCCAAGAAAAATGGTGATTTTTTTTTCCCCCCCACCTTTCCTAATAGAAAAATTACTTGAAATTTCAGATTTGTAACTTTATTGAGGAAAAGGTACATTTTTATATAGAAAGTTGTCTCAAACATTTTTTTTCTTAGGTACAAACTTTAAAAGATAAACCACAGTGTTGCTGGCTGATGGGGATGATGTCCCCATGACTTGAAGGCTCCTTCAAGTCTCAGAGATCCTGTTCCTGAAGCCCTTGCAAAGCTTGAGGTATTCCAGTTCAGAGTGAGTGGCTGTTTCCTTGTCCCTTTTTTTTTTTTTTTTTAATACCATAAGCCTTGTGAAAACCAAAGCATCTTTAAAAGGTGGTGGAAATATCTTTAGGGGTTAAAAGTCCGTGGCTATTAAATTTGAGGCAACACTTCAGGGAGCAGTGCCTTAAAATGCGGCTGGTGCAACAAAGACAACTGACCCTGTAAAAGCTGGAATTGGCTTCTGTGGGCTCATTTGCACTCCTGGGTAGAATTACAGCAAAGCAACAATAGCCAGGACACACATAGTTGCCTTCACATTTCCCACAGTTTATCACTTACAGCTGTAAAACCCTTGACCTCATTTATTATCTGTAAAATTACAGGAGATTTTGAAAGATTCAGTGCCCAGACACAGGTCCCAGAGTGACACAAAGGTGCAGAGGAGGAGGAGGAGGAGAATGCTGAGTCACCAACCCCTGTTCCCAAAAGCCTACCCCGGTGCTCCAGCTGTGTGTGGCATGGTGCATCCCTGCCTGGCCCACATGGAAACCTGCACTGGTGAAGCCTCTTTCTTTCCCATCCTGAACAGGCAAGTGACTCCATCATCACCCCTGTGGTGATGGAGAGGGGAAGCCACCTGAATACACCTAGTGGGTTGTGGAATCATTAGGGAAGAGCTACTGTTGCATTTTGCAGTGTATCACATAAATTGCAGCTCCTGCGAGTAGCAGGCAAGTGATTTCTTCAGCCAAGTGTGACAACTTCACATGTGCCTCACATAAAAACAGCGGCACAGAAAATTATTAAACAGCAACACTGACATTGCAATCACAAACCTGAATGGATGCTGGGTTAATGGTCATAAATGCAGTCTATGAGAAGCACATTTAAGAATCCTGAAGAATTCAGTTTGCAGAATAATTTCCTGTGTCCTGCCCCCATTATCATACCTAGATTCTATCAGCACAGACCAGTTGACACGTGTGAGCATTTCCTTACTTGGATTGGAAAGCTGCAGGCAAAGCTTCTGCAGACACAGCTTTTAATGGATCTTCTTAGATCACTGCAACCCTTTGCTCAGGGCTATCTGACTTTTGGTTTAAAAGTACCTTATCTTGACTTAGCAGTGAGGAATCGATTTTGACTGCAGGTTGCTTTCAGCCTTGGTGTCAAACTTTGCAGTATTTTGTTTGGAAGGAAGGACACATTCTTTGTCCAAAACAGGAACATAATTTTCTTGAAGGTGCTGCATTTGGGGGTTTATGGGGGAGGTAACAGCCTTTGCTGTGCAAACAGCACTGCTGAACCAAGTGCTCTGTTTCCCCAGCAAAATCAGGGCATAGATCAGAATTCAAGAAGTTGTTCAAACTCATCTGGTTTCCTCTTCCTTTAGAGAATCCCTGGTGGCAATGCCCAGTTGCAATTAATCTGAACATACGGTTGCGAGGAATCACTCGGTACTTCATCACGTTTTTAACTTCCTGGGAGAGCAGAGCTTGAAGGAGAAGCACAGAGTTAAGACTTCTACAGGCACATGTGTGCATTCATAGATTAATCTTTTAAGAAAAGCTCAGGCCCAAGTGAGTAAAGCACTGTATCATTCCACTCTCGGCAGCAGCTCTGCAACTCAGGTTGCAACTGTCCCATTTTCTGGATTGGGATAAGCATCAGGATACTCAGATGCCAGGAAGAGCAGAAAGAAACCTGTGAACACATTCAACTTGACCCTGAGGCTGTTTTTTCCTGGATTTGTTGTTACTGTTGTTGCTATTTACATTTTTTTCAAACCTAAATTGGCGTTATTCCGTTTATTACTGTGATGAAGTGAAGATGGAAATGCCAGCATTCCCCAGGGTTGACACCAAGTTTTTCATGCAGCTGTTGCACAGCTGGATACCTGCACTGGGCTCTTCTGGCACAATACTAAGGACCAACACTCAGAAAAATTTGGATTTAGCTCTGGGTGGGTTTGTAATCTCCCAACAGACCAGTGAGGAGCTAGTTGTCCCTCGATGTTCAGATGACCCTCAAATTACTCTCATTTCCAACCCACTTAGAATCATAGAATCATAGAATCAGCTGGGTTGGAAGGGACCTTTGAGATCATCAAGTCCAACCCTTGATCCACTACCGCTGTGGTTCCCAGACCATGGCACTCAGTGCCACATCCAGTCTCTTTTTAAAAATCTCCAGGGACGGAGAATCCACCACTTCCCTGGGCAGCCCATTCCAGTGTCTGACCACCCTCTCTGTAAAGAAATTCTTTCTAACATCTAACCTAAACCTCCCCTGGCACAACTTGAGACCGTGCCCTCTTGTCTTGCTGATAGTTGCCTGGGAAAAGAGACCAACCCCCACCTGGCTACAACCTCCTTTCAGGGAGTTGTAGAGAGTGATGAGGTCTCCCCTGAGCCTCCTCCTCTACAGGCTGAACAGCCCCAGTTCCCTCATCCTCTCCTCATAGGACTTGTGCCTGAGTCCCTTCACCAGCCTAGTTGCTCTCCTCTAGACCTGCTCCAGCAACTCAATATCCTTCCTGAACTGAGGGACCCAGAACTAGACACAGTACTCAAGGTGTGGCCTCACCAGCACTGAGTACAGGGGAAGAATCACTTCCTTGGACTTGCTGGCCACACTGTTCCCTGTGCAGAGGTGTGAGAACAAGCAATGGTTTCTGAGCAGTGCTAAAGCACCCTGAACACCTAAGATATGCTACATGTCAGCACTAACATTCATCCTAAAAAATGAGGTCTCAGGGCAGCAATGACAGTGAGAAATGAGTCTTGCTACAAACCCTCATCAAAAGAACTTGACACTCTATATTTTAAAGGAAGCGAAACCTCAAAGCTCTGAGCTCCTGCTCAGCTTCACAACAAGACCTGAACAAAAAGAACGTAGAATCATAGCATTATAGAATATCCTGAGTTGGAAAGGACCTACAAGGATCATGAAAGTCCAACTCCTGGCCCCACACTGGACAACACCAAGCATCCCACCATGTCTGAGAGCATTCTCCAAACGCTTCTTGAATTCTGGCAGACTTGGTGTTGTGACCACTTTTCTAGGGACCTTGTTCCAGTGCCCAACCAGACACTAGTTGAAGAACCTTTTCCTAACATCTAACCTAAACATCCCTTGACACAGCTCCATGTCATTCCCTTCAAAACCAATTCCATATGCTAAAGCAATGCCAAGTAAGACACTGTGGTACAGGTGCCTCAAGTTCCCGTACGATCAGCATATTTTAAGAGTTTTGCAGTGCTGTTTTTGGATGTTCCAATCACAGGAGAGCCCTAGGAAAACACAGTACACCTCCTGCCACATCTGGGCTCAGCAACCTCCTTCTCAACATGGGAGCCCACCACTTGCAGCAGTCTCTGAGATACTTCAGGATCTGTTGACTGCCTCTTCCCACACCACCTTACATCAAGAACCCCATAATGGGAGTTCTTGTGTAGAATATGGGCAAATAGGGTCATATTCTGCTCCTGCTTGTGCTGGGGTGGGCACTTGAACCAAGGAACTGTCCAAATCCAATGCTTCAGTCATGTGGATCAACCACAACCAGTTTCAGTGGAGCCTGAAGGCTCAGATGTCTGCTCAGATATGCAGAACAGGACACAGCTGCCAAAACATAGGCTGTAGACCCCTTCAAGAGACCCTAGAGTATCCAGGACATTTCCTAGAGCTTTTTCATGGGACTCTGTAGGAGACCTACAGGGTCAGTATCTGGAACAAGTAAGACACCTTAGGACCCCCCCAAATGACACTGAATGTCCGGGTGACTGAATCCTGCAAGGATGAGATTCATCTTGAAGACTGAGAGACCTAAGTCAAAGAATCTTCATGTAGGTGTTGAGGTGAGTGAGATGTGTAGTTCCCACCACTATCAGTGGACATCAGGGGTCTGACTCAATTGCCGAACTAGAGGAACCTTGTGTACTCTGAAATCCTGCAGGGTGTCCCATCTGGACTTCAGCTGACACTCTAGAAGCTCGTGGTTCTCACATAGGTTACATGTGGATGCCTCAGATATCCTGGGATATATTGGATGGCAACAGATGCCTACATGTGGACATTGGACCGAGTGCTAGGTTTCCATCACCCATAATGGCAACTTGGCATTTTCCTCCTAGACATATTGATAACCTCACACAGGTACTAAGGGATATGTCATAATTTATGAGCCACATCCTACCCATAGGGCTTCTTTACTGTTCTGTAGATCACAAATAGTATTCCTTCACTGCTCATACAGTTGCCTGTGATATTATTTCCCTGCACTGTACTTACAAGCACACAACAGGCTGGATCCCAGCCTGGTGGAGA
Organism: Pipra filicauda; assembly: GCF_003945595.2. Taxonomy (NCBI): domain Eukaryota; kingdom Metazoa; phylum Chordata; class Aves; order Passeriformes; family Pipridae; genus Pipra; species Pipra filicauda. The sequence goes on from NW_024104310.1 coordinate 9,724,542, forward strand.
TTTCACATTGATGTTAATAGGATCAGGAGCACGGCCTACGCAAAGATCAAATATAAGCCTCTTATCTCTGCACCTAGAGGCAAAATAGAATTAGGCACTTTAGAAATGCAGATAAATTCTATACTGATACAACAATGTCAAGTAAACAATACCAAAAAATGGAGTTTTGTTACCTGTTGTTTTGAATTTATAGAAAACATTGCACAGATCACCGGAAAACATTGACAATTAATCATGTCTAAAATATGCGCTTGGAATTTTTTCAGAATCTGTGTAATATGAAGACAAAAGGCTTTTCTTCCTCAAAACAAACATAAAATGCTATCTAGTGTTGACTCTTTGCTACTGCAGTCTCGCATAACTATTCCTGAATTAGACAAAACGAGCTGTGAAGGAAGCATTAAGGTGCACTGGGCAGCGTTCACAGCAGCACTGCACACTCAGGATACAAACGTCTATTCTGATTTTCAAAGGCCATGCAAAGCTCACACTTGCTAGGTTCCCATCTCACAGAGAAAAACTAGAGGAGGGAAGTAAGACCAGGAAGAGAGATACAGACTGAAAAGTCTAACCAGCTGCTGACCTAGGCACTAGTACTGGCTTAGCTGTATTATCTCTTTCAACTTAACACAGCAAAGAATCATTTCTGCTAGAAAACACAGAACATTTTTAATATATTTTCACTGTGTGAACTTTAACACTGAATTACATAAATTAGTAATATTAAAATAGCAAAATATTTATTTAACAATAAATACCTGGATTTAAAGCTCAACGGAAGGAATGGCAATGGAATGAAGATCTATGGGGTTTCAGATCAATACTTAATATTTATCTTATGTGTTAGTTAAAAAAAACCCCAAACAAACAAACAAACAAACTCTTGCAAGTATTTGTGGTTTTTATGATGGCTGAAATAGTTAAAGATCACATCCTGCCTTCACAGCCTCTCTTGCAGAAGAACTCCTATACCGGGCTGCTTTTCCACCAGCAGTATTTCTGTCCATCAGCCTGGCACTATGACATCTCAGCACGTACAAAAACATCTTCTTTAAATTGCCATCAGCCTTGCCTAAGACAGATCAAAACATCTCAGCTTCTCCTGTGTGATGTGTCTCAGAAATGTCACTTTCATCCTCAGCAGGTGACGCCCCAACTAACAGTTTTCATGTCCTTGCAGGAGGAGGGAGCAGAGGGAGAGAAGGGGGAGAGGAGATGGCAGCAGCCATTAGCTGCTACATGCTGATTTTGGTTTCTGAGGCAGAATTTTACTTTGCTGACTCTATGAGATGTATCATATATCTCTGCTTGTGGCACCTATAGCTGGCACTGCTCTGCCCGTGAGGAGTCCACGAGGGCTCGTGAGATTTGGGGTTCTTGGACTAGAGAGCATCAGCTCCAGCTTTGGCCATAACATTTTTTTTCCATGAGTTTTTAGTGTGCCATGTGGAAGTGTATTTATTTTTGGTCAGACAACTGCAAGTAAAGGCTCAGAAACAGCTTTCTTCTGAAATCCAGTTTTCCTTCTGATGTAAAGGCAGAAGGGACTGTTTTCAGCACTACACAGCCCTTGGTCAGGCAGATTCCTACTGACATCCCTGGAAGTTTTATCTGGATACATCACAGTGTTATAATAGTGGAAACCTAGAACTTTCCAATTCCCTCCATGCCTTCAAGGCAGGTCATGGAGTCTTCAAGCCCAGGACACCCCTTGCACCCAGGCCCCCGCCCCTCACCAGAGATGCTGATCCTGCTCACAGGGCTGCACACTAGGATGTTATGTTCCTTTATTGCATGCCAACTCCAAAGGTTCCCAAAAATCAGTTCACAAGGTGGCAACTAATTCTCCATAACTCACACACTATAAAACAAGCCATCCCATCCCTGCAGGAGGAGAAGCACAGCACTGAAATTTGCCAAGTGACAGAAGCACAGGCAGTCAGGGATCCCCAAAGCCCCCAGAGCACACGTCACCCCAGGGCCATTCAGCAGCATTCACACTTCTCACCAGTCCCAGATTTTAGGTGTATAAAAATGCCTCATTTCTCAGAAAACACAAGTGTGTGGTAAGAAGTGTAAAGAGGAGACCTCTGGGTCCAATAGCTCTCTCCTATCCCAGATATGGATCGGGGAAAGAGCCAGTGGATCCCAGAGGAGAAAATGTCTCATTCTACAGCTGCAGGGGAGAAATCTTCAAAGTTTCTGAAGAAGACCAAAGGGTTTGGGAAAAGTCCCTGGCCAACAGGAGGGGACACAGACAGGCAGCAGTAGCCTGCCAGGGCACACGCCGGCCAGCCTTGGCGCACCAGCAGCACACAGTGTCCAACATCTTGCACTTCAGAGAAGTAATTCTCTGCCAGAACTTGATATTCTGGGAGCGTTGGGCATGGACACCACACCACACACGGCAGGCAAGGACAACCTACAGACCAGGCTGTGGCCACGGTACCAGCAGAGGAGCAAAAGGGAAGGTATAATTTCATTTCTGCCTGAAAGAAGGAAGATTTATCTGGGACAACTGGGATATATTTTATTCCCACACTAGACTGGTAAAGAGGCAGTGCCCAGTTCTCATAATGTGATTTCAGTGCTACTGGTTCCAGCTCCCAGGGTCATGCACCTGCTGCTGCAAAAATGAGCTCCAAGACTGAGCCCCTGCAGGTAACAATCTTTTAAAGGGTAACCCTGAGAGGCTGGAAAACTAGAGGCAAATGAAAACTGCTGTGCAAACCATAGCACTTATCCTCTTTTTTTTTCGTCCTGGTCTCCAAAGTGGGGATCCACGATATTTTAACACCAGGGGTTGGCACTATGAGACAAGAAGCCATGAGGGCTGAGAGGGCTGGCTGGGGAAGAATGTTACAAACGATTGTTCTGGGACCCCATTTTACAGTTCTGGCTGAAGACATGCTCCAGTGTCAGATAAAAAAGATGTCACACCGAATGGTTCTCATCTAATAGAAATACATGCAATGGTCTGAATGAAGAGCCAGAAAAGTGCAGTAACACTTCAAAGGGTCCTTCACTGCAATGGCATGTTTCAGGCTCTTGAAAGTGGGTGCAAAGGCAACAAACTGTCTTGTCACACAGGTAGGGATGTCATCTCACACTGAGGCACAAGACTCCCTGGGGTGAATATGGGAAAGGAACTATCCTGAGCAATAACAATGCAGGTGTCACACCCCAGACACAGACGTCACTTCAAGGTATGAAAGGACCCCCTGGCCAGGGATTCTAAGCTTATACAGTACAGAAAAGCACCATGGAAAAAGTCTCTTTGATCTTCAGGCTTGCACATCTTCTAAGGGGAAGGAGGCAGACAAAATTAATATCTGTGCAAAGGTACTACTCCCAATCTTGCCCTCATCAGTGTGGTTCCAGTTTTCAGTGGGTCTGTGCAACACACAGATACCCATTCTGGTCCCCAGGGATAGAATCATAGAATTGTTAAGGTTGGAAAAGACCTTTAAGATCATCAAGTCCAACCATTAACCCAGAACTGTCGTGTTAGCTCTAAAACAGGTCCCCAAATGCCATAAATACAGGTTTTTGGAAAAATTCAAGGAATGGTGATTCTACCACTTCCCTGGGAACCTTGTTCTGATGTCTTGACCAGTCTTTCAGTTTATGAAATTTTTCCTAATGTCTAATCTAAACTTCTCCCGGCACAACTTGAGGCCATTTGAGATGCTTTGCAAAGAAATAGCACCTGGAGTGTGTCCATCATGGGCAAGCACTGACTTTTCTAATTCCTGAGCTTCTACTGAGTCTGTACCATGCACAGGGGCTGCTGCTGGTGCAGATACAGATCTCACCTGTCCAATGCAGTCCAATACTCCACCTATACCAGGACTTTTCCAGCTTAGATGGGTCAATTAAGTATATCATGTCCTTAATCAGTGTAGGTATGGTGGCAAACATGACCTAAAATGATCTTGGAAGAGGTTATAAATTGCCCACTGACAAGCTGAAGCTCCCCTGGCTATATCCTCCAGCCCTTTCCCTACTTTTGTGCTTTTTCCCTTCACTTACTGTTCTCCTCCTCCTCTTTTATTCCTGGGAAATCCTCAAGGTCTGGCAGCAAATCTACTGCTCCTGAGAGTTTTGCTCTCCGCAGCCAAGCTTTGCATTCCTGCATTTCTGCCACCAGGGAAGCTCATCCCATTGGGGTAAAATGAAATATTGGCACATGAAATGCTTTAAAGGAACAATTTCAAGTACCTCTGGGAAGTGCCCTTAGCTCAAGAGCTCTATTTTGAGAGATGTTTTCCAACACTTTTAAACCCTCCCTTGATAAGAAGAAAGTTAAAAATCCAACCCCAAAACACCTTTCCGCAGGGGAAACACAACTTGAGGGTGGTTCATATCACCTTGAGACCAGAGCACTGTTCCCAACCTCCTTCACTGGGGATTAAGGTCTTTACCTGGGCCTTGGGTACCTCACTCACAGCATGTCAAAGAAAAAGAGGAGAAAGAAGGCACTGGGTTTGAAACAGCTATTCCTCATCCCAAGATGACACCTCAGTTTCATAAGTCACCTGTTTTCTGCTAATTTCAGAGCATTTTAGCACCATTTCCCCTTAGGAAGCCCTTTCCTTCTGACTGTTTTTTGGCTATGTAACTGGTTTTTTGAGCTTGCCACTGACACATTGTATTGAGGAAGAACTTAAAAATGAAGTGTTTTGTGGAAGAGGGTTTGAAAGGATGACAAGGCTACAATCCTGCCCATACATTTTCAATCCCTATTGCCTACCAGACCCATAGTGATCCGGAGACAGAAACTGGCTGCTCACAGCTCATATCCTGCTGCTCTTTGGGTGCAGATTTTTTAACGGAAAAATCCTACAAATAACAAAACCTTGGTAAGGCAGCTATTTACTGAAAGAGAATGAGTCACTGTGTTTACTCTGCAGACTGTGATGTGAAAGACAAGAAGCCACAAAAGGTCACAGAGGAGTTGTCTCCTTGCCACTTATTTTGTCTGTTCCTCTGACAAAGGCAAAGCCATCTGCCGTACAAGCAATGAAGCAGTGATGACCAAAAGATTTCAAAAGGACATATGAAGAGTGCCAAACACTCTTGATAAAAAAGAGAGTGAACAAGAGGAGTCATACAGCTCTCTGTGTAACCTTTACTCCGCTGTTAAGTGCACCAGTTTATAGCAATTATGGAAAAGCCACTGATTGTATTATAAATGTAATGACATTAGCAGGACTGTCACTGTGTTTGTAGCAACAGTTGTGAAATTAATTTTTTTCTTCATTAAGGAGATCCTTATTTGCATGATTAAAATGTCACCCCAGATAAATGCATGTGCTGGAGAATGAATCACTGAGCAAAAATGCCACCTGCCAAGCCCGGAGAATAGGACAAATAAACAAGCAGCGAGGAGCAGCTCAAAACTTGATCCAGCTCCCAGTGGGAGCCGTTCCATCATCCTCAGAAGCTGCAACAGGCTCCCAGTGAGTGCCAAGGCCAGGAGGCTCAGCCAAGAAACAGCCCAAATGCTTGAGATTTTTGCTTTGGCCACGCTCAGCCATTTCAGAAGGGAAAACTACAGACTAATAAAAACAGTCTCCACTGCTGTTTAGACCGTACAAAAAACCTACTCTCGTGAAAGAGGGCAAAACATACGCAATCTAAGCTTACTTATTTGCTACTATTTGGTAAATCAAAATCCCAGTCATGACCTCTCTAATGTGGCTGAAACTCAAGAACTCTGCTTGCTACTACAAATTAACAATGTATCCTATTTACTTTCAAGTTCTGCTCAAATACGCCCTAAAGGAGATGAATCCACACTAAAAAATGTGCCCTTGCATGAAGTTCCAGGCTCAGAAACTGACTTACAGTTGTCTCGAAGAGTGCTTGATCCTAAAGGACAAAACTGAGAATAACTGTGAATAGCACTAAGCTATGTTCCTTTTTGCCTGAAGTTAAGAAGGGAAGCTGAAAAGATAACAGGGCGTCAAGGAGATAGCAGATTTTATCTGGTTTAAATAGCTGCTGATCCTGCAAGAGTATTTTCGCTGATAATTAATGCAAAGAGAATCATGGAATCACAGAATATGTTGAGTTGTAAGAGACCCACAAGGATCATCGAGTCCAACTCTTATTCCTGCACAGGACCATCCCAAAGAGAAAAAAAAAAAATAGGAAAAAATACTATTTTAAACCGAGTTACTCCTTTTAAAATACATAGAGACTCTCAATATCTGTTTTTATCTGTTTCTCATGGCAAATTTCATGATTTGGACCTTTTCCATTTTAGGAAATACAAAAAAAAAAAAAGAAAGTAATTTCAGTATTTCCTGAAAACTCCAAGGAAATGTGTTCATTATTCAAAATGGTGGATTTTGACACAGCGAAAAAAAAAATCTAATTTGGCTTTATATTTTGTTTTATATCACTTGAGAACACAAAGAGCTGAAATGAAAAGTCATCTGGAAAAACAGAACACTTCACTCTGGACAGGTGAACACAAAAGAGTTCAGAGGTGGTGCAAGGCTGTGTCCTTGAGGAGCCGTGGGGACGGCCCAAAAGAAAATACCTTAAACCGGTGCATTTCAGTGAAATTCTGTTGGATAATTAACACTTCCTAGAATATTACTTGTCAGACAATTTATGACCAGCTCAGCATCAGGCCACCACACCCCTCCTGGGGAGCAGAGTTGCCCCGCTCCCAGCCAGCCAACATTGGCAGGGAAGGAGGGCCTGCAGAGTGACTCAGTGACAGAACAGGCAGGACAGGCAGCTGCCAGCTCAAGATGAGTTGCCAATTGATCACAGCTGAAGTGAAGAGGCACCAGCCTCGCTGAAAAGCTGCACTGCACCCCCCCCCCAGCCTCCTCCTCTTCCTGAGCAGGTCAACACTGCTGGCATAAAATCCTTCTTCCGATCTTCACCAGAGCAGAATATTCTCATCAATACTAGGCTATATTATGTTTGCCTTAAAAAGAGTATGCTGCAAATATACTTTAACACAGAGGCTTTTTTTTCTTAAATACTCCAGTGAATTAAGTCTCTGTAGGTTAGAAAAATGCTAAGGATATGTCTGATATAGTTACACTCAGTCTAGTACGAACCATGCCAGTCATCTGAATCAGATATTTCTTAAGATTCCAAAAGTAAATTGGCTATTTTTGTGAAAGTTAGGAAAGAACTGGCAATTCCAGGTCCTGAATGCTATTTGGCATTGCACCAATTTATTAGTAAAAAGGTGAACTTTGGTCCACCACCATGAAGCCCCACTGGTGGCACAGAATAAAAATAAGGCAGAAGGCTCCAACCAGGGGACACAAACCACAGTATAGAGCTCAGATCTTCCAGCAAGTGTTTTAATGCAATTATGGCCAGCACAGTAAAGGGTTTGGTCACTGGACTGAGGATTCAAAAGGGACTGCTTGAAACTCTTCTCCAGGTGAACATGGTGCTCTTGCCTTCTATCCCACCTTCAACCATGGGGGCCAGCAGTTGTGTCCCTCTGCACTGTGGGAGTCTGGCTACCACAAAGCCATATATAAACCTTTCAGGAAGGGTGATCTATAAGCAGAAAATGCAGAAGACACAGCAGGACTGCTGCAAATGGCTCAGCAGCAGAGCTAGAGCACATCAGGATGCAGTGCCAAAGCCCAGGCTGCAGGAGCACTGTGCTGCAGGGACCACAGGGATCAAACAACTGGCAGGGATGTTGCCCTACAAGCAGGTTGTCATAAAGAGGAAATACTATAATGGACTGGGAGGAGTCAAGCATTTTGACAGTCACGTCTTGCAGAGAATAAGATGATTCAGGGTCAGAGGCAAGATTCTTCCTTTCCAAGATGATGGAGAGACTCCTATTAGTCTCATCAGGCTTTTGTGAACATTGGATTGTAGAAAGAGGAGTGGACGGGAAACACTAAGTGGTTGTAAAACCAAGATTAAAACACAGCTCTATCCAAGACCTTTAATCTGTATGACTACTTCTGTCGCCCTTGCTTTTCATGAGAAATGACTGGAGAAGACCCAGCTTTTATAAACACAGCTCTCACTGACTTGTTGCCCAGGAGGTGTACAGATCAAACACGGCCTAATTCATCACCTTTGTGGGTCATGGACAGTCTTTTCTGTAATTTCAAGAAGTCTTTAGACAGGACCCCGTGTGTAGGCAAGTGTAGCAGAGGCAAAGCAAGGTGAGAATGTCGTGGAAAAGGGGAAAACGGAATTCATTTTTGGCAGACCCTTGGGGTTTCACACTGAACTGCATGTACAGGCAGTTCTGCTCCCATCACTCAGATGGGGTCCAGACTGCACTGCAGCAGAGCTCCCAGCTGCTGCCCTGAGAGCCTCTCTCATGGGACCTAGGGCATGGGGGTGGGACAGGGAGGGAGAGGAGGTAGGATGGAAACTGCATGGTCACGTTTCATCTCCTGGTGGAGTTATGACATCACCAAGGAGCTGGGGAAAGCCTTTTTGACCCAAGTGTTTGATATAGAGAAGACCCCTGCCTCACACAAGGGCAAAGCAGAGAGGCCTTCGCTCTGAATCAGTTCATTACATGTGGGCAAGGTCTTGGCTCTGGAGCTAAACAGCCACTTCCACAAAGCCTCAAGGGATTTAGGGGAGCTGTTGCCTTTCCAGGCACATTAACTCCATGTGGCAATGGCAAAGCAATGGCTCTCACTGAGCTTTTGCTGTGGTTTCGACTGAAGCTCTGCAGTGGTACTGCTAGAGCTGAAGTGGAAAATACAAGTACCAGCCCATCCTGCCACATGGCGTGATGTGCTAAACAAGAAGGTTTTGCCAGCTCTTCTATCATCTTCTGCAATACTGTGGCTTTTCACCCTGAACTCCTGCTGGGTCCAGACCTCAACCTCTGCTTCAAGTCCTGCTGCTGCTGAACAGACTGATGCTGCAGCCAGGATCTCACTGTGTGATAGAGAGAAGTTTTTTCCTCTGCAGGAAATAAAAACAGCTCCAGATGTGGAGCTGACCAGTGTTAGACTCAGTGTTAGTCAACATCAGCACAGGGCCTCTGGAAGTGTCTACCTCTGACCTGCCAACATAAGCTTGTCTCAGCACAATCCAATTGCGAAACTCACCACAAAGTACATGAGGAAAAATTCCAGAGTCTGAGGAAAGACTACTGACAACACGAGCTCCACAAAAGTCTTGCTCTATCTTTCCTCTGTCCTTCCCAGCAGAATTTGATTCCTGGTTTTGGATCCTGACTTTGGTGTTCCCTGCCAAAGACAACGTCTGCATCTTCTGACGGTGCCCTGTGGCTCCACTTGGCATCCTGGATCACGGGCATGCCTGCTGGAGACAGACATGAGCTCATCCTCCTCTTCCGCCTTCACAGTGGGTTTCTGATAGCTGCAGACCAGTCTGCATCATCTTACCTGGAAGTCTGTCAGAGTGATCTTGGTGTTACTGCTCTGTGCTGGCAGGGGTCTCCAGCTCAGACACAGGTCTGCAGGATCCTGCATATACCTTTAACCACTACCAGCTACTTTTGCTCTGAATGTTATTTTTAACAGGGTGTTTCAGTATGTGAGATTTGATTGTATCTTCATCTGCTGTCATACAAAGTGGTAGGAAAGCCAACAAATCCTTATTACTTATTGGTTTTCAGCTAAGTTCAAATCAATTTGTATTACAGTATGCCAGACATATCTTTAATTCTTGCATCCTTCCTGACACCAGGGTGGTGGAGGGATTTTTATTAATACTGTGGCATTTATGCTGAAAAGTTTTGCAGCAACTCTACAAAGGAAAGAAGGATGATGGAGTGATATGAGGAACGTCAGATGATGCAAAAGAAAACAGTAACGCAGAATAAAAACCAACTGGCTGAACTGCATAAGATAGCATGCAAGAGAAAGGCATACTTAAGCACTCAGTTTACAAGTTATTACCACTGCCTGCCCTGGGTCTCTAGGAGGATGGGCCCAAGCTGTGATGTTATCTGCAAAACCCCAGTGAAGTTGGTAAGAATTCATAAAGCAAAAGCAGCATCTCTCCCAGGTGTGTCTCTGCTGCTCCCTGGGCTCCCTGGGAAGCCCCTACTTCATCTGCATCCCCTGTTTCTCTGAGTTTGTAGTAAGTACCTTTTCTGCATTTTGAATTGTGAACTTTGCAGTCACAGACTTTTTCCTCCACTGTTGTCACAGTACGAGGCACATGAGCACATTCTCTAAAACTAGTTACACTGGGGGAAAAAAAACTGTAATAACATAAAAGCTTTCTTTGACCTTGTTGAATAGTTGGATCAACATCTAATTGCTAAATGTTGCATGTTTCCCTGGAGACGAAACAAATAGGAAGAAAAACCACTAGATTGTGAAGGCTGGCAAAGCTATCTACCATCTGCAGAAATTCAGCTGGGCCTCCAGCAGATAACAACAAAAGACAATACCTTGATTTTCCTCAGTTTTTCTCTCCTCTTAAACAATGGAATCTCTTCTCCACTTAGAACTTAGGTCCCCATTAGTCTGACTGAGGACACGTTTTCCTGGGACCCTGCTATTGTGAAATGCTGAAACTAATCTCTTCTGTGCATTTGTGGTAAAAGTCAACATCATCTTGAAATTCCGGACCAGAATAATTGCCTCTGGTGCTAAAAATGATCTCCCTGCTACTTCAATTAGAAAAAGTGCTTGCAAAGTTTGCACTCCAAGCACACACAGTTGTAGAGGTCAGGCACAGGTTAGTTGAGTATTTTTTTTTTTTTTTGGTAAAATCTCTTGAATTTGGACTCTTTAAATGCATTGATCCCAGAGTGCGATGCAATACCATCTGTCACTTGGTCCGTGTATGAGGGTTGCAAGGCACGGGAGGAAGGAGGTCTCCACAGGAATGACTTTGCTTTTGCATTTTAAGAACAAGCTTGGAGCACTTTCTGAGCCTCATGTTGGGATCGGTTCAGGCAGTTCTTCTCTGGAAATAAATGTCACACACAGGTGGAAGCACATCCATGTGCCCCAAGCACCTCAGTGAGGGTTCAGCACAGTGCTGCACTGCCTGCCTCTCACAGGTAGAGTTGCCTCTTTCCATCACTCCCCCACCCCCCATCCTTTGGGTGGCTTTATTTTTTCTTTTTTTTACTGTGAATTTCAGGGGTTTTAGACCACTTAGATCTTTCTGCTTAGGTGCAAAAAAACCCCAAACAAACAAACAACAACCAAAAAAAAAAAAAAAAAAAAAAGAAAAAATTACACTGGCCCTTGAGTTCCCAGATTGCAGCCCTCTCCATAAGTAAATGAATGGCCTTACCTCATACACAGAGAGGATGCTGCTATGACATGATTCTCATTCAGTTGGTGGCAACATCCAGCATCCCAAGCCAGAGCAGAGCTCACTAAAGTTCACCATATGACACCATGGGTGCCTACTTTTGAAGTGACTTGCTTTTCTTTTTTAATTTATGCCTCTAATTTTTCTATCTAAATGAGAATTTGTCCCCTGAGCATTTCTTCTGTACTGTCAAAGGCCAGTACTTGGGGGCAACTGTTTTCAAAACAAGTGGCTAAAGTCAGGTTGATACTGTTATAATTACGTGAGCTTGTATTATGCAGACTCAATTCCCCTTGTGTCCTCCTCAGACTGTGGCAGATGATGATAATGGAGAATATGCTGCTTTATTATATCCTTAAATTCCAGTTTCCTGTTTTGGAAACTCGCATGTCTCACGTATTCCCTTTTGGTAAATGTTCGTGCTCTGGGGAGCTGCTCCCTGGCCCACATGCTAATGAGTACTTCCTATCATTAGACCCAGGAATCATCACTGTCTAATCAAAACTGGTTACAGAGCAATTAACAGGGAAAAAAAGCTCTTAAGAAGAATGCTGACGGTGTTCAGAAGCAGGTCCCGCTTTCCAGCTGCCTTCTGACATAGGGCTTACAGAGGAAAACATGCAAAGCCTGTCCTGCACCCACACCTGTATCCCAGCCTGAGCAAGGCACAGGGATCCACCTTATCCCACACACACACCACACATGATGGCCAATGTATGACCCAGGCTGGCTCATCACACTGGACAGGATTGTTCCTGTTTGTCCCATTATTTCCCTGTCTCTGTTTCCCTTGCTCAGAGACTGTTGACCATATTCAAGTTGTTTTCTCCCTTTGAAGGAACCGTTGCTGGAGAACTGCGGTGAGACATATTCGGATCCTTTGGGCTGCAGGCACATCCGTGTGGGACACACCTGGCAAAGGGCAGCCATGGACCCAGAGGCACATACCCCAGATTCCCTTACACCAGAGGAGTTCAGTGATACACTGAGGGAATGCAGTGACATAATTCAGCTTCTTCGATAGTAGAACCTAAATCTGGACAGCTGTGCTCAAAAGGGAGCCTGAGGCAGATGGATCAGCACCAGGACTCCACTGCAGACAGCCAACGTTATCTGAGATTTTATCCTCACTTTCAGGTTTCAAAGTTGTTTGGGGGATAATGGCAGAACAGAGGATTTTATTTTTTTTTTGCTTCCTTGCTTTCCTGACTAAAACAGTGTTTTAGTGGTAAAGCTGCCTCTACACCCAGGAAAAAAGTATCAATAAACAAGTTAGCTAAATCCTATATCCCAGAGTTAAAGGGAATGAGCAGTCCCCAGGATGCATCACTGTACTGTCAAGTACTTAATATCAGCCACACATTTATTCTTACAGAAATTCCCTCTAATTAGGGTGTTTGTTTACATGCGTCTGACTGATAATGCATAAAGACAGAATCACAGAATATTCTGAGTTGGAATGGACCCACAAGGATCATCGAGTCCAGCTCTTGAGTGGATGGCCAATAAAGGGATCAAATCCTTGGTGTTATTAGCACCATGCTCTAACCAACTGAGCTAATCTCAGTTACCACAATGACATTTGAGTTAGAGTCCCAGTTCACTGCTAATCTACACCAGCACCACTGGGAGCCAGCTGTGGTTCAGTTCATACGAGGAGCAGTGCTCAGACCTTCTCTGGTCAGAAATTAACAGATATGGGTTAAGTACAGCCAGGAAAACAGGATTTCGAGTGACTTGCTCTAGACCAGAAAAAAGTTATGAGAAAATTGGGACTGAAACCTGGACTGGTGCACATACACCTCCAGCAAGCAATCATCTTTCTTCTCCCTCAACCAGGGTGAGTGCATAAACCAGTATTGGATTTAAGCTGCCCTGTGGTTCGAGCAAGTTCTGTGCCCTTAGCTGGAAACCATCTCTGTCTGAGCCCCCGCCCCTGGTAGCCCTTGCCAGGAAACTGCATGTCTCTCTATACAAAGAATGTGGTTTTAATATGCACAGAACACATGGCATGATTCATCCTTCCTCACTGACCTACATAGTCATTTATACCAGAGTGGGATGGAAACAAAGCCCTATTGCTCCTGATTTGGGAGCATGGGGCTCCCTCCTTGCCCGACTCTAACTGATGGTGCATGGCATGAGGCAGGGCAAGGCCAGAGGCACATGGGTATCCAGACACACCATCCCTCCCTACATCTGCTGATCTAAACTGCAGAGAATTTTCCTGGTTTTGAAGTCAAAACACCAGCTTTTTGAAGAGAATATCAAAGGAGCAGCTTAAAGCCATAAAATAATATATCACAGCAAAAGGCTGATGAGCAGAGGGCCCTGTGCTGGAACAACAGCAGTGCTGGAGGGCAGGACTAAAAGCCATTAGCAGGGCTTTGTGAGGACACTGGCAGAAGTACTCACTCACATCACATACGACATTGTCAAGGCATTCAGCCTTCTGTTTAATGAATGTTGAGTTGCTCCATAGGCTATCTCTACATGGAGGATTTCCTGAAATCTCACTGAGGCGAAGTGAAGCTCCGCCAGCACCACCAACACTGTAACACACTAGTAACAACTAATCCTGCTTGAGCAAGGTTTTACAGAAATATGGTATGATTGGAGGAAGCAAGGCATGTAGGAAGACATACTGTATTTTATCAAACCAATGTTTTTTATTATATATTCTTGGGAAAACTAAGTGAGGATAAAATCTGTAGGGGATAAAAAGTTGTCAGTGAAATCTGTTAGACTGAGTCCAAGTGTAGCCTCTGTATAAACCAGATGACCTGAAGAATATCACTCACTGTCTAGTCTAGGCAGTGAAGTAGAAGGAAAAACCCTTGGAAAGAGGTAAGAGCAACTTCGTTGATAAAAGTGTGGGGTGACATTATGAATGGCGAAGCTGCTCCCACCAGGTGCCGAACATCCCTCAAGTCTTGCTTTAATGAGTTAAGCCTGGCATCTCAGTCACATCCTGAGAAATTAGTGGAAATCTTCCTGATTTATTGATATGCTGGAAGACAGGGCAGAGAGCCAACTGATTGAAAGCAGACAGTCCTGAAGCAACTGCCAAGATGCTAAATCACAGGGAGAATCCAAATAGGGTGTATAGGTGGAGAAGAGATTTATCATTGCCAGTAGTTGGCAGCATTTTTTATTGATCCAGCCCTCTAGGAGTATCAGGTGCTGCCACATTGCACAAGGGCAACACTGATGGAGCAACACCTCTCTCGACACTCCAGTGGTGCTGCTGTTTTGAGGGGTGAGGCAGCTCTGCCCAGGACATTGTCACAGCATGTGGTTCCCAGCAGAGCAGGGGTGATATGAAAGCCTCACTGCTGGCACACTGCTCTCCTTGGGAGCTGAAGGGGTGAAAGATTAGCAGCCAAGAGCTAATCATCAGGTTATCTGTAAGGTGATAGTTTAACTCGGTCTCTGATTGCTGCTGATGTATTTTAAATGTGTGTTAAGAAGACACACCCCATTCAGTCTGCAGCTATTTCCCAAACTGAAAAAGTGCTCTCTAAAATCTTTGTACAGAATCCTTGCTCTGAATATGACTCAGAACGAGTAAACAGTTGTAGTTTTACCAGAGAAGGAGTAAAATTCATGCAAGTATAACAGCTTCTTGGCAGTATCAAATGTGCTTCAGCACTGGGAGTACTACTCTGCTGAATGGCACCAGGCTCTGGGAATGACTATGCTGGAGTAGAAGTTATCACTACACTGAGAGCTACATGGGTTTGCTCTATCAAATGCCACACCAAGTAGTTTGCTATGGGAAAATATGCTCCCAAGCTCTCCTCTCTACATCTGAGATCCTCTTTCTAACATATATTCCACCTAGGTTGAACAGAGGCATAGATCTCTCCTCCCTGCAGGTGAGCAGCACCCTGACTCTCAGGGCAAACCCTGTGCCACAGGTCAAAACACAGGACTGCCTTCACCCATATGTGATGCCAAGAGGAGATTTAATGGAATTTTGCTGAATGTCACTTTTTCCTCTCATAAGATCCACTTCCTTAGTGATTTTCACTTCTCCCCAATTTTTGCATAACTTGCTTTTTCTAAAGTTAGCAAGGGAGCTTGCCCTGCAGCTTGACTCTTTCCACTCCCTTTCTACCCCTCCAGCCAAATGTATCAGCTAAAGGTTTGTGGAGCTAAAGTTGTGGATGCCCCATCCCTGGAAGTGTTCAAGGCCAGGTTGGAAGGAGCTCTGAGCAATCTGGTCTACTGGAATGTGTCCCTGCCCATGGCGGCAGAGTTGGAACGAAATGATCTTTAAGGTCCCTTCCAACCCAAACCATCCTGTGATTCTGTGATTTGACATCAGCCCAAACACAAGGGCACTCATGTTGTTTTGAACATCTGAGCTGCAATGGATTTTAAAAAATTACTTATGAAACCTTTTCTAAGGGCCTTCCATATACTTAAAAGTAGATTGCAAGATCTACTCTAAATAAGTTTAGAGCTAATAAATCAACAATAATTGAAACCACACCTGTTCTCAGTCTGTCTATGTGGACACCAGAAACTTTTACCTGCACTGTGTGACTGAAAGATGCTGTGTCGCTGACTTCAGGGTTTTGCACTTTTAAATGCCCATGATAAGTGGAGCCAGGGTGCCAGTGAAAACCAGTGCAAGGAACTGTGGTGAACTTCGTAATGAATCAGGAATACACCTTCAGTCTTCTGACTGGTTTAAAAAACCAGTTTAAGCAACATGGACAACAAATACAGCTGTGCTAGAGACTTCCCTGTAATACCGGCAGAAATCTGCTGTACCAATAACATTTTTGAAAGCTTCTCAAAGAGTTTTCTTAGTTTTTGAATGCTTCTGCAAGAGATTGTGACTTACAGCTTTGAACAGAGAGCTGGGAGTGAAGATATCCAGGGTCTATTCCTAGCTGGGTAAGTGACAGGAGAGGTGGCTCTAGGCCACTGGCTGCAGCCCCTCTGCCCAACTTCCATGAGTGTAAAATAAGTAAAATAATACTTGCTGCTCAGGGATGATGCAAGACCTAATCAAAAGTTTGCAAGGAGCCCACTGGCCCTCCAATGAATTGTGAGGGAGAAATGAACAGTGTTATCATATGGGTAATGAGCTCTCACTAGACAGGGACTGCTTTGTTCAAAGAAACAGGCTTTTGCAGCAGCAGGCAGGTTCCAAAAGAAGTTTATTAGAGAAAAGTGAGTGTTGCTCATCTGTGTGTAACTGAGAATGCATTGCTTTATATTAGGAGGATTTATCTGCAACATATTGCATTCCTCTGAGTTTTTACCTTTAGGGAATAACTCCTTAATGCCTGTTTTTGTTATGAAAATGAACTTTAGCTATCTTATGAATTGTTTATCTTAAGGCTGCACAAGCACTTTGATAACAAAAGTCTAGTGTTATTCAAAAGACTGCAGAATCTCAGGTGAGAAGATGAATATTGAAGAGATATGAGGAATATTCTGCTTTTCTGATTCTGTTCCACTTATGTGCCCATTTCTCATATGAAGAAGAACAAGAGTGTAATTGTACTGCAACTTAAATTATTGTCTTACAGAAGAAGCAATTACTATATGTATACAAAAAGATCATTAAATATTTCCACCAGTAACCACAAACCATGCCAGAAACATATTACTATCATAGTGTATTTCCACCACATTCCCCACAAGAAACTTAGTCAACAATTAATTCCAGCAAAAGCAAAAGGAAATACAATCACAACAAAATTTTTTCAGATATGTTTACTCGTAGACTGAAATGAAAAATGATGTGACAAGAAGCAACTGAAACATTGGAAGTCACTAGTTAGTGGAATAACCTATGCAGACCTGAGTGACTATAGGGTTGCAATCACATGAGTGAAAGGTGGGGCTGTGTCGGTGCAGCAATGACTCCCTGCAGGCTGAAGAGGTGAAGCAATCAGCCCAGCCCTTTGTTTTTCGCTGCTGGGGAAAAAATATAAACACTGACATCCCTTCTCCCACCAGCACATTTCCATCTGCATGGGTAGTTCAAGGCAAAAGTCCCAGCAGCTCCAGCGCCTCTGGTTAGAGCCCCGTGTGCTCACGGTCTGCAGTCCAGGCCAGGAGACAGACGGCCCCTGAAATACTTGTGTGTGGTGAAAAATGGTTCAGTCACTCACCGCTCTGTTTCTCTATAGTTAAACTGTATTTTCCTCTTTTATTTTGTGCCTTCACAGTCATGGTAAGAAACACTGATGAGTTTTCAGTATAACGAGGCTACATGTAGCAACCCTACACCAACACAACCATAGGAGTAAATTGCACAAACGGTGCCAATGTAAGACACTTATGAATTATGTATGAACTGTGTATTCCCACAGTGCCACAGCAGCCACCAGACCAGCAATGTCAGTCTTACACCTTCCCTGCATCACCTGACATCACCTCACTGCACTCGACTGTCCTGTCTCTCCCAATCCCAGTGGTCTCCGCCCACGCAGCTCCACCACTGTGGCCATGGAGGGAAGGAAGGCTGGAAAGCAGCCACACTCTGTCCCACTTCCTTTCCCGGACAGGCAGAGCACCTCATTCCCCCAGAAAAGTTCTAGTTCAGAGCAGAGTGTCTGTGGAGTCAGGGGCTGCACCAGATCAGTAGGAGTGGAAGTGGGAATGGAAGGCAAAGGGAGTCCCCAGTTCCAAGGTAGGTAGTGGAGAAAAAGAGGAGAGAGCGGTGCCAGAGAAGAAATTCCTGAGCTTTAGGAGTAGAGAACGATCACGAACAGACCTATAACAACATCTTGTGCTGTAGCATCCAAAAGGCAGTGAAGTCTTCCAGGCTCAGGTCCCAGTCTGCCAAAGAGGTCTCCTGCTGCTCAAGGGATAGGCAGAGAGCAGGAAAGGCACTCAGGACATTTAAGAGAGGGCTCCTGAGGTTCCACATGCATTAACCAAAGACAAGTCAGAGCGACGAAAGCACCAGAGCCACTGAGTCAGCTTCACTTGCAGTTGGAGACATACATGGCAGCAAAGTGCTCCCTTTCCACTGTTTATTTCCAGCTCTTTTGCAGTTTGTCGTGACTATAAAACTTATGGCTTTTCTCAGCCCTTCCAAGCTATGCAATCACTCCAACAAAATGATTAACATGAGGCCAGTTTTGAATTAGTATTTCAGCAGAGTTCAACTGTGGTCTACTTCTTCTTCTTTTTTTTTTTTGTATATATATAACTAAATTCAGCACCTGCAGTGTGGATAACACTTATCATTGCAAGTCAGTGGAACATCTTTCTAGGTAAGTTTTAGAACCTGGAAGTGAAAAGCCTTGGATCTACCTCCTCTTTCGCTATTTTCATCCACCGGAAAGTGTTCCGATTCCACCAAAATTGAGATAGCAATATCCATTTAGGATACCAGAGTGTGCAGCACAACTCTCTAGTGTGACCAATACTTAAATTTTATGTAAACTTGTTTAAAACTAGATCAGTCTAATGGGATCTACTTCAGATTAACACAGGCATAAGCGTAGGACTGGAGCTTAAGCTGAAGGCCTCAGGGTCCTTCTTTCTGGATCTCTACAACTGTCCTACACCTCAATCTGGCAGATGTGATGAAAGTCGCCTACACAGCCAAAAAAGGTGTTTCCTCTTTACCAGCAGTTACTGTCAACACTTGAACAGGCAAGTATTGGGCAATCCCTAGGACTCTGCTGATGTTCTGGCGTATCTCTGCTTGGAAAACAGACAAGTCAGCATCTGAGCAGAATGATTTCTGCTTTAACAAAAAAATAGATTATTTGCACAAGAGTTCTTGTAACAGATGTTGTAAAGGAAAGTTTAGTAAGTCAACAGATGAAAATGTGAGAACATTTCTTTTACAGCATTTTCTAACCTTTTATTTAGTCTACTTTTGACAGTACATGGCATTCATCCCCAGGGATCTTTCTTACTACATTCTAGATCTTGGGAAATACATATTTTCTGTTACTAATAATTTTTGCCGTTCCTTGAATTTCCACCCTCTGTTTTTCTGGCATTAATCATGTCCTCATGCAATGTTTACCTGGTGGGTTTTTTTAATTATATATTTTTGAGACAGTCTGAGACATCTACTGTCTGTTGTTCTGATCTGATGCAACTGCTTGTGGTGTCAAGAGAAGATGTGCAACATGATGAGTGAAGATGAAAGCCACCCTAGATAAAATCAAAGACCTAGCTAGCCCAGTGTCTGACAATGGCCAGTGGGTTAAGAACAGCACAGGTTTACATGGTTTGCCCTCTAGAATATTTTTCCAGCTTCTAACACCTTCTGGTTTAGGAATTTTATGAGCAGAAATGTTGTCCCCATATTTAGTATAGTTCTTTTATATATTCATTTCTTGTAGTTATTTGTTTTATCCCTTTCTTGGTCCTTTATAAACAACATACTGTTGCAGGTTGTAGGTTTCAGATTCTGTGGTAGAAAACTAAAACAAGTAATATTTTTACTATTATGTAAGTGGAGTTTCATCATCTGTGGTTATTTCACGCCTAATCGAAAGAGCAAGACTATGTTTAATTATATTCAGATTTGCAAAAAACATTTGGGTTCTTCAGGTTTGGATATTGGTGATTCAGTAGACAGCTTCTTTCCCTGAGTCATTAAAAACATTGCCTCAGCATGTGCATATAGCTGGAGGTATCAGCCTTAATATTGAATAAAAACACAAAGTTCTCAGAGCTTTGAGAATCTGAAAAATAACTAATCCAGCTTGAGTATTGCTAGTTTTAATTTCCTGGACATGCACGGCTGAACTGGTCTTATTGATGGCCACTTAAATGCTCGGGTTTTGTCCTCGGCTGCCAAATACACTTGCTCTGTCTGATGACTGCACTGTTCCATCCAAGAGGAAGCCAGATATGAGGAAGCTGCACAGAGCTGTACTTGCAGCCAAATTGCTGTGTTCATTAAGACCTTACTCTATACTCAGTTTTATGGCTTCGGCACTGGTTTTAATTACTGAATGGATTGAACAAGCTAAGCACTCTAGCAACCTGTTATTAAGCTTACCTGAAAACAGAGCTGAGTCTGGCTATTAGAGGTGTGACCAACTTTGCCACGGAAAAAAAATCTAAAGGAGAGCTACTCCTCCCCTTCCATCCAACCTCACCTGACCTCTGCTGATCTGTCACACCCTCAAAATTTTTAGCTGAGGAAGATGAAACTACAGAGGAAACCATGAGTTACATGTGATTCAGTACCAGGTTAATAGGACAAGAGGAGAGTGTCCTGACTCCTTTAGTAGTGTGCTCTGCTCAGAAACTCCTCATTTCCATCATCACATTGTCCATGCTTGCTAGTTAGCCCTGGAGTTAAATCTGTTAATGGAAAACACATCTGTGTGAGCCCATCCTCTCGAGTATGTGCTGCTAGTAAGTGATTGATATAAAAGCTTCTGCAGAGTTGGCAGGAAACGAGTTTGCTCAGCCTGGACTTGCAGTGCCATTGACCGTGAGCGCTCTCACTGCAGCGGTGTGAGCACACCAGCCAGGCCCAATAAAACCCTCCTGCTGTCACAGGCATTTGATTCTTGCAAAAAGTAGGTCATCCAGGAATACAGACTGCCAGGAGCACACACAGACAAGTAAACAACTTTTGGATGCGCGCGGCAGAATGGGGAAATGTCCTAAAAACCAGGACCAAAAAGTCAGTGGGACAAATAGTCCTGCCACCCCAGGATTCCAATTGCTAGGTTGACGTCAATATGAATATGGCACACGACTTCAATGTGTACAGGATTAGAATCCTCAGACTTAGTTCTGCAAGGCTTCAAGCACTCATATACACTGTTGAGAAGTTCAATAGTTTTGAAGAGTCTGAAATTTAAAAAAAAAAAAAACAAACCTGCTAGCGTGGATACTTCCTGAAAATGAAAGACCTGCAAAGACAAGGATGCAATACATGAGTTAATTGCTTCTCACCTGCTTTCAACAAAACATAAATTACTGGTTTGGTGAATTACAAGATTACAAGAGCACAGTTAAAGGTGAGATAACATCTCTATTCAGAATCTCTTTGAAATAATAAAAAATAAAGATAACAAAGTAAATACAAATCTGTAATTTTTTTTTCAGTTAAACAAAACAAACCAGATCCTTTCTGTTGATATCATTTTGACATAGAGTCTATTATTTAAACACCTAAACATTTAAAATTGAACTAATGACCTGCATTAAGACCTAAACTCACCACATTCTATTAATTTATAGTAAACACAAGTTATAGTCAAGCAGTCCGTGTTTGCTGCTGAAGGTGAAAAGGAAAACCATTTTGCTGGGAAACATGTGGAATGAGAGCTTGCTGAAGACATAACCAGTTTTTGGAAACAGCAGCCTTGCCTACAAGCACAGTGTAGGCAGTGTACCCTAATTTAGTACTAACTAAATTAAACTAACTAGTTGCAAACTAGTTTATTAGAAGTTGGAAATCTCTCCTGTGCTGGTAGTCTAAGGAGCAAAGAAGATTGTTTTCTCAGCTTCAGACAGCTGAGGGGCTGCCACCGTAAGTCCCAGAGCACAAATAAGCCCAGGTTGATGCAAAGTAAACGTGCAAAGAAGTGTTAGATCTCTGCCTTGCTCTCCCCAGTGCTCCTGTAGGAGCCTGACCATGGCAGCTGACTCTGCACGTCGCTGTCACAGCCTGCAGTGGCCTTCACACAGCTGTGACACAGATAATCTGCTGCTGAACTTGAGGGAGCCATGATTTGACAGATGTTCATGAAACACGCTGTGTGAATCAATACAGCCTTCTGGTCCAAAGTCAACTTTCCACGTGGTAAATAAACTGACGTCAGTGCACCCCTGGCCTGGTTAATCCACAGTCCTGACAAGCCATGCGTAGATAACTGAGAATTGATTTCCCCATTGAAATGATAGACAAATGACTACAGACTGTCCATTCAGTTTATGACCTACTAGGAAAAAATACATGTTTTAATTATTATCAGTGATAGACAATTATTTATTTTTTTGTTAGGGAAAAGACCCACAAAAATATCCAAACCAAAAGATAATGAAGTGGTTTGTTTAAGACATGGCTTCTTGTTCACTGATTTGAAAAGCAAAGCAGTGCTACTATGACAGATAAAGAAGCCTGAGCTGTCTCTTGGAACAGCATATCCAGCGTAGCTTGACACAGATTAATGGGTGAGCAGAGAAAAATGATTTTAAACCAGCTTTGAATCCTCCCCCTTTCAGTCTTCTCAGGAGACAAAATAATGTCTGGTGGCACTATGTGATGGCCTAAACAAGGAAAGGACATAGCAAATAAGTTTAGAACAACTAGGGCTCAGGCAGTTTGGGGGGAAAAAAAAAGAAAAGGAAAAGTTGTGGTTACCAGCAGACTAGGTCAGTAGCAACACCAATACAGTAGCTAATCCAGTCACAGACATTAGCTTTTGCTGTATTTGCTCTGGTTCTTTAGTTATGTGTTGAAACAGGCTCCATGGAACTGTGGACTTAGGAAGGAGAGAAGTTTTATGTGTGTTAGTTTAGAACAAAGAACGAAATTTTGGGTTTTGTCCTCCTGAGCAGTTGAGTCAGTGCATCTGTCCCTTACAGCTGTCCAGAGGAAGATACAGTTTTGTTTGCCTTTTTTGATGTACTATGCAATAAACTGTAAAGCAACTGCAAGAGATGAATCAAATAGGATTTTAGCTATTGGGAACAAGTCTTTGTAAAAGACCTGAACTACAAATTTTATACCTCAGTAAAAATTCAGGTTTTCCCAAAAGGTAGGGGATTGATCAACTGTGCAGCTGTGGGTTTGCACACAACAGACCCCTAGGACATTCATTCAGTTCAGTATCACTCTGGGCAGTAAAAAAGCCTTTGCAGCAGCTTTGCTAAACCTCATCACCTCAAGCCTAGGTCCAAATTATTTTACTAATGCTTGGTTTAAGCAGAAGATCTTCTCATCAAGTCATTTCTCTAGGGCAAAAGGCCAGCCATGGTTCCACTGGTCATAAATACTCCCTGTTCTCCCTGCACTGCTGCCAGTCATTTCTTTCATGCTGCAGAGTAGCCTTTCAAAAAGTTGTTTGATGGACAGTATTACAGAAAATTAAGTTTTTAATTATTTTTCAGCTGGTCTATATCAGTTCCTGAAGAATGGTTTATTGCAAAAGCAATGACACGCTCCACTGCTTGGGAAGAGTTAGACAAGCTACTATCCAAGTTTGCTCCTCATGAGGAGTGTGTTTGCCAAACTACCTTCTCCCAGGCCTTGTTCTCTCTATTCCCCTGGGAAAGATATTGATGGACATTCTTCACCTTCAACATGAAATACCAGCAGGCTTTATTTCTATAGAGAATCCAGATATGTTATGCAGACAAGAACATTAAAGACATGCCAATAATTCTTACATTATTTATTATACTGCTACCTCAAACATCAGTTGAAATAAAAATGAGTTGAAATATCTGTAAAATGTACAGTTAGCCTAGACTAAAACACTCATACCAGCTATAGTAAGTCTTTAAAAAAATTGTAAATTTCCTTTTTCATTGAGCAGAATTTTTCATGAATGAATCTTTTGGAACAAGCCTAGGTCTTCCCTTTTGCCACTGAAATTTGTTGGTAAAGGGTATTTCCTAATACAAAGCTAAATGTTAATGACCTCCCTCAGCAAATTGGGTTGTGGACTTTAAACGTGATTGAAAATTTCAAGTGCAAATTTACCTTTTTCTTGTGGGGAAAGTCATTGGGCAGTTAAGCATTTCTGACTGACTGCCAGTTCAAATATCAGATATTCATGACAGAATTTCTCTTGTGAATGGACAAGACTTGGCTTTAGCAGATCCAGGCAGGAGAGCAGAAGCACGAAAGGATACATTCCTTCCCCAACCTCATGAAAGCTTCTCTGCTACTTCAATGGAGCTTCAGTAATATCCCAGGACCAAACAACAGGACAAGTTCTTCTTGTCCAACTCAAATAAGCTTATACTGTAAAGTCAAGGAAATACATATATAATCCAGGTTAGAAATCTTTGTCCAGATCTTCTGACAAAACCAGATGGAAGTATTCAGAGAACATGGTGTTGGTGTGATAAAGGTCTGATGGAGGGTGAGAAATGTCGTGGGCTGTTCACACACAGATCACCAATGTCACTAAATGCAGCACCCAGAGAAAAGGCAAGACGTGAAGGAGGAAGTCATTTCCATGGGCGGGCACCAGAAGATGAGCACTAAGTGTCATGGTACTATTATTACAGATTGTTTACACACAAGAAACAGGAAAAACACAGTAGAGAAATAGGACTGGTAATCATAAAATCACAAGGAAGACTATCTGTATATATTTAGTTTGTTAACCAGTATTGGGTTGGGGAAGGGAAGTGGTACAATTTTCAGCCTGTTTTCTTGATTAAGGGAGAATTACTCAGGTTTGCTGCCTTGTCTACCATCCACTTTCCTACTTATCCTATACCTTTAAAACCACTGAACAATTTTAACCTGATTTTACAGCTGGATAAAGGTCACTGTGAAATAAAGTACAAGATGTTTTCAGAATGAAGAGAGCAAGAGCAAGGAAAAACACGGAATCATTAGTGATTTTTTATTAATTCCAGTTATGTGTGACTGAGGGAAATACTCGACCTGAGCTTACAGGAATCTACGATAGAGCTGGCAAAGACTCCAACAACAAGAAAATATAGTCTGTTTGCCACCAGTTGACAGAGTGAGCTCATAGGAAACTGTTGAGCACATCCCTTGTGAAGTGGCTGGGTGGTGAACTGCAGTGAGACAGGCTTTCCAAGCAGGGAAGGCAAAACAGGCAGCGGTACAACTGACCTCAGCAGGCTCCATTCCTCTGTAGCTGCTTTTTCTCACTCACCACACCATTCACAGGGATGGGTAAGAAGTGGATTAGACAAGAGAGTGGATACAACTGAAAACAGCAAGGCAACCTGTGTTACCCGACTCACAGCCCCCAGTCTGCTTCACAGAATGATTACACAGGGAGATCCATGAGCACACTGTAGGGACTGGCAACAGAAATAACTATGCAGGAGTAGAAATATGGCTGAATACCTGGTCAATGAATGCTTGCTCAGAGACAACCTAAGCTTCAATACAACTTTGTAAAGTCAGACAAAAATCTGAGACTTGCAGTAAAGGACAAGGAGGAGTGGAGGAGTGGATGGCTACACTGTGGTAATAAAAGGCTTTTGCACCACAATTAGTAACAATGAACCCAATGGAGATAATGACTAAGATACCAAATAGTGTAAGAGCATTAGAGTTTGGCCTTATGGAAGTGAAACCCTTTATGAAGTCAAGAATAAAAAATTGAAACTCTCACAGTAAAGTTTTTTCTTACACCTATAGAGACATTTGCTCCATTAAGGCATGTGTGAAGGAATGGTTCTATATGACTATGCAAGTCTTTCGAGACTAGACAGGATAAATCCATTCTAAATAAGCTCCAGGTTTTCACAGCTGCACTACACAGAAGCTGAACTAAGGTCAGATCTACACGACACCTCAATTGTGGAGTTCAATTTCCCCTTTCTTTAAGTCACAATCATTTTTAGTAACCTTTGTTCAAAAAAAGACTCAATTACCGATTAACAGCCCCTTCAGTGATAAATCTTCATTAGAATCTATTCATTTGTGTGTAGGTATTTATAGTGTACTTTGTAGCTTAGCTAATGGTAATGTATGCAGTAGTCACCCCATAAGGTTTATGCAAGGTGTTTATTATATATGCAAACACACCTTCCACGAGCGCCACAAGCTTGCAATTTTGAAAACAGCTTTAGGCATTTGCACCTACCAATGTTCACTTAGGAAATTTCTACCTCTGTGGAAAACTCATCCTTGATGTCCAAAGTCAGGCTAGTAAATAAATGCCTTTTTTTACATAGAGCTAAGTCTCAGTGGAAGTACTTTTGTACATGAAGTCAGTCAATAAGGCAACTTCCCCCTTCCTGACTGTAATCATAAGAACTCCCAACTGGAAAATATAGTCCATCTGTAAGTAGAAATAAATATGGCCATGACAGTTAAAATAAATCCACTTTAAGTGGTCTGACCATAAGAAGTGGTGGCCTTGTAGTTACCAATTCTATTTAGGCCTTTACATTTCTGGGCTGCTGTAAAAGGTCATTTATGTCAACAGGAGTCCAACCCTCTTTGTCTTCTGTGCATGCAAGTATAACATTGCAAACATTTACCCAATTAGACAGTTAGCTCCACCCGAGTATGAACAAACAAAAACAACTGCTCATAGCATTCCAGAGAAACAACACAGCACAAGAACAAAGATTTTCACATGCAAACATGGGCAATCAGCTAACCACAGGACAGCAAAAACAGCAGATTCCTAAATGTTAAAAATTAGGGGCAAGTTCTCTTTGATAACCACAAATCTTTGTGCTGCTGATTCAGATACAGGGGAAGATGTCTGCTGGATTTTTCCAGCTGACATTCCTCCAGTGAATGTCAGAAAATTAAATACATACTCAGTTGAATAGATGCCCAGACTGGCTGATGAGAAGACCAATAGCTTCTCAAACGGGGTGCGGAGACTTTTTGGTTTCTCAGGTCTGACACAAAGCCATTCATCTTGAGCCATTTTGTATTGGTTTCTTCTGTTTCCTCTAGCAGGGTTATTGTTTTTTATACCTGCTGTTTGCCAGATGTGGGACATACTAAACTAGTAACACCCAAGAGGTTAATGCCTGTTTGCCATGAGGTCTTTCTGCAATCACAGCTTCCAGCCTCTGCAATAGACATGAAGGCACCAACCTCATCTTTACAAATGTCACGAGCACCTGACCTTGTGAGGCAATTCACAAACAAACCTGGCCAAACAGTGAAACCTGGGTGAGTTCTGGACCAATAAACCATTCTATGTGATAACAGGGCAGAAACACATCACTGCCCTCTGACCTCAAAGCTTGAATCCATCCTACTTCGCTTCCTTCCGAATAAAGAAAACAGAAGTTTTTGCTGCAATCAGAGTGAAAGGGGCACCTCCCAAGGCCCGTCCAGACAAACTGGGACCTCAGCAGCCTCTAGAGGTACTATTTTAAGGGCAACTGAAAGCAACAGCTACTAACTTCAGCACCTCCATTACAGGTGTTAATGTGAGCAAATGGAGTGGGCACGGTGCAGGTTCCTGAACGATACACACTGTTCTCCTTTGTGTTTTGAACTCCTTCAGCACTTTGCATAAGCAACATCCCAAAATAAGCCTGAATAAGCAAGTGAAGCTGGCAGTGTACAGCTCAGATCATTAACAAGGTGAAATCTGCAGAATCCTAGCCTAGTATTTGATTTAATCTGTTAGTAGTATCTGTAAAAAAAGTAAAATTTACAGTGGTATATTTGAAACTGCTGTGTAAGGTCCAATCTTGCAGCACAGTGATAGCAAGAGTTACATTAGCGTCAAGTTAGTACAACTTAGCCCTTAATTATGTCCTTTAAGCTTGCATGCAAGTGGCCTGATCTCATTATTACAAGCATGTCCTTTTATGAGTAAAAGCTGAAGGGTTTGGCTTTAAGTAAATACAATTTTTCAGCACAACCTAGCTTCAGCAGTTTCTAAAGTATCACTCCAGGCAAAGTTGTAGTCTCTCCATATGCTGCACTTCTTAAACTAAAAGTTCGGTTTGGCAATGTGAAACCTGACAGCAATTCTTCCTATCTAGGTACAGTTAACTGCATTTAAGAGCACTGATGTAATCACTGACATGGGAATCTTGAGATATTGTCTGAAAAGTGGCAATGTTTACAGCACTAATAGAAGCCACACTTCCACACCACAGCATCCACTAGTGCATGTGCATGTTCTCTCTTCAGTGTTGTTCTTCCTCTGCGTTGGACTTCATAGTTGTATGGGGAGCTTTACACTGGAAATCTTTTCCCAATGTCCTCCTCAAACTCAAAATAAATCTCTGAATATGTATTTCCACAGCATGATGGGAGAAAAAAACCATGGTGAGATTAGTGTTCTGTATTCATGCTCTGAGGAGTGCAGCCTGGAAGAGGCACCTCCATTGACTTTTCATGAAGTCATAATATTGTCCTGGCAGATGAGCTGTAGATGTCTTAATGGACTTTTTTTTTTTTAAAAAAAAAGCAATGTGAATTGGGTAGAGTCATTCTATGTGAAAAGCTCTGGAAGAGTGTTTTCCATACAATAGCAACAGCTCTAAAGCTCTTGTACTCCTAAGTTTAAGGGACATGGCGATGTACAGATGTAACCAGAGCGTGTGATACTGAGTCTATTCCTGGTAGCCACAGCTCTGCTATTTATAGTTATTACCATGGTAAGGACAGGGAAGGAAGGGAAGAGCCAAGGATTGCTGATCTGATTTAGACCTTGGCTATCTTGTCAGACATGGGGGCTGCAGCCAGGAATCCTAGATGGGAACAGTCCTTCTTCCCGACATGGTAAGAAGGGTTTGGAAAATGAGGATGCTGCAGAGCTCCCTCCTCTCCTCTGTAACTACTCATTCCTGTACCTACAGGATAGTGTCACTACACATCTCCCCAACTGCAGCACGATGAAATCTAAAGCTTGAAGCATGTACTGAGGGAGTAACTCATTTGTGATGGCTTCATGGTTAACTCTACAAGCCAGCATATGAATTCCAGAAGCATCTTCCTCAGGTACACATGACAAGAGTAACTGGGAAGGCCGCCATCACAAGAGGGGAAAAAATGCTGAAATGGCCTATCATAAGAAAAATGAGGTAAGAGGAAGACAAGGAACTTTCCTTGAGGAAAGTTCCTATTTATCCTACATGGGAATAACCGAGTCCAAGTCACCAAACAAGCGAAAACCATTTGA
This sequence comes from Pipra filicauda, assembly GCF_003945595.2. Taxonomy (NCBI): domain Eukaryota; kingdom Metazoa; phylum Chordata; class Aves; order Passeriformes; family Pipridae; genus Pipra; species Pipra filicauda. The sequence continues at coordinate 9,753,608 of NW_024104310.1, forward strand.
GCTTACCAGCAACCATGGACATGCTTGCACATACACCTTGGAGGGGCTCTTTTGCAAAGGGATGTTTTATAAGGATTGGTGATAGAAATGTACTTAGTTTTCTTCTTCATGCAGGTAATGTTTCCACTGAGAAATAAATGCATATAAAAGAGAGTGGTTTCTTCTGATTTTTTTTATCATGATACCTCTGTTTATTTCATCTATTCTTTAGTCTATCATGACTTGAAGTACTATTATAAGATGAAGTACTATTATAAGATGTCATCCCCTCAGATGACAATTGAGTATCTACTTGTTTACAAAAGCATTACAGTCAATAATTTTAGTCTCAAGGAAACCTGCTCCTTATAGTACTCTGTTTTTTATGTCACAGCTAATGTTGAAAGAAAAAAAGATGGAAGCATCACTTTTGACCACTACCTTTAAAGGTCTGGACATAGTGTAAATAAATGTATAAATGCAAATACAGAAAGACTAAAATTTTAACAATTTTTAAACACAGATAGAACAGATTGCCACAGTAATGCTGCTCATGCCAGCCTCACAAACCTACTGTCATCACCAAAGAAATAATTTTTTCAACAACAATATAACCAACAAACAGTATTTTTCATCGTGAAGTTTAGATCAAATCACCACCTTGAATATCCAGTATGAACTCAGTGAACTCACTGCTACATAAATATGCAGAACGATGGTGATGAATGAATTTGAAAGCGAGGCAAAGGCACTGCCTTTGTGTCAGGACAGAGGTTCATTGACAGTGAGTCAGTGCCCACAGCTGCATGTGGGATGCTGAGTGGCTAATTATATGATAGTTGTTACATGAATTTATAGACATTTGAAGACTGCAGCCTGCATGGAATTGTTCTTTCTGTTTTGTTCTAGTTTAAAAAAAAAGCAGCTAGAGAAATGCCGGCAACTAAACAAAAAAACTTCAATTAACCTTTGTCATATGCCCACTACAATATTATTAACTACAAAAAGACAGAGTTTTGTTAAGGGTATCTTAGGGTTTAATTTCCATGTTCAGACTCCAACTATAGTTCCTTACCCTCAGATTATGTAAAAACAGACAAGTTTTAAAGCTCTGCTCACTGTGGATGACTCACATTATTATATACTAACCACCAACACACTTTGTTTTTCCCCTTTGTTTTACACGCCTGAAGTGTTCTGGCCCGGGTTTGCCTTGTTCAGAGTTTGTACGTTCTGCATTCTGCTTATTGTACCATGTAATCACTCCCTGTCCTTCTCCTTTTAGTTTTTAATGAGCTCCTGCACTGGGACTTGGGCAATCTCACAGAACTACCCTACAGAACTCAGCATACACCATTCATCACCGAGGTACACTGACCTCTGAGAAGGATCCAGGACATCAGTGACAAGTGATGTCCCTCAGGGGTCCTCATTGGGACCAGTGTTATTTAATATCTTCATTAAAGACATAGAGGAAGGGATTGAGTGCACCCTCAGCGAGTTTACATATGACACCAAGCTGAATGGTGCAGTTGCCACACCTGAAGGATGGAATGCCATCCAGAGGGACCTGGACAAGCTCCGGAAGTGGGCTCATGGGAATCTCATGAGGTTTAAGTGCAGGATGTTGCACCTGGGTTGGGGCAACCCCCGGCAACAATCCAGGCTGGGCGATAAACCGATCAAGAGCAGCCCTGCCAAGAAGGATTTGGGGGTGCTGGTGGATGAGAGGCTGGACATGAGTCAGCAATGTGTGCTAGCAGCCCAGAAACCACATGTATTCTGGGCTGTATCGACAGCAGCACAGGCAGCAGGTCCAAGAAGGGGATTCTGCCCCTATTCTCCACTCCAGTGAGACCCCATCTGAAGCACTGCATCCAGCTCTGGGGTGCCCAGCACAGGAAGGACACTGACATGTTGGAGCGATTCTGGAGGAGGCCACCAAGACGATTAGAGGGATGGAGCACCTCTCCTACAAGGAAAGGCTGAGATAATTGGGATTGTTCAGCCTGGAGAAGATAAGGCTTCAGGGTGACCTAATCGCAGCCTTCCAGTACCTGAAGGGAGCCAACTAGAAACATGGAGAGAGACTATTTACAAGGTCATGTAGTGACAGGTCAAGGAGGAATGGCTTCAGACTGAGTGCAGGTTTGGATTAGATATTAGGAAGAAATTCTTTACTGTGAGGGTGGTGAGGCACTGGAACAGGTTGCCCAGGGAAGCTGTAGACGCCCTATCCCTGGAAGTGTTCCAGGCCAGCTTGGATGGAGCTCTGAGCAACCTGGTCTAGTGAAAGGTATCCCTGTCCATGGCAGTGGGGTTGTAACTAGATGATCTTTAAGGTCCCTTCCTACCCCAGCCATTCTGTGATTCTATGATCTGTAGGCTTTGCTGCAGGTTCCTGAGAATTCATAAAACTACACTGGAGGCCTCTGACAAAGCAAAGAACTCAAGTTGATGTCAAAAGACTTTTTGAGTTCCTGTACGTAGGGTTGGCATCAGGAATCAAACAATGCCTTTCACTAAATTCCTCTATGGAGACACAGGAGATTAAGGTTGAGCATATGACTGGGAAGGTTCCTATTCTCTGTATCAGTAGGAGAAAGTATTGAAGGTGAATAAATTAAAAGAAATCTCCAGTGAAGCAGAGGGAGAGCAGCTTTATACATAAAACAGGTCTTGATCTCTGATTCTCTACCACTGCCTTTTGAGCTTGTATCAGCAGCCAGCTCATTTTTTGGTCTGGTTTAAGTTGGGAGAAAAATAAAATGTCCAAGTAACCTAAGCTTCCCGCATAAGAAGACCATGAGACAGTCCTTGTGAGGCAAACACATTGTCAGATTCCAGCACATCACAGAGTTTAATACAGAAAGCGTGAAAGAACAGGTGAAATTATTTATTTATGTAATGAGTAGCAATGCTGAGTACTTAGAGATTCTGCTGCCTTTGCTAAGGGATGAGATAAAAATAACGATGTCATTAATCTTACAGAGACATGTGAGTGCGTCTTTCCAGAAATAACTGTTAAGCATAAAATTTCAGGCATTAATCAAAGCATGCAGAGGCCTAACCTTCTTTAGGATTCTAAAGAGAAACGTAAAGCAATAGAACTGTAAAGCAACACGAACATAAGGGGCATTTAACCTTTATTCTAAGTAGCTAATTTCAGGGAAAATATGCTTAGGGCCAGTTTCTCAACTAGCATAGATTTGTATTGATTCAGCTGGTTTTAGCAAAGCTGCAGCAAGTTTTACCCTCTCAGAAGTTGGTCTCTGCTGTCTGAAAGAAGCCAGGAAGAAAGAAGGGCACCACCACATGATATCATGAATATTAAAAAAAATGAATAAAATATGCTGCAGGAAGTAATGCAAAAGAGACATACCCACGAGGAAAGGAAAAACACAGGATAAAAAACAATGCTTAAGAGGTTCTTTCAGGAAAGAAAACTAGCAGACATAGCACAAGGGAATGTAAACTCTGCCCAGACACTGAGAATATGGGTAAGATTCAGGGGGAAAATTTAAATACAGAAAAATATTTTTTCAAATAAAGTAGAGATGTAGCACAAGCAAGGATGAATTATATTTGTTTCCCATAGGCCAAGTCCAGAAAGAGATTTCCTACAAAGATGGATTGTTTTATCTCAGATCCACAGTCCTGTTGATAAATCTCAAAGTGATTCACCAAGAAGGAAAATTTCCCAGGGAATGAGTTCTAGCCCTTATATAGAGTTTGCTGAAGGTGTTGTTTAGCAGACTGGGGATGCAGACAAATTGCCTGTGTCAATTCACAGTTGCCATGAAGGGAAGTGTGTATGTGATTTCATGGAACAAATACAATGTTTCTGCAGAGGAACCCATAAAAAGTTGACAATATATTAAGACTCTTTTATCTGAAAATAGTTAACTCAAACTTATAGTGCAGGTCCACTGGGTCAGGAAAAAAAATGAAGTCTTAAAAAATCCGACAGAAGAATTCAAACAATTTTAGCGTATGAAACTAAGACCAAAAGCTGTTTCAGTACATTAAACAGCAATGGAAACTGAACATTTACAATTCCGCGTACAGAGGACATATATACGTTGGTTGAGCAGTAAAGTCTGTGAGAAAGGGCTGGGCTGACCCCACTTGGCATCATCTCTCACTTCCAGCAGTGGCACTAAAAATTTGTCCATCACCAAGACAGAGGAGTAACTTTTTCAAAGGCACAATGCTCAGCAGAGTGAGCTATGCTAACTCTTTGCATCTCAGCTAAAAATGAGCGGAGATCAGAGGGGATAGACATATCCCAGATTCATTTTACTCTTTGTGATATACAGAGAAGACCTGCCTCTTTCCGTATCTCTAATTGATTTCGTATTTTTTATTTGCTATGTTTAACACGTTGATAAAAGACAACTGGAACCATCCTTGAACCACCATTGAATACTGATGGTCTGAATTTTCTTGGACCATCATTCTGCCCATCATGGGCATGGCTAACAACTATTCTTAAATATTCAGTGTCATTGCTTAGGAAGCCATTGGGTCCTATATTCCTTCCAAGTGTAAAGAGGGTATACCTCATGTGAAGAGAAGACCTGCTGACTCCATTGGGGCCAACTAATTAAACAAGAAATCCAGTTATTCCTACTGCATATGCCAGCCTCCAACATGTCCTGGAGAACAGGAGTCTTAAATAGGAAGCCTGACAGTTGAGTCCTGCTCCATGTGCTCAACTTTTGGTGCTGAACTCTAACAGGATGTACATCTCACAGTTAATGATCTCTGCTCAGCCACTTCTCATACCCTTGTGGAGTCTAGAGAGTAAACTCTCATTTAACTGGTTTTTCATGATTTTAACCTGGGAGGATCATGACTCGGGCTTTCTCAGTGTCAGCAGAGCAGCTGCTCAGGCTGTCAGGGAACAGTCAGGAGTCTGGGGTCTGCCAGGCACTCCATGGCTGGTTGCTGATGCAGTGTCTGGGTTTGGCACCATCTTTATACGCAGACACGGGCTTGGTGGGATCCCCTTACACCATCATTTTAGAGTGATGACAGGGATCACTGATCCCTTCGTCTTCAGGAGACGCTGCAGCAGACATCTTCAACCTTTCCCGTGGCTAACTGCCATCACCCAAGGGGACAAGCAGTGGACTGGGCGAGCAGACGAGGGCTGGACTGCAAGGGCCACTGACATGGCCTTAAACCAAGACGTGGGAAATTCAGATTAGATATTAAGGGGGGGGGGGGGAAATCAGGGTGATCTGGCATTGGAATAGGTCGTCCAGGGAGGTGGTGGAGTCACCACCTCTGGAGGTGTTCGAGAGGCATTTGGGTGATGTGGTTTAGTGGTTTAGGGATCACAGTAGGGGCGCAGGGTTGACGGTTGGACTCGATGACCTTAAAGGTCTCCTCCAACCTTGACGATTCTACGATTGTGTGACACATTCTCCTTCACCGCCACCAGCATCTCCCATCTCTCCATCACCCGGAGGAGGCGGCGCGCTCCGGCCGCGGCCCCGCGGGCGCGGACGGTGCCGCGCGGTGTCCCCGGCGCGGTGCGGGCGGAGCGGGCGAGCTGGGGCCGTGCCGGGAGGCGGGTGGTGTGTCCCGCACGTCATATCATCCGCCCGGGCTCCATTGGCTGCGCCGCCTCACCCGAGCCGGGCCGCGGCCGCCCGGGGCTGGCGCGGCGGCTCCCGCGCCCCGCGATCGCCCCGCCCGGCGGGGAGGGCACGGGCGGGGCGGCGGCGCCGAGCGGAGCGGCGGGACCGGCGCTGCCTCCGGCCGCGGGTAGGTCGGCGGCGGGTAACGTGACATCCGCGGCTCGGCGCTTATAAACCTCCCCCGGGGCGCGGGCCGGCGGCGGGCGGCCGGCAGGGAGGCGGCGGAGCAGCGGCCGCGCAGCCCCTTCCCTGAGGTGAGCGGTACCCGCGGCCCCGGAGGGAGAGGATGGGCGCGGGGGCTGAGGTTTGACGGGCCCGGGGAGGGAAGCGAAGCCCTTCCCCGCGGGACAGGGGCAGCGGGGGTCCGTGGCCCTGTCCTCCCGTGGGGCCGAGGCAGTGCAGCCCCGGGGCCGCTCGGCTGTGTCAGGTCACCCCGCATCCTCTCTGGAGCCCGGTGAGTGCTGGAGGAGGCGCCGGCCTGACCCGTTGTTTGGGGGCTTTACTAGCGTGTGCCTGTGCGTTGTGTTTTCAGGACCCCGGTGAAGCCAATGCCCAGGTTGGAGAGCTGCGCCTGGAGCTGTTCCTGCACTGCCAGGGGAAGGCACAGGACCCAGCTGGGGGGCACGGCAGCAGGACTGGCCGCCAAGGTGGGCGAGATGCTGAGCTCCTCTGTGTCCAGCCCCTCGCTAGCGATGGTGGGTCGCGGAGCTCGCAGCCCCAGCACCTCCAGCGCCAGCAGCACCACCAGCACCACCAGCAGCAGCAGCAGCAGCGATAGCAGCAGCAGCACCTTGAACTGGAGTCAGCACCTGGTGCAGAGGAGCGTGGTGCTCTTCGTCGTGGGTGCTTTCATGGCCCTGGTGCTGAACTTGCTGCAGATCCAGCGCAATGTGACTCTGTTCCCTGACGAAGTGATTTCCACACTCTTCTCCTCCGCCTGGTGGGTGCCCCCGTGCTGCGGCACAGCAGCAGGTGAGTTGCTGACCTCCACGGGTGATTTTTTTCTCTCTCTCTTTTTCCTCATCCCGTGGCGGAGGAGTGGCGATGGGGCTTAACGCGTGATCCGTGCGCGCGTTGGACCCCAAGCGCTTCCATCGCGCGGCGAGCGATGCGAACTCGGGCTTTTTGGAAAGGATGCGCGCCCCGCTGTATCCACGCGCGAGAGCCGCCCGCGCCTTTCCGCGCGTCCCAAGGCTATCTTTTTGAGCCGGTGCTCTCTGAGCGTGGGCAAGGCGCGTTCTTCCCGGCGGGAAGCGCGGGGAAGGGCGCTCGGGGCCGGGGTGCGGGGGTGACACCGGGACCGACACCGGGACCGACGGCGGGATTTCCCGCGCTGCCCCCGCCCCGCGCCGGGCGCGAGCGCCCTCGGCGGCCCCGCCCCCCGCCGCCCATTGGCTGCCGTGGAACTGGTGAGCGGCGGGCGGCGCGCGCCATTGGCTGCGCGCGCGAACTGGCCACGGGCCGGGCCCAAAACAAGGAAGTCACGTGTGGGGCGCGCGGGCCGGGCCTGTCACCGGCCTGTCACCGGCCTGTCACCAGCCTGCTCCCCCCCTGTCACCGGTCCTGCTCCCCCCCTGTCACCGGCCTGCTCCCCCCCTGTCACCCGGCCTGCTCACCCCCTCTGTCACCGGCCCTGTCACCGGCCTGCTCCCCCCTGTCACCGGCCTGCTCCCCCCTGTCACCGGCCTGCTCCCCCCCTGTCACCGGCCTGCTCCCCCCCTGTCACCGGCCTGCTCCCCCCCTGTCACCGGCCTGCTCCCCCCCTGTCACCGGCCTGCTCCCCCCCTGTCACCCTGCTCTGTCACCGGCCTCCCCCCCTGTCACCGGCCTGCTCCCCCCCTGTCACCGGCCTGCTCCCCTCCACACCGGCCTGCTCCCACCTTGTCACCGACCTCGCCTCTGTCACTGGCCCCTGTCACCTGCCTGTCCCTTGTCTGCCCCTCGCTGCCCCCGGTCACCGGCCTGTCAGCGGCCTGCCCCTTGCCTGATGTCCCTGCCCCAGTCACCTGTCCCGTCACCTACCTGTCCACTGCCCCTTTCCCGCTGCCCCAGTCACCTGCCTGCCCACTGGCCCTGTCACCTTCCCTGATGCCCCAGTCCCCTGCCTTTCCCCTGCTCAATGCTCCTGTCCCCGGCCTCTCCCTGCCCCTGTCCCCTGCCTGTTCTATCACCGGCCTGCCCCTTGCCTGGTGCCCCTGTCACCAGCCCTGTCACTTGCCTGTCCACTGCCCTTTGCCCACTGCCTCAGTCACCTGCCTGCCTCTTGCCTGATGCCCCAGTCACCTGTTTTTCCTCCGCTTTGTCCCCTGCCTTTCCTCTGCCCCTGTCCTTTGCCTGTTCTCTGCCACCTGCCTGTCACTAGCCTGTCCTTTGTCTGCTTCCCTCCCAATCGGCTTGTCCCCTGTCACCAGCCTGCTCCTTCCCTGATGCCTTTACCCACTGCCCCAGTCACCTGCCTTTCCCCTGCCACCTGCCTGTCACCTGCCTGCCCACAGCCCCTGTCCCTTGCCCACTCTCCCTGTCACAAGCCCCTGTCACCTGCCTGTCCCCTGCTCCTTTTTGCCCCCTGCCCACCCATACCCACTGCCGGGCAAAATCCCACGGAAGACCTGGGCTACGCTGCAGTTGTAGCAGCAACGGGCACTTACCTGGTGGATTAGTGTTCATAACCCCCTCCCAGCCATGTCAAAACGGTTGAGGGATTAAAAATGAGTTAAGTTTTAGGACACTGTGATAGTTTTTAACTTGCATTGAAAGCACTTTAAACAACTCTTGCATGGTTGACTTTTATTTTAATGCAGTGACGTTGTCATGTGATGTTTACGTGTATCACATAGTAAGGGAGTAAGAATGATAAACTGTAAACTTGAATGAATGATAAACTGTGTAATAAAAGGGATGCTGTGGGATATGCTCCAGTGAGAGTTCTCATAGTCCTGTCACAGTTGGATTAAACTTTGGAATTTAGCTGTTATCATAAGGCAGAAGTCCTGGTAGCTGGCATCAGAATAATGAAACTATGTCAGCATTACATCATATGTCTGTCTTGGAATAGTATGTTTTGTAGCCTTCTTAACATAGAAGTTATTCCTCTTAGGAGTTTAAGGGATTAAAAAAAAGAGGGTAGGAAAGGAGATGAATAAACATAGGAGTTAACACACAATAAAAGCATCATGTCTAACCCTGGAGTTGGCAACACGACTTGCAAGTCTTGGAAGAATGGAGCTCCTCTAGTGTTTGTGATAGCAACTGAGCTAACACCAGCCTATGTTTTTCTTCTGCAACCAATTTGCAGGCTGATAAGGCTGAGAAAATGCTATATAATGATACAAACTTTGTGCGATTAATAGTATGAGTAGTTATTTTTCCGTGACATAAATACAACTGATGGCAGGTGCTTCTTTAAGTTCAGCTCTGCATCTGTTTGGTATCAAAATTCATATGACATGGACAGAAGCACAGGCTGACTTACGGCCCAGCAGAAGGAGAGAAAGCAGCTCTGCCGAGAAACTTTTTAAGTCCAGGCAAATATTTAATTCAGGGCCTGATTCACAGCTGATGAGTCATGTTCATAAAACTGTCTGCCCTGCACGTGAGCAATGAACACATATTCCAGTCCTCGCTGTAATTAAGCTTTTGTTATGCTTTGGTTTTTATTGGTACAAGCATTTGCTTGGGATGTCAAATGATAAATCTCTTTGGAGAAAAATTGCTTCAAGTCGGAAACCTTAACACTGGATGGTTTCTCTTTTCTAAAGTAGAAAGTGAGGGTAATAATTGTATTTTCTTCATCATGCTTACAGTAGTGTGATAGGCAGCTCACGGCTTTCTCAGGCACTTATTTGCCGAGCTAATATTTGATAACATTGGAGTAACCACTGTATAACAGTTAGTGCAAGTAGTGTTTCTTCTCTTGCAGCTGTCGTTGGCCTGCTGTACCCCTGCATTGACAGCCACCTCGGGGAGCCACACAAATTCAAGCGGGAGTGGGCCAGTGTCATGCGGTGCATCGCGGTTTTCGTTGGCATCAACCACGCCAGTGCTGTATCCTTGAGACAGTGTACATTGTTGCTCCATGTGCTTAGTCTGTTGTCATGAAACAGTGTCTGGGGGAATTACAAAGGTAAGGATGGTGCTGCTACTGGCAAAGTTCTGTCAGACCTGCTGTACACTGCAGTAATTACTGTAAGCTCACTTAAAGTACTGCACAGTTCATTTAAAGTAGTTGGTGGGAGTTCTGGGAGGGGAGAGAGATGGACATTATAGTATGTCTGGTTTAACTACAAGCATAACAGTGTAAGTTGTGTTATTTTAATCTGTTTGTTGCCTGCATCGAATAGTTAACACAATTAACTGGTGATGTACTAGTGAGAAGCACTCAGTAAAAGTGTTCTTGTGTTGTGATTGTCTGAGCAGAAAACATAAAGCCGAATTACTTGAGACAAAAATCCATAAAAGTTAAATATATTACCATATAGTATATTCTTTAGATGCTCAGTGTGACAAAAATTGATGTTGACTTTGCATTCACGATCCAGTCAAAGTCAAGAGCTATGATTGCTTGGCAGGTCTGAAAACCAAATCCTAAATATATTGTATTTAAAGACAGAGAATCATGCTCACTTTCGGTTTGAGTTCTCCCTTGATCAGTGTCAGCAGCAGGATGTCTGCAGACTTCAAAAGATTGTCCTTAACATCTTTTTCCAGAAACTAGACTTTGCAAACAACGTCCAGCTGTCCCTGACTCTGGCAGCCTTATCACTGGGTCTTTGGTGGACATTTGATCGTTCCAGAAGTGGTCTCGGGCTTGGAATTACAATAGCCTTTGTAGCAACCCTGATAACCCAGTTCCTTGTATATAATGGTGTCTATCAGTAAGTTATACTTCTAAAATACTGGTTTTGCTCTCATATCTTAAGTAGAAATGTGGGTGCACATGCACTGGAAGTTAGTTATTAACATATTTGGCACATCATTATTGTTATTAGACATTTTGTTTGTCTAAGGCTGCTAATTGTCCAGTTATTCCAGATGATAAGATTGGGAACTGGGGGTGGGAGGTGGGGAGCAGACAAATTGGGATGTATGTTGAAATAGTAACAGCTCAGCAAACTGAACTTCTACTGGCTCTCAGGAGAGTGAATTTCTAAGCTTTGCTGATCAGGACATGGAGGTTTAGAATCTTACAAACTTAACAGACTTAATTTGGTCTCCTTGCTTCCTTTTCTCTGTTACTGCCTTTTTGTTTCAGCCCAGTGAGAGAATTCTATAGCATCTTATTAACAGTGTGTAAGATGATGAAAATCACTTTTCTCTAACTTATTTCCTTTTGTTTACTAGGTATACATCCCCAGATTTTCTTTACATCCGTTCTTGGCTTCCGTGTATATTTTTCTCAGGAGGTGTGACTGTAGGAAACATAGGACGCCAGCTGGCTATGGTAATTACTGTATAATTAGTAGTTTCTTTAACAATCCAAATATCTTCCATTGTTGTTAGTGCAAGAATAAACTATGCCTTTAAGGGTATGACTCACAGACTGACAGAGTTAAATAGATATATTTTTAAGAGCTGAACTGTAAGCAGACAACCTGTGTTGCCAGTAGAGTAGGTATTGTCTTAGTAAGTGGTTGAGTATCTGTTTTATTTAACTTTTTCCAGTAACAGCCTAATTAAGATTGGAATCAGTACATGGCTTCTGCTGATAATCGCTCCTGTTCCATCAGTACTTAGAATTACATCTAAGGTAGCTAGAAAACTGGGGCACAGATGGATTTTCTCTAATTATTTATGTACTAAATTATTTTTATTATGTAAATGAAAGGAAATGTCTCTATATGGCATTCAGTTCCACCACTCTATAATCAAATATTCTGTTGCTGGTCACTTAAGATGTAGTTAAAGTATCACTCTATATATGGGGTAATATAAATTACTATCTTGTTTGCTAGGTTCTTAAGTAATTATTTCCTTGTGGCATACTGAAGAGTCAACCTGGCTGTGTGTTTGCACATCAGTCTAAGGCTTGGTTGTGAAAAGTGTTCTGACACTGATGGATAGTAATAATTAACATTGCATTGATTTAACTTCTGTCTTCTTTGCGACACAAGTCCTGTATCCTGGAAAATATCCTTCAAGTGTTTAACTTTTCTAAGGCTGCTGTGGTTTAGGTGGCTTCAATTTTTAATGCAGGAAGGGCATCTGTAGACATGGGAGTTCCTGAAATACTAGTCTCTGAACTGCTTAGTAAGGGGGAGAGCTGCTTTTTGGGACAGAGCCATGAGCGAGTAAAAATATTAGTCTAAAATTAGCTGTCTTTCTCTCCCTTCTGCCTGGCCTGGCTGACCCAGTGGATGGCTGCTGATGTACTTCTAGTGTGGATGATCTGAATTGGACACTGCAGAGGGACAGGCCTGCAGACAAGCTGGGCAAGAGAGTCACATTCCCTGACCAGCCCTGGCTAACATTAAATATCAATTTCTTTAGTATTGATTCTCATCTACACTAAACCCACAGTAACCTCTCGTAGAAAAGGCTGCTTAAGGAAAAGAAAAAGGCATGGGCAAAATCTACTCCTTGAGGTTTTTCTTTCACGAGGACTTGGTGTCAAGCTACAGATTTCCTGGGACTGTGGTCACCATCTTAACTTCACAGTCAATTTGGTTTGCTCTGAGGTTCTTTAAAACACCAGCTCACTACTGCCCCTTCAAATCCCACTGGTGCAAACTACCTGCACTTTTTTTTTCTTAGGACTACGTGTATGGGGGGGAAAGAGGGTATAATTTCTCTTTTTAAATTTGCCTCTCATATCAAGTGAAAAACATATATTAATTTAATTCTATTGAAGCTTTGCTATTGCAGCAGAGTCTCAAAACAAAATTATAGTTTGTTTTATGCTGCAGCTCTATATTTCACATGGGCATATGCAGTGCTTCCATTGGCTCTGCTGCTTCTGTTAGAAAGCAAAGAAGGGATCCTGAAAGGAGTAAGAGCTAAAATAAATTCAGGCACTTAGAACTCCTTGTTTTTTTTTTCTTTTGACTTCTTTTCATGTGGCATCTCACCTGAATGTAGTTAAAATCACACTGGCTGCTGCCTGCAGCTTTCCTGTCAGTCTTGTCATCTTCCTTATAAAGAAAGAGGGAAGTTGGCAAGGCAAAGGTTTTTATTCTGCTTATCTGGAAGTCCCTTTACTGTGATTTACACTACTATTACTTAGTCTGGAAGAACTTGGTGAAGCCCAACGTTTTCATAGGAAAACTTCTGCAAGCATTCAGTGCTGGAAATCAAAGAATTCAACTTCTAAAGTAGAGTCTAAAACTCAGTCAACCACATCTTTCTTCTATAGAGAGAACTGAAAAGCATCAATCTATTTTGTCATTGTGGATGTGGCAAGAAAATGGAATATAGCATTTTTTAAACCATACTTGAATAAAACAGTTATTTCTGTAGCTGTATTCTCCTGTGGCCCCTGAGCTGTTTGCTGCCTGTGACAGTTGCTGATCAAACAGCAGATATTTTCTGGGCCTGTCTAGAGGAGAAGGTGGCACCTGTGGAAATTAGTGGAGTAAAGTTGTCTTGCTTCTTCCTCAGCCCCTGTTTAGCTTTTGCAGTTAGAAAAGAAATTGAAAGTAAAATTAGAAGTATCCCTGAGACGTCTCCTCCCATGCTGATAGACAGTAACTGGGAGATGCTTGCTGCTTTTCAGTCACTGGATTTCAAGTGAGCTCACATGTACTACGAAGTGCAGTGTAACCTTTAAGCAAACCTGCTGGTAGCAGAGACTTTTGGGGGTTGTTTGTTTTGTTGGGGTTTTTTGCTATCAGCTTGAGGATGAAATCCAAAGCTTCCTTGTAAGAGCCTTTATAGCAAAGGAAGACATGAAGGTGCTGCTGCTGCTGCCATCAGCTCTGTCTGCTGATTATTACACCTAAAGTTGCTCAGTCAGTGCTCATCAGCTGGGTTAAATGGATGGCAGCACTTCATTTTGAGTTGTAACCATCATTCTCGGCATCTGGCGAGCTAGGGTCGTATTCAGAACTTGGACCTCACAAATATGTATTGTTTGCTAGTGCTGGAGGCTGCAGGACTCAGAATGCATTCAGTACTTGCAAATACATTTGCATTTTGACCTTAGAAAGAGAAGAACATGTTACAAGCTTTGTTTTAAAGAAAAGTTGGGTAAATTCCTCACACTGACATACACTACAGGGTTTCATACTAGAAAAGGGACTTAGGAGGAAATGAGTAAGTCTCTGATACCAGGTTTTGATTGGAAAATAATGTAACTTACACTTGAAGACAGTTTAAAAAAGAAAAGGGCTGTTAAAACTGAATTAATCTCCAGTAAGTGAAGCACTGTGTACCTTCTGCTAATAAATAAACTGAGATAGAGAGGAAAGATAACAAAGTCTTATAAAAAGCAGTGCAATTGGTAGATGGGTTTTTCAGATGCACTAACTGAGATGACAAACAACCATAGTGATTTTTTTTTTTGTCCACAGTTAAAGAGCACATCCTTGTTGAGCTTTTATAAGAAGACATGTCTAGGTCGTTGTCAATTTAAGTGAAGTTAGTTGACCATTTAATAATTGAAAATACTGCATAATGTAATCACTTACCAGATGGCATTAAAACATAATATGTGTTTGTTTTTTTATCCATAGGGTATTCCAGAGAAACCACACAATGACTAAATCTTTGAAGAAGAGAGCACGGTGCCAGCGTGAAAGCAACATTACAAAGATGTGTTCCTGTTTAAAACTGAAGATTATTTAGAAAAAATAATCTCTTTATGGGCTCACTGCACAAATGACTTGTGGAGAAAAAAATATTAATCCACTCTTAGAATAGCCAAGTGAAATTAACTGCTTATCTTGAAATCTTACCCTGATTTACCACGTAAGCATTTGCATATGGCTGTTCTCTGGAAGAGTTTAACACCAAGTTGCATACAACTGTTCGGGCTAAGTGGCAGTTTTCCAAGTATTAGATTCCAATGTAAGTTATTGAATCAGCTGCCGTATTTTAAAGCCTTGAAACTGAAATTTAATTACAAGCTCTTGTATCAGTGCCCAAAGGAAGTAGATCGATGGTGCTTAACAATGATGAAGTATGGTTTAATAGGAATAGTATTTATCCAAATCTTTAAAAAATAGGGTTGTTTAAAAATAAGAGTGATCAAAACAGATTAAAGGCACTGCACTAATGCTTTTAGGAGTCTTATGAAGGAATCATGCCCTTACTTGTAATGCTGCATTAAGTTTCTGTTTTTGACAGTGGAGAGGGTTGGAGGGATGAAAGGTTGGAAGTCTTAGTTTGGAATTTCTAAATTACTTCAGTACGATGGGTGAACACAGAAGACAATCTTGTTCAAACGTGAACTTTTATCGGGAGATTCCGACTGGAAATTTCATTATTTCTGAAGCTTGCAGTTAGATTTGCAAGAATCAAGTTCTGGCCTTTATTCAGTAAGATATCTAAGTGTGTTTGAGTACTCCTGCTTAATATTAGACACATACTTCAGTATCTCACCAAAGGAGGTCTTGGGTATCTCAAATGTCTGGTGTCACTGAAAAAACATGCATTGCATGTCATTGTGTGACCCCCAACTGTTCGATTTGCCATTTCCTCCTAGAGCTGTCCTTGATCTTCAGTCTGAGTCAGGGTTTTGACTGAAACGATTGGAAACAGAATTGGGCCTAAAATGTGATTTAAACTGTATGTGAAAAATAGCAAACAGCTTGTTTTCTCAGTTCAGTTTCTGAAAGAGATCACTACTTGTTTTTATACAACCCTATAGAACTTGCAATCTGTGATTGCCTTCTTAAAAACAAAAAGTGCTTATGTCACTACATTAAACATTTGGTGTTTCTTAATACATAGTTCTGGTGAGCACAACGTATTCATTTGATAGCTTAGACCACAGGAGACCTAAGTAGCAAGTATTAGGTCTTAAAAGTTGAAGTGCAATGTACAGTAAGTCTGAGCCTCATGTTCTCTTCAATATCGATCATTTCTTATGAGAGATTAAAGAGAAAAGGGTTCTGAGTTCATTTCAATGCTGCATGGAGTCAAATGGAGCAATAATTTATTTAACTAGTAAAGCTAGTTTTGTTGTATCTTACATTGAACCCAAATTTATAGAAATACTCCAATTTTGTGTTTATGTTGTACTGGTAAACTTTTATGGATTTGCCTTTTTGTATTATGCTTTTTTTTTTTTTTGTGTTCTTTTCCAATCTTACATGGCTTCAGTTATAGTTAGAGGCATCAGTTAAAGACTGAACCATCAAAACAGATGTCAAGGCCAGATAGCTGCTCTGGCTGTTTTCACTCTTCTAAGGGAATGCTTGCAGGAAAAATTTAGCACAAACTCTATACTACAGAGCATACCCTAATTCTAATCTTGCTTTGGTGTAAATCAAGAGTAATTGAGTTGGTCTAAGATCCTTCCTCAAATGTTCAAAACATAAATCATCAAATTTTATAGAAGTACCTGAAGAAATTAGGTCCCCAGATCAGGACAGGTTCAGCTCAACTGTTTAAGAAGTATGCTACCTGCTGGGGAGACAGTTTTGTAACCACCTTTAAACCAATCTCAAAATGTTATAAAACCAGATGTAAGTAAAGATGACAGTGATCTCTATGGATATTTGATTAATAGAGAAGTATTTAAGATTTATTTCTAAAAACTGAAACTAAATCTGTGTATGGTCGAAATAATGCAGCCAAAAATGTAAGTCAAAAGTTCATTTTTTGCCAACACTTCTGAGTATCTTAACCAAAGTGATTTAAGTTTGGAAGAGGTGGGGAGGGGAGTGAAGAAAACTTGCACTATTCTGAATTTGAACACTTATATTCTCATTCTTACTGATAAGTTTTCAGCGGTGTGTTTGGTTTTACACTTTTTTTACTATTAAAGTTTTACGATCAAGTCATGTTTGCCTTGGATTCTCTGTGCTCACATTATGCAGGAATCTTTCTTGAAAAGGACAGTTGTTATGGTTGCATAACAAATATTCAGTCATGCATATGCAGTGATTTAAAAAAAAAAAAAGAATCCTAAACTGAACTTGCCAAGATTAACTTCAGCCTGGGTTGTACAGTTGAGAAGAAAAACAGTCTTGCTATTGTACCAGGAAAGCAGCATAAGTGTGTTATGGTTATGTGACTTAAAGTACAGAATATTACAACCATCGTCTTCCAAAATGCTGAAATTCATAATCTGAAACAAAATATAGAGGGGGCAGGATAAACATGCACATTCCTTTTGTGGTTTGGTTATCTGCAGCAGTGGTTACTAAAATGTGAGTGCAAGCTAAGAATGAGTAAACACATCTGAAAAGGCTAGGAAATTCTAACAGCAGCTTCCAAATTTAGACCAAAACTCTTCAATTTTGCTGCACTTAAGTGTCTATTTTGGGCTTCAAGAAGTTGCTGCATTTTCAGTGGAAACAGTAGAATGGCTTTTTTGATATATTTTCTGCTGGTTTAGCTCATTAAGAGCTTCTTAACTATTTTAGCTTAAGTGGGCTGCATTTGCTTAACTTCAATTCCTGCTCTGTAGCAGCTGAGGAGCTAACAGCTCCAAACCTGAGGATGGCCCACATTCCCCGGGTACATTGCTTCCCTGAAACTCCACTCAAATTTTGTCAAAAGGAATTCAATATATATTTATTAAAAAATGAATGAATTGTGGGATACAGCCTGGTCTCGGAGAACTGGGGCATGATGGTGTTCCTTTTGAGACAGGAACGGGTGTACAAAGTTTCTAAAGGGAAAAAAGCAAAACGTTCTTCCCAGCAACAGGGATGATTTGACATGTGCATAGTCCTGCAGCTCCATTTGGTGGGTTGTGCAGCCTCTGGTTTTGAGCGTGGGGATTTGCAGGTGCTAAATTAGCCACAGGAGGGCCCATGGTCTGCTCTCTGATTGCAGCAGGAACATATTGAGATGAATAATGAAATTAAGTCTCAATTGCCTTACTGTGCATCAGAGTAACTTCAAAATTCATGAGAACAAAGCATTACATGCTGGACTAATTGAACAAAGCATATATGCAAGAGCATATTGAGGGCCCTATCTTGGAAACCAGTGAGGGGTGTGGGTGATTGGGTTCTTCCAGCTAAAAGGTCAAGAAAGGTACCCATATGTGGTGGTGATTTCTCTGGGCAGTGGAATACCACATGAGTTGGCAGTACCTAGTTTGGAATCATCTCCCTGCATTTAAGTCCTTCCCTTGTGCAGTGATAACGTTCTGTCTTCATGGGCTGCAAATGGGGACAGGTGAATTGCATTTGCAATAAAGCCACAGTCCTCATGCCTGCCTGTGTGATAACAAAGTCTGTGGATTGTGATGATGCTTCTGGCCTGCTCTGGTTAACTTTCAAACACAGAGTTCAAAGCACATATGATGATTTCTATACATAATACATTAGTGCCCAAAGACTCATAAAGGGTCAGAGCTTCACTGAGTTTTACTCAGTGAATTTTTTTTCTCCATCTGCCAATCACATTTTCTCTATTCCATTAAGTCTTGTTTGTGTATAAAGTAGCTTGAGTGCTATTACATTGTTTTATTAAATATCAGAGAAGTGCTATAGACATTACATAAACTTGGTGTGTTTCTTAAGAATTAACACATCAGCTACAAATCAGCAGAAATTAAACACAGCTACATCATTTTCTCCCAGCTCAGTAGCTGGTATCTGCCTCCCTGTGGCAGCCGGGCAAATATCCCTTTTGCCAACCTGCCATGGTTTGGGGCTGGGATGGGGAGGACAACTCCTGTGGCTGCTCCAGGGGTGCTCCAAGCTTCCTCCTCCCCAAAGCAATAGATGTTGAGCATTGTTTTTGTTGATTATTTGGTTTCTAATTAGTCAAAAGCAGCCAAAAGTAGCTCAAACAGCAAGATTATTCCAATGAGAACTGCAATAGTCACTGAATGAATTACAGCTGGCCCATATTTTTCTGGGTGGACAGAGGAGAGGAAAGGGTTTTTTTCACCCTTTCTAGGGTTTCTCACCAGTTAGAAGGGCACATGTCCCTACATTGTGGAATCTGGCCACTGATGGCATGGGCCAACTCCTGAAGATGGGGTTGAATATGAGTTAGCACCATCACAGCAGCTGACAGTATGGCATAAGCAAAGGTGAACTGACGTCACAGAGGACACTTTTATTCACCCTGGATATTCTTAGCCATGTTAGAAAGCCTTGAGGGCCATATTCTAGTAGTATCAAGCTGAACTAGCTTTAGTTTAAAATGCAAAAGTCCTGCTGAAAGCTGTGTATGTCTCTTACCTGCATATGAATATACAGGAAGTTCATCCTTTTCAAGGTATCTTAAAGTAGATGCCCCAAAATTAAAATAAGGTAATCTGGACTCACAAGAGAGTCAAGGTCCCATCCACAAAGGCTCGCTGAGATGCTTCTGGAGTAATGAAAGTTGTTCACATGTGACCACAGAATTCCTCAAGACAGAAGGTCTGGTGGCTGTTTTGGCTGCATTTTGAATTGCATGATACTGGAGGGATCATAGAATCATCAAATGGTTTGGGTTGGGACCTTAAAGACCATCTAGTTTCAACCCCTTGCCATGGGCAGGGACACCTTCCACTAGACCAGGTTGCTCAAAGCCCCTTCCAGCCTGCCCTTGAATTCTTACAGGGATCAGACAGCCACAACCTCTCTGGGCAATGTGTTCCAATGCCTCACCACCCTCACAGGGATGAATTTTTTCCTAACATCCAATCTAAATCTCTCCTTTTTTAGTTTTAGAGGTGTAAGAAAGCTTCAGATCATGTGACTCAGGACAGCCACAGACTTTATCATGCAATACAGAAAGGCCCACAGCCAACTGGGAGCATGCCCAGCATCACCTGCAGTACTGAAGAATTGCTGGGCCATGCATGATTGAACAAGAGGGTTGTGATCCCTTCAGGGGTGGAGATGTCTAAACTTTTCACTTGGACATGAAGGACATGTATGTTATAAATAGAGGTCATTTAGCAGCAAGAGGGGGTGAGATGACAGAGAGATCAGTGAGGTTCCGGTTTTTCTGGAAGTGTCAGAGTGTTCCTCAGCTTGAATCCATTGGTCTGGCCCATATGTGGGGTTTTGTGGGTTCATGTAGCTCCTTGTCACCACAGGCTGCATGTATGTGAGGGAAACTGCCCAAGCAAGGCACTTTTTGTTCATGTCTTCCAGCGATGACAAATATCTTCCATTAGAGATGGCTGTGGGACATCTGCCACTGACTGCAGTAAACATAAGACCAGATTCTTTTTTTTTCCTTTGGCATGAAGACAAGACCACCAAGCACAAAGTCTGGGTCAGCTGGAACACTTGTTACCACCTTGAAATGCGTTGGTTTGATTCTGACCTTTGAAAAGTGGTCCAAGTTGTCTAACACTGCAATGTTTCACCTTTCAAAAATCTAAACCACTCTTTTTTATAAAAATGGGACGAGCAATTTGGATTTCCAAACTTTTCTCATGGTTGCTTTTAATGTTACAGAAATGTATAAGAGTGTTTTATTTAAGGAATTATCTTTTGTTTTGATAAATAAGCATTTTTTAGAAAAAAAATAGGCTTTTCAAAAAATTTCTGATCCCTTCTGATAAGTATCATCTTGCTCACTCACCATCCTCACCAATCTTATATTTCCTCACACAGGGTAATCACTTTCTTCTTCCTTCATGCCCTTTCTTGGTTAAACAGCCTCCTCCAGGCTCAACACTGGCTTCATCATCCTTCAGACCTCATCTTCCTCTATGCCACCCCAGTGGTGGCTTGAAAGGCAGCTGATACCTCTGCTGGATGTGTGGTCTGCACACTGCATTGCCTGGACCTTTTCATTCTCAGACTATACTCTCAGCCTGTTCAAGGATTTTTATTTTCCTGTTTTCTCGCCTGCCTTTCAAACTCTTACTACAATAAAAAAAGTCAGCGTGCTGGAAGGACCAGCATCCCCCACCTCGGCACCTGGGGGACCAAGCAAGGAGCTGGGTTGTTCTGCAGAATCTCTGTCTTGTTTTGACAATTGCATTCGGGAAGAAGAACTGAAGTTTTGTGTTTAAAAACAAACGAACAAGTGAAAAACCCAAACCAAACACTAAGTTTTTCTCACCTCTTCTTCTGAGCCCTGGCTCAGAAGAGCAGCTTTGCAGTGCCAGCTGTACTGCTGTCATGTTGTACTGGAAACTGCTGCGACTTCAAACAGCAGCAGCTGGAGATGGGATACCTCAGGCTGTGTGTTAGCTCTGAGATGTACAAGCCATCCTTCACTTTTTAATACCAGCACCTATCACACTGCTGCTACTTTATAAAAAACAAGCTACTCTTGAGTTTAATGCTTGGTATAACTTGAACCTGATGTCTTCCAAAAGCAAGAGAAGTTGTCTGTGGTCCCTGATCATCCCTGGTGTGCAGCTGACAGACCAGAGGTGGAAGGTCCTTCTGCAGGGGTCTGTGCTGCTGAGCTCTTGCACCAGGACCCTGTAGCAGAGGAGCCTGGGCACTGTGTGGAGCTGTGCTGGTGGGCTGAGGAACAGGCTCTGATTTCTCCAGGAAATCTACTGGGCTGGTAGAAAAGATGACATGAACTGGTGTAGAAAGGAGGTATAACACATCCCAGTCAATATCATGTAAGTCCCCACCAAATTTTGCCCTGTAAGGATCAGATAGCACAGTCCAGAAATCTCTGTAAAGCTGGAGATGCAGAGCTTGGGTGAAGGAAGAAACCCCAGGAACACATATCCTGCTGACTTACTCAGGACTAGCAAAATAAACAGGGCAAAAATCAAAACTTCAGGGGCTCTTTTGTGCAGCGGAGACCTTGTCCAGACAAGCAGAGCTCATTCATTTCTGTGCAGAACTCTGCAGCAATGAATTTATTCGCAAGCTCTGGTTGTAAACATTTGTCTTTTTTTTACAGACAGTGCAGTCAGTGAAGTCCTCACCCCAGAAGGGATTCAAATACAGGTGATGTGAGGTGTAGTTGGTGAAGTCAGTGGGACTGGAGATGTGCTGAGCAGCTCCAGGCCTGGAGTTCTCCTCACAGCCATAGTGGAGCAGCAGTGAGCATCACTTCTAAGGGCTGGAGGTCAGATGTTGAGTCATCCTCCTTCCAAACCTCCCACGGGCCACCTCCCAAGCACCTTGCTTCAGGCTATTTTGGAACATGTGGAGTAAGAGTGAATAAAAACATCAGGAAAAGAGCCACACAGTTGTAAGCAGCTGAAATATCAGCTGGAAGTGGAAGAAGATAGTAATGGTGTCTAACAGCATAACCAGTCCTGATGATTTTACTCAGAATTTTAGCAATTATTTTTTCTTTTCATGCAAAGAAAGCACTTGGTATCCCCAGGGCTGATTGTGATGTCATTTCTTAGCTTTTACTTCGTCTCTACTCCAACAGCTTGCAGTGCTGCTGGGATGAGAGTCCTACCACAGTACAAGTGAGTCCATACTGAACACAGACTGAAGGTATGACCTGGGAAGTAGTGATTCTCTTGGTGTAACTCGGTTGCAAAGCACAAACATTACCATAATTTTAGACACCCCAGGGTATTCAAGGCATTCCTATGGGCTGGTGGATTTGGCACAGGAGACACATAGCCTCCAGAAGTGGTAGCTGAAGGCCACACAGAGGATGTGGGACATCTCAGAATCAGAGAATCATAGAATTACTTATGTTAGGAAAAAATTTAAGGTCATCGAGTCCAATTGGTAACCCAGCACTGCCAGGTCCACCACTTAAACCATGTCCCTAAGTGCTGCATCTACACATCTTTTAAAGATCTCCAGGGGTGGTGACTCCACCACTGCCCTGGGCAGCCTGATTCAGTGCTTGGCAACCCTTTAATGAAGAAGTTCTTCCTAGTATTCAATATAAACCTGCTCTGGCACAACTTGAAGCTGTTTCATCTCATTCTACAATAAGGCGCTTAGGCTCAAGTTTTGAACCGCACTCTCGAAGTCCACTAATATGTGAACCAAAGACATCCACCAGTGCTTAAGATGAGAAACACCAGTGTTTCAGGACTTTGCCCAACAAACATTGGAAGCAGACCCTGAAACAAGGAATGCTCAGTTTCCTCAGCATCATCACACCCACAGCTCATGGTCATGGGAAGGAGTGATCTCCTGGAAGATGCAGCCAGGTGAGGGAAGTTTGAATGCAAAATTATGAGGTTGATAGATCAAGTAGCCTGACACAGGAGCCAGTGAATGAGTCTTTCCCATCAGATCTGCAGTGGGACTTGGGGAAAGAACAGCTGCATTTGTCTGCCTGCTCCTTGGGCATGTTCCACCTGCTTAATTGAAGGCAGGTCCAAGTGAGCCATCTGTTGACCTGGTTGAGGAATCAGAGCTTCCCACTAATTTAAAGATATTTTTACAGGTTATTAAAAGCCTAGAAGAAAAGGAGAGATGGATAAAAAACAACAGCTTTGCCTTAGAGGCACAGGTAATATCTGTAACAGCTGCTACACCCTATGCCTAAGCTAATTGTTAAATGAGTCACCCTGGCAAAAGAAGCATTAATAAAGGGAAGCGAAGACTGAACATCTGGAA
The DNA here is from genome assembly GCF_003945595.2 of Pipra filicauda. Classification (NCBI taxonomy): domain Eukaryota; kingdom Metazoa; phylum Chordata; class Aves; order Passeriformes; family Pipridae; genus Pipra; species Pipra filicauda. The sequence goes on from NW_024104310.1 coordinate 9,776,814, forward strand.
AATAATATGAAAGGGAAGAATTTTCATATTTTGGAACTCCTTGCTGGGTGGGAACTGCTTGGGGAGACAGCTCTAATTGCTTGTCTGAGAGAATGAAAAGTGAATCTATTCCCAGTCTGAAATCAGCACAGTCATTGTGTATTCCTCTCTGCTCTCCCATCCCAGTGCCACAACTGTTATGTGGGGCCCTGACCTGCAAATATCAAGACAAGCTCTTCATCTTCTGTTCCTCGACCTTTATGCTGGTCCATAAAGCCAGTGGCATGAACCAGCCTCCTCAGGACCTGGGTCCAAGCTCAGGAAAAGTTGCTTTGAGCAGCTAAGTGTAAGATGTGCTATCAAAACGACATTGTTCTGGTGGCACCTCCTCTGTCTTGGTGCTGCTGGGTAGTTACCAGGACTCATTTGATACACCCACTTTCTGCCTGTGGCTGTCGAGCTTTTTTGGCAATGGCCACAGGGTAGGAGAGGAGAACACCAGACCTGTTCCTTCTGTGCATTGCAACTCTTTGCTGGATAGAGGGAGCTAAAAACATGGTCAAGTTTCCCCTGCTACAGGAAAAGGACATCGCCAACCAACAGCAGAGTCCTCTGCGCAAGCCTGCAGGGGTGTCCCAGTTCCCTGTGGCAAGGAGCTCTGTGGAAAGGGTCCACACCACAGTCTGAGTCAGACCCTTTCCATGATTTGACACTGGAAACTGGACTGGATGAAACTCGGGGACATTCCTGGATCTCATTCAGCTTCCACAAGGAGAATCAAACCAGGATGCAGTGGATCCCTCCGATGACGAGATGCTGGGATTTTAACACATACCAGGAAAACAGGTTGTGCTGCAATACCTCTGCTCTAACTGTGATGACTGGACTTAGCTCTTCTGCTCACCAGTTCCTCGCAGAAGCAGATCATGATTTTTCCACCTTCCCTCCATTTGATCTTCTCACCCTTCTGCCATTCTGCACTCTTTCAGTCTCCTCTTTCCTGTCTTGGAGAAGGAGCTTCTTCACTAAACACCTCAAACAGTGCTGTATAGCCGGGAGACCTTCATCCAGTCTGGCACCTGTCAGCCCAGGGTTGGTTTCTCCACAGATGAGTCCTGGACAGTGACTTCCTAGGGCACGTGTCCAGGAGGACACAGTGGGTCTGCAACAGGCACTTGGAGAAGGCAGGGGAGAGAAGCAGCACTGAACAAGAGCTCTGCAGCAAGACAGGGTCACAGCTCTCTCGTTTCAGCAGGAGTGTAAAATATTAGCAGTCTGATCCACTTTTCTAAATAAAGCCTGAAAGCAACTCTACCATCTAAACTAACACTGCTCCCAGCCCAAGCTTGCAAGGCATCACCAGTGACACATCAAGCCCTTCCCAGATTTTAATTTCCACCTGTAAAAGTAATCAGAGAGTTTTTCAGTGTTTTACATTTGCATTCATGAAGGTAAAGGTGCCAACCTGAGCACAGGCAGTGCTGATATGGGGTACCCCACTCTAAGGGTCCTCAGCACCACCTGGTTTGCCCCAAACTTCACCCCTCTGGTGCCACCCAAGGGAGGACACTGGACACTTATTTCTAACCAGGTGAACACATAATATTTTGTAACTGGTCGTTCTGATCTACTTCTTCCTGATGTTCTTCTGAAATAACTGATGTGCATGGGAATCAATTCTGCAGGCAGGAAAACTGGAAGGGATGAACAGGAGATCTGACATGGGGACATGTCACCAGCCCACTCACAGCATGTGCCACGACACCGTGTCATGGCACTCAGAAGGGATGTCCAGCGATGTGGAGCAGAGGAGGGCTCAGAGAGGCCGTGGCATAGATGCCAGGGTCAGGAATGGAGAGGGAGGGCACCCTGGGTGCCCTTGGATGCAGGGAGTGGAATGCTGCTGAAGCATGGGCAGGGAAGAGGCTGCAGCAAAGGAGGGTTTGTGTGGGGGCCGGGGCCGGGCAGGCGCGTTCCCAAACATCCACGCAAGGATCCTAAAGCATAATTATGAAATTTTAAAAAACAACTTGACGTTATAATTATAACGGTTCCTGGAGGAGCCGCGTAATTGAATTCTAGGGTGTCTTGCTCTCATTGCAGGCGCTAACAAGAGAACGGCTCAGCTTCCCTCGCAGCCTTCCCGGAGCCCTGCAAAGCTCGGGAGACACCCAACAATTCAATTATTGTTTCCCTCCGGAAAGCAGATCATTTTAGACACGCGGCCAGCTCTAATTACAAAGGAGAGGGGGAAAATTTTCTTGTGTCCAAAAATTATTTGACTCATTAAAAGGATTTACTTTCCACCAGGCCTGAAGAGCTGAAGCTCTGGTGGAAGGATGGAAGGCAGGGAGGAGCGGCGCCTCTGGCAGGAAGGAGAGGGACCCCAGCCTTGCAGCGACGTCCCTCGGAGTCTGTACTCGAGTCTGTACTCGGGGCTGAGTCCCTCCAGGAACCCCTTCCCCAGGAAAAGCTGTTTTCTGCACAGAAGGCAAACTGGAGCTGCAGCCAAGGCTGGCTGGGTGGGCAGGTTTAACCTCAGACCACGAGGATTCGCTCAAGCAGTGCGTGAGGAGAGCTGCTCCCTCACAGGGGTTCGGCGGGAGCCAGGCCAGGGCTGGGACCGGGGCTGGAGGGACTTCTCTCCTCCCTGCTCCCCTCGGCAATAAAAACATGAGGTCTTTTGCTCAAAAGCTTCATTACAGTGGTGTGGGGCTTTTTTTTTCCTCAGATTATTTTTAAATGCTCTTTTGTGGAGAAAGACGATTTTACGTAGGGGAGGTCCCTTTTCCAATTACCATTAATTAACTCATCTCTAATAGATTTTTTTATAGCCCTCCATTTCCCGTGGCCGGGAGAAAGCAGCAGGCAGGAGGCTGAGCTGCTGCTCTGCCCCAGGATGGATCAGGCCACTCTGATCCCCCCAAGACAACACTTTAGAAGGGTTCACATGTTTTTTTCCATTTCTGTATATTTTTTCATAATTTTTAAAATAATTATAATAATGCCTTCATAGGCTTTACAGGGACACTGCTTCTGCTCAGTGTGGACAGCTTGGGCAAGGGGAAAGTATTGGTGGGCTCAAGGCTCCCGGACCATTCCTTGCCTTCATCCCCAGACCCACTCCTTCTCTCTTTTCCAGTGCAGCAAAATGAATTCCACTGAAATGTTTATGGTTAATTTGAAATCTAGCTCTTGTTAGATAATCCTGTTAGTAGCTTGTGAAAACAAGGGATCCATTGTATAATCAGTAATTATAACAGGCGTTTTATGTTAAATTATATCTAATAAGCAAGACGAAAAGGGAGATATGTTCTTGGATGGAGCTTTTCCCGTCCAAAAAAACAGGAGAAAAGTCTCCTCCGTGGTGAAATTATACATCTAGGGAGGAAATAAAAAAAAAAAAAAAAAAGAAAAAACCATTGGGATATCACGATGGAGTTGGGATGTCATAGCAGAGCATCGGGTAGCAGGAATCCGGGGTGATTTCTCTCCCCCATGGCAGGACCTGACCCAGCCGGGCACCGTCGAGGGCTGCTGAGCTTGGGGGTTGCAGGCGGTCCCGCGGGTTGGGTATTCCCGCATCCCCGCCCGGCTGCTGCCTCGAGGGCAAGGAGGAAGAGGAGGAGGAGGAGCAGGAGGAAGAGCGCGTGTACCGCGGGGCAGAGTCGTACCGCCCCCCAGGACCCCGTGGCCCGACGGGGCGGGCGGTGAGCCCCGCACTCTCCGCTCCCTCCGCACCGCACCGACGGCCCTTTGCGGGGGGCAGAGCGCTGGGAGGGAGGGGGGCATTGGATGCGCGGCCGGGCACATGTTTTCCACGGCGGGGGGTGGAATTTGGCAAGGGGAAGAGAGAAAGAAACCGTGGCGGGAGGGGGGGGGGTGGGAGAACAGCAACGAGAAGTGGCGCCACCAAAAAAAAAAAAAAAAAAAAAAAGGAAAATACTAAAAATTTAAAATAAAAATAATAATTAAAAAAAAATAATATGCCCCAGCCGCGCCCCTCGGGGCGAAGCACGCCCATCTCGGGTGGACAGATAGCAGCCCCCACCTGCCCGCGCAAGTGGCCGCGCTGTGCCCGAGGCCGGGGGATGCGGGTGCGCACCCCCAGCTCCGCGCTGGGGCTCCGCGGGGCCTGAGGGCTCCTGTACGCGGGGATCCGGTGACAAAAACCCTTTTGTCTGGCTCTAGGACCACCGGCCCTGGGTTCTGCGGTTTATTGGTTGTAATGTCTGATGGAAATAAAAGAAGGTAAAATAGAAGAAGGCAAAAGAAGATGAAAGAAAAGAAGGTAAAAGAAGGTAAAAGGAAAAAAAATGTTAAAAAAATTGAACATAAAAATTAAAAATAAAAATAAAAATAAAATAAAATAAAATCTAAGCCCCGGGGCAGGCTGGAGCGTGCCATTCTCTGCAACTTTTTTCCCGTCTCAAAATTATACTTTCATTAAACCGTCCTGTAAAAATGTGACAATGTTTAACCACTGGAGTTATTGTAAATACGTTTAATCAAATAGACTCTTGAGGAAATCTCCCTCCATAAACACGCAATCTTGTCATTTAAACATGTGTATAATCAGAAAATCTAATTAAAAGCTAATCGGAGGGCCGGGTTGGGTTAATTCTGCGCGGGCGCGGGCGGGCTGCGCGGCGGCCCCGGCCGCGGTGTCTCAGCTCGTCTTTTCCATCCGAGATGGCAGATCCCTCCCGGATTCCAAACACCGTGTGTCAGGACGAGAGGCAAATGTTGTTTTAGCAGGAAAGTAGTAATAACAGAGCCATTTATGCAAGCACATTAGAGCGGCGGGAACCCTGCCTCTTAGTTAAAATTTTTGAGCCAGAAAATTAAAAACAAATATTTAACTTCGCAATTTGCACCCCCCGGCTGCCGCCGCCGCGAAACTTTCTGCATGCATATGGATGAACCCGGCCCTGCGCTCGCCCGGCCGCGGGAAGTGGTTTAATGTGCTTTAAAATAAATTAATTGTTAAGTTTTGGGGCGATTCCTGGGCGAGGCGCGGAGGGGCCGCGTGTGCGCAGCCCGGCGGGGGTGGGGGGTCTGTGCCGGGGGATGACGGGAAGGGGAAAGGGAAGGTTTGGGAAGGTTTGGGAAGGTTTGGGAAGGGAAGGTTTGGGAAGGTTTGGGAAGGGAAGGTTTGGGAAGGGAAGGTTTGGGAAGGTTTGGGAAGGTTTGGGAAGGTTTGGGAAGGTTTGGGAAGGGAAGGGAAGGGAAGGGAAGGGAAGGGAAGGGAAGGGAAGGGAAGGGAAGGGAAGGGAAGGGAAGGGAAGGGAAGGGAAGGGAAGGGAAGGGAAGGGAAGGGAAGGGAAGGTAAGGGAGGGAAGAAGGGAGGAAAGGAAGGAAGGAAAGAAGGAAAAGGAAAATCCAGAGGGAAAAGCAAGGAAGGCAAAAGAGAGCAGGGAAGACAAGCAGCAGCTAAGTTGGCTGAATGAGTTTGGTCCCACCTCGGCCGAGCCCGGCGGATTTGGGGCGGAGGGGCAGGGAGTGTCAGCTCGGGACTGGCTGGGCACCCTCACCTGAGCACCCACCCAGGGCAGCGAGCATCCCAAACAGTGCTCGCATCTCACTGTCACCACAGCTCCTGCCCTACCGCTTCTCCCCCTGCACATGAAATTTCTCGCATTTATCAATGTTCTTCTCCATTTCTTTTTTTTTTTTCCCCTACTGTCAATTTGCCAACCGAGCATAATTTCTCGGTAAAATTCAATTTAACGACTTCAGGCTGCATCGAGCGCCCCGGGTCCTGCCGCAGCGGGATGGGGCATTTGCCGGAGCCGTTGGTAATTGCAGCTTTTGGGGGAATTTGGGAGATCCTCAGCATCGACAGCCACTAAGTGTCATTTCCTTGGCTCGCTGGGGAAGTATGTGGAAGTTATTTTTATTGATGTGCTCCTGGTAGATTGTTTTGGCAGTTGCAATTTCCGTGTGACATATCCAGCCTCTCCTCCGAAAATCGTGGAAGAAAAAAAAAAGAAAAAAGCGCCTTGACATTTATCCCCAGCTACTGCCGCTGCTCAGTAACGTTTAATTACAAAACTCGGCTGCGATGCCAGCCTGTATCGGTCATTAGGAACCTTTCTTAAAATCTTGTCATCAATGAGAAACAGATTTAATGGAGGCAACCGCATAGCTCCTGGTCTGCCAGCTGAAACTGAGACTATGCAAAAGAGGATAGAAATGCCAAATAAGCTACTGCGCTCCCTTCCTAGCAACCAACTCTTTAAATTTATTGCACTTTTTTTTTCTTTTTTTCTTTTTTTTTTTTCCCCTCTTTTCTCATTCCTGCCCTTCGAACTGCCTTTGAGGACCTGAGCAGGATCTTCATTATTTTTGGAAGGTGTTTTGGGGAAGGAGAAACAAGTTTTGCCCTGGGCTGTAGCGTGTGCCGGTTTGGCTGGGTTTGTTGGTTGGAGTTTTGGGGAAAGAGGCGATGAGAGATGGAGACAGCCGGTGTCGACCTACCCCCGTGCTCCCGGTCCCCTCCCCGGTCTCCCCAGTCCCCTCCCTGCTCTCCCCGGCCCCCCCGGCCCCGGCTGTCCTTGCAGCGAGGGGACGCCAGGGGGCAAGAGGCGTTCACAAAGGCTGCATCCCTTCATCCTTCCATCCCTCCATCCTTCCTTCTCTCCATCCCTCCATCCTTCCATCTCTCCATCCTTCCACCCCTTCACCCTTCCTTCCTTCTCTGCCTCTCCCACGGGGAGTTTCATCGTCTCACAGCGCGAAAAATCAAATTTCATCTAAAAACTAAAAGGAAAATATTCCGCGAAGCCGTCTACATTTCCAATCCCTCCAGCCTTATCCCCACGTGCACCTCTTGGGCACAGCAACGCTCTGCCTTCCACGCAGCACAACCAGGCGGAAACGATATCCAGAAGCCTTGTAAGGAACGGCGGAGTTTATTTAAGCCAGCCATTAATCCTACTTACCTTGCTGCTATTTGGACCTAATCCTATTTCCTCTGTGCATTTATAAGGACAGTGAAATGACACATTTTTGTTCTCCTGATGGAGGCTGGCTGGGAGGAGCGCGTCGCCGGTGCCTGGGCTGCCGCTGGAGCCGGAGGAGCGGGATGCGCTCCGTGGACAGCAGCAGCCTCCAAAGGAAATCACTCAAGGGAAACTTCGCCAGAGACAAAAACCACATTCAATTTCCTGACTACTGCTTTCCTCCCTCGGTTATTTATTTTGGCAACCGCACACATTCAATAAATGAAGTATTCAACCAACTGACCTCCTTGCCAGCTCATATGATTCTTTCAGGAGTCCGCTTTTTTATTATAAATTTTGTTTTATTGCTTAAATTAACTACGGGGAGGGTTCCCATATCCCAGCTTTACTTGGCAACTGATGTATTACAGGGCTTATGAATTCTGCAGACAATGAACTCCAGTGTGGCTGAAGCGGACCGTACACACATATACATGCCTTTTCCCAGGCACGTTAGACATTAGGGCAAAGTATCACTTATTCTTTCATATTTTTCACACCTTTTTTCTTTCCCCAGACTTTGCCCCAAGTGCTGAGACTTGGGATGTGAAGCTAATGCCAGAGATTTTGCTGTGGAGGCAGAAACCTCTTAAAATAATCAGATGGCAAAATACCAGGTTCACCCCCGAGAGCAGCGTTTGTAATGCTCCTGCCTGGCATTTTATTCCCTGCTTTATCTCCCCATATCACACAAATCCATACGCTGTGTATCATTTCTCTTTGAAATGCCATGAACTTGGTGTTTTAAATCGAACCAGCCTTTCTTTTTTTTTTCTTCTTTCTTTCTCTCTTTTTTTTTTTTTTCCCTGCAAAACAATGGAGATTGTCAAAGGGCCCCGGGTTGAGCTTTTCTGCGTGTTCACAAAGCGTTAAAGCTTTATCGAACAAACCGGCTCTGTCTGACCTCTGCCAGACAAAAGGCAACTTCCATTTTCCTCTGCAGAGAAGAGGGGCAGAGAGGGACATAGAGAGGGATGTACAGTAGGGCTGGGTGGGTCTGGGGCCACGGGTGCCCCAAAGCAGGGGTGGGATGTCCTGTCACCCAGCCGAGACCCTGGTGCTACCGGTCTTGGTCATTTTGGAGGTGCTGATGTGCTTGGCCTCATGCAGGTGGGGGACACGGTGCCAATACAGCCAGGGAGAGGCAGTCCTGCATGCTGGCACCTGCTGGGGGCTCAGCCATAGATTTTACAGTGCTGCACCCACCTCAGCGAGCCTCAACTGAATAAATATCCACCCCCACAAGTGGTCCTGGATGCTTTGAGTTTTTCCTTGAGGCTTTGTACAGAGCAGAACCACTCCATTGCTCCTAAGGTCTAGCCTAAAGATTTAACATTTCCACGGGGCTTTTTAATGAATTTTGAATAAGGTGGGACCATCTTGTTGCTCTGGAGCTGTGCACCATGAGGGAGGTGGCCAGGTATTGAAGGGAGAAATGGTCAGAGTGGTCATAAAAGGTCAGAATAATCTTCTGAGAAACAATACAGGCAAGGGGACAACTGGCAGATCTGTAAATCAGATCTTTAAGTGCTGGTGTCTGGATGTGAGCAATCTACATGAGCTTGGGCTTTGAGTTGCCCATATGGAGCTTCACTTGACCTCCAGCTGCCAGTCTTTGGTCTTCTGTACACCCTTGGTGACATCTACCATCAGCACACAGGTGTCCCCAACACCCTTCCAGTGGCACCAGTCTCTGCTAATCACCACCATACCATGTGCATTTTTCTCATGCGTAGAACCTGACACAGAGACACCAGGCTAAATCCTGCTCAGAACGTCTGTGGCTTTGACAAAAATCTGAACACCGTTTCTCCAGCTCCAGCAGCAGCCAGGTAGCAGATGAATCTGTTTATTGACTATCACCATGATCCCTGTCAGCAGAGACGTGTCTGGAGCACTGTGATGCTGAGCTGTACAAGTTACTTATTTCTGGATCTACTGGCTCGGACCCGACGTGCCTCCTCCTGTGTGAGGATGAGCACAGAGATATCCTTTGCTGGCACCTGGGATTGAAATGGGCTGCTCAGAGGTGAGTGGGAGAAACCCACACCTCCCATGAGTTGTGCTTTGGGGGTTGCTGGTGAAGTCCACACTATTCCTCTCTTGGGTTTGGTTATCTGCAGAGACCCTCCTGTCCTGTGCCTATGCCTATTCCACAGGCAGCAGAGCAATGCCAGAATAGCAAAGACCACCTTTCTGCAGGTATAGCATGTTCTCACAGTGCCAAAGGACCCATAAGTTTCCAATCCAGCTCACAAAATGTTTGTTTCCAAGAAGGAAGCCAGGACTGTACTGGTTTTGGGTTTGTTGAGCTTTGGGTAGCAGGCTCAGGCTGCTTGGCCCCCCCAGCAGTGTTTTGCATTACTCGTTAAGGGAAGCTGGCACTCATCTTTGCTGTCAGTGGAGATTTGTAAGCCTGATTATATTCCTAAGCATATGTTTGGAAATGAGAAGCAGCTCTCTGAAGTCGGTGGAATTGCTCTGATTGCAAATCTCAAGTTAAGAGAAGGGAAGCCTGGCTCCGGGTCTGAGCTCCCACTTGGAAGAGCCAAAGGCAGTGACTAACAGCTTTGGGCTTTTCCCCGCTCCGAGAGTGAAGTTGAATAGAAACCAGAACAAACATCTTAGTAATGAAAATGCCAAAGTATTACAGAAGTGTTTGTGTTGGCGTCTTTTAAGTGCATAAATGATGAACCACATTACCTGGGTGGGCAAGTAATGCCTGGTACCATTTCCAGGTTATTTTACATGTTTTGGAGGACAGCCCTAAGGGGAAAGGGAAGTTCATTGAACTCAGGATGCACCAGATATTCCCTCCAGCAGATGGCTGGGTTTGAGTGCTGGAACAAGTGGCCAAGGCTGAGCAGCAGCAGCAGCAAAGGGTTCACATCACCTTGCAAGGTTCAGCTCTTGATGTCACTGGGCTCAGCTGCTGCAAAAGCAGATGTCTTTGAACGGGAGCCACAGTTCCAATCTCAGAACCAAACTGTTCCTAGGAGCACATCACTTGTGTTGGGACAGCACCACTTCCCTGGAGTCAGCCAGATTTGCCTGGCACAAAATTGCCATAACAGAGCAATGATTCTGATCTGTGAATCTCAAAGCGATGAGAGATTTGAAAGACTGAAAAGGCAAGCGGGTCCTTTGGTTGCTCCATGTTAGCAGTGGTGGGAGATGAACACCATAAAACCTTACTCATGTGGGGTCATGACTCTGCAGCACTCACACATACACTCTCTGCATTCCCTGCCTCCAAACATGCTGGCGCTCAAAGCTTGACTACAAAAAAATGCTTGAAAAAAAATAAGTTTGAATTGCACCTATGCAGGTTTTCACATCAGAAGGAAGAGGCTGCTCACACGGCAAGGACCCTTTTAAAAGGGCATGTAGTGATAGGACAAGGGGTAATGGCTTTAAACTTAAACAGGGCAAGTTTAGATTGGATATTAGGAAGAAATTCTTCACTATCAGAGTGGTGAGGCACTGGCACAGGTTGCCCAAAGAAGTTGTGGATGCCCGATCCCTGGAAGCATTCAAGACCAGGTTGGATGGGGCTTTGAGCAACCTGGTCTACTAGAAAGCTGTCTCTGCCCATGGCAGGGGGCTTGGACCTGCATGGTCTTTAATGTCCCAACCCAAACCATTCTATGATTCTATAACTCAGCTCACCAGGGCTCAGAGTAGTTGCCTGGAGAAGCTGCCACATGATGTCTGCTGTGGTATCTGCCTTGTAGAGCTGGGACTGGACCCTCCAGTGATCAGTAAATCCCAGCCTCAGAACTGGAATTACTTCCACTTTACACCAGCATAGGGAATGGGAGAATCAGGCTGACTTTGTGTAACTGGGACAAGAGAAAATTCTATTTAAATTCTGCACCCCGCCAGTGAATCTTGCAGCAGCCTAATTTTCCTATGAATAATGCCTTGGGCAAGGCTTGTGTGGCCCAGAAAAGAAAAAAAAAGGTTTGAATTTACTCCATCCTGCTTATTTGTAACCTCCTTCCTAACAGACGGTGAACCTTGGGAGTTTTGGCCCACTGGTGGCCAGATCAGGGCCGTGATTTTGGAGAGGGCACCCAGCTGGGAAGCGCCAGCACCCATCAAAGCAAGGAGGGTGAGGATACAAGGACTCAAATGCTTGTGTGATGAAGACAGAGAGCAAAAATAAAATAATAATAAAAAAAAAAAAAAAGAAAAATTAATTGAGTAACCTCAAATTACAAATCAATTTGAGGAAATCCCAATCTAGCTGCAGACACTCTGTGAGCAGTTAAAGCTAAATTCATTGAGCAGACAGCTCTAATTAGCACACGGTGCCGGCTCGCTCCAACAAGCTCCGAGTGGCTTTCTCCGTGTCAGATGTGCCTGGTCCTGAGCTGTGACACTCATCAATTTGACCCAAAATACATCGAAGGCAGGGTGTCACCGCACTGAGATCGTTTAGGGGCTGCAGAAAGTCAAACTCCAAATTTCTCGGCTCCAGCACCTCCGTGCCGCCTCGTCCCAGCCACCCCGGGCTGGTTTCTGACCTCATTCGTGCCAGTGCAAATATGCAATAACTTCACGTTAGCCACAGGGTTTATTATAAATTGTCCTTGTGTAAAGAGACCAAAATCTGGTTTATCAAGTTGGCTTCTTTTCCCTCATTCCCATGCAAGAAACCCTTCTGCAACCAGAGTCAGTGGGACAGCTTTCACCTTTTAACTTAGGGAGAATTGCTCCCAACTCACACTGATGGAAGCAAGGGACAAACCCATTTCTTCCATAATAGCAGCATTGCATTGGTGGTGCAGGATTTAGCTCTTTAGGCTGACTGAGCACTGAACTTTTTTTTTGTAAGGATCCCAAAAGAAGATAAAAACCAGGATCCTACCACAGCAAGGCGTGTCTAGTTACTGAAGGAGGAGGACAAAACGCTGCACCAAAAAAACCCCTCTCTTTCAGTTTTAGTGAAAGATGTGACCTCATTTTTTCCTTGGGCTGTAGAGAGATATGTGGCATTTTCCTTGTAAAGAAATGTATTTTTCCTTTGGGAAAGGCTGAAAGACTATTTGGATAGTGTGTTATTTTAGAGATATTTTGCATTCCTGCTTTCCCTCAGAGGAGGAAGCTGCTCTCTCTCACTTCTGCAGCATTCACTCCTCTGTATCAAACCACGTTTGATCAAATACATGGGACTAGATCCCTGGCTAATGCAAACGCAAGCATCCATAAAGCTGTGCTGATTTATACCTGGAGATTTACCCCTCTGTCATGAATTTCTGATTTTTCTATAATCATCTTAAACTCCATCCTTCCTCAAGCCTTTTCTGCTTTTTTACCCTGATGTCTTCCACCGGGAAACATTTTCTGATCTCTCCATTGTGTGCTCCTGCCAGTACCTGGAGCCCAAATCACGTTTAGCTCTGTTTGCGTAGAGTGTGGCAACATATTGGAAAAATTCAGGTAATACTGTCACAGTCTCATACTTCCTGGACTGCACTGACACAAGGAGAGCTTGAAATCTTCCCACTGTATTGAAAACATCATTGCAGTAGTAGATGAAAGCATCACTCATCCTTAGTGAAGCATTTGAATGAGGCAGCGTTTGTGGGGAGAAATAGTGCCTTTCATTAGATTAATTTGGGCAATTGCCTTTGGGGTTTGAAGCTTTCAGATCTGAAGGAAAGCATGGGTGCAATGCACATCCTGTGCCTTTCCAGCTATAACACAATCTCATCTACCCTTCTAGATGTGATAAAAGGAATTCCCTGACCTACAGCCTCCACCCCTGGGAAGCCTTTTTCTCACCCTGTTGTGCCAGGGTTGCTGATATGACTTGGATGTGAGCAGTCAGCTGGGATACCTTGCCCAAGTGTGGACATTGCAAATGTCACACCCAAGTCTGTCACTTGGGCTGCCCTAACAGCCATGGAGAGAGGTGGATGCTTCTAGGGGGTGAAGCCCCTACCCAAAAAGCAACTGAAGCAGATGACTTCTCAAAAATTGGTTTTGGTCCAGCAGCTGGGAATGCTTCAGGTGAGAGTCTGCCCTGCAAAGTCCCACTGAAAGGGTGAGCTCTATCCCCAGTCTCCCCTCACCCTGGTCAAAGTGTTGGGAGAGCACTCAGGAGCCAGCATGCCCACCCCACTCCTACAGCCCCCAAGGAACTCGCCTGCACCCAAAGCTGCCCTTTACAAGACAGGTACAGCTCAAGCACTTTCAGGATGGGGTCCAAGCAAGCAGTGATGGCTTGTGGAGCCGTCATTCACTTTTTTCCTGCCTGGGAAAAGTCATACAGGCTTCCCCAGAGAATGGTAAGCTTTCTTTCCACCCTATATCTGTCAGGTTATACGCTGGTTTTCCATTCCCCATACCCCGTTGCAATCATTTCTGCCCAGATTTATTTCATTTCAGTGATGTCTCTTGGGTTTCATCTCTATTAAATTGTTTGGACATCTGAAAGTGGGATTACCCCACTTAGCTGTAGCTCTCTCCAGTGTAAGTGACTCCATGTGTGCTTGTGATCCTGGTCCTGTGCAGGGACAACGGAAAGAAACAAGCCCTTTTAGTGTCAACTCAGATTCCTACAGGGAAATGGGCTGCTCTCCAAACTTCATGCCACCAAGCAGACAGCCTGGGGTGACTGGTCCCCATATATATGATTACATATGATTGCCCTCTGAGCAACCTGGACCTGTGCAAGGTGTCCCTACCCGTGTTGGGGGGTTGGAATTAGATGATCTTTAAGGTTTTTTCCAATCCAAGGGAGGGTGGAAAAGCAGGGTGAAGGGTGAAACAGGAGAGTGAAGGATGGCAGAAGATGCTGAAGCAGTTTTGCTGTCCCAGCTATTCCTGAATGCATCGTTCAAGCAGTAGGAAACCAGTCTTCATGCCATGTTGTACAAGATTTTTTTAATGGATGTTAAGCCCAGAACTGAAGAAAGTTTCCCTTGAAAGGGCAGATTCTCACAGGGCTCAGTAATGAAGCTTCACTGATGAAAGTATCTATAACAACTCTAAGATATCAGTATAATGTGAGAGTAACCAGAGGGGTATTGACTTTAAATACACTGACTTGTTTTGGTTTTAACTGGTATTTTGGATCAAGAACCTTAAAAGAAGATTTGACACCAGCTTTTATGATAATACTTTTCCCTGATGATACCACACCTTTTCCCCAGTCATCACTACAAGTAAAACTAAGAATAAAAGGACTTTTTTAATCTTTACACTTTATATTAAAAAATACTCTCAATAAACACCTTCCAGGATCACTTTTGACATTAAACATTGATTTCTATGTCTGTTATAAACCTTGAAGAATTGCCTCAGGCACTTGTAATAATCTAAGCATTAGATGGGAGCATTTTCACTATCTAATTATTACCCAGTTTAATACAAGCTGCACTTCAAGAATATTTGAAAAAAGAAATTATCTTAAAAAAGACCCATCCCCCAGCAACTCCACTGCTGATGTTGGGGCCAAATGTTGTACAGGGAATACAAGTCAGACCACCCAGTAACACTTCTTTGAAAAGCCATCAAAACCTATACATGTCAGGATCCTCTATCTAAACAGGTAAAATTCTCTCCCTATTGCTTTTATTTCCAAGAGGAATAACATCCAGTTTCATTATTTCCTGTTTCCAGAACATGGCTCCTTACTGAGCACATTTCAGGCGCAAGGTTAGCGCACCAAAGGGATTTGTGTACTCCCATGTCCAAGGCTGATGCCTGCTTTTTTATGTTCGAGAGACATCATTTATTTCTGCTTTTTTCTCCCCCAAACAGGGCTTTTAGGAAATGAAAGTTGTGAGCATTTGCCTGCAATTGAACTCAAAGGAGGCCACTAGGTTATATCCAGGCACAAAACTGAAAGTTTATGGAATAGTCTAAATTTAGTGTCTCCTGTACTTCATACATCCGTTTCCATAATTTACGTGCACTTGCTTAACTTGACTTTATAACTGTCACTCCAAAAATTATAGAGGAATGAAATACCCAGCAGAGGAAGTAAAATACTTGAGCTGGGATTAATCTCATAGAATCACAGTATGGTTGGTATTGGAAGGGACCTTAAAGATCATCCAGTTCCAACTCCCCTGCCATGGGCAGGGACATCTTCCACTTAGACTAGGTTGTTCAAAGCTCCATCCAACCTGGCTTTGAACACTTCCAGGGATGCGGCATCCACAACTTCACTGGACAACCTGTTCTAGTTTCTTACTACCCTCATAGTAAAGAATTTCTTTCTTATATCTAATCTATACCTGCCCTCTTTCAGTTTGAAGCCATTACCCTTTGTCCTATCACTACATTCCCTGCAATATTAACGTGGAAAGTCTGAACACTAAATCTAATGCAGTAATGACTTGTTACAGAAGGAAAGATATATTTTTTCCCTAAATTATGCCACTGAAGTACTGAAACCAGTTTGTCTCTCGTGGTACTTTTGTCATAAATCCAACAGGCAATTAGAGCATTTTAAATCTTGCCTGGAGTAACTTCTTGATTTACAGATTTTCCTGCACAGATGTGAACTGCCAAATTGGGCTTAAAGTTCTCCAGTGAGACTGTGAGAAAGCTCGTCTTTTGTCAAATATGTTGATCTCCTTTTATAACCCTGTGCAGAGTTTGGATGCTCTAAGTCTTAGACAACCAGGCCACTCATTGTACCCTCAAGTGTGGAGCTGGGCATCCAGCTGTGGACAGAGATGCTGTTCTTGTTTGTTTTTCAGCCAGACCCATCTGCCTCCAAAGTCTGTAGAAACAGACTGAGAAATGGCTTCAGAATCTGGCCATCTCAAAGGCATCAACTGAGAATTACGAGCAAGGATTGCTACAAGATGCCAGCCCAAGTTCTCTTCATTTTAGGGACCAGGGATGACATTTTCCCCAGGGCAGGCAGCATTTCCTCCCATGTCTTTGTCCCCATGGGTCATTCCAGCAGGACTTTCTGGTGCTGCTGTGTTGCTCACCAACAGGAATGGTACCACTGGGGAATTGCCTGCACAGACTTCCATCCACATTCCATACACAACAGAACATTTGTCTGTGATGGACCATGTTCTTCACCACCATGGCTCTCTACCTGATCTTGTGCTCAATTCCTACAAGTATAACTTTTCCCTGTGCATCTCCAGGTTTACATGTCTGCTGTCCACAAGCAGCATTTCCCTCAGAAAGCTTTTCGTCTCTGCTGAAAGGTGAGGTCCAGCAGTCCATGAGGAGTCATACGCTGAAGTCAGCAGACACTGAAGTTTCATCCAGAGAAGAATATATCCATATCCTGTTTCCCCTCGGTACAGCACGTAACCTCTTCATATCAGCTGAGTGATGCATGTGCTTTTCTTTACCCTTGTGAATGCACAGTACCCGTGGTTTCATTTACATTGGTTCATCCTGTTCATTTAGGGAACAAAGTTTCATGGCATGATATGCACCTTAAAGAAGCTGGAGTGGGAAATTTTAGCTAACCAATGTAGACTTTGAATCTTCTTGCCTTACGGTTTCCCAACTCCATCACCTGAGCTTCCGTGTGTGGATCTACCCCTGCAGTTTTGTCTACTATGTCACACAGTTTTAAGGTGTTCATCCCAGAGGTGTAAATATTCAAACAGCAACATTGGTATCAGTGTGATGTTTTGAATTTCTGTGAGTGTATAGAAAAGCCTCAGGATATGAGATGATGATATGCACTGAAAAACACCTTTCACTAAAGAGAAGAGTCATCCGGAGTATTGCCAGCAAGAGCTGGAAAAATTTCATCGTGGGCAGAAGTGGGTGACAGGTTCCTACTGCTTCCCTGCCTGAGGGGCAGGAGAAGGAGGAGGTCTCCTGGGACACAACACCGAGTCACTAAAGGAAGCTGAAGTCCCCGCAGCACTGCTTTGCTTCAACAACAGAACCACTGCGTGCTTTCTTTGGTGCCTTCCCGTGTGCCAGGAAGGAGACACCCACTCCTGGACACCGGGGGCTGGATAATGCCAGCTATCCTCTTGCTCACAAGGCAGACGTGCCGTACAGGAGGGTGGAGGTCCACCTCTGCTGACTCCTCTTGCCCGCAGCCAGTCGTGCCGGTCCCGTCCGCCGTGGGATCGCCGCTGCCTGCGGCCAGCAGAGCACGTGCCTGCGCCACGGCGCTTTTTGAAGGTGGCAGAAAACTGACGGATCAAAAGTTTAGCCCAGAGGCTGCTGTCAGTTCGCTCGAGCAAATAACTTCATACAGCTTTCAGAGGTCGGTGGGATCTCTGTGGGCTGAAGGGAAACATAAATAGGCAGGGAAGTTTTTTTTCTGGAGAGAAAGGCTGGCTCCTGTTCCTGGGCCTCCTAGCTGGGTGTAGATGGGGAAACAGGAAGGGCTGTAGGGCTTGAAGCGAGGGAAAGCAATGGGACCAAGTGCTGGACTGGGACAGATAAGCAGGAGGAGACCCCAAAGCATACAAGAAAGGGCAGGAACTGTCACTGAGCACTACAGAGCAAAGCCAGCCCCATGGAATTAAATCTAACGTATATATATTTACACAGTTCAGATGTCTATCTATCTAGGCACATATATTCACAGAATCATAGACTCACAAAACACGCTGAATTGGAAGGAACCCATAAGGATCATCGAGTCCAACCCTTAGCCCTATTTTGCTACGCTACACCACGCAGAAAAAGCCAGACCAGATCCCTAAATGTCTGTTGAAGTGACCAGAACTGTCTGCAAGGCAGCTGGCACCAGGACATGAGAATCTGTGTTTGAACACTTTATCCTGGTGTTCAGTAATTCGCTAAACCAAGACAAAGAGTTTTAACCAGCTGCTTTAAAATTAACTTTATTGCAATTCAGACAGACACCTTTCCTTTTCCAGGCCACGGGTTTAATAAACACACTGGGCTCATGTCTGAGTTCACAGAGGATAACCTGTAAGCACTGAGTGACAGCTTTGCCACTTTTTTTAAGAGATAGTAGAAATCCCAGTTGCTGGAATCGATGCCAAAGCTGCTCTCCTTTAAGGTTTTATCTGGAAACCCTCAATTCCCTACTATGGGAGTCAAGGGCAGGGGAGAGAATGGGAGAGAGGTAACTTTCCCCAGAATATTGTTTTAATGATGCCGTGTTTATGTGATGATTTGGACTAATGTGAAACCTTGACATTCTCTTTTCTTTCCATCTTGTATTGTGTGGGTTCAGTTTAGTTTCCTTTTTTGTCTCTGTGCTTAACAAAACACAAGTGCTGGTTGAGACTTAAGAACAGGGTCCTGAGATGAAATGGAGGTCACCTGAGAGCAGGTGACTTTCACTTTCAAAGCTCAGACATGGCTTTTATAGTTCTACTGTGCTTCAGATAGGCTGGGATTGCTGTGCTTCAGATAGGCTGGGATCTTGAATTTTGGGAAGTAGGAGGATTCAAATGGGATCAGACCACAGCCCAGCCTCTCTCCCACAACCCCCTGAGAAAATAGATTCCAGTCCCCAGGAAACCAGCAAGGGGGACACAGTAGAAAGTGTTGTCAAAAGGAAACCCTATTTCCGCTTGTCCTGGGCTGGCTCTGGAGTCGAGGGCTCACATTTTCCAGACTTTCGGGAGTGTGGATGAAAATGCTGTGGGCTCATGAGGTGGAGAAAATGCTCCAGTTTTGCTCCTGCCTTCCTTTGGTGATGGTGGCAAAGGGGAGAGGGCACTTCTCACCTCGAGTGATGCCCTTGGACCTTGCTTTGACCTCGATGTTGGGTTTTCATACCACCACAGGGCTGAGCCCTGTGCAGGGGTCCAGGGAGGGCTCCTGGTCACAGACTTCCAGGCAGGAGACAGGCAAGAGGGAGCTCTGGCTCCAAGTGTTGATCTGGTGACTTGGCATCCTTAACTCAATTCCAGGTTTGACCTGTAAGGACAAACAGACCACATGCCTGGCAGCGACTGTGCTCTGCCTCCGCGCCAGGCTGCCGGCGGGGGGCTTGTTCTTTTTTGCTCAGGGTTTTATTTTTAGGCAGAGACCAGAGATGCAACGGTGCAGGGAGGCACAGGCAGGGCTTCACCCTCTAGAGCACAGACAGCACTTGAATATGTGATTTCACAAGAATTTGTCTTTCCTGAAATGCACGGATTAAGGCTTTTGGAGCAAATGCTTCTCAGTTGCTTGGTTGTGTTGCGAACAAGGTTTTCCCTGGCTGGCTGATTGTCACTGTGATCGTCGTCATCATCATCATTATTCCACTGCCTCACGCAGCCCTGGCACATGCAGGCACCAACTCACCTGGTGTTTTCTATGCCTGAGCCATAACACTCCTCATACCAACAAGCTCTCACTCCACAGAGACAGATCGATGGGAGAAGGGGACTGTCAGCTACTTTTTAAAATTAAGTTACAGATAACAAACAGAGCCATTGCTCTTTTCCAAGGTCACCTGCAAGGTCACTGCAGTATCACTGCTTAACTACTTAGTTTGATTCCTGAAAAACTTTATTCCGGTGCCTATGGATTCCTAAGTACATCATCCTAAGGAGCATAAGTGCTTCATTTTATGCTAGAGTTCAGTGGGCATCCATAATTCAGAAACTGGATTTGCATCAGTCTGGTCTCAGTCCTCGGTGGCATGGCCACTCACCAGCTGTTGTGGTCCAGCCCTTCTTGGATCATTTAAACCTGTTGATTTGCACTTCCCATGCCCAGAGCAGTTATATTTGTTGGGTGATTGTCATCTTGAGGAAGATTTAACTGAACAGGCCCTCTCGGAGACAAAATTCTTGGGACTTACATCCTTTTTGCTCAGCTTCTGGAAACACATGACTAAAAAGGTTATGAGCAAATTTACCACTTGGAAAACCTGACAGGTGACCGATACCATGCAGTTTATTCTCATTAGTGATAGGAAAACACCACGGGTGTTATCTAATATTTCTGGTCTCTGCCTGCGTAAGCAATACCCACAATTATACTGCGTCCCTCTTTTCCAGGACAAACAATTTGATTTATTCCCTTATAATTCAGGGGGTGGTTCCTACAGGTCACCATTCGCTAACCTCACAGGGAGCTGGACAAGTATTAAGGGCATAAATGCATGACAGAGGAGGGTCCTCATGCAGGGTGTCTGTGGCACTGGTTTTTAAAATGCCTTTGCTCTACAGTAGCAGCTACTCTTGTAAACCTGCTCCCCTGCTGACCATGGGGAAGTCCTGTCCATCTGATGCTTTAATAGCATTTCATATTTTGGAAATTGAAGCATTTCTAAATTGTTGCACAGGTTTGGTGTGATTATGTCAGGAATGTATCCATAAAAACCTCATGAGGTTCAAGAAGGCCAAAATGCTGCACCTGGGCCAGGGAAATCCCCTCTATCAGGCTGGGAGGGATGAATGAATTGAGAGCAACCCTGCTGAGAAAGACCTGAGGACACTGATGGATGAAAAATTGAACATGACCTGGCAATGGACACTTGCAGCCCCGAAAGCCAACTGCATCCTGGGCTGCATCACAAGCAGTGCGGCCAACAGGTCAAGGAAGTTGATTCTCCCTCTCTAGACCACTCTTGTGAGACCCCATTTGGAGTACTGCATCCAGCTCTCTGGTCTCCAGCACAGGAAGGACTTTGACTTTTTGGACTGAGTCCAGAGAAGACCACAAAGATGGTTAGAGGGCTGGAACACCTCTCCTATGAAAACAAGCTGAGGTTGTTCCTCCTGGAGAAGAGGAAGCTCCAGGGAGACTTTGCTGAGGCCATTAAATACTTGAAGAAAAGGGACTTATAAGAAAGATGAGGTCTGTAGTGACAGGACAAGGAGTAATGGTTTCAAACCGAAAGAAGGCAGGTATAGATTAGATGTAAGGAAGAAATTCTTTACTGTGAGGGCAGTAAGACACTAGAACAGATTGCCCAGAGAAGCTGTGGATGCCCCATCCCTGGAAGTGTTCAAGGCCAGTTTCGATGGAGCTTTCAACCACCTCAGG
This sequence comes from Pipra filicauda, assembly GCF_003945595.2. Lineage (NCBI taxonomy): Eukaryota > Metazoa > Chordata > Aves > Passeriformes > Pipridae > Pipra > Pipra filicauda. Next base: position 9,797,717 of record NW_024104310.1, read on the forward strand.
TTTAGTGGAAAGTGTCCCTGCCCATGGCAGGGGGTTGGACTAGATGATCTTTAAAGATCCCTTTCAACCCAAACCATCCTATAATTCTATGAATTTAATAAGCTAACCAAATGTGTCTATTAGTCAACCTCAAAACTACTTGCCCCGTGCCCAGGAGTGTGGCTGGGGCTGAGCCAAGGGCTCCCATGGAGGAGCAGAGGGATTTTTTGTGCTGGTGGGCTCTTGCAGAGCTCCCTGACCTCCATTGCCTCGTCCTTCCTTGAGAGTTAATCTCTTTTATGAAATTTGACATTGAAATGCCTTCCTTATACAACAGATTATGGTTGTAATTAGCTACAGGATAAATAAGACTGTGTTGAGTATTACACTAGACTTCTTTATTCTGTCACTGAAGCATGTTTTTCCCCTATTGCTTCTCCCAAATCATCATGAGACTTTTGTAAAGAGAATATTTGCACAAAAAGCTGTGGGCAATTGCTCTTGAAAAGATTCTTGCAGTTATTTAATACTGTGAAAGGGCAAAATGAAATGCTATTTAAATGTATTTTCATGCTACATTATAATAATGAAACTTCCTCTTGATGCTCTGGCACTGAAATCGGAAACAACTCACTTTACCCAGGTAAACTGTGCAGACTGGGAGCAGCTCCTCAAACATGAGGAATGGAGGCTATCAGTAGATGTATTTCTTTCAATATTTTAGATGGTTGTTTGTTTAAAAAAAATTAAATTAAATTATTGTAGTCTGCTTCCCTTGAAAACTAACTTTTAATATGTCACAAGATGGGGGCAGTAGGATTCTTGATGGGAATCAGGGAAGCTCTTAGCTCTCAGTGAATAAGAAGGCTGCAGGTTCCCGGGCCCAGCATGAGGAGCGTGGAGAGAATCCTTGTTTGGCAAAGTGAAGTGACATTCTCTGAGGATCATCAAGGAGACAGAAGACACCACAATTTTGTGGTACAGCATCCTCAGGCTCCCTGCCCGCTGCATCTCTCATCCTCCCAGCTCCTAAAAATCACCTAAATATCACAAGCCTTTTGCCGTGAGTAGCTGCTGCCATCGGCATCCTCTTGTATAATCAATGTCATTTTTGTCTCTTTTGAGAACACGTTGTAAACAAACCCTTTCCACTGTGAAAAGCCATTAGTTCAGGCAATGCTACGCCTCTGAGCAGAAAGTCCCAGCGCTAGCTAGGGACCAGAGCCGGTGTTTTCTGCGTGGCGTGTGCCCTTGTGCTTCCGGATGGCACAGCTCTGGAGCAGCGTGTGGCCGGGCTCGCCATATGTGCTGCGGTACCTGCACGCCGAGCGCTCGCTCCCGCTCAGCTCTGCCCGCCCCTCCTCACTGCCCGGGCTGGAGCAGAGCTGGGGCAGCGCTCCAGCCTCTATCTGTGGCTTCTTAATCATAAACACGTTAAAATTCCTCCCCCTTGACCCTGCCGGTGTCCTCAAGGTTAAGTTTGCAGGTACGAGATGCTCAGGTTGATGATATTTCTCCTTCCATGATTCACTCCCAAAACGTCCTTATCCTATTCGTGAAGAAAATAGCCTGGAGTTGTGAGAAGAGAAATAGGGTTAGAAAGCTCAGACGGGTAAGGAAGAAGAGAGGAGAGGAGTGGCAGCATTTTCCAGCTCAGGTAAATACAAATAACCACAGCAAAGGATGGGGATCTCAGCAGCCCTAGGACAGAGGTATCCCTCCGGTATGCATAGCCCAGTACAAATGCTAACACTCATTTTTGGTGTGTGCATTATTATTAATAATATATTATATATTATATTTATTATATTTGTGTGTATTATGTAAGAGAGTGTATTATATATGAGTGTATATATATATGTATATAATGGGATGTGGCTTTTATATGTACATGTATGTGTGTGTGTACATATGTGTATATTTATACGTATATTTGTGCATATATGTATGCACAACATATATGTGTGTATATACATATACGTGTGTAAATGTACATGTATCTCTCCTCTCTCCTTGATGATGCCTAAAGAACATCACTTCTCTTTGCTGGACACTGTCCATCTCCAGTTTTCCTCCTGCTGGGGCCCCTGAACCTGAAACCAGCCTTATTTCTCTATTGGGAGACAAGATCTGCCCCAATTCCCATCAAGGAATCCTCTTTCCTCCATCTTGTGACACTTAAAAAGTTAGTTGTCAAGTGAAGAAGGCTATAATAATCTAAAAAAAAAAAAAAAAGGTAAAAAAGTCTAAAATATTATAAGAAATACATCTACTGATATTTACATAAACACACACACATATGGAAAACCCCAGCCCAAACCACAACCCCGCACTATATGACAGAACCTCCCACCTGGCTCAGCAATAAGCTGCTATCCTGATTATCATTTCACAATTCAGAGCACCTCACCTCACGTCAGATGTATATTTTCCTGTCATACAGCTCACCTGAGGCTACATAAACCTCACTGAGCTGCTGCTGCCTGTCTCAGCAATGGGAATATAACTTAATGATTCACTCCTCGCCTGGACCAACATGTCAGCCCCTCCTGATCATACGACTTGTTTAACCTCTTAGGAATAGGAGCTACCCTGACACCCGATGTGTCACATCAGCTATCAGGATGCAAGAGAGAGATCTGGCTGCCCCATCTCCATAAATCCTTGATCTCTGTAGCAGGGCTGTCACTTCTCCCTGTAGAGACTGTAATTTCGGGTTTGCTTTGAGCTGGCTGCAGTACACCTTGGGTTTGATATCTTCATCAGAAGTCGGAGTCTTTGTGCCAGCCCAGGATGGTGTTGCTATGACTGCTCATGATGATGTCGTAAGATGTCCAGTGAGGACTTCAAAGCCTTTGCAGATGCTTTTTAATGAAACCCTGTAGTGAGATATAAAGTAAACAAGTATCATTAAATGTCTGCACAAACACACAGGAGGAGTTATTGCTGGCTGAGACCGTCCCTTAAGGTCACATCTTTGAGCAGGCCCAACCAGGACGGGTCAGCCCCCGTGTCCTGCCCCACACATTAGAAAACACTCTCTTTTAACCAAATTGACACCTCTATAGCAGCAAAGTGGCCATAAATCATAGCATTAAAGCCTCAAGACCTGTGCTACTGCTCTAAATGCAACAGGCAGCAAGGGCAACCCATGGCTGCCCATTCATCTCCACATCAGGGCATGCCCTTCCTTCTGCTCTCCTGGGAAAAAAAAAAACAACTGCAAAAATAGCCCAGCCTGGGAAAATCCCACTTTCCAGACTGCTAAATGCCACCTATTGCAAGAACTTTTTTCCCCCGTCTTTTCACCCATCCAGTTTTTGTTTCCATGGAAACATGGACAGTAAATCAGCTGGCCAGAGGCAGCCTGGGAGTGGGGAAACCCCTGGGGAGGTTTCCATACCTGAAAACTACAAGGGGCAATTTGCAAAACATGGGCTTTTGATTCCTTTGGGGCTCCCAAGTCTCTCAAAATGTTTAAATGCAAACAAAAGACAAGTTTCCTATACCTAATAATAAGCACACAGTTTAACAGGTAAAAGTGCCTGCCTGAACCTGGGTGACATTCTGGAGAGTCTCTGCTTCAGGTGGACATTCTGGTGCATAGCCTTGTCTCTTGGACCAGGGGCAGATTTTGGGAGTTTGGGGGTAAAAGTAGCAGCAGGGTGGTCCCTGCTTTTGGCATGAGCCCTTTTGGGGCAGCTCAGAACTGTCAGCCAGGAGAGGGGATGTTGCCTATGACCCCATGGCCTCGGCTGCCCCATGCTGGGACTCATCTGTCCCCAAAGCAGTGCAAAGGTACCCCATGTCTCCCATACAAGCGTCATGCAGCACAGTATTCAAGGACCAGATCCTCTGGATCTGGCAGCTTCCATACCACGTAGGCTTGTAGATTGACAGATCTATATAGTAAGTGATATAGGACATAAATAGGTGTGTCCAAGTAGTTAAAGGAATGGCAGAAGAGATTATAGCTTTAAAAGCTACAAATCTTAAATATTTTAAATTTCTTTAGTGACAGAAAGCACTGGTAAGTGCAGCTATAGGCCAGCCCTGGAAACCAGAAATCGCTTCCTATCCTTCAGAAAGAGTGTCCAGCCTCAACCAGATGCACCACCATTCTATGCCATCCCATCTCAGGGAAAACAGCCTGACGTGATGCACATGCAGGCAATGCCACTGTTTTGACCTACCATCAAAGACATTCCCAAAAGCATTTGCTCAGCACACCCTTTCCCCAGAATATGTCACCTGGGGTGGTTCTATGTTGGACACTCAGGCCAGCAAGGCTGAGGAAACCTGGGCCCCTGGATGCACATTGTTACCGACCTTCCCACTCGCTGTGTTTAATTCAGGAATCCAATTATATCATTTTTAAATCCCCAAATCTTCTGCTCTTTCTCCTGTGCACTTCTCCTCTCCAGTCCTGATCGATATTTCCAAGCCTCTTACCGGGGAGCAAAATGCAACTGCGCTGCAGGATTTGCTCTCACGCCGCTGAAGCAAAGCTCTTCCCTGCTGCTACCCACGAGCCTGCCGTGCTGGTCAGGAAAAAATCACCGAGGGGGTGGAGGGGTCTATTCCACGTCTCTGTTGCTAGAAAATTAAAATTAAAAGCCAGATATGTGCCTAAAGCCGGCGGTGGCTGGCAGGCAGAGGCGTGTGCTCCCTCTGCCGTCGCGGCCGCAGCAGTGATGGACTGCGGGCAGGGCTCTGCGTGCCGGGGCGCACAAAGCAGGGAAGGCAAGTCCAGCCAAAGGCCTTGTTTTCCCCGTTAAAGTAGGAGTCTTAATAGCTGATGAGGATTCTCTTTGCCTGGGCAGCGACGTCAGGCTGCAGCACTCCTGGGAAGCAGAAAGGCAAGCTGGAGAAAATGGCTGTGAGGGAGCTGTAGGGACAAAGGCGTGATGTGGTGATTGCCCTGGAGCTCCTTAAATCTGTGTTTTAGAGCAATGTTCGGGGGTTCAAAGAACAGCTATTTGGAAGCTGGCAGGCTCAGTAGGTACCTGCATAGAGGGAAGTTTTATTCTGAAAGGCTTTGCAAGCACAGTCCAGCTTGTATCAGCACTGCTGCTTGTCTTAGAGAGGCTGTAGCATTAGTAAGAAGGCAGTTGGAGGAAGGTGGTGATTTTAATTCCCCTTAGCTCCCCTGCAGCATCAGCCCAGCCAGCCCTGAGGATCCCTGCTCTCCCATGCAGGAGATTTAACCTATAACCACATATTGTGTGACCTGTCACAAGCTTCAGGACATGTCGGCGGTGGAGGAAGAAGCCTGGGCACAGCCCTGCCCCTCTGACCACCTCCCAGTGCTATCACAGAGATGCCTTTCCTGAAAGCAGGCAGAGACTGAGCACTGCTCATACTCTTGTGATTCAAGTAAGTGGCCAAGCACACCGGCTGAAACACCATGAACCTTGTGGCAGGGAAAGTAGTTCATTGATTCTGTACCTTAAAGAAAGCTTCAACCTTTGCCTTTCCCATCACCAGATCCCCTATGAGCTGTAAACCACACCTTGTTCAGCTATTAACCAAAAACTTTGGACTCTTTGAAGTTGCTGTTTATGCAATTTGTAGGTTGACTGATGCCAAAAATGTCAGTGAGAGCAACACTCCCAGTGATGGGGCAGCTACAGCATCTCTGGACAGCCTGTTGCATTGCCTCACCACCCTCACAGTAAAGGATTTCTTCCTTGTATATATATAAAATATAATTTAAATCTCTCCTCTTTCAGTTTAAAACCATTACCCCTTGTCCTGTAACTACATGCCCTTATCAAAAGTCCCTCTCCAGCTCTCTTGGAGCCCCTTTAGGTACTGGAAGGTGCTATAAGGTCTCCCTGGAGTCTTCTCCAGGCTGAACAACCCCAGCTCTCTCAGTTTGACTCCACAGGAGAGGTGCTCCAGCTCTCAGACCATCTTTGTGGACTCCTCTGGACCTGCTCAAGCAGGTCCACGTCTTCCTTGTACAGAGTCATTTGTACCACTGCTTATCTCGGCTTAAAAATATGTTCCATATCCTTCTTGTGTGGCATTTAGGGGTTTCCCCTGACTCAGGACACCCAAAGTTGCTGTATGTAGCAGTGAAGTGTGACAGCATAGGAGAAATACCTCCCATTACTGCTTAGTTGTGTGTATATAATGAGCCACTTACTGTATCTTTATTTCAAAATGCCTTCAAATCAGGGCTGTGTCTTGCACCCAAAAGTGCTGGTGGCCGCCTCTGCTTCCCCAGGCAGGCACAGAAGTGACATTTCTCCTTGTGGAAGGGGTGATGGGGAGGACGCAAGTTCCTGCAAAACTCCCCCATTCCTTCAGCGCCAATCCCATCAGAAAGGACCCGGAGGACAACGGCTGGGGACACACATGCATGTTTTCTCTAAGTGGGGAGGATGGCAAAATTGGCAAGGAGCCAGTGGGAAGTATTTGTAAACACTTTGTAAATGATCCAATTTTCCTGAGCATCTGTTCACGACTCACTTGCCAGCTCCATGGATCCAGTGCTGGTTGCTCAAACGGCAAAGGCTGGAAAAATCCCAGACTCGCTGTGACTTCGATCCCGTCACTGAAACAATTAATTCACAACAGCATCACTCTGACAATGGAAGCTCCTTAAAATAACAGAACACATTGTTACGAAAGTGCCTGCATTCTTATTGAATTGCTTCTCAGGAAAATGTGCTCCATCCCACAGACATTTCCGGCTGGCCTTTCCTCAGCATCCTTTGCCATGGCAAGGGGAGGTCTCCATTCCTCCAGGAAAGATGCTCGCAGCAGTTTAAGTAGGTGCCTTTGCCATTCTGGAGATAGGACTAGCTATGACTAAAACCTAGTTTGGTCCTAGTTAAGACAACAGCAGTGGAAACAAGTGTTTTCCATAGGGGGTTAAATATTACAGCAAGCTTGACACAGTTTCTAGGTCTTTGGATAAAGACTGAGCTGAGGAATTGGCAGCAGCCTGTCAAGATGAAATGACCTCGTGTAATCTCTGATTTCTGTGTCCTGCTATGCCCTTTCCCATTGAAAGTCATCAGCTCTTCCAAAAAAAAATATGAAATAAAGGGTTTCTTCTTAATAGAAAGCCCAGAAGGAAAACACAAGGACATCAGGCTCCACAGACATGAGTGAGCAGTGATGATCCAGTAGGATATTTAGCGCTGCAGTTCCAGCTACATCTTCATCTGCTTTATTTTTTTTCCCTTTAGATTGGATTGGAATGCCAGGACTGAATCTCTGTTGCCAGCATATATTGGGACCCTCTGTGGGCAGCCTGGATCTGCAGGCAGGACAGTTTAACACACATTTGGAGTAGACAGAAGCAGCAGAAGGGATACATGTCCTTCACCCCATCTTGGTATATTCTCCCAAAGACCACAAGGTGTTTCCTGTTTCCTACCACCACCCAGCAATTTCATCTGAAAAATTCCTTATTGCAGAAGGATGCAATGATGTTAGGGATGCCTTTCATCCCCACTTTTCTCTCACTCCAGGAAATTAGTGCTTGTGTGAGAAATGAGCTCAGACACTGCCCCGGGCTCAGGAGCACCATGTGTCTGCCAGCATTTGGCAAGTCAGGCACTGCCATCACTGCCCACCAAGCCATGCTTTCTCACCCTGGCCTGGGGTTTTCAGAGGTGATATATTAATTATTTTTTTTTTCACAGGCAAAGATAACCCCGTTCATGGTTCCTCATTTATTTGTCCTCATGCTAATAATTAGAGCAGAGAGAGGCCAGGGGAGCACGCCTGTCATGCCCAGTGCCTGGGAAAGCAAAACCCTCCTGCCTCAGGGAGGGTTTCATCAGCCAAAGGAGAAATTGCTAAAAGAAGAAAAGAAAAAGAAGAAGAAAAAAAAAGAGCCAGCAGCCCTTAGATGGGCTGTGTCTGTCTCAAGGACAAAATGTCTCTCCCACAGTTCCTGATACAGAAAGGGAAGGTCACATCTCCATCAGAAAGAAACCACAGAAAAGACATGGAGGGGAGAAATTACAGTGTGTTGGGCGAACAATATAGGATCTTATGCTAAAAACAGAAGGTGTTAGAGGTTCTGACTCCATTCTCATGCATCACCATCATCAGGAGCTGTTTACCTGGATTTAACAGGATGATCTATTGAAACTGAGAGGGAATGTCTGTTCCTAACTGAATTACTCAGAAATGCCTGTTGGTTTCTTTTTGTGCAGCCTCCTCTGTAAATGAATTCTGGAGCTGAAAAGCCCACCCAGCCTTCAGCCTGGCCTTGTTTAAGTGACTTCACAGTTTTGTGGGTTATTTTTGGGAGACATGGGCTCACCTGGGTGGGCTCCTTGCTGTGAGGATGTTCCAAGGCAATTAGTCACTGCATTGCCATCTTGTTGCCTACACTAGGGTGTGGTGGGTTAATGAAACTGAGATTGTGTTATTATTTTCTGCTAGCTCTTTCACTCTATCACCTCACTTATTTCTTGCTGGGAAAATGGGTATGAAAATATTTGATCGGTTGGTTACAGACCAGCTCATTGCCACAGGAGACCAGTAGTGTGTCACTTCACCTGCTAGAAATCCCCAGATCAAACTTTCTCATCCCCCCAAAAAGCCCATTTCAGGCATTTAACTCACTTCTGGCAGCTCAGGGGGTGGGTGTAGTGGGACAAACCCTAGCTGAAAATTGGAGATGGGCTTGAAGGAGAGAGGATCTTTTCAGACCTCAGATCATCTTTTCAGACCTCTGCAGCTTGTGTCCAGGACTCCCACACCTGCCTGAGCAGGTAGACCAACCATAGAAAAAAAAACCAACAGGATTTCTGGCCCATTGTCTTTTTGTATCTCATAGCTCTGTCAGTCACTGAGCCTGGAAATGCAGTTTCCAAGGAGCCACCAGTGTGCTGGAGTGAACAGGACCTCGTGGTCACAGCTTGCCTTGAACCAAGAGGGAACAGCTCTTCCCATTCCTAAATGAATTGCTGAGCCAGAGTCCTCATATTTTGCTGTGCTGAAACATGACTATCTCTAAGGTGGAAATATCCTCTTTCTTCACATGATTCAGCACAAAACTCATTGCAGCATCAGTGCAACCAGGTTTTTTTTTAATTTCGTGAAGCCCAGCAACATGTCCTTGAGGATCCCCACACTTTGGATGGTCGGGGCAGATCTACCCCCCTCTAGCTACCACAGTTTCCATAGAAGATTTGAGACTTTTATGGCTTGGAAGATACCTGGTTAAGTTTTTATACCATGGGTAAAAATGAAAGCAATCTTGGTTTTGATGAATTTTTTTTGGCACTGCAAAGGTTTTCTTTGAAAGCTGACTTCACTGGAAGTTGGAGAAAAAAATAAGCCTTGTGGTTAATGTATCTTGGGGCCTTTTGAGTTCATCAGTGCAATTTTTTTCGTCTAGTTGTCATTAACCTGCTTATAGTTGGCTTTGTGATCTTGATTTAAAACCAATGAAGTCTTGAGTGGAAAGCCTAGGTTAATTTTCTTGACAGTCCATAGACAATGCTCAAGTTCCCAGTAGCATATTATAGTGCTGGGAATTAACTGGAGTGCTTTTTCTTGTACCGAAGCAAGTAAAAGTCTGGACTCAATGTGTAACAAAACCAGAATAACACCTACAGGATAAAAGGCAACACATACCTTGATCCAGCATGGTGAAATTATCTGTAAGCATTGAAAGGAAATGCACAAATTGAAAGGAAATGGCTCATACACATCAAACAGAAAAAATAAATGGTGTTTTGCTGTTGAGTTATGGAAATAGAGGTAGGAGAAGCCCTTGGACAAGCAGGTTTCTGTACCAAATGAATAGAAAGTATCCATTATTTCCAGAATAAAACTACATAGATTATTCTGCTTGTTGCACACAGGGAATATCACCTGCCTTTGAACTGAGGTCTGGTATTTCTCTGGTGTCTGACGAATCCAACTCATCCCTGGAGCACTCTCGGTTTACACCAGTGTGCAAGAGAGCAGAGCTTGGCCATGAAGAGCCAAAGGGGAATGGCGAGGGACAGACACAATTTTCAGTTTAGCATGTGGGGTTTTTTTAAAGATTATTCAAGATTTATAATTCTCTGAATGCTCAGTGTCATGGCACAGACCAGAAGATTTCATGCTCTAGTGTTGGACAGTGTGCTTTGCTATATGTTAGGATAAATGCATCAACAAGAGCAGCTGGAGATCTCCTTCTAGTAACCTCCTTGCCATCCTGGGGGAAAATAAAGACCAAAGGAAAAGATTTGTATCAGAGATGTTCTGAGCCCATGCTGCCCCTCATTCATGCTTCTGAGCTTGGACCTTGGCCAAGAGCACTGATAAAAATAGAAAGGGACATTAAAGGAGGTTTTGCCCCATGTTGAGGATGGTGATTTGTCATAGAATCATTGAATAGTTTGGGTCAAAATGGACCTTTAAAGGTCATCAAGTCTCCAACCCACTTGCAGTGAGCAGAAACACCTTCAAGTAGATCAGGTTGCTCAGACCTCCATCCAGCCTGACCTTGAATATTTCCAGGGATAAGGCATCCACCACCTCTCTGGGCAACCTGTGCCAGTGTTCCACCACCCTCATTGTAAAAAATTTCTTCCTTATACCTAGTCTGAATAAACTGTCTTCATGTTTAAAACCACTACCCCTTTTCCTGTCACAAAAACCCCTGCTTAAAAGTCTGTCCCCACTGTTCTTGTAAGTTCCCTTTAAGTACTGAAAGGCCACTCTAAGGTCTGCCCAGAGCCTTCTCTTCTTGAGGTTGAATAATCCCAACTCTCTCAGCCTTTCCTCATAGCAGTGGTGCTCCAGCCCACTGAACAATTTTTGTGGCCTCCTCTGGACTCAGTCCAGCAGGTCTTTCCTGTACTGAGGACCCCAGAGCTGGGCACAGTAATGCAGGTGGGGTCTCATGAGAGCAGAGGGGCCGAATCACCTCCCTTGGCCTGCTGGTCATACTTCATACCCAGTGAGTCCTGTGCATCTGCTGCCCTTCTTGAGAAAGCCTTCTTTCTCCCACGTGTAACTGTGTCAGAGCACAGAGGTACAGCTCCTACCCAGAGTGCAGAACATTTCCTCCTCTGAAGTCCTCACAAAGTCCAGGATATAGCATGGGAACAGCAAGAAACACACAGAGAACAGAGATGTTGCCAAATGGGAGGGAAGGAGAACAACAGTCCCTGCTGCTTTTGGGACCTGGGTGATCAGCACTGGTGTGCCTGTGACACTGGTGGGCCCCTCCCTGGCTTATCACTGACAGGGGTTCTGGGTGGGGATGGTCAAGAAAAACCCGGTTTGGTCTGGCCTCCAGGAGACAGGAGAGGTGATCCAGGGTATTGATAAAATCCCTGAAAGGGATACAGGCTGTAAGCAGTAGCACCAGGACACCAGGCTGCAGAGAGGGGTCATGCTGAGTGGTTACAGCAAGAGGCAGTCCCTCCTTCACTCCATCCCTCCTTTCTTCCTTCCATTCCTCTGTCCTTCCCTTCATCCCTCCCACTACCCTTACTTCCATCCTCCCTTCAGTCTTTCCCTCCTTCCATTTTTCTCTTCCTCCATCCCTCCTTCCCTCCATCCGCTCTCCTTTCTTTTGTCCCTTACTCCATCCTTCTTTCCATCCCTCATCTCTCCATTCCTCCCTTCTTTCCTCCTTTCATCCTTCCTCCATCCTTCCATCCTTCCCTCCATCCTGCCTCCAGCCCTCCCAGCCCTCCCGGGCCTTTTCAAACAGGCTCCCCCATTCAGAGGGGATTTCTCCACGCCAGGCCGATCAGGGGGATTAAAGAGCAATTAAACCTGATAAATTATCTGCCTGAAACATTTTTTCAAAGTGGCCACTGTGCTGGAGCAAAGTCCCTGTCGCTTCATTTCCCCTGTGAAGGGGGATCAGGGCAGATCAAACCCCGGCGACCCGCTGACCTCCGCCTGTGCCGGGGCTCGCAGCAGCGAGGGACCCGCGCCGGCACCGCGCTCCCCTCGCCACACCCCACCGCAAGTGAAACCAGCCCCTCCGCCTCTTTTGGCAGCGCTTTCACCTTTGGAAAGCGTGAAGGATGTCTTCCAGGCTGAGGCAAGCAAAGCAGTAACGGGAGCAGCCTGCCTCCTTTAAGGGTAAACAGACAGCCTTTGCCTTCAAAGCTCCCAGAAATCGTTGTCCTAATTTCTCTCCAATTCGATATTCTGCATCTGCTTTCGTGAAGGCTCCAGCTGCCTCTTGCCTCAAACCCTTTCCAGCTTCTGCTTGGCAGTAGGAGCCAGAGTGAGGGGCTTTAATGGCAATCTGGATTGTCCCCAGCTTAAATAAACCCCAAACTTATACTGGTCCTCAGGGATGCTCAAAAATGCACTGTGTTTTCTGACTGGGTGGTTTGAGCTACTGTCTGGTGTCAGGCTGTTGTATCAGTCCTTTACTTCTGCTCCCTCAGTCCGTAAAATTCCCGGTGTTATTTTCAGCCCTGTGCTGCTGCTCAGCTCAGCTGCCATCTAGACCTGTCTCCTCTCAGCCCGGCTGATTACCCACAGCTCGTCCTCAGATACAACAAACCCCTGCCCACTCCCATCGCACAGGTTTATCAGTGAAAGGGGTTCAGCCCCATGGAGCTACTCCAAATTTTGGGTGCTGTAATTAGAAGCAGGATTCAGCCCCCAGGACAAGATCATTTATTTCAATAGGAAGGTTGAAGAACCTCACTCCCGGCCCTTGCATTTCGCTGGTTTTCTTTCCCACACTTTCAGTCCATTTATCAGAATAGCAAAAGATGCTCTCAAAAAATCTAGTGATGCTTAAGTGTCTTATATTAACGGATGTTAATGTGCCACGTTAATGCAATATAGCATCCACCAAAAAACTCATGAAAACAATACAGCTCTGTGTGGGAGCACAGCACTGTGTACAGCCTTGCAAACTGCAGGAAGGAGGGAAACCAAGGACAAAAGTAGTCTTTCATAGACTAATTAATTGAAAATAACTGCGGAGTCAAGGATCAGACTGCTAGGAATATGCTTTTAAAGCTGCTAAATATGTTGGGTTTCTACAGTGCTGTGCAGCTGTATCTAGATTTTGTGTCCTTGCCGGAGTCCCCAGTGTGAAAGTCCAGCTTTTGTCTCTCAAGTCTACTTATTCAGAAAGCAGTTTGACCAAAACTGAGGTGCTCAACTATTCAAACAACAAATCCCTCCTTTTCTCTGGCCATTCTGCTCTACGAAGAGCCCTGGAGCTCTTGGATCAAAATACCCCGAGTTTATAAACCCAAAATCAGTGCATGGAGAAGGTCTGCAAAGACCATATACAGACAAAGATGATCCTTGCTCTTTGAGCCGATGGACAGCTCAAAAAATATCCTTAGATATCCACTACAATAAAAAAAAATCCAGTTTGCTTTGTCCATATACTTACCTCTTCTGCCTTTACTTTCCTTACACGGCTCAACAGATTAATTACCTGGCTAAAACATGCCTCCAAAGGGAAAATTATAAGCTAGGAAAGACCCTCAGAAAATGTGACCCAGCTCTGATGCACCATCCACCCCTTGAGGGCAGATCAGCATTAACATGACCCGTGTGTCCAGCAGAACGTGTCAGTGCTGTGAACTGTCACACTCCTGGGGAATGGCTTGTGAGTAACCTGTGAAAGGCTGGTCTGGCACTGGAAAGTGGTGGAGCCACCATCCCTGGAGGGATTTAAAAGATGTGTAGATGTGACACTGAGGGACATGATTTAGTGGTGGGCTTGGCAGTGCTGGGTTAGCAGTTGGACTTGATGATCTCAGAGGTCTCTTCCAACATCAGCAGTTCTATGGTTCTGTGATTCCATCGGCTGAGAATTACTTCAGAAATATGTCCACAGACAGTGAAATTCCCCCCATCCTCTGCTGTATCTGTATGAGCTACCCACAGCATCCTTCAGCCCAGAGGCACCTGAAAAGTCCACATGCCATTGCAAGGACATAGCAATCAGTTTGCTCTTCACTGGCCTTTTGCACCACCATTGGTTTCACTCAGAGAAAACCAGCAAATACCGATCTGCTTTGTCTCCATTTAGGAAAGACTTTTGATCATCCACTGTAGAAACTGGGAACCAGGGGCTGCACTGTGCTGTAGGGCTCCTGGTGTAACTCAGTGAGGTGCCAGGGATGGAGCATGGAAGAGATGCCTGGTCAGGAGACAGCACTGTGCTGCAGGAAATGGAAAACCAAAGATGAAGTTATTCACCCAAGGACGTGAGGAATCCTGTTGTGAAATGGAGATTTCATCTTGGAACACTTTGTCTCTTCCCTTTTCTGGCAGAGGTGAAAAATGCAAGACATCCATGTCCAGGGAGGGTTTAGCAGTGTTAGCTGAGGGTGCACAGATATTTAGGGGACAAAATCACTTAAAAAAACAAATGCTCATGGGTATTTGATCCTCAAGGGGCCAAGGGCATGCAGCATCCCTTCCCACATAAGCCCATACATTTCAGGTCATGCACTCCTTGCTCACCCCCTTCTCACCAAGTAAGCCCTTCTGCCCAGGGTGCCTCTCCTTGTGCCAACAACCACCATCCCAGCTGACATCTCAACATCCTTGTGAGTACCAGCCAGGAAAACCCAATACTCTCTTTCTCATGTCTGTCACCTGCACCCACATGTCTCCTCCGGTGGTTCTTCATCTTCTTCATCTTCACCTTCCTCTGCTGGGAAACTTGTGCAGGCCCCTTCTCCTCTCCCCAGGCAGAGGCTCACTGGATAACACAGCCATCATCACAATGGTCCTGCTACTAGGCATAATAACGCTGCTGGGATTATTTCCCTCCTACTATAAGTGATTCATTAAATTGATTTCACAAGGAACTGCTATTCCAGCTCACAGCACCATCCAGAGCACGGTAGGAGTGTGTGACATTATTTACATTTGTGTTTGCCCATACCAAGGCTGACTGTACCCCTATAAATATTTATAGAAGCAGTGTCTATCTACAATACCCAGTCAATTCTCAGTGTGTGCTAGGCTTTATGGTCTATCCTGTGGTTTTATATAAAACCAATGATGCAGAAAGGCAAGGGAAAAGGGAAGGACAAGTTCCCGGTCCACATGAGCCACTGGTGTTTGCCTAGAGTGAGGGGAATCCACACCTTCGGGAGAGGTCCCCCAGGACGGCACAGTTTGCAGATGCTTCATGACACATAAGTCCATAAGTCAGGGGAGTTGTGACTAAGCTCATACGGGGGCAGGAGGCACCTCTGCACAAGCCAATGCAGCTCCAGTGCCCGCGAGCCAGAGGGGGGATGGATTTACTGTGCTCTGGCAGTTGCCGCGGCAGGCGGAGTGCCAAGTGGCATCTCCAGTGAGCGCGGCTGGGTACTCGCTACCCAGGTTGCAGGGGGATATTTACTGAATGACACTAATAAAACTCCAAAACAAAGCAGGCTAATGTCAGTAATTCCCTCGGACAATTGAAATGCACATATTTTAGGAAAGTAGCAGCCTCCCACACATCCATTCTCACTCACTCGCTCTCTAAATACTGAGAACAAAGCGGCCGCTGCACTTTGGAGAAGAAAGTGAGAATAGATTCGGGGACTGAAAGCACCAAGCAGAAGACACAGAACTCTATCTATGTGCTACCTGAATGTCGCAGAGCCCTGGGACTGCGGGAAAGACTAGGAGAGGTGGTGTGTGATCATCCTCTCTGTACAGGCATGGAGGGACAAAGCTGTCTGCTCAGGGTCATAGCAGGAAGCGGCCAACTCACTAACATTTGCCTCAAAGGCTACACACAGAAAACATTCTGCATCTTCCCGTACAGCCCGAGCAGGAATGTCCCTGTATCTGCATCCTGGCAATGCAGGATGAGTGCACAGTGCTACTCTTGCAACCCTGAAAGTCTCAGGCAGATGTGGTCCCCTCACCATCCTCATCCCAGGGGAAAGCATGGCCATGACTCTCCTTCCAAATGTCCTTCCTTCGGGGCATATTCCCGAGGTTGCCCCGAGAAGTGTCACAGCAGCTCACCTGTGCTGGTAGCAGCCCAGGAGCAAGGGAGTTCCACCACTGGCACCTCCCTGTGCCGTGGTGGGGATCACATATTACTGCGGACCTCCTGAGCACAGGACAGTCCAGAACCCAAACCTCAGCTAGATCCAATATCGACGCTTCCATCACTCTTAGGGTTGTTTGCATTCCTCTTAGCGCTGAAAAAGGCATTTTCCTTCCCTGGTGAAACCAGGGCTGCATCTCCCTTTCCTTGCTGCCCTGCAGAAATGGCCCCAGGCTACTGCGCAGGATCGGGCTGGGCACAGCCCCGGCTTCAGACAGGTGAGGGGAGTGGTCTGTGCCCACCCAGAGGAGCAGGGGAACTGAAAAGGGAATCAGGAAGGCAGAGGGCACGCAGGGAGGATGCAGCCACCTTTGTCGGCGTTGACCCCGAAGCCCCCGGCTTCTGTCCGTGCCTGAGGCCAGGCAGGGTGCCGCCTTTGTGGGGAGGAGAAGGGAAGTGCCCTCGCATCCCTCACGCTGACTCGCCTTCACCAGGGACCTTAATTCAGCAAAAACTGCAGCCGTCACGGATGGATGCGGAAAAGGGGAAGGGAGGGTTGGGGGTGATCACTTGCATGGTCCTGTTCCTTTCTATCGCCGGGCCCAGCTTCCGATAAATACACGGCAGCAGCAGTCTCGGGGAGGGGGCACAGCCTCCTTCCCTAAGCCCCAGTGGGGAGCAGGGCTCCCACACCCATCGCTTTGCATCCCACAGCCCTCTGTGTCCCACCGCCCGCCTGAGCTGGAGATCCGGAGTGGCCACGTCCCTCGCTATGATGTTTCCTGCTGCATGACACAGAGAATGTGAGGTTTGGGGCATTGAAGAGATTTTACCTCCTTGCATCCGCTCCCTTTGACAGCTGAAAGGTGCCTGTGTGGGACCAGGGACTGCCTGGAGCCCAGTGGCCTCCTCCAGCCATCATCGCCCCCTTCACCCGCCCCCTCCACCTCCCTTTGACAGTTCTTCTCCCAGGTTTGGGGAGGCTCCAATGCCGCTTTCCCTGCGAGGTGGAAAGATAGCTCCTTTAATCTCACCCCTAACCCCGTGACCTTCCTCCCTTAAGGAGCTTTTCCCCTTCATGTCACTGCTTTTTAAAGCCTCCTTTACAAATAAAAGCAATTTCCTTTTGGAACTGTAGCTATGACATGGGGAGATGCGCTTTTTTTTCGGACAATGAAGGGGTAAGAATGGGGGGCCGTCTCCTTTTTGGTGTTTGTATTCGGCCGGGTCTGTTTGTTTAGATACTTTACATAAGACAGTAAACACCAGGCGAGTTAAAAGCTTTAATTAAAAAAAGGTGGTGAGCTGGGGAGGGGAGGAAAAGGGGGGGAAAAAAACCCTTTAAATTTACAAAGTGACTTAGAAAAGCAGCCCCAGAGAGACAGGATAAATACAGCCCGGGAATCTAAGAAAGGTAGAGGACAAAAAACTTTAGAATATGACGGTATCAACCTACAGAGAGCAACAGCTCAGAGCTGCAGCACCGCACACTCCCGCAGCCCACCCGGCCCTGACACCGCGCCCGTGGGCTGGATGTGGTCTCCGTCCCTTTTTGCCTCCTGTAAAAAATCCCTGAGAGGAAGGCAAGGGAGGCTTGTCGCCGCCGCCCCGCACCCTGGCTTTGAAGTTCCTGGGTGGGGTATTTTACTATTCTCGCGGGCTTGAATGCGGAACGGGCAGGTCCTTATTGTCCCCCGCCTTGTCACCCGGGTGGGATTGGAGCGATGCACTGGAGCAGAGCCGGGCGTCGGGCTGGCCAGGCTGCAGCTCCCGGACCCGCTCCTATCGGGAATACCTCTCGGGATGCCCGCGGGCAGGCACGGCCACGCCACCCACCGGCTTCCCGTTGGGAGGGCTGGAGGGGGGGGGGCTGGAGGGGGGAGGAAAGGGGAAGGGGAAGGGGAAGGGGAAGGGGAAAGCTGCAGGGGAAGGGGAAGCGGACGGAAGGGAAAAGGAAAAGGGAAAAGGGAAAAGGGAAAAGGGAAAAGGGAAAAGGAAAAGGGAAAAGGAAAAGGGAAAAGGAAAAGGGAAAGGGAAAAGGGAAAGGGAAAAGGGAAAGGGAAAAGGGAAAGGGAAAAGGGAAAGGGAAAAGGGAAAGGGAAAAGGGAAAGGGAAAAGGAAAAGGGAAAGGGAAAAGGGAAAGGGAAAAGGGAAAGGGAAAAGGGAAAGGGAAAAGGGAAAAGGGAAAAGGGAAAAGGGAAAGGGAAAAGGGAAAAGGGAAAAGGGAAAAGGGAAAAGGGAAAGGAAAGGAAAGGTAATGGGGGGAACAGGGAAAACACAGGAAGGGGAAAGGGGGGGAGGAAAACGGGTGAAACGGGGAATGGGAAAGGGGTACGAAAGGGAAGTGAAAAAAGGGAAAAACGGGAAAGGAAAGGAAAGGGATGGGCAAAAGGGGAAGGGAAGGGAAAGGAAAGGGAAAGGGAAGAAGGGAAAGGGAATAGGAAGGAAAAGGAAAGGAAGGAAAGGAGGAGGACGGAAAATAGGGAAAGGAAAGGAAAGGAAAGGAAAGGAAAGGAAAGGAAAGGAAAGGAAAGGAAAGGAAAGGAAAGGAAAGGAAAGGAAAGGAAAGGAAAGGAAAGGAAAGGAAAGGAAAGGAAAGGAAAGGAAAAGGAAAGGAAAGGAAAGGAAAGGAAAGGAAAGGAAAGGAAAGGAAAGGAAAGGAAAGGAAAGGAAAGGAAAGGAAAGGAAAGGAAAGGAAAGGAAAGGAGAAAGAAGGAAAGAAGGAAAATTGCCCACTCAGGGCCGTGCCAGCCCACCCCACCTCTGTTCTCCCTCACGCAGCTGGCACTGGGGGCGTGGGGTGGAGGCCTCCCCCCCGGCCCCCCCGGCTCAGCCTTCCCCCGCCGGACATCCCGCTTCTCCCCACCGTGTTCCAGGCTCTGCGGGCTCGTCCAGGCCCCACGGCCGCGGATGGACACGGGGAGGGTGTCGAGGTCCCACTGCGGGCAGTTGGGGATGGCAGACCTGCGAGCGCCGCGGCAGGACGGGGATCGGGGCTGTTATTCCTCCCCGAAGAACTTCCCGCAGAGCAAGGAGAGGCGAGAACGAGCATCCTCCCCGACCACTCTGCAGCGAGATTGAGCCCTCGCTCAGGCGGGCAGCACTCCTGCCTGGCTGACAGAGACACCCTGCTGAGAACTGTAGTTTTGTTTGTTGGTGGTTAAAAAAATTAATAATAAAAAAGACAATTTGTTTGTTTGTTTGTTTGTGTTTGGACTTTGGGTGAGGTTTTTTCAGGTTTTGTTGTTGTTTTTGTTTATTTGGTTTTGGGGGTTTTGGTTTTGTTTTGTTTTCCTGGAAACGCTGAGGAAACGCAGTGTGTGTGCAGCGTGCCCGGGCCATGCCCCCGTCACTGCGGGCAGCCCCTCGGCCAGGTCGGTGTCTCGGGAGGGGCAGGGGGGCAGCCCAGGGCGGGGGGACACCCCAGGGTAAGGAGCACCTTTACCGGGCGGAGCCGAGCGACCCCATTACCCTGCCCGTCTCCTCTGTGGGGGCGGCTGTCGTGGATCCCACCTCCGCCCCCTCGGGACACCATCCCCACGAAGGGGCAGACATGAACCCCCCATCCCCGGTTTGCCGGAAAGCCTCGGGCAGTGGAGGACAGGGAAGAGACAGGGAGACCGGTCCTGCTCGGGAGGGCAAGGGACTCTCTCCCCAAACCCCGCTCGGAGCTTGCCCGACCCCGGAGCCTTGGCAGTGCGGGGTGAGCGCGGCTGGGCTCCCGGTCTGCAACAGCTGGAAAACAGCCTTCGAGAGACCATAAAAGTTGATTATCTGGTGGGGAGCTGGAGTGGAAATTACCTAGTTAATTAGAGCGGTGGCTTTATTCTGACTATGAGTAAATGCCGAGGTGTAAATCCAAGGGAATTTAGGGGAATTAGCTGCCTATGTGAAAAGTGCAGGAGCAGCTCCAGCATCCCGCTCCAGTCCCTGCTAATGCTGAGGTCGGTGTAGAGTTGCTGAACTTTACCGTCACAACAGCTCCTGTTGTGTCTGCATGGATTAACTCCTCCAAGTCACGGGAGAAGCGAGGAAACGTTCCTCAGTCGCGACATGTGCCTGTGTGCACACTTGTGTAGGCGCCGGTACATAGCGCGTCTTTAAAACAGGGGAGTACATCGTCTTCGTACGATTAAATAAAAATTGTTTCGGGG